>NC_135334.1:55419242-65419242 GCF_023851605.1 Tamandua tetradactyla | reverse complement strand
TCACCAGCCCTGTGGAATAACCACTGAACACTAGCCCTTATGGCAGATTGTGGCTGGACAGTAGGGTATGGGTAATGGGTTTTAACTTGCAGAGCAGAAAATAATTGTTCAATGTATAATTGAGTCATTGGGGCTGCCACTAAGATTTTACAGAAGAGAGATGCTGCTCTGATTCTTCAAAGGACTCAGGAAAGCAATTATACAAATGAACAAAAGATTTGATGACTATAGGGTGTTACAGAGTTCACAGCCCCTCCTCTCCCCAAAAAGTAAAAGAGGATCCTGATTTTCCCTCATTTATTCTATCCAGAAGATCATACAAAATGCGAGGTTTATATCAAACTGTCAACTGTCTTGATCAGAGAAATTAGAAAAGAGCATGGGTTTCCTGGAATGGGTTGGGGCCAACTTAGCCTTGAACAAAGACGGGTCGGTGGGGGTGAAAGGACAGAATGGATGCTGTGCCAGCCAGTTGCCTGTTTGCTCTTAGGCCCATTCCCCAAATTTATCTGCTCTATTTTACAGGAACAACATTTCTCAGGCTTCCTTCATTACTGGCTTCTAGCTAGGTTTGGTTGTCGGAGGACCCTGGAAGAAAATTGAAGGCAAGAAAAAGAGAGAAGCTGGGGTATTTCTCCCACTCTTGCTGTCTTAGCATACCTGGTAGCAGCCACATTATCCCCATTGCTTCACCTCCTGCCAGGCACTGCACAGTGGCTCTAGTTCTTTGTGGATGGTGCCAGTATCTGGGCTCTGGATATATTACCTTTTCCCGTTGTTCCTTCAATCTAGGGATGATAGTGGTTCCCTGTTGTTGCTAATATCTGGGATGCCTCAAATCTTAGCTGTTTCATCAATTGTGTGACCATTTCCCTATATTAAATTCTCTGTGTTGAAAGACCTAGAGTGGTTTCTGTTTCCCTGCCTGGACTTTGACTTGCAGAGATGTTGAGAAAGAATCTGCTGGACATGCCAGCAAAATTTTTCAACTGGCTGACAGTTGCTACGCTAATGTGGGAAAGCCCAGTAAGTAATGCAGCGAATGCCAAGGAGCTCAGGTGTGAAACTTCAGAATCCTGCAGCAGGCTAGGGTGTTCTATGTCATTGCACGGAAGCCAGAAGTTTAACAGAATAGAGACAGACTAAAAAGGACATCTCTTAGCAGGTTGAGTGGAACCATAGTTCTTAATGCAATGTGGCTGGTTTGGGTCTTGGGGTTAGCATTGGTCCTTCCAAACTCAGGCGAGTGGGAAAAAACCATTCTTCTTTATTGAGAGAGGATGAGGACAGGAATAAAATGGAAGAACATTTTAGTGACTGCTGAGAGACAGTACATCCTTTGTTAGGATGAAAGAATTTGGATGTAAAAAATATATATCTACAGCAGACAGACATTGGCTGGACAGAGAAAGAGACAAAGGAGAAAAAAACCCATAGAAACTGAGGGACAACATCTTGCAAGCTGTCCATGTGAGTAAGCCACTTGGGTGGTGGGTGAGTTTCAAAGGAGAGGCCAGTTTCTCACAAGTCAGAGCAGAGGGCTCAGTGGGATCCATGACGCATTCTCTTTCTGCATCTGCACCAGCACTTGTCACAGGTGGCCTCTTATTGATTGACACAAGTATCCAGACCAAGAGAGCCCAAGGGAACTGAACAGACCACCAGGTGGTGGAACAAGAGGGATGCTAATGAACAACCACATGACTCACCTCACTGGAAACCTCGACTGGCCCTAGAGAGGAAACCAATGTTGAGACTTAAACACAGACAGACTGGGGCTTAACCTTGTCATCCCCACCTACGTTCTTTGACCTCATTGGCCCACCCATACAAACACAGGTGCTTATTTTTACTTTTATGAAGCTGAAAATATCTGTGAGGAGGGGGGAGAGACTGAGTTGCAAAATAAATATTCCTTTCCAGAGATGGGAAGTTCAAAGAAACGTGGGAGTTAAAATTGTTTTCCCACTTTAGGTAATTTTTTCCAATTTTTGTTATAACATGTTTCTTGTGCTTTTATTTTTTTTTTTTAGTAGACTTTGCTTTTTAGGATAGTTTCAATTTTACAGAAAAATTGTATGCATAGTACAGAGCATTCCCATATACCCCACAACCAGGTTTCCCTATTCTTAATATATCACATTGGTATGGTATATTTTTTATACTCAATGAACCAATATTAATACATTGTTATTATTAAAGTTTCTCGTTATTCAGATTTCCTTAGTTTTTACCTAATGTGCATTTTCTGTTCCAGGGTCCCATCCAGAATACCGTATTACATTTAGTTGTCATGTGTCCTTGGGCTCCTCTGGCTGTGATAGTTTCTCAGATTTTCCTCGGTTTTGATGACTTTGACAGTTTTGAGGCATGCTGGTTATGTATTGTAGGATTCCCTGCTACTGGAATTTGCCTGAGGTTTTTCTCATGACAAGACTGGATTTATGGATTATTTGGAGAAAGTATCTCCTTATACTTTTGACCCCTTGTTGGTATAGGGGCCCTGTCATCCCCACTGGGGCCCCATGACGAGAGCACGGAAAAGTCAATGCACTGTGTGGCAGCTGTGTAGTCACCGGTGTCCATCCCCTTGGATAGCATGAAGCCCTCACAGTCTGGCCCCAACCACCTCTCCAACGTTAGGTCCTCAATTTTCCTTTCATGTTGGCTTGCCGCATTAGACTTGCTTGCAATTTCCCAAACAAAGCCACACCCTGTCATATCTTCATGCTTATGCACTGACTCTTTCCTCTGTTAGAAACCCCCTCCTTCTCCTTGGCTACCTGAAAACTCTTTAGATGTCAGGGCCTAGCACCAAAAAGCCTCCTCTTGGGAAGCTCCTGTGACCCACTACTCCAAACAGTATGAATTGGCCTCTTCTCTGTGCCATGTCAACACTTTGTACATTCCTAAACATCCTACTTTAAAATTGTGATACCGCCACTCAACATTCCCTAACCCACTTTTCTATTTTTCTCCATAGTACTCTGCAGTGTCTGGCATACTATGTGTTTACTAGCTTATTTACACCTATCTCCCCCTGCCAGAAAGTAAGCTTCGTGGTTTTGGTCCATTCTGTTTACTGCTGTATTCAAAAAGGTGCTCAGTTAACATTTGCTAATGAACAAATGACACTGTTGGAACATTGCAGACACTCTTTTTTTATATATACAGTTGTTTGGGTATGCTCCTGTTTCTACAGGTAGACAACGGACTTCTAGGGGGAAGGAACAGATCCTACTTAATGTGGAAAGGAATGGTGGAGAAGCCAGCATTTAAGCCCAGCTTTGATGAGCATCATTAGCCTCCATTTCCTTCAGGATGTAACCTCATGCTCTCTGGACTAGCATCTCTGTATGGCTGGAGGAGACATACAGTGCATTAAGCAAGATATTCTCCACAAACAGAATGTAAGAGCTTCTAAGCAGGGGTGAAGCCCTTCTCCTCCTATAGCTGGATCTCTGACAGCCAAACATTGCCCCTGTTCCAGTATTGTTTCATCAGGCCAATAGCTGGGGACTAACTTGGCAAAGTAGAAAGAGCAGCAGCTCTAATATCCAAAGAGTTGGTTCTAGCCATCGTCTAGCTTTGAGACAAGGGGCAACCTCTCTGAGCCTCAGGTCTCAAACTAGCAAATGGGGCTAGTATGACCACCTGTGCCACAAGTCCTAGCAGGTTCTCGTGAGGACCGATTGAAAGAAATGGGTAGAAAAATACTTGCAAATCATAAAGTCCAATCTAAAGAATTTTTGAGTCACTACCAGCAACCAACCCCTCATCGTATTTCCTGTGAGCTCTAGGAGCCATTTGGCTACTGATGACTCAGACTGGCAGCAGATGGGAAGATGGGTGCTACCAGGCAGAACTTTTAAAATAAAAAAGTCACCAGGCCTTTGGACTAAGATCAAAATCGAATGTGCACATAGAAAAAAAAAATTTATATATATATATAGGCCAATCATACATTTACAGTGTAAACTATTTTTCCTCTGACTGCCTAGAAAAGACCCTTGGGCTGAGGGCTACACTTTTGTGACTACTTTTAACTTCAAGTTCGCTTTTGATGCTGGTTTTAAACCACCCCATTTACCTACTTCAAAAGTTTGGCTAGATCTTCAGCATGTAGATTTACAGAACTTAACATAAATGGAAATTAATTTCACTTTATAATTCTGCACAACAAAAAGGAAAGAAAATTAGTGAAAGGTAGTTGAAATGGAAAAATATTTGCAGCCTGAATGACAGCAGAGGGTTAATATCTGTTCAATAAAAGAACTAGTGGAAATTGGTGAGGGAAAATATGATGAACCCAATAAATGATAAATGGAGAACAGACATGAGCGAATTATGTAAGTATGTTAAGTAAATAAACACATGAGGAAAATATTTAGCTTCTCCAGTAGGTAAAAAAAATAAAAATTTGAGCAAAAATTAAAATACCATCATTCCTAAAGTACTAATGCTTTTATTATTATTAGTAGTAGTAGTAGCAGTAGTATTTAAAAGGATGGAGATGCAAGGGAAAGATCATGATGCTTTGGAGCTAGTTGTTTAAAAGTACTTATTTTAGCACTTACTAAATACCAGTTATGATGTCAGGCATACTGGATTTACAGAGCAGACCTGGGCCCCAGCCATGTGAGGTTTACATCCAGGATTTCAATCCTGCTTATCCACTTTCTAGCTGTGTGATCTTGAGCAAGTTATTTAACATCTCTGAGCTTCCTATCGCTTATCTGTAAAACAGTGATAATGATACCTTTCCCCACAGCAGTTGTGAAAATCTTAAGCTTTTACACATATACTAACACATTTGATTCAACCAACTCTGAAACTTAAGCCAGGCAGGGAACATTAGCCCCAAGTTTCCACTGAAACTTAGAGAGATGAAGTTACTAGTCCATGGTCATACTGATAAGGGCTCCTACCCAGTTCTCCAGGGTCCTAGATCATGTTCTCTACCGAAGCAGGAATGTGTAAGGGGCCCTGAAGAGAGGCTGGTGAGGAGACTATTTCAGGTGGAACAGAGGGTGGCAAGAGATAAGGAGAGGGGGTCAAGACCAGAAGCTGTGCAGATTCTTTGGAGGCAGATTTTTCAGGGGTATAAGCACTGCATAGGGGGCCCACACCCTCAGCCTGACCCCTTCCCTCCTCCTAAACCCAAGATGTACTGACTCTGTCTGCATTTGGTAATGACACTGAGTGGGTTTTCTATTGCTTTGATAGATGATGAGAAAAGCTGGAGGTGGCAGCTGTCCTGTGTCTTATCTGCTCTTACCAGGCGCTCTAGAGTGATGGGCAGATGTAGTGAGGCAGGATTTGCTGAGCGCATCTCCCAACAATCCACCCTCCACACACTCGCCCACCACAGGCCCAGAGAATTAAACTAACATTCACGATATATCATGTCAGAAAGAAAGAGAGAATTAGAAGGAATTGTGCTGAGTGTGACGGGGAACACTTACGGGGAAATGAAAGTGTTGTTCAAGTGGAACTTTGGTCAGCCAGAGAAGGAATCTAATCATTGATCTGATTAGAGGTGGAACCTGGATAAAAACTCATGAGGAAGCCTCAGTGAGGTCAGGGGAAGGGACTGGTTAAGAGCCCTCTGCCTATACCACTCCTTTGTAAAAAACTACCAGTGGCATCCCACTGCCAACAGGGTAAAATTCTAGACCCACAGAACAAGGCATCTCATGATTCGTCTCTGGCTTGCCAACTACCAAACAACCCTCTAACCTTAGCAGGTGTTCGTAGTTCCCTAAACGTGCACTGTTACCCAGCCGGTGCCTGGGTTGTTTCCCCAACCCCCACCCTTTCTGGAAAAGCTCTGATCAGATGCCAGTTCCTTTAGGAAGCCTCCCCTGAGGCTGCCAGGTGGTGTCAGACACGACTCCTTTGGTTCCCCCTGGCCTGCACTGTAATTTGTTTACTTATCTCTCTCCACCACCACAGACTGGACCAGGCCATTTCTTATCTAACTTTGCAATCCAAGTGTAGCATGAAGCCTGACACAGAGCAAATACCCACAGATTCCACAAATATTTATTGGATGGCTGGTTGGATGGAGAAAATTAATGTTTTACAAAGCTCATCCAGAACTATATGGCAGACAAGCAGGTGGAAAGAGAGATATGAAGACCAGTCCAGAGGCTGGTGCAATAGTCTAGATGATGGCAGAGTCAGGGAGGTGGAACGGATGCAGGAGATTCAAGAGATTTTTGGTAAACGGACTTATGGGAATCTGGTAAGCTACTGGAGGGGAAAGGTTGAGAGAGACGTTACAGAGAGTTTGACACCCAGTTTCCAGAGGGAGCAGAGCAGGATGCATTTAGGCGACAAGGGGACTCAGAAGAATCACTTTATGTGAAGTGGGGTATGGTGTGAGCATCTAGCAGAGATGGTGAGTCTGGTTTTATCAAGAAGGAAACAGGCCTGTGGACTGGCAGAGCTCTAGGCATGTTCTTACTGTGTCACCTTGTACCTTCAGTGAAGAGATCTTGGTTAAGGTGACCCATGGACAGATAGGCTCTTATGACATAGCACAGGCATTGGGGCCTTTTCACTGAGCAGGGAGGAAGGGCCTGGCTTGGTGCAGGGTTCGATGCCTTTCAATATGGCTGCTGTGCAGAGCAGGGCAGCTCTGAATTCATGGCCCACACAGCACTGCCAAGGAGAACACACAGTCACTTCTGCAATGGGACAGGTCCCAAGACAGGCCATTCTGTGTATTGGAGTCAGACAGACCTAGGTTCAAATCCTAGTTGTGCTATTAACCAGGCAGCCTTGGGGAAGTCTCTTCCCTTCTTTGGATAATTGTTTCCTCATCTGTAAAAAGAGGGCGATAATAATCCCCTCTTGACTGTAAATGTCATTTTAAATGAGCTTACACAGGACGTGCACTTTCTTTCCTTTGGTCTCTCCCTCTGAATATCTCATCCACCATTTGAGCAATGGGTGAAAATTGCTATCAAGATGTCTGCCAAGTACTTAGTTGGGCACCTGCTTTGAGCTGGGTATTGTGACACCTAGAGAAAAATAAGGGGTGTTTGGTCTTAAATGAAACACAGTGCTCTCTATATACATGCTGTTCCCTGTCCCAGGCATGTCTCGTTCTTTACCTCCTTTCATCCTTCCTGGCTAAGGGTATTTCACTATAGCTTGCTGACCTCAGGTTCTTTGTCAGTTCAAACAGTGCCTGTCGATCCCTGCACCAAGGCAGTCCTTGGACGGGACGAGCTTGCATATGGGAAAGTGTGCAGAGGATGGCGAACGCTCAGGAAATGTCCATGTGTTCACTTCCTACACCTCTGCAGAGAGCGGTCTCCCTCAGCATTCTCAGAGACTCCTTTCTGCTTCTTCATTTGAATGCTTAATGGGTTTCACCCTCTTAAGTGACACCTGCTGGAAATGTAATTGTGCACATAATTGCTACATGGGAATGGAGACAGGTTTATTTCCCAGTGCCGGTGCTTCCCTTAGGAAAAGAAGCAGTCCGCCCATGACGTCTTTTCTTGTATCCTTGTCGATGGAGCACCAGCGTATGCTTTTCCCCTAGATACAGGGCACCTGCCCAAGAGGACTGGAATGGCAAGAAAGAAATACCCGAGGAGGCATTAAGATTTCCAGAACTAAATATCTGGCCTTAGGCTCAGTGAAGTCAGTGGCCCTGTCCTAATACTGAAAGAAGAATAGAAATTCCACCAGAATTTCCACCTCACAATTAAATTCCAAAAGGCAGAGTGGCCCTGTTGTAGAGTACAAAGAGGAATTAATTTGAGGTTCCTAGAACTGAGTTCTTGCTGCTCTTCTCCTTAGATTTGAAGCCTGACCCATGTCAGGTATTCTAGATATGGAAGTTGGGGACCTAGTAATAACACTTGAATAATATTTAGCATTATCAGTAATAATCTCGTTTATGACTGGCCGAGTGGGATTCAGGACAGGTAAGTTCGGGAAGGCAGAGAGAAGGGAATAGGAGGCTAAAGCAAGGGACAGGGGAAAAGGCCTTACTTAGTGTCAGCCTCTATAGAGATATAAATATATAAATAAATGCATAAATATAGGTCAGGCCGGCCCTGCTCAAAAAAACTGATCATTGACCCCGTGGTGGTATGGAAATAACTTTTTCCTCTCAGAAGCCCTCCTTCCCACGGGGCGCTCTTCCTGTTTCTTTCTTTTAGCTGTCAGAGATTAATCTGCAGTCTCTGGATAAGAATTAGGACATACCCCTTCTTTGACCTGAACTTTTTTTTGCCTGTTTAGACCAGTTCCTGGGACCACTCATGCCTGAGGTTCAAACTCTCCCCCTCTCTATATTCCTACACTACAAAGGAGGACACTTCTGCCACCCTGTATGCCAGAGACCAGTCTCCTGAAAATATCTGCAATTGTGTTTGGGGGTGCCTTCTTTAGGAGGACCCTTTGGGGCCATGCTCCCCAGCTCTCATGCTTGCCCTGAGGTGAGTTGACATGCGTCAGGGCTCTGGGCTGCCACAACATGTCCATTACCCAACTCTGTTATGGAACAGACTGTGTGATAAACAATAACACAAGGTACAGGGGTCTCCTGATTTCTAAATCTCAGTCCTGTAGCACAAAATCGTAAGGGGAAAACTAACATTATTATTTGTGGAAATCGTTCAGAAGCCTTTTAGAGATGTCCTTGCCCTCTAATCAAAGTCTAAACACACAGTAAACCTCCCTTGATGGCTAAGGATTTTGCAGTGCTATTCTTATTACTTAGCTTTAATACTCTGATACCCTTTGTGACTATTACTTTCTGTAGGGTAACTGGCTCCTAAATTAAACAGCTCTGGTATTTTGTGCCTTTGAAGTTTGCATGCTTGCCCTTTCTAGTGTCGTGGTCTCCTCCCTGCAGTCAGCACTCAGGTGTCACTTTATTGTCACCTTGACATGCTCATGTCTGACAGTGAGTCAGCCCTCAGTGCCCAACTCTACAAAAGCATTGTCCTCACTGGACTCTGATGATCTGGCCACACCTCTTGCAGGTACTATAGGTTGGCTCTCTCAGAGCCCACTGCCATCCCCTTCTAGCCTAACATCTGTTCCACGCTAGAAAGCTGGAAACAGTTTTTACTCCCCTGTGGCCAGGCTTGTACACGTGACTTATGATCCACCAAGAAGACGCACCCAAAGGAACATACAGGGTGGATGTGGCAATCAGAGGTGGTGGCCGTGCTCACGTGTGACGTATCTTCCCATGAGCATGGTGCAGAAGTGTCTATGTGGACAGCTGTGCTGTAGGTCCTAACTGCACAGTTCCTAGAGTTTTAGGTGACTGAAGGGAGGGTGGAAAGGGATTCCATTAAAAAGCCTGTGCTACATTCTCTGGTTCTGTGGCATTCAAGCTTGGGTCCCTTCATTTCTGGAAATTTTGCAAATAATAAATCCTTTTCTGTTTAAACAAGCCAGAACAGTTTCTACGATCTGAGTCCAAAACCTTGACTGAAACAACGTCCGTCCACCCAAAAACTGTAACTCTCCAAAGAGCAAGGATTTTTACATGTCTTTGTGTCCCTTGTATCCAGAACATACAATGTACCTTGAGGATCTGTGTTGACTGAATGACTGAATGAATGAGGGAATGAATAGATCCACCTCCAGGGGCCCTATCCTCCACTGCCGGGATGCATTGCTGCTATTCTGCTAGTGACTGAGAAATCAGATCACCCGCTTATTCAAGTTTTGTATACAGTAAGCCTAAACAATGAAGGTTGAGAGGATTTCTTAGAAAAGGGAAAGGCCTGTGGTGCATGGACAAATTGAAATGTATTTTGTTGGCTCTGAGGGTATTTTTTTTTTTTAAGCTTCCTGTCTAGCTGGCTCTCTGCCGCATTCCAAGTAGCTGAGGGACCTCCAGATAATCCAAGTTCTCTAACCATACATACTGTTAGTACCTCCTTTCGGACCCCTTCCTGTCCAGATGTACAAAGAGAATAGCAAAGGGAAATAAATCCGACACCTCCTCGCTACACCCACTAAGCCGCTAAATCTCAGCAGTTCTGAATCATCAAACCTTGCATTTCTCATTAACTGCACCTCATATGCAGCATTTTCAATTAAGCTGGGAACACTGCTATACTAATTATGTTATGATATTCATCCTCGCAGATTAATATGCAGCTAACAGTTTAGGAGTAGTGTCTGTGCTATGTTCCTCTTGCGGCGGGAAAATAAGTATTTCCTTGAAAGCTACACTCGCTTTAGGGACTCAGGGGGTTGAACCCCCCCAAATTAGGTGCTCTCTGGTGAGTTTTCTCTGCAAAGACACTCCAGTGGCCCCTGCTCCCAATGGGCCACAGGTGAAATGTCACAAGACCCTCAGGGGGTCACAGTTTATGTTTCTTCTGTGTCCTCACCTAGCCTGTGCTTGTAGTAGGTGCTCTCCACAGTTCACATGCTCTCATCAGAACAGCCTTGAAATATCCTACTAAAATACCAAGAAATCCTGCAATATGTCTGCTCTGTCAAAAATATGGCTCTGTCCATGAAAAGTACAACCAATGAAAAGGAAGGAAGTCATATTTCTTGCTGTATATTCTGAGTCAGACACTTTCAAAATATACCGGCTCACTGAGTCCTCTCAGGTACCCCGTGAAGAAGATTTTATTATCCTCATTTCACAGATTTGAAAACTGAGGCTCAGAAAGGTGAATCACAGAGTATGCAACCAAGTTAGGAAGCAGCGAACACTTGGATGTATTGGATCTAGGGGCCATGCTCTGTCCAGTTTACTTTGGTATCCATTGACTCTGACATGACGGTCATTGATAAAGACTGTGTATCATAGAGAAATATGAGACATATCCCTGGTTCAAGAAAGGCAAGGGGAACTAATGGTCATCTAGCAATAATAATCACAATAGTAAAACTAGTTGTTGACATTCACTCAGCACTTACTCCATGTATATTATTATTATGTCAAGTGTTATATATATATTCGGTCCTCACCCCAGTTCCACTGGCAAGGTATCATTATCCCCATCCTAGCAAAGCAGAGACTGAGGCTCAAGTGTAAAGATAGGACAGGCCAAGCCTAGAGCTAAGGTACTGTGTCATGTATACAGACACCCTGACCTCTGCTTAAGGAAGGTGTTGTTGACACATAGCCTGTCACCAGTAGTTGGCAAAGCAAGGTTTCCAACTTAGACTTGAGTGAATCCAAAGAAGGTTGGGACATATGAAATGCTCATAGCAAGACGAGAGACTGCCATTGTCTGTGCTTATGAGACATGAGAGAGGAGAGAGATTTCCATGGAATGAGTGGTCAGAAAGGCTTCAGGAAAGCTGTGAACTTGTTAAGGGCAGAGGGGAGGCATGGCAAGTCTTTCTGGAAGAAGTAGTGGTGGGGTCACTGCCATGCTTGCTGCATTCAAAGACTATGCTCCCTAAGTAAACTGTAAGTTATTTAGGGGTAGGGATGTCTTAGCATGCACTGGTATGCCCCACACGGGTGGGAGCTCTAAAGACTGCAGGGAAGCCTTGAGTTTAGCCCCTGGATCTATCATTTTTTAGCAGAATGACTTGAGGAATTCACATCAGAACTCTCCAGGCCCATTTCCTCCTTTGTAAAGGAAAAGACACCTGATTATGGCAATGATCAAATGAGCAAAGGTATGTGACATCATATCATCAACTGTCAAAGCCTCTACAAATGCAAGGCAGAATCAGAAAACTATGGTGGTTACATGCTCTGGAGCCAGACCGCCTGAGTTCCAATCCTGTATCCATCATTTAATAGCTGCCTGACCTCGGGTAAGTCATTCTCTGGGCCTTGGTTTCACTGTGTTTAAAACAGGGGCAATAATAGTACCTACTTCATGGGGCTGAAGCGAGGATTAAATGGGTTACTGAATATAGGACACTTAGCATCGTGCCTGGTGCACCAAAAGTGCTCAGTCTTAGTTATCGGTAATGGTATTAGCAGTGGTGGAAATATTACATAGATAGAAAAAGAAAAAAAAAAAGTAACAACAGAACTTGCAGCTCCTCGAGCACTTCGGTGACATGGACTCTACCCTAACTTTGACCAGGTAACTCACAAGTCCATCCCTGGTCTATAGGAATCAAAGCAAGAATGTGAATAGCTGTTGGCAACCACCGCTGGCAAATAAAAATCATTACAGTCCAGTTCCTCCAGAAAGCTGGCCTAGCCCACCCTGCCTTAATGAGGCCAATACCTTTGCAGAATTCCTATGGAAACTGAGGTTCAGAGAGGTTAGGTAACTCATCCAAGGCCACACAATTATTAAGTGGCAGAATGACATTTGAAACTTAGGCCATCTGACCCTACAGCTTAACCGCTACACAGACAAGTGAATCATTTGTGCCTCAATACTTAAAAAATTTCACATTAAATCATCTTTACACAGAGCCTTTAAAAAGTAAGTAATTTCATTATAACCTTTCTCAATGTGCGCTTTGTGTAAAGATATTTTTTCCTTTTTTAGCTTTTCCAGTTTTCTTGAGTCACTCTGAGTAATTTACATTTTCCCAGAAATCACCTATCTTACTGAGATGTTCAAACGTGTTAGTCTACAGTAGTGCTCTGTATTGTTACTATTTTAAATCGCATCAGTTGCTTTATTTCCTTTCTTGTTTTATTAGTTCTCATTTTAATATTAAATGTTCTCCAGGGCTATATCTATTTTCCAACATCCATTGCAATAAAAAGCACATACACAAAAAGCTATTTAAAAATGCTGGCCACAATATAAGCTGACTGGCATGAAAAGAAGTCAGAATGTATCTTCGCCACAGAGAACTCTTTTGGCGAGGAAAAAGCACCATAATGAGCCTGTTTGGGTATGAAAGAAAAGGCCTCCTGGGTTTAGACAAAGAAGAGTTATGTTGTTCTAGCTAAGAAAGGAAGGAATGAATATGGCAGCAGACTGCTAGAAGAGGGGTCCTTGAGAAGGGACCAACAGGAGGGCACGGAGACACTTCCAGACATCGAGTTGGCAAGCTGGGAAAAGTTGGCTAAGAAGAAACGTGAGGACACTAGGGAGGGCCCTGGGCGTCCTGCCAGTTGTGGAATGCAGCCCGCACTGCTTCCTTTTCACATTAAGAGAATTGGTCATGTCAAAGTTGGAGGAGACGCTAGTGACAAGTCTAGGGATACACTGGAAATAATACAAAGCACGTAAACAGGCCGAAGGTAGTGAGTTTGGGTGGGTTCTTACACTCTAAAGTGAGGCTTGATGATACTTGTTTAATTGAGTTACTGTGGAAATTAAACAAGGTGCGGCATATTAGATGCCTAGCCTGGAGACGACACACTGTAGATGACCACTAAATGTTACATATGTGTAAGCAGAGGGACACAAGCACCAGATGATGTGTATCTGTGTGTGTGTGTGTTGGGCGTTGTTGGTAGGGTTGAGGAGGGAATGCTCAACTGCACAACCTCTCAGGATACCTGCAAACCCAGATGTTCTAAAATCAATCCCTACTTAGCCCTGAGCTGGTGTGGGGTAAGCAGAACTTTGGAGGGTTCCCAAAAGGCAGCTGATTTCTGGTTGGAACCCGAAGTCCCTAGGGAGCTCCCTAGGGACCCCTCACCGCCCTGCCTGGTTCTTCTGTCACCTGGGATTGTGCAGGGTCTCATCAAAAGCCCAGTCCATGAAGCGGCTGATCCAAATTTCATTTCTGATCCCTGCATTTGGGCCCCATCTCAATTAAGATCAGTTAGAAGTCAATTTCACAGTGGCTGGTTTTTTAAGATCCCGGAAAAATGATAAGCTGTAAACAGGCAATCACTTCTTTGGGGAGCAGAGGCCTTCCTCAGAAGGGGCTCAGATGCTTTAGTTATTTATTTTTATTTGATTTTAATTTGGTAAATAATGTTTATTTAATTTTTTCTCTGATTTCAAATGCAATAGATGCTCAGGAGGGAGAAACAGCTGTCATATCCCTCACCAGACCTTACAAGAATGGTGATTTCCCCTTCTTCAGCTGTGAGGCTTAAATAAATACATTCCCCAGTGCTGATGAGCACTACTGTCCAAACTCAGGAAAAGGCAAAAAAAAAAAGGAGAAAGAAAAGGAGAAAAATCATCCACAGCCTACTACCTAAAGATGACCACTCTTAACAGTGTTTTTCCTTCCTGTAATTTTTCTATAATTATTTTACGTGGCTGAGATCATACTGTGTGCATGCTTTTCTATCCTGCCTTTTGCACTTAATGGTATGCCATAAACTTCTCCCTGTGTCATTTAAAACTCTGTAATCACCATTTTTAACGGCTGCAAAATATTCCAGTCAATGAATGAACCCTCATTTACCTAACCAGTTCCCTAAAGTGGTCTCCAATATTTTACCCTTATAAAGCTGCAATGAACACCCACGTGTATAAATTTGTGTCTGCATTTCAGATTATTTTCTTAGGGCAGAGTCCCAGAAGTAGAATTACTGGGTCAAAGGGTAGAGATTTTGTTTGCAGTTCTTGAATCTTACTGCCAGACTGCTTTTCTGACAAGCAGTCCCACCATCCACCTCTTCAGCAGTGTGGGAGGGGCCCCTCAGCACACACAGGCAGGAGCCGATCGGATGCATTTTTCAAAGTCTCTATCCTGGGAAGGGAAATCACCACTCGTCTGGGACTCGGGTAGGGGTCTGAGTCCTCTGTTTCCCTTTTGGAGCCTCCATGAAGGGTCAGTGGATTTCCATCCCCTATTGTCCCCGGCGGCCTATTGTCTGGTGCTCCCCTATTTTTGGTTTCGTTGTCACCATTCAACTGGGACATCTGAGGGCTCCTTTTTTCTGTCACAGATCCATGCCACAGTGCTGCAGGGAATGGGGAGGGGTATCTGAGATTTTGAGGTCACTCTTAGCATTTTTCAACGATTTATCAGACGCAAGATATGCTGTTGTTTCCTTTTCTTAAAGTACCACTGTGTGCCTGGGAAAGCTTTGATGTAAATGACTCATGAGTATACTCAAATGCATGCCCGAACAGCGATTTTTGGGGTCCATTTTGGATGGTGCTAGAGAAACGTCCTTTCTGATTTGAGCTACAAAGGTCATCGGACTGGCCTCATCAGAAGGAAGTACGGAATTAAAAAAGAAAGAAAGAAAGAAACACTTCAAAGGGGAAAACATCTGGGTCTTTCCACCAGCAGAATTGGAGAACTACAACAAAACACTGTGGGGGATATTTAATCACGAGAAAAAACCGAATGGCAAGAGGAGGGAGGACTGCGAGGAGAACAGAGCCACTGTCATCTAGGGAGGGGAGGGTCAGCAGGCGCAGGACGTCGGGGCTCAGCAGGGAAAGGCAGGAAGAAATCATTTGAGTGCTTCCATGGAGCCAGGGCTGTGGGAGGCACACCTATTATGGCTGGATAATCAGGCGGACAGGGACTCCAGTTTTTACAGAGCAGGGCACTGAGGCTCAGAGCAGTCATGTGCCAAGCCAAGGTCACACAGCTAGTAAGAGGCAGAGTGAGAAGCCAAGTCATGACCAGCTGAGGCTCATGGTGTCCAATGGTGTCCAATGGTGCACCGCAAATGTGCTTCTCAATTTTAATATGGGTAAGGTTCAGCTGGGGAATCGTAAAAATGCAGATTCTAGGTCTGCAATTCTAAACAAGCTCCCAGGTGACTCTGCTGTTGCTTGCCCAGGGGTCACGCTTAGAGCAACAAGGCCTTATGCCAGTAGTCCTCACATTTTAGTAAGCATCAGAATTGCCCAGAAAACATCTTAAACATGATTTGCTAGGCCCCACCCCCAGACTTTGTGACTCAGTAGGCCTGAGGAGGGACCAGCAAATTTACTTTTTATAAAGGTCCCAAGTAATGCTTGATGCTGAAAGTCCCGGGCCCAAGTCTGAGAATCTCTGTCCTGCACTTACAGCTCCAGCAGGGGTGGGCACAGTTCTCAGGCTGCTCAAATGCTGCTGTTTTGGGGTTTTCACTGTTCTGGAAAATTTGCTAGAACTTTCTTGGGATTATCGGGAGATGGGACTGCAAAAAGGTGCCGTTGTTGTCCTGTGATCCTCGGCTCTTAGCTGTGGCACTCAGAGGGGCAGGGCCTCGTGTGGGGGTGGGTGTGATGGGGGTGGTGTCCCCAAAGCCCTTTTAATCTCCTTCCAGGATCAGGCAGAGAGAAGAGAGGCCAGAGAGTTTCTGGAGCAGCTTGAGAATTTACCCATAAAAAAGCCCGCCTTGCAGTACATCAGTTATATTATGTTGTCGAACAGAGCTTCCTGCTTGTTGGATCTTGGAGTTTAATAAAAAAATATATTATGACTCAGTCCAAACCTTACAAAAGTCCTTGGGGACTCTGAAATGAATCATGTTAAGCTCCTGTTATAAAACAAACAGTCATCTCTTTCACAAGCCTGTATCCACAGCAGACTAGCAGGCGAAGAGGGGCTGGCGGGGAAACAGGGAAAGGGACTCAGAGTAAAGGGTGGGATTTTTGCCCAGGGCCTTTCTTAAACAACCCAAGGCCTGCAGCCTGCAGGAAGACAGAGCCCAGAAAGACTGCCTGGGGAAAAGGTTTTAGTTTTTTTTTCCCCCCTCTAAGAATATATTTATATATTTATTTAACTTTAAAGGGTTCTGATCTGACATATAAACATAAAATAATTGTCTTTTAACCACCACACTCCAAGTCTAGTTCCTTTTATTTATAACAAAAGGGTATTGTTAGCTGCTCCCTTCCATTCTTCAGGATTCTACATAAGGGAACATATGCACAAGCTTCATACTTGAATGAAAATCAAAGCATTACTTTATTAATCTCAGCCCAAACCCTATAACCCCTAAAATGCATGGCTTCTATTAAACTGTGCTGTCAAGCAAGGCCCTAAACTGGAGCTTTCTATAAACTCTTTTTCACCCAAATTGGGGAAAAAAAAAAAAAAAGGCCCGGCAGTGCAAACTACCTGCCATAACTATCCAGTTACAAATTGAGAAAAGGTGATGGGCCTCTTTCCTCTTCTAATCAGGAAAGGGTCTGATCAGGTGAGCAGAAACCCAAAGGGGTGACCTAGCTAGCTGGCTGTGTTACCTTGGCCAAGTCATTTAAGTACTATCAGCTTTAGTTTCTTTGGACAGAAACGACTATTTTCCTACTCAGAAATCATTTTCCCCTACTTCCTTAGAAACAGAACCCTATATTGACAGGGATAGGCTCGTGTCTAGATTTTTAAGATACAAAATACATTTACTAGTGAAAAGGAGTTCTTTAATGATGGACCAACCCCAGAACAGCTGAAGGCGACCAGAAGAAGCAAGTCCTGGAGATCACCTCCTCCAGAAAGTCTTCCTTGATTTCTCCTAAGCAGAAGTGCTCTCAACCCCCTGGTGCTTCTTCTTTGCTTTTGAGGACAGAAAACCATCTTCTTAAATACCATAACTTCCCTCCTATTAGGCTGAATGTTCCCGCTGGCAGAAGACAGGCCCACCTCTTCTCTGGAGCCTCCACCTACCTGGTTCATCCCCTTCTGTGGAGCAGAAGACCCGCCACTACTGTATATTTGACTGATTGACTACCTCACTTTATTGAGCTATCAGTCTCCATGTCTATTATTGCACACTGAAGGAGGAAATGCTATTCGTTGTAAGAACCCAGCTTTCAGCTGCAAAATCCAAACTAGGAGGTGGGTCAGTGGTCAGAGATCAGTAGGGCATTAATGGGTACCATGATAAAACTCTTGATGCAGAGTTCTGACTGGGTCCCTGGAGTCAGTAGGCAAGCATATGAACCCTGGCTCTAGCACTTACTGACTGAAGGACCCTGGGCAAGTCACTTCACTTCTTTGAGCCTCAGTTCTTCCACCTGAAAATAGTGGAAGATAACAATAGTACTGATATCATGGAATGGTTAGAAGGTTAGAACAGATGACACATGAAAAACACATAGCCCTTAAAGAAGAAGGTGAAGGAAGAAGAAAGAATCAAGTTAATGACCTGTAGACCCTAAAAGTCCAAGAGAGCCTGGTGCAAGAAGTCTCTAAACAATTTCAGGCCAATATCCACAGATATATACGTGGAAAGGGTAAATGGGGGGACCAGGTAGGTGAACTACATTTATTTGGTGCTCAATAAATGTGAGCTGTTCTTAAGATCCTACTCTTTGCTAGACACTGTGCTGAGCACATGCATGTTCTGTCATTCCACCCTTCTAACAACCCTGTGTGATGACTCATCTCCCTCATTTTATAGATGACGTCATTGGGGCTCCCTAACTGGACTGGCAGAGCTCTCTCCCCTCCAGCAAAATTTAATGAAAAGACAAGTCAGCAACCACTTCGAAAAAATAGTTTGGCATTAGCTCGGGAAGTTGAAGATTCCAGGCCTGTGACTCAGCATTTTCATTCCTAGGTCTATACCCAACAGATAGGTAACCCCTGCCAACCCCCCCAACCCTTCCGAAAAACAAACAAACAGAATGACCATGCACAAAAAATGTCCACAGCAGCACTATCTGTGAGAGCCAAACATTGGAAACAACCTCATTTCCCCTCAACAGCAGAATGGGTAATTATGACTTCTCATCCAAGGGGCTATCATACAGTTACAAAAATGGACAAACTTGAACTGCATGAAACAACTTGAATCCATCTTAAAAACATGTTGAGCAACTAAGGCCAGGCATAAAGATACTGCATGATTCCATTTATTTGAAGTACAAAAAACAGGCAAAACTAAATTATACTGCTTGGAAACACATGCTTAGTTATCAGAACAACAAAGAAAAGGGACAAACAAGGTTCTCACCAAATTCAGGTAGCGGGTACCTCCAGGGGGAGTGAGGAGGCTGCGACCGGGCAGGAGCTTGGGGACACTTGGGGAGTATTAGCAGCTTTCTATTTCTGCCCTGGCTGGTGGTGACACAGGTATTCCTTTCATGATTCTTTGTTGGATAATACAAATTTATGTGTGGTGTCCTTTTCTGGATTAATACCATATTTCACAGTAAAATATTTAAAACAAAACAAAGAGACACCACTCCTCTTCGGATGGGGGTTCCAACTGCATCCCACCTGCAGTCTCAAGCTGAGACATTTAAGTACAGCAGAGAAGAGAGTTCAGCTCATGAGGATGGTGCTGATGCCAAGCCTGGAGCAGTGACCCAGAGGCCCGGGGTTCCGCCTGACAGAAAGCATCACTGCCACCACCAAGGGGTCTAACTGCCCATGGGGTCCAGATCCAGATTGGGAGTTTACGTTCATCATCACTAATCCTCACAAATCACCTCAAGGCCACCATCCACGATTTCCAGCCAGGAAGTGGTAGAGACAGGTATTTAATCCACGTCTGTCCCAAGCTGATGCCATTTCTGGTGCCATTTCTATTACATCACACAGCCTCCTTCTACCCCACACAGTCTTCAGGGACACTTTTTTTTTTTTTTAACCCAAAGACTGAACTTTCTTTGGGAACAAAGCTGAGGGAATATCCAGGAACTCCCAGAGCATTTTGGTCAAGAAGAGCCTTAAGGTGATGTGTTCCTTCCTCCTTGTTTGACAGCCAAGGAAACTGAGATAGAGGGCAAAGAGCCACAGTGCACCCTATACCTTGGGCTGAGGGCATAGGAGCTCTCTTCGACACGATGGCTTGAACTGTGGCCACCAAACAAAGGCTGAGGGCTGAACATTCTATGTTGTTGTCAGGCCTAAGAGCCCAAGATAAAATGGCTCTGCATGGTGCTTCGTGTTGGTCTGTCTAAAGTGTTAAAGTCCCCTGTGTAACCTTGTGTGACATCATTTAGCTTCTCTGAGGCTGCCCCACTAAAATAGAAATACTATCACCTACCTTCAGAATGAGGTGAGATACCTGTGTAAAGCTCCTCACAAGAGACCCAGTATACAGTAGGTATTTCATAAGTAAATACTCATTGATTGGGTCTTCACTGAGAGGCTGAGGTGATTCAGAGGTTAAAACAGGGATCTTGCAAACCTTTCCTTCCTGAGAGCACATATTATTCTGAGAGTTAGAACAAGTGAACGCTTCCCCGGTGGGTGGAGACCCACAGTGTTTGAGAATTCCCACCAGGCCCAGAGAACTGCATTCTGCTGGCCAGAGGGAGTAAACGGATAGAGATTCTTTCAGAAGTGTCCTCTCTGCCTCAGGGAGAGCCTATTTTGGGTATCTCAACTGTATCTGTAATTTTACCACTAAAGACATTTTGTACATCTTCCATATTTTGCACATCTTCCTGAGGATTCAAATATAAAACTCCTACCTGACAGAGACAGTAAAAGGATTTTCAGGGAAAAAAATAATAATTCAAATACTATTTTTAAAAACCCACACACTCCTTTCTCCCCTCTCCTCCTGCATCTTCACTAGAGACCTTTGAGTTATGAAGTGCACTTAACACCATTAATTGCCATGGAAACTACAGCACCTTCCGCTGAATATGGTCAACTTTTTCTGCAGAGAGTTTTTTCTTCAGCAGAGACTTAGAATAATGGGCTGTTTTTGTTCCACTGGTGGAAAGACAAGTTCCCCCTCCTCCACCCTATTCTTTGTGATAGTTTACTTCTGCTGGCCATGCCTCTGTGACATGGAAGCTGGTTACCAGGTTTCCAGAAAGCCAGGAATGAGGGAGAAGAGCATCCTCTGGATTCAAACTTTCTGATGATGCTACCTGGCTCCAGATGTTCTCACCTATTCTTCAGTGATGGTTTAGCTTCATCAATTCCCATTCTGCATGACCAACAACAACACTGATGACACGTGCTAACAATTATTAATATCAACTGCCATTTGCTTGAGTGCTTACAAGAATAACAGCTTTCACCTAAAACTGCTATATGCCAGACACTATTCTAAGCGCTCTGGGTGTACTAATTTATTTAGTCCTCACAAGAACCTTATGAAATAGATACTAAGAGTGTCTCCACTTTACAAATAAAGAAACTGAGGCATAGAGATTACCTCCCCTCTTTAAGGGCGGAGAAGTATGATAGCCAAGATTTGAACACAGGTGCCTCTAATTGCAAGCCTTGCTCATGCATTTTCTCCTATGCTTCTAGTCCACCTTTTAAACGAAATGACAGCATAACCCCTTAGCTAAGAACTAAATCATTAATGAACTGATTGAGACCTCTGCTATATCCTAGGAACAGTGCTGAGTTGATTTCACCCACCCAGCAAACTCAGCCAGCTGAGACCTCCTGAGAACCAGGAATTATGCATAAATGCCTCTGAGCCACCAAAAAACATATCACAATATTCACATAATTTATTTATTTGAGAAATATTCCCCCAACTTTTCTACTTTCTCTGTACTCAGTGTTAATAGGCTGGTCATTTAAAAGCAGGGATATGGATTTAAATTCCAGATCTGTCACTGCCTTGGGTGATGAACTTAAATTCTCCAAGTTGGTTAATGCATATTTAAAATGGGAATACTCTCAGGAGGTGGCTGTGAAGATTAAATCAGAAAATGTCTGTAAGGTGCCCATTCCAATAAGTACAATACAGTAGGAGCTGAATAACCAGTTAATCAGTGTTAGCAGTCGTGGCATTATTCACTGTTGACATAAACACTATGCATCAGTGATTCCCAGTTCTGCTCTGCATTAATTTCTATCCAAGAAAATGCTAAAGTTGATTTTTGTGAGGACAAAATGAGAAAACCCAAGGTAAGACCTTCAGCCGGGCCTTAGGCACAGGAAAGGGGGTAAACGGTGTTGGCTCTGCCTGTGACGGCTCTGCCCTCACTGCGTGGGCATCGTTTTTGTTTCATCTGAGCAAGTGGCAAAGCTAAAATCTGGACACACATCTGGTGACTTCTAATCCTGTTTCTAGGAGTAATTCATTTGAAGACATTTGTCGCAAATGGGGAACTAGAGCCACACATTCTCAAGTCATGGAAGGCCAATTCCACAGTCTTGTCCTTCATTTTCTCTCTCTCTCAAAAGTTCCGCCAGAATTTTCCCTCTCCCAGTTGAGAGAAATGCTCAGTTCTGGTTTCTGAGCATTAAAGAAAAGAATGATCCTAGGAAGTATTATCTTTTATCAATCCAACATTAGACGCAATTCAATTTCTTAATGACATTTGTGATCACTGTGCCATGCTTCTAATTGAAAAATGAATCATTGAAATTCTAATCCTTACAATTGACAATAGAAGTAACTCTGGAAAACAACTCTCAAAGCAAAGGTCTAAATTCTCAATTTTTTTTTTAAATCCAATAGGTACCTGGCTGTTCAATTGTTTAATTTAACCTGCATTTCTTTGGGCTGTTCTCTGGGAAGAAGTTTAAAATGAAGGGGCCCAGTAGTGGTTTTCTGAAAGGTTCTAAGTGTTGGACTTCTAGTTCTGGTAATGTGGCTGACTGAATTGATGGAATCTTCCCTTCTACTCAAACCACAAGAAATGCTGTACAAAATAAAATGGGAAAAAATGTCAAATACAGCACTGAGCCCAAAAGAAAGAAAGGAGAAACATCAGGTGTCATAATTAAAGAGACAACATTTAACTAGAGCAGTAAATGAGAGAGCAGAAGCTGTGGTGGCCCAGAAGTATATGGGATATAGCCATAGACTCTGACAGCTGGAGGCCGGGGTTTTAACATCCACTAGGGTTTTTTAACATCCTTGTGAACCCAGACCCAAGGGAGAAGGTACTTAGAACTGAGACCCTGAGACCCCTGCATAATGTCATGACCTTTTAAGGATCACCTCCCTCCACATACAGGATGTCTGGTCATTAACCTACAGAGGAAGCCAGGAAACTTGCTTTGCTTTTCCTCAGGGCTTTTGGGGAAAAATTATCCCATAACATAAAACAAAATCTAGCCTATATCACATACAGGTGTGAAGTCCAAATTTAGGCCACCCCGGGTTGTTGCCATCCTAAATCAAGAAATTAATGTAAGTTGATCAAATCAGGCACAAAATAGCTCTACAGACTTTCTTAGAAAATGTACATAATCTTGAGTATGGGTAAATCCCACAAGAAAAACAAAAAAAAACCCACAATTGCAACAAAAACTGTCACCTGAAGACAAGCTCACAAAAAAATTACAAATCACCCAAGAAAACACTCTACCAGCAAGTACAACAAGAAGGCTTACCTTTGAAATACTAAAACAATCTGATGGCAATTACGAGTGCTTTTAAATGATTAAAAAGATAAAGAAGGAATAAAAAACATAAAAGAACAAGAAAAAAATATCAGGCAAGTTTAAAAAAAGAGCCAGATAGAACTTGATAAATGAAAAATACAGTTGTCAAAATTAAAATTCAATGACTGAATTAAACACAGCAGATTAAATATAGCAGAGGAGAGATTTAGTGAATTCAAAGATAGGTTTGAGGAAATTTCCTTTAATGGAGCACGGGAGATAGATGGAAAATATGACAGACCTGTTAAAACAAAGGTAGGCCAAAATCAAAAGAAAATATACATCATACATCAAACATCAACACATCAAAAGGAAAGAATGGGGGAGAGGAAATATTTGAAAAGATAGCTTAGAATGTTCCAAAACTCATGAATGACATGAAACTATGGTATAGCATAGGCAAAGAAAATTTATAAAATCTCTGAGTGTTGGTTTCCTTTTGTTTTCTCAAGGGGATCTGTCTTTGGGAAGCTGGAGAATTAGGAATGAAGAATAATCCATGGATTGATAGAAGCATGAGATTTAACAGTCATCACTGGGGGAAATGACGTTCTATTAAGCTATTGTGCTCTCCAGCATGCCAGCCAGAAAACTAGGGCAATTACTGGGTATCATAAACTATATATATGGTGGAAGATATGTTATTCATCCTGATTCTTCACTTCTTCCAGTATCCATCCATGTCCCTTGCCCTAGACTTTTCAGTTTCTTCTACTAAAAGCAGAGTATACTTATTCACCCATTGATAACTGTGCTTGGCCATGCGACTTGCTTTGGCCAAAAGGATGTGTGTCATAATGGCTTGAAATGTGCTTTCATGATGAAGCTTGTCCTCCATGCCTCTGCCACTACCATGAGAATATGCCCCAGGTATTCTGCTAGTCAGAGGATGAGAAACTCATGGTGCACACCTTGATCCACCCCACAGATTGGAACCAAACCCAGCTGAGACCACCTTGGATAAGCTGATCCCTACACACATGAGCAGGAATAAATTACTACTGTTTTAAGTCACTGAATTTCCAAGTGGGCTGCTAATAGAGCATCATTATGGCAAGAGTTGCATGAGGCATGCATGGTTGCATGAGGCATACATGGTTTCATCCGGCTTCACAAATCTGAGGTAGGCACTGATGCCCCCATTTCATAGTTAAAGAAACTCAAACATTCAAAAGAAGCATTGCAAGTGACTCAATGTCACACAAGAATAAGCTCAAGAACTGATGCTTATTCTGTCTGGCAAGTCCGAACATTTAACTTATATACCAGACAGCTTCTCAGCAAATGCTGGTAGAATGAATAGATGGATGAATACACAGACAAATGACAACTCATCTGCTGGACCCAAGAACATCAACTGCACACACCCAAGCTCACACTCAGGACGTGACAACCCTAAGGCCAGAACAAATGTATCAATGTACCCAAAAAGGCTCGTTCTCCTTTTATGAGGTATATCGTCTGCACAAAGACCTTGCCCAGAAAATGAGTCCTCTTCATGTCAGGAAAAACTGCACTAGAGTGGAAAGTAATCACAGCCTGTCAGACTCCTTGGCATGCTGGTGATCGTCATAGTCCAGCAGATGGTGTCAAGGATGTGACCTCGGGAGGTTCACAATCCACAGTGGCGAAGGCCTCATCTAAATGGATGACACGAAGCCCCACAGCTGATCCATGTCTTGGTGCATGCTACTTAGCAGCTGCCGGGGAGCAGTTTGATGGGAATAGCTGCCCCTCTCAAAGACAGGGTCCTAAATAATTAATTGCCTTGTTTTACTCGGGGGTGGAAACAGGCAGACCATTCCAAAAAGCTACAGAGGTTTCCCTGTTTAAGGAGCAAAGGATAAAGATGTCTCACCCTCATCCTCTCTTTGGGTTGGCACCTCGAAACTAAAACAAAATTGAGGATGATTTCAAAATACTTGAGATTTGAATCCAGCTTTTTATTTCACAACATGCTTTCACATTCGTTTCCAATTCCGTAGGAAAAACAGACAAAAGATATGAATAGTCTATTCAGTGAAGAACAAATGCAAACAGCTAATAAACATATGAAAAGATGTTTGGTCACACTGATAATCAAAAAATGCAAATCAAAACAACAATGATTTTCTTAGCCTGTCAGACTGGCAAAAATGGAAAGCTTGATCATTTCTAGCGTTTGCGCACAGGAAAGAGTCATTCTTATGCACTTTGGATGGGAACATACACTGGTGCAGCCTTTTACAGGACAATATTCATCAAGATTTAAATTATGAGTACTTTTTGGCCCATCAATTCTCTTGCTAGGCATTTATTTTCCAGTTATATCTGTACCTGCTCCCTGCTGACAAATATGCCAAGAAAGGTGAGTAAGGAGTTCACCAAAGCCTATTTGAAATAGGAGAAATAATCTGGAAACACCTAAATGTCTATGACAGAAGACAATTGTAATTTATGGTACATCCAAACAATGGAAGAGCACGCAGCAGTCAGCAAGAGTGCGCTAAGCTCTGCTAGGATTGATATGGAAGCATCTCTTCGATAAATCTGTCAAGTGAAAAACACGAGGTATGGAAGAGTGGATAAAATGACTCCTTTGGTATAAATAAAACACAGGAGTCTAAACTTTCTTTTCTGAAATAACAAGAAACTCTCTTATAGTGGTGAAGTTTGGAGAGAGGCAATTAGGAACCAAAGATGGAACGTGGGATGAAGGACCGAGTTAAGTGTTTTATTTTCTCTTTTTTACTCTTTGAATTTTCTGACTGTGCACATCTTTTTTCTTTCTTTCTTTCTTAATTAACAGGAGTCATCTGGGCAGTGAGGTTACAGGCTATTATTTTTCATACTCATGCACACATTAACCATCTAAGAAATGTCATGGCTTATAATATAAATATTATTTTTAATGCATTAAAGTGTCATTCAAGTGGGATGATAGAGACTTAGAAGCCTGGGGGAGTCACAGCCCCCAAGTGGGAGCAGCTAAGTGTTTGAGAAAGGACCTGGTGGGCCAAGGCTGTTGGGCTTACCCAAGTGGGTTTCTGTGGCAGGTCTGAGCTGTTTACTCCCGGGGACAGTTAGAAAAAACCGGGGCTTGGAAAGATGGAAGGGAGACGGTGGGCGTCACAGTAAAATGGATGCTTTTACATGCACCCTTGGAAGCCACAAAGGGGATGGGAGATCCACAAGGGCTGTGGTAGGAGCCCAGGAAGAGGGTCCCGCTGGGTTTGAGGAATGGGGGCAGAAGCCTCCAGGTGGTGACAGGAAAGTTCTGGAAGTAGTATACTGTGAAGGGGCAGGCATGGGGGAAATCTTCCACACTGGGCAGGTTGAGGAGAAAAAATAAAGGTGCCGTGCTACTTTTCCATCTCAAGTGTCCAAGTCCATTTTCCCCTTGAAGGCTAAGCTGACCACCACAGGTGTGACTCTGTCTCCTTTATCACTCGGTGTCCACAACAGCACGCAGTAGGCTGTTTGAGGAGGGAGTGGGATGTTGACATGGTCCTGAGCAAGTTACTGGATCCCTTCAGTCCAGTCTCTCACCTCCTGACACCATCTTGGCATCACATAAGGTTCCCTACAAGACTGCAGTCACTTACCTTTTGGAGCTCAAATCTGACGGGAGGAGTTATTTATACATGCAAAGAAGTTCAAAGAACTCCTCCAGAAAAGGCTGACCTATTTTACCAGTTAGGAGATATTTGAGAAATAAAAATTCATTTGACTTTAAGTATTAGATCAAATGTAAAAATAAAATTAAAATTAATTAAAACTACAGCATACGGCTTCTTAAAAAAACACCTTTGATGTACATTAAGCACACTGAACAGCCATAGTTAGGGAAGGCAATGAGGTTTCAATTATCCCAGTCACTGGCAGAAAGAGATAATATGGATAAAAGAAATCCACAGATAATCAAAATTTAGAATCTTTCATTCTCTCCATTTCAACCTCATCCCTAACACAGTCAAGGGTAGACCCTGTAAGTAATGCTCAGATTTGTTTAAATTCTTCTGTCCCTTTTCCTGCACTGAAAATCTACTGTGTGTCAGGACACTGGGCTGGGCTGGATATTCTCCACTGGCCCCTCCACCTCTTTTTTCTATCCTTCCAAACCCTGTTCTGTGCCCTAAAAGGCTAAACTTCTGGGATGGCATCAGTGGCATCACTATCCCCTCACTTCTAGTTGAGTTTAGCCAGTGGAGGGCAGGAGGAGAGAGAGATTGAAACATTTACTTCCCCAACTTCTCGCTGCTAGACTAAGGATTGGTGGTAGCTTCTTTCCTCTCCCAAAGGCCCTAGCATCCTCTCTTGTACCTACAGCTTTCAATCTCTCAATCGTCTCTTCTCCCCTTTCCCTTTAGGCCTAGCAATGGTAATGGTTCCCTGCAGTTGCAGCATCTCTTGTTAGTTTCCCTAAACCCTACTCTTCATTAAACTCTTATCAGTCACCCCATTTGAGTGCACCATCCATTTCCTGCCCTTACATTTCTTGTCTCATTTAGTGCCCTTCTTTTCCAGAGTAGTAGAGAGCCTTAAAGAGGACAAGGATTTGCCTAAAGTCATATCAGTAGGAACTGACCGAACTAGAATCGCAAGCCAGAACCTGCAGAACTCTTCAGCTTGAAGAGATCTGAGTACTTGATAACAAAGCTGAGAAAGCAAAGCAATCAGTGAGAATTTGCAAAATGGTGCCAACTGCAAAAGAACCACTTGAAAGTTTCATCTCAGAGTTGAAAGGATACAGAAGGCTAACTCTTAAAACTGCTGACCCACAGTTTGTCTTGATCTGGTAGGAATTCTGCCTTATATCATTATTTTGTATCTTATATTTGAATCTAAGTTCCTAAAGATATTGTCTCTGAACCTCACAGGCCACTGTCAGATTTAGTGGCTTCCACTGGGCTCCGGGACTTGCTGGGAATGGGGCTGGGGATGGGGCTTGCGGGTAAGGTGGAAGCTCAGTCAGGTAACTATCAGTCCTTACAGCCTCATTCCTCCTTCCATCTGGCTACTCCACGATTACTAAGGCCTTCCTCTGTTCCACGCCCTGTGGATTTGGTAAGATGAGTAAGACTAAGGCAGGTAGGTAATCCAGATACACAAACAGGCACCTGTCATGCCCTGTGAAAAGAGATCTGTACAAGGTGCCGCGTGAACACAGCAGAAGGCGCTGCACCCAGTCCAGAGTGTGGCAAAGGCCTCCTGAGAAAGCAACCCCGGCGCTGTTGTACCAGGAGTTATCCTGGTGGGGGATATGAGAGGCAGGGCAGTGTAGGAGGCAGGGGAGATGGCCTGGGCAAAGGCACAGTGATGTACAGAGAATGTCAACAGCTCAGCATAAGAGCTGCATCTACTGGTAGGGGATGAGGCTGGAGGGACACATGAGGACCCTCCCGGTGGGCCTTGCTCAGCATGCTAAGGAACTAGACCTTGGTCATGAGTCTGGGCCAAGGTCTGCGATAGCCTAGTTGCCTCAAGAACTAGATGCTGTACCCCAACAGGCCATTATGCCACTTCTTAAAGAACGTACTTAAATGTTCTTGGAAATTCTTCAGAAGTAAAGAGAATGATTGAATGAACCCCTCTGTACCCATTGCTCAGGATCTCCTTCTATTTCAGGCCAGGGTTTGTCCTAGAGCCTGCACCACACCAAGCCTGCAGGTACAAGGGTCCTCAGTTAGGAAAGGACAAAGGGAAGGGTCGGGGCCAGGAGGCCTGGACACCAACCAGAGGCACTCCCTGACACCTGATAAAAAAACACTGGCCTCAAGACTTCCCAAAGGTAAACAGCCTTTGAAGCCAGGAAGCCAACAAACGCTTGCCTTTCTGTACCTGTATTCTAAAAGGGTAGCAAGGGGCATACAGCTAAAGCAATACTAGAAATAACTGACACAGGTCTCTGGCACATGGCCTGCCATACCATCTGCCAGGTAGGCTCAGCCTCCACAGGAG
Organism: Tamandua tetradactyla; assembly: GCF_023851605.1. NCBI lineage: Eukaryota > Metazoa > Chordata > Mammalia > Pilosa > Myrmecophagidae > Tamandua > Tamandua tetradactyla. The sequence goes on along the minus strand of NC_135334.1, from coordinate 65,390,187 downwards.
AGACTTGTGGAGTAAGAGAGAACAAGCAGGCTGCAGAAGCAGGTCATGGAGCATCTCTACCAGACTCATTATGGAGGCCACCGCATCTGCTGTTCAGAAGGGAAAACTTCGAACTAAACACCAGAGACTATCCTGACTCCACAAACGCTATCATTAAGAATCATCGCAGATAATGTGGTTTTAATTAGAAGGGTTGAGATACTGGCAGATGTTCAAAAGGCTTGTCATCTGAGAATCCACTCGCATCGTGGGTGCAAGCAATCTGCATAATGGGAACTTGCCTGGGTGGAAAAGGTCCAGGCTTCTTCCTGCAAACACCTGGATGGAAAGGGTTACTCATTTCACGGTAAGGACTGAGTGATGAAAGTGTGTTATTATTAATCTCACATTAATGAGAAGGAAAAGAGTTCGGTGGCTGGCCACATGCCAAGGCAGAAAGGCTTTTAGAGACAGCCAACCAGTCCTCTCTATCAGGTACTGCTGGCGAAATCTTGGATATGATATACAACCTTTCTGAGCTTTGGTTTCCAAGGGTGTATAATGGAGATAACAATTAAATGAATTAATGCATGTGCTCAATCTATTCAAAGCCGGAGACATACCAGATGCTTAGCAAACATTTGCTTCCTTCCCTTTTCCTGCCTTCCCAAGCTAGTAGACAGTGTACTCTGCATTTGAACCCATGTTTCTGTGATCTCAAAGGTTAATTCCCTTCTTCAACTCCATACAGCCTCTCATACTTCACCGGCAAGGACCAGGACAAGACTTTATTTCACAAGGGTCAGGTATGTAGTAGGCAAAAGTGTCCTTGACTTGTAAAACGTTGATTTCCAAATGTGAAAAGTTTCCTGCCTGCATCTCTAAATCCTATCAGTCTCCTGCACTAGAGAATCTACTAGCAGTGAATCCATTAAACACCAATAGATGGCCGGGCTTTTCACATAATCCTTGTCTGCTAATGGAGCCAGGGGCTTAGGCAGATGTGGTTATTTCATCTGGGGAGCCTCAGAGAAAGCTACTTGTCTCCTTTGAAGCGAGTACTCCCCAGCTGGTTCCCTAGCTACCTAGAAGGATGTATCTGTCATTTATTCCTATGAGCCGCCCACTTCTCTCTTCTGGCAAATTATCTTCTTGCTCATCTGAAGTGAAGCAAGCCCAGGATAAGCAATCTGAAGCCAAATTTCAGTCCTGGCCGCACCAACCACTAGCTTGGTAGACAGGGCCAGTTTCTTTACTTCCCCGGTCATTTCAAAATGGCCATGATTATTTTGACTTGGTACCTTAACACAGACCATCTTGAGTGTGCTGAGCCATGTGCTGAGTGCTGGGGAGATGAGGATGAGTAAGATTTAGTCCCAGGCCTTGATGAGCTTATAGTTCTGAAACAGGACAGGAGTGGTTATGCAATGCTGAGGGTACTGCTTGGCCCAAAGGCAGGTTTGGTCAGCTATGTACCTGCCCAGACTACTTTGCACAGCAGTGCTGAGGATCAAATGAGATAAAGGGTATTAACTATAAAGTGCTTTTCAAAAGTAAACCAGTATCCATTCATCTATCCATCCAGGTATCCATTCATATACCCTTTCATCTACCTATCCATCCAATTCAACAACAAATATTTAATTCAAACACATATTTATACATGCCAAGCCCAAGGCATTGGGCTTACATCAGTGAACAGATGATAATTCCTGCCCTCCTGGAACATACATTCTATTGAAATCCACCTACCCACCCACCTACCCACCCACCTATGCATCCATTCATCTACTACTATACACATTAATTCAATCACCAAATATTCATCAAACAGCTGCTGTGCACTCACCACTGCATTAGACACAAGAAAGGGATAAAAAAAAAAAAAAAAGAAAGAAAACAAGGGAGAGTTGCCCTCTGTTGTCATATACCGTGGTTACCCAAGATAGGCGGATACTTCATTGCTTGCAGATGTGTGACCATGGGGCCCTGTACCATCCCTTTTCATCCACCTACCAGTTAAACAGCTCAGAATCAAGTAAGTGATACAAACTAGGTGCTACCAAGGGGAGGGCAGTGTTTAGTATAGGGGTGCACGTTTTCTGTGGGCTGAACAAGCATTGCGCCTCACATATTGCTGAACAACGGTTTCTCAAGTGAGAGTAGATATTGTTGGGACAGATAAAACATACTTTTGCTTAACAGCATCACTGAACTGACAATAATTTTCAATAACCATGCAACATCAGGGCCAGGGCTAGGACGAGGTCAGTAAGGTACTAAGGGCAAAACACTTAAGGAGGCAAGTTCAGAACTCAGGTTCTGACCCTGCGCTTGCACAACCCTGATAGCAAATGCCTCCTTAAATTTTCCTTCCAAAGTGCCTCCCTTGTCTCACCCTAGTCCTTTATATCTCAAGATCACCTGCAGTGGTAACAACAGGTCCCTTGAATGAACACATTTTCTGTGTCTGGCAATGGGCTATGTATTTATCGTGTACCTTGTCTTATTTAGTTCTCGTGATCACTATACAAAACACACAGTATTAGTCCCATTATGCAGGAACATAAACTGAGGCTAAAGAAGGCATATGATTTACTCAACAGAATTAGGGATTGGAATTCAGATCTGCCCATCTTGTGCCCAGAGAATAGCTCAAGGGCTGGAGACGTGCCTTATTTTCTCTTGTGGGCCAGCATGCAGTGTGCCTCGAGCAGCAGACATAGGTTGTTGTATCATAGAATTGGTGTTTGCTTTAACTGAGCTCCCTTCTCCCCCCCAAGGTTGTCCCTCATTATCACCAGAGACCAGGGGGTCCCTCCCTCCCCACACCCACCCCTGCTCCTGAATCAGGCTGGCCTGAGGACCTGGACCCAAACCCGGATGAACCCAGGCCTACCCCAGGGCTATTCCATTCCTCTCTCCAGCAGCAACCTGATCAAAGGGACAAAGTGGGCTATGAAAATGATGTTTTGCCAGCCTGGGTATTTCTTCTTGGAACCAGAGGAAAGAAAAGGAGAGACAGAGGCGGCTTAGAGAGAGCAGCCAAGTCAATTTGATCACTTGGGTTCTAAAGTGACTATAACTGAGTGACAATTCGCCATAGGGCACAGGGGCCAGTGTTCCTGCTTGTCCCTGTCCTAACGGGTGTGGAGAGGGAGGCCATCTCGTGAATAATTGCTGGCACGAGTCCTGTAGGCTAGACTGTCTACAAGGAACTCCCTGGGCAATAACCCTCCCCTGTCTGCAAGTTCAAGAATAATGAAGTATTTGGCGACAGAACTCCATGCAGGAGCCGGGCTTCCTCGGGGTCACCAGGCAGGGCTGCTTTCACATTGCTAAGGCCGGGGGAAGCTGGTAGAATTCAATCCCACAAACCTGCACCGAGTCCTGTGCCAGGGGCTGTGGAACGGGCATTAATTAACCACCAGCTCTATACCTGGATTGGTGCCAGGCCTGTTTCCGCATAGGCTTTCAGTTAACACTTACTGTGAGCCCATAAAGTGGTCCATTACGTCACCCTTATAGACAAGAAAAAGATGCATCACATCAGTGGTTGTGCAGGGCTGCAGGGAGTGCGGGCTTTGCTTTTGGGGTGATGAAAATATTCTAACACTGATTGTGGTAAAGGTGCACAAGTCTGAATATACTGAAAGCCATTGGATTATAGATACACTTTTAATGGGTAAATTGGATGGCTCGTGAATTATATCTCAGTAAAGCTCTTATCCTCCCCCACCCCCAACCCCAAAATGTATGACCAAGAGGAAATTATTTGAATCCATATTTTCTAACTCAAGATCTGATTCTCTCTTTGTTACTAAATAAGATACAGTTTCTGCTCTTGAGAAGTTTATTTTCTAAGAGAAAAGATAAGTCAAATACTCAAATTATTTAAAATATAAGATGGAGCAGGGTAAGGGCTTCCTGAAGATTTAAGCAGGAACATAGGAGTTTATCAGAACTGGATTTCATGGACCGCAGATTCTAGATTTCCTCAATTTCCCCTGGAATGCAAACCTTCTGTCCCACTGTCCCTGTTAGTATGCAAGTCATGCCACACATCTGGCTCTGGAACAGGGGACAAATCTGCTCAGGCAACAATTCCAGTCTTCATAAGAATACAACCTTAACGTGGATATAGCACTTATTATATGCCAGATAATCTCCTAAAGGTTATAGATATAATAACTTATTTAACCCCCATTACAATATCTTAAGGTATATACTATTATTATCCTATTTAGATATAAAATTTGGAGAAATGAAACAAGTTGCCCAAGGTCACAGAGCTAGTAAGCAGCAGAGCTGGGATTCCAACCCTGGTCCTTGAGTTAATATTCATAACCTCTATACTATATGGCTAATGGGGTCCCTTTTGTCTTATCTCACCCATGTGTCAGCGGGGAGAATGGGAGACCTCCTTCCTTGAAACCTAAATCCTGGAAGGCCACTAGCATCGGAGTTACCTATGTGGGGAGCGAACCCCTTACAGAGTGGTAAGGAATGGGACTAAATAAAACACGGGCCTTCAGAAGGTGGCTCAGCGGAGGGGAGGGGCCCTTTCTCAGGAGCTGGCGGACCTGGGTTCGAGCCCAGTGCTGCCACGAGCTCCCAGTGTTCATTTCCCATCTCTCGGGGCCTGTATCCTGCTCTGGGTTTGAACTGGGTGATCCTTAGGCTGCCTTTTGCTCTAAAATCCCTTAAGATTCCGAGTCTGAGGTCTTGGCCCTCCCATCAATTCGCCATTTCGAGGCTGCACACTGGCCTTTCCTCCTGCCAGGCCCCCGATGCACAGTCCCTACCCTGCAACTTCTTGATTTTCAGCATCCAAGGAAGCCCCCTGACCACACAAGAGTTGGAGCTATGCTCCCCCAGGAACCTTGCTCAGGTCTGACTCCATCTCTACCCCTGTCCTGTCCACCTAGAAAATGGCCACTCCCTCCTTTGTATCGTTATTTTTATCTCCACAGTGCCGGCTACACGGTAGGTGACAACTGATGTTTATGAACGAATGAATGAACGCCTGGAAGACACCAGGCTCGCAGGTCGGTCAGGATTGTCTACTTGTCTGTCGTCCTTTGTGGGGCTGTTATCTCACCAATGTCAAGGGCATTTGTGCTAGGCACTTCTGTAGATATATTTCAGGATAAAATAATTGAAACTAAGTGCTGTAAAGGACACAGTGGAACAGAATATATGACTTGGAGGCTTAATCTGGAAAGATGGGATCCACATTGGCGGGAACCTGCAGTACAGCATGCAGCTGAGACGGATAAACCCGGCCAAGGGACACTATGAGCCGGGCTCCCGAGGGACCGCCAGCACATGGAAGAGGGGCCAGGATTACTCTCAATTCTTTGGACCAGGCCCCGACTGGGGACCTCAGACACAGAGGTGATTCACACTGTGCTGGTTCGAAAGGATGTATGTCCCCTACAAAAACCATGTTTTAATCTAAATCCATTACATAAAGGTGGAATAATGCCTATTCAATACTGTATGTTTGAAACTGTAATCAGATCATCTCCCTGGAGATGTGATTTAATCATGAGTGGTTGTTAAGCTGGATTAGGTGACGACATATCTCCACCCATTTGGGTGGGTCTTGATAAGTTTCTGGAGTCCTATAAAAGAGGAAACATTTTGGAGAATGAAGGAGATTCGGAGAGAGTAGAGAATGTTGCAGCGCCATGAAGCAGAGTGTCCATGAGTCAGTGACCTTTGGAGATGAAGAAGGAAACGGCCTCCCAGGGAGCTTCATGAACCTGGAAGCCAGGAGACAAAGCTAGCAGATGTCGCTGTGCTCACCCTGCGCCTTTTTAGCTGACAGAGAAACCCTGACTATGTTCGCCATGTGCCTTCTCACTTGAGAGAGAAACCCTGAACTTCATCGGAACTTCTTGAACCAAGGTGTCTAACCAAGGTGTCTTTCCTTGGATGCCTTTGATTGGACATTTCTATAGACTTGCTTAATTGGGACGTTTTCTTGGCCTTAGAACTGTAAACTAGCAACTTATTAAATTCCCCTTTTTAAAAGCCATTCCATTTCTGGATATTGCATTCTGGCAGCTAGCAAACTAGAACACACACCCTTCTTCACGTTTGTCTCTGGATGGTCTTGAAACTCTCTAGACCAGCACTGCCCACGGAACTTTCTGCAATGATGAAAATGTTCTATAAACCTGTGCCATCCAACAGGGTAGGCAGAGTTATATGTGGCACTGAGCACTTGAACTGTGGCACATGCACTTGAGGAGCAGTATTTCCAATTCTGTTTAATTTTTATTCATTTAGATTTAAAGTCATATGAGGGCAGTGGCCACCACAATGGGCAGCCCATGTCTAGACCTACAATACAGCATGTCTGAATCCATCCAGGGTCTCCAAGAATGCATATCTCTGACCCCACACCATATACCACACTGGGCTCAGGATTGCTCGCTGTTACATAAGCAAACCTGGTTACTTCCCAAATCCATCTCCGGCTCTGGCATCTGAAACCTAGGCTCTGCTTTCAGTTCTGCTTCTGACAATCTAAGGACCTGGGACAAGCTGCTGAGACTCTCTGAGCCTCTCCATCCAATTCCTGCAACTTCACAGGGTTGTTGTGAAAATAAAGGAGAAAACGTGGATATTGTACAGCACACCATGGGGACTCAACAAACACTGGTGCCCTTCCACCTTCCCCTCCCTAACCCAGTGCCTGACTTCTGCTCGTTGCTCTGACGGGTCCTGATATCTGTTTGTCTTTCTGCACTCTCAGGGCTCAGGTGGTTCCTCTAGACCCTGACCTGCCTTTTCCTTCTTTGTCAGGTTGAGTTCTGAGCCCCCGTAGCCTCTTCAGCTCTACCAGAACCCCACACCAGCCATTCCTAGGAGCAGCTCTTCCCATCCTCCAGCGGGCTTGAGGCTGGGCTGGGAATTCGCGGAAAGAGAAAGATCCGGGGGCGTTGTCTTTTAAAACTTTTTTCCGATTGTTGTTTCTTCTGGAGCACCAGTGATGGGGGTTCAGGGATGAAAGTGTTTAAAAAGCCCAGATCTTGACGAAACAAAGCCAGCATCTTCTTCCTCCCCAGCCTCTCTCATTTCTCATTTCTTCCCGGACCCCCAGAGACAAATTTGGGGGCAGGCCTCCGAGTTCCTACAAAGAAAGATGTTATGTTGCCAACATTTGGTTTCTTGTAATCTCTGGATGGATGAAAGCAAGAAACACGAGTGGTCCATGGGGACTCCAGAGCGGCCTGTGGAGAAACATGAGATCACAGCCCAGCAAGGGTTTTCTTATACTTTGAGAAAAATAGGCTTCAGGATAGGTTACTTTTTCTTTAGGCAGAGATGGTGTGATGGAAGAAAAAAGGCTTAGCACTTGGAATCTGAAGTTACATACGCGTGCCTGGTATGTGCCAGGTACCAGGCCTGCTGCTTTATAGGCAGAATAAGTCCCAGCTCTGCACTTGACTTGGGAAAGCCTCAGAGGCTCAGTTTTCACCTTCATAAAATGGGGCCAATAACTAAATCAGCTTCACTGGGTTGTCGAAAAAGCACAACAAGCTGCGGAGTTGTAAAGTGCTATGCTGCACAGTTTACTGGCAGTTCCCACATGCTCTATTCATGAAAACTGGTGTGGTCATTCTGACACTCCAATCTGGACCTTTCTTTCAAAATTACCAGATTCAACAAAAAACATCTGGCTCGGGGCAGGGAGTCCAAAGGAAGGGGACGCCAGCTTTGACTATTAAATTCCTACTACCCTTGGCTAGAAGTGAAAACAAATTTTAGAAGTGTAAACTGTTCATTCCGTCCATTTCCCCCAGTGCTTTGAAGCTCTGGTCTCTTTCCCACCGCCATTTCCTCACTACATCAAGAAGAGATGCTTCGGAAATGAGACCTCAAGATGTAACCCTGAAAACAATTTTAAAAGGAATGTGTGACCCAGCAAGAGGTAGAATTGCTTGAAGAAGCAGTGTGTTATGGATTAGGTTTAAAGGAGGGATGTAGGTTCAAATCCCAGCCAAGTCCTGGGCTGGCTGTGTGATCTTGGACATGTTACTTAACATCTCTCAGCTGTAAAATGGGGGGGGGGGGATATTGCTGCCTACATGGAAGGGTAATTTTGAGGAATAAATGAGCAATGGAATGATACGTCAACCTAAAAGTTGCCTAATATAGAAGTTTAGAAGCTGCTTAATACATATTCACTGGCTCGAGTTTAACTGAATCAGTGCACACATACAAAGACGTTCGGCAAAAGCTCAGTTTTCCCAGCTCTCCCGACGTGCCTGCCCAGCATAGCATTCCTTTCCAATGGGCTCAGTGGCGAGAGAAGAAGATGGAAAGCATTTGGCCAGAAGGCAGACCTCATTAACTCCCACGTCTCTCCATCTGCTATCTATCAAGAACCCTTTGCAAAGAGGCAGGTGACCAATAAAAGCACCCCCCCCGCCCCCCCCGTTTCTCTTTGTCTCTGGGCCAGTGTGTGATGGTGCAAAGCTGTCCACAACTGTGGGACCCCATCAAGGCTCCACTCTCGCCTTGTGATTTGTACCCAGAGCAGAGGCTCTGTGGTCTCAGGAAAAGGAAGCTGCGTTCACAGCCAGCTCGGAGGCGGTCGGGCCCAGCTGGACCTCCTCTGTAGGTCAGGAAAGAGTCTGAAAACCAGCAAATGTCATTGCAACCATGGTGGAGTAAGGAGAGCATTATTTTCAGCACAGGAATCTCCCATTCAAATGATTTCCTTTATTTCCCAAGGGCATTTAAAACATTGCTCCGTTTACAAACTAGAGCTGCACTCTGGATTTTCAGGCACATGCTCTTTTCAGAAAGAGGGTCCAAAGAGTCCTCGTAGATGGTAAATGCTCAGCAAGGTGAGCTGTTGTTATTATGCTAAATGTACACTGCAGGTGGGAAGCTGGTTTGGCTCTGAATTTCCAGGCAGCAATGGGAAGCAGCAAACTCGAGCAGTTTGGATGAGTTTCACAGGTCCAGGTCCTCAGAAGTGTAAGCACACTAATGGTGAGCATAACTGTTAGGGGTACTGGAACCACAAAGAAATATACCACACACGTCTTCAACATTGCATAATGTGAAGCAAGCGGTGCTCAGTAATAGCCCAGCAGGAAAGCCAGGGACCGGTTTTCTAAAGTTGACTGTAGTCCTTACTTTGGGGATCTGGCTGTGCAGAAACCAGGCTCCGCTTCTCACGGAGCCATCCAGGCAGCCAAAATAAATGGCTCCACATCCCAAGCCACCGGTGCCCAGCATCCATCTTTGGCCTTCGTGTTTTGTCAGTGGAGGAATTAGAGTATTATGAATCAACCAATCAGTCAACTAAGGCTCATTACCATTAAAGAAGAGAAAGTAAGCTTTATTTATGCAATTATAAGCCATTTAAAAAACAAAGGGATTATTATTAATACTTGATCCTGGCAATCTTCCCAGAGTGGTGAAGCGACAAGGGCTTTGTTCTTGAAGAGGCAACACAGCGGTTACAGATTCCTGCCCCCACCCGCAGCCCCGCTCCACGCTCCTGATGTGCAGGCAATGCCTCCTGAATATTCAGGAGAGGTTCTGGGGGCACCTTTCATCCTCATGCTGCTTGGCGAAAACAGCCGTGGGTTGGGAGCACAGAGGCTGGCATACAGTGTGACCCTGATCACTACAAACAGCCTCTCTGGGCTGCAGTTTCCCAGGAGTCAAACGCTGGAAATTGAACTACAATCACACTTGGAGAGCCTTTCAGAAATACACAAACCACACCCCTCCCACCATCCCAGACCAAAAGCATCAGTATCTCTACGGGTGGGGCGCAGGAAGTGGTACACTGAAAACGTGCTCCAGATGATTCTAATACGCAACCAGAGTTGCCAGCTACTGACCTGGAGGCTTTCTAGGTCCCTTCTACCTTTACTTTGCCAACACTTGGGGTTTCTTAGAGATTTGTGATCCAGGGTTTGCAAACACAAATGTCTACAGAGGACCTACAGGTAACCTCAATGAGTGAAGCCGGCCAGGTGAATTACTGAATTGTTTGTCTTGTGATGAAGCGTAACACTTGCCTGGTTACAGATTGTCTTTTAAGACACAGAACAGGAAAAACCAAACGGCCAAATACAACGTATCTGCCAGCCTCCCACGGGCTACATCTCCCAGCCTGAGACCCCTGATAAATGAGCAGATCCCATTTCCATTTCAATGGTTGGTTCACTGCCTGTAATACACAGGCCACACTGCTTAAAGGCACATGCCATTACTTGTTCAACTTCACAACTGAAGTCCCTGGTACACAGAGGGGATCCAATAAAGGCTGAATAGGTGAAAAAATGGGCGAAAGGATGGATCCCTTACATTCCTTGACGAGTTAGACTGAACTGAGATAGGCTGTAAGTGTAAAGTACACTCCAGATTTTGAAGACTGAGTACAAAAACACATTTTTAAAAAATTTTCATTGATACGTTTTTATGTTGACCACATATTGAAATATCTTGAATATACTGTGCTAAATAAAATATATTATTGAAATTCATTTCACCTGCTTTTTTCTATAATTTTAACATAGCTGCTAGAAAATTGTAAATATTCTCTTTGTACTGGACAGTGTTGCTGGGCCATTTTGGTTTCATGTTTTTTTTAGGCATGTATCCGTGTCTCCATTGTGTGCGCGACTTCTTTCAACATTTCCCTCTCACCAACAAACTCCACCCTCTTCTCCTCCTCATCTTCTGGCAGAGTGATAAGACTACCAGACATGGGGAAGGATGAGGGATTCAGGTAAAAGCTAGTCTTTATCCAGGGCTGGGAAGAAAAGCTACCTAGTCTCATCTCCCACTCTCTGCTGGGCATGTTTCCTTGTAAATGACCATGGCAATTATTTCAACTTCCTCCCCCAAAGCCTCCTTTCCTTCTTTATAGAATAACCAGATTGTGTGAGGAAACTTTGGAAACTCCTTTAAGCTGCTGAATATGAAAAGATTTTAAAAATCCCAGAAGGATGATCTTGCAATTCCAGACAAGATTTACAGATGTAGACCAGGAAGAGAGGTCAGGAAATGGTTCACAGACAGGAGAGGCTGAGGAATGCACTTGTTCCTGGGCCATCAGTCCCCACCCCATGCCCTGAAAGAATGCATTCTGGACACATGAGATAGCAGCTTCTTCAACATGTCCTGCTTTTCACACATCTGGCTTTTCTATAAACTCTTTCCACTGTCTGGATGCCTTTCTTAGCATTTCCAATTTGGGGAATACTTACCCTTCAAAACCTAGGTCAGATGCTACCTCCTCTGTGAAGCCCTCCCTGACCTCCCAATAGAACCAGCATTCATTCATAGATGAATGCTTCTCCCAGCATTCATTCATAGATGAATGCTTCTCCCAGCATTCATTCATAGAGCTCTGGTAACGCTTCTCCCAGGGATGCTTACGATCTTTTGACCAGTTGGTCTCCTCCACAAGACTTCTCACACTCAGGGCTGGTCTCCTCTTCTCTTTGTTCCCAACACCTGGCTCAAGATTTGACACACTCAGAAAATTTTGTATGAATGGATGAATCTTCCTCATCAAAGGGAAATGCCTTTATTCATTCCCGCAACAAATTTTTTTCTGAGCACCTACTATGTATCAAGAATAGAAGCAGTTTCAGTGCAGTAGATAGAGCAATGAACAGAACAGATAAAAACACATGGTGCTTATATGCTAGTGCTGAAAAGTACCTTGCATCATCCTGATGCTCACATGTTCAGTATTCCCAAATGCTGTTGATGATGAAAAGGAATGTTAGAAGAGGAGGAGGGGAGGGAGGATAAGTTCCTGTGCCTCAGAGCCCATCCTTCTGAAAGGTACAGGCTGTTACATTTGCTACTGTTCTCACTAGAGACTTCCTTAACAGAGTCTTTACAGCTCTGTGCTTACATTGTGTATTAAAGAGTTTAGGAGGTGCAATAACAGTGTGACAGCAGGTATTTATTGCTTCTGATGGAGATGAAGGAGGCTCTGAATTGACCAAAGCACAGTCTTGCCTTTTCTTATAGCAACAGCAGAAGTGACCAAGGAGACTGGTAAGACTTTCAGCATTGTTTAGAAAGAGTAACCATGAAAAAGTTTCGAAACCATCGCACTCATTAAACAAAGTGGGAGAAAGACAAGGTTCTCTGCCCTTTGGTACCACAGAGCTTTGTGGGAGACACACGCACATACATAAATTCGTAGATACTAACTAGATTGGGATAAAAGCTACTATTATTCCGAAGTGGGCATCTTTCTTTGGAACTCTCTCAGGAGTTCCATGCTCAGACCATGCAGAACCAAGCTTCTCAACTTTTCTCCGCAACCCCTTCATCTCTAATCTCAGCCAATGACCCCATCATCAACCCAGTCACCCTGGCCAGAAGATGGGAGCCATCCTTATGACCTATCTCTCCATTTCTTACCATCCACATTTAATCAATCACCAAGGCTTGTTGGCTCTACTTCCAAATCATCTCCCAAACTATGTATGTCTCTCCAGACCAGAGTCACGTCCAACATCACCTTGCACCTAGGCTACTGCAAAGCCTTCTTGCTGATCTCTGTGTTTCTACTCTTGACCCAGCACCCACCCCACCCCACTGTTTTGCAGAGGCCACCTACCCTGTTCACATCCAGAGGTGAATGTGCTAATATGAGAAGCAGGCCAGAAACCCCTCACTGCTCAGTTCTAATTCTGAGAATTGGAAGGTTGAAGTTCGATGCTGGTGAGCTACCTAGATTGATGGATGACAGGGTAGGGATTAAGTTCTAGAGTCAGATATACTGAGTGCAAATCTCTAATCTGTTCCTCTCTTGCTTTGTGGCCTAGGACACGTTTTTGAACATCATTAGTCCTTTACTTCCTCACCTTTAAAAGGGGATAATGATAACCTAACTCCATGGTACAGACAGACTCTCTTGACCGATCTACTATATACCATAGACAATAAATGGGAAAAGGTATGTATAGCACTTGGCCCAATATCTGGTACATACTAAGTTCTCAATAAATGATAGGTAGCTACACAGGTTATTTGCAGAAAGTGGGTCTTTATCTCCTTAGGGAAAAATTATGATTTCTATAGGAAGATGTAACATTTCATTAATGGAAAGTTCCAGATGCCTGTGTAAATTTATAAACTGGTCAGCTCTTTGCATGTGCTGAGGTAATCTAACCCCCTTCTAATGTAACCAAGATAAAAGATCCTTTCTGTTCATATCCCAGCTCTTCAAGCTTTGGGCTTTCAGTATAAGTGCAAAGAAGGAAACATACATGGTTATAAAATTCCCACTGTTCAAGAGGGAAAAATAAATTGTTGGGACAAGCACAAACAGTCCTCTTATCGACACCAAAGAGAACTCTCTCCCCTCTGAACTCAAGGAGAGAACTTCGGGTGATACAGGGGTCAGCAAACCTTTCCTTGAAAGGCCAGATAGTAAATGCTTTCAGCTTTGTGGGCTATACGGTATCTGCTGCAGCTGCTCAGCTCTGGTGCCGTAGTGCAGAGCAGCTACACAGATGACAGAAAACAAATAAGTATTGCTATGTTCCAATAAAACTTTATTTACAAAAACAGGCAGCCAAACTGTGGGTGGTTTGCTGGCCCCTGGTGCAATACAGTGAGCCACATTCCAGAAGCCCGACTTTTGGACAAGTCACATCACCTTTCTGAACCTTAGTTTCCTATACAGAAAAATGGGAGTTATTAGCATGTAATGAAGACGAAGAGAAATAAAGTATAAGGAGATGCTGTCCAAAATAGGAGGTAACAATGATGATACTATAAAAATGTCAGTTAATAACAATACTGCAACAATGCTGCTATTACTAGTTAATAGTAACACCCATCTCGTAAAGCTGCAGTCATGTGATTACTAATTAACCATGTTAATTTAATTATGTGTATTATTTAACAAGCTCCCTGTATTACTGTTATTAAGTGATTTTATCCAAAATCAGACAGAGAAAGTGTCACTGTCTCCTTTTCCCCTTGACTTCCTGAAGAAAAAAAGCAAAAACAAAGCCTGCCTACCGACTGTCTCCCGGGGCTCCTGCAGACACAAAGCAGGAAATAAAACGTTCTCTGGAGAAGTGATAGGGGGCAAAATTCAGAGGGGCACCTTTCAGGAGGGAAGCAGGGGGTTGCACCCGGAGGTGCCTCGAGGCTGGGCCCCATCCCGGAGAGAGCAGGTCCCCTCAGCGCCCTCCCTTGCTGGGATGCACAAGCAACCTCAGAAAAGTGCAGCCCCTCGCGGCCCTGGTTAAAATGCCAGCATGGTATGTATTTTTGTTTTCTCCCAGACAGATGCCAATTATGGGGGGTTGGGGAAAGAGACAATGGCCCAGATCTGATTGACAACGGATGCTGAACAAGGGGCCTCTGTGGCATGTTTAATGAAAAGGCCACTGTGTTTTTATTGCATCTATTTGATTTTAGAGTGTCTTTTATAAAAACAATTCAACCAGCAGGATTAACTGCTTCTAGGCCTGCTCTTCTCCCTGCGGCTCTGTGGGTGTCCTGCTCTCCCGGACTCTGCCTGCCCTCCCACCCACGTTCCTCTCCATACCTTGTTCTGCTTCACAGAGAGGCCCTCTCAGGTTAGGGAGGTAGGGTCTGCCCACAGGCCCAGCCAGGCAGTGACTCCTTAGGAGGTCCTGGATTTGCTCCCACGTCCTCATCTCCCAGGCACCACTCTCCCTCAGGTCAGTATCTCCTCTTGTCTGGCCACCTGCAAGAGCCTCCAGCACTTGCTTTCCTCCAGCAGTTCACAGCTGCAGGGGCTTAATCCCCCCAGGAGGCTTCGGAAGTATATATGGCAGGTTTGGATTGTTAAAGAGGTAGGGTTCTAATTGACCTTTCGCACCTGGGGTTGTGCACAGCAAATAAGGCGTCCTCCAAAACGCCTATGGTCCCCCAGTAGGTTGATTCCTTTTGCCACTTTGTAGAAGGTGATTTTTTGGGGGGTGCAGGGTCCAGGAATTGAACCCGGGTCTCCTGCATCAAAGGTGGGCATTTTTTAAACATGGGCAGGCACCGGGAATCGAACCCGGGTCCTCCGGCATGGCAGGCAAGCATTCTTGCCTGCTGAGCCACTGTGGCCTGCCTAAAAGGTGGGCATTCTAATCACTGAACTACCCATGCCCCCTATAGACAGTGATTTTATCTCTAGAATCAAAATGCAATTGCCAAATTGTAAAATATGTATATCTCAATCAATGTGTTTTATATATATATATATTTTTTTAAAATCTAATTACCATATTTCGTTACTTGAAATTTCTAAATGACTTGACATGATCCACACCAGAATAAATTCAAACTCCTTGCATGGCACATAAGGGTTTCATCACTTTCTAGGTTCTTCTGTATCCCCAATTTATCTCTTCTTTTGCTGCCTTCTGCTGACCACAACTCCCACTTCCCAACCCCAACACCTTCTTCACTTAGATTCCAGCTCTGCCTGCTGCTCAAAATAGTGTCCTTCTCTTTATCTAGAACACCCTCCATCTCACCTCCTTCTCTGACAAATGCCTACTCATCCTTCCAGGGTCAGTTCAGGCATCATGGCTTCCAGGAAGCCCATAGTGACCTCTTCCAGCCTCGGACTGCCTTTCTGTGTTCCCTTGTATCATTTGCAGGACTGGTTTCTTTCTAGACAGCTCCAGAAGTGCAGGGAGCAGGCTAGATTCATTCCTGGACCCCCATGCCCATAGAAGTTACCAGATCAGCTAAAGGGGAATAGCTCTTTTTCTCCAAGCCAGAAGCAGCTCTCTCCCTTCTTGTTTTATGTGTTAGAATTTCATGACAGTTTTTGTTGGAAGGAAATTTTCACAATGGCTGAAAACACTATTTTGGATCATCGAGTTTGCGTGATGGGGAAACTGAGGCCCTGCCACTCCTTCATGATCACTTCTGAAGGCTAAGGATGGAGTTAGTATGTCTGAGGGTCAAGAGCCAGTAGGTAACTCTGCAACTTTTATGAACAATGAGGACCTCAGGTGAGAGAAAGCAGGAAGGGGGATTTTGAAACTGAGCTTCTCAATCAGCTGTCCTGACCCATCTGATGGAGCTCCTTCCCAAGAGGGGTCATGCCCTCGAAGAGGCCACAAAATGTTAATCTGGAAGACAGATTTATGCTTATAAAGCCAATTCTCTGGCTTTCTAAAGGACTTTAGAGATGGTAAAGCCACTTGGTCCTCTGGATTCTTGTATTGGCTCATTCACACAATTGGGAATGTTCATTACCCCTGAGAGAGGCATGTCCTGGACAGAGGCTGAATTGTATTCCTATTTTGTACCCCAGGGACACAGTAGGTAGGTATGTTTACTGAGAAAATTTCCTTATCTAAGGGGAAACCCAGGTCCAGGAAAGTTAAGGGCCCCACTCAAATCACACAGCAGTTTGAAGATCAAGTTGGATGGAGCCCATGTCTTCAGACTTCCAGTATCCCACTCACAAGCCCCAAGCATGCCAGAGTGGCACTGCTGGCCCCCTCATCACACAGGCTTCCCTCCCTCCACTCCTTCCCAATATATCTTGAGGTTGGCAGTTGTGGGAATTGTTGCATGTGATTTAGGAGTTACTTAAGAGGGAGATCATCTTAAAATGATGTCTTTCTGCTTTTCAAGTAACTAAGCTTCCCTACTCCAGAAAAGGGAAAAAAAGAAAGCAAATACACATTTATGTCACACTGTACCACGTCCAGAGAACTCATGGTCAAGTGAAAGGATAGCATAGGTTATTTCATTTGGTTCCCAGAACAACCCTAAGAGGCAGTGATTTATGTCCTTGTTTCTCAGATAAAAAAATAAAAAACCTTAGGCTAAGAATAAATGACAAAATACAAATTCAAATTTAGGCCCATGTGATTCCAAAGCCCTTGTACTTTTCCATTATCTATGTCCTCTCCCCTCCCAATTCACTGATCCCATCCTGAATTCCACTCTAAAGCGTTATGGTAAAGTTCCAGCCAATGCAAATTCAGTTCCGTTGAACAGTGATTTACTGATAGCCAATTTTAAGTGTCTGGCCCCTTGGAGTCTCTGGGGACAGAGATAAAGAAAGCATAGTCACATCCTCCAGAAGGGTATAGGCTATTGCAGGTGACAGAGGTGGAAGCCGTAATTTCAACATGAAGTGTTACACGCTAGGGTGGGAGGCAAGGCAGTTTTTGAAAAATAAATGAGGATTTATTGAGCACTTTTGATATGCTAGGCATGTTCTGAATGCTTTCCATTTAATACCCATAACATCAGCATGGATAAATTCTGTTGTTATGATTGCCCATTTTATGGATGGAAGGATTTAGGATTCCAAGTGATTTATCATTTGTCCATGATCACTGTGTTAGTTATATTCAGTTGTCAACTTGGCCAGGTGAGCATACCTAGTTCTGTTGCTGCGGACACAAGCCAATGGTACGTGAATCTCATCTGTTGCTAATTACATCTGCAGTCAGCTAGGAGGCGTGCCTGCTGCAATGAGTGATGTTTGACTTAATTGGCTGGTGCTTAAATGAGAGAACGCAATGTAGCACAGCCAAGCAGCTCCGCATTCCTCATCTCAGCACTCGCAGCTCAGCCCAGGCCTTTGGAGATGCAGAAAGAAGTCACCCCGGGGAAAGTTGTTGGAACCCAGGGGCCTGGAGAGAAGACCAGCAGAGACCATCTTGTGCCTTCCACGTAAGAAAGAACCTCAGTGGAAAGTTAGCTGCTTTTCCTCTGAAGAACCAACAAAATAAATCCCCTTTTATTAAAAGCCAATCCGTCTCTGGTGTGTTGCATTCCGGCAGCTAGCAAACTAGAACAGTCACACTGTAGTGAGAGCAAAGGCTTGAGCAGTTCTGCCTGAAGGCAGAGTCTTTGCTAGACTTAACAAGGACATCATACTGGAGACGCCAGAAAGGATTCCTGGGAGCAGATGGTTTTCTGGCACCAAATTGTACCCCAATACTTTACAAAAACAGAAAGTACTTAATTGGAGATTTTTTTAAACACCTTACCTGATGCTGGTCCCATGAAATACTTTCCCCTGCATGTGTCATTAGCACTCTCCCGCCACTTGGCACAGCCCCTTCCTAGTCCCTGGGATTCTTCCCTTCTCTTTTCCACTCTGAAAGGCCCAGCTCCATTCCACCTGTCCCAGATTCTTCCTTGACCTTCTCCATCCTGGACAAAGGATCACCTCTGCCTCTAATCCCCTCTAGCAGGCCTCAAGTCTAGAGGTTGGGGGAGGAAAAAAGGGATTTATTTTATGAACAGTCCAATATTTGCATAGTGTTGGATTGCGTGCTTCACGTAATTTTATCTTTTAATCTCACCTTGTCCCTACACAAGAAAATGAGTTACACAGAAGTTACATGACTTGCTTCAGGTCACCCAGAGCCAGCATGCATTTGTCTGACTCTCAAGTCCACATTCTGAATTTACTGTGCTTGGTAAGGTATCCATTTAGCTGGAATAGATGGTGCACTCCTTGAAGGCAGGGACAGGGTTTTGTATTCCCTAGCCCTACATTACACTTGCCAGGTAGTAATTACTTACACAGATTGCATCAAATGAACGAGGATTTTAAATGTTTCTGGGTCTTCAGTGTCCAGTAAAGTACCCTACCTGTAATAAATATTTAAAGAAGGGCCTTTAAAATGACAGAGATGAGGAAGCTTCCTTAACCACAGCCACAAATTTAGCAACATGTGTTTCAGTGCCAACAAACAGTCATGCCGTCACCGCTACCCCAATTGAATCAGGAATAAGGCTCTTGCTGAAAGACAGAAATTTGAGTTTTTATTTCCACATCACTACCTACAATACAAAGTATAATGAAAAATTAATGCTAGCTACTTGCCTAAAAATATTAAGAACAAATACCTTGCAAGTGCTATATAAATATTCTTATTATAAAGGAGCTTTTCTGCAGAGGGCTGCCTTGCAGCTGGAGGAGAAGCTTTGCAGAAATAAATCCAGGGTAGGAGAACTGACTGTTCAGAGCCAATGTTATTTAAGCGTACTATTTAAATTTCAAAGGTAACCAAAAGAAGAACTGAGAAAGGGATATGTATTGACTAATTGACTTTTAAGTGCACTCTGGGAGGAGGTGGGGGAAGCAGATATCAATGATGTAACCCTTCACACCAGTGAGGCAAGCCTTCACCTAACCTATTAGGAAGTCAATAGATACTGCCTGAAGCTCATACAACATGTCGGAGCAGTTTAAGCATATATTGTTTAAAGATATGGAAGCAACCACCAGAAGAACTAAAAATAAAATGAGTTAAATGTTATAACAAAGCTGCAGGATACAAAATTAATATACCAAAGTCAACTGCTTTCCTATACACCAATAAAGAACATTTGGGATTTAAATTGAAAGCATACCACCAAGTCTCTTCAACAATGGTGCAGAGAAAACTGGATACCCCCATGAAAAGAATGAAATTGGACCCCTACCTCACACCATGTACAAAAGTTAACTTGAAATGGAAGAGCACCTCAATAGAAGAGCTAAAGCTGTGAACACTTAGAATAAAACTCAGGGGAAGATCGTCAGGACCTTGTATCAGGCAATAGATTCTTAGATAGGACGCTAAAAGTGTGAGCAAAAGAAGAGCATACTAGATAAATTGGGCTTCATCAAAATTAAGAACTTTTTTGCATCAAAGTGCATTATCAAGCAAGTAAGAAAGACAACCTATAGAATGGTAGAATGGGGAAAATACTTGCAAATCATCTATCTGGTAAAGGGTTAATATCCAGACTACATAAAGAATTCTTACAACTCAAAAATGAAAAGGCAAACCACTGAAATTTTTAAAGGGAGCAAATTATTTGAAAGGCACTTCTCCAAAGATGATATTCAAATGGTCAATAAGCAAGCAAAATGATGTGCAACATCATTAGTCATTAGGGAAATGCAATGAGTAGAATGAATAAAGAAAGAAAAATAACAAGTGTTGGTGAGGATATGGGGAAACTGAAAATCAGTACATTGCTGTTGGGAATGTAAAATGATGCAGCTGTTATGGGAAATAATAATTTGGTGGTTCCCCAAAAAGTTAAATATAGAATTACCACATGATGTAGCAATTTTTCTCCTATGTATATACCCAAAAGAATTGAAAGGATGTATTCAAACAGAGACTAGTATAATACACCAATACTAATAGTAGTATTGTTTACAATAGCCAAGTGGTAGAAGCAACCTGTCCATCAGCAGGTTAAACAAAATGTGGTATATCCATACAATGGAATATTATTCAGATATAAAAAGGTGTGAACTTCTAATATGCTGCAACATGGATGAACATGGATAAAAATACTATGCTAAGTGAAATAAGCCAGATATAAAAGGACAGATTGTATGAGTCCATTTATGTGAAATATCTAGAATAAGCAAATTCACAGAGATTAGATTAGAGGTTATCAGGGATTGGAGTAGGGGGGATGCGGAGTTACATTTTAATGGGTACAGGGTTTCTGTTTTGGAGTATCAAATATTTTTATAATGGTTGTTGGTGATGGTAGCACATCATTGTAAATATAATTAATGCCACTAAATTGTATACTTAAAAGTGATTTAAAGGGTAATTTTTATGTTATATTTATGTTACCACAGCAAAAAAGAAAGAAAAACAAAACAGACAAAAAAATATTCCCACACCACCATTTATATAAGTATCAAAAAATGAACTCTAATAAAATGGATACAACATATATATAAGAAAAATTACAAAACTATGATAAAAGAAATTAAAGAAGATTTGAATACATAGAAAGAGTCCATATGTAATGGAAAGGAAGATTTTAAATTAAGATGTCAATTCTTCCCATCTTGATCTCCAAGTTCAATGTGCTCCTAATCAAATTCTCCACAAGCTGTTTTATGGATATTGACTAACTGATTTTGAAGTTTACCGGAAAAGGCAAGAGGCCCAGAACAGCCAACACAATAATGAGTAACAATAAAATGGGAGGCCAGACACCACCCAACTTCGAGACTCACAGTAAAATTACAGTGATCAAGATACCGTGGTATTGGCAAAAGGCTAGACAAATAGATCATTGGAACAGAATGGAGAGCTAAGAAAAGGACCAACACAAATATAGTTTACTGATCTCTGACAAAGGGGTAAAGGCAGTTTTTGTTTTTTTTTGAGGGGGGATGCATTGGCCGGGAATCAAACTTGAGTCTCCCGCATGGAAGGCACGTATTCTACTACCGAACCACCTGTGCACCCTGATATAAAGGCAGTTTAATGAAGAAAGGATAGACTCTTCAACAAATGTTGCTGGAACAACCAGATGCCCCCACATGCAAAAAAATGAATCTAGATATAGACCTTAGACGTTTCACAACAATTAATCAAAATGGATCATGGGCTTCCATGTAAAACGCAAAATTATGTGACTTCTGAAAGTCAACATAGGAGAAAATCCAGGTGATGTTGGGTTTGGTGATGATCTTTTAGTTACAATTCCACAAGCACACTTATACGTTGAACTTCATTAAAATTAAAAACTTCTGCTCTGCAAAAGACACTGTTAAGGGAATGAAAAAGACAAGCCACAGACTGGTTTCAATATTTGACCTTACAATCATTTGTAAGGATATCCTTGATTTTAGAAAATGGAAAATTAAAATCTGGCTTTTGCTTTTCTGCTCCCCAGGAAGACACGGTCTTTCAGGGATTTGGGATAATCCCTGTGTTTCTGCTCAGCCACCCCTTAATCTCATGGTTTTCTGATGCAGGATGGTGCTAATGGAGACTGGGCTGTGCTTTATACAGTGATGCCATATGAGGGGGTCGTGGGCAGGAGTAATATTTCTAGAAGTGGTAATGAAAGTTCAGGAGTGTTGCATGTTCTTTGTTCTTTCAACAGTGCATTTTCTGAAAAGAGTTATGATCTAAACAATCAGTAATGAAGCTGCAGAAACACAGCCTAGCTCATTCACAGAGGGAATAATTGCCAGGTATCAGATCTTTGCTAACTGCTTACAGTAAGAGACCTGGGAAGCTTTTGTCGAGAAAACTCCATCCTAGGGATGATCCAGAAAATTTAGTTCCAGATTGCACAGGAGTCTCTGCCCTGAGTTTAGAGCCAGAGACAGATGTAGAGAGAGGAAAAGGTTCAAGACTAGAACTCAAGACACAGGTCTGGTCATGCCCCTTTAAATTGATGCGCTGTGGGCCCAGTGGTGGACTGAACTGTGTACCCCAATTTGGACATGGTCTTAGTTTTGGTCCTCATTCTAATGGGTGTGCACTCTGGAAATAGGGTCTCTTGAAGATGTTACTTCAGTTAAGGTGTGGCCCAATTGAATCAGGTTGGGCATTAATCTGGATTACTGCAGTTCTTTATAAACAGGATGAAATTCAGACATAGAGACAGCTACAAGAAGAAGCTGGAAAGAACATGCCACCATGTACTTTGTCATGTGACAGAAAACCCAAGTAACTGGCTCCAGGGTGCGCCAGACTTTGTGGAAAAAGCATCTCCTTGCTGATGCCTCAATTTTGGACTTCTCCTTGTCTCAATGCCATGAATCAATAAATTCCCATTATTTAAGTCGACCCACTGTATGGGATTTGTTAAAAGAGCTGGAAAACTAAGGCAGGCTCTGAGCTGCTTATGGATGGTCTTGTACAAAGCAGGGTTAAAGCCATTTTCTCTCCATCTCAATTTCCTTAGCTCTATGCATGAATTAAAAAAATCTCTACTTCAGAGTTGTTCCTAGGATTAAATGAGTTAATTTAGAAAATCTGCATCAGCTTTCTGAGTGGTCTCCAAACTTGAGCTTTGCATTCCCCAGATTACACACCTTCAATGGCTCCCCATTTCCTGGTGGAAAAGTCCTGACTCCTGAAAGAAGCTCATGAGGCTTCTGTGACCTGTCCTTCCACCTATTTCATGCTCCAGCCATCTAGATCAGTATTGTCCAAGAGAAATATAACATGAGCCATGGATGCAACCCACATATAAAATTAAAAAATTTTTAGTAACCACATTAAAAAGTAAAAAGAAAAAAGTAACATGAATTTTAATAATATATTTTACTTAACTGACTATCTAAAATATTATTAACTCAACATGTAAAATAGAAAAAAATTACTGAGGTATTTTACATTCTTTTTTTTATATTAAGTCTGAAATCCAGTGTGTATTATATACTTACACAACATATCAGTTTAGACTAACCCCATTTCAAATGCCCCCTAGCCATATGTGTCTATTGTGCTACTCTAGAACTTCTCTCAGTTTCTCCAACTAGCCTCACCTTCTCTGTTCTCTGGGTCTTCTCGCATGCTCTTCCCTCTGCCGGAGCATGTCCCCTCTTCCTGCACCCGTTCTAATCTACTTCGCTGGACTAACTTTCAAATCAGGAATCACTTCCTCCTGGACATTACCCTTAGCCCCTCAAGTTTGGGTTAAAGGCCCCTCCCCTACATGCTTTCACGGCAATCTGTACTGTCCTGTTAAAACCCATTTTAAATGGGTTGTAATTTCCTTGGATTTCTTGGACTTTAAGGTCTATATATATTTTATTTATCACTGAAACTCCAGTGCCTGGGATGTGCCTGGTACATAGCAAACACCCAGGAAGTGTATGTAAAATCTGAATGCACCTTCATTGCTAAAATGAAGCACCCTTCTGCCCTTGGGTGCTGCTCTAACAGTTTAGGGATGGTCCTAAGAAGCAAACTGAAACCAGTTTCCTCTGTCTACACACCTACCTGAAAAAGCATAGGCCTTAGAGTTAGGCAGACCATAGCTTGTATCCTGGTTCTACCATTTAATAAATCTGTGTCCTGGTCAAGACTCTTCACCTCTCTAAGCCTCAGTTTCCCCATCTGTAAAGTGGGGCTATCAATCCCTATCTTATAGAGTTGCTGCACAGGTTAAACAACTGACATAAAGTGGCCTAAACCAGTACCTGGCACACAGTAAGCACTACATACCCAATTTCATCAACTCTAAGATGGCATCAATTACAACTGCATCAATCATAAGAAATGTCATTATTTCATGTGCCACTGAAGAAAGGAAAAATGACAACAAAAACAATGTGAGTTAAACCGAGACATAGCCTCAATTATAAAACACATCCCATTTAAAATGCTAAATTATGTGTCATAGAACAGATGACATGAGGAAATTGACCCCCTCATCGCCCTTGGAGTCACTGGTCAGGTCTTTTAGGTAAAGGATTCTGATCTCTGGTCTGTCAAATTACATGGAGTCATGAGAGGCGGCTTCGCTAGGTGCTCCAGAAACCAGAAGGAAATGAATATTTACTGAGTCCCCACTACGTGTTAGCCACTTTTCCTTTCATTATTTTAACTAGCACTCAAAATGACCTTATTTATATACTCCTCATTTTTTTTCCTGTATTTTCCTCATTTTTAAGATGACAGTTCAGAGAGGCTAAGTTACCCAGTTAGCATATGGCAGAGCCAAACGGGAGCCAGGGCCTGTGGAAGGCAAAGCCCTGGCTGTCTCACTCTAGCCAAGCAGTTTCCAAAGATCTCTCCTCTCCCCCTTGCCCCCGTTTTCTTCATTTGAGAAGTTGTGAGTTTACAGAACAATCCTGCATGAAATACAGGATTCTCATATACCACCCTATTATTAACACCTTGCATTGGTGTGGTACATTTGTTATAACTGATGAAAGCACATTTTTATAATTGTCCTATTAACTACAGTTCAGGGCTTACTGTTAAGCGCAGTTCCATGGATTTTTTTTAACAATTTTTATTCTATTACCATTATACAGCCTAACATTTCCCCTTTAACCACATTCAGCTTTATGTTTCAGTGCTGTTAATTACATTACAATATCATCCTACCATCGATACCATCTATTACCAAACCATTTCTGTTGTTCCAAATAGGCACCCTGTACATTTAAAGTACTAACTCTCTATTCCCCATCAGGCCTCCACTCCTGCGGCTGGCTGAAGCTCCAGACGCCTTGTCAGTCGCCTCCTCTTAATGCTTCACAAAGGCCCTAAATTCATCAAACAAGCTCAGGATCAAACCGTCAGGCAAGAGCTTCTTAGATTTAATGCTGGGAACAAACCTTGAAAACAACAGGTTAAGGAGACCCCTGCTAAGATCTGACAGAGGAGAGGAGCCTCGCTCTCCAGGGGCACCAGGCCGGCAGAGAGAGGGATTTGATTTGCATAGCATTGCTTGCTCCAATATCCATGGAAGGCAAGGAACAAAACTGGCTTCTTCCCCAGCATTAATGAACTTCTGCCTTACTTCAGGGCACCCAGTTGTGGCAATGCTGAAGAAGAGTCTGAGGGGCTGAATTGGCCTCTCTGTAAAGGGCAGTGGGTGGGGGTGGGGGGCAGTATCAGGAGAAAGCCCCCAGTGTGGGGGAAGTCACTTTAAGTCATAAGTGCCTGTAAACTTACAAGACAAATGTAAGCACCTAGATGGGAGCCAGCTGCTAAGGACAAAAGGCAGACGTTCCCCCAGGGGTGAATGAATTTGCTCAGAATGTTCCCGGCGAAGTGAATTCTCTCTTTGCAAGAAGGAACAGGTCTTTTGTTCCCTCAGGTTTGCCTTGGGAAAGGCCTATAGTAATATAAGACAGGGTGGGTTTGCCCCTTAATTCTGGTTCCTTAAAAAGTTCGGCCTCGGGCGGGCCGCGGTGGCTCAGCGGGCAAAGTGCTTGCCTGCTATGCCGGAGGACCTCGGTTCGATTCCCGGCCCCAGCCCATGTAACGAAAACGGAGAAACAAAATACAATAAAACAAGAAAATGTTTAAAAAGATGTTTCCCTTTCTTCCTCTCTTCCTTCCTTCTATCCTTCCTTCCTTCTCTCTGTCTTTCCTTTAAAAAAAAAAAAAAAAAAAAAAGTTCGGCCTCTTTCTGTGGAGTCGATTAAATCAAGCCCTTATTTCTTCATTTGAGAAAGTTTGTACTTAATGGGAGTTTCTCAAGTTTTTTCTTTGTTTAAAGTAGCTCCTCCTTTATATTCTCCCAGAAGAAATCCTTGTAAAACAGATAAGAGGTCTAATCTGGTGAAGTAGAGGACAGGACTCATCAGGCCACTTCATCCCCTCGTGAGACTCCAGCACTGAGTGGAGAACACATGAAAAACCACTGGGCTGGCACTTCCAGCTGTGGCATTCTATGACTCTGCTATAAATTCTCTGGAGGAAAAAAATGCCTAAGCATGTAAGCAGACTGGTGTGGTAGAAAGATGCCTGGTTTTGCGTTACTGAGGAAAGCAGTATTTTCATCGTAGTTTAGCTGTAAAATGATCTTTCCCATGGTTTGACCTTGGGTTCTAAGCTAGGCCTTCTCCTCTGCTGGCTGTGTGACCTTAACCAGAATACCTGTCTCTGGGCCTTAGTTTCCTTGAAGAAGTCAGAAGAGTTCAATGGCTCACACAGAGCTCAGAGACGTCCTAAGTTCTCCTGTCCTCCTCCCACTTTATCCAGAATAGAGTGGATTTCTCTATTTTATACATTGTGGGTCCTTGTAAAATCTCCTCTGAAGACAGGTTTTTGTGGCCAAAAAGAATTTGAAATCTGCCAGGCTGAATAAACTCATATATTCCTTCCAGCTCTGACAGTCTCTGATTCTAAAAATCACCAGGTTACAATCTATTCACCGGGAACAGGCAGTAACCAAAGTCTCAAGGTTGTCGGTATGTGCGATGGGGGTGTTTGTGTGTGAGTTTAAATCCTTCAACATCTTTTTTGAGGCCTCTGCTTCTCAGATAGAAACCACATGCAAACGTTTCACCTGGAAAGCTTGGCTGCTCGCAAGTTATTTATGTGCAAAAGGTGCCTGCAGGCAAAGTGGGGCAAACCTGCTTCTGCGCCTAGTGCACTCTGCAGGTGGGGAACACACTGCGGCTCTGCAGCTTGCAAACAAGCAGACTGACTGAGAGAAACACAGCTCAGCAAGGCAGAAGCTTGCACCCTTGGCCCTCTAGCTCGCCCACTGGTCAAAGTGTCCATTCCCCAGGCCTTCCCCAATCCCTGCCATCTCTTCAAGATAGAGAAATAAAGATAGAAAATGCAGCCAGTAACCATTTTATAACAGGGATGAGAGGCCGGAAAATCTACATAGAGAGGCTACACACTTGTCAAAGCTTCCAAAGTCTCATTGGGTAAAACTTCCAAACCCAGGACCATTCTTACTCCAGAGCTACAGACCCAGCCTGAGCGCTCTTGAGATTTGAGGCTGGTTCTCCCAGGGAAATGGTAATCCTTGGCATTCTGTACAGACAGGCTTTCTGGTCTACCCTAAGACTCAGGCAGAGGGAAGCAAATGAGAGTAAAGCCAGACCCTGAATAAAACAAAAGCAATTTCTATTTCTCTTTGGATCATATGGGTTTTATTTAGGGGGAGGATAGAGTGCACATGTTTTTCTGATTATATGTTTATTATGCCACCTAAAATTGAGCAGATAAATAGACTTTAAAGCTGAAAGAGGCTTTGGGGATCATCTAGTTCACCTATCTCATTTTAAGACTGAGGAAATTGAGACCTGGTGTGGGGAACCACCTTCTTAGGAATCATCCAGCTATTAGCCTAGACCCTAGACTGGATCTCAAGCCACGGGTCATTTCCTTATGTCCCCAAAGCTCAGGCCTCATGCTGTACCCCTTAGTTGGCCTCAGTAACTGACTGTGGCACAGGCAGGAAAGTTGGGCAGCTCATGTGAGGACACAGTATCAGCATGTAGGAGGAGTGCCAGGGCCTCTGCGTGTGGCTGTTCGGGTTGTGCCCTGTACCAGGAGCGAATGGGCCCTGAACCCTGGTCCACACTGTTCATCCATCCTGGGGCCCTGATGCAGGGGCTGCATCCACCTGGAGCAGGAGGCATCATTTTCTGATATGCACCGAGGTGCTGCAAGGCCTAGCAGGGGTTCCCGGGAGCAGGAGGCGGGGGTGGGACATCACAGGCCAGCCCCAAGATGAGTTTATCAGGCAGAGTGAGGGCAGGCATTCTGTGAGAGGGAGGACTGAGTGCGAAGGGCCACTATTAAGGGTGCATCAGAGTTAACTGCTCTTGTGTCTCTCTCCTGGCTTAGGCCCCGTGCTCCATGACACCTCGGTCTCCGAGAATCTCTAGGAAGTCAAAGACAGGAAGATCCCTCTCTCGACACAGGTGCAATCGCATCTTAGAGTAGGTGGTTATGGACCCTGCCCCTCGGGGCTGCCCACAGCCTGGTTCCAGTCACACTGGTGCTCTGATGAGAGTCCTTGGAGGCCCTTGCAGCTGTGTACTCCTCGCTGCGCACTGGGAACCCTCTGCAGCCTCTCTCCCTCCATCCACTTTCTTTCCTTCCTATCTGGCTTCCTGGGGAGGCAGGCAGCCCTACTCACAGTGAGAAGGAGCCCAGCTGCTCTGCCTGCCCCTCAGGGTCCCCTGGCTGCCACTACCCACTCCCCTAACCACCCCCAATTTCGGCTGTTTCAGGAAAGGGCTGAGGATGCAGATTCTAAATATAGGGACATCTCCAATCCTCCTGCCCAGCTAATATTAGCCCTCTTGTGGAATCCACTGACAGCATTATTCCCTTTTTTTGGTGACGCTGGTGGGAATTCTGCTTACAGTAAGACAGGCTGAGCCAGCAAAAGACCGAGCAACACACTGAGCCAAATACATGCAGAGCTCTACTAACCGGGGGCTGGGCCAGAGGATTTATGGAGCACCTTTTCAGAAGTAAGATTTATGATTCTGTGAGCTGGGAGGTTGGGAAATGGGGGTGGGTGGTGGTGGGGGGGGAGTGGTTCTGGTTAACTGAACTTGTCAGCTTCCAGATGGAGGGGGCACTAACATTTGTTGACAATTTCCTGTGAGCCAGGGATATTACTAGAGATTTTTAATAAATGAGTTCATTGAATCTTTACAACAGCCCTATGAGATGGGTAGGATGGTTATCCCTATTGTACAGATGAGGTTCACTGAGGCTCAAAGGAAGTGGCTTGCCCTCAGACAAATAGCTGGTCAGTGCAAAGGTAGGATTGGAACCCAGGTCTCTGTTGCTCCAAAGCATTGGCTTTTTATCATACTATAAGTTCTATTTGCTTTAACTTCAGCAGAAAATCTTTTAATGATCCATAGAGTTAGGAGTCACATCAGTGACTCTGGAGTCAGAGAACTTGAGTTCTAGTCTGCCCCTCTCAGGACAACTTGGGGTAAATGATGAAGCCTCTTTGAGTCTTGGCTTTCCAGCTGGAAAATAGAGGTGCAGGTAAAGGAACTCCAAAGATGGTTCTAGCCCTGATGCTTGGGGTCTAGGTGGCATTTCTGCAGGTCTTCTTTATTTTAATGACCACTTTCACCATCCCAGCCCAGAAATTCAGCTTGTGAGGCGCATGGGGACATGAAATGGGGGTGGAGAGCAAACTAAACTTGTTACTAACCAGGAGGCCTGCAGAAGCTGCCTTCCTGCCTGGATTTCATTCATTGTTTTGTCTTACTCTACAGAGTAAAAGGAACAAGAAAAGCTAATTCTGCCTGAGGCAGCAGAGTGCAAATGAAGTCCTTGGGTTTTTTCGAATTCGCTGGGAGAAGAGAAAACAAGAATGCAGGTTTGAGAGAGAGGAGATTTCACCGAAAGGGTGACCAGTAATGCAGAGAGGGAGCAGTCTTAGGTATTTATTTTGTCTATTTTCCTACTTTGTTTCAAAAAGGATTTAAGGCAAGAAGATTTAGTAGCTGGTGATGAGACATAAGAGGATGCAACAATGCCTTCCTATATGTGGAGCAGTGTCTGATTGCATCTAGAAACACAAAGCTATAAACACTAGTCTCCATCTGGGAATGTGAGACTGGCCCATCAAACTGACATATCAGTGAGTGCAGAAATGCACACTTTAGGATGGTCAGCCTCACTGTCCAAGAGGTTTGATGAAAAAAGCCCAGGACCAAAGGCCAAGGCCTGCTTGAAATAGGGAAGCTGGTGGGAGCTTCAGAGAACCTCATTCTCTTCCCAGGTTCCAGACATTGGAACGGCTTTCCCACCACAGCAGTCACAGGAAGCATTTCTGCTATATTTTATTGAAGTTAAACTGAAAATGAAATTTCATTTCCAGAAATGTTTCCTGGAATATTTCTCAGAGGAAGGAAGCAAGTGCATTAGTGGGCCACTCAAGACGTCTGTGGCAGTCTCTCAGGAATTCTCAAGAGCCCACAGCCACTGAGGGGGGCTGGGTATGTGTGCACACGTGCAAAAGTGACAGGCGAGTGTAGTGACACTGCCACCATCAGGAAATCACAAATAACAGGATTGTTTTCAAGGTGAAACCGGGGCTCTGCATCTGTACAGAAACAAACAGAGCCTGAAGGGAAACTGCACAAGCATGCCAACTCACGCACACACAGGCAAGAACACACTGAGCTATGGGAACACATACCTAATCAACACACACATACGAGGCCAGATGCACATGCCCCAGAGCAGATGTGTTCACCTGGGTCTACACCTGCAGACACCTGCATAGCCAATGAGTCTACAGACATGCAAACATGAATCTGTGGCTCTGACCTCTTTGTGTCCTTAGACTTTGGCATTAGGACCAGGAGGATGGTGTCTCCAATCTGGAAGTCCACCACATTAGATAGCCCCTTGCAAGGCATCAGCACCAAAACATTTCCTATCTGATGGTCTCAGAGGACTGCCCAAAATGTTTATTGGGTTCATTTCTAATCACCCTGCACCCTCAGACCAAGTGTTCCAGGAAGAACATAAGTAACACAGTCTCAGGGAGTTGAAATCTTAGGAGAAGGGACATCAGGTAAGATGGTGTTAAGGAGAGAAAGGCAGGCAGGCAGGAAAAGAGATGAAGGATAAGCTTCTTAAGGGTCAAGACTCTGGCTTCTTCACTTTTGGATCTCCAGAGCCCAGTGAGGAGCTAGCACCTAGTAGTGCTTCATAAATAATAAATCAATGAATGAACTAAGAGCTTCCCTCCCCACCACCAGAGTACTAAGTCCACACGTCTTATAGCCTGACCTACAGTGCCCGTCCTAACCAGGCCAGAACCTGTCTTGCCACCCTCACATCCAATCCCACCTCCCCAAGGATTGCCCTCTCCCTCATTGCTCCTGTTAAATCAAAGCTCTCTATTTCTACAGAACGCCAGGTATTTCCAGTTCTCAGAGCCTTTATGCAAACCTTCTCTCTGCTAGGAATACCCTTGGCTTCCTTTTCTGTCTGGTAAACTTCTTATCCTTCAAGATGCATATTCCCTCCTCTTTTAGCACTTGCTCAGCTCTTCCCCTCCTCTCTCCTTTTAGCTCTACCCCAAGCCTCCAAAGGACTCCCTTCATTCTCTGGTGGCTTTTTCCCCACTAGACCATGAACAGCTCAGTGGGTGGGGGGCTGGGGGTAGGGACAGCAGGGGCGGGAAGTGAGCTGGGTCCCACTCAACCAGGGCCTGGTACTCAGTGAATGATGCCGGGAGGACTAAGCAATGTGGGTATCATGCTCCAGGGTTGGGTTCTGAACTCTGCAAGTTTCTTAGTTGCCCCACTACCTATTTGAGTGAGAGAGTGGTTGCCGAGTTTGGGGACCAGACTGGGGCAAGAAACAAGTTTGGGTCACTGATGGAACACAACCTACTTGTACGGCTGAGCCAGCCCGCATGTACCCCCTCAGGACACCTTGAAGGGTGTAATTCCCAGTCTTTCCACATCCTGGCCCCTTGGCATGTGCACCTGCAGCCTCCTGCTCCACTTAACTTTGCCAGCGTTCTCCTCACAGGAGGCCCCTGGGTATAAAACTTCATTAAGGACACATCTCTTCGAAGTTTAACTTTCTAACTCCCTGATGCACAAGAAACACAGCTCTTGCCTTTTGGCTGGAGAAATTGGAGCAGCCATGCTGGGTTAGCAGAAGCAGGTGCTGGTAGGCCCTGCATACTCCCTTAGGGAATCCCCAAATTGACTCCTATCTGGCTGGCCCACTCAGCAAAATAAACATATAAAATTAGATGATTTAAAAAATTTTTTCTTTATTGAGTTATTTGATTTCTAAAAGGTCACAGTCAATTACTTTTTCAGCTAGACAGAAACCTGGAACTAGTAAAGGGTTGAGATTGGAAATCAAATTCAACTGAATTTTATTCATCTGCATATCTTCTACACGTCAAACATGGTGTTAGACTCTGAGCATGGATAAGAGAGACACAAGCGCAGATCTCCAGGAGACCGGTGTTAGAGGAAGAGCAAAACTTCCTTGTCCACATGCAGATGCAAAAGATAATTCTTCAACACCCTGGTGTGCGTGGGAATGCCAAAGGGATCATCACATTTCTTTCTACAGCAACCCTGAAAAGGAGGTATTATGATTACTTCTACTTTAAAGAGGAGAAAGTTGAGGCTCAGAGAGTTAAATAATTTGTCCAGGGTCCAGAACCCCAGTGAGTGAGCTGGGGTCTGAACTCAGGTTTGACTAGCTTTCAACATCAACAATCTTTCTTCCATAGCAGACTGGACACACTTTTGGTCCATCTTACAGTGAAGATTTTTGTAGAACCCTTATCTCATTTAATCCTCACAACAACCCTAGGAAGTAGGCATCAATGTTCTTATCTTACCAAAGAGAAATGAGAGATCCAGAGATAACCTGTCCCAGATTCTGGGCTTAGAAATAGGAGCCAGAACAAGGATCCCGTATTATCGGCTCTGGCCTCCTCATAGGCTAAGGTGGCCCTTCTAGGACTTGAGAGGCCAGGGCATATTTGATGACAAGGTCACCAGGAGGCCTGCAGAAAAAGGTCCCAAGTCATCGAAATGTTTAAGTTCCCTGGATAAAGTTAAGGTGCCTTTACAAAGCCTGCAGGGCCTTTTGTGAGCTGGCCCTGGATACTCTTGATATCTCTCCAACATCATCTACTCCAGTACTTCCTTCAAGCCTTTGTGGACTCAGAATGTGCAGACAGGCTCTGCCGTCACCTACCTCCTAGTTCTGCTTGCGCCTGGAACACTGTCCCACAGGTCCACTGGGCAAATTCCTATGCATCCTTCAAGATTCTGTTTGGAACACATTTCCTTCCTCCCTGATCTCTCCTCTCTCTCTAGCTCCGTGACCCCCATGTTATAGCCATGATCACATTTGGTTGTAACTGTTTGGTTAGAAGTTCAACATCTCCCACCAGACTGGGTGCTGGGTTCCTGGGTAGGGACCCAGATGAGTTCCCATCTGTCCCAACCATCCAGCAGAGGGGCCAGCCCAGGGGACAACCTTAATATATAACTGCTGAGCGAATGCAGTGACTGAATGAAGGAGTAAATGACCACAATTCCAAGCCTCCTTCCTTTGGAAATGCTCTCAATTAAAGATCATCGTTATCTGTATAATAATGTAGGGAAACTGCTGCATTTCAAGATGTGATCTCAGTCTCTTCTTCCTCTGCTCTAAGCTATTTCAATCAGGAATATTCTTTCCTCATTTTTACACGTTAAAAAGCAACAAAAGCAAACATTCAATCCTTATGTTAACCTGGTTATTAAGCTATTAATACTTGTGGATATTTTTATTTCCCAGGAGGAAAAGAATGGATTCCAGGGGAGATAATGGTGTAAGCACTGGTCTTGTTCAGCATGTGGTTGGGAAGACAATCTGTTATCTGCTATGGAGGAGAAAGTTTCTGCTTCATTGGAATATACATCCAACCATTTAGTAATGTCTCTCTTTTTTTTTTTTTTGCATGGGCAGGCACCGGGAATAGAACCCAGGTCTCCCGCATGGCAGGTGAGAACTCTGCCTGCTGAGCCAGCGTGGCCCGCCCTGTACTGAAGCATGTAAAATGGTGAAGAGAAAAAAAAAAAAAAAAGAAAAAGAAAAGGCAGGAACCATCATGCCAGTTCTTTGAAAACGGTTTGTCAGTTCCTAAAAATGTTAAACATAGTCTCCGTATGACTCAGAAATTCCATGCCTCGGTCTATATGCAAGAGAACTGAAAATGTGTACATGAGCAGCACAGCAACACTACCCAGAATAGCCAAATAGTGGAAACAACCCAAATATCCATCAACAAATGAACTGATAAACGAAATGTGCATTATTCACGGATATATCGGAATATTATTCAACCAGAAAAGGAATGAAATACTGATACATCCTCCAGCATGAATGAATCTTGAAGATATTATGCTAAATGAAAGAAGCCAGATATAAAAGGCCACATGGCTACACATAGCATGTGATTCCATTAATATAAAATGCCTAGAATAGGCAAATCCACTAAGACCGAAAGTAGATGAGAGGCTGCCACGGTCTGAGGGAGGGGAAAACGGAGAGTGACTGCTAATCG
This sequence comes from Tamandua tetradactyla, assembly GCF_023851605.1. Lineage (NCBI taxonomy): Eukaryota > Metazoa > Chordata > Mammalia > Pilosa > Myrmecophagidae > Tamandua > Tamandua tetradactyla. The sequence goes on along the minus strand of NC_135334.1, from coordinate 65,355,906 downwards.
GTATTGTGTTTCTTTGGGGGGCAATGAAATGTTCTAAAATTAGGTAGTGGTGATATTGCATAATTCTGTGAATAAACTAAATCAGTGAACTGTACACTTTAAAAGGGTGAGTTTTATGGTATGTGAATTATATTTCAATAATGCTGTTATTAAAAAAAACATGCAAAAAAGAGACTGTGGGGAATGTGGAAAAACGGAAACAGCTGACTTGCTAGAAGTGGTGGGATGGAAAGTGATTTTTCTCTTTCCTGTTATTGTTGTTTCAATATTGTTTTGCAATAAAAAAGTGAAAGAGAGAATGTCAGCATGTACCCAATATATAAAATGAGCACTGGCTTTGGAGTCCAAGAACCTGAGCTGTCATCCTTCGCTCTGCTAGTTCTGGATTATGTGCTCTTGAGTAAGTGGTTTCAGCTCTCTGGGCCCTAATTTCCTTTTCTCAAAAGGGGGAATAATAACTACCTCATAGGGCTGCTGTGAGATTACAGGAGGCTTATGTACCAGAGCAAGGTACATGGTAGGAACCCATAATGTATTTTCTTTCATTTGTATTTAGTTACTGAAACAATTATGGAGCATCAGTTACATGCTGGGAATATGGGGGTGACTTAAGATTGGATCTTGTTATTAAATATCTTGGTGTTTAGGGTCTTCTCTAAGACATAAAAAAAACTAATGCAAGTTCATCGGGAAGGGTTATAAGAGATACCTACAAATTGCTTGCTGTGCAACCTATCTGCATAGAACAAAAATGGTTGGGAATTTAGGCTGGGAGATTTTGATGAGGGAGTCAGACCAAGAAATGAAAACTCAGAGAAGAAAGATAAAATCAATAACCACAAATCCGTACATTGGCATATGTTCATTCTATAGCACGCGCTCACATATGTTATCACAGGCAATCCTCAGAGAATTCCAGCAAGGAAGATGTTATTACCCTACTTTATAAATGAGTAGACTAGGTCTTGGCAAGGTCATGAGAGTTTTCTGTTTTTATAAAGCTAGCACATGGGACAACATTCCTTTCACTTTGCCAGAGCTACGCTTCTGAGGAATCTCAGCTACATCCCACTAGGAAAGAAGATGGGGGTATGGACAAAGCATACGTCAGGAGTTTTCTCCAGGTTATGTCTGATAAGAAGTATTGAGTATGCAATCTATGCCCTTTTGGTGTCCAGTGCAAAAGTACGTTTGATGGAGACCCCAGAACCCATTCAGCCTAGATCATGTAATACAGATTTAACGATTTCCTTGAGGAAAGAATCATGCTCTTTAGGTCATCAATGTTTAATAAATACTTCTCCATCAATCTCACTTAGTAACAAGTTGAGGGACAGGAAGAAGATGATATCATTTATGGGGCACCTAGCATACACAGGGCATTAGACAAGGTGCTTCCCCCATAGAACAGCACTTGAGACATCACAGTGGCCATTTAAGGCAGTGATACTGCAGTCACACAGAGGGCCAGAGAGGTCAAGTGATCTGGCCAGCGTCACACAGAAAAATCTGTGGGAGAGAGAGGGGAGAGGACTCAAATCCAGCCTCTGTTTCCACTCACCATGAGGATTGTGAATTCCTCCCTGTCCAAAGAAGTCATGGTGTCAAGGGCAGAGTGCAGAATCAACAAACTGACTGTTAGAGCTCAGGAATCACATATAATCGGGTGTATGTGGGGCTCCTGTCTGCTATTTACACAACATTAACACACCAGCCAAAGGTGTTTGGGGGTGAGGGGCAGAGAAGGGGCACGATCACTGGTTTTAATTTTGTATCCCCAAGAGCCTAACTCCTATTTAATACTTAGCAGGGGTCTCAATAGATACTTGTTAACAATGGCCTAACTGATCCTTGGTTTTGATGGTGCCAGCCCACACTAAAAGCACAGGATCTCTCTGTACCAAATGCATCTTTCTTGGAGGAGGAGGATGACAGATGAGAGTGTAGGCGCTCAATACAGAGATCCAGGTGGGGCCCCCATGATGCTGCCAGACTTTTGGTGGCTACCCAGCTAGACTGACCACAGTTTTGTTTATAAAGAGCCATTATAAGTCCACTACTTGGCTTCAGTGTCAGGCTCATCCCATTGGCCCTGATGGTGTGTGTGTGATCCCAAAGGGTCCTTGTCATCATAGCATCTCTGGAATTAAAAGAAATGGATACCTGTAGGTTCAAGGGTTGGGCTGTGCCCAGTACTCTACAACTACCCTGTTCAGGAAAGCAGAGGGGGTGGACTGACTCCCAGTACTCTTTGTAGTGATTCATGGTGGCCTGAAGTTTGTAGCATTCTCAGCCAGGTGAGATGCAATAGGAAGAATCAGAGTCATCAGAAGATCACTCCAACAAGTATTTCAAAGATATAGAAGAAAGCAAAAAGGTTTTAGGTCCAATAGCCCTAAGATAAGGCCCGGCCCCATATATTGCAATATATCTCGTCTTCAGAAAACATCTTCACTTCTCTTGGCTTCAGTTTCTTCATTGGTTAAACATGGATGTAATTTGTTGTAGTGTCATGAAACTGGAGTGAAGGAGGGATGTCTGAGGTGGGGTGGTGGTTGAAAAGAAACAATGGAGGAGATGACAAGAGAGAGTATATGGTGAAAAAGAAAGAAGGAAAAAGGAAATTAATTGTAGGGAAAACTGAATTTAGTAGGTATCTTCATTCCTAAGGCTGCCGTTACAAAGTACCATAAACTAGGAGGCTTAAGACAATTGAAATTTATCGTTTTACAGTTCTGGAGGCTGCAAGTCTGAACTCAAGGTGTTGGTAAGGTCACGTTCCCTCTGAGAGCTATAGGGAATCCTTCCTTGCTTCTTCTTGGCTTATAGTGGTTTGCCAGCAATCCTTGGTTTTCTTTGGCTTGCAGCTATAGCACTTTAATCTCTACCTCCATTGCCACATGTTGTCTCTCTGTCCAAATGTCTCTATTCATAGGAGGACACCAGTGAGTGGATTAGGGCCCACTCTAATACAGTTTGGCCTCATCTTAACTAATTACATCTCCAAAGAGCCTATTTTCCAGTCACATTCATGGGACCAGGGGTTAGGACTTGAACATATCTTTTTCGGGGGGATGGGGACACAATTCAACCCACAACAATAGGGTAAGTGAAAAAGGAGTCAGAGCTCAAATGGAATGTGGTCAGAGGGGATAATAAAGAAAAAGATGAGAAAATCACACTTTCCCATAGACACATCAGGGAAATTGTCTAAGGTTTGGCAACTGTTCAATCTCGAAAGAGCAGTCATAACACTGGAGAATTATTATTACACCATCTGTAAATGTCTCCTACAGATGCAGAGGCTAAAGGTAGTAAATGGGTTACTTCTCATGAGCCAATTCCAACTGATTGATAATGCTATGTAGAGCGCTGTATTTGAAAAATTTCTGATACCTCCTCTGAGCGCAGCGGTAAACGGGGTTGTTTCCATTAGTGATGTGAGTGGATGTAAGGAGAGAATGGCAGCCCGCATGTGATTGAAGTGGATGCTGTAGTGTGCTTCCCAGATACCTCCTAGAATCATTGCACCGACTTCTCTAGCTGCTGGGGACTGTGGTTCTTGGCTATTGATGGTGCTTAGTTGAGTCCCTCTCCAGGAGTGGCCCTCAGCCAAAGAAAGCTGCCTCACCACAGGGCAGTCCACAGCTATTGCTGTGAGGACCAGTGGGCCTCCAGTTGGGATATGTGAAGGGCCATCCCAGCTCCTGACTTCCCCGTGGGATCAACTAATTGCTGTGTTATGACTGCAGAGCAGTTCAACTCCTCCTTCTAGCCAATCTTGCTTGCCTTTCTCCCTTACAGGCATTGATCCTGACGACATGCTCTAGTAAACTTACTACATGAAAATCTCTGTCCTAGAATCTACTGCTGGGAACCTTGCCTAGTACATCATGTATTTGCCACTCCTGCACAAGCACTACCTCTCTATGTCTAGCTGATAGGTCATCTGTGTTTACTCATTCCTTAACAAGACTCAATGCTAGCCAAAAAGAACATGCAACCCATCAATTTTCCCTTTTTCCCTTGGTTGCAGAGAAACTCTCCATTGTTTGCTTTCCTTGGGGTATATTATTAGAAGTAAATTGGAGGTAATTTTCTGTTTTAGGCTTGGAGGGTCTCTAACCTAAAAATAATGGGGCAACTCTGTTCCTCTCATCCCTAGTCACTCTTCTATGACCTGGAAGAGATGACATTTGTCCCTGACTTATGTTTTGGAAGCCTTATAGATGGACTTGTCCCCAGGAGAAAGAAAAAGATTTGCTAGCAACTCTCAGTGGCATGATGCCATCAGCGTATATGTATGTATCGTTTTACAGACACACTAATACTATAAGGTTATTATTATGTCTTTTGAACAAAAGGCACAGAGAGATTAAATTTCTTCCCAAATCCCACAATCTAATTTCAGAACCTGGGCTAGAATCTGAGTTTCTCCATTCCAAGTTATATATATATATATATTCCAGCCACAGGCCCCCCCCCCCCCCCCCCCCCCCACAAAAAAAAGCACTTAGCTGGCCTCTGTTGCCCTCTCAGGAGTCACTGTATGATTTCTGGAGAATGAAGCTCAGACTATCTACTCCTATACCCCTTCATTTTAATTTTGCAGGATGCTGGAATCTTGGTAGAGTTTGATTGCTGCTGCTTGGATGAAGCACTGAAGAGCATCATGGGATCTAGGAGATAACCTAACAGTCCAATACTGGAGCCCCTGCTATAGCCCTGAAAAGTGGTCATCTTGTTCCTGTTTGGACTCTTCTATTCATGGGGGGCTCACTACCTCACAAAGCTGCTCATTCCTTTGTTCCCTCATCTAATATAATGAATGTAAAGCATATAATGTAGAATCTAGTATTGAGTGAGTAGAAATTTTGTTTTTTTCTTTATGTTTCTGTTAGACAAACAATATGAGGAGGAGGGAATTAACTTGCAGGGGAAGCACCCTCAGCTCCAGCGACTGAATGGGGCACATCACTTGGGAATTATTTAATTCTTTCAGAGCCCTGAGATAGAGGCAGAATAGTACAGAGATTGTCAGTGTGGAAGCTGCAGCCAGACCATCTGCATTTGAGTCCTGGCTTTGTCATGAACTCCGTGACCTTAGAAAAGTAACTCGATTGCTCTGTCTTGATGTCTGCATGTCTCCTCTTTTTTAAGATAAGGCAGAAATAATGTTACCTACTTTATGGGGTTGTCATGTAAAGTGCTTAGAACTCTGCCAGGCACATGGTAAATATTAGTTGTTATTTTTATCTTCATTCCCATTTTTCAGACAAGGAAACTGAGGCCAGGAGATTGAGCCAAGATCTGATTGATTGAGCCAAGCTAATGAGAAGTAGAATGGTAGAATGCAGACATAAATTCTGGTCTGAGTCCATAGTGCATGCTCTTTTCTTTATATAATATGGCTTCTGCCACTGCCTTTGACTTTTTTTTTAAAGAAAAAGGGGAAGAAAAGAACAAACACTCATAAAGAATTCTGCCAGAAATGCTGGCAAGTCTTGTTCACAAGAGAGGACAGTTTGTTCATAAAGATAAGGCTGAATGAATCTGGGAGTCATGTTCACGGGCAGGCAATAAAGATTACTACCTGCCTCCTAAAGAGACATGCCTACAGCTGGTCAGAAAGACAAATTCCAGCTCCCAGGTCTGCCACTTGAACGAAATCAGGACTTTTGTTTTGGAGGATGAGGAGAGAGTAGACAAATCATCATCCCACAGGGTCACATGGGCTGGAGACATTCGGGTGACTCTGCAGCCCTTGGGTAGTTGGGGAAGCATGGCAAGAATTTCTCAAGCACAACAGAACGATTTTAGCACCATGCAGCACCACTGCAAAGGCTGGTCACTGCCATGATAGGCATGCGTTAGGATGCAGCTGGTTTGGAGCAGTGCCTTCTGGCTCTGCACAAAGGAAGGGTTTCAAGCAGGAGTGAAATTCAAAGCATTTTACAACTGATTTGGCACAGGCAGTGACTAATCAGAACAGATACACTGACCAATGAGAAAGCACTTCGGCTGTAAACAAACAGCCTAGCCACTGCTGACACATCCCAGGCAAACATCAGCCCTGGCAACAAAGAAACCCAATGTCCAAGGGAGACAAGGAACAGTAGGATAGGGGCCCAAGAGCCAATAGATAATTGTCTACCTATCCTCAAAGGAAGTCCCAGAGAGAGTTCAATTAATTCCCAGGCATGCTTAAAAGCCACTGCTGCGGGGAAAAAGTAGTGCCTTCAAGACACTTCCTTCAAGACAGTGCCTGTCTTAAAGACTCACCTTTGGTGAGAAGAGCACCAACCTCCCAGACAGCAAAGCCCCAAGTCTATCCAAAGATGCATCCATGAAGGCTCTAATCAATATATGTCCCTATGCTGTTATTCTGCTTACCTTTTGCTTTGCTGAGGACTGTTCACTTATAGAAGAGGCCACTAGCCCTCCTCATTACAGTCTCCAGGACTAAGCCTGGATCCATGCAAAGCTAGCCCTGCCTCCTTTAAGGAGTTGGCAGCTCAAATCCTAGTTCCTCCCAGACAGTGCCCAGAGCTACTTTAAGCCTCTGGTCTTTCCCAGCTCAAATCTGCCTCCCTGCTGCTTGACTTTCACTACAAGTACATGCTCTCACTACCCTTTGAACAAAGTCACAAGAGTTCAATTATCTCAAGGTAATGAAGCCAGAGCACCATTTCACTGGCTTGCATAAGATGATGCACCACATGACAAAACAAGTCATTTGTCCATGAGGTCTTGTGGGAAGGTACTAGAAGGGAAGGCCTGCCCTTGACAACAAAGCACCAAGACGTTACCCCCATACGTAGCCTCACTCACCAATGAGTTCTCTGTACCATACCTACCAAGCTCAAGAAAATACCACTGAAATGCTTCACCACTGTTCTTCATGGAGCTCAAAAGAGTATGCTTCATGATATCTTAATATTTGCCTACAAATGGGGTCTACTCTCTAGAAGGACATGCTTTCTTGCTATTAGTGGCTCTTTGCATTGTTTTTCATATATGTCTATGGCCTCCCAGCTTTTACCAGCTTCATCCTTTCTAAATAGAAACCTCCCATAGCCCAGGATGAGCAGGTGGTTGACTTGAGTGAGAGACTCATAGGAATTCACTGTAGTCACCACTAGCTTAGGCTGAAGCTGTGGAGTATGCTGGGATACCTGGGGGAGGCAGGAAGTTGTGGTTAAGCACCAAGCTCCCGTGTCCATCAGCCTGAATCTGATTTCCAATTCTACCACTTACCAGCTATGTGACTCTGCAAAAGGTACTCAAAACTCTTCAAGCCTCTGTTTTCTTTAGTGTTGAATAGATATGATTGTATCTCATATGGTTGTATTAAGGATTAAATAAAATAATGGATATAAAACACTTAGCACTTTCCCTAGCAAATAGTCAGTGATCATTAAAGTTATCAGTCATTAATATTGTTATTCATTCAAACATTTTTTAATCACTTCCTATAAACCCAGTACCCTAACCTTCAATAACCTCACAATCCAATGGGAGAAGACCACAGAAGAACCAACATTAGGATGCAATGTGGAAAATGCTTTATTAGTGACTACTTTAAAAAGAACTATCAGTAATAGGTGACAACACTTTTTGTGCGTGCTATGTGCTTTACATAAAGTAACAGCATAAGTTTCCCAGCCCAAAACACCTGGGGTACATCTCAGCATTATCACTGAATAACTATGTAATCTTGGGTATGGTAATTAACTCCTTTGAAACTCAGTTATCTAATCTGGAAAACGAATATATAAATTAAGAGAGTGTACATGTGTCACCACAGTGTACACAATGCACCTTGCACATGTAGATGTTTAATAAATCTCTATTAGCCAGAAGGGTTGAACAAGTACCTAAGGCCATTTCTAAGGGTGTGTGGGGAACTGGCATTGGACAACTATCCTTCCCCACCTCTAGAGGGTCTGCCTACATAGGTCTCAAGGATGAGGAAACCCTCCCATGAGGGTATTGTAGCAGGATTGCTGTGGTAGCTTATCTGATTTTGAACTGGGTCTGAGCCAGTGATGAGCTACAGTGATCAGAGGCTGGCCATTCCAATGGAGTTGCTGGCATGAACCAGGCAGAATGTTAGACAGGACCAGGAAAGATGGGTGGGGCGGGGCAGGGCGGGTAGAAGAGGATCATGCTCCAGGAGCAGCTGAGTGATCTGGACTCTCCCAAGCATTCTCAATTTTGCACCCCTCAACTCTCAACCCCACATCATGGCCAGGATGATTCACCCTTGCTCCAGGCCAGAAAAGGCCAGGCCTTCAAGGTTCTGTAGACAATTCACTTCAGCTTCCTCTGTATCCCAATTTCCTTATCTGTCTAATCAGGAGAATAATCTTAGTAGGACTGAATGCAGGGTTGCTGAGAGAATCCAATATGCAAGAACCTTGAGAAATATGAAGTACCACAAAAATAAGGGTTTATCAAAACTGACATCATAACTACTACTACTATAAAAAGTACTGAAGCAACTACTTCCCAATCTCTTTCTCTGTGTCAGCTATAGCTTAAGGACTACTGCTGATTCTTTCCATAGCTTACTACCTAAAAGATGAAGAAATCAAGGTTGAAAGAGAAATCAAGGTTGTCCCTTTATTGCTTTTGTGCGAATCTGACTAAGATACAGGTGCAATTCCAACAGAGCACATGGCTTGGCAAGTGGGATATGGGCTGGTTTTAGCTTTGATTCACCCCTTGACTAGGCAGCATTATATAGCATCCGTCCTCAATACCAGCTTGAGTTGTAGAGTTGATTGGCACAAGGCAGAGCTAGGACTCAAATGCAGGCCTTTGACATTAGATAAGGCATGTGCGCCTCATCTGGAGCAATCTGCTGCCTGGAGCCAGCAGCATCTATTGAGACCACAGATACTGGCTGGACCCTCCTGTACACTCAGCCCAGTGCAGGGTACAGTGGAGTGAACATGGGTGATGCAGGCAGAACTCCAAGCCTCAGGGAGCTCGTGACCTCTGAGAAGGAGCTGCACAAATCACAACACATCAGCTCTAGAACCAAGCCCGTATACAAAGGGAGCAAAATCGCCCCAACCTAGACCTGTTTAGACAAATGTACATTCTTAGAGCACCTCCTGATACGTCTGCTGCTAAACCTGCCTAGCTTCGGCTTGGAAAGATAATCGCTCTGGGAACTGGCTCTCTTTAGGAGACCTGGCAGCATGTTAAAGCGAAACTCCCTTTCAACACAGCTTCACCTCATCCCATGTCAAACAAGAGGAAACCCAATCCGTAAAGGAAAGGGTTTACACACAGAGAGAGTCCTGCGGGGTGTCTTTAGCTGTAAATGACCCTCAGGGAAAGGAAGGAGACCCGGATCTCTCAGCTCGGATCCTCCTAAACAAAGACGCTAAGATTTTCTCCTGGAACAACCCAAGACACAGGGTGCTCAGGTTCCAGTCTCCCCTGAAGCTATCATCTGTCAGTCCTGACACCAGGCCTGTCTGCCTGGAGGTCCAAGCAGGGAGGTCAGACAAGCACTGGCTGGAGGGGGTTGGGGGAGGAGGGAGGAGAAAGGACTTTGGAGAGATCGATATGAATAGCTTGAGTTTTTATCCGACCCCAAAGAAGAGGGCAAGGGAGAGCTGTATGACCCAAGCCAGGATGAAAGAATGACTGGCCTCCCCTTGTAATGAAAGAGTTTAATGATGCTTATTAAAAGCCCATTTCTGGGCCTTGTTGAAAAACTACACCGTTAAGTGTTTTTTTTTTTCTCACATGAATTGCTTCCTAGGAATTAAACATACAAACACATGTACTCCCCACAAACCCCGCACCCCTCCACATACACCCCTGCCCACAAGCCCCACAAATCACACGCACGTGTAAGTACATCTGCATCAAGGACGACAGAATTCACCACATACACACATACTGTAGAACAGAAAAAACAGGTCAGTCCCTGAGGTTATTTGTGCATCTTTGAAATTCTACACTTTGAGGGAGCGCTAGAGCTTCAAGCTCAAGAAGTTGTCATCCACACCAAACAAACAGCATGGCCTCTAAGCCTCATCATTCCCCACGTCTTGCCCGAGGCAAAGCAAGTCACAAAAGCAGACGCTACCTTGCTCTTCTTTAGAAACCAGGATCATTAAGCTTTGGTGGAAAACAAGGGTCACTGCAGACAAAGGGGGACTGAGCCCAGCTGGCTTTGGATTCTGTCTGATATGCTAAATCCTAGCCACAAGGAGGAGGCAGCCCTGGTCCCTGGCATGTTTCCATGTGGTTATCGGCTTACCCTGAGCCCAAGGCTGACTTCACTCAGCAGAGAAGGTATTACTTCTGGAACAATCAGTTAGACACAAGGAAAGAACCCCTTACTGAAAAGTATCTCTCCACTACATATCCTGGTAGCAATTTCCCACCATTATACTCATGTTAAGGAGTGGCTCCTAAAACACTGGCTCAAATGCTAAAACTATATGCTGTCATTTAAGAAAATGCTTTGGAGTGAGCAAATCCAAGTTTCAGTGCCATCTCTGATGTTTACAGACTGTGAGGTACCTCTCTGAGCCAGTTTTCTCCTCTGTAAAATGGAGTTAACTCCATTTACAATTTCCATATTATAGAGTCTGGGGAAGATCACAAATTACTCTACAAACTGAAAACTCCAAAGCAGATGTTAGAAATTCTCAAGATGAGACGATCATGAGGGAATAGAGGAGATCATAAACTGGGCTGGGAGCTCCTCAAGGGCAAAGCAAAATATGCCATATTGATTTTATCCCCAATACCTTGTATGGAGGCTGGCAATAGGTAGTCTGGGGAAAACGTTAGAAAGAATGACTAAAAAATAAGTGAATCCATGAATTAAGTGGCTTGCCAAGGTCATAGAGTAGTGTGGGACTTGAACCCAGATCTCCTGCCCCTCAGTCCAGGGTCTCTGTTCTACATGCACCCAACAGTTTAGTCTATTGCAGGGTCAGTGACTCTCCCACCAGTCACGGCATGTCAGATTATAGAGTCCCACCATTCCCAGGGGAAAGAGCCAACATGGGCTTTCACAAACTTGCCCACTCAATATACTTCTCAACAGTGGGAACAAACACAAACCATGTGTGCAAATAATACCCAAATGCTTTGAACCAGCTCATCTTATCTCCTGACTTGAGTTGCACAAATCAGAAAAGTCACAAGACCAGGCTGATGGACCTCTAGGCATTTGTTCATAGAAACTGGAAGTGTATCTTGTTTCAGGCCCACTTTCAGCCATCACTTACCTACTGAACGAGGGTCTGAGAGTTCACTAGCCCTGTTTGAATCTCAGTTTTTCCATCTGTAAAACAAGAAAATAATCACAATGAATCCCTTGGGATCTCTGGACTAAGAATACATTTTAGATTTTATACCTTATATAAGGTTACCATCTACTTGTGATACCATACAACCAGGGCAATTGTAAGGGTCCGGGGCTGAAATGGAACTATTTAAAAGATAAAGTGTGAAAATCGTTATGCATCAAGCAGTGCGCTCTTAGGGATACAGAACCCTCATCCTTCCAGCCATCTTGGAACTGATTTTTATATTTCATTTATGTTAAAATAAAAAAGGCTATTAAAAATACCAGGAGAAGGGTGCAAGGGTAGTTCAGTGGTAGAATTCTCACCTGCCAGGTGGGAGACCAAGGTTCAATTCCCAGCCGCGCACTACCCATCTGTGCTGACTTGAAAGGATTATGTACTCTAGAAAAGCAATGTTTTAATCCTGATCCAATCTTGGAGCATGTTCCTTTCAATCTCTATTCAATAACGTACATTGGGATCTCTTGATTAGATTATCCCCACAGAGATGTGACTGACCCAATTGTGGGTATTAACCTTGGATTAGAGGGAGCTGTGACTCCACCCATTCCAGGTGGGTCTTGATTAGTGTACTGGAATCCATTAAAAGAGGAAGCATTTTAGAAAAGCATTTTGGTCTGAGAGAGCAGAGTCATTACAGGGTGACAAGAACCATAAGAGCCCACGCAGCCAGAGACCTTTAGAGACAAAGAAAGAAAACACCCTGGAGAGGGGAGTTTCATGAAACAAGAAGATGGGAGAGAAAGCTAGCAGACATCGCCATGTTTGTCATATGCCTTTCCAATTGAAAAAGAGACCCTAAACATCATCAGCCCTTCTTGTGTGAAGGTAATCTCTTGTTGGCTCCTTAATTTGGACGTTTCTATAGCCTTGCTTTAACTTGGACATTTTCACAGCCTTAGGACTGTAAACTAGCAACTTAATAAATTCCCCTTTTAAAAACCATTTGGTTTCTGGCATGTTACATTCCAGCAGCTTGTAAACTAGAATATCACTCAAAAAACAATACAACAAATGGTGCTACAATAATGGGATAATCACATGGAAAAAGAATGAGATGTGACCCCACCACCATACATCATATAAAATATATATATATACACAACAGGAGAAATAGTGCAAAGAAAAGCACCACCACCTCCATATACTCATTTCAGCATTTTGGAGCATTTTCCTATTTTTTTTCCTTCTTTATGTACAGTTCAAGTTTTGTTCAGGGCAGAGCCTCTATGGGTGTATTAGACAGAAAGGACCGTGTAGACCACGAACTGTCCGCCCCAGAACTTCACCATGACCTTTTCCTTTTTGTCAGTCGCTCCTTTTCACCCCCACCCCTTTTGTCAGTTTTGCCAAGCACTTTTCCTGCGCTTGGTCAGGTGTTATGTGGGGACTGTGTACGGCCGAGGAGAGGTGTGGGCCGCCTGTGGAGTGAGGAGCATGTGACTTCAAGAAACTTTGGGCTGTTTTTCCCCCAGTCTGGGTTCAATGACCTTATCTGGAAAATAAGGGAACTGGACCAGTCCATCTCAGAGATCCCTCTTAACTTAAAAAGGCTAGGTTAGGGCGGTGTGACAGTGGCTCAGTGGCAGAGTCCTCGCCTGCCATGCTGGAGACCCAGGTTCGATTCCTGGTGCCTGCCCATGCAAAAAAAAAAAAGGCCAGGTTAAGGAAAAGGGAAGGAAACACATTTGAATCCCTACTATGTGACAGTTATAGAGCCCATAATATCCACAGACATCTTCTCATGATCCTCATAACTACCCTGGAAGATTTTATAAATGAGAAAATTGCTACTCAGTGAAGCACGGCAATTCATCCCCCAGGAACGCTGCAGTAATTTTGGCGTCACCTTCACATTTTTGCCATAGCCATGTCTCACCTTTACTGTCATTTACAGTGTTTTCCAAATCAATTTACATTTTTTACTTAACTTTAAAGTTGGGTATTTGGGAAGGCTGGTCTAAGTTCCCTCATAATGCTGCAGCCAGGCCAAGGTGGATTCAGAATTTGGCTGTCATATTTCAAAACTGAAACAGCAAAGACATCTGACAGTGGATTTCAGGAAAGTTGCCCCAGGGCACACAGATGGTAACTGAGCCTGGCTGCCCACTTCTAACCCTTTGGACCCGAATGTGTTCAATCCCTTCCGCCCCTCTCAGTCACCAAACCTGCAATGCCTTGGCATCTGGCCACCAATTAAGTTCTGTTTCCAAAACAAGGCAGGGCCATCCCGTTCTGTTCTGTTCGTTCTGTTCTGTTGCCAGATTTTCCATAAAGTGACCCGATCGTATCAGTGTGTATTTCAGTTTCACAAAGGGCACTTTGGTAAGAAGCCGCATAATTGTTAAAACCAAGTTTAGGAAATGTAAACTGAAAGTGATTCTTAATTCAAATATCCAAGACAATAACCACGAAAATAGAAAGGCTCCTTAACATAGCGCCCAAGAATGATGTTACATTCCTATGCAAGTCAAGGGAACTAGGAGAAAGTGGCATGGGAAAGTACTGGACACTGGTCAGAGCTGTTGTGGAGCATCTTTCTAGGAGCTCTGAGCTTCCATTTCCTATCATCTGGTTCAAAATTAATTGGCATGAATTTTTTACAACCAGGGAGCAAATAAGCTGAAAGGCCTGCAGTACTGGCTCAGGCTTTTTCTCTGAAAAATTTCCCATTTCAGCACTGAAAATGAGTGCAAAAGCTGTGCAGAAATAGGGAACCAAACCAAGAGAGTCTAATTATTCATTCCTGGTCCAATGATGCCTCTTCCATGAAGTCATACTCAACCAACCCAAACTAAGATTCGTCATTCCCTTTCCTGGACTCCCTTATGGTAACACCAACACTTTTTACAGTCTCTATTAACTGGTTTTTCCTATTTATAAAAATATACAAAAATATAATAAAGAACAATAAGAAATCACCTACCATTAGCAATATGTAATGCTAACATTTTGGATATATTTCCTTGTAAACCTTTTTGTATGAATACCACCACAGCCCCTACACACGTTCCACGCACACACAGCCATTCAGAACGTTTTACAAAACGGGATCACACTATACACAGCAATTTTAATTCACTTTTCAAACTTAATAAAATAGCAGGCTTTTAGTTAGTTACATAGATGTAACCTACTGATGGACACTATGTTGTTTCCAATTTTTCACTAGTGTACATATTCTAATACTATTATACATAGTCCCTTGTATGCTTATTTGATTATGTATTTAGACTATTTGCTTAATTTTTAAAAATTTGTAGCCCACCTCCACCGACAAAAGACTGTATCACTTTTAATTTCTACCAGCAGTATATAGGCATGACAATTCCTTATGCATTACGGTGTGTTTTGATCTTTGTTAATATGATGTGTATCTAGTTATTTTCATCTGTATCTTTTGAACATCAGCTGATTACCTTTTCTATATTTCTTGGCCATTTGCATTTCTCACTTTGGTGAAGGACTGGAGCTTGGAATGGAAGGAAATCAGCAGATCAGGAATTTGCTGGGCCCTATTATCAAGGGTTCAGGCTCTGATCTATGCTAAAGAAGGCATAGGAGAAAAATGAAAGCTTACTTCCCGCCCTGGAGGAGATTGGATTTCAGCTGAGAAGACAAAACCAAATGTGGTGAATAGCCTGGGTCCTGCCTATATTTGCGGTCTCACCCCAAGCCGTTCCTCCAGCTGCTGCTTCAAGATTCCTCTTCTTTGAACATGCCATACTCTAAATGCCCTTCCCTATCTAAGGATCCAAGGAAGAGTGAGTAAGATGCTTGGTGAGGTTCGATAAGTCTTTGTTAAATGTTGCGATGAAGCATGGGCTCTGAAGTCAAAGTATCCGGGTTTCAACCCAGGCTCTATCACCTTTCAGATGGGTGACCCTGGAAACATTCTTAACCTCCTTATACCTCTGAAATGTGAGGATATGTGAAAGCATCTGCCTCTTTGGTTGCTGTAGTGATTTTATGCCAATCACCTAGCAAAGCCTCAATAAATGCTAATGTTATTATTTCTGCTATTATCATTTTATTTAAGAAGACAGTACTTACTGTGTGCCAGGCTCTGTCCTAAACACTTCACAAATATTAACTCATTTAATCCTCATCAACATTGCTGACTATTACAGATGCAAACTGAGGCAATGAGAGGTAATAAAATTGCCCAAGGTCACACAATGCGTGGAGCCAGTATTTTATACCTAGGCAATAGTAAAGTGATGCTTTAAATCACTATACTATTAATAATTGTTATTTTTAATACATTGCCATAATTTTCAAGTATTAATATTCATTATTATTAACGATGGGTGGCCTGGCCTGCTCAGATAAGACTCCAGGCAGCTGGGGTGGTTAGGATGGTTTGTGTTGTGGCGTGTGATGGAGCTGGTCAAATTCATTGAGATCCAAAATAGTCATTCAGTTCCACTGGGAACCAAGGAAATGAACAGGAAACCAAGGCAAAAGCCCAACACTGTGTGCTGAGCCAATATGGTGGGACTACGAGGTAGAGGGTATGGGAAACAATGTGTCACGGTCAGCCTTGGGCACTCTATAGACTGCGGACATCAGAACACCTGGGCACCAATTTCTAGCTGAGACTTCCACTGGGTTTTCCACTGCCAGGAAAGGGCCCCAGTGACTCAGCAATGCAGGGCTGGAGAAGCCATGGGCTAATACCTCCTTCTGGGAAGACCCTGCACCCACTGCTCACAAGGTCCGAAGGACTTTGGGGCTCAGAGCTGCTTCTTTAACTTTGTATATCTCATCTTCAGACGTGGAAGCCGATTTCAGGAAACTCTGTTGATCCAAGCCAAGCCAGTCATAATGCCACCAGATGTCTGAGTAACAGACAGTTCCTCCCTGAGGACCACGGTCTGTCGTTTCCAGCTTTATCATTGTTGATGATGAGATTTTTTTTCTGGGCTTCTCCTGCTGCTGATTATGACCCAAAAGATGCTTAGTTAAGCTTTCTTCTGGGTATCTTAGAGTCAAAGATGGTGTCCTTCCCCACGTGTTTAGATTTCATTTTTGGGGGTCTGATCAGGATGGTGTGCAGCAACTGAGGATAAGAAAATTGTGTTCTAACCATAGGGCGTCATCAGCAACAACCCCAAAATTTCCCATGGCTGGATAAGGTCAAGACTGAAATCCCAATGTGCTAACAGGCCTTACAAAGCTAGCCATGCCCTCCTCTGGCAACTTCATTACAGTTGAACATCTACAAGTGCTCCCCAGCCAGGGACATTCTACATCAGGTTATTTTCAGAGTGAGAAAGTTTCTGTGCTGTACAGCAGAGATAATGATGGTTTTTATTATTTTGCTAAAAACATGGAACACCCAATCATGTTCCAAGTTTTTACACGATGACGTCACTTTTTTTAACCAGGACCAACTTAAAAAAAAAATGCAAGAGAACATTCTTAATTTTTAAAATGAAAAAGTTTTAATTTATACTTTAAATTTTAAGGGCTCTTCTCCAAAGATCAATTTTTCCGGGCAGCAGCTTCATGTTTCAATTACTGGCTGTCAGACCCAACTGCAGGAGGCAGCCAGGAAGAGGAGAATGTACTTGGGTCTGAACTATGTTCATATTCTGGCTCTGGCTTTTATGATTTATGTGGCACTAAGGAAGTTACCTAAGCTCTTTGAGCCTTAGCTTCCTCCTCTATGAAATGGAGGTCCTTATTCCAACTTTCCAGGGCTACTCTGAGAATTATATGGGATAGTATCTCTCAAACACCTAGCCTGGACTTTCAAGCCAGTCTTCAACAATGCTCATTTCTTTTATAATTTCTACTACTAATGAAGGTCAATAAGACATGTTCCTTATACTAAAAGGGTATAATGCTAGTTAGGATAAGGGGAATCTGTGTTCTACAATGGGATCTAGCAAGGAAGGGGTCCATTCTATTGTGTGGGAAATAGGCAAAAGCCACAAGCAAAGTCTTTGCAAAAGGGAAAGGTCCCCAGCATGGAGGTATGAAATGTGGACACATTCTGAGACATGCAAGCAGTAGAAGGCTAGGTAGGACCTCTGAGAGGGTGGGGGCTACAAAAAAATGGGAGGCTTCACTGGCCAGGTTTTAGCAATGGGCTCACCCATTAGAGGGTCTTGAGTAGGGCAATAACAGGGCTGGATTTATCCTTGAGACCAATCACTCTGACCATACTGAGGATGGACTAGAGGCTGGGACTGCAGGCTGGAGGCAGAGAGAGCCATGGAGCTAAGGCTGATCCAGGCCAGAGAGAAGGACCCTAACTTCATCCATGAGGCCCCAGTCACCCCCTGCCACGCTTCTCACAGCAGCTTGATTGCTGCAACCCGGTTACCAGAGTCTCAGGGCCTGGTGGCAATGCAGTCACCCTGAGGAGGTTCCTTCCAAGCATCCACTGCAAAACTATCCACCCAACCTATTCCTGTATGACCTGGCTGGTGCAGGGCTTCTTTTGCTACAGGCCTTTGATCTGCATGCCTTCTCACAGCTCCTATTTGGAGCCACTGGCCAGGTGACTGAAGCAGCTAACCCAGTTTTTACCAGTTACATTAATTCAGTCCCACTCAGTTAAACAATATTTTTGTGTGTAGAACCTATGCTCAGTCTTGAAGGTAGTACAAGACTGTGGGCCCAAGTGTTTTATAGCAAGGGAGACATATCAGTACTATAACACAAGGCTGAATTCTGGGGTGTACTCAAGAGAAGGCCAGTGACAGGGCTGAGGGGACAAAAGAGACAGAGCCATGAACTCTCCCTGACAGGTATAAGAAAACCTTCATGGAAGAGGCAACACTTGCCTGGACCTTGGAGACTAAGAAGACATTTGATAGGTAGAGAATAGAGAAGAAGGCATTCTAGGCTAAGGAAAGGCATGTGTGGAAAAAGTGGTGTTGTCTTCTGTGACTCCAATGTAAGGAGTGAAGATAGGAGGTAAAGGAAGGAGAGGTGGGCTGACATCATGCTGGAAGGTGCCTGTTGTCATTTTTTACTTTCTTCTCAGTCACAGGAGCAATCATCACATAAGGAAGAGCAAAGGAATAAATTTTATTAATAAAATGCCTTTCAATGTATATTCCATTAAGTTTACATTAACTCATTTAACTTGACTTTCAAAACCATCCTGGGCAGGCAGGTATTATCACCATCCCCATTTTACAGTTGAAGAAACTGAGGCTCAGAGAAATTGCATGACCTGACCAAGGCTACCGAGAAGTAGAACACAAATTTATGAATGTGAGCCCAGTGGTCCTCCAGTCATGCAATCATCTCCAAATGGCCAAGAAAACCTAGGGTCATTGTCATCACCAACATCTTCATCATCCTCATCACCACTGCTATAGGCTCCAAATTCTATTTCATAAAGGAGAAAATGTACCACATATGCATCTTCATAACAGAATTTTATAAGATTCCTGAGGGTATATTTTTAATTAAGGTCACTGCCTGTTTGTTATGGGCTAGACACTTAGATTTCATGTTCTTAATAACCTTCACAACAACCCTATAACAAAAGTTTTGCTCTCCACTTTAATAGTTGAGGACATAGAGGCTTAGAGTGGTGAAGTGTCTTGCCCCAATCACTCAGAGCAGCAGAGCTGGAACGAGAAGCAGTAGCCCTGGAACTTGGATCCATTTATCAGCTTTAAATTCAACATGTCAAAAACTCAATCCTTATGCTCTCCCTCCAAAGGGCCCTCTTCTGTCCTCATCTCAGCAAAAGTCACCATTTTTCCTAGCAACACAAGCCAGAAACCTAGGTATACTCCTTGACACCCCTTGAACCTTCACTTCACCCCCCCACATCTAATCCATTGCCAAGTCCTGCTGGTACTAACTTCTCATTCTCTCTCAGTGCTGTCCATTTCTCTCCATCGCTGCCTCCACTACCCTAATCCAAGCCACAATCATCTCTCATCTGAACTTCCACAATGGTCTTCCAGCTGGTCTCCATGCACCCCCTCTCATCCAGACTCAGAGCAGCCAGCATGAGCTTCTGAAATGTCCCATGATATCCCAGGGCTCCCCATTGGCCTTAGAAGAAGATGTGATCCCCGTACCATGGTTTAATCTGTGGTTAAACTATGGAAACACTTTCGTACCAATGAGTAGTTGGAGCTCCTGGATACGTCCCACTTCCAACTCCTCCAGGTCCCGCCACAATCCAGAAAGTTAATGCAAAGCAAGCACAAGGCCCCCAGACTCCCACTCAGGCTTTATGGCAGAGGCCCATTTCCACAGAATACTGCATGTGCAGAATGACTTGTTAAATTATTTTGAACATCACCACTCCTCCTGGTCCTTTACTTATCACTTTATTTATTTGGGTGGCTGCTTGACTCATGAACTCCAGGAGGGCAGGGGAGCACACAAGCTTGGCTTACTCTATCAAGGCTCTAGAAAGATGACCTGAATAAAGTAATGAATTAATTTCTGTGGTGGGAGAGTGCTGCTTCCTCCACCTTTTTGGCTGTATTAATTTTTCCAACCAATGAAGAAACTGGGCTGACGTTACCAGTCCAGTTCTTTTTGCTGCTCCTTCAACAAAAGGAAGGCCCTGGGGAGGGGCTCTCCATCCTGTCAGGGTGAGGCCACTGCCTCTGCTACCTACGGACACCTGGGAGACAATAGGAGGGTACAGGCTTTCTGAGCTTGACTTTTCCCTGCCCTCTAGTCATGGTATCCACCTCATAAGAGCTCTTAAATCCACCTTCAGCTCTTCTTCTCCCAGCTAACACCTTATTCCAAAAAACAGTCTTGTCTCAGGGTTGCTATTTCCCGGCTTCACCTCTCCCTTGGATTCAGTCTCCCACAGTAACCCTGGTCTTAAAAATTGGATCTGAACATGTTCTTCTTCTCTTAAAAGCTTTTCCATGGCTTCTCATTGTCCTCAAGATAGAGTCAAAATCATCACCATGGTTCCTAAGACCCTTCATCTGTGGCTCTTGTTACCATCTGCTTCTCTCCTCTTCACTTTCTTCTATTTGCTCCCTCAATGTACTTCTTCCTGCCTCAGGGCCCTTACACACGTCATCCTATTTTATGGAACAGTCTTTTCCACTTCATTTCCATTTGTCTTCTGGGTTTTATCTCAAAAGGCATATACTTAGAGAGACCTTCCCCAACTAAACCCAGCTGGGTCAGCAACTTGTATTACACACGGTTCTTTTGTTACACACAACACACCTGAACCAGCTGCTCAGTATCTGTCTAGGACAGAAGCCTCATATGCGTGGGGACTATGTCATCTTATGCACTGCTATGCCTACCCCCATTGCTCAGTCCTGTGCCAGTGCCAGAGGAAAGGCTCAATCAATACTGGATGAAAGAATTGTCAATATAATGATGCTGTAATCTTGGACTTTTCTCCTCTATCTCTAGGGTCAACGCAGAAATGTAAATTCCAATGGGTTACTACGGAGATTTCAGAAATCAGCCAATTATTTTACCTTCATTCTTCTGATGTGTAGAAGGGACCTGAAAACCTCAGCAGTTAGGGGAGAACTTGAAACGTTAAATAAAAGAGAAAAGAGGAAGGAAAGCAGGAGGGAGGGAGGGAAGGAGAGAGGAATGGAGGGAGAAAATAAAAGAGAAGCTCTCAGAGAAAAATTTTTAGTTGGAATGTTCAGGAAAAGACTAACTGAAGACTCATCTTCAAAGGAAATGCAACCCCCTTGTAAGCTGAAAACTTAGTGAAACCATTCTAGAAAACAAGCACTAGCCTGAGTGGGTTAAGTCACTTCAGTGACCCTGACAAGCTGGGTGATGCAGAGTCAGGAATTTTCCCTCTCTGCAGCTCACCTTCCTGCCTTGCAAAAGAAGTAATGCCCAGGCACTCCAGATCTGGGATATTCCCACAGGATCAGCAGTAAAGTTCCTGAGTAGGAGAGGGCTGAAAGGGGAGGATATGGAGACCTAGAGATCCCAGCACTGTGGTGTTCTCCAACTCAGGAGGCCTCAGGGGGAAGCCAAAGCCCGAGGGAGGGGCAGGAGCTCCTCTCCCCTCTTTCCCCACCCCATCCCAGACTTCTCTGACATCTACAGCCACCAACAAACCAGGAGATGTTGGTCTGATGTAACTGAATGTCAACCACCCGTGCAGGGCTCAGGGAATTGGCTCTGGAGCGGCTATGGTGTGGAAGCAGGAGGTGGTGTTGGCTGCTGAATAAGTGGCTTGGGCCAGAAAATTATGGAACCTAGAGTCCCAGGTGTCTGAGTCAGCTAGCAATCATCTGGGGTGAGGATCCCAACCTTTTTATCTGCCAGGGACCCCTCTGACAGACTCCTGAAACTTTTGATCCCTTCTAAAAATAAAGTTTCTAAATGTATAAAATAAAATCATAAGATTACCAAGATACCCGATTATATTGAAAGTTATTGAAATGAAATGAGTAATCTATTTTGTAGTAATATTTTTATTTCTTTTTGAAGTCAGAACAAGATCCAGTGTCAGGTCAAAACAAGATCCAGTGTCAGGTCTACCATTACCTTGAAGTAGTGATAAATGTAAATGATATTTCAAGGTATCTACAACAATTTTAATGGGATACAAAAATACTTGCTTTCTCTTGGTGGCGAAGTCTCAAGGACTGCTAAAGCTATTGTGGTTTGTTGCCTATATTCACAACTGGAGAAAATACTGGCTTTCAGTTATTTTTCCCCATATACCGCTCATTTCAAGAATCTCCAATCTGCCCCCAAAGAACTGAAAGCAGGGACTTAGCCAGGTATTTGCACACCAGCATTAGCAGCATTCACAAATGCCAAAAGGCAGAAGCAAACTCAAATGTCCATTAACAATTGAATGGATAAACAATATGTGTTATAGACATGCAATGGAATGTTATTCAGCCATAAAAAGGAATGACAGTCTGATACATGCTACAACATAGATGAACTCTGAAGACATCATGTTGAGTGAAATAAGCCAAACACAAAAGGGCAGATATTGTATGAGCTTACAGATATGAAATTAGCAAAACCAAATTCAGAAACTTGGAAACTAGAGTGCAGGTTACCAGGGGCCAGGGTGGGGAAATGGAACGGGGAATTAATGCCTGATTGGCATGGTGCTTCCATTTGGGATAATAAAAAAGTTTTGGTAATGGATGGTGCCGATGATGACGCAACATTGTGAATGCAATTAACACCACTGAATTTTACAACTGAAAGTGGATATAATAGGAAATTTTAGGTTGTGTATGTTACTAGAATAACATTTAAAAAAAAAAAAAAAGCCCAAAGAACTTACAACACAAAGAGGAACCTTAATATAAACTATGGACTACAGTTGATAGTATAATTATAATAATATTGTTTCATCAATTGTAACAAAAGTACTACACCAATGCAAAATGTTACAGGGAAAACTGTACGTATGTGTTTGGAAAGTGGGGGATGGTTTATGAGAAGAACTCTACTTTCTGCATGTTTTTTCTGTAAACCTATAACTGTTCTAATATAAAATTCAGGGGGAGAAAAATCACCTCTGATCTAGGGCAATTACCTCGGTTTACAGAGGATGAAAAGTAGAGCCCCCAAAGGGGAAGGGACTTGCAAGGGCAGCCCAGCAAGTTACCAGCTCAAGTACTTGGCTCTGGCGGCTTCGCAGGCTAGCTATGCTTTGCTCACTCTTTGGTGCCACCTCCCAAGTGCAAAACTCTCCAAACCCACTGCAGAGGACAAATCAGCTCACTTCCTCGAATGCTGGTTTTCTCTTCTGTGAAAATGGGAACCAGTGCACCCTCCTCTGCCATCTGCTGTGAGGACAGGATGAGAAAATGAACAGAAAAGGGCCTTGTTTCCTGGATGGTGTCCTGAACAGTATGTATGAATGACCTGTAATTATTATACATGACCTCACGGAAGACCAAAAGATACGAACTGTGGGTTTCAGTGAAGGTGTCGGTCAAGGGTGACAAACACAAATGCCTATAGGGATATGAGAATAAGGAGCGGTGAGAAACATGGTGACCTGAAGAGTACATGCCCTCGGAAAGGGGCAGCCAGCACCCAGTACTAGGGGAGGAGCCACCCAGGAAGGAGGGCCTAGTGTTGCCAAACCTGACTTTCCAAGAGAGGGTGGAAATTCATATTTTGGGCAAAATGACCCAGTTTTTATATTAAATTTCTTGATATTCAAAACAGTGTATAGGTGCACAAACATGTCTACAGTCCTTCAATTTGCAGTCTCTGGCGTACATAGATAGGGGAGTCTGACAACTCGGGAAAGGAAATAAAATACATCAGTGCTCCCCACAGCAGGCCAAGAGGGTCCTCACCCCCATCCTGGCCCCGGGGGTCAGACTGTACCTGTGGAAGGTGGGCCTTCTTGCTGGGAGGACAACAGAGTCCTCATGAACAGAGAAAGCTGGTTCTAAAGTTGTGCTCACAGCTCTTTGCTACTGGAAGTCTGCCTTGTTTTATTAATAACCCCAGATCGTGCTCACAGCGCATCAAGGTAAACAGAGACATTTCCAGGGCGTGTTATGCAGGCAATTCTAGCAGATGAAGAAACTGGCTTCCAAACATAAATAGGAAGATAAGATAAACAGAGATCCAAGTCTGCTTCACATAATTTATAGGCTGTGAGCCACAGACTTGAAGAATCATGGATAAACTGCGCTGGAAAGAACCCTCATTTGCAAAATGGGGAACTGGACCAAAGTAGGAAATAGACTTGTCCAGGGTCATACCTGTCATTTAAATACTTCATATTATCCGTGGCCTCATCTAGACTTGTCCAGAGTCATACCTGTCATTTAAATACTTCATATTGTCCGTGGCCTCATCTAGACTTGTCCAGAGTCGTACCTGTCATTTAAATACTTCATAATGTTGGTGTCCTCATCTGAAAAGTCTAAAAGGGCCACTCATAGTTCCCTGAATGTATTATATTCTCTTTGGCCCCATGCTGTCTCCCATGCCCTTCCCTCTTTTATTTGGCCATCTCCAACTTGCCCTTTAAGACTCAGTTGGATCTGCCCGCCTTTGAGAAGCTTCTCTGATGCCTTCAGGAAGGAGCGGGCATGATCCTGCTCAAGACTTACAGCCCTCTGACCCTCCATCAACCCCAGCGCACGCCACCCAGGACTGTCAACTGTGGGCACAGGCTGCCCCACCAGCTAGGCTGGGAGCCTGTGGATGGTGGGCCCCGCCTTAGCCATCTCTGTCTACTCAGAGCCCAGCAAAAGGGCCTGCAAAGAGCAGGTGCTCAATAAACTACGCTGAAAGAAACAATGCCCAGAGCACAGTAGAAATTCCTCTAGCAGTGGCATTAGTAGGTTGCAAATAAAGATTTACAGGTGAGTTCACCTACACCATCTCAATTTCAAGATGACAGGCCAAATAGTCCCAAGCCTAAGGTAAAAAAAGTTAAACACATGGTCCATAACATCAAAGACCAGTCAAAACTCAGGCGAAGAAAGTACATTCCTCTTTGCCAATCCCCTCTTGTGAGCAAGAGAGGGAGGAAATAATGTAGCTATTTTCATATACCACACCTCATTTAATTCCAACCCCCAAATTTTGGAAGTAGGTATGAAACACCTATTTTACAGATGTGGAATGAGGAAAGTGAGGCCCAAAGTTTAAATGACACATCATAGCAGGAAGGAGAGACGGCAAGACTAGAGCCGATCCACACGGTTTCACAGTTCTTTCCATTCTATCCGTGTCACACTTTACACAACAATTTCATTCATCCTGCCAGACACAGACCACTGCCTGTCACAGACATGGGAGTGGCAGGGGACCGCTTTGATGAAATGATCTCTTACTCCCTCCCCCAGCCCTACCCCAATATTCCGGACCTGCTACTGAAACAAGCCTGGAGGCTTGGGAGGAGGAGGGTATTGTGGGGTCTTTCTGGTGCTTTCCAGGAAGAGGCACAACGAGCAACATGGCATGCAGAAGAGAAGCTCACGGAAGGCACAGGGTGGGAAGGAGTGAGAGAGGGTTTTGTTCTGCTGGGGTTTTTTTTTTTTTTCTATTTTGTTTTGAAAATATTATTTACATGTGCGTGCATTACCCTGAGAAAGATAAGAGGGCTTGGCTTAAGAGAGTGTTTGCAGGGGGTGCGGTGAGAGGGGAGTTCAGTGGTGGAGTTCTTGTCTGCCTAGCAGGAGACCCCGGTTCAATTCCTGGCCCATGCACTTCCCAAACAAACAAGGAAACAAGCAAACAAAAAACCAACCAAACCAAAATTCAACAAGTGTTGTTTCAATAATGGGATATTCACATGGAAGAAGAATGAAATGTGACACTGCCATACAGGATACAAAAAAAGGGGGGAGTGCTTGCTTTTGGAGACAGAAGTCATCAGGTTAATACATTTCTTCACTAGCCTAACATTAATAACTCAAGTAGCAGAAAGGACACGAAAGGGTGTTTGTGAATGTCATGGATAAATTAACGGAAACCAATTTGATAGCTTCGGGTGTACAGTGGTCATTTCTGGCTTCTAATTGGACAAAATCTTATATCTGAAAACAATGGGTACAGGTCATGAACAAGCAAGCCAAAGACTTGGAGGCAAGGAGAGTGAAATCTCAAAGCCATATAACCTCTCTACTTCTTGATTCCATGCCTTTCTCTCACAGGGATTTTGATGACAATTGGATGAGGCAGGCAAGTAGTGAGCACAGAGTCCAGAGTATTAAATGCTGCTTCTCGCCTGTTCCCCATCACTCTTAGAGTCAGAGTGCTGGAGGCATCTGAGACTCAGAGGGCAACAAACAGAGTGGACAGGCTAGGCTATTCATTTCCTTGGACTTCACCTCCACTGAACCTTTTTAATCCTACTTTGTGGATTGGACCAATATTTACAAGCCTGCGACATATAGGTTTTACCGGCCCATAAAAAGCTTCAGAGTAAAATCAAGTTCACCCACCACTCTGGCTTGAGGATTACAGCCCATCACATGAGCTTACCCTCCAGGGTTGCCCGTCATCACACCAGCCGACGGTCTTTCCCAGCCTGCACTTGGTAGCCTGGATTCCGGTCTGCACACCCTTCTCCAGGCAGGTTCTGCCCTTTCCTGACTCTGCACCTTTGTTGCTGCTCCTCTTCTGGGGAGACTTCTTCACAGTTCAGACCCATCTGGTTCCAGCCCCCTGCCCACTGCAGATAAGCTTTTCCCAGCAGCTGCCTCTCCCTCCTCTGAACCCCATGGCGCTCAGAGAAGCAGCCCTCGTTTTCTCCTCTTCTCTGATCTGTTGATCTGCTGTAGGGTCCTGAGTGAGTCCCAAGGTCCCCCATACCCTCAGGAGAACAAGAGGTCCTCCAAGGCAGGGCCCTTGCAGACCCTCAACCTGCTGTCTTCATGTGAAAAATTCCTTTGCAGCCTTCAGAGCAAGTGCTCCCTTCTCCCAGAAGTTTTCCTCAACCTGGTCCACTTTTCTCCACAGCAGCCCATCTTCACCTTTCTCTGAGGATGTGTTACTTCCTGCCATAGGATCATTAATATGACTGCAAGCCCATGAAGGCAGGGGCAGGTCCTACTCACCGCCATTTCCCCGGCTCCCCACCCAGCACTTGATATAGAGTGGGACTGAAGCAAATAGCTAACCTAGCAATAACAACAGTGATTATTGCAACAGCAGCAGACGCCTATATAACACTCACCACGAATCAGGCATTCTTGTCAATGTTTTATATATGTGTGAGCTTACTTTAATGCTCAGGGCTTCCTTCTTAGGTTCATTCTATAATCACTCTTGTATTTCAGATTAAGAAACTGAGTCATAGAAAGGATAGGTACCCTGTCCAAGGCCACAGATCAAGCCAGAGGCAGAACTTCAAATTGAACCCAGCCCCTGTGGCTCCAGCAATCTCATGCTTAACACTGGACAAGCCATCTTTGAATTCATTCATCTTTGTATCCCAGTGCCTAGCGAAGAACCAGGCAGTCAGCAAGGGCTTGATTAGCATGTGTTCCCAATACCCTTTTTCTGGAAGGCTGCCACCAGGCATGGTGAGTTGCAAGATGGAATGAGCACCTGGCAGAGTGGATGCCACTCCTGCCAAGCCTGCCACAAGCACATTCTGAAGTGCACTGATTCCCTCCTCTTAATGAGATGCACTAACTCCCACCCCACAGAGCCTTCTCTGCCAGGACAAGCAAAAGCATTCTTTAGTAGTGAGCCTAGACATATGGGCTGTGTGCTTTCTTACCATCACGACTGGCTACCCACCTATTTCTATATCCTAAGGCTTCCTTACACTCAGTTTATTTTCTGGAAGACACCATCCTTAGCCATCATCAGAAATAATCAGTTTATGTGACTGGTGATGCTCGCTGACCCAAAACCAGAGGGCAAGGAAGTAGATCCTGAATCATATTTTCCTGACTCCAGTTGTTTTTATAACCCTAAACCCCATATACATAAATGCAACATTAGCTTTTCCTCAGATTACAAGTTGGGGGGTTTCTAATGTTTGAGTATGTGATTCCAAAGCCAAGTGAAATGAATCCTTTGATTTATCCCCAGACCTTGTGCATAGGGAACAGGGTTCTCAGAAGACAAAGAAAATCTTTGTCTTTTCAGGCCGGTGGTTCTGAAGATGATAACCCTGGTTTCCCCACCCCAGCTTTTCACTACAAAGGACAGTGAATTACATACATCAGATACCCACTGCCTCCCAAAATATATCCCACATAATGCTTTCCAAACAGATAATCCTTGCTAAATCCTACACAATCATTTCCAATGTTTACTGGTAATAGGAACTTGCTCAGCTCTAAAAACATCTGCTAATAACTCTTTCATGGAAAAAGTTTCATTCCTGCCGATTCAAGGCTTTGGAAATCTGACTCCTAACAAATTTCCTTTGACTTTGTTTCACACAATCCCACTTTTGTCTGCTTCATGCTCTTCTCCAAATGTGTTGGGTCCCAGCAGGCCATTGTCCGCCATGAGTGATGACTTCAAGCTCAACAAATGGCCCCCCATCTATCATTGCAGAGCTCCAGTGGCAACAACAGAGGTTCTTGTGTTTCCTTTCCAATCAGGCAGAGCAAGGGTCCTACCTCAGACTTGCCTCCCCTAGTGTCTTGGGAGGGAGAGCAAGAACACTGGGAGTTCTGAGCAAGCAAGAAAGGTTGACCTATTTCTACTTTCGAAGTGAAGCCCTTCTGGTCTGCAGAGACCCGACTAATGTTCAGTGACCAATCACCGCTGCAATCCATCCTTCACTCTGAGCCTTTCTTCCAATCACGCCATCCTTCTTACTGTGGAGTTCTGAGAGTTCATGAGATAATCATGCCCCAGGGTTTTACAAATGTAGAGTGGGTAGAATGGTTAAGAGCCCTGGCTTTGGAGTCAGAAAGACTTCAATTCAAATCTGACTCTGCCACTTTCAGACCATGTGACCTTGCCAAAGCCACTAGCTTCTCTAAGCCTCAGTTTTCTCATCTGCGAAGTAGGAATAATCATCCTCACCTCACAGTGTTACTGTGAAGTTCAAAAGGATAATGAAGGTAAATGGATATAAAGGACTAAGTATAGTGTCTGACAGACAGAAGGCTCTTAATAAAGGGTATTTTAGTTTTTTATTTAAAAACTTACTATGACAATATTTTCAATATTTAAGAATGCAATACTTTCCCTAACTCTGGAAAAATTGGTGATCAAATTTATCTCTGATTTTGGGTGCCCTCTTGAGAAAAGAAGCTCAAATTTGAGGAGCCCAGCAGAGCCCCAGGCCCATGTTGGGCCAGGCCCTGTGCTAGATGCTGGAGGTCCCTGTCTCCAGGCCTCACAGGACAGATCTGGGAGATGTTTCAGAGGAGCTGATGCTTTGAGATGGATTAACAAGGGACTCTATGGCAGTCAATAATATGTAGTCAATAGAGGGAAACAGGGAGTGTTCCCTCTACTCCCAAGAAAAATATGACTCAGCAATCACGAAGATCTCTCTAAGGCCACATTAGCAACATATTAAATGAGTCTTTCTCATTCTTAAAGCTCCTAAGAGGGTGTCTTAGTTTCCTAGGGCTGCCGTGGCAAGTACTGCAAACTAAACGGCTTAAAATAACAGCAATTTATTGTTTCGCATTCTGCAAGGTGTCAGTATGGTCACGCTTCCTCTGAAACCTGCAGGGAAGAATCCATCCTTGCCTCTTCCCAGCTTCTGGTGGTTTGCTGGCAATCCTTGGTGCTTCTTGACTTACAGGTGTAGCACTTCAGTCTTTTCCTCCATTGTCACACGGTGTTCTCCTCTGTGCCTGCGTGTCCCTATGTCCAAATTTTCCTCTCCTTATAAGGGCACCAGTCAAATTGCATTAGGGCCCATTCTAATCCAGGGGTTAGGACTTTGGTATTTTTTGGAGTATACAGTTCAATCCATATAAGATGGGTTCTACCTAGAAGAGGTGTTAGAAACTGCTTGATTTTCTTCTCTTCCAGGGAAGTCTTTGCCTTGCCTGGCCTGCGGCTGAGGGTGGAAGAATGTAGACAAGTAGGGACAGTTTCAAGCTCCCTTTCCTGAAAGAAAGTTCAGAGGGCAGCTGACCTTGAAGCCCAGCAGGGCTGGTGGGGAGTGAACCCAGCTTTGAAGGCCAAGAGGCGGGAATTAGCCTTTGTTGTTTAGATGGTGAATGACCAGCAGCTTACTATTCAGCTCTAAATGGGAGCCAGTGGGTACCTCCAAGGCAGCTCGTATGACCACTTCCTAAGTTACTGTAGGGCTCATAAGAAATGCATGTACCCAGTAAGTTCCACTTAGTTCTGGCCCCACTGTATGCATTCCAGTCATCATGCTAGTTTAATCCAAGGAAATTTAAACTGGGCTTTCAAAATTTCAGCAAGGCTCTGTGTGTGTGTGTGTGTGTGTGTGTGTGTGTGTGTGTTGGGGGTGAGGTGGGAAAGCAAGTCCTCAGAATGAAAATCAGACAGCAAAATTCCAACCCTGGCTCCATGTGACTACAGTATAACTTCTTTTACCCCTGCTTACCAGTTGTAAAATGGGTGAGTCACATTAAATTGATTAGATTGCTGCAAGGATTAAATGTGATTATATAATTGCATTCTTAGGCCACAATGCCTAACACACAGTAGGTATTCAATAAATAGTGGTTCAACGTGAACATCCTCAAGTCTGTAACTACAAGGCTTTTAGGAAAAGAAAGGAGTAGAATCCATATGAAAGACTGTCTGCTAAAACTGAAAGGCTCAGCTTAGAAAGTTTGGCCATGCTTGCAAAGGCGGGGAGTCTTCTGCACACTTCGGCTATTAAACCAAATCACTTTTTCACATTAATAAAGCTTGACAAGCAATGAGCGAATGCTGGGCATTTTGAGTGATCCTCTCTCTGCACACTCTGGGTTGAGGCCAGAAGGTCTGTATGCCTTTAAGCTGCCTTGGCTCAATAATCTCAGTGGGTCTGCAGCCGGGGAGAAGGGCTTGTTGGGACGCGCAGGTTGCTTTATTTTCCTATCTCTTCTGTAGGAAGATTCCCAGTTCCCTGAACCAGTCACCAAGGCTTTTCGATTCTTCATGGAGAAGGAGCGACATACGTGAGGAGAGGGTTTGAGTTGGAACTTCTGGGAGTCTTTACGGGCACACTTTCCAAGAAGAACGAAGCCCTGGTTAGTTGGCATCTAAAACAATTTCTGTGCGGTAAATGCCCCCACCACGACCAATTGCAAGCTGCCACCTGAGGACTTTGAACACAGAATATTCGGAAAACTGTGTACACAGCTCCAATCCAATTGGCTCCAGCACACCCCTGGATCTGGCTCAGATCCTGGCTCCACCCACTGGCTGCATAATCTTGTGGCTTTAGCCTTTCTAAGCCTCAGTTTCTCCTGCAAACTAAAATAAATAAATAAACCTCATAGTGCTTTTGTGGGTATTATATGAGGCAATGCAGGTTAAATGCTAGACTTTTTTTTTTAACATGGGCAGGCACTGGGAATCAAACCCAGGTCCTCTGGCATCACAGGCAAGCATTCCTGCCTGCTGAGCCACCATGGCCCTAAATGCTAGACTTTTGTTCTTGATATGTAATAAGTGATAAACAAATTTTAGGTGACATTAACATTAAGTACTCTTTTACCAAACACTTAATGGGAGGTCCAGGACCTTGTGGTAGGTGCTTAAAGAGTTAAAATAAAATAGGGTCTGAATAAGGCATAATCCCTTTCTTCATAGAGCTCACAGTCTAACACAGCCATTAGTTGCATACTACAGTCACTTAGGCAATCTTTAAAAATACTGATGCCCAGGCCCCTCAAGATTCTGATTTCATTGGTCTGGGCATCAGCATTTTGCAGAAGTTGTCCAGATGATTCAAATGTGACCAGTCAGTGCTGAGAACGACTAGGCTATTTTTACAAAGACATGAACACACAGATGCTTTTAATGAAGCATGCTTAGGGCTCCAATAGAGGAAGGGTGGTAGGAACACAGGCGCAGGAGAAGATGACGCCTTGTCATTCAAGCTGAGTCGTAGCATGGGAGCAGGAGCTCACCATAAAGAGAATCTGCGAGATGGGCATTCTGAATCGTTTCGGTAAGACCCCAAATGAAGACTGAGCCACGGTGAGTCACAGGCTTCAGGAACTGCAGCAAGCCAGAGTAATCAAAGGGGAAGTGAGAAGAGCTAGACTGACTCCCATGGGCTGAGTCCTGGGGGATCTGAGCCCTTTCCACTGTACTCCAGTCCTTTTCCGGGGCCCTGCACCAAGGGTTTCGGCACTCAGAACCCAGAAGGAAGAGCCAGAGTCAGCACAGTCAGACAGCGCTGGCATGGTCCTTGTCTTCCCCATCAGCTGGGGCCACATGCCTGGCTGCAGGCCCCCAAACCAAAGGTCTGTTGCTTGGTTGGGGATGAGGCAGGCACACGTTTGCCTCCTCTCCATGGTGCTGAACTTCCCTGAGATGGAGAACCAGGCTGCTCATAGAGGAGCAGCATCAGTATCACCTGAGTGCTTGTTAAAAATGCAGAGTCATGGGCCCCAGCCCTGAGTCACAGAATCAGAGTCTGCAATTTGAAAATGTCTCCAGGTGTTTTTTACACACACTGAAGCCTGAGATGTGCTGCTCTAGGCCAGTGTTTTTAAACTGTAGTTGGATCCCATTCATCAATCATAAAATTAATTTAGTGCATCAAAAGCAGCATTTAAAAAAGAAAGGAATGGAATAGAACAATGTCCGAATGCATCACATATAGTAAGAAATTCAATTACATACATTTATGGGTGTTCTGAGTAGGGTCTAAAAAGTATTACTTAAAGTTACATTTTTTAAAATGTCTGAAAGCTGTAGCTTGTTTTTCCTAATTTTCTGGGACCCTGGTGAGTCTTCTCCAATATCTCCCAGGATTCTGAGCCAGGTGAGGAAAGTGGCAGTGGGACTAAAGGGGGATACCGATCGATAGAAAAAGGGAAAACAAGAGAGTAAGATTGAGCCTGTCAGAGAGGTGTATATTGATGGAACACTGGGTGGGGGTGGGGGGCAGCTGGAATAGAGGCCGGCTTGGATACCATTTACCAGTTACCAAAAAGAAGTAACAACCAACCATGACTGAAGTATCAAATGACAGAAGGAATAAGACGTGAAGCTGGGCAAATGTCGCCATGGATAAACAAGTCTGCATGGGCGAGCAAGCAGAACCTACTAGAAGAGAGGGGGTCGGATTGGAGTGTTGTCTGTGGGGTTACTTTAAAGTGTTCTCAGTTTTCCTTTTTATTTTGATAAAATTGTGTAAATTTTTACACCATCCTTAGAACAAATATGGCAATGGTTTTGTTTCTCCAAGTAGGCAGGAATTGCATGCACTTGAGAACTTGCTGATGTTTCTGATGGTTTGCTACCACCAGCCCCAGGGAAGTTGGTGGAGGCCAAGAGTAGGGAATGATATGCCTTATAATCAATGTCTAGAGAGTTTTACTCTCCACCACAGCCAGGTTTCTTAGGTTTCCCACTGCTCACCATCAACTAAAACACATAGGCGCAACTCTAGAGAACTTTGGAAGGAAAGAAATGGAGGCCTTTTTAAAATGCACAAAGACACTCTGTTTGCTTCAAGGGATGACACAGCACAAAATGTCAAGAGCAGAACTGACACTGTGATTTTTCTTCCTTTCAGAACCAGGCAATGGGAGTTATTAACCTCTTGGCATGTGTCTGTTATTTCATTTATACAATGATGTCCTACATTCGATTTTGGCTAGAAAATTGGCATCTAATGGAAGATGACAAAAATGACTTTTAAAATAATTTTCTCCCAGGCTAGTGGAGTTTATAAAATATGGAACTCAATATTCCCACTTTGGGAGGCTTTGCGTGGAGGGAGTGGTACAGGACATAAAGGCTAACACCCACATAGCATCTCAACTTCAAAGAGGCTACAACCCATTTTGTGTCTGTCTTACAGAATGGAAGAATCAAAACCACTGTCTCCTGCTTAATGAGAAATGGTAAAGAAAAATGGGACTTTTACTTCATTTCTTAAATAATATATATCTGCAACCTATATATTGTGTTTGAAGCAGATGGGGAACCTTATTTTGGGGGGCATTTTAAGTCCCCCCAAATCCTATCTTTGTTGGCATGACTTTTTTTTTTTTGGCATGGGCAGGCAACAGGAATCGAACCTGGGTCTCTGGCATGGCAGACGAGAACTCTACCACTGAACCCCCATTGCACCGCCCTCATTGGCATGACTTTTGATATTACAAGTGAAGTAGCTAACACTTCCTGGCATCTACTATGTACCTGGGTCTTCATATCTTTATCTCATTCATATCCTCCTGCCAAACAATGAGGTTGTTCTAGTTTGCTAGCTGCCAGAATGCAACACACCAGAGACAGACTGGCTTTCAATAAAAGGGGATTTATTTAGTTAACACATAGTTCTTCAGAGGAAAGGCAGCTAACTTTGCACTGAGGTTCTTTCTTATGTGGGAAGGCACATGGTGATCTCTGCTGGCCTTCTCTCCAGGCCTCGGGGTTCCAACAACTTTCCCTGGGGTGAGTCTTTTCTGCATCTCCAAAGGCCTGGGCTGAGCTGCGAGTGCTGGGATGAGATATGCTGAGCTGCTTGGGCTGTGCCACCTTGAGCTCTCTCATTTAAGCACCAGCCAATTAAGTCAAATATCATTCATTGCAGCAGGCATGTCTCCTAGCCAAATGCAGATGTAATCAGCAATAGATGAGGTTCACACCCCATTAGCTCATGTCCATAGCAATAGAACTAGGCACCTTCACCTGCCCAAGTTGACACCTGAACCTAACTACCACAGGGGTGAACATTACAATCACAATTTTCACACATGGTAAAATGGAAACTCAGAGAAGCTAAGTGATCTGCCAAAGATCACACAGCTTATGTCACAGAACCAGAATCTGAAATCTAGCAGTCTGACCCTAAAATGCCAACCATGCTAACCAGGAGTCAACTGGTTTAGCTGCCTTCCTGCCTCTGTTTCAAAAACCCCAATGTTTAATGGGCTTTTGCTTGTTTTCCTGACTTGCCATTATCTCTTTGGGTCTTTCATATGAACAGGCTGACGTTTCAGTTCCCCTTGGTTTTGGTCAGCATTGAAGAAATTGATTCACAGGGGTGGCTGGTCACTTACTGAAAGGGGCCTGGTTTCCACAGTGACCCAAAACAAGATGTTCTGCTTCTATTTAGTTAATGATTTTAGAAAAGAATCAAATGATATATACTTATAGTGGGAAGAATTAAGTAAAATTCAGCTTTGAGACTGGACTTCCTCATCCTCACAGTCCAAGCATTTCCAAAATTGGTTAATGCTTAGAGGGAAAAAGCCCCATTTGAAAAATGACATTTAAAAATCCTGATCTGAGGGGTGCACAGGTAGTTAAGTGGTTAGAATGCCTGTCTTTCATATGGGAGACCTGGGTTCGATTCCTGGACCACATACCCCACCCCCTGCCAAAAAAAAAAAAAAGTCCTGACCTGGGGTGCAAGGATGGTTCAGTGGTAGAATTCTCACCTGCCTTGTGCGAGACCCGGGTTCACTTTCCGGCCCATGCACTTCCCCCCCCCCCCCCCCACACACACACAATTCAACAATCGGTGCTGCAATAATGGGATATTCAAATGGAGAAAGAACGAAATGTGACCCCACCACACAGAATACAAAAAAAAAGATCCTGATCTGAATATGAACAGTCAATTCAATTGAACAGTAATTTCTCAGGGCCCAACCATGCTCTACACACTGTGCGAGGAGAGGGGGTGGGGGGAGAAAAGGTCACCCCGATACTGCCTTAGTATATATTAGCATCTTATCTACTAAAATTTATTTCTTTATTTTTCTTTATTTTATTTATTTATTCGTATGTTGTATGGTGGGCCACATTTCATCCTCTTTCTATGTGTCTACCCCATTATTGCAGCACCACTGTTGAATTTTTTTTTGGGGGGGTGCAATACATGGGCTGGGAATCGAACCCGGGTCTCCCACATGGCAGACAGGAATCCCACCACTGAACTACCCTTGCTTCCCTAGACCAGGGTATTTATTTACCAGGTTTTTTTTTTTATTTCAAATTTTAAAATTCCACTGAAAATTCTAACAGGTAGAAACTAGACGGAAACGCATTTCATCTCAACATAATGAAGAATTTTCTGACCATCAGCACTTGACCAGCACTGAAACAGCCAACCTCATGAGTTAGGGAGCTCCACCCAAAGGTATGCCGGTAAATCCTAACAGCTGGCTCTCCAGAAAAAGAAAAGAAAAAAGTTCTCATTTGTACTGCTTGTGGATTTCTGTGCTGTTAATGCTACTATCATGGCAGATTTCAAGATCCCAAAGGAAAGTCGCTATAGTGAAATGGGGAAGGAATGCGAGGCAGCAACCATCCCATAGCATGTCCACGCCACAGAGGAAAGACATAAACTCATGAGCATAGTATAATGCAGTAAAAGAATGAGGAAGTGGTGTGTTCCGGTGTTTATTCCATTTGTTTTGAATATAATTTATTTAAAGATCAGTTTGTATAATTTAATTTTTAATAATGGCAATGTTTAACAACTGACTCACAAAATTCCTGAAAAAAGAAATCTTTTTGACCCAATAGGAAGCAGCTGCTGAACTCCACTGAGCTTTTAGCACATTACAGAGAGGTGGGCCAACAAGGCTGGATGCCCATTTGTCATGGATGTGGTTACCTAAGTCTTTAAGTCTGTCCAACTCAGGCGAGGTGGCAGCATTGCTGCTACCCTTCTAGTACCCTCTCCCGGCCGGTAACAGGAGCCAGCGTTTGCCTGCATTATCTCATTTATCTTGACGAAAAGTCCATTGCACAGGGTGGAAATAATGTCAACCCTACTTTACAGAGGAGGAAACTGAGGCTTAGAAAGATGCAGGAACTTGCCTAGGGTCGCTGAACAGTAAGGGGCAGGGCTGAAATGCTTAACTCCAAGTCCCATTTCTTTCTTTCTTTTTTTTTCTTATTCTTTCTAAGTCTCTTTCATTTAAACCAGGGCATCATACTGATAGTATGAGGAATGTACTATATCTACTGGTTCACGAACCTCCATTATCTCTCAGGGCAAGCTGATTTTTTTTTTTTTTTTAAGTATGAAAGAAGAGATGGATCCCAGTTGTAGATTTCAGAAGGGTTGATTCACCATTCTAAATCCAGATCGCTAAATTGACTCCGGAGCACATGAAAGCAGTGATTAAATGAACAGCATGTTCTTTTCTTCATTTAGCAACAAACAAACAAAAATTAAAATCTTAAATTAAGTAAATTCTTTTAAAATTACCATTGTCATAAACAAACAATAACAAAAAAAGAAAACGTCAAATATCAACAGATTTATTTTGCTTCACCCCAGGGACAATTTTGACCACGCTGAAGGCACAGACAACAACATACAACCTGGTCTGAAATCTTGTGCACCCATGCCAATGGATAACAAACTCTTTTTCCTTTATCCAAGGGTTAGCAAAGGAGTGAGCAATATGATCAAACTTGATGCGCAATCAGAGGAGGCGACAAATCTCTGTATCACAAAGATGCAGGTGATTATAGAAGTCTTGTTCAGGACTCATCACCCCTGTTTTTCTACAAAGTAGGAAAACAGTGAAAAACCCTAAGCTGAGTAGCCTGTCCCATCCAGAAGCACAGTCCCTAGACCCCAAGGCCACACTAGGTGGCCACCCCAACTGGGCTTGCGTTTGGCCGATAGGATGCTCTTACCTGCTGGTGACTCCTCTCTTTGGAGGATGGGGCCACCTATCTCCTACTGCAGTGGAGGGTCCTGGAGGGGAAGAAAGGGTGCAGCTCTGGGGGAGGCAGGCAGGACCCAGACCTCACTGGGGTAGGGCACAGCCCACTTGCTCCTCTCTCTTCCAGCTTCTGCAGCCTCTGACCCCTGAGTAAAGTTCCCAGGACTGCAACTGAATGCAAGAGTCTGCACTCAGTTTTTAACTGCAAAGGTTGTGATCACCCACTTAGTCGAGAGTCCCCATGGCTGTGTGTGTTGGTTGCTTTTTCATCATGCCTCTGTAGCACAGAATTACTGAGATAGGACTGCATGATGCAAACTATCTAAATTGTGGGCAATGGCTCTTGCAACAACAAACACAGGGTGTGAGGAGGGTTGCTCAGCATCCTGCCTGGAGGAATTTTACTTTGAAATCAATCAGATAGAAAGAAATAATAACCACCATATATTTACGACTATAAAGGATGTGACAAGCGAGTTATTCCCACTCCTCAAAAGCAGCTCTTGAAGATAAGTGTTGCTACTCTTCTTGGATGAGGAAACCAGGGCTCGGAAAATTTGAGCTTCCAGCAGCACACAGCCTGGAAATGGCAAAGCTTGGCTTTAAACTCATGTTTGCTTACATCCAGAGCCTTTGTTCTAGCCACTTTGCACCTCCGCCTTCCTGAAAGCAGAAATAATTATTAAGGGCTTACTCTGTGCCAGTAATGATGATGAAGAGGAAAATGATAATAAAAGTAGCTCACATTTACATAGTGCTTACAGTCTGGTATTCTGCCTGAGTTCCAACAGTGCTCTAGGTACTCCTTAAATTCAGGTTTTTCCATCTTCCCAACTGCCTTCATTTAATAGATGAGGAAATTAGGTGCTTCCGTATAGATGCTTCTCGGCATCCTCTTATCAATCATGAGAAAAGCTGGTAGCATCCCCCATGTACAGCCGGGTAAGATGAGGCTTGGAGAAGTTAAGAGACTTGCCTAGACACACAGCTAAGACGTTTAAAGAATTTATCCTAGCAATTGTTGCATTTTGGGAGCAGACAAGTGGGCTATCTTGGGTTTTAGCTCAGCCACTTACTACCTGTTCAACCTTAGACAATTTCCTTGGCCTCTCTGGGCCTCAGTTTACCCATGGGTAAAACGATGGCCTTAACCAGGGACCCTCTATGGTTCCTTCCAGACTGAACACTCCAGGGCCCTCCGAGGTGCCAGAATGAGCCCGTGTGAGGTTCACCTCTCAGGTGAGGGGAAGGGAAGAAATAAGCTGTGTTGAGACCCCACACACATGTACCCTCACTCCCTTGGCTTTTACATTTTCAGGAACATAAACAGCCTCAAATGCTTCCCAAATCACTGCTTAATGCTTCTCTTTAGAGCGTGATCTCATTTATGGATCTGTGGGAAGGATTTATGGCAGCACCGTTGATAGCGCAGCGTCCCAAATGATTTATCAGAGAAGGTGATGTAAAAGAGCCGCAAGAAAATGCAGGGAGGGGGAAGGGGGTGAACTGCCCACTTCTTGCTGGGAAAGACAGATGCAGACATAGGTGGGGGGAAGCAGGCGGTCTATCTGGGACCAAACAACTTGTCACAGGGCCGCCTTCGATGACTTTGTGCAAACAGAGAACGGCAGAAAATGGACAATCTGGGACATGTAGAAGGAACTGGAAATTCTCGGGGCCCTGTTGTCTCAAAGTCACCCACAGACCGTGGGGACGTTAAGCACAAAATGTGCCTTGGGCCTTCCTCCATTTTAGTGGCTAGTTTGGGGCAGCCAGAGCTTGAGGGGTGAAAAGGGGGCCTGTGGAGGATCCCACATCAACCACGGCTGTTTGACCTGCCCCAGTGCATTGTGGGAGTATCAGCCCGCTTAGCAAAGGGCAGAGGGCAGATGCAACAAGACCGATGAGGCTGGACCGGGTCTTGCCTAGAGGGGAGCTGGAATTCTATATGAGAACAGTTTCATGCGGATCTTCTGGGATTGGGACTGATGTAAATTAAGAGGCAGCAGGCCAGGTGATGTGTAAAGCCCTGATGACCAACTCCCTTCTTACCCTTCCCATCTCTGCACCACCTCCTGCTGGGACAGTCCGCCTTCCTGTGCTCTGCTCGCAAAGTCCCACTCTTTCCTCAGGGCTGCTTCACCTGGCCTGGGAAGCCTCCTTTCTCAAACCAGAGCTGGTTTCATGGGCATCCAACCTGGGTGGCTGCTTAGAAGGGCCCTGCACTTGGTTTAATGTTCTGCTGTCACTGTCTTGATACTCTTAATAACTTTTGAGCAAAGGGCTGAATCTTCATTTTGCATTGAGCCCCCAAAATTATATAGCCAGGCCTGCTCCTGCCCCTTGAAGCTGAATCTATTGCTTTCTTCCCTGTGGTCTCATGGCACCTTGCATGTCCTCCTGCTGGAGGACCCAGCATTGTTTTTAATTGTTCATGCGTCTCTTTCTACCCGGCCTTGTTGCTCCCCCTGCCCGCCCCCAAGAAAAGTATTTCAACAGTTAAAAAGGATGCAAAGCACCACTACAACCAACAGCAATTTGGCATAAACTGGTAGTAGATGAGAAAGAAAGAAGACGAAGAAAGGTAGGTATCCCCAATCGAAACAGGCAGGAGGCTAACGCAAAAAGGCAGATTATAGAATTCTCTTAACAGAGCTAAGATTTGACCCTACAGGCTAAAGGGAAAAGGAGACATCCTTAGTCACAGAATTTCACATTTACAAACCAGAATCAGACCAACTTCTCTGAAGAAGCACATTTATTCTTAATGTGGAGAAAGAGATGAAATTTCTGCTGAGACTTTGATAAAAACAATCATGTAGCCCAGAGGGGCTTTAGGTTGGAATCTGCACATCTGGAAACAGTCCATGGCATCTGTTGTGAGCACAGTTCTCGGGGTAGGGTCCATGGCTAGTGCTGGAATCTCAAATGGGCCCACGGCCTAGACAGGATCCAGATTTGCGGAATGTGCTGGAATGACCGGCATCCTCACAGTAGACAACTTCTCATAATGACTCTCAATCCAGGCTAACAAGATTGCTACAAAACACTGTTCTTAGCAAGTCCTATCGCTTTGGTACTGAGAACTTACCATAACGGCATTATTGGTAGGTGGGCCTACCTCCTGAAGGCAGAGGCCTTCTCTTTCTTGTCTCTGGTGCCAGGGGCCCTAACCACGGGCCCGGGATAAAGTATAGTAAAAGTGGATGGCCACTGGATAGATGGAAATGAATGAGTGATCAGAACTTCTGACAGTCCTTCTAAGGTTTTTCTCATTCTAGCACTCTGAGGACCCACCTCTTGCTTAGACAGAGTCATATATCTGGTGATAATTTCCTGTGTCTGGGCATTCAGCTCTTGGGCTTCCAAAGATAGGTGTCACCCCGAGACAGGGCTTCTCAGAGACGAAGGACTGTTGATTATTCTACAGAGGGGGCGCTGCTGCTCTCCTCTGGGAGCAATCTCCATCAGGGGTTCACTAAAGCGGACACAGAGGATGAGAAAGGGGGGTTCCACAACCTAAATGGGTGTGATGAATTACCTGCTAGACCTTAGGGGTCAGGTGAAATGGGAGTCAGAAGAAACCACTCCCAGCTGTTCTGAGCCTTCATTCCCTCTAAGGAAGGGCCTGACAAATGCAAACTGCCACATAGCCTGCAATGGGCTTTGGACTCTGATCTGCTCTGGTATCTCTTACACCATCTACCAGTGTACAAATACGTTGTTGAGATATTCCAAAGTTGGCAGGTAAGGGAGGGAGAGGGGAAGAGTGCTACAGGGAAAAGCTGGCTGTTTCCAGTTTCTGAGAGGTGAGCACATTATATTATGGGGAAGGGTGTCTCCAGCCGCAAAACCTTGAATGACCCCCATGAGCAGCGAACCCTCATGGGACATCTGACATGGGCCATACTTAGGCTGATTTGATCCTCTGAAAGTCGCTGTGAAGGAGGAATGCTCACACCCAGTTGACGAATGACGAAACTCAAAAAAGTCAAGTGGCCAACATAGAATTAGACCTCAGGGCTATTTGATTTAAAAAAAACATAAAAATTTCCCTCTCTTAGTCCTCTATTCACTAT
Organism: Tamandua tetradactyla; assembly: GCF_023851605.1. Classification (NCBI taxonomy): domain Eukaryota; kingdom Metazoa; phylum Chordata; class Mammalia; order Pilosa; family Myrmecophagidae; genus Tamandua; species Tamandua tetradactyla. Next base: position 65,314,266 of record NC_135334.1, on the reverse strand, counting down.
ATTATACTCTAAAAAGAATACTCCTTTGGTATAAGTGTGGCTCCACCAGTTATTAGCTGTGTGAGCCTGGACAACTAACATGCCTTCTCTGAACAGCAGTATCCTCCTCTGTCCTACATGTGTCTCAAGTCTGTGTGAAATATTGAGATCATGGTGCCTACTATTTGGGAGGCACTCAGGGCACAGAGGGTACTGCCATTGTTTTAAAATTCACTTGGTCAAAGGTACAGATGAGACACCGAATGGCTCTCATGTCTCTATGATAACAAACCCAAATGGCTCCATGGCACCTGGCTTTAGAACTTACACCATCACACTTTGCACCTCCTGCCGCCCTCAAGGGAGCACAAGACACCAGCTCCATCAGGGAATGTTCCCACCAGGGTGGGAGGGGTGGGGGGCATTGTGAAAATTAGGAAACAAAATCACTGCGTGAGCTCATTAAACGTGAGCCTGCTCGCATCTCTGCATGTCTCCCCTGTTTCTGCTTTGGGTCGCATGACTATTATTAACCACCACCTAGGAGAGGAAACGCGCGCCTTATCCCAGGAACATATTGTGGGGGGAAGACGCTTCCTGATATAGTGCAATCAACCAGTTTTGTTTTCTTTTTTTGCAGTGGCAGGTACCAGGAATTGAACCCGGTTCTCCCGCATGGCAGGCAGAAACTCTGCCTGCTGAGCCACTATGGCTTGCTCTGTTTTCCTTTTAACTCCACCTCTCTGAAGTAGAATCTGGCTCAAAAATCACCTTTGGCTCCTTAAGCCCTGTAGAGTACATCCAGACGGAAAAGGAAGACCTTTATCACCAAGCCCGCAGCTCTCCTTTCCAGCTCGGCTCCTACTGCTCCTGTTACACATAACAGACCAACCAAGGTCACCCCAGTGACCTTTCCCGCATCCGTATTTTTTGCTGCTGTCACCACTGCCTGGAGGCCTTCCTTTTCCATATCTTTGCCCATCAAGTTGCCATCCACTCCTCAAAGCCCTCCTGGACACTCCTTCTCCTCCAAGCCAGTCTGGACTCTCCAGTCCAAAGTAGCCTCCCTTCACCTGAAGTCTCACAGCCCTTGGCTCATTTGTCTTTCATGGCACTTATCAAATTATATGACAAACTGTCACTTTCTTGTATTTTTCTCAAACCTTCTTTCTGTCCCACTCACTGTCAGATTCAGGTAGGAATCTCCAATAACAATCATGCACTGGGGGTGCAATTTATAAGCAAACCCCTTCCCATCGGAACTCCAACATTCCAACTGGGAGCCTTGGCATTCCATGCTGAGTTCCCATTCAACTCTGCCTCTTGCTTCCATTCACTGGAGTTTTGTACTGTTGATGGCTGTCTCCCTAGGCAGGCAGAAATCTCCTTTGGGAAAGGGACTGGCCTTATTCATTTCTGTCCCCCAACCCAGTGCCAGTCATGTCATAAATCTCTGTAAACATCTATTAACCATTAAAGACATTATGAAACAAACAGACAAATTAGGAAAAATTTTTAAAAATCTGGATCATAAGTTTCTTACGGACAAGAGCTTCATCTTATTTGTGTCTCCTCACTATAATGTCCTGGTTACAGCAGACAATCAGTAAAACACAAGGGTTGACTTGAACCGAACTATATTCAGGTCTCAATACTTAAAGCAGAACATTAATCTTCACAAGCCCTCAGACATTTTTCCCCCAGTCTTGGCAAAGTGAGGTTACATAAGTCAGCCAGAAGGTGAAGCAAAAAAGACTATGTTGACAATTTTAAGTGCCACAGAAATAGATAATTTTAATGGATACAATATTTCTACAGAAATAAAATACTATGATTGAAATAGAGGCCAAGGGTTTTACTACTGGATGACAGTGAAGTTTAATTTGAATCAATAAGGAAGGTCTACAAGTCAATTGCCTTTCATTTCATTCCTTTGCAGCATACGAAAGTTTGGGGCCAATAGTAAAAGTGCATTGGAAAGGATCATTTGCAATTTATCAATTCATACCTTACCATCACCATAATGAACATTCTATATAAATACTTTCATATTTATTAGCTCATTGAATTTAAGTCAATCTCAATTTAACTCACCAGCAATCCAGTGAGTTAAAACTCATTATCATTCCCATTTTACAGCTGAGAAAAATGAGCATTAGCAAACTGGTAAAACTTGTCCCCAAGCTGACTCAGACATCTAGTTAGGACAGAGACAGAATTTGAAATGAGATACTTTTTTGTACCCCAAGTCCTGCAGCCTTTGCACAAAACCAGACCTACTTAAGGAACCAATAGAAGAAGGCAAAAGACAGTTTGGGGAAAGGAATCTGATTCCGGGTACCTCAGAGTCCTCTGTGTATATGTCTCCAAAGAAGCAATTCCACCATTGTCTTTTAAATGCCACCAAAATGGGGAAGTTGCCAGGAGCTCTGCCCATGAACTGTGAAAGAAAAAGCTTCCAGGGCACAATTTAGAGAGTAAATGCTTCGGTGCACTTGATGACAGCCCAGCGACCTGTTCAAGTCCCCTGTGCCATCCAGGGGGCCCAGGGGTATGTACGTATGGGAAGGTTATTTGAAATGATTGCTTGGCAAGACGTCTCTTTCCCTTGTTTTCTGGAAACCAAAGCATTTCTCTTTCAAAACCACTCAACATGTAGTTCGAACTTCCCTTTTATTCAGCAACTGAAGGAAGGAAGAGAACAGACACCTCTGGTAGGTGTTTTACATACATGATCTCCTATCTTTCCACAGTACTACCAGGTGGCTATGGTCATTCTCAACGACCCAACAGGAAATCAAGGCTCAGAAAAGCCACAGTGACTTACCCTGCAACCAAGTAGAAAGTAGCAGGTCCTGAACTCCAGCCCAGGTATTTTGGTCTCTAAACCTCTTACTCTTCCCTCCCCAGGCTGGGGAAAAATTACTTTGTCTTTGTAAGCCCCACAGAGGTTGCAGAAAATCATAGCAGATGAGTGGACAGAGTTTGACTCTTGGCTGCTGCAGACCACCCAGCTGACTCCAGGGAAGCCCCACTCTATAGGCGCCAAGTAGCTTCTTATTCCTGGGACAGCAAATCCTCCAGGGAAAGCAGTTACAGCATCCAGTTCAGAATGCAAGTCCCAAGGTGAAGGTCACAGAGAGGGTGGGAAAGAGCCCAATCAAACAGCAATGAAATAAAGATGACCATCTTCTAGAGAGTGGGTAGTTGAGTGTGCCCACTCTTATGCTGGTCTACAACTGAAGAATCGAGGAAGAGGGGAAAATAACATTTACCGCACACCTACTACGTGTTAGGCTCCGTTTAAGCACTTATGTGCACTTAACCACTGAAACAATGCTGAGATGCAGGCAACATGAGCTTGATTTCACAAAAGAAACAAGTTCTGGGGGGCTCATGGGTTTGCCTGGTATTCCAGAGCTATTGGAGCCCAAGCTGCCCTAACTCCAGAGCCTGTTTCTGAAACAGGAAAGTTTCCTTCAGGAAAATTCATTGTCTTTACAAAAGTGTCCTTCCAGCCAGAGCAGAGAACAATCTCAGCTGACCTGGCCCAAGCAAAATCGGACCCGGGCCTGGCCTCTTGGACCCTACTCAGGAGCAGCTGAGCTGTTGAAAAGCCATAGAGCATTCTGAGCAGGTGGCAGCCTTAACCAAATGAGCACTTTTATTCCCCCCACCGCTGGTCTCTCCTCTTCTCTCTCAGCATGTGGACTTCTTTCCCTCTTTCTCTTGATCTAGCACCTCCTTCATGGTTGGGACGTGGGTAAAAAATAGGAGAATTTCCTCATATTTCAAGCTATCAATGTGACTTCACTGAACACAGAACTGGGAAGAGCTGCACACCATCAGCTTCCCGGGTCAGCGTGAGCTGCTCCAACACACCAGCAGGCTCCAGGAGAGACTTGATGGAACCTGCTAAGGGACTGCCCATAGGGGGAGGGGGCGGGCAGATGATGGAATGAAAGCCAGGGGACTATGGGAAAAGAGTGCCCCCACTAGGTTCAGGGCTTCCTGAGAGCTCACCCTAGGCCTCAGTCCCCTTTGTTTCCTCAGCACCCAGCACCCAGCTGGCACACAAAAGGAACTCAATAAAGGACAAAAAAAAAGAATGAATGAACGAATGACCTCAATTTCTTCATCTACAAAATGGAATGGTGATATTAACACCTTCTAAGGGTAACTATGAGAGACTCAAATGGGAAATAATGTAACAGCTGCCAGTGTTGAATGCTAAGGGTCCCACATGCATTTTGCCATGATTCTCACAACAAATCTGAGAGGTTTTACTACCCATTTGACAGAGGAGGAAATAAAGATCAGAGCGATTAAGTGATTTGTTCAAACCCGTCAGGCTAATGCCTGGCAGAGTCGCCCCAAGCTGCCTGACTGACATTCTCAGCTGCTGGGGCCACTCCAGCCAAGGGCTGGTCGGTTTCTGCTTTCTCAGCGAGAGTAGCAGATGCCACATGGGGTCACAGAGACACATGGGCAACCCCTGCCTTGCCAAGCTCTGCAGGCAAAACAACACAAATAAAATAAAACTCAGGCAAGAGTTGGGGTCACGATCTTTCCTTCTCCAGGCCAGGAAGAAGGAAAACAGAAGCCTACCAGAACCAGTGAGGATTTGATTGTGCTACACAGGATGAATGATTTAGAGTTAGAGGAAGTGTAAGGATAAAGGAATGGTGGCTCTGTTGGAAAAAGCTCGAATTGTGCTCAGCACAATGGCGAGTGTGTTCCGCTGGTGGAGGCAGGCTTACCTGTCCCCACCTGATAAGTGGATTTCCTTTTTTTTTTTTTTCACCCCTTTGCTTGGTCAACATTTTTTTCTCCTAGGCTCATAGAATTAAGAGCCCAGGCCTTGGCATCTGTCTGGGGACTGACACATTTTTTCCCACTCACGGGTTGTACAATCTTCGGCAAGTGGCTCAGATAAGCACCCTGCACCTTTACTTCCTCATCTGTAAAATGGGGAGAAACAGACTGCAGAAAACTGTGTTGAGGGCAGACAGGGCTCCCGGAGTGCGTTAGGAGGAAAGCCGGCATGCAAACCAACGTCTGGCTTACCACAGTGACCGTCCCTTTTCACCCATCTAGAGATATTCCCTTTCTCCCCAGTATCGACCTCACCATGGTATAAGTGGACTGAGAAGGAGGGGGGCGGGAGAACAGGATGACAAAAATCCCACCAACTCACTTTGAAATGTTATAGAAATGTGAGTGACACATTAGTTCTCTCTCACCCCAGGAAAGCTATAAATTGTCAGACGCTGAATGCAGCCTAATGGCCCTGGTAAATCTCAGCACTTCCTGCAACCCCGAGAAGAGAGGCAAGCAAGTCTCTGGGGGATGAGCAGCTCTGCCTGCCGTCCCTGCCCACAAGGAGGGCCCAGACAACCTCCTCTGTTTTTACCAACTAACCTGCTTCAGGCAGGAGCTCCAGACACAACCAGAGCTTTGCCATATAATGGCCCCAGTCTTGGCAGCCTCTGCTGCTCATGCAGAGAAGACACTTGCTCTGAAATCACTGTTGTCAAAACCTTTTGAGTTTTGGTACTCAGGTGCATCAAGCAAAAATCAAATCAACATTACGAGAGGACGCTTTGCTTTAATAATAATATATGGCATTTACTAAGTGCTTACCGAGTACCTTACATGAATTGGATCCTCACACAACTCTCTATATAGGTTTGATTATTTTCACCATTTTATGGCTGAGGAAATGAGACCAGAGCGGTTAAGTAACTCACCATGATCAGCACACTGGAAGGCAGCAGGGCTGGGACGTGAACAATGCTAGCCCAATTCTAGAAGGGCAAGTTCTCAACTACCACTCCAGGCTGTCTTTCCAGCTCCTCTGGTGCACGTGGTTGCTGTTCACAAATTACAGGCTAGTCTGCAAGGCTACATTTCCAGATTTAACCTATGGAGCTGAGGCACAAAATGACCTCAGATGCTAGAGAGCAGGACTGGCCTCAGTTTCAAGAAGACAAGACAAAGTGGTCACAAATACAGAAAATTGTACAGGGTACCTGTATCTCAGCTCCATGGTACCAGGTGAAAAGGAGGGCCCAGGTACCATATCCCAAGCAAAAAAACCTGTCCTTTCATATGAAATCTCTCTAAAATAAATGCACACAGCAACCCCCTGCTGACCAAACAAAATTCATCAAGGGGCCAATTGTAACCATGGAGAAGCAGTTACATGCCTTGTTGTTGTTGCTTCTCAGCTTCCAAGCATTCCAAGACGGCTACTGCCTCACTTTACTTTGATATCCAATGTTGTTATTCCCCCATTTTACAGATGGGTGAATTGAAAATGAGAGCTTAAATGGGTTGCATAGTTTTTCATGAGTTATCATTAGAAATTATTGAATATTAGGGGTCTTAAGGATCATCTAGCCTGCCCCTCTACAGTGTCCCTGTCAAGCATCCCATAACCTCTGCCTGCACAACCCCAGTACCAGGGATCTCACTCCTCTGGCAGCAATCTGAATCATTTTTGAAAAGCTCCAGTCTTGAGAAGGTGACCAGAACTTCTATCCATCCATCCCATTCTGGAACTCTGGAGCCATGTCCAATTCCTCTTCCATGCCACAGGATTCGCTAAATACAAACAGTATTGTTTGGCAGAGAAAGGAGGTGGAACTTTCACACTGAATACCTGCAGGGCCAGAAGCTCAGTGTTCAATACTTAACATGCTTAACATGTTACTGAATCTCTAAAAGAGGACGGCATAGTAGGATCCCCTACCCTCATTTGTAGCTGAGGTACAGGGAGCTGAGTATCATCCCTTAGCTCAGACATTGGCATATGATGAGGAGGTTTTACAAAATGAGATCTGCCCAATTCTACAGCCTGCCTATCCATCCATCCATCCATCCACCCACCCATCCAACAACTACTTATTGAGAACTTACAAGTATCAAACATTCCTCTGGATGCTAAAGGATGCATCTTTCCCTTTACCATGCTGCTTCTCAACATCTCCTTTGTCAGGGTAAACACCTGATCATTATATAACCATTTCCAGACCCTTCTCCTTCCCCGAATTGTTGGTACAAACAGGGGCAAGCAACCTTATTATTGCCCAGAAAGGAAGGAGAGCCTTGAACAAAGACTGGACAAGCATTAGGCTGGCAATATTCTTCTTGGTTTGGGGAACTCTGACTTTATTAATGGAGCCCATACTCATATCAGCTTTTCTGGTAGCCTTCCCACAAGCAACTTTCCAACAAAAACTGTAAACATTGTTTTTGTAGCTGCTGCTACTAAACCATTTCTGGTTTATACTTAACATCTACTGGGTAAGTTCTATGTGCTAAATATTTTGAAATTTGTATTACCATTTCCATTTTCCAGCGAGAAAAATGAGACTTAGAGAGGTAAAATTACTTGCCTGCAATCAATCCAGCCTTGCAGTCAAAGAGCTGGGATATGAGCCTATGGCTGGTTAGCTCCAGAGTTTATATTTTTTTCCTCACAATGTGTTCATACTTACACCTGTTAAATTTCCTCTCCTTTGAACAGGACTATTGTCTTTGATACGATATCCTGGCAGTTTTTCCCAACCTTTCTTAGTATAAAAAATGGTCCTTCTAAGTCATCTGCAACCCCCCAAGCACATGAACTCCAAGCACGGCAAACACCATTGACTCACTCACTTGGCTTGTGGCTGAAAGTAAACAGAAGGACAGCCCTAACAAAAACAAGCACCAAACAAGATCCCAGCCTCTTTCCAAGTAAGGAACTGCTATTGAGCAGGGCATTGATTGCCTTACATAGTCACATACAGTCCAGCGGGATAGAGCTGGACCCCAAGGCAGGCTCGAGGTGTTTGACAATGTGTTTGAAAGTGATTGCCCTGGGTGGGCACTGAACCCCCTGATCTATGCCAGGTGCCAGGGGATGACCACATATCCACAGTAAGAGACACTAAAAAGTAATCATCACAACAGCCTTCAATCTGAATTCCCAGCCTTGACTCTTAATTCTATGACCTATCCTCCCTCAGTGCCCTGAATACTTTCTAGACATAGGCCTGCTTTAAACCTTTCTATGACTGACATTATTTTCAGGGTAAAATCCAGCCTCCTCTTATGCTGTCAGAGGTTCCTAAGGAGCTGGCCCCTGCCTGTCTCTCCATCCTCATCTCCAGCCATCCCCAGCAACCAACCCTACCCTGTTGAGTTATAGCTTAGCCTTTCCCTAAGTAGGCTTCAAGGAATCGGACTCCTAAAAGATGGTCTAAGAAAATACATCCCAAGAAATCAGTAATTCTAGAAAATGCCACAAACTGGTTTATGATCTTGAAGAGTCACAATGAACATCAGCATATTGCATAGAGCTGAGAAGTCGTATCAAAGGAGATGTTTAACTTTAAGCCGGAATTTCTTATTTGGTGACAGAAACTCTTGCCTGAAAAACATCCATTAACATCCCAAGGAACAGATTTTGGGATTAGTTGCTGATGTCCCAAATTCCCATCGTTTCTTCTGTACCTTTAACGTAAAACATTAGGCTGAATTCTCCAACAAATGCTTCATTATTCTTTCTCCACTTGCAAAGCTCTTATTTGCACCTCAAAGTCTCAATCAACTCACAACTCTGAAAAATATCCATCTAAATTCTGGGCATGATTTTGTTCTTGCCTTGAAGGTCAGGCGTATCACAGGGCCTGTTGCAAGCCTGTCTTTCCTGCTAGAGCATGGCTCCGTGGATATGGGAACCAGACCTGATTTCTTCTCTAGAAACACCAGTATCTCACACAGTTCCTGGAACAGTGGTCCACAGTCATCATGTGATGGGATACATGAGTGCATGAATAAACAAGAATGTGGACAAGCCCATATTCATGCTGGGGATGCGGTTCAGCCTGACCCAGCTGCAGAAACCTACTAGGTAGCCTGCAGGTGTGACTGAGGCAGCCCCCTCCCTTTGGGAAAGCAACATGATTACAAGGCAATAGCTGTCAGGCTTAACGAAAGTCAGTGGGTCACTTCAGGAAGATTCAAAATAGATGCCATCCTGCTACATCATTTGGCGTTGCTAGGAAACAGCTAGTTTGCTTCAAGGCAGATTGAGTAGCATTGTGGAGATGACACAAACTAAGAAATGGCTGCATCTTCTCACCCTGCCCAAGCCAGCCATCAGCATATTTCTTGAATCAAGAATCCACTTAGGTGGAAATGCAAAGTTTGAAGTCGAGATTGAAGCCCGGGGCACTTCTGAAGTGTGAAGTGACTCTATAAACAGGGAGGCCACAGAGGGACATACTTAGTCCACGAGAGCTGAGCCCCTGCCCCATCTTTGGGGAGGGTTTTGTGCATCTTGGCCTAGGAGGAACCTGGAGGAGAAACAGTCCATGAAGACTTATGTCTAGAGAGAGGGAAGGGGTTCTAGATGTGCTGCTCCTTTCCCTGACTGCTCTGAATTATAGACAGGAAGGAGCTGGAGTGTCTATAAAGAGAGGTAGTCTTACATGGAAGGAGACTGCTGGGTCCTTTCTAGTGGGCCATTTTGGGCACCATTTTGTACAGAAACCGTCTTTGCAGACTCCTTCGCTAAACTCCCAGAGTAATGACATAAGGGTTTTCATGGGGATTATTACCAGTTTACAGATGAGAAACCTGAGACTAAGATCACCCTGCGAATAATTAGCAGGTGAGGATTTGAACCCAAGTCTAACAAAAGTCCTATGAACACAAGTACTGTGATGTCAGCTAGGTGAACTAAACAGGAAACAAGCAAATATAAGTTTTTTCTTTGGATATTTTTCTCTCCCATGTAGAAAATTATCCTGAGGCTTAGAAAAGAAGCATGGTTTGGTCCACAGAGACCCGCCCTTGTAGTCAGGGGATCTGGTTCCAGACCTGCTCTGCCATTAACAAGCTGTGTTGTCTTGAGTAAATCCCTATCCTGTGGGCTTCTAACTTCCGATCTGTTAAATGGGGATAATAAGAGCCATCCTGCATACTTACTTCCCTGGATATTATGTGATGAATGGGAAAAAAGCTTTAAAAAAGAAAAACACTCTATGCAATGCTTGGTGCACAGTATGTGCTCAGAAAGAATTGCCTGGTTGAATGCTTGTAAACTGTTATTACAATGCACCAAGGAACCCGAGAGCCAGGAATGAGTTCCCATTTGGTCTCTACCACTTTAAGCAAATTACTTAATCTCTCTAAGCTTCATTTCTTCCATCTGTAAAATGGGGATTATAATGTCCCCTTGCTAATATTGCTATGAAGATAACAATAAGTTAAGGTATGTAAAAATCCAGGCCCAGTAGGGATGCAATGTATTTGCATCTTTCTAGAACCTCTCTCAAGAACCACTGTAAGGCAGAGGCAGCCTACTAGCTGCCTGTCACTCCAGTTGGCCAGCTGCCTGGGAGGCCCCCAGTTGCCGGGACTGGCCAGTGTGCATGACAGCACTTACTCAATCGGGCCCAGCAGGATGAGACAAACTGTAATTTCCAAGGCTGAGCCCTAGCCCCACTCAGGGACACAGCATGAAGCCACTTTGAGAAATCCATATTCAAGGCACAGTCTCCCCAGGCCCCAGGGAAATGCAATAGCTGAGGGAACTAGGAGGTTACCAAGCTAATCGTTCCCTGATTAAAACAACTGGCTTCCAGCCAGCCAAGCTAGTCTTTGCAAAGTTTAAGTTCCACCAGTGCCCTCTGGCCATTCTCACACCTCACATCTGTATAGCACTTACAAAATACCAAGGTCTTGTGCAAACAGTATTCATTCAATACATCTATGCAGAGTACAGACAATCAACTGGTAGGCACTTAAAAAAACCTTATTTAATTGGTCAAGGGCAGCCTGGGAGGAGCAGATTTATGCCAGATGTTTTCTGGTATGTGTACCCCACCATCACCTTCCAAGAGAATATGTTCCCTCCATAGCCCAGCCATGTTTGTCCACCATGGTCCCAGCTCATTGGCCCCAACCACTGGCTGGCCAGTAACCTATGGTTTGTCTCAATTAGATTTCTCTCCTGAAGATTTAGAATTGGGAAACAGAGACCAGGGAAATTGGCAGAGGGGAGAGAAGCCAAAAGGAGTTCCTAAAATTTGCCAGATTATTGAGAAGCCCAGGTGGTCATGAGGGCCTTGTGTTAAGTCAAAGCTTTGTGGCACATCAATCTCAGAGAAAACAAAGGGAGTGGGTGAGCAGAGAGGAAGACAGGGAAGAAATGTAGAGGGAAATAGAACTACTAAGAGAGAGACCACACAGGAGCTTGGCACTGGCAGCTTCCCCCTTTTGGTTCCTGTGAAGGCCCCCTACACTGCAATACTTGCTGTTGGATTCCCAGAAGACCCCTGCTATCTTGCAACAAACCAACCTTTACCTGAGTTAGCCTGACTGGGTCTCTGTTCCTTGCAATCAGCAGTCCTGACCAGGAGAGTAACAAAGCAGGTATTGCTATCCTCATATGCAGACAAAGAACCCAGAACCCAAACAGGTACTGAGGGGTACTAGCATCTCACAGGCAGACCAGGGTCTGTGCAGACTCAAGTCCAGGGCTTTGGAGCACAAATTCTGATCTCTTTCCACTGTACCCCACTGATTTTCAGGCTGTGAGATGCTGTGTAACTATCTACTGAGTCTCAGAGCAAAGAAGAGATGGTACCAGATAGATACTTGTGATTATCTGTTTGAATGTCTCTTCCACTAGAATATGAGTGCTGAGACAACACAGGCAGTGTTATCTTGCTTATTGCTATATCTCCAGGGCCTAGAAGAAGACTTGCTCTGAGTAGATGCTTAAAAACATTTGTTGAATGAGTGAATCAATCAATCAGTCAGTCCCAGGACATTTCAAACATGTAAGAACCAGGGAGATTTGCATATCCTCAGCCACAGACAGCAATAAGTGCTGTCTTATTTGGGATTCCAGATTCTTCTGGGGCAAATTTCCAAGTCTTTCTCCTTTGGGAATTGTTTGTGAAAAGCAGCTGCTGTCAGCTTGGGTTCACCTCCCGGTCAGCACTGGGAAGAATGAAACAGCAGAGAACCATCTAATCCTTGGGATGGGATGGTTTCTAATAGCCACCCAGACAGAAGAGGCAGGACTTCCCTCTACACCATCTCCAATCGATGACCTGTGCCCCTGCCCAAATCATGCCATGTTAGGGAGCAAATGACCTCCTGAGGCTTCCCCTTCCATTGCTGGGCAGCCCTAACTACGATAAGTTTGTTTTAACTGAAACTTCTTCCCCTTGTCCCTGGTTCTAGGCCTTGGGTTCCCACAGAAGTGGTCTAAGCAGAGCTTAGAGTGAAAAATGTTCTGGAATGAGGCCGAGGGAGACATGGATTCCAGCTGTGCTGTGGCCACAAGTTTGCTGGTGCCACTTGACATCCCTGAGACCAGGAGGCATGAAGGGTTTTAATCAGGACCTGGATTTGAGTCCCCACTGAACCTTGAGAAGTTACTTTAGCTGAGCCTCAGTTTTCTCAACTTCAGGAGGGGTATATTGACATCCAACAGAGAATAATAACTACCTGCACAGAGCATTCAAAAGACTGCCTGATCCAAGGTCAATGTGGAAGTCAGGTTTACTCTGGGATGGACTCAGTTCACTTTGAAGCCACAGGCCCCAGAGTGAAGCTACAAGTCTGAGAGGGTGAAGCCTAGCTTGCCACCCCTTCTCAAAGCTCATATAAAATATATAACAGAGCTGGAATTTTGAGTGCTGGGAAGATCCAGCATAACTTGGGCTCCTCCAGACTGCATTTCCAGGGCCAGGAGAGAGGTCAGACGCAAAGCATGGGAAGACATGGACAGGGTGCCCTCTGACCTCCCATTCCATGATCCAGCAGTGAAAAGAACCCTGGACTCAATGAGAACATGATACAAGTGCCCACTTACCAGTGGGGTAATACTGGACAGATCACTCAAGTCCTCCGAGTCTCAGTTTCCTCATCTATACACCAGACTAGGAGATACCTGCTCTATTGCATCAAAACATAACCCTGGAGATCAAAAATAATAGACTAGAAAAGCCTTTATAAACTGAAAAGTGATGGCCTTCGAAAAGTATCATTATAATATTGCACAGTTTGGCAGCAGCACTGTGGCCTCCTTCTCTAGTTGAGCCTGGCCCAGGTTTATGGGCTCCTGTGCAGAGCTGCAGGCCCAGCACGCATGCTCCCTTCCCTTCTGCGCAGCGCTCTTTTTCTGCAATTTATCGAACACCAAACTGTGGAATCCTCCTCACCACCTCTGAGACACATGATCTTATCCCCAATTTACAATGAGGAAACAGAGCCAGAAGAACTGGGTAATTCAGTGATAGATATAACCCCAGGGGCTTCTGGCTATGTGGGAAAGAAGGAAGAGAAATGAAAGAGCAAGAGGAGGTGGAGGGAATGAGCGGAAGCCAATATAACAAGAGAAGTAAGGATAGAGGAGAAAAGGAAGGAGAGGAAAGACAGGAAGAGGGATGGGGAGAAAGAGAAGAGAATGAGAATAAATTCCCCCATCTTGGGGGTGCAAAGTGATCAGCCTTCAGGAGACTGAGAAATTGCTCCCTGTGGTTGGGTGAGGTATGCAGAGGGTGTGGGGTGCATGTGAGGTAAGGTGAGGATGAGTGTGGGGTGCAGCTGGATGTGGGGTGCTGGGACGGTGTGAGGTATGGGATGGGACAGGTCAGCAGAGACATTCAGCTGAGCCACAAAAGCCTTCTGCCAGGGTGGCGAAAAAATATTAAACGAGACTTCTTTAGGCTTTAGAAATTGCTGAAATACAGAGGCTGCAATGGAAGATAAAGTGTCCTACAAAGGGAGCTCTGAATGGAATCAATTTCCCTGGGCCGACTTTTATGTCCTATTATAAGAAATTGAAAAATTATTTCTGTGGGAATGTCATTTTGCTGGTCTCCCTCTCCCGAAGATATTTTGAGAAGGAAAATGGCTTCCTATAAAGGAGCTTGGTTCTTGTTCTCCATCACTGGAGCTGACCTCTTCTCTGAGGCTTAGGAGGCAGGAGAGGTGGGGTCAGGGTGAGTCTAGGGGGTCTTCTGTTGGGGTCCTGAGGCTGGAGGGAAAGCAGCAAAGCACAGACAAATGTGACTGCCCCTGCGGCCACCAACTCCTGATGGCCAGACACATACGCCATCTGGTTAACACCCGATACCCTTGAGGCAGGCTGGCCTGGGCCACGGTGGAATGCCAGGATTCCCTGGGACAGGACATCATATTGCAGAGAGAGGATACCAGCAGCTGCTGCCATACCACACATATTTGCTTCGGGGGTCACAGCTCATAAAAGGCCTCCCTGCCCATTGCCCCTTCCCTTGCACCCACAGTCTCATAGCCACGACCTTCTCACCTTTCCCTAAAACTGGAAGGTTTTCCCCTTTCATGCCTTTTTGAGCACCTTCCTCTGTTGGGAACGCCCTTTTCTGCATGTCAGTCTGGGAGACACAACATGCCTCCTTAGGTATTCGTCCCTGACCTTCCTCCTCCAGGCAGGGTTCCTTCTCCCTCCCCTGGTGTGGTGGGCAGGATAATGGTTCCTTACATGGTAAAATATGCTCCTTACTTGGTAAAAGGGACTTTGCAAGTATGAAGAAGTTAAGGACCTTGAGATGGGGAGGTTATCCTGGATTGTCCAGGTGGGCCCACTGCAATCACAAGGGTCCCTTAGAAGAGGGAGGGAAAGTCAGGGTGAGTAGTCAGACATGAAGCAACAGGTTGGAGGGATGCTAGAAGGGATCATGAACCAAGGCATGTGGGTGGTGTCTAGAAACCGCAAAAGGCAAGGAAATAGATTCTCTTCTCAGAGCCTCCCGTGGAACCTATTGAATACCTTGACTTCAGCCCAGAGAACCTGATTTTGGACTTCTGACCTCCAGAAGATAATACATGTACTTTGTTTTAATGGTAATTTGTTGTAGCAGCCACAGGAAACTAACACACCTGGTCAGCATCTGTCCTCCCTCTTCCATGCTTACCACAGAACTCTATGCGTCTCTACACGTAGCGCCTCCCTACAGTGAGAACTTGAAGTCACTGATGTTTGTTGAGTACTTTCTGTGTGCCAGGCCTACGCTAAGGACCACATGTGTATTGATTCACTTAATCTGACGGCAACCCTGCTGGGCAGGGTCTATTACTACCACCATTTTACAGATGAGGAAACTAAAGCACAGAGAGATTAGGCAACTTTGTGAAAGAAAGTCACACATAGGATGTGACAGAGCTAGAACCTGAACCCCGAACCCACCACGCAGTAACGGTATGCTTCAGTATGGGTCTCTTCCTAGGGAAGTAGGATTACAGGGCAGAGGCTGGATTGATTCTGGGTCCTCAGCACCTGGCCCGGGCCCGGATTAATGGAGCCTCCAGCAATTGTGGGATGACTAAACATCTGAATTGGGATCTTCTTTGATCTTTCCCTGGAGCTATTTTTGTTCAGTGAATCCTGTTGTGTGAAAGATGTAGAAAACAGAGGGTCTGCCCTTAAGGAACCTAAAGTTTCAAACCAAATTAAATTATTTATAACAATGCCTGAGTTCCTGCAGGCGTAATTCCCCAAAACTCAGTTTCTTCGTTCATAAAGCCGAGACAATAATTCCACTACCAGAAGAAGCACCGTGTGAAGATAAGTGGGAATGTGCATACAGAAGCATTTGGGTGTATGCAAATTACTGCTCTGGTGTTCTCTGAGCCCCTCAGCAAAGCTGTGAGGCCCAGGGGGCAAGAGGTCTTACTCCCTAGTCACCGATGAGGAAATTGAGGCTCCACAGGCTGACACTAACGCTCTATAATAAAGTATAAGACTGTCTGACCTAAGTACTTTGGGGACTGCCCACATACAGATGTGACAACTTATTTGGAGCTGGGATGAAGGGACAGCTTCCCACTGAAGACAGCCTATGGCTGTCAAACATGAGTTAGCTTTTGGTGGAGCATGGTATGAAGAGAGTATCAAGACCACGCAGGGGAGATGAGCAAAGACACGAGAAGAGACAGTCCCATGGTGGGAGCTTCCCTGGAGCCTGTGACAATGGCCACAAAGTGGCCACCAAGAGCTGGGAGCTGGATTCGCTTGGGCAGGAGGAGGTGGAGAGGAAGGACAGAGCAGTGAAGGTGCTCAGGAGGACAATGGGGCTGCATGTAAATAAAGAGCAGCCTGGTCTACTTCCTATCAGCTTCTTGTATGTACAGGAGCTGAAAGTTCAAGGGACTCCCAGTCCACCCTCTGGCTGGTGGTTCTCAAACCAGGCTGGGCAACCCGATCACCTGAGGAGCTTTTACAAACTCTGATGCTGACCAAGTAAAGCGAAATCCCCAGGTATTGTAGATGGCAAAGCTCTCCAGGGGCTTCCACTGTGCAGGCCTGGTTGGGAACTGTGCTAGGCCTTGGTTCACAGGCCAGGACGCCACACAGGAGTCATGTGGACTCCAATTTGTTAATTACCATCATCTGTTCCCAATGCTGTGTTTATACTCCCCTTTCCCCAGTCCATACCCCTTGAGTCCTGTAGCTTTTACCTGAACGTGATACTTCACTTCCTGTCCTTGGCCTGAACTGGGCCTTTGGGAAAGGGGGTGGGGGGGGTGGTGTCATTCGGTTGATTGAGGATAAGATTCCAGCGGCCTCATTTCCCTGTGTTGGGCAGACTGAGTTTCAGAGTTTTGGAAGCCCTGCCTTGAGGCTCCCAGCACTTCATGGGGACTGGGGGTGGGGGTGGGGGTGGGGCTCCTGGAGCCTCGGCTATCCCAGCTCTCCAGGAGCGTCACTTCCCAGTGGCAGTCCCCTGGAATGAATGGCTTGGAGACAAGGGATAAGAACGGGAGGCTTCTTCCTACTGGCCCCTGGAGAAAGCAAACAGCATTTACTTGCTCTGGGCACAGCACTGGATAGGGTATTTTGTATGCACACCATTTAAACTTATACCTCATGAAGGAAATGTTTTAATCATCCTATTTTATAAGTAAGAATATGGGGACTTGGGAAGGTGAACTGACTCAGCCAAAGGTTTTACAAATGGGAAATGTTAGCGCTGAGTCTCAAACCCAGAACTGCTGAGTTTAGAGCCTGAGTTTCAACTCTCAGAGTCTCAGTTTCCTACTGGTGAAAGGAGAAAACTAAAAAGGTAGCATATTAACCAGTGCGAAACTGCTAATAACATTTACAATTCAGCTGATGCATCATAAAAATGGCCCTGAATCACCTTTTTTTTCCCCCTAAGAAAAGACCTTGATACTAATGTTTACATGGTTTGAAAAAGGTGGCTAAGTTTCTAAAAAAAAAAAGGGGATTGTGACCAATGTATTATTTTTTTCCTATCCCCACTCTGGTTCTTTCTTCTCCCTGCTCTCTAAAAGACTAATGAGCTCTTTACCAATGCTAATTAGCTCTTGTCCTGGCACCCAATCAAAAAAAACCTGTCTCAGGTCAGCCATCTGGGGGCCTTTCCAGCAGAGAGGTGAGTCCAGGTTGCTTCCCCGGTCCTATGCCTCCCCCCGGACGGCAGAGAGAACACATGTGAGGTCTGTGCACCCCAGGCATTTCCCAGATGCAGTATCAGAAATGCTGCTTGTAGTGTTCATCTTTTTTTTCCCCGTTGTCAATGTTTTCTTCCTTTTAATGGGAGCATCCCAGACTCCACAATGAGGAAATGCATTTCAAATAGCCCCAGGACTCAGGGCAGTGCCTGGCACACAGTAGGCAAGTAAATAGAATGAATGTGTGGCAGAACTTTCAGTTCCCACACTAAGTCTCCCAATTTCCAAACTAAGTACTCCTGAATAATTTCAACCTTGATCCACATGGGTGGGTATGGGGACTTCACAGTATGTGAGGCGTCAGTGAAGCTGAGGCTGAGGGAAGAAATGTCTCTTTTTCCCAAAGGCTGGGGGAGAGGAGGTCCGGAAGCTAGAGAAGGGACTGGGACCTGGATATCAACTTGGTACAGGAACAGACAGGGAGAGGCAGAGGGTAGACCCAGGGGATAAGGTCCTCTGAGTAGGTCTCCTCCTTGTGCCCCCCTCCCACACCCACAAAATGATGAGCTGGTTGGAACTAGAAGCTTCAGGAACAGGGTATAAGGGGGGTTGTAGTTAGACACCCACCAAGACCACCTGCAAGTACCTGTGATAGCAGACTGGCACCGGAGACTGGGAAAATGAAACTTCTCACTGACCAACACTCAAAAGGGCAGACCACTGCTTGAGAGGCTCAGAACCCTTCACTATCTTCTCCCATCTCATCTTGGCCCTTTCTTTTCACCCTCACAGAATGGTGATAGTTCATTTTCTAAGAAAAACCACCCCAGGCAGGAAGCAGAGTAGCCAGGCAACCCTCCCAATTCTACCTAAATTTTCTACCTAAATTACCAAGACAAATATTTCAGGAAACTGCACTTGGCTGGAATGGTTGGGTAATTCATTTTATTTACCATCTAAACGTACTTGAGAGCTGAGATAGATTTATTCAAGTTGCTGTTTCTTAGTCGGATGCAATTCACAGCAGAAATCGCTGCCATCTGAAGCCTCCATAACTTCCAAAGGTAATGGATTTTTTTCAGCCCATCGTTCTCCCCTGCTCATATTTGCTTGAGCATTCCAAATGGATTCTATTTACTGTAATTACTGTTCTAACTGCAGCTCACTTGCAATGCATCAGGTTAATGTTAACAAGATACCCAGTAGATGCTGGTAATGTGTATTCATGGTTCAAACTCTTTACCCACCCCCTTTGGTGTTGTCTCAATTCTATTTTCTGAACCCAAAGGGGAGGGAGGAAAGTCAAGTAGCATGGGTGTTTGTTCCCCCTTCCAATTCTTCTCAAATGCCATGGGCTTTTTTCTCAATGAATGATTGTTCTTGGGTTTTCCTGCTCCTGCATTTACATGGCATTATTATAAGTGTTATGTTTTCCTTGAATACTGATTTACCTGCTTACTGTCAGATTTTTTTCATGTCACTAGTGTCAGAAACTTCATACTATTACTTGATTTTTAATAGTAAAAGTTAACATCAACAAAGTCCTAAAATTTTGCAAGATACATTTCTCCCATGTAATAAGAAGAGAAATAATAGGTCAGTGTATCAAATGGGCTTCATCTCTAAGTTCCTGGGTAGTTTTATAATCATAAATGCGATCTGTATTAAACCACACACTTCAGCATAGGGAAGATTATGGTTCAAATTCTAGTTTCACCATTTACTAGCTATATGAAATGTAGCTGAACTTCAGTTTCCTCAGCTGTAAAAGGACAAAACTAATACCTACTTCATAACGTTGGGAAGTTCATTGCACATAATAGGTGCGTCATAAATCACATAGGTTATTAGTATACCTTATTAACAAATCTACTTATGCCATCGGATCATGGGACCACAGGCAGGCATGACTTATTTGAAAGGGATCTGTCTAGGACCTCCAAGGGACTTATTGAGCTGGAAGGCATGGCAGAGCTGAGCCCCTCACTGTTCAAGTGTGGGGGGCCACAGAACAGCAGCAGCAGTGGCATTTGGGTGCTTGCTGGCATTGCAGACTCGCCACCCTTCTCCAGACCTACCAAGTGAGAATTTGCATTAGCACAATATTCTCAGGGGTATACTGTCAAGTTTGAGTAGAACATCCCTGATCTCCCCCCCACCCCCCATCTGAAAGACAAGCGCTGAAGTGACCTGACCAAGGCACAGAGCTACGTAGTAAGCTAAAGGAGACCGAGAGTCTCTTTTCTGGAAATGCGGTCTTGGAGCCCCTTCCACCACAGCAGGATTTAGGTGGACTCTTATTTCAACAAAATCTAATCACGGCATAAATCCATGGATTTGATAAAGCATCCCAAACTGATTTAAATCTGAAGGACATGAGATACCAAGAGGAAACATACCCAAATAAACCCCCCAAATCCATTCTGGCTCACTCCATTATGCGAGTCATTGTAACTCCCAAGGGAACATTCCGCACCCCCCCCCCCAATAGTGGGGATCATTAAGCATGATGGAAACAATGCCATTTGTTGATTCAAGCAGATAAAGGTCTGACACACATGGTATATCATCTAATGTTTAACAGTTGTCCCCAAAGTCAGAATAAGTTTCTTCTCCTTTCCTGGTAGGTTACCTCATCTATAAAATGAGAATAACAATATTCAAGGATTCTTTGAAAATTAAAGCAGACAGATGCCAAGGCCTTAGCATGGTACCTGGCACACCATCGGCACTCAATTATGGCAGCAGCATAGTAATGGTGTGTTGGGGGAGGAGGGCAGTGCTGAGCTGCTGTCGCTGTCATTGCCACCTGTGCAAAAGAAGCTACCATATTTCTAATCCTTAGAGTCAGTCCCCTCCCGTTTGACAGGGGGAGGTAAACGAGAATTGGAATTGAAATCCAAAGATTCAACTTCACTTCCTGAGTCCTGCTAACTCTCTTGGGAAAGCCCCTTAACCAATGACAATCTCCCTTTCCTCATCTGTAAATGGGCATAATACCACTTCCCCTGACTGCCTTAGGGCTGCAGAGAGCTCATAAAATAAAACATCTGGAAGTGATTTGCAAACCATATACTGTTGGTTGAACAAATGTAAAAGATTCCTATGATCCCTCTTTCCTCCTAAGCCCCAAACTCTCATCTTACGGGTACTCCCTTCCATTGTCTCTCAGATTCTTCCTCTGCTCTTCACAGCACACTGCCTGCCTTCGCTGAGTCCTCCATTGCCACAGAGGTCTCCTGCCTGTTCCATCTCCATTTCACTCGCTCTTTTCACACCATGTTCATCACTGGGGCAAACCTTACTTAGAAACTGTCCGTTTTCCTCCAAAATCACTGGGGGCATCAACAAGGAGAAAGGGAGGGGGGCTTTAGCCTCCACATAAGCTCCATTAGCTCAGCCCCTTACCCCCAGTTCCCCGAAATAAAGTGTATCTGCTATGCAAATGAAGCGTCCAGGCAGGTCCCTTAGCCTTCCTACCCCACCTGAATGGTGTCTCTCAGCCCCTCCTACATAAAATTCTAGAGCCACCTCTAACCACACCCTCATACCTTTCCTATTCATTTTCTGAACAACCACTCAAATATGGTTTAAACACGGCCCTAATATGCCCAGGCCTAAGGACAAGGACATAAGGCTGACTGCAACTCATTTCTTCCCCATGGTGAACTCAAAAATAATGAAGGACATCAACTTGACTGCCTGGCTTTAGGGCCAGCGTTCTTGTCCCCATTCAAGAAAGCATGAGGGGACCTGTCCTCAACATCTCCCCCTAGAAGGACCTTACTCTCGTGACACCTTAGTCCCTCACTGTACACAATGGGGCCCGGAGACAGCCAAACTTCCCAGACCTCGGTGCAACCTTTGGCAAGTTGCTTAACTTCTCTGTTCCTCAGTCCCTGGGTCCCCCTGCTTCTCTCAGCCTCATTTCTCCGTTTGAACAAAAGAGGAACTTATCACCAAAGCCTCAGGATGGTTGTGAGGTTTAAGTGAGGTAAGACGTATGAGAAGCAGTGGCAGTGTGGCCCACATCAGATGTTCAATGCCTTTTCCTTCCCTTCCCAGGAGGGGCTACATCTTTCCAGGCACCTGGACAAAACCATTCTGTGCACTTCTGTGCCCCACCATAGTCATTGGCCTTGAGCAGAGTCCAATCTGTTTATTCATGTAATAAATGTTTATTGACTTTCCAACTTGTACGCAAACCAGGCTACCTGCTGAGGATGAAGCAGTGAGCAATATCGCCATGGTCCCCAGTCTAGTGGAGGCTTAAACTAGCAACAAGCACTAGCTGTCTCCAGAAGAATCCTTCCAACCCAGGCAGGATCCCTTTAAATGGTAGCTGGTGTCAAAGCAGAGCGATCATGCAAGATGCCTTTGAGTGGGAAGGAGGAACCAGCTAATGCAGTCATTCATAACAGGCAAATCAGAGGTTGAATTCTAGATTGATCATTTCCTAACTATGTATTTTAGTTCTCTTCTATATGTCTCAGTTTCCTTACCTAGAAAATGGGGATAATTACCCTCCCTAGCTCACTGAGTTGATATGAGGATTACCTGAAATTTTATATAATATATATAAAATTTCAGGTAATCCTCATTATATATATAATATATATAAATACATATAATTTTACATTTTATATATATATAATATATATAAAATACTTATCACAAGGCCTTAAATATAGAAAGTTCGTAATAGCTGGTAGTTATCATCCTTTAAGTGCCCACCTACAAATAGAAATGTAAATCATAGGATGATAGAGCTGGAAGGCCATTTACCAGGTAAGAGAGGTGACAATTCCAAGTGGATGGGGCTAAGTGTCAGGTTTGACCACAAAGCTGAGAGAGGAGCTGAAGAGGGGGGTTGAAACTTCCACCAGGTGACCAGATCAATCTAGATTTAGGTTTAGTGAGATCCTCTCAAGACAACTGACCTCCAGAAGCTGGAAGGGACCTTGTCAACCCCCTTGTGATAGGCTGAATAATGGCCTCCAAAAATGTCCAGAGTCTAATCCCTGGAACCTGTTACCTTACATGGTAAAAGGGACTTTGCAGATGCAATTAGGTTAAGGCTTTTGAGATATGAAGATCATAACCTGGAATATCCAAGTGGGCCCAATATAATGACACGGGTCCTTACAAGAGGGAGGTCAGAGGACCAGAATGGAGAAAAGAGCATGTGACAACAGAAGTAGAGGTTGACATGATATGCTTTGAAGATGGAGAAGAGACCCATGAGCCAAGGAATGTAGGTAACCTCTAAAACTGGAAAAGACAAGAAAAGGAACTTTCTTCTGAAGCTTCCAGAAAGGAGTGCAGCCCTACTGACACCTTGATTTCAGTTTAGTGAGATCCTTTCAAGACAGCTGACCTCCAGAAGTATGATAATAAATTAGTGTTGTGTTAAACCATTCAGTGTGTAGTGATTTGTTACAGCAGCCAAAGCAGACTAATAAACCCCTCAGTGTACAGAAGAATGGAGGCTCAGAGGGGAAAGGGTGATTGAGAATCTGAACTGGGTTTTCCTGACTCCTCCTCCAGATCTGTTCCCCTATGTCACCTGGTGGAAGCTTCGACCTCCCTCTTCAGCTCCTGTCTCAGCTTTGTGGTCAAACCTGACACTGAGCCCCACCCACTTGGAATTGTCACCTCTCTCAGCTGGTAAATGGCTTCTGTGTGAGGTTGCTCAGAGATGAGGATCCATCACTGAATTTCACACCTGGAAATTCTCTTAAATTAGGCTGTTGGAATTCTGCTGTTTTTCCCAAATGGAAAAAGAAGAAAATTCTCACCCATGTTTGCCTTAAAAAAATACTGTGGGAGGAGTTAGAACTCTGCTGTCATGTGAAGCAGATTTATAATAAGAGCAGAACACCTTTAATTTGCATTGCTCTTTATGGTTTACAAAGCATATTCTCACAATAGATTTAGCCTCTTCATTCATTCATTCATTCATTCATAAATACGTTCTTTAGCATCTGCTACTATTCGAGGCACCAGGGTTTGATGGTGAATAAGAGAGACAAGAACCTTCATGGGGGTTATGATCTAGCAAGGGTGACTGTCAATATATGAGGAACAGATAAGTATTTTCATATAGTGGAATTATGAAGGAAATGGAGAATGAAAGAGAGAGTTGAGGGAATCACTTTGAGAGATCAGGAAGGCTTTCTTTGAGATGCAGTCCAGGCAAAGATCATTAATGTTGCTAAATGGACAACTGAACCCTCATTTTAGATATAGAAACAAAGCCTGGCTCACACAGTAGGTAAGCAGTGGGAGCAGGAGAGCTCTTCCCGTGTCCTCCCTGGCCTACAAGGAGGATGGCAGGTCCCATATCTGCATTGAATTAATTCACGCATATCCCCATCTGTCACTTACTGCCTATTGGGTTCTGTCCTGGGCTCTTCAGGGGAGGCAGTCATGACTGCTGCCCTCAGAGAGCTTGCAGGCTCGTGAGGAACATAAGACAAGCTCACATATGTCTGTACTTCACGTTACAAAGCACATGCTTCCCTCAGGCTCTTCAGAAAGGGGCAGCCTCTCTAGCATGTGCTAAGAAAAAGCTGCCCCACCTCTTGTATTTTCTCTTGAATCATCAAACATGACGGAGATGCTGACTCCAGGCTGACAATGGCTTTGGGGGTCACCTGTGAATGCCTTTGCCACCCAGAACCCTCGAGGCCAACTTCCAGCCACCTCCACTGCTAACATCCTGGTCTATGCCGCCACCATCCCTCGACCAGAAAACTGCACTAGCCTCCTAATTTCAGCTTCCGCCCCTGGCCACCAAGTTCAGTACGTTCTCAATCCAACAGCCAATGCAAGCTTGTTAAAACACTGACCAGTCATGACACTCCTCTGCTCAGAGTCCTCCAACAGACTCCAATTCAGAGTCACAGCTAAATCCTTAGATTGGCCTGAAAGACTCTACTTGATGTGCCCCCTGCCCCTCACCTCGAGGACCTCAGTTTCTTCCCTCTACTCTCCTCCTGGCCCCTGTTTCTCAGCCACACTCACCTGCCTGCTCTTCTTTCCACGCACCACCTCGGGGGTGTTGTACTTGCTAATTCCACTGCCTGAAATGCTCTTCCTGTCGGATGCACAAGGCTCTCTCTCCTTTATCTCCCTCAACTCTTTGTTCAAATACCTTCCTAGTCAGCACTTTCCTATTCAATTTTCAGTGATCACACTGTCCTGACATTCCTTATTCCTTGCTCTTCCTCTGTATCATGTATCACCTAATATAGTATAATTCACACCCTTGTTACATATCACTTAGTGTACAGTACGATTCATGCTCTTGTTTGCTGCCTGACTCCCCCCACTGGAACGTGAGCTCCATTAGGACAGGATTTTTGTCTGATTTGTTTATTGTATATCCCAACAGCCTAGGACAGTGCCAGGTATATAGAAGGTATTCAATAAATATTTGTCAAATAAATAGAATATTCAGACATATCATCTTCTTTACTCCAAAACTGTTTCTTCTTGGATGTTACATTTTTCTGCTTATTATCCTCTACCTAATCACCCATGGCTCGGTGCAGTAGCTTAACAAGCCTTGATTGGAGCAGAGGTGGTACCAGACCCTGTCTCTGGGTACCATGGGAACAAACTAAAACCTTGGAGTCACTTTTAGCTCCTTTTCTTTGACCCCCACCTCCCACCCCTCAAATCCCAATGAGTCTCACTTTCCTAATCTGTAAAATGAAGATGATGTCTAGTTCATAAAATAAATGAGATGGCATGCACAAAGAGCCTAGGAAAAGCTGTCCCTCGTGGTAGAAGCCTTAGTAAAAAATAAATTCTGGAGAGCCTTGCTCCTGAATATCTCCAAAATATGCCCATTTCTTCCCCTCTTCCCCACGTCTGCTGCTGCTGGGGTGAATCAGGAAGGAGCAGTGCTCTGAGGAACACAGAGCCCGGAGGAGCAGGGAGGGGAGGCACATGGCCCGCTGCCTGGTGGTGGCGGGGGGTTGAACCTGCCTGCCAGCAGGCCCGTGGTCTTAGCCGAGTTCCATCCCAAATACGATCACCAGACACAGGCACAAGGGGTAAGACCACAGCTCTCTGGGGACACAGAAACCCAGGCTCCCACAGAACCAAGAGCCGACTTCCTCCCGCCTGCCTCTTCTGCCTTAACCATGTCCAGGCTGCATCAGCAGGCCTCCTTTCTCCAAATGGGCTTCTCACCACTGCCCGGGTGACATCTGTGGGAACAGAGACAATCACAGAGCTGCCTGCAGCTAATTGATTTGTACAAGTTGCTGATGGAAGGATGCACACAGCCCCCGTGGAAGATTATGAGCGGAGAGCTCTGGGCAGAAAGGGTAGGGTAGGGTAGGGCAGAGAGGGCTGGAGCGGGAGAAATTGTCCCTGCTCTCTCTGCAGGCTGGCTGGGGCATCCCACAGCAGCCTCCTGATCTGACCTCTGTGAGTTTATTCAGAGGGGAAGAAAAGGAGAGGAGAATAAAAGGAACAGGGATTAGAGAGAGGAAGAGAGCAAGAGAGAAATAGACATAGGGACGGACAAACACAAAATCTAAGTTTATTTATTTATTTACATGGGCAGGCACCGGGAAACGAACCCGGGTCCTCTGGCATGGCAGGCAAGCATTCTTGCCTGCTGAGCCACTGTGGCCTGCCCAAAATTAAAGTTCATTGAGGCTAAGAACCAGGCCCAAATTCTCTTTGAAGATGTAGAAAAGACAAAGTCCATGTGAGGTAAAGAAAGTGGATCAGAGAAAGATGCGGGGACAGAAAATGACAAAGGATCACAGGCAGGTGGGTACTCCCTCTGGCCACACCGGGGATGTGTGAACAAGGTCAATTTCTAAATCCTGGGGTAAATCTGTCTCCGAATGAAGAGAGTAGTGAGGGGGAAAGAACTTGGTGCTCTTTGGGCCCTAAAAGCTTTAACATATGGGAGGGGAAAACAAAGTTTAGCTATTTATGAAACACCTACTCTGTTGGGGCCTGTGTTGGGTTCCAGGCTAGAGATGGAGTGAGCTCTGGGTGCCTCAGCTGCACGGCACCCGTAACTGGTGGGTGACACAGGGAGACAGTGTCTGGTTGATGGGTGCTGAGGGGGACAGTATGGACATCCTTTCCTCCCCCACCTCCACGAGTAAAGCGCTAGAGTTGTCCCCTATGCAGTGTGGCCTTGTTCTTCCCTCTCTTTGCTTTAGGCCTATGTTTCTGTGAGATGAGAACTTTGCCTTCTGCTACCTTATCCCCTGCAAGGCTGGAACAAGTGGTGCATGGGGGCTGAAAGGGTCCCTGGACTGTTGATGGGATGGCAGAGTGTGTGCTCTGGGCTGGGAGAAGGAACATCTGAACCTGAGCTTGTGCTTAAGTCTTTCTTTCCTTGGCAGCCTTGGGCAAGCCATCCGTCCTCTCTAGACCTCAGTTCTCCATTTTTAAATGAAGGAGACGGCAACAGTTTTCAACTTGTGTGCCAACTCTGACCGATCAGTAGCATCGCCTTGTGTACTGGGTTGAGAAGGATTCTGAGGCTTGGCACGAAGTTACCGACAAGCAGGGACAGCTGAGGGCAGGGAGGAGGCAGTAAGTGAGGACCACCACACATCTGCTGTCCCTGTTTCCATGTGTTTTCTTGGGGGATTTTCCTTTCCTTCAACTCTATCTGACAGAAGCAGATCTTAAAGGGAAGGCCCAGTTTCTGGTTGATGATTTGTAGGGAGAGAAAGTCTTCATTCTGATGGTTGAGTCCAGAAAGGTTTCCTGACCTAAGCAATCTCGATTCTGGACTGACTTTTAATGTGGTTATCAGGGAAAAAATTGACTTCGCCTTCAACCTAACAAACCAGGCTCTGTGAATTGCTTAGACTTCCTGAGCCTCATATGTCACTCCACAACTGTGCCGTCCTGGGGCTCTGATGATTGCTAATGCATCATGGTTTATAAATGAGTCTGACGTGCTGCCTGGTACATGAAAAACAGTTATAATCAATCAGGTAAATCAGAAAAGCTGTAAAAGTAGCTTATAGCTTATGTACCCAGTGCCAAGAAAAGCTACAAAAGGAAATACTCTGAATCGAACAGCCGAAGATGTGCAATTAAAATGTAAGAAAAAGAGGAAAAAAGGAGAAGAACAGGTGATGCAGTGCTTTACAGCAGAGGTTAGCAAACTCTGGCCCATGGGCCAAATCTGGCTAGTCAGCTTTTGTAAATCAAGATTTATTGGCACACAGCCATATCCATTTGTTTATGTACTGTCTATGGTTACTTTCCTTTGAATAGCTGTGACAGAAACTATATGATCTGCAAAAACTAAAATATTTATTATCTGGTCCTTTATAGAAGTTTGTCAACCCCTGGAACATAGAAGAGACTTCACAACAGTCAGAGTGTATTGTTTATTTTGTCACCCTAGTTTTTCCGTTTATGAAATGGGTTTATAACTATTACCGAGGCTGTTGTGAGAGCTATGTGAAAAAACGAAAGTTAGATAAAAGCACTGTACAACGGGCCTGGCACATAGTAAGTGCTCACTGAGAATAGCTTTGTACTATCAACATTATTATAGCAAATATTGTTTCCAGGAGACAGAGAATTTCCTGGAAGGCAGAGATGATTGAAGGACTGTACCCAGTGTCCAGAGAAATGAATTCCAGGGAATCTTGAAGGAAGATGAGGGAAATGAACATTTAGTGAGTGGAACTCTAGGACAAATTCACATTCTCTCATCTCTTTGATAACATAAGAACTTGATGCTATCTAACAATGGAGGATGTTGAGGCTCAGAGGGATGTAAGCCCAGGTCTGTCTGCTTCAAAGTATGAGTCCATATATTTCCTTCTATCTTAAAATGAATAATGTGGTTGGAAGAGATGACTGTTTTACATCAGAGAAAAAAATGGGATTAGTGTTCACGTACTAGCCTGCCTCTAAATACTTAAATGTTTCCATGTACAAGAGGGATCTGATTTACAGTAGCTTCAGAGGACAACATCGGGACCATCCATCTATCCCTTTTTTGATTGCTTGCTGCTAAGAAAATAAACAAAATCATGTTTCAAGGAGGCATGCTAATTCTCCATGTGAGAAACCTAAACAAACAGAAAAACAAGAATCTGAAGTTGATACCAACTGCTACGTTAGAAGTCCAAAAGGTTTAACTTTTTCCTAAAAAGATAGGCAGACAAGAAGAAAATAATATTCAACACACTCAGAGTATTGGTAGGCCATGTCTATAGGTTCCACAGGCGTGATATTACGGACGTATAGTGGGGAAATGGTTGCTGAGAGCAAGTACCAGAAGATGAGACAAAGAAGAAGGAAAAAGCTTTATTCTATGAGATATAAAAAAGAACAGGAATGACTCTGTGGATTACTTCCTTATCCAAACAATAACACTTCCAGCTGGCAATGACCTTGACTTGTTTGTGAAATCAAACTTTGCCATTGAAAAGGCCCTTTCATATCTGTTTTTGTACTCAGTCCTCATAAGAATCCCATTAGACACATATTACAGGGCTTATTGTCCTATTATCCATAGATCTGTAACAGATATTATAATATAATGAGGGTTTTTTTTTTTTTTGGAAGGCCACTGCATTCCAGGAAGAAAAACTCTCGTGACACCAGAATGCTACTGGAGGGAAGCGGGCAGGTGTATCCCATTACACAAACAAGAAAAAGCTGCCACAGGCAGATTTCCCCTCCCTCCTTGCCCGCCTCCCCAGAGGCCAGGAAAAAGCAGACGAGGTGATGGGTCCACGTGGCAGGAGGCACCTCATCAAGTGGCCACGGCAGCCCCTTTAAAATGTTCCACTGAAATGAGGCATTAACACAAGCCTTGGCTGAGGAGTGGAGTCTATTAACAGGGAGTTTCCAAAAGAAATGCCAGGCTCTCAAGTGTCATGCACGCTTCTAAGTGTCCATAAAAATGCACATGTTTGTAGATTTAGTTCAGGATATTTCTCCTTCTGTTCTGAAACCACTCTCGTAGCTGGCTCCAACCTCAGACTGACTTCAGAGATGTATAAAAATGCACAGGAAGGGTGCACCGGTGGCTCAGTGCTAGAATGTGTGACTTCCATGCATGCGGGAGACCCGGATTCGATTCTGGACCATGCATCCCTCCCCCTACCCCACCCCCCCAAAAAAAGATGCACAGAAAATCTCTCTGGGGACACTTCCTAGC
This sequence comes from Tamandua tetradactyla, assembly GCF_023851605.1. NCBI lineage: Eukaryota > Metazoa > Chordata > Mammalia > Pilosa > Myrmecophagidae > Tamandua > Tamandua tetradactyla. Next base: position 65,284,640 of record NC_135334.1, on the reverse strand, counting down.
TGGGTCCCAGAGAAATGCTTGAGGACATTCTAACTACTACCTGTAGGTGTGCTCCACTACCACCCAGCATCCTACCTCATCCAAACCATAAGGGGCCCAGGGTTTGGCATCCACACCTTTCTCAAGGTAGGTGAATCCACTATTGTTGCCCAGACTAAAATGTAGGAGCACAGCAGAAGGGGGAGGTTTCAAACAGCCAAGTCATTGTAATGACAAAGCACAATGGCAAAGTGCTGCCTGTGCAGGGACTAAATTGTTCCAGAAACAATCACCTTGCCTCAAGTTCTCCCATCCATCCAAAATAGGAAGGGAGAAGTAAATGTGACTGATGACACTTTTGGAGGGTGAATTTTACGCCTTGGGTTGATAAATCCCAAATTATCTTACCACATCTACCAATAACTGCTGGAGTTCATGTGTCCAAGCGTGGTGTGTGTTTACAGGTGAATAAGGACCCTAGGCATACCATGAGAAGACTCAATTCCTGGAACATCAAAATAGCTCCCGTATCACCAAGCAGTGGGTTCAATGAAAGATGGAAACAGACTAAACGGAATGGGAATGTTTTCACTTTGGAATGTTAACACAGTATAACTACCACGCGGAGAGCTTCATTTCTCCGGATCTGTGGTTCCCCATCCCACCCCCATCCCAAACCCCCTAAAATATACTCCTTTACAACCTTCCCATCCTACAGGCTTCCAGGCTGTGGCACAAGCAGGGCTGTACCCACGGCAGTCCTGCTATGTGAAGAATCCCCCAAAGCACCTCCGAATTATTAGCTTTTCATCCACTTGACAAACTCCCCCCAACCCTGACACTGGGTTGACAGTTTCAGGTAATTAAATGATAAATACTTTTAAAATGACCTTCAGTCACAGTGCCAGCTGTGTAAATGCCAGTATTACACTGAGTTTCTCAGAGCCCTGGAAAGCCACAATTACTGGGCAGCCTGGGAGGTGACAGTCTCCCCGGGGAGAGCCCTGGGCACAGGGTTAGAGACAAAGTCAGGACGGTGGGCACTCAGGACCCACAGCAGAGGCGGGAGGCTCTGCCAATCATACAAGAGCCCGGTAGAAAGTGCTTTTATCCCCTCATGGAGAGAGCAGGATACATAATTGCCCACACAGTGTGGTCAGAGAAGGGCCAAATTATACATATGTAAGAAGCTACATGCAAAAACTGGATGAGGGTGGTGAGGCTAGGAGTTCATGTCTTCCTTATTTTCCTTCCCTCCTCCCCCTCCCTTGCTTCCTCCCTTCCTAATTTTCTTTCTCTGTCCTTCACTCCTTTCATCTAATAAATACTGACTGAACATTGACATGAGACAGGCAACATTCTAGTAACGAGCTTTCTCTAGTAAAAACCATAAACGCTTTTATTTTTCATTGTACTTTTGTGTATTTTTTGCAAGCTGTCTTTTTTCATTACCAAAAAGCCATATTTTCCTTCTTTTTTATCATAAAAAATAAATACACTATTCAAAATAACTGGTTGTAAAAATCAATGAGACCGCCGATTCACTTCCCAAAAACAAACAAGCAAGCACAACAAGCAAAAAAAAATTCAAAAACTGATGCTGCAATAACAGGATGGCCATATGGAAAAAGAATGAAATGTGACCCTCGCCATACAGCATACAAAAAAAAAAAAAAAAACCAAAAACCGACGAGACCATGATGAAGATAGAATATAACTGTACAGCTGATGACATTAAATCTGCTAATTAGTTACACATGCTCATAGTCACATGGTTCTGTTTTTATTCAGGTGGGGAAATCTTAATCTTTTAGAGGTAAGTGCTGAAGTATTTACAGATGAAATAATAGGATGTCTGGGATTTGACTCAAAATAATCTAATAGCCATGTATTGATAATTGTCGAGGCTGAGCAATGAGTACGCAGGGGGCTAGTATACTATCTTCTACTTTTTGCATTAAGTTAGAGAGTTTTATAATAAAAGCAAACAAAACAGAACCCAAATTGGGACAAGGCTGCTGGTAGGTGTTGAGATCCTGGAGGGATGGGGTGGGAACAGGGTAAGTACCTAGTTAGAAAGGAGGGAAGACTGCACCCCAGTTTGTTTGTTTTATACCCCCTCTACTTCTTTACTTAGATAAAAATTACTACCACCACCATCACCATCATCATCAAAGTCTCTTCAAATACAAAAATCACCCCTCCTCTAATCAAGTTCTTCATTACAGAGCTACAGCATCTTCACAGCCTTTTGTACAGTCTGATAACATTTAGTGCTCTGTATTACAGTTCATCTGACTTTTCTTCTAATTCCATGAGGGCAGGAACTTCATCTTCTCATTTTTGAATCCCAGTTCTTGAAATTGGGCTGAGCATATAATGAACGCTTTAGATGACTGTGCTGGTTTGAAAGGATGTGTGTCCCCTAGAAAAGCCATGTTTTAATCCTAATTCCATTTTGTAAAGGCAGCCGTTTCTTCTAATCCCTATTCAGCATTGTATGTTTGAAACTGTAATTAGATTATCTCCCTGGAGATGTGATGTAATCAAGAGTGGTTGTTAAACTGGATTAGGTGATGACATGTCTCCACCCATTCAGGTGGGTCTTGATAAGTTTCTGGAGTCCTATAAAAAAGGAAACATTTTGGAGAATGAAAAAGATTCAGAGAGAGCAGAGAATGCTGCAGCACCATGAAGCAGAGTCCACGAGCCAGCAACATTTGGAGATGAAGAAGGAAAATGCTTCCCGGAGACCTTCATGAAACCAGAAGCCAGGAGAGAAAACTAGCAGATGACGCTGTGTTCACCATGTGCCCTTCCAGCTGAAAGACAAGCCCTGACTGTGTTCGCCATGTGCCTTCTCACTTGAGAGAGAGAGACCCTGAACTTCATCGGCCTTCTTGAATCAAGGTATCTTTCCCTGGATGCCTTTGATTGGACATTTCTATAGACTTGTTTTAATTGGGACATTTTCTTGGCCTTAGAACTGTAAACTAGCAACTTATTAAATTCCTCTTTTTAAAAGCCATTCCATTTCTGGCATATTGCATTCGAGCAGCTAGCAAACTAGAATGATGATTAAAAAAAAAAAATCTTGTTCAGTTGGTAAGTTTTCAAATTGTTTCCCTAAACTCCTAATAACTTATGTCATAAGTTAGAAAGAAAGAATATGTAAACGAAATTTAAAGGCTGATTGACATGTTTTCCCACACAGACTCAGCATGCTAATTCTGCCCAGATAGAGAGTCTCTCCCTTCTCAGCTGGAGGAGGTATTTGTCTTTAGCTAAGTTTGTAGTCAATGGAACTACCAGTGCCACAACACCCACAGCCTTCCCTCAAAATCAAGGAAGTCAGTGTTAAGTTGACATCCACGCCATGCTAAACCACCTCGGTTGCAGAAGCAGATCCCAAATTGAATGACTCTGCTTGCATGTAAGGGGCTAGATAGAGTGTCAGGTGTTTAGTCACGCAAGGACTCAATTCTCTAGAAACTTTACTGAAGGGTACGTTTTACCCTTTACTGCAGGTTACAAATGAGCCCTTCTCTTAATCTATTGAGATATTATCTTTTTAAAATGTTTTTTGTTTGTAATACAAGTTTTAGCCAGATGGACTAGGCAAAACAAAAAGGCAACCAAATTGAACAGGAAAAAGCAAAACTCTCCCTATCTGCAGATAACGTAATACTTCATAGAGAAAATCACCCAAAAATGTACTATAAAGCCACCAGAACTAATAAATGAATTCAGCAATGTGGCAGGGCACAATATCACATGCAAAATTCAGGAGAGTTTCCACATATCAATAGTGAAATAACTAAAATGAAATAAAGAAAAATATTACACTTCCAATAAGACTTTCCTAAAAGAATCAATTATTTAGGAGCAAATTCAATGAAGGATACAAAGGACCTATAAACAGAAAACAAAATGTGCTGAAAGAAATTAAAGAAGACCAAAACAAATAGAGGACATCCCTTGATCCTGGACTAGAAGATCAAGCGTTCTCAAGAAGTCCATCAGACCCAAACACAGCCCCAATCAAACTTCCAACAACAATTGCAGGTGGATATTCGGTTGCCATATTCCCAGTTGTTGAAAATATTAGTCTCTCCAATTCAGACGGTCTTGCCACCTTTGAATAAAATCAATTGGGTACAGATGCATGGGTTTATTTCCAAACTCACAATCCTATTCCATCGGTTAAAACTAAAATGTTTTGATTACTGTAGCCTTGTAATATGTTTTTTTTAATATTTTTATTGAGAAATCACACACATACAGTACATACAATCAATGGCTCACAATATCATTACATAGTTATGTATTCATCACCAAGATTATTTTTAGAACATTTGCATCACTCCAGAAAAAGAGATAAAAAGAAGAAAAAGAATTCATACATCCCATATCCATAACCCCTCCTTCTCATTGACATACCATATTTCACTCTACCCAATTTTTTTACCCTTTATTCCCCCCTCTTATTTATTTATTTTTTATCCTTATTTATTTTTTTTTACTCATCTTTCCATACCCTGAATAAAAGGAACATCAGACACAAGGTTATCACAATCACACAGTCACATTATAAAATTTGTATCCTTACAACAAACGTCTTCAAGAATCAAGGCTACTGGATCACAGCTCAACAGTTTCAAGTACTTCCTTCCAGCTGCTCCAGGACACCATAAACTAAAAAGGGATATCTTTATAATGCATAAGAATAACCTCCAGGATAACCTCTCAACTGTTTGGAATCTCTCAGTCATTGAAACTTTGTATCATTTCTCTCTTCTCCCTTTTGGTGAAGAAGGCTTTCTCAAACCCATGATGCTGGGTCCCAGCTCATCCCGGGAGCTCTGTCCCACATTGCCAGGGAGGTTTACATCCCCTGGGACATCCCAGGTAGGGAGGAAGGCAGTGAGTTCACCTGCCGAGTTGGCTTGAGAGAGAGGTCACATCTGAGCAACAAAAGAGGATCTCTGGGGCTGACTCTTAGGCATAATTATAAGTAGGTTTAGCTTCTCCTCTGCAGGAATAAGTTTCATCAGGGTGAACCCCAAGATTGAGGGCTTAGCCTATTGATTTGTTTGTCTCCACTGCTTGCAACAATATCAGAAATTTCCCAAATGGGGAAGTTGAATATTTCCTTGTTTCTCCCCAGTCTCCCAAGGGGATTTTGCAAATACTCTTTTATTCATTGCCCAAATTACTCTGGGATACATCAGACCATCACACTAACGGTACAAACTCACAAGATTTCATACCCTATTCAAGATTCCATGTACTTATGGTGTTCAGCTAAACTGACCATACAAGTTAAACTAGGCAATGTGTTACTCAAGATATAAATTTTGCACCAAATAAGCAAATCTCCCTTTAGTCTCAGAGATACCATCTTAATTACAAGGAGGGGAAATTCTTACATTTAACCCTCTCATGCCTATAACACAGAGTATGTTGTAGGCATCTCAAACCCAATGTGTCCAAAATGAACTAAAGGGTGTCTCCAAATTATATCTCAATCAAGCTACTTACAAAGAAAATGAGCAGGATGATATCAGAATCATATAAATAAAAATGCCAACAGCCAATACCTCTATTGGGTGGTTGACACTCTTCATCAAGGTAGGGCTTATAGGAGCCCTGCCCAGGACCTCCCAGGGCTTGGAACCGAATACACCAAATTACTGTGCCTTCCCACTTTATAGGCCATTCCCACATAGGATTGCCAGGCATCCTACAACCACATTACAGAGACTGTGCTTGGAGGATGCCTGGCAATTACCATGTAACTTACAGCAATCTAGTGAGATGATGCTGGTGGCATTGATCCCAGAACCTAGAAGTCAGAACCATAGAAATTTAGGTCAATTATGTTAGACTTTCAGAGTGATGTGGGTGATGGTTTAAGATCCCACAGGCATAATATCAATGCTTTGAAGATTTTGGGAAGTTTGAGAAGTTGAACTCAATTAACATCTCCCAGGCTCTGGTGTCTGTGGCTGAAAATGGATCCTTTGTGCTTATTGCCATAAAATGTAACTTGTATCAGATTTATAAGTTTAGAGTGCTCATTTTCACCATGCCTTAACCCAGTTCTCCGGTGGACTAGTTCATAACCCCATCAGAATGTCAGTTCCATTTCTTAAGTGTGAATCAAACTGTAAAGTGTCAACCCCTCCAATAGATCCATTCATTGAGCTACTTCCCGTGGGTTCAGTGCTGTGTCCTTCCCTTGCCTCTTAGGCCTGTGGTGGTAACAGCTTCCCTCTGTTGCTTCATCATCGCCTGTCCTCTGACTCTGACCACAGTTCTGTAAATAGTCCACTCATTTAACTCTCTTCACTCATCCCTTTTGAGTATGTCATCTATTCCCTGATGACACGGTAGAGAACTTTTAAAAAGAAGACTAAAGAAGGGGCAGTTGTTCTTCCAGATACCAAGCCATGTTATTTAAACAGCATGGTATAGATGGAGAGAGGAACAAATACGACAAAGAAAGAGGATACAGAGACCTTGCATATACAGGTTTTGGTTTATGCTGAAAGTGAAAATTAAAACACTGAGAGGAAAGAGGAGACTTAATAATGATGTCAGAACAACTGGCTAGCCACATAGAAAATCAAAACACATGCATACACTCTGGACTTGGCAGCCAAGTACAACCACTAGGTTACTCAACACTTACCACCTATTCAGAGACTCAAAGAGTCACAGAAGCTGGTGCAAGAAGAGATGTACCTCCAGAGATTCTTCTGGTACAGATCCTTGCATCCAGTTAAGAAAGAGAACCACTCCCATTTAACAGATGAAGGAACCAAGGCCAAGCCTGATTAAATGGTTCATCTAAAGTCATCTAACCAGTAGCAAAGGGACCTGGTCTCACACATCTTTGAGCGTGAGATGCAAGGCATGTAGCACCATTTCCCCTGGCATCCCACTTCCAGGTGTAGAGGCTTGAACACAATGAGTACAGACAGCTGCTGCATGTTAGCAGCGGAGGAAATAATACCTGTACATCAGGAAGCTAATTCTGCAAAGCACACCATCTAACAGGTGCCATATACACATAAATAGTATGCGCTAATCAGAGGGAAGGCATGAACTGCAAACTATCCCTCATGGACCCAAAATATAATGGTGCTAAATTGAAGGTTTTACCATGTTCAAAGCACTTTACTTGGAAGACTGACGCTTTTGCAGGCAAGGTACTCATTTCTAGAACTAGTTCCCACACTCTCTGACATCCAATCCCGGGGAACAGTGGGCACCAAACAAAGAAACGTTTGAGGCGCACTTCAATATTTGTAGAGTCTGTGGGAGACATGACAGTGCAGAGGTTAAGAGCATAGATTCCAGGGAGACCTGGGTTAGAGTCTCACTCTGCTGTTATACAACTCGGAGACTCTGGATAAATCTCTTAACCTCTGTGGACTTCTTTTCTCACCAGTAAGAGAAAGATAATAATATCCCTAAGAGTGTTGGAAGTTTAAATGAAATAATGTAGGTAAAGTGCCTGCACATACTTGGCAGTCAGTGACCCTTAACCACTATTATGACACTAATTTCCTTGCGTGGCACATCCTCTTGTTCCAAAGAACATTCCCAGGGGAGAGTTACAAAAATGCTAGCAATGACAACGCTGCTGGAAAGAGTACAATCCCTCTCTAGCGATTACTCTGACAAGCATGAAGAGCACAGCATGTGAAGTTGATCACGAACAGACAGAAAGTAGCCCCCACCCTCCCAGCATGCTTTGTTGGTGAATGCACAGGTTTGTTTGCTTACTTGTTTCTCTTTAATCAAATTAGTCAACAGTATATGAAAATCATAACATTTCATGTAAAAATTCAGATTTCTAAAAGGTATAGTGACAAAAGCCCTTCATGCCTTTTGACCACAATGAGCCAGACATGAATAGCAGCTGCCCCCTTCAGAGGGGCCACCATGGATTCTCCACTGCCACAGTCCCCACCCAACCCACTCGTCCTACCTGCCTGATCCCTGTAGGCATTCGACTTTGGGACTCATCTTCATGTGAGGCTTTCTTTCGTCAACCTGAAGGTAGAACGGTGTATCTTTGGGGAATGTAACACTTTATTAGAAGACAACTTGTTGTGATGTAACCAGTACAGATTTTGGAATTTGTCAGAACCGAATTCGACTCCTTGTCTCTGTCACGTATCGACTGTGTGGATCTGGCGCAGTTCATTTGTTCTGAAAATTTCAGTTGTCTCTGAAATTACCTCTGAAACTATGTTTCCTCATCTGCAAATAGGATCAAACATTTATCGCTCAGATTTGGCATGAGGATTAAATGAGACAATTGATATAAAGTGTGTAGCACAGTGCCTGGAACACAGCAGATTTCCAGTAAGACAGAAATTATTGTGATAATTATTTTGGAAATGCATAGAGCTGGAATGGAGGTTATAAATAAACTTATGAAATCCTTCCTGCTGTTTCAGGAAACTAAAAATAATAGATTTCACATACCAAAAAAGCAATTTTTTTACATCTTAATGTAATATGCCCTGTATATTTCATTTTCATATACCAACCTTTGATATCTAGAACCCCTTTATGATCTCCCTCTCTCACTGTTACAGTGAGATGTCTGGGACTTTGTTTGCTTAGACGCAAGTAATTGAGCCAAACGATTTTTTTTTCTGGGTCATGTCCTTCATCCTGATGTTCAATGACTTTTTTTATTTCTCACCTGGACCTGCTGGCTCCCACCTTCCCAATTCCTTGGGGTTCCCAGAGATGGAGGGTTACTCTGCTGATTGAGATTGCAAAGTGCTTGGGTGACCCTTATTTTACTTACATAATATAGCCAAAAACTCCACCCACAAAACAGAAAGACTTGTATCTTAGCTCGAGCCATGGAAACTATTCATTAAACAGCCACATGTCGTGTACCTCTATATGCTAGGCCCTGAACTTGCTGGGCACTGGGGACAAAGCGATGAATGGAGCAGAAGTTGTTCCCATGCCCAGAACCTGGCATAGAACAAGGAATGGCACATAACTGCCCAAGCACATCACTGTGCCTGCCCTCTGCCAGCTCCCTCCATCTGCCTGGTAGGGCCTGATGAGGATGAGGAGCTTGCTTCCTCATCCACCCTACACTTCTCCTGCCCAAGCCTGATTCTCTCTTCTTTTAGTTATCTCCATGAGGAGTGACTTTAAGAGTCACATATATCTAACAAAAATCCTCAAAGGTTTCACAAGTGTGGAAAATGTATAGTAAAAATATGAATGAAGAAAATTTACAAGTGGGTCATGATTTACTATGTGATAATATTAATAATAGTGACAACAAAAAGAGTGAACACTTATTAAGCATCTGTTACTTAGCAGGTCCTGCTCTATCTCATTTAATCCAGCAACAACTCCTTCAAGTATTATTATTCCAATTTTACAGATGAGGAAACTGAGGCTCAGATCATCCTGAGACCCAGTCATGCAGCTGTAAATGTCAGAGTGAGAGTTTCACCCCAGGTGAGTCTGACTCTCATGACAATGGATTCACCTACTAATCTAGTTGCCTTAGCTTTAAACATCAGTCTCTGTAATTTACTGCCTAATAAATCTCTTTTTTTTCAAGTGGATTTAATAAGGGATACTCAAAATTACTGAGCTAGAGATATTGATAATACAAAAGATACTGTGCTTTTTCTTTAAAAATTGAGTTATTTTTAAGAGCAAAAAAAAAAAAAACCATTGGGAGATATGTTTCAAAAGCTTCCTAATGAGGTATTTACCTAATAATCCACAATGGCTTTGATTGCAGGATAAATATGAGATTGCCACTCAGACTTTTGGGAAAATATATGTTATTATAAAGATTCAGCAAAGTATGTATAACAAATTGTTTTTCAGCTCCTGGCACAGAAAATTGCAGCCTCAAGAGGCTTTAGGCTGGGATGTTAAACATCGTGTCTGTTCCCAAATACTCATCAGACATATGTGACAACTTCCTTTCCAAAGAGCTGGGATAAGGTGGGACTTTGATGAAGCACCGACCTAGTCCATGGGCCCTTCCTCTCCTTTCTTAGGAAGGGTGGTGAGACCCATTCCAACCCCTAAAGAGTCCGCCAGCCTTAGAGCTCCCAGTAATAACTATCTTATGAATAATTCACAGATTTTTTTTATTTGGGAGGGTTTTGAAATCATGAGCTTTGGAAAGCAAATAAGACCCTGGGGGCTTACATCATGCCAGAGAGAGAAGTTAAATATCCATGTGAGGCTGACCTCTGCTGCTTTTCAACCAGGCTTCTCTAAATTCCATCATCCATTCTGGAAACATTTTGCCAAACTCTGTGCCAGGAGCTGGGACACAGAAATGAACATGAGAGCCACGGATGCTGCTCATTAGAGCTTCCATTCCAGTGGGCAATAGGCATTTGCCACCAATTACCAGCTGAGTAATTCACCACAATAGTGACAAGAGCAGGGAGAAGTACCAGGGGCTAAAAGAACATAAGAACAAGGGCAGCTGGCCAGAAAGCAGGGGGTCTGGGGGCTTGGGAAGGTCTATGGAAGAAATGACATTGAAGAGCCATGGCATGTCGGAGGAGCATAAGGAAGTCCAGTGTGGGTAGAGGCAGTAGTGGAGGGGACACCTGCAGCGGGGGTGAGGCTGGTGAGGCAGCCGAAGCCGAGTCACATCAAGTTCGCAGCTGTGTTAAAGACGTTGGACTTTGTTTTGAGGTCAGTGGGAAGCCACGATGGGCTCTAAGCAGGGGACTTCCATGGTGAAAGGTCACCATAGCAGTGACCTGGACAGTGAGTTGGAGGCAGTGGTGTGCCGGACCTGGTGGCTTGCACACCTTACGAGAACTGATCGTGTGCATCTCTCCCTGCCTCCACGTTCAGTGATGTGATATGAGTAGCCTGAAATCAGCCAGGGTGGGAATATTTACGACAGAGAAATTGGCAAACACTACAAACCCAGGATTTCCCTTGTTAGGCATCCACCCATGTGCCACTGGTTGGGGGGGACAATGATGGTGGGAAAACTAGTTAGGAGGTAATCCAGGCAGGAGAGGATGGTGGTCAGGAGTAGGGTGCTGACAGTGGAGATGGAGAAAGGGAGGTCTGCCTCTTCTGCATGCCATGGTAAAATTATTTCAGTTCATGACAGAATGTACCAAGTTTCAGAGTGTGCCAAGTTCCATAAGATACGTTTAAGCAATAAGAAAACCAGCAGCAAGAATACTTCTTGAGTGTCCACCACATAAGAGGCATCCTACATTATTTAATCTGCATTATGACTCAGTGGAGTATCACTCCTGTTTCACAGATAGAAATAATGCGGCTGAAAAAGGCTGAGTAACTTGCCCAAGCACCTACTGAGTTGGGAGTAGAGGAAGCAGATACCATTTCAGGAAGGTAAGCTCTGAGCTGGAACTTGAAGGATGGAGAGAATTATGATATGGGGAGATGGAAGAGGAGGCGCTGCAGGCAGAGGGGAAGGAGGAGGGAAAGCAGGGCTCACAGGGAGCAAGAGGAAGTTCTCTGTCACTGAAGCATAGTCTCTGTCACAACTACTCAAATTTATTGCTGTAGCAGGAAAACAGCCTCAGACAACATGTAAATGAATGAGCATGGCTGTGTTCCAACGGAACTTTATTTATGGACACTAAAATTTTAATTTCATATAATTTTCACATGTCACAAAATATCATTCTTCTTTCCATTTTTTTTTCCCAACCATTTAAAATGTAAAAACCATTCTTAGAGTGAGGGCCACACAAAAACAGGTGGTGGTGGTTGGCTCTGGCCTCTGAGCCACAGTTTGCAGAGTCCTAGTCTAGAGCAGCACTGTCCCATAGAAAGATACTGTGGGCCACAAATGTAATTGGAAATTTTTCTAGTAGCCACATTAAAAAAGAAAAGTAAAAAAAGAAATGGGTATAATTAATTTTAATAGAGATTTTATTTAACCCAGTCTACCCAAAATATTATTTCAACATGTAATAAATATTTTTAAATTAATGAGATATGACACATCTTTTCATATTGGTCCTAAGTCTTTGAAATCCGGTGCATATTTTATACTTACAGAGCATCTAAGTTCAGAGTGGCCCCGTTTTAAGTGTTCAAGACCACAGAAAGCTAGTGGCTACTGTATTACGCAGCACTAGTCTAGACCTCTTCAATCCCTACCTAGTTTAATCCTTAAAAATAGCCTGCACAGGGCGGTGCAAGGGTAGTTCAGTGGTAGAATTCTTGCCTGCCATGAGGGAGACCTGGGTTCGATTCCTGGCTCATGCACTTCCAAGCCAACAAGCAAACAAACAAATGAAAAACCAGACAAACAAAAATTCAACAAATTGTGCTGCAAGAATGGGATACTCACATGGAAAAAGAATGAAACACGACACCCCCCCCCATACAGCATTAAAAAAAAAAAATTAGTCTGCACAGGAAAGAGAGACTTCAAAGAACAAATCCGTCCAAAAGAAATGTCTAAAATTACCCTGTATTTAATTTTTTCATCCCAGAGGTGTTAAAACAGAACTCAGCAACAATTTGAAATTTTGTGTGCTGGTGAGCTTGGAGGATGAATGTGGAACAAGTTGTGTGCTTCAAAATAGGTTCAAAATATTTCAGAAATTATCGCTCCATGTGGGGAAAATACCCTAAAAACTATCAAATTAAACTTGAAGCAGGATGTAGCAATGATGTGTTGTACTTAGCTCCTTATATACCCTATTTAAAAAAAAAAGTCCCTTAAACTTTTCATTAATAAACTGATTTGTAAAAAAAGAAAGTATTTTTGTTCTAAACATTTTTCCTTTCCCTGGTACGTTCTTAAGTTCTTGTTCCACCATGTCAATATAGAGCATCTGATTTCAAATGATTTATTTGGTTCCTGAAGTTTTGAGGGTTTGAGTTACTTATTATCACCAAAGATGTGCAGTCAAACAGCAACAACAGCAGTCACCTTACATAGCACTCGTGTGCCCTTTTTACAGACTAAGCTATTTCCAGCACCCCACCCCCAGCTCTGACACTGCAGAAGGGTCTCTCCGTCGCTGATTCAGGGTCCCGGTAGTGAAAGTGCAAAGATTCCCAGTCATCCTTCAAGGCTCTCCATTTCCAGAGCTGCCCTTTCCACGATACCTGCCTGATAAATGTTCTAGACTGGTCAGGGCTCCAACAGCCCCTGGGACATAACTTCATGGCATTTGCCACACTCAAAGGGGGAGATGCAGGTTGCCTGTGCACCTTCAACTATACAGGGGCTGGCAGGGATTGACTCCAGCAGAGCCAGGGACCACGGGCCCTGGCAGGACGTGCACAGGCCCGACGAGGCAATGCCCTGGGAGAATGCGATGAGCAAAGTAAACCCACTGTTCCCTCAAGCCCTCTCGAGGTGTGACCACCTCTCTACTCTCAAGGGCCATTTAAAAGGGTTGCTGTAGGCTGAATCGTGTCCCCCAAAAGGATATAAGTCCTAATTCCCAACCTGTAATGTGACCCTTTCTAGAAATAGGTTCCTTGAAGATGGGATTAGTTAAGATGATGCCAAACTGGAGTAGATTGGGCCCTAATGCAAGATGACTGGTGTCCTTATAAGAAGGGGAGAATTGGACACAGACAGACAAGGGGACAATGCCACGCGAAGACTGGAGATGGAGGAAAGGCCACATGGAGATGCCGGCAGAGATGGGAGTGATGAATGCACAAGCCTAAGGAAGCCGTCGAATATTAGCCAACTCCAAAAGCTCGCAAAGGCGAGGAAGGATTCTTCCCACAGATTTCAGAGGGAGCGAGGCGCTGCTGGCACCTTGACTTTGGACTTATAGCCCCGAGAACTGTAAGACAAAACATTTCTATCATTTTAAGCCTCCCAGTGTGTTACAGCAGCCTTAGGAAACTAAGATAGGGGACTTCAAGGGTAATTTTACTTATAAGCAATTTTCACCTCTAGCCCTGACATGAAAGGTGAATCCCTCCCTTCTCCTGCTCCTCCACTCTGTAACATCTGACAGTCAAAGTCCCCATCTCCTCCACCCTCGCCATCAGTTCCTTGAGGGCAGGGGCTATTTATCATTCCCCTTGGTATCTCTGGGCCCAGCAGAGTAGCTGGCACTTGAAATACATCCAGACACAGAGGAAATAATTTTATGGTAAATGTTTGATGAATGGATGAGCAAGTCTTTGCAGAAAAGGCCCTATCATTTTCGCAGCTCTGCCAGAAGACACAGGGCCATATAACAAAAGGAACTAGTGACCCCCACAGCTTTCATTTGAGAATCACCAAAATTTTCTTTCTCCTTGAATCAGAAAACTAGGCAGGTGTCACTAACATAGTTCAGATGAATAAAGTGCTACAAAAGGTGGAAATTAGACTTTGGAATTATTCAATCCATGCTCCAAGTCCTGATTCTAATACAAATCAGCTGGGTCACCTCGGGTAACCCTCTCCTGGGCCTCCATTTACCCATCTGTAAAATGAGGAGATTTAAGGCCTAACTTACATGACAACCTAGGTGCAAGTATCTACATTAGGAATCTCTGTCAACAAATGTTGCTTTCTCTTTCTTTCCTTCTGGCTTTAATATGTATGACATATGCAGTGTAGTGCAAGATTAATTTAGTTCCTCTCCTCTCCCCACCCCATTCCCTTTCTCAACAAGCGGCAAAGGCTAGGAAACCAGTTTCTTTAAACATCTATTCCTCCTGCCAGGAGTTAAAACATAGCATACCTTCTCTGACACACACCTGTTATTGATTAAGTATAATGGAAGAACTGCCATTATTTTGTCAATAGCTACGTAGAAAAATAGATATATAATTATTTATATGCTTATACATTTTCTTGGCTATATGAATTGGGGCTTTGGAAATAACTTACTTATGCTAATCCAATGTGCCAATGGCCCACTGAAACTGGTGAAAAATGGAGCAATCTTGTCATCATTTTGATACAAATTATTGGAAGAAAATGAAAAAGGAGAGAGAGAGAGAGAACAAATGTGACATTCGAAATGGCCTGCTTTGACCAAACACACCCCCAACTTTTCCCTTGAAGCCTTCAAAAAAGCAACAATCTGGACCATTATTGATCTTTCTTTTTGGGGGGTCTTTTATTTCTCGGGATCAAGAGTTTCCACCCTTCTACATGTCAGATTAATGGCAATAACGATAGAGATTGTCTCTTGCTGTAACTAGATCTGACTAAAGCAGGTGGAGACCGCTGTTTCTTTAGTCAAGAGAGCCAGCCGGGTGTTGAGAGCGGCAAAGTCCTGCTGTTTCCAGCCCGCTGAGGCCCATGGAGTGGAGGCAGGAGAAAGGCACAAAGGCCTGAGCCTCTCACAAAACCAGGCCAGCTTGCAGGGCAGGGCTGGTCAGGCCAGTCTCTGGTCCCCCAGATGGGGCCTCACACAGAACAGGCAACAGCAGCCAATTACTGTTGATCGAACCACTGTCCGTTTGATAGATCAAACCTCCAGGAATGACTTTATAAATTTAGTGACATGAGCCTGCAACTGAAGCCCTCGAGCTTGGAAGGTGTGATCTTGGGGAAATGGCTTGACCTCTCTGAGCTTCAGTTTCCACCTACCTTGATGGGAGACCATGAGAATTAAGTACACAATGATGTGAAGCCAGGACAGAGTCCGGCTTCTGGCCAGCACTCGATAAATGGTCACCTATAATATTATTTGTAACAGTTAATAACCCTATCAAGGGGCAGGACAGCAGGCTGTAGGTGGAAAGGTACTAATGAAGTCTAAGAGGCAGACCTGCTTTCAAATCTTCATCCTAGTAGTTAACAACACAGGCTGACGATGCGGCAAGCAAACTCACTGCCCTCCCCCTTTACGTGGGACATGACTCCCAGGGGTGTAAACCTCCCTGGCAACGTAGGACAGAAATCCTGGGATGAGCTGGGACTCAGCATCAAGGAATTGAGAAAACCTTCTCGACTGAAAGGGGCAAGAGAAAAATGAGACAAAATAAAGTGTCAGTGGTTGAGAGATTCCAAAGTGTTGAGAGGTTATCCTGGAGGTTATTCCTATGCATTATATGGATATCCCCTTTTTAGTTTAAGGCGTATTAGAGAGGCTGGAGGGAAGTGCCTGAAACTGTAGAGCTGTGTTCCAGTAGCCACGTTTCTTGAAGATGATTGTATAATGATATAGCTTTCACAATGTGACTGTGTGGTTGTGAAAACCTTGTGTCTAATGCTCCTTTTATCGATGGTATGGACAGATGAGTAAAAAAAATATGGAAAATATAAATAATAGGGGGAACAAAGGTTAAAATAAATTGAGTAGATTGAAATACTAATGGTCTGTGAGAGGGAGGGGTGGGAGTGTGCTATGGATGAGTTTTTTCTTTTTTCTTTTTTGTTTCTTTTTTTGGAGAGATGCAAATGTTCAAAAAAATTATCATGGTGATGAATACACAATTATGTGATGATCCTGTGAGCCACTGATTGTATACCATGTGCAGAATGCTTGTATATCAAGAATGTTGGTATGTTTGTTGTTTACAATAATAAAAATATTTTAAAAAAACAAACAAACATGGGCTGAGGAGCCAATCTACCTGTGTTTGAATCCCAGTTCTGCCATTTACTAGCTAAGAGCAAATGACTTAATTTTTTGTGCTTTAGTTTCTTTCTTTTTTTTTTTTGTTTACATGGGCAGGCACCGGGAAATGAACCCGGGTCCTCTGGCATGGCAGGTGAGCATTCTTGCCTGCTGAGCCACCGTGGCCTGCCCTGTGCTTTAGTTTCTTCATCTGAAAAACATACATAATAACAGCACATATCCTACAGGGTTATGGTGAGGGTTAAATAATGTAAAGAGCTTAAAAATGCTTACCACATAAATATTAGCTGTTATCGTCACCAGCCTCAGCACCATCATTGCGTTGGGCAAGTTAATCCTAATTTTCCCATCTGAAAAATGGGAATAGTTACATCTATCTCACAGACACAAATGAGGTGTCAATTAATTCAGGAGCGAGAAGTAGCTGGTACACAGTAAATAAATGTTAGTTTTCTTCCCCCTTCCCTTTCCTATTATAGTAACAAGCAAGCTTTGTGGAGGGGACTCTGCATTTCAATGCATACAAGGCCATTCTTGCCAGCTTTTCTAACTTTGCAGAATCTCTTCTGCACTTTTTCTCCTAACAGCGTTAGGTCACTAGGCAACAAAGCAGTAGGACACAGATCCTGATGGGAATGAAATCTTTTTTTTTTTTAAACTAGGAACTACCCCTACAGCCATTAGAGCTGGAGAGTCACTCATAATGATACCACCAAATTATCAACAAGTCTCAGAGGTTTTGCAGAGGTTTCGCAGAGAGATTTAAGAATCTGCGCAAGGGTCTGCAGCACTTAACCCACTGAAACCTCTTCATTTGCAGCCTATCACCCCATGAGTTAAGTAGTGGATGAAATCAGCATGTATAATTTCTCATCTTCCGATGTTCAGAGAGAGAATTACATTTCATCATGAATAACACTGCTTTCAGTCTTTTTTTTTTCTCTCTCTCTTTTGCACTTTCCTTCCTGAGAACCAGGGATGAAGGGTTCAAATGAGTAGAAAGGGACAGAGGTGAGCACATCAAAGGAGCAGGCACTTGTCTTTAAGTGAAACACTAAAGGACTGATAGTCAGGGAAAAAGATTTTCCTTTCCTCATGCCTGCCAGAATTAAGATGTTCCAACAGTAAGCTCTGGTTAACTATTGCTTCCATATGCAATATGAGCACCCCTGAAGTTCAGAAAAATTTTTAAAATGGAAAATTTAATTAAAACCTTCTCTGCCTAATTGCCTTACTGTTGGCTTATGGGGTGCTTTGAAGGAAAGAAAACAAAACCCTTTATCTTCCATGTCAACCTGGATCCGTAAAGATCGGGTTTTCTGCTAGGAAAAACATGAGCCGAATGTTCCTTCAGCTTCAATTAAGTTATCAGAAGAAAATGTAAAAGAATGTCTTTGTGACCTGGGGGCAGTAAGGAAGAACTTCTTAAATCCCCCAAATGTGCAAATGATAAGGTGAAAAAGAGGTGAATTTGATAATCCCCAAATCAAAGATTTTTGCTTAACAAAATTAATAGATGGATACAAATTGGTAGAAGATACTCATCTAAAAGTAACAAGAGATTAATATTTAGAATACATGAGGAAATCTTCCAGTGAACACAAAAATGCCAGGAACCCTAACTGACAAATTGACGAAAGGACATGGATAGGTTGTAATTCAATGAAGAGAAACCCAAAGGAGCAACATGCTTATGTAGAGATGTCCAAACTTATTCAGAGTCAAAGCAATAGCAATATGCTATTGCTGCATCCATCAGATTGGAAAAGATAGAAAATTCTTTAAAGTGTCAGAAGTTATGAGGGGAGATGGAAAGCTTCTTGCTGCTGGGAATGCAGATTGGAGTCATCTTCCAGGAGAGGGATGTGGCACTACCTAACCAAGTACAGTACGCATGTGCTCTTTATCCCAGCACTCTCATCCTGGGTCAATAGTTCTTAGAACAATTCTCACACAGGTCCATTGCAGGGTATTTAGGAGGATGTTCACTACAGCGTTGTTTATAATGGCAGGGAGCTGGAAAGCATCCTGGCATCCCTCTCTGGTGGAATACATATGTGAGATGTGGTGAATGTGCACAGGGACTATTTTGCAGCTGTTAGAAACAATGGGTTAAACCACCTACACAGCAACACAGATGCATCTTAATAACAAAGTGCTGTAAGGAAAAGTAAGAGACAGAATGAGGTCTATAACACAATGTCAACAATGGAAACTTAAAATATGAAACAATACCTGTTTTACAAGATTACACTTCAGCAAAAGCCCTTATTTCAAATATATTCGAACAGTTACTAAGGAGGAGACGAATGTGAGTAGGGAATGGGGATGGAAGGGAATCACCCAATGTAAAGCCCAAGGATGACTGTTCAATATGGTAGGAATATGGTGAGTACCTGAAATCTAAAATCAGGAATGACATTGGCATACCTCATCAACAGTGGCCGATGCTCTGTCCTTTTCATTCACCAGAGGCACAGGCATAATGTAAAAACAGCATTGTCTGGCTCCTGGAAGCCAATTGCCACCATCTCTACCTCCAGCCCCATTTTCAATGGATGTTCCAAGGTAGCTCCTGGGACCCAGGGGAGCTCTGGGCTTGGAGGAACTTGGAAGCCGCATGGAAATGACGTCAAATTCCTTGTCTACCATAAGGTTGCTATGTGACCTGGCCAAACTACTGAACTTCGCTAAGCCTCAGTTTCATGCTTAAGAGATGGGTTACTGACCCCTCCCCTCACTGAGTAATTGTGAGAGTATAATTGAAAACATATGAAGCACTTCATACAGAGCTTATACATAGTAGGTGCTCAATAAATGGTAGTTTGCCTTTTATCACTTCTAAGGTATCCATTGTCTCAGGATCTGTACCCTATTCCCCACCCCTAGCAAACCCACCTATTTTGGGGCTAGTCATTGGACTAAGTGGTATAAAGACATCTTAAAGTAGGAATTCTCATCTTCACTTCTCAGATAAAGAAACAGCAGCTTAGAGTAGCAAGTAACTCACAGATTTATTCAGAGTTTATAATCAATTAATCATTTTAGTAAATTCTACTCACTCAGTAATGAGGCTGTGCATGAGAAGCAGTTTTCCCAGGACCACATATTCTAGCCAATGCCATATGAGTCTGTATCTCTGGAGGTCAGTAAATTTTCCAGAGTAAGCTTTTCTAAGTCAAGAAACTGACCTGTTTGTAATGAATCATTTTCCCTCTCAAAGGGGAGCTTCAGATTGAGGGCAGAACACATTTTAATTGTTCTTTCATTCCAAAAATATTTATTGAGCACCTAGTGTATACAATATGCAGTTCCAGGCAATGGAGATGTAGCCTTATGGAACTTATGATCTAATCGGGGAAGACAGACAATGAATAGATTAAACTATAATATAAGATTAGGGAGCAACAACCACTATGGAGAAAAATAAAACAGAATTAGGGATAGAGAGCCAAAGGAGGGTAAGGATGAGCAGCATTTTAAATTTTAAAGGTTAGGACTGAACCCTGACTAGGTAAAGACAACAAGGGACAAGAGGGGATGCGGCTAGGATTTTGCAAATATTAATTGATATCATTTAAATGTCTTGCAAGGGACAGTAAAAATGATTCTAATAGCATTCTTCCATGTCATCTCAAGACTGTGCAAAGCTTTGTAACTTGCAAAGTACTCCCACTCTCATCTCAATCTGATCTAAACACAAACCACAATAGTCAAAAATGGTCTCCACACTGAAGATGCAGAAACAGAGCACAGAGAAGGGAAATGACTTTCCTGAGATCACCCAGCAACAAAGCACCAGAAGTGGTACTTAAACCGCAAGCCCAAGACCCCTGCTCTAGGGCCGATCCTACCAGACCATACCACCTCACCTGCTGGTAAATAAAATAAGGAGTGGTTTGCTGGCTCCTTGGTACAAAACAGGAATGTTAATGATAATCACATTGTACGGTTACCTTATAGCTTCATGGTGCTTTCATGGCACAAGTTCACTGAACATTCCAAGAAACCAGGGTATGGAGGATAGTCAGGTCTGCTCGTGGTCACGGGGCTGGGAGAGTCACCAGGTTGGCACATGGGCCTCACCACCAAGGCCCCTTAAATGCAACATTCACAGTCAGCTTGTGGTTCTCCTAGGACACAGTCCCATCCACCCATGGGCTTTCTTACTGTATGTTCTAAAAGGGAAAACATCTGCAGGAAGAACCTGCCCCTTCACAACAACCCAGGTCTCCCTGGCCCTCCTCTCCCAGTAGCACCTTACACCAAGCTGCGCTTTGAGACAAGCCAGGGAACCAAGGTTCCCAAATTTGCTGAGTTCCTTGAGAAAAGGCACAAAGGGGATAAGAGCTGTGGTTAATAGGATTACAGTCATTACTAGGGAAGGCAAGGAACCTCGCTGAGAATGCATAGAGCAAATGTGATCACCCGCATCCCCATGCCCCCAGAATCCTGAAGAAAAGCTATTTCATTTTACCTCTGGATCTCAGAGTTCATGACTGGGGCAAATGTCTCCAAACAGCATTAAGAAAGTGAGCGGGGATGAGGGGTGGGCCGTGAGTGGCAGCTGCCATGAGCTGACGAGCAGCCCCAAGATGTCAGGGCTAGAATTTGGATTAGAAAATGTCAAAGACTCCTCTCCACACCCAACCAACAGTTCCCCTTACGCATGGCTGCACTTTGTGGGTTTTCTTTCACAAGGGTCACAGAAAGTCTGACACATAAACATTGACTTTTCTATCATTACCCCTGCTTGCAAAATATGTTTTGAGTGGTGATTTTATTTTTATTTTTTCCAATCTCAGTCTCAAAAGGTCAATCCAATACTTACTAGATCGACATCCTAGGGTTTGTAATACATTCAGGGTCCCTATGATGGCTTTTGGATGGCAGGACCATTTTCTTTTGCAGTAAAACGTAATAAGAGAATCTGTAGGAAGGGGAGGTTAAAATTGTAGTTTGGGGGTGGTGAATGGTTTTGCTAAGTCGGAAGCACATAAGACTCGTCTCCTTCGGTAGGACCAGTGCTCTCCCTCTTCAGCACTCTTACAGTAAATGTGCAAGAGCTGGGGGTGGGGGAGAGAATGGGGCCTATTCTTCAGCTTCTGATTATCAATTTATGAAACCAGAAATCTATCCTTTTCTCAGAGCCAATGGTGCAGGATGAAAGGAGCATGTAAAAGACTCAAATAGAAATGGGTATGGATCTACCAGCTCTGAGACCTTGAAGTCATTTGACCTCTCTAAGCCTCACTTCCTCTGCTGTAAAATGGAAACAAAATTGTGGTTTTGCAGGATACACAAACTCATAAGATATGGGGCTTAGCATGCAGTAGGTTCTCAGTAAAAGCCAGGCTCCACATTACTTTTCTTCCTTTTGACAGAATCACTTGTAGAATTACACACAAGGCAGATGAATGGGGGAGCACTCGCACTGTGTTTACAGAGCTCGTGCAGGTGGGGTTCCTGATTCCACAGTCTGGTGAAGAGTCGGCCATGACACCCATAAAGTTTAAAGGAGGCATGTCAAAGTCTAGAGCACAGAAAACTAAAATGCTTAGGTCAGGAAGATGTTTGCCTGTTTTGTTCCGTAGGACAGAGATATTTTTAAATTATGAAAAATATACATATACCAAAAATGGACATAAAATATGTATAAGGGAAGGTCATTTTTTCTGTTTTGCTCACTGCCATAGCTGCAGTGCTCAGAACACAGTTGACGCTCAATCAAAACCAGTTGGACAGATGGATGGGTGGATGGGTAGACAGACAGTCAGGGAGCATTCTAAAGAGGGAGGAAGGAGGAAATCAGCAGGTGGACACAATGAAGGAAATGAGGAAGGAGATAGGGAGAGCATATGGGAAATTCAAATTCCTGCACCCAGCAATATGAATGCTCATTTTAAAAGAACAAAAACCTTTTTTGTTAATCTATTAAGTGAAAAATGGTGAGGTGGCTGATTCCTAAAATAGTTGTTTTATATAAAGCCTGACTCACCATGGAATTAAAAAGTAATTTCCGGGAAGCCGTTAAGTTAAAGTCAAAGATATTATTTCAAAGCTCAAGGGCCTGATTACTAGTGGTTATTTTCAATTCCACCCATTTCTCAGGCAGAGGAAAGTTGGTGTTCCACGACATGCAGGGCAGAGGCTGTCTAAGGCCAGGGCATGGAGTGGGGGGCTCAGTCCATTTAACTCAATAGATGAGAGATTACAACTTCCATGAATCCAAGCCGAGACACCTGATGTTTTACCAATATGAAATTCAGGGAAATGTGTGGGTGCTCCTTGAGGACGACTATCTTCAAATATCAATCTTCCCACTCTGTGACAACACTGACCCATTTCAAATCGCCTCCAACAGATGCGGTCAATAATGCGTCACTAATAGTGATACCAGCAGAAAGGTCCTAGGTGTACTTCTGCAGGAATTGAGGTGGGTGCGGGGAGGACTTCTATGTCCTTATATGGCAAGATCACTCGTTACATAAATCTTTATACATAAATGTACATACACACAAATATAGAAACTGAACCTAAGGTGATAAACATTTTATATGCTGCTTCCTGCTTTTTAAAAGCCAACATTTCAAGTGGTTGCAATATAGCCCATTGGGTAAACACAATTATTGGAAAATCCATTCCCTTGCTGCCTGATATTTATTTCACAATGCCTACAACTTTTTTATACTATAGTTGACATTGTAATACTTACCGGTAGGTAGAAAATCTCTTCTTTTCCCCTTACCTTGGATCATATGCTTAAGAGAAGAACTTTAAAAATGGCATCACTGAGTCAAGGTTACATATAAGCTTTATCAAAAAGTTTTCCAAAACGGTTGGGATAATTTGTTATATATGAGGATATTAGTTTTACTACAGACTCACGGACACAAATTATTCCTACAATTTTCTTTCGCTAGTTTAATAGGAATAACAGCGACAGGTTCATTTCTAAAACAGCCATAGAATACAGAAAGGCTAGCACCATACTAAAGTTTTAACAAACCTCAAGAATGCTTTTTAATGAAGAGAAATGCAGTTGAAAGCCAGTGATAATTAGTAAACACGTGCACACTTCATGGGAATTCTGCTCTGACTACAACAATGGGCACGCCTCGAACTTATTCTCCTTTCAGAGTCTCTAATACCACTCTGCCCCTTTACTGGGCATTAGCCCTGGTGAGAATTCCATGAGAAAGGCTGGAAAGAAATGAAAGAGGGATTTCAAATATCCCCTTTGTGTAGCCCATAATAAGGATTATTATAAAACTTTTGTCCAGCATATATACGATACCATGGCAGTTAATGAATAAGTTAATTGGCTAAATCATTCTAGTGGGGACCTCCAGTTCATTCCCATTGAGCCCCTAATGTGTGTATAAAAGATTAGGACTGCATACGAGAAAAGATCAAGACGCCAGATGGCTCAAGGGAGCCCCACCGATATTTTAATTTTTTTTATTACTATGAAAGTACTACATTCTCATTAAAGACCACTTCGGGTGGGAAAGGGAAAAGTAAAATGAAAACAATGATCATCCTATAGTTTCACAATCCAGAGCCAATATTTTGATAGTTTTCCCAAGCAACTATACATAAGAGTGGAAACAAATTAAGAATAGATCAAACGTAGATTTTTAGCCTGATTTTTCTATTCAATATTATAAGCTTTTCTAATAAAAGTTTTCTTCCAAAACTTACTTAATGGCTAAAAAATATTACCTATCATGGAAGTATCATGGATGCTAAATCATTCTCCTACCTTTAACCACTTATGACATTTTCTTTGATTTTTTTTTTTTTTTGTTATTATTCTTCCATTCACTCAACATATATTTATCGTATGCCTTCTGAGTGGTATGTGCTGGGTCAACAAAACAGTCCTGGTCCCCCTGCCATCAGGAAGACAAATATTAAGCAATTTAATTAAAATTGTGTAAATGCAATAAGAATCGACGTTTAAGCTGAGACCTGCAGGACGGCGGATGATGAAGAAGTGAGAATGGGAGTAAGAGCGTCCCAGCAGGGGGGACTGCTTGTGCAAAAATACTGGGGGGAAAGAAAGATGGTGCCGCTGACGAAGCACCTTCAGGACCATGCAATAGCATGGCAGGAGGGGAGGAGAGTGCTCTGCGGATCACTCCATGCTAAGTGCATTGACATGCCAGTCACACTATAAGAAATAGGGGATGTACTTTTAAATTTTAAAAGAAAAGGACACCTTGGGACTGGATTCCTTAGACCTGAGGAGCCTCTAATTAGCAGTCCATTTGCCTCCAGATTTCCCGGCTGGCCAGTGTGCTTGTCTCCTCACTATGGGCCATGCACACACAAACAGCAGGGCAGAGTGCCAAGAGAGGACAAGCCCACCATCCTGCAAAGGCTTGCAGCAGCTGTCCTTTCTCCTCTAGAGGGTTTTGCCTCGAGGGAGGGCCGTGAGGGGAAAAGATTCCAGATGCACGTACAACATTGAGATCTAATATCTGGATCTAGGTGTCCTCGTGTAAGATTTGTCTCAGTCCTTAAAATGACCATTGGGCAAGCTTGGCGGGCAGAAGGCAGGTTCAGTCTTGGTCACCATAGCTGAAAATGTTGTTCTGCTAAAACATCTTTTCCCTGTCGTGGGTCCACCTGGCTAACTCCTACTTATCTGGCCATCGCAGTTTAAGTATAACCTCTTCCTGGAAGCATTCCCCGGTGAGGTTGAAATCCTCTTGACAGTGGCACACTCATCTTCCTCTCCCAGCGCTTCCCACAGTGGACATAATAGACTCTTAATGTATCTGTTTTCTTGCCTGTAGTGTGAGCTGGGCATAGAACACAGGTGCAGTAACTTTCTGATGAATGAATGCATGAACTGTGGTCCCAACATGCAAATTTAATTTTTATTAGAAGCTTATCAATGTGTACCTCCCTCCCCCAGGTCAACACCACCACACCCCCCAGCCCCACAATTCCTTGTCCTGCCTTGCCCGGGTGGGTATGTCCCTCGCAGTCCTTCACATTTAGCCCTGCCCCCTGCCCATGGGTGCCAGCTCCCAGAAAAGGATCTGGGCTTCTTCTCTGTGCGGTCGCTAGTACTGGCATAAGCAGGTGGAACAGTGACCCTCAAACATGTCAGCTCCTGATCCCTGGAACCTACAAATGTTTACATTAGGTGGGAAAAGCTTTTGCAGATGTTATTAAGCACCTTGAGATGGGGAAATTATCCTGGACTATTTGGGTAGACCCTAAATGACATCATAGAGATCTTTATGAGAGAGAGGCAGTGGGATAATAAGACATACACAGCAGAAAAGAAGGTGATGTGAAGATGGAGGCAGAGATCGGAGTGATGTAGCCACAAGCATAGAAATGCTGGCAGCCACCAGAGGCTGACAGAGGCAAGGAACACCTTTTCTCCTAGAGCCTCCAGAGGGAGCCCAGCCCAGATGAAACCTTAATTTCAACCTGGTGTTGATAATGATTTCAGACTCCCGGCCTCTAGAACTGTGAGAGAATAAATGGCTGTTGTATTAAGCTGCCAAGTGTGTTAATTTATTTCAGCAGCTTAGGAAACTAATACAGCTGCAAAGTTGCTGGTTCTGCATGACAGGATACCTGGCATGTCATCTCAGCTATGAAATTCACTCAGCAACTCTCTTTTGGGATGGGATTCTCATCTTTGCCCTGATTCACAGCTAAGCAAGGGCAAGTTCCTCTCTCCTCTGGCTTTTAGTGTCCTAGCAGTAAGATGAAAAGAGGAGCAGTTACCTACCTGGCAAAATTGTTGAAAAGATTAAATGGGACATGTACATATACAATCTCTAGCACAAGGCTGGGCACAAAGCAATCACTCCAGCAGAGACACATCTAGTCTCCCTTCATTATTACAAAAACAGTAGACAGCACTGCTCTCAGGCCTGCCCTGGGCCAGGCACTGTGCTGAAGGAGTTACTGGGCAGCATCGTCAAGAGGGGAGTAGGAGGTTAAACATGCCCTTAAAGATAGGTGTTTCATGCTCCCTAGAAAGTGGATGTTTCATGCTCCCTAGAAAGAAGGAATGTGAGTTAATGAAAAGTTGTAACGTCCCAGGAAGAAACACAAGGCACAAAAATACAGCCCAGTCACAAAAGAGAGAATACTTTTATAATACTAGAGGCACCTTTTCCCTTTCTTCTGTAACCTGCTCAAGACATTTCCCAGTAAGTGCATCTCTCTCATAACCCAGAGGTCAGAATCAAACAGTAAACACAGCCAACCCCTTTTCATTTTGTCATCTCTACTTTCTGTGTCTTCCTCAAGAATTAACTTTTCTAGACCCACTGGTCTGAAATAAAAGAACAAAAAATATGAAAGTAGAAAATTCCTGCCATCTCATGCAAATTTTGGGGTTAAAAGGATGGCTGTTTCTCTCTCCTAAGTTCTGATGCTTTTGCGCTCTGTCTGTGGGAACTCTCACCCAGGTCCTGACTCCTAAAGACAAGAAGAGGGTCTGTCAGAGCCCCAAATCCATCTTAGGCCTCTGGGGGACAACTGCAGGCTGGAACCGAGCACTGGCCAGGAGGCCCCTGTCTGGCTCTGCTCCTGGTGTCTGTGCCAAAGCTTCACAGTCTGGACTTGGGGATCCCCAGGGCAACTGGGGAAGAAAAAAGGATGAATAAGTAAAACTGGCAGAGAAGAGGCATTCCATAACTGCCCAGTGAAGTGTCTACCGTAGAAGAATCATCTCATTCTTTCTTCTGGACTCCCTGTTCAGACTTCCACCTTGGGGCACACCTTGCTCAGAACTGCTTATAGCTCACCTCATCTTCTGGGCTCAGGCTCCAGACTCTCTGGGTTTGAATCCTAGACCCTTAACCTATTAACTGGGTGACCTGGGGAATGTAGCGTCACCTTTCCATGATTCAGTATCCTAATCTGTGAAATGGGGATAATAAGGGAGATGAAAACAATTACGGCTCAGTGAGGATATAATGTGCTTCTCCTTTATTTCTCCTTCTGCATTCGTTCTGGGAGCAAAGTGGTAAAGCAGACAGAGCCCCTGCTCCCATGGAGGCCACATTGCTAGTAGGAGTGCCTGGCAATGAATGGGAAAATAAAATGAGAATTACAGCTGTGGGCAAATACACATTTTGATGAGAAAGGCAGTCAAAGAGGAAGATCTTTATAAGAGAGGGCACTCAAAGCACCTCCTGAGCAGTGCATGAGAAAAGAATGAGCCAGCTATTCTAGGAGTGCAGAGCCAATGTGACGGCTGTCATGTGGGAAAGTGCTGGGCAGGTTTGGGGTACAGGCAGAGGCCTGAGTGCCTGGATAACACAACAAAGTTCAAAGAGCTACCTCACAGGCCAGCTCTGCTGTGAGTTGTTTAAATTTCATTGTCATTGTGATGATAAGCCTAGATTTGAAATCTTCTAGGCAGGGAAGTGAAGGCATCATATTTTTGTTCTCAAAAGATCACTCCAGTTATATATAGAGGCAGTATGGGAAAAGAGCGGTAACGAGAGACCCTGTTTGGATGCAGTTGCAAAAGTTCAGGGAAAAGATCGGACTAGGGTGGCACTAGTCAAGATGGAGAGGAATGGATGGATTCAAGAGGAGTATGAATAACATCAGATATGGATCTGAGTGCTATCAAGCAGTGGACTAAGCACCGGACACTGTCTCATGTAATCCTCCTAACAGCCCTTTGAGGTCAGGACTCTTACTATCTCCAGATGAAAAAATCTGAGGACCAGAGAGGTTAGGTATCTTCCCCAAGACCACACAATTAGTAAGTGATAGAGGCAGGAGTCTAACCCAGTCCATCTAGCTTCAGAGATCACTCACCAAGCTACTTGTCACTGCTGCCTCCAACAGGCCTGATGGTGGATGGGCTATGCGTGGTGAGGGAAAGGAAATGGGAGGTGGCTTCTAGGGTTTAGTCTACTAGGGTTTCGGGAGGGGGTGATGTTTACAGGTGGGGATGAATGGAGAGAGACACTGGCTTGGCAGGGGCAGGATCGGATAGGGGGATCAGAAGCCCTTCTTTGGGCCTGAGCCACCTTCATCTCCTTGTCCCTTTTCTGTTCTCCACAAAGCACATGATGGAGGACAGTGGCGGGGGGGCAGGGCTGGGGGGACAGAGGGATGCCGGGCAATTGTTCTCTGACTATATGAACCTCCCTCCCCCAACACATGCAGGTGTGAGCCTCCCAGTAATCTTTTGCAAAAGGAGGCGGTAAGGCAGACACATGGAGAAACAACGCATGAGAAAAGCAAAGCAAGACTGCCCAAATGAGTTGTTCTTTTCCCCTTCAAGTTTTCTCATAAGTTATCCGTGGTTTTTAGGAGTGGCACACATGGGCATTTTCCACTTCAAGGCCGCATGCAAAAAAAAATGTGACTGAGGGACAGAATATGACTACTGTATTTCTGAATCCCGGAGGCAGGAATCCAAAGCTATGTCCGGGACTGGAGTGGGGTTAAGGGCGTATCCCCATCCTCTGAGGCCCCTTCCCGAATCAAGTCTTGGGAACGAGACTGATCTATTTCAGTGTTTAGTGAAGAGTCACTTGGCTCCATAAGATGTTAATAAGCATCAAAGTTTCTTGGTCAAACAGGCTTGTGGAAAGCTGACTTAGTAAGGTTTCTTTACTGCAGGACTTCTCAGAATCTTAAATGCACATCACAGGGGGCATTGTGATTCTCCAAGTAGAATTTCCCAAAGGTATTTGATCATGCATGCTTTTATAAGCCAAGCATCTCATGGCAGAAGTGTTCCAGGGAACAGACTTTGAAATATTTTCATGTAATCTCTTTCACTGTTAGGGGAAAGGCAATAGACCCATTGCTCAGAACTGAATGCTGACGTTTTCCAGGTGTGTTAGGGAGAAAGTCAAGCTAGAAGCTTTGTAGGGAGTGTGGAATATCGGAGGCTGTGTGATAAG
Source organism: Tamandua tetradactyla (assembly GCF_023851605.1). Taxonomy (NCBI): domain Eukaryota; kingdom Metazoa; phylum Chordata; class Mammalia; order Pilosa; family Myrmecophagidae; genus Tamandua; species Tamandua tetradactyla. The sequence continues at coordinate 65,255,167 of NC_135334.1, read as the reverse complement.
GTTTTAGGACAAAATATAGACAGGGCAGTGAAACATGCTTAACCTTGGTTTCTCAGCTGTCTGATAAGGAGAGTTCTGTGAGGATTCATGGAGATATTTTATATCAAGGGCTCACTGCAGGAGGCCAGCGCACAGTAGGCCTCTCGTAGTTCTCCAAGACCTCTGGCAGGCTCCTTGTAGCCCTGACTCTTCAGTGCAGGATCTGTGTGTCTCAGGCAGCCCTTCTGATTTCCTGGCTACCCCCAGGAACAGTCCTCTCTATGTGGCTGGATTCCCTGCCATTATCCAGCCTCTCAAGTGGTCAGTAAGGGGGCCAAGTCCAACTTGGAACTTCAAAAAAAGTCCTCTTGGGTACAGAGTAATTGTAGCCAGTGATGCCAACGATGCCCCACAGCTTAAATGGCCTGAAAAATAAAACACTAAACCAAAAACACTCCAGAGGAAAGAGGCAGTTTGCACAGCTTTCTAAGTGCATCTGGTTTCTGCAATGCTCCAGGGCTCCTTTTCTACTGTAGCTGTGTCATCTGTAGTAACTCAAATACATAAGACATAGCCTTATATTTTAAGAGTCCCCAACATTTGCTCATCACTCAATTATTCATTCGACACATTCTGACTTAACCCCATCTCTGACCAGCACTGGGCCAGGCACTACAGCCTAGAGGAGCTGCCAGCCTGGTGGGGAAGGGAGACAGGTGGGATGGTAAGCATTGAGTTGCAGCCATGAACAAAGTCTTATGAGAACAGGAGGAGGTCAGGCTTTGGTTTGTTCCAAACTGTGACTTCAAATTAGCTCATGTTTATGGAGCATTTGGCATGTGCCAGCCACCACGGGAGAAGATTTTTGCATGGATTATCTCACTACTCAAGGACAATTATGATGCCATTTTTCAAGGGAGAAAATAGAAGCTCAGAAAGGTATGGGGCTTTGCTCAAAGCCACAAAGCTCATTAGGGGAAGGATGAGTTTTGAATGTAAATCATATGCCTTGGCACCCTTCAATAGGCAACTTCCCATTCTTGATCCCAGAAAGGCAGAGCCGATTCAGCCCAAAGGGCAGTGCCCAAGCCAGGGAGTCCTCTGACAATGAGAAGGTGGTCTCTGTAAATGCTCTTCCTTAATGAGGGATCTTCAAACCTCACCCTTTTGTTTCTTCTGCCTTGGATTTCTTTCCTCTGCCTTGTACAAGCTTTGCTCTGGGTTAAAGAAAAGCTTTCTGCTTATGTGCATGCCTCTCGTAGTTCAGAATTTAGTCAAAATGAGCATACTACAAAGTTCCCAAGAAAGCTTTTACCAACACCCACGTTTCCCCATCCCCTGTGGAGATCAGCGCCTCAGCCAGCTCTCCCAGCAGACTTCCTGAATGAAGCTTCTGGTAAAGCAGAATTCAAGAGATGAGAAGATCTGGAGCCAAGAATATCCTGCAGAGATGGAGCCCATAGGCCTGAGCCCTCAGGGGGGCAAGGACAGAGAGATGGGGGTAAAGCATGCTACCACAAGACTTTCTCCCCTGCCTGTGATTAGGGGAGCCTCTTCTCCAAAGGCTTGTGGTTGGATCTAGGCCTGAGAGACAGAACTGCCCATCTCTTGTGGAAAGAATCTGCAGAAGAACATTTATGAGGCTTTAAAACCACTGCTATCAAGCTTTTAAAAAATTCCTTTACATGTATTTATGGGTCCAAGGATGAGATTCCTGGGTGAGAAATTAATTACTTCCCTGAAGCTGACATTTCCCAGGGACTTAGCGGGAGCACACCTTCTCCAATCGAGCTGGCAGATCTGCCTCCTTATCTTCTAGGTCTCCCTCAGTCCTCTACAGACTCTTGCCCTCAGGATGGTTGCTGCTTCTTCTCCCTTTATCAGCCCCTAACCCACTATCCATTCTCCACTATTCTCTGCCCTGTTTTGTCCATGGGCAGCTGGTCCCACAAATGTGCTACCTGGGCCCCTTGCAGGCAGCAGGTCCTAGGTGGGTTTGGCTAATGGTAATACAAGAAAAGCAGAAGAGGGCAAAAATTCCTTTGGTGAAATGCCCCTCTACAGCCACAGCTCTTGCCCATAGCCTCTTCAAGATGGGGTGGGGCTGGAGAGGGCTGGCTCCACCCCATTGGGTGGCTTTACAGTTCTTGTTTGTTCCTTTAACCCTGTCCCCATTTCTGCTAAATAGTTCCGTCATTACAGTCTCTTTATTTGAGCCATCTGGGATGAATTCTATTTTCTGAAAGGAATCTGACAATAAGCAAATCAGGAAGAAAACTGCCGTATTTTGAGGCCATGCCAGATTTAGTAGGCAATAAGCTCTCTCAATCGCCGCCTCACGATCGTGCCCTGGCGTTCTGTGCCTTGTGAGCTACTGGGCAAGGGAAGGTACCCTATGGCAAGGATGGGTACCCGTTCCAGTTTATTTTTCTCTCCTCTTTTTGTCTTCTCTCCCCTCACCTCCCCTCCTGTCTCTCTCTCTCTCACCCTTTCTATATTTTGCCCTAGCCTAAAATAAAACATCACATTACCATCATCCTTGATCAACAAATTATTAGCAAGGATAAGAGAGATTTTTCAGTTCTTCATTCACAAAGCTGCCCTGAGAACCTGCTGTGTGTCAAGCTCTGTCCTAGAAACCAGGGCACCGAAATGAATGGCTACAACCTGGTCCCCACCCTCAAACACTGAAAGAACATTGAGTCTGGTATTTCTATTGAGTGGCCAAGAAAGACTTCTGTACTAGAGTATAGACAATCTGCTGGCCCCTCATCCTTCCCTCCCCACTGGGAGGACACAGACAGACACAGCGGTGGACACCCCCACACTGTGTCTCATGAGCAGGGATCCCCACCCTATGCACAGCAATACCAATCTGAATGAAATGTTCTAGATCCAGGCTACATGATGATCTGTACAGAGCAGAGGCCCCAAGCCCACAGCATTCCATTTTCATCAGCAGAACTTATCAGTATTTCTCTGGTGAAATAAATAATAATATAACGGTACTAATATAATGCTTCGTGGCCATGTTTCACATATTCATTCAACAACAGCCACGGAGTACCTGGTTCCATGTCTGTACCTACCTTGAGCTTAGTCTTTGGGCTGGAGAGCTACCCCCTTAGTGTCTTTCCCTCCAGTAAGGGGCATCCACTTCCTGTCCTGCTCTTTACCCTTGTCCCCCCCGCCCCCCGCCCCAGCTAACCCTGCCCCACTAGGCCTAGTTCCGAGGCTACAACTCAGGAGGCCTGGGTTTCAGACTTGGTTCATCACTGACTCACCTGCTGGATGAAGGCAGATACATTTCTTTCCTTCTGGTTTGGGATTTCCCACCTGCACAATGAGTTTGAAAGGATGATCAAGTAGAAACCCTTACAATAAGAGGGAGAGCTCGGGTATATGGTATGTATGAGTTTTTCTTTTTCCTGCTTATCTCTTTTTTCCAGAGTGAAACAATGTTCTAAGATGTGATCATGGTGATAAATAAATAACTAGGTGGTGATGTTGTGAGCCGCTGATTGTCCATCATGTATAGAATGTATGTGTGTGAGGATTTCTCAATTAAAAAATATATCATGTGATCCAGTATTTCTAATTCTATGATTCCTAAGAAAGCAATACAAGTAATGTACAAAGCATGTTTGTTGTAGGGTAACAACATTTATTGATGGAAAAGAATCCATCAATAAAGATGAATTAAATAAATTTAAAACTAATAAATACACAAGATCTGCTCTAAAAAAAAGTTAAAAAATAAAAAATAAAGAGAAGGAGGAGTATAACAGAGAAGACAGGATTTAACAAATGACTACGACTGCTGAATCATTATATTGATATTTCTGTTGGTCTCCAGTGTCTTAGAGCAGTTAGAAGAAAAAATGAAGAATCCGTGGTACTATAATCCATATCAAACTTAAGATCTGTGTTATAAGTACTTGTTAAAATGTACTTGGAATTTATTGCTTTTTTGTATACATGTTATATTTCACACACACACACACACACAAATGGTTAAAAAAAAAGTTAGAATGGGCATAGCCCAAATACCCCTAAAGATTGGGAGAAAGATCAAAGGAGAAAGTGGAGTTATAACAGAGAAGATAGGATTTAGCAAATGAGAATGACTGCTTAGTCATTATATTGATATTTCCTTAAGTCTCCAGTGTCTTGAAGCAGCTACAAGGAAAAACCTAAAATTTGTGGATCTATAACCTGTAAAAAACTCCGAAATCTGTTCTATAACTATTGTTACAGTGTGCTTTGAAATTTATTGTCTTTTGTACATATGTTATTTTTCACAATAAAAAAATAAAATGATAAAAAAACAGAAGAAACCCTTAGTGAAAAATCACTGTATATTCCCAAGCTCATTGCCACTGAACAAAAAGGGGTAGTAAGTAAATGCAGAAGAAAAGGGTTGCTGCCCAGTAATGGTAGTGGAGCGAATGCAAGGCTAGACTCATGGGGTGAGAATTAATTCCATTGAGGCCACTGATTTTCAACTTGTCTGCACATTATAACCACCCAAAAATCTTTTAAAACCGAGGCCCAGGCTTCTTCCAAGACCAATCAAAACAGAATTTCTGGGGCTGGGACCCAGAATTTAGTATTTTTATAAAGCCATGGATGAGACCCACTGATCTAGGTTTTCTGTCTACATTTTGGGAAATCTCCATCGAACAGCCAATAATGTCCATTTAGAACATAAATTTTATATTCTGAGTGTAAAGGGTTTTTCAATCATAGATAACTGGAAGAAGCTAGGTTATTAAACACTCTCTATTCACTTGTGCCTCATCTACAAAAATATAATCCCCTATTAAGAAGAGAACATATATGGATTAACTTCTATAATAAAAAATGTAATTAATAACTCAGCTAGAACAAGAGTTTGAAGGGCTAATAATCCCTAAGTACAAATTATGTGCTCTCATTAATATCTGTTACAAACTCCACTTATTAAACAAATAACTCCTTGCCTAACCATTTGCTTTACATTATAGCTATAGAAAAAACCATTTTTTCCCTGTCATTTGGGCTTACTCCTCACCCCACTAGAGATTTTCAAAGATCCTGGTTCAAGGGTTTCAGCCTTTTGCCAGCATTTTTCCTACAACCTCCCTTTCAGTCTGTGAACTGCAGGCTCCTACTGCCTCCGTCTCCCATCAGGCTACCTCTCACCCACACTCCACCACCCCCTGTTTACTATTTAGGACTCTAAGTCCCTGCTGTGTCTCCATTAAATAAGATGGAACAATCCTACTCAAAAGACAAGATATTATGTTCTTTCTCCCTTAGCTTGTTACAAAATCACTTACCAAAATTCTTCCCATTAAGGAATTAAAAAAAAAAGATATACTTAAGTAATTATATAGTTCTGGACCAAAAAGTTGACTCTAAATGTCCAGAAGCAGACACCTAATATGGAGTCATCTGATCTCTGACAAAGATGACATTGCAGTGTAGTAGGGGAAAAGGAGGTCTTTTCAATAGACATTGCTAGGTCAATAAGATATCCATATTAAATATATATATATATACACACTTTGTCCCTACTTCACACCATACACAAAAATCAATTCTGGATGGACTGTAGATTTAAACATGAAAGATAAAACGATAAAACTTTTATAAGAAAACATGGGAGAACATCTTCATGACCTTGGAGTAGATAAAGTTCTCTTAAACAAAACATAAAATGTGCTAACCATAAGAGAAAATTTTGATAAACTGAGCTACATAAAAATTAAACAGCTCTCTTCATCAAAAGATACCAGTAAGAGAGTGAAAAAACAAGCCAAAGAGTGGGAGAAGATGTTGACAATACATATATCTAATAAAGGATCTGTGACAGAATATAAGAAGAATTCCCACAAATAAATAAGGGTAAAAAAGCAGGTGGTCTGACTAGAAAAAAAAAGGGGGGGGGGACTTGAATAGGATAGGCACTTCACAAAAGCAAATATCCAGATGTTCAATATATATATCAAAAGGCACTCTACTTCAGCATTGAGTAGGAAAATGCAAATTAAGCCACAATGAGATGCAACTATGTATCTACTAAAATGAAAAAAGACAATAGCAGTTGTTAGTGCAATCAGAACACTTCATATATTGATGGAGGAAATAAAAGTTGGTGCAATTATGTGAGAAAACTGTACAGTAATATCTATTAAATCTGAGCATACATACATCCTATGAATCAGCAACTCTGAGCCTAGGACTATACCCACAGAAATCAGCATTAAAAGACATGTACAAGACAGGTAGTTCAGTGGTAGAATGCTCACCTTCCATGCAGGAGACCCGGGTTCGATTCCCGGACCATGTACCAAAAAAAGAAACCTGTACAAGAATATTCACTGAAGCACTATTTGTAATAGCCACACGCTAGAAAGCAACGAAATGCCCACCAACAGAGTGGATAAATAATTACAGTATTTATACTCACAAAAAGGCATACTTGGCAGCAATGGAAATGAATGAGCTACAACTACATGGAATAGCAGGGATAAACATCACTTAATACAATGTTGAGTAAAAGAAGTAGACACAAAAGAGTATATGCTCTATGATTCCATTTACAGTACACTTGCAAAACTAATCTATAGTATTAGAAGTCAGGAGAGCAGTTAACCTTGCAGGAAGTACGGGGAAAGACAGAGCCTGGGGCAGGGAGGGATAGAAGGAGGCCCTGTGGGGATGAGGTACTGCTCCATTTCATGATCAAAGTTCTGGTTACACGGCTATGTTCATTTTATGAAAAATTCATTCAACTGGACACTTATAATTGAAAAGTTGTACACTTTTCTTTGTGTATATTTTATGCCAATAAAAAGTTTATATGCACAAAAAAATATTGGGCAAGTATTTTTGGGCAAAACACTTAATCATTCCGGTATTAAATTTTTCTCTTCTATAAAAATTGGAACATTATACTACCACCTACCTTGTGGGGTTGTTGCAAGGATAAAACAAAAAGTGTGTGTGTGTGTGTATGTGCGTGTGTATATACATACATGACACCAGGTAGGAGAAGCATGCACTCCATTAATAACCCCTCCCTTCCCAATTATAAATTTATAATATCTTCTTATAACCTGGGGCGTTAAGTGAACCTTAGAGTCTTATGGGCCTTAAAGGGCTCTTTCCCCTTTTGTACACTTAAAAATAAAAAAACCAAAAGGACAAATAAGCCGAACAAAACCAAAACAGAAGATGTTTTGAGGGCTGATGTTGGCCTAGGGCCTTGCAAGGACAATCTAGAAATGCTTTGAGAGTCTACGTATATGGAAGCCACCCCCCAGCCCCAGGTCAGAACTGGGCATGGGCCACAGCAACACGGGAAGGAGCTGCCCATGAGAAAGGAGGCTGGGTGGGGGAGAAGGCAGAAACAGTGACAGTGGGGACAACACTCAGATTACAGAAAGAATGTCTCAGGGTCACGGCCTGCCAGTATGCTAGCCACACTTTCTTTTCTTTTAACCACATATGGGCTGAGTTCTCCAGCAGCAAGATCCGTCACAAACAAAACAATCCAGGGAAAAACACTGTTTCCTTAAAAGAAGTGCCAAGTCACAATGTGAGAAAGTACGAGTTACAGAAAACCTGAATTTCCCAGAAAATAAACTTGTGATTACCAGGAATTAGAAATCAACCACCACCACACCCTCATCCAGGGCTTACTCTGGGGGGGAGGGGCTCTGGTATGCACGTGGGTAGCCCCCCCCACCCCCGGCAGATTAGTTTATTCAATAAGTCTCTCGCTCACCCCGCCATCTCTTACTGAGCACACTGACAGTGTGCCAAGGCATTGTGCTGGCTGGATATAGGGCATCCAGAGAAGAACAAACATGGAACCTGCCCTAGTGGTGGTTCGGAAGATTCTAAGAGGGAAATGGGCAATTACAATGCAGGAGGTTGTATGCTAAATAGAGAGAAATAAAAAGGGCTCTGCAACTAGAGAGAAGACATCTTCAAACGAGCTAAAACTTAAAGGATGAACAGATCAGATGTGGAAATTTCCAAGCAGAGGGACAATGTGAGCCAAAGGCCAGAAGAAAGAGTGTTGCTGGAGTTGGAGGACTAGGGAAAGAAGCGAGAGAGGTTGGCTGCACCAGATCAAGGCAAAGCCTTCTGTGGCCTCTGTCCTGTAAGCTTGCAGTTCTCAACCCTCGCTGCATATTAGAACCCCCGAGCAACTTTCAAACCATACCAATGCCCAGGCCTCCTGCCCAGAGATGCCTATTTAGTGGGGCTGGGTGTGAGAACCATCATCCATGTTTCTTAAAAATGTCCCAGGTGATTCCAACACATAGTCCGGGGTGAGAAGCACTGGCTATAGTTTGGGGTTCTGCAAACTACGGCCCATGGTGTCAAATCTGGTTTTGTATGGCCCAGGAGCTGAGAATGGGTTTTACAGATAAACATTTGCAATCAGTTTGATTTAGGGAACACCAACTTTGAAACTGAATTAAGGAAAATGTTATCACACCCCACAAAAAAGAATGAATCCCATTCTCATTAGTAGACTGGTATTATAAAAAAAAATTGGTGCCCAATTATTATTACATTTTGAATTTCATTAATAAAAATATAGTGAAATTTCATTTTCTCCTTTATAAATGTGCCCACATTAATATGCTCGATTTGCCTCCTGGCCTGCAAAGCCTAAAATATTTACTATCAAGCCCTTTCCAGAAAACATTTGCTCACTCTGCTATAGCTGATGGGAAGCAACCAAACAGTTTTCAGCTGGAGAGTAACACAACATGGTGGGTTTGCAGCTGTTGGGGACAGATTTGAGGAGAAGAGTCTCAGAAGGAGGGAGGCCAGGGTCAAGGCCATTGTTTAGTCAGGGCCCAGGGAAATGAGGTCTCAGGCCATGGAATGGACGTGTAACACCGGAGGAGGTGGTGGTAACACCAGCAGGGCTTGGCGGCTGAGGCCTGTGTGAAGGGGGACAAGAGGGGGCCCAGGAGACCTCCTTGGGCCTGCCAAGGGCTACCCAGAGCTTCCAGCACCATCGCCTTCCTATCTTGGAAGAGCAATACCCAGAGACCGTTAGTGGGAGACAAGTAGAATCCCTTTTCCATTCCCCTTTCACTTGGAGGTAGTTCTGGTACCTCTCCGCCTAGACAAAAAGTACAAAGACCCACAAAGAACCAAATTGTGCTTTTTTTTTGGATTTTTTTAAATTTATTTTTTATTTATGATACATAACCACATACAAACACAAACATTCTTATCATATGATCATTCCATTCTTGTTACATAATCAGTAACTCACACTATCATCACATAGTTGTATATTCATCATCATGACAAATTTGTGCTTTAAAACCCTTTGACTCCTTGACTCCCAAATCCCACCCACTATGACAGGCAGAGCAGGTATAACAGTTCCCATTTTACCACAGGTTGCTGGGCCCTAGAGCAGAGCTGCCCCTTGACCGAGGAGGTGCACGCAGGAAGGAGAAGCCAACTCGGTGTTTTTTCCTTACCCCACAAAACACTGACCTGCAACCAAGATCCTAACCGTCACTAGCTCCGAAATGTTTTCGAATTGTTGTCCTTGTGTCTGAGTTACAAATGTCCTGAGACCTCTCTGCATGCACAGGGAATCTCACTCCCTGAGAAGCAGAGAGGGCAGGGAGCCCCTGGTCTCCGGTCAGCTCTGGGTTTGAATCCTGGCCCTGCCACGTCCTTCACTCCCTGACTCTGAGCATCTTCACCTGGGAAATAGGGGGAGGGGAGTTGAAACTCTACTTTACAGGGTTGTTGAGAGGCTTTAAATAAAATAATCCAAAATGCTTATCCAGTATCTTTGCAGAGTAAGTGCTCGGTGACGGATATTATTTTATTTAGGGTGATTCACTCTTGGAGCTCTCGCTGGAGTGGGCACATATGGAGAAGCAATGGAGTTAAAAGCATGAACCCAGAAGCCAAAATGCCGTGGTCTCAAGCCCGGCTCTGCCCCTTCCATTTGTGGGCCTTGGATGAGTCACTTGAAAGGATACAAATAGTTGCTACCTGGTGTAGGCATGAGAATAAGTGAGCTAAAATGCGTAAGGCATTTGGAACAGTACTTGGCAACAGGAAGTGCTATCGAAATGTGAGCTGTTGGTATTGCTTTGCAGCCATTGTTATTTTCCATAGTAATTTTAACACACCAGGCCAGTTTCTGGAATCCAACAGACCCTGTACCAGAAGTGAGCCTGATGGTGTACTAATTTACCCAGCATTTTTCGAACCCCTATTCAGTACCTGGCCTGTGCTAGCGTCCAGGATATCCAGCTGAACGAGGCTCCCCCATTGTACCTGGGGGCCTCACATTTTGTAAACTACTGGAAATTGATTTATACAGCTTCACACAGGAGAGCGTTATCAATGCACAGGTGTACATAGTAAAGCAGTAAATATTGATCCTACACGGCCACAGGCCCTTATCAGTCCTGACATTCAAAAAATTCTAAAACCAAAGGTTGTTGGTTTTTTTTTAAATAACTCATTTGGTGACAAAACCTGACCAGAGGTGATGAGAAGCCACTTATTGTGTCTGTTTTTCCCACTTGGTGTGAACAGTCATGCCTTTCGCTACAGAAAAAAATTAATGAGTTTGATTACGGAGTGCTGCTACGGACTCCACCGGGGGAATTACATAATAAACTGTATATGTACCCTATTCCCTTTCAAAAATCTAAAAACGCACCAAATGCCGAAACACATCTGACCTCAAGGGCTTTGGATGATGGAGTGTGGACATGTATTTATTATATCCATGGGACACCTATAATCACTCTTATCATTCCCTTCAACCAATTCAAAAAATTGATGCCTGTAAACAGATGACGTTTTATTTCTCTTTGGAAAAAAAAATTAATATATTGTTGGGAGTGTTTGTAAGAGAGATCTGAGAAATAATATCAGCTTTCCTCGTGTTACACAGTTGATATTCGATATATATATGCATCTACCTTATAACCAACACAGGCTCCATCAGACTGCATTCAGACAGAAAGACACAGCTCTGAGGTCAAGGACAGCAAATGTCTCATATGGCTTAACCGTGAGAAGACTGCAGGACAGGTGTGGAGATGGACTGGGTCTCTCAGAGGTGAAGCCTTAATCCTCTGTCTCGCAATCCAAGAAAAGCCCTTCCGTATGAGGGTTGTTCACAGGAAGCCCAGGGTGGCCACAAAAGGCATGTGTTGAAGCTGGGCAGAGAGAGGCAGATTGTGAACTTGGAAGCAGAAGGAGTAAGGCAAATGGAACCATTACTTCATAGGCTAATTAGGAGATGCCCACTTTGCAAATTGCTAATAGCCTTGGGGTATTGAAGTGACAGGCCAAATTAGCAGCTTGGAATGGCTGGGTTGCTTGCTAGGGAATGTCCCTCTGGTGAAGGAAAGTTCCAGGGAAGAAATACACCCTTAGGATGTTTCTATATGGGTTCTCACATCACATTTTGTGGATAAGAAAACAGTGAAGGAGAAAATCAGTCACGGGTCCCTGTTTCCCAATGTCTGGTCATCACCTCTCCCTTCCCGCAACCCGATGTCATGACAAAGGTGAAGGGTACTGAGAGGGCAACCCTGGGTGATCTCTGTCTTTACTTCCTGGGGAACCCAGGGCAAGTCACAGGCCCTCTGAGTAAAGATCTCCATACCCATAAAGTATGAGGTAAGGCAGCAGACCTTGACACTCCTTTCCAACCATATGTGTTTTGAGCTTCTTGAATCTCCAATCCTGCACTTCCTTTCTCCCTTTTTCTCTCTCTCCCACCCAAAATGAAACATGAAACTCCCAGCATTTTAACATTGAGAAGTGGCCGTGCGATACATATAAGGTTAGGGCATGAAGAGACAACTAGAAATTGAGTGAGGAATCCTTTTGGGTACCACCATTCCCTACTACCTTGGACACCAGACATCCTGCAGAATCAGACCCTGGCTTCTTCCCTGCTCTCCCCATGGCACCCAGACTATGCCGCTTTTCCTCTCTCTTGCACACCCTCCAAGACCCTGACCACTTTTCTTTTTAGCCATTTTTTCCCCTCATGGTTCTCCCCTTCTTTCTTCTCTAAAATCAGTTATGACCAATTGAGTGCCTACTCTGAGCCAGGTAGATTTGGCTACTGGTTTTAATCCTCAGAACAGCTTTGTGGACTAGACAGGTCATCCCCCTTTTAGAGACCAAGGCTCAGAGATGAAGAAACTTGCCCAGAGTAGCATAACTGGCAGGTGAGGCAGTTGATATTCAAACTCAGGTCCCTGGACAAGTTACAACTTTTGTCCTCTGTTACCTCCTCTGCATATTAAGCTCACACTTCCTTCCTCACAAAATGCTTTTAAAAGCTTAGAAGGTCAGTCCTGGGTCTGTCCTCAGCGGTTATGTGTCTGTCACTATTTCCCAAGAAGGGACTAAAGTGCTGCCTCCATTTCCCATTTGTTGAGCCTTTGCAAGACAGGACTGTGCCAGCCACAACGACAAATGAGATGGAAAATGCAAGAAAGACAGGCTGAGGAAATGGGAACTTAAACAGAGCTTGCTCAAAGGAAGTGAGATGGGAACTCCAAAATGTACCTGGGAACTACTAGAGAGAAGGCATGAAGGAATATTCAAAAAGGTTGCTGCAGCCTTGGGAAGGAAGCTTGGATGGCCAGCAGGAGGAGTCTGAGCTCTGCCCTGGGGCCACAGGGAGCCTCATGGGGCTTAGGGCAGGCTGCCCAGTGAAAAGCAGATGTCTCTTCTGCTTTGGAGGCCAAGAGTGGAGGTTGGGTCAGAGAAAGGGCAGGCCTGAAGAGAGAGATGAGACTGAAGGCAGGGAACCCAGAAAAGAGGGGAAGAAGCTGCTGAGGCCTAAAGTTTGGCAGAGGTCTCAAGTTTGTTCTTGGAGAGGAAGAAAACGAGAATAGCAACCCTGGCTCTCTCCCCCAACCTTGAGCGAGACAGAGTGAATTCAGTACCTCAGCCAGGAAAAGCCCAGAGGCTCACCCTATCGTCCCCAGATTTGGCGTATGCTTTCTGACGGGTTCAGGAACAATGTTGGCCATCCTTGAAGGTTCTTTCCAGAGCAAGAGTGGCCCCTGAATGCAACTCAGGTCACGAGCATTTCTAGAATGCCTGGCTCTCTTCCTGCTAGGAGATTCCCCAGGGCAGATGCACAGTAGGAAAGGGGCAGGTCTGGGTGAGAAGTCCAGGATTCAGGACCTTCTCCTGCATTACCTCCTAGCTGACAAAGTTACTTTTTAAACTTCAGTTTCAGCATCTGTAATATGGCTTATTATGCCATTTACTCTTAGGCTTGTTCTGAGAATTCAATGCAATAATCATTGTTTCATTATTCTATGACAATACATACCAATGTACTATCCTGCTTACCACTAATATGTGATAACCAACCATACCACCAGGTAGAAAATGCTTTAACAGAAGAACCTAGTGTTACAACCTAGAGAAAGAAGCAATTCCTTCCTGTATGCTTACCTCTGTGCCCTCTCTTTCACATCAGCTGTTTGCCTTCCCATCCCATTCTAAATCAATTTCTGACTTGTCAGCACAAAATCTCTGGAAATGAGCCTAACTGGTACAGACCACCATTTTCTAAAATTGATACATCAATTTTATAGCTGAGCACCTACTACATTCCAGGGTCAGGCACTGAAGATACAGAGGTGAACCACGCAGACTCCATTCCCAAATACAGCGTTTACAATCGAGAGGGAAGACACATTGAACAAGAAATGGCAAGTGGGAGACATTTCTGAATGCAAACTGGCCAACATGGTGCTCTGACCCACTAAATACATTAGCCGCTCCACACTGTCAAACTCATACAAGTTCCAGAACTACACAGTGATCAGGTCCTTCCTCAGCTCAGAAACTTCCTAGGACTCTGAGGGCTACAGCATCAAGTCCCAACTCTTCTTTAATATGCATCCTCTAACTCGAGCAAACTGCAGGTGACAGAAGCTTTGGGGAAACCTATGTTAGACTCTCGGCTCTGCTCTGTGCCCCTGAGTATGTTGTATACCCTTCAATATCATTAAGTGAATTCTTATCTGAAAGTTCTTCAGTGGCTCCGTACTTTGGATATGGAGATGAACAAGATATGTTTCTCCTTGTTCACAAGGAGTTAAAAGCTTAGCTAGAGCTCCCTGGGCCTTGGTTTGCTCATCTATAAAATGGAGGCAACAACATTAATCCCACCTAGAGTTAGTATGAGAATTAGATGCATAACATGTACCTAGCACTTAGCAGGTACTAAAGCAACATCAGATTCTCATGTATTTCTTTTCCCAACTCTGTCTTTAGTCAAAACTCCCCCTGCCTACTATGTGCTTTCCTCTCGTCCCCATGGCGAACCCGTTTTAAAGACCCAGCTGGAATCTTGATCTGTCTGGAAGCTTTTCTTGACCAGCCTATCCCCTTAGAATTCTAATTTCTCAAACTGTATGAGTCTCAAGACTCTCCCCAATCATACGTCTCAATTACATGTCTTTCCCTGCATTTGTGCCTTTACCGCAGCCAAGCTCCTTGGCTCCCAGAGTTCTTGTTGTAATCATGCTTTATGTCTAGTGAGTTCAAGGAGTATCTGTGGACTGGCTTGCTGACTGCTTAGCTGCAAGCCCCAGAAGAAGAGAGGGGGAAAAAAGCCATAAAACTCCCCAAGTACTGGGCCACTCAGGAGCCAGCCCTCCCTAAAAATTCTGAGACAATAGAAGCCCTCTGATCCCCAAACCTGAATGGCCTCGTCACTTCTGCTTTCTTAGCTCCCAAAGCAGCCCAGCTGTTTGCACTCTTGCAGGGGCCCCTTCCACCCAGGGGCGAGGAAATGGCTGCCAAATTGCAGCCCTAATTGGGAGGCAGGCAGGAGAATGGCTGGGGACACAATAGCCCATGGGTCGCCAAGCTAAAGCATCTGCCACCCCTCCTTTTGTCTGTTTCCCAGCCCATTACACACACGATCCTCTCCCTCTGACCTTCAGGCCTGGTGGCTGCTGAGTTTCACAGGCCTCTCTCCTCTCTCATTCACACTCCATAGGGTCATTTAGTCTCTGATGGCAAAGAAGAGAGAACAGCTTAAATAACTTAATGAGTTACCAAAGCCAAGACAGACAGACAGACACAAAGGAAAACTGTTCTCTGGGTCTGTCTGGGCAATGTTTGAGGAAGCCTGGGTCCTTGTCATTGAGAAAAGGGAACACTTCACAGAGCTTTGTCCCTTCATCAAATGAGTTTTTCTTGAGCCTACTCCCTTCATCGAATGAGTTTTTCTTGAGCCTACGCTTCAGGCTCTGGGGAGGTCCAAGATCCCAATGCCAAGGAGCTTCAAGGACACAGAGGTGTGAGCAGGGACTTTATATTCAGATGTCAGGACCTCTGGAGTTTAGAGAAGGAACTCAGTCTCTGGCTTGAGGTATTAGGAGAGGATGCTCAAAGGACTAAGATTCAAGGATAAGCAGGAGCTAGAAGGGAAGGCCATTACAGCTACTCATGGGTAGGAGCCCAGAATTCCTGGTAGCCTACTAAGTACCAGGCCATGTGCTTACTACTTTGTATATATGATTTTATTTAGTTCTCAAAACAGCCCTGTGAGACAGGAATTATTGTTATTAACATCACCATTTTGCAAATGAAAAAAAACCAAAGCCTAGGGAACTGAATAACCTGAGGGTCAAAAAGCCAGTAGGTGGCAGAGTCAGGATTCTAACCCAGATCTGAAGGACCCCAAAGCCTGCTGTCTCAACTACGTGCTACGTGATTACTGGGCAAGAGCACAGATATCCCCCATCCTGCTGCTCCTCTAGGTGCTGTGTCTTGAGCCAACCCATTATTCTAAAATCTCTGGTCTCTGGATAGTTCCTTTCCAGGCCAGAGGCAGCCTGCCTCTCATGGTCAACAAAGAAGGGCATCCCGGTAGTTAGATTTCATAGGCAGCTCCTTCCCTGTCAAAAAGAGGTTGCATGGTGGAGAGTTACAGGAAAGCAGTCTGACAATTAAAAATACCAAATCCATGCCACTAGGCAAGGCCAATTCATATGTGTTTTCTCATTAAATCCACATGACAACTTTGGGCACAAGATATTATCATCATTTCCACTGAAGGAAAATTAAGGCTCAGAGAGACTCTTTTTCAAATCAGGGAATTCGCATATATATGTTTATTCACATTTAGCCGAACTTGTACAAGAAAAATATGAGTCCAGTGCAGACAGAAAATAGAAAATCTGGAATGTGACTTCAGGGTGCATCCAGGTCTATGCTTCTCTCTCTTTCCCATGCTTTGCAGAAGCTCACCACAGATATCCTTTAACCTAGGGCATCCATCCCCCCATGGGCTGAGAAAGGATTCTAAATGCAAAGGTTCAATTAACCTGCCTGCTTTCAGAAAGGAGTAGGGAGGTCGCATCTGGGTGGAGAGTTAGGTCAGATGCTTTTAAAGGTCAGCAATTTTCATCCAGTCCTACCACCTACGGCCCTAACAGAGCCTGGATCTGAGGTTGCTGCTGTCACTCACAAAATGTGTGACCCTACACAGATCATTTAACCTCCACACACTTTTGTTTTCTCATCTGTATCATAGGAATATTGATACTACTTGGGCTGTTAAGAGAAGTGAGATGGGAGAGGGATGTAAATGCATCCTGTAAACCATAAACCTTACATAGAACATGCTTGGGGCCGAGGGATGAAGTTACTCAAGTGCGTGTGCACTGAATAAACATATTGTGAGTGCCTGCCCTGTGCTGGAGAACATTAAGACAGACACTGAAAAAAAATGTGGTATGTAAGGCTCTAGAATTAAGATGGGCTAGAAGCTGATAAAATTGACAAGGACAGATAGGAAAAGAACTGCTGACGCTGGGATGCTGGAACTAAGTCTTGAAGAAAAAGCAGGATTTGACTGAGCAGACAGAGAGAAGGCATTCCAAGCAGAGGGGACAGCATGGCAAAGGAGCCGAGGTGTGAGCAGGCTAGGAGCAGAGGTATGAGCAGGCTACGAGCAAAGGGCCAGGTGGTAGTTCAGTATGGAGGAGCAAAGCACACAGATGCCCCATCAGCCCAGCAAGCACAGCCCCAACCTTCACCAGGAAGGAACAGGATTTATTCATCACTGGAACTTGACTGCATCTGACCTGCATAACTTTCCTTGGCCAGATGCATGAAAACAGCCCCAAATCTCACTGACCCAAATGATTCCCAACATTTATTTCTTTGGCCATTCCTTCCTCTGATTTGCTAGCAATTTCCTGAAGTTAAACTAAACTGCTAGGCATATAATATGAGTTCCAACTGTTTTAGGAAGCAGTAATCTATTGGTTCCATATTCTTCTCTGGGAAGGAGAATCAGCTGAAATGAATAGTTGTTTTCCATATGTACATGTTATTCCCGTCTCACTTTAGTCCACTTACGGACATGAATGATCTGTTAGGAAGGCAGAGAAAAAATGTGATCACTCTCACCATAGCCTAGCCTAAGAGGAAGGACTTGGAGAGTGGTGGTGGATATTTTCTATTTTGTGGGAACAATTAAAGACTTTGCTTCTTTGGAATTACAGAGGAGAACATAAGGCAGGAAAGAATCTTGGGGATCACCTAGTCTAATGTTCCATCCGAGATAAGACTCCCTTACAAAACTACCCAGCCAACTTCCCGACACCAATGCTTTGTCTGAATAACTTCTGTTTTATTAACTTAGTAATTTGATGAATCTGGTGGAAACACACACAATGTACACATATACTCTGAGATCAAGAAAAAAGAGGAAAACATAAAGACAAAATGTAGATTTGGGGAAATCATATCAAATTTGTCTCCTCCGCTTACATAGATTGAGCTACTAGGACCCTACGAAAGACATCCAAACTCTGAGTTTCTTCCTTTGTAAAAAGTGGATTATTGGTAACAGAGTCCAGCAGGAGTTAGAAACAGGGTAAGATAATGGGTAATTGGAGCTGATGGGATACAGACTGTGCAATAGGACTAGATACAAAAACTCAAAAATGGACAGCACAATAATACCTAATTGTAAAGTAATCATGTTAAAACACTGAATGAAGCTGCATCCGAGCTATAGGTTTTTGTTTTGTTTTGTTTTGTTTTTATTATTATTACTTTTATTTTTTTCTCTATATTAACATTCTATATCTTTTTCGGTTGTGTTGCTAGTTCTTCTAAACCGATGGAAATGTACTAAGAAACGATGATCATGCATCTATGTGATGATGTTAAGAATTACTGATTGCATATGTAGAATGGTATGATTTCTAAATGTTGGGTTAATTTCTTTTTTTCCGTTAATTAATAAAAAAAAAAAGTGGATTATTAAACTTTCCTTTTGGGGCTGCTGTGAGGATGAAGTGGAATAATGCATATAAAGTGCCCAGCAGAGGTGCCTGGCATATGGCCAGCACTCAATAAATGGTAATTGTTATTATCTCATTAGCCCAAACTCCCATTCAAGGAAAAAATCCTTCTTCAAACAATCCTGACAAACTAGAGAGCTGTCAGGTGTGGCCTGAATAAATATTTGTTGATAGGTTTGGTAATCAGTTGACTCTAAATACTTGGGGAACACACACACACACACACACACACACACACACACACACACACACACACACACACACACACACACACACACACACACACACACACACACACACACACACACACGGTGCATGCTCTCTCGGAGTATTTCTCAAAACCCTCAAGCTGAGGAAGACTTTCCTATCAACAAGCCCACATCCTTCTCCATGTAGTGATACTTAATTGTTAAATCCTTCCAAATGCGGAGCCGAACTCTACTCCCTACAAATATTCTCCAATCCATGGTTTGCTTTCTTAGCGACTTTTTTTTTTTTAGCCACACAGACTCCTTTCAAAAATTCCTCAGATAACTGCACATACACTGAATAAATTTCCTGTAATTTTAGGGGTGCCATGGGCTTTGTGAAGACCTTTGTGCATGTGCCCCTACCCTGAACTTCACCAGCAAGGCTTTGAAAGTGCAGACACGTCTCTCCTTCGCCAAGCATCCCCACCACCTTCTACTTCCAGTACTCCTCCTATAACTTTAGAAAAGGAAAGTGGAGCTGAACTCAAGGTCTACAATCGACAGGCCACGGTTCAAGTTCCTCTTTCCCCATGCAGTACATCTTTGAGCCTCAGTTTCCTCATCTGCAGAATGGGGATCATAACAGTGCTACCTCACAGGGCTGTTGTGAGGCTTGAAAGGAATAATGCAGGTAAAGAACCAGCACAGTGCCTGACACAGAGTAAACACACAATAGAAGTTTGCGATTGTTATTTTTCTGCTTATTAGATCTGCTCCCTTGCCCTCGTCCTCCTGTGGAAGGAACTACGGTTTGCCACTGTTGCCCTTAAAGGAATGTTCCAGAACATTCACTCTTCTCCAGATGAAGGCTCCCAGGACAGAGTCCTGAGTGTCATGCCCAGGGTGGCAGGCAGGGGGCGCTCTGCCCAAGTCAGACTTCGGACAGCTAGCTGCTAACCAGGGCCAGACTCCTGCCCTGTAGGAGCTCTGACAGCATTTAAAAAGGTCCTTGATTATGGAAGATTTGAACCACTTATTTTCAAATGCATTTGTTCAGTATATTTAAACATCTTAAGACAAAGGTTCTTAGGAGAAGGGAAATAAATAAAAGAGATGCATGGGGGCAAATAATTTGAGAACCCTAATGTCCTTCCCCTTTTTATTGCCCTCCCTCTTACTTTCTTTTAAACAACAAACACATATTGAGTGGTTACCTGCGTCAGTCTTGTGCTAGGCACTGGGAACACAAGATGCATAAGGTTTCTGCCCTCAAGGAGCTCACAGTCTAACGCAGAGAGCAGACTTATAGAAAGAATACAGTGTGACAATCCCCCAACAGGGTGTGTGAGTACAGGGGCTGAGGGTACCCACTGCCAGCGCCTTGGATTCTGTGTGGGACGCAAGGGCTAAGGGATATTACCCAGAGATGGTGATACTTGACTTAAGACCTTTCACCTTTAATCATTTTTTAGACATTTTGCCAGTTATAAAAAATCACACATATTTATTAAGGGATATTTGGAAAGTATACTTTCCAAAGGTGTCAGCAAAAGAAAAAAAAACCCTATCTCACCACTAGAGGCAACCATTAATGCAATCTGGAGCATTTCTCTTTTAACCCATGGATTTCACATAAATGAGCTCATTATGTCGATACAATCTGATAGGCTCCTCTTTTTACTTAACATTGAAATGTAAGCATTTTTCCATTAAGCTCGGTCAGAAGAATGACCTCTGTCTGGATCTTTGATTTTGCCGGGTCTGAGACCAGGAACCCGGGAGCTGGCGCAGGCCTAGAGAGTAAGTGATCGGCTGGGTTTCAGGAAGCAGGTTGAGCCGGCAGCTCTCATGGAGCATTCCACCCAGGGAGGAGCCCCGGAGACGTCGGAGAGCTGGCGTGGCACTCAGGAGACAGCCCCTCAGGGAGAGTGTGCAGGGTGAGAAGAGAGATGACCAGGGTAAGGTCCCTGCCCTCTAGAAGCTCACAGTCTAGTTGAGTTCCTGTGCAAGTCTTTTACCCCCAGCTAGATTGTAAGCTCCTTGAGGGCAGTTACCATTTCACACACAGCAGTCCCCTCGCCAACCAGGGGGGTTAGGTTTCTGAAAGCCCCTGGGATAGGAGAAGTCAGGCTTGAGGAACTTAGGACCTTATTGGGGGGAAAAAAAGAGGGTTAGGGGAATGAAGTCACAGGTGAACTCAGGAAATCATCATATTTTTACATTGATATAAAGAAAAATGACAGCGTGTTCAAAAACTTGAATATCAGTTAACACAAATTAATAACATATATTTTACAATTAATTTTCATATACCATCCACCTCTTTAGTGCTTCCCTTCGTAATTGTAGCAGAATGCTTGCAAATTCACTTTTGTATTGGCTGAAAAAACATACTAGTTAAGAGTCATTTTCTTCTATAGCTATTTTCCCATCCAAATGGACAATGTACCCCCCCCCCCCTTTTTTTTTGTGGCAAGGGCAGGCTCTGGGAATCAAACCCGGATGTCCAGCTTGGCAGGCAAGAATTCTGCCGCTGAGCCACCGTTGTACCACCCTCAATGCCCTTTTATTGATTTTTGTTTTTGATGACTTCGGGCTACGAACTGCTGCATCTTGCTCCCACCTGTAGCACACCTCAGCCCCTCCCCTCCCACCCAGCAACAATGCATTGCTGAAATCTGAATCATCCCCTTCCACTCTCCTGTTTCCCTCTTCACTATAAAAAAATTCACCTCCGCTCTGCCGTCCATTTATCTACTTTTCTCTTCCCAACCTCTTGGCAGATTTTTCACCAATTATTCCCCACAGGAATAAGCTAAGAATACTGACTTTGGACTCTCCATGGTTGCTGAAAAAGTGGGCAAAAGTGAAGTTGTCAGTATCAGAATTTGGTTTCTTTCTTTCCTAGAGCCTAACACATCATTCACTGACTAGTTCGCAGAAGGTACTCAAAGAATTCTTGTTGAACTGAGCAATTTCCTTGTCCAAAATAAAGGATGTGGATTTTTTCCCTTTTTCCACTCACTGCTCTAGATGAATATTAAACCTTGTACACAGCATAAATATTGAAATATTTGTAGGCACATTTAATTTTCCCTTTTGACAGGTCATGATGACAAGAGGGAACTAATAGATGCAATCTATCTGCATTCACGAAGGCAATTTTGAGTTCCACATGACATGCTGTCAATAGACTCAAAAGATATAGCCCTTTAGTGGAGGAATTCTCCATCTTTTCCAGCTCATAGACCACTTGGATAAAGCAAAAGACCTACTAACCAATGATTTTCTCTCTGCATGCACATGACACAAAAGGTTTTCACCTTGACTAAATGAAAGGACTAGCATTGTTTCTGACGAGAAAACAACAAAACAAAGTCTTTAAAATTTAATATTAACCAGTTACGTTTGCAAAACACTTTACAGTTTACAAAATGCTTTCGTGTACATTTTCATTTCACTTATTCTTTGCAGAACACTGGGACCAGAAAAGGCACCGATATGTCCATTTTGCAAATGAAGAAACTGAGGCTATCCTAAGGAAGGGGCCAAAAAAACAGCAGCTCTCTAGTTAAATTTGAACCTCACCCCATTCCCAAACATTGTCTCCAGTTACAGGGGAGTTACAAATAAAAAACAAAACTGAATTGCAATGCTGTTCCACTGGTCCCGTGATTGCCTGTACCCAAGGGGTAACCCCCCTTCCCCTACCCCCAACTTTCTTCCCCTATCCACTCCACAAGTCCTGTCACCCAGCCTGGTTCATGAGCACATTTGGGTCTAGGAGCCATGGTGAAAGGTAATTAACACATGTTCAGCACTATAGGGACCAGAGACTGCAGGTCTGCACACCTCACATGCATGATCTCATTCTATCCTCACAACAGCCTAGTGAGGTAGGCTCTGTTATTACCATCTTGTCCATGAGAAGGTTATGAGAGGTTAAGTGACTTGCCCAGCTCACATGACCTTAAGTGGAAGAACCTGGTTTCTTTTCCATTGTTTCCTATAGGTCCCCAATAGGGAAGGAGCAAGATGAAAGTTGAAACTGGGCTGTCTGATTGTAGATTTTTCTAAATATAATCCTCTGTGAAGCAAAGCAAAATGAATATGACAGATCCCCAAGGACCTCTCACACATCTTTTGTCATTTAATCCTCTTTCTCAATGATTACCCTTTTAGTGCTGCAGAAACTGGGAATCAAGAAGTATATTGGCTTGACCGAGGTTACATGCCTAGTGAGTGACAGAGCTGGATTGGAACCCAGATTCAGATTCCAGACAGGAGGGCAGACTCCCCAAAGCACCTCATCTACTCAAAGAACCAGAAGTGCTCCACCCTCCAGTTAAGCAATCAGCCAGCCTCAGAAGGATTTTGGCCCTTAGAAGTGGCTACTCAGGGCAAAGCCTTCAGCAAGGAGCCCTCCTGTGGACTAAGGCTGGATTTTCTGATGCTACCATTATGATTAAGCCAAAATATTCCTACATCCTTTGTGAGGAAAAAAAAAAAATCTGTATTTTAAATGAATTTACCCAACCCTTTGGTTTCAATTCCAGAAAACTTCCAACCAGGATGAGGGGGTTGGGTCCGCTCATTCATTGCCAAGGAGATTTTTTTTTAAATATTTTTTACTGTGAAATATATATACAAAAAAGCAATAAATTTTGAAGTACACTGTAACAAGTAGTTAGTAATAGAACAGATTTCAAAGTTTGGTATGGGCTACAGCTCCAAATTTCAGGTTTTTCCTTCTTTGCTCCAAGATACTGGTGACTAAGAAATATCAATACAATGATTCAGCAATCATGCTCATTTGTTAAATTCTATCTTCTTTGTTATAACTCCTCCTTCTCCCAATCTTTAGGGGCAGTTGGGCCATGCCCATTCTAACTTTTTCATGTTGGAAAGGGATGTCAATAATATGGGATAGAGGGAAGGAATTAGTTGACATTCTTGGAGAGGCTGGCCCCTCTGGGTTTCAGGACTTATCTGAACCAGGAACCACTTGGAGGCTGTAGGTTTTCGGAAAATAATCCTAGTATGACTGTTGTATGTGATAATCTTGTGAATCCAGATAGAGCCCTAGCTGTTCTCTACAGTTAATAGGCATGTTTTGGTTGGGGTTTGGCATTCTGTGGTAATTAGCACTATCTAGTTGAAGCTTGCATAAGAGTAGCCACCAGATTAGTCTCTTGACTCTATCTGAACTCTCTTAGCCACTGTTGTTACACTCCTTTTCCCCCTTTTGATCAGGAAGGCTTCATCATCCCATGGTGCCAGGGCCAGGCTCATCCCTGGGAGTCATGCCCTACATGTCCCATGTAGGGGGGTAGGTAATGATTTTCCTTGCAGAGTTGGGCTTAGAGAAAGAGAAACCACATCTGAGCAACAAAAGATGTTTCCTGGAAGTAACTTTGAAACATAACTATAGGTAGGCTTACCTTCTGTGCTACAGAAATAAGTTTCACAGGAGTAAGCCTCAAGATCAATAGGTTGGCCGGTTGACTTGGGAGTCCCTAATGTTTGAGACACTATCAGAGTTTTCCCTCGTGGTAAAGTTGAATAGTTTCATATTTTTTCTCCAGTCCCTCACAAGGGGCTCTTTGCCAGTATTTTTTAATGATCTGCCCAACATACTCTGGGATATACCTGGGTATTGCATTAAGCTATATAGAATTACAAGTGCACGGGGGAATTTTAGCCAACTGGTGGAAGGGAAAGGCCCAAAGAGCACCCACCTAATTTGAATAAGGTTCAAATTTCACATGAGGTTCCAGTGTGAACTAAAAGTCAGGCTGCAGGACAGAGAGCAGACTAGTGGTTGTCAGGGGCAGGGGGTAGGGGAGTATAGGAAGTGACTGCTTAATAGGTTTGGGGTTTCCTTTTGGGGTGATGAAAATGTCGAGAAACTACACAGAGGTGATGGATGCACCACAATGTGAACACACACATCAAAATGGTTAATGGTCAATTTTGTTATGCAAATTTTATGTCAATTTAAAAATAATAAAAAAGGAAAACAGAAGGAATTTTGCCTATGCTCAGCACAGAGTCTGCAGATAGAGGATGTCAGCAAGGGCTGGCGAGCGGAAGCTGGCCTCACTTTTACCAAACCTGAGGATATGGAAACTTGCTTAGTACGGGCAATGTTCAGCACCAGAGCAGGTGTGTGCAAGTGTGTGTTTTCTCACCTATGCAAGTGTGTGTGTATATGACATGTATCTACAATGGGCAGAGGGGAGGGCCTTCAGAATTATATTTTTACAGCTTAATTAATCAGTGTGGTGAATTTCAAGATAGCAGTGATAATAATTATCAGAACAATGACAACAATATTATAATATGGCTATTCTTCAATGGTGGCAGACACTATCTATTGAGAGATTGCTCCGAGCCAGACACCACAGTAAGTGCCACACGTGCATCATCTCATTCACGGTTACAACGAACCATGAGAAAGGAATTCTCTCCATTTTCAAGAGGAACCCGAGGCTCTCAGGTAAGTACTTGCCCAAGGTCACACATTAGAAATGCCAGAGCCAAGATTTTTAATCGGATCCACCTGAGTGATGCCTGTGCTTTTTGAAGAGGGAGGGGTCATAATTACTTTTGAATTGTGGAAAACTCTTAAAATGTAGAAAAACACTTTTAAAAGCCATATAATCACATTAACCAGAAATAACTATTATTAAACACTCTAACATATTTATGGCTGATCATTTCTATGTCTTTTATTTATTTATTTTTTACATGGGCAGGCACCAGAAATCAAACCCAGGTCTTCAACATGGCAGGTGAGAACTCTGCCACTGAGCCATGGTTGCCTGCCCTCTGTGTCTTTCATCTGGCTGAAATAAATACTATCCCACTTGTTCCACAATTCTCCATATGCATAATTTTGAATAGCTACATAATATTCCCTCACAGGTTGCCATAACTAACTCTTACCTTAATGCTGAGCAGGAGAGTGCTTTATAGACATTTGCACTTAGAAAAATGCTGTGCAATGCAATTTTGTCCATCTACCTTCTATGAATTTCTGGTTATTTCCTAACGATTTCAGAATCTAGGATTACACTGGATGTTACACCCACCCCCCACCCCCCTCTCCAGCTAGGCAGGAGCAGCATATAGGGAATTTCCTAAAAGTAAATGCACCTAGTACTACCCCAGAGCTAGGACCGGGATCCTGGGGCACAGGGCTGCTGGGAATGACACACTGGTTGCCCTGGTCTGAACTACTGTCCCAGGACTCTGATGCCCCACCCCACCCCGTTCCTGGTATGTTCCTGCCCTGACTGCACAACATACCAGAGTCTTGACCAAAGAAAAGAGAAGGTTCCTCGTCACTACGCTAAGTCAGGGTGGAGAAAGCCTGCTGGCAATCATCTAACTTCTCCTCCACTGCCATGATTTCTGGCACATACACAGCTACCTGCAAAATTGTTAGCTGAATATGTATTCTTTACATCAACTTACTTTCTGTTTCTGGAATCAATTTATCCAAAAAGGAAAATGTGTCTTATTATGGTACATTTAAAAACAACATCTCTTCATGGAGAGAAAAAGTTCTAAATACAATGAATACAGTAAAAACAAAACAACATAAGTGCTGTTGCCTGGGCTTCTAAACATCCAGACGAAGGCTTGCTCTCCCAGTGATAAAAAGGGAGATTAGCAAGTGTCACCAAGGTATTAAATACCCGCTTATTTAAGTGCCAAAGTCAGACTCCCTCCTGAACTAAATCACAAACAATGAGAAGAAATTGAACAGGACTTTCTTGCCTTGTGATTCAATGTTATTTAACACCCTGCTTAGGTAACAGACCTGCAACCATTTGGTACCAGTTCCCCAGAGGGGAAGCACAGACCTAGTCCAGTCTTCTCCACTTACACAGGAATAAAGAGGCCCCACGTCAAGTGGCAAGCTTTTGTCACACCCAAGCCTTGCAGCAAAGCACAACTGAGAATCTGGGTCTCCTGGCTCCCAACCCTTATTTGATCACTCTTCGAACACTTCATTTAAAGAAAAATATTGGGCAACAGAGTTTACAGAAAGAAAAAAACACTTTTACTTTCATCTTTGTTTATACGATCTCCATACATGTTATGATAGAAGAGATCACCACATCCACAGTTAGGAAAAGAGATTGTTACAAAGAAATAAGCATTTCTTTAAAACAAAACAATGTATTCAATCAGCAAGTAATTATTGGCCATTGACTTCCATGCCAGCCCATATGCTAGGCATATGCTGGAGAACAAGGGAGACAGCCATCTCCTCCCCACCTTCCCGCTTATCTGGGACCATGTTCTGGCTAGAGTGGGCTCTGTGGACTGATCATCCATTTACTTACTCCACAAACACACTGAGCACCTACTAAGCATCAGGCACTGCCTCCTACACTGGTGTAAATGGAGAATAATTTATCATTTTCCTCAAGAGATTCAAGATTTCCATAAATGCTTCTCTATGGAAGCATTAGTGTTCTCTTCTGACAGTCATTCTAATAACTAAACCTACTGTTAAGATTCAAATGTAAGAATGGCAGGATTTAAAAATATCACTGACATCAATTATAGGAAGTTTTTATAAAACTGATGCTGAATTTTTGAAGGGTACAATTTTAATAGAATACAAGGCTTAGATACTTATATCAACAGCGGCTAACATTTATAAGCAAAAAAATAATATAATTATTAATAATTAGCTAATACTTTTGGATACTCGTGATCCACTTTGCCACCAGGCTAAGAACTTTTGCAGACACTTACTCATCTAATGCTCAGCAGAACCCTGGAATTATGATCTGCAGTATACAAGTATAGAAACAGAGCCTCATTGGGGTTAAGTAACTTTCCCAAGATCACACAGCTAATAAGTACTGAAGCCTAGATATAAATCCTTACCAGCTGATTGAATGTTTAAGCCTTTCAAAATTTTGTCCCAATGGTACAAGTACTGGGGGAAAAAGAAACGTATGTCAATTTTTTTCCATTTAATTATACTCACAAAGAGGAGGGGCATTTCACGGCTCCCCCAACTAGCTTAACTATTTAGTGTTAGTTAACGAATGAGTGACAGCAGTGTTTCCCAAACTTTGTAGTGCATCAGAGTCACCTGGAGCTGAAAGGTAAAACAAAGACTGCTGTGCACCCACCCCTAGCATTTCTCCTTCAGTAAGTCTGGGATGGAGTCTGAGGAATTCCATTTCACCAGGTGGTGCTGATGTGGCCGGTCCAGGGACCACACTTTGAGAACCACTGGGTTATGGACTCATGATTTTCAGAATTAGATAGACATAGGGTAGAATCTTGAACTCACACTTGCTTTCTATGGCTGTGGGCAAGTCACAGAGGCCGAGTCCCTCATCTATAAAAAAGGACACTACTACTATTGAATAGAGTCACCGTGAGGATTACATGGAATGAGATTATACATAAAATCTGCCATACGCCAGGCATATAGTAGGTATTGAATGAATTGGTTCTGGTATTATTGATAAGTGATCCACACGAGAGAATGCACACGAACTTCTCCACTAAATGCCCTTCTGGAAATGACAAGGGATATTTCATCCCAAATAATCATCTATACATGAAAGTCTTAAAAAAGAGTGGCCACTAGAAAAGGAAATTACCTCTCTTGTGGGAAACTCATCAAAGCCAAATGCCCACAGGTGAAGGGCTGCTCTTCCACAGCTAAGTGTCCGCAGTGGAAGCATTGGGGTGCAGACTAGAGAGCTCTTGGATGTGTAGGCAAAAACACAGGTGCCTGACGGGTTCTGGGCTTATTTGGAGCTGACTGCAGAATTAATAATTATAAAATAACAATATAATTGCATGGGCTTTGTGAAGCACTTTGCTGTTGAATGGAATAAATGAGAAGTATTAAATAGTCCATTTTGTCTTCCTTTGCCTGATTTATAAAGTGTTGTCTATGGGGGATTTTTTTTTCCTTTGGATTGTTGTTGATTTAAAAATAAGCTGCAGAGACAAATCTTGTTGTGAGCTCCCCTTCCAGAAAAAGCAGAATATATTAAGGGCTGGAAATTGGCATTGGAGCTAAATATAGCCATGTGGTAGAGTAGTGGAAGAACTTGGACACATTTTAAAGCTGTTTAAAAGTATCTGAAGCATTTAAAGGTGGGATCCTGGTGGGATTGAGCAGAACTTAAATCAGCTGATGAGAGGTGTATTTTAAAGGCTATTTGTAAGGGGTTTTTTTTGGCCAAAGAGGAGTGAGGCATATTTGTATGACCCAAAAAAGAGGGATCAAAGAGGGATGGAAGATGGCAGAGATCCAGCTTAGCTAGTGATTTGCACTTGCTGGGGCTTGGCTGATGAGACTCTTGGAGTCTCAGGTTCCCCTGGCAGGGAGAAGAATGGCTCCCCAGAAACCATTTTGGCTTTAATGGTGGCTCCTCCAAAGCTGTCCCTCATTATTCAGGTTTCAGTTCTGACTGCCCCCATCTAGAGCAGATACTATGGATCCCCTCCACCCACCACCTGCAGCTATTATGGACACTTCCCACACCATAAAGACTTCCCAACTCAAGTAATACACATGCATTTCCTCTGCCTAGGGACTCTCTGTAAGCAGACATCCATGTATGGGGCAGAATAGAAGAGTCTGGAAGTTAATTCCCATGCGTGTAATCCTCAACCACTGAGGAGCATACAGTGGTGGATAAATACTCCAACTTGCTTGGTCCCTGATGGAACAACTGTCAAGTGAGTGCTTCAGGGATTCTCTGAGCATCCCAGCAAGACTGAGCCCCAGCTGTCCACAGTGGTAACCTAATCTACAATCACCTCATAGTAGCTTCCCTCCCTCCATTCCCTACCCCTCCATCATGCTTCCTGGAATCCTCTCACAAATCAGCTACTTACCCCCAAATCCTTTTCTCAGAGTATGATTTTGGATATCACCAAGCCCCCACTTCACCCCTCCAGCCTTCTATTACACCAACCTGCTTTATTTCCTTTCGGAAGCTCTCTGAACTTACCTGTTTACTTGTCTTATGTCCCTGGATAGGCATGGCCTGGTGTTGCTCTATATCCACCACCTGGAACTGTGTCTATTCAGTCTCAACAAATATTTATTGATTAAATGGATAAACGTATACCAATAGGAAATGGCTTCCTTCCAGGACCATTTATACAAACAGAAAATAAACTCCCATCTCTTGATACCACCTCCCTCTCTTTCCCAGAATATAATCCTGCCCTAACACAAACTTGTGAACATGCTCAGAGGTTTAACTGGAAGAATTTTGTAATTCAGAGAGCTGTGTGTCTTCAGGAAGAATATTTGACTTATCTGAGCATCCTGAGACCGTCTCAAAACTAGGAAAAGTTTTGCTTGCTTAATGGGTTTACAGTGAAAGCTATGAGTATAGAAATGTAAAGTGCCTGGTATATGATAGGTATTTAATAAATGTGAGTCCCCTTCTTTTTCTTTCACCTTCTCAAACTCAATAGTATGTCCTACACTCTATAGGGAGAGGGGATTCTTTAGGTACCACGCTCTTTTGCTACTTACCCCTGTCCCCCTCTATGCACACACACGTGAACATACACACATATGGGCAGGAGACTTGCCTAATTTGACAGGTCAGTGTCCAGCCCACTAACGGAGAGGTGGTGAATAGCTAGCAGAGTCACTGAGATACAAAACCAGCACGCATATTCTGAACTGATTTCTTCTTCCTGCTCCTCCATGTTGTAAGCCCTTGTAAGGAGGTCTTGGCCCTCCAGAGGAGCCATTGGGCCATTTCATAGATGCAGAAAGTTGAGGTTCAGAGAAGGTAGGTGACTGCTCAGAACCCCACCGCTACCTGGTGCAGAGCCTGCCTGGCTCCTAGGCCCTGGGATCTTCCCCCAGCCACACTAACTTCATTAGGCTCCTGGTAAAACCCAGAGACAGCAGTAGCTGTGATGGAACAACATATGTCTGGATGCGAAATGGCCCTAGTCTTGCTTTTGTTTAATGACAATAAATGAAATGTCTCAGGCAATGTCCTAGGTAAACCCTTTGAGGGAGGTACAGCCCATTTTACTATTGAGAAAACTGAAATTCTGAGAAGTTAAGCAATTTGCTTTCCATCACAGAGCAAATTAGCATGGAACCAATCATCAAATCTAGGTTTGTCTGTCTCCAGAGACTAAACTATCCTTAGATGACACTGTCCTTTCTGGATCTACTTCTCATAGTTTTCCTCTCCTCTCCCTTGCTGCTTCTTGTTGCTTTCCAGGTGCTTTTGTATAGCAGCCCCTCTCCCTCCTTTAAATTTTCACCAATGACTGGAAAGAAGAGCATCCAGCAGATTGCAAGCTTCCTGAGATTTTTTTTTTCTCTTTCATCTCACTCTCTCTCTCCCTTTCCAATACTAAGTCAGGCACACTTATAAGCTCGGGTTAAGATTTTTTTGATCGAATTGATCAAACCCTTAGAGAGGAGTTGGTTAGAAGATGTGTAATATTTCAGCCTTGTCAATTTATAAAGACAATTCAAACCACTGAACATATATAAATGCCAACAGATGCTCACCTTCAAGTGGCGCTTCCATGTCAGTACAGGCTACTGTTCCTAGGACCCCAGCTTCTCCGGGGAGCCTGAAGGACACTCATGCTTACTCAGTTGTGAGACTACAGACCTCCATTGACTCAGCCTTCCTGCCAGGGACAAGGTCCTGGTGACCAGGGCAGACTATGAGGGAACTGGTTGTGGCTGCCATGACAGCTCAGAAGCCCTCCTGAATACCCCAGAAGACATAGCTTTCCCAGCTCTATCGGCAATCAGAATGGTTGGTGAAGTCCAATGGCATTCACCAGAACTTTCTATGTACACTAAAATCCTACACAAGTGTAACCAACAGGACGAGAGAGATCAGACCTCAGGAAGAGCCAAAGATGGCCGTCTCCCTCAGCATGGCCAAGCTGGGTGGGAGGCCCTTGACCCTCTGCTTACCCAGGACAGCTTTAGTCCGACGGTCCTGGCAAGGAGCTCTGGGTCCATGGGTTGATTGAGTGACCTCTCTGATCCTGGAACACTCAACTCCTGTTCAACACATAGTGAAGTGGCTAAGAATAACGTATATTCTTACGTCTTTGTCATAATGAAGACAAAGGTAGAGTATTACAGGAGGCACCAATGCTGGGTACTTCAGTGATATATGGCTTAAAGTGGGTCTCAGTTATGTCCTAATAATTAACACCTATCTAATTGGTCTACAGAAAATAAAAAAGCATCTCTAAACATCCAAAAGGGCAAATTCATTCTCAAAGAGCTATAACTGAGAAATGGAAATAAGAGGCAGAAAAAGAAGCCACGGTAAAAATACAGGTCCCTTGCCCTTTGTGTTCCAAATCTTCTGCTTTTTCATGCAGGGTTCCTAACCCCTGGCACTCGTCCCTTGTTCCCAAGGCTGATGTGGACTCACACTCCATGTGGCTGCTCGTGACTCCTCTGGCAGCCCCCCAGCTCCCTGAGTTTCTGGCGTGGGCTTCAGGGAACTCTGGTTTCAGCTGCCTTGGAATTCATAGCCTTTCTGGTAAGAAGCTACATCACTCTGACTTTCTCCAACTCACTGAACCTCTCCATCTTGACACAGTGATTCCAATTCCTCCTACAGCATCAGATGGAAGGCACACAATGTTCCCAGGAGACTTCATGGGCAGCCCCTAACAGCTGCCTCAGCTGGAGAGGGCTTTTTCACTCTAATTTGGAGATGACTCTAACTCATGAAGTCTGTTTATTAAGAATGTTGGCTCAACATACCAATAAAATGCAGTATGTAACTTGTCTGGATCCTAATTTAGAGGAAAAAAACACCACCACCAAAACAAAGCAAAATAAAATCAGTCATGAAGACATTTTTGGACAATTAGGGAACTTGAAAATGGGCTAGAAATTAGAGGGTATTAGTGAATTATTATTACTCTTCATGAGTATAAATATCATATCATGGTTATGTAGAAGAATGTCCTTATTATATACGAGGCATATTAAAGTATGTATAGAAAAAGAATTGTGATATCTGCAAAAAAAATGGAGAAAAATATATATATACACATATGTGCACATACCTAGATAAAGCATATATGGCAAGTATTTTAAGAAAAAGAATAATTAATTCCTTGTGGCTCTGCATAAAACCTATTCAGGTAGCCCATACAAAGTACTGGGGAAAAAAGATGGAAACACAAGGTACATATAATTTATCTCCATATTTCAAAATTCAATATGGCTTTGCCTCAAAGGGAAAAATTCCATTGGCCCTGCCCTGCACTCCACTCCATTCCCCATACTACACACACACAGGAAGACACTTCCTTTAAGCTCAAAGCCCTAAGAGAAATCCCAGAGCAGCTGGCCTAGAAAAGTAAAGAGAACTTTTGATTCAGCATTGGAAGACTTGACCTCAACCTTCTATAGCAGGCAACCTTGAGAAGCCACTGAACTAATCTTCTTCACCATCATGCAGGAGTTTAATATTCCCTGTCTCCCCATGCCACAGGGTTAGTCCAAGGACCAGGAGAAGGAGTGGATGCCAAGATGCCTTCTGAATATCCGATATGACTGCCTGTGTTAACAAATATGAGATGCTAAGAATCAA
Organism: Tamandua tetradactyla; assembly: GCF_023851605.1. Taxonomy (NCBI): domain Eukaryota; kingdom Metazoa; phylum Chordata; class Mammalia; order Pilosa; family Myrmecophagidae; genus Tamandua; species Tamandua tetradactyla. Next base: position 65,222,002 of record NC_135334.1, on the reverse strand, counting down.
ATACGCGGAGGGCTGTCCATTCTCTAAATAAGTCTCTTCCACATTAATCTTCTGGGATTGGGCTTCTAAGAATTTACTGTTTTGAGCTGCTTGCTATGGAAACTTGGTAATTCCTTTAGCTCTACATGCTATGGCCAAAGCAATAAAAACGCAACTTGCTTTTTGATTATTATTTTTTTAACAGGCATTCCCAAAGCTATCATATATATATATATATATATATATATATATATATATATATATATATATATATGTATCTGAAACACACAGCAGAGACAGAGTGGCTAAGTAGAGAGATAGAACCCAACCAAGCAGCTCTGGGTCATGGGAAAGAATGCTAATACCTTGGCTTTGTGCCTCCTGAGCTCTCTGCATCCAAAACTTGTGCAGAAAACCTCATTCATTCAGAATCCATTAATTCTGATAATTTGGACATGGCCTCAGCTGACTTTGCCACTGTTCTATCTGAGAAAAGCAGCCTGGCTTAGAGAGGGAGGCAAAGTGGTGCATGAGCAAGTGTGCTAACTGGGTGGCCACTGGGACCTTGGTTCACGCCTGACACACCACTGCTCCGTAACCCTGGACATGGCACGTCGCTGCCCCAAGCCTCCATTTTCAGCTCTGTAAGATGACTGTTGGATTAGATGCAGTTCCTGTCTCATCCAATTCTAAGATTCTATGATTAGTCACTTCTTTGGGAAGTCCTCCCAGCCCCCAAAGAATGTTTGCTGTGAGATTAGAGCATGCTTATTCAAGCAAAGGGAACAAACTGTTGTAGAGTATTTTTGAAGCACTCATTTCTATGCCCCAATAAAATACAAAGTGCTTTCCTGTTCACTCAGGTTAATCGCTAGGAATTTTTTCTGTTTACATGTGGTTTGGGATATCCAAGAACATACCTGAACCTAGTAATATCAATAATATCATTGTAGACAGAATTTGGGGCATCCACTATGTGCCGGGCTCTGTGCTTTATGTAGTTTAACTCTTTCAAAGACCACAGTCATGGTGTAAGTTTATCATTTTCAAATTCATATGGGAAAACTGCCACTCAGAGAGGTTAAGTAACTTGCAGAAGGTGACACAGCAGGTAGAAGGGGCTAGGATCAACTCCATTCATCATGATGCCTCACTATCTCACAATCTTTGTTAATATTTCTGATTCTGATGGTGCCACCAATTCTGATGGTGTCCCTTCCATCCTTTCTCAGGTAATCTAAACAAATGGTATTTGACTCTGAAAACTCTTTAGAAGAGTTTTTTTTTAAGGTATTGGATATCTGTACTAAGGGATATTAGAGGATAAACATGTAGAAACACCCCGACATCATTTTGGGCATGCAGAACCATCTGGTTCCTTTACTGATGGCTTCCTAAAGAAAGAAGGTAGCTATGGGGTTTCTAATCAGTTCTTCCTTCTTTCAGTTATTCAACAAAAACCTGTGGAACATCTATTGAAAATGTCCTTTGGAAAGCAAAGGAGATTGAACTGAGAAAGAAAATCCTCAGTGGAGTTGATTATGCACTCACTATTAGGAGCTCAGGAGGCAAAAATGAAGAAAGTTCTTTGGCAACACAAAAATACTAATAAGGAAACTAAAATCATACGTAATGGTTATCAAGTATCTACATACTAAGCACTAAGCACTATGCTAGCTACTTCCAGATGATGCCAACACTAGCCACATAGCAGGAGCTGTATGTACTAAATACTTCATGTGTATTATTCCCCCCAATCCTTTTAACAACCCCCTGAGGTAGGGTTTGTGATAATCTCCATTACACAGATGACAAAAGTGAGGCTAAAAGAGGTTAAGTAGTCTGTGTTAAGCTCAAAAAGTCAATAAGAGGGACTATGAGATTTGCAATCGACATATGCCCGATATTCAATTATCACAAGTCTGTGCCTACCCTTCAACCATCCAGCCACAATAGTTATTATTACCACATTTTAAAGATGAGAAAACTAAATCTCAGTAAGGCCCAGTATCTAAATAACATCAACTATGCTTTCCTTTTCTTTGTTTCCACAGACCCACTGTAACTTACTCTAGTGGGCTTGGCAGGGGGAGATGCAACTTTCCCTGCATCTCTCTTCTGCAGAATGTAACCTCTTTAAATGCAGGTATCAGACTCTTCTTTCTGTATTCCCAGCATGGGGCATGACACCAGGTAGGGGCTCAGAAAACTGACTGCGGAATTGCATTAGTTTCAGGAATTGTATTAGTTTCAGAGATACACTTCTAGAAACTTGCAGTGTTCTATCCTCACACAGCAGTTCACAGGCCCTCCCCCATACTTTCAGAGATAACCCATTCACTGACTAGCTCATTTCCCTTCCAGGATAGTATCAGGTCTTCCCCACTCACTCTGGAAAATGAGGAAAAGACTATATATTCAAACAGGCTGAAGGCAAAAGCCTAAAAATGGGGAGTCCTTGAAGCCAGCCTGTTGCAACCTATAAATACTCATGGCCAGTGGCAGTGAGAATATCCATGAGCCTGTAAGGGTTGCAATATTCTGAGGCTGCAACCATCCTGCCCATTACTTCTCCAGCTGCAGCTTCAAAGGGTCATGTAATTCTATAGACATGGAACATAAAAACCGCTGTTCAAAGTCGAGGTTTTCAAAGGAAAAGTTGAAATTTCTTCTACTTATCCTATTGTCATATTTAGTGCTACTCTTGTGTTTGGTCCTTCCTGCAAATCTTTAAGTGCAAAAGCCCAGCAAGCAGCAATAGAATGGTTAATAGGGAACACTCTCAAATGAGCCTCTGATGGCCCAGAGAAAGAAACTGAGGTCCAGAAGGCTTGTTGGCCTGCTCAGAGCTGCTAAACTTTCCCTTCTGGATGTTAGAACTCAGTGTCTGGGCTGGAGAAAACTCTAAGTACATTTCAACACTTATGTAAGAGTCAGCAACTTGAAATGCACCTGCCTTTAAAAAGCAAAAGCAGAGTTATTTTAAGTGGTTTCTTCTTCAGCACTTCCACACTAAATGTGGATATATTGACTTTATTATGCCTGTCCTTAGATTTGAGGATCTCAGTTAACAACTTTCTAGGTATCTGTTTTACCTTTAATGTTATACGGTATTGATAAATTGACCAGCGACTCAACCACAGTGTATCTAGGCTAAAATGTCCTGTGTTCTTAGCAAATAGGGAATGATGGTGTGAATGGCGAGCAAGTGTTTCTTTTGCCACTGTCTGCTTATGTTCCAAAATTCTGACTGTGCCTGACCTATAAGATGCAAATCTGGCACAAGAGCAGTTTTAGTAGCAGGAAGAGGCCTTTAGGGTTTAGAGCAGTGTCCTGGAATGGAACCCTGGCAAATTTTCTAACTTCTCTGAGCTCAGATTCCCCATCTGTAAAACTGGATCTTAATACCATCCTCATTGGATTGTTAGGAGGATGAAATCACATAAAGTGTGTAAAACTCTTATCATAGTATCTAGTACAAGTATGACAACAGTTCAATAAATTAATAAAATAATGTTATTTTTGTCAATTTTTCATGTAATAGCTAAATTTTTTTTTTCTTAAATAAGCACATTTAGGGATGTTCAGCATCATTAGTCTTTAGGGAAATGCAAATTAAAATCACAATGAGGGCGGGCCGCGGTGGCTCAGCGGGCAAAGTGCTTGCCTGCTATGCCGGAGGACCTCGGTTCGATTCCCGGCCCCAGCCCATGTAACAAAAACGGAGAAACAGAATACAATAAAACAAGAAAATGTTTAAAGATGTTTCCCTTTCTTCCTTCCTTCCTTCCTTCTATCCTTCCTTCCTTCTCTCTGTCTTTCCTTTAAAAAAAAAAAAAAAAAAAAAAAATCACAATGAGATAACATTTCATACCCACTAAAATACCTGAAGTTAAAGAGACTGATTATACCCAGGGATGGAGAGAATGTGGACCAACACAAAATGGTACTACACTTTAGAAAACAGTTTGACAGCTCCTAAAAAGTTAAATATACATCTACCATAGGATGCAGCCATTCCATTCCTAGGAATTTACCCAGAAGGAATTATTACAAAATTTGATGGTTTTGTCATTTACCTAAAAAGAGGATTGGGTAGGACTTGTTAAACCCCATGTTGAAGGGTCATTACAGCTTTTAAAGCTCAGTTTGACCTACTCCAGAACACAAGAAGCCTGTTTTTACACTATGCTTTACATAGAAATTCATTTTGATGAAACCAATAGATTCCATTTGCAAAAAATGAAATCTGTAATAGTCTATATTGACATTCAAACACTGTGAGAGGCAGCCATAATGTAGTTGAAAAAACTAGCATATTTTAAATTAGAAAATCTGGGTTCAAATATTCCTTTTGCCAGAGACTAGCTACAAAAGTTGGATTTGTTGATTAAATCAACTTCAGCATCAAAATTCTTGATGCAATAACTTAATAAATGTGCTTGCCTCGGTTTCCAGAACATAGTAGATGCTCACAAAATTATACTTTCCTCATTAAAACATTTAAAATAACATGAGAATTCTGGACATTGCAATGTAGGTCATTTTGGTTAAATCTAAATAATCTGATTCAGGAGAAAAAAATCTGATTTATGGTTGACCATTGACTTAATTGGAACATAAAAGTTTTTAAGTGGCATGATAGTCTAACATTGTGGAACTGTTTTCTCCTTCTTTTATTTTTTAGCCATCTTCTGAGGTGAAGCCATCTCCTCAATGAGGAGAAACTCCACTCAGGTTCATTGTGTCTATACTATGAACTTAACAATGAGGTTAATCAGTCATGGCATCACCTGAGTTAGTGCCCTGGTTAGACAACGCTTGAACGTACTCATTCTCTGTACCAGGAGGTCCTAAAGCTGCAGCTGGAGAAGTAATGGGCAGGATGGTTGCAGCCTCAGAATACTGCAACCCTAACAGGCTCATGGATATTCTCCCTGCCACTGGCCATGAGTATTTATAGGTTGCAACAGGCTGGCTTCAAGGACTCCCCATTTTTAGGCTTTTGCCTTCAGCCTGTTTGAATATATAGTCTTTTCCTCATTTTCCAGAGTGAGTGGGGAAGACCTGATACTATCCTGGAAGGGAAATGAGCTAGTCAGTGAATGGGTTATCTCTGAAAGTATGGGGGAGGGCCTGTGAACTGCTGTGTGAGGATAGAACACTGCAAGTTTCTAGAAGTGTATCTCTGAAACTAATACAATTCCTGAAACTAATACAATTCCACAGTCAGTCTTCTGAGCCCCGCCATCCTGGAAGACACTCTTGATTGTCTTCTTGAGAGTAACAATGTGACAAGACCTACAGTTTACTTCAACCTCCAGAACAAGGTTCAAGCACCTTGGTGGTTCCTTCTTCCTGAGGTCACCTCATCCTATGCTAGATCCCCCGTGGATGGTTTTTTCCAGAACCTCCACACCTTTTCCCATGCTCTCTCTTCTGCCTGGAGAGTCCTTCCACATTTTCCCACTTGGAGATCTCTTAAACTCTCAGGGCTTATTAAGAAGTTCTCTCCTCTCTGAAGCCTTTCCTGCTGCCCCCCAGGCAGATCTGGTCACTGTTGGACGGTACTGGGGTTTCCACATCCAGGGAGCCCCTTTATATATGGTATATTTCACATGGTGTTTGTGGTAACTCTGGGCTTGTCTGCCTCTATCCACCAGAGAGGAATGTCCAACAGAAATATAAATAAATAATTATGTACAATAAATAATAAATGCATAAGATAAATAGAATACAGTAAAACAAAAAAAAATAACTTTGTTTGAGCCACATTTCAAGGGTTCAGTAGCCACCTGTCACTAATGGCTACCATACTAGAGGACACAGGTATAGGACATTTCCACAGTTGAAGAAAGTTCTATTGAAAACAACTGATCTAGAGTATTTCTTTGGGGAAGTATTCTCAATGGCAGTACATTTGCTTCTTTAAGGTACAGTCAATTTCTCTAAATAGTCTAAACACTTTGGGACTGAAGTATGGGGGAAATGAAGACCATCAGGAACACTGAAAACTACTGGTAATGAGATGTGATTTCTATCTGATGAACTTTTAGACAAACCTGTGCTTAGAAGCTGGTTCTGAAGGCCAATTCTGACCCATATCTATCTCTCTAATCTTATTATCTCATGGTCTCCCTTGTACCATTCTACCACCTGACACAAATATCCTCTGAGTCAACTGAACCTTTTTTGTGTTTTGTTTATGCTGTTTCCTTCACTTAGAATGTCCTCTCCTGTCCCCCTGACTGACTGGTCAACCTTCAATATGCAGTTTGAGCTCATCTCCTCCGTGGGACCCTTTGTGACTCCATGCAGTGGTGGCTAACCTTCTTGTATGCTCCCCTGTACAAATTTGCCCCTCTCTAATCACTTCTCCACATATCTGTTTCTTTCAACATACTCTGATCTCCTTGAAGGCAAATGTTGTCTTTCCCTGACTTTGCTTACCACAGTGCCTGGCAAACTGGACACCCCTGAATGATTGAATCAACAAATGAATGACTGAACTTCCAAATTCCCAAGGGGATACCCAATCTTATGTTCAGGAATGGTGGCATCACTTGATTAAATGTATGGCCTCTCCAGGTATCACCTCTGAAGGAAGCCAAACCCCTGGACTGTTCACATTGTAGGCCATATTTTTAACATCTTAGCTTATAAATGTTTGAAGCATTAAGATAGAAAGAAACTCTTAACAGCAGCTGAGCCATTTCCCTGACTCCGAGACAAATTCACATCTAAAACAGTCAAGGAGATAAAAAGCTTCCTGACTTTTAAAAAGCATGTAGGAAAGAATCCAAAACCACCCCCGCTAGCCATGGCAAAGTTGAATCAAGAACTGAAGGCACCACCCTCTGTGCTGAGTCAGTGGCCTTTGTCTGCTCTGTGACTCACCCACTGCTCATAAACCACCTGAGCAGCTGGGAACTAGGAAGCTGCGCTGTTGCCGGCCCACAGGTAGGAGGGCTTCCATGTTCTCAATGCTGCCCACAGCAACCAGAGCATAAGGACGGATTTATTCCTCCCAACTCATTAGAAGGCAATATGGTCAATCCCTAGTTCTTCCCCATGAATCAGGGTTGGGGAGCGGGTATGATGGTGGAATTACATTGGCAGTCAAGAAACTCGCATTCCTGACTCGACACCAGGGGCTACAGACTTTACCATGAATTTGAATCCCACTAAGTGGCCAGTTACTGACTGTGAATTAAGTTGCTTAACATTTCCCAGCCTCAATTCCTCAGCCTTAGAAGGTAAAACACTACCCACCTCTTCAGTTGGATGTGAGAAGATGAAGGACAAGTAAAGTTCTTTATAAGAACATGGAGTCCAAGACACGTTGACACCCTCCATCTCTCCACCCCTTGTCCTGATGTTCCATGACCTGGCTTCATGGGTTGAGGCAAGGTCCTTCCTTTCTCTGGGTCTCAAGTTTTCCCAGCTGCCTAGTGCAAAGTGAGCCAAATTATCCCTCAGTTCCCTTCCAGATTCAAGGTTTGGAAGTTGTGAGTGTAAGGCTTCCTATGTGATACATAGTGTGTGTGTATGTGTGTGTGTGTGTGTGTGTGTGTGTGTGTGTAAAAGAAAGAATGAGAACCCTTTAGGTTCTCCTAACGGAATAAGACAGATTTAAAATTTTTTATTCCAAACCACTGTGTTCTCCTCGCTCCACAAACATCTTAAAAGCTTATCTTTGTCATTTAGCAATCTCCACAATGCAAATCCTTCCTAAATATAAGGTAAAGGCTTTCTCGCCTGATTAATTAACATACAAAAAGTGTTACATCCTTCTTCGTTGTATTTAAATTCTATGATGTTCCCAATAAAATAGGTTGGAAAGGATGGGAATAGGACAGGACTCCATTCACCAGAGTGACTAACCTGTCAGCAAGAGAAGTAGGCTTGTGGGGTCTCAAGGAGGAAGACAGGCTGTGCCGGGAGGCTCTCTGCTTTGACCACATCTCCAAGGCAGTGACAGTACAAATAACCTTGTTCGTATATTCATTAATCCACTGAAGTCAGCGTTTCCCAAAGACTTTTTGAAAGAAGCCTGCTCTTTTGAGATGCTCTGCAAACACTTTTTAAATAAAACTCTCATGTTGAAAGCTTGAAAACTTTTTTCTTTCTGCAAACACTTTTTAAATAAAACTCTCATATTGAAAACTCTCATGTTGAAAGCTTCACATGTTACATGCTATTTATCTCTCTTAAAATTTCACATTGGCATAATAAAGGCTCTGAGTATTCTTGCAGAGAAAGCACATGTTTAACCTCTGTAATTTGGCATTTCTCAAGCTTCTTTGGGCACAAACTAATTTTTTGTGGGGTTTTCCTCCCCTTTGGAAAAAACCTTCTTCTCATTCTCACACACACACACCCCAGCACAACACACAATATGGGAAAAAATGCTTGAAACTCAGTCCCAGGAACCACTATGGGGCAGAGGTAAAAGCATGTATGCCAAATCAGATAAACCAGGTTCAATCCTAATTCTACCAGCACTGCAGCCTTAGGGATGTTACCTAACCTTCTGGAGCCTACACTTTTTTATAAGTAAAAACAGGGATGATAACCAACCTCTACAAGGCCTCTGTGTGCCTTAAATGATGTGCCGGAAAGCAGCTGGCACATGGTAGATATTTAAAAGTGTGACTACCCCTTCTCTCTCCTCTTTGCAAAATTACAAATGGAGGCATTGGAAAACATACTGGCCAGGTTTTTTTGAAATGCTCATAAAACTTTAAATCAAATTATTTCACATAAGAAGCCATCTTGGAATGTCATTCCGTTACAGAGTCTGCAAGTTTTCATAAATTAAGTCATCCAGGAAAAAAAAAATAGCTGGGCTGCATTAATACACATACATGTGAAGGGGAACCTAGCATTTCATGCAGCTATCTGAAATTTAATATCAAGGAATTTGCCCATGTCAAATATTGCTTAATTTAAGGGAATGTGATATCACTTGATAGAGTCATAAAGTACATTCCTATCAAAATACACCTGTTATTAACATTACTAACAATTGCTTTATTCCAGTGAATTTTATTGAAACCATAATGATGGGCACTTTTGAAATAAGTGTCCCCAGCTCATTTTCAGACGCCTATCTTCGACAGAGAGTTCATACAATAATTCCACCAGGCTTTTTACACAAGGTAGAATGCGGAGCTTAAAATGCTTGGAGGAGAGTCATTTTGAGGTCACCAATAATTAAATAGGAGCTAAAAGAACAGAATAAGGAAAATGTGTAATCTTCCCTGGCTCTGAAATAAAAACAGGTATTAGTGAGACGCTGCCTCTGCAGGGAGACTTGATTTCAATCTACAGTAGGATTCCTTTTAAGCCTGGATGTCTTTTTCAAAATATCCATTAAAAATCTATGATGGACTTTAATTATGAGAGGTGGAAGATAAGAGGCCAGTTCATTCCCTCCCGTTGTTCGGGGTGGTTAAGAGCTGCCAATCACTCCCCCTCTTCAAAGAGGCCCAAGGTGCAGATACTGCACTAAAGAGGATGGCCGGACAGTGAGGGAGGGGGTCCTCCCCTACACGTGGCACTGACAGATGTGGTGTTAAAATACCTCAGGGAACCTGCAAAGTGCTCTGAATGGACCCCTGGCTAAAAGCTGCAAGTTTTACCCTCACCCTTGTGTGGTGGTTGAACCATCTTCTGCTTCATTCCTCAGCGTTCTGAGGTCTCTTTCCCCAACTCCACTTACCTCCACACTGTTTGGGGATGATGTGACACAGTGCCCCAAAAGCTAATGGTACCTACACACACACACACACACACACACACGCGCACACACACACACACACACACACACACACGAGGTAAAGGGCAGTGTAGGTGTCTGAAAGAGGCCCGTTTGAATTCTGACTCCATCCCTTCTTGCTGTGTTGTCTTAGGCAAATCACTTAGACTCTCTGAGCCTCCATTTTCTGTCTATAAAATACAGAGAATGATACCTGCCACTTAAGTTTAATATGAGGCCCATGGCTCATAACAGGCACGCAACAAAAATCTTTTCCCCTAACAGGAAAGTAGAAGCCCTGCAGTCAATGCCTGAATGCCTCCATCGTTTTCTATATAACAACTCCCCTTCCTCCACTCCAAGAGAGAAACTCGCTGGAGAGGCCAGCTGAGAAAGAAAAATGTTAAATAATTCATAAGCACTAACATCAAGTCTGATGTAGGTATAAAAATAGTTACAAAACACCACACTCCCCTTGTCTTCATTACAGCAACCTTGGCTTCCTGGTAGCAACCAGAGGGGGTGGGGGATAGGAACACGGGTCTGGCTTGAGGCTGGGCCTGGGTCTGCAGCAAGGAATGGGGCATGGGAGCCTTACCTGGCTTCTATCTCGGCTCTTCTAATTACTCATCTTTGTACAAAGGCAAGGCAGGCATTAGCTTGTCACCTCTGTATTTTAAACCAGTCTTCTGATTGGCTGGCTTATTTTAAAATTGACAGTATGCTCGGAAGGGCCATGGAAGCAAGGAAAATTCTCTACATCCTGACTTCTGAAGGGGACCCCTCAGTGAGCTCTCTAAGGATGCTGGGCCTGACCCCAAAACTTAGGCTCAAAGAAGAAGGCTGGAAGCCTGCCCAAAGCCTAAGTTTAAGCCCAATCCCTCAAAGAATCCCATCCCTTGGTCCACATCAGAAGGTGCTGCCCATAAAAGCACAGATTTTGGGAAGAGAACAGGAAGACTCCAACTGGGGTTCTAATATGTGCTCAGCACCTAGTATGAACCAGACACTCTGCTGAGTCCTCTACCTTTATTGCTTTCTTTATTCGTCAAAGCAAACCCCAAACTTGCTCAGGGAAGTTAATGGACTTCCCTTAAGTTTCCACCAACGAGTCAGGGTTCAGACTAAGGTGGTCTGATTCCCAAGCCTGTGCTCTTCCCCTCAACACGTTCCGTAAGAGCAGTGCATGTGGCAGGAAAAGGTCATCATGAAATATTCAGCCGCATTTGTAGCTCCGGCCTCATCCAAGCCACAGCTGAACGCTTACACAGTGCTTTTCTTTTTTTTCTTGCAAAGGAGCAGCATGGAAACAAATTTCTAATCCATACTTAACACGACAGAGAAAGAGGCCTGGCCTGCTCCTGGTGTTGCTGCAAGTCCATGCACGCATGTAAGCAGTAGGCACTGGGAGAGTTAAATGTGAAGCCAAAACCAAACCCTGCTTCCAGAAGCTGAGGATCTCAGGGGAGACACTTTGGCAGGGAGAGAAGATGGAGTGACCAGCAAGTGAGAGAAAGAAGGAGGAGGCACAATAATGAAGAGAATAATCTTTTTTTTTCCCAGAAGTTCTCTGGGGTGACTCTTTAGGCTTAGTCTATCCTTTGCGGGGATAAGTTTCATAGGAACAAACCCCAAGATTGAGGGCTCGGCCTATTGATTTGGCTGTCCCCACTGCTTGTGAGAATATCAGGAATTCTCCAAATGGGGAAGTTGAATTTTCCCCCTTTCTTGCCATTCTACCAAGGGGACCTTGCAAATACATTTTTATTCACTGTTCAAATCACTCTGGGATTATCAGGGCATCCCTCTGGACAAACCTACAAAATCTCATGTGCTATTCAAGGTTCCAACATAGTTATGGTGCTTAATTAAACTGTCCATATAAGTTATATTAGGAAATGCACTAGTCAAAATACAAATTTTGTACTGTATATTTTTTGCTTTAGTCTCACACATAAGTTAAAAGTTTTAAAATATGAATTATCATCTATTTTCAACACCCTACAATATTGACATTCCTTTGTTCTTCCTCATGCAAAAACATTTTTTAATTTGTACATTTAGTCACTGTCATTGTACACTCTAGGCATTCCTATATTAAACCATCTCAGTCTTTATCATCTATCTTTCCTCCTGGTTTCATTTGTGCCCCCAGCCCTCCTCCCTCTGTCATTCTCACATTCAGCTTCATTCGGTGTGCTTACATTATTGTGACAAAATCAGGTAGTATTGTGCTATCTATTTCTGAACTTTACAGTCAGTCCCGTTGTACAATCTGTATCCCTTCAGCTCCAATCACCCAATATCTATCATATTTCTATCTCCTCATGGCCTCTGTTCTTAACCGAAATTCTCCAAGTTCATTCATTAATATTAGTTCACATCAGTGAGACCATAAAGTATTTGTCCTTTTGTTTCTGGCTAATCTCACTCCGCATAACGTCCTCAAGGTCCATCCATGTTGTTACATACTTCATGACTTTATTCTTTTATAGCTGATGAGAATATTCTTGTCCTTTTGGAAAACATGTTCTCATCTCTCAAGTCTGACCTAAAATACTGTTTTCTTTTTGAAGCCTTCCCTGCCTCCCCTAGTCAACTCCATGAGACAGGTCTTTTTCAAATGTGACTACAGTATGATAGGCTCTGTGCTAAAAGCGTGAATAGTGTTAGCACATTTCATACTGAAGGCAGGTACTGTTATCCTCATATTAAAGAAGAGAGAACTAAGACCAAGAGGTTGTCACCTGCTGAAGGTCACACAGCTAGAACAGTGGTCCCAACCAGGAATGATTCTGCCCTCCTTCCCAGGGACATTTTGCAAAGTCTGGAGACATTTCTGCTTGTCACGACTGAGGTGGGGAGAGGCACTGGCATCTAGTGGATCGAGGCCAGGGATGCTGCTAAATATCCTACAATGCACAGGACTGCCTCCCACAACAAAGAATTAGCTAGTCCAAAATGGCAATGATACCAGTGTAAGAAACTCTTGAGCAAGGAAACTGAGCTCAGTCTTGCTCTTAAAACTCATTACTGCTTTTTTGTTTTTAAATATGGGCAGGCACCGGGAATTGAACCTGGGTCCTCAGGCATGGCAGGCAAGCACTCTTACCTGCTGAACCACCGTGGCCCACCCTCATTACTGCTTTTAACACTCTTAAGTATCTCACAATTACCTAGAAGTCTGAAGGGAATCTCTTCTTCTTCTGTTTTGCATGGCACCTAGTCCAGAGTCCAGCTCACTCAGAAACTTCTTTTTGATTGACTAATTATTACACTTTAATAAGGGTGCTGAGGACCAACATGAGCACAACCCACCAAAGGAATCCAGCAATTATGTAACTGAATCTTCAGAGAAGATACTGGTCCAATTTCCCACTCACTGCAGGAAATTTCTCCTCAATAACTAACAGCTCCTGCTTGAACTCTTCCCATGATGGGGAGCTCACTCCCTCCATAGGCAAGCCAATGTTTGATGGGATGCTCTCCCTGGAGCTGAGGATAAGCCAGCTCCCCTAGCACTCTCCATCCAGCCCCAGCGATGTTCTCCTGAGCCCTGGGGTGGTGAGGCAGAAGAGGACTGACTTGCAGCCAGGCTGATCAAGCCTTAATTGTTGGCTTCATTGCTTGTCCCCTTAGTAACGCAGCATAACAAGTCCTGCCTGGCTGGGCACTCTGTTCAGCACACAGTTGGGGTTCAAACGGTCTAACTGTCCTAGCTGACAGGGACACCTGACTCCCACCACACTGGCAGGGGCTCCCTGACTTCCCTACATCACACTCCTCTTTATGGCCTCTGCCCACCTGTCTCTGAGGTCCACTTCTGAACAAGAAAATTTAATTCCATGATTATCAAGGGGATGGGAAACTGAGATGGGTGACAAAAACAAATGATGACAAAGAGGTGACAACAGGAGAGTTACCATGGCAACATTTTAACTCAAAAAGTTAAATTATACATGTGCACACACATGCTCGCCTGAATGTGAGGCCTTAGAAACATTCTCTGATGCCTGGAGACCACAATCCAAACTCTGGGCAAAAATGAATGTTCCACATGACTCTCTATCCTCAGGGATAGGTTGTAAAAGGAATTTCTCCCTCTAGGAACCCAGATTAATTCCTAATACAAGGCTTCACTCTTCCGTGCAGGCAGGTGTCAAGAGAGGCTAAACATCTCTTTAAAAAGGTTTTGGCTGAAAATCCAGAGACATCTGAAGATGACGCATATCTTGCACGGCCACAAAGTAGGCTGGGAAAGTTCTGCCCTTTCCATTTCTATGAGCTATCCATAAACAGCTCCTGGGAGGAACATTTGCTTTATAGTCAGGTGGATTTGTGTAAGAACCCTGGTTTCCTAACTTACTGGTCTGGCGACCTTGTGTAAGATGCCCAATCTTTCCCAGCCCCTTTGCACCTCTGTAACTTGGCAATAACAGGACCTCATCTCACTCGGCTTGCTGTGGGGACTAAATGAGATAACATATGCCAAGCGCCTCACAAGATTCACCACCAGCTTGCTGACAGCCCCCTATTGCCAGCCACTGCTCTAGGTACTTGAGTTACCTCAATGAATAAAACAGACAAAGACCCCTGCCCCTGTGGATATTAACAATCGTCAATAAGCATGGTAAATAAGTCAAAACTGTGTAGCATTTTCTACACTTCACCCAAACTCTCCATCAGTTTATACTCAAGACAGCATCCAGATGGATCTTGAAAAAAATCATAAAACATAGTACTTAGCACCACGGAAAGAAGAAAATGATGATAGGGTGAGGTGGTCAGGAATGTTAGGGGCAAGGCAGCAGGAGTTATAGCCTCAACAGGATTGTTGGAATAGTAACATCAGAGCCAAGACTAGAGGTGGGCAGATCCAGGCGGAGGGAGCAGCCCTGGGACAGGAGCGTGCGTGGGATGCTCCAGGGAGGCACGGAGGGCACGGCTGGAGTGCGGTGGCAGAGGGATGCAGGGCAGGAGATAAAGTCCGGGATGTAAAGGGCAGATCCGGTGGTGGAGGAGGACGTGGAAGGCCGTGGAAGGACCTCAGCTTCTACGCTGAGGTAAATGGGGAGCCCTTTTGAGCAGTTTTGAGCAGAAGCCTGATATGACCTGATTTATATCTTAGGCACACTCTGGCTGCAGTGCTTAGATAAACTGAAAGAGGGCAAGGGCAGAGGCAGGAAGCCCAGTTAGGAGCCTACTGCAATCATCTAGGTGAGGGCAGATGCGGGCTTACAGTACAGTGGAAGCAGTGGAGATGGTGGCAAGGAGTTCCGCTCTGGGGCTGCCGTGAAGGTAAAGCCGAGAGGATTTCCTGAGGGCTATAGCTACAAGGTGTGAGAACAGAAAAACAGGGCAGGGAACTTAGCGATCCAAAGGATGGAGCTGCCATTAGCTCAGGCGGGGAAGACTGAAGTAGGGTAGGTTTTGCGGGGAAGATCAGCTCTGGGCATGTTACATTTGAGAGGCCTATCAGACTATTCAAGTAGAAACAGCAAGTAGACAGTTGGATACATGAATTAAATTTGTGAGACTCTGTCAGCACCTTTTTTCCCCCATTCCTCTCCTCGTTAAAAGTGCACGTTGCTGCCAGTAGGAGGGTAGTTCAGCAGTAGAATTCTCGCCTGCCATGAGGGAGACCTGGGTTCCATTCCTGGCCCCTGCACTTCCTCCCAAAACAAACAAAAAACCAAAGAAACAAGAATTCAACAAATGGTGCTGCAATAACAGGATACTCACATGGAAACAAAATGAAATGTGACCCCTGCCATATAGCATACAAAAAAAAAAAAAAGTGCAAGTGGCTTCACAGATCCAGGAAGCTAAACAGGATCTAGTTCAGTCGTAAGGATGTAATGACCACCTGACCCGGTGTGATGGCCAGGAGCTGAGATGCGGACGGAGTATACCTGTCATGGGCTTCCCCAGTGGAGCTCCTGGTAAGTGGCAATCCCTACAACTCCCCCCATAAAACAAGAATGATGATAACTTCCCTGCTCTATCACCTACCAGACTGGAGGGAATGTTAAAATTGGTTCAAGCCTTCCAAATGACCGTTTAGCAATTCATATCAAAAGCCCCAAAAAGGTAAAAATTGGGTAGACTGAAATAACATGGGTCAATGAGAGGGAGAGGTAAGGGGTATAGGATGAATGAACTCTTTTTTTTTTTCTTTTTATTTCTTTTTCTTAGAGTGATGCGAATGTCCCAAAAATGATCGTGGTGAAGAGCACACAACTATACGATGATATTGTGAGCCACTGATTGTATAATGTGGCTGGATTGTATGTCTGTGGATATTTCTCAATAAAATTTTTAAAAATGTCCTATAAAGCCGCATAATCTTTGACCTAGCAATTTCAAGTAAAGACATTGTGCTAAAGGAAGTAAATAGATCAGCCCATGAAAACGTTATTTACAGTGGTGAAAAATTGGAAACAACAATAAGAAATTAGCTAAATAAATAATGGTATATCCTTAACTACTAAAAGTCATATTGGAGAGAAAATTTAATGGCATTTAAAAACAGTATGTACAATCTGCTTCCAACTGTGTGTGTGTATAGGACTCTAGAAACAATTCTGGAGAGAAAACTTAAAATGTTGGGAGGCATGACTTCTGCATGGAAGATTATAGATTGTTTCCATTTGTTCTCTGGGTAATCTTATATATTCCAAATGTTCTGTTGTTTATATATTTTATTGTCATAATCAGAAAAAATACAAATAAAATATAAATGTTCTAAAATTTTCAAAGTATTATTTTTCCTCATAATAAAAACCACTACTTATTCCACAATGTGCCAAGGGGCTCAGTGAGTTTGAGGGTCCGATAGAAGCTTGGGGAATAATATAAGGTAATACCTGGAATTGGAATCTTTCTGTGGCATTACCATAACGGCCAGGAGTTAAAGCCAGCAGATTCCATTCACTATGTGATGGTCTCCATCTGTACGTCCTGAACTTGGGGAGATGAGGATCAGGAGAAAACAGAAGCAGGAAGGAGGGTCAAGGCTTCAGGGCCTTCTAAGTAAGCAAAGGGCAGACCTGGGAACACTGAGAACCTCAGGCCCACCCTCCACCGAATGAATCAGAGCTTTCATTTTAATAACTCCCCAGGGCTGTGCCTATGCACATTAGATTTGGAAAGCCCTGCCTGCTCCAGAGGTAGGTATGAAGGCATCTGAAGGGGAAAAAAGGGCCAACTAGGAGAATTTTTCAACCAAATATCAATTCTCTAAAGCTTCTCTACACATCCACATGTGTAGAGCCTCCAGGCCCTTGGGCACTGTCAATCTCTGGCACAGACCCTGGAAAACCATACCAGCTGATGAGCATTTTATAGGATGCTGGCAACAATCAGGCATTCCCTCTTCTACCTGGGGAATCCTGAGGCCTCACTGACTGCATAAGAGGATTGTCCATGAATGGTTAATGGTGCTCAGCCCAGAAGTGAGCATAAAAGGAGCAAAACTAGGTCAAAGGCATATCACTACATCACCAAGCAAGGACCTGGCCTTTTCCAGCCCTGTGAATGCAGCTGTGTTAAAACTAGCAAAGGATAGGATGAGTGAGAAGATACTTCTTCAATAGAGGTGCCCCATAGTGTTAGACTGGGAAGGTGGAGGGTGGGGTGGAAAAACCTTTAGTACCATAAACATAGTCACATGACTCAAATAAATTGGGTCACTCACCTCATACACAAATAACTCAATATGCAATTCCTTGATGCTTCTCTGAAGAAGGGAATGAACTAACATTAAATGAGGCTCTATTCAATCCTTCATTTCTCAACCCTGGCTGCACCTTAGAATCACCTGGGGAGTTTTATAAGGTTCTGATCCTTTGGTACTACCCCAGAGAAGTGGTAGCACACTCTGGCCTGGGGCCAGGGCCCTGGTCTTTAGCAAAAGCTTTTTAGCAAAAGCTCCCCAGATGATTCTAAGCCAGGACTGAGATCCACCATGCTCGAATTTTAAATCCAGTGCCTAACAGCAGCTAAGAGAGGCAGATAGAATTATTATTCTTGTTTGTTAGATGAGCAAGCTGGTGCAGGGAGGCAAAGAGGAGACAGACCTAAAATCAGAAACAAGATCTCCTGGTCTAAATCTAGAGTCCTTTTATTTTTTCCACTTCTATAGCCACCTCCACGTTCAGAAGGCTGAGGTGCCAGGAGTACTCTCACAGTCGAACCTGCAAAAACCTGGAGTACGCTCCTTCAGGCCCTTTTCACACACACAGACACACACTCTCACATGCCCACCAATGAACAGTTCAGTCAGGATTATGGAAGCAAGAATCAGAGGATCAGAAAATCCACAGCCAGGGAGATAATAGAAAAAGCAGCAATGCCAAGGGCTGCCCTTTACATGAAGGATACTGATTAAGTGCTATATAAGTTACTTCATGACCCTACATAGTTCTTTGAGGGGGAGACTTCTATTTTCCATTTTGTGAATGAGAAAATTACGGAGGCTCATATAAACTAAGTACCTTGCTTGAATTCATACTGCTACAGAGTGGCAGAGAATTCAACCCAAAATCTGTTGGCATTTTTCCACTGTTTTCGACATGGCCTTAGAAAGTACTTTACTAAACTGAAGTATACATATGGGACAACCAGAACCAGCAGTAGTAGAGAAAAAGGAACCCCATGATTTACCTGTACCTCAATAAAGTACTTTTTAGTCTTTGGAAATAATGATGCTGATTCACAATGACAGCGACGCATGAAACTATCACAAACATTCTTTCATGATAATCCTACAAACAATCTTGCCAAATACTCATCATTATCCCCATTTTATGGATAAGGAAGCTAAGCTTGGTGACATTAGGTTATTCCTCCAAAACCTCAGAGACAGAAAAAGTAAGAACTGGGAACTGCGGCCAGCTCCAAATCTAGCACCTCTTTCAAGCTGCCAAGAGGTTTGAAGGATTGAGAGGAGACATTTCAAGATGACAAAAAGTGGTCCTGGAACTTCCCAGAACACGGCTCGCGGCTAGGCCTCACCACCGCTGCCTCTTAGCAGCACAGGACTGCTTCCTTCATTCAGGAAGCTTTTGTTCTAGTCATTTCAACCTGCAAATAAAAGGAATGTCCAGTTTATTTATTCCTCGAGAGGGACAAGCAGCAAGCCTGGGAAACGTAGAGTGGATTTACCCAACATTACAGTGAAGTGTATGCCAGGAAAACCAATAAACAAAATACAATGGCCCAGTGGATATTTGAGCATCTACATCTAAACAAGAGAACACCCAAGACCCGGAGTGAGGTAGACATCAGTTTCAGTCCCAGCTCTGCCATTTACAAGCCTCGGGACGGGGGTCACAGCACTTCCATGTGAATCCTCCACCTCCTTGTCTGGAAAGTGAGCTATCTCAAGTGAGCTATCTCAAGGAATAAATGAGAGGGCATTCTAGATGGTGCCACATGCCAGGCACTGGAATCATTTGCATCTTTATTTACCTGTAGGTACCAGATGTTGAAGTGAACACTCAATCCTCACAGCCATGTGGTACAAAACAGCTTCTATCGCGGTCCCAATTTTATAGATGAGGGCACTGAGGCACAGAAGCCTTGCCCTAGATCACATGGCAAGGAGGTAATGAGGGCCGTATCTGAACCCTATTCTTTCAGGCTCCAAAGCTGATATTCTTCTTAATACCCTGTGCTGCTCAGAGCACAAGTAGAAAGCGGACTTAAATGGCCAGAAAGAGGAATTAAGGTTAGACAATAGGAAGTATTCCCTGGTCTGAAGGCAAACACTAGAAATGAATAATCCAGAAATTTCAGGCTTGCTAGGAAAGACAGGTTAGGAGCAGCTGTGAGTCTCTGATCACACATGTAGCAGGGAGAGCCTGGGGCCCTGGTGGGACACGCAGGTGCTGATCATTTTAAGTTGTTAGTTAAACAACAAAAAGTAAAACGAAATAAAACACAAAACTTAATAACGCAAAAGCCAAAACATACCTCCACAAATCACCAAAAATTCCATTAATTCACAGGACACTGCTCTTAATACTTAATATTCTTTTTATCAGGCTTCAATAAATGTCTACTTTTAAACATATTTGGTATTTAATAGTATAGTGTTTAGTATATACCTTTTAAAACATACTTTTATTGTGGCATTTTCCCATTGTACAAAAACACATTTTCAGAAACAACATTTAATATCTATATAATATTACAGTGTTCGCCTATGCCACACCTTTATTCAAAACAAGTATTTGCCATTGTTTTTCACTATAATAAATAACACTGCGATGAACACTTTGGTTCTCAAATCTTTTCTGCCTATCTCTGATTATTTCCTTTGGCCAGATTCCTAGAATTGGAATGCTGGACTAAAGGGAATAACTGTTTTTAGGACTACTGGTTACTGCCAAACTGCTTTCCTAAAAGGGTGTATTAATTTGCATTTCCACCAGCAGTTAAAGAAAATACCTGTCTCCCAACACTCTTTGCAGGATCCAACATTGTCTTAAAAATAATCTTGGCTAATAAGAGAAGTGAAAACAGCATGAATCTGCAAAGAGTGTTTAAATAACCTGCATCGAGTCAGATAACCAGAACGTGGCAGAACTGGAATTTGAACTTAAATTCCTTAGCTCCAGGAGTTGGGTACCTAATGGATTAACCATGACACCAGAGCACTTTGCCCAGCTTGAGTTATATAGTGGTTGCCATGTGCCATTCATTGCTTTAGGGCTTTTACATGACACCTGTACAAGGTCTCATGAGGGCAGAGGTCTTTGTATTATTCTCTGATTATCCCAAGCTTCTAGAACAACCCAACAGAACTTGAGGGGCTGAGAAATGTTCTTTTTCAAAGTTGTCCAATACAGTAGGCATCATCTACATCTGGCCGGCGAGCACTTGAAATGTGGCTCTACATGCAACTGAGGAATTGAATTATTAATTTAATTTTAATTAAATTTAATTTACAGTGTGTCTTGGGGCTTTGTATTGCACATAAAGGCTTTATGATATCTAGCACATCACCCAATAAATGTTTGTTAAATGATAAATTCAAGTAATCTAATTCTACCTACCTCTGCCATACTTTTTCTGAGGCAGGAGTTTGCCTCTTCTTTTCTCATTTTGGTGTGTCCCTTTGTTCTCTCAAATGCAGGGTTAATGCTATTTATCTGCCATGTGTGGTTGATATGAGGATCAGCTAATTAGTGTTTGCAAAGAGCGGCATTGCTGGCTGGTTCTCAGAATAACTGCATGTTAATAAAACGTTAAAATGACCAATTTCTCATCCAGAGGCCAAAGCAGGGCTGGGCTTATTTAGTAAAAAGCTGGTTTCTCTGACTCACCCTGATCTCAGCCTGTCACTGCGGACCTCATCATCAAAGCAAACTCCTTTCATTCCCAAGTTTCCACCAGTCAGACGATACTGAAATTTACCTTCGCAATGGTTTTGATGTCACACTTTGATGAATAAATTAATAATATAAACAAGATTGGGGAGGGCGGGTATTTAACCAACTTGAACAAATTGCTTTTAAGCTCTTAAGCAGTTTAATTGCTTGCATGATAATGATGCAAATTTTTAAATGTCTTGATCTACTCTCAAAGCAGGCCCAGTAAAAAACCTCTAAAGAAAAACACTTTGCTAAGCACTCAGTTTTAATTACATGGTGTTCTAGAAAGTTACAAAGTTGTAATTCTGGTAAGTGCAAGGGCTTGGGAACCAGAGAGGTCGATGGTCAAATGTCAGCCCTAGCTGTGTGACACTGGGCAAATGACTTTACCTTTCTCAACCTCAGTTCCCTCATCCAGAGCATAGGAAGAACAATAGCCACCTGGTAAAACAGGCATAAGAAGCAAACAAATGCAAGGTCTCAAATGAGGAAGGCATTCTGTACCTGTCCGTTCTGTTCCCAGCCCATTCTTCCACCCTCTCGACCACCACGAGACAAGTGGATTGACAATCTGCCCCCATCTCTCTGCAGAAATGAAGATACCAATTCTCAGACTCAAAAGGGAAAGGATGGACACACCCTTGGAATCTCTGCTTTTTTCATTGTACCATTCTACAATTATAAGACAGCTCCTGTTGATGTCCTGTGGTCATCATTATTACTTTCTGAAATAACATAGCAGGAGGTAGGTTGAAATGTTGCTACTTCAAGTATGCTCCGTGGTCCAACAGCGTGGCAATACCTGGGAGCTGGTTAGAAACACAGAAGCTTAGGCTCTAGCTCAGACCTACTGAATCAGAATCTGCATTTTAGCAAGATCCCCAGGTGATTTGTGTGTGAGTTGCTCAGGTTTGAGAAGCACTAGCTTACAAAACTTGGAATTCACTCTCCTCTCCCATAGAGGGAAATTGATCTCCTGAATGAGCAAGTATTTTACCCAAAGCCATAAATGTATTAGCTGCAATCCTTTTTCTGGATTTTCAAGGGTTTTAAGACCTGACTTTTAGAAATCAGCAGTAACTCCACAGCAAGAAAAATCACTCTTTAAGAGAAAAATATTCTTAAAACCAGTGTTCTTGAGGATTATATCTAATACCCTTCCCCACTGCAAGCTGAGGCTCCAATACTACTATCCCACAAAGCAAAAGCAGGATTCAAGGGGAAAGAGATCAGGGGACACTGCACAACTGCCTTTGAGATCCTGCTTCATTTATGTCCTGTTTCCTTTTTGTTTTTCAAATGAAAGAAAAGCTCTGATTCGATGTTAGGAACATTGACAAAGGACAAAAACGTTCTCTCACCTTCCCTAGTGAAACTAGAGTGGTGTAAGTATCAAAGGCAGCCTCTAAACACTTGTTTGAATTCAGAATCTGTGACCAGCAGAGCCGGTTTCCTCCTTTGGTGACAACACCGTTGAACAACCCTGAGATGACCTCTCTACCTGATCTAAAGGAATTCCTGTTTTCTCCTGCCGAGTATGGGGATACCTTGGAAAGAGAGGAGTCTGTATTTCTCCTATTGGTTCCACTGAATTCTTTGTCAAATTGAGACAAGTCATCTAGCCACAAGGAACAAATCTTTTCTGGGTCACCGAAAGTGGTGGAGGAGCGAGACTGACACACCCTCTGATTGAACTGCACCGTGCAAGTGTGCAAGGAGATGGTCAACTACTCCCACTTTGGAAACAGTGAGTATGGCATGTCATTTATTCATTTACTGTGCCTGGGGACCTCAAAGAGACTCAGTGGGTTGATTCTCCCAGTAAAATATCATGCAGCAGGTAGGGATAGGCCTTACGCGATTTCCTTGGCCAGTGAATCAAGAGAAAAAGGAAAAAGGGGCAAATCCACCACTTTGGCAAACAGCTGAACACATAGGCACTTCTCTCAGGAACTGTTTGTCATTCCCCATGAAGCCAACCCCACCTACAATGCTGAGGAACATATTTACATATTTCAACTCCACTGCTGGCTGAAGCACTACAGAAAGTGATGATTCGAAGACAGCTAAGGAAGAAAAATGTTCTTGGAAAAAGGATTTGGCTATCAGTTCAGCAGAACAGCTCAAAGTTATGCAAATGCCATGCTTGAAGTTTGACTGTCACCCCTACCTCTCTACCACCTCAGCTCCCAATCCTGCAAAGTACTGCAAAATAAAGTCATATTCTAGTTAAAAAGATGAAGCAGAAATCACAATTTACCTGCTCCTTTTACTACATAACAGCAGCCTTAGCATGATATATGCCTGAGACCCTACAATTCTACTTTCCAGGAATCTATCTTAAAGAAATATAAAATTGCACAATATATATAATAAGGATGGTTTAATACAGCTTTGATGTATTAAAAATGATGATGATGATGATGATGATAACTAGAATAAGAAAGAATTTTTTTAAAAAACTGGGAATCGGTTAAAGTATACCATATCAAAATAGGGTTGGATCACCATTACAAGAATAAAGACAATAAGTTAATCTGTTGAAAGTATAAATATATAACCCACAGAGCAAACATATGCATAAGCATATATATTTAAACCCTTCAATTAGAAGTCTCCTTATAGAAAATTAAGTTCAGAGATACATGTTTACTTGGTTCCCTGGGAAATGGGGCGTGAGCTATTTTCAAAGTGGCTCCAAGAACAGTCTGTCAGTGCAAAGCAAAGATGGAACAAATCAGCTTTCAGTTACAATAAACCAGGCTGATAAACCATGTAAGAAGGCAGGTAAAAATCGGCCCCTTAGATCTGAAATGGAAGTTGATTTATCCTGCCAGGCTCTTGGAATCAAGTCTGCAAGGAAGTGATTTAAATCCCATTGTTCCATTGTTTTACTTTTTAGATTTATGGATGTAGGAGAATATACTGGGATGGGAACTACAGAAAGCTTGGAGGTGGGGCAGAGTAGCTGTTGGGAAGAGACAGACAGCTGAGTATCCTGGTAAGGATTTGCACTGCTCTATGGTTATCAAATTCATTTTCCTTCAATCCCTATCACAGTTAAAGAATGTGAACCGGCATCTTGCATTTAGCCCCTTGCTTGCATTGCCATCAATCTTTATCCTAAATTCCTAATCCCCTTCCTTGCCATATTTGTAACTTTAGATCTGGAAATACCAAGTTATGTAACATGCCAATCTGCATGAGGATGTAATTCTGTCAGAAAAAGGGACCCGATGAAGCAGAAATTCTAACAAAACTGGAAATGACTTTTCTAAGAAAAGAGAGTTATTTTTGTCTCAAGCATTTCAGCAGGTTTTAAATAGAGTTTGGATGCAATGCTGCTGGTTCTTTTTGGGCTCTTGATTCCCCCCCCAACCCCCACCCAACAAATGCAATAAAAGGGATGAAGGAGGCAAAAGTGTGCCAGAGGTTTAATGGACTTTAATCCTTACAATTTTGTAAAGTAGGCAATGTCATCCCCATTTTACAGGTGAGGGAACTGGGGCCCAAAGATAATTTGCCTAAGACCACACAGCCATGATTAACCCAAAAAGTTAAGAGATTAAAGCTTCATCCTGTTAATTTACTGCCACAAAACCAGAAAAGGTGAGATGACACCACAGAATCAGATTCTGTCCGAGGAAGAATTCTGGGGAACTCAAACTGCCCACTAGAACAATACCCAGCTTTCTACTGGAACATGTGCTTTACAGAGAATTCTCTACCTCATATTCTGGAAGAGTCCATTCACTGTAAAACTGTCTGTCGCCTATGGTTCTTTTTCATGCTGAGTACTGGGTCCTGCCCTGGGAGACGCAATGAACAAGGATGACCCGTCTGCCCACCCCCCCAGTCCATTACAGTGGTTTTACAGGCATTGTGGCCTCACTCTCAAAGAGAGGCCTTGATGAGAGTGTGATGCTAGCACAAAGAATCCCAGAAACCTCTCCAGCGAATCGAACCTCTCCATCCCTGACACCTTCCCACCTCAGATGGTGATTCCTTCCCCCCGCCCCCCCTTGAAGACACATGCTGGGAATAGAACCTTTCCTGACTCAGCTCCCTAAAACCACGCCGACATCTGTGTCCTGCCCAAAGAATCTGGGGACAGTCACCTCCCCAAACATTCACAAGGGCCAAGTGTACGCAAGGCGCCCCTGGGTGGAGACACTCATCCCCCACCCGTCAAGAAATCAGCTCCCAGAGGTCCAATTCCACGAAGGCCGACGATCTTCCCGTCATCACCCTCACCGGGAAACGGATTCTTTCTCATCATTCCCTCATAACCCCTAGAAAAAAGGAACCCTCGGTTTTGCACGACGTGTGGCTTCAAGGCAAACCTGCGCTCCCCCAAAACACACGTACACAGGCACGAAACGAGCTCCCCCTCGCCACCACCTGTGAAAACATTTCTCAAAACTTTGGCCATGTGGACGCCTGGGGTCAAAGCTAGGCGGCAAGGGGTCAGGAACGCGCGGCCGGCACCAGGGGTGGCTGGGCCCGCCCGGCACGGCCGGGCATCGGGGAGCGGAGGCGCGGCTAGGCGCGGGGGCTGGAGCGTGGCCCGAACGCGGCCCGCTCGCCGGGGTTTCCCGCCCGAGGCCCCGCCCACCCGACTGCCCAACTCCGCGAGGACGGCGACTGGGACCAGGGTTGGAGTCCAAAGCCGAGACGCCCCGCAGGCGCCGGCGGAGAGCACTAGGGGACCGCGGCCCAGGAGGAGGGGGGCGGGGACTGCGAAGCCGCCCCGGGACCCTGAGAGCCGACCAGAGGCCGGCGAGGAGCAGGAGAGCGCCGGGCCGGCCGAGCCGGGATGCGCGGCGCTCTGTGCCGGGAAACAGGTTGCAGCGAAGCCCAGGCCCCTCCCCACCACGGCCGCCCAGTCCCGACCCGATTTCCGCCCAGCCGGGGGCTCGAACCCGCCTCTCCTCCCCCACCAGGGGCGCCCACCTTGCCCCTGCCGGGCCTCCACCTCCTCCCCGTCCCCTACCGCGGAGCTCGAACCCCCCGCAGCGGATCTAAAGACGCGTTCAACAGGGTCCAGGCGCGGCCGGCCGGCCCCTGGGATTTTTCCCAGCCGAGCACTGGCTTTGCAATCGCATTGTTAAGGGTCATGGCAGCGGCAGGAAATCCGAACGGCCCCACAGGTCTGCGCGAGGGCGGATTTATTTTACAGCGCGGAACAGACTCAGACAGAACCGGGATTTCAGGGGGAGGGGATTCGGGGTTTCAGGATTCTGGAACGCTGCAAAAACAAAACAGTCCCAACCACAACCCACAGAGCGCGGGTGGGGAGCGGTCAAGGCCATTCTACACCAGATTTCAGCGTTCCGTAGGGCACCGACAGGCCTGGGGTGGTTTATCCCTCTACGGGCGAAAAACAAGACTAAAATACCCTACTACTGTGGTTTCTCTGTCAACGCCAATCAACGTGCTACAGGCTGCTGCGGCTAAGGGAAGCAGCGAGACGAAGAAAATAAACCCAACAGAAGCAAACTGCTGTCGGCGGAGGGGAGAAGTGCCAGGACAGAAGCCATGCCCGGCACCCGTCCCCTCTCATCTCCACTAGCACCAGGCTAGTCCGGGAACCCAGAAATAGAGGAATAACGGTGGCTACCCTAGGCAGAGGCTAGCACTCTCCCTTGCACCCCTCACTCCCGGGTAGGTCTGGATGGCTGGGATGCCTGGGCATATCTGAGGGGGTCCTGAACACGTGAAGGGCACTAGGTGTGAAAGCCTGTGTGTGCGCGCGCGCCAAGTGTCTGGAAAGGCTGAAAGAACGACTTTGGGTGTCTCCAGGACCCAAAGTCAGTTTCATAAAACGGCGTTCCCTGGAAGTCTTGGGGCTTTGAAGACCCGGTAAATCCTTAGCGCTGACCCGCTCCTCCTCTCGGATAAAACCCGGATTTCCCCACCCAGTCCCTGCCTAGGGAACCGGTTCTTTGGGGACAGCAGCATCAGCAACCAAAGCCCATCACAGAAGTGGGCGCCGTGGTGAGAGGCATCTCCCTGGTCTCCGGCCCCAGGGTGGGAGCGCCCCAGTACTTACATTCCCCAAACAGGCGAACTTTCAGGCTTGTCTTCCGCGAACGCAGTGCCCGCATCGCGTTCCGGGTAAGCACAGAGGAGCTTATATAATTTTCCGCGATGCCGTGCGGCAGAGCTCGCTGGGTGCCGGGCCGCACAGCTCAGCACGTGGACCTCGCTCCCTGGTGCTCCAGATCCCGAGCCTGCCCCACTACCACCTTCTCCAAAGCAGAAGGGCGATCTCGTGTGCTAGTCAAACACCAAGTGTTCGCGCAAGATCTGGCGCCTCACTGCTCCCCTTTCACTGCGCTGGAGGCTCACGGATAACTGCATCTCAAAACAAACGTAGCTTCGGCTGGGGGTTGGGGGAAGGAGGCTAGGGACGCAACCGCGGACTGGCGCGTTCTGATGGGGGCTCCGCACCCTACTAAGTAATAATCCCCTGGTCCACATGGACCCGGGTGCACAAATCTCCTTAACGTCTCGCCCAGAAAGGGGAGCCAATTTCCAAAGTTAGAGACCACGCAGTTGAATTTCCAGTACTTTCCAGCCTTGCTGAGGCGGGGGCGGGCTAAGAGAAGGGCAAAAAGCCAGAGAAGCCCACCCAGCCTACTGCCCCGCCAGGGAGGACTCACACGTTGAATCCTCCCTCCCTACCCCCCACCCCCAAATAGTTGACGGTGTATTCACCGGTTGCGAACACACACACACACACACACACACACACACTCATACAGTCTCCGCGCCACCACCTTCTCCCGTCTGCCCCTCCAACGTAAAGACAGCATACTTAAATTGCGAGGCAAATGACTACGGAGCTCGGGGATCATGTTTCGACCCAGAGCACACTTCCCAAGGCTTGGCTGGCTGAGGGGTTGTTGGGTAGGGTACGAGTTAGTCACACTCACAACTCAGAGTCCACACGGCGGCTGCATCCTCAACTTGCTCAGAGGCAAACGTCAAAACTGCGGCTGGGAGCCGGCGAAGAGGCAAGCGCTGTGCGGGCTGCCGAGGGCGCGGAGCTGGGGTAGCCTCCCCGGGTTCTTGGCTCCAGCCGTGGCACGCGTGGTGCCACGGTAGCCGGCAATCACCCAAGCAGGGCGAGCCGCAGCCGCTGGAGCCCGGCGCCGCCTCGCGGGCACCTCCAGCGCCCGCCAGAGGCCTGGGGCGGGCGGGTGGGTCTGCAGAGGGGCTGCGGGTGCCGGGACTGGCAAGGGAGGCCCGGCGAGACAGACTAACCCCGGGCGCGCCGATTCCCTCCCACTCGCCGTCCCGAGTCCCAGGCTCCGCGCCCACCTCCCTGCCCTCCCCAGCCCTTACTCCCAGGCTCCGGGGGCTGCGGCGGCTGAGGCTTGGGGCTCCGGGCTGGCTCGCCTCGGCGGCAACCCCCGCGCCCCAGCCTTCCTTCCTTCCCTCCCTGGTGTGGGCCAACGGGTCAGGCGAGCGTCTGCTAGAGCCCTCGGCGTCCACACTAGCTGCCCCGAACCTGCGCCGGCCAGCGAGCACCGAGGGGCGAGGGGAACGGAGAGGCGCTGCCGCGGTCCCACAGGCGCTTTTTCGTAGAGCGGATCATGCCGCCTTACCGTTGCTGCAGGCTGCCACCTCCGGGAAAGCGGGAAGGAGGGCGGCAGAGAGGCAAGGCGCCGCGCCGGTGGCTCCTCTTGTTCTCGGCTTCACGGCTCCTCGGCTCCGCAATCCTGAGCGGGACGCCCGGGAAAGAGCAGGTCCCGGTTCTGCGCTCAGTTCCAGCGAAACCAACAATAGCTCCCGCGCGGAGCAGAGCCCCAGCGAGCCTTTAGACGCGCGCGTACGCCGGGCTCCCGCTCCCGGCCGCTCCCGGCCGGCGTCCCTGCCAATACTGCTGCCCCACATGAAACAGCTGCAATCCCGAGGCTTCTGGGCGGTTGGGGCGGGTGTGTGTGTGTGTGTGTGTGTGTGTGTGTGTGTGTGCGCGCGCGCGCGCGCGCGTGTGTGTGTTTAATAGCTTCCCTCCTCTTCTTCCCCTCCCTGTCTGCTCGCCTGCCTGCCTCCGTCCCCCACCCTCGCTCTCTTACACACAGACAGAGAGGGCGAGCGAGAGAGATGCGCACACACACTCACACGCACACGCAGGTTACATGAATGGGAGGCGGGATCCAATCCTAGCGGCGCACAGGCGCTGGGAGCAGGGCCGCACCACGGCGCCGGGGGGCGCCACTCAGGTGTGCGCGGCTCTCCCTGCACCACCCTACTGGCCTCTCAGCTCACCCCAGTCTCTGCTCTCCCCGATATCTTCCGCTCTGTCCTTCCCTCCTTTCTCTCCGCTTCTCTCTCTCCATCTTTTCTCCTTTTTATATCCCTTTCTTTCTCGAAATCTCCGCGCTCTCTCTGCTCAGTATCTCTCTCGGTCTCCTCTTTTCTCTTACCCTCCTCGCTTTCTCTCTCGCCCCCTTTCTCAAACTTTCTCCTTCCTTGCCCCGGACTTTTCTCTACTTCCACTCCTCTAACCTTTTGTTCGCACTCCTCCTCCGCTTTGTCCCCCGTCTCTCCGCAGTGTGGTGTGGTCCCCTCACTCTCTCCCCTTTGCCCCTCCCAGATTTCTCTAGGTCCCGCGGCCCCCCTCCCCGCCGGTTCCTTCGATGTTATTATACACTCCCAATAGTTTGCCAGAGACGATCTCCGCGAAGCTGCTGCTGCAGTACAGCTAGAGGTAATTAAGAGTTGAGAACTGGAGTTCCTTCTTC
Source organism: Tamandua tetradactyla (assembly GCF_023851605.1). Lineage (NCBI taxonomy): Eukaryota > Metazoa > Chordata > Mammalia > Pilosa > Myrmecophagidae > Tamandua > Tamandua tetradactyla. The sequence continues at coordinate 65,192,132 of NC_135334.1, read as the reverse complement.
AGGCACAGGAGAGGCCCCCCAAAAGGCCCTCTTCCTCGGACAACGTCCTCCGAACCATGGTAACAGCCACTGAGTCGTGATAATAATCACTGAAAAAATAACAGCAGTGAACGGAATCCAAGAGATTTCTGTCCTTCATACGTCTGGATCGTGATCGCCAACACATTACCAAGTAAAGGGCATTTTTACAGGATGGGAGAGACAGATTGGTGGCTGGCAAATTGCAAGGATTTTGGAGAGAGACGGAGGAAATCCTGCCCCAGCCCTACCGCACGGTAGCTGTATGAACTAAGGCTATGCCACTGCCCTCACCCAACCTCACTCTTCCTATCTGTAAAACGGAAATGGTGACACCTACCTCACCAGTTATGGAAAGGATTAAAAGAGAGAGATCTATGGAAATAAAGCCCTGGGCATATGGGAGGGGCTCAATTAATGTTAGTTTTCTCCCCTCCCATCCCTTTTAAAAACTCTCTCCATGAGGTCTGCTACTTTGTACCTTCATGACCCAAAGTACTTAAGGAAGGAATGCTCATTTCAAATAAAAGGGAAACAAGGTGTAGGATATTTAGAAAACTATTGTGCTGCTATGTGCAGATTACAGAGGCCTCGAAGATATTATAAATTTGCTATGCTGGAGTGCCCCTTCAACCTAAGACTTCCTGACACGCAGGGATGAGGTTGGGAGATGAGTTTTCCGATCTAGTTCTGAAATCTTCATGATAGCTGAACACTGACCAGTGACAAAGCCTCTGAGACTAACCAAAAGGTCAAGTCTCTTCCTTTGAATAACATTTATCAACTTCGTGTCCTTCCTCGGATATCAAATACTGGGCATGAGCTGTGATTGGCAGTCAGATTCAGTCCCTCAACAAATATTTGTTGACCACCTACTCTGTGGCTGGTCTGTGACAGGCTGTGAGCATTTAGTGGGGAGGCAGACAGGCCCTGTCAGTTTACAGGGTCGGGACATGTCTAATGAACAAATAATGGGAAAATAAGTCATATATACCTTGAGAAATGCCCTATGTTTAATGAACAAAATCTTTTAAAACATGAGGTCCATGGTAGGGGACATAATTAATTGATCAAGAGAGAAAATTCGAGAAATGACTCTTCAGTCAATGCACCTCATTCGACAGATAAGAAAACTGCAGCAGACATGCTAAAAGTAGTTCGTGAAAGGAAAGGTATGAGGAGAAACAGGATTTTTACATCATCTTCAAGTATCACCCCACAATTTCTTGATTGATTTCCAAGGGTGAAAATAGTAATTTTATAATGGAAAAACCTGGCTGACTCCACCTTCATCAAGTAATTAAAGTTAACCTAATCACAAATGTGACAAATAAACAGCATGTGCTCCTGATATGAGACACTAAGAAGAAGAGAAAGTCACTGCTGTGACATTCCTTCCAAAAATGAACAGCCTAAATCGAGTCAGGAGGAAACGTCAGTCCAACCCAAACTGAGGGTTATTCTACAAAATAACAGGTGAGTACTCTTCGAAACTACCAAAATGATGAAAGGCAAAAAGACTCAAGGATGAATCCAGATTAAAGGAATTGTTTAGTTGTCACGGCAATTGATGCAATGTGTGCTCATGCATTAGGACATTAGCGGGACAATTGGAAAAATTTAAGGTCTATAGATTAAATGCTAGTGCAGTATATATCAATATTAACTTTCTGATTTTGATAATTACTGTGGTTATACAGGAGAATATCCACATTTTTAGGAAATACACAACTGAAGTATTTATAGGTTAAAAGAAAATGAACAAGGCCAGATCCCTGCTTTCAAGGAGAGGCATGGTATGGTGGGAATTCTAAGGAATAGGGAAAGTGTGAGAACAGAAGGGTGTCCAACCAAATCCTTCTAGGTAAGGGAAGACTTCCTGTAGGAGGGGGCATTCAAGCTGAGTTTTAAAAGCAAAGAAGTTAGCTCTCCCATAACGGAGGGGAGGCACTCTTTAAATATGGTCATGGTACAAAGACATAGACAAAAAGAATGAGGCTCTTCTTCTGGCAGCAGAGTTGGGTGTATGTGGTGGGGGGAGTGACTCAAGTGTAGTCTGGATCAGTAGGCAGGGTTGGAGCCTAAAGGAAGCTAAGGATCTCAAACATCCTGAAAACTCAGGTTGGAGGGGGCTGTAGTTATTGCAGCCTTTTTAGTAGAGGAGGGATATGATTTGGGGTTTCATTTAAAAAAAAAAAACATCTAGCAGGTAGGCAACTCAGGTAAACTAAATGAGTTGCAGCAAGGATGGAGAAGGGAAGAGAAATTTCTGAGACCAAGGATGTAAAAGACACAGATTTTGGTGACTGGGAAGGGGTGGTTAGGAGAAATCCAAAGTGACCACCAATTCTGAGTGGAGGCTGGCCTTATTTGCTGCAGTGTCAAGAGAATTCAGGAAGAAGTGAGGTTTTACAGGATTAAGGTAAGGTCCGTTGTTACCATGTTGTTATCTAACCTGAGTTCTACTGTGTGGCTGCTCTGTGCCATGGAAAAAGCTAACTGTAAAATTTGGGCTGAGATCCTCAAAATGGCCAGTCCCATGCATCACCCTGAAAAACAGTAGACTGTATATGTACATTATTTATAGTGGGAAAAAGCTGAAACAGCCTAAATCGTCAAACAGGATAAGTAAATGTAGAGGGACAACTTTGTTGAAGTACTATGCAGTGCTTCAACTTTATTGAAGTACTATGCAGCCATGAAAAAGTGCCATTGTTATCATGTAAGATTTTTAAAAACAGAATTTAGAATAATTAACTATATAAAAATCCTTGTGGAGGAAAATATGCCAAATATTAACAATGGTTGCCTTGGGGTGATGGGATTATGAGTGATATGTATTTTCCTCTATATACTTTCTTAGTATTTTCTAACTTTCCCACAATGAACATTCATTACTTTAATAATGAAAAAAAAAAAGCTGTCATTAAAAGTACAACTACATGTCTGTGACCTCCTTTTCCACTTCGTCCCTTTTCAATCCACCTCTCCTGCTCCCCTAAAGAGTAACTGCCTTTTGAGTTTTATCTTTGAGAGTGAAATAAGAGGGCATTTAACAAGTCAGGGGAAATTATCAGCTGGGCTGGGATGGGGAGAGGACGTTCTTATGCAGGTAGATACGTTATTAGAGCTGTTGAAACTGTATATATTTAAGATGTTTGCATTGCCCTGATATGTTATAAGGGAAAGAAAACCTTTAGTAGGGCCAAGAAAATGTGAGTCTTTAAAGGGCAAGTTTTAATTAGGAAATGTATTTATTTGCAAAAGTACTTCTTTTCAGAGTCCAGCAGTTACTGTAAAATTGTTGCAAGGAAATGGGTATTTCAGAAAGGGAGACATATAGGGGGCAAGGGCTATGCTTCATGCCTGGTGTCTGATATTACATCAAATATGCAAACTGGTTATGTAGGATTTGGACACCCACTGGTAAATCCCATCAAATTTTCACGATATGAGGGTGAGAAAAGTGCCTGCCAGAGGATGTGCTTATTCTTTGGAAAAGTTACTATAAATAGCTTCACTATAAGGTTCCCTCTGCACCCAGGATTTTTTGTCTCACAGAAATATTTACCATGTGGATAGGTTCCCCAATCCAATAATGAGAACACCTTACAAAAGCATAGCTCTCTCACCTTTTCAAAGAACCTCATATCTATTGATTCACTCAATCCTCTCACCCACGCTAGCTGGAATCCCATCACTTCCATTTGCAGATTGCGAAGGAGGAACAGAACAGGGGGCCCAGGAAGGTTAAAACATAGAGGCAAAGCAGGGACTAGAATTAGAAGGAACAAGGAGACATTGCTCGAGAACCTTCTATGTGGCCCTGGAGGTTCCACTGTGTGTTATCTCATCTAGTCCCTGCGATAACTAAAGAGGTGGGGATTATATGAGTCCTGTCTTAGGAGCAAACCTAGGCTTGGGTTCCAAATTGGAACCCAGCTATCCAGAATTCCTGGGTCAGTGCTTTTCCCAGGACAACTCATTTTGAAGAGCTGGTGATTATTTTCTGGCAAGTTGACTCAATTTGACCTGTGAGTTGTCTTTCTGTGATGTTTGTCTAACCTGTGAGCTGTCTTTAGGTTCTATGGGAATTAGAAGGTGGTATTGAGGGAGATAATGACTTTTGAATGAGACTGACAGAAAATAAGAAGAAATCCTGTTCTTGGATTCACCCAAAATTTCCTCTTTTAGGGAAGTGATTGGTTCTTGTTCTCTCTCTCTCTCTCTCTCTCTCTCTCTCTCTCTCTCTCTCTCTCTCTCTCTCTCTCTCTCTCTCTCTCTCCCCAGTCCAGTGTTTAGCAGAGTATCAGGCACAAAGAGATGCTCAGTAAATGTTTACTGAGTGAAAGAATGAATGCTAAGGAAAACATCAGCTAGAAAATATTGAATTTTGTGCCTGGGATTAAGCTAAGGGCATCACTTCATGTAATTTTTAGAGCAACCCCCTGTGGTAGAAATGATTATTATCCCTATTTTATGGATGAGAAAATTGAGACATAGGGAAATTAAGCAATTTGTCAAAGGTGACATAATGAATAATTGACAAAACAAATTCCAATTTAGGTTGTTTTGATTCAGGCTCTTAGTCACCATACTATATTGGATGAATGGATGATGGATGAATGGAATTAATGATACTAGCAGAGAAATGGGCTCTCCATGAGCTACAGTAAACTTTATTTTACAGTTAATTCTATCTAGAGTAGACCATACGATTACTCTACATTATATCGTACCCTATCTAGAGTAGACCATACGATTACTCTACATTATATCGTACCGTTTGTTTCTTTCATCACAGATTTCAAGAGCTGCAATTATTTGTTTTGCATTTACCTTACTTTTTTTTAACTTCTCTCTAACTGCAGTATAAGTTCTAAGAGCAGAAGGTCCAGATATGTTTTGTTCACTGTTGTGATCCCCAGCACCTGGTGCAGAATATTCATGAATGAATTTATGTGGACTCTCATCCTTCTTAAGCAGTAGAGCACCTGTGATTGAATCTTTTACGAGTTTACTCCATTTCCATGCCAGTGCTATACTATCTGCCTTTGAGAGCATGTGGTTCAGGCAGTTGGCCTGAGATTCAGATAAGCATATAATGGTTCTAAAGTCAGACTGTGTTCCTCCCCTGACATTTGCTCCCAGATAGCAGAGGAAACACTGATCAGAAAATAACAGCATGTGTTGTGGTCGAAGGTGAAGAGCTAGCAAAAATTCCATGGTGGAAGCATCCTCTCTGATTAGGTCAGCCCCCATTTTCTTAGCAGAGAAGCTCTGTGTTAGCTGATGATGATTTCTTTGCAAAGGCTGGCCTCAGTGGTCTGCTCTAAAGGAGTTTCCCTAAAGCTTTCTTCCTGCACGAAAAATGCCATTTGATACTCTCTAAAAATGATGCAATTCGGCCAGTTTGTCTTATCCCTTATCACATCATTTCGCTGAGAGACTTCTCAGCTACTTGTATGGATTTGCCTTTTTCACACGGAGTAGGTCAGGTGGCAGGTGCTGGCTTCTGCAGATTTAAGTCAGGTCCATTTCCTAGTGTGGGAGTTTGCAGCCTTCATTAGAACTGCATAATGAGCCAGAGACTATATTCTTGAGGTAATCAAGAATGAAACAAAACAAACAAAAAAGCAGCGATAAAGGGTCCCACAACCATGACCCCACCAGTCTGTATGACAGTGCTAATGAAGGTGGTGTACATTCTGTGCTAGACGCTGACCTAATGCTTTACACACATTCAAGCATTTACTCCTTTTAACAGATCAATTCAATTACTACACCTATTTTACAAATAAGAAAACTGAGGCACGGAGAGGCAAAGGTGCTTGCCTGAGGTCACAGGGCTAGCAAATGGTAGGACTAGGATCCAAATCCAGGCAGACTGACTCCAGAGTTCCCATCACTTAACCACTAGGTTATGCTTCTCTAATGGCATTTGACTTGCTTCTTGCATGAATTCCCCACAGTTGGTGGAGGCCATATCTTTAACCAAAGTTTTTTCACAAATGCATTCTAGTGGTTCTCTGTCAGTCAACAAGTTATGATCTCCAACTGAACAGTCAAAACATGGCTGTGGGATGCTTTCCCAATGTGAGACCAAACTTCTTGGCTGGTCATCTTTATCCCTTCGACCTCTAGAGTATCCCACCTTGGCTATTTATGATCAAAAGTTAAATGGGATGGTCCCTGAAGGCCTCTCCCATCTTCAACATGCTTTCACCACGCCTTATTCTCTCTAAAGAGTTGTCCTGGAAAGTAGAGCTTTTGCATCTCATTAAGTTGATGGCAATCTGATGGCAGGTGTGGCTGGAAAGACAGATACAGATATTCCAAATATCTAGAAACTCTGTCCAGGTTGACATTACATTCTCATGGTCCTGCTATGTGACTTCCCATATAGAGCATCTTTTGAGAACAGTTCAGAGGCATCCCTGCCCCCTCCCCCCCGGTAAAATACATTATCCTGTCTGTGAGCATTACTGCCTTCTGTCTTGTGGTCCAGCACCAAAGGAATAGAGAACTCAAGGTAGAAAAAGGGATGGGCAAAAAAATCAATAGACATTCCCAAGTCTGTTTCAACCTCAGAATAGCAGAGCTTGGCACAAATTAGAAACCAGATTTGTTCCTGAAATTTCCTCTGATTTTTCTGGAAATTCCAACCAGCCTAAAGTCAAAGATGTAATTTTAATCAGGCAGGTAAGGTCCACCATCAGTACAATCAGTAACTACACAAAGATACTTTCGCAATCCTTGCCTACTCACTTTTCTTGTCACAACCTGAACTGAGAATGATTCTGAGGCCTCTGTGTAATCATCTCTTAGCTGTGAGTCAATTAAAAGTTGCAAACTTATCTTTCCAAACCACAAATCAGATTATAATACAATATTATTAGGTCTCAACAGTCTGTCGACAAAGGCAGTAACATTAACATAAATTCCCAAATATGTACATTGTTCTGTTCTGTGTTACTTTTTAAATTCAACAATAAATCTTGGAAATGGTTTTATATATATGGATATAAATATATATACGTATTGAGATGTATTGAGATAAGTCTCTCTCTCTCTCTCTCTCTCTCTATATATATATAGAAAAACTCATGCCTCTTCGTTCTTATAAAACAGAAAGTGCCTCATTTTATTTTATGCTTGCATTCTTGAGTGCTTTGCTTAAGTGTACGGATGCACCAGAAGAATTTAACTACGAGGATTTTGATATATTTATTTAAATAAATCTCAAGCAGTGAACAAAGGGTCATGTACACAGTAGATGCTCAAAAATGTTGAATAAGTGAATTACATTAACTGTATGAAGTCGTTTGATTCCTAAAAAGAAGCAACCCAAAGGAGGTTGAAATTTCAATCAGTTGGGAAAGGATAGATATTTCAATTAACCATACTAAGGTAATTGGCAAACTATTTTGGGGGAAAAGAATCCCTGTCCCTTATGGCACACTTATTTTCAAAACTGATTATAAAAAAAATGAAAATATAAAAATTCTAGAACAAAACATAAATGAAAACCACAATGAGATACCACTTTACACCAACAATAATGGCTATTATTAAAAAAGAGAAAGAAAATAACTTATGTTCACATCCACACTCAGAAATTGGAACACTTGTACATTATTGGTGGTAAAATGATGCAGCACTATGGAAAAGTTTGGCAGTTCCTTAAAAGTTAAACACAGAATTACCATATGACTCGGCGATTCCACTTCTAGTTATATACCCCAAAAAGCTGAAAGCAGGGACTCAAACAGGTATTTGTTCACCAATGTTCATAGCAGCATTATTCACAATAGCCAAAGTCGGGAACAGCCCAAGTGCTCTTAAACAGAGGAATGAATAAACAAAGTGTGGTATATACATAACAATGGAAAATAATTCAACCATAAAAATGAATGAAGTCCTGATCAAGGGGACAACATGGATGAACTCTGAACATATCATGTTGAGTGAAATAAGCCAGACACAAAAAGACGAATGTGGTATGAATCCACTTTTATGAAATATCTAGAATAAGCAAATTCATAGAGACAAAAATTGTACTGAAGGTTACCAGGGATTGAGGGGTGGGAGGAATGTGAGAGTTATTGTTTGAAATATACATAATTTCTGTTTGTGGTGATGGACAATTTTGGTAATAGATGATGGTGATGGTAGCACAATATTGTGAATGTAATTAATACCACTGAATTGTACACTTAAAATGGTTTAAATAGGAACAAATACATGTATAACCACAATATAATATAAACAAACAAACAAAATAGTTGACAATTTGCATGACTTTGTAAGTGAAGTCCTTTTTAAGTGTGATATGTAAAGAAAGATATAAAGAAAAATGTCAATAGATTTGACTACATAAAAATTTCAAAATGTCTGTATATTTTTAAAACCAGATAAATCAAAAGAACAACAAAATGTTAGGAAAATATTTGAGTCATACATGACAAAATGCTACTCTCTTTAATATATAATGAGTATAAGAAATGAGTAAGAAAACGACATCTCAAAAGAAAAGTGGGCAAAGGACATAAAAAGCTAATTTACCAAAAAAGTACAAAGCTAAACATATGATATATATTTGACAAACTAGTAACTCTAAGATATGCAGGATACAATAATATCAAGACTTTTTGCTTATCAAATGAGAAAACTCTGAGAGAGAAAAATACAGAAAATATTCTCTCTCTACTGCTAATAAGTATATAGTATTACAGCCTTTCTGAAAGAGAATGTAGTGATATTTACTGAAAACCTTACATTTTAGAGTGCTTACAACTCAGGAACCTGTATCTAGATTTTTTAATTTAAAAAATAATCATGAGTGGACCCAAGTAATTATATGGGTTTTTTTGACAGCTTATTGTACTTTAATGTGTACTAAATTTACAAGACAATTGCTTCTAATGTTGTTATAAATAAAAGAGAAATCACATCAGTCATCAAGGGCTCCTGAATGAACAGCATCTTCATAACTTCCATTTTTTACGATCTTTACTTTCTGGTATAGTTTAATAAGATCATCAATTCAAAGAATAGTAATTGCAGCTTCTGGTACAATACTGTTACGAACTTCAGCGTCTTTCATTGTGGTGGGTTCAAACACCCCTGCTTGTTTGTTGTCTCAAGGTTTACCACTGACCAAATCAAGACCAGTCCATTTTAGATTTTTGCATTCTGGGTTGACTTGAGCCTCGTTATTGAAAAGCTCTTAACTTTGCAACCAGATCTGGAATCTTGGACAGCATTACCTGCCAATGTATTTGGAATCTGGAAAAGTCTGCAATAGCTAGCTGTTCTTGAGACCCCCACGCTGGTCGCATAGTTTTCAAAGTATATGGAAAGGGCTGCTTCCATAGCACCTTTACCTGGAACCACAGATTTTCATTCTAAAACTCTCTTCACCATACAAAGAGCATCATGTAAAGAGTGCTCCATCTCATCACACATGAAATCATTTGCCTTGTATAAGATAATTGATGCAGACGTACAAGCCTTAGTATTTTTTTGACTAAAATCAGTTCATCATCACAAATCCTCTCCTGTACCACCACTTCTTCTTGTCCCAGCATTCCCACTTCAAAAGTTTCTTCGCCTTCCAAATCAGCCTGGCTTGAAAGAATAGTCATCCCAGAAGCTTTAGCAATGCGTTTAAGGTCCCTTCTTAAAATCTTCTGCCACAGCACCAGAGTCCACAAAATACTTCAGACACATATCATCAATTCCACTAGTGGTTAGAATAACATTGGCACCAGTTACCAGGATCTTCTGGATTCTCTCCTTGGTGCTATCTGATTTTCCTCTGTCTAATTTGGTCCAGTTCTTCAAGGGCAGTAATAATCACCGGCACACCAAGCTTCGTTTTTGTTTTCTGCAGGCTGATGTCAAGACAAGCAATTTTTACATTATCTATTCTCTCGGGCATGTCCTAGGACCCCACCACACAGTTGAGTGCATAACCATAGATCAGCATACTCTACATTTGACTTCTCCCATGGGCTTTGTGAACATTCACAGGATTGACTGGATAGCGAGGCTGGCCTCTCATATCTGTGTATTTAATGGCAAGTACTGCATCTACTACCACATTAATGAAGAAATCATCATCAATTTCAATGATTTTGGAAAACATGGATGTCTTAGCAACATTAATCAGGCAATCCCTTCCAAGTTCATCTCTGTTAATTATTGTTTCCACTGATATAATGCACTGCTTCCTTGTAAACAAGTCAATAGCCACTGATAACTGATGTGGGATTAATTTTCAGTTTGACTAGCTCATCTACACTTTTTTTAAAGAAGTTCTGTGGCAATAATAACCACTGAGGTATTTCCATCTCCAACCTCTTTGTCTTGCAGATCAGCCAGCTCACAAAGAACTTTAGCTGCAGGATGTTCTATGGCTAGTAACTTCAGGATGAATGCACCATCGTTAGTATATTATTAGATAATAAAATATCATCTACCAATATTTTATCCAAGCCAGCTGGACCAAGAGAACTTTTTTACGATATTAGCAATAGAGGCTGAACCCGTAAGGTTGTGGGAGCAGATCACCTCCCCAGTGCTGCCATCACCAAAGATGGGCACAGGCCTCTCATCTTCATGGTAGAGGACCCATCAAATACTGCTCACACCACCGGCAACCAGCATCTCGTCCCCTAGACTGGGCGGCGGCCACCAAAACAGTCGAGACCCACAGAGCAGACACAAGCTGTGCCGGCTAGCCCAGCTTTGGTTCCCCAGGCCCCGTCATGAGTCAGGGCCAGGTATAAGGTTTTTTCCTTAAATCACTATGTAAGTAATAATAGAGGCAAACTGGAAACACTTTAAATGTCAGCCAATTAGTTAAGTGATTAAAATTTATTAGGTACACCATAGTATGATGGACTATTATACATCCATTATAAATCCTGGTATAGAATTCTATTTAATGAATTTGATGAGAACTCACAATAAATAATTTTGTGACCTTTCTTAAACTTACTATGGAAAATTCCAAACAAATATAAAGTTTGGCAAATAGGCTATACCCATCACCTAATTCAATACTTATCAACTCACGGCCAACCTTGTTTTATCTATGCCCTTTCCCACTTACCCCGTTCCCCATTATTTTGAAGGAAATCCCAGGCAGCATTTTATTTTCTCCATAAATATTTCAGTAGATAAGAGAAAAGATATGGACTATTTTTAAAAAAGCAAAACCTAATATATTATTATGCTTTAATGTCATCAACTCTCCTGTCTCTGTTCACATTTCCCCAATGATTTCATCAGTTTTTTTCCCCTCAATTTGTTTGCTTGCGTCAAGATCCAAATAAAGTTCATACATTGCAAATGGCTGATCTTTTAAGTCTCTTTTGATCCATAGATTTCCCACTTGTACATTGTGAAAGAAACTGATTGAGTCATTTGACCTGTAGTGTTTCCCACAATCTGAATATTTTACTGCTTGCACCCTCCTGGTGTGGCTTAACATATTATTTTATGTCTTATATTTCCTGTAAATTGGTAGTTAGTTCTAGAGACTTGATGTAATTCAGAACCATTTTGTTTTTTGTTTTTGGTAAGATTGCTTTATAGGTGATATTGTGTACCTGTCTTTGTGATGTTATCAGCCTCTGATGCTCATCGATAGATTCAGTATTTCCCTAGGGGTTGTGAACTGATGATATTCTAATTCTATCATTCTTTCTTCAATTTTAACTGGAATAATTGTGTAAAAAGATACTTCCCTTCATGAACTATTTCATTAACTGAAAAGGTAGGATACTTGTTTGATTCTTTCCTTTATTTTACCAGGTTTCGAAAAGAATGAATCATTCCACATGAACAATGAAGTTTTTTTTTTTCCTTCTCAAAAATCATTATGACCTCATGTATTAAAATATATTTGATGTATTTCATCCATTTCAGTTGTTCATATTGATGTTCAAATTATCTCATCTTTGGCCAGTGGGAGCATCTTTATATTGACCATGTCTTTGATAGTCTTCTCTTTTCCTGGATTACAAGACGTCCTAGGCTCATCTTGAACTTATTCTCAGCTAGACCTGAAACCATTCATCACTTGCAGTACTTCTGGGTCCTTTTAGTGGGAAATGGTACTTAGAAACCACAATCTGGTTACTACGAGTTGCTCATTGCTACTATGTTGGTATTGTTTCTACCTTTTTACAATGGACAGTGCTAGGAAATATATAATTTTTTCAAAAAGAGAATTAATTACAGATCTAAACCTTTATTTCTAATTTGATTTTTCTTAACCTCCTCAGTCTTTTGTCTGTATCTCCCTTCTTTCATTACAAATAATAAATGGTACTATGGAAAAATGTTTAATGCTTTAAAGAAAAATACCCATAATAACTGTTTCAGTGGAAAAATAATCATGTATACACAGGCCAAAGATATGCAAGGTTAGCCATGCTAATTGAGATGAAATTAAAGGTACTTTTAGTTTCTTTTTTTTTCCTGCTTTTCATTGTTTACAATATTTCCATAATGAACCCATTTTAGTTTTGCGATCAGAAAAAAATTGTGAAAAACAAAAAATAAACCAGATGGTGTAAATTATAATATAGTACACTGTCTGCCAATCTTATACAGGAGTAGAATAATGATAATCTATTACATCTGTGGAGTGTTTTACAATTTACAAAGCGTTTTACATCTATTATCTTTCAGGATCATCACAACAGCACTGTGAGGTAGACGGGCTAGGAATATTGTTTTATAGATAAGAAAATTGTAGTTTAAAGAGATCGTATATGATGGAATCAAGGCTAGAACTCAGGGCTTCTGACTTTTTGGCCAATATTGTCTCGCCTGTGTCACATCCATCTCTAGATGGCTGTTACAATGCTGTTGTTTCATAGGAAGAGAGGAAGGTCCTGCCACGTGCAAAACATATCTTACCTGCTGCTAAGAATACCATCCTTAGAACTCTCTTTACTATGAGACTTGGGGACTTATGAGATGTTGTTCCTTCTTTTTTCAATTTGCCTTTTATTTTTATCAAAGTGATTCATTAACATAATTTTTAAAGTCAAGTAGTTTACGAGGATTTTAATGAAAAAACAGCAGTCCCCTGCCTCACAATTCCCCATCCAACCTCTCCTAATATTCCTTATCTTCAGAGGCAGCCACATTCAACTATTTTAGCTGTTTCTTATGAGTTTTATTTCCGTATTTTGAAATAACCTACTTCTTACATAATATCAACAGACGGCCTATTATTGAAAATGATGCTTTAACTCTTTTTTCTCTTTATACAGACACTTCTCCTTTCCTTATCCTCTCAATATACTTACACCATGATTTTTGGTTAAATTTATAGTTAGTGCTTGCGTTATTATAAACCATGTGGTATAGTATGATTTACTTTTTTGTACTAATTTTTGTTTTTGCACTTCATATTTGCTTTGTGGTTTTGGTACCTATCACTATCTCATCCACAAACTCGCTACCGAATTATAAAATTTCTCTCAATACATCACATCTATCAAGTAATCTGTCAGTTTCTTTTCTTTCCTTTCCTTATCCTTACTTTACTCTGCTTCCTTTACTTTCCTTGCCTTTCTCATTGAAATGCCCTTTCCCTTTGTCTGGGCAGACTGCACAGCTGTGGTTCTGGGATCTCCCTCCACCATATTTCTGGGAGTTTTTTGGGTTTGTTTGTTTGTTTTTCAGGTGCATGGTCTGGGATATGAACTCGGGTCTCCCACATGGAAGGCATGCATTTTACCACTGAACCACCCGTGCACCTATTTTCCTGAGAGTTTTATTGGATCTCATTCCTATATCTATATCTTTTCTTTCAGGATGCATGTCTTCCTCTATTTGCTCTTTAGACCCAAGAACAAGTATACAGCAGGTAACCTGATTTACCTGAATGTAGAATTCTAGGTTGGAAATTAATTCCCTTGTCATTTTAATGACATCAGTGACTCCATTGTCCTCTTGCTTCCAGTGTTACTGTTGCAAAGTCTAGTGCCATTTTGACTCTTTATTCTATTTATGTGAACTGTTTTTCGTGTGCTTTTTCCCCTCCCTCCAAAAGCTTTTAGAATCTTCTCCTTTTCCTCACTGTTAAGAAGTAATATGATGCTGTGTTATGGTATGAGTCTTCTTTCGTCCATTGCATTGAGCTGTTGCTGGGTTCTTTTACTTTAGAGATACTGATAGATTTGTTTGAATTATTTCATTGATGATGAAACCTTGTTCTCTATTTCCAAAACTTCTCTTACTTATTCAGATATTGGATCTCTTAGACCGTGCTTCTAATTTTTAAATCTTCTCTTTCCTATATTCAATATTTTTGTCTTTTTGTTTTACTTTCAGGGAGATTTTCTCACCTTTGTTTATCAGCCCATCAGTTGTCATTTTTATTGTTTTCAGTGATATTTTTAATTTTCAGAAACCTGTTTTTGTTATTTGATTATTTCTCCTGTTCTTGTTTCATGTGTGAAATAATATCTTTAGTTCTTTAAGACTATTAATTGTATATTTTGTGAAAGGTTCTACTGCACCTTGCATTGTCTTTATGTCCTTTATGTTTTTTTTCTTAATTGTTATTTTGTTTCATATTAGGGCTTTGCTTAGATATTGATGATTCATGGCAGTCTATGCACATGTAACTAAAATCTGATTGAAGATTTCCAGGGTGTACAAACAAAACTAGTGAGCTTCCCTGTAGAGTGATCTGGCACGGTCATTTCATTGGTAATTCCTTAATAGTATCTATAAACCTTTTCTCGGTGGCTGCTCAGTTTTGCTTGAAAGGAATACTCTGGTCTCTTCCTGGGGAGTACAAGGCTGGCTGCCAAACTTTTCTAGAAATCTAGTTGGGGAAGGCAATGGGAGGTGGTCTTGTCATCTAGGTGTATATAGATTTCATGTAATCCTCCTGTTACTGTTTCAAGTCCAAGACTTCTATTATCTTTGCTTTTGCTTTTCCATGAGTGCAGAGTTTTTCACATTCATTCACTCCAGACAGAAAATCTCTAGTTTTCTGCATTGAGGGGAGGGGCAGGCACCCAGCTGAGCTGGGGAGGCAGGGAATCTTGAGGTCTATTTCTTAAGCATACATTAAACCAATCTTACTATTTCCCACCCACCCTTATTTTCGGTAGTAACTGGAACTTCCAATTTTCGAGCTTTTCTGGGGCCTGCAGTGAAGATCAGATAGCTTCTGGGCTTTCTCCACTATGAATTTAGGTTTCACTTTCTTCTATCTGCCTAAATCAATTATTTCTTGTCCATATGCTTTATAGCTTCCAAAATGCTATTGTCTCCTGTCCAGTTATTTTTCCTTTAGGGCCTTATTTTTGTCATTTCTTTGTCATTTCAGTAGGTGTAAGGGAGGGGGAAGAGGTAAAAGTGTTGCTTTCTGTGTGTAACGGAAATCAAAACCCTTCTTCAAGGCCAGCGCTTTTAAGAAGTATTCAGTCACTTCCCTGTAACAGTGAATGGAGTGAATGGTCTTGAGCAACTCCTCGAGAAGTCCTAGGGCTTCATTGCTTATTGTTCCCAAGGCTGTCGGTGAACCCAGGAACCCGAGTTTCCTCATCTTTAAAATGCAGATAATAAAGCCTGCCTGACTGGTTGTGGTGAGACTAACTTGGATGATGTCTGTTCTGTACTTTTTAGTTCCTAGCCCTTTTAAGTCTATCAGTAAATACCAGCTCTATTTTTTATTATTATGGTTACTGGCAGGCCGTGATGGGGAAACAAGCTCACTGGATTATTGAAGGAGATGGTTATGCAACGTTAGGGAATTAGAGAAACCTCTTTTGCAAGTGCTTTGCTAACAGGACCTGGATAATAAAAAGCAATGATGAGGATGGCTAATATTTTTAAACTCTTTAATATGTGTTAATCACTGTGTTATATGCTTTATGTGTTATCCCAATTAAGCATCATGACTATTCTATCTCTATAAATAGGTATGATTATTATCTTCATTTTAGAAATGAGGAAGTTGAGATGTTAAATCACTTGGTCAATATCACAGTGCAAAGATGTGGCACATCTCAGTTTAGAACCATGGTTTGTGTTAGAGCTTAATCTAGAGACCAGTGCTTCTCAAACTTGAACGTGCTCACAAATCATCTGGGGATCTTGTTATAGCGTGGATTCTGGTTCAGGAGGTCTGGCATGGGGCCGAGATTCTGCATTTCTAACAAGATCCCAGGTGAAGCTGCTGCTGCTGGGCCAGGAACTGCACTTTGAGAAGCAAGTCCCAGATTGTGTGGCCTCTCTATGGCAGCCATATCACATGGAATCTAAGTTCCCCAGGTACATATGAAACTATATATGAACAGTAAGGGTATGATCTCGCTGTCTCCTCCCTCAAGTGCGTGAGTAGGGCCACCAGAAACTCATTTCTCCTACCACACAAACTCCCCAAGATTCCCAGGTGTGTCTCCTTTGTGCTCACAAACAGTTCTCATTAGTACTTTGGCTCCAAGACACTCCCTACTTTCCAACACCCCTGAGAGCACTTGAGGGTAGCCCCTCACTGTTACCACCGCTTCTAGGGCCTTCTCTGATTATACCATGCTTGGAATTTTAAATCTAGATCCTCTGCAACAGGCAAAACCCTCAAGGAGTGGCACTGAGCCCTTCCCACAAGCCCTCAACAGAGTTGAGCTGTATTCCTTGCAGAAATGTAGAGAATTTCCTCTTCCACTCAGAGTGGACCCCAGAGCAGCACCACAAGTGCCCTGGATCTTATAGCTTCTTACAGATCCAGGACAGAAAAAACACAACTTCTGTCCTCCTGTGTTCCTTCCACTCACATTAGCCTCTGCTACCAACCCTCCTAGAATTCACCACCCCAAAAGAAAGTCAACTCAGGCCAACTTCCAAATTGAGTGGAAGGGGTGATAGTCCATTCATTCACTAGACATAGCCAGCTCTGCATGGATCTCGGCTTAGGCTCACCTGGAACCCATGTTCCACATATAAGCACAAAGCATACAAAAGGAGACTTGGGAGTGGTACCTTAAAAATTCAGAGTATATCATGGAGTAAAGGGAAACACTGAAATAAATGTGAAATCTGAGGTTAGAATCCCATCTCTGCTCTACTTATCTATATGACCTTAGGTATTTTAGCAACCCTGTAAAATTAAGGTGAGGGGTTCTCAGGTGATCTATCTATAAGGTATTGGCTTCCAGTTCTGTCTGATGTTCTGTAATATACTAGTGGCACTTGGTGGTCTAGATAAGTCTATAAGAAAGTATTCCTATTCACCAGAAATCCATTCTACCAATTAGGAATCAGAGCAGTGCTCAGGAGAAAGATCTCAAAATGTCAGGTCAAATGGCTTAGATTTTGTCCCTTAATGCTTTGTGATCTTAGTCAAGTCAGCCTTTCTCTCTAATTTTCAGTTGTTCTCACTGTAGAGGGAAGGAGTTGGACCAAATGAGCTTGTAATAATATAATGCAGACATTTCAAACTATAGATTCTTGAACTGAATTCAGCCCACAAGCAAGTATTATTTGATCTATACAGCAATTTAAAAACTTTGAATGAATTGCCAACATTTAAGAATTAGGAGATTTTACATAAAAATCTGCTTTCCTTGAAAGATCTGAAAACCCGCCGACATGGGTCACCCATTCCTGCAGAGCCACCACTGACCTGAACTGCATGGCGACTGTTCTTTCAAAGGGGCATGTGCCTCTGTTTTGTCATAGCCTTGATCGGCCCACATTACTCATCTATATCCCCTGCCCAGGTCCTGTAAGCATATGAGTTTGTGACCCCTGGGTAGTAATCACACTGACCACTGCATGATCCCTACTCAGTACTTATCCTTTCTAACACTCCATGTCCCCAGTTATAAAATGGGAAAAACAAATGCTCATTTTAAGGTATTGACTGTATTAATGATCTGGTACAGGGATCGGCAGACTTTTCTGTAAAGGGCCAGAGAAAGAATATTTTAGGCTTTGCAAGCCATATAAGATCAGTGTTGCATATTCTTCTCATATTTATTGTTCATTTTTTGTTTGTTTGTTTTACAACCCTTTGAAAATGTGAAAACCATTCTTAGCTCTTGGGCTAAACTAAAACAGGCCCCAGGTGGATTTGGCCCATGGACTACAGTTTGCCAAATGCTGAGAGAGTATACAAAGCACTTATAACAATGCCGAGCCTACATGAGTACTCAGTAAATGTTCACTCTCACTATTGCAATTTCAGGCCTCTCTTCCCTCTCTTACATGGGGGAACTTGGGTGGACTTCACAGTGCCCATCAGAACACCCATCTCCATTTCAGTTCTCTCCTGACAATGCAGAGAGGGGCAGAATTTTGTCTGTTGAAACACATCTTTCTAAATAAACAGCCATGCATGATGTATTACGAGCTCCAAAACAGCACGACAAATACAGTACATCTGTGTCATCACCACGAAATCAAAGCTATTGTTTAAGCTATTTGCTAAACCACATCCCCATTCCAGTCACTCTGTCTGAACCTCTGCTGACCAATCACAGCCAGACGAAGAGTTGAAGGTCCTTTAAAATCTGACTATAGGTTTTTTGTTCCCATAGCTTTCCTCCTTTGTTTTGGTCTTCTGATTTTCCTTCCCCCAACCCCCAAACACCTTGTGCTGTATTACTTATTATTTAACTTGAATACCAGGGATGCGGGTTGTGATAAAAAGGCACTTGACAAAATAAAATTGCCTTGTGTTGTATGACTCTTGTGCATGCAGCTTGGCATAATTAAAATAAGAAAGATATGATATTGTTTTCTCATTCAAAGAATGTGAAGGCTGAATCTAAATAAATGTCAGTTATTTTCTGTGGTGTCCAAGCAGCCCAAGGAGAGCGTGAGTTTAAATAAAAGAGCCAAGGAGCTCATCAGGGGATTATCCAAAAGACACATTTACGTTTTTTTTCTTTTATTGGTTCTATATCAAGAAATGGGAGAAAATCCTATGGGGGCATCAGCCAAGTGCCTAGAATGACTTTGACTTAAGATTCCTTGATCTGGGCTCTGTGCCTCTTGTTTGTGGGAACTCACATTCTTTTATACACTTTTATTTATACTATTATTGAAAAACATTGACTGAGCATTTACTGTGTGCCAAAGTCTGGGCTAAGTGTTAGGAATAGACGGATAAATGAAAAAAGGGCCCTAAAATCCAAGAATTTGAGTAAGACAGATATGTTAAACATATAATCCCAACATAAAGTACCATTAGTATGTTTATAGCAAAAGCCAACACTTATTGAGTACTTACTATATGCTGGGTGTTGTTTCAAGTGCTTTTTAAATATCATTAGTACATTTATTCCTCCCCCAAATCCTAAAGAGTACGTGTGATTAAAAATTCCCATTTAGAGCTAGCTGAGGAGACCGAGGCACAGAGGCTGATTTAGCTTTTAAGGCCATGTAACTAGTAAGTGCTAGAGCTCTGATTCAAACCCAAGGAGCCTGACTGCAGGGCCAAAGTGCTTGAAATGCACTAACCAGCCTCTCAATGAAAACTTGAACCAAGTTCTGGGAGCACAATACAGAAAAGCCCCCAGTTCTGCTTTTGAGGATAAAAGAAATCATCTGATAATGTGACACGTGTCTTCAAGAGTCCCTTTGGAAGGAAACAGGGCAGAACATGTTGCTCCCTCCTTCCTCCTTTCTCTCTCTCTCTCTTTCTCCTAAATAACACTCAGCATTATCAGAAGTTGTTTATTCAATATTGGTCTTGCCTGGAGTTCTGAAGACTTCAAGGGGTCAGGTGCTTGTCTTTACCATACACCTAATACCCAGCACATGCTTAATAAAAATAGGGTGAGACGAATGAGCAAATCCAGTCAAGGTTGAAAAAGAGGATGAGGATTAAGCTAATATTATCCATATGGACAAGGGTTAATGCGCAACTTCATTTTATACCTACAGTAGCATTTAAAAATTCTAATTTCCCACTGCTCTTTTTTAGACATGCCCATGGTGTTCTTAAAAGACTTTAAAAGCATAATATTGTCAAAACTCCCATTACTCTATGTATCAGTAACATTCTGTACATAATACCTGGAGCAATTATTCTGTGCAGAGAATTCTAAGAGTAATGCCGTGCTTTGCCCATGATAGCCATTAATTAGGTGAAATGAAATGATGTTACAGTTGCATGCAGCACATTTTTAAGTGTGAACCCATGTGTGGCAAAAAATGAATTTTCTTTTCTCCCATAGAAGAAAACCATGCCAATAACCAAATGTAGAAGTCTCCTCAAGCAGCCAGGCTTTCTTAGGGAAGCTGGCAAAACCGTCTAAAGTAAAGAAATGTTTTGACTCGCTAGTCAGATCAGCAAAAATGTCTAAGGCTAGGGGTCAGAGGGGAAAGATGGGATCTGTTTGCCAAGGGCGAGAGGAGGTTTGGAGATCTAATGATTTCCTTTAAAGATGTCTTTGCAAGTATCAAATTAAGAACAGCATCTGTCTGGCAGGTCATTCCAACTTGTAGAGATTTTGAAAGCACAGGGCAAGCCATCAGGTTGGGTTATATGAAAGGGGAAATCTTTTCATCAATTCTGTTTGTCTAACGTCTCTAATGAATCTATGACTCTCTCTCGAATTTTTTTTCTGTCAATAAAAGTTTGGCAGAAAATAATCAGGGAATTATTGTAGAAGAATGATTAAGATGGTGGAGGCTGGGTCTTTGACTTTTCCTTGAAATGATTTCCCAAGAAGGGACTACGGAAAACTCTTTACCTACAACCGTCCAGAATAATGCATAATTAGAATTCCAGTATATCTAGTGCAGGAGGTGGAGGGCTGAAATCCAAGAGCAGGGTCCATCTCTGCCTCCAGAGGGCACTACCCTCATCCGTGGAGGCGGAAGGTTCTGGCACCTACTCTGTGAATGGGTTTCCTCTTGATAACAATTGATTTCGAGGTTGTTAAATATATTCATGATGGAAGAAATGAGGAGAGCTTTGGGTTAGCCTGACCTGAGTTTTACTATGTTTCTACTACATCCTAGCTGTGCGACCTTGCGCAAATCATGGTCCTGGCATGGAGCAGCATTTTCTCAGATTACATTTCCAAATCTGAGAGTGGAACGGAAATGGCAGAAACAGCCACATGCTCCCCTAGAGATAAAACAGAAGTTTTACCTTGCTTGTCCCTGGGATTGGAAAGAATTTTATAGTTGGAAAGAACGTGTTACCTGGCCCTGCCCTGAGCTCTGAGACAGTAGGAAATATGAGAATCATCCTTTCTTTTTCATTCCACAAATATTTACTGTATGTTTATAATGGACCAGCCACTGTGTTAAGCTCTGAGGAAACCATGGATAGAAGATGCAGACCTGGTCCCTTAGGAAGTGTTTACAGTGTTCCAGGTTCTTTTGTATACCTTATTTGGTGTATACACTACAGATGACGAAATTGAAGCCAAAAGCCAGAAAACCTGAGTATGACCCAAGGAGGTGGAGTCAAAGGTCAAACTACGAAAGCTTGGCTATAAACGCTTTGTGCTCTTTGGACTGTATCTGTAGCCTCCCCACTTCTGTCCCGACAGCAGCCACACGGACATCTGCTTGTGCTGGACAGTTGTCAAAGCACTTTTGCTTATTGATTCCATTTGTCCTACAATAGTTTGGTAATGTAGGCATTCTATTATCATCCTCATTTTCACTGAGACCCAGAGAAGTGAGGAAGCCTATCAAAGATCACACAGCTAGTTAGCAAGTGGCAAAGTCCAGACCAGGCTCCAGAACTCCTGATGCCAAGCCTTGCCCACCACATGCCCAGTTTAAATATTTCTAAATTCAGAATCCTTAAACCACATTTCCACTGCCTTAAATTATTTCCATAACCTATGTAAATTATAATTAAATTCCTGCTAATAGGCCATTTTGTGGCAAAACCTCAATAAGTAGTGGGCCGAAGCCTGCAGGCTTGGAAAATTATTTACGGTTAACTCCGAGGGCTGCTATTACTCAATCTATATGTGCTGCAGCAAAATGTTTATTTGTATATGCAAGCTGACTGCTCAACTACAGTTTTCTTTATTCCTCCTCAGCAAAAATGAACGAACCAGCTTCTTGCACATGGAAGCATTTCTACACTGCTGTATTTTCTGATGAAGGTGGGATGGGATGATGTATGAAGCTTGATTTGCAAATATGTGTCAAAAATATATATATATTTCTGAGTGAGGCTGATTGGACCAGGTTCCATGTGGTAAAAACTGCCTCTAGAAAAGAGTTTTTCCCTTCTACTTTACTTCCTCTTTACCATTTGTGAAAATAAGGGCTTTCTGAATCTACTTAGCACTAGTGAGGACACAAGCTTGTTTTTTCCTAATCATGCCGATGTTATTGGGTGGTGTCACTGCCCACTGCCCATAAATGGGCACAATCAAGGGCCTGAGCTCTTCCTTCAGCTTCAGCAGCTCCATATATGACCATGTTAAAAACTTAAACTAAGCTGTCTGAACAGATGATACCTTTAAATTTAATATGCCTAACATGATCATTTTATGAGTAAACCCATACATATTACATTTTTGTTAATCTTCAACTAACAAAGAGCTTCTAGAACTGTAAAGGGGACTCCAAACCATACGACACATATTTGCAATGTTCTAGCAAATATATATTTTTCTCCTTCACACAAAACATTTTCCCTCATTTGGGCTCAAATTTTTAATGACACCGGTCAGCTGCATCAGGTAAAGCATTTTCAATGGCACAGGTATTTCCCAGCAGATTTCCTATTGCAGGAACTTATAAAGAAACCAGAGGCATCCGCACTGCTTGGAAGGATTCGTGGATAATTGTGAACCAGAGGGCTTGAGCCTAAATCTTCTAGATCTTGAACTTTGATGGACACAAAGAACTCTATTTGCCATGTTCTGTCATTTTAAAAGTCCCTTAAGAGTAACTATGTTTGTGATATGCTATCACAGTTATTATTATCCCTATTTTACAGATGAGGAAACCGAGGATCAGAGAGACCTGGTAACTTTTCTTAATATTGTTAATTAGGTTCTGTCAGACTCTAATGCATTGTAAGATTCCCATCAAATCAGCTTTAAAAAGTTATTTCGGCAAAGAAAGAGAGAGGAGGAGAAAGCAGAGTAAGTGGGTGGTTTGGAGGAGAGAGTAGGCTTTTCTCGGGCTCGCTGGAGGCTGTTTGGTGTCTGCGGGCTCTTGGGGACAGTCAATGCACAGAGCTCTGCTCTAAACTGGCTGAAGAGGTCAGCGACCCCCTGGGAATCCCAGCAATGGCATGCATAGCACAAAGGGGGTGAGCTGGTGCCGTTCCTAAGAGCCCCCCACTCTCCTTCTCCAGCACCTTCCAGGCCCTATACTTACAAGGCTCTATTCATCTAGACAGTGACAGAAAGGGTCTTTTGCTTTGTTTGTAAAATTTGACTTACTGCCGTCCAAGTGCATCATCTAAATGAAATTCATTAATGCTAAACGATTATAACCCCCTCCCCCTTTTTTAAAGCTTTCAGGAGGAGGCAGGCGGGATTGGATTTTTATGTAAATCTGACATCCCCATTGAAATTTTCACATTTATATCTTGTTCCCCAATACAGCATAGACTCCTTAATGGCAAAATTGCTGGATCCAGCTTGATTGTCCTCTTTTCTTGTTGCCATTCCCCAGCTCCCTTTCTCCACCCTGGGGACTCGTACCCGGCCTGGCGCCTAGTAGCCTAGTAGGTGCTACTATCTTCTGATTTAATCATTTCCTTCTACTACAACATAAAGCCACAAAGGCTTTTTTAAACATTGATTTAAAGAAGAACTAATAATGAATGCCCCCCATAATAGGTAAAGCAACTCTTTATAGTAACGTATTGAATCAGTATTGCAAGCAGAGAATCACATGTGCAAGCAGAGAATATGCAGATCAATTAAAAACAGGACCACTGGCGAGGAAGAATTTCCAGTGTGTAGGGAGGGCGCTGGACACTGAGTACTGTGAATGAGGATATGCCTGAATCTCCAGAATGAGAGTATTCTGATTTCCTGAAATTTTAATTTTTTTCAGAGAAGGCAAATCATTCAATGTATAACAGAATGTGACTTTAACTTTATGCCATTATTAGATTTTTTTTTATATACATATTTCATCACTTTGAAAAAAGCAGATCCTTTCTTGTGCCTTGTCTCCTGATTTTGGTTTGAAGAAATTAGACCCCCGTTGATCAGTGGCACAGGAGAAGCTTGTTGGGTGAAATGTTAGACACACAGCCGTCTGCTTTTATAATCTGGGGCCCAAAAGACATTTCACAGATCAATTCATTTTCAAGCTCCCAGCCAGCCTACATCCACTACGCGGGAGGCATGGCGCTCTTTGCAATAACCGGGGAACCCGGCGCTTGGTATCCCCATTTTATAGGCAACGACACGAAGGCCTAACACCACAGTGTTGGGAATTGGCACAGCAAAGACTCAGACTCTGGTCTGTTGAGTTGCCAAGCCCGTCTTCTTTCCACTGTCACCACTGACTTGCCACTCCAGGGACTCTGATCTCTTCCTCTATGCAGAATTCTATGATGAACAGAGCTTCATGCTAAAAACTATTGCCTCAGAATGACAGAGGAAAATAGAGTTGGTCAGATGTGACCCAAAGCAAAGACCTAATTCAGAGTCATTTAGTTTCATATTTGCCACCTGAGACCACACTATATTCCTACCGCTCGGACTTACTTTAGTACCAGCACTTATAGAGGCCTGTTGCCAAAAGACTTTCCTGCTACTAACATTTAAGATCACATTTGGTACATAGCAGTAGAAACATCAATGCCTGCTTACTCAAAATGCCTGTTTCCCGATTTTTAGGCAACCCGGGCTTGTTATTCTGCTGTGTGCTAACCTCCCCAGAACCACTGGGTATGTCTCAAAAGCAAATGATCAATTCATTCTAATGATGCAAGAGGTAGAAAGAGCCTCTTGAAATCCTAGCTACCTGATAAAATTCATAGGACCCAACCATTGCTAGTGCTCACGGTATATTTTTATATTAAAACAAGAAGCTGAAAATGGGTATCAGATCTCCAAATGAAGAAGTACTTCTAAGGACAATAAAGGGAAGAAGTCACAATGAAAGATATGAGTAGATTAACTACATAAGACTTAATTTTCTCCACGTCAAAAAATTCATTAAAAAATAAAAGGCAAATAAGACTGAGGAAATAGTTTTAATAGATGTGCTAAAGGCTTAACATCTTTAATGGAGATGGATCTCTTATGAATTGATGAGAAAAAAATCAATAGAAAAACGGGCAAAGGACATGAACAAATAATTCATGGAAGAGTAAAGATAAACAACGAATAAACATGAAAAAGCATTTCATCTCACTAATAATCAAAGAAATGGAAATGAAAACACTATTAAAGGACTAGTTTTTGTATATCAATATGTCAAAGGTGAAAAAGAAAAAAAATAATTCCTAATGTTTGTATGCATGTGGGAAATGCTTTTATGTTTCTCAACTTAATACACACAAACTTGCCTCTGATTGTTCTTCAATTTTGCATTTCTTTGAATACAAAAAAATTAAATGCCAATGTTCTTTGACTCAGTATTGCTAAGGAAATAATCAAAGATGGGAACGTAAGTTCTGTATATTTATCACAGCATTATTTACATTTAAAAGGCTGGAGAAAAAAATTTTTAATTCTTGTGAATGGAAGATTGGTTAAATAAATTATGGTACATATATTACTATGCCAGCACAAAAAAAGTTACAAACATTAGAAAATATATTGACATTAGAAACTGCTCATGGCATACCTATGCATACATGTCTATGCACACACATAGACAATATAATCCTGATTCAAAACATATCCTGCGGGAGACCTGAGTTTGATTCCCGGACCATGCATCCCCTCTCCCCTCAAAAAACAAAAAAAAATAAAAAATATATCCTATACATTTACATACACAAATATGAAGGAAATCCACAAGTGTTTAATAGTGGTTATTATTGGGTAGAGGAAATATGGTATTAAGGGTGATTTTTATTTTCTTTTTTACATTTAACTTTAACATTTTCTGTAAAGAACATGTGTTGTTCATATTTAAATCAGAAAAAAAAGACACCCTAATAAATGTTAATAACAGAACAGAAAAGAAAACTTGCAGGCAGTCTGTCTTGGAGGCCCTACCAAGAACTCTGAACATAAACTCCAGCCCCCAATGGCTCCCCACCAGAGTCCATCATGTACTTGCTGAGTCAGCCTAAGAGGAGGAGAATCACTGAAATGCTAAGAGAGAAGGGTGTGAATCTCTTAGCATTAAGCCTTACCTCAGAGCTGAAGTTAAGACAAGCCAGTCAGAGTATATCTATTTGCTGTCAACACACCATGGATACAGTACAGTGCAAAATGCATTTCCATAAGTTGCTTACAGGTAGGATATATGATACATTTGCCACCACAAAGGTAAAATGATATCAATTACTGTTGGACTCCATGAGTAGAAATGTGCTGTTCTGAAAAAGCACTGTTACTTAATATAATAATCCTTTAAAAATATAGTTTAGAAAATTAGAAGGAAAAAGAAAGTTCTAGTCTACCATGCCAAGGGACAATCACAATTCATATTTTGCTCTATTTCTACCCTGAAGGATGGTATTTTTATTTGTTTTTATTCTTTTGTTTCTTTCCCTCATAATTGAGTTCATAGTATATGTTGTTTTCTAAAGAAATAACTTTTAAATTAACCTGTGGCTCCTTTCTCTTTTGCATGCAAGGGAACAACATAAATTAAGAGATTTTAGTTGATCGCTGTGTGTGCGTGTGTGTGTGTGTGAGAGAGACAGAGGGAGAGAAACAGTGGTTGCACCAACGTGTTCCTGTCTGTGACAGAAGAAGAGACCCTTAGAAGGGTTTATGGAGAAATGCACAGAACAGAATTGGCAAGCAAATGATATTGCAAGCAAATTTGAAACTACGCAGTAGAGGTGTTTTCATTACCTAGCTTTGATCCGTATATTTTTAAAGGCTTTGAAAAATATTACCACTCTCCTGGAAACCAAGGCTTAATTTGTACTTTCATGAAAGTATATCCTTGGACCCTGAAATGAGAACTAGAATCCAACTAGCTAGTTTGTGGATCTGAAGGCATTATATTGTATCCATTTCTAAACCAATAAAAATGAGAAGGAGGCCAATGATAGAATGTATTTTTAAGAGATCTGTGGTTCTCACTCATACCATTGAATACTTTGTAACACTTCCTTGGGTCTGTAATTACCACACCTCAGAAGCATAGCCATCAATGTCATGTCAGCTGAGGTCAGGCAAGACATTTCACCCCAAAATTTCACTGCTTGCTTGGCAAGGATATTTTGTTGCTGAAATAAGCAGTTGGATGTGGTGTTTGCAACATAGTTTAAAACCTTGAGAAATTTCTAGTACTTGACTAAAATCCAGATAATGTTTTCAGTTATCTCTACGCATCACTTAAAAAAAAAACAAGTGAATGGGCCCAAAGAAAATGAATGTGAAAGAGCTTTCTTATGGTGAAAACAGGGCCCAAATATCAGAAGTGATGTACAGATTTAGGTTTTGTTTGTTTCTTGTCCTTCATTTTAAAATTATGGATTTCAAATAATAAATGCTAACCTAATAACAGCTAACACTTACTGAGTGCCTCAAGCTCTGAGTGAAAGCTTGGTAGATATTAAACCAGTTTGTTCTCCTCCAGCCCTCAGTTCTTAGGCCCGTTTGCAGAGAATGAAACGGCAGCGTAGTGGAAAAGATAGGATTTGAATCTTTTTTTTGTAGGGGATATCTTTTTCATGCAATCATGTCCTGCAATTGTACCAACAGTGGAGATGATTAGTTGAGATTTATTATTTATTTTTACAATTATTCCAGTAAGTACCTTGAGCAACAGGACACTGTTGAAATGTCTTGTTCTTTAAACCCTTTTGTAATGTTAAGAGCTAACATGTATCTGCTGTGGCAAACACCATCCTCAATGTTTGGCATGCTTTACCTCATTTAGTCTCAACTACAACTCTATTGAGAAAAAAAAAATTGAAGAAATTGAGGCACGGGAAGATTAAGTGACATGCCTAAGACACACAGCTAGTAAGTGACATAACCAAAATATGCATCTCCATCAGCCCAAGCTCCATCTTCAATAAAACCTCTTGTCATAAATCATAGAATTTTAGAGGGAGACCTTTTAAGAAGACCCTTGTAGCAAAATATTTAATTTGCAGACAAGGGAAGAGGAAGCCCAAAGAGGTCAGTAACTTGCCCCAGATCACACAAGTGAAGGAGTGGCAGAGCAGGCTTCTTGGTTCCCAGTTTGGCATCTCAAAAATAATGATATTATCATTTGGTAGAGGATTTATTCTCATAGGTGGGAGTTTTATTGGTAGCTTCTTGCCTATCAATGTCTTATCTTCCAAGGGTCCTGTCTAGTTTGCATGGCTCTTACTCTTTTTTATTTGTTCATGTTAAAGACCTTAAGTGATATTACAATGACAGATCTTTCGCAAAGATGCAGATGGCCTGGCTTGCGTATGCCCCTCTTTTAGCCCTGCCCAAGACAAAGAACCAGTCCAGAGCTGGACAGACACACAGATGCCATTTAGGAGCACTGAAACCCTACTTTAGCGAAGGGGAGCTCCCTTCCTCTCTCACATTTTAGACAACCCTTGTTTCCTTCCCCACAACATGCTTTTATGATATTTCCTCCAGGCCTGCCCCATCTGGGACGGGAAATCAGTCCTTCAGAATCTCTAGGTTGGAGCCCCAAAAGGAATCCTAGAAACAGGCCGAGACTTCTGAGTGCTCTGCATAGCACTGTCCTGAGTTTTGCTGGTTGATAATGGAGACCTAACAACCCAGCTGGGAACTTTGCATGGCCGGTGACTCTTTGTGCCCACTTGGTCTTTCCCCAAGTGAAGAAGCGTAGAAATAAATGGCAGCTTGATCTTTCTACTCAACCCCCTTGGCTGTGCTTAGAGATGACTCTGTCTCCCTTAGAGCTTGCTGGAATTGACTGGAGAACAGTCCTTGACTCAAAAAACTGAAAAATATACTTAACCCTGCATTGATTTTCCACACAATTTTATAAGCACAAACATTCTCTTTCATCTCCTAACAAACAACTATATTCCCCAAAGTGTCTAATAAAAATCTGTAATTTGTACATCACTATCTTCATCAAGGGCTATTATGTGGAGCTTGTCACCAAGAAGTTCAAGGTCCTCCTCTGATGCCTCCACCCCTCCCCCCACCCCAACCCGCTCCTTGAATAAACCACAAAGTTGTGCCAGGGGGGAAACTAGCTATGTAGACCTTCCGGACTCTGTGTTCAAAGGCCTTTGCAAAATGCATAATTTCCAAGCAATCTTTCATGGAAAAAGGAAACCAGGGGTGCAGTACACTAAATACCGTGCTGCCTCCTTAACTCTGAGAATGCGCAGACCCTGTTCACCCCCTTAGCCCTGTCCTGTGAGCCAGGACAAAACCTCCCTGTGCATGCACACAGCTGAGATGACTAATTCAATGACTGGCAAATGTCTGGGGCCAGCAGGCACCCCGACCTCCTGTGGCAGGTGTTACTCTGAGGTTGCATCATAAGACAAGCAATGACAGGAGTGGAAATTGAAAGTGGGAAGCCGTCATTCCTAGGAATCTTTAAGTGGCGTCTCCTCCCCCCCCTAGCACCAGGAGCACGGTGTTTCTCTTTATGTATCATTCCTAACTTCCAGGACAGCCTTTCCTCCCAAACAACCTCTCCTCTCTTTAAAACAGTGACCCAGGATGAATCTCGCAACAAAGAAACAAAGAGGAAGGTGTTGATTCTCACCCAGAAGTCCGGTCTCCTCAGGGTCCTTTAGCAGCGCAATCCTCAGGAGATGGGGTACTAGGGGGTTGCCAGGGGAACCTGAAATACCGGTTTTACACAATCCTGAATGAATCAGATCCCAAGGCCAAGTAGGGAGAAGGTGTCAGTCACTCAAAACCGCCGTGGCTCAGATTCTGAAGAAGGAAAAAAAAAAGAAGCAAAGAAAAGCATCGCTCAGCCATGGGTAGACAGAGGACTCAAGACGCCGGGTTCTTCAGTGAGAAAGGCTATTGCTCTTCAAACCTGGATGGAGTCAGGACCTCCAGGCTGTTCTGGGTAGGAAGTATGTATCTTTGCTCAGTGTTGAGGTGATTTTTTTCCCTCCTTCTTTCCCTGAGCCCTGACACTGCGGAGGGTGGAATAGCTCAACCTGTTGTAATCGAACATGTGGGTTGCTGCTTGTTGCAAAGATATTGCAGCAGCCTCTTCATTATAGGAGGCTGTTCTTGGATGCTAAGAATTAATTTCCTTCATCCATGGATGCCAGCTTGTGCTCTAGGCTGGAGGTAGAGTGGGCGCTGGGTGGGAGTATGGGGGTGGGGCAAAGGGAACACTGTGCAGACGGGGTCTGGTCGTGCCTTGACGTACTCTGGAGCAGTGAACTCTGTACATTTCTCACTTGCTGGAACCAATGGGATCCTAAGGGCCATCTCAGAGTCCCATTCTTAGGACATGCACCAGGTGCTACCAGGGACTCCCAGCAAATATAATCTCTGTGCACAGCTGGGTATTAACCCTTAATCCCAACTCCAGACCTTTAGTACCAATTTGAATGCTGCCTCCTGGAATCTCATTGGTCCTCTTAATCTTTTGCTTTCTGATCACTGGGCACACTCTGAGGGAGGGGGATCAGTCCTGGGGGAATAGGGAGCATTCATGCATTCACTTGTGTTGTTTACTCACTTATTCATTCTGTATGCATGCATTTCTCTGTTCATTGATTCAATTTTATTTGCATTAATTCATTTATGTATTTATTAATTTGCTTACTCATTTTTTATTTGTCTACTTAATATTCTTTCATGTACTTATTTGTTGACTTGTTAATTCGTGCATTCATTTATATCATCATTCATTGATATGGTCATTCATTTGGCCGTTCATTCATTCATGCAGTCCATGCACTGGATAATATTTTCCATCTGGTGCAGCATTCACTTTTTCTTATATTCATTTGTTCCTCCATCCATCTATCTTTCCCTCCATCTAGTCTTTTCCAAATTCATTTATTCATATATACATTGACTGATGCATCCATTAATTTATAAGTGCATTTATTAAGCACTCTTTAGTTTAACTCTTCATCCATTCAACATACATCCCAAGTGCCTACTATGTGCTTGGCACTTTGTGGGATTTTTTTTTTTAAAACAGAAAGATTTGGGCACCCCTTCTGACCTTAAAGAGTTCCAGTCTAGGTAAGGATGGAAGACTTGGCCATAAGAAACCATAACACAGTAAAAATGGGTGCCATAAGAAAGGGACAGGAAAGTCACTTGGGGAATGGCAAAGAGAGAGAGGGACCTTAAGTGGGGCAGCTTGGAGCAATGGAAAGAACACTGGACTTGCATTCTTTCTCATAGACTTGGCCTCGAATCTGACTCTGCCACTTACTATAGAGTTATATTAGTTGATGAGCCTTTCTCTCAACTTCCTAATCTGTACAATGGGAAGTGACATCCATCTTACAATGTTGTTGCGACTATTTGTTTCACACACACACACACAAATATGTTCAGTAAATGTTCATTTTCTTCCTCCTTCCCCTCTAGATTTCTTTTCCAAACTCTAGCTAGCAAGTTTACTTTCAATTTCTGTGGGAATGGGGGTAGTTGGTGGGTGGGAGGGGAGGATGAGGAGATACTGAAAATCCAGCATTAGCAGACACAGGTGGTTGGTCTAAGGGGCTAAGAGCTAGAAGTTAATTTCTGAGAGTTTTCTAGACCCTGCTAAAGGGTCCCTTGAGAAGAGCTCAGTGAAACTGTCAAATACTCTTTCAGATGTAAAACCTGCCAAATGAATTGGCCAAATAAATCTATTTACAGAGGATTTGCACAAACCCTCTCCACTGGGTGAAAAGGAATGGAGAATTTTATTGAGAATAGAGAGGATCTGGGTCTGGGTGGCAGTCTGGGCTCAGAGGTAGTGTGAAGCACACATCTCTGTAGGTCTGCGGTCACAATGGGGGGTGCATTGAGAAAAGGGGGTGCTCATTTCTTGAGCAACCCACCTATTGCCTAAATCTTGTATAGACACTGCATGTACATTATCTCACTTATTCTTACAGTAACCTCATGAGCCAGAAATCATGAATGAAGAAACTAAGATGTCCAGCAATTTGCGCAAAGAAGTGGTAGAAGCAGAATTTAAATGCAAGCCTGTCTGCTTCCAAAACCTCTCCTTTTACCTACCATAATATGCTCTCTCATGAAGGTTTTACATCCTCAGTGGACGTCTTACATTTTTAAGGCCCATCACATTGGGGTATGAAAAGTCAACGTCCAAAGATTTCTCACTATCTTTAATCAAAACCTGAAATGTGGAAAGAAGTAGGCCATATCTTCAAGGGAATAAATGAAGATTTTAATTTTGGAGCCATATGCAATACAGGTGTACACTATATACTGTTTTTCTTTTTAGATAAACAAGTTTTAGCAGCAGAAATGTAATAATATGACACCAAACACAAATGGCATCACGCTTTCTCATTATGCTCCAAGTTAGGGGGTCCAGGTCTACAGCTGCCTTGGCCAGGACTGGTTTTGAATGGAGGAATTAAGAATGTGGCAGGTCCAGGGCTGCTATTCCAGATATGTGACCACAGGTATGCAGGGCACAGGAGAGCAGAACCCTGGGCCAGAATTGGGGGAGAACCAGGGGGAAGGGGCTGTGGTGGCCAGGGTCATCGTGGGACACTTGGGAAGGGCTTAGGAACAGGGGCTATTCACCAACCACTACAGTAGTAGTTCAGTATTTTAACAACCTGTACAATTGTTCTGGCGCATGGATCTGAATCAGCCTTGACCAAGTGTGATGTCAATAAGGAGAAGGGACCCAGGATATGGGAAGCCTGATTACTAGTCAGAGGAGACACTCCAAAGTAGCCAGAGACCCAGTCTTGCACTAGATGGATGGGTGAGGTGTGAAGTTTCACTCCCATTCGTGGGTCCCGTGAGGATTCACACTTAACTTGTGAAGGAATTGTGAAAGGTAGATTGCCTGGCAAAGATGGCGGATTGAGCACATGCATCTCCTTTTACTCCCTTGCACACCCACTGAAACTATCTGCGAGGACTTTTTTTTTGGGGGGGGGGGTGTATGGTCTGGAAATCAAACCCACGCCTCTGCATGAAAGGCGGGCATTCTAACCGCTAAACTTCCCATCACCCTCAGAGGAATGTTTTTTAGAAGCATAAATCAATGACGACAGGAAAAAAGGAAGAGAGGATGACAGTAACATCTGAGCTACTGGAAAACAGGTGACAGAAGATGGTGAAAGCCGGATCCTGAGTTAGTGGGTGAGGAAAGCTGGGAATCAGCCTGATTCCTACAGTGGAACACGCAAATGACTCAGGAATTGGCACTTCCGGAACCGGGGAGAGGGGAGCGGCCAAGATCCCTAGGACCCCTCCTTTCCTCTACAATTCTGGCATTTTTTTCTCATTACTTTCCTTTACATCCCCTTCTGGCAGAAACTGGATTTTCTGGAGCGGGTGAGTGTTCATTGGTCAGAGGAGACATTCCAAAGTATGTAGAGACCCAACCTTGCACTAGAGGGCAGGGTGCAATCAGGTGGTATTATTAGTAAAAATTACCTATAGACGCTTCACTACCAATTGTGATATACCAGTGTAAATGGTGGAAAATGACTGGTTTATTGGAAGGGTGCCTCAAACTCCTCTTCCCCCTCTTCCGTGGTGTTCCCAGACAGATGCCCATCACTTGGAGAGAGGGCGCGTGCGTTGTAGAGTGAGATTCAAAGCTGCTAGTGAAAATCAGTTTCAAAACGAATATTCATTGCACACCTGCTATGCACCAGACGTTGAACTGCAGGCTCTAAAATACACCATCTGATTTAATCAGGAAGATGATGACAACTGAAATTATTATTATGAATTATAGCCATCCATCAACACCCGAAAGTCATGGGCCTGTCCCTCAGTCACCCTCCTTTTTTACACCTGTAGAGATGACCTTTTCCAGGTACAGGAGTTTATAAGCCTGCATAAACTCTGAAGCACCTCAGACAAATTGCTGCTGAAAGTATCCTTCTTCTTGGAATAGCACTTTATAGGTTTCAAAGCATTTTGTATCCGTATTCAATTTCATCTTCACAGCATCTCAGAGAGGTAGGCTGGGTTTAAAACGTTCCTGGTTTGTTTTTTGTTTTCTGTTTGTTTTGACAATGCCTTTATAAAGGGGAAAATATGGTGGCGCTAAAGGAAAGTCATTGGATTTTGAATCTACCAGGCATGAATAAATGCGATTTTTCTCATAGGTGAAGTATTCTGCATTTTGACACTAAAACATGACAATGGCTGGCCTGTTCTCAGCTTACCATGAGCTTCTTGTGGACAGGACTGTAAGTGACTCAGCTCAGTGTCCCCGGAGACTGATTTAGCACCTGACAGAGAGGAAGAGCTGGGGCAGTGCTCACTGAATTAGTGAATGGATAAATGAATGAGTGAGGAGAGGTACAGGAGATTGACCTGGTGGGCAGGAAATGGCTATGGCAAAGATCTGGGACCAGGCTGCCACCTGCTGTAATGAATACAAGAATAAGAAGTTTCCAGTGTAAAAAACCGGAATGGCAAACTGAGAAGAGAGTATATTAAAATATACATGTAATTTCAAAACATAAAACATGTATAGTGCTTTTAATTAAGATCAACAGTAAGTAAATGAGACGCTCATGTCTATATCAACATTTCAGTTCTTATGATACTTTTGATTAATTTATAGTTCCTCATTATGATATGACACATTTGTTTCAAATGGAAAGACATGCTAAGCATTAGCCTTGTAAGTAAAACAATAAACACAAACCTATTGCTCCATTTTCAACTTAAATGGGAGTATTTTTACTCAGTAAGCCAAAGAAAAACCAGCTTTCATTAATTAAATGCCCAAACATGAAATGGCCAATGGCAGGATTTTCGCAGACTCACGTCCTACACTGCGGGTCACTAATGGGCCTTTTCATCTGATCCGCATCAGTGGCTGTGCCAGCAAACAATAGCAATAGGTCACTGAGGCTTGGAGGCTGAAAGTGATCATGCTCTGTACTGTTGGCAGAGAATGTAAATAAAGAATCATTCGTATATTCTTTTCACCCTGTAAAGCTCTTTCTGGACTAGGCTTTTCCATCTGTTAAATGGTAATCAATATAATTCAACTTTATGGGCACTGAGGAGTCAAGCATTTAGCAAAAGTTCGGGAGGAAGGCATCTTCTTGGGTGGCTGAATGATAAAAGAAAATTCAGTTTAAGATGGACTACCGACTACAAAACAAGAGAGATTGGGCCATATGAGAATGAAATGCTGGCAGAGAGTATATGGTAATTTTTCCCTAAATGGGATCATGGGAAGCTGAAGTGCTCAGCATGAGAGAGGGCAGAAGAGAATGCGGTCCTGGAGACAGACACACACACTGATAACCACTGAAGTCTGTGTCACCCGGGGGAACAGACATTCAGTGAGAGGGAGAAAGACTCAGAGTCAGATAAAGGGACAGGGAAAGAGAGACAGACATAGCAGAGCTTACGCTCTCTTCTTAAAGTCCTGCCCTGGCGCAGGGACCCTGAGCACTCTGAGTGAGGCCGGGAGCAAAGTCCCTCAGGGTCAGCGCATTTTGCCTCGTTTACTGAGTCCCAAAAAGAGAGAGAAGAAGAGAAGAGGGTAGGAGTGGTACTCAGCAAAACCCTTTGTGCTAATGTTCAGACTAGCTGGGGCAGGTCCCAGACTTCTTTGCCTTTCTCAGGCACATTGTCACGGACTGAACTTGCTGAACACTCTCCCTTAAGCACCAGGGCTTAAAAATAACTACAGAAAGTCTTGGGGAGACCTACTATGTGCTAGGAAATGAGCTTGATGCTGGACATACATAACTGGAGACATGCTATGTGCTAGGAAATGAGCTTGATGCTGGGGATACAAAAATTGGAGAAGGTAAACTCTAGTCTCAAGATGCTCACAATCTAATAGTGAAGACCTGCCTGGAAATCAAAGCAAAGCAACTTGCTTTGACATTAAAAAAAAAAGGTAAAAAACAAAATTTGGGGAAATCCTGAGGAAGAAGAGAGTTGATAGTCTTAGAATAATTTGTGTTTCTTAGATATACATGTTTGGTTTTTTTTTAGTAACTCACTTGAACCTGGTGCTTCATGGAAGTCACATCTAGTTCCCATTATAGGCAGAGAGATCTTTCCAAAGTGACAATGGGGGAGCATGTTGCTCTGCTCCTTACAATGCTTAAATCTTCATCCATCTCCGTGACTAGACTGTTAGTTCCAAGAGGGCAGGGACTGGGTTCATTTTGCTCACCGCTCAAATACTTCATGCTTATCACCGTGTTTCATACCAAGTAGGTACAAAATTTATGTGTTGAATAAATGACAGCAGCAGACAACTAAGACAATAAAAAATAGCTATGAATCATCAATATGTTTGCCTCCCTCTCTTTTTAAATCAGTGTGTTCTGCTGGTTACGATTTGAAGAAGTTCACATGCAGAACAGCACAGAGTTAAGAGTGTAAACTTTGGATCTTAGGAGAACAGGGATCAAGTCCTGGCTCCCCCTTTCCCTTATGGTATGACTTTGAACAAGTTATTTAACCTCTCTGAATTTCAGTTTCCTCATCTGAAAAATGAGAAAAAGAATAATAGGATCTTCCTAAGAGGATAGTTATGATGATTATAAATTTATGTAAAATGATTAGCAGAGTGCCATTTCTGAGCCTCTCACAGGAATCTTTGGGGCCTCTCCTCTACTTCAGTCACTACTTCATTGTTTCCCACTTGGTCACTTACTACATTCACCAGATTGGGTCCTAAATGACTCAGGATTATTTCCAAGTTCCATTTCAAAAAGC
This sequence comes from Tamandua tetradactyla, assembly GCF_023851605.1. NCBI lineage: Eukaryota > Metazoa > Chordata > Mammalia > Pilosa > Myrmecophagidae > Tamandua > Tamandua tetradactyla. The sequence continues at coordinate 65,155,146 of NC_135334.1, read as the reverse complement.
CAAGGACTTGTCCCCATTGAAGATTCTAGAGTGAATGTGGTTTCATTGACGACTTGAGGAGTGAGCAGAAGGGAGGGAAAAGGGAAGCACTCTTCATCAAAGACCAAAAGGGGGACTGTCCTTTTAATTTAAACTTTTGCCTATCATGGAAAAGCAAGCTAATCTTTGTTTGTTTTGTTTGTTTGTTCCTATGATAATTTCTGCAGAGAAAAATGTAATGGCAGTGAAGAATGTTAGAAGGTTGGATACATGGAAAAGAAACATTCTTTCTGATATTGTCAACACATGCGCTTCAGGAGTCAGATTTGGCAGAGTGGAGCTATTCAAGTCACTAGAGGGCAGAGCAAGGAATAACCGTGTTTACCTTTATTTGAAACAGAGTTACTTTAATAATCTGATTTTGAAATTTTGAAGATGCCTTGTAACTACATGATCCATACGTATGTCATATGTTGGAAAGGAAGCCGAAATTGTGTTGGGAGGCCCAAGTTATAGTCTTTTGCCCTGCTGCGGTGTTGCCTTTAGGTACATGAGTTCCCCTTTTTGTATGTCAGTTGACTCATTTTTGTAAAATAATGAGATCCTTGGTATCCAACCTTTTTACCACCAAAGACCCCTGCTTCATTATTTTCCCCACAGGACCCCCATGTTTCTCAACACTTTGCCTACCAAACAAACAGGGTAGAGAAACCTTTCAATAATGAGCTTCTGCAAGGGGTACTGTTGGCAGGCAAATTATCTGGAAGGCAAAATAGCCTTTGGGGGGAAATTCTGTCCCAACTACAGAGATAATCCCAATAAAAATTATAATTGTACTAACCACAACCATTTATTAGGAGCTTACTATGTGCTAGGCTCTCTACCTGCATATTCTGGATTGCTAATGCTGCCAGAATGCAAAATGACAGAAGTGGATGGGCTTTTTTTTTTTTTTTTTTCTTTTTGATTTTTTTTTTTATTAATTAAAAAAAGAATTAACAAAACAATTAGAAATCATTCCAATCTACATGTACAATCAGTAATTCTTAATAACATCACATAGTTGCATATTCATCATTTCTTAGTACATTTGCATCGATTTAGAAAAAGAAATAAAAAGACAACAGAATAAGAATTAAAACAATAATAGAAAGAAAAAAAAACAAAAAAAACAAAAACAAAAAACCTATACCTCACATGCAGCTTCATTCAGTGTTTTAACATAATTGCATTACAATTGGGTAGTATTGTGCTGTCCATTTCTGAGTTTTTATATCCAGTCCCGTTGTACAGTCTGTATCCCTTCATCTCCAATTATCCCTTCTCTTTTTTTTTTTTTTTAATTAACGGAAAAAAAGAAATTAACCCAACATTTAGAGATCATACCATTCTACACATGCAATCATTAATTCTTAACATCATCACATAGATGCATGATCATCATTTCTTAGTACATTTGCATTGGTTTAGAAGAACTAGCAACATAACCGAAAAAGATATAGAATGTTAATATAGAGAAAAAAATAAAAGTAATAATAGTAGAATCAAAACAAAACAAAACAAATCAAAACAAAAACCTATAGCTCAGATGCAGCTTCATTCAGTGTTTTAACATGATTAATTTACAATTAGGTATTATTGTGCTGTCCATTTTTGAGTTTTTGTATCTAGTCCTGTTGCACAGTCTGTATCCCTTCCGCTTCAATTACCCATTGTCTTACCCTGTTTCTAACTCCTGCTGAACTCTGTTACCAATGACATATTTCAAGTTTATTCTCGAATGTCCGTTCACATCAGTGGGACCATACAGTATTTGTCCTTTAGTTTTTGGCTGGATTCACTCAGCATAATATTCTCTAGGTCCATCCATGTTATTACATGGTTCATAAGTTTATCTTGTCTTAAAGCTGCATAATATTCCATCGTATGTATATACCACAATTTGTTTAGCCACTCTTCTGTTGATGGAGATTTTGGCTGTTTCCATCTCTTTGCAATTGTAAATAATGCTGCTATAAACATTGGTGTGCAAATATCCGTTTGTGTCTTTGCCCTTAAGTCCTTTGAGTAGATACCTAGCAATGGTATTGCTGGGTCGTATGGCAATTCTATATTCAGCTTTTTGAGGAACCGCCAAACTGCCTTCCACAGTGGTTGCACCCTGGATGGGCTTTTGAAAAAGAGAATGATTAATTTATTAGTTCTGAGGCTGAGAAAATGTCCAAACTAGGCATCCAAAGTTACCTTGACTCTGAAGAAAATGCTGATATCATCCAGGGTTTCTCTGTCACACGGGTAGGCACATGGCAACGTGTGTTGTCCTTCTCTCCAGACTTCTGGTTTCAAATGGCTCTGATTCCAGTGGCTTTTTCTCTAAAGCGTCTGTGGGTCCTCAGTTGGCTTCTCTGGGGCAGCTCTGGGCTTTGTCTCTTAGATTAGCATACCCAGACATCTATCACTTGGTTCCATCTCTCTGCTCTCTGTGCTGGCTCTAACTTCTTTTACTTTCAGTGAACTCTTTTAAGGACTCCAGTAAACTAATTAAGATCCCCCCGAATGGGCAGGATCACAACTCCACAAAAACAATCTAACCAAAAGGTCACACCCACAACTGGGTGAGTTGCATCTCCACGGAAACAACCTAATCGAAACACCCCACCCTACAGTAGGTCTGTCCCCACATGATTGGATTAGGATTGAGAGAACATAGCTTTTCTGGGGTACATGAAAGTTTCAAACCAGCACACTGCTTTATCTCATTTAAACCTGATCACGAGGTAGGAGCAAAGTGCCAGCATTTTTGTAGAGTAAGAAATGGAAGCTCCAGGAGCTTCTGTAACTTCTCTGATGTCACGCAGCTAGTGGGGGTCAGAGGAAGAACTCAACCGCAGTTCAAGACCTTAACTGACTGCCTCTCAGTCCCAACAGAATAATACTGCTTATGTTCTAAAAGCAGAGTGTGTGAGAAGTTGCATAGAGTTGTTATTACTCTTGAGACTCCCCCTAAAGCCATGTTGTGCTGGTTTGAAATGATGCATGTACCCTAGAAAAGCCATATTTTAATCCTAATCCCATTTTGTAAAGGCAGCCATTTCTTCTAATCCCTATTCAGTATTGTATGTTTGAAACTGTAATTAGAGCATCTCCCCGGAGATGTGATTTAATCAGGAGTGGTGGTTAAACTGGATTGGCTGGAGGCGTGTCTCCACCCATTTGGGTGGGTCTTGATAAGTTTCTGGAGTTCTATAAAAGAGGAAACATTTTGGAGGATGAAAGAGATTCAGAGAGAGCAGAGCAGAGCAACATAGTCATGAGAAGCAGAGTCCACCAGCCAGCAACCTTTGGAGATGAAGAAGGAACATGCCTCCTGCGGAGCTTCATGAAACAGGAAGCCAGGAGAAGAAGCCAGCAGATGATGCCATGCTCACCGTGTGCCCTTCCAGATGAGAGAGGAACCCTGACCGTGTTCACCATGTGCCTTTCCAGAGGAGAGAGAAACTCCGTGTTCGCCATGTGCCGTTCCACTTGAGAAAGAGACCCTGAACTTCATCAGTCTTATTGAACCAAGTTATCTTTCCCTGGATGCCTTAGATTGGACATTTTTGCTTTAATTGGGACATTTTCTCGACCTTAGAACTGTACACTACCGACTTATTAAATTCCCCTTTTAAAAGCCATTCTGTTTCTGGTATATTGCATTCTGGCAGCTAGCAAACTAGAACACATGTGCATGCCAACATGCTTAAATCATGACAGACCAAATACAGAAAAAGCATCATGTATTCCACCCCAGCTCTACTTTGGGGGTATTCCTTGCTGGAAGAAAGGTGGACAAAATTAATGCTCTATTTAAATCTTTTTTTTTTTTTTTGCTATTATTTATTTTATTGACTTTATTAACCAAAATAAGTAGAGAGAAGAATCGAAACTTCAAAAATATTAGACACAAAATGAAAATAGAATATAAACAATGATTTTAAGAATAAGTGGATTAAACAGTCTGAATAACAGGCCCAATAATTGATGATATTAAAAAATAAGCCCCAACAATATGCTATCTATAAAAAATAGGTGATAGCAAAAGGAAGTAAAACATTTACCTGTAAATACAAGCATTCTATTTTAAATCTTTATGTTATTTTTCTTTTCTACTTTTTCTTCCTCCTGTACTTTAATTGGATCTGTTTATATTAGTTTCTGTATTGTCGCTGGAACAAAATACCACCTATTTAAAGGTTTCAAACAACACAAACTTATTTTCTTATAGCTTGGAGGTCAGAAGTCTGAAATGGCTATCACTGGGTTAAAATCAAAGGTAGCAGCAGGATTGTATTCCTTGTGGAAGCTCTAGGGAAGAATCTATTTCCTTGCCTCTGGAGGCTGTCCATATTCCTCGGCTCATGCCCCTTTCCATCTTCAAACCCCGCAATCGTGCCATTCTGTCCTCTGCTTCTGTTGTCACAGCTCCTTCCCTGACTCTAACTCTCCTGCTTCCCTCTTATAAGGACCCTTGTGATTCCATTGGTTCTACCTCGATAATCCAGAATAGTCTCCCCATCTCAAGATTCTTAATTTCTCTCTCTCTAGAAAACTCAATACTTCTTGTGAGAATGTAGGCAAATCTTATGGACCCATGAGCCATTTGACTCTGCTCTGCTCAGTAATGGGCTGTCATGTAACAAAGGTTAAAAAGGGACTTTTCCTGTTGCATTTCTGCTAAAACACTGTCAGAAGAGGTACCTAATTCTCCCATTTCCAAAGTGAAGTGTGAGACCAATAAAGCAGAGAGTGGTCAGAACTGCACTGAACCCACCTTTTAAAAGAATCATAGTGGCCTTGGGAAGTTTGGAGAGGATTTTGGAGCAAGGCATCATGGAGCATTGAGTTCCACCCTTACCCCCTGGGACAGGTGTGGAGATCCCTGTCCCTCACTTGTATCTGGGGACAGGGCTTCCTTAGGACCATTCAGGGAATGTGCTAAGTCTCTCAGATGCTTATGGGGGTGGGGATGGGGGCATTTTGCTCTGATGTCCAAGTCACAACTGGAAATTCAAAACAGCAAGAGAGTGTGGCTGGCTACTGTGAGATTAGGGGGCAAAGAGAGGGTGCTGGACTGAGGATGGCTTGCCTTCCCAGAATTTGTCAGCACCACATGTGGACCACCTGAGAAAGAAAGCATGCCCAGAGTGGTGCCACGTGGTGAGGGGCAAGGGACAGGCAGAAGCAAGCTAGAGATGACACTTGGGGACTGACATGTGGCCATAAGCAATCAGCCAGAAGAGGGGTCTGGACCTCTTGGCAGGGTTAAGAGAACTGCAGGTGACTCCCACCCCACCCCTCCCAAAGCCTTTCATACTGGGGTTTCGGAAGCAGTCAAGAAAGAACGGGCCTCTGAAGAGAAGGATGGCCAAGGACAGGACACACCTTTGGAGCTGATGATGCTGCCAGTCAGGCAAGCGCTGTTTTGCCCCTTTACTCTCCTCACTTCTGCTTCCACCTCAGCACCCTTTCCACTGCAGGGGCCCACTGGAGGATGGGGGATAGAAGAAGCTTTCTCTTTAAATGAGGTTGAATATTATAAGGATTACATGGGGGCTCCTTATATTAATTACTGAACTGGGCCTTTTTGGTAATGGAAATAACTAGAGGACTTTTTGTTACCCAGCGATGACCAGAAAAGTCATAGGGCCTGCCTTAGGTTTTATATGAGGCGACAGGGAAGACCTAGTCTCACAGAGCAGGTTGAAAAAAGTTGTTTTTGGATTACACCCCAGGCACCCTGCTCAGACATTGCAATAGTTATGGTTGTGCATTCTGAGTCTCAAAGAGGAGTCATCTTCTTTATCAAATTCACAGTGAGCTCCATATTGTCCCCCCTCCTCCGCCCACCATCCTGGCTCAGAGTTTTCATGCAACATCTGTAGCTCAAGAACCACCCCTCTCCACATTTCAGTCTCAACGCCTTTGCTTTCACTTCATCCAAAGAGGCATCAAAGGTGCAAATATCACAGCTAACTGGGAGGAGTAACAGGGGCTTATGCACATGGGAGAATGAAGTCTTCTTGGCTGGTGATTTTGGGGATGCCTTGAACGCACTCATTCATGAGCTTACAAAACTGCCATGGCTGGGAACCAGCCTGAAAGTGGTCCTAGTAGCCTTTTCAATTAAGCAGAAGATAAAAGAGCCTTGAAGAAAAGTAAAGTGATGCTCACAGCCTTCTCCAGGGACAAGGTCTTTCCTTGCGACAGCAGTAGATGCACCTTTGTCTGGAGAAGTCAGAACAGTATCACAATGTGTGAGAAACAAGGGGTAACTCTGAAGGTGTCAAGTTCAGTCCTTGTAATTAACAAGGCTCAGAGAGGTTTTGGTTAGATCAAGGTTACAGAGCTAGTAAAAGCAGAGCTAATATTTAAATCCGAGTCTGTCTGGCAGCAAAGTTGGCAGCCTTTCCATCATGCCCTGTTCCCTCCTGTCACAGGATTAGATGGGAAATTCAGAACAGAGAGACCAGTCCTCACCTTAAGTGAGCAAGTAAACGGAGGTCCAGAGACATGAGTAAAGTGCTTTTTGCAAGATTATGCAGTAAGTGATTGGCAGGCTGTAGAAATTAGGACTGCTCATTCTGAGGACAGTGCCCTTGCCACTCCGAGGTGCTAGGTTGAAACCCCATCCCCGCTCAGGAGAGGTGCGGGTAGCTCTGGCTTCACACAGCAACTGGATTTTTTTTTGGTATGGGCAGGCTCTGGGAATCGGACCGGGTCTCCCACTTGGCGGGTGAGAATTCTTGCTACTGAGCCACTGTTGAACGGACCTAGCAACTAGATTTTAATATTAACTACTTCTCCACTCCAAACCCTCTGATCCTGCTTGTTTGGATTGTCTTTTAGCAATAAACATCTAAATGGGCACCCCAACCATAATCTCATCCTCTACTTGGAGGTCAGATTGCTTCCTTTTTTTTCTTTCTCCCTCTCTCCTTGGCGTCCTTTCTTCCTTTATGTTTGCATTGGGCTATATATTTAACAATTGACAATCCAATATAGAAGGCAGGATAGAACAGCGGAAAGAGTAAGGACTTTGCATTCAATGATAATATATTCACATAATAATTGTCATACGTACATAACAGTCAACACATACATAATGGTTGCTATGTGACAGGCACTGTTTGTAGGAGCTTGACATAAAGATACTCATTTAATCCTTTAACAACCATAGGAGGCAGGTTCAGTAAAACACCCAGGTTCAGAGTTCTATGCTCCAGTATCATTATTTGTATTATTAATAATACAAATACTAATGCTTTGTATCTAGAAAATAATCCAGCCCAGTGCAACCCAGCCCAATTCAGCCTCGGCCTCAGGTCCACACCCGGGTGCCCAAGAGCAGGACAATATCCATTGGGGAACATACAGTTTGCTTATCTAACAATTGGCCTCAATTGCATATAGCCATGTTTAATTCCATTAGGGGAGACTCTACTTTCAGAAGCTTCCTCTATCATTGACAAACCTCTTTTTCAAGAAGAGACAGATAGAGTTCCTGGCTTCCAGTTCCCTCTCTACCCTTTTGGGACCTCTGGCATGTTATTGGACCTTTCTAAGTCTTAGTTTGTTTGTTTTTTTAATTTGGGGGGACAATAATAAATTCTATTTTGTAGGACTGATGTGAGGATTTGATAAAATAACATGTGAAAAATGCCAGTTATGCCATTGGACACCCCAGCCTTCATGAGGGAAGGCCCACCTCTTCCCTTAACGCTGAGGCCCCCTCTCTCATTTTCCTGCCAACTGTGGATTTGGCCTGTCCCTTATCACTGGGAGAGATGAGGCAACATGCCTGATGCCCAGGTTGACTGCAAAGCCATTGGTCCAGCAGTGCTCCGTATTCTTCCATAGCATGCATGCAAAATGAAAGTAGGAGTAATAAAAGTAGTATTGGTTGTAATAAAAGTAATGGTGATACTGTTTACTGAGTGACTACTATATGCCACGCATCATACTAAATGCATTATCTTACTTACTCTTCATAATAACCCACTGGGTAGGCACTAATTTATATCTGTTTTATTATTACTTTTTTAGTATTGCATAGTATATCTGTTTTAAAGACAAGGAAATGAAAGCTCAGAAAAGTTAAGAAATTTCTTCGACATCCCAAGTCCAACACACAGTAGAGACAAGATTGAAAACTAGATTCATTGTTTTCTGAGTTTGTAATCCCAGTCCCAGGGATTTCAAATTTACCTGGACACAAGGGCTAGGCAGGTAATTTAGATGATGCCTCAAGCAGGCAGGTATGGCTGTGGTGAAGCGGAGACCTTGTGTCCCATTCAGACCAGGTGGTTGCTGGTCAGCTTCAGCTAATTTTGTCCTCAGGCAGCAGGGTGTGGGGGTGCATTCAGGGCGAATGCAGATTCAGAGCTGTCAAATCTTTTTTTTTTTTTTTTCAACAAAAGCCCAGCATTTGATGTTTTAATATGATATATCATGATTTTGACATGCTACTTCAGACATGTTGAAATTGTTTATGACTTAATTTCTAAGCTGGTTTTCCCAAGGGCTGTTTCACCTCTTTCTCTCCCACCCAACTCTAATATTGCAATGCAAGCGAGGGAGAGGGACTTTATTATCCAGAAAGTCCTGCATACACTCTCATCGTTAGTTTATATGGACGGTGGTCCTGAACACTGGGACTTTATTACTTGTGACATGTTGAGAATCCGGTGCTGGGGTAGAGGCTCCGTGCACGGCCAGTGTGGAGAAGCAGCTCGTCAATCGCAAACAAAGGGAGCGGAGGCTGGGAAGTCAGGTATTTTATCAACATCGCAGCAGCCACGGGGCATCCTCCCCTTCCAAGCCTGTTCACTGCCCTAGCCAAGTGGGGGAGAGCATTCTAACCCTTGCTCCAAAATCTTTAGGCAAAATGGATTTCACAGTCTCCTGGAGGAGGGCCATCTATTGGCGCATGCCCAGCTTCCAGGCACTTTCCCAGCCCTGTTTGCTGAGCAGTTTAACCTTGTGTCCTCTCCTGGAGTAAGTTAAACATTTTGTAAATCTATTATTTATGGATTGACTTAAACCGTCACTTATTCCACAAAAAAAGAATCTGAGGGGTCTAAACTTCTGCAGCAAGGACATGTACCAAAGAGCTTTCACAAAATTACATCATTTAACCTTCACAACATTTTCATTTTACACATGAAAAGTCTGAGACTACCAGAGGTTCTGTGGCTTGCCCAGGTCCCATAGTTAGAAAATGCCAGAGCTGGAAATTATAAACCTGATCTCACTCCACAATTAGAGAATCATCCCATATTCAGTCTGAAAAATGAGGAGGATCATAGAATGGCCATCTCCCCACTCCCACCCCCTACCCTGGAACCAGCACAATCAATAGCATTAGCATCATAACAGGATCAGAAACCCGAAACACTAACAGCTCTGCTGTCACTCCCTCCATTCATGGGCTTTCTCTATAGCTGAGTGAGGACAGGGGTTATAGCAACATAATGCTGTTGTTTATTTTGAACGCAAACTTTCAATCATCTGTCCCAAGTCTCATAAACATTAAGTCCTTAGCGTCACTGGGTTACCAAGTTTGATTATGTCAGCTGATTTTATAGTTCCTTAATTTATGTCTTATATTATTTTCCCCATAATGAATCTAAGATAAGGTGGAGCTTTGATGTGCTTTTAAAATACCAGTGAAAACGTTTCCTTTTCTTCTTTGCTATTTATGTTTTCTTCCCTCCTTCCTTCCTTCCTTCTTTCCTTTCTTTCTAAACTTCCTCCAAGGTTTCTTTTTTCTCTTTTTGAATTAAAATAATTTTGATCTCTCAACCAAATTTAAATAATATATATTAATTTCTCAGGTACTTAAATTTTCATGAATTCATAGGGTTTCTTATAAATCCACATTCTAGCAGAACTCACTTAGGAGATGGTGGGTAAAACCAGATGTTGGTAAGTAGTTGCTTATATGTTGCTCTTTAAGAAGTTTTTTTTTAGATATTCATAAATCATAAATGTTGTGTTTGGTGGACTTCTCAAGTAATGCCAGCTGCTACAAAGTTTGGGATCCTGGAGGTGTCACAAAAACGTAATATTTAATTCTAGGTTGTTCCTATTTCACAGCTGTGCAAATTGAGGTTGCACAGCAGATTGGCTTGAAAAAAGGCTGGCCAAAACTGAGAAATTGGGCTAGATGCCATTTGAGGGACATGACCCAGTATGGAGGTGAAGAACTTTCCTTTCAGACCACCGATTGGTCTCCCAAGATGGGCCATGTGGGCTTTTCCCATCCTTGAAGAGTAAGGGTCTTGCCTTATCTAACCTCACTTTTTGGGATAAGGGTGAGAGGTTATCTTTGTGACCTTGAGCAGTTATATCATCTCTCCTTTTGATTTCAGCTTTTATAAAATAGGCATAATATGTGCCTCTTGTGGTGGTTGTTCTGAGGACTGGAGATATTACATCTGCACTATGTAACACAATTCTTTGCACAGAGTATTCTGAATAAATAGTAGCAATTATTTTATTCAATGAGGTAAAGAAAAACAAAGCTTAACTGTGTCTGGCTGTGGGTACGTGCAAGCTGCTATTTTTACCCTTGTTCTAGGAAAGCCTTGAAATATCACTCTAAGAGCATAGGCTTCAGCATCAGTGCTGAGTTCAAATCCCTGCTCCGGTAATTGCTCACGTAGATGTTTTGAGTAAAACATTTAATCTTTCTAAGGTCAGATTTATCATCCCTAAAATGGGGATAAAACTACCTCATAGAGTTGCTGCGATGATTGGAAGATTAAACATTTAAAAAAAAAGTATTTCAAGAGTTGTGGCTGGGTCCATGGGTGGTTCGGTGGTAGAATGCTCGCCTTCCATGTGGGAGATGCGGGTTCAGTTCCTGGACCATGCACCCCAACACCCCCCGCCCACAAAAAAAAATTATAAAAAGAGTTGTGGCCACCAACCAACAGTATTCCTGAAAATCCTAGGGACTGCTCTAGGCTCTATCTAAGTCTCTTTAAAAGTTTTTCTCAGCAAGTTTATTTTTCCCTGAAGATTGAGAGGAAGATCAAATGAGAGGAAGGAATTGTAACTGACAAATTAGGATTTAACAATTGACCATGACTACTGACTTATTATATAGAAATTTATTTTTAGAGTCTAGGGTTTTAGAATAGCCGGGAGGAAATACCTGAAGTTGTTGAAATGTAATCAATAGTCCTGATCTTTGATAATGATTGTAAAACTACAGAAAAAAAAGTCAGTTTGTGTGGATCTACTTCTGTATGTTTTGCTCTGTTCCATTGATATACACATATTTAATATATATAGTATATATTTTTCTGACAATACTACACTGTCTTAATCTACCTCCATTATAAGTCTTAAGGTTGGGGAGTCCAATGCTAGTTGTCATAAGAGGGGGGGGAAAGGGGTACGGGATGTATGGGGATTTCTTTTTTTTCCTTATTTCATTTTCTGAAGTAATGCAAATGCTCTAAAAATGATCATGGTGATGAGTGCACAATTGTACACTTTGGATGGACTATATGGTGTGTGGATAAATCTCAATAAAATTACATTAAAATAAAAAGAGTTATGGTTGATTTTATTTACCAAAGACAGCAAGTCACATCCTCTTGGAGAACGCATGCCCCCCGCCCCACCCCTACAAATTTTGAGTCTAATTCCCTCTCCTGGACTCTGGTGGGCATGTGAGTCACTTGTAGTCCACAGAATGCAGCAGACAGGATGCTGAGTGACTTCCAAGGCCAGGCCCTTCCAAGGCATGGACCTGTGGCCTTGTTGCAAATTGCCACTTGTCCTTGGAGCCCTGAGTCACCATAAATAAGTCTGATGCTCTGAGTCCACCACAGATTGAGGAAGTGCAGGCCTGACAATGATGCCAGCTGAAGCCCCAGTCAACAGTCATTAAAAACTGCACAGATGTGGGAATGTAGATGCTTCCAGATGCCGCTAGCTTCCAGCTTTTGAGTCTTCCCAGCTGAGGTCCCACAGACAATGTGGAGCAGAGACAAGCTATTTGGTCTGTGCCCTTTCCAAATCCCTGACCTACAGAACCAGTTGTATTTACTAATTACTAGGTAAGCAGAGGTAATAATATTTATTATAAGAACTGTTAACTAACTCATGGGGGTATGTCAATCTTCGTGGCCCCACCATACTCCTTGGCTGCTGGAAGAACTCCCACCTCAGGCTTCCTTCCCACCCCATCTCTCTGCCCATGAGATTTCAGCCTGGACCCACTAGGCCATGCAGACAGAAGAGAAGGTGAGGATGCCTGATGTGGTTTGGTTGGCCTGTATCCCATGTGAGCTGAGCCGCCGTCTTTCTCCCGAGTCCCATTCCCCTGGACTGTTAGAGGGCTCTACCTGCTTGTTTGGATGCAGCTCTTTATATTGCCACATGGCTGTGGGGGAAGCAAGGACACAAGCTGCTTTTGTGTTAGACAAGCCTTGCTTGGGCGAGGGTTGACACTTTAATCTCCTGTCCTCTGCTGCTTTTACATGTTGACCGGACAGAGGTCAGCTTCATTTGACACATTCTTTGTTGCAGTTAAGCCAAGCCCTTCGGGTCTTAGAATTGGTTTAAGCTTGATTAACTCTTGAGGAAAAGACAATTTTACATTTGAGACTGGAGAATATGATATTTAAGCTGCTCTCTTAAAAATAAATGCTTTCCATCTTGCCGTTTTCAAAGCCAGGCTTTCTCTCTAGTTCGTTCTTCCTCCTACTCCTTTTCCTCTCAAACCCACTCCTTCTCTCCTCTTTCTCTTTTGCTTCTGCTCTATTGTTGCCTTCTTTCCCATTCTCCTCCTAATCCCATCCTCTCTGTTCCCTCCCACTCCCTCTCTGTCTCTCCATTTGTGCCTCTTGTTTTTCCTCTCTGCATTGCTCCTTCCCAGCTTTGATATTTGTCTCTTTTCAGTACCTTTGTTCCTGAATGGTGGAAAGTGAGCTGTCTTTGAAGCTAACAGGGTGGGGGCCTCACAGGCTTACAGAAGGAGGCTGGGATGCTGGAACTTCTGCAGCTCGCTTTCCTTATAGTTTGAGCAGTCTTGGTGGGAATGTGCCCAGCAACATTTCTCATCTCCTGGGCCAAATCTTCCCCATCAGCAGAGGGGATGGTGGAAACCATGGCGTGGGGCTGAAAGTCCATCCGTTCAGGATCTTCTGGGAGCTGTGGTGCTTTCTTCCATGGTGTCCTTTGGAGGACAGTTGTGGGGCAGAGAACAGGGCAGAAGTCCAAAGATTATGTGGCCTCTCTCTGAAGGCTACAGAAAGAGCCTCAGACTTTGAGAATAGAGTTCTGGTCCCTGTCAGCTGTGTGATCTTAGGCAAAGCACTTTACCTTTCTGAGCCTGCTCCCCGCCCATGCAATGAGATAATGACAGTCATCTTGTCTTTCTCCTGGGGCCATTATGAGGCTCACATGAGATAATGAACAAGAAAGCATTTTGTAAAGTATAAAGTGCTGTACAAATTTAAAAGCTTTTTATTATTGTTGTTATCATGATCATAATTTTTATGTCCCACTAATGCTCATTTTACAACTCATCAGTATTAAGAAGAATAAGCTCTAAGTGGAACAAAATCTCCTTTCTCCCTCGTACACTGAACCTAAGGTTCACATGTGGGAAATAAATATTACTGTTTGAGGGGTCTTTGTCCATTCTCCTGTTTCTGCCCCACCCTGCTCTTTAAAGCCTGACTGACCCACTTGTAAGTGAGACTGGCAGAGGAAAAGCCAGCATTGGCTTTAATAGGCTTGGGGAAGCTACTTCTGGGACCCATTCCCTTAGCTCCAGTCTTGCTCCCCAAATCCTATCCCATTCCTGTATCTGCCTACCGGAGTCTCCCTTGGATTTTCTCCATATGTAAGCCTAACACCAGTCCTTGGTCTGGAGGCAAAGCAACTCCTAGTTGCTAGTTGGTCCTTCTGCTCCAGGACCCAGCACAGCTCCTTCCCCTGCATTGCCCCTCCCCTTCTCTGGCTTTTGCTCGGGGCCTCTCAGCCTTGGTCAGCCTGAGAGCCCCCTTGTGGTAGGCCATGGCCTGGCCCACCATGCCCACTCTCTAGGAGGTCCTATAAGCAAGGAAGAAATGAATCACTCACTTAGGGAACTGTGGGTCCTGTCACCTTGTAGATTTCTCCATCCTTGCAGGCTGCTGAGACCACTGCCTCTGCAGGGAGCTGCAGCCGTCCCACCACCGGCTGGTCTGCTGGTTTTTTATCAAAACCAGTTATTAGTAAGTAACCTTGTTCCAACCTGAAACAGTGTTCTCACCAGTGCTCAAAGCTGGATCAGACCCATGACCCTCAAGAGGTGAGGAGATGTTTACAAGGGGACAGAAGAGAGAGGGGAAGTGCATTCAGCACAGGGGTTTGGCTCCATTGACCTCTTGACCCTCAACCTCTAGGGCTGTGGAAAGGCATCCAGCCTCATTTGGGACCTGACCTGGTTCTTCTGGTTCTTTGACTGCTCTTGCTCTTTTCTAGGGCTTTCTCTCTGCTTTCTGTATGCTGGGGTGGCCTTCCACTGGTCTCTCAATTCCGACTGTGCTTTAGTTTCCCACATAAACTCTATGAGGAACGCTCGGTGACTTCTATAGGAAGTTAAGGGACTTGTCTAAGGTCAGAAAGCTCTTGGAGTGCTAGAGCCAGAACATGAATCCAAGCTGCTGCTCACTGCATTATAACACATTGCCTCTCTTCGGTTTAAAAAAAAATGATTAAGGCTTGGCCCTTGCTTTCAAGGATCTCAGGGGCTAATGGAACAGAAAGTCACATAAATGCATATCTACAAACTCAGACAATAGTGAGATAATGGATTGTTCACTGATAGTTCTGACAATATGAAAGAGATAGCTATTGATTCTGCTTGAAGAGCTGGTGTGGTGTGCTTACATATGTGTATGGGTGCATGTGTGTGCACATGTGTGTAACTTTTGGAAGAGGGAGCTGTCATAAAGTGATGTTGTCCATGTCTTTCAGAAGTCAGAAACCCCAGAGAGCAAATGTGAAGCACTCCCAAACTCTTCCCATGGCAGACATTGCTAATCAGCCTTCTCCAACAAACCCAGATGTGGTTTCAGAATCCTTTGCAAAAAATGTCCAGGTGATTATACCTACTGGCTGAGGCTGGAAGACAAGAGGCCGTATTTGGCTATTCCCAAGTTGTAGACGGAAACACATATTCTAGAAGAGGAAGCAGGCTCAGAGAAGAGAATGAAATCTGTATGATACTATGGTGCAAAAGGACCTGAAATTCTACTAGAATGTATATCTTTGAAAGATGTTCTTGTCTCTTGTATATCAAGGAACCAACATTTTTTTTTGTTGCATCGGCAGGCACTGGGAATCTAACCCAGGTCTTCAGCACGGCGGGTGAGAACTCTGCCTGCCGAGCCACGATGGCCTGCCCAAGGAACCAACATTTTTGACTTCTTGCTATGTTGCAGGTTCTGCGAGATGAGCAGGGAATCTTACCTACGTTACCTTTACTTTTCACAACCACCTTGTAGAGTGGTCATGATTATTGCCATTTTACAGAAGAGGAAGCTGAGGCCCAGGAATTCAAATAACTAGCTCAAGTCATACAGCTCAAAAGAGGTGAAATTGAGACCTGTGCTCAGGTCTCTCTCACTCTGAAGCCTATTTATATGTTTTCTTCTCCTAACTTTATTATAAAATATTTAAAAAATTTTAAAGGATTAAGATGGTATAACACACACCCTTCTCCCCGTTCCCCATTAGGAAATGAAAACAAAACATATTTTATTTTTTGCAGAACACCATACTGCCTTCCATAACATAATAAAAAAAGGGGGATTTAATAAAGTAATTGAGCAACATTGAACATTTCTCAATGAAGCCTGCTTTTAGTGGAGTTTTAAAATGAATTTTCTTTATAAATTGAAATAATGTCTGTGGCTATTTCAGAGATTGCAGCAAGAGAAGTCTGTAGTTTGCAGACCTGCTCGTCTGAGAAGTAATTTAATGCCACAAACATAGATCTCTATTTCTCTTTTTACCTTTAATCAATTTTAACAAGCCAGATGGTCATTGCAAATAGGTCCTCTAGCATCTCCCTTTTCTGTCTCTGCAACTCTTGGGGATTTATTTGAATTTTGTTCTTAGTAACAATCACATATATTCTTTACCTTTCCCTGCTCCCATTTGGGTCACTCCATATGCAAAGGCCCAGAGGAGGCAATGTGATGGGGAAAAAGACAGCGTGGTCAGACTTTGGTGGAAGAGGGGAGAGTGGTGTGAACAGGTGGGAAACTTAGGCCAGATTAAGATCAGACAGGGCCCTTTAGACCTTGTCCAGGGGGTTGGATACTCTACTAAAAGAAATGAGAAGCTCTTGAAAGTTTTAAACAGGAAAAGAGAAAATTTGCCATTGCATGAACCCAAATGCCCCAGCAGACCCAAGACAAAAAACTTATACCCAATTAAGGCCAATGCACCTTTCAAATTAGCCCTTCCCTGTGGTTCTTAGAACAGGTCCAGCATAAGGAAAGCATGGGGCTTTCCCTCAGCACTCTAATTCTGTAGAGGGACCGGTGTCACAGAGGTGAGCAATGGGCAGGAGAGAATGCTAAGACCTCTGGTTGTGAGTGGTGACAGTGAGGACTGACCTATGATGTGGTGGGAACTCGGGAGCATTACTGATCTCGAAGATGCTCCTGCGTAGGGGTGGAACTTGCCATGTGAAGCACCTTTGTTTCAAATATTTTTCTAATATTTTATTTCCTAAGTATTTTGTTTATTATTTGCTTCTGTCCTTAGACTGTAAGTTCTGCGAAGTCAGGAGCCATCTGGGCTTTTCTCCCCGGTTCCCAGTGCTTTCATGCAGTAAATACCCTGCTTACGTGTTGAAAGCCTGGATGATTCCAGGAAAGGGAGGCCAATAATTCAGCCCTGTTTTTGTAGTAAGTAGAAACATGAAGAGGACTCAGAAGAAGTAAAACACAAAAATCAAAACAACCTGCAGTCTAACACAGTTTATACTGAGGGACAACGACGGCGTATGCAGCTCTTCCACGTGGAAAACACTAGGTAAACGCAGAAATCTGCAGTCAGCTGGGCGGAGCCATGTAGGAAAACACACAACACACAAATCCCTCAGACATCTACCAGCCGCCTCACTGGACCGCATGTGTTAGAAGCCTTCCACGTGTGCGGTTTTCAACTTTCTGTCCCATTTCGGGGAACTGTCCTTCCACCATCCCACGATACCTCATGGCCCTTCTGTGTCCACTTCCACAAGCAAACTTCAGGCCTTTTTCAAAATAAAGGGTCCCGTTAATTGTGGTATTTATGTATCTAACCATTTAGCATGTGTGAAATGGTGCTACAATTTTTATTCCTCTGTTTTAAAAAAAGTGTCCTCGATGAAGATTTTGAACGCTGTGCCCCTAATTCCATTTTCTCCGTAAACCCTGTTGTTTTTTTTCATTGTGTGGTTTTGCACAGTGCAGTGATTTGGAACCCATATGTGACCTTATAGCAGAACTGACTGTACTTTCTTCTGTCTGCAACGCCAGGCACACAAGAGAATATATCTAGTGATTAGCAAGAAATTGAAATCAGAGCAGTATGCACTAAGAAAGATTCGTGGTGTTCTTCTGGTGTGCAGGACAACCTCTTATTATTTATTTATTCACTTCTTATCTATCCTTCCATCCATCCTTCCTTCCATTTATTTAGTCTAAAAATATTTATCAGATGCCTACTAGGTGATAGGCCTTGATGATACAGCTGAGGACAATATTAGGAGTCTCAGGAAACTTACAGTTGGGAGAAAATAATATATTAATGGAAACAAAAAATAAGAATGATGGAAGTCAATCTCTGGTGGAGACTTACTATGCACTAGGCACAATGTGCAACACTTAAAAATATCATCTAATTTAATTTTTTTAATAAGTTGCTGAGCTAGGCGTGATTATCCTTCCCCTTTTCCGGACGAGGATACTTCAGCTTAGCAATAACTGGTAGAGCCAGCATTTTCACCCGCACAGCCTGACTCCAAAGCCTGAGCTCTCAAATGGCCACCATTCCCCTGCTTGATTACTTCCCATGATGGGGAGCACACTGCCTCTTGAAGCAGCTTGATCCCTCTTGTGCAATATAACAAAGGGGTGAAGCGGAGTGAAAAAATACATTTTAGTTGCTGGCAGTGGAGCTCATTGTAGGAAGAGAATTGCATTTGTTTAAGAAAATACTTTGAGGGGCCACTTTAGGGGTACAGAGGAAGATGAGGGGCAATCGGAAAAGATCAGGTTATACCATGTTGCATAAGATTTTACCAGGAAATTGTGGGTTAGGGCAGAGGAGAGGAGGGTCTAAAAGAGAGAGAAGTGCAATCTTGCAGAGCTCTGGTGTCCGTGGGGAATGGTGGCCACTGACTCCTGAGGGTGGGATGGCCACGGGCTTTCAAGGGAAGCTGGTGTTCCCTTTTGCGTTGTTGACTTTGCTTTGATATAACCTTCCCCAGCAGTCCGACCTCCATATTGTCTGCGGCACACCTGGGGGAAGATCAAAGCTGAAGGGTTGTGTCCCAGATGGGGTTGGAATGAACACACCTGGGTAGGAAAGGCCCCCAGTACATGCCCAACAGGTGATAGTCAACCCACAACTGCCTTCCTCAGTCATCTGAGAGAAGTGAGAGCCATTATTGGGAATGGAGGAAATCAGAACCAGCTGTGGTTGAGAAGACCTACGTTCTGGGGTATTTGTAGGAATCTGGGAAGGGCTCAGGTCTAGATTAGGGGCATTTAGGTCCTTTTCTTTATAAACAGCTTTATTGAGATATAAATCACGCACCAGACAATTCACGCATTTAAAGTGTAAAATTCAGTGATTTTTTATAGCCTATTCACAGATACGTGCAACTATTATTACCACAGTTGATTTTAGAACATTTTCATCAGCTCAGAAAAAAACTCCTGTACCATTTAACTATCACCTTCCTATACCCACAGCTTCCCCAGACTCAGCCACTAATGTACTTTCTGTGTCTATGGCGTTGCCTATTCTGGATATTTTATATATATGAAATTACATACTATGTGAACTTGTTGCTGGCTTCTTTCAAGGTTCATCCATGCTGTAACATATATCAGACTTCATCCGTGTTCTAAGTTGTGGACATACATATAGATACACACACACACATACAATAAAATTTGCCATTTTAAGTGTGCAATTCAGTGGTATTAAATAAATTAATTGTATCACATTGATTGCATTCAAACACTGTTCTGCCAAACAGAAACTGTGTACCCGTTAAGCAACCAGTCCCCATTCCTCCTCCCCCAGTCCCGGGAAACTGCTAATCTATTTCCTGTCCCTATAAATTCGATTATTCTAGATATTTATATGTGTGGAACCAAACAATATTTGTTCTTTTGTCTTTGGCTTATTTCAGTCTGCAAGGTTCATCCAAGTAGCATGCATCAGAACCTCATTCCTTTTTTATGGCTGAATAAGATCCCATTATACGTAAGTACCACATTGTATTTATTTATCCATTCATCTGGATAAACACCAAGAAACACTTGGGTGTTTCTACCTTATAGCTATTGCGAATAACGCTGCTATGAATATTCTTATACAAGTATCCATTTGAGTCCCAGCTTTCAGTTCTCTTGGCTATATACCTAAGAGTAGATGAATTACTGGGTTATGTGTAATTCTGATTCAGTTTCTAAAGAACAGCCACACTGTCTTCCACAGCAGCTGCACCATTTTACATTCCCATCAGTTATATGCAAGAATTCTATTTTATCCCCATTGTCACCAACACTTGTTATTTTTCTTTTTTATAATATCCATCCCAGTGCTTATGAAATGGTATCTCATTTTGGTTTTGATTTGCATTTCCCTAGTGACTATTAACGTTGAGCGTCTTTTCATGTGCTTATTGGCCATTTGTATATCTTCTTGGGAGACATGACTATGCAAGCTCTTTGCTCATTTTAAATTGGGTTGTTTATCTTTTAGTTATTGAAACTGTTTAAAGTTATTATTGAGTTGTTAGTTATTGAGTTGTAGGAGTTCTTTATATATTCTGGGTATTAAAATGTTTATGTGATATATGATTTGCAAATATTTTCTCCCGTTCCATAGGTTGTCTTTTACTTTCACGATAATGTTCTTCGATGCATGTTCTAGTTTGCTAGCTGCTGGAATGCAATATACCAGAAATGGAATGGTTTTTTAAAAGGGGAATTTAATAAGTTGCAAGGTTTACAGTTCTAAGGCCAAGAAAATGTCCCAATTAAAACAGGTCTATAGAAATGTCCAATCTAAGGCATCCAGGGACAGATACCTTGGTTCAAGAAGGCTGATGGCATTCAGCATTTCTCTCTCAGATGGAAGGGCACATGGTGAACATGGCAGTGCTTGCTAGTTTTCTCTCTAGGCCTCTTGCTTCATGAAACTCCCCAGGAGGCATTTTCCTTCCTTATCTCCAAAAGTCACTGGTTGGTGGACTCTGTGGTTCTCTCATCCTTCTGTCATGGTTTTGCGTCTCTCCTCATTCTCAAAAGGCACTCTCTCTGAAACATCTCCTCTTTTATAGGATTCCATTAAACTAATCAAGACCCATGTGAAATGGGTGGAGACACTTCTCCATCTAATCAAGTTTAATACCCACAACTGATTGAGTCATATCTCCTTGGAGATAGAAGAAACCATTGCTCCCACAAGACTGACTAGCATTAAAACGTGGCTTTTCTAGGGTACATAAATCCTTTCAAATGAGCACAATATAGAAAAGTTTTTAATTTTGATGATGTCCAATTTAACTATTTTTTTCTTTTGTTACTCATTCTTTTGGTGCTTCATCTTAGAATCCATTGCCAAATCCAAGGTAATGAGGATTTACCTCTATGTTTTCTCAGAGGAGATTTATGGCTTTAGCTTTCATTTTTACATTGAGGCCATTGATCCATTTTGGGGTATTTTTTGTATATGGTATAAACTTTGTTCTTTTGCACGTGGAAATCCAGTTCTACCAGAATCATTTGTTGAGAAGACCATTTTTTTTTAAATTGAATGAACTTAGCACATGCAGTAGGTTGAGTTGTGTACCCGAGGAAGCATATTCTTAATCTTAATCCATCCTTGTGTGTGTGAGTCCATTATAATAGGACTCTTTGAAGATGCTATTTTCAGTTAAGGTGTGGATAGCTGAATCCGAATGAGCCTTAATCCTATTACTAGATGCCTTATAGAAAAAGCCAGAGAGATGTTAGAAGCTGGAAGTCAATAGAACTCAGAAGAGAAAGGAGAGGACATTGCCATGTGATGGAATAATGGAAAAGTCAGGGAACCCTAATGATCATGGCAGCCAGTCCCAGAATGCCACAGTCTTGGCGGAAAATGCTTCTCTTTGCTGATGCCTCAATTTTAGACTTCTAGTCTCAAAACTGCAAGCTAATAAATTCCCATTGATAGGCTAACCATTTTATGGTATTTGTTTTAGTAGCCAGGAAACTAAAACAGCACCCTTGTTGAAAATCAATTGGCCATAGATGTATGGCTTTATTTTTGTACCCCCCTTTTTTATTCTATTGGTCTGTCCTTATGCTACTGTTTTGATTACTGTAGCTTTGTAGTAAGCTTTGAAATCAGGAAGTGTGGGTCCTCTTTTTTCTTCTTTTTAAAGATTGTTTTGGCTATTTGGGGAGTACTTCATTCCTTTTTATGTCCAAACACTATTCCACTCTACGGATATGCCATGTTTTGTTTATTCATTCATCAGTCGATGGACATTTGGGTTATTTCTTCTTTTGGCTATTATGGATAATGCTGCTATAAACATTTGTGTACAACTTTATGAGTGGAATTCAGGTCCATTTATTTTTATTTTGTTTTTCATCTTAAAAATGTTATTTAAAAATACTCTGTGTGACCATTAATAATAATTTCACAATATGCACTTCAGTGTAGGAGCAATAAATCCCTGGCACATTGGGGATTTGCTCTAGAGTGCATCACCATACCTAAAAACTACATAAATGGTCAGGCCTATTTTTACATAATTCTTAAAGCACCAGGGGACCACAGATGGCCTCTGGATTACAGCTGTTAGGAGCAATGGCTCTCAATTTAGGAAAACTTGGGTTTGAATTCTGCTTTGGCCATTTATTGGGTGACCTTGAACAATTTAATGATCATGCCTATGCCTTCTTCATACATAACATGAACATGACCCTCCCTTTCTTGCAGGGTGAGAAGTGAATGTATATAAAATGTTTAGCATAATTTCTGGGATAGTAATTAATCAATTATTGTTGTGATCCTTAATTGCAATGGCATAGTGCAAACAGCATAGGCTGTATACCTGATTGGCTCAGATTCAAAATAAAGTTCCACTACTTGATAGCTCTGTAAATCTGGGCATGTGATTGAACTTTTCTGGCTGTCAGTACAATGGGGAAATAAACTATCTGGCAGAGCTATGGTGGGGTTTAAACGAGAGAATGAAACATGCCCACTACTCTGCTGGGAATGATCAGAGCCTAGGATCATCCCTTTAGTGCATTTTGTGAATTGAAAAAATGTGCCCCTTCTTGCAAGTGGTAGCCTTGCTTTCCACCCTGACCTGGGGGGACTTTGCTCAGTGCACAACCTGAACATCTGTAGGACGCAGCCTGCCAATGGAGGCAGCTGTTATGATTGTGCTAATTGGTATTCTTCTACCTCTAACTTGCATCCTCTGTACTGGCTCAAGACTGCTCCCTGTTTGCAAGAAAGCACCCAGGCATCCTCTCAATTCTCTCTTCCCTGGCTCCAAATGCCCCTCTTTCTTGTAACCAGGTTTCTCCACCCTCCTCTCTTCCATGAGCACACCCCCTCCCCCCCAGGATCTGGGCCCCCTTCTGCCTTTCTAGCTGGCTTGGAGACCACTCAGCTGGGAGGCGGGGTGAACAACCTCTCTCTGGCCTCCCAGCCCCAGCCTGGATTCTGGAACACACCGGCAGGTTAAGCAGCCTCTGCCAAAATAATCTAGTGCTTTTATTGCCAACAGCAGTCAGAAGGAAGCAGGTGATCACCGCTCATAAAGGGCTCAGATTCTCGGTGGGGAGCTGGGCTGGCTGCAGAGCCGTCACAGGCTATTTTTAGTGTCTGGCCACAGAGGTGCAAGAAGAACATGCCCAGCAGGAAGGCCGCCTGTGGTGCTGGGCTCTGAGGGGCTTCTCTGCTACTATCACCCCCCACCCCTGGTGCTCTTCTCCCTCAATGATGAGACATTGCCAAAGTGATGGCAGCCATCCCTCTGCTGGGAGCCAAAGCTGGCTGTGAGGGACAACAGGAATTGGTGCCTGGGCCGGGTGTCTAAACTGGGTGTTTATCTTACTGGCAGTTCCAAGCACTAGGGGCCTCGGCATTCTATCATTTCCATTTTACAGGCAAGGAAACTGGGCCTCAGAAATCTGCCATGACTTCCTTAAGGTCGTTCATCTAGTAAGTTCTCACTGCAGTGGTCTTTGTCATTGCTTCGTTTGTGGAGCGTTTATTCAGCAGACTGGAGAAGTAGTTAAAATGGAACCAGAGCCCCTGGGTTTTTGACTCCCAGCCTCTCACATCCCCATTGTATAGGGCTGTTGAGAGTTATATGAGCTTATAACTGTGCCTGGCAGGTGGCAAGTCCTCAATACATGTGAGGTGTTATTGATGCTACTTCTGGTGCCAGGCCACCTGCTGGCACTTGACATGCATCCTTTTAGTCCTCACAAATACTCTGCGAGGCATTATCAGCCCCGTTCTGCAGACTGAGAAACTGAGAACTAGAAAGAAGAATCGAATTCTAAACTGCACACAGCTAGGAAGGGCAGGAAGTGGGCCTTAAACTTGGGGCTCTGCCCTCCCAAGTCCACAATTTTTCTCCCCTGTAGAGGGGAGTCTCCTGTGTGCTGTGTGCACCTTGGTAATTTGAGCAGAGGGGACAGGTCTCAAGAAGGTGGTGAGGGTTGTGGTGTGTCTATATGTATGTGTCTTGTGTGTTACATACTAAAATTGTTAGTAGAGAGGAAGAGGGAAAGACAGCTGTGACTCAGCACTCAGTTTAGCTAAAATTTCCCTCCTCCTTCTTCCCAGGGGCTTCACTGTGACAGATCTTGAGAGACAGCATCTCAGAGTCAACCCGGGAGACCCCCTCCCAGACAATGTGAAATCACTCTCCAATCTTGCCCAGGCTCAGGGGCAATTGTGAGGGGTCATGGAACCCAGGGGCTCTCCCTTTAGCTCGGTCCATTCAAGTGATGTCTTACTAGCCTGGTACCGGGGGCCAGCACTACATGGGAAACTTCATATGGGAAAAATACTGAATGAGTTTCTGCAAGCTTATTTGCAGTGGGATTTTTCAGAGCCTCAATTATGTTACTTTCCAATGCAAAAGCTCACTAATTGATCACTGGGCAAGGCTGCCTTGAAAAGTGTACTAACTCCTACTTTTTTGTTATTGTTCATGGTCCAGAAATCAAACCCGGAAGGTGAGCATTCTACCACTGAACCACTCGTGCACCCTCTACTAACTTCTACTTTTAACAATTGTTGACACTAACATAGCCCTTACTGCTTACCAGACACTATTCTGTGTGCTTTAGTTATATTAACTCATTTATTCTTCAAGGCACTATTGTCCCCATTTTATGGAGTAGGAAACTGAGGTGCAGAAAGTTAAGTGGTTTACTTACAGTCAACGTACAGTGGGAAAGCTCAGATTCTACCCCAGACATTCTGGCACTAAAATCAGTACTTATAGCCACTGTCCTAGACCCTTACTTTGAGAACTTGCTATGTAGCTGACTTATGATAAACACCCTATGTACATTATTTTATTTAATCCTGATAACAACCCCACAACTATCATCATCATCATCTTTGTTGAGGAAGCAAATGAAGAGAGCACTTATTGAGCCAAGAGGTTCTTCAAATTTGAACCCAGGTCTTTACGTGAATTGTTTGAACCCAGGTCTTTATGTGAATTGTGAATTTTTAGGACATGGCTCTCTGAGCTAGTCTTGCTCTGAGCAAGGAATCCTTTTACCAAGGGGCATCTCACAGGGTTGGTGCTCTGTAATATGCATGCTGAGAAATGCTTGTCTGGCTATCTGGAAATATTCACTGCCACCAAATTCTATCACCCAGTTTCCAGACACCAAGACCTTGTGCTGTTCCCTCTGCCTGGAGTGTCTTCTTTCTACTCAGTTTTCCTGACATCAAGATGGATCTAAGATATCACATCTCTTCAGTTTTACTAGGCTTCTCCCCTCCAGGCAGATGCTCTCTTGTCTGTTTTAGCATTGCACTCTATGAAAAAATTGTGCTTGATGTCTAGTATGGCATAGATTTTTTCATTCACTCCTTCTCACATTTATTCATTCATTCACTCATCACCGTATATTAATTGAGTAACTGCTAAGTGTCAGGCATTGCTTTAGGTCCTAGAGCTATAAAAGTGGAGAAAAAAAAATCAGACACACACAAAAAAATCAGACACAAATTTAAGCCCTGACAGAACTTACATTCCAGTGGGAGAAAAGAGATAATTAACACAGTGAACAGAGGCTATGTAGCATTTAGAAGGTAAAGCGGGATAGAGAGGGCGGGGGGTGGGGTGCATTTTAAATAGGGTGTTGTTGAGAGGAGATGCCTGAGAAAGGATTGTTAATTTCAATAGTTTATGGAAAGTTTAAGACTTTCCCAATGGTGTGATCTCCAAATTTTCATTAGCATTTTCAGAAGAAGAACTTTAATTAGGAACCAAAATATATTTGATCACTGCACATCTAACGAGCATCTAGTATTCTGAGGAGCAAAAAGCCTGAGGTGGGGAGTTAAGGACTTGCTTTGCCTTTGACCTTGGGCAATCCCCTTCCTATCCTGACCACTGTTTTGTCACCTGTGTAAGGGGTCAGTGGAAATTTCACATCCTTTTCAGTTCTGGCTCCATACTATTTCAGGAGCCACCTTTGCTATGAAATAGGAACTAATAATTCCTAGCCCAGTCCGACACTGTGTAAAATCAGACAACAGATGGGACTTTATGACATGTGGAGTGCAAATTAGATAAAGGCTAGTTGTAATAGGTGTTCTATCATCACACCATAGTATTCACATCTACCATTTCTGAGCTTTAGATTATATTTTCCTATCAACTGTAAGTGATGCTATGACTTGGGTACTATCAGTTGCATTTTATGGTTGAGTAAATTGTGCCTCAGAGGGGCTAATTCACTTGCCCAAGGGCACAGAAGTGGAGAGAAGGGTACTCAAGATGGAAATTCCAGAGTGCTTAAAAGGTGCGCTGATTCCACAGCTGCACACCGAGGCATGGCTGAGACCAGCTAAGCTTACAGAGAGAGCCGAAGGCACTGTCAAAACAAACTAAAATTCTCAGCCCTTATAGTTCCTGCTTGCCAGATACAAAGTGTGCCTAAAAGATGAGAAAGATATGGGAAAGGGGGAATGACCCATAGGCCACTCCTGGGAAATCAGATGTGTAGACCAAAGCTTCAGTTTGATTCAGGCCAGGGCATTATGGAAAAGTTGCTGCCCAGTGCTAGCTGGGCCATATGTCTCGGTGGACTGAGTGGGCCATGCCCAGCCCCTGATGGGACATCAATGGGGAGCAAAGGTCCACAGATGTCAGTCTTAACTGTTGGGATAGTAAAGATATTAAAATAAATATCATGGACACAACATATAAAGGAGAGAACAGAAAATAATAGAGGTGGGGGAAAAGGAGCAGAAAATAATTTTGTATCTGAACAAATAAGAAGCCTAAACAAAACTATCTTTATTAATATTTCCACACCATAATAAGACAGATGGATTGGAATTAGATAGGGAAAAATGTAATATTCTACAAAGAAAACTCGAGGGAGACCCAGGGAGTTATGAAGGTCATTTCTCATTAAAGATGAACTTTTCTGTTCTTTCCTTGACTGCCTTTTTTCTAACCAAGCCTCTGCAGGAGCCAGCAATTCCCCACTTCTTTTGTGTGCTGGAGCCGGCTGTGCCACCAAATGCCCCCTTAGCTAGTCAGTGTGAGTCTATTTTTAGCTCCACTTCACAACTAATGGGATTGTTGTCCATTCTTGGCCAGTGAATTTGTTATTGGCCGAATATTCTAGTTGCTCTGGTGTAAGTGTAGTAACTGCAACTCTTGGATACCTAGGAAGGGGGAAAGTGGTTTTCCCTTGACTTGGTCTACCAGGACCACCAGTTAGTTAGAAACAAAGATTCCTGAATTCGGAGGTTGCAGGCGTCTTGAGGGGACTGAGGGTTTTGAGGCAGACTTGAATTTCTGAGACACAGGCTCCTTTGCTGCAAAATGTGGACTTATAGGGAGCATTGCTGTGACGTGTCTATAATGGAGTCAGAGACATGCAAGGAAGAACCATTTGTTAAAGGAAAGGATGAGATAACATTGATGTGGTCCCCCTGGAGCAGCAGGCTTTCAGGGAATGCCTGTTAAATGGGTGAGCCAGTGCAGGTAGGACGCTCAGCACAGCCCCGAGCGCAGCAGATTTTTGTTGAGGCACATTACTGAAATAATAGCTGTAAACGCCTGGCTCAGAATTGGCATAGAGTAAATGCTCAATAAATACTTCCAAAATGAATCATGAGATAACACCGAGGAAGTACCTTGCACAATAGCTGGCAATGTAGCAGGTACTCATTCATATTTGCTAAAAGAATGAATAAATAAATGAGGCTAAATATAAAGACAGTATCCTGAAGCTTGGAATACAACAGCTACAGTGAGTCTTTTTTTCAGAGCTAGCACATGTAGCATTTACCAAGTGCCACATGTATTTAAATATCAAATTTAATTACTAATTACACTAAATGCTTGACATGTATTCCATCCTCATTCGATCCTCACAGCAACCCTATTATTAAAAGATGAGGAAATCGAGGCACAGAGAGGTTAAGTAATTTTGCCAAGTTCACCTGGCTCATAGTGAGTGATAGAGTTGACTTTCGAAGACGGTTTCTCTAGGACCTGAGTCTCTACTTGTAACCACTGCTTGAAATAAAATATAGCATATAGTAGGTGCTCAATTCAAAATTAGTGAGTGGAGTAACTGGGTAAAGCAGCAGTAACTGGCAGCCTGGCAGCAGAGGGGATGCCTGATTCCCTTTCTCTCCTGCGTTCTCCCTGACTCACACTCTGTCTCTACCGGCATAGGGGGCTCTGCACTCCATAAGGTCAGGATGTTGGTTGCCCGGGTCTAGCCAGAATTAGTGGGGTCTTTCTCAGAGTAGGGCCCCTCCTGTGCCAGTGCCCTTTCTCCAGACCTTGTCCTTCTGCCAGGGTTAGAGGAGGGTGACTTGGTGTTAAAGAGGGGAGTGGAGCAGAGGGGGCGTCAGAGCCTCCCTCTGCCAGCACAGTGGCTGCAGAGCGTCCCCGCCTCCTCTCCATAATTCATCCTGAAACCGAGCAGAGAGCGCTGACTCCGCACTTCCCGCCGCAGGGCCTGGCCGGCTGTTCGCACGCTTTCCCACACGTTTCTGGGCTGCGCCAAGTACCAGGAATGGCAGTGATTTACAGTGTCACAGGCCAGCATCCTCTACCCTGACCACTGCTCTTGGCCACAGGTTTAATTATTCAAACAGATTTTATATTTTATGAGCATGGCCTCAAGCCTGGCAGTGGAAAGCTTTAGGAGAAAAAAAAAATTTGCTTGAAAGATTAAATTGAAATATGCAAGGGCAGGGACCACAGGACACATTCCAAATTCCTGAATATGAGGGTGGCATTCAAGGCCCTTCTAAATCGGTCCCATTTTCACCAGCCCGTCTCTTGGTGCTACCTTCTCTCTCCTTGGCAAATAACACATTTTGGTCCCCCTAGAACTCAGAGTAATTTTTGCCCATCCCTGCAAGATTTGCTTCTGCTGGTCAACCTGTCTGTTATTCGCTTACCTGTGCACACCCGTAACACACGCAGATTCACTCCCTGTTCTCATGGGCGTCTCTCTATGGCAGGAGACTCCAAGAGGGTAGGAAGGGACTTTAGAAAAAAAAGCCGTTTTCCCGTGTGCATTTTGTGCTACAGAAGGCATTAATAAGAACCTGAATTCAACGCAACAGGGTCTCAAAAAGGAGAGGACCATATAACACAAGGAGATGAAAAGATATTTCACAATGCGAAGGAAATTGAGGACTCAAAAAGCAATGTTACAGAAATAATAAATTATAAACAAAAAGAACTAAAAAAAGACTAAGCAGACAGTTGAAAATGACATTTCTGACATACAGAAAAAGCTTGCTACAATAATGGTGAAAGCTGTAGGAAAGGACAGAGATTAAGGCAGTCAGAAGTAAACACAAGGAAAGGACAAAGTTGATTAAAAAATAAGAAGAGCACTCAACAAATGAAATAAAAAATATATTTTGTTTCTATCTCAGTACCTAGCACATTGCATGGCACATAGTGTCAGGTTAAATAGCTTTCTTGGGTTCACCTAGCTCCTAATAGATGACAGAGTTGACTTTTGAAGCTGGTTCATCTAGGACCTGCATCTGTACTTGTCACCACTGTTTGAAATAAAAAGTGTGAGGAACCCAGCATACAGTAGGCGCTCAATTCCAAATCAGTGAATAAACGAAGGTACCTGGATAAAGTCCAGAACCCTACCCGTGGCAGCCTCTCAGGAGAGGGGCGGCCCTTGACTTCACTAGAAGACCACCCTGATCTGGTCCTGGATCCCACTTACTGCAAAGAGATTCTTTCAGACCATGGCATGCAGTGGACAAGATGCATGGGTCCCCACAGGGCTCAGGAGGAGAGTGAGCACTTCTCACATTTTACAATTTATAAAATACTCTCATTTCCAGTGTTCAAATTCAAATGTTTATTAATTCTACAATGTGCCAGGGGCCCTTCTAGGTCCTGGGGGAACAGTAGTGAACATTCCACTCAGGTTAACAGATACTGAGCTATAAAGATGAGTAAAACAGCACGTTTTACTAGTTATAATCGCCTGCAAAATGAGGAAATGGACTCTTAGAGAAGCTAAGGGATGTGCCCAAATGGACAATGCCTCCTAGTTTGAGTTTTAGGATGTCTCTCTGGGCTCCAGTCGGTCCTCATTATTTAATGTTGTACCATCAAGGCACATGTACCACCACTGCTTGTTTCCAAAATCAAGACAGACCGTCAATCAACCACGGCATCTTTCTTTTTGCAGCCCAGATAGAAATTCACGATGTTTCTCAATTCAGTGCTCTAGGTACTTACTGCTACTCCACCAGAGAATGGGATTCAGGATGAAACCTGCTTGCCATCTCAAAATTCGTTTTTATGTTGCCATTTACTTCTGATGTGACCTTGAGCAAATCACTTCTTTCTAGGTCCCCAAGCCCTCACATACATATTGAAGAAGTTGACTCAGTTCTTGTTTAAAACTTTTCTCTACCCTGACATTTCCTGATTCATTTTGTGGGTGATTACCCAGGCTGGCCTGGAATGCCCTCAACCTCAACCTTGGGTCACAAATACTCTATGTGTTTGCTACGTGGCTGAGAGGACAGACTGGAGGAAAAGCATCTCACCAATCTCCCTCTTCTGAGCTCTGCCTCTCTATAAACTGGGGATATCAAAGTCCAAGGCTATTAAAATAACAATGCAAATAATCCACATTTTTCATCTTAAAAGCCCTTCTGGAGCATCTGATTAATCTTCCCCATACCCTCGCGTGTAAGCAAGTATAAGTTTTTGCTTATAGATGAAGAAAACTGAAACACGAGGTGATTAAACGATTGACCCGAGGCTATGGAGAAAGCAAGGTTTTGAGCAGGGATTGGATTCATCAGTCCTCGGTTATTTTGAACAATTGCAGACTCAAAAAGTCATGTCCCTTGGGCAGCTGCTAGGGAATGAAGCCAATTTGCCTTGGCGGGGTGGTGCAGCATGGTGGGGGAAGAGTCCCAGCTTTGCAGGCACATAGACCTGGATTTGCTCCTCTTAGGAGTGTGTGATGTTTAAGCAACCTGAACTCCAGTTTCCTCATCTATGAAAGGGAGATAATATCTTTGTTGCAGGGTTATGAGTGCAAAAATAAATGAGAAAACATTTGCAGAGTGCTGAGCATGGTGCCTGGAACATAATTTCATTGAATGCTAGTTGCCTTGTTATTCTCGGTCAGTTGCCACACCTAGGTCAAGACAGTCAACCAATTTATTCATGAAACAAATGGCAAGCATCTGTGTTGCATGCTGTAGGGGATACAGAATTGCTTTGAATGTTGGCCCTGCCCTCTGTGTGCTCCAGATGGGGAGGGCAGTGGTCCCTGCCTTTTCCTCCCAGTTAAGGTCATGATGCCCTGCAACTACACCCTCAGCTTCACCCAGGGGCTAGATGCTCAGAAGGCTTGGTGCCACCATCAGGGAGCCTTGCAATTATTCTTGCTATAAATAGCTAATATTCTAGGTATTTCATGTACTGTGCCAGGGAGGTGACATGCATTATGTTGTTTAATCCTCACAACAATCCTATGAGGCAAGTATGCTTATCAACCCCATCTTATAGATGAGAAAACTGAAGTGCAGAGAGGGAAATAATTTTTGCCAGGTCTCATAGCCAAGTGCATAATAAGTTAGCTAGTCTTAAATGTGGTGTGGCTGAGAGGAGATGTGTGTCTGAAGAGCAATTAGACGGGAATCAATTAAAGCCAGATTCACGATCCAGTGCATAATAACTTGCCGTGTAGACATCAGGCCATCACCATGTTTTCTGTGCCACTTTAATAGATCACCTAGCATCCATGGGATCTCTGTTATTGTTCCGGAAATGTGTTTGTCACTGTGGACTTACAAGAAGAGCAAGGGTACCTTCTTGTCTCAAAGCTGTATTGAGACAGAAGCATTTGAAGTGGGAAAACTGCTTGGAGCTGCTAATAATCATTATTACCCACCGTCATCGTCGCCATCGTTGCCATTTGGACAATTGATTTATTCCAGATATAAAAGTGTTTGACACATTTAATTTCAAACGTATCTGTGACATAGGGGTTATTTCCCCCAATTCAGAACTGAGAAAACTGACACATGCTAAGAAGCTCACAGACACTGCATAACTGGCGCAAAGGTGACCGAGCTACCAAATGTGAGAACTGGGTTTTAACTCAGGCAGCATTGTGTACATAGGAGGGAGTGGTGCCACCTATTAGGTTCCCGTTAAAGAAGCCTCCTGTCTTATTTCCTCCTTCACTGATCCAGTCAGCATTCTCCTCCAGCAAAAATAAGAATTAATAGCTTTAAAGTTGGAAAAGTCACTCCTTGGCTTACAGCTTTTACAGGGCTGCCTTGGGAGGACGCTTAACCTCTGTCTGCACCTCCATTTCCTCCTCGTTAACATGCGCCTGCCTTCTGGGGGTGTGCCTGTATTATTAATGACAGTAAAGTGATCTGAGCGTACTGCCCCGGGATCCATGAGAATGCAAAGTGCGATTACTCTCGGGAACCATTCTACAGGCCACGTGGAAACGAAGGGCACGGAACCCTTCTCTGTGCAGGTTGTGGCATCGGTGCTTTTACACCATTGCCACATCTGATCCTCTCAAAAGTCCTGTACTGTGGGCTGCAGAGCAGATACATGAAAGACTACAAAAGCCACAGAGACTCATAGGATTGGCGGAAGAGAAAAGAGAGAATGGGGCCAAGAAGGTACTCAAGGCACAAAATTGCCACTGTTCACCAGTATCACAGCTATCCAATTTCCCAGACCTTCCTTGCAGTTAGCTGTGCCCGTGGGGCTGAATCTAGCTAATGGGATGTGGATGGGTGAGGCATGTGTCACGTCCAGGTTTGGCCCGCAGAGGCCTCCTGCTTGTCATCTTGCTGTCTTTCTGCTAAAGGACTTAGAGGAGGGTGGAGCCACAGATGGAAGGTGCTTTGATGCCTGAATGACTCATGGGGCTGAGTTCCTCCTCAGGTCAGATTGACCTATCATGTGAAAATGAACTTTCATGATGGTAAGCCCCTGAGATTCTGGGGGTTTATTGGAGGCATCTGCTCACATTATTCACCTAGCAAGTACTAAATGATAATAAAGTCAGTTTCATAGTACTTAGGGTTTTCCAATCATTTTCATGTATATCATAATTCAGAGTATCCTTGGGAGACCCAGGTGGTTGCAGTATCACTAGTTGCCTATTTCTAGAGAAAATTATTTGTTTTCAACCTTCTGATTATGTTGTGGATTGAACATTGGTGACTTGGAGCTATGCACTCTGCAAAACATGTTCTTAAATGTAATCCATTTGTTTGTCACTCTGGCCCGCTGACCAGGCTGCATGACATGCCATTTGGGTACCGACCTACCTACTGGCACCATCTTGCATCCCAAGGGACTTACTTTTTTCAAACTTTGGTTGTTCCATTTGTAAAACGGAGATAGAAAGAGGGCTAGCTTGATTAGATTGTAGTGAGGATCCCATATGCCTGCTTAGCTCACGTACTACTCTGCTCCACACACATTGGACCCTCTGAGTTCCAGATTGCAGACGGTGGAAGGAGGTTTAGAAATGGCCAATAGAACTTTGTTCTGCACTTCTCAAACTGCTGGGGAGTTCCAGTGCTGTGCCAGGAGCTAGACGAAGCCACATAATAAATGTGACACCATTTTGCTGTAAATGTAGAGAAACAGAACTTGAATTTTGAGATTTTGTGGCTTATGCATAAGCCACATCAAGAGATGTTTTCTTTCCACGCTACCAGTCTCAAGGTCCACCCTCCCCTAACATAAACCCCAAATTAGAAACATGTTATATGTAGGAGTGCAAGGGCAGTTTGGCAGGTGCGTACGATCAAAGCAACCACCTGAAGCAACCTCCTCACCCTGGCTGCTGTGGGTTACCCCTAACCCCGAGTTGCGTTGCCCTCCCTGAGCTCTGCAGGATCAAAGCTTTGACTTTTACCAGAGCTCCCATGAAGGCAAGCTCATGGGTTATCTTTTTGCATTTGTACATCGCTCCCCAATTTGTATCAAGTGCCCCACATCAGGATTTTCCCTTAAACTTTTATATAGGAAGCCTTTCCCAAAGAGTGGTCAATTTTCTGTCTGGGGGCGTAAGGAGAACTCTGTAAACTATCGAATTACTCCTTTCGCCTTGGCAGCCTGGGAGCCCTGGCGCCAGGATTTGCACATATTTGTTTTCTCCCTTTTCATTTAACTCTTTTTCCTCCCCATCCTTTTCCTTATTACTTTTATTGTTTATTGTGAATGCCCCTTTTTCTAAGTTTCCTCAAATTCCTTTTTTTTTTAGAGTGAGGCAGCATATAAATCAGTTCAACAAATTGCATAATGCCCATGAGGCCAGCCTTGTTAGAATTCTAACTGGCCCAGATTGTTTATTCTGCTTCGTGCCACTCATTTCCCTTCCCCCCCACCCCTCTTGGACCATCAGTTCTTGCTGGTCTTTGCACAGCCCTTGCTTCTTGCCCAAACTCCCCTCTGTAACCCTCCCACCTTCCGCCTTGACTTTTCGTCCTTTATCCCACTGATAAGTAATCTTGGCAAAGACACAAAGCGAATGAAATTAGTATTTTCAATAAAGTGAAAAGGCATCTTTAAAGGCCTCCTCTAATGTCAGCGCCAATTTTTTGCCATACCAGAGAGGATACGGAGTAATTAGGATTAGGAATTGCAAATGGTATCTTCCCACTGGGGAATTCAAAGAATGAAGATAACACCAGGGGTCGCTGGGCAGGATGGTGTTGAGGGCTGGGGGCTGGGAAGGGATGGGTTAATCAGGGAAGAGCGTGGTCAGGTGGGGCCGCAGTGCTAAAGCTGACCCAGGAGGAGCCATTGTTACTATTTTTAAGCTGGTTGAGAAAACAGGGCTTTTTCCCCTGTGCTGGATTTTTTTTCCCTTTAATTGCACTACTGGAAAGTTGTGCTGCAAACAAGGCCACTGAGAATGGAGCCTGGAGAATTAAACTTCCACCTTCAAACATTAAAAATCACTTTGGACTTTAAAAAAAAATACATTTGCTAGCTCTGCACGCTTTTAATATATATGTTTAAAGGGAGTGGGGCGTTTAAAAGCTCTCACCCTTTCGTGCTTGCTTTTTTCTGATGGAATGTCTCCCGGCCTGCCTCCAATGGTAATTCTCAGAGTTCTCCCTCTTCCTGCCCAACCGAATCAGAATTCATTTTGACCCGCTTTGCTTTCAGGTTACCTTTACCTCCTCGGTGGTTAGAGGCCAAGGGTGGGAAATTAGGGGCCCGATGTCATGGCTACAGGGGCAGCCCTGCCAGTCTTATGGACCCTAGAAGTCTACAGGACACAATTCCTGCTTGTTTGGGATTTGGAGACAATGAAATAGGAGATGGATCCCTGGCCCAGCGATTCAGCGTATGCAGACTGACAATCTGTCATGTGCCGAGGGGACTTCAGCATCAGAACCATGTAACGCAATGTAAAGCGAGTTTAGAGAGGGGAAAATTGAATGCAGAGAGGTAATGGGACCACCCTAAGGTCACAGAGCCAGGAAGAGGCATAATTAACATTGGATTTCAGGCCTTCTCTAGGAGAAAGCACTTGAGGCATCCCATACACTGAACACCGACAGTGTGTGAGCCAGGCACTGGTGTTTTACTACTGTTTGTTGAATAACTACTGCAGGTGAGGTGCTATGTTGAGTACTCACATGTATTTTGTCTAACCCTTATATAACCCTTGAAGCAAGTGTTATTATTTCCATTTTTACATACGGGCAAGGACA
Organism: Tamandua tetradactyla; assembly: GCF_023851605.1. Classification (NCBI taxonomy): domain Eukaryota; kingdom Metazoa; phylum Chordata; class Mammalia; order Pilosa; family Myrmecophagidae; genus Tamandua; species Tamandua tetradactyla. Next base: position 65,119,374 of record NC_135334.1, on the reverse strand, counting down.
ATGTAGGGACTGGGATAAGAATGAATCCAAGAATATCTAACTCTAAACCCATGTTCTTTCCTGAATCCTTATTCTTTCCTCCCGGTACAAGTTCTCATTCAACTAGTCCTACCTTTGCGCTTGGGACTCCAGACTGTTGGTCAAAGTTGCTCCTTTCTGAGATTTTTATTGACCGCAGCTCTTGGCTGTGCTTCTGATCCAGATGCTTTGGTGGAGGGCAGTACAGCAGAACAGAGAGAGCTCTTGAAGTGGGGTCAGTTCCTGCCACACATCTATATGCCGTGGTATCAGTCAAGCTCCCTAGCTTCTCTGCACCTTACTTTCCTCATCTTTTAAAGCAGAAATAATAATGTGCATGTGTGAGGGTCAAATTCTAACATATGGAATGTCTAACCCATAGTAGGTGCTCAGTAGGTGGTGTCTTAACTATGGTGTCCTAACATACGGAATGTCTAATGTGCAGTAGGTGCTCAGTAAGTGGTATCTAAGGAATGGTATCCCTCACCATTGCAGAGGTCCTTGTTCTTGGGAGGATTATAGGGAGAGCTCACAGACCCTCAAGTGTCCAGGATGACCTGAGCTCCTGTCTTTTCTCCTGCTGCATGTGACCTTGGGCCTGGAGGTTATGAGAAGGCAGGGCTCAGTGAGCATCTCCGTGGGACCATTCCGGGTCACGCGTCATTGCCAAGGGCAGGAATGGTTGGGCTTTGACAAAGATTCTCATTAGTCCTACCTGTTCTATGGAGGAGGAGAAGAAAAATATCCCCACACCGTTGCTTGGGAGGAGGAGTTCCCAGAGGTGGATGCCAGCAGCTTCCTGCTGACACTGAGATGGGGCAGTGAATAAAGACACGTGGTTTTGTGGTGGAAGTCATTCTGGGCCCGTGTGTATGTGTGCATATGTGCACATGTTTGTTTGGTCTTGGTTTGAGCTGCTGTATTTATATGAACGTTCCCTAGGCATTTCAGGAAGCAATAAGCTCGGTGTGATTTAATCAGGAGCGTTTGGAGACACACACCACTTTAGCGTGGTTGCTTTAGTAACCCCTGGGTGCACTGAGGGCTCGTCAGTGGCTCCGCACCTGGCTGTGCATCAGAATCACCTGGGCAGCCTGCAGAGTCCCAGGCCCCACCTCTAGAGAGCCTGGTAGAGGAGGGCTCAGGGTGGGAACGTGGTATCTGTATTTTTTAAAGGTTTTCCATTCCTCCTCTTGAGTAGCCAGGTTAGGAACCACTGCTACGGTGACAGATCATGCCATAGGAATCAGATTTGGGTTTGAGCTCACCTCTAACATGGACTAAGCAGGGACCCTGGGGCTATGTCAGCTGCTGAACCAGCTACTCTGACTATATCAACTCATTTGCTTCTTAGAGCCTGTCTGTGTGGCATGCATCAGTATCCTCATCTCAGAAAGAAAGACCAAGCGTTAGAGAGGTCACCCAGCTGGGCAGTGTCTCACCCTCTGTCAGTGTGTATTTCCCATCACCACCACCTCGGTGGACCTGTGGACTTAAGTGTCCTGGCACCGACGATATTGGGGAGCAAGTGTCAGGACATACTCCTCTGGCAGCAATGGGCACTTACTCAAAAAAGTAAATTACAATTGGTGCATTTTCAGTCTGCAACAATAAAGAATAATTTCTCTTCCTTGTGCGCAAGAGCTCCAATTATGCTTTAATTCAATTCCAATTAACTATGCTTTGATGGCATTTCCATTACATAAAAAATAAATGTATTAGCCAAGCATAATGTGTTTTGACTATAGTTCTGATGCTAATAAGGAGGCTGGTTGGTGGCTATGATCCCACACTTCATTCCACAGTTGTAAAGAAAGGGGGTGGGGGGAGAAGAAGATGAGGGAAATAAGTCTGAGGAGTTTGACAACGAGGGCCATCGTGATTTGGGGTGGGGGTAGAGGGCCATCGTGATCTGGGGTGGGGGTAGAGGCGCAGCACACGTTCGGTTTTCACATGGTGGTGCTCCCAGTCCTGCTCCGGAAGCTTCTGGGTTGTGAACGCTGGCAGGGCCCAATACCTCTTTGGCCTCCCTGGGGGTGGACCCCTGGCTGGGGGCCCATGAGAGGCACGAAGATGGAGCCGTGTTTGCACCTGGCAGTCGGCAGGCCTGCCCCCAACCAAGTCTGTGAGAGCCCTGCCGCTCCTACAGCCCCAGCGACCTGCAGCCCCTTTCTCCGTCCTCACCCCTGTTCACCTAGTCTCTGGCTTGACAATGCTCTTGAGTTGCCAAACAGCCCTCCCGTATGCCCTGACTTGGATAATCACTCCCTCCATGTGTCCTTCCCTTCCTGAAGAAGGAGGGTGACCCACCAGGATCCCTGTCCTGACACTTGCTTTATAGTCGTTATCATCCTGAAGACTGCCTGAGACAGGTTTCCACCCCTGTGTTACGGAAGAGGAAACGGTGCTAAGCCTGGCCCTCTTCGCCTTAAGAGCCATTCCTTGAAATTTTCTCTCGTCTCTTCTGTTCGCAGAGGGCGCTGACCCTGACTGACTGGAGGCCAGCATCGGCAGAGGAGGAAAAGGCAGAAGCCGGGAGAAGGAAGGTAGCGTTTCACTGCCCTCTTCCCTCCTTGGGCTGCCTTACTCTGGGGCACCATCTCCCCCGAGACAGCTCTACCACAGCTCCAGCTTCCACAGGGACACCCCAGCCCCTGGGCTGTGGAAGCTTCACTGACTGCCCTTGTCTTTCTACCTTCCGGTGGCCGTGGCTTCTGGCTCTTGCTAATCTTTGAGTTGCCTTATTCTTCCAGGTTGGCTTCTTAGCTCTGTCTCTCCTATGTAGCCAGTTCTTTACAATGAATTCCCTCTGTTTCAAATACTCGAGTAGTTCTGTTTCCCTGGCTGAAACTGAAGCTGCAGAAGCTAAGTAACCACCCAGTATAACAGCCATCAAAACTTCATTTTCTTTCCTTCCATGTTTAAACATTGTGTTACTGATTAACACAATGTTTTTTTTCTGTCTGGATTATTTAGTGTATGGGTATATATATATATATATATATATATAATCAAAACATAAATGAGCAATATTATACACATTGTTGGATCAACTGTTTATTACATTGTAAGAAGTTATTTTCTCAATTAATTTCAAAAATATATTTAACAACTTTAATATGCAGTTACATGGATCTACTATAATTTATTTAAGTAGTGTTGTTATTGGGTACTTGGATTCTCTTTACTTTTTCATTTATATAAATAGTTACATGGAAATTCTATCTAAGGTGGCAAAATAAGGCCAGGCTGAAGAATGGCTCTTCCCTGGTTCTTGACTAAATGAATAACAGATTATTAACAACCTCCCCACTCCCCACCAAAAAGTTACCAGCAGTACCAAATAAGAAAAGGGTTACAACCTCATGCCATTAATTTCAAGGAAATATTTGAACCCTGCTGGTTGGTTCTTAGCCTTACCCACTGTTTCCAAAGCCATTTGGGGGAGAGGAGGTGACCAAACAAAAAGCTGAGGCTTGTCATTAATAAACTAAATCTGAACAGAAGCAGAAAAGGATGCAGACACATACTCTCTACCACCACCAGGATCTTAAGATCTAAGGGAGGCAGAGAACCTGTCCTCCTCACCATTTTTTCTAAGACCTCACTTTGAATTGAGGGAGTTATCCAAACTCCAAGGACATCCTCACAGAGTATATCCTGCCCCCAATTTTGTGGTAGGAACCTTGGAATAGGATACTTCGCAAAATCTGAGGAGGGTAGAACCCCAGTATCTGCATAGACTGTGCACTGAATAAGCAGACTTTCCTTCAACTCTGGTCTCACGCCTAAGAATGGGCTGGAGGTTTGTGGAGAAACTGATGAACTTAGTCCTTAGCATAGCTGGGCAGGGCCTGGGGGAGTTGGAGCTGTTGGGCTGGTTCCCTCTGGGTGCAAACAGTCTCCTCTGTTTTTCCATTCTCTTACTCCAGATGATACCAAATGATACCATATGCTGTGGAACCTATTCAGAAGCACTGTCTCAGACCACCAAAATGTGCCTGGTCCTTCAGCTGTTAGTGTAGAGCTGGGAGAGGTAGAAGAACAGACATGAGATACAATGGGAAAGGAATCCGGGAAATTTAACCATATTGCATTAGAATAAATAGAACATCTAATCTTAACAGCCCATGCTGTTTAAATGAAAAGAACCCACAGGCAAACTAAGCACACATGTTATAGCCTCCATTCTCTACTCTCCCCCAAAAGTAAGGCAAATAAAAGAAAGACTATTGCTTATGAAAGACAAATTAAAAGGCCAACCTGAAAGAAAACATATCCCAAGAAAAAAGCAAACTTCCCGTGTGTATTTTGCGCTACAGAAGGAATTAATAAGAATCCGAATTCAATGACACAAGGTCTCAAAAAGGAGAGGACAATATAACACAATGAGAGTAAAAGATATTTCACAATGCAAGGGAAATTGAGGACTCAAAAAGCAATATTACAGAAATAATAAATTATAAACAAAACAGAACTAAAAAGACTAAGCAGACAGTTGAAAATTACATTCCTGACATAGAGAAAAAGCTTACTACAATAATGTGAAAGCTGTAGGAAAGGACAGAGATTAAGGCAGAAGTAAATACAAGGAAAGGATAAAGTTGATTAAAAAATAAGAAGAGCACTCAACAAATGAAATAGACAATATATTTCATTTCATTATCTAAGGATTGAAGAGGTACATTATATTCCAGGGAAAAAAGTAGACTCAGAATGATAAACATGAGATAATAACTTGTTATTATCAAACTTGAATACTGAATAAATAATTTTTCTCTGGCATTTAAACAGAGGGCAACAAATTAACTACAAGGAGGGAAGCTGGGCTGACCTCATACTTCTCCACAAAGTTGTTCAGTGCCAGAAGGTAAGAAAGCAATACCTAAAAATTTCGGGTGGAACGATGGTGGGATTAAACATTGTCATACCTAGGGAAAACCAGTCAATAAGAAATCGAGTCATCCAAGGGATGAATAGAGAAGACACAGCAAAAGGCCTAGTGCCATACCCAGAGCTGGACTATGGTGGGGCAGTGTCTAGAAGATCCAGGAGGGGAGGGGGTGGAGTGGAACCCAAAGTTGCTCTAAGCAGTCAAATTGTCCATTATAAAAAAGCACAACAGAGGAGCACCATATTCTCAAGCTTTCAGGAACTCAGGAATTAACTATAAGGCTGCTGTTAAAACAAAAACCCCAACAGCACAGAAAACCAAAAAAAAAAAAACAACAAAAAAAACAAAAAGAAACTGCTTGATGATGAAATTCACCTACTATAAGATGAACCAATACACAGAATTCTAAAATGGAAATGCTTTGGTAAAAGGTCTACGTTAGCATTAAATCAATTTTAATCAAGAAAAAATAAAACAGAGACTAAATAAATATAGGAATCGCGGTTCTCTAACACAATTTAAATACTATAAATGTTGACAAAGTAAAATTGCTAATATGTCTGAAACATTGGGAAATGGATCAGGGGAGGTGGGTGGAATATAAAAGTCCTAATTTTCTCATCTTTCATGGCAAAAGGTCAATCAATGTTGTTTAAAACTAGACCATAGAGTTAAAAAACATAGTGACTCAAATGTCCTAAGACTTTTTTTTAGTAAATGTTTTCTTAGAGGAGATTTCTTATTTCATTTACATACTTTAAAGGAATTGTTTTAGAAATGAAATCTCTTGTGGTAAGGAGACATTTGTCTGAAGTTTAATACTCCTCTAGTTTTACTTCAATTTCTATCTTTTTTCCATTAAATTAAGTAAAATAAGCAGGATGGTTTGTTTTCCTAAAAGATAGCATTATAGTAGAAGGCTATTTTATAAAATTATTTTCAACTACCCAAACATTCACTAACCAACTTCAGTCAATGGTCTTTCTATGTTTAGGTACAGAAAGGGATCTAGGGATGATGTTACCTCATTTTAATGTTGGTTATTACAGGGTAGTAAGATTTTGATTGTTTCGCTCTCTTTGTACCTGATATTGTTTGAGTCGTTTTTCAGTGACTATGGATACTTCATTCAAAAATAATAACGTTGTAATGAAAAATCCATGCCCACCTATCTTTTTTTTTTTTCTTAACTGTGGAATCCAAAAAGGAATTTGAATACTTTTGAGTCTCTTGATACCTGTGGCTAAATTGTTTTCTGGGTTATAGCAGTTTATAATTCTACAGGCGATGGGTTATGGTGCCTGTTTTATTACACCATTGCTGCATTTAGTATGATTACTATTATTATGATTAATATAGCAAACTGATAGGCTAAAGACGTCATCCTGTCTTAATTTGTATTTTGTTAATTACTAGAGAGATTGACTGTTTTCTACAAATCCAGGACTTACTTGTATTTCTGGTTCTGCTCATATTTTTCTGCCTTTTCTATGTGTATTTCTTACTTGTATGCGTATTATACACAACATACAGACACCCCCTCCCGCCTGTACTCACACAGTCATTTGTCCTGTCTGTTGCTTAATATTCTCCTAGTTAAAGCTTTGCTTTTTTTCCTTCATGTTTTGAAATATTCATAAGTTTTTCACTTTTTAGTCAGATATTTTGTTTCCTCTCATTTCTCTCATTGATTTGGAGTCATTAATTTTTTTGGCATACATTATCCTTTTCAATGTACACATCAACAGTTCTTGTTGCTTGAGGGTAGCTTCTTTTTATGATTCTTTTTATTCTTAATGATTTATGAAAGGAGTGAATAATTGCAACTGTTTATTGAGCATGCACTGTATATAAGAGGCTTTGGTAGTTACATTCATATATTACCTTATTTAAATCTAATGACGACTTTATAAGCTGAGTACTACTATCCTCATTTTACATTTAAATCTCCCAAGTCCAAAATGTACGGCAGGCTGCCACTGATACCTGAAGAGGAGGACCTGAGGAAGTCAAGCTTGGGTAGGCTGAATCCAATTGCCTAAATGCCTCAGATTCTGGGAAGAGTCGGGGTGGAGCCAATCTGGGAGGCCAGGACTCCCACCACTGCCAGCAAAAGTGGCTGTCAGGATCCAGAGAGCAGACTGGTTGGGTGGGGGGAGTCTTTGAGGTAACAGTACAATGCAAGAGCCACAGATTTCTGGATCTGATTAACCTGGATGTTCATTATAGTTTCACCATTTCCTGGTACCTTGACTGCTTTGAAACCCTATTTCATCATCTGCAAAGTGGACTCAATAACAATTGCCTTTCAGGGATAAATCTCCTCACAATGGGTGTGTTTGCTCTGGCTTGGGAAGAAGTTTATGACCTGGTCACCTATTATGGTCCAAATACTGCATGGCATGCAGAGATGTAGCCTTTTATCTACCACACTCCTAACCTTACCCTATTGTCTGGTTTCATGGATTTACTTTTTTTGGCCTCAAATGTTGTCTCTCTTTTCTTCACTGTTATGTCTTCAGTCAGGCTGTTCTTCTACCTGAGGTTCTTCCCGGATTCTCCCAACTAGACTGGACAAAATCCTATATATACTCAAAATGGATCTAAACTTAAGAACTAAAACCATAAAACTCATAGAAGAAAATATAGAGATAAATCTTCATAAACTTGGATATGACAGCGGATTCCAAGTTATGACACTCAAAGTATTAGCAATAAAAGAAAAAAAGGATAAATTGGACTTCATCAAAATTAAAAATTTTGTGCATCAAGGATATTATCAAGAAAAGTAAAAGACAATGAAAGGAACAAGAGAAAATGTTTGGGAACCATATATTTGATAAGGGTTTAATATCCAGAATATATAAAGAATTCTTACATCTCAACCACAAAAAGGCAACCCGATTAAAAAATGGGCAAAGGGTTTGAATAGACATTTCTCCAAAAAAGATATACAAATGGCCAATAAGCACAAGAAAAGATACTCAACATGGTTAGTCATCAGGAAAATGCAAATCAAGACCACAATAAAATATCATCTCACACCCACTAGGATGACTAGTAATAAAACATGGAAACTATCAAGTACTTGTGAAGATGTGGCTGCAGAGAAATAGGAGTGGGCATGTAAAATGGTGTAGCTTCTGCAGAAAGTTTGGCTATTCCTCAAAATGTTAAACCTCTCCTCCATATATACCCTAAATAATTGGAATGGGTACTTGTACACCAAACGGATACTTGTGCACCAGCAGTATGTGCAATAACCAAAAGGTGGAAATATCGCAGGTGTCCATCAACAGATGCATGGCCAAACACATGCATGTGGTATATACAAATTTTATGGTTGAATAATATACAGTAGACTATTATTTAGCCATAAAAAGGAATGAACTTCTGATACAGACTATCACATGGATGAAACTTAAAAACATTTTGCCGAATGAAATAAGCAAGGACCAAAAAGACAAATATTGTATGATTGTACCTATATGAAATATCTAGAATAAACAAATTCATAGAGACAGAAAGTAAATTAAAGATTACCAGAGGCTGAGGGTATGGAAGAGAGACATGGGGAGTTATTTCTCAATAGGTACAGAGTTTCTGTTTGGGGTGATGAAAAGTTTTGGTAATGGATGAAGATAGCACAATGTTGTTAATGCAATTAATACCACTGAATTATACACTAAAAAGTGGTTTAAATGGGAAATTTTATGTTTTATATATATGCCACAGTAGAGTTAAAAAAAATTTCAAAGGTTACTAGCTCCGGAAGGTCTGCTATAGCCCTTTACCCAGTTGCAATCCCATTAGCCCTTGGGATAACTTTGTCCAGTGCTTTGTGCTTTCTCATGCATCCTCACTCACTTACACCCATAGGTGATAGGTGGAGACTGGTAAGTGGTGGATAACTGGTGAGCCAGCGGTTGCCCATAATCTGTTTTATCTATGCCGTTCTCCAGGAAGAGCAATTGTTGTAGATGACCTGTTAATTGTTATAAAAGTTGTGCATTATTGTAGTGCCTTTGAGGTGTGCCTTTTGTAATTTTTTAAAAAGGGTTTTCTTTGTCACCGTTTTTTGGTGGTCTCATAAAAATGTGGTTCTTTGGGAGGTGGGAATGGGGCATTACACATGTGAACATCACCCCTTATGGTGGAAGAGGCATGAGAAGCCCTTCACAGTTCTGCAAGCAGGATACTGACTTAGCAATGCCTGTGTTCCCAGCACGTTGACACCCTCAGAACAGAGTTAAATGTTGCAGAGTTGAATCTGATCACATGCCTATAAACAGCTCTTTTCTGTCTGACCCTCGTCTTTGGCTTTTAGCAAGTCTAAATCAACATATCTCAAAACATTAGAAAATAACTTTCCTATTCCTCCTCTCTCCATTCACATATCTTTCCTCTCATTGGCACAGAAATATTTCATTCCTATTGAGATAGAAATATTATTCAAGGGATCGCAGGTCAGGTTAAAAATAAAACCAAAACAGTCACTTAAGAATGATCTGAAAAGGAAAGAAACAACAAAAAAATACTCTTTACAATAGCAACTAAAAGAATATCTAGGAATAAATTAAACCAAGGATGTAAAGAACTTATGTGAAAAAGCATAATCATTACTGAGAGAAATAAAAGACAAATAAGTGGAAAGGTATTCGTGATCATAAATGGAAAGATATTCATGATCATATGTTGGAAGACTTAATACCATTAAGAATGCAATACTGCCCAAAGCATTTTTCAGATTTAATGCAATCCCAATAAAAATTTCAATAGCCTTCTTCATGGAAATAGAAAAGCTAATCATCAGATTTATATGGAAGAGCAAGGGATCCCAAATAGTTAAAACCCTCCATCCTGAAAAAGAAGAACAAAGTTGGAAGAGTCATACTTCCCAATTTTAAAACTTATTACAAAACTACCATAATTAAAACAGGGTGCTACTGGCACAATGACAGACATATATACCAATGGAGTAGAAGTCAGAGCACAGAAATAAGCTCCTGCATCTATAGCCAAGTGATTTTTGACAAAGGTGCCAAGTCCACTCAATGTGGAAAGAATAGTCTCTTAAACAAATGGTGCTGGGAAAACTGGATATCCACATGCAAAAGAATGAAAGTTGACCCCTACCTCACACCATATACAAAACTAACTCAAAATGTATTATCACCTTAATATAGGGGCTAAAACTATAAAGCCCTTAGAAGAAAACATAGGGAAATATTTTCAGGACCTTGTATAAGGTAATGGATTTTAAAATTTTACATCAAAAGCATCAGAAACAAAAAAGAAATGGATAAACTGAATTTCATCAAAATTAAAAGCTTGTGTGCATCAAAAGACATTATCAAGAAAGTAAAAAGATAGCCTACAGAATGAGAGCAACTATTTGGAAACCATATATCTGAAAAGGATTTCTATACCCAGAATATGTAAGAATTCCTACAACTCATCAACAAATGACAAACAACCCAATTAAAAATGGTCAGAGAATGTGAATAAACAGTTCTCCAAAAAAGATATAAAAATGGTCAATAACTATGAAAAGATTCTCAACACAGCTAGTCATCAGGGAAATACAAATCAAAATCACAATGAGATATCACCGCACACCCACTACAATGGCTATTAATAAAAAATGGAAAATAACAAGTGCTGGAGGTGATACAGAGAAACAGGTATCTTAGTACATTGCTGGTAGGAATGTAAAATGTAGACATTCTATGGAAGACAGTACTGTAGTTCCTTAAAAAGTTAAACATAGGACTAGCCTAGGAGCTAGCAATCCTTTTTCCAGGTGTATGCCCACGATAATTAAAAGCAGGGACTGAAACAGATATTTGTACTCAATGTTCATAGCAACATTATTCACAATAGCCAAAAAGTAGAAGCAACCCAAATATCCATCAGCAGATTAATGGGTAAACAAAATGCGGTAAATACATACAATGGGATGTTTTTTGCTCATAAAAAGAAATGAGGTTCTGATACATGCTACATCATGGATGTTATCATTTGGAGTGAAAGAAGTGAGACACAAGGAAAAGGTATTGCTTACACAAAATAACTAGAATATACAAATACGTAGAGACAGAGGCAGTTTTGGTTACCAGGGGTGTGGGTGGGGAGGGGGGAATGGGACATTAATATTTGAGTGCAGTGCTTTTATTTGGGGTGATAGGAAAGTTCTGGCAATTGATGGTGGTGAGGGAAGCACATTTCAAACATGATTAATGCCACTGACTTGTTTGCTTGGGAATGGTTGAGATGGGAAATTTGTATATAAGTGTACACAGGTTTTTTTTTTTAATGGCAACTCAAGAGAAAATGACAATTTTCATAAATGAAATACATGATCGTGGGCTGGATTTGATAATGGAAGGGGAAATGACCAAAAGGACATTATTGGGATATATGAAAAAATTGGAATATGAATTGAAAGTTTTATGTCAGTGCTGAATTTTTTGAACTTGATAACTGTACTTACAGTGGTTACATATGTGAGCGTCCTCGCTCTCAGGAGTATACATGGAAGTTTTATGTGTGCATAGAGCGCGATTTATGAATCAACCTACTCTCAAATGTTTAGAGAATAGATGACTAGATAGATATGTAGATAGGTGGATGATAGATAGAATGATACAACAGATATGTTAAAATGGTAAAGGTTGGGAGGGGCTTGTTGGACTTTTTTATTATTTTTGCAACTGCCTTATAAGTTTGAAATTATTTCAAAATAGTTTTTTAAAAAGTGACTTCTATTTGGGATCTTAAATAAACACCCTCCTCCTGGTCTTACCACCACCTACCCAAAGACTGACTTTCCTTGAAGGAAACCTGGGGAAGTCACAGTGAAACCTGGTCACCGAGAGGCAGGGATCAACCTCTAGGAAAAGGCCAGGTGGGACTGAAGATCAACTAGTGTCAGAGATGTGCTCAGGTGGAGAGACCATGGAATCTGGAGTTAAAACAGCTGGAGATTCAAATTCCAATTTGTCACCTGTGATTTGGATTTCTTTGGCAAGTTTTCTCTGAGCCTTATGATTCTCATTGTAAAACTGGAAGCATAATAGCTACTTCATGGAATAATCAAGAGGATTAAGAGGGACACATAAATGCTTGCTGAATTGATGAGCGGATAAGTGAGCAAATGGTGTTGGTGACCAAATGCTGGCCCTGTAGTTAACTTAAAAATCCATTGACGTAGGCCATGGTTTACCAAGGGCAGAATATGGCGGGAGCAGAGGACTACAGAGACAAGTATTTGAGCAGTGAGCTGTTTAGAATTGCCAGAACATGGGGATAATAAAAAGTAGTGTGACTGTTGGTTGTATCACTATTTTCAAATTTCCTATAGGCAATGTACCCCCTATAGCTTACAACCCAATTGGACTGCTACCCCAATCCCTTGAAATGTCACTGGAGTCAGAGATGCACATAGAACTACCTCACCAGAGAGAGGACTTGAGGATTATGGAGGTAAAGGACCTGACCCCCATTATCCCTCTGGGCCCATGCTTGTAGATTCCGAGCTATTTCTGAAACCCCTTGCTTGTTCAATCTGAAAAGTAGTTTGCAATGGAAATTTCTCCTCCTCGAAATCCTTGTTAATCTAATTGCAATTGAAATGCATAAATGAAATGACAAAAAGCTGCATTTTATCAGCAATTATAGCAATTTTCTTTTATTTACTGGAGTCTGACCTCTGCTGTATTGATGAATTGCTCTTTTTCAAGGTCTGTTTTTCCAACAGCAAAGTCAGGTTGTTTATAAAATGATTGGCATAAGATATCATTCTCCTCTCACCTGTTTTTTCTTCCTCATATTTTAGAAAAGATGTGTCTCAAGTCTAAAGAAATTGACTAGGAATTTATGGATTCTGTACATCTCTATCTGAGTTTTTTCTATATTTTTATGTGGAGGTTTAAGCCATCCAACAGCAGTCTTTGCAACACCAAAATCTGAAAAATAAGCAGCATCTAGTATCTGGTATCTTTTCTCCTGAATCTGTAGAGATTTGGTGTGTGAAATCTGTGCCCATTATATTTTCAGTCTTTATTCTAATTGCTCCTTTTCAAGATGACATTGTCAGGAAGTCACAGTGGAAGCCTGAGATGAATGAAGGTCCTTGTGTTCCTATTTAGGTCTAGGCAGCCACCAAATCCTGCTGACGTCACCTTCTTGGACTCATTCTTTTTTTTCCATCTCTACTACCACTGCCCTAGTTCAAGGCTACATCCTCCACACTGGTCTCTCTACTTTCAGCCTCTCAAATGTTTCCTTACTCTCTCCCCATCCTCTAAACAGCTGCCATAATGATCTTTTTAAAACCATAAATCTAATGTGTCATTGTTCTGCTTAAACCATATAAGCAGCTGTTTGGGATGACCCTCAGGGCCTTCTGTGGCCTGAATTTGAATCCCTCCATCTTTCCAGGCCACAGCCCAACCGTCCCACTCTGCATCTTACCCCACACTCCAGGGATCCAGCACTGGTTCAAGTCTTTCACATACTGCTTGGTAATTGTGCCCTTCTCCCTTTGTTTATTCTGTTTCCTAAGGCTGGAAAGCCTCTTCCCTCCCCTTTGCTCTTCACCTGGCAAACTCTTCTGTTGTCTGCTCTGTGAAGACCCCATGATTGCTGTGATTTGCATTATGCATCCCTTTATCAAAGTACTAGGACCTTGTATTGAAATGACTGGTCTTCAGCTGTGTTTCTCCATCAGACTGGGTTTCTTGCTTAGCAACCCTGCTTAGTTAGCTTTGTATCTCTGCTGCTTACGTTGAGTAACCACCTGTAAACTATTTGTTAAATAATTTATTCCTCCTAGTAGTTGCTCAACAATTGCCAGTTTCCTTCTCTTTTTATTATACCCAGTTTCCCCATTTGTGTACTATGTCCTACCTAGCTTCATGCATAGCTGTAAGGGTCAAATGAGCTATAGACTATAAATATGTTAAATAGACTTGAAAGCATTTCCTAAAGTTATTTTTTCAGTTATTGCTCCTTTTTTTGCAACTCCAACTAACTCCTACATCATGGCCCTTCCCATCAGCAATTGATTAAATAAAAAATTTCAGATGGCAAACAGAAGGCTCCTGACAAATGAAATTCCATAAACTAACCCCAAGCAGAACACCAAATGAAGTGATAGATCCTGCCTAATCTAGACCCTAATTCACGTTAGGGATTTATTCAGTCTTTGCCCCTTTCTCCTTCAAATCATATAGATGACCTAGCTTAACGTGGTTGTCTCTTCCTTTGTCTTCCATTTCACACGTTAGCTCTCAATTCCTTTTTCATGGACTGTCTTGCATTCTGAGCAAATGATGTTAAATGATAGTTAACATTAGCTTTCATGATGTGCCAAGTGCCGAACTGGATGGACTGGCTCATTTATTTCTCCCCCAATCCTTGGAGGTAGATACTCTTATCAGCGTTTTACAGATGAGGACACTCAGCCTTTGCTAAATACCTTGTTCAGATGATCCCCAGCTGATAATGGGTAGTTATGAGTCCTGAGGTTGTAGCCTTGACCATCATGCTCTCAAATGTGCATCTCCTTCTCTCTCTGGGTTATTGTCTCTTGGATGGTAGGGGCTTAGTACAGGGAACCCTCAACCCTCCAAACCTTCTGGAAACTTTCCTCTGAAATGGAAACATTCCCATTAGAAGCATCACAGTGTCATGGAAAAAGTTCCACAGAGATGGAAGATCCAGATTAAAAATCTGCTTTTACTACTTTAAAAGTGAACCTCAGTTTCCACTTACACAAGATGGGAAGGTAAAAACAAAAAACATTTTATATCTGCTGGGAAACTGAATGAGATGTACAATGGAAACCCTTAGACAATGTCTGCCTCAGAGAGAATGCCTGCTGAATACTAGTTTTAGCTTCTTGAAGCTTCAATTTTGCTACCTATGAAAGGCATTTTCTTGTACATGATCATGTCAAAGTCCTACATCAACTTTGTGGTGTGTGTGAGTGTCTGTTTGTGTGTGTGTGATTGTCTTTCCCACTTTAAGAAGTGGGAACTGAGGCTCAGAGAAAGATTGTGACCCAGTAGCGCTGAGATAAGTGCCCCCTGATTGATTATTCTGGCTCTTTTGGAATTCCTTGGATCATTTACGAATGTGCCATTGTCAATCCTATTCTGAGTCAACTTGGATTGCTTTCACTGTATTTTCACAGCCTAGAGTCTGGTGAAGTAACTGTGTAAACCCTTCTGTTGCATTGTGCTTCCCCAAAAATCCCTTGACCAAGAATATGTTATTATGATTAACCCAGGTGGAATTAGGCCTTCAACCTATAAGGAATCTCTTTGATCTCACTTTGTTGTTCTTTGTTTTTCTTATTCTGTTAGTTGTACCTAAAATGTCTTTGGCCATGATGGCATTGACTGAGCCACCCAGGATTGAGCACCTAGGTCAGAGCCCATAGCACAGTCAGGAAGAGTTGGCTCTTACTCTCAAGAAGGCCCTGGACTGGTGGGGGAGGCTGACACGTAAACCAGGACTCCAAAAGAGCTATACAGAATGCCCCAAGACATATATTGATATGTTCCTCTGGCTAGAAGGACAGAAATTGGATTTGGACCTGAGTCCTGGACAGTTCACCATGAAGAGAAAGTGGGGAAAGATGATTTTGGTGGAAGGAGGTGTGGGTAAAGGCAAGGTGCTGCAAAGGTCCATGAAAGAAATCAGCTTTCTCTTTGGGAAGTGTCAGTGTGAAGTCTGCATTATATCTTGTATCAGCAAAGCACAGGTAGACAAATATTTCAAATGTGGCCCCCTGGCCAGGAAAAAAGTTTCCATCAATCCTGGTTCTTACCTTCCTCGGTGACTTGCTTCTTTTCCACACTTGTCAGCTTAGCTCTACCACATATTTAATATGAATAATGGAAATCCATGGTAAAAAAATCAAAGTCTGATATTTCTCTTCATTGAGATTAATGATTGCAATTTTCCCCATTGTGGTGAGGGGGCGGGTTGGGGAGAGTTGCATAAGAAGAATGGTCTACTGAGCAGAGTGCAGACCTCATATAAGACTTGACTTGTACCTCTTTGTACAAGGAGAAACTTGATGCAGTAGAAAGTACCCCTGGTAATGGATGGTGTCATCAGCAACCCAAGAGAGCCCAATCTCCTTTTAGAATTCCAGCTGTCCTGTGGCTAGACTAGAATGGCTTCTCTAAACCAGGTCTTACAGTTGCTCTCGTCCCCTGCATCGTTCCATATATACATTCACACACACAAACACACACTAGACACTCAACACATACTTGGCAAATGCACTCAGCATAAAAACAAGACTTGAGAGGCAGTATAGCATAGTGGTTAAGAGCAAAGTCTAAGGAGTTGAGCAGATGCTGGAACAAATGATGGCCAGCCACTTCCTAGCTATGGGACCCTGATGAGGAACTTCATTTCTCTACATCTCAGTGCTTCTTACCTATTAGAGGAAGGAGCTGTGAAGATATGTAGGACATATGACACAAACCAAGAAGCTCAGTAAACATCAGGTTGTGCTCCCTTTTGCTCTAGATATCTTTACTCTATTTTACATTCAGCTTTGAGGCTCCCAAGAGCACTGGAGAAGTTGCTTATTGCAAATGTCCTGTCAGAAAAAGTCCTGGGTAAATGGGGTCCAGGTCTTAGGAAATTTGACAGCAAGAGGTGAGGAGCATTTGGCATTTCTCTATCTCTGAGTTGTCATGTTCCTTCTCCTGTAGATTGTTTTTATGCTGAGTGCATAGCATGGGAGGGACTAAAGTATGACCAACAAATAAGAGATGTTAAGATAACAGTTCAGAAAACTACTTCCAGTACAAAGTTATGTGTTCAAATCCCAGCATTGTCACTCCCTAGCTTTGTGTCCTTGGCTAAGGAAGTCTTGCTCTCTTAACCTCAGTTTCCTCATCTGTAAGATGGAGATAATAATAATACTTCACCTTAAAAGATGTTAGCTCACTAACCTATGTAAAGGTCTTAGAACACTGCCTGGCACTTTTTAAATAAATTAAAAGTGTCCACATGCTTTCTTATGTATCCATTCTTTCCTCTAGAGTTGTGGGAGCTTTGACACATTGCTGGGAAGTTGAAAAAGCATATGAGAGGCAAGTCTATCTTTTCCTTTTTTTTTTTTTTTTACATGGGCAGGCACCAGGAATCGAACCCAGGTCCTCGGGCTTGGCAGGCAAGCATTCTTACCTCCTGAGCCACCATGTCCTGCCCACAAGTCTATCTTTTATAAAAGAGGAAATTAAGGCAAAATGTAACCACTCTGGAGCTCTGCTTTCACATCTGGAAACTCCATATCTGGAGTTTGAAATAGATACTCTCTAAGGTCCCTTTCACCTCAAAATTTCTGACACTAAGTAAGCATGAATTTAATTCATCTGATAGCAAAAAAGAAATAGAGGGTGTGGGGTAATCTATTCAGCATTTCTCTTTCTCCAACAGCAATGGTATACTCAGATGCTTTTTTGAATTTTGAGACACTTCTGAATTGTCCTGTTCTTGAAAAAAAAAATGACTTGCTAAGTCCAAGCATGACTATGATAATCTTCCTGACAATTAAAATCCTAAAATGCATTGTTCAAGATTCTAGCATGAATGTTACTGCTAAATAATCTTTGAATGTTCAGAAGAGAGGGATGTCTCCCATAGAAATAACAACAGCCCCAATTAATTTCAGGGCATTTGTTTATTTTAATTAATTTTTTTCTTAATGTCTTTGTGTCTAGGGTACAGGTGGAAGTACATGTTATTAATTCAGAAGGGTAGTCCCCTCTCATTTCTGGAAGGAGAACTAAGGGTTAGGGGTTCTCTCCATTCCGTGATTAATATCAGTTTTCAATAATTTCAGGTTTCATGTTACTAATAGAAAGGAAATTGTCCTTGGCAATGACTCATGTCATGATTAAAAAAAAATCAGCCCTTGTAAAGTGACACATGGGTTTCCATCAGCTGGCCAAGCCATTGTTAGAGATACCTATTTCTGACAATCCACCAATGGCAGCTCAAGTTTGGTTTAAAGTGTCTTTTCCCAGGAAATCATCCCAGGAAGGCATTTGGAGATAATGGACTAAACGTCATAAGGGGCCTCATGTTGCTTTCTGGTGTAACTCAGTTTTTTTCTGGCATAATGGAACTATGATGCTGGGGAAAGGACATTTGTCCCCATTTTAGATTTCACTACTGGCTTGCTAAGGGAGTTTTCACCAAACAATGTTTCTGAACTTTAGTGACCTCAACTGAAAAAAATGGGAAAAACAAAGTTTCCCATTTTCCTCCCAGGGTTATTGTGAATGTCACAATATAATGATGTAAAAGTATGCTTGGGAACTCTAAACATTTATAGATAGGCAGGTAAGGTATAGTGATTAATAGTACTTATAATATTACTTAAAAGAGGGGTTCCCAATATTAACTCTCTGAAAAATTATGAATTTGGTCTGGCTTTGTAAAGTTTTCTAAAAATGAAAGGTGGACTTCTGGGAAGATGGCTGAACAGAGTAGCTTGAGATTAGCCCTGCTCCACGGAAGTTAGAGAAGGAATAGGAGGGTGATTGGGGTAGGAAGACCTGGGAGAGACTTCTGCATCTCATAGAGCACCCTGGTTGCAGAGGCTGAGGAACTGAGAGGCAGAAAGCTGGAGCCTAGCATGGAGGTGTGGAATCCGCAGTAGTGCATGGACAGGAGCCAGGGACCAGGAAGTAAGCCAGCCTGCATTCCTAGGGTGCACTACCCTCACCAGCACAGCCCTGTGACCGGTGACTCACCCCACACCCTATGCACCGAACCCATCACCTGCTCCCATTCCCTGTGCTCCAGGCACTCCCGCTCCACCAGGCCCCAATGCACATATCTGCCCCCCACCCCCACCCGAAGTGCAGCCCAACCCACCTCTCCTGGAGCCCTCTTAAGCACTACCTCCCCCTCCCTGTTCCCTGCAGGCTGTTGCCAGCACATAAAGGTTGTGGGCACTAACCTCCATACCCAAGATATCTCTACCCCCTGCCCATAGTTTTGTACAGCCTCACTCTGCCCCCCTCCCCCAAGCTCTGTGCAATAGTTTATAGTGCTCCTAGGCTCACGCATGCGCACGGTCCCCCAATCATGCTATTCAGCTCTGGGAACTGCACTTTACAGCAGTCCTAGAACCAAACATGCACATGGCCCTCATCCGTACTTCCCAGCTCTGAGAAAGTGCTTACCTGAGCAGGTGGGTCACATCTGCCCTCAATCCATGAAGGCATAACACTGATCTGCTGCCACAGCTATATGCATACACACAAAGCGTCCTGTGCCTTAGAGCAGTGCACATCAGGGTTATGCCCCCCAGACTGGTGCACCTGCATGGCTACATCTTCCCTGGCTGCTGGGCACCCACGTTCACATGCGTCAGTGTAAAAACCTGACCTGTGCCCATACCTGCCCTGAAAAAAATCACTGTAGTGAGTGCCCCCCCGCCCTGTCCCCTGCTCCCTGCTGTGCAACCATCCCACAAACACAAGGCCGTAGATTACTGAAAGGAATCATCTCCCAAAGTAAATCAATCAAGATATTTACATGCCATGAAGACAGCAAAAGATCACTAAGCATATCACAATGCAGAAAGATATAACCCTGCCTAATGATCAAATTAAGGCACCAGAGGAGACATAGATGTTGGGACAACTAATCAAAGATGTTCATACAACTCTACTTAATAAAATAAGTGGGATAGTGTCATGGTTAGGGACAGGTGTCAACTTGGCCAAGTTGTGGTACCTGTTCATCTGATTGGGCAAGCGCTGGCCTGTCTGTTGCAATGAGAACATTTCATAGGATTAGGTCATGATCACGTCAGCTACATCCACAGCTGATTCCATTTGTAATCAGCCAAAGGGGAGTGTCTTCTGCAATTAGTGATGCTAAATCCAATCATGGGAAGCCTTTTAAGGAGGACTCAGAGGAGACAGGTTGCATTCCTGCTTTGGCTGGTGAGCCTCTCCTGTGGAGTTCATCCAGGCCATCCATTGGAGTCATCGGCTTCGCAGCCTGCCCTGTGGATTTTGGACTCTGCGTTCCTACGGTCACGTGAGACACTTTCATAAATTTTATATTTGCAAGTGTTCCCTGTTGATTCTGTTTCTCTAGAGAACCCTAACTAATACAGATAGCAAATGACATAGAGGAGATCAAGAAGACAGTAGAAGGCCATACAGAGGAATTTGAAAGAATAAATAGAAAAATAGTAGATATCAAAGAGATTAAAGGCTCTGTTGACCAAATAAAAAATATACCAGAGGCACAACATATCAGATTTGATGACACAGAAGAAAGAATAAGTGATACAGAGGACAGGATAACTGATATCGAAGATGCAAAACAGCAAATGGCAAAAAAGATGGAAAAAAATTGAATTGGATTTCAGAGAAATGATAGACAAAACAAATATAAGAATCATTGGTGTCCTAGGAAGAGAAGAGATGAGTCAAGGGCTAGGAAGAGTAGCTGAGGATATAATATGGGAAAACTTCCCAACCCTCATAAAGGATGTAAATATACAAGTTAAATAAGCCCAAAGAACTCCAAACAGAATAAATCCAAACAGACCCTCCCCATGACACATACTAATCAGTCCGTCAAATGTTGAAGAGAAGCAGAAAATCCTGAAAGCAGCAAGAGAAAAGCAATCTACTACATGCAAGTGAAACCAAATAAGACTGAGTTCAGACTACTCAACTAGCACCATAGAGATGAGAAGGCAATGGTATGATATATTCAAGATCCTGAAAGAGAAAGACTTCCAGCCAAGAATTCTGTACCCAGCCTTCAAAATTGAGGGATAGATGAAAGTTCCACAGACAAAGAAGTCCTGAAAGAGTCTATCAACAAGAGACTGGCCTTACAAGAAATACGAAAAGGAGTACTGCTGGCTGAAAAAAATAGGCAGGAGAGGGAGGTCTGGAGGAGAGCACAGAATTGAAGAGTACCACTAAGGGTAATTTAAAGAATACAAAGAGAAAGAGGGAAAAGAATATATAAATCTGACAAATAAAATAAAAAAGATAAGATGGTGGATTCAAGAAACACCTTTTCAGCACTAACTTTGCTAATGGACTAAACTTATCAATGAAAAGATACAGATTGGCAGAATGAATTAAGAAACATAATCCAGCTATATGCTGCTTACAAGAGACTCATCTTAGATACAAGGATACAAACAGATTGAATGTGAAAGGGTGGAAAAGATTTTCCACGCACGTTGTAACGAAAAGAAAGCAGAAGTAGCTATACTAATATCGGACAAAATAGACTTTAAATGTAAAGACATCATAAGAGACAATGAAGGACACTATATACTAATTAAAGGGTCAATTCACCAAGAAGATATAACAATCATAAATGTTTATACTCCCAATCAAGGAGCTCCAAAGTACGTGCGACAGACATTGGCAAAACTGAAAGAAGCAATAGATACTTCAACAATAATAGTAGGAGACTTCAATACACTACTCTCCTCTATAGAAGACCAACAAGACAGAAGATCAACAAGGAAATAGAGAAGTTAAATAACTTGATAAATGAATTAGACCTAATGACAAATATAGGTCATTGCACCCCAAACACAAGGATATACATTCTTCTCTAGGCTCATGGAATATTCTCCAGGATAGATCATATACTGGGGCAGAAAACAGGTCTGTATAAATTTAAAAACATTGAAATTATTCAAGGCACTTTCTCTGACCATAGTGGGATGAAGCGGGATCTTAATCATTCACAAATATATGGAGATTAAATAACACAATCTTAAACAACCAGTGTGTCAAAGAAGAAATTGTTAAGAAATCAGTAGCTGTCTGGAGATGAATGAAAATGAGAATACAGCTTATCAGAACTTATGGGATGTGGCAAAGGCTGTGCTGAGAGGGGATTTTATTGCCATAAATGCCTACATTAAAAACAAGAAAGAGCAAAAATCGAGGCCTTAACAGCACACCTGGAGGAACTTGAGAAAGAACAGCAAACTAATCTAAAGCAAATAGAAGAAGAGAAATAACAAGGATTAAAGCAGAGATACATGAATGGGAGAACAAAAGAACAATAGAAAAAATCAATAAAACCAAAAGTTGGTTCTTTGATAAAATCAATAAAATTGATGGGACACTAGCAAGACTGACAAAGAAAAAAATGGAGAGGATGCTAATAAACTAAATCAGAAATGAGAAGGGGTGCATAACCAGAGACCCTGAAGAAATAAAATAAATCATAAGAGGATTTATAAACAACTATACGCCAACAAACTAGACAATTTAGATGAAATGGACAAATTCCTGGAGACAACACAAACAAGCTACAATGATTCAGGAAGAAATAGATCTCAACAAATCAACCACAAGTAAAGAGATTCAATCAATCCTCAAAAGTTTTTCTACAAAGAAAAGTCCAGGGCCTGATGGCATCACAGGGGAATTTTATCAAACATTCAAAAAAGAACTAACACCAATCCTGTTCAAACTTTTCCAAAAAGTTCAGGAAAAAGGAACTTTACCTAACTCATTTTATGAAGCTAAAATCATTTTAATACCAAAACTGGGTAAAGATGCTGTAAGAAAGGAAAGCTATAGGCCAATCTTCCTAATGAATATAGATGCAAAAATTCTCAATAAAATATTAGCAAATCAAATTCAACAAAACATTAAAAGAATTATACAGCAAGACCAAGTGGGGTTTATACCAAGAATGCAAGAATGGTTCAACAGAAGAAAATCAATTAATATAATACAGCACATTGACAAATTGGAAGGGAAAAATCACATGATCATCTCGACTGATGCTGAAAAAGCATTTGACAAAATTTTAGCATCCTTTTCTAATAAAAACACTCCAAGAGATAGGAATCAAAGGTAACTACCTCAATATGATAAAGGGAATATATGAAAAAACCATAGCCAGGATTGTACTTAATGGAGAGAGACTGAAAGCTTTCCTCCTAAGATCAGGAATAAGACAAGGATGCCCACTGTCACCACTAGTATTCAACATTGTGCTAGAAGTTCTAGCTAGAGCAATCAGGCAGGACAAAGAAATAAAAGACATCCAAATCAGAAAGGAAGAAGTAAAACTCATTATTTGCAGATGATATGATACTATACTTGGAAGATTCTGAGAAATATACAGCAAAGTTACTTGAGCTAATAAACAAATTCAGCAAGGTGGTGGGATATCAAATTAATGAGCAAAAATCAGTAACATTATGCACGTCAGTTAAGGAAATAATTCCATTCAAAATGGCAACTAAAAGAATCGAGTACTTAGAAATGAACTTAATTAAGGACATGTACACAGAAAACTGCATAACACTGCTAAAACAAGTTAAAGGAGATATTAATAGCCAAAAGAATGAAAGAGGATCCCTATCTTACACCCTACACAAAAATTAACTCAAAGTGATCAAACCCTTAAATATAAGAACTAGCACTATAAAGCTTCTAGAAGAAAATGTAGGGAAACATCTTCAAGACCTCGTAAAAGGAGGGAGCTTCCTAAACTTTACACCCAAAGCACAAGCAACCAAAGAAAAAATAGATAAATGGGAACTCCTCGAAATCAAATGCTTCTGAACCTTAAAAGACTTTGTCAAAAAGGTGAAGAGGCAGCAACTCAATGGGAGAAAATACTTGGAAATCACATATTGGACAAAGGTTTGATTTCCTGTATTTACAAAAAAAATCATACAACTTAACAACAAAAGAACAAACAACCCAATTTTAAAATGGGCTAAAGATATGAATAGGCATCTTTTTGAAGAACAAATACAGATGGCTCAAAAGCACATGAAGAGATGCTCATTTCTCCTGGCTATAAGGGAAATGCAGATCAAGACTACAATGAGATACCACCTTACACCTATAAGAATGGCTGCTGTTAAACAAACAGGAAACTATAAATGTTGGAGAGGATGTGGAGAAACTGGGACACTTATGCACTTCTGGTGGGAATGTACAATGTTGTAGCCACTATGGAAGACTGTTTGGCGGTTCCTTAGGAAACTAAATATCGAGTTGCTCTATGACCCAGCAGTAGCAGTACTTGGTATATACCCAGAAGAGCTGAAAGCAACAACACAAACAGACATTTGCACACTGATGTTCATAGCAGCATTATTCACAATCACCAAAAGATGGAAACAAACCAAATGCCTATCAACAGATGAGTGGATTAACAAAATGTTATACATATGATGGAATATTATGCAGCAGTAAGACAAAATGATGTCCTGAAGCACATAACAAGATGAATGAGCCTTGAGGACATAATGCTGAGTGAAATTAGCCAGATACAAAAGGATAGATACCGTATGTTTCCACTTTTATGCTCAGCATAAAAGTATAATCAGAGGCTTATAACACATACTATAGGAAACTTAGAGATACGTAGACACTACAGATGGGTGAATCATTAGTTAGTGAGGTTGAACTCCAATGTAAGGGAATAGATAGGAGTGAAGGTGGTTTTCTAGTGGGTCTATAAGTAATATTACCATATTGAAGATAAACAAGATTGAAAGGGGTTGTATAGACTTATATGTCTCACTGATTAACATTACAAATATGAATTAGTTCTCTCAAGAATTACTTCAAAGATATGATTCTTATACAAAGAGTGCTTAAGTCCAGGGTACAGGAGAAAACTAATGCTATAAGCTATGTTCAAAAGGACACCATCCGCACTACCACAGCAACAGCAGAGGTAAATAATAGGGTGAGGGACAAGAATTAAGAGGAGGGTTAGATTTCCTATTCAGTGAGGGTGTGTTTATTGGTTTTCTTTCTCTTGGGACAATGAAATTATCTGAACATGAGAATGTTGATGGACTATTGACTTTGGGCCCTCTACATGATGCCCGATGAATGCAGGTGGCTGAAGGATGCACTGATGGAGAAGTAGTTTGGCAAATGATGGTGTATACTTATGAATGAAGGTTGTACTGTTACAAAAAGGAACAAAGTTGTGAGGCATGCAATGATGTGAATGAACATATGAGACATTTGGTGAGACAAAATAATCCAGAAACAAAAGAACAAGACTGGTTGTTCACCTTTAGAAAATGCTTCTAAGAAAACATGGGCCTAGATTGTAAGCTTTTAGAGCAGATACATTAAGTCCAGAATGGTGATGATTATTTCTGGATTTTGAGAGGCTGCTTTATATATGTAACCTGATATTTAGAGATAAGAATGAAGCCGAACTGGTTAGGTTAAAGTAATTCAGAACATAGGGGTAAAGAAGACAGTGTCTCTGTTTTAGAACCACACATAATCTTTGAGACCAATGAAAGGTTTATTTGGTCTGGAACTGAAACTTTCTGTAGTGCATAATCTAATTCAACCTACTTGTATAGCTCATTTAAACAATTGAAACACAGGGAGCCCAGAATAAGCTAGAGGTCCTTGAATCCTGTATAGATTACTGTAATGCCTGGATACATCCTAGAGTATGTTAAGCAGATAATCAAAAAGTATTGACAAAGTCCCCTGAGGGATGGGAGAAAGAATATGGAACTATTAAACCTTACCATCAGGGAATTCCCTGATATTGTATCAAACTTTAGGGACACCCAAAACAATTGACCATGCTCTTGATCACGGGTGCTTACTCTTGTGAAGCTTATGTAGGTAGTGGAGAAGCTTAGACTACTATAGGCATGCATAAGAGTTACTTCTAGAGGACCTCTTTTCTTGCTCGATGTGGCCTCTCTCTCTAAGCCCAACTCTGCAAGTGAAATCATTGCCCTCCCCTCTACATGGGACAAGACATCCAGGGGTGAAAGTGTTCCTGGCGACATGGGAGATGACCTCCAGGGATGAATCCAGACCTGGCACTGTGGGATCAACAATTTCATCCTGACCAAAAGGGGGGAAAGAAGTGTAATTAATAAAGTATCAGTGGCAGAGAGAGTTCAAATAGAGTCGAGAGGCTACTCTGGAGGTTGCACTTACACAAGCTTCAGGTAGACCTTGCTACCTGTTAAAACCTGCCAACCCCCAACCAGGACCATTCCAGCCAATCCTAAAGAACACCTAGGGCAATACATAAGATTCCACAAGGGTGCCATGCACTAGAGTGACTTGCCAGAAACCCACAACCTCCAGATGGGTCTCTGGTCCAGATAAGTCCTGACACCTAGCTTAGCCTCTCCAGAACATCAGATAGTTCCATCTCCCTGCCCCATATTAGTAACAGACCCTTCCAATATGAAAAATTTAGAATTGCCTTAGCCCAAACACCTGTATAGAGAGGGATGGAAAGGTCAAGGGTGATGGTGGAGTTATACAGAGGAGATACGATTTAACAAATGAATATGAATGCCGAATCCTTAAATTAGTATCTCTTTTAGTCTCCTGTATTTTCGAGCAGCTAGAAGTAAAACCCTAAAATTGTGAAATTGTAACCTGTGTCAAACTGAAATATGTTCTACAACTAATTGTGGTGCTGTCCTTTGAAATTTATAGCTTTTTTATATGTTATTTTTCACAAAAAAAAGAAGGAAAAAATGTCAATTGTGACGAAAAAAAAATTTAAGCCCTCTAGCCTCCTGTAATCTCTAGCAGCTAGAAGGAAAAATAGGAGAGGATTGTATGGTAACCCATGACAAATTCTGGGATCTGTTGTAACTACTTGTTGAAGAGTGCTTTGAAAGCTATTGCTTGTTTCTTTCTTTGCTTTGTATATACGTTATACTATACAATAAAAAAAGTTAAAAGAAAAGAAAGAAAAGAAAAAAAAGGAAGATGATTGGTGAAGTGAAAACTTGTGATCATATGTTGAGCTATCAATCAAAACTTAGTTACAAAATACATACGGTGTGTGCCTTGCCTAACTCTGCTAGGTTCTGTGGGGGAATGCGTAATGGTAACAAAACTTGTTCTGTTTTCCTCCTTGGGTTCTTGTGAGGGTTAAAGGACATCATATGCAGCAGATTATTTATTTCCCTCCCTCTCTGTTTGCTTCCCTCTCTCCCTACCTGGCCCCTTTCCTCCAATTTCCTGCCACTTACAAAAAAAGAAGGAAAAAATGTCAATTGTGGCAAAAAAAAATTTAAGCCCTCTACACTCCTGTAATCTCTAGCAGCTAGAAGGTGAAATAGGAGAGGATCGTATGGTAACCCATGACAAATTCTGGGATCTGTCCTGTAACTACTTGTTGAAGAGTGTCAGGACTTTTGGTGAGTGCTCACTGCGTGATGAGCATTATTCAAGTGATGGAGATAAAGTGGTGCACAAAACAGAAAATGTCCCTGTCCTCAGGGAGTTTCCATTCTGATGATGAACAGATCACTGTGCAATGTCAGGTAGAGGTAAATGCTCACGGGAAAAGTCAAGAGGAGTAACGGGGTGTTCGGAGGGTGCTGTTTTAGATAGGGGGGTCCGGGGAGACTTCTTTGAGGAGGTTTCAAGAGCAGAGACTGGATGAATCAAGGAAATAAACTACCTCAAAATATGAAGATCGCTCTTTGCAGAGGGAACAGCAGTGAAGAGCCGATGGAGGATGGAGAGTATGGATGGTGTCGTTATCTGCTTAGGTCACAGGAGGCCCATTTGGCTGCTGTATGGAAAACAGGGTGTGGGGTGAGGGGAGAGTAGTACCAGGCAGACCAGCTAGGGAACGATTGACTTGATGTAGGAGAGAGCTCATGGTGGCTCAGACTGGGCTGGTAGTCATGGGGAGAAGTGAGGTGGTCCGATTCAGGATATATTTTGAAGAACCAACAGGATTTGCTGATGGAGGATGTGGGGAGAGAAAAAGGGGAATCAAGGATGACTTAAATATTTTTTATCCGGTGCCACTGGACTGAGAGGCTTTGCATCCAGTTAGATGAAGGAGACTTTGGGGAAAGCTGGTTTATGGATGGAGGTAAGAAATGACAAGTTCACTTTTGGAGATAATCATTTAAAGGTGCTTTTTTGATATGTCAATGGAGATGTTAATGCCACTGGATATTTGAGTCAGGAGAAAGGTCAGTGCTAGAGGTACTGGATTCATCTACATTCATGTAACACTTGCTATGTGTCCTTTGAGCAGAGATTTTTGTTTAATCACTTTTTAATCCTTTATTGCTTTATTAGTACAGCACAGTGCCTTGCACTGAGTACTGTTAAGTGCCCAATATATATTTCCCTGTCAATTTACGTGTTGATAATGCAGAGATCAGGGTAGAGCTATCCCAGAGAACTCTGCTAGGTTTTTTCTGGCCACCTGACTGCTGCCCAGAGCCCTCAAAACTTTTGAGGGGCAGGGTTTCCCAACCACCTTGACTTTACATGCATCAGACAGAAATACTGATCATTCTGTTTATTCTGGTTTCTAATCATAAACTCCAGACTCGACTCAAGTATGGAGTCACAGATTGCACACCAGGAGTCCCCATCAGTCTCCCCCTGGTTTCCGGGCATCTCACTGGGAGTGCAATATGTTTTGCCTGAAGCTGTGGTCACGTGTTGGGAACTCACATTTGGGGGGAAATTAAGAAGTTGCAGCAGACAACTGCTGCTGCTTCATTAGCTGACTGGAAGCTGTCACCAGGTCATTCCCCCAGATTGAGAGAAATAAGGCCGTTTTAAGGCAGGGAAGAATGTCAGCCAGCTAAGCAGCTACCTAGACCAGAGAGAGCTCGATGCAGGCCACAGTGGGGAGGAAGAGAAGCCAGGGTGGTGGAGGGAGCCCTGGACTGGGAGTCATGTGACATGGGCTCTTCCTCTGCCTCTAGCTCTGTCTTGCTGTGCTACTCTGGGTAACACTTTCTTATCTTTTTTACCATTCTCTTCATGATCATATTTACTTACATGACTCCTAAAAGTCCTTTTTCTCTAAAATACAAAGAGAGGCAGGTAGACTCTGAGTAGTCGAATCAGAGGTTAGTCTGCCATTGTAATTTCCTCTGCTAGTTCTTCTGTTTATCACCTCCTAAATGTGGGGGGACCCCAGCTGAGTCTCCTGCCTGCTTGTCTTCCCCCACTAAACACTTGTGATGGTGGACACCTTCTCTGCCAAGGCACGTGCTGCCTCCCATAGGGTAGTGACTCCAGTGCCTCCGACTTTAGAACACCTCCATCTAGGGCACCCACGAGCTTCTTAGTATCAAGATGCTCAAAACTGAACTCATCATCTGCTCTTCCAGAACCTTCTTTTCCTCTTGAGTTTTATGCCCTCATTTATGACAGTTTCCCCCTTCAGAAAGATGGAAGCCAGCCCAGTTCCATACCTGTTATCCAATCAGGTACCAAATCTTTCAGTTCTATTTTTTCATGATCCAGTCTTTCCATCCAGTCTCCTGCTCTTCTTGGCCAGTGTTCTAGCTCAGCCCAACATCATCCACCTCTCATCTCAGCCTCCAGCTGCCTTTGCTAAAATCATTCCATCACCAGGCCTGATTTGTCAATCTCTTGAAATCTCCAATGAATACCCACTCTGTCTGGTGAAAAAAAAATCAGCATTTTCTATAGTGGGCGACTGGTCAATTGTTTGTTCAAAGAATGAAAGCTCAAATTTAAAATAATCCTAGTAGCTACTGTTTATTGTCCTTATTTTTACCTTAATGATCATTTAATCTTCACGGCAACCCTATGTTGAAGACATTATTTTCTCCATTTTACAGATGAGGAAATTGAGACTCAGAGAGGTTAAAGTAATGTGTTTAATATACTCCACTAGCAAATACTGAAACGGGAAGTGATATCCAGTTGGGACCAGATGTACAGAGTCTGTCCTACATCTCTGTTTTGTTCCAGCACATGGGTGATTTCACAAATAGCCTCAGCTTGCTTAGTCTTTTCATTTGCCACTACTTTCCTCATCTCTTCCTAATACCATTTTGTCTGTTTTTTTTTTTTGTCAGAATTCCTACTGCTACTCAAATTCACTATGGACTTTTCTATCATAGGGCATTCGCTACTGCTATTTTCTCTGCCTGGGATGTTATTTTCATTCAGCAAATTCCTAGTTCTCCTGGAGGCCATATTCTAATAGCATCTCTGGAAAAGCTGTTCTCTACGCACCAGGTAGTGTCCATCATATTGTCTGTTTTGCGAAAGCACCATACTTTGCCTCCTTCCATACCGTATACCATATTATGTTTTGAATGGTAGTTCACTGTAAATCTGCAAGAAGATTCTGAGTTCTTTGATAGTAGGAACTGCATCTAATTCCACTTTGTAGCCCTTTCTAACAGTCTGCAATGCTTAGGCTAGGGCCTAATGCATAGTAACTGCTCAATAAATGGCTGTTGGATTGAATTGAATTGAATGCGGTCCAGCATCAAATATTGCGATAGCACTAGAGGACATTGCTGGCAATTACAGTGCTGGTC
This sequence comes from Tamandua tetradactyla, assembly GCF_023851605.1. Classification (NCBI taxonomy): domain Eukaryota; kingdom Metazoa; phylum Chordata; class Mammalia; order Pilosa; family Myrmecophagidae; genus Tamandua; species Tamandua tetradactyla. Next base: position 65,089,093 of record NC_135334.1, on the reverse strand, counting down.
AGACAGTAATATACTTCGTGATCATATGCTATCATTTTATTGATCATTGATTGTGTATCCTGCCCTGTTTTATGAATTTGGAGGAAACTGAAGATGATCAATGAAAAAGGCACAATTGGCTAACATTAATTGAGCATTTACTATGTTTTAGGCATGATTCTTCATGTAGTTTTTCATTTAATTCTTATGCCAAGCCTATTAGTATATGTGAGTAAGAGTATCTAACCTAATTGAAAAGAGAAAATTCACATATTGAAACATAAATGACAATGCATAGTCTAATACTACGAGATGCAGCACATGTACAAGAAAGTGCATTTAACTGCAGATCAAGATCCTTAGCCTTAGACTGAGTTATGTTATTTATTCACAATGTGACTTTGACACTTCAGTTTTCTTCATTTGTAAAACTGACAGGGAGTCAGATAGAGAGATAATTGTCATGGGTCATAAAATCACAAAAAGATTTGTGGCTTTCGCATCACTACCATCTCCAATGTTTGCTGAGAATTGAGAACTTCCAAAGTAGTCATTACCTCGAATGGTGACAATGATTTTGATAATGATAATAATAATTAAAATACATGCAAATGGAATCGTGTTTCTTTTTGTGGGAGTATTACTGCATTACTGTAAAATTCTACATGGCTTTTGACCAGTTTTTTTGGATGGTCTGGCTTAAAATATAAGACTAGTTACTTTACAAGGACTCTACTGTGCTGTCTTTGAAGGTTCCTCAAAATGATTGGCGGCCACCCTCCAGGAAAACTCTGTGACTCCTGCGTGGGAGAGATATGTCATACATCTCAAGAACTTGGACAGACAAGACAAACAGCAGTTTATTAATAGCAGGGTCAAGAGAAACCCTCAAGGGCAGATCTTACAGCTCTAGGTTCTGATTTGTAAAGGCACAGCTTCTTATCAGAGCAAATCTATTGACCAGGTTTCTAGAAGAGCAGCAGAAGATGGAGTTACTTATTTAAGTGTGGTTAATGATTTTTCAGCAAAAGTTTGTCCTACAGAAAAACCAACCCTTAGGGATTACTTCACTCTCTGCAACATACTTTGTGAAGCACATAACATCATCTCACAATGCTGAGAACCGCAATTATCCATATCTTCCAGTGGAGGAGACTGTGGTTCAGGAAATCCAAGCAACTTTTCCTAAGTTGGGTCTTTGATTTTGGAGCCTGAGCTCTTAACCATGATAGAGAACCCAGTGAATCCTCTCCACTTTTTTGAGGGGAGAGAATTTCCAAAAACTGGGCAATGAGGTTCCTGTTTAAAGTCTTGTTTTAATTACCCCCACCAGACATCAAATCCTCCAGGGTGACAGAACAACTGCTACCAAGTTCAAAGCACTTTGTTCTATCAAGTTAAAAGCATGTCGTAGGTCTTCTTTAGCATCCAATCTCATCCTTGACTGCATTGTAGTTGGTTATATGCCAGGTAAAGTTCCAGTCCTTTGACATTCAAATTAAGTTAGTGGATCTATATCCATGGGTATTCAGAGCCTCAAAACCTGCCCCATCTCTCTGATGAGAGAGAGAGAGAGTGCGCGGGAGACCTCTGAAAGGATCTTCTTTCTCTTTCTAAGGACTCAGTAATGTGGGCCATTTACTTCATGTCTTTCATTTAGCAGAAATAGTACATTTGCAGAACTTGTGGAATTTGGGTCCACATCTCTCCATCTCTCTCCAAGGGCAAGGAGGGAGTATAGGGATGAATGATACTGAGATAAATTAAATGATGCCTCCTACTCCACCCAGAAGGCAAAAGTGGCTACCGCTACTTTTTGTAAATTGCACTGATTTTTTTCCTCCCCTTGGTCACTTGTCTGACTCTTTTGCTAGACCATGTGTGTTCTTGAGAAAGTGATTGGATGACACCATCCGTGGGTCCCTCTGAGGGTCTCCCATGGTGCCTGCATAGCATAAGGGCACAGAGAGAGCTGGTGGAGGTGGACATTTTCTGGGGCAGTCACTTTCCGAGCATGTAATTTCTCGGCTTGGACTTGAAGTAGCAGGAAGAATTATATATCTCCCTGGAAGAGTGTTACATGGAGAGTATTTTAGGGAATATTCCCAGGATTATTAGGGCTGGCTCTTCTTATCTCTGTATTTGCAGGCCACAGCATTCTGGCTCCTTTGTTGGAAGCACCACGACTTGATCAGGGCACCTTATTTGGATCAGTGGGGATTCTTGACAGTATGAGAGAACTCATTCCCTGCAACCCCAGGCAGGTCTGAGCCTGGTGCAGTGGGCGCAGGGCAGGCAGCACCCATGCTGGGAGGTCTCCATGCCGTGTGCAACTAGTTAACACTGCTCAGTGGAGGATATCCCTTTGATTAATCACAACTCGCAGTGAATTCAGAGACTGAAAAAGCAACACCTTCAACTCATTTAGTCCCTACTACGCATGAGGCATCTGTAGAGAGCCTTTGGCGTTACTAAATAAAAAATAAATGTTGAGGCAGTTATATATAAAAGTTATTTACCTTTAAAAACCAACTTACAGGGTGCAAGGATAGTTCAGTGGTAGAATTCTTGCCTGCCATGCGGGAGACTTGGGTTCAATTCCTGGCCCGTGCACTCCCCACCCCACCCCCCAAAAACTCAACAAATGGTGCTTCAATAATGGGATAGTCACATGGAAAAAGAATGAAATATGACCCCCATCATACAGCGTAAAAAGAAAAATCAACTTAAAAAGTTTTGCAAAACTAACTAAACTTGGAAGAGGATATAGTTGGGGCCTCAAATAAAACATTTTCTGGGTTCATTCTACCTTCCCTTATGCCCATAACATCCCCATGATATGCTACCTAGAAGCAGATCCAGCCCATAGTAGGTATTAATTGAATGATTAAATGGGAGGATAAATGAAGCAAAATATTGATATACTTAGGGGAGGAGCTTTGTCTTTGTCCCCTGCAGCAGTGAGTACCCGGATTGTGCATGCACAGATAGCAGGGGACACAGTGATGTTTCAGAAAATACAGTGCTTTTGGTTAACAAAGCATATCCCTGTCATCTTGAGTTGGATATAATTTTCAATTGCTGATATTCTTTTATTCATTCAACTGTGTGTTATTTCTAAGATGCACAGCTATTAAGGAAGATTTGTGCTACTGAATAATTGGGAGTGTTTTTTTCCTTTGTTAATGTACATAGAATCATGGTAGTCTTACAGTTGGTATTTTAGACTTGATGAAATACAGAACATGGAATCACTATCAAATTTTATTTCTAGTCATTGTTTAGTTATCTAATTAATGTTTTGTTCTAGTTTAGCCTTCTAAATTCTTTGTTATCCCTGGATAGAAGAGAGAAGTAAAATAATTGGCTGCAGCATCTTTGAATTACATTAGTGGTTTCTGCACAGAAGTTTAGGAACTTCTACCCCAGACCCAGTTTGGTTTACAGTCTGTCATCCCTCCTCCCAGCTGTGTCTATGTCAGAGGTGGCTAACTGACCTCAGCAGTCTTTCCTGGGCTTTCAGATAAGGACCCACTATCATTTTCACTACAGCTGGGGGAAGTCACTGCCAATTTCTGGGCTTGGTATTCAAGGTAATACCTATTTAACAACACAGGCATTTCTAGATCCCATTCTTGGGTTAAGCCAACCATTAGGGGCCTTGCATTTATACCATATTTTCTTTGCATTTTGCAGTTATTTTCTAGGATTTTATTGAAAGATACAAAAATTGTTCTATGAAACTGCTTTCTGCATTTCTGTGGGAAAATTGTTAAAGTACTTTACTAGATCACTCGGTGCTCTTCATAAGGAATTTTTTTTCCCTTAAAGTATTAACTACAAGGAAATATCTAAATATGTTCTCTCTCTCTTGAGAAAGGGCTCTATGTCTTCCTCAGATCGTTAAGGCTACATTACAAACTGCATCTCCCTTTTGGTTTTGGCTGCCAAGAAGCCCAGAGCCAGATCAGAGGGGTCCTTACAGATCTGTTTAACATCTATATTCGTTTTCTTCCTCCAACTCTAATTTTTGGCACTTAGCCTTTAGATTTTACAAATTCCTTTTAAATATTTTATCAGGCACTGTTCTTTCATTGTCTAATATATATATATCCTTATCATAAGCCTTCTTGGGGACCAAGATGAAGTATTGAAAATAAAGAGTTAAATCAGGTTGTTCAGGCTATCAGGACAACACGTGCTCAGGCAAGAGTGGAAAAGAAGTGGCCGGATTTCTCATGGAGAAAAACAGACATTCTTATAATGCAAAACGAACTGTAACCCTGCAGATCTGGGGGACTGCTGTAGGCACTTTCTAAATGGCTCCTGGCAATTCTTTCCTCCTGGTCTTCACCTCTTGTGTAACCGCTTCCCTTTTATTGTAACCCTTGTGAGAGACCCTGAGCTAGAGGACTCAGCTAAGAAGTCACACTCGATTCCTGATCCACAGGACTGTGAGGTAAACTTTGTGGTTTCAAGCCAATATCTTTTGGAGTAATGAGTTGTGAAGCAGTAGATAACTAAAACAGTAATATTGCATGGCTTACATGGGCTGTCCATTTGGCATTCATGCATCAACTCTAACAGCCAAGCATTGTCATCTCTCCTGGGACACAGCTAGGGAGACCAAAGCTCAGGGAGGAGCAGTGTCATGGCTAAATTCACCCAGATAATGTAAGGAGAATTTCAAACCAGGCTGTCTGATTCCAAATCCAGTATTTCCCCCCCTCTAAAACAGTGAGTTCTTAACTCCGGGTAAATGAGAGTTTTGTTGTATGGCAACTAACTAATTAAATTGTTGCTGTAGCTACAAGAACTTATTTTATTGGGTGTCTGGAGGCTTCCTCATTTTCTGGAGTTTTAGGCTTTATGCAAAAAGAAGGTTGCACAGTGAATATATTTTGTAACAACCGTATATTGAGCATTTTTACGCCTATTATTGCACTCAATTTCTGTCATTTAAGACTCACAGTTTCCCAATGAGTTGGATTACAGATAAAGATGGTGAGGTTCAGAGAGGTTAAAGGGCTTGCTCAAGGTTCTCCAGCTAATAAGCCACTGAGACAGGGTTTAAACCTTTAATCAGTCTAATACTTGAGCCCAAGATTTCTTCACCGCAAATTGGATTCCTTTTCTGTAGTTAGATTAATTCCAGAAAACTGGCAGGTTTTGAAGTGGGGGGAAGTCTACTTCTAAAGTTTTCTCTTTTTATCAGAAGAAGGAATGTCTTTTTTTTAAATCCCTAAAACTATAAAGAGCAAATCCAAACACCAATCTATACTATTTTTAAAATGTAGGACTCAGCATTCACATAATCCCCATTTTTATTAGAGGACATCTTCTTGTCCCCAAAGGAAAAAAAAAAGAATAAAGACATTTTGAAATTGGTATCCACTTCATCTTTAACAGACCCTTCTCAAGGACTTTTACATGTAAACAAGATCGTCAAACACTTAATTTGACATTTATTACCTTTAAATATTCATAAGCTCCTGAATACTGGGAAACACCTACTGCACCATTCAAGCCTGACTGAGTCTCTCAAAAGATGATGTGCACGGGAATTACTTTCAGAAACCTGGGAAACTTCATAATGCAGCTTCCTTCTTGGAAACCTTAACGATCTTAGGTTTATGAATAATCTTGTTTGCGAACAAGGTAGTAAACCCAACAAAGCAACCCGTATCTGTTTCATTACACATGTGAGCAAAGTTATGCTTTCTTTTGAAGAAATTAGCAGGAAAACATGCACATTTTGTCTACGTTTCTTCTTTCAGCCTTTTCTCTTCCCCAGTGTTGAATCACAAAACTCTGAAAGGATGGAAACTGCCTCGTTTACAACCTTGATAATTGGGAGCAAATTTTGGCATCAGCTCCTTGATGTGGGATGGGAAAAGGGCTTAGGCTGACAGCAGTGAAAAGGAAAAGTGCATTCCATTCCATGGTCAACACTGCATTTCTTTCTTCTCTCAGGTACTGTAGTAAACATGCTATTTGGGCATCAAGTCAGAGCCTAAGGGTGTGAAGGTGATAAGGATGAGACAGGTCAGCGGAACAATTATGCTTACCCCTTGCAAGTCCTCTAGGGAGAAGACTTGTGATGCTGCCGTAGTAGTCAGTAGGGGATGCCCTTTGTATTGAGAGAAATCATCATAATGACCATCACCCTCACGTCACAGGTAAAGAGACCAAAGTTCAGGGAACTGGAATAATTAGTTCAAGGTCATACAGCTTGGACTCAAACTCAGCTATTCTGACCCTAATTTGAGCACTCTTTTCCACTACAAATGCTAAATTTTACAAGTTTGGCCCCAGTCCTCTGAGACTTCCCATAGTCCCTTGAACAAACTAGAGATTAAGAGCATGAACCAGAGAAGACCAAGGGGACAGCCGGTCTCTGTTTTCCACTAGACGGCTACACGGGAGACGAATCAGGTCTGTTCTGTGTGGTTGTACATGATAGAATTAGATCAAGTGGCAGAAATTCAAGGGAGCACATAAAAGAAAGGACTTTCTAATCATCAGCACTACCCAACATCAAAATAAGCCATGGCACTGGGTGGTGAGCTGGTCTTGGAAATGTTTTGACAGAGTATGACACCTTCTTAGTGGAACTCTGAGGTGGGGATGAGGAGATGGAGTAGAAGGTCTCCGATCCCGCGATGCGTTTGTTGAGTAGAGCGGTCTCTGTTACAGCTCAGCCCGATTCCCAGTTCCTTGTGCTAATGTTAGACTAATATAACCCCTCAGAGGTGCTGCAAGGTTCTACAAATGTTTGATTTGGATTTTGATTTTAAAGGTTTTCTTTTTTTTTCTAATGGAACAGAAAAAAAAAATCAACCTGGAAATTGAATCTAAATGAATGGAATTTTAGAAAGTGATCAAAGGTGTCATTTCAAATTAGAGGCTAAAAAATAAAATAAAAAAAAAAGAGAGAGAGCAAGAGAGAGAAAATTTTCAATAAGTATTGCTTGTTATATGGCAAATGGCTAGCCATAAAGACAGAAACATAAATCTGAAACCCTCCCTCAATGCTTATGTAAATATAAATTCCAGGTTCATCAAAGATTTAAACAGCACATATGCTAAATTAATGGTTAATTTCCTCAGTCTATACTGGTTTTTGCGTGTATTTTAAAGTTCTTGTATATGTGTTATTGTCCTTTATTTTGAGTCAGTCTTGTGCATGCTTCTCATGTGAATTTGGAGAGAGTTATATGATTAATTCCTGGCAGGGCTCAGGTGCCTCTATTCTTGGCCCTTTCCTTTTGCAACAAACTGGACAGTGGGAGACAAAATAGCAACCAAATTTCAAATGTTCTGTTTTGTGGTAATATTGAATTAGGAATAGGTTTGTAGTTTATTGTTAATTTTGGGTAATTGTTTTGTCTTTTATACTTATGCTAAAAAAAATCATGTGTTGTTGGGGGTCGTTAGCAAGTCAGCTTTGAAAAGAAAATTTTCTTCTGCTTCTGTTTGAGAAGGATCGATTCATTTGAGGAATGTCCTGACTGCAAGGCAAGGTATTAAAAAATCTGCCATTCACAGCTACTTCTATGTGCAAATAGGAACATTCTTGAGACGATAATGTAGAAAAATAAAATGGGTGTTGAGACTGATTTAAGACTAACTACTGCATCACCTCATTGCTTTCATTGATTTGATAAGTCAATGTTGCATTTTGAACTTAAAAATAATTGAGACTAAACAGGCTTTTATATGATTTTCTTATTGAGGTTTTAGATAAAATTTCATTGGGGTGAGAAAAGGTTTCTACTTCTAAAATATTGGCAGATCAGTGACTTAAGATGAATTTTTTTCTGAAAAAGGAGTCTTCCTTGGCTATCATTGTTTTTCCTTTTTGCCTTGACTGCTAAGAAGTTCAGAATATAATATGTATTCAACTGCAATAGCATCTGTAGGATATGTTTTCTAGGATAATTATTTCCTTTCTCTCCCCATTGTTACTTTAATCCTTCATTTGAATGATATTTTTGTTTCTCCTATCTGCAGATTGGTTGTCTTGTTATTAACAGAATAATTTCATCAATTTTTTTTCAAGAGGCAGGTGGGGAATATTCATTCAACAAACATATAATTTAACAAATACTTATTGCATGTCTAATTTATTTCAAGTACATTTCTGGGTGCTGAGAAATTAGGCAACAGAACAAAATCCCTGGCCTCATGGAGTGTGTATTCTAGTAGTTTGGGGTAGACGATAAACAAGTCAATGTATAATTTGTTGGGAAATGAAGAGAGCTATGGTGAAAAAATTAAACAGGGTAAGGAGACAGAGGGTGAAAGGTTGGAGGAGGGGTCCTGTTTAGGCCACAGATCTGCTCTCTGAAAAAAATGAGATTTTAACAGAAATGCGAACATATTGAGGGGCAAGGCATGGCAACAGCTGCAGAAAGAGACACCCAGTCTGAGGATACAGAAAGGCCGTGAGGTGAGAGTACCTTTGATGAGCTCAAAAAAAGCCATAAGGATAGCGGTGGTTGGAACAGAGTGAGCAAGCGAGAGAGTGGTAGGAGATGAGGTTAGAGAGTTACTATGGAGACTTGTACACCATACCTGTACATTTAAAAAATGAGAATAATGGAGGCGGTTGCATTTTCTTCCTCTGCCAATGGAAACTGACTTGGGGTGGTGGAATGCCAACTGTTTTCCCTAATGTACTTGCTCACATTTGCTGTCCACTCACCTCTACGAACACTACTTTTCCAGGGCAACACCAATGGCTTTCTAAAGAGTTAAAAATCCATGGAGATATTATTATTCCTTGGACTCAGACTTTTTCAATCTGCTTGCACATAGACACTGAGAGCTTCACCCTTTCAGGTCAGCCCTTTTACCTTTCAAGTTAGTCAAGAATCTGCAAGAGGAGGATAAACTTTAGAGCCAGTATCTTGGTTGGAAAATAACTATGATGATGATGATGATGATGACGATGATGACAGTGATGACAGTGGTGGTGATGGTGACAGCAGAGCCTGCCATATATGGGACACTTACTGTATGGTAGCTACAGCAGTCTTTCAGGACAGCTAACATTCCCAATCTGTAAATGAGGGGACAGACTTAGAGATGACAAATACATCGCCCTAGACCTCACATCTTCAGAGTGGTGAGCTGGTGTTCAAATCCAGATCTGTCTGTCCAGACAATGAATAAGTCCCAGCCAGACTTGCCTGGCTTTCTCTTTTTTCTCCTTAAGGCTGCGGCCCCCTGGCTTACGATCCTTTTCCTTGACATGGGAACATAGTTCTATATAAGCAGAATTATTGTCAGCATTTTTTACAGGATTTTATCCCCTATATGCTCACTTTTCTGGGGAAATGTCCAAAATTGTTTTGTTTGCATTTCATAGTTCTTGGGGGGGGGGGGTTACTGTGTTTAAAACCTGATGTTACAAGGACAAATTAAAGTGTTTTTTTTTAAGAATCAAGAAAACACTCCATCATTTATTTGGCAGAGTATCTGCATTTGTTTCTCCTGAGATCCTCAGAAAATAAGACCATACTATAATTATTTTCAAATTACAGAAAATAAGCCAAAGGAAGAGTGACTAGAAGAGAAAAAGACAAACGTTACTGAAAGCAGAGTTTTCTTAAACTGCTTGGTCATATGAATTCATTTATTTGTCTAATGCAGGAGTTATAAAATTTTATTTGTAATAAGCCAGATAGTAAATATTTTAGGCTTTGTGGCCATGTAGTATCTTCCAAAACTTCTCAACACTGCCACTGTATCATGAAAGCAATCCTAGACAATACTTAAATGAATGGGTGTGGCTGTATTCCAAAATACTTTATTTCTAAAAGCAAGAGGTAAGCCAGGTTTGGCCCACAGAACAGTTTGCTGACTCCTGCGCTAGTGAAAGAATACTTACTATATGTCACCTTATGCCAGCAACAAGGTAGAAATAAAGGTAATCACGACTAGGAGAACTCTTATAGATGATCTATTCCAACTCTATTTTATATAAGAGGAAATGAAAATCCAGAAAAGCTTAGGCTGTTTACCTAAGGCTGCCTAGATTCTTAACAGTATCCTTTTGTTAAAACTGCCAGGAAAAGAAAGGATTAACATTTACTGAATATCAACTATGGCAGAGATTCTAGTTGTCCCATAGTGTCCATTCTCCTTATCTTTCTTGGTAAGGAAACTCCTGGTATTTATCTGGATACATGTATTCTGGAATTAATACTGTATATCCCTGCCTCTCTTGCCTTTGGGTATAGCAATGTAATCAAAGTCCACTCAATAGTTGTATGCCACTTACAGGATGTATCCTTAAAGAAAGAAAATATTTCATTCTTCTACTCTCTCTTTTATGCTGGTTGGAATGTGGTTGTGACAGCTGAAGCTTGAGAACCATCTCATACCATGGTGATATTGTGAGAAGTATGGTGAATCAATAAGAGAGAAGAAGCCAGGTCCCTGGTGCTATGGAGAACCATATCTTGACTGAGCTACCTCCAGACATTTTTTATTTTAGCACTTTTAAGATTCCAGTCAATTCCTTCTGGTTTGGATTACATCTAATGGGAAGCCTGAAGTCATTTTTATCTTTGTTCTTCTCTACATAGTGTGTCATCTTATTTCACTACTTTGTGTGTGTGTGTGTGGGGGGGGGCAGGCACTGGTAATCGAACCCAGGTCTCTGGCATGGCAGGCAAGAACTCTGCCTGCTGACCCACCATGGTCCACCCAATTTCACTTCCAATTTTTTTTTTTATCGCTAATTTTTAGAAATTTGGTTATGATATGCATTGGTATAGTTTTCTTTGTGTTTTTCGTACTTGGGGTGTGTTGAGCATCTTATATCTGTGGCTTTATATTTTTTGTCAAATTTGGAAAATTTTCAGTCATCATGACCTGAAATAGTTTTTTCTGTCCCCTCTTACCTTCCCATTTCCGCTACCCCAAGTCCATTTTTGAGACTTCAGTTACATGCATGTGAGGTTGCTGTATATTGTCATACAGATCACTAAGGCTCTGTATTATTTTTCTAGCTTCTTTCTCTCTCTGGTTTGGTTTGGATAGTTACTTTTCCCTTATATTCAAGTTTGCTGATTATTTTTTTCTACTGAATCTAATCTGCAGGTGAGAGTATCTGGTAAATTTTCATTTCAGATATTATAGTTTTCAGCTCTGTAAACTCTTCTTTATTCTCTTCAAGATAGATTCCATTTCTCTTTTCATTATGCACACATTTTCCTTGAAATCCTTTAACATATTTGTAATAGCTTTTTAAAAGCCTTTCCCTACTAATTCCATAATATCTGTAATTTAGCATTTCTATTGGCTGATTTTTCTCTTGGGATATATGTTACATTATTCTGCTTTTTTATACATCTAGTAATTTTTATTGGATGCTATATATTATGAATGCTATGTTGGGCATCTGGATTTTTGTGTTAAGTATTATTTTGGCAAGGAGTTAACTTATTTATATATCAATCATTTTGAGGCTAGTTGTACATTTTGTTGTGGTGGGTCAAGATAGCCTTTACTCTTAGGGTAGTTTACCCCTGTTCCTAAAACAGGGTCTCTACCAAAAGTTTACTGAGTGCTAATGACTGTTGAATGAGGATCAAGCTCTGGGAATTGTCCAGCTTTCAGCTTTCCTATACGTATTCTTTTTCTGGTAGTTGTTCTTTTCATGGCCTCATGGAGTCTTATTCTACATATTTGTAGCTTCTCATGAAGCCAAGAGGTAAGGGAATCCCTGATCTTTATTTGCATATCTCCTTCTTCTCTGATACAGTGCTCTGCAAATTTAAGCTTCCTCAGTCTTCTTGATCTCTAATCTCTGTCTCCTCAGCTTTTCAAGACCATTTTACTCTGCGGGAGAAAGCCTCCAGGCAGAGAGCTGGGGTAATCATTAGTCTCACATTCTTTGGCTCCCTTCTTCAAGGGTCACAGTCATGCACTACTTTTTTCCAGTGTCTGAAAATAGTTGTTTCATATAGTTCGTTCAGTTTTCTCATTGTTGTTAGTCTAGTACCTGTTATTACATCAGAGTTGGAAGTGCAATTGTACTCATGTTTAAAAGCAAGAGAAGAAGAAATTTCTACCGTTTAAACCATGTTAATTTTAGATTTTTTGTTACTTGTAGCCAAATCCAATATTAAAAGTGCTTCTCCAATATACCAGGCACCAAGCTAGGTGTTTCATATACATTATTTCATATCTTTTACCTTAGCTTCATAAAGGAAGCTTTATGGGAATAAAAGTCCCATAAAGTAACAGTTATTGTTATTCCTATTTTATAGCTGAAGAAATTGAACTAGAGGGGAAAAGAAAATGGAATCAGGGAGATTTAAAAATTCTCTGGAGAAGTTAATAAGGGCCTTCATCTGAGTGACCACAGGGATTATGAAAAGTATATCTGAATGACATTGGAAAGATATAATTAGTTGATATTAATGAATGATTGATAGGAAAAGAGAGAAAGAAGCTATGGACCTCAGTATCTAGGATGATATCAGTATTCTGAAAATACACAGGGATGATTCAATGATTGTCAATGTACTTCCTAAGTAGGGAAAAAGATTGGTATTGATGTATAAAGAAGTTTAAAACTTGAGCCAATGTATGGCACTTTGCCTATTATACCATCAACCAAAAACTCACAATCAGTTTTTCCAGGTTACTAACCAGAGTTTCACTTTTTTGGGTTTCTGGCCATCAAAGAGGACTGCACAAGAGCCCTTGCTGGTAGAGTGACTTCTTCTGCACCTAGGGATAGAGTACAATCGACATGTGGTAGAGTGGCTTCTTTCTAGATAAACCTAATTGGTTGGGTGCCATATGCCTCATCCCGATATCCTCTTTACCCAACCTCTTACTCCAGTCACTGCTTGATGACCAGTTCCTCACAAACTTTGATGGCTTTGTGTAGGTATGAGTGGCCAGCACCTCACCTTTGGACCCATGCCAAGTACCTATCTTTCCTTCCCTGGCACTTCTCAGACAAAAGTATGGGATACCTTATGGAAACCTGCTCTGTATTAACACATATACAACTAGGAAGTTCAGGGGAGTTAACATCTGTGGGATCTCCATTGCATAATGGGGAGGTAATCTGAAGGATAAATGCTTCCCTCTCTCTTTCCCCAGGCAGTCAGTTCTGAGTTACATTTCAGTAGGCTTCTGGCAAGATCCTGGTAGGACTGAAAACCAGGTATGTTACCAGTGGCCAACTTAATATCATATCCTTCTGTTGGCTTTCTCTTTTTCTTTCCTGTTTTATATTTGTGCTCCCTGGTATCACATTACCAAATCAATTACCTTACATAAACCATGGTCTCAGGCTCTGCTTTGGGGAGAACTCAGGCTCAGAACCCTATAAAATGGAAGGCCTCACAGACAGCAAGTCTGACCTATTGTAGGTCAACATTTAGGGGCAGTCCCTTAGAGGTGAAGACACTATAGGAGCTAAAAAATTAAAGGAAATTCCTTAAGAGATAAGAGGTAATGTAATGAATAGTATAAAATACCTGATTATGAATTAAGAGACAAGTAAGCTCTTCAAAGGTTCTCTCTGTGATCAGTGGTCTAGCAATCAACTTGGCTTTGTGAAGAGAAATTGGACAACAGCAATTTTGTTTCCTGTTAAGATGGATGGTAAGAAAAGGAGTAAATTGGTATGTATAATCTAGTTTATAGAGGTGTGGTTTCTCTTTATCTGGAAGGCCAGGAGACAGTGGGGACTGGTTGACTTGAACTCTTTGTCATCAAGTTGACTAAACAATGCTCTTTCAATAGCCTCTTACCTGGGCTTCTCACCTCCTACCTCTTTGTGCTATCTGCCACCATTTCTACTCACCAGCAGCCAGAGAATTAATACTGAAGGTTAGCAGTTATAACATACCATTCCCCCTCACAGAACTTCAGTAGCTCTCTATTGTTGATTTCAGCTTTCAAGGATTCCACAATACGCTCCCAATTTATGCAAATTTTAAATCAGACTACTACTGTTCCTTGAATGCATCCAGTACTTTCCCAACTTCAGGCCATTTCCATGGCTTAGAATGTGATTAAATCTGCCTGTTGCAGTCCTAGTCACCATTTAAGAACCTCCTCCAGATCCTACTTTGTTGAGGAAGCTGGGTCATCCAACCAGAAGTGATCCCTCCCAGCTCTGAACCCCATGGAATCTTGTATTCCTTCTCTAGGGCTTATTATAAGCTGCCTTGTAATCAAGCTATTTGTGAAAATGTCCAAATCACCTATAGGGTATGGAATATTGTTCTTCATCCATATTGTTTAATTAAATTATTAAATGGGTATATTATTGGAAAACTACAAAATAAGGATCCACAAGCTTCTGAATTAAATAGGGTTGGTGACCATGGAAAGGGGTGGGAGGTAAGAAGACAATTTACTTTTATGGAACACCCACTTTGTGCCAGTTGCTTTACATATTTAGCTCATTTTCAATCTTCACAATACCGTAGAATATGTGTGGTATTGTTCTAGTTTTACAAAAGGAGAATGTGATGGTCAGAGATGTTGAATGAATTACTCTAGATGTAAGTGGTGGAGTCAGGATTTGAACCCAGGTCTGTGTGTCTCCAAAGTAATAAACACTTATTTATTCTTTTTCACTTTTGAAAGTGAAAAGGAATCCTTTTAATCAATATACTGGGCCAACTGAGACTTTTCTGGGCCAACTAGGTCCTATGGTTGCCCTGGTTATAAATTTCTTCCCTGCTTCTCGAGTATGGACTGATTTGAAGCAGACGATTAAACAAAATCTCTTTATGAAATCTTAATTCTTTCAGACAGGGTGCCTGGAAGAAATAATTTGGCATTGCAGGAAGCTTCCTTTACTGTCATTGGAAAGAAATTCATGCTACACAATGGAATGGATGAGGAGTCATGTCTTCTCATGTTCTTCCAAGAAAGTTAGGTAACCCTCCTTGTCCCCTTTTCTGCCTTCTGTAAAAGAGTTGGGTTGGATAAACCACTGTACAAGTGTACAGTTCTAACGTTATAAAAATGTCCAAACTAAGGCATCCAGAGAAAGATACCTTGACTCAAGAAAGGGCCTATGATGTTCGAAGTTTCTCTGTCAGCTGGGAAGGTACATGGAGGCATCTACTAGCTTTCTCTCCTGGTTTCTCACTTCAAAATGGCTTCATTGGAGATATTTTCCTTCTGAATCTCCAAACATCTCTCTCTGTCTCACCTCTGAAGGTTTTTCAAAATGGTTCTCCTCTTAAAGCATACTAGTAAGCGACCCACCTTAAATGGATAGGGACATATCTCCATGAAAACCACCTAATCTAAAGGTCCGAACCATAATTGGGTGGGTCACATTTCCATGGAAACAACTTAACCAAAAGATCCCACCCAACAATATTGAATGAAGATTAAAGAATATGGCTTTTCTGGGGCACACAACAATTTCAAACCAGAACAGGTACTATTTTTATTCCTGTTTTAAAGAGAAAGGAAATCAAAGCAGAGGGCAACTAACTGAGGTACTTAAAACATACCTACTTAAGCAACAGAGCCCAAATTGTTTGACTCCAAAACACAGGCTCCTAAATCCTCAACTTTGTGGCCTCCCATAAAGAGATTGTTGCACTAAACCTATGTGGTTATTCAGAGGATTAAACATTAGTACACTACAAAAGTGCCAATCACTGTGCCTGATGGTAGATATTTAAGAAATTCATTATTATTTTCATAGCCAGCTCTACTTTTTAAGCAAAACATTCTAAACACCAGTATCAGCCCCCATGTCTCTCTCTAGCATTTCCTCTTTGATTCTACCATAAAATCACAGAAGTTTATATATGAGAAAAAATTTCACCATTTATCAAACCAGTACTAGGCCTTGTAGATAGAAAACCCTAGCTTCCTTCTTTGTTGAATTCATTCTAGCATAGAGGACTGACAACTATTATATATAAAAATTCTTCTTGATAAACCAAAGGCATGCCAAAGGTGTCATGGGATCATTCATTCCAGAAACATTTAACCTTGCAGTTTTAAACCTTGGGGACAACAGACTATGAAGGCACAGAGTAAAGAGGGGCTGGTTCTACTTAGGGGGTTGGGAGGGTGAAGAAAATTTTCACAGAGTTGACATCCAAGTTGTACTTTAAGGATAAAAAGCTGTTTGTTATGGTGTGAGGGGCATGCCAAGGAAAAGAAACAGCCAATGCAAAGGTGGGGAGGTGGGAAAGTCCATGGCATGTTTGGGGAATGGCGGAGTTAGGTGTGGCTTAGAGTAAGGGCTGAGACCTGAGACAGCAGCAGAGGCAGCTACAAGAAGGGAATTCATAGAGGGGCTCCCCTGAGTCAGTGCTATGCTGAAAGCTTTACACATATCACCCTTAACCCTTAGGGGCCAAGTGAGGTGGGCCCTATTAGGTTAAATAATGTGGTCAAGGTCACTAATGAGAAGTGAAGTCAGGATTTGAATGCATGTCAAGGACCCTCCAGACCTCAGCTAGCAAATCAGAGATACCTTAGACTCATAGCTCCCTGTTGTGATTGCTGCTGAGTGTGGGTCTTGCTAGCTGTGCCTCAGTCCCCCTTTGCTGGGGGTTACTTGTAGCAGTTCTTCCTTGTCCACTTGTGTAATTTTTGGGCCAACCTTTGGAAATACGGATTTTGTGGCTGAGCTCTGGAATATATAGGTAGAAGAGTGACAGTTGAGTTTCCTTGGAGAGTTTGGCATCTCACAGTTAATATATGTGAAAATCACAACATGTTCTTTATGTTGGTGTCTGGGCATAGCTCCCTTGTGGAGCATTTTCCTCATGGCTTCATGCCTTTTCTTTTCAGCTTCCACATTGCTGTTGTCAGTACTGAAAATGTAAGTAGAGGGTTTTTTGATTGGGGAATGTATAACACAGAAACTCCTAACCTATAAAATAACACATTCTGAGGGTGTGAAAGACGTTTCCAGAAACAAGTGAATGAATGTTGGAAAGATGCTGAAATAAACAGATGTTTAATTTCCATTTCTGTGGAAATTACCCTCATGAGTAACTTGAAAGCAGCTCTTTGGACTACCAGTGAGACAAATGGGAGGGAAATGAATTTACGGGGCACAAACCATGTGCCCAGCACTGTGCTGGGTAAAAGCATTCAGCTCACGTAGTGTTTATTGAGGATCTATGCCAAGGGTTGGCAAATTTTTTCTTAATGGGCTAGATAGTAAATGTTTTACCTTTTGCAGGCCATCAGGTCACTGTTGCAACAACTCACATCTGTTGCTACAGTGCAAAAGCAACACAGCCATAGACAATGTGCAAAAAAAAATTGCATAACTTCGTGTTAATAAAACTTTATTCACAAAGCAGGCAATAACCAGGTATGGCCCATGGGCCAGAGATTGCCAACCCCTGGTCTATACTGACAAGGCAGTGTCTGGGTGAATGGAGCCCAGACCCAGCCTGAAGGAGTACATGGCCTGATGAGGGAGACACAATGAAACAATTTTATACAGGAAGGTCAGTTTTATGAGACCGGGAAGCTCAATATGTTGAGGGATACAGAGGTAAAGCATGTGGCCTACGTGGGGTGACTGGATGAGGACTAGGAAACTAGGAAGGCTTCCTTAGAAGAGGCTAAGGCCTGAGCTTTTCGTTGAGGAGATTGATGCCTGAGCTCTCAGAAACATTTTATGTATTTGATAATTTCTTTTATCCTCAGAGATGAAATCAAGGTCTTAAGCTCTGTTGAGATTGAGTTAGGTCCCTAACAAGACACATGTTTAAAATTTAATACACATTCCTGTGGGTTCTGAACCCATTTGTAAATAGGAACTTTTGAAGATATTATTAGATAAGGTATGACCAAACTGAATAGAGTTGGGTCTTGTGACTGTAGGCTTTAAAAAGAGGATACATTCAGACACAGTCAGCGGTAGAACCCAGAAGTCAGAAGAAGCCAGGGAGAGGAGAAAGAATGACTGAAGACTGCTATCACTAGATTCTACCAACTTTGGAAAAAAACATGGCTCCTAATTTTGGACTTCTAGCTGCCAAATGATGAGCCAAAATATTCTTGTTGTTTAAGCCAACCCACTGTGTGGCATTTGTCATAGCATCTGGTAAACTGAGTCAGGCCCACTGCAAAGGCGCCTCCTCATGCAAAAGGTGAGTGTGCTGGATGGGATCCAGCATCTTCTGGATCCACCATGCAAGGACTCTGGAATGTTCCTTCTCATAGTCGGATTCCACACCCCTTCTTGAGCTTTTCCTTTTTCTACAGTCCATTGAGATAAAACAATAGACTTGATCTCCTGACCCTCAGGATGAGGGCCTCTCCATCTACCACCTCTATGGTTATGTTTCCTAGCTGACTGGCCTGCATCCAAACCAGTGAATGTATGTGAGAAGTCCCTGTAACCACCAAGGCCAAACACCTGGAGACCCACTATACTAGGCACTGTCCCTGGCCTTGAGATTGCATAGGATGCCAGCAGGAAGAGGGACGGACCCACCTTGGAACCCAGTGAGTTCAGCCTCCTTTTTTTGTGGGTTGTGGGGAAACTGGCCCAGGGAAGGTGGTGACTTCCCCAAGGTCCACGCAGTGATAGTCCCAGACAGAAGTCAGACCCTCTCCTCCCTGGACTGAAGGCAGGGCCTCTCTCCCACCACTTGTGGGATTGCCTGTGGGAGGCTCTGCTCTCATAAGAAATTACCCTTTGTTAAAGGTTTCATCTCAATTATTTTTTTTGGGGGGGGGGACACCATATTTTTTCTCATTATAACATTAATATATATTAATTGTAGAATATCTGGAGAGTATACAGATGTGTTAGTAAAGAGGAAAAATCATCTTTGAGTTCATGTGTCTGAAATAATCACTATGAACACATTGGCATATTTCCTTTAAGTTGTTTTGCTAATTTTTTCTTTAGTGTAATTGAGTTCTGTTTCTTTGTACAATTTAAAAATTTACTTTTTTTGGTCCATTTTCAATGCCATTAAAATGCTCAATTATAATCTTCCTTTCCATTTGCTGGGTCTCAAGGTTACTTGAGTAAAGCATTTCTCTGGGCAGCAAGCAATTTATGAGCCATGGTAGGATGGAAGGATCCCTTGGAATGGGATCAGGAACCTGGAGTTTGGTCTGTCTCTGCCATTGACTTGCTGGATGAATCTGGTCTGGTTTTGCTGTTTTATTTTCCTTCAGTTTCTTCTCTTTTGTAGAACATGGTTCATCCAAATGCCCTCCAAATTCTCTTCCATCTCCAGCATGCTGTTCTGTGTGCCACTCTTTCTAGTAAAGTGCTTAGGTAGGTTTGCGGACGGGTAGTTAAGAAAATTTCCAAACTAGAATTCCTTAAACACAGCATATTTTTAAACACACTGATTGTATCAGGCATGCTTGAACAATTAAAGAAGACAGATTGCCCCACAGGAGCAAACGGCTGAATGTATAAATTCGATGTTTTATTTCAATCTATGCCACTATTTAACAGTATTTTGAAGACAGGGGAGGTAGGAGGAGTGACTTGTGGGAAATCAGCCTCTCCAGGAAAGACTGCAGCTGGCAGTTTTCTTTCCATCCTGCATCTGGCCCTTTCCCTCCTCTGTGGTTCTGGGGTTCTCTCTAGGCCACTTCCTCTTACTCTAGTAGAATCGAACAGTCAGTAAGTCTCTCTTGTCCTCTACTCTACAATGCCTAGGGTGGTTTCATTTGAATTCAATTTCAAAGCTAGAGGGAAGCTCCTAAAGGGTTTGATTTACCTAACTGTAGTGTAGGTAATGTATGGAGATGCTCTAGATAGGAATCTTAGCTTTGACACTTTTACCTGTATGACTTAGGGTACTCACCCAAATGTGGCAGTCTCAGCTTCCTAAGCTGTAAAATGGAGATGGTCATATCTGTAAGAATAGGATTGCTGAGGGGAAATGAGTGAAACAGTTTATATAACATATCTAGTACAATATTTATCATTATTGGGGGTATTATAATCTCATAATTTTTCTAATGGTAGTGGGCTTGGTAAGCTTGTATGTGTGTATCATTACATCTTAATTTTAAGAATATGAAGCTTCAAAGTCCCATATCTCAAGACATAACTACCTGTAGCCTCTAGCATGAAAGTGTGTATGCATTCTCTGTGTACAAAATGTACAGTGAATGAAATGCCTTTATAATAATCCAATAATTTTTCCTTCAGCAATGACAGAATTTAAAAATCCTTCCCTGGAAGAGATTTTGATAAGAACTTTAGGTTGATTACTTTTTATAGTCCATGTCTTGTTTGGCTGATAAGCTCCCAATCTCTGCATTTCACATTGTTTTTATCTTGTCACTGCCATCATTCAGTTGTCAGAATGAAACTGAGGGAAGACAGAGGGGAAGGAAAATATCAGGCAGGGGTGGCTAAACCCTCAGGCAAGGGTGACAGGTCAGCATCTCCTCAGAAATTGGCTGTTTTCCACATTGGAATAAAGCAGATAATCCCTAGGAGACAGGCCTGTGGGTACTAATCTGGTACACAAAATCTGGCTCTCACGTTATGCTGAAGCTCCAGGCCTTGAATAAAGAAATCCTGGATTTTTACAATACCTACTTCAGTTCAATGTTCTCTCTAATCCTGTAGTTTTTGGGGAACCAACACATTCTGAGAATCTTAGAGTTTTGGAGTGGGAAGGGACCTCAGAAAACACCCAGCTCAGATTCTTCCTTATAGAGATAATAGAGCCAAGTTTAAGGGAAGAAGACAGCTTTTCTAAAGTCGCTCAATAGGATAATGATAGAATGACAGGTTATTAACACAGCTTCTGGTCTAAGGAATTCACTAGTACTTTACTGTGGATGGTTAATACTTGATCTATTTATAATTGCATTCACATATTAGTGCTTAAATGGTCTGTTAATGTGCACTAGGTAGCTCCTTCCACAGTGTAGTTTCAGCAATAAATACTTTCTTAAACTTATGAAAGGGTGATTTTATAGAAACCCTTCAGATGCTGTTAGGAAGAGGGACCTGAACAATTTTGGAATCGCCATCCTATAATGCCAATTGGGAAGCCTGGAAAACTGGGTAACTTATGCAATGAAGCCCATACAAGACCTAATTGAAGACTATGTGGACACTGGTTTGTGCATGCATTTCAATCTCTTTCCATCGTGCTTTCCTATAATGTAGAGTCTGGAAAGCTAAAAACTGTACTTTCTGGACTGTTTTTTTTTGCAAGGGTCTCATGTGATTTAGGTTTCCCCATTAAGATACATCCATACAAGGGTGGAGCATTACACAGCTGGGCTTCTACTATTTTTGCTGACAAGGATAGTCATGAAGGCATTTGGTTGTTCTCGGTGGTGGCTATAGCAGGGGTCCCTAGTGGGACATCCGTTTGGATCACAACAGAAGTGGTGGTGCTTTGGAGTCAGCACTAGTTGTGGTGGCTTCCTATGCTGGTGGGCAGCTTCCTGATTTCACAGCTTCCAATTACAGCAGGGGCAATAGCTCTCCTGGCAGCTCAAGTGTGCTGTATGGCTTTGGGAGTTACTCCCAGAAGCTTAGGCTATCATAATTTCTTCAGCTCTCTCAGTAGTCCCAAAGCCAGGGTCAGAAATCTTCTTCTGTAAGCAACCAGATAGTAAATATTTTAGGCTTTGTAGGCAATCTGGTCCCTGTTACAATCTTGGGACTATTCAACTCTGCCATGATAGCATGAACACAACCTTAGACAGTACGTTAGTGAATGGCCATGGCTGTGTTCCAATAAAGCTTTATTTACAAAAACAGGCAGTGAGCTGGATTTGGTTCCTGGGCCATAGTTTGCTGACCCCTATCTAAGGCATTCAACACTCTATAGCAATCCCTTTCTGCTTAAACTGGCTAGAGTGTATTCTCCTTTTTCCCACTGAACGCTGATCAAAATACAGAGCTGTCCATGTCTGAGATTGAACAGAGTGTGAGAAAGAAGGGAAGGGAGTTTGTGCCCAAGGTTCTCCATTCAAGGGCTCATAAGGAAGTAGAACATATATAACCTTAGCTAGTTTTAAGCTTGACAATAATCTATTTTTATATATACTGTGCGTCACACTGTACAAAGTACTTTCACATGCAATGCCTCATTTGTCTTACACAACATCTGTAAGAAATGCAAAGAGGGGTATACTGGTTTGAAATGATGGATGTACCCTCGAAAAGCCATGTTTTAATCCTAATCCCATTTTGTAAAGGCAGTTGTTTCAGTACTATATGTTTGAAACTGTAATTAGATCATCTCCCTGGAGATGTGACTGAATCAAGAGTGGTTGTTAAGCTGGATTAGGTGGAGATATGTCTCCACCAATTCAGGTGGGTCCTGATTAGTTTACTGGAATCCTATAAAAGAGGAAACATTTTGGAGAAAGGTAGATTCGGAGAGAGCAGAGAATGGCATAGCCACAAAAAAACAGAGAGTCTACTAGCCAGTAGCCTTTGGAGATGAAGAAGGAAAACACCTCCCAGGGAGCTTCATGAAACAGGAAGCCAGGAGAGAAAGCTAGCAGATGATGCCATGTTCACCATGTGCCCTTCCAGATGAGAGAGAAACTCTGATTGTGTTTGTCATATGCCTTCTCACTTGGAGAGAAACCCTGAACTTCATTGGGCTTCTCGAACCAAGGTATGTTACCCTGGATGCCTTAGATTGGACATTTCTATAGACTTGTTTTAATTGGGACATTTTCTCAGCCTTAGAATTGTAAACTAGCAACTTATTAAATTCCCCTTTTTAAAAGCCATTTCATTTCTGATATATGCATTCTGGCAGCTAGCAAACTAGAACAAGGGGTATGGTTGGGAAATCTAAGAAACCATCAGACAGGTTATGATTTTTTCAAGGCTATGCAGCTTGTGAGCAGAGGCAGGACGTGAAACTAGGTCTCCTGATTTCCAGGCTAGTGCTTCTTCCAGGGCTCCATTCCGTCTGGGGACCTTTGGAGCTGAACCTAAAGTAGCCTCAAAAGAAGAGTCTGATGACATTTGGGATCCTACCTAAGAAAGTTTTGAAAATATCAAGTGACTTGGTGTAGAAAACATAAAGGCTTGGTAGGAAGTATCTCCAACTTTGCTAGTGTGCGGACCATGGACCAGCAATCTGGGAGCTCATCAGAAATGCATCCTCTCAGAATCACCCTGGGCCTATCGAAGCAGGATCTACTGTTTGCAATTGAATTATTAAGACTCAGGAGATGCAGTGCAGGGAGCACAGCCAAAAATCAGAAGTCATGAGGGCATTGAGTAGTATTAAAGGGCAATATTAAGATGTTATTGTGATGCTGTTAGTCCAGGAGATCTTGAAACTTGATTGACCAGCCCCTTTCCCTCACAATAAATTTGGAGAGGGAGACATATGTTCAAAGGAGGAAAAGCAAACCAAAGTAAAACCCTAAGGTAGAACTGCAATAAGCACATTCTAGGTAAAGTATTCCTCACTTTTTAAAAATATTTTTTGTTGTGATATATATCCTTTATACAAAAAAGCAATATTTCAATGTACATTGTAACAAGTAGTTATAGAACAGATTTCAGAGTTTGGTATGGATTACAGTTCTGTAATTTTAGGTTTTTCCTTCTAGCTGCTCCAAGACACTGGAGATTAAAAGAGATATTAATATAGTCATTCAGCATTCAGACTCATTTGTGAAATCCTGTCTTCTCTGTTATGACTCCTCCTTCTCCTTTGACCTTTCTCCTAATCTTTAGGGGCATTTGGGCTATGCCCATTCTAATTTTTTCATGTTGTATTCCTTACTTTTGTATTTTCTCATTTATATCCCATAAAAAATCCTGTAAGCTAGGTGCTATAATTTTATTTTCCATTTAAGGGTCATCTCCATTCTCCTCCGTGCTTCTGCCTCCTACTCATCAGAATCCTGTCTAAATAACTTGTACAATATTCCGGGCATTGCTCTAGGTGCTTTATACACACTATCTGACTTAATTCTTATGATAATTTCATGAAGTGGCTCCATCTTCCAAATAGGAAGACTGAGGCATGGAGAATTTACATAACTTGCCCAAGGTCACACAACTAGCATGTGGGGAAGCTGGGATTCAAACCCAGGCAGTGAACTTCAAAGTCCATGCATGTAATCAGTGCACAATACTCTTCTGCTGGTCAGGGATGGCCAGTGTGCCCAAGATTGCACAGCTAGCAATTGCAGAGTCTGGATTTGAACCCAGCGAAGTCTCACTCCAGACCTGCACTCTTACCCACACAAGTGAACACAAGCAGCATAAAATTCCTGGCATCCATTTCAGACTTCTTGAATCTGAATCTCTGGGGTTTCAGATATATTGAAAAATCTCCAGAGATGTCGCTATTCTGATCATGCAGCACAGTACTACATTATTCTGTCTCTTTTGCTTAGTTAGACATATTTGTCATTTCTTCTGGACTGTTAATTCTTTAGAGGCATGCCTTGTGTCTCATTCATCTCTATGTCCCAATGCCTAGTTCAGGACTTGCTACATAGTAGGCTCTTTATATAAATGCTTGTGATTTGAAATTAACTGAATATTTCACAGGGGTCTATCACTCTAGGGCAGAAGTTTTCAAATTTTAGCATAAATAACCACCACCTGAAAGACTTGTTAAAACACAAATTATTGGACCTCAACTTCAGAATTTCAGTAGGGCTGGAAAATTTGCATTTCTAAGAAGTTCCCAGGTACATGAAGTCCAGGAGTGAAAGTCTCCGTGGTAACATGCACTAAGATAACATTCCTCAAACCTATAAACCTCAGATGATTCCTAGGCCAGATAAGTTCTGAAACGCAGAGGGGCCAGTTTCTCCAGAATATCAGCCAGTTTCATCCTTCTATCCCTATCGACACCCTTTCCAACATGAAAAAGTTAGAATGGGCACAGCTCAAATACCCCTAAAGATGTGGAGAAGGATCAGAGGAGAAGGTGGAGTTATAATAGAGAAGACAGGATTTAACAAATGAGTATGACTGGCGAATCATTATGTTGGCGTTTCTTTTAGTCTCCAGTGTCTTGGAGCAGCTAGAAGAAAAAACCTGAAATTGTGGAATTGTAACCCATACCCAACTCTGAAATCTGTTCTATATCTACTTGTTACAATGTACTTCTAAATTAATAGCATTTTTGTGTATATGTTATATTTCACAATAAAAAATAAAAAAAAAGAAGTTCTCAGATGATGCTGGTGCTTCTGGTCTAGGGCCCCCACTTTGAGAAAGTGATTCAAGAGCCTGCAGAGGGCAAGACGAATTGGGCAGGGCCTTGATGGATTCTCAAGGAACACAGACAAGTGGGGCATGCGGTACACTACACTTTTAAAAGTTCACCTATCAAGACAATGCTCACTGTACCCTTTTATGGGTAAGTGACACTGTGAATTAAATATGGGAAAAAATGATATCTGATAACATACACTTTGAGAAAATCGTGCTTTTAATTTAATTTTATTCAGTAATGAACAATGCGTGCCGAGAAATACAGATGTAGACTTCAGCCATCATCAGCTAATTGGGAATGAATGGCCAATCTTTCCATTTTCTAATAATGCATCAATGTTAGAAATTCATTATTAGAGGATAGAGTGAATTCCCTTGGATTACTTTGACTGTAATGTACTTCATTAAGTCATGTTTGGGTTAGAAATCAACTAAGGACATCTTATCTAAAATAAGAATTGATAAAATGAATGGGCAAAGACAGGCTATAAGATAGAATTTGCTTTTATTGTTTTCTACCAATGCAGAGTGGAGGTAGCTTGTTCATGAGCTCTAGAGCATGTGTCAACCACACCAACATATGATCAAGGAGAGGCTGAGGGTTTCTGGTGCTCCTGGTCTTTGATTAATCATTTTGTTCCAACGATAGGGGTAGAGGTGGGTGGGAAATGTTTTTCTCTGCCTTCCTTTCCCAACCCAGCCAGATTCTCCCAGGTAGCACATTCTGAGAAAAAAAAAAATAGATAAACTGGAGCCACCCAGAGGATGGTGGAAAGATTGGTGGGGAGCTGGAAAATTGTACGAAAGAAGGAAAGGAGAAGTTCCTTCCAGATAAGAAAGTCTCAGGAGTGTATGCATGAGATTACTGCCTCCTCAAAAGGTCAACCCTCACTTCTTTGAAACTCTAAACATATTTGGTGTGTTGCTGTTTGACAGCTCATATAGTACTCTATGAATTTGCCTACTTATCTGTTTCTCTTGTCTCACCACGAATTCCCTGAGGGATGGGACTATATCGCGTTCACCTCTAAATCCCCAGCATCAAATGTATCCCCAGCATCCTGGAATAATATGGGACCAGAATAAATGTTTGTTAACTTTAATTTAAATTGTCTTGAGAAGAAGTGGCTCATTGGATGTGCATGACCATAGATGACAGAACCGGTTCAGGGAGGGTGTGGGGAGGGAAATATATTGAGGCCTATTTTATCAGTTTTTTTCCATCTATATTTACACATGGATAATAATTGTATTTGTGAAGAGTAACTGAGATAATATTGTAAAGTACTTGACACATTGTCTGGGGCATAGTAAGTTCTCAGAGTTTTCTGGTATTATTACCATTATCAAGTGACCCTTTTACTTTCTATATTCTAAGTGCTCATGGATGGTGTGGTAGTTAGATTCAGTTGTCAACTTGGCCAGATGAAAGCACCTAGTTCTGTTGCTGTGGACATGAGCCAATGGTAGGTGAATCTCATCTGTTGCTAATTACATCCGCAGTCGGCTAGGAGGCGTGTCTGCTGCAATGAGTGACGTTTAACTTAATTGGCTTGTGCTTAAATGAGAGAACGCAATGTAGCACAGTCTAGCAGCTTGGCATTCCTCATCTCAGCACTTGCAGCTCAGCCCGGGCCCTTGGAGATGGAGAAAGAAATCACCCCGGGGAAAGTTGTTGGAACCCAGGGGCCTGGAGAGAAGACCAGCAGAGACCATCCTGTGCCTTCCACGTAAGAAAGAACCTCAGTGGAAAGTTAGCTGCCTTTCCTCTGAAGAACCAACAAAATAAATCCCCTTTTATTAAAAGCCAATCCGTCTCTGGTGTGTTGCATTCCGGCAGCTAGCAAACTAGAACAGATGGCTTTGGTCTGAATCTCCTTTGCTCCCTCTTTCTCTTCTCTTCCCCCTCCCTCTTTTTCTTCTTTCAACTATCATTCCTCTTGTCTTTCCACTCATCCATCCATTTAACTACCTAATCATCTAACTTCATCCACTATCCATTCATACATATATTATTTAACTATTTAACCCATCCATTCATCTTCAATTGGGTGGCTGTAGGAAGTGTCTGGATGTAGTCACATCCACACTCTATTAGTTTAGTCCTTAGATAGTGCAGACAATAATAGAGAGTAGGGAACACTGGTTTTGGTGTTTAGCATGGCTGAGAGGTGGACTGTGGTCCCTGTACAAATGACTTTTTGCTGCACTATTGAGAGTCATTGAGGTCTGAGTCCCCATTAGGGTTATGCAGGGAAACCTCTTGAAGCAGCAGTATCTGAGCTGAGATGTGCAAATATACAATTAGATGGTATTATTCACCACAATAATATTTTATTTAAAGAAACAAAGCAGATAGAGACTGCTGAAGATGTGGCTTTTTAGCTGGCATGTTTGTTCAGTGGCTGGTACAATAGCAGAGACACAAAAGAGCAGATGATATGGAAAGCACCAACTATTTTAATTTTCTTAAGAGGAGAACTGAGATCACAGTTTTGACCTTCTCAGATCAGATAATTATCTGGATTCTAGGAAATTCAAGATGATCATGGGCCACTTTGGAGAGCAGTGAAAATAGGCAATGGCTTTTATAGTTGATTCTCTGTGAATTATTGGACTGAATTAATTGGAGCACACTATCTAGAGGAAGTGAAGCAAATGATCCAGATAATGTAGTAAAAAGAACATGGGTTTGACATTTATAAGATCAGGGTTTGGATTTGTGCTCTATAATTCTACTTGCTAGCTGTGTGTCCTTGGGCAAGTCATTTGCCCTTTCTGGGGCTTCAATTTCCTTATTGGTAAATGGGAGTTAATAATACCTATTACATTATTGAAAGAGAATTCGAATATTATAGTATGGATAAAGAGGCTAGCAGAATGCTAGCACAGTTCAATACATATAATACATGTTGGCTCCATTCCTATTTCAAAACTGTGTGCTGACCAAGTCACATCTGGAATCTTTTGCTCCCTTTTGTACAAATGCCATAATAGTTTGAATGCTTCCTGCAGTGTAACTGGGTGATGAGGGACTTGAATCCATATCCTGTGTCTAGTTGAAGGAACAGAACATGTCTAATCTGAATAAGAGAAACTTGGGGGAGATAAGTTTGGGTCTTCAAGTACTGAAAGGTGTTGGAGAAAGAGGCTATGCATGTTTTCCAAGGAATTGATGAGTGAAAACGACAAGGAGATTCTTTGTAGTCCAAAAAAAAAGCTTTTCACAGTGAGTCTAACTGAAGTGATGGAACAGACTGCCAGGAGAGGAGATGAGTGAGCTGGGTTTTGAAAGTACAGGGATATCCTAGACAGAAAGGGGCCACTGGGGAACATTCCAGGTAGAGGAACAGTAGATACAAAAGACATGGTGGCATGAACCAGCATGATGTACACAGGGAACTATACACTGTTCGCAATTCCTGGAACTTGGATTAGCTGGGGGTCGAGGCGAGTGGCAGAACATGAGATGTAGGCAGCGATTGTGGAGAAAATAGAGATTTTTCTCAAATAATGGAGAATCATGTGATCAGATTTGCTTATCATCATAGGAACAATAATGACAATCAGGAGAGCCACGACAGATGCTCCTGGGTCTCCCATTCACTGTGTGATCTTGGGTAAGTCATTTCAAGTCTCCAAGTCACCTGTGAAATGAACCTAATAACCTTACCTTGCATTCCTCTTGGACTGAACTGAAGGTGCCCTACCCATTTGAAGGGCTGTTGTTTTATTGCGGTTTTCTCCCAGTCCTGATCAAAGTAAGGAGGATAGCAATGGGATGAGAATATTTCTTCTATTGAAATTTCTGTTCCTCTTCTGCAGGTGTTTTTGTTTGTTTGTTTGTTTTGTTTTTTTGCCTTGAATGTGTTCAAACAACCCATAAACATTACTCTGCGGCCTCATCCCCTTTTGTAGGACCAAAAATGTTCTGGCGTTTGCTTGTGGTCTCTGCTTGACCCTGATGTGCCTATACCCTATACTGTGTACATTGTGAAGTGCCGTATCTATAGCTTACATCTCCATATGGCATTAATCTACTGTTATCATAAAATGAGTCAAGTCAGTGCATAAACTCCCTTTCAACTGTGCTAATCTATGCCTATCTGATTTTTGTCTGAGAAAGATCACAAATGCACCTTGGTTCCTAGTTTCTCCATCTGTAAATTGGGGATAAAATTCTTGACACCCAAGGTTATATAAGGATCAAATAAGATAATATGTGTGAAGTTCCTGGCATATAGTGGACTCAATAAAGCACAAAACAAACAAATGGATAAATAGCAAGTATGGGAAGCAGTAGTCAATAGATAGGCCTTGCATATTTTTAATTTTATATTTATATGTATTTTTAAACTATGTGTACATGTTTTATAAATTCAGGTATTCTTGTGGTTTGAAGTTAAAAGAAAAGAAAATCCAGAAAGAAGCAGCACTGGGAGAACCAGTATGAATCTGTGAACCTGGATGTTTCCTTAACACTGAGATAGGACTCAGGTGTCACATTAGAATGTTCTCCAGTTCAGAGCACCATCTTGTTTAAACCATGCTGTAGAAGTATTTGGAGGCACAACCTCTACAAAGGCATGGAGGAGGGCTCTGTAGCCCAAGAAACACCAACACAGCCTCCAATAATGGATCATGTGTTTTGGGTCAGGGCTTCAGCTTTTAATGGTTCCTCCAGCTAAGCCATTTTGTTAATTTTAATTTACTTTATTTTCCTGGAAAGTTATTGTAACATCTCTTCTTGTTCCCTTTGTGACTGGTGTGGAATTCAAGGCCTATACCCCCATCTTCAACTGTCTAAGTTTTCACTTTTACTTAGAAATGGCTCCTTAACTCTCTTGAGGGAGCTGTTGGGTGGCCCTGCCAATGGAAGGGATCTGGGCCTGAGGATGACAGCTGGGCTCTTTGAGCCCTGATTTTGACTGGCCGTGGGAACAAGGATGTCCTCCTAGGAGGCACACAGAGTGCTTGCTTCCTTAAGACCATACATATGATCTAGAGGCTACAGAAGCTCAAGCTATAGAAATGGATTCTGGAGTTGCTCAACCCCAGCCTGTAGAAATTCTTAACACTTTTGGAGGTGTTTCCCTTGCGTGATTTTGACCTTGATAGAATTTATAATAGTTTCAGTGCTGTCTTCGATATTATATAGCAGCAGTATTACAGAGTAGAAAGATTTTGGCATTTAAAATTAGCCCAATACTGGGTGTGAGTCTGGGATCTACTCCTTATTAATGTGTGTTTCTTGGAAAGTCTCTTAACCTTCTTATGTCTCGGTTTTCACATATGAGAAATGGGAATGATAATACTAACTTCTCAGAATTTTGATTTGTGAAAGATAATGTAGCTTGCTTGAAACCCAACCCCATTTCAGTGTTATATTCTCAAAGGGCATTAAAAAAATTGTCAAACAATTTAAATCTTTACCTCATATTCTTTCAAAAACATTAAGATTGATTATATCACACAAAAAAATAAATGAAAAGATTGCTTTCCCCCTTCAACTCTATTTCTCAACATATTTCATGAAGTTTCCCCAAAGAATTTCTCCTCCTGGATACCAATTTTTCTAAGACCATGCATAGAAACCAGTTCCCTAGTCTTCCTTTCTGTCCGTTCTGGCTTTGCCCAAAATAGGAGAACCCTGGAACTGATACTGCAAACTAGAAACTTTCTGCCTCGATTAGTAGAGGGGAAGGGAGGATGAGAAAACTCACAATACTTACAACCTATGTAACTGATGGAGTGGGGAATTGATTTCCAGAAGCCAAAGCTGGGAACAAAGGGGTGCAGCTCACCATATTCTAAGGAAAGTGCTTGGTGGCCACATTGCAGCCCTGACCTCCTCTCCCATCCATTCTTTAAGCTATTTAAGCAGGAGACTAGGGAGTGAGAGGGAAACCTTCAACTTGTGAGTCATTAGCCTAGTTGGTGAGCAGGGTTCTGAGTGATTCACCCATAAAGGCTGGGGGTGGGGTGGGGGTTGTCAGGAACAAGTGAGACAGGTTTCTTCTGATGTAATTTATGCCTGTCTGAATCACGAGTGAAGACAATAGGAGATATGGCAGAACAGAGAAGGGTAGCAGGTGGACAGCCTGTACTCTCATTGTGTGGAAAGGCAAGGAGGGCTAAGTTTTCTGACAGTCAAGGATCCGTTATGGAGAATAACCAATCTACAGCCATCTTGTATATCTTACCCTAGGAGACCAGCTGCTAGGAGTGACAACACATGGGGTGGACCACCTTTTATGGGAGGTGGGGGAGAGGTGCAGATCTGGAAGAGGTTGAGCCAAAGTGTGAGCTTCCTCCCTCATCAGAGAACTGACCAGTAGGAGCCCCTGCCCTCGACAAGTCCCATGACATATGACCACAAGACAGCCAGCATTTAGATTTCCGTCACCCAGAGGATATGCACTTAGCTTCAGAAGCAGCAGAAGCCAGATAAATAAGAGACACTTGTTTTTCCCACCTTTCATTTCCATGCTTTATTTTATGGGCATGCTAATGTCTTCCCTACCTCCATACCAAGTCCCTCAAGTAAAGGGTTGACTATCCATTAGGAGAGAGGTGAGCATTACATAGGTGAGCATTACATAGGATTTGAGATTAAAATTTCAGACTAGGCTGGACATTTTTAGACCCAAAAGCAACTAGAAAATATGGAATCTGCCTAAGATGTTATTAAGGAGTGGGAAAGGAGATTTGACAACGTGGTTGAAGGTGGTAGTTGGCGAAAATGAAAAACCAGTTTATGTTTGTGCTCCACTGAGTTCAGACTTTTCAATAAGTCAGTTATATATGATGTATTTTCTTTTTTCCCTGATATAACAATATAGATGAGGATGTTCTATAAACTGGAATGTACTGCACAAATATTAGTTAAAAATAATAATCAGACTTCTGGAGAAGATGGCGGCTTAGTAAGATGCGCGGGTCTTAGTTCCTCCTCCAGAAAAGCAACTAAAGAAACAGAAACAATACGAAACAGCTCCTGGAGTCACGACAGAGACCAAAAAGACAGCGTACCCCATTCTGGAACGGCTGAACGGGCAGGGAGAATCCGCTGCGGTGAGATACCCGAGGGGCGCGCGTTTTCCCGGCCGGGGCGGCTGGCGACTGGGGTCCCCTCCACGCACGTGGCTCCCTGGTCTGACTGGAAACGTTGGATAGCGGGGCCCTCCTGGCACGTTTGGTGTCTCGGGCCAGCTGGGCAATTTGGACCGGCACTCCCCCAAGCCACGGTGGCCAGCAATCCCCCCTCCATGCGCGGTTTCCCGGCCGACTGCGAGATTTGGATTGGCGAGTTAAAGGAGCCACAGCATCTTTTACTGGTGGGCCCCGCAGACAGACGAGCGCCATGAGCGCCACCTACTGGGCAGGAAAAGAAAAACAGAGCCCAGAGATTTCACAGAAAAACCTTTCAACCAGCTGGGTCCCACACCCAGGGAAATCTGATCAAATGCCCAGACACCAGCAGAAAATAATGGATGATGCTCGGAAAATTGAAGATATGGCCCAGTCAAAGGAACAAACCAATAGTTCAAATGAGATACAGGAGCTGAGACAACTAATGCTGAATATACGAACAGAAATGGAAAAACTCTTCAAAAACCAAATCAATAAATTGAGGGAGGACATGAAGAAGACATGGGCTGAACAAAAACAAGAAATAGAAAATCTGAAAAAACAAATCACAGAACTTATGGGAGTGAAGGACAAAGAAGAAAAAATGGAAAAAACAATGGATACCTACAATGGTAGATCTAAAGAGACAGAAGCTACAATTAGTGAACTGGAGGATGGAACATCTGAATTCCAAAAAGAAACAGAAACTATAGGGAAAAGAATGGAAAAACTTGAGCAGGGGATCAGGGAACTGAATGACAATATGAAGCGCACAAATATACGTGTTGTGGGTGTCCCAGAAGGAGAAGAGAAGGGAAAAGGAGGAGAAAAACTAATGGAAGAAATTATCACTGAAAATTTCCCAACTCTTATGAAAGACCTAAATTTACAGATCCAAGAAGTGCAGCGCACCCCAAAGAGAATAGACCCAAATAGGCGTTCTCCAAGACATTTACTAGTTAGAATGTCAGAGGTCAAAGAGAAAGAGAGGATCTTGAAAGCAGCAAGAGAAAAACAATCTGTCACATACAAGGGAAACCCAATAAGACTATGTGTAGATTTCTCAGCAGAAACCATGGAAGCTAGAAGACAGTGGGATGATATATTTAAATTACTAAAAGAGAAAAACTGCCAACCAAGACTCCTATATCCAGCAAAATTGTCCTTCAAAAATAAAGGAGAAATTAAAACATTTATAGACAAAAAGTCACTGAGAGAATTTGTGACCAAGAGACCAGCTCTGCAAGAAATACTAAAGGGAGCACTAGTGTCAGATACAAAAAGACAGAAGAGAGAGGTATGGAGTAAAGTGTAGAAAGAAGGAAAATCAGATATGATATATATAATACAAAAGCCAAAATGGTAGAGGAAAATATTATCCAAACAGTAATAACACTAAAAGTTAATGGACTGAATTTCCCAATCAAAAAACATAGAATGGCAGAATGGATTACGACCCAGCAATACCACTGCTAGGTATCTACTCAAAGGACTTAAGTGCAAAGACACAGACGGACATTTGCACAGCAGTGTTTATAGCAGCATTATCTACAATTGCAAAGAGATGGAAACAGCCAAAATGTCCATCAACAGACGAGTTTCTAAACAAACTGTGGAGTATACCTACGATGGAATATTATGCAGTTTTAAGACAGACTAAACTTATGAAGCATGTAATAACATGGATGGACCTAGAGAACATTATGCTGAGTGAGTCTAGCCCAAAACTAAAGGACAAATACTGTAAGGTCCCACTGATGTGAACCGACATTCGAGAATCAGCTTGGAATATATCATTGGTAACAGAGACCAGCAGGAGTTAGAAACAGGGTAAGATAATGGGTAATTGGAGCTGAAGGGATACAGACTGTGCAACAGGACTAGATATAAAAACTCAAAAATGGACAGCAGAATAATACCTAAGTGTAATGTAACTAGGTTGGAACACTGAATGAAGCTGCACCTGAAATATGGTTTTTTGTTTGTTTGTGTGATTGTATCTTTTGTTTTTGTTTTTTTCTTTTTCCTTTATATATATATATATATTTTTTTTATTAGTATTATTATTTTAATTCTCTTCTCTATATTAACATTCTATATCTTTTTCTGCTGTTTTGCTAGTTCTTTTCCTAAATCGATGCAAATGTACTAAGAAATGATGATCATACATCTATGTGATGATACTAAGAATTACTGAGTACATGTGTAGAATGGAATGATTTCTAAATGTTGTGTTAATTTCTTTTCTTTTTTTTGATTAATAAAAAAAATCTCTTTCCTTAGTGATTGCTCTTGAACTTACTATATATATCTTAACTTATCAGAATCAGCTTCAGACTTACACTAAATTAATTTCTGTGAGATATTGATATGCTACTCCTGCATAGCTCTATTTCATTTCTCCCCTTTTATGATACTATTTTATACATATTACATCTATAAATGTATAAATGATAGTTACGATTATTACTTCATATATTTTATTATAATTTCAATATAATTTTATGTCTTTTAAGGAAGTCAAGAGAAGAAAGGAGAGGAAGTATGTATTTACAGCATTTGCAATATTAGCCCTCTTATTTGTCATTTCTGGTTCTGGTCATTTGTTCTTGTAGATTTGAGTGACCAACTAGAGCATTTCCTTAGCCCAATTAAGCTTTGTTTTCACTCACCTCCTTTGTGATATTATTGGCAAATATATTCCATTTCTAGATGTTAAAGCTGAACAATATAATACATAATATTGCTTTATACAATCGCTTTTTAAAGCAATCAAGAGAAGGATGAAAATATGCATTTATGCTGTGTTTCCTTTTTTGTGTTTGTATGCTTTATGGTGGGGTGACATTACATTCTTTTTTCATGTGAAAAAAAAAATCATTACAAATAGGAATAGAGAATTAACATGAGGGTTTTCTTTATTTCCCTCAATATTATGTTAGGCATCCAAAGCATAATTCCTGATCTGAAGTGAGATAGAATTAAACAGACTTTCAAAATACCTAGGACATGGCCACAGTAGAGGAGCATAAAGGAGATGCTTTATGATACTAGAAGAATTTAGCTCAGCCTTCTGGAACAGCAGTGGTGTCTAATTCCACATCCTTTCTATAGAATCGCCATTTCTGCTGCCACCCAGAATCTTTTGATTATTCCTCTTTCTCTTATATCCCTCACCTCCAAGCAGTAACCAAATTTTATAATTCTACTTGTGAAATATATCCACAATTAATGTGCTCCCCCCATCTCTACTTCCATAAAAGAACAACTCAAGGAACCCTAGGTATTGTACATGCTTCATGCCATTCGCCCTTCATAGCAACCCTGTGAGGAAGGTACTATGTTAACCTTGCTACACAGACAAGAAAATTGAGACTCAGAGTGGAGAAATGACTTATTCAAGCTCACACAGCTAGCAGGTAGCAGAGCTGAGTTTTCACTTGAAAGCCTTACCTTAACCTCAGTAATTCCCTATGCCCTTCTCTCTATTTGCTATCCATCCTCAACATGGCTGCCAGAGTACTCTTTTCATTTGGTTATACCAGCACCCTGATTAAATCCCTTCAACAGCTCCTTGATGCCCTTAGACAAAATCCATAACCTCAGCTTGGTGTTCAAGGATCTGCACGAGCTGATCCAATCTCTATCAGTGTTCATAATCCACAGGGACCATAAAACACTTGATGGTCTCTCATATCCTGCTTCTTTTCAAGTGGTCTCTGCCTGGACACCTGATGGTTCTTCTCCATCCTTCTGCAAGTACTGGAGAAATGCAGTTTAAGCCTTGCCCTTCATCCACATAGTCCCTAGCTCAAAACAGTTTGTGTGATGGCTAAAGCAGCATCTTAAGAGGTCAGATAGATCTGCGTTTTTAAGTTCAGGTGCAGCTTATGTAGTTGGCTGAATTATGTATTTCAGTGAAGGACATGTTCTTAATTTAAATCTGCATTCCTGTGTATGCAAACTACAAATCATGTGTAACAAGGATATTATGAAAGATGTTATTTTTAGTAAAGGTGTAGCCAACTGGATCAGTATGATTCTTAATCCATTTTACTGAAGGCCTCATAAAGGAAAGAAACTGAAAGTCAAAAGTCATGGAGGAGCCAGAAGCCAGAAGCTAGAAGCCAGCAGAAATCATACAAGCGTGCGCGCACACACACACACACACACACACACATACACATACACATACACACACACAGAGGATCACCATGAGACAGAGGACAGAAATGTAAGCCAGTGAACCACAAGGATTGTGGTAAGTCAGCACCAGGCACTAGACTTTGGGGAGAAAGTATGGTCTTGACAACACCTTGATATTTGGACTTAAAGTCTACAAAACCATGGGCTAATAAATGTTTGTGGTTTAAATCAACTCATTGAATGATATTTATCATAGCAACCTGGAAAACTAAGACTATTACTAGTTCTTATGAACTAGGACAGTTTACTTAACTTCCGTGAGTTTTGGTTTCCTCTTCTTAAAGAATAATATCTGTAATATAGGATGAGAAAAGATTTAATCCACTGATGCATACAAAGCACTTTGCACAGTACCCAAAGACTCTACTCAGTATATTCATTCTTTCAATATTTATGGAGCATATTGTGTCCCAGGGCTATGCTAGGTTCTAGGGATACAATGATGAAGAAATCAAGTCTATTCCTGCCTCATATAGTTTAGAGTTTGGTTACTAAGAGAGACATTAACCAAACAAACATAATTATCTGAGATGTCTTCTGAGAATGTTCCTTGAGATGTGACTGGGCAGTATGGGGGCTGCACCATCTTTCATAAAATGTAACCTGGGAGGTCAGCATAAGTAACCACATTTTACAATCAAAGAAACAGAAGCCTGGAGCAATTAAAAGATTATCCCAGAATGAGCCAGACAATAAAGGGTAGAGATAAGTCTAGAACTACGTTGGTCTAACTTTAAACACCAAGCTCATTCTTCTATATCAACTTGCTTTGTGCTATTTGTGGTAATCTTGACTCCTATTAAAGAATCCATCTTATCTCTTGCCCTTGAATGAATATATGACTGAATGAATGAGTGATAAAGCATTAATATGTTAATTAAAAGTATAAAAGAAGACCTACAGTCTAATAAAGGACAGTGTTACTTTATTTTGAGCAGAAGTACCAGAATTAGCAGAGATCTTGTCTTCATCTCTCATAGGTGGGAAGCAAACTTAGATCTTCTGAATAAGTGGACAAATATTTCATTCTGTGAGTTGGAACCAAAGAATGAGAAAAAACAAACAAATATGACTTTGTTCTCCCTCTCCACCATCTAGTCCCAATCAAAGCAATGTTACTATTGTTAATTTCATACTTGATGATTTCATGAAATTGTTTTTTTATAAAAAAGGATTCTGTTCTTTTAAAAAGTTGGAAAACAATGGTCTAAAAGAACAGCTGCCACAAGATGGCTCAGAAAGACCCCCAGATCTCCAGAGCAGGGAAGCGGTGGGTAGGCAACAGCTGTTGTTCCTTCCACCTCCCTCCCACTTTCCAACGCACATAACAAGCCTGGCTTATGTTCGGGGAGTGTTTGCAGTTTACAAAGAGCTTTTACACACAGTATTTCAGTTGATCCACACAATGCTGCCTGAGAAGCACACAGAAGAAATGATATCCTTTCCAATTTAAAGATGAGGAAACTGAGACTTGAGATGATGAATAGCAGCAGAGCTTGGGCTCAGATACCCATGTCCATCTCTCTCTGATAGTTGTGCAAATTCTTTAACAATCTGCCAACTTTTGTGGTAATTTTTCACTTAGTGGAGTCCACTTTGCTATGAAGTTCTTCAGAAGAAATACAAGAGGGCAATTTTGTCTGGCTTGTGGGAGGGGGGTTGGTTAGTGAACTTTCAGAAGGACTGCCAGCTTTGGGGATGGAGGCCTTAGAGGAAGAGGTTCAATAGACTACAGGGTTCAGAGGGTCCAGCATTTCAGGAACATAACCATATACATATAAAAAAATCCTTGCATATATAGTGCAAGTGCTGCTGGACAAAGTAGCTTAGAGGGGGAAGGGAAGGATCTAGAACATTGAAGACTATGGCTTCACTTGGAAACTATCCTGTCCAGACAACTTGGGATTTGTTTTAGCCATTTCTGTAAGAACCCATTTGACCAACTCTCTCTGAACTAAGTATAGGCAGAATGTCATAGCAGAAAGAGCATCAGGTGGAAGTCAGGGGCCATGGTTTCTACTTTTTTCTCTACCATTGAATACCTGGTATACTTGGGCAGGACACATTCCTTTTCATAGCCCTTTCTTCATTTGCAATGGCAATGTCTTCTCTAACAGCCATGATTTCCAGACTCCAGTTCCTTTGAGCAAAGGTGTTTGTCTGAACTAAATATAAGCTGGCCTCTCATGGACTATATTGCTTTGTGCCTGGATCTGAACTCAGTCATGTGGATGTGGGGGTATCCTCTCCCAACTCAGCCTCCCAGACTGCCAGTTAACTAATTTGCTCATGTCCAATGGGCTCTTTTATTCCCTGCTTCAGAGCCAATGGGAAGTCATGAGGCATTCCAGTCTAGAAGGTCATCACCACTTCTCATGCCCCCAGGATGATTTCTTATATGCATGACCAAATCCAGATACTATAAATCACCTGTAACTTCTCTCTTTTTTCTACTTGGGCCTGGCACTGAACTCAGAACAATGACTAACATCAGGGATCAGATACCTGCTGCTAGGAGGATTATTAAAATGCCAGGGCCTGAGGTGGCTTTGCTTTCCTGGCTGGGGAGGAGGAGAGGGGTCTACACTCAATCAATCTTGCCTCCCTTCCTTCCCTTCCTCAGGTCTTCTGGAATTTCCTCCCTCCCTCCCTCCATCCCTCCTAGGTTTAGAGGAAGAAAAAAAGATAACAGAGTAAATGGGTAAAGTTAAGTGGAAAGGGAGAGAAAATAAAGACAAAGCAATCAGCACAGAGAGGTAGGTTCCTCAGGCTTAGTTGGCAGAATCATGCTCTGAATCTGAGTTGAGTGAAGCTCACCTCACTGAAAAGGTAACTTGGCCTGAAATAGGAAGAGCCTGAAAGTTGTTCATGCCATTGACCCAGTAAATCCTCTTGTACCAATGTATCAGAATTGCAGATAAAGTTTTATGCACAAGCAAGTTTAACACAGGGAATTATTGTATTATTGTAATAATTATAATAGTGAATATTGAAATTAATCTAAATGCTTGATCTGGGATTGGTGATATAAATTATGGCTCATCTCTATAGGATGGAACATTTTGTAGCAATTTAAAATGCTATTTATGAAGGCCTTCCCTGGCATGGGTAAATACTTATGAGATGATATTAAGCAAAAGCAAGCAGAACATTGAGAAACTCAATGAAATTGATGGGCCACTAGTAAGACTGACAAAGAAAAAAAGAGAGAGGATGCAAATAAACAAAATTAGAAATGAGAAGGGGTGCATTACCACAGACCCTGAAGAAATAAAAGAAATCATAAGAGGATATTATGAACAATAATATGCCAATAAACTAGACAACTTAGATGAATGGACAAATTCCTGGAGACACACAAATAAACTACAATGACTCAGGAAGAAATAGAGGATTTCAACTAACCAATCACAAGTAAAGAGATTCAATTGGTCATCAAAGATCTTCCTACAAAGAAAAGCCCAGGGCCAAATGGCTTCACAGGGGAATTTTATCAAACATTCAGAAAAGAGCTAACACCAATCCTGCTCAAACTTTTCCAAAAAGTTCAGGAAAAAGGAACTTTACCTAACTCATTTTATGAAGCTAATATCATTTAAATACAAAAATCAGGTAAAGATGCCATAAGAAAGGAAAACTACAGGCAAATCTCCCTAATGAATATAGATGCAAAAATTCTCAATAGAATTTTAGCAAATTGAATCCAACAGCACATTAAAAGAATTATACACCATGACCAAATGGGGTTTATACCAGGAATGCAAGGATGGTTCAACACAAGAAAATCAATTAATGTAATACAGTACATTAACAAATCGCAAGGGAAAAATCACATGATTATCTCGATTGATTCTGAAAAAGCATTCAACAACATTCAGCATCCTTTTCTGATAAAAACACTCCAAAAGATAGGAATCAAAGATAGCTACCTCAATATGATAAAGGGAATATATGAAAAAACGATAGCCAGCATTGTACTTAATGGAGAGAGACTGAAAGCTTTCCTCCTAAGATCAGGAATAAGACAAGGATGCCCACTGTCACCACTAGTATTCAACATTGTGCTAGAAGTTCTAGCTAGAGCAATCAGGCAGGACAAAGAAATAAAAGACATCCAAATCGGAAAGGAAGAAGTAAAACTCTCATTATTTGCAGATAATATGATACTATACTTGGAAGACTTTGAGAAATCTACAGCAATGTTACTTGAGTTAATAAACAAATTCAGCAAGGTGGTGGGATATAAAATTAATGTGCAAAAATCAGTATCATTTCTATATACTTCTCCTGAGGAGTCAGTTAAGGAAATAATTACATTCAAAATAGCAACTAAAAGAATCAAATACTTAGAAATGAACTTAACTAAGGATGTAAATGACAGAAAACTGCTTAATACTGCTAAAAGAAATTAAAGGAGATATTAATAGCCAAAAGGATGTGTACACCCTACACAAAAATTAGCTCAAAGTGATCAAATACCTAAATATAAGAACTAGCACCATAAAGCTTTTAGAAGAAAATGTAGGGAAACATCTTCAAGACCCCATAAAAGGAGGGAGCTTCCTAAACTTTGCACCCAAAGAACAAGCAACAACAACAACAAAAAAACAGATAAATGGGAACTCCTCAAAATCAAATACTTCTGCACCTCAAAAAACTTTGTCAAAAGGGTGAAAAGGCAGCCAACTCAATGGGAAAAAATATTTGGAAATCACACATCGGACAAAGGTTTGATTTCCTGTATATATAAAGAAATCATACAACTCAACAACAAAACAAACAATCTAACTATAAAATGGGATAAAGATATGATAGATATTTTTCTGAAGAGCAAATACAGATGGAAAAGCACATGAAGAGATGCTCATTTTCATTGGATTTACAGAAATGCAGATCAAGACTGCAATGAGATACCACCTCAAACCTGTAAGAATGGTTGCTATTAAACAAACAGGGAACTATAAATGTTGGAGAAGATGTAGAGAAACTGGGACACTTATGCACTGCTGGTGGGAATGTATAATGGTGCAGCCACTATGGAAGACTGTTTGGTGATTCCTTAGGAAACTAAATATTGAGTTACCCTATGACCCAGCAATAGCATGACTTGGTATATACCCAGAAAAGCTGAAAGCAATGACACAAACAAACATTTGCACACCTGTGTTCATAGCAGCATTATTCACAAAGACCAAAAGATGGAAACAAACAAAATGCCCATCAACAGATGAGTGCATCAACAGAATGTGGTATATACATATGATGGAATATTATGCAGCAGTAAGACAAAATGATGTCCTGAAGCACATGACAAGATGGATGAGCCTTGAGGACATAATGCCGAGTGAAATAAGCCAGACACAAAAGTATAGATATTGTATGATTCCACCTTTATGACCAGCATACAGGTATAATCATAAGCTTATCATACAGAATATAGGGGACTTAAAGATACATAGAAGCTAGAGACGGGTGAACCGTTAGCTAATGAGGTTAAATTCCGATGTAAAGGACTAGATACGAGTGAATGGGGCTTCTTTAGTGGGTCTGTAAGAAACATTACCATATTGAAGAGGAACAAGATTGAAAGGGGTTGTATAGACATACATATCCCACTGATTAACACTAGAAATATGAATTAGGGCTCACAAGAATTACTACAAAGATATGGTTCTTGTATAAAGAGTGGTTAAGTCCAGGGTCCTTGGGGAAAACTGCTATTGCATGCCATGAGCTATGTTCGAAAGGAAACCATCAGCACTATCACAGCAACAGCAGAGGTAAATAATGAGGGGAGGGACAAGAGTTAAGAGGAAGGTTAGATTTCCTATTTGGTGAGGGTATATTTATTGGTTTTCTTTCTCTTGGCAACAATGGAATTATCTAAAATTGAGAATGTTGATGGGCTGTGGACTTTGGGCCCTTTACATGATGCCCAATGAATGCAGGTGGCTGAAGGATGCACTGATGGATAGGTAGATTGGCGAATGATAGTGTATACTTGGGAACAAAGGTTGTGCTGCTACAAAAAGAAACAAAGTCATGAGGCATGCAATGATGTGAATGAACATGTGGGACATTTGGTGTGATAAAATAATCCAGAAACGAAAGAAGACGAACGGTATGTCACCTTTAGAAAATGCTTATAAGAAACAAGAGGCCTAGATTGTAAGCTTTTAGAGCAGACACATTAAGTCTGGAGAGGTGATTATTATTTCTGGATTTTGAGAGGCTGTTTTATATATATAACCTGATATTTAGAGATGAGAACGAAGCCAAACAGGTAGGGCTTAAAGTAATTTAGAACATAGGGAGTTAAGGAAGACAGTGTCTATATTTTAGAACCACACATACTCTTTGAGACCAATGAAGGAAAATTTATTTTGTCTGGAACTGAAATTTTCTGTATTGCATAATCTAATTCAACCTGTCTGTATAGCTCATTTGAACAATTGAAACACAGGGAGCACAGAATAAGAAAGAGGTCCTTGAATCCTGTATAGACTATTGTAATGCCTAGATACATCCTAGAGTACACTAAGCAGATATTCAAAAAGTATTAGCCAAGTCCCCTGAGGGATGGGAGAAAGAACATGGAACTATTAAACCTTATGATCAGGGAATCCCCTGATACTGTGTCAAACTTTACGAATACCCAAATCAATAGTCCATATCCTCACAGGAGGCTTACTCTTGTGAAGCTTATGTAGGTAGTGGAGAATCTTAGATTACCTCTAGGCATGCCTAAGAGTTACTTCTGGAGGATCTCTTTTGTTGCTCAGATGTGGCCTCAGTCTCTCTAAGCCCAACTCTGCAAGTGAAATCATTGCCCTCCCCCTTACATGGGACATGACATCCAGGGATAAAAGTCTCCCTGGCAACATTGGAGAGGGCTCCCAGGGATGAATCCAGACCTGGCACTGTGGGATCACCAATTCCATCCTGACTGAAAGGGGGGAAAGCAAGTGTAATTAATAAAGTATCTGTGGCTGAGAGAGCTCAAGTAGAGTTGAGAGCCTACTGTAGAGGTTGCTCTTATGCAAGCTTCAATTAGACCTTGCTATCTAGCATAACCTGCCAACCCCCAAACAGGACCATTCCAGCCAATCCTAAAGAACACCTAGGGCAATATATAAGATTCCATGAGGGTTCCATGCACTAGAGTAACTTTCCAGAAACCTGTAACCTTCAGATGTGTCCCAGGTCCAGATAAGGCCTGAAACCTAGCTCAGCCTCTCCAGATCATCAGATAGTTCCATCTCTCTGCTCCATATTAGTGGCAGACCCTTCCAATATGAAAAATTTAGAATTGCCATCCATAGCCTAAACACCCCTAAAGAGAGAGCTGGAAAGATCAAGGGTGATGGTGGAGTTATACAGAGAAGAAACAATTTAACAAATGAATATGAATGCTGAATCATTAAATTACTATCTCTTTTAGCCTCCAGTATTTTAGAGCAGCAAGAAGTGAAAACCTAAAATTGTGAAATTGCAACCCATGTCAAGCTCTGAAATATGTTTGTG
The DNA here is from genome assembly GCF_023851605.1 of Tamandua tetradactyla. Lineage (NCBI taxonomy): Eukaryota > Metazoa > Chordata > Mammalia > Pilosa > Myrmecophagidae > Tamandua > Tamandua tetradactyla. The sequence goes on along the minus strand of NC_135334.1, from coordinate 65,045,055 downwards.
CTGGTTTGAAATGATGCATGTACCCTAGAAAAGCCATATTTTAATCCTAATCCCATTTTATAAAGGCAGCCATTTCTTCCAATCCCTATTCAGTATTGTATATTTGAAACTGTAATTAGATCATCTCCCTGGAGATGTGATTTAATCAAGAGTGGTTGTTAAGTTGGATTAGGTTGAGGCGTGGGTCTTGATTAGTTTCTGAAGTCCTATAAAAGAGGAAACATTTTGGAGAATGAAGGAGATTTGGAGAGAGCAGAGAATGCTGCAGCACCATGAAGAGGGTCCACAAGCCAGAGGCCTTTGGAGATGAAGAAGGAAAATGCCTCCCAGGGAGTTTCATGAAACAGGAAGCCAGGAGAAAAAGCTAGCAGATGATGTTGTGTTTGCCACGTGCCTTTCCAGCTGAGAGAGAAACCCTGACTGTTCACCATGTGCCTTCTCACTTGAGAGAGAAACCCTGAACTTCATCATCCCTCTTGAACCAAGGTATCTTTCCCTGGATCCCTTACATTGGACATTTTTATAGATTTGTTTTAATTGGGACATTTTCTCAGCCTTACAACTGTAAACTAGCAACTTATTAAATTCCCCTTTTAAAAGCCATTCTGTTTCTGGTATATTGCATTCTGGCAGCTAGCAAAGTAGAAAAATGTTCTACAACTAATTGTGGTGCTATGCTTTGAAATTTATAGCTTTTTAGTATATGTGTTATTTTTCATAAAAAAAGAAGGAAAAAAAAGTCGATTGTGATGAGAAAAAATATTTAACCCCTCGAGGCTCCTATATTGTCCTATAGCAGCTAGAAGGAGCATATGGCAGCCCATGACAAACTCTGGGATCTGTCCTGTAACTACTTATTGAAGAGTGCTTTGAAAACTACTGCTTCCCCCCCCCCTTTCTTTGTATATATGTTATACTATACAATAAAATGTTAAAAATATGTATGTATTGGATAGATGGAAATACTCGTGGTCAATGAGAGGGAAGGGTAAGGGGTAAGGTATGTATGAGTTTTTTCTTTTTTCGTTTTATTTCCTTTTCTGGAATGATACAAATGTTCTAAAAAAATGATGATGGTGATGAATATACAACATATGATGATATTATGAGGCATTGATTGTAGACCATATATGGAAGTTTGTATGTTAAAAATGTATGTGCTTGTACGTTGTATCAATAAAAATTAAAAAAAATCAACCAGAACAAATTTTAGCAAAAAATCAATAATATTACATAAAGACATAACATGTTTAAGAAACATTTTGAGAAGAGACATGCTTACATGTTAACAGTGCTTGAATTTGTCAATATTTTTATAATGAGCATGTAATTCTTTTATAATTTAAAAAAGGAGTGAGTAAAAATTAAAAAGGACTAAAGAGCTATTTTCCCCCTTGAAATCATAAATGATGCCCTGGACCTCTGTTGAGCCCGTGGGCATATAAGGTTGGTATGCCTTATTATTTTAAAGGATTTTGTGGCGTTTTAGGGATCTTAGAGATCATTTAGTTCATTTGCTCATTCTTTCGTTCACATATTCACGTACTCATTCTGAATTTTAGCTCTGTGTTAGTACTGGGGATTCAGAAGACGTGGTCTTTACTCCAGAGCCTCTCACTGTCCAGTAGGTGAGTCTGGGCCAGCCAGTTCAGGAAAGAAACAATTCTAACAGTGTATGAAGCTTCACTCACCAGCCCTTACACATAAATGGTACACATTAAATATCTATTTAATGGACAGATAAACAGTACAGTGATGGGGGTCATGTAGGAGGCTATGCAAGTTCAAGGGACAATCACAAAACACAGTTCAGGGGTCTTAGTGGTCATGAAATGATTGTCGAACTGGTCCCCAGTTTCACTGAGGAGATCATGTATGATATAATTTGATAAGGGTTCAAAATGCCTTGCTGACAGGACTGAGATTAGAATTCATGTCTTAGAATTCTTAGCTTTCCATGATATAGCAGTCTGGGACCCTGCCAGGTGCTCCCTCATCTGAGAAGCTTTTGAAGGCTCTTTCCCTCCATCCTTCTTCCTCTAACTGCAGATGGTCAAATGGTCCTTCTCAGAGCTTCCACAGGCCCTGATGCTTACTGCATCCTTGTGCCAGATGCCCTGTGCTAGTGTTGTCACTGACGTGTCTGCCTCTCTCCCTAGAAAGTGCTCCTTCAGTGCAGGGCTCTATCTTGTCTGCTATTGTGTATTTGGTGCCTACCCCAGAGGCAGGTGCTCAAGAATATTTTCTGAAATGTTTCCAACTGTTCCTGATTAGAGCCAATAAAGTAAGCACTGCAACTTTTCTGGGAAGATTTTTAAGCTTGGCTTTCCAGGCCAATTGTTGTCCTGGGGGCTAACTTATGTCCTGCTAGATTGCTTGGACTTTTGAGGCATGCTCTCCCTGGTTACCTCCATGCTGTGCCCCGAAAGCCACCTGTTGCTCTGGCTTCTAGAGTTTGCCTACCAAACTCAAGCTACTTTCACATTCTTCCCTGCCTGAATAGGTCCTTAGATCCAACTTTTCCCAGTCGGCCTCTCTTCTGTGGAAGGTGCCTGAGTGATGCTAGGCCACATGCTGGGAAGTGAACAATTACATTGCTGTTCCTCCGTGGACAAGCCAGGGGTGTGGGGTATGCTTCTTTCTTTCCTTCTCACTTACTATGGGCTGTCCCTCCCTTTCCTGAAATGGGTCTCATGATCACTCCTGTTCTAACACTTAACATGAGCCTGTGTCCTGAGCCTGGTAGAAAGTTTACCTGGGCAAATTGGCCAGGGAAAGATTAGACTACTTTGACAAGTTAGGGCTTCTTTGAAGCAAACTGGGTGTGAAACCCCATCAGCTATGAGACCCTTAGGGAAATAATTCCTATGCAGCCATGGTATTTGCCAAGTGGCTTCCATTTATCCTCATTTAGTATCAGTACCTTGACTTTCCCCCTGGAAACTGCTCTCTCCTGCACTGTTCATCCAGGCTAGAGCACATGACCCAAGCCCGTCAGCACAGAGCCTTCCTCTGGCCACAGTAGGGACTCAGGGAGGGGCACTTGGCACTCTCAGAATCAATGAGAGGAAATGGGAATTTTGATAATACTTTGGGAATAAGAAATTCAGTTTTTTTCCCTATGGATTCAGAAACTAAATGATACCCAAAGGTGTAGGGTACCAAACTGCATAGTATAATAATATGGCAGTGACTCAGGGCCAGTAACAGTGGAGTGTCACCATCTCTAGGTCCAAAGGGATGTGGGAAGGAGTAGTTACCAGAACCTAGAAGGAAAGGGTCATGGTGAGAGAGAGAGCCACCTTAAAAGAAGCAGTAACCTTGGATTGAAGGACACGGCCAGCCTGAGATGACCCCACCAGGCAGTCAGGGGAATAAATACCCTGTCCTCCCATCCCTCCAATCTTCCCTCCAAACTGCTGTTGGAGTTTCCCATTGGCCAAACCCATCTGGAAGTCAGAGTTGCTGAAGGGAAACCCTGTTGATGGGGCCCAAACAGTGTAAGCTCCTGAGGCAGAGGGCAGGGAGAAGAAGGGTAGCAAGTGGATCTGGAAGGACAAAGGGAAAAGATCTGGCACACATTCAGAATCCAGTTCTACTCAATGCACACGAGCCAGTAAACTCCCCTTTTACGCAAATCATTTGGGCTGGGTTTTCTGTCATTTGCATCCAGGAGAATACTCACTTGACACAGTGGCTTAACAGAGCTTTGGTTGCTTCTTCTGTATTTTAATGTCTACCAGCAGGAGAGGTCCTAGAGTAAAGGGGATGATGGTAAAGAGCACTGTGGCGAGGGCTCACGGATCAGGGGCTGAAACTTTGCCATTGTGTATCGGGGCACACTGCCCACTCAGGAGCCAGACCCTTCTCACAATGGCCCCCAAGAAACACAGCCGGCAAAGGGGAGAAGCCATTGATTTCTGGAGTATGGAGACCCAACAACTTAGGGTGCTTATTCAAAAAAAAAATTAAACAAAACAAGAAACCACAGTAATGTAGTAATTAGACCGGCACTGTTGCCAGCATTTGTTTAACGGTTGAGTGATCAGAAGTTTTCTTTTCTTTTTCTTTATTTTTTCCTCTTTCTCCTGTCAACTCTGGCTGATTAGAAAGGCATGTGAATCTTTCCTTACACATAATTTTCCAAGTCTGAAGTGAGAAATTGAACTGAACTCAATTACAGCAGTGAATCTAATATACTTAATTGCACATAGGAGCTGGGGATTTGAAGGGTGCCACTGAGGATGGGTGTGAGTAAGGAGGAAACTTGGAAAAAACGGATGCCAAATGCACCTGTGGGTTTGCACATGAGCTCAAGGGTATGCACACCCCCTCCAAAACACAGATTCGTGTGTGCACAATAATGAAATGCAGAAGCTGCAGATTGAATCCTCTGAGATGGTGGCATGTCCTCTGATGGTTTGGCTTGTGAATTGATAACTGCTTTAAAGTGCTAATTCTGAAACCAGTATGAGTTTTAAAAATGTTTTTCCCTTTGAGCACCCGCAACAAAACTAATGAAAAGAGGCAAACAAAGGAGGGAAGTTGGAGGGCAGAGTATTGCCCCAAAGGGAAAACAATGAGCAAGACTGATTGAAACCACACTGTTCCTCTGCAGCAGTGAATTCCAGCAATATGGGGTGTGTGAAGATCAGGGGTGGCCTCTAATGAACTGGCAGCCCTGGCCTTCCGAGCTAATAACCCTCATAGTACTGACCATTTGCTGAGCACTATTTCTCAATGCTGGATTCTATGCCTGTGCTTTTCATGACTGAACTTCATTCTTCAAAATAAAATGCTTTGAAGAGTGGGTAGTAGCATTCCTGTTCTATAGATGAGGATAGGACAATACAGAATGGGATCTCAGGTCGAAATGGAAGCCAAGAATTATTGCATGATATCCCACTGTCACTCCAGAACTCCAGAATTTGAGGCACAGAAACTTCCAGGCTAGGCAAACACATATAGTTAGCAAAACTATAGGGTTGGATTCTTGTGAGTCTTTGGTCAGATATTTTCATCAATCAGTCAATCTATAACCTTGTTTTATGTGTGTCCATCTAAAGATACCTTACGTAATATATATTGCTGATTCATTAAAATTGAACTCATCACTAACAGCGCTTAAAACTAAGGCCTGAATGAAACTAGTCTTAACACGTGTATTTTCTCCAAAAGGCACATCCCAGTCTTCTTGTGCTTAGGAAAACTAGACAGCCTGGGAGCCATTTTAAACAGTTAAATCACCAACACAAAATACAAAAACATGAAAAAGTGACATTAAATATACCATTAAAAAGACTATTGTTTACAAGACGAGAAATGAAACAAGAAGGCAGACTCTTGCCTTGTTCGACCTTAGCTGGGATGGTGCACGTTGGACAATTCAAATTTTTCACTGCTCTGTGCATGTCTATGAAGGACTGCAAAAAATACTGTTGAGTATTGATTTTGGAGTTACATGTAATTTTTAGCCAGTAGGCAAATTCATAAATTTGGAACTTCAAATAGTGAGGATCAATTGTAGTTGTTAGTTGCAAGGTTGGCAGGAGCCACAAAGGTTGAGCTGTGAAATTCTGCAGAGCGGTGATGAGAAACCAAAGAATGAAGGAGCCGCTGGCCCACACCTCGAGCCTGAAACCATACTCTCCTGCTCTTGCCTGGGCTTCATCTCATCAAAGGGGATCCTGAGGTGTAAGAGAAGTGTATTTAACTTGGAGGGGCGGGTGCTGCCCGAGTACTGTGACTATGTGGAGTTGGCATCAGATGGTGAGAGAAGGGAGTCGGACTTGGCTTTATAAACAAGTAGGGAAGCAGCCATAGAGATCCAGGGAATGGAAGAGCCAGGGAGATGACATGTCAAAGCAAGTCATCAGGAGGGTGGTGCAGGTGAGCCTGGGCTTGCTGCCAGTGACTAGTTCTGATATGCTGGGCTGTGCTGGGCATGGGTTTGGGCAGGCTTGAGGCATTTCAAGTCCCAGGAAGAGGGTTCCTGTTATTGGCTCTTCAACTTGTACCACTATTCCCTCCTTTTAGCTTTTGTGCATTTCAGACTAACCGTGGTCAATCTGACTGTGAAATCATAAAGGCAAATACCACATAAACTGTTATCCCACGTTTTAGATGAAAAAACTGAATCAGAAGGATCAAGGAGCATGTTCAAGGTCATAGATTGAGGAAGCAGAAATGGTGGGATCAACCCCCCCAATTCTTTCCATTTGCCCATGTTGCTTGGTAAGCTGTTTGAAGGCTATGTAGAACAGTATTTGGAGATGAGCATAGGACTTGGAGGCAGCCAGACCTGGCCCCGAAACTTGGCTTCGCAATCTATTAGCTGTGTATTTCCACTCCCTCTGTTTTTCCACTGTACCAAACTGCCTTGGCCTGTCCTGTGGTCTGCTTCGCACAAGTAACCACAAAAGAATTCAGAGACGGAGAATTGCAGCTTGGTGCTCGAATGCCTGATCCCTGTTAGTCACTCTGCATACACAGAAGACAGCCTGACAGTACGGCCCTCGTGGGAGGGAAGTCCCAACACTGCCTGGAAGAACCTAATTATGCTCGGAGAACAACTTTCACCTGGCAGGGTCTGGCCCTTCAATGATGCGAATGTGTTGCAAAGAACATTTTCCAAGTGAGAATGTGGATGCTGTAAAAACAAAATGGAATGATTAGGGAGGCACTGGACCATGGGAGTGTTTTTCTTGAGCAAGTCTTTTAACCTTGCAGTGAGGCTGACCCTCTCACAGGCACTGACAGTCTTTTCAGGACAGAGGAAACAAGCTAAGTTCTTTTTAATGTACATTAAATTGAACCTGTCAACCTTGACAAGGTCCCATTAAGTAGATGGTCACTAAGAGGACAGCCTGCCCAGAAGACTTGTGGCTTGGGAGGCTGTAGTGGATGGCACACCCTCCCACAATTTCGGTTGCACAAAATTTCCCTCCCTCCCTTCTCTCCTCAAAAACTATGGCTTATTCGTGATCATGAAGGTCTAAAACCTGTGCTAAGTGCTTTATATGCAATTTCTTTTGCCATCCCCATAAAACTCTTACGAGATGGGTTCTTTTTCATCCTCATTTTACAGATGAGGGAAGCTAAGGCTCAAAGAGATGACATGTCACAGATTATCAATGGTGTCTATTAGGTTAGTTTGACCTAACCACTTAGGCGTTTAATATCTTCAGATATTATTTTCCGAACAAATCAAACTGTTTTCATTTGCTATGCTGTCTTCCAGTCCTTGCCCATATATACACGTAATTTTTAGATGATTGTAATTGTAGTATAGCTATGGTTTGTCATTCTTTTAAGATTAATTTTTACTTTTTATTGAAGTAATATGTACATATTTTTAAAAGTCAATTCATATAAACACAGGCCTTAGAAAACATATCCTGACCTTACTCTGTCTCTTCTAACTGTTGCTCCTGCTCTCCAAATGGTTAAATGAGTTTGTTTACATTGCTGCTTCTTGTTCTATCAGTTTTAAATATTAACTTCCTTGAGTGGTGGATGAGGACTAGCTCTCTCTCCTTTGCTGCCCTTCCTTACTGGAAAGCCATAGTTACATCACACGTTAATCCCTAAGTCATGACTATTTCCATTATGACTTTGTGGATATTGGGCACTGCAGAGCCAAGTGTGTCTCCATCTTACAGATGAGAAGTTTGGGACTCAGAACAGTAGAATCATTTGTTCATAGACACCCTACTATTAAATATCAGTCCAAATTCAGTCTCAAACTGGACAATTAGCTGGCCAATTAGACCAGCTGTGACCAACGTCTCCTTGACCGTCAGTGTCTCATGTACTCATGTATTTAATGTGTTTGGGAAATGCTGCAATAAGGTGACTCTGTGACAGGTTTTCTCAGGTTTGACATGCTAATGTGTATTTTGAGTCACTAAAGAAGAGATAGTATAATGCACTATTTTACAAAGTATTGGGGAATTATCATTCCCAAAGTAACATTGAGGCTGTTCCTTGAAGGTTGGGTAGAATTTGAGCATGAGACATTAGATCTAGTTATTGAATCATTGGGCCAAGGGACAATGGACTCTATGGGATTGCCTATAATACTTTGCTCTCCTCCATCCTGCACCTCCTTCTCTCATTCCTCCTGGTCCACCTTGTTCACTTAGTACCAGTCATGGTGGCTTTTTGTTCAGGTTCTTGATTACTCCACCACCATATTGGTTATCTTTCATAACAGGTGAAGCAAAGAGCCCTGCTCTGTCTAGACCACTCTTCACACCCCTCACTCATATTTACTTATTCTTCAGAGCCTGGCCTATAGGCAGCTTTCTCAAGGAATCCTTTTCTAACATTCTGATTAGGTTAGGTCTCCCTGTAGTATGTTCTCAAAGTATGTTTGTACTTCTATATCACATCATATCAGTGATAACACATCCCATCCCATTTGCAATCTGTGGTGGTTAGATTCAGTTGTCAACTTGGCCAGGTGAAGGTACCTAGTTCTGTTGCTGTGTACATGAGCCAATGGTACATAAACCTCATCTGTTACTCATTACATCTGCAGTCAGCTAAGAGGCGTGCTTGCTGTAATGAATGATGCTTGATTTAATTAGCTGGTTCTTAAATGAGAGCGCACAAGGTAGCACAGCCCAAGCAGCTCAGCATACCTCATCTCAACACTCCCAGCTCAGCCAAAGCCTTTGGAAAGGCAGAAAGAAATCACCCTGGGGAAAGTTGTTGGAACACAGAGGCCCAGAGAGAAGGCCAGCAGAGATCACCCCATGCCTTCCCACGTAAGAAAGAGCCTCAGTTGAGAGTTAGCTGCTTTTCCTCTGAAGAACTAACGAAATAAATCCCCTTTAATTAAAAGCCAATCTGTCTCTGGTGTGTTGCATTCTGGCAGATAGCAAACTAGAACACAATCATATACTTATATGTTTTGTTTAGTCTCTTTTCTGGAGACTCTATGATCCTTCTGGAGAAGGAACCATGTCGGATTTGCTTACCACAATATGCCCCTAGCATGGTGGCTAGTGCTTGTTAGGGGTTCAGAAAACACTTGTTGATCCGTTGCAGAAATGATCAAATTGATGAAAGGAAAAGATTGCTTCATTTGTCATCACCATTAATGAGGGTGCTAATTATGAATTTTGTTTAAAATGGTGACTCTTGTTAAAATTCCAATATTCTGCTTCACAATAGGTCTGCAAGGAGACATGGAAATAATGCAAAACATAGCCTCAAATGTGATGAATATTCAATGAAACAGAATCCTAATTTAAAAAAAATCATTTTTGTTCATTTCATGAATTATTTGCCAACAGGTATCTCAGCATGGGACTGCCTCCATCCCCAAAATACCCGGCCTCAAAAGCATATTCAAGCGTTCTTCATGAGTCCTGTAAATTAAGTTCTCATCACAGAGCCCGAGGAGAAAATTATTATTTTCTTTTAAAAAGTGAAAAAGCAAGTGCTTGGAATAAAGAGAAAGAATCAGGTTAGATCTTTTTAAGGACTCATTTTTCTAGCTTTGGCTGGCTAAGCAGGGAAGCCTGACCCAGAGTCTTGGGGCAGTGCTTCCATCTCCCAGGAAATTTGTGACTCCAGTGAGATGAGACATTCTAGTAGCTGTGCTTTCCATTTTACCATATGAGATGTCTGGGAAGACTAAGTAGTGTATCACCTCCAAAATCATCTAATACAATGTCTGCCTATGCAGTAAAGTGCTCGTCCCCTTGCCCTACCCTTGCTTCATCTGGCTCCCTCTGCTCTTAATGCACTGATTTATTATTTAGCTCTTCTTCTACCCTAGACAGTGGACACATAAAGAGTAGGGATAATATCCTGTCTCATCTCTGAGTCCCTAGCCTTCCTATAACACCTGATGCACATACTCAGTAAATGTTTATTTATGAAAGGGTGAATGATTCCATTAACAACCCTGTAAAGTGATCATGGCATATTTTAGTATTGCCCATCAACCAGTAAAGAAAACAGATGCTCAGACTTGCCTGATCCCCAACCCATATAAACTTTCAATTAAGGATGATGTTCAATGCCCTGCAAGCCCTGGGCTCTGCCTACCTCTCTGGGTTAGCCCCCAGCTGCTCTCCACTTCATTGTTTGCTATCTAGGAACCCAAAACAACCTGTATTGACTGACTGGGTAAATGTCATTTGATGCCTCAATCCTCCGTGAAGGCATCTCCTCCTCTTGGAAGACTTCCATGGAAAGGACTTCCCTGTTCTGGGGTAGGTCTCCCTCTCTTCATGCACTTAGGGTACCCTCTACTTATCATAGCACTTGCAAGTTGGTACAGAGATTGCTTATTGGTCCAATGCCCTGATGGATGAGCAGCTTTTTCAAGGGAAGGGCCAGGGTCTGCTCAGCCTAACATGGAGTTAACTATAGAGCGGAGCTCAAATGAGTATAAAGAATAACCAGAAGTGTGCCGGTGCCCCAGTCTGGCCGTGCCATCCTGTGCTCTTTTCCAGGCACCACACTCCCCAGAGAGCACAATAGGAGCATCAGAAGGGGGAAAAATAGATCAAATGGAAGCACAAACCAAAATTGGCAGCCATCCTCAAGATGCTGAGAGGCTGCCCATCTGCTCTTCTCACGGTCTAAATCCACAGTTGTGCCCTCCATGCTGAGAGAGCAGGCAGCAGCTGGCCCCCTGCTGAGAGTGAGGAAAGGAATAATTTATTGCAAAGGGCCCTCTCTAAATCAATCTTCAAATCTGTTCCAAAGGTCTGGGAGCAGAGGCAGTTTGAGGGTTCCATCCTGTCCAAACTGCTGTCACCTCTGCTTTCCAGCTACATTTGGCCATAGTCTTACCTGGGCTTGAAACAGATACTTGATATTCATTTCTAGGAACAATATTGGGAAATTGGAGATTAGAATATTTGACTCCCTTCAAAACAGACCAATGCAACTGCTGGCATGTCCTGAGGCTGCAACCCCTGTGCCTGGCATCTGGGTAATATACATGGCGCTGGGCAATGATTTCTGGCTAATTAGGTTTTTTATGGAAAGCTAGTTTCCATGGCTGATGCCTTTGAATATCAAATGATGTCTCTGGCAGCCGCATCTGGGAGCATCTCTTTTTGGGAATCACAATTTGCTTTTTTTCTCAGAGTTGGGAATTGCAGGCTGGATTGTGATCCAGCACTCTGTGTTTGGAGGTGGAAATGAGTCGTGATTGGTAAATATGGATCTGTCCCAGAGGTCAACCCTCTTCTTCTTAGAGCACAGGCTAAAGATGGTGACCTTCTGCAGACCCATGTTATACAAATGATCCTGTCCTCTGGGCACCACTGATTGAAATATCAAAAGTAGCCAATCCATGGGCTTGCCAGTGGTTCACAATATGATCTGGTGTAAAAGGTTGAGCATGGCTGATTCCACTTGCTTTCTTGGGCACGTGCATAAGAAACCCAAAGGAAGTGAGGCTGGTGGTAATGGTGAAAGGTGATGCTGAAAGGTCAGTTGGAAGAAGACATGAAAGGGGTATTGATGGGCCACATGCAAAGTGACATTAGGAGAGAGCAAGACAATGAATCAGCAGAAGCCATGGCATAGAGAAATGTGGGTGGGATCAGTGGGAAGGCAAGAAGGGAACAGATGTGCAGCAAAGGGAAGCATTATAATGAGACCACAGAGCCCTGTGGGTTTCCATCTGCACTCCAGTTCTAATTTCCACGGCTGCAGGTAACTTGTAGGGGTGGGTGTTCCTTGAACCAAGAAAACCCTTTTTATGCATTTTCTCATTAAACAGGCTGAAACTAAGCCCTGTACTGAATGCTGGGGTAAGGTCCTTGATATTAAGGAACTCACAGTCCCATGGGGGAGTGAAATGTGTAAAGGGACAATGTGTAAAGTCCAGCAGTGAGGAAGTAAAATAGAGAAATATGAAGTGACATTAAAACAGTGGGGAGGAGCATCTAAATCTGCTGTGGAGAGTAGAGGAAGGCTTTCTAGCCAGATTAAGGTGGGCTTGGAACAAATTCCAGGCAGAGGAAATGGAATGTGCAGGAGTCTGAGAGGGAGCAAGGACTGTTAAGAGATCTGTAAGGAGCTGGGGACTGCTGGAGCATAAAGCATGGCCATTCAGAGGAAAATGTAGGTGTAGGTAATTATGATGGGATGGTGAGCAAAACAATAGCATCAATGTATTAGTTTTCAGAAGCATGGATTATAAAATTATGGAGATGAAAGGAACTTTAGAGATCCTTTTTCAGATTCAACTATTTTATTTTACCAGTGAGGAAACTAAGGCCTGGAAAAGGGAAGTCATCTTCCCAAATGAGTAATGGCAGGGGTGGGATGAGATCCAGGAATCCTGAGTGCTGGTTCTAGCCTCTGCCTAGAAGAACAGCTGGCTACAGTGACTCAGTAGCTTTTCCATTTCAACCTGATGCTTGATGGAGAGAAGGAAAAAGCCTGCTCTTTAACAGAGACATCGAGAACTCGAGGAACAAACAGTGCCATAAGATGATTTGCTCTGCAAATAAGTACTTGGTTCCCATGCTTACTGCTAACATGGAATGCTTTTTCTCCTCACCAAATCCTGTCCCTTCTCCTGTAGGAAAGCTTCTGTGACCTCCTAGAGCCTATAGTTTGGAGGTTGTCTCTCCTCTAGCACCTACATGTTCCCTGGGTACATTCCTGATTGTTGATGTGAGTTTCTGTTCATTGTAGTGACTATGTCTCTAAATGGAAGCTCCTGCATTGAGAAAGGGGCTATCTGCCATACTTCCTTGCACCTTATAATACTTAGTTCTGTGCCTGACTCACGGACACACAGACTGATGGATTCTTTCAGGATTCCCCCAATTCCCTCTTACTTTCTGAAGCTAATTGGATTTAGGATTATTGCCTCATTTCTAGTATTGCCTGCCAGAGTTTCTCAATATTTCTTAACATTGAATGATAATTTTAGCACCCCCTTACCCTCAAATGGAGCTTGATAGTTCACAAATACTTCCCCACCTATATACATGGAGACTAAACTGGGAAAGGATAACTGACCCTCTAGATTTTGGAGATGATGCTGATCAAAGTGATGGATGACTTTCAAAGTCACACTTATGCAACTGAGAACTGACAGAGGGTGAGGGAGAACCAGTGACGTAAACATTTTCAGGCAGGTGGGAATTTGGGGAAAAGTGCAAGGTGTAGACACAACCATACTCTGCATCTCGGAGTCCTCATATATGAAATGCTCAAAATAGACTAGATTAGGCATCTTTCAGTTCTGGTAGTCTACAAAAATGCATTAGTTGCTATGTGGGTTTCATACTTGTTGCACAAATACTAGACATATTTGTTTAACCTTGCCTGGGACATTTTTTTCCTGACAAAAAAAAAGATGCTTATTCCCTATTCCCTGATAAATTCTAAAATTCCTCTTTTGTATCTCCCTTCTTCTCACATCATCTTTCTCTTAATCTATTGCACATTCAACTTCTGACCCAGTCATGCTAATCACATGGCATGGAAAGTTCAAAGGAGGTTGCTGTGCTGGATATTTTCCTTTGCTCTCCAGATCCACTCTTCTTTCTTTTCCATCCTACTCGGTACCACTGGAGGCTGTCCCTCTATGAACTGCATCAATAGGACCCCTTGACTTCTGGCTTCTGATTGGGTTCAGTGGATGGAGGCACTAGCAGGTGGTGGAAGGGTGGGAGGAGAGTGGAGGTCAGGTGTCTACTCTCCTGACTCCTTCCCACTGGGTCTGTAGAAGGCTACAACCCTCTCCCAGAGACCACAGCTCCTGCCAGGGGGTCTTTCCATGTGGCTACTTTTTCAGAGTTCTGGTTACTGTCCCTTTAGGCCTAGGGATGGTACAAGCTACCTACCAGTGCTAGTCACGTGGTTTACATCCTCTTTTGTAGTTTTCCTAAATCCTGCCCAAATCTATGTAAATTCCTCTTTCCTTAAACTCACCTCAAATATCTAATCTGAGTGTGCCAACTGCATTTTGCTGGGACCCTGAGTGAAAGTCAACTTAGAAATAAAAAGACAGAGAAAATAAAAGCTGATTGTTTATCAATGTTTTGTAGGCTAAAACTAGAATATATTTTTTCCATTTCAATATCCCAGTGGAGGTACAATGCTGGGTCAGCCCATGCATTGATTGGGAAAATTTTGCTGCTGCCAAATGCTTAGCATGTTTGGAACACTGTTTATAATGTATTTGGGCAAGTAGATGTGAACCAATCTTGTTCTAGAAAACACGGTACTCATAGATAGTAACCCCCTCTGGTCTTATCCTTACTTGAAAGCCTGGCTTATCTCCACTTCTTCCATGGAGCTTTCTGGAATTTCTACAACATCCTCTTGTTGCTGCTGCTGTCCTTCCTGTCTGTTAATTTGTTATTGTACTTTTGGTTCTAATTCCAGCTAATTGTCTTCCAAATATTCAGAGATTTTAAGGACAAGAACCATGGCCGTATTTCTGTAGTTACCCATGTATCTAGAATGACGCTGAATGTTCCTGAGCACACACTTGGTAATTGAATACATCCCTGCATAAATGGTATTGTGCAATTTACATAATGAAATTTACAGCAAGCCAGACTATGTTTCTCTCTGGCTCTGATTTCTACTTTCAGGAAAACTAATTCTCTCAAATTTACCCAGAGCCCAGACTCTTGACAGCAGTCTGGCATCCATGAACAATGCTGCTTTTTTTCCCCTTCAGTTTCTTAGTAGTCTCTGAGCCAGAAATTTGTAGAAAACAGCTAAAATCTTCAAGGAATTGAGAACTCCCCTTCAGGAACCTTAGAGGTGGGCAACAATTCACCTAAAGAAGAGCCATCTGTTCTGCTGGAATGGCTCTTAGACTATTTGTTGTTTTGTCCTCCTAGCTGCTCTCTTTCTCTCCTTTTGGGTGGTAAACCAGATGACCTCTTTATATCATGATTGCTCTGTTGTTTTAAGCATGGCTTTTTCAATGGAAGAGAGAAGAGGGAATTTGGTTTTATTCAGAGCATAGCAAATACTAGCAAATTCCAATCTCATTCATGGGCACTGCTCAAGTAACTAGATATGTTAGAGTCTTGGGTAGGGAGCCCTAACACCCTAAAACCTACTTTGCTCCAATTTTCTGAATTTAATACTGGAAGGTCCTCAAATTGGGATGTGAAGTTAGATTTGAATATTAGTGCATTTAAATCCTTGGCAGTTTAATTTATTATGATCTGTGTGGTTTTAAAAATTGACTTGTATAACCCCTTTCTATATTAGAGACTATGGCAGATTGAGTTTTATAATCCAGAAAACACATGTTCTTTTTTTTTTTACATGGGTCCTCGGGCATGGCAGGCAGGCACTCTTATTTGCTGAGCCACCATGGCCCGCGCCCAAAACACATGTTCTTAACCTTAATCCCATACATGTGTGTATGACCCCATTGTAAATAGGACATTTTGAAGATGTATTTTAAGTCAGGGAGTGGCCAATTGAATCAAGAATAGTCTTAGACCTATTACAGGGGGCCTTACAAAGAAAGAGGCACAGAGAGGATCTAGAAGTCAGAGGAA
Source organism: Tamandua tetradactyla (assembly GCF_023851605.1). Taxonomy (NCBI): domain Eukaryota; kingdom Metazoa; phylum Chordata; class Mammalia; order Pilosa; family Myrmecophagidae; genus Tamandua; species Tamandua tetradactyla. Next base: position 65,029,531 of record NC_135334.1, on the reverse strand, counting down.
TATGGATGAGAAAGGAGAAGACGTCTTCATCTGGTGGGAAAACCAAGGAACTGAAGGATTGCAGGCCAGCCAGAATGTTATTGACCCCAGGAGAAAGCAAGCCTACTAGCCTCTGAAACTGTTAGACAATTAATTCCTTTTGTTAAGCCAAACCATTGTATAGTATTTGTGATTGTAGCCTATCAAAAGCAAGACATATTTGGTACTGAAAAGTGGGGTGTTGCTATTACAAATACCTGGAAATGTGAAATGATGTTGGAATTAGGTTATGGGTAGAGACTAGAAGAATTGTGAGGTCCTTGATAGAAACAGCCTAGACCATTTGAAGATACTGCTGGTTGAAATGTGGAGGTGAAAGATATTTCCAATGAGGCCTTAGAATGAAATGATAAATGTGTTACTGGCAACTGGAGGAAAGTTGACCCTTATTATTAAGTAGCAGAGACCTTGGCTGAATTATCCTAGTGTTGGCTTGAGGGCAGATAAACAATGGACCTGGATATTTAGCTGAGGAGATTTCCAACTTGTGTGGAAAGTGCAGCCTGATTTCTCCTTGAAAATGTGAGAGGAATGGGATAAACTGAAATTTAAGCACACAGGGACCAGAAATTGATAATTTGGAAAGTTCTTAGCCTATCCAGATAGTATGCTTTGAGAGTTATGCCACAAGCAGCTCTATCAAGGTCTTCTCTGAGCTTGTGGAAGGTGAGTCCTAGAGAATAAGGTTCCACCTAAAGGTATAATTAAACAAACCTTTGCTAAGGAGGATGCACCTGAACATGGATTTGGTAGGCCATTTCAGAGAAAGTCAGAATCAGAAATGTGGTTATCTGGGAAGGATCTGTGGAAAAGCCTTTTGTCTGATGGTTTAGACCCCTATGAACTACACACAAAGCCAACAAGGATTTTGCAATATTTGTATGAGCAGAACCACTGCCAGCCTGGACTGAAAGGCACAGAGAAGGGACAAATTGAAGGAAAAATGACTTCAAGGGCAGAAACATGGAAGCTGATGTCTGCGCTGAAAGATCTCCTCAGGCCAAAAGAACAGGTCCGTCTGCTGTGCAGAAGGAAGCGGTCTGCTTCAGTACTTGAAGGGAACAGATCATCTCCCCCAGTCCATGAGAATTCAGTCACTAACCCAATGCTTGAAGAGGGTGGGGTCTATACCCCAGTTTCAGGCAGAGTGAAATTGCCACTCCAGTGCTGGGGATGGGGTGGGGATCTGCTGAGTTTAGACTTGTTTGGGACAGTGACCCCTGTTTTATTTCTGATTTCTGTCTTCTGGAATAGAAATATTTATACTATGCCTGCCCCACTATTTTATTTTGGAAGCAGAAAACTTGTTTTCTATGTTTCACAGACCCATCAGATAGAGAGGAATTTTGCTCCAGAATGGATTACACCTATAGTTGATTTTGATGAGATTTTGGATTTAGCTTTGTTCTAAAATGGCTTAAGGCTTTTAGGATATTGTGATTAAATTAATGTATTTTGCATGTGGAAGAACAGTCTGCATGTGTCAGTCTACAGAGTATGGACCGTGACAGGGTGAGTTATGTAACCCAGAAAAAAATATGTTCTTTATCTTAATTCCATTCCTGTGGGTGTGAACCCATTGTAAATAGGCTAACTGAGTCAGTATGCAGCTTAATCCTATCACTGGGGGCCTTATACAGAGAAAGGCATGGGGAGGATCCAGAAGCCAGAAGTCAAAAGAACCTTGAAAAGAGAGGACATTGACATGTGGTGGGAAAATGAAAGGAACCCAGGGAGTGCTGGTCAGCCAGATCACTGCCAACCCTGGGAAGAAGCAAACCTAGGCCCTGAAACCATGAGGCAGTAAATTCCTGTTGGTAAGCCAACCCATTGTGTGGTACTTGTGATTACTGCCCAGCAAAAATAAGACAGAGATAAAATTGCCACATGTCACATATATCAGATTTTTAATCAGTTTATTTTTTTTTGTCTCAATTTTATTTATGGCACTTAGGGAAACTTTTCATTTTTATATAGTTCTTCTACTTGTTCTAAGATGGGTATTCTGTTCCACTGGATTGTCTATTTTTGGGTTAGTAGCAAATTTAATACTCCTGAATTAAATGGGCACTTTCAACATTTTCGGATGGGACTATAATTTCGTGTAACTGTCCAGGAAAACCAATTTGCCCACAGTTATCAAGAGCCTGAAACATGTTTCTATCCTTTGACTCAATACTCCCTGTCTAATAATCTCTGCTAAGGAAATAACAAGCAATGTAAAATATTTATACACTATCATGTTCATTACAGCATTATTTATACTAGTGAAAAATGAGGACTTTCAATAGATTATTATGTGGACATTAACATTTTGATATTTTCCAAAACCTGGGAAATACTTATGATACAAGTTTAACAACCAGCTGTCTGAAAAAAAAAAAAAACCCTAGTTTATCATGTCTTCCAATCTCTGTGGTATAAATGTTCCCACTATGGCTGATTTCAAGCCATCAATGTGATGTCACTGGACGTTGAGTTGGAAAGATTTGTGCATAATTGATTTTTGTGATCTAGTACAAGCCAGCACCAGGAAAGCTCTGGATAGAATATTATGTGACAAAAATAGAATGTAAAAGAGTGCATATGGGCGGGCCATGGTGGTTAAGTGACAGAGTTCTTGCCTGCCATGCTGGAGACCTGGGTTCAATTCCTGGTGCCTGCCTGTGCAAAAAAAAAAAAAGAGTATATACACTACAGTTTCCAATGTAAATAATCTATAGATAAAAGGCTGAAGAAAATTAAGAGTGGATACCTTTGAGTAGTATAATCTTAAGTGATTCTTTCCCTCCCTGTATCTTAATATCTCTCTGAACTTCACAGAATTTTCAGAGAGAGTCTAGACGTTTTTATAATCTGAATAAACAAGTGCTGCTTGTTCTACCATCCCCTGACCCCCACCCACTCTTCATAATGGAGCTCGGTTGCTTTTGTGATTCTGCTGACAAGTGAGGATAATTCACTGGGGCCTTTTTTGAGGTCAACATCTCCTTGAAGACTTGTCCTAGCTTCTTAGTATCTTTTCTTTGCTCCAGAATCTCCTTTCTCTATATCTAGTTCCTTTCACATTCTCCTCAAGGGAGGTGCTTTATTATTTTGGTTTCATGGACAGATGAATGAGGAACACATGCTTAGATAACTCCAAATATAGCTTAATTTCTGTCCACGTGACAAATGTGTGTCTTCTGATGGAAAATCCTTACTCTGGATGGAGTGAGTACTCTGTGTCATGGTAAAACAAGGAACATGAAGCCAAGAGATTGAGTTAAGCACCCACAATGAGTTAGTGACTGGAAACCCAGGTCTAATGACTTCCAGATAGGTGCAGTATCCACTGCCAGACAGTTGAAGTCAATGATCAGTCTAAATCTTTGCACATTGGATCTGGTAAGAGATGCAGTTTTTCACATTCCCTCATTCTCTGTGTTAAGACACACATGGACCTCCAACACCATCAAAGCTTTGCTCAGCTTGCAGAGAACTGTAGCAGTTCCAGGGACACTGCATACCTTACTATACTCTGGGAAGCAGCCCCCTCCCTTCTTTTAACAGGTCCATTTTTAGTTGTGGTCTGCCATGTACTGAGAACAGGGGATAGCAGATGTTTCGGGAATATTAAGAACCCAGGCTTCCAATTCTTCATTCCAATAAGCAGCAACTCTCCAGGAAGTCATTTAGCAAAATAAGTAGTCACAAAGAAAAATGCAGGACTAAGGGAAGCAGTTCTACAACTGGGGCACATCTGCAGTGGCAGAATATCAGCCCTTCTCCTTGGACAATGTTGACCCTTGAGGGGAGACATGCACTGAAGTCTTCTCAACTTAAGCATTCTTAAACACAAGGTTGTTGCTTAAAGTTCCTACCCATTTTTTAGGACATAGCACTCTTTCCCTATTCCCCATCTCAGAGAGGCTTGCACTAGGTTGAAACCTTATCTTGACACCCACTTCTTGCTCATCCCCATTATCCTCTAAAATGTCACAAAACACTATTAATTTTACTCCTCAGTATCTCCTGAGTGTGACCACTTCCATCCATCTCCACTGCTCTAAGCCAAGCTACCATCACAGTTTGCCTGAAAACTGCAGTAGCCTCCTATCTTGGCCTTTCTGTGTCTACTCTCTCATTTCCAGTGCATTCTACACACAGTAGTCACAGTTATCTTTTCAAAATACCCATGTGTTCATGTCACCAATCTGTTTATCACCCTCCAATGGATTCCTATTTCTGTTAGAACAAGATCAAAATCATCCGCATGGTTTATATGCACTTCAGCAGCTAATCCCACTCCTTCCATCCTGCTCCAGGATCTCCTTTCCCCCTGGTTTTCTGTGCTCTGGCTTTACTTTTGGTTCCTTGAATGTGTCCTTGGATATGCCACAGCTCTTAATGCTCCCATGCATAATCCCTAAAATCTCTTCTCCCAACTCATTCTCCCCCACTCAACCATCACTTCCTTAGGGAGTCTTTACTTCCCTCCCTGCCCCTTTAGTTGAACTGGTGCTTTTCTTGTGCTCTTTGAGAACCATGCCTCTCTGCTTCATAACACTTTTTTTCTAATTTGGAGTAACATATTTATTTGATTAAAGCCACCTCATTCCCCAACCATGGGCTCCCTGATAGCAGGGGTCATAGCTTTCATTGTTCACCATTATATTCCCAACATCTACCATGATATTAAAGGAACCTGGTAGTTGCTCATTAAATATCTTTTAAATAACTTACTGGGTGAATGAGATATAACTTCTGTGAGCCCTTCTCAGCTTGTTATTGTGGTATTAGGAATACCTTCCTTTACAGTCACCTTCCTCATAACCTCTATTATTTTCCCCATCTGCAAAGGGAAGATTGACCATATATCAGTGTTGAGTAGTAGGCGAAATATGGTGATAGACATGGGCATACTCACTGCAGTGACTGCCATATAGTGGGTGCTCAAAAATGCATGTTTTCCTTAAGTCATATTTATTCCTCTCAGTTATGAGCATTTTAAAGAAACAGGCCTCTTCTTATTTATCTCAATAGTCTCCATAGGGCCTGGAAAACAGTACGTAGACCTCCATGAACGCCTCCATGTTTGAATGATGGGACCCAGAGAAAAGCTTGCATTCTCTCTGCCTGCCTTTCCTGAAGCTCAATCCTTAATTACCTCATCTTCCCATGAAGCATCTTTTCTGAACACATAACTCTTGGCATTCTCCAGCTAATTCATTTTTGATCAAATGGATTGCTCTTCACTCACACTCCTGTATAATACGCTTCTGGAATTCCCCTCAGCCCCGGAAGGCAGTCTGGCTCATTTGAACAAAATGCTTAAGATGTTAAATTAGATTCAACTGTCCTTAGGAAGAATTTTTTTAAACAAATGAAGAAAATGAATATCAATTGTTCCTGTGCCTACAAGCTCCCAATCTTGGAACATTACTGCCTTATTTTATCTCTGACAGCTCCAAGACATGCTTACATTGTGTCTATGACTTGTCCTGAGTGGAAAGTTTAAGTAATTTTCATCACCATCAGCCAACAGTCACCAAGAATGTACAGAATGCTTAGCACCGTACTCACAGCATTGTGGAAACATCCTTTACCTTATGGTGTACATGTTATAATTGGGGTAATTCATTCATTGATTGTTAATATAATTCATTTGTCTATTTTTGCTTTACGCTCTCACCCACCCTTGTATATCATGTGCCTGTTGAAATCCTAGTCATCTAGAATCTGGTTCAGATAACCCCTTCTCCAAGAAACTTTCCTATAATTCATAAAAAATTATCACTCCTTTAATTGGGCTGAATCTTCATCCTGAACATATTTCTATTTTTTATACTCAGTTCTCTGTGTCTCTTTGCTAAATGTTTGCCTCTCTTCCTACTTAAACACAGGTAAATAATGATAGCCTCAACACCTAATATGGTGATTAGTATGTAGGACATGTGCAGAAAAAGCATGTTGGACTGAACTGATAAATTCATCTGAACAAGAAACATTTTTTGAACACCTACTTATGTGTTGCCTGCTAGGGGTAGAGAAAGGTATGAGTAGTGTCTTTACGGGCTTATGGTCAGTTTGCAAAATGACAGGTACATATATAAATAACTAAAACGAAGTGCCATAAATGGATTCACAGAGGTATATGTGGAGTGCTACAGAAGCCCAGAGCAGGGAAATAGCAGACACATACATAATCAATAGACACTAAACAGTGAGGCAGTAAGTAAATATTTAGAGTAATCCGCTAACAATTTAGAGAAGGCTAAAATTAGTGCACCTGGGATGATCAAGGCAGGCTTTGGTCCAATCCCTTGAGGTTTTGACAATTTGATTTAAACAAGCAAAAGTTTCTTTGATCATGAACATGCCAATGATGAAAGTGAAGATCTACAATATTTATTCATAATAAATAAATGAATCCAGACTTAAGAGTGTGGAAACCTTAGGGCAGCTGACAGAGAGTCTATGGAACTGGTCCAGATAGTTCCAGGCTGATTTAGCAAAATGATAAAAATCGCATTAGGGTTTACCTTCTGAAACCTGTTTTGCTGAGTTTTAGAGCTTGGACAGCAAAGAATACATAACTAAACAAAAATAAGACAGTTCAATATGAACTAAGTCTTTGAATGATGGAACCTGATTTTGCAAGTGTCCGTAACTTAAGTCACTTGTTCCCCTGGGAACCAGGGAAGGCAACTTGCCTGCTCCAGGAGCAGATGCCCCACCGAGAGGAAAAAGGGCAAGTTTGGCTCAGGGCCCTGGCCTCGTGCTGGGAGAGTTGGTTGCATTCCCCGGGGACAGCAGGCGGGGACCAGCATGCTCCCTGATTAGGGAAAGGACTCTCAATAGGAACCCACTGCTGTGACAGTGATGAGCTCCCCATGTTTGGTCAGTGAGGTCAGGGGCCCTAAGGAGGTTCTGGGCACACTCTCCGTGTAAAACACCACGTAGAGAGGACAAAAGCCCTCAGGACGTACCCTGCTAAAAATACACATTCATGGAAGCTCTTCCTCTCTAAAATGGCGGTGTTAGAATTAGCTGAAACAGTGTCATGGAGTGGAAAAATCAAGGGGGTAGAATCAGAAGGCTTCTGTCCAGGTTCTATCAACCTGGTAATGCTGGCAGAACTACATTTCAAATGCTCCCTGGGCTTAATGTCTGGACTAGAGGGAGGAATAGAAGCCTGTTGCAAAACCCCTTTCCTCTAACCTTTGTCATATTTGTGTCTCTCCTGACCCTAGAATTCTATCACTGTCTGGCAGGAGAAAGTGAGTGGGGGAGACGACTCAATCCTTTCCTCCAAGATCTAGTTCAGTCATGGAATCCACCCAGTCTGTGGCTCCCTTCCCCTCTTCTCTGTATTTGTCCTTGGTAGAGACAACTCTGTGTGCTCATCTTGCCCTGCAGACTGCAAGGAAGAGTGATGAGAAAACCAGAAGGAGGAGGCAGAGTAGAGTAGGACAGCTGTAACTTCTGTTCATTTCCTTCTATCACCCCTTTCTTCCTTTCCTTTAAAGTTCCACCTTCTTCCAAGAGGCCTGATTGTGTGTCCTTCCATGGGCCCGTTTGTGCTCCTCCTCTGTTAGGGATATAATAGGACTTGGCTTCTCTCAGGGGCTGTACTGGGCCGCCAATGGGTTTGATGCCCAGGCATCGGGCCACATGGGAGGAAATCTGCAGGATGCAAAATCACTCAACTGGAACCTCTTCCAAGAAGTATTTACTGAGCACTTGGGAGAGACCAAATGCCTTTTTAATCCTCATAACATCCCCCAGTGTGTTAGCATCATTTTACAAATATGGAAATGGAGGGATCGAGAAACGAAGTTAGTTTCTGAGGTTACAACTTTGGGATTGACTGTTTTGCTATAGAAGGAGCTGATGTCAAAAATAGCTCACACTGTTGAATCATTATATTGATATCTCTTTTAATCGCTGGTATCTTGGAGCAGCTAGAAGGAAAAATCTGAAATTGTGGAACTGTAACCCGTACCAAACTTTGAAATCTGTTCTATAACTCCTTGTTAAAATGTACTTCAAAATTTATTGCTTTTTTGTATATATATTTGTTATAGATTGTATATATTTGCACATATGTCATATTCACAATTAAAAATGTTAAAAGAAAAATAGGTCTCAGGCAATAAACCTGAGTATGGACCTGAAATGGAGCCACAAGTTGGTCAAAAGAAAGGTGGCTACAGGGAGTTGAATTTGGGCGCTGTCTTTAGTTCTCTTTCCTGGAGACTTCTGTTCTCCCTGCACCTCTGCTCCAATCTTCCCTAGTGCTGCCTGGCCGGCCCACTCCACCTTCTCTGGCTCATACCCAGAGACCCAGTGGAAGTAGGAGTCCTCTTTCCCTGGTTGGGCAGAGCTCAGCTGCTAATATACCTCTTTGGGCTTTGAAAACAGTGACTTTCATATTTGAAAAAAAAAACAGTTTTATGGTCCATTGTAAAAAGTATATTTTACATGATGACTCCAAACATGTATATACAGGCCATGAGATAAAGATACGAATTCAGTCTTCCGGCCAGAGTCTGCGGGCCGGCGGGGGGCGAAGGCCGAGCATCGGGAGGCCCGGGCTCCTCTGGGACAGCGTCTCCGCTCGCCCCGCCCCGCGCCGTCCTAGCGCCGCTGCCCCTGAGCTCGCCCTGAGCTCGCCCTGAGCTCGCCCTGAGCTCGCCCTGAGCTCGCCCTGAGCTCGCCTAGGATCCGAATTGACTCGGTACCCAGGGCTGTGTGTGTTTTCCGACGTGTCGTTCTCTGGAGGCGGATAGTTTTGTAACAAGGCCGCCACCTCGCATCGGCTTCCCTGGGGTGAAGGCGTTGGGGCCTGCGCTGGTTACATGGCACGGGAGTTTACATGCCACAGGCTCTCTTCTAAGCACTTTCTAAGCGTTACTTAAATACGTCTGGTGTTTTGCCTACACCCACCCCCTCAGCACCCCTCCTTTGTTTTTTAACATGGAATAAGGAAATGAGGTCCAGTACGTCAGTTTTTGTATTCAGACAGTGCCCCTGGTGCTTGAGCTCTCCCGTAGGGCGTCTCAGTCCAGTCATTTTCTGGTCTCAACTCATACTCATGAACAGGAAGAATTTATGAGAGAGAAGGCAGCTCTAGGAGTAGCCCAGAAGTCATCTGATGCCCACCTCCAAACCTTGGAAGAGCGGCGTCAGTGTAATTTGCAAGAGGCGTGCCCTTTTCAGGAGATTGAAAAAAGCATACATGTGATTCATTTATTGTTTCAGTTGGTAAGGCTGGAACTTGGAATGTGGCATTAGCCCCAAAGAGAAGGATTTCTAAAGAAATGAAATCTCTTGTGGAAGAATCTGGAAAACTGAGTGGTGATATTTCTCAGGTCCCCAATTGTGGAGACACCTGTGACCATGAGGGCAGATTGGACAGGCACCGGGTAAGCCCTTTGGTAGAGAGACCCTATGTCTGTGGTGAGTGTGGGAAAAGTGTCACTCAGAATTCCATCCTTATGGAGCACCAGAGAACGCACACGGGTGAGAAACCCTATGAGTGTGACAAGTGTGGGCGGGCCTTCAGCCAGCGGTCAGGCCTTTTCCAGCACCAGAGACTCCACACTGGGGAGAAGCGCTACCAGTGCACTGCTTGTGGGAAAGCCTTCAGCCAGAACGCTGGGCTTTTCCATCACCTCCGAATCCATACTGGGGAAAAACCTTACCAGTGGAACCAGTGCAGTAAGAGTTTTAGTCGACGTTCTGTCCTCATTGAGCACCAGAGAATTCACACAGGCGAGAGACCTTATGCATGTGAAGACTGTGGCAAGAACTTCATTTACCACTGCAACCTCATCCAGCATCGGAAGGTCCATCTTGCAACTGAGTCCAGCTAGCTGCTTGGGAACAGAATTTTGACGCCTTCAAATCATTTCCTGGATCCCAGCCATTCACTCTGAGTAAATATGTTCTTAGTTTGGAGTTGATCTCTGTTATCAGTGATTTGGTGCACCATAGCACCAACCTGAAGCATGCTTACTGCTTCACTGAGCCATCTTCTGGGCTCTTCTACCCAGGGATGGATTCTTTCTGGACCTTCTGGGCTATAGAAGAACAGAAGGAACGTCAATAGTTAAAAATTCTAGCCTGCATGAAAATGGAGCTTTTGACTGGGTGGGTGCTCTTCAGACAGATCTTCAGACAGTTCTGCTATTAGGATTCCCTTGGGCCTTGAGGAACCCTGAGGTGGTTCCAGCCTCTGTGCTGTCAGTGACCAAGGCCAGACATGCACACCAAGGAGCACATCTCGGAACTGTTGGTGCTGAAATAGTTCCTGCATCCAAGCCTGGGTGTGGGAGCATCCTACAGTGTAGGGAAGAAGCTGTTATACTGTACTGGACAACTCGGAGAGGGAACTGGCTCATCCAGGAGAAAAGATGATTTGGTCAAAATGGGGAATGAGATAGTGGTTCCAAAGCAGAAGAGACCTGAAGAAATAACATGCCAACCTGGAAACACTCTCAGATGTGCTGGCACTATTCTACAGAACTCTGGGAGAAGTCCAGATATATCAAGGAAGACTAGAAATATATACAGAAAAATAACCACAAAGAGATAGCGTAAGTGTGATGAATGTGGAATGAATTTTATTCAGAACTCTATCCTTTTTCAGCATCAGAGATCTACACTGGTGAGAAATCCTGTGAATGTGATACATATGGGAAAGCACTTACTGAGCATGCAGGCTTCATTGGAAATACGAGAATTCACACTGGAGTTAGACTCTACAAATGTGAATGCTTTCGGTGTAAACCTGGGCTTAGTCATCATTCTTGAAAGACCCTAGAATAAATGTGACAAGGGTGGAAATGCCTTTGATCAGTGGTCAGCCCTTAACCAGCAACAAAGACTTCACACCAGAGAGAAATGTAACAAGTGTGGTAAAGCTTTCAGTCCGAAGACAGAACTTTTTCATTATCTCAGAATCCACATTGCAGAGAAACCTTTTCAGTGTGATCAGTGTAGGAAAGTTTTCACTGATACTTCTTAAATATCAGAAAATCCACTTGAGAGAAGTTAGGAAATCTTATACAGCAGCATCTCATCTGACATTGAAAACTCACAAGTTGTTAGCATCTGAAATTGGCCAGGCAGAATTTCTTCATACCTTACCACTGGACAGACTTTGATGAAAATTGCTCCTTCATGATGTCTCAGAAAGTCCTGTTGGACTTAACATAGCAAGTCATCCACTGTTCCCTTAATAATCTGATTAAATAAGCTACATTATTTTAGTGATTCGTAGGGGGTCCTGTGAACCCATCAGTTCAGGTATCCAGATATTTTCCCAGTTGCTCCAAAGTACAGTTCTTAATAAAAGCTTAAACTGTTGTTTAATAATATTTTCTAGTCAAAACTTAAGTTGTGTGTAAAATACAGAGAGGAATGTTAGAATATTTTAAAGGTTGCTGTATTGATCATGGTTTGTCAAGTCAAAAAACTTATTCGGTGGTAAGGGATATGGAAAAAAAATAGGGGGAACAAAGGTTAAAACATTGAGTAGATGGAAATACTAGTGGTCAATGAGAGGGAGGGATAAAGGGTATGGTATGTATGAATTTTTTCTTTTGATCTCTTTCTGGAGTGATGCAAATGTTCTAAAAATGATCACGGTGATAATTATACTAGATGTGATGATATTGTGAGCCGTTGATTGTACACCATGCATGAAACGTTTGTATGTTAAGAATGTTCATGTTTGTATGTTGTTTTGGTTTGATAATAAAAAAATATTTTAAAAAAAAGATACGAATTCACATGCACGCACACACACACTCACATGCAAAGACATTTGCTTTAAAAACATATAATTGAAAAATATTTCAGCAGCAAATAGCAAAGTATTCTGAATTTTCCATTCTTTTCTATCTCATTAGAAAAAAAATTGCTGCTCTTTATCTTCCAAATTAATTTCATAATCCACTATTGAGTCCAATGCCTCACTTTGAAAAACATTGATCAATGCTGCAGAGCCCCAAGACTCAGGTCTCAGTCCTGTTCTCTGGTCTCTTTCACCCTCTACCTTGGTGATCACCTTGGTAGTCTCATCCAGCTCTATGATTTAAATACCATATATACTGATGATTCCAAAACTGACACCTCCAGCCTAGACCTCTCCTCACACTCAGAAATTCCACTGCCTATTTGACATCTGTACGTGCAGATCCAATGTCATCTCAAACCCAACTCCTGCCCCTATTTCAGGCCTACTCTCTTGATGTCCTCCCCACCTCCATTCTTGAGACACTCAGGCCCAACCTGATCCATTCCATACCCAACCATCTATAGTTACTCTTGGTTTCAAACTATATCTAGAATTTGAACAACTCCTCACTCCCTCAATCATGACAACTCTGGTTCAAGCATCATCCACTCTCTCCTGGATCATTGTAATAGCTTCTTTTTATTTTGAAATACTTTTAAACTTACAGACAGTTACAAAAGTAATATAAAACCCATCCAGAGAACTTCAAGACACCCCATATGCTCCTAAATCCCCCGATCTACTAATTTTAACTTTTTGCCACATCATTCTATCATCTACTATATCTATCTATCTAATTATCTATCAATCTATCAATACATTTTCTGAACATTAGGGTATATGTTGTATAAACATCCTCCTTGAACACTTAATATGGCCATGTACATTTGTTAAGAATGAGGAAACTAACTTATGTAACTGCCTTAGGTGTCATTACCAAGTTAAAGATATTTAACATTAAAATAAAGCTTAGAGTCTAAATTCCAAATTTTTTTCATACATCCCCAAAATGCTCCTTTGAGCCTTTACTCTTACCTGGCTAGATCCCATCCAGGATTAGGCATTGCATTCAATTGTCATCATCTCTTCAGTCGCTCTTTCTTTCTTTTAAAATTGTTTCCATAATAGCTACTCCCAAGAAATACCATTCATTGGGATTAATCATATCACATTATTGTGCTACCCTTACCACCTCCCATTATTAAAACTGCCCCATCTTCCAAAACAGACATTCTACATCCATTGTGTATTAACTCCCTATTCCCTCTGCACACTGCCCCTGGTAACCTATGCTTTTATTTCTGTCTCTATGAGCTCGTATATTCTCCATTATTTTCTTTGTAATTAAATTTAACATCCTAAGTCTATAATAATCTTGTTTGCTTTGATACTAACTTAACTTCAGTAGTATACACATAATATGTTCCTTTTTCTCTCCATCCCCACACTTTTATGTAGTCCTTGTCACAAATTACATGTTTATACATTACGAGGTCCCAAACCACTGATTTATTATTACATTTTATGCATTTGCCTTTTAGATCCTGTGGGAAGTAAAAATGGAGCTACAAACCAAAGATACAATAGTACTGGCATTTATGTTTACCCACATCATTATCTTTCACTGGAGCTCTTTATTTCTTCATGTGGCTTTGATCTATTTTCTATTGCCCTTTACCTTCAATCTGCAGAACTCTCTTCAGCATCTCTTGTAAGGCCAGACTAGTGGTGATGAACAGCTTCAGCTTTTGTTTCTCTGGGAATGTCTTAATCTCTCCCTCATTTTTGAAAGAATGTTTCATTGCATAAAGAATTCTTGGTTGGCGATTTTATGCTTTCGACAGTTTAAATATGTCATCCCACTACCTTCTTGCCTCCATGGTTTCCAACAAGAAATCAGCACTTAATCTTATTGCTCTCTTGTAGTGTAACAATACTTTTCTCTTGCAGTTTTCAGAATTCTCTCTTTATTTTTGGCGTTTGACAGTTTGATTATAAAATGCTGGGTTTATCCTGTTTGTAATTCATTGAATGTCTTGAATGTGTATAGTCATGTCTTCCATTAAATTTGGGAAGTTTTCAGCTACTACTTCTTTGAATGTTCTCTCTGCTCCCCTTTCCCTTTCCTTTCCTTCTGGGACTCCCACAGTGTGTATATTGGTACTCTTGATGGCATCCCACAGGTTTCCCAGGCTCTGCTCACCTTCCTTCATTCTTTCTTTTTTCTGTTCCTTAGGCTGAATGATTTCAATTGTGTTATCTTTAAGTAAACTGATTATTTCTTCTGCAGGCCTAAACTGCTAGAGAGTTTTAAATTTCTGTTACCATGATTTTCAGCCCTGTTTGGTTCCATTTTATACTTTCCATCTTTCTATTTGTATTCACCTTGTGCTTATCTATTGTTTTCCTGATTTCCCTTAGTTTCTTCTCCAAGCTTTCCTTTAGTTCTTTGATATTTAGGACCATTTTTTAAAGTCTTTGTCTTGTATGTCTCAGGTCTGGTCCTCCCCATTGGTGGTTTCTAAAGCATTAATCTTCTCATTTGGCTGGGCTGTTGCTTCTTCTTTCTTTATATGGTCTGTAACCTCTTAATGAAACATGGAATTATGATATTTTAACATATTATCACCGGAATCTAAATTCTGAGGTATCTGCATTCCAGTAGTGTTGTGACAAAGCTTTCTTTGAATGTCAAGAGCTAGCAAAACAAACAAAAAGAGAAGTAAAGACAAAGAAAACACTGTTCCCAGTCTTTACATATTGACCTGTGCAAGTGTTTTCCTTCAGGGTTTATCCATACAATCAGTTTAGAGAATAGATCCAGGCTAAAACCTAGAGGTCTCCCTGATCTTTTCAGTACATGCTTCTTGTCTGGAGCAAGTGTTTTTCTAGAATACAGGGCTCCAAACCACCACATTCTCTGACCCTTGCCCCTGCTGTTCTCTCCCTCATTTGCTCTGCTCTAGCTATTCTTCAATCAAGCCAGCCAGAACTCCTGCTTTTAGACCTTTGCTAGAGCTCTTCCCTCTTACCTGGATCTCTCTCTCCTGTTTTCCACATGGCTCACTCCTTTGCCTCCTTTAAGTTTCTACTCCTGTTGCTTTATAACAGAACCTTTCTCTGGCCATTTACAAATAATGTATCCCTCTCCCTTCCTCTGATCCTCAGAATCCCCTTACCCTACTTTTTCTCCAATGCACTTAATAATCTGACAGATTTTATATTTATTATTTGATGTATACCCAAGAGTGTAAGCTCCAAGAAGACAGGGGTGTTGATTTGTTTGTAGCCATAGTTCCAGTATCTAGAATAGTATCTGGTATATTATACCTGCTTAATTAAAATTTGTTAGGTGAATGAATGGGTCACTAGACAGCCAATGAATAAGTCATTCTTGGATCTGATACTCTCCCTGGTCCAGTGAGCAGCCACTTCCTATAAAGAACTGGGGACAGCGGGCAGGATGGGGTCAGCTAGAAGGCGCCCAAGGTCATGGTAAACCCACACTTGTTGGATTGCATGTATAATAAACCACGTATTTTCTTTCCTTGTGGACTGTCAATCAGTGTTTTTGTCTTCCTTAAGATGCTCCCTGGAAGATAAAGTTACAAGAAAGCCCCACCGAGAATGTTCCAGGTGTTATGCACATTCAGAGAAGGGAGAAATAGATTCCAGCTACCAGAATAGAGAATCTCTCTGGAGAAAGTGTAGCTTAGTTGAGCCCTGATGGTTGGATTTGGATATGAGAGATGGGAATGAGCAGAAAGAGCATGTCAGGTGAGGAATAAGAATAATTACAGGCAAGGGGTAAGAAAGTATGTCTGTATGCAAAAAAAGCAGTGAGTAGCTCCACTTAATAGCTGATCTTTTTAAGTACCAATTGAAGACAAGTCAAAAAGGCTTACTAATTGCTTGGTTGTAAGATCAACAGGCAAGTTCAGGTGAGAAATACTTCAAGCCCTCAAGTTGACTTTTTCCATGAGGTGGTTTGGTAGCCTGGATGACCCAGGTCATTGCTTCTATCTCCTCTGGCAGGTTCTGCATCACTGTAGGCAAAAGTGTCGAAATCCCCTTTCTGTCCTGTTTAGGATACTTTCGATGTTCCACAGATACAGGTGAGATCATGGTAAATACTGAGAAGTGATGGGAACCTGCACTTGCAAAATACTTGTCTCCAGTCTTTGAGTGTTTAATTAGTTGATTCTCACATCTTCAACTGCACAAGGGTACCTAGGTAATCCTCATTACAGCATTGGTTTTTTATTCAGATCCAGGAGCAGGAAGCAGTGGGGAGTGGGTAAGCATTTGACTGAACAATTTTAAACTTGTCAGAGTCATGATTTTCCTCTCAGTGTTCAATAATTCCACTGCTGCGCCTGAGTTATTCAGACCTGCCGACGAACTGCAGAAACAGTTGGTACTGTATTATTTTTCATTTTCCTCTTCTTAAAAATGACCAACTTTTCATTATTTTTAGGCCCTCTTGGAAGATGAAAGAAAGATTAAAACATGTTCTTAGTTTATAGGATACTGACTTTTCTCTTTCTTTTTATCTCTCCAACCCCGTTTATCTCTATTTCTGTCTATCTCTTTTTGTCTGTCTTTCCCCCTCAGGTTTGTTTTTCTGGCTCAATCTTTTTTTACATACAATAAAATGCATTATATAGGAAAGAATATTTGATAAAGGGTGAGAAGGGTTGGATCTGGGTTCTAGCCACAGTTCTGCCACTTAATGGTAGGACATCACTGGGCAAGCTGCTTAATTTCTCTGAACCCCAGTTTTCTTGAATTTATACAGTGGAGTTGGACTTTGGATTCAGGTACACTGACATGCAATTTCTACTCATTACTAGCTGTGTGATTTTGGGTAAGTTATTTAACAACAATGAAAATTCATTGTGCATTTATCACACTCCATGAACTATTCTAAATTTGCATTTGGATTATTTTAATGAGTCTTCATAATCTGGTGACATGCATGATACCATTATCTCCATTTTACATACAAAGGAATGGAGGTTCTGGGAGGCTAAGTGATACTCAAGGTCAGAGAGCTAGAACACAGCAGAGCAGGGATGAAAATACAAGTCTTCTGACTCCAGGGCTTTTCATCACTGGGCTATAAAGAGTCCAACCCTCTGTTTGG
This sequence comes from Tamandua tetradactyla, assembly GCF_023851605.1. Taxonomy (NCBI): domain Eukaryota; kingdom Metazoa; phylum Chordata; class Mammalia; order Pilosa; family Myrmecophagidae; genus Tamandua; species Tamandua tetradactyla. The sequence goes on along the minus strand of NC_135334.1, from coordinate 65,012,558 downwards.
GTTTCACAAGTCCCCAAGTAGAAGCACATGTATAATAAGTACTAATCTAATTAATACTAATTTCATAGGGTTTTAGTGAGGATTAAATGAGAAGCTACATGTACACCACTTAGCAGTGTCTGGTATAAAGTCATCCTGTAATAAATGTCAGCATATATGTATATACCATCATACAAATTTATTTTGGGAACATGATATCATAAAATTTACACATTTGCACATATATAAATACGAGGTCTGTGACCTTTAACTTACTCTAAAAGTCCTTGTCATGATGACAATCTCTGACATTTTTTGTTGCTCTTAATTCAGCCCTTCTATGACTCATTTTCCCCAGGCTCCAGTGAAAGTTCCCAGACCACTTTATATGGTGCTGATAAATGTTTCCAGAACTCTTTGACTTCTCTATTAACTGTGAGAAAACATAGGACGCTATGAAAGATAACTCTGCTTTCTTTTTTAACTCTGTAATTCTACTGTTCCTTGCAGCTGCACCACTCAAAACAACCTGCATACAACATTCTATTCTTTCTGCATTGTGAATCATGGATCTGTTATTGAAGTCCCATCTCGTGTTCTAAAAAAGGAAAGATGCACTGTGAAAGGCAGGTGAGTCAAGGGGCTTTGGGTAATTGGCACAAAGGTCACAGACACTATGCCAAGTTTTATCTACCCACTCACTCTTAAAACATTTATTAAGTCCTTACTCAGTGGTAAGCACTGGAAAAATAGTCAGGTAAGTCCAGGTTTCCACCCTAGAGGGAAAGGGAAAGGATTTTCAAAATATTGATAGCTTGCTTTGGCTTGGATCCTGGGCTAGAAGTTTTGCATTTAGTCCTTATAATAACCCTGCTGAGATAGGCATTCTAATTCCCAATTTGAAGATGTAGGGAATTGAAGCTCAGATAATCCAAGGTGTTTTCCTAAGGTTACATAGAAGGAACGTTGTGTGATTGGCACTGTTGGTCTAATCATCATTTACTCTGTCTCCTCTTAAATAAGCTCATGTCCAAATTACCACTGTATGGAATGTTAAGGCTCTAGAATTTTGATCCTGCAGTATACTTAGAGCCAGGCAGAACTTCTCAGCAGCTTTTGTGTGACCAAACATTCCCAGACTTAAAGAACAGGAGGATGATCAAGCACTCTGTTACCTGTCATACCCCTCTTCTTTCTTGTAGGACATTTTCCCTTTGCTCACAAAATTTCTTCAACTTCTGAAAGCTTAACTCACAAAAAGAATAATATATATTCTTTTATATCACAACTTTGCAGCTCTTCCCAATTAGAATTAATCTCTCTCTCTCCTTTGCTTTCTCATAGCACTTTGCTTATACTTCTGATATAGCATGGAGCTCAACCTGTCTTGGATTACTCCTAGTCATGAATGTATATTACTTAAGAAATATTCCTTAACGGTCATCTTCAACTCCTTCTCAGAGCCTGGCATAAGCTTTGCTCATAGTACATACTCAATAAGAGTTTGAGGGTGGGCAGGACTCTGAAGTGTGCACTGCTGACTTTAGTAACTATGCAGTCGTTTGCCTGTGTGCCTTTGGAATCTCTCCCTACTCTTCCCCTGCTCTGTATTGGAGGGCCCTGATTCATGCCAATCACTTTTCCCAGGATCATTTGCACAGCACCTTCCCCAGGTTTCTTTCTCACATTCTAAGCTCCTCTCATATGGGCAACAGGACACCTAGATGCTAATTCTGGCTCTGCCAGTAAATATCCGTGGGCAACTCACATCGTTTATTTGGGCTTCAGGTTACTCTTTAATAAAACAGAGACACTAAATTGATGTTCTCTAAGGGCCTAGACATCCATCCATCCACAAATATTATCTGTCCATTTGCCATCTGTCGACCCACCCATCCATCCGTCTGTGTGTTTGTCCGTCTGTCCGTCTGTCTATCCGTCCGTCTATCCGTCCGTCTGTCCGTCCATCCGCCGTCCGTCCATCCATCCATCCATCCATCCATCCATCCATCCATCCATCCATCCATCCATCCATCTGTCCATCCGTCCATCCATCCGTCCATCCATCCAAAAATCCTATCCACCAATCTATCCATCTGCCATCTATCTACCTACCCATCCATCCATTGTTCTTTTCTTTATACTCATGAAAAATATATTGAGCCCTTCCTGTCTACTAGGTGATAGGGATGTAGAGGTGGTGAAGCATTGTTACTACATTCAGTATGTTCACAGTAAAGCAACAGATGTGCTTTCGAGAAGGAGAATGATGTGATCGGACATATTCTTTAGAAAATGTAAATGTTAGCTTGTTTTGGAGGCCAATGGTAACCAATATCTGGAACTAGGGCAGTGAACAGAAGTCAGAGGAAGTATGATTTCATCTTGGGATGACAGGGTGAACTTTCTACAATAAGAGCGCCAAACTGACATTATAAGGTAGTGGTGTCCCTGTCAACAAACAGATCCAAGGAGGAGCTAGATGATGCCCTAGCGGTGCCGGGGGAAATGTTTTTTGCTTCAGGAAGATACACTAGATGGTTTCTCAGATGGACTTTTTTTTTTAACTTTCTTAATTGTATAATATAACATATATACAAAGCATAGAAAGAGAAATAGCAATAGTTTTCAAAGCATTCTTCAACAAGTAGTTACAGGACAGATCCCAGAGTTTGTCATGGGCTACCATACCATCATCTCAGATTTGTCTTTCTAGCAGCTCCAGAACATTGGAGGCTAGAAGAAATAAATATTATTTTTATCATCACAATCAACTTTTTTGCATGTGAAAAATAACTTATGTACAAAAAAGTGATAAATTTCAAAGCACAGCACAACAATTAGTTGTAGAATAGATTTCAGAGTTTGTTGGGGCTTACAATTGTAGGTTTCTACTTCTAGCTGCTCTAAGATACTGGAGACTAAAAGAAAAATCAATATAACGATTGAGTAATCATACTCATTTGCTAAACCCTACCTTCTCAGTATAACACCATCATCATCTTTGATCTTTCTATCCCACTCTTTAGGAGTATTTGTGCTATGCCCATTCTAACTTTTTCATGTTGGAAGGTGTGGTCAGTAATATGGGGCAGGGAGATGGAACTAGCTGATGTTTTGGAGAGGCTGGGCCCTCTGCATTTCAGGACTTATGTGGTCCAGGAACCCATCTGGAGCTTATAGCTTTCTCTCAGATGGACTTTTAATTCTAAGGGACTATGATTCTTAAGTTAAAGTTTATATGTTTTAAAGTACTGGTTTTGATGACTTAAAAAAAAAAAAAAAAGGAGTAGCAATGCTCCACTTTAAAAAAACCCCATGGTAGCTACTCTGGTTAATTCCTAGGGCCCTCCCTTTCTGACCTGCCCCTCAGTTCCTGAGATAGCACAGGTTGAAAATCACAACTTTAGAGTATCTTTCTGCTCTGTCTTGTGTGAGCAGATCTGTGCTGGAAAGTCCTGGCTTGCCCACAGGCTCTCCCTTCCTTCTCTCTCCATAGCCATGTGTCCTGCATATGTGGCCCTTTTCTCCATTTCTAGGGTCTTCCAGCCATTGGACATGAGAAGTAAAGGAGCCAACCTGATGCAGTGGGATTAGCAGCATACATCCCTGGCTGCAGGTCTAGCTCTAACTTTGTCATGCTCTGATACTGGGACTGATACCAGGAACTGATTTCTAGAGTCTACCTTCCTTACTCAGTCTTCACCTGGAGTCTCTATCAAAGCACCACAACTTACCCACTCCCCATCCTTCACTGGTCCTGAGGAACTCCATTGTCAGGCACTAGTTCACATAATTTCATGAGTTTCCCCTGCACCTGGTACAACACCTATGTTGAGCTTCATATCACATTAGTGAGTCAAGCATTTATATTGGTTCCTATGACAAAATGAGGAAATTAAGCATCGTAGAGGGCAAGTGACCTGCTCATGGACACTCAATTGGGAAGCAGATGAACCAAGGTCATAACCCAACTCTACCTGGCCCTGGAGCACTCCATGCCACCATTCTAACTGGGCTGGGCCTAGATTTGCTCTTCCTGGTTGTCCTCATACAGGCCAGAGTACAATCAGTGGCTCTTGGTATAATCATATAGCTATGCATTCACCACTACAGTCAATATGAGAACATTCTCATTTCTTCCAAAGAAAAAGATCACATACTCCTTACATCCTCTATTATTGACATTTAGCTTTGGTATAGTACCTTGTTACAATTAATATAAGAATAGTACAATATTACTGCCAACTATAGACTTTAGTTTATATTTATTGTATTTTTCCCATATAACACCCTATTATTAACACTTTGTAATAGTGACATACATTTGTTCTAGCTCATATAATAACGTACCACCATCGTTGTTCATTCTAGATTTTGCTAAGTTATACAGTGCCAATTTTTATCCTCCAGATTTCCTTCTGGTGACATACATGACTTTAGTCTTCCTCTTTCAATCATACTCATACTCAGCTTTATTAATTACACTTATTGTATTGTGCTACCCACACACGGTATTGTGCTATCCATTTCTGAACTATTACAATCAAACTTACTGAACATTCTATAATCCTTAAACATCAATGTGCATTCTTAATCACTAGACCACAATGTTTTGCCTCCCAATTCATCTCTTCCCCATTAGCATCTTCTGAGTTTATGACTCAGTGACATAGGGACTCAGTGGGGCTTGGTGACTGCCCATCTCTAGAGATGTTAAGGTGGTAACTACCCTGACATACATGGTTTCACACAGGGACATTTTTCATTTGGTCTGATAAATCAGTAATGAGGGGCATGCCTGTGTGCTGGGATAGCAAACAGGGATTTCTCTGCGTACCTCATTACACAGGATTTCTCCACCTTGACATAGCCACATCAAAATGTCTTGCTTTGCCCCAGCAAATGATTGAAGTTGTGGGTTGACCAATCAATTTTCTATCTTGTACCAAATTTGGTCAATTCATAGTGGCTACTAGAATTTTTATACAACGTACCACCATCATTGTCTAGATCCCTGAGTTGTGAAGGATTCTGAGGTCACATTTGGTCTCAGCAGGAAAGAGAGCCATGATCCATTAATAATATCTGCCACGTGCAAGGGACATGAAAGTGTGTTGGTATACAACTTGGTTATCTGATATCCATGAGCTGATTTCTTCTCCTGACCCTTTCTTGTCTGTTTTAATCTCAATCAGTTAAGCAAGGGCAAGCCTATTCTTATCATAAGATGTGACCTGAACTTTGCCATGATCCATTTCCTACCTGGATTGCCTTAGTATGAATATAATGCAGAATAGGAAGATGGGAGATGAGGAGAGGAGTTTAAAATGAAAATGGTCCTTGAGTATATTTTGTCGTGACATTCCCACAATTCAAAGAGAGTAATAGAAGTTTTCATGAACAACTTGGAAAATCAGCAGAGATCTCTCTTTAGTTCTTGAGCTCATGCTATGAGAGCCTTCCTTAGTACATCGTTCTGCATTCTGTCTTACTTGAAGTCTCAGAAATTAAAACAGCAGCTCTACTGTCCTGGACTCTGTTTCCCTCCATTGTTCTTCAACTAGGAACTGGTAGATTGTGAGAGCTACAGTCTTCTTCCTTCAGGTATTTCCAAAGCTGATTTGCAAGTCTTAACTCATATGACCCTGCCACAAAAAGGCCTTCCCTCAGCACCTTATTGAATGTTGCCTTACCTAGTCATTCTCTATCATATTACACTATTTTATTTGTCTTCATATCTTACTTCATTGACTGGACTCATTTTTCTTATATATTTATTGACTTATTAAGTATGTGTCTCCACATGTTTGTAATAAACCCTTTTTCCTCTAGTTCATTACCATATCCTCCACACCTCTAAGAAACAAAACAAAAAGCAAGATTGATGCTAGAAATTCCATGTGCAGTCTTCTCTGAAGTGAATGATGACTGCCATTTCAGTGTCTGCTATTGGTTTTGACCAACTAGAATATGTGAGAGAATGTTCCCTTGCAGTAACTTGGGGGAACTCTGAAGTTTCTTATAATCCACATCTGCCTTTAAATATATTTTCCTGTGGTGCAGAGCTCTCAGACCTTTCATCTGGTTTCCAGCCTTGGTTTTCCATAAGATATTTTAAAAATGAGAGTATCAGATATCTGGTAGTTTCCATTCTGAGCAATGACTTGTAAATCTTTACTCAGATAACCTGTTTGAACCAAGACCTATCATTTCATGCAGGTAGGAGGAGACTTTCTACCCGGTGTCTTCCACACTGACCTTCTTACTGCACTCCTAGGAGCATATAACTTGCCATACCTCCCCTCAAACATCAGTGGCCCCCCCACTGGCCACAGATGAAAATATAAGGTCCTTAACAAGGCACTGAAAGCTTTTCAAATTTCCTTGTCTCTTGTCTTCTTGACTCAAGTCGGGAATGGATGTTAGCTTGTCCCCTGAGTTCCCTGAACAGGTCTTGAACATACTCTCTCTTCCTTATGGTCTTCATCCAGGCATCACTCCTTTGGAAGTCTTCCTTAGCCTACCTTACCTTAGGAATGGCTGACTGTCCTATGAGCCCCCTGGTACTCTACACATTCCTGTGTCACTTCACCCTGACACTGATTTTGAAATAACGTTTTTAATATTATTTTTCCCACTAAATAATAAGCCTCTTGACTTATCTAGTTTATCTTTGTATTCTTAATACCTTGCAGAGTTTCTAGCCCAGATTACAAAAGCATGAATAGAATCACTACCTAATTTTTACAAATAAGGAAATGAAAGCCCAGACAGAGTATCAGTTTCTTGCCCATATCTACATAGCTAGTAGGCAGGGGAATCTATCTTTTTTATAAACTCTGTTTATTGTATAGTGTAACATATATACAAAGCAAAGAAATAAAACAGCAATAATTTTCAAAGCACTCTTCAAAAAGTGGTTACAGGATAGATCCCAGAGTTTGTCATGGGCTACCATACGATCCTCTCATATTTTTCCTTCCAGCTGCTCCAGAATATAGAAGCTAACAGGCTTAACTACTTTTTTATCATCACAATCAATTTTTTTCTTCTTTTTTTTGTGAACAATAACATATACACAAAAAAGCTATAAATTTCCAAGCACAGCACCACAATTAGTTGTAGAACATATTTCAGACTTTGACAATTTCACAATTTTAGGTTTTTACTTCTAGCTACTCTAAAGTACTGGAGACTGGAAGAGTTATCAGTTTAATGATTCAGCATTCATATTCATTTGTTAAATTGTATCTTCTATGTATAATTCCACCATCACCTTTGATCTTTTCATACCTCTCATTGGCGTTGTTTGGGCTATTGCAGTTCTAAATTTTGGCTATTGGAAGGGTCTGTCACTAATATGCGGTAGGGACATGGAACTATTTGATGTTCTGGAGAGGCTGGGCTAGGTTTCAGGACTTATCTAGACCACGGACCCATCTGGAGGTTGTAGGTTTCTGGAAAGTTACTCTGGTGCACAGAACACTTGGGGAATTTTATAAATTGCCCTAGGTGTTCTTTAGGATTGGCTGGAATGGTCCTGGTTGGGGGTTGGCAGGTTATGATAGGTAGCCATGTCTAACTGAAGTTTGTATAAGAGCAACCTCTAAGGTAGCTTCTCGACTCAACTCTCGTTGCCACTGCCACTTTATTAATTATGCTTCTTTTTCCCCTTTTAGTCAGGATGAAATTGTTGATTCCTCGGTGCCAGGTCTGGATTCATCCCTGGAAGTCATCTCCCATGTCACCAGGGAGACTTTCACCCCTGGATGTCATGTAGCAGGGAGGGTAATGATTTCACTTGCAGAGTTGGGCTTAGAGAGACTGAGGCCACATCTGAGGAACAGCAGAGGTCCTCCAGAAGTAACTCTTAGGCATGCCTATAGGTACTGTAAGCTTCTATGCTATCTACATAAACTTCACAAGAGTAAGCCTCATGATCAAGGTATGGCCTATTGATTTGGGTGTCCCTAAAGTTTGACACAGTATCAGGGGATTCCCTGATGGTAAGATTTAATAGTTCCATAGTCTTTCTCCCCTCCCTCAGGGGACTTTGCCAAGGGAATCTATCTTCTGTATTTAAACTAGGGGCCATACACTCAAATGTCAAAAAGAGCCAAGAATATTACATAAAGACTGAAGCAAGTGGGTAATACAATTGGAAGCAGGAGAACCTGACTATCTAGGAGGGAAGCCTCTGTATAGCTCCAGGTGACAGTCATCAGGCAGGCCTGTGGGTCCAGCTTTGCCAGCTATTCCTGTTCTAATGGGAAGTTGAAAATCTGGATTTTTATGTGACATGTCACAGGGTTTTCAATGTTGCCAAATAAATCTAATTAAAAAATACCACATGGTCCAGCACAAACCTTCTTTGAGCCAGATGAGGCCTTAGACTGCCAGTTGGTGACCCGTGCTCTTTATCTCCATAAGGCTGTCCTGGATAAAGTAGCATTAATCAAGTACTTACAGAGTAAGAGACAATGAACTCATTCACAGAATGAGAGACAAATTACAATCATCTCTGTGGCAGAATTATTTAAAGCTACTGACATTTGGCCAATCTTGGGGGTCCCAAGGAGAGGAGGATGAACATACTTGAGTTTCACACATAATTGCTTTGAAGTTGCGTCAATTCTAAATGACAGCCCTCTTGGTCATTAAAAATGACCAAGAACCCGAGTGATGGTCTGCAAATGGGCTCTGCTGTAGATAAATACAAATCAATACAATTTATGAAAGGGGCCATGTGATGGATTGGCCAGCTGTCAAGAAAGATGAAATACTGAAGTATTATTGCTAGGAGGGTGTCTGCGTGTCTCCAAATGCCTGGGTCTTTAGAAGTGGAAAGCACCTTAACTGCCTGACAATTGCATACATAGGGAGAGGGAAGTGGTCAGCTTTGCCTTGACATAGGCACCAAGAGACAGGCAATGGGAGCTTTGGTCACATTGACTTGAGCATCCATTTATTATGACAATATGAGTCGGTATTGACCTGGAAGTCCTAATGCAGGTATCAGCATACTAATAGTTACATTACATTACATGCCATCTAAATGTTGGAGATGAAAGGATTTCTGTCCTCTCAAACATAAAGTAAACCATGCCATTTCAGCTCATAATGAGTGCTCCCTGGTTATCATGACTACATGCAAGTAAGAGTTTTGGGAATAAAGGGGAACAGCATGGAATCAGAATGGGTTCAGATCTTAATTCTACTATCTGGGGTAGCTTGCTTAAGCCTCAGATTTATCATCTATAAAATGGGGATGATAACATTTCCCCTTCAAATTGATTGGGTGCTGACATTTATCAATATATCTTGCACTGTACCTGGCACACACTGGATACTGAATGCAATTTCATTTCCTTTTCCCTCTCAATTCCCATAGCACTTCATATGAACCATTCTGAGGACTTAAGTTGGGTTTCTACCTGAATTTTATAGTCTGTCTGTCCATATATTTTTTCCTCTGTTGGACAATGAATTCTTTTGGGGCCCATTTCTTTTTGGATACATCTTTGACCTTCCACAGGGTAGAAGGTGCCTTGTCACTATTTGTGGCATCAATGGTTCCTAAGCTTGTGGCAGAGTGGTGGCAGAGGTCTTGGTATATAGCACCAGCCAGCATCTTTCCAGGGCTGGCTCAGACTCCCTGCCAGCCAATTGTGCCTTAAAGTGAGGGATTACATCTGACGGTATGACCATGTATTGGGATGAGCAGGAAAGCCTGCTGGTCTCATGCACACAGGTTTTCTAAACCATTTCTTTCTCCAAATATGTTCAAATGGCTTTTGAACATGGAAGTAGAAGCTATAATTTCTATGGTGGAAGGTGGGCTGTAGATCTTAGGAGGTTTCCAAGAATAAGTTGACTGAGCTGAGACACGGACGATGGGGAGGACTTTTCTAGTTAGAGAATGGCCAAGGGCATTCTAGGCAAAAGAAACAGCCTGTACAAAGGTATGGAAGTTTGAAAATATAGAATACGAAGCTAGAGAAGGGAAGGAACTTGAATTTATTTAGCATTTACCATGTGCCAGGAACTTTATATCTGCTACTGCCTTTGATTCACTTACTTGTCTTGCTAGGCAAGCATTATCCTTTCTGTTAAGAGGAGGAAACAAATAGTGTCAGAAGAAGTTTAGTAATTAATTCAGATCACACAGCACAAAAGTGGCAGAACTGACTTTGTAACCAAGGCCTATCTACCTCTAACCTCATCTCTTCCATGTTGTGTGTTGAGGGTCAGAGAGCAGTAGGCTAAGGGACTGACATTCACTGGCATTCCCCCAACAAACGATCACCAACTTCAACCTTGAAGGTGCACACAAGTGTCTGCTTCTCTGAAACTGAGTTCTTTTTCAGTTTTGAAATGTTCCGATTGCTTTGAAAATTGATCTTCAAATCTAAAGAAGGGAATGGGATGGGGGCATGTAAAGAAAGAGATGCATCTTTGTACACAAAGCTTGCTTCATTTGCATGTTATGGCCAAATTGCTTGTGCCATTTTCATACTTAGGCTTCTGACAGCTTGCTGAGATCCGTATTGTCTGATTTGGGATGTTTTTGTGCAAAGTTGTTTTATTTTATCATGTACATTTTACTCTACCACCGCCCAGGCCAATTGCCCTGGGAATGCCTTGGGAAATTGGTTTGACAGTTTGCTGAAGAGCTGGAGACAGGAGTTTCCATAGGCAGTATCAACCCAAGTGCAAGGGTGCTCCTTACAGAGCATCTCTGGGGACAAATTTGGTAGCCCTCTTTCTATCTGATGTAATCATCTGTTAGATTCTGTGGGTCTCAGGGTTCTGATGGCAGGCTGAGCTGTCACAATATCTCTTTCCTAAATTAGGTGCAATCCTCAGTGTGACTTTTATTAAATTGTATGCAGAAATTTCTTCTAATAAGGGCATGTAAATAGATGGATACTAACCATGTAAATTCAATAGACGGCCACCTTGTTCAGAAGCACAGACTTGGGGGTCAGATAACCTGGACTAAGAATCCTTCTCCCCTTACAAGTTTTGTGATAGCGAGTGAGCATTTTAATAACTGTGCACCTTGATCTCTCAACTGAAATACAGGAATAATAATATCTTTTCTTTAGGGTTGTTGTGAGGATTATATTAAATACTGTTCGTAAAACTCTAAGTACGCTTCCTGGCATAGCTCATTTCCCCCCTCCCCCCACACCCCATTGAATAAAAGTTAAATGCCAAGTAATTAAAATGTTATTTTCATTTTAATACAAAGAAATACATATTTTATTCAGTAGATCTCAAATGTTATATGAAATTTTAAGGGTTAAAGGAAAAGGAAACCTCAAAGAAATATGAAGTTTGCAGCAGCTGTTTTGAGATAACCTCCACATCTCCACTTGCATTGAGATGTCACCTCCAGGGGGTGATATTTAGTCTCAGCTGTTGGAGGGCTTTGGTGGAAAAGTTTTATAGCTTTGACCCAACCTTCCAACTACCCAAGGAAAAGTGTAATTGCTGATCTTTTATGCTGTTTACACATTTAGGTGTCTTATTTTAAGATGGAATGTCTAAATCATCTCTGTGAAGAACCATACATAATTGAATGACAGAATTATAGAAATACAGAGTTAAAAGGGAGTTTTGTCATTTATTATGCCAGATGAACTTATCACACAGTATAATGGGCCCATTGACAACTCTGGAAATTGGTCGACTTGGCAGAAAACCCAGAAAAAATCATTTCCACGGGAGATGATAGTTCAGGAATAAGGTGCCTCCAGGTACAACTTCTTTAGGGACTAAAGGTAATACTAGCAATAATGGAACTTGCAACAATTCTGGGGATAGTATTGGATTTCTACAGGATCTAGAAAATGAGATTTTAAGTCAATCTCATCTGTATCTTAAGGGGCACAGGAACTCCAGTGGATCTCTTGGTCACACAGTATTTAATATAATAGTTAAATGTGGGGTGTCAGGAGTCTATATCTGAATTTATATTTTGACTTTGAAAATGTTGGCAAGTCAAGTAACCACTCTGAACCTCAGTTTCCCCCTCTGTAAGGCAGGGCCAATATTAGAAATTACCTCATACGCTGGGGTAAGCATAAACTAAAAGAAGCATATGAAACTCTCAACATGATGTTTGGCCAATCTTGTTAAGCACTCAACAAATGCTAACTGTATTTCCCACCGCTACAACAACTCAGTTTAAGATTAAGACACGGCTGATTGTTACACATATCTGAAACACGTTATCTATGCCTTTTTAAAGGATTCTTCTAACTTTTACCCTTGAATTAGTAACATTTGTGTCCATGTTTTGTCTCCTCTAAGCTATTTTGAGCATGATGACCTGGACAGTTTATTTCTGTGCCCTTCTGGTATTCAGAACAAGACTGTGTCTTAGTCCCTGGACAATTCTCTTTTGCTACCTGCCTCCTCCTTCCACAAATAACATTTTGTAATTATTCTGTCTCTTTGGTTATCAGGCCGTTCCCTGAAATTAGCTGGAGCCTATAGTCCTAAAATTGAGGCTGTTGCAGCTAGATTATATTGCAGTCATTTGAATTTAGGCAAAATACGTTTTGAAATGTGAGATCCTGACTTTAGCTCTATAAATTAATATTATTGGTGGTTTACTTATATCTGGGCAGCTCAGTCTGGGATACTGCTTTAAATAAGATCAAGACCACACCCAGATCACCCTATTAATACACAAGGTTTTATGGCCACTTCTCCAGGGTAACCTGAACCACAAGGCACACAACAGGTCTGAGTTCCTGCTATGGCAGCTGAGTCTGGCTTCAGATGTGCCATTTCCTTCCTGTCTTGATGAAGCAGGATGAGATTTCCTAGGGTCGTGCAGGCTAGTAGACAACACATGCCTGGAAAGCTGAAAGGGGAATGCTTAATTCCCTTCTTTTTGGACAAGAACTGCCCTTTTCTTCTCCATGGGGCTTGGAGAGGCAGGAGATGTGCATAAATAAAGAACTGTACCAAGTCCTTCATTTAGAGAAAAAACAACCTGTGCCTCCCCATCCTCCTCTAAAACAAGAAATTTAATCTCTGATGGAAAGCTCAGCACACAGTACTGAAGAGGTGTTTTTGATGACATGTGGTACTGTGGAAAGGACATGAGTTTTAGAATTAGGTAGATCAATATTTGAATTTCAGTTTAGGCAAATCACTTCTTTAAGCTTGAGCTTCCTCAAAAGGAAAGAGACAGCATCTACCACTCAGAATTAAGAGGACTTAATAAAATGACATATTTATTAATATATCTTTTGCTCTTACTCCTTTGTTGAAAGAGGACCTTAAAACTGGGACTGAGCGGGATGCCAGGTAACTGGGTTCTGATGTAGACTCAGTCATGAACCCCTGGATCAGCCAGAAAGTTGGGAATCAACTTTTCTATGTGTCAATTGTCTCATCGTTAAAAGAGATAGGAGTTAGGAAATCTGTTCAAGATTATTTCTAAGGTCTGTTCTAGTTTTAGCTTTCTAGATATATCATACACTCTCCTGAAGGAAAAGCCACCAATCTTTTAAGAGGCCTAAAGAGTCCCTACCACACTGCTAGCCCACTGGGCAGTTCTCCTTTGCATAATCACTAAAAAATACAGATCAGTTAGAAATCTGAAGCCTAGGTATCTCGACAGTTCTAAGAAAATTCTGAAAATGATAAAACTGGGCCTTCTGACCTATGCAGAACAGGATTTTGGTTTTAACTAACTCCTAGCAGAGTCTTCTATAACTTTCTAGTTACCACGATCTTATTCTCATCAGCTAGGAATGTGCATCACCCTCTTGCTTTGCATATTCTTTTTGTCTATTACGTATTTCTACAGCTAGAATGTTGCTACAGGAATACAGGATTTGATCTCTGGAGGTCGGGCTGATATGTCCTTTTACTTTTTTCATTAACCCTGGGACTTTGGCAAAGTTGCCAAATCCTTGACCCTGCATGTCCTTACCATGATAATGGGGACAATAATACCTTTTTGATCTATCTCTTAAAGCTGCTCAGAAGATTTCATCCCCACTGTAGGGGTACAATTGCCTTGTGAACTACTTTTACACATGTGAATTCTCTTTACTCCCGTGGGCTGCAGTTTCTTCATCTGGAGATGGGATTGCTAGGTCATCCTCAGGCAAGGCACCCAGTGTAGTAGCTGGCACAGGGCAGGAACTCAGAGGGGAGTGGTTTTATTACCAGTACTTACTCTCATGATAACTCTTCACAACTGAAATAACATTATAATTTCATCTTATACATAAAGAAAGAAAGTGCATCGTAAACATGATTTGTAATAATAGCACTTGTGGCTACAATTATTATTTTTAATGCATGAGAACCAAACACACCTAGTTTATCTATACTTTCTGTTCCCAATCTTCATAACAGCAACACAGAACTTAAGGTATTTATGCATTATCATTAGCAATGGAAAATTCGTTGAAACCAATGAGAAGTTGCCAGAGTTCACTTATAAGGGGTGCTATCAGAATCCCTCATAGAAAATCCCTTTCAGCCGTGTGTGCTGCCCTTAGGGACTATGGCTACTCACAAGCACACTCCTTGCTGGCTGGCTTTTTCAGCTTCCTCCATAAAAAGTAGTATGTGACAAGCCTACTGGGGCAGGAAATAGTTTTGCACTAATGAGTTTGTGCATCACTGATGCTTTCCCATTAAAATCATGTTAGCTGTGCCCCCCTGTTAATCATCCCAAAATCAGTTCATTAATTAACTCATTTGGGGAAATTGCAATTTAGTCAGAGCTCTCCAGCTCATTAGCATGTTAGGAGGACAGAGAAAATAGATGTCATTGAAATCCCTCCTCACATGTATAGCTCAACTGGCAATGAGTCTTCTTCAATCCTGTTGATTGATTCATTCATTAATTCATTCAACAAATAATTATTGAACGTTTCCAACATGCCTGACTCTGTACTTGAATTGGAGGAGGAAAGATGGCAGCCGGTTTCTCACATCAGTATGCATGTGAGGGGAGTGAGATTTGTGAACTGGAAACAAGTGACAACATAGAAGAGGACACAGAGGCCTGAGTTCAACACTAGGTATTGCTCCAGGAGCCTGCACTGCCTTTCAAAGCAGCTTCTGAGTCAACGATAACTGGCTAAATGCCTTAATGTGGGGCGCTCCAAGATCATCCTGCCTTCTCTCTGTGGTCCTAAAAATGATAATATTATTAACAATAATATATAACATTTATTGAATGACAGCCATGTGCCAGGTACTCTCCTAAACCCTTACATATAATTTCTAATTTAATTAACAATAATTAATGAGTTAACTCAGTTAATTAATAATGATTAATGAGTTAACTCAATAATAATTAATGAGTCGATAAGTCATTTAATACTCACCATAACCCTATAAGATTGGTATTCCTTTTTGCAGATAAGGAAACCAAGTTAGTATGCAGAGCTAGTAAGTGGTTGACCTGGGATTTGAATGTGGGCGGTTTGGCTTCAGAATCAGATGAAGAAATCAGGTCTAGGAAAGGAAGCAACTTTCCCCAAGTCACACAGCAAGTAGCTAGAGCAGAGCTCGGTCTTCCCCAATGGCCAAATCAGCAGTTTTCAACTGTGCCCTACTATCTGCTTCCAGAAAGTCCCACATCTGCTCATCATCTCCTGAAGGTTTCCTGACAAATGCAATAGTCTCTGAGCTCCTTCAGAATAAAGTCCAGCTCTCAATTTGACTCAATATTCCTAGTGTTCAGCATGCAGTAAACACACAAAAGATATTTGTGGTTGGATATATGAATGTGTAAATATTTAGGATTTAGCCTAATCCTGAAAACCTGAAGCTGCAATTTTCCAGCTACATGACTGGGTTAACATAAATCCTTTTTAAGCCTCAGTTTTCTCATCTGCAAAATAAATCTGGAAAGAACATCCCAGGGGTGTTGTGATACTAATTAAATGAAACCGAAACTGTCCCATGATTAGTAAGTCATGATGCCAAAGTCAGCAGAAGTTTTCTCTTTATTAACTTTGCCATTTCTGAGCATCAGGATCATCCTCAAATGATGGTCTGAGGGCAGTTGAGGGCCAGTATTCCTGAAGGGAGGTGTTGGCCTTTCCTTTTTCTCACCAGTTAATCAAAGAGCACTGCTGGTCTAAGCAAGCTCATCTGCTGATTCTGCAACTTCCCTGGATGCCTGTGTCCATGAAGATCCAGCATTACCTGACTGCCCACAAAGCCCTCTGGCACATGGACCTGAGAGGAAATAAGGCCAGTTTTCCACATGGCTTTTCAGAATTTTCTTGTTTGAACTCCTGCTTTAAGAGAAGGAATGATGTTGGGAGTCAGTCAAGTCTTGGGTTCTGGTTGGAGTGGGGCCGCTCATACAACCCTGCTGTCCTCTCCACCGTTCAGTCTCCACATCAGCCTCTCTCTGTGCCACTAAATGCCCATCTCAGTTTCCTCCTCCATGTGGCTAAAGTTGACTTTTCATCAGAGTAATCATGAAAAAATCAGTAATCATGTCAGAAAGCTCAGACTATTGCAGAAGAAATGTATGATGTCTGGATAGCATTGAGATTATAAGTGGAGGCTGGCTTGGTTCAGTCTTTCTTATTTACAGGTTATGTGACCTTGGACATGTTAAAGAGCCTCTCCCGATGCTAGTTTTCTTATCATAAAAGGAAAGCAATCAAAGTATCTACCTCTTATAGAGATGTTGGGAAGACTAAATGAGGGAGTTTATGTATTTACAATCTAAAGAACTAAAGCTCTTTAACTTTAGAACAATGCTTAGTATGAACTCAACACACAAAATATTGACTATTATTTTTACCTGATCCCACAGTGGTTTGTAAATCTGCCTGAGAAATAATACAAAGGTTTAACTGGAAACAAAGGTTCCCGGTAAAATAGTGTAGGGTAGACTCTGAGCTTCCTCAAACTACATAACCAGCCTATGGGCCTGGGCTGCATCTTATCTTTGCTGCTAAAGCCAGGGCCCGGGCAAGGGAGGACTTGACACATGGGATGATTGCGATGGGTTGTCAGTCTGAAGAGATGCTATATATCATCACGGTGGGTAAGGAAGGAAACCTTGTCCGAGTCTCAGGAATAAAACAAAGATTTACAAAGTACTTTTAAGTCTAAGAGGCAGGGTCCCTCTAAATATAAACAAATACTAAATTAATAAAATAGGATTGACTTATTTTGTTTAATGATTTGCTAGCAGAGATTGGGGCTATTTCCTGTGAGGGAGTTTGGGGGAGACTCAGACCCTGCTGCCAAGAGACAAGGGGGTCCTAAGTAGTAAATGGAATTTCAAGTCTCCTGAGGTCTTCAGCAGTAACTTTCAGTTTTTCTTATAAGCAGATGTTTCCCTATAAGCAACATCCTACACAGAAGACCAATATATGAATCAATTAAAATAGAGGAGAAGGAGAAGGAGAAGGAGAAGGAGATGGAATTTATCCTGCTCAACTATTTCCACTCCAAAAGCAAAACGAACCAAACAAAAATTCCCCAAACATTTTCTGAATGTGTTCATGAGCTTCCTTATTAGGGAGACTCACACAGTCTATCTCCCTGCAAAGGCATGTACAGCAGGGTTCCCGTTGGTGCCCAACTTTGAAAAGATACAAAAAATAGGTGAAGGACTATCAATTTCCCAGAGGTCATCTTCAGTCATTTCAAGGGAACACAACCCCAATTTAGCAGGACTCCTCCTCTCAGCTTAGTAATAGACTTAGAGTCGTTACTGGAATGGGAGTTTGTTTTTTCTGAATTTTGGAATTGTACTAAAAAGAATCACTTAAGCAACAAGATTTTTAGTGAGTTGAAAGGAGCTTATTTACTCCAATACTTTTCACTCTTCTGATCATGAAATTGAGACCCAGATAGGGCAAGTAGCTTTTAGTGCTGGTGGCTGACCCAGCCCTGGCCAGCCCAGACCGAATCAGGTGGTGATGATGACATGATGACAACAGCTGCCATATTTCACTGAGCAGCTGCCAATTTTGATATTTTCTGCAGAAACTTTGACAACCTGCCCTTATTTAATCCTCACATTTGCTCTGTGAAGTAGCAGGGTAATGACAACAGTATGTGTTCATCATACCATAGCTTCTGCCTAGGCACATGAGAAGACACTTCCCTACCCACTTTGCAGTTATGGGCCCATGTGATTAAGTTCCACCCAATAAGATGTGGGTCAAAGTTATGTATCTCCCAGGCTTGGCTGTAAAAGCCCCCATGTAACCCTCTAACTTTTTCTTTCCTGTCTCAGCGATCTTGGAGGTCATCTCTTCCAGATGTATAGCTTCAACATAAAGGCAACTCTACCCATATCAGACTTAGCATAAACAATAATAAATAGTGTAACAAACAACTGAGGGTTGGGGGATGTTTGTTACTGTAGCAAAGCCTCACCTATTCCAATTAGTGCTTGGAGGTTCTATTGTGATCCCAATTTACAGATTATGAAGTCAAGACCCAATGATATAGAGTAGTTTGTAAAGGGAAAGAGTCAAGTTTCAAACCCAGGTCAGTCTGACTTCATATCTGGGACTCTTTCCTTATGCTGCACCCTTAGAGAGAGGGTGAAGCAGTGCGGCAAAGAGATGAAAGACACGGACCTAGCTATGCAACCTTAGACAGGTTGCTTCACCTCTCTGGGTTTTGTTTGGTGGCCTATGAAAGAAAAAGCCAGGTATTTCCCAATCTCTCTTTCCATCATATTTGCATGTTGAGTGGCGGTGAGAAAAGTAGCATTGGACTGAGGGGCTGTAGGCCTGTCTACTACTACCTGCCAATCATGTAAGGGCATTTGCAAAAATCTACTTTCCTTTATGGGTTTCTACATAATCTGTAACAGCAAAGGATAGTGCTAGTTAGGATGGACTAAATAACTTCTGAGGTATTTTTAGCCATAAAGATGAAACTGGCTTAACCTGAAGGGCTCTTGTGGGAGACGAATGCAAGGATACAAGTGGAAGAGCTTTATAAACTGTAAAGAAACATGCATAGGGGAGGGAGCACTGGGCTGAGATCTCTTCAGGAGCTGCAGGACATTCTGATCTGATATTGCATTAGCAGGAGTACACAATTTCTCCTGCATTGTGTCAGACTAAAACACTGAAGTTTTGGAGATTACTACTGAGGAGCTGTCAGGTAATGACATGGGTGAGGAGCAGGCTACCGGCATTCTCTCAGCCATGGATGAATAGATTGTGCCATATAGGGTTGTCCTCACTTGAGGCATAAAGTAGGCTCCTTTACTCCTTCATTCTTCCCTCCCCTTCTCTTTCTTTCTCCTTCCTTTTCTTAAATACTGCCTTTCCTGCCATCCCATCTAACCTATCTCCTTCATCATCTCCCTTTATCCTACTTTATTTTTCTTCATAGCACTCTGTGGTCATTACCTGACTTTATAATGTAAAACCATATTTTTACTAGTATATTTTCTGTTAGTCTTACTAGGATGTGAGTTTTGCAAGAACAGGCACTTGTCTGATTTGCTCACTGCCATCAGCCCACCTCTAGAACAGTGCTTGCCACCCAATACATATTTGCTGAATAACTTAAATGAACTACTGATTCACCTTACAAGTGGTTTTCTCCTGCTCCCCTTGTGAAATGCATTTAGAGTGAGAATTCCCAGAAAAGCAGAACTTGAAGAGACTTGTAGTATCATATACTCCAAGCACTTTGCTTGTTAGAAGGAAAATTAAGGGGACTAGAGAGGTAGGACTAGGAAAAAAGGAGAAATTCCTAACAACCACAGTTTAAACTTGCCATTCTTGGTGCCTTCTGAAGGTAGAAGTTTGTATTTCCAAATTCAGTTATGTTTTATGCTGTGAGTTGAGAAAAACGAATTGCAGGAAGAGATTGTATAGTCTGGTCCACTACTCTCACTTAGGTTTTGGTGCACATGAGACTTGGTGTCTATAATCAGGGACCATGTCCAATTCATATTCTTTGTCACCAGCAACCAGCAAGGAGCTGTCCTCAATGGATTCTGGTCAGCCTTTGTTCAATGAGTGCGTGGAAATGGAAATTTTCCTTTCTTTATAGGTCTTTCTGCACTGGCTTCCAAATTTTCACCTTCTATTTCCAGTCTCATTTTCTACCATCCCCACCCAATATGCACACATTAACCTTAAACTTATTCCCTCTTCCTCACTTCTCTGAGTCCTGCTAATAATTCAAATTTCATACCATTCTCTTCGTGAAATCCTTGGTCCCACTTAGAAAGAATTTCTTTCTTCTCTCTTTTTTAAGGCATTTGGTTTTTTAAAAGTAAAGACTCTGCCATTCGTCTCTTTATTCCCAATGCATCATACAAAATCTGACATCAAATATAATAATAATAATAATAATAATAATAATAGTAGTGGCTAACATTTATTGAATATTCAATATCAGATACTGTGTGATACATTTTACATCATTCATTTCATTTAAACCCATGAGTTGGTGGATTACCATTTCTATTTTACTGAGGATAAAATGTTAGTTAGCTGGCGGGACTCAGAACTCAAACTTCATAATATTTCCCCAACTAAATCTTAGCTGAATTGTATTAGAGTGGGAAAAACCATGAAGTAGATTGAACTATTCTTTCCTGTCTCTGTGTTTGTGGGTATATTTGGGTGTTCTGTTTTCTTCTTCTTTTCTTTTTCCTTCAGCATCAAGAAAGAGAATCCTATTTCTCAGAGCCTACACACATGCATGAACATGAAAATGAGCCAAGTCTAACTAAGTCAATGTGGTATCCATCAGACCTTTGGGAACTGAGGAAGCAAGGGTTTTCTGGGAGGTTTCTGTCTTGATCCATGACTCAGCAGTGTCCCCTCTGCTCTCAGACACAGGTGGCATGGAGATGCTTGACCCCATGTCCCTACTGCACAATGAAAACCCACATCAGCTGCAAATTAATAAGCAATTATGATTTTTGGCAAGTGATCCAAGGATAACCAAAAAGACTTGAGTGGTTCTTCCTCTAGTGCCCACTCCTAGACAAATGGGACAAAATACTTCAGAGGTACTCTGGCCCCAGACAGCACAGGGGAGGTCCTCATCACTCCTGTGGGTGAAGGGTGCTAACATCTCAGGTATGGGGAGGGGAATTCATTCCAAAATATATTTGCCATTACTGGGTTTGCTAAGCTTCAGTGGAAGTTCTGCTGCTAAGGAATCCATAACGTAGAGGAGGAAATAGGAAAAAAAAAACTCACAGTGAAAATAAAATGCCCTAAGTCTTCCTAAATGGGATACTTTGGAACTCGGTTGGAAGCTGGGAGTTCAGCCTACATGGAGAAGGTTGAGCAAGCCAAGCCCAACATCAGTGTCCTACAAGTGCAGCCTGGAAGGCATAGTCAAGACCCAGGGATGAGGCCACTGGAAGGCACCTTCAGAGTCAACCCAAGTGAGCAACGTTATACAAATCTCCTAACTCACACCATGTATCAAACAGACATGCAAGTACATTAAAGATTTAAATGAAGAAAGGAAAGAAAATTACTAGAACACTTGAATAACCTTGGGGATTATTGGAATCTTCCTAAACAAGACCGGAAACCCAGAAATCTAAAAGGAAAAGATAAATATATTTGAATATATAAACATTTAAAATCTGTGCATGTCAAGATAACAAAAATAAGGGCCAAAAACCCCCAAACAAAACAAAACAAATGATAGCCTAGGAAAAATATTTGCAGTGCATATGATATAGGGTTCTAAGTTAATATGCTTAGTAGATAAAGTACTTCCATAAATGGATAGGAGAAGGTCAAGCAATCTCAATTTGAAATGGGCAAAGATTATGCACAGGCAATTCACAGAAGAGAACATCTAAGTGGCCAATAAACACGTGAAAATGCTCAACCTGACTAGTACCCAGGGAAATGGATATTAAGGCAACAATGACATACATCTTTACACTATCTACATTAATAAAATATTTCATTTTAGGGGAGATTCAGGGCAACAGGCGGTTTCATACATTGCTGGTGGGGGTATGGATTAGTAATGTTTTTTGAGTTACCAAACAGTATCTTTCAAAATCAATACTATATTATTCATAATTGCCAAAATTTGTAAGGAACCATGATGTAGTTCAAGAGGTGAGTGGATAAATAAACTGGGAGACAGCCACACAGTGAAATATTATTCAGAAATGAGAAGAATTGAGCAATCACGTCACAAAAAGACATCGAGGAATCCAGTAAGCATATTGCAAAGTGAAAGAAGCTAGTCTGAAGAAGTTACACACTATATGAGTCCAACTAAATGACCTTCTGAAAACAACAAAACTGTAATGACAGTAAAAGGATCAGTGGTTGCCAGGGAGAAAGCAGAGGGATGAGAGGTAGAACATGTGACATTTTAGAGCAGTAAAAATATTCTATATTATACTTTCATAGTGGATATATGAACATTATGCATATACCATTATGCATTTGCCAAAACTCATAGAACTATGCAGCACAAAGAGTGGACTCTAATTTAAACTATGGACTTTAATTAATAACAAATGTATAAATATTGGTTCACTGATTATAATAAATGTACCACACTAATGCAAGGTGTTCATAATAAGGGAAACTGTGTACAGGAGATCGGGGATGAGGGAGTATATATGGACTCTGTGTATTTTCTGTGTATTTATTTTTCTGTAAACATAGTACTGTTTTAGAAAATAAAGTCTATTAAAAAAAAAACAAACACTATTACACATATCATTCGACCCCAAATTTGGAAATCAATACTACATTTGAAAACATTGGTATGTAAGGATTTATTAATAGTAAAGTTTATTGTAGCCAACAAGACAAAACATTAACAAGGGAAATCTGGAAACAATTTAACGTCCATTAAACTGGAAATAGTAAATAAACATCATATTCATACTATGGAATATTGTGCAGCTTTGTATTTTATGAGGTAGTTTTAAAACTTTATAATTTTTTACCTTGACTGCTCTCACAAGGCACTGATAAATGAGGAAAGCAAGAGTAAAGTGTATATTATAATTTTGAGGGTAGAAGCAAACAATGGCAACAATTCCCCTATTTGTGAACTATTTTTATGAGCATGGAGAAAAGATGTTGAAAAGGGAGTGCGATGGGGGATAAATATTAGATTTTTCCTCTTCTGGTAGGTGTCTGTTCAAGTCTTTTCCCCATTTTGTAATTGGGTTGGCTGTCTTTTTGTTGTTGAGTTGAACAATCTCTTTATAAATTCTGGATACTAGACCTTTATCTGATATATCATTTCCAAATATTGTCTCCCATTGTGTAGGTTGTCTTTCTACTTTCTTGATGAAGTTCTTTGATGCACAAAAGTGTATAATTTTGAGGAGCTCCCATTTATTTATTTCCTTCTTCAGTGCTCTTGCTTTAGGTTTACGGTCCATAAAACCGCCTCCAATTGTAAGTTTCATAAGATATCTCCCTACATTTTCCTCTAACTGTTTTATGGTCTTAGACCTAATGTTTAGATCTTTGATCCATTGCTGGGAATCTACTCAAAGGACTTAAGGACAAAGACACAAACAGACATTTGCACACCAATGTTTATAGCAGCGTTATTTACAATTGCAAAGAGATGGAAACAGCCAAAATGTCCATCAGCAGAAGAATGGTTAAACAAACTGTGGTATATACATATGATGGAATATTATGCAGCTTTAAGACAGGATAAACTTATGAAGCATGTAATAACATGGATGGACCTAGAGAACATTATGCTGAGTGAGTCTAGCCAAAAACTAAAGGACAAATACTGTATGGTCCCACTGATGTGAACGGACATTCGAGAATAAACTTGGAATATGTCATTGGTAACAGAGTCCAGCAGGAGTTAGAAACAGGGTAAGATAATGGGTAATTGGAGCTGAAGGGATACAGACTGTGCAACAGGACTAGATACAAAAACTCAAAAATGGACAGCACAATAATATCTAATTGTAAAGTAATCATGTTAAAACACTGAATGAAGCTGCATCTGAGCTATAGGTTTTTTTTTTTTTTTTTACTATTATTATTACTTTTATTTCTTTTCTCTATATTAACATTCTATATCTTTTTCTGTTGTGTTGCTAGTTCTTCTAAACCGATGCAAATGTACTAAGAAATGATGATCATGCATCTATGTGATGATGTTAAGAATTACTGATTGCATATGTAGAATGGTATGATTTCTAAATGTTGGGTTAATTTCTTTTTTTCCGTTAATTAATAAAAAAAATATTAGATTTTTGCTTATTCATCTTTAGTTAGAATGCACACAAGTTGTTTTCATAATTAAAAAATTATAAATACATATATATATATATGTATATGAAATACAAAAAGAGAATCACTGAGAACGAATAAATTCCAATACTTATAAAATAGATCAAGGTAATGAGATCCCCATTACAGGAAGGATTCTAGTAGAGGCTAGTTGATTACACTATTACACATATCATTTGACCCCATATTTGGGAATCAATACTACATTTAAAAACATCTTCCCCATTACAGGAAGAATTCTAGTAGAGGCTAGTTGATTACATATTGGGGATGCTGTTGAGGGGATTCCTGCTCCGAGTAGGAATTTCATTTCAAGACATTCTCTGCCAGTGCTAGGAATTTTTGGTAGGGTTAGAGGAAAACTAGAACAGGGTAGGGTCACTGCAAATCTATGAAGGGGAGACTTTGAAGGTGGGAGGGGCACATTAGAGGCAATTCCACAGCAGGGCAGTGAGGGTGAGGCTAAAGGCTACAGTATTTGATGAGTAAGAGGTGGATGGATGGTCTTTAAGGAATCAGACTCAGCAGGCCTGTGGCAGCAGAAACTGGGACTGCAGGGAATGTTGGAGTGAGGGAGGCACAGAAGGAAAAGTGTGTAGTTTGTCATATCAACAAACTCTGAGCTGAAAGGAAAGTGAGAGAAATGATGTTAACTCAAGAGGTGGCAAGGCAGAGAAAAATTTAGGCTTGGGTAGACCTGAGATTGTTTGTGAAAAGGGTAGACCTGAGAATGTTATCCAAACATTGATATTTGATCAAATGAAGTCTGCTGAGAGGCAGGTTAGGTGATGGGCTCCAGCACCCATGAGAGTGTTCTTTAAAATAGGAGGGCAGGAGCAGCTCAAGAGGAAGGACTTTACTTTGGATGGGTTGAACCAATAGATGGAAGTTTGCAATCCAGGCTACTGGCTCTGTGTTCTAACCTGTATTAGGCTTGGTTAATCACTTATTAAATAGAGACATTAATGCCTATTTCTCAGGCTGATTGTGAGTCATAGGAAAAAGTCGTGTAGTGTCAGGTCCATAGTACACACTGAATAAATGACAACTGCTATTACTACTTAAGAGGCAGCCTAGCTTACATGGAGGGCATGCCCTTTGGGGTCAGACAGACTGGGGTTGGAAGCCAGGTTTGGACATTTACTAGCTGGTGACCATGGACGTCCTAAGGGGAGGCTGGATTCCTCATCTATGAATTGGAGCTATGAAAGTAAGGTCATGAGGTTTAAAGACAATGTTTGACAAGTGCCATACCTGGAATCATGAGGTACTGAATACATAGGAGCTGTGCTATTTTGTTTTTCTCATTGCCCTTTTCATAATGAGAGAAGTCATGGGATGGCAGTCTTAGTGTTAGGGACATTAGAGACAGTCTGAGGACTTAATAAACAGTTTCTCAAGTGACAGAGAGGGTCCTGCTCAATTAGTATGGTGATCTCTAGTTGTTCTTGGCTTCCTGGAGATGGGGAGACAGAAGATGAGAAGTAAGAGGATTGAAGGATGGGTAAGGCTAATGGCTCCCTATTTAAATCACTTGTTATACACCCCCACTTGACCTTATAAACAAACTTCTATTCAGAATTCTGTCTGGTAAAGATTTCTTTGCATATCTGTGGTATTACCTGGGACAAGCAGGAGACAGGGGACCAGGTAGACCTGCAATTTGATCACTCACTTTCTGGGTGATACTGGGCAAAGGGTTTTACAAGCTTCAGTTCCCTATCTGTAAGATGTCTAATTATTCCTGTGTCAGAATTAAATAAACAGTTGACACAGAGCTGGGCAGAGAGTAGATGCTCATCTTCATGACTCTTTCCCTTGGCTGATCATGTGGGCCTTCGTCTCTTTATCTCTGTCTCTCTACAGCTTACCATGAGGCATGGCCCAACGAAGGTATTTAAATAATGTTTCATGAGTGAATGAATGAATGAACAAGTGAACCAGTGAATGCTGGTGAGGAACATGTGAAAATGCACAATCCCTGGGCTATCAGCCGACTGCATGTAATAGAGCTGTGTGGTTCTGGTTTCAGGAAGTATGGTATCTAAGAGACCTTTCTTCCTGCTGTCAGATAAAACAATAAATTATTTTACGGTCGGCAGTAATTAGACAAGATGGTTGTTGCAGTCTCTCTCTCCTCTAGCTCTTTGGGAACATTTACAGGGCTCAGAGGGCAGCCATTTCCTACCACCTCAGCATCTGCGCCGATTCCTGCTTTCATGGGCTTAATGGACCTGGTGCTGGTGAGAAGGCAAGTGCAGGACTAGCTGTCCGTGTCCACCTCAGCAGGTTTCAGGCAGACTGGACGACTCTTGCTGAGTCTGGGGGCCCCAGAAAAACAAGTAGGCTCCACAGGCTGTGTGGTCTCTGTAAATCCTATCTTCCTTCTGGATCTCAGTTCTTTGTCTTCTATAAAAAGGGAAGTTTGGGTTAAATGACCTTTAAGGGTCTTTTCATTTTCAAAATTCCATGACTATACTGATCTTTTAGAAGCAAATATTCAGCTTCAGAGTTACCCACAAGAGAGGTGCCTGCATGGGGATTCTGGAGGTCCTCTGTATAGTGTCCAGATGTTTCTGGAGGCTGAACTTTCACGAGCTTAGTTGGTAACTAGGATTGAAAATGCCACAGCTAATTCTTAAAGGGACAGCTGCGGTTTTCCAGCCTAGGCTCCCATTCCATTGGCCCACTGGCCAAGTATGGCCCATAGAACTAATTCATTTGGCTAGGATTATTCTTAAACATTTTTAAATACCCTATGATCTTATATGCATCCTGATTCACTGGTTCTTACTGCCAACCTGTTCCCCTAGGTATTTGAGTTTGTGACTTCTGAAAGTCTTTTCATTTTTTCATACAAGTCTTTAACTCTGAAGGAGTCAAGGCAACTTGTCCAAGGCCCCTCAACAGAATTTCTGTCTCCAACCCCCAAGTCTCTTCCTCCACAGTAACCTAGAGATAGGGCTCAAGTACAAGTGTCACAGGGATGGGTAAGCCTTGATATAAAACTACCTGGGCATGTCTGAGAGTGGAGTCTTCTCTGAGGCAGATTTCAACAGGTAGAACCAAGAATAAGACTAAAAGATAAATATCTGAGGTTGTGTTAGCCTCGGTTTCCTTATCTATAAAAACCTGAATTAGTCTATTCTGCTCCCTACTTTGAAGGGCTTTTTGGGCTTTACGTGAAATAGTGCCCAAGAAAGAGCCTAGAGTTACCCAGTATATGCATCTTTCCCTGGGTACTGCATATGGGTGAGGAGCCTTCACAATTGTAATAATCACTGTTTTCTTGGTTTCAGGTCTAGGTGAAGGTGGAGGATTTACATGAAAACGCACATGAGAAGGATGCGCTCTCTGCCAAGGAAGAGACTTGGGAGTGCCAGGGTACAAGCCTACAGGGCAGCTTCCATACCCACTCTTCTTCCCTGTGGCGACCATTTCTAAGATAGTCTCATGCTAGGATGGACCACGGGCTGACCCAATTTCCCTGCATTTGCATAATGCAAAAAAGCATTTATTTTAATAGTCCTACTCTCTCTAGGCTGAGATGTGTTTTTCTTTCCTCAAAATATTCCCAGCACAGATGCATCACATTTCTGGCAACACATTCTCTCACCCAACAGAATGGAATGATCATTTAAAAGCTTTGAGTGAAAGCTCAAGCTTCTGATTGATCCGATAATATTGTCTCATTCCCATTTTAAGCTACCTGTTCTTTAAATTGCATATAAAAATACAGTCCATGCAATATTAATACACTAATGAATAATACACTAACAATTTGAAGCATGCCAACCCACCCAAGGATTTTTCATCTCCTGCATGTTTCATCAGACACTTAGTGTATACTGAATAATCGTTAGGATGATGAAAATGATAATAACAATGAAATAAATACAGAGTAGTTTTACCGTTGTGGGGAAAAACATGAGAAGTAATTCTCAATTATAAGTGAGAAATGGTTGCCTGTGATCCAGGGATGGGCCTCTGCTTTTTGATGTATCACAGGTAAGGGCAGCTGCAGCTGCATGCGAATGTACATATAACAAAGTCTCATCTGTCTAGCGCTGTCAGCAAAGGTGATATTACATAAAAATGGGGTTTGCAGACATCTGGAGTAAAGTGGTACCAGGCAAAGGACATGGATTTTGGAGACAGCCAGGCCTGGGTTTAAATACTGGTTCTGCCATTTACCTGCCTTGTGAACTCTTTGTTTTCTATTTCCTGTCTGGTAATAACTACCCTATATTGTTACTGTGATGATTACATAAGATAGCATAAAAGAAAATGCCTGTACTGGGACCTGACACTTGGGAGGTGTTCAACAAACTGTTCCCTTCCTCAAAGCACAATGGATGGTGCCTGTAGAGGATTCATACAAGCCAGTTTCCTTCTCTTACACCTTGAAGTCTGGACTTTGAGGCAACTGGTTGAAAAAAAATCGGAGGCTTTTTTTCCTTTCTCTCTCTCTCTTTCAGACTATTGGGGTTTTGGGATCTCTGACCCCCCCAAAATGGATATTATGACAGATCTGCATACAAGCCAGGATATGCAAGTGTGAGAAATATACTAAATGTAGTGTGTAAGCGTATATACTTTCCTTTAACAATGGAGCTTAATGGGTGGGAAAACAATAACAACACTATTTTGGGAAAAGCATTTTAAATGGGATTTATTTTTTGAAGCATTTTGGACCTTTCTTAAAATAAAAAACAAATTAATTCATATATTTATTTAACACTTTGTTGAGTACTGACAGTGACTGGCACTAGGCTGTAAACATTGGATGTATAAAGGTGTAATCCAGGGGGGATGACAGACCCATAAACTGTTGACCAGTTAGGCAGAATGAAAAATGCTAAAGTAGAGGGGTAAAGTGTACAAGTCATTTCTGACAGCAATGATCAAGGGCTCCTACTTGAAGGAAGTGGGATTCAGGGTAAAGAGGTTTGTGAAGGGCAATTTGGGATTAAAGCATATTATTAGAATTGATAAAAGAATGTGGTGAGTATGAGAATGATAAGTGGTTCAGGATGATGGTAGTGTGGTGCTGGTGCCTTTATATAAGAATGATGCTTGAACAGGACTCCAAACCATCCACTTCTTATTAACAACTACCAGGTGTGTTCCAGGGTACTGTGCATAGTTCTTAGCTATGTTGTCTCATTCGGTCATCAAAACAAATGTGTAGACTATGTATGATTGTCCCCATTTTAACCTTCAAGAAACTGAAATTCAGAGAGCTTAAGTAACTTGCCCATGGTTACAAGGTTCAATGGTACCAGTTGATTGTGATAATAAAAAAGTATTTAGGCCCTCTAGCCTCCTATCTTCTGGAGCAGCTAGAAGGAAAAATATGAGAGGATTGTATGGTAGCCCATGACAAACTCTGGGATCTATCCTGTAGCCACTTTTTGACGAGTACTTTGAAAACTGTTGCTTTTTTATTTCTTTGCTTTGTATATATGTTATACTATACAATAAAAAAAAGTTTAGAAAACCAAACCAAACAAAATTGTCTACATCAGTGGCTGAGAGATTTCAGAGTCCAGAGGTTATCCTGGAGATTATTCTTATGCATTATATAGATATCTCAGGAGGTTATCCTGGAAGTCATTATTATACATCATATAGATATCCCTTTTTAGTTTATGGTATATTGGAGTGGCTAGAGGGAAGTACCTGAAACTGTTGGACTGTGTAGCCTTGATTCTTGAAGAAGACTGTATAACTATATAGCTTTTACAATGTGACTGTGTGATTGTGAAAACCTTATGTCTGATGCTCCTTTTATCCAGGGTATGGACAGATGAGTGAAAATAAATAAATAAGTAGTAAAAATTAGATAGATTGAAATACTGTTGGTCAATGAGAAAGAGGGGGAAGGACTATGAGATGTATGAATTCTTTTTCTTCCTTTTTATTTCTTTTTCTGGAGTGATACAAATGTTCTAAAAATAATCATGGTGAAGAATACACAACTACATGATGATATTGTGAATCACTGATTGTATAATATTGTTGAACTGTGCATGTGTGAAGATTTCTCAATAAAATATATTAAAAAAAAGTTCAATGGTACCATACTCAGAATTCTGTTGTGTCTTTCTTGTTCAAAGGCCATGTTTGAGCTCTGTTAAATACCAAGACATAGCTTTCAAGAAATGCAGAAGAGAATAAAACAAGAACTTGTGCCCAAGAAACTAGGTGTGAGGGTTGGATTTGGATATGAACAGATGTATTAAGGTCTCAGGAAAGATATGTTCAATCCCAACTTGGATGCAGGTGAACTTCCCAAGTTCATGATTGGAGTGGAGCTTAGTGGAGGAGAAGTCTCTTGAATTAGGTCTTGAAATAGAGATAGGACTTTGACAAGCTGAGAAGAAGAAAGGACATCATAGTCAAAGGGAACTACAGAGTCTGGAAAGTAGAGATCTTATCCTGGGTTAAAGAACAAAATAGAGTAAAAAGGAGGATATAAGTAGGTAATAGGGGTAGAGGAGACTGGAAAGAAATTTTATACTTAGCTTTGTGACACCAAAATTCCTGTGACCTTTTCCTTCCTAACTGAATGTGACATCTTAGTTAGGAAAAGCTTTTAACTTTTTTTATTTAACCTTTTTTTTTCCATTTGCAAGAACAGTCCTATGGATGTTCCATTGCTATGGAAAAGCACTGGAAGAAAGGTACTCTGTAAATCTGGGGAATTATTATTGTAATGAGTAATAGCAACATAACCCACTGTATTTGTTAATGCTGCCAGAATGCACTATACCAGAGATGGAATGGCTTTTATAAAGGGAATTTATTATGTTACAAGTTTATAGTCCTAAGTCAAGAAAAATGTCCAGACTAAGGCATCAGGAAAAGATACCTTGACTCAGAAAGGCCTGTGTCTGTCACATGGGAAAGCATGTGGCTGATGTCTGCTGGTCCTTGCTCATGGTTCAGTTGCTTCCAGCTTCAGATGCCAGTTTTTCCTCTCTAAGCATCTGTGGGCCTTAACTTAGCTCCTCCAGGACACAACTCTGGGTTCTGGCTTGCTTAGAATCTCATGGGAAGGCACATGGCGACATCTGCATGGGTCTCCCATGTCTAGGCATCTGCTCTCTGTATTGACACTCCAAGCATCTCCAAACATCTGTGTCTCTGTCAGCTCTGAAGCAACTGTTCTCCAAGCATATGCATCTGAGGTTTCTCCAAAGTGCTTCCCCCTTTAAAGGACTCTGGTAAACTAATCAGGACCCACCTTAAATGGGTGGAGTCACATCTCCATCTAATTAAAAGGCCACACCCACAACGGGGTATGTCTCATTTCCATGGAAACAATCCAATCAAAAGTTTCCCACCCTAAACAATAGGTCTGATCAAGATTGGATCAGGATTAAAGCATGAATTTTCTGAGAACCTAGGAAAATATGTCTTTTATGCAGAACCAGCTTCATAGGCATATGACTTGTTCATTCGCAAAGGAGCCCATGCTTAGATGGGCCCTACACTTGATTTAATGTGCTGTGCCACCATCTTGAAATTCTTAATAACTTTTTAAGAAAGGGCCTCACATTTTAACTTTATTCTGGAGCTGGTCCCATTTGTATGTCTTGGAGAATGGAGGGAAAAAGTTAATATCATGTAAGTTACCAAGATTTGGCTCCTGTCTTTCTGCCATCCTGCATGGGGCTAACTTAGTTTATCTATTAAGTCCTCACACGTACCCAGGACTTGTCAGGCCTCTTTTGCCTTTTCTGACCTCTCCCTTCCTCAGAAAGTACAGGCTCTACTTCCATGAGCCTAAGTCCTACCTATCTCAGGGGTAGGTAGAAATGGCACTTCCTCCATCACGTGTTCCCTGAGTCTTCCTGCTAAATGTATTTTTTTCTTTCTGACATCTTACATTAAACTTATATCACTTTAGCATTGTGTTATGGTTACTTATGACTTATACCATGTGAGATGGGGCCAGCATAGCTTTTAGAGAGAAAGACAAAGGTGCAAATATGTGAGCACGGGTATCTCAAACTTTCTGAGCCTTGGGCTCCTCATTGGCAAAATGGGAGGAAGAAATGATTATTTAGGGTTATTGACAGTGATGGATTAAATGAGATACAGCTAAAGGACCATATCTTTGATTTTCCTAGGGAAGTCCTGGTCTATGCTTTCTATCTGGCCTTTATTATTAATAGTACCTCTAACTCAGAAGTTCTTTTTCTTGGGTGAAAAGTCATATAGTCTCCAGTTTTAACATTTTAAAGTGTCAGCAGGAGGTCTGGCATGTCGCAGGTGCTCAAATGTCTGCTGAGTCAGAAGTTGTTTTATATTCCCACTCTTTTTGGGGGGTGTGTATGCATTTTTAAAATGTCTATCAACCTCTACAGATTTATAATTAATGACAAACTATGTAGAAGATTAAAAAATTCACTGTGTGCTGGAAAGAAATGACAAAACCAACATTTTCATCATGCCATTAATTTTCCAAGGCTATGAGGATGGTTTGTTTGCCATTTATATAACTTTGAGGAGGCAGAAGGGCAGGTTGATTTTTTTTTTCATCTCCATTCCAACAGTCCACAGGTGTTTGTCAGGCAGTGAGCAACAGCTGTGACACTACAGACTGCTATTATTTTTACATTGATGCTGGATAAAGCTAATGTAGGCCATGTCTTCCCCATCTCATATGGGGAAGAACTGGAGTCTGAAAAGGGGAGCCCCTCTTTGTCAACTCTGATTATTATTATTTGTTGTGTATTTACCATGCAATGAGCACCGAGGCAAGTTCTTCATGTCAGTCACAGTTGCCACAAGGTGTTCCCTTGTGAGTATCCCTGGGGTAACTGGCTCCCTGGAATCTTGCTTCTGCTGGCACACATCTCTCTCACAGCCACTCAGGAAACAGCTGAACTGTGGAGCTGATTGGCACAATTTGCCCAACTCTCCAGCCGGATGTGTCACATGGCACTGTTATAATAGAAATGTATCAGGAAAACTAGAAAATTAGAAAGCAGGACATTTTGATCCTGTTGTTTGGGCCCAGACAACTTTGACTTCACTGTTTTGATTATACTTTGATCTTTGCTCCATCAGCAGCCTGGGCAATTAGTATATAGAATGCAGTTGGGTTGGAATTAATGGATTAGAAATGCAGTATAGCCGATCTAAACATTAACATAATCCTGAAATGTCAGAAGTATATTACACCTTACTCACAAATTAAAGGGAAAAAAGCCTTTCAGTTTTTCATCCAGTTCATAATGAATATTACTAGTAAAATGATCAACTTGAAATAAAACTGATTGCCACCAGAAGTGATTTCCCCACAGACCAAATTACCCATTCCTTCTTGGAACTGCCTTAAAACCTGACGCTTGTCTCTTACTTGGCGGTGTTCATACTGTTCTATAACATTTGTGTTTTAGGTCTCCGGCCAATTAGACTGGGAACTTTCTGAGAGTAGATTTGTTTCTTTCATGTCTGTGTCAGGGAGCAGTCCAGTTTAGAGCAGTGTTTTCTAGAAACCTAGTACCTGCACCAGTCTTGTGGTCACTCTATGCCATCTCAGGGAAGGTGGGGAAAGTCGACCAGAATATTCACCCCCACTTTAGAATGTGCTTTGTGTATGGCGGAAACAACGTAGGGTTTTGCAAGTCATTGCAAGGACCTTTGTTGACTACTGTTTTGAGTGATTTGGGAGCCACTGGAGGGTGTTGAGCAGAGGACTGACATGATCTGACATTTACTTTTAAAGGATCAGTCTGGTGGCTGGGCTGAGAATAGAGTGTGGGGTGGAGGAATAGGAGACCAGTTGGGAGGCTAGTTCACTTGTCCAGGTGAAATATGATGGCGGCTCGAACCAGGGCAGGAGCCATGGAATGGTGGGAAAGGTTCAGAAATGCTTCGTTTTTTTGAACACCAGTCTGAAAGGATTGGCTCAAGGAGTGCATGTGGGTGTGAGGGAAAGAAAGGAGTCAAGGATGACTCTGATGATTTTGGCCCAATACTGGAGGTCAGAGTTGCCATTTATTGAGTTGAGGAAGAGTGGATGTGGGAGCAGACTTGGAATAATGCCCGCTTTAGAGTGGGGAGAAGAATGCTGTCATTGGACTTGTACCCCGCCTCTCCCACCTCCACGTTACTGCCTTTGGGGAACCCCAATCTTATTGCAGTTACTAAGGCACTAGCATCTGACTCTCGCCTCCTTCAACATCCCTTTACGTGCTGCCCTTTCCCTGGGATGCCCTCATGTCTGTCAGACGCAGCGGGAAGGAAAATCAGGTTCTACCCAATTAGCTCATCTTAAGTGGATTTCACTGTGCATTTAATTAAACCTGTTATAATCTTGAAGGGTATTTCGATACAGAGTAATTAGGCTACTGTGGGCATGCACATAAATATCTCTGGTCTGAGGTTTTAAGCTAAGCTCTGCTCCTCTGGGTTCATATGAGCCACCCTGCCAATAATCTCAAAGCCAATAATATTTATACATTCCATAGTTTGCAGCCTTGTTGGCCTTTCTAACTGGTAGACAAATCGCCAGGTGATTTTTAAATAGACTCCTGGTCCTGTCATTTTCCTGACCAATGTTTTTATGGCTCCTCACTGGATATGGGATGAGGTCAAGAGGTCAACATTCCTTGCGTATGAGTTTTTGGTTGTAAACAATTTGGTTACCCACTACATTTCCAGTATAGACTCAGTCTGGGAAATTTTATTCTATGGGCAAAAACTTTGACTCAGCTGTTTTCTCTACATTGGAATTACTTTGCCTTTTATTCTGGGTATGCTGGAATAAGCTGCAGTGATAAATGACCCTCACATCTCAGTCACTTACTATATCAAAGAGTTTTGTTTTTCTCATTCATTCTGCAAACCCATTGCAGGTCAGCCTCAGCCTAGTTCCATTGCCACTTATCACAGGAGAAGGGATAAGAGGACATGGCAACTCATATACTAGATCTTAAAGCTTCTGCTTGGAAGTGAAACATTCACTCCTCTTAACTGTTCATTAGCTAAATAAGTCACATGGCCACATCTGCCATCAATAGGCTAGGGAAGTATAATCCTGCCCCAGGCAGGGAGGGTGAATATTTACGAACAACAATGCAATCTAACATTGCATCGTGGGTCTTGGTCAGACAACCCCTCAGTTTTACTTCCAGAGCAATGATTACTCTGTGCTTTATACTGGAGTTGCATAAGTGTGTGCTTCTCCCTTAATAAATAGCAAGCAGCTTGAGGGCAGGGACAGTGGTCTTGTCTGTCTCTCTTGCCTATAGTGCCTAGTAAGGTGCTTTGCTCACTGGAAATTTGATACATGTTTTGTGAATTAAATTTTGCATTTTCAACAATGCACCCTCCAGAAGGCATCTTTGAACTTGAGAGGGCTGAGAAAGCTACAAGTTCTCCCCTTAGAAAGCTGTACGACTCTATTCAGTAAGAGCTTTATCTCATCCAATCCTTATGACAACTTTGGCGGGGAGGCACTATTTTTTTTTTATTCCCCATCACACATGTGAGAACACAGGATACAGAGAGACACAGCCATGTTCGACATCATGGTGAGCTAAATTATTGCCAGTTTAGCATTGCCTTTGAATTTTGAAGCTATGTATGGAATGATTGCTGTTTCATGAACAAAGGGACAGGCTCAAGTCTTCTGTCTAACAGAAGAAAGCTATACTGGTTTGAAAGGATGCATGTCCCCTAGAAAAGCCATGTTTTAATCTAAATCTCATTTCATAAAAGCAGAATAATCCCTATTCAATACTGTATGTTTGAAACTGTAATCAGATCATCTCCCTGGATGATGTGATTCAGTCAAGAGTGGTTGTTAAACTGGATTAGGTGACAACATGTCTTCACCCATTTGGGTGGGTCTTGGTAAGTTTCTGGAGTACTACAAAAGAGGAAACATTTTGGAGAATGAACACGATTCAGAAAGAGCAGAGTAGAATGACATAGCCGAGAGAAGCAGAGTCTACCAGACAGCAACCTTTGGAGATGAAGAAGGAAAATGCCTCCTGGGAATCTTCATGAAACAGGAAGCCAGGAGAAGAAGCTAACAGATGATGCTGTGTTCGCCATGTGTCCTTCCAGATGAGAGAGGAACCCTGACCCTGTTCACCATGTGCCTTTCCAGATAAGAGAGAAACTCTGTGTTTGTCATGTGGACTTCTCACTTGGAAGAGAAACTGTGAACTTCATCAGCCTTCTTGAACCAAGGCATCTTTCCCTGGATGCCTTAGATTGGACATTTCTATAGACTTGTTTTAATTGGGACATTTTCTCGGCCT
This sequence comes from Tamandua tetradactyla, assembly GCF_023851605.1. Classification (NCBI taxonomy): domain Eukaryota; kingdom Metazoa; phylum Chordata; class Mammalia; order Pilosa; family Myrmecophagidae; genus Tamandua; species Tamandua tetradactyla. Next base: position 64,976,020 of record NC_135334.1, on the reverse strand, counting down.
TAGACCTGTAAACTAACAACTCATTAAATTCCCCCTTTTGAAAGCCATTCCATTTCTGGTATATTGCATTTTGGCAGCTAGTAAACTAGAACAAAAACCCTTGCTACTACATATGCCCCTGATTTCCAGGTCTTGTCAGGGGATGTGGGCCAAGGAATCACTTAATAAGCCAGAAAGATTCAGACAGACTCTCTTAGTTATTGGAGTTTGTTCAGCTCAGGAATTCTTACTTTAGGCTATTTTGTTAATGGGATAGTTTGGGGAGCAGGTAGAAAGGAGGAAGTAAAGAGGAGGAGTGGATAAGAATGGAAGGGAGCAAAATGTCTGTGGAGACATTTAAAAACTATTTTTAAAAGAAATTAGTCAATATATTCATTATTATTTAGTATTTCACATGTGCTAAGCGTTAGGAACCCTTGAAAAAAACCTGTGATCTGGAAGGCGAGATGTGTACAAACCCAACACAAGCAGAGTAACAACCACCACATAGGAGAGACAAATCACATACTCTGGGGGCAAAGAGTAGGAGGAAGGCAAGATGAAGCAGGAGGCTGCAAAAGCTGTTGATCTCAGCAGTATTACTCCAGTCCAGGCAGCTTATTAACCAGTTTGTCAATAATGTCATGGTAAATGTTTCTAATGTTTTTTTAAAAGCCTCCAAGCATTTGATTGCATTTGACCCTTCATCTAATAAAGCTATCTGCCTAAGCCAAGTGGTGTCAGCACATGCCACTTACCATGAGCAACAACCGAGTCTTCCCCAAGGCCTGTCACGGGAAAGGGGCTCCTTCATGCAAAGCAGCCTCCCCTCCCTCCACAACTGGCCCAATTCATACCCTCCAGTATAAGTTCCACTCAGGCCAATCTGACCTGTGTCTTGTGGTGTGTTATAGATTCTTGTTCCACTTCAGACACCAACAAGCTATTCCTACTGGGGACGCCAAATAGCATTGGCCAGGAGCGTGGGCTCTTGACCAATCTGTTTGGTTTCACATACTGGTGCCACCACTGAACCCTGGATCTGCAGTGACACACATTTTCTCACCTTTAAAATAGGAATGATGAACATCTGCCTTGCTGACATCCTGAAGTTACTGTGAATATCTTAACAATATTCTACTGCTAACTCTTCTACCACCAGCAATATGTTACATCTACTGAAAGCTTAGTTTGTGTCCAACACTAGGCTAGGTGCTTTTCATGCAGGATTTTATTTAACCCTCATAATACTCCAGGGTTAAGTGTGTCTTTATTTCCATTGTGTAGATGAGGTAACTATGGCTTAGTTATGTGAGGTTACCCTCCTGTGGTAGTTAGATTCAGTTGTCAACTTGGTCTGGTGAACGTACCTAGTTTTGTTGCTGCGGATATGAGCCAATGGTACGTGAACCTCATTTGTTGCTAATTACATCTGCAGTCAGCTAGGAGGTGTGCCTGCTGCAATGAATGATTTTGACTTAATTGGCTGGTGCTTAAATGAGAGAGTACAACATAGCACAGCCTAAGCAGCTCGGCATTCCTCATCTCAGCACTCGCAGCTCAGCCCAGGCCTTTGGAGATGCAGAAAGAAGTCACCCCGGGGAAAGTTGTTGGAACCCAGGGGCCTGGAGAGAAGGCTGGCAGAGACCATCCTGTGCCTTCCCACATAAGAAAGAACCTCAGTGGAAAGTGAGCTGCCTTTCCTCTGAAGAACTAACGAAATAAATCCCCTTTTATTAAAAGCCAATCCATTTCTGGTGTGTTGCATTCCGGCAGCTAGCAAACTAGAACACCTCCCAATATCACACAGCAATTAAGTGACTGAGACAAGACCTGAACCCAGGTGTTCTAGTTTGCTAGCTGCTGGAATGCAATATACCAGAAATGGAATGGCTTTTAACAAGGGGAATTTAATGAGTTGCTAGTTTACAGTTCTAAGGCCGAGAAAATGTCCCAATTAAAACAAGTCTATAGAAATATCCAATCAAAGGCAACCAGGGAAAAGATACCTTGGTTCAAGAAGGCCGATGAAGTTCAGGGTCTCTCTCTCAAGTGAGACGGCACATGGCGAACACAGTCAGGGTTTCTCTCTTGGCTGGAAGGGCACATGGCGAATACAGCATCATCTGCTAGCTTTCTCTCCTGGCTTCCTATTTCATGAAGCTCCCCGGGAGGTGTCTTCCTTCTTCACCTCCAAAGGTTGCTGACTGGTGGACTCTCTGCTTTGTAGTGTTGCTCTCTCTGAATCTCTCTGAATCTCTTCGAATCTCTCATTCTCCTTTTATAGGACTTAAGAAACTAATCAAGACCCACTCAAATGGGTGGAGACATGTCATCCCCTAATCCAGTTTAACAACCATTCTTAACTAAATCACATCAATCAGGGAGATGATCTCATTACAGTTTCAAATATACAGTATTGAATAGGGATTATTCTACCTTTAAGAAATGGGATTTATATTAAAACATGGCTTTTCTTAGGGGGCACACTTCCTTTCAAACCAGCACACCAGGGTAATTATGCTAGTAACATAGACCCTTTATGATGACACTCTACTCCCACCCGGGAAAGACATGTACATGCACACTCACGCACATGCACACACACACACACACATTCCCAACTGGTTCTGAATCAATGGTTCTCAGGTAGGGCCCAGCAACATGTATTTTTTTTTTAAAAGACCCAGGTAATTTTTTTATAAAATTAGAACAGCTTTTGGAAACTCAATTTGATTTAAAGAATATCTTGTTCAATTCTTCTCTGATACTTGACTCTGGCCTACATTTCAGATTTTTCAGTCTACTTCAGAAAGTCATCCCTTGATCCATCCATTTATCCACCTATCCAACCATCCCTCCTTTCTTCCTTCCTTCCTTTCATCCACTGACTTGTGCACGCATATGGTAGGTATTGGTGATAAACACAAGAGTAAAGTACAATCTCCAACTTGGAGGAGCTCACGGTCTAATTTTTTCTTATGTTTAGTGGAACATAAGCTCCTTTCAGCTTCCATACATAGTTCTAGCTATGACTTCTTGAGGCCCAGTGGGCATGTCTTTTCTAAGCCCACCATTCTTTGGGCAAATTCCCCCAAAGGAGAGGGTACAGTGAAGAAAATTCATTGTGTCTCTTGGCCTTACCATTCCTGGAAGCCAGCTTGGCACATGCCCAATGGTTGCTCTGTCTACCTTCCTGCTGCTTCCCAGCAGGTCCCCAGAATAGGCGTCAGCATCCACAGTGGGCTCTATCCCATCCTCACCCCACACAATTGAGGAAGCAGTTTGGAGGCTTGGAGATGGGGAAGGAGAGGGAAACAGAGCCAAACCAAGATTCCTAGCCTTCTTAGAGAATCAAGGATGGGTTTTGGAGGGTATCTGTGAACCCTTGAAATTGTATGCACATGCCTTTTGTCCCTTGTAAGTGTGTGGTGATGCAGGTGGGGAGTTCAACTTTCACTGGGTTTGTAAAGCATGTGCAGCTCATAAAAGGTTTTATTCCTTCCTTCAAAAGGGGATAAAACACTGTCTTCAGAAAAGAACTTTCATTAGGACCTAAAAGATCCCTCAACTTCTTACCCAAGGGTCTTATCTTGAGCTTCACTACAACACAGAGGAGTCGTTTGGGAAACAGGTCTTGAGAGCTAAAATAATTTGGCTCCAGTGACTGAGCATAGGGCTCAGCATACTACATCACTCAGGCTCAGCCATCAAAACACCTCTCCTGGCCAAAGACCAAAACCCTGTCAATGTGGGTGAAGCCACTGATGCCATTAGAAGAAATGAATAGTTTCTCATTTACTCTCAGGAAAAGTCAGGGAGTCGACCAGTTTAAATCAGTAATGAGAATTCAATTCTCATTTTTGGAATGCCTACCATGTATCAGGAACTCACCTACATTATTTAAATTTCAGAGGAGCCCCCAAAGTCAATGTCTATTAAGGCCTCCACAGTTTTGTCTCTTTCTACATCCTTTTTACATCCTGTGTGACCTACAGGTTATGGGTGGGAAGTAGCTGGTGGTTGTCTCAGAGAATTGAGGGAAGGGCGTGGAAATGGTAGGCTACTAAATGTCTGTGAACCTGTTTTCTCATCTGTGAAATGGGAGAAAATCACATTGTGAAGGGTGACTGTGAAGATTGAAGGAGATAATGCATTTAAGTGTCTGGCGCGTGGTAAGGCCTCATTGCATTTAGCTGTTATTATCTGATTGGAAGGAGAAACACATGCTGCCAATAGACTAGTCCTCTCCCTCCTCAGGCCTCTGCTGTTTAGCAATGACTTAGAGAACTCCTTTGAGGAGGAACCAGTTTTATTAGAGAATCTTTCTTTTTCACTGTGCCGGGAGATTTGAGGAGTTAAAAACCATTTTTCAAAATATGTTATGACATTTAATTATACACATCCTCCTCTTTAGTTATAACTTCCCTTGTCATGTCTGCAACAAATAGGGATTTTTGATGTACTAAAGCAAAGCTGCTGCCCCTCAGTGATCAATTTTCTGCCTTTAACAATTAGTAGCCTGAACCTTGAAGTCCAAACACCTAGGTAACTTCATTATTCCCCTTAGCCAAGAAGAATCATCAAATGACACAATGGTTTAGCTAGGATTTTAAAAAATGTGACTTTAGACTGTACACTGGAACCAATGACCCTTCTCTCAGGCCACATTCAATTAATATGCAAATGAATTAGACCTTCTGGGTCAGGATTCAAGTTCAGAAGCAAAGGAAATCCAAGAGGGGAATTAGCAAGTGTGTGAATTAGATCAACCGGGTTTGAATCCTGGTTCTCGCTTACTACCTTTGTTACCATGGTTATGAAATTCATTCTATTTGAGACTCAGTTTCATCAGCTTTAAAGTGGAATAATAATTTTCTGCTCCTTTCTGACCTTGCAGGTTATTAATGTTTGCTATGTGATTAGGTGTTCTCCATATGAGAACAGGACCTATTATTTCTGTCCTTTCTTCTGGTCAGATTTTACAAACTCAAAGGCTTACAGGAGGCAGGTAGGCAATGTAAATGAGTCAAGAGGGCTAGGGTAGCATAGGGACAATAGGGAGTGGTGGGGACTGTGGCAAACTAGATAGTGCAAATAAACGTAGACAAAAGGTGGCAGTAATTACCCAGCTTCAGTGGAGCAGACCTCCATTGTCACAGCTTCTGATTTTTGAAGTGGATCTTGATATTTAAGTGCTATCCCTACTTTAAAATTTAAGCATGACTTAAAATTTACTTAAAGAACATTTTGGAACAATACTGTGCAGAACAAACAAAACATCTCTGAGCTTAATTTAGATTGTGAGCACCCAGTGTGCAACCTTTCTCTGGTATGTTTGGACAAAAGAGGTTTGCTTTGTTTCTGCTCTGAGTTAGTCTATCTTGCATCCAGTTTCCTATTGCACCATCAACTTAGACCCAAACATTGCTCCCAGCTCCCTCTTCTATTGCACCGCCCCACATTCAACAACTCCCTGGATTCTGTGCTGCTACTACCGCCTGGTTGGACTCTGGTAATGGACAGAGGTGGCAACTGTGCAGATGAAGACTGCATATCCATGTCACAACCTTTAATTCCCCAAGCTCAGGGACCACAAAGCACCTTCTGGGCATCTTACTTTACTGATGGGATTAGGGAAGGATGACAGAGGCAGGGCATCATCAGCAAAAGACAGACACCAGCATGGGTCATCTGATTCTTACACACTCTCAGCCAGTGCTGCTGCAGGAAATTTTCACTGGTTGTCTGTCACCTAACATTGTAGCCTGCCACTATTTCTTGTATATTTGGCTTATCACTTAATATCTCTAGAGATGCCTCTCCCATCTCCATTTATTCTTTCATTTTTATTTTTTCTTTGATCTGAGTCTTTTCTTTTTCTGTGTATTATTTTGCCCATTTATTCTTTTAGCTCCAGAGAACCCCCAAGTCCTGCCTCACCCAACAGATATGTCAAAAATCCCATTACTTTATTAAGTAGAGCACCTAGCTCTCAACAGCCACCTCAGAGCAAGCTGTGAGCCTGTGCCCATCTTAGAATGTGTATCAGCAAGTTTTCCTTACAAAACAGATATGTTCTATGAAAGGAGAGCATTTGCTGGGCCACTGGCAATGGGAGTAGGAGAAAAAAAACTCTCAGTACAAATCCTGACACTTAAGGGTTGGAGCAGCAAGGAGATGGGTGGAGACCTCTAGAGAGCAGCCTTGGAAACAGGCTTCAGGTTCCAGCTCTATCATTAAGTAATTGTGTGGAAGGGTCATTGGAGAATTATGTGTCTTAGCCTTTTCATTCACATAATGGGAATAACAGTACAATACCTGCCTGCCTCAATAGATGATATAATAGAAAAGTAAAATAATCAAAATTATTTAAATAACTTAAATAATTAAACAACATTTTCTGAGCACCTGCTCTATGCTAGGATCTGTATAAGAAGAAAGAGATACTCAAATGACTGAGACCATCCCTGTTTCTAGGGAATTCAGAGTGTAGGGGAGAAATACATACATTAACCATTTGCCATAAATAAGGTAACTGAGTCCCTGGAAGAAGGTACCAGGTCACTGGGAAGGAGGAGGAAGGAGTCTCCGAGTCTTGTTGGTGCAAAAAGCTTAGGAGGCATGACAAAAGGAAAAATAATTATTGGTTGGGTGAAAGAAAATAGTAAATGCATTTTGTTAAGCAGCAGTGAATCAGAAAGATATTAGAACTTCGTCTGGCTTGTTTATTATTTATTCATTTATACACTCATTCAATATATTTACTGAGTTCCTGTTATGTTCCAGCTCCTGTGCTAGGACCGGAAGTCTCACGGCCCACTTTATTATCATGATTGCTTCATTCTCCCAACTCCATTGGATGAGCTGGGATCTGTATTTTCAGCCCCCAGTTGGGGCTCACTGAGTGTTCGCTGAAAGTGAGCAAATGCGCGAACACAGGTTTGATGCAGTCTAGAACCTTGAAACTGTCTTCTAAGGGTCCTCACAAAGATGCACCTTTCATTATTCTACCAACTGGGATTTGCTGCTGTCAAATGTACTGTGTTTAGGAAGAATTAAGGATGTTCAGAACTCTTGAGTTCCTCGGGTTTAAAGAAAAATGCTTCTTCCTATGTGGACAGTTTCCCATCTAGTTCATTGAAACTTGCCTGGGAAGGACTTAGAAGACATGGGTGGGTGGAGAAGTGGGGATCATTGTCATTGGCCTCTTCCCCTGCCTTCTTTGTTCAGCCCTGCTTCAGTGGTGGAAGGGATGCCAATGCTCATTTTGGCTCAAAGCCCCTTATTTTAGGAGACAATTAGGTGTATTGCAGTGCATCTGGGAACCAGGTGGAGCTCTTAGAGAACTGGGGCAGAGCTGGCACAGGGCCATGGACCAATGCGGTAGGGACTGAGGGAAGAGCTGGGGAGGAGAGCTGAGGAAGGCATGAGTTGGCAGTGACTTGATTCAAGGTTATGGACACTAAAATCTTAGTGAAGCTGTTCAAGGCACATTGAGTGTAGCAGCATGACTTTTTCTTTTTCTGTCCACCAAACAAGGACTTCATCTATCCATCTACCCATGTGCCGACTTAATCTTATTCTCCACTGACTCATCCACTCATCTATGCAACTAGTTTCCATTGGCAGACTCTCTTCTAGCCACTGAGTATGCAGAGAAGGATAAAGAGCATATAGGTACATAAACAAGTAAAATAGGATACAATATATCTGAAGCAATCTAGGGATGAATGAGATGCTGAGAAAACCCAGAGGAGGAAACAACCAAGTAGGCCAGCAGGAGTCAGAGAAGGCTTTTCAGAGAAAGCGTTAATAGGGCTGGGACTGGAAAAATAAATACAAGATTGCCAAGACAGGTAATGATGGAGGGCTATCTCGGGAAATGTAAGAAGCAATTTCAATGATAGGGAGACAGAAAGGGTCCGGACTATTCTGGGAACTGGGAGAAGTTGAGTGTGTGGCTGGACTTGAGCTAGGTAGAGTTGACATCCCATTTCTCAGGATTGGTTGATCTACAGTTTCCTGAAGTTTTAAGAGCTGTCCTGTTCATGTTACATGTTCTAGTCCTTGAAAACAACAGAGTACATTTTCATACCAAACCGTACTAGTTTAAAATGCCCCAGCTCTGTGCTTTCATATGTATGTCTTCTGAATGTCCCCATTTGATACACCCATCACACATCATTAATTCATCTGTCCATTCACTTAAAAAGAAAAAAAAAATTTTTGACGAAGAACTCTGTGCCAGCAAATGTGTACAGAGGTTAATGTTCCTATACTCACCTAGCTAAGTTCATCACAGTAAGTAACAGGTTAGAATTCAACTCCCAAAGCCCATTCTCGTCTCTGCTGTACCACAAAATCACAAAAGATAAATCTCTCCTCTGAAAGGTGAAGGAAGGAATGTAATGTACCAGACACGCATAGACCCTGAATTCTTCTAATTATGATCCTTGCTTTGCCTTGACAATAAACACTACTGAGGAAGGATCTCCTTCCACCTGAGTCATTCTGTCCAAGTAACCATGGTGGGCATGAAGCCTAGCCTGGGATATCAGTGAACAAAACTGATGAAGACCTCTGTTCTTGAGGAGCCTTTATTATAGTGTAATTACTTGCTCAAGATGGTTTTGCCTTCCAGATATTAAGTGCAATGGAGGATGGGAGTCATGTCTGTCTTATTTAATGATTAATCTCAATACAGGCCCAGCACACAATAGGCCCATAAGATTTTTTTTTTTTTAAACCTGAATTGAATCCTTTCCAATCTGCCAAGATCATCACAGAATTAAATGACAGCTGGCAAGCTTTATCATGGGCAAGCCAGGTATCTTTTGAGAGAGACTATAATTTACTTTCACCCTGTTCTGTACCTGCAGTCATAAATATGCCTCAGAAACAAACAAACAAACAAACAAATGACAAACAGAGAACAATTTACTCTGCTGGGCTTGCTGCCTGCCATGGCAGAAGTGACCCACAAGGAGATGTTTCTTTAGGAGCAATTATCGTCAAGTCAAAGCAAGGCTCAGAGTTGGAAGAATTCAGGTTCCATTACAGCTTCCTTCATCTTTCTATGGAGAAATCCATGTTGTCCGAATCCCAGGTGTAAGTGGAAGGAGCAGGCTTCGCTGTTTCAATTATCTGCCACTTACTAGCTGGGTGAGCAGGGGAAAAATACTTATCTGGGCCTTTGTTTCCCTGTTTGCAAAATGGGGGGTGGGAGTGGGAGGAGAGAAGATGAGAGTATTAAATCAATAATATGTCAAAAGCACCTAGCCCAGGGTTGGCCTATAATCAACTCAATATGTTTGTGATCAACCCTGTGGCTAAGAGCTTTTGAGGAGAGGTGTTAGATTGTTTGAGTTAGTAGATCGAATCTGGGACTAAGAAAGCTGGAGACTTGAGTTCTATTTCTGGTTCTGTCACTCATGAGCTGAGTGGCATTGGCTTGGTTACTCAGCCTCTCTGGGCTTTGACTCTCATCTGTTAAAGAGGTTTGTCTAATAATTTCTACTCATAACTCTGTCCCAGCTAAACGCCCTCCTCTCAACTGAGCTTTAATCCAGCCTCTCTTGGGTAACAAGTGATAACCTCTACAGTTAACCCATGAACAAATTAGAAAACAATGACCACTCTTTGGCAGGCAAATTAGAAAGAACTCTCTTTCCTCCAGGCAGAACCAGCTGCTTGGCAAGCAGAGTGTGTGCTGGATGTGGACTCCCATTTTCCACCAGCCAGGCACCCTTCTGCAGCATACAACCTGCATCACCATAAGTGTGGCTCTGGCCACAGATCTGGCAGGTCTTCTTGCCTCTGGACATAGCTGTTCCATTCCTTCTTCCTCCATTCCAGGCAACTACTCCCAAACTGAATCTGACCCTTTTGTATTCCTCCCTGTGCAAACTCTTCACTGGCTCTTCATGGCTTCAGGATAAAACCAGGCCACTTTGCTTGGTCTCACACAAGCTCTTTGTCCCTTAGCAGCCCTCCATATGCACCATGTGTTGGCAGCTCCCTGAATATGCAATGTTCTCCCTGTTACATGCCTATGCACATGGACTCCCTGCTCAGAATGCCCTCTCCACCTTCCTCCTCTCCTCCCTGCATCCCAGTTAATGCCCAGATAGCCATCCCGGCTCAGCTCAGGAGCCATCTCTGCCAATTTTTCTGTGACCCCAATCCTCAAAACAGTCTGGGTGCCCCTCCACTTAGCCTTCTTCTTAGCACAAAGCTACCACTTCTAAGGAAGGGCCTCACGGTTCAGTCGAGGAAACTGAGGCCCCCACAGCTGAACCTTTGCTGTCAAAGATGACAACAGCAGCAGCAGCAGCAGCAGCAGCAGCAGCAGCAGCAGCAGCAGCCACCACTTATTGAGAGCTAACTCTGTCCTAGGCACTGACAGCAACACTGAGCTAGGTTATCATTTCTGGTTTACCGCTGGGGTTAGAGGGAAGTTCTTTTCCTGGTGAGTGGTTCTTAAAGTAGCAGCTGCATCAGCTGGGAACTTGCGAAAAACGCAATATCTCCAGGTAGCCCCAGACCTACTGAATCAGAAATTCTGGGGGTGGGACTAGCAATGTGCATTTTAAAAAGCTCTTCAGGTCATTCTGATGCAGGCTAAAAAAATACTGATTAAAGTTTATGAAGCCCTGCCCTAATGCCATCCAGGTGGAGCTGGAATTTGGATCCATGCGACTGGCAGTTGGAAAAAAAATCAGCCTTTTGTTTTCAACTGCTGTGCTGTGTCCACTCATGGAGTTCACTCGGGGACGTCTCTTCTAATCACCCTGTTTAAAATCACAAAATTCTCTCCTCCCCACCATCCACTGCCAGCATTTCTGATCTCTTGCCCCTTCCTAATTTCATTCCATAGTACCTTCTTAACTTTCTTTCACAGTACTTGTTACCAGTTGAAATATTATGCATTTTTAAGTATTTCTTAATAATTTCTTATTACCTGAACGTGAGCCTCAGGTGAGCAGGGATTTGTCTGTTTAATTCACTTGTTAACCGCTAAGTCCTCAGCGCCCAGAATACCGCTTTGCATATAGTGGGGCGCTCCATAAGCATTTGTGAATGAATGCTCACGCAGCTGGGTGGTGACATAGAAAAGAGACTCACTCGGGTCTATTTATTCACAATCTGCAACATTCCATATGCTGCCACGCTTTGTCTATATTTAGTGTTCTCATTAGAGGCGCTCTCCTTCCTTGAAGGGTCATTTTCCAGAAATACTCCTTTACCAATCATCACTTGCAGGAAGAGAGTCTTTCCCCAACAAGCCCTGCAGAGCTGTTACCCAAGGCCTGATTTAGCTAATTTACCCAGGCCTGGTCTTAATGGTTCACCAAGTGGAGAGTCTTTCAGTAATGACAGTAAATGCATTTGAAATGTAGATATCGACCCAGGCAATGCTGCATATTTGGCTCATCAAATTTTCATGTTAAAATTAATTTTTGTGTGTGTGTGGAAAGGGATAAGCCAAAGTGTTGATTCCAGTCTGATCACTGCGGCATACTTTTTCGAAGTGAAAAGAGAATGCTTTAATCTGCTACCATACAATGGAGGTGACACAAGAGAGGGAGAAAACACACACACACACACACACACACACACACACACCCATTTGTTTAGGATCTGTCAAGTTCTATTCATGGTGCTGAACTATACATGGGAAATATGCTAGTAGTACTTTCCCCCACCATCCTTGGGCAAAAGGAATGTCATCATAATTCTATTATTTTTCTCACTCAAAATCTTCCCAGAGCTCCCACTGCCACAGTCATCACAGAGGGTCCTCCAACCCCTGACAGAGGACTAAAACAATCCCCACTTTTCATCTTATTATCACCTCCTTACAGAAGCTTCACTGAACATGGAGTTGAAGTCAATGCACCTTGTTCTCTCTCATGATCCTTATTACTTCCTTTGCAGAATTTATCAAAATTCGCAACTATTTTGACCATTCATCTTTTGCTCGTTTGTTTCCCACTAGACGGCTGGCCACTCTAAGGGACCAGAGACTTACGGTATCATGGCTGGCCTCTCCTTCCCAGGTTGGGGAAAAGTAATGTCAACACCAATTTATTTATGATTCATTCACCCCATAGGCACGCTGAGCTGATTTACTGCTAGCAACAACTCGGTGAGGGAGGAAATAGCATCATTATTTTGTAAATGAGGCCACTGAGGCCTGAGCAGTTAAAGGATCTGACTAGTGTAAAGCAGATCATAACCCAGTGGACCTCAATTAACATCCAGGTCTGTCCAATTCCAAAGCAGAGCTCAGCAGCGAATCCTGCAGGATCTTCTGAGGCCAGCTGACCTGGGTTCGAGTTCTACCATCACCACTTACCAGCTCTGTGACCTTGGGGGAGTTATTTAACCTCTCTGTGTTTTATCATCATCACCTTGAAATGGTGAATTACTTCACAGGGAGGTAAAGGATGAAGAATTAAAACTATAAAGGACTTAGAATAATCTCTGGCACGTAGTTGTTACTGACATTTTAGTTAGCAGTTTGAGCTACCCCCGTGCCTCCCTATTTTTCAAATGAGGAGACTAAGGACCAGAGATGTCCAGGATCAAAGATGTTTAGTTCTTTTTCTTAAGGTCACAGAGCTAAGAAGTTGGCAGAGGTAGGACTAGCTCCTGGACTCCTGGCCCCTCCTCCAGTGGTTGGCCTTTTCAGGCCAGAATCTGTACGATGAACTCGTTACTTCTAAATTGCATTTGTGGCCTTATAGTGCTGAAGTTTTTCTAGTTCCCCAAAGGAAGTGACAGAAAGCAAAACCAAACCAAACCATAAAATGCAGGGAGTAATTTATCTGCCCAAACAGTAGGAGAAAAAGGTGATCAGAGCCTTTTCAAAGACATGACGATGGGCAGGTCTCAGCATAATCTCCTGATGAGCAAGTGCAAGCCATCCCTGCTCTCTGGCAACCTCCTATCCCCAGCCTTCTTTTATCCTTCAGGGCAGAACCTCAGCGTGGGGTGGGGTGGGGTGGGGAGGGCAGTAAGACTTTGGTGGCTGCCTGAACAATGTGACTGAAAAATTCTGCTTCTCCTTTTTCCTTCCCTCCAGTATGTGCAGAATATTCTCACCAATCAGAATTTCAGTCCTATCATTTCAGACACTTCTTGGGGATAAACACTCTCCCTCCAGCTCAAAGGGTAGGATCAGTTTCCAGACTCACTTCTGAAATTTGGCCCTCCCCACTGGTGGAGGTCCTGAGCTCTAACTGTCAAGCTATCCAGCAAAGGGAAAGGGCAGCATCTATGGTCCAGAGACAGGTGGTATGTTTTGAATATATTACATCACCCAAGCCTACATCCACACTGCAATCTAAGTAGTATTGTTTCTTACTGACGCATTAAGAAAACAGACCCAGAAAGCCTAAAAGACTTTCCAGAGTTAATAGTTAGGATCCAAAATTCAAACCCAGGCATGCCCAGTTCCCAATTCTGTGCTGCTTCCGTGATACCAGAAATTATGAGGTTATTATCTTAGCAACCTGGCTTTCTGTGAAATCATGCAAGAATCCCCACAATCTTTTCTGCCTTATTGGGCCACTGAAAGATTACAGTCAGAATCTCCCTTTTAAAACACCGAGGCTGTTTAGGGAGTTAGGGATCATGTTGAGGTTCTGGAAATCTGCCTTCCAGAAGTCCAGAACATACAAGGGCTCAGGCTGGAAGTCTTCACCTATTTTGACTCTAATATAAGGTTTGTATCTACCAAAACCTGTGTTACGTGCATCACCATCAATGGTTTTGTACCACTCGAACCTGAGGTGGGTCACAAGGAACATTTACATTTTTTCTGTATAAAATGGTCATAAACAAATGAGTCAGAGGGTGCGAGGGTAGTTCAATGGTAGAATTCTCACCTGCCATGTGGGAGACCTGGGTTCAAGACCCGACCCTTGCACTTCCCCCCACCAAAAAAAATTTTTCAACAAAATAGTGCTGCAATAATGTGACAGTCACTTAGAAAAAGAATAAAATGTGACCTGCCACCCCCCAACAAACAGCATATTAAAAAACAACAACAACGACAGCAAAAACCAAATGGGTCAGTGGTCCTCCTAGCATCCAAGAGGCTTTCAGGGGCTCTGCTGTGGCTCGACCCTGCTCCAGTTCTGGGTTCTGTATTAGAAGCTCCTGTCCTCCAACAAGGTGCCTGCTCTGCAGCTCGTTCCCACAACAATATTACCTATATGTCTTTCTCTCCTTTTATCCACATCTCAATTGCTTTCTTCACATTTCCACTTGCATCGTGTAGATGTTCAGCTTCTTTCCTCAGACCATCCTTTCCTTACAGCGTACTTACCCACTCTTTCCCTCCCTCCCTCTCTCTCTCTCTTTCTTTCTTATATATCTCTTTCCACTAAAATATTGTGTCATGCAACTCAATCCACCAAAGTCTTGAAGTGGTATTTGACTTCCTGGTGTTCAATCTTGAGTCTTCTCTGTTTCATATCTTGACTCCCAATACCAAACCAAAAATCTCTGAAGCCATGTATAAAATTCTGAACTCTCTTATGTCTCCCTTGTTCTGCCCTATATAAAGCCTTACAATAATCTTAATCCTGTAAATCCAATCTTTGAGAAAGGGAAACTAACAGGTCCTGAGCCTCAACCATGTGCAAAAGTTCCCTTTTGATGTCTTAATTGTGCCTCAGAACACAGACATTTCACACCTATTATACAGGAGAGAAAGTTGAAGCTCAGAGGGGTTGAGTAACCTGGCCAAAGTCAGACTTTGAAGGATCAAAGTTAGGATTTCAACCTTCCTTTGTCTAACTCTGAAAGCCAGGTCTTTCTACCACAAAGTTCTGGCTATCATTCAAGACATCCCTGACGCTCCTGATGGCTCTGACGCCTGAGCATTTGGAACAGTTGTTCCTTGTCATTGTCATTTGTGACCAGACTGAAAGTTAGAACAAGGTTGAAAATTAAAGCAAGTTGTATCAACGTTATGTCTCAGTAGTCACTCTACGAAGCAACCTAAAACACACACTCCCATGAACAAAACTTAAAATGAATCCTAACTTTTTTTTTTTTTTTTTTAAAGGAAAGACAGAGAGAAGGAAGGAAGGATAGAAGGAAGGAAGAGAGGAAGAAAGGGAAACATCTTTTAAACATTTTCTTGTTTTATTGTATTTTGTTTCTCCGTTTTCGTTACATGGGCTGGGGCTGGGAATCGAACCGAGGTCCTCCGGCATAGCAGGCAAGCACTTTGCCCGCTGAGCCACCGCGGCCCGCCCGAATCCTAACTTTTTAAAGAGATGTTTTAGAATCTGTAATCAAAAAGCCAGTTACTACAGTTCTGTCCACATTCGCCAATTAGGTGGCCCTGTCATTTATCTGCTTGAACATCAAGCAGATCTACAACTATTATTTTAATGAATTAATTCAGCCCTTTATTTTCACAGTGGTCCTGATGCTCAGCTGTCAAGCCACATCATGACTGGCACTCTGAGTTTCCTGCAAGGCCAAGCACTTAATCTCTTCAATGGAGACCTGTCATCACTTGCTTTCACTCCAGTGCAGCCCCAGTCTATGTCAAGACATAATCTCTCATGCACCTGTCCCTTCCTTCCCCTCTAGCAGCCACCACCTGGGTCCGGATACTTCTTAATTCCTCTCTGCATCCGTGTTCCTGTAATTCACTGACTGTCTGTCCCATGCCAGGCACTGTGCTATGTGTTTCATATTCCTTTTCAGTCATCCACAAAACAACTATGCAAATCAAGATCATAATCCCCATATTCCCCAAAGCAAAATGGAGTCTTAAAAAAGTTGTGACTTGCCTAAGAACCCTCAGCTAGGAAGTTGCAATGAGAAAATTTGAATCCAAATCATTTTTTACTTAATAACTATACTCCTTCCATTCTTCTCCATTGCCTCTAGCCCTGGTTTTAATCTCGAAAGATCTTGGAACAGAAGGCAGACTTTAGCTAGGCTATATACTGCAGAAAGAGATAAAATTAGGGTATCCCCAGAAAAAAAAACATGATAGAGAAGAGATATGAAGTGTCAAAAAGTCTTTTCTGTAGTTTTATGTGGATGGGCCATGCAGATTCTCTCCACTATTTCCTTGGTGGGATCTTCAGTAAATTCTGTAGGCTCCTGATATTTATGTCCAGTGTATTTATTTGGTGATGGTGATAGAGTGGATATTCAGAGCTAAGAGGATAAGGAAAGGATGGAGGCATTTGGTATCCACTTTTGTTTATAATAGGGGTTCATTTGAAGACCAAACAGCAGATGAGGAAGGATGAACTGTTTGGGGTGGTTGGGCTGGGATGGCCCCCCAACACCTGCATGATGGGGGAAGACATTTTGGATGAGGAAACAGCTTGTGTCAAAGTCCAGAGCTGGGCCGGGGTCGGGCCATGCTTTGTAGTCACATAAGCTCCTGGTGGTGGGGGGGTGGGGTGAGGTGGGGAGTGGGGGGTGGGGTGAGGTGGGCTCCTTTTGACACAGGAGATGCTGAGCTTGCCTGCTCATGTTTAGAAGGCTGTGGACCTTCACACATGGTCCGTGACCAGCTGTCAACCCCAAACCACAGCTTTAAAAGTTCTGACATTCACATTTTCCCCTGCTGTTAAGCATTAAACAGAAAAGAAAAGAAGAGGAGGGGAGGGGAAGGGGGAAAGAAAAGAGGAAGGGAAGAAAGAGGAGGGGAGGGGAGGGGAGGAAAGTACATCCAGCCATTTCATATCCATTGTCTCCTAGCTGCCCTGGGAATGCCATCTCTAAGCTGAAACTGAGGTTAATTGATTGGGAGATCACTGGTCCCCCTAATGGGCACTGTCATTTAATGCCACTGCAGTCCTGCTCCAGATTCTCAAGGCTCAATACCTGCCCTCTTTGCTTCTTGCTGCCAGAAGGACTTGCTCTTAAAAGCTGTCCTTTGCACCTCTAAATTGCTTCTCCCCACCACATAGTGCATCCAGGTATGATTGTGGGACAGTTAAATCCCTCGTCCTCTAGGCTATGGAATCAATTTGAAGCATGTCTGCTGCTGAGAGTCCCAAAGTGTATCCTGGAGAACACTGAGCCCATTCATTATATGGCCGTCAAAATGTGAACTCAGTCATCAAATGTTTTTGAGACATGTGGCACGTTATAGCCATATCTTGGAGATTCATAATGCATATTAGCAGATTAAAGGCTCAGAGAAGTACTACGTTTGGAAATATATTTGGTCCCCTAAATTTATTTGGTTAGGGAACTCTATTTCTTGCATTATTGTTACACCCTTTGGGAAATGCTGCTCTGGGTAATAACAATCCCTTCCAGGTGTCTGGTAGCTAGTACTTTACATTATTTTAGAGCAGTGCCATGAAGAAGGCAGTATGATTTCCAGACGCTGGCATTGAAGGACAGAGTGGTAGTGACTTATACTAGAGAGGGAAGTCAGGGTCTCTTTTGTAGAGTGAGGACCTTGTTGCTAAGTTTTATGGTCTAATTTATGAGGCCATTTGCAAGTTTCTTCTAGCTGGGGATAGACTTCACACACACACACACACACACATACAAACACACATTATAAGTGAGCTTTGTAAATAATCAAGTTATTCTTACTTTAAAAAACAACAACAACGATCGGGTGGGGAAAACTAAGCCAGGGAATATGTGTTTAGTGCATGGAGAGTAATGGGTACTTCATGTGCATTTCATCATACATCTCTGCAATAACCCTAAGGTAAATATCAAAATTCCCATTTTACAGAGGAGCTCACCAAGGTTCAGAGAGATTAGGTAAGTTTTCCAGAGTAACCCAACACTAAGAAGCTCAGTCAAGCTTTACATTTATGTTTGATTCTAGAGAACATTCTTTGTCCTCTACCCCTCTCTACCCAGTCACTATCATTTTCTAGTGAATAGCACCATACCTATAGCCTAGAGCCTGATAGAATTAGATTTATCCAGAAGCCCCTAGGGTTTGAACCTATCTGCATTCTAACAGGTTGTGTAATCAGACTGGTTGTAGTCCTGGCTATGGTACCCAGAGAGTGTGGGATCTTGGGCAAGTCCCTTAAACCACTTGGCCTTGGATTCTTCATGTGTAAAATAAAGGGGTATGAAAAGATTCCTAGAGGCGATAATCCCTCTGGCAGACTTTCCACTGGATGCTAGAAGGACCAATTGTCTGGCCTGGATTGGTTCTTCTGGCCTTGTGCAAGAAAGACAGGCCATTTTATGTCCCTGAGACCCTCTGGAATGAAAGTGTTGGTAGGACTCCTACATCTTAGACCTAGTAAGAGGGCCTTGGAAACCATATGTCGGGGCTGTAAGAAGGCTCTGATATGAGATCTTGGGTGCCTCTCCCCATTGGTTACTTGGTAACCCGAGTTTGTGTCCCAGGCAGGGAACCTGTACAGAGCTTTCTCTTTATTTATTTGGAGGCTCGGTGGTGTGGGGCCACAGGATACCCTTGTTGTGGCACCTGCAAACTATTCTCCAGCCAGGCCTGAGTAGAAGCGTGCTCGGGGAAGGAGTCAGACATGTTAGCCCTAAAGGGGAGAAGGAAGCAGAAGGAGGCTGCAGAGCTTGTGAGAGGAAATTCAAGGAGCTGATTTCCAGCCTGGGCCTGGGAAGGGAGCCTGGGTCTGAGCAGCAGAAATTTCCGGATGTTCTCACACTAGGAGGTTGGACTAGATAATTTCTCAGCCTCCTCCCAACTCACACATAATGGATTGATTTGAGTTCCCTGCCTTCCCTGAGCAATGCAACAAACAGATGCCATGGATGAGCTCAGACTTGAGTGTGACTCACTGAAGTCTCTGGCTGCCAGGCCTCACACATGCAGATTACAATCAGCTCCTTCCCAGGCCCCTGCACACGTGAGGCCTACTCCGAGAGGAAGCTCTTTGTCTCTTGCCCTGGTTTCCACGGTGCAAAAAAGCACAGTGCACAGGTGTGGCTCAGACCCCACAGAGACCAGCCTGGGATCTGAATTTCAGACGTCACTGGGGCCTCCCGCGGACCACTGCCGCTTTGCTTGACAGAAAAGATTTTAAGAAGCCTTACCTCACTGGTCTGTCAATAGATGAAAAGCAGTATTCTTTGGTCCCTATTACAGTTTTGGAGAGAGACACAAAGGCAGCCAAGCTTAGATTCCAAAGTGTGGGCAGACATCAATATTTCAGTAGCACCAGCTGTCAGGACACACCCTCAGTCCTCTATTCCTCTGCCTTGCAATATTCCTATTTTTCCCACCAGCAAAATGCTGGCAAGCTCTTCTGGCTAACGATTGGTGTTGGATGCTGGAAATAATGTCAGCAATGCTGACAAGGTGAAGCTAAAATGCGTTATCCCTACGTACTATCCAGCCCGTGGGCCATGACTGAAGGCTGTAGCTTGGAGGCTCATCATATAGGCCCTGTGAGGGCAGTGACCAGCCAGTCCCAGCCTGATCTGTAGTAGCCCCTTATTAAATATCTGTAGAACAACTGATTAGTGCAGAAGTGGTGAGCTAGGAGTCAATCAGGGGTCGTAGTGTGTGATCAGGTCATTGGGAAAGCAGAGGTCCTTTATGGGTATCTTTTTATGAGCTGAGGGTAAGAGAATTTCCCTAAGACAAATGACTGGTAAGTGGCAAAGGTAGGATCCAAATCTAGGTCTTTTGATTTTGACTTTACATAATTAGGCTATTATTTCCCCCATTTTACAGAGAAGATGACTGAGGCCTAGTAAAGCAAAATCAAAGCAAATAGAAGGTTCTGGCCTTATAGTTTTGCCTTTTGTGTCTGCTTCACAACCTGCCTGGTGTTCCCCTATGACATCCAGGCCTTCCTCACCCCAGAGGGCTCTCAGTGGCCTCAGCAGCCTGTCCTGTTTCCGTGGGGGCTGAGACTGCCCCCACCCTGCCATCCTCATCTTTTCCCTCATCTGCTCTTCAAAAGCCAGGGAATCCCTTGCAGCCCCATCAGGGAGGGCAGGCATCTGGCTCACAGCTGGCCTGAATATGGCTCATACAACCCTATGGCAGGGAATGTGAGCATCATGCGTGTTTATTTTTCTTTTCTCTGCTGGTAATAACACTGCATAATGAGCTTAATGAGTGAAGCCCCAGACAGATACTGGGCAGGAATCCTGGATCTGCCACTACACTGAGGTGCCGAGTTGTGCCACTGAAATGCCCCCTTGAGGTCCCCGTTTTCCATCTGCAACACATGGGCTGCACAAATGGACACCCAAGTTCTCTCAGTGCTGACTTCCTAAAATTCTACGTAAAACATGTCAGCATGTGTATCCCAGAAGAGATAAATACTGTTCCCCTACAGTTAGTTAAATGTAGCTAACTTTAAAATGAAACATGCATAAAATACATTGATGTTTAAATCAAACCTTGGCATTTTCTATTCTTTTATTTTTACGCTTGCGTTATTTTTTTAATCATCTTCATTTTATGAGGAAAATTTATTTCCCCTTAACAAATGCATAGAATTTCAGATTTTTTTGTCATTATCATACATTTAAAAAAAACCCAAAAAAACAAAAACTAAATAAAAGCAACAAAAAATGAGGTAAGTGAAGTAGCTTAAATACAAAAACTTTCTGGTATCCCTGTTCATTTACACCTACTAGATTTATAGATTTTTGCCACTAGAATGATCATAAAACCAATTATTAAGACTTTTTCAAAGAGTGCCTTCCTCAGAGATTGTCTCCACTTTCTGGCTGTGCTAGTCATGAGCTGGGGACTCAGGTAGCCCTGAATATGGGGCAGACAGTGTTCCCTCTGACCTTCAGTTTCCTCATCTATTAAGTGTGGGATTGGGGAGTAGTGTGGGAAATGATAATGTCTCCCTCTGGGGGTTGTTATTACTATGACTCTTCCTCCTGCATTTCTTCTTCTTCTATGTCTACTAGAATCATTCATTGAACTCAATAATTATGGAGCACCCCTAGCTGTCAGGCCCTGTGCTGGGGAGCCAGCAATTCGGAGATGAAAGTCTACATCCTTTTTCTTCAGGATCTCAGAGTCAACGGAGAGGAGACAGCCCTGCACTTCCAGGAGCCAAAGGACAAGATGGTATAAATCAAAGCTCTCCCAAGCCCTCAAGGCCCAACCCAAATCCTATCTCCTTCAGGAAACCTATCTAGATCGTCCTGTTGGAAATTAATCTCCCTGCTCCTATACTGCAGGGCCTTTGGCTTGTACCTTTCCTGTAGTACTCACCACTGTTTACCTTGTATTAGAATGATTTATGCATCTGTCAGCTTCTCCCACTAGAATGTGAGTTCCTGAGGACAGAAATATTTATGAAGGGTCTTTGTACGACTTTGGCTATTGTATGAAGGACCAACATAACAGCATCAATAATATACCTCACATTTTAAAATGATTTTATGGCAAAATAACTAAAATTAAATATAATCTCGGCAATTATCTTCACATTTTCATGTTCATAGCAGTGGTCTATCCTGTGTCCATTTTATAGATGCTGTGCAGGAGGCAGAGAGCTTGCAGTAACCTAAAGAAGGTCATAGAAGTAGTGAACAACAGAGCTAAGCCCAGAACTTGGCCTGTTTTTGCTCAGCCGTATAAGGCTGGCACTTAATTGACGTGGCTGCATTGCATATTCCTAGTCCCGCTAAATCACCCTTAGTAAGCAATTCCGCCATTCTGCTGAACACAAGCGGTTTGGTTTCCTTGCCATGAGTGTGGTTTAGTAAGTTCCCTCCCTGTTTAGACATAAAAAGAAGCCAGATGAAACCAATTGCATCTTTTAACTGCCTTTCCAGGTTTGTGTGACTCCAGCCCTGACCATTTTCAGGTTGGCAGAGGCTGGTTTCCAGTTAACTCCCCAACAAAAACCATGTGGCTTTGGAATGATTTGAGCTGGGCCTGTTTGCATGCTGGTCTTTCCATTTCTTCCTCTGTGGACCTTCTCAAGGTCTGTGACAACACTGAGAGATAGGCTCAATTGTCTGCTCTTGACAGATGAGAACACTCAGGGCTAGGAGAGGCAGCATGATTCAGGCGCCCTAAACCATTTGGAGCCAGGATTTAAACCCACATCTGTTCTGATGCTAAAGATTTTTCCAATGTAACTACACTGGATTGCCTTCTCTAATTGGGAGGGACTAGGAAAGCAGGACTGACTCTCCTATCTCCTACTTGCCAACTTAATTTGCAAGATACTAATTAGAGGAGCCATTTTCTGGGAAGATTAGTCAAACTCATTAGATAATGACCCTGACCCAAAGATTCACTTTTGAAATTAGTACACAACACAAGAAGACTGGATATGATTTTGTTCTCCTCTTTGAGTTTGAAATAAGGGAACATTAATTGGCGGAATTCTCTTTTCACTGTGATCTTCCTCTTAAACGCCATTCCTGCAGCCACACCTAATGAAGGGGAGGATTGACTAATACTCTTCATCCTCCCACCCCCATGTGTTTCCTTCCTCTGTGATTCTCACTTGAAATGTCCTTTCTTCACACCTATCACAGTACTCCCTTCTTTCAAGATCCCAAGGGATTGGGCATACCGACTGGCTGAGTTGAATTGATGAAAATTTGCACTTTTGCAGGACCAGCCTCATGCAGTGAGCACTGGGGAAGAGTGCTAATTATTAGTACTAACTAATAATGGGAGGCAAGGTAGGACATTCAACTGGCTAAGGGATTTGAATTTCCTTTGGTGGCAATGGGGAATCATGGGAGCTTTTTGAGCAGCAGAGTGGGTGACATTATGTGACTTATACTTTAAGAAGGTAAATCTGGTAGGAGGAAGTAAAAGGATGAAGACTGCAAGACTTATTAGACTCTTAGAATAGTCTAAATATGGGGTTCAAGGGCCTAAGCTAGGAAAGCAGTTGTGGACTATAAAGGAAGGACAGATGGGAGGTATTTTGGGAGGGATAGACTGCAGTTATCTTCTAATGGACTCTAAAACAAATGTAGCATTGCACAGAGGAAAGAACATGGGCTTTGGAATAAGGAGACTTGAAGCAGACTGGGTTCTGAATCTTACCTTAGCCACCTACAGACATGCGACCTTGCAAGGCATGGAAACTCACTGAGGTTCAATTTCTTCATCTGTCAAATGATAATAGTTATAACCACCTCACAGATGTGAGTCAACAGAAACAATAGACACATAAAGCTAGTCACACCGTAAGTGATCAGTTAGTGATCATAAAAGGGGGCAGGAAGGCCTCTTAGCTAAGTCCTAGCTTGAATCTAGGTGAGTTTTGGTAAAATGGGGAAAATAATGGTTATCTCAGAGATCTGTTGCAATGTACAAATTAAATTAAATGAGATAATGTATGTAAAGTGACTAGCTTGTGATAGTCCTTTGGAGGCACTCAGTGAAGCTATGACCATCATTATTATTAGTGCTTGATGGACACCTCCGGTTGGCTAAACCAACTTCCATTTCCACCCTTTCCTCTCACATTATAGACACTCTAAAAGTCAACTACACTCTTTCCCAACCTCCTTTGCAACAATGGATGGCCATGTGACAGAGTTCTGGCCAACAGAACATGAACAAATGTCTGCTGGGAGGAATTTGGCAATGCTTTTACTTTCTGATAAAAGAAGAGCCACAGTCAATGTGGCCCAACCCCCTTCCACTACTTTATCCTTGCCTTAAATTCAGAAATGTTGCCCAAGGCTGGGCCAACAACTAACAGCCATGTTGGAAAGAGCAGGGGAATCACAAAGATGCCAGCCCTGACAGTGGGGAGCTAATAGGTCAGATCAAAGCCAATAGACATCAACTTGTCCAGAATCCTTGCTATGCGATGAGAATAAACCCTTCGTATTTGGATTTCCTATGATATGTAGCTGAATGCAGTCCAGACTGATATAAGAGGTGAGGGAAAGAGAACAGAGAAAGGCCATTTCGTGGTTTTGAGCAGCAACATTCCAGCTAAAGGGAACTATTCCACGTTCTCTGTACCAGCACTAGGCTTTCCTCCCTCTGCACTTTTTTTCTTGTAGGGATATCCCTAACTGGAAACTTCTTTCTCTGTTTTGCTCCTCCCAGCTCCATTTCTGTGTGCATAAATCCTTCAAGCATCAGTCTAATTCTACTTCTAGTTCCATCCTTCAAGCATCAGGTACAGTTCTACCTCATCCAGGAACCACATCTCTCTATGCAGAATGAATCTCTCTTATTCAAATTTCCAATGCAAGTAGTTTTTCTCCTTTTTTTTAAAAAAAGTAATTTTATTGAGATATATTCATACGCCAGACAATCCATCTAAAGTACACAATCAGCGGTTCATAGTATCAACATGTGGTTGTGCATTTATCACCATGATCAATTTTAGAACATTTGCATTACTGCAGAAAAAGAAATAAAAAGAAAAAAGAAACTCCCAAACATCCCATCCCCTTTATGCCCCCCTCCCTTACTGACTCCTAGTATTGCATTCTACCCACTTTAAAGACTTACAATAAAGGTAAGTTAACTAAGACAGTGTAGTATTGTCAGAGATAAATATGTAGACCATTGGCACAGAATAAAACACCCAGAAGTAGATCTATACAAACAGGGGCAATTGACTTTTTTTTTTTTTTCTATATAGCTATACAATCATTATCAAAGATCAGGAATACTGGATTACAATTTAGCAATTTCAGGTATTTACTTCTAGCTATGCTAATACACTAGAAACTAAAAAGATAGCTATATAATGAGTTAGTAGTCATAATCATATTAAATCCAAATTTCTCCATTGTACTTCCTCACTCTTATTTAATAATTCTCTCAATCTTCAGAGATGTCTAGCCAATGACCATTTTTACTTCATCATGCTGGAAAGAGGTATTGACCTGATGACCTGATGGGGTAGAGGTTTAAAACTGGTTGATGTTCTTGGAGAGACTGATACCTCTGGGTTTCAGGGCTTATCTGGCATAGGAATAATCTGGAGGATTTAAGTTTCTGAAAAATAGACTTATAACTAGGTAAAATATTTATAGAGTCTTACACAGAGCCCAGGGTATTCTGTAGGGTTTTCCAGAATACTGTTGGTTGGGGCTTGGCATACTGTGGCAATTTACAATATCTGGCTGAAGCTTGCATAAGAGTAACCTCCAGAATGACCTCTTGACTGTATTTGAAATCTGTTAGTCACTGAAACTATATTTTATTCCATTTCTTTTCCCCCTTTTGGTCAAGAAGACATTCTCAATCCCACGATGCCAGGGCCAGGCTTATCCCTGGGAGTCATGTCCCACACAGGGGGAAGGATAGTGATTTTATTTGTAGAGTTGCCTTAGAGAGAGAGGCCACATCTGAGCAACAAAAGAGGTTGTATTGGGGTGACCCTTAGGCATGGTTATAAGTAGGCTTCATTGCAGAGAAAAGTTTTATAAGGGCAAGCCTCAAGATTGAGTCTTTGGCTTATTATATTGCGAGTTCCTGATTTTTGAGAGAATATCAGGAATTCCTCAGGTGGGAAAGATTAATAGTTCTACATTTTCACCCAGTCCCTCAAGGGGACTTTGCAGATACTTTTTCATTTTCTGCCCCAACTACTCTGGAATGTATTGGGGTAGTACATTAGCCTGTACAAAATAACAAGATCTCATTCCCTATTCTAGGTTCCATATAATTAGGTTGTTTAGATAAACTGATCTGACAAGTTAAATTAGATGGTATACTACAGAATATTTAGATTTTGAACAAAATAAATGTCCCTTCCTTTGGTCTCAGACAGAGGTCAAAGTTTTGAAGCGCAGATAATATCATCCTTTACCCTGTAGTCTGATTTATCTTAGTCCTAGCCAGATCCATTTCATTCATATCTCTAACTGAAGTCTGATCTCTCTTTCAGCTTCTTTAACATTTGCAGAAATGCTTATTTTCAGAGCTGCAGAACTCTAACTCTGAGCTTCAGGTGTCACACAGATACCCAAAGTTCCAGGGAACTACCAGGTTATGAACAAACAGCACAGCATATCAGGTTTCAGAAATAACAGTCAAAACTCAGAAGTAGATGTAACTAATGTAAGAGCTTACAATCTATAAACTTTTACAATAAGCCTTATTGAATATTCTGTACTCCTTAATCATCAATTGCCCAATCTCTGCCCACTTTCTATCCCTTGATAACTTATGCTCTAGAATTCAATTCTCAGAGTTTGCTCATTATAGTTAGTTTACATATCAGTATAGTTAGTTAGTGAGACGAGACAATATTTATCCTTTTGTCTCTGGCTATTTTCACTCAACATAATGTCCGTAAGGAATATCCACCTCGTTGCAAGCCATACACTTCATTCCTTCCTGCATCCACTCAACATTCTGTTGCATGGATACACCACAATTTGCCCTTCCATTCATCAGTTGATGTACCCTTAGAACTCTTCTATCCATTGCAAATTGTGAATAAGCATGTTTGTAAAGCCATATTTTCACATGACTATGTATTCTACCACTAGTAGATTCTAAACACCTTTACGTTTGTTTTTCCTGAGTGAGATAGTGCATGTAAAATGTCTGACATAATCTTTAAAAAATATTAGATACTAATTGTTATTGCTGTGTTGTTGTTGCTATTATTATTATTTTGTATGCCCAATGTTTGGTTCACTCATTTGACAATATGTACTGAGAATCTACTATGTGCAGCATCAAGGTTAATAGCATAAGTACTGATGACAAATGGCTTTGGTTAGCATTTGAGTTCCATGGAACAATTTACTTAGTTTCTTTATTTTTCAAATAATGGTTGTAAGTACTTCATAGGAAGATAATAAAGAATAATTGAATTAATATATGTAAAGTAATTAGAACAATATCTGGGATATGGCATATGCTCAGTAAATATTCATTAGTAATATTACTATCATTGCTATTATTACTATAAATAATATAATAATATAATATATAAAATATGATTTATTACTTTTGCTATTAATGGTGCTATCATTATTATCATTATTTGTCTTAGTCTCCTCAGGGCCCACAGAAGCCACCATGGTCTGAGCCCAACATGTTGCATCAACTTCATTTTCAACCACTCACCAAGAGCCTGGGCTCTGGAATCTGAATGCCTGGGTCCACATCCTTATTCTGCCACTTGCAAGGCGTGCAACCTCTCCAGGCCTTGGTTCTCCATGTATGAAATGCGATAATAAGAGTGCACTCCATATTGCATTGTTGGAAACTTAATGAGTTAATCTGGATAAACTGTCTAGTGTCAAGTGTGTGGTAAGTGCTCATAGGTGTGAACTGTTGTATCATGCCAGTTATACTAACAGTCTATTCACGCTGTGCCCCACCCCTATTTTCTGAACAAATTCTGTTCCTTTGAGACACAAACTTTGCACCTTTTCTGTTCATTGCACAGTCTTCTTTCTTGATCTCCACTGGAAAAACTTTCAGTGATTTCTCACGTCCTAGTGATATGACGATACCTTGGTGAGGTACATGATATTACAAGATATGCAGCCACAGAGTTTATCATTTATTTGGGGGACAAGACAAGCAAACCATGGAAGCAGCACAACAACCAAAAGCAAAAGCAAACTTTCACAAGTTTCCATAAACCCTGCTAGTCTGGGATATTTGACGTGTCTTTCCATCTTGCCATTTGATATGAATGTGTACTAGAAAATGCCCTTGAAAGAGAATCCGATTCCCTTAAATTGAAGTGGAATATCAGATCACTGCTGAATCAGAGAGGGAACTAATATTTGTTGAATATTTACTATGTGCAGGCATTGTATCAGTGCTTCACATGTCTGCATATTTAATCCTTACAATAGCCCTATAAGGTAGATAGCGTTTATCATTTTACACAGGAGGAAACTGAAGCACATGGGAGTCATGTTGCTTGCCTGAGAATACCAACTTAATAAAGAGTAGTTCTGGAATTTTAACTCTGGTCTCTCTGCTGATAAGGATCTGTGCATTTCCCTAGGTTTTGTTGGAAAAGAGTCAAGGCAGTATGGGGTAGGGGCTACAGATGAGGTTACAGAGATGAGTTAGGGCAGTTAGGAAAGTCAAACTTTCTACCCTTGCCAATCTTATTAAGGGCTGATACTAACTAAAATCCTGCCAGAGAACTTTATACCAGAGAGAAAAATTTTCTGTGTAGTCTCATTTTATTTGTAGATTGGGAATTACTGGCCCATGGTCACATAAAAGAAGTGTTTCATTTTGAAATTAGTAACTCTGTTCACCTTCTTTTCCTGAATTCATATTGAATTATTCATGCCATATTAGAAAGTCTGTTTTGGAATCAGTCACTCCTACATTGGAATCCAGGTTCAGAGATGCTAATTGTCTGACTTCAACCAAATGATTTGACCTTGTTAAACTTAAGTTGCCTCATCTAAGAAAGGGTTTATTAATGATATAAGAGGATATCAATGAGAGACTACTGAATGAAGTCTGAGTAGGATACTGTGCTGGTTTGAAACTGATATGTAACCCCAAAAAGCCATGTTCTTTTAATTCTAATCCAATCTCATGGGGGCAGGCCTATTTTGGGTGACATCTTTTGATTAGGTTTTTTCCATGGAGATGCAACCCACCCAATTGTGGGTGTGACCTTTGATTAGATTATTTCCATGGAGTTGTGGCCCAATCCATTCAAGGTGGGTCTTAATTGCTTACTGGAGTCCTTAAAAGAGCCGACACAGAATGCAGACACAGATGTTTGGAGATGCAGGAGGTGCAAAGATGCCAGAAGCCCCAGGAGATGCTGGAAGCTGAAAGAACCATTTGAAACCCGAAGCCAGAAGGGAAGGACAGCAGACACTGCCATGCGTCCTCCCATATGACAGAGAAACCTTGGACAGAGAAAAATGGCCTTTCTTTGAGAAGATATCCTCTCGCTGGGTGCCTCAATTTGGACATTTTCATAGGCTTAGAGTTGTAACTTGTAACTTAATAAATCCCCTTTATAAAAGCCAATCTATTTCTGGTATATTGTATTCCAGCAGCTTTAGCAAACAGAAACAGATACATATATAATTTATCATTTGAGCAGGGACACTTGAGAGTGGGGTTCCTGTGAGGAATGATGCTGGGACAACAGGTATAATCTGGTATCGTCTTGACCAAATTGGATGGTGTGGTGACACCAGGTGTGAACTATAAGAGGTGACTAACACGGTGCCTCACATCTAGTAAGTACCCACAAATGCTCTGCATTGCTACTATTTTGGATGCAATTCCAACATAAGCCCACATTGTACCATGTGAAATTTTCTGAACTTGTCAGACTCACAGGCAGAGCTAACTGTACCAGGAACCTATTAATCACCAAGTCTGACAGGACCAGTGAACATGAAGGGATTAATCAGAATAACCTAAGAGGTTTCTCAGAGTAGGGAGAAGACTATGGAAGAGGAATTTTACAAAGGGAAGAGAAAGGAAAGTATGTGTAGTAATCTACCTAAAAACAAACAGTCGGGTTTCAGATCAGAAGCTGAGGTGGGGGGAGGTGCATAAAAGGACTGAATGGAACCAGTTAGAGTGGTTCATTTATCAAACACATCTGCTAAGGAGTGAAGGTGGAATGACCAAAATATTCCAGCAAGATGAGGCATCTTCAGCAATTGCTGAACTATGCTTCAGTGGAACTAGCAGGGGATGAAGGAAGAAATCCCAGGATTTTCTTCTTCCTGATAACAGTGGATACTTAAGCAATATTAGTTCTTTTCTTTCGCTTCCTTTGTGTTAAAGATTTGTAAAATAATCTGAGAAGTTGATTTATAGTTTACAACCCATAGCCTGTTAGCTATGGTGGCATAGAAATTGATGGTCACTAATACCTGAATCCTCATTTCTTTCTTCCCTCCCTTCCTCATTTTCTTCCTTCTTTCAATTCTCCCACTCATGCACCCACAGCTATTCACTGAACCAGAAGCTGAGGATTTGGTGGTGAATAAGAAAGGCTTACAATTTGTCATGGAAGAAGACACTGAGCAAATAATTAACTGAAATTGTAGTAAGTGCTCTGAGATCCCCGTTTGCTCCTAACCTCAACCCCTCATTTTTGACATATTCTTGACATGTCCATGTGGCTACTCTCAAAAGCATATTAAATGTATTATGACCAACACTGAATTCATGATCTTTTCCTAACATTCAGCTCTTCTTCCTGCCTTACTTGTCAAGAATTGATGGTTTCACTATTTACCTGGCCACCCAAGCCAGAAACCTCAGTTATGTTTGACTCCTTATTCCATCTATCACCAAGTCTTTTACTTTTCCCTCATATCTCTTCCATACACACATTTCATCCTCTCACATTTGCCTAAGTTCAACCTTTTAGTGTCTTTTCTGAGGACGAATGCAATGACCTTGATTCTCCATTTCCCCCTATGCAGTCTTTTCCAGCTTGTTCCTCCATAATAACCTTCTCAAAGGTCAGTATTTTTCATATCTCTCTACCATACTAAAATAAAAACGCTGTTGATGACTATTCATTTCCTAACAGTCTGAGCGCCTCAGCCTGACATTCAAGTTCCCTCCACATGAGGATGCCCAGATACTTTGTCAGCCTTAGCTCCATCTGCATTCCATAGTGCTGAGAGAGGACAGAGAAACAGTCATATGTGCATGGTGCATGGAGTCTCAAGACCTCACAGAGCCTAGTTAGGTATGTGCTATGACATCTAGTACAACACACCAAACAGTACTTCCCAGCACAGATGTTTGCCAAGTTATATGCAGTTCATGCTTAAACTCTTCCAGGGATGGTAAACTCATGACCTCATATAATCTTTAAATGGCTCTCTGTAGTTAGGTTGTCTTTATTCAGTATCTTTTGCTTAGGAACTATGCTAGGCTCTTAAAATACAATCAGCTCCAATTTTCACACCATCATTAATAGGAGAGCAGGATTTTTTGTAAATTTTGATCACTACTGTAACTCCTGCATGTAGAAGAGCTCCTTGCATATACTATTTTGTTGAATAAATAGTTATAAGGATTCCCATTTTATGTATGAAAATGGGGGCTCAGAGAGTTTGATAACATGCCCAAGTTGGCAGATAATGATGCCAGAATTCAAATGTAGATTTGTCAAACTCCTCAATCCTTGTTCTTTTCTTACACCATAATGCATGGCCTGCTGGAGGAGGGCATTGGGGAGAATCTGTCTGGAGAGGAAGGTGGGTGGGGGTGACTTCAGAACATTAACTTTTGGGTTGCATCAGAGATGAACTTGTGCGTGTGCAATAAGATGTGTGTGTGTATGAGTGTGAGGTGTATGGTAGGGGAGAAACAGTCTCCAATTTTAAGTAACAATCATATCTCTGGAAAGTTCAGCAAGGATGGATTCAGGAATATATCTCTACACCCCTCACATTTCCACTGCCATGTCATCTTCATCATCAATGAGAAAAAGAAAATAGACAGTAAGAGATCCCAAGTCTACATTTAATCTGCTTTATTAGAATAAAGGAGACTTATTTGTCAAAAGCCATCAGTGACAAGAAAACAGCAGCCCCTGCAGGAATTTCCACCCAGACATCTCCCCACATCCCTCTGAATCTGTCACCTATTTAGCCATTTGAATAATGGGAGGAAAAACCAGCTTTGTAATCAATCTCATTTTCCCTGAATGTTTGGAGTTAAAAATAACTTGCATTATGACAATGGTCCAGCAGCCCCTTATCTCCTCCATCAATTCAAGTGGTAAATTAGTGAAGATCAGTTACCACCTGATCTTTAATTGAATAACTGCATGTCATCAACACAAATTTGAAGTTTGGCCTAGAGCTTGTTTTGGGGACTTTACTTCTTTACTATAGTGTTTCCAATATTTAAATTTGTACTATATCCATATAGTATATGTATTTATATGTGTTTACGGAGAGAGCA
The DNA here is from genome assembly GCF_023851605.1 of Tamandua tetradactyla. Lineage (NCBI taxonomy): Eukaryota > Metazoa > Chordata > Mammalia > Pilosa > Myrmecophagidae > Tamandua > Tamandua tetradactyla. Next base: position 64,944,207 of record NC_135334.1, on the reverse strand, counting down.
AGAGAGAGAGAGGGGAAGGTAGGTGGGAAAGGAGGAGAGAGGGAAAGGGACAGAAGGTGAGGAAGAGATTGAGATAGATATGACTGGGGGTGGGGAAGCAGAAGTGAAGGGACTAGAACTGCAGACATACACAACACTAATTAAAATGGGAAAAAAAAATTCTTTCACTTGGGGCCACAAGCAATGACTGCTCTTTCAAACACACACACACATACAATGAAGCCCCTAATACTCAGAGGTTTGCAGTAGGATAATAACTTTGCAAAATGTGGTTGATAATTACCAGATCATCTCCTTAATTATCTCCTTTATTTATATTAAGCAGGTCTTATACTCCCAGCAGGTTTCAAACACGTGTTAATGTGGAACATCCCATGGAAGAATCAAAGGCTATAGAGACTGGAGCTTTGTGGAGGGACTCTACAAATGGATACATTTGAAGAGAGGGGAAGAACATTTTCTGTGTAGAAAATTTAGCTTACTTTGCTCCTGTTTAAAGAAATGCCTCATCTTTCCATTAGTGGAGTGTCAGGACTCTTGGAGAATGATGATAGGAATATAGGGAAGGCAAATACCTGAAGAATTCCTTGCCTCGTTTACCTTAATGAAATGTTGGGATTGCAAAAGTCAGTTGTTTTGAAGGACTTCTTATAAGGACACAAATTGGCATTTGTACAATGTTTTATAATGGGTGTTCTTTTCCTTTGAGCCCAAATGTTTGACAACTCTGAATCAAGTTCAGCAGGGCCATGCTCCTTTTGAAACCTTTAGAGGAGAATTCTTTCTTGATTCTAGCTTCTGGTGTTTACTGGCAATCCTTGGTGTTTCCTGGCTTATAGATGCATGGCTCTGCATCTTTCTTTCAGCTCAAATGTCTGACAACTCTGAATAGTTAATTTGACAGTAAACCCTCAGAAGAGGATGAGGATGATCAGAGTTCTAGTCTTTGTGTTTTAAAACTGTGTCTATCGTCATAAGGTCTTCTCCTCAGTGTTTTTCTGCTGATTCCTCTCCCCTCCTTACTAATGATGCCAGTCATAACCAATTAGGGTTCACCCCAGTGCAGTTTGGTCTCATTTTACCTAATCATATCTTAAAGAAAAAACCCATTCCTAAATAATGACACATTAACAGGATGGGGGATAGAATTTGAACGTATCTTTTTGAGGACACATTTTGACCCATAACACTTTCCTTCTCCTCTTCCTTCTTTTCTAGATTTCCTTCCAGTTTCTAAATGTGTATTTTCCATTGGTGTCTCTTGATTCACTCTCCAGTCTTCTCCATCCTGGTCTATGCCTCAGATAACAGCAGCCCTTGCCCTTTGGCTTTGCACTGCTTGGCCTTTGGAAGGGCCTGGCACGAGTCCAGAGCAAGATGATGATGTCAAGTTATATTTTCCCCAGGCTGTCTCCTGGGAACATGGTTGCCCACATTCATTCAGGTGGTCCTCTCCTACATCAACTCTCTCTGAATTCCAGTAATACAACAATTCCTAAATGTTTTGACACCAGGTCCCCTATACAGTTTTGAAAATTAAGAACCCTAGAGAGTTTTTGGTTATATCTCTCAGGGTTTAACATATTAGAAATTCAGATGTTTCTGAAACATAAGAACACACACACATTTCATTAGCCATCAGAGCAATGGCATTATTACATGTTATGATGGTTAATTGCATGTGTGAACAGGACTGTGATGGGGTCCAGTTGTTTGGGCAAGTAAGCACTGGACTGATTTTTATTTTGAGGGTGTTTTGTGGATTTAAATCATTAGGTAGCTGATTACATCTTGGCTGATTACATCTATGACTGATTACCAAAGGAGATTGCTTTGAGCAATGAGAAGAATCTCTTCATCCCAGCAGTTGTAGGTCTTAAAGGGAGAATTGAAGATTTTGGCAGTCAGAAAGAAGAACGTCTATCCCTACTTCAGCCAGCCCACTTCTCCTGGGGAATTCACTGTCACCTTCATTGGAGTTCTCAACCTGCAGCTTTTCTTGGGGAATTCAAAGTCAACATTAAGTTCCCAGCTTGTGGCCTGTCCTATGGTTGCATGAGCAGATTCTTATAATAAATCTCTCAATATTTGTTGGTTCTGTTTCTCTAGAGAATCCTGACTAATACACACATCATGTAGCCTCTGGAAAACTCCATTGTACAATGGAGTACATTCAGTCATGACAGAATGAGAGCAAAGAAGGCAACTAATACCTTAGCATTATTATAAAAATAGTATTGACCATGGAACCCTAAAGGATTTGCAGGGATCACCCATGTGTCCCTGAACACATCTGAGAACTAATACCCTATCTGCTCCTTCAGGCTTGCTCTGGGATGCTTTTCCCTTCCTTGCTGGATTCCCTTACTGTGCCCCTACCTTTGTCATTACTCCCTTTATTAATTATTCCTCAATTGTTCCGTTGAGCATGCCGTCTGTTTATTGCTAGGAACCCTGAGTCATTAACCATAGCTGATGTTTGGAATTTTACCTTAGAGAAAGGGCGTGGGCCAGGAGCAGATCAGGAATGTCTGGAGCAAAGAAAATCATTCCTTCAACCTGCAATGTCCTTTTCCCTTGGGAACAATGATTATCTTTGAAATTATATTTATTGTTTCTTTACCAAAAAAATATAACATCTAGAATAAGGGAGGTCACTAGTTCTCCGCCATTGCCCATGGCAAGAATATAAGAGATATATTTCCTTTCTAAGATGTAAACAAACTGGAGTATCTTCAGAAGAGGACAGGTTAGTGTGAGTGCGGAAACCAAGTTCATGGGGAAAGGTTGAAAGAACAATTTACTCTGAAGCCTAAAATATCTTGATTATTTTCAGATAGCTCTTCCTCCATATAGCCTGTCTTGTTTCAGGGAAGAGTCCTTCATTCCTTCTGGGTTCCTAAGGAATTTTTGGTTTAACTCTCAAATGAACCATATCACTTCTATTTCCGTTATTTTCATACTTCTCTTCTCATCTTCTAGACGGTTAGCTCTTCAAGAATAGTTTAAGTCAGAAAGGCAGGCCCATCGTCGGAGTGCATGGAATGTTAAAGGAAGGAGTGGAGATGGCACTCTTTTTCATATCAGCTATTTTGTTTCATCATCATCAACTGCAGTCAGTTAACATTTTCCTGCAAAGACTGTATTTTCATAAACCACTCAGGAAGTCATTCAATGTGCCTGTGGAAGAAGAAAGTGAAGCCCCCGAAATATATATATACAGCTGGTGTGATGCCTCGGAGACACACGGGATTTAAAATCAAAGAGTAAACTTAAATCCCAGTTCTACCACTCAACAGCTGGAAAGCTTTAGTTAGTCTCTTCCTTTCTCTGAGCCTAAGACACTCATCTATAAAATGAGTGGGTTGGATTACAAGAATGGATTCCAATTTGTGGGCTGTGGTTCCCCAACCCAGGGTATCAATTCAAGGGATCTCATAATCTGCAAAAGTAGTGAGAATTGCTGGCCTCCCCCCAAATTAGCATCTCTGGCTTATATGTGAACTAGTCATACCTGAACTGTTTTCATGTATGTGGAAAAGGTTTTAATAGATAAAATACAGAACTCATAAGCCATTATTGAATTTTTTTTTTTTTTTTTTTGCCTCTTCCAATCAAGAGGTAATAAAGCTCTGGTGTGGTATGATCTCCAACATATTCTGAAAATAGACAGAAGCTCTTGACTGTGAGAAGGTTGGAAACCAGTGATTCTTGATTTTTCACTTTTGATACTGTAACCTGTAGATTATGATGGACAGTATCCATGATATAAACACAAGGTTTCATATTATGAGCAGAGTATGAAAGTATTTAAGAGGTGCTGAGGCAACTTTTTTTTTTGAAGCAGAGAAAACATTTGCTGCCACTTATTTTCATCCATCCTAATCTTTTATCATCTCTCAAAAATATTTTAGAATCTTCTTTTAATGGATGAGGGAGATTTGGGGGATAATTAAAGCTACTGAGCAAGTTTTTAGGAGGTACTAAAACAGATTAAAAGAAACTTGTCAACTTTCATGGGTATTTGCCAAAGTCCAATTTTAAGAACTCAGTGATAATTGAATGGGAATTTTCAACTTTTAGAACTAATGAGCTAAACAATAATACTTTAAAAATTTTCAGTAATATTTATCTCTATGTTTTGCTAGTTACTAACATAAATACAAATCCATTGTAGAGTATGGAAAATGCAGAAAAGATCAAAAGAATACATAAACTATCCTTATCTATCTGGACTATTTCACATGCTTGCACATATTTCTATCTCTCTACACAGTTAGAAATTGAAAATTGATTCATATTATGCATGCTATTTGATTATTTTTCTCTTAAAATTTTATTATATAATATATAAAAGACATATAAAGTACTGTAGACAAGGCATATGTATTATAAAGCATGATAATGCAATGAAAACCCATAAACCTGCAACCCAACTTACAAATGTGGATTTTACCAACGTGGTTGAACTTTCCTATGTGCTCCTTTAAATTCCCCCCCAAGTGGTAATTACACTACATTTTTCATCATTCTCTCATTGTTTTTAAAACCTCCCTTGTATATATCATTAAATAATATAAAATTGTTTTAATTTTGCTTATTTTAAATCTTTTAATAGTGGTTTCTTACAGCAAGTTCTTTCTCAATAATTATTATTTTTTTGTTCAATTCTAGATCTATAAGAGTTACCCAAATATTATGCATAAAATATGTATATATTGATCTTTTATTTTCATAAATATGTATATATTCCAATGTCTGTACGTATAATACTCCATTATGTGACTATGTTGTAATTTATCCATTCTCTTATGATAGGCATTTGAGTTATTTCAATTTTTTTCACTATTTCTGAAAATGTGGCCATAAACATTTTTTATATTTATTTACTGGTGCATATGTACAGAAGTTTCTCTAGGAGTTGACTGAATCACTAGTATATATATGTTAAGCCAATTTTTTCCCAAAGTTGTTGCACCCCACTACCGGTGCATATGAGTCCCCGTTCCTTTACATCCTTAGTAATATTAGGTACAGTCCAGTTGGTATTGTCCATATATGTCTCATTATGGTTTCAACATGCATTTCCTTTATTATTAATAAGTAATAAAATTTGAAAATGTTCATTGGCCATTTGTGTTTCATATTCTGTGACATGTCTGTTCAAGTCTTTTGTCCATTTGTCCATTGTTTTGATTGACCATTTCTTATTAACCCTTTGAGGATACTAATCCTTTATCAATTATATATGCTCCAATTTCTCTCTTTTTTAATTTTATGTTTGGTGCCTTTTGAGGAAGTTCTTATTCTGATGTATTCAAATTAATATTTTCTATTATGGCTTGGATTTTTTACATTTTGTTTAAGAAATATTATCATTTTCCATGTTCATAAATAAATTCTGTTTTATTTTCTTTTAAACCTTTAAGTTTTGCTTCATGGAGTAAATTTTTAATCCATCTGAAAGTGACTTGTATGTGTGATATATGTCTTTTTATTTTGTTTTTCATTTTGTTAAACCAGCTGGCATCATTTACTGAAGAACTAATTCTTTCCACTAATTTACATGATACCATGTACCAAGTTTTTGTCTAGGTTAGGTCTGTTGGTTTTTTTATTCCAGCCAGTTGGCTTATCCATGTGCCAAAATCACAATTTTTAAAACTATTATTTAATAATAAATGTTGACAGCTGGCAAAGCCAGTCTTCTTACTTCATTTTTCTTTTTCAACAATGGCTTGGCCTATTCTTTCACCTTTGCTTTTCCATTTAAGTTTTAGAACCATGTCAACTTTCTTAGAAAAACCAATCAGGATTGATTCAAATTACATTGAATTAAATCATTCTAGGGGAAAAGGAATCTTCTTATACATGAACACAGTATATTTCCACTGTTAACTCATGTTTCTCTTACAGATATGGACTTTTGCATAAATATGAGTATCAGATTTGTGCAGGGGTTATAATAATCTCTGTATCACTATTTTAGTGTATGTGATACTAAAGAAAGCACATAGCAGTTGTTTTATAAACTCTCTTATTTTAGTGGTTTGCTCTTCTCTGTCTCATTTTAACAATTATAACATCTCTTTTTCAGCTAATATTACTGATTATTAGAAAAGGGTGTTTTTACTTTTATAGGATTCATGTTTGACATCTTAATTGACTAATCAAAACTCCTTTCTAACACCTTTTTCCCTTGCTGTCTCACACTGAGGCTTCAAAGTCAAATGATCACTTCCCAGACTCCCTTGCAGATAGGCCATGTGATTCATTTCTTATACCAGGCCATGTAAGCTTGAGTCTTCTCTGGATGCATCTGAAAAAGCTTTTAGTTTCCTGACATAATGGTACAGATGCAGCTGTCAAAACCCTATGCCATCTTTATTTAATCCTGATTTGAATGCAGATGTGATGCTAAGAACTATGACAGCCAGATGGTGGGCATGAGGGAAAATCTAAGAGATTTATGAAAATTCTGGTCTGGACAATTCTTATACTCATATCTCTGAACTCCTGTTTATGTGATTTTCTGAAAAAAATTCTGATTTGTTTAAATACTGTAAGTCTATTTTTTGTCATTAATTATAGCAGAATTCAGTCCTGACTGATAGAGCATCTTTTATCCACTAAGTCTATAAAGTAGATCAAAGAAGATCAAAAAGATAGTAAAAAAGCTTGAGAAGAAATTTATTCAGAATACAACATTTTTAACTTCACTCATATGAGGTCACAACCTTCCTTTTCATCCTCATGTTCTCTGCCTCTTGTTCATCTGCCTTCATGATTTGACCCTTTATAATTTCCAAAAAAATACTAAATTCTTTCATACTAAAGGACAGTCAAATATTCTATTTTGTGTGCCTGGATTCTCTTTCCCCTATATCTTATTTTCCCAATTGCTTCAACATCACACAATGGTTGACTTAACAACAGGGATTTATTGGCTTATGGTAAGGGAGGCTAGAAGACTTGTTTTCTCTGGGTAGCATTTTGCTGGCTGGCAATCTTTGGGTTCTTTGGCTTCTCATCATGTGGCCATGTCCTCTCCTTTATTTTCCTGGTTATGTTGACTTCTCCCTTTAGCCTCCTCCCTATGGCCTTATCCTCATAAGGCCTCCATCTTGATTCAATATGTCACATGTTAACTAAAAATAACATCTTTCAAAGGTCCTATTTACAATATCTTCACAGCCGAAGGGATATAGATTAAGACTAAGAACCTGTTTTTCTCTGGGGTATATAACTCAAAATGCTATACCCTAACTTTTCTTCCCACTCTAAATTAAGTACTACCTGTTATTATCTCTTCATAAAGCTTATCAAAATTAGTCTCTCTCACTAGGCTTGTAGTTGCCTTAGAGAAGACTCTATGCTGGCTTTGTTCTTAATTGTGTGTGATAATAAATGCTTAAAATTATTTTCTTAAATGAACAAGTAAATATTCTGTGTACTAACCATGTACCCAACTAAGCCTATTCTTAGTCTCTTTCTACTTTCCAGAGCCTCAGACTTTTCATCTTTGGGATGGGAAAATAATTCCTACCTCAGTAAAGTTTGAGGATTGAATATGATCATTGCATGCACGTGCTTAGAAAGGTGCTTGGAATGTACTTTATGTTAATTGCCTCTGATAAGTAAAATCTTCATTCTCTTTCCTGCCAATTTCCACTCTTGAGACTTTTTATGTAATGTTTGGTATAATTATTATTAGTGATAATTAGTATTAAATCCAACATTTGTTGAATAGTTACTACATCCCAAGTACTTTATCCATACTACTGCCTTATTTATTTTTATGATGTAGACTTTGCTATTATCCCTTTTTATAGATAAGGAAACTGAGACTAAATGAGGCTAAGTATAGCCTCTTGGGAAATTTAGCCATTACCTCTAGATATAATACGCAAATAAAATTGTGGTTGGTCAGTAGCTACCTAACTAGGTAGTCTGCTATTTATGAAAAATGTTCTCTGTATTAATATTATTTTTTCCTTTTCCTCAGAAATAGGCAAAGCAGAATAAAATTCACCGATACCATACTTTTTTAGAAAAGCAACTTCCAACCACTGCTCTGAGGCCAATACTGATTCTCATTCCAATCTCCTCTCCTAGATATATAGATTCTGAAATGAGAATTGACGCTCAAGATGGTGACCTTAAGGCAGGATCCTCAACCAGAAAACTATGACTTAGTCATACTTTGCACTGCATACTTTTGAGGGCCAGAAAGTAGATTAATACACATTATAGAGATTTCGCTGTAAGAGTTGAAAGCAAAAGTTACTCATTTTAATCAGAGCTACTAAAGTAGTAGCTTGTATGCAGCATTGCTTAATAAATGTTGATTGATATTTATTTCATGAGCCTCATGATGTAGTTGGATTTTACTATAATGTAGGAATAGCTCTCTCTTGTACAATGTACTTTATTCTGAAAGCCACTCAATTTAATATGACATTTGAGGCTCTTCAAAATTTGCCCCAATCTACCCTTTAGTTTCTTCCCTTAACCCTGTTACATCATGTTCTAAAATATCAGTGTCATTTCCTAGATACACGTTGAAGGTTAGCACCTCTGTATCTTTGCTCATACTGTTCCTGCTTTCTAGAACGTCTGTACCCCAACTCCCAACTCATAAAAAAAAAAGGCCAATTCATTCAGTTTAACAGAATTCTGCTCAGTGAAGCCTGCCCCACATAAAACTTATCCACACTTATGAGCTTCCAAATCTTCTAGATATATTGCAGCAATATTTTCCATTTTTGTGGCACAGTGTGGCTGGTTGACAAAGCCTAGACTTTAGAGTTGGAAATATCTGAGCACAAATCCCAACTTTGCCACATTAAAGTCATGCACCTTAGAGTGATTTACTTAAACATGAGCCTCTGTTTCCTCTTCTGAAAATGAGGATGCCTTCACTGGCCTGTTAGGACATTTGTGAGAAAGAAGGAAGGGAACATGCCAAGTGTCCAGTACAGGGTCTGGCACATGGTCGGTAGCTGTCTCTTTCTTGCCATTCTCTTCCTTGTCATTTAGGTTCTTGGCCTAAATATGATCTCTTGAGAAAGATCCCTATCTAATATCCCACCCTTCTATCCTACTTCCTTCTTTAACCTCTGGACCCCACTGCCTTGGTTCAAATCCCAACATTACCACTTATTACCTTGGGCATGTTTGGGCAGGTTACTTAACTCTTTTGCCTCAGTTTCCTCATATGTGAAATGGGGATGACAATAATAACTCATAGGCATGCTAATGAAGAACATTGAAACCTTAGAAAAGTGTCAGGCACAAAATAGGTTCTAGCTCTTTTGGCAGTATTCATGCCTCTATCCCCAGAGTCCAAGATTGTGCCTGGCTCAAGAAGGCACTCATTTACTGTGCATTGAATACATGACCTTACATGCCCTGACCCTTCCCTTGAAAGTTCTCTCCTTCCCTTGCATACAAGGTTCTCAGGATACAGTATAGTCTTCCTTAGGGGCAGGAAGAGAGTGTCATTGTTAGTATGTGCCCAGCACAAGTGACAGTCAAATTTATGGAATGGAAGGGGCCTATTTCAGCTGTGTATTCCTGTTGAGATGAGCTTATTAGCATAAACTGGCAGAAAAGTCAGCTCTCCTCCTCCCACTCATAGCCTCTTGTCACTATTACTCAAGCTTGTTTAGCAGAGGGTGACACAGGAATGGAAAGCCACTTCCTCTTTGGCATGATGTAGGCCCAGTCCATTGTGTTTCTTGACTGGGTACATGATTTACCTTGTTCTGCTGGCAAACTCATTCAGACGATGCCCTGTTTGGCTGGCAGTAAGAGGACTCTTTTCTTTTCTATTGGTCTAATTCCTTGAATCAATATTTGTCCTATCTCTCTCTGTTTACAGACAGAGACTGCTAAACTGGTGTGGCATCTCCAAAGTAAGAGGAGGTCGTGAGAAGGGGGTCTGGGGAAAGAAAAGGAAGGGCCCATCACAAAGACGTCTCAACACACTAAGGACTTTCTTTTTCCAGAAAAGTCTTCCTTGGTGAATATGTTTAACTCTTCTTCAAGCCTCCAAAATGAAGTGGTATGGGAAGAGCGGAGAGAACAGCCAATTAAAATTCAGTCCCTGCCAATAAGGAGAAGTAGGCCATGGCTGACTAACAGAGAGGCATTGATGGTAAGAAGTTCTGGCACTGTGGGCCCACATCATTGAATGTTCTTTTCTTCCCAAACTAGAGAATCTCCAAAAGCTTGGAGTCTTATTGTCCACGTCTGGGTTTATAAAGTGTACACTTCTCTGATGTACAGCCCACAGCACAATATCTTTGGCTAACTCTTCATTCTTCCCTTTCATCTCTACAGGACACAGGCTATTCTTGTCCATTCTCAATATAATCGTCACTGTGCTTTCTCCCTTTTGCCAGATGTAGTATCTGCATGTAGCCTGCAGGCAGATTCTGAGCCTGCTACTACACAGATGCCACTTCCTGATACATTCATGCTTTATGCCAAAATAAGAGTCTTTCCCTAAGTCCTCTTCTGGCTGATCACTTTAGGTCAGATGGGAGGGGGTGCATGGAGCGAGCGAGAGAGAAGGAGGGTAGATCTGGGGTATGGCGTGGCCAGGAAGGGAGAGGAAAGAAGAGACTGAGGAAGCCATAGGAGTATGAAATTTGAAATTGTAGACTTATAAGCCAGATGTGATAAGCCTCTTGAGAGGGTGGCATACTTTTTTCTCATGTATATGCCCTTAAACATGGGTGTGGAGGCTGAAGCATGAAATATCAGTTAAACAATGTAAAATAAGGACATTCTGTTATAGCTAAGGTCATTAAAATTTACTAATATATCTTACTTTTTAGATAAAATAACTGATATGTAATCTCCATACATTGTACATATTCTTTAATTTGGTTGCTCTCTTATACTATTGAACACACAGTTGGCAGGTTTAAGTCTAAAATGGGTCCATTTGAGACCAGAGTAGACTTTTTTAACAAGCTTAAAGTTTGTCCTCCTTTATCCAGTTATACTAGGTTAATGAGACCTGTATTGACTTTTGCTAGCTGCTGCATTAGTTATGATAGTTATCATGACTATCATTAAGATTACAGATAAGGAAGGGGACACTGATCTGCCTGGAAGGAACACTTCCACGCCCACAGTGTTTCTTTCATCAACTGAACAAAAGCACAAAAATCAGTTTAAGAAATAAAGTTTTGAGGTAGTGGTGCATAAAGTTGAAAAGTACTAGTTGCTAAACAGTCAGATGCTGTATAGTCAAGGATTGTCTGTGATAGGAAACAAACAAAAAACAAAACATAGGTTTTATAAACAAAAAAAGCTTGAATATAGTTGGCTTGTCCTGACTATTACCCTAATTTCTGGGGTCCAAATGACCATGGTATAAGCGTGCCACAGTGGTGGCTCAGTGACAGAATTCTTGCCTGCCATGCTGGAGACCTGGGTTTGATTCCTGGTGCCTGCCCATGCCAAAGAAAAAAAAAAAGAGACCATGGTATCTTTAAAGGTCAATGTTAAAAATATTAACTTCAGAATGAGCTAAAGGCTGATAATGGAGGGGGATTAAAGAGTCAGAATAAGTCCTATTGTTAACCAGTAGAGGAATTAATTTGGCTTCAAGGGACCTAGCTAATTTTAAAACTTGGAAATGCTTTTCATCTATCAGACAACCTAAAGACATCCTTTTCTAGAGCCAGATTAGGCGGGCTTTGGCATCTGAGTGACTTAGACCCATCTTCGGCGTGAACTGGGGTACATTTATTAAATCCTCTCAAGTTTCATTTCACTTATAAAATGGGACTAACACTAATTACTTAATACTAACACATGGAATTACTGTGAGGTTTTTATTAGGCAAATAAAATTATTAGTGCCATCTGACACATAATGAAGACTTAGAACAGTGGCTTTTAACTGAGGAAAATTTTATCTCCTATAGGATGCTTGTCAATGTCTGGAGACACGTGTCATCAAGTCATCTGTGAAATGGGACAAGTTAAAATGACTCTGTGGACAGCAACTATTGTGAGAATAACATGAAATAATGTACCCAGGAGGCACTCAATAAATCAGAACGCTGGCAAGATCCCTGCAATGAATAATCCTTAAGCCTACCCCCACCCCTCATTTCTAAAGCACAAGACTTCAAAGGCCAAGCTCAGCCTCTCAGGCTGCTGCCAGGTGGGCCAGTGTGAAAGCCTGCCCCAGGACAGGAGTCTCCAGGTCTCCCTAACCTGGCCATCCACAGATGCTTTGTTCACTGTGTGACACTCCTGATCTCTGGGACTTCGCAGGAGCCATCAGTTTTCCGGCACCCAGTATCTCGGGGCTGATGCCTTGACAACTATGTCACCATGCTCTCATTACCTGTTAGGAGGGTCACCTTTCTGACAAACAATTTTGAAAATATCTTTTAGAAATTTAGAGAAAAGATTTTACACTATAGTTCTGACATGCTCAACACATGAAACAAGCCATTCTTGTTTATTTTGGTTTGGAGGTTTAACTGCGGGTTTGGTCTCACATGGCATGTCGCTGGAAATCATCAGTTATCTTGTCAGACCCTCTGTATTCTTTACATATTCATTCATTCATTAACTCATTCAATTGTGTGACTATGCATTTGAATGTGTATGCTAAACCTTACACTCTACTAGGTATTATCAGATAAAACATACATTGAAACCAGTCCTTGATCATCAGGAATTCCCAGTCTGGCAGGCAGTATAAGATGTAAAGAAGGTAATTTCGTAAAGCGGTAAGTAAAAGAAAAGTGGTATTTGTTGTACCTGATAACAAAGGTGTGGTTGGATAGGAATCAGGATTGGTGGTGGGTCGGCAGAATGGAGGTGCCTGGTTCAATCTAGGAGGTTCTAGGTGGAGAGCCGCAGAAGCTACAGATTAGTTTTATTAGAATTAACTGTAACCTTTCTGCAAGGGACAGAAGAGGAGCTGACGATCCACAACTGAAATAAGCTGATGAGAATCTATCCTGGAAGAAGTTTCAGATGTCATATTTTGGTTTGAGCTACTTTTAATGGTCCTGACATACACTTGATGATTAATATCTCAAAGGCACCACTAAGCATCTGAGTGTATTACCAGAGAGTCATAGGAAAGGTTACTAACCCTTCCGGGGGAGGTGAGGGCAGTGCCACAGAAGATATGATATCTGAACGGGGCCTTACCCATCAGAGGCTCACCATGTGGGAAAGGGAAGTGAGAGTGTTGGGGCAGAGGAAAGGTGATGCTGGAGCATTCTGAGAATGCAGTGGTGCAGTTGGAGACAAGTACATGGAGGGAGAGGTGGGAGATGAAGCTCCAGGCTACTTGGGGGCCATCTGAGTGCCAGGCCATGGAATATGGTCTCTATCCATCAGGATATGGCTATACTAGGCTAGTGGCTGATTTGTGCCAAAGAATGATATGATAAAATCTTTCTTGCAGACAGATCTCTTTGGGAACGGTGTGGGGCTGTGGGACAATGGACTGAGAGCACTAAGACACGGACAGAGAGACAAATCAGGGGACTGCTGCACCTACCTAAGAGAAACTCTAAGGCCCCTGTTCAAGTTGTAGTTTAGCCAAACTTTTCAGTGCCTCCTTACGAAGGCCTACTAATAGCTTTCACAATGGGAAATGGTATTTGGAACAACATATCAGATAAGGGCTTAGTATCCAGAATATATAAAGAGATTCTACAACTCAGTAACAAAAAAGACAAACAGCGCAATTAGAAATTGGGCAAAAGACATGAACAGACACTTTTCAGAAGAGGAAATTCAAATGGCCAAAAGGCACATGAAAAAATGTTCAACTTCACTGGCTATTAGGGAAATGCAAATCAAAACCACAATGAGCTAACATCTCACATCCACCAGCATGACCATTATCAAAAAAGAAAAAAACATGACAAGTGCTAGAAAGGATGTGGAGAAAGGGGCACACTTATCCACTGTTGGTGGGAATGTAAAGTGATATAACCAGTCTGGAAGGCAGTTTGGTAGTTCCTTAAGAAGCTAAGTATAGAATTTCCATATGCTCCAGCAATCCCAATACTAGGTATATATTCAGAGAAACTGAAGGCAAGGACATACACTGATGTTTATAGCAGCATTAATTAAAATTACCAAGAGATAGAAATGCCTCAAATGTGCATCAATGGATAAGTAGCTAAACAAGCTGTGGTATATACATACAATGTAATATTACACAACTGTAAGACAGAATAAAGTCATGATGCATGTAACAATGTTGGATGAACCTTGAGGACATTATGCTGCGTGAAATTAGCCAGAAACAAAAGGACAAATACTATATGGTCTCATTAACATGAACTAACATTAATGATTAAACTGGGAGACTTAAAGTTAAAAAACACAGGTTAATAAGAGATAGAAAGAGGACAGAGATTGGACATTTGGTGCTGAAGGAATACAGAATGTGCAACAGAACTCATTGTAAGAGTTCAGAAATGGATAAGACAGTACCATTTGATGGCAGCACAATATTATAAGTTCACTGAATGAAGCTGAGTGTGAGTGTGGTAGAAGGAGAAGGGCTGAGGGCACATATGAAACAGAAGGAAAGACAGAAGAGAAAGACTGAGACAGTCTTTCAATTTAGGAATGCCTAGGGTAGACAATGAGGGTGATTAAATGTACAAACACAAAAATGTTTGTGCATGAGAAAGAACAAATGAATGTCAGCATTGCAAGGTGTTGAAAATGGGATGGTATACAGGAAAAAGTATAATTAATGCAAGCAGGGGTCTATAGTCATTAGTAACATTGTAATATGCCTCCACTGACTGTAACATTTGCTTTATGCCAAAACTAAATGTCAAGCTCCCGCGGGGTGGGGTGTGGGGGGAGGGGCATGGATTCTTCGCTGAAGAAAAGGAAACGTCTTCAGATAGGTTATGGTGGCGAAGGCATGTCTATTTACTTAGTTTGGATTGTATGATGTACAAATATGACTGTTTAAAAATGAACAGAGAAACAATTGCTAGAGAAAATGTGGAAAAAGAGATGTACCTATTCACTATTGGTAGGGAAACTGAGAGGTGCACCCCTTAGAGGGCAGTTCTTGGAGGAACTGAGTGGGGATATGAATGAATTTTGTACACTGCTAATTATGGCTGCAGGGCTCACGATTCACAATAGATGGAGGTGGTTTAAGGGTAAAACGACTGAGGGAAGGAAGGGGAACTGTGGTGTACACATACAATGGACTACTGAGCAGCTGTAGGAATGAAAGAGTTGTGAGGCATGCAACTACATGAACGAAACATAAGGACAATGTGTTGAATGAAATGTCAAACAAAAAGACAAATATTATCATGCCTCACTTAAATGGGTTAACTATAATTTAAAAACTCAGAGAATTGAAGTCAAGAGCATAGGTTATCAGGTAGGGGACTATTGTAAAGGGTCCTAGATTTGTAAGTTTTTACAGCAGTCACATCTATTCAGGGGTTGTAACTGTTATTTCTTAATTCTGAGATACTGAGATATTTGTATATAAGCTGGTCATTTCCTGAAACTTCAGGTATTTATGTGACACCTGAGATTCTGAGTTAGAGCTCTGAACAAATGAAAGTCAGCAGTCCCCATACGGCAGCTGTTAAAAAAGTTGAAAAAATGATCAGACTTCAACTAGAGATATGAATGAAGGTGACTTGGATAGGACTAAGGCAAATCATATTTTAAAACTTCAACCTCTGTGTGATTCCAAAGGAAGGGATGTTTATTTGGTGCAAAATTTATATTTTGGTTAGCACAATATCTAATTTAACTTGTATAGTCAGTTTATCTGAACACCATAATTTCAAGGAATCTTGAATAGGGCATGAAATCTTGTTGGTTTGTACAGATGAGTGTGATACCTCAATATATTCCAGAGAAATTTGGGTAGAGAACAAAAAAATATTTGCCAAGTCCCCTTGGGGGACTGGGGAGAAAGAAGAAACTACTAAACTTCCCCATCTAGGGAATTTGTGATATTCTCGCAAGCAGTGGGGATGACCAATTCAATAGGCTGAGGCCTCAGTCTTGGGATTTGCTCTTAAAAAACTATGAATAGAGACATCTGGAGAAGATGGTGGCTTAGTAAGGCACGCGGATCTTAGTTCCTCCTCCAGAACAGCTACTAGGGGAGTAGAAACGATACAGAACAGCTCCGGGAGCCACGACAGAGATAAAAAAGACAGCGTACCCCATCCTGGAAAGGCTGACTGGCTGAGAGAACCCGCTCTGGTGAGATCGCCGAGGGGCGCGGGCTTCCCTGGGCCGGGGCGGTAAGCGGCCGGAGTCCCTCCCTTCCTCCTTCCTGGGCCAGCTGGGACAATTGGACAGGCAGTCCCCTCAAGCCGCGGCGGCTGGCACCCGCCCCACGCGTGGCCCCCCGGACCAACTGGGAGAATTGGATCGGAGATCCCCAGGTCGCGGAGAACGGTGACCGGGGTCCCTTCCAATCACGTGACTTCCCGGTCAGGCTGGGAACGGTGCACTCTCCCGGTCCGCGGCAGCTGGCACCCTCCCGCCATGCTTGGCACCCCGGGCCGACTAGGAGATTCGAACGGGCACTCTCCCGGGCTGCGGTGGCCAGCGACCCTCCCCGCGTTTGGATCCCCGGGCCAGCTGGCACTCTTCCAAGCTGCTTTGGCTGGCGAACCTCCCCCAGGGCGAGAGTTTTCCAAAGTTAAAGGACCCACAGCACCTTTTACTGGTGGGACCCGCAGACAAAGGTGTGCCATGAGCGCCACCTACTGGGCAGGATAAGAAAAACAGAACCCAGAGATTTCACAGAAAAATCTTTCAACATGTTGGGTCCAACCCCCAGGGAAATCTGACTAAATGCCCAGACGCCAGCAGAAGATAACAGATCATGCTCAGAAAATTGAAAATATGGCCCAGCCAAAAGAACAAACCAATAGTTCAAATGAGATACTGGAGCTGAGACAACCAATGCTGAATATACGAACAGAAATGGAAAACCTCTTCAAAAATGAAATCAATAAATTGAGGGAGGACATGAAGAAGACATGGGCTGAACAAAAAGAAGAAGTAGAAAAACTGAAAAAACAAATCACAGAACTTATGGAAGTGAAGGATAAAGTAGAAAAGATGGAAAAAATAATGGATACATACAATGATAGATTTAAAGAGACAGAAGATAGAATTAGTGATTTGGAGGATGGAACATCTGAATTCCAAAAAGAAACAGAAACTATAGGGAAAAGAATGGAAAAATTTGAACAGGGGATCAGTGAACTGAAGGACAATTTGAACCGCACAAATAAACGTGTTGTGGGTGTCCCAGAAGGAGAAGAGAAGGGAAAAGGAGGAGAAAAACTAATGGAAGAAATTATCACTGAAAATTTCCCAACTCTTATGAAAGACCTAAAATTACAGATCCAAGAAGTGCAGTGCACCCCAAAGAGAATAGACCCAAATAGGTGTTCTCCAAGACACTTACTAGTTAGAATGTCAGAGGTCAAAGAGAAAGAGAGGATCTTAAAAGCAGCAAGAGAAAAACAATCCATCACATACAAGGGAAACCCAATAAGACTATGTGTAGATTTCTCAGCAGAAACCATGGAAGCTAGAAGACAGTGGGATGATATATTTAAATTACTAAAAGAGAAAAACTGCCTACCAAGACTTCTATATCCAGCAAAATTGTCCTTCAAAAATGAGGGAGAAATTAAAACATTTTCAGACAAAAAGTCACTGAGAGAATTTGTGACCAAGAGACCAGCTCTGCAAGAAATACTAAAGGGAGCACTAGAGTCAGATACGAAAAGACAGAAGAGAGAGGTATGGAGAAGAGTGTAGAAAGAAGGAAAGTCAGGCATGATATATATAATACAAAAGGCAAAATGGTAGAGGAAAATATTATCCACACAGTAATAACACTAAATGTTAATGGTCTGAATTCCCCAATCAAAAGACATAGACTGGCAGAATGGATTAAAAAACAGGATCCTTCTATATGCTGTCTACAGGAAACACATCTTAGACCCAAAGATAAACATAGATTGAAAGTGAAAGGTTGGGAAAAGATATTTCATGTAAATAACAACCAGAAAAGAGCATGAGTAGCTATACTAATATCCAACAAATTAGACTTCAAATGTAAAACAGTTAAAAGAGACAAAGAAGGACACTATCTACTAATAAAAGGAACAATTAAACAAGAAGACGTAGCAATCATAAATATTTATGCACTGAACCAGAATGCCCCAAAATACGTGAGGAATACACTGCAAACACTGAAAACGGAAATAGACACATATACCATAATAGTTGGAGACTTCAATTCACCACTCTCATCAATGGACAGAACATCTACACAGAGGAAAAATAAGAAATAGAGAATCTGAATATTACTATAAAGGAGCTAGACTTAACAGACATTTATAGGACATTACATCCCACAACAGCAGGATACACCTTTTTCTCAAGTGCTCATCGATCATTCTCAAAGATAGACCATATGCTGGGTCACAAAGCAAGTCTTATGAAATTTAAAAAGATTGAAATCATACACAACACTTTCTCAGATCATAAAGGAATGAAGTTGGAAATCAATAATAGGCGGAGTGCCAGAAAATTCACAAATACGTGGAGGCTCAACAACACACTCTTAAACAATGAGTGGGTCAAAGAAGAAATTGCAAGAGAAATTAGTAAATACCTCGAGGTGAATGAAAACGAAAACACAACATATCAAAACTTATGGGATGCAGCAAAGGCAGTGCTAAGAGGTAAATTTATAGCCCTAAATGCCTATATCAGAAAAGAAGAAAAGGCAAAAATGCAGGAATTAACTGTCCACTTGGAAGAACTGGAGAAAGAACAGCAAACTAATCCCAAAGCAAGCAAAAGGAAAGAAATAACAAAGATTAGAGCAGAAATAAATGAAATTGAAAACATGAAAACAATAGAGAAAATCAATAAGACCAGAAGTTGGTTCTATGAGAAAATCAATAAGATTGATGGGCCCTTATCAAGATTGACAAAAAGAAGAAGAGAGAGGATGCAAATAAATAAGATCAGAAATGGAAGAGGAGACACAACCACTGACCTCACAGAAATAAAGGAGGTAATAACAGGATACTATGAACAACTTTACGCTAATAAATACAACAATTTAGATGAAATGGACGGGTTCCTGGAAAGACATGAACAACCAACTTTGACTCAAGAAGACATAGATGACCTCAACAAACCAATCACAAGTAAAGAAATTGAATCAGTCATTCAAAAGCTTCCTAAAAAGAAAAGTCCAGGACCAGATGGCTTCACATGTGAATTCTACCAAACATTCCAGAAAGAATTAGTACCAACTCTCCTCAAACTCTTCAAAAAAATCGAAGCGGAGGGAAAACTACCTAATTCATTCTATGAAGTCAACATCATCCTCATACCAAAACCAGGCAAAGATATTACAAAAAAAGAAAACTACAGACCAATCTCTCTAATGAACATAGCTGCAAAAATCCTCAATAAAATTCTAGCAAATCGTATCCAGCAACACATTAAAAGAATTATACATCATGACCAAGTAGGATTCATCCCAGGTATGCAAGGATGGTTCAACATAAGAAAATCAATTAATGTAATACACCATATCAACAAATCAAAGCAGAAAAATCACATGATCATCTCAATTGATGCAGAGAAGGCATTTGACAACATTCAACATCCTTTCCTGTTGAAAACACTTCAAAAGATAGGAATACAAGGGAACTTCCTTTAAATGATAGAGGGAATATATGAAAAACCCACAGCTAATATCATCCTCAATGGGGAAAAATTGAAAACTTTCCCCCTAAGATCAGGAACAAGACAAGGATGTCCACTATCACCACTATTATTCAACATCGTGTTGGAGGTTCTAGCCAGAGCAATTAAACAAGAAAAAGAAATACAAGGCATCAAAATTGGAAAGGAAGAAGTAAAACTGTCACTGTTTGCAGACGATATGATACTATACATCGAAAACCCGGAAAAATCCACAACAAAACTACTAGAGCTAATAAATGAGTACAGCAATGTAGCAGGTTACAAGATCAACATTCAAAAATCTGTATCATTTCTATACACTAGTAATGAACAAGCTGAGGGGGAAATCAAGAAATGAATCCCATTTACAATTGCAACTAAAAGAATAAAATACCTAGGAATAAATTTAACTAAAGAGACAAAAAACCTATATAAAGAAAACTACAAAAAACTGCTAAAAGAAATCACAGACGACCTAAATAGATGGAAGGGCATACTGTGTTCATGGATTGGAAGACTAAATATAGTCAAGATGTCAATCCTACCTAAATTGATCTACAGATTCAATGCAATACCAATCAAAATCCCAACAACTTATTTTTCAGAAATAGAAAAACTAATAAGCAAATTTATCTGGAAGGGAAGGGTGCCCCGAATTGCTAAAAACATCTTGAGGGAAAAAAACAAAACTGGAGGTCTCACGCTGCCTGATTTTAAGGCATATTATGAAGCCACAGTGGTCAAAACAGCATGGTATTGGCATAAAGATAGATATATCAACCAATGGAATCGAATAGAGTGCTCAGATATAGACCCTCTCATCTATGGACATTTGATCTTTGATAAGGCAGTCAAGCCAACTCACCTGGGACAGAACAGTCTCTTCAATAAATGGTGCCTAGAGAACTGGATATCCATATGCAAAAGAATGAAAGAAGACCCATATCTCACACCCTATACAAAAGTTAACTCAAAATGGATCAAAGATCTAAACATTAGGTCTAAGACCATAAAACAGTTAGAGGAAAATGTAGGGAGATATCTTATGAAACTTACAGTTGGAGGTGGTTTTATGGACCTTAAACCTAAAGCAAGAGCACTGAAGAAGAAAATAAATAAATGGGAGCTCCTCAAAATTAAACACTTTTGTGCATCAAAGAACTTCATCAAAAAAGTAGAAAGTCAGCCTACACAATGGGAGATAATATTTGGAAATGACATATCAGATAAAGGTCTAGTATCCAGAATATATAAAGAGATTGTTCAACTCAACAATAAAAAGACAGCCAACCCAATTACAAAATGGGAAAAAGACTTGAACAGACACCTACCAGAAGAGGAAATACGGATGGCCAAGAGGCACATGAAGAAATGCTCAATGTCCCTGGCCATTAGAGAAATGCAAATCAAAACCACAATGAGATATCATCTCACACCCACCAGAATGGCCATTATCAACAAAACAGAAAATGACAAGTGCTGGAGAGGATGCGGAGAAAGAGGCACACTTATTCACTGTTGGTGGGAATGTCAAATGGTGCAACCACTGTGGAAGGCAGTTTGGCGGTTCCTCAAAAAGCTGAATATAGAATTGCCATACGACCCAGCAATACCATTGCTGGGAATATACTCAAAGGACTTAAGGGCAAAGACACAAACGGACATTTGCACACCAATGTTTATAGCAGCGTTATTTACAATTGCAAAGAGATGGAAACAGCCGAAATCTCCATCAACAGAAGAGTGGCTAAACAAACTGTGGTATATACATACGATGGAATACTATGCAGCTTTAAGACAGGATAAACTTATGAAGCATGTAATAACATGGATGGACCTAGAGAACATTATGCTGAGTGAGTCTAGCCAAAAACTAAAGGACAAATACTGTATGGTCCCACTGATGTGAACAGACATTCGAGAATAAATTTGGAATATGTCATTGGTAACAGAGTCCAGCAGGAGGTAGAAACAGGGTAAGATAATGGGCAATTGGAGTTGAAGGGATACAGACTGTGCAACAGGACTAGATACAAAAACTCAAAAATGGACAGCACAATAATACCTAATTGTAAAGTAATCTTGTTAAAACACTGAATGAAGCTGCATCTGAGCTATTGGTTTTTGTTTTGTTTTGTTTTGTTTTGTTTTGACTTTACTATTATTACTTTTATTTTTGTCGCTATATTAACATTCTATATCTTTTTCGGTTATGTTGCTATTTCTTCTAATCCGATGCAAATGTACTAAGAATTGATGATCATGCATCTATGTGATGATGTTAAGAATTACTGATTGCATATGTAGAATGGTATGATTTCTAAATGTTGGGTTAATTTCTTTTTTTCCGTTAATTAAAAAAAAAAAAGAGAGAGAAGGGGTAATTGGAGCTGAAGGGATACAGACTGTACAACGGGACTGGATATAAAAACTCAGAAATGGACAGCACAATACTACCCAATTGTAATGCAATTATGTTAAAACACTGAATGAAGCTGCATGTGAGGTATAGGGTTTTTTTTTTTTCTTTCTATTAATGTTTTAATTCTTATTCTGTTGTCTTTTTATTTCTTTTTCTAAATCGATGCAAATGTACTAAGAAATGATGAATATGCAACTATGTGATGTTATTAAGAATTACTGATTGTACATGTAGAATGGAATGATTTCTAATTGTTTTGTTAATTCTTTTTTTAATTAATAAAAAAACTATAAAAAAAAAAAAAAAGAAAGTAGAAAGACAGCCTCCACAATGGGAGACAATATTTGGAAATGACATATCAGATAAAGGTCTAGTATCCAGAATTTATAAAGAGATTGTTCAACTCAACAACAAAAAGACAGCCAACCCAATTACAAAATGGGAAAAAGACTTGAACAGACATCTCTCAGAAGAGGAAATGCAAATGGCCAAAAGGCACATGAAGAGATGCTCAATGTCCCTGGCCATTAGAGAAATGCAAATCAAAACCACAATGAGATATCATCTCACACCCACCAGAATGGCCATTATCAACAAAACAGAAAATGACAAGTGCTGGAGAGGATGCGGAGAAAGAGGCACACTTATCCACTGTTGGTGGGAATGTCAAATGGTGCAACCACTGTGGAAGGCAGTTTGGCGGTTCCTCAAAAAACTGAATATAGAATTGCCATACGACCCAGCAATACCATTGCAGGGTATCTACTCAAAGGACTTAAGGGCAAAGACACAAACGGACATTTGCACACCAATGTTTATAGCAGCGTTATTTACAATTGCAAAGAGGTGGAAACAGCCAAAATGTCCATCAACAGACGAGTGGCTAAACAAACTGTGGTATATACATACGATGGAATATTATGCAGCTTTAAGACAGACTAAACTTATGAAGCATGTAATAACATGGATGGACCTAGAGAACATTATGCTGAGTGAGTCTAGCCAAAAACTAAAGGACAAATACTGTATGGTCCCAATGATGTGAACCGACATTCGAGAATAAACTTGGAATAGTCATTGGTAGCAGAGTCCAGCAGGAGTTAGAAACAGGGTAAGATAATGGGTGATTGGAGCTGAAGTGATACAGACTGTGCAACAGGACTAGATACAAAAACTCAAAAATGGACAGCACAATGATACCTAATTGTAAAGTAATCATGTTAAAACACTGAATGAAGCTGCATCTGAGCTATAGGTTTTTTTTTTGTCTGTCTGTTTGTTTATCTTTTTTTTTGTACTATTATTATTATTTTTTTCTCTATATTAACATTCTTTATCTTTTTCTGTTGTTTTGCTAGTTCTTCTTCTAAATCGATGCAAATGTACTAAGAAATGATGATCATGCATCTATGTGATGATATTAAGAGTTACTGATTGCATATGTAGAATGGAATGATTTCTAAATGTTGGGTTAATTTCTTTTTTTTTCTTTAATTAATTAAAAAAAAGAAAAAAAAAAACTATGAATAGCCCTATTTATGTGAAGGAGAAGCTTATTCATGTGAAGGAGAAGCTAAACCTACATATAATTATGACCCCAGAGAAACTCTTTTGTTGCTAGATGTGGCCTTTCTCTCTAATCCAACTCGGCAGGTGAACTCACTGCCCTTCTTGCTACATGCGACATGACGCCCAGGGGTGTAAATCTCCCTGGTAATGGGGGACAGAATGCCTGGGATGACCTGGGATCTGGTGTCATGGGATTGAGAAAGTCTTCTTGACCAAAAGGGTGAAGGAAAAAATGAGACAAAACAAAATTTCAGTGGCTGAGAGATTGCAAACAGAGATGAGAGGTTATCCTGGAGGTTATTCTTATACATTATATAAATCCCTTTTTTAGTTAATGGTGCATTGGAGTGCCTGGAGGAAAGCACCTAAAACCATTGAACTGTGTTTCAGTGGCCTTGATTCTTGAAGACAATTGTATAACAATATAGTTTTTACAGTGTGTGTGATTGTGACAACCTTGTGTTTGATGCTCCTTTTTAAAATATTTATATTTATCATAAAAGATAAATAAATAATAGGGAGGTAAGGGGTAAAATAAATTGGGTAGCTTTAAATACTAATGGTCAATGAGAGGGAGGGGTAAGGGGTATGGGATGTATGCGTTTTTTCCTTTTCTTTTTTATTTCTTTTTCTGGAGTGATGCAAATGTTCTAAAAATGATCATGATGATGACTACACAACTATGTGACGATATTGTGAGCCATTACTTGTATACTATGTATGGACTATATATGTGTGAAGATTTCTCAATAAAAATATTTTTAAAAAGAAGGCCTATTAAACATACTTTTCAATTTAAATAATTTGTACATATCCAGGGAGAAAAATAAGGAAGAGGTCAAGGATCAATGAATTTCTTAAACAGAAATTTAAACAGCAAAATTAAGATGTGCTAAGTACTACAGTACCTAGGGGGATTTGAGCACATGTACTTTATGGAGGAAATGCAAAGATACATCAGAAATAAGGAAGTTTTAAATTGGGGTGAGGGTCTAATAAGAGGGGGGCTGGGAAAGTTCTCTGTAGACTTTCCCCAGTGCTGATGTCTGTCCTCATTCCTGCAGATGTGCAGTAGGCGGGCTTAGTGATGTCACTCATCCTCTCAGTTAGCAATCGCAGCTGCCATTAGTTGAGCATGCCACCCTTCATGAACAATGCTGAGCGTATCACTTATATTATCTTAGTTAATCTTAATAACTGCAAAGCAGTAATGATCATCTCCAGGATTTGGAAAGGAAAGCTGAGGTTCAGAGTGTGAAGATGACAGAGCAGTTAGTGTGGAATTGGGATTTGCACATCAGTCTGTCCGGCTCTAAAGCCCTCTATCTGCTACATGCTCAAGAGTATAGCAGATCCATCACTGTGGAATTAGAAATGTTTGCAGATTGTTAAGATGACCTTCCTTTCTGGACTCTAATTCAATGTCTTCAAAATACTAATGTGGGCAGAAAAATCGGTACGTTTTGGATGAGGAAGGAAAAGGTACGAAAGGAAAAGGAGAATAAAATCTCTACTTCCAAATTCTGCTTTGGCCTTATATAAACTTGTTATCCTCTTTGGATCTAAGATTTTTATTCAGTAAAATGAAATAGATAAATGAAATTGTATGCCAGATATATTTTGCCTGAACTTTCCTAGAATTTTATGCACTGAGCTGAGCTTGTTACCACACAGTGGAACACAACATCATGAAATGTAATGGCTTTCAATTTTTTAAACAAAGTTAAAGATAAAAAAAAAATGGGATCGCTGTGTTCAGTTTCAAAAAAATGAATAAATAACATACACTTCGTAGTGTTGCCAGATGTAGCAAATAAAAATACAGGACACTCAGTTAAATTTGAATTTCAGATAACTGACAAATGTTTCATTAGTATAAGTATGCCTCATGCTATATTTTGGACATACTTATACTTAAAAAAACCCACATTTTTAATCTGAACTTCAACTTTAACTGGGTGTCTGTATTTTATCTGGCAAACTTAAAATCTTGACAAATAAAATGCTAATGGCATAGC
Source organism: Tamandua tetradactyla (assembly GCF_023851605.1). NCBI lineage: Eukaryota > Metazoa > Chordata > Mammalia > Pilosa > Myrmecophagidae > Tamandua > Tamandua tetradactyla. Next base: position 64,918,402 of record NC_135334.1, on the reverse strand, counting down.
TGATTAAAGTCAGAAGGAAAGTTTGAGGAAAGTGTAGGGGAGCTGATTTCTTCATTTTATGGAGTGGCAAACCCATTGATACTATTGAAAATGTTAGTTAAAGAAACAGAGGTCTAAGTTTGACATTTGTAGTTATAAAGATAACCACTAGAAATTAACATCAAAATAAAATACAACAATAAAATCTCCAAAGAAAGGAGCACATGATACAGTCTATAATGGATTAATCATGAAGTAAACGCATGAAGAAATTATTTAGCATTTTGATAGTAATTACTGAAGAACTAAAAATGTACTAATTGAAAAGGCTTTCCTCTGGTGAATGGATTTTGGAAAAAGAGAGCGAGTTACTTTTATTTCATTTTACCCCTCCTGCTTAGACTTTCAAACTTTATGCCATAAATAAAATTAGACTAAAAGAAAAATAATTATATTAGCTGTTGTTACTACCAATCATCATTCAGCAAATTATGATTTTCATGCATGTAAAGTCTCATTCAAATCTTATTTAATTTGCCTCTGTTATCTTCATTGGGTGTAACAATATTAATAATCAGATTTACAAACCATAAGCATGAACAAATATCTGCTGTTGCTTTGCCATGTATGGCAAAAACATTTCCATGCTCTCTAATATAGAACAGATAGAAACCTTCAGATAAATACAAATGGTTTGTTTAATTTAAAACAAATATTTCAGAAGTGGCACTCCCCTAACATGCTTTTAATTGGGAGTTGCCATACATTACGCTCAATACACTCTTGCAAATGAACTATGCTTTCATAAGCAGAAACTGAAGTACTATCCAGAGTGATGTTTGGTTGATTTGCTCAGGGTTTGATGGATGTAACTTAGAAATATTTGGATTTTCACTAGACATTTCCATTTATTTGAGAGGGAGCATACAAATTCAGTTGGGCCTATCAGAGAAAGTCAAGCATTAAGAAAACATGTGTGTGTGTGTTTGTGTGTGTGGTACAGCATGACTAACAGGCAGATGGTTTGGGTCATAAAAAAGTAGCTGATTTCAAGGTGAAGTTCCATTAGGAGAATGCTTGTTAAGTAATGCAAAGACATAGAGCTGTAGCTTGTGATTAATGGCACTTCTACCCGAAAACGTTACTAATGCACCCTGCAGCCCTCAGACCCTGTCATCTTATTTCAGAAGGATCTTTATAGTCCTCGAACTTTGCTGCCATCACCAGCTTATTGTAGTTCTTAATACAAGCTTTATAATATGGTAAAGTAAACCATATTTATAATGGTTTTAAAGGTTCTTGATAAGCTTGTTGGCTCTCCCAGGCTAGAGATCAATAGAGAAACTTTATTCCCGGGCAGTCCTACAGCAAGGCTTTGAGGGGAGACCCACAGAAACCACTGGTTTGACTATTTCTGCTTCTCACTTTGTCTTTCTTCATAGTCCGGCACAAGGACCTCTCTTGTTCCCCCATATCAGGAACCGGTATCTCCCTCTCACCTCCTTCCAGAGGTTGGTTTGCTTTTTTACTTTTTCTATTGTGTAGTATAACATATATACAAAGTAAAGAAAGAGAAAAGCAATAGTTTTCCAAGCACTCTTCAACAAGTAGTTACAGGACAGATCCCAGAGTTTGTCACTGGCTACCATACCATCATCTCAGATGTGTCCTTCTAGCTGCTCCAGAACATTGGAGGCTAAAAGGCTTAAATATTTTTTTTTTATTATCAAAGATAGATTTTTATTTCTTTTTTGTGAAAAATTACATACACACAAAAAAGCAATAAATTTCAAAACACAGCACAACAAATTAGTTGTGGAAAAGATTTTATCATTTGGTATGGGTTATAATTCTACAATTTTAGGTTTTTACTTCTAGCTGCTCAAAAATGCTAGAGTCTAAAAGAAATATCAAAATAATGAGTCAGCAATCATACTCGTTTGCTAAACCCTACCTTTTCCATATAACTCTACCATCACTTTTGATCTTTCTCCCACTCCTTCCAGAATTATTTTGAGGAAAAAAATAAGATGCTGATAAAAGTTGATGATAGGTTTAGAAACTAATAATTTAGAAAATGTAGAAGGAAAAAGCCAAGGTCAATCTGATTCCATTAAATCTGGTTCCATTAAAAAAGAAGTAAGAATAATTATATAATTAACAACAAAAACAGCAACAATAATCACTGCAATTTCCAACACTTACCAAATACTATTTAGGGTATATTAGGTATCCTATAATTATCATGTTATTTTGTCCTCACCACAAGATTGGTGGTTATTTATCCTCATTTCAAAAAGAGGAAAATGAGACGCAGAGAGGTTAAATAACTTGCCAAGAATCACAGAGCAAGGAAATCACCAAGCTATAATTCAAACTGAGATCGGTTTCAATTTGAAGCCCATGCTGTAAACTATTTCATGGATTTGCTTCTCTGAGATTTAGTAAGAAGGCTAAAGAAGAAAAATGATAGAAATAGCAGAAACAGTTTGCAAATGAGTATTGACAAATTTTGTGTGAAGTCTTCAGCAGCAATTTCAAATCACATGCCTGGAATTCCCTTGTGAGAGGTGATGCTTCCACTCAGAAATCTGAAGGTATATGTGGACATGCACTGAATATGGTGTGCCAGTTATGTGGGATGGCATGTTGTGGTATCATAACTGTAGGGATAGAACAGAGGAGAGTGTGGGCTGTGAGCAAACGAGGCAGTTGTAGGGTTACACAGCCCTGTGCAATCTCAGAGCAGCCATGGGCCTGGGGATGTAACACAGCCTATAGCCTTGACTGAACTGGCTCAAACAGCCCAGGAAGCCCATCAGATACACCTTTGGATGTCTGCTACTGGGGACCCCAGGGAAACTGTGGACATCTGAGAGGGGCTTCAAAGCATAAACCAACTTATGAAGCACTGAAAAAGCTTTAGTTATTCTACTGAGAAGCAACATCTCTTGAGGAATCCAGTTTAGACTTGTCATGCCCCCCTGGCTTTTTAGCCTTAAGTGGACAAGCTGCTTCCTGGTTAGACTCTATCCCTTCTTCCACCATCCCTCCTTTCCTCCTGCCCTCCCTCTCCCCCTCCTTTCTTCCTTCCTTCCTTTCCATGGAATTCCTGGTTCCTGTTGCAGTGGCCTTTTGTTTAACTGCTTTGCCTATCTCCACATCTCTTACCCCTCTCTCTATTTCTTCCTTCCTCTTAAAAGAATTTTCTGTACTGTGCCAAACACTGTAAACATTGAAAATAGGAATAAGTACTGTCCCCCCAAGGACCTGAAAACATCACAGGAGAAAAAAAATTAAATATTTTTAATATAAGGTATACTTTGTTAAATGTCATGAGGATCGTTCACTCAGGAAATTGTTTTACTTTTAACCCTTTCTAATTACCAAGTACTGTGCTAGGCACAGATAAAATTCTATGGGTATTTAAAGAAGAGAGTGCTTATTTCTGGCTAGCCATTGGCAGAGGGACAACAGGAGAGCAATTTTTGGGGAGAAGAAAATATTTATCAAACACCAAGTATCAGACTGTTGCAAGAGAGCCTACTTCCTTTCCATTTTGCCCCATCTTGACTAATAAACAGAAATACTGCTGATACTTCTGCTATTTCAGGAAAACATCTTCTTAGCCATTCCCCCCCCTCAAATCTTACCCATGGACACAAACACCATGCCTCCCCCTCTCTTTCTCGCTCTCTCTCTCACACACACATACACACACATATCGTCTTCTATCCTCTCTTCCCTGTTCCTCATTGTTGCTGATTTCCTCTCTTCTTTTCCTCCTTCTTCTTCTCTTTTATTTAGCACAATTCACTTCAGCAGCTTTAATGTCCACAAGTAGCACTCAACTAAAAATGTTTGCTTACCTCAAAGTGTTCATCAATGATAATCTTAATAGTGAAATATTATACACAAGCTAAATGTTCAACCTCAGACGCACGGTTGTGTGACTTAGTGTTCACTCATTTCTGTGGAGTATTGTGGAGTCCTGTTTTTTTCAGGTCCTTGTTTAATTGTCACCTCCTCAGACAGGCTTTCCCTCAAACATTCATGCTAGCCACTTAGCATACTTAAGTTTCTGTCACCACACTTACACCTTGTAAAGTTATATACTGTGTGTGTCCCCCATTACAATGTGAGCGCCGTGAGGTCAGGGACTTTCTCTTCACTACTAGACATTTGCAGGGCTTAGCACAGTGCTTGAAACATGGCAGGTGTTAATATATATTTCTGGGCTGAATGAATAATTATAGTTATAGCAATGAATATTATTGTTGTAATTATTGTATAAATGAATGCTATGTAGCAACATGGAGTTTCTCTTTGTATTAAGTGAAACAGTAGACACACAATGGTATTATACTCTGATCTCAATTGCATAAAAAATATTGTCAGAGAGAAGTACTGAAAGAGAGGATTAACATGCACCTTGGTTTATTTCTGGGTTGTAATATTTTCTTTAGACTTACCTATGTTTATTTGAGTTTCCCAAATATCTTACAATAAGTATGTATCTGAAACAAAAAGTTACATCCTTTTAAAAAGTGGTTAATCCTCATGACTCAGTGAAAAGATTTTGTAGCTGGGGACAGAGGGAGAAGATGTGAAACTGTCAGAGGAATCAGTGCACTGGCTGGGGAAACAACTCGCAACTAGATGACTCATTGTCCTAACCAATAGTTGACAACTCCTTTGTTTGCCCGTGAGATGTTTAAAGTGAATATTCTGGTAATATAACTGAAAATGAAGACATAGAATCAACAGGCTCAGGAATGCATTCAGGGTGTTAGGGCAGAAACATGAAAGGATATGAGGGTTTGGCAAAGCCCATGTTTTGGTGGTGCCAAACCCTAAATAATCAAAAATTGCTTCAAGATGTTGATGAAACCTCAAATAGAGGTTGCACATAGGCCACCGATAATGCTTTCCAGTGCTGACACAAGCTGAGATGGAAGATATCTACTTTGGCTGAGGTAATTGAGGGAGGCGTACAGATAAATGTGTTTGTCTGCACTTCGCAGTCCCTTTTGGATGCTGCCACTAAAAATTAGTCATAAGTAAAGACTCAGTTCTCTCATTCCTTGAGAGAATCTTCATTCAGAAATGCAAGTAAGACAACCAGGTCTTGTCTGAACTTTCATTTATTGTTTCATTCAACAAGTGTTTATGGATTATCTACTGTATGCCAGGTACTGGCTTATATCTTGGGAAGGGATAAGTTAATAAAACAGACAAACATCTATGATTTTATACAGCTTGCATTGTAGCTGTGTTTCTGCAGGCTAGCCTTGAATGCCTTCCAAATCCTGTTTTCCTTTTGAAAAAATTCTAGATTTAGTCTTATTTTTATATTTTTGGATGGCTGCCTCAGTTTCCAAGTTAGCACTAGCTTCTCAAGGGGGCTGAATATAAGCCCTGAATAATACCCTGGCTGTGACCCTGATATCCTGTCTTGCTACCAAGGGATTATCTTCAGAGGGATGTGGATTTGCTACTCCCTGAGCCCTCAGCAGCCTAAAGTCTGGCTGCAAACCAAATGGCCAACCAGAACAACCGCTCTGCTAGCTACTCATCCTAATACAGCTACCCTTTATTTATCAGTTCCTGTGTACCAGACATGTGCTAAGCTTTTTCTTTCATTATCTCATTTAATACTAAAGATATATGTGAGCTTTATGCTTTCAGTAAAGCCAATTACGTTTCTAACAGATCAAACTTTCTACAAGTAGCAACTATAAACTGTGGACTAAAACATAAAATGAATTGAAGTCACTGAAGAGTGAAGAAAATGGAGGCAGATTCTGAATGGGGGTGCTTAAAAGGGAGCAGCATGGGGTGAGTGTCTCATTTTTACAGCTTTTAATCGGAGGACAGAACAAATTGATATTATACTGGGTGGGTACAATTCTGAAACAAAATCCACACTATCTCCAGCCTGAACCAAAGAAGAGTTTGGTGTAATCACAGCCACTGAAAAGTGAGAAAAGAATCCTAGCAAAGAGAAGATTAGAGTCCAATTCTATCTATTAACATCACACACAGGTCTATGGTTTATTCCTTATCCATGCATGTATAAAGCAAAATGAAAATAGCTTGAACCAAAGGTTTAAAGAGTTCTAAACCACTACCAACTGTAAGTGTGAAAGTTTGTAGTGTGATTTTAACCTCAACTAAGTTAATTGACTGCCAAAACTAAAACATCAATACTCTCTGGGACTACAGAAGAATCTAGAGCCTCCACAACATAATATTCACAATGTCCAGAAGATTAAAATTACTTGACATACTAAGAACCATGTATCTGTAAACCAAGTGCAGGAGAGAAGATAATCAGTTAAGATTGTCCCTGAAATGATTCAGGTATTAGAATTCTCAGACAAGGATTTAAGGCAGCTATTACAACTACGTTATTGAAGGAAAGGAAATATGATTATAGGATATAAAAAGATAAGAAATATCAACAAAGGAGGAGAAACTACACAAAAGAACCAAAATGGAAAGTATCAAACTGAAAATACAATATATGAAATAAAAATTCACTGGATGGCTTAAACAGTAGATTGATAATGACAGGGGAGTCTGTAGATATTATCCAAATTGAAGAGCAGAGAGAAAAGATATTGAAAAAATTAGACTTAAATTCCCATGGTACAATAACAAAAGGGTTCCTTTAGAGTTACAGAGGAGGGGAGAGAGAATGGGGCAGACAAATTATTTAAAGATATAATGGCTGACATTTCTTAAATTTTGGGAAGACATAAACTTAGAATTCAGGAAGTCAGAGAATTTCAAACAGGACAGATGAAAGAAAATCAATTTAGGCAAATCATATTCAAATTGTTGAAGACTAAATGAAAAGAGAAAACCTTGAAGGCAGACAGAGAAAAATGGCACATTACATAAAGTCCATAGTGTCTGACTGCTCATCAGAAATGACAGAGTCCAGAAATAGTGGGGCAAATATCATTTAGGTGTCAAAAGAAAAAAAAAACTCAACTTAGAATTATTTCAAGAATGGAATTAAAATGAAGACATTTTCAGATAAAACAAAACTATGAGAACTCATTGTGAGAAAATCTGCATCATTTGAAATGACAAAGAAAGTTCTTAGGCTGAAGGAAAATGATACCAGATGGAAAACTTAAGTCTTTAGCTATGAAGAAAAAAACACCAGAAATTGTAACTATCTGGATAACTATAATAGAGTAAATTTCCCTTTGAATTTACTTAAAATATATACAGACTCTTAAAGTAAAAATTATAACATTATATTATGGGGCTTATAGTTTCTGTGGATGTAATATATGTGACAAGTATAACATAAAGGATGGTGGGGGTGGTAAATGGACCTATGGGATTACAAGTTTCAAGTTTTTTACATTTTATGACAAGATTAACTCTAAGTAGACCAAAAAATTAAGGATGCATATTGTAATCCCAAGAGTATTCATTAAAAATATAATATGCAGAAAGATACAAGCAAAATGACAAGAAGTAAAATAAAAATAAAACTGAATTCCAATAAAAGTTCAAAACTTCCCCAGCAGGCAAAAAAGAGAGAAGCAAAAAAATGGGACAAACAGAAAGTAAACAGTAAATTGGTAGACCTAAAGCCTAGCATATAAAAATTACAATAAATATGAATGGAAGAAACAGTCCAATTAAAAGAAGGGGATTGACAGAATGATAAATAAAAGCAAAACCAATTACATGTTGTTTTTAAAAAATGCACTTTAGATTTAAAGACAAAGGTAGGTTAAAAGTAGATACTTATAAAAGATAAACCAGGAAAATTATAAACATAAAAAGGCTGGTCTAGACTCTATAAACATTTCACCTTTTCCAGCTGACACAATGTTAAATTTTGTCAGCAGACGGTGCTACAGGGACGTTGCAGGAGGGAAAGTTTTCCTCTCCTGGTGTGGCGTGCTTTCTTCTCTTTTTGCTCCATTGGCATAAAATGGCCAACAGTACATGTGCAGGACATCCTACTGAGTTTCAGTGACATCCATGTGGGCAGCTTCCTAGCAAGTTTCCACCAGCACAGTAGCTGGCATTCCAGTGACTCCTGCAAATGCCCCAAAGGGACATCTTCCCAGAGAGTATCAGCAGCACCCTAGAGAGTTCCAGAAAGTTCAGTCTGTTCCCCTGTGGGTAGCTTTTCAGTGAATCACAGTGACAGTTCAGTAGGGAGCTCCTTAATGAGTTTCAGCAGTTCCTTATTTGAAGTTCCCTGCTAGCCAGATTTGGTCTGTGGCAACTCAATTAACTTTTGTGCCATACAGTGGGCAATAATCACCCTATTTCCAATAATATATGCATCTCATGTTTAGATATATTCTCTTCAAAATGTGTTCCTTTTTGGGGAAATCTGCTTTAGATATGGCTTCTTCTTATATCTTTTATTCTTTTGGTCTTTAAAGTATTCTTTAGTCCTTAGTAATTAATTCCCTGCTACTAATTAGTAATTATTTATATTAAAATTTCTGTTTTCTAATTACAATGTGGTACTTTGACCCTGACTTTTACAGACCTCCGGACAAAGAGCTTTACCAGAGATAAAGAGGAACATATCATAATGATAACAGGGTAAATTAATCAAGAAGACATTTAGAATAGACAGAATCAAAGAGAGAGATAATAATTACACAGTCATTGCTGAAGACTTCAATGTCCCTCTCTCAGCAATTAGACAAAAATAAAGGCATAAATTTTCTGAATAGCACTATTAACCTCCTTGACCTCACTGATATTTTATCAACACTTCACTCTACAACTGAAAAATTCTTTTCAAATACATCTATTCAATATGGACCATGTGTTGAACCACAAACTAAAATTAAAATAACTTAAGAAGGGTTGAAATCACAGACTGCATTCTCTGAGTATAAAGGAATTAAGTTGAAGTAAATTAAAATAAAATACATAAGATAATTTCAAATATTTGTTAATGAATGAACTTAATAAAAGTATGGATCAAAAAAAGAAAACACGAGATAAATTATGAAATATTTTGAAGTGAGTATTCATGAAAATATGACATATAAAAATGTGTAGGATGGGTTGGGCGGGCAACAGTAGCTCAGTGGCAGAGTTTTCACCTGCTATGTCAAAGACCTGGGTTCTATTCCTGATGCCTGCCTATGGGAAAAAAAAAAGTGTAGGGTGGGGTGGGGGGTGCAAGGGCAGCTATTGGTAGAATTCTTGCCTGCCATGCAGAAGTTCCAGATTTGATTCCTGGCCCATGCACTTCCACAAACAAATAAACAAACAAACAAACAAAAAATTCAGCACATGGTGCAGCAATAATGAGATACCCACATAGAAAAAGAATGAAATGAGACCCTGTCCACACAGCATACAGAAACTAAAAATATGTAGGATGGAGCCATAGCAGTGTTTATAGAAAATTGCAGTTTTGATTCTCATATTCAAAAAGAAGTATGCTGGTCTAAAGTTGGTATCTATACCAGAAAAGCCATGTTCATTTAATAGATCTGGGTACAGACCTATTGTAGGTGGGAACTTCTGGGTAGGCTATTTCAACTGAGATGTGACTCCGTTCTTTCAAAGTAGGTCTTAATCCTTCACTGAAGTCCTTTATGAGAGAATGAAAGTCAGATACATTTGAGAGAGAGCTTAGAGAGAAAGTAAAACACCTCAGGAGAAGCTAAGAGAGAAAACACTTGGGAGAAGCAAGAAGGACCCACAGGAGCTGAGAGAACCATTTTGAAACCAGAACCCAATGAAGAGAAGGATTGGCAGATGTCACCATGTGATTTCCCATGTGACAGAGAAATCTCAGATGCCAGTAGCCTTTCTTCAAAGAAGGTATCTCCCTCTTGATGCCTTAATTTTGACATTTTCATGACCTTAGAACTGTATACTTGTAATTTAATAGATCTCCATTGTTAAAAGCCAGCCCATTTCTGGTATATTGCATTCTGGCAGTTTAGCAAACCAAAACAGATTTTGGTACCAGAGAAATGAGGCACTGCTATTTGCAAAATTCCAAAAATGCTGGAATAGCTTTATAAATGGATATGGAGAAGATTCTGGAAGAACTATGAGGAACTTGATAAGAAAGGCCTAGGTAAATATGGACTCTAAAGGTACTTCCAATGAAGGCTTAGACAGAAAGGATGAATGTGTCATTGCAAACTGGAAGGAAGTTGACCCTTGTGTTAAAGTGGCAGAGAATCTGGCAAAATTGAGTCCTGGTGTTGGATGGAAGGAAGAATTTGAATACAACAAGCTGAGACACTTAGCTGAAGAAATTTCCAAATCAAATGTGGAAAATGCAGCCTGGCTTCTCCTTGTAGCTCATAATAAAATGCAGGATGAAAGGGCTAAGCTGAGAACTGAACCCTTGGGTACAAAGAAACCAGAAATTGATGGTTTTGAAAACTCTGAGCTTTTGGAAAATGAGTCCCCAGACAGTAATGTGCCACATGAAAGTTTAACCAAATATGGAACCAGTCTGTCATTTCAGGATGAGCCAGACTTGATAATGGAGTTATCTAGAAAGGTTTTATGGAAAGTCCTATTTTCTGATGTTTGGGACCCCATAGCTGCATGTCAAATTGACAATTTTTTTGCAAGATGTGTATAAATCTGCCAGACTGGATTAAAAGGGATAAAAAAGGGACAGATTGAAGGAATCTTTTCTTTGTTGAAGGTCTGGAGCAAAGAAACCTCAGGCAAGGAGAATGGACCCACCTATGCATGTGGAGAGGGTGCGTTTTCCCTGGAGTTTGTTGAGAACAGGCCTTCTGCCCTTTTGTTCAGAAAGAGTGCCTCTGCCTTAGGACTTTCAGATGCCTGGATAATTGAGGGGAGCTTAGCTGTCCTGTCGTTCAGGAAGAGTATTGCTGCCCCAGGCCTCAGAGATAGTGCAGCACATTCCTCAGGGATTGAGGAAAGTCTGGCCATCACCCCATTGTTCTAAGGGGGTTGAAAATGTGCCCCAAAGATGGCAGAGAGTCTGACTGCATCTAGATGCTGGTGGAGGGTGGGACCAAAAACAAGGTGTTGGTCCACAATGCTTGGAGATCTTGGAACCCTCACAAGTACTTGGAGAGAGCAGGATTGCAGCACAAGCTCTTAGAGATGGTGAGTTGGAGATGGTGGGACTGATGTTCTCTCAATCTCCAAGCATAAAATGTCTTTCTGTAATGAACCTCAGACTTTGAAATCTAATGGAGTTTTCCCTGCAGGTTTTCAGAACAGTTTGGGAACTTTGACCCCTGTTTTCTTTTTAATTTACCTATATAGAAATGGGAATATTTATCCTATGATTGTCCCTCCTTTGTATATTGGAAGCAGAAAACTTGTTCTAAGTTTCACAGATCCACAGTCTGATGAAAATTTTACCTGTGACAAACCATTCCTGTAACAGATTTTGATAAGACTTTATACTTATTATTGTTACTGAAATGATTTAAGGATTTTGTTATATTGTGAAGGAATGTATATATTTTGCATAAGGAAAGAACACGTCTTTTTGGGGTCCAGTGAGTGCAGTGCAGTAGTTTGAAGCTGTTATGCACACCAGAAAAGCCATGTTCTTTTAATTCATTCCTGTGGGGTCAGACCTATCAAGAGTGAAACCTTCTGGTTTTGCTATTTCAATTCTAATGTGACCCTGACCATTCAAGGTGGGTCTTAATCCTTCACTGGAGTCCTTTATGAGAGGATAAAAGTCAGATATACTTTAGATAATTTAGAGAGAAAGAAAATACTCTGGGAGGAGCTAAGAGAGAAAACACCTGGGAGGAGCAAGAGGACCCACAGAAGCTGAGAGAGACATTTTGGAGCCAGAACCCTACAGAGAGAAGGACCAACAGCTGTTGCCATGTGCCTTCCCATGGGACAGAGGAACTGTGGATGCCTTTAGCCTTTCTTCAAAGAAAGTATCTTCCTCTTGATACCTTAATTTTGACATTTTCATGGCCTTAGAACTGATACTTTTAATTTAATAAATCCCCATTGTTAAAAGCCAACCCAGTTCTGGTATATTGCATTTGGCAGTTTTAGCAAACCAAAACTGGAAGAAAGGTTTAAAAAAAAATTGTTGACTTATGGTTTCAACTAAGGAAGGCATAAAAAGAAAAGTAAATGCAAAATAAGTAAAAGGAAGGAAATAATAAAAAGTGCAGAAGTCGAGGGTTAGAAAATAAACAATAATGAACAAAATTAATAATGCCCAAAGTTGGTTCTTTGAAAAGATAGAGAAAATTGGTAAAACTCTAACTAGACTAATCAAGGAAATGAGAGAGAGAACACACATTACCAATATCAGGCTTTAAATTAAGGATTATTACCACAAATTAATATTTAAAGTAGAATAGAAGATTATGAATACCTTTATGCCACAAATTCAACAACTTATGAATTCAAATTCTTTGGAAAAACAATTTGCCAAAATGGACACAAGGAAAAAATATGAATAGCCCTATGTATAATAACAAATGGAATTAATTATCAAATCCTCCCTGTAAATAAACCTCAAGATTTAGTTGATTTTACTGGCAAATCCTAACAGACATTGAAAAAAGAAATGAAACAAATCATATAAATTCTTTCAATAAATAGAGAAAGGAAAACATCCCAATGTGTTTATGAAGTTAGCATAATCATAATACTACACCTGACAAAAGCATTTTTTAAAAATCAAACTAATACCTCCATGAATATAGTTCAAAATACTTTTAAAAGGTGAGCAAATTAAATTTAACAATATATAAACAGGATAATACATCATGGCCAAGTAGGTTTTATCTCCATTATGCAAGGTTGTTTTAACATTCAAAAATCAATAAATGTTATTTGTCATTTTAAGACAATAGAGGGAAAATGCCATAGATGGAGAAAGAAGACATTTTCAAAATTCAAAACTCATTAATAATAATAATAGTAATAACTGTCAGAAAACTGTCATGAATAGAAGGGAATTTCTCTAAACTGATAAAGGACATCTAAAGAAACACTGGCAACAAACATGCCTGAAATATTGAGCATTTTTCTTCCAAGATTGGAAACAAGGCAGGTATGTTAAGTCTTACCTACTTTTAGCTAGTACTCTACTGGAGGTCCTAGCAATAGCAGTACAACAGCAAAAAGAAATGAGGATTGGAATGTAAGAAGGAAAACTGTTTCTATTTGCAGATAACATAATCATTTTTACATAGAAAGTCCAAAGGAAACAACAGTACTAATAAATGAATTATGCAAGGTAGCAAGAACAATGTTAGTATGTAAGGGCAACTGTACTTTTATATTCTAGCAGTAAACATGCAAAAATTCCATTCACAATAGTATTAAAATGTAAAACACTTTGAAATACATTTAAAATATTTGGAAACCTCTTTTCTGAAAATTGTAAAACATTACAGAGAGATATTAGAGAAGACCTAAATAAATGGAGACACATACTCCATTCAATTTCTTAAAATACAAATATGTATGGATTAAACAGAATGCCAATCAAAATTCCGGTACTTTTTTTCTGTAGAATTTTTTTTGGGTAGAAATCAACAAGCTGATGCTAAAATTTATAAGGAAATAGACTATCCAAAGCAATCTTGAAAGAACAAAGATGGAAAGCTAATACTAGTTTATATATATATATAAGTTCATAACTTACTATAGTTATAGTAAGACTTACTATAAACTTATGGTATCAGAAAGTGTGACATCTTGGCAAAAAGACCAATAAATTGACCAACGGAACAGAATAGAGGGCCAGAAATAGACTCCCACTTTGGTCATTTTCGTTTTCAACACTCTTATGCATTTCTACGGGAGAAGGAAATTATTTTTTAAATACTGTATTGGAACATCTGGATATCCATATTTAAAAAAAATAAGCCCCAATCCCTACCTCACACAATACACAAAATTAATTCACATGGATCACTGAATTCTCTCTGAGTAGTCATGTTCATCCCCACTAGCGAAGCCAAGATTTGGGAAAATTAAAAGACCCTGCAAGACTGCATAGTAAATGGAAAAACCATATTTTGACTTGAGGTCTGTCCATCATCTATACCAGTGCTTTTTATTAATCTTTGAGTTCCGTGAGTATAGTGACTTAGTCACCTTTTACATCACAGAAACCAGTATATAGCATTGTCTGAAAACCAACAGCTATCCTGTAAATATTTACTAAAGAGATAACTGAATGCTCTCTAGAACACTCACTGCCTATTTGAGTGCAACGCTCACCACAAAATACAAAACAGACCTTGGTAATCAATATCTTTCCTTGAACTCATTCTCTGTAAGTATCTTGGCTTTCAAGCTGCATGCTTAATGAACTAACCAAATTATGAGAGGAAAAAGATTGTTAAAGGCTTACAGATGGGGATAGAAGAGGTGATATCATCAAGATGATGGCATAAGAAATCTCCAGAACATTTCTCCTTAGAAACAGCTAAATAAAAGGCAGATACAACTTGTTTGGAACTGTGGAGAATATAGAGACTCAAAAAAGTTTCCAAAAATACTGAACCAAAGACCACACACGCACACACACATATACACACACATCAGATCCCCTAAAAATGGTAGGAGAGCAGAAAGGACCTGCTGGTTTGGACCCTTTCTCCACACTCAGTCCCATGGGGTTTAATGTTCTGGCCCAGGCTCCTAATGCCATGGTCACCATAGAACCATCCATGGTGATAACTTAATCCCATGCATATTCAGGCACAATGAAGCATGGCCACATACTCCCAAGGTGGCATCTTAATGGTTGGTGTGCATGAGCATACAAAGTAGTTCTCAGAAAGAAGGAAACCTGCAGCAGAACTGTTGGCAAGCTGTGCACACTCCCAGCCTGTACCCTAATTGCTGGTACACCTAAAAAAAAAAGTGCTTTTGAACACAGACTTCATTTGGCTGTGGGGTTGAGGATATCCTAATGCAGAAACAGATAAGATACATGAAAAGAGTAAAATGAACTTCTACAAAGCAGGGTGTACCTAGGACTGAAAGCTGGAGTGAAAAGTTAGCCCAGAGCAAAAGAGAAATTGAGCAATTCATAGCTACTGTGGAGAAAAATTGTATAAAAACAAAGAGAACAGCCCCGGACTCCTGGAGAAGGAACAGAGGAAAGTAAATCCTCTCCTGGAGGGGAAACAATCCCAGCTAATAGGGTAATCATAAAAATTATTGTGCATGCCCAGGGCAAGGCACAGGTGCTGTAAGACCTCAGAAAATACAAACTGTTAAACACAGGGTGATCTAAAGGTGTATATAAAGTCTTAAGACAGCCAATCTGCACTAAAACTCTTGGTCAAAGGGAGGAACTAATTTCTAGGGTCAGCATATCAAAAACAGTCAAATGCTTGGACATCAACAAAAGATCACAAGTCATACAAAGAAATAGGAAGAGATTGCTCAATAAGGGGAGCAAATTAAAACTTCAGAGTAAACCCAGACAGTAGAACAACTAGTTAAAGAAGTTCAGTCAAATCTCCTAAATCAATACAAGGAGGTATAGGAAAATACATATGGAAGTAAACCAAATTTGTATATAGAATTAAAGAATATAAGTAAGACTGTATGAATTAAAAGACAAATTGGAAAGTTAGAAAGCAATCTTGCAGAACTTATGGAGATGAAAAACACAATAATGGAGATCAAACATACACTAAAAGTGTTCAAAAGCAGATTTGAACAGGCCAAATAATCAATACAGTAGGAAACAGGACAGTTGAAATCATACAGTTGGAAGAGCAGATAGAGAAGAGTGAAGAAAAGGTGAGTAGTGCCTAAGAGGTCTGTGTGAGACGATGAAGCATGCCAACTATGCATTATGGGAATCCCAGAAGAAAGGGAGAAGGAAAAGGGGGAAGAAAGAATATTTGAGGGAATAATGGGCAAAAATTTCCTAATCTTTACAAAAGACAAATATGCATGTTCAAGAAACAATGATACCCAAAGAGGATAAACCATAATAGACTTACACCAAGACACATACTAATCAAAATCTCAAATGTCAATAATTAAGAGAGAATTCTGAAAGCAATAATAGAAAAGTGATTTGTTATATACAAGGGATCCCTAATAATGCTCAGTGCCAATTTCTCATCAGAAACCATGGAGACAAGAAAGCAGGGGTATGACATATTTAAGGTAATGTAATAAAAGTGAAAATCTGCTGGGCAAAAATTCTTCAGAAACTAAGAATAGTTTAAGATATTCACAGATAAACGAAAACTGTGATAGCTTGTCACCAATAGTCCTTTCCTATCAAAATGCTAAAGGAGTTCTTCAGGTTGAAAGGAAAGTACAGAAGATAGTAAGATGGAGCAGTATGAAGAAGTGAAGAACTTCAATAAGGTAATTTTGTTGGTGTATGCAAAACCCAATACTTAGGTATTCTAAGTATGTAATTCTACTCTTTATTTTCTATAAGATATAGAATACAATTGAATATGAAATAATCATATCTCCATATTATGGAAATGCAAAATATAAAGAGGTAATGAATAAGAAAAACAACATAAAGATGGGAAAGGAAGAGATATAGGAGCTGAGATTGTGAATGCTATTGAAGTTAAATTGGCATGTTTTCAAAATAGAATGTTATTGCCTTAAGCTGTTTAATACAAACCCCAGGGTAAAACCTGGGGTTTTACCAAAGAAATGATCTAAAATACATAAAGATATGGAAATGAGAAAGGAATCAATTACATCATAAATGATAAAATACACACAAAAGAAGGCTACAATGGAAAAGAGTGAAAAAAGATACAACATACAAGAAACAAAGGACAAAATGGGTAAAAGTAAGTCCTGTCTTATCAGTAATTTCATTGAATGTAAAAGAATCAAAATCCCTAATCAAAAGACACAGACTGGCAAAATAGATTTAAAAATATAATGCAACCATCTGCTATTTATAAAGATACTCCTTAGACTCAATGATACAAATAGGTTGAATGTGAAAGGATGAAAAAAATATAACATGCAAATAGTAATGAAAAGAAATCTGAGGTAGCTATACTAATATTGGTCAAAATAGACTTTAGGTCAAATACAGTGAGAAGAGACAAAGGACACTATATTTTAGTAAAAGTATCAATATATAAAGAAGAAATAACAATCATAAATACTTTCACACCTAACCACAGTGCCCCAAATACATGAAGCAAACTGACAAAATGGAAGGGAGAAATAGACACCTCCACAATAGCAACTGTAGGCTTTAATACACCACTTATATCAATGGATAGAACAACTAGACAGAAGATCAATTAGAACATTGAAAACTTGAACAATACTAAAAATGAATAGGACCTAACAGATGTATAAAGAACACTGCGCCCCAAAATAGCAGAATGCATATTCTTCTCAAGAATGTATCATTTTCCAGTACAGACCTCATGTTAGGTCATAACACAAGTTTCAATAAATTTGAAAGACATTGAAATTATTTAAAGCTTTTCCTCTGGCCAAAATGGAATGAAGTTAGAAATCAACAACAGAGGGAGAACTTGAAAATCCACAAATGCATGGAAGTTAAACAACTCATTCTTCAACAACCAATGGGTCAAAGAAGAAATTACAAGGGTGTTCTAGTCTGTAAGCTGCTGGATTGTGCTATACCAGAAATGAAATGGCTTTTAAGTGGGGGAATTTATTAAGTTGTAAGTTTATAGTTCTAAGGCTGTGAAAATGTCCCAGTTAAAGCAAGGATATAGAAATGCCCAATCTAAGAGATCCAGTGAAAGATACCTTGGTTCAAGAAGGCTGATAAAGTTCAGGGTTTCTCTCTCAGCTGGAAAGGCACATGGCAAACATGGTGACATCTGCTAGCTTTCTCTCCAGGCTTCTTCTTTCATGAAGCTCCCTTGGGAGCATTTTTCTTCTTCATCTCCACAGGTCTCTGTCTGCATGGCCTCTCATGGTTCTTGTGGCTCTCAAGATTTCTACAAAATGTTTCCTCTTTTAGAGGATTTTAGTAACTTATCAAGACCCACCTAGAATAAGTGGAGTCACATCTCCCTTTAATCAAAGTAATACCCACAAATGGGCGTGTCACATCTCCATAGAGATAATTAATCAAATCTCCAATTTACACTGCTGGTTGGGGATTAAAAGAAAAGGGTGCCTCCACAATGGATCAGGATTTAAACATGGCTGTTCTAGGGTACATAATGCTTTCAAACCAGCACAAAGGGAAATCAGAAAATATTTTGAGATGAATGCAAATGAAAACACAACATATGAAAACATATGGGACATCGCGAAGGCAGTGTTCAGAAGGAAATTTATTATTCCAAATGCTTACACAAGAAAGAAGAAAGAGGGGTGGACCATGGTGGCTCAGCAGGCAGAGTTCTCATCTGCCATGCTGGAGGCCTGGGTTCACTTCCCAGTGCCTGTTCATGAAAAAAAATAATAATAATAAAGAAAGAGCTCAAACCAAAGACTTAACCTCACATCTAGAGGGGCCAAAAAGAGAGGAGCAAATTAAATCCAAAATAAGCAGAAGGAAGGAAAAAAAAGATTTGAACAGAGATAAATGAAATAGAGAATAAATTAAAAAATAGAATTAATGAAACCAAAAGTTTGATAAATTGATAAAAATCAATAAAATTTTTCAATTGATAAACCTTTAACTAGACTGATAAAGAAAGAGCAGAGAAGATGCAAACAACTAAACTTAGGAATGAAGGTTGGGGGTGGCGCTTTACTATCAATCCTACAGAAATAAACAGAATTATAAAAGGATACTGTGAACAAATGTATGCCATCAAGTTAGATAACTTAAATGAAATGGCCAAATTCCCAGAAGCACACAAACTACCTACATTGACTGAAGAAGAAATAAAAGATCTCAATAGACCAATAATATATAAAGACACTAAATCAGTAATTTAAAACCTTCCCCCCCAAAAGAGCTCGGCACAAGATTGTATCATTGGTAAATTCTACCAAGCGTTTAAAGAATTACTATCAATACTTCTCAAACTTTTCCAAAACTGAAGAAGAAGATTCCCTTCCCAATTCAGTCTATAAGGCAAGAATTACCTTAATAGCAAAGACAGATAAAATTCTCATAAGAAAAGAAAATTGCAGACCTATATTTCTTATGACTATACATGAAAAATCCTCAACAAAATACTATCACACTGAATCTAACAGTACATTAAAAGAATTACACACCATAAACAAGTGTGATTTATCCCAGGTATACAAGGTTGGTTTGACATAGAAAATCCATTAATGTAATATACCACATTAATAGAATGAAGGAGGGTGGGGACATGATCATCTCAATTAACTTGGAAAAGGCATTTAACAAAATCCAGCAATTCTTCCTAATCATAATTCAGGAAACTAGAAATAGAATGAAACATCTTTAACATGATAAATGGCATATATGAAAATCCCACAGTTAGCATGATGCTCAGTGCTGAAAGACTGATAACTTTTCCCCTAAGATTAGGAATAAGAGAAGGATGCCTGATGAAACCACTGTTATTCAATATTGTACTTGAAGTTCTAGCCAGAGCAATTAGAAAAGACAAAGAAATAAAGGGCATCCAAATAGGAAAGAAGTAAAACTCTCCCTATTTGTAGATGATATGACCTATATAGAGAGAAAAATCCACAATGAAGCTTCTAGAATTAAGAAACAAATTCAGCAAAGTAGTGGGGTTCAAGATAAACATGCAAAAATCAGTGGTGTTTCTATACTCTGGTAATGTACAATGCAAAGAGGAAAACAAGAAAAAAGTTCCATTTGCAACAGCAACTAAAAGAATCACATATACTGGAATAAATTTAACCAAGGATGTATGCAGAAAACTGCAAAGCATTGCTGAAAGAAAGTAAAGAAGACCCAAAATGTGAAAAGAGATTAGGAGTTCATGGACTAGAAGAATAAATATTATTAAGATGCCAATTCTACCCAAAACAATATGCATATTCACCACAATTCTAATCAAATTACCAACAGACTTCTTTGTAGAAATGAAAATTCAAATAATCAAATTCACATAGATGTATAAGTGGCTCTGAATAGTAAAATCCATCTTCAAAAGAAGAATAAAGTTGGAGGACTCACACTTCCTGATTTTAAAACTTATTACAGAGCTATAGTAATCAAGAGTGTGGCACCAGCATAAAGGCAGACATATATATTGAATTGAGAGTTCAGAATTAAGCCCTCATATATTTGGCCAATTGCTCCTTGTCCAGGATGCCAGGTCTATTCAGTCTCACCAACAAATGGTGTTGGGAAAACTGGATAGCCAAACACAAAACAGGAAAGTGGACCCACACCTCACCCCATATACAAAAGTAAACTCAAGATGGATCAAAGATTAAAAATAGAACTAAAAGTTCTAAAAATCCTAGAAGGAAGTATAGGGAAATATCATCAGGACATTGTACAAAACTTTAAATCAAAAGCACAAGCTACCAAAGAAAAATTGATAAGTGTGACTTACTCAAAATTAAAAAAACATTTGGGGTGGGCAATGGTGGCACAGTGGCAGACTTCTTGCCTAACATGCCGAAGACCCGGGTTTGATTCCTGGTGCCTGCCCATGCAAAACAAAACAAAAGCAAACAAAACAAAAGAAAACAAAAAACAAAACAAAACAAAAAAACGTCTGCACATCAAAAACTTTATCAAGAAAGTACAAAAAACCACCTATAGAATGGAAGGAAATATTTGGAAAGCATATACATGATGAAGATTTAATATCCAGAATATATAAAAACTCCTACAACTCAACAACCAAAAGGCAAATAGTTGAATTTTAAAAATGGGAAAAAGACATGAACAGACATTTTTCACAAAAGATGTACAAATGGCTAATAAATACATAAGATGATGCTGAATATAATTAGCTATCAGGGAAATGCAAATTGAATCTACAAAGACATACCTACTCACACCCATTAGAATGGCTACTGTTAAACAAATGAAAAAGAATAAGTGTTGGAGAGGATGTGGAGAGATAGGAACACACACTTTGCTTATGGGAACACAAAATGGTGCGACCACTATGGATAACAGTTTGGTGTGTCCTAAGTATAGAATTACCATAAATCCCAGGAATCCCATTTCTCAGAGAATACTCAAAAGAATGGAAAGCAGGGACTGAAAATGGATATTTGCACACTGATGTTTATAGTGGCATTATTCCCAATTGCCAAAAAGTTGGAAGCAACCCAAATGTCCATCCACAGATAACTGGATAACAAAATGTGATATATATATATATATATATATATATATATATATATATATATATCACACACACACACAACGGAATATTATTAGGCTTAAAAGGAATGAAGTTCTGATGCAAGAGACAATGTGGATGGACTTTGAAGACATCATCATATCAAGGGAAATAAGTCAGATACAAAAGGACAAATACTATATGATCTCATTTACGTGAAATAAACAGTATATTATAAATTTGTAAAATCAGAAACTAGAATGCATGCTACCAGGGGCTGGTGGGGGAGGGGAATAAGGTGTTTAATTGGTATGGCATTTCTGTTTAGGGTGATGAAAAAATTTGGGGGTGGTGGTGATGAAGGTACAACTTGTGAATACAATTAACACCACTGAATTGTGTATTTGAAAAGGTATGAAAAAGGAAATTTTCTATTGCCTGTAAGTTTATACACACACATACCCACATAACCACACAGAACTCTACAACATAGTGAACCCAAATGTAAACAATGGGCTAAAATTAATAGCATAATTATAATAATATTGTTTCATCAATTATGACAAAAGTATTACACTAATGCCAAATGTTAATAATAGGGAAGACTGTGTGTGTGTGCTGGGATAGGGGTTTATGGGAATTCTATACTTATGGCATGCATTTTCTATAACACCTACAACTGTTCTAATAAAAAGAAATAGAAATTTGTACACAGAGGTGAAAGCCATTTGTACCTGAAGAGCTAGTGCTGTGTGAATTAAAAATAAAGAAAATAAATTAAAAATTCTAATTCATGCTGAACATAATTTGTCCTCTGACTCCCCGTAGAGACAATAATTTGCCTACCTTTAAAATAAAGTGGTTGTCAACCATTTTATCTAAAATGTATTACAATTAATGGAAAGAAGACTTGAAAGTGGCAGGAGGGCCTGGAAGTCAAGATAGAGAAAGTGGAATGTAGAGGAGAGAGAGAGGGGAAAACAAATGGAAGGGGAGAGATAGTAAAGGAATATTCTCCTTGTTGAACCGTCCCCAGAGCCTGCCACCGTTTTAAAGGGTAGAGCTGTATTAAGATGACCGTCTTGGTGAGTTTTGCCTTTTCCTTGGGTTTGAATCCCTAATGTTTCTAGGGGGATTCTAGTTCCCTGCTTTTAAAATCTAGCCTTAAGGTAAAGGAAAGTCTTGCTTAGTTCTGTAGTATAGTGAAGAATCTGACATATCTCAGAATAACTTTGCTAAGCACTAAGAAAAACCCCAAAGGATGAGAATAAGGAAAAACAGAGGCACCAGAGCCAAAGTGACATTTATAACAAATAGATTTCTGACCCCAAAGGGCTAATCTTGTGCCCCACTGGGCTGGTACTCCACCAAAGTCACTCTCCAAGGTTTCCTGCTGTCTGTTTCAAGTCTGTCTCTTTACTGCCACCACCACTTTATTTCTTGCCACTTAGGTCCGTCTGCAAGATTCCTTCTCGCCTTTGCAACTGAGACTCCCCCCCAAAAAACACTTCAGTTTCATGGGTCATTTATATTTAGTTTTTCATTCTCTTTCTCATAGAAGGAAAAGAACTCTTCCACAGTCCTCAAGCTACCTGTGTTGATCGACATCATTATGTTGTTATGTCACAGGCGCTTGCTTAGCTGAGAGCATTTTTGTGATTTGAGTCCCCTTGTTCATTCATATGACTTATCACTCAAACCAGAACACTTCTGAGTGTGAAAGGAAGTCAGGATGTGGACTGTCCTGTCTGGATGCATGAGCATCCCAGTTTTATACTGACGATAAATAACCCAACCCCAAATAGTCACATTACAGCTTATAATGAAGATCCTCACACCAACAGTAGCAACAGGTTGCTTATTTTCAGAGAGAAATAAACAGAGAGGAAGAAAGATAGACACAAAACCATACAGGAAAGCGAGAGGGAGCAAGACACTTAGAAAGATAGAGGAAGAGGGAAGGTGAGGAAGAGAGCAAGACAGGCAGACAATGAAGATAATAACCTCTACTGGTACCTGAGTGAAAACTGGCTTAGGTCCTTTGGTGTGTTCTTATTCAATACATAGTTGTCCTTTGAAATGATAATTGCTCTATTTCCTTAATTCTAACAGGGAAGACGTTCATATTTTAGTGATTGTGAAATCTGAATGTGTAACCCAAGGATGTCAAAAAGAACTTGTTAACTCCCAGGAAGAGGAACAATTTGTGACAGATTTGTCATTGCCTGTGCATGTATGAAGTTGGCACTGAATAGAGGGTATCTGTTTAGATCGACATCCTGGAAGAGATATTTGCATTGGGAACACCACCGACGGCTGAAGTTTATATTAAATTTAGATATCCAAAAATTGCTTTAAAATGTCCTCAGAAAGGTTATGCTATGATGTTACACTATAGCAGAAAGTTACTTCATGCAGATGACCTGACCATTGCAGGAAGTGCAACGAAAGGCGGTGGAAATCATCACCAAACACCTTGGCGTCATTCAAAGAATTTTCAGACCTGATAGAAGTAGATGTCGAGAGAACACGCTCCAGAAAGAACTGTCACTTAGGTGCCTGCAGTCTGTGTGTCAGAAACTGAGGCTTGACTTTGAAGAGAAAACCTTGAGCCTCTAGAGAGAAGTAGTTCAATTACGGGAAGCAAAACAAACAAAAAGAAGCTATAAATTTAACTGCATAGCTAATACAGATCAAATTGTTGTCCCCTTCTGTTTGTCTTGAAATTACACTGCAAACTGTAAAGGCACTAAAGAAAATGGGCAATGAGAATTAGCCTCATTCAGTGATGTAATACGTAACTGCTGATGACCAAGAAGTATTAAAAAGAAGTTTTAGGCTAAAACTTTGATGATGATATTTAAGATAAGTGGTGCATACATTGGTAGATAAATTAATGCTGTTGATTATATTTTTAAAGTTAATTTGCACATATATTAACTTTATATATGTGCAATAACCCTCAATAACTGCCCCCCCCAAACACTGTAATTCAATTAATGGCATATTTCAAAATGGACTTTCTTTTAAAGTCAAGGAGATAAGGTACTTGTCAGCTCCACAGATACCTTATTTTTGGTGGCTCCACCATCAAATGGGTTTTCTAGGTTGCCTACCCTTTTGGGAATCATTAGAGATACAAAGCAATAACTAGAACCCTATACAGCTAGAGCTGAGAGAAATCAGAGAACACTTAGCCCTGAGGAGAAACATTTCTACTCCCAGGGCAGACTCCAGGAATCGAACGTGGGTCTCCGGTATGCAGGCGAGAATTCTGCCACTGAGCCACCTTTGCACCACCCCGGCCTACATTTTTAAGATAAATACAAGTGGTTCAAGAATCCATGAATTAAGAAGAATTTAGTAAGCTTGTGATAGAAACATTGCAGAATAATAATAATAATAATTTACTTTTGACAGCATTCATGTTATATCAATGCAGAAATTTTTTAAATCAACCAAATATGAATTATTGAATGGTCAGACTATTTAATATTATGATAACTGCCAGATGAGAAAAAAATATATATATGTATTTGCCTGCAATCCTGTGTTAATAAACTTTAGGATTGAAATGTCTTACTTTAGAAAGTTAGAAACTACCTGACCACTTAAAAAAATAAATAAATAAACTGAGGAAAAATATCAAAACATGTCATCTAAAAAGGCAATCATTCTTGTAGTTCAATCACTCCTATCTTTTTACTGTTTATAGGCAGAATGTAGAAATATTTTTCTTAAGATTGTGGACAAGTCATTTGATCTCATTTGCTATAAAGGTAAAATCAGATTTCAAATTGGTTAACATACAACTTCCATGTTACATAAATAATGTACTGAAGCGTTTGGTGCTGGGTCCTGTTTTTTTGTGTTAGCTACTGAACCAGGGCTAAACAATATCATAAAGATGTAAATAATTTCCCATACCTGTTCAACAGGTATGCTGATGAACATAACTCAAGCGCTTCTTGCAATTTATATCACACAGCATTTTGGGATTTTAAGATGTGTGTAATATAGTTTTCAAATATAATTGAAATTCTGACTTTGTTTTCTTCATGTTAAAAATGAAAAGATTCTGAGTACACTATGTTTTCAACAACGTGTTGACATCTAAAGGTGATTACATTGTATTTGAATGGGAAAAATGGGAATGAAATTGCTTAGAACTAAAAGTAAAAATAGTAAGTCATTTGTGATGTACGTTGATGGGAATGTGGAAAGGGATGGAGAAATATTTGAAGAGGTTGGTTGAAGGTACATGCTGACTTTATTTAAGGAATCACAAATCAGAACACAAAATCTGTGACTCCAAATATATCAATGGAAACAACAGGATAGAAAATCATGGCTGCTCCAGAAAATTAAAAAGTTTTTGCTCCAGGAACGCATAAAGAAGTACTGAAACGTTGACGAAGGTGTTAAAATGGGGAAAACGACAAAAGGAAACCAATTATTGTAAAGTGAATCATATTTTTCCAACCTGTTTCTGTTTTCTACAAATTATTACTAGTAACACAGGCAATATGTGTGAATATGAAAAAATGTGTTACGTTAACTGTGCCTTTTGAGTCCATTTATTACTCCCAGCGTGTTCTAAGAAAGAAATATTTTGTGCTGAAAGCAAGAAACAACTTAGTCTCCAGCATGAATTCTTTTCTTTACACAAATGAAAGACAAGCTTCTAATCATTCATCCCTCGGTACCATGCCTCCCAACAAACAAACTCCAAATCAACCTCCTGACTTCCCCAAAAAAGAACAATAATCTAACCAACAGATCAGCAACCACAGCAAAACATGCTCAACAGAAGGGACAAGAAGCAGATAACATGCCCGTAAAAATTTCAATTTTCCATAGGAATCCAGGAAATGGGCAGAAATCTTTCTGTGAAGTTTTGAAATATTTCATTTTTGTGTCTACTGTTTGATTTTCTTCCATCTGGGACAAATTCAGTATCTTGTCACCAACATGTCAACAACATGAAACCAAAGCAGTTATAGCAGCAAAGCTTCATCAGGGAACATAAGGAATGTCTCCAATGTAAATAAATGATGACTTTTTCTTTTGGGGGTGGGGTGCATTGTCCAGGAATCGAACCCGGGTCTCCTGCATGGAAGGCGAGCATTCTACCACTGAACTACCCGTGCACCCCAGTGATTTTTTGAATAAGACAAAAATAAGTGATTTTTAACCTTTCAGATATACTTGTCACTTTGTATCAGGATTTGTTTGAACAGAAAAATTCTCTCCGGGATTTAAATTTTATATTCCTCATGAACATTTGATTGTGCAACTGCAGCCTGAAGAAGTATACTCCTAATGGTGTCTATTCTGCCTATACACCAAAAAGGAGTATACTAACTGCAAGCTTGGGCAAGCTTGCCAAGATTTTTGAAGGAGACTTGAGAATCAAGAATATAAAATGACCTAAGAATAAAAGTACTAATCAAGTCAAGCTCTCACCATCACTTGGCTCATGGAAAGTTAACAAATGGGATGTAAAGAAATACATAACTCACCAATATATCCAGTTATCTGAGTAGAGGGACCTGTGACAAATCCAAGCTCAATCAAAGACTGATCTGTAAGAGAAAGAGGAAAAGAATGTTATTACTTCTCCACTGAGGGAACATTTGTGAGCAAAGACTATAGTTTGACCATGGTCAGATAGAACCCTGTTTGAAGGCAGGCTAGGCATAGGATGAAGAGTATGGGTTAGAATTGCCTTGCTCCTACTTCTTAAGCTGCTCTCCTATACTTGTATTTTACAGATATCACTTTGGTTGAGTTTAGGCCTGCTAACATACTGAGGAAATTCTGGTCATCAAAAGAAGTAACCTGCAAGGTTTTCTGATTAAAATCCTCTGAAGTACCATTAACTTGCATTTTTTGCTGGTCTTTCTAAAATACAAATTTCAAGTTATTTTCCTAAAGAGTCAAGGCATGTTCCTTAATAGGGTTTATAAGGCTCTCTAGGACCTGACTGCAGCCCCCTTGCCTTCCCAATTTGCTGTCTCCTCAGCCACGCTAACTCATTCGCATCTCCACAAATTCATACAAACACTCACACCCATGGGCCTTTGTATCAGAGGACCCCTCTCCCTAGAAAAACATGCATCCCAGATTCTGTAGTACCTCTTGCCAGCCTAGTCCTATTCATCTGGTTTTCATCTTTGGAAAGTCTTTCCAATGCTCATTCAGGTGTAAATGTTCTATGCTCCCATGGCACCTTATTTATTATTCTACCTAGCATTTATATATTTTTCTTGGCATATTATTCTACAATATTCCCATTTCTGCAGGCTGTTGCTGCTCATCTCCAAGGATAAATGGATGGGGTCTTTACTACCTCCTGAGGCAACTCATCTCACCTTTAAATTGTTACAAAATTCTTTGATCTTTCATTTTGAAATTGATTTTCCAGCTGCTTCTATTCATTGATCACGATTCTTTCCCATGGAGCACTTTAAATCAGTTTATTCTCTTTCCTTCATGGCAACTTTAGGGGAGTTTAAATCCCCAAGTTTCCTCCTCCTTCAGCTGAATATCGCTGAAGTTCCTCAGGGATAACCTCCAGGAACTGGAAGATAGTCCTCCAGCTATTCCTCATGCGACATTATTTCTGGTTCTCATGCCATTCTTTGTGCCTTCTGTGAATATATTTCAATCGGTTAGTGCTTCAGGTGTGGTTTGGCCCAAGGCAGAGTGAGGCTATTACCTCCCTACTTTTAGATCCTGCACTTCTACTGAAATTGTCCAATGTTGCAGTAGACTTGATTGCCATACTCTTGCTCACAACACTCCAGTCTGACCACATATCGCAGCTTTAACCTGTGATATGTCATCTCGCTTTTCTCTCTTTGCCACATATGCTTAAATCTTATATCTTTGAAAACAAATAAAGTGCTTGAGATTGGCACTCTTTGTCCCTCCTATTCGAATTTCTGCTGCCATTATTTGTGTAATATTTGGCTTTCAGACTTAGAGTGTGCATGGAGTGTAAAGCCAGCATATCATGTATGAGTTCCAGGTTGTTACAAAGTTCTCTATCGATTTTTAGATCACCTTATCATATTCTCTCTGAGAAAGACTTTGAATTAATGTAACCAGTCCTTTGATTTTGGGTATTTAGGTGGTTTCTATATTTTCCCCTATTATAAATAATGCCACAATAAGATTGCTCTTTTTTTCCCTTAGGTCTTTCCCATACTTAGGAATATTTTCTAGATTTACTTCCCAAATATTATTCCTCTTCAGTAAATACTTTTTGGTTGAAAAATTATAAGATAAGAAGGTATACACAAAATTTAGAAATTTCTCAATACAATCTCTCATTTCAAGTAAAGCTACTTGACTGAGAACAGATAACATCTTAACAGGAGAATGCATCCACCAGACTTCAAATTAAAAAGTATCGTCATTATTGCCTTTTCCCACCTATGGACCAAACTACATATTTATGTCCATTTAACAAGGTATATTAATTCCACGTGAGTAACATATATACATTACAAATAGATTCAGTGATTGTGCCTGCTTGAAAGCATTATGTATCCTAGAAAATCCATGCCTTAATCCTAATCCAGTCTTGGGGGAGTAGCCATTTCTCCTAATTGCTATTCAGTACTATAGGTTGGAAACTTAAATTAGATAATTTCCATGGAGATGTGGCACACTCAATTGTGGGTAGTAACTTTCGATTAGAGGGAGATGTGACTGTACCCATTCCAGGTGGGTCTTGATTAGTTTATGGCATCCTTTAAAAGAGGAAGCATTTTGGAGAGATTCCCTTTTTAGAGCTGCAAGACAGCAACAAGAAAGAATGACTGGAGAGCCACAGCAGAGCCAAGAGAGCCACGAGAGCCCACACAGCCAGAGATGTTTGGAGATGAAGCAGGAAAACACTCCTGGGGGAGCTTCATGAAACAGAAGCCTGGGGAGAAAGCTAGCAGAGGTTGCCATGTTCACGTGTGCCTTTCCAGTTGAGAGAGAAATTCTGAACATTAATAGCCTTTTTTGAGTTTGGGTAACCTCTTGTTGGTGCCTTAATTTGGACATTTTTATAGACTTGTTTTAATTGGGATGTTTTTATGGCCTCAGAACTGTAAACTAGCAACTTAGTAAATTCCCCCTTTGAAAAACCATTCCATTTCTGGTGTATCACATTCTGGCAGCTAGCAAACTAGAACAGTAACATATTAAAAAATAAAATAAATCAAGAACCTCCAATGAAACAATAAAACATTCACTCAAGTAGATACGTTTTGGGAATATTTCCATTTCAATATTAGATTGATGTAGGTTACAACAATAAGGTATGAATTTTTTTAGAATATAAGGATTTTTTTTATATAGACAATAGCCTTTAAATATATATAGTTCATGGAGTTGCCATCTTTTCCCAGCTTGCTCATCTGAGAAAGGGTCTTCCATCTTCCATAGAAAAATGCACACAGCCTCTTGAATCATGTGTAGGGTATCCCCCAAAAGCACTAAAAAAAAATTCCTCAAGCACCGGCATCACATTCAAAACTCTAAACAAGGAAATGCTTATGAAACATTCACTTGGAGCAAGAATAACAAATGCTGTGTACTAAGTTTGGCAGAGACCATACTCTGGTGCCATGTCTGATGTATTAACCTGGAGAAAATGTCTCCCCCATCTCTTTGTCCTCATTTTTTTCTACCAGTTAGGTCTTCAGTAATGATGAGCATTACTTCCCCCTTGAGGTTTCTATATCTTTTAATAACATAGTTTTCCCATTTCCATTGTGTGCTATGTTGAGTACTAATTTTGCACCATCTCAGGTACTAACAACATGGCCATAAACAGATTGATGCGGTCCTTGCTATTATGGACTCACCTTGTCAAGTCCTCATGATGATTGTTGCAAACTATCAATATGATTTTCACGTTCCTGATTCCAGTTGCACCCTCCTCATTGTCAGCAGTCTTCTTCCATGGAGCAGACCCCTGGCAGCCAATTTAAACAGGAAGGTAAACCACTGCCTTCCTGGACACATTGCTTGGATTAGGTGTTACTCTCTTGGCCAATCAGAGTTCTTTCCCCAGAATTTCAAAAGTTAGACCAAGTGAATTCATTTTTTTCAGTGACAATTTTGAAATATGTAAATTTGGGAAGTGAAATTGACCATGCACTTTTTTTTCATGTAGATCATAGACCAAAAAAAAAAAAAAAAAAACAGTCTTCAGAGGGAGAAGAATAAAATGGCCACGTAGAGAAGAGCAGAGAGGAGAGATGGAGAGCCCAGAGAGCTTTCTGAGCCTTATCTGCTTTTCAGATCTTATTTTTCGTGGGGGCAATCCTTTCTCTTATAATAAATCTCTCTTTTTTGCTTAGACTACTCCAGGCTGGTTTCTGTAACTTAAAATCAAGTGGCCTAAGTAATATGCTGAGAGCGGGAAGGTGGGTAAGGAGGGGAGGGATGCACTTCAATAAATCCATGTAAAATTCTTTCACAATGAGAGTGATTGGAATTACTGTGGGAAATACTGCCATGTGGTAGTTATAAGATGGGGGATGGGGGAGGAGTTATATACTGAGAGTTGATGTAAGTTAAAAGGAAAAATGAAAATGAGAGATAATGAAATTCAGGGTTGTCAGAGTTTGAGACTTGGCACAAAGAATTTTCCTAATCAGAGAGAAAGAGAAAAAACTTGGAGACATAAATTACAGAAGATATAGGGGTGAATTCTGAGTATAACCATGCAAGACAAGATTGAACAGTAGTGCTGCTTTTGAAGTAATGAAACTGATTGATTTAACAGGGAGACTAGAATTTAAACATAAAAATCATGCTGTCCTCTTAAAATGGTCACCTAAAAATGTGGGTATTTTATTCCTACAAAGCTGTGCAAAGTTTTTGCCAGAATGCCAGTTTTTCAGATCACATGGGGCTCCCCTAAAGGTGCATTAGACAGACCTGGCTGGCTATACAATTAACAGCCATGTAACATCGGAAAAATCACCAAGCCTCTATGGGCCTTAAGTGATTTATTCTGGAAAAAAAAAAATGGGGCCATGTGTATGCAACTCCAAGGATTACAGAGAAAATGAAAGAGCTACTGAAAGCAAAATTCCTAGCCTGAAACCTGACACAAAAGCTAACACTTGATAAATGCTGGTTTCCTTTCTTTGTAACTTTTGATGGTACGCTTGTATTTTTGGTCAGGTAGAAAGATATTTGGAGAAAATACTAGTAAATATGGTGGTCAAGGTGAGAAATAGTACTTGGGTTCAAAGACAAGATGAGATTATCCAGCAAATATTTACTTAACATCTACTGTTTTCTGTCAGATGATGAGACCAATTCTCAAGCATGACTTAGATCTCGACTTAGAGTTGCTGGAGTCCAAGTGGCTTTCCGGATGGCTCTCAGACTCTGGTACAGTGAGAACTCTGAATGTGAACTCCGTTCTCAGAATGTGGATTCAAGTCTTTGTGGTAAATATTCACTCTTACTAAGTTCACACCTGCTACTGAACATAAAATTTGATTTTCTGAAATTTAATTGACACTCGGAATGAGAACACAACATTCAGTAACTATTCCACGCAAACTGAGGCCAGTGAATTCTTATTCCTATGTCATATATCCTGAAATGTCTAAACAGATGAATAAACAAACAAATTCCTGCCCAGCAGCCAATTTGTGGTTGTTTGTCCACTTGTCTGAAGGTATAGGTGGACTCTAAGATTTGTAAGGTCAAATAATTTGTGTCTAATTTGTTCCAGATTAAATTTCCAAATCGGCGCATACTGCCTGATAAGCACTAAGTTTTATAAGAAGGAAGGAGAAAATGGCAGAAGCAGGGAAGGAAGGATAGAAGGAATGGCAGAAAGAACAGATTTATAAAATAAGGAGTATGGATCAAATATATACATATATATATTTTTTTTTACATGGGCAGGCTCAGGGAATCGAACCGGGGTCTCTGGCATGGCAGGTGAGAATTCTGCCACTAAGCCACCAACCTGAATCAAATAATTTTTAAGATCTTTTATCTCATGAACACTTTAAGATTCTGTAACCTATTTCTAGAAGATAGAAAATAGCAGAGGACTCATTAAGCTTCAGCTCTGATGCACCTACTGGGACTGTGAGGCATAGAGCCCACTGCTTTATCTAACCTACCAGCCAAAAGACAAAACATCTTCCCCAGGGAGCTAAATTCACATAGAAGCCTAGTTGTATACTGAAGCAGAAAGGACAGGAGCCACAGAAGTCCAACTCTATTGACAGAAGTTTATAGGTACAACCCTAGTGTGGGAATAAACTCTTAGCTGGACATGGGCTGGAGGAGGGAAGTAAAATTGCGGATGACAATGAGGAGGTAATAGCTCATGAGTAGTAAACTGTTCAGGCAAAGGTATTATCCACCCACCCACCTGTATACACATAAGTATGACTGAAATTTACTTCTTTGGTTGATTTAATTTTGTGGTAGATAGGCGAAAGAGATCAGAGATCTAGGCTCTAAGATGTACCTTTGCTACCCAGTCTCTGGGAGAAATCCACTTCATTTATTTTCATACAGCCATTACTAATTTAACCAATGTTTACTGATCCAGAAGGCAAGGCCATGTTATATGAGAATATATGGGAGGCTAACATTTCAGTCTTAGAGAATTTGGAAGGTATTATAACAGAATGAACAATTGTATTACCAGGTAATATAAGATGAGAGCATGAACAAGTAGGAGTTGGTCAGCTGAAAAGCAGGAAAAAGCAAATTATCCTAAAGAATGGAGGGAACGACATATTCCACTACCTGGAGATTAGAGGGGCCATGGTATATTTGGAGCAGTACAAGCAATTCAGTATGGGCGTGGCATGGACAAAGAGGGTCACAGCAAGAGCTGAGGCTGGCATCTCCCAGGGGCCAGGGTTTGAAGTGTTCTCTAAACTATGCTAACAAACGTGGACATTTCCTGAGAGCAGCAGGTACAATTGGAGGAAATGGAGGCTAGTTAGATGGCTGCAGCAGCAATTTAAGTGCGAATGAATGGTTGTCTAATCTAAAGTAATAGCTGTGGGGAATGGAGAGAAGGGGGCAGATAAAGGAATGATTAGAAGTAAGGATTTTAAATTTATCTCTTCCTGATGCAGAGCAGGAGGTTCAAGCCACATTTTCTACAGGAATGGGTATAGAGTAAGTGCTTAACAAAAAAGTCAATCATCGCATTGGTGCTGACGTATTGCCATCACTTTTAGATGCTGATTATGGTCTAGTTTTCAGCTATGGTATCATATTAGCCACATACCACATGCCATTCTGGGGGATGTATTTCAGCCTGTCAGTACTGAAGGTCAGGGACTCTATCTACTTCACTTCTATGAAACTATAAAACTACAGCACAGTTAATGTAATACAACAGGGCAAAGAGTGACCCCAATTTCCCATTGATCTGAAGACCCTGAGGTCATCTCTTCTCAGGGGTCTCCAGCACTAAGTTGTAATAGAGTAAGAGACTTCTGCTACATGCATACCATAAAAATGCATGCAATTTTAAGAGAAGCAAACTTGAGTTCAAAAAGTGGTTTCTGAGGCTGCAGGTACTTGATAAAACTACTTAGGAATCTGTGGGTGGGCTTCAGTGTCATGATACATATTGATAGTCTTATATTCTAGTTTAGTTTATGTGATCTTATAGTCCCAGCGATACAGATTCCTGCCATGACCTCAGCTCATCAAAGTATGAGTATATACTTTAATTATTTGATTTTTTCATTGTCTGTTCCAACATACTGTTGCCTTGTAAACTCCATGTGGGGCGGAACCATGTTTATTTTATTTATTACTCTATACCAGTTCTTATAATAGTACCTGGCACTGAGTAGGTACTTTGTTAAATAATAAAATAAGCTGAATAAGTTTGGGAAAAATTATTTGTGGTCAAGCTGTAGGTTTATTCACATTTCAAATGGACTAATCATATATGTCTTAGACCACCTTTAGGACTCTTCTAAAGCTATAATGATAAAAGAAAGAAGGCCCCCAGTTGGATGTTCAGATGCCATCTTTTGTATTTTATCTAGTTCATAGTATCCTTCTGTCTAGCTTGTTATCCATCCTTCCATCCATCCATTTATCCATCCATCCATCCATCGCTTCAGTATCTACTAAACACTTTTGTAGCACATCTACCACCCTTCCATATCAAAGATTGTGCTACATACTACATTCATTATCTCTAATGTTTACATCAACACCACAATATGATTATCTATATCCATTTTATAAATGAGGAACCTGAGGCTCAACAAGCTCACACAGATGGAAAGCAGTAGAGAAAGGATTCAGATTTTAGGTCTATCCAATCGGCTTTTTGACCCTTGGCTCTGCCATTTTCTACCTAGAGTTAATTCATTCTGTGCAGATCCACAGTAAACTGGGTAAAGCACTTACACAGCATCTCACTGCTGCTGCTGTTATGGGTTCCCCTAGGTCCCCTGATGATGATCCTGCTTGCTAATCACACCCAGTGCCATTTTTTTATTACACTCATGTCATTTATTATTTATGGCTATTTCAACAGGAAACCTGAAAATGACATTGTCCAGTCTTGCTGACTGCTAGTGTATACTGGTCTATCGATGTCCCATCAGATAGCCTTCCCCAGCCCTGGTTAGTCTCCTTTCCTGGGAATCTCTCATGTTTGAATCCAGATACTTTTCCTTTCTGGGGAAGCTTCAGATGGTTTTTCCTGGTTTCTCACCACTCTCTTTATACTTAATTCCCTGAAAAGACCCTCTTCTAAAGGATCCTTTCTGTAAACAAAATAAAATTTGACAGGAGTAGTAAAAGTACTATCTTTGTATTATTTTATACAACTCTTAGAAAACAATAACTACTAAAAATAATTAAGACACTTGCATTTCAACTCCATACCTCCATATATTTGGAATTTTGGAGTAGTTTTGGACATCAGGCCCTTGGCTAGTTAGGTAGAGAGACTTCTTGATAAAGTGGAAGGAGATAGGGACCTCAGTTCAAACTCCAGCTCCTTTTTCATTAGCCTGCTGTGTGTCTGTCCCTTGGCCACACAGTATTGCAACCTTGAGCAAGTTACCTTCTCTCTCTTTTTTTTCCTGTTACATCAGTGATAGGAGGAAAAGGGTGATTCTTACAGATCATGGTGGCTAGTTCCCAACGTAGATCAGAGGGGAAGAAAGAGCTAAAGGATTTCACTTACTAAATGTCTATAATGAGCCAGCAGACAGCAGACAGGTGACTTGTTTATATAGCATATTATTAATTGTTCACAACTCGGCAAGGCATATGTTCCCATTTTGTAGATATATAACCTGAGGTTCAAAGATACAAAATAGTGTGTCAGGATTGCTCAGCACTGGAGCTGGAAATTGTATCTAAATCTCTCTTTTGTCTCCAAAGCATTACTCTTTCTACCCCTGATCCCCATACTTAGCATTGTCCATTTTCATTTCTCTGGTTTGTATCATTTGTGCATATGGTTTTTAGCTTTCTTTGAGAGCTTTCTTCTATTATTTTCTCTTTATTTTGTATCTTATTCCCTAGCGCCTAGTGAGTGTGGTGGGTCCTATGAATGCTTAACACACACTTCTCTTAAAACATATCTGAGCATGCTTTGTTTTAATTTTTAACTATTAACTTCATGCCTCAGACATGAGAGTAAGACTTATTTATCCTACATCTTTTCTGATGTTTTTATTGTTACTACTCATGCTCAGAGCTGTCTTGTAGATTTTGCCCTTGAAAAATGGAACTTTTTATAATTTTAGTTATGAGAGTGTAATAAAAATCCCCAAACTAATAATACTTTGATTTTTTCTAACTTGCCTTTTTTGAATGTCTATTACTTATATAAAAATGGCAAACTGCCTCTTTTATTACTTCAAATTACTTTTGTTAGAATACTCTATGTTGTCAAGTTTCAAACTGAAGCCAATGTTCAATACAAGTCACAGCCAGCAGTGAGGAATATGTTTGGGGCTTTTTCCTTACTCTTCTTCTAAAGGCCTCGATCCAAGCTTTCCACTATCTCAAAACTGTACTGGTAGCATTTGAAGACATTCATTGACATAAAAATATTTCTTTCCTATTTACCGATTTGGGAAGAGCTTGACTGCCTCTATTTAGGTGGATTTCAATGGAAGTCTAAGAAATAAAGTAAAGACAGGTAAGCCTGTGCTGTACTCTGGAAGAAGTTTACCAACCTGCATGGCCCTATGAAGGCCAACGGCTTTGGTCACAATGCAATGCTTTTATTACTTGCAGAAATAATCTCCAAAAGACAAACACTCTGATGTGGATTAGAGGCAAATGGCGACCTCAAGGACAACCACCCAAAAAATGAGCGGAGCTTTTTGATAGCAGAGGCAGACTCTCTTTTCTCATTGTGGTGTGTTCTTTGCATTCTATGCTGGGACGTGTATGTGTATGGAGTCCCAGTTTCTCAGAGGGCACTCACCATTCTGAATTTGCGAGGCCAAGAGGTAACCATGCCAGGATGGTAGGTGAGATACGGCCTGGGGCTGAAAACCTTAGGGGGAGGTCCTTAGGCATATTAGGAACCACGTATGACTAAGAAGGAGGCTGGAAAGGGATGTGTCCTGGATATCATCTTTGGAGATTACAAATAATAACTTGATTTTTTTGGCCCCTGATTTCTTTATATATAACAAAGACAGATATTTCTGTTTCATGATAAATTAATTGAGACAGATGGTAGATATAAATTTGTTTGATGAGGCTGTATTTTTTTGAATTATATTGCTGGGGTTTGAATTTCAAAGTTTTACTGTTTGCCAGCTGTATGGCTTTAGGCAAGTTACTTAATCTCTCTCTGCCTTGGTTTCCTCACCTGTCAAATGATTATAGAGTTGTGAGTATTAAATGACTTAACAAACATAAAGCACTTGCAACACTGGCCTGAGTAAACATGCAGTAATGTCATCTATCATTGCTTAAGACCAGGCAAGTTAAATAGCAAATCATAATCTAGTGGAGCCAGTTCAGGGATGTTTAAGATTTATGTGGGATAGTGGAATGATTTCTGTACTTATTAGGGTCATGAGTCCTGGATTCATTTATTCTTTCAGCAAAAATTTTTATGGGCATCAACTATGCTAGGCACTGAGTTAAATATTGAGGATACAAAGACATACCAGAAATAGCCTTTCCTATAAGGAATTCAAACCCGCTATACTCCAGAAAAATACATCAAATTTATATCTACCATCTGTCTCAATTAATTTATCATAAAACAGAAATATCTGTCTTTGTTATATATAAAGAATCAATTCAGATAGGCAACCAGGACTTCCTATACAGTGGGGTTCCCAACTGGCTATGGAACATAGTGGAGAAAACATCTAATTTAGCCTGTCCATGGCCTTTCTCTAGAAAGGTTTCTGTTAAGGTGTAAGACTTGAACCAGTGGCCTGAAATCGGTCCTAGGAAATGATCCAGGTGGGAAATGGTAGGTTCAAGGACCTAGAAGTGAGAAAGGGAATGGTATGAGACACTGTATTCTATGGCCCTACAGAAAACTCCTTGCAATGGTCCTAGAAACTATCCACGGTTAAACTCAAGTGGTGTTGAATTTCTGAAGTTTATTACTTACTGACCAATTGGCATTTGGTGACTTTTATCTTTGGCAGCATAACTTTGCTTTCCTGGTTTTCTTTCCCTCCTTCTGCAATTATGGTCTATCCCATAATTCTTTTACAGAAGTCATGTAATCTTGGCAAGTAACTTAGCTTTTCTGAAAATCAGTTACTTCCTTTGAAAATTATCACCTTTCTCATTAGGAGTAATTGTCCATTGTTATTTAGTAATAGCAGAGGTAATCTGAGTGGGAAACATTTATTGACTCCAGACTACATGCCAAGAACTGTGCTAGATACTTTTTATCTAATTTAAATTAGGGGGATAATTCCACGCCCTTTAATTCTTAGCAGGATGTCTAGCATAGAATCAATTCTCAATAAACGTCAATCATTACTATATTTTTCTCATTCAATCATAACAACCATTTTCTGAGGTCAGTATTACTATTATCTTCCTTCTTTGCTTCAACAGATGAGGAGTTTGAGTCTTTCAGAGGGGAATATTAAGAGTGGGGGTGAGAGCCGAACTCCTGGCTGGTTTTCTCCTAAGGCTGTACAACGTAACAGATAACAAAAGCATTTTGTGAGACATAGAGCTCTACATTTAAGCCAGTTGTCACTACACACAAGAGATTAAGTACATAAGAGGCCAGAGTCCTTACAGAGGTAGATGAAGTAAAATTGGGACAAAATTTTCATCGAATGAGAAATTTTGTCTGAAGTCAGAAGGAGTTCGGTATTGTGTGTGTACGTATGTGTGTGCTTTTTCTCCTCTGAAGGTTTTTTTAAGGAACCTAAGAGCTAAAATCTATAGGAAGGAGAAGGTAGTCAGCAGGGCTTCTGAAATAACTGGTATCACAAGGTTTCAGGTAATCCTTTGGGTCGTGAGGCTCAAGCTAGAGAGATGAAGTGGAAGAGGACACTAGAGCTTCCATCTAGTCCTTGCAGCAGCACCGTGAGGCATGCAAAGCAAGCATTCTCTCCATTCACAAAACTCACAAACATGAGACCAAGAGACTTTCCTGAGGCTTTCTGATCAGAATTTTCTGGACTTCAAGTGCCATTCCTTTTTTTGAATAAAGCATGTTAAAATTCCAGCTCTCTCAATGAACCAAAAGCCAAATCAATTGCATAAGGCTCTACTATACAGTATCTTCTGGGGAGATAAAAGCACTGAACAGTATTCAAGAAATCCAGCTTGTGATTTCCAGTTTGAAAATAACAGAATTCTCAAGTTCAAAGCATGATTTTAGACATGTTTATAAAATCTAGCACATATTTAACTTATAAAGAATAAAATTCAAATAGATTTCTTTCTCATTAGGGCTACTACTCTTTCTCTTCCTCCTTTCTTTCCTCTTCCTTTTTTTAAAAAAGCCACCTTTCCTTGCAGTCATCTCTCTTCCAAAAGAGTTGTAAAGATATTTGTTCTATTAGGTCATCTGACTCTTGGACTGTTTCCGAGTGCTGTTCACCCAGTTAACTGCTGGCCTCCTATAGTAAAGAGTACGTTGCTGGGTCCTGGACTTGCCCACGACAGAACGGTGAGGGTGTGGCACAGGCAGCAGCTAGCAGCTATGTGACTGAGATGGCTGTGCCACTGAGACCCTGCGGTCGGTGATCATCTGTGCTGTGCCTCTTGTTTGGTGGGTCACTCAACTTCATAATCGCTTCCACAGAGCCAGGAGCATGCCTTCCCTACCAAACTGAAAAATATAGAAATGCTTGGGCTATAGTCCAAAGCAGTGATTATCTACTCAGTGGAATCCTTTGTCCCCTGAGAAGCTAGTCTGTGGTTTCCAGGGGTCAGTGCTTACTCTAGATCAGGGTACAACATTTTCTGGCAGCTTTATGTGGCATGGTTTTATGCTATGAAAAATGAGTTCCCAAAGCTCCTTTTTTATACTTTCTCATATGCCTGTATAGGGAAGAGACAAAAGTAGTCCAGAAGCTGGACCTGAAATTGTGGATCCCTAAGTTTTGGCTGTAAGTTTTCCTAATCATCTGCAATGATCTCATTTGCATCAGAAGCATAGTGGCCCAGGTGAGAGTGGCCAATCCTGTTTCTGCTCCACTGACTAGACCACACTAGGGGTATCCTGTACAGGCCTCAGCAACACACTGTACACACTATGAGATCCAGGAATATCATTAAAAAGAAAAGGCATGCACGCTAGGAATTAAAATTTATATTTACATGTTTTCAAAAATCCATACATCCCTGGCTGATATTCAGTTGCATGAACTGGTATGGCAGTATCAATTATTCAGTTTGGTACTCCAAGACCCCCTTAGGCCTCCCTCCTTGCTATTCTAGCTGCCTGGCACCACTCCTCCCCTGGGGCTCCCAGACCTCCCCAGAAAGCAGCAACTAAAGGGTTAATGTCTGGACTGTTGAGGTGAGCCTGCTCTAGACTCCAGACCAGTGCCTGTTCTGATTGGTCAGTGCTTGTCTCATCTGAGTTGCTATTACTTTTTAATATTGCTGCTGTTCTAATGAATTAGATTATAAACAAACACAAGAAAAAGCAGTTAAAATGATTGGATAAAAGAAAAAATTGGAAGGTGTAATATTTCCATTGGCTCTGTAAAGTTGAGGTCCCCCTGTTCTGTTGACCAGTGATTTAGACTACATTATTATCTTTAGAACCCGTTCTCTGTCTTCTATCCTCTTCTCTTTACCTTAGCTCAATCACCATCATTTCTCGCCTACAACAGCTTTCCAGTTGACTCTGACGCTTACCCATTGCTCTAGCCCAGGGTCCAGTGATCCTTACTTTCAGGGGGTCTGTGAGGTCAAACCTATTTTCTTGATAATACTAATATGTATTTGCCCTTTTAACTTTCTTTATCTTATGGTAATACAGAGAAGTTTTCCACAGATTATGTGATGTGATTTTTTTTTTGCAACAGCCTTAAGGCAGTAGCAGATAATGATAACCTAGTTGTCATTTTGTTAAGCCACATTCAAGAGAGTTGAAAATGTAAAACAACTCACTTTTATTTCGTTACAAAGAATAGTTATTTTTCATAAAATACATTATTTATTAACATATAAGGGATTTATTGTTATTTTAAATGATTAGTAAATATTTTTAAACTTTCTCACTTTTAATTTCTAATATAGTAAATATTTCTGGATATGACCCACATAAAAGGTCATTTGAGTTCTCAACAATTTTTTTTTGTACGCTGCATGGCAGGATCACATTTCATTATTTTTCCAAGTGAGTTTTCTGTTATTGCAGCACCATTTGTTACTGTTTTTGTTTGCTTGTTTAGATTTTTTTTTCTTTTTAGGTAGTACACGGGCTGGGAATTGAACCCAGGTCTCCACATGGCAGGTGAGAATTCTACCACTGAACTACCCATGCACCCCCAAGTTCTCAATAATTTTTAATCATGTAAAAGGGTCTTGAGACCAAAAAGTTTGAGTACAGCTGCTCTAGACAGTTTGAGTCTAGCTGATCTAGTCAAACTGATCTACTAACGGTACTGAGTCTATGCAAATCAGATTCTTTCTCCTTCTTGCTAGGGCCTTTACATGTATGCTTTCCTAACCTTGAGGTACCAGTTGTGTGCCTGACATTGTGCGAGGTGAATTCACAATAATCCTAGGGAGCTGATATTATTATCTACATTTTATAAGAGGAAACCAAAACTCAGAAAAGTAAGGTGCCTTGACCTGGTATCCAGACTTATCACTGGCATAAATCCAGTGATCTGTTTCCTACAACTGTGCTTCTTCTTACTAGGTTTGCCCGTGTGTAGTGGGTTGCATAGTCTTCCCCAAATCCATATCCACCCAAGACCTCAGAATATGACCGCATTCGGAAATAGGGTCTTTGAAGATGCAATTCGTTACGGACCTTGAGATGAAAAGACTCTGGATTTAAAGTGGGCCCTAAATCCAATGACCAGTATCTTTATAAGGGACAGAAGATGGATGTAGATACAGAAAGATAGACCAAAACATAGGAAACAGACACACAGAGAAGACCATGTGAAGATGACAGCACAGATATGAAGGCTGTAGCTACAAGCCAATGAAAGCCAAAGGGCAAGGAAGGAGTATTCTCTAGAACTTTCAGAAGGAGCAGGCTCTGCCAAGACCTAGATTTCAGATGTCTAGTTTCCAGAACTGTGAGTAAATAAATT
The DNA here is from genome assembly GCF_023851605.1 of Tamandua tetradactyla. Lineage (NCBI taxonomy): Eukaryota > Metazoa > Chordata > Mammalia > Pilosa > Myrmecophagidae > Tamandua > Tamandua tetradactyla. Next base: position 64,876,431 of record NC_135334.1, on the reverse strand, counting down.
TCTGTTGTTTTAGGTCAGCTATTTTGTGGTAGTTTGTTATGGCATCCCTAGAAAACAAACACAACTTCTGTTAACAGAAGGTGGGCTGCTGCTGAAGCAAATACATAAAAATGCGGAAGTGGCTTTGGAATTGGGTAGAGGCTGAAAGAATTTCAAAGGCCTGATGGAAAAAGCCTTGATTGCTTGAAGTGAGGCTCAGTGAAATCAGGACTTAAAGGCAACACTGAATAGGGTTCAGAAGGATGTGAGAGGCATGGTAGAAAAAGCATCCATTGCCTTAGAGAATGCATGTATATTGTCATGAAGAGAATGCTGATAGGAATATGGTCATTAAGGGTGCTTTTGTTGAGGCTTCAGAAAAAAACGAGAAGTATGTTATTGGAATCTTGTGGGAAGGTGGATCCTTACTACAAAGGAGCAGAAAATTGCATTTAATCATGTTTTATACACAGAACCTATCAGCTATGAACTTATATATTTAGGCAAATAGACTTCTAAGCAAAATGTTGAAGAAATGGTCTGATTTCTCCTTGCTGCTTAAGGCAAAATGTTAGAGAAAATAGATAAATTGATAAATAAATTGTTAAGCAAAAGGAACCAGAATTTGATGATTTAAAAAGTTCTCAGTCTTTCTATATTATAAAAGATGCTAAAGCGTGTGCTGGAGAGAACACCACTGGTGGGTCTGGACACCCTCTTGCTGGAGAGATTATGTATGTGACTCATAGGTCCAATGAACCATATCAGCAGAAGCCCAAAATAGATTCTGTGGAGAACCCTGTATTGAATGGTGTGGATCCCTTCACATATGCGGAAGAGCCACAAGGTTTTCTGAGAATATTATACAACTAAAAACAATGCCTGCCTGCACTGAAAGGAACAGAAGCTGGACAGAATGAAGAAAAGATGTCAGACCTCTGGAATTCTACAGGCAGGAAATAGGATGATGGAACTACTTGGCTACAAATTTGCACTACTCTTTAAGAAAAAGGAAGAATAATTCTAAGGGCAGAGCTGTAGACATAGAGTCAAAGGACAGAGGGGCCAACTTGGAGGCAGGGGTGGAAGGCTTCTTTGGGCCCAGAGGCACGTCCTGAGAGGTCTCCATGGACATAAAGGGTGGAGCCTCTAAAAGCCCAGGGGGAAATGAATATCCTATGTAACCTAATGTTAGGTAATATATATTAGGAAATGAATATGCCATGTAACCTCTGTATGTTAATATTGTGAAATTCCATAGTTCCTGCTTATAAGTTCTGGGATATTCACAGCAACTTCTTAAAAAATGCTACACATCAGTTTCCTAGGGCAACTGTAATAAAGTACCACAAGCTGGTTGCTTAAAACAACAGAAATTTCTTTCACAGTTCAGGAGGCCAGAAGTCTGAAATCAAGAAGTCAGCAGGGTTGACTATTTCTGGAAGCTCTGAGGAAGAAACTATCCTATGTCTTTCTCTAGCTTATGGTGTTTGTTGACAATCCTTGGCACTCCTTAGGGTGTAGCTGAATCACTCCAAACTCTGCCTCCATTGTCACATGGCCTTCTTCCCTGTGCATCTCTCCCCTGTCTCTGTCACCAAATATCCCTCTCCTTATAAGAATGCGAGTCAGTCACTGGATTTAGGGGCCCATCCTAATCTAGGATGACCTCATTTTAAATTGGTTACATCTGCAAAAATCTTATTTCCAAATAAGGTCATTTTTGCAGGTTCTGGGGGTTAGGATTTCAATATATATTTTGGGAGGACACAATTCAACCTACCACAAGCTGTGTCAGAGTTGCACTGTTGGTCTTTTTGTGGTGAAATCCTATTCTTCAGGCTTCCTTGGTTACAGTCCTGCCATCTAAGTTAAAAGGAGAATAGGCCCTCTTTCTTTCTTCCTTCCTCCCCAAAACAGCAGAACAGAATCTGGCATGACACATGATTGTGTTTAATGGGTAGATTCAGAGTCTGGATAGCTGTGTTGGTAGGTTCACTGCCTTGCCTCTAATCCATTTTGCTATTGCCTTTTCCTCTATCCACACCTGATTTCAGGCTCATTGCCTCACTCCTGAACAAATGAAACAATATTCTAACCATTCTCATCTGCAAGCTTTCTTCCCATCCCTGAATCTTTCATATCTTTTCCTTTGAAGTGAAAAAAATGGCTATTGCTTTTGTCTGCTCAGCATTTCATTCCCTTCCTCTGCTAACCATGCTCCAGTTCTCTGATGTGAACTCTGCTTTCCCAGTGTCAGGGTCTTAGTTGGTGTATCCATACAAGTGCCAGTTCTCTCCTGGACAAAGAGTGCATGAGCTGATCACATCAATCAGATAATATTTCCCTGGGAATTTGAGTTTGAGCAGAATAACTCAAAGGCTAGAATATGCTTGGTGTTTACTCCATCCTTCTATAACACCCTGAGGAAACTGCCCATTGTTTCCTGGTAGGTAGCTCCCCAGAGTACCTCAGATTTCTACACTTTCTAAGACTTGGTTCTTCAAAGTACGAACTGCCACTTTCCTTTTACCCCCTGTGGTAGTTAGGTTCAGGTGTCAACTTGGCCAGGTGAAGGTGCCTAGTTCTGTTGCTGTAGACATGAGCCAATTGTACGTGAGCTTTATCTGTTGCTCATTACATCTGCAGTCGGCTAGGAGGCATGCCTGCTACAATGAATGATGCTTGATTTATTTGGTTGGTCCAGTTCAGCATACTCATCTCAGGACTCGCAGCTCAGCCCAGGCCTTTGGAGAGGCAGAAAGAAATCAGCCTGGGGAAAATTGTTGGAACACAGAGGACTGGAGAGAAGGCCAGCAGAGATCACCCTGTGACTTCTCACGTAAGAAAGAACCTCATTTGAAAGTTAGCTGCCTTTCCTCTGAAAAGCTATATGTTAACTAAATAAATCCCCTTTTATTAAAAGCCTATCCTTCTCTGGTGTGTTGCATTCCAGCAGCTAGCAAACTAGAATACCCCCCTTATGTTATCTAAATATAAATTGTTAGAAAAAAATCTTTACTGATTTGAGCCATCTTTGTACATAGCCCTTTCTGTTCTGAAGTCTTCATTCATTCACCATTGTCAGGATGATAAAGTCTTGGCACCTTTGCTTGGCTTCATGGCCATTGAATCTCTATTAATCATCTTCCCTAGGATACTACTTTATTTCTGACCCCACAGACTTCCTCTAAAAGGTGTATATTTCTTATTTTAGAATCCATGTACTCGAATTTGAGACTCAATTCTGCCATTAGCTAGCTGTGTCATCTTAAGAACAGTGATGTTGATAATAACTGCTACTTTTCATAGAGAAAAGTATACTATGTGCAAGGCAGTTGTGTGTGTGTGTGTGTGTAACGTTAAGATAAACCAATAGTTTTCAATTGGTGACAGTTTTGTCCCCCAGGGAACATTTGGCAATGTCTGAAATAATTTTTGGTTACATCCTCTGGGGAGACTGTATTATCCTTGGGGTCTAGGGCGCAGAGGTCAGGGATACCGCTAAATATCTTACATAAGATAGCACCCCAAAATAAAGAATTGTCTGGCTCCAAATCTCAATATTGCTGAAGTTGAGAAACTCTGCAATAATCTGGTGAGGTAGATCTTATTCTCATTTTACAAAGGAGAATCTTGTCACCCAAAAAGATCCAGTGTCCCTGGGTGCACATCTAGTCAGTAGTGAGCCAAAACCCAAGCATAGGTAAATCTTGGCTCCAAGGCCCATGATCTTTCCATGATGCATCTCTAAGCATTTCCTTACTAGAGTATGGAATCCTGGTGGAATCCTGTGAGGCAGAGCTCAAGGTGGGGGTGGGTTGCATGTTTCCATGGGTCAGAAGAACAGACTCTAAGCTTAGGGCCAAGTCATGCCAAACAGAAAGCTATGCTGAAGGGTAAATCCTGGTAGCTGGTAACTGGGTATAAACTGGAGCTTCCAAAATTGAACACAAGGGTTTGGAATGGCACATAAGAGACACACAGAGAGAACTGATGTGGCCCTAGGAGTAGAACCATAGCATTTTTTTTGTAGCTCTATAAGTGAGAAAGAATTGTTAAGATCATGAGACAGATGAGACTTAGAGCAAGTAATTTACTGCATCTAAGACTCAATTTACTTTTTGGGGCAACTAGTAAACAAACCACCATCCCTACCCACCTTGTAAAGCTCCAAGGAAGAAATGGACTTAGATTTGTCAATGATTGTTGTCATTTTGGTAACATGTGTTCTAAGTGTGATATCCAAAGGTCTTTTGTCCCTTCTGCTTCAAATGACACACATTCTTGACTTTGTTCTGAAGTTGGTGCTGGCTCTGTATGTATGGATATAATGAAACAACTGGAATTCATTCCTGTTTGCCCAATAGAGTGTCCCCAGTGGTCTGTGGTTTGGCTATTACTCCCCATCTCCACATTTGTTCCAGACTTTCTCTGTGTTGTTAACATTATTTGTCAATAAATCATTGCCTTTCCCATGTTTGAGTGCCCAGAGGCCATTGCATTTGGACTCATCTTGAAAAGCCAAATAATGTAAGTAGAAAGCATAAATAATAGATGAGCTTCTTACTCCCTAGGGGTTCTGGCAGGCCTGTTCACAAATGTAGTTTCTTTTAGTCTCTGTCCAGTTTAATTTTAAAGGTCTATAGGAACAGTGTTTAGTCCCAAATAAGAAAACATTAAATGGGGCAGATTCTTTTCCCTATCTATGTTAAGTGCATAAAGATAAATGTGAAGATAAACATATTAGAAATAGGCAGAATTTGCCAAATAGCAGAGTTCTATCTTTTTACCCTAATTTAGTTTTCAGGAGGAGAGCTGGAAGAAGAGACAATAACCCTTGGAAAATTGCCATTTGTATTTTAAAATAATAATAATAAAATCTCCATAAAAAAGAAAAGTTATCCTACTGTGAATTTAACAAATCTTGGCATCTGGTCTATTTCTCTGTATTAATTTGCTTTCATTTATTTATTTCTTCTTCTCATACTCTTCTCTTTCATGCAAAGGTAATACAGTTGAAGGCAATTAATACAAATATTTATTCTCTACTGTAAGTAACAGCAACATGTGTGAGCTATTATTCCTTGGATATGCAAAGAAAGCTTCTGGTCCTCAAGTTTACCACTCAGCTTCCCAGCAAGACCCAATGACTGTGTGTTCAATTTTGTTTTATTTCTGCATGAACAAACACATAATTATTTATAATCTTCCATAAATAACCTCTGTGTGTCTAGCCTCTCGAACTCTCTTCTACACATTACCAGGGTTAATTTTCTAAAATACATATCTTAGATCCCCAGTCCCCAGTCCCCTGTCTGTCACCTGCCTTAGAAAGCAAAGTATAAAGTCCTTATCTCGCATTCAAGACTATCAGACTCAGTTCTGTGGATTCTGGCCAAGGTGGAGTAACAGAGATCAGATACACCTTCATAATATTTTTTAAACTGGAAAAATTATGAAATAATAGTTTTCAAACATTGGACATGAGGAAGTATAGAACAGTGATCTGTGATAGAGAGGGAAAAAAGGTGAGACATATAACTGCCAAGTTTACTGCCTGGAGAGAGTTTCCTGGCCACAGCACAAGAAAGGAGTCTAAGGCAGAGCTGAGAGCACTCCTATACTTGAGAAAATAGAGATTTCACAGTGTGGCATATCAGAGTACAGAGATCTGATTAGAAAGAAAGCTCCAGGGATTTAAAGAGGGTCCTCAAATTTTTATATGAGTATAGATTAGCACAGGTATATAACAAACTACTAAAGGACGGGGGAGTACCACCCAGGAGAATTATAGGAAACGATCACTGGAGCTTACACAGGGCTGGAAATAATTCTTACTAGAGCTAAAAAAAATCTTGTACTAGATGGTGCATCAGAAAGTGTATCCAAAGAATCTGTTCTCAGTATTGAGGTAAAATTAATTCTAGACTAAAAACTTCTCTTGTCATGCCCAACAAAGCTGAAAAGCAAGCTCAGGTAGTATTAAATAGTTTTAAGCAACAGTATGCCAAAATAAAGTTCAAGAATATTTACAGGAACATAAAAATATCCAAACCCAAACAGATGTTTATCCAAACTGATGAAATTAACAATATCCAGTAAAAATTACCAGGCACACAAAAAATCAGGAAAATAGGACTAATATTGAGAGAAAATCCAATCAATTGAAACTAACCCAGAAATAATAAAGAAGGTAGAATTAGCAAACAAGACATAAAAGAGCTATTATTTCTGTATTCCACGTGTTCAAGAAGGTAGAAAAAGCATGAAAATGTTAAGGAGAGACATGGAAGACATAAAAAAATAAGCTTTTAGAGATGAATAAAAGAATGTCTGAGAGTTTTAGAAAAATATACTGGCTGGTGTTAACAGAAAAAATGGTGGTGCGAAAGAAAAAAATAGTAAACTTGAAAATGTAGCAAGAGAAACTGTCTAAAATGAAAAACAAAGAAAAGAAATACTGAAAATAGCATGAACATAGTGTCTGTGAGCTGAGAAACAACTTTAAGTAGCCTAGTTATGTGCAACTAGAGTCCCTGAAAAGGAGTAAAGCAGAAGAAATATGTGAAGAAGTAAAGACCAATATTCTTCCAAATTTGATGAAAACTGTAAACCATGGATCCAAGAAGCTCAATGAACCCCAAACCAATTAACTTGAATAAATCCACACCAAGACATATCGTAACTACCTTACAGAAAACCAATGATAAAGAGAGAATCTTCAAAGGAGCTGGGCCAGAAGGCTGTTCGTGGACAGCAACACTGATTGGAATGGTCTCAGATGATAGCAGAACAATATCTTTAAAGCCCTGATAAAAATCTATCAACTTCAATTTTAAATGCAGTGAAAATGTCTTTCATAAAATGAAGATAAAATAACTATTTATTTTCAGATATAAAAACAATGAAAGAAATTGTTATCAGTAGACATGCACTGCAACAAATGTTAAAGGAAGTCTTGAAGGTAAAATAAAAACTGTACTTGAAGGAATTCTGTATCTATAAAGAGAAATGAACACTATAAAAAGTTTTTTCTTTTATTATTAAAAAATCTTTTTAAAAATTCACTGTTAAATGCTAATAAATGAAAAAAAATCTAATTATACAATTGTGTGTATATAAATATACCATATATATATTTTACTAGATAAAATGGTATATTGTTATTTGAGGAAAGATTGTGATAGCTTAAAGATGTATGCTATAAACTCCAAAGCAATCACTAAAGTAACAAAACAAGGAGTTACATCAAGAAAAGAAATAAAATGGAATTACAAACATCTTATTAATAGAAAAAGAGGCAGAAAAAGAAGAAAAAGGGAAAAAGAGCTGATTGGTCACAAAGACAAGCAAGTTAGTGGACTAAAACCCAATCGTATCATTAATCACCTTAAATGATTAAATGCCAATGAAGTGATATATTATCAGACAGGATAAAAAAGTGAAACTCAACTATATGCTGCCTATAAGAAGCCCAGGTTACAAGTTAAAGGATGGAAAATGCCATGTTAACAATATTCAAAAGAAAGCAGAAATAAAAGTTCAGTGTATGTTAGTATCAGAAACAGTATATTTCTGAGTATTACAGGGATAAAGAGGGACTTTTCATAATGACAAAGGAGTCCTTTCAACAAGGGTACACAAGATCCTAAATGTTTATGCACCTAATAAATTCAGCTTAAAATACATAAAAGAAAAATTGATAGAATTTCAAGCAGAAATAAACAAATCAGCAATAATGTCAGTTATTACTCCTCTCTCCATCACTGATAGAAGAAGCAGGTAGAAAATCAGTAAGGTTCTAGAAGACTTGTAAAACACTATCAACCAACTTGATCTTATTGACACTTATAGACAATAAGTTTCTATAATAACAACAGCAGAATATACAGTTTTTTTTCAAGGATGCAGAATTTTACAAGATAAACCATGTAGTGAACAATGTAATATGCCTCAATAAAGTTAAAAGAGTTCAAATAATAAGTATGATCTCTGACCAAAATGGAATTAAATTAGACATCAAGAACAGAAACATTTCTGGAAAATCCCCAGAATATTTGGAAATTAAATAGCACACATCCACATATCCTATTACCAAAGAATAAATCAAAAGAACATTAGAGAGATATTTGAACTGAACATCTCAAATTAATGACATTAAATTCCACCATAAAGTGTGAAAGCATTCATACTCTAACCCCTCCATGCTTTTAGAATGACATCTCTCTCCAGTAAGTACTTACTGGTACAGTACTGATACCCATACCAATGCCAGTACCAGGAAAAGGGATAGTTTTTATACCAATAGTAGCAGCAACTAAAGTAATTTATTGAGCACTTATTTTATGACAGTCATTTTCCATTCATTACCTCATTTAATCTTCCTATAGGTATTTTGTATATGGTCTCATTTATTTCTCCTACAATTCTATGAGATTTCTTCTTCTCTTTCTCCGTCTTCTCCATTTTACAAAGGAAGATGTTGAGGTTTGGAGAGAACTAAGGGACTTCTTCCAGGTCACACAGCCATTCTGCCATTCAGAATCTGATGGATGCCCAGCATCTGCAAGGTTCTGCTCCACGCACACAGCTTGGAGTTGCAGGTGTGTATGGCTTCAAAACCTATTCTCTTCCGCATCATATTCTGCTGCCACTTCTATAGTTCCTGATTTTCCTGAACTTCTCCTCCAACTTGAGGGGATCAGTACAATGTTGAACACATAGTTGGGATACAGGAATTGGGATGGGAATCTTCATTACTAATAAATGTTTGCCCTGTATTGAATCCAATGATGGGACTGTCACTTACGTTGTCATCTTTATTCCTCCTCTGGACTGTGTGAGTTTAGTGTTATTATCTGCATTTTAATGTCCAAGTCTGTTTTGACTCTTTCCTCTTACCTACTTCTTTTTCTCTAGCACCCTGGTCTAAGTCACTTATCATTTCTTGTCTCAACACTGCTATGGCTTTCTAATTGATTTCCCAACTTCCATTCCTGCCTCCTCGCAATTCATTTTTGACAAAGTAGCAATAATAATTAAAAAAAATATGTAGACTCAGGTCAAGTACCTTCCATGCTTAAAAATCATTTAGTACACTTAGATTAAAAGACAAAATAACTCCTTAAGGAGGCCTGCAAGGATCTGTGTGATCTGGTTCCTGCCTACCTCGTTAATCTCATCTCTGTCCATTTCACTCTGGCTATAAACAACTGGGCCTTTCTGGACTCTTAGTTCTTGAAACGTATGAATCTCTTTCCCACCTGCAGCTTTCAGACATGCTGTTCCTTCCACCTGGAATACATTCTTCCACGCTCACTTCAACATCTCTGTTCATGCTTCACCCTCACCTTGTATTTCGTCTCCTCAAGGAGGTATTATCTGACCCATTCCCCTTCCACTATAAATTCACCTCATTAATCCTCTCCTAGCTCTGTATTCTTTTGCTTTGTTGCCCTTGTCATAATTTAGCTTCATATTTTTATTTATAGCACTTATCTGGGTCAGCAGAGAGGCATATCTTACACAAATCAAGAGTTCAATGCTCTCTTTTTATTTTATTCTATTTCACAACTGCATTTCCTACCCAGACTGTCCCTTCTTTTGTTTTTGAAACAATTTCTTCTATTGTCTTTCACAGTATCCCAACCCTCGATTTTCTTCTTCTCGCACAGCCCACTGTTTCTTTCTCTCCTTTTCTGAAGCCTCTTTCTCTTCTAGAACTCTAAATTGTGGCTTCTAACTAATCTTAGACTTTATCCTTTCCTTCACCTTATATCTTGCTCAAATCTCACATTTACACAACGTTTTAAATACCAATCCTAAACTGATCACCACCCGCCTACTCAATATCTCTACTTGGTTGTCAGTCATTTCAAACATGACTGAAACAGATTCTTCATACCCTCAAATGCTAAAACCAAGATCCTCCTAAACCTTCCTCAAGTGAGTATATTACTCTACCATCCATTCATTTACTCTGACAAGAAAATACTTTGAATTTACTCCTGATTGCTCTTTTTCTCAGACCTAATTATAAACTATCAGTAAATACTGTTCAAATTCCACCCCCCCCCAAAAAAAAAATCACAATCTGGTCTTTTTTCACCATCTGTACTGCTATGATCCTAATATAAGAACAACTGTCATGTTTCAACTGGACTATGGCATTAGCCTGCCATCTGGTCTCTCTACCTCCATACTTGCAGCTTCTCCCATAGTTTAATCTTTCATAACAGCAGTCAGAGGCAGGATCTTTTAAAAGCATAAAATAGGCCATATCACTTTCCTTTTTAAAACCTTCCAATATCTTCTCATCACAGAATAAAATCCAAACCTCTTACTATGGTCTATATGACCTATGACCCTGCCTACATCTCTGATCTCATCTTTCTTCCCAATTCCCCTTGTCATTGATGTGCCCCCACAGTGGCTTTTCTGTACCAAGAGCATATCAAGATCATTCCTATTTCAGGGTCTTTGATCTTATATCTTCCACCTGGAATGTTTTACCTCAAGATGTTAGCCTAGCTGACTCCTCATTATAAAGGTCTCAAATGTCATATCCTAAGACAGACCTTCATTATCCTTCCCACACTAAACAGTTCCTTTACCGTCATCATCCAAAGTTGTCTCCATCATAGAACTTCTCAGAATCTGAGATTATGATATACGTATTTATGGTTTGACTGTCTCCAACAAAATAGAAGTTTCCTGAAGATGGGGAATGCCTATGCTGCTCACTTTTATATCCTTAGAACTTGTTAACATACCGGCTCATGGTTTCTGAATATTTCTTGACTGACTGCCTAGCTTTACTTTGCTGAAATTGTTTATCTGGGCAGATATCAATAATCTGCTAATTGTATACCAAAGATTTGAAAACATTTTTTCATGCCAATCTACATATTTTTTTCAAAGCTGACATGAGCAACTGAATCCCAATTAAGGCAAAGAGTTTTGCTAGAGGCAAGAAATGCGATGACTCACCCAAACTATAGATTCATCTTTTCCTGAGCTGGAAGCCCCTCTGAAATCTCCAAGGCCTCCCAATCATATTGAAACATCATCTAGAGAAGGGGAAGGTCTGAAAAACAATTTTGGATCAGGAAGTTGAAACCACCAACTTAGATTATCATTGACTAGTTTTATTAAATCCCCATCTGTTTCAGAAATTGAAGCTGGTTGCAACAACTTTGTGATGGAGTTGGGGTTCTAGAAACTAACTTACAATTTAACTAACAGTGTACTTAATATTTTGGTATTTACTATGTGCTAGATCCTGCACAAAGGTCTGGGGATACAAAGAGAGAAAGACAGGAAAGAAGACAAATGTGCACATGATCAATTCCAGTGTAGGATAAAGAATGCTACAGCAGGGAGTATACAAGGATCTACAAGAGTAGAGAAGAGCCAACATCTAACTGCTTAGGAAAGATCTCCAGAGGAGGTGACATTGGAAAGTCAAGTAAAGAGCGCACTTGGCAGACCAGATGGGAAGGCTACTCGGTGTAAAGCTGTAACAGAGGTGACAAAAGAGCAGGACTGGTACAGGAAATAGGAAGCATTCTGGAGTGGCTAAATGGTTGGATGCTTTCAAGAAGAGTGGTAGAGTTGAGGTAGGCTGGTCCAACTCACAGAGGACCTTGAACAAACGAGTGATATGGAGTTGATCAAGGAAACCATTAAACTGAGTAAGGACGGTTTTGAAGCCAGAACAGAGGGAAGGTTATGAGCAACAGAGATTCAAAGTTGTGCTAAGTTTAGAGATAGGGTGATGCTGTCTTTTTTTTCACCCTAAAAATGTTCAGGCAGATGTAATAGAATAATGTTCAGGGACATTCCCAATTTAAAACTGGGGAAATTCTGAGATAAACGAGGTTGACACTTGTGTTAGATATGGCGTGTGAGAAAGAAAAGGAATCTTTTAGCAAGTGCTCTGTACAGACACACACACTCCAGACACACACTGTCCTATTTTTAATATTACAAAAACCACAGGGGGTAAGCCCTATTATGATTCCCATTTACATAAAAAGAGATGGGGTTTGCTCTGATATACTAATTTCTGTAAGTCTTCCTCTGTTATCAGACCTTAATGTTATTTTAATTTTAATGTGATGTTGGCATTTTCAACACTTAACATTAAGATTTAACTCTATCAACTATTTAAGCAATAATGGCACAATTTCTGTTGGCTTTGTTGCCTATATCCATAATTTACAAATATGGTAGCACATAAAATCAGCTTATTTATAAGTGCTTATAAAATAGGAATTCTTATTTCTTATCCTAGACAAGTAGTTCTGAAATGATGGAATATATTAGAATGAGCTGGGTTGTCCCGGACTCTGTATCCTTTATCAGTACTCCAGGTGATTCTGATACGGAAGCTTGAGCATCACTGCTCAAATAAACTAGAATCTCTTAGAATGAGGCCTGATATTTGTGTTTTTAAAAAAGGTTTATAAGATCATTCTACAGCCAACCCATGAGAGAAATTTGGGGTACACAATGAAATCTAAACTCATCAACATCTTCAACAAAATTCTTCACAATCTGACCCCAAATTACCTTTTCAGTCTTATCTGCCCCTCTTCTAAAGCAGCCCACATCCCTGTCACCCTGAACTTCCTTTCATAAAATTCTCATCCATTTTTTCTTCCTAGACATTTGTATTTATCAGATAGAATCATGTACAAACGTTTTCTCATCAAAACCTTCCCTGTACTTCTATTTACATGTCTTTCTCACACTTTACTATCAGTAGCTTGAGGCAGGAAATCCAATGGAAATAGCATATATCTGTACCAAATCTAAGCTCTGTCATTTAACAGCCATATGACCTTTGCCAAGTTTTTAACTTCTTTGAACTTTAACTTCCTTATTTGTGAAATTAAAATATAATTGGATTTCTCTCATACAGTTCTCACAAAGATTAAAGAGATAATAAATGGAAAGAGTCTTCTATTGTGATTGGCCTGGAGTAAGTCTTCAGTATAGGGCAGCTATTATTAATATGAATTTATATTACTAATATTACTGTGTAGCTATAGGATAAGTTTTCCCTTATTGACCTTTATAATTCCAGTACATTGCAAGCTCAACAAGTGTACCGAAGGAATTTAACTTTCATGTGTTCTGACTATAAACAAAGCTTTCTGTTCCCGGGAAGAACATTAGAGACAATGTCTGCTAAACCCTTAACCATCCTGCTGCCAATAGGAAGGTCCTGATGCAATGGAGCATTGCCACCACTCACATCAAGTACACAAGCAATGGGTCTTGTTTAAGGCTTGTCATACATACCAAATCACAGCGCTTAATGCTTATGAAGCTTGCAACTCAGACATGGCTTACATGTGTCGTGTAGATCATGTACTGAAACAAGCTATTCTTAGCTTTAGAAGTTTGTGGCTATGGAAACAGCCCTTGTATTTCCTAGACTCTCTTTGAAGGGAACAGTCAGGAAGGACTTCCTTGAACAGACATGTGGAGGTTGGGTTGAAGGAAACAGCAAACAATCTGTGGGATGTTTTAACTATGAAGCCAAGGCTAATTACTGCTCAAGTCTCCAGCAGACTTTTCAGTGAAAAGAGCAAGCATTTTAGGCGAGAAGGAGGAGGAAATGGGCGAAAGTGCTACATACTGATTTCTACGGTCTGGATTCTATTTGTCTCTGGGGCCTGCTAGAGTAGGAGTGAGAAAAAAAAAATACAAAAGAAAATATCACCATTATCTCTACAGGAATCCTGATTCCTTTTGTAGTTTTATTGCCAAACGGTTTACATTTTGAATTTCTGCACAAATTACTGAGACATATTGGCGATTAGGTAGAGAAGGAAGTAAAATAACATAGTCCTGATTGAGACCTTCTAGCAATGAGTTTTATCCTGCTTCAACCTATCCTCACCAATGTCTCTAGAAGAAAGTTCCTAATACTGAAATCAGATATGTTTCCTCTAAACAAAGCCCTTCAATAGCAATCCACTGCTTACAGTACAAAAATCCAAATTTAGTAACAGAATAGGGTCTCTTCACATCATCCTTTCTTTATTATTTCAGAATAAAGAATGTTGTTTCCTATAACTCCATGACTTTTTGAATATTTCCTTTTTTCAAGAATGCCCTTTCCCACTTCATCTGCATAGTTAAATGCTATTCATGTTTTAAAACTGGGTTATGCCTTCTCAGGTCACCTATTCCTTCTCTTTGCCTCTTGCCTCCACGAGTCGACCATGACAATTCTTATGCCACTATTCCCGACACAGATCTCCAATCTACAGCACTTCTTTCACTGGAATGCAATTACCTGCTGCAATCTTGTCATTACTAGTGAACTTGTCATTACTAGTGAGCTCCTTGAGGGCAGGTGTTCGAGCGTGTGCTCTCTACAAGTATGCCTACTATTACCTCGACAGGCTACCACAATCTTGGAGCAGTACTAAATATCCTGAGCTGAAGGGAAGGAGAGAAGGCCACTAACATTTGAAGTTGGGTAGTGGGGAGAGCATTATAGAAAGTAATAGTTCCTATGTGCCAGGCATCATAGTGGAAAAGTCCTTCCTCTTGAGCTTTCGTGACTGGAATATCTATCATATTTAATGCATTTGTGAGTGCTCCTTTGGCATTTATCTCAATTAATTAAACAAAATAACCTTGGGAGATAAGTCCTCATTATGGTTGGGTTCAACTTGGCCAAGTGATGGTGCCCAGTTGTTTGGTTAGCCAAGCACTGACCTAACCATTACTGCAAGGATTTCATGGTTGGCTGATAAACTAGAATGCTGGTTTATTAAATCATTAGTCAGTTGATTGTATCTGTAGCTAAGTACATCTAACATCAACTAAGTATGTGTCTTCCACAAATGAGAAATTCCAATCACTTGGATTTGACCTAATCAATTGCAGTATTTTCTTTAGCCAGCCTCTTCTGTAGAGTTCATCAAGTCCCTTCATCAGAGTTGCCAGCCTTGCAGCCTGCTCTATGGATTTTGGACTCTTGCATTCCCATGGTTGCACGAGATACTTTTATAAATCTCACATTTATAGATATCTCCGTTTGGTTCTTTTCTTTAGAGAACTCTGACTAATACAATCCTATTATCATCTACTTTTAGAAATGAGAATATGACAGGTAAATGGCTTTTTTCAAGGATTCATACTTAGTAAGAATTAGAATGTAGCTATAACTAGGGGGAATTGTGCTTAATTCTTTACATATATTATCACTAATTTACAAATCCATCATTATAATTTTGATTACCTCCACTTTACAGATGAGGAAACTGAGGATCAGTGAGACCAGGTAATTTTTTTAAGAACACACAGTAGGCAAGAAGCAGAACCAGAACTTGAAAGCCAAACCTCCAATATTTCTGTCATTCATATTAACCCAATTTGCTTGTAGTATGCAAAATATACCACTGAAAGGAAACCCACCCAGAGAGCCTCTTAGAAGAATGAATGTTTAAGCAGTTACTGCAAGGTCCTAATAAAGTGGAGGAAAAAAGCCATCCCACTGAAGAGGTACACGAAGTGTTTTTAGAAATCTCTGTGCAGGTACTGATAGGATCTGGAACTAAAGGCTATTTTGGGAAGCAATAATGGGAGAATCTGCTTCTCTTCTCTCCTATTTTCTCATTCTTGTACATCTACCGAAGATTCCAACCAATGGACCTTTTTATAACAGCTGGAATAATGCAAAAAATTTGGACACTGTTAGGATGGAATATGGCCAATACAGTGAAGAATAAAAGAATACACACCTCTGAGGGAGATGTGAAAGAATTTGGAAGTTTTAGGTAGGAGAAAGAAAGATTCACCAGCAATTTAAGAGAGACCCTTCAAATATTCGGAGGATTCTAATAAGGAAGAAAGAACAAAATCAGGATAGTAAGTAGAATCTCCAAGGAAGATTAGATTTCTTGTAGAGGCTATATGTGGATGCAACCAAGAAACAAGTCTCTTCCAGCTAATATAAAGGAGGATCTTCCCAAACTATGTGGGCTGCTCAGGGAGGTGGTGAACTGCCCATCATGGGAGACATTCCAATAAAGGTGATGAGACCACTTGGTGGGGATGCTGTAGAGAAAATTAAAGTATTAAAACCTTTAAAATTCCTGTGATCTCAGGATTCTCTGATTCAGAGAGCAACATTGAATTCAAATGAATAATACTAAAACCATACTTACCACAGTCATTATCATGTCTCTAGACATTTGGAGAGATAGATGATGTCTTTGCTGTTTATGTGGGAACATCTAATCACGAACAGAATTCAATTACACAATAACACCAGATAAGCCACTGGGACAGAACAAATCACAACCCCTTGGGGGAGAAGACAAGTCACAGATTATAATCAGAGCTTGCGTCCTTAGACATTCCTGGGTTCTTGCTATACAGTACTCGAAAGGGCTAAGAATATTATCTCTTTGGGATATTAAAATGTTTCTTGGTATGCACACAGTAACTCCCTTGTACTTTTCTTCTCCTATATTTCTTATCGACAGGGTAAGAACCCTATCTCCCAAAAACTGTCTTAAAAATAAGCATACTTTTTGAGAACTGTACAAAGAGTAAAACACATGGAAGGTCCTGTACCAGAGGTCAGAAGCAAATTTAGAGGCTTTGGTTATTCTGATGGAGTTACAGAATCAGGGCTGACAAATCGCTCCTTTTGTGTGTGTGTAAAACATAAAAGGAATCTAAATTCTGAGCAACTTACAATTTTCACTCAACTCATTTATTCAATAGCACAAAAAGCTTTAGGTATTCAAGGAAAAACTGTTGCCCAAACTATATATTACAGCTACCAATTCAAACCTCTATACTTTCCCTCTTGGGATTTATTATGCTCAGAATGAGATTTGAATGCTAAATCTAGGTCAAATAGAATTTTGCTCAAAGAATTCCCAGTCTTGGATACTTGGACGGTACTTTGGAAAGACTCATAGTAAGCGTTTTCCAGAGGTCACATGTGCAAATTTATTATTTGAAAAGTTGTTTATTGAATGCCTTCTTTTGCCAGGTATTCTGATAGGCACAAGAGTCATGGGTGTGAATAAAATATGGCTCTCCTCAATAACTCATAATTTAATGGTTGGGGGGACAGACTTACATGCTGTATTCTAAGAGCTACAAGAGCTCTGAAATATTAACATGGAAACAAAGTGGGGGTGGGGGTGCTGTGATTTGCAAATACCAAAAATGCTGGAACAGCTTTGTAAGTGGATAAGGAGAAGATATGGCACAAAATTTGTCAAAATTGAATTCTGGTGTTGGATGGACAGCGGAATCTGAAAATGATGAGCTGGGATACTTAGTTGAAGAGATTTCCAACTTAAATGTGGAAAAGTGGAGAAGCCTGTCTTCTCCTTGCAGCTTATAGTAAAATGTGAAAGGAAAGGGATAAACTGAGAAATAAAGTCTTGAATACAAAGGAATCAGAAACTGATAGGTAGGAAAATTCTGAACTTTTTGGAAAATGAGTCCCCAGAGAATAGTCCCTCACATGAAGATGTAACCAAACAAGGAACCAGTCAGCTGTTACAGGACAAGAAAGGATTTGAAATGCAGCTGTCCAGAAAGGATCTGTAGAAAGTCTTATTGTCTGAAGGTTAGAATCCCTGTATGTTGCAGGCCAAGCCAACAATTTTTTTGTGAGAACTTTATGAACAAAACTATGGCTTATATGGATACAAAAGTGCAGAAAAGGGACACATTTATGGGAAAAGGACTTCAAAGGTAGAAATGTGGAAGTAAAGGTCTGGAGACAAGAAATTTTGGGCCAGGAGTGTGGACCCACACATTTATGTGGAGAAGCTGAGTTTGTCCTGGAGGCAGAGGTCCGGCCTTCCACCACAATGTTTAGGAATAGCTTTGGTGTGCCAGGCCTCATAGAGGGTGGAGCACATTCCCCTGGGATTGGGGAGAGCCTGGCTACCATCCCATGGTTCTAAAGGGGTTGAGTATGTGCCCTGGAGATGGCAGAGAGTCTGTGTGTCACCCAGACGCTTGAGGAGGGTGGAGCTGAGAACAAAGTGGTCTCACTAGTGCTTGGATACGTTAAAACCCTCACTCCGATGTTTGGAGAGAACAGGTCCACTGTGTAAGACTTTGGAGAGTATGGGACTGCTGCTCTCTCAAGCCCTGAGGGTAAAACATCATTCTATAAGTGACTCTCAGACTTTGAAATCTATGGAGTTTTCCCTGAAGGTTTCTGGAACTGTGTGGGAGCTTTGACCCCTGTTTTCCTTTCAATTTCTCCCTATGGCATTGGGAACATTTCTCCTATGACTGTACCTCCATTTTATATCGGAAGCAGAAAACTTGTCTAAGTTCACAGGTCCACAGCCAGAGAAGAGTTTTGCCTTAGGACAGACCATGACTGTAGTTGATTTTGATGAGACTTAGTACTGTTTTTGAGTTTGTATTGTACCTGTATTGTTACTGAAATTATTCAAGGCTTTTGTGGTATTGTGATGGAATGAATATATTTTGCTTAAGGAAAGAACATGTTTTTAGGGGTTCAGTGGGTCGAATGTGCTGGTTTGAAATTGTTATGTACCCTGGAAACTTTTAATAAAATCTTTTGGGTACAGACCTATTGTGGTGGAACCTTAGGATTAGGTTATTTCCATGAAGATGTAACTCTGTCCATTCAAGATGGGTCCTAATCCTTTACTGGAGTCCTTTAAGAGAGCTCATGGAGAGAGAGAAAGCTAAGAAAGAAAATACCCCAGGAAGAAGCAAGAAGGATCCAAAGGAGCTGAGAGTGCCATTTTGAAATTAGAAGCCAGGAGAGAGGACTCAACAGATGTTATGATGTGCCTCCCCATGGGACAGAGGAAACCCAGATGCCAGCTGCCTTTCCTCTGAGAAGGTAGCTTCCTCTTTTTTTTCTTTTTTTCGTACACTTTATGATGGTGGTCACATTTCATTCTTTTTCCATGTGAGTATCCTCTTATTGTGGCACCAGTTGTTGAATTTTTATTTATTTGGGTTTTTGTTTGTTTGTTTGTTTGCTTGCTTGCTTGGAAGTACATGGACTGGGAATCAAACCCGGGTCTCCTGCATGGCAGGCAAGAATTCTACCACTGAATTACCCTTACATCCCTACTCTTGATGCCTTAATTTTATACATTTTCTTGGCTTTAGAACTGTAAATTTGTGATCCAATAAATCTCTGTTGTAAAAGCCAATCCATTTCTGGTGTACTGCTTTCTGGCAGATTCAGCAAACTGAAACAGGCAGATACATCCATATTGACATAAAAAAATGGTCAAGGTACACTGTTAAGGGAAAAAGTAAGCTGCAATGCAGTTTACACATATGCTTATAGCTAGCCAGCTAGCTATAAATATATATAGTACTTGGTAACCATATGTTAAGAACAATTAGAAACATTGAACCAAAACAAATAATATAATTGAAGAAATCACAAAGCTACCATGTCACTGAGGAATTATAGGTTCAAGATTCAGTAAAATAAGGAAATATGGAGAAATGAGCTTAATATTTGGTGCAGATTTTCTACTAGAAGTGTATGCCAGTTTTCAAACCAATGTTTGAAAAGTTAAGAAGCTGAAAATAGAGCTTTCGAGAGATTCACAGAGCTAAAGAGGGCAAAAACTGGAGTCTAGTCTCCCCAAGTTAGGGGGTGTGATCCTGATCAACCCCTTCAGTTCCAGTTGAGAAGTAATCTATCCACACCCTAGAAGTAAGGGTAAATCAGAATTACATTTGCTTTCCAGGAGAATTAAGTCTAGCTTCAAGGCATCTTAATCTCAGACTGGATTGGTTGAGAATAGCTACCACTACTAATAAATATCAGCCAGGAGCCAATGCACATCTTTTTTAGAGGAAGATACATTTTCTTAAATTTAAATAAATTCTATACTTTTTATATATAAGGACCAGCATTCCTTATATGTGAGAGGAGTTAAGAAGCACAACTAAATATCAATGGAAACAAACAAAAAAGACAACCCTAGGGAATCCAGATAATGGAGATGTAAGATAGAAACTTTTGAAATAGCTATGTTTAGTACATCAAAGGATGGAAACGAAAAACACTAAGAATAGAGAATGACTAGCTGTTCACCAGGATTCTTTCCACTTCTTCCTGAACACCAAGCTTGACTACATTTCCCAGCCTCCTTTGCAGCTGAGTGTGGTCATGAGATTGATTTCTGGACTGTGACCTACTGTGGGGAAGAGGCAAAAGGTTCAGCCCATTAAACTTTGTGGAATTTTCCTTTCTTTGCCTGTCTGGGTTCCTGTCTCTTTCCCAGGTGACCTTGGAAGCCTCTTCTTTGAAGACGGCTTAGCTCCATCCACCTAGATTCCCAAATGACTGTGAAGGCATGGAGCAAAGCATCTAACTCCCTGAGTCTGAATGGACATTACATGAAGAATAAATGCATTTTTACTGTATAAGGTACTAGGATTTCAGGGGTTATTTGTTACAATAGCTAGCGTTAACTAACTAATACTCTATTCACTCCAGGAGTATTCTTTACAACAACTCTGCTAAGTGTACTTTCCTATTGACATCTACAGTGAAGGGGGAGTTCCCAACTTTCCAAGACAATTCATTTCTTCTTTTGAAAGAGCTAGCAGTTAAGGAAAATGTCTCTGACATTGTCTTTTTGTGAATTTACTCATTAGAATGATTTATTGGAAACCTCTCAGGGGCAATCTTTTAGATACTGAAACGAACCCCCCAAAAGAAGTTCCATTTTGGAATGTGTTTTTGTAGGAGGGAATGGAAAACCCTGTGACATTACCTAGCTGAAGGACTTTGAGCAAGTCTTTTTTCCTCGAACTTGGGGTCAGTCTATGAAATGGTTACATTAGAATGAATTGATTTCTATTGTCCCTTTCAGTTCAGAAAGTATGAGATTTGATTTTTCCAAATAGCTCAGAAAAAATGAATACCAAAAATCCCACGCAAAATAAGTGCCCCATTATATAATACATAATGATATAAAATATCATAACATACAATACAAAATAATACAATATTTATATCTTTGTTCATATGAAGTTGAGATGAGAAGGCTGAAGATTAGATCTATATTTATATGATAGAGATAGTATTTCAAACACTTACACACTTAAAAAATCAAAGTTTCCTTTAAGGGTCATCTAATCTACTCCCCACCCCACCCCCCACTCAACCCTCTTCCAGCCTCTAAAACCTGAATTCCTTCTACCACAGCTCCACCAAGTGGCCATTCACATGCTGCTTGAATTCTCCCAGTGACAGGGAAGTCATTACGTCCCAGGAAGCAACCCATTTTATTGCTGAACTTCAGAGTTCTTACACTTAAATATTAAGAATTGGATGTAATAACCCCTGAAAATAATTTGATATAATGCAGTTATGTACAGGCATATATATTGGCACAGTAGATTCAACAGTCACATGAGATATGTATACATATGAAATATATACTCAGGTAGTACAAAACATGTGCACGTGGGATGTTTTCATAGACTTATTAGCATATTTATAAATATATCACAAAACTTCACTCGATCATTTTGACTTTGTCAGGACACAGGAATCTTTTGTTAATTCTTTCTAATGAGAATAGACTATTTATTGTGCCTTTATGCAATGTATAGTAAATCCTTCTCATTGGGTCTTGTAAGAAGATGCTGAGGTATTTTTTTGCAGCAGCACAGCTTATGGTGTTGACTTGTCCATCCTGGTCCTTAAACTACAAGATTAACCCCTTGGTAGGCCGCAGGGAGTTAGTCACTGTGAGGAGAGTGTTCAGGTAGAAATTGGCATCTTAGGACAATGTGCTTTTCCTCACATTCAATGACTTAAAATCATTCGCATCCCTATTTATGGAATATCATTATTTAATTTAGTATGTTTTAGGGGTTAAGGGCTCTACTGTTACCACTTGAAGTAGTTAAATAATGAAATATTCACAGATCACTAGAACAGACACAGTACCTTATGATACACTGAGTATTTTACCTTCACAACAACTTGAGCTAGGTGAGGCAGGGATTTTTATCTCAAACTTACAGTCAGGAAGACAGCTTCAGTAGAGTTTCAATTTGCTCAATATCACACAACTCTTAGGTGGCAAAGCTATACAGCCACGGAGAGTTGCCTACTCAATATCCATTCACCCTTTTTACTTACTAACAAACCCATCATTTTGGTTAGGGTGCCAATGTGTCCAATCTAAAATATGTGATCTCCTCCATGACTTTTTCAGTAGGTGTCTTCATTTTATAGGTTTCTATCCCATGGACCACACAATGCGTTGGCTTAAACAACAGGTGTTTATTGGCTCACAGTTTTGAGACTAGAAAAGTCCAAAAATCAAGATACCAAGTTTGGATTCCTTCCTGAAGAATGACGTCTTCTGATGGTGGCTGCCAGCAATCCTGGGGTTCCTTGGCTTTCCTGTCACATGGTGCTGTCCTCTCCCCCCCCCCCCTTTTTTGCCCTGTGACTTCAAGGTTCTCTTTATAAGGCTTCCAGGAATCTAGATTAAGATACTTCTACTCAATGGGTCACACCTTAACTAAAAACAACTTCCAATGTTTCTATTTACAATGGGTTTATACCCACAAAAATGGAGATTAAGATTAAGAACCTGTGTTTGTTGGCACACAATTCAACCTACCATAGCAGAGTCAGGCATACAGCTCTGTCCTGCCCAATGAGATACAGTGGGAGTTCTCAATGAAGACATTCACTTCCTGTATAAAAATACAATGTCAGGCAATAAAAAAACCTTTTCTCTTCTTTCTGTTTGGAAAGTGTATAGGATGCCTGAAGGTATAGCAGCTATCTTGCAATAGCAGAAGACACGATGATAAGAACAATAGTAAACATAATTAGCCCTTACTTTAAGCTAGCTATTTCTAAACTTTCTCTGTATGAACTCATTTAACCCTCAAAACAGTTATTATCTAAAGATAAGGAATCGGAGGTACTGAAAGTCGAAGTAAATTGTCCATGGTCCCATAGCTAACAAGTGGTACAGGCAGGATCTGATCTCAGACAATTGGGCTCCAGGGGCCATGCTGAGGTTGGCAGAGCAAAAGGCTAGGTGAGCCTGAGGCTCTGATGGCATTCCTGAGTATCCATACCAGCCCCAGATACCAACTCTTGATTTCATTGTATTAAAAAACTAGACCTCCTATTGATGAACGTGCTCCAGTGGGGTTTTCTTGCAGCTGGTTGTAATCCTGACTTCTGTGTTGCATTATTGTGATATACAGGAGAGAGCCCTGGGCTGGATGTCAGATGAGCTTGGTTCAAGTTCAAGCTCTGCCGGGTGACTCATAGTATAACATTGCAAAAGCCACTTCAACTACCTGAACTCAGTTTTCTTATCTTTTAATGGAGAGACCTGGGGCGAGATTCCTTTTTAGGCCTTTTGAAGTCTTCTGAGATTCTTCATGTTTCTCAGACTTCCATTTCATATTTTCTTAGCATTAATTGCTATATCAAAGAGTAGACCAGACAGAAGTTCCCAAGTATAGGGTCTCTGCATTCAGACAGTAAATAGCAGGCTGCCTCTGAACCTGGTCAGCCCTGCCCTTGTCCTCCACTGCTCTACTTGTTATTAGTTTGTCGAAGTTGGTTGAGAAACCATTTCATGTTGAACTTAATAACGTTAGAGACCCGCTTGCCCTATATTC
Source organism: Tamandua tetradactyla (assembly GCF_023851605.1). Classification (NCBI taxonomy): domain Eukaryota; kingdom Metazoa; phylum Chordata; class Mammalia; order Pilosa; family Myrmecophagidae; genus Tamandua; species Tamandua tetradactyla. Next base: position 64,852,764 of record NC_135334.1, on the reverse strand, counting down.
TTAATTTCTCACCATTTTTCCCTAAAACCATCCATCATATAGTTTTCTATTTAATTCTTTTAAAAAGTCTGGCAAAGTCCTGGAATCAGCAATAGCAGGAGTTAGTGAGGGGATTTGGGCTATGAGAAGGCAATTTTGTCAGGACAACTACACGAGTAATTTAATTTTACTCTTACTTGGTCATTCCTCAGAGATGCTGGAGTCACTGTAAATCAGAATTTTAGTTTTGGTCTGAGAAATTGTCTGCATTAACAACATGCCGACAGAACAAAACACATGAGCTAAATATTGGGCTCATTTATTTGTGAGCTCACAAGTCTTCTATTGCCACAGATCGATAGTGATAAGCTACATGAATAGTTTTCTGATCAGCTTTAAGGACATCTAGAATCAGAGGCTAATTGACCGCATTGAGATGGACTGAAGCTTAGAGATCATCTAGTTCAGTGACTCTCAAATTTTGCTACAGTTTAGAATCACCCAGGGGGCTTTTAAAAATCTCAGAGCCCAGGCTTCACCCCAGACCAATTAAATCAGACTCTCCGGGGGTGGTATACCAGCAGTGGTATGTTTTAAAGCCCTCAGGTGATTACAATGTGCAGCCAAGCTTGAGAACTACTGATCATGGTCTGAATCCTTCCTTTTTTTTTTTAGGTGAGAGTCTGAGGCTCCCTGACTTGCCCAATGTCTCAAAACCTCCATCACACTGAGTTGTGTCAAGTGCCATGGTCTTTGCTTCCTACAGTATCAGCGTCAGCTTTCAGTCCTGGGGGTCCTGGTTGCAGACAACCTCATCCACACTATTACCCTAAAAGCCACCATAAGATCATATTCACAAAGGTATGCAAAAGAGTTTGACACATATATTTTGAGATTCAATCTGAAGCCTTTCATTCCTACAAAAATTCACTGTGAAAAGAGGCAGGCTATCTAGTCCACTGGATTAGCAATAATCTTGGTGAATGGAACAAAAGAATGGTCCCACTCTTTGAATGGTGGGCAGGGAACCGACAGAAAGAAGGTTTTCTTGCAGCTGATCACACTCCTGCCTTCAGGAGAGAGAGCCCTGGACTGGATGTCAGGTGAGTGTGGTTCAAGTTCAAATTCTGCCAGGTACTAGCATTGCAACATTGTGAAAGTCACTTTACAACGAAGTGAAGAAGCAAGAGAGAAGAAGCAAACTACATTCGCTGGGTGCCTATATCTCAATCTGGGGCCAAATGCTAAATACTTTACATGAACTAGCTTACTTAATCCTTAAACCTGGGTTGATATTTAGCTGGTATGCATTGAAAGAATAGTATTGGTTGATAAAATATTCAAATAATTCTAAACAGATTGATAAATAGCTGTCGGCTCAAGATAATCGATTTCCCCTTTCCATGCTATCCCCACCCATTGGCCCCTTTGCTTCTATTTCAGAACCCTCTGAACTTCTTCTAACTGCAGTGCCCAAAGAGTTAGCACATGGCAGAACAGGGGCTTTTTGGACCTTGCTTTATTGCTAAGACCAGACTCCCTTTTCATCGGTTAATACCCATGCCCTATCAGTGAAATCTTTTGAGTATTACCCTGTTCATCCCGCACCAACAAGGCAAAAGTTGAATCCATAATTTTACAGACAAAAATGTAGAGGCTCAGAGAGGTTGCAAGACTTGCTCAAGGTTGCACAGCAAGGAAATGGCAGAGTCACCACAGCTACTACCAACACTTGAGTCCTCAGGCAGTGGCTATGTTGAAGAATGATGCCTGGTAGTTTTTCTTGAATCAACTGTGCATTTTAATTCTTCAACTCTTTTTCTTTAAAGACTCAGCATGAAAGAAAGCAAACTACAATGGCTCTGCTTTATCTCTCTCATACACAAACTAGGATGTCTGCAGTGAAGACTCTGTCACTAAGTGTAGATTTATGTTTAACAACAACAACAAAAAACTGACTTCAGGGGAAGAGAATGATCATTTTCGGCCTAGTCCCCAGTTTTCTCCAGGGCTTGAGTCTAGAGTAAATCATTTTACCATATTGCCTATATCCCCTAGCCAACCCCCTCCTCTTCCCCATCAAGAATCCCTATGTAGAGACTTCAAAATTAATGATTAACACTCTCAGATACTCCCTGAGCCTGTGTGGGCATTGCTCTGTAATGTGTGAGAAACACTTAAACATGAAGAGTGCTAAATAAGTAACATTTACTGTCCCTTTACCACCACTTTTCCAGAGCACTATAAATCTGGAGATAATTTTTTAATATTGCAGAGCTGGGCTGTTTATTCTGCACTGAACTCCACTTTCTTGTCCTCCTCAGACTTATAAAGAATGTTAATAAATTCTGTAAATTGCAGAGTTTCATAAGCAAGACAGAGAAAATGATTAAGAGTTAGTTCTCATTATCTGAGTAAATGCTTTGGTGCAAGATGGATGAGTTCAGGACTCACTCCAGAAGTGGACACAGCACGTGGCAAAGAGAAGGTGCTCCATACAAGTCGGTTAGATTCGATGTTGACTAACAGAACTATGTTTCTTCAAAATAGAGTAAAAGGTGAATCGTGATTTGATGTCTGATTTCATGGTATAGTTGCAGCAGCAATTTCTGTCTGTGTTGTCATATTTTTGAAATAAGCTTCCCAAAAGGTATTCACTTCACTTTGTTGGTTTAGAACAAATTAATTGTAAAGTAAGATATGATATGGAAAAAAAATCTAGTATTTATGAAAGAAAAATCTAATATTTTTGTTCCTACACTCTCTATCGCTGCTCTCTCTGAATGATTTATTAATATAAAATAATCCTTCTGAAAAGGAAGATGAAGGCTTTAAGAAGAAACTCTAAGAAACAATGCAATAAGATATAATAGGCAGGCAGATAAGATTAGAACCCAATTCCTGACTGGTCACTTAGTAGGCACTTGACTTTGGACAAATCTCTTAACTTCTGGAAGCTCTGCTTCATCATCTTTAATGGGAATTGTAACTCTGACCATTCCCTCTTCCCAGGCACCTGGCATGAGAGCAGGAGGTGAGTGGTGTTCATGGACTGAGACTCTGCACATTTTAAGACTTAGGATTATGATATTATTTTCCTCCATCATTCAAGGTTGTGGGAGACCCAAAGATACACTGACAAAACAAAATCTTATGATTTTGTAGTTTTAAATGGTTGCTAAAAGAGTTTAAAACTGTTGAAATAAGCTTTCTCATCAGAAAATCAAAGGATTCATGACTAAGTGGAAGTGTTAATGGTTGTTTATTTTTATAATACAATGATAAAATCACTCAGTTATATTTTTTCTGGAATATAGGGATTTAACACCTTTATTTTTCAAAAAACGCCATAAAATTGGAGGAAAAAATAATTCAAGTATAGTCGAAAAAAATGAACGATGAAAATAATGAGGTAGAGCTACCAATCCTGTTAACACACTGAGTTAGGAATGGTGATTTCCGTTTCACACAGAAAGAAACCGAGATTCTAAAAGGTCAAGTCCCTTTATCAAACTCCACGGTTAGAGGTGAAGAGTTTGTGTAAACACAGCTCATTGGACCAGAACGGCATCCCAGAACCGGGCCAATCAGATTTTCTCTTCTAGCAGTTTGGAGTTGGAATGGCACGGACGCTAAAACAGCACGGCCAGGAGAGACGGGACTCCCAGGGCAGAATTCCGGCAGCCTCAAAGCTTGGCAAGCCTGCTATTCCAGGGAGCAGGATTTAGAAGCCCTTTCTGGGGAGAGGAAAAGTGAAGGAGAGAGAAGAGAGATTTTCTATACTTGGTTTCCATGCAATTCCCCTCTAGCCATCAAAAACAAAATACTTTTAAGCAAGGTTTGAACATGTTTCTATTCTTCATGGCCAAAGTTGTCCGAGACTAGAAAATTGATAGCAGAGAAAACATTGAGCTGAGATTGAACTGGGGGAAAATATATAGAAAAAAATATATGTACATATATATATATTCTTGGTTCAAAAGTTGAAGACAAATAAATTTTATAGATCACAGTATGTTGTACGAAGACAAAAAGGACTGGGGTGGGGGTGAGGACTACACAGAAGGCTCAACTTCCCGTACGCCAGAAGAGCGCTCTGACTGTGGGAAACGGTTTTAACTAGACTTATGTTAGTGCAATTGATGAAGGCTCTGCATTTAAAGTGAAAACATGAGCAAATGAAAATAGGAAAGTGATTTAGCTGTAGCTGGTATGAAACGTTAATTGCAGAATGTGGCCAGTCCACAGATAAAGCAACTGGATGTCATCAGAAGGGACCAAAAAAGAGGATCCACACGTGCTGAAAGCTCAGGACAAGGCAAGGGCAAATAAAAAAGAGGAAAGGCACTCATCCCTTGGTTATGTATAGGTGAGAATTTTTCTAGTTCTGGGTGGGAAGGAATTGAAGCTAATGCCAGAGTTGCATTATTTATTATTTATGCTTTGTGGTACAGACTATGGTTTATGTAGGGTTTAAATGAACGTTTTATCATTCAATGCATGTATGATGGTGACAATAATAGTTATTATGTTATTAACGGATGGTTTGCTATATGCATGATATTTTGCTAGGTATTTTACATACATCTTTTATCCCCAGATTTCCCTCAGATGTACTTAGTCCTGCACAGGCCTCGGCACTGGTTCTCCCTCCATGCCTTGTTTCTAAATGGAATTTTTAAGACTACAGGAATTTTAAAATAGAACCTGGACATCTCAGTTCTTATGGAGCTATATTTGTCAAGGGAAGAGGATGTAACACGTTTTACTTACTTAATAGATAGCTTGATTTTTTTAACCTTTAAGTATCGAGCCATGTGACAGTGTGTCTTCATTTGTACTCTCTTCCCTGGGGTTGTATATTCAGGGACAAGGCTTGGTGTTAAGTACAGTGCCTAGTGCATTCACTAAAGGTATTTCACATTATTATGGCTATTTAACAATAGCATACTCCTGTTTAGGAGTGTTTCCTGCTTTATAGGAGACACTGATTTCAAGTGTGTGGAATGGGACTTCAAATACCTAACAATTAGATTCTAGATTTAATCATCCAAACAGAACAGATCTGAATCTTTGAATAAGAAGGACCTGGAAAAATAATAGCAGGATAGAAGCTGTTGAAGAGGACAAAGCCTACATATTCATAGCCCAGCTACTAGTTGGTGGCAATTAGCTGGGGAAGAGGGGAAAAGGGTAGCACTGAGAGGGGAACAGCTGTTCCTGCAGCTGTTGACAAGAACACTGAGGCTGAATGTGAATTAAAGTTCATCTTCATGTGCTGCATTGTTTCAGCAAGAAATAGGGCCAGCCATTTGGAAGTTCATAGAAAGGATGATCAAGTAACTAGATGTGTCCTGATTGCTGAGTCCCTTCGGTACATCCTGCTCTGACAGCATGCACAGTCTTTTCAAGTAATGGAGAACTGGGATTCAGCTTGTGCAAGAAGAGAGGTGTGGTAGAAGCAGTGGACTAGGAATTGAAAGACAGGTCCCCAGTTGTCTATGTGTAAGTCATTTCACCTCTCTGAGTGTCATTGTCTCATTAAAAATACTAAGGGTGCTTAGCCGCACATCCATATACAGCCATAAATCAGCATTCAATTAATGTCAGCTGCTACTAATACTGCTAGTAGTATTGTGGATTATTTCTCTCCAAGGTAATGTGGAGATAATAATATCTTTCCTGCCTACTTCTTGGTAGTTGTAAGGACAAATTAAATAATGCATGTGAAAGTGGTTTGAAAACTGCAGATGCTGTTTAAATGTGAGGGGTTGTTAGTATTGCATATTGCAAAGGTGGAATGAATTAAATGACTCCCAAAGGGCCACCCAACCCCTGATACCTGGTGTGTACAATTCCTGTTAACAGCTTATTTCCTTGAATCCTGGAATTTCTAAGTCAGAATTGTCCAACAGAACTTTCTGCAATGATAGAAATGTTCTATATATTTTTACAGTCTGTGCTATCTTATACACATGGCTAGGGTTCATGTGTATTCCTATATAAGAAATGTATATTTTTAACATATTAAATGCACTACTGCTTTCTATGGGTAGCACGATTTTGAATTTAAAATTGTGTTAAAAATTTTGAGTTAAAAAATAATGTCAAACATCATAAGAAGAATCATGTGAACAGCTTCATAAGCCTACTATGTAGGCAGAACACTTGATGTCCTGCAGAGAGTATCCATAGCCCTTGCTGTTATTCCACTTTATGGAAGAGGCATTAGAGCTTAGAAATATTGAGATTAAGCTCAAAGAATGATGTAATAATAAAAAGAATAACTTTGACAGGCTTTATTGGGTGTTTACTGTGCATGTCAGGAATTCTCTAAGCCCTTTACAGTCATTAACTCATTTGATCTTTACAATAAACCTAAGCATTGTTATTATCTCCGTTTGAGGAAGCTGAGTTATATAACTTGCTTAAACTGACACATAGTTAGGAAGTGACATATTCAGAGCTTTTACCTAGTAATATTCCTGGTATTCTCCCACCTCCCATATTCTCAACCACCGTACCTTATTGGGTTCCTCAATAAGTTCACCTAATGTAAAATTATCATTTTGTTTGTTGTATTGTTTATTGCCTTTCACGCCCCTTCTAAACTCCATAAGGGCAGAAACTATGTTTGTTTTATTCACTTACATGGTAAGTGCTCAATAAATATCTGTTATTAAATGACTTAATTTCCAATACATCTTGGCTGTTATCATCATCAGTATCAGCATTATTGTTTATTTTTGTACCATATTTTGCTGTAATTTACATATCTCCCCTCTCTTAGACTGTGAAATCTTTGCAGTCAACAACTGTCTTTTTTGTCTCAGTATAACTGACACATATGGGTTTTCACAAATATCACATGTACTGAATGGAATGGAATTAAACTGTTTCTGAGCAGAAACGGGACACTGAGCAATTGAGATACGAAGTGAACGTGGAAATAGAGGATGGACTCAAGCAGCAGACACTGTTGGGAATGTGAAGTTGGGCTGGGATGAGACCTCTGGGAAGCTGGGGAGTCAGGCAAACAGGAGTGGAGACTCCTTAAGTTTGGTCATAGGGTGCTGCAGCCAGCTTGCTTACCTCAGGAGTTGGCTGTAGATGGCTCAGGGTAATGGCACTGTAAAATTCCCCTCCATGGTAGAACATGTAGTCTAGAAGAACTATTGTTTAGCCCTTGTCCAGATGGGAATGTTTTGAAGTAAAATGAGTGCAAATGTTCTTCACAGTCCCAATTCTTAAGTGCTACCAGAACAAAGCTTTTCCTTTCCCACCTGTCTAAACATTCTTCAGATCTCAGCTTAATGTCACCTCCTAATGGAATTTACATGACCACCTTTGGACCAAGTCAGTATACCAGCCATGTGTTCTAAAACACTGGTACATTGCATACTTTCCCTTTGTAGTATTATCATAATTTTATTTAATTAATTGTGCACCTATTGGTTTGTATCTGTCTCCCCGAGTAGAGTGGAAGTCAGCTCCATGGTTATCCTATTCATTGTCTTATCTCCAGCCTCTATTATAGTACCTGGCAATAGTGAGAATTTTATAAGTATTAATTATTTATTCAGTTCAAATTGACCATAATATAGTGTGCTGGTTTGAAACTGTTATGTACCCCAGCAAAACCATGTTCTTTAATCCTAATCCGAGTTTGTGGGGGCAGCCATGTTCTTTTAATCCTGATCTATTTGGTAAGGTGGGACTTCTTGATTAGGTTGTTTCTATGGAGAGTTGACACACAAATTTGTGGATGTGATCTTTTTATTAGATAGAGAAGTGACTCTGCCCATTCAAGGGGGTCTTGGCTAGTTTCCAGGAGTCCTTAAAAGAACTGACATAGATGTAGACACTTGAAGATGCTTGCACAACTGACACGGAGAATAGGGAAATGAACCCAAGACACAGATGTTTGGAGATGCAGGGGAAAATACCAGAAGGACCCACAGGATCTGCAAGAGCCATTTGAAGCCAGAAGCCAGGAGAGGAGCCCAACAGATGTTGCCATGTTCCTTTCCATGAGATGTTAAGCAAGCCAAAACCCAGAGTTTTGCCCCAGAGAAACTAAGTGAAGGCCCACAGACTCTTAGAGAGGAAGCCACTGGAATCAGAGGCTGGAAGCAATGGAACCAGGAACAAGGACCAGCAGACACCAGCCACAAGCCTTCCCATGTGACAGACATTGGCCTTTCTTCAAAGTCAAGGTATCTTTTTCTGGATACCTTAGTTTGAACATTTTTATGGCCTTAGAACTAGAAACTTATGCAATAAATCACCTTTATAAAAGCCATTCCATTTCTGGTATATTGTATTCTGGCAACATTAGCAAAATAAAACATGGAGGCAGTGCTGTGGTTAAGCATTTTAGCTTTTATTCTCTAGGAGAAGCTACTACTGAACCATCACATGTCAGGCACTGTCTGGGACATATGGGTTTAATGTGAGAGTCATATATAATATGAATATATAAATCATCCAGTGCAGTCTCTAGCATATCATAGACTTCTTGTGCATGTTAGTGGCATTGCTTCCACAACTCTCTTTGAACCTTTTTTGGATGTGTCAAATTTAAGTATAAATAATAAACCAATATAAAACAAGGCAAAATATAATACATAAAATCAATTGAATAGACTTTTGCATCTACGTGTGCTGTGTAGGGATGTTCCTGGCTGGCATTTTGGACCACGGTTTTCAATATGAGTTACCTGGGGAGACTAAGCATGCAAATTCCCAAGATCCACCTCTAGAAATTCTGTTTCTATGCACCTTGGATGCAGTTAAAAATACTGCTCATTGGGGTGCATGCATCATTCAGTGGTAAAATGCTCACCTTCCATGTGGGAGACCTGGGTTAGATTTCCAGACCATATACCCCACCAAGAAATCATGAATGCTATTCATCAAAGCTTTAAACAGTTTTGAGTATTACCTTCTGTAATATTTCCTAAAAGTGAAAATAAGCATACACATTGCTGGCAGAAGTGGAAATAAGCTTTTGATACCCCCGGATGTTAGGTGACAAGGTTGAGTTTTCTACTAGGGGAGGGACCTCAAACTTGGCTGATCTGTAGCATCATGTGAGAAGAACATTTTGATGACTAACAATCGTGGACCCCACACCAGGTGGTGGGTATGCAAATTCTGATTGACTAGATTGGGGAATTGCTGAGCGACTAGTTATGAGGGTTTTGAGTTTATACTCAGCCAAGTGTAATGATAGCCTTTACCCTCTCCAAACTCTCTTATGTCCTCCTCTCCCCATGCTGATAAACCCACCTTCAAGCTCAGCCCTATATTGTTCATGAACAGGAACCTCAATCTTACCAGGTTCGAATAAAACTTGGCCTTTGAGGTCTCATAGCTTGGGGGTCATTACCCTGATCCACAGTGGCTCAGGTGACACAAGACCTGCCTTTCCTTCTCAGAACTTCTGGTTCCTCCTAGAACTGCCCTTATCCTGAGACACAACTCATTTGCTTGGTAGGCCCTTGATGCTGCTCCCATTTCCAAATATAGAACCTAATAGTTCATCTGCTGGTTAGTAAAAGATATCTCAGTTAATATCAGGATATCTGCTTAATATATACTACTGTCTACCGGCCTCAGCTATTACCTACAGCTTGGGCTGCCGTTCAATCTATTGCTCGTGTCTCATTTTTATGTCCCTGTCTCCCTCTTCTGATTGAATTGCTTTGTAAATAGACAATTTTCTCAGTCATGTCCTTCAGAGAGCACTAAGCATTCATCTGCCCAGCTGTCTTTGTGAGCCAGGTCCTGTGTTCACCCAGCATTTCTTGCACAATTGCCAACTACTGATTTTGCTAAACATAACAGTATTCATTCCATGTACAAATATATCAATCAACATTTAAAAAAATGTTTTGCTTTATCGTTTGTTGTGTATGTGTGTGCTTAGGAGGGAGGGGTCAAATTAATTATGAATCTTCCATACCAACCATTATTCATAAAGCCAGCATCATTTGCATCTTAAAGAGACTCTAGGAATTCAAAGAAAGAGTATACCACAGTTATAATAATAAACTCAATAATAATTAGAGTTATTCCTAGGCTGTTAAGTAATGTAGACATATTAAAACATTTTTAGTTGAGCTTATTATGTTCTAACAAAATGAAAGTATAGCTAAGGGCAGTATTGGGTAGCAGCTGGTCCATTACCAATTCTACATCCTCTTTGGCTGTTTAGATGCTGTTTAGGTGTCTATACAGGCTCAAAAAAGAAAGAAAGAAAAGAATGATGAAGAAAACTACAACCTATGGAATAAACAAACAAAATCACTGAAATCTCTTCTCCATATAGTTGATTCTTCAATTAGAATTTTTCACCATTCCCGACCCAATAAGTAAGCCACTTCAAAGAGCTTTGCAAAGATTTTAATGCAACTTTTATTTTTCGATACCAGTATGCTCAGCTTTATGGACAAATGCCAGCCCTAAGTCTTATTCTGTGCTATTCAACCCTACTCTATCCTACCTTATCTTGCCCCATCCTGTCTTGCCCTGCCCGGCTCTATCCTATTTCAGGTTGTCCTATACTAGCATAGTCTAGTCCATTTTATTCTCTGCAGCTAATACAATAACCACTGACTCATCACCTACTGTGTGCCCAGAACTTGCAGCAATCAATTGGTGGGATACTGCTCTCAAATACTTGGCTTCAGTGAGGAGAAGTTTATAAATTGTTATGAAAGAAATCAGATGATGTGATGTGAAGGGACTGGAAAATTATGGGAGATACATATTTAGTAGTCCAAAGAGATGGGAGAGGAGTCATGCCCTCAACACAGTCATAGGTTTCCTGACATCCAGAGGTCCCATCACAATGCTCAAAGGAGGGGAAAAGGCCACCAGTGGAAAGGGGACCAGACTGTTAAAGGGACACAAAATCAGCAACATAAACTGCAAAGCAAAAGACAAAGACCTATTTGTTCTGAAACAGGTGCAAAAATGGTAAAAAAAAAAAAAAAAATTCCCCCAAATATAAAACAGGCATAAGAAAACAAAATTCATAGCAGCTTCAGGTGAAGACCCCATATTTAGCAAGTCCTAGCTGCCTGTGGTGCCTGCCTTTGCCCCGCTGTCCCCTCAATGTCCCCTCGATGTCCTTTGCTTCTCCACCAAATCTTTTCTTTTCTCCTTCACATTACTGATCATCTGGCTGAGCGATATACTTACTTTAGTACCTTTCATCTGTTCTTAGGAGAGATCATCGCTAAACCTGCAGAACACATGGAACCAATGTGCTCCTCTTTGGGAACTGAAAAAATAATAATGATGAGAATGATAACACTAATAGCAGCTGCCATCTCAGGAGCACTTCCTATGAGCCAGTCATTATGCTCAGCCCTATCATGTTTTATTTCTGGTCCTTATAATGATCAGGTGAGATTGGGACTGTCATTATCCTACATGAAAATGAGGTTGAGAGACAATAAGTGGCTGGCACAGAGTAAGAGGACATAAGTGTTTGTTAAGTGAATGAATGTATTAATAAACAAATGAATAAATGGATGGGCTGCCCAAGGATGCTGTGCAGTAAGTGGTGAAGCATGGTATTCAATCTAGATCCATGGGACAGAGAAGCCCTTGCTCTTAACCACAGCATCGTGTTGGGGTATTGGGCTTTGAAGGGTGGAATGGGGAGGCTGGAAGCCCTGGAAAGGAATGGCAGGAATGACGGCCAGTGGAATCCCTGCTGCAAACAAGAGCAGGGAGACTGGAGAGTGGGCGTAGATTTGGGAGAAGGCTCAGAAACTGCCAGATGGAAAAGCCTGAAGGCTTCACTAAAACATTCATTTGGTGAAACAATGCCAGCCTGAAGTGACCCTTTTAATTCTTCTCTTTTCTGCATTATATGGCCTCGGTTCCTTTCATCTCCCTGGCATGGTTTTCACTTTCCTCTCCACCTTTGGTTACCCTTCCTTGGTTGGACTCCTTGTTTTGTTAATGTTTCCTTAAAAATGTATATATATACATATATCATGCATTCCAATTCCAATTGCCTGTTGATACTTAGCCAGAGAGCTTTGAAGAACAAGTTTGAAAATTTTGAATTACCTTTATTTTCATTTTGAGGAAGAAAAAATCTGTGAACCTACTCTACCACCTTTTCCAAACTGGCAAAAATTCAACTCTACTCTCTGTCTGTTAAAGATGAGCCGGGAGGGAGCTCCCCGCCCTGTGAAAGATGGGAAGGCCTGTGCCGGCCAGAGAACTGTAGGAAAGGAGCAAGGAAGGCTCCAAACACAGTTAGAGATTGCCATCCAAGAGACAGCCCGAGTTCTTCAAAGTAGAATAATTAATAAGAGAATCTGAATTTTTGTTCACCCACCTGATATCAAGCAAGAACTCTCACAAAAATCATCTTTATTCCCTGCAACAGTCTGCAGTGCACCTCGCATCATGTACACATGATTTTTCCTCCATCGCAAACTCATTTGCACGTGTCAGCACTAATTTTCAAATGTGCCTCCAGCAGTGAAAAATGAAACTTCAGATTGGTAGCAGCTTTCAAATAGTGTTGCACCCACAGCTGGTTCTCAACTTTTACTTGTTATTAAAAAGGGGGAAAAGCAAAATTGGTATTTTTTTATTGCTCTAATTAAGCCTTTAAAAGCTGCAACTGCACAGAAAAGGAGGAGGGAGGAAGAAAGAAAACAACAACAACAAAAAAATCTCCTGCTTTAGAAGTAAAATGCTAACTTAATAAAATTCACACTGGCAAACTCCGCTGAAATTACTGCCTTCTCAAATGCATGGTCTCTGCCTGTGCTCCTGAAAGAGGTGGGCGTGACCGCAGAAGAGAACTGTTTACTTTACATGGAAAAATCGGGATTGGAGGTGGAGAGTAATGTAGACCAGGAGGAGGAAACCAACAAACCAACATTTACAGAGGGCCAACTCCATGCCAGATCTCTTTTAGGAGTTTTTTTCTACACTGCCTCATTTAATCCTCACACCTCTTCCTGGAGCCCATAAGGGTGAACATCAAAGGAATAAACATAATAATTAAAATATATGGTGTTCCCACTATGAACGAGGCTGTGTTTTAAGTACTTTACATTGCAGATGTCATTTAATTTTCACAAGCTTATGTATTATGCACAACTTCTATTGTTTTTTAATAAATAGGTTTACTGATGCATGGGGACGTTAAGAGAGGCCTCACCATCACATGGCTCAGTGGATCAAAGCTTTGAACCCAAGCAGCTTGACTGCCCTCACCACTGCATGAAGCTGCTTGTCCATGGGCCTTCAAATGGAAGAGTAGGAGGGAGAAGCCCTGTAGTGGCAGAAAGTCCTGGTCAAGACATTAGCTCTCAACAGAGGAAGAAACCAGACTGAGAAGTGCCTTGAGAACCACAGTGAAGTTTCTGAGCTTTCGTCTAAAGAGACACCGCTTCAACAGTTATAAGCAAGATAATGACCAAGTCTTATTTTATTTCCAGAAAAATTTACTTTGGGGGATGGCAGATGACAAGTGAAAGGTAGAGAGACCTGCAAGGAGCCTGTTGCACAATCTGGGTAGGAAATGATGGCAGCTTGAATAAATGGTGTGACAGAAGAAATGGAGGGATGCAGGATGAGGGGAGGAAAGTCACTAGGACCTGGTGGTTGACCGGATGTGGGTGTTTGTGAGGGGATGGGGCTAGTGAGGGAGATGCAGAGGGAGACTTTGGGGATGAGATCAGAATTTCAGGAGGGAATAAGACCTAGAAGTCTAGATCTCTTTGGAACTGGGATTTTGTAGACTCAAAGTTGGAAACTGTGGCTCTAGGGTATAGTTCCAACGTGACTTCCCACTTGCACTCATTTCTCTGATAAAGATGGACCCACGCAAATGTCTGTACATTCCAGGCAACAGCCTATGTATGTTGAGAATTTGGGGCCACCAAAAGGAAGGAAAGTGTTCTAGCAGTGAATCACTAAGAGAATAGCAAGGTGGAACAGGCAATATGGAGCCAAGTACCTTCCTCAAACTGATAAAGAACATACAAAAAATAATCGAGGCTAACATTACACTTAATAATGTTCTTCTTTTACAAGAAAAATTGTAAAACTTTGTATCTGAACCAAACCTTGGGATGTAGCACTCAGAATATACCTTTACTATAACTTTGCACTGTTTAATGCAATTCTTTGATTAGAGTTTATATATTTATAATTATAACAATGACTGTGCATTTAATTCCCATTGTGTTGTACTAAACTGTTTACACTTATTATCTCATTTAATCCTCAAAACAATTCTGAGGATGGTATTATTACCTAATTTTACAGGTAATGAGGCTGAGGATGAGAAGGCAATCCTATAGTTTCTCTATATATTAACTTACTAATTTTTGTTAGTTTTATCTATTGACCAGCTTTTCTATCAACAGTCCCAAATAAACCTGTAGATACTATTATTATCTGCATCTTACAGTGATAAAAGTGAGAAACCAAAAGTTTAACCTGCCAAGGTTAAACACATATAGGAGACAAAGCTAGGATTTGAGGCTGCACTCTTAACTGTGCTACAAGGTACCAAATGATCTCGCTTTAGTGGATGCTTTGAGGCAGAGAGTTGTGAAGCTGAATGACCGGGGGTATCATCACTTGGTGCAGTGAGCTGAGATTGGGTGCTGGGGAGTTGGGTAGTAACGGCACCTCTAGTATGTGTGAGCACCTCTGAACCCCCAGGGCGGGGACTGGGGTGTGTGTGGGGGGGAGGCCCTTTGTTTTAATTTGCCAGGGCTACTGTGGCAAATACCACACATTAAATGGCTTAGACAACAGTAATTTACTGTCTTATAGTTATGGAGGCTTGAAGCCCAAAAGTGGTGGGGCTTGCTAGTAATCCACGGTTCAGTCTCTGCCTCTGGCACATGGCCCACTGTCTCCCCTTCCATCTCCTACTCCTGTGTCAGATTTCCTCTGCTTCTAAGACTGCAAACATATTGGATTAACGCCTGTCCCAAATCAGTTTGGCCTTACCTTAACTACTAAGATTGTATTTACAAATAGGTGTGCATTCACAGGACTGGGGTTAGGACCTGAGCATGTTCTCTGCAATTCAGCCCATAGCACCCTTCCTTCTAATGACTCACTGAATCAGGCCCTGGGAAAAGGAGCGGAAGAGGAAGGAGGATGCTTAGACATAGAATTATAGAAGGAAAATTAGGGGTACGGTACAAAATACATCCTCATCTGGAATTCTCTGGAACTCCGTGATTTCATTTATTTTTCACATTTAGCATATATTTGTGTAATGCTTAGTGCATAGGAACGATCTAATCTCTTCTCTGGTATCTCAAATGCCTGGGAGTTCTTGGTGAATAGGGACTATTTTCTTTATCTTTGCGTATTGTGCAGCACGCAGAGATACTGGCACATGTTAGATGAAGAAAGAGTAACCTGTATTTATATCCTAGATCTGTTACTCGATAACTGTGAAATCTTGACCAAATACTTAACTTCTCTGGACCTTGGTTTCTCTGAGTGTAAAATATAAATTTTTCAACTTTAAGTATATAAAGACCAAAGGAAATAATACATGCAAAAACATTTTTATAAAATGCAAAGTGCTACATAAATGTTGCTTACTCCCTGCTCTTTGTCGTTTCCCTTTCCTCCCTCCCTCCCATCTTCCCTCCTCCTTATTCACTCTCCTTTTCTATGGCATTACCTTTCACCCTCCATTTTTGTTATTTAGTTACAAAGAACTTGTTTAAATTGTCCCCTACTGGAGAAGTAGACCAAAAGCGAAACAAAAAGGGAAAATGAAAATACATTTCAAGGACAAAATGTATTTGAAAGCACAAGCAAGTGGATCCTTCCTCCTATTTTTGTACTGCTCTTTCACCAATCTATGGTGTCTCTCTGAGAGGGATGCAGGCCAGTTTGTTCTTTGTGACTACCCGGAGGACCAGATTAAAACAATGCAACAGATTCTGAAGGGGTAATCCGTGAAAGCTCTTACAGTCTCTTCACCTCCCACTCTTCAGCACTGTGTTTCTGCAATAGCCAATGCTAGTGCTGGGCAAAAGTGGACAGGACACATTATCTCTCTAGGGTGACACCCAGCAGCTCTTCTACTGCAGATTCTGGGAAGAGACTCAAGAAAGGGTCCTGACTTCACAGTTTTAGTGGAAGATGGCCCTGCTCAGCCATCCAAGAGGAACTGGACTCTCTGATTTTGACCATCTGTTCAAAGGACCTTAGGACCTGCAGGCATTCTGCATATGTCTCTCAGAACTACGGCTGACATGGGAGGGATTGTTTACCTAAAATCACCTTTGTCTGTTAATTAAAAACAAGTACATGACTACTGTTTGTGCAAGCCATTCTACAAACACAATGGAGCGATTTCTCTAAACTGCCCATAAGCAATACCTCTTCAGCAGGCTCATTACCCCCAAATCATTTATCTTCTAGATTCTGTCTTAGCTTTAACCACCATGTACCCTCTGATAGAAAATTTACATTTTTCCTTTCATTTCCCTATGCCTTCACCTAGCATGCTCCATCTGCCAGGTATCTACACCTTGGAGAATACCAACCAATCACTCAGTATCCAACTTGAATGGAAAAGCTTCCCTGGGCCATACTAGAATACTTTGCTGACTGTTCTCTCAATACTTCACTTATGCCTCTGTTATAACACTTCTTGTGGGCCTCTCCCTCATGAGGCTGCCCTTCCTGAGGGTGGAGAATATCATTCCTTTCTTCACTAGTACATGAACGATAAGAAATGCTGGCCTCTGGTGGACATTTAAAGACTTCTCTGGTATATATCTACCCTCCCTCCATCCATCTTGCTTTACCTTTATGAAGAGAGACTCATGAAACTAGGTTTGCCAAATTCTAGAACATTGGACTTGGCTGTAGTTGCTGTCAATAGACCTTTCATAGGGTAAGCGGTAAAGGTGCATTTGTGAACTGTGCTCCTTTCTATCAATCTCTTTCTCCCTTATCCTCATCCCTTCTGGGCTTACTGTGAAAGGCTGAGTCTGCCATACACCTGGAGTGATAAAAGGACCCCTGGACTACTTCTGGGATCTTTCATTCTCCCTTGCTTGCTCCTTTTCCTCTAACACTAGTAGATGTGGTCTTTGGTCTCACTCAGATTAGTACAATTAATTGGGTCTGTACATTTCATGAAAATAGAATAGGGTTTGCTTAGTTTATAGGGTATTTAGATCTAACTAGTAGTAAAGGAAATAAAAGCCTTCTTTGTGGTCTCACCTGGATCACAAAGTTCTGTCAGGCAGAATTTGAGGCATACTTTGGATGCTCATCATCTCACACCTGGATTATTGCAATGATTCCCTAAGTGTCCTCCTCGCATCCAGTCTCAGTCTATCCTCATGTGCCTCAGAATGAGCTTCCTAAAGCACAGCTCAAAACTTTTTTCCTTCCTTAAAAACTTTAGTGGACCACCTTATGCATATCAGAGGTCTTATGCTTATGACAAATCCAATCTGCAGAAGTGTTTTTTTTTTTTTTGGTTGTGGGGGAGGGGACTGAAGAATTAAACAAATTTGGAATCAACATTAAAATATTGTGAGGTTGCTTGTAAAAACCCACATCCAGCTTTATTTGAAAATCAGAAGATCTGGCTACAATGGACCAGCATTCCCAATGATAGTCATCAATTGGAGCTGAGTTTGGAGAATTCTTTTTAAGTAATTCACATGCTCTTGAGGTCATCTCAGACCCCTCCCCTCAAAATGGATGCATATTCATTTGCTCTACTGAGCTTTTCTATGGCCCCATAAGTCCACTGGCAACCCCAATTAGCCGAGATTGAAATCTCTGTATCATGAATGAAGTCCAGGCTTTTTAGTCTGCTATTTGAAGGCCTGACAACACTGGTAGGCTGAATATTGGCTTCCCACTGACTTCCACATGCTAATCCCTAGAAAGTGTGAATGTATTACCTTACTTAGCAAAAGGGACTTTGCAGATGTGATGAAGTTAAGAATCTTAGATGGGGAGATTTTCCAGGGTTAGTTGCATGGCCCATTGTAATCACAAGTATTCTTATGGAGAAAGTATAATCAGAGTCAGAGAGGAGAAGGCAATGAGACCACAAGAAGGCAGAAATTAGAGTGATGTGGACACAAGCCAAGAAATACTGGCATCCTCTAGAAGTTAGAAGAGGCAACGAACAGATTCTCCACTGGAGCCTCCAGAAGGAATCAACCCTGAGTACACCTTGATTTTAGCCCCATAAGACTCATTCTGTAATTGTAATCTCAAGAACTGCAAGAGAATAAATTTGTGTTGTTTCAAGACACTACGTAATTTGTGGCAATGTGTAACTAATACAATACAACAACTTCACTCCAGCTTTCTTTTTCAACTTTAACTTCCAGAGTGTCCCGCTATACTATTTTTTTTTAATTAGAGAAGTTGTAGATTAGAAGAAAAATCATGAAGAAAATACAGAGTTTCCATGTATCCCTCCCCCTATTCCTAATGCCTTGCACTACTGTGGTACATCTGTTTGAAAGAATAGTACTATAATTGTACTATTAACTCTAGCCATGGTTTATATTGGTGTTTCATTTGTATTGTACAGCCCATGCTTGTTGAAAAATTTTTTCTAGTAACATATATACAACCTAAAATTTCCCCTTTTAACCCTGTTCAAATATATAATTCAGTGTTGTTAATTACATTCACAATGCTGTGCCTCCACACTTTTGATGTGCCACCTGGAACAGACTACTCACTCCTGTTCCAATGCCATGCAATTTCCTGATTCTCAGTCTTGACTTGAGCCTTGGCTTGGATTATCCATTAACCCATTTCCCTGAGTTCAAATTCTTCATAGCTTTCAAATACTGTCTCTTTCTGAAACTTGCTCCTGTTTGCTCTGTAGATTTGACTTGATATGAGTTGACTGACCCATCCTTTACCCTCTCCCACCATTATAAAATGCTTACAATATTTGATGCTGTATTCATGCTTTACATTTGTTATCTCACAGGATCCTCTCAAGGAGAGGCCCTTGCAAGGGTATGACCATTTGTGGATACCCCATGGTATATGTCTGAGTTCCCCCTAGATCCTCTGCAAATCTCTGCCCTCTGACCATCTTTAAGGTACAGAGGGCCCACATACCCCCTGAAGGAGATATACCAGGAGAGCAGGACCACACAGGTTCTGGAATAAACTTGGGGTTGCATGGGCAAGAAAATTTGGGAGCCTGTATACACGGAGCAAGGACTAGAAGTTGGGCATGGGTTCTGGGTGTTCATGACTACTTGGCCCTGAAGGCTCCTCACCCTTTGAGGCAGGGCATAGTCAAAGGAGAGTCAACATGGGATCCTCTGAAGTACAGAGTCCTCTCCTCCCTGGTTCTATGGGTAGTAGTGGTTAAAAAGTCTGATGTTTATGACTTATTTATCCAACTATAGTATGAGAATCATGAAGAAAAGTGTTTTATCTCTGTCTCTCCAGCAGCCTACCAGGATTTGGCATGTGTGTTGACATACCCATGGTTCAATAAAAACCAAAGGTGTGGGTAGAATGAAACCTGAATTTACTGCATGCATATCACATGCTGCTCACTAACATAAGTGTTCTATGCATGTTCACTTATTTTATCCTCAAACCTTTTGAGAATGATATTGATTCCAGATGCAAAGAATACAGTACAATTCAACTAAGTAATTTGGTCAAGGTCACATGAGCAGTAAGTGGGAGAATTGGGAAATTGAACTCACATCTTTTCAACTCCACCTGCCATGCTTATTCATGAAAATATGAATTCATTTAACAGTGCTTTATTGAGTGTCTACTATATATCAGGTATTTCACAGGAGACTAGAGATAAGACAGTGAGTGAATCAGACGCTGTCTTTGACTTTGTGGAGCTGACTTTCTGCTGAGACAGACATGGAAACAAGTAATCAAATTTATGTGTAATGTTTGCTAACTGAGAAAGTAAACTATGCATTCCTTCCACAATATTGCCTCAAATGGTAGACTTTAAGATGGTGTGACAAGCTATGGGGAAGAGTATTCTCAAGGGTAGATAAGTACCAGGGTCTGTCACATCACATTACATTGGCCCATTTAGCTTCATTCATAGAACCACCCACGTTATAGAAATATTCTGTTAGCACATTTTGCTGAATAACTGTAACTCTACATTATAGAGTTTACTTCTTGTATTTCACAGAATAGAATGGCCCCTATAAAGAACTTGCAAGTATTTGGTAATGTGATATAGTTAAATTTGTTAACATACTGTAACATTTAATTTGCTCTATTGCTGATACAAGTCTTGAACATATGCAATATGATATATTTTGGAAGAGTTTGGTAATAGTGTTAACTACACAAAACCCAATCTCAGTCGGGTAAGTTGATGCCAGCTTCTGTATTGCTGCTTTTATTTTTATTTTTGATTACACACAGGAGTACCAAAGTATTAGGTAAGTGGTTTAAAGCCACAAGGCAAATCTGGGGCTGAGGTGGCTGAGGAGAGTGGGGATAAGGGTTATAAACTGGCTAGTGAATGTGTGGTGTGTGTCTGTCTTTCATTTAAACATTTTACAAAGAAAGAAGAAAAGGCTTTCAGAATCTGCATATGGTGTGAGGAGTGAGTTCAGTGCCTCTTTTAATTGAAAGCTCTGAAGGAAAAGCTTGCAGAGCAGGGTAACAGCTGCAATGCACACAACTGCCCTGTCACGCTTGTGTCACCATAATAGGCAGGCTTATTATTTTTTAATTGGGAACTTCAGTGTTTTGTTAAACTGTAAATGTGTCAGGACCTTGGGACTTGCTAATACACTAAACACTCTTGCGTTTTATCTTTATGGAAGCTTTTGGGAGGCACAGGGTCAGTTCACAAAGGCATTTTGTTATTACGGAATAACGGTAGCTAACATTTACTAAACATTTACCATTTTCCAGACATTGGGATGCATGCTATCTGGAATTGTGTATTCAGCCAGTCAAACAAATGATGCATATTCCTTGAACTCCTACTATGGTTCAGAGCTCTGTCAGGCATTTTGGTGGACAGATCAGTGACGACCAAAACCCATCCAGACTCAGCCCTCTAAGACATTATAAAAATGTAAAACATATGCTTACATACTGAAATGGAAAATGTGCTCTGATAAAGGAGGAATGGTGTCTTTCTCCATGCAGTCTAGCTCCTCCCCGTCCCAGCTCAAGGTACCTCTGTCCATCCATTTACTCAAGGTACCGATGCTGTGGTCATTCTTGATTTCTTCCTCTCCTCTCCTCTCATTCAAGTCCATCATACAAGAGCTGTCTAATCGACCTCCAAAATATACCACAAAGTCATCCATTCCCTTTCTTCTCACTCCGTCACCACCACCCCAACTTAAGCCACCCTAATTTTTGCCAAAACGTCTGCAATAATGACTCACTTAGTATAGCCAGTTCCATCCTTGGCCCCTCCAATCCATTCTCCACACTCTAGCCAGTATGCTTTTGTTAAAACACAGATCAGATTACATTTCTCTGCTTAAAAACCTCCAGTGACACCTCCTTCATGTGATCTATAATCCCCTGGTTTACCTGTCTCCCTTAATTATTGTTCTCTAGCCCCACTAACCTTCTTTTGCCTCCTTCCATGCAGTTCAGGGCCTTCAGAGTGCTGTTTACCCTGCCTTGAATGCTGTTCCCCCCAGTTCCTACCTGTCTGGCTGCCCCATGTCCTTTAGATCTCAGCTTGAATTCTTCAGAAGACTCCCAAGTCAGAAATGGATATCTGTTCCTTCCCCTCAGAGCGTGTTGCTCTTCTCTTCTCTTAGCATGTACGATGCCCTACAATTATGCATGTTGCCATCTAATTTACTGCTGCTATATGCTTAGTGCTCATGTCTTATACCAGAATGCCAGCACCACATAGCTTCAGTGATGATAACAGAGCCTGGGTCATGCTTGGCATTACGCAAATATGTGCTACAGGAAAGAAAGAATTAATATTTCAATAGAGGGAATGGCAAATCTATACAGCCAGAGGAAGGAAAATATCCTCAAGCTGAAGAGACTAGGTAGGGAATTGAGGAGGGGGTGGAATTTTAAATTTGATCCTGAACAGTCAGGAGGTGACTGGGAAGAGTATTCCAAGCAGAACAAATAGGTGTATCTGAGTTTGAGTCTTGGCCCTACTGCCAGCTGTGTGGTCCTGGTTGAATGATATAACCTCTCTTCAATTTATTTTTGGTAAAGTATTAACAGAGAATATTTCTCCCTCAATGAGATATAGTTTATGAAAATCTTTTTAAGATTGTCAAGCTCTAAAAGGACTTGAGAGGTATATTTAAGATTTAGATTTAAGATTTAGATTGTGCATGTTTTATTGGCAACTTTGTCCAAACTTATGCTCTTTCTCATCTAGGTGCCCTATAAATCAGACAGGTTTCTTTGTTTCATTGTTTATACTACATTCCCCTATGAATGCCATAGAAATAAGAGGCCTGCTTTAGACTACTTCTATATTTTTTCCTCTGACATGGTGTTACTTTCAAGGCTCTTTGTATCTGGTTCATGCCAGCTTTTTCCTGTTTAGTGATTATGTTTCTTGAAATCCAAATAACCAGATATACATAGGGATAACTGTGGGCCTTGACCTATCCACTCAGAGTCAGTAGCTTTATGGGGTGGCAGAATAAGGAAGAAAAGGGCCTTTCAGATATTAACACTCCAGCTTTGCATTGGTCGAGCTTTGCGTTGGTCTCTTGGTGTCTGTGTCAGGGTAGCAGAGGCATAAGGTGGATTTGGGGGCATAAGAAAATGAGGTAACATTTATTTAAACATCTGAGGTCCTTGGAGCTCTAATAGCCCTCTGGACTGTGCATTTAATCTGTTCCTTATCAGTACATTTCACTACGGAAAACTACTATATGTTTAGTGTCTCTTACGGTCTAGGCACTTTGCTATGTGCTTTGCTGGCAAGATCTTATTTTGCCCTTAAAGAACACCATGAAGTAAGTAGTAGTATACACATTTTGTTGAAAAGTCTAAGGGCAGTGGTTCTAAAACTTTAGTATTCATCAGAAACATTTGGAGGGCTTGAAAAAGTACATGTTGCTGGGTTCTACCCTCAGAGGTTCTCACTCAGTAGGTCTAAGGTGGGGTGTGTGTGTATTTGCTTTTATAATGAATCTCTAGGTATTGCTGATGCAGCTCCAAGGGCCATAGTTTGAGAACCATTGTCTTAGCGGCTCAGAGACCAGCGTCACACAGCAGAACTAGGAGTCAAACATAAATCCATCTGAATTCAAAGCCCCTGCTCTTTCCAGCAATATGGCACTTGTTTCTTTATAGCCAAGGCTGGAATGCGAATTCCATCTGTGGAATGAATGAAAGGAGAGAAGGAAGAGGGAATGAGGCAAGCAGGCAGGGAAAAACAACCAGCATTGTTATTGATAAGGAGGTTGAGAATTACCCCTATGGACCTGACTTGCCCCACATCACCACACAAACACTATGGAGCTCATGATTGAAAGGCCATAATACTTTTGAAGTAATATGCCATCAAAAATGACTAATGATTAGAGGGTGACAAAAGAGCACTTCTCATTGAGATGGTTTCTGAATGAGAATCAATATTTTTCTGTGAAAGTACAAGTCGGCAGCTTCCCCAGTTGTCATAGTCCTTGCAAAACTCTTCACTTCCTTGTCAAATTTTTACCCATAAAATATTGATAACGCCAATGCCCACCTTACAAAGAGGTGGTGAGGATCACAAATGTAAGCTATGGAGGCTCGGAAAGCACTGGGCCAATGTGAATGAATATGATTATCTGAGATATTCTGATGAGCTAATAATAGGGATCTTAACAACAGATAATACCTTGGATTCATGGGATGCTTTCAGTGCACTCAGAATGGAATAAAGAGACAAGTGTTGGTTGGAGAGAAAGGGACTGGGGTAAGAAGGCAAGTTCATATCCTGAGGCGGAAGTTTCTTGGCCTCCCGAGGGAAGGAAAATGGCGAGGAATTCTCACACTGTTAGGACTTCAGTAATAACACCCACCATCTTTGAATCAGTAACAATCATCTTGCATAAATGCCTCAGGTCATAAAGAGAGGCTAGAAAGCAGAGTGGTTAAAACTGGGGGCTCCTCTTTCAGGCTGCCAACCTGCAATCTCTTTTCATTAATAGTTGTGTGCTTTAGGTCGATCATTTAAGGTCTTTAAATCTCTATTTCCTTTCTGCCAAATTGGAATAATAAAAGTATATGTAACATACGATTTCTGTCAAAATTAAATAGGTTAAGGCACATAAAAGGCTTGGCACTGTATAGGAACAAACTCTGTCTTGTTATAGAGTAGACGTTCAATAAGGACATTGAGATATAAATGAATAAAGAGAAGAAGACACAATCTTAATCTGGTTCCCAATTTTGGTGACATGACCCAGCCCACTAACTCCCAATAATATGTCTCCTCCTTTCCTGTGACTTAAACGTAAGATTTCCCTTGTCTTGCCTCTCCACGAAGCTCCTACCCTACTTTCATGGTACAGGTCAGCTGAGAACACAACTCTATCACACAGTGATTTTCCCTCATGATGGTGGATAAATGGCTGCCCCTTGTGAACTGGATGGAAATGTCAGGCAAAGGTTATATTAAAGTGTACATGGAAAAAGGTGCTTGTGTTCTCACTTAAGGAAGTCAAAGAAGGAGCCACTCATTCTGCACTGAAATTGTACAAGAAGGCAGGGTGACCTCTGCTCTACGTTGGGGAAGAAAAAAAAATAAGCAATTTACTTGCACATGGTTCACGGAAAAATAGCCTTGGGGGGACATGACTTATGCAGTGAATTTATGTAATCTTGTAAGACAGATTATACTATCAGCAAATGAGGTCAGAGGAACAGGGAGAACTGATGGCAAAATGAGTGGTTTGCTTGGAATAGGTCGCCTTATGTATATGTGAACCTTGAAACAGCTGATGACATTTTTTGGAGAACCAGGCTAAAATGTAGCACTTTTAAAACCCCAGAGCTAAACCTGGCATTTTATTTTGTATGTGTTTTACATTCATATATAGCAATTTTTGAAGTGTAACATTAAAAATAGCATAATTAGACATTTTATTAAGAAGCATAAATGCTTCTTAAGAACACCTGGAGAAGTTTTAGTGTTGCTGTGCATTATTGGTCTAGCCTGTGGATCTCCAACTCAAATATCCAAGTGGATCAGGTTGGGGGTGTTTAATGACTGCAGCAGGGCTGGATCAGGAAGACAAGAGGGAATGGTTAGGATGGTATTGAAATGGAGCACACACACTCTAGTAGATGGGGGCAGCTGCTTCTCAGCTCCAGCTGATAGAGGGCTTGGTTTTGCCAGATATCTTGCTTTTCTCAAGAGAAACGAGAAATCTAAAATCTTGGGTGATATTGTATGACTCTTTATTATGGCATATGAGTCACATAAAACTATCTTTTGAGTCATCTGGCCATCAGTAAGTGACCTTTCATTTATTTAGATGCCATGGGTGAGCATCAACCAACGATGGGCAGGATTCCCAAACTTGTAGACTTTGCCCCATAACTGCATTTATGTCAGGCCAGTTTCTGTACAAGTCCTTTGGCTCAAAGGCAGTTTTGTTTCTCAAGTTCCCATACTCAGTGCTCTCTGTTAGACGGGAATTACACCATTTTTTTCTGATTATTCTTAATTAATGAGTCTAGTCACTAGTTAAATGAAGAAGTATAAAATAACAAACTTCTCCATTCTTAGTATTGGGAGGGGCTTTAATATATATTTGGTCCAAAGTTCTTTCATAGAATCCTTCCTTTAAGGTCCCTTACAGAGTCATTCTTTTCTTGTTTGAATCATTTCAGAGATGGGTCACTCATTACCTATTAAGGAATCGTCTCTTGGTTGGACAGCTTTAATTATTAGCACATTCTTTGTGATGCTCAACCTACTTACCAAATTGTAAACACTGGCCCTAATGCTCTCTCTTTTCTGGAGAAAAATAGAATGTGGACAGAAGAAAGTATACAGTGGGCTATAGGCATAGGTGTTTGAAATTCATTCTTTGAAATAGGCCTTAATTAAAATCAACATAAACAAACTTTTCTCTAAGCTACTGAAGTGTTATATTCCTGGCTATTCTTATACTGTGTGTATAAGAAGCTGCATTGTGAATTTAAAGCTAATATGCATATGAAAAACCTACCTTAAAAAATACATAGAATAACATCTACCAAGAGCTGTCTTACTAAACTTCATCACTGATTGTTTAAGTCTTAATGCAGAACCACACTATAAATTTTTAATGCAAAATGGTTTATTATTTAATAAAAATGTGAAGTACAAACCACATATCTATATAGCTATCTCCTACTGTTTGCCACAAGTGTAATGGTGTGGCTCAGTCCCTTTTCCAGTAATAGAAGCCAACGTTTATTGTATCTATGAAGGGCTGTTTGGTTAGCGCTTACACTTTCCATGTTAAAAGTGTGGATTACTTTAAGGGTTTGGAGCTATGAATCCAAGAAAAACATGTCCTTAGATTTCTTCCATTTCTGTGGGTATGCACTCTTACAAATGGGACATTTTGATGAGGATCCTTTGGATAAGATGTGGATTGGCTGGGTAGAGATGGATTTTAATCCTCTTACTGACAGCCTTGTTCAGAATACAGAGAGAGAAATCCACAGAGAGAGCAGCCAGAAGCTGAACAACAACAGAACTCAGAAAAAAAGGGAGAATCCAGGAGAGGTTGCTATATGCATTGCCATGTAGTGATGGGTTTAGGCATCTGCAGAAAAGATAATGAGGCGTTAGGAGATGGGCTTATGAAATGCTTTCTAAGTTTGGGTCACAAGAATTGGGTATATCCTCAAGAAGATAAGATTGAGTCTTGACTATAGAAAGGATATTGTAACAAGCTAATTTAAATTGAACACTTCTGATATAAGTCATAGTAACTGGGGCAGTCCTCTCATTCCTGAGCACAGCTGGTTTACATTTCTCAGACTCCTTGCATTTGGGTGTCACCATGTGACTGAATTCTATCCAGTGGAATGTGCCTAGGAGGGATGTGTACCACTGTTAGGTGTGGACCATAAAAATCTTCTCATCCATGCTCTTTCCTCCTCTGCTGGCTTCGGGCAGATGAGATGTAACCTTAGAAGCCTCATGTAAACATGGCAGAACCTCAAAATGAGAGGCGCTTAAGTCCGTGAACTACTTGGAGAAGAGCTGCTCACCAATCAAGCACATGCTTTGAATTTCACTTGAGTGAGAAATAAACTTATGTTATGCTAAACTCCTAAGACTTGAGGGTTTCTGTTAGAGCAGCTGACATGGATTTAACCAATACCATCACTATTTTTTTTAAGTGTGCGGAGAGGGGTTGGGAGAGTTAGAAGCCCATTAGTATAAATCACACACTGAGCTAGGGAGGGAAGCAAGTATTCTGAATTCTGATCAAGTAGTTATGAGAAACACTAGGATTATTTTTCTGCCTTAAAAGCTGGAGAGAAACATTCTTCAACAAAATTCAAATCCCTTGTTCCAATGCTATGGTTATCAGGAATCCTTTTGATGATCATTTGGTTTTCAGAGTGTATTAGGAAAAGTATGGACTTTTGGGCATGAACCCTGAATTTGCTGCACATCTGCAGAGCATTCATGGATTCAGTTAGTTCACCTCTCAGAACCTGAGTCCCTTCTTCTGTAAAATGGGAATAATAAACATATTGAACACAAAAATAGGAGAATAGGAGGAGAAATAGTCAACGCTGAGTGAAAACTTGAATGGGCCCATTTATCTTGCCCATCTCGAAATTCCTGGGTATTTCCCATGGGATGTAAACAGCCAACCTTTGGCACAACCTCTTGACCTTCCCACTTTGGTGACGGATAAAGGAAGATTGCCATACCAGGGAGAAAGCTGACTGCTGGAGGCAGCAGAGTGTAATTGCTATGAGGCCAGGTTTTGGAGTCTCTATATCTCTTGCTAGTTAGGTAACAGGAAATTCTCTAAGCCTCAGTTTCCTCATCTGTAAAACAGGGATAAAACTGTATCTGTAAAACTCTGGAGTTGAGATTATTCAATGACATAACCCTTTGGAATGTGGGTCAGCCAAGACTTCACAAATAACGGATGCTCAATAAATGCTCATCTTCCTTCCTCTTGTTTGCATATCAGGAACACAATATTCTAGGTGGCAGGAATGATTGAGTGCGGGCTGTGGAGTCAGAAGCCTTGAGGTCAAGTTCCATCTTTATTAGATCATTCTAGGAAAAATTTTAAATCACTAACTTCATGTTCCTTTTTTACAGAATTGGGTAAGAAACCTGCATGCCTTCTTCCCAGGTTGCTGTAAAGATGAAACTGGAGCCTAAGTTAGATAGTACTTCCTGCAAGGCTGCGAGATGCTCCATTAAAAGGTAATTATTTAATTATTACCATGGTCTTAATCTCCAGACATGCACACACACACATATGCATACACACACACGATTAGTAAATCATTTTTCAATATTTTCTTTCCTTCTTAATTCCCCCAAAATGTTTCTATATCACAACTTCCTAATGAGTTTCCTAGAAACTTGAAATGTTTATCTGTGTTCCTTTTGTGAAAAGGAAGAGGCTGGGGCGTCAAGGAGGACATTCCAACCCACAAAAGAGGTCATCGACTTGGGTTTCTAGCAGGCAGGAACACTTAGATTAACTTTCAGAATTCTTAGGGTGGATAACAGCATGGATGTAGAATCAGAAGCACTTAGGTATAAATCCTGGAGCCCCTCATTTACCAACTGTGTGACTAAGGGTGGGTTCTTAAAACTGTCTCAGCCTCACTTCCCTCATATATAAAATGGGATTAATAATGTTATTTCATGAAGTTGTTTAAGACTGAATTAATGTGGAGCATGATGGTGCCTGGCATGTACTCAGCCCTCATGCACGGTGGCTGTGGTTGTCGGTTATAGTAGTCCTGGGTGCCCCACCTCTTAAGAGGCTCTCAGAAGAGCCAGGGAAGCCATCCTGCAATTGTTTGTACTTGCAGTATTTAAGCATTGCCTCTAATACTATGTTGAAGTGTAAACACTGAAAGCTATTTGGGTTTCTTGTTTTTGTTTTACTAAAAGGATATATATCTTTGAGAAGCTTTTAAACCCTTAGCCCTCTCTTTATAGCCAGAGGCTGCCTCAACTTGAAAGGATGAATTCCTCTACTCATTCGCCTTGGCTTAATGGACAATTATGGCCCCATTTTTATTTCATATGTGCTCTTTGTTTTCTTCTCAGTATCCCCTATTAGATGCTACCGATGTGGGATATTTTTAATATACACTCCCTGTCCCATGTTCCCTACAGTTCCCTATAGCTATGTCTCTGCATAATGTCATGGCCAGGGTCTTGGAACCACTAGCTGGACCTGGGGGACCTTGTTATCTGTGATAGTCTCCTCTTATCTTCTCTAGGCCTCATTTTTCTATTCTGCAAATAAACCGAAGAAACTAAATAGATTCTAAGGTCCCAATTTTGGCATTAGAACTAAATTTATCATTCATTTGCTTGTTCATTTATTAAAAGAACATATTTTGATTTCATCCCATGAACAGACATCCATTGCAGTAATTAACTTGTAGCAGTGTAATTGTTTGTTTGCATCTTTGCACTGGGGTCTTAGACATAAAATTACATGGTCTGGTCTCTCTCTTGAGGAGCTCACAGTCTTATAGGGGAGGTGAAAACTGACAATTATATTCTAATAATGCAATTACTATAAAGGAGATTTGTCCAGATTTCAGAAGGTAATACCCAAGCGGTCGTGGCCAGTGATGGAGTTTGGGGAGGGCATGGCCATTAGCAGTCACTTTGCTAAGCAAATGAGTAGTTCACTTAAATATTAATTGATGGTGCCCTTGCCCTCCAGAAGCTGTCAGCCTAATTCAGGGAACAGACAGACAGACAAAAAACAAATAAACAAACATACAAACCAGACACCACCACCCCTGCCCCCAAAAGCAGTAAGTACATCAGGAATTGTAATTGAAGAACGTACAATGCCATCTAAGCATAGAGGAAGAAGCAACTAGTTTGGCTTACACAAATATCCTTTTGAGCTGTGAAATTCTTTGATTCAAAATAAACCTGTGGGAAATAACTCAAGAATACAGCCGAAGAAAACCCATTACAATAAGAAATACATTAATTCATGGTGTGACTATTTATGGAGGGTTTTCTGTGTGTTTGATACTGTGTTAAGCATAACAGAATGGTACACAAGACATATCTCCCAATTTATGGTGTTGAGAGATAAACAGACAAGAAATGAAATTTAGACCTCTCCAGGATTTAGAACCATAGAACCTAATTTTTTGTCTCCATCTATTAGTTGTCCTACAGAAAATCCCTTGACTTCTCTACCTCATTTCCCTGGTATGCAAAATGGGTATAAAAATAGGTACAAGAGAGAGTTATATAAGGAACAAGGATCAAATACAGTAACTGTTGTGAAAGTGCTTTGTGGACTGTCAAAGACTCTACACATGTTAGTGATTATCATAAAGGAAAAAAGGAATTGGTTGTGCCTTAACCCCTATGAGAGGTGGCAATGATTTCCACACAGTGACTCATCCATCCTCAAGGTTTCAAGGCCATGTATATGCTGATGGCTCCCCAATCTCTATTTCCTGATTAGTTCCCTTTTCAGTTGCTGATAAATAACAACTGCCTACTAAACTTCTCCATTTGACCTCATAACTGAAATCTGATACTTGGCATGGGCAAAATTAAATTCATCCTATTTCTCTCCCTTTTCCCAATTCAGACTTTGTCCTACTCCCATCTTTTCCATTGTAGTAAGCAATCCTCAAACCAGTATCCCCATTGTCTCTTAGCTTCATCTCCCAATGTTCATCAAGTCATGCTAAGTTTTCAAGTCATTGCCATGCTTATCTCCACTGCTATCTTCAGCTATTATCATCTCTTCTGGGTCACTGCAACAGCTTCTTCAGTGGTGTCTTTATTGAGACTCTACTATCATCTCCCTCCTCCAATCCATCATAGTGTTACCAGAGAGATCTCTGTACCATGATAATTGGACTATATCATTCTACTACTTAAAAGGTCTTTGTGACTCCTCATAGTCTACTCAATAATCCAAACTATTAAGTAGAACCACAAGGCTCTTGTGACCTGAATACTCTCTCCCTTTCCAGCCTTAGTTTACCTCTTTCTTTCCTTTCTTTCTTCTTTCTTTTCCTTGTTTTTCTTCTTCTTCCTTCTTCCTTCCTTCCTTCCTTTTGCTGCATGGTGGGGTTCACATTTAATTCTTTTTCCACATAAGTATCCCCTTATTGCAGCACCATTTGTTGAATTTTTGTTTGTTTGGTTTTTCATTTGTTTCTTTGCTTGCCTACTTGTTTGGGAAGTGCATGGGCCTGGAATCAAACTCAGGTCTCCCCCATGGCAGACAAGAATTCTACCACTGAACTATGCTTGTACCTCCTATCTATTTCTTATTTTTCAATTTTGGTTTTGCTTTTACTAAACTTTATTTCTCACCGCTATGCCTTTGCTTATGTGCTTCCATTGGCCTAGGACTCTTTTTCCCTTTTCTTTGCTTGCCAACCTATTATTATTTAAATCAAGGGTCACCTCAAACAACACTTCCAGGCAGGATTTTTGGAGTCATTGTCTTATGTCTTTTCCCAGTGTTGTATGTATTTCTAACACAGTCCTTGTTCCACGTACTTGTACACACATGTGTCTGGAACACAGACTAGGTCTTTCTCATTTCTATGCCGCCAAGTATGTGGCTCAGAGCCAGGCACACAGCAGCTGCTCAACAATGTTTGAAGTGCTTTGTGGCTATTCTGCATGCTAAAGATCCCTCTTCTTTGAGTCTATAGCTGTATTTCTACATCACTAGAAATACATCCAGATAACTATTTGTTATCTGAAAAAGCAATTTTATGATGCTTTCAAAATAACAAGGCCTTGGAATTTTGGAGGGGAATGGAAATAGGGAAGGAGACAAGGAGGGCAGAAAGAAAGGAAAGAAGGAAACAAAGGAGAGAAGGAAGGAGAAGAGAGAGAAGCTAAGAAAAACGGGTATGGAGAGAGAGAGAGAGATTAAAAGAGGGGGTGAGAGAGAGATGGATAGTGAGAGAGAGAGAGAGAGACAAAAGAAAGAAACAAAGAATAAACAGATTATCATATCAACTGGGTAAAAATGGAAATGACTGAATATTCAGAGAAGTTTCAAAAAGACTTGTAAAGAGGGAATGGTATATGCTTCAACTGATCACAAAAGCAAATCCTTTGAAAAGATGCACTCTCATTTAGGTTTCATGTTTCTGATTTCTCTTTAATGCCATGATACTAATATTCATTATTCCAACATTCCAAAAGTCATTCCTCAAGAAGCCCTCCTGGTGATGATATCCTGCTCAGTTGTATAGCCATGAGGTATCCTGTTCATCTGGCCACTGTCGTGGCCTCGGCAGGTGAAGACAGTCAATGGAAGAAGCTAAGAGGGAATATGCACTCATGTTTTGAAGCAATTAGAAAAGCCAGATCCTTTTGCAAGTATAGCTCAGGGCTTATCAATTTGGGGCTAAACTAAGCATATATATTATGCTTGTTTTTTGGTTGCTGTTGTATGTTTCTTTAGTTTGATTCCAAATTAAGTTTTCATAATATCTCAGTAGTTTGAACAGCTCCTCCCCAGCTATCCTCCAATGGCTTCTGGGAGTTCTCAATGGATGTCTTCCATATATGTATAACAGATACTGTCACAACACTGGCCCCTCTCTAGTCTTCCTTTCTCTTCAGGCTCCAGCTCATCTTTGCCCACCACACTGGTCAAGTCTACATAATAAGAAATTGTCCCTAATGTCAATGGAAAGAACGATGACCAAAATTAGTCATCATGATTCTGTTTACATTTTTATTGAGGAAGATCATACTTCGTTAGCTTTTATCTTGACTGCTGATGCTGGGGTAGGAACATGGCTGATGTTATAAAAACCAAGCCTATTTGTAGGACTTCAAGCACATTATCAGCTATTTATGGCACCGATGACTTCAAAGTAGGCAGAAAACAATTGTGGAAACAAAGGATGATTGGCCTTGACAGTGGAAATATAAGAGTAATGCAGATTACTCACACTAAGCTAACTGTCTTTCTATGGTACATACATTAATTTTAATTTTGTCACTTATGTAGACAGATACAATTATGCTGGTCAGCTATTTACTTGCATCTCAGGATAATGTATCTATTCCCTGCTTTAGAATGAATAAGTTGTTGACTGAAAATTGCTGGCATTATTCTTAATTTGATTCTTAGTTTAACAACAACATTAGGGAAGACTGTGGTTAGACATTAAGAAACATGTTCACTGGCAGTGCTGGGGAAATCTCTATCTCTGTCAATGTTAAGACTTTTCAGAAATTCTCAATTATCTGAGTTAGATTAGGGACTTTCCTGGCAAAGGCTGGACTGTGCTACTTCATTCTTTTCTGGCATTGGGAATTTACAATATTCTGGAAGGTGTGTTTGTATCTATCCATCCGTCCATCCATCCATTCATCTATCCATCTATCCATCCATCACTTATTGGATCCTCACCAGGTTTAAGGCCTCGTGCTATGTGATAAGGAATTAAACAATATAAAGAAATTCTTGCCCTCAAGGAAAATCCTAGTGTGTGTGTGTGTGTGAATGTGTGTGTGAGGTGTGTTTGAAACTATTATGTGCCTCAGAAAAGCCATGTTTTAATCCTGATCCAATCTTGTGGTGCCAGACCTATTGTTTACAGTGGGAAACCTTGATTGGATTGTTTCCATGAAGATGTGACACATCCAATTGTGGGTGGTGGCCTTTTGATTAGATGGAGATGTGACTCCACCCATTTGAGGTAGGTCTTAATTAGTTTATTAGAGTCCTTTAAAAGGAGAAATATTTTGACAAAACCTCAGAGGCAGATGATTGGAAAACAGATGCTTCAGAGCTGACAGAGACATGGATGTTTGGAGAAGCTTAGAGTGCCAACAGAGAGAGCAGATGCCTAGACATGGGCAGAGCCTAGTGGACATCACCATGTGCCTTCCCATGAAAGGCAAAGCAAGCCAGAACCAGAGTTTGTATCCCAGAGGAGTTAAGTGAAGGCCCACATAAGCTTAAAGAGGAAACCACTAGCATAAGAAGCTGAAAGTAATGGAGTGGGAATAAGGACTAACAGACACCAGCCACATGCCTTCCCAGGTGACAGACATAGGCCTTTCTTGAGTCAAGGTATCCTGGATGCCTTAGTTTGACCATTTTTTCTGGCCTTAGAGCTGTAAACTTGTAATATAATAAATTCCCTTTATAAAAGTCATTCCTTTTCTGGTATATTGGATTCTCGTAGCTTTAACAAACCAATAAGGGGGTGGTGGGGTGGTGATAGACATATAAACAGAGTTAGACTTATAAGAGGAGCAAGCAAAGTAATGAGGTGGGAGAGGAAAGATATTCCAAGCAAAGTAGAATTGTATGCACAGAAGTATCAGTGGAAGAGAATATGACATATTTAAGATGCTGCAGCCCTCTGTCTATATCATGGAGTTGTTCAAGGTGAGGCTGCAGATGTTAGCAAGGACCAAATGATGGAGACATTTGTTAGACTTTATGGAAGCCCTGCCAAGTGTTCTATTCAGATCTCCCTTTAAAGGAAAACTTACTACAAGGAATATTATCATGTTGGCAGCATCTAGCTGCTGCACTTTCAGTCTCACACAGAGGCCACACTCCCAGGGAAGTCTTCAGCCAAAGACAGAAAAGAGTGGGGTTACTAGAGCTCTGTCCAACACAGGACTCCTCTAAAAGGAAATCTTTGCTCTGGGCTCCTCATTTGGATTGGCTCTGACATTTTCAGAGCTGCATTGCAGTTTTAGGTACTTCCTATTTAACACTCCTTCCTTTCTTTTTCACTGTAACAGTTGTTGGACCTGTATCACCATCTGAAGCTCTTCCTGCTTTCTCTTACCTTTATTCCTCACAAGCATTTCCCTCTAATCCACTGAACTTGTAGTTCTACTTTGTTGACTGCTTCCCAGAGGAGATAAGCTGCCACAGACTCAGTAAGGTATCTGGATTTTGAAATGAAAGTAATGAGAAGTCATTGAAGAGGTTCGAACAAGGACATTGATGGATAACCTCTGCCATTAAAAGATCATTGTCCCCCAGTGGTGAGGATAGATTTAGAAAGAGTGAAATTTGAGGTAGGGAGGCCAATTATGAGTGAGGAAAAATTAGGATTTGAACTGGTGCCACAGCAGAGGGCATGGGCAAAAGAGGTTAGAAGAGAGAAAGTGTTGGAAACAATAAGGCTCAATGGCACATTGGTTGTCAACTGTAATAGAGAGGGAGAATACAGAATTATGGGGGCATCTGAATTGTTGAGCAGTGCCACATTCCTAGAAACTCAAGACTAGGAGATGGTTTGTTGTTAGATAATCCTCATATGGAATACAGAAAGGTAAATTGAAAGTTGTGGAGCCACCTGCCTATGTTCATCCTGCTGTATTTTCCCTCCACCAGGATGGACTCTTGGGCAAGAGGAGCACTGAGTGGTCCCTTAGGGACTGGGCTGAAGGCATGGGGAACACTAGCCTGCTGTTGGGTGACTGTTTAAGGGTTGCAGAAAGAGACATGTTTAAGGCAGTGTATGTGTGTTCAACCTGTTTAAATTAAAGTACTAAAAGGCGGCTGAGGGTGGTGCAATGGTGGCACAGTGGCAGAAATCTTGACTGCCATGCCGGAGACCTGGGTTCGTTTCCCAGAGTCTGCCCATGTATTGAAAAAGAGAAAAAAAAGAGATTGTTGAAAGTCCCGAGTTGAGTAAGAGGTTACCATGT
Organism: Tamandua tetradactyla; assembly: GCF_023851605.1. NCBI lineage: Eukaryota > Metazoa > Chordata > Mammalia > Pilosa > Myrmecophagidae > Tamandua > Tamandua tetradactyla. Next base: position 64,816,892 of record NC_135334.1, on the reverse strand, counting down.
CCCTCAAGCCTTCACTGTACCACCCTGAAATTGAGCATTACCTTATGAGATTGTGACAACTTCTTTTAATGAGCCATATGATCTAACTGTAACATGTGATGCTGGCTACAATTTCTTTCCATACGGTCAGTGCCAGCATGAGAGTAATATGCTCATGTGTGTTGCCAGTGCATGTATCACTTGTGCATGCATGATGAACTGTTTACTTATGATCAGCCTGGGGCCATACAAACACTTATCTACATGATGCAGGAGGGCTGGAGTCCTGAACAGGACCTGCTGCAGACATCTGCTTAGATATTATAGACCCCCTACTCCTCAGCCCATCTAGGCTTTCTCTAAAGGTGTTTTTTTTAATCACCCCACTTTCCCCAACCTCAGGCCAAGGCCTAGGGGGTTGAGGAGCATCAGGCTAACCCTCAGAATTTTGTGACTGTGCTTGAATGTTTATTTCCTTTCCTGGTTGTTAGAAAATATCCTCCCTTACTTGATCAAGCTTTGCTATTGCTATGTAAAAGAAAGCTTTGATAATGTATAGACTGCCTCCTTTATATTCCTCTCCCAACAATACTCAATGTCAAGATTATTTTCTTATCATGAATTTAAAACACTATGAATTTTAGATTTTCAAACTCAGAGGTGAACTTTGATCCCTTTGATTTTGGCAGAATCAGCCACTGGTATGGTTGCTTTAGCTTTGCATTCCAACCTCCTTCTCCTCTGTCTACCCCAATTCAGGGGCCACATAAGACAACATTTCACTTTTTCCAACTGCCTTGCAGTCATAGGTAGCTATGGGATAAAGTTTTGGTCAAAGTCACAAAGGTAAAAGTTTGCTGGTTTATTTTAGGAAATCTTTGTTTTTCTCAATCGAAGAGAGAGATTTAACTGGCACCCCATCCATACCAGGCTGGAGCAGCCTCCTTAGGACATCAAGAAGCTAATGCAACATTATTGAACCAATGAACCAAAGACGGCAATATCTACTTCAAACTTCTTATACTAGAAAAAAATAACCTCTACAAAACTTTAAACCACAGAACATTAGAGGTGTGGCAACTGAATTCCTAATAGTCCTTTTACTGAAGCAATAGATAAAACTGATTCATTGGTAGGAATTTCCAAGCAAAAAGATATAAGGGAATGAAAACTACCTTGGGATCACATCTACAAAAGATGATCTATGTTTTATCTCTTGTAAGTAGATGTCTTAGGCAAGACAGGACTCTAAGATTATTGAAAATTTTATATGGATGTAATTGGGGTATAAAAGGATGGTAGAAGAATAGAGAGCTGATAAAATTTGAAGTTTTGAGTCTCTAAAAATGGAGTTACATTTACTTCTAGGACAAACTTTTTTTTTTTTTTTTTTTTGCATTTTGCTTTAGCCAAATGATCAGAAAGGGCCAGGATTAGCACTGTGACTCTCCAATGTAAGTATGCCACCAAATAGGCCCTTTATTAACACAGATGTGAAGCAGATGATGCCTACCCATTGTCTTTGTCTTGGGATAACATGAAGCTGCCATAAACCTGAATGCAGGTGTTGTGCTTGGGATTATAAATTGTTTCCTTAAACTGGAGCTGTGTTCAGAAGCTGATTACTTATTATTTTTTCCATAGCCTTTTGGTCTTTGTGCAGGATGTGAGGAATAAGAGAGAAGCAGAAGGTCTTGGCCAGACCCAGAGGGGCTTTAGATCCTGATATCACCTTGGAGAAGTGATCTAACACCTATCGATGTAACTGGGAGTAGCAGCTTTAGGAGTATCAGGAGAGAGCACTCAGGTGATATGATGAGGGATATCCTTGTAGCAGCAGTAAGAGGGGCCCCTTCAGCTGGCTTCAAGGAGAGGAAGAACGTAATGGATGCCACTGGCCCCTCTGGCAAAGAGGTTGATATTTGAGTACAAACCCATGTGAGGCTTAGGCTGTCAGAAACAATGGAATGGGGGAAATGGGCACTTTGCAAGGTAGATTGAGGTCTGGCAGCCACACTACTAGAGTCATTATAATTTTGATATACCTGGAGTATATCCATTACAAAAGCATTTAGAAAATACTAATGACACTAAAACAAGAAAAACAAAACCAATTTAGCAGTGGATTGCAATGATGATCCTGCTCTTTTATGCCTTTCTGCAAGCACACCCTTTGTCCACATAACTTTGGACTGCTGTCACTTTAAATCAGCCACCAGCAAACTGACCCCTGGACATCGAATGAGCCCAGTCCAAAACATCAGAATCATCTAGTCAATCCCCAGATTACCCCAGACATATGAGAGACAAACATTTATTTTTGCAAAACACAGAGATTTAGAGCTTGTTGGTCATGCAATGCTATTGTGGTAATAGATTACCAATACATCCTTTAAAATGAGTAACACTGGGAATAACATATGTCTTTCTGAGTTTCAGTTTTGCATTTTTTAATCTATAAACAAGACCTACTACACCAGGGTGTTCTGAGTGTTAAGTGAGAAGATTCGTCATATAAGATGTAATTATTGCTATGAAACACCAAAAACTTAATATGCGAATTTTAAGATCTTACTATAGGACAGTCATATATAATTCTTCCCCAGGGATTATGTTCCAAGGGGAAGTTTTTTCCAATAAAATTTCTGAATCCTAAGCCTCTTGCATATGATGTGAAGTGGGCTGGCTTACTATAAATTCCTAGCTTTAGATTTGGAGCAAACTGAGTGTTTGTGGAATTGGCCTTATAGATGGGTAAAGAAACCTGGAGGGGAAAAAATCATCTTTGTGATCTTCAGCTGCAAAGGACTTTAGGGAAAAGGTGGCAAAGTAGAGGAGTAAGAGAAATCAGATAAACTTTAGAACTAAGGAGAATTGGGTAAAAATCTGGGCTCCCTCATTTTCTAGCTATGGAACTTCAGAAGGTTATCTAATCTCAGTAAGCCTCAGTTTTCAGCCATATAAATGGAAGTAAAAACAAGCATCTTGTAGAATTGTTGAGGCCATTAAAGGAAATAATGCATTTAAAGCATCTCGGACAGAGGAGGTACTCTCACAACTGGATGTCAGAATCCTTGCCCTTTTTATTTGGACTTGGAGTTCTAAGGCTTGGAGAAGAGCAAGCCAGCTGACATCATTAGCAATTTAAGGTATTGAGTTGTGAGGGGGAATTTGAATAAAGAATGCAGCAACAAAATTAGTCTTCTTTTTGTGTCAGTTTTAATGCATAGAAATGTTTTCTTTTGCATTGCATTGCACTATATTTAGGTACAAGGTGGCCCAGAACAAAAGCTGGAATTTATTTTTAAATGAGCAGGAGAAGGACATAACTGCTATTCTATATATATATATATATATATATATATATATATATATATATATGCATCATTTTGCCAAGCATATGGAAATCTTACTATCAACTATTTCTTTTCACATATGACCATTTTGATGTTGCAGTTCAATCCTGTTTTAAGAGACCTTGTGGCTTTGACTCTAAATTTTATATATGATATGTCACATTTTCATAGTGCTCAATAACTTACAAAACTCTTTCCCAGGAATTATTTAAGATTTGACCTTCTTAACAACCCTATGAAGAAGGAATTCTTATTGCTTACTTGAAGATAAGGAAATAGACTTTGAGGGATTGAAAGTACATCCAAAGTAACAAATTAGTGGATATTAGACTTCTAACTGGCAAAGTTGGTAATGGTGTGGGCCATTTATTGAGACTTTTTATATGGTGCTATGCTAGGCTCCTTACCTTCAATTTCTTTGATCATCACAAAATATAAAACTCTTTAGTAGCAGACCAGTAGTCATGCCTCCATCCTCCTGTCTTCTTCATGGAACCTACATTTTTTTTTCATGCATCAGTTGGGATGTGTGCAAGAAAGGAGAACTCCAAACCTAGCCCAAGAGGATGGAATCATGGGTAGTCTGAACTGATCATGATATTCCCATCAGTCTTTGACAGTGATTCGTGTAGAGCTGGCATATAATCCAGCTTGGCCAAGGAAAGGAATGGTATGTCTGCTGGAGGCTTCTTGGAGAAAACCCTCTGCCCTGATAAAAAGAGAAAGATGCACAAGGAGACCACCCGTCTCTTTCTTTCATGCTTTGGAGCCATGGCAATCATTTTTAGACCACGAAGAGAAAGCAAAGCAAAACAAAACAGAGAAGCTGATCCACAGCCTTGGATATCCTGGAGCTGACTGGTTAATCAACTTGGAAAATCCTACCTTTTGGTTTCCTGTTGAGTGGAATAAATGCCCTTATTCTTTCAGCCAATTTTAGTCAATATTCTTTCAGTTGCTCTTGAAAACATCCTAGATAATACATCCTCACAAACATATATTGTTATTGTTATCTGTCAATGGCTGTGGACATGCTCAATAACTAATTCCTGAGACACCGGGGTTTCAAAAAGAGAAAGAGTTCATTACGAGTGCAGATGGCCTAGTGGCCCAAAATCTGTCTCTTCAAGCTTAGGGTGTCAAGGCTTTTAAGGATTTTAGCAAGTGAAGATGAAATCATTTTGATTAGCAAGTTCAAAACAGAAAAGGAGACAGTGTTATCATTATCATTTCAATAGGAGAACATAACTTGGAAGGAGGAGAGGCAGAGCTATCACTTCAGTACTAAAGGTATAAGCCAAAAGGAAGGGAGACAATTTATCTTTCAATACTAGAGTCTAGCTGATAGGATTTGCAAATGTCCAAGGCTGAAACTAGTTAATGGCTGACTTCAAATTCTTCATTAGCATCAGGGCCTTTGCCCTACAAGAAAATGACCGGATAAAAGGAGTAACAGCTCTTAGTTACAAAGGCACAAGATAAGGGCTTTTTCAATCATTTCAGATACCAGGGCAGCTGATATAATTCAGTAATCAAAGTTATCCCTTAAATCCCAATTTCTCAGTTACGTTATCACTGGTGGACATTTGACGAAACTTAGGAGCAAAAAATTGTCCAGGGTCACATATGTAGGAAGCTGCAGATTTGAGTTTGGAACTGTGTCTGACTTTGAAGGCCACAGTTTCTTGAAACATGCTGTGCTTCTTCCAACCCTCCATACTCTACTTCCTCCTACGCCCCACTGGCCTGTGTAAGAGGGGAAATGAGGCGAAAGAAGAACTGGGACAAAATGAGCACTGGATGTTTCCTGGGGAAGGAAAACAAAGCCTAAGGGTAAATGTGGCCTCATTCACACTTTTGCCTGACAATGACCCTTTTTATTTTGCACATCTCAACACCAGGGAAAGTAATTTGGCCAGGAGAAAGAGCATAGGACTTGAAGGTAAAAACTCTGGTTTCAAGTTCTAGCTTTACCATTTTCAAAGAGTGTCACTTGGGACAAATCCCTTGATCTCTTTGAGACTCAGTGTTTTCATCCATAAAATGATAATAATAACCTCTGGCCTATTTCCTTTCAGGGTTATGGTGAAGATGACAAGAGAAAAGGCATGTGGAAATCTCTCTCTCTCTCTCTGCTGCAGAGGATAAAAGATTCTTATTAATAGAGAAGATATCCTCAGGGCGGACATGGTCTCTATGTGATGTATAGTAGAGGCTAGGATACTAATGTTCCTCAACGTGAGCATTGCAATAATGTTATTGCTTTTTATAAATTTATAATTTGTAAGTTGTAAATTCAAACATTTTCCCCCCTGAATGCCATTCTGAAGGTTAATGAATGAAATACATGATTTTAAAATCCCAACAGTCGGTGTTAATTGGAAGGAAATGCACACCTTCAGGTTTGATCTCTCATAACAAGACAGTAAGATAACTTAACCTCAAAGCAATTCATTACCACCCCACTCACAGCTCTAGGAAGTCATTAGATATTTCAGTGGTTTTGTGTATGTATGCGCTTTCTCCCACCCCAATTCTCTTCTCAGAAAAATAGTATACCAGAAGGCAGAAAGGAATCAAGGGAAATTTAGGGGGACATGATGAAGGATTTTTACATAACCTGAAAATATTAAATCCATAGGATTTAATTAGAAGCAACCCAAGAGTCTATTGGTAACCAGCACTTGCTACTTAACCATGATGGAAGATTTTGAAGTCTTAAAAAGCATACCCTGCAAGACTACTTTAAGTCATGGGGTGGTACACACAGGGTCTGGTGAGAGAATAAAAGCAAGATAGAATGTATAAGTAGTATGAATCCAAAGTAATAAAATGTGCTACACACACACACACACACACACACACACACACACAGCTAGAAGGAACTGTACAATTTGTCTTCCTGGCAGAGAGAGGTCTTCAAATTCAGAGTTACGAACATTTTTAAAACCAATACTTTGAACTCTCCCCCTCTCCCCAAAAGTTATTGCATCAAGAGATAGTTTCAAAATGCATTTTTGTAACAGTATCCATGCATTATGTGCTTACCACATGCAGGCAGTGTGCTAAACACTTTATATGCATTTACCCCCCATTTAATTGTTACAACAAACCCAAGAGGTAAGAACCACCATCACACCCATGTTACAGATGGGAAACTAAGGAGCAGAGAGGATGAGGGAGATAACTCAAATTGAACAGCCAGTAAATGGTGGAGCCTGGAGTAGAAACCTGGCTGACCTCTACAACCATTTCTCTAACCCATTATGTCATAAGTTTCAAGTTTATATATATTTGTAGAAAATTAACTAAACCACATGAGGGAATCGGAAGAACGGGAATTTTTTCTGCTTTCTTTTTTCTATTTGACTGAAGCAACAGATACTGAGCAAAAACCACTTGGTCTTCTGAATAGTTTGTGTCTCATGTCTCTTTCTTGCTGCCCAGTGCCAACTCCTTTGTTTGCAACTCATCTAAGATGATTCCATCAGCATCCTTATTGATGAGTCTCTGCTTTCAGCCTTACCCGCTTTCAGTTTGTCCTCAGTATACACAAATCAGATTCCTTCACAACTCTGTGTGAAATACATGCCAGGGAAATCCCAACAACCCTGGCATGACAGGTAGGCCCTCTTTGATCCCCCACTGGCTCATTCTCTGCCCTTCTCCTGTTTCCTACACTAGGAATTTCCCAAATGGCAGGTTACAATTCTTTACAAAATAAATTTAGTGAGTTTTTACCACTGTGAAAAAAAATAAAATAAAAACTATCAGAATCCATCACAGCTAGGAGCTAGCAAATAAAAATGTAGATATTGCATTTTTAACTTCATAATAATATAATTCATAAAATTGTCTTAGTTTTATATACAGATACTGAGTTTATCTGAAAAATGTATTTCTTATGTAGGTTGTTTTCATAAAGCTACTGAGGCTTCTGTCACATCACACTTCCTACAGTTCTCCAAACATTTTAAGTTGTGTCTCCCCTTAGGCCTTTGTTCTTTGCTTCCCTTGCCAGATATTTGTTAAGCACCATAGGTACACTGTAACTTGTAGGGCTGCTTTAATTTCCTGGCTGCCATCACAAATGACACAAAATGGATTATCTTAAACAATGGGAATTTATTGCTTCACAGTTTTGAGGAAAGGAGAAGTCCAAAATTGAGGCATCAGCAAGGCACTGCTTTCTCCTGTAAGACTGTAGCATTCTGGGTGCTAGTACTTTGGGTTCTTGGCCTTCCCATTACATGGCAATGAACTTGGCCATGTCTTCTCCTTTCCCTTCTGAGTTGTCACTGATTTACAACTTCTACCTCTTCCGGTGGCTTTGTCTCTCTCTGTCTGAATTTCATTTTGCTTATAACAAAATCCAGTAATCTAGATTAAAGCCTAAACTGATTCACTTGGTTAAAACGTAATTGAAAATACCTTTAAAGGGTCCTATATACAGTAGACCACAGGAATGGATAAAGATTGAGATATAAGATTACATATATATATATTAAATTGAAGTACATCATTCAATCTACCACAGGGACCAACAAATATGCATTTATTTCTTTTAAAATTAGAAGAAAAAATGAATATGAAGACAATTGTATTTCTCTTTATAGAAATGAAGTCACAAGATAGAATATTTAATATATATTTTCATGAAGGAAGGGATCCATGAAGGCAAAAGTTTCCGTGGACCATGAATGTTCTAATGCAGCCTTGGTGCTCCCCTCTTCTGGGAATGCTTTTCATCCATGGCTCACATGGAAAGTGATGTTCATTCTTAAAAATCTTGCCCAAGAATCATCTTCCATGAAGTCTTTCCTGACAAACCCTCTCAAGAATTTTAATTAATGCATGCATTTATTCATTTATGTATTACTTATCCCTGTCAATGCCTCTTTCTCCACGACGAACGGCACTCTTAAGCAGAGAGTAAAATAATTCTAGCTAAGAGATAAGAACATTTACTACATGCCACATGCGGTGGGAAGTGCTTTACACTTACTCAGTGGTCTTAGCCTCACATTATAGGACAGACAGTATTATTCTCATTCCCATTTTACATTTGAGAATATACAATATTAGGAGATTTTGAAGTGTCACTGTTTATAAGAGGCAGAGTGAGAGCTTGAGCACAAACCAGCTGGTTCCAGAGTTGGTTCTGTCAGTAGCAGGTAGAAAGGAGCTCCCTTCAATGGCTTCATGTTCCTGGGTGGAGGGATGTCAATTATGGAACATTCTTGGCTTTTTTTCTATCCCCTACTCATCCCCTTGGGTAGAGGAATGACTATGATTTCATCCAGTCTCCTTCTCCTCCTCTTTCTCTGGAGTCCAACTGTCTGCAGGAAGCATGTGCTCTGATCTTCTGTTCACTGTTAGAGGAGATTGGGATGCCCGTAGTTCTTTAACACCTCTTCGGTCTATTTTGGGGTTCATGAAGCTAACACGTTAAGCCATGTCTTCAGTATCTTGCTCAGTAATAAAGATAACATTTCAATCTTTCTCTCACTTGTTTCTACATTTGGGCAGGGTAAAGTGGTTATACTTATTTGGGACCCTTATAACACCAACATGCCTCCAACTATGGCATTTAGATACCTCAGAGGAAGGAGTGGTGGAATATCTTGAACTGATTAGGGAAGACTTTATGGAGAATGTGGGTTCTGATCTGAGGTTTGAATACCAATCTCTGTGTAGCAAAACAACAACAAAAACACTGGTTTGAGAGTAAAAGATGAGTTCAACAGCATCTTGAGTGCATCTTATGCTCCGGGTATAACTGACTAATTAAATAGGAATAGTTCTTGGTTGTAGCTGTGGTGGGAATCTGCTTGTATAAGGTAGTCACTTACTAGCTGCAGTTCAGGGTGCTAATCTTTTATGTGGCTTAATTCATTGAATCCTCACACATCTCTTCGGAGTAGCAAATATTATTATCTCCTGTTTACAGATGAATAAACTATCATTCAGAGATATCAAGTAACCTAGCTAAGACATCAGAGCTAATTGGAGGTAAAGCCAGCACTCAAATCCAAGTTTGTCTTTCTTCAGTGCCACCATCTCTACCATCATCCCTGTGGTTCTTTTCTGCCATCACTGCGCCTTGTACTTAGCTGCTGGATAGCTCTTGCATCTGGATATTGTAATCATCTATTTTTCCTGTGTCCTGTACTAGGCTGTGAGTTTCATGAGGACAGGAAACGTGTCCTATTCCTCTTTGAATCTTTAGATCTTAGCATATCTCATTTAGTCAATCAAATCCTTCTTGAATCCTGCTATTTGTAAGAAAAACGTGTAGTACTTGGTATACTTAGGTAAAGAAGGCAGACATCATCTCTAGCTTCATAGAGGGGGGCAGTTTATCAGGGGGAACAGAAAATTCACAAACTAAAAATTAAGCACCTAGAAACTAATATAAGAGAAGGGAACAAATCACAGCTCAGGATAGGGAAAGCAGAGACAAGGAGAGTCTCCCTGTGGATTTCTACCTAAACTAAGACTTGGAGGAGGAAAGAATCAAGTTCAGGGGACAAGCATTTCAAAAGGACGGAAAAGGAGGTGTGAAGGAGATGTATGGGAAAGAGCCAGACGTGTTCAAGTTTGGAGATGATCAGGGAGAGTGGTGGATGAGATTTACACAAGGCCTTAGGGAAGACCTTGGGCTTTAGTTCAAGTGTAGTAGGCAGGGACTAAAAATTATAAAGAAAGTAATGAGCATGGAGATGAGGAAAAGAGGACAGAGTAAAAATTCATATGGAGCTAAAACTGACAAAGCTTACTGGAGATTGGTTGGAGGAAGAGGAGGGAGTCAGGTGACCTGAGGGAATGTTTCTAGCCTAAGCAAGTGGGTAGGGGAATGGTACCATTTACTGTGACCAGGAAAACTGGGGAGGAACAGGTTGTAGGAGAGGGTTGGGCAAGGTAGCAGAATTAACTTTTAGACAATTTACATTTGAGATTTCTATTAGATATCCAAGTGGAGGTGTGAAACATTGTTTGACAAGTGACCACAGCTTGCCTCTATTTGGTTACATTCTTGTCATTTGCTAGTAGGTACATGATATACCTGAATGCAGAATGAACTCCATGGGAAATTCAAAGAGACAAACATACATACTTTGCATAACATTAAAATTTAGCCACATGTCTAGTGCAAAGCTATTTTCAGTGAGTACAATATCTTCTTTTCACAAGGTTGCTCCAGGCTTTTATCAGTGGTGTGAGAAATCGAATTGCACAAATTCCCAAATCATACTGATGCGCAGTTGTAATTAGTAATTAAGCAGTTATCTGAGGAAAGTATCCCCACCTTCTGTCTAATATATATTCATATATACATACATATATGCCCTAAGGTAATATGCTTTTATTACCTGAACAAAGAATGGAAGAGTATGACTTCCAAAGCTAACAGCTTTGGTGTACCTGTCATTATCACATCTGAAGATGTGAAGATGCATAAAGACATTTCTTGGTTTGCTTTTCTCAAGATTTAGTGAAGCAAATTTTCAGAAGGATTTAGAGGACATTATTTCTTTATTCTCCCTGAACCCAAGGTATATCCCTATCAAATATTTGTTTGAGGATGTTTTCAGAAAGATGTTCCTATATAAAAAAAAATACAATCATTAATTAAAATAAGAGTAAATTCCTCATCCTGCTTCCTTGCCCTCCATTTATTGCCGTAAAGGTTCTAGGAATCTGGCTGCAAGTGGAACTGAAAGTAAAAGATTAAAAGATTAAATCATGAGGTCTGCACCTTCAGGACACTGCCCTTTGCTTTCTAACATATACTTATCTAGACAAAATTGACCAAACAGCTTGCAAAAGGGAAAGGCCACATCCTGGCTTCTAGCAGGGAGCGCGGCATATGCAAATGAACATTTACTCTCTCATTAAGCAAATGTGGTCAGTTATTATAATTTACCAATGAAGAAATAACAAAAAAATACAAGTATAGAAAATAAACAGAATTAAAATGAAAAAAAAAAGAATCAGAGAGCTAAACCTTTGATGTGGGAATATCATTCTAGATCATGCTGTGTGACAAAATAATTTTTTTTATATGATTCAAAATAAATTATGACAGTTTTCGTTAGATGTCTGAGAAAGGCTTAAGATATTCTATTAAAATGTTATAAAGAAAAAACCATGTAATGGTATTGAGATGTTTGGCTCAATAGGTAGACTTATTTTGAGATACACAATTTGTATCTCAGAGAAAAAAACATGCAACTTTAGACCTCAATTTTTTCCCTAAAAATCTCTTTATTACCCTTGTAAAATAGTGGTAGGAATGAGGGGACAATTATTATAAGAAACAGTAGAGAAATGCTCTATAGGACAGTATTTTAAGGAATTGGCGTCCTTTTGCCTTTCCTTTGCACATTCACTGAGAACTCATAAATAAGGCTCTTGAATTTCCCCAGTGCTCCACTGGGGACAGTCAATAAGGCTCCCGATTCCCAATCCTCTTATCCTTATGAAGGCTCAGGGCAACTTATGGTCTTGTGAGAAGAAGTTACCATCACCGGGTGATCTTCTAAGCATAATACTCTAATTCCAACAGCTCCACTCCTTATTTAAATTCCTTCAATGGCTCCCCATTGCCCTCAGGATAGGGTTCACACTCCTTAGCAGAGGTGATGGAGCTGTTCATCATCTAGCCCTGCCTTCGACCTCATCTTCCGTCCCTGTATGTACCTTACAATCCATTTGGAGCCATTCTCCACGTGTACCCTGCTGCCTGTCCTGTCTGGCTGGTTCACTGGCCTGTCACGTGATCCCCCCTTTAACACCTCACAGCTGAAAAGGTTTTCTTCACTGGCTAGCTCATGCTTATCCATCTAGACTCAGATCAGGCATCATCTCTTCCAGAAAGCTGTCACCACTCTCATCCTGTGATGTCCTCCCATAGCACCTACATTTAAACCTATCATTGCACTTCCATCATGGTTACTGAAATTATGTTTCCCTTTCTGACTTTATTACTAGACCTAGAGCTCCCTGAATAAAGGGAAGGTAACTTGCTTATCTTGTGTCTCCATCACCCAGCATAAAACCAGGCACAAAGAGGTGTCTGGCATGTATTTTTATTTGTTTTGTTTTTCTTGAATGAAAAAAAAAATGCTTCAATGCCAATGTCACTCTACTTTGTCTCAAGTCTCCTTGCTCATCATTAGCAGAGACAAAGCCAACACTTGAAAATAAAATTGCATCATTTCAGGGACAAAATCAGTATGCTTCTTTAAGTAATGCACAGTTGGGAATAAGAAAGGAGGATTGCTTTGATTAAGTGGAGAGAACCCCACGGAGTAAAGAAGGCCAGCCAAGGTCTCCCTCAATGTGACAAAACATGCCTGTTCCACAAAGGGGGCCTCCCAGGGCTTCTGCAGAGGGAGTGGGCATGGTTAATTCAAAAGACACAAACATCTTGTAATCTTCCTAAAGTTTCCATTTCTGTTTTGGCAGAATTGTAATTGACCACCCACACAGGAGAGATGATGTGAAATCTTCCTGGTAGAAATTTCTGGAAAGCCTAATTCAAATGCAGTGAGTGTGGAAGGTGCAGACTTTGTGTTTATATGCATTTGTACTCTTATAAAGTACTTCTGTAAAATCTGGGTAATATGAAAATAATTAGCAATGCTGCTCTACAGGTAAACTTGTTGAAGATTTCTGGAGGCAATTCCCTGAAATTCTAGACAGCTCTTGCTTTTAGATCAAACTCCTTCCTGGTGACTGCATCTTTAAAACCAATCTGGGACATTTATTCTGCCTTTACATATGCCATTGCCTTTGTTTTGTTTGTTAAAGGTGGGAGAAAATAAAATGACCTGATAAAGACAAGGGGAGAACAATTACAGTGTCATGATGCAGTGTACTTGTTTGCAGTGCCTCTCATCTCAGTTGGCTTCATGAAACATTTATTGTGCACCTACCATGTGCCAAGGTAAGGTCCTGAAGTTACCAAGGTGAGCACGACATTGCCTCAAAGACATTCACCTTTCAGTAAGTACCCATGCTGTGTGAATTTTCTACTATATTAAAAAGCATTCTTTAAAAGCCATGCTCTCAACGAACACTTACAAGCGTCTGTTCTCTGTCTCCTCAGCGCTTTGTAAATCCCTGAATTTTGCATTCTGAATGTGGGTGACTATTATTATCATTATACCATTTCTCTCACTATTCTGATATTGTTGGCTTTTGTGTGCTCTAGAGGCTAGATTAGGAGATTCTTGGAAAAGAGAAGCTGTGGTGAAGTCGTTGGGCACATGGATTCTGTGTCAGGACTACATGGGTTCACATTCCATATTTGCATTCATTAGTTGAGTGAATTTAGGCAAGATACTTAATCTCTCAGTGTCTCAGTTTCCTCACTAGTAAATGAGGATAATAATATTACCTTCCTCAGAGGATTGTGATGAGGATAAAGGAGCTGATATCAATCTATCTCTCTGTATCTATCTATCTATCTATCGAGATATGGATATACATATACACTGAAAATAGTGCTTGGCAAGAAGTCAGCACTTAAGTAACATTAGTTAATAAAATGTTTATATATACACCTAAATGAAATGATCAGGCACTGTGTCATAAGCACAGTCTAAACTGACAGCAAGTGCTTAGGACCTATGGTAGAATGGACTATGTACTCCGATTTAGATTTGTTCTTAATGTTAATCTGCATTCCTGTGAGTATGAACCCACTGTAAATAGGGTTTTTTGAAGATGTGATTTTCAGTTAGAGGTAGACTTTAATCCGGATTACTGGAGGCATTATAAAGAGGAGAAACAATACCAGGGTCAGAGAAGGTCATGGAGAAAAGTAAGAAGTCAGTGGAAACTCGGGAGAGAGAGGAGAGCACATCATTATGTCACTAGAAAGTCAAGGAAACTCAAAGATTGCTGGCTTTTAAGAATACTACCAACCAGGGAAGAAACAAGCCTTTTAGCTTCTGTAACTGGGAGACAATAAATTCCTGTTGCTCAGCCATCCACTGTATGGTAAATGTTGTAGAAACCTGGAAACCTAAGACAGAGCTCAATTAGAGGAAATCTTTAACCCCTGGGTAGATGTTGTCTTCATTTACCCAGTTGTCCAAAACTGCAGCGTGGGAGGATCCTTCAAGTCTTCCTTTCCCTTACCCCTAAAATCCAGTTCAGCGTCCATCTTCTCCATTCTCACTCCATAGAATTTCTTAAAATATGCACTTCTCTTCCTCCTTACCACTCGCGCTCTAGTTCAAGGCATTTCCACTGCATGCCTGGGCACTGTAGGAATCTCCAAACTGTGCTCCACACAATGTGTTCCACTGTGATGCTGTCCAATCTATCTATTTATTTATTTATTTTTGCATGGGCAGGCAGCGGAAATCGAACCCAGGTCTCCGGCATGGCTGGCGGGAGCTCTGCCGCTGAGTCACCGTGGCCGGCCCCTGTCCAATCTAATTTTTAAGCAGCCGTCTGAAAGGCTCTTCAAAACATAAAACATGTCAAATCACCCTCTGGCGTAAAACATAGTGAGTTCCTTTTAGAGTGAAAGGCAAAATCTTTTTGGGATTAAAGAACCAATGATCTTGTCCCTCCCTAGCAATTCTGCCTCATCTTGAGTAACCCCTGAGTGTGCTTCTAGTTTCTTGAAAGTGCCAATTTCTTTCTCTTCCAGGACCCTCCAACTTCTATGAATTTTCCTAAAATCTTCTTCCTCCCACTCCTCACATCTTATAGGGCTCATATTAAAAATCACTTCTTGTACAATATTACCCAGGTTATTATAACATGCATCAGAACTTCATTCATTTTCATGGACAAATAATAATCCACCACATGATATATCACATTTTATTTATCTACTCATCTGCTCATGGACGCTTGGGTGGTTTCCACGTTTTGGCTATTGTGTAAAATGCTGTTATGAATACTGGCGGGGTGTTATTGCTTAATAGACGCAGAGTTTCTGTTTGGGGTGATAAAAAAGTTTTGGTAATAGATGGTGGTGATGGTAGCACAACTTGGTAGGTGTCATTAATACCGATGGGTTCTATACTTAAAGATGGGAAAAAAATTTATATTCTACATATATATGTTACTCACTATATTTTAAGTACAAAATAAAGTCACTTCTGTAGAGAAGCCTTTTCTCATGTCCTTGTCGTCAGTGATGGCCTCATGTTATACTCTCACAGCACCCAGCCCTTCCCTTCATATCAGCCAGCACAATCACTATGTATATATTGATTTGCATGATTATTTTTTACTGTTTGTCTCCACAAGGACAGGTATTACATCTATTTTATCCATTACCTTGTCCTCTGTGCTTAGAAACATCCTGGTGCTCAATAAATAATTAGAAAAGAAATGAATTTCCTAATAGCTATTTATTTTATAAATCAATGCATTAAAGGAGTGAATGAATGAAATAAAATATATGAGAAACCCGCACTGTAACAAGCATTTGGGCTCTGATATGCTTTACTTCTTTTCCTTTTTTTACAGCCCAACATGATTTGACTGCTGAAGGAGAAAAATTACAAGCCATCTAAATACAGAGGGAAGGCCATTTTCATTCTGAGGAAATTAAATGTATCTTTGATCTCATTCATGGGAAGTTCCTGTGAACAAACAACCCCAAATCTCTGCTCGCAAAGCGCTCTGGGCAGTAAGCCCTGTACATCATGTCTGGTCCCGCTGTGATATGTGCGTATGAATATATGTAGAATCACTCCCAGCCTTCCAAAAACCGTATTTCAAGAAGTCTGTACTAAAACCACCATAAAATACTAATTCAACCAATAATTACACATGCCAGTGGCCTGGGGTAAGAAGGACGAGAAGTGCATGAGATCTGTAGAGCTGAGAACATTGAGACCCTGAACAAGACTGGCTGAGAAATGAAAGTTACCCATACACACGGAACTGAAGACTGATTAAAGCCTTACAGAAGGTTAGAAATGACAGGAATCTTCATGATTGTCTCATGGAGAATAAAGGAGTGATGAACCTAGGTCTTAAGAGACAGTCTGCAGAATCAAACAGACCTGGGTGCCAATCATGGTTTTGTCGCTTATAATTCTGTAACCTTGGCTAAATTATTAAAACTTTCCATTATTTGCAATTTTTCATCTAAAGGATAAGATGCTAATAATATTTTCCTAAGAAGATGTTGGTGTGAGTTACATAACATAATATACATAATGCAATGTATGTAGTACAGTGTCAGGAAGGGTTAATCTTAAATATATATATACACACATATATATATATGTGTGTATATATATAATATATAATATTAACATTATTATTTAATCCCATCATTTTATAGGTGAAAAATAAAGGGCTAAATGAGGAAATACAATTTGCCAAAGGCAACATGGCAAAATAGAGATAAGGCCAGCACTGTCTATGTATAAATACTAATATTCTGATTATCAGTTTTCCCTCCCCTTGCCCCTCTCCTTCCTTCCTTTCACGTCTCACCTCCTCATCATAGAAGAAATACCAACAGTTGGAGGACAATGAAAAAATTATTCAAAGGATATTCTGGTACCTGCAATACATATTATAGCAGACCGTATAACTTGAAGTATCTCCTGCTATTGGCACCCCCTGTTATAGAACCCACATAACTTTTAAACATAACAAAATAGTTTTTACATTCATAAGCTGAGTTTGAAATATACATAAATCTTGAGGGTCGAGAAATGAAGTGAGAACTGAGCACACAGTCTGAGAGTTGTAATGCAACTGCCTGTGTGAGGGCAGGGGGTAGAAATGGAGCTGTAGTTATAACAACTAGCCAGACATTAGATGCTATCTTGGTCCTGAATTAGACAGGCAGCTGTAGCCAAGAATTTTGTACAAATCCAAGATCATCAAAGCATGGAATAGGAAAAAAAAAAAAGAAAGAATCTGGCCTCTGGCAGAAGGAGGTGGCAGAGAGGTTGTGTGCCAATTAGTTGTAGCTAGTGTCTGAGCTCTGGTTGAGGAAAGAAATGACAATGATTTTTAACCTTGTATTTGTGATTCACATGGATTTGAGTTTCAAATTTAAACTTCAGGTTCAACTGTATAAGGTTAAACTAGGAAACTCCAAGCTGAGAAATTAATATAAGATTGGTTCTAGGTTGGGGATACTCTTTGAATGCCTGGCAGAAGCAAATGCAAATATACTTCTGGAGGGAGAGAGCCTCAGTACACCTTGATGTATACTTTGCAAAGTGTGACAAATAGAAAAATCTGAGAGAAATGGTAAATTGCAAATGCTTAAATAATTAAAAAGATGAAATGATAAATATAAACTATAATTTAATAAAAGAAACAGGCAGATTTGATTAACATCAAAGTAGAACTTCTCAAAATATAAAGAAAAATAGCTAACAGATTAGACAAAGATAAGGAGAAAATTGCTGAACTGAAATATATCTAAGGAAATTATCCAAAATATAGCATAGAGAGAAAAAAGATGAAAAATATCAAAGAGATTAAAAGGTGGAGAATAGAATAACATGATCTAAAATACATCTAATAGTCTAGATGGAGAAAAACAGAGGGAATGTGAGTGTGGGATATGCAACATTTAATGAAATCATTTCCAAGAACTTTTTAGAATGGACAAAAACTTCATTTTCCCTCAGATTTAAATCACAATGGATCGAGTACAAAATAAAAATTAGAAAACATAGGCTTATACTAATTATAATGAAATCACAGAATATCAAAACACAAGGATAATCTTATGTCCAAGGAGAAATGACAAAATAACTGGAAATAAATTACCACTTGTCTGACATCAAACTTCTCATTAATAGTAAGAGATCTAGAGAGCAATGTAATATTGCCTTCAAAAGTTTGAGAAACTAAAATTATCATTCTATAGTTGGTTAAATTATCATTCAAGAGTAAGGACAAAAGAAAGACTTTTAGATCAATAGAATAGGCCTTAGAAAGATGAAAACTAAACCCAGAATGAAGACATGGTGCAAATAAAGATGGTGAGTAAAGCTTTTCCATGAATAAATCTCAAAATAACATTGATTATATAAATGATAATAATTATACTTACTTTATGGAGAGTCAAAACAAGATAAAACAAAGCATCAGAAAATAGTAATATATGATATAGGAGGGGCTGACCATAGTAACCTGTTCTAAGGCCCTTGAGTTGCTAAAAACGAGGGTAAAGATATTATCTTTAAAATGCAAATGTAGTCAACAAAAGAGTAGAGAATAGAATAGATAACTTCTAAACTCACTGAAAAAATAAAAAGGATGTTTAATCAATTTAACAGAAGCTAAGCATAAAAGAAAAAAATAGATATTAAGAGAAAGTATGTTAAATATAAAGCAATAATAAGATGACAAGTAAGTAAAATTAAACCAAAAATAATCACAATAAATGTAAATAGTCTAAATTTGCCTTTCAAAAGACAGATATTATTACTGGATAAAATTTACAATATTTTATTAACAAGAAACACATTTAAACACAAGGATACAAAAAAGGCTGAAGGGCGGGCCGCGGTGGCTCAGCGGGCAAAAGTGCTTGCCTGCCATGCCGGAGGACCTCGGTTCGATTCCCGGCCCCAGCCCATGTAAAAAACAAACAAACAAACAAAATACAATAAAACAAGAAAATGTTTAAAGATGTTTCCTTTCCTTCCTTCTATCCTTCCTTCCTTCTCTCTGTCTTTCCTTCCCTTCCTCCCTCTCTTAAAAAAAAAAAAAAAAAAAAAAAAAAAGGCTGAAAAATAAAAGGATGGAATATATATATATTAGGATAAAAAAAGATAACCAATATCAGATAAATTGTACTTTTAGGCACAAGTCATTATGTAGAATAAAGAGTGTTATCGTCATAACAACTAGCCAGACATTAGATGCAACTAGCTTGGGCTCATATGTTAACTTGGCCAGGTGATGGTGTCCAGTTGTTTGGTTAAGCAAGCATTGGCCTGATAGCCAATGTGAGGTCATTTCACGGACTTAAATTGTCAGTAGGTTGACTGTATGCATGGCTGATACATCTACGATCAACTAAGGAAATTGCCTTCAACAAAAAGAGACATCTCTTCCAACCAGTTGAAGGCTTTAAAAAGAGAAGTGATGATTTTTGCAGTCAAAAGACAGAATTTCCATCTCTATTTCAGTCAGCCAGCTTTGCCCAGGGAATTCATTGAAAATCTTCATCAGAGTTCTGAGCTTGCAGCCTGCCTATGGAATTTGAACTTGTGCATCTCCATAGTTGTGTAAGACAGTTTTTATAAACATCTCATAATGTTTACAGATCTCTCCTGTTGGTTCTGTTTCCTCAGAGAACCCTGACTAACACAAGCATCATCACATAATTTGCAAAGGAACAATTCCTCAAGGAGCTATATCAAGCCTGAGTTTGTATGATGTAATATATCGGTAAAGCAAAAATTGAGGGATCTACAAAAATAAATTGCTAAATCCACAGTTACAGTTAATTGATTTTAACATGAATCTCCTTGTAATTAATAGAAAAAATAGATTAAAAGTAATAATATTGGAGTAGAAATGAACTTTAACAAGCTTAAACTAAGTGTTCATTGAGAGACTCTCAATAAACAATGATGATCATTCTAAGAATGTTGACTAATAGTAGAAACTGAGAAAGTGGTAAATTAAGCATGTTTAAATAATTAAAAATATGAAAGAATTAAACTATAAATTAATAATAAAAGGAACAGACAGATTTGATTTTAAAAATATAAGTAGAACCTCCAGAAATAAAAAAAGAAAAGTAATGAACAGTTAAACAATACCTTAGACAAAGGTAAAGAAAAAAAAAATTACTGACTGAAATATACCTAAGGAAATGATCCAGAATATAGAATAGAGAGAAAACAGATGGAAAATATGAAAGCGGTTAAGAGATGCAGAATACAATAAGATACATTTGTTTATGAGCACTCATGACATATTTCAAAAAGTTGACCAAACAAAATAAAAGTCACAAAGAAAGAGATTATGATTTAAAAAAAAGATTATGGCTAGGTCAGAAATGTAAAATAGAAAAAAAAACAATCTGAAAACATAAGGAATGTGTCAAAGCAAAGCAATCAGGATGGTGGAATTCCTGAAACTATACATATGAAGAACATATGAAAGAACTGAGTCTATCTAGGCTGGAGAAGAAAGTTTAGATATTGTAAAGTACTTATTTGACTTATATGATGATTAACAGTCTATTCAGGTTTCTATGTCTTCTTGAATCAGTTTTAATAAATTATAATTTTTTAGGAAATTGTCCATGTTATCTGATTGTATATACTTATTGGCCTGAAGAAATTTTAAAAATAGTATTTTCTTATGATTTTAAAGTTGATCCATTCTCGTGGGTGTAAACTCTTACAAATAGGTTACTTCAGTTAAGGTGTGACCCACCTGACCCAGAATGGGTCTTAATCCTATTACTGAAGGCCTTATGGGAAAGCCAAAAGGAGAGACAAAGTCAGAGGGAGAAGCCAGGAACTGAAAGTCAACAGGACCTGGAAGAGAAGGGACAGGCCAGGGGAGGCTGCCCAGTACACTGCCATTTGGCAGAGAAGCCGAGAACCAAAGATCACCTGCAGCAAGCCCTAGAATGCCAATCTTCAGGAAGGAGCATCACCTTGATGACACCTTGATTTGGATTTCTTCTAGTCTCAAATGCGTGAGCTAATCATTTCCCATTGTTTAAGTGAATCCATCACATGGTATTTGCTTCAGCAGTTAGCAAGCTAACACATTAACCAACCAGCATGAAGGATTGTACCCCATCCTATGCACATGTGGGGAAAGGGAGAACAGACCAGAAAGAGGAAATTCCAGTGAAGGTCAGCCTCTGAAAGCATGTCTCCAGAAGTTTCCAATGCACAATACCACTCTAGGAAAAATATATTCAAGGGGAATATTTAGTAAAGAAGCTGTTCCATGGAGCTAACCTTGGACCATGGGAAATGAATCAGTTTTCTATCACATGTTCTCCCCATTGTGGGACCCCCTCCTCCCAGGGCCTCAAAATTAGGGAGGTTGTCTCTCTTCAATTTCACTTTCACTTCCTTAGTGTATCTATTTTGCTTGTAAATGCTTTAAATTTTGGGTTGGACTAGCGAAAACCTGTATTTTTCACATACCCTCTCTCATTGCAGGCATTCCAGGCCCTATTATTTGGAAAAAAAAAAAGTGTGTTATTTTTTTTTAATATAATTCTTCTTTGTTAGCAATTGTTGCTGGTAGAACATCCTCTATGATCTAGATTATATATTATCCTCTATATATTAGATTATGTCTAATAATCCTCTATATAGAGAAATTTTCTTGATGCCAGAATAGAGAAAATATTTCAATTAAAGAAATGTCTAGCTGTCTGTTATCACAGAAAGGGGTGAGATTGAATGGAAGTTCATTAGAGGGTTTCAACAACCAAACTGTTTTCTATTCGTCAATTACTTAATTACTTGATTCTTGGTTTTCATTGATTAAAGATACTGGACCGTTAGTACCCAGTTATATGACTAATTTCACTAAGAGATGTTGAGTTTTCTTAACCTTTCAAATTTCATGGGTTTAGGCCCTTTACCCAATGGAAAGAAAGGACCAGGTGCCAAGTCAGCCTCAGATAATAGCTTACATTGTCACCCATCAACCTCCCTACAAATGACCTAATTCTGTCTTTTAAAAATCGACCATAATAATGCCTGGATTTTTCAGGAATTTGAAGTGGTCTTTAACCATGGATGCATGTAAGGGTGGACCATCCAGAGAGCTTCTGAAAACCATAATATACTAGCCATATTCTAGACCAGTTAAATGAAAATTTATGGGAGTAGAAACCAGATATCAGTAATTCTCAAAGCTTCCGGGTAACATCAATCTACAGCCAGCATTGACAACCACTCCCCATCTTATTGTTTCTTAAATTTGAATTTGCATATGAATTACCTTGGCATCTTGTTAAAATGCAGGTTATTATTCAGTTCTTCTTAAGTGGGCCTGAGGGTCTACATTTAAGTGAAGAACACTTAAAATTCATGCCACACATGAATGAATAAGAAATGGCATTACTTTTATTGCACAGGTTTTTTTTTTTTTTTCTTTGCTTACCTCTCCCAATAGGCCAATCATTAGTTTGATGCACAATAATAATAACTAACTAACTGCTCAAAGTTAATGCCAATCCTGCTAGTTCATGGATCTACTTTGACTAAGAAGGTGCTAGTAGAAGCTAGACCAACCCTTATCTTCCCTAGTACTCCTGAATAAATTACAGGGTGTTTCAAAACTTCCCAGATTGGTTCAGTAGCTGATACTGAGGTAGGCAGACGGATATCAATGACTAAGCTTCAATTGTGGAGCTTCATGTGACCCCAGGGCTCCAGAAGGTCCCCAATAAACTTCTAGGGTAGTGAGAGGGAAAGGGATTTTCCTTGATTTCCCATTGTTCAGAGAGTCCTGCAATCCCTCATAATTCCCCCCAGGATGCAGGATCAGGAGCCTGTAGGAGGGGAAGTTAGGAAAGGGTATTTTAGAAATGTTAAGACAAGAAGAATGGCATCTAATTAGTGTTTATTTAAAAATAGCCCTGTGTGAACCAAAGCAGACTTGAGTACTTGATGAAATTTTCACAGAAGCAGGCACAGCTTTTTCCTTGGGGGACAACCAGACAGGTTATGGGGATGGGTTGTGTTTTGGCAGAATGAGAATAGTTTGGCTGAACAACAGTACCTCGGGTGAACTGTATGAGTCTTTTCCCTGGAGAATATGTTCAGCTTTCTAGCCTCCCTTTGGTGAAAACTCTAACGAGTAATAAAAAAATAAAATACTTCTTTATACTATTCACAGAAGTGAGCCAATTCTTTATTTAAAAAGAAGTACATAACAATTCACAAGAGACAGTTTTTATATCCTTGTTTAACCTGCTGCCTCTGGCAGACCTCAGGAAAAACAAATGAAGTTCATCTTTCACTGTTTTCAAAAGTGCCTTCTGAAATAGTTAATCAGAGAAGATGGTGAAAAGGTTCTGTAGGATGCCCAAGAATAAGCCTCAACTTTGAAAGGCAAAGCTGATGTAGGTATGAATTGTGGTCCTTATTTCCTACGCGACCTTGAGCGGGTCATTTCTAAGCATCTGCCTGGTAGTCTATAAAATGGATTCTCCTTTTGATTATAGAGAGCATGTTCCAAACACCAGGCTCATGTCCAGTGCCTAAGCAGCAGTCTTTATTTTTAAAACGTGCTTTGCTCCTCGATACATGTTTGAGTTTGTTTTTAATTAATTAATCCTAGGTGTCAAAGACACTAAAACTCAACTAATAGTGTGAGACATTTGAAAGGTTCCTGGGCTCTCTGAAACTCAGGTTCTTCTGGGAAATGTGAGTTTTACTTGCAAAGATGTTGGGTATTTAATATATAGAGAAGGAAAGGCACATGGCTATCCTTTAGTAAATGGTTATTCCTTTCCATTTCCTTCTCCTTCCTTCCTGGGTGGGTTTGGGATGGGAGTTTCCAGCCTGAGTGATGGACATGGGGCTGAGGCTGTTTGTAGGCTGTGGCTGAGGGAAGGCATTGGAGAGAGAGTTCATCTCAGGGAAGAGTCAAAAGTGGGGTCTCCAGGGAAACGAGAGCGAGGTACCTCCTTCTTGGCCTTCCCCAGAGCAGGATTAATCCAGCTGCTTCTCTTTTGCATGGCCAACTTATGTAGGCTGGTTTTCAAGGTACTCTGGGTTTTCCATAACAGCCTCAACAACAATGCCGATGCAATTATGTACATGAACTTACCATTACCTTATTCCCAGATTGAATATTTCATACTCAAGAAAATGTGTAAAATGGAGTGGGCTTGGGTTTCTCCTTCTGCTGGAAAGGTTATTTCTTCAGCCTGAAAATCTCATAATTACTATTAGGAAGGTTTTAAGCATTCAATTTAAACTTTGAACTGTGGCTTATTTTAAACCTGCTGTATCATAAGTTTGCAGATTGGATCCAATTATTTTACATGTTTAAGAAAATGCTACTCTTTGCAGAGATATTAAAAATATTGCCCTTTATAAAATTTTGGCCTCAGATGAAATGTCTATTTTTATAGAACATGAATTTGAGTTTAGTCTATTCCTAAAGAAGGTTCTGCTTTACTCAAAAGAGAAGAAGGGATGGAAACAAATTTAAAAGTGATTCTTTTGTCTTTTGTGATGTTTAGCCATATACCAGATGGCTGGAATTTTTTAGATAGAAAGATACAAGAACTGACGGTGAACCTACTTTGTGCCACCTGGGTTTGATGGGAGAAAGTTAATTTTTTTAGCAACCTATTATGTGCTAGGACTTATTTAGGCCATTTTCATAATTTTCTCATTTACTTTTCAATTAACTCTGTGAAGGAGGTATTAGCTACTCATCTATAAAAATAGAAGAGGGAATTGATTTTTAGAGTTTCAATATATTTCTCAAGATTTACAGCTAATAAGTGATTGAGCCAGAAATCAAACCCACGTGTGTCAGTCTGTTTAGGCTAAACAGTGCTGTGGTAAAAGAAAGACCTAAAATGTTAGTGCTTCTACCAGCAAAGGCCTTTCTGGCTCACTTTAACGTCCAATAAGTTTGGCTCTGGCTCAGCTCAACATCCACATTATTTTGTGCCCCAGCCTGAAGGGGGAGCCCTTACCTGGAATGTGCTGGTCTTGTGACGCAGGGGGAAGACAGATGATGGAGCCACACTATGGTTTTATTTCTATGAGCAGTTCATTGGCCAGAGTAAGTCATGTGGCCTAGTCTGCCCCACTGTGGTAGGAACTGGGGGACGGGTGGGTATGTGGAGTACATACCCGCAGTGAACACTGGGGATTATAGCACAACCTGCTACACTGAATATATCTCCAAATATAGTGGTTTTCCTATTCTGCTGTATTTTGTAAATATTTTGTAAATGGTAGAGTGCTATATGAAAGGTCTGATTCATATTACTGTTCACACATTTATGAAATCATATGTTTCAAATTTTGACTTAATGTTCCAAGATTGTTTATATCCTAATGGACAGAAAAAGAAAATTTCATTATGAAGATGAACGAGTCACAAGGCCTATCTGGATCCTAATTTCAGAAAACCGATTTAAGCTTATTTATCTAAATGTACCCAATGGTATTGTACGGTAGTCATTTTTATTATGGGAACTGTGGTCAGTCACAACTACATAAGAAACCCATAAACCTTACACCAGTATCATCCCTGCTGCCTACTTCCATATGTCCCAAGGATTCATGAGAAAGTGCACTAAAATAAAACGTAACTTTACTACTGATATGTATTTAGCATTCCAACCATTCAAGTTTATGCAAATGGGAATGATTTGTTACCAGGAAAAAAGAAGCCAACTGAAGAATTTTCTCTCCCATCAAAAAAAAAAAAAAAAAGAAAGACTCGGTAAATACAATAATGTAACTCAAGGGGCTCAGACAGTTGCGAACCAGGAGCCACCTCCCAGCGATGGAAGGTTCCTGACCTCCCATTCTCACTGTGCCATCTCAACAGCATACCCTGCAAGACTCCCTCTTCTATCCCACACATACCCCCCCACACCCACACCGACTTTCACACATGAACACACACTAAGGGAATGAGCATCATTTCTTCCCACAGTGGAATCCACAGCTGCTAGCAGCTGCTTAAAATGGAGACGGATGCAAGGAAAATTTGGTGAGGGCACTAATGAGAGTGGACCTTAATCCAATATGGATGAAGCCTTTATAAGCAAAATAAATTAGAAAAGTAGAAGACAGAATGAAACTCAGAGAAGGAGATAAATATTGCTAAGTGATGGAGGCAAAGATCAAGCAAGCACCAGAACACTATAGATTCCAGGAGAAAGCATAGCTTGGCGATACCTTCTTGATGTTGGGCTTTTAACCTCCAGAACTGAGACAGTCAATTCCTATTGTTGAAGCCAACCAACTTGTGCCATTTGTTGCCGTATCCTTGGCAAACTAAGACACATATACAGACTCTTAAATACAGCAAATTAGCAAAACCTACATTCTTTTCAGAAACCCATGAAACATTTATAAAATCTGTTAGGTACTGAGCTATGAAAAGCAATCTCACTGCATTAAAAAAGCATTGATATCATACTGATCGTCTTCTCTAACCTTAATGAAATTAAATTAGAATTCAATCAAGAAAGACATAAGTAAAATTCTCATGAATTTTAAATGAAAAATAAAACACTTCTAAATAACATGTGGGGTAAAGAAGACATAATGAAAAATTAAAAACATATTTTAAGTGACTAATAATGAAAATCCTACATATAAAATTTTGCAGATCACAGCTAAGATTTTACTACTGGGGAAGTTTTAGCCTGAAATAGTTACATTAGAAACAAAGGCTTACAATTAACGAGCAAACCATCTAATTTAATGCAGTAGAGTAAGTTACTAAATAGAAAGATAAAGATAAGAAAAATAAGACCTAATATTACAAAGAAATATGTACTAGACAAAATAAAAAAGACCAAGTTAATCCTTGATAAGACCAATAAAATAGTTAAAACTGTCATAGTTGATTAAGAGAATCAGATAAAGCATAACTTGAAACATAATGAATGAAAATCAGGACATAATTATAGAGTATCACATCAACATGAATATTTGATGTTAATGACTTAGAAAACG
The DNA here is from genome assembly GCF_023851605.1 of Tamandua tetradactyla. NCBI lineage: Eukaryota > Metazoa > Chordata > Mammalia > Pilosa > Myrmecophagidae > Tamandua > Tamandua tetradactyla. Next base: position 64,789,882 of record NC_135334.1, on the reverse strand, counting down.
TGGACCAAAAGGGCAGATTTCTGAGTATTCCACTTAAAATTTTATTTGGAAGGTGGTGGTTGAAGCCTGAAGCCCTGAGCAGATAATAAGACATTTCATTCTAAACATGTGTACTTCCCATTACAAATGGCAAAGCACTTTCACATCTGTTACTTGAACTTGACTATTCCTATTTTGCAGATAAGAAAGCTAAGGCTAATCATATACCACTTTCCTTAAGGACTATGTGATTTGCCCCCAGGAGAGCAAACAATAAGTTGAAGAGCCAAGTCCCAAACCCAGCTTTCAAATTCTGTCTTTTACCACATATGACAACCAAATCCCTGTCCCCAAATGGCCCAGCCAAAACATATATGATGCAACTGAAATAAATAGTAAGGAGATCATAAAATTACTGTCAGAAATATTTGAGATCATGTGGAGTAATAGAAAGGGTGAAAAGATTGGAGAGAAAAAAACAGATCTGCCTTACTTCATCTCCCTCCAATAACCTTCTGAATTTCATTATCAAAAGCTCTTTACATTTATTCATCATCAGGTCCTCAGACATAATCACCTACCAAACCATGCTCGTAACCCTTTTCTCTCCAGTTTATTTGCAGCCTACATGGATTATGTTTGGTGCTTGAAGTTTGTTAATTCAACAGCTAAGGAAATAAAATCTCAGCTGAAGAAGTCAGAAGTGTTTTGCGGCACAGCAGGCAACTTAAAGGAATGTTCTATCCAAAATTTAGACCTATTCCTGGTGAACAGAACTTCATCAAGTATATTGGTCTTTACCAGGCATATTAATACACTGCAAGGAATAATGAAAATGGTTTTGGGACTATTTCATAGTATTTCTTGCTGGGCAGCAGGTCATCAAATTTCCATGAGAGAAGCTGGACAGAGACTGTAGAAAAAGGTGTGAACAATGTTATGATATTTTCTGAAGGTCTGGATGGTAATTACCAGAAGTTTAAGTGATACTAGCAAAGTACATCCCTGTGTATCTTGGCTACTTCTCCAAGCATACTTAACCAGAATGACAATAAAAAGAGGAGGAAAAAGTATTCACTGACCAGCTCCTGTGTAGATGTGTGTTCCACACTGACCTTATAGCAACCCAATGGAGCAAGGTCTGCTAGTCCCATTTATGGATAACAAAATGTTATTTCAGAGATAGAGTCCCTTGCTCAAGGATGCACAGAGAATAGAGCCAGAATCGCAATTTCATTCTGATATGAAGGCCACGCTTAGAGCATAACACGTCCATCACAGAACACATCTAAGTACTGATCCATCAATTTATGCTCCTCTTTTATATCAGTTATTTTCCCCAAGCTCCCAATCCTGATCCTGATCTTAATCAAGGAATCTTTTCATCCTGATCAAACCTCCAGTCATAAACTCTAAACCTCCTCTTTTGATCTTCACCTACATGTCCCAAATCTTTCGATCCTGTATCAGAAATGTCTTTCATATTTGTCCTTCCCTTTTCGTTCCTACTCTCATAATCCAGAGCCTCATCACCTTTCTTCTGGGTAATGGTGATCCTGTCCTTATAGTCTTCCCATCAAGTTCAAACGTCTGTCTCCTGTCTCTGTAAAGTGCTCTTGAATCTATCTTTCCCCCTGGACTGGTGATTCTCTGTGTTGCTGTGAGTATTCAAGAATCACTGCAGGAAGGAAAAAGAGATAAATGGGAGTGCCTCTGAATCAAAAGTTTCTGTGCTTCAAAGGATTTTGTCAAAAAGGTGAAGAGGCAGCCAATTCAATGGGAAAAAAATAACTGGAAACCACATATCAGATGAAGGTTTGATATCGTATATACATAAAGAAATTATAGAATTCAACAACAAAAGAATAAAGAATCCAATTATAAAATGGGCAAAATATCTGAACAGACATTTTTTCTGAAAAGCAAATACAAATGACTAAAAAGTACATGAAGAGATGCTCATCTTCTTTAGCTATAAGGGAAATACAGATCAAGATGACAATGAGATATCACCTCATACCTGTGAGAATGGCTGCCATTAAACAGGAAACTACAAATGTTGGAGAGAATGTGGACAAACTGGAACACATTTTCATTGCTATGGGTACTGTGTAATGGTACACCCACTATGGAAGACAGTTTGGCGGTTCTTCAAAAACCTAAATATCAAGTTACCATTTGACTAGACAATACCACTAATTGGTATATACCCAGAAGAGTTGAAAGAAGTGACATGAACAGACATTTTCACACTGATATTTATAGCAGTGCAATTCATGATTTCTAAAAGATGGAAACAATCCAAGTGCTCAACAACAGTCTAGTGGGTAAACAAAACATGGTATATCCATACGATGGAGTACTATGAAGCAGTTAAGATGAAATGAGGCCCCGAAGCATATGACAACATGGATGAACCTTGAGAACATAATCCTGAGTGAAATAAACCAGACACAAAAGGATATATACTTTATAATCTCAACATTACGACTCTGGTAAAGATGACAATGTTAAGGCAAGCTGAATGAATTGCTCTGAATAATTGGCCAAGAAGTGATTCGCTCCCAGATGGAAAGGCAATGCAACCTCCTCTGATAATTTGTTCTAGTATGATCTGGATGAAGATTTGGGGGACAGGTGGGAAATGTGGTGCTCTCCTGGCCATATTATCATCCTTCCTTCTCTCCCTCCTTTCTCTCTGCTCCTTTCCTCATTTTTTCTTTCTCTCTTTCTTTTTTATTCCCCTTCTTCCTTTCCTAAAAAGAAAGAAAGAAAAAAAGAATCTCTGTGGAGGGGTTGTTGGGGAAGGGGGAGAGGAGGAGAGTACTTTCACAGACTCAGGGGTCATTCTTCCTTCAAACCACTGTTGCGATTCCCTGCGGGGTGGATGCTTCCTTTCCTTCCACTCCCAGAACAAGGATCCCTGCTGTAATAAGCCTGCATTGCTGACAGAATTTTCCATGTTCTTTGGGGGTACCTGTATGAGAATGAGGCCTGGAACGACTGCACTAAATTAAACCATGAGCTTCTCAAAGAATCATCTGTTATCTCTGATCTCTTGTTCCTAGCACAGAACCTGACATGCAGTAGGTACACAGTGGCTATTACTGAAAAAAGTGAGCAAACTATTAGCTCCTTGAAGGCAAAGACTGTGTCTTTTGTCATGAGTATCATGCCTATAATTGGTGCTCAAGGCATATTTATGGAATAATAAATTAATGAATGATAAACAATATAAGTTTTGCTAAAACATTCAGTTAAGTTTGGTCATGTTAGATTGGTTGCTTCTTTCTCTCTTATTGTTTACAAGTAGAATGATGGAGGCCTTCACCATTAACACTCAACCTAGAATTCCCAGATATATGAGGATCTTTAACAATAGTAATGGGAACTGAGAACCATTTCTACATTCCAAAAGGCTAATAAATAATATATTTGCTCACCTTAAGTCTAATTAAAATGACAAATTGCTTTGTTTCTGGCCAGACTTATATTAGTATGTCAGCACCGTTTGCACATCATAAGCTCTATTGGCTGATATATAGCTTTGATTAATAAAAAATAAGCAAATTAGTTATTGACAAGTAAATGCAAGTTGTTATAGAAAATCTTTCAAAGCATGGCCTCTGAAAGAAACACATTAAAAGGAGAACTTTCCCTTTTACCTCTTAGTGAGGTAGCAGACCACAAAAAGATAACTGATAGGTCTAGGTCATCTCAACCAACTGACCTTGGATTCTGAGAACTGGTTTTTAGTGTTCTCCCTTACATTTCACAAATGAACCATAATTCATTTCTTGTTCTGAAACTATGGGAGGTAAGTTGTCTTTGTTTCTTCCATTCCTGAGAGCTAATGAGGCCCAGAGAGGCTAGGTGACCTTTGAGCAATCATAGAGCACAGAACTGAAACTGGAACTCTCATCTTTCAGGCCCAAATCAACCACTTAGTTCATGGACATATTCTTTCTTCCTGGAGTTATGAGGAGGCAAATGCTAATGCTGATTGTTTAACTATTTATTCAACAAATATTTATCATAAAAATACTGTGTGTCATTTGGGCTAAGAGAACTCCAGCTGGGAGACTGGCAGATTAGCAGAGGAGATAGGGGGAAGGAGTTTGAAGACAACCTTAAAGAATCTTAAAGAAATACTTCTACCCAGACTAATCTCTCTGGGACACACTCTTTCCCTTCTCCTAAGCATGAAACAGCATCCCATTATACAGCAGAGCTCAAATACTTTCAGCCTAGTATTTTAGAAATTCTGTGAGCAGTTCCACCTACACTTTCCCTCACCATTTCTTATGTCTCTTCATGCTCCCGCCACTTCTTCCCAATACACCATCCAAGCATGCCATACTCCCTGCTCAGGCTGTTCCCTCATCTTTCCACCTCCAACTACTGAAACTTGCCCATCTTCGGGGAACAGCTTTCTGCAAGCTGTTCCTTTTAGTTGTCCTCGTAATCTTGTCATTTATAAACTTGTCTTTCTGACTAGTCTAGTTTTCTGAGGGTTGCCTAAACCTCACTCATCTGCCTACCCATATGAAGTTCAGGTTTTATACTGACAACCTCCATAAATGCCATGTGTTGACCCTGACTCTGTCAGCCATTGGTACCAAAGACAATATATATATTATTTTATTTAATCCCCATGGCAACCCCCAGGGAAGTAACTATGCAGTTACCCCTTCCACATCTCAACTTTCCCCACTGTGATTTTCCCATGGTGGTTCTGGTACATTGTGGGTGGGCATAAGAAATTAAATAGGAATTTTGGGGGAGTTTTGCAGAAGTGGCCATTACGGTGATAATGAATCGACTAAAGCATATCAAGACGTAAGAGAAAGAAATCAGCGAAGCTGTTGCTACAGCTATACCAAGAACTGCAAAGCATTTGCATAACCCATGAGGTCACATCTCTCGTGCATAGAAAGTGGAACATTCTTGTGGGTGCAGAATTGTTCATCTTTATAGGATTTCCTAAAGGAAAATGAAAGTGAAAATTCTACACTTTGACTTTTCAGGCCAGCAAAGGCTGGTTTGAGAATTGAAAAAAAAAAAGGTTTAGCCTGACAGTGTAAAAGTAAATGGGAGTGGCGGCATCTGCCAATCAAGAGGTATTTAGGGGAGTTTCCTGAAAACCTGAAAAAAAATTTTGCAAGGATTTTTCAGATTGCAGGGTGCCATGTCCCTAATCCAGGATGCAGAAGGGATAATTGTAATTATCTTAGCTTTACAGATAAGAGGAGAGGCTCCCTGTAATTCGATTTCAGGACCCACCTTCCTCCAAGACATCAATACAAACCCTTAGCAATGATGGGAAAGGAAGAACAAAATCGACAGAGATGGGGCTCTCCCCCTGTCTCTGTTTAAATTATGCTGACGTATGTATCACGAGAAGGTGGAAGGACATGGAATGGCCTTTGGGTACTTTTAGGAGATGGAGAGACTCTAGGTCTAAAAAGAGGTAGAGATTTCGGAGCTTCAAAAAACGAGAGCAAATTAAGAGGATGGTGTGTGAGAACATAGCCTGTGCTCACCAAAGGAAACTTGGGGGTCCTCACAGAATAAGGGGGAAACTTTCTGTTTCTTCTGATCCACAACTTTCTGTGATGGGACTCTAAATATATCTTTGATTGTGATGGAATTCTGAGGGTCTCTGTCATTGACAGAGTTTACTAACTGTATTTATGATTTTGATAGATTTCTGAGGACATCTACTTCATCAGCTACTTTTGATCCCTTATCGCAGAGAACTACATTTTACAAAGTCAGACCAAACCACTGCAGATCTGTCACCTGGGTAGGCATCTTGGCACAATCCCATACTAGGCTTTTTGCAAGGCTGCTGTTCGCCTGGTATACTAACGACACACTATTGTCTTTTAAATGTGGAATTAATTAGGTTATTAAGAGGACAGGAATTATCTGTTCCCAATTTCATATTGGAAATTAAGGCATAATTTAATTAGTGAGTTGTCCCTGGTTGCATAGCTCAAGATAAAGAGGTCAGGGAACCATACACTGGGTTCCTATTCCCAGATCAATTTCGTCTGCAGCATTACCCTTGCTGAATGTCTGTGGGTTTGGGAGTATATTCTCTTTCCAAATTCTAGTCATAACTGAGGAAATATGTTCCATTCTCCCTGCATAGTAGAGGCTTAGAGCTAGTGAGCAAACATTGTTATTTTCCCCCCACTGTGTTTCATTCTGGAGATATCACACTACCAACATCTACTTTATTGGCTGAGAGTAAATTATTCAGCTTTTAATTACCATATTATGAATGTTTAATTTTTATCCTGATATTGTCAGAGAGCAAATGTGCCCTCATATCAGTAGGCTCTGGTACCAAAATGGGGTTTCACATTCATTGCTCAGCAAGAGTGATGAGTTTCACAGAAACCCTGAGAACATGCCCTGCCTTCCCCTAAGGGTTCCCCAAAGCCACACGCTTTCCTCCTTAACTAAAAGCCAGTGATTAAAGCAGGCAACTGTTAACTTCCAGCATATCTAGGAGGGCAAAAATCTGAAAATAATTCTTAAAATAACTTTCAGGGAAAGGAAGACTTTGGCTATTAATTTATTTTCAATAGAGAGTAAAGTTTCCTTTTAATTAAGGTGACTAAGAAGCTGAGGATTTTCCTGCAAAGCAAATCTTTACTATATATTACACCTATGATTATATGGAGCGGTAGCATTTTAAAAGACCGTTTCTATAGGAGGGTGGAAATCTGGGCCTGCCATCTATTCAGTTAGCCTAGTAAGAATCTAGGGATCATCTTAGACTCTCCTTTACCACACATATTCACTCCTTCATATCGGATCAATGATGAGATTAACTTATATATCTTCCAAATCTCCCTAAATCTGCCCCCTCCTCATTGTATCCACTGCGTTTGCTAATTCTTACATCCATCTCTTGTTACCCAGACCACTGCCTTGCATCACAGTGGGTTTTCTCATTTTCATTATCCCTTTAATCCATCCTGCCTATGAAGAGCAATTCAGATATAACCATATTGGTTCCCTCTTTAAGGCCCTTCCGTAAGTCTGGATCCCCCAGCAGTACTTCAAGCTTTTTTACAGTATGGCTCATAATGACTAAGGAGAAAAGCTATGGCTCATAATGACTAAGGAGAAAAAGGCATATGCAAGAGGTTGAGGGCTTAGTTTTAATTAGCCAATCACAAGTGCAATGCTTCTTTACCATCTCATGTTTTGTCTTCAAAACTGGTAAGGATTTCTATATTCCAATGGGTGCATGACTTTTAATAAAAAAAATTATACTGTTTGCTGCCTTTCCCCTACCCCTCCCAAATCTTCAAGCAAATTAGCACTCTAGGGAGTTGCTCTAAATCTACTTCTTGGCTTTGCCCCCCTCTCAAAGATCTCCTCATATTCTCATATCCACAAGCATATGCTAGTTTATAAAAACTCCATGAAAATATCCATGTACTAGAATCTGAAGGGAGCAGCAATTAACTGAGCCTCGACAAAATGCCAGTTAGTATGATAGATCCTTTCTTTAAATGACCTCATTTGTTCTCTAACCACCCAGGATGGAGGCAGGGGGTGTTATTCTTCCCTTAGAAATGAGGGAATTGACACCTAAACAGATCATGCACTTTGCACAGAAAAATGACAGGAGGAAAAAATCCAAATAGCTAACAGTGGCTATGGTTGATTTTAATTATATATGTGTGTATATATATATATATATATATATATATATATATATATATATATATATATTCTATTTTAAAAGTTTTCTACAATGAGCATGAATTGCTTTTCCTAACATAACTAATACAAACCACATGAAAATATTAAATGAGATAATCCATCTGAGAGTCCTCAGCACAATGCTTGGTGCATCAATTTTATTCTCATTCCTTATTCATCTTTGTATCCACCACAGCGTGTGGCACCCACACTCATAATAAACAGCCAATATACCCGGGTTCCACTCAATTGAATTAACAATTCAACTGAAGATTATTTTGATGTTATTTTTCTCCAATAATAAATATGTGACTATAAATTACATACACACGGGAAAAGCCTGTTTAAAATATGTCTCAAACTGAGTTTAAGTCTTTGGTCATCTAAAGTCAAGGTCCAAGAATATCTCATATTTATGAAGCCCTTCTTTTGCAGAGGATTCTATGCTTTGTGCTTTAAAAGCATCATGTTCTTTAATCATATCAATAACTTTATGAGTTGAGACACGATTATTATATCCTAGGCAAGCTAAATAACAGCCTAAGGTTACCTGAAAATAAGTGGAAGAACCAAGATTCACATCCATTTGGGTCGGATTGCAAAACTCCTCCTTTAATTCCCACGCTAGGCTGTCATCCTAAACCTTGTTGCCATTCCCAGGCAAGTATTTCTAATTTTAAACAGGCCCCAAGTCATTTAGTGCCTGCTATGTTTCAAATACTTTGGTTCATCTTATTTTATCCATATAGTAAAATCCATAAGTAAAAAAACCATGTAAGATCCTTTTGTGCATGAGGAAACAGAAGGTTAAACCATTTGCCTAAAGTAAGGTACAGAGCTAGGGTTTCAAACCAAGGCGAAGGCAAGAGCCTTCTCGGTTTAGCTACCACGTGCTGCCTCTGTGTTTGTGTAGGGCCACAGAGCCAAGAACACTCAATACCTTCAACAGATCTTTAAGTACACTAGTAATAGAATGCCAAGCCAAGGATAAGCAGCAGATTTGCCTTGAGCAAAACTCAGCTTAGACTCTGCTTGCAAATGCTTTTAGCGCCTGCCTCTTGCATCATCGTAAAAATAAAAAGTGCCAGGCCTGCTCAGAAGCAGTTCATTTGTCTCCAGTCTCTCTGCAGTTCTCGTCCACTGCAGAGGTTTATGGCTGTCCTGGCCACCTTGGGGGCCTATTGCTGGCTGAGCATGCCTGCTTCACTACAGTAGGCAAATGGGCTCTGGGTGGAGGGAACACACTGATACCCTGCTCCACAATTGACATGCAGTGCATCCCTGACCTAGAAAATGGACCTGAATTCCAACTACAATTTATAGATCCTGGTCCCACTGGGCTGAAACGGAAGATAAATGGACCCACAGGAAGTTTTTTGTCGGGTACTTGGTCACTGGAAGCTGGCGCTCATAGCCCTGTCCCAGCTTGTGAACTCACACTGGGGCTGTTAAGTTGCCAAAGGAGCTGTTGAAGCTGCATCAGGGAGGATGTTGGTTGGGGTGGGGGTGGAGGCAGGGAGAAAGGAAAGCTCAGAAGCAGACAGGCCTGTAGGTGGGTGCGTCCTGCATTTATACACCTTTTCTGTTGAATTTTCCTGACAGAAGAAGTGTGGGCTCAGAGCCGCCCAGTCAGTTCCAGAGGCCATTTGCATCAGGGCCGCATTCCCAGTGGGGGTTGGCGGTGGGTGGGGAGACATAACCTGGGATTTCTCTGAGTGCCCATTGCCTGCCTGGGAAATCCTGAGTTTACAGAGTTGCAGCCCCCCACCAATCTTACGGCTGGGTTTCTGTCCTAGTTCCTGACTTTCACATTTGCATCCTTGCTGTGTGCAGTGATGCCCTTCCTGATTTACCCAGCACTTTCCCCTGTGGCAGGCCCCAGAGAGCCTTCTGCTCCAGGCCAGACTGACTATTTAGTCAGGCGAGTGCCACTCACCTGTCCTCAGTTACCACTGCTCCCTCAAGCTCCCCACTTGAGGGAGCAGCAGAGTCCTGCTCCAAATACCCTATCTTATGCAACATCAGGACATGTCTCAATGGAACACAGCTTTGCAACCCTTTGGGCACTGATTTAAATCGCTAATCATCTGTCTGTTTAAACTTTTTGTATTTATCTCATTCTTTATCCTTTCTCCATTGCTCATCATACTAAGCATGACTGGAAGTTGAGCCTACAGAGTGGTAAAACTCTCCCACATAGAGCTGTTGAGACATTATCTGAAGAACGTACTTCTGTGACCCTTGAGCTCAGGCATACACATTCACACCTGTAGCCATTTATGTGACATTATAGCGTAGCGGTTAAAATTGTTACTTGGATCTGGACTGCCTCTGTTTGCCTCTCAGTTCTGCCAATAATGACCTGATTTGTGACCTTGAGGAACTTATTTAACTTCATTCTGCCCCAGGTTCCTCTTCTATTGGGAAATAATAATAAACGATGTCACAGAATTATTGTGAGAATAAGTGGGTTAAATGTGAAGCGCTTAGAACACTGCCCGACACATAGTAAATGCTTAATAAGTATTAGCTATGATTATGTGTCAATAACTAAATACTGAGGCACATGGGAGAGAGCAGACACATTCAACTACTTATTTAACAGTGTTTTGGCATAAGGGGTACATTTGTGATTACTTATAATCTAAAGTGAGTAACACGTATACCCAATGTTTCCACATTTCACCTACATGCTCGTAACCTGTACATTTCCCAACCCCAGTCATCCTATGAGGTATAGTATATTTTGTCAGCAGATTTAACTCTGCCTAACTTCTTACCAATTTCAGTCAGCCTAAACAGCCCACAGGCATCTTTCTTCTACTTATGTCCATCCAACATTTGTTGCCCCTGGGATGTGCTCACTGAGTCCTGTGGCTACTGTCATGCTGGCCCCTTATATGACTGAGTCTCTGCCTCAGTTTCCTGTTCATCAACCCAGTTCTCCATTGGAACTGAAGATTGGGACTGAACTCTGAATTCTTTCTTTGGAAGCCTCTCTCAGAAGACCCCATCTCTCACATTCTGAACTCATGCCCCCTAGCCAAAGAGTAGGAACCTCTGTTCTAATAATATTGTGAATCACCAGTCTGCTAACTGATGAACCCCTGAGAATTTCAGGGAATTGCTATAAGTCACCCAGCCATTCAGTGCCTATGCCACCCAGAACACAGGTCTCTGGAGCCCCTGTGCACCTACCCTCTCAATCATGCAGATTCCTAACTTATATCACTAAGAAACTAGAAGCTTTTTTTTCCAAGATAGAGTGATTAGAGTCTCTTGCCTTATCTTAGAACTGCTCTGATGTGTTCATTTACTCACCAAAAGAACTCACTAATTAGGGGTATACAGTGGTGAGTAAAATGGACATGGTCCTGATATTTTAGAACTTACAAAGTGAGAGATACATTAAACAAATGCACACACAAATAAATATATAATGACAATCCATGGTAAGTACCATGAAAGAAATGCATAGGGTCCTCTAAGAAAGGCCGGCTGGGTTTGAGATAAGAAACTTGAATTCTAAATCCATCACTTTCTAGCTCTATGATCTCTAAAAGTTATTTAATACTTTTGAGTCTAAGTTTAGAAATAATACCTGCTTTGCAGGTTATGAAGAGCAAATAAAATAATGTGCAAGAAATAATAAATACAGTGCTTGGTTCATTGAAGACTTTCAATATAGGTTATTTATATTTTTAGTGACATAAATCAGCTTTATGAGCAACAGTGGTAACATTTCTAATAATAATTATAAATGTTAGTTGTTATATGTTGGGAAACAATTCTCCTTAAGTGTCTCTTGCTTCTGCATGTCTTGCAAGAGAAGCACTAATTGCAGTTTGTTCTGGACTCCCTCTGCAAGCATATGTGGATAGCAAACAGCCCTGGAACACAGAGATAGTATCTCTCTCTGGAGCAAAGACAGGGATGCTTACCATCTATTATAAAATACTTGGGTTCCCTAAGATCAAATTATTTTCTCCTATAATGTAACCCACTATGTATGCAGGCATCTATCCAGGCTCATTTGTGTCATCCTGTGAGTCTTGGGGTAAGTGGAACTGATGCAAACATACTGATGCTCGTGCTATTTGCTCTGCATAGAGAAAGAAAGTCCTTTGTCTCTCATCCAGGAAACTCATGTCTTCTGCCAGCATCTCAGGGAACTGCAGCAGGATAACTTGTTAACTTGCAAGTAGGGTAAAATTCCAAACTCCTCAGTGTTCTTGATATTGTATTTACAGTTTTGCTTTTTTTTTTTTTTTGCTTTGAAGATGTTAATTCTATCATGAGTCTAAAACAGGCTGCATGTTAGTAGCCTCCAGAAATCATCCTGTTAAAGCTTTCCAGTTCTTCCCAGATGCTGATGAGAGTCTGGAAGGAATCCTTCATGGCAGTGAACTATATACCCTTAATCTCCTTAATCTATCCACCTCTCAGTAAAGAAGCCAGGCTGCATTTTAACTTTCCCAGACACTATTAAGAATGACCAAGACAAAGAGGGTATTTTAGGACAAGGAAAGACATAGCGACACTTTTCAGGTATCTTTTGACTACAGTGAAGGTATAGTTTTCCTGAATGGCCAAATTAAAAAAGCGTAAGAATCCTATGTAGGACTTAATTCATAAAAAAGGAAAGAACAAACCATAACATTGAACTACTAACCAGACCTTCCCTTCTCCCGATACAATGACCTAAACCTAGAATGAGGGACTAAGGAAAATGCCAAACTGGTGCCATCCAGCCATTCCATCTTCCTGCTGCCTCTGGAGCTCTTTGTAAAACTTTGAGCAGTTGCATGATGTACTAAAAAGCGCATGCGCTTAGGAGTTCAGCAGGCCTGCACTTAAATCACAATTCAGCCATTTCCTGTTTGTGGCTAACCTTTTGATCTCTCTGAGTTTCAATTTTCTGATCTGTCAAATGAGGTTCACAGAGCACACTTTGCAGCTTGCATGAAGGTTAAATGAGATAACATATCTTAAATATCAAATACAGTGCCTCAAAAAATCATTACTGACTGTCTCCAGGTCTGTATAACATTTGGTAGGTGACTTAGCTTCTGTGAGCCTATATTTGCTCATCTAAAAATGGGGTTAATAGCTATATGTTAAGATTGCATTAATTTTGAAATTAGATATTTTATGTGAAGTGCTTGGCTTAGGGCCGACACAGTACTTGCCCAACAGCCATAAATGACCCTACTGCCAGTCAATCCCATATTTTATTTCTGTCTACTTCCTCACCCCTTCCCACAGCTTACTTGTTATTTCACTTTAATCTCAATTCTTAAAATTGAATTAATGTTCAGTCAACATATATTGCATGAACTTCTATTATTTTGCTTTCTGTTAGGCAAGGTGGTTATACAAAATAAATGTATAGCTTTGATCCTTTCTTCAGGAAAAGAAAAACGCTACTCAAGTTTAAGCAGTTCAGCAGTAATTCAGATCAGCAAATGCAAGGCACTTATGTTTCATGGAAAAAAGCAGGAATATCAAGACCTGAGTTCATGACCTGATTTTTTTCATTATATTTTATGCGAAGGACTTAAACCTCTGTAAATCCCAGTCTCATCAACTAAAATTTGGGGCTGAATAATTCCATCCCTCACTTGGTTCGTTTTCAGGTTTTGAGGAATAATAGTGATAAAAAGAGCCATGTAAACTATGAGCCCTATACAAGTGTAACTTATTTTAGTTATACTTATACTTTTCTTTCACTTATTTTCTTTGGCATAGTAGTAGGTAATCAAAGTAGAATCATGAGTAATAGATGTCATAAGTGTTCATGTAACAAGGCACACTAGGTACATTCATTTATTAATTTAATAAATATTTATTGAATACCTACTAGAACTAAGTCTCTTCTGCCATGGAGCTGATAATGGAGAGAAGAGAATTTCATGTAGAGGTAACTGCTATGGGATTGAGAATAATTCCTGTGTGTGCATAGAAGAATAATGCTATTTTATAGAAGATGGTTATGGGAAGATTTAATTGGTGAGATCTGTATAGAAATTGGATTGGCACGTGGCAGGAAGCCATGCAGAAAACTGGGGGAAGAACATTCATGGCAGAGTAGGGAGTAGATCCAAAGCCTTGAGTGAGAGGGAGCTTGCATGTTCAAGAAACAGCACAGAGGCCAGAATGGCTACAGAGTGGTAGGGCTTTGTGGCAGGAAGTAGGGTTCAGGGAGACTGGTTCATGTAGAACCTTGTGGGTCATTCTAAGATCTTTGGAATTTACCCTGACGTGGACTGAAGTTGGAAGTTTTGAGTTGCAGAGTGGCCATATGTGAACTACATTAGTAAAGAATCACTCTCACCAGCTGTGGCGATAAGTTTTGGAAGACCACAGTCAAAATCAGATAACTCTGATTTCAACTAGGGTTGTGAACAGTGGTAGGATTCCATATACACATTGCAGGTCAAGTCAACAGAATTTGCCAATGATAAGATATGGTGTGTGGAAAAGAGAGGTGAGACAAGTAGGACTCTAGGGATTTTGGCCTCAGCTGCTAAGAAGAGGAAGACTTAGAACAGAGTAGATTTGGTGATGAGGGTGGAACTCAAGAGCACAATTTTGGATATGTTAAACATGAGAGGATTTCATGATTTCCAAATGGAAGTGTTTCACCAACAGTAGGATTTATGAGTCTAGAGTTCAAGGGAAAAGTCAATGCTGGAGATTTAAATTTAGATGTCATTATCTGTAGAGAACATTTAAACCACTGGATTTAATGAACTCATCTAGTGAGTATAGGGAAAGTTAAGGCTACAGGCCTGAACCCTGGGTACTGAAGCATCTAAAGGTTTTGGAAAGTAAGGAGGATATAGCAAAGGGGACGATTATCAATTGCTAAGAACATGAAGTAAGGTTTGAGCTCAATGTCCTTGAGTAATTAGAACTAGCATCTCCTGAACCCCTATACTGCACCACTCATAGGCCAGTGCCTTGCACTTGCATTCGCTCAAATATCACAAGAACCTGGCAAGAAGGAATTGCTGCCCTAGTTACAGTGAGATTCAAAGACATTAAGTAACATGACTGACCAAATCATACAATGGGAAAGGAGAAACAGGAATTAAAACCAAGTCCCTGTGGCTGGCTAGAATCTGATTAGTGTAAATAGGAGCAAACATTTACTGAGTTCCCAGAGCCTGGCATTATGACATGTATTATAATACCTCAGGCATCGTGCTAGGCATGTTTATACACCTTGTGTCACTTAATCCCCACAGCATCCACATGATGTCAGAATGATTATTTCTATTTTTGTAGTTGAGAAAATTGAGATGCAAAGACTTTAAATCACTTGCCCAAGGTCTCACAGCTAGTACAGACAGGATGGGAACTCAGGCTCTGTGACCACCAAGGCCATTCTCTCTCAAAATTCTTTCCTCATGATGGGACAGTAGAGAATAAAAGCTTGAATAAGCAGTTTCCTCTGGGTTCCTATCTAAGTGATATGAATTGCAAGATAGGGTGTCTAAGATTATTAGAAATGTACAGCTATAGTGGAAAAGAAGCACTTATTTATTTATTTATTTATTTATTTTACCTCCAGCAGTTCTTCCTGCCCTTTTCTCTGTTCATCAAGGCCCCTGTTCCTACAAGAATTGCTCCATACTGAAATAGCATCCTGAACCAATGAAGGAAAGGCAGAAATGCCTCATCTGCCAGGACCTTTTGATAGTGGATAGCTATTAAACTGGGACACACACTCACGAAAACATTATAATTTGATGTCAACTAAAATGATCTGGCCCTTAAAACCAAATTAGAAATTCCAGGCATGGCTGGCATTGGAGGCTGTGTTCCTTCCCATCATGCTAAAGGATATTTCCCATATGGTTGGAGAGAAAAGGAAAATGACTCTGTGACTACTACTTGTGGATGGGCTACTATGTTCTAGGCACTATGTGTGTGCATGTGTATGTCACAATAGCAGTGAAAAGAAAGAAATAACTAAAATCCACATTTTAAAGATGAAGGGACTGAAGCTCAGGTGAAGTACATTTCTCAAGGCTATATGACTAGTAAGTGATATTCAGGTGTTAGATCCAGGTCTGTCAGAACTAGAAGCCTGTAACTGAGAAATCAAAAGCAAGGCAAATCTATAAATTATGCTCTATCTGTTAATTAACATAAACCTCATAAAAATATAAGGATAAAACAGAACAAAACTTCAGCTGTGGTTTGTAATTAATGACCTCAAAATAAGTTAATTGTCACATTCTAAAATTTCATTTAAAAAATACTCATAAGGGAATTAAAGCCTAGAATGTAAGCTCTTGTTGCAGTTACATTTTTTCCCTAAGTTTTAATTATTATTTCTTAATTCTGAGATGCCCTTTTGTGTGTAACCTGGTAGTTCCCTGGAACTTTGGGTATCTATGTGACACCTGATACTCAAAGTTAAGGTTCTCCAACTCTACAAGTGCTAAAGAAGCAGAATTAATTCTAAAAAGATGACACCATACAGCACCTGTTAAAAAAGCTAAAAAGAGGGCGGGCCGCGGTGGCTCAGCGGGCAAAGTGCTTGCCTGCTATGCCGGAGGACCTCGGTTCGATTCCCGGCCCCAGCCCATGTAACAAAAACGGAGAAACAGAATACAATAAAACAAGAAAATGTTTAAAAATGTTTCCCTTTCTTCCTTCCTTCCTTCCTTCTATCCTTCCTTCCTTCTCTCTGTCTTTCCTTTAAAAAAAAAAAAAAAAAAAAAAAAGCTAAAAAGAAAAACCCTACAAAACATCAATTGAACAAGTGAACAGGCTAATCTAAGTAAACACTAACGTGAATCAGAATACAAGGAGAAAAGTAATATCAGTATTTTAGAACTTTGATTTCTATGAAGGACCAAAAAAGAGAAATTTATCAAAGTTTAAAAATTTTTCTATAGCACACTATCTAATTTAATCTGTCTAATCAGTCCATTTAAATAACCCAACTCAGCTTTATTTAACATAGAACCTAAGATAGAGAACAAGATTTTATTATTCTGTACAGATAAATGAAATATGCTGATACATTTCAGAGTATTTTAGACATAAAATAAAAAAGTATTTGCAAGGTCCCTTGAAAGAATGGAGAAAGAAAACATGAAACTGTTTCTTTCTATGGGGACATTCCTGCTGTTCTTTCAAATGATAAGGAATTCCCAATTTACTAAAACTGTAATAAAGGAATATTTCCAGCTCTACACACTTAAAATCCACTCCTTTTTGAAAAACATAAATTATCCCCATTTAAACTTATACAGGGAAACTTATGAAAATAAGCTCCAGAACATATGAGCCCTGCTTCATAAAAAGGAAAATATGCTGATAAGCTAAATCCTCACTCTTAAGGATTGCACTTAAAAAACTTATTTCTGTGTTGACATAATGTGTAAGAGTCAACCCTTTAAAAGTCGTTTGTTATTCAGATTTGGCCTCTCTAAGCTAAACTCTGTAAAGTTTTATATCTTTGTACCTTCCTCTCTATGTGGTACCTGACTTCTAGGGATGAGCCTCTCTGACACATGACTCCCAAGAGGTGTCTCCCCTGGCATCGTGGGATTAACAATGATTTCTTGACCAAAAGAGGGAAAAGAAATAAAACATAATAAAGTTTCAATAGCTAAGGGATTTCAAATAGTCGGGAGGTCATTTTGGAAGTTATTCTTATGCAGGTTTTGGCCATTTTGCCAACACTGCTCCTGAAAACCCTAAGGAACACCCCAGGTTCTATCTAAAAATCTAGAAAAAGTTTATTTTTCAAATGTAGCATAGTTATAATTCATATAATCATAATCCTTCTATTCCTTTTATTTAAATGCATGATTTTCAATGTACTTATTCAGTTTGCTTTTCAGAAATGTATAACTTCTGGATAGTTCTTATGGCAGTTTAGCCCTGAAAGTCAGAGGCACCAGTCTCTCCAGTAACATCAGTTATTCCCCAGCCCCTATGGTTGGTGCCTCTTTTCAGCAAAAAGAAGTTGCCCAGTTTTCCTCTATGATTGAGAAATGGACAAAAACAAAAGGGAGGAACTGCAACTGACAAATTAGGATTTAACAAATAATGATGATGACTGAATTACACAGATGCCCTTTTCTTACTTTCTAGTATATTGTACAAATAGGCAAAAGAAAATACCTGAAATTACTGAAATCCACTGAACTGCAAATTGTAAAACTTCATGACTGACCCCACTTTTGCCCCCCTATTCTGTTTTACAACTTTGAGTCTTATAATTACACAGACAACCTCCTAATGTCAATAAAGGAACTTGTAGCAGCTCAGAACTAACCACTGACTACAGTGTTTATACTTCTTATGGTAATGCTTATTCTAGTTTAGTTTTAGCTTAGCTCCATTACTTTATATTTGTAAATTGTAGTTGTTTATACTTATAACAAGTCCATCTCGCCTTGCTGTTTGAATCCTTGCAAAACCCTAAATTCTTAGGCTGGGTGAGACAGATTTTAGGCTCATAGGTCTGATGTTCTCCTTGCTTCATGTAGCAATAAACTCTTCTTTTGAAACTCTGGTGTTACAGATTAGCAGTTATGAGCATTAAGTAGAGAATCCCACATTTGCTCAGCATCAAGCCTATGCACTAGAATGACAATAGAATTATTTCCATTGCATTTTGTTTTATTTCATTTTTTCCCCTTAACACTGACCAAAACAGAAAAGGGACAAAGAAGCCAGGAAAGAGAGAATGCCCTCAGAATCTTTTATACTGATAGGATCATTTTAGGAAGCAATTAGAACCAGAACTTGAAGCACTAGAACTAGTGCCAGAACTAGAAGCATTAGAAAATAAATAGAAGGACCCTGAGAGCAGATCTTCTTAAAATTTAATGCACATATTAATCAACTATGAATCTTGTTCAGATTCAGATTCTCAATCAGTAGGTCTGGGAGTCAGTGCTATTCTGCATTTCCAACAAACTTCCAGATGTTGTTGGTCTGTAGGTTATACTCTGTGTAGCAAGGCCTTAGAAAACACTAGTGGAGGTGGGGAAAGTTGGTGATGTAGGGAGGTATAGAATTTAGCTAGTCCCCTAAGGCAGCTAGTAAATAGTCAGGAACTATCTGGAACAACTATTGGGATTTGTATGACTAGACACACATCGTACACCAGTCTGGAACAGCTGGAAGGTCTGAGATCATAGCAGAGAACTGTAGATAAAGCTTCCTAAACTGTGGAGACTGGTACCCCCCTCCCACTGGCATGGCAGGCTGTGTTAGAGACACTACTCCATTGGAAAAGAATCAGTCTCTACTAGAAGCAAGGTGAGGAGACCTCAAGCAATATCCAGTTGCTTATTTAATTAACAATTCAGACCGCCAAATCCAAGCTCTAAGCACAGATAAACCCAGATCAAGCAGGAAAGGAACCCCGAGGTCTCTCCCAGCAGAGAAGATGCAGGGCTTACAGAAACAGAAAGCAAACCAAAAACAAAAAAGATAAATAGAGGCTTTTGGAGTCAGCTTGACTCAGAATACTGGAAAAGGGCTGTTTCCCAAGAAAAGGGGAACATAGAACTGGGTACCAACACAGGCTCTTGATTAGCAAAACTGGGGGGCTGGGACTCACTCTGAACAGGATTTTTAAATATTTTTTAGCAGCTCATTAAAAAAAAAAAAAATCCTCTCAGGCATTTTCAATTGTCAGCACTGACCCAGACAAGGGCAGAGTTAAGGTTTGGCTGAGAGATAAAGTAAATAGTCAATTGAAGGAGATAATTCCCTAAAGGGCATATCTTAGAGAAAAGATGGGTGAGGCAGGGCCCAGCACAACTAGTGGCTCTCATTCAGAGAAATCAGATACCAGGGGCTGGAAAACAGAAACAGCTTAAGCCTGACTTTTACCTCAGCCTCTATCTCAAACATACCTCTGATAGGGACAGAGTCCATTGAGAATTAAAGGCACCATACCAATTTAGGCTAGTGGGCAGTTGTGGGCTGACAAATCCCCCCTGCAGGGCAAAAAGCCCAGAGTCAGGAAGCTTTGCAGGAAACACTGGCAACCTACTGGGTGTCATCCTCAGGGAAACTTGATACTGATTACACCCTCTTCCTGAGACCTGGGCCTGTCTTGTCTGAGAAAATCTTATTGGGGTCAATCATATCTGGAGAGACTCTCTTCAAAATAAGGTTCCATATAGGCAGGGCAAGAACCAGAAAAAGAAGAGCTGAAAAATTCTGATCAGCTAAACAGAAACAATGCTAGAGGTCTAGAGGAAGTTGAACTGAATGTCAAATAACAGATAGAGAATAAAGCCAACTAACATGAAAATCCTAGGTAAAAGAGAGAAAACAACCTCTAGTATAAACTAATCAAGGAAATTAGAGGCCTAAACATCAGCAAAAAAGCAACAAGTCACACTGGGAAGAAAGAAGATATGGCCTATTCAAAGGAGCAAACTAACACTTCAAATGAAATACTGGAGTTGAAACAACTAATTAAAGATGCTCAAACAAATTGTACAAATCATACAAATGAGGTGAAGGAAAATATGGCTAAAGAAATGAAGGATATAAAGAAGACACTGTAAAATCACACCAAATAATTCAAAAGCTTGAAAAATCAAATGGCAGAACTTATGAGAATGAAAGGCACAATAGAAGAGTCGAAAACACAATGGAGACATTAAACGGTAGATTTGAAGAGGCAGAAGAAAGGATTAGTGAACCCGAGGACAGAACATCTGAAATCCTACACACGAAAGAATAGATAGAGAAATATCAAATAGAGAATATAAGCAGGGTCTCAAGAACTTGAACAACAGCATTAAATGCATAAATATACATGTAGGGTGTCCCAGAAGGAGAAGAACAGTGAAAGGAGGCAGAAAAAATAATGGAGGAAGTAATCACTGAAATTTTCCCAATTCTTAAGAAAGATATAAAATTACAGGTCCAAGAATCACACTATAACCCAAAGAGAATAGATCTGAATAGACCCACTCCAAGACACTTACTAATCAGATGTCAAATATCAAAGACAAAAAGGGAATTCTGAAAGCAGCGAAAGAAAAGTATTCATCTTATATGAGGGAAGCTCAATAAGAGTATGTGTGGATTTTTTTTTAGCAGAAACCATGGAGGCAAGAAGGCAGTGATATAATATATTTAAGATACCAAAAGAAGACAACTGCCAACCAAGAATTCTATATCCAGCAAAACAGTCCTTCAAAAATGAGGGGAAATTTCAAATATTTTCAGACAGACACTGAGGGAGTTTATGAACAAGAGACATACTAAAGGGAATGCTACAAACATATACAAAAAGACAAGAGAGAGAGGTTTGGAGAGGAGTATAAAAATGAAGATCATCAGGAAGGGCAAAAAGAAAGAAAAGAATAAGATATGACATATAAAATCCAAAGGACAAAATGGTAGAAAAAAGTAGTGCCTTTAAAGTATTAACATTAATTGTCAATGGATTAAACTCCCCAATCAAAAGACAAACTGATAGAATGGATTAAAAAAACAGAATTCATTCATATGCTGTGTAAAGGGACTCACTTTAGAAACAAGGACAAAAATATGTTGAAAGTGAAAGGTTGGAAAAAGATTTTTCATGCAAACAACAACCAGAGAAGAGCGGGGTCAGCTATACTAATATCGGACAGAGTAGACTTCAAATGTAAAACTATGAAAAGAGACAAAGAAGGACACTATATATTAATAAAAGGGACAATTCATCGAGAAGACATAACAATCATAAATATTTATGCACCAAGCTAGAGTGCCCCCAAATATATGAGGCAAACACTGACAACACTGAAGGGAGAACTAGACCCCCCTACAATAATAGTTGAAGACTTCAGTACACCAGGTCCATCAAAGGATAGGACATCTAGACAAAGGATCAATAAAGAAACAGATTTTTGAATCATGTGATAAGTGAATGATGCTTAGCAGATATTTACAGAACATTATACCTCACAATAGTGAGATTCACATTTTTCTCAAGTGCTCACAGATCATTCTCCAGGACAGACCACATGTTGTGTCACAAAGCAAGTCTCAATAAATTAAAAAAAGACAAATTTATTTAAAATACTCTGTCAGATCATACAGGAATGAAGTTGCAAATCAATAACAGGAGGAAGGCTGGAAAATTCTCACATATATGGAGGCTAACCAACACACTCTTAAACAACCAGGGGATCATGGAAGAAATTACAAGATAAATCAGTGAATGTCTTGAGGCAATAAAATGAGAACATAACATATCAAAACTTGTGGGATGCAGCAAATGCAATTCTGAGATGGAAATTTGAAGCCCTAAATGCCTATATTAAAAAAAGAAGAGCTAAAATCAAAGTCCTAACTGCATACCTGGAGGAACTAGAAAAAGAAAAGCAAGGTAATCCCAAAGCAAACAGAAGGATATAAATAATAAAGATTAGATCATAAATAATTGAAATAGAGAATGAAAAAAATAGAATCAACAAAACTAAAAGTTGGTTCTTTGAGAAGATCAATGAAATCAACAAACACTTAGCTAGACTGATGTTCCCCTCTCCCTAGAAATCAAGGAAATAATGAGAGGATATTATGAGCAGCTATAAGCTAACAAACTAGACAATTTGTATGAAGTGGGTAGCTTCCTAGAAAAAGATGAACAGCTAGCACTGACTATAGAAGAAATAGAAGACATCAACAAATCAATCACAAGTAAAGAGTCACTCATCAAAAACCTCCCAACAAAGAAAAGCCTAGGACCAGATAGCTTCACATGTGAATTCTACCAAGCATTCAAGAAAGAACAGACAAGTGGATAAACAAAATTGGTATATACATATGATGGAATATTATATAGCATTTAGACAAAATGATGTCCAAAATATATGACAATGTGAATGAACCTTGAGGATATAATGCTGAGTGAAATAAGCCAGGCACTAAAAGGCAGATGCAGTATGATTCCATTATTATGACTCTGATAAAGCTGTCAGTGTTTTGGAGCAGCTAGAAGGAAAATCTGAGATGAGGGCATGGTAGCCCATGACAAACTCTGGGAACTGTTCTGTAATGTCTTGTTGAAGCATGCTTTGAAAATTACTTCTTTTTCCTTTCTTTTCTTTGTACCAATGTGTTGTATTTTACAACAACAACAACAATAAAAATGGTAAAACAAAACAAAACAAAAAAACTATAGGCAGTTATAGTAATATTAGATAAAATTTGAAAAAAGAAAAAATAATTAGTTCAAATCCTACTCAAACTTCAAACTGAAGATGAGGGAAACCCACCTAACTTATTCTATGACTCTAACATTACCCTAATATCAAAGCCAAACGAAAATATTACAAGAAAAGCAAACTACAGACCCATCTCTTTAATGAATATAGGTGCAAAAATCCTCAAAAAAAATTTGCAAATTGAATCCAGCAGCACATTAAAAAATTATACACCATGACCAGGTATGCAACGGTAGTTCAACATAAGAAAATCAGTTAATGTAATATACCACATCACTAAATCAAGGCAAAAAAACCCACATGATCGTCTTGGTTCATGCAGAAAAGGCATTTGACAAAATTAAACATGCTTTCTTGATAAAAACACTTCAAAGGATAGGAATAGAAGGGAACTTCCTCAATATGATAAAGGGAATATATGAAAAACCCACAGCTAACATCATATTCAATGGGGAAAGACTGGAAGCTTTTTCTTTAAGATCAGGGACAAGAAAAGGATGCACATTGTCACCACTGTCACTCAATGTTTTCTTTGACGTTCTCACTAGAGCAGTCAGGCAATAAATAGAAGTAAAAGGCATTCATACTGGAAAGGAAGAAATAAAACTCTCAATGTCTGCACATGACATGATCCTCTATGTAGAAAATTCTGAAAAATCTTCAGTAAAACTACTAGAGCTAATAAATGAGTACAGCAAAATGGCAGGGTACAAGATAAACACACAAATATCAGCAGTGTTTCTATCCAACAGTAATGAACAAACTGAGGAGGAAATGGAGGAAAAAATTCCATTTATGAAAGAACCAAATATTTAGAAATAAATTTAACAAAGGACATAAAAAACCTTTACATATAAAACCACAAATATTGCTAAAAGAAATCAAGGAAGACCTAAGCAAATGGAAGTGCACACCATATTCACGGGTTGGAAGACTAAACACAGTAAAGATGTCAATTCTATCCAAATTGATAAGATTCAATGCAATATCAATTAAAATTCCAACAACTTACTTTGCAGAAAGAGAAAAACCAATAACCAAAAAAATTTGCAAGGGTAGGGTGCCCCAAGTAGCTAAAAGTATCTTAAGAAAAATGAAGTGGGAATTCCCACACTACTTGACTATAAAGTTATTACAAAGTTACTGTGGTCCAAACAACATGGTACTGGCATAAAGATATGTATACTGACCAATGGAATCAAATTGAATATTCCATTGAAACAAAGACCCTCTCATCTACAGACAATTGATCTTTGATAAGGCGGTCAAGTAGACTTAACTGGGACAGAGCAGCCTCTCTAACAAATGGTGCTTGGTGAACTGGCTGTCCACATGCAAAAAAAAATGAATGAGGACGCCTATCTCAAATCTTATATAAAAATTAACTCAAAATAGATCAAAGACATAAACAGTACTAAGACCACAAAATTTTTAGAAGAAAATATAGGGAAATATCTTATAAATCTTGTGATAAGAGGTAGTTTCCTAGATCTTACACCCAAAGTGAGAACAATGAATGAAGGAATAGATAAATGGGATTTCCTCAAAATTGAATACCTATACATATCAAAGGACTTTGTCAGGAAAGTAAAAAAGCAGCCTATGCAATGGAAGACAATATTTGGAAACCATATATCAGATACAGGTTTAATAACCAGAATGTATAAAGAGATTCTACAACTCAACAATAAAAAGACAGATAACTCAACTTAAAAATGGGTAAAAGACATGGACAGATACTTTTCTGAAGAAGAAATACAGATGGCTCAAAAACATATGGAAAGAGGATGGGCCACAGTGGCTCAGTGGCAGAGTTCTTGCCTGCCATGCCAGAGACCTGGGTTCAATCTCAGTGCCTGCCCAAGAAAAGAAAAAAAAACATATGGAAAGATGCCCAACTTCATTAGCTATTTGGGAAATGCAAATCAAAACCATAATGAGATCTCATTTCACACCTACTAGAATGGCCATTGTAAAAAAAAACAAAAAACAGAAAACTACATGTGCTGGACAGGGTATGGAGAACAAGGCATACTTACACACTGTTGGGGGAATGTAGACTGGTGCAACTGCATTCTGGAAGGCTGTTTGGCGATTCCTCAGGAAGCTAAGAATAGAACTGCCATGAGATCCAGCAATCCCACTACTAGGTAAACACTCAGATGAACTGAAAGCAGGGACATGAACAGACATTTTTACACCAGTGTTCATTAAGGCTTTATTCACAATTACCAAGAGATGGAAACAGTCCAAATGTCCATCAATGGATGAGTGGATAAACAAACTGTGGTATGTATGTGTATATATATACAGATACACATATATATATGATGGAATGTTACATAGCTGTAAGGCCAAATAGAGTCATGATGCATGTAACAAAGTGGGTGAAGCTTGAGAATATCATATTGAGTGAAATTGGCCAGAAACAAAAGGACAAATACTGTATGATCTCACTAATATGAACTAAGTATAATGAGCAAACTCTGAGAGTTAAAGTTCAGGACACAGGTTATCAAGAGATAAAAATAAGGTAGAGATTGGTCATTTGATGCTGAAGGAGTACAGAATGTTCAACAAGATTAATTGTAAAAATCCAGAAATGGATAGCACAATACTATCTGATAGTAGTACAATATTGTAAGTATAATTAACAAAGCTGTGTGTGAATATTATTGAAAGAGGAATGTTAGGAGCTGTTTGACACCAGAAGGAAAAACAAAGAGCAAAACCTGAGAATGTATAACTAGCAAAACATGAACACTTATGGTGATTAAACGTACAAACAGAAGAAAATTTTTACATTAATAACATACATATATAAATGAACGTCACCATTGCAAGGTGCAAAAAATGGGAGGGTATATGGAAAAATACAATCAATGCAATCTAGTGTCTATAGTTAACAGTAACATTGTGATATTCTTCCATTATTTGTAGCAAAGGCAATATATTAAAGCTAAATGTCCGTAAGAGGGGAATTTAAGGAAGGGTATGGGATTCCTGTTTCTTAATTAAAAAATAATAATAATAAAACAACAGGGGAAGCACCCACAAGTTAGAAAAGTTTTGAAGACATACTAGGACCAAAGTGAGATTTTTATTTGATATAATGAGAAGGAATAAAAGATAATTTAAAATGGGTGAAGTGTTTTTTTAACTAAAAATCTGCAGTCCCACTGTTGACACTCATTTCTTCCCAAGGAAACACCGATGGATTCTACCACTTTCAGGATTGCTTTCACTTGCTCAAAGGCACGTGGCTCCTTTAATTGCAGAACCAAACTGGTATGCAGCTCTTTCAACCACTTTATGCTCATTTCTGCCATTCCACCACAAACTTCAACTAAAACTGTCCTCCTGTCTCTCCATTTCCATCCATTAAAGAGGCATGGGTAGGCATTAAGCAAGTCAACACAAGTTCATTGCATTCCACGTTGATTTGTTATTCACATTCAAAAAAAGAACTTCCTACCTACTCTTAAGAATAATTCCTCACTTTCCAGGTGAAGATTAGATTTAACCCCTTCCTATATTTCTTTTATTCTGTCACCCCAGGGGGTTTTATTTCCTTTCTCTGTTGAGCCCTGGTCCACAGGTATCTTTCTGAAGTGCTGTCTTGTTTACATTCTTAGGTGTTTTATCTCAAATGCCTTGAAGCTCTTTTTTTTTCTATAACCATTTTCCCACCATCAAAATTTCTCAGCCTCTGGCTGCAGATAACCACATCTGGTTGGATGAAGGCAGCATATGTAAGTGGGAAAGAACCAGGGGATCCCTGTCAGGAGACCTGGGTTGGAAACTTAATTCTTCCAGAGGTGTGTGTGTGTGTGTGTGTGTGTGTGTGTGTGTGACCTTGGGAAGTGATAGCTTCTCTGACCATTTCTCTCCCTCCAAATTAGGGCTATGAGTTCTCTGGCCTGTCCAAGCCACTGGGAATTTGTGAGGATTTACTCATCCTCAACATCATATTCTCATACCATCAACCATTTATTGAGCACTTATATATATCAGCACTCATTTACTTCACTTGCACAATGATTGCATCCAGC
This sequence comes from Tamandua tetradactyla, assembly GCF_023851605.1. Taxonomy (NCBI): domain Eukaryota; kingdom Metazoa; phylum Chordata; class Mammalia; order Pilosa; family Myrmecophagidae; genus Tamandua; species Tamandua tetradactyla. Next base: position 64,762,905 of record NC_135334.1, on the reverse strand, counting down.
TACAGGTAAGGTAGCTATATTGCCTTGACTTTTCAGGTCAGGAAATTGAGGCTCAGAGAAGATGACTAAAGAAAGATGGTGTAAAAACTGGGATGCCATGAAAACCTAAGGTGGTACCTAAGACATCCCATTACTTATTTCAGGATTCATTCAATTCCTATTTACTCAGAGAAGACTCTATATTCAGTCTTGGGCTAGTATATTTGGATGTAAGAGAAACAAGGCATGCCTGTGCCTTAAAGATGTGGACAGTTTAGTTGGAGACACTAGGAAATGTCTATAACTGTATACAATATGATCCTACTACACAATAGAAATGCAACTGTGGTTCAAATTTCTGACTTGCCTGCCCCTAATAGTTGTACTTTGGGTAAGACTCTTAACTCTTAGGTCCACATTTTCATGTCTGAGTAATCAGAATAAAATACTCATTTTACAAGGTTACTGTGGCAAACAATTGTATGTGTAGAAGTAAAAATATCTAAGTTCTGGAGTAAAAAATAACTATGAATCTTGAACCCACCAATAATTTACACTTTATAGCCCTAGGCAAGTTTCATAACCTCCTAGAGCTTTGTATAGGGGTAACTCTTTTTACTTGCAGGGTGTTTGAAAAAATTAAAGATAATATACGCAAGTACCCAGAATAGTGTCTGGCACCTAACAGGTAGTTATCGAGGTTAATTTTCTTCCTACCTACCCCAAAACTGTTTTCAAAAAGAGAAGAAGTGTAGAGAGTTTTTCCTAGTGATGCAATGGCAAACTCACAGAGAAGGTAAAGAGGAGAACTGTGAAGGCCTCTTCTGTGGGATCTAAATGATTGGAGATAAAAAGGAAAGGGCAGGCTTAGAGATGGGAAAATACAAGTGCTGTTTGGAGAAAGTGGACTCTTTCAGTGTGTGGCACATGGGGGAGGCTGGGAGGCAGTGAGGCCCGTGGCTTTCTTGGGAAGACCAATATTCACTATAAAGGTAGAAGAAAACCTAGAAACATGAATCTCTTAAGAACTTCCAAAGACTCCTGATTTCCAACAAGATAAATCCCAACTCCTCAACTGGCATGCAAATCCCTCACGTTCTGGTTTCCAGTTGTGAGGTACTAAAAATGATTAAGTGTGTTTCCAGGTTTATGTGAGATGCATAAAAAGTTTTCCTTGCTACCCGGTGACTAAACAGCAGAGAGATAACTGGCCTTGAGAGCAAAGTTCTGGACATGAGAGAGGACTAAGTTAGACTCCCAGCCCTACCACTTTCTTGCTGGGTGACTTGGGTGAGTTATTTAATTTCTCCAAGACTTAATTTCCCCATATGAAAACTTCTGCCAGTATAAATAAATAATAATATTTATTGCATGGGGTGTTCATGAAGACTAAATTATATAATACACTTAGCATAGTGCCTGACTACAAAGGATGGATTGAGTAAACGGTATCTATTTTTATTTTTAATAAAGCAATTTGCTCATTTTACCAGAACAAAAGAACCAGAAGAACTTTTCCCCTAGACTATTCACAATGGCCATAACACAAAGGAGGGAAGCGCAATTCAAGCACAATTCCTGGTTCCCCAGGGTTAACCCTTGGTCTGCCTCCTCTCAGTCATTCCAACTTCAAGAAGACATTGAGGGAAGCAAAGTCACTTTAGAGATTTAGGACTGGCAAGGAACTTTTATACTGTCTCAGAGTCTTGGGTATTCTTTAGGGTTGTCAGGAATACTGTGGGCTAGGGCTTGGCAATCCAAGGTAATTAGCAGTATCTAGCTGAGGCTTGCAAAAGAATAACCCATAGAATAGCCTCTCAACCCTATTGAAATCTCTTAGCCACTGATACCTTTTATTGCTACATTTCTTTTCCCTTTTTGGTCAGGTAGGCATTGTTGAGCCCATGGTGCCAAGGCTAGGCTCATCCCTGGGAATCATGTCCATGTTTCCAGGGAAATTTGCGTCTCTCCACATCATGTCCCACACAGGGGAGAGGGTAATGATTTTTCTTGCAAAGTTGGGCTTAGGGAGAGATAGGCCATATCTGAGCAACAAAAGAGATTCTGTGGAAGTAACTCTAAGGCATTATTGTAGGTAAGCTTAGCTTCTCTGTTAAATAAATAAGGTTCACAAGAACAAGTCCCAAAATCAAGGGAGTCCTTAATGTCTGAGAGAGTATCAGAGGTTCCCTAGGTGGGAACGTTTAATTCATATTTTTTCTCCAGTCCCTCAAGGGACTTTGCCAATATTTTTGAAGTATCTGCCCAACATACTCTGGAATGTATTCAGGTATTATATTAAGCTACACAGCATTGCAAGACCTCATTCCTAATTCTAGGCTCCATGCGTTTAGTTTGTTTAACTGAAATGGCCAGACAGGTTAAGTTTAATTGTGTGCTACAGGAAATTTAGGTTTTACACAAAATAGACTTCTCTTCCTTTGGTCTCATATAGTAGGCAAAGTTCTGAAACACAGACAATATCATCCTTTACCCTATATTCTGATTTACCTTAGTCCAACCATATTGACTTCATTCCTATCTCTAATTGGAGCCTGATCTCTTTTTTTGGCTTCTTTAACATTTGCTGTGTGTAGCAATGCTGACTTTCAGAGTTGCAGAACTCCAACTCTGCATCTTAGCATATCTCTCATTTTACAGATTAGAAAAACTGAGGCCCCAACAGAGGAAATTCAGAACTCTGCTCATTATCCAGTAAGTTGATGGTAGAGTGAAGCATAGAACCCTAGTTTTCTGATCCTCAAACATATACTTTAAAAAATTATTATTATTATTATTATTATTGGTTAAGTTGTTAGAATCAGAACCTCAGAATCTCATATCTGGTTTCTCTTTTATTCCCCTTCTTATTCTTATTGAATAAATGAAAAAAAAAGAAAAAGAAACGAAAATAAAATAGAAACCCCTGTGTCTCGAGGCTTCTATTTCGTTTGCAGAAAGTACAAGGTGTAAATAAACAGAGAGAGTTAAAAATAAACCTCCCATTGTAGTGTGGCTGTAAGATTTTAAAATTTAGCTTTTCCCCCTCGCCCAATGGGAAGACTAATGCCAACCCTGAATGCAGGCTGGCCCAGTACTTATTGGAATTGAAGAGGCTATAGATGATGTGCTCTCTTATCTGGACTCTCTGTCACTATATCAGCTGAGGCATTATTATTAGGGTTAATGTGGCAAAAAAAAAAAAGTGAGCTTTAGGATTGGTATGACTTTATTCATTCACATTCTCATTCATTCATTCAGCAAATAAGTACTTACTTACTGAGTACTTAACTATGTGCCAAATTCAATGCTGAGCCCTGGAAAGCCAGGGATGAATATGGCTTTGACTCTCTCTTCAGAAACTTTACCATCTAGGTGGGAGACAAACAGCAACTAGAGTGTGTGATGATGGGGGTGGGTCAAAGGGCTGGGTCCGCAGTGAAGAGACCCCACCTGGTCTGAAGCGATGGGAATGTCCAGAAGAGCTGACTTATGAAAGGGTATGTAATTATTGCCCACTTTGGCAACACATACTAAAATTGAAGTTATAGCAAGCTGAGAGGCTTAGTGTACTGAAAGAAATCTTTAGAGAGAGACTGTGGAATAATTTAAACAGATATTAAGCTTGGTTTCTGGTCCTGGCTTTACCATTAAATTAGAAGATAAGTGGCCTGAGACAAGTCAGTTTCCTTCTCTGCAGCTTAACTTTCTAATTTTTAATACCAAAATGTTTGTTGTAGATTGTTTCTAAGGTCTGTTTCAAATAGTGTAGCTTGCTAGAACATGTTCTCCTTGAGTTCAGGATCATGTCTTATTTATGTATGTTTTCCCAGAGCCTTGCACAGTTCTTGGTGCATAGAGCAATCTGTGAATGTTTGTGGAGTATAATAACATTTTAAATTAGACCCCTTTGGTTGAGGCTGTGAATAAAAAAGGATGACATCTTTTCATATGATGTCCTTAGGTTGAAATGGAAAAACCTATCTCCAGTAGTAGACTGTGTGACTCATGGCTGCCTATGAAAATTGTGTCATAACTGGAGAAGAGAAGCCCAGCAAGTACTTAATAAAGGGTACAGTTTGCAGTACTGGTGTCAGTGGGAACAGGAGTAGAGCCAGCCTAGACCCAAACATTCCCCTGTGGGGTTCTGGACTAATAAATCTTCACATAAAGACTGCAGTCACAAATTCTTTCAGGAACAGTAATGGAATTAATGAGGCCAGAGGTAGTCTGTGAACAAAAATAAGAAAGTAGCAGAAGATACAAAGGTCTTTATCACTAGAAGGTAGGAAATAAAAGGGTAAAACTGAAAGGGACACAGTCATGTCAGCAATGAGAGTTGGGAGGAGCTTCAGAACAGAGCTCCTGGCCAGATATCCAGGGGGCTGAGGGCCATGATGTGACTTGGACGCTTAGTTAAGTTGCCTTTCTGCCTGGGTCAGGACAAGGTGTAGACATCAGCCTCGCCACCAAAATTAGTCACTCTCTGTGCATGAGAGGTCCTGGTTTATGAAAATCCCTCCTTTGGGACTAGGGAGATGGCAAAATGGACATAAATGGGGAGACGAGAAAGAACTATTGCTGTTGTCAACGTGGTTGTTGTCATCATCATCATTAGTTCCAAAGTTGGAAGCGCCAAGTGGGAAATGCTCAGCGAGGTTTGGGAATCTCCTGAATATATACACTCAATTATTTGCTAGTGGAATGACTTGGGAAGTTATTTTTGCAATGCCTATGGCTCTGAAGACTCTGCTATAAAATTGGGTATACTAATAAAAAGTTTGTTCTGAGAATTCATTCACGGAGAGTACTTGGCATGTCGGAAATGCTCATTTAAGGACAACCTATAGGAAAACCAAACCAAACCCACCGTGGAGGATTCTGTCTGTGTGAGGCCAAGCAGAACAGGGGAAAAAAACCAAAAAACCCAAGAAAACTGGGAGCACACTCAAGTGCGTGATGTGGAGGGGAGGATAAGGATATTGAAATGATTGGACTCACGTGGGAACTGGTTAGAAGGGCTGGCCTCCTGAGCTACTTAAGCAGTCAGAAATGCTAACTTTTATTGTCCTCAAAGTACTCATGGCTTCAACTTTCTAGAGAAGACAAATAGTCACCATTTCTGAACCCCAGTAATAAGCATATGGGTCTATGGCTCAAGACTAACTGTTGCTGCTCCCACTGGCGCCACAGCTACTGCAAGCAGTGCCATTTAAGGAGCACTTGCTGTGTACAGGTCACTTGTGATAAGTTCTTTGCAGGCCCTACCTCCCTTTATCCTCACAATAACCCCTGAGAAATAGGTACTGTAAATACTGCTGCTTTACAGATGAGAAAACTGATATTCAGAACATGTGAATTATTTATAAAAGTCACCCAGTTAGTAAAGGTTGAGCCTGGACTCACATCCTGGTCTGCTTGGCTTTAACTTATAACTACTTTCCTAGCCTCTCTGGCAGCATAGCCTGGAACTTCTCAGATGAATTGGGATGAGCTGGGACAGGGGCAAGTCTGACTGCTATTACTTCATCAGTGAATGCACCCTAAGGTGTTGTATTATTTCCTTTACAATCGACAACACTGAATTTCACAACTTGACAGAGTCCAGCTATCTTACAGTTAAATATTTCTTTCAAAAAATTTCTGGCAAATAGTAGAAGGGGTCCCATCTAATTTGCACCACATCATCATATTGGCCTGCAGAGTGGTCAAGTGTGCATTATTTTTTTCTGTGTGAGGTATTTGTACTTAACCCATCAATACATGCTACATCTAGAAGTCCTGCTGTGGAAGTGTACTGTACCACGTCTCCTTCCCCAATTGACAACAGATGACATTCTGAATCAATGACAGCCACAGGCTAGAAGCCAAAAATTGCGGCCTATACTGGACAGGGACTGGAATTCCATTCATGTTCCCTCTCTAAGTGATTTATAATGCCAGATATGGTTGCGAGTGAAGGATGGAGGGAGAGAGAGAGAGACAGAGGGAAGGAGGGAGGGAGGAGCAGATTGACTGACAGATAAATTTTATTATCCATGGTGGCAGGTGCAAGTAGATGAGAGAAATAACAAACAGGTCAGGTGACTATTGGTGGTGTACTAATGTAGTGAGCCATGGATACCTTTGGTTTCCATACAAAGGGACTAGCTCAGACTTTAGATTCATACTCCTTCTGAAACTCATACCTTTGGATTTCTCCTCTGTTCTCCCATGTAGCCACTTCCTCACATTTTTCACCAAAGCTTAGTACTTGAGAGTCCAAAGTGATCCTTATGTCTCATGTATGATATAATTCAGTTCTCCAGAGCTAGTATATTGGTATAAAGGCTTTTATTGGTATTAAGGTTTAAAGCAACAATTGTTTCTTTGCCTTATTTTGTTCTCTCTACTTAGATCTTCACAAAAACTCTAAGCAAGGTAGAAAATTAAGGTAGAAAATTTGGTTTTCCAGAATTCTTTTTTTTTTCCCAAGCCAAATACTATCTCATCATTATTTCATTCATTATGAAACTGAGGTTCTGGAAGGTTATTTCACTGGCCCAAAGAAACATGGTAGTAGTAGTCAAGATGTGAGAGCATTTTTATCTGAGTCCTGGATTTTTGCTCTGTCTGTGACATCACACAGCCTTCCACCATAGATCGGCTTGTCTTTCTAATCCTCTTTTCCCTTCACAGAAAGCAAAGGAAAAGAAAAATCTTCTTTTTGTTTGAATCAGAATTTCCATTCCCCTTAAGACTGTCACACAATGGGGACCCAAATAGGTCATTTTTCCCTTTCTGCCATGGACCATCTTGAAGTCAGAAATGTGAGTATTTGCCTCCTTTCGCAGGGTAAGGAACCACGAGGAGAATCTAAGATTTCCCAACAGGATTACTGTCCTCTTCTTACAAGGAATGCCTAAGGCAGGGCTACTTGTTACCAAATTTTACTGACTGCTGTCATAAAATAGTAAAATTGATAATGATTACTAATACTAATGAGTTGTTTTCAGTTTATATTCATTCCATATACTATCTCATAGATCAATTTATTCAGGCCTTTTATAAACATCTCTTTTGGGTCAGGTCCTGTGCCAGGCATTGAGAATTACAGATAAACTGAAACAGAGAAAAATGTTATTCTCTTAGCAGCAGGCAAAATGATTTTTCTAGAGAGTGACCCACTATGTTTTGCTGTGCTTTGATTAGTCTGTTTATGACAGGAGGGTCCTGGGGTGACTGGATGCCTTCTGTTCCCAAGGTTTCAAAGAAGTTGATGAAACTGCTCTGTATGAAACAAGAGCCTAATTATCTGGTCCTTTGGAAAGGGGAGAAGGCAACAGAAGGAGAATGGGAAAGTCAGGGAGATGGTGAGAGCCCTGCATTAGGGGATGGGCTGAGTCCTCTCTACAAATCTCCTGCAAATCCAATGTCAAATTGCCAAATTCACACGATGCCTGGGGTGGGTAAATTCTACTTATGGGAACTGATGTAAGGGACTGATCAGTAGCAAAGCAGAAGCAACAATGACAGTGCCAAAGCTGGAGGTGGAAGGGAGGAAAAGAGGCTTTTTTGGACTTAGTTTACAAAGAGAAACATAATGCTAATGTTGCTCTACTCGAGGGCCTATCACATGAACTGTAAGCAATGGTTTCTCAGCAGTCTTGCTACATGGTGAGTTCCCCAGTACCCAGAACACAACTTGGCATATTGTGGGCATCTATAAATGTCTGCGCAATGAATGAGGGCATGAATGAGTCAATAAAACATGAAATTTATGTTGATCCTATCATATAATTCTGCCTATTATTCATTCATTCGTTCATGGAGGGATTATTATTAATTTATTGTTATGTTGACTTTATATTATTATTACTTTAATATCTGTAAAGATGAACCAGACATCAATGTTTCCAAACTCATAGTCCAGTATAGGAGGCAGCAGAGGAATATATCTAACTGTGAGCCAAGGCAGCAAGGAAACGTGCTTAAGTGCATAAGAGAGGGTGACCTGCCAGGTAAAGGAAGCTCAGCGTGGGCCTCGGTGAGAAGTGCCCCTTTGCAAATAGGGCGGTGGTTTGAGAGCTGTACAGTACACCTAGATTTTCACTTTGAACTTTTCAAATGTATGAAATCAATTAACATTTGGAATAGGTTTAGACATTTGGTGATAATAAGAAGCATCTCTTCCCCTACTTTCCTGCTGTTCTAGTCCAACACTGGTTTCCCTAGATCCTCCTTATCATGGATATTCAAGATTAGAACTGGAGTAAACAGATGTAAAAGGACCAACTTGCAGTTTAATTAATTAAAGGCCTAGATAAATCACAATGTTATTTATTGCTCAATTCTAGTAATTATTTCATCTATGATTTTAGTACAATTATCTCCCTTTCCACTGCATGGTTTCTGATTCCTCTTTTAACTACCCCCTCTAGTTGTGGGTTTGTGTTTTCTTTGTCACTGAATATCCTTTGGGGGAAAAAAACAAGATATTAAATCGCAAAGAAACAAATGCTGGCCCAGAGAACTCCAAGGCTGAAAGTCCTTCAGTGACTCATTTCATTTTACACGTGAGTAAACTGAGTCCTGAAAGGCAAAGTGGTTGTTCAAGAAGACAGAGAACATTATTGAGAGACCAGGGAGGTGGGCACATGTTGCAGTACATGCCACAGCACAGTCACAGAGTGGGGGCAGGTCTGAAAGCTTCTCAAGTGACTTATGGTAAGGATGTCCTGTTCTCCCGAGTTTTGCATCAGCTCTCCATCTGCCCCACTAGCTGGCTTGTGTAAAGAAACAGGAAAAGTTACCCATCAGCCAACACCCTTTCAAACTTAGATCAGGTTTGTATTATGATTAAAAAGGAAGGGAAGAAAATATTTATGGTTTTAGTAACTCTGATATCTGTGATATCCCAGTTAATCCCTAGAACAATATTAGATTGTAGATGATATCCCCATTTTTATAGGTGTGGAAATCAAGGTGGTAACCAAGAGATTTGGAAGCTTCCTCAAGATGCCACAAGGCAAGCCTGAGACTTCAAGATCTTCCATCCTAATCGTGACATTCCTCTGTCCCTCTTGAGGACGCTAAGAGCATTGGCTCTAAAGTCAGTAAAATATGGCTTCAGATTCCCACTCACTGTTACCAATAGCGTGAACTTGGGCAAGTTATTTAATTCATCTTAACCTCAACCGTGTGTTTAATGAATTAAGAATAGACTGTGTTGTCTTACGATAATTTCATAACAGATGCAGGGGACAAAAAGGTTGGAAAAGTATAGAATGAAGTGATGTTATCTCGGAAGAGAGTGGATATCATTTTGTGGTTAACAATGATGCTTTGGGGAGTGAACCTGTCTGTGTCAGGTATGAGTGATGGGCAGGGCAGATGGAATGACATGGGAACAGCACATTCCAACTAGTCCCTGTTGAATTGTACCCGTCTTGGTGCCAAGAGAGAAGGAGGAAGCTCCTGGAAATGTAAAACATGTGGCAGCGAATTAGAACAGCATCACACAGGAGCTCTGCAGAGTGATATGTGGATCAAAGTGAACTCATCTGCAAATAGACATGTGGGGAAAATTGGGCCCATAATCCTGGCCATTATGATTTATACTGCTGCGTGTACGGCAACTGCTGTTAATTGCCATGTGCTATTCTTTTCCCATGCTGGAAATGGACCACAAAATGTATTTTGAAAGGCAGGAAATCTGTGGTGAGAATAGAAACCTTCTTTATCTTTGTACAAAGAGGCTAGCATCTCACAAAAGTGGTTAAAAGCAGCATGATGGTTCTCTTAGGGTAGAGTCCTGATTACAAAATGAACATGATGTGTTTGTTGTGTGTGTGAGTGTGCATAAGAGAGGAGAATAAGTGAAAAGGATATGCCACCTAGCCGATTGTGTTTCTTTACCAGAGAATGTTGAAGAGCGATCCTACACTTGAAGCCCTACATGCACAGAAGGCAACAGCTCTTTGTCTAGATTTTGAAGGAAGATACAGGAGGTTGAGAAGTTTGTATTCTGTTTACTGTTGGCTCTATGATTTTAGAGGCCAACTTCACTGGGTGAAGAGGCAATATCTCCCTAAGGGTGTGTTAAATCTTCAGAGACGTTCCAAGAAAAGAGGGTTTTATGGTCATCAAAGCTTGGAAATGAAATGCATTGTATTAGTCCACCTAAAAATTCATAATGCTTTAGTACTTTTAGAACTTTGGGAGGTCCTGCAATAAAGAAACAAACTTATTCTTTTATACAAAATGTTTTTGATTTCTAAATATATTTGATTCTATACATTTTTTAATCACAACACATTTCAGTAAATGTTAATGTATAAGATTCATACAGCACCAGGAATCAGGACCCCTGAAGCTTTTTCCTGGCTTGGATACTTGCTGTGTGATGCTAAGCAAGGGGTTCATTGTCTCAGTTTACTCAACTAGCAAATGGATATAATCCTTTTGGCTCTAATAACCACAGAGAGTTGCACTGTACATCAAAAACTTTCATTGAACACATTATCACATTCCAGAGTTTAAATACTAACACACACTTCTTGGTAACTATGTGATGATAAGAAATCCTTTATTTTATTCTCAAGTGAGACAGTGGTTCTTTTATTATTGTAGCAGAGCGTAGCCTATACTGGCAAGTATAGTGACTTTTGACATTTTAATTCCTTAGAACATTAAAGTATCATCTGTAAAATATGGATATTACTAATTCATTTTCTAAAATATAATGTTTAAATATTATTTATCATTAGTTTATCTGAAATTATATCCTGAGAGTTTAGTAACAGAATAAGAATAAAAATAAAAACAAAACAGAAAGTATTAAAGTATGATTTTTTATGATGTTTTTTGCTATAGGGTCAGGACTCTTCTTAGTGTTTTACATGTTGGTGTTATTTTTGTCTGTTCAGAGAAGTTAAATAAATTTATCAAGATATGGAGTTAGGTGCAAGGAAGAGCTGAGTCCTAAATTCAGGCTTATTAATTCTTAAGTCCCGCTATCCAAACACGACTGCACTATACTTACTATACTTGAAAAGCAATTGTTATTTATTTCCCAAATTGAAAATTCCCTATTTTCTCCTTCATATTGAATGGAATGATGGAGTTGCCCAGAAGGCAGAAAGCCATACAGTATACCTTCTCTCCACATGAATATTTATGGTTCAGGGAGAAGTGACTCTGTTGGCCGTTCTAAGTCCTCATCATAAATCCTCATGCAGAGGCTGTTCTGGTCACAGACGTTTGCAGATTAGATCGGTTGAAAGAAAACTGAATTTGGGAAAGGTTCTTTGATGATACATTATCAGATTATGATAATTTCATCAAAACCCATTTCAAAAAGCCGCCATTTACCATTAGTTTGTGTGCCTTCTAATTGCTACATGAGAAATAATTTCAAGCTTGTTATTCTAACTTGAGAAAGCTTTTTGATGCAGTGCATGAGGCAGATATATGGCATTGGCATATGGGTGACATTTGCATCTGGGACTTATTTGAGACAGTTTTTTGAAAATGCCAGAGGAGGTGACATGTTTTAAAAGATTGATAATAGTAAGGAACATTAATTTCTCTCAGCTACTTTCTACAGTAATGATATTTTCTTTGCCTCCAAATAGTAAGCAAGTACTTCCCAAAAGCAAAAATTACTTAGGGCACACAAAGTTCCATGCATCAGAATCCTTAAAAATGGAATCACTGACAAAAGAAGGCACTCAACAGCCCCTGCAATCTCCAATGCCCAAGAATCTTTCCCCTTCTGTATCTTCTATCTGGTTGGGGGCACAAAACCTTCCACCCACTGTTACAAGAGAGAATACTAAAAGTCATCTTTGACACCATCCTTCCTTAACCATCAAAAGGCAACTAATCTGTTTACTTTCTTGATAATTCTCTTTGATGTACAAATGTTTTAAATTTTGATTAAGCTCATTTTATCTATTTTTCTTTTGTTGCTCATGCTTTTGGTGTCATATCTAAGTAACTTTCAAAATTGAAGTTATAAAGGTCTCTCCACATACTTTCTTCTTAGAGTTTTGTGATTTTAGCTCTTATGTTAAGGCCCTTGACCCATTTAAAGTTAATTTTTGTATAAGCTATGATATAGGGTCCAACTTCATCTTTTGCATGTAGTTACCCAGTTTTTTCAGCACTGTGTGTTAAAGAGTCTGTTCTTTCCCCAATGAATGTACTTGGCACCCTTTGTGAAAATCAGTTGACTGTAGATCTATTAGCTTTATTTCTGAACACTCAATTTTGTTTCATTGATCTATGTATCCATCTTTAAATGAGTACCATACTGTCTAATTATAATTACTTTGATGAAAGTTTTGTCATCAAGAAGCATGAGATCCCCAACTTTATTTTGGCTAGTCAGGGTCCTTTGTGCTTTTTTTTCTATTGCAATATTGTTTTGGCTAGTCAGGGTCCTTTGTGCTTTCATTTGATTTAAGGATCAGCTTTTCCATTTTGTCAAAAAGAGCGCCAGGGTTTTGAAAGGATTGTTTGAATCTGTAGATAATTTTGAGGAGCCCTGACATCTTAACAATATTAAGTCTTTCTATCCATGAACATGGGATGTCTTGTCATTTATTGAGGTCATTTTTACTTTTTTTCAACAGTGCATTGTAGTTTTCAGTGCACAAGTGCTTCACCTCCTTGTTTAAATTTATTCCTAGGTATTTTATTCTTTTAGATGTTATTGTGAATGAAGTTTTTTTAAAAAATTCCATTTCAGAAGGTTCTTTGCTGGTACTTAGAATCACAACTGATTTTTGGGTGTTAATCTTATAGACTACAACATTGCTGAATTCATTTATTAGTTCTAGCAGTTTTCTTGTGGATTCTTTTGAATTTTGTACATAAAAGTTCATGCCATCTGCAAATTGATAAGTATATATCTGATAATGGTTTAATATCGAGCCTATATAAAGAACTGCTTCAACTCAACAACAAAAAAAGGCGAATAATTTAAAAATGGGTAAAGGATTTGAATAGACATTTCTCCAAAGAAGATATACAAATGACCATTAAATACATGGAAAGATGGTGAACATCCGGGCCTCAGGAAAATGCAAATCAAAACCACAAAAAATAACATATAAGGATGCAGAAAAATTGGAACCCTTATACATCGTTGGTAGGACTGTAAAATGAAGCAACTGCTATGGAAATCCATTTTCCAAGTTCTCAGAGAGCTGAACATGGATTGTGCTTCAGAGAGAGAGGAACACATTCCCCAGGTATCGGGGAGTCCCAGGCTACCACCCTACCATTCTGAAGCAGTTGAGTGTTTGCCCCAGATATGGCACAGAATCCAGGTGTCACCCAGGTGTTTGAGGAGGGTGGGGATGAGAACAAGGTGGTCTATCCAATGCTTGTAAATATTAGAATTCTCATGCCAGCATTTGGAGAAAGCACGGCTGGTCCATAAGCCCTTGGAGAGAGTGAGCTTTTCATTCTCTCAAGCCTGGAGGATAAAACCTCTTTCTGTGAATGACTCTCACTTGAAATACAATGGAGCTTGCCCTGCAGGTTTTCAGAGCTGATTAGGAACCTTGACCCTTGTTTTCTTTCCAATTTTCTCCCTAAGAAAATAGGAAAGTTTATACTGTGGTTGTTCATCCTTTGTATATTGGAAGCAGATAAATTGTTCTGAGTTTCACAGGTCCATAGCCAGAGGAGAATTTCGCCTTAGGACAAATCACACCGGTAGCTGATTTTGATATGACTTTGTACTTAACATTATTACTGAAATGAATTAAGCTTTTGTGATATAGTAATAGAATGAATGCATTTTGCAAATGGAAAGAACATGTCTTTTGGGGGTCCAGGGGTGCAATGTGTGGTTTGAGTCTGTTATATACCCCAGAAAAGACTATTACCTCATGCCTATGGGTGTAGACCTATTGTGGGTGGGACCTTTTGCTTTGGAGATGTGACTCATGCAATTCAAGGTGGGTCCTAATCCTTTACTGGAGTCCTTTGTGAGAGGATAAAAGACAGTAAAAACCTAGAGACTAGAGAGATAAAAACCAGTGAAGGAGCAGACAGAAAGAAAATGCCAGAAGTACCCACCCACAGGAGCTGAGAGGCCCATTTTGAAACCAGAATCTAGGAGAGAAGGAACAGCAAACATTGCCACGTGCCTTTCCATGTGACAGAGGACCCTGAACCTTGCCATACCAACAGCCTTGCCTCAGAGACGGTATCTTCCTCTTGGTGTCTTAATTCAGACATTTTCATGGCCTAGGACTGTAATTTTGTAACCTAATAAATACCCTTTGTTATCGCCAATCCATTTCTGGTGTACTGCATTCCAGCAGCTTTAGCAAACTGAAACATGGAGTTACTATATAATCCAGCAATCCCACTTCTACTATACACCCAAAAAATTGAAAGCAGGAGACTCAAATAGATATCTGAACACAAATGTTCATAGTGGCATTGCTCACAATTGCCAAAATGAAGAAGTAACTCAAGTATCTATCAACAGCTATATGGTTAAACAAAAGATGGTGTATATATTCAATGGAATATCTATTATTTGGTCATAAAAAGGAATGATGCTCTGATACATGCTACGGCAAGGATTAACTGTGAAGACATAGAATGAAATAAGTCAGATGCAAAAAGATATACCCATTATGGTTAATGGGTTTGGGTGATGGGTGTTGGTGATAGTACCACAATAGTGCAACTATAATTAATTCCACTGAATTGTACACTTGAAAATGGTGAAAATGAGAAAATTTGAGTTTCATACATGTTATGACAATAAAAAGTTAATTTAAAAAAATTCAATGAATTCGCCACATCCTATCTTAGATGTTCTCAAATTCATCTACTTTGCTTCCTTCGTATATACACCACACTAACTAGGGTTGCCATCCTCTTCCTTTGAACCAGGAGTCAGCAAACTACGGCCCCCAGGACAAATCCAGCCTGCCTTGTGTGTATATGGGCCATGAGCTGAGATGTTTTTTACACTTTTAAATGGTTGAAAAAATCAACCAAAAAGTAGTATTTCATGATGTGATCATTATATGACATTCAAATTTCATGGTCTACAAATAAAATTTAATTGGAGCACAGCCATGTCTATTCATTTATGTATAATCTATGGCTGCTTTTGTGCTACAATGGCAGAGTTGGGTTGCATGGCAGAAACTATGAAGCCTGTAAAACTGAAAATATTTACTATCTGGATCTTTACAGAAAAAGTTTGACTATCTTTTCACTGAATTATTGTTGTAGCCTCCTCACTGTACTCCTATGTCTAGTCCTACATCTTCTAATACATTCTCCATGCTGTAATAACAACGATCTACCTAAAATTCAGCTGTGACAATGCTGATTCCTGTGTAGGATCCCTCAATGACTCCCTAGCCTATAGCACATAAAGACCAAGATTCAAGGTCCTTTATGTTCTAGTGGTTCCTGTCTCATCTGAAAAACTTGAATTGTACCACTGATATTCTAGATTCCTCAAATATGCTCTTTCTTATCTCCCCTTCTGTGTGGACTGGCCCCCATCCTATTACTCATTTCCAAATTCACCTGACATGCCTATTTATCACGAAGACAGACCTCTGCCAGGGAGCCTTCACTGGCTCTCTAGCCTGTCTGGGTGCTCCAAGCAGAATGCTTCTTTTTCTTCTTTTACTGATTATGTAGATTATTAGAGATATTCAGTGACTATGAATTGGCTAATTAAACGTGATGCTTTACTTCATTGTTGAACTTCTGTTCGTATTATAAAAATTTGTTCAACTGTTATCTTCTATTTGGGCCTTTTCTAATCATCCCCATTGGCCCATCCCAGGAATAGTCACATTTTCCTTTGCAAATGGACAATAATGGATTATCCGTAAGGCAAGAAATACACTTCACCCATAAAATAGTCTAAAGCTATTTGTATTTTCTCTAAATTTTCATTATATTGTCTCTTTTCCTTAAATAAATAACTTCTATTATGTTTATTAGATAGAAGTTGAGCACCAAGAATAAAATTAACTCCTAATTTTATAGTATTAAATTAATCAGCTAATAAAATTTAGTTTTTGTTTTTCCTAGCTCAGACTCTGGGAGAAATGCTAAAACGAACATTGCTTGGGAGCTAAGGTAATGGGCTAAAATTACCTCTGGGCAATCAGTCCCAGTGTTAAAGTTCTATAATTATAAAGGAGCTATCTTGACTCCATCCTTTCTTCCTGTCCATCTCTCTGACATTTTTATTTTCTCTGTTGTTTCCTCATACCACACTCATTTTTGACAAGTTAAATGATATCCTCTCAGGCCTTCTACTCTATATAATGGATTTTTGCCAAATCTCAAGTTGTAGTAATAATCAGAGTAAATCAGCTGGATGGCTATTTTACAAATCAGGGAAAGAAAGCTATCACCAGTTGAGTATATAGTGGTAACTACAACCCATTTATACTAGAGTTTTAGCCCTGAGCTATTTCTTAAGTTAAATGCTGAAGTACATAACTAATTGACCTAATTCAGGCAGAAACGATTTATTTGCTTTCTGATTTTCAAGTCAGAAAAGTGCAGGAAATAAAACCTCTGCTTATGAGGACTCATCACTCCTTTCTTTTAATTACCCAGCAAAGTGCAAAGCTGGAAGTCTTCAAGACTCCCTTGAAGATGAAGGTGAACATGTATCTCTACCCTCACACTTCTAGGAACCTGTCCTAAAAATATATAGAAAATTTCCCAGGAAGGAATAGTGACAAGAAAAGAGGGTGGAGAATGGGCCCTGAAAGATATGAATATTTGAGAACTAGAAAGGGAGTAGGAGCCTGCAGAGGAGATGAAAATCAATGGGAGAGTTGGAAGAAAAGCCAAGAGAGTGGTGGCGTGAAGACTAGGACAATTCACTGATTTTGGCAACAAGATGCTGTTCTTTTGTTCTGCAGCAAAGCCATTAACAGGGGAGTTAGAAGGCAGCTATCAAAGGGCTGAAGGTTGACAGAGAGATTGTACGTAACTCAAGAACTTTATCTGTCTATGGGAGGTGGAACATAAGAGGAATGGATAAAAGTCAACTAAGGGCAGAGCTGAAGAAGCCAAGGCTCAGAGAAAGTTAAGGAATGGTGATATTCCCACAGATATTTGGGATTTGAATCCAGGAATTTCAGGCATTAAATGTTACACTTTTTTCAACTGGTGTTAAGTCATTAAAGGTTTTATCATGAAGTCAAGTTCCGACCTAAAAAGGAAGGTATGTTTACAAATGGGTACACAGATGCTAGTACCAGAGCCTGTTATCCCCCAGAGCCAAACTGCCTGAGTTTGATACTCAGCAGTGCCAGTTATTAACTGTATAACCAGGGATAACCTTTTATTTTAAAAAGGTTATTTAACCCTTTTTGTGCATGTGATTTTACTTATCTATAAAGTGAAGTTAGAATTCTTGGGAGATTTAAATATTTTGATAAATATGAAGCACTTAAAACAGTGCCTGGCACACAGCAAGTGCTCAAAACATTTGTTATTATTGGACAGACAACAAAAAGAATGATTAGCAGAAAGTTTCATGACAGAGCCAATAGTTTATGCTTATTTAAACAAAATTTAGAGAGTCACATTGTACTCAAGATGGGCAACTGGGAATAGAAGACAGGCTCAGTCTGAGGTCCTAGCTATAGACAAGCTTTTCTGTAGATCTGGGCTGCACACAGCTTGTTAGTAAATAGCTCTTTCAGCTTTTTACTCTAGATTTCAACTCATTTTCTAACTTCTTAAAGACCTAGAATATTTAGAATAAGAAATATGGAATAGCCTGAATCATTACTATTTATCCCCAAGTGTATGTATAAGATTTTATGGTTTGCAAAGTGTTTTCAGATATATGATCATGTTTGATATTGAAAACAGCTCTGTTATTGGTAGTTCTATTGCTATAAGTGTGCCTGATACCTGTTTAAGTAGTAAGTGACAGTGTGGGAATTAGAACCTTAGTGTTCTGCCTTTAGAACACAGAGTGGATGCTAGCTATAAATGGCCTGTAAGGGCTATAGTCTAGATTTAGAATAGCCCACTTCAGAAAATTTTTATTAGTGGCATTGTGATACTTTATGCATTTAACTCTAAGTCTCTTAAAAGCATGGTCTGTACTTATCATCTCTTGTCCATGGGACCTGGAACTAAATAAGTGCTCAGTAAATGTGTGTCGATGTGAACTAAGCAAAGTATCACCTTGCCAAGAGCATCACCAGGAAATAGCACTCCTGAGCCCAAAGTAAGCCATCCAGTCCTATGATGGTGAGCAGTACACAGTGACACTAGCAATGTTGCTTTGCTTTATGCATGGCTATATTTTTTAAAAGAGGGAAAAATGTCCTGGATGTAGTTACATAATATAGATCACTTTTCCTCTTCAATTCAAAGACTGGTTCCATATTAAGCAAATGTTTATTTAGGGGGAACAAAGTTAGTAATGAGTAGAGTAAGGCTCATTTAGACTACTAGCATGAAGAGGGCTGATCTACTATGTGAACAGCTATTTCATGTACTCAACCAATTTGGAGTGGTGACTGAATTATAATGAAGCCCTGGATGCAGGAATAAAACTGTTAAGAGAATGGTGTCTCTGGTTAAAGGAACACTGTATGGGGGGAAGTTAAGAACTCTTCTGCCAGGATCTAGAACACAAGGCCCACTCATGTCAAAATGGATTCATCAACAGCAAGGAGGAAGAGTTGTAAATTTGGTTGGCAGCAATATTAGGTTGCAGACAGAAAGTTTTAAAAGTAGGTAGAGTTTGTCCCTTACCATTGATTAAGAGCTTAGCATCTATCAGACCCAATATACAGTATATTACATGTATCATTGTCTCGAATCCATACCATACTCACACAGTAGGTATCCTAATTGAAGAAAGCTGAGGATCAGAGAGTTTAACTAACTTGCCCTGGGTTATATAGCAAAAAAGAAGCAAACTTTTTTGCTTCTTTTAATTTGCTTCTTTTTAATTACTGTTTGCACTGTAATTAGCATGTGTCCTGGATGTGAAAAGAGATTTGTTGAATACGTAAGCACAGTGCTAGGTAGAAAGGGGAGGGATGCGACTACCCAGGACCCATATAACTCACCTCACATGCGAATGTAAGGCTTCAATTTCCTGAAAGAAATAACATATAACTGTCAGAAATGTTACCCATTTCAGTCAAAGCACATGAGACCCACTTTGTCAATTATGAAACATAAATTACAGTTCTATCATTTATTCTGCAGCATAAACACCACCACTTTTTAAAATAGGAAATAGAATTACAAGAAAAGCCAAATCCAGTTTCATGGAAAGACTATTTACCCTAGCTCAAGAATCCAAGTCCCTAGACCATGTAAATGTGTTTCCCCAAGTCTGAGCAACCACTTAGGATGGGGGACAGCTCCATGCTGTTAGGAATGTAAATGCTAATGCTCCACAAACATTTGGGATATGATATGTTAAAATAAGTGTCATTATATCCATTTTATAGTTGAAAAAAGAGATTCTCAGAAGACTAGGTAAATTTTTGTTTTCTGCCCTTCAGGAATTTATAGTACAGAATGAGCAGAAATCTACAATTTAATATATCTCATTGGTGAGGTCCAGCTAGACCCAAGGCAGGTTCGACTTTTCTTTTACTTCCCCCAAACAATTTTACCCAAGGCAAGGGCTAAATCATACTTCCAGACCAACCCTGTGAGATTCAGCTTCTACCCACTTTGTCATGGTATAGTGGTGGGTTTCAAGTCATTGTGTCCCATCTTTTCCTTTACCCTCTTTTCCTCTCCCCTGCTAAAATTCCTCGACCTGAGCTTTTACCTTTCTTATCCTCTCATTTAATCCCCAGTCCTAGAAATAAAGAAACTGAAGCTTAAATTGGTTAATTAACTTGCCCAAGACCACTCAAATTTGTGCTGTAAGACTCAGGGTTTGAACTCAGAACCGATTTAAAATTCTGTCTCCTTTCCATCATATACTGCATGTACTGGGTCGGGTCATGAAAGTGGGTTGGAACCCAGTTGTGGATAATGTTAAATGCCAGGTAAAGTATCGGAACTATATCCTAGATGCAGAATATAGTCCTAATTGGCTCTAAAGCAGGGAAGTGGTTATGTCTTTGTCCTAGAAAAGAAATTTTGGCTGTAACATGGAAAGTGGGTTGGAGGCAAGCTATTCAAAATTATAAGGCTGCAACAGCTGCCTTGTCAGAGCTGGAGAAGCAGCCAGGAAAAAGTCACTAAATTAAAGACATCTAAAGGCTACACATTGACAGAAATACGTTTTTATCAGATTAAGCTGCATTTCCATCGTAGAATGGAATTAGAGAATTAGAAATAATGCATGTGAAATACTGAATTCAGTGCTTGCTGTTCTTTAGCTGTTATTATTATCGTTACTGTGACCATTGTGTCGTTGCACTTCTCCAGCCCCGAGCCTTTTCTGACTTTCTTCCCTCAGCCAGACATATTAGTGCACGTTCTCTCACTCTTATTAAACATTTGAGGTTTACATCACGTCTTAAAATCACCGAATCATAGCACTCTCAGAGCTAATAGGAGACCCATAGATCAGGTTGATCACCCTTTCTTCCTTTCAAACCCAAATTTCATTGAGAAGGAAACTGGCTCACTAAGCTGGCAGAGTCAGTGTTCCCATCCTTAGGATGTTTGTCTGACATTTTGTAGGGCGCCAGGTAGTTTCCTTGATTCTCATCCCATTACTATGGATCAAACACTCCTTTCTCTGGATTCCCATATCTTCTTTGGTCCCTATTCAACCACTCCTTTGTTATTTTGGATACCAATTATTTGTAAGACTGTCTCCCCCACTCACTGTGAACTCCCCAAGGGAAATGTCTCTGTTGCCCAGACCAAGTCTGTGCATAAATATGGTCCCTCAATCCCCAGCATTTAGCTTTCTTATCATTCTTCACTTTTTTATTTACTTGTTTTTTATTTTTATTTATTTTCAAGTATCTATATTTTCTGCAAGACTATAAATTTGTAGAAGGCAGAAGAAAATATCCAATTCTTGAGTGCTGTAAATCCAGTGCCTACCAAAGTGCCTGGTCTACACTGGCATTTAACAAATATTTGATGAATAAATTAATACATTAGTCTCTGTATTTTCTATGTGAATGCAGTAAGTACCACATAAAAATGCTCATTATTTATGTTTTTTTTTAATTGGTGTTTCAATACTAACAACTTGAATACAACCCCAAATGCGTGAACCTCAATGGACGCCACCTTTCTCAGAGAGAAAAAGTAAGGCAGATATTTAAAATTGGACTCAAGTCTAATAGTTCATTTTTAACCATGTATTATTTATCATCTGAAATTTATTTTCTCATTGAGAAATATGTGATATGACACAAATAACATTAGCTCACTTAAATGTTTGAATAAGATGACTTTATAATTTGAAATAATAAAAACATTCTTTGCTTTCTGGTTTACTGAGGTTCAGACATAACTAGTTAGTTTTTAAAGGTTATTTGTGTGACATGCACATCTAAATGTATGAACCTGAAACTGCAGAAATATGTTTTTTTTTTATTATTGTGATGTTTTTGTCTTTTTATTTCTATTCATTATTTCATCATTTCCCAGTTTACCAATATTTCATTGGGTGGGGTGGGTGAGCACGATGTGGGTGGGGGATATGATCTGAGGTTGAGATTGATAGGTCATTTGAGACAAGGTCATGCATCTCGCAAATCTTTGTTTTTCAGAAAAGTAAAGAGGAAAGAGCATAAGATTGGGGGTCTGGCAGATTTGGGTTTGAGAAGCAGGAGAGCGTCTTCCGTTATTTGTAATCTCTTAAACACAGATATATTTAATAATACCTATGCAACCAGTTAGGTCTGATCATGTTATTTGTGGGGCCTAGTGCAAAATGAAAATGTGGGGCCTCTTGCTTGAAAATTATTAAGAATTTCAAGACAGGCACAGCAAAACATTAAACCAAGCACTGGATTCTTCTAAGTATGGGCCCTATGCGGCTACACGAATCATAACACTCATGGACCAGTCCCTGCTGCCAGCTATGAGAATTAAATGAGATTATCTAATGTGCCTCACACCATGTCTGACTCAGAACAGATATTTAACAAAGGTTTCTCCATGTTGGTTTTCAAGTTCAGTCCCATCTAAGGCATTTGATTGTCTCTGTGAGAAATGGGTTCTCTACACCGTGGGGACAAGGATGATTCAAACGTAATCCATTTAGCAATCTCTTTGGGAACAAAGGGAGAAAAAAATTAAAGAGAAACAAAACTCAAAGCATCTAAGGCTTGAAGAATTGGATGTGTCCCAGTGCAGCAGGTTGTCCCACATGGCTCTGTTCCCACTGGAATGCTCACATGTTCAAATCATGGGCTACCTGGAATTCCAGATGGTCACATTAAGGCACCAAACCATCAAGTAGAAGGTTCTGGTTTTCAACTATGATAATCTTAGTTGCATTGGGGTGCGGGTGCAGGGTAGCATGTTTCCTGATGAAGGTGGAGAAAACCCAGAACTGATCTGTCCCAGATGGCCATAAAAATGGGCTCTTTTGGCTTTCGTAGCTCCTTCTCCCCACCCGCAAATTTGACTATGACATTAAAGAAGATGATTGGTTAATGTAAGACTATAATCACAGAGTTTTAGAAAACCTTCTCTTTGTGGAATGTATATGACATCTGGAATTAAAGAGGTATTCTCTTTTAATCACTGTTCAATCTTCCACAGGGACAAATGAGTACATGGGTAGCTTCCAGCTGCCCAAACTGATTTAGTTAAATAATGTAATCTATTTGTACACAAATGTGGAATAAATGTCACTGCAGTTCCTTAGTGTGCAGTTATAATGAGTTATCCCTTTCTCAAGGTGATTAGATGTGTTTAGGTTTTTTTTCAAACGCATATCAAGCCTCATGATTGCCAATGAGCCAGGGACAACCTAAATTAGCCTCCCACAGCTGCTGACCTTTGTAGCTGCAGCAAAACCATTCCTTTGGGGCAGATGAGTCTCCTCTAAATGGTAATTTTGAAGCTGTTGTTTTTTTTTTTTTCTCATCCCTTCTAAAGTGTAATGCTCTTTATGGCCTCCACAAACCCTGGTCTCTTCAAAGCTAGTTAAGGAAAGGCAACTGGAATTTTTACATTGAACATGACCTTAATGCTCAATTAGTTTAAACATTATTTTACAAATTGTTGGAATCTGAGGTCCAGAGAAGTTAAATGGTTTGTCCAGGCCCACACAGAATTTTGAGAGAAACCCTAGATTCTGACATCCAGGTCCCTGCTTTTTCTCACCCACAACCCTTCTTACCTTGCCAAATATTAAAATGACACATTACTGGGCGCAAAAGGCAACATGGTATGGTGGGTAAATTGGCCTTTAGAGAAAGGACAAGCAGGTGCCAATCACTGCAGAACAAATGTTTTCATTATAAACTTGAGTAATTTTCTTATTAAGTGGAAGACTTAGCTTCTGTACCAAGAAAACGGGAGTATGACCTGCTTTCTAGGGTATTCTATTCTAACAGACATTTTCCAGCATTTGCTTCTTTGAATATTTCCTTTAGCTAATGTTTTTTCCTGTTCTCAAATACATCTTCTCAAGAATCTTTTCTATTTTGCTAAGTGATCAAATCAAAACAAAAGTTACAAAAATGATGGATGATAAACGAAGAACGATTTCAAATATTGTCTTCTTTAAAGAGAACGAGCATACAAGAAGGGAGATATAGCAAAAACCACCAAGTCAACAAAATGAGATTGTGCTTTTTGCTGATGAATATCCATCTTCCTGTCTTGGTCAGATAACTGTGGAAGAAGTAGTTCTATCATCATGTGCAAAACTGATGCTTCTGCAGCTACACCTTGCTTTCATGAGAGAAAGTAATCATTGTGTGCTATTTGAATGTCTTCATAAATATAATTTATGGCTATGATACTGATCAGTCCTGCAAGGTCTTAGAAGATCAATAGTGCCATGTTCATTAGTCCTGAATTGAATAGCTCTCAAACTTTGGGCAGAGCTGGTAACTGTTTTTAATGATTTTTTGCCAGTTGGCATCAAAAGTGGATTCTGTGTCACTGGTAATTTTCTTAAGTTATCTAGGGGCTTTTCTTTCCCTCATCCAACCTTGAAGGTCAGAGAGTTGCTCTCTGCAATGACAACTGGCTGCATTCTTGTACTGTTAGGATAAAGAATATGAGTATCTGGCAAGAGCTAGGTAATAGTTGTTTCCGCTCCACCCTATGGTGATAGAGAAACCATAATACATGTCTGAAGGCATCATGCCATTTTCTAAAGCAAAGGGAGAGACATGAGTTATAATTCCAGAAGTGCCACTTGTTTGTTGGTTTTGAGATTTGGGAATTTATTCAATGTGGTAACTTGTCACTTTACTTGCTCCCAGTAAACAATGCCTTTCAGTATGTATGTACTTGTATAGTCCCCTTGACCCTGGGACGCTTTAATCATGAGCTATTTTCCAACAGAATGTGGAAGAAGTTACATTCTTCCAGTTGTTGCACTAAATCTTAAGAAGGCTGTGCTCCTACTTTTGTGTTCAGAGGGAAGATATTCTCCAGGTAAGAAGCCCGATAACCTTGAGGATGCCATGCTATGAGGAAGCCCAAGCAGCCATGTGGAGAGGCATCAAGGATAAAAATGGAGGCTGTTATTGATACTGGGCTGAGTTTCCAACTGATGGCTGAGGCCATTTTGGACCTTCTGCTCACCCAGTGGCCCATATGATACAACATGAAGCAGAGGAAGAACTAGCTTAAGCAACCAAATTGTGAAAAGTATAAATGGTGCTGTTTTAAGACACTAGGTTTGCAGTGGTTTTTATAAAAAGCAGCAAACAACAGAAACAGTCAATTTTTCAAGCCATTCTCTCTGCACTTCAATTTCCTATCTGGAAGAAGAGGTATGAGACCAGAGAACTTATACATTGCACCATGTACTTGGGCATTCAAGGCCCTACTCAGTCTTACTTTGACTATATTTCAGGCTTCCTCTTCTCTGACCCCAGAAATGATACCTGAGTCATTTCTAGCCATTTTATAATGCTATTACATTTGGCAATTTGTAATTCTCTCATCATTTGAACTGTTTGCAATAGCTCAGATACTCCACAACTTGTACAGATTTGCTCTTCTTTTTCTCTTTCTGTTTCTCTGTCATGAACGTCCTTCCTTATCAGGTAAAATGCTGTGGCCTGCCACCTACACCCCTCTGACAAAATAATTGCCTCTGAGCTTCTTCAAATTTTATATTAAGGCAGAGTTCTTATTATAGTGATAGCTGGGAATGAATTACAAATTCCTTCAAGGGATAGGCCAAAAGATACTTCCATCTCCCAGACCATCAGTAATCTTTTCTGGTTTAATCTAGAGTTATTTTAAAAATGCAATATTATTAGCTTTAAAAATCAGATTATACAACATATACATATACACACATATGTATATGTACACAAACACAATCTAGAATTTATTAAATGCTCACCATGTGCCAGGTATAGTGCTAAATATTTTACTGGATTTACCTCTTAATTTTCACAATAACCCATAGTACATAAAGATTTCAATATTTCCATTTTACGGATGAGGAAACTGAGGATCAGAGGGGTTTGAAAACTTGCCCAAGGCTGCCAAGGTGGTAAAGACTTGGTCTGGATATTAACCCAGGGGCTTAATTCTGGAAACAAAGCTTTCCCCACTGCTGCTGAGAGCCTTTGCCTCTTGAATTCTGTTTCTCCAGCTGTGTTAAGAGTATCTTGTACAGAGCTAATACTTAACAAATATTTGTTAGACAAACAAACAAATGAATATGTGGAGAAATACACAGTTCAAATGCATAAATAGAGTTTCAAATTAAAATTGAGGTAAGACAAAAAATAGTCTACACTTCATAAAACCACTGTTCAAACCAGAGTCACGCTGCACAGAGGCTCTCTCTAACAGGTACACATAGAGGGCTATGAGAGGACCTGCTTGACCCTGGGACAGCATCTCACTTATTTCTCGATTTCTGAGACTGGGTACCTGAGGCACAATACCCACATTCCTCTTTGACTTGACTAGGCACTCGGTGGTCTTATGAGAAGAGCAGATAGGTTTACGCCATTCTCATGGTGTTATAATGTTTCGTTATGGTATATTTACAAAAAACCTCATCTGTAAATATGTGAGTGAGGCAAGAAGCACCAGAGGTAAGGGGTTCACACTGACTGATGGGTCAGGCATTGGGCTAGATGGTCTCGGTATGTTATCTTATTTAGTACATGTTTAAAGACAACTCCAGAGATTATAAGTTATTGCCCCAAGGACATATAGCAAATGAGCCAAGAAGTGGGCAGTAGTTTAAAATCAGCTCATCTGATTCCAACTTGGTGCTTCTTCCATTCCATCTTCTTGCCTCTTATTGGGCCCTGTTCTTTAAGAATTCAAATGGCACATGTATATATAAGTTATCAAACACATGGGATGTTCTATAATTAAATACCACTTAGGAGTCACAGATAATCATTTTTATAGGAGCTCATGGGACAGGAAGTCACTCTATGAAAGTATAGTCTGAGAAAGCTTCTTAGTTGAGGTAAGACTTGATATGGAACTTGAGAGACACTGGGAGATAGATTGGTAGAGGAGAGACCAGAGAAAATGTGCAACTTTATGTAACCCTTATTTAATTTAACAACTTTTACTGAAAGCCCACTATGTGCAATACACAGTGCTAGAAGTTTCACACAGCATGCAATGATAAAGACCAGACTCTTTCATGCTGCCATGCCTGCCATGTGCATTCTGTTCCTTCAGCCTGGCATGTTATCCCTTCACTCATCCATCTGCTGAATCCCTCATCACTCAAGATCCAGACTGAGCTTTTTCTCCCGTATGAAGCAGTTTATCTTAGCGGTTATGCCCATGGGTTCCTGAGCCAGTTTTGGACTTAATTTCTCTGTGACCCAAGTCCTCATCTGTAAAATGAAGATACGTACCTCAAGATATTGTGATGAGAATTAATTTTGTTAATACACATAAAAAGTGGCACAGGCTTGGCAGTTTGGGGGTCAACAAACATTATCTGGAATAATCATGGTCATGATGATAAAGGAAAAGGAGGAGGGATGGAGAAGAAGGACAAACAGCTTTTTTTGATAACCCCTCCCATCCAAACACAATGTATTATGATGCTGTTTGGGCCAGCACTATCCAAGTCACAGGCAATGCACAAGTGTAGGTCTGTCTGCCTACCTGGTCCCTACTCCATCTCCACCTGCCCCGCATCAGATAGTGAGCTTCTTAAGGGCAAGTACTGCTGGGCACCAATAGACCTTTAATAAATGCTGGAAAAGGCTACTGATGAGTTTATGGAATGCTGGTAAATATATTACTACCTATGAGCTGCCCGAAAGGGAACGAGGTGAGCAAACAGTCAACAGGAAGATAAAATTTTTAAATATGCACAAATAAAAGAAAGAATTCTATCAAAAAGAAGTATAAATTATTATGGAAATGGAGAGAATGGAAGAAAGGGAGCTAGCATCTGTTGAATACCTACTATGGGCTAACCACTGTGCTAGGACAGATACATATATTAAAGTTAATAATACTACCTATAGCTTCCATTAATTAATACATATTATGCAGCTGATGACTGTATAAGATAATAATAATAGTACTAAAAATAAAATCAGTTTATTAACTGTATTAAATATCTGATCTGAACAAGATACCATCCTAATCTTACATGGACCTCAGAAGGATTCCTTGTGGAAGGTACTGTTATGTACATTTTATAAAAGAGGAAAGCAATTCAGTGAAGTTGAATGACTTGACCAAAGTCATGCAGGTAGGCAGGGGCAAGGCCACTTCTAACCATATTCAGAGTTATAGGTTGTGTTAGTTAGATTCAGTTGTCAACTTGGCCAGGTGAGCATACCTAGTTTTGTTGTTGCGGACACAAGCCAATGGTACGTGAACCTCATCTGTTGCTAATTACATCTGCAGTCGGCTGGGAGGCGTGTCTGCTGCAATGAGTGATGTTTGACTTAATTGGCTGGTGCTTAAATGAGAGAACGCAATGTAGCACAGCCTAGCAGCTTGGCATTCCTCATCTCAGCACTAGCAGCTCAGCCCAGGCCTTTGGAGATGCAGAAAGAAGTCACCCCGGAGAAAGTTGTTGGAACCCAGGGGCCTGGAGAGAAGACCAGCAGAGACCATCTTTGCCTTCCACATAAGAAAGAACCTCAGTGGAAAGTTAGCTGCCTTTCCTCTGAAGAACCAACAGAATAAATCCCATTTTATTAAAAGCCAATCCGTCTCTGGTGTGTTGCATTCTAGCAGCTAGCAAACTAGAACACTGGTCATCTATATGAAGTAGTGGCTAGACTACTAAAAGTTGTCAGAACCCATTGGATCATACCTCCAAATTATCTGGTTAAATTCATTACCAAAAATCAGAATTGACCCATAATGTTGCCAAAGTGATTCTTGTTTTGTCAGACTTGGGGTTATTGAAATCTCGTTTGAAAGGAAAAAAAAAAGAAATGAGATGTGGAAATTGACACAGATCTGAAAACAGATGTTGCTAAAGTGGCAGCAAAGCAGTGCCTAGGTTTTCCCATGAACCCTGAGATGCAATGCACGAACTGCCCATGAGAAGGTATCTTGTGACTACTCACTACAGGGAACTTAATTAAGCAAAGGCCTCAGCTGCTGCTCTTTGATATCTTTTGCTGTTTGTACCAAGGCCGTGCCTCCCACAGGCTTCTCTTGGCCAAGGACTAAGTGTGGCAAAGTAGATTCACTCCAGGGAAACCGGGACTCCTCTGACAAATGTCTTTTGCTTGAGGACTCCACAATGGCTTTGTTGGACTTTCCTAAGCACGCATGACAGCCTAGGACACCCAAACTTCTCTACCTCTGTCCCTCACTTGGTATCACAGATGTGCCTTATAATCTGCTGGTTCTTCCAGTCTTCCCTGGTAGCCTGCCTGTTTTCTCTCTTACAAACATTTCCCCTAAAAAACCCTCACCTGTTTAATTCTGTCTAGGGGTCTACTTCTCAGAGGACTCAGACTAACAAAATGCAGAATAGCCACGTCTCAGCAAATTACCTCATGACCTAACTCTGTTCTGACTGAGTTTTTTATGCAAAATGAGAAAATAATCATAAAGCT
The DNA here is from genome assembly GCF_023851605.1 of Tamandua tetradactyla. Classification (NCBI taxonomy): domain Eukaryota; kingdom Metazoa; phylum Chordata; class Mammalia; order Pilosa; family Myrmecophagidae; genus Tamandua; species Tamandua tetradactyla. Next base: position 64,733,740 of record NC_135334.1, on the reverse strand, counting down.
TAAAAAGACACAAGAATAGGATATCAGTATGGGCTATCAACTCTTTTAAAATTTGAAAAGAGATTTTAAAATGTATTAGGTCTTTTACATCTAAACTCTTGTTATTCTTAACCACAACCCTACAGTGTTACTATTATCTTCATTTTCCAGATGAAGAATCTGAAACTCAAAACTTGTAGAACTTTCCCAGATATGCAATAGCTTGGTGGTGAGCTAAGGCTCTAGTTTAGTCTTCTGACTTTTAGTATTTTCATAGCTGTGGTTTTCAAACACTCAAGACTGAGTATATATATCATTTGTTGCCTGTGTCAATATCAGCTCCACATTATAGTAAAAAACAATGAGGTTTAGACTTAGTTAAATGATTACACATTTCTGAGAAGAGACCCACACATGTGCCCATACAGGCAACAAGTAAGTATAACACATGAAAAAGTCTTAGGATGTTTACCAAACATCTAATAACTTAGAGGCTATGCAAATTTGAATGGATTTGTTTCGGCTTTCAGCTTTAAAATATCATTTTGTTTTTTTAAAAGGAACAATAGGCACACAGCAAAAAATAATGAATAAACATAAGATTGTGGTAAATAGTGGAAGCTGAGAACAGAAGGCTTTTTAAACCTACGGACTACAGATCTAACATTCGTACAGTAAGTTGCAGCTTGCTGAGCACTTTCACACATAGTTGCCCATATAATCTTTACAACAGCCCCTGGCAGGGAAGAAATGGGGAGGATGAGACTCAGAGAAGAAAATAAAAACCATTTTTCCTCCATGCATGGCTCTTTCTTAGCTATAATGGTAAGGGATCCTGGCTAAAACTAAAGGGGATTGACATGTCAGGGTAGGACAGGGCACAGTTAAGGGCCAGATGCCTACGGTGAGCCCATGTATGAGTGAATTACCACAAAAGGAAGTGGCCTGTCAGGAATGCATTTCAATGCTGGACACAGAATACTGGATTCAAGAAACCGCAGCTTTGAGAACATTGGTTGATGACATCCTTGGCTGAAAAATGGGTGCAATGGCAATTATGGGTCACCTACCAGTGGTCTTGTAGCCAAAGAACATCAGTGTTAGGGATGGGGAAGAATGTGCTAAATGCCATATGGTAACTAGCCAATGAACCAGTGTTTGAGGACCCCCCCCCCCCCACCTCCACTAATGACTTAATTGGGTAAGCTTCTGCAGTGGGATGGATGTCCTGTGTGCAGGTTTGGACAAGATACAGTTAAATTCGGAGTTTTACTTTTAACGTGACTTTCCTTTTCTCTTCTAAAGACTGTGGAAATCCAAATTCAGATCATAGTACTATTTAGACATTTTAGGTGGCACCGTGGTTGCAGCACAAGAGCCCTGACTAGAAGTTGGACAGCCTGTATTCTGGTACCAGCTCCCAACTAGCTAGTTATGTAACCCTGAGCAAATCACAGCTGCTTTCTGATCCTCAAGAGAGTTAAACTAGAGGTACAGGATCTTCAGGAGGCACTTAGGGCAAATCTGTGTTTTATGTGACAAAAGGGAGTGGTGTGGGTTTTAGTGAATTGAAGAGTATAGTTGTTCAAAATAAAAAAAAAAAAAATTAATACTCAGTATTAGGGAAAAAAACCCACAGGCTAAATTTTGTCTGCAGGTCACACATTTGCAATTTCTAGACTAGATGTTTGCTACTCTAAATTTGATTACTTCACAGAGGGATGGTAACACTGTTTCCTTCTCAAGGAAAACTGATAATTGTTGCATTTACCGTAAGATGGGGAATATTGTTTTCATATTAAACCATGTGGTTTTTTTAAAAAATATCTTTCATTTCTACTGATTATAGAAGCAATGGGGACAAGTGTTCTATATGCAGCAGGCTCAGGATGATAGGGATTAATCAGAGAGAATAAGGAGTCAGAGGCTAGGCTTTGAGTTTGTAAGTAGACTTTTGCAAAGAGTAGGAGATATAAAAAGTTATAATATAATATTAATATGTAATATAAAACACATAATATAACATAGTACAAAATAGGAGGTCCTGAGCCTAACTGGCTTAGAACATAGCTTTACGCCATGAACCACAGAGGACGGTGGTAAAAGCACTCTTAGCATACAGGTGATGAGAGCTTAGATGACGGTGGGAGCCTGAAAGGGGGCCCACATTTTAGAAATCCCAGATCAGTTCTGAAGAAGTACTGGAGTTGACACAATTAATGATTGTCTTCCGAGGCTAGTGCCCAGGAGATTGGATGGAAAGTCCTGTGTCCCACGTAACACAGAAGCAGTAGGCTAGCATAGGCTGTGGGGCTGGGGGAGTTTGCTAGATAGGCTTGGCAGCAGCCTTAGAGAGTCCTGTGAGTAGCCAAGTTGGGGGGGGAAATCGGCCTTAGTTCCCAAAACCTAAAGGGAAGGGGAGAGGAAAGGGCAGAGGGTGCTGAAGTGCTAAGACGGCTGGCCGACTGGAGGACTCGTATCAGAAAGAGAATACAAAGTGGGAAAACCCTGCTACTGGAAGCCATGGTGAAACCTAAATAGTAGAGGTCAATATGCATAATATGGAGCTGGTGTTTGCTCAGTGGTAGCTCCCATCAGTGGTCTTCCCTTATCTGAGAGGAGAGCACACAGTCAATACACACTACGTTTGGGAATGCCATTTACTGGGCTACTTGTTAATAGTAAGAGGTAAATGTGCCCTGGTCCTGTGGTCGAGATAAAATGTACTCAGGAACATTAGCAAACAAGGAAGGGAGTACAAAGGAATTCACCTGGTGAAATAAAAAACAGGGAAAGGTATTCTATGGAAAGGTACCTAGAGATGAAGCCCTTAAGAGCCAGTGAGTGTGAAGTTGACTGCCCTGGGGGATGAGATGGTTATGGATCATTTGTGTGTAAAGAACAAAGAAGTTAAGGAGCAATATGAGAGAGTAAATAAAGGTACTCAGGGTCTATGACGGGGGAATATCTAAATAAACACAAAGGAAAATGGCAATGAATATGAAAGAACCCAAAAGAGGACTCATCACCATGTTAGAGAGGAGAGCTGAAGAACTAGGGCTCTTTTTTCTTGGCCTAAATAATAACAGGACTAGCTCTGTATTCCCCTAGGACAGAATAGTGCTTGGAACATAGTAGGTGCCAATAAATTTTGGATGAATGGATTAGTTTCTGCTCAAAATAATGACATGTTTCTAATAGTAAAAAGTGAAAAAGCTCAAAAATAGGTTGGGTTTCCCAGGTACTTCAAACTGGGTTACCAAGGTCTGGAGTTGGTCCATGCAACCTTTTTATTTCCTTTGTGTGCTGAATTCTTTGAGCCTGGGCTTGGAGATGGCAGGTGGAGGTGGATGAGGGGCATGGGAAGGTGGAGATGCTGAAACCACAGCCTTTGTTGCTTTTGCCACTTGGTCTGGGGCCAGTCTTGCTAATTATCCATGTGGATGGAGGGATGGAAATAAGTGAGCCCTTTGCGCCAGCTGCTCCTAAACAGCCTGCAGGCATAGCCCAAGTGACAGTAAACAGTCTGTCAAAACATTCCTCTCAATGTACACCCACCCTCTCTCAGACACTAACATATTGGCTTGCAGCAAATTGAACATACCTGGCTCCAAAAATGCTTCCTGAGCAGAGTTAAAAGCCCAGCAGAATTCCCCTGAAGATCAGCACATATGTCTTGCTTTACTTCCATCAACCAAGAAAATGGTTCAGCCAAAGAAAAAAAATAAATAAATAAAACAAAACCAAAAAACACTCCACAAATGTCCTTAAAGAATGTCTCATTAATTTGGGGGTCTCCTGAACACATATCTTTCCAAGAAGCCGTAGGGAATCAAGTGAAAGGCAAGACTGCTTCAGTGATAAGAAATAGCAAATCTAAGTAGACTCATTAAGTGAAGAATTAAAAATTATTATAATTGGTGTTTCTACGTAGGTTGCCCAATAATTGTGTAAATGCACACACATGCAAACAACCATGCCCAGATGAAGCTGTGAAACCTTTTTTTTTTTAGGCATAACAATGAGATATTAATTTGTGTGATCATTAATAGAGTTTAATGAATTTTCTGGTTGAATAATCTTTGGAAAACGATATTTCCAATTAAATAAATATCAGCTAAATAAACAGAAACAAGTGAAAAATTAAGGAGGCTGGAGAGAAAGCATTCTAACCTATCTATATCCCCTTGCTTCTTCCCTGTACCCTGGTTTTAGCCTTTGGATTTTGCCATGCTCTTTCTACCTAGAATGTCTCTCCCTGAAGGAATCTTGACTTGTGAACTGATGATCTTGGTCATTCCTTCTGCTTCTGCTCCCAAGCCACTCTGGGTGATGCATGCCCTGCTTCTCCCCAGAGTTACTGGCTCTTTGCTACTTGTTTCTGCAACATCCTGTTTTGGCATTTATTATATTATCTGATCATTAATTGTTCACTCGCCCATCTCCCCTGCTTGTGCATGTGCTTTTCATGGGTAAAGGTTATTTCTCTTTTATTTCTGTGCCTTCAATGTCTGGTATAGTAGGTTCTTCAATATTTGAAGGAATCCATTCTCATAGGTGTTCATTCTTTCTTTTGTTGTTTCAAGTAATAAGCACTTAGTGTCCACTATTCACTAAGAGTTGAAAGATAAAGATTCCTTTGTTGCCCTTACTGAATTGATCTGCCCCTTTTTTTTCTGCACATACCATTCATCAGTCAAGATTTAGCTCAAGAATCTCTTCAGAATTTCTTCCCTCATTATGCCAGTCCTTGTTATTCTCTTTGTCATTGAACTTCCATACTACTTGCTCTATACTCTGCCATCTGATTTATGCTTACCTTCTTCTTTGCTGTTATATGAGGGTAACTGAAGGCCTAGAGAAAAATTACACACCTTAGTTTCTTAATATGGGATTTTTAAAAATATGACTTGGATTTAAAAATTGCATCTAAGCTTGTATATTGAACGCTATTAAATTCCAAGTCAATGCTTAGGCCTGGAATGGCCAATTAGATGGCAGACTCAAGCTTCCTGACATATAGACTTTCATAGAAAGCCTTATACTGATCATAGCCACATAATAACTCAAGGGTCATAAAAGCCTGGGAAAATGCAAGTCTATGAGAAAGGGAAGCAAATTACAACAGGACACCAAACCAACTCTGATAAAATCTGGACCAAATGGAAATGCACCATTGACTGCTCAAACTTGGGCCACTGCTTATTCCTCAAGAGATGTGAAAATATTGATGGGATGCTGTGTGTGATGAGATGAAGCTTACGTTTAGGTGGAGAAAACACTGTACCCAGAATCACCACCACAGTGCGAGAAGGCAGTTTTAAAATTTTCATGGATATTTATTTTCTCACTGTTAAGGAGCATAAGCCAAGTGAAAAAAAATTCCGGATATTGGGCACCTGTTGTTTACAATGTCCTTTGCTCAGCTAGGTCTTGGAACAGTGAGTGTCAATGTGGGAGCTACCAAATTCAATTAGATGCAGTTCACAGGAGATAACTGTATAGCAGAACAGATTAAGCACGTTTATAAATGAGATCAAATGACAATTTCCTTTGTGAAGTGTGGAGTGCAACACAAAGGTAAGTTTTTCTCATAAATCACTATCAGACAGTCCTCAGGGGTATTGTTCACATGGAGACAAAATGGAATGGGAGCTCAAGAGGTGACTTCATCTCCATTAGAATCTTGCACAATACTGGGGCCAGAGTAGACACTCAATTACTATACATTTACTGGTAAGTATTGATAGGCTAAGGTAAAGCTTTCTCTTCTTCCAGCATGGATACTAAGGAGTGATTAAGCCTTCTTCCATCATGTTTTCCTCTTCCTTCTTTTTATTGATATCCATAATATGATGCAAACAGTATCACAGCGGCAATACAAGAATTTGGGTAAAAGCCCAGTACTACCACTTGCGTTCCACCAGGACCATGGCTTGACAGTTTCCTCAGCTGTGATACTTTCTACCTTATATTCTAGTCTGTATAGACTAAGTACAATCAACGAATGTTCAGCACAGAGCACAGTTCTTGATAGAAAGAAAATGATCTTTCTGGATTCCTCTCTCAATTTCCTGGCCTGGGAGGTTGTGAGATGGAACCCTTAGTGAATTGTACTTTATCTTCTCTAACCCCACCCTCACTATGAGTTTTTTTTTTTTTTTTTTAAAGGAAAGACAGAGAGAAGGAAGGAAGGAAGGAAGAAAGGGAAACATCTTTTAAACATTTTCTTGTATTCTGTTTCTCCGTTTTTGTTACATGGGCTGGGGCCGGGAGTCGAACCGAGGTCCTCCGGCATAGCAGGCAAGCACTTTGCCCGCTGAGCCACCGCGGCCCGCCCTCACTATGAGTTTTAACCTGTGAAATCAGGTAATGGTTGCTTTGACTGTTGAAATCAGCTGTGGGGGATTAAGAGACTGGCAAAAGAAAGATGAATGTTACAGCTTTTCTTTTCACATGCTTTAGTTTTTGGAAGTTTGTGTGAATAGAGCAGGCAGGTGATTTTGAGCACTGTCTCTCATCTGGTAATCCCTTATTTCTTTACTCTGCACTCTGCGAGTGCAGAGTGTAACACATGGAGGAACTGGGACCGTCTGGCTGATCCTCTAGATTTAAGATATTGAGTGAGCCAAGGTGCAGAAGAGTTTGATTCAATCATACTTCCATTATTTACTATTATCGTGGACAATTAAGTAATTTTTTTTTAAATATGGAATGCTTCACAAATTTGCGTGTCATTCTTGCACAGGGGTCATGCTAATCTTCTCTGTAGCATTCCAATTTCAGTATATGTGCTGCCAAAGTGAGCACCAATTAAGTAAATTTTGAGCCTCAGTTTCCTAATCTATAATGCATGGATATAAACAGTACCGATCCCATGCGCCTGCTATAAGAATCTAATAGAATAACTTATTAAGATTGCTTTTGTTGCTGTTAGGTATCCACAGTTTTGGATGATGATTGCAGGGAAAAAAAGAAAATTGAGTTCTTAAACTACTCAATAAACAAATTTAAACATAACAAAATTTCTTTGTCCAGAAGTATTTCATTATGTTCTCACTTGGAATTTATTAATTTAATTATTTAAAGAGAAACATTGGATAGTTTTTGGTGCAAGGTTAATATTTTTGTTACTTGCCACATCCTTTAAAAATCTTATTAGGTTATATCAGAGGAAAAAATTTTTAGATTGCTGTTTAAGTTAGTTTATGACATGTCATTTGAAAATGACAACTAAGAGTCAAGGTTAAGTGGTGAGTGAAGTTGCAACTTCATATACCATATTATCTATTACACTCTAGAGGGGTTGATAGTACCTAATCAAACAAATGAATAGCTAATTTCATTATATTAAAATATAAAAGAAACAAGGAATGCTGATAGATGAAATTATTTATGTGCATGGGAGATCTAGTTATAAAAGTGATCAGGGAGCACATTGAGGAAGCAATAATTAAGCTGAATTCTGAATAAGACTTACTGTTAAAGTGTCTTATTTTCTAGGTGAATCTTGGAAGCCTACTCAATTTGGATGACAGAATGGACGCCATGTAGGAATTTCCAGATGGATTCTCCTTTAATATTTTAAAATCCTTTGCATTATATGCACTGACTCCTATCCCAAGTCTATCCATCATTTCTGCTAATAAAACAAACCTGTAATTCCAGTAATATAGTAGATGAGAGTTTTTTGGAAATGAACTTGCTAAAAATAATAGATATTTTTAAAATTCATAGTCAAGCTCATTGACAGTCAATTGGGTTTGCTTTGACATTTGCACATAAAGAAATCCCAAGGCCATAAATACAAAAAGAGCAAATCAGAATGACAAATAAATAAATGCTGAGTGGTTGATATGGGAGCATTTGCTAGAACCGAGTATCTAGGGTCGTGACTTTCAAGGGCTTTAGATGCTCAAAGGATGAGGAGTTAGAAATAAAGTCCTACAAATAGTTGAGATCTTCAAAAGGCTATATCCATATGAAAGGGTGACTTGAGGGTAAAAAAAATATCTGCCAGCAAGGGAAAACCACAAAGAGGATTATGGGTTGGCATTAGCTTTGGGGTGGATGAAAAATGTCGCAGTGAGAATTTATAACTATGGGCCATCCCTCCATAGGTTTGGAGTTTGAATCTATACTATTGCATTTGGGAAACTTTAAATATAAAATACAGAGGTTGATGTTTCCTTAGGGTTCACAGTAGTAGTAAATTCAAATTCTCTTTAGAGGAATTAAACCATCAAGAGTAAAAAAACACAGATATAGGAATACGATAACATAGAGTTCATGTTTTGAACTATTACACAGAAGAATATTTAAGACATTTAAAGCAATAAAATATGGAACTAAAACATAAGCATGGACTATGGCAAAAATGAATGAAAATGTTGTAAAGAATAAAATATAACTAACAGAAGCAAAACCATGGACATCAAAGGAAAAGAAAAAGATGAAACTATGCAAAAAAAAGTCTATGAGTAAAAAGCAGTAGACATAGGTAAAATGGGAATTAATGAGCTGGAAGAGATACTTGAATCATTTACATTGAATTCAGCACAGAGAAACACAGAGACAAAAACGTTAAGAAACTTAGAGAATAGAATGAGAAGGACTAACATAAATTTAATAGGAATTCCAGAAAAAAGAATAAGGAGAATTTGGGACAGGCAGTACAGTACCATTTTATGTATCAACATGTTGCGAACTGATTAAATAAGTCCTTAGCATCAGAAAACAGAAGGGTCTCAAATGTATGAATTAATAAAACGTATATTCAGATGTATCATGGAGCTTTACAGACTAAGCAAAAACCTTAAAGTAGTCATGAGGGTGGATAAAAGGGAACAGACAAAAAACAATTAGACTTGACACCTATCTTAGCAATAATGGAAGTCACAAGATAGGACAGTATCCCAGAGATATACCCTAAGAGAGAAAATAACTGTTAACCTAGAATGGTGTAACCAACAAAGGTATCTTTAAAAAATGAGCATTAAATAAGGAAAATTTTGAATAAACATGAATAGAGTGGACCACCAATAGACTCCCACTAGAAAAACTTAGAGAACGCACTTTAGAAAAGAGAGCAATCCTAAAGGGAATATCTGAGATGCAAAACATAATGGTAAGTAAGTTAATTATTATACTTGTGGGCAAAAATAGTAACTATTGAGTGGGTAAGAAAATAAAATGCATAATTTTAAGATTTTGAAAACATATATAAAGCTAGAATATAACACAGCAACTATATATAAGGCAGGAAGTCTTCCTAGAGCTTTCAAAAGTAAATGCCTACATTTGAAGTAATGCTAAGTTTGTTTTGGATAAAGGTAAAGAAATTGATTATGGTTAGAATTTAAAATGAAAATTATAAGGCAAATCACTAAGAGAATAAAAAAAGAATCTGAAACTGCTAAAACAGTAGAGGGTAAGATAAAATGAAAGAAGTTAATATGAGGAGAAAAGTATAAGCCATAAAAAAGCAAAAAATAATAATAACTGATATGAATAAATAAAAATATATTATTGGTGATATTAAAGGAAAAATAGAGTTTAAGACAGAAAGGCACCGCTGAGGATGAAGATCACTATCTAATGATAAATATTCAAATCAATGAAAGGTATTGATTTTAAACAACCAATGCTGTTATTCCAGATTATATGAAGCAATATGACTGATTTAACTGAAACAGTAAAAAATTGATAATTCTATAATCATATGAAAATTTTGAAGAAACATCTCTCACTAATTGATATATAATGCAAATAATATTAGTAAGAATCAGATTTGAACAACAATATTAAAAAGTTTTATCTAATGCTCATGGTCCCAAGAACTATAAAACACGCATTATTCTCTATAACATATGGATTGTTTTAAAAAATTTACCAAATATTAGACCATAACAAGACTCTTCAATAACATGGTATCATATGGCTCAACTCTTCTGAAATAAAATTATACTAGAAATTAATAACAAATATATAACCCAAAATGTTATGCCACTATAAAATTAGATCTAAAATAAAATCGGATATTTAAAAATTCTTGGAATGAAATCTCATCTATCAATGCTTCTAAGATGCAGCTAAAGTATCACTTTGAAGAATATTTATAGCCTTGGGTTCTTAGTAAAGAAGAGAAACCAATAATTCATGAGGTAAACATGAGATTCAAGATTAGATAAATAATAAAATCTCCAAGGAAATAGAATACAAGTGACAATAAAGGTCAAAATGAGTGAAATAGGAAACATAAACAAGGATCAACAAAGACAAATAATGATCAGCCTGATAAAGAAATATCTATCAATATTTATTATGGAAAAAAGAGAAGGCATAAGTAGAATATATGTGGGATAAAGAACGGGGCATACTTAAAGCTAGAGCAGAAATAAAAATAGAGAATATTGTAAAACCTCAGTGCCAAGAAACTGGATAACTTGTTCAAGATAAAAATAGGAAATCTAAACATGGCTAGTACCACTAAAAATATTGGCTCAATAGTTTAATATATACTAATCAACAAAATATCAGGTCTAAATCATCTTTATAGTTGAATATACTAAAATTTACAAATAATCTCAATATTAAACACAATATTTCAGAGAATAGGAAGAGGGAACATTTTCCAGTTCACTTTATGTAGTATAATATTCATAAGTAATTCAGCATGTATAGGAAAGTGCTTATTATATTACTGTATAGGCAGTACTTAAACCATTCTATTCTTTGATTTTTATATGTCATACCTGATTTTTAAATTTCTTTTTACTCTTTTTGTTACCCTTACCGGTAATCTTCATTTCTATATTTCCCTCCGACTCTTTCTCTTCTGTCTTTTCCTTTCAACCTGCAGAATTCCCTTTCATATATCTTGTAGAAGAGTTCTCTTTTTGCCAAACTCTCTCAGTTTTCTGTTTGTGAATATTTTAAACTCTCCCTCTTTTTTTTTTTTGCATGGGCAGGTACTGGGAAGCAAACCCGGGTCTCTAGTATGGCAGGCGAGAACCCTGCCTGCTGAGCCACCATGGCTTGCCCTAAACTCTCCCTCATTTTTGAAGGACATTTTTGTTGGATAAAGAATGTTTGGTTGGCAGATTTTCTCTTTCAGTACCTTAAATATATGATACCACTGCTTTCTTACCTCCATGTTTTCAGATGAGTAATCAGTGTTTTTCCTATTGTATTTCCCTTATATATGATGAATCTCTTTTCTCTTGATACTTTCAGGAGACTATCCTTATCTTTGGCATTTGGCATTCTGATTAGTATGTGCCTAAGAATAGGTATATTAGGATTTATTCTGTTTGGAGTATGTTGAACTTCTTGAACATGTTTATTTATGACCTTCATAAAAGTTGGGTAATTTCTAGCTATTTCCTCAAATATTCATTCTGTACTTTTTCCTTTCTCTTCTCCTTCTGAGACACAATGATGTATATGCTTTTGTGCTTTGTGCTGTCATTGAAATCCCTGAGACCCTGCTCAGTTTTTCCTATTCTCTTCTCTTTCTGGTCTTCTGTCTTAAGAGTTCAACTGTCCTGTCTTCTAGCCTGCTGATGTTTTTCTCCTGCCTGATCAAATCTGTTGTTGTATGCCACTAGTGTATTTTTAATCTCCTTCTACTACGCCTTTCATTCCTATCATTTTTGTTGCTTTTTATGTTTTCAAATTATTTTTTGTGCTCACATAGTGTCTTGTTAATATGCTTTATCTCTTTAGACATTTTTTCCTTTATCTCCATGAATTTATTTAGGAAATTTGTTTTCACATCTTTGATTATTTCTTCCAAATTCTGTGTCTCCTCTGAAGTTTTAATTTTTTCCTTTAACTGTGCAAACAAAATCTTCCTGTTTCTTTATGGCTTATAATTTTTTGCTGATGTCTAAGCATCTGTTTATCTTGATGAGTTTACTCTGGAGATCAGTTTCTCTCTCTTGCCTAGAGTTTTATTGTGGATTGGCTTTGTGTTGGCATTTCTTTGACACATTTCAACTTATTGTAGACCTTTAGAATAGCTCATCAGATTTTCAGCTTTTATTAATTTGATTCTTTCCCTGGATATATGATATAATTTTTGATATTGCACCATGTACCATTGTTTCATTCCCTGGAGAAAGCTTCCTTTGCCTTGTTACTTCTCTGGGAATGTTGATCTGTTCTATTTGTTTTTATTTTTTTTCTATAGTTTTTAAATACTTCTTTCATCTTCTCTAGCTGCTTTTTCCTGAAGGATAAATTCTGGGAGGATTCACCATGGAGAGAACTGCCCTAAGTCAGAATTTCCCTGTCAAAACAGGACCAGGAACCCACAAAAGGGGCTTGGATTGGTTCCAAAATGCCCAGGGAAGGATGCCAAACTTCTTTTTAACAACTCTTCAATCTATGCTTTCCTGGCCTGCCCAGCAGATGACACTCTTCTACAAACTGTTCCCCACAGTCCTATGGTGGTACTGTACCTTTAAGTCTCAACTGACTCTGTCCATGTCATTGGTGGTGTTGAAACAGAGGCTGCTTGTTACTGTGTCCAGGGCAGGTTGAGACCCTGGCAGAGACAGGATCCACCTGTATGAATTCACAAATCAAATAACAAACAGTGCTGGCCTGTGCCTCCCCACCCCTCTTCCTGTGAAAGAGCTGACCTTCAGCAAACTGTTCCCTGCAGTCCTAAAACAAAAGGCACGGTGACTTTAGACTCACTCTATTTCTATATGCTTCCAGTAAATTTTGTCCTGGACTAGTTGAAACTGTAGCTGCAGTAACTCAAACTAGACAAAACAGCATAAGCCAGGAGGCAAGAAGTTGGTAAAATTTGATGACATTAAAAACGAAAGCTATCAAAAGAGAACATAGAAGGCCATAAGATAATTTTCTAGCATATAAAAAGAATTTAAAAACAAACTAAAAAGTCAACTAAGTAAGTGGCATAAAATATTAATAAGTAATTCTCAGAAAACACAGAAGTATGAAAAGATAATTCAATGGTAAACAGAGATAACTTGAATCCTCTTTGAAATAACTTTTTATACCTAGCAGAACGGTCATAATTAAAAGGCCTGACAGTGTCAAATGCTTGTGAAAATATGGAGTAACAAGAATATGCATAGATGATAAACTTAGTAGTATATACTCTACTGGGAAATTCATTAGTAAACAATGAGACACAAACAAGAGAGTTCAAAGAAACATTTAAAAATAAAAAGGCACAAAATGTATGTGCTGGTTTGAAAGGAAGTATGCCCCTTAAGAAAAGCCATGTTTTAATATAAATCTCATTTCTTAAAGGTAGAATAATCCCTATTCAATACTGTATATTTGAAACTGTAATGAGATCATCTCCCTGGTTGATGTGATTTAGTTGAGAATGGTTGTTAAACTGGATTAGGGGATGACATGTCTCCACCCATTTGAGTGGGTCTTGATTAGTTTCTGAAGTCCTATAAAAGAGGAAACATTTTGGAGAATGAGAGATTCAGAGAGATTCAGAGAGAGCAACACTACAAAGTAGAGAGTCCACCAGCCAGCGACCTTTGGAGATGAAGAAGGAAAACACCTCCTGGGGAGCTTCATGAAACAGGAAGCCAGGAGGGAAAGCTAGCAGATGACGCCGTGTTCGCCATGTGCCCTTCCAGCTGAGAGAGAAGCCCTGACTGTGTTCACCATGTGCCTTCTCACTTGAGAGAGAAACCCTGAACTTCATCGGTCTTCTTGAACCAAGGTATCTTTCCCTAGATGCCTTTGATTGGACATTTGTTTAGACTTGGTTTAATTGGGACATTTTCTCGGCCTTAGAACTGTAAACTGGCAACTCATTAAATTTCCCTTGTTAAAAGCCATTCCATTTCTGGTATATTGCATTCCAGCAGCTAGCAAACTAGAACAATGTATAAACAACTTAAATGGCTGCTAAAATAAGAATGAATAATTATTTTATATTTTTGAGTGAAGTTCTGTACAGCAACAAACTGAAGCAGAGATAGACTGTGGTGGTACTCATTAATATTGGTGAATATTGCAAATGTTGATTGTAAAACAAGCTGTAGGAGAATATTTTTCTATGAAGCTGCATATATGTATATGGATGTGTATACACACACATACAGACATACGTAGTCATTATATTAAAACATGCATGAGTATCATCAACACCAAATACAAGACAGGTTTCTTCTGAAAGGAAGGATTGGAAATGCTATCAGAAGTGGAAGTAGAAGCTTCGACTGCACTGGTAATGATTTATTTCCTAAAGGAAGTAGGACAGAGGTGAGTGTTCTATTATTCATTTCATGATTTTTTTATGTTATAGCTTTTAAAAAATATGCAAATCATTGACCCCAAGTACAATATCCAAGGCAGGATACAAGGAAAGCCTGACTTTTATCCCTCTGTTTAGGTTCCTGTTCTGAGCCTTGGTTCCCCAGGATGTCAGAGGAAGGGCTAAAATGATGGAATCTAAGTGCTCTGGAGAAAGAAGGAAGAGACAGAGGCTCCAAGCAATATCATTTTGGTTTGCTGAGGTTTCTTCTCTCCAGTCATGTTTCTGTTCAAAAGACCCTTAATTTCCTGAGACATTTTTTCCTTTAGGAAATCTTCCCTTTCCTTTCCTTGAATTATCTTATGCATATCTATCTCTAGTTCTTATGTCTAACTTCCTATCTTGAAGTACATTATTCATGCATATGCCTCTTCTCCTCTACTCCTCTCCCCAAACTGCTTGAGGGTGGAGTCTGTATTCCTTAAAGCACAGGGTAGTATTTGCTCAGTAAGAATCAGAAAGGAGACTTGTGGTGCAGTGAGAAGAACATAAGCTAAGGAGTAAGCTAGACTTACCTAGTTTCAAATAGCAGCTCCAGCCCTACTTGCTGTACAGTCCCAGTGAGTGGCTTCACCTCTGTGAGCCTCAATTACTCAACTAAGAAGTAGCGACAGTAAAACTCAAATCACTAAACTTTGTGATTTGACTACAAGTGCCGATGATAACGCCTTCCCCAGAGAAGGCTCCCAACAAACATCAGCTCCCTTGCTCCTTCTTTCTGTTAGTTTTGAAGATCTGGAAGTATCTCTAGTCATGAGAGTTGTGTCAATGTCAACTTTATAGAAAGCACAGATTTAATGGTGATCTGTCTACCTAGTGAGCCTAACTGCTTTATTTTACTTTAAATTGTTTTTAGGAACTCAGTATTTATTTATTATTTTTTTTAAATTAAAAAGTGCAATTAGCTGTATTAGTGTTTCATCTTTAGTTCCTGGTGTTTTAAAATACATCCAGGTATCTAATTTTTTCTCTTCAATGATTTTTTTTATTGAGATATAATCATCTAAAGTGTACAATCAGTGGTTCACAGTATCATCATAAAGCTGTGCATTCATCATTACACCGAATTGCTTTAGAATAAGCAGCCATTATACTTGGAGTGTAATGAGGGATTATAGATGATGATTTAATGCACCGAACATTTATACTTAGTACCTAGGTAGAAATGTGCTAAAGGCTGACACATTAAAGCTGGTAAAATTCAGTCTGTGAAAGTTCCCAAGGACACAGGGACACTTTCCCTGACTCCACCCCTCCAGTACAGAAATCAAACAGATCCCTGGCTCTTAAGGCTAATTTCCTGCCATTGCAATATCATTCATTTTCACAATAATCCATCATTAATACAAAAAATGAACACTCATTTTAATCTGAAGTTTTTTCAGTATTTTTCTGAAGATGTGAACCTTTTCATCATTTAAATCATACATTCCTGATGCAGATAAGCATGTCATTCTTGCCAGAGGATTCCTGAGAACATGTATTCCAGGAATATCATCTGGCATGAGCTTTACATTCTAATAAAATTGCACATACTTGGCCTTTTCTGCCCAGGACAACTACTCAGAGGTTTGAAGACATGGTTTAGTCCTCTTTGACTTCTCTTTTTCAGATACAATATACCTTCTTGCGACCATTGTTCAAGATATATTTTATTTTTTTCTCTTAAAATGGTCAATAAAAGAGTGAACATGTTCAAAGGTGTTGTCAGAAATTGACAATATTCTATATGGGCTCAGAACAAAACCTCATAGACTAGAATTATTACCCCCACTACCTGCCCCCCATTCTTCATATGATACTTGTGTTAATACAGCCTAAATTTGCCTTAGAACATGGCATAGTTCTACTTCTGACTAAATACTAAGCTTAGTGAGAACTAAAATTCACAAATCTTTCTATGAGCTGTTGCTGAGTTGTGCCTCCTCCTTTTGAACTTGCATGACTTGTTACCTTAATAGATTTTATTAAGTTCTCACCCTGTGCCAGATACTGGGCTAGCTGCCTGAGATAGAATTTAAGAAATAGTTGCAAATTTCAAAGTGTAACTCGTCTAGTTAGTGAGACAAAATAAACTCAGTGTGATCAGTTCTACAACACGCATACTAGGAGGTCCCAGAGGAGAGCACGGAACCCAAACTTGGGAAAATCTGGTAAGAAATGAACTCTAGGATCACTGAGAATGTTTCAGGCCAGGAGGGTAGAACATACCAAAGGGAGAAGAGGAACTTAAAGCCAAGACATGAAATAATATGGAGTCTGAGAATTGTAAAGTGTACAGTTTTATTTATGCTGCATAACAGACAATCCCAAAATTTGTGGCTTAAAGAAACATCCACAACTTATTTTTTATGAGTCTGCAATTTAGGGAGGGTTTGAGGGGGAAGGCTTGTCTCTGTTCCAGGTGGCTGGGGGCAGGGGCTCCCAACTGAGGCCAGGCCCAGAAAAATTGCTTCCAAGATGGTTTATTCACACAGCTGAAAATTTGGGGCTGGCTGTCAGCTGAGAGCTCTGCTGGGGCTGAGGACTGAAGTCCCCACGTGGGCCTTTTCAAGTGGCGGGAGCTTCCTCACGGCACAGTGGCTAGGTTCCAATGCTTAAGGGTAAGCATTCTAAAACACTCATTGTTCAGAGGTCACATAATCTCACTTCAGGCATAATTTATTAGATGATAAAGTTGTAAAGGTTCTCCCAGGTTCAAGGAAAGGGACCACAGACTCTACCTCTTCGTGGAAGATTAGCAGGGTTGTGGAAGAATATGCATTTGAAAACTACAGTCTACTATACAGGAAATTCAGTATGTTTAAAGGATAAAACATGACAGGTTGAGAATAGATCAGAGACAGGACTGAGAGAAGAAAGCTTCAGTTTGTAAAATATATTTTTGCTCCAATCTCCATTTTCCATTAGTTCACATCTGTCCCCATTCCATTTCCCTGTGTTTTCTGCCAAGGTATTAGAGACAAAGAGAAATAAGGCCCTAATATATTATAAAATATGCTACTAAGCCCAAGTAATATAATGCCTTAAGCTGGTAAAGCTCATCAGTATGGTGGCAGGAATATTTATAGATACAAGAGCTCTAAGATGTGGATCATATATGTGATATGGAAGAAAAGGACAAAGACTAAAGTCCTGACTTTCTTCCCTAAACAAGCTATAAACTCCATTAGGACTCAGTTCCATCATCCATAAAATATGCATAGTAATAGTAATGAATTGTTGAAAGGAAAAATAAACTAATGCTGTGAGAATGTGAAATATCGGCATGCATCTCAGATCAGCCTCAAGTATGCAAACTCCCTGAGGGCAGGGCACTTTTCCTTATTTTTAAACCTGGAGTCCCCAAAGACTAGAACAATACTCAGCTCATATAAGAGGTTTAGATACTTATCAAATGAAGAGTTGTCAGATAAAGCATGGAGTGTTTGTGTAGTCAAAAAAGTCAATTGCATGTTGGAGAACGGGTTGTCAGAGGGAATTTTCCCAAATGGTGATGGCAGGTTTGGTTACTAGAAGTGTGCTAAGGTCACAGACTCATTGACTTGGACATCTCAGAAACTGCAACCCTGTGGGAGTCGCACTTCAGATAAATAAAAAGAGAGTACCTAAAGTTTAGAGACATGGACAGGGGCTGATCATCGTGGGGCCGCACAAATGGTAAATGAAAGAACTGGGACTAGAACTCAGTTCTTTTGATTCTCATGCTGTGTTTGTGTGTGTGTGTGTGTGTTATAAAAGTGGTGTGTTTTCTCCATTATGCATTGCTGCAATAGTTATGATTCTAGATGGTGTTCATCTATATCTCATTATAAATGAGACCCATTGATTTAACTAGTCAGCACCCTAAAGAAATAAATAGAATTTATTAGAAGCCAGAGTTAGTACAATCTATACTGTTATATAAAGCTTTTTGATTTTCACAGGCAACAGTCTCTTTTAATATTCATTGCCTTTCCTTTCCCGGAGGCCTTCCTTCTGTCCCTGGCTGTGTATCCTTCCTCAACACAGTTGGCGTGTTGTAATGGAGGCTGCCTTGGGAAACCCTCCATTTAAGAAAAAGAGCCCATAGCAGGTGTTAAGGAAGGGTGGTAAAGACTATCCACATTTATCATATACTGAAATGAAAATTTAATGAGCTGTGAGGAAAGATTTATCAGAGAAGTAGCTATTCATTTGAAAGATTTTTGGGTTGCTGTTGCTGATAGGTTGTTTTTGGTAAGAATGGAAGATGACATTGGCTGAGCACCTACAACAGCTTTACATGGTAGGGATTCTGAAACCCATCAGATACATCAAGAAACTGAAGCTCAGGGAATATGACGACTGAACCAGTACCCCAGGTTCTGGCAATAAAAGGAGTAACTCCCAACTTTGGTTGTATATTAGGACCACCCAAGGAACTTTACTTGTATTGGTGCCTGGGTCCCACTCAGAGATACTGATTTAATTGATTTAGGTGAGTTCTGAGCTTTGGGAGTTTTAGAAGCTCTCCAAATGATTCTAATATGAAAAGGTGAGAACCACTGGTGTAGAATAGGGGTCAACAATCATTTTCCGTATAGAGCCAGATATTAGATATTTTCAGCTTTGCTGACCATATAGTCATGGTTACAACTATTCACCTCTTCTGATGAGCATGAAAAGCAGCCACAGACAGTACATGAATTAACATGTATGGCTATATTCCAATAAAACTTTATTTATGAAAAACAGGAAATGAGCCAGGTATAACCCATAGGCTGTAGTTTGCTGACCCCTGGTCTAGACTCTAAAGCCATCAATTCTAAATTAGAAGGGTATATATTTAAGACCAGGTGATGTTATTTTATGGAAGGGGAGTTAAGTTTGCTCAGGAGAGCAATTAATACTGGCATAACAATTCTCCTAAAAGCCAATTTCTAAAACCAGTCATAACAAGAAAAAAATTCTTTTTTTCCCATTGGAAAGTTAATTTTATAATTCAAGAAAGGTCTGCTATGACTAATATTAATATTTTTAAAAATCAGTGCTACCTTCTGTTCAAATATTTTTGTATAGACATGTAAACATACATATACCCACTATTATGGCTGATATCTTTGGAACATTTTACACAAAGGATTCATGGTCCATGCTATATTTCTACTCATGTGTTTGGAGAAATAATGAGGCATGCAAGCTCATCATCTGTTACCATCATATTTCAGACTGTTACCTTTGAAAAAAAGTAGTATTGTGGGGGCAGCCAGAAAGTTTGCCTTCCTTGGTGGAAAGGGAAATACTTTGCATTTAAAAGTGTAATTTGGGGTTTTTCCATTTGGCTTCAGTGTTGGCTACATCTGGGCTTACCAGCATTGGGGCATGGCTTCTGTTTTTCCTTTGGTAAAGTTGTGACTTTGCCCAGCATTTCCCAGCCTTGTTCAATTACAGAAGTCAAGGCCCAACTAGGCCTGATCAGGGCACAGGGCACGTCAGGAGGCCTGGCACCAGTGGCGGTGGGAGTGAATTGGTGGGTTGCTATGTGGCCTACATAGGCAGGGAGGTAAGAGAGGGACAGACTTTTTCGTGTTCACAGCCTCTTGGCTTTCCCTTACCCCATGCCTTGATGGTCTGATCTACACAATGAACTTTCTGTTTTTATATCCTATTTGTTGTTACCACTGCCTCTGCTTCTGAGCTCTCAGCATGTGTTATACTCTACTCCCAGGTCCTGCTGAAACTGAGATTGAAGTCTGAATTTAAAATTCAATCCCACTGTCTGGACATGGTAATGATGATAATTATGTTATTGAAGATTATTAATACCAATAATATCAGCCAATAAATTGAGAGCTTTTTATGTAGAGGCTTTGGTCAAAACATTTCACATGTATTATCTCCGGCATTAGTAGGATACAGTCCTTTGGGAGGAATATACTGCTGGTTCTCCCGAGAGTGCCTATATCCTGTTAATGTCTATGATAAGCGCCCCCTGCACTCCTTATCACTGCCTGGAAATTTACTTTGAAATCATTCCCAGAGACTTCTCCAGTCCCTGCTCATACACTTCATCCTGGATTATACCAATCAAATGAAACATCCCTGACCTTCGGTAAGGACTGGCATTACATCTAGTTTCAAAACTCCCCTCTGGATACCAGAGAGAACAAAATGCCACTCCCTGTAGGGCTTCCAGAAAGTAATCTGTCCTGTTGATTCTCCAGTCCAGCTTAGGCCTTGCTTTTTCTAGCTCGTCAACAGGTGTGAGGGCCCTAATATGCCACACATCTGTGCCTACTCAGCACTAGCATGGAGAACACAGAGATGAAAAAGAATCAAGCTTCCATCCAGGAGGGGGTGAGAGATTAATCTGGCAGACAGAAGGGTAAGCACATCATCCTCACCACGACCCTGCCTTGGATATGGTGGGATCTGGCTCTGCCCTAATACCATCGCAGCCACCAACACTGCCTCAACCACCTCTGCCAACACCACCATCTGAACCCTCCTCGTCACTACCACTGTCACCAGTGCCACTGATACCCACCTTTACCATGATCACTGCTGCTGCGAGCATGCCCCCCCACCTCCATCAACCCCACCACCTCCATCACCCCCCACCTCCATCAACCCCCCCTCCACCCCCTCCATCCCTCCCCTCCCCCACCCTCACCCCCACCACCTTAGGCCTCCCACTACATTTATCACCACTCTACCACCACCATCTCCATCATCATTGCCACAACTTCCATTTCACCACCATATTACATTTATTCCTATTCAGACAGTAGGAAGTTTACCCACACTTTACATAAATCTTATGAGAAAGCTCAGGATAATAATATAGAGTCCAATTTACAAATCAGGAAATTAAGGTTCAGAGCAGAAAAGTAATTTACCTATAGCCACACAGCTAATCAGGGACTGAAATAGAGCTGGGACTGAAATCCCAGGTACTTTTCATAATGAAAATATCTAAGAACTTTCTGTGTACCAGACACTACTAAGTACAAGGCTTAATTCATTTAATCCTCACAATAACCCTACAGAGCAGGCACTATTATTTTCCCAGAAAACAAGGCAAATAAAAGAAATTGAGGCACAGGGTGATCAAATCCTTTGGAAAAGTTCACTTGGTTTCCAATGTAGGCAGTCGAACTCCACAACTGGTATTCTAAATAAACTCTAAACTTCCTTTCATGGATACCACCAAGAAGCTTACGGAACACATTACCATGATGAGAGGGCAGTGCTGAGCATTGAAGGTAGAAATCAGTTAACCTGCAGAGTTTGGGAATATTTCACAGTGCAGATGTGTATGAGCTAAGTATTCCTAGGCATGCAGATGTCTGCAAAGCAGAGGGAGTCAAGATAGAATTGCCATTGTGGTTTTCTAAGCTGAAGAGGGCATTTAGCTCCTAAAAAAAAAGGTTTTATTCCCCCATCACTATAGGTTACCCCAGCATTAGTTTCAACTTCTTGTATTATAAGCAAGATAACACCCTAAAATAGCTATTTATTTGTGATAGCATTAAAATTGATACATCTAGTTTTATTGAATTTTATGGCTTATATTACCACTACAAGTAGCAATAGGCCAGTCAGACACATTGGTTAAGAATCATAATTTGAATTTCGAGAATTTGTTCTGATGTTGAATGTCTATTCAAAGAGTCAAACGAGCTGCTTGAAAAGTTTTAAAAAGTTCACTACGTTTGATGGGGAAGTTGGTAAAGGGGGGTATCCTTTTCACAAAAGATATGTCTCAAGAGTCTTTGCGGTTGAAGATTTTGCTCTTGCTTTGATTAGTGGCTCGGCAACTCAGAGAATCACAAAAGAGTAGCCTCCGGGGAAATTGAGAGCTCCCTCGCAAGGGAGCCCAGTGGAGCAGGCTATGTGGCCTTGACCAACTATACGCCTTTGACATCTGTCAAATGGGAATGACAGTGGCTTCTATCTCACAATGTTGAAATGAAGAAGAAATAAGTCAACATTTTAAAGCACTTTGAAAAGTGCTTTGCAATTGTTTTTAGATATTAAAGTTCAGAGGCCAACTTCTCAAAGTCTCCAGTGAGCTGGTTTTTGGCAGGAAAAAGCCATAACTCAGATAATTTGACTGCTAGCTCATCACTTCCATACTGGGCAACTCCATCTGATTATGTGGGAATACTTATTTGGGAATTATTGGGGAATACTAGGGCACAATACAAGGTGCTGATTCCAAAGCAACAGAGCAGAGCCCAGATCCCACCCAAACCAAGGTGACTAAGGTGGAGGGGTGGAGATTAAAGTGCTCCTTTTCAATCCACTCAAGCCTTCCTAATACCTGTCACTCTCCCAAGGGCATTTTACTATCTTTGGTCCCATGACAGTTCTACTCTGTTAAAGTTGTTGCCAAAGCTACAGTTATTATAGTTATTAACATTTTATGGGCTTGCTAGTCACCCCTTAAGCTCCTTAATATGAAGTGGTGCATTTTAAAAGCACAGCACAAACCTAATTTATTCTGATATAAAAAGGTTGCTGGACTTCTTGGGTTACTGTCTTTGCTTCTGAATCTACAAATGTACTAATGGGAACAAAATAGATTTATATACTTAGAAGTGGTACAAGACAGCTCAAAGTTTTCCTGCTGGAGAGTGCATAGTTGTGTTAATTTCAGGAAATTTCTCCTTCCATTGTGAAGGATGCCCTTTGTTTAACCCCTGGATTTATTTTTTCTTGCAGATGCATCATAGAATGTCAGGCTCTGAGAGGTTCAGAGGTTCCTCTTCACGCAATGGTAACTCACCTTTGGAACATGGTTCTTCACGATCGCTAAATTTCACCTATGGAATTATGCCAATGCCAATGACTTTTCTCAGTCCTTGTGAAATTAATCTCTTTGTCTTGGAATAGGCTCTGGCCTGAAAGTTGGAAAGTTTATGCCTTAGACCTATCGACATCCTCAGTCTCTATTCACTCATCTAAATATGGAACAAATAGTATTTGTTCAGTATGGCTCATAGGAGTACTGTTAGGGGCCACATGATGATTAGAATCTGATATACTTCATTCTCATTCCCATGATCTTTCATTGAAATATTAATGAGAAATGAAAGTGCTTTAAGAATGGCAAAGAGATATACAAAGCAAAGAAATTATTATTGCAGTCATTCACTGGCAGTTTACGTAATTCTCTTTTTTATTACAAAATAATTAAAGGGCAGATGGAGGTAAAAAAATGGTGATGATTATCCTTATGATCTCTATTTAATAGCAGTTTAGCATGCATTTTGTATTTGTCTCAGTCCAAAGGAAGTGGCAGGGCATCCAGTTCTTCAGAGAAGTGGAATATCAATACAATTTGTTCTTGGGCTGAGATATTGGACCCTTCTCTTCCCAATGGAGACTCATATTTCCTTCTGAGACTCTTGCCTTGGATGGGGTTGAAACGTCGATACCCAAGTTGGGACAAAAGAAAAGAAAAAGAGTCTCCCTTTTCCCTACGGCAATAAGGTAATGAAACTATCTGGAAAGCTGGTTTATCAAATACTTGTAACACTAAGAAGTAAATGTATTAATCATGATGGTAAGAACAGATCTGATTTTATTTCCTCTTCCCACAAATATTTACAAATTGCCTATTTTAGCTTCTGTCTAACCTTTATCACCTCCCATTGTCTCTTCCATTCAAGCTTCTATCTCTACCATCTCTACAGACTGGCCATGCCAAGGTTACTGATCATCTTGAGCGTCACTTCTCAAGGTTACTGATCATCTTGAGCATCACTTCTCTGATATTCTGTCCCCTTCACTCTCAGCAGTGTTTGAAAGGACTGACCTTTCCCTCTTTGGTGAAATATTTCCTTCTCTTGCCTTCATAGTGTGTGGCTTTCCTCCTACTTCCCTGGTACTCCTGTTCAGTGTCCTTTGTGGTCTCTAAATGATGGACTACTGAGGCCTTTGTCCTTGGCCCTTTTCTCTAAATCTACTCTCTCATTCAGTCCCATGAATTTCAATGCTATGATTTCACACATCCACATCTCTAGTCTGATCTTTTCCCAGGACTCACTCAGAACTTAAAAAAAAAAAAAAATTCTTACTATGACTTATGGAAAAGGAATTCCCTATCTCATCATCTCCTACTCATGTTTCTGACCTCATCACAGGACACTCTCTCCTTGGCTCATTACGTCCTGGTCACTTAGCCTATTTTTTTCTTTTTTTAAATTATTTGAACACACAAGTTTGCCTGTGTAGTTCTGTGTAGTTCTGTGTAGCAGCCCTCTGATTTAAGGCCCTTTCTCCAATATTCACATAGCCTGTTCTTTCTAGCCATTGGCACTTTATTTACAGTAGTCCACCATACTCATTTTCAATTAACTTCAGATTAATTCTTTGCATCACTGATAACACTATCCAAGACATTTTCCTGTTTTATCTTGATAGGTTGTCTGATTGTCTTCCCTTCACTCGTGTCAGCCTCACAAGAACGGCAACTTACCGTTCAATTAACAATTGTTAATTGATTTATTCCAGGTCTGTAACACTGCCTGGCAATGGTAAATTCTCCACAAATATTTGTGGAGTGAGAGAACAAATAAATATCAGTTTTTTCCCTACAAAACATGTTGGCAAATGCTGTTTGGGTGAACTAAATGAGAACCATTATACTCATCTCCTCACAGTAGCCAGCATTTGTAAAAATCTATCACAAGTTTTATATTTGAATTGCTCCATATAGTCTTTACTTGGGCTAGTGGGTTTATTTTGTCCTGAGTTTGTCCCCTTGGCAGACAATCTTAATTTCTTTGAACATATTGACCTTGATCATATTCAAAAGGAAGTAGTAGTTGGCAGCTGTCACTAACTGTAGCTGCCTTTGAAGGGGTGGGTACTTCTTTCTAAACTTTGTGGGCCTGGAATTTTCTTCCTGAATTTCTGAGGAGGTTATTTAGGAATATCTTGACATGGAGAATAAGATTTTTATGCGCCTACTCATGAAGCATGGGGTAGTGTGCTGGTTTGAAAGGAAGTCTGTACCCTAGAACAGCCATGTTTAAATCCTAATCCTATTTTGTAAAGGCAGCTGTATCTTCGAATCCCTATTCAATACTGTATGTTTGAAATTTTAATTAGGTCATCTCCCTGGAGGTGTGACTCAATCAAGAGTGGGTATTAAACTTGATTAGATAGAGATGTGACTCCACCCATTTGGTTGGGACTTAATTAGTTTACTGGAATCCTATAAAAGAGGAAACATTTTGGAGAACGAGAGAGATTCAGAGAGAAGAGACAATGCTGCAGCACCACGAAGCAGAGCCCATCAGCCAGCAACCTTTGGAGATGAAGAAGGAAAATGCCTCCTGGGGAGCTTCGTGAAACAAGAGAAAGCTAGCCATGATGCCGTGTTCACCATGTGCCCTTCCAGCTAAGAGAGAAGCCCTGACTATGTCCACCATGTGCCTTCTCACTTGAAAGAGAAACCCTGAACTTCATCGGGGTTGAACCAAGGTATCTTTCTCTGGATGCCTTTCATTGGACATTTCTAAAGACTTGTTTTAATCAGGACATTTTCTCGGTCTTAGAACTGTAAACTCAGAATTTATTAAATTCCCCTTTTAAAAAGCCATTCCATTCCTGGTATATTGCATTCCAACAGCTAGCAAACGAGAACAAGTAGTTATACTGCCAGTGCGAAATAGAAGATTGACTAAAGTTCAGGAGGAAAGGTTGCAGAAAACAAAGAGTTAGACAGGGACACGTCTGGTTTCATATTTGAGCTTGGATCTTCTAACTGGTATGATTTTGAATGTGTTGTTTATTATTTTAAGATTCAAGTTTCTTAAATGTAAAATAGCTATAATAATATTTACTCCATTAAGCTGTTTTTAGCATGAAGATGAAATCAATATTTCATTTGTTCATACTTAGTATCTTTCCAAGCACAGTGTAGGTGCTCACCATTTTAAAAACAACCGTGGCAACAGTAAAATTAACTGCCCTTTCTGAGGACTGGCTCCTTCAAAGAGTGGTTTTGTTTTCTACGTAACTTTGGCATAGATTTTTGTTCAAAACATGTTTAAAGATAAGGAGTGGAGAAATGAATGAGATTAAGGATTAAAGCCTTACACTTAAATTGGCCCAAGTGATTTTGACTTCACTTTCCTTACAGCTACTGCCACATAACATTGCAGTGGACCCCATTATGAAGTGCTAAGCTACCCCTTGCAGAGGACAGTCAAGCACTGTTCATCAGGGAAGGATATTGTGTTGATAAGTTTTTGTGTGTTAAAGTATTTTCCTTAAATTCAATCCAAGTAATATATTTTTAGCCCATATATCATGCTAGCACTCTACTGAACACTTCGACATGGGCTTTCAAGGTATCTAATGAGGCAGTCACGATTATCACAGTTCTACAGATGAGTAAAGTGATGGTCAGAGTAGATAGTAACTGGTGAAGGCATAGAACAAGTCAGTTTTCAAACAGAAATGTATCTAATGTCAAGGTTGGTCTCCCATAGTTTTGGCCTCTTGTGTCTTTTTCTTACCTGGACTCACCTTAGTCCTAACCAAGAAACTAAGTCCTACCTTGCTACTAGAGTTTGCAGACCATCTCTTTACTAGCCACTAGTAACTTGGGGGTGGGTTGGCACACAGAAGGTTAATGAAATGGTTACCATAGGTGTCACCCTCTCACTTGACCTCTTCCCCTGAACAAAGTTACACTGGTTTTCCATCCATATTCTGTGTGCATGTGTGTGCGTATAACTTATAACTAGGATATCAAACAAGCCCTCCCAACTCTCTCCTAGGACAAACTTGACAGGCAAAATCTTCAATAGGAGTCAAAGGCTTTCCCTTTAACTTTTGTTTACTAGTTCACCTCTTGCTCAGATCCTTTCATTTCAAGGGCCTCAGGTGCCAGAATATATTCTTATAAATCTTCCCATTTTACCCAGTTTTAAGGATTCAAAGACTTCTACCAGGGCTTGGTCAAGTAAAATAGAAATTTGGAAGGTTCAGCTTGAGTTGCCAGCCAGCAACTCCGGGATCCTGTGATCTGTCATAGAGAGACAACAGGATCGCTGTGCTCACTGTTGCAGAACATGTCGACAGCTGGGAGATGCTGCATTAGCTTTTTTCTTTCAAATGGCTGAAATGGAAAAATTTCCAAGGGTAAGAGGTACAAACTTGCCTTCTCTCCTTTTATGTCAGGTTTTACCAAGGACACTGGAGAAAAAGTACCGACATTACTGTAGAAGAGTTCCTTTTTCAAATATGAACCTCTCTAATTACAACGTGTACTTAGCTGCGGGATGGAAGGACAGCGGTATTGGGGACCAAAGGAAATAAAGCATAGAGGTGGTGTCTTAGTTTGACAGAGCTGCTGGGATGAATACCACGCAACAAGTTAGCTTAAACAAACAAGCATCCACTGCCTCATGGTTTTGGAGGATAGAAGTCTAAAACCAAGATGTCGGCAAAACCGTGCTTTCTCCCAGGAATGGTAGTCAGCTGGTGAAATGGCAGTCTTCTGTCTCATCGTAACCACTCTCTCCTCTCCGATTTTTCTGACTTCTGGCCTCTACTGGTTTCTGGCTTTTATTAATTTCGGATTTCTCTTATGTACAAATTTCCTCTCTTCAGAAGCCTCCAGTCATATGGATTAAGGATCACCATGAATCAATTCGGCCTCATCTGAACGGGATCTTCAAATCTTACTATTACAAGTAAGTCCACACTTTAACAACAGTAACATTTTCAAAGGTCCTATTTACAAATGGGTTCACCCCCACAGGAATGTAGATTAAGATTTGAACATGTCTTTTGTGGGGTATGTGATTCAATCCTCAACAGGAAAGTATAGAAGAAGTTTGAAAGAAGTACATGGGAGTAAAGAAGGTGAACTAGGAAAAGAAAGAAAGAGAAGCAACATTTAACATTTATTGAAGAACTACAAGGCATAGGGATTCACCATACAGACACTGCCCAAATCAAGACAATTTGGTCCATAGATTCTCTTATTTACTTTTGATATTTAAGACACTGAAGCATAGGCAGCAGCCTTGATGTGCCAAATAGTACTGCTATTTATGGGCAGAGTCTGGCTTCATATGTACTTTTTTTTATAATTCACTTAGTCCTCTTAAAACCCTATGAGGTAAGTTATATTCCATCCATGTGGAGTGAAGGAAATGGAGACTTTTAGTAGTCAAACTCATCTGTAAAATTCTCCCTTAAATTTGATCAGGTTTCTTTATCGCAACACTTTTCAGAACTTTTATCCTACCACTTGTGACCTTGTAAACAGGTAGCACATCATATAATATTGTATTGTTTAAAAATATTTTTGGGTCTCTTTCATATGTGAATCAATTTACAGGAACCTTGGAAATACTCAGAAAAAATGAATGAATGCCTGGCCAGGACTCGATTAGGTTAACATCCAAAGCTGATCCATGCTTACTACTTGATGTTGGGTAAAACATTTAAACCTACAAGCTTCCATTTTCTCCTTTTTACTACAGGAGAAATACTTTCTGTCATCTAAACCTCATAGGCTGCTTTAGTTTCCTAGGTTGCTCAAAGAAAATACTATGAAATGGTTTGGATTAAACAATGGGAATCTATTGGATCACAGATTTGAGACTGGGAAAATGTCCAGATCAAGGCACCATCGGGACAATGCTTTTCTTCCTGAAGACTGGCTGCTGGCGATCCTTGGCTCCTCTGCCACATGGCAAAGCACATGGTAGTGTCTGCTGGTCACTTCCCCCTCTGCAGGGCTTTGCTGATTTTGGGGTCTTGCTGATTTTAACATCTTGCTTCTGTGGCGTTTTTTCTTTCCCAGTTTAAATTTCATTCACTGAAAAAGACTCCAGTAATAGGATTAAGATCCATCCTGAGTGAGGTGGGACCCACCTTAACTGAAGTAACCTTATCAAAAGATCCTATTCACCATGGGGTTGCACACACAGGAATGGATTCGATTTGAGAACATGTTTTCTCCAGCTTCAAGCCACCACATAGGTTATCGTGCTCAAAGTGCCAAAAGCCTCCTTGTTGTTACAGTGAGGAGAATTGTCTCCTCTTCCCTTTTGCTTTCGGTGCCTCAGTAAAACCCTTTCTCCACTGTAAAACACTTCTTAAGGAGGATGACAGAGCACCAAACTGAGCAAAAATCAATAACCACAGTTGGCCAGCAATTTTAGTAATTCACTACCAATGTCTTGTTTATGTGAACTCTGGGTCCAACCTATTTAGGACCAAAAGCCTAAATAAGATCCTGTTGGCACTGTATCTCTACATTTATCTCCTTACAAAGGACATTATTAGCATTGTAAGACTTTCATATTGGTTAAAAATGTAGGCTGCACCTTTGTAATTAAAAAAAAAAAGTAGACTGTCTGGGTCTGAATCCAGTCACAGCCACTTGCTAACTCTGTGACCTTGGGCAAGTGGTTTACCCTCTTTGTGTCATAGTTCCCTTGCGGGACTAAGGTGACAATTAAGTGATTAAATGCAATGTAAAGTATTACCTCCTCCACCCACTCCATGCAACCCTGTGCTTTGCTTTTAATTTTGTTTCCCTTTTTTCAAAAGATAAAACGTGTTCACAATTTGAATTGAAGAAGGCTGGTATACCTGGTATATTGTAGGAATACTGCAACTGAATCCATGAAGAAAGCTGTTCTTGCTGCAAGAGAAGTAGCTGTGATATCACTTTCTAAGCCAACAGCTGTTGACGTAGGAAGAGAAAGAAATTTTCCTTTATCATTCTGTGGAATCTCCCATCTCCATTCTATCCTTATGGCTTTTAGACCTGCTAACTCCACTTCATCTCACAAGTTTCAACGTGGTCTTTTTTCAGGAAGCCCTCCCCTTAGCGTCCACCTGAGTCAGGTGGCCTTCTAGATGACCTCATATCTCCTTTGCATGTACCACTTTAACACATATTTCACTTACGTGACCATAGGCCTACTCCATGCTTTCTTCATGGGAAACAGTGAGAGAAAAGTCAAGGTCTATCTTGTTAGCACTTTACCCCTATCATGCCCAGAAAATACTGTAAATTAAAAAATGACCACAGATCAGCAAACAAGTGAAGGTAAGTAATTCGTCCAAGTTCATTAATGGCAACTAATCTGACTTTGAAACCCTCATGTTTTCCACTAAGCCTCATTGGCTCCTAAAAAAATTGTTAGATTACACAAGTATGCTTGAATTTCACCAATCACCTAACCTATTAAAAAGCTGCACAGATGTACTGAATCCTATGATTAGTCTGAGAAAGTTCTAAGGCTCTATTTTGCTCTTAGGGGCAAAGTTAAGGAGACACTTGAGTACAAAATTAACGCCTGTGATATGAAACTGATATCGTGTTTACATTCAGCTCTGAGGGTCCTGCAATCATATGGACGAGTGTGACATAAAAAGAGATTTTGAACATTATTATAATGATATAATAGAGAGAGAGAGATGAACTCTGTATCATTCATGTGAAAACACCAATGCAAAGAATTAAAGGAAACGTACAAAACTCTAAACCTCTAACATTTTCTGACAGATCTTGAGCATTATGTACTTATTTAATATTTGGCCTCCTTCCTGGAAATGTGAGTTTCTACATAAATGAGAGCAAATATATAAGCTTCTTGTTGATAGTAACTGTTAAAATGTCACCTCTTTTCTAGTTAGAAGTTCATAAACACAAAAAACCCACAAGTATGGGGGCTAATAATTTAAATGAGTAAAAATCGGAAAAACATAGGATGTAGACAGTACAGGGAACTTGGGAAAAGTTGAAAACACATGATTGTTCTGGATGAAATAGCAGTTGTTCGTCTCCAGACGGTTGTTATTGTTAAATAGCAATTTATTAAAAACTAAAATGTGCAGATGCTGCTCTCACCCAACATTGAATAGAAGGGAACGAATTTATAGAAGGAGTTGAAATAACTTACAACAACAAAACAGATAAAATATATGAAAAACACTTTCAAGAAATTGAACATTGAGCCACAAAAGACAGTGATTCTTCCCCAACAGATAGTAAGCAAATGCAAAGAACACTGTCAGCGCCACAGCCTATGTAGAGAGAGATTCCAGTCCCAGCATAGCCTGATGGTCTGACCTGAGGGACCCTGGGAGAGGCCAACATGGCTAGAGTTGCCCCAACAGGACAGAGCAGCAGATAGAATGGCTCCACAGAGAGAAAGTTCCGGAAGTCTGCAGACAGACCCAAGTCTTCAAATCAGTACTGACTAGTGAATGCATGAGACACCAGGGAAGAAAGCACTCAAAATAATTAGAGGGGAAATTCTCCAGAGATCACAAAGGGCAAGGATAATTCAGTTCAAGTGGAAAATTTCACAATTTATGGGGAACATGGTAGAGTACAAAAGTGAGTTTTGACTTCGAAATGGGGCAAAATTTGCCCTGTATTAAATGCTTCTCTAATCCATTCTAATGAAGTTTAAAAGCAAGATATAAAAGGATCAAATGGGTTCTAAGTAACTTCTCTGTATCCCAGAGCAAAGCTCAAATCCCAGAGCAAAGCTCAAGAAAAATTTATAGAAATATAAAGGTAGTTAGCACCAGACAAGGTAAAATTCATAACATCTAGCATCTAATAAAAAAAAAATCAGGCATGCAAAGAAACAGGAAAATATGATCCATTATGTTTATAGAAAAATCAATCTAAAGTGACCCAGCAATTACAAAGATGATAGAACTAATGAACAAGGACATTAAAATAATCATTACAACTGTTTTCTATATAATCAAGGAGCTGCTACACAAAAGAGAAAAATTAGGAATTAAGTAGAAGCATGGAAAATTATATATACACATACAAATATATAAAATCCCAGACCAAATTCCTAGACATGAAAACTACAGTGTCTGAGATGAAAACCATACTAGGTAAAATTAACAGCAGATAATGCACACAGAAGAAAAGATTAGAGAACTAGAGAACACAGTAATCGAAGCTATCCAAAATGAAACACAAGAGACTGAAAAAAGAATGAACAGAGGCTCAGTGATGTGTGGGCCAAATTCAGCTGATGTAATATATGTGTACTAGAAGTTCCTAAATGAGCAAAGTGTTTTAACTAATAATCCAACAACAGAAACAAAGGGAACTATAGATAATCAATTGATCCAAAATAAAGAAGTAAAAGAGGTAAAAGAGAACATAAAACAATAGGGGTAAATAAACAAATAGCAACACGGCAGTTTTACACACAACCATATCAGTAGTCGATATTATGTAAAGGGTAAAATGATGGGAAAAATATATTACGTTCCATCAGTAGTCAAAAGAAAACTGGAGTGACCATATTATTAACAAACATTAGATGTCATAACAGAATATTACCAGGGATAAAGCTGGCCTTTTAATAGTGAAAAAAGGTCAATTCATCAAGAGCCTATACCAATCCTAAATGTTTTTGCATATAACAACAGAGCTTCAATAAACAGGAAATAAAAACTGAGAGAACTGCAATGAGAAACAGGTAAATCCACAATTAAAATTGAACAAATAGAAAATGAATAAGGATAAAAGAAGATTTGAACAACCTTCTCAACTAAATTGAACTGCATCAGAAAACAAACTATTTTCAAGTGTTCTTTGTACATTTATCAGGTTAGACCATATTTTGGGTCATTAAATATATTTCAATAAATTCAAAAGAAACAAGTCATACAAAGTATGTTCTTTGATCACAATAGAATTAAATAAGAAATCATTGACAGACAGCAGGAAAATCCCTCAATTCCTGGAACTAACACTTCTAAATAAGACATAGGTTAAAGAAGGAACCAAATGGGGACATAGAAGGTATTTTAAACTGAATGAAAATGAAAACACAACATAAAAATATTGGGGGTTGCTCCTGAAGCAGTTCTTAAAGAAAAATGTGTAGCACTAAATGCCTTTCTTAGAAAAAAGGAAAGGAAAGGTCTCAGAATCAATCACTTCAGAGCCTACCTTAAGAAATCAGGAAAAGAACAAATTAAACTCAAAGTAAGCAGAAAGACATAATAACGATCTAGAATATTTTTCACAAGAAACTTTTGTTTGTCCTCACAGTCAAATAGTAGCATTGTCAAACACGCTTTTCTAAGGATTATTTAGTTTTTTGTTTTAATATTCACTATATATTAGGATTCAAAGCATGTGCAATTATATATAAATGGGTAGATATTTTTTCCAGTAGAAAAAGATGTTATGATTTTTTTTAGCCATGTAGGACTCACCAGTTTTTATCTAATCTAGCAATCTTATTCCATTAGTCTTTCTTCAAATCAGTTCTGCAAATACTCTTTGAACCACCTTTACTATCTGTTGGTTCCTCATTAATAAGTTACATTTTTCTTTGGAACATGTTCCCTCTATATGTTGATGAGTCATTTTTTAAAATGTTTTTGAAAATTATACTCTGATAATTTCTAAATGTTTTCATGGCCACCCTCCTTTGTATTTCTGAATCCATCACTTTACTCTTTGCTCTCATATCTCTAACATCTCTATGTTCCCTTGTCCATATGAACACTTTAAAAAAAAATTTGCCTTTAATTATAAGCCTAGCGTAAAGAATCCATCCTTGAGAAAAATAAATGAGAAATCTTGGCTATTCAAATACAGATCAAGCTTTAAGTGGGTAATTTACATCTCTGGAGACCTCTCCAGTCAGATAACCAGTTACCATTATGTTCCTCCATTCCACAGAAAGAATTGGCTCAGGATACTTCACAAATTCCTCAGAGAATTTCATGGGGCCCAGCAAAAATGTCATTCCCATTTAAAGTAGTATGATTCTCTTTATCAGTAATGTACACTATCTTTCTTTGTTGTCTGCCTTTCTAGGAAACTCAGTTCAAAATTTAATAATCAGATGCAATAATTACCTTAGCCTCTGCTTTCAGTATTGATGTAAGGGAATGGATTTTAGCATCATACAAATCAACAGGGTTTGAATAAGTAATTCTATCAGAAGGTTGGGAAAACTATAGGTTAACCTTCACTACCTTTAGCGTTTGTCTCTGTGAAGGTATTTTCCTCACTTATCATTTTTCCTTGTCTACCTTTCCTCTCAAATATTTTTTGCATAGAACCTCTACTATTTCTTATAATAATAGCTAAGATTATTGAGCACACATTTTCTGTCAGGCATTGTTTTATGAATGTTATATGTAATAAGCTCATTTTAAAATGCAAATATGGTACCAATGATAAGAAAATGAGAAAAACAAATTTCAATTATAAATGGACATGGATGGTCTGTATTCAGTTCATAACTGGGTTGAGTGAACAAATTAATGAATTGTTTGGCTAGAGTGAGTACTGAGAAGTCATACATTTTTAAATTGTTTTTTCCTACCACACCCAGAAGTGAGCATTCAATTTTCAGCACAGATATTTCCGTATGCATATGAATTATGCCACAGCCTCATTGCCTTTCACACTTTCAGATCTTTACATAATGCTAAAAAGAATAATTCATGACCTTATAATATAATCCAAAAACTTTCCAACTCAGGCTTTTTAACACACCCATGGTTACACTGACATTTCAATGACAAAACAAAGTAGATTTGAGTTTCTAGCTCCATTACCAAGTAATCTAGACAAGTTATGTGGCTTCTATGAGTAAGGGGTCCTTGTCAGTGAGAACGATGGAAGCACCTACAAGTTTAAATGAAGAGTGTATGAGATAATTCCAGGAAAGTGTTTTAAATAGCTGATAGTAGCTATTTAAAAATGTTAGCTTAAAAAATATATTACTGTTATTACTTTCATATACTGTACCTCTTCCTCATGGTTATTTTGTTAATTGCTATTCATTCAATTCATGCTCGCTGCTGCAACATAAGTGTTAAAAGGCTATGGCTGTCCTGAAGTCTTGTTTGCTGACTTTCCTGAGTTCCAGGTGGAAGTTTTCATGCTCTACTTATCTCTAAGAGTAATATATTTCCAGAGCCTTTGATAGC
Source organism: Tamandua tetradactyla (assembly GCF_023851605.1). NCBI lineage: Eukaryota > Metazoa > Chordata > Mammalia > Pilosa > Myrmecophagidae > Tamandua > Tamandua tetradactyla. The sequence goes on along the minus strand of NC_135334.1, from coordinate 64,698,492 downwards.
AAAATTAATCATGTTAAAATAGCTCAGTTTAAGTGTAAGTTAAGTAAACGCTATTAATTGTTTTAAACTTGATACTTCTTTAAAGCAAATGCTGTGGGTTGAATATAAATTCAAAGATATAATTAGGTACCCTCAGCTAGTTCTTACTTGTTTATCAAGGTAAATTGAATGGATTTTTCAGTAAAAATATGTTCTTTTTTTGTTTCAACTCTAAACTAAGCTTCAGAGAGAGACACTCATCTTTCCATTATACCCATAATTTTAGTATAAAAAATACTGCGTTATTAGCTTCATTTATTAGGAAAAAGGACTTAGAGAAAAGGACTATGTTTTTTCTCAGAGCATGGCTATGGTAATTCCTTAGATTTTAACCCCAAACAGGAATTTCTAAGCCTTGGCATACTCCAGAATCCATAGATACAGTGTCCTTTAACCTCACAAAGTATTAAATTCAGAATATATCTGCTGCTAAACAGAAAACAGAACATTCACTCTTAAGTTACTCTTCATATGCACTTCTCTGAAGATTCTAGTTTGACTTCTTCTGGATAAATTACTTAAAACATTATTGGCTTGGAGAGTTCTTCTTGCAGTGTGACTGAGTAAGCTCTATCAGATGAGATTGCCCATAACAATATTATTCATGACAAGCGAAAGGCAGAATCAATTCAAATATCCAACTGGTAAATGAATAAACAAATAAGCGAATTGTAATGCATCCATACAAGGAGAATTGTTCAGCAATAAAAAGAAACTACTGAAATACATGACAGTATGGATCAACCATAAAAACTTTATACTAAGTGGAAAAAAAAAAGCCAGATTATACAGACCACAAATTGGACACAAAAGGCAATAGAGATAGAAAGCAGTAGTAGTTGCCCGGAGCTGAGGATGAGAATGCGGATTGGCAGTAAACTGGTGGGATAGTTAAAGAGGCAAATTCTAAAACAAGATTGTGGTAATGGAATCTCAAATCTATAAATTGACTACAAATTACTTCCAAATGGAAATTCTAGACCTGAAAAAGAAAATATCCAAAATAAAAACCCCCTTGCTGGGCTACCCTGAACAATGGAGATGATAGAGGAAAGGGTGATTAAATATGAATTAATTAATGGGAATTAATTTGAAAGGAAAAAAATATTGAAAATATTTAGTCTCAGGGACCCATGGAATGATAAAAAAAAAGATCTAACATGCATGTCATCAAAATCCTAGAGGGAGAAGAGTAAGGTATGAAACAGGAAAAAAATATTTGTACATATTGGGGCTGACAAATTTTCCAAATTTGCTGAAGGGAAATATTATAAATTCAGTAAGCTCAACAGAGACCAAGCAGGATAAATACAACAAAACCACAATTAGTCATTTCAAAGGCAGTTTCCTGTAACTCAAAGATAAAGAGAAAATCTTGAAAACAGTCAGAAAAAATGAAAATTACATATGGGGAAGAACAATTCGAATGGCCATTGACATCAGAAGACAAAGACTTCTGATTGAATCACATCCCTCAAAAATAGCATGTCCAGGTACCAATCCCTGGTCCTATGTGTGTGCACCTGTTTGTAAGTAGGACCTCTGATGACATTATTAGCTGAAATGTGCCCAAACTGAATTAGGGTGGACCTTAACCCAGGATGGCTGAAGTGCTCATAAGCAAAGAAAAAATGGAGATGCCAGGAGAAGCCACAGGGGAGCAGCCAGAAGAAAGAAGTCAATGGAACCCGCACTGCCATATGACAGAAGTCAAGAATCCAGGCAGCCAGCCCTATACACCATAGTCTTTGGGGAGAAAGCAACACCTTGCTGACACCTCAATTTTGAATTTCTCCTAGTCTTAAAATCATGGGGCAATAAATTTCCATTGTTTAAGCCAATCCATAGTATGGTATTTGTTTTAGCAGGAGGGAAACTAAAACCACAGTTGAACAACATCTTTTGCGTTCAGAAAGGAAACACTAATGATAGCACAAATCCTCACTCTAATGCTATATATAGTGAAAATATACTTCAAGAAGACAGGCAAAATTTAAAAAATGTATCCAGATACAAGAAAACTAAGGAAACTTAACTATAGCTGACTCAAACTAGAAGAAAATCTTCAGGAAGTTCTTCAGTTTTGAAGAGAAATGACACCAGGTGAATCCTTGGATCATTAGAAAGGAATAAAGATCAGCATAAATGGCACACGAGTGGATAAACACAGTATCCTGTTCCTAACACGATTTTCTTTAAAATACATGCAACTATTAAAGGCAAAATTATATCGCTATCTTGTGACGTCTGGATATAAGTGGATGTGTTTCGTGTGACAACCAAAGTGTAAGAATGGGAAGAGTACTAAATTTATCTACCTGTTTTCTCATTTCCTACAATTAATGTGAAGTTGTGACAGTAGTAAATCTAAGTAGACTGGAGAAGTTATGAACATATATTGTGATCTCTGAAGCAACTGCTAAAGGAATAGAGAAACTTGTCAGAAGAGAAAAACACCTAATACATAATAAATGGCAGAACTGAATACACATATTCATAATTAAAAAAGAATTATTGGGATAATCACTTCAATTACAAGTCAGAGATTGCCACTGTACATGTTGTCTGCAAGTGATATATTTTATTATATAAAGACATAAGATAAAAGTGAATTAGTGGAAAAATATCATATGAACATTGAGCATAAGAAGGCTGAAGTTGTGCTCGCTTCGGCAGCACATACACTAAAATTGGAACAATACAGAGAAGATTAGCATGGCCCCTGTGCAAGGATGACACGCAAATTCGTGAAGCGTTCCATATTAAAAAAAAGAAGGCTGAAATGGCTATATTAATGTCAGATAAAGTAGCCTTCAAGACGTAAAGTATTACTCAACATACTGGTGGACGCATCATAATGATAACTGGGTTAATTCACCAGGAAGAAATAACAATTATAAATGTGCATAAGCCTAATAAAAGAGCTTCAGTATGCAACAAACAAAATTAAAAGAAAAACAAACAAGGCAAAATTGTATTTAGAATTTCTAACACCCATATTTTAACAATTGATATAAGTGGACAAAACTGTAAAAATACAGAAAAAAAACCACAAACAGAAAATGTAACTAATGCTATTAATTCCCCTGATCTAATTTATATTTATAGAATACCCTACTCCACACCTGCAAAATACACGTCCTTTTCAGGTGTCCATAGTACATACTCCATGACTGATCATGTACTGGGGTATGTAACAAATCTTAATACATTTAAATGACTGAAATCTTAAATGGTATATTCTAATGAACATAATGGAATTAAATTAAAAATCAATAGCAATAAGATATCTAGAAGAGCATTCTTAGATATTAACACACTTCTGATTTACATATGTTTGGAAATTAAAAACATGAACTAGCAGGTCAAGAAAGAAATCACCAGATGAATCAGTAAAATTTTGAACCAAATGATGAAAACAGAACATTGAAAAGTTTGTGTGTTGCAGCTAAAGCAATACCTTCAGAGAAGTTTTTTTTAGGTTTAAATGCTTATGGTAGAAAGAAGAAAGATTTAAAATTGATAACCTAAGTTAAAACTTAAGAAGTCATAAAAAAGAAGTGCATAGTAAGCCTAAAGTAAGTAGAAGGAAATAAATTATAAATATTTCATTTTTTGCTTATGAAAAGTAATAAATGAAATAGAAAAGAGAAAAAAAAAGGAAACTAAAAGTTGGTTCTTTGAAAGAATCCACAAAACCAAAAAAAAACCACAAAAAATCCAAAACCCTACCTATATAATGAGCAAGTAAATAAGAGAGAGAAAACAAACTGCCAATATTAGGAATATATTTATAAGGTAATAAGCTAATTTTATATATAACATTGTATCAGGGAAGTAGACAGCTTAGCTAAAATGGAAATATTTCTTGAAAAATAAAACTTAGAAAAACTGACTGAAAATTAAATAAAAATCTTAATAGCTCTCCATCTATTAAATATGAGCTTGCATAAAACACCTTCCCACAAAGTAAATTCCAGGTTCTGATCATTTAATTGGGAAGTATAGAAAACATTTAAGGATGAAATACAAATCTTTCACAAATTCTTTCAGAAAATAGAGGAAGAAGAAACATATCCAACTTCTTTTAAGAGGCCAGAATAACCCTAATGCTGTAACCAGATAAACATATCAGAAGAACACTATCCCTTATTTGACAAGATGCAAAGAAAACATAAAAGTATTTGCAAAGTCCCCTTGAGGGACTGGGGAAAAACGTGGAACTATTAAACCTCCCCATGTGGGGAAATCTGATGCTCTTGTTGGCATCAAGTACTATCAATTTAATAAACCAAGCCCTCAATCTTGGGGCTTGCCCTTTTGAAACTTATTCTTGCAAAGGAGAAGTTAAGCCTACTTATAATTTGGTCTATGAGTCAACCCCCAGAGAACCTCTTTTGTTGCTCATATGTGGACTTCCTCTAAGCCAATTCTGCAAATGAACTCACTACCCTCCCCGCTATGTGGAACATGACTCCCATGGGGGTAAATTGCCCTGACAATGTGGGACATGACTCCCAGAGATAAACCTGGCTCTGGCATCGTGGGATTGAGAAAGCCTTCTTGACCAACAAGGGGAAAAGAAATGAAACAAAATAAAGTTTCAGTGGCTAAGAGATTTCAACTAGGGCTGAGTGGTCATACAGGTGGTGATTCTTATGTATTATATAGAAATTTCTTTTTTAGTTTTTAGTGTATTCGAATACCTAGAAGGAAATACCTGAAATGGTAGTCTCTAATACAATAGCCTTGATTCTTGAAGATGACTGTACAACTATATAGCTTTTATAGCTTTTATGGTGTGACCATGTGATTGTGGAAACCTTGTGACTGACACTCTCTTTATCTAGTGTATGAGCAGATGAGTAAGAAAATAAAGATAATAAATATATAAATAATGGGGGGGCAGATAAGGGGTACGGGATGTTTTGGGTGTTCTTTTTTTTTTCTCAGAGTCAGGAAAATGTTCTAAAATTGATTGCAATGATGAATGCACAACTATGTGATGATACTGTGAGCCACTGATTGTATATACTGGATGATTATTTGCCAAGCATAGCTCAATAGAATTGCATCAAAAAGTTATTTAAAATAGACATAAAGACAATTAGCATAGTAAATCAAACATTATCTAAAAATGATAGCACATCATAATTAAGAAGGATTTATCCCTAGAATAGAAGGTTTATTTAACATTTCCCTTGTGGTCAATGTAGTTTGCCATACTTAAACAAAAAAAAAGGGAAAAAAGGCCACATTGTCACTACAGATTCAGACAAAACATTTTTCAACATTCAATATAATTATATTAAACAGTCTCAAACAAGGAATAGAAATTCTTCAACCTGCTGTACTTAGAATTAGGCATTAAGAAAAAAATCTTAGCACTAATATTGCATATATTTTTCTAAATACTGAACACTTTCCCTTTAGGATCAGTGACATGACTTCCAGTAAAAACGTTGAAGCAATGTGTCCCCACTTACCACTTTGTTTCAACATTTTACAGAGGTCCTTGGCCTTGCAATAAGGCAAGAAAGAAAAATAAAAGGCCAAAAGAGAGAAAGAATCATACCTACTGGCATATGAAATGGTTGTTATTTAGAGAATCCTAAGATACGTAAAAAGAAAAACAATTAAAACTAATGAAATTAGCAATGCCGTAGGATATGATTAATGCACAAAAATCAATTCTATTTTTGTATTTTAGCATCAAGAAATTGGAAAATTGAAACAAACATATTTATATTAATATTAAAACATAAAATTATTAGAAAACAATTTAATAAAAGAAGTTGCAGCACTTTCTACACTGAAAAACTAAGAAATAATGTAGAAATTAAAGAATATATGAATGAATGGGAAGATACACAGTATCCATGGATTGGAAAGTTCAATCTTATCAAGCTTTCAATTATACTAATATCGATGTAAAGATTGGTCATAATCAAAATTCCAGGAGGCTTTTTAGGATGAATAGATTGACAGTATAATCTAAAACTTATATGGAAATATCCAAATCAATTTTGGGAAAGATGAATAAAGTTGGAAGACTTCTTCTATCTGATTTCAACACTTACTATAAGGTTATGATATTGGCATGAGGATAAATAGATCAATGAGACAGAATAGAGAACCCCAAAACAGAACTAAACTTACATGGTCATTGATTTTTGACAAGAGCACCAGAGCAAGCCAACAAAAAAAGGATATTCTTGTTTTTTTTTCTTTTTAGTAAATTTTGTCATAATCACAGGTTTTCATGTGCAAGAAAAAATGAAATTAGAACCCTATCTCACATCAAATTTATAAATCATAGACTAAATGTAAAAGCTAAAACAACAAAGCTTTTTGTGGAAAATAGGATATCCTCATGTCTAGGGATAGAAAATTCGTTTCTTGATAGATCTCCTAAAGCACTAACCATAAAAGAAAAAAGTAAACTTCTGCTCATCAAAAAATACTAGTAAAAGGGTGGTGTAAGGGTAGCTCAGTGGTAGAACTCTTATCTGACATGCCGGAGACAACAGCTGGATTCCCAGAGCCTGCAAAATAAATACCCTCCTTTTGGGTGGTGTAATGGTGGCTCAGCTGCAGAATTCTTGCCTGCAATGCTGGAGACCCAGGTTCGATTCCTGGAGCCTGCCCATGCCAAAAAAGAAAAAAAAAATACTAGCAAAAATGAATAATAAGCCAGAGATAAGGAAAATTATTTGCAAAAAATACAACTCATAAATGATTAGTAATCAAGATATATTAAAATCACAATTGTTAGGTATTTACCTAAGATAAATAAAAACTTGTATTTATAAAAAGCTTTATTTATTATAGCTCAATACTGACAACAGTCTGGTTTTCCTTCAATAGGAGAATGGGCAAACTCTGATGCAGTCACTTAATTGAATACTACTCATGAATAAAATTTTAGGGATACAAAACATGGACAAATCTCACAAACATTATGTTGAGAGAATGAACCCTTACATAAAAGAGCACATACTATATGATTCCATTTACATGTAATTTTAAAGCAGATAAAACTAATACATAGTGAAAAAAATTAGAATACTGTTTGTCTCTGGGAGAGCTGGGGTAGAAATGGACTGATGGGACATTCTAGAACCTTCTGGAGTGAGGGCAATATTTTTTATTTTGATATGTGTTTGAGTTATACAGGTATACACATTGTCAATATGCAATGAATGTATAGCTAAGAATTATACATTTCATTGCATGCAAATTTTACAGTAAAAACTGTAAATAAAAATTGAACTCTCGTTACATCCTGAAGTTTTTAGGGAGAAATGTGCTCTTATCTGCAGTAAAGTGTTCAATGCACCAAAAGTAAGATGGATTAATGGATGGAGAGAGGGATATAGAGAGATACAATACGCAATAAGCAAGAAAAAAATATTTACTTTAATAGTAATGATAGATACTAGGTGAAACAAATTCACCATCAAAGTATAGCATGTGTTTGAAAGCTTCACTTATATATATTTTTTGGAAGAAGTTCTTACTGGCTTGGTAAATCCTAGCATGTTATGATTCCAGATAAGACAATTTGTTCAAATTCAAAAATATTCAGGAAAGAAACAAAATTGAATGTGGCAGGTACTTCCAACTGGTTTACTCACATTTTAAAGTCCATTTTCAGTGTTATTCTGCTTCCTCTCCATCTTCATTTTCAGTGATGTTCTGCAGCCTTTGCCAAGTCCTCTTCTTTACTCTATGCTTTTCTTTCCTCCTAGTGCCCTCATCTTTATCTCCTTTGCTGAATACTTTTACTTCCCATCTCACGAAATATATATTTTCCCGAAGATTTTGCTGTTAGTTTTCTTCATTTACTTCATTCATATTTCTCAAATTTGTTTTTGTTTTTTTCAAGTTTGGTTTTGGGACCACTTAAATCAGAGTTATCCAGGTTGCTTCTAAAAGTTCAGATTCAAGGACCTACAGGGGACCTCTTGAATTTGGCTCTCTGGGCATAAGGCCCTGGAATCTCTAGACCTTTAACAACTCCATAGGTGTATCTCATGATTCTTGGATTTTAGGGTTCCTGCTGTATAAGCTCTCATTTGGCAGGGTAATTGACATCCACAGCTGCACCTGCTATTCCAGGTGCTGCTGCTTTATTTGAATGATTCAAATTATTCTCTGTCCCATTGTTGCCACTTTCATTCTTTTTGTTGTCTGTTTCTCTTTGGTAACTATGACATTAATATTCTCACAAGTGCTTTAATGGTGTCATTCCCCCTTATAGCTCCCAGATTAATTAGAAACTCCCTATTTGAGGCACTACCGGATTGGCCCAGGTCTATTTTTTTAATTGCAGGTCTCAACTTCCCTTCCTTTTATTCTCTATAGCTCATAAACATTCAGCCACTTTCATTTCTCTATAAGTGTTTTGCACATTCATGGTTAGTTCCCAAGGAAGGAACTGTGGCTTTATCCATTTAAATTAGTTATAATTTTTCTACTTACCATAACAAAATAGTTTCTATCTATAAAAACTGTGTTATTGTGTGCTTCAGAAGAAAACACTGTATTTATGTATATAAACATAAAAATGTTTAATTCCTAATTCTCCTTCCTCATCAAAATAATTATTTTTATATTTAACATTATTGTGAACTGCTGAAAATCTTTAAATAAACAAATCTATAGCAGAGTCACTTGATTTTATGGTTCCTGAGGGCAGAAGCAGTGTCTATTTTGGTCACCATTATATCCTCAGCACTAGCACAGTGTGAGACCACATAGGTTCCACAAAGTCATTATTTATAACACATCTACCAATATATAAAAATGCATGATGTTACCAACAGCACAGGGTTTTGTGAAAGCAAGAAACTTAGATTGTATAAATAAGTTATTAAGATAAGGTCCAGCATGCACTATATGACCACTAAATGTGGTTCTTTAGAGCCACAGGGATATCTTGGTTTTTCCACCAGGGTAAGTACGTGTGGGGTGGAGTCAGTTGGGGGATAGTCTATTTCAAATGTTAGAGAGGAGAAAAGAGGTACAAAAGCTTTTACACAATGGAGACAATGTTTCAAAGTCACTGCTTCCTTTTAACTTCTCCACATCAATCTTAACAGCCACAGTGCCAATATCTTACCTGAAAAAATGATGTTGACAGATGACTGTATTTGGGGGAAGACATGCTCTCTTGCTGTCCCTCAAGCTAGACTTCCGCCAATGTGCAAAGCAGAGATTGTGTGTGAGAACAGATATATATACCTAATTTCTGTTATTCTTAGAATCCATGGCGATCAGGGATCAAGTAGTAATATAGCAAAGAAAATGATGATCATATAAAGATTTGGCTTGATCCTCCAGACACCGATAATTGAGAACATGCACTTAAAAACCATGTTCAAAATCATGTACTTTGTTTAAATGCATGCAGCATAAGAGATTCCTAACAAGCTGTTTAAGTAAGTCCTGGCTTTAAGAAGCGCAGTTTCTGTAAACCAATGCTAGTCAATTGTCGTCAGGTTTAATACACGGAGATTGGAGTTTGCATATGCATGATTAAAAAAAAACAAGTTCATTTCACTTACTAGTCTACTTTGCTTCATTTTTAGTTCAAGCCCACAAATATATACTAAACACCTCTAATTACAAAGCACTGGCTGAATGTCAAGTATCAAAAAACTTGTAGGAGAAGTATCTGACTTTAAGTGATTGGAGAAGCAGACTTTACTGGGCTAATTATACCACCAAACAGACTTCTACAGATGCATTGATGATGATGATGATGATGATAACTTTCATTTCTCAAGGGTTTATGTGCTAGACATTGTCCTAAGGGTTTAACAGGAATTAAACATATAATCTTGCAGTCATCACAATACCCTATAGGAAGTATTACTAATCTCATTTAATAGATGAGAAAGTGAGGCACCAAATGAATAAGTAACTTGCCTATAGTCATGAAGCTAATAAATATCAGAGCCAAGATCTCAACTCCAACATTCTGTCTCTAAATCGTGGAAGGGAACACCAAAGAGGGAGCCGTTAACTCTGATTCAGGGTAGTTAGTAAAACCTTTACAGGGGAAGTGATATTTGAACAAGACTGGAGTGTGTGTGTGGTGATTAGGATTGGTCCTAGAGAGCAAAATAGGTTTCTATAGGATATACAAAAGCATACGGCATGTGTGCTGGATAGTATCCGTTTACTCCCTGGATTCAATCTTTCTTTTCTTTATTTTCCCTGCTCTGTGTCCTAATCACTCAGGCCACCTTATCCTCGGGCTTCCAATTGTGTTTGGCTAATGGGAGTCATCAGCAGGAGAGCAAAGGGCAAGAAAATCGAGTCCAGGATTTTTCTCTGCTTCTCTCTCCCTGACGGATGTGTGGCAGTATCTGTGTTCCTCTACCTAAGGCCACAACTTCTCACAGCTTCCACACTTTCCAGGTCCCCTTCATAGGCCCTAATGTTGCTGAATGAATGAGTAAATGAATGAGGTCTGAAAATGTAACGTTTTTAGGTCAAGAGCATGCACACTGAAGTAAAAGAAAACTCTAGATTCAATTCCTGGATCTGCTACTTACTAGTTGTATGAACTTGAGGAAGACATTTAACTTATCTGAGAAGTAAAATGGGGGAAAAATATTACCTACCCCAGAAAGTAGTTTCTTAGATTAAATGAGATAATCAGGGAAAGTACTTAGCATGATGATTGGCACATAGAGATTTACAATTGCTGTTTCTAATTACATTGTTCTTACAAATGGTATTTAAATAGAAAATGGGCAAATGAACAAATGAATAACTATTTATTAAGTGCATAGGTGAGTGAAATAGGCAGACATGGGCTTTGACCCTAAGTCTGCCCCTTAATTGCTGTGTGACCTTGGGAAAATCACATACCCTCTCTCAATCTGTTTTCTCATTTAAGAACTGGGACTAGCATGGTCGACTTTTCAGGGTTTCTGCTAGGTTCAGGGAGTAATATGTGAGAAAATACATAATCAATGATAAAGGTCAAGAGAGCTGTAAAGGGCTGCTGTTACTTTCAGTTACCTAGCAGCATGCATTAATGTGTCTGACAGAGTTGTTTGAGGCACAGAAATAAAAACAGACTCACTCATGTGCCTTGTGTAAATGTGTGAAGAACAACCTTACAAGTTATTGCTTTGAAAGAGATAAAAATATACCTACTTTTTCCTTTTAGTAGACAGCATATTAGTGGAAGGCTGACATTTTATATGGCTCAAAATGCCATGCTGATGTTCACAGGAAATGAAATATTAATAAGATGCATGGGATAAAAGTAGGGTTTTGTTGTTATTGTTGTTCACTGGGTTTTCATTTGTGCAGAACCACTGTCCACCTGTAGATCAACATTATCTCCTCTACAGGTGCTCAGTTTAATATTTCTGGAAGAGATTGACATTGACTTTCAAGACTGCTCTTCCAAATGTGGATTCCTATTAAATAAAATAAGCCTTAAAATGAAGTCCAATAGTGAAGGCATTTGTACCATTTTTCCAACATTACAATTAGAAAAGACAAAAATATGATTACAGCTGTGCTAGGCCTTATATGGAATAGGTGTTGAGCTAATGTGTGATTGATATTGATCAAACCTTGATTTTTCTTGGTTCAAAAATATGCCTGGGGACTTGTGGTGGTTACCTTTCCTTTTTTTTTCTCACATGGGCAGGCACCAGGAATCGAACCCAGATCTCTGGCATGGCAGGCGAGAACTCTGCCTGCTGAACCACCGTGGCCTGCCCTACTCTTCTTTTGATACTATAAATCTCCTATCCCCTCTCTCAGTTTCAATTTCTTTATCAACAAAATGGACACAATAACATCGAACTATAGGGTTTGTGCAAATAACAAGATGCTCATTTATCTATCACTTATATAACATCACATTGTTTTACTACTATTTAATCATTCATTCTTGAAAACAAATCTATGGAGCAGGTATTAATCATACATCTGCTTAATGGGTGAAGAAACTGAGTCACAGAAAGGTTAAATAACTTACTCAACTTTACACACCTCGTAGAAGTAAAGCACCCAGACAATTTCCTGGTGTGTACTAGGTGTACTAGGCTGTTTGTAAGGGATTGTGTTCTTGCTGTACCCATAACTGCTGGCCTAAAGGACCTTATTTTACGTGGTCATATCATCACTTTGAAAAAATGAGAACACCATCACTACTCTAGATTCTGCAGGAAAAAAAAAGGGCTCACACATTTGCTTCAATTATAGCAGTATTTTCTGAATTAACAGCTCCTCAAACTTGAAATCTCTCTGTGTGTTTAAAGTATCTACCAATAAATAGATTAATTTTCCTCCTTGATACTGACCATCTCGAAAGCCCAGAAAGCAGCAGGGATTTAGGAGAATAAGGCTCGGTGAGATTAAGTGGTCACCAGAACTTGAGCTCATGTCTCTCTGGCTACACACTTCAGAGTCTTTTCACTAGAGCATTTAGGTATAATGAAAGAGTACAAATAGGTCATTTAGTGGATTTTAACTCCACTAAACATGTGAATTCTACAATTTCCACTTGACAAATAGTGTGAATCTACTGTATTTCAGATTTTGCTAATGATGCTAAGAACACAAAGACAAGAGAAATAGAATCCTCCAGAGAAGTTTTCTTGGAGAAGTTATGCTATAATGGGGTAGGGGATCATCAGTCTCTGCTTTTCCCAGTAGCCCCCACTCTCTAGTACTGAGGACATTTACATGGTAGTCTCAGCCAAGAGCAGCCCTTGACTGGTAGAGAGAGACAGGTGAGCTCGGTCTCAGTCTGGCTACTCAAGCCTACATTTCCTGTGCCTGGAATGGTACTAGGCACTTCGAGATCCAACAAACTAAAATATTCCCATTTACTCTTATTTCTTTCCCTTGGAAGAACAATTCACATCAAGCATGCTTAGGTAATTGGCATTAGTTTCCTTGTAGTTGTAGGACTGAGTTCCTCACTGCCCTGCCAGCTGTTGGATGGGGACAACTCTGAGTTCCTAGAGATCATGCTCAGGTCCTTGCCATGTGGGCCTCTATGTCAGCAAAAGAGAACCTCCCTTGCATCAAATCCGTCTCATGCTTCAAATCTCTTTGACTTCCCTTCTGCAACCAACCAGAGAAAACCCTTTGCTTTTTTAAGGGCTCATGTGATTAGGTCAGAGCCACCCAGGAAATATTCTAATTTTAAGGTCAACTATGGCATATATCATAAACAGTTCATGGGGATAAAATCCATCATCTCCACAGTCTGGGGGTGTACGTGGGGCATGCATACCAGTGGGTCAGAAAGTCATGGAGAACATCTTAGAATTTTGGTTATCACTTACATCTACCTAAAGATCCTGGTTGCCATGTCCCACCCTTCAGTTAACACACTCTCACCCTCACATACCACCGAGAATGATGTCAAACCTCATTAAGACCAAATTCATCATCTTTGTCTCCCACATTGGAACTTGACATTTGGACAAGTGTCTCCCACTTGTCCGAAGTCAGCCACCATGGTCAGTGCCCTTTCCCCTTGGTTGCTACATGCCTCACAACTGAGCCACCTTATGCAGTCACAATCAGGTTTACAGTCAGCTAAATATAGTATGGTGTGACAGAAGCTACATTATATATAACACATATAACATATAATATCTAAATAATATATTACATACATTTTATCACTTTGATGTATACAGTGGCACAACTCATAGATTCCAAATCCACTGATAGAATGAGAGATTAGGTAAGAAAAGGTTAGGAAAGGACACCATAGAGGCCCACATGGCAAGGACCTATATCATGGGTGTGGTATAGGATTCATATTTTATTAGGGGACAGGAAAGGCAAATGCATGCCAAGAAAAAAGCCAGGGAAGACAAGGATGCCAGAAATAGTAGTCCATATTAGCCTAGACTGAATGGAGAGAAGTTTTTGGATTTAAGGTGGAGTGATCAGTCGAGGTAGGAATAGGGTCATACATCATATTCAGTTTGGGACTTAACTTAGAAGTAAAATGCAGACATTGGTGGTTCCCAAGTAGACAATGACATGATTGGAATTGAATGATATCTTGGGCCAGGGTGAGGCTGATTCAAGATGGGTCCATTTAGGAGTTTGCTACTATTGGTCAATAAGCAGGCAGTGGATGGGGTAAAGTTGAGACTGGAACTGAAGGCTGTGTGGGTACATGTGTGGTAGGTGTTGGTGAGCAAAGGTACTTAGCTCCCTCTGCTAAATGAACTCCAAAATTTTATGTGCCACATCACATAAATCATTTTATATTCTTCTGTAAATTCTGCATCTGTCGGTCTGTCTTCTTTAATGATCTACATGGATCTCTACGCTTTCAAACTTAAGGCATCCGATACAATATTTCCCCAATGGCTGGGCTCACTTCCACATGGATAGATATTAGGGTGAACACATTTTCCCCCATGTGAACACAGCATCAATACCCCTCCTTTTTCTGCTGAAATAGCTCAGGAAGATTTAAGCATCCTCTAATGCGCCATTGATACAGATATCTTTTTCCAAGCCCTCCAGGAGGGTCACTGTTTAAGAAGCACCTGCTCAAAGTTTCATGACATTTGCCTCAACCTATGTCATAAAAATAACATTGATAACTATCAAAATGCCATGTGTTGAAAATTTAATCTCTGATGATAGAAGTTGGAAGAGTAGTTACCCTTTGCGGGTTACTGAAGAGGACAGTAGGGAGCCTTTGGGGTCCTGGGAATGGCCTATATCTTTATCTGGGTAGTGGTACCATGGCTGCATTGACTGTGTGAAAATTCATTGAGCTTCATCCTTAAGATCTGTGCACTTTATTACACGTGACTTATGCCTCAGTAAAAACAAATGAAGAAAAGAAAGAAAAAAATAATCATCTACCTTCCCTGAAACTTACCTATAACTCTCAGAAGTTGAGCTTTATGATATCCATTATCAAAACTTGAGGTTTCACGGAGTTTAAGTGAATTTCCTAAAGTCACATAGTTAGCCAGAGGTAGAGTCAGAATACAAACCCATGTCTTTATCATTCCAAAGGCTGTATTCTTTCAATGACAAAACTGCTTTTTCATACGTTTTTGTCCTGGAGTTTTTCTTTTCCTCCCTGGAATACTTTGAAGTTTGGCTGCAAATGTGTCCTTCTAATATGAATATTAGACTTAATGGGGGTCATAAAGAGACCACGCCCCATTTACTGGTGGCATAATTTCATCTTTGCATTATCTGTCCAAGGAAACAGTAACCAGGAATCAGGAGTAAGAGTCTTAGACTGCAAAAGTGGACAACCCTGCCTGTCACTGGGCCTTTTAGGCTGAGTGCTTCTAAAAGGTACAGAAGATGGCTTCTGCCACATGGAGCAGGAAGACTCTGGGTGTGGAAGCCACAATCTCCAAATGAGCATATTGCATTTCATGTGGAGGAGATTATCCAGCATATTTATCTATCTTATCCCTTACAGAATGTTTTTACAAGTGTGGTTAAACTTCCTGTATCAAAATTTTCTCAGCAGATGCTAAAATGCAGATTATACAGACATATATAATCAGAGTATCTGGAATTAAGATCATTTTAACAAGCTTCCCCAGGATATTTTTCTAATGCACACTTATGGAGGTTTGAAGTGATATACCTCAGAAAGCAAACAAATATACATACATTTTTTTCAAATTCAATCCATTCCCATAGGTGTGAAGTCATTGTACATAGGGCCTTTGATGAGACTACTTCAGTGAAGGTGTGGCCCA
The DNA here is from genome assembly GCF_023851605.1 of Tamandua tetradactyla. Taxonomy (NCBI): domain Eukaryota; kingdom Metazoa; phylum Chordata; class Mammalia; order Pilosa; family Myrmecophagidae; genus Tamandua; species Tamandua tetradactyla. The sequence continues at coordinate 64,682,704 of NC_135334.1, read as the reverse complement.
ATCAATCAACATGAGTCTTAATCCTATTACTGGACTCCTTTATAAGCAGAATGAAACGCACACACACACATACACACACACACACAGACACATGGGTGGGGCTGCGCCATGGGGAGTAAATGTCAACAAATATGAAAGAGAAGGGATAGGTCTAGAGAGACCGCCATGTACACTGCCATATGACAGAGAAGACAAGGACCGAGGATCACTGGTAGCCAACCCCAGAATGCCAATGCTTGGGCAGAAAGCATTGCCTTGATGATGCCTTGATTTGAACGTTTCCTAGCCTTAAGACTGTGAGCCAACAGATTCCTCTTATTTAAGCCAACTGTTGCATCTTGTTTGCTTGAGCAGCCAAGGAAACTAAAACATATACCTAATTTTAAAAGCCAATGCCCTGGAGTTTAGGGCATATTAAATCATGCCAGCCTCAAATCAACTCTGCTCTAGAAGTCTCTACAGAGAATCTGTCTTTCTGGGTACCAAATAGAAGTGACTACAATAAGAAAGCTCCAAGGGAAACAATAGACAACCTTTGAGGCTAGACTCCTAAATTCATCACAGAGATATTTTGATGCATGCCAACTTTCAGGATCAAGACTTTTTTTGAGATGCATAGTGTAAAATTTTTCTTTTAGTTTGTGGCAAGTACACAGCCATATACCCACATACAGTAAAGATAAAGAACATTTCAATTACCCCCAAAATTTCCCTGGTGCCCTTCTTCAGTCTAACCCTCTTCCTATCTTTAGTCTCTGGCATCCACTGACTTATTTTCTATTCCTCTAGTTCTGTATTTCATAGAATGCCACGTAAATGAATCATGTAGCCTTTTGAATCTGGCCTCTTTAACGTTCTCAGCATAATACACTTGTGGATACATAAGCCATGTTGTGTCTTTCAGCAGTTCATTCCCTTTAATTGCTGAGTAGCATTTCACTGTATGGGTATAGCATAATTTGTATGGTAAGAGAGGAACTCGTTTGGTTCAGATGTGTCTGGACCAAGAGGTGGTGGCTGAGATTCCCCAGTTTGCAGGTGGCAGCATGGCACACTGAACTGCCTATGTGCTGCTATCCCACAACATCACGAATGGAAAATAATCCTTTAGGTGTGGATATCCATAAGCCAGGTGCAAATTTTATACAGGTGGTCATAGAATATCAAGATATAGTCATAGATTTCCCTCTACTCATTTCCTACTTCCAGCCAAATATGATTTTTTTCATTTTTAACCCATTTTATTCATGCATCATACAACCCAACCTAAGTAAAGAGACATACCTTTCCACCGTAATCTATATGAAGACATTTGCTTTTCTTCCACATAGAATCCATACCCCTTCCTCATGACCCCCCCACTTGTTGATATTTAATTTTTGCATAATGCCTTTGTTATGTTGAGTGGAAGCATATTACAGTGTTACAGTTGACTACAGACCCTAGCTTACATTGAACGTACCTTTTCTTATGTACCATCTATTTTTAATATCCTACTAATTTGTGTGGCTGGTAGGTATATTCTGCACCCCCAGTTCTTCCAATAAGTATGGGAACTCAATATTTGAAGGACAAGAATAAAGAAAATCCATATGACATCTAATTCAAATTTAGGCAGTCCAAGTTCAGAGCTTTGTGATAGTAAATATTTTCCTGAATAATCTCAGTTTGATAAATGACAATTCCTATTCTGTTGAGTTTGGACAAATTAGGAATCATTTAAAATTTTCTTTTATTTGAAACTTTCATATTATGATATACCCTAAAGACTACATGTTTTTTAATTATGAAGTAAAAGATAAACTCAAAACCAACATACACTGTAAGTATAAAATATCATCTGGCTATAATAAATATTCACATATTATATTCTTCATTTGGCTTAGTCAAATGTCCTAGTATGTTAAATACCAGTTCTGATGGAGTTGAAATAAAATCAATACTCTTAAAGTTAAGGATTAGATTAACCACACTGGACTCACAGGGCTCTTCTGTGAAATGGCAATAACAACATGGTTGCTATGAGCTGACACCTTAGTTGGGGGCTGGCTAGGTTCCCGGGGTAATAAGGGTTGATAAAATATGATTTCTGCCTTTAAGGGACTCACAGTCTGATGTGGGGGTGGGGTTGGATGTGGAGCAGAGAGCAGAGAGATAAATGAAAGGATAGCTATTATTTAACAAGATAACATTTTGCATGATAGAGGTAGATACCATATCTGAATACATAAGACTGGGTACTGAACTTTGAATGTATGTGATAAAAATAATCGGGTAAATCTTCCTCTAAAAGCTAATAACTTATGGACTGACTTTAAAAAATTAAATAGTGCTTAGCCTGGCAAAAACGTGCAAACATGAAATAGGAGTGATCTTGAGGTAGGCTGCTTGAGTTCAAGACCTTGGCTCTACCACTCACTAGATGAGTAAATCTGGGCAAGATACTCAGCATTTCTGTGCTTTGATTTCCTCAAAATATACCTCATCATGTAGTTGTGAGAATTAAATTAATTACTATTTAAGAAATTCCAGGCATATAGTACAATTTAAACATTTTAAAATAAACATAAATGGGCCAAGGGACCTGTATGCTATAGTCCTAGAGGTGGGAATGCATAGTATATTCAGAACTGTGCTTGGAGTGTTTTTTGTTTTGTTTTGTTTTTTGGCAGGAGGGTAAGGTATGAGGAATGGAGTTAAAAGATGTAGGAGTTGAAAGTTAAACTTATGGGGAGCCTTGTATACCATTCAAGGGGATTGTTTTCACCCTGAACATAATGAGAAGCAACTGAAGGATCTTAAAGCAGGCGGTGACCTAGAAAGAACAGAATTAAGGAACCCAGTGAAGATTCTTTGTGATATTCCAATTAGTAAAATTTCTGATGAGGGTGGTAAAGAAGTATTAAGGAGGTAGAATCAATAGATCTTTATGATGGATTATTAGAGGTTAAAAAGATTGGGGGCTAAGTATGATTTGTGAATCCAGCTTTTGTGTCTCAGGGGTTGATGGAGCCATTCACTAGAGAAGAGGGAAGAGGAGGAAAGGGAGGGGAGGATAGTGGTTAAGTGAGAGATATGGAGTCATACATGGGACCTATTTGTTCAGGGAGTCTGAATCACCCAGCTGGTGATTGCCTGAGTGGGCTGAGTGGATAGCTTTCCTCTGAGACCAGTGAGAGGAGAGGAATGGTGATGACACTTGTTGTCCTTGATTTGGGTACATGAAACTGAGTGCAGTCTATGGAAATTGTGTTCTAGAGAGACTCTGGTTCAGGAAAGGAAGTTTACATATGATGGAGCTTCATGAACAGCAGCAAAGCTGAAAATTGCCAAGAAAAAGAGGACTGTGAAACAGGACAAGGTGAGAGTCCTGGGGGTCTGTGAAGCTGTCAGTGCTGCCAGGCCCATGGGTACCTGTTGAGAGTAACAGCCCCCTGAGTTCTTTCTGATGAAATGCTGTGATATGGGACATGAGTCTCCAGCAAAACATAGTCAGCTATTTGATTGGGGCAGGGTGTGACACCTGATCCAGTGACGCTCCTCATCCTTACAGCCATCCCACCACTGCTCGGAATGGGAAAATCTGTGACTGAGAACATTTGATTTCAGATACTGGCGTATGTGACCCTTCATCTCTCCTCTCGGATAGGATACATGAGCCGGGTCCTCACAGGAATTTTGAACCACAATGTGCGACTCCATCAGTGTTGCGACTCAGAATAATTTTCCAGCAATGAAGGAGATGACACCCTGTCTTGCCTCAAGTTCTCACGCATCCTTGTAAAATACCCCATTATATCTTCTTTTGTCAGAGGGAGAAACTGAGCACCATGAGGCTTTGCTAACCTACTCAAGTAAACACTTCGACAAATTCACTGAGTAGCTAGAACTCAATCTGCGGTAAATTGCATATTTATTCTTTATTCTATACTCTCTTGTCAATACTTTGATAAATATAATTCAATCAGCTGTCTGATAGATTTTATTAAAATGTCAAGAGGCTTGCCAGTCAGAATGAAAATGCAGGATAAAAAACATTTTTGTGGGTTTTACTAAACCCACACCGTTGGAACATATCTCCTACTGTTCAGCAAATCCGGGCTCACTCATCTCTATTCTATTGAACTAAGAACACAAAGTGATGGGAGGAATAATGTTTTCCTTTTTCTTCTGCTCAAGCTTTGTGCTTAAGACCAGACACAGCATGTAGCTTTTGGTTCCAAAGCCAGGGAATTTGACAGCTACCACACAAGGTGCACTTTGCTTCATCTAAAATCTTATTTCCCAAGTTTGGGACAACTGACTACCCTGTACACTAAAAGTTTATTTGCCTGTTTCTCCTCTTCTGTAAAAACTGCAAATCATAATAAATAGTATTTTTTATTGGAACCACAATAAATTCCTAATCGAGGGTAAGAAAACATGAAAGGAAGGCCAGACAGAAATTGGTTCCTATGTTATCCCACTTTATCCCTCACTGAAGCTTTTAAAAGGTAAAAATTGACATTATCAGAGGCCTCAAAGGCACACCAGTTGCCCGGATGTACATCAAGGAACAGAATGAAATCTTTCCCGAACAAGTGATTATCAAATTAGAGACCTGTCACCAGCACTTCCTGGGCAGGGTCAGCACCATCTTTGCTCCCAACAGACAAAGAATATGTGACAGGCCGATCGATTCTTTGGTTAACTAAACAACTGACTAATAACAGAACTGACAGCACACAAAGGGTGGTTTGAAGACAAAGAAGTAAAAGGACTCTTTACAGGCTTTTTCTCTCCTTATTCAACAGCTTAGGGAGTTCTGCTTTTAAATTATTATTATTATTAATATTATTATTAGTCATCACTAGCTGAGACTGATGGTGATTCTAAGCTTCTGTTTGAAGGAAGAGGAGACAGAAGTCCCAGCTAATAATGTACATAAGGGGTGTGATTCCTGTGATTCCTTATGAATATAGGGGTGGTAAAGGAGGGGAGGGAAGCAGGCTGATTTATCGGCTTCCTGAAGGAGATGGAGGAGGCCCACATCAATTGTCATCAACTAATTACTCGTCTCCTTTTGTCAAGATAAATTGGTTCATCCAATGTGCTTTCTAAGTGTGTCAGGTGAATTGCATTAAAAAGGAAAAACAGTACTCTCTTCTGTACTCAGTCAAAAAACTTAACAGCTTAATTGTTGTTCTGCTGATGAGAGAGGCAGACTCTGTAATAATTAAGGACACTGGTCTAGGGTTAGACTATTCTGATTTGAGGTTCCCCTTCATTACTTCCTATTGCTGAGGCCTCCAGCAAGTTAATTAGCCTGTCTTTGCCTCAGTTTCCCTACCTGCGAAATGGGAACTAATAATAGAGTTGCTGTGAGAATTTAAAAGATAGTACTGATTTTAAGAATGAAATGAAAGTTATATAAAGTGCTTGTTATGGTTGGTGGCACACAGTAAGAGAGTCAAGATGCAACAATATATTTCTTTTCTTTTTCATTCACTTTTTTTTCCCAGTGACATAAGGAGGCAACTAAAATATTTACAGCTGCATCTTTTCAATGTAAAAAATATCCAGATCCTCCCCCAAAAGCTCATTTAATAATTAGCACTATCAATAATTCAATTACCTTTCCTGTTTGACAGCATTTTCAATTGTCAAAAATCATGAAAGGAAAGAGGCTTGGGATTTCTGTTCTAAAGGTGAAACTGAGGCTCATTAATGTTCTATAACTTGCCAATATATTCAGCCACAAGCTGAAGATCCAGTACAAAAGCTGAGTTAAACATAAAGATTCTGAAATCAGATCTCAGTTTAAATCCTTGTGTCATCACTACTAAGCTGTGTGACAATGGGCAACTTGCTTAACTTCTCTGAATTTTGATCTCATGTGCAAATCAGAAAATTCCAATCTATCTCATCAGGTTGTGGTGCCTATGTCATAGGGTTGTGACAGTGAATAATTAGGAAATAAAGTAAAGCACTTCAGCAGAAAATTTGGTACCAGAGTAAGTATTCAATGCATGGTAGCTGTTACTCGTTCCGATATTATTACTGTTGCTGTCGTTGTTATTATCGTCCTTGTCAATCTCACCATCCCCAGTTAGGTAAAGTGCTTAATAGAAGTGTTACAATTAATTTTAGTTATTATCACAAAGTCTTTTGTTTTTCCCTTCTATGATCATATTCTGGGGGTCATATATCAAATGCACTGAGCATCTAGTATATACTGGAAATAGTCCCCTTGTTAAGGGTGCACATTTTGTTATTTTGATTTAATCCCTTACAAATCAGTCCCCTTGAATGTGACTGCATGTGACTTTTGCTGACAAAGAAAAGTTTCCCCCTCTCCGAAGTAAAATGCAGACTCTTTACCTGTTACAATTTCTCCTTTCCTTTGGAAAATCTACATGGCGGGTGAAAGGAATCTATACCTAATGAACGTCATGTATCCACCACATATTTAATGAGTGCCAGCTATGTTCTAGGTACTGAACCAGGATCTCACATTAAAATGGTAAACAGAATGGACATAGCCCCCCCTCAGTGACCTTGTAATTGTTGGGGAGATGGAATTAATCAAATAAATACATGATAAGAGCTACGGTCAGGGCTAAGAGGAAAGGACTCTCATGCCATTTGGGAACTTATGACAAACCCACCTGGGTCCCCAGGGAGGTTCCTTAAGGATATGACTTTTGCGTGGGCTCTGGTAAATGAGTGGGAGTTAGGCAGGAGGGGTACAAAGGCCCTGTGGTGCAAGGGACATGGAGCATTTAAGAAATTAAATAAGGTCAATATGGAATGAGTACAGCAGCTGCATGCAGACAGAAATACCAAACGAGACCAAAGAAACCAGACCACCCAGGGCTCTGTCAGCTATGATAGGACTTCAGCATTTGTCCTATGAAGACAGCTCCAGGATGGAAGTTGTAAGTATATGGGGATGGGAAATGGGGGAACTAACCAGATTCACATTTTGAAAAGATGGCTCTGGTGGTAAAGAATAGCTTAGAGAGGGGTAGGAATAAGAGCAAGGGGACAATTAGGAAGCTATTGCTTTGTACAGTTGATTCATAAATCTTCACAGAAATTTTGTTAGGTAGTATTTATTGCACCAAGGAAACAGAATGTCAGAGATATTATTTAACCTCCTCCACTTCCCAGAACTGGTAAATGCCAGTTAGAAGAGTACGCTTTCGAAAACAGAGGCCTGGATTCAAATTTTGCCTTAGACCCAGCCTATCTGGCCCCATATCTTGTACTTCAGGTATCAAGATATGCTCACATGCAGAAAGTGGGCTGGTCCCACTAGAAAGGGTCACCCAGAAATGCAGATCCCCAGCCATTCATGTAACATGCACCCCTACACATGTACTCATGCATGAATGCACAGCAATAAATAGGTACTTTTTTTAAAAAAAGAAAGTGGCTTAGATGCAAAACTGTTTCTCTCTAGGGTGAGCAGTCTTGGGAGATCGGCCCTCCCACCCCAGAGAGCTGCTTTAAACGAACCCTTCTCCAGCCTCCCCTGGGTCTGTGATCCTCTGATAAAGGTCCTGCCTCTGTGCCTCTGTGCAGACTGAACCCTCTCACTGGAAAGCCCTTCCTCACTGACCCCCCTATCAATTTTCCAAACACCTCTCCTACCTTTTATAACTTTATCAATGCTCATATTATCTCTGGAATCTTCCCAGTCTTGCTCTTCCCCAGCTCCAGCCACAAAACTAAGTCCAGAGCAGACTTTCACTGGGCATTCCTTCTTATTTCCAACTGCCTCCCACACAGGACTCTGACCTCCTCGAAGGTAGACTGTGTACCTTTAATCTTGCAATCTCTAGCCTGGAAACTGAGTTAAAATAAATGAATGGGACCAATGAAGGAAGGGAGGAAGAAAACAAAGAGGAAAGAAAGAAGAGAAAAAGAAGGGAGGGAAGAAGGAAAAGGATTTCAATTTCAGGCTGTGGGATTCAACTTAAACGATGTTATAACATGCCCAGATCACGGATATTGAATTATGCAAATAGTGAAGAACTCAAAGATATAGTAGCATGATGACCAGGTTGCTATGCCTAGGAAGAAAAGAAATCTGTGAGACGGAGACCGATTTGTGTTGCTCGTGGAGGTAAGGAGAGAGAAGAGGTTTTGGGTAACAACCTGACCAATACTTCCCTGCAGAAATGACCTTGTTTTCTGAGGAGCATCCATTCTTGGCAAGAAAGGGTTGGAAAGGAGTGCTACAGTCTGTGTGGGTCAGAAATCTGTCTTTGGTTTGGGGTTTAGGTATCACAGACGGGCTAGGGCTAGGGCTGCACAATCACAAATTTAGAAATATTTTTAAATACTTTATTATAGCCATTTTGAAGAAGAAATCACTGAAGACCAGACTTGCAGTGACCTGTTTAAGGTCACACTGCCAGGGTTTATATCCTGTGTCCCAATGGGCCTTTCCTAACACTGGAACTGGGTTCTCCTTAGTCATCCATGAAAACACTGATATTTTCATCATTCAGATATTTTACTGTAAGATAAATACAAAACCATTTAATACATTTTGATTGAGTGACCTTGTATAAAGCATTGGCTTACAGAGGCAACTTGGTTTATAAGCAAGGATATAGGCTCTGGAGCCAGATGGACCTTGTCTCATATTCCTGGATTTCCCACTGAACCAGGCAGGCAAGAGCTAGTTAGTGTTCTTCCAGTACATGAGGTCTCCCTGGGCTGGAGGGTGGAGGGGACACTGGGTGGAAGGCAGACATGGGGGAGTTCCTGTGTCCTTATTCAAAGCAATTGCATTAAGATCTAAAATGTATCTAAATCCAAAGTGTGAGCAGGTACTTTTTAAAAAAAATTATTTGAGAAGTGGATTTCAGAACAGTCATGTATAAAATACAGGATTCCCATACACCACCCCAACACTACTACCTTGCTTTGATGTGGAACATCTGCTAAAATTAATGATAGCACTTTTTTATAATTGTACCATTAATTAAATCCGTGGATTAACTATGTGTATACTTAGTTCCAGTTTTTTACTTTTATTGTTATATACATAGTCTTACATCTCCCCTCTTAATTATAATCAGATATATATTTCAGTTTAATTGTGTTTACAGTTACATCACTACCATCCATTACCAGAACATTCCCATCACTCTAAATAGGAACCCTGTACATTTTAAGCCTTAACTTCCCATTCTCTATCCCCATTCTATCCCCTAGTAACCTACCTTCTAGATTCTGACTCTATGAGTTGGTTATTCTAATTGTTTCAAATCAGTGAGATCACACAATAGCTATCCTTTTGTGTATAGTTATTTCTTTCAACATGTTTTCTAGATTCATCTATGTCATCTTATGCATCAGAATTAATTCCTTTTCAATACTGAATACTATTCCATCTTATGTATATACCACATTTTATGTATCCATTCATCCGTTCATAGACACTGGAGTTGCTTACATCTTTTGGCACTTGGGAATAATGCAACTATGAACATCAGTGTGCAAATAACTGTTTAAGTGCCTGCTTTTAATTCTTTTGTGTATATATATATACTGAGTAGAGTGATTGCCAGTTCATATGGTAGCTCTATATTTAGCTTTCTAACGAACTGCCAAACTGTCTTCCACAACAGCTGTACCATTTTACATTGCTACCAGTAATGAATGAGTTTTTCTACTTCTCTGCATCTTCTCCAACATTTATTGTTTTTTTTTTTTTAAATAACAGTCATTCTAATGGATGTGAAATAGTATCTCATTATGGTTTTAATTTGCATTTCCCTGATGGCTAAAAAAGTTGAACTTCTTTCATGTGCTTTCTGCCCATTTACATATCTTCTTTAGAGAGATGTCTACTCTAGTCTTTTGCTCTTTTTTTTTGGCTTTTTTGTTGTTAAATGGAAGGATTTCTTTATATATTTTTGGATATTAAACATTTATTGGATATATGGTTTCCGAATATGTTCTCTCATTGTATAGGTTGCTGTTATGCTTTCATGATAAGGTCTTTTAAAGCACAAAAGTTTTTAATTTTGATGAGATTCCATTATCTATTTTTTCTTTTTCTCTTTTTTTTTTTTACTGTGATTTGGGTTAAGAAACCATTGCCTACCACAAGGTCTTGGAGAAGCTTCCCTACATTTTCTTCCAGGTCTTTGACCCATTTTGAGTTGACTTTTGTAGATGGTGTTATATATTGATCATCCTTCTTTTTTCTTGCAAATGGTGATCCAGTTTCCCAGCACCATTTGTTGAGGACACCATTCTTTTAAAATGGAGTGGTCTTTGCATACTTGTCAAATATCAGTTGTCCATAAATGTGAGGGTTGATTTGTGAACTCTCAATTCCATTGGTCTATAGGTCTGTCGTTGTTTCAATTACGGTGGCTTTCTAATAAATTGTGAGATTGGGAATGTGTGAATCCTTCAACTTCATTTTCCCTTTTTAGGATGGCTTTAGGTATTCAGGACTCTTTACTCTTCTACATAAATTTGATGACTCGTTTTTCCATTTCTGCAATGAAGGTTGTTAGAATTTTGATTGGTATTGTATTCAATCTGTAAATGTATTTGGGCAGTATTGACATCTTAACAATATTTAGTCTTCATATCCATGAGCATGAAATTTCCTTCCATTTATTTAGATCTTCTTTAATTTCTATTACTTTCTGTGTACAAGTCCTTTGCATCCTCGGTTGTATTTTATTCCTAGATTTTTTATTCTTTAGTTGCTATTGTGAATGGGATTTTTTTCTTGAGTTCTTCTTTTAATTGTTCATTATTACTACTTATGTATCGAAACTCTCTTGATTTTTTAGTGTACCCAAAATCTTGTACTCTACCACTTTGCTGAATTCATTATTAGCTCTTGGATCACTGCTATGGATTCTCCATGATTTTCTGGATTTAAGGTCATATTACTGAAAATAGGGAATGTTTTGCTTCTTTCTTCATAATTTGAATGCCTTTTATTTCTTTTTCTTGCCTAATTGCTTTGACAAAAATTCCAGTACAATGTTGATTAACAATGGTGGCAGTGGGCATCTTTGTTTTGTTCCTGATCTCAGAGGAAAAGGTTTCAGTCTTTCAGTATTAAGTAGAATATTAGCTGTGGGCTTTTCATATATACCCTTTATCATGTTGAGGAAGTTTCCCTTTATTCCTAGGGTTGTAATTGTTTTCATCAGAAAAGGGTGCTGGATTTTGTCAAATGCCTTCTCTGCATCGATTGAAATGATCATGTGTTTTTTTTTTTCCTTCATTTTGTTAAGGTGGTGTATTACATTGATTGATATTCTTATGTTGAACCAACCTGGCATACAAGGGATAAATTCCAATTGATCATGGTGTATGATCCTTTTAATGTGCTGTTAGATTCAGTTTGCTTATATTTTGTTGAGGAGTTTTGCATCTATATTGGTAAAAGATATTGGTCTATAGTTTTCATTGATTGTGATACCTTTATCTGGCTTTGGTATAAGGATGATATGGCTCTTTGTTATAAATTAGGGAGTGTTCCCTCCTCTTCAATGTTTTGAAAGCATTTGAACAGAATTGTGGTTAAGTCTTTTTGGAATTTTGGTAGAATTCCCCTGTGAAGTCATTTGGTCCTAGGCTTTTCTTTGTTGGGAGGTTTTTGATTACTGATTCCATCTCTTGACCAGTAATTGGTTTGTTGAGATCTTCTATTTCTTCTTGAGTCAGTGTAGGTAGTTCGTGTATTTCTATGAATTTGTCTCTTTCATTTAATTTATTGGTCTACAGTTGTTCATAGTATTCTCTTAAGTTAGTTTTTATTTCAGTGGGGTCCATAGTAATGTTTCCCTTTTAATTTCTGATATTCATTGTTTGTATCCACTCTTGTTTTTTTCTTTGTCAGCCTAGCTAAAGGTTTGTCAGGTTTTTTTTAATCTTTCAAACAACCAACTTTGTTTTTTTTTTATTCTCTCTACTGTTTTTGTATTCTGTTTCATTTATCTCTGTTCTAATCTTTGTTATTTCCTTTGTCCTGCTTACTTTGTGTTTAGTTTGCTGTACTTCTAGTTCTTCAAGTTCTGAAATTAGGTCTCTGGTTTGAAGTCTTTTTCGTTTTGAATGTAAACATTTAGCGCTATAAATTTCCCTCTCAGCATTACCTTTGTTTCTACCTATATACATTTTGGTATGTTGTATTTTCATTTTCATTCACCTCAAGATATCTCCTAATTTCATTTCTGATTTCCTATTTAACCCATTGGTTGAGTATGTTTTTTAATTTCCACATATTTGCGAATTCTGCATTTCTCCATCTGTTATTGATTTCTACCTTCATTCCATTGTGGATGGAAAGTATACATTGTATGGTCTCGATATTTTTTAATTTATTGAGCCTTGTTTTATGATGTAACATTTGGTCCACCCTGGAGAGTAATTCACACGCACTTGAGAAGAACGTATATTCTGTGTTTGTTGGGTGCAGTATTCTATATATGTCTCTTGGGTCTAGTTCCTGTAATACATCATTCAAGACTTGTATTTCCTTACTGAACTTCTGTTCTAGCCATTTTTGAGAATTGTATGTTAAAGTCTCCTACTATAAATGTAGAACCATTCATTTCTCCCTTCAAATCTGTCAGCACTTGCTTCCTATATTTTGAGGCTCTGTTAGGCGCATATATATTTGTAACTGTTACATCTTCCTGTTGAAATGTTTCTTTTAGCAGTGTATAATATGACCATCCTTGTCCCACATAATTACTTTTTACTTAAAGTCTGTTTATCAGATGCTAGTATAGCCTTTCCAGACCTCTTTTGGTTATTACTTGCATTACATATATATATATATATATTCTCCATCTTTTCATCCTCAACCTACTAGTATCTTTGGATTTAAGGTGCAGCTTTTTCAGGAAGAATAGAACTGAATTATGTTTTGTATCTATTTTGCCCATTTTTATGCCATTTGTATCCATCTCGGCCTTTGGACTGGGAAGTGCAATACATTTACATTTGATGTCACTACTGATAATGCCAGATTTTCTTCTGCAATTTTACTATTAAGTCTTTGTAAGTCTTCTATTTTTTCTGTTTCTTATTTCCATTTTAAGCCTACTTTGACATATATTTGATTGTTTTGTGTTGTACTGCATTGAGTGTCTTCTCATTTCTATCTGGATATATTTTTCATCTATTTTCCTTGTCATTACCATAGGGTTAAAATTTAAAATCCTAAATATATACTCAAATTTGGCTTGATACCAACTTAACTTCAATAGCATGCACATATACTTCTCCTATACCCCTCTCTCCCCCTATCTTCTTTTTGTGTGTACTTGTTACCCCTCACATATCTTTGTACTTTGTACATCCACAAATATAGATTTATCAATACTTTTTATGCATTTGCATTTTAGCACCTGTAGGAAGCAAGAAGTGGAATTCCATACCAACTCAAACACCATAATAATACTGGCATTTCTAATCATCCAAATGTTTGCCTTTATTACAGGTCTTTATTTCTTCGTTCCACTTAGAACCACCATCATGTGTCTTTTTCTTTCAGTCTGAAGAATTACCTTTAGTATTGCTTGTAGGGCAGGTTTAGTGGTGATGATTTGTCTCATCTTTTGTCTATCTGGAAATGTCTTAATCTCTCCCTCATTTTTTGAAAGAATGTCTCACCAGATATAAAATTTTTTGGCCTGCAGTTGTTTCTATTAGCAATTTAAATATTTCAACTCACTGCCTTCTTGTCTCAATGGTTTCTGATGAAAAATTGGCTCTCAATCTAATTGGGGCTTGTACATAGCAAGTTTCGTTTCTTTTGCAGCTTTCTGAACTTTCTCCTTCCCTTTTGCATTCAGTAGTGTGATCATTATATGACAGGGTATATTTTTCTTCATGTTTATCCTGTTTGATATTCTCTGGACTTCTTGGATATTTATAACCATGTGTTTTGCTAGGTTTGAAAAGTTTCTTGTCATTATATTTTTGATTCTTTCTTCTTTCCCTTTCACTCTTTCTTCTCCTTTTGGGCTCTCATAGTGCATATATTTGCATGTTTGAGGGTGCCCCCGAAGTGTCTTAGACTTTTTTCACTTTTAATAATTCCTTTTTTATTTCTGCTTCTCAGCTTGACTTATGTCAAGTGTCTTGTCTTTGAGTTCACTGATTCTTCTGCAAGATCCAATCTGCTCTGGAAACTCTCCTGGACATTTTTCCTTTCAGTTATTGTGGTCTTCAACTCCAGTAGTTCTGTTTGGTTCCTTTTTAAAAGTTCTATCTCTAAGACTGTCATATTGCTCACTTATTCTTTTCCTGATATCTTTTACTCCTTAAATCTTTATGTATATTTTTTTTTTTTTTTAAGAGAGAGGGAGGAAAGGAAGGAAAGACAGAGAAGGAAGGAAGGATGGAAGGAAGGAAGGGAGGAAGAAAGGGAAACATCTTTAAACATTTTCTTGTTTTATTATATTTTGTTTGTTTGTTTGTTTTTTACATGGGCTGGGGCCGGGAATCGAACCGGGGTCCTCCGGCATGGCAGGCAAGCACTCTTGCCCGCTGAGCCACCGCGGCCCGCCCTCTTTATGTATTTTTAAGATCACTTTTAAAAGGCTTTGTTTGGTATGTCCACATTCTCATCTTCATTGGTGTTTTCTGGAATTTTATCCTGTTCCTTTGGGTGCACCATCATTTCTTGCTTCTTTGTCTGTCTTGTACTCTTTTGGTGCACACTGTACATCTTAATATTTAAAACAGTTAACTCTAGGATTTATTCCCTGAGGTGTCTTTTTCTTGATTTTGTAACACACTAGTGATAGGACAGAAATTTTTTTTGAGCTTTAGCTCTCCTATCAGGAGACTCATACAGGGTTCTCCCTATCTTTCTAGGGATCTCTCTCATTCTAGGCCTTGCCTGTTAATTGATTTAGATTTTACCTTTTGACAGAGGTTTTGTAGGCCCCTCTGTTTCTCAGGAGCTGATGTTTCTCTCCTGGGTATTTGAAACCAACAGACTTTTGCCTCAAACCGTTTGCCTTTATGTATTTTTTATAATCAAGCTACTTTTCTTTTTTTATTAATTAAAGAAAAAAAAAAGAAATTAACCCAACATTTAGAAATCATTCCATTCTACATATGCAATCAGTAATTCTTAATATCATCACATAGATGCATGATCATCATTTCTTAGTACATTTGCATCGATTTAGAGGAAGAACTAGCAAAACAACAGAAAAAGATATAGAATGTTAATATAGAGAAAAAAATAAAAATGATAATAATAGTACAAAAGAAAAAAAGGACAAACAAACAAACAGACAGACAAAAAAAAAACCCTATAGCTCAGATGCAGCTTCATTCACTGTTTTAACATGATTACATTACAATTAGGTATTATTGTGCTGTCCATTTTTGAGTTTTTGTATCTAGTCCTGTTGCACAGTCTGTATCCCTTCAGCTCCAATCACCCATTATCTTACCCTGTTTCAAGCTACTTTTGACTGGAAGGCCAATTCTGTTAGCAGGAGCATGCTGGAGAGAACTTTACAAAGTCACTCTTTCCCAGCCAAAACAGTGCCAGCGACCCACAGAGGGGGTACATTTCACTGGGGAGGGGATCAGGAAGGGCACCAAGAGCTTCTCCCTAACAATTTCAGCCCTTCAGTTAACTGTCCCCTGCAGCCTCAAAGAAGTATAGCTTCTTTAAGTTTCCACCACCATGGAAACTATGGTGGCCACCACCTTTGTTCTGGGTAGGTTGAAAGAATAGCCACCCTCAGAGCTGGGCCTTGCACGATACCATGTTGCTAATCAAAAGCCATGATAAATGATCATCTATGTCCACCCCTGGTCTTGATTTGAGGAAGAAGATTTTTAATTCCCTCTATGTCACCAGCTAGCCATCCAGGGGCTGGACCCCACAGCAGCCCATTGCAAGTGTGGAGATGGGCACCAGTAGCTACTATATGGGGAAAGTATTTTATTGTTCTTTACTGTAATTTATCAGCCTCTTCTTCCTGCCCTTCCCTGGATGCTATTGTGTTCTTCTGGCCTTTGGAGCTTCAAATAGTTATTTCAGATAGTTCCTCTCTGTTTAATATTCATTTTGGTGGAAGGACCAAGTCTTGAAATGCCCTACTCCACCATTTTCCCACAATGTACTCCCAAAAATAATTTTTAAGAATAAATGTTATTGGATATGAATTTATGCCTACAAACCTCAAGTGTACAAATAATGTCACATCACTTGATTTTTAAAAATTCAAATTAAACATCAATTTTGAGCACTAACTTTACTGAGCTGAGAGAAAGTTCAATATCAGAAAATTCTGGAGTTTTTTATACTCAGAGCTTGCAAAGTTACCAATGGTCTTGTGCAGATGATAGCCTTTGGGGAGGACCCTTATGACTTTGGAGCACACTAGCCATGTTTAAAAATGTCATTGCCCAGGGCAGGCCACGGTGGCTTAGCAGGCAAGAATGCTTGCCTGCCATGCCAGGGGACCGAGGTTCGATTCCTGGTGCTTGCCCATGTAAAAATAAAACAAAATTAAAAAAAAAAAGATGTCATTGCCCAGGTTCGTGTAACTCCTTGGACTTCAGTATTTCTGTTTCTTTTTTGTCATACTGGGCACCAGGCCCTCTGCCAAGGTCAGGTCCTTGCCCTGATTCCCAAAGTCCAGAATTATAGTACTCCCAGCCTTGACAAAGTTTCCACTACTTTTGTTGGAAGGGAGAATGCAAATGAAAGGCCTGTGGGTCCTCAGGACCCCTAGCCCCTCCAGACCCAGACCTCTGTGTCCTTCTTTCCTGGTCTTCCAGTATCTTCTCTTTGCCTCTGCCTCTCTGATTTTATTTCTGATTCTCCTTTTCCTTTAACTTCCCTGCCAACTCGAAATGCTTTAGATCTTTTCCTGTCCGAACAATAAGTATAATCACCTTAGAGGTTTGTCTTTTGTAAATGCCAGGAAGAGCAGTTTCCCTAGGGCAAGGGAACAAAATGCCTGTTCTCTTTAGAAAGGGGACAAAAAAGAGAGACAGTCCTGGTTCTTTCTGTCCATTCTTCCACTTCAGGAGAAACAAAACATAAATCTTATCACAATGGATTATCTTCACACAGTAGAGTGCCAAAGTTTTGAATGATTTACTCTTCACGTGTAAACAAGAGCCAATTTAGGGCTAACTCTCAGGCATTCACATTCCAATTGTGCTTCCTTTTGAGTGGGAAAAGGATAAGTTCAGCTACTCTGGGGAGCTCCCATGCCAGAGCTTTTGAGGTGACCCTTAAGGATCTTAGGCTTGAGGGGAGAGGACATCAGCTGCCTTCAAGGCCCAGAGGGAGGAGGATTAAGTGAAGTCTGTCAGGAAAGCAGAGAGCACATAGTAGGTGCTCCATAAACTTGTGACAATCTTTCCTTACTGGCTCTGCTCCTCAGGAGAGCACAGAGGTCTGGAGAAGAAATACACAGGACCCGTGGCTGCTTATAGTGCATCCAAAAATGATTCGACTGCAGAGTCTGCCTTCTGTATAGTCAACACATTTAAAATACCATTAAACCTTTGCTTTCTTAGCTCCGTGGGTTCCTGCAACCTACAGCTTGCAAAATTTCTGTGTCTGTAGGGGTTCATAATATACTCCAGGCTTGATGTGGCACTACACATGCTTCCATGAAGCGATCATGGGGAAGAAGGCGATATGCCTTACCTCCTATTTTGAGATGGCAATTTTGCATGATATTTATCACTCTCCTTGATTATGTATTTTTGTTCCCGGTGATCATTTCTCATCGGGGTGGAAGGTGCCTGTTAGAATTCTGCAATCTAATTTATTTAGAGTTTTTGTCTTAGAAGCATCCAGTGCAGAAAAAACAAAAACAAACAGAAAAACATAAGCTCCCACATCACCAGGGGCAAAGTGAGAAAGAAAAGAGAGGCCATTGATTACTAGAAAGCATTTATGGCACACCCACCATATTCTGAAGCCTAAGGCAAATGCTTTACCTCCATGATCTTTAACTTGCCAATCTGCTTGACAATCTCAGGCGTTAGGTAGCTTAACTAATGACACTTAGGAAGTGTCATGGTCAGGATTTGAACCTAGCTCTGACCAGTTCTTCACCGTGTTCTCAGGTCACTGAACAATTATTATACAGCCACTAAAAGCCAGGTGTTTTCTGTCCAGGAAATGCAGAGGTGGATGGAGTTTTCATTCTAGGAAAGACTACTTCCTATTATACATGACATTATCCCTAGGCAGAAGTGACTTCTATAGGTCAAAATGTCTGGGAGCTTAAAGAAGGCAGCAATCATATACTTTAGGGCAGTTGGATAAGTTTTTATATGGGTCGTGAAGAAGATATAAGAGGAAGAGCATTCTACAGGTAAAGAGTTGCTTGATCAAAAACTCAGAAGTAAGAAAATTTCAACGGGTTTGTTGAAAGTGAAGATGGAAAATGAGTTCTCATAAAAGCTAGCATGAAGACCAAAACTACCTTCTTTACTCTTAGACTGTGCTTTGCTGTGTCTAAGGAAGATATTGGTTTGGGCACCTGTGATTAATATGGATGCTGCAGCTACCAGAGATGAGGTTCAAAATCTTGCCCCAGCTGGCTGATGTCCAATGTACAGTATCATATGAATGCCAGGAAGCAGGAATTACAAACAGAATAAAGATAGAATAGGGATGCGAGGTGGCTGTCCCAAGGTCCACAAAAGGTCTCTTCAAAAGAGCTCCCGTTGATCATCTCATGTATGTCATTATCCCTAAAACTCCAACAACTCTTCTCTGTTTATGGGATCTAATACCATCTTTTCAGCCTGGCATCCAACTGCTTTCAAAAGCATCTTCTCCAGGCTCGCCACCCACCCCCTCGCACAGGATGGAAGAGGGTTCCCAATTGCCCCAGCCTCTCTCAAAACCTCCACATCTGACTGCAGCACCTTTCTCCATCCCTTCTTCTTCTCCCCATCTGCACAAAGGCATCCCCTAACTCACCTCTTCAGACTAATGCAAAAATCTCTTCCTCAGTAACACCTTTCTCTTTGACATCAGGCAATGTTAGTGGTTCCTCCTGGTGCTCCTGCTTCCTCTTATGTTTCTCCTTGTGAAGGTTCTTAGACTATGGTGCCATAATGATCTGAGGTCAAGTTTTCCTTTGCTGACTTTCTGCACCTCCAGGGCTTTGGAGGCATTTTTTTTTTTGGAACAAATGAGTGAGTGAGTGACTGTGTGAATGAACCATTTCTCTAGCCCCACTGCCTGAGCCAAGGTCTGCCCCAGTGGGTGGAAGAGTAGGCAAGTGAATGAGTGAGGGTAAGAATAAACAAATGAATGAGAGGGTTAACAGTGGAACGGAGATGGATTCCTGCTCTGACCTACACCCTGTGACCATAGGCAGGTATGAGAAGTGACAGACACAGGGACACGTTCCTGAGACAGCTGCTGTGAACCTGCCATAGAATTCAGCAAGTGACAGATGGTACTGAAACAGCTTCTCAGAGGGAAAAGAAATCAATTGACCTAAAAAAAAAAAACTAAAAGAGGATTAAAATCTTAAAGACAGTCTGCGTCTGTACAATTCTGTTGTTGAAGCTTTCAGTAGCTGCCTGGTGGAAATCTCTGCTATATATTTTCCCCCATTTTCGATCTGATGTAGAGCAATGTTTTCCAAAGCGAGTGTCCCCTGTCTACTAATATCTAGTCATGCAGCTACATCCCTCCCTTGAGCTGCACAGATAAATCACATCACTGCATAGTGTGGTAAACAGCACATATGGAAAAGCCAGGCTGGGGGGAGTGAAGAAAAAAAAAAGGCCACCCTGGGCTTAGTGGATACAAGGATCTAGGTACAAATCCAAACTAGACCATGTACAAGTTGGGGAGCCCTGCACTAATTTATTAAATTTCTTTTTATCTACAATGTCTCCTTATTTATAAAATGGGAAGAATATCCTCAACCACTGTTATGAGAACGGAATGACCCCTTGTAGCTGCTCATTCGGTGTCAGCCCTCTGCCAGCCCCCTGCCATCCATCCTAGAGAGAAAGAATGCTGAGAGGGTTAGATTTAGTAGGAAAAGCATCCTGGAAGGACTTGAGTTATAGTGGTATAACTTTGGGAAGCTCTCAAAGCACTTTTTAACGGGTTTTCATTTGTTTCTCCGAACAAACTAGTGTTGCAAGCCTCTGGGGTGGGATTTTAAAGCATGCTCATAAACAATCTCAAGTTTGGAACATTCATGCTGTTAATGCTCCAGGCATCATATACTCCTGTCTTTCCTTTCACTTACTTTCTTGGAATTTCTCTTTTTTTTCTCATTTGTTCATTCATTCATACATCTTTCCTTTCATTTGTCCAATCGTTAACTAATAATGCATCACTTCTTTATTTTTCACTCATATATTAAACATCTAAATGACTACCTCCTTTGGAGTAAGCACTGTGTTGAGCACATAGAATACAGACATACTCTTAACCCTCAAAATGTTCACTTTCCATGTGGTGGCAAGACACACATGCACAGACACACATACATACACAATTCTATACAAAATGCTAGGAGCTACGATAGAAAGATGAACAGGGGATTGTGGTAGCATAGATGGGTGTGTAATTAAACACTGTCTGGAAGAAGCAAAGCAGACTTCTAGGAGGAGGGGAAAGCTTCAGGAGCATCTTCTATAACCAGTATCAGAAGATCCCTTAGAAAAGCTTTTTGCTGATGGTCTTCCTCAGCTATGCCATTATAAGGCGGGACATTAGCTATCCATTGCCCTGGGGAAAAATCATAATGGAAAATGTTCTAGCCAGACAAGGTTTAATGTATTCTTTTTCATATAGGACTAGGTGCTGGGGAGATTGAAGATTAATTGCAAAAGGATTTCACAGCCTTTAGAGGATAGAGGATCTAAGATCCCAAACTCTGTTTCAGAAATATAAAAGTAAGAAGATCATGGTCAAGGTGTGTTGACAGAATGGATGCTAAGGATTGTAAAAGAGACTTCACCAGCAAAGCCAAGGGCATCTGGCTGATGACCCTGACTAAGCCCAAGGCACAGGTCATGTAGAGGAGTCCTCAGTCTGGGACTGAAGCTGGAAGCTCCTCAGGACTCAGTAATCCTAATTCAGTGTCTTATTTGAGTTAGCAGTAGATGAGTTAGTATATGTGTGTGTGTGTGTGTGTGTGTGTGTGTGTGTGTGTGTGTGTGTCTTGTCATCCCATGAAGAGCAAACATTTTGAGGGTTAGGATTATGTCTGCATTCTAGGTGCTCAACACAGTGCTTGCTCCAAAGGAGGTATTCATTTAGATGTTTAATATATGAATGAAAAATAAATAAATAAGTGATGCATTATTAATTAATGATTAGAGGAATGAAGGGAAAGATGGATGAATGAATGAGTAAATGAGAGGAAAAAAAGAGAAATTCCAGGAAGTGAAAGTGTATGTGTGTGTGTGTGTGTGTGTGTGTGTGTGTGTGTATGCAGGCAAAGAGAGCTGAAACTTTGGGATCCACCGTAGGAACCTCACAGTACTGCAGGGAACTAGCCAATCCTATCAGTGAGGATGGAACCAGGGAAATAGAAACCACCTCAAATCTTTATAGCAGAGGAAATTTAATGTGAAGAATGTGTTATGTAGATGAAGGATGAGCCAAGAACCAAACAGATGATTGTGAGCTCATCCAGAGATTAGCAATATCAAGTATTTACCAACTCCCTGGAGAAAGAGGGAATGGAAATAAGCAGTATTTCCCAACCTAAGAATCTGAGGCAGCTTCTTTCTTCCACCATCTTATAATCACCCCCTAGTGCCTCTCATTAGCTGGAGCTAGTTGAAACCCAGCTATAACAGACATCTGAAAATTCCTACCTGCTGTAATTAGCCCCTTCACTCTGATTCAGAGCAGAGTAAGGAAGGGCAAGATTGGATCTAATAGAAAACAACCCTCAGACTGGTATACAAGGTCATCTTTGTAGCAATAACCAAATTCAGGCTGTGCAAAACCTGTCTTCTGCAGCAACACCACGTGGTAGCAAGAAGCCATGGTGGAGGTGAACTGGTGAGACTCCAGGTCTCTCTCAGTTTTTAAAAAGTTTCAAAATTCTTAGACAATTCAGACATGAGATGTGGGACACTAGGTAGGAACCCAAGACAAAATAGCAGATTTCATGTCAAAAAGGCAATTGCTTGATAAATTAATGGACAAAGAAAACTGTATTTGAAAGTAATTGAAACCAAAATTAGGAATGATATCATATAGATTACATGAGGATAGAGTAATAAAAACAGCTCTAATATGTGCCAAGTACTGTTCAAAAAATTTTACATAAAATAGGCCACTTAATAACTCACTATTACTCTAAACCAATATGTATTATTATACCTAACTTATAGATGAACAAACTGAAGTTTAGTGACTTGTGAAAGGTCACATAACCAGGAAATAGCAAAGATAAATTTCAATCCAAGTTCCCTTTTATTCCAAAAATAAATGGCCTTAATCACTGTGGTATATGGCCGCATAGAAAAAAAAAAAGTTGTTCTTTAGCATCATAATTGCAATGAAGTCTGTTTGGTTCCACTGTAAAGGGCAGCATAAAGTGCCATGTAGAGGCGAAAAGACCATGTATCACTAATGCAATGTGACATCCCAGAAATCAGTATCAGTGCGCTGATGAAAATTTAGTTGCACAATGTGTAGCAGTGATAGTCTTCTAAGCTTCTGTAATTGGATGATCTGGCACTAGATCTGATCTCCCCACAGCTAGAGAGAGAAGTTGGTCCCAGGGAGCTTAGCCTGGGGAAATGAGCTGAAACCAACCAGAATGGAATTTGAGCTAATTATCCTGCAAAATATGTCCAAGATCTGAGCTGTTATTCAGAAAGTCCCCCCAGGAATGGTGCAGAAGAGATGCCCCATTGCCTTTAACTCCTCTGAGTAAATGCTGTGTAAACACAAAGCACCCAGATGATGGTTATGACAGTGTCCCATCAGCTAAGAATTAGCGAAGGCTCTCAGGAGCTAGAAACCAGGGGCCACTGCAGAAACAGATGGAGACGGTCCACAGTAACAACCACCCTAATGCAATGCCCAGGTCGCACCACATTTAACACTGTTCTTCCAGGGAAGAGCCACTCACCCATAAGAAAGATCTATGACACACCAAGAAGGGGCTATAGAAAGCAGTGAGAGCCTTATACCTCATTCACCATATGCCATCCACAGATTGTGGGCATTTCCAGCCTCTAAACATTACTTGAAATACAGGGATGGCCTCTTGGGAAACCACATCTACCTTTACACCCCCTTTCATGTTTCACTGGATCATTTAATGACACAATCCTTTGAAAGACATCTTTATCAGGAGGCTGTGAGCTCATGAATTGGGGGTTGCTTGCCTGAAGGAATCAAGAAAGACCTCATGCAGGTAGGGTTGCTCCTTCAGCTGGGGCATGGCGAATGTGTAGGGCTTTTCCCAGGGATCATGGCTTTGTCCAATATTGCCATTTTTCAGATCCTATTCACTTCAAATAAATAAGTATTATCAAATGTGGGTTTATCAGTTTTCAAGATATTCTCACAATTATCCAATATGTCCACAGCAGAGTTAGGTTTAAAAGACAGGTAGTTATCCCAATCTGTATGGCTGCTACATGGATGACCTGCCCCTCTCCCTTTGGAGCAAAGTCACACTGAGGGATTTTAATTGCCTAACTTTCCTTGTTGCTAATGCTAGTTGTGAAAATGACTGAGGAGGAGATATGTCACACTTCATGTGCAGGTGGTATAATGACTAATGATTTACATTATAACCATTGAGACTTTGCCTAAAAATTAGATGATTGAATTTGTCAGATATGACTATGTTTTCATGAGCCACAGTGAAATCACAATTTCATTTGACATGAATTAATACAGAAAGAGCTATTTAACTTCAGGCAAGGCTAGTTTATTCAGTCTTGATGCTACGATAGGCTGGGTTATTCAACCTGAACCCAGAGAAAGGGTTTACTGAGACATCAACAGTACTTCCAATTTTGAGCACCAATTATACACCAAGTGTTTCATGTCTTCTTGCATATGTCACCATATGTAACCCTCCCAACAGAATGAGAATCAGTTTATTTATTTTATATTTGGGAAAGCTTGTAACTTGTCCAAGTCGCATGGTAAAGTTCAGGAGGCACACACAATTCATGCTAGGTTTGTTTGATTCCAAACTACATGTTCTTTACCCTAAACTGGGAAGCTAGAATGAAAGCATTGAAAGAAAAGAAATTTATAAAAGGAGAATCTCAAATTTGGAAAGAAGTCCAACATAACTAAATTTGGTGTAGCCATGAGACCTAATGAGTCTTCAGTCACAGGGGTTGTCAGAGAAGCAGGAAAAAATGGAGCTGGGTTGGAATGGTTCTAGGACTAGGGTACTGATGGGTCCAGGACCAGGCTCTGGTGTCCTGCTGTCAAGAGCATGGACCGTGAACAGTTCATTCAACCATTGTCATCAAAGCCACAGGAGATATATTTTTATACCTTTTTAAATGGCAAAGGTTAAGAAGTTTTTCAATAGAAAATGGTGAAGAGCTTGTGGAACAAAAGGATCTTTCATCGTTTTCTGGTGAGAATATAAATCGGCATAAGCATTTTGGAAAAATAACTTGGCATTACCTTGCAGCATTGAATATTTGCATATCCTGTGACCCAGCAATTCTACTCCTAGGTATACCCAAGAGAAACTCTTATATATCTAACAGGAGATATGTTCAAGAATGCATACAGCAGTATTGCCTGCAGGAGCAAACATTTGGATACACCCCAAATGCCCATGCTCAGGTGAAAAGAAAAAGAAAATGTGGCATATTCATATGATGGGATATAATTCAGTAATCAAAGTGAAAAACCTATTGTTATACACAGCAATATGGTACTGTAGTAATACTGCATACAAATAAACCCCATGATATCCTTTTTATAAGTTTAAAAACAAGTAAAATAAAACTACTTTATGTAAAGGAAAATATGTAACAAATGAAAACAAATTGCAAGATAGTGTTATTCTGGGTGATGGAATGAGGAAGGATGGAGTAGAGGAGAATCACATATATAGACAGGTTTTTGTTACTTGGCGGACTGCTGTAATAATGACCCTAAGGTCCCCATGCCCTCCTATACCCACACCATTGATAGTCTTTTTCCACAATGACTATGGACTTGATAAGCCCCTTGCTTAGGCCAAAGGGATAACAGCAAACATGATGGGTGCACATCTGAACAGTGTTTGTACATTGAACTTGCCATTTTTACCACTCCTGGAAATACTGCAGCAACTAGCATATTAATATACTTGGGCTATTCTGGTGGAGAACCATGGTCCAGCCAATCTGTCACCCCAACTGACCAGTATCAATCAGCCATCAATATTAGCCTCCAGTACTGGTGAATGAGGCTACCTCAGACCATCCACCCTGTTCTAGTTTGCTAGCTGCCGGAATGCAACACATCAGAGACAGATTGGCTTTTAATAAATGGGGATTTATTTTGTTAGTTCTTCAGAGGAAAGGCAGCTAACTTTCCACTGAGGTTCTTTCTTACGTGGAAGGCACAGGATGGTCTCTGCTGGTCTTCTCTCCAGGCCCCTGGGTTCCGACAACTTTCCCCAGGGTGACTTCTTTCTGCATCTCCAAAGGCCTGGGCTGAGCTGCAAGTGCTGAGATGAGGAATGCCGAGCTGCTTAAGCTGTGCTACGTTGAGCTCTCTCATTTAAGCACCAGCCAATTAAGTCAAACGTCACTCATTGCAGCAGATACGCCTCCTAGCTGACTGCAGATGTAATTAGCAACAGATGAGATTCATGTACCGTTGGCTTATGTCCACAGCAACAAGACTAGGTATGCTCACCTGGCCAAGCTGACAACTGAATCTAACTAACAAATGTCCACCCCTTGTCAACTTGGCAACTTCAAGAATCACCTTAAACAGGTGCAAAAAATTCTCTTCTTGCTGTGGACCTGTGAATCTCAAAACAAGTTGTCTAATGCCAAGATGCAAAGGAGGATATTCACAGGATACAGGTTTTCATTTCCATAGGGAGAAATTGGAAGAACACAGATGTAAAACCTGCAGGGCAAACACCATTGGATTTCGAAGTCTGAAAATCATTCATCCTTTGGCTTTAGAAAGTGGCAGTCCCACCCTTTCCAAGGGCCTATGCAGTAGCCTGCCTCTTTCCAAATCAACCTCGGGGAACATAGAGGAGACCACCTCTCGGCTCCACTCTCTCCAGGCATCAGGGCCACCCCTGGGCTCTCTGCCATTTCTGGGGCACACGCTCAACCCCTCCATGTGGTGGCAGCCAGGCTCTCCCAGTCCCCCAAGGAGCGTGCTCTGCCTTCTCCAAGGCCTGAGGCTGCACAACTCTTCCACTGCAACAAGATGAGAGGCTCATCCTCACCCTTGAGGGTAAACTCACCCTCTCCATGTATATGGGTGGGTCCACTCTCCTGGCCGAGGTTTCTTGGCTTCAGACCCGAGCTTCCATGGTCCTCACTCTGCAAACTCCAATCTCTCCCTTTTGTGTCCTCCTTTGTCAAGATTGGCAGTGGTTCCAATTACACCAACAGTCTCTTCATGCACTCCAGGACTTCATCATCAATCTCTTCACAGTTCCTCCAAAGTCTTCCCCTTAGCCATCCAAAATACCATTCCAACAGGTCTGGTATTTGCGAACCACAGCAGCACCCCACTCCTGGTACCAAATTCTGTTCTAGTTTGCTAGCTGCCAGAATGCGATATACCAGAAATGGAACGGCTTTTAACAAGGGAAATTTAATGAGTTGCTAGTTTATAGTTCTAAGACCAAGAAAATGTCCCAATTAAAACAAGTCTATAGAAATGTCCAATCAATGGCATCCAGGGAAGGATACCTTGGTTCAAGAAGGCCGATGAAGTTCAGGGTTTCTCTCTCAAGTGAGAAGGCATGTGGCGAACACAGTCAGGGCTTCTCTCTCAGCTGGAAGGGCACATGGCGAATACGGCATTATCTGCTAGCTTTCTCTCCTGGCTTCCTATTTCATGAAGCTCCCTGGGAGGTGTTTTCCTTCTTCATCTCCAAAGGTCACTGGCTGGTGGACTCTCTGCTTCATGGTGCTGCAGCATTCTCTGCTCTCTCTCAATCTCTCATTCTCCAAAATGTTTCCTCTTTTATAAGACTTCAGAAACTAATCAAGACCCACTCAAATGGGTGGAGACATGTCATCCCCTAATCCAGTTTAACAACCATTCTTAACTAAATCACATCAACCAGGGAGATGACCCAATCACAGTTTCAAACATACAGTATTGAATAGAGATTAGTCTACCTTTATGAAATGGGATTCATATTAAAACATGGCTTTCTTAGGGGGCATACTTCCTTTCAAACCAGCACACAGCCAAACCTGTGTAGATCAGAGGAACCACTCAAGTATTAATATGTTAAACCATGTATTAATGAGATTAATTGATAAGACTGCAGAGATCGCATTCTTCATACCATTCTAATAACCAACTTGATTTTTGTAAGAATATATTATGACCCAGAAGAGCTGAAAGCAGTGACACTAACAGACATTTGAACACCAATGTTCATAGCAGCTCTATTCACAATTGCCAAAAGACGAAAACACTCTCAGTGCCCATCAACAAAAGAGTGGATTATCAAAATGTGATATATACATGCAATGGAATATTATGCAGTAGTAAGACAAAATGATGTCCTGAAGTAAATGACAAGATGGATGAGCCTTGAGGACATAATGCTAAGTGAAATAAGCCAGACAAAAAGGATAGATCCTGCATGGTTCTACTTTTATGACCATGGTTAAGGTAAAATCAGAGGCTTGAAATATAGAATACAGCGGACCTAGAGATTCATGGAAGCTAGAAATGGGTGAACAGTTAGTTAATGAGGTTGAACTTAGTTTTAAGGGAATAGGTAGAAGTGAAGGTGGCTCACTAGTGGGTCTATAAGTATTATTACCACATGGAAGGCGAACATGATTGAAATAGGTTATAAAGACTCATGCGCCTCACCGATTAACACTATAAATGTAAATAAGTTCTTGCATGAACTACTGCAAAAGATATAAATCTTGTAAAAAGAGTGTATAATTTCGGGGTTTGGGGGAAACTGCTATTGCATGCTATGGGCTGTGTTTAACAGGAAAAATCAACAGTTCCACAATAATATCTGGGGTAAATAATGGGGGGAGGGGCAGAAGTTAAGGGGGAATTTGGATTTTCTATTTGGTGAGGGTATGTTTATTGGTTATCCTTCTCTTGAAAGCAATGAAATTATCTAAAATTGAGAGTATTGACAGATGGTTGACTTTGGACATTATACATGAGGCCCAGCAGATGGAGGTGGCTGAAAGAAGTACAGACTGAGAAGTAGATTGGCAAACAATGGTGTATACATATGACCGAGTACTGTGCTGCTACAAAGAGGAACGAAGTTGTGAGGCATGCAATGTTGTGAATGAACCCGTGGGACATTTGGTGAGGCAAAATAAGTCAGAAACAAAAGAGCAAACATTATGTGACCTCATTTAGAAAATACTTATAAGAAAACAGGGGCCTAGATTGTAAGCTTTTATAGCAGTCACATTTAGTCTGGAGTGGTAGTTGTTATTTCTGGATTTTGAGAGGCAGTTTTATATATGTATAACCTGTATTTAGAGATGAGAATAAAGCAGCTCAGGTTAGGATTAAGGTAATTCAGAATACCAGGATAACAAAGACATTGTTTATATTTTAGAACTTCACCTACTCTTTGAGATCAAAGGAAGAGAGGCTTATTATGTCCAGAACCTAATTTTTCTGTAGCAAATAATCTGACTCAGTCTGTCTGGATAGAGCATTTAAACAATCCAAACACTGGGACCCAGAATAATAATGAAGTTCTTTAATCCGGTGTAGCTTAATGTAATGCCTGGATATATCCCAGAGTATTAAGCAGATAATAAAAAAATATTGGCAAAGTCCCTCGAAGGATGGGAAAAATATATATAAAACTATTAAACTACCACTGGGGAAACCCGAGATACTGTGTCAAACATTAGGGACACCCAAATCAATAGGCCAAGACCCTGAACTTGAGACTTGCTCTTGTGAAGCTTATGTATGCAGTGGAAAAGCTTAGCTACCTATAGGTATACCTAAGAGTTACTTCCAGAAAACCTCTTTTGTTGTTCAGATGTGGCCTCTCTCTCTCTAAGCCCAACTCTGCAAATGAAATCATTGCTATCCCCGTAAGTGGGACATGACATCCAGGGGTGAAAGTCTCCCTGGCAGCATGGGAGATGACTCCCAGGGATGAGCTTGGCCCTGGCACCGTGGGATCAACAATGCCATCCTGACCAAAAGAAGTGTAACAAATAAGGTATCAGTGGCTGAGAGAGTCCAAATAGAGCCAAGAGGCTACTCTGGAGGTCACTCTGACACAAGCTTCAGTTATACATTGCTACCTAGTGTAGCTTGCCAACTGCCAACCAAAGCCATTCCTGCCAATCCAAAAGAACACTTAGGGCATTATATAAGATTCTACAAAGGTCCCATGCACTAGGGTAACATTCCAGAAACCTACAATCTCCAGATGTGTCCCTAGGCCAGCTAAGTCCTGAAACCTAGAGGGGCCAGCCTCTCCAGAATGTCAGCTAATTCCATCCCTCTATCCCATATTATTGACAGCCCCTTCCAACATGAAAAAGTTAGAATGGGCATAGCCCAAATACTCCTAAAGAATGGGGGAAAGATCAAAGGTGGTGGTGGAGTTATTCAGAGAAGGTAGGGTTTAACAAATGCATATGATTGCTAAATCATTATATCGATATTTCTTTAATCCCCAGGGTCTGGGAGCAGGTAGTAATAAGCGAGTGTGGAATTGTAACCCATAACAAACTCTGAATCTATTCTACAACTAATTGTGATGTGCTTTGAAATTTATTGCTTTTTTTGTTATATATGTTACTTTTCACACACACACAAAGTCGATGTGATGATAAACAAACAAACAATATATTCTGGCCATCTTTCCATGTTAACATAAAAAAGATCTGAATAGGAGTCCACTTGATGGATATACCATAAATTATTTTAAAACTCTCCTACATGGTTCTTTTAAACTTTTTACCGTTTCATGAAAAGTGTCAAGAACATCTTTACATCCATTTCTTTATGTACTTATAAAATTATTTCTTTGTTTTATAAGAATTTCAGGGAGACAGGGTATGGGAATACAAACAATACATACCTTATTTGCAGAAATATTTTAAAGATCCCTTATTTCCCATAGAGTAAAATCCAGACCCAGGGACATGGCATATTCTGGCAGGGATGTTCCTTACTAAGCTCTCGCTAATGTTTTGAAACTTATCTCCTACACCAAAGAGTATCTTGTATTTCAGCCATATTGGATTATTGTCTTTTCATGGAACATATTAAGTTATTTCATAATTTTGGACCATCTCATGTTATGCATTCTATCTTTGTTGTTTCTTATTTGCCTGTTCCATATGCAAGAAATACACACATGCTCATGCATGTATATACACACCCCACCATCTCTGGGGAGCTAACTTCTTTTCGTTCTTGAAAATCTAGTCCAATAATTATCTGTTTTGGAAGCCTTTCATTATGCTTATGCACAGCCCGATCAGATTCTCCTTCCTCTCTGCTTCCATAATAATTTCCATCTACTTTTATTGTAACATATATACATTCTGCTATTAATTATGTTTATGTATTTATTTCCCAGTTTAGCCTATGATATCATGATAACAGAATGCATTTGTTTTTTAATTGCCCTTCACAGAATGATAATTAGCATCTAGTAGGCTTTCAATAGTATTTGTTAGAGGGACAAATGAGATTCTCAGCCCCTCAAAATGATGTTTCAGAGTCTGATAATATCCTTCTGGCCATAGTTAAGATTGGCTCTGACAGGGAGGTGGGGTGGGTCAGGGATGGTAAGGTTGCATAAAAAACCTATGAATGATTCCATATAAGACAGAAGGAATGAGCAAGGCAAGACTTGAAACTTTAGATGAAAGTTTTAAGGTTATCGTCTGCCTGGCCTTTGACCTCCCAGTATTAGATTGCTTGGATGTTCCTAGGAATGCTGAATTTTTTTGAATGTGTCACCACCTAGAATGAATCGCTACTCTCCTAGAAGAGAAGGATATTATGTGTTGCTGGTAGGAAGGTAGATGTTTATTTAAGAGTGGAAGCAGGAGATCTGGGCCATTACTTGATGTTTGGGAACCATTGTTTACACTATGGACCACTGTTCCTCCTTTCCCTTGGCATTGGCACAGCAATTAAGCTGAAATAATGAGTCAGAGCCTAACCTAGGTGAGATTACCCAGATCACAGACTGTCAAGGCTGGAAGGGATCTTTGAAAGCACTTAGATACTAAGTCCTTTTTATTCTCCTCTCCAGCTTTATCTGGTAAGGCAGAAATCTTCACTTGACTGCATTTTCTCCTCCAAGTTAAGATAATTTCAAACTCATCAGACTGTTTCTTCCGAAGGTGACTACCCTGATTATCATAATTAGAATGTACAAGAAGTGGTTCTAGAAAAAGGAGAATTTAGGTTAGGTCAGCAGTGTTACAAATATCAATAATATCAACAATATCACGAATACAATAAGGTATTACAATTAAATGAAGCTCACCGAATTCTCTTCACTTCAGAAACTGTGAAGATGATCATTGAAACTTTGGTGTTCTAGACGGTTCAACAACAGCTGTTCAGTGTGAATTTCCTAAGAGCTTATGAAATGCTGGCTGCTGTCCTACATTGTATGGGCACCAAGAGAAAAAACTTGGGACACTTCTCTGCTTCAAGGTCCTCTGAATGAATAGCAATTAGTGCTGAAACATATGAAGAAGGATGATCCTGAAAAAATGCATAGTCTCACTGTTATTATCGCGAGCGTATTTCTGAGCTCACATCAAAACTGCCTGTATTTTTGTGAGTACATTAGTAAATACTAGTGCATAGACAAGCCGTCCAGAATTAATTCATTGACCTTGGACACATCTATTACCATCCTTATACTACCAAGTGGATATTTATTATAGAATATTAGAATTTATAAATCCTTGGGATTATCTAAACCAAACCCACAGATAACAGATGAAGATGCTAAGTCCCCGAACCACTAATTTGTCCCAGACTCCATGTTATTTGGTAGGAGAGCCAAGATTAGATGCTAGGTCTTCTGAATTCACATCAATTCTCTATCTATGACACTGTCCTAGTCTCTGTGAGTGGACAGATTGTCTTGATTACGAAAAATCATGATCCACTTCTCCCGATATTCATGTCTCTGAGTAAGCCTCTTGCCTTGAGTGGGTCAGAACTGTGACCTGCCCCTAGACAACAGAATGTGGCAAAGTTCTAAAGGAGCAATCTTTCATGAATCCTTTAACCATAAGGAAATTAATGCTGTCAACAATCTAATTGAGCTTGAAGTAGATTTTTCCTAATCAAGAGTTTGAATAAGAATGACTGGCTGACACCTCAATTTCAGGTTTATGAGCTGTTGAACAGGCACAGATAACCCATGATGGGGGTCTGGAGCCACAGAAACTATGAAATAACAAATTTATGTTCTTTTAATCTGCTAAATTTGTGGCAATTTGTCACGCAACATAGAAAACTAAAATACAGGTCTCATAAAAAATATATCGTGGATTTCAATAAATCAAAATGTTAGAAATTTATGCCTGTTGCTAAGCATGGAGGTATAAGTGGGCAGGACAGGTAGGGACTGAATTTCAATAATTAAAAAAAAATAAGAGATTGTTACTGATGTATCAGAAGGTTTTATAGCTATACAGCTATATATACAGCTATATAGCTTCTTCATGAATTAGGCCACAACATAAAAAAATGATAATAAGATCTATGAATCAGTGGTGCCATCAAAATATGGCCAAAGGTCAAATGCTCATGCTCTAATGATATATCATACAACAGAAATGACAAATAGGTTTTATCTTGAATGTCAACTCAATTGCTTAATGTTGGCTGCCTACTGAATTAGGCTTGACAAGAAAATATGCTGTGATGAACCAGCCATGTTTGCCTGGTCAAAGAAGGGTAAAGAAGTGGTATGCATATGACTACTGGGCAATAGATGGAGCTGTAAACTTTGTGTTGAAACATAGTTTGTGTTCTTATAATCATATGATGATTTGGGGCAGGCCAGCTAATTCTCTGAGCCTTAGCTTCTCCAAACAGTTACCACACTAAGTAGCTCCAAGAGTCATTAAGATTTTCTATGGAAAAGTACCCAGCACACTATCAGTCCCCTATGTTTGAAAAATAGTCAAATTATTTGAAATCTTTGAACATGAGTGAACTGGTGGGTGAAGAAATCAACAGAGTTCATGGATACAAAGTGAAAGCAGTTCCAAGAGAGATGTGTTGTAGATGTCAGTGGACTCTGGACAAAAGAATTTGTGTCTAGAAAGCGGTCTGAGATTAGAAGAAAATGGGACCAAATACAAAATACTCAGAGATGAATTTATCAGGAAGAAATAGCCCAGGATGCTAGAAACAGTTTATGCCTAAGGCAGGTAGTGGGAGGTAGCACCTCTGAGTTTACCTCTTTGTCTGGCAGCCATGAGATATACGTGAATTAGAACCACATAGAAAAATGTTCCTCTGTCAGAATATGTCCATCTTAGTTCCAACGTGCTGGATAACCACTTGAATAATGCCAAAGGCAATATGGAAAATGGTGAGATGTTCACTCAAAGTGATTACAAGAGGAAGGCATCAATAAGGCAAAAAACAAGGGGCTCCCTCACTTTTGCTGGAAGGTGGGAAAACTTAGGAAGATGAGTCATCAGTTTTGAAAACATGCATATGACTCAGTACTCTAGTTGTGAGGAGATACTCAGGTCAGGGCAAGGCATGGTGACTTAGATGATACAGAGGCTGGAGGGGCTGAGGTTGTCCCCCTGAGGTAGAGCAAATATCTTATTCTGCCTAGATGCAAATTTTAGATTGGGAAGAGAATCAGAAAATATTGTAATTGACCTTGTGAAGGGAACGCAGTGGTCCATGTCTCCCAGGAACTCAAATCTCAAGGAGAAAGAGTTAATCAACTAAATGCACTTTATGCTGTTCTATACCGGGTGTAATATTGTAGAGAAATAACAATATGCTATGATTTCATAGACAGGTCATTAATTTTGAAAAGTGTCCAGATCAAATGTGAGTGGCATTTGGACTCACAAGAGAAATGATTGTCCCTGGTTCCTAGGCTCTCCTTGCCAAACAGAATAGTGGGATTTAACAATCCCACTGCCAAGGATTCAAGCAATGGATTCAAGTCCAAGCTCTGCCACTTATCAGCGTGACTTTGGGGAAGTCACCTCACCTCTTAGCAACTCCTTTTTTACCTATTTGTAAAATGGAGCTAATGATAATATCTACCTGAGTCATACATTAGCAAAGGAGTGCCGAGTTAAATCTTACTTCACAGAGTTGGTGTGAAGATCACTTGTAACAATAGCTGTCAACTCTGAAAATGATAAAACTTGATAAAAATGCAAATTACTGATGCTATTGTTTTTATTATATATTTTTAAACATAAATAGATTTTGGCTCCCTAGGTACTTAGGAGCAAAGTTTTACTTCTACCCTTTCTCCCTTTTATGAAAATATGATGCATTCCATCATGCTCTGACCTGGACTACAGTGAAAGTCCTGGGTTGAAGGACAAGTCCCCTGCCTTCCATCACCTCTCTAAGATCAGTGGTACTTAAAGGGTTGAGAACTGTTTACAGACATGAATTATTTTTGTCACATTTCCAGACAGAGACACGATCGACACATTTCCAGATAAAGACACAATCCAGTGTTTATGGTGAAGAGAGGAAAAATATATATTAATGTTATATAATATTATATATTATATAAAATATACCATATAGTCATATATATGAGTGTGTGTATAAATATAAACAAAATCCAAATGCCTTCTCTACAGTGAGCTCTCATTTAGTTGCTAAAACGGACACAAAATACACTAAACTAGATGTAGTCACAAATGGAAAGACCTTTCTTTCCTATGTCAGTGTCACACTGCAGCTAGATTAAACTACATCCTTGTGCTATGAATCTCTTTTTTATTTATTTTTGTGAATGTATTTCTTCATATTGTATGTAGGGAATGTATTTCTTAATTTGCTAGTCAATTAAAATGTGCTTTGATAAAGAGTAAAAAAGACTCAGCATTATCTCTAAGGACAAATGTTCATTCCTTAATGTAACTGTCTATTTAAAATGTGGTTTGATTAACACCAAATTCTCAGATGTGCATTTAAGGGAGAAACAGGCAGGGTTATCAGACTAGAAATTCTTGTCAAAAAGATCAGTTCCTGTTTCACTTCAACCATTTATCTTTGTAGGTAGAAATGTTTTCATACTTTTACAACATTTTACAAATGAAGCTCTTTTGATATGGTTTCAAAAGATGCTTAATAAAGTAGTGAAACCAAGATCTTTTTTTACTTGGCTGTTAATGGTAACTGGGAATGGTTGCAGAGAATAGGAAAATTGCTTGCCTTCAAACTCGCTCAGTGGGGATGTATGATTAGATTTAATTTTTTTCATAATTATATTTCATTTGAACACAAATCTCTCCTGTCCCCCATACTTGCCTTTCACAAATGTGAGTCGAGGCTGATGCTACAAAGAGCAGCAACCCAAAGGAAGAACAGTGAGGCATTATTTTATGTTGAGGGAAATATATTACAGTGGAGAGGGGCTGAATTCATAATCTGAAAACCTGGGATCAAACCTTTACTTTCATGTAGTAAGTAGGTCCTAAGGAAAGCAACTTAAGCACTAGAAGTTAAATGATCTCAATCTCAATTGTTTTTTGAAATCTGTAAAATGGGGAATAATAAAAATTCTGTTTGTTTCATAGGCTTATGTGTAAGATTCCAAAAAAGATCAGTGTGATGACCATGGTAAATGTTTCAAGTGCTTCCTGTGCAACAAACATAAAGGAAACACATGCAGCGTGTATTAAGTAACTAGTAATAATCACAACAGCACTATAAGGCCTGTATTAGCTGCATTCGTGACTGAGGAATTAAGTGGTAGAGAAGTTGAATGACTTGCCCAAGGTTACTAGTCAATTAGTGCTATTGCCAGTATTTAAATCCAGGTAAATATGGAAGCCTGTGTAGTTAACCACTACACAATATTATCTCCTATGATCATGGATGTAAACACATTTAAGAAATCATAAAACAGTAGGCAAGTCCATATGGATTACTGTTTGTGATTTAACTAGGGTCTTAGAATGAGATAAAATGCCTAGTAAGATGATGCTACTTAGTTACAAGCTGATGGATGGTTAGAACATCATTGGTTTTGATTCTGATTTTTATCATAGTAAAACCTCAGAAGAAAGGAAACCCCTCTGCTCTTCTTTTTAGAGTTAGGGACAAGTATAGAGTACTATCTATTATTATTTCTTTCCTCTCCCCACCATATGTAAATTATGCTCATTTAAGCACCAGATTGATAGCCAAGTTAACATAACCTCTCTAATTTACTTCATTTAAGTTCCATCAATATATTTTGAACATTTGCTATGATTCAGCCCCCTGTTCAGTCGTAAAGTCAGGCAGATACAAACTCTTTATACAAGAAGACAGAATGAGCCAGTTATTATGAGGCTATCTCTGAGGGTCTTATGGGAATTCAGAGGAAGGGAACCTCAAAAGAAGTGTTAAATTTCCCTACAAAAAGAATAAAGACTATTCCAGATTGTGTAGTAGTCCATGCAAAGGTGAGAAGACCAAAGAGAGCAGGATAAATTTGAGCTGACCATGTATTTGTTGGTTGGGCTGGGATGCAAGGAAATCAACAGTGGACCAGTGTGCCTGGGGAGTGAGATGCATGGGGGAATATGATGGAAGAGGTAGGTAGGTAGATATCTTGCCTGAGGACACTGGGCTGGAATACAAGGTCAGCAAGACCAGACCATGTGGCTTAAAAGGCTAGCATTCTTTTTTATTTACTTAAGTGTCCTAAAAATCTGAAACCATGTTTCTTTTAAAGTGATCTTGGAGTAAACATAATGTATTAAAATTTTATTATGAAAACCTGCAATATGTGGAAATTGCATAACAATCTCTAATCTGTAGATCATGGTCAAAAATTTTTCTTTGCATTATGAGTATCTGAAGAATTCTTGCAGAAGGGATGTGGCAGAGGTCCCTTGGCTGATTGTAACGTAGCCAATTCTCCAGCAGAGATGGGCCCAGTTCCTGGTTCATGGTTTAGGTGGGATATACAAATGTGGTCTAGATTTGATCTTTCATTTCAGTGACAGTCCTGCCAAGTCTCATATTGCCCAGGCTAGAACTTTAGGTTCATGCTCTGCTGGCAGCACCCATGGCCAGAAACTCTTGAATTTGGGGAGGGAACCCATGGTAAACTTGACTGATAGAGCTTTTAAAACACATTCAAACAGAATCCACCTCGCTCTAGCATAAGTACAATATCTTGGCATGGTTAATAGAGACAATAGGTCACATTTACTTATAAGCAAATGCAACCAGAAGTCACAGGCTGAGAAGATATATTGAGGTGGAGGGAGCTAACTTCAGTCTCACTTTTTTTTTTCATAATCTCTCAAGTATCCTACATTTTGAAGAAACCAACTCCCTTCAGAGAAAGGGAAAAAGAAAAGGGAGCTTTCCAACTACTCTGTGTCAAGGATTATGCTATCACAAAGATACTTTCCCATGAAAGGTGTCATTTGTTCTTCACACCTCAGTGAGCTATTTTTGAATCCATTCTATAGATGAGGTCATATGAGGCTCTTGCCCATGACTATAAGGTAAGAGAGTAAACCTCCAAACCCAGTATGTGTCATGTTGCATCCTGATACCTTTACTAGTCTGCAAAGTATTCAGTGCCTTTAACTAAAAATGATCATAGACCATCTTAAAACAAATCTCCACGGTGTGGCTTCAGATATATTCATTGTATTTCCTTAGCCTATTATCATTTAAGTGTGACCAACTCAATTAAATGATAGTCTTGAGTAGCTTTTTATGTGCTAGGCATCATGCTAAACAACAGGGGGACAAACTTGGACAGGAACCAGCTTCTGTCACCAATTATTCCCTTATTTATTCAACATATATTGAGCACATTTTGTGTTCCAAGAGCTGAGGTAAGCTCTCAGAATTCAGCAGCGAGCAAGACAACAATAAAAATTTCTGGAGTGACTTACAGTCAAATGGGTTTCACTCACTTTGGAGGTGGTGCTTTTGAGGCATCAGCTGGTGGAACATTTCCCTTCAATTGTTATCTTATTAAGATGAGGGATTTTTGCTTACCTATATACACTTTTTCACCTGGGCTCCAATATCACACATTTATAAGACATTTATCATGGGATGAAAGGTGAGGGGAATGAAACTGAATATCTCAGAATCTAGATCTTTGATCAAAATCTTTTAAAATCGAAATGTCCATCTGAACAACTATTGCTTAAGACTCATGATTAAAAAAAATTTGCAATAAGAATGCCCTCATCAATTGTAATCATTAAGGAATTTTGTCTTATGAAGAAAGCCTATCTCAAAGTGGTGGTCAATCTTATGACTATAGAATACTTTTGCCCATTGTTTCTGCCGATGACATTCTTAAAAAACCATTGAGAAGATAGAACCAAGTCAATAGAGGGTTAACTAACCCCAAACCAAATTAATAAAAATTACTAAAAACCTACCAAAGCCACAAATAACATAGAAACATCACATTAAATGTATTATCCATTTACAGAGTAAGATTCAATGCAAAGTCAGACAAAATAGTTCTGTATGTAAATAGACAGCATGTTTATTTAATAAGCATGTTTACTGGATTTCTAATGAAATTACAGTATATATTTTCCATCTGTGCACTTTACTTAGATGTATAGAAAAATAATTACGGGAAATATCCTAATATTTCTTGAGTAAATGGGTTCTGGGAAATTTGTGTAAGAGGTGACTGAGGTACAACTTACAAGTTACTTTTGGAGACTGCTGATGAATTTCCTGGAGTTGTCTACCTGCTATCAATGGGGAAAATTATTATCTTGGTCCTTTATAATTACAAAAGCCAGTAAAATAAAAACCATTAGAGATGGAAATGTTCCCAGGAAAGGGCCACAAGTAAACTTTCTGCGTGATGAAAATGTCCTGTGTATCCTGAGAGGGTTGGGGGTTAGATGCGTTTATGCATTTGTCAACAAAGATTGAACTATAGATTTAAGATCTCTGCATTTCATTGGACATAAATTACACCTCACAAAGATACACATGAATAAAGGTGGAAGTATTAGCAAAGCAAAGGAATCCTTGCTTATTCTTCAACATCATTGCCTGTACCTTATTTAGACTTTTTGTCACACATTCTGTGGAATCGATCCAGGTACTGAATTTCAATCTGTTGCTTATTTTGAAAAGTGCCCCAGTGTTTTGTGTCATGACCATATCCTACTGTTGAGATAGCAGAATAGTGGAATTTTTGTATGCATGCATGTGTGTAATTAGCATTGCCTATTTGCATCATTCCTTCTTTGAGCCTCAGTTTTTCCATCTACAGAAAGGGAATGGTAATATTTGTTTTATCTTACTCAAAAAGC
The DNA here is from genome assembly GCF_023851605.1 of Tamandua tetradactyla. Classification (NCBI taxonomy): domain Eukaryota; kingdom Metazoa; phylum Chordata; class Mammalia; order Pilosa; family Myrmecophagidae; genus Tamandua; species Tamandua tetradactyla. The sequence continues at coordinate 64,643,011 of NC_135334.1, read as the reverse complement.
TGTGGTTTGTTTCAACAAGACACAGATTTAAAAGACCTTCACAAACTCCTAATACTAATGAGCGATCTGTGTCCAAATTATTTTTCTTTCTGATGCAAACGTGTGGGCATGTGTGACAAGAATGATGGTGTGGAGCTATATTGCTGGATTATCTATTAATTTTCTTCAAATTTCCAAGGGTTCATATTTCTTCACTGATTACTCATTGGATGAGGCCATATCTGAGTGCTTCTTTCATCTTCAGAATCAACCATTAAAATAGGTGTTCTACTATCTCCGTTATCCAATACACATTTACTGAGTACCTACTATGGGTTATGTCTTGTAGAAACACTAGAGACATTGATCTCATTTTTTTCTGGGTCTGGGCAGTAGCCCAGTTCCTGATAGATGAGGGCTGAAGACCAATTCCCAGGAGATGAGCTGTGTAGCCACTTTTGTAATTGGTGCCCGGCTGGCAATGGTGCCAGCTGAGCCCCAATCCAGGTTCGTTAGTTTTGAAACCAAAAGAATTTACAGACAAGAGGGCTGGTAGGAATAGGTAGTAAAGTTATTAAAAACAGAGAGTACATGTTAAAGCAGTTAATGTGGATGTGCTCAAGGGAGTGACATGCCCTGAGTGGAAAGGACCAGCTTGCTTTACAGGAAAGTTTTACTGGTAGTAGGTTTCCATAGTAAACTCTGAATACCAGGGTCTTCTTTGTTCTAGGAGGAGACAGCTAGCAGAATTTGTGGTTTGCTGTCACATACCTAAAATTTGTCTTTGGGCAAATCATGAACCATCTTTATGACCCTATGCTTCCTATCATTAAGTAAGAATTTGTTTTGGGCCCAGAATTTTATAAGCTTTTATGGTTTTAGGAGGTTTCTATGGTTTGGGGGCTTTAGGGGAAATTTTTGTTCCAGGATTGCAGCTCTGTATTTGTTCCTTTGGAGCTAGATAGGAAACAAGGGACTTGCAGTTGTCTGTTAAGTCTTTCTGAACTGAATAGGGAACCAGGGACTCACAGTTGTCCTATTTCATCTTGCTTCACTTTCTTCTGCACCAAACCTGTTCTGCCAACCTCAGTTAGCTGGGCGAACTCCTCACCTGTGGAGACTGAAAGCCTTTCCCCTTCAAGGCTGGTGGGGCCTTAGCCTGCTGAAGGTAAAGGGAGGTGGGCTTCTCCTGCTAATAAAGCAATGGCAGTCTTGCCACATGGGCTCCAGAAGCATTTGAGTCACTGGAGTGTGGAGGTTGAGGGTGGAGTATCCATTTCCATGACAACTTTTCCTCTATGAAGATTGTTTTTAAAGATTTGCTTTTATATTCTTCTACAGCTAAAGCCACAAGAGTTTCAGTCTGATACTTGGGGATTTAATGAAGCTCTTCTTGTGGATAATTAAAAGATGATAAAATAAGGGGTGGGAATATTAATGGGAGGTAACATAGAGCAGGAGCAGAAATGTCTTGTGTTTTTTTTGTTGTTGTTATTCTTGTTATAACAAAGTCTTGGAAGAGATAAAGGGAGCAGTGTCATCTGTGAGCTGGGAGGGATCTCAGACCTGCGTATGAAGAGCAGAGAGTACAACCTTTGACTTGAACTTCTCGGCTGAAGTCAGAACACAATCCTGGTATTTTGAAGTATATCCAGCTATTTATCAGTCACCCAGCACTTTTTTCCATTTCAAGTGTCCATATTTCCTAGGTATTTGGACCAACAGTGGGAAAAGACAGTGAAAAATTCCTCTTGTGAAGGAAAAGCACAGGAACAAATGTCTCCTGCTCTGTATAATGCCCATAAAGCAAACAAAAAACAACAAAAAACCCACAAAACACACTATTATGCTAGAAATTGCAGGGGAACAAGACCTTGAAACTTTCAGGAGATAGTAAATGAAAAGTAATTGAATAGAGGCCATTATTCCTAATTTAGGATGCATAAAGTATAATTAGTGCTATCCATATTGAGTGTTCTGTCATTACTGTTTTATTTTAGTAAACGTAAAAATAAAACCTTTTATTCAATAGGCTTTACTCCTGATCTCCTTCACACTAACTCTTTATTTTTCATAATGTTTTAAGTTCTTTAAATACAAATCATCCTTCCATGGGGGTTTTAAAGAAACCTTATCTTGAAGGTTGGAAAGGGAGGATTTTAATTATTTTTATAAAAATACAAGCGGTTATTATTACTGTGAATAACAGTAAAAAATCATATATTTTGACAAATATATGAGAAATGCCAGCTTACAACCACTCTTTGAGCCTCAGTTTCCTCTTCTGCAGTCTGTGCATGTGAGGTAACGTGAGGGACTTTATATTGCTAAAGCTGCTTCCACCCCTAACTTCTCGGCCTGTTCACATTGCTCACAGCTCTAAGCACAATAGAGCGAGTCTGGGAGAAACACATGCCAGCATTTTCTTAGTAATTGTTCAAAATCAAGTCTGTTTCAAGAAAGTGTGAAACTATTAAGGAGAAAAGGTGGAAAAATAGAAAATGTAATCATATTTTCATATCAATTGACTTTCTTTTCTTTTCTGTTTTTTTGTTTTGTTTTGTTTTAAGTCAGATAGTTTTGAACTCCCTAGCAGGGCATTCAGTATGTCCATATATTGCTTTAAGTTCTCTTTCCAACCCACCTCTGCCTAATCATCCTGCAAGACAACTAATGCCAGGGATTGCCCCCTCCATTTATTTCCTCACTTTTCCCTCACTCTCAGGAAAGCCTCTTCCTCAGCCTGCACTTCTGTCCTTGGATCTTTCTAAGCAGAACCGATCTTCTTTTTTCATTCTCTAAGCTTTTCATTTTTTTTGGAAGTGCAGACTTGTAGTGTTCAAAGACTTATTCTATTCTTTTACTAAACTAAAGTTAAAATAACACGTTTTCCTTCTCCTTAGATTGAGGGCTTCTTGAGGACAAAAATTAGATCTTGTTCATATTTATACCTCATGCAGTATTTAGAAAGATGTTTCTGATGACGTTCTAGAAAGAGCAGCAGAGTAAAGGTCAGGAAATGTGGATTCCAGTTCTAGACCCTTTATATGACAATGGACACACAACCTAAACTCTATTAACCCCCTTATCTTATAAAACCATAGAGGTGAAAATATACACCCTACATGGAGGATTAAATGCTAAACAGCTCTAAAATTCTAAAATACCACATTACTTGAAGAATGAAAGTTATTAATGCTTTCCTTACATTTCTGATTAAGTTCATTATTCAATGACTATTAAACGTGTCTTGCAAGAATGGAAAAGCAAAAATAAGTAGATAAATGTTATATTTGAATTCAGTTATAACAGGATGGAATGATTTTTTATATTTACTCTCTCTTCCTCTCAAAACTGTTAAAATAACACTAAAATAATTTCTAGAAGGGTAAAGAAGTAACAATGCAAAGAGAACAAAGAGGAGATAAGAGCAGTCAAGGGATTTCAACAAACTTTGTGAAATTTGGAAATAAATGGAGGAATACTAACTGACACAGTAGAATAGGATTCACTATAACCTCTACGCCTGGAGATAGATACTCCAAAGAGAAACTTTGGGGACCAGGAAAGATTGTAGATTGCTGCCTTTACGAAGTTGTCAGCAAAGAGAGGGATGGAAAAAATGGGCAATGATTAAAGTCTGTGTGCGGAGCACTTATTCTTCACATCACCTTCGAGACTTCTATGGCCAGGGATCATTTCTTCTCCTTCCCCTTCTCTTACTCCCAGGAGATCAAAGGTTTATAACCCTAAAGAATCTCAATCATAGAGGTTCTGGATTGGTGTCCATCAGGCACAGGTGAGGATGGAAGTGAGATGTGGAGCCAAAAATAGAGAGAGATGAAGCAACACTTTGCTTTTTTTTATGTGGTAGAAACACCAGCTTCCTTCCCCTCCATGCTCCTAAATGCAAGGAGAGAGGTAACTATTTTCCAAGCTCAAGACTTAGAGAATCCCTGTGTGGAAAAGAGAAAAGGCAGAGACGCCAGGGAAAAAATATACAGATAGTGACACATAGGACTTCTCCAAGGAAAAGAACTACTACCCTATTTCCCATCCGAATTCCCTAAATTAAAAGCCCAGGAGTCAAGACCAACTCTCCCCCATTTAGTTCCCTCCAGCACCCCCATTCCAACCCCCAGAGCGGAATGTTATCCCAAGAAAACAGAAACTTAGGCAAACTTAAAACAGAACTATAATTGACATACTCAAACAAAATATTATATTCAATTCTTTAAACAAATACAGAATTATGTAAAAAAGGTATAATTAGAGAAAAAATTAAAGTTCTAGAAAGTAAAATGACTGATTCAATTTTTTAAAAAAGTAGATGGATTTAAAAATAGGTTTTCAAAAATTATTCCAGAGAGGCAAAAAAAGGCAGATTTGGAATATTAGTAAGTAGGAATTAGGAAAAAAAAGATCAGCTGAGAAGATCTAACATCCAACAAATTGGTATCCAGAGAAAATCTAACAAATAGAAAATCCTGAACTCCACATGAGTTCTAAAAATAGCAACAGTTAAGAAATCCCTCATTCTTTTGTGTTTCAGAAATGGCTTCTAACAAATAACAATCCTTCTCCCATGTGACTTGTTGTCCTCTTTTTCTCCAGATTCCACAAGACTCATAACGGACTGCCTTTGAACTGCTTGAGAAGACAGACACAGCTCTCCAAGTCCTGGCTCTATGTCTCATGAATGACTACCTGAGATTAGAAATTTGTTCCCCTGAAACTAGCTAGACACAGAGATAAACAAATTCTGTTCAGTTGAGTGGCTGAGACTTTCCCTGATTGCAAAAATAATCTCAGCTGTAAGCATCCTGCTGTAATTGTCTAATACTCCCTAAACAGTGTAGAGCAAAACCACCTGGCCAAATCCCCTAGTCCTCAGATCTGGGGTTCTCTCTGCCAGAATGAAATCCATTTCTTACCTGCTTGTTTTATTTCTTTGAAAATAACGTGAAACCAATCAGCAAAAAACAAAAACAAAAAATACGATAGAATTTGTGGCAAAACTGCAAAACAGAAGTCTCTAGACCATGTGGGATTGCCAACTGCCTTCTCAACGGGTGGAGGAACAATATATTGAGGTCACTGGGGAATAAAAGGAAGAGCCTAAAAAGTTTTCCATAGAGAGGAGGAAAAAAAATTAAAAAAAAGCAAGTCATCTTACCAAGCTACAGGAGTTGCAAAGGAATCTGACTTTTCATGACTTTTCAACAGTAATAACAAACTCTAAAATGTAAGTGAGAAATGTTTTCAAACTTCTGAGGAAATGTGACTTTTTCACCTGGTTGTCTGGCCTTAGGAAAGTTTTCAATCAGATAAATGAATAGAATTAAAAAATCACCTTTTTATGAGTTCCTTCTTGGGTAGCTATTTTGGTAGCTATAAGCATCCTGGAGTAATTAGAGGGCACACTTAAGCAAAATAAGGATCTAAATAAAGAATGTGTATGATCAGGTAATCTCTCCAGGGGCAGGGTAAAGAGAAGATTTAGGGTGACTGGAATATAATCGATTATACTGGAGCAGGAAGGAAGAGGGCTGCAGAAAAGAGGCTTCCATTTAGGAAAATAAAATGGTTGATCATTGGATTAAAATAAAATACATTTGGTAAATGAACATCTGTTGAAGCATTTCTGAAAAATTTATGATAAATCTAGAGAAAGCACAAATAAAAATGGCAACTTATTAAAATAATCTATTAAAGAGGAATCATAATACATTGTCTGAAACAGCAGTGAACAGTATTTATTTAGTTGTATTAATTATATTTGTATCAGACCCCCGGTTTGATTTAACAAAAAATTGTGGCAAAACTCTTTTTGGAGGATGGAAAAGGGGGGATATGTACATAAGAAAGCCAAAACTTCATCAGCTATTACAGAAGTGAAAAAATGTTGAAAGTGGATAAATCAAGAAATGTTAATATAAGTAGTTCCCTTAGACATGCAAAGACCGATATTAGTGAAAACAAAGACACATGCATGATATATAGGTCTGAAATTTGGGGAGAGGTAAGGTAGGGTGCAGTTATTTTTTCATTTTAATTCTTTTAGTACTATTTAACCTCTTAAATAATGTCCATGTATCGATTTCATGATAATAAAAGTGAATTCTGAAATATTAAAATAAAAATGTCCCATATTTGAGAAGCAGAAATTGGATTGCTATAAAACTTTGTCATTAAACTACAGTTTCCTTCAACCTGTTCACACTGCACGAGCTATGGATTATATGCACAGAAGCAATGGTTTCATAGGCCATTGAGCATTTTCAGGTTTAAATAAATCTTCCACAGTTGCAATCTCTGTGGAGTGGAAAGTAAGTTGGTAAGGTGATTGGTTTGGAAATCTGAAATCTCTAATTTGGCAGTTCATTTTGAGTACATAATTTAAGCCAGAATAGGCTCTCCCTTTTGAATTATTTATTTTAACTTTTGGAAAATCAGAAGAAAACCAAAGGCTCAAAAATAATTATAATGTTATAAATAAAAATAAGGCAATAGTGTGGCAGTGGTGCAAGTAAATGCTTAGCCAGGCTTACATCTCGGAGAGAGGCATGGCGAGAGGAACCATCTAGCATCTACCTTGGACTTACTCCATGACAGGTTACTCATGAGCCTCATTCTGTCCTCATGATGGCTCTGTGAGGCAAATTAGCATCCTCACCTTAGAGATAAAGAAAGAGAATTTGAAGGTACTAACTTCCTTATCTGTACCCAACAGTAAGTGATTCTCCTTAAGCACCTGGTTCTTCTGTCCCTCAGGACTAGGCTTTTCTATCCCATCATCCTTTAATCCAGTACTCTCCAACTGGGCTCCCATGGCAGTGTGGTACCTCAGTGGGGCAAATGATGCACCAACAGACTGATCTCCTCATTCCTTAAGAATCCTAGGTCCTTCTTGGGAAGAAGAGGTAGAGCCTTTTTCCTTTACCCAAAGGCCATACAAATATCATTATTATGTGAAAATGTTGGAAACATGCTTTAAGCAGCAATAATTTAGTACCATTACACTTTGATTTTCAAGCTATCTCCACCGAGGCTTTTCAGAACCATTCTGGAAAAGCATTGTAACCATTATGGAAAAGCATTGTGCTGGGCAGGTAACACTTACTAAAATAGAAAATCTTGATTCAAGGAGACCACACATATCAATTATTTCAATGTCCTTATTTCCAGATAAGGAAATGGTCTAGATAAGTATGACGACTTAATCTATAGCATGAAGGTCATCTAACTCAGTTGGTCCTTACCCATCCTGAAAAGAAGACTAGCTATCAAGGGGAGAACAGGGATGCCTGCGGCCGTGCTCAGGTCTGCTGCACTATGGTTCTGACCAGATGGCATCACAGAGCATAGCTGCTGATCCATCTTTTCTCTCAGACAGGAGATCCATAAGGAGAGGAAGCAAGGCTTTGTATGTCCAGCTCTAGACCAGTGTCTTATACTGAACATACTAGTATACTGTAGGCACTCATGATAATTGTGTGCATAGTGGGCACTCAATATTTGTTTAAGGAATTAATATGGAGAAATTGAGTTTACAGGATTGAAGTTCAAGCTTTACTTCCTCACTTGCTAGCTTTTTGACCTCAGACGAGTCCTTTATATTGGCATATGGCAATAATCAGACTTATGTCTTAAGTAACTGCGAGGATTAAATAAGATTATAACAAAATGATAAAATAATAACAGGTAGTACTTAGTGAGCATTTACTATGTATCAGAAAAATTTCAAATACTTTGCAAGTATTAACTCATGTAATTTAATATGCATTTTAAGGTGGAAGTATTTTGCAAATGGGTACAAAGATCATAGTTCTTTGTCCAATGTATTTCTCACCGCATCAGAATTCAGTCTGCAGCATATGTGGCTTTGATATCTGACACTGCTTTGGGAGCAGATGGAAAAATGCACATGACTTAGCCCAAGAGTAAGAGTTAGAGCTCTTATCTGCCACTCTGTGAAAATGGCACTAGGGAATGGAAGAAGTGATGGGAGATCAAATTTCTTCTAATGGGTAGTTCTATCTGCCTTAAGAAAGAGAGAAAATTAGTATTCTCCTAATAGACAGAATGTCATAGAAAAGTTCAACCTTCTTCATAATACTGTAATTAGTATTTCATATACTATAATTTTAGTCTTGATGAGATAAGCACTTTCTGAAGAAATTTCAATATCTATATTGCTAGAGCTAGCAAAAGGAGCAATTTAAAATGACACATTTTAATACATAATAGCTGCCCCAACCTTTTGATGTAGCAGCATGAATATCAAATTCTTTGGGAGAGAACGAGGTTTGAGGTGCCTGCGAGGGGTTGGTGCCTTTATAACGAACACGACACATGTCTGCTGAATGGAGCCGATTTCCAACCCCTGGGTCTTTTGCTGATCGGGCTGGTGAGAAAGTTCCCTCAAGCTAATCTCACCATAATTTCAGGAGACCCAAACACAGGACATGCGAAAGAAACTAGTGACATTGCTTGCAGGTAACTGGGGTGAAGAGTGTTCATCATTTTGAGTCACCTACCAGTACCAGGTACCATGCTTTATAAATAATATGCCACTCTTTAATTCCCAAGCTATATCTGAGAAAAGCAATGCTCAAAAGGGTGAACTCACTAAGGAAACAGCCTATATAAGAAGACCAGTGGGTATATGAACCCAGATCTACCTAATTTGAAAATCCATGCTCTGACCTTTGCAATAGTTTAATCCCTTGAAATAGGTTGCCCACCAAATAATTACTTATAGGGTGATTAGATTACCTGAGATACATACACTGAGGATACATCATTTAAAGGAACAATGATGGATACCTGAATCTCCCAATGCATTTAGATAGTATTGATAGAAGTACGTATTTGCTGAAACTGTCCTGGCTAGTAGTATAGGTAGGGGTTGGAATAAAGAAATGTCATCACTACCTTGTGATCTTTTCTGTACCAATGGATTAAGACCATGTGCAATTACTAGGACAGAAGTGACCAGTGATTACAAATGCTCATAAAAATCCATAATATGTATATTTTCTAAAAAGGGGGACACAGTGACATTGTTTGGTCATTGTATTGTCTTCTTGTGATTCTTTATTTTGAAAGACAACTTTGATCATTTTCCAGAGCTATCAGAGATTTATAGTTTGAGGACTCTACTGGGGCCTGCAGATTGGGGATAATTAAACTGGGTTCCCTACACTTGGATGATGCTCCTGACCAGTGCTAATGATTACCATCTCAGCAGGGACTGCACAAATGTAGGTACTATTATTGCTGCTAGTATACGAAGGAATAAGAAAAATGAGGAGAAGGGAATAGAAGGGTGGAAGGAGGATGAGGGAGGGAGAAAGTAAGAAGATATTTATATTTTAGCTGTTAAATCTTGTTCATTTATGTGTCTCAGCATGAAGAACAGTTGCTGGCAAATAATTAAACTTCAGTAAAGAATTATTGAATGCTTAGAAGAATTTATGGGTAGATGGATGGTGAAAAATCAAGAAATACACACATAATTCAACTACAGTCAAAATTTTACAGTAATTTGTACAGTAAAATACAGAATAAAACATTTATTGTGGAAAGTTTCCAGATTCTTTCATTTATATTTACTATGTTATGCAGCCCATCTTTTGGACAGTAATAGCATCTGCAAATGTCTATATTTTAGAACTTATCGGTTTGTCTGTTTTTTGGACATAGCTGCAAACTCCTAGCAGACTTTTTTTTTTTTGCCTCTGGTCTTACTCTCATTCTGCATAGCTGTCAAAGTGAACTTCCTAAAATGCTCAGAGATCATGTCACTCCTCAATTTGAAACTCATCAATTGTTCCTTTGTAAAAATATGTGCAACTCTACAGGATGTTTAAATACTCTGCACAGGTAATGAACTTTATTCTTATGAATCTCTCATCGTGCGTCACCTGTGGCCCTACATACCACAGGAACCACTGCAGTTTCAGATGTCCTGCAGCTAACCATATTATCCTGGATGCCTGGAGATGCCTGGTCCAGCGCTCTGCCCATTTCACCTCAGTAACCAATGGTGATGCACATGCACACACTCCGTGTGGGAAATCTCTCCTCTACCCTCACAAAGGTAAAAATTACCCCCCGCTCCCACTACTCAAATTCCTCTTTTCTGCCCTTTGCATTTTAAAATTTTATTTCTACTTCAAAGTGTCACGTACAATCATAAGACGATGTATCTGGGGCTAATGATATACATTAAAACTCTGGCAGGGGCAGTTCTGGCTATTGATAATCAAGAACAGCTCCTAACAGAACAAACTTACTAAAGATAACAACTATAAACTCTGAAGGAAAAATCCAGAAGGTTCATGTGAGCAACCAAAAGGAGTGAGAGGCAGGAGAGGTACCTAAATGAAAGGGAGTAGCAATGAGAAGGCTTCCCAATTTTTTTTTTTTTACATGGGCAGGCACCGGGAATCGAACCCGGGTCCTCGGGCATGGCAGGCAAGCACTCTTACCTGCTGAGCCACCGTGGCCCACCCAGCTTCCCAATTTTTAATGACATTTTGTCTAAGGGCAGGGCCCAGGAAGCACCACACCAACCTGCTAAAATTCAGCTGGAATGTATGCTGGAATATAAGACTTACTGGCTTGAAAAAAATACAGAAGAGAGGTTAATGAGATAATAATAGGGGAGAAGTAAAGGAGGAAATTCAATAAAGGAAAAACCAAAAAGGAGAAACCATAAATTCTCACCATAAACTGTCCAAGTTTCTGGACGATCTGTGAACTATGTAACTGCAGTGCAGATTCGAGCCATTCAAATAAGGTAAAGGAAACAGAGAGATTTCAATTGATATGTACCAGAAGGAAGTCAAAGTTAGGAATTTGAATTAAGCCATGTTTATTGTTTGTTAAAGATGTAAATAAACACATATCAGAGGAATCTAACAGAACCCAGGATCTCTACAATGTATAAACCCAAATGTTTAAGCACAAAAATTACTAAGCATATGAAGAAACAGGAAAATAAGACCATACTCAGAGAAAGGTAAGACAGTGGAACCCACTCTCAAATAGCAGAATTAGCAAGAAGACCCAGTTTTTAAAGCAGCTAAAACCATTTAAAACATGCCGAGAATTATAAAATAAAGTAATCTCATAGTAAATAAATCTCAAAAAAATATATAAGCAGATGAATGGAATCTAATAAAACAGGAATTTTAGAACTCAAAAATACAACAGGTAAACTTTAAAAAAATATGCTGGGTGAGCTGAATAATGGGTTGGAATTGACCAAAAAGTCAGTGACTTTAAAAACAGGTCAATAAAAAATCTTCCAGTCTAAATAATAGAAAGCAAGAATGACTGAAAGAATGAACAAACCAATCTGTGAAACAATTAAAATAAGTGAAATCTGGAGTCAGTGAGGATTAAAAAAAAAGGGAGAAAACTAACATATGAAGAAAAATGGCTGAATAGTTTCCAAATTTAACGAGACAGAAATGTACAAACTGTAGAAACCTAGTTAAACTCAAGCAGCATAAATGCAAAGACAATCACACCTAGTAGCATCCAAGTAAAATTGCTCAAAATCAGGGATTCTGAAAAAATCTTGAAAGTAGCTAAAGATTATATAACATATAGGGTCACAACGATATGAGTGACAAATGACATAAGAATCCACGGAGGACAAAAAGCAATAGCATACTATCTTCAAAGTGCAAGGGTGAAAAAGACCAAGAAGCTATATCTAGAAAAAAAATCATTTAAAAGTAAGCCTGAATATAAAGGCATACCAGGTAAATGAAACCAAGGATTTGCCATCAGCAGATCTGTACTACAAGAAAAGTTGAGGGAGATTATTCAAGATTGAAGCCAAATTACAACATATGGAAAAGCTGATTTTCAGGAAGAAATATAGAGCAGTGAAAGCAATAAATAAATGGGTAAAACATTATATTTCCTCTGAAATACAGATGACTGCTTAATGAAAAAATGACATTGAGTTTGGAGTTTATAACATAGATAGAAGCCTGTATATAGTATTTAATAAAAGTTAGCTGCTATTTTGACTTATCCTCACTGCAACTTCATGGAATATCTGGAAGAAGAATTATTTTTAATATCCCCTTTGCCTTGGTGGAAGAACTGAAATCCAGATACCCTGAGTGAAAATGCCATGACTTGGCTCAGGATCTTCATCAAGATCATTTCCATTTGGGCCTCTGGCCTCGCACCTGCTGTACCCACCGCCTGGACCACTCACCTCCAAGACTTCTGCATGATTGGCTCTTTTTTCACTTGACATCCAGGTCTGAGCTTAGGTATCACCTTCTCAGGGAAGCCTTTTCTGACTTCACTATATAAATTCTCTCTCCACCACCTCAGTCCTTCTCTCTAATTTGTTATCTTTGTACAACTTATCTCCATTTGTAAGTAAATGGGCCTATGGCTCTGACTGAAATTCTTAGAATACTGAGAAGTACTTCTAAACATTTTAAATGCCCAAGAAAACTAATAATAATATGGAACTGTGCTTTGATAAACACATCTGTGAGGGAAGGATGCATCTCCATGGTATGTGACTTTGCAACCTGTCACATGGAAGAGTATTTATCAAATCTGCCAGGGATTGTTCCTTACTGATTGATGCATCTAGTCTTCATATGGCTTTGGAAAATGAAAGAAAATTGTGGCCAGGAAGTCAGGTTCTAAGTGCTGTACCTGGAAAACCCATATGCTTCTTGTTATTCTAGAGGCCAAATCCTTTTAAATGGAAGTCATAAATGCCTGGCACAAGGGAGACTCGTCAGGCCCTCCTACTGATGAAGGAACAGGTAAAGAGAGGGAAAGAAATATGATTTAGGCCCGAGTTTGTTCTGATGGAGAATACTGGTCCAGAGATAAGTTGTAGAGGTTGAGAGAGGAATTGGAGAGGCAAGAAAGATGGGAGCAAAAGACTGCCTTTAAGAAAGGATCAATGCCTTCAAAGGAGTTATAGCAAGTCTACAAAGCCACATCTCTACAACTGGGATGTTCACAGATAAGGCAATGTCATCATTTTTTCCCTCACTAATCTAGTTTTCCTCATAAGTGCACATACTTGCTACATAAAGAGAAACAAAATATTTGTCTTATTTGAAGATTTAGAGTCTCATTAGGTAATTATCTCAGTCTTTTCCATTTCTTAGTTTTCAGCCCTACAACCTGGCTCTTCCAAAATGCTGCCTGACTCTATGGAATAGAAGATGAAGCTTTTGAGACCTCATAGCAGAGCAGAAAATTGAAGTCATCAAGCATATTGTGCTTTGACTCCTTGATTACTTCTTTCCTTGGTGGACCTTTTGGATGAAGCCCATGGTCCACAGTGGTCTGCAGGCTGCCTTTGCCTCACTTTGGGTCTTGCTGCTACAAGAGAACCTTCTGATGTCAACCTGTGACCCTCATCCTTATTTGGTTCTAATAGCCGTTCAAAGTAGTCGCTTAAGAATAGGTAAATCACTTTTTCCTGGTAGGGTGTCTTGAGCAGACAATGAGATATTTGAGTTTGTAACACATGAAAACTTCAGCACGAAGAAAAATAATCCTCAAAGTCTCCCTTTGCCTGACTACACTGTTAGTTGAGGGTCAGCCTCTGATGTGTCTTCTCCCAAAGCCCCAAATGGGAAGTGGGAGCAATATATCCTTCCACCCTTGATGTGATCTTCATCTAGTTGGTATATATATCATGTTCTTTCTATTATGTCAGGTAAGTATGTGCATCCTTAAGAGAAGAGATTTTGAAAATATCTTAATATTCTACTATAAAAGTGTATTAAAATAGTATTTGATCAAAAACATTTGAAGAAATATATGAAAAATGGTGCATATATGGTGATAGTTTCATGAGTGTATACACATGTCAATCCATAAAATCGTGCAATTTATTATATGTCAAGTATACCTCAGCAATGCTCTTAAAACATTTGTTGTCATGTTATGATAGACCATAAAATATTCCTCCTGAACTATACTGATCCATGCGGTAACAGAATAGAGTTGGAAACATCACTATGTACTCATCTTGAATTTATACAGAGTCAGATAGATGCATGCAGAAATATTTATAGATATATGCATATACATGGATTAGATACACATGTTTATCTTTTTGCTTTATTGATTGAGAGGGGCCAGAAGGAATGGCACTCCAGTAGCAACAATTACACATGGTATCCAGATCTTGGTTTCTAATTCATTCTTTAATAAAAGATCTAGGGATCCTTAGGTAAATGGCTGCTTCTAGGACTGGGTCCATAAACACACAAGATGCGCCTGGAGTATATCCTGTAGCACCAGAAAGTAAGGGAGTGCTCAAAACAAACAAACAAACAAAAAACACCATCATGGGTCAAAGACTCACAGGAGCAAATTGAAAAAGCCCCCAATGGCCAATGTTGGAGCAATACGAGCAACAAAACTAATAAAGTAGTACTAGAATATAATCCATGGTATAAAATAATTATGGATGAGCCCACACTGATAGATGCAAGTAATTGAATAGATAGATAGGTGTGGGGTGGGAGGAGAATAAACATTTCTCTTACACAGAGAAATTCCAAATAATTTAGTAGGGTCACCTCTCTTAAGGAGGTGTGGTATATCCTCTAGTCTTTAAATGTGGGCTGTGCAGAGTGAGTTTCCCCTTAAAATTAAAATATGGAAAGGGAGAGAAAAAGAGGAGCTTTGCAGTGGACAAATCTGGCACGCATTACCCTAAGCTAGGTGATTAAGACTAACATCACATTGATGTCATGTTGATAACATGTACCTAAAATATGTTATAATGAGAATGACATTTTAACCCTGTGGTCATCCTTACCAAAACATGTTGTTCTGGTCTAATCATGAGAAAAAAAATTAAAAATCCCGAATGAAGGACATTCTAAAAAATACCGAAACAGTACTCCTTAAAAGGGCCAAGGTTGTCAACATGGAAAATCTGAGAAACTCACCACCAAGAGGAGCCTAAGGTGACATGGGTGCTACATGTAAAGTGAGATCCTGGAGGCATCTTGGAGCAAAAAAGGATATTAGGGAAAAATTGAGAAAACATAAATAAAGCATGGACTTTAGGTGTTAATAGCATATCATCTTGGTTCATTAATTGTGACCAATATACCATAATAATAAAAGATATTAATAACAGGTGAAGCTGGGAGCTGGGATGTGGGAATTCTTTATAGTATCTTTGCAGTAATTCTATACATATAAAACTCTTCTTAAATAAAGCACTTATTTTTAAAAAATGCTCCTCTTCTAGTTACCAATTCTTCCATTTATATTTACAAATTTAGACAAATACATATTTCTAGAGTTTAGAATGTCTTGGCCCACTCACTATTCATTCACTGAGAAGGAATCATGTAAGGAAAGAATATTGAGGCCTGGGAATGAGGTGTCCTCACTATGTTGGCCTCTCCTCTAGGGAATTGAGGCCTCAGAAAGCAATGAAGTCATATAGACAATGAAAGGTTTTCAAAGGTATGCTGGATCAATTTCATTTATTAGAAGCACAGCCAATAGAGCAAGGTCTGAGACATGCTACACAGCATGGCCTCATGTATCCTGCATGTCTCTTGCTTGCTGAGCCTTGTTCCCCATAGAGTTCCATTCTGTCATCCTATGCGGTATATAATTGCTTTCCCAGTATTTCACTACGTATGCATCACTGGGAGAGGAGGTACCTGGACATATATATTATAGGCTCAGCTTCAGCAACCTGAATCAGAGGCCTCTTTCTGGACTCCTTGGCTCAATTTATGGACACTTATAGCTCATGCTATCATTGGTTCATTCTTTATCACTTTTGATCAATCCTGAAGTCTTTTACTCTAGAATTAGAATCTCTTCCTTTCCCCACAAAACCCCCTTTTATTATCTTATCCAGAGTATAGGCAGCAAACCCTATCAAAAGCCTTTAAAAATGTATGGACTCTATGGATTAAAGGAATAAAGGGCCAAGTTAGGAGACAGTCAAGTATAAACAAATTTGGCAGATGCAGAGGTCAAAAGAGGGATTTTGGTTATGATTACATTATGGATAATATTTCAAGATCATCTGTTAGATTTTAAGGTATCTTGTTACCCCTAAATGCAGAAAAGAAGCTATTCTGTTAACTTGGGATAATCATTATACTTTGCTTTGTTTTGTTTCTGTTTTAGTGAAGGGTGCACACTTGTACAATAAAGTGCTGTTTAAAATGCAATATTAAAGCATTTCTTTAATACCTTCCCCTCAACCTGGGACGGACAGAAAGTTTACATATTAGTGAGTTAACTCTTTCCATGGCAAAATATATGGCTTACACTAACAAGGATTGAGAAGTAACATGATTTCCACTTACTATTTCTTGTTTTTTCATTATGATACCCACTGATAGTTTACCTTTTATTTAACAGGGCATGCAAGAAAGAAATATTACAGTAGGGAGTGGCAGGGAAGGCAGAACAGGTTTAGAAAGACCTTGTATTCATCAGTGGCCCAGAGATGAGCTCTAAAAAATCCCTAGGTTTCTTCACACTCTTGTCCAGTAACAAATTATCAGGTCCTGGTTCAACTATTAGATATATACCCTATTATCTAATCACACGGGTTGACTATTTCCACTACGAATTTGTCGAAATGTAAAGTAGCAATACCATTCACTCTTAGTTAAACAAATGGAAATAAATTGCTTTTTACTAAAATTATGTTATTTTTATGATGGGTTTATTCTGCTTCTCATGAAAATACAAATTCTCAGTGGTTGCTCGGATGACCATTTTGGTCTCTCTGACTACTTCCTCTTTAGTAACTGCTTTATGGCCATATAGAGAACAGCCAGAATAGAAACTGAGGCTGGCAATCTGCCAAGTAGAGATATACAGATCTATATCTTCACTGCAGGGGCCACAACAAGGTGAGTTTTTGTTTGTTTGTTTATTTTAATCTCTATGAACCAATTTTATGGTTTCTAAAGATCTAGAAGCTGTCATGGAGAACAATTCCTGGCCACTCTGTCTTTGCTGAGACTCAGATACTTTTGTATAGGCTCCCGGGGTGATGGTTGAGATTGAGGTCAGAATTGTCTGGATTTCAGAGAGCCAGGAAACCTGGAATTGGCTCCTACCAGAGAAACGCTGGCTGGCGTCACAAATAAGGAAGAGAAGCAAATGAACTGCAAATGTAACACAATCACGAGGGACACTACATCACAAACCTTTTCTTTTTTTTTTTTTTTAATTTGCTGAACGATTTGGCAATTATTTTCTTGGTCTAAGAACTAGGCCACTTCTTGAAATAGGAAAGCCTGCTTAGTAAGGCAAAGGGCACGGTGGATACACAATTTGTTTAGAAAGGCCAATACAGAAAGAAAGAGAAAAAAAAAGACAAGGGTGAGGTGGAAGGAAGTAGAGAGAGGAAGGGGTAGATGGAAGGAGGGAGGATAGTGATGGGTTGGCATGATCTCCCTGGAGACAGCTGCAGGGGGGACACATTGGAGGGGATTTTAAATGTCTGACTTCCTTGACATGATCATGAGCTGCCTGACGTGAATGGCCAACAGGAAAGAAAAAGCTGGCAAGGCCGAGGGAGCTGGAGAACTAAGGGAGCAGATATCTATAGGATCTACTATATAATAGGCACAAAGCTGGACACTGTATAAATTAATCCTCAATCCTCACCGTGATATTATGCAGTAGGTCTCATTTTACTGACGTGTAAAATACAAGGAGCCAAAGTAACTTATGTGCTTCATAAATTACATAAAAAATGATATAGCCAGGATTCAAACTTCTTTCTATCTAATATAAAATCCTAAAATCATAACAATGCACGACACAAATTAATTGTTACTACAGTTAAAAAATAACTGACTGTAAAAAAAAAAAAGCAATAGAGTTAATCCTTTTAAGAATACTCTTTGTAAAGATCTCTAAAGCATGTGCCACGTTCAGAAAAGTTGAGACTCAGCCTGAGTCCTGGCCCAATGTGTGATTCATCGGGCAAGGCCAAAACTGGAGGGACGACACTTGAAAGATTGTTAAAAGATTTGAGTCTATTGCTGCCACTCTTCTGGGTTGTTCTGTGAGCTAATATCACTTGGACAAAAATCAACGCCTTAATTCATCCTGCCTCTAAAAATGTCACTTTCCTTTTCTCTTCTTTCATTCTTTTTCTTTTCGTGGTTTCATTCAATAGAGAGAGGTAGGACAGGTTAAGCAATTATGCTTTTTTTAGTGTTGATGAAATGGGTAAACAATTGCTCCCATGTCTTACAACATATAAACATGCTCTTTTAAGAATTCTGTTGACTGGTGAACCTCATAGTTTTGTTGAAGTTTAGCAGATGTTGCCAAAGTTTAGCAGAATTCACCAAAACTTAATGCATTTCCTTCCTTCCTACCCTGTGTATTCTTCTATTAAGGCTGTGAGGAAAGAGGGGACACTGGCCTGACCAGTCACATCTGGGGAATGCTGGTCATAAGTGGAACGGCAGGTGTCACCCTCAAGTGGCTCTCATATGTCCTCATTACTCTTTGCAAGATACATTTCTTGTGCCACCATACCTTCAGTTTGAAAAAAGGACTGTTGAAGGAAATTCTCAGTTCATATTTAACTTTTAAAAAAATCATAATGACTTCATTTTGGGAAAATCAAATATTGGTTAAACATGTTTACATTTTATTGAGCACCTTCTTAAAACCAGTGTGATGTTTGTGAGGCACAAGCTCAGGACTAGCATTTAAGTAAATGGTTTTTTCCTTTGAAATATAATAGTTATCCTGTAAATAAATGTCTCTATGGTTCAATACAATTGGGGTCTTAGCTAAACTCATGCAAATGTGTTTTGCAAAAGTTTTAGTTGTTAATATACTAAATACATACTGATAATCCCCCAACACTTTTTTTAATTTAAATTAATTTTAATGGAATGTATGACAGGACTAGTGTTCTCTGTAACATACTTTGAGAAATTCTGTCTTAAGACTTCTAACATTTCATCTCTAATTTCAAATACAAATTTTCCAGCTATTTAGAGGATATTTTGCAAAATACAGAGACGGATACCTTGCATTGTTATAGAAGTTTAACATTTTTGGAAATTTCCTGATTATGTTATCAGGTTTCATCTGGTGAAGAAGACAAGGAAGGTATTATTAACTGTACTGTTTTCTGCTCCTATTACCAAGTGTCATATTCTTTTGAGTATTTATTACATGCCAGGGACTTAAATTACTTTGTTCTTAAAACAAACAAACAAACTTTAATAATCACAAAGATCCCACCTTTCTATTGAGGAAACAGACTCTCAGAGACTTACAGTGACTTCTCACAATTAGCAAGCTGGAGAGCTGGAAGTGAACCCCAACTCTGATCCTTACCCAGTGTGAATTTCTGCCCACATAATTATCCAAGTGGAGAGATAAAGATTTTGAAGTTTAAGAAAGTCCCAGGACTTGTTCAAAGACAAGGATCTATACTCAGTTAACATAAGACAGCTCTTTCCCTGAACCTATGCTACAATCCTATTACTACAAGCACATCTTACTGCATAATTCTCTTTTTTTACCACCCTTTTCCTCCCAATAAGGAGTCTAATGAAAGTACACATGATCCATTCAAGAGACCGGACATTCAATATAATGAAGGACTATTAAGAATAAACGTCTCATGGTTGGAAAATAGCTCCACTGGGATTCCATTCTAAAATAGTGTCACAGAACATGGTAGTTTTGGAGTTAGAAGATCTAAGTTCTGGTTCTGGTTCTGTTATATATGATACAACATTAAATTTCTCATCTTTACAATGGGGAGAATAACTCAATGGTATGCAGATAAAATCAGATAAGGGCATGTTTATGAAAAGGCATTACCAGTTATAGTAGGCTAAATAATAGCCACCCAAATATATTAGGTCATAATAAGTAGAGTCTTCCTTATAACCATATAAGGAAAGTAGATTTTTTTAGATACGATTAATGGGGGATTATCCCAGATTATCTGGGTAGGCACTAAACCCAATTATAAGCATCCTAATAAGAGACAGAGGGAGATTTGACATACACAGAAGAGGGGAAGGCATTGTGATAGAGACAGAATTTGGAGTGATGCAGCCATAGGTCAAGGACTGATGGCAGCCATTAGCAGATGGAAGAGGCAAGCAACAGAACCTCCCCAAGTGACTCCAGAGCTGTGAGAGAACACATTTCTGTGGTTGAAACCACCAGGCTTTTGGTAATTTGTCATAGTAGCCACAGGAAACTATACACTAGTATTCCACATAACAGGGCCATCTGGCTGGTGCTCCCCAAGCCTAGACTGTGACCCCTATGGGCCTCGATTCCCATGTGTCCCTTTCAGATCCTCTCTGTCTCTCTAGCCTGCATGTGGTCATCTAGATACTCTGAAGAGTTCTAGGACTTGTTCCTGGGGTTGTCCCCTAGCTAAGTCACAATTCAAAGATGGCGGCCTGGGGAATGGATCATTGAGGCTGAGAAGGGCTGCATTAATTGAGGGTGATTCCAAGAGCTTGGGCTCCTATGTGGGCATGCTGATTGAGGTTGACTCAAAGTGTTTACATAGGCAGGAGCCTGCACACATTATTTTCTTGGATGTTTTGCTCAATTTAGGGGTGGTTCTGTATATCTATGTATCTATATATCTATATCTATAGCTATACAACAAAACGGAATTTTATTATCCAAGCCTGGGTCAAGTTAGCTAAATGCCCTGAGGAATCTAGTTTCTTCTTTTATAAATTAGGTTGTGTGCGCATACTGGCATTTATTGTTAGAAATAAACTAAATTACCTGTATAAAGAAAAGAATAGAGTATACATTTCTTGAACTCTTCCTAATGTCCATCATATTGTATATTTCTCTTTACCTATATTTACTGTGAAATGAATCTCAGATACAACTACAATACTTTTTAAAATGGTGAAGTTGAAGCTTAAAATGCTTACAATATCTGAGCAAATGAAGCTGAAAACAATTGGAGCTCAGATTTGAAACCAGTTCTGGCTGATGCCAAAGCCTATGTTTGTCTTGTCATCACAGGTTGTTTTACACATAATACGTGCCTCCCTTCTTTTACAGAAACTTCTCTCAAATGGCCCTTTATCTGTCTCTATCTCTGTATTGAGGAATATTCACCAACGTGCATATATACATTCAAGTCACATGTACAGATGCCTTTTTAAAATGGTTGGTGAAAGCGCTAAAAACTAAATTATGTCAAGGTGTCTTATTGGGCACATACTTGTTAACCAGCCTGGACCAGCCTGTTGAGACCTTCACTACTAACCTATAATTCAACTTTAAATACCTCTAGGAGCCTGGGAATCACATAGAATATGCAAATTAGAACTCCCACGAAAAATCGCACAGGCTTCTGTGGTAATGGTTTCATTACTGATGATAATGGCAGCACTAAGTCTGTGAGCTCCCATCAAATTTTCCAGCACCTCTGTAGAATACATGTGGCTTTTAGCCTGAGATGGGAATGGGTCCAAAGTAGACACAATAAATGCCGTCCCTTTTCCTTTCATCTCATGTATCAACCTGAAAGACTACGTAAGCTTATCTCAGGAAGTCATAATTTATTTTATAACTTGTGTTTTTGTTTAAATCTCCTTTTGCTTAGTGATGTGTTACATGAAATTAATACTAAGGTAAAAAGATTACAGTCACTCCCAAGGAAAGGCACTGGCTTCCTGGGTTATCAGAGGTATTCCTGGGCGCTAGCTGTGGTGTCAGGATTTCACGTAGTGAGGCATTTGAAGCACTGGTTTTGATTTTCCCAGCATATACTTTCCCCTGGTCAAGCTGAGCACCCTTACAAGTCCACAGAAGGATGGGGAATATGCTCAGAAGGGCACACTGAGCAGAAAAGTCTTCTATACCCAATTCTTTTGTCAGAACGAGGTATTTTGGGAGGGAAAGAGCAAAGCCTATCTTCACTCTAACACATCATTGCTTCTCTTTTCTGGGTAATATCTGCCAAGCAATTTCAAAACAACACTCTCTACAGCTCTGGCATACTGCTTATCATCATGAGGCACTAGTTCTTTAAGAGTGAAGCTTATATAGCAGTAAGCTCACTCTGGTTTTAGAGTCTCCTCCAGAGTTTATTTTAGGAAATTAGACTGGATCTGAGTTATTAAGTGTGGTGGACAGAGCATGGGCCTTACAATCTGACAGACAACTAACTCTGTTACCTAGTAGCAGTGTGGCCTTATGCAAATATCCCAGCTTTTCTTGAAATTCATTTATGCTTTCATTTGTGAAATGGGTGTACCTAACGTACCCTCTGTCATAATTCTCAAGATTAAATAAGAAAATAGTGGCAAAGTGCTTATACACGGCACATTGCAGGCACACAACACACAACGATTCTTATTTTTACATTGGATAAAAATATCAACAAAAGCTGCTTCAGTACTTTTGTAATCTTCTCTCTAATCTAGAATCACCTGTGATCTTACAGGTGGTATTCAACGGTGAGAAACAAAAGCCATGGTTTCCCACCTGTGCATGCTTTCAGAGAGGAGGCTGGCATGCTGGAGAAAGATGCAATCAGACCAGGATCAGCATTTACAGGGAATTCAGAGTTTAGTTTGATGGAAACAAGCAGTAATGTGATCTTTTAGAGAAAAAGCAATAATACAAGGAGATCCTGATATGAGTTGATGTGAAATTGCTAACGCAATAAAGCTATATGACATTTCTGCCTTGGATTGAGTTCCATCTGGGAGCTGACCTGAGTAGGAAAGGATACAGGTAAGTGAATGAATAAGGTTTCCCCTCCATCTCAGAGAGGAGGCCACAATGGGGTCCTTTAGGGCTAATGGTGCCTTGAAGTCAGGACTACCTGGATTCAAATCCTGGCTGTACCCCTTATCAATCCAAAAACTTTGGGCATGAAAATGTTTTCAGGGGAAAATATTACTTAAAAACTCAAGATGTTGCTTGATACAGATGTGAGAAACAGTGGGGTACAGTGGTTAAGAGTGCTTTATCTGGGGTTGGATTGTCAATGTTCAAATTTTGGCTCTGCCACTTAGCAGCCATGTGATTTTTGGGCAAGCCACTTAACTCCCTCAGCTTTAGTTTCCTTATCTGTAAAATGTAATAGCTAACAATTAGTGTTGCTGAGAATATTAAAGGAGCTACTACTGCAAAATACTTTTTTACAGAGCATGGCACATTGCATGTGCTCAATAAATATTAGCAATTGTGTCTCAGACATGTTAAATTCCTGCCTCCCCTACACACAATAATAATCTTTTGGCTCGTCAAATTAGGCAATTTTTTTTTGAATTAAGCCAAATATCAATATCTGATCAATGTATTTACAACTTAATGCAATTCTATTCCTATTAATGTACTTATAACACTTAATTGGGTTTAGTTTTTCTGCACATCTTTCTCTACAATAAGACTGTGAATTCTTTCCAATGTGCTGTTTTTAGTTTATTTCTGTATTCAGAGTGCCTATGCTAGTGTTTTGTACATAGTAGGTGGTCAATAAAACTTGGTTGAAAGAATGAACAAGGAGTTAACCACATAAACTAATGAATGAAACAAATAATTCCTAGACTATCCAAATTATTGGCGAAGTATTCCATGGTTTCCCGCTTTCCTTATGTCACCATATGTGTGTCTTTCAGAGCTAATTCCTTTGGTATTGGGGCTAATGATAGAGGGGGCTGTAGTGAATAGGGGCTGACTCTAAAGCCAAGACACTCCCTTTTTCATTGCATCTGCTCCTGTTATGTAAGAAAAAAATACGCATGCATTATATTTTTATGAGCCTTGCGATTTATTCTGTTTTGTTGTCAGACCTTTGGGAATGCATTCTATAAACTTTATTGAGACATGATATCTAGAGACGTTTGCATATGTCTGAGCTCAGCACAATATTACTTTTTAATGCACTTTTGACTTTGCAGGCAGAGGATATAGTAAAATATATAAAACAGCAGTAGTTGTGGTTTTTTTATTACTTGCATTTTGTCTCCTGGTTTCAAAACAAACAAGCGCCTCACTCAAATGAGATAAACTAATAGGCATTAGTTTGGCACAGTTATAAATGGGATATATATGTTGTTGAGTCAGAAACAGAGCTTTATGATAACAGGTAACCGGTACAGGGCATGTGCTGGGTAACACTGACTCCTGTCAGTTGATATCAGTGTTGTTTCCTGTTTCCTGTATATTCAAAAAGCATCCATTTAGTATCTGGTAACAGGAGGACAATTGAAAATATGGACTCATGGAGTCTCAGTGACAGAAGGAAATTACTTCTATCCTGGGGAGGAAACTGAGTTGTAGGGAGTATACGGGCATAGGTGAGTATTGGGAATTGAATAATATCCTCAGCAAAAGACATGTTTAAGTCCTAATATGTGGTCCTACTGTTGTGAACTCATTTGTAACAGGACCCTTGAAGATGGTATTATCAAATGTGTGGATTCATTTGTGAATCCTCTTTAGAATGGACAAAATGGAGAGTCTTAACTCATACATCTCCAGTTCTTATAAGGAAGCAAAATTGGACACTGTCATTCAGTGGAAGCCAGAAGTCAGAAGAAGGCAGGGACTGAAGCAGATCACCACATGATGGAGGCAGAGATGCAAGTCAAGGAACTCCGAGCATGACGGCAAGCCAGCACCAGAACGCTACAGACTCCGAGTGAGAACGCGGCCTGCTGAGAACTTGATGTTAGATTTTTAGGCTCTCAAACCATTGACGACACGTTCCTAATGTGAAGCCAACCAACATGTAGTGCTTATCATAGGCAATCCTGGACAACTAAGATACAAAGTCATCCATCCAGTGTCCTCCCCCATAGTGTGAGAGAGGCAGTCAAGCCTGAAATTAAATTAGGAAGTCCACACCATGGGCCCAGGGCTGGGACAGTGAAACCAGACAATGAAAGGTCAGATATGACCAAACAGAAAGGGAATTCCTTAAAATTATGCCGAATTTGAGCAAAACCAATGTGAGTGCCAAAGCCTGCATGCCAGTCTACAATCAAACAAGACAGGCTTTAACAAGGAAACAAGGCCTGGGAGAACTAAACTG
Organism: Tamandua tetradactyla; assembly: GCF_023851605.1. Classification (NCBI taxonomy): domain Eukaryota; kingdom Metazoa; phylum Chordata; class Mammalia; order Pilosa; family Myrmecophagidae; genus Tamandua; species Tamandua tetradactyla. The sequence continues at coordinate 64,617,939 of NC_135334.1, read as the reverse complement.
GGAGGAAAAAAATTGGCAAGAATAATTTTGAAGCCCAGGGTTTGCTGGTGCCTGGGCTGGGCCTCATAAACTGGCCTCTCTGGATCATGCAGGCACTGTCCCAGCTAAGAGAAGGCAGCCTGTGAACCCAGATACTGGAATCCAATACTGATCTGATCTGCTGTCTCCAGCCCTTCACCTTTCCTCTTAGACCATGATGTTAGAAGATTTTTCTTTTCTGGAACTGTCCATCTATGAGTGACAAATCATAGAGAATTGACTGCTAGAAACAGCCTTTCAGGAAAGTAATAGAAGGATTTTCACTTTAGATTCCTGATCCAAGACAAACCCTGGGCTTCAAAGAATCAAATGAACAATGTTTTTGGCTCATGTAATTTTATGGAAAAATGAAGGGAATCAAGAAATTAAAATCAGAACATCTGTAGGATTTCAAGGAAAAGGGAAACATCCTTCAAAACTAATTTTTATCTCTAAATGTAAGGAACTTTAAAGTTTACAAAGCATTTTTTCATCTTCACTATAGCTTTTGATAAAAGTAAGGGACATTAATTGACTGGCCTATAATCACAAAACTGGGAAGTAACACAGCTAAGATTTGAACCTAGGGGCCCTGGACTAATTTGATGGTTTTCCGTCCCATCACATGATCTCCAAGAACATTTATGTTTATACCAGTGGGAGTAGGGGAAATCTTGCCATTTATAAAAACAAATGGATATGATCTTGCCTTTTATTTGATGCAGAAGTTTGTACCTGCATTTAAAAGTCATTGATCCCAAAAATGTAGCAGACACTAGATTGGTTCATGCATAGCAACTATTCACCCAGCTGCTGAGGATGGAGGTGGGGGACAGAAAAGGGCAGAAATAACAGTGATTTATATAGCTGATGCTAGAATTAGACCATCAAGACTTACATTTGGACTCTACTGATTATTAATTACGTGTTTCATAGAGTTACAACCCTGACCTCCTCTCCTCACTTTTCTCCCTGCCCCTCATAGCAGAAGAAAGCCCTTCTTTCTGCTCATAGGGTATCCTGTTTTACCCTTGTCGTACCATCTATCACAGCACCACAAAGCGAAGATGTTGAGGACAGGGGCTGAGAAAGTTTGTGGTGGTGTCACCAACGTCTACCATTGTGCTTGATGCAGGGTGGATTTTCACTGATTTACTGCCAGCTATCTTTAGTTTGCCCCTCCATGTCTAGCCTCTATGTTTTCCACTGAGCTCTCTGCCCCTGATTCTGTGGATTACGTTATTAGGGCTCTTGTGCTTCCTGGTTTCCACTGGCCAGCCAATGGGGAGCCCTGAGAAGAGGCCAGTGAGAGGGAAGACAGCAAGGTTAGAATGACTATACTCCTGTCTGCCCCTCTGAAATGTCCACTCAGGCTGGCTGTGTCCCTCAATCAATGGTCACAGTTCTTTTCCAGCTGGGTTGCTCTATGGGCCTCCCTCTCATTCCAGGTTCTAGTAGCTTCTTCCTTTCCTCAACCTTTAAGAACTAGGGTGATAAGAGCTCCCTACCTGCTACCCACAGGCTTCCAGGCTGTCCTTTATGATCCTTCTATATTTTTTCTACACTTTTATAATAGGCCCCTTAAAAACATACTCTCTTGCATTTAAGTATGGATTAATTTACTGATTAATACTGTTGATTGAATAAAGTTTTGTTCTGAAGTTATCCCTAGCCATGCTTTCCTCATCTGAAAAATGGGGATAGAATGCCTAAAACATAGGGTTATTGGGTGATGAAATCAAATAATATATACACCAAGCTTAGCACACTGCCTCACATATTATAAACACTCAACAAATATCAATTATCTAATAGCAATATTAATAATAAAGATAGCTGATTTGATATGCTCATCCAACTAAATCACAAATATGTATGGTGATATTAGACCTGACAGGCTTACTGAGAGCTTAAATGCATCATTAATTTAGTCATTCATTTATCAAACACTTATTAAGCATACTACCAATAATAAGCTCTGGGAATACAAGGGTGAATGATGAGTTCTGCCTACCATTTTGTTCACTCTTTTTTAAAAGACTGTATTCTAGTACCATATATACAACCTAATATTTCCCCTTTTAATGACATTCAGACATATATTTCAGTGCTGTTAATTCCATTCACAATGTTGTGCTATCATCACCACCATCCATTTTCAAAACATTTTCATTGTTCCAAATAGAACTGTACATTTTAAATCTTAACTCCCTATTCCTTTCTTACCATCACATTAGTCAAGGTCCCTATGCTCTCTCACCTTGACGATGGCAGCACTCCCAACTTGTCTCCTTACCTTCACTTAGCCATTCCCACACTGCCGCTCTTCTCTACACATCATAGTCTTGTAAAACTATAGATGAAATCATGTCCTTCCCTGGTTTAAAAAATACGCCAATGCTCTTGAGATCAAGGCTAGAAAACTGTCCATTGCTCACAGCCATCTTTTTATTTATCTTGAGACACTTTTCAACTTCCTTGCTGAACACTTCTTTGGTTCTTACAATTACCAAGTTCTCATTTCAGCTGTTGTTCCCTATTTTGATCATTAATTTTTCTCCAACCCATGTACTTCCCTGACCCTCCTATCTGGTTCAGATTCCCTGTCACAGCCTTATAACACTCTTTTTTACAATTGAATTCTTTGCAGTCATTCAATTAAAATGAATATCCCACTAGAGAATAAGCCTTGTGATGGCAAATACTGACTTTCTGCTCAGCACTGTGTCCCACGTCACCATATAAAAAGAGCTCAGTGACAAAGACGTGGTCCTGACCTCAGCAAAGTTCATCAGATAGTTCTAGGTGGCCTGAGTCTTATGAGATAAAGGGAAGAAATAATAACTTTGCTCTCAGACTTGCCTTTTCAAAAGGAAGTCTCCACACAAGGAAGTTAGAAATAGCTGTAGGACGCTGAAGGAGTTTTGTACCTAGAATTAGATCACACAAATTAAACCCTACTTCTTCTTCATTAAGCATAAGTCAGCATGAATAAGTAACTTAACCTTTCAGAATCTCAGATTTTTGTCTTCACACATGAGAACAACTACTTCACAAAATTTCTGGAGGGTTAAATGACATATAACATTTAAACCACCTAATATAGTGCCTGGTACAGAGAATTACAATAATTTAAATCTTTACTTGTTATGATCAGAAAGCACAATCAGAATGATAGATGTGTAGAAATGTGTATAAGTGTATACTGTTTTTATATATGAGGCAACTGCCCCTATTTATCTCAATGAAATACCAAAAGCAGAACTTAAGAAGTTATATAGTATAGTTACACAGCTTTTTGACATAGCTTTTTAGCAATTTCTCAGAGTCCTGTGGTGTTAATCGAAGGAAGTAAGTTTAGAATTAGATGAAGAATCATTCACTGTTAAAGCAGAAATGTATACAGGAGAATGTTAGAGTCAGAGAGCTGGAAGGACAGGAGGCTATATAGAGATTTCAGGTGGAGAGCACTCAATGATGCCAAGACCCCTTGGGTATTCCAGAGTGGGTGGTAAAAGAAGGACTTGAAACTGGTAAGAAAATATCACACACACATACACACATGCGTGCACACATATACATATATACCTGCATATAATTATATATATTTATATATACATAATTCAAAAATATGTGCATATAAAATATATAATATAGAGAGGTACCAAGATGGCAGCTTAGTGAGCCATGGGATTTAGTTTGTCCTCCAGAACAGCTACTAAATAACCAGGAACAGTACAGAACAACTCCTGGGGCCATGTCAGTGACTGGACACACAGTGTAACCTAGTCTGGACCAGCCGGACCAACTGTGAGCCCCCCCAGAACCATGAGTTCCCCAAGCCATGGTGGCTGGTGCCCCTCCCCCACAGGCTGCTTCCCAGAGGGGAAAGAAAAGAGACTTTACCAGCAGCAGGGCCTGAGTGCAACTAAGCTTCAATTGTGGAATTAATTCACAAATTCTGACTACTAAAAATAGGCCCCCAGCTAATCTGACCCTTGTCAAAGCAGAGGTTGTTGATTTTTGCCCTGGCACCTAGGGGACAGGGCTGATGGAAAAAGAAAAAAGAAAGGCAGAAACAGAGGTTTTTTGGATCAGATAGCACATAACACTTGAAAGGGTCTCGGTTCTGAAGGAAAGGAGGGGGCACATAGGATCTGAAGCTATACAAGGCAGTATACCAACTTATGCTCTTGATTGGCAAACCTGAGGAACAGGGGTCCTGCTCTGAAGAGGATTTCTCTCTCCCTCTATTTTTTTTTTGTGGCTGTGTTTCTAGAAAGGCTGCTTTGGATACAGTGGCAGGGCTCCTCAGGCTGCAACTGTGCCAGGCATAGGCAGAAACAAGCTTGTTTGAGAGCTTGTCTGGATCTTGTGCCTTTCCCAGGGGAGGGGTGAGGCCCAACACAGGTGGAATCCCTCCCTCAAGGAATTCAGACCCCAGGGCTTGGAAATTTTGAAGCCATTAAAGTCAGCTTACAATCTCTCCTCTGTCTCCACCACGCCCCAAGCAGAGAGAGTGTGCCAAAGTTAATGGTACCGCATCATCCTATGCTGGTGGGACCTGCAGGCAGACAAGCACCACATACTGGGCAGGATAAGAAAAACAGAGTCCAGAGACTTCACAGGAAAGTCTTTCAACCTGAAAGGACTCACTGTCAGGGAAAATTGATGCAGGTGAGTCTTTCCTCTTGAGAGGAGGCCAGTTTGTCTGGGAAAATCTGGCTGGGGTCTATAATACCTAAGTAGACCCTTCTAAGGGTGGGGGAAAGGCACCACACAGGCAGGGCAAGAAAATAAGAACTGAAAAATTCTGCTCTATTACACAAAACCTAAGCTAGTGGTCCAGAATAAGCTGAAATGAATGTCAAAGAACAGACAGACAGCAAATTCATCCAGCAAGAAAATCCTAGGTAAAAGAAGTGAAAACAATTTCCAGAATAAACTAGTTAAGGTAATTAAATGCCTACGTGTCAGCAAAAAAATAAAAAATAAAAAATCACACTAGGAAAATTGAAGACATGGCCTAGTCACAGGAACAAGCCAACAATTCAAATGAGATATAGGAGTTGAAACAATTAATTCAGAATGTTTGAACAGATATGGAAAACCTCATAAAAAATCAAATCAATGAATTTAGGGGATATAAAGAAGGCAAGGGATGAACAAAAAGAAGAAATAGAAACTCTGAAGAAACAAATCACAGAACTTATGGGAATGAAAGTCACAGTAGAAGAGATAAAAAAAAACAATGGAAGCCTAAATTTAGATTTTGAGAGGCAGAAGATAGGATTAGTGAACTGGAGATTCAACATCTGAAATCCAACAAGCAAAAGAAAATATAGAGAACAAAATGGAAAAATATGAGCAGGGACTCAGGGAATTGAATGACAACATGAAGCACACAAATATACACATTGTGTGTGTCCCAGAAGGAGAAGAGAAGGGAAAAGGAGGAGAAAAACTAATGGAGGAAATTATCACTGAAAATTTTCCAACGCTTATGAAAGGCTTAAAATTACAGATCCAAGAAGTGCAGTGTAACCCAAAGAGAATAAATCCAAATAGACATACTCCAAGACACTTACTAATCAGAATATCAGAGGTCAAAGAGAAAGGGAGAATCTTGAAAGCAGCAAGAGAAAAGCAATCCATCACATACAAAGAAAGCCCAATAAGACTTTGTGTAGATTTCTCAGCAGAAACCATGGAGGTGAGAAGACAATGGGATGATATATTTAAATTGCTATAAGAGAAAAATGGCAAAACAAGAATTCTATATCCAGCAAAATTGTCCCTCAAAAATGAGGGTGAAATTAAAACATTTTCAGACAAAAAAATCACTGAGAAAATTTGTGACCAAGAGGCTGGCTCTATAAGAAATACTAAAAAGAGCACTAGAGGCAGATATGAAAAAATAGGAGAGAGAGGTGTGGAGAAGAGTGTAGAAAGGAAGATTATTAGTAAAGGTAAAAAGAAGAAAAATGAGATATGACATATAAAATCCAAAAGGTAAAATGGTATAAGAAAGTACTACCCATACAGTAATAACACTAAATGTCAATGGATTAAACTCTCTGATCAAAAGACATAGACTGGCAGAATGGATTGAAAAACAGGACCCATCTATATGCTGTCTACAGGAAACACATCATAGACCCAAGGATAAACATAGGTTGAAAGCGAAAGGTTGGGAAAAGATATTTCATACAAATAACAATCAGAAAAGAGCAGGAGTAGCTTTCCTAATATCAAGCAAATTAGACTTCAAATGTAAAACACTTAAAAGAGACAAAGAAGGACACTATGTATTAATAAAAGGAACAATTCAACAAGAAGACATAGCAATCATAAATATTTATGCACCAAACCAGAATGCTCCCAAATACATGAGGCAAACACTGAAAAGAGAAATTGACACATCTATCATAATAGTTGGAAACTTCAATGCCACACTCTCATCCATGGACAGAACATCTATCTAGACAGAGGATCAATAAAGAAACAGAGAATTTGAATAATACAATAAATGATCCAGACTTAACAGACATTTATAGAACATTACACCCCACAACAGTAGGATACACCTTCTTCTCAAGTGCTCATGAATCATTTTCAAGGATAGACTATATGCTGGCCCACAAAGCAAGTCTCAATGAATTTAAAAAGATTGAAATCATACAAAACACTTTCTCAGATCATAAAGAAATGAAGTTAGAAATCAGTAATAGGCAGAGTGCCAGAAAATTCACAAGTATGTGGAGGCTCAACGACACATTCTTAAACAACCAGTGAATAAAGCAAGAAATTACAAGAGAAATCAGTAAATATCTCAGGGCAAATGAAAATGAAAACACAACATAACAAAACTTATGGGATGCAGCAGAGGCAGTGCTAAGAGGGAAATTTATTGCCCTAAATGCCTATATCAAAAAAGAAGAAAGGGCAAAAATTGAGGAATTAACTGTCCACTTGGAAGAACTAGAGAAAGAACAGCAAACTAACCCCAAAGCAAGCAAAAGGAAAGAAATAATGAAGATTAAAGCAGAAATAAATGAAATTGAGAACATGAAAACAATTGAGAAAATCAATAAAGCCAGAAGTTGGTTTGATGAAAAAATCAATAAGATTGGTGGATCCTTAGCAAGACTGACAAAAAAGAAGAATAGAGAGGATGAAAATAAATAAGATCAGAAATGGAAGAGGAGACATAATCACTGACCCCACAGAAATAAAGGAAGTAATTGCAGGATACTATGAACAACTTTATGCTAATAAATACAACAATGTAGATGAAATGGGCACCTTTCTAGCAAGGCATGAACAACCAACATTGACTCGAGAAGAAATAGATGACCTCAACAAACCAATCACAAGTAAAGAAATGGAATCAGTCATAAAGAAGCTCCCCCAAAAGAAAAGCCCAGGACCAGATGGCTTCACATGTGAATTCTACCAAACATTCCAGAAAGAATTAGTACCAATCCTGCCCAAATTCTTCAAAAAAATTGAAGAAGAGGGAAAGCTACCTAACTCATTCTACAAAGCCAACATCACCCTCATACCAAAGCCAGACAAAGATATTACAAAAAAAGAAAACTACAGCCCAATCTCTCTAATGAATATAGATGCAAAAATCCTCAACAAAATTCTAGCAAATCGAATCTAGCAACACATTAAAAGAATTATACACCATGACCAAGTAGGATTCATCCCAGGTATGAAAGGATTGTTCAACATAAGAAAATCAATCAATGTAATACACTATATCAACAAATCAAAGCAGAAAAACCACATGATCATCTCGATTGATGCAGAAAAGGCATTTGACAAAATTCAACATCCTTTCCTGTTGAAAACACTTCAAAGGATGGGAATAGGGGGCAACTTCCTCAACATGATAAAAGGAATACATGAAAAACCCATAGCTAACCTTATCCTCAATGGGGAAAAACTGAAAACTTTCCCCCTAAAGATCAGGCACAAGACAAGGATGTCCACTATCACCACTATTATTCAACATTGTGTTGGAAGTTCCAGCCCAAACAATTAGATAAGAAAAAGAAATACAAGGCATCAAAATTAGAAAGGAAGAAGTAAAACTCTTACTGTTTCCAGATGATATGTCAAAAACCCTGAAAAATCCACAGCAAAACTACTACAGCTAATAAATAAGTACTGCAAAGTGGCAGGTTAGAAGATCAACACTCAAAAATCTGTAGTGTTTCTATACTAGTAATGAACAATCTCAGGGGGAAATGAAGAAAAAAATTGCATTTAAATTGCAACCAAAAGAATAAAATATTTAGAAATAAGTTTAACCAAAGAGACAAAAGGCCTATACAAAGAAAACTACAATAAATTGTTAAAAGAAATCACAGAAGACCTAAATAGATGGAAGGGCATACTGTTTTCATGGATTCGAAGACTAAATATAGTTAAGATGTCAATTCTACCTAAATTGATTTAGAGATTCAATGCAATAGCAATTAAAATCCCAAAAACTTACTCTTCAGAAATAGAAAAACCAATAGCAAAATTTATCTGGAAGGGCAGGGTGCCCCAAATAGGTGAAAGTATCCTGAGGAGAAAAAGTGAAGTTGGATGTCTCACGCTACCTGATTTTAAGGTGTATTATGAAGCTACAGTGGTCAAAACAGCATGGTACTGGCATAAAGATACATATATTGACCAATGGAATCGAATAGAGTGTTCATACATAGACCCTCTCATCTATGGACAATTGATCTTTGATTAGGCAGTCAAGACAACTCCCTGGGACAGAACAGTATTCTTAATAAATGGTGTCTAGAGAACTTGATATCCATATGCAAAAGAATGAAAGAGATTAAGAATTACTGATTATATATGTAGAATGGAATGATTTCTAAATGTTTTGTTTGTTAATTTTTTTAATTAATAAAAAAAGTTAAAAAAAAAAAAAAGAATGAAAGAGGATCCATATCTCACACCCTATACAAAAATGAACTCAAAATGGATCAAAGACCTAACCATTAGATCTAAGACCACAAAACTGTTAGAAGAAAATATAGGGAAATATCTTATAAATATTATAGTAGGAGACAGTTTCCTAGACCTTACACCCAAAGCAAAAGCATTGAAGAAAGAAAGAAAGAAATGGGAACTCCTCAGAATTAAATACTTTTGTGTATCAGAGAAATTCTTAAAGAAAGTAAAAAGACGGCCTACACAATGGGAAACAATATTTGGAAATGATATATCAGATAAAGGTCTAGTATTCAGAATTTATAAAGAGATTGTTCAACTCAACAACAAAAAGACAGAAAACCCAATTACAAAATGGGCAAAAGACTTGAACACACACTTCTCAGAAGAGGAAATACAAATGGCCAAAAGGCACATGAAAAGATGCTCAACTTTCCTGGCTATTAGAGAAATGCAAATCAAAACCACAATGAGATATCATCTCACACCCACCAGAATGGCCATTATCAATAAAACAGTAAATGACAAGTGCTGGAGAGGATGTAGAGAAAGAGGCACACTTACCTACTGTTGGTGGGAATGTCAAATGGTATAACTGCTGTGGAAGGCAGTTTGGCGGTTCCTCAAAGAGCTAAATATGAATCGCCATATGACCCGGCAATACCATTATTAGGCATCTACTCAGAGGACAAGACGGCAAAGACACAAACGGGCATTTGCACACCAATGTTTATAGCAGCATTATTTACAATTGCGAAGAGATGGAAATAGCCAAAATGTCCATCAACAGACGAGTGGCTAAACAAACTATGGCATATATGATGGAATATTATGCAGCTGTAAGACAGAAAAAAGTTATGAAGTATATAACAACATGGATGGACCTTAAGGACATTATGCTGAGTGAGATTAGCTAGAAACAAAAGGACAAATACTGTATGGTCTCACTGATATGAACTGACATTAGTGAATAAACTTGCAGAAGGTCAATGGTAACAGAGACCATCAGGAGATAGAAATAGGGTAAGATATTGGGTAACTGGAGTTGAAGGGATACAGATTGTGCAACAGGACTGACTGTAAAAACTCAGAAATGGATAGCACAATACTACCTAACTGTAATACAATTATGTTAAAACACTGAATGAAGCTGAATGTGAGAATAACAGTGGGAGGAGGGCTGGGGGCACAAATGAAATAAGAAAGAAAGATTGACGATAAAGACTGAGATGGTATAATCTAGGAATGCCTAGAATGTATAATGATAGCGACTAAATGTACAAATTTTAAAAATATTTTTGCACAAGGAAGAATAAAGGAATGTCATTACTGCAGGGTATTGAAAATAGATGGCAATTAATATTTTAAAATTTTAACTTATGTATGAGACTAAAGCAAAAAGCGTTTATTTGGTACAAAATTTATATTTTGACTAGTGCATTACCTTATATAACTTATGTAGACAGCTTAATTGAACACTATATGTACATGGAACCTTGAGTAGGGCATAAGATTTTGTTGGTTTGTCCAGAGTGATGCCCTGATAAACCCCAGGGTGATTTGAATAGGGAATAAAATAGTATTTGTGAAGTCCCCTTAGAGGAATGGTGAGAAAGGGGGAAAATTCAACTTCCCTAAATTGAATTCTTGATGTTCTCACAAGCATGCAGACAACCAAAGCTATAGACTGAGCGCCCAATCTTGGGGCTTGTTCACATGAAACTTAACCTCACAAAGGATAGTTCAAGTTTACCTAAAATTAGCCCTAAGAGTCACCCCCAAGAGAACCTCTTTTCTTGCTCAGATGTGGCCACTCTCTCTCCAGCCAACAGAACAAGCAAACTCACTGCCCTCCCCCTCTCTATGTGGGACATGACTCCCAGGGGTGTGGACCTTCCTGGCAATGTGGGACAGAAATCCTAGAATGAGCTGAGACTCAGCATCAAGGGATTGAGAAAAACCCTAGAATGAGCTAAAACTCAGCATCAAGGGATTGAGAAAACTGTCTCGACCAAAAGGGGGAAGAGTGAAATGAGACAAAAATAAAGTGTCCATGGCTGAGAGATTCCAAACAGAGTCAAGAGGTAATCCTGGAAGTTATTCTTACTCAGTAAATAGATATCACCTTGTTAGTCAAGATATAATGGAGAGGCTGAAGGGAACTGCCTGAAAATGTAGAGCTGTCCCAGTAGCCATGTTTCTTGAAGATGATTATATAATGATAAAGCTTTCACAGTGTGACTGTGTGATTGTGAAAACCTTGTGTCTGATGCTCCTTTTATCTACCTTATCAACAGATGAGTAAAACGTATGGAATAAAAATAAATAATAGGGGGAACAAATGTTAAAATAAATTTAGATTGAAATGCTAGTGATCAATGAAAAGGAGGGGTAAGGGATATGGTATGCATGAATTTTTTTCTGTTGTCTTTTTATTTCTTTTTCTGAATTGATGCAAATGTTCTAAGAAATGATCATGATGATGAATATGCAACTATGTGATGATATTGTGAATTACTGATTATATATGCAGAACGCAATAATCACAAGTTAAGAATGTTTGCGTTTGTTTGTTGCTATATTTTTTAAAAATTAAAAAATTAATAAAAAATATAATACACAAACACTATACATTTAATATACAAATATATATATATATATAAAAACTTCTGTTATTTTATACTTAGCCTTGTAAGTTATCTCAAATACTTAGTGAATTGAGTTAGAGAACAACCAACATACATTATGTGACCTTGGGTTTTTCCCTTAATTTCTCTTAGTCTTGCTTTCCTCATCTGCAAAGTTGAAATAACAGTACAAATGCCACTGTTTTATGTACCAATATCCTGTCTTATTATAGAAAGAATTTCAGACAGTGGAGGTACTTTGGGGATGATTAAATGAGGCAAAAAATATAAAATGCCACCTAAATTGTTTATACTGAGATACACAATCATCTCTGGTGAAATCTCCCTTTTTGCTCATTTTTTCTTCTAGATAGAAACCGAAAAATTAACTCATTAACTTCCTCCCTCCCTCCATCTCTCCCTTGTTGCTTTCAGTATTTCACTGTAACACATACAATGAGAAACTACTATATTCAGGGCACAGTATTAGATGCTGAGGACATAAATATAAAACACTCTGTTCTAAGATGGTGTCATCCATGACTCCTTCTTTTCCATCTCGGAGCACCTGTATTTGTACTCATGAGGAAGGAGACCTCAAGGTTGGTTGGGTTCAGATACAAACTTACCTTCGAAAGGTGACCACATACACCTAAGCAGCAAAGGTTCATGGTTTTACTTCCAAGTAAAGTGAACTATTTGGCCCTGCACATCTGTATCATGCCCTACCAATCTGCCAGGTCCTGTAAAGAATCACGGGTTGCTGAAAAGCAGCTCACCCTCCTCTTTAGCCCTCTCTTTTGTTATGTTCAGTGCTGTTCTTGCCATCAGAGAGGAAGTTAGCTCTGAAGATACTGCAATCTGCAATATTTGAAAAATGATCCGATCACAGTTATTTATTGGAACCGCTCTAAACTCCCACATAAATCCTTGTGATATAATCTGGATAGTGAAGATTCTGCTGTTTTCATTTCCACATCTCCTATTCAAAAGACTTCTCACCAGCCACTGGCCTTTTTGTAAAGGCAGCTTCTATTGCATTCTAACATCTTTATTGACACTCAGATTGAGTAGCTTGGAAACATATAGCCAACAAGACTATATTTTGACTTGGCTCCTTCAGGGCCTTTTGCAAGTGAAAGTCTTATCCAGAACTCTGCCTCCTTGATATATGTAAGCATGTGATCTAGGCTGGGGTGATTATAAATCTTCATCAGGAATTTTCAGGTTGGAAATAAGGAAAAAAATCCCTACTTTCAGGTGACCTAACTTCTTGTCAAGATGTGGGACCCAGGGGCAGCTTGCATCTCAGTTAGCCTGAGAAATGAAGGGAAACTATAGAGGAGAGTAAAGAGGGGAAACGCAAAGATGCAGAGAGAGAAAGTTGGTGGAGTTTCAAACCCTGGCTCCAGTCGTTTGAAGGCCTGTCTACATCCCTGTTCTTCTCCTGATTAGTTGTGTGAACCAATAACCATGCCTTTTAAGTATGCAAGTTTAGGTTGAATGCCTGTATCTTTCTAACATATGTCCCTACATCATGCTTATCATTTGGGGTGAGGCAGTTGGTGGGGTAGGGTGGAGTTGCTGAAAGTTGAAAGTGAAAAGTAAAAGAACAAATTAAGCAGAATCATGTATAAGGAAGCGGTCTGATAAAAAGATCATAGACTTTAGAGCCAAAATGACATGAGGTTGAAATCTAATGTAATAAATTGTTAACTGGGCAGTCCTAGATGAAATCATTTAAATTCTTGGAAAGCCGGTTTCATTAGAAATGGGTACAATATTAAATATTGTTAAATAATTTCTGTTAACAGTAAAATAAATGTATATACCTTCCCTTCCCGGTGACTGGTACATAGTAGGTACTTAAAAAATTGTAGACTGTGGTATATACATACGATGGAATATTATGCAGCTTTAAGACAGAATAAACTTATGAAGCATGTAATAACATGGATGGACCTAGAGACCATTATGCTAAGTGAGTCTAGCCAAAAACTAAAGGACAAATCCTGTGTGGTCCCACTGATGTGAACCGACATTCGAGAATAAACTTGGAATATATCATTGGTAACAGAGTCCAGCAGGAGTTAGAAACAGGGTAAGATAATGGGTAATTGGAGCTAAAGGGATACAGACTGTGCAACAGGACTAGATACAAAACCTCAAAAATGGACAGCACAATAATACCTAATTGTAAAGTAATCATGTTAAAACACTGAATGAAGCTGCATCTGAGCTATAGGTTTTTGTTTTTTGTCTGTCTTTTTTTTTTTACTATTATTATTTTTATTTTTTTCTCTATATTAACATTCTATATCTTTTTCTGTTGTTTTGCTAGTTCTTTCCCTAAATCGATGCAAATGTACTAAGAAATGATGATCATGCATCTATGTGATGATGTTAAGAATTACTGATTGCATATGTAGAATGGAATGATTTCTAAATGTTGGGTTAATTTCTTTTTTTCTTTTCTTTAATTAATAAAAAAATTGTAGTTCTGCCATTCTTTTACTTAATTAATGATTTGTATTACTTATATGAAAGAATAAGTGCATGTGGAATAGAAGTAGAAGCATTCTTTTTTGGGGGGTGGGGGGGTGCGGTTGACTGAGAGGCTCAAGGAAGTCCTATTTTACTGATTGGAGAAGCTAAGGATGTGCAGTGCAATTAAAGCGCAAATCAAGAGAGGGCCTAAGCTGATATGGTCAAAGTAAATTATGGCCTTCTGCTCATTCAGCTTAATCAACATGATTCTTCTAAGAGTGCACAGATATCATACATATTAGACAAATAATCACTCTCCTAATTTAGGTTTCATAATTTTCAGTGTATAAGAGTAATTTCAAAATTATGTTCTCAGATGAAAATCTGAAATGTCGCTATTTTTTATAGCGAATAAGGGTGGATTATTATGTTTCGGAAATAAAATGAGTGGACGATCAGCTTGACATTATATGAGCATTGAGAAACCAAATATTTGATTAACATTATGCTATTTAAAAAGTATTTTATAATTTGCATGTTTATCAGTGTCTTATCCCAACTATATAGCTAGATCCCTGAAGGTAGGTGCCTGGCAGACATTGTCTGATGGTTCATGGCTATATTCCCACTGCCTAAAATAGGTCCTGCCACACCGTGGGCACTCAATAAATATCTGTTAAATGAATGAATTGAATGGACCTTGCAAAACTGGATTGTTAACAACAAACTAGTGACAAGGTAGTAATCTAAAAACCTTCCCCTTCCCTGGCAGGAGATAGGCTAATCAGCTTAATTGCTATTTCCTCTGCTTGAAATTCTGTGATTTAACTTAATCTTCCATCCTTGCCCTTCAAGATTATGTCCTCTTGATTTAATCACCAGGTTCAAAATGATTGCACTTCCCTTTGCCCTTCAGCCACTGACAGCACTATGATTGACAGTTAATCATGTCTGAAGCGACTCTTCCTCCCTTTTGCCTTTTTTTTTTATAGTGGGGTTGAGCTAGATTGTCCCCTTGAATAAAAGAACTCATACTAATACACATTTTAAAATTTATTACTCACAGTCCTGTGTAAGTGTTTTTGTTTCTCCTAGCCTCAGATAAGTTCACAGTCCTCATTACTTTACAAGGAAAAAAGATGAAATAGAAGAAAAAGAAAATTGACACTGGTTGAATGTCTACTAGAAGTTAGAACCTGTGCTCGAACTTTCACTTTGCCAAATATCTAGCCCTCCTTTCTGGTCTCCCAGGACACAGGTCTTTTCTAAAATTTAGACCTCTAGTACTATCATGTCACTCATAATTGCAGATAGAGGCCAACAGATGCCACTGTCAATATTAAACAAAAATATTGCCAATTTTTCAATTTGTTAGTGAAAATATACAATGATATGCTTTTTTTTCTTCATGTCTGAGAGCTTCATTTGTCAATTAACAAGCATCTTAGACTGGAAACTACAGGAGGACAGACTTCCTATTCCAAACTCTATCCTCAATGACAAGAATATTTCCAGATCCATAACAATGTTTGTTACTGAACCAACAAGTATTTGTTGTTGAATGAACACTATTAATTTATTAAAGGGTCAGATGATCAACATTCATCTAATAAAAACTTTCAAACCACCATATAACATATTTCTTATTATCATAAAAGAAAAATGTTCCTCTATATTGTCCAACCCAGTGATTAAACTGTATATGGCTTCACTTAACCACATTTGATACAAATAATTATATGTCTGATTCAAAGTATGTTCTCAAGGTTCACAAGTGCCACTGTTAAACATGATCATTTTCTCTTCTTTAGGCCCCTTAAGGACAACATTTTCCCCCAAGAAATCATTAAAAGCCAGGCAGGACAAAGATGTGGGTATAAGCTGTTGAAAGACAGTTGCCCTATACTCTTTCTTTCCTTCTCTCAACTTTGTAACATCCTGTCTTTAGCCTTCTTACTTCACTTCTTTTCCATAAATATATATATTTTTTAACATGAGCGGGCACCGGGAATCGAACACTGGTCTCTGGCATGGCAGGCGAGAACTCTGCCTGCTGAGCCACCATGGCTCCCCCCCACTTCTGCTATGATCTTCTGGTCTCTTTGATTTGGCTTCACCCCCTTTCCTGCCATATTAGCACGTGCACACACACACACGCATGATCATCACTGGATTCTCAGCTCACTACTAGTGGGAGCTGTGGCTCCATATAAGACTCTCTCTCCATCATTTACTTGGACTATTTATTGAGAAACTGTTATTAGTCAGGTGCTCTTGTAGGTGCTGTGATACAGAGTTGGCCCTTGACAACACTCACCAGCTGAGCCAGCCTACTTTCCATGCCACTAATGAGCTGCTTGGTTTCCTGCTGGAGGCAGTGACCAAGCAATAGTAATACTCAAAGGAACAAAGATGTTTATGAAGTGTCTACTTTTTAAAGTGAAGTGGTACAAATCAATGGCATATATTCAAAGCTCGCATTATTTTGCAAGGGAAAATAGCATTAACGTATAGATAGTTCATGAATTGTCAATAATCCCAGCTTTTAGATCATACAAAGGGAAAAAATGGGAAAAATAGCAGACATCTATAGTGTGTTTAAGAAATTCTCCATTGTTGAGAAAATGGATATTTATATATTTATAGATTCTATTGTGTTTATATTTCCTCAAAGTTCAGCTTTAGCTCCCTTTTGGTCCATGTGCGAAGTGGAAGTGGGAGATGTGTGTGTCAAACTCTTAAATCAGATTATGACTCAACAAGTATTTATTTAGTGCCTACTCTATTGTTTCCTGTGTCAGGTAGTAGTATAGTGAACTAGTTTTCAGCTAGGACTTCAACCAGGAAGTTGTTCTTCCCATGGAGAGAAATGTACCATTCTCCCTGCCTTGGGAAAGCATAGAAACTTAGTCAGGAGAGCTTGGCAATGATGGAAATGGTGCAAAGAAATGGGATATACTCAAACAGTACTTCTATTGCATACAGATAAAACATCAGTACAATTATTTGAGTCAAGAGTCAAACTAGGCATTTGTTCATGGAAGACCATCTTAAATCAAAAACAAAACTGCCAGAAACTATAATACACAGATCTTAGTATTGTATAGGCATTTTCTCAAAAGTGAATGAAGTGAGTCTTTCCCTTCAAAGAAAACAACTAATAGTATTTGTTAGCAAATAAGAGGTTACACATTTAAGTATTAGATGAAATATTCTTCTGATGATATTATAGTATAAAAGAAGGTGATTTTTATTTGTCTGCAATCTATTTTCATCTTATTAGTTTAAACTCCCATCTGTCAGATTTTGGTTCTTCTTTATAATTACCTGTTCTTGTTTCAAAACTATTTATTACTGTTTTGTAGATGTGACACTGATCATTATCTCCTGGAGCACATGGCTTATACTTACAGTTCTCTACTAATTGTCCCATTAAATTTCTCCTTTGATTGAATTTGTTTCATGGTTATAGTGCTCCTGCAGTGGTCATACCAAAGAGTGGCTTTCAGACTAGAGCTTTGACTCCCTCATGCAAAACAGTTCTTCCTGTAGTCTTTCTCAGTAAACAACATTGCATTCATTAATGCAATTTTTTTTTCAAATGCAATTTTTGTTCAAGCCAAAAACTGAGAAGGCATCTTATGTGTGAAGTAGAAGTGGAAGATGTGTGTGTCAAGATCTTTACCCTCTTCCCACATCCAATATTCAGTCTAACATTAGGTCTTATTTTCTCTGTCTCTGAAAAGACCAAGTCCATTTACTTCTCTTTATTTTCCATTGAAAATACCTTTTCCCACCTGGGGAATTCCTGATATTCTCTCAAGCATTAGGGATTCCCAATTTAATAAGCTAAGCCCTTGATCTTGAGGCTTGCTCTTGTGAAATTTATTTCTGTAATGGTGAAGCTAAGCCTACTTATAATTGTGTCTAAAAGTCATCCCCAGAAAACCTCTTTTGTTGCCTAGATAAAGACTCTCTCTCTTAGCAAATAAACTCACTACCCTCCATCCTACATTGGACATGACTCCCAGTGGTGTAAGTCTTCCTGGAAACTAGGGACATGAGTCCCATGATGAGCCTGGCCCTGGCATTTTGGGATTGACAACACCTTCTTGACCAAAACGTCGAAGAGAAATGAAACAAAATAAAGTTGCATTGGCTAAAATATTTCAAATAGAGTCCGAAGTTCATTCTGGAGGTTGCGATTTTGCTAGCTTCAGCCAGATATTGCAAATCGCCATAGTATACAAAACTCCAACTGACAGTATTCCTTTATAAGACTTTATAAAAGTTTTACCTATTGAGTTTATTTCTTCAGAAACTTAATGCCTCCAGTGTATGGGTAGTTGAGTAATAAAATAAAGACATTCAAGAAGGTAATAATAATAATAACAACAACAATAATAATAGACTGGGAATAGGAGGAGAAAACCCATAAATAAATTATGGACAATAGTTTACAATACTACTTTAATAATCTTTAATCAATTGTAACAAATATAATTACCATTTAAAAAGTAGTAGCATTACAAAAAAAAAGTACAATAATCAATTGTAGCATTTTACTTACCAATGCAATTGTTAGTTGTGGGGAAGTGTATGGGAATCCTGTATTTTATGCATGATTGCTCTGTAAACCCACATCATCTCAATAAAAATTGAAAGAAATAATAATAATTTTCCATGCCAATGTCAGTTCAATAATCTTCTTTTAGGAATAGGAAACTGCAGACTAAAAATGTACTTATCTAAAGCTATCTATCCAATTGCTAAAATGAATACAAATATATTCAAAAGTAATGCCACTAACAGTAAGTAATTTCAACTAGAGATTTACCTGTACTTATTGTAATTAAGGACAACTTTCAAACTTTCTGGGTGTGTGGCAGTTACATACATGCCATGAACCCAGAACAATGGACATTTGCCAATTTTCATTATCACAGTCTTTCTAAAGCTTCTTGTTCAAACCATGGCAGGTATGGCCAACTTCTACAAAGGACAGGAACATTCTGTGCTTTTGAAATATGCATGGATTTAAAAGACAGCAGGTGGCTGAAATTGGATGGAATGTTCAATTTTTAATTAAATCATCAATGCATTTGCTAATGATATGAACTTCAAGAGTTTTTTAAAAACAAATGACTGAGACCAGTGAGAAAATAAGTTCAACAGCTGAGACTATGTTAGGCGGATCACTTAGAATCATAAAAATGTAAACTTAAGTCAGTTATTTTCTCCTCTAGGAAATCTTTCTCCAGCTCCTAAGTAAGATTATTTACCATTTTGGGGTGCATATGCAATTCTCTGTGCATGCTTTACTTTATATTCTTCCCTTGCAGATGGAAATTTTATGTAAATAAGGAAAGCAACTCTGACTCTTCATGGGGATTTAATACACGGAGTAGTTTATTACTCTGGTGATTCTTTAATGCTCTATCATTAATACAATGATATAATAATAGTATTAATAGAAGTCTACCATGTATCAGACACATTTAGGGCTATAACCACATTATTTCACTTAATCTTTCAAGGTAGATATTATCAGCTCCACTTTACATAAAAGAAAACCAGGAGTCTGTAATGTGAAGTGCCTTGGGTAAGGTCACATAGCTAAATTATGGGCTCACTAGGATTCAAACCTAGGCCTCCATGTCTTCAAGTGTTTAACATTGGTCTTGAGCTCCTTGCAGCAGGAAAATAAATTAATGGAAGACTGGATGGTATTTCTCCTCAGGAGAGACTCCTAACACTTCCTAACAAAAAGGGTGGTTCTCTAGAGTCTACACTAGGTTTTCTCAATTTTGGCAAGACTGACATTGAAAGCTGGATAATTCTTTGTCGCTGGAGGGCAGGGGTGGGTGGTGGTCTGTCCTGTGCCTTCTAGAATGTTTAGCACCATCAGTAGTGGTATCTCAGTTATAACAACCCAAAATATCTCCAGACTTTGCCAAAGGTTTCCTGCAAGGGGTGGCAAAATTGTCCCCCTTTTGAGAACCACTGACCTGCACGTGGAATACAAATTCTGTCTCCTAGAAGGAGAATGAGAGTGTGTGTCTGTTGTCTGTGTGTGTGTGTTTGGAGTAGGGTGTATGTACAGGACTTCCTCTGGTTTGATTCTAATGAACTTCATCTGCACGTGAAGCAAAAAAA
Source organism: Tamandua tetradactyla (assembly GCF_023851605.1). Taxonomy (NCBI): domain Eukaryota; kingdom Metazoa; phylum Chordata; class Mammalia; order Pilosa; family Myrmecophagidae; genus Tamandua; species Tamandua tetradactyla. Next base: position 64,597,684 of record NC_135334.1, on the reverse strand, counting down.
AAGAGATGTAATGAGTTGCTAAAATGATCTAACATTCACATTTAAGTCAAATGGGATCGGCATTTTCGCTCTGAACAAAATGTGAAACGGAAAGAAGAAAACAAAAGCCTTCGCAAGAGGGCCCCTAGGCTGTGTGAATCAGGCCCTGGAGCCCCACTGCACTAAACTTTACAGCGCACATCTTAATAGCAACCAGGGAAGCCAGGCACTAATACTGCCCACCCTGTACACAAATTTCCAGATATTTTAACAATGCAGAAAGGAGCCGTTGTGTGCCTCTCACTGGTGTAAATTATACCATAAATATTCATTAAAACACAAGTCTGGAAACCTATGCTACTTTTACAGCTGAGGCAGGAAGAAATCAGAGGGACGGCTTAGATGAGGTCAAGGGAAGCACACCAGAGTAAGAAAGTAGAGACAGATCTTCTGAAGTATCTTAAGGGAATATCAGGCACGAGGCCAAGGGAGCTGTATTTATTGAGTCTCTAGATCTGAGATGTACTTGTAGTTACTCCATAAATATTAATCACAGTTCTCTTACATTTAAAGAAACTAAGACACTGACTTATTAATTAATTATTGTCACTGATCATCCAAACCACTCTGCATGAAAAGACAGCATTTAGTCTTCACCTACCTGCACGTGCTAGGTAGGGTTTCCCTATCTATTTATTTAGTTTTTTGGCTTATTGCATACTCGACCTCATTTATGATTATCATAACTCCCAAAAGCCAGTAAAATTCATATTTTACAGAGGAAAAAGGCAAGGCAAAATGACTTGCCCAAGGCCGTAAAACTAATAAAAAGGGACCAAAATTTGAATGTAGGCCTCTGAACTTCAAAAATCCATGTACTTTCATTATGTTAAGAGTATAAAGAGTATAAAATGTAATATACTTTATGGTAGCTCACATTATATGGACATTGAAAATAAAAGTATTATGATCTCTAATTATATAGATGAGCAAACTGAGCCTTATTCCTATTTGAAACCTGAATTTTTCACAAATCTTATTATGCTTGAAATCAGAAGTAGAGAATGGACAGCTTTTCTAAAGCCCATGTTGTCTGGGTCACAGTGACTAGATTCAAATTCTTGCTTCACTAGTTTTTAGCTGTGTATCTGTATATCAGTTCTTTAAATGCAAATTGGAAATAATAAAGGTTCTACCTCACAGTGTGGAATGAAACCTAAATGAGATTTCACAAAGAGTGTAGAATAGTATATAACATGTGAAAAGACTCAATGGATATTATAAGTGGTAATATCATTTTTTTTATTCAGCAAACATTCATTGAGGATCTGCTATGTCCAAGATGGCATGTTATTTAGTATGGAGATATAACTCAATCATTCAGCAAGTATTTATTGAACACCTACTATGTGCTAGGCATTATTATTATGGGATACATCAGTGAACCAAACAGGCAAAAGAAAGTCATTATTTTCCTTCTTAGCCACTTTATAGTATAGCTTATACATATATTGGAGTCTTGCCTAACTAACCTTTAAATTGATTGTCACTGACAAAAACGCTTTTCCCCAACTTTCCTCATTATCATTCTTTCGTCCTTTCCAGGTATACTGGGTCTCCAGGCAAGGATAGACACATAGATGATATTAAACATGCACACATATAGCACGTATGGGTTCAATGTTCAATCTATGCAGCAACTGAGTTAATATGCTTATGTATCCATTCAATTAACCTTTCTAAAAGCCTTATGATATATAGTATTTTATATGGCTCACTTAGCAGATAAGAAAAATCTGCTGCATCTCAGAAAGGCTAAGTAAATTGCATGAAGTCACACAGCCAATGAGTAACTTGTCTGCCACTGGAAGTATGGCATCTGACCCTAGAGCACTCACCTATGACCTTCAGGTATTTACCTTCTTGCTATAGTCCTACTCTCTGTCACTATTCCATCTCTACCCTCCTCTTGGGAAACAACAATCCTTTAGGGAATGTGCCAGTTTGAAAGGATTTATGTACCCTAGAAAAGCCATGTTTTAGTCCTAATCAATCTTGTGAGAGCAATGGTTTCTTCTAATCCCTATTCAGTAGTATAGGTTGGAAACTTAAGTTATCTCCCTGGAAATATGATTCAATCAATTGTAGGTATCAAACTTGATTAGATGGAGGTGTGTCTTCACCCATTCTAGTGGGTCTTGATTCGTTTACTGGGATCCTATAAAAGAGGAGACGTTTTTGGAGAGAATGCCTTTTGAGAACAATGAGAAAGCCACAGCAGAGCCAAGCAGAGCCACGAGGCTGAGAGGACCACAGAGCCCACCAGTCAGGGACCTTTGGAGATGAGGAGAATGCCCTCGGATTGGGCATTTCTATAGAATTGCTTTAATTGGGACATTTTCATGGCCTTAGAATGGTAAACTTGTAACTTATTGAATTCCCCCTTTTTAAGAAGCCATTCCATTTCTGGTATGTTGCATTCTGGCAGCTAGCAAATTAGAACAGGGGCTGAAAACGTAATTCTATTTTTTCAAAGGTAAGAAAGGCATCTTTGAAAGTGAAACCTTGATAATTGCCTAAGATCACAAAACTAAGAAGTTAAAGACCAAGAATCTGATCTTGGCTCTCAGACAAAAAAATATTTCCATGTATATTTTCCTCTCTGATCTTTAGCAGCAGAGAGAATTATGCAGGTTTGAAGCTATATGTACCCCATTAAGGGCCATGTTCTCTTAATCCATCCCTGTGGGGGCAGATCTATTGTTGGGTGGGAACTGTTGTTTGAGCTGTTTCCATGGAGCTGTGACACAGCCCATTCAAGGTGGGTCTTTATCTCCTTGCTGGTATCCTCTATGAGAGGGTAAAAGACAGATAAAACTCAGAGAATTCAGAGAAGCTAAAAGAGAGAAATGCCCAGAGACAAATGGAGACAGCTATTGAAACCAGAACCAGGAGAGAAGACCTACAGACATCACCATGTACCTTCCCATGTGACAGAGGAACCCCATATGCCAGCAGCCTTTCCTCAGAGAAAGTATCTTCCTTCTGATGATTTAATTTGGACATTTTCATGGTCTGAGAACTGTAAATTTGTAACCTAATAAAATCCCATTGAAAAAGCCAACCCATTTCTTTTATGTTGCATTCTGGCAGTTTAGCAGACCACAACAGGGGATGAGGTAGGGGGAAAATTTGGCAGAGTTGTTCATTTACAAATGGGCTCAAAATGAAGACTTTCTGATGTTCTCTCCAAATGAGGTTAGAATCTCAAATGCATAGAAATATTGATTATATAGAAAGAAGATGACATTTGATGTGTGCTCCATTACCAGTTCACACTGCTATAGTCTACTATGAAGGAATATTTTTATAAATTCTGTAATTATTTTTGGACTGCAACATTTATATTTTTGTGTTAAATGTGTTCATTCATAATATGTAAATATTGAAAACACATCGCAAATCATTTAACCCTATTTTAGCATGTGTTGATTGAATCACGTCCCCCACAAAAGGCATATTCAGGTCCCAACCCCTGGTCCATAGGGTGTGAAACCATTGTACATAGGATGTTTGGATGCCACTACTTCAGTTAAGCCATTGTCTAAATGCATCAGGATGTGTCTTAAGCCTATTACTGGAGGCCTTATACAGAAGAGCACAGAGAGAAAGGTCACAGGGAGCAGCCAGAAGCTGGAAGTCAATGGAATCTGCAGGAGAAAGAAGACATCACTATGTGCACTGCCATGTGACAGTAAAGCCAAGCACCAAGGATTGCAGGCAGCTGGCCCCACAACACCAGAGTCTTTGGGGAGTAAGTATTGCCTCACTGAGCTTCGATTTCAGACTTATTTTAGCCTCAAAATCCTGAGCCAATAAATTTGCATGGTTTGAGGCAAGCCATTGTATGGTATTTGTTTTAGCAACTGCAAAATGCAAACAGGCAGATTCTTTCTCCAATTTAAAATAAAAACAAGCCTCAAAAATTCAGCTTCTTAGAGGATTATCCATTAGTAAAAAGTCAGTCCAAACGGTGATTATTGATTTTCTCAAAACCATAAAGCAAATTAAAAATATGAACCAGGGCTTGATTCGGGGAAGAGAAATTGGAACACTTAACAGGAAGGGGACTTCACTTCTTAAATCTGGGGGGAAATGGGACAAGGGGATCCAGTGGTACCAAGATAGGAGGAAGAGGGGAAAAGAGTAGAACCTATGAGGGAAGGGTGCTGGGGGGAGTGAAGGATGTGGAAGGGAAAGGCTTTGGGATGACTGCAGGGAAGACTGAGAAAGGACAAAAATGAGGGAAAAAAATATCTGAAAGTAATGCCAGAATCTCATGAAATGCCTCTTATAAAAGCTAGTAAACTGAGAATGTCTTTTGCTTTCAGTTGATAGAATTCTTGCTTTAAATAATGTCCTGAAACAATGATCCCAAACCCCATGGGGACACTAAATCTATAAGTGTTATATAAAAAACCCTTCAATAGAGCTTAACTATGAATGACAGAGTTAAGGACATAATAGAAGACCTAAATAAATTCAATATCCATTCAACTTAACTCTGTTCAACAAGCATTTATTGAACATATACTGTGGACTAGATACTGTATCTCAGAATACAAAGATGGGACTCATTTCCTGCCTTCAAGGAATTTACAGACTGCTTTGTAGAAAGAAAAGTAGCCACTCACATTCCAATCAGTGTGATAGCCGAAATACCAAACATGCTTGGAGTAGACAGAGGATGGGGTAAGAAGCGGCCTGTGGCTGTTAGAAAAGGATTCAGAAAAGGTGTCACCTAGTTGAAGTTTGAACAATATTAGACATTTTCTAGGAAAACAAGCAGGAGAAATGTACTCATGGAAGAGCCTAGAGATATGAAACAAGGAATATCTGGGGACAGTCTGGGGTACTGTTTCTTATCTGAGGATGCCCATTAAAATTACCGTGGATACATTAAAAACCGGAGATGCCAAGGCCCTGTCCTTATCTATTGCATTAGTGTCTGAGTATGCACATTAAAAAAAATTATTGTAGTAGCATATATACAACTCAAAATGTTGAAAAGATCTTTCAGATTCATCTTATATATACTCCTTTATAAGCCTCAAATTCTCCAAGGCATAAAATGTAAATTGTGGATCACACACAAGAACCAGGACAAGTCATTATAGAATAACAAAGTAAACAGACATTAAATTCAGAGACCTTTAAACTCTTTTTCTGCTTTGAAATGAAACAGTTACCCAGTTACAGTTCCATGTGTGTTATATAAAGAGTGGTGATTTTAGCTAGAGCTTTAGGCTTTAATGTGAAGAGATTTCACTAGTAAATAGAATTTTATATTCTTTTTAATTTTACAATAATATTTTTTGTGGAGTTCACAGCCTCATTTTAATCTGGAAATTGTATAGTTGTTTGGAGGGGACATCCAGGTATATGAATAACCCCAAACAAGCCCACTAACCTAATTAGTCTTCTTACCTGCAAGGCTTCTTTTTCCCTGTCTCTCTCTTCACTACTATTTGGATAATTAACCTTTGGCCTTGTATATTCTTCTTTCAAGTATAGTTCTCTAGGAAAATGGAAGCAGGAGACAAATTAAAGTGAAACCTGTTTTAAGTCATTAAATTAGACAGGCTTTTAGAATGTGCAGAGAAAATGATAGGAATACATTTTCTGTTTGCCTTGTTTGGGTGTTTGGCATTCTTGAGTTGATGGTCTAGAGAAGATGAAAATAAGATCCCCGGCTGATGGAAGTGACATCATCTTAATAGATATGAAATGTCATGCAAAAAGTTGAAAAATCTAATTGACTTTCCTCTGATATTAATCAAATTAACTGACACGAGACATTTCTAAGCCTAATGGACACAGGCTGCTGTCCAAACCAGTTACCATCAAAATATATGCAAAGATGGACAGACCTAATTGTGCTTTATGAGCTAGCCATTTGAAAGGAAGATGTTGTGCCTTTATGTGCTGTAGTTTGCTACTTACATATCTTTCTCTGCACCCAGATAACATGTTCACAGATGGTAAAGATTGGGTCTTATTACACATGTCTGCAATCCAAATTCTGCCCATCAAAGAGGAGATGCTAAGGGAAGCTGGACGAGAGAACTGATACACAGAAATGAATTCTGTAGGGGATTCTCAGTATTAGGAATTCTTCTGTAGTTGACTTTTATTCAAACTCTTCGTTGACTGTCACCTCCTCCTGGGTGCAGATGACCCCATTCCTCTGTGTGCCACACTCATACGGGCTCTCTATCAGGGAGCTGTGCTGGACTTCTTCGCTGTGCCCTTGTATATCAACTGTCTACCCCTCTCCATTCTGCTCTCTGCCACCACATAACAGACATTTACTGACTCTATAAACAGTCTCCCTTATGGTCCAGTGTCTACTTGGTTTGGTCAGTGGGGTCCCTGACAGAAGTTAGGAGAGAGGGAGGAAAGAGGGTAAAGTCATGTTATTTATTTCTAGGCTCCCTTTCTGCAGGGTCACCTCTCACAGGCTTGAGCCTTTCACCAACATAACTCATTCTATCAAGGTGTCCTCTCTATACTGTTCTCTGCTTCACATCCCGTAACATTTCCTTCCTCTTTCCTCCAGGCTTAAGGGTAGGAACAACTCTGCTGCCCAGAGTCCTGGTTGTTGCACATTAGTGTCTTTATTAAATCCACTTTTAGCTACCTATTTTTTTTAAGGTTGTTAATTTTTTTTAACATTTTTTTATTGTGAAGTATAGCATACATACCAAAAAACAATACAACTCAGAGTACATCATAACAAGTAGATATAGAATCAATTCCAGAGTTTGGTATGGGTTAGGGAGTCACAATTTCAGATTTTTCCCTCTAGCTGCTCCAAAACATTGGAGACTTCAAGAAATATCAATATAATGACTTAGCAGCCATACTCTTTTGTTAAAGCCTGTCTTCTCTGTTATAAATCCTCCCTCTACTTTGGTCCTTTCCCCAATCTTTAGGGATATGTAGGCTCTGCCCATTCTAACTTTTTCATGTGGAAAAGGGGTGTTGATAATATGGGATAGGGAGATGGAACTAGTTGGTGTTCTTGGAGAGGCTGGCCCCTCTGGATTGCAGGACTTATCTGGCCGAGGAACCACCTGGAGGCTGGAGGCTTCTGAAAAGTAATCTTAGTGCATGAAACTTTTATAGAATTTCAGATAGAGCCCCTGGTGTTCTTTAGGGTTAACAGGAATGGTATTGGCTTGGGTTTGGAAACCATGATAATCAGCATTATCTAGCAGAAGCTGCATAAGAATAGACCCCAGAATAGCCTCTCCACTCTATTTGAACTCTCTTAGCCACTGATACCTTATTTTGCTACATTATTTTCTCTCTTTTGTTTGTCTTAGGTGTCATACAGGTACCCAAAGTTCCAGGGAAATACCAGGTTATACATACATAGCACAGCATCTCCAAATCTAGAAATAACATTTAAAGCTCTGGACTAAATGTGACTGCTATAACAGCTTACACTCTACACCCCAATTTGCTTATAAGTATTTTCTAAAAGTAACCATACAATACTTGTTCTTTTGCTTCTGGCTTATTTTGCACCATATAAAATCCCCAAGTTTCATTCACCTCTTTGCATGCCTCATGACTTCATTTCTTTCTATAGCTGCACAATATTCCATCATATGTATATACAAAGTTTGCCATTCTGCTTCTCAGTCAATGTATCTTTCAGCTACCTCTGTCCATAGGGCATCATGTATAAGGTCCAAAGTAAACAATTCATGCCACACATTATCCTCACTTACTTGTACAATCCTCAACACTCTTAATTGTAGGCAATTTTCATTGCTAAAAAGAGAAAAATAGCAGATAAACATAACATCACCAAATAGAAAATCCAAACCTCCCCTTAACTCTGAGCCTTCCCCTCAATTATTTGCCCCTGGTATTATTGTGGTACTGTTGAAGTTTTCCTGTTAAATATAGGCCATAGCCTACAATAGTAGTTTCCCCCCTATATCCCTCTATTATTGACTCTTTGTATAAGACTCACACCTTTGAAGTATTAAATACCTAGTTTTAACATGGCATTTAATTCCTGTTGGGGCCATGGCCAAAAAAATAAAATTTTCAGACCTGGTAGCCAAGGCAGAATATGTTTTGGAAGCAATAAGACTGAAAGTGTGGAGGCCAGGGAGGGCTATTGGGCTAATTCCAGAAAGAGAACCAGGTGGCCTGGGCTAGTGCAGTACTGCTGGGGCCACTTATTTTTTGGCAAGTATGTTGTCTACAATAATCAGCCTGTGAGCAGCATCTTAAAGAAAGGCTTTGGCTTGATGCACTCCAACTGTATTTTCCCATCCTCGTCTGTCTTCCCTGATTTAGTTTCCCAAGCTGCTAAGGCAACTACCATGAAAGGGATTAGAGTGAAAAACGGGAATGAATTCGCTCATGGTTTGAGACTGGAGAAAGTCCAAATCTCAGTATTCACAAGACAATGCTTCCTTCCTCAAGACCGAGATATTCTGGTGCTGGCTGCTGGCAGCCCTTGGTTCTTAGCTTGTCACATAGCAATGCACTTGGTTGTGTTTCTTGGTTTCTTCTGGGTTCTGCTGATGTTTCATTTCTGGCTGCTCCCTCTGTGTCTTTCTCTTTCATACCTAAATTTAATTCTTCTGATAAAGGACTCTAATAACAGGATTAAGACCCATCCTGGTTGAGGTGGGCCACACCTTAACTGAAATAACCTCATCCAAAGGTCCAATTTATAATGGGTTCACACCCTCAGGAATGGATTGAGATTAAGAACATGTTTTTGTGGGGTACATACAGCTTTGGACCACTTCACTCCCTTGTTTCCCTCCCCCACACCCACCCACACAGACCAGGGTCTTTTGGACACAGTACCTAACCCAGAGAGCAGTGAGAAACTACAACATCTCTGAAGAGTTGGCCATAATGTGACGAAAGTTTTCTCCCAACCTCTGGACGAGGTTCACCCTGGCCATATCATTCACCTTCTAATAATATAACTTAAATTCTGTGAGGCTGAGTGTATTAGTTAGGGTTCTCTAGAGAAACAGAATCAACAGGGAACACTTGCAAATATAAAATTTATGAAAGTGTCTCACGTGACCGTAGGAATGCAGAGTCCAAAATCCACAGGGCAGGCTGCGAAGCCGATGACTCCAATGGATGGCCTGGATGAACTCCACAGGAGAGGCTCACCAGCCAAAGCAGGAATGAAACCTGTCTCCTCTGAGTCCTCCTTAAAAGGCTTCCCATGATTGGATTTAGCATCACTAATTGCAGAAGACACTCCCCTTTGACTGATTACAAATGGAATCAGCTGTGGATGTAGCTGACGTGATCATGACCTAATCCTATGAAATGTCCTCATTGCAACAGACAGGCCAGCGCTTGCCCAATCAGATGAACAGGTACCACAACTTGGCCAAGTTGACACCTACCTGTCCCTAACCATGACACTGAGTTTGACTTTACTTATAACAGTTTGGTGGGTTTAGGTTTTCTGAACGAATGAACTGATAACTAGCTATTGGGGACTGGGTGAAGGTAGCATGACCTTCAAAAATGGAAATGAAACCATGTCAGCTGGCAAAGGACACTGTTTTCAGGGGAAAAAAAAACTTTCTTACACTGTTGGAAATGTCAGTTGATTAGTAGATTAATGTTTATTTTTTTTGTGACTACAACTCGCAGGAAAATAGCTGCAATAGCATAGTCATTTCATAAATTCCCTTTAATTGAATTTACAGAGCACTTTTTATAACCTTTGTCTTATTTGATTTCAATCTATATTAGATCTCTTCAAAGGAGGAGCTAGGCCTAATAACTTCATACTTCTGTAAAATGCTCAGGCCCCTCTTTTCAAATAACCTTGACTTGAAGCATTATATTCTGTTTAACTAGGAATGGAAGTTCTTTAGTTGATTGATAAACTTTGTAGTCTACAGGAAAGCAACCTGAATTAGTGTCATCATCAAGGTATTATGAGAAACAGCATATTAACATAACATCAATAACTCATTTTATAAAGCTTGTATTTGATAGTCTTGCATTTAACAAATCTCAAATTCAACCTTTTTCTCTTCTAGTTCTGAAAAGTAAGTAGCTGTCTTTGGCATACTGAAAAGACTATTCTTCTAGAAGGGAAGGATAGGCATGCAGTGGGGTGAGGAGAGAGAGGGAGAAAGAGAAAGAGAAAGGGTGGAAGGAAAGGAAGAGAGGAAATGGGAGAGGGAGGGAAGCAGGGAAAGAATGAAGGAAGAGGGGAAGAAGGAGAGAGGGGGAGAAAGATCAGGGATTCTTTTCTCTACAGCAATCATTTCAGCTAGACCATTTCTTGGAGGTAAGAGGACATTCAGGGTTATAATACATTCTTTCTGATATGTGAATTTGAAAATAGTCTTAATTAAAAAGAATTGCAAACCCCTTTTTAATTTATGTGATGCCTGTAAAAATGATGTTCCCATTTTACTTCTCTGACCCATGCTCTCTTCATTGCTCTCTGAGTGTTCAGAGTTCAGGAAACTTACAGTACAATTCAGTCACGTTGGAAAGCTGATGCATGTAAGTTCTCCAGGCACAGGTGGGTGCATGTATGTATTGGGGAGTCATTAAAGCAAAATCCAGTTGGAGGAAGGAGATTTTGTAAATGTATGGAGGCCAAACAGTTTGTAAGTTCAGTGACGCTGAAGGATGGCGCTGGAGAAGATTAGTGGTGAGGAGGAGGCCCATTTGCCTTCTCTATCCATTCTTATATGTGTCATCCTGCTGTAGACCCTGATCTTCTCTTGCTAGGAGTTTATGATCATCTTCTAAGGGTTTTCAGGTCTCCAACTTCCCCTCCATACTGCTACGAGAATTATGAGCATAAATCTGATTATGTGGTTCCTGTCATTTTAAGGCTTATCCTGTTAAGTTTTTCCTGGAGACATTCTTTTGAGACAGTGCTCTGGGATTGGGAGTGAGAATCAGAGTGGTGGGCAACTTCCCCAAGTCAAATCTGCTTGAGAAGCACACCACACACCATTTTATTTTCCTCTTTTGGAGATCAGAATCCATATCAGGATCTTCAAAGCCCTGAGAAGTCCTGCAGTAAAAAAATTTGTTTTACAGCCCAAACCAGAATTTCATAAAGTTATTATCCTTGAACTTGTCTTTCTCTGTGTTTCCATGGCAGGAGTTATTTACAGAGCTCCATGTGGGAAAAGTTGGCATATGGATTAAGGACAAACTTCTGAGAAGAATATATGTTCATGATTTGGCTCATTTCTTTAACCTCATCTTCCATTTTCCTTTCACCCTAGACTATAATCCCACTGAATAACTTGGGGCTCCCAATATCTATTGTTCCATTGTGAGCAACTAAGGTACTTCCTGGAAGAGAACTCAGCTAAAGGGGATAAAGATATAGATGCAATGAGGTTGACCGAGGCTCAAATTTGCAATCTATGGAAGGAAGTAGAGGCTATAAGCCCAGTATAAGCCTAACATTTGAAACCATCCCTGTTCAGATCATGGGTTCAAAAAGACTCCACCATCGGCCAGCCAGGATGGGATCCTTGTGCTACCTGGGTACATCTGCACAGTCATTTACCTTTCTAAGCCTAGTTTCCCCATCTATAAGATTGGAGTAATAACTTCTGCTTCAGAGGCCTACTGAGAGGACTAAATATAAAACACTTAGCACAGGGAATGCCATATAGTGAGCAGTCAACATGCTACTATTATTATATTACTAATCATTGCTAATCTTTAACAATAATGCTGATAAATTTAGTTCTAATATAGTATCACAATATGTCAGGTACTGTTCTGAGCACTTCACATCTTAATTCATTCTTTCGCTACCACACAAAGAAGTAGGCATTACTATTATCCCCATCGTAGAAATGAATAAGTAATTTCAGAAGTCACACAGCTAACAAGTGGTGGAGCCAGGAACTGATGCCAAAGACTTTGATTCAAACCTCTATACTTTTAACTATTATCCTAAATTATAATAAGCAAAATAGTGAAACAGCTGTTTCACTATAAGACTTTGTGTTTTGGGGAGTACACAGGAGCAGCCCCACTTTGACTTCTTTCTTAAAGTAGGATCAAAGCAAAGAGATAGAGAAGGGATCCAAAGGAAAGAGAGAAAGGCCAGCTCCCTGTCTTTGCAAGATACCTCTGATCGTTTTGGCCACCGCAGTCCTTGGGGACTTGTGGCAATACTCAATAAAAGGATAGCAATGCCCAGTTAGATCAGAATTCCTGGTACAAGACTATATAGCTTGGAAATTCCCTAAAATACTTGTAAGGGCTTAGAAGGAAGTGAGAGACTCTGTGCCAACAGATCGGGAAAAACACAGTGTCACTTGAGCTATTGCAGTTGCTGTGATCCCAGCTGTACCAAGGAGTAGATCAACTCTGGGGTGCCTCCAGTTTTCTGGTTCTGTGGACACCCTCTTTATTGGTTAGTTCATTCCTCCTGGGAAAGTTCTGGGACACCCTCATATTTTACTGCTTTAGGCTGTAAGCAGAGTACTGTTTGATAACTGCATTTTGAGTTAAATTATATTGGCATACCAAAGATAAGTCCAAGCCCGAAAGAATGAAATACTCAGAATAATTAGCCACCTGATAATGTAGGCTCTTACTTGATTTTTTTCAAAAGCTGTCATAGTATAAATATAATTTGCTTCCAAAATAATTTTATGTGGTTTGGAAGTAACACAAGCAGCTTGCCATGTATGAGCAGTTTGAAATTAATGTTTGACTTTCAGTCTTTTATTAAGTTGGCCAAAACCCAATCTAATTTCAAATATATTTTTTTAAATAATGCTTTCTTCCTTTAAACATGAGAGAAATGGTGAAATCACTGGACATCCTTAATGAAGTAGCAAAAGCTAAGAACTGGCCATTTCAGGCTTGGAGACATACAGAACTTAACAACTCCATTTTGGAAAGAATTTGGTGCCTAAACATTCTTGATCCTACTAAATTCTATCTGATTTATAAACTTGTTTTTGGCAAGGGGTGTGCAGTTTGATGCACAGGAGAATCATACACTGCTGATGGGATTTTGAATCACCTTCTGCCATCCGTGTTGTACCAGCCAGCAGCAAGAACTTTCAATCTACCCACAATATGTAACCATGATGGCACAAGTAGATGAAGTGGAGAAAAAAATTGACCTGTTCCCTATCCTAATGGAGTCCAATTTCTTGTAGACAATAAATAAAGCAGATGACCCCCCTAAGGCTTACCTTATTTAGATGAAAATGAACATAGTGCAATATTTGGGATAATATGAAGGATCTAGCACACTACACATCATGCTACATTTGCATTCTTCCACCCTTTGGGCCCACAGTCTGGTACCTGGTATTTCTTCTTCAGAACTACTAGACCCTGGTTCCTCTCCATGCTTAATAATTCTCAGGTACCTTGGCCCTGATTTCTAATCCACCCCTGGGCCTATGCATCTCCTGATCTCTTTTTCTGTTAGATCTGCCTTCTCTCTGGTCCAGTCTTCTCATGAGTTACCCTTCTCTAACTTACCTTGGACCCTGTCTTTTCTTCTAAGACAAGCTGTAGGTGCTTTCATCCATCTTAGACCCAAATTTTCCCTGCATTTTTTCCTTCATTCTGCAGACAAGTACTGATATAAGGACTGCGACAGAAAGTGTTTCCTCCCCAAACCCTAAATCTGAACCAATTTTTCATACCTCTCCTTTTATTTGAGGCTGCAATGACTTGAGCCTTAATTTTTATGCTTAGGTCTCAGCAGAACCTCAGTTCCTCAAGGTCCTTGGCTCTGAGTTTTTAGACCACAAAAAGTAAAAACACCTATAGCTATGAGGGTTAGGCCTGAATCAGGAGTGATAGGAATCTAAGGAAGCAGTAAAGTGGTTAGTTAGGAAAACCAGAGAGTAGCATTGAGGCTCAGTGAAATTATTTGGGCCTGTGAAATTGCCCAGAAAATGTCAGAGGCTAAAGGATTCAAGACTGAATTTGTGGTGCTTAATGGCCTGTAGCCAAGGCAGGCTCTCAAAGCAAGCACACTTTATAGGAAAGGGAAGAAATTGTGGCCTCCATGTTCAGTTTAAAGAATAGAGGTGAATTTGTTTTTACTCTCCACATTGTTCATTCATTCATGTGCTGGCACAACATATTTATTCAGTTTCTACCCTACTTGTTATAGCCTATTCTGTACTGTAGATATAACTGTGAGCAAGGTAGACCCAGCCCCTGCCCTCATGGACTTTACATCCTAGACAGGGGATATAGTCAAAATCATGCGAGCAGCTCAATATATAAAATAATATCACTGAAGGTGGTAATGGAATAGTGAGAGAGGGTGTATTCAACTAGGATGGGCAGGAAAACATTGCTAAATTATTACTCTCTAGGTACTTGGGAGTAGGCTAGGGAAGGGTTTCACAACTTCAGCGTTATTGACATTTTGGATTGGATGACTTGTATTATACCATACCCCAGGTGTGACAATCAGAAATGTTTCCAAATATTGACAGATGTCCATAGGCACTGTGGAGGCTATTGAGTTTTTTGGCTAATTTTCTCCTTCATGTTATCCCAAGCCTGAAACACCAAATACAGAAGCATACTGTCCTTTTGGTTCAATCATCATAATAATGAGATTCCATCATACCAGTTCCCAGATTAGAAAGAACTATAGACTTAAAGCTATAGACTAAGCAACAATGCCTCAGGAGTGAAGCACAATTTTTGCCCCACACCCCATTATATCAGAAGGAAGTCAGACCAGAATAATGGGGTGATAATATGATTTAGACAGTGTTACTAGTTTGAAGTTGTATGTACCCCAGAAAAGGCATGTGCTTTTAATCCATTTCTGTGGGTGTAGACCTACTGTGGGTAGGACCTTCTGATTAGGTCATTTCAACTGAGGTGTGACCCATCTCATTCAGGGTGGGTCTTAATCCTTTTACTGGAGTCATTATAAGAGGAAAAAGGACACGTAAAAAACTAAGAGAACTTTAGAACTGAAGCCAAAAGCTGAAAACAATGAAATCTGGGATAGAAGGACTAGCAGATGCCAGTTGTGTGCCTTCCCATGTGATAGAAGTACCCCAGTTGCTGGAAGCCTGTCTTCAGAGTCCAATTATCATCCTGTTGATGCCTTGAGGTGTAAAATATAAGTTAATAAATTCACATTGTAAAAGCCAACCTAGGGTGGTGAGACGGTGGCTCAGTGGCAGAATTCTCACCTGCCCTGCTTTGGTTCCTGGTGCCTGTCCATGTAAAAAAAAAAAAAAAAAGCAATCTATTTCTGGTATATCGTACTTGGTCAGTTTTAGCAAACCAAAACAGACAGGGAGAGTTAGAACCCCACTTACTGTGATCTTGGGTAAGTTACTAAGCCTTGCTGCTCTTCCCTTTCCTCATTTCCAAATAGGTCTTATAATGTCCACCTTGCAGGTTGCAGATGCAGAAGCTTTTTACTATGAGGTTGAAATGAGATGACATGGGCAAAGTACCTGCAGCATAATAGAAGCTTAATAAATGAAAGTTATTACGAACTCTATTGTCATTTTGATCAGTAACTTGGGGTCTATATTTAAATTAGTTCCCTGGTTTCTAGGGCTTAATCTGAGTACCAGTGGGTTTCTGGGATTACCAAAATGATGTTGCTTGCTTTCATTTATAAATCTTAAACATTTTTTCAACTAGCTTAAAATCTTCAGGAGTGCTTAAAGCCCAAAGCTTCTTTGGGAAGGAGCCCCACTCTTTCCATCTCTAGACATTATGAATGCTAAGAGTTTTTGGAGCTGTAGACCAGTGAGCACCATGGGCTCAGGTCACAGGCTAAGATGGGTGGAGTCCAGTGGAGTGAAAGGCCTCTGGTGAGTTATCTGCAATTTGAGCTCTCCGCCTAAACAGAGTGGAGTGAAATACAAATATCATGTACTGGATGTGCCCTGGTTTTAGACCTGAAAGCCCTGGGCTCAAATCCCAACACTGCTGCTTACTTGCCAAAATAGCCTGTTCAAGCCACTTTACCCCCAGGTTTCCTTGTCTGGAAACTGGGAGGATGAGCATTATGATGATTACACTCATCTGGTGCCCTGACAAAGTGACACATAGTGCTCCTGGAATATTCGAGGCCTTCATTAGCTGTTTTATTTTATGGATGGTGCCACTGACACTTCTAATGTAAATGTGTTTTAAATCCATGGTAGGGACAGAAGGAAATGCCACAAAACAGAAAATCATGTCTCGAAATCTGATAACCTTAATGCCATTCTGAGAATTTGGTTGATTCTCAAGAGGGACCTTACTGAGGAGAGTTAGCCCGGCAAGCAGAGAACATTATGTATTTGATAAATCACTCCTTATAGAGCCTTCCTAAATAGTAAAAATTTCTAAGCTAGAATCCTAGGTGTTAAGAACTTCAAGTACCCTTATACATTATCCATTCTTTTGATTTGCAAATGCTTCCCTTGTGGACCTTTCTATTTGCAATGAACACGTAGTTGGAAGCACCACGTATAAAAGTGTGTGGGGAAGATTTCAAAGAACACAGTCTGAAAACTCATGAGCTAACCAATCAGGTATAGAAAATAAGAACTAGGTAGTTTGTATAGTAAGTCAAAGGCAAAGCATATGCTAAATCTCACACCTCCTCTTTCTTCAAAATTTATTCCATTGCACCCGGTGTCTCTTATGGTCTTCAAACTAAAGGAGTTTTTGGCATGGGGGGAGGCAATTAATCTTCATAAATTAATCTTGCAAGGAGCAGACACCACTGCCATAATCTATACAGAAAGATAGCAGATTGTGAGAATCTTAAGCAAATTCCTTTTACATGCCTCACTTCACTACATCTAACTTTGGATAAGTAGAAGAAAGCCTTCTCAAACTCCTTGAAATAGCCTCTCCAAGTACATGTCCCTCTCCCACCCACCAAGACACTTGAGCTTTGAGAAATGGGAAAGAATGATCAGTTGAATTTCTTTTGCACAACAAACCCCTTCTTCAGCCATTTTTTTTCCACTTGAAAATTCCTCTGGGAGATCCAAGACGGTTTTCTCATAAAGTACCCAGCAATGGTCCTGAACAAAGTATAAACATTTGCTAAAACCATCACTCCACAGTGATTTTCTCTTCCATGAATTCTGAGTATTGTTGCAAAAAGCTTGCTAAATAAGTGTGAATAAGATAATTACCTACTTCCATTTCTAAAGGGCTTCATGCAGGTAGAGTCAGTAGGACAGAGATCTCATGTTCAATAATAACTTTGTAGATACTGCTTTCTCCTGCTTGGATGGAATAACAATTCCCACTTTTCAGATAAATGCTACCAAGAGAATATTAATTGTCAAGATAATGTCTTATAAATTTTAAAAGTAGCCAGTTTAAGCAATAAGTACTTCATGAAGGAGACGGTCCTACTAAGGTTGTCACCCTGAATCTGGAGTTTACAAGAACTGAGATATAAGCCAGACAGACACTCACACAGAAGGTGAGACATGAGACATGACTTTATGGAGACAAAAATACTGCCTAATCCCAATCTAACTTGTCTCCTCTGAGCCAGGGTGACATCTCTATTTCACCTTTCTAATCCTGCCTCAGCAGAAAATGTCAGCTGAGGCTTCATTCAAAGATGTCCCAGAGTTGAGGGTGGATTGCGGACCTGGTTATACAATTGAAGAATCATGCAGTTTCTTTCTTTTGAATTTCTGGTCATTGTCAAAGGAAAGGAATTAAAGTATTTTTCCACATCCTGCTTCAAAATCTTTCTCCTTCAAACCCTGGGACTAATCTATGTTCCAGAGCACTGCAGAGTGACAACCAAAAAGACCTTTAGAATTATCTAATCCTTCTCCTCCTTTTGAAGCTGGGATTGCTGGGACTGATCCTAAGTGAGTGTCTTATCCTTGGTCAAACAGTGAGTTAGTGACAGAGCTGGAATGAGAACTAGTCTTCACACTCTCCCGTGTTATTAGTGATACATCCTTTAACTTGGCTGCATCTCACCCTGCATCCTAGAGTGCCTGGCTTCCCAGTGGCCTCTCCATTTTCTGGTGTACCCGTAAGTATCCACTGATATTCTCAGGGTTTAAAACAGAGATGTGCGTCAGGTTCATGACCATTACCACTACACTTCAAAATGAAGGCTGGTGTGGTAGATTGAATCATGTCCCCAACAAGGACATGTTTAGGTCCTAACCCATGACCCTTGGTTCTAAACTCATATGTAAATGGTATAAAGAAGTCCAAAACCTCAGTCCTGTGAGTATGGACTAATCTGTAAATAGGATCTTCAAAACTCCTATTTAGTTCAGGCCAAATTAAAACAGGATGGGCCTTAATCCAATATGACTGGAGTCCTTATAAGGAGAGGAAATATAGACAAGATTTGTCGAGAGACAGATTACCATGTGATAGAGGCAGAGATTGGTTGGTGGCAAATCACCACCAAAATGCTACAGACTTCAAAGAAGGCATGATCTGTTGATACCTTGACTTCGGATTTCTAGCTTCCAAACTGACTTGATAAATTCCTGTTGTTTAAGCCAATGAGTTTACATGGCCAGTGTGCAACCCCATCAACCTAGGACAAGGGGTCCCCTCACCCCTCATCTTCCTGGAAAGTTCTGATGCATCCTCCAAGCCTCATTTCAAACACAACCTCCTTGCTGAAGTCCCCACTGATTATTTCATTCAGACTTTGGTCTTTGTCCCATATAAAAGTAATGCATCATATATACATCTCCATTCTGATAAGATCACCATGTAACATCACCCGATTGCCTTTTTATTTCTCTAAGCTATGCTTCCCTACCATGAACTACAGAGAATAGGATCATGTTTGTTTATCCATTGAATTACTGCCACCAGCAATTCTTCAAAGATGGATTGAATGAAGGAAGAAAGCACAAATGAATGAGATCAAGTTTTTCAAGAGTCAACTGAAATGTTGCAGGCCATCTGTGTCAGGCAGTATGTTAGATGCATTACAGATGACACCTTTTTCAACCTTATAATCACCGTGCAATGTATTTATTATTCCTAACTCAGATGAAGAAATGGCTCATGTAGGCGAGGAACTTTGGAGCAATGGGAAGTTCAGAGCTAGTATCGGAACCCAGATCTCTCTGGATCCAAGATATTATTTAGTTCTTTTGATCTAGTTGGCCTCTCAAGTACATTGTCCTTTTCCAGGTTTTACCACCCAGTTCCTGCTTGATAAAAAGTTGCTTTCCTGTAATCTTGAAGCCAGCAAATCATTCTCCTGTACTTCATTAAAACAGTAACTTGAATATTTGGAGGTAGGATTGAAAGACTAGAAAAAAAAGTATACTGGTTCTTTAAATCAGCATCTCTGTAACCTTAGTGCCCAGGTAAATCACTGAGATCTTGTTAAAATGAAGGTTCTTATTCATTTGGCCTGTGATTCTCATTCCCTGTCAAGCTCCCATATGTTGTAGATGCTATTACTCAGATGACCACAATTTGTGTAGCAAGAATTTAGAGCACTGCTTATGAGATCAGATGGACTGAGATCAACTCTGATGCTGATAAACTTAACCTCTGCATGGTTCACTTTCCGTATTTATAGAATGGAGATGACAAGAGTTTCCAACTTATCATAGGGCTTTGTAAGGATGAAATGGTAGGAGTGGGTAAAGCAAAACCTTATTTTATTTTTATCGTAGTTTTATTTAAAATGGTTCTCAGTGGGATAGGGATGGGATTTTGTCCCCAAGGGGACATTTGGTAACAGACATTTTTTTGTCAGGATTGGGTAGGTGGGGAGTGCTATGGCATCTAGTGGGTAGAGGACAGTGGTGCTGCTAAATAGCCTAAGATGCATGGGGCAGCCTTCTGCAATAAATATTTATCCAGCTCAAAATGTCAATAATGCTAAGATTGAGAAACCCTGTAGGAACTTCACAAGTGACAGATTATCACTTCTAGTTTCCAGATGAAGGCTCGGAGGTCCAATGTTATGACCACGTTCACACATTTAGTAAAATAAAACCATTTTGCATGAAAATGCAAACCAGAGATCAATGTGTATGGAGCCTCTTGAGTCAGTGTATGTGAGAGTGACACACCTGTATCTTCATGTACTTGAACGTCCTTTTGAACTTCTAAGGCTATAAACCAGTTTTGAGCCAGGTTGTGCTTGAATTTCAATTGGAAATGAAATCCCGGAGGAGGCCGTTCAGTCGTGAACTATTTTTCACAGAACCAGCAGAGTCACATACCACTTATGGAATTCAAATCCCCTCATAAAAAGCCAGGATGATTATTGTTTTTTCAGAAAATAAAATCTCTATAGATTAGAATGTGGGTTTCAGTGCATGTTTCAAGCCTTGCACAAATAAATAACAGGAGTTTATTATTATTATTTTTCCAATCTCAGCATGGTACTTATAACACTGTTAACAACTAACTTTTCATTTCTCCTTTGATTCTATAAATATTTTTAAACCGTTGCTATCCCTCTGGAAGAAAAAAAAAAATCAGTTAGTTAGGAAACACACAGGGTTAAAAGCCAAAAATTCTCAGACAGGTTCTTTCAATTTGACTTAACCAGTTAACCAATTGAATAACTAAAACCATAAATAAAAATCAATTCATAACAAAACAATACTGTATGAAATTTTTTAGCATGATGAAAAATGTTGGGTTTTTTCTTAAGACAGGGTTGGCTTTACTCCTGATTAATCATGTGACTTTCTATTTAGCCCTAAGCATTGGTTTAAATAAAGTAGAGATCCCAGAACTGTCATGGTAAACTGGAAGAAGGGATTAAAAGAGAAGTGGGTATATTAGGATGGGTTTCTATATAAGACTGAAAAACCTACCAGCTAATTATGTTTCTCACAAGAAAAGAGGGGACACGGGTTCCTTTACTAACAGAAAATCAACTTTTACTTTTTACTCAAGTTAAAAGGAATGCTTTGGTAGTGGGGACTTTGGCATTGTTGAGAGCCTCAGTATTGCTATTGTCTGAGCTCATGATAGTAGGTGCTGTTACAAAACTGGGCTACATAGTGGAAACTGGAATAATAAAACCACTAATAGCAGAGACAATGTGACACCACTTAACTGCCAGAAGCTAAGTAGTTGTACTCATTGTAATGGGCAGCAATGTCAGAAGGGTAGCCAGGAGAGTCTTAATTGCAGAGACCTATGGAGATTGCTACTATAGTATGGTGTCTCTGAGGACAAGATAGATAGACAACAAACAAGAATATTGCCTAACATATACAGTCAAGAAATCGGGAACAAATGAGCATAGAATAAGGTCAGCCATGCAATGGAAAGTCATGAGGTCTTTCCAAGTTTCTAGACCTATTATAATTCTTGGATTAAGATTCCATCAACTGAATAAGAGGTAGCATCCTCATGCAGAATGATGCTAAAAGACCATGAAAAACATAGAAAATAGTGATTCTCCCAGTCCTTTCCCAAACAGCTCTATCACCATGTATTGGGTATTAAACCAGAGAAAGATGAATACCTACTTCTTTTGAAGAATATTTGATACAGGGTCTGAGTGGATGCTGACATCAGGGGATTCAAAGTGCTATCATGGTTCCTGTTAGAGTAGGGAAACTGTGGAGTCAAGTAATAAAAGAAGTTCTGCTGCAGATTTATTTTCCATTGAGCCCAACAACTAGTGTCCACTTCTTTGATTCCATGAATATGTAATTGAAAAGCATATACATAGAAGTTAGCTGAATACTAATACTGATGTGTGACCTACAGAATAAACGCTATGATAGCATGAAATATCAAGTGGATGCTCCTAAAATTATTACACCTACCATTCTGAGTTGCTAAAGGTACAGGAATGCAATATACCAGAAATGGGTTGGCTTTTACAATGGGGATTTACTAATTTACAATTTATAGTTCGTAGGCAATGAAAATATCCAAATTAAGGCATCAAGAGGGAGATACCTTCTCTGAAGAAAGGCTGCTCATGTTCAGGGTTCCTCTGCCAGATAGCAAGGCACAGAGCTGGTGTCTGCTGGTCCTTTGTCCCTGGCTGTCACTGCTTTCAGCTCCTGGTTTCATTGGCCTTTTATCTCAGCTTCTGTGTGTCCTCTTTTAGCACTTCTGGGGCTTTTCTCTCTAAGCTCTCTCCAATGTTCTCTGGGCTTTTTTTCTGTCCATTATCCTTTCATAAAAGACTCCAGTAAAAGGACTAAGACCCACCTTGAATAGGCTGAGTCACATCTCAACTGAAATAACCTAACCAAAAGTTTCCACCCACAGTAGGTCTAAACCCACAGCAATGGATTAAAAGCACATGACCTTTTCTGGTGCACATAATAGCTTGAAACAAGCACACTCCCTCTACCATAGCCAAGATAGTAAATCAAAAACATTAATGTAGATACTTTGACTGAACCCTCTGGACCTGCAGGAGACACTGAAAGGAGCAGTTGTGATTATGAAGACTCTTCCCTACAGTTAAAAAAGAGCCATCGACTGAAGCTTAAAGATATCCCAAGCAAACTTTACCCTGAGAGGACTCAGCCAAATCAGGATGAGACTTTGGTAGGGGTAGAAGAGAAAAGTAAATATGTGAAATAGCCATAAAATATTGGATAAAAAAAAAGCACTGGAGAATGTGAATGTGTAAATATAGACAGATTGGTGTACAATTTAATTTTGGTGCAGCTAGAAGGGGTAGCTTTGTCAATTTGTGGCTTACTGGCCCAAGGAAACTGTGATGGTTAAGTTCTGCTGTCAACTTGGCCAAGTGATTGTGTCCAGTTGGGTCAGTGGCCTGACCATTGCTGCAAGGATATTTAGTGACTGGTTGATAAACTAGAAGGCTGGTGTAGTAAATCATCAGTTAGTTGTTTGCATCTGTGGCTGATTACATCAGTGATCAATGAAGGCATGTCTTTCACAATGAGATAATCAAATCAGTTGAAGGCTTTTAAGGGAGAAAAGAGACTTTCACTACTTCTTCAGCCAGCTAGCCTCTCCTGTGGAGTTTGCCCACTCTCTTCATTGGAGCTGCCAGCTTCACAGCCTGCCCTATAGATTTGGGACTCTTCTATTCCCTCAGTTGCATTAGGTACCTTTAGAAATCTCATATTTACAAATGTCTCCTGTTGGTTCTGTTTCTCTAGAGAATCCTGACTAACACAGGCAGTGTCCAATAACAGTGGCTAGAGCTATGGAAAACCATGGTGGGAAAAACTGCAGCTCAGAAGTAAGCTTAAAATTTAAAGGGAGAATCACAGCATCACAAGAACCTCAGATAAAGTGAAACACAAATTCAATGCATAAAATGCCCAAATCACTGGCTGACAGCTAAACTATGCAAGTGGAAGAAACCACAGGAAAAAAGACCATGGAAAATCTATGCATGAAATATAGAACTTTGTGGATCCAGATATATGAATTTGATATTTTTCTTTACTAAATGCATTCCCAATCATGAGTAGCTCAGGTAGTAGAAACCTGAGGCTGGACATTCTTGATGTGTCAGAAAACAGAACCCAAAGCTTACAGAGGTGCTGGAAATTATGGAAAATCCCCAGAACAGAGACATCATAGAGAGGATAAGCATCATCTTTGCTCAAATCTTTGCATTATTGCCAGGTTTTTCTAGCACAAGTAATGTATACAAGGGGCCAGGCTGAAAAATCATTAGTGGAAACCCATAAAACAGATACCAACATTTATATACTCAGAGGAAAATTAAGTTTGCAATTTGAACCAAGACAGTATTTATCCACAATGTACAGTTTTCAACTAAAAATTACTAAATATGAAAAGAAACAGAAAAATATGAACGATTTCAGAAAAAAAAATGTGGTCAATCACAACAATCTGTATGATAAGAGGTTTGCTGGAGCAGATTAAATCTTCAAAGCACATATTATGCAGAGTCAAAGAATTAAAATAAAATGCATTGAAGGAAAATATGAAAAATAAATGAAAAGGTAGAAATTCTAAATAAGGAACTAGCAACTACCTAAAAATGGAAATTCTAGGACTTAAAAATTCAACCAAAATATACAATTTGCTAGATTAGATCAAAATGAGTTTAAAGACAGAAGGAGAATGAAGCAGTAAATTTGAAAGTAGAAGAAAAAAAATGCCCAATCCAAAGAACAGGAGGAAACAGATGGAAGAAAAATGAACAGATTTCCAGAGGCCTGCATAGCAATATGAAGTGATCCAATATATATGAAGTCATTATCCCAGAAGGAGAGCAAAGATAGAAAGGATAAGAAAGAATGTGAAGCAATAGTGGTAGAAAATTTCCTAAATTTGATTGAAAATATTTATTTACATGTCCAAGAATCTCAAGAAATCCCA
The DNA here is from genome assembly GCF_023851605.1 of Tamandua tetradactyla. Taxonomy (NCBI): domain Eukaryota; kingdom Metazoa; phylum Chordata; class Mammalia; order Pilosa; family Myrmecophagidae; genus Tamandua; species Tamandua tetradactyla. The sequence continues at coordinate 64,573,348 of NC_135334.1, read as the reverse complement.
AGCAAGATAAACACAATAAAATCATCTTAAATATATCCATATATATATAGACAGTCAATAGAGCAACTAAAAATAGAATACTAAAAATGATTCAATTAATACAGAAGCCAGCAGAAAGGAGGAATAGAGAAACAACAAAAAAAATCAGATATCAAATTTTAAAAAGTTGAAAAATGACAGTTGTAAATACAGTCACACTAAAATTACAATATATGTAAATAGCTTAAATATTCCATTCAAAAGTCAAAGGTTTTCAGATGGGATAAAAAAGCAAGAATCAACTACATACTGTCTATAAGAGTCATGCTGCACATACAATAGTACAAACAGTCTGGAAGTAAAAGACCAGGAAAAGATGTACCATGTAAACAGTCACTGCAGCTTTCTAATGCTAGCTATCTTAGTATCAGACAAGACAGACTGCAAACTGAAGTGTTTTGCTAGAGACAATTAGGAATACTTCCTGATGTTAAAAGTACCAATATAGCAGGAAAGTACAAAATTATAAATATAAATGAACCTAAAAACAAAACTTCAAAATAAATAATCTAAAACTTATGTAATTAAAGAGAGACAGACAAATCCACAATCATGTTTGGAGATATTAAAATCCCTTCTCACTAACTGATATAATATAAAAGACCAATTACCTTAACCAAATTGGCATTTATAGAATATGCTATAACCAACTGCAAAATATACACTCTTTTCATTTCACAGAATTTTCACCAAGATAGATCATATTCTAGGCCATAGACAATTATCAGATTTTGAAAGACTGAAATCTTATAGAACATGCCCCATGAAATGAAATAAAAAGTTAAAAGTTAAATAAAACATCTTTAAAAGCCTTGAATATAAAGAAAATACAAATCACCTATTTGGGGGAGGAGATTGATTGCAAAAGGACATGAACAAACAAGAATTAACCATCACATGGTGGTTAAATGACTGTAAAATTTGCCAACACTCATGAATTTGGACACCTAAATTTAGGGAATTGTACTGAATGCAAGTTATAATTAAATTAAAATAATAAAAGAGCAAAACAAAACAGAATCAATATTGTTTTGTGGGAAAATGGCAGTGACTTAAAGGATGCAGGGTTAGTTGTCTCTCTCCTCTTCCTTCTAAGTCCCCCATTTAATTTACACCCTAGAAAAAACATAATGAAACCTTATAGGTGACAATAGACTACCACAGACATTAGCAAGCATTAGCAGATAGGCATATCTTTACTAGAGAACAAAGCTTTTAGTTCATGGTTTATAGCTGTTATTCTTGAGAATGTTTTCCTTTCAGTACCCATTTTGAAAGAAGATCAGAACAGTTCATATCCCCATGGCTTGAACAATAGTATACATATATGATCTTTTCCTAGGGCTATGTTAATTTTCTGGTTTTCTACAATAATATAGTTTGAGGAACCCTGGATCATCTGAATATTCTGCAGAACCTCAATCAAATTGGTCTACTATACTTTTGGTATTCTAAGTATATCTAGATGCTTAAGGACCAATGTGCTCCAGAGGGAAAGAGATAAAACTCAAAAATTCAAGGTGCTACATCAGTAAAGTTTTTAGGGGTCCATCATTTTAAAGGACAGTATAATGTCTTGCAATCCCTACCACAAAGAAAGAAGTTCAATACTTGGTAGACCTTTTTGGAGTGTGGAGGCTACTAATTCTGTACTTGGAAATACTGTTCTAAGCCATTAATGGATGATTTAGAAGAATGATAGTTTGAGTGGGGCCTAAAGCAAGAAAGGATTCTCCAACTGGTGTATCATTACAAGCATCCATGCTGCTTGGGAATATCTGATTTAGCAAATCCTGTGGCATTAGATGTTTCTTAGAGAGAAACATGTCAAGTGGAGCCTCTGGCAAATTCTGATAGGAAAGTTGCACAGATCCCTATAGTTTTGGACTAAGACCATGCCACTGACAGCAGAGAACTATACATATTATTTGAAAATCAGCCCCTAGAATGCTAATGAGTGCTAACCACAGGCCTTCAAGAGTCCACATGGTTGAAACTTCTGATTGTGAACTAGGTGTTATTAGATTCACCAAGGCTTAAGGCTGGACAGATTGGATTCAAAAGCAATGGCACCAAGGACATCAAAGATTTTGAATACATTTTGGTTTAGATAAAATATTAGACCTTTTTGCCGATACTCATCAGGATGGTGAAAAAGCCAAGGAAAAAGCAAAAGAGAAGACAATTGAAGAAATAGCAAGGATATCTAGAATAAGGTAACCTAGCTAATGCAGTAGCAGCATCATTTCACGTGGCACAATCTGGGCTTTCCAAACCACTACAATACATTATTCCATCCATCCTGGTTCCTCCTGCCTTGTGCTGCAGATGTGCGTTATCATTACAATCTAGTAATTTACTAGTTTACAGCCTGTGGGGTATCTGCTTATAGGAATATTTCTATTTGTTCAACCCCAACATACCATGAAACTCCAAACAAAGCTTGTTATTCTCCATTGAACTGCTGAGGAAATTGAGGATGAGAGAGATGAGGTGACTTGCCTAGTATTGCAGATAATATGTAGTAGTCAGGACTCAAAGCTAAGTCTGTTGCTCAAACCAATTAGTATACAGCTTGAGCTAGTAAAGAATAAGAGTTCCTTGATGGCAGGGATTTTTGTATTTTCAATCAATGATATGTCAAGGGCCAGGGACAATGCTAGCAGCATATATTCAATAAATATTTGAATTTGATTTTGATGTACCTTTCATAATGTTGTATTAGAACTATACCATGATGCTCATGGCTCCCATTGATAGGCATGTTAAGAAGCCATGAATATGTGAGAGTACCTAAGAACTTGGCTTGAGATCTGGCTCTACCAGCTGCGTATTCTAGGACCCTTCAGAGCCTTGGGTTTTTAATAATATATAAAATGGAAACAATAAACCTTACTATCCAGAGGACTGTGATATTGAAGCATAAATATACATGGTCGGATACAACTACCACTTGATAAAAGTTAGTTTCATTCTTGGGAACTCCTTTCTGGCATCAACTAATCTAGGACTGCCATGTACAGGTATACAGGTTGTAAACACATGACTCCAGGAGATGCCATTACATTGTAATCTCTGTGAGGAGTAGTTGTTCAGGCAACAATCTGCATGACTTTAGATAGCATCCCTGAATCTAGCACAGTAACTAGATTTTGAGTTCACAGTTAATCATTTTCAAGTATACCAAACATCATGTAATAAATTAATCACATGTAGATGAAGATTGATCTAGTTTACCCTAAAATTTGACCCATTCCAGAAACAATCTTTAAATCTAACAAGTGTTAATTAAGAGCCCATTCAACAAATCCTTGCTCATATATATGTCTAGCCCTGTGCTAGGCATCAAAGGAAGGAGAAAATGGAATTGGCAAACATTGTTTACATTTACCACTACATAGAAACCAACACTGTAATGTCCTACAGGGGCTTTCATTCCCCACCACCTCCATTAGTTTCTTCTCCGTTCTGAATTTACTTGCCTCTCTTCAGCACTAAATGGTCCTTCCTTACTGAAAACTATTCTCTTGGCTTCCGTAGTTTTTCTCTTGCCTCAAGACCATTCTTTCTCAGATTCTATTTTCTGATTCCTCTTTCTTGGAGGCATTCTAAATGTGTGTGTGGTCCAGATTTCAGTCCTTGAATCTCTTCTATCTACACTTTCTCCCTAGGCCAGTGGTTTGCAACCTCGACTGCATATTAGAAACAAGGAAGGGACTTAAAATAATAAGGATGTTCAGGCCACATGTTGACCAATTACATAAGAATGTCTGAGGTTAATGAAAGCACCGGTATTTTTTTTAAAGCTTCCAGGTGGCTAGCATGCACAGCCAAGTTTGAGAAGTGTTGCCTGGATGATCCCAGGCATTCTAAAGCTTTAAATACCATCCACATGCTGCTGATTACCAAATTTATGACTCCATCCCTGGGTCAGATTGCTAACTCTGACCCCACCCCAGACATCTGTCCTTAGCTTACTCCTTACACTCCTATCTTGTTTTGGTTTCAGTACCTATACAAGCTTTCCCACTTTGGATAAGAATGCCCTGACCTCAGAGAGGTTCAGCCTCTCTCTACCCCCACTTGCCCCTAAGGTTGTCCCCACCCCAACTCAGGGGAGATAGTCAGACAGGCTAATATAGAGGTTCACTTGTATTAAATACTACATGACAGGAGCTGTACATGGAGTTTTCATTATTTCATCTCATTCACTCCACATAACAGCACTTTGAGTGAAAGTATTATACACCATTCTACAGATGAGAAAACAAAATCTTAAAGGGGTGAGCAAATTTATCCCCAATCACATGACCAGTAAATGGAGAGGCAAGGACTCAAGTCAAGGTCAAATTGTACCCAGAACTCATGCATAATCATTAGGCCTACACTGCCTGACTCCCTAGACTTTCAACATGAAGAACTGCACTTCCCGCTGGGAGCATGTTCTTGTTTCCAGTCATTATGTGATATAAAATCTTTGGACTTCTACAAAGTTAAGTTTGGATGGGGATGTAGAAATCTTAGAATTCAATTCTCTCATTTTAACAGATGAGGATGTCTAGATCTTGAGAGGAAAAGTTACTTTCCCCAGGTCAAACAATTAATTAGTGATCAGGCAAGAATTTAAATTAGGTCTCCTAAGAATCCAATGCTCGCCTCAGAACATAATACTGTCTCCCACTAAAACGGAGTGTTTCCAATAATTTATTTTTCTTTTTGACTTTGTCAAAGGCCCATCATAGAACAGGTTGTGTGTTGTTGAGCTACATAAAATAATTATTTGTTGCATTCACTGCACTCTTTTTATCTTTAATTCCAGTCAATTCAAATAGCCTTTGCTCACCAAGCTACTTTAACCACAGAGCCCTTATGAGGTTTATTTGTTGCTGAAGTCTTATTTTCTGAGGCAAATTAATGATGTGTTATTCTCAGAGATTTTATGGTGCTTATCACTATATTAACTCACATCAAAAAAATCACAGAGAGCTATTTTTCAAACTCTGACAAAACAGCCTAGAGAAATCCTAGTGAATTGGGGGCTTTGAAATAAAAACGCACATATGGATCACATATTTCTCATAAAGAAAATGTTTTCATTTCACATTAGGTAAAAGCTTTCTTATAAAAGTTGTCAGTTAGCATAGCAAAAGATGAATTCTTTCAAAGTCTGGTTTTTGAGAGTAGGGACAGACTGCTCCTTTGCAAACAAGAATTGTGATTTGTAGGTAGTATGTTGTGGATATATAGAGACCTTCATGTGAAGTTCTCATCTGCTTATTATTAGCTCTGTGTCTCTCTGTCCCTCAGTTATCCCTCTGTAAAATGGGAATGGAAATATTTACATAAAGTCAAGAGAATTAAGGAAGATAACATAATCAAAGTAACCTTAGAGTACTTGTACCATAATGTGAGTTAAATAAATGTCATTTTATTTTCCTGAGAAGATTAAGCTTGTTCCTGTTATCCTAAAGAACCCCAGTCACTTTTCAAAAGTACTCTAGGTGTGTTTAACTCTTTTATGCCATTAATTTACTAATTAAACACGTCTTAATTGTGTGACAGCTATGCTAGACACTATGCGAGAAGCTCGGCGCCCCAGTCCTTCTAAGAGTTTAGAGTCTGGTGTGGAAGTTAGATAGGAGAGAGGATATTATATTACGGCTCACTGAGTGTTTTGACGGATAAGTATCAGGCAACGCACAACCTCAAGTGCATCCCTAACGATGTCTGGAGAGTCACAAAGATATCCCAGAAGAAGTAGTAGCTAAACTGAGTATCAAATAACTTTCCTCTGGTTCTGGGACAGAATGGCCTGATTCCTTGGGAGCTAGGGCAGGTGGTCAGAGCATTTCTTGTTGAAATTAAAGGTAACAATTAAGAGGCAGTATTTATAAGACATAGAAGTATGTGTAGTTGAGAAAGGTTTGTTGGATTAAAGTAAGATCCCAACTAAACACTAGCAGCTGAGGAAGCTGATCTCTTTATGAAAGTCTGATCTCTTTATGAAAGGATCTGGTAAGTGGGGTATGCAGGCCATCAACGTCAACCTTACAGCCAAGGACTATTACAATCTTTGCCTGGATTTCTCTCTTTTTTATTTTTTTTTAAATTCAATCCTCATCATAAAACTCTGAGAGCCATCTTATCTACATTTCTACATAGGAATAAACTAAGTCCTAGAAAGTTCATGTTATATTGGCCAATTCCATTATGGCCAAGGCAGGGATTTGGATTCATGTGTGCAAACTACAGGCTGTGATTCCTGTGCTTGAACTGAGCTTGCCTATCTTGGCCTCATCAAGTAGGCTGGGCTCAGGGCAGGTCACAGAGCCCAAACCTGCAGTGAGGGAAGGCTGCTACATTAGGAATGGGTACAAAATTGAACAGCCTGCACAAAGTCACATCATAAAACTGTTGAGCAGCAAGATTTTATCTGGGCTCTGCCTTTTGCTCATAGGTAGGGCTCTCACAAGGGGTCAGACGGGTCCTCATTGTCTCAGGATGGGCAGGCCAGGGGCTGGCAGGGCAGACCCTGTCCTGGGTGGAGGATGCTGAAATGCCACAGGCAGACACCTGGTCTGACATCCAGGGTGCTTAAGACCTTACTCAAACTGGCAGCAAGTTGTCTAGGAGTCAGAGAGATTAAAAGGGTCTTTCCTTATTTAAAAGGGGAAGAAAAAGTTGCTGACTGAGATATGTTGTAGATAATGAGAACAGGGACTGGAATAAAGGAAAAAAAATGGAGGTATAATGGAGAAGGTGGTGAGCTGCTGAATCAGCTCTCTGCAGAAAATGGAATTAAAGGGTTTCCTTTCTCTTCTGACAGAATGAATGCTGAGAACTTCTTTTTTTCCTTCTGCTTTTTTTTTCTTTTCTTTTTCATCTAAAATATTCTCTTTAGAAACCTAATGAAATTGAAATGCAAACCAGGAAGATTCCTGACACAAAATCTCTTAAAGTGTGGGGAGGACGCAGTTACTGATACTGAGTTCATTCTGGAGGATAAAAAAGTGCCCTCCCAAACTAGGAAGATGAAGACATGTTCCTATCCCCTATGCCAAGGACAGACATAAGATGACTGATTTCTCCCTGTAAAACAGAAAGGGAGGGAAGGTAGGAAGGAACACACTAACATTCATCCATTTCCAATCACGGGTCAATGAGGTTACTAAGTAATATATACATATAACATCACTTATTCCTTTTTAAAGCGCTGCTATGTTTACATTATTGCACCCATTCTACAGAGAAGGAAAATAAGATGAAGAGAGGCTATCCAAGGTCACTTCACTAATAAGTGATGGACCTAAGATACAGACCTAAGGTGGTTGTACTCCAAAGCCCAGATTCCTTTCACTGTGCTTCGTCAACATGAATAAATGTCTTCCCTATCAGGTCTCATAGTGCATTAAAGGCAAATGAATATTAAAGGAGTAGGTGACTTTCAGGTCTCCATGTAACATAGAGAGTCAGTGTTATGGGTTGAATTATATCTCCCCCCCAAAAGATATGTTTTAGTCCTAACCTTGGCACTGTGAATGACCTTTTATGAAAACAGGGTTTTTAAAGATGTTATTAGCTAAGATGAGGCAAAACTGAAGTCGGTGAGTCCTAATCCAATATGAGAAGGGGAGAATTCATTCAGATTAATGAATGGGGGAGAATACCAATAAACAACTGAGGCAGAAAATGCCCAGGGTTGCTGGCAAGTCACTGCCAGAGTCCAGGAGAGAGGCAGGGAACAGTTTCCTTCACACAAAGTTCAGAGGAAAGATGGCTCTATTGCCACCTTGATTTCAGACTTCTAGTTTCCAGCACTGTGAAATAATAAATTTCTTTTGTTTTAAGCCAGCCAGTTTGTGATAGGTTTTTACCACAGGCCTAGGAAACCAAGGCAGATTTTGGTATCAGGAGTGGGCTGTTACTGCAACAAATACACAGAAAGGTAAAAGTCACTTTGGAATTGAGTACTGAGTATAGGTTGGAAGAATTTTGAGGAATTTGATAGAAAAAGCTAAGCTTGTCTTGCAGAGACCATTGGTAGAAACATGGACATTAAATGTACTCTGGTGAGGCCTTGGGTTGAAATGATGAATGTGTTATTAGAAACTGAAGGAAAAAAGTCCTTATTATTAAGTGGTTGAGAATTGGTGGAATTCTGCTCTGAAGTTGGGTGGAAGGTGGAACTTACAAGTGATGAACCTGGATATTTATCTGAGAAGATTTCCAAGAAAGTATGGAAGATGCAGCTGGTTCTCCTTACTGCTTATAGAGAAATGTGAAAGAAAGAGATAAATCGAGGAATGGGATTACTAAATGTGCCAGTTTGAATGTATTATGTACCCTAAAATCTTCATTTGATATTGCTGGGTGGTAACTTTTGATGAGATGGTTTCCATGGAGATATGTCTCCACACATTCAAGGTGAGGTTGCTTTCTTGAGTCCTTTAAGAAGGAACCATTTTGGAAAAAGTTTTAGAGCCACCAGAGCCACCAGAAGCACCAAAACCAACAGAGCCAGCAGAATGGACAGAGCCCTGGGGAAGCCATTGAAGAGAAAACTATCAGATTTGCCATGGCCTTTTCAGCTGAGAGAGAAACCCTGAGCCTCACTGGTCTCCTTGAACCAAGGTATCTTTCCCTGAATGCCTTAGATTGGACATTTTTATAGACTTGTTTTAATTTGGACATTTTCAAAGCCTTAGGACTGTAAACTTGCAACTTAATAAATTCCTCCTTTTTAAAAGCCATTTCATTTCTGGTATATTGGATTCCAGCAGCTTACAAACTAGAACACTAAGCAAAAAGGAATAAGCATTTGACAATTTGGAAATCCTCAGCCTACTTAGATAGTATACTCTTAAAACAGGCTCAAGGGTGTGGCTAAACATCCTTTTGCTAGAGATTAGGCATGTGACTCATGGATCCAATCAACTATCACAGATGAAGCTAGCAACAGAAATGCAGTTTATCAAGGGAAGATTCATTGAGGACCCTCTTGTCTCACAGTTTAGACCCCCATAACTTATACATGTGACTCAGGTGTTTGAGAATTTATACAAAAAAAAAAATACCACTGACAGCTTAGGGTGAAAGGAACAGAGATGGGACACAACAAAGGAGAAGTAACTTCAAAGACAGAGTCATGGATGCAGAGGTATGGGTCAAAGGGACTTCCTTGGGCCTAGTGGGCAGGTTTGACACTCCTGTGCTTGGAAAAGGATGGTCACTGCCCTAGCAGTCCTGGAGGACAGAGATTGAACCACAGAAGTTTATGCTCAGATTTTGAAAATATAACGGAATTTGTTCTCTGGGATTCAAACTTGTTTGGGATCTGTGACCCCTTTTTTTCCTTCTAATTCTCCTTTCTGGAATGGGAAGTACTGTCTAATACCTGCCCCGCCATTATATTTTGGAAGTAGATAACTTCTTGTAGTTTCACAGGTCTACAGATGAAATGGAATTTTGGCCTAGAGTAGATCATACTGACAGTCTTATTTTTATCTGACTTAGATTATTTGAAAGATGAGATTTTGGGCTTACTGTTGATAATGCAATGAGAAGACTTTTGGGGAAGCCGGGATGGGGCATGAAATTCTGGGGGCCAGAGAGTGGGATGTTAGGAGTTGAAATGCATCCCCTAACAAAGATATTTTCATGCCCAAAATTCTGGTCTTATAAATGTCATCTTGTTTGGAAGTAGGGTCTTTGAGGTTGTTATTAATTAAAATGAGGTCAAACTGCATAAGGATTGGCCTTATTCCAATATGATTGGTGGCATTTTAAGAAGGGGAGAATTGGACGCAGACAGACAGAGGGAAGAAGCAAGTTACTACTGGAGTCTAGGAAAGAGGCAAAGAACAGAGTCTTCTTCACAGACCTCAGAGGAAGCAGGACCCTGTTATCATCTTAACTTCCAGAACTGTGAAGCAATAAATTTGTTTTTGTACTTTATTACAGCAGCCCTATGTAACAAAGATGATCAGTAATTCTAGTTTTGTTCTCTAATCAAAAAGAAGAAATTTGAGGGAGAACAGTCTTAAAATCAATTCTTGATTGATATCACCTGAACTGCCTAAGTCTAAAGCAGCCTCTATTTCTGGAGTCACCAATCTCTGTCTTTCTTTGTAATCCTAAACCTGAAGATGACTGGTCCTCTCCCATCCATTAATTCATCCATCTATTCATCCATCCATACAACAAATGTCAAGCATCTATTATGCAACTGGCCTTAAGGAGTGGGTTGTCGTTCCCTTCCTTCCTTCCTTTGTGGAACCTCCCCGTGAATGAGGAGAATCAGACAGAGGTGCTCACAAAAGTATAATGGAGCATAAAATGATGATTTATGTAATGGAAGATTGTAAAAGAATGGTGTGAACCCAAAAGAAAAAAATGACACACACTTCTGGTGGCAGTAATAGGATGGTAAGGGAGGTTTCTCAAGATTGACACTAGAGCAGAGCTAAAAGGATGTTGGAATTAGCCAGGCTTAAAGGGATGTCAGTGGGAATAGCATCAGCAAAAGCAGAAAGGGGAACATGTGATGTATTAAAAGAACTATGAGTGGGTGGAGTAGTGTGACTCGGGTGGGGACATGGATGGAATGAAAGCAGGCAAGGTAGACATCCGACAGGACAGGGAGGGCCAATGGGGCCTGGAAGGTACACTATTTATTTCTACTGTCCATGAGTTGTCACTGCAGAAATATTGAAATAATTTAAATAATCAGGCAAACAGCACTGCAACTGTGACAAGAGCTATGCCACAGGAGCCATTTAGTATTTAATCCTGGTCAGCTAATATAAGCCAATGACACACGGCCTAAGAGACATGAGGCAAGAAGGGTGTTCCAGACAAGTTGACATTGTGGAAAAGCCCTGTTTGGGTAGGAGTGTGGTGTAGGTGGGGATGGCCGGGACTGAGAAGGTGAAGGGATCAGGGTGTGATGTGGGGCTGTTGGGTTAGAGGGAGACTCAGAGCATGGGACTCTGGGCTTGGTCAACCATTTTTTTTTTGGTCAAAGAGATATCAGTATGATTCAAGCATCTATGGGACTGGGCTTGCTTTTACTCTTAACTTGTGCCATGGTCCTGAGAGCAGGTCCAGGCTACACTGCTGGAGGATAAGCTATGTGGAGAAAAATCAAATCACCCTGGTTATCCCTGCCAAGACCATCCTTTACTAACCAACCACCAGATGATCCTGAGGCATGTGAATAAGTCCAGCAGAAACCAGGTGATCTACACAGCCAAGCATAGCCTAGATCCCCGAACTTGAAATTCAACAGGATAATACATGTCTATTGTTTTAGGCCACTGAGTTTTAGGTGGTTTGCTCTGTGTGTATGTTTGTATACATGCTTAATGAAGAGGTGTCAAGAATAATTCTTAAGTTCCTGATTTACATATCTGGACAGATACAGTAGCCATTCTCTGAGGAAGGACTAATATTTAAGTTGTAAAGTAAGATATCTTTGAAAAGTAGACAAGGAAGAAGCAGTTTGGTCAGAATAGAAAAACCAGAGAGTGCTTTGCTATGAAGATGAGGGTTAGATTCTGAAGTACCAAGTTCAGCCAATTATGGATTTGTACAGTTCACCTATTTTTCTTTGTATGGTATATGGCGGGGTCACATTTCATTCTTCTTCCATGTGAGTATCCCCTTATTATTTCCATGTGAGCACCATTTATTGAGCTTGTTTTTGTTTTTTTTGGGGGGGGGGGATGTGCATGGGCCAGGAATCAAACTCAGGTCTCCCATATTGCAGGTGGAAATTCTACCATTGAACTCCTTTGCACCCCTGGATTTGCAGTTTTTTGCTTTTGAATCTAATCAACCTGGGTAAATATTCAAACTCCATCACACAAATTTTGTGTGACAATGTTGATAATTAACTTTCCTGCATTTAAGCTGGAAAGTAGAAACAATATTACTTGCTTACCAAAATTCCTGTGAGAATTACATAAAAAATGGTGTTTCAAGCATTTGCCCATTGCTTGGTCTACATTTTGTACCCAAAGCATAGTTGCTATTATAATTACACAAACTTTTGGTAAGGCTGTTCTCTATCCATTGAATACTCTGTTTTCTTTCTTCACCTTTCCACACCTTTTTATGCTCTAAACTAGGATCCAGATCAACAAATCCTTAAAGCCCTCCCAAATTATTTTAGCACTCTATTGACTTTAATTTTTCAGTCTCAGGATTTCTGTGTTCTTGCATACATTCATTTATCACATATTTATTTAGCATCAACTGTGTGCTAATGACAAAGGAAAATAATGAAAAGAGATTGCCTTGCCTTATTTATATGAAACAAACGCCAAATGATCCCACTTTTTCATTTGAGTATGAATAGGAATTTCATTTTTCTGTTTACAAATTGCTTCGATATACATAATTTCATCTGATGTTCACAGAAAAGCCCTGTGGTGAAACAGAACAAGTGATGGGGCAGCTTATCTCCCTTTCACATAGGAGTCTAGGCTCTTTGGGTCCTGCCTTTTGCCCCTTTATTACTTGGTAGGCAACTTCATTACAGACTTTTTCAGATTGCATGTATTTTACAGTGTCCAAGTTGCCTAAGGGTCCCTGAGCAGGGACCATGGCTTACTTAACTTTGTATCTCTAGTACCCACCTGAATGCCTTGCACAGAATAAGTACTTAACAGACATTTGCTGCATGAATAAGGATCAGAGTGTTTGAGGGACTTGCTTAAACCCACGTGATAAACGAACAGGAGAAATAGTGTTAGAACTCAGTTTACCTTTCTCCCAATTCAAGGCTCCCTTCATTAGGACATGCTGTCTCCCATTAATTCCATGTTTGCAGGTGGACTTTGTAAAACTGATTACAAATATCTCAAAGGAGGGTAGTGTGTTAAGAGCATAGTAAGTGTTCATAAAAAAACCTTTTATTGAATAAAAGGTGAGTCAAGGAAATAATATTAAACATCTACTAACTGCATGAAACATGTTATTTTATTTAATATTCACAGAAACTTTATGAGAAGCCCATTAAACTGGTCACAGATAGGGAAACCAAACTTCAGAGAGTAGTTTTTAACTTGTACAGTGTTATGCAGCAGGCAAATCCTTGGACTGTCATTATCACTTAAGTGGGTCTCAATTCACTGCCTGTTAGCTTTTCATTACGGCTGCCAAAAACAAAAACCAACCAACCAAATGAATGTATAGGCAAACTGATGAAGAAGTGAATGGATTGAATGCTGTATTTCTTTGACTGCTTTTCAGTTGAGAAAAAGGACCTAAGAGTGACAACTTTTCAAAATCAGAGACCGAACCTCCTAATCCTCGACTGTAATGTTCACTCTTGTGCTTTGTAAATAATGTTCTTTCTGTTATTGTATAAAATGACTCTGATTAGGAAGGGATTGAGCATTTCCTAAGACAGTTTTGTAAGACATGCCCAAAGCTACTACTAGGTATCCCTTGTTAGTGCTTATTTTTCTGTGTTTTTGATAAAATATAATTGTCATTAAGTCTCTCAGGATTGATTAGATGGAATGTTCAGAAGGAAAGCTATCTTACTACTGACCCTGTATCCTTTAGTTAATACATTTTTTTCTAATTTTCTTTCAAAGATGAAAGTTTCTTAATTAACCATCAGAGATTCTCTGAAGCTAAGTATTTTAAAATCATATTATGCCTTCCTGAGTCTCTCTGTAGATTTTTTATTAAGCAAATCTATTAGAAGTAAAGATAAAAGGGTAATCGTATCTATATATAATAAAGAGAGATACACTTATGAGTTTTCTATTCTAATCAACATCACAACCACACTGAAAAAGTAAATTATTTTGTAATATTTAAGAATGGTAATAAAAAAGAATGTTATCTAGCCAAATCTTGTTAATGCTGGAATTGAGAAACAGGAACATCAAGGAGAGAAAAATGAAAAATAAAAAAGATCACAGCTTAATTCCAAATGTAATTTAGTGAATGCATGTCAAAGCAACTCTTTCCATTGTACCAATTAGTTATTGATCACTTGCCACATGCCAAACAGTCTGCTTAGGTTCTGGGAGGTAGATAAAGAAATTGAGACATTAATTCTGCCCTCAGTGAGCTCACAACTTCACAGGAGAAATTGATTCTTTAGCTGTAACACAGTTACACAGGACATGGACATAGGACATGTGCTTTAATAAAGATACATGCAAAGCAACGCCTTGCTAGGAGACTGGCTCTCTGGGGTGGGGGTGAGCCCTGATTTGCCAATTTCATCTTGCAAACATTTCCACCGCAACCTATTTCAAACTCCCAACAGTTTCAAAATTGCCTTGCAAAATTCCTGTATATTTAACAATTGATTCTTACAAGCTAGTTCCAACACAGCACTGGAAGTATGATGGAAGCATAAAGGTAGGCAACAATGAATTCTGTCTGGAATGGGGTGGGAAAGGAATCGGACCAGAGGGAATTTGATTGAGGCGTTGAGAATTAACAAGATTATAGGGCACAGACTTGGGAAGAATAATGTTTCGTATTGGTATGTGTGAATTAAGACTGGGGCTCTGGAAGCTGAGTATTACACGGGGGTGACACTGCTAAGAAATTTCTATTTTGATTCCTTTCTGTAGAAATGGGAGTATCTAGAAGGGGCTGCAAAACCTATTTGAAGAACAACTACCACAATAAACCAAGCACAAATGGGTTCTGCCAAATGGCCATTCTGCAAGCGGGGTTATTTTCAAACTGATTGATTGCTTTGCTGAACTTTATTATTTTTCATAGAATTTCTTATTTAGAAGTATGGTCAGAGGAAGGAGGAAAAAGTAAAAAAAAAAAGATGTAGATAAGAAATTCAAATGTAGCTATTATACTCGGAAGTATTTTTTTTTAAGTAATGCTACTTATATTAAAAACATTGAAGACAATGGGCTTGAAAAAGAAACAAAAAGTATCTGTCATCCTATTACTGATATGTAGCATCTTTTATAATTTTGATATTTATCTTCTCAATAATTTTATGCAAGTACTTAGATACATTTTTAAAATGGAAAATCAGTTTATATAATATTTTAAGGAAATGGCTCATGAACAATGCCTCAGGTTATTATGTGACATTTTACGTCTTCATTCCTAATGAGCACATGGTATTCCAGTGCTAGGAGGTGACAATTTATTTACAGAATCCGCCATTTATGGATGTTAGGGTTGTTCACAAATTTTTACTATTGCAGTTGGTGCTCTGAAATAATTCTTTTACTGGCACACTTTTGAATAGAACACTAAAAGAATGCAAATGTAAAATCTTGTTTGTGAAAAGCAAATTTTAGAAAAATAAAAAAACTCCACTATTTTGCAATTATTTCACTGATTGTTTCATTGTATTTAGCACATTCCTACCCTTTGATGTAACTCACTGCTGCCCTAGTTGAGCAGTATCATATGCTATACATGAGACAAAGTTTTCACATTCCAGGATATTTAAAATCTTTCTCTTGACGCCGTCTAAGTGATATATTCTGCCACTCACCTCTTTCTCATTCTTAAAACATAATATTTGAAGAGAAAAATTTCTGGGTAGCCACATATTCTCCAAAAAAAATTAAGTATTACTTTTTGGATTAGTCATTGCGCTCTCACTGTGCTGAGTTTGTCTTACAGCTGTATGCTTGACACTGGTTAGAGATCACTGTTGCAAGGTGTGACTGTTGACTTCAGCTGATAGCCAGTGGTTCATATAGGGACATGATGGAAAATAAAGTTCACACAAGACATTTTTATTAAGTGTTTACTGGAGTCAAGCATGGGCCTTGGGACACAGAGAATGCACTTTGGGACCAGATTGTCGGTAGCCTTGAACTTTAGATTTAGGCATTTGCTACAGCTTACATTTATATTAAAGGATATTCAAAAGGAAAAACAGTATGTGACTCTAGGCACAAGTTAGAAGAAACAGTCTCTTTATGAATGGCTGCTGCTTGAATACTTGGGTGGTAAGAGTTGCTTTTCTTTTCTCCAACTGATATATTGCATCGCTGAATTAATGCAATGGATTTGGGAAATGTTTGTGTACCTACTACGTGCCAGGCAGCCTACTAGAAACAGAAGGGATCAAAATAAATCATTGCCTTTCCTGAAGTGCACAGTCTACTTAGGAGTAAAGTACATAAGTGAAGAGTCACAAAGCAGTACACTAAGTATCATGATAAGAAATGCATAAATAAAGATGATAGAACAGAAATGAACGAATCCCAATGGGAGAGTTGGCAGGTAACGGCCAAGAACAGCTTTATGAGAATGTGAGGACTGGAGTGGGTATTGAGGTCTAAATGGAGACTGTTTAGGCAGATGAAGGGAGGACATTTCAGAGAGAGAAACAAAAATATGTGCAAAGGCTATTTCACGATGTGAAATAGTGTGCACAGATACAGATATAGATGTAGATATGGATGTATTTAATATGTAATGAAAGGTGCTATATGTCATACAAAGAATGGATTTTAATATTTGAACCTGAAGAATGATATACGTGGTTAGATCGGTGCTATAGACAAAAACTCAGCACTATGAAAGACAGATTATAAACCAGACAGGAAAACCAGAAATCTAGGTTGAAGGAAAATGATGGCAATGGGGGTAGAGCAAACATGACATGTATTTAAGGAGATATAAATAGAGAGGGCTTGATGACAAATTAACTGGGGGATGGTAAGACATCACTCTGATTTCTGGCTGGGGTGGCTTAGTGGATGATGGAAATATTTAAAGGATAGAAAACAGAAATAAAAGCATATTTCATGAGTTCAGCTCTGGAAATAATGCTTTTGGGATACTGTCAGATCAAATTCAAGTGAGAATGTCCAGGTAGCAATGGGTTATATTGCTAGATCTTGCAGAAGATTATTGGGATACTGTGACTCATGAGACAGTAAAAGGTTAACATTTTTTAACATTCCAATTTTTTATCAAGATCACAGCTTGTGTCTTCTACCATGTACAAACCAGAGGCTAAAGGACTTTGCAGCTTCACAGTTGGAATCTATGACATTTCTTATTTGTGGCGGAGACCCATAGTGTATCTGTATTAACTGGTGAGAACTTAACGTATAACATCCTCTAATTAAAGATCATTACTAGGTTAGGGATAGCTGGAAGCAGGCAAGAGGTAAAGTGTATTATTTTATTAAAAAGCTCCACATCATTTTTTAGTAGTAATTTTGATTGAAGTGATAGTATTTATGTAATTGACTTTCATTTCTCTTTGGAGAACTCCATTTTCAGAATAACATGAGTAGTTGTTTTTTTAGCTTGTATGTTCAGATCAAATGGACTTACATGGGACATTCATTCATTCATTCAAGCAACACTTATTAAGTACCTATTATTTAAGATTCATTTTTTTTTAATTAGGAGAATCAGAGATAAATAAGACAGTAAATAAATAAGACATGATGATGGCTTTCTAGGAATACACAATAGTTGTCTTTCTTCACTATTATTGCTGTAGCTATCATTGTCCCTAATAATAAAGATAATGGTCACAAATTGTGGTTTTAGGTGAGTGAAGTCTTGGTCCTCTTCATCAGAAAAGGGACAATGAATGAACTTCCCTTTGATCCCTTTCAGCCAGGAAGCTTTGACAGTAATACAAGAGTTTGTCCTGATCAAAACCAAGATCATAGGTGCGGGATTTGCTTTTATGCAGATTTCCAATGTCAAGTTCTGGAAATTCTGATAAATTACATCTGAGCTGTAAAGTTGGCAATTTCGTATTTTTTAAGCACCTCCTGGAAAATCTGAAATACATGGTTTGTTGGGTACACTTTGAGAGATATTGGAGTGTTGAACACAATAAGGTTGAGGGATCTTGCTGACCAGAATATCAATTCTAACTTTATCAACGGCAAGCAGTGTGACAATGTAGGATTTTATTAAAAATGAGTAGGATTTTATTAAAAATGGAAATGACAAAATAAAAGCTTCAGTTTATTCAATTCTTAAAAGCGAATCTGCGGGGTACTTTTGTAGAACAAAAGTGAAAATTTGAATATGAGATGGTAAATATTTAATTGATGCTTCATTTGGGTTTTCTTTCTCTTTTCACTTTTTATGCCCCAATTAGCAATCTATCTGTATCAATGATCTAGCACTCATCTTTTCTTCCTTTTATTATGATTCCTTATGTATAATTTTTATTTTTAAATGGAATCTGGACTCATTGAGGACAGGGATTGGTCTCATTTTATTTCTATATCCTCAGAACTTGGCACCTAGCAGGTACACACTGAAGTCCTTTTCTAGAATGTTATCCTTAGACAATGATATTTACCCTTACTCTTGTACCAAAATTATTTATTCACTTCTTTGCCAGATTCCCACCTCTCAAAACCCACTAATGCTTCTTTGTCTTTCTTTTTTATAGCATGTCACATTTGGCAAGAAACAGGATTACACCTTCCTTAACTCCCTAACCAAGAGGAAGTGCTCAATTTAAACAAGGAATGATAGATTCAAATGTTTGTTCTGAAGGTTCACAGAGGCTCATGCATATGTCAGCCAAAGAATGGCTTGGGGACTTAGGTAATAGACTGTAAGCTAGTAAATACATTTAGTTTAGTCATTATGACTATATTTCTTAGTTCAGTGAATAGTTGTTGAACGTATACTATGTGCAACACTACATTCAGTGGTGGGGATATTTAATGAACAAACTAATCCTTATGTTCAAAGAGCTTGCTTTAGCTCCCTTTGCTGCTCAAGCAAATATGATGCAATGGTTCAGCTTAAATAATGGGAATTTATTTGCTCACAATTTTAGGGTTAAAAAAAATGTCTAAATCAAGGCATCATCAAGGAGATGCTTTCTGCCTGAAGACTGGTGTTTGAGACTGGCTGCCAGTGATTCCTGTTCTTCTGCTTGTCACATGGCAGCATCTCCTGGTCTCTCCCTTCTTCCCTGGGTTCTTGTGATGTCCAGCTTTTGGTTGCTTGCCCTGTGGTACTCTCTCTCTGCCTACATTTCATTTTCTCGTAAAGAACTCCAGCAGTGTGATTAAGGCCCATCCTAACTGTGGTGGACCACACCTTGACAGAAGTAACCCCTTCGAAAGGTTCTACTTACAATGGATTCAGGCCCACAGGAATGGACTGAGTTTAAAAACGTGTTTTTGGTGGGAAACATACGACTTGAAACCCCCACAGAATTTATGAGTCAGTAATGAACAAACCGATAAATAGACTATTTCAGCCCGATGTAGTATATACTGCACTAAAGATGTTATGGGACTCCTGACCTACTATAAAGGGAAGAGGGAAGTTTGCCTGAAGGTGATTATATTTAACATAAAAGCTGAAGGAATAAAGAGTGGCAAGGTGAAGGAACAAATGCTTTCTAGGGAAAAAACATTAGCATACATAAAGACTAAGAGATGAAAGAACATTTCATGCTCATAGGAAGCAAGTGGTTCAGTACAATTGTGAGAGAAGTGGTTGGAGCAACAAGTACAGAATCCTAACATGGAGAAACATTCTTTCTCAGGCTAAGAAACTAGCTTTGACATGAATGTGAAGGCAAGTCGTTAAAAAGTTGTAAGTGTAGATGTGACTTCATCATAACTGCAGTTTGAGTTCACATTTGCTGCCCACTATAAATTTAGCTTTTAACTGAAGCTTTTCTCTAATCCTCATTAAATGCATTTATATATCTTCCTAAGAGATTTGAATTTAACTTTCATGATCACTTGTGAGTTGAATGTCTAATAAGAGGTAGTAATACTCAACAATCAAGCATAATAAAAGTGTCATCTCAGAGTGGAGAGTTTTTTAAAATGTTTTTTTAAAATAATGTATTGCTTTTAAGATCACATTTAAAACATCTAGTAGAGTATATATGGCTTCTGGCTGGTATTATCTTACTCAGCCTGTCCTAATTGCACAGTTTTACCAGTAAGGATAGGCTAGGCTATGTTGCAGTAATAAACAATCCCAACTCTCATTAACTTTAAAGGCAACAAACTATTGTCCATCCTATATATTGTGGTTGGGTGGTGGTGGGATGGACTCTACTCATTACAGACACATAGTCACCCAGGCTAACAGAGAAGCCACCTTCTTGACAGTTGCCTACTAGTGAGTGAGAAAGAAGAAAGAACTCTGAAAAGTCCTAAAGGGCATCTGGAAATTCATTGTTCAGATATGTTCTCATTCAAATACAAAAAAAAAAAAAAAAAAAACCCAGAAAACCCCAAGTCTACCATGTACCCTAAAGAGGAGGGGACAAGAAATATTTGAAAGACATCATTAATCACAATATATTATACTAGTTATATTATATATAAAAGGTTATGCTACCATCTATATCCAAGATTGATCAACATCATTTCACTAGAATCTTAGAGAATATTTTGCTACCTAGAGCAAATGGCTGGTAGAATTGTCCATGGTATTGTAATATTTCACAAGCAGTCGTATGGGTTTCCTGAGTTCTGTATATCAGAGTTTTGGGTTAAGAAAAATGGAATTCTTCCTGTAAAATCATATTTCTTGGCCTACCATCAAGTCCCTTGTTTTATCCCTGACAATTCTGTGTAAAGATCAGGGTGTTTGCTGCTCTCTGAACTTCATTTTCCTAAGAGCTATTTCTTGCTCCTGCTGCAATGATCAGTAGCTCAAAGATACAAAACAAAAAGTAATGAAACACAAATAAGTATAATTTTTAAAAATTATTATTATTATTAATATTATTATATTATTTTAAATTATTAAAAATTATTATTATTTGGTCTTCTTAGGGCCCCAAATTTCAGGGAGCTAATTGCTAATTAACATACGCCATCTGCCATGGACCTGTCTAGGCTTTTCCCCTGCTGGAATGTAAATTCCAGAAATGCAGATATCCATATTGAATACTCTGAACTTAAATGTGGGTCTGGCACATAATAGATAATAAATATTTGAATAAATGATTACACAAGTCATCTAGCAGCAGGCTATATATATTGCAGACCTGTAATATGTGGTTAACATTAAATTCTCTGAAGTAAAATTCCCTCAATTGCCAAACAAAAGAATGCATATCAAGGCTTGCAAACTCAAATGCTTTGAGTGGCCTCATAACTTTAAAATAAAATTTTTATTTAAAACTTTTTTATTTTTTAATTTTATTTTATTTAAAATAAATAAATAATTTATAAATAAATATTTATTTATAAATAAATAAAATATTTTAAATAAAATAAAATATTTTTTATTTTATTTTATTTAAAATAAAATTTTAAAGTCACCCAGTTTAAGACTGGAAGGAGTGTTACGGCCTGTGGCTAAGCAGAGAGATACCAAAGGGCTTCATCGGCAAACTTTTTTTTTCTTTCTTTTTAATTATTCCTTCCTTTTTTGTACATTTATCATCACAATTGACTTTTTTTCTCTTTGTGAAAAATAACATATACAAAAAAGCAATAAATTTCAAAGCATTTCACAACCATTAGTTGCAGAACAGACTTCACAGGTTAGTATGGGTTGCAATTCCATAATTTTAGGTTTTTACTTCTAGCTACTCTAAGGTACTGGAGACTAAAGGGATATAAATATAATGATTCAGCAATCATATTCAGTTGTTAAACCCTACCTTCTCTGTATAACTCCACCATCACCTGTGATCTTTCTCCCACTCTTTAGGATTTTTTGGGCTATTCCCATTATAACTTTTTCATGTTGAAAGAAGCTGTTGATAACATGAGAGAAGGATGGAACTAGTTGCTATTCTGGAGAGGCTGGCCCCTCTACCTGGTCCAGGGACCCATCTGGAGCTTGTAGGCTTCTGTAAAGTTACTGTAGTGCATGGAACCTCTGTAGAATCTTATATAATGACCTAGATGTTCTTTAGAATTGGCAGGGATAGTTTTGGTTAGGGTTTGGCTATGATAGGTAGCAATGTCTAACTGAAGCTTGTGTAAGAGTGACCTCTAGAGTAGCTTCTCGACTCTTTTTGAACTCTCTCAGCAACTAATACCTTATTTGTTATGCTTCTTTTGCCCCTTTTAGTCAGGATCCCACAGTGCCAGGGCCAGACTCATTTATGGGAGTCATCTCCCATGCCGCCAGGAGATTTTCACCTCTGTATGTCATCTCTCACATAGGGGGGAGGGCAATGATTTCACTTGCAGAGTTAGGTTCAGCGAGAGAGAGGCCACAAAAGAGGCCCTTTTGAGCAACAAAGGAGGTCCTCCGGAAGTAACTCTTATGCATACCTACAGGTAGGCTAAGCTGTTCTGCTACATACATAAGCTTCACCAGAGCAAGCCTTAAGATCAAGGGCTTGACCTACTGATTTGGGTGTCCCCAGTGTTTGACATAGAATTTGAGGTTTCCCTGGTGGTAAAGTTTAATAGTTCCGTATTTTTTCTCCCATCCCTCAAGGAACTTTGCAATACCTTTTTATTATCTGCTTAATATACTCTGGGGTATATCCAGGCATTATATTAAGCTAGACAGGATTAAAGGCCCTCATTCTTGTTCTGGGTTCCCTGTGTTTGGATTGTTTAAATGATCTATCCAGACAGGTTAAGTTAGATTATGTGCTACAGAAAACTTAGGTTCTGGACAAAATAAACCTTTTCCCCTTGTTCTCAAAGAGATGAGGTTCTAAAATACAGGCAATGTCTTCCTTACCTTTGTATTCTGAATCACCTTAATCCTGACCTGGTCAGCTTAATTCTTATCTCTAAATATGTTATAGATACATAAAATAGCCTCTCAAACTCCAGAAATAACAATTACTGCTCCAGACGAAATGTGACTGCTATATAGAGTTTACAATCTAGGCCCCTGTTTTCTTATAGACGTTCTCTGAATGAGACCATACAATATTTGCTCTCTTATTTTTGGCTTATTTTGGCTCACCGAATGTCTCACAGTTTCATTTAAAATGTTGCATGCCTCACAATTTTGCTCCTTTTTGAAGTAGCACAACATTCAATCATATGTATACACTGTTTGCCAATCTAGTTCTCAGACTGCATCCTTCAGCCACTTCTATCCATTGAACATCATGTATAATGTTCAAAGTCAATAATCCATCAACACTCTCAATTTTAAGTAATTTCATTATTCCCAAGAGAAAGAAAACCCATAAACCCACCCTCACCAAATAGAAAATCCAAACCTCCCCCTAACTGTCGTGACTCTCCCCATTATTTGCCCCTGGTTGTTGCTGTGGTACAGTTGATGTTTTCCTGTTAAACATAGCCCATAGCATGCAATAGCAGTTTTTCCCTGGTACCCTGAACTCATACACTTTTTATACAAGATTCATCCCTTTGCAGTAGCTCGTTCAAGAACGTATTTACATTTGCAGTGTTAATCAGTTGGATGCATAGGTCTATACAACCCCTTTCAATCATGTTCACCTTCAATAGGGTAATGCTGCTTTTAGATCTACTAGTGAACTGATACAAAACTTTTTTTAAACAATAATCATACCAAATAAAACCTATTCTCTGGAGTACTAGTTAATGAACTCATTGTGTGAGCTGCTTCTTTGTGACCCTGGTAGTGATAATTCTAGTCCTCCCCTGCACTAATATTCTGTGGGTATCTCAGCCAAGGTGCTCGAGGAGTATGCTACCTGTCCTCAGCTTAGCTGCCCTTAGCCCTGCTAATCTCTCATTTTACTATGAGATGCTCAAAGTGTCTGCATGTAATTCCAGATGACTCTGTCGCCTTATTTGTCAAGGATGCCTGTCTCACCAGTAACTGATTTTGAATTCTTTATAATACTATTTATGTCCAATGCTGGATATAAGGTCAAATGGCTAAACTGTTGCTTATTCACTTACATCCCAGATGGGGTATTGCTATATCCAGAAATGAATTATCCCTGGTGGGATCTCTTTGAAATAAGGCTCCAAGAATTCATCATTTAGATGTCAGTCATTCCCTCCTCCTGGCTCCAAAGTCTCACAGGTTTCCTGACAACAATTAGGGGAACTAAAATCACTCATAATCACAATCACACCTGCCTTCCTTATTGGTTTACAGGCAATTTACTTTTCTCAGCTCCTCTGACACATAGCAGACCCTGGGTGTTACTTTTCCAAACTTCAATTACAGACATTCACTCTGACAGCTTCCCTCAAGTGATTATTCTGCCCCCTATTTTCTGATATTGATCCCAAATTTTTGGGTAAAGTGGGAGAAAATGCAGTCAGCTCTCCAAATGTTTAGGAATACCCAGATATATAGTGTATATAGACACAGCTCTGGGTTGTGGTTGTGATTCTGTAAGCCTTGGGGTTATGTTAAATCAGAATAGAAGTTCTCTATCACCTGCCTCCCCTGGCATATTCAAAACTCATTAATGTCCCTGCTCAAAGAAAAGTCCATTGGCACCCATGTCACCCCTTAGCAGGTCATAAGACATGACAGAAGTTTGAAATTTCAGGCTTTTTTCTTCCTTTCTGATGGTTTTCTGAAAGAGGACTGGAATAGCTTTGAGATTTATTTTCTCATAGATCTCTCTCATGCTACCACTTGTTTTAGAAGGAAAAGCAACTGTTGTCAACTTTACTTATAACAATAGTTTTCTCACCCTCTTTCAATAACAAGTACCACCACAATTCCTGAATATCTAGAATGTTTTTAGGCACTCAGTGGTTACAGATGTGCTGTGATATTTAATCTTAAAAAAAATGCTAAGATGTTGATCATTTGTTCCCATTTGATAGATAAAAAAATATCACCCATATCAAAACTAACTTTCCTAGGATCAAACATAAATGACAGATCTGGAATTCAAATGCAGTTATCTGGTCCCAAATAAAAATATTGACAACAGTAGCTGTGCCTGTTACCTCACTATAGGCCAGGCCTTTGGAACACCTAATTCTCACAAAAAATCTATGGCTTACACATGTATTTCTGCTCTCTTCATGGATGAGCTCATTATTATTTACCTATTTTTAAGTTAGTTACCTCAAAATCTTTTCCTCTGTGAGCCTTTCTCAATTTTTTTCCTTTAATTCCCCCTATACGTTTTTTTAATTTAATGGCATACTTAATGCATGCAACATATTGCTTGGATTTAAATAGGTAGATTAAAGGGATTAACCTCTTGATAGTATTTGTTTATCCTTTGATTCTTTCCTTATTTAGGACTCCCACAAAACACTGTTGTGTGAGTCTCTCCCTATCAAGGTTTCTATTCCCCATATCTTAACAAAGAAGTATGAAGGAAAGAACAGGCTTTCGGAAACCTGACTGCCAGTTCATCTCCATTATAGGATACGTGGATTTCAGAAAATTAACTGAAACTTTTTGAATTTTATTTTGCTCAATGGCAAAATGGGCAGGTTTTGCCTTCAAAAAAAGAAAGGCAATTATCTAGGTCCTGGAAATAGA
Organism: Tamandua tetradactyla; assembly: GCF_023851605.1. Taxonomy (NCBI): domain Eukaryota; kingdom Metazoa; phylum Chordata; class Mammalia; order Pilosa; family Myrmecophagidae; genus Tamandua; species Tamandua tetradactyla. The sequence goes on along the minus strand of NC_135334.1, from coordinate 64,547,941 downwards.
TTACAGTGTGAAAACTTCTGCTACTTTTCAACCTATGTGATGTCCCACTGCATTCAGTGTGGGTCCAGAGAACATCCATTTAATATCAGAGGTGTCTTTATTGTTCCTTGATTGCTACTCATCCAAACGCAAATGGATTAGGAAAGTGCCTGTCTCAGCATTTGGCATTCAATTTAGTTCTTGCTTTATATTTCCTCCTCTTTTTTCTGATTTTTGTAACCCTGTAAATAGTATTTAAAAGACATCATAAGTGTTCAATGAAGATTGACTGAATAAATGCAATAAATAAGCCCAGGAGCTGTGCCCTGTGTGTATTTAATCTCTTTAGCATTGCTGAGATGGCTGATGTCATTTCCATTTTGATAATGAGGAAACTGAGGCCAAAAGTAATTAATAAAACCCTCCCACCCTTCCCTGGTTATACTGCTAATGATTTGCAGGGCCATTTTTTTTTTTGACCCTAATCATCCTGTCTTATTCAAAATCTCATAAACTCCTTAACACGTCAATGTCTTCATCTGTATTATATATATATATATGTGTGGAGAGCCGCCTCCTGGGTCTGGCCTAGTGGACACGCTGCGGCCTGCTCTAGAGTTCCCCCCGCCCATCGAGTGAGTCAAGATGGCGCCCGCATCCTGTTTCCACGTATGACGTACGCGCCCACCAACCCTATCTTCCAATCACCTCTGTATACGTGGCACTAACCTATTGGGTTTGGGCACAGTATATAAGAGGTTACCCGGACAGGGTGGGTGGAGACGACCCACAGGGAGCCGTACCTGACAGCCGCATAGAGGTTGTTCCCCCGCGGGGTATTCTGTCCCGCGTGGAACCTGTAACAGAGAATGCAAGCTTAACTCCAGTAAAGGTCTGTGCTCACAACCGTTGCGTGCCTCGAACCCGTGTTTGTCACTCGAGTCGGTTTGCCTGCGCCTGTCTCTTTCTCCCCTCCTGTTCCCTTCGCCGGCCGGGGATCAGAAGCCGAACGAGACGGCGCCGGACAAGTGGTGGCCCGTACGGGGAACCTCCTTCTGCTGCCTCTCCCCGAGCTGGTGAGGACGTGCTTCTCGGGTTCGCGGCGGACCCTCCGCGCCTGATCAACGTGAGAGGGTAAGTGCTTCCTATTACGTGAGAGTTAAGGGCTGTGGGCGTTCAGGTAGCCCCAGTGAGTCGGGAGAGCTCCCCGATTGGTTAAGGTCCAGTGCCGACTGCAAGCATGGGGCAGTCAGGAAGTTCACCTTTATTACCCCCTTTAAAAACCCTTTTGAAGCAGCGGGGCATCTCGGTTAGGAAGAGTTCCCTCCTGCGGTTCCTTGAAGATGTTGCTACTTTTGCACCTTGGTTCGCCCACTCCGGGAGCCTCAGCCTGCCTTCTTGGCTGAAACTTGGTAATGACATAGAACGGGCGCGCCGGACGGGCCTTTGTATGGACCCGATCCTGGTCCCTATCTGGGAAACCGTCCGTGCTTGCCTTGAGGCAGAGTCTACTTCAGGCCTCAGTCCGTCTCCCGCCCTGCTACAGGCACGGCACGCGCTCCAAGAAACTCAGTCAGTTTCGTCTGCGGACGGCTCCTGTAAGGGCAAGCCACAGGAGTCAAGTACTAGTTCAGACAGCTCTGACTCAGAGTCAGATGGCGATGAGACCAATGGGGCAGACGCGCCTCCGTTGATCGATCTAGTTCGTTGGAAGGATGTCCTGTCGGGGCAATGGAAAGGCCCTGACCCGGTGCTCCGCTGGGCCAGAGGCTCTGTTTGTGTCTTTCCCCAGGAACCAGGACGCCAGCCGGTGTGGATTCCGGAGAGACTGGTGAGAACCGTGACACCGCCCGGGGGCGCCGAGAAACTGCTGCCCGACAAGTCAGCAAGCTTTCGACCTGAACCATCAGGCCCGGTCTCCAGCCCTACTGATGATGGCGACGACCGAAAAGATGACAACAACAGTGCAAGTGACCCTCCGACCGAGTAGAAGAGAAACTAGCTTTAACCCCACTTTTCCCACTACGAGCTACTGTGGGACCAAGTCACCTCATGGTTCTCTTGGCCCAGGTTGACCACTTGGATTCTTTTAGCAGTGGGACTCTTAGTAACTCTGCTCATTGTTAAATGCTTGTTAGAACGCTTGTTCCAGACACAGCAGCAATTGCGTGTTACTACCATGTTGGCTATGTCACTCGCCCCTGGTGCTCCTGACAACGACCGCCCTGCTGCCCAGTCCCCCATTTCACCGTATGACCCATCCCGGCCACTCAGGGCGGGACGCTCGAAAGCAAGGTCAGCGGCAAGGCCCATGGCTGTGTCCCGGGTATAAAAGGCGGCACCAGATGTCATAATTTTGGTCTTAGGATGATCTCTAAGGCAGAGTCACGGTCCTGGCCAGACTAGACTCCGGCCATTGCACAGAGACATCTAGTGACACCCTCGACTCTGGTTGCCGCTCTCCTGAGCCCCGCTTAGCCCAGTTGCGAGGCGAAGCACTGCAGGGAGAGTCACGTTGTTTCCAGTTCACGGGCTCTCCGGTCTCTATATGAGGAGGCATTCTGGTTGGTGCCTAGCAAGCCTAGTCCAGACTCCCCAAAGCACCAAAACAAGTAGTGGGCTAATCAAGCTCACGGGAGCTCACTCATCAATGGAGACACTGGGTCTAAGAAAGGGTCTACGGACCAAAAATAATAAAAAAGGGGGAGATGTGGAGAGCCGCCTCCCGGGTCTGGCCTAGTGGACACGCTGCGGCCTGCTCTAGAGTTCCCCCCGCCCATCAAGTGAGTCAAGATGGCGCCCGCATCCTGTTTCCGCGTATGACGTACGCGCCCACCAACCCTATCTTCCAATCACCTCTGTATACGTGGCACTAACCTATTGGGTTTGGGCACAGTATATAAGAGGTTACCCGGACAGGGTGGGTGGAGACGACCCACAGGGAGCCGTACCTGACGGCCGCATAGAGGTTGTTCCCCCGCGGGGTATTCTGTCCCGCGTGGAACCTGTAACAGAGAATGCAAGCTTAACTCCAGTAAAGGTCTGTGCTCACAACCGTTGCGTGCCTCGAACCCGTGTTTGTCACTCGAGTCGGTTTGCCTGCGCCTGTCTCTTTCTCCCCTCCTGTTCCCTTCGCCGGCCGGGGATCAGAAGCCGAACGAGACGGCGCCGGACATATATGACAACTGATACTGTCCTTACATAGAATTTTGATATTTTATCATGAATTTTTGCATTTATTTCAATTTTAAAAAATTGCATTAAAATATTATTTTGATTACTAAGTTTTTGGCACCCCCTTAAACTTGGAGCTGAGGTAAATACCTCACTCTAGTCCTGACCCTATACCCCGTTTCTCTTATCAATTGTCAGCTATTATGTCTTCATTTACTCATTCATTCTCTCATTCATTTATTCAACTAACCACACAAAACATTATCTTTCTATGCAGCCTTGGCTCTTGCTCTTTTTGTAACCTGGTTATAAATAAGTCTTTGGTGTTACAGAGCCTGGGGCAGATTTGAGAGCCCACACTTGAATATTAATGTGTGGGAAATGGATGATTTTATGATTCCTGACCTTTCTATTTAAATCCATTAGAAAGTATAGATTGGTTAGTAGTTAGCACAACTGAACAAAAGCTGTCTAAGTGGAAAATTGATCCTGGTAAGTGCACGCATATTGGTTCCACCTGATAATGCTTCCCATTTTAGCATTTTGAACTTTTGCTCACATTTGCCTCAAGTTCACATCCCAGTGTGCTGAGCTGAAGGTGCAGGAGACTTGGCATGAGCTGGCAGGGCTGTCATCACTTTACATGTTAATTAAAAGGATGTATTGAAAGAGATGGCATAAAAAATCAGCAGCCTCCTCTCCCTTCCTTGGTTAGTTGGCCTCCTTGGCCTCCTCACAATGAAGGTTATGCAGACAGCTTGTAAATATGAGCTCCCATTCTCCTCAGCTCTATTGAGAAGCCCTGTTCTGGCTGCTGCATCACTGTTGAAGGCATTCAGCCAGAGGGAACACACCGGTGTGGTGGAAAGGGTATAGGGCACACCTGGGTTCTTGCTCCAATTCTGTCTCATTCCCTACTTTTCTCTGGACTTTAGTTTTCCAATTTAAAAAATTAGGGGAGTGAATTGGGTGATCTTTAAAGATAAACCCTGGTACTCGACAATTTCCTTGGGCTCCCACTCTAGCTCACATCTACGTCTCCGTCTGCCTTTTCACTAGATAAGGGTAGCAAATAGACTTCATTTCAAGTACAAAATCCAATTACTTAGAAGTATCTGACTGGAGCTCTGCATCGAGGGATTTCTGAAGTTGTATTTGATCCAGAAGCATAAGACCTATGATGGACCTTTAAAGTGGAATGCGACTGGGGATGGGTAGTGTCTCCCTGCTGTATTGCTATTGCCTTCCTTCACTAGATTGGGAGCTCACTGAAATAGGAATTCCGTACTTGTATCTCTATATTCTTGGTACCCAGCTCAGGGACTTGAAAATAATAGATGTTGAATAAATGTTGAAAGATCTAACAAAGGAAGGAGAGAATACTATCCATGTAGCTCAACGGCTCTAAGTCATTTGAGGATAAGGAGTGTTTCTTTTAATGTTTGTATTCCTTTTTCCTATCACAACAGTTGGCCTGCTACAGTTCTCAACAAATTTAGGATAAATATTTGAGTGAATGGATTAATTCCATAGCAAAAAAATAGACAGTGCAAAGAAGGAGTAACAACATGGTGAGTCAAAGTGCTTGCTTTTAAATATGAGGTCTACTATTTTCTAAGTGTTGTCCTTGGGAAATCCCCTTTGCTTTACTAAGCTGAAATTTCCTCACCTATAAGATGGGGATAATGAGAGTATCTAAATCACTGAGTGGTTATGGCAACTATAAAAGGGAGCCCATAGCAGAGTGCCTGGTACACATTCCTTGATTATGAAGTGTATGACATGCTATTCTAGAGCCAGGCATATAACCGGTTTCCATAGTTCTTCCTAGAAACCCAAAGTCATTTTGCAGAGGAGAACCAAAAAAAATATCCTTACTTCTTTCTGGGAGGTTATGGAGTAGGGACCAGAGGAAACCACAGGAAAATGGATGTCAACAACCCAAAGCCTCTTGATCATCTCCAGAAGACTGCCAATACCTCCCATTCATAAACTTTATAGGTCTATAAACATTCCCTCTTCACAACCAAGTTCAAACTGAGACAACCAAGTGATTGCTTTACTTAGCCCTGGAGTCAGGCTGGATTGCCCCATCAAAGTTACATATGCTCTTATTTAAATGATTATTTTTAAAAAATCCTTTATATACATTACATTTTTAAGGCCTTGCAAAATAAAATCCCTTTAGATGTTGGGTTATGATCTAGTAGAACTGTGTAGCCTCTTCCCTTTGTATGAGCCCTTTGTATGGACACTAGATGGATATATATGAAGGAAACTGTCCAAAACTGTTTGGACTAGTACAACAGTATGACTAACATTGGACAGGAAGGAAAATATTAAGGCTTAGATCACAAATGTTATTAGTTGACTCAATTATTGTACATTAAAATGGTTAGTGCTGAGTCTGAAAGAGAGTGGATGATCAGTGTATCAATCATCATCTTTTACCCTATTTGTTATGACCATTATGAGGACTGATAAAACACTTGTTCCTTACAGTCAGTTGAATAAATTATTTCCGCAACCCTCTTCATTACCATCTCTCACTCCTTTTACTTGCTAAGATGAATTTTTCCCCACTTACTGATAAACTACATGCCTTCAACAATCAGACACTGGTCCTATATTCAAGGATTTTAGAATATAATTAGTCTAATGTGGACAGAAGTGCTAAAATCAACTGGGAACATTATTATACAGAGCAGAAATTTAAACATGAAAAGATGGATGAGAAGGAAAAACAGAAAACACAAAAAACTAAGATAAACTTAGTAGCCACTATATACAGGTACTGTTTCATTCACTTAACCAGGTCTATGTGTCTGTGCTTATGTCCACATGTCTTTGTCTCTACCTAGTCCCATATTTACATAAATTATATCTTTACAGTCTACATCTATATCACAAAATATGTGTATCAGAAATTTTATTGTCTCTATTTAGTAGAAGATGAAGGTGGAAGTCAGAGGAGTTGTCACATATCTAAAAGACATTCTCAGAAAAAGTGAAAAGAAAATGACAGTCAACAGGAAAAAAATAGACAGTCAACACAATTGTCTCCATAATTCATCCCTGCTTTGTGTTCCTGGCCTCCATACCTTCTCCAGGATAATACTTCCCACTTTTTAAATGCTGGTACTGAGCTAACCCCTTCATGCATATTGTGTTATTTAATGATAAAAAAAGCAAGGGAAAGTACCTATGTTTGTCCTAATTTAAGATAGATGAGGAAATGGAGACTCAGGGAACTTCTACAGGAGGGATTTAAAAACAGGACTCCCGATCCAGACATTCTCTGTTACAACATGCTGCCTCTCCATCACCTGAAAACTATCAGATAGAATGACAGACAGATTGGTAGATTGAGGATGAGGATGAGGATGATGACAGCAATGGTGACATTAGTATCTAACCCATTTTTGATCTCTCATGTTAGTATTAAGTACTTTCTATACATGATAAAACTATTCATTTGAAAAACCCAATTATGAAGCTTCCCGTAATACTCTTACCTGCCTAGGTGAAAAAACAGGCTCAGAGAAGTTAAAATCATTTTTTAAAAATTCACTGATTGTCACATGGTAGGAAATAGCTAAGCAGGGATACATGTGTTTGCAATCAGACTTCAATGCTTTCACTCTAAGTGGCTGAGAGGAAAGGGCTGGAAAAGGGCCAGGGAGTCACTGGTGAGCTGCATCGCTCCTCAGAATAGAGTCAGAGAACTGAAAACTCCATGAGGAAACTTGGCTTGCTTCTACCATTCATTTCTTCAAAACTAGATATAATGGCAGTGTATGGGTCTCACTTCTATGACCAGCTTGAGCGCCTGCTTTGAATTCTTTTAGCAGGTCTCTCTCCCTCTAAGGCACACATTCACGTGAAGCTAGAAGGAGGCCCCAGCCTCCCGCCAGTCCAAGTAGCTGACATATTAAGCCCTCGTTTCAGAGAGTGGCAGATAATGTCATTCTGTTTGTCTTGTGCAAGGCCACATTACTTCTTTTGCTTCGGAAGACCTGCTCAATGTATTGACAACTCCAATCAGGAAAATCTCCTCTAGGAGGAATGTGGCCTGGAGAAAAGTCTGGAGCCTCCCTTGTGGAGACTGGGAGCTAAACCACGACAGGACTCTGGGTACTTGATACTTCTGCCTCCGAACAGCAAATACGAGGTTTGGAGCTAGGCAGACTGGGTTGGGACCAAATCTTCATTTTATTTATTACTAGTCTGGTAACCTTAGGTAAGTTACTTAAAGTTTTTAAGCCTCAGCTTCCTGGACCATTGAAATTGTGATAATAATACCTATTTTTGAATATTATTATAAGACTAATGTGAAAAATTTATATATATTTCCTGGCACATAATGGGTGTTAAAATATGGTCAAAATGATCATTATCAGAGTTGTCATCACCATTATCCTCATTAATAATACAGGGTAAAACCCCAGATTCCTGCACTTACCTTCAGAATATTAGGATGTACCACATTTGGATAATTTGGTCAAAGACTTATTATAGATTGTAAAAAGGATCCTCTCTATGAAGTTCAAATATTTGCTCATCCTAGAGGCAAAGGTGAGCCTGCTTTAGAGATTAGCATGAGATCCAATTTTTAATTTCCCATTATGGAACGGGGAGATTCTAAATAATGACCTGAACATTTGAATGTCAAAATTCCCTAGAAAGGAAGCAGCCAAATGGCATTCTCTTTTGCTCTCGGCACATTCAATTAATGAAAACCTCAATTGACAATGAATCATGGGAGAGACCTGTGAAAAGAACACTGACTAGGAACAAATAAAAGCTGTGATCTAGTTGAAATAAAACTCACAATTAACATTTTCACTACTCTAAGCAGTTTAAAAACACATTTCACAACACTGACCTTTGCAATGGACTCGTATGTGTGTATTGCTATTATTTTTCCAGAATCCAGTGCCTAAATTCTCCTGCTTGTTTACCTTAACTGTCTGTGTATTCCAGCCATTTCTCCCTATAGCAGTATTCTGGTTTGAATCTGTGGTGGACCCCAGGAAAGCCATATCCTTTAATCCTCATTCAATATTGCTGGCTGAGAGCGTTTTGATTATTCCCATGGAGATATGATCTTCCCAACTGTGGGTGGCAACTTCCGGTTAGATAATTTCCATGGTGGTGTTTCTCTACCCTTTCAAGGTGGGGGTTGTTTACTGGAGCCCTTTAAGAGGGAACCACTCTGGAAATAGCTACCGAGCACACTCAACCAGAGGCCTTTGGAAATGAAGAAGGAAAACGTCCCCAGGGGAGCTTCATAAAACAAGAAGCCTGGAGAGAAAGCTAGCAGACACCAGCCATATTTGCCATGTGCCCTCCCAGTTGAGAGAGAAATCCTGAACCTCATCAGCCTTCTTGGACCAAGATATCTTTTCCTGGATGCCTTAGATTGGACGTTTCTATAGCCTTACTTTAGTTGGGACATTTTCATGGCCTCAGAACTCTGGACTTGCAACTTAATAAATTCCCCCTTTTAAAAGCCTTTCTGTTTCTGGTATATCACATTCCAACAGCTAGCAAACTAGAACAAGCAGCAAATAAAATTCCATATCAACACTCATCACCTTTTACCCAAAACAGTTATTTCAATAGCCTCTTAAATTGCCTTCTCAGTTTCACACCATCCACCTCATTTTTCTACCCTTATTGCAGAGGCCTCTTTCTAAATCATAAATGTGATCATTTCATTTCTTATGTAAAACCTTTCAAACTTCATGATCCAAAAGACCTTAATCTTGTTCCTCTTTCCCTTCCCTGCTTGCTTTCTTCCCTCCAGTGCTCCTTGTTTGGCAAATACTGCCTCATGGGTCTCAAATGAAAAAAAGCAGTAAACTGATCTGCTTTGGTTGAGGTAGAGGTGGAGGTGGCCCCAAACAGTACCTGTTTGCTCCTTGCTTCCCTGTTCCCTGTTCCATTCCCTCCTCCTTCATCAGCTAGTCCACAGAACAGTTTGAAATGCCACTGGCCTGTGGAATAAAGTTCAGACTCCTTACAAGGGAAGAGAGTCAGTGTTTAACCCACCAGCCTCCTCAGTGAGGAATGACCTCAAGTGACAAAAAGAGAGTGGAGAGCAGTGGGCCATCCACCGGCAGAGCAGAGAAGAACACACCCACCGTCCTACTGAGTCTCTGATTGCATGGTATCATTTGCAGTTACCCAAACAAAAGTCTTTGCACAAGTTGGATTGTTTTCTCAACATAATACCACAAATATTATCGGATTCTTTGCAATCTCTTTGATTTCCCTGCCCTTCCTTTAGGCTATCTGTTTTATCTTTATATGCATCTTACATACCTCTTTAACTCTATGAAACCACATATCTCCCTGTACTGACATTGTACTTTTCATGCTTGTCTTGCCCACCAGACTTTCAAGACTGGGAGCCTATCTAATTCATCTTTTGATTACTACCACAGTGGTTGGCACACAGTAGATACGTTGAGTACCTACTCAACGTATCTACTGAACTGAAGGAGAAATTTTAATGCACAAATAAATAAAAAGGCAGAGAGTATGTGAGCCCTGCCTAAACTATAGGCAGTCTAGACTATGGCTGGGCTCTAAGCTATGGGAGATGATTATTTGCTTTACATAAGGATTTTATTGACAAGAACTGAATTCACAAATGACTCTTTTCAAAACACAGATATTACATTACAAGAGGTATGCTGTTACCTAACCAATAAAATATACCAACTAAATTTAAACTAATTTTGGGACCTGTACAGAATTTTGTGATATATATGAAGGGAACAAGAAAGTATAGGAGAAGAAATGGTTGGGCAGGATACACAGCTTTCGTAAACTGTAGTCTCAGTAATCTGAGCTCTAGACCAAGAAAATCAATGCGTAACAGCTGAAAGCTGATATGGGGATGATTACCATAGAAACAGCAAGACTCTCAGGATAGGTCAAGACTTGACTGTAACCAAATCAGTATATTAGCATATCCTCAGAGAGAATATAGAGATTCAAATGGAGGGGTCCCCTTGTTATGGGAGTATGAAGAGAAAGAAAATTGACAGGGCTGTGTAACAGTCCCCCAGGGGCCAGATACTGAATCCAGAAAGCATGAACAATCCATTTGCTAAAGAAGCCTTCTCTCTTTTGGGACAAAGACGTTTCATCAGGTCTTATATGGGCTGTAATGAAAAACTCTTTCATGATAATGATGGCTTCTTCATTTTGTTTCATTTTATTCATTTACTTAACAAATATGTATGAAAATACCATTAAAAACATGTGCCTTGGAGTCAGACAGACTGTGTTCGTGCCCCAGTGTTGTCTTTGAGCGAAAATGGAACTTTAGCATGCAACCCTGATAGCTGTTGTCTGCCCATATGACCGGGCGCCTGCCATAGTAGTGCACCATACCTGCCTTCCAACTACTGAATGCCTTCTCTTACAACTAGAGTCTGCTGTGCCGGCTTGCATACAGTTGGCCAGAAGGGCTGGAGAACAATGCCTCGACAGTGTCTCCCTACCCCCAGCAGCCCTCAAGCAATGACTAATGGAAGATGGCGTATAAACACCTCAATTCCTTTGCCCCTGTGATCAGACATTCTACACCGACTGCTAGAGTGGGATTAGGCTCCTGTCACCCACTGTGGTGGTTGAATGGATGATGCAATTTTTTAACTGCTATCTCTTCCATGTCTTACTTCTCTACTCCTTTATGGGTATTTCTTGGGATCATCTCTCAAACTGCTTGCACCTGAATCCTATTTTCAGGGTCAGATTCTGAGGGGCCCAAACTAAGAGAGTGGCTTAATGTCTCTAAGAATGCATTCTGAAAATGATGACCAGATGAACATTAAATAAGATATCTGTGTAACATGTTTAGTGCAATACCTGGCATGTCTTCATGCTTAAGAAATGTTAACTACAATTTTTATTGTTCTTAAGAGCTCAATAAGTGCTGGATATGTTAAACACCTTATTAGGTACTGTAGATCAAGGGGTGAAAAATAAGCTCTCCATATCTCCCCACATGGAACATATAGCCTTATAAAAATATAAATGTTATTACAATGCCATATGAAAACTGCTATAAGAAGAGAAAAGTATGTGGTGCCATGAGAGCACAAAACAGAATTTAGTCTGGTATGGGGGCCTCAGAGGACACTTCATAGGGTATTAACATTTAAGTGATTGTAGGAGTTGGCCATGCAAAGTGGTGTGTGTGTATGTGACTGTGCTTGCATGTACATGTATGTATGTAGAGACAGTGCTATACAAGTAGAGAAAAAGCATGATGAAGACCTATAGACATGAGAAAGAGAGGAAGGTAGAAAAGAAGAAGGGAGGAACAGAAAAACACGGCCTGTAAAGTTTCTCAAGAAGCAAATCTGATCCCACATTCATTAAACAAGCACTACTTCGGTTCCCTAGTGTTTGATACTGGGAAACTAGAGAGATGGCTTGGTGAATATGTATTCACTAAAATGAATATTTCCTACTGTTTAAGTGAATATAATGAGAGGTATCCTGGTTTAATTTGAACTTATGTCTGGTGAGTTGGGTTAGGGTCAGGGAAATCCCCTGTGTTATGTCAATTCTGGACCACTGTCAAGATGGAGTTTCTGGAACAATAGGGCTAAGAATGCCACTCTGAGGCCTTCTCAGGGCGACGTGCCCTTGACGCTTTTTATTAGGTTGAGCTCTTCTGGGGACATGTTCATCTTAACATTGTGCCTTCATTCTATGTCAGCACCTAACACCTTCCCCAAAATTCTAGATTTTAGATCTCTCTCTTCTAATGCCAGGAAATGTACATCCTCAGCAACTTAAGAAGCCAAGACTGTAGCTGAAAGCTTAAGAGATCTTCCTTACTAAAGGAAGAAGCTATAAATCAGACAGTTGTGGTAGGGATGAATAAAATGTTACATAGTACAGCACTTTGAACTCTTAGAAGGGAAAGGGCTCAATAAATGTATGTTATTCTTATTGCTTCTGGCTGTAGACAGTGGGGCATCTGAGACCCCTTACTTTTTAAGTGTTTTTATTTTTTTTTTAGTGGTTGTAATGAAACTCATCTGTTTGCAGATATTACCTGGTCATCTATCTAAGCTTTAATGTTGAATAACTTCAAGGGTCATCAAGAAGACTTATGTTTTATTCTTAATTGGGTGGTATGGATTATTTTCCTTTTTGGTATTACTGGAAAGGGGTATGAGTGGTTTTTCCAGAATGGTACAATAAAAATAAAATTTGATTGATTAATTCAGTAACTATGGCTAGGAAGCATCTTGTGCAGCAGTAGAGAGGAAATGCACAAGGCCCTACAAATAGAGGCTGCATAACTCACATTTGTTTGAGAGAGAGACTCCCAAGCTAGATACTGACTTCTTGGAGAATAGCTCATTCTTGGAAATAAAAGCCAGTTTGAATGCCTTATTTTCCACATGAATTTCACCTAGTTGGTTCTGAATTTGAGACATTAGAGTACAGATAGTAAATCATATTAGTAAGGCTGTTTTCAAACTTCACCCTCCACTTGTAGCATTGTTATATAGGCAGAAAACACTTAACACTTATATGTGAGTGAGATTCAGGAGAGTCCTGACCCCAGCCTGTTAAAGTGATCAGTCATTCATTCTGCATGGCAGGAGAGGCTAACCATGGGTCTTAGAACTTATGGCATTATATACAAAATTCTATATGTACATATTTTTTAAATGTGGAAAAAACCATGATAGCTTCTCCAAAAAATCTGTGACTCCCCGCAAGGTTAAGAACCACCACATTTGAGCATAAACTCATGGGCAGCTCTGCACTGAAGATATATTTTCATTTAATAAATAAATGCATTTGTGGACCTAAAATGACCATTTGAACTGAGATATATATTTTTTTCTTATTTGTAGACATTGTTTAAAATTTTGACTAGATTTCCAAAAAGTTTTAAAGTCAATGATTTCAAGGGCAGTCTACATGGAAAAATGGGGGAGAGGGAGTTACAGACTCCTACTTATCCTTCAGGGCTCATTTCAAATGCAATTTCTCCTTCTGGTCTCCCTTAACACTTTGAACATATGTAGTATGCATATATTTCTTTTAAATGTCTGCTTCCTGATTAGTACTGGAGGTCCTTGGGGGCAAAAGCATAGTCTTTTCCAGCATAACGCTCCAGGACTGTATTATCAAGTAGACTCTCTATAAATGCATATAGACTGAATAAGGAGAAAGAGCTTCTGTGTGGTGAAAACTGGATTGGCAGAGATACAAAGAGGTTGACGTGGCACTTTGGGTTAGCCATGCGGCTTTCCGCATTGTGAGTGGCAGATAACACTGCTAGTTTAAGTCAAACAGAAAATTAATACTTTCGCACAGCTAAATGGTGGGAAGGAAAGGATGGGTTTAGAAATAATTGGATACAGGGATCAACACGCCTTAAGAACTTCTCTTCAGTTCTCTTCTACTGCTTTTTCCTGTATTGGCTCAATGTGCTCCTGCTGCAGATGGATTTTTCTCCTTGTGGCAATACAAGGCTAACCTCCATACTCATTGTTTCACATTCTTTAAGGACTCTAACTGGGCAACAACTTTTTGAGATGTGCAGAATAAACCTACTTTTATTTATCTTATAAATAAGGAAATAAAATCAGAAGGGTCAAGTGATTTGAATTATATCACAACCTAGAAAGCAGAGAAGTTATGAATTAAACCTTTCAAAATGTGCACGTAGGGGCGGGAAAGCCTGAGTGTTGATACTACACACAGCCTTAATGAAATATATGGTGGCTCCCATATCTGAGTGCTCTTAAGCAAGTAACCATGCCTCTCTGAGCTCTAGTCTTCCTAGCTGCTATATAGAGAGGAGAAAATGATCAACCTCTCACGGTTTGCGTGTGTGAGCATGTATTTTTTCTTAAAGTGAATTGCATTATTTAAAAACCTGAAAATTCCCAGCACATGGTAGGTTGTCAGGAGATACTGACAGAGTCAGGTTCATGACCCATCTAGCAACTGCAACAAACATGGGAAAGTTCTCCCACGTCATTAGTTTAATGATTACTTGCCAACATTTATTCTCTCTTCTTACCTGGATTCTCACCTACTTTTTATGTTACATTTTATTGTGCTTTATTTGGTATGCAATTCCAAATATACACATCCATCCTTCGTCAGATCTCTCTGTTCTTTCATTTCTTCAAAAATGTTTGAGTATTGACTATATACCAGATGCTGTTATAATTCCTGGGAGATACGGTTATAAATAAGACAGATCAAAGTCCTGCCCTCATGGAATTTACATTCTATGAGAGAGACAGACTATGAAAGAGAAGAAAAATAAATGTATAATAACTTTTCAGACTGAAAAGATACTGCTGTGAAAAAAACATGAAGTAGGAAAGGGATAGAGAATGAAGAGAAGTAGAATTTCACATATAACTGTCAGAGTAATATTTTTAAAGAAACTTCTACTTGAATAAAAGCAGAGAAAATAAAGACCAAGTCATGGGATGACATGCTAAAAATAGTGTTTCTCTGAAACGATACTGTAAGTGCAAATGGGCTAGAGTAGGACCTAGTTTTATTTTCTGTAAGATCTGTAAGAAAAATTGGGGATGTAAAGGCAGGTGGTTAGGAGATAAAGTTGGAGAGATGGACAGAGGTCAGGCCATGTTAATGAGCATGTAAAGGTTTCAACTTGCATCAGGAAGCCAGGGGAAGGGTTTGAGCGAGGGTTGGGCTTGATCTGATTTGTCAGGTGATAGATCTACTTCAGGGGACAATTTGGAAACAGGCTAACTAATCTGTTCATCCAGACTGTGAATGTAAAATGTAAAATGGCATTCTATTAGCTAGGTTAATGTTGGGTTTGTTCCTGGTTCCATAACTTTTTAAATTATTTTACCAGCTCAGTCCTCAGTTTCCCCATTTTTAAAATTAATAGACTAGGCCAAATTAACCAATCTGTTCATCTAGACTGTGATTTTCCTTGAAGCTTAAAGATGATGATGGTTTGAATAAGGAGGGGTCTAGAAGCACTGAGAAGTGCTCAGATTTGGAAAATTGAAGATACAGTTGTAGGATGGAAAGGAGGCGAGTGGGAGAGTGATAAAGCTTTACATCAAGAAAGATATTTAAAAATCTGTTTTCTAATAAAAGCTAACATTTAATGAGCATTATGTGTTATCTCCTGTGCAAAGTGCTTAATATTTACTGTCGTTTAATATTTGTCTGCCACTGCTATGTTTTGAATTTGTCTGTTTGTTCTGATTTTATATTCTGCCTCTGTGTTTATGCAGATCTAGATCTTTTTGGTTTTGTCCTCCATTTCCTGCCCTGGGCACAATGCTTATACCTGATGACAGATCCACTTAAAAAAATTTAATCCCCAGAGTTTCCCCATGGAAGGGCTTCTACTTACCTGCTGGCTTGTTGCTCTCGTACCCTTTAAATAATCACTCTGCCCTTCCAAGCCTTGGCCTGCCTGACTGGACTCATGTCAAACACTAGGGACATGAGATTAGCACCTCTATTCCTGGCATTCCTGTTCTTTGGCATTGTGGATTTAATTATTTTTGTAATATTTGTTTTGCATGAAGGAACAGGCACAGTGATTTGCACTGCATAGAAAAAAATTAAAGGCAAAAGTTCTTTAATCAGGTCTCAAGTGGATGCCGTGAAAATAATGAAATTTTCATTAATTTTAACTCTTGGAGAAAGAATCACATTATCTCACTGAATGGTTTTTGTTATACCTGGGTATTCATACAGTGAAGTACCATCCTTGTTACGCTGACTGACAGGGCCACATTCACTTTGGCCATGACATGATTTCATGGTTAGTCCACACTACAGTGGGCACTGGGTATCTACTATGACATAAACACCCACCTTCAAAATCAATGAGTTCCACTTTTACCTATACATAATTCAGGTCTTAATCCTTAAAGTCAAAGCCTCATTGTTTGATGTTTTAGTGATTTTCCTGGGAATAATAAAATCAACAAGTAATACCCTGAACTGGGTTTTGGGCAATATTTCATGAAAATAAGCACAGATGTAAAGCAAAGGAAGAATTAAGGATTGCTGATAGTGCCTGGGATGTGCTCCTGTCTTTCCTTCCAAAGGTTAGCTGTGTCTAAGAACTTTATTGATTGGATGACATATCCCTAGAGACTAGAGGTGAGGGGTGAATGGTCACATCCATTTACCTACTGGATACCATGATGCACTTGTGAACCAACCCACATGCAGTGGAGGGGCATAAAACTTGGGAGTTGGGAGTAGGCAGTAATTCTGAAGTCAGCAGGGAAGGTAAATAGCTGCATGACGTTCTATCAATGCGCTAATTTTAAAATGGCATTCTATTAGCTAGGTTAATGTGGTTTTGCTCCTGGTTCCATAACTTGCGTAAATTATTTTACCAGCTCAGTCCTCAGTTTCTCCATTTGTAAAATTAATAGACTAGGCCGGACTAACGAATCTGTTCATCCAGATCACGATTTTCTGGGAAGCTAGTTATTCTTAAAAAAATAATTTCAATGATAGCACAGTGAAAGATAAATTGATGAACATTTTACCTATATCAAATTCTCTTTTGTAATGAAGTTCCAAGTTAAGAACATTTAAAAGAGCCAATAAAAACCCTCATAAATTCTGCAGTACAAAGATACATTCACAGCTGGACAGGGCACAGACACCTCCTCTTTTAACTTCTTTTCATACCATTTTAATAAAAGATAATCAAGTTTAAAAGTCACAGAAGAAATAAAATATTAGAACAAGACATTAATGGAGGAAAAATCACAGAAAACTCTTTAAGAATTGTCTGCCCAAAAGACATGAGATCATGAGAGATTTAATGTTGAATCAATTCAAATGCTCAAGAATTACAGCAATACTTTCATCAGAATTTGTTCTGCAGAGTAGAAGAAGATGGAAAACTATCCAATTCATTCTATAAATCAGATTTGATCCTGATCCCTAAAGCCGATAAAATATCATACAAGAAAAAGAAATCAAAACGATCTAAAATATGAACACAGATTCAAAATCTTAAATTAACTACTTCAAAACAGAGCTTAACACTATAATATTAGTTTCAATAATCTAATAGGAATATACCCAGTCTCAATATAAGGAAATTAAATAATGCAACAGAAGGTTATCAGTGGACTAATAAGAAAATATAGATGATTTTCTCAACATCCACCTAAATGCATTTAATGAAATTGAATAACATTTTCATTTTTCAAGTTGGAATAAAATAAAATCTTTGATGTGATGAATATTCCAATTTTAAACCCCTCAACAAATAAGTCTCCATTGGAGGCACCAGAGGCTGATCTCTAAATTAGAAATAGAAAAAGTTTGCCCATTCTGCCTGATATTATTTAATATGTTTAAAGTAAATCTAGCTGGCTCTATAAGGAAAACAAATAAATAAAATCAATTCATATTAAAAAGGATGAAAAGAGTATCATAGATCCAGAAACTCTGCCTGCATTTCTGAAATTCAAAGTATTTTGAAAACTGAAAGCTTCATGTCACTCGTTTGATGCACAAACTAATCTAAGCTGATGCAAAGCCATTTAGCATGAATTCTTATACTACTGCAGAAATATGTTATATATGTCGTGTACTAGCTATGTTTGATTACAGGCTTCTACCCCAGCTCCTGCTGAGAGTATGATGCAGTCCATGGAATATGTACCATACTGCCATTCAAAATTCTGAATTCAAAGACATATCTGTCCCCAAGGATTTTAGATAAAATGCTGTGGTTCTCTATTATGTACAGATGGTATGATTGTAAATCAAGGACATTTTATTAACCCAGATAGTATTTTTTAGACTGAATAAAAAATTAAAACATGCTTACCATAAGTGGTTATAATCAATATATCCAATGTTAAAATTGTGCATTTATGTATCTATTTACCCCCTACACTGGTGAGGTGCTGGAGGGTATAGATTACATTGTGCTCATTTCCCTATCACAATATAAATGCTACTTTAAAGAATAAGAGATGGATGCATACATGAATAAATCATTATAATTGCTTATAATTTTTAATTTTGATGTATGGATTTCACACAATTCTAATCTATATACCAACAGGAATTTAAATTTTGTTTTGCTTTGTTTTAACCCAAGAACAAGTCGATAAAAATTCTTTTGAGAAAGCAAAACAGGTGGAAATAGCAAAGAACATTCTTTAAAAGACAAGCAACTAAAAGAGAAATTAGGTTCCTGCTGGGCTCCTCTATCTAACATCTAAGTGATTTTTTGCAAGTTATTTACCCTTTGTAAGCACCAATTTCCTTCTCTGTAAAATAATAACAGTAAGAGAAGCTGAAAAGCTCTTTATATATTTATTTGCCACATTTGCGTGTGCATGCATGTGTGTGCGTGCGCGGTTTGCTTATTTAGCATCCCTTTTGGTTGCTTTCTCCATTGTAGTATTGATCTCCCTTTTGTAGAATGATTTGCTTATCATCAAAGCCATACATGTCATATGCTGAGTCACTGGTGTTTAGATTCTGCCTTTAACTTTTAGGTCAATGTGGGGGTGTTCTTTTGTAGTACACGGATATTTATGACTTTTTTTTTTACCCAATTCCAAAATATTTTTACATGATGACTTTATAACACATATCAACATACGGTAGAGTTAGCTAAAAGTGGAGCTAAGTGAAGGATAGGGGAAGCACAGTTTTCAATGCCTTCACAGGTTACAGTGAGAAAGATATACAGAATGAGACTGATTCAATCCTCAGAAATAAGTCCAGTGTTTTAAATATACACAAACTGCAAATGCTTAATAGTCAAGATCGTCAGACAGTTTCAAAGAGAGATTATGAAAAAAGAGAATTTAAAAGGAGTTTAGGTCAGGAAAGGTAGCAAAGAGCAAGAACATTCTAGGCAGAAGAGTCAGCACAGCAGATGCTTGTCGTGCAGTAATATACAAGGAGAAAGTGTAAGGAGAGGCTGGAAGAGGATCACGAAGGGGATGGCAGTTATCCCGAAGAATCTGGACTTAAATGCAAGAGCAATGGGTACCACTGAGGTTTTACACTAATGACACAGGTACTCCTGCTTCAAAATAATCTCCAGACTGGTCATCACCCAAGAGAATATTCTACAAATGGGATGGACTTTCCCTTGCTATGGGCACCTATCCATCCCATACCAGGCTCAGCTGAATATAACCTTTGAACACGGTCCTTCTGCTACCTGGCTTTCCTGCAAGGATAGCTTCTGCAGCAGGTCTTTTCTGGATTTTCTCCTGATTTTTGCTACTAAAGTGTGATCCATGGGCCAGCAACATCTTGAGACCTAGCTATAAATGCAGAATTTCAGGTCCTTCTACAGTCCTACTAAATGAAAATCTACATTTTAACAAGCTGGCCTGTGTGTCATGTATGCATGGAAACTTGAGAAGTACAGAATCAGCTTCCTTAAGATGCCTGTGTGCATTGTGATACAGCTGCCATCTTCCTGCCCCAGACATTTACAGAGGGGGGAGCAGACATGTAGAAGGAAACCAACATCCTCGAGAGTCAGGCTTTAGATGGATACCTGAAGCTAGGCTGGAAATATTCCATGATACTTCATTTCATCTATAACAACCATGCAGGCTGATTAGCATTAGTATCAACTCATAAAGAAATGGAAGTCCAGAAAGTCTAGACTCTCAGAGCCAGTGTCATCATATGCCTTCTCCTTCAGAGCTAGCCATGAACCCCCAAAAGAATGACCCATTATTTCTAGCCATACCAAAAAACAAGGTCCTAAATGAGAAGGAAACGAAGCCTGCCAATCCTTTGATGGAACCAAGTCCCTGTCCTTCCCCGCCTTGGGTGGCCACCTCTCTGTCTCTGTCTGGACTCAGTCCCTGGCTGAAATGTTAGAGTTGTTTCACATGGGGAAAAGTGCCCCAGGATCCCCTTCACCCCACAATCTTGCCTTTTACTTCTTTGCAATTACTGCGGGCAGATTTAGCATTCTACGTTTCATTTCTGAATTACAGATTCTCTGTCAGCACACTTCTATCTCAGAGAGAAATCAAACAACTGAAAAGAAGCCTGCCCTCAGAGAGAGAGGAAAAAACAGGTGGATTTGACATAACGGCCTAGCAAAGTGTATTTATGAACATCATTGGAACAAATGTCTCCCCATAACTGCCGTGATCATCTCCTAATGTCGCGTCCTGGAGACACTGGGAAACAAATAGAGCTTATCATTTGATTTTCCATCAGCTGGGAATAGTATCGCCCACCTCCAGCCTCCCCAACTAGGCAGTATATGACTCACACCTTCCTTCTAACTTATAAAGCATATCAGAATAAAAAAGAATTAAAAGAATATTTTTTAAAATGCCAATTCAATCAGCTTATTTCTTAATGCATCAAGGAATTCATCAGTATAAATGGCTTAAAAATTACTCAAATGAATTACCAGGAGCTCAAAACCCTTGAAAATTGGTCTAGCAGTGGGAGAAATGCACCCATTTTGCTCTGAAGGATTCAAAATTATTCTTCGGTTAGAACTGTGGTTTTCTTGCCTGTCCCCTTCCCTGTGCCCCCTATGCTTAGGTATTTTCTCTATCTGTCCCCTTTTCTCTATTTCTGCTAGCACTACCCTATTCAGTACCCTCCCTCCCTTCATTTCTCATAGGGAATGTTGCAGAAGCTTTCTGCTGGTCTCCCAGACTCTGAACTCTTACTTCTCCAACCAGCCTTTTGCTTTGTATTATCATTGCATACACGTGTCTGTTATCTCATTTAAACTGTGAGCTCCTAGGAATCAGCAGCCAGCCACACCTCCTCTTCTTTTCAACTTCCAAAACCTTGCATAGAACATAGCACAATAAGAATTAAAAGTATTAAAAGAGCAATTTAAAGCATATGCTATAATGGCCATGCTTTAAGCACACACACACAAGCGTCATGTCTTCTGCTAATGAAGACAGATTTTCAGACCATGAAAGGAGCTGTCTTCCACACCGTCCTAGCTGGTGCTGAGACCAGCTGTCCCTTCTTCTTTGGCAGTCAGGTTTCATCCAGGTACACAAACACAGGGAAAATTGCACAATTCTTTGCAGGTTCAATTCTATTAAAATGAACATGAAGCCTTAAATAAGTATCAAGGATTCACAAAGCTCTTCCAGAGGAGTTTGTGGAGGTCAGAGAGGTGTCCATCTTATCAGCCCTGGGGATGTAAAAATAAAAAGTCTATGGTCTGATCATATGTGTTTCATTTAAATATGCTTCATGAATTGCAGATATAGTTATTTTAGAAGGTAAATTCCATGAATTCTAATACAGGATTGCAGTAATCTCTGCCCAATTTGGAGTTCTTTTTAAATACAATTCTGGTTTATGTCAATTTACTTCTTCATACTTTCCTGGTGACCATAAGAACTTTTGTTTTAATTTATGTGTCATGTATCTGACAATGATAACATTCATTATGCTTTCATATGGATGTTCCAGGAAGTATGCAAAGGGCATTTTGATGCAGCACCTCATTTAACTTCATCAAAATTTAAAGACAGATACAATAAGTCCACAGGAGAAGATACCCCATGGTAACACAATTTAATAGATAATATGATTAGTAATCGGCTCTTACCCTCTGTCCTACCCATTTCAATCAGAGACTGGATAAAGTTCTTCTCTGCAGATGGAGGTCAAACAACAAAATGACCATCAACCCCATATAGGAATCAGAGAGGTTGAGGATGGAACCCTACATCTTCCGTATTTCCCCAGAGCATTCAGATGGGCTGTTCAGGCCACCAAACTATGGAGGCTCACCCCAGTAATTTCATTAGATTCAACTCTGTGTTTTACAAGATTTTATTTTATGCCCATCCATCATTTTATGGCCAGTTTCACTGTACTTGCATCTCCCTTTTATAGATGAAGAAAGTGACATTCAGAGAATTAAGATTTCTCAAAATCACTAATGAAAGGTATAAATACTAGCGTGATAGAGTGGAACACTGTTTATGCATGATTTTTTTCTTTAAACCTGCAGCTTCACTAATGAAAAAAAGAAACCTTAAGGGTAGTAGGTGATAGATCTGGAAAACAAACCTAGATGAGCATCATGCCAAAGCCTGGGCTTATCAGCACGTCAATCATGACTCCTAATTACAGACATTTCCTCCTTGCTATGTAATTTAAGCCTTACAAGCACCCACTGAAATTGAAGCAGCATTTCCCCCATTTTACAGATGCTGAGACTGAGACTATTTGTGGCTACTTAACTTATTCAAGGCTTGATTAGCTAGTTTATGTCATTGACATAATTTCAGATCTCTATATGACACTTGTGCTATTGGGAACGAATAGAAGTTTGGGCTAGGAGAAAGAGTTAATTAGGGGAAGGGACAGAACTAAGTAGTGGCATCTGCAAAAATGAAGTGTTGAGGGAGACAAAAGTAAGTGAATGTAAATGTGCTGGGTTTGTAAAGTGCTGGTAGCACAGGCTTAAAACCTGCATCCCAGGCACAAGGTAGGACCCAGGAGGCCAATGTAATCAAGTTTGGGCTATAAAATCAGACAATGAATATATAGATGTAGGGCCAGACACAGAAAAATTGCAGGTCTCTTAGCATATCCTGGTTTGCAACAAAGTAAAATAAATACACAAGCTGAAAGTTCCTCCTGGGCAAGAGATGGTAAATGGAACTGAAGTGTACAATGCTGCCTATTTTAAATTGGAGATGTGTAAATGTCACTGGCATTCTCTTTATTGGGTGTGCTGCCTATATTGATTTATTTTATTGAATATGAAAAATGCATATTAAAGTGCTTTCTGAGGGTCACTGCAATCTCAGTCCCCTAAACACTATTTTTCCTTATAATGACTTAAAATCCTTAAACTTTTTCAAGCCAGACAAAAAATGGCTACAGGTATTTTCCTGAACCTAACACTGCAGTTAGGGACAGGTGGCTTCACCTACCCATATATTGACCAAAATTATGCCCAAAAGTGCTTTGAATGCTGTGCAGGTCCCCAGGTGCACAGGAGGGAGAGGCAGGGCCCGAACAACAGCTCCAGGGGGGACGGACGAGCATCCCTGCTACACCCTGTCAAGCTGCATTCATCCAGTTAGGTTGGGAGTTATGATGTTACACGATGAGACGAATGGGATCAGAAGCAATAACACGACCTGTCAGCCAGTGCTTTCCTGACAATTCTAGGGTAAAGAGATTGCCTGCTAGAGTGCTGTGGAGGGTAGCGGGGATGACTGTTGTGGGAGAGTGATGGAAAGGGGCTATTCCTTTCCTTATTTACAAAAGTGGTGCTTGTTGGGGATGGAGCAGTAAATTGGTCTTATTTCCCTAGTCTTATTTTTGAATTTTGCTCTCAAGCTACAATACCAAAAGCCTTTATGTATAGGGCAGGGTTGCAAGAACTCACATGCTGCATTACAGTAGCTAGATTGTCCTCTGGGAGCAGGGCCAGAGAGAAAGATTTGTGAGGCCTTCTGCTTCATAACGGTATGGGAGGGTCACCTAAGCCAACCCCTGCACAGACGAGACCAGGAAATGCAATTGGAGGTTGAGGACACTTGGCGCCACCTCGGAGGTGATTGAATCGTGGTCTCTGTCGGCATTGGGACTATGGGGCTGGCCTGACTTGGCACAGATGACTCCCCTGACACTGGCAGTCAGGAAACAGACTTAGAGAAACACTGCCTTACAGATATTTCACTGCCAGAAAAATGCAAGCAAGGAAGTGTCCTTCAGAAAGAGCACCTCATACTACATATACATTCAGAACTGTGATAAAGTCCAAATGTGCACAGACACAGCTGGAGAATTTCTCACCACTGGATGATTCTCCTCAAGCTTTCTGCCCCTTTGTTCTAACTTTAGGCCTTTAAGCCTAGCAGATGCACACTGACCATAAACAGGACCACAGATGCAAATTAAATACCATACTTTGTTTGAGCAAATCATCCTGGACTCTGCTCAGTTGTTCAAGGCAAAAGCAAACCAGCTTCTTTGAAACTGTAGAGGCAATCTAGCTTGGACATTAAGAAAGTAGGTTCTAGAGCCATAATGTCTAAGTTCAACTCCTAGTCTATTGCTTATTTGTTGTATGACCTTGGGAAAGTTACTTGAGCTCCCTATCTCTCAGTTTTCTCATCTGAAAGATGAAGCTTTTATACTATCTCATTTCAATGAATTTATTAGTGTAAATGTTGAATGTGCCTGGCAAATGGCAAGTGTTGCATAAATGTTAACCATTTTATTTCTGAGCCTTGGTTCTGCCTTCTCTTTCTGCCTTGTTAAGGACAAGTTTTGCTTTTGTCCTTCAGACTAGGAGCTTATATTAGGTCTCTGTGTTGCTCGATACCTAGCCAGCCCCTAAAGACCTAGTTTCTGGCTTTATCTTCTGGGCAAACTGGTTCCTTGAATTCACATATATTTCACTATCCAGCTTGCTGCCATAGAGAACTCTTACCTAAGTGCATTCACATGGAGGCTTCTTTGCATGATGCACATCTTGGCATATCCCTCCCATAAACTTGCTCTTCTTATTCAAAAAATCAACTCCAAGGCTTTCCTGTTCAGCCTACTTTACTCCTATGAAAATGGCAGTTGCTCAACAAGTATTTTGGCCAACTCTTCATTTCCTTTTCTAGGCCTAGTCAACTAGTCATGAAGAGAGTTGAGTTTTCTGATTCTGTAAGTGCAATGTCAGGTCATGCATTTGTCCTCATGTTGGGGACAGTTTCCCCAGATGGGGGAGAAGCCACCTGAACATCCTGTGAAATTCCCACTCCAAAGTGTACATTTCTTGACTTTACCATGTGTCTTATCAGGCTTGGGCTACCTATAGGCAATCACACTGTAGGGCTCAACTCTTTGCCCAGCAAACCCGGACAAGTGCACACTTTTATGTGTGAGCATTCTTAATGAAATATTTTTGAAAGAGATTCTGTGAAATACAGTCAACAACTCCAAATATGACATCTACAGGTTGGAGTGGCATATGCAAACTATGACCCTGAATGGTGGTTCTCTATCATCCAGGGGGCAGAACCCATCAAAGTCAAAGAACACCATGATCATTGCCCAGCCTCAGGGTAAAAGATTTATTAGATACCAGTATCTGAACTAGGCACAATTTTATGGTCATAAAATATGACTACATCATATATAAATGCAACCAAAAACCAGAGCAAGGCATTCAAATCCATAAAAAAATATATCATGACCCAAGCATGAGCCACTCCTTCTGAGTTTTTCCATTAACATTACTTGCTACTTTTCCATTAATTTGCCATTGGCAGGTGCACATGGAAGACTAAGCAAGAGCTGGTCCCAAAGGTTCCAGAGAAAACTGGAGAAGAAATGTTTTAAAATGGGAAAATTCTATCCACTAACTTATTGTTTAGTGTGAAATGGGAAAAGCCTGGCATTATATGATTTCCACAGAGTAATACTTCAGTTCAAATAGAGAAACACCAGTATTTGATGCCCTAGGGTATTCTAAATCACTGGACGATTGGGTAGAGTGAGAGGAAAAAGATTAGGAAAACTTGCTTCTGGGAATTCATTAAGTTCCTGACATAGCTTTCCTTCTCAGCATTCTCCTCTCTCAGACCACTCCCTGGTCCTTCAAGGTGGTAGAACGAGATGTCTTATTGAAATTGCCTTTCACTGGACATCCTCAGTCTCTGGACTTCTTGTCTGAATCTCAGAGAAAGATGTCTCATTGCTTCTTCCATGTTCCCCCAAAGAATCCTAAGCTCTTATCCCTGGACCTTTACTTTCTTGAGGTTCCTCTTTTGTTTTCTTCACAAGTACCCCTTATCCTCCTTAGGCTGCCCCTTATATTGTTCTTTATAGCATACAGCTCCAGTTTGCATTTTATTTTTTATAGTCTTAGTTACTGTTTTCCTTTCAAACAAAAGACAGATGTTCTGCTGTACTGGTCCAAACGGGTTTAACTCATGTCCTTATATAGAAACAAAGGGACTTCAGACATTCTGGTAATTCCTTAAGGACACTCCAAGGAGGGGGAAATATCAGTGAGGCTAGAAACTCAGTACAGCAAAGAATTGTTTTTCTACAAATATCTGACTGTCCCACAATTCCTTGCTCTGAAAGAAACAAGACTGCATCTTCCACTTTGCCATGCTTTATGCCATGTGGACTAACTACCCTGACCACAATTAATTAGACCAAGTATGTACAGAAGAACTACAGACCAAACATAGCTGTGCCCTAGCTATAACGGAGTTCAGGGCCCTAGAAATATTTCACATAGGGACTCTGCCCACTAAGATGTTTCATAAGGGAACCAAACAACTCAATCTGCTCCTTTTACGTTGGGAAAATGAATGTGAGATGCATGTCAGCCTCGCACCGAAGCTGTGAGACCAACAGAGGCAGCTGTAGGAGTAGTGGCAGAAGTAGGAGTAGTGGCAGAAGCACATCACTCTCTGAGTTACAAGCACAAAAGGCTGGCTAGAGTCAAACGTTGCTCAGAGCCGTTATAAAAATATGGCAAGATGAAAAGACCTGGGTTCTGCTGCTGGGTCACCACTATAGCTGAATGCTGTTCCTGAACTTCATGAGCCTATGCTATCGCTGAGATGGTATTCTCTATTTCCTTACTTAAAAAGTCTACAGCAGCCGAGGGAATGTGAATGCACCTCTCTTCTTTGCAACCTGAAAGAGCTCCACCATCACAACCCTCTCTCCTTTGAAATATTCTCTCCTAGACATGGGCTGTGTTTTAAATCAAGGGCCCCAAATAGGAAGACATAGAGAACAACTAATAATCCTCATGGGTTCCGATTAAAATATCCTATTGTATTTTCGCATGTGCCCTGCGAAGTACTGATCACTGTAAGCCAAAAAGACAACAGACTGTAAAATATTAACCCCCGTACACAAATTCAGAAAAATCTAATAGACAAATAGTTTAGTTATATTTACTTAAATGCCATATTTCCCGTGCTCAATTAGAATCCTTTCAAGAAAGCTTAAACCGTCTGCAAGAATTAAAAAGTCTGTACAAATTTTCTAAGTACTCTAAAGGCCTAGTCCTCTCCAAACTTCCTCAGTGATTAAGAAAATGCTCCACCAGGTAAAACGCCAATACATTGAAGCCTGAAAGACCTGACATTTCATGCCAGTCACTTCTGTCAACTGTCGTGGGGCCTACTGGCAGAGATCTGTTGAGAAGGACACCTTCTGATCCATAGGGTATTGTTTAAAACAAAAGAGAAACGGAAAAGAATGCCAAAGCTATTGCTCTTCTCCTCCCACTTGCCCACCAACAGGCTTCTGCAAGCCACAGGCTCCCGAGCAGAGAAAAAGCATAAGAAAATGTAACTTTATACATCTCTATCTATCTATTTATATATATATATATATACACACACACATTTTTTTACCTTAATTAGACATTTCAACATCCAAGAAGAACACTGTAACTCAACTGTCTTGTGAGCAGCAATGCCGTTTATCCTGGGAATGAAAAAAACACACAAAGATATAAACTCAGAAATTGCCTGCTTTTAAATCCGGCTATTTGTAGTTAATAAAAAGCAGTCAGGGAATGGAGACATGAATGTGGGCTCTTCACAGAAAGGGTATAAAACAGCTAAAAGCAATAGTTTGCCTAAAAAAATAAGAAAACCAACAATGGATTCTTTTCTTGAATCTTTCTTCCAGAGATTTCTGGAACTATAGTGTGGTTCTTTTGGAAATAGTCTTGTATCCACCGCATTTCTGTGGGGCAGGCACTATATCACGGAAGTGGAAAAAGAAAACATTTGGGTCAGAAATGTCTTGGCCAAGTTACTTAACCTCTGGGTGCCTCATTGTCCTCAGTAGCAAAATGGAAGGAATAACGCTAACCCCTGCAGGCTTGCAGTAAGAACTAAGTAGGAGAAATCATGTAAATCTCCTACAACAATGCTTTATACACAGTAGGCTTGCAAACATATTAGTGGGCATTTCCTTCATAGTTCCCCTGCCCCTCAGCCCTTTGTTTCTCCGATGACAACTTATCACAGCATTAGTTAGACATGAAATATCTTGAGGAATTTGGAATAACTGATTTAAAAGTGAAAAAAAATATACAGCGACCAACATCACATTTGCTAATAAAGCAGCTAAATGTTTTGAAAGCTTCCTATGTGCCAGGCCCTGTGTTAAGAATTTGCATCCATCATCTTTTAAACCCTTGCCATAACCATCAGCAGAAGGTGTATTTTGAGGAAACGGAAGCATAGGAAAATTAAGCACTGTTAGAGTACGCAGCAGCTAGGGGTGGAGCTGCAATTTGAGTCCATGCAGTCACTCTGGACCCTGCTTTCTTCACTGGCTCCCCAGGCTGGCATCAAACTGCTCTTCACCTTGGGACAGTGTGTGCGCCAAATGATGCCACACACTTGATTTGATTTTTCTCTTTGTCTCCCGTCCCTCCTTTCTTCCTTTCCCTTCTTTTCTCTTCCTTTCTCCCTTTAGTTTCTTTCCCAATCTCAATTCACTGTTTGACTCATTTTGTCCTTCTATCTGGTTTCTACAGGCTAGAGGAAAATACTTATCAGTGCAGGATAACTGGGTCTTGCTCTTGGGCTCCACTTTTTGCTTCACCTCTGGGTCCCCCTGTCATTGTTATGAGTCACTAACTTCTTTGAAGCTTGGGTGTGTTTCTCTGTCAAATGAGCGTGTTATACTAGATGATGCTGAAAGTTTCTATCCAGTGCATTTAGTTCTATGGCTGGCTACTTTAAAGGCAAGCTTAGATCATGCAAGTGTTGAGATCTCATGAGTGCATGGAGATGTGGGCTCTAACATGTTCACCACTTTGCTTGCTTTTTTGAAAGTTCTGTAAAGAGCCATTTATATTTACACACAATCTTTAAAGAGTTTACAAAGGATGAAACCATGATTCAAAAGGTTAGATAACTTACACAAGGTCACAAAAGTACTAGCAGGGGCAGAATTTGCACCCCAAATTATCTATCTTTAAGTCCATGTTATCTGAATGATCCCAAGCCTACCAGGGAGTACTGTACAGAAAGATAAATTGATCCAAATTAGTCTCATTTCTGATTTCTGATATTTTACTCAAAATCTACAGTAATAGTAGTTGTAGTAATAGCTAATACATCTTGTGAGTTTAAGAGTATGTATGATGAGTTTAACTAACAGTAATGTTGGAGTTTCACATATGTTAACTTGCTTTGTCCTTCCATCAAACCAAATACCAGGTACAGTTAACAACCCCTTTTGGTAAAAGAAGAAATGAAGGTACTAAGTCAAACATTATTTGCCCAAGTCACAGAACTAGTAAATAGGGGATTTGAGACTTGAACCAAGAACAACAAAAACAAGAAAGTTGGCTGAGGTTACTATTTATCCTGCTTACTGGCGTATGGTAGTTAAGATGTTTTTTAAAAATTAAAAAACTATGATCATGAATACTGGGAGAGAAAGTGGGAGAAGGTTAGTGTGGGGGTGGCCCATAAAGATAGCCTCCTCATTTAGTAATTTACAGAATCCAATGAAGGAGAAGAGAAGGATATTTTCTTGAAAGACTTCCCAGGGATTGCTAAGAACTTGCCTCCTGAACTGTTTCTCCATTAGACCGTCAGCTATTGTCATTTTGCTCTGACAATGTGAAAAGAAATGACAGAGTGAAATATAAGAGACAGTGTTTGTCAGTGAGGTGTGCAGTGTGTCCTTCACACTCAGGGAATCAGCCTTATGTGTCTTACCCTTGGGCAGAGAGAAATCGAGCTCCAAGGAGAAAGCAGGTGAAAGTAAACAGCAGAGGAGGGAAACAAGCTCTGTTTATTTAGTTGGGTCCAGAGTCACTGAGAAAATGCCTTCCAGATGCCTTCCAAACACAGCAGCATGATTAGGATGGAGAAGGCAGTCAAGTCTATTTGGCTTCTGCAGGGCATTTGTTTGTATATTCTAATTACATCATCGTTTAGCTTTATTTCATCTGGAACCTGGCTGCCAAATGAGTATATTGATTACCTGTCATAGATGCATATATCTCAATTAAAAGCCATCAAGGCTTGTAAAATCTCAACCACATCAACACCAAAGAGTGGATTTTAGTACAATTGTGAATAGTCACATTAGCACTTTCTATTGAGTGTCAAGTACTAGTATGCCTCATATATATGGGTTTATTTGATATCATAGCCCCGTTCAGTGTATATATTCAGAATTTTACATCTGTATAATGGGAAGCAGAAGCTCAGAAAGATTAGAAAGCTTGCCCAAGGCCACAGAAATAGTAAATGGTGGAGTAGGGATTTGAACCCATGAATAATATTCAAATTCCACTGCTACACAGGCAGTTCAGTATATTGGTTAGAAGCATGCTCAACTGTTTGACTTGAGATCTCAGCTTGGTCACTCATTAGCTCTCATGTCTCCATTTCCTCAATGGAGGACTAGGAGACTAGGAGAATTAATAGAAGCTACCTCACAGGGAGTGGTAAGAATTAAATGAATTATATACACAGGCTTTAGACTACTGCCTTGATTCAGGAATAACTATTATTTTTACATCCTCTGGATACTGTGAAAAAGAAACTATATATCTTTGACCTTCAAAAACTTGCTGTAGGCATTTTGTAATTCTGAAGACTTTGCAACAATTCAATTTTCCTCACAGCAGCCCAGTGTTTCAGGTCAGACCACTGTCTCTCACTCTCAGATGGAGACGTGAAGTGTCACTGCGTGGAAGTATTTTCAGTTTGCTCCATTCACCACCCTCCTTACCACACGGAAATAGACAGGTAACACTGCTATTTATTTTTACATATCCATATGCTTTTGGACATCTGAGGCCTATTTCTTATAGTAACCCCACAATCAGGCTTTATTAGCTCCTTTCTCCAGGTGAGGATGATGAGGCCGCACCACTGAGGTGATTTGCCTAAGTTCATGTAACCAGTAAGTAGCAAGGTTAGGATTTGAACTCAAACCCAAATGTCTCCCAAGCTTATGTTCCTGCCTCCGAATCATGATATAGAACCACTTGTTTCTTCTTGTACCCCTGGTATAGTCTTCTTCATCCTTTGAGACTCAACCCAGAAATCACCTTTCCTGACTTTTATCTATTGAACACATATTTTACAAAGCCTTTTCTACAACTTTCGAAGCATGGCTGGTTGTCGTCTGAACAAGGCATGGTCTCTGCTTACATGAAGCTCACAGCCTAAAAGGAGCGATGTGCAATTCCAAACTGGATGTGGCCTAAGAAGTAAGTCATGAGGGTCCTAGGATGGAGAATAAGCCAGAGACTCTTGAATGGCTTAAGAGCTGTCTGGGGAGAGAACATTTAAGTTCAGAAAGACGATGAGAAGGATACAATATGCCACACAACATGTGTGGCAGAGAGTTTCTAGCAGAAGGAAGAACATGTACACAAATCCTGAATCAAAACAAGGGCACAAGAACCGGAAGACAGCATGTAAAGTCAGGATGGTGACGAGAGGGGAAAGGAGTTAGGGGAAGAGGTTGGTGGAAAGGGCTGAGATCATGTCATTCAGGGTCTGGTGGGCCACAGTGAGCTGTCTGGATTCTGAGCCGTGCAGAATCACAGCAAACCTCATTAGTCACCATCATATTGCACTCTACCCGTGCGTATTTGCTTCCCATTTTAGACCTTGAGCTCCTTCAGAGTCTAGGACAGTGTTTGGGACAAACTGTCATTGAACTGAACAAATTGAATGAATGAATGAATGAAATATCCCCAATAATGCTATGACTGCATAAGGTTCTTATTGAAAAAAAATATACATAATAAAGTTAGAGTAAAGAAAGAAAGCAGTGTTTTTGCTTCCTGGTTAAGAATAATATCAATCAGATACATTTACATACATATTTATATTTACGTAATAGTAGATCAGCATTATATATTAATAATGATTATATAATAATAGGCATTATATATTATACATTTAGGTAATAATAGATAGGTGGTATATATTATAACGGTAGCTTAGCACTGTGCTCAATGCTTTATACGAAACATTTAACTTTATGACAATAGACATGTAGTAATTACTGTTAATCCCCATTTTGCAGAAAGAAAGCTGTGACAAAATTTAAATAAGTTAATTAAAAAGGTGACCAGATAGTAATTGCAGCTCCAGGATTTAAACCCAGATATTTTTTAAAAATTATAATTTAAAGTCTATGTGCTTAGCAACTGTATGCTGTATCTTTCAAAATCCTTTAATTATTCTTGAAACTTGAAAAATTTTAAACTCAACATATAAAATTAATAGTGACTGAAAGGAAACAAGTAATAGAAACATCAAAAACAGAAAATGATTAAATTTATGGCAATAGGGAATGACTAATAAAACGGTAAAATTTGATACAATCTCATAAATAGTAGAAGACAAGGAAGCACTTGAGGGATTAGGGCAGTGTTTCGTAAAAGCATTTGTTTTAATTTATTTACTTTCATTTTGTACCTTTTGTATTACAGAAAAAATTAGTAGGAAAAGAGAAGCTATCAGAAGTACAAATTCCTAGGAATGGCAGAGCAACAAACTAGATAAACAAATTTAATAATTTTATTATTCACATGTTACCTTTTGCTATCTTCACATCAAAAGCCAGTTGACTATACAATTCTTCCTTCTCCTGCTGCTTGAGTAACTCCTATCCATTCTTCAATACTCAGATTAAAGTTATTTTAGTCTGGGCAACCCTACCTCACCCTGCAGGCTCCTACCATAATACATCCATTTCCTTTTTACAGTTTATAAAATATTTTATGTTATACATTTTCTGATTCCTCTAATACAGAAACCATGCTCAGTTCATAAGGGGATGGAGAGTAAATACAATTAATAAATTAATTGTCCTGCCCATGCCTATTCTTTTTAATGCCAATATAACTATGAAGTGAGAGAAGAATAACAGATATTAAGATGTGCCAGACAGTGATCTGGGCATGTTGCATGAATCACTATATTTAATGTTTTTAACAGCCTTGCAAGATATGCATCTATATCCCCATTCTATAGAGAGGAGCTCTTTGTTCATATCAGAGGAAATTAATTCAGCCTTCCTGAGGGCCACAGAACCAGTTGTGGGAAAACACAAAGCTTTGGAGGGTCGGGGTGAAATTTAAAAATAAATAAATAAGGAAATAATGCTGATCAGCATTGGCACTTGAGTCTGAGATGATCTCCTGCTCCCATGGCTCTAGGATGCTCTCTGCTGGGTTCTAATCTCAAGTCTACTTTTACCTGTGAGACCATGAGCAAATCATATAAGCTCTTTGAAATTCAGCATTCCTGTTTGCAAAATGGGGCTGATGATAATAGCACTTCCTTCACAGGAAGGTTATGAGGAATTAATAAAGTAATAAATATGATAAACTTAAACTGTCCTTGGCATTTATAAAGCATAATATTGTGATCTTTTATTATTCACCACTTTCATCAGTGACAAAGAAAACACAAAATTGCACATTAAATGATGACTATTGCCTTGTAGGACTTGGACACATTGTCATTTTATCAGAAGATGGGGACTTGCCATGCTATTCAAGGAATCCTTGAATATATAATTTGTTATAGAGAAGAGAATAAATACTAGGACAACATGGATAACTACCAATTTTACAAGACTTATTCTCTGCAAGCCATGTGCTAGGTTTTTATGGCCATCACTTCATTTATCCCCACCTCAATAAGACTAGAAGATAGGATCTCCATTCTAAAAATTTTGCTTACATTATCCATTTGAAACATGAGGAAAATGAGAACTGATATGACTTATCCATGGTTCTAAAGTAAGTACAAGAGCTGTCTGTAGCCCCAATGCTGTTACCTCTGCAGATCTATTTCTTCCTCATGACAGTTTGTCAGCTGCTACATTATCCTGACTATGAATAATGCCCTCAAACAGCTAAAGACAGTAGAAAAGGGAGTCAACTCATTCTGTGTTGTTCTAGAGGGCAGAATGGGCATAGCATATAAGAAAGGAATTTTGGTGCAGAAGGAGAAAAATCTTTAGTTATAATGAGGCTCCACTGGAATCATGGAAATACCATTAGACTTAACAGTCAAAGAGACATTGGATTCTGACTCTATTTCTTACCACCTGGGAAAATGTATGTGCTAACATTCTCTAATCCATAATATTCAATCCATAAAGTTAATATACAAATCCTTGCTACACTTGGTTGTTTGAAGAATAAGATAAAATTATAAATGCAAACTGCTGATAATTGATTATCAACATGTGTTTGTTCCTTTCATTTATCCCATTTATAAAGCAATAAGAGCTGTTCAATAATTCAGGGGGAGATAATAATTCTCATTCCCATTCCCTGTCAATGGCAGTACAGAATCAGAAGGTAGATCACTAAATGACAGGGTTCTGTAATCTAACTCAAATCTCATTGGGAGAAAGAACTTCAAGAACCTTCGAACCTACATTCTATGACATTAGGAAAGAGAAAAAATACAGTGGATGATAAAACACGGATTTGAGATGACCACAAAAGATTGGTAGTACATAAAAATTAAGGGATAACTAGTCCTGTAAATGGAGGTATTCCAAAGGTCATGATCAGTCACAAGGCCAGGACAAGCTCAAGTTCAGAAAAGAGAGAGAACCTGTATTTTAATTTTTCCTAAGTCTGATCTTGATAAAGGGTTATGCTAAGAAGGAGAATATCAGCCAACAAAGAGCCAATTTGCAATGACTATGAAAGATGTTGTTGTGTTTGTTTCTTTGTTCCTCACACACAAAGAAATCTCTGTCATATCATATCCCTAGCTGAACACAAATTTAGGGAATAGTGTTCAGTGTCTAAATCCCAGAGTTAATGCTTTAAAATATGAAAATATATGCTGTGCAACAAAAGATTATGAGACAAAGAAACAGGAAATGATAACCCCCTCAAAAGAAAAATATATAGTCCAGATACTGTCAAAGAGGAAGACCAGACTCTTCAGAAACACTAGACAAAGACCGAAAAAAAAAAAAAGATCTTAAATATGCCCAAGGAATCAAAGAAAATAAGGAGAAAGAATGAAAGGATATCAGGATAAAGAAAAATATGAGAATTTCAATAAAGAGAGAAAAATTTTAAACAGGAATCAAACAGAAAAACTGGAGGTGAAATACTTGAGCTCATACTGAAATGAAAAATTTCTTAGAGGAATTTCACCATCAATTTGAAGTTGACAGAAGAAAGAAGCAGTGAACTAGAAGACAACACAATTGAAGTGATTCAGGCTGAAGAGTAGAAAGAAAAAAAAATGAAAAAATGTGAATAGAGTCGAAGAAACCTGTGGGGTACCATCAAACATACCAAAATACGCATTTGGTAATACTAGAAGGTGAAGAAAGGGAGGGGCAGAAGGAATAGTCAAAGAAATAATGATATATCCCAAGTCTAACAAAAACATGAATATACAAGTTCAAGAAGCTCAAACAGGATATTTTCAGAGAACCACCACCAGATGCAAGGTGGTCAAACTGTAAAATGACAAGGAAAGGAGAAACTTTGGAAACCTGAAAGAAAATATTGTGTTATGTGTAAGGAAGTTCCAATATGGCTAAGTAATAATTACTCATCAGAAACCATGAATGTAAGAATGGGATGGGGTGAAAAATATCAAATATTGAAAAAAAAACCCAATTACCAACCAAGAATTTTATATCCAGTGAGACTGTCTCAAAATGACAGGAAGATTCAGATATCCCCAGCTCAATAAAAACTAAGGGAGTTCCTCAACACCAGACCCACTCCACAGTCATTAGGGCATTCTTCAGACTGAAGGAAAGGACAGTAGATGAAAGCAGCATAAAGAAATAAGGACCTCCAATAAAGGTAGCAATATGGGTAATTATAAATGCCAATACTATTGTATTTTGTTATACTTTTGGTATGTTAATTTATTTTTTGTTTATTTCAGGTTACAAGAGGCACATGCTTAAAGATTAAGTTAAACCTGTGGTTTTGGATATACAATGCATAAAGATATAATTTGTAATAAGGACAACAAAAAAATAGGGGAACAGAATGGTGAAAAACAGTGTATGTGTATGACACTGAAGTTAAGGTGGTATCAAATAAAATATTATTGTTATAGAAATAGGATGTTAAGTTTAAGCCATATAGCATCCATAAAGAAAATATCTGAAAAAATATGTGAAGAAGGAAATGAGAAGGGACTCAAAGTGGCACACTACAAAAATAAATAAATAAGAAGAAAGGAAGGCATTGATAGACTAATTAAGGGTCAAAAAAGGTATAAGGCTTATGAAGATAAATAGAAAAATGGCAGGAGAAAGTCCTTCTTTATCAGTAGCAGTTTAAATGTAAATGGATTAAACTCTCCAATCAAAAGGCAAAGATTGGCAGAATGGATTTTTAAGAAAAGCATGACTCAACTATATGCTATTTACAAGACACTCACCTTAAATTTAAAGACACTAGTCCATTGAAAGTGAAAGGATGGAAAAAAACATATGCCATGCAAGCAGTAATGAAAAAATGCTGGGGTAGCTATACAAATAATGGGTCAAATAGACTTTAAGCCAAAAATTCTTAAGAGGGACAAATAAGGTCACTGGTGAAAGGGTTAATTCAACTTGGAAGACATATAATATATCACAGATACTCAAAATACATGAAGTAAATATTGACAGGTTAGAATGGAGAAATAGGTGGTTTACAATAATAGTAGGAAATTTCAATATACTACTTTTAATAATGGATAGATCTAGACCAAAGATCAATAAGGAAATAAAAAACAAGAAGAGTATCATAAACTAATCAGATCTAACAAACACACGTAAAACTCTTCACACAAAAGCAGCAGAATACATATTCTCTTGTGCACATGGATCTTTCCATTCATTTTAATACAAAACAAGTGCCAATAAATTTAAAAAATATTGAAATCAGACAACATATCTTCTTTTACAACAATAGAATGAAGATAGAAATCAATAACAAGAGAGAAC
The DNA here is from genome assembly GCF_023851605.1 of Tamandua tetradactyla. Classification (NCBI taxonomy): domain Eukaryota; kingdom Metazoa; phylum Chordata; class Mammalia; order Pilosa; family Myrmecophagidae; genus Tamandua; species Tamandua tetradactyla. The sequence continues at coordinate 64,510,780 of NC_135334.1, read as the reverse complement.
TGGAAAATTCACAAGTACATGGAAATCAAACACCAATAGGTCAAAGAAATCAAAAGGGAAATTAGGAAATAACTTTGCCAAATGAAAATGAAAACATAAAATACCAAAACTTACAAGATGTATATTTCTGAGAGGTAAATTTATAGCTCTAATTATTTGCATTAAAAAGGAGAAAGATTTCAAATCAAAAGACATAACCTCATAACTTGAGGATCTAGCAAAAGAAGAGCAAACGAAAACCAAAGCAGGCAGAAGCAATGGAACAACAATTTGAGTGGAGATAAATCATATAGAAGATAAAAATTCAAAAATCAACAAAGCCAAAAGTTGGTGCTATGAAAAGATCAATAAAATTGACAAACCTTTAGCTAAACTTGCAAAGAAAAGAAGAGAGAGGATGCAAGTAACTAAAATCAGAAATGAAAGGCAGAGGGGAATAGAGAAGACATTACTGTTGATCCCAGAGAAATAAAAAGGATTCTAAGAGAATACTATGAACAACTGTAGGCTACCAAATTAGACAATCCAGTTGAAATGGACCCATTCCTAGATTCATACAAGCTAGGTACACAGACTCAAGAATAAATATAAGATCTCATCAACCAATAATATGCAAAGAGAGTCAGTAATCAAGACTCTCACAACAAAGAAAAGCTCAGGCACAGAGTGCTTCACTGGTGAATTTTATCTAACATAACAAGAATAATTAACATGAATATTTCTCAAACTCTTTCCAAGAACTGAAGAAGGGAACAGTCACTAACTCTTTCGATGAGGGCTCCATTCCTCTTAGGCTAAAGCCAGATAAAGTTACCACAAACAAGGAAAATTGCAGGCTACTGCTCCTTATGAAATGTAGATACTTAAAAGCCTCCACAAAATACTAGAAAACTGAATCTAACAGCACAATAAAAAGAATTATACACCATTACCAAGTGGGATTTCACTTTGGTATGCAAGGGTAGTTCAACATAAGAAAATAAATTAATGTAATACAACAGATTTAATGCAAAAAAAGAAAACAAAGAAAAAAGCACATGATTTTCTCAATTGGTATAAAAAAAGACACTGACAAAATCTAGCACCCTTTCTTAATAAAAAATTCATAAACTAGGAATAGAAGGAAATATTCCCAACATGATAATAGATATATGAGAAAGCTATAGCTAACATCATATGCAATGATAAGAGCCTGAAAGCTTTCCCACTAAGATTACAAAGCAGACAAGGCTGCCCATTTGTACCACTGTTATTCAACATTGTATTGGAAGTTCTAGCAAAAGTAATTAGGCAAGAAAAAGAAATAAAAGGCATCTAAATTGGAAAGGAAGGTGTAAATCTTTCTCTATTTGCAGACAACATGATTTTATATATAGAAAATCCTGAAAAATCCAAAAAAAAGCTATCACAGAAATAAAAAAAATTGAAAAATGCATCAGAGAAAAAAGATCAACATGTAAAAATTAGTAGTGTTTCCATACACTAATAGCGAACATTTTCAAAAGGAAATCCATTTACAATAACACTTTGAAAAACAAATATTTAGGTATATATTTAACCAAGTATGTAAAGGACTAGTATAGGGGAAAACTACAAAATATTTCTACAATTATCAAAGGAAGACCTAAATAAATGGAAAGGCATTCAGTGTTCATGGGTTGGAGGACTAAATATTAAGATGTCAATTCTACCCGAAGTAATTTACAGATTTAATGCAATACCACTCGAAATTCCAACAGCCTTTTTGGAGAAATGGAAAAGCAAATCAACAAATTTATATGGATGAGTAAAGGGCCTCAAATACTGAAAAACATTTTGAAAAATAAGAATGAAGTTGGCGGACTCACACTTCCCTGTCTAAAAACTCAGTACAAAGCTACAGTAAAATGATGAACAGCTTGACTGGCACAAAGACAGGAATATAGACCAATGGAATCAAATTTACCCTCACATCTATGGTCAACTTAATTTTTCCACTTTAGCTTTGATCTTTTTTAATGCAATTTTATTAAGATTTATTCACATACCATATAATCATCCAAAGTATACAATCACTGGTTCACTGTATCATCATGTAGTTGTGCCCTCATCACCACAATCATTTTTTGAACATTTTCATTATTTCCCCCGAATAGAAATAATGATAAAAATAAAAATGAACACCCGAAACATCCCATGCCCTTATCCCCCCATTACTTATTTATTTTTGTGGTTCTTTTCTTACTCATATGTCCATAAACTGGATAAAGGGAGTGTCAGCCGCAAGGTTGTCACAATCATATAGTCACTCTGTAAAAGCTATATAGTTACAGAATCATCTTCAAAAACTCAAGGCTGCCAGAGTACAGATCAACAATTTCAGGTATTTCCTTCTGGCTTCTCTAACACATTAAAAGCTAAGTAGGGATAGCTATATAATGCATAAGAGTAACCTACAGAATGACCCCTCGACTCTTAGGTTAAATACATACCTAAATATTTGTTTTTCAAAGTGTTATTGTAAATGGATTTCCTTTTGAAAATGTTCATTATTAGTGTATAGAAACACCACAAATTTTCACATGTTGATCTTTTTCTCTAATGCTTTTTTCAATTTTTTTATTTCTGTGATAGCTTTGTTTTGGATTTTTCAGGAAATCTCTCAGCCACTGAAACTTTATTTTGTTTAATTTCTCTTCCTCCTTTTGGTCAAGAAGGCTTTCTCAATTCCATGATGCCCAGGCCAGGCTCATCACTGGTAATCATGTCCTACCTTGCTAGAGAGACTTACACCTCTGGGAGTCATATCCCATGTAGGGAAGAGGGCAGTGAGTTTACCTGCTAAGTTGGCTTATTTATCTGAGCGAATAAAGAGGTTCTCTTGAGAGTGACTCTTAGGCATAATTATAAAGTAGGCTAAGCTGCTTCTTTGAGAAACAAGTTTTATAAGGGCAAGCCCCAAGATCGAGGACTCAGCCTATTATATTGGTGGTCCCCAATGTTTGTGAGAATAAACAGGAATTCCCCAGATGGGGATGCTTAATATTTCTACTTTTTTCCTCAGTCCCTCAAGGGCAAGTGCAAATACATTTTTATTGTCTTCACAGACTTGGAATGTTTTCGTGTGACACACTAATCTGTACAAACCAACAAGATCTCACTACCTATTCAAGAGTCCATGTAATTATGATGTTTGAATAAACTGACCACAAAAGTTAATTAGAGTGTACTAATGAAAATACAAATTTTGAACCAAATAAACATTTCTTCTTTGGGTCTCACGCAGAAGTTGAAGATTTAAAACACAGTCATTATCATACTTTACTAGCTGGATTACATTAGCCCTAACCAGATAAGCATCATTCATATCTTGAATTGATGTCTGACCTCTTTTTTATCTTTTCGAATTGTTGCTTTAAGGAGTATTAGCTGCAGAACTCTAGCTCTGAGTCTCAAGCATTGCACAGATGCCTGAAGTTCCAGGGGATAACCAGGTGAAACACAAAGATCTCAGAATTTAGAAGTAACCATTGCAACTCAGGAACAGATGTGATTATAAGAGCTTACAAGCTAGATGCCTTTACAATAAGCCTTCCTCTGATAGGGCTCTCAAATTGAATTATCAGAGTTTGCAGATTATAATTAGTTCATATTACTGGGGCATTATACTTTTCATCTTTGCATTTCTAGTTTATTTCACTCAACATACTGTCCTCATGGTTCACTCACCTAGTTGTATGCCTCACAACTTCATTCCTTCTTGCAGCCACTCAATATATCATTGTATGTATCCATCACAGTTCACCCTTCATTCATCAGATGATGTACCTTAGGTCACCTCCATCTACCGCAAATCATGATACTGCTGCCAAAAATACCAGTGTGCAAATGTCCATTTATGTCCCTGCATTCAGTTCTTCCAAGCATATACCCAATCACAGGGTTGCAGGATCATATGACAACCCTGTACTTAGCCTCCTGTGGAACCACCACACTGTCCTCCAGAAGGTTTACACCATTCTACTTCCCTACCAACAGGGAATAGGTACATGTTTCTCTCCACATTTTCTCCAGCACTTGGATCTTTCTGTTTGTTTTTAGACAGTTCCATTTACAAACCATACAACCCATCCTAAGTAAGCATTGATGGTTACCAGTTTAAACACATTCTTCCCCATTCATCATAATAATTATGAGGACATTTCCATTTCTTCTTCACAAAAAAAAAAAGAAGAGGAAAAATGAAGAATAAAAAATAAAACAAAAAGGGGAAACAATAACACCAACACCGAGAATCCAATAGCCCTCCTTTATATACCCCTTTTATTGACATTTAGCTTTGGTATATTGCCTTTGTTATATTTAATGGAAGCACATTACGTTATCGTTAACTATAGACCCTATGTTACACTGATAGTATCTTTTCCATATACCATCCCATTTTCAACACCTTACAATGTTGACATTCATTTGTTCTCCCTCATGTAAAAACATTCTTATATTTGTACCTTTAAACATCATCCTTGTCCACTCTGGGTTTCATTAAGTTATACAGCCCCAGTCTTTATCGTCTATCTTTCCTTCTGGCATCATATATACTCCTAGCCTTCCTGATTTAACTGTACTCACACTCAACTTTTGTTCAGTATACTTACAATATTGTGCTACCATCAGATAGTATTATGCTAGTTGCTTCTGGATCTTTATAGTCTGTCCTGTTGAACATTCTGTGCAATGCTTGAGACTCGGAGCTAGAGTTCTGCAGCTAATACTCCTTAAAGCAATGATTCAAAAAGGTGAAAAAGAGATCAGACATCAATTCAAAATATGAATGATGCTTTTCTGGTTTGGACTAATGTAATTCAGACTAGTAAAGTATGATAATAACTGTGTTTTAAAACTTCAACTTCTGTGTGAGACCCAAAGGAGAGATGTTTATTTGGTTCAAAATTTGTATTTCCAGTAGTACACTGATCCATCAGGATCAAATGTATAATTTCTACTCTCCTTCTAGCTCATAATAATTTATGTTCTCAACTTTAACTCTCAAAGTTCACTCAATAATGTTAGTTCATATTAATGAGGACATATGATATTTGTCCTTTTGTTTCTGGTTAATTTCACTCAATATAATGTCTTCAAGCTTCATCCACATTGTTGCATGTGTCATGACTTTATTTTGTACCCTTACTGGGAGTCATTTCTACACTCTCCTCCAAGCCTCTCTCTCCTGTCATTTTCTATCCACCTGTAGTATCCCCTTTAGTATTTCTTGCACAGCATGTCTCTTGTTCACAAAATTCTCTCACTGTATGCTTGAAAATATTTTAAACTCTTCTTAATTTTTGAAGGAAAGCTTTCTCAGATATAGAATTCTCAGTTGGCAGTTTTTCTCTTTCAATATATAGATTGAAAGATATATATATACACTCTGCCTTCTCACCTCCATACTTTCAGCTGAGAAATTCACACATAGTTTTATTGAGCTTCCCTGGTACATGAAGGATTGTTTTCCTCTTGTTGCTTTCAGAACTCTCTCTTTATCTTTAGCATTTGATGATCTGATTAGTAAATGCCTTGGAGTAGACTATTCAGATCTATTCATTTCAGGTACACTGCACATCTTGGATCTATAATTTTATATCTCTTATAAGAGATAGGAAACTTTCAGTGATAATTTCATCCATTTTTCTTTCTGCCCCATTTCACTTCTCTTCTCCTTCTGGGACACCCACAACATATATATTCATGTACTTCCTGTTGTCATTCAATTCCCTAAGACCCTGCTCTCATGTTTTTTAGTGTGTAGAATTTCAGATGCCTTATCCATTAGTTCATTGATCTTTTCTTCTGCCTCTTCAAATCTACTCTTTTAAGTCTCCATTGTTGTTGTTTTATCTCTTATATTGTGCCTTTCATTCTCTTAAGTTCTACCATGTGTTTTTTTCAAATTTTCATGTTCTTCTATAGGGTTGTCCCATGTCTTCATGTTCTTCTTCTCTTTTGCCGTATCTTCCCTCAACTCATTGATTTGACTTTTTATTTGATTTAGCATGTTTGTTTGAACATCTTTAAATAGTTTTTTTAACTTCCATATCTCATTTGAAGTGTTAGTTTGTCCTTTGGGCCACATCTTCATTTTTCCTAGTATGACAGCATTTTTTGCTGGTATCTTGACATCTGATTTCCTTGATCATTTTATTCTGGAGGTCATTTTCATTATCTTATATAGGGGTTTCTTGTTGGTTGGCTTTGTTATCTACCTGTTTTTTGAAGTTCATTTCAACTTCTTCTAGACCTCTAGTATAGCTTCTGTTTAACTGATCAGAATTTTTCATCTCTTGTTTTTCTGGTTCTTGCTTTGCCTATATGGAACCTTTTCTTTGAGGAGGGTCTCCCCAGAAATGATCAACACCAGAGGAGGGGCTCCCCAGATTTGATTGACCCCAATCAGATTTTCCAAGACAAGACTGGCCTGAGTCTCAGGAGGAGGATATAATTGGCATCAAGATTCCGTGAGGATGAGATCCAGCAGGTTATCAGACTTTCATGCAAAGCCTCTAGACCCTGTGCTTTTCCTATCCTCCTCAGGAGGTGATGCTTGTCAGCCCACAGCTCCCCATCACTGTAATGTGGGAGGGTGCCTTTAATTCTCAGCAGACCCTGTCCCTGCCACGGCAGGATGAAGTAATAGTCAAGCTTAAGCTGATTCTGTTTTCTAACCCCTGGGGTCTTAACTCTCTGAACGAGAGCTGTGCTTGAACTGGCCCCTCCCCACTTTTCTCAGGGAAGATTCACCCTTTAGGGAATTATCTTCCTCACTTAAATTGTTACTTTGTCTCTCAGACCTATCTTAACTCTGCCTTTCCCTGGGTCAGTGCTGACAACTGAAAATGCCTGAGGCTTTTTCTAATGAGCTACTTAGAATAGCTTTTAAAAGTGAAAAAATAAGAAATACCTTTTCAGAGCCAATCCCCAGGCCCCAAGTTTCACCAGTTAAGAGCCGGAATTGGTACCTGACCTATGTGCCCTTTTCTTGGAGCACAGCCTTTTTCAAGTATTCTGAGATTGGTTGATACCAAAGGCCTCCTGTTGATTTTGTTGTTTTTTCATTAGCTCTGCCTCCTCTCTGTTGGAAGAGACCACAGCATTCCTTTCCTACTTGCTCTGGGTCTATCTGTGCTTGGAGCTTGCATTCAGCAGTCCAAACTTGTTCATTAAAACTGCAATTGGAACTTGGTTGAGCTACCTTCTCTTGCTCCTAGTAGAGACTGCTTCTTTTCCCCATCAGGTAGTATCTCCAGCTCAACCTGCTGTGCCAGTGGGAGAGGGGTGCCAACTCAGCCTGCTGTGCCAGTGGGAGAGGGGTGCCAAACTCCACAGTTTGGATACTTTCCTTAGAGTTTTGCTCTGTCATCTTGGCCCTTCCACACATTCCAAACTGATGTACAAAGTGTGTCCAATCCCAGATGTTCCCCGAAGTTAAGTTCCTCACTATTTACTAGCTGCTCTAGAGGACTAAATAAATTCTACTCTCCTCCCCATGCAGCTATCTTGTCCTGTCTGTCTCACTGATTTTTGACAAGCATACCAAGTCCACTCAATGGGGAAAGAATAGTTTCTTCAACAAATGGTGCTGGGAAGATTGGATGCAACATGGAAAAAAACGAAAGTGTATTCTTACAACACATCACATAAAAAATTCAACTCAAAATGGATCACAGACCTAACTATTAGAAGCAGAAATGTAAAACTCCTAGAAGAAAACACTGGAGTGTGTCTTTAGGACCTTGTATTAAGCAACAGTTTCACAAACTCTATACCCATAGCATGAGCAACAAAATAAAAAATAAATAAATGGGTTCTCTTCAAAATTAAAATATTTTTGCCTCAAAGGACTTCATGAAAATAAAATGACATCTTACACAACAGGAGAAAATATTTGGAAATGAAATCTGATGATGGTTTAATCCAGAATATATAAAGACATTCTATAACTCAACAGCAAAAAGATAAACAACACAAGTTAAAAAGTGGGCACAGGGTATGAATAGACATTTCTCCAAAGAAGCTTTACAAATGGCCAAGGAGCTCATGAAAAGATGCTCAATATCAAAAGCCATTAGGGAAATATGAACCAAAATCACAATGAAATATCATTTCACACCCCTTAGACGGGCTACTATTTAAAAAAATGGAAAATAATAACTTTTGGAGAGCTTCTGAAGAAATGGGAACACTCATTCATTTTTGGTAGAATGTAAAATGGTACAATTATTTTGTAAAGCTGTTTGGCAGGTCTTATGGAAGTTAAGTATAGAACTACCATATGGCCCCATAATCTTACTTTCATATGTACACCCAAAAGAATTGAAAATGGACTTGAACAGATATTTGCACACCAATGTTTACCACACCATAATTTACAATTGCCCAAAGGTGGAAGAATCTATCAACATATGAATGGATAAATAAAATGTGGTATATATAGATATTTATAAAAGGAAATATTATGCAGATGTAAGGAGGAATGAAATTCTGATTCATGCAACAATATATTCTGTTGAGTGAAATAAGCCAGACACAAAAGGACAAATATTGCATGATTTATTTATTTATTTTTTTACATGGGCAGGCACCGGGAATCGAACCCAGGTCCTCTGGCATGACAGACAAGCGTCCTTGCCTGCTGAGCCACCGTGGCCCGCCCTGCATGATTTTAATGATATGAAATAATTAAAATAAGCAAGTTCATAGAGTCAGAACTAGAGTACAGTTGACTAGTAGCCAGGCTGGAGATAAGGAATAGGAAGTTAATGCTTGATGGGTACACGGTTTCTGTTTGGCCTGTTGGAAAAGTTTAAGCAATGGAAGGTGATGGTGGTACCACAACACTGTGAATATAGTTAACTCCACTGAATTATATATTTGAATGTGGTTAAAAGAGAAAATTTTAGTTGTATATGTTACTAGAAAAAAATTTCAAAATACCATGGGACTGAATAACACAAACAGTGAACCTCAGCGTAAACTCAGAACTACAATTAAATACAATCCTAATAGTATTGTTAGAATTGTATTTAACTGTAGTACAGCTAAATGTGTATGACTCAAATTCTAGAAATATCAACCACCATCAACAAAAAAAGTCAATCTTACCAATCTAGGCTGTCTTGCATGATTAGAGTTTCAAAATCTAGGCCAGGGAATGTACTGTCCAACTCGACCACATTCTCTTTACTGGGGGACAATTCATCTTCTGAAGTTAGCACATAGGTGAAGATTTCATGTGGTGAAAACTAACTTTGAGAAAAACTTTCTTAGAAGTAACATGCAGTAGACATGGTTTACAGTATTTAAAACCTGTTGACTAATTCTTATGCACAATAGAATTTGAGCACTGCAAGACTAAAGTCCAAAATAAAGGTTTAATCGTTGTATCAAGAAAGTTAACAAATGCCTAGTGGTGAATGGGAAATGGATGGGGGATCATAAGGTGTGCCTGCTGATCTTCAGGATTTGCTCACAACTTTTAATTTTTACCAGTAAGACTTTATAACCTATAAATATATTTTTGGTGATTGGGCAGATTAAATCAGATCATATATATATATATATCTTAACTAAGCATTAAATTTTAAGAGAAAAACTGATAATTCAAAGATTGGTTATCAGGATGGAGGACTTTGGAGACCATGGCATAAGGAGGACTTGCACACCTGGCAATGAAGAACAGTTTTTACATTATTAGATGGTTGTAAAAATGGAACAAATAAGAATAGGTAACAGAAACCATATGTGTTCTGCAAAGTATAAATTATTTTCTATCTGACCCTTCACAGGAAAACTTTTCCAATTCCTGCCATCTAGGAAATTAATTGGGGATTTTGTAACTGCGAGAGGAGAAGTTTACTCCGCTATCTCTGGGTTTCTATCTGAGCTCCTCAACATGCCATGTAATATCTGCATGACCTCCTCCTCCAGTGTCACCTCTTGCTCTCATAATACCTATTGGCCTACAGTTCTCTACCCATGGCATGTTATTTTACTCCTCTGGCCTTTGTGGTACTTTTCCCTCAGCCTGGAATACACATTTTCTCCAGCAAAATTCACCAGCACTTGCTGTTCCAGCTTCCTCAGAACGTCTGTACAGAACTGTCATCAACTCTGTGCTTAAGGGCAAAAAAGCAAAATTCTTTCTTTCTAACCAACCAAATCCAATTGAATATATCTTTTTCTTACTGGTCTCTCTCTTGAGAATGTACAGCCTAGATGGTGAGGTATTTTTAAAACAGCAACCTAAGTTTCTCATCTCTGTCTCTTTTGCACCTAACACTGCACCTTGCACTTGGTATGCTCTTACCTTGTGTTTTCTCAACTAAAGTAAATATGCTTAAATACTAGCAAAGCAGCCAGATTCAAGAGAAAGCAGTCTGCTTTAGGCAGCCTTCAGAAAGCAAAAGTCAGTATAATGAGGGAAAGTTAAGAAGGAAGGGACTTGTCCAAATTCTCATAGGGAGACAGATATATATAAAGGAATAGCTTTTATAGTGAAGAGAACTGGATTTTGAAACCTGGCCCCATGGTTTAATTCCACTCTGAGATGTTAAGGAAAGGAATTTATCTTTAGAGCTAGTTTCTTCATCACTAGCCTATAGATACCAGCATCTGCCTCATAGGAGGTTGTGAAGATAAGTCTGTGTATATTAAAAAGACTGGGACAATGTGTCACTCACAGTAAATCATCAGGACAATTTCTCCCCTTCCTAATTTCTTATGCCCTTGAGTTCCTCCCCAATGTCACGTCTCTTCTCACTGTCCCAGAAAAAACACGTGAATTTCCACCAAATTGCTTCAAAACATTTCATCAAATTTCTCTTTACTTAACATACCACCTCTAGAAGATAAACGCTAGAGTTATGTCAACAAAGGCAGGCTATGCATCAAGAGCAGACAGTTCATAGCAATTTCGTCAGCAAAATTGTAACAATGAAGGCCCAAACAACACTTCATCTCCCTGTCAGTTGTCTTGAAAGGGAAGATTATTTTTCCTCAATCTTGGCACATCCAATTAAGGTAAACTTACAAGCCAGGCAGGTGTACAATGCAAGCCAGCACTTGTTCACATTAACAATTATCAATGGAAAACTACGTGAAAGCAAACACTTGGCACTACGGTTGCCTTGGCAACCAATAGTCTGCAAAGGCTCTGCAGATACTAACATGACAGCTTGAAATCTTTGCCCATAAAAAAGATGGCTTCTCATTCTTCATTTCCCTGGTTAATTTTTGTGTTGGTCATCGCAAGCCACCAAAGAAGTGACTATTTATAATCTGCTTGGCATTTGGGTATCTCCCCAAGACTCAAATTGAAAACTGCATTTTTTCATGAATTCATATTAAGCATATGCAATGTGCCAGGCACCATTTTAGATAAGCCATTTCAGTCTATTCAAGTAAACTCAATTTTGTTTCATTCCTTTCATCCTTCTTCTACCCATTCATTTAACACAGTTCTGAGGGAATTTTGTGTGCTGGGCACTTGCTTGATGCTGCTGCTTCAGAAATGAATAGTATCCCTCCTTGCTCTTAGGAAGAGCTCAGTCATCTTGATAAGCCATAGAACACAAAAACCATAAGTACAGGCAAATGTATCCATAAGAAAGGTAAAAGAAAAACATCTTTTAGAGACCTTATAAGTTCAAAATAAGAAAAAATGTTGCAGAGATTCGAAAGTCAGAAGTAGTACACCAAAATAAAAGTGCAACCATTGTAATTCACGTTGCTATTTTATTCATATGTCTATTCATTCATTTAGTCATGCGTATGTTTTGGGATGAGGAAGGTCAAAAGAAAGGATGAGAGGATAGGAAAGAGAGGGAAAGGGTGGCCAAGGCTAGGCTAGGGTTTTAGGAAATTAACATTTATTGAGTTCCAACTACAAACTAGATACTATGTCTGATCTCATTTCTCTTTCTTCCTCTTTATTACTATTAATTCCACTTTATAGATTATCATATGAGACCATTTCTGTGTCAGGGAAGCTAAGTCACTTAGAATACAGAATCCTGTATTCCAGGCTGAGAGAAAAGTACCACGAAGGCCAGAGGAGTAAAATAGTATGCCAAGGGTGGAGAACTGCAGGCCAGTTGGTATTATGAGGCCAATAATATTATTATGCCTAGACTTGACAAAGACTTCAAAGCCTGCATTTTTGTTACTGTGCACGGGAGGAAGAGAAAATGCAAATTTATGAAATACTGACAGCAAGAAATGCACCAGAAGCATGAACTTTGAGAGACAATAATAGTTGGCACTAAGGGTATCTATTTTCTTTCTAAGCCCTTGATTCTGGAATATTTAACCTTTAATTTAGCAGAGACTCTGACAACCAAAAACACTGATTGCCTCTTGACACTGTTTTTTGTTCACTAACAATCCAGATGAAAGAACTTTCAAAGAGACTTTAAAAATAAAAGGCAAAAATCAGTGACAGGAGAAGAATTTTTTTCAAAATATGGTTCCATAGCACAGCTAGACATGTGACAAAGTGAAGGTACCCACAAGTTCCCTGTGAAGGAACCAAGTCAGAAATTGTCATGGTCCTGGTTTCATGGATGAGAAAACCGGGTTCAAGGATGGTAAGTGACTTGTTTAAGCTGGTGTGACTCTCATTAAAACCCCTAGGCACTTCTCTTTTTATGTGTGCTAGCAGAGAGTAATTTGCTAGTACATTTGAATTTAAGATGTAATGATGTATTGTTGACACAACTGTCATAATTGATTCAGAATTAGGCTTCTAGGACATTGCTACTCAAAGTGTGGCCCATAGACAGGCAGTATGGCATCATCTGAGAGAATTGGCTAGAAGTCCAGAACCTCAGGCTCTCCCCCAGACCTTGTGACTCATGTCTGCATTTTAACAAGCTCACTAGGTGGTTTGCATGCTTGCTAAAGCTTGAGAAGCCCTGCTGTGGAGTATACCAGAGAATACCAGTATATTCAGTATCCTGGATCTAGGACATGGCTCTGCACAGGTCTAAATCTCAATACAAATACTTGAGCCAGGAGAATTCTTTGGACAGTTAGGAAAGTAAAGAGAAAACATTCAGAGAGAATCAACAGCATGGGCATAAGTGCAGAGATATGACTGAGTTTGGCATGCTCAAGAAGCAGCAAGTAGCCTAGAGCAGCTGAAGTGTGAAGACGAGATAGAAATAGGACTTAGGTCCAGGATGAGATATTCAACTTTATTCTGTGATTAATGGGAAACACTTAGATGTTAATACCATAACCACAATGAGAAGAGCTACAATTTTTGTATACTCTTTTAAAGTATAAGTGTTTCTGATACATAGGGTACTCAAATATTTGCTAACTGACTAAATTAACATAAAACCTTTTTATGTCCATCTCTTACATAACACTTACAAGTCTCAGAGATAAAAAAGAACAGGGATCATTTTTTTCATTTTTATTACCTACTTTATATAGAGGAAACACAGGTTCCAGTGGTTAAAATGATTTGCATAGAATCGCATATTTAGTAACTGCAGGATCTAGATGTCAAATCAAAGAATTCTGTAAATGACTTCAAGACTTTCTAGCAATCTCTAGAGCCCATTCTTTGCAAGTTTTCAACTGAAATCTCATATTGAGAACTAAGTACACACAAGAAATAAGGGAATAAAAGATAACCAAACCTGCCATGATATCTCATCCACTGTGGGGCTTTTAGTGCCACCATTCTTGTATGATGTAAGGGCGGGAGACTTTCCTACACTAACTGGAGTTACAAAGCTTCCTTTGTATACCTTGCTCTGCCATAATGGTAAGTACGGTGATTCTAGGTCATCTAAGAACCAGCTTTCTTTCCCCAGTTTTAATTTGTGGTTACTCTATTGTATTTCCATGCAGAAAAAAATAGCATAGATGATACTTGTGGGACTTCATTCAACCTATAGAACTTACTGAAAGAGTGAAAAAATCAGTAAAACAATTTGACGATCAAGAATTTAAAACGTGTTCAAACTACTGATGACTAAAGTTACCTCTATCAAGTTAATAATTAGTGTATGAAATGCAATAATGGTCAGGATGAGAAATAGTTGTTTCAAGCAGAGTAGGTAATGAAAGACATCAGAGTCTGGAATCAAACTGAAACAAATGCTGGTTCGGGCGTTCATCCTCTACCACTACCCACTAACCAGCTTGTTAACCTTCACCAAATACTTACAATGTGCCAAGCCAACTGTTACATGCTTCCACAGGCGTTATTTCATTTAATTCTCACAACCATCCTTTTATTAGCTCTAACTTGTAGCTAATATAAAGTATTAGCTTAAGAGTAAGGTCAGGAGGTTTTGGAAATTGTTCCTCATCACCCATTTACAGAGGAGTAGAGCACTGTTTCCAATTCAGTCCCACCCATCACTAGAGCCCTGTTACTTGATTGTTACAATATGTAGCTCCAATTATTTAACCCCTTAAAGATAAAATCTCTCAGTTTAAAATCAGGAATATAATAGATGCAAAGACAAATAGCTAATGTCTAATGTCTAGGAAAGTGCCAGAAGAGTATATGGCACACAGTAGGTAAGTCATACCACTAATATTTTCTTTCTTCTACTCTTAAGGAGTCCTAGAAGGAAAAAAAAAGTCAGCTTTGTAAGACTTGCAATGGTGTTGATTATAAACATCATTTTACTGTAGCTAATCAACAAGGTTTTGAGTTCCTAGTCTAGCTTTGTAGGCAGCTCTGATGTGACCAGGGGGTCTGGTGCACAACACTGGAGGTCTCATTTTTTTCTGAGTAGACATTAATAGCAGTTCAGTACTTGAAAGGTTCTCTAGTGCCACATGCCTGCTAAGAGACATCAAAAATATTATCAACAGGCTTGGGAAGACAACTTCAGTTTGGGGTGTGTCTGGTGCTTATTCTCTGTCAAAGCTTTCGGCCTCTTCATCATTGTCTTTCCTTCAATTTATTCACTTTGGGAGAAAGAGGAAACATAAATGAGCTACCATATTCATCAGTGAGATGGAAGGAACACATGTTTTGAGTCACAAGAGGACCATGGACCATCTCTTTCTTTGCCACTAGAAAAGTTGAACAAATGACATTCTGAGTAAAATGCTTATTAAATTATTTTCCTTGAAATTATTGTTCTGCTATGAAAACGAGGAGCCCAAAGATAGTTTTTCTACTTGGAGATATGTACTGACTGATTAGATAATAACCAGCACATTTTTAGCAAGTTAGTGAAAGAACTTCGTAAGGACCAGAAGTTGGTAAAAAAATAATTCAAGAGGAAGGAGGAGGCAAGCAATGGGGGGAAGAGAGGGGCATTAGTTCTAGAGAACAGTCATGAATTATTTGCTTGCTATTGTCAAATAAATGGACCATCGTTCAAAAAGGAGTAGTACACACTCAGAATGTTGTTCTTTACAGTGGACAGAACTGTAGAGAAATGAGTCAATGAACGATGGCAGCAGGGAATGAGACAAGATGAAAGAAGACACTCTGAGAAATAAGAGTGATTACATCAAA
Source organism: Tamandua tetradactyla (assembly GCF_023851605.1). Classification (NCBI taxonomy): domain Eukaryota; kingdom Metazoa; phylum Chordata; class Mammalia; order Pilosa; family Myrmecophagidae; genus Tamandua; species Tamandua tetradactyla. The sequence goes on along the minus strand of NC_135334.1, from coordinate 64,495,251 downwards.
CAACATTTAATTGGAAAGGCCAAAGACCATGTTCCATGGTTTGCCCCTATAGCCTACATGGAACCAGTCTTCACCAGGGAATTTTAAGATTTTTTATTGAATCCCAGCTCTGGTATTTCAGAACTATTATGGCCTTTTAACCACTTTGAACTTCAGATTTTCCCCCCCTTCATTCATTAATTGGACATAATGACAAATGTGACCCTTTATTTGCCATTTATTATATGCCAGGTATTTTTCAAATGTGATTTTACTGAATTCTGCACAACAAACTTCTGAGATACCTATCTCTGTTTCTATCTAGGCTCAGATACATAATCAAATGATTTACAAAATCCCACAGGTAGCAGGTGCCAGAGCTTTGGATGCAAACCCCAAATTAGTTTGATTCTAAAATTTGTACTTTTTTTTTTTACCATGTGACAATAACCTTCTTAGAGAATCTAAAAAAATGAACATGCAAGCAAACAATATTGCGTGTAACACTCAATGGGCACTCAATAAATGTTGACTCTGAGGCTGCAATGAAAAAGAACCACCAATTTTGTATTATATAAAACAATCAAGTGACTTTATTTTGACATAATAGATGGTTTGATGAACATGCAGTATATTTTTTGAATGGAAAGTTGTCTCCAAAAGAGACTAAACTTTTAAAGAAGTTGCTTTGTTGAGTGTATTTCTAAACTCTCCCTGGAGAATCACAGTTGGAGTGTGAAACGCAGGTCATTATTTACTTAAAGAAAAGCAAGTTGCAATGTTTTGAGAGAGCTTGACTATTTTGGCAAGTAAGTATAGAAATCTCAGGGTTGGGGGCATGCAGTGGATAGGAAAGAACAACCCAAAACACAAAGATGCTGCTTTTATATCTAGAGATCTTCTTGGAACTTTGAAATCGAAAAGGTTCTGTTTTTAAGAAGACATTTAGAAGCCATTTGTTTAGTAGAAAACTGGCTTAGGCTTGGGGATCAGAAAGATCAGTAGGTAAATCTCATCTCCACACTGAGCTGTGTGAGCTTGCCTCACCTCTGAGTCCCAGCTTTCACAACTGTCAGTGAGGACTACGATTTCTTTCTTATTGGGTATTTGTGAATGTAAATGAGTTATATATATAAAATCATCCCTAACATAATGCCAATTACATGGTAACAATTCAAACAATGTCTGTGCCCTGACTTTTCTTCAGGTTCCCTAATTCTTATTTTAAAAATGGCTCTGAGTTTCTGACAGATGTTATGACCTTTACAACACTCTGCTTCTTTTTGTGATATGATACACTCATCTCTCAGAACATAATTTAATTTTAAAACTATGATATTGTAAGCACTGAAGAACCAGTTGTCATTCAATCAGAAAAAGGTCATGTTAACATATAAATATTGAAAAGAATGATAATTAGGCAGGAAAAACAGTAAAACACATTTAAAAGGCATAGAGCAATTTTTAAATGTTAACATCCCAATTTAGTAATGTTTACACTACATTTAATAGTTTCATTTCCAGCCAGATTTCTGGTATAAAAAAAGAAAAGTACTTAGAAGCAGCTCTAGAAAGACACACACACACAAACACACATATACACAATCACATAAACATACATGCACAAATGAATGACTCTGCTATTTTGGGATGTGGCTGTTACTAACTCTCTACTCAGAATCATTTACATGACAAACTTCTAACCAGCCAATAAAATAATACTGGGGAGAAAACAGACCACCATAATAGGTAGTATATCATTTGACAGCAGGTAAATCTCAGAGGTGCAACAATCTGATCTAGACGCTTACATGCTGGTCTAGATATTTACATGATGCTTTTCAGTCTGAGAAAGACATCATTGTAAAACAGTCCCAGTGCACAAGCTTTGGGGTCATCCGGCTAAGCATAGAATCTATCATTTATTGACAGTGCATGGCACTTTAGTCCCTGAGAGCTTCGGATTCCTTATCAATAAAATGGGAATAAAATTAATACATGTATTATGGAGTGGCTGAAATAAAGCACCGATTGCAGCACTTGGCACATAGAAATTAATTATAAATGTTAGTTCTTTGTTCCTATCTTTTTTCCTCAGGTGCCAGAAAATACTTATTTCATCATGTGCATTAATGAATCCTTTTAAACATCTGTGCTTAATCAGTACTGGTCATGTTTAATGCCATATTGTTTTCACATAACACATATTTATGTGTACAAAACACTTCCACAACTGCTATCTGCACTGATCTTTACCAAGTCCCTGTGATCAAATTAGATGAAGATGCTTGTCTCAGTTTTCCAGGGCTGCTATAACAAAATGCCATTTTCTAGTCAGCTTAAAAAATATAAATGTATCATATTATAGACCATAGATGTCTGAAATCATGTGTTGGCAGGAACATGCTTCCTCTGTTAAGGTTCTGCTGGTGGCTGACAATCTGTGTTGTTTCTTGGCTTATGACATAACTCAGTCTCTACCTCTGTGACATGGCCATCTCTCTCTCTGTCTCTACCTCTGTGACATGGCCATCTTTCTCTCTGTCTCTACCTCTGTGACATGGCCATCTCTCTCTCTGTCTCTACCTCTGTGACATGGCCATCTCTCTCTCTCTCTACCTCTGTGACATGGCCATCTCTCTCTCTCTCTACCTCTGTGACATGGCCATCTCTCTCTCTCTCTACCTCTGTGACATGGCCATCTCTCTCTCTGTCTCTTCCTTCTGCCTCTTTCTTACTATGTCTAAATTTCCTCTGCTTATAAGGACACCAGTTATCTTCATTAAGGTTTACCCTAAGCCAGTTTGACCTCTCTAATAACATCTTCAAACACCATTTTAACAAATATGTTTACATTTACAAGACTAGGGTTTAGGACTTAAACTTGCCTTTTGGGGAACATAATTCAATCCATAATAATGCTACTCTCCCTATTGGGTAAATTAATACACTAAGGCACAGGGTACAAATTGAACTCAAACTGCAACTAGAGTCCAGTTCTCCGAATGCTTAGAAATATGGCAGCTCTCCTGTTTCTAGCCATAACAGATGCACTAATATCTAACTTGCCTACTCACTGAATCAAAATTATAACACTGGACAAAATATATGAGGAAACTGTTTTCAGGCCATCAGATCTGTTTTTAGATCTGACGCAACATAGGACTGTGATACTTGAGAGAAGAAATAAACTTAAGATGAGTTCTACATTTGTCTCATATTTTTGTCTATGGGCATTTTCTTGGCTGTAGTACACCAAAATGAGCACAAGAAGGAGCATGACTGGAGAATAGAAAACACATTTGGGGGCTTTTGATGTAGATGAAATTTGCAAAACACAGCACAAGATAGAATGAAACTGTGGGTTACAGAAGTATGAGTGAGAGTTCTCCAAGATGTCATTAACAAGTTGTAGGCTGTGTGTACTTAGGGCAAGAATACAGTAAGTCTAACAAAAAAGTAACTGTTGTGGGGTTGAGAGCTAAATAGAAATATTTGTGGTTGCAAAGGCTTGGGGAACATTACAGTTCTGCTCCATCCAAGTTTAATGACCTCACTGAGTACACAGTCATTCAGTTGAGACCCCAATAAAATTTATCTGAGGAGTAAAGAAAAATAAAAATTAACCACCCTGATAGAAAGTAATACAAAGACTGACAGGATCAAGAGAATCTGCTAGTAATTTAATTGCCTAATAGAATAATAGTCATTCCCAAAGAAAAGACAAATTAATTCCTACTTCTATCATATTATTCAAATGTTAAAGAAAGTGAGACCCATAAAAAAATTAAGTCAATAAAGAAAGACCCTTGAGATAATAAATATTTTGGATCAGTAGACAAAAACTTCAAAATAGTTATTATAATATATTTGAGGACTTAAAGCAAAAGGGAGAAGTTATGAGTTAATAGATGGAGAATCTCAAGAGAGAAATGAATATGAAAGAAAAATGTAGATTCTAGAACTGAGGAATACACTATATAAAATGAAAAATTTGATGGGTGAGCTCAATAGCAGATTGAAGACTACAGCAGAAATGGTCAGTGAATTTGAAGACTGATTATTATAAATTTTTAAATTTAAGAATACAGAAAAACATATATTTAAAAAGAACATAGAGTCTCAGTGACTGGGGAAGTAACATCAAGTGGTCTAAATGGAGAAGAGACAGAATAAAAGAGAAAAATATTTGGAAAATGGCAGAACATTTCTGAAATTTGGTGAAAATCATCAACCCATACCTTCAAGAAGCTCAGAAAACTGTAGCACAAAATGTCAATAAAAGCCCACATCTAGGCATGTAATGGTTAAAGTGCTGAAAACCAAAGCTTACAATAAAAATTTTAAAAGCAACAAGAATAAACAATATAGAGAGGCAGAGACAGAGAGTAAATGCAGATAACAAAAGTATATGTGACAACAGACTTCTGATCAGAAATAATGGAGATTAAGAACAATAGAACAGATCTTTAACATGTGGAAAAAATAAACACAAGAAACTGTTATTGCCAGAAATCTATATCCAGTGAAAATGTCTTTACAAACTAAACAGGAAATATGGAACCTTTTACATAAATAAAAGCTGAGAAAATTGGAAGCCTGTAAAAGGAATACTTCTGATTGAAACCTGATGAAAACCTGGATCTACAGAAAGCAATCAATATAACCAGAAATGGCTCTAATTAGAAAAGATTTCAGTTCTCAAAATAATTACCTGAGCTTCCAAATTAAGGGAGAATTAAAGGGCAAATTAAGCCCAAAATATTTCAAAAGATTAAAAACTAAAATAAAGAACAGATTTCAATGATACACAAAAACAAAAAGAAAAAAATAACTAAACTAAAAGTAAGTCCCTGGTAAAGATTAATAAGATTGATAACCCTCCAGAAAAACTGATAAAGAATTAAAGAAAAACCTCAAATTGCCAATTGAGAATGAATGAAGGCACAACATTATTAGTTCTAAATATATGAAAAAGATAACATGGGAATATGTGAAACCATTTTATGACAATAAATAGAACTTAGTTGAAAGATACAGATTCCTTAAAAATTCATCTTACCAAAATTAACTCAAGAAGAGACAGAAATTCTAATAGGTCTAAATTGAATTGAATTCATGATATAAAATATTCTTATAAAGAAAACTCCAGGCCTAAATGGTTTCCATGGTGAATGCTACCAAACATTAAAAGAAGAGATAATTCCAACCTTAGACAAGCTATTTCAAAGTCATGTAAATGTGCTGTTTATTTTCTAATTGCCCACTACTATTTCAGAGCTTTGCCTTTTTTTTTCTCTATTCTTTGGTCTGGGAACCTGACTTCTGTTTAAGTATTTTCCCAAGGCTCTTTGCTGACTGATGTACATTTGGATTTGAGGAATGAAAGCCATTAAAAGGAGAGCAAAATATGGAGGAAAAAGAGGTCTAGGTGTTTATTCTCTATTCCCTTCATGATTTTGTGCTGTGTCTAGGGCAATTTCTATAACTCCCACCAAGCATTTGCTCCTCCATGGTTTTAGCTCTCACTAAGCTCTGATAACACTATTTCCCTTGGTTGTCCTTTTGGTCCTAACCTCTGGTTATTGGCAATCTCTGAATGTCTCAATATTGCTTGTTTTGTTCTTTTAACTCTGTCTACATCTCTTTAAGTAATCTTATGAGTAACTTTCGTCCTCTACACATGAAGACATGAGCAAATAGAGATTAAATATCATAACCAAATTTATTTAGGGAATGGAAGAAGTATGGTAAAGGAATTGTTCTTGGAGGAGGTATTGCTGGGGCTGGGTTTGAAAGGTGAATAGATCCTAGATACCATCTGGACAGACAAGATTGGAAAGACTATTCTTGGTGGGAAGAAAGGAAGAAGAAACAGTAGCTATTCTTCTGTGAATTCCTATCAAAGCACTGCCCTGTGATAAGATCTTGACATACCCAACATAGTTTAATCCTCACAGTATTCTGAGATAGATAAGTCCCACTTACCAAACAGCCCATGTATCTTGCCCAAATTCTTAAAGAATATAACTGAAGAAAACTTTGAATTCAGGAAACAGTCTGGAACAAAGTAAAGGATCTTTGGGGTTGGATGAAGAAGAAGAGTGAGCTGAGATTCAAGAGGTGAACAAAGGCAAGTAATAGACCACAGAAATCATGTGAAGACATTAGGGCTTTATCCTGAGGGTACTAGGGGGCCATAGGTTTTTAGGTAGAATTGCGAGTTGATATTTGTATTTTAGAAAGATCTGTGCAGTCAAATCTTGGAGGAATAAATCCCAGAGAAGCCACAAATCCAGAAGTGGTGAGTGAGGCCTAGAATCCAGATTTCCAATAAATGTTGCAACATTCTTCCCACCAGATATACAAGAAGAGCCAGGGCAGGAACTGAGCAAGTTTTAGCCAGGGATCAGCAAATCACATAAAATAATTTTCTGGTACCAGCATAGCTATAGCCAAAACCCCTCCAAAGATATTTGTTCTCCAGAGTTCTTTATACACACTAAAGAGAATAAAATTATTGCAAGGTTCCATTTGCCAGGTGCTGTGCTAGATGATGATTTAGCCTTAATCTTTCTACATTTCACCAATTTGTGCCTTTTGATTGGGGAATTTAATTCATTAATATTCAATGTTATTACTGTAAAAGCAGTACTTACATCAACCATTTTATCCTTCAGTTATTATTTGCATATTTTTTCTCTTTCCTAATCCTTTTAGCTACCCTTACTGATAATCTTCAGACTCCCTCTCCTGTCCTCTTTTCAGCCTTCAGCAACCCATCTTGTATATTTTGTAGTGCAAATCTCTTGTTAATGAACTCTCTCAGTGTCTCTTGATCTGTGAATATTTTAAACTCACCCTTGTTTTTGAAGGACAGCTTTGGCAGATAAATAACTCTTGGATTGTGATTTTTCTCTTTCAGTATATTAAATGTATTATACCACAGCCTGCTTGTCTCCATGTTTCTCGTGAAAATCAGCACTTATTCTTATTTGGCATTCCTTGCATATGGTGAATCACTTTTCTCTTGTACCTTTCAGAATTCTCTCTTTATCTTTGGCATTAGATAGTCTGATTAGTATGTGTCTTGGACTATGTCTATTCAGATTTATTCTGTTTAGAGTACTTTGTCCTTCGTGGATTTGCATATTTATGTCTTTTATAAGAATTGGGAAATTTTTAGCCATTAGTTTTTCAAGTACTCTTTCTGTTCCTTTTCCATTCTCTTCTCCTTCTGGGACACCCATGACATGTTTGTTTGTGCACTTCAAGTTGTAAATCATTTCCCTAAAACCCTAGGGAATTTTTCCATTCTTTTCTCTATCAATTCTTTTGTCTTTTTGCACTTGGGTGTTCTATCTTCCAGCTCTTCAGTCCTTTTTATGCTTCTTCAAGTCTGCTAATGTCCCTAATATATTTTTTAATTTCATCAATTGCGGTTTTTATTCCCATAAGATCTCTTATTTTTATTTGTGTGCTTTCATATTCTTCTTTATACTTGCTAGTGTCATCTTAATAACTTTTATCTCTTTTGCCATATCTTAAATTAATGTAGGAGATTTGTTTGAATGTCTTTGATTAGTTGTTCCAAAGTCTGTATCTCCTCTGATTTTTAATTTGTTCCTTTGGGGCATATCTTTCTGATTCTTAATATGGCTACTGATTTTCTGCTGATATCTGGACATCTGATTATCTTGACGGATTTATTTTAAAGGTCAATTTCTCCCTTGTCTAAGATTTTGCTGTTGACTGGGTTTGTATTAAGCTCTTCTTTGATAGTTGATTCATTAGTATTTCCCAGCCAAAACAGGGCCAGATACTTGCACAGGGGGCACAGACTAGATCAAAAGACCTGGGGAGAATGTCTACCAGGAAGAAATAACAGCATAAAAAATAAATAGTTATGTACCTAACAATTGTTCCCCAAAATACAGGAGGCAAACACTTGCAACACTGAAGGGAGAATTATGCAACTCTATAGTCATAGTTACCTAGATAGATGATTGTTTTAGTTTGTAAGCTGCTGTAACGTGATATAACAGAAATGAAATGACTTTTAAAAAGGGGGATTTATTACGTTGCAAGTTTATAGTTCTAAGTGGTGAAAATGTTCAAATTGAGCAAGGCTATAGAAATGTCCAATCTAAGGTATTCACGGTAAGAAGCCTTGGTTCAAGAAAGCCAATGAAGTTCTGGGTTTCTCTCTCAGCTGGAAAAGCACATGGTGAGAGCTGCTAGTTTTCTCTTCAATGACCTCCCTAGTGCTCTGTCCCTTCTTTTGGCTCTGTTGGTTCTGGTGGCTCTCATGGCTTTCATGTTTCTGAAGCTTTTTCCAAAATGGATCCCTCTTAAAGGGCTCCAGTAAGCAAACTCACCTTGAATGGGCGAAGACATATCTCCACGGAAACCACCTAAACAAAAGTTACCACCCACAATTGGGTGAGTCACATTTCCATGGAAACAATCAGAAAGGTCTCACCCAGCAATAAGTGGGTTAAAGGACATGGCTTTTCTGGGGTACATAATAGGTTCAAAACAGCACAATAGTCAATAAGAAACAGAGAATGTGGATAATATGTTAAATGAATTCGACCTAACAAACATATATAGAACATTGTACCTCAAAACATGAGGATATATATATTCTTCTCAAGTGTTCATAGACCATTCTCCAGGATGGACCACATGGTTGTCACAAAACAGTTCTCAGTAAAATCTAAAAGACTAAAATTATATAAAGCACTTTTTATGATCACAATGAAATGAAGATAGGCAGAGAATTGGAAAATTCACAAATATATAGCAGTTAAACAACATGCTCTTAAATAATCAATAGACCAAAAGAAGACACTGCAGGAGAAATCGGTAAATATCTTGAGGTGAATCAAAATTAGAACACAAAACATCAAAACTTTTGGGATGCAGTTTAGGGATGTAGCCCTATGCTTGTATTATAAAGAAGGAAAGAGATGAAACCAAAGATCTAACTGAACACCTACAGGAACTAGGGAAAGAATAGAAAAATAATCCCAAAGCAAGCAGAAAGAAAGAAAAAAATTAGAGCAGAAATAAATGAAATTGAGAACAACAACAAAAAATATAGAGAGAAATAATAAAACCATAAGTTGGTTCTTGGAGAAGATCAGTAAAATTAGCAACCCTTAGCTATACCGACAAAAGAAAAAGAGAGACGATGCAAAGAAATTATATCAGAAATGAGAAGGGGCCATTACCATTGATGTCATAAAAATAAAAAAGGTCATAAGAGGATACTATGAACAACTGCTTGAGAACATATTAGACAACCTACAAAACGGGCAATATCCTACAAATACACAAGCAACCTAATGTGAATCAAGAAGAAATAAAAGGTCTCAGCAAACCAATCTCAAGTAAAAAGAGTGGATCAGACATCAAAAATCCCCCAAAATAAACTTAGGACCAGATGGCTTCACAGGTGAATTCCACCACTCATTCCAAGAAGAGTTAGTATTAAACCTGCTGAAATGCTTCGGGAAAAAAAAATTGAAGAGAAGGGAATGCTACTTGACTGATTCTATGCAGCCAACATCACCCTATTCTGAAAACCTGATGAAGATGCTACAAAGAAAGTAAAATTACAGACCAATTTCTCTAATGAATATAGATGCAAGGGTCCTCAACAAAATACCTATAAATTGAATACTTGTAATACTTGTGAATCAAGTCCAACAGCACATTCATAGAATTATACACAATGATCAAGGGGTTTTTATTTCAAGTATGCAAGGATGGTTCAACAAAAAAAATTTAATGTAACACACCACATTAACAAACTAAAAGCGAAAACCACATGATCATCTCAGTCAACACAGAAAAGGCATGTGACAAAGTTCAGCCTCCTTTCTTGATAAAAACACTTATAAAGATAGGAATAGAAGAAAATTTCCTCACACGAAAAGGTCAAATATGAAAAACCCACAGCAAATACTGTACTCAATGGTGAGAAACAAAGTTTTTACTCTAAGTTTGGGAACAAAACAAGGATGCCCCCTGTAACCACTGTTATTCAACACTGTGCTAGAAATTCTAAGCAGGTCATTTAGGCAAGAAAAAGAAATAAAAGGCACCCAAATGGGAACAGAAGAAATAAAACTTTCACGATGTCATTTTGCGAATGGCATGACCCTATATTTAGAGCATCCCCAAAACAAACAAACAAGCAAAAAATTATTACAAAGCTTCTTGTGCTAATAAACAAGTTCATCAAAGTGACAGGATACAAAATCAACACACAAAAATCAGTAGTGTTTGTACACACTAGTAAAGAGTTATCCAAGGAGGAAATCAAGAAAGCATTCCATTTATAATAGCAGCTAAAAGAATCAGATATTTAGGAATAAACTTAACCAAAGTTGTAAAGGCCCTGTATTAAGAAAAATGCAAAACACTGCTAAAATAAATTTTTAAAAAAGACATAAACAAATGGAAGGGCATTCTGTGTTCATGGATTGGAAGGCTAAACGTCATTAGGAAGTTAATTCAACCCCAATTGATCTATAGATTCAATATAATCCAAATAAAAATTCTGACAGCCTACTTAACACAAATGGAAAAGCCAATTATCAAATTTATTTCAAAGGATAAGAGCCTCTAATAGTCAACAACACCTTGTAAAAGAAGAATGAAGTTGGAGGGCTCACACTTCCTACCATTAAAGCATATTACAAAGCTACAGTGAACAAAACAGTATTGTACTGCTATAAAGATTGGACAATGGAATTAAATTAAGAGTTCAGAAATAGACCCACACATCCATGGTAAATTGATTTTTGACCAGGCTGCCAACTCCACTCAGCCAGGACAGAACAGTCTCTTCAACACGTTTCTGGGAGAACTGGACAAACACAGCCAAAACAATGAAAGAGGGCCCCTCTCTCAAACCCTATATAAAAATGAAGTCAAAATGGATGATGGGCATAAATAAGAGGCAGAACCATAAACTCCTACATGAAAATGTAGGGAAGCATCTTCAAGATTTTGTGGTAGGCAGCGGTTCCTTAGACCTTACACACAGAGCATAAGCAACAACAAAAAGACTAGATAAATGTTATTTCCTGAAAATATAAGACTTTTGTGCTCCAAAGGACTTTGTCATAAAGGTTAAACACAGCCTATTGTGCATGAAAAGATGTAAGACATCACTAGCTATTAGGGAAATGCAAATCAAAACCACAATGAGATATAATTTCATACCTACCAGAATGGTCACTATTGAAAGTCAGAAAACTACAAGTGTTGGAGATGATGTGGAAAAATAGGAACACTTATTTACTGCAGGTAGGAATGTAAAATGGTACAGCCACTGTGGAAGACAGTTTGGTGGTTCCTCAGGAATCTAAGGCTAGAAATGCCCTATGATCCAACAACCCCACTATTAGGTATACACCCAGTAGAATTGAAAGCAGGAATGGGAACAGACATTTGCATACGTATGTTCATAGCAGCATCATTCAAAACTGCCAAAAGTTGGAAGCAACCCAAACATTAAACAGCCAATGAATAAATAAACAAAATGTGGTATACGCATGTGATAGAATATTACTCAGTCATAAGAAGAAATGAAGTCTTGATGCATGCAGCAATATGGATGAATCTGGAGGATGTGGATTCAAATAAGCCAGACATAAAAGGACAAATATGGTATGATCTCACTAATATGAACTATGAGCAAATTCATGGAGTTAATATCTCAAATATAGTTTATCAGAAGATAGAATGAGGATAGAGAATGGGGAATGGCTGCTTAATTTGTGCAGAATTTTTAAATGAGGATGACTGCAAATGTTTAGAAACAAATAGAGGTGATGGTAATGCATTATTGGGTATGTAAATAACAGCACTGGATCGTAGTTATCCACACCATGTGACTGTGGTTGAAAGGGAAATTTAGGATCATGTAAATCACTAGAAGGAAAGCAAGAGTATGGAACAGGGACTGTACAGCATAGTGAACCTGTTATAGATGGTGAAGGTGGCTTGTAGTACAAACACAAGAATGTTCTTTCATGACTTAGTACAAATATCTGTCACAGCTACAAGGTGTTAATAATAGAATGAAATATGTGGGGAAAAATGCACCTAATGCAAACTATAAACTCTAGTTAACAGTAATGTCTTGATGTTCTTCCAACAACTCTAACCAAGATAGCACAATGATAGTTAAGTAGCATTAGTAGGGGAGTATAAGGGACATGGGGCTTTTCTTTCTGAAGCTATGAAAGTGTTCTAAAGTTGACTGTGGCAATATAAACACAGCTCTGTGATTATAACACAGCAACACAGAGCCATTGACTGCTTGATTGTACAATTTGGATGGATGATATTGTGTGTGAATAAAACAATTAAAAAAAGAATGAAGTTTTGATGCATGCTACAGCATAGATGAGCCTTGCAGACATCATGTTGAATTAGATAAACAAGATCAAAAGGATAAATTTGTATGATCTCACTTATTTGAAATATCTAGAATATGGTAATTCATAGAGACAGAAAGTAGAATATAGGTGGGGTGGTTGAAAGTGAAGTTAATGCTTAAATGGTGTAGAATCTGGGATGATGGAAAAGTTCTGGTAATTTACAGTGGTAATGGTAGCACAACATCATGAATGTAATTAATACCATTGAATTGTATACTTAAAAGTGACTAAAATGGAAAATGTTATGTTATGTTACATATATATGTTTCCACAATAAAAACTAAAAATGAAAGAAAAAATGAAATGTAAACATATAGAACACTAAACAAATTAAAATTCGATCTTAATTTCTCTCTTTATTTCAATGTGCTCATTAGCCAACAAGAAATGATTGAAACTCTAACAAGGTAACATGAGTCACTAACAAAATAACATATCAATCATTTTTAATTAGCATACTTTAAATAATCTAAAATAGTTTCCTTTCATTTCAAAGGGGTCCTTTAAGCTATGTTTCTTTTCTCATATTCAAGGAATGGAGAACTTAGTTACAGTTTTTTTCTTAGTTTTTCTTTTTCTACTTTAAAAGCAAGGGAATCGAGGAAGGGAGGATCAACTTTCTAACGCAAGATAGACCTGTAATATAAAAGGGGTGAGAATTCTTGACTTCAGTTCTGTGATTTTCATTCCTGAAAGACTTTGGTTCATCTAGAAGATACCAATTCCTCGTCATCTTTACTTGGCTCTTTTCTGTAGGTAGTTTTTATTTCAAAATATATGCTGGAGCCCAGACTGCTTGGATTTGAATTCTTACCACCTGTGTAACTTTAGGCAAATTACTTACCCTCAACGGGCTTCAGTTTCCTGTAAAATGGAACTATTAAGAAGACTGAGTGCATTAATATAACAAAAGTGCTTATAAAAGTGGGTGGCACTATAAGGATTTGCTATTGGCTTTTAAATTACCCACTTTCTTTCCAGTTGTTTCCTCCTCTGCATTCCCTTATCTTAATTCAGAGAGGCCATAGGCATAACTACTAACAGTTTACGTTTGGGCATCAGGGAGATTTACATTTGATTTCTGGCCATACCACCCATTCATAGTGTGATTTTTAATAATTTACACTACCTCTCTGAAATTCAGTTGCAGAACCTTTAAATTGAAGGTGATATTTGTTTCTATCTTTCAGGGATGTTGGTACAAGCTATCCTTTCCCTACTCCAAATAGTTTCATTCTAAGGACCCATTCATTCAACCCCAACTCAAAGGCTAACAACTTCTGTGTGCAATTGTCTCAACTTGTTCCTTTCACAAATACTCATAGTTGTTTATCACTATATTTCTTCTCTTTTATCTTGTATTAAGACCATTTATGAAAGGAACACTTCTTTCCTATTAGCCTGCAAACTGCTTGAGAGTAGAGCTAAAGCCATATCTTCATTCAAGTCCCTACTGTTGATTGAATTGATTTGGTTCCATAAGACATGTACTTCACTGAAGAGGATATGAGTGCTGCCATAGAAATAAAGTGACCACAAGCAATTCTAACAATGAAGAGATACACCATAGCACCTCATATCAGGGAAATTTAAATCACCTCCCAACCTTATTGGTCTGATCTAAACTGCACCCTGCAAAAAACAAATTTCTTCAAGTGCAGTTTCAACTTGAAGAAGGATTTCACTGACATTTGAAATAATTTTCCCATTGTTAGTATCTCCTTTAATTCTCATCTCATGCTCCATCCACCATAACTCCAAATCCAGTGGAGGAATTTTTCTATTTTTTTCCTGGGTATTCTTATCCATCAGTCAATTTATCCATCCATCCAATAACCATTTATAACTCAACTACAAAGCAACAAGCACTGTGCAAGGCACCAGAATTATAAAAGTTAATGACTTACTTTTCCAGTTCCCAAAGAGGTATTGAAGCAATATGGTATCAGGAAATTCAATTTAATTAAAACTTATTGAACACCCACCACATATTTGGCTCTAGATGTGTGAATGTGAATAAAATACAGCCATGGGTATCAAGTAGCTTACAAGCCTACTGGAGAAAATCAACACTTAGAAAATTCAGTGTGATAGGGGTTGAGCAGCAAATATCAGACAGATACGGAATCATATATGGGCTCTGTCAAATGAGGACTCAATGGCCTGGGAGAAGTTGGAGAGCTACTCACAGTCACTTTTCTTATTTGTAAAATGGAGATAATAGTATCACCTAGAGTTACTTTGAGCACCAAGTGAATGTGGATAAAATGCGTATCACTTATCACTAATTTTAGAACTCTCACAGTAGTATTTTCCTTGTGGAGTCCCTTGGGGAATAAAGGAGATATTAGATGGGAAGCACCCTGAACACAGAAGGTGCTTAATACTTATCAGGTTCCCTCTCTTCTCCTTGACTCATTTGGACTGTGTAGACTTTATATTATTCTATCCATAGGGAATATTTTAGAGTCAGAGTTCCAAGTTCTCCTTAAGATTTTCTCTCCCCACAGGTTTATGCAGACAGCAGTTGAATCTTACTGTCATCTCAGGCTTCCACATTATCATTAAACACTTGACAACCTCACCCTCATCACAGATTAAGACAAGACCACCATTTCAACTTGGGACAAATCAAGTGACAAAAGTGATAAATAGTGGCCTCCAACCATGGCACCCTGTCCACGTTATTGGTATACACACAGTCAGAAAGAGCAGCTGCTCAGGGTACCACATTACATCTCAAACCCTTCCCTCAAAAGAGAAGTTAAGTTGCAGAAGGAGAACAGATATTCACCCATGAAATGGAAAGAGAGAAACAATATGGTTCTAAGTTTCTTTTAGAGTAAACAAGACGGTCTCTTCAAGTTTATCTTCCTTCTTCCATCACGTAAAATGATTTATTCATCAAACATTTCTGAGGCTATAATATGGGACTCTGCCTGTGCTAAGTGATGGTGAATAAGAGAAGAGGAAGACATTGTATTACTCTCAAGGCCCCCACAACATAGTAGAAAAGACAGATATTTATTTACATGTTATATGAGAGGAGTATACAAGGTGATGAGTAGAATTCCATATGACCATGTCATGTCTCAGCCACTGAGGAGTGAGGAGAAACTGACTATATAGTTATTTAATAAGCATTTTTTGAGCAATTGCTATATAACAGGAAATATGCTAAATTTTGAGCTACAGAGATCAATATGACATTATTTCAACCCACAAAGTTGCTCACAGCCTAGTGGCTGATATAGTAGGATGTTCCAGAAGGAGAACAGTCACCAGTTGGTGTGGCAACATGAAGGTAGGGGAAGGGTGAGGAATTCAGATTTGAGGTTATAGACAGTAGTTGGAGATGAGGTTGGTACCTTATTTAAAGAGTTCAGTAAATGTTAAAGGATTTATCAAGAAATTTAAACTTTTTTAAAAAAAAGTTAGAGTAAAATGCATAAATAGATATATGTGTGTGTGTGTGTGTGTGTGTGTGTGTGCATGTGTATAGCCATTTTCACTCCCAAATGAGAGAAGAGTGATCTAGAGCAACTCAAAGCTCTATTTCAAGAGGGGTTTATGAATCAGCAGCATCAAAGAGGCAATGGGAGCTACTCTGCAATTCAAAATCTTGGAGCCAGATCAGAGCTAATCAGGATTTTCATTTGAACAGAATCTTATGACCATATGATTCACATGTGCCTGAAGCAGAGTGAATTATGTATGTCAGATGAAAACACCTGTTCTTAATCCTAATCCATTACTGTGGGTTGTCTCCCCATTGTAAATCGGACCTTTTGAAGATGTTACCTTTGTCAAGGTGTGGCCAAATGAGAATCAGGTTGGGCTTTAATCTTTTTATTTTTTTAATTAAATTATTTTATTGCAAACAGTACTCTTGAGGGCACAGAGCAAATACAGTAATTGGCAGAGACATCTTGGGATCTTACTCTCAGAGGGTCCCCACATTTAGAAGGATCACCCTTACACCCTTCACGCTGCCACTGCATGTCAGCACATGTCTTCCCAGCGGGAGTATGAGCTCCTGAGCAGGCATTCGAATTAACTCCAGCCTCAAAGTCCTGCTGGTGGCCAGTGTCGCTAGCTCTCTGCCTCCGTCGCCGTCATGCTCTCTGTACGCGTCCCGCTCGCCACCCTGGCGGACCAGCAGCAGCTCCAGCTCTCACCCCTGAAGGGGCTCAGCCTGGCGGACAAGGAAAACACGCCTCCGGCTCTCAGTAGCGCCCGCGTCCTGGCCAGCAAGACCGCCCGGAAGATCTTCCAGGAGCCCGCCGAGCCGGAGAAAACTAAGGTACCTGTCTCCAGCGTGGAGGATGAACCACTTCTGAGAGAAAATCCCCGTCGCTTTGTCATCTTTCCTATAGAATACCATGATATTTGGCAGATGTATAAGAAAGCTGAGGCTTCCTTTTGGACAGCTGAGGAGGTGGATCTTTCCAAGGACATTCAGCACTGGGAAGCCCTGAAGCCTGAGGAGAGATATTTCATATTGCATGTTCTGGCTTTCTTTGCAGCAAGTGATGGCATAGTAAATGAAAACTTGGTGGAGCGCTTTAGCCAAGAAGTTCAGATTACAGAAGCCCGCTGTTTCTATGGCTTCCAAATTTTTTTTTTTTTTTTTTTTTTTAAAGGAAAGACAGAGAGAAGGAAGGAAGGAAGGAAGAAAGGGAAACATTTTTTTAAACATTTTCTTGTTTTATTGTATTCTGTTTCTCCGTTTTTGTTACATGGGCTGGGGCCGGGAATCGAACCGAGGTCCTCCGGCATAGCAGGCAAGCACTTTGCCCGCTGAGCCACCGCGGCCCGCCCCCCATATGGCTTCCAAATTGCCATGGAAAACATACATTCTGAAATGTATAGTCTCCTTATTGACACTTACATTAAAGATTCCAAAGAAAGGGAATTTCTCTTCAATGCAATTGAAACGATGCCTTGCGTAAAGAAGAAGGCAGACTGGGCCTTGCGTTGGATTGCGGACAAAGAAGCTACCTATGGAGAACATGTCGTAGCCTTTGCAGCAGTGGAAGGAATCTTCTTTTCTGGTTCTTTTGCATCGATCTTCTGGCTCAAGAAACGAGGACTGATGCCTGGCCTCACCTTTTCCAATGAACTTATTAGCAGAGATGAGGGTTTGCACTGTGACTTTGCACTCATGTTCAAACACCTGCTTCACAAACCTTCAGAACAGAGAGTAAAAGAAATAATTATCAACGCTGTTAGGATAGAACAGGAGTTTCTTACTGAGGCCTTGCCTGTGAAGCTGATTGGAATGAATTGCACTTTAATGAAGCAGTACATTGAATTCGTGGCAGACAGACTTATGCTGGAACTGGGTTTTGGCAAGGTTTTCAGAGTAGAGAATCCGTTTGACTTTATGGAGAATATTTCGCTCGAAGGGAAGACCAACTTCTTTGAGAAGAGAGTAGGCGAATATCAGAGGATGGGAGTGATGTCAAGTTAAACAGAAAATTCTTTTACCTTGGATGCTGACTTCTAAATGAACTGAGGATGTATTCCTTTTTCGCTGATTTTTTTTCCTTCTCAAAAAAAAAAAAAAAAATCAGCTACTTGAAACGTATCAACCAGCTACACCACAAAATAGCCCAATAGGAATATTTGATGGCATCTGTAAAACTGTGTAGCTACCTCAAAAGTAGTCCTGTTAATAATACAAGTGGAGTTGCCTAGGAGGATATCTAAGACACAAGGCTAGGAGGGTTTTTATGGAAGATTTTGGCTGTGTTTGGTTTTTGCAAGCAGGTTGGCTGTAGGTGACTTTGCTATATATAACTGTACCCGTAAGAATCTTGGCTTTTGGGAGGGGAGACCCTCAAGCTAGTTGGATCCAGCAGGATTGAGTATTCAGTTAACTCCCACAAGGCAGTTGGAAGATGTCATCCTCACTGCTTTAAAGCAGATTTTAAAGTTTACTTATTAGTTTGTATATAAAACTGGCACTTTATATGCAATAAACGTTGTACTGTCAAGCTACAAGCCTAATAGCTTCACTTCGTTAGTTTCTACACCAAAATGCAATGCAAAGTATTCAGTCGACCACTTAATGGGAGCCAATCCTGAATTTACTAGGTGACTAAAGTTAAACCTGTGTAGACTAAGCCTGTTCTATCTAAGCTTTATTTTCTTTCATGAATTGACCTTATAAAAATAAGGTCAGTTCTGTGCATACCAAGGTATTATCCAGAAGCTGCCACATAGAAGACAAAGTGTGTGTTTTATTCTGTAGCACAGCTGTGCATGTTGAAATAGAGTGTCCTGGGATAAGGGAAAAGAAGGTTTTAGGTTTTTTAAAGGGTAATCTTCCCGGGAGAAACTTCTAACTTAAGTCCTTAAAAATGGAGGCATTACCTTGGCTGACTGCTGGTGAACTCGGTCTTAATACCTGTGAGGGGCAGTAACATTTTATTTCTCAAATGCTTGTGTTTCCCCCACCTAATTGGGAGGAAATGATCCTCAAAGGGTCTTAGATGGGATCTGACATAATGCAAATTTTTCAAATCATCTTCATATGTGATCACCTCTACAAGATCTTGTTCTTCAGTGGTAAGGCCAGGACTGAAGTTGGGTCTTCTAAAAGTTGGGTGTGTTTCTTTAATTAGAAACTTTCTACATGTGGCCTTTGGATTTTACCTATAGTTCATGCTTGGAAGTAACCACCCAGTGTTTTCTTACAGTCATGATTGATTGATTGATTAGACATTGCCCAGTGCGATCACTCCTGACATTTGCCTAAATCTGGTGCCAACCTGATTGCCTAAACTTCAACAGAAAACTAGTGTGCGCTATTGATGTATGTTCCATTCAAATTTTTAATTTCAGAAGAAAGTATAAACTAATAGATATGCTTAATAGGGCTTGTGTTGTCAATCTGCCTTTATGTTGCAAACAAAAAAAGCCAAGACATTACATGGCAAGTGATGCTTGATATACATTGACACTTGCGCAGCATTTGTCAGCTGATGGCATTGACTGTTTGACCATTTGACCTCTGGCCTGTTGTAGGTTTCTTCAACACTTATTGTATAAATTGTCTAGTCAGTCTTTTTATTCCTGTAATATGGGACTTTTCTATCTATTGTATTGCTACTAAACTTAATAAATCGAGATTATGGCCCTTACACTTGGGCAACATTAAAATGAATAAGCACTTTTCCCTTGTGTTGTCAGGTACAAGGAGGGAATTTGGAATCAGATTTTAGGATTCCACTTCTCATTATTAGCTGTGTAACTTGAGAATTCTGCCAACTCAGATCCAAGTCCTTATCTGTTGAAAGGAAAAGTTTTTAGTGTAAAGCATTTCAAAGATTGAATACTGCACAAGTGTTAAATGATTAAAATAAAATTGTTCTGTCAGTTAAAAAAAAAAAAAAAAGTCCTGCTGGTGCTGCTCCCCTTCCCTGAAATGCCTTCCTATTGCTCAGTGCCTTCCATTCTTTCAAACCCTGCCCAGATCCCACAGCTCCAAGAGGGCACTTCTCTTAGAAAATCATTTTGCAGTCACCACCTACTATCCCACATCACACTTACTCATTTTGCACAATTCAATCCTGGCTTATATAAATGGGACTAAGGTTCTATAATCCTTAGCTACCCTCAAAATATCTAAATGTTGATAAGGACATAGCCTGGCTTCTGATACTAGAAGACCAAGCTAAGAAAGGCCAAGCTATAATATCTCCTGTCACTCTCAGGCAGTGGCTCACAATGCTCCCAAGGCCTAGAGGGGTTGGCATAATAGAAGCAGAAATATGTGAAAGCATCAGCACTTGCAAGGGACAGTGTGAACCCTCCAAACACGGGAAAACACGGGACCCTCCACAATTCCTTTCCCTGCATTATTCATGACCAGGACACAGGCAACCCATGATTACTTCTGACTGCAGGTGTGGGCTTTAATCTTTATTACTGGAAACCTTTAAAAGGAAATTCATACACAGGGAGAAGAAGCCATAGGAAGAATCTAGAATTCAAAGCGAACCAGAAGAGCAAGGAGAAGATAATGCCACATGCACTGCCATGTGATGGAAAAGCCAAGGACCCAAGGATCGCTGCCAACCAGCCCCAGAATGCCAGCATCTTGATGACACCTCAATTTTGGAATACCCCTAGCCTCAAAACAGTGAGCCAATACATTTTCATTGTCTAAGCTAACCTGTTCTGTGGTATTTAGGACTGCAGCTAAGACAATAAGACAGCATCTTAACATCTGAGAAGCATCTGTCTAGGAATTCAAGAAACTTACTCATGGCCACACACCTGCCAATCATAAGACACATTTCCTGACCTCCCACCCAATTGTTCTTTTCACTTTTACCCCCATTCCTCAGGTGTATATTTGACTCCTCCCCAAGGTGTTGGGGCAGGAGACTCTTGTTTCTAGTCATGATCAAGTAGGAAGAGTAGGTTTTTCTGGAAAGTACAGGCCTGAAGAGAGAAACCCCATCCTGGCAAAAAAAGGTTTCTACCAAAAATATTTATTGGAGTCAAACTCCACCATATCAATGCTTATTACAGTGTTAATTCATGCATTTTCCCAATAGATATTTTGTGCTAAAAATCTATCCTTAAACCAAATATAGGAAGAACAGTAACAGTAATAATGCATTTAGTTGTGATGGAATTAAAATTATTCTGATGAGTTGACATTTCTTTCAACAAGGAGATCTCTAGGGTGATGCATATGGCAATGGAACATGATGGCAGCATTTGTGGGGTGGCGTGCAGTACTGAAAGGATCAGAAGAGGGAACAAAGGGTATTGATGGGAGAGAGAAAGTCTTTGGCCATGGAAAGTGAGGTTCTGTTAGGAGTCTCAGTGTGCTTGACAATGGTTGGTGACAGAGGATTTTATACAAAGGTTGCCATGGACAATGTTTTTTGATGTCTCCAAATGTTTGAGAGACATTTAGAAATGTTTAGCCTAAGTAAAGGTTGTGAATTTTCAGATTTGAGCTTCTTCATATATGTTACCATTCCAGCACTGAGGCAGGTAGATTATTTTACACAGAACTTCAAGGACAAATAATGCTTCTCCTAAAGCTCTTATTTGAAATTATATCTCCAAAGTTGCCCCTTCTTCAATGAGCCAAGCCTCCCAGCATACATGTCTTTATATAGTTCCTACCCTTTAAGTCTGGTCTGCCCTATTGTTTGTCCTTGACTTATAGACTCCAGGAAGAGGGACACTGTGTGTCTTCTAATGCTAGGTCATAAGAAGCCTTGCAGCTTCTGCCTGAGTCTTTTAGAATGCTGGTTCATATGAAGCTTTATATAACCTCCATTTAATTCATATCACATCCCCATGAATTAGTGAATTAGGTATGATATAATGCCCTAAAAATCGTCTATATAATGAGGCACTTAGCAAATAAGATTGCAGCCCTCAGAGAGCTCAGAGTTGACTTCCTTCCCACCATTTTTCTTAGGCATCCTTTCTTTACTTCCCTGTTCTTTTATCTCATCAAAATGTAGGCAGGACTTTGTCAACCAGTACCTACATCTTTGCACAGCCAGCCAGTGTTCTTCCTGAAACTGGACTCTTTACCTTCCAGAACACTCAGCATGTCACCACTCACCATCAAATGTATCACTTTAAAACACCATTAAATCTTGCAACCTTCCTATCAAGAGGCAAACAATGCTATAACAGATGAGGCCCTAGGCTTCACCAGGAACAGTGGAAATAGGGAAAAGAAGTTGATTAAGAAGCACTGCAGTGTCTTGAGGTCTATGAAGTTAGTAGGGTGGGCATTATTGAGTACAGGAACTGAAATTCTAGGAGGCTAAGGAAGAGGTAATATATGTATTAAAACAGAATACAGTGAGAAGTCCCAGTGATGGCCAGATCTAGGAAGCATGAAGTTGAAGTTCAATGACGCAAAAACCATTGAAAATTGCAAAGTTTAAGAGGTAGGAAGACAGGATTTTTCATGGGTAACCCACAAAGAATTTTAAAGCACCCAATATTATAAGACTTGGGGTGGAGAGTAAGATCATGAATCAGGTATAGGCATCTCTAATGAATTTAGGGGAATGACCAGGGAGGCATTTTTATAAAAGAAGGCAGAGTAGAACTAGCTTCAGAGGAGATAGAGAAATATTGAATTAGGAGCAGTTCTGGGGAACTAGAAGAATTTGAACCTCTTTAACTACAGGCTTGTGGTTAATGTGATGTTCCTTCATTTATTCCATTTTGTGTGTGTGTGTGTGTGTGAGCGTACCGTGTGCAAAGAATGGGATTGGGATGTGGAAGAAAAACCAGTCTTCACTTAGTGCCTTGGGGAAGGGAACTTCCTGAGGGGAGAGGGCAGTCCCTTCAAACATACGCTTCAGAACAATACTTATAGTACATAGGAGTTTGTTGTTGCTTTTTACACAAAACAGTTTTTCACTGCTACTTTCTTGATCACACTTATGAAAATTCAATTTCACAAACACTGCTTACATAGAAAAAATCAAGCCTCGCTTAAGGAAATAAAATAATTACTGTGATTGCCAAGCCATTGATTCCAGGTATTCTAGTAGCTTGTTATTAAGCTGGCCACCATGTGATTTTGCTCTTTGTCCTACCTCCTATCAATTTGGCTGTCATTTTACTCTTCAGCATTTCCTTCCTCAGAAGGCAAATAAGAGAAAAGAGAGAGTAAAGACAATGCTATATAATTTGTCTTTCCCATGGTATAAATTCCTTTCATATCTGTCATTTCAAACGTTCCAGAAACTTCACTTGCATCAAAGTATTGGGCCCTACCCACAGAGATTCTGTTTCAGTATGTCTGGGTTGGACTTGGAGAAATCACATTTCTAACAAATTCCCATGTGATGCTACTGCTCCTCATCCAGGAATCGAGCTTGAGAACCACAGGTACACAGAAGTCAGGGAATCTGGGTAAGATTTCTGGAACCGATGTAATCATGTAGTCTCAGACAAGGTAGTTAACTCCATCAGTTTCTTTATCAGTAGACGGAGACTATAAATAACACCTGTCTTTAAGTAATGGGTATAATGATTAAGGGAATTAATGCATGTGAAATCCTTTTGTAAACTCAAACATCTATGCCATTTTAAATTTCTCCTATTTTACAGTGGGAAAACTAAAGCAGAAAAAAATTGCAATTGATTTAAAATGTGAATTTTTTATTCATTAAGAATTCAATGAATTTTTCCCCACAATCTGGCAATAAACACAGATGGGCTGAACATAAGTAACTAGTGAAAAGATCTGATTCTGTTCCTCCTCTACCATTTATTTATTTACTATTTACATTTCACCAATTCTCACTGGAGACTTCCATATTTTTTATCTCTAACCCTGGTCGGTCTCCTTCGGCATGCTCAAAATTTGCATATTCAGCTGTCTACTGGATATCTCCTCTTAAATATTTCATACACATCTAAGAAACAATTGGGAAACTTCAAATTCTTGATTCCCTTCCCCTCCCCATCCACTCCTGGACTTTCCATCCTCAATGATACTACTCTCATCTCAACTGCTTACCTTCCTTTCTCCCTCCCTTACATTATGCATCAGCCAATTCCTGCTGCCATAATATTTCCCCTGAAATTCTGCAAAGGCCTCCCAAATTGGGTCCATATGTCATGTTCTTTTCCCCTGAATAGCCATAATTATCTTCTCAAAAGTGTACGCAAGGTGATGTCTCTCTTTCACATCTTTTGTGGGCTTCTCACTGAAGTTAGAATACAGTCCACACGTTCCCACTGAACAGAAGGTCCTGCAACCTGCTCTACTACTTGTCCCCTTGCTCCCACGTTCCAGTTATTCCGCCTGCTCTATGTCATTTAAAGCATTATATTTTTACTGTTATTTTGAAAGTACAATAACTGATCCATACAAAAGAACATATGTGGTGTGTATAAGCTACAAAGTAATAAAATAAGTATTCATGATCCTATCCCCTATTTGAGAATTAAGACCTTTGCTTGGTCTATATAGGCAGCCCCTGCTTCCCCCAGTGCCACCCAAATCATTGACCTCCATACTGCCTCTCTCAGGGGTAAACATTTTTCCAAATTTTGTTTATAATACTATGGCTTAAAAATAGTCTTATTATATGTATGTATCTGTTATATTTGCTTGATTTTAAGCCTTACAGAAAATAGTACCATACAGTAAATTGTCTTCAGTCAGTTGCTTTTTACCTTCAATATGTTCTGAAGTGTATCCATTTTGTTGAAGCAGATTCAAGTCTCCCATTTCCTCTGCTGGGTAAATATTCCACTCTGTAACTAAACTACAACTCATGGGACAGCAACTTATTTCTCTTATTGATGGACATTTGAGTTGTTTCTACTCTGTTGCCATTATCAATAATGCTGCTATACACTTTTTTGTATATGTCTCCTGGTGGATATATGAGAGTGTTTTGGTTTGCTAAAGCTGCCAGAATCCAATATACCAGAAGTGCATTGACTTTACAAAGGGATTTACTAGGCTACAAATTTACAGTTCTAAGGTCATGAAAATGTTGAAATTAAGGCACCAAGAGGGGGATACCTTCTCCGAGGAAAGTCTTAGGGCATCCAGGTTTCCTCTGCCACGTGGGAAGGTACATGGCGGCACCAGCTAGCCCTCCTCTCCCACCTTCTGGTTCCAGTGGCTGTCTCCAGATGGTCTCTGACCATTTCTTTCTCTTTTATCTTCTCTCTTGGGTTCTCCGAGTTTCCTCTGTCTTTTTTCTTCTCGTAATGGACTCCAACAAGGGGATTGAGACCCACTTTAAATGTTCTGGGACACATCTCCATGGAAATCGCCTAACCAAAAGTTCTCATCTGCAATAGGTCTGCCCCCACAAGAATGGATTAAGAGAACATGGCCTTTTATGGGGTACATAACAGCTTCAAACCAGCACAGAGAGAATATGTGCTTAGAATTGGAATTGTTGGATTACAGAGAACACAAACGTCCTCTACACAATGGTGACAAACTACTTTCAAAATATTTGTACCAGTGTACCCTCCCATCACAGTGTATAAGTTCCCTTTGAATTCCATCTACTCCAACCTTTAGTCTAACAGATTTCTTAGCTTTTGCCAATTTAGTGGTATAAATTGGTTTCTCAGTGTGGTCTTAATTTATATTTCCCTGATTACTAACAGGATTGAACATTTTTTAATATGTTAATTTGGGCTTAATGTTCATTCAGCCTTATTTTTTGCACAAGATTTCTAGAGATCTGAAATGTACTGTAAAATAGTGGTTCTTGAATACCAATCCTTGGACAAGCACCTAGTTAAGAGAGTTAGAATTGACAGGAAGATGGGAAGGGAGAACGTGGAAATATTCAAATTAGCCAGGTATCTCCATCCAAATAACAATCTTAAAGATCTGGGGGTGAGGTGAGGGTTAATGTGATAAGAATTTATATGCATTTTAAATCTCTCCATGTGATTTTCTTACAGCCAGCAAGGTTTGAGCCTCACAGCTTTAAAGCACTACGTGGGTACAAATTTGTATTCAAATTGAAGTTGCTACTAATACCATTGAGAATGAAGAATTAACTGCAATACTTGCAGAAAAAATCAAAGTGGATGGGCTATTGAAGATGTGCTATAAGGGTTCTAAATATTTCTATACAGGTGATTTTAAACATTCAAATCAACCAGTTATTTTGATGACTTTGTAGGAACAATGAATATATATTTTCATCTGTAGACTTGTTATGACTATGAAATAATTAACATCTAAGCACAATTCCTGGCATATAGTAAGTTCTCCCGAAATGTTAGCTGAATTATTTAGTATGCTATTAAAATGTAGATGAGTTAGAAATAAACTGCCTCAGTAATATCACTAATATTTAGCAATCTACCCATTCTTCCTATCAACAAATAATTTTTGAATACAAGGTATTCAGGTGGCCTTTTGTTGGGAAGCAAATCCTGAAGGCAAGGATGTTGTAGTTAATAAAGGATAAGATGTATGCCCAACAAAAAGCCATGTGGAGTAGAAATAAGTGCCGTGATAAAGGTTGGATCAAGAGCTGTAGAGTCAAGAGGAAGGAGAGATTGCTCCTGGCTCGGTGAGGTGGGTGGGGGCTCTGAGGACATTCCAGCCTTGGAATGAACACTGGTAAAGATTCAAAGGTGGTATTTGACCTATGAGAGGGAAACAAGAAAGCACATCTGAACAAAGACAAACCAGGCTTGAGATAAGCAGAATCAGTGCCATGATAAGATACTAGCAAGGTGTGCCAGAATTTGTCTATGGGGATACGTTAGGATACCAGCTGGACATAGATGGCCCCTGAAATTAAGAAATCTGAGAACAGTTTAATGAAAACACTATGAATGAAAATAAATACCCTAGCCTCATTCCCTTCCCTCTCCACAATCTCCTGCCAGGATCCTTAGCGGCATAGTCATATTTCAATTGAATGTACCACAGTGTAGAAACATGTCCCTAATTCTTATCATCTCATTATAAACTTATGCTTACTTCCTCCAGAACATTTCACAAAAATCCTCCCACTACATATCATGGATTTTGTCTTTCAGTCAGGTTTCTTGTCATAATTATATTATTTTAAAACATGCAAATTAACTTGTGCATTATCGTATGTTTTGTGTGTCCCTGTGACCTACTTTTCAGTTGTGTGGAATCTCATAGCATTTCACAATCACAACAAAGGGCAGGTAATTATAGCACACCACTCAGCAGCATAAGCATGAAGCGTTTAGATTATGGGATCATTATATGCACATGACAACAGAGAATGCCCTGCCCGTAGATGAGGGAAACCACAAAACAACTCTGGGGAATTGATGAGAACACAGAATAACCCAAAGTCTCATTCACACGTCAAGTTAACTAGGATGCTAATGATTTCTGACGGGTAGGGGGATGTAGCCTCCACTCTGACATTAACGAACTGTTTTTCTTAGGGCAAGTAATTTTCTTCGAACTGGGCTTTTGGTATGGGCTTAGTGTGCTTAGCTCCCTTTTCTCTACCTTCTTTTGGTGACAGATTTTGCTAGTGAAGCCAAAGAGATGGGTGCATGACACAAACTGACCCAATCATAGATTGTTCCATTCCACAACACAGAGACCTTGTGCTTGGGCATTTTCTGGGCAGGGAAAAGTATATCTCTTACTTCTTTAGCTATAAAGCTGCAAGAATGTGTTCCCTGACCTGTCAGTCACTATGCCACTTGCCGCCTGGGTAGAGGAAGAACCCAAGAGCATAAGGCTAATACTCAGAGAGAAGGAGAGGAGGGGGAATCCGGCCAAGGGCGGCTAAGTCAGGCTCCACTCTCGGCCAGACCTTCCCAAGTTGGCTGTCTTCCTGCATTTCATCTTCGGATTCTATGAACCACCTAAGTCTCCTTCCTGTGAATCTATTTCACTTAATCCAGTTTGTGTTGACTTTCTGTTACTTGCAATTGACAGAGTCCTGCCCGATATTGCACAGACACTGCCAGGCTCAGGCCAGCCCTGCTGCACTCTGCTTACTTTTCTCTTCTCTTCCAAACCATCGTGGCTCCCTTCCTCACTTTATTTGGATCTTGACTCTCAGTGAGGCTTCCCTTGGACATTCTGTCTGAACCACCCCTCTAGTGTTTTTCCCTCCTTCTTTTCCTCATCAATATTTAATATACCAGATATCACTTTATTATCTTTTCTCAACTTGAATCAGGGAGGAGTTTTTATTGTTTTGTCCACTGCATATCCCCAGTGCCGAAAAGAGGCCTAGACATAGTTACTGCTTAATAAATATTTGTTAAGTGAACAAATGAATTTTTAAGGCCTCCTATAAGCAAGACCTGTGTTCAGAGATTGACACGTGTGTTCTAGTTTACTAGCTGCCGGAATGCAATATATCAGAAACAGAATGGGTTTTAAAAAAGGGAATTTAATAAGTTGCTAGTTTACAGTTCTAAGACCAAGAAAATGTCCCAATTAAAACAAGTCTATAGAAATGTCCAATCAAAGGCATCCATCCAGGGAAAGATACTTTGGTTCAAGAAGGCCAATGAAGTTCAATATTTCTCTCTCAAGTGAGAAGGCACATGGCGAACACAGTCAGGGCTTCTGTCTCAGCTGGAAGGGCATATGGCAAACATGGCATCATCTGCTAGCTTTCTCTCCTGGCTTCCTGTTTCATGAAGCACCCTGGGAGACATTTTCCTTCTTTATCTCCAAAGGTTGCTGGCTTGTGTACTCTCTGCTTTGTGGTGCTGCAGCATTCTCTGCTCTCTCTGAATCTCTCTCTTTCTCCAAAATGTTTCCTCTTTTATAGGACTCCAGAAACTTATTAAGACCCACCTGAATGGGTGGAGACATGTCACACCTAATCTTGCTTAACAACCACTCTTGATTAAATCACATCTCCAGGGAGATGATCTGATTACAGTTTCAACCATACAGTATTGAATAGGGATTATTCTGCCATTTTACGAAATGGGATTCTGATTAAAACATGGCTCTTCTAGGGTCCATACATCCTTTCAAACCAGCACACACATGTAATTTCATTTAGCTCATTCAAATTTTCTCCCTCTTTCTCTCTCTCTCTCTCTCTCTCTCTCTCTCTCTGTGTGTGTGTGTGTGTGTGTGTTTGGTAAAGATGATCTCGTGGAAGGGTCTCGTTATATTAAAGTATCTTCTCTTGAAAACTGTTAGCTTCATGAGAACAGGGGTCTTGCCTGCCTTTTACAGTGCTGACCCCCACTGCCTAATGCAGTTCCTGGAACCTAGAACCTACATTAAGCGTAGTTTTACCTTTAAATACAATAACACGAAATGTACCTTATATCTTAAATATAGCAGTGCTCCTTTTCAGTCAGGTAAATTTTATAATTTCATGGACACTGAATGATGTCACCACTGAGGCTTCCCTTTGGAGGCTGGCTTGTGAAGAGCTCTGCACAAAATGGGTGACCTATTCTTTGCCATTTGCATTGGACTAGATCTCCTTTCCACTGGTCTTCTCCATATGTCTTTTCTCCCAGATTCTTAAATCATATTTTCATATCTTTGTAAACCACCTTGAATCCTTTTTGAAACAAGGTGGAGAATAAGTTCATTAATTCACAGATTCATTTAATTCTCACAGTAATTCAGTGAGGTAGGTATTAGTTCCCTCATTACATGGGAGAGGAAACTGAGCCTAAGAGATATTAAGCAGTTTGTCTGGGAATGCCAGAGTCAGGTTTCAGATCTAAGAAAATCTATCTCCATTATATGTGCTCTGTCGACCTCTCCATCATATGCTTTGAGCCAAGGACTACAGGAAATATTGCACAAGGAAACAGGAGTCCGGGGGTCAAATCCCGCCTTTTCTGTTTTCATGACCTACAGGCGTTGCGTATTTCTGAATCTCGATTCCCCCATTCTTCATTGCAAAAGGTTGTGTGTCTCCCTTCCAACTGCTGGAGTGCCACCTGTTCCCACCATCAATGAGGGGCCTTGTCTGAGAGACGGTGGTCAGAGTTCCAGAGTGAGGTGTCAATTTAGAACAAGTAAATTTTGTCCAAAGGACAATATTTTCATCTGATATTTACAACAAATAAAGTCAGATAGTGATGATGAGCCCCATCTGAAATGGTTCTAATTGCTATCCTACAGACTCTGCAGGGGTCATAGAAAGATCAGTATCTGACAACATTGGGAGACCTTGGCCATGATGGACAGGGAACGGGCTTTGGCTTTAGATATTCTTTGGGTAAAATCCAGACCTGTTTGCTTGCTCTGTTATTCTGAACTACCTCATCTCCTTGGATTTTACTTCTTCTATGAATCAAGTTGTACCAGAAAACCAGTTATCATATTTACCATCCACATAGTCATACTTTACATCCATTTGAAAGTAATACCTTCAAGAATGGCCCTCTGCACAGAGTAGCTAGCCTTTTTTTTTCTTTTTTTTTTTTTTTTTGCCATGTGCTTTTTCATCACAAATTTATTTTGCAAAGATCATTCTATTCTCAGGACCTCTTTGGAGCTGGCCAGGTCCTTGCAAAAACAAAAATTTTTCAGGATGCTTAATTCAAGAAAGATATTCAGAATATTATCCCCGAAAAGATCTAAGCCCCTGAGAGAGCTTATATAGAAGTGAGAACAAAGCTCACATCTCCCACTTGATTCATTCATTCATTCCACGAACATTTACTGAATTTTTGTTCCATGTCAGTCCCCATGTCTGACATGAATAAAATAAAATAAAATAATGTAGGAGGTGGGATGGGTCAGACAAACAGTGTGAGGAAGGAATAGAGAAGGGCTTACAGGAGTACAAAGAAGATTCAGTTAACCCCGTTTTGGAAGGTGAAAAAGATCAACTTGTTTTAATGAAGATGCATAATCTGAGGCACCTTTGACACCATGGGGTCTTCATACACATGGCTGATACTAACTTTCAGACTCTAGAGAGCATTTGGCCTCTGCCTATGGGTTCTGTTGACCTCAAGCATGTGATCTGTACTCTTGCCTTCCCTGGGGATTCTGCTCATTGGCAGAATGGCTTTCCATTCCCTTGCTGCTGTCCTCAGAAGGAAGCCATGTAATTCATCTGGCTTGGTGTTTTGTCAATTTTGAATGGTCCTAATTGTCTTATTTTCTGCTTCTTTGCAAGAGTAAAGCCTTTTAATATTCCATTTCCCACCCCTGCCCCCAGAGGAAAAAAGCTCTCTCTCTATAAAATCATTATTTTCTCCCTTCCTTATATAAAAAGAAAAAGGAAGCAAAGAAATTCCCCATGCCATGGAGGTCCCAGATACACCTACTGTATACCATGCATATGCCAGGACTATACTGTTAGATCCTAGAGTTGCTATTGTAGTTTGGAGCTGTCTCCAAAAAAGTTTAAGAAAAATATGTTCTTAAACTTAATCCATTCCCATAGATATGAATTCATTGTAAGTAGGACCTTTCTAACGAGGTCACTTCAGTTAAAGTATAGTCCACTTCAATCAGGTTAGGTTTTAACCTATTACTGGAATCCTTTATAAGCAGAATGAAATTCAGACTATGAGAGACAAAGCTACAGGAAACAAGAAACTGAAATTCAGTGTAATCTGGAAGAGAATTGAGAGGCCAAGGGAAGCTGCCATGGGTATTGCCAAGTGATAAACGACCAGAGGATTGAGGATTGCTGGCAGCCAGCTCCAGAAAACCAGTCTCAGAGAAGAAAGCATGACCTTGTTAATACCTTTATTTGGACTTCATACTAGCCTCAAAACTATGAGCTTACAAATTCCCATTTATTAAACCAACCTATTGCACGGTATTTGCCTAAGCAGCCAAGGAAACTAAAACAGTTGCTCAGGTCAAACTCCTCGTTTCCACACATAGTATCTGAGATCTGGAGAAGAAGGGGTGTCTCAGGTGGAATCTCCAGACTTCTACTTCCTCCCACATCAGCCCACCTTCTCTGAAGGGCCAGAGTTTAGTACTGATGCTCTTTCCAATCGTTGTGTTTACTGTGACCAGTGGTCCTATCTTACCCAATAATTCTTTTCCTGCCACTTATTACTGAGCAGAGAGGGAATACTAGACCCTGTGATAACTGCTTTATATCATTTCTCTTTAGATGATAAAGGACCTTTAAGAGCTTGCTGGAGTAATATGGTTGCAATGGAATAATTTAAAAGAACCACATAGAAGAGTCCAATATTGCCTCCTTGGATTAATGTATAATTTGGTCCCTCATTTGCAAATCAAAGAAACCATGGAACCTACAATTCTTTCCCAATGGCTCTGCTGAGCCTCAGATTCACAAAACCAGTTACCAGTTGAACCTCCCCATGTATCCTCTGTCAATTAAATGCAGCATTTACTACTACTTGCTAGACACAGAAGCCTAATATCTACTCTAGGTATTTGTCTTACCATAATCTTGAATTTGTTTCTAAGCATGGACAATATAACTTTTAACCATCTTTAACCTAAGTGGTAGATATTGCCTACATAGAAAAAGGAAGTGGTATGCCCAAATTCACATACAAGCTAAGGAGGATGTCAAGGATTCAACCCTACATATGACCCTATTTTCTCTCCCAGTACCATGAAGAAAAGAAGAGAGAGGAACTAGCAGAATGGTAGTTTTCCTTCTTTTAGCAATTTATTTAATCTCTCTGAATCTTAGTTTCTTTATCTACTAACAAAAATAAAAGGGTATAATATCTCCTTTGCTTATTTTTCATTAAAAATAAAATCCCAGACTAAATGGAAAAAAATACCCTGTAAATTTTTAAAGTAATTTCAGCAATTAATTTTGAATGAAAATCTTTTTTTTTCCCTAGAAGAGACAGCAGGATCTAATATTTTATATCAAATATTGAGTCTCAAAATGCTGACAGTTGGCACTTTGAAGTTCAGAACCAAAGATAAATGGAATGCATTTATAAGCTATATGATCTGGAAAATGGGAAGAGAGAGTAGATGTTTAAAACAAAGAGAAGAAACAATTGGCCGAATAATCAGAAAAATAAAATGACATATTAACAGCCTCAATATACCACAAAGAGGGCGGGCCGCGGTGGCTCAGCAGGCAAAGTGCTTGCCTGCTATGCCGGAGGACCTCGGTTCGATTCCCGGCCCCAGCCCATGTAACAAAAACAGAGAAACAGAATACAATAAAACAAGAAAATGTTTAAAAATGTTTCCCTTTCTTCCTTCTATCCTTCCTTCCTTCTCTCTGTCTTTCCTTTAAAAAAAAAAATATACCACAAAGAACAAGGTAACTGATCAAATTCATTGGAGATTTTTTTTTTCTTATAATAGTTTCAGTGGACAGATGTGAGGGGAAGGATCAGTCTGTTAAGAACAGCAGCAGAGGAACTGGATAAGAAAAACACAAACAAAAATCATATTATTTCATTATTGTACAATGCAACTTCATGGTCAAACACAAATTCAGATGCAGGACCAAACTGACAGTAGCAGAATAGACTGGCTAGGAAGTGAAAGGATGATTTCTTCAGTCATGATTGACAATCAAACCTACCATGAAATATAGAGTTCCCTTCCTTCTCAGCATGTTTCAGGCTCATAGTTTTCATTCAAACACCATGGCTTTCTCTAAGATTGAGTTGCTGGTGACATAGTTTCTACCTAGAGTCAGGAGAAATGGATTTTGCTACTATAATGAACAAACAGTGAGACCTCAGGCACATCATACAACTCCTCTGACTGTTTCCTCAACTGTAAAATAGTGCTTCTACTTATCTCTCAATGCTGTGTTGAGTTGAGAAGGAGGTAATAGAGCTTAATGGGTTTTGGAGCAAGGTTGCCTGGTGGGTTTCAATCTCAACTTCACCACCTGTGTGACATTGGACAGGTGACAAGTTCTCTGGTCTCAATGACTTCATCTGTAAGTTTGGGAAAAGGACAGAACCTGTCACTGAGTTCCCATTGGGATTAACTGAGTTAATGTAGACAGAGTTCTTACATCAGTATCTGGCACATGAAGACACAAACGTGTTAATTGTCATTATCCAAATGTGAATGAAATTTAAGCTATTAAAAGTCCTGTCAAGCATGAGACTGCAAGAAGAAGAAGTGGGGGTGGGGGGCGGGGTGGAGGAGAAGGAGAAGGACTCAGACCTTTTATATATGCCATCATCATTGATAAAGTCAATTAGAGTGCTTGGGCAACACCAATTGATACAATGGAATATATTCCAGAATAAGGAAAAGGAACAGAAAAACAGAAAGATGAAGAATATGAGAGGAAAGGAAAAAGTTTACTAGAAATGTTAACTGGGAATTGACACCTGGCGGACTCCTATTCCACTTCTAAATCCAGATCAGTCATCACTTTCTGAAGCAAGCATTGTGAAGAAAGTAAATAGAAAAGCAGTTTGTGACAATAACGTACCCAGATGTATATTCTTGGCTTTGCTTCTTAATGACTATGTGGCCTAAGGCAAGTGGCTTAACCTCTCTGAGCCTATTTACTTTTTCACAAATTGGGATGATGGTAACAATATTTAGGTCATAGCATTTTGTGAGAAGTAAAGGAAATAACTATATAAGGTATTTAGGACACTGTCAAGTACTTGCTAAGCAACTATCAGCAGGCATTATTCTTGGACTATGAAATATGTCCAGCAGTGTTCATGGCTCTGTTCAGATAAATTGTAAAAATTCTTGGGACAATCAGCTGAAAACAGTGGAGCTCAGGGATAGTCAATCATTTCCCTAGGACCCCTTAGCTAATGAGCAGCAGAGCTAGGATTCTAATCCAACCCTTTCTGGTTCCTAAATCCCTGGTTCCACTCCCTCACAGATGAGTCACCAAGTGTAAATTGCATTCCTTCCACTGCATAGCACATTACTTAACACCGCAAAATAGAATTTTTGCTTATATTAAAGAACCACAGCTTTCTGCCTAAGCACAAAGCTTAGGCAAATTTTAAAGCATTAAAATAAAGCTTAGGCATTATTTTAAAGCCAAATTTGAACAGCTAATAAAAATTACAGCAACTATGGCTTATTAAATGCTAGTTACTTTGTATAGATCGCATCATCATATTTTACCAATCACCTGTATTTGTCGGGTGCTATACTTAATGTTTGATATACAAATTTCTTAAACCTTAAATGGAATAAGAATTACTTGGAGATCTTGTTAAAATGCAGATTCTGATTCAATATTTCTGGGGAAAGCCTGAGATGCTACATTTCTAACGAGCTGCCAGGGGAAGCTTATGTTAGCAGTTTGTAAACATCATTTAAAGCAGTAAGATTTTAGAGGATTTTAAAATTCAATCTTGACATTAACATTATAAGATTTTGACAGGAACCATTAGGCCCATTTTACTGAAATAAAAATTAAGGCTCAAAGAGGTTGTATGCTCTGCCTCCAGGCATAATTAGTAGGAGACACAGCAAGGATTCCTGCTGCCATCTAGCCAGCTCCAATATCTCTCAGATACCTTCCTTCATATACATTATAGATTATATATTATCTGCATCAAGATTTAGTGCTTTAAAATATTCACACATTTTACTTAGCCAAATGTTCCCACATATTAAAGAAAAAAACTAACGACAAATCAAATGATGATAAATCTATATTCTTGATCTCTATAAGATCAGTCTAGTAGGAGGCCAGAGAAACGAACAAACACTTACAATATAATATGAAAATAATCAGCGCTGGCGTGGCATAGGCAATCAAGGACTAATAACAGTCTCATGGGAGTATCAATTAGTTTAGCCTTTCTGGTACGCAATGTATTTATATATATCAAGATTCAAAAAATATATATCAATTGACACAGTGATTGCATTTCTAGACATTTGCCCTAGAAATATATACAAGTGAAAAAAAGATGTGTAGATAAGGATGTTCATTGTGGCATTGTTTAAAAAGAGTGAGTCACTGAATACATTTTAGATATCCCACAAAATGGAATACTACAAATATATTTAGAAGAAGGTAAATCTACATGTATTGGCTTGGATGACTTTCCATAGTATATTTTCATATGGGGGAAAAAAAGCATGTTACTGAACAGTATGCTTGGTAGGACTTTTTGTATCATGAATGTTTATATAACCAGTAAAACTAGAATACAGTGCTTGTAGGGGGGTGGGTAAAGGAAACAGTTTTCACTTTCTCTTTTATACAATTCTATTTAACATCTAGCCAAGCATATATGTTGTTTTTATAAATGGCATTAGAAGGATATTGCCATCGTAGAATGAAACATTCACGGTCAGAAATATGATAACAGAAGGTGTTCAGAGTGTTACTGCAAAAGAAAGGCAGCAACTTGTTTCTCTGCCTGACCAGGTTTAGGAAACTCTGTAGAGGTACTCTCCAGTAAGGGCTTAGAAGGTTGATTAGGATTTTCTTTGAAGATGAAGAGAGGAAAAAGCCCTCTTACACATTGTGGGACAACTTAGGCAAGTCATTGTGACTTGGTGATACCAGAATGAATAGATCTGAGCCCATTCTGACTTAAAGTCGTTCCCAACCTGTGTGATAAGGCAATGCACACTCAAGACAAACTGCGACTCTATTAAGTTTCATGCACTAAGTTTGTTTTCATGGAAACTGTAATTTCCAGAGAGTTCCTGGATAAATCCTGACATGCAGAGGGACCAGCCACTCCAAGATTATCAACTAATACTATACCCCTATCCTTTAGTCTTGGTACCCCTTCTCATCACTGATTTTTATAACTTAACTTTACTGGCACAAATTTTCCCCTGTAAATACATAGTACATAATTGAAATTTTAATGACTACATTATATTCTATTGAATTGGTAACCTATAATTTATTTACCTAGTTGTCAGACAGGCTGAAATAAGCAACATGATTCAAATCATTTCACTCATCTTTTTTATGAATTATGTATTTAAAATAAATTCCCCAGAGACAGATTATTAGGACAAAGGTTATGACTCATTTTTTCTATGTGTCTTCAAAAGGCCACTCCTCATTTA
Source organism: Tamandua tetradactyla (assembly GCF_023851605.1). Taxonomy (NCBI): domain Eukaryota; kingdom Metazoa; phylum Chordata; class Mammalia; order Pilosa; family Myrmecophagidae; genus Tamandua; species Tamandua tetradactyla. The sequence continues at coordinate 64,458,363 of NC_135334.1, read as the reverse complement.
TGAGCGTTTATCACGATGCCACCAGTACTTGCTACTGTTTTTAAACAAAATATTAATAATTTTAAAGGATGTAAAACTGAGACTTGCTGTGATACGATATTTTAAATTTTCAATCGCAAGTGTTAATGAATTTTTTTGTGTTAGGGTAGAACACAAAATTCTTAAATTTTAAGAAAATTTATTGGGTTCCAGGATTCGGTATGATTGCTTCATCTCTCTGTACTCCTGTTTCCTAACCACAGAATGAAAATAATATCATGTAGCTGGTCAGATTTTTGTAAGGATTAAATGAGTTAATACACATAAAGTGCCTGGAATGGTATAGCACTTGGTACACAATGTCACTCCATTTATTCCAAGTATTGTTACTATTATTATTATTATCAATCATACAATTAATGGCATTATACTGATAGAAATAGTAGGGGTAGGGTTTCCAAACCCTGTTTTGAGAATTGTCAGTTCAATTCATTCAAGACATTTCTCTAATAGATTTACATGTGCACTGTTTACATTTACACTGCTTTAATTATTCCCAAAACCACACAGCTACATATTTATGTGTTACTTTGGGAAGGTACTTCCTCTCTCTTCGTTTCCATTTCTTTATCCACAGAATGGCTATATCTTGCAGGACTTTCGTGAGGATTTGGAATAATATACATAATGAAAAAGAGAAGAATTAATCTTCTTAGAGGCTAAGAATTACCATAGAAAGATGGTTTCATTTGTTCAGAAATTACCATAAGTCCACTTGAACTTGGGCATCAAGGATTTTGAGAAAGAAGGAAAACTAAGTCTTAATGTGTTAAGAATTTTTTTTGAGGAGAGGAAAGGAGAGGGATGGGAGTGGGGCAGAGGCTTTCCTGTGTCATCCTGTGACACATCACATTCTGCATAAAATGTCCGTATTCACAACATAAGTGGAGCAAATTCACTTATGTGAGATTTGAGCTTGGCGTGGAACAGTGCAAAGTGGTCCCCAGGGAAACTCAGGTGCCCAGAGCTTAGTTAAGGGGCAGTGTGCAGAGGGACAACATGAAATTAATCAAATTTCTCCCATTAAGGCTCTGGACATCCCAACACCATGGATCTCCAGGGAGATCCCAGGTAACATGTAGATTGTATCGATCCAGGACAGGGCCTAGTGCATTCGAATTAATTGCTCAATAAACTGTAGCATAAGTTTTAACATATAGCATTTATATTTTGCTTTATAGTTGACTATGCATTTTCACATACATCATCTCATTTGAACTCATTTAATTTTCACAAACATTCCTTTGTTTGACATAGTGAGGCAAATATTTTTCTGAATCTGTTGTTTTCTTTTTCATTTTAGTTATGACATTTTTCATCATGCATACATTTTTAAATTGTATGTAATTGAATATGTCAATCTCTTCCTTTGTGATATCTTTTCCTGCTCTAAATCTTAGCTATCATTCCTCCTAGAAGCCGGTAAGTACTCAGTTGTATTTTCTGCTAGTCATCTGATGATTTTTCTTTTTTTAGTTTTAACTCTTCACATGGTACATTCATGAAAGCAAACGTATGTGGAAGGGTGAGAGCTTATATTAGTGAATTCGTATGTACCGTAACAACAGCTAGGTGATTTGTACATTATTTAAGCTCCACAAAGACTTGGTGAGGGGTTTTATTGTACCCATTTTACAGAAAGAATAGCACCATTTACTGAGCTTTTGCTTCCAGCAAATATCTCTTCTAAATGCTTTGCAGTTCATCTTCACAACAGCACTATCACAAATATATGGTTATTATCCTCATTGTACATATGAGGAAACTAAAGCAAAGAGCCAAAAAGCCGCTAAGTCATTTAGGTGAGATCATAGCACTAGCAGGGGGCACAGGAAAGATTTATATCCTGCCCATCTGATTCTGGAGTTACTCCCTTAATTACCACTTGATAGAGAAAACCCTGCAGCTCTGAGAAGTTGAGCCAGTCACACAGCTATTAGGTGGATCTGTCTGATCACGCAATCTTGATTCTTTTCACTATACTCTCTACATCAGTTCCCCCTCACCCAGATCACACAGTCAAGATGGCAATGTCATCAGCACACAGATATCCTGCTAATTGCACTCAATTTTTTGACATACATATATAAGTTGATCTAGAAGACGAGAATGAGCAACACACTTAAAACACTAGGAGCTTCAGCGAGTGCAAATGTGCTTGACACTGCTATTTCCACCCAGGGGTTTATGTGCCTGGTAAAAATTAAATGGCTATGTGATAAATTGACCATGAGATAAAGCAATCTTCAAGGGAATAGTGAGAGGAGGAACAAAAATGATTAAGAAAATGGGACTAACTGGGTGAGAAAAGATTAAAGGAGTTAACTGTGTAGAGCTGAGCATAGTGAAGCAGCAGGAGAACTGCAGCACAGGCAAATACCCAGGCAGGAGAAGGTCAAAGGCAACTCCAAGGGCTGGGAGGGCAATAGCTGTTGTGCATGTTTCAAATGAAAGAAAATTAATCAGGTAAGAAAAATGATGAAGCAGATGCTGTTTACAAAGTACCCACATTCCAACCAAGTCATATAATCAAAAGCAAGAGCAGCCAAGGGTGGGCTGGGAGAAATGAGCACTTCTGATTATGAGATGGTCATTTCACCGAGGTCCCTCTGTAATAGTATGCTCGATGGCATCACAAGGCCAACGCAGCGGCCACATGCCCATGTTCTCCTACACGGACCAAATGGCCTCTCTCCCCATTCTCTCACATTGTGTCCCTTCACTCTCTGTGCTCCACCCATCCGAATCTTCATTTCAACTTCTTGGCCATGCTTAGCACCCCCTCCCCCAGGACCTTCACACCTGTTGTTCCTTCATCCAAGAATAATAATCATCAACATCGCCATCAGCAGCAGCTCCATCTTTGTTATTATGCCAGATCCTGTTCTAACTCCTTTACTGCACTTATTTCCCAGAATTGGAAGAAATAGGGGTTAATAATTATTCCCATTTTACAGATGTGACAACTGAGGCACAAAGTTTAACAGCTTGCTCCATCCTACCCAACCAGATTCATCTTTCCCCCATTTTCTCTTTATCTTTTCAAGTCCTTTCTATTCTTTATAATTCAGCTATAAAGCCATTTCCTTAAGGAAGACTTTCCTGACCACACCATCCCAATGATTACATCCTCTCAAAGTATTTTTAACATAATTGTCACTGCATCAGCACTTCTATTTGCTTAATATCTTCCTTTCCTGAAGGCTGTAAGCTCCATGGGAGGAGGGACGGTGTCTGTTCTGTGAAGTGCCTGGCGCATAGTAGGAGCTTAACAAATATTTTCTGCTCAGTCCATGTCTGAATTTTTTTTTTAGATGCATGGTCCAGGAATCGAACCCAGGTCTCCCTCATGGAAGGCAAGCATTCTACCACTGAACCACCCATGCAGCCCATATCCAAAATTTTTAATTCAATTCTGGCCTATAGACTATACCTTAAAAAGAACAAATACCAACACGAATATGTTCAAATGAGAGCCATGAGTGCCTGAGAACAGGTGTCAGGGTCATGGCTCAAATCTTTGTCAAACAAGGAACAGTTGATGAGTAAAGGCTGTTTACTTTGGGGAAAACAGGTTATGAGATATGCATAATTATTTAAAATACCTGAATGACTCCATGTGTTGAATAAATAAAATGATCAATTGCCCTTGTTTACTAAACCTACCTTCCAATACCTAACACCCCCAAATAAATCTCTTACCCCTCAAAAAAGAAAAACACTTTTTAAAAGTTCCATAAACAAACAAACAATGAACCTTTCTGGACCAAGTTTGTGGAATATTAATTACAAAGAGCAAAGGCTCCAGACAACTGTGAATGTGAATTTTACGGTGCCTTTGAGTGATACCAACCTGGCATAGCACAACTGCATATTCTGTAGAAATGGAAATACTTTTGAACAGTCAATATTCAACTAAATTGGATCTCATCAAACGACACAAAACAGTTTCCCAGAGTTTAGCTGTAGAAGTCTTCTACACACTCATCATATTTGATTACTTGGGCTCTCAGTTATTTGGGAAGCCCCAAGGAACAGCCCGAGGGTCTTTAAGTATCAGCAATTAGTTCTGTAGGTAAGTTCTACATCTAGAGAGCCATCAGTCAGGGGGAGCTGCCTGATTCAGCCTACATTTTACACAACACTTAGAGGTTTATATAAGAAGGAATTCCTGAGCCTTGCATTCAAGCCTTCAGATTCTGACTACCGATGCTCATGTACACAATAACCATTTTGCTAAAGACAGGTTTAATAGACACTCTGGCACTTTTACTAGAAATCAAATAGGTTCTCACCTCTGTTGGCTCTGACCTTTTCTTTGGCCCATTGCTTACCTAAATCCTTCGCAGCCCCTAGACTATGCTTAACTCATACGATATCTTCCCAGTTCTTTCCAATTCACTGATCTCTCTGAATCTTTTGTGATCTCCTCAAACTCACCTTAGCACTAAACTAGATAGATAACATTATGCATAGTAATTCAACATTATATGGTCTATTTTATCTCTCTGACAACATTAGTATCTAATCAAAGGCTGTTTATTTGTTCTGTTTTCAATACCCAGTAGGGTACTGTGCAAAAAGTAAATAATTGTCGAATCAATCTTTAGTGATTTAGCTGGATCAACAAATGAAAGTGGTTTTTAAAAATAATTTTTAAATGCCTTATATTTTATTTATCAATATTCTAACTCATTTCAAAAGGGATTTAAGACAGAAAAAAGTCAAGTACACATTATGATTTCTGGAAAAGATGAAAAACTCAGACTGTGAAAAAGAGTAAGGATTAGAATTTGCTTGCCATAAGAATTAATATTGGAATGAACACTGAAATTGTTTCTGTATGTCAGTGGCCAAATCGATATATGATACATTACATAAACACTTACTATTGGATAAAAATGTCGTAGACCAGTTCTTTCTCATTTGCCTTATGCAAAATTCTAAAGAAAACTTATCTTTTGAGGTATTACATAAGAGGTCATTAGGTAAAACAATGAATAACCTTTTCAATATATTTTACGGCAAATTCATAAATGATCATCATATCAATTTTTCTTCTATTAAGTTTTGCTAAATACCAAAGGTGCAACTAGAATTGAAACTACTTAGATATAGATGGATAATGTGCTACTTAGATAGGCTTCCTTAAATGTCATTTCTTTGCTCGATTGGGCTTTTGAGATGGACAATTTAGGGAGTTTTCAATCTCTCCATCCTTTGTCACTGGGCTCTTCATTTTATTACCGGCTTATGAAGCTTAGCTATCGGTATCATAGTCAACCATACACCTTCTCAATTCTTACTGCTTTATACATATTTGATTTACATTTATTAGTAATAATAAGGCAAATTAATATCTATGCAACACTTTAGAGTCTATAGAATACCTTATTGTCCATTATGGAGAATGATCCTCAAAAGCACACTAAGTGTTATTACCACCTTCATTTTGTATATGAAAAAACTGGCAGGATAAGAGATAAAGAACAGATACCTTAGTCCATGCTACATGTATAGTGTGTATATTAACAAGATGGGGGAGAGGAAAGAGGGTAGCGATGGGACTTCCAAACTTTGCCAAGATAATCCATTTTGAAATAGCAGTGCCATCTAGTGGCTGATTTGGACACAAAAGGAATGAGGATATTTCAAGATGGCCCCTGGACAGTGCAATCAACATTTAATGCTATCCTGACATATATTATTTGAGCTTAGAGCATTTCCTGCTAGCTGACAGATTCTGACCTTTCAATATGGAAAGTACATCACATCTGCCCAGAGTCAGTCAAAGCTATTGATCCTGATAAATGATTTAACCTCAACCAGTGGTTTTCCTCCAGTTATTTAATCCTTAAGCAAACCAGCAATGTAATTTGGAGAGGTCGAGTGTACTTACAAAGGACCACTGACACAATTTCAGAAAGAGACTTGCAGGTATGTGTGTGTGTCGCCAAAAATAAGATTTTTTTTTCTATGTTTCCCCTAGAAAAGGGACATTGAAATATTGTCCTACAAATATGACAGAATCTCTGGATAACCCTTAATAACAACTAACGAGGTATCTAACATTTTGAAAGCTATAAGAACACTTGGGCAGTACATGTTTTTCTTCATTGGTTCAAGTCATTAGCTTTGCTTGCAATTCCTTCTCCTCTCCCTGTTATACGTAAAAGCCAACCCAAGTGCCACTTTCTCCTTTAAGCCTTTTTTGACCACCCCCTTGCCCCCCGGCTTATCACCTTAAAGTGCTATTTTTTTTTTATTCAGATCTCACTACACCTTATTTCTGCCTCTCTTAAAACACTTCTCTCTTTTTCTCTCTTGTTTATATCAATTTTGTTTGTGTATGTTTTGTATCCTCCATTAGATTTTAAGTCTTACTGGCTACTCTCTTCAAGATATTCCATATAACTCTTCTAGGGTCTGTTAATGAACTTCAGAGGCTATGGGTAGCTGATCCTTACTGTAGTTCTGTAGCTCAAAGTTAAAGAATGTACTTAGACCAGGGTTGTCAGCCTGTGAAGGCTGAGGCTGATAAATGAGAACTATTTCCAAGGCTCATGGTATAGGACTATACTATACTTCATAGTCATTTAGTTTATCACCTAACCCCCAAAAAGTATAAAGTGCACCTGGCTGATAAGAGGTGACCCCAGCACAGAACTGCTCTACTCTTACATACATAAGGCTGACCGGGGTGGAGTGGAGGGCAAAAATGAGCTTCCTGTAGATTTGATCTGACGTTTGCTCACTCAGATATTATCTTTTGCAACTGTGAATCTTCTGAATAAGAATTTTGAAACCCTGAAAACTGTACCTCCACCTGTTCTGGATTATGCTGCTGATGCTTCTCCTTTACTGTACTTTCTTCTTTATTCTTTTGATAATTCAAGCTTGATTGATCTCCCCAAGTGATGGATGTAGCTATTGTCATATCAGTCTGAAAATACTATCAGTAATATTTGCTCTAGGGTAGCAATTTCATAACTGTGATTGTTGAATGCCTAAATAACTAAATGAATGAATAAACACATGAATTGTCAAATGACTAGAGGAAAGAACATATTCCTACAGTGCATGAGATATTGCATTTTTAATTTCATTCTCTCATTTATTCAATAAGCATTTATGAGCTACCTCCGAAGAACTAAACTCTTCAAAGTTGCAGGGGACCATGCTTGGATAGGTGTATCAAGTATAACAAAATGGTATAATGGAAACTGAGTAGGGTGGTGGGTTCTCATTTTACCTTATAGACACCGCTCAGCTGCTCAGGAAAACTAACATATGACCATATCTATACCTGCGAGGCAGAAAGTGACCGACGGATTGAAGAGCTATGAAATTGAAAGCACAGAAAAACAAAAATAGCAAGCAGCCATGGTCCCACTACCATGGTCCCACTACTCACTGTTGACATTTTAGTGTATATAATTCCAAGATTATTAATAAGCCAGAAACACTTACATGCTAATGTTTATGGAGCTCATGATCTGTGGCAGACACGAAGCATTATTTTTCATTGCATATGTCAGTCACAGTATTTAACTAGAGTCATAGTTGTAGTGTGTCTTCTAGAGCCTTGTAACAGAGCTAAAGGATGTATTTTCTAGTTGCTGTGAAGGTCGTATTGCTAACAGTGCTTCATTGTTTACACCCTTCAAGGATGGCTATGGCTAAAAAGAACTGTCCCCCAATCTCACCTCTTTACCCCAACTTTGGGGACCACACTAAAGGGCAGTCCCATTTATAGGGCTCCCCATGTTATGTGGGGAGTCAGCTAAGGTTTTACTGTAACTGAATCACAGCCCAGCTTCTCCCTCTGCATAATGCAGCTTCTTCCTCCAATCCCGCACACAAGTATTAATTTTGAAAGGACTCCCCAATAACCCTTCTATTTGTTAATCTCTGTCTCAGTCTGCTTCCTGTGGGAACTCCCAATCTATGACAGCTACTTGAAAGGAAGATAATATTACATCTTATCTTAAATTTCCATCCAAATTGAGTACTCATAGTCTGCGTTCCCATACCCTCACTAACAACGGGTATTCTTCTTCAGTCTTTGACAATTTTATGTGTAAAATGTGGCATTTTGTTGCCTTTAGGCATCTACAGTCATTACTTTCTTCAAACACTTAGATTTTCACAAGGCAATTAGTACAGATTCTCAAGGCTGGCACACTTAAATGGAACAAATTTGCAAAGATCCAGGGCTTTTCAAAAATGCTTTCTTTCTCCTGCCAACTGTGAATATCTTCTCTGAGATTCCTCAAGTGGAACACACATGCTAGATAGAAGTGGTAAATATAACCAGGTTCGATAATAGAACCTAGCCTCTCTCACTTCCCAAATCAAAGCTGCCTTTCCTTGAATGATATCATTAAAATACAAAGGCAACACAAGACAACTTCACAGCCACTGATGTTGGAAGGTGGACAGTTCCTAACAACACAGAAAATGTACATCAAACCCTTTTAACGCTGGCTTTCACAATAATAGCCATGTTTCTCCTCAAGGTCATCATCTCTGTTTTGCCAACAATTGTTCAGATGTAAGGAAAATATCTTTTTGTTCATTTATTTATTTATTCTGGGTGTTTACACTGAGATCTTACTTTATATCAATCTCTAGACCAATTGCTTTATTTTCATAATTATTTCATTCAAACTTTATCTCCCTCCCCCAAATAAAACCTATGAACTTGATATTCATATCACATTTACAGATATGGAAGTTAAGACTCAGAAAACACACATTTTCTGTGAAAGGCACAACTTTGTATTAACTGCCTGGAGGCCACTCCTTATATACATGAGAGGGCCAGGGTATAATCTGTTACTCTTTCCTTATACCAGGAGATCCTGTGACTTCAAAACCACAGACATTGTGGGAGCACTACATGAGGCTGAAAAGGTAGGTAGGAGCTAAAATGGCAGAGGCTCTGGAGGCCAAATTGAGGTGTTTGGTATTAATTCTGGAGAGGGCCATGAAAGGTTGTGATCAAGTAAGTAAAATGGTCAAAGTTATATAGTTCTGGGAGTTTGGGATGGAATAAGGTCTATGTTTCCCACCCAAAAACAAACAAACAAACAAACAAAAAACCACTTTTAACCACATCATCATCATTTTGTTTCAGTTTAAATCAGGGAAAGACTCTCTAGGGACAATTTTCACAATTAAGATTAGAGGCAAAGCTGGGGGTAGAACCTAAGACTTCTGATTCCTAGGAAATTTATTTTTCCCCTGTACTTTAACACAGTCTAGGGTGATAGAGTTTATATTTTATAATCATAAGCATTTTCAGTTCATAGTTACTTTTGATTCACTCCAAGTATATACGTGTCTCCAAATTAAGAAAAAGGACATGATGTTCTTTAAAAAATGTAATAGACATTTGATTTACTAAGTAGCTACTATTGGCCGGAAACTGCACAAAGTTTTGGGAATAATAAATGTTCTGAGAATTATGATTTACTCTAATACTTTTGGTTTTACAAAAAAAAAAGTTTTCCTTTGTCTATAGTCTTATAACAAAAGTTTCTTAGATTTGTGCAGAATTCTAACATTTATATGTGTTGTAGTTTCCTAGGCTGCTCAAAGCAGATACCATGAAATGGGTTGGCAAAAACAATGGGTATTTATTAGCTTAGAGTTTGAGACCAGGGAAATGTCCAAATCAAGTCATCATCAAGGCGATGTTTTCTTCCCAAAGACTGGCTGCAGGTAATCCTTGGCTTCTTTGCCACATGGCAAGGCAAGTGGCAGCATCTGCCGGTCTCTCTCTTCTATTCTAGGTTCTGTTGATCCCAGCTTCTTGCTTCTGTGGATTTTTCTCTCTTTACCAAATTCATTCCATTCATAAAGGACTCCAATAACAGGATGAAGACCCATCCTGAATGAAGTGGGTCCCACCTTAACTGAAGCAGCCTCATCAAAAGGTCCTACTTACAATGGTTTTGCACCGCCAGGAATGGGTTAGATTTAAGAATATGTTTTCTGGAGTACATACAGCTTCAAGTTACCACCTCCTGTTTTGTTTTATGTAAAGTGCACAAGCTGATCGCCCTCTGGAGTCTGGATCTTATCTTCTTCTGTCTAAAGATTATGTGCCTCAGTTGACTTAGTGGAGCTCCAGGCTTGAATCCCTAGTAGATTCAATATTAAAAACAAAAACTAAAGCAAAAACAAAAAAAACCCCTTTCTATTTTTCCAAGATGAGGCTGACCCCTACGAACCTCTTTCTTCCTAGTCCACTTGATTTAATGAATCCTAGTAATAATTCTTCCTCTAATCCTCCCCCTAATATCTAGTACCACTCCCAGCATTGTGTTGTTCTGGCCAGATACGATAGTAAAGTATAACAGAAGTAACCATTAGAGGGTGAGCAAACTCCCACATCAGCTCTTATTACAACTAGAAACAATAAAACTATTCTCATCATCTGACCTACAGTCTATAGCTAAACACAGTCAAAATGAGAAATCTACAACAGCTTCATGGGACAAATAAATGCTCTAGTTGATTTAACCACAAGGTCCCTTCTGATGGGTTATTACCTGGTTTCTTAGTGAGAAGGGTAACAATAATGAGATATTAGAATACAATGTAGCAGTGGGAAGTCTGGCAAGAGGGAATGCCTTCAGAGAAGGGTGATTAGGCCTTTGAGGAAACCAATATCACGTAACATAAGAAATGCTTGGCCTACAGAAAAGACATGGGGAGGGCTGATCCCTCTCTTTACTTAACAGAGAAGCCATGATTGCAGTGGGCAGAAGTGAAAGAGAAAGATAGATTTTGGTTGGACATACAGAACAACTTTACTTTTCATTGGTTAGGACACCCAGAGATGATACAGAGTTCATTGCAGGGTGGTGAATTCCCTGTCCTAGATACATGCAGGCAGAGACTGGGAGAGCTTTGCAAAGGAATGCCCTTGAAGAGATACAACATGGGATGGATTTTGACCTTGATAGCCTTACATTTCCCTTTGAATCCTGAGGGTCTGCATTTCTACTGTTTCATATACCTGCCTCCAGTCTCAGCTATCCTTGCTCAGAAACTGCCCTAAGAAATAAGCAGCCACCCCATAAATGGCATGTCTTTGAATTCCTTGCAACATAGGCAGGCTTACCCTCTTGATCCTGCTCTTTCTTGCACACTTTGTCTCACTAAGCTCCATGGTTCCAGGACAGTAGTCCCCAAAATATACTCAGACCGGTTTGCTTGGAACATGCTCAGCATCAGGCAGCTCTGATTCATCTGCTGTGCAGGACTTCTGCCTGCTTGTCCCATCAATCACCAGCCTCTCCATTATGGGGAGAAGTGTACTAGAGAAGCGAAAGTGGAAACACAAAGTGAAAACAGAGAGGAGCACAAATTGTCCAACCACATGTGACTAATGGCTTGTGTAACATTTCTGCCTTTCTGGAAGGCCAGATAAAAGATGGCTGGTAGGAGTCTTTCCTGGGAAGGGCAGTGGTAGCTTCACTGAGCTGAATTCAGGAGAGGAAATACACATTTTTTTGAGAGTGAAAGAGGGAGAATATTATAATCACCCAAACCACTCTTTTGCGAAATATAAACTGGCAATATGAAATTCTCCAAAGCTAGTGACAGTCCACCTAGGATAATTCTGGGTTGCCTCTGACATGGTGAAAATCCTGTATTTAAAGAGATAACAAAAAACCAACACTCCCGAGCGGTTAATGACCTGAAATAGGCTGGTTGTTCTTACAAGTCCTGCTCCCACTAAGCATTGCAGTTGGAGATAACAAAGTGCTGACCTCTTTAGTCTCTGCTGCTTTAAGTCCAGCTCTATCTGTCTTTGGGATGTAAGAGATAGACTAGGATTTCATAGCCTCTTTATGTCTGGTCTCAGTTTTCATAGAGCTATTTTTTTTTTTTTTTTTTTGCATGAGTAGTCATTGGGAATCAAACCCAGGTCTCCAGCATGGCAGGCAAGAATTCTGCCTGCTGAGTCACCATTGTACCTACCTTCATAGAGCTCTTTGATGAACTTACATTTCATGGTATGGGCAATGTGTTAATGTACTGATTCCAGGATCCTTGCATGACTTTAAAACTAATGACTCAGCAATTGTATCAAACCACTCTGCTCCTCACTTTCTTTATTGGTGAAATGGGACTACCAATGTGACCTCAATTCTCTCTAGGGCCCATTTCATGTTCCTTTCTCCTTTTCCATTGGGGAGAGTTAGCCTCGGTGCTTCCCCTATCAGCCCTTATTATGTTTTTTCTATTTATAGAAAAATCAACCATCACCATATTAACCATTCACATTGTATCCCTGGTACATAACCTGCTTGTGTGTGTGTGTGTGTGTGTGTGTGTGTGTGTGTGTGTGTGTGTATGTGTGTGTGGGGTTCCTACATTGAGCAAAACAAAGTTAAACATTTTAAGGTAAAGTTGAAGCTGTGATGTAACTTGTACATTTCTAATTCTTTCCATCTCAGCACAGTCTCACTGAGCAAGTCCTTCACACTTCAAGATGAAAAATATTCTTGCTTTTTGACTGCTAACTCACATGGCTGTTCCCACTGGCCCCTACCCTGGCTTGTCTTTTCCATCACTTCTACTTTTATTCTTTGAGCACTCTTTCCTATTTCTTCTGATGCTGAAATGTGCCATTTCTTTTAAATTCTGCCAACTGCAAATAGTTTTTTTTTAGCACTTGCAGAATATAACAGGTATTTTGGATAGAGATGTCAAATGCACACAGATAACAAAAAACAGTCCTCCGTTCTCTCCCAAACCAGGCCTCTGAATGATGTACTCACATAAAAGGGTAACTCAGGAAAGGTACTTGAGACTTTTCTTGCCATTTAAACTGTTCAAATGTACCAGACCAGCTTCATGAAATCTTGCCTTGAAGATAAGAGCTTGGGCTTCACAACCAAGTGTGTGTAAGATCTAATACTGTCTCTACCAGGGTCTAGGCATATGAGCTTTTAAATCTCTCTGACATTTAATTCCTCCATAATAATGCCAACCTTACTAAGATTGTTATGGGTTAAAAATAAGAAAAAAACATGAATGTATGCTTCTAAGCGTGATAGTTGACACATAAAGTGTTCAAACAATGATTGCCCTTGATTTCTTTTTCAACCTCTCTCTTTCATACACACACATAGAGATGCTGGCTTACTCAGTTACACATTTGTTTGGTACAGAAAATTCTTGCAACAAATGAAAATTGTATATACAGGAAAACCCCACTCCTCCAGAGGTAGTAACATAAGTTATTATAATTCCCAGACTTCCTACCTTTTTCCCCCTAATTTATTATAAATAACTTCATAGAGGGTATGCAGTTCAGGGCAGATATCCTTATCTTTTGTCACTTCCTTCTCCATCTGCCCCCACAATTTGGCCCAATAACAGCACACATTTGCCGAGTACCTACACTGTGCCAGGAGCTGTGCTGTGGGTTACAGGATGAACAGGAAGACATTATCTTGGCTCTCAAGTGACCCAAAATTTAGTGGGGGAGATAGCATCTACATACAAAACACTGTAGCATGCTATATTAGCAGAAGTATGTTGGAATGGGGACAGCTTTGGGTCAGAGAGACTAGTCAGCAAGCTGACTAGTTGGAGTTAAAGGTGAGATGGTCTGAACAAAGACAGTGTACCTGAAAAAGAAGGGCTGGTTCCTAGAGTGATTCCTGGTGTGGGGGAGTGAGGATGAATACACATGCTTGCTGGGTGTTGAATAGAAATGTGAAGAGTGATGTGTCAGATGAAGGCTGGACACATGAGAAAAAGAGCCAATGGGGAGTGACTGTGAGGAAGCCACTTTTGAATGTATGAGCTCGACCAGTCTATGAAATCCAAGCAAAGTTGATGAGCAGGCTGTTGGAAAATCACACTCTGGGATGCTTAGTGTCTAGCGTAGAATGAACGTTCATTAAATATGTCATGAATAAATAATTGAAGTCATGAAGAAATGAAAAACCATGTTCCCATTTTTGGAAATTTGGCCTTTATCGTCTCTAACAAAGTATGCTCACACTTGAAAGAGTTATCTAAACTCACTCTTTTCTGGGTACTTTTACAGCCAACCTTTTCATTTGGAGTACAACCCAGGGCTCAGTCAATTAACAGAATTCAATGTTGCATTTCTTCTATCTTCAAGGAAATGGACCCAAAGAAGCATTTTAAAGCATCATAGAAAAGAATAAGATAAAATTACAAAGATGAGAGAGTCCTTTCATTATTCAATTCTGTATTTTCTAGCAAACCCTTGAAAACCTGGCCCAGCCATCACCTCTATTTTGAGGTCTTCTCTTATCTGACTTTCCTTCCCTCTATTCATCTCCTACTCCTTCCCTCCTCTAAATAAATGACCCATTTCTACTTCTATTTGACTTACATAGTTGGCATGAACTTGAAGCCAGAGATCCCAGACCTGCCACCTTTAGTAGTATAAACTTAGCAAGGTATTGAAGATCTCTGGGAAATAATATTTAATAATTATTACCTGTACATGATATCTTCTAGTCATTCAATAAATGTAACTGAAAGGATAAATTTAACAGAAATATTATAAAAAGTAGAAGCAGCACTCAGAAAAGAAGAGACAAAAAACAGGGACTCATTGACAGCTACTTAGTTCTATAGTAGACATGCTTATTATTGTATTTTCACACTCTTTTTATTCTTATTTTGCTTTCTATTTTTGGGTCACTCTGAAGTATGAACCCTTCTTGATCAACCCTATGCTTATTCACCTCTGCGTTTGCAGTGATTGGCACTTAGCTGGTACTCAGTAAATATGAACTGGACTGGACCAGTAAGGAAAAATTGGAAGTTCTTGGGCTGGCTGTCCTAACCCATATTATGCACAGTGCCAAGTGAGAGAGGGTAAGCCCAAACAAGACAATCAGAAGAAATGAAGTGGGGAAGGGGCTCTCAGCACCAACAATGGGACTCATTAAAAAAAAAAGAGACTATTCCAAGAGCATCCTCATCCAGGAACTCTGTGGCCCATGCACCCTCAGTCCATCATCAGGCATCAGGCAAAGCTGCTTATTCCACATCACTGTGTGTGTCCTAATTCCACAATTTAATGATCCATCTCAGTTACGCAGCCTTTCTTCCTCCAAAGCGCTCCTGCCTCCTCCTTTGAGCTCATGGTCACACTTTATATAACATAATTACAGTTCAGGTTGACTCCTCAGTACCCAGAATACAGAGGTTACTCTTTTAATTGCAGTTGAGTTCTTTTAAATTTCTGCTTATTTTTAATTATGACTGCCTGAAGCTGGCCAGCCACAGTATAACTCACAGCTTTGAAGAAAGAAACAAGCCCAAGAAGCAGAGAAGTAATAGAAAACACATTTTCATGCAAATTGCTTCAATGACAAAAAGTGTGGGGAGAAGAGGCTCATTCCTGCATCCCTGAGAGGTGACACTGGCCTCTGAAAATGTCTGGCTCTACATTCAGAAGAGATTAGATAAAACTGGCTCATTATACCATAGTTTCAGGCCTTATAAACATATCAGTAACTCAATTTCTCTGCCTGTGTTTATGGCTCATTTCTGATATTTTGATTGGCAGGATGAGCCTTCAGCAACCCTTTTATTTTCTTTTTTTAAATTGTTCTGCCTTCCGGAAACCGAACTTCTCAGCCTATCACCTAAGACAATATCCTTTCAATATAAAATTCCTTTCAATACAAAGTTCCAGTAGCTACTACCCATGTGTGAGAAATTTCTTCCCAAATGATCTCTATGGTTGCCGTAGGCAGACATCCCTTCTTTGCTTCGTCCGTATCTGCCACAGAGATGGGCACCACTCTGTGACTTCATTATTAAACCAACTTTTAATCACAAAAATCTGTCAGATAGACTTAGGTAAGTCTACCTCTGCCAAATTGCCTACTACTGAAATCCAGAGTAGTTCAGACCTCCTACAAGACTAATGAAGTAATCTTTGCATTTCCTGCTGATAGGATGAAGACTCCTGCCTCAGTTGCTGCCTTTCTCTGCTTTCAAGCTTTTCTGAGGGTTGGCAGGGTGAGGAACGGGGAAAGGACATCTCATACTCACCTAGTAGCCAGCTGTGCCAGGGAGTATACTAAGTACCTTATTCATAGTCTTTTATTGAAAACTGGACTGACGTGAAAAAATATCCATAGTCCTGAATTTCGATTGGAAAAGCAGGCTCAGTGAATTCAGACAACTCGCAATGTCGTTGTATTGGTTTGGGTTCCCAAATCAATGCAAACAAAACAGGGTGTTAAGATTGTCAAATAACTCAATATGCAATCAGAGGTCATAGCCTGGTAAAGATGGGTGTGTTTTATCTCCTCATATCAATTCTCAGTGAAGGAAAGAACATGTCATCTTGTTCAATGCCCCACATCTACCTCACCCCTGGGTCCAGCCAAAGTCTCTGCAGAGCTAGCACAGCATTGTGTTGACTGAAGCAGAGGAGAGTCCTCAAATTGGCTAATGCTCCCAACTTCCTAAGAAACTATTACTACCAGAAAAGGCCTTCTTCCATCCTCTGAATCATCATACCTCTAAGAGATGATGGAAGGAAGATTTGCCCATAACTTCCACATTACACACTCTTCCATACCTTTCCAGGAGACTTTCAGGACCAATGATACCATCTATCTTCTCTCCATTGTATTTTGTATCTGCAATTGTCAGAAAACAGTCTCCCTATTCTTCCTCCCCCATCCCACCCCAAGGACTTCAACCATCACCCAGGCTTTCACTGTGCATTTTGGAACTTGCAGTCTTTATTATTTCACAGGCCACTCTCAAAAATACCTCTTCCATTCTAACGTTGTCCTATCTCTCCAGCTCCAAGTACTGCTTTCCATGCAACTCTCTTTAGTGTGGTTATTTTTGCTTTTATTTCCTATGTCAGGGGGTGGGTGTTGGGTAGCTTATCCTTCTTTCTCCCAATTCTTCAAAACATTTTCTTCTCCCTATTCCTTTGAAAATGAAGTGTTTTGAATGTGATACCGTTAGATTGTTCCTCCCAATCTTCTTCCTTGTTTTCAACTACCTGCCTCCTCATCAATCTTCACTGGTGATTTCAGCACTTGGTTTACTGTTCCTTCTCCTGTCCTATCCCTGTCACCATTCTAAGTGATTTCAAGATTCATTTAGAGAACATCTACACAGAGGATCAATAAAGAAATAGAGAACCTGAATATTACTATAAATGAGCTTGACTTAACAGACATTTATAGGACATTACATCCCACAACAGCAGGATACACCTTTTTTTCAAGTGCTCATGGATCATTCTCAAAGATAGACCATATGCTGGGTCACAAAGCAAGTCTTAACAAATTTAAAAATATTGAAATCATACACAACACTTTCTCGGATCATAAAGGAATGAAGTTGGAAATCAATAATAGGCGGAGGGCCAGAAAATTCATAAATACATGGAGGCTCAACAACACACTCTTAAACAACAAGTGGGTCAAAGAAGAAATTGCAAGAGAAATTAGTAAATACCTAGAGGCAAATGAAAATGAAGACACAACATATCAAAACTTATGGGACGCAGCAAAGGCAGTGCTAAGAGGGAAATTTATTGCCCTAAATGCCTTTATCAGAAAAGAAGAAAAGGCAAAAATGCAGGAATTAACTGTCCACTTGGAAGAACTGGAGAAAGAACAGCAAACTAATCCCAAAGCAAGCAAAAGGAAAGAAATAACAAAGATTAGAGCAGAAATAAATGAAATTGAAAACATGAAAACAATAGAGAAAATCAATAAGACCAGAAGTTGGTTCTATGAGAAAATCAACAAGATTGATGGGCCCTTAGCAAGATTGACAAAAAGAAGAAGAGAGAGGATGCAAATAAACAAGATTAGAAATGAAAGAGGGGACATAACTACTGACATCACATAAATAAAGGAGGTAATAACAGGATACTATGAACAACTTTACGCTAATAAATACAACAATTTAGAAAAAATGGACAGGTTCCTGGAAAGACATGAACAACCAACTTTGACTCAAGAAGAAATAGACGACCTCAACAAACCAATCACAAGTAAAGAGATTGAATTAGTTATTCAAAAGCTCCCTAAAAAGAAAAGTCCACGACCAGACGGCTTCACGTCTGAATTCTATCAAACATTCCAGAAAGAATTAGTACCTACTCTCCTCAAACTGTTCAACATAATCGAAGTGGAGGGAAAACTACCTAATTCATTCTATGAAGCCAACATCACCCTCATACCAAAACCAGGCAAAGATATTACAAAAAAAGAAAACTACAGACCAATCTCTCTAATGAATACAGATGCAAAAATTCTCAATAAAATTCTAGCAAATCGTATCCAACAACACATTAAAAGAATTATACATCATGACCAAGTAGGATTCATCCCAGGTATGCAAGGATGGTTCAACATAAGAAAATCAATTAATGTAATACACCATATCAACAAATCAAAGCAGAAAAATCACATGATCATCTCAATTGATGCAGAGAAGGCATTTGACAAGATTCAACATCCTTTCCTGCTGAAAACACTTCAAAAGATAGGAATACAAGGGAACTTCCTTAAAATGATAGAGGGAATATATGAAAAACCCACAGCTAATATCATCCTCAATGGGGAAAAATTGAAAACTTTCCCCCTAAGATCAGGAACAAGACAAGGATGTCCACTATCACCACTATTATTCAACATTGTGTTGGAGGTTCTAGCCAGAGCAATTAGGCAAGAAAAAGAAATACAAGGCATCAAAATTGGAAAGGAAGAAGTAAAACTATCACTGTTTGCAGACGATATGATACTATATGTAGAAAACCCAGAAAAATCCACAACAAAATTACTAGAGCTAATAAATGAGTACAGCAAAGTAGCAGGTTACAAGATCAACATTCAAAAATCTGTAGCTTTTCTATACACTAGTAATGAACAAGCTGAGGCGGAAATCAAGAAACGAATCCCATTTACAATCGCAACTAAAAGAATAAAATACCTAGGAATAAATTTAACTAAAGAGACAAAAAACCTATATAAAGAAAACTACAAAAAACTGTTAAAAGAAATCACAGAAGACCTAAATAGATGGAAGGGCATACCGTGTTCATGGATTGGAAGACTAAATATAGTTAAGATGTCAATCCTACCTAAATTGATTTACAGATTCAATGCAATACCAATCAAAATCCCAACAACTTATTTTTCAGAAATAGAAAAACCAATAAGCAAATTTATCTGGAAGGGCAGGGTGCCCCGAATTGCTAAAAACATCTTGAGGAAAAAAAACGAAGCTGGAGGTCTCGCGCTGCCTGACTTTAAGGCATATTATGAAGCCACAGTGGTCAAAACAGCATGGTATTGGCATAAAGATAGATATATCGACCAATGGAATTGAATAGAGTGCTCAGATATAGACCCTCTCATCTATGGACATTTGATCTTTGATAAGGCAGTCAAGCCAACTCACCTGGGACAGAACAGTCTCTTCAATAAATGGTGCCTAGAGAACTGGATATCCATATGCAAAAGAATGAAAGAAGACCCATCTCTCACACCCTATACAAAAGTTAACTCAAAATGGATCAAAGATCTAAACATTAGGTCTAAGACCATAAAACGGTTAGAGGAAAATGTTGGGATATATCTTATGGATCTTACAACTGGAGGTGGTTTTATGGACCTTAAACCTAAAGCAAGAACACTGAAGAAGGAAATAAATAAATGGGAGCTCCTCAAAATTAAACACTTTTGTGCATCAGAGAACTTCATCAAGAAAGTAGAAAGACAGCCTACACAATGGGAGACAATATTTGGAAACGACATATCAGATAAAGGTCTAGTATCCAGAATTTATAAAGAGATTGTTCAACTCAACAACAAAAAGACAGCCAACCCAATTACAAAATGGGAAAAAGACTTAAACAGACACCTACCAGAAGAAGAAATACGGATGGCCAAGAGGCACATGAAGAGATGCTCAATGTTCCTGGCCATTAGAGAAATGCAAATCAAAACCACAATGAGATATCATCTCACACCCACCAGAATGGCCATTATCAACAAAACAGAAAATGACAAGTGCTGGAGAGGATGCGGAGAAAGAGGCACACTTATCCACTGTTGGTGGGAATGTCAAAGGGTGCAACCACTGTGGAAGGCAGTTTGGCGGTTCCTCAAAAAGCTGAATATAGAATTGCCATACGACCCAGCAATACCATTGCTAGGTATCTACTCAAAGGACTTAAGGGCAAAGACACAAACGGACATTTGCACACCAATGTTTATAGCAGCGTTATTTACAATTGCAAAGAGATGGAAACAGCCAAAATCTCCATCAACAGAAGAGTGGCTAAACAAACTGTGGTATATACATACGATGGAATATTATGCAGCTTTAAGACAAGATAAACTTATGAACCATGTAATAACATGGATGGACCTAGAGAATATTATGCTGAGTGAATCCAGCCAAAAACTAAAGGACAAATACTGTATGGTCCCACTGATGTGAACGGACATTCGAGAATAAACTTGAAATATGTCATTGGTAACAGAGTTCAGCAGGAGTTAGAAACAGGGTAAGACAATGGGTAATTGAAGCTGAAGGGATACAGACTGTGCAACACGACTAGATACAAAAACTCAAAAATGGACAGCACAATAATACCTAATTGTAAAGTAATCATGTTAAAATACTGAATGAAGCTGCATCTGAGCTATAGGGTTTTTTTTGTTTTTGTTTGCTTGTTGGTTTGTTTGTTGTTGTTGTTGTTTACTATTACTACTACTTTTATTTATTTTCTTTATATTAACATTTTATATCTTTTTCTGTTGTGTTGCTAGTTCTTCTAAACCGATGCAAATGTACTAAGAAACAATGATCATGCATCTATGTGATGATGTTAAGAATTACTGAGTGCATATGTAGAATGGTATGATTTCTAAATGTTGTGTTAATTTCTTTTTTTTCTTTCCATTAATAAAAAAATATAAAAAATTAAAAAAAAAAAGATTCATTTAGATGATTCATTCAATACTTTGTCCTCTCTGTTCTTGAAAGTAGGCTTCAGTGATCATTCCTCTACCCCACCTCCAACATCACTCATGCACTCATTTCAGTTACCTCATCCCCACCAATAACTGGGCCCCTTTCTGCAATTCTTTTACCATTTCTTCCATGTTCAGCCCACTTACTGTTTTTTTTTTTGTTGTTGTTGTTTGTTTGTTTTTTTCTTTTCCTTGGGCATGTACTGGGAATCAAGTACATGGCGGGTGAGAACTCTGCCTGCTGAGCCACTGTGGCCCACCCCAGCTTACTTACTTTTATATACCCACTCTAGCTTCCTTCATCACCATTACAACCTCCTATTTTAATCCCCTTTTTTCTTTCCATTTTGTCTCTTCTTTTTCTTACTTTCCTCCTTATTCAACTTAGGTTTCATGGCTCAGCACTATAACCACAGCTTTACAAACAGAGCTAAATCTTTTCACTCCAGCCTACGTTCCTGGAAGAACCCAAATCCTAGTTCAATCTAATTACCCATCAATTTGTGCACCTGAGCAACTAAACATTCTCAAAAATAAACACACTTTGTTGAATGGTGTCACTATAATGTATGTTCACAAATTCCAATGGCCATTCAGAATTCCTGGAAATCCTACTCCTCTTCCTTAAGATACCCATGTGCCCACTCTCCAGATTAGTATTTTCTATTTTTTCTCTCATCAAGCCCACTTTACCCTTTCACTTTCATCACTTACCCCATGATCTAAAAAAGAGAAAAGTTGACTTTTGTGCATTAACTCGTAGCTAATATATTAATTCCACAAATATTTTGGCCTGCTATGTGTCAAGTTTTGTTCTACATAACGGGAATACAGTGGTGAAAAAAATAGATGAAGATCTTTCCATCCTGAAGCTTACATTCTTCCACTATAACTACTGTCCCCCACCCCATATTAGTACAAAACTCTCTGCCCTCCTGTTGGAATGGATGATCCCTTCTGTCATCTAAAGCCAACCCTTCACTTGAAGTCTATAACCACATCATCTCTCACCTTCTCAGGGATTAGCTCTTACAATTATCTACTGTGTCAACCAGTATTGGTTTCTTTTCTCTATTGTATCATGTTTAACAAGTTACAAACATGTTCTCAGATCTTCTACCTTAAAATAAAACAAACCAGCAAAAGCCCACTCTAGACCCCCATACTCCTCTCGAGTTATTGCCTTATTTTTCTGTTCTTCTTCACAAGATAATTTCTCAGTTATCTATAGACACTCTGTTTGCCTCCTACCTCCACATCTTTTTCTCTCATTCCAGTATGGCCTTTTTCCTCAAGACCTTTATCATATTCACCAATGACATCCAACCTGCCAAATCTTATAGTCACTTCTCTATCTTCACATATGTTATAGGATAAAGGCTAAGAGGATGGGCACTGGAGACAGTCCTTCTGGGTATAAGTCCCATTTCTGCTAACTTATTGTCTGACTTTGGGCAGGTTACTTTATCTTTTACTGTCTTGATTTCTTCCTCTGAAAAGTAGATATAAAAATTACATATACCTCTTATATTTATTATAAGAATTAAATTAATATACAGAAAGAATTTGAATCTGTGTGACAGGCACAGCATAAGTGCCCAATTAATATCAGTTATGTTAACTAATGCTGCTACTACTATTAGTATTATTTATATCCTTATCTTGTTGGTCACTAAGTACCATATCCTAGAATTGAGCATCCCCTCCTTGAGGTTTCTAAGTCAGCTTCCGAGATCTTTCTCTGTGTCACCTGTAAAAGAGAGCTCCTTAGCTTCAGTACAGACTCTCCTATTTTTCTCTATCCACAGGGGGTCTTATACTAGAGTATGCCTCTAAATAATCTCTATATGATGGTGGCTTCTAAAGGTATATCTCAATCCTTGGGTTACTTTTTGAGGATTAGACTCATATTCAATGCCTACTCGACATCTCCACTTGGATGTCTAAGGTGCATCTCACACTTGAAAGAGTCAGTATCAACTCTTACAATGATTTTCGCAAAATCCTTAATAAGTAGCACAATAATCTAACTGATTGGTCTTGATTCTGACTTTTTCTACCCCCCCCCACCCAAATCCACTCAATTCATTCTTCAGCTGATACCTACTGAGAACCCAGTATGTGCAAGTCATTCTTTTAGGCATTAAGAATATAGATCTTCGTAAACCAGATTAACACCCTTACCCTCATGCTTGTCTTTTGACTGTACCTTGAAAATATAATTCCAAATCTGTTCACTGTTTTCCATCCCTATCCCAACTCTAAGCCACCAGCCTCTCTCATTGCAACAACTGTACTGGCCTCCTCACGTTTCCCTCACCTTTATATTTGCCCTTTTACAGTCCATTCTCTCCACAGTGGTGAAATGACTATGTAAAAACCTCGATGGTATTATTTTAATAATGAAATCTAATTTCCTTACACAGATGCCTCTCTCTGAATTTATCTTCTCCATATCTCTCCCTGCTCACTGGGCTCCAGGCATACTTGCTTTCTTTCGCTTCTGGATTATGACCAGCCTCTTTCTGCTTTAGGACTTTTGCACCAGCTGTGCCATCATTCAGTTTTCAATTTAAAATGTCATCTCCTTCCTCGCCTCCAGGAGGAGAAGTTTTTCCTGATCATCAGGTACAAAGTAGTCCCCACTTTCCCTTATGTGTCACCTTGCTATATTTTCATTAGTGTCTCTCCTAAAATTCCGTTGTACCTTTCATAACACACTAGTACTTCAAACTTACTTTCATCATTTATATGATTATGTGCATGTATTTTCCTCCCAAAGAGATTTTATGTTAGGGAAAGGATGTCTATTAGTTTTCATTTTGTATCTTCCACTGCACCTTAAACAGAATCTTGCCCATAGTAGAAACAAATCAGTGTCTATAAAAATAAGGAAACATGAAAGAAGGAAAGTAGATATGGAAATAAACAGCTGTGGACTATTGGTCAGGAATTCAGTGTTTAAATGTTAGCTTTGTCACTAGCTATTGAATATGGCCTTGGGCACATTGGTTTGCTGGGGCTCAGTGTCCTCATTTATAAAATTAGATAATTTAGAGGTAGGTATCAAAGTGGTTAGTGCATGAATGTTGGAACGACAGAGGACTGGCTTTGAGTTCTGAGTGCTTCCTACTGAATATATATGATTTCCGAGATGTTAATAAACACACTCTACCAATTCAAAGAGTTGTAAAGATAAACAAAATGAACCCTAGAAAAACCAAGCAGAGAGCCTGGCACATGTGGACATTCTGGAAATTCAAGTTCTCTTCCTACTCCTGTTTTCTGCTATAAATAAAATAAGCAGTGTTCCTCGAACTCAGCATACCCAGCTAAAGGGGTATAGAATGAGTGAAGCACATGTAAACTTGGAGTGTAGAAATTCATTTTTCTTTTGTCCTCATTGGAAAGCACAGCAAGGTACAAAGTCATTCCCAGCTTTTGTTCAGGCCCACTCTTGAATGTATTAAGCTAGTTAAAATCAAGAATGAAAAGAACCTCTGTCAGTATGTACAAGCAGGCGTATGATATTTGCATTCAGAAGAAAGGGCTAATCTTTGCAGAGCATGAGCCAGTCCTACTTCTCAGAAGAGGTTTGCTGGGCGCAGGGAACCAAAAAGGGAAGGAGGAATGTGAGCAGGGAGAGCTGCAGGGGACCCTTCTGCCCTCACACGCCCCAGGCAGGACAGCTGGGCCAACACCTGGGCACCTTTTGGAGGCATCTGATGCCTAAGGGAGCTTCATACACTTCACAGGTGCTTCAAGAGCCTCTACCTACCTCTTTGATATTGTCTAACCCAGAGACAAAAGGGAGCCTACATTTACACAGTCCCAGTGTTAGCCAGTCTCTTAGGCAGTACCTAAGCTTCCCAACAAACCTTACAACAGACAGCATTTTTGCCATCTTATATTTGTTTAGCTTCTACTATGCACCAATGACCCTGACAGGTGTGCTTCATACTTCATCTTAATCTTCACAGCAATCTTGAAAGAAAAGATAATTGTATGCCTTTTGTTGATGAGGAAATTGAGGTTTAGAGGGAGTGGATTAATGCTGGAGGTCCCTCACCCAGAGAGGGATAGGACTGAAATTGGAAACTTAGTCTTTGTGATTTCATGATCCACAAGGGGAAATAGACAAAATTATAGACCCAAAAGTAGAGTCTAGGCATGTGTGCACATAAGCCAAATCAATTAAAAAAATTATCTTGATGAAAAGTTTTATGATTTCTTGATGTGCCATAAGCTTTCTCTCTTTGGGGCCTTAATACCAATTGTTCATTACACTGAAACTTCCTTTTCTTTCATTCTCAAATGTACCTATCGCTCCTCAACCCGAAGTCCAGAGCAGTAGTAGTGGGAGGTGGTTGTTGATGGGCAAGTGACTGGGCTTTTGGGTCAGATAACCAGAGAGATGCCATTAGGGTAAATAACATAGTCGATGTAAAGTGCCTGCATATCTTAGCCTTCAAAGATGTCAATTGTTTTTATGTATGTATGTATGTATATGTTATTTACTTATATATCACCTCCCCCTGGAAATAGTATCTCATCTTTCTGAGCAAAAGTAAGCCCTCCTACCATTGACATTCTAAAGAAATGTAGTTGGGCATTTCCTCTGAAGCTTGGCATTTTTGCTTCATTTAAAACATATTTCTTCTGTTATCTTACTTTCATATAACTTGTATTTTCCTTGAGTTAGGGCTCTATATGTGGTTCATCTATTTTATTGCTCTTTATATGTAGAACAGGCTATACAGACAAGATCAATGCATATTTATGGAAGGAAGAAAGGGAAGAAGGAAGGAAGGAAGAAGAGAATGAGAGAGAGAGGTAAAACATAAGAGAAGGAGGACAGAAAGTAGGAGAGCAGAAAGGCTGACTATATTGGATAGCTGTGTCTAAATCTAGCACACTTTAGCAAATAATAATACCAAAAACAACAATGTAAATCAATATACCACAATAATAACATCAAACATTTGTGAATACCCATCTTATGCCAGCCACTATTCTAAGTACTTTCCCTATATTATCTCATTAATTCTCATAATCCTTTGAGGTAACTGCTATTTTTTTCTGTATTTTGTAGATGTAGAAGCTGAGGTATAGGAGATTAAGTATCATATTGAGGATCATAGCACAGCAGTCTGTTGCCAGCTGGCTTTACCAGATAAATCTCCAAAACTGCTGGCACCTAAACCCAGACTGTCTGACTGCAATACAGGCATATCTCATTTTATTGTGTCTCATTTTATTGAACTTTGCAAATATTGCATTTTCTACAAATTGAGTGTTTGTGGCAACCCTGTGTCAAGAAAGTCTATCAGCACCATCATTCCAAAAACATGTGCTCATTTTGTGTCTCTGTGTCCCATTTTAATTAAGGTATATACATTGTCTATTTTTTTTAAGACATAATTTCATGTGATTCTCTTTATTGTAGAGGCCTACAACCAAACTGCACCTGTGAGGTTCGCCAGTCTGGTCTGATTGTGTCTCTCTCACTGACAAGTTTGTTTGCACACCATCCCTGTAAGAAGGTATAGCCACAGGGGGCATGTCCTGATCCTAGAATACAAATTCCTTTACCTCCAGTAGAACGCCCTGACTCCAGCATACCTTAATGTCAGGATAAGCACAGGCCCAATCTACAATGGTAGACAAGATAACAGCCCCCAGAGATGTCCACACCTAATTCCTGGAACTTGCAAATGTATCACTTTACATGACAAAAAAGAGACTTTGTAGATGCAATTAAGATTTATGGACCTTGAGATGGGGGTGATTATTGTAGAATACCTCTGTGGGTCTAACCTAATCATGAGTCCTTAAAATCTTAGATCTGGCTGCAGTCAGGGAAAGATTTGACAATGGAGGAAGAGTCAGAGGTTTTAGACCACCATTGCAGGCTTTGTAGATGGAAAGGGACCAGGAGCCAAGGAGTGTGGGCAGCCTCTAGAAGCTGGAAAAGGCAAAGAAATGGATCTTCCCCTAAAGCTTCCAAGAAGGTCTACAACCCTACCACCTTGATTTAAGTCCACTGAAACCCATACCAGACCTCTGACCTACAGGCCTGTGTGCTGTTTAAGTCACCAAGTCTATGGTAATTTCTTACGACAGCTGTAGAAAACTAACCCAGGTGGTCTCTTCCTATTGACCCCTGCCTTTAAAATCTTCCTATACCCCACACCCTGTGATGTGGTATTTATCCAGAGCCTTGATGAACAAGAGATGTTAACTATGTAAGCCCCCTCCTTGCATGACAGTTGGTTTATCTAAAAGGTACTAGTGAATATTAAAACAAGAAAACAGCTATCTGTAGATTTGTATGTCAGCAAAAGTTAGTTGAGCAGTGAATATATATCCCCATCACATTTTCCCTCTGTATACATCCACACTAAAGAAGTCATGCTCCGTTGCATGGGGTTAGTATTGGATTGAACCAGATAAAATACATTTGTCATTAGACAGTAGAAGCATGGCCTGGAATTAGAACACCTTATTCAAATTATACAATAGACATTCTAGATGTGTACTTATTCAAATTATTTAAGCTTTAAAATAGCCTTAATTTCCTCATCTATACAGTGGGGATTATTATATAATAAACTGGCTATTAAGAGAATTATTATGAGAATTAAGTGAAACAGTAAAAAGTATCTAATATGTTGGGCTCACATTAAGGACTCAATAAATATGAATTGATATTATATTCACTATTATCTTTAAGTATCAGCAAGACAGAGATTGAAATAGGAAGCTTCAATATTTTGCTTTAAACTGGGCTTAAATATTCCTTTATTTTGTTCTTTGCTTCTTTCCTTTCCATCTTTCTTTCTTTTTCCCTCTCTCCTCCACTTTCTTCTCCTCACTTCTCAACTCCCCTTCTCTGCTCTCCTTTCCACTCCACCTCCTACTCCTAACATCAAGTTTTAAAGTAAATGATTGGGGGCAACAGTGGCTCACTGGCAGAGTTCTCGCCTGCCATGCCGGAGACACAGGTTCATTTCCTGGTGCCTGCCCATCTAAAATAAATAAATAAATAAATAAATAAATAAATAAATAAATAAAGTAAATGGTGGACGTTCAACAATTTCAGCTTCATAAAGAATGTATCTCAAGTTAGGAAGGCAGTAACTCATTAAGATGCTATGATAACCACCATCATCATTGGAGTTTCTTCACGTGGATGATAGTCTTTTGTCTAACTCCTGTTCACAGTTAGATGCCTTAGAGTCATGAGTCATCCTTAACATAATCTCTTCTGCCTACTCATCTAATCATTGAGAACCCTGACCAATCAATTTCCTAAATGTCTCTTGAAACTATTTTCTTTTCTCTATCCCATTGCTACTGAATCTGTGCACCTCTTGCAGGGACTTCTATAAGAACTTCCTAATTGTCTCCTGCTGCCAGTCTTACCTTCTCCCAATCAGTTTACACATGGTTGCCAATGTGATCTCTAGGAAAGGAAAATATAATAAAGACCCTCTTCTGGTATAAACCCTTTGATGACTTCCTATTGCTCTCAGAATAAAGGCCAAATTCTATAACCTGGCATATAAGAATTTTGTGGTATACCTTTTATATCTCTGCGGTTTTATTTCACATTTTGTCATGACAATTTATGCTCATACTTGTTCTGAAATTCCCATTATTCATCTCACTTCCCAGCATTTGCACATGCTGATCCCTTCTTCTATACTTTCCCTTCCCTACTCCCTCTTCTTCCTCCTTTGCAGTACATTGAATCATGTCCCCCACAAAGAGACATTCAAGTCCTCACCCCCATCCTATGTGTATGCGCTCATTTGTACATAGGATCTTCCAAGATACTATTTGGATGAGGCCAAACTGAGTCAGCTGTGCTTTTATCTTATATTACTGAAGCCTTTAAAAGCAAAGGAAATTAGGATATAATTAGTAGAAGCCACAGGAGAAAAATCAAAATTATTACATGATAGAGGCAGAGCTATGATTACCAGCAAACCACCACCAGAATGCCACAGACTTTGAAGAAGGCAAGGCCTGCTGATACCTTGACTTTAGATTTCTGGTCTCCAAACCATAAGTCAATACATTCTTATAGTTCAAGTCAACCAGTTTATAATATTTGTCATAGTGGCCTTGATAAACTAAGTCATCATTCTTTTTCTGATTAAAATTTTCCTATTTTTTGAGACTTTTCTCCCATATACAGGGGGAGGAGCCCCTCTGTGTTTCCATACCATCTCCATCCCTTCACTATGACATTAACTTTGCTTCTTCTCAGTTTGCATGAGCATATGCATTCAAAGAGCAGAAACAGAATTTCTTCAACCCCCAAAGAGCTGTGCGATCTTAATCCGGGCCTCAGTTTTTTCATGTCTTAAATTGAGATAACAAAGTATCTACACCATAGAGCTGTTGTGACAATTACAGCAAACATACACTGAGTGATTAGCATTGTGATTGACATTAATCAGATATATATATATAATTTTGGTCTCTGGCACCCTATATTCTACCACAGGTTTGACCTGGAGTTAGCATCTATCTGATACATCTTTCCTCACCTGCACTCACATGAGTCTAAATGTTCCCCACCCATCAATGCTGTTTCAATGACCCCCACTTTCCATAAGGCTTCCATAAACTCAGTAGAACATCCGTCTCCCTCTTCTGTGCTTTAAAAACACTTTGTATCTGTCTCTCTTTCCCCACATTTTTGAGCACCAAATTGAAGTCATATCCTATAAGTCACATTTCCCTGCTTAAAGACTATGCTCTCAAGGGCAGATTTTGACCTGGTCCTTGGCATCTGCCCTCTTCCCCCAGCACCCAGTACAGAGCTGTGTACATGGTCAGAACACTGGGATGGGCACAGATGAAGGACTGCAATCGTAGGCTTCTCTCTTTCGTCTCTTTCTTTTAATGCTGGCAACATGGAGGGCCTTGAAGCAGGAAGCCCAAGAAGGCACACTGGCTTCAGTGAATAGATCTACCTTACAATGAATATCTAGGGTTACATCCCCCTACTTTGTGACTAGAGATAATGGTAGCCACTGGGTCCAAAACCATCTAGTGTTGTGCTCTGGGAGCTGAGGGTCTCTAGGACCCTCATAAATGTAGTGTTTCTGAAAGCAGGAAAGAAAAACTGAAGCCAGTGACACCTCAAGTATTCTTTCTGGGAATGGTGATGACTCAGAATTATAGGGATACTATCTCTAATTCCATTATATCTTCTTTCTCATCACTACCACCACCGTCATATTGTATTATCATTTTACCCTTGAATAAAATATGCTTTCATGGTTTATATCTAATCTGTATTTCATTTAAAACCCTACAGAATAAACATAAAGATTGCCATTTTACAGATGAGTCAGAGGGGCCCAGAACTGTTAGGAGGCTGGCGGTTGGTAGAGTTGGCCTCTTGTCTTGTCTTGAAGAACAGATGGCGATGCCCCCTTGCAACTCTCTTTTGATATGGTGCCTATGTATTTTCCCTGCTTCTACTTCTGGCTTTCTCTCCTCTGGGGCAGTCATGTACTCCATTCTCATTGCAGAGTTCTTTGGAGAGAGAGGGTGGGAGGTAATGGGCCCTTAAAGGCAGGGTATGGATGACACTTCGTGCTTATTCAACCTTAATCATTGTGGCAACTTCACATTTCCTGATTTGCCCCCAAATGCACAGCAAATGAGCAACCATTGTGCTAAAGCTTTAATGCTTTTTAAATCTCTTTTTTAATTCACCAAGTGGAAACTTCTTTTTTAACCACTAATATGATTACAATTCTAATTTTTTTTTTCCCTCAGAAAGTAGAGCAAAGAAGGATGAGAAGGTAAATGGGGAAATTGTTAAATCATCCAGGTTTTATTAAGCAGTCAGAATACTAATCCTAGGGATTATTCACATATCTAGTAACATCCTCTGTGCATGAGACTGTGTATAAAGATTTGGATAAATGCAAAGATCAACAAGGTGTATCAACGAGGTAGGCTCCGACTTCTTACAAATTCTATGACACTAAATAATCCTTTATGCAAGAAGACTGGAATGCAAGAATGAAAAATTGTTTTAATTTAAATCTCCAAAACATAGTACATACTTGAAAAAAATGTACCTTTTCCCCCTAAAATTGTCACTTGGCTGTGATCATATTCTGCAACATGGGTTTATAAAATGATATAAGACAGTCAGGAGTAAATTGTAGTGTTTGTTACCTTGATAAGGTAAAAGTGTACCAGATTTATTTTCCCCATCACTTGCTCCTTCTCTGTCTCTTCCCTCTTTATCCAACAATTTTTTATTAAGCACCTAGAAAGAGTTCTCAGTTTGAACCCTTACCTGCCGTTCTTCCATATTGTTTCTTTTACTCTCTTCCTTCTCTCCCCTGTTTCCCAAGAGTCAAAAGCTACATAGTCTTTTGTCTTTATCTTATTTATGCATATATTGTAGCTCTCATTGCACTCATTTTTGTTACTAAATGCCTGGGGTACCTAGTGAAAATAGGTTTGAATGAATGATCTTTAATAGTCATAATACGAACTTAATCAATTACCACCACCACTATGATCTTTTTACTACTACTATAACTATTACGAATTTTCTTCCTCCTCTTTCTCCTATGATTATATCTCATAGGTATATTTTTAGAGTAATATTATAAAGCATATAATATTGCCTGGATATTGTAGTAAAAAACATTAGATCTTCCCTGCCAAATGGGTGAAAGAAGCAAGAATCAGAAAGCAGTTGATCCCTTCCCTTTCCTCATTCTTGCTCTGATTTGGACTTTCTCCATTTAAGAAAAAGTTATTTGCTTTGTCTTCTAGGACCCATGGGAGGGTCTGGCTGCTCAGAGCTGCTAAGCTCTTCTCAAGAATTCTGCCGCCTTTCCTTCTCTTGGGCTTCATATGGGTCCAGGGCAATCCGGACCTCTCTGGAACAATTACCAGCTTCACTCAGAAGCACAGTGGCACATTCCACAGGCTGGCAAGCTCTGGCAGCTTGGACACTTGTGACCCCAGCTGGCTGGCGTGATTGACTTGGCAAGGTCTCTGCCACGCCACCAGCAGCCCCCACGATAAATCTTAGAGCTACAGACTTTTTGTCTTCCCGCTCCTTACCTGCCTCCTCACTGGTGTAGCCCTGGTTGAGTCAGAGCTTTGGTGCCTACATGGACCTGTCTGAATGTTAAAGAGACGCTCCTTTACAAGGAATCAAAACTGGTGGTTCCTGGAGGGCCATACTCCTTAGAGTGTTTTTAAGCCAAAAAGGAACAAAGGAAAGGTTGAATGCAGTCTTTCTTTTCTTCTTTCCTCCCATCTTCCTTCCTCCCTCTCTCCTTTCTTTTTTCCTAACTTCTTCCTCTTTCTCACACTCTCACTTTTTCTTTCTCCATGTCTCTACCTTTGTTTTCCTCCCTCCCCATTTCCTTTTCTTCTTCCTGCTATAACTCTTCAACTTCATTTCTCTGATCTTCCTGTTGCTGTTTTTTTTTTAATTATTATTTTTATTTCTCTTTCTCTTTTCCGCTCACTATAATAATGGTCTACATCTTAGGTTAATGAAAATATTCTAATATGTGGATTATATGGCTCCAAACTAAACAAAGGAAAGCTTACAAATTTATTCATGTTTATCTTTGTATAAATATGGGTGGCTGAATTAGTATAATTAGCAACTTACATCCTTCCGATTAAAAAAACCTCAAAAATAGAGTTGTAAATTCTTCCCAGTTCCCCAACTGTATAGTATATTTTTCCATTCCTCTCTTAATTATACTGTTTGGCTGGACTGTCACATGAGGCTAGAGCTCATATTTTCTCAACTGACCTATTGATATTATATATTAACCACCTTTTCTTCCCAGGAATGAACATCATTTGCTTGTGATGTATTAGTCTATAATAAGTGATGGAATTCTATTTTTATTTTCTTGTGTTTTTTTTTTTTCAGCTTTACCATACAGAAGAAAGATTGGTCTGCAGCTTTCTGTATTTTTACTCACTTCACATTGCTTTGGCATCTGTGTAATGCTTATTACTTAACAAAGTCTTGAAAGTTTTCTTTTTTTTTCCCTCAATGCTCTGGAACATTTTCACATTACTGACATGACCTATCCCTTAAAAGTCTGAGGCAATTCACCTGAGGAACCATCTGGCCTGACATTTTTCAGAATTAACAACTAGTGATATGTTGTTAAATGTTTAATAACTGATTCTTCAGAAAATAAAATGACTTGAATTTATGGCATTTGCAATTTTCACAGTCTAATATCCCACTCTGACTGATTTCAAGCTATTAACACCATGTCACTGGACTTAGAGGTGGGATGGGATGTGTATAATCAGCTTTTACCAGCTGCCGCCAGCCAGCTCCAGCACACCACTGGCTGTAGGATTTTGATAGATTTTTCTCAGTTTTGTTAATTGCTTAAGTTTTTTGCCTTTTGTGGAGTCAATTTTGACAACATATTTTCTTTAAAAATCATCCATTTTATACAGCTTTTTAAATATATTATTTAGCTTTGCAAAATATTTCTTAGGATTCTTTTTATCTCTCCAATGTCCCACCTCTACCCCTCTACTGTATATTTATATTTCCTCTTTTCATACTTATCGGGTTAGCTGGGAGTTCGGTAATTTTGGATTGTTTGTTTTTAAAAGAAGCCAATTCTCAGATTCACCTGTCAATTTTATTATTTTTCTGTTTTCTAATTTATCATTTTTTTCTTTTTTGTATTATTATCAAGTACTAGACAATGAGATATACACAATGAGAATACACAACGAAGAAGTGACATTATTATGCAAGCAAACATTTAACCAATAAAATATCTTTGAGTGTGTACTGTTTTCA
The DNA here is from genome assembly GCF_023851605.1 of Tamandua tetradactyla. NCBI lineage: Eukaryota > Metazoa > Chordata > Mammalia > Pilosa > Myrmecophagidae > Tamandua > Tamandua tetradactyla. The sequence continues at coordinate 64,424,430 of NC_135334.1, read as the reverse complement.
TATATTATAATAGATTTTTTTTTAAATTTCAACTGGATTCATTGATTAAAGAAAGTATCCTATGCTTTTTTTTTTTTGCAATAAAATCAAATCTTGCTTCATATCTGCACTTCTGCAACCCCACCAGGGTTGCTGGGTGATGACATTTAGAGGCTTCCCTTGTTTCATTCATGTCAATGGCCATTCTTTTCACCCATAGCTGCCTTGTATCCCCCCTAGTTTCTTATGGTTTCCAACTCCAATATCCCTAAACAATACCCTCATGAAAACATTCCTTCTCACCAACATTTTGTCTCTGATTACAGGTTGCCTCCCAATCACACCATGGGACAGAAAATATGCTTTCTTTCTCATCATGGCCTGTGCTGCCCATAATGGTTTATACTAAGATTAATTCAATTGAACATTTTCCTTTTCAGGGTTTTAGAAACTTCATCTAAAGTTTAGACTTTTCAAAGGCTCATGCTTTCTGCAGGTAGTTTGAGAAATTAGGTCAATGGCTTTTAGAACATTAAAGGGAGTCACATTAAGCATCCAATGTTTCCACAATCTCCATTTTTGCAAAATATGGAAGGGTAATTTTGGGTCACCCAAAGATAGCTGGGTTGGTGATTGGTCATTAATGGGGTCCTCTCTTAAGAGTGGTATGGAATGCAAGAAAAACAGTAAGTACAGCAGTGGAAAAGAAGGAAGGAAAGTACTCTAGTTGAGTGCCTACTATGTGCCAGACATTATTTATAGTCATTTGTACTTTGAATGTCTCTACAAGGTAGGTATTACTTTGAAATAGAGGCTCAAAAAAGTAAAATATCTTGCCCAAAGGGATGATGCCAGAAAGTGAGCGAGGCAAGATACAAAGTCTACCTAATTATCAAATGTGTATACTTTTCCCTTCCAGGCTTTACTGCTTTTCTCCTGCTCAGGAAAGTTCTAGGTGATGTGCAATTTAACTCTCATTGCCATGGAATATCCATGTGGTAAGTTTTACAAACATGCTGATTTGCTTAATATTCAGAATGCTTGGGAATGTCTTTGAATCTAAGTGGCATTCAGTGACCATCACTGAGCATAGGGCAGTTATAGTAGTTGTTTCATTCTGTACTGTTTCTGTTACCATTATTAATGTGGCCAAGTGTCGTTTAGAAACTGCCCCACCAACCCTAGCCTTCCAAATCTTTGAAACCTTGGCCACTGTGGCTGTATAGGTTGAGAATCTTAATTCATGCACCACTACCTCTCTCACCCCCACCAAATATCTACCTGCTGCATATGCTACCAGTGTTCAGGATTAATGACGCCCACCCACCCCCGCCTTTGATGTGGGCCCTGATTCTAATTCAGCTGCCCTGGTCCAGATGATATACATCCTTGAGGCATATCATATGTTCAGCCAGACCCCACAGCTCACAGTCACAGCACCTGAAGCCTTCGTGGAAGTTTCTGGGAAGATTTTTAGCATCTCTCCTCCAATTTCACAAACTTTTTGCCTCAATGGGTCAACAAACAAAAATCCAAGAAAAGAAAGAAGAAGATAAGGAAGGGATGAAGGAGAAAGAAAGAAGTGGAAGGAAGGAAGGGAGAGAGGGATGGAGAGAAGGGAGAGAGGGAGGAAGGAAGGGAGAAAGAAAGAAAAGGTAATTTACTGTTGTTTTTTAAGTCACTAGCTGAAATCTCCTGGAGCCTCTCCCTTCGTACCTTAGAATCTGTTCTGTTTTGATGATTTTATTATCAGTTCCATTAGAGCTAGAACAAATATATGCTTTCATGTTTCTCCTGTATTTCAGAACTTGAAGAGTCCTTGCTTTAAAGTCTCTTTTGCAGATGAAGGCCATGGAAGTTACTTTTGGTCACTTGTTTAGCTTTTTCTTTTTCTTTTTTTTTTTCTCGCATGGGCAGGCACCAGGAATCGAACCCAGGTCTCTGGCATGGCAGGGGAAAACTCTGCCTTCTGAGCCACCATGGTCTGCCCCAATGATTAGCTTTTAAACACTCTTTTTAGAAAAGTGTTCCTGGATCATTGGACTGAGTTCTGGTATCACTTTACCCAGAAACCATATTTATACTATATGATCAACCCTCTGGCATAGTGGATTAGCCCAAGTGATCACTTGCAAGATAGGAAAAGAGGGAAAGAAGACAAATGCGTTTTGGTGCATGGCGAGAATAGAAACATTTAAACTGAGAGCTGTGGTGACATTTGCCTGCCTTGTCAACTGCAGAGAGAAGTGAATTCCTAAAAGAGAAGGATGGATAAGACATACAGAAAAACCTGGAAGTATGCATCCTAAAAGTCTTCTCAGAAATGGGTTTAAACTCTTCCTGAGGTCCTTATACTTGTCCTTGGACTCCATGAACAGACCACTTTTGATTATGATAGGGGAAGTGGATTCTTCTTTCATGCAATCACAACTTCTCAATGAATAGGAATATTGCCTGAACACTTGTAGATCATTACCTGAGAGGCAGCATGGTGCATGAGTGATACATTGCACCAGGATACCTGGAATCCTTGCCCAGTTCCAGCAATGGTAGACTGAATAGTGGCTCCCACAATTATCCAGGTCCTAACTCCAGGAACCTGTGAATATTACCTTCCATGATAAAAGGAATGTTGCAGATGTGATTAAATTAAGGATTGTAAAATGGGGGGGGGTTAAATTGGATTATCTGACTCGGCCCTATGCACTCACAAGTGTTCTTATAAGGAGGCAGAGGAATTTGACACAGAAGAGGAAGTAGGAGAGGTGATGACAGAAGCAAGAGGGTGGAGTGATGAGAGGAAGGGGTCATGAGCTGAGGAATGCAGGCAGCTTCCAGAAGTGAGAAAAGTCAAGGAAATGGATTATCCCCGCAGCTCCTCCAAAAGGAACAAATCTGGTGACAATTTGGCTTTTTCCCGGTATAACTGATCTTGGACTTCTGTCTCCAGAAGTGTAGAATAATATATTTGTGCAGTTTTAAGCCACTGAGTTTGTGGCAATTTTTACAGCAGCCGTAGGCTATTAATATAGTAATCATGTGACCTTTAACAAGTTTCCTAACCACTCTGTACTTCCATTTTATCGTCTGTGATGGGGGAAGGCATGTCTCACTATGTGGTTGGGCGATCAATGGGTTAAATCAGTCTAAGTGCATAATACAATGCCTTACACATATATGGTACTTCTCATCCCTGAACTACTTCCAGGAAAGTTCAACATCCAGTAAAGTAAACATATTAAGAGTAATGCTAGAAATACCTTTTGGATTTTGGTACCCATAGACATTTGTCTCTCCTAATGGAATTTCATGTTTTTGGTTTTTGTTGGTTAAGAACACTTTCTTAAGACAGCACACCACTGTTTGCTTGGCTGCTGGGAAGCTCAGACTAAAATTGCATTTTCAACTACACCGTCATATTCCAGGTACTAATGCAGTTATATTCTTTGCTATATAAGAATCCCCTTATCTTAAGCCTTTTCTCTTTCTCCTTTCCTCAATCTCTTCTCAGCTTTCTTTTTTTTTCTCTCTCTCTTTCATTATTTTGTTTTGTATGTTAGTGACACTGTAAGGAAACATGAGGGAACATAATATCATATGATTATATTTATTTAATAATTGTTTATTATAATATATTAAATAATATTAAATTTATTAGCAAGTCTTGTGTTTAATACTTTCATGGCTATTAGTCAAAGTTCAAGCAACTGAACAATGGTTTTCTCTTTCTCTCTGTCTCTCTTTCATATATATGAGGGATAAGACTATCACAGGCTTTGGAGTTTGGAATTCTGATTCCAACATTTGTTTATTTTATGACTTTTGGAAACAGGGCTAATTCCTTGAGGCTTCATTTTGTCATCTGTGAAATAGGATCACAAAAGCCTCCTCCACAGGGTTTGTATAAGGCTACAGTGAAATGTGGCATGTTGGGGTCTCCACTGAGTGCCTACCAGATTATTGGGTATCAGGCTGGATAACTTTATTTTTCCTCAATACTTATCATGGTATCTGCCATATGGCAGACACTCAATAAACATTTTTCTTATCTAATGCTTTCATTCAGTGTAGGTTTAGATATGTTGTTATTTATTTATTTATTTATTTATTTATTTTTACATGGGCAGGCACCAGGAATCGAACCTGGGTCCTCTGGCATGGCAGGCAAGCATTCTTGCCTGCTGAGCCACCGTGGCCTGGCCATGTTGTTAGTTATTGATACCATTAGGGCCTCTACCCAAGTTTCTTTGACTCCAAATCCATTACAGAGAAGTTGGAGAGAAACCATCAATTAACAGATCAAATATGATGTGATCCAACACTTCTTGGGCTTTCCTTTAAAAGTGACCACTCTAAACAAGGAAAATACTATTTTCTGTCACCTTGTCTATGGTTTTAGAAGAGAGAAATTTACCTTCCACGGTCCAAAATTCAATTCTTTTTCTGCTGAAAGAGATACAAACAGCTATTCCCAAATTCTCTCATTTTAACTCCTACTTTATATTTGGTAAATCTTCTAATAGGTACTACTTCTAAAGACTTCTATATTTCTTGTGTTTAAAATTTTGCCTAGTGATTGGGATGTCAATTCAACTCAACAAAATTTTACCAACTACTTACTATGCACAGGATTCTTCTATTCTTCCTATGTGCTTAAAGAAACCTTAGTTACTCATGAATATATCCATCCCTCTACCTATCCAGCCACCCAACAATCCATTTAGCAGGCAAGCATCTGTGAACCACCATTGTGGGCTCTATATGTGCCAGGCATGGAGCAGAAGATAAGTTGCAGTCTCTGTCCATGGAGTGCTTGCAGTCCATCCTTGAAGCCAGACATATGATCTGACCATCAGAGGGACTGAGATAATGACAGTGAAGAAGGTTTACCCAGAGACTGAAGGGAAGCAGGGTGGAAGTATGGCTAAATCCTACAGAAAGCAGTAAGGAAGGAGGGAAGGAAGGAGGGAAGACTTCATGGAAGAAACATAAGGCTGAATTTGTGAAGTTTAAGGAGAAGGAGGTTAGGAAAAAGAAAAGAACCACCTTAAATAAAAGCTTTTGAAACATTAAAGGGAAAACATGATATGGATACATTAGATTATATATATTGATTATATGATAACATATGATCAAAGAAAATTTCTTTACTTCTCCCAGACAAGATGCGGATAGGCGTTCTGTTGTCTGATGGAAATAATTCAGAATAACACTAGTATGCCATATAACAAGGCGGGCAGCTTTCTGAGATTAATGCATGCATTCTGACTTTCTGGCTTTCGTTTCCCTTCTTTTTTTCCTGAAACATTATTGACAGTCACGGCTATAGTCCAGCACTCTTGAAGTTGATGTATGCTGAGTGACGGATCTGAGATAAGAGTAAAATACATTTGAATGTGCTGATAAAGGAAAAATGGGAAAGGGATGAAATTACAGAGATATAGAGGTGTATCTTTAAAACTCTTAGGAGGACAAATTGCTAATCAGGAAAAGAACTATATAGAGGCTTGATAAGTTCAAATGCAGAAACCCTTCTGGGATAGAAAATCTTTCTAGTGTATAGTGGCTTTAAAAGAGGTCTAATGAGATCCATTTGAAAATGCTGGCTCTGTTAGGCATGAAGGAGAATTGTTGAGAGATGTTCTGATGTCTGAATGAGCAGTAATAAGCCCAACAGGGCCAAGTTGGGGTGTCTGATTGGCTAAGGGGCACACAAGCTATCTTTGGAAACTCATCATCCAAATAGTACATTCTGTTCCCTTTAATTTCTGACAAATGGAAGCCATTTGTAAGGAAATAATACTGATAGAGAGGAAGTCAATCATCTCTCGCATTTACTTACAACCTATAATTCTAGTATAGGTTGTGTGTGTGTATATATATGTATCTACTATCTACTATATTATCTACTATACATATATATTACTGTATATATATATTATCTACTATAATTCTAGTATATTCTATCATTACATAGTTAATGAAACACATACACACACACATATACGCCCACATATATAGGTATTTATAAAGTATATATAACTTCAATTTCTTTCCTCTCACCAACTTCCCATATAATAATTTCTTCAACTGTTTATTTAGTTTTCCCTTTCTCCAAAAGCATTGGACCCTTAGTGAACAGGGATGACAAATTGCTGGGAATCCGTCCCTGCACTCCTGAGCCTTGTGGTTGATTTTTGGGCCAGCCAGAGGATGTCTTCTTGGAACCAGGAAAACACTAAGGGGAGATCTAGAGGAAGGAGACTATTTAAAGCATTCACGTGGTACCGGGTGTCTCATCCTAGAATCCTGGAATCCCAGCACTTTGATGACAGCGGATGTGGGTCTATTTGAAAAATGTTGTATCTCTCTGTGGAACAGTTTGAAAAACATAATTTACTAAAAATGGGAACCACAGTCACCTTCATTTTCCCGTGGTAGCAACACAGGCACCCACTGAATCAGCGGGCACCCAGCCAAAAAACTTCCGATAAAAGGCTAATTTCATTTTCCATGCCCCACAAGTGCCTCATCATGTCCTTTAACACCTCCAAAGTTTACTTGCCAGATGAACCATTCCTAAGATATAAATCTTGCAGGTAACTCTGGTATGAATATATATATGTGATATGATAAACTTTAATACAGGGTTGATGGATTTCAAGGGCTTGGATTTTGATTAAGCTAACATTTATTTAGGCCATAATCATTCTTTTTTTTTACATGGGCAGGCACCGGGAATCATACCCGGGTCCTTGGGCATGGCAGGCAAGCACTCTTACCTGCTGAGCCACCATGGCTCGCCCCATACTCATTCTTCAAATTGTCTTAAACATGCCAAACATATTACAATGAATCCTATACACATTCTTGGCCTGAAAGAAAAACTCAAGTAGTGTTTAGCATCCAATAATTAGCAGAGGGTACATGAGATTAGTACTTATCCATGGGATTTTTTCCCCACATCTACTACTAATAATGAGTAAATTTATGGAGAATTTGCTCTATGCCTGGCACTCTGTTGGGTGTCTTTCATTGTTTTTATTTCATTTTTTAATACATTTCATTTCCATTTTACAGAAAGGTTAAGTTCCTTGCCAAAGGTCATAAAACTTGAAAACGGAAAAGCTAGAATCAACCCCAGGCAGTCTGTTTGCAAAATCCTAAGCTCTTAACAATAATAGGTGACTAAAAATTGTATTAAGTTGTGGCATGCAGTCTACTTATTATCTCCACATTCACAGAGACTGCGGTACATGCTCATGGTGGGCAGGGATGAACCAGACAGAGCACTGGCCATTGAGAAGATCAGCTTTTCATAGTGGAGCTAGAAACATGAAAATGACAGAGAGGAGTGTGCTTCAATAACACTAAAGGGCGAGCTTGAGGACCAAGGACTCCATCTGAGGGAGGGTCAAGAGAGGCTTATGAAAGGAAGAGATGCTTCAACACTTTTAAGATGAGGATGCAGCAGGTGAAATAAGTGTAGAATGGCTACTTAAGGCCAAGCCACAACTTATGAAGAAAGTTATGATCAATATAGAGAACTATGGGATTTTGTGGTTGGAGAAGATTGCTTAAGAGGGGGTAGTAGGTGTGAATTAGAGAGGAAAATGGGAGGCATGACCAAGGAAGCTTTGCTTGCTAATTTAAAGAGTTTAAGATTTATTATGAAGGCTAGGGATTCTTTGAAAAGATTTAACCAGGAAGCAGAAAGGATCAAGTTTTCTTGGCAAAGATCACTGTTCAAAAAGCATTGAGGAGTGTTTTTTTTTAATATATCTTTAAATTAATGGTATGTTTTATTATAACCTATCTGTATTAAGCTTCTCTTGTTTTGAGGATTGACAAAATGAATTTCGGCAGGTATTATTATTAATTTTATTATGACTACTGTCTACTACTCTGCTAATTCTTCAAGTTCATAGCATGAATTCAAATCCATTATCTCCCATATCCTCTGACTGAATAATGCTTACTATTATTCCCAAGCTGCAGATCAGAAAACTGAGGCTCAGAAAGATTAGCCTTCACAGACTTTCCTCAGATACCACAACCTTTGGAAGCAACACGAATGAAGAAGCCTTAAATTGATACCATGTATGATCATTTTCTTCTGCCCTGTACCCTTAATGCCTAGGATCCATCTCAAATCCCCACTGCATCTTGGGCAGCCTGCCATTATCTTGTATTCCTTGATAACAAATGTTTATTGTGTCCTGACAGCAGTTCTGACCAGTAGCATATAGAGAAAATCCTTCTGACAACCCTTGGGGAGGATTTTTCCTTCAGATGAAAGAATGGTGTAAGATAAAGGTCCTGTTCCATGCCATTTGTTACTGTTTTGTATGCTTTTGTGTGCAAATGTCATATTAGGAACTGTGATTGCTATCTTGTATGCTTGAGGAGATATTTTGAGGGAAAAAGCCAACATTTTGAAAGTGGTGGAAGGTATAGATGCAAAGAGTCCGGGTCTCTATACTGGATGCTGTGGTGCCCTTCCCAGATCTCAGTTCAGAAATGAAAGTCCTTAATTCTAGCTGCTGGAAGTGCTTTTTGACCAATGGTCTCCAACTATCAGTCTCTTTGGAGACTGTCTCAGCTGCAGAGAGTTACCTTGCCTAAAGCCACTTCTTATTCTTAAGGTGGCCCATATCCAGTGACTGATGGTCTCAGACTACAAAATCCCAGCCCTCTCATCCCAGTGAAGGACAGTTTTGAAGTGTCATCCAATCTTAAGAACTCCCTGTGGGGTCCACTGAAGTTCTTTTTGTGTTTTCATGACAGCTTGACTTCTCCATCTCTCAATGTTTTCTCTTTTACTTCTCTTCCATAATGTTGATCATAAGGGTACAATTTAATAAACCTCTTGCAAGCTAAAATCCATCTCAGGGTCTACTTCTTAGAGAACCCAACCTGCAATGGTCTCTGATGGGCATTTTAGGCTGCTGGACTGACCATTGGCCACCTATATCAAAATATTCTGTGAAGTTAACAACAAACATACCTTTTTGGCCTAAATCATTATTAGTTGGCATTGATCACAATATTGTGTACCTATTTGTTATCTGTCTGACTTTCTCACCAAACTGTGATGTCTCAAAAAGGCTGACTGTGCTTTATCCATCACTATGCCTTCTTCCAGGCTTATAACAGCCATTGGAACATAATAGGCAATCAACAAATGTGTGTTAAATAGATAAACGAAACTTATACCTCTTTTACTGACTGATAGTCATGGCCAGTTTCTAGTCTAGTGAACTACTCCTGTGGGACCTAAGTTTTATACATGGTGAATTTTCTAAATTACATTTCTCAGAAAATGTACTCAGAAAATGGAAAAGGATAACTTGTCATAGATAACATTTTCAAATACTGGGGTCATCCCAACGTTGAAAATGAGCATGTAGATCTTTATAAAGGAATTTTATAAGATGACATATTTCATTACATTAGGGATCCTAAGCTCCATTCTCTAGAATCTAATTCTTGAATACAATGCTCATGAATTATTTTTCCTGTGTACAGCCTCAGAATTTAAACAACGCAGAACACACGCAAAAGAAACTAACAAAAGATCTGTATAAAAATTCTAGCACTGCCACTTAAGTGTGGAATCCTGGCCATAGTGTGCAAGCTCTTGGAGGCTCAGTCCTTTTTACTATAGAATAGGCAAAATAAAATGCCATTAGAATACTTTCTAAATTTCTTATTAAACTGTAATTGAGGCTTTTGTCCTTAATGTGTATGTGTGTGTGTGTGGTGGGGGGCTCTCTCTGGTTAGGTATCCAAATGCTTTGGTCTAGAACAATTTACCAAGACTTGTTTTTCTCTTGGTAACTGCATTTTCCTGTTAGTCCATGAGAACTGCAGTTCTTATTTGCCTTCACTGCCAGGAAGCTAAGAGCTAAGTTTAATGCTTAGTTCTTCTTTTTAGAATATTTTCCTTCTCCTTCATAGATATTCTGTTGTTACATTAGCTATGTTGTACTACCATTTCATTGCACTCTTTCATAAGTTCTTTTGGGAAGCATATAGGTTTTTACATTATTATATAAGTTTAATGGATGCAATGCTAAAAAACCCCCACCACTGTCATTTATTGATTAGATGCTCTAGATATATCAACATTAATTTTCACAGCAATTTTACGTAGTAAGGAGTTACTTATCCATTTTACAGATGAAGAAAGTAAGGCTTTGAACAATTACATAATATGCTCAAGGCAACTCAGCTAAGCGAAAGGTGGAGTCAGGATCAAAGCCAGAACCCCATGACCTACAAGGTTGCATTCTTTCCTCTATGCCACACCATACCAGGTGGATAGATCAACAAAAACTTCTGACAATGTAGATAACCATGTGTGATTCCTCCCTAATAAATAAGCTAGAGTTATTTATTTTTATGAGAAACAAGGTCTATAAGACATATAATCAATGTATTAATAACTTTAACATTTTTAAACATAAACTCAATAGTAGAATGAAGGACAATGTTTGTCTTTTTTTTTGCATGGTAGGGGTCCCATTGCATTCTTTTTTCCATGTGACTAGCCCATTATTGCACCACCATTTGTTGAATTTTTTGGGGGGGACTGGAGGGAAGTGCATGGGCTGGGAATTGAACCCAGGTCTCCTGCATGACAGGCGGGAATTCTACCACTGAACTACCCTTGCCCCCATAATGTTTATTTTTGTAACCACCTTTTTTCACTTTCTTTAAAGGGATTATTCATCCTGGTAACCTTGTTAACTAACAATTAGAAAATAAGTATTTCTAAATAATTTAGGTTTAATGAATGTTGGGATGATTATGCATTAAAAGACTTGCACTAGCTTTTATTTTTTTTTAGAAGGGGCAGAACCGGAAAGATATTCAAAGTTCTATTTTCCCCAGTTCATTAATCTAATTACATGTTCAACCAAATTGGGACATTTTAAAAATAAATAAAATGATCTGCACAACTACAGGGTCACTGGTATAGCATGATAGTTCTGTTCTGTTTTTTTCCATTTCCTTCAAGCCTAACTCACTATAGGGCCAGAGAATCTTTATATTTGAAATATTTTTAAGAATAGCACAGTGCCAGGAACAAAGAGTCATAATATATATGATTTCATAAGGAGACACCAAAGTTCAGCTTTTTCTCCCAAGAATACAATGTGATGCAGCAATATTTGATAACGAATCATTCACACAGACTGGAGCCTCTAGTTATGCTTATAATGACAGAGAGAAGTATTGAATACGAGGAGAAAGTTTTATTTTCCAATGAGCTGTTCAAGGATGAAATCAGCTGAAAGACGAGGGAAGGAGGAAGTTTTAGAGGGAAAAAGATAAGAAGGATAGTTTTCAGGTACCAATAAATAATATATAGAGAGATAAGAATAGCATCATTATGTTTTTAGAACCCTTTCTCAAACAAAAAGGGTTATTCTGTCCACTTGTATCTCACACATGTATATATATTTCTTTTTTCAGAGTTTATTAACTCTTAGGCTCTACACTATGCTGTAAATATTATTATCCCCCATTTTACTGATGAGAAAACTGAGAGAAATACAAAGTTAAATGATTTCCATCAGAGCTGCAGGGCTGCTATATCATGGTGGTTGGCTTTGACACAAGATGGTTTGTCATCTTAGTCTGTACTCCTAACCATACAGTTGTCCACCATTCATGGACTCCTACTTGGAATTCTTGAATGTGCCAGGAAGCTGAACTGGTTTATGGACACCTATCAGATACTTTATATATATTATCTTTAATTTTATGAAAGCTCTGACAAATAGTTTGTATTGTATGTGTTTGACATGCAAAGAAGCAGAGACCCAGAGAAGCTGGCTGTTAGTACAGTAAATCACAGACCTGGAAATCAAATTCAGATTTGAGTTAAAGCTTACACTCTTAAAACAACAATATGCAGCTTTTCCTTGACTCTATGATTATCCATCAAATTTATGACAGAAGTGATAAAAGACAAGAAGCAGAGAGCCAACCGTGTTTGCCTCTATAAGGAAATGAGAGAAGGTAAGAAGAACATAGAAAGAGAGTCAATTTAGTTAAATGATTTCTGAGGATACAGTATGAGCAAGACACTGTGCCTGATGCTTCAGTAAATAAATCTTTTCATTAAGAAGCCCCTGATCTAACTTAGACAAGTACACAACAGCTGCTGAACCATAGATATGATTAAAGAGTGGCACAAAGATGCATGTGGTAGCAGTGGCTACAGAAGGCAGGTCAGCCAATTAAATATTTCTATATTTACATATATCTATTTTTCTATCTATCTATCTATCTATCTATCTATCTATCTATCTATCTATCTATCTATCTATCTATCTATCTATTTATCTATCTATCTATCTATCTATCTATCTATCTATCTATCTATCTTTACCATTATAAGGTACCCTGCTAGGTCTTCGTATATATTATTTTATTGACACATACAAGAGTCTTGTGAAGTAGGGTCTGTTACTATTTCCACTATACAGATGGGGAAATACAAGCTCAGAAGCTCAAGAAGAGTGAAAATTTTGTGTAGAACCACACAGCTAATGAGTCCTGGAATTGTGATTCAAACAGAGCTTAACTCCAGAGATACAAACCCCTATTCCCTATTAGGTATATTCCAGGATCTCACTCTAGGCTTTGAAGGCCTAGAGTCAGGCTCTTCAACATGCCCTGGGTTGAGAGAAATCTAACTAACATATCCAGGACACCAGTGTTGTGGACCCCAGAGCTGGAGGCTGAAAGCTTATTTCATTCATTTGTTCAACAAACATGTATTGAATTCCTTCTATGGGCTAAATAATATTCTAGGAGGTAGGGCTACAATGGTCAACTTGTTAGACAAGACAAACCATAGAAGTGTTTAAAAAAACAAAAGAAATAAGTAATACACCAAGTAGTGATAAAGGCTTTGAAGCATTTGATAAATGCTTATTTGAGAAGTGCTTATCACTTATTAAATAAGGCAGAGTATTAGGATAAACAGGAATGGCGAAAGGGAACTAGGCTAGGAATCCCTTTAAGATGAGATGAGACCTGATGAGGTAAGGGCACATGAAATGAGGAGAGGGCAACTGCCTTTAGAAGCCCAGAGGAAGAACCCTCCAGGAAAGGCAGTCTCTGAGGTCACAGGGAGTCTAGCATGCGGGCAGCACAATGAGAGTATATGACACAGTGGCTGAGTGAGGGAGAAAAGGAAAAGGTGGAAGAAAGGATACAGAGGCGTACAGGGTACTGAACCTGAAGTGCCTTGTAGGACGTGAGCATGGAATTTAGTTTGTGTGTGAGCCAAGGGAAAGGTCTGGGCAGAAGAGTATCGTGCCCTGAGTTCAGTTCTGAAAACTTTATTTTGGTAGTGTGGAGATTTTACAGCAAGGAGGCAAGGAAGGAAGCAGGATGCCTAGTCAGGAGGCTGCTGCAGCAATCAGGGTGAGAGATGATGGTGGTGTGGGCCAGAGGGATAGTGGAGATGGAAAAATAGAACTTTCTTAAGGATTAGGAAGGTTACACTTAGATCCACAAATTCTATCACTAGATTCAAGCTACAGAGGAAACAAAATCATAATCAGAATAGGACCAGAACATGATTTCCTGGAGGCAAACTTGATGAGCCAAGAGATAATCAAGGAGGTTCCTCCATGGACATGGAAATTTAATAAGGATATGAAATCTATGTTGACTAGCACCAGAGAACAATGTCCTATGTAGCACTTCACAATAGGGATGGTCTTGCCAATGGCATGAGACATGGTTGAATTTTAGTGGCCATAATCCTGTGCACCCATCTCTGTACAATGAACCATTTTGCCTGAGAGAGCAGCAAGCCAGAGGCCCAGGTGCTCAGACTCATCCTCCCTGGTTAATGCTCAGATCAGCCCAGAAAGTTTGCTCCTAACACTTTTCTTTTGCTGCATTCCCAAGGCTAACCACCTCTATTGGGATATATTATATGATTGTGCACAGGGTCTAAAATGTACCGTTATTACCTAGGTCTGCAAAATAATGTAGCTACTTTTATTTCTCTCCAATTGATCAAAATATTCTCACAAGTCTTTATTAACAGAGATGGAGTAGGCTGAAAGATCAGAGTGATGATCACCACTTTCCTCTTTAAGATATTTTAGGGTTTTTTTTTCCTAGTAAACTTATTCTCTTTGGAGAGAATATATAATCAAATTCAAGGCTCAAAGACTTCACTGCAGCAGTTTCTTTCCTGCAAAGGCCTCCTCTCTGAGTCTTCTCCCCGACATGGCATCCCTGTGCAGGGCAAGTTCTCATAACTTCATGGTCACAAGAAGAGGGGCTTTAGCTTGTGTCCTGTCATCACCAGTGTCTAGCAAGTGTGGTTGGTTTGAATTGGTCTCTGTCTACATGTATATTTTTTTATTGAAATTGAAATTTAAAAAGTACATATGCATTTATTTTAAGCATGGCATTTTTGCATCTACTGTTATTTGTCTCTTGTCTTGAGTTGCCCTATATTTGAAGTTCCCTCATTCTAGCCACAGACTGCTGGGGTATCACTGTCTCAGCAAATTTGGTATTCTTGCCTCAGGACACTTGGGAACCCCTAGGTCACCCGAATTCTACAAAGAGACCATCTCTTTCTTTCCTTGCTGTTTTCCATCTCCCAGGCTATCCAGATAAGGTTGGGAAGTGAATCAGCAGCCTGCATCTTCTTTAGGCTTCTTTATCAGTCTTTCCACTCCATCCTTTCCTTTTGCTAGAAAACTTAGAGGGAGTCAGGCAGCATCCTGATCTGGTTGAGCTCCCAGGAAATCGCTCTCTTTTGGCACCCCACCACCAAGAACTCCGTTTCCTTTTTCCTTCCATCTTGCTCTCCTCCATGGCCTTGTCCCTTACCTTTCCTTTGGTCATTAATGGCAGAAGGAATTTACAGAGCAAAGTTAGCTTGCTGATAAAGAAAAAATACACGAGGAGGCATTCTTCAGACATTATTAACATTAATTAGGCCAGCCAAGGAGCCAGGTTAGTGTTCTCTGCTCATCTCTGCTCTGACCTTTTATGCGTGGATATCACAGCTGGAATACAACATATTTCTCTTTTGTCAAAGTCCTTAGGAGATACATACAGTCCCCTAAGGGACTATAAAAAGTGAAAACATACCAATACTCACATATAAAAGAAGAAGAAAGGGACATTTAATATTTTAGAAAACTTTATTTAGTAGACACTGCTAGGAGATTTACATACATCTTCCAAATTAATACTCCAAATAGCTAGATAAAATCCCTCCACTATAAATCTGGAAACGGAGACTGTCAAAGTCTCAGATAAATACAGCTATCTGCTTACTGATGTCCCACAAGTACTTCCAATCCACAATTTCTACTCTCTTCTATAAGGAGGCTCCTCCTTCATTACTCTCTATTTTGACGAATGTCACCAAGATTCATCCAAATTCCAGGATCAGAAAATTTGTAATCATATTGTACTACTTCATTGCACTCATTCTCCCAGTTAAACAGTTATCAAGCTTTAAAGATTCTGCTGCCTTAATATGTTTTTCACTTTCTTCCTCTTTTCTCCATTAACTGTTGACTGCTGTGGTTCAGACGTGTATCACTTTTCAACTCAACGTTGCGATAGTTCCTTATTGGCCTCTTCTGTTTCATACTACACATAACATAGAGTGCTATTTCTAAAACATGGACTGTACTGTGTCACTGCTTTGCTTCAAATTCTTTAGTGGTTGTGGCAGATTGAGCTATATACCCCGGGGGGGGGGGGGGGAGAAAACAAAAGATGCTTTTAATCTTACTCCCATTTTTGTGGGTATGAACCATTGTAAATAGGACCTTTCGCAGTTTTGTTTTGTTTTGTTTAGTTAAGGTGTAGACAAGGGAATTAGCATGGGTCTTAATTCTATTTAAGAGAAAGTCACAGGGAGTAACTAGAAAGAGAAAGTCAATGGAACCTAGAGGAGAAGGACAACAGAGAAGACATGCCATGCATGTGATGAGAAAGCCAAAGAACCCAAAGATTGTTGGCAGAAGCTAGTGACCCTGGGAGGAAGGAAACCTTTAAGCTTCTGAAATCATGAGCAAATAAGTTTCTGTTGTTAAGCTAACCTATTGGGTGGTATTTGTCATAGCAACCAGAAAACCAAGGCAGTGGTTTTCCATTTCCTCTTTAATAAAGCCCACCTCTCTAGCATGCCTTAAAAATCCCTTGACCCGCCTACTTTCAGCCTTAGCTCTATGCATCCTGGTATTTCACACTCCTCTGCCATTGCACGTGCTTGCTGCTCCTTTGGCCCCAAATGCCTTTTCCTTTGCCTATGCCTGAAGCTTTCCTGAGGACCCAGTTAAGATCAATCCATCTTCTATGTTCTCTACTAAACCACATCTCATAGGATATTTTCCTCCTTAGAGTCTGTAGTTAATAGTCATATTTGTATTTGTATCTCATGTGTCTAGAAAAGTCCTTGGCTCTTAGCATGGACTTTTAATAATCATAGTCCACATTGAAAGAGAGTGAAAGATGGAGAGAAAAGGAAAGAAAAGATAAAAAGATAATAAACAAGACAACAGGAAAGAAGGGAGAGAGAGAAAGGGAGAAAGAAGCAGAAATAGAGGAAGAGAGATGGGAAGGTGGAGGAAGGGGAAATGCAGGCAGACAGTTGGATTATTAGCCTAGACATTTAATAGAAGAGATTCCTATGTCTCCATTATCAGATCCGTAAGGCTTTGTTCAGAGAGTAAGACGAATGCAAAACCTGGGCTCTACAAAGCACGTTTGGGCAGGTGTCAGTCCTGGATTCCCCGGCTCATTGCTCTGGTTTTTCCATATAAGCCAAGACTTTCTGAGCATGCTCTGCAAAAAACATGGTGAGAGTGCAGCTGAAGTAAATGTGTTTTGTTCTATTACTGTTATTTTCAAGAGAGATGAGTTAAAATACCTGCTATCCACATTGGAGAGCAGTTATCAGCCCAGCAGCTTACGGAAGGGTTGTCTGACCTCCTGGATTGCAATCTGGGTGCTTGGCATACACTCTGATAGAGATCGCTCCTGCCTGACCCTGGATTCACAGGCCGGAGAGCTGAGCTCTGAGTAATTCAGAATCCTCGTACCACCTGACCGTGGGCTCAAACAGGAGCTTCTAAAGTCAGAGGCTATGGAGGGCATGTGACTAGCTGGAAAATGAAATATAGCGGACAAGAAAATATTAGGCTTATTCATTTGATTTATGGAAATAAAATATTAGTTTGAAGCACTGGAGCTGCTTTTGCGGCATATTTTCCTTGTCTCTTCCGCCACTGCCTCTCCTTCCCATGGTGGCTACTCGAGTTACCTCAGATTGAAATGAAAACGATGACAACAGTAACACACATGCCCATAATAGAAACCCTGTTTCTATAGAAATCCCTTTCAGGCAGGGATCAAGCACTGAACACATTCCAAAGACAAGTGAACGTAATTCTCAAAACATATTTTGGTATTTTCAAGGTGGATATCGTTTAATCCATATCCCAGAAGAAGCAAACTCAGAGAGGTGAAATAACTTGTTCTTGGTCACACAGTAAGTAGCAGGGTTGGGTTCAACACTACAGAGCCTTCCCATTGCCCAGGATTAAGTTCTGAATTTCCTAACCATTGTTCTTCATGAATGAACCCCATGGGACTCTCTCATCTCAACTCTGACTGCTCCCTTCTTCCTTCACAGTTCTTTGATTACAGGGGTTGGCAGCACTTGCTTTTTCAGACATGCCTCGATCATAACGGCCTTGGGACCTTTGAATTTGTTGATCCTCTTGTCTGTAACACATGTCCTCGGTCCCTTATGTGGTTATCTCCTTCTTTGAGTGGCCAGAAAACACTCTCTCTGACTAAATCTAAAATAGTTGATATCACTCTGTCAATCTCCCAATCCAAATGGCAGGTATTAGCTGTTGCCACTAACTCTCGAGTTTTGAAACCACATTTCAAAACACATACATGATCTTGAGTTTTACATAACCAACTGTAGGTAGAAAAAAAAAAAAACAGTGCAATCTCCATTTTACTGACTGGAAAGTGAGGCTAACAGGGAAATCTTGGCCATAAAGATAGAAAACTAATAGGGATAGATCAGCTGGACACCACACTGGGTATTTCTCCCTCATTGAAAGTCACAATGCGTTACCTCTAGCATGAAGACTCAGAAAACTATTTGAAATTTCAAGTCAGTAATTATTATACCCCCACTTTCTCCAATAATCATGGCATATTAGCATATTATCAACATCTTAGTTGGCCTATAAGCTGCTAGTAAATGAAGAAAGTGTGGCAAGTAAATATATACATACGTTTATATTATAATGTGTGCGTGTGTGGTGTAGATGAATCAAAGGTTGGGTTGAGAGCGAGAGACAGCAAAAAGAGAGGAAAAGGAACAGGCCTCGTTTTTTTCTGTGTTGTCTTGTTAGTTTCTTAGAAACTCCTCCATTGACTTGACTTTAATTAAGCTTTCCTTAGGCCCTGTGTCCTGGGAAGCTAAGTTGTATGGGGTCCAGGTGGAGATATGTCAAGAACTCCCAGATCTAATTTTTAAAATTCTTCTTCATAGCACACATCAATTATACAGATTCTGTTGACAAACGACCCGACGCCAGCTGAGTACTAGTTGCACATTTGTGTTTTGAGTTGGGGGAAGAGGCTATGCTACTAGGAAGGCTGAATTTTCACCAGGCCCCTGGCCCCCAGCAGGCAGCATCCTCCAGGGAGAGAGGATCGGACTGGGCATCCGTAAACTTCCATTTTCTCACTGACAACCTGTGTGACCTTGAGGACATTAAGGTCACTACGTTCTCAGAGAACAACGCAGATTGTGCTACAGACAAAAAATCCTTTCTGGAATTAAAAATGTATACTTTCTGGGTTTTTTTAAGTGGGTGAAACGATTCATATTTTCCTTTAAACAAAACAAAATAAAAGTAATATTTGTGGGGAATACATTGTTCTTTCTCCTGTCTGAAACATCATTATAGCCTTGTTCGTCTGGCTAATTTTCACTCCTCCCTCAGTTTTCATCAAAGATAAAATCTCTTTTTCTCTTCTCTAAAATTGCTTTTAGATACCCAGGTTTGCCCTAGATGGTCCTATCTCTGTGTCACAGCCTTTTCTTTTATGTCCCACCCTAGAATATCAGTTGAGGCCAAGGTCTTGTGTTTCTGCTATTTTCCTAGCCCCTGTCTATTTCACAATGTCTCCGATACAGTCTCTGTCATTAATTTCGTCTGTTATTATTTTACCGCAAATTACTCAACACCTATTAGATATAGAGCCTTGGCAAGGGCTGAAGATTTCTCTGTGTTTAAGACATACTCTCTTTTGGAGGAGAATCTGGCAAACAAACAAACAAAAAACCCAGGATTTAACATGGACAATAAACCTTTGCTTAGGGAATAAATGAATGAAAGAATAAATGACTGCTAGATAGGAAAATGAGGAAGACAGATGCCACATTGCAGTTTTACAATGTTTTAACATTTACCCCTTCTGAAAGAGTTTTGTGTTGTTTCCATCTTACAGATAAGGAAATGCAGGGTCCATGTCATTGTTAGTTACCCAAGATAGTACAAGAGGTTGCCAGCAAAGCCTACTGACACATCTGGGGCGGGATCTGCACCCTCCCACTACCAGGCCACAGCCAGCTACGGTAGCTTTCAGCTAGCTGGGCTTAACAGCAACAGACAGGGCACATACTGCAAAACAGAACATGATCTGCCCCACACAAGGGAGACAGGAGGTGCCTGTAGAACTTGAGTCACTGCAGAGAGCTGGGCAGCATCCGAGTCTACCTGGGTGGATGATACAAAATGTCTGGAAACTTAAGCAGCCGCTATCACAGGAATAAGATGACTACCACATGGCAGGATAAGGTTAAGTGCCTAATGTGTGGTGTGGACACACTGAGTTCTCCTGCTCCTTCTTCTCTTCCAAAACAGCCAGTACAGGAATATGCATATAGAAGGTAATTGCAACTCCTTGCAAACTAAGAGCTTGAATGAGGAAGACCTTATGAAAACCACAGGTACTTTCTTCCCCTCCCCTCCAGAAGAATGGAGTGTTAGGCAAGAGAAGTCAGCTAAGAGATATTTGAAACAAAATGTAAAAATCAAATATTGGCTTGATGCTACATGTGAAGCAACTGTTTTTATTCATTAAAAATATTGTTGTACTTAGTGACATATCTGAGAGTCACTGGGCAGTCACTGGGCAGCCTAATCATTCATTCAGTCTGTCATTAATTTTGTCTGTTATTATTTCACCACAACTTACTCAACACCTATTAGATATAGAGCCTTGGCAAGGGCTGGAGATTTCTCCGTGCTTAAGACATACTCTCTTTTGGAAGAGAAGCTGGCAAACAAACAAACAAAAAACCCAGGATTTAATGAACATATAGTATCTGCTCTGTACTGTGCTAAGGATTTCATACACAGTGTGTCATTTAAATATCACAATAACCCTGTGAGGCAAGCTTTAATACATAGGGAAACCAGACCTAGAGAGCTTTGGCTGCTCAAGTTCTCATGATTAGTGGGAGAGCTGGGCTGGGCACCTGGGTCCTTCAGACAGAATCTTTGTGCCAAACCATGTGTTAGGTGCAAAGCAGCTGAGGTTCCTGGTAAGATGCAGATCCTGATTTAGCATTTTCTATCAAGCCACCCAGTGATACCCATGCTTCTAGTCTGTAGACCATGCTCTGAGTACCAAGGGAATAGAGACCATGGCTGCCCACAAACCCTTTTTCCTCCTCTTCCTTCCTAAATGAAACATCTTAATTCCACTCGCATCTTTCCTCAGTCCCTTAAAGCTCATATGACTCAGAGGCATCTGACTCCAGCTCCAACTCCAGGCAGTGTCCTCGTCACTCTCCTGCACTGTTCAATATGGGAGCCATATGTGCTTTTTGAAAAATAATGATTAATGTTACGCAAAATAAAACCTTCACCCCCTCAGTAGCAAGAGCTCATTTCAAATGCACAGTAGCCACATGTGGCCAGTGGCTACCAAACTGGACAATGTAGAATGGACCTTATTCATTATTGCAGAACATTCCATCAGACAACAGTAAGAGTCAGGGCCAATCATAAATCCGCACCCCCTGTTTCAGAACCCTGTTTTAGAGCATGGTAATCCTTTAGAGCATAGTATTCCTTTGCAACTATCAAACCACTTAGGTCTAGTTTAGCTAAATTGGCCCAACTTGGTTGAAGGATAGGAGTTGGTTAGGGGAGACATTTCCTCTCACTGCATGCATTAAATTAAATGAGGATCTGTGTATTCCTAGTTGCATCCATCTGTGGCCTTTAGTGGAAATCTAATGCCCAGGAAGACAAAGCAAGAGCCCTAGCTTACCTGCAGTTGCAGATCTCTTGTCTATTTCTGGTTAAGTGAGATATTACATTTCCTTAGTATTTAAACCATTTTGAGTTTAGTTTCTGTTACTTAAAGCTGAAAGAAAATTGAAAGGCATCTGTAATCCACACATTTTCAATTCAATTATAGATTTCTGGGCTAAAGATAGAGCAAGTCAAAAAATATATACAGCTATTACTCTCAAGTACTATTTTGTTTTACATGAAAGAAAGTTTCTTCTTGTAGAAAAATACCTGAAACCAGGAGTTGCTGGAAGATGGGGAGAAAGTGTCACCATGGGAGTTTGGAGTAGGGGAAGTTCCTTTTTTGTGAGAGTAAATCCAGGATG
This sequence comes from Tamandua tetradactyla, assembly GCF_023851605.1. Classification (NCBI taxonomy): domain Eukaryota; kingdom Metazoa; phylum Chordata; class Mammalia; order Pilosa; family Myrmecophagidae; genus Tamandua; species Tamandua tetradactyla. The sequence continues at coordinate 64,402,718 of NC_135334.1, read as the reverse complement.
GCTTCAAGAGGAGGTATTATTTCAGCAGGATTTTGGGTTAAATAGATTTAGAGGCATAGTTCTGAGTGAGGACATTATAAAATGGGAAACAATACGAAAAAAAGGTGCAGGAATAAGAAAGGGCAGAGAATTTCCAGGGAAATGGCAAAAGCCTGAATATTGTGCTTTACATTACAGAATGTATTAAACTGAGAAAGACTAGGGTTGTCTTGCTGACTAATGCATGAATATATATTCTTGGAAAAGTCTTCCTAACATTTGTTCAGTACTGTACAGTGTTTAACACACTTAAACTAACTTTAAAACAAAATATTTTGTTTGTTTTGTTTGCAATATTGCCAAAAATACCAAGTAATTAGGCCAGGGTGGGAATGTAGCCAGGGTCATAAGCTAAAAACAGCAAAACTAAGTCTTGAACCCACACATTTCTTAGTACCTCATCTTACAGCCTTGTTGGCACAAAATGTGCTAAGACTTGAGTGACAAAACTTCTTCCTTTCTCAGGGACAATTCCACTCTATGCCTATCAGGCATGGGCATGCCAAGTGTTAAGAGCCTTTCTTTCACTTTCAAAAGCATCCTGGTATGGGTGACAAATTGTATGGTCTCCCTACCATTCCTGAAGAATTGACAGCTGTGACTTCCTCCAGGTTTTAGAAAGTCAGACAGGCATAGATACAAGGGCCCCAAGCTCCAGGAGGAGGTTTCCAACCAGCCCCACACCAGTCCATGGGCCCCAGCCAGGGAAGAGTTTTCATAAAAGACTGTGCAAATGGTTTGATGTTAGTAGGCAATGGTTTACTCCAGCAGACAGTGACAATGTCTGAGGAGAGCTTTAACACTATCCAAGTTCTGCAATTGACTTCAAATAGTTCATAACAAGTGTGTGTGTGTGCACGCATGTGTGTAAAGAGAGAGAGAGATGGTTAAATAAAAAATGTTGACTGGTGAATCTAGGTGGAAAGCAACTATATTTTTTCAACTTTTTATAGGTTTAAATATTTTCAACAAATACACAAGAACACAAAAGTATATTAAAAAGTATAATTAATAAAGTTAGCTGGGTTTAGGCAATGTAATCAGTGTGGCTTAAAGCACTGTAATGTGGGCACTTAGAAGCTAATGAGTCTGCCCTTTGTACTCACAGCCTGGTGAACCTGCATGTCAATGCCATTTGTAAAGTGCCTGACTATAATAGGTCTCCTATTATATATATGTATATATATATATATATATATATATAACTAATGCTAATTCCTTTTAAGAGTTTGCCTATTCCAATGAGGTGTAACTACCATCAATGCTAGCCAGTCCCCATTTCCCCATGCCCATTCTTCTCTGCAGGCTAGAATTCAGTTCTCCACTTCCTCAACCTGATGCCCTTAGCATGTATGACATGGAATTCATTTTGTCTGACACCAAAACCCATTGCACACACTAGATTAGGCTTTCTGATAAAGACACACTGACCAGAATTATAGCTAAGCCTGGGTAACCATTTGGAAAATAAGTTGTAGCTGTAGAATACAGAGTGGGGTATTTCCACTAGAATTCAAGAAATCTGAGAGGGGATTTAGGTTTGTTGGCCTTTGAGAACAATGCAAGTACTCAAACCTTGACTCTGGAGCCCCTGATTCCAGGCCTGGTTGCCGAAGATGAAAACTGGGGTAGGAATTAGGGAGCCATGCAGGAAAGCCATGTAGATCTAGAGAACTAGATGATGGAATCACCTCCCAATGGATGGAGTAGACTGGACCTTCTTTTGGCTCGTGTCAGGGAGAGAAACAAAAAGGTTCAGGGTCATCATGGGACACAGCACAAGACGACAGATAAGGGGCAGGGAGTGGGGCTGATACTAACTGCACAGATACAGACGCTATCCTAAATGAAGCAGTCAACTTCATTAACAGAGAACATTTGGTTTGAGATTTCTTATTCCTCCCTACATTACACCATTATAAGGGAATGGAACACAGAGTAATAGAGAGCAGGGAACAGCCAACTTATCTAAATGTTAATGACAATAATTACTGGCCTGGAGAAAATCTTTTAGTTTAACTGAAGTATTTCACAAACATCATTGGGAGAATTTGTGTGGGGTTAGCAGTTCTCCTAACAATGATGAGCCCTGATCAAGACTAGCATGACTTCCCATAAAAGAATTAATATTCAGCTGAGCAGATTGGGGAACCGGTAACCTGGGACTGCCTAAATGTGGTGGCAAGGGAGAGAAGAGAGAACTGCAAAGGTCGTGGTGCAGCGTTTGAAATAGGTGAAACTGGGCAAACTGTGTGCTGTGATTAGCCTGGTTTATGCCCCGAGTCTTGATCAACCCGTCTCCTTCAAGGCTTACTCAGCAGACAAACTATCAACTTCTCTGGGATGTTTTAGTTGATAGGGAAAAGATCAAGAGCCAAGAGGAGAGGATATTATGGGAATTGTGGAGAGGAAGATAGGAGGAAGGCCAGCCAGCACCCAACCAGGAAAGTGCTCTGGGATTCAGTAGGAGAGAAGACTTTGTGGGAGATTCTTTAGAACAGAGGTTCTCAAAGTGTGATCTCTATACCAGCATCATCTGAGAACTTGCTTTAAATACATATTCTTGGGCCCAGTCCCAAGACCTACTCATCAGGAGCTCTGAGAGTGGGGCCAGCCATCTGTGTTTTAACAAACACTCCACGTGATTCTAAGGTATCTTAAAGTTTGAGGACCATGGGCTAGATCCAACTGCTCTTTTTAACTTCCTATAAAGGACCAAAAAGTGAAGTGACACCCTGTGGTTCATAAGAGCACGAAGGAATTAATAAAGAATGGATCTTGCTCCCAAGGTATTGGTGTGAATGAGCCAAAAGTTCAAGAAAAAATAAGGAAGAATGAAGTAAAGAGGCATGAAACAGAAGGACAATGTGCATGCTCTGGCAGAAAAAAGCTGCTTTGCCAGGGGGGCAATTTGGATACGTTCTGCTCAAAGACAGGGTGATTGATCTGCAGCTGTGATCAACACTGAGCAGAACTGCAGAAGATGGTTCAAGGTGAAAGAGAGTGCTTTTCTAGATGTGTTTTCCCTGTCTTTTAAAAAAAGTTCACCCTCTACCCCTAGTCTCTTTCTTTCTTTCTTTGTATGTTCCTCCTAGGCAGCAATGTATCACAGGAAAAGACTACATCACATTTCAGCCCTCTCACATCTAGGCATAGCCAATGAACTAAGAGGGGAAATTGTTCTGTGGAACATTGAAGAAGGCTTCTGAAGAGTTTACAGTCAGATGGCATGTGCCCTTTTTTTTGCTTATCTTGCTTTTCTGGCTTCCTGTCTGTAATGTAGATGTGATCACTGGAACGCCATCAGACATCTTGTGTACTTAAGGACAGAATCTGCTTGCTAAGAACTGTGGAACAGAAGAACAGAAAAACGTTGTCTTCCTGGTAAATTTGTAGGGGCACAAAATTGGTCCTGAACAGTCCAGCACCTAAACTTTTATTTATTTTTTTTACATAGGCAGGCATTGGAACCAAACCCAGGTCTCTGGCATGGCAGGCAAGAACTCTGCCTGCTGAGCCACTGTGGCCCACCCTAAACTTTTACTTTTAATGGGAAAGAATAAACTCTTACATATTTAGGCTACTTTTTGGGTCTGTTTCTCACAGCTAAAGACACATCCTAATCCATACTGTCAAGAATCTCATTCAGGAGTGAGAGAACAGTGAAAGCAAATATACATATTTGTGACTGTGCACAAAATGCTTGAAGAATAGCAATGAGCTCAAATAGCTGGGGAGTTAGACATATAGAACAATACAGAGGGACACAGGCAGAATGAGCTTACTGGGGTTTGCTCTATAAAGAGACAACAAGAGACAATTTTTAGAAATGCAGTGTATTCTCTGCATCCTAATGCCTTTTCCACAAGCACCTTAAATTCAAAAGGCCCAAAGTGAATTTGTCATCTAGTATCATCTTCTGTCTTAAGTCTGCTTTTCTTTCTGTGAAATAACCCCATGTTATTCACCCAGTTCTGCAGATCAGAAATACAAATGGCGTACAAAATCTTTCTGCTGTCTCAAATCCCATATGTCATCAGATCCCAATAAGCCATCTCTTTAAAATCTTGCTCAACCTTCCCTCCTTTACTTGCTTCCATCACAGCACCCAATCCCGACATTGTCTTCCCTAATGATAGTATTGCCACAGCTTCTTACTTCATCCCTATTTCCAAATTGAAAGTTTCCACTCCAGGCTCCACACTGTAACCAAAGTGACCCTTTGAAAAACAAAACCGATCATGGCAGTTCCTTACGTAAACTTCAAATGCTGAAGTATTTGCTGACGTGATGTTCCATAGGGTTCAAATAGACGTTGTGTGGAGGAAGAAAGAAGTTTGTCTTTTTTAGAGACTTTTGGAAAATGGTAGATTTGAACTAATTTAAGCATCTCCCTTGCTTTTCAGGTGCTTGAATTAGCAAATGCACAATGTAAATTTCTAAGAAAATACATAAAGAATTTTTCAATTTTTTTTTTTTTTTTTTTGTCTCTGGAGTCCTTCCTAGAGGAGCGTCTTGTAAGAATTGGGAATCACCAGCCAAGGTTGTGAAAGTTAAAGTGCTTTCGTGGCAATTAGACCTTCACAGTCTCACCTTAACTAGTACCACTGACTCAACACTAGTCGTGTTTCCACCTCCAGCCACCACTAGACTATTCGGCATTCCTGAGAACACCATCGGCCATCGCTCTTTCCTTCTGCTAGTCCTCTTCCTTATATGTCCTTTCCATATATACACACATTGAAATTCTCCTCTTGAAAGACTAAACCCAAAAGTCAACTCCTCTCGGAAAACTCCCTAGATCCATTTCCCACAGTTCAAAGAAGAATTTTTATCTCCTTCTACCTTCAAATTTCTAAGCAAATCTTTACCACATTACAGCAGAATTCAGTATCAACTACTATGATTGCTTCTGCCATTAGCCTGAGTAATGTACATTAACATATCTGTTCATTCAGCAGCCCATCCATCCATCCTTCAACAATGGTAGTACATCAAATACTCAAACAGATAAACATTTTGAATAAAAAAGTGGTGTGTTTAGTAACTTAGCAAAAAAATGTATTTGTGTTACAAACTCAATTTAAGGCAAAAATGCACCTAGGTGCAATAGCTCTAAATCAGTATGCCCATTTCAAAATTAGCAGGCCAGATACTTTAGGTAAAAAGAGAAGAAAAACATTTTTATGGCATCAAATTCATTACCTTATCCTTTTCCACTCTTCCCAGCTCAATACTCTTCTGTCTATTTAGCAAGATGCTCTCTCCAGGTTTTAGATTCCTTATGGATAGGGACCATAATTCATTCATGTTTGCATCCTTGGGACCCCTCACAGTGTTTGGAACTTGTGAGCAGACACTTGTGTATGTCCTCTCTTGCACTGGGTCTGAGTCTGTCAGGATGTTATACGAAAATAATACCCAATGGGTGGGTTTAAGCAATGTGAATTTACTGGCTCACAGTTTTGAGGCTAAAGGAAAAGTTCAAAATCAAGGAATCAGCAAGACATGTTTTCTCACAGTCTGTAGCTTCTGGCACTGGCTGCCAGCAATCCTTAGGATTTCTAGACTTGTATCTGTCCTTCCAGTCATATGGTGATGTCTTCTCCTTTCTCCCTTCAGTGACTTCCCAGCTCTCCTTGTAAAACCTCCAGTAATCCAAATTAAGACCCATCCTCATTCATCTGTGACCTACCTTAACTAAAAATAGCATCTTCAAGAAGTCCTATTTACAATGAATTCATACCCACAGAAAAGAGATTAAGATTAAGAACATGCCTAAATTGGAATACATAATTCCATTGACCACATACACCAGCCTTAATCTAACTTTCTTTTTTAAACTAGGCTTGCAAATAATTTCTACCAGAAGTTCTTTTCTGCTATCACAGAAAATTGCCACTTTCTAAGTATCCATAATACTCAATATCCTCATTAACCTATGTTTAGGTAGTATTTAATTGTTTCATGCCTGTAAAACTACATGCAAAAGCCTCATTTCCCCTTCTAAAGTGTAAATTCAATGAAAACAGAAGCTTTTTAGCCCCTAGCTCTTTTATCCCTCATAGTTTGTACCACATTTGATGCATAAACTCTCAGCAAACATTTTTTTAAGTACCTACTATACCCCAAGCTCTGCAGTGGATGAACTGTGACTACTTGCTTCTTAGAATGAATTGGACTAAAATGAGTGAGTTACCTGTTACTTAAAGCTGAAAGAAAATTGAAAGGCATCTGTAATCCATACATTTTCAATTCAATTATAGATTTCTGGGCTAAAGATAGAGCAAGTCAAAAAATATATACAGCTATTGCTCTCAAGTACTATTTTGTTTTACATGAAAGAAAGTTTCTTCTTGTAGAAAAATACCTGAAACCAGGAGTTGCTGGAAGATGGCCTTCTCTTATTCATGGCAAGTTAGAATTATACCTCTTCCCCAAAGTTCTCCTTTACATACAAAGTTTTGATCAATCTCTTCTTGCCTTATTCAAAGATCACATTTTATTTTTCCATATCTTAAGCATATATCACAACATCGCTTATATTTTTGTTAACTATTGTACTTGCTGCATCGGACTTCCTGTATGCCCTACCTTATACCCACTTTCAGCCCATTACTGGGACCCCAGTGTCCCTCCAATTAACATTCCTCTCCCTCTCATCCACCAGGCTGTCAGCTCTCTGTGGGAAGAAGTCATGTCTCCTTCCGTTATACATCTCCACTTTTAACTAGGCCTGGGACTAATTAGATATTCAAAAATATTGGTTAAGGATTAAATGAAATCTGTGAAGTCTAAAAGGGTAGGTAAGGTATTTTTTCATTCATTTATTTAACAAAGTTTAATTTGGGTGCCTGAAATGTGCCAGGCAATGGTCTAGTATCCATAGGCTAAGGCAGTAAATAAAGTTCCAGCCCTCATAGAACTTGCATTCTAATGTAAGAAAAACAGGCCAATGAATATGTGATATAGGAAATAGTGAAGAAAAGAAAAACAGTCCGTGGAGAAAAGAAGTCAGAGGAGAGTAGCTAGTGCAGGGGAAGGGTGGTATTTCAAATAGGATGGTTAGAGAAGGGAGTACTGAGGCATTTCTTTAGAGACCTAAGGCCAATGTAGGAAGAAGTCAGATGGAGCACTTGACTAAGAATTCAGACAGGAAACTCAGAACTCTGACCCAGATGAAGACTAGTATGTGGGAGCAGAGAGAGGGGAGAAAGACAAGGAGGAGGTGGGATCAGGTGGCTAGATCATGGAGGGTCCCATTAACCCTTGGAAGACATTTGGTTTTCCAATGGATGGGCACTGGAAAAGCTGGGGGAGATGGGTGCCTTGAACAGATTAATATTTTAAGGGATTATTATTTTGTGTTGAAAATAGACAACAAGATGGAAAGCAGGATGCAGTGAGTCAAGTAAAGAGACTCTTTTATTAATCAAGTCAAAAAATTATATTGGCTTGGTCCACGGTAGTAGAGTGAAAATCAGTGAGGAGTAGATATATTGTAAAGAGAAGTAACAGGACTGGATGGTGGGTTATAAATGGAGTGAGAGAGGAAGAGTTAAATCAAGGAAGACTCCCAGTTTTGCTTGAGGTACTAGAAGGATGGAACTGAAAGTTTCATAGAGGGGGCAGACTGTGGAATAAGTCAGATTATCGGGTAGTGGGAATAATAAGTTCATTTTGGAAATTTTACACTTGAAAGGCCTGGCAGACAACCAAGTAGTGATTTTAGATAAGCAGTTGGAAGCATGAGTCTGGAGTTCAGATACAAAAATTGACCTAGAGATATAAAACCATTGATCATATTCAAAGTCATGTCACTAGAGGACATCTCAGGCACCACTACGGATAGAAAGTAGAAAAGAGAAATGAGCCGTAAAGCATCCCAGTATTTAGAGGTCTATTGGATGATGCAGAGTTGTGGACGAAGAGAGTGAGTAGAGAGGAGAGTAGAGAGAATGGTGTCCTAGAAGACAAGTGAAGGGAAGGTTTCTAGGAAGAATGATGCTAAGTGTTGCTGATAGAACAAGTGAGATAGGGACCAAGAATGGACTTCCAGTTTTATCATACTGCAGTCTTGAGGACACAGATACTAACTATTCTGATGGAGAGACAGGGGTGAACGTCTAACTGAAATGATTCAAGAGAGAATGAGCAGAAGAGGATTAGAGATCATATCTTAATTGTCTCTTTTGTTCTAGGGCTGTATGGATTATGAATTCTATGTGATCCATGAATTCACTGGGGCTCCTCTCTAAGATATCACATTTCTGTCCATTATTTTCTGAGCAGTAAAGTAAGCAGGTGATTAAAAGTAGTATCTTCCTTGTTCATTTGACATCCATAATATTTTTAACACAACCCTATAAGGAAAATACTATTACTTTCCTCATGTTACAGATGAGGAAACTGAAACATAAGCGACTAAGTCATTTGCCCATGGTCACATGACTAATAACCTCACCATCCTCTAAGGGAAGGACGGATGTTTGCGGGAATTTTGGGTTTTTTGTTTCTTGGTCCCTTGGGGCTGCAGTTTCACCCTCACCAGCTTTCCTCTGATAGTGGGTTCAGTTCATAAGTGGGATAGCTTTCATTAGAGATCACTGATTTTCTGAGTAGATCCCTGCAGAGATGAAAATCTTGATCAACGTTATAAAATAAAAGACACAGTGGTATGTCCTGCATCTGCCTACTCCTGAGTTTACTGTAGGTAGGCGAATAGTTTTTTTTCAGTCTCTTATCTGTGATTTTCTTTTAAAAGCTGGCAGAAAAAGCTTTCTTTAGGTAGAAACAAAAGTGGTATCTCTTTTTTAAAGAATCTGTATATAAACATAAGCATTTACAGTAAAGTGAATAAAGGAGCCCAGAAGAGAATGTTGAGGGAATTCAAACATTTTGTCTTTTGAATTTGAATTTAACATTTTCTGTCTCAGGAGATAATTTTTGTTTCTTTTCCTGTCGATGAGCTATTGTCAAATATTGTGCTGCTGTCTTATTTGCCTTTTCAGTAGCTCTGTATTATGTGATAATAAAAATGAACATTATTTCAGACAGGACCTGAAAATGAGGGTAAGACAGTGTCAGGCAACTGGATTTAAGTTCCTACTCAACCCATTGTACTTTATCTGAGTGGTGTTTCTTGGTCTATTATAATTAGCTACTTCCTCAAAGTCTAACAGGAACAGAGAAGAGGGCCTGTACAGATTTCTCCCTTCATTACTCATTTTCATCCTCTCCTGGGCCATTGAAATGGCCTCTGAATATTTTCCCTGCATCCACTCTTACCCTCCTCTAATCCATTGTCCACACAGAAGCCAGAGTGATTGTTTAAAATGCAAGTTTCATCATATCTCCCCTCTGCTTTAAAGGTGACTTTGTTACACCTAAGAAAAAGAATCAACTCTTTAATGCACTCAGATGTCTGCATTATCTATCCCCTGCCTAACCCAAATGCCCAAATGTATGCCATTCTCCTTATTAGGATCTGCCCACTGGCCATCTTATACATTCTGACCTCTCATGTTCTCCCTGCTGCCTGGAAAGATCCCTGCCCCATCCCTCATTCACACATTAATTGCTACGCATCTTTTAGGGCTCCACTCAAATTCACTTCCATAAGGAAACATTTTCTTGGGCCCTCACAACCACTTCCAGAATGGTCTATTACCCATCATGTGTTATCATAGACTGCAATCCCTTGCGGCCCTTACTACAACTGAAATTAAGCATTTGTAATGTAATGATTTATCTAAATACTGTAACTGTTGATAGAGAATGATATTTACAAGGCAAAAAATAGCTTATTACCCATCACTTAGCTCCATGCCCCAGCCCTCAATAAGTATTTGATGAGTGAATGAACTCAAGATCCTCATTTTCCACCTTTGTGAAACAGAAAGTGTTTTATATCTTTCTCCCATGCAGGGGTCTTTTGGGACTAGAGATACTATGCGCCCTGTTCAAGGTGCATGATTAGTTCACAATGACTCATTTTTCTACTCTGAAAATTGCCTCACCCTCACCCGCCTTGTCTCTTGATGGAATGTTTTCACAGAGATATGTTTCCAGTAGCCATCTGTATACCACTCCACTAGTCCCCAGATGGCAGGGGAGTGGACCCCAATCTGGGCTAATCAGGACCCTTTATCAGGAATTTGGAATTAATCCTGTAAGTCACCTATCTTATTCTGGACTTCTCTGAATGAAGATATATGAAAAAATAAGAGAAACAACATACGCAAACACACACACACACACACATACACACGATAATAATAGCAGCAGATAACAAAAGATACAAAACAAAACAAAACAAAACAATGTAAACCAAAAATCATACAGGCAGAGGGTAGATATTTTCCAGAATTTGGACTGAATAGCAAAGAAATTTGATACGCAGAAAAATAAAACAAGGGCACAGATGTAGAGAGAAGCCAAGACAGAATTGGAAAGAAAAGTCTCTGGTTCCACTCTGCTGTTTTTGCTTCTTTTGTGAGGTTTGGCTACCTTTCTGCCCTTGAGCTGTTTCCACAAGATAACTCTGTATTGCTGGTAATAAGTTCTCTCCTTTCTTGCATAAGCCAGGTTCTTATTATGCACATAATAGTGTCCATTACTTGCAGTCAATGAATTCTAACTTAAAGAGTATTTAAAAATGTCTATAGAACATAGTATGCACTATTAATGGCAATCAGTATAATTATGTTTACCTCAAATGCCACTACTCATAATGACTCTTGTACTAGTTAACATTTATTGAATGTCTTCTACTTAACTGATGCAAATGTTTCCACGTAATATCTCAAATCTGTAAAAAAATCTGTGTAAATGTTTTCCGGTTTGCATTAGAATTTGTTCTCTATGTACCTGTGTCCTTTACCACAGGTAAATTCTGCAATGGTAGAGATTCTACCATTAGTTAATTTTTATCATTGACACCTTGAACAGTTCCTGCTATATTATATATGCATAAAGTATATGTTTGTTGAGTAAATAACTGGATGACTTTGTGTACGTTTCTAAATCCCTCTGAGGTGTCATTTTCTTATTTTCAGGTTGGGATTCATCCCTGTGTCACACAGAATTGAAGTGAAAATCAGATGAAATAGATATGAAAGTGATCTGAAAATATCAAATTAAAACATCAATTGTTATCAGTACTATTACTGTTAGGCAGGGAAGGTTCTATCAATCTCATTTTACATAGGAGAGCTCCAGGGTCAGAGAGGTCAAATGACACATCTAAGGTTCACAAGTATTAAGCAGTAAATGGATCATCAAAATAAAATCTTTTTGGGTTGTGCAAAGATGGCTTAGCAGGTAGAATGCTTGCCTACCATGCCAGAGACTCAGGTTCGATTGCTGGTGCCTACCCATGCAAAAAAAATGACAATAACAAAAAAATAAAACCTTCTCTAGGCCCTGATTTAATTATATCAAATATTTTTTAGGGAAAATAGATTTGAAGGAAAATTTTTTTATGAGAGGAGGGAAAATATGATATGACAGTAAAAACAGAGCATGCTAAGTCAGTGACGTTGGGATAAAGAGGCAAAATAAAGTGGAAAGAGAATAAAAAACAAGATAAATGGAGAACAGAGAAGGAATTCAATCAAAAGGAGCAAATCTACAAATGTGGCTGAACTGTTTCAACACCACTCCCAGATGCCTCAGTTATGGAACTTCACCTCATCATAATATTATCACAAGATTAGTAGCTGAATCACATGCAACCTTAGGATGTCCACCTTGAAAATCTGGAAAGTAACAGATAGGTTTCACCCAAAGAACACAGTGATACTGTGATAAAGAGCGAGGGACCTGAGTTGTTGTGCCTGGGATCTGGGGAACATTCTGGCTCTGAAGACCAGTTGAATGTCTCAGTTAGTGTAAATAAAGTAAATCATCTGAACCCTCGGGGCCTCAGGCCATCTACACATCAATGGCTGTATCTCCATTAGGATGAGACATAATCCAACCACACACAGCCCATACATACATATTGAACAAAAGTATAATTCTCTATTGATTGAACTAGAAAGATATCTTTGACTTATTTTTACTTCAGAAATAAAGTATTATGACAGTAGTATTGACAGTATATAAGCTCTGCTCTCTAGCTGATAAAGTTATTGTCCATGGATGTAGGGAATAACAATTCTGAAACCATTATACATGTTATAGCTAGTTTGAAGCTGTGTGTAACCCAGAAACATATGTTCTGAACTCTAATCCATTTCTATGGCTGCAAACCTTCTATAAATAGGACCTTTTAATAAGGCTACTAAAGGTGTGACCCACCTCACTCAGGATAGGACATAATCCTATTACTGTAGTGCTTTATAAATGGAATAAATTTAGACAAAAAGAAAAAGCCAAGGAAGGAAGGAGCTGAAATCAACAAAACCTGGAAGAGACCAGCAGAAGCTTCCACATGCCTTGCCATGGGGCCAAGGAGCCAAAAGTTGCTGGCAGCTGATCCTAAGGAAGAAAGCACGGCTTGATAATGTCTTGATTTGGACATTTTCTCAGGCTCAAACTATAAGTTCATCAGTTTCCATTGTTTAAGCCCATCCATCCGTGGGCTTTAAGCAGCCTAGGAAACTTAAACACGTACATATTGGAGTTGAACAATTAGGTAAATGAATGGCAGATGGTGGGAGACGGGTTTCTCACTGTTGAAGTAGGAGGCTACAGATTAGCATGGGAAGGAGACTATAATGATCCATACAAGAATGGATTAGAGTTGGAGACATAAGTGTGAACTTACCGTTAGCTTAATATAGATGGTTATATACGGAATTATTTACAGGCATGTGTATAAATACCGGTTAATAAACACACAAATCTTGCTCTGTCAGTTGACAAGGCCTAGAAGCAATGAGACTCTAGAAACGACAGTTACACCTGAGCCCCAACCTTGTTTCCAATACCATTCTCCAATAAAATGAACCAGGGTTCCTTGAGAAATGGCTGATTCTAAGACTGCGGCAAGAAATATACGAAAATGACTCTAGAGTATCTTGCAGTGACAGAAAGTAAGTGCTAAAAAGTATAAAAAATTAAAACTACACACACATTAATGGGGGTATGTCAAAGAGACACAGGCACCTACTGAAAGAGTTCTCAGTGTCCAAAGTTGGAACAATTTGAGCATAAAACAAAAATAAAGTTAGCAATATTGGACAATAACCCAAAATATAGAATAAATATCCATACTAGTATAAATAAATGATTGATGAAGAAACAAATCTCCTGTGCAGAAAAATTCAAAATAATTTATAAAGATATTCTGCCCTCAAGGACATGAAACATAAATCTCCATTCCTGTAGGCTATGCATATAACTTCTTTCTAAAATGTCCAGTATGGAAAGGGGGAAAAAAAGAGGAACTTGGCAGTGGAGAAACCCAATAACCACTGTCTCAGCCAGGTGATCAAACTTAACATCAACAGTGAAAAAAGTGAGGCTGATAATATGTTACCCTTAAGGACATGTGATGAAAATGGCACTTTATTTAATCCTAATGGAGGGACATTCTACAAAATACGTGATCAGTATTCCTCAAAACTGTCAGAGCCAACACAATTGTAAGAAGACATGAGATCAAAATTGTATGTATAACGGATAGGATTCTGGAACAGAAAAATGACAGTAGGTCAAAAAAAAGCAAGGCAGTCTGAATGAAGTACAGACTTAATAATAATGTGTCAATATTGGATTATTAATTGTAATAAATGTAGCATGGTAGAAATAAAGAGTTTAATAAAGGGAAAAGTGGTGTGAGGCATATCGGAATTCTCTACCATGTTGCTGAATTTTCTGTAAATATATAACTATTCTAAAACTGTTTTAAAAGTTTATCTTTGAATACAGCATGTATGGCACATGCATTTCCAAAACAAACAAATGAAAAACCAAAATGAACAAAAATTCAACAAAAGGTGCTGCAATAAGGAAAAAGAATGAAATGTGACCCCCACCACACAGCATACAAAAAAAACCCAGCATGTAAAAAGTGGTCCTATTTAGACGAAATCACAGGCATTTGTTTATGTATACATAAACATAAGAGAGATCTTAAAGAATGTTCTAGAAAATATTAACAATGGTACCATTTGAGAAAGTGTTTCCTTCAAGTATTTTTATTTTGTTTTGATTATTTTAAATGGTCCTTTAAGCATGCATTATATTTCATTAAAATATTTCTCTACCTACCCACCTTTCTACTTACTTTTATTAAAATAAGTGTCATACCTTGGGGGATCCTGTCACTTTACCCTTAAAGTGTATTCTTCTCTATTATTAAATAAATCTGTTCTTTTCTTATAGAGCACTGTATCAGCATCCCCAGCAAGCAGTGTTTTTTGGACTGACAGCACGCCTCAGCTTTTATTCTTTTCCCTTTACAATGGGATAGCTTCAAACAATCTGAGAGAGCTAATCAAAGTAATTGCTGAATCTTGATGACCAGGGCTTCATGTGTGAAGCATTTTATCCCAAACTGGGTTATTTGGAGTGCAATGAAGCTGAGAATAAATGTATAAAGCTAAGTAATTTGGAGAGATTGTAGGATTTTCAGAAAATTTCTTTCACTTGGAAGCATGAAATTACATACACTACAGTGAAATGAAATAAAATCAATCAGCAGCTCGGAATCTCCCTGGCTCCACAATCAGCAGGAGGTAAGAACTCTCTCACTTAGGAGAAAAGCTGATGTTGGGTGGAAAAGTACCTTACACCGGAATGCAAAGAGACTGACCTTTGTCCTTTGGGAGATCCTATTTTGGTAGCTGATGAGGGGAGTACATGGGAAAATATGAGTTGATGAGAGGATGGGGTTCAGTCATATCAGCTAGATCCTTCTTCTCACGAGTTTCTGAATGATCAAACTGTCTTGGGCCTCTGTCTTTGCACCAACATCTTCCTCTACTCAGGTTGCCTGCCCCCTGCCTCATCACCTAGTAAACTCTGAGGTTTCACTTCTTACAGATCAGTATTCCTAATGCCCTCAGTTAACTGTCCACCTCTGGGTCCTCTTACAGATGAACCAGTTATGTGATAGTACATCAGGTTTCCTGGCCCCTTTTCACAGGACTGTGGGCCTTTAGAGAGTAAAAACTATCTTCTATCAGGGTTTTACCATCATCTAACACAGAACCCAGCTCTTAGTAGGTACCAAAAACTGTCTGTGGAATAATTTATGAATGACTGAATACAGCAATGTAGGAAAAATATGAGAATTTGGAGTGAGATTACTAAGAAAATGCAGGGGAAATATTTTAAACATTCAGGAAACTTTGCTGAAAAGCATCTAGGGAAACAGAACACTATAGACTGAAATGAATACAAAACTGAACCTAAAAAGAAAAACAAAAGATGCTTCTAAAATGCTACCTTTTCTAATATTTTCTTAAAATGTTCAAGAATGTCTCCAATGGATCAGAGTAGAAATGGAGGCAGAGGACATACACCAACATGGTAAATCAGCTCAAGTCTCCCATAATGAGACAAATACCTGTCTAAGAGAATGCCTTTTAGAGTGCATCAGCAATTAGGGAGCAAAGTCTGTGACCATTCTGAGGACAATGGAATCACAAGCTGAGAGTATCACAGGCTTATTAGAAACAAATAATGCCCAAATATTTGTTAGCTTTGTAATAGTGTCTGTCCACTTCTTGTCATACTTACTCCATTGGTTCTACATTGTCTTCTAAATCCATTTAAAACACCACTTTTTGAGTTGACCTTCAAGGTTCTCCAACACCCAGTTATTACTTTCCTTTCCCATCCTTACTCACTAATTCCCTGTTCTGTTCCTTTTCTCTTCTGGGCTACACCGTTTAGCTCTTTGTTTTTGATCACCTGCTCTGACATTTGTACCGCTTCTCACCTAAACTGTGGCTTCACATATAGCATTGGCTTTATCCCAAAACCATCCCCTCTCTAGGTTATGTAGTGAAGTTCTGCACAGCCTTCAAAGCCTAGCTCCAATGGTATCAGTTTTGGGATCCTGCATTGCCCAGACTATTTCCCAACATCAGGGTTGGGTCTTAAAACTACCACATTATTTCTTGCTTTTTTATCTTGACATTTTCCATTTCTCTGTTTTCTTTTCCTGCCTTTTCCATGAGGAGGGAAGAGTCCTAACTCTTTACTAGCTTCCTTTGAATCCATCCCAGCAGGGAGAAGGACAAGTGTCCAACCTGCTGGGTTGGGGGTGAAAGCCCAGGCTCTCCATGTGGTCTCCACTGACAACAGGGGGTGGGGACATGGGAAGCCTCACTATTTGTCAATGTGGATGAAAACCCTGGCTTCCTACCTGGCCTTCTCTACTTGACTCGACTCCAGCAGGCATGTTTTTGAGCCTTCTCATGGCTTCTTGAGGTTGAAAGTCTGGCTCCCACTAAGCTTTGCTGGCCTGGTAGAGGGTAGACAACCACATTTTTTCTATGGTATTTGGATAGAATAGGATAGCTATTATTTAAAAGTTTTCTGTCTTGCTAGACTTTCCTAGTCATTTGTCCCTTTCCTAGTCATTTGCCTTGAGTGGGCAGGATTTCTTTTTTGTCTGTACTTGCTGGCATTTTTTTAATAGCTATATTCATTCTCAAGTCTTGGACTTAAGTGGAAAAAAGAAAACCATGCAACTCCAAAACAGGTCATTCTTCAGGTCTGAAAGTCTCTATTTGGTCTACCTCCTCCTTGCCACATATCAATCTTCTTATATTTGTTTTACATATGATGACCAGGTCTGGTTAGTTTTTAGTTCTCCATTGTGGGATGAGTCAGGAAAAGAATATCTACTCCCTTTTTTCAGAAACAGAAATCTACTTGACATAGGTATTACATTATTATTATTATTATTCCTATTTTACAGGTGAGGGAACTGATGTATGGAAAGGTTAAGTAACTTGTCCATGGTCAGGTAGTTATTCAGTAGCAGGGTCAGGATTTAAATAATAGCCATGTGATGCCAGAGTCAGAACTCAAATTAAGTTAAATGCATACTCTATTCCCTGTTCTGTCAGCTGCTGGGGGAATTAAAGGTGAAAAGAATTGCCCCTCATAGTCTATTGGGAAAAGCAGCCATATAATAAAGTTGACTGTATAGAAAGTAAAATAATGTTTTCTGTAATCAACAGAAAAGAATAGTCAGAGAAGTTGGGACTGACCATGCCCAGTTTCGTTCTGCTGCCATCAGACATGAGATCAGCAGTCTCAGCCCTGTTGAAAGTGTAAGTCGGCACTCATCTTGGCAGGAATTGATGTTGTCTATTATATTTCTGCCATTTTAAGTAAGGATGTTGGTAATAGGTGAATTGACAGTGATAGTTATTTACCACTTGAATGTAAACCCCCTGAAAGCAAGGGTTTTGAATGTTTACCTAAAACAGTGTCTGGAATATAGTAAGCACAAAGAAATATATATTGAGTAAAAGAACAAAGTAATACAATTATCCTCAAACAATATTTTGCATTGCATGAGCAGATGTCATCCACTGCCTATAATTTGCTACCATTATTCTTTCTCTAACAGTTTTCTCCTAGCTATGTTCCATATTACTAAGGGATTCCTTTATCCAAAAGAATAAAGGGAATGTCTATAATTTCTAATTTACTCTAATAATCTTTTGGCCTTTAACAGATGCATGGCAACTTTACTATATGATCTTGTGAATTCCAGTCGTGTATAAGACAGATGCTTCTCCTTTCCCACAAAGCTCAGAGCTTTGTGAACTTTTATTGTAAATTGCATTCCAGACTCAAAGATGGATATATTTTATTAAGTGAGCATCATGTTGAAGTTGCTCAGTCAGTTTCCTATTATTTAAGATTTCTGAGTTGTAATACACAGTAAAAGAGATACATATTCAAATGTGTTTGAATGAAATTTTATGATTTAATAATGCAATTGTCATCAAAAAAGCAAAACAACAATAAAATTGAACTTCTATCATTTGATGATGGCTGTCAAACATAAATCATTCATAACCAGGGAAGCCAGTTCTTTAAATTGAAGCTCTTTGCAAAGATTGTTCAATTCCATGATTATATAGACTTAGTTTCTAATCTTGTCTCTACCTTCACCACTGATTGTGTGTTCATGAGCAAGTTACGTAGCTTGTTTTGTCTTCCTTTGTTCATATAAAAATTTGGAATGATAATGATGATGATTAATATAAACCATCTCATCTATAGTTAAAGGCTCACTGGCCAGGTAAAGCTCTAAGCCCTTATAGAAACTCATTTAATCTTCAAAATAACCCTCTAAGACAGACATTTTTTCCTTCCCAATTTACAAATATCTATCTCACAGGTGGACATAAATTGCTCAGCATATATGCAAAAGACCATGTAATCATTTAGAGATTATATAATGTTAGCTACAACAGGCTATTTGCAGCATCATGTTCATGGGCTATAGCAACTTTTATATGAAAATATACAGACTGACCTGTTTTTAAACTCAGGTGCTGCCACTTATTTCTTTGACCTTACACAATATTCTTAAACAAGTCTCACTTTTCTCATCTGTGAAATATATCACCTAACTCATAAGAAAAGTTTGACGATTTACTGAGATAATGCGCATTGCCTCATATATTTACTCAATAATTGTTAGTTATAATGCCGATAGAGACACAGTAAGGATGAATATATTCATTGAGAAAGTGAATGAAATATTGGAAATGTTAAAGTTTTTGCATGATACAGAGCCTATTTTAATGCATTGTAGTTTATGTGTATGTATTGTATTAGCCTTAACTTAGTTACAAAGTCCTTTTTCATAAGTAATGAGCATCCCACATTCACCTCTTCTAGCACCAAGTCCAGTTAGCTGTGTTTTAACTTTATTTTTTACTACATACCTGAATCCAGAGAAATTAAGGGCTCTGCTAGTATAATACATGTTAATCTATTTAAATTATAGGTTCTAAATTCCAAGACAGCCTAAACATTCACTGGAGATCCATGCAAATAAACAAATCAGCAAATACTCAATGCACTGATGATCAAAGTTTGTGAAAAGGTTAAGATTTATTCAAGACAGAGCCAACTACATCATTAACATAAAAAACAATGTGATAAGTTATAATTGGAGGAAGAAACTGGAGGTATTTAATCTATTTTTCTTTGGAAGTCTTGCATGAGTCTTAAAACAGAATTCATCATTTTTCTACCCAAACTCAACGTCTGTCCTCCTGTGTTCTGTACTTCAGCAAATGACTCCCATGGCCCCAACTAGAAATTTGGATGTCATGTTTGATTCCTGCCAATCTCTCACCCCACATTTCTAATTAACCACAACCTGCTCCCTTCTAAATATCCTACAGACACATTTGCTTCTCCTCATCCTCATCACTGTGATACTGTTCTTGACCTGGATCTCAGTGACCTTGTTTCTTACCTGCACTAAAGCAGCAGCATCTGTCCAAGGCACAGTCTTACCCCTTCCAGTCAAGAGATATATATATATATTTTTATACTTAAAATTACACTTTTATTATAGTAAAAGGATGCAAATAAGAAAAAGGCAAAAGATGAGACACAGAAGGCGAGGTCTGGGAGGGTCTCAAACATAAGCTTCCATGTCTTCTCCACGTGGAGTCAGAACATATCACCATCCCAGCACAGCAATGGATCTTCTCAATCATAAAAGCTCCCTGAGCCTTAAATGTCCCAAGTTCATCGGGGTTTCATTACCGAGGCATGAAGAGTGGAAACACTGACCTCGTTGTAGAACTCAATTGCCAGCCCCGCTCTCTTCCCCAGAGGTCAGGGAGGTCTGGCTGTTAAGTCCCAATCCTCTAATCACTTGTCTTTCTGGTGTGGCCAGCCCCAACCCTCTAACCACTTGTCGCAATAGCATAACAGCACTTGGGTACGGTCTTGGCCATACCAGGAATGACAGACACTTCTATCATTCCAAAGATTTAGCAGTTACCCCTCAGATACCAGGGGAAAAGACCCATCAAGTTTTTTTTTTTTTTTTAAATTATAATACTGGTGCCAAACACCCCACTCATGCAAAATGGCTCAAAGAAGAAGCAGAGAAAGAGACAGAGAAGGGGCTGCTTGGAACTAGGAATAGAATAAACAGGATCGTGAACCCAAGGTAAATTTCAGAAAGAGTTGTCAGCTAGGTTTCTCTCAGTTCCATCCCTACCTTCCCCTTAAGGAAGAAGGATCCTCAAGTTTCTTCTGTCATTTTGCTTTCAGCAAGGCTCAGCCAAGGGGAGGTTAGGACAGAGGAATGGAGAAGTCTGGGTATTTCCCCTCTTCCTACCTGTGGAGGTGTCCAGCAGCTATTGCGTTGCCCAAGGCTCCATCTCCTACGGGACAGACCTGCAGGGTTCCAGCTTCCCTCAGGTGACATTGGCTCCCAGGCTGAGCTAACTCTAACCCCACTTTCTCCTTTTCTCCCCCCAGCCCTGCGGGTGGTAGCAGCTTTCTGCTATTTCCATTCTTTGGGTTGCCTCACTCTATGTTTGGTGTTTCTGCTTCTTACTGTGTTTGCAGTTAATTCTCTATGTTAAATTCCCTGTGTTTGAATATTTAGAGTATTTTCTGACACCACAGTCAGGAATGACAGATATTGCAGAAAGATAGAAGGTGTGAAAACTGAAGATGTTTAGATCTTTGAGGGATGAGGGTAGGAGCTAAAAGGGGACATTTGCCAATCTGATGGGTTTCTATCAATTCTCATTATGGTTTTAATGTGTACATTTTTCTTTGACAGTGAGCATTCTATCAGTCACTTAGGTATCCTCTGTTGTTAAAAGTGCCTGTTCAAGACTCAGTAGTTAGGTTCAGGTCTCAACTTGGCCAGGTGAAGAGAGATACTTTTAAAAACATAAATCTTATCAAGTCACTTCCCTGCTTAAAACTCTTCAATGATTCCTATTGCCACTGCAATGTTATAATATTATTATAATTTGACCTTATGGTCTACCCCTTGCCTGTATCTCAAACCATCTGAAACCTCATACCTTGCCTTCTTTCCTTCCTCCTTAAAACACAATTCTAGTTGTACTGAATTATACAATTCTTCAAAGTTCCCAATGTTTTTTTTCTTCCTTTTAAATCTTTGAATGTGTTCTTCCTCTGTCTGGGATAATTCCCACTTTTCTTCATGTAGACATTCTTACCCAACATCAGATGTTAGCTTAGCTATCATTATTCAGGAGGCTTTCCTTAAAACTTCCTTTTTGTCTCCATTACCACTGTCCATCCCTTTCACATTACTCAGCTCACTGAACCCTAATTTCTTCTTTCTTTTTCTGTATTTCCCACTAGACAGTTCCTTGAGTACAGACCCTGTGTCTGTTTTGCTTACCATTGCATCCTCAGGTCTCTTTAAAAACAAGGTAGAGGTGAGAAGTTCAACATGGGATTTGTTAAATACACTCATGCATAAAATAATAAATAAATTCTGAAAAGAAAAGGACTCATGAATAGAAATAAACCATTGCACTGATAAGAGAAAATGGGGAAAGTGGGCAGTAGTTTCAAATAAAGTAGTAAAAAAAAACATTTTTTAAGGAAATGTCATTTGAACAAAAACATTAAAGAGGAAAAGGGAGTCACATTGCTATCTGGGGAGAGAGTCTTCTGGACAGTGGGGGATTAGTAGAGCTCTTGAGGTTTTGGAGAACAACAAAGAAGTCAGTGTAGCTGGAGGGGAGTGAGCAGAGGAGAAAGTGGTAGAAGTTAGGGCCAGACCATGAAGCAACTTGTAAAGCCAAGATATCACTTTAGATTTCATCCTAAGTTCATGAGAAGCTATTGGAGAGCTTAAAGAATGCCAAGATAGGACTTAACATTTACTTATTGATATGCATCATAACAAAGGACATTGGAAAACTGTTCTTAAGTTTCTAAGTGATACATCTGGAATGAATGATGTTCAGAAAGATAGATGTAAAGTCATAGGTTGTTTTACAGATGCCAGGCAAGCTGATTATCTTACCAAAAATCATACAGAAAATAAATTGCTAAGTAGAAATTAGAGCCATGCCTTTTGACTTCCCTTCTGGTTTACTATTATAAGGATGAGAAATACATGTGTCACTTGGGACTATGCATATAAACTTCTAAATGGCCATCATAAGCATAAAAAGTACCTCAGGGCATCAGAAAGCTTTTGCACATTTTAAATATCTGTTTTGTCTTCCAACGAGATTATAAGCATTTTCAAGGCAGGTACAGATTTGTCCTCATTTTTTCTAGTTCTCTTGGCATATGGCACAGAAGCTGATGAATCAAAGGGCATCGATTTTGAATGCCAAAGAACATTGAATTTGCGGTTCACTTCTTCTGACTTCTTCCTAACATGATCCAAAAACCACGTATTCACCCATCAAATATTTCTGACCCCCTATTTTTCACAAGGTACCATACATGGTCCTGGCATGACAAAAGCAAATATGGCATGGCATCTGCCTTCAAGGAGCTTATATCAAAATGACTGGTATCAAGGAAAAATATCTTTTAACACAATGCAAAAAAGCAGTGTAATGAAACTAACACAGGATTTTATGGTTTAACAAAACAATTATAACCATGCTTGCATTAGCAAGGGTTCTCTAGAGAAACAGAATCAGCAGGAAACATTTGTAGATATAAAATTTTTGTCTCACATAATCATGGGAATGTAGAGTCCCAAACGAAGCTGACTATGAAGCTATGAAGCCGACATCTCTGGTGAAGGGTCTGGACAAACCCCACAGGAGAGGCTTGCTGGCCGAAGCAGGAAGAAGAGACTGTCTCTTCTGAATCTGCCCTAAAAGCCTTCCAGCGATCAGACTAAGTATAACTCATTGCAGAAGACACTGCCCTTGGCTGATTGCAGAAACAATCAGCTGTGGATGCAGCCGATGTGATCATGATTTAATTCTATGAAATGTCCTCATAGCAACAGACAGGCCAGCACTTGCCCAACCAGATGAATGGGCACCACCACCTGGCCAAGTTGACACATGAACCTGACCATGACAGTGCTTAACATTTACTGTCCACTTATGTGGAAGTACAGCAAGTGCTTAACATATACGATCTCGTGTAATCCTCTGAACAAAACTCTTATCATCTTATGGGTCATCAACCTCCCCAACTTCTTTTTTCATATGAGGAAACTGACTATAGAAAGGTTAAGTAGCTTGCTCAGTGTCAACCTGTTGGTAAATTGTCAAGACCGGCAGCTTCGTTTTAGAGGCAATGCTTTTAAGCACTTAATTTGAGAGACTGTCTTATTTTTAAGTCTCATAGAAAGCATACGAAACAGGTTTTATTTTAACACCATTTCACAGGGAAGAAACTGGCTCAAAGGGGTTCAGGTATTTTCCAAGTTCACCGTCAAGCCCAAGATAGAAAACATTCTTGATTCTATTTCCACTAGAACATGCTTCTTCTATTTATGTTTTTCTGTCATTCAGAGAGCAAGTAGAACACGTTCTCATGTGACTGAATTGGGGATGGAGGTGGGGGGCTTTGTGAAGGAGGCAACACAGGTCAAACGGGGCTATACACACTCTTTTATCATGCCATTGAAGTATGTATTCTGCCCCTACAAAACGGCAAACTGTTTCCAGCTGAAATACTTATAGAGAACATAAATTCAACTTTTAATTTAAGCAATTATATTCTAGATTCTATAAGCCAATTTCATTTGAGCAGTCTTTTTCCACTATTGCCAAGCCAAACATTCCCAAATAAAAACATCTTCAGGTTTTCTTGGAAGCAGAATTTTCTGACATTTACTTGGGACATTTACTAGCTAAACAACACTAACTGAAATAGGCAAAGAGAACCAGTAAACTTACTGCAATATTTTATTGATGAGAGTGACAAGAGTATTAGTTGTTGTTATTGACTAGGTGTTTGTTACCATCCTGTTCATTTTATAAATAATAAAAATCTAATTCTCATAACATCCCCAATTGCATTTGAGAACGCTGATAATTCAGAGGTTGGATCGCAGAAGTAAGGAGTGGCCAAGGTTGGAACCAAACACAGGTTATCATAACACCAAAAGTATTGCTCTCTCTATGCTATTTCCCAGTCCTTGTTGACCTGACAGAGCAGAGCCTTGTGATATACTGGACAAAGCCTTGACTGAGTTATGTGTTAATGGTAGGGAACCCTGGACTCTTAGATTGGATGTAAAAATTTAGTGATGTATTTTATGTTAAAAAGATGTATTAGAGGTTATCTTAGTTCCCCAAATGCAATCACAAATATCACAAAATTGGCTTAAACAATGGGAATTTATTGGCTCAGGGTTTTTAGGATAAGAGAAATCCAAATCAAGGCATCAGCAAAGCAATGCTTTCCATCCAAACACTGCAACCTTCTAGGACTGGCTGCCAGCGATCCTTGGCTTTTCTATCACATGGCAATGTCTTTTCCTTTCTTTTCTGAGTTCTGCTGGCTTCTAGCTTTTGCTCCTCCATGTAGCCTTCTCTTCCTATTACTGAATTTCTTCCAGTTATAAAATCCTCGGCAATCTGTGTTAAGATCTACTTGGTTTCATTTTGGCCACACCTTAATTAAAGTAACATCATCAAATGTCCTATTTGCATTGGCTTCACAGCCACAGGAATGGATCAGGATTAAGAACTTGTTTTTCTGGGGCACACAATTCAAACTACCACTGGGATCAAATATTTCAATCACTACAAAGTGCAAAAATATGAGATCCTTCTCACTCCAGCCCATTGAAGTAACAGTACTTGGAAGGTGAATCTATAAGTGGCTTCATTTACTATCCCAATTTACAGATAATCACAATGTAGACAGATGGGCCAGCTGCTGGAAAGTTCCCATCAATAGACATGCTGGGAATTTTTGATGTTGTCCCTAATTACCGAACATTTGAAAATTTCCCATTTCCTCTAAGTTCTTTTAGTCGTCTGATAGGCTCAAAATGAATCCTCAGTTATGTATGATTGAACTCCATGCCCCGAACTATTAACAAATACTAGGTATTTGCATGTAGCAGTAACAGCCAGATTCAACTTA
Source organism: Tamandua tetradactyla (assembly GCF_023851605.1). NCBI lineage: Eukaryota > Metazoa > Chordata > Mammalia > Pilosa > Myrmecophagidae > Tamandua > Tamandua tetradactyla. Next base: position 64,377,653 of record NC_135334.1, on the reverse strand, counting down.
TATGTTCTGTATTTGCAGTCATATGTTCATTTATAATATGAATAATTCAAAAATGCCATGAGGAGTATCAAAAGTTCAGAAAATGGCTGAGACTCCTGTATCTTCATGTAAGATTAGCTCTCTTACTTAAACCAAATTAAAATAGGACCTAACTCACAAATGATTAAATGAAATAAGGCAAGTAAAACATTTGGAACAAATCCTGGATAAGATTTGTTTTTCCTAGCTTAATGTAATTTTCACTTTCAACACATTTTTATTGAGTATTTACTATACGCAACTTACTATGCTAAATTCAGGATATATTTTATATTTTGTAAAAATGCATTTATTTATTGAAGGAATGCGATATGTCAAGCTTTATATGAGGCGGTTTATATGTAATCTCATATCATCCTCACAATAACAACTCTCTATGATTCTAATTAGAAATGAAGAACCTGAAGTTCATGTATACAAAATCACTTTCCCAAGGTCACAAAGATACTCCTCCATGCAAACATCATAAGCTAGGCTCCAGTGTGGGAACAGGTCATTCACCTACAGATTGTCACTGGTGTGCTGGGTTTTTACTTGACCTCCATCCTATATTCCATCTCTTGGGAAAATGAGAAAAGGTAAACCTAAAACTACATCTCCTAGACTGTTTTGCAGCTAGCGTTCTGTATTTGCCTGAGATCTGAAGGCAGAATTGAGACATATTATGGGAACATGAAGTTTCTCCTCGATGGCACCACTTGCTCAGCTTCCTGGGTTATTGAGACAAGCAATGGCAACAGTGGTGGCACAGTCTTCTTGACATACTTTCTCATGCTTACATCGGCAGACATGGGTTTACTTTCTTGGTATGTTGGGTGGCTGGAGGCAACCCCCAATGTAGGAGATACCAGTGGCAGGTTCATGATTGTGGTGCAGCTCCAGAGGAGGTCCAGATATGGCAGCACCCTATAAATTAGTTCTGTATTGCTTGGAAGTTTGTCTTGATGTTCCAGCTTACACTCCATTCCTTTAACTAATTGTAATGAATTTGCAAACCTCTAATTCTGTATATTAAACCTGAACAATATCTGTTTTCTATATTTAAGCCTGTATGATACATTGAACAATGGTCCCTACAATTAGAAGTCTGCAAAAGAGGGAGAACTCATCTGGCAATTCTCTTGCAATAAGAGACAATGAGAGGGAGCATTATCAAAATCTTACTCATACTTTCACAACAAAGAGGTAAGTTGGAGGGATGGGGCAGATCTGTAGTAAGATTCCCTTTGTCACTGCATGTTCTAATGAACAGGAAAATGAACAAATAAAAGATGCATTGACAGCAATGCTTTCATATTGTTTCAAGCAACTTAAGATTTCTTTTTTACCTTAATTAACCTGAATGAAGCTCTTAGAGGCTTCTACTTTTTCAGTGCCTGCTATATGCCTGAAACAGTGATAAGAACTTTGATAAACTACTACAAATCCTCAAAATGATCTTGTAGGATAACCATTTTAGTTCCTATGTTATTTGTTTGTTCAGATGATAAAACCCAGGTTCATATGTATCAGTCTGGCTCACTCAAAATTACCCCATTTCTTACTAATGCAGGTTGCTTTTCATAGACCTTCTCCTTCATCTTTCATATAAGACAAGCTTTGAAACTTCCTCCAGCTATATTGGCTGAAAAAAAATATGCACCTGAGAAATGCGAAGACTTGGTGTAAGCCCTATTCCAGACTTTTCTAGAAGTGAAATCTTGGGCAAGTCACTTATTCTCAGTCTCAATTTCATTATCAGTAAAATATATACAGTAGCATCTGCCCTGACTACTGCATACAACTCCTGTGTCTGTCCACAGAACACATCCAGAGATTACTAGAATGCTGTAAAGGTTTTTAAATAGACCCGTTGTTGAAAAGCAAACACTTGAGCAAGTCACTTAAATTCTCTAAGACTGCTTTCTCATCTTAAAAATATGGGAATGATAGGATGATATCTGTAGCTCTGTTACTCAGTTTTTATAGATTTAAACAGGATATCATTATAGAAGTGCTTAGCGCAGCGCTACTACATGGCAAACACCCAACAATGTTAGCTTTACTTATTTTCATTATAAAGGACAAAATCATAAGTTCATCCAAGACATTTTACAATGTCTCCTCTACAACGCTCTTCAAAAATTCAAGGGTATTTTTAAACAAAAATGATGCAGCTAGCTTTAGCAGTGCCCTGAATTTAGTTTACCTGCCAGGCATAACTTGCATCCTGAAGAGGAGATGTGAAGCCTCCTGCCAGTTGGCCTTGTGCTCTGTTTGGAAGGCTGCTTTCTCCCTGTCCTCTTGGCTCCTTAGGCGAACAAGTGGGTTGTCCATCCTTTGGTCACTGCCAATGTCTCGGGCCAGAGAAACAGATGTGAGGAGCAGCTCCTCCAAATGGGGAGCCTGATCAGATGAGAACCTTCCCTGGGACTGCTGCTTTCATGTCTGGCCTCCCTGGCAAGCAGGAGAATGAATGAGAGACAGCAGCCATATGCCAGCACCCATGGCAGGTACCCAGCAATTACAAATACATTGCAAGGTTACTTTTTGATTGCTTGCTTTTTATAAGGCAGAAAGGGTTCCAAAGCATATAGAGAACTATAGTAAAATTCCTATCTAGGTGGATATGAGATAGGGCTCTGATTTGGATATTTGGGTGGAATGTCTGATTGATTAACCAGGGAATTAATCCTACAGCCACTCACTTATTCACAATGGGGATGCTTTCTACAGGTAGGACTCAGCCTACAACTCAGTTTTTTTCATGCCAACACTTATCGTCAACCAAACTATGGAAGAGAGATAGAGCTATTCCAAGAAAAAAACAGTAGACACGCTGGCAAAACATATACCAGAGGAGGGACCTCCTTGAGTCCCAGCATTGCACAAAAATTAGGAACAAGTAAGGCAAAGTAGCAGCTAGACCTATAAAATTATGAACACAGGGGATTTTGTATTTCAAGTCTGAAGCTTAAGCAACTTCAGTCAGAGAAATTGAGAATTCTCTGCAATTAGTTTATCAACTTCGATAAAGAAAGTCCAGCGAGAGATGATGCATCACACAGAAAATGATTAGAGACCTTCTAGAATCAGTGCAATAAAAGCAGGACTTCTGAGCTACAAGTCAGTAACATTTCCCTTAGACACTCTGGGCTTCGGAGCTGACCAATTCCTTTATGAGGAGAGGGGGAGTGAAAATACAGATCATACAATATATAATGATTCGCTGTTTTTTTTTTTTCATGGGTGTGCATGTACACATGTTGAATCTGCTGCAAAATTCATCTAGCCACCTGGTGCCATTATTCAGACATTTATTAACAGTCTTATATAGAGTTTTTACACAGTATGACATAAAATATCTCCTTCTAGATTTCCCAAGGAAAAATTGAACAGCTCTATCTAAAAGGAAAATGTAGAATCAGGATTTTCATGCCCAGAGTGGAAGACTCTGTAAGACAAACATTTAAATAAGAATCCTTTGCAGTTAGGGAAGTACAGATGTAACAGAAATCTTTTAATGTCTAGTTTTCCCTTTGGAGGTCAGGGCTTCTTGAACTTCTATACATTTTTCAGTGGCACGGTTCAAAGATTCTGGAAAAAAATGGAAATCTTTTTGCTTTTCAATGTTTTATTTATAAATATATATGCAGTACTGGGCACTTTTAAAGCAACACTAAACATAGTCATTCCAGAAAACAAGGCTACTCCTTGACAAATCTCTTGTGGAGATGGTTTAGTTAAGTCCAGCCTCAGCTCCCTGCTGCCCTCTGTTGGTTTGGAAAGGGGCAAATGTAGCACAGTTGGCTGATGTAAGGATCCATTATCCTATATGGAGACAAAGGGGCTAGGAAAAGAGAATTATATCCTGTCCCATAGCGCAGCTGGTTGGGTGTACAAGGCAGAAAATAAAGATTAACATTTACCGAGAGACTGCTATAAGCCTAGTTTTTAAAAACATTTTTTTTTCCTGTGAAATAGAACATATATCAAAAAAGCAATAAATTTCAAAGCACCTTCTAACAGGTAGTTACAGAATAGATTTCAGAATTTGGTATGAGTTATAGTTCCACAATTTTAAGTTTTTCCTTCTAGCTGCTCCAAGACACTGGAGCCTAAAAGAAATATCAATATAATAATTCAGCAGTCATATTCATTTGTGAAATTCTATCTTATCTGTTATTCCTTCTCCCAACGTTTAGGGGTAGCTAGGCTATGCCCATTCTAACCTTTTCATATTGGAAAGGGGCTGTCAATAATTTGGGCTAGCTAGGAGATGGAACTAGTTTATGTTCTTAAAGAAGCTGGTCGCTTTGGATTTTAGAATTTATCTGGCCTAGGAAAACATCCGGAGGTTGTAGGTTTCTAGAAATTAATCTCGTTGTGTGAAACATTTGTAGAATCTCAGAGCCCTAGGTGTTCTTTAGGTTTAACAGGAATGGTATTGGTTGAGGTTTGGCAAACCACGGTAATTAGCAACATGTAGCTGAAGTGCGGGTAAGTAGTTCCCAGTATAGCCTCTCAAATCTATTTGCGTGCTCTTAGCCACTGATACCTTATTGTTAATTTCTTTTCTCCCTTTTGGGCAAGGTATTGTCAATTCTACAATTCCCAGGTCAGGCTCATCCTTGGGAGTCATGTCTCATGTTGCTAGTGCAATTTTTCGTCTATGTCATGTCCCACATAGCAGGGAATATAATGATTTTACTTGCAGAGTTGGACTTAGAGGGACAGAGGACACATATGAGCAGCAAAAGAGGTTTTCTGGAAGTAACTTTTAGGCATAACTGTAGGTAAGCTTAGCTTCTCCACTACAGAAATAAGCTTCACAAGAGAAGTCTCAAGTTCAAGGGCTTGGCCTATTGATTTGAGATTCCTTAATGTTTGACACAGTCTTAGGGGTTTCCCCGGTGGTAAAGCTTAGTAGTTTCAAAGTTTTTCTCCCATCTCTCCATGGGCTTTCCCAATACTTTTTAATTATCTGCCCAATATACTCCAGGGTATATGCAGGTATGACACTAAACTATCCAGAATTGCAAAACTTCATTCCCATCCTAGGTTCCAGGTATATGGATTGTTTATAGGAGCTATCAAGATAAGTTGAGTTAGATTATGTGCTACAGAAAATTTATGTTTTGGGTGAAATAAACTTCTCTTCTTTTGGTATCATACAGTAGATGAAGTTCTAAAATATGGACAATGTCAACCTTAACCGGTATTCTGATTTACCTTAGTCCCAACCCAGCTGTCTTCGTTATTATCTCTAATTGAAACCTGATTTCTTTTTGGTTTCTTTTACAGGTGTTGTATGTAGCAATGCTGATCTTCAGAGTTGTAGAACTCCAACTCTCAGTCCTATGTGTCATACAGGTACCCAAAGTTCAAGAGAGATACCAGATTATAGGCATTTAGCACAGCATCTCAAAATCTAGAATTTATATTTACAGCTCTGGACTAAATGTGACTGCTCTAAGAGTTCATAATCTAGACCCCAATTTTCTTATAAGTATTTTCTAAAAGACACCATGCAATATTTGTTCTATTGTTTCTGGCTTAGCTTGCATCACATAATATCCCCAAGTTTCATTCACCTTGTTGTATGCCTCATGACTTCATTCCCTTCTGTAGCTGGATGATATGCAGTCATATGTATATACCACAGTTCACCATTCTACTTATTAGTCATTGTATTCTTCAGCTACCTGTACCTATTGAGCATCATGTGTAATGTCCAAAGTAAACAATCTAGATCACACATTATCCTTACTTAGTTGTATAATCCATACTATCATTTTTAGACAATTTTCATTATTCTAAAGAGAAAAATAACCAATAAGCATAACCTCACCAAGTAGAAAGCCCAAAAAATCCCCTCAATTCTTGTCCTCCCTCCTCAACTCAGTTATTTACCTCTGGTATTTGTGTGGTACTATTGTTGCCTTCTGGTTAAATATATACCATAGTATGCAATAGTTTCCCCCTATACCTCTCTATTATTGAGTGTTTGTATACAATTCATACCTTTGAAGTAGCTCATATGAGAACTTATTTATATTTGCAGTGATAATCAGGTTACACAGCTATCTACAACCCTTTTCAATCAATCATGTTCATCTTCAATATGGCAATATTACTTACAAACTCACTAATGAACTAGGCCTTTACTTCTATCCATTCTCTTACATTTAAGTTCAAACTCATTAACTGTTGACTCATCTCTAGCTTTTGTGTATCTCTACGTACTCTGTATCTATACTATAGGCCTCTGAGTTATCTTTACCAAGGTCATAAAAGCAAAATCATACAGTATCTATCCTTTTGTGTCTGGCTTATTTTACTCAGCATTATGTCCTCAAGTCTCAACCACTTAAGCCTAGTTTTAAAGGCTCTAATTCTTCTCTAATTCTTAAAACCACACTGGAGGTAGATACTTTTATTTCCGCTTGACACAGGAAGAAACTGACACTCAAAGTATTGAATAGCTTATGCTACATCACAAAGGAAGCAAGCAGCTGAATGAAATCTAAACCAGTGTCAGTTCCAGAATCCCTTCACTTTTACGCCGTCTCAGATCTGAAGTCACATTGGGTCTTTCTCTACTTCTTATTTCCCTTCTAATTCTAAGTGGGTGGATGACTTTAGGATCTCTCCCACTAACCTCTTAGGATTGCTCACATCAGACTTTATCCTCCATTTCCATTAACTTCAGCTCACTGACCATATCCTGAGCCATCTCCTGATGATTTTTCCCATGGCTGGTCTAACCTTCACATCCATTATGGGTGGTGCTGTGAAGTTAATCTTTCTCAAGTCAAAGTCTTCATATTACTCCATGATTAAAAACAAAACCAAACAAAGCAGTTCTTCACTGCATTCTCAATTCTCATTATACTCCATACCCTGACATTTAAGGTCTTCTCTAATGTGATCATTAGAGGGTTCGTAACTTAATCTGGCTCACAGACATGTTTCATTTGACTTGGATAGTCAATTTCTTTCATAATTACTCCTCAACCTGGGAAAGAACTCATGATAATCTGGATTTTTAGCTTCTCTTGAAAAATAAAATCAGTAAATACAGGCACTTGGGGTCTGCATTCTCTGATGGCCCCAGTTGGTTTAATCTACATATTGATAACCCCCTTTATAAAGGCAAATATTTTACAGTTTGCGATGATCCACCCTCAGCCTACTCCACGTTGTGCCACCTAATACATGTACATTTGTTGTAGTTTCCCTAGAGAGTTTATTTTCTTGAAGTATGGATCTCTCTCTTATTCCATTTTAAATAAAAATACTTTACCTTGTACCTAGCACAGTGCCTACAGCAGGGAGAGTAAGTGATTCAAAAAGAAACAACATTTAAGAGCAATTTTACTTGTTTGTTTTTGGTTTCAGAGAGACCTCAATTTGAACCTCAGCCTTATTCTATTAAAAGTTTGGAGGCTTGCTTAACCTCCTTTTACCTCAGTTTCCTCTCAGACTTAGTGTGTGAATTAGATAAAATGTGCAAAGTAATTAGAAATGTGGTTGGCACATGGTAAGTGTACAATAAATATTAGCTCTTATTATGGTAGCTATTACTTCTAGATTTTAAGCAGTTTGAAATTATTTTACATTAGCAACAACAGAAGTAGCAAAATTATTAAAAAAACAGCAATTAATATTTTGCCCTTTTATTGAATGGATCACATAGAACAATCTTTCTCTCCTTTGCTTTAGTTTTCACCAAAAGCAGAAGAAAAAAGTCAATCAGAAGCTGCTAGAGTAGAGAAAAGAAATCACTTTGGCACCTGAGCAACAAAGCAATGTTAGTTTATTTTCTTTGTAAAAAGTCATCTGTTCACAAACCTCTTTTATGAAATACCTGTCATAGTCCATTTTATTGAACGTTACTCACTCTGCGTTTTTTTGGCCTCAAGGTCATTCCATTATCAGTTCCTACATCACCTTCACTATTAGAAATGGACTGGGGGAGATGGAAGGGAAAACACACACGCAAATACACAACACGCTCACCAGATGGACAACTCAGAAAATAAAGGCAATCTCTAACCCATGGCAGGCGGAACTCAGATCTGTTCCTACTTCAGAAGAAACCAGCACCAGTGACACTTATTGACAGATCCAGAAAGAAAGCTTGCTGCTGAAGGTGGCTGAAGAAGCCTGGAGCAACTTTCAAAAGGAGCACCAGGTCTTACACGAGATACCCCAAACATATTTGGTGTACAGCTTCATTATTTTTTTTTTAATGCATTTGTTTCACTTCCTTTCAGAAAATAAGCAACATCACCAGCAAAATAAAACAAACTAAAATAAAATAAAATAAACCTCATCCCATCTTGAAAAATACTATAAGTTCCCCAGCCTACCATTTTTCACTGTTTTCATGTCTGGTCGTATGGGGTTGGCCTGATTAACTGACTTTTGGTGTAGTACTTTAATTATCATGTGGGGCATTTAAAAATTGCATTTTGAGATGGATGGGGCTTGTGGTCTATCCCTATTTATGCACATTTCCCTTTCCCTACTGCAAACAACTTGGAAGCATGCTTTTAAAGCATGACCTGCATGTATGTTACAGATCAAATCTCTCACCCTGGCCTTTGAAATGAAGGTAAGGGAAGCTGCCAGCCTTATGTGTTTCAGGCACCAGGCTTATATTGTACCTGTATTCTTTCACTGACTTGGTAAAAAATCCCATGATGTACCAATCTTGATGATGACTGATAACAAGGATGATGATGTCATGAAGACAGTGATGGTGCTGACGGACATTTCATAAATTAGGAGATTAAAACTCACAAAGACTAAATAACTTTAGTCAAAGTCTTGTGGCTAGTAAGGGTTTATCCAGCATTTAAACCTGGGACTATCTCATGTTCTCAATGCAATGCTGAGTGCCTGACGAGTCATTTCCCAGGATTCCTCATTGGAGCCTCCCTGCCACCAATCCGCTCCATTCACTGGTCTCCATGCATCCTTTGTCTAACAAACATCTCAGCTAGTTGGAGAGTTTATCATAATAGTTTTTAAAGTTGTTCAGGGCCAGGTACAAAAATGGATTTTGATACATGTAGGTAGAAGTCAGTTAAACTCAGGGAAGTAAATGTCTTTCTAAGCCCTTTCACTTTTTCTCTATATGAATGAACTGTGGTTCAAGCTGCACAAATAGCCAGGTTAAGGATATAGATTCTACATATTAAGGCCCCAGTGAGGTCTGGGACCTATAGGAGTGATACTTTGACATAGTAGATGATGATAACAAGCTAGGTAAGAGAGGTATATGTTTAGCTGCTTCTTTCTTTACAAACTATATCATAATGACTCAATACCATGCTTCTAAATGAGAACATGTCTTCACATATAGAGTTCAGAGTCTCTTTTAGATTGAAAATGTGTATTTATTGTACAAAAGAAGAATGTTCTTAATAGAAAATGAATCGTGCTCTCTAATTAGTGTCAAAAACAAGGGCTTCAAACCAACCATTTAGAGCGAAGAGCTTCAATTTTGGCAGATGTCTTAAAACATATTTCAAGGTTCTAGCTAACAATTCTTATTAGCAAATCAACTCAATTATATAGAGGTACAATTACAATGAAGATATCTGTTTTAGTTTCCTAGGTTTCTCAAGCAAAGGAATGGCTTAAACAGTGGGAATTTAATGACTCCTGGTTTTGACACTAAGAGAAAGTTCAAATTGAGACAATATCAAGGTAATACTTTCTTCCTGAAGACTGTGGCATTCTAGGACTGGCTGCTGGAATCTTGATCCTTGGCTCCTCTGTCACATGGCAATGCATATGACAGTCTCTCTTGGCCTCTCAATTGTCTTCTGGCTTCTGCTGAATTTCAGCTTCTTGCTTCCTATGGCTCTCATGTCTGAATTTCATTCTGCTTATGAAGGACTCTGGTAATAAGAAAAAGATCCCTCCTAACTGAAGTTGGCTACAGCTTAACTGAAGTAACTTCATCAAAGGTCCTACTTAAAATGGATTCACACCCACAGGAATGGATTAGCACTTGTTTTACTGAGGTACATATACAACCAAACCAAAACAGTGACTAAAAATTAGAATATTTTCTTTTTAATCTCCAACCTTATTACTGAAGAAGAGAAAGCAAAGGTCAGCTCTGTTAATATCTTATGAACATGAAACAGTAGTCATTTTAAAGCTAAAAATTTCCTTGATGTGCCCACATTTGTTTTTACTTGAAGAATAGTTCTGTTTGGGCTATAAAAAATGGTAGAATATAACAAAGTAATGTTATTTTTTTTAAGTTCCCAGCAATTCTCAGAGAGATGCTAAGATTCAAGCAGACACTTAAAGGGTTATTTGTTAATAACAAAAAGACTAATAATTCTTTCATTCAAGGAGAACTTTAAATTTTATAAATTACTTTCATACCCATTATGTAATTGGATTTTAGACATAATTCATTTGGCAATGTAAATCACATCATCTTTTTCATTTAAAAATTGAGGAAATTGGTGTCCAGAAGGGATAAGTGTTTTACTGAAGCACATACAACTAAAGCAGAGCTCATGGTGTACTTTATGAAGTAGCTGTAAGTATCAACTAAATGAGGATAACTTGCAACACTGTAACTCCAACCTGCATGGTGATCCTTTAGATTGAGATCTTACTCAACTGCTTTTCAAAGATCTCCATCTGGACCTGTCATCATCCCATTTTACTTAGCAGGTCCAAAATTGGATTTACCAACCCCACCCCTCACCTCAGACCTACTCCTCCTCTTGGGTGCCCAATATCAGTGAATGATTTTTCCAGACACCAAGGGACCCAAGCCACAGTTTCATCTCTTACTCTTCCCCCCACCTTACATCCAAACAATCATCAAATTGAGCCAATTTTATGTTCCAAATGTAATTAGAATCTATTCACCTCTATTTACTCCTCTAGTTAGGGCATAGTTTTCTCTGTTTGAAATAATACATTTATCTACCAACTGGATTCTCTACTTCCAACCATACTGCAATTCCAAAAAGCCTTGAAAATAAAGTCTAAACTATTTCAGTTTCAGTTTCTTCTTCCATAAAATGGAGATAACTATACATACTCTTGAGGTTGATACACAAAAAGGTTATGGATATAAAAGTGGAAAGGCTTATAATCATCATCTGAGGAAAGGCAATAGACTCTTGTACCACCTGGATCACTAGCACCCTCCAATGTAGAGGGTACTTTGAACATTTTGAATGTGAGGAGACTGAGATTCAGAATAGTGATGAGATCAGTTGAAGGGCACGCTGCTGTTAAGTTGTACCATGGAGATTTTCCCTAATAACTGTCTGTGCTGGTTTAAATGTTTTCTAATCCTCATTCAATACTGTTAGGGGGGGATCTTTTTGATTAAGTTGTTTACATGGAGAGGTACCCCACCCAACTGTGGGTGGGACCTTTTTTTAGGTAGTTTCCATGGAGATGTGTCTCCAACTTTTCAAGGTGGGTCACTTACTAGAGTCCTTCTAAGAGGGAACCATTTTGGAAAATGCTGCAGAGCCAACAAAGCCAATACGAGACCCAGATATTTGGAGATACAGAAAAAAAAATGTCCCTGGGGAAGCTGTTTGAAAGGAGAAGCTGTTTGAAAGGAGAAGCTGTTTGAAAGGAGAAGCTGGAAAAGAAAGCTAGCAGACAATGCCAAGTACCTTCCAAGTTGATAGAGAAGCCCTGAATACCTTTCTTGAGTCAAGGTATGTTTTCCTAGATTCCCTAATTTGGAAGTTTTTATGGCCGTGGAACTGTAAACTTGTATTTTAATAAATTCCCTTTATAAAATTCACCTCATTTCTGGTATATTACATTCCAGCAGCATTAAACAAACCAAAACTCTGACTCCAAACCTGTGATCTTTCTTTATAATACCCTTAATCCTGTGGGAACTTGCAACACAGGGGTGGTTTGTGAGGATAACTTGGATACCCAGGAAAGGATATGATATTACAATGCTTCTGGCATTTTGGCAGTGCCTTCTAACAGCCTCCGGTAGAAAGACTGAGTTGAAGTCTTGGGTAGAAAAGGATGCTTGGCTTACTCAATGGGATTAATGAAAAGGGTACATGTGAGATACTGGGAAGAGCACATTAGCCCCATTAGTAGTGCAGATGGGTTACTCTGCTTCTGAATTGTTAAGTGATTTATTACATGTGTCTCTTTTGTCTTTCTTTATCTAATGAGATAGCTAGAACATTTTTCTTTTCAAAGCATTAGGAGAGGTATAAAATGGCAAGCCCAATCACAAGTAATTTTTAAGTCTTTGACTAAGTCATGTCTACTAATGTCAAATAAAGTACATCATATGAAGCAGTCCAAAATGAAGGAGTTGGAAAGTACATTGTGCCTGTGGATTTGGTCAAAACTGCTAAGGCACAAGGCAAAGGATGTGAATGCAGGAAAGGATTAAGAATTGGAGCCAACAATGCAATTCACCACATGGTAGTTTCTAGCTGAGGCTGTTAGAAACAGAGATACTAGTGACATTCCTGTTCATGTCTTTTGAATGACATATATTTGCATTTCTATTTCAGTATATGCCTAAGGGTGGAATTGCTAAATCCTAGGGTATACGTATGTCCAGCTTTAGTAGCTACTGACAAAGCATTTTGTAAAGTGGCTGTAGCAAATTAAATTCACACCATCACTGAATAATAGTTGCAGTTGTTCCCTATCTTTTTCAACACTTATTTTCTATGTTATTTATTTTAACCATTCTGTTGCTTTTAATAGGTATTGCAATGTGGCTTTAATATACGTTTTTCTAAGGACTAACGAAATTCACCATCTTTTATAAAGTAACTATTCTAGTATTATTCTATTGAATTGTCTATAATTTGTTAACGATTTATAAGAATACTTTATATAGTTTAGATACCAGTCCTTTTTTAGACCTATACTGCAAGTAACTATTAGCACTCTGTGGCTTCTCTAGTCACTTTATTAAGAACTGAAAGTCTTAGTCCTAATACAGTCCAATACATCAGTATTTCCTTTTGTTGTCAGCACTTTTAATGTCCTATTTAAAATTATTCTAACAAATGCAAAGTCATGAAGATGTTTTACGTTTTCTTCCATGTGCTTTTGTTGTTTGTTAGCATTCACATTTAGATCTATGATCTATCTAGAATTGATTTTATGTGATGAGAGGGAAAAAGGTCAAGATTCCTTTATTTTCCATATGCATATCAAATTTACATCATTTATAGAAAGTGCCATCCTTATCTCATGTTGCTGCAATGTCCTCTTTGCTGCAAATAAAGTGATCATAAATGCATGTATCTGATTCTGGTCTCTCTCTTCTGGTTCATTGGCTTGTTTGTCCATCTTTACACTAATAGTGTAAAATAAGGCCTTCAGCTTTATTTTCCTTTAAGTTTTTCACAGTTATTCTTTAATCTTTTCAACACTTTACATGCTTAAATAGTTTGTCCTTGTACTTTGGGTAGACCAAAATTTTTATGAGAGTCTACAAAGCCTTGTTTGGACTGAGCATACTGTTTTTGTAAACCTTATCTTGCCCCATGTTCGTCCTTGAACTCTGCTGCTTGACACTATCTTTTGAGGTCTTCTAACACCAGTGGCACCTCCTCACTCTGAAATGTTCTCCTATCTTCTTCCCCCCTTGCATAATGAGCTGCTCAGCTGTCAGTCCAGTTGTTACTTGTGATGATTTGGAAGTTTGTATACCAGAAAAGCAAGTTCTTAAAGTTAATCCTTTCCTGTAATTATGAACCCATTGTAAATAGGACCATTTGACAAAGTATTCAGTTAAGGTGCGGTAGCCCACCTTAATCAGGATGGCTCTTGGTCCCATTACTGGGGCCCTTTATGAGAAAATGAAATTCAGACAGAGAGCAAAAAGGTGAAATAAACAAAACACAGAAGAGAAGGGAGAGACAAGTAGATACTTTCATTTGGCTTGCCATGTGACAGAGGAGTCAAGGATTGCTGGCAGGCAGTCTTTAGGAAGAAAGCATTGCCTTGATGATGTCTTGATTTGGACATTTTCCAAGCTTCAAAACTGTGAGTGAATAAATTTCCATTGCTTAACCAGACCCACTTCATGGTATTTGCTTTAAGCAGCCCAGGAAACTAAAGGAGATTTTGGTTCCAAGAGAATAAGGTGCCAACATTACACATACACAAAATGTAGAAATAGCTTTGGAATTGAGTGATGGGTAGAGGTTGGAAGAATTATAAGACACTTGATAGAAAAGGCCTAGATTGCCTTAAAAAAACTGATAATAGAAATATGGAAACTAAAGGTACTTCCAATGAGTACTTAAAATGAAATGATAAATGTGTTATTAGAAATTGGAAGAAAGGCAATCTTTGTTTTACAGTGGCAGAGAACTTGGAAAAATTGAGTTCTGATGTTGGATGAAAGGCAAAGCTTGAAAGCGATGAACTTGGATATTTAGCTCAGGAGATTTTAAATTTAGCATGGGAAGTACAGCCTGATATCTTCCTGAAGCTTATACTAAAATACGAGAGGAAGGAGAAAAACTGAGATGTGAACTCCTGGACCCAAAGAACCAGAAATTGATGGCTTAGAAAATTTTAAGCTTCTGGAAAGCAAGTCCCAAGGGAATAGAGCTCCATGTGAGGGTTTAATCGGACATGGATCCAGTCAGTCATCTTAGTGAAAGTCATGATTGGAGATGCAATTATCTAGGAAGGATTTATGTAAAGTCCAACTATCTGATGGTTTGACCTACATGTAAAACTAAAGAGTTTTTTTTTTTTTTTTTTTTTTTTTTTTGTATAATCTGCATGAACAGAATCATTGCTAGCCTGGACTAAAAGAAAACATGAAGGGGAAAATTGAAGGAAAAATCACTTCAAGAGCAGAACCATGGAGGTCTGTACCAGAGACATCTTCTTGGGCCCAAAGAGGAGGCCTACCTTTGTGTGTTGAAATGGCGAGTCTGCCCCTTCACTTGGAGAGGGTGGCCCTTTTGTTCTATTGTTCAGAAAGAGCATTACCACCTGTTTTAGTTTGTAAACTGCTGGAATGTAAATTACCAGAAACAGAACTGCTTTTAAAAAGAGAAATTCACTAAGTTGCTAATATACAGTTCTAAGGCCATGAAAATGTCCAAACTAAGGCATTCAGGAAAAGACACCTTGGCTCAAGAAAACCAATGATGGTCATGTTTCTCTTTCAGCTAGAAAGGCACCTTGTGATATCTGCTAGCTTTCTCTCCAGGCTTTCTAAATGGCTTGCCAAGAGGTATTTTCTTTATGCAGATCCAAAGGTCTCTGGCTGTGTGGGGTCTGTTGGACCTGAGATTTTTTCCAAAATGGAGCCTCTTAAAGGGCTCCAGAAAGCAACCCCACCTTGAATGGGTGGAGACACATCTCAATGGAAACAATCAGAGAGCTCCCACACAGCAATACTGAATGAGGATTAAAGAATTTGGCCTCTGGTTAGGGGAAAATGTACCCAGTGAAGGATAAAATACATTCATTCTATAGCAATATCAACAGAACTTTTAATTATTTAATAAACGATGCTAAGTACAAAGCCCAGACAATTATAGGTATGGTCTGTCTGGGGGACAATTCCCCTTTGTCTGTGAACCTATGAAACCTAGA
Source organism: Tamandua tetradactyla (assembly GCF_023851605.1). Taxonomy (NCBI): domain Eukaryota; kingdom Metazoa; phylum Chordata; class Mammalia; order Pilosa; family Myrmecophagidae; genus Tamandua; species Tamandua tetradactyla. Next base: position 64,362,011 of record NC_135334.1, on the reverse strand, counting down.
GAACAAGTTATCTAGTTACTATATACACTTCCCATTCCCATAGGGAGAAATTGGAAGAAGAGAGGTCATGGGTCCTGAACAATTCTGAAATCCAGCAGGGTATATGCCTTAGATTTCAGGGTCAGAGAATCATCTGTGAGCTATATGTTTTTTACTCCACGCCAATGAAGTGGCAGCCCCACTCCTTCCAAGTTTCTTTGCAGTGGCCATGCTCTCCTCAAACACTGGGGTAAAGGCTCTACCCTCTCTAAGCACCAGGGTGGTGGCCAGAGCCTTTGCAATCCTTCAGGAACAGGGTCCATCCTCTGAGAACATGGGGTTGGTGTGCTGGTTTAAATCTGTTGTACACCCCAGCGAAAGATAAGGTATGTGAATCTTGTAGCTAGCATGTGGTGCTGCTTGGTGAATGCCAGAGACATGGTTGAGATCCTGCTCTGTAGACTGCCGTTTTAAAATTCTTGGTAGATCATGTTACCCAGAAATAAATATCTGGAAACTATGAAGACTCTGACAGATAAGTTAGGATGCACAGTACTGGTTAATTTCTCTGGCTCAAATTAGATGGCCTGGGTTTGAAATCTAGCTCAATTGCTTGCTTGGCTCTATCACATGGCTATTCTGTGATACATACCTGTTTCTCAATTTCCAACTATATCCATAGGGTTATTGTGAGAAGTAAATGAGATGAAAATGTACAAAAGATTTAGAGTAGTACCTGGAAGGAAAAAAGTGCTCAACAACAACAACAACAACAACAACAACAAAAAAGTGCTCAACAGATGATAACTGCTATTTCCATTATAATCAACATCATGTTCTTCAACATCATTACCATTGCTGTTCTTGTTAGCTAAAGTACTTGGGGAAATAAACATGCCAAAATAGAGGCTCCATATGTACATAATTATGATAGTATACTATAGATGACAACTGCCTAGATGTCCTCAAATGCTCCAATTTGGGTCAACTTACCCGTATAGTTAAAACAAAATTCCTTACAAATAACTAAAACATCTTTCAAAATTTACCTTTGGTGAAAGAAGTAAAAATAATGGCTACCTTGTGGGGGGGTGGTGGTTACTGATTGGGAAATAGCGAAGAGAGCCTTTCAAATGCTGAAAATGTAGTGATAGCTATATGAGTATGTGCTGGTTTGAAAGGATGTATGTACCCTAGAAAAGCCATGTTTTAATCCTAATCCCGTTTTGTAAAGACAGCCATTTCTTCTAATCCCTATTCAGTACTGTATGCTTGAATTTGTAATTAGATCATCTCCCTGGAGATGTGACTCAATCAAGAACTGGATTAAGTAGAGACGTGTCTCCACCCATTCGGGTGGGTCTTAATTAGTTTACTAGAATCCTATAAAAGAAGAAACATTTTGGAGAAAGTGAGAGATTCGGAGAGAGCAGAGAATGCTGCAGCACCATGAAGCAGAGAGTCCACGAGCCAGCAACCTTTGGAGATGAAGAAGGAAAACACCTCCTGGGGAGCTTCATGAAACAGGAAGCCAGGAGAGAAAGCTAGCAGATGATGCTGTGTTCACCATGTACCTTTCCAGATGAGAGAGAAACTGTGACTGCGTTCACCATGTGCCTTGTCACTTGAAAGAGAAACCCTGAACTTCATTGGCCTTCTTGAACCAAAGTATCTTTCCCTGGATGCCTTTGATTGGACATTTCTATAGACTTGTTTTAATTGGGACATTTGCTTGGCCTTAGAACTGTAAACTAGCAACTTATTAAATTCCCCTTTTTAAAAGCCATTCCATTTCTGGTATATTGCATTCTGGCAGCTAGCAAACTACAACAGAATACATACATATGTAAAAATTCATCAAACCCTACTTTTAAGAACTGCACAACTGACTATATGTATGTTATACACAGAAAGTAAATGAAAATTAAAATTGTTTTAAGTTCTACTTCTCATTCAGTGGGAAATGCAAATTTCCTGAGCCCACTGTTCCCGTGATTCTCAGTAAGTTTGTTTCTCTAGTCACCTCTTACATCATATTTATTCTTCTTTTGAAATCTACAATTCACTGAACTCTCCCTTATAGTTAGCATTCTTATCTTTCCATTCAACATTTTTATTGACTCAAATAAGAAACACAATTTTCCCTTAATTTTCCCATACAGTGCTTACAAATGGTGAAGAAACAACAAGAAGGAATTTTAATGCTTATAACTGTCCATAAGACACAACTTAAAATTGAATGCCAGATGTTCCAATTTGTCAAGTTCCTTGGTCCATATCTGCCCCTAGGTCATTCTCACCAACTTCTCCCTAAATTCCAACTTATTAACTTGCTTAATTTCCTCCAACCAAATCTCATTTTTTTCCCCCTTCACCCTCACTTCTGAATGGCCTGACCATAGAGCTGAAAACTTGTCTTACTTTATCCGTCACTGGGTACATTTTCTCCTAACCAGAGGCCATTTGTGTAAAGGCTACCTGTCTATACACAAAACAGCCTACCAGGGGTTTTATCAGAAGAAACAACAGACACAATTTTAAGGAAATAAATCAATTTCCTCCACTCATGAATATTTTATGATTGTGCTACTTTTCACAGAAATTATTCCATATTCACACTCTATAGCAATATTAATGAAATATAGCCCCAAATAAACTCACCTGACCTCATTAAACATTGCTAAGGTTATTCAAGTTAAGCTTCTGAGATTTACTTTGTTTTGGTGCTTTACATGTTTAGCATTACAAAAAAAATATGCTATATATGTCTATTATACCATCTTCACATATATATAAATATATATCATTTGTTAACATTTATTCATATATATATAAATACCATATTCTCTTGATTTAAATGTACCTATTTTTCACGATTTACATATCTGAAATATAATTTCAGATTTATAACTTCTAATTCTTAATTTTTAACTTTTAAGCAACAATTTATAATTTTTGTGAAAAATAAAAACGCAACCATCAAGCAGAGAAGTATGTGGAAACACAATTGTCTTTGCCTGTGCTCATATGAGTTAGCTAATTTCATACCACTGTTACCGAAGCTGGGTTACTTACATTGTTAGCATTGCACAGAGTTAAAGTTTTACTTAAATTTGGATCCCTAATTGTCATTTAAAATGTCTTCAAAAAGATTATACAGTAGTACAATGTTCAACTGAAATGAAAAGTTACTGTGTATGCCAAGGATTGTCTATCATCCAGCAGGCATTGCAATTAGAGTTAGTAGAAACTGTCAAATTTCTGGGAATAGATAATGGTATTTTCAACCCTAGGAGAGGTTAGTGTGACCAATTTACGCATCATGAAGGACTACCACTCAGGAACATAACATCTATCTGTCAAAAGCCTTTGCCTGACTTGCAAATGGAGGTGTTTCATTTCTCATAATATATAATCAAGTTACAGAAATTTCAAAATGCCAAGTTCATCCAAATGTGGAAAAACCATCTAGATTTTATTTTTCTAAGAAAAAATTGGCTCAAAATTATCATATCGACCCAAAAGATGACAAAGCCATCTGGATAACAAGCAGAGGTAAAGGAAACAGAATGTTGTCACGGAAATACTGCCCACTCTAGTTTATGGGCAAAATTGATTCATGAGATCTTTTAGGTTCCAGGTGAAGGTTTAGACTAAAACTTTGATGGTTGTACTAGAGAAGAATATGGTTCGTAATTGTGTAGATAAATATATACTGTTATTGGTTTATTTTATTAAAATCTAATTTATTTTATATTCAGTGTCTCACCTTAGCCCTTTCCTCTAAGTTATAGTTTACTTGATGGTACATTTTATAAATACTGGCATCTTAGAATTAAGTAAATGAGGTTTTGCATATCAATGCTTCAATACATGTGAGGTGGATAAACAGGTTGTTGAATGTGGATACGGAGAGAAAGAAGGAATAGTACGAAACTCTTTTATCTCTATGGTTTTGATTCCGGCCTCTTTCATCAGTCATAACTCAACTGAAATAATTCATATCACTAGCTACTTTAATCAAATTCTGCATATATTGATTGAGTGTCTACACTGTGGTAAAAAAAGGGGTTAGAATACAAACAGTGAAGGACACATGATACTTGCCCAAGAGGAGCCAATACATTATTTACTTCTTGATTAATAAGTAGAAATACAAGACTGTTAAGTGGATGCTGTCAACAAGAGAGAAGAGACTCACTGTTGACCATTAGGGCAAAGGCTCTCAGAGGACATTATGCCTCAAGATAGAATAAATTAAATTTGGAAATGAAGAAGGAGTTGAAAGACTGTGGAAAAGAGTGCACCAGTGTATGGCTGGAGTGATTTAATCAGAGTACATTAGCAATAGTCTTCAGTAGAATTATTGCGGGCTTATGTTTTGGTTATTTCCTGGCCTGGTTAACAATACCTAACACTCACTTTATGCCAATAACTCATTTAAGTGGTAAAATAACCTTATGAAATAGCATAGGATACCCATTTTATTGATAGGGACAAAGAGACATACTAACTCAGCCAGGGTCACTCATGCAGTAAACAGTAGAGCTGGGATTTAAATCCAGATAGTGTATTAAAAGAGCCTGGGCTTTAACAGTGGCATATCCTAGCCAGGGCTTTAGAAGGTCATCTCAGCATCTCTGTTAAGACCATCCCGTCCTGGTTCTTTAAATAGGACTGCAGTTTTTATTTCCATATCTTACCTCGGCCTATTTATGTGATTCTCCTTTAAGAGCCGTCTTATTCTTCACCCCTTATCTGAATTTTTTTTTCTAATTTCCCTAGAGCAACAGTTCTCAAACTTGTTTGCACTCTGAACAATTATTGAGGCCTCCAAAGAGCTCTTGTTTATCTGGATTATATCTATCAGAATTTAATTGATTAGAAATTAAAAGTGAGGAATTTAAAAATATGTATGTATTAATTCATTTTAACTAATAATTTATATTTTAGCATAATTAACATGTTTTTATGAAAAATAACTATTTTCCAAGGGAAAAAAAAGAGTGAATGGAGTGGCAAAGAGAGACACTTTTTACTATCTTTTTAAAATCTGGCTTAATAAAGGAGAGTTGATCCTTACTCTGCTTCTGCAACTAACATGTTTTGCAATGTTGTATTTGTTAAAGCATATGAAAAAAAAATTCGGATTCACCCATATGTGCAGCTGGGAAATGGGAGAACATGTCATTGGTTTTTCAGATCATTATGGATATTCTTGTTTGAGAGTATACCCAAAGTTTTAAAGTGGTAATTTCTTACACATTATTTGGAGTGAAATTTGAAAGACTGTCAATGAACTTTTTTTGATATATTGAAAACTATTGCTGTATCTTGCACTGTGATAGATCTTTTATCCATTTATGATTTTATATCATTCACTGGTCATTTTAAAATATTATGATACATTGAGTTATGTGAATCTAATAAATACTGACACATTTCATGCTATAATAAAAGTTACATTTGTGAATATCACCCCTGATCTAAACAGAAAAGTCATTAAGTATTAGGAAACTCTCAAGCTCATATTAGTGAATACATTTTGAAAATCTGTAAATTTTCATTTGAAATCTCAAATTTTATCACTGGCTACAAATATACCAGTTATTTTCCTTGAAATGACAGTTTTAACATCCTTGATTTTCAAAAGAATGCCTACAAAAAACATATATGAAAAATCAAAATTTTGTTTGCCAACTATTCTTTTAAATAAAACTGATGTTCCTTTAATGAGTGGCTTGTTCAGCTTGTAACTCAAACAATCATTCAAGTGCTTTCTTTTCTACTGTAACCATTGTAATTCAATATGCAGCAGAACTGCTATATACAAATTCCCATTTCATCACGTAGAATAATAAAAATGACGTCTCCTCAAGGGTGAAGATTTAATAAAATTAATCATCTTTACTAGTTCTCAGGGACATTCTTAAGTGAAATCAGTATTTATTTTTTTAAACCTGAAAGTGATGCTGTAGAATGCAATGACACTAAGTTTGTGCTGCTGCCTTGATTCATGCTAAGGAAGCTTTACCCACCACTGCTTTCACACTATCAGTGGAACCATCAATACATTTTGAAAGGCAAATAATTGTTTAGAATTATAATGAAAATCTTCTTGACTTTGAGAACCTCCCGGAAGCTCACATTTCCCTCCAGGAGGCTGGGAACCACACTGTGAGAAGCTCTCCCTCAGTGTAAAGCACGGTGCTTATGTATATTTCTGCTTACAAATATTTCTGCTCAAAAGGGTTTGGAAAACCTAAACGTTAGAAAACCAACCAACAAATTTTATAAAAAGATCATTAAATGGCAGAAGTATGAATTGGATTGGAAAACAATCTAAAAACTTCATTAAAAGTAAATTTTAGGGTGGTGTGATGGTGGCTCAGTGGCAGAATTGTCACCCGCCAAACTGGAGACCCGCGTTTGATTCCCACTGAGTGCTCATGTAAAAAATAAATAATAATAATAAATTTTATGAGGAAAAAAGGCTTTAAAATTTGAATTGAGAAAAAAATGTTTTTAAGCATATTCTGCAAATAACACACTTAGAATTTGAGTAAATTGCTTCCCTTTTGCCTATAAAGCAAACTGTATTTTCAATCCATTACTATAGGATTTATAACTGAGTAGACAATTTTAAACAGTTCAACAAACACTGGGGAAAAGGTTAAATAGTTCTGAGAGCATAGGGAATTAGTTTCTGTGATATTTAAATAATAAATGATATTAAAATTTTAATAGGCAGTTTACTTCTTTTTATATGTTATTCAATTTAATCTTACAGTGCAGTTGTGATTTAATCTCAGATGGGGAAATAGGCAAAAATCATCTACATTCTGTCCAGAGCTAGGAAATGATGAACCAATATCCAACCAGGTTTGTCTGACTCAAAGCCTAACCCTTATCGTGAGGAAATCACATACTCTGATGCCTTCTTCAAACTTTGCATTTTAGATCTGGAAGATAAAAGATGCAGCAACTATGACCGTAAAGAAAAACTGCTTAAAATCTTGCTTGAAATAATCAGTGCTCTAGCTCTCCTTGGCAATAAAAGGATGAGGTAGAATGTTCCACATTTAATTAGCAATCTTAAGAAAGTAAATTAACACCTTCTTTCTGAGATGGTACAAGGCACACAAAATCAAGTCCCAATTTATCAGAGGCCTGATATGGGGAGGGCAGTAACAGCAAATTGCTGGGATGGATGTTACAAGGCATCACACAGGATACGCTGGCAGGAAACTGGCATTTCTCCATAGAACAGAACGAGGGGAAATAGAAGCAGATTAAACCTGGAGGGTATTTAGTTTTCCCACTTAGTTTTCCCATTCACTTATAAATACCTTCTAGGGAAAAAATGCTATCTAATTCATTTTTAAAATTTTCTGAAAAGCAGAATGCTTTGGCACACGGAAGGCTTTCAATGTATGCTTTTTTATTTTTAACAAAGTTGAATGAGAATTGAAGTTTAGTGCTTAAGAAACAACAGCTCATATATTTGAGTGTTACTAATTTTCTAAACTTTGTTCTAATCATGTTTCAAGTTGTCAGTAATTAGTAAATGCTTAAAGAATGCTTTATTCTGGAATCAGGAAAATTATGTGCTCAAACAACATCTATGCCTGAACGCCTCTTAGGTCTTTTCATTGGTGAGCTAAGCTATGCACCCAGGCTTGTAGGTTGTCGGAACCTCTGTCCCTGAAAGCTTTTATGATTTTTCCTTACACCAGAGATGATGTATTTTCAAGGTTATATACGTTACTACTACATGTGCACACACACACATTTATACTTCTGTGTATATTTGCATGAATTTGTGTGTATATTGGTTTATAGAAATACACATACACACATATATATACACATATACATATATTATGTGTGTATTTATATATTTTTAATATATTAAAAATGTTGATATATTAACATTTAAAAATATATACATCTATTCATATTTTAACCCTTTCTGATACAAAAGCATGATTCATACTCTATGTACATTAGTACCTCTCCTCTAACAAACATATTAATTAAAAAAAAAAAACCTTTAGTTTCTGGGAAGATGGTGGAATAGGAAGATCCAGCAAATAGTTCCTCAGCCAGAACAACTATTAAACAAACAGGAAGTATCTGAATCAACTAATTTGAATCTTCAGAATTTAGTAGAACACTTTGCAGCATCCAGGAAAGAACAGAAGGAAGAGGCTAGCAAATTTGCAGTGAATTCTGGTGAATTACGCTCCATTCAGTGCCTGCTGTCACCCATCCCCTCACCTTGCAGCAGACAGCAGTGAGGTACTCAATTGCAACTCCTGGTGCAGCTTGCTGGTGACGGGGTGGGTCACAAGGACCTAGTTCTCCAAGATTTGGTCAGTCCAATCACTGCTTTTGATTAGTTTTTTCAGATCCTTTGGGGCCCAGCTCTGAAGATGGCTGTTATTACAAAACACCTCAGACAAAAACAGCAAAGGAGCCCTATAAACAATACACATTCTCAAAAGCATAGAAAACAGTTAAAGGGTTGCATTTACTGGGCAACTGCTGAATCAGGACAAGGCAGCTTCAAAGATGCATGGGAGAAGCTCTCAACACCTTTACTAGCTCTCCCTCAGTTCTCCCCAGGTAGCGTGGAGTCAGATGGTGCTTCATTTGTGTTTCTAGTCTCTTTCCAGCTGGGAAAGACTGACTTAGGAAACTCTTCACTGGATCGCCCCCACTTGCAGAGTTTGCCCTACAAACAGAAGCAACTTGAAACATCAAAAGCCCTATATACATTTAGATCAGGCAGAATGGGGCAAAGGTTAACTTTCTTTAAGTTCTGAGGTAGAGCACAAAGGAGAGGGAGATGTTTTATTTCCTAGGGAATTGAGGGGACAGTCAAATTCCTACAAACAGAGGAACCCCTAAGGTCACTAACAAGCACAAGTCCAGAACAAGACACAGGTCTGCAAAGGACAAAATACTCTGCATTCACCTTGGGCTGACCTTACTAAAAGGAGGACTGAATACTCAAGCAGAGTACCAGCCAATGCAAAACCAATTTGCAAAAACTGTGAAAGGTGTTTTTTGCATTTACTTGTTTGGTTTTGTTACATGCTAGCACTCAGGAAAAGCCCTGTCATATCACTAGCTATATAAAAACTCCAGAAACAGACATCTAAGGAATTAAATCCCAGAGTTAACATTGAAGAACATTAAAATGTACACTATGCAACAAAAGATTACCACACAAAGAAACAGGAATGATGGCCAATTCACAGAAAGAAGATAAAAATCCAGAAAACTTCAAAAAGGACCAGACTGTGGATACACAGGACAAAGACTTAGAAAATGATTTTCATTATGTTCAAGGAGATGAATGAAAATACAGAGAAATAACTAAAGAATATCAGGAAAACAGTTCATGAACAATATGAGAATCTCAATAAAGACAACGAATTATTAAAAAGGAACCAAGCAGAACTATAGGAGCTGAAGTCCAAAATAATTGAAATGAAAAATTCCTAGGAAGGTTTCAACAGCAAGTAGAAGCTTCCAGAAGAAAGAATGGGGGCACTGGAAGACAAGATGATTGGAATGCATCAGGGTGAGGATTAGAAAGAAAAAGGATTTAGAAAAAGTGAAAATAGCCTAAGAGAACTGTGGGACACCATCAAGCCTAAAAATATATGTGATATGGGAAGAAGGAAGAAGAAAGAGAGAAAAGAGCAGACAGAATCTTGAAAGAAATGACATAAAACTTCCCAAGCTCGGCCAAAAGATGTGAATGTTTATATCCAAGAAGCCCATTGAACACCAAGCATGATAAACATGTAGAGAACTGCAAAAAGACAGATGATGATCAAACTGTTGAAGAAGAGGGACAGGTGAAAGTAAAACTGTAGGAGAAAAGACAACATATTATATCCTAGGGACTCCCAATTATATTAAATTCAAATTCCTCATTAGAAACCATTGAGGCAAAGAGGCAGTAGGTCAAAATACTGTATAAAGCTGAGAGAAAGCACTTGCAAACCAAGTATATTATATCTGGTAAAGCTTTCTTTCAAAAATGAGGGGGAAATTGAGACATTCCAGATAAACAAAAGCTGAGGGAATTGATTACCACTAGACATGTCATACAAACAATGCTAACGTGAGTCATTCAAATTGAAAGGAAAAGACACTAGACAGTGGATCTTTTTTTTTTAAATAACTCCAATAGCAGTAATTATTCAGGTAATTATAAATGCCAGGACTATTGTATTGTCCTTTTGGGAGATTCACCTCCATTTTTTGCTAATAAAGGGGGTAAAAGTCAAATGCTTAAAAAATAATGATATATCCATGGTTTGCGATGCAAAATGAATAAAGAAATATTTTGTTACAAATAAAAAATATGAGGAATGAAGAGACATAGGAACAGTGTATGTGTATGAGTATATACTACTGAGGTTAAGTTGGTATCACATCAGAAAGGATGTTTATATATTTAGGGTATAAAATTTTAAGCCCATGGTAGCCAAAAATAAAATATATGAAAAATATATACAGAAAGAAATGAGATGGGACTCAATATGGTACAATACAAAAAAAAATCAAATAAATATGAAAGTAGGCATTAATTAAAAAATTGAGAGTCAAAGAGGTATGAGATGTTCAAAAACAAAATAGCAAAATGGGAGTATAAACTGCTGCATTATCAGTGTTTTCTATAAATGCAAATGTATTAAAATCTCTAATCAAACGGCAGAGATTGCCAGAAGCATGACCTATTTGTTTTTACAAGAGACTCATCTTCAATCCAAATATAAAAGCAAATTGAAATTGACAGATGGAACTAGTAAACAAAAGACAGCTTGGGTAGCTATACTAATATCAAACAAAATAGACATTAAGTGAAAAACTAGGACAAGGGACAAATAGGGTCATTATATACTGATAAAGGGGTAAATTCAACAAGAAGACATAACAATTATAAATATATCTGCACTAACAGTAAAAACCCATAATATATAAAGCAAATAAAGACAGATATGAAGGGAGAAATAGTTCTACACTAATAGTAGGAGAGTTTGATACACCACTTTCAATAATGGATAGAATATCTAGACAAAAGATCAATAAGACAATAGTAGACATGAATGATATGTTAAATCTATCTGAAATATACAGAGCTCATGGTCAAATAGCAGCAGAACACACATTCTTCTCTAGTGCACATGGATCATTCTGCAAAGTTAGACACTAAGTTCGGTCACAAAACAATACTCAATAAATTAAAGAAAGACATGGAAATCATACAATATATCTTCTAAAAATGTAATGGAATGAAGGTAGAAATCAATAAGAGTGGAAAATGGAAAATTCACAAATATGTAGAAATTAAACAATAGATTGTTAACCAACCAATGTGTCAAAGAAGAAATCACAAGAGAAATTAGGAAATATCTTGAGGCAACTGAAAATAATATACAACACATTAAAACTTATGGGAAGCAGCAAAGTCAATACTGAGGGGGAAATGCATAGCTCTAAATATGAACATTAAAACAGAAAGATCTCTAATCAGAGATCTAACCTCACATTAGAGGATCTAGAAAAAGAACTAAACTAAACTCAGAGCAAGCAGAAGTAAATAAAAGATTAGAACAGAGATAAATTAAATAGAGAATTATAAAAAGGAATAATTGAATCAACAAAACCAAAATTTGTTTCTTGGAAAATATTACTAAAATTGACAAACCTTTAGCTGAATTGACAAAGAAAAAAGAGAGAGGACACAAATAACTAAAATCAGAGATTCAAAGGGAGACATTACTTCTGAACTCATTTCTTTCAGTAAGAACTATAAGACGATGCTATAAAAAAAAAGTTGATGCTATGAACAACTGTACACCAACAAATTTGACAACCTAGATGAAATGGACAAATTATTTAAACATAAAAATTACCTACACTGACTCAAGATGAAATAGATGATATAAACATATGTATTACTAGTAAAGATATTAAATCATTAAAACAAAAACAAAAACAAAACTCCCAACAAAGAAATGCCCTGGACCAGATGGCTTCACAGTGGAAATTTTACCGAATATTCGAGAAATGCAAACACTGCTCAAACTCATCCTAAAATTTGTAATGCAATATGCTGTAACCAATTTTGTGATGTAAACATCACCCTCATACCAAATCCAGGTAGAGCTATCGCCAGGAATGAAAATCACATGTTAGTATCTCTTATGAATATTGATGTGAAAATCCTCAACAAAATGCTAGCACACCAAATCCAACAACACATTAAATAATTATATACCATAATCAAGTGGGATTTATCCAAGGTATGCAAGGGTGATTGAACATAAGAAAATCAAATAATGTAATACACCTCCTTCACAGCATGCAGAAAGCACATGCACACACACTCACACACACACACACACACACAACCATCTCCATTGCTATAGAAAAGGTATCTGACAAAACCTAGCATGCTTTCTTGATGAAAATCCTTAGAAAACTAGACTAGAAGGGCACTTACTCATCATGATAAAGGGCATATATGAAAAACCCATTACTAATATCATACTTAATGTTTAAAGACTGAAAGCTTATCCTGTAACAACAGGGTAAAAAAAAAAAGGAAGCCCACTGGCACCACTGTGACTCAACATTGTAAAAGGTATCCAAGTTGAAGAACAAATTTTAAAAAATCTATGTGCAATAGGAACTAGAAGAATCAAATATCTAAGTATAAATTAAGCAAGGATATAAAGTATTTGTACACAGAAAACTACAAAAGTCTGCTACAAGAAATCAAAGAAGAATAAAGAAATGGAATGACATTCTGTGTACATGAATGGGAATACAAAAGTTCGTTAAGATGTGAATTCTACTTGAAATAATTTAGTTTCCATGCAATCCCAGTGAAAATTCCAGCAGTTCTCTTTGCAGAAATGGATAAGCCAATCATCAAATTTATAAGGAATGGTAAGGATCCTAAATAGCCAAAGTCATCATGAAAAAGAAGAACAAAGTTGGAGGACTCACTTCCTGATCTCAAAACTTATTACAAAGCTACAGTAATCATAACAGCACGATAGTGACAGAAGGACAGACATATAGACCAGAAATAAATCATTTGGAAATAAACCCCACATCCTAGGCAAATTGATTTTTGACAAAGGTGCCACGCACACTCAACTGGGGAAAAATCATCTCTTAAACAAAGGGTGTAGGGAAAACCAGATCTTTATATACTGAAGAATGAAGATGGATCCCTACTTCATAGTACAAAAATCAACTCAAAATAAATTGAAGACCTAAATAAACTGCAAAATTCTTATAAGAAACAAAGGGAAGCATCTTCAAGTCCTGTCTAAGGTGATGGTCTTAGAGTTTACACTGAAAGCAAGAGCAAAAAAAAAAAAAAAAAGAAAAAGTAGATAAATAGAATCTCATGAAAATTAAAATCTTTGGGCAAAGGACTTAATCATAAAAGTAAAATAAGAACATAGAAATAAGAGAAAATATTTGGAAACCACATATTCAATAAGGCATTAGTATTCAGAACATAAACAAGTCCTAAAACTCAACAATAAAAGGACAAACGACTCAATTAAAAATAATTAAAAGACCTGAATAGCTATTTTTCCAAAGAAGACATACAAATGGCCAAAAAGCACATGAAAAGATATTCAACATTATTAGCTATCAGGTAAATGAAAATCGAAACCACAGTGAGATATCATTTCATACTACTAGAATAGCCATTATTAAAGAAATGGGAAATTACAAGGATTGGAGAGAATGTGGAGGAAGGAAACAGTCAAATGTTTTCGGGAATGTTAAAATGGTGCAGCTACTGTGGAAGATGATTTGGCATCTAAGAAAGTTAAATGCAGAAGTTTCCTATGATCTGGCCATCTCACTACTGGGTAAATACCCGAAATCATTGAAAGCAAAGAGTTAAATATTTTCACACCAATGTTCATAGTGGCATTATTCACAATCGCCAAAAGATGGAAGCAACCCAAGTGTCCACCAACCAATGCCTGCTTAAACAAAATGTGGTGTATACACGCAACACAATATCATTCAGCCATAAGAAGGAATGAAGTTTTCCTACATGTGACAACATGGGTGAAACTTGAAAACATCATGTTGAGTGAAATAAGCCAGGCACAAAAGGCCAAATATATGATCTTACCAGTCTGAAAGAAGCAGAATAAGCAAATTCCTAGTCAGAGACTACGAAAGAGATTACCAGGGACCAAGGTGTAGGGAATGGGGAGTTAATTCTTAAATTGTATAGAGTTTCTATTTGAGATGAAGGAAAAGTTTTGGTAATGGATGGTGGCGATGGTAGAGTTAACATTGTGAACACAATTAACAACAGAAATATATATATTTGAATATAGTTAAATGGGGAAATTTTCAGGTTGTATATATGTTGCAAGAATAACCTTTATAAAAAAGCATCCATAGAACTGTAAAACACAGCGAACCCTAAAGTAAACCATGGACTTCAGTTTATAGTACAATTATAAAAATTATTTTTCATCATTGCAACAAATGCAAGGTGTTCATAATAGGTGGTATACGGGAAGTCTATATCTTAGGCATGATTTTTCTGTGAAACTAAACCTAATATTAAAATGTCCTTGAACCAAAACCAACCAAAACAAAAGAGTTACAGAAACTTAAGCATATAATATATTTTTTATATTTCCTTGGTTATACTGGTCTTGTAAAAGTCTCAACAGGCAACTTACACAGCCACAAGGAATTACTGCCATTCAATTAGCAGTAGTTACCTGAGACATGGCACAGTGACAATGAGAAATGAGTGTCTTCTATAGTTCCTGCCTAATAAACATGAAATTTCATATTAATTGAAAATATAAATGAAGACACTTGGAACACTAGTTCACAACCTTGATTCTCATCTTCTCTAGTTACCTAGTTTAGGAGTTTCCCCAAAACACCAGAAATATTCCATAAAATAAATCAAATAGCAATTTTTCTGCAAAATCATTGGAGAACTGTTTTTTTACAATGTCCACCAGGGGGGCCTCTGTCCAGCCCAAACAATGCTTGTGCTGTGATCCATGTCATTCTCAGGGACCCTCAAACCCAGGCCCCTCCCCTACCATGACCAGCAGATGATCAGAGCGGTCTGCTGACATTTCTTATTTACCACTTAATGGCTTGCTTACTTAATATATGGAAAGAGCACCTGTATATCAAGCTGACAGGCTCTGGGGATACACAGATGCAAATTCCAATTCTAGGGCAGCCACTTCAGTTTCTTCGACTGCAGGCCCATTACTCAGCTGTGCCGAGTTTCATTTTTATCAATTGAAAAACATCTACAATAATAGTCACCTTTTTCTACCAGTGCTTTGAAGATTATATTAGATGTATATGTGCTCCACACAGAGCCTGGTGCAAAGACAGGGCTTGAGGCTGGCTGCTATGTCAGCCAGGATAGGCTAGCCAAGGCTGAGGAGACGAATTAACCCAGAGATTTCAGATGTCATTTCTCAATTATGGTACAGCTTGATGTGGGGTCAGGGGTTCTTTCAGTTCTTCTCTGAGTGGTGACTCACAGGCCCAGGGTGCGTCCATCTTATTCCTATGTCACCTCTGTTATACCTTCTAAGGTCACCACAGAAAGTAAACTGAGAGCGTCTGCAGCCTCAGGTGTGCCAAAATCCAAAGCCAGATGATGCCCACTGCAATGTGAAACGGTTTACACAGTTTCTTTCCTCTATGAACTTATTCTCTGAAAGCTTCAGTTTTTAAGTCTGACTTTTCAATATTTTTCACAACATTTTTCCCTTTACCATTATAGTCCTGGTGTTAAAGGGGAGGGTAAGTGAGGAGGAAGGGAGTGGGGAGAAGTGGGGAGGGAGAAATGCATTGTATGAAACCTACTTATTTTTATTATTATTATTTTTTTTGCATGGGCAGTCAC
Organism: Tamandua tetradactyla; assembly: GCF_023851605.1. Lineage (NCBI taxonomy): Eukaryota > Metazoa > Chordata > Mammalia > Pilosa > Myrmecophagidae > Tamandua > Tamandua tetradactyla. The sequence goes on along the minus strand of NC_135334.1, from coordinate 64,346,065 downwards.
TGGGAATCGAACCCAGTTCTCTGGCATGGCAGGTGAGAATTCTGTTGCTGAGCTACTGTTGCACCACCCTGAAACCTACTTTTTAAAGTGTGGCTCTTAATGTTCCTCATTAACACATTTTTTTCTTCTACTGTGCAGTTTTAAAAGAGAAAGAAGAGTTAAGGATATGAGAAAAAGAAAAAAGGCAGAGGGGGGAAGGGGAGACACTTACGAAGTGCTCCATACTTAACCCTGAATCTTATGAGTGCATCACTCTTGTCCGCCTCACCCTTGGTGACATGTTAGGGCAGCAGGTGGCCCCCAAATCCAAATGTTGAATATTTTTCGGGTGAACATACTATATTTCATAAGCTGGCAAGATATTAAGAAGTTTAACTCCAACATTCCCAATAAAGACAGTTATGTAAAATACTAATGGCCTCAAGCAAATACAGTTTCTCTCATGATGGTTGCACTGGTGGCTGGGTACCTGTATTAGATCCTTAGTGACAGATCACATTAGAAATTTCACTAGTTTAAATTAAAAGGTGGCGAGAAACTGTTTAAGAAAGACTTTTACATGCTAAAATAGGACTTTGATGGTTAATTAAAGAATACCTTGCTTCACATAATTGCACAAATGGGAATCTCAATGTATCTATTTCTCAGATGAGTAGAGTGTATTAAACGCCTCCATGAGGGAACAGGATTTGTATACCTATCACTTCGTTATACTGCTCCAAGAGAACCAGAGCCAAATCTGCTGCTGTGTTAAGCTAAATCGCATCTCCCCATCTTGAAAAGTTCTTTCTTATTGATACTGTTAATATTTTCCAAACTCCTTTCCCTCACTCTTCATTATTCAACAATCTTTAAACATATATATGTATATATACATGTATGTATGTGTGCAAGTATACACACGCACATTCACATATAAAATACTGTCCAGCGAACTAATTCTTCATGTCATAGTCTAAAAAAGGATGGGAGGGAAGACTCTTTGACTTTAAAGAAAGTAATTAAGCACTGACACAAATTATCCATCATTCCTTATTTTATTAAAATCTATTCCATAGAAAGGAAATCTGCTTTAAGAGCACATTCCATCTGCAAGCATGTGCTTTGCAGACATTTATCATTTCTCTCCTAACAACAACCCTATAAGGTGAATGTTGTTATGCTGGTCTTCATAAATAAAGAAACAACAAATTGAACATTCACACATAATAACATGGTAGAGCTGGGATTGAAATCCTGATGTGTCTGATTCTTTACAGCATATTCTGCCATTGTCTCTCCTTTCTTTTATTTTGAACTATTAACACAACTGGTATCAATGAGCTCTTAAAATTTATTATCTACTAGGTGAAGCAGCATATTCATTTAACTACCTTCAATTCACCTCTTTCGAGCTTCATTTAGAGTTCTTATGTTGACATAGCAAGGTAATATTCTCTCCATTTATTTATTTCATAAATACCAATCTTGTAAATATCTGCATTCCTTTGATTTGAGCTTGGAAGAAAACAGGACACCTAACCATAACATGTAGAGAATAAATGGAATTGGTATTTCTGTTAGACAAATCCTGATTTGCTGGGTTAATATTGTCTATTTTTGATAATCTATTGTTCTAGAAAACAGCCAAAAGTTATAAATTAGATCAATAAATGTCCTAAGTTTCAGTGGAACATCCTAGTTTAGGGCACTGTAGAAACAGGATATTATGAACAGTGCAATGAACTAATTATTTCTGTATTCTAGGAATGAATTTTATGTTTGCAATTTCCCTATTTTTATTAAAGAGACATATTGCATTTCATAATTTTTGTTGCACCCGCTGCCTACTGAGCTTCAGAATACAGTAAAGTTGAACCAAGCATTTGCTCTTGAAAAAGGAACATACAGGGGCAGTATCATTGATTTCCAATTGGTTTTATAAAAATATGTAAAGAAGTGGGAGAGAGTGGAAAGAAATAGAAGAAAACACCAAATGTTAATTGAGCTCCTACTCCAGACCAGGCACATGAAGCTTTCCAAAATTATATCATTTACACAGTATTTATGCTGGGTCTTTTTAATACCCATTTAACAAATGGGTTCACAGTAAATAAGTGTCAAGTTCAAGATCATCCATTATCTAAGTACATTGACTCCAAATCCAAGAGCGTTTATGCCATTGAGCCAGAGTATCTCCAATATGTCCTTGAAAGCATCCCCGATGTTGGAGGGCCACAAAATCTACACCTTATGGTATAAGGCCACAACCCAAAAAAGGCAAACATCAAATTCAAATACCTTTTAAGTTTTGGATGTGATGTTGTTTAGACATTTGTTCAAAATTCTGCATCATATTCAACTATATATTTCAATGTAAACATATTTTCAATTGTTTTCCCTCGATAGACCATTGAAATAATCACACTGCTTTCTAATGGGTTCTTTAATATGGCTTGCACCATGCAACCTCCATGCTCTGGTCTCTCACTCATCTCTGCAGTTATATTTGTAGAAAATTCCCTCCAGCATCAGCAGCCTCCCCCCACTGGCTTGGGGGTTGCTGTCCTCCCAGTTTAGGATGCTCGCTCAGCAGTCTTCAGGATCACCCCACCACTTTAACACATAACCCCTTTTTCACGCTCCAGTTCAAGTTACCTCATGGCTGTGTCATTTCTACCTTAACTATATTGTCCCTTATTCCTTTTACTAGAAGTCCTCAGATCAGAGGCACATCCAGGGGACTGAGCATTAGGTTAAACATATGTCTCTGACCTGGAAAACCACAGAATTATGAAAAATCATAACTCTAGCAGCTTTTTTATTGCATTTTCACCTGTAATCTTCACTGCTGACACCAGAAGTCTATTCATTATCTCCACTTTCACATTCAAATTAAAACAAAAACAAAAACAAAAACTGAGACTTAGAAAGATTTATGACTCCCCACGGTCAAAGGCTAGGAAATGGAAAAGCCAGTAGAGTTGGCTTGCTCAGGTACACACACATACAGAGACACACATCTACGACCTGCTGATCTGATGACCATTGTGCTCATCTCCATAAGCAGGAAATCCTGTGTTTGATTTGCAAGCCTGCCGCTGGGCTCTCCCTGCCCCTCCCCCAGCTCAGCCAACTGCACACCTTAATCTCTTCAGTCCTGTGCCTACCAATGCTCTAAAATACCAAGTTCTCATCATATAATAAATGTGGGTGGGAGCTGATTGTAGCAACTAGCGGGAACCTCTATCAGGTGGCAGGCTCACGTCCTTTGGTGAAAGAATTCCCAATACCTGTCCTTTGTACATTCATTCAGGAGGTGTTCACGAAGCACCAGCAGTATGGTAGCCTACAGTAAAAGCTGCATACCTATCATCACAAAACCATAGTATTCTCCTTCCTGCCTTTTGCTGCTGCAGTGGATGTCCCTGGAGCCCTTTCCTCCTTGCTTCCTTCAGGCAGCCTTCAATCCAACAAGTGTTAGAAGGTTTTACCTCTATTACCCAAAACACACTTTACCTGCTACCTACTCAGAAGTAAGACTATTCGCAACATTACATTTATTGGTACCATTCAAAATGTAATAAAAAGTTATAATTTATTTTGAAAACCGCATACATTTCTGAATCCATTGCAAATATAAGTGATTTTACGCAAATTAAGGTAAGGCAGCCATTACTCCTATTTCACAGTTGAGGAAACTTAATTTTAAGAAGCTCTGCAATTTCATGCTGAAACAAAGTCCCTTATCCAATTCCAGTTTTTTTTCCCTTGCACCAAACTTTCTATTATAGAATATAATACCTCTTTTCCCAAAAAGCACAAATGTATTAAATATATATACAATATGTGCTAAAATGGAAGTGTAAAATAAACACTGGAAGAAGGTAATAAAAAGGCCCTAAAAACAAATGGAATTATTATAATTGAATACTCAATTTTGTTCTGAGCTTCCTAGCAGCCAAGATAAAGGCAATTAGGATTTTATGGAAATATATTTTTAAGTCATTTAGGCACTGCGGATATATCTAAAAGATATCGGATAAAAGTTTTTAAAAATGTATTTCAGGAATCTGCTAACACTCGGTAATATTTCCCAATCTGTGGTCCCAGGCTAAGGTGATGAGAACTTGAACTGAGTCCCCTGAGTGGGGCGTGGGGGAGCGTTTTTCATTCAGAGCCCTGGTGAGAAGCAGTCAGTTCTCAGGAAGAGCTCGCCCATGGCTTTGTAGGGACCAGACTGTAACAGACAAAGCACTAGAACAGAGCAGTGTAAATTCCACTCTACTAAGATTTAAGGGAGATAAATTAATGAAGAGAGGATGTTCTTAGTTAAATCGTGATGCATCCAGGGAGGGACAAGCAACAGGGAGAACCTTTTCACACAACAAGAAGCTGAAAGTTCAAGGGGAGGAAGGAGGGCCCCTAGCGCCTGTAAGAGTCAGCCAAGGAGGAGGCTTCACCTACCAGCAGCTATAGTCACACAGCTCCAAGCTACAGTGGAAACCAGGAACCTAAGCTCAAAAGCCTGGAGGAGGAGGGAAATACTTCAATCTCTCTCTCTCCCTTTGTCTGCCAGTCACCTGTTGTCACTTTCCACTGGCCAAGCCCTGCCAGACACAGCAAGGCAAGAGGCGTCTGAAGATTTCAGGAGGGTGAGCCTTCAGGGCACAGAACAAGGCAGATCAAGACTGAAAACTGGCAGGCAGGAGGTGGGGAGGGGAATAACCAGTACACCTGGGTTCAGGTCGCAGGTTCTCCTCTCACTACGTGAAATGGAGCAAATTACTTCACCTTTTAGAGCCTTAGTGTCCGCACTGGGTTATTATGAAATGATAGACAAGAAGGCTTTAACATCATGTCTCAGTTTGCCAGGGCTGTTGTAACAAACGATCACAGACAAGTGGGTTTAAACAGCAGGAATGTCTTATCACACAGTACTAGAGGATAAATCAAGGTGTCTATCTGCCATGCTTTGTTTTAAAGGGGAGTATCCTTTCCAGAAGCCTCTCTGTCCATGGCATTCCTTAGCATAACGATCTCTGCTTCCATCACATGGCCATGACTCTCTGGGTCTTTCTCTGTGTGTCTAAATTTCCTCTCCTTATAAGGAGACCATCACATTGGAATTAGGGCCCACCCAAATCCAGTTTGGCATCATCTTAGTAAATTCTTCAAAGATCCTACTTACAGATAAATTCAGATTCCTAGGACCGGGGGTTAGCACTCTGGAGGAGACCACGGTTTAAGACACAATGCATAGTGACTATACATAATGGATGCTCTGTAAATATTTGCTGAATATAAACTTGAATTAAAATTGTAGTGCGTATGGCCCTATGATGAGAGAATCAATTCAGTATCTCTGCAGTCAAGTAGAAGCCATGAGTAGAGACCTGGTTTCCTAAAGAGCCCAGCTGAGCTGATTTTGATCCTTAGCAGAAAATCATACCTTCAGCAGCCCTGAGTGATCATGTAATAAAAAACTGTTTCTTAAAATAAGCTACGAACATCTTTATAATCCTTTACTCCAGCTAGAGAAGGCCCACATGACCTTTCACACTGAACTCACATGATATGTATTATCTGTGTACACAGTGATATACTGTTTACCAAACATGTCCAGAGACTTAATACAGGTTGATAAAGGACCTATCTTGGCTGCATCTTCTGGAAATGGTCTCTAGTGGGTGAGGCATACTGTACCCAGGGACAATCACCTTACCCTGGTAACATCTCAGTTCATTTAACTGTTCTTTTCCCTCCCAGAGAAACTGAATGCTGTAGAAACCAAGGAAGCCATATTTATAGCCATGTTCTCTAAAGGAAAATCCGTGAATTCTTGCAGCTGAGACCCCTCAACAACCTTCCACACCTGAGCCTTGGGTTGTTTGCCTCCTTTTCTAAGAATACAAGACATTTTAATTTCTTCCAATAAATTTTAAAAATAAGTACATGAATAAATATAAGGCATAAATTAGCTATCACTACTTACATTAGTCTTGCTAGCAACTGAATGAACTTTAGTTACTACGATCTCTTCCATCCTCATTTAACCAGGGTTTCTTCTTCAACCCTATCGACACCATGGACCAGGTAACTCTTTGTTGCGGGGAACTGTCCTGCACATTTTAGGAGATTTAGCAGCATCTGTGGCCTCACAACCCATCTCCCAGGAACAGCTCCCAGTAGCAATTCCCAGTCATGACAATCAAAAATGTGTCCAGAAATTGCCAAACGTCTCCTGGGGATAAAACTGCCCCCAGGTGAGAACTGCTAATTTAGACTACAGTAGACAAGAAATATCACTTGTCTTTATGTACCATTCTGGGTACCACGGTCCTTGGTTAAAAATCATGTTTTAGAGTCAAAGACATGTACATTTCAGCTATACCACTTACTATGTGACTTTGAGTAAATCATTTAACCTGTTTGAGTTTTTAATTCCTCACTTTAAAAATGGGGATAAAAATATAAAACTCACTGATAATTGTGAGGACTCAATAGGATAGTGCATGCAAAGACCCGGACACCTGGCAGAGCTTCAGTTTGAGCTCGCCCAGGCCCTCTTTCTTGGGCACATTCACGGCACATTTCTCTTGGAAATAATTCAGTCACTCTTTGTTAAATGAACACGATTTAAAAGCTTGTAGCTGTGTATGTGCATACACATATGGTCATTCCCAACACTTCTGTTTGCTTACAATAAAATTTCAATCAAGTAAGAGAGATGAAACTTATGTGTGCTCACAAATATCAGAGCAATTAATAATGATGAGAAACAAAAACCCTGGTGTTTAATAGGGACTTTGGCAAAATATTATCCTTTCACTGTTTGCAGTATGTTGATATGGACTTCTAGGCAAACATAAGATTGCGTGCAAATCACTTATGTGTAGAGTTCCTAAAATAACCAGGTCATAGTCTCCCTAGTGCATGAGCCCCTCCCAGCTAGTAAGCTGTAGTGACTCATTAGTATTCTTTAGAAATGGATTTTTTCAAAAACTGAAAAGAACCAAAAGAATGCCAAAGGACAATTCCGAAGAGATGTATTTGGTGTGTTGATAGGGTGAGTTTTAGTCAATATTTACAATAAAAAAGCCAAGGGAGGAGTTGCTGGTTGCAAGTGGAAAATTTTCTAATTTTCTTCCCTACCTCTTTCCCTCCTTCCCCTTTTCTCAAATCTTTTGACAAGAGTGGAAAACCATGATTGGTATTAGGAAAAGAAGGGACAAAAACCACAGCCCCTTTCATTTATTACTTTATTGTGCACATGCTTTGTGCCAGTCACTCAGCTGTTGGGAATGTTATAGTCCTGGACTAAAGTTTCTGAATCCCCACATTACATCCTTATTTGTATTAGACAGGGTTGTCTAGAGAAACAGAACCTACGAGATAGTCTGCAAACTGCTCTGAGAAGCTCCTTGTGACAGCTAGGCTTCACAAGGAGTTTCCCTCAGATAGAGGCACCATACCCCTGTTCTCTCTTGGTTTCAGTTCATGGGCCCTTCTGATCTTAAATGGGAAGCAAACCCAATTGCTCAAGAAGTCCCTTCTCTCACACAGAGAGAGACATATTTATTACAGGAACTATAGGAATTGGCTCATATAAACATGGGATTGGCAAGTCTAAATTCTGTTCAGCAGGCTGTAATTTGAAAACTCCAATGAAGGTAAGGTTGAATTACCCCAGGAGAAGCAGCTGGCTGGCTTTAAGATCTCCAACTGTTTGGATGAGGAGACTCCCCTCATTGCTGAGGGCAATCTCCTTTGTTGATTGTAGATGCAATTAGTCATAGATGCAATCAACTGATTCTAGATACAAATCCATCTGCTAAATATTGTCACAATAATAACCAGGCCAGTGTTTGCTTGACCAAACAACAGGACACCATATCCTAGCCAAGTTGACACATGAAATTAACCATCACAAGCACCAAACAAAGGACAATGCAAAAGATTAATGAGGAGTTACAAAACTAAATGGCAGGTGGGCCACAGTGGATCAGCAGGCAGAGTTCTCGTCTGCCATGCTGGAGACCTGGGTTTGATTCCCAGTGCCTGCCCATGCAAAACAAACAAAAAACTAAATGGCCCAGAGCCCAGGTAATAAATCCTTTGGCGATGTGGTTGCCTATTCTTTACTTTCAATAACATTGAAGCAAGAGCTAATAGAACTATTGCGTGATGAATCGCTAAAAATAATTTCTTAAGAAAGATCACACTCTGATTTTGGGGCTATTAATCAGAAGGAAATAAAAAAATGAATAAGAGTTGCAATAATAAAATCTACCCATTCCCATTCTCTTATATAAGAAAGAGCTTTCTCAATGCTTATATTTTAAAAAAATTATAAAATAAAATTAAAAAAGAATGACATTGATGTCAGTTTAATTCCACTCTGTCCATAAGTGATACTCATCCATGGACACATGAACTAATTGGAAAAAAGAAATCATTTTTCTGATTGAGATGCATTTCCAACACAATTTTGCACTTATATTTAATAATTATTTATTAAAACTACAAATATATGTATGTGGTTTTGTAGAAATAGTAATTGCAATAATAACTCAATTGAGAAGAAAAAAATTAACACATAGAGCTTTATGTCCCAGGAAATGGGAAAAATCTAATTTACATACATATTTTTATTTCAGAGAAGCCTGACAAGTTGATCAATAAAAGACTTCCAAGCATAACAAAAAAATTGCATTGGGATAAAATTTTGTGAGGGATGTGGGTTGGAAATAAAAGTTCAAGGAGACAGAGTAAGATTTTGAATTGTTAAAAAAGAGCTTGTGGGCGGGCCAGTTTTCTCACCTGCCACACTGGAGACCCAAGTTTGGTGCAGGTGCCTAATCATGTGGGAAAAAAAAAAGCTTGTTCTTGTATTTTTAAAATGGATGATGGTGGGTTTTAAAATCACCCTAGTATTTAGATTCCATTGAATGCATTTAAAAGAACGATGCAACAGTTTTACATTTAAATGTTAGTTTTTACAATAGGCTGTAAATTACATCCTCTGTGACTATTTACATTTACGATGATAACGTAGATGTCAACTAAAAATGCACAAGAGGTATATAGGTTTTCGTTTTTGTAATTCTTTCATAGGATGGGTCAACCAAATGATTTGAAAACCACTGATTTTAGAGGATAGAATCAGTGAGCTAGGTGAACTTTTCAGCATGGTAGGTGAGGAGAAAGGATAGAGGGGAGGAGAGAGGGAGTCTTGGGCATTTCCATGCACATCCCAGGGAGCTCAGATATGGTTTAACTGTGCCATGTGTCCCTACCTCCAGGCACTAAATTCCAGTAGAAATCCCTTTTCTTTATCAAGATGCCCCAAAGTGCCACAAACACTTACCAGCAGCACCTTGGGTGGCAATGCCTAATACCCTGGCTGAGAACCACTAGCGGAAATATTGTCACTCCTGTTTCAACAGTTGCTCACTCAGCAGAGGCCTTGCAGCAAGATTCTGCCACCATTTTTGGCTCCAGCTTTGTTTTCCCAGGATTCTGTCAGGAGCCACGATCGAGTACATCACCCTGTCACACCAGAACCACGATATGACACGAGAGGGACAGCTCTATGCATCCATCTAGATAATAATGGAATTATGCTCTTGAGAGGGCATCAGACCATCATTTCATTTGCACCCCAAGAATCACATCTGCTTTCCCTATCAGTTTTCTATGGCTACTGGAGGGAGGACAGAGCTGACATACTGTCAGAGTTTATCAAGTAAAGTGTAGAACATGAGCTTGAACTTTCCCGGAGTAGTCCATGGGGAGTCTGGGTAATTGGGAGGTTGCCTCTCTTATCCTAGACCAGGATTTGATATAAGCAGCTGGCAGGGGGTAAGAGAGGTCTGTACTATGTGTGGGCAGAGGAAGTGGGAGGATGGGGAAGGGCAATTCCATATGCTTTAAAATCTGGCATAGGGAAAATATGGCTAAATTAATATGCCCAGCCTCTGTGATTGCTCTTTTTCCAACTTCAGGAGTGATGGCTAATCTTATACATTTTGATGAATAAAGGGATTCCTGGCCACTTCCTCTTGGTTAGTTTCTCTAACCCCCTACCAACTCCACACTGATTTAGGAACCTTTGAAGTTCCAGACAACCCTCCGATTCTGTCTGTAATGGCACTGTTTATGCTCTTGATGTGTGGCCAGATTGAAGGAATGAAAGAGAAAGGAAGGGGAGAAAATTATGCTCTATAAGGTTAGAGGTAGAGACTGCAATAGATTTAAAAACTTCTAACTCTCATGTACTTTTTCTCTATGGATTTCTCACAAGCTTTCTCTGTTCTCTTATTCTGTTGTTTTCTGCTATTTCTTGGCACATGTCCACACTTCACAATTTATATGTATGTTTAGTTGTGTTTGTAGCAGATGTAGTGACCCAACTGATGATTTTGAAGTCAAGGAGTTCCTAAGAGTAAAGCCTTTGTTGGGTCCCAGGCCTCTCTAGAGACCTGTATGCGGAAGAGGGACACATTGGGTCATTATTCCCACTGCACAAATTATGTGCAAGGCAGGTCCTGCCCTAGAAAATGAATTCTGATAAAGGAAAGACAGAACCCATTGAGACAGAACCTGAGGACAGGGAAAGACCATATAATGAAGAGCTTTATAGAATCACATGTCTACCAGTACCTACAGATGAAGTGGGATTGGTACATAAACTACGAAAAGTCTCAAAAAGTCAAACCAAATATGTTCAGAAAATGAAGAGGCCTTAAAGGTCACTGTTTGAGATATTTAAGAAGCATGCCCAGGCCATGCCTCCTTCTAAGGAAGGCCCTCCGTGGTTCCATTCATGACATGTTGTGTCAAGTGATTTTTGGCCACACGGTGCCACAGGTCCATGGGAAACTTATGTCAGGAGCTCCGATTATTAAAGGTATTAGTCAATTGTCAAACCCACCTATCATAATGCCATTTCAAGCTAATCCAGGTATATTCTTTCCCTCCTTAGTACTGGAACCAAAAGACCAAAACTATTAAAAAAATATTCTGGGAACTGAGATTCAGATTCAGAGGTGATAGCCATTGCTTATCACTGATAACTAAGTAGAGAAAATTGATCTTCAGAGAAAAGGTGCAAAGGAAGCAGAGACAGAAAGGAAGAGATGAGAGATAATGTGGCACCAAGCACAGACACAGACACAGACACACACACACATAAACACACATAAACACAGATGGATGTTTAAGGTGTGAGTTCCAACTACACTGCCTGCTATTAGATTCTACAACCTTCCTTTGTACCTTTCAAATTAACTTCTTTTTACTTAGGAATATTTGAGTAGGCCTTTGATTTTTATATCTCATAGAATCCCCAAGAAAGTAATGTCAATCAAATTCCAGTTTACAGAAGGAGAAACTGAGTCCTAGAGAATAATGATGATTTACTCAAATTCTAATTGGTGAGAGTCAGACCTGGCATACAGACCTGATTTTCCTGTGCTACCAGCTGGAATTTTGAGTAGAGGAGCAATCAGCTTTGAAATGTGTTGCTATTGTTTCTCATGATTCCCCATCCAAGCCCCAGGAATGCTCATCTGACACCAAGGAACCTGGAGTTCAAGCTTTTTCACTGATGCTGAGTCATCAAGCTACTGGGGAGAACATGCGTATGTATGTGATTGTTTGTATTTTCACTTATTTTATTGTGGAATAATAAAATTTTTACATATTGAAGATTGTTTCTTTTGGTCATTGGTTACTATAAAATTTAGAGTCTAAATACCATGGATCTCTCCATCAGTGCTTCTTGTAATTCCCTGGCCAATATATCACCTACTAAGAACCAAGCTCCATGATAATCAGCCCCAGCAGAGTCCTCTCCTCCACTCCTTTACCAGGGATGTTTTCTCCTATATTTTAGTCCACTTGTTCCACAGTCACCAAAATGGAGCAGGTCCCTGCAGTGCCTTCCACAGAGCCAGCAGGAGCCCTTATGCTAAACTGGGGCTTTCACATTTCTGTGGCAACCAAGCCTACCAGTGGGGGTCTACAAACCAGGCAATGGTCTTGAGACCAGAGCATTGATGGTCTCTTGCCAAATTTTTTTATCAAATACCATCTCCTTTCTGTCAGACTTTTAAACTCCTCCTGGCCTTTCTTCTCTCCCTTTCTTGCTTGGGTCCCATGGTTGTTCATCTAAACTATTTTTACTTCAGTACCTTCATTGCCCTTTCATCTTCATTATTCTGCCTCTCCTCATCCATAAAATCCCAACCCTAGACAAGTGCCATCACCTACCTTCTCTGGGCCTGTACTTTGGCAGCTCAATCCAGCTATTCAGACTGGCATTGTTGCACATTTAAGATTGCTAATCTCAGCTGAGTATTTGGCACTGTCCATCAGTCTTTTTACTTGTGCCTATCAATACCTGCTTTCATTCTAGTCCAACTTAACATAGTTTCAAAAAAATGATTGTGTGCCTCCTACTTCATCAGGGATAGCTGAGGAACTCATCTTCCATTCCTTCAATTCCATACCAACCCCTCATTCCCATCACACTATCTATATTCCTACCTTGTGACATCTTTTTCAAGCCGAGAAGAGAAAGTGAAAGTGATTCTCCTTCTACTCAGTGATAGCCTGTCCACTTGGGCCTCCTCTTGAGCCCTTTCTCCAGGAAGACCATAACATAGCAGCTTTAGGGCAATTTTGGCCTCTTGTTTCCTACTGGCTCATTTCCCTGAGCTTACAAACCGACAAGTCTCTCACAGCCTGTCTCAATGCATTCTTGAGAGAATAAAGTTCATATGCCCTCGGACCTCTGTCTTAGTTTGCTGGGGATGCGATGACAAATACCATAGATTGAATGTCCTAAACAACAAGAATGTATTACCTCATAGCTTTGGAGGTTAGGTGTCCAAAACAAAGTGTTGGCAGGTCACAGTTTCTCCTGGTGTCTATAGCATTCTGATGCTGGCTTGCCGGGAAACCCTTGGGGTCTCTTGGCTTGTAGATACATCTCTGCCTGTGTCAAACAGGGATCTCTCTTCTCTTCTCTGCTTCTTCTACCTCTGCATTCAACTTCGTTTGTTTATAAAGTCTTCATATTGGAGTAAGACCCATCCTCATTCAATTTGGCCTCATCTTAGTTAATAACATCTTCAAAGGTCCTATTTATAAATGGGTTCACACCTACACAACCAAGGTTAGGACTCGAACATGTCTTTTGCAGGCAATATAGTTCAATCCCCAATAGCATGATTGTATATAATGAACTAACTTCTCTTTCATACATCTAGGTCAAAACTGTGCTCTCTAGGTTACCCACAACTAGCACCTCATTAACACATTGGCTCTCCAGGGAAAATACCTTGATTTGTAGCATTTACAAATTCCTCTAGAAAAGTCACTAAGGCTGCATTTAAGCTACCAACATGATGCCATTGAACATGGAGTTGGGAAGATATGTGTAGTGATAAACCATTATATAGTATTTCACCATAAATAACCTTTAGATCATAGATAATAGTAAATTCAGCAAAATAATTAGGAAACATTGAGCTTTGAGTATTTAACTATCCTTTTTTTTTTGGCATGGGTAAGCTCTGGGAATTGAACCCAGGTCTCTGGCATGGCAGGCGAGAATGCTGCCATTAAGCTGCCCTTGCACCCCCTATTTAGCTACTTTTTTTAAATGTTTTTATTTTTTTATTTTTTTTTACATGGGCAGGCACCGGGAAATGAACCCGGGTCTCTGGCATGGCAGGTGAGAACTCTGCCAACTGAGCCACTGTGGCCTGTCCTTAACTGCTTTTTAATGTGATTTATTTATTATAATCTTATATCATTTAATTTTTAATGACAGTTGCACTTAACAATCTGCTTGTACAATTCTAAACAATTAATCAGCTCTTACATGCCAGTAGCGCCAGCTATAGCACACTATTTTGCCACAATTGTTAATGAACTTCTTTCTCAAAATCTGGTGCTTCCATATCTTCTTTAATTCTACCTTGTGGGAAGACTTTTCATTATCTTTCTCATTGTGTTTTTCCCTTTTCCTCTGTGATCCCCTTCTCTTCTCTCCACTTAAGAAAATTGGTATTACTAAAAGTTCTACACCCAACCAACTGATCTAACACTGTACACATTCCTTGGTATGCATTGTGTATTTCTATTTCACTTAATCCTGTCATTAAGCATCCAGGCAACTGACCAAGTCACTTCAACTCTTCCTTGAATCTTTCTAATTCTTTCATATGCACAATCAGCATCTTTAATACTTTGCATTCTAAAGATAATATATACTCTCTCTTCTTCTTCCTTCCTATAGGGCTTCTATTACAGGTCCTTAGCTTACTATAACAATTCCCAAATGAACCCAGCTCCCTCTATTTCTTGTCTTTCCTCCCCACCAGTTACCATAGCGATTTAGTAAAATTCATATCTAATTATTACATTCCTTGATTAAACCCTTTCATTGGCTCCTTATTACTCACTGGATAATTATAAGGCAACATAAATTCATTCTTTATTTGGCCTCTGCCTAATCTCACTAGCCTCATTTTTCACCACTTCTTGATTTCCATTTTGTGCTCTATCAGTATCAAACTACTAACAAATGTCTCCATAATGAGCTCTATGATTTAACTCAAGCTCTACTTTTACACTGAAATGCACTGCCCCATCAGCCTCCAGCAGATCATCTCTTTACCCAACTCCTAAGTCTTAGGTCAGTATCATGTGTCTTTTATGCAAACTTTCCTAATCCTCTAAGATGTATTAGGTGTCTTGTGGCAGCCATGAAAATGAGCCACTCATATCACCTGCTGTGGGTCATAACCGACTGATGGCCCAGGCCTCCATCCCTCAAGTTCCTTTGAGGTCATGCTCTGCATAGTATGGTCCCACGATGGAACACATTAGTTTACTAAGGCAAGCCCATTCTGGTGAGAAGTAGCACTGCTCTGACGGGTGACCTCGACTGGAGTAGTCCCCATTGTGCTGGCTGAAGTTTTCTTAGGATTATGATGCAATCTGAGACACTTCATACCCAAGTTTCCTTCTTTTCCTTTCTCCCTCTGCAAGTGTCAGAACTGCATCAGGATCTAAAGGCTTATCCCATATTCCCGTGCTTCCTGCCCCCCAATAAATCTGTTGCATGTCTAATGCTGTCTTGATGTCTTCATCTTTGAGGACCATAACTAATGTGATGTCCTACCCTTCCTTCTATCAACTTCTTTCTTACAAACTGTATTATAATAGTCCATGTATGTATATATATACATAAAAATATGTAAATTGTCCCAAATAAAACTACGAAATCTTGAAGATAGGAGCTCTGGTATTCATCTTTATATCCCAGCACCTAAACATAGCCTAGTGGGTCAGTAAATGTTCACTGAATGAAAAAATAAATGCAATGAAAATTTCTAATTTGCAAAAAAATAGGTACAGTGTAATCCTCAGAGTAATATACTGAGCTAGAGTTTTTCATAGTATGAAAATATGCACTATGTCAGAAATACGGAAATTTCATAAAAGGTGCTTTAAACCACTGTATCACCATTTCAACTTAATTGCAATGTATAAAATAACTTTAGCTCTGAATTTGGAAGGAGCCAATATAAAAAGACTGACAATATATTTTTCACAAGTCTGTGTCTTATAGTATGTAACTTATTTCCTCTAAAATTGATCTGGAATAAATGCAAGTTAGAATTTTCCCTAGGAACTTTGGGGAAGAATAAATGGAAATAGAAAATACTCTCAGGGACTCTGCAAACATATACTAATTCAGGAAATTGCATGCAGCCTAGGGAAATTTCCCTCCATAATTTCAAGTATACCTGTTTCATTTCACCTATTACTAGGTAGCATTCATTGAGTGTTCCAGGAATTATTTGAAACATGAAGAGAAGTGACACATATGTCTATATGGCTTGTGAGAATCCTTGAGTTTTTGAAATAAAAAGTAATAAAGAAAGATCATATTTTGTGACTTTATGGTTACATTCTCTCTATATTTTAAAGACATCTAACTATGTTCAAGGATGTGTACTTTTAACAGATTCTTACAAACAGAAAACCAGGAGGATATACTGTTATTTTCTCACGAAAAGATGAGCTACTTAATAAAATAAAGGGGAAAAAATCCTTGGAGCATTTTTATTATTGAATAAATTTTAAATCTGACATTTAGGTGGACTGTTATTGTTCTGGCTTTTTTTTTTTCTAATATTAAGCTGCAGAAGAAAGGGAAGACTCTTGAAAGTATATATTCCTGAATACATGGACCACAGGATATTATACCTAGAAGGAAATTCTGAGGCCATGTATCTTAGAAGCTACCAGAAAATAAAAAATGCCCAGAAAATTATGTTACTTGACCAAGGTTACTTAACAAGTTCATTATTGAGCTAGGATCTTAATGTATTATTTAATCGCTGGTTGATTCATTTATGCTTCCTTGTACTCATTGTACACATCTGTGGACCACTTAGGATGTCCCAGGTATGTTGTTAATTGTGAAAGACAGAGATTATGGCAAAGTTCTAACCCTTAAAGAGCTCACAGTCCAGTGATGGAAAGAACAGATACATAAAGGAATTGGCATACCATGACAAGAGTAAAAATACAAGAAAAATAAGTCTTTGGGTACCCACAGTAGGGAAAGTCTCTTACTTTTTTAAGAGACTTTGGAAAATGTGCTTCTGTATGCACAGCTTATTCTGCCCTTTCCCCTTTGTTGGTCCTGGAGTGAGTGCCTCTTCTCCATGGAGCCTTCTGGTTCTCCAGTTATGGACATCCTCCTGAATGACACTTGAGGAACTGAAGCTTTCTTGACTCTCTAGTGAAAAAAATGGGCCTGTTCTACCCATCCCAGATTTAGAAGAGATCTGCATGTCTCCCAAATTGTAATAGAATATGTCTACTCAGAGAATGAGTCCTTCTTTGGAACCAGATCACTCAAATAGAAGACAAATGAAAAACATCCGGAATCATATACAAAATCCACATCATCATACTATACATTTCAACCTCAAAGTATGGGGGGGCGTCTTAATTTAAGAAGGTACTTTTGTTTGGGTCAGTTGGAGATAGATTTCAGAAAAACTAGAGGTAAGAAGTGTCTTTGACAAATGGCAGAGGATGTGGTTTGCAGAAGTCAAAACTGCCAATGACAAGAAATGTTGCATAATGTTCTCTATGGAAGTCAGGGCTGGCTGTGACCAAAGGGCCTGCATTTGCCAAGAGGGTAACAGTTCTTTATGTAGGTACATTTGGAATTTGTTATAGTCATGATCCCCAATGCTGAACAGTATCCAGTGTTTCATAATGAAAATCATCCTTTTAAAATCTGAGAGGCATTTGGCATTTCTGTCTTCTCACTCTTTGCACTTTACTGAACACCTTAAGTGTGCTGGGTAAGTTCTCACTTCTGGAAAGAAACATTTTACTTTGTCTTCCTGAAATATCTTCCCCTTCTTTTTATCTCTGTAATAGCCACTCATCTATCTCAACTCTCTCAGGAAGCCTTTGTGATTCTTCATTTCTCACTATATGTTCCCACATCACCTTTTGCTCAGATCTGTTGAGACTAATGAAACTGAAATAAAAATGCCTGTTTACTTTGTCTGCTAGACCAGCCCTGTCGAATAAAAAGATAAAGCTAGTTATGCATGTAATTTAAAATTTTCTTATAGACACATAAAAAAGGTAAAAAGATGATGTAGAATTAATTTTAATAATTTATTTAACCAAAATATCCAAAATATTATCATTTCAACATTTAAGATATAATTATTAATTATATCAATTTATTAATGAGACATTTTAAATTTTAAATTCTTCCTTTGTACCTAAGTCTTTGAAATCCAGTGTATATTTTACACTTACAACATATTTTGATTTGTACATTTCAGTTGCTCATTATGCTACTATACTGGATAGCATAGTTCTAGATCTTAAGTTCCTTAAGGACAAGCATTGTACCTTTTCATAGCTCCAAGACCTAAGAGGGTTTTGCAATAGAAAGAGACATGTTTTGAGTCTCTACCACAAGACAGTTCAGGGTGAGTGGCTCTGCAATTTACTATTTTCATGATTTTGGGCAAGTTCTTAACCTTTCTAAACTTTCTAAGTTAAGCTGTCTAGCCTTTCTTTATCAGCGGAACTGAAATCTGTAGCACCAGTTATACTGTGGTGACTCGTAATAAAATGTATGTAAATTATTTAGCTTACCAGAGGACCCAGTGTATGTGTTATGTCATAATTGGCTCCTCATTTAATATTATTCAACTGAATTATTTGAAATACTGGGTCATTTTTCCAAGGTAGGGTTTTTATTCAAGCATTTGAAAACTTATCATAATTTTATGAGTCTGTATAATTTTTTGAAATAACCATCTGTTTTTCTGTTATTATCAGGAAAACATGCACTACATACATTTTCACTGTTATTGAGGCACACTTTTGGTTTTGTTGGGTTAATAGGAAAGATATAAGATACATCTAAAGTTCACTTTTGGTTCCTCAAGAGGGTCTCCCAATAAAGGCACTCATATTCCACAACAATCAACTTGAGAGGCAGTGAGAGGCTGCATTATTGTTGATTTCGACAGACATGTCACACTTATTGTGCATTTATGGATGGAGAACAACAGTCATTTCAAATATGACAGCATAAGAGAATTCACAAAGGCAAGAGTTAAGAGCTACTACAGGTGGTTTGCATTTGAAACATTCTCACCTAGGCAACTGTGGAGGCTTGTTGCAGGGTCAGTAGAAGACAGATTCATTTCGTTAATGACTGTTGGTCTTTTGCATTAATACATAAACACACGCACACTGACACTAACAACACAGCTATTTGTTAAGGATCCAATATTTAACAGACACCATGTCAAGTGCTTAACAGGAGTTATCTTTTTAATGTCATCTTTTAAAGACTTGAGAGGAAGTTAAGCATATATTCAGCTTTACAGAAAAGAGATTGAGCTCAGATATCTAAAACAGCTGTCCCAGCTCACACAGCTGATAAGAATCAGAACTGGAATTTGAATCCACTTCTGATTTAAGCCTAGAACTCTAACCTCTGTAGAAGGTGTTTCCTTTATTTCTAGAGTTCAGTAATCTTGATGACATGTAGGATCTATTTTGAAGGATTAGAGCAAGTTTAGCACTTAACATAACTGGCAAAAAAAATGGCAAGTTAATCATGTCTGCTCCTTCTTCTCCCCTTTCATTTTGAAGATGAGGGAATTAAGGGGGTGCAAGGGTAGTTCAGTGGTAGAACTGTTGCCTGCTATGCAGGAGACTCAGGTTTGATTCCCGGTCCATTCACTTCCCAAAAAACAAGCAAAACAAACAAACAAAATTTTAACAAACGGTGCTGCAATAATGGGTTACTCACATGGAAAAATAATAAGATATCACCCTGCCACACAGCATACCAAAAAAAAAAAAAAAAAGATAAGGGAATTAACCTCAGAGATTGCATAATTTGCACAAAGTCACACAGCTGCCCAGTTCTTTCCACATCCTAACTGAAAATATAGGAGAAACATGGAATACAGTCTCCCAGGATAATTTGTTGGTTTTTGAAAGTAGGCAGGCAGACAGAGGGCAGGTGACTAAACCCAGAAGGCCCGAGCTACTTAGAGCTTCACAAGCTACCTGGTGAGGGCATGAGAGCAGAGGGCAGGAGGACCCAACACCACAACTACTTGCTTTAAAAAGCAACATGGAATTCCACCATCTAACAACTTCAGTCTGTAGCATGATCACACAACACGCAGTACTTGGGCTTGGAAAATGATAGAGTCTGAAAAGAAAGAATGACATTTAAAGATGTTCATCATGTTGAAGAGAGATTGGCTTATGTTGTGTATAACTTAATCAGAAAGCAAGCTAAATTGGACCAACGCAAAGGAAGGTTTTTACAGGAAGTTAAATTGAAATGCAGTATAAAAACTTTTATAATCATTAGTTATATGGTGGTCCTCTATAGGGGATTTTGCCTATCATTCCCTCTTCTCCTCACCACCTTCCTTCTGTAACTGTCCCCTCCTCTCCCATAAACACAGTGACCGGAGGAGCAGCCATATAATGCAGTAGCTGGCTGGGTACCTGATCATCTCTGGTACTAGTGCCTTTTACTGAGATTCTGAATAGAGACAGAATATATTTAACAATTAAATCTGAAATATGAAAAACATAGTGAGACGCATTTTCTAACATGTAAAGAAAGCAAATCTGCAGCATAAGAAAATAATTGAGCTAATTAATTTGAAAAAAAAGAGAGAGAGAAAGAATTCTGATGTTGGTTGAGTCAGCTGTTCTGGTTCCTGCAGCGTGCCTGCCCTGTGAGATTCTTCACTCTTCTCCTAACAATATCTGATGTTATTGTCCAAGCTATATGGAGCTGAGTTTCTCCCTCTTACAACCAGAAGAGATCTACTTATTATAAATGAACACTCCTGTTATAAAAATAAAGGAAGAGGAAGAAGAAAGGAAAGGAAGAAGAGGAGGACAAGGAAGGAATAATTATTTTTCCAGGTCCCAGAAGTTCAACACAGTACCTACTACATGCCAGACACAGTTTGAAAGGCTCAAGATATGAGATAAAAGTACATATTAGAGGACTTGGAAAAAAAAAGTATTAATAAGGCTGAAGGGTAAAATTAGGGTCTGCTAGATGAACCTCCAAATACAATACACACAACAAAGCATATACCTACACTTTTATATTTAATTGTGAATTATGTATTTAATTTTTATACTTTTCAAGTATTAACTCTTATTTTGAGATCAATAGCACTTTTCCTGAGATGGAACCTCACATTCTGATTTTGCATATGGAAAGCCTGAGGCTTCAGAAGATCAGGCATTATAGTCAAAGCCACAAAATTATTTGGTGATAGACCAAGAGCTTAAACTCTGTTCGTTTGATCTCTCATCCCAAGTGTTTCCTCCTGCTCCTTTCTGAGTCAAGAGCTGCCAGACATCACCCAAGCTGAAACAAGACGACGCTCTGGCAGGGATGCTGATGAGGAGATTTCTTCTTGCAGTGCAGGTTGGGATTGAAAAACAAATTGAAGCTATATGGAGCTGAGTTCCCCCCACTTTCAATCCGAACATCTCTAGTTAGTATAAGTGAACACTCCTGTCATGAACTTAAAGGAAGGGGAAGAAGGGGAGAAAGCCTAAATCTCTAGGAGACACTGGAGCTGTTGACTCTGTACTGAAATCTACAATGGAATCCAATCCCCTGCCACAAACTTTGAAAGTAATTGGTATTATAGACAGGAAGCATAACAGAGAAAGGCATTTAAACCTCCTGTTGTTAAGAATCTTTAGGTCAATAGCAGCATTTTAAAATCAATTTGAGAGTGTGCTGGAAGATTCAGAAGAGAAACTACGATCAACATAATAAGGTTAGATAACCCCAGACATGTTAATAGCTACTTAAAGCTTGACATCAATCCCTTACATTGATTCTCACTTATGGTTTATAAAATAGAAAAAAAAAATAGGAAGGACAAGCATAATACATAATCTCAATGAAGTATCAAATTAGTATAAATAATGATTAAGAATAATTGCGGCTGTTACTGGAGAACACATTGAAAATGAGGTTTCCAAGATAACGACTCACAATGAGTAGAGGCCTCAGCAGTTTGGGAATGCAGAGAAGGAAAAGATTAATGGGCAGTGCAGGAGTATGACTGTGATAGAGAAATGGGAGAGCACAGAGCTAGATAGAAGTTCAAGTTTGTCCCCACAGGGGAGGAGCTGCTTTCTTCTCAGCAACGGGAAGCCTGGTGCCACCTAGTGCTGGCACTGTGCTGGGCACTTCAGGGGTTACAAAGAAGTTAAGGTTCCAGAAGTTATCAAGAAAGTGTAATAAACAGCAGAAAGTTGAATGGATGCCAAAATCCTGCTTTTGCAGGTTGCTTCCACTAGTTATATGCTTTGAGGTTGTTATTCATTCCTGTAAATCTCAGTTCTCTCATCTGTCCAAAGGAATAATAATGCCTATTTTGGGGGTAGTGGGAAGAACCAGGTAAGAAAGCTTTGTGCATGATGATACCACCAACACATGAAAAGTAGTTTACTTGCTAAAGATAAGTGAACGACTCAGTCACGTAACAAATAAGAGCCAGGTTTCACAGCCCGGTCTGCCTGATTCTGGAGCATAAGCCCTTGACCACTCATAATATTTCATGGCATTAGCAGCTATAATTCTAATCCAGGAGTGCCAAGTGCTTTTTATCCCATGGCCACAGTACTTATAATCAGTGATAGAACTTTTACCATGTCCCCCTCCTCTTCATACACACCCATACAAGGAAGGCAATCCAAGTTTTGAAACAACAAATATGAGGAGATTAACTGAGCAAATAAAATTTACTGAGAGAATAAAATTTTAGCCAAAAGCAGTAAAGCCATTGAGCTTTAGAACATCCAGCCTTAGACTAGATAAATGTATGGTATTTATCTGCTTATTTAAATAGAGTAATGGCCTGGACTTATCATGAAACTACAGGCCATAGGCAGGAACCAAGTTTAATTTTGCTCACTTCTGCATTCTTATACCAGGCAGAGCCCCTAAGGCTGGTAGTACTCAATAAAAATTAGTGGAAAGAAGGAATGAAGGAAGCAAGGAAGGAAGGAAGGCAGGAAGGGAGGGGAGGGAAGGAGAGAGAGGGAAGGAGAAATATTTCTTTAAGATTTTTTTCAAAGGCATGGGTTGATTACAGTACAGTTCCTTAGCCTTTCTTATCTTACAGATGAGAAACCTGAGGACTACCGATTTCATGGGAATATAGAGCTTCATGTGAATGTCAGAGCTTAGTAAAAGTTGATGTTCTCTGACCCTTAGTTGAGAATATTTAGAACCATGTACACATTTACTGGCTTAGAGAAGGACAAGATAGTAAGAAGAGCTACTTCACAAAATGAAGCATCAGAAAGCTGCCGAGACCAGCCTTGAATATACCTAGTTCATTTTTGTCACTTCCCTTGCTGGTTTTGGTCGATTGAGATGAAACCCTGTCTGGGTTGTTTCTTGGACTCCTCTGTCCAATCTACTGTGACTGACATGCTGTAGAATTGCTGTGATTATTGTGTGATTGCATGCTTAATGAAGGTCAGTAAAGTTTAGCGAACAACTAGGTCATACCCCACTGGGTTTGGTTTTGTCATTCCAGGTTTGGCTGAGGCTGATCTGCTGACACATGGATTTTTGCAAATATATAAACCAACTCTAAAACCTGCTTCAAGATTTTTAGTGGAAAAAAGCAATTGCATGCCCGTTCATTCGTTCAAATATTTACCTTTTCTCTCACGCATTCTTTCAAACACTCAATCATTCACTTATTCAGACATTTACCCACTCCAGTATTAACTCACTCATCCATTCACTAATGCAAATGTTTGTTTAGTGACTTGTAAATGTGCAAATCACTGGCCTAGATGCTCAAGGCTTGTCTAATTGAAATGTTTCACAGCATATTTCCAAGAGTTTATCATATATCTTGAATGTTTTGCAAGTACCTTAAATGCAACATGTACAAAGAAAGAATCTTTACATTTTAGGCCTGTTTCTTCTCCTGTGTTCCTTATTTCAGTTATTGGCATTCCCATCAATATATCTTGGCTTTCACATCATTTAATTTCTTTCCCATTCCTCAGATAATTACTTTAACAAAATCTGCTGACACCTCCCTTTAGACCCTTCCTAAACTCATTCCAAATACCACTTCTTGTGTGACACTTCTCTAGCCCAGCCATGTCTTCCCCAGTTTATGACATGATCTTCTCAGGCACTGAGAGAACTTACTCCTGTACGACTCCAGATAAAAAGTGCAGAGGATCTGTGGGTCAGATAAGTCACATTCCTGCCTGCAAGTATGTTAAAGGACAAGACCTTCATTCAATATCCAAAGCAAACCAGCAAGTAAATGTCACAAAGCTGAATTTTTTTCTTGCTTATATAAGAGAAAACTTGCTGGTCAGGCACAGTCTCTTTGAACAGACTGGGGGGTATGTGGATTTCAGGGATAGCTAGAGTTTTCAGAGGCCTGAATTGTTTGACTGAAGCTTGAAAAGCTATTTCGCTTGGTTGAGACCACTGATTTGCTGGGACTCAGGAGTGCTTTCATTAGAGTGAATCCTTTCCCAATTGGCTGATGTTCAGAAGCAAGTAGCTTGCAAGGACATTTACTAAGATGAGTTAGCCTCATGTATTAGACATTTAAAACTGGGTCTGGTAATTCTAAGGCTCTAGAACTGCCATCTGTTGATTTAAACAGTTAAAAATTGATTCTGCACCATAAATACATTGAATCTTGAATAGGGCATGCAATCTTGTTGGTTTGTCATGGTGATGAATACACAACTATGTGATGATATTGTGAGCCATTCATTGTACCATGTATGACTATATGTGTGTGAAGATTTGTCAATAAAAATATTTTTTTAAAAAAAACCTAATTCTGGTGACTAGTTACAATAATTGCAAAATCATCTTTCTTAAAATCACTTATTTTATGAAAATCATTCTATTTATTTTATTAATCTTTTTTTTTTAATTCTCCTGAGCTAACTGTCAATAGCTTCCTACTTACAATTAGAATAAAAGCCCAAGTCCTCATAGTGGTTTACAGGACTCTCCACAATCTTCCCCCTTAACCCTGCCATGGTCAGGTTCATGTAACAACTTGGCCAGGTGGTGGTACCTGCTTGTCTGGTTGGGAAAGTGCTGGCCTGTTTTTTGCTATGAGGACATTTCATAGAATTAATTCATGATCACATCGGCTATATCCACAGCTTATTCTATTTGTAGTTGGCCAGGGGGAGTGTCTTCTTTAATGAATGTTGCTTAACCTAATCACTGGGAGCCTTTTAAGGAGGATTCAGAAGATACAGGCTCTCTTCCTGCTTCGCCCGGCAAGCCTCTCCTGCAGAGTTTGTCCAGACCCTCATCGGAGTTATTGCCTTCACAGCTTGCCCTACAGATTTTGGACTCTACATTCCCACAGTTACATGAGACACTTTTATAAATTTTATATTTACAAATATTTCCTGTTAGAGAACCCTAACTAATGCAAGTTGGTACCAGGAGTGGTTCTTAAGAAACAGAATCTTAAAAATGGGTTTTTATGAATGGTTTTCTAAACTGACTGATTCCCATAATCAGGATGACATTGCCAATCTATGGAGTGAGTTGGCAAAAGAGATAGTCAAAATATCACCCTTCGATTCTTCTAATGCTTCACTTGTACAAAGCCAGACTCTGGGCGATAATATTTTTGACACCTTTACAGAGTTTTGTGGAAATAGTAAGTATAGAGATGTTGGCTCGTTGTTGTTAGATACACTGTATACATTAATAAGCGAAAGGGACAGGCTTAAGTCTTCAAATGAGAAGTTAAGCGCCATCTGACGTTTCTGTGAGTGTCCTGAAGGAAAATCTTATTTCCTGTAGCTATAGACTTGAGATCTCTGAAAATCAGTCTCAGAATCTTATTGTTAGAGTAGCAACTCTACAACATAAACTGAAATCTCAATCTTGCATGATGTCTGATGTTGAAGTGAGGGCATTGATTGGAAAGGAGTGGGACCCTGAAAAATGAGATGGTGACATATGGATTGATAGTGATGTTAGTGGAGAGGTAGAAACCCTAGGTCATGCTGAGTTTTCTCTAGATAACCCTGTAATAGTCTGCCCTGGGGACACAGCCACCCCACCTCCAGTCTGCCTTGAGGAATTGGCCACCCAACCTCTACCTGAAGGGATTGGTCCTAGAATGATTAATCCTGTTTTACCAAATGAAACTGCAAATGAATACCTTGAAGCAAATGGCTTGGAAAATACTCTTAATTCTTTTCATGACCCACCCCCACCACCCCTCATTTCTTCCAGATCTAATAACTAGACTAAAGTCCCAGTAGGTCCCTAAAGGTGAGGTACAAAGGTATCACACATGAGGAAGTATGTTATACTCCAAAGGAACTCTGTGACTTTTCCAATTTATATAGACAGAAATCAGGGGAATATGTGGCAATGGATTTTAAGGGTGTGAGATAATGGTGAGAGGAATATAAGGCTGGATCAGGCTAATTTATTGATATGGGCCCACTAAGTAGAGATTCTGCATTCAATGTTATAGCTTGAGGGGTTAGAAAAGGCATTAACAGTTTGTTTGGACGGTTGGCTGAAACATGGATCAAGAGGTGGCTGACATTACCTGAGTTTGAAATCCCAGATCTGCCCTGGTATAATGTAGATGAGGGGATCCAGAGGCTTAGAGACATTGGAAAGCTAGAATGGATTTATCATGAAAAGCCTGCTTTTACACCCCACAAATGTCTAGAGGATGCACCTTTACACTGTTACAGAACAGTGAGAAATAAATTTGGGAGACTAGCGCCATCATCCCTGAACAGCTCTGTAGTTGCATGTCTCTGTAGGTCAGATATTACTGTAGGAACTGCTGTCACTGAGCTGGAATCCTTAAACACAATGGGGATGATGGGATCACGAGTTGGCAGAAGCCAGGTGGCAGCACTTAATCGCCAAAGACAGGGTAGACGTGGCTATTATAACAGATAGCAAACTCAAAGCAGGTGTCAAAATTATATGACTCACAGAGATTTGTGGCATTGGCTAGTAAATCATGGGATAATGTTTTCCAGGAAACTGTGTATGCTCTGAATCAGCACCCTCTGTATGGTGCTGTTTCTCCCATAGCCAGGATCCATGGGTCCAGGAACCAAGGGGTAGAAATGGGAGTGGAACCACTTACTATTACCCCCTAGTGATCCATGAGAAAAATTTTTGCTTCCTGTCCCTGCAACCCTGAGCTCTGCTGATCTACAGGTTTTAGTTCCAAAAATAGGGGGGTGGGGGTGCTTCCACCAGGAGAAACAACGATTCCATTGAATTGGAATCTAAGACTGCCACCTGGTCACTTTGGGCTACTCATGCCTCTGGATCAACAAGCCAAGAGGGGGATTACATTACTGGCTGGGGTGATTGACCCTGACTATCAGGAGGAAATAGGACTGCATCTATACAATGGAGGTAAAGAAGAGTTTTCCTGGACTATAGGAGAACCCCTAGGGCGTCTTTTAGTACTACCTTGCCCTGTGATGAAAATCAATGGAAAACTGCAACAACCCAATCCAGGCAGGGCTATCAATGGCTCTGAAACTTCAGGAAAGAAGGTTTGGGTGACCCCACCAGGTAAAGACCCACAGCCAGCTGAAGTGCTTGCTGAGGGTAAGGGGAATATGGAATGGGTAGTGGAAGAAGGTAGTAATAAATATGAACTACGGCCATGTGATCAGTTACAGAAATGAGGACTGTAATGCTGTTTTGTTTATGTTATACTATTTAAGTTGTAAGATAGCAAGTTTAAGAATGAATATTACCCAAGGACTTGCAACCTAATTTGGAGACATTTAATGTGTTTCCGGTTATATGCAGGACAGTTGAGTATTGTTAAGTGAGAAAAAAAAAGTCTTTTATTGTTTTCTATTTAGAAATTAGGTATGGTTTAAGGTAATGAGTATAGCTGCCAAGTTGAGAAGGGGTGGACTGTCATGGTCAGGTTCATGTGTCAACTTGGCCAGAGGGTAGTCCCTGTCTAGTTGGGCAAGTGCTGGCCTGTCTTTTGCTATGAGGACATTTCATAGAATTAAATCATGATCACATCAGCTATATCCACAGCTGATTCCATTTGCAGGGGCCAGGGGGTGTGTCTTCTTTAATGAGTGATGTTTAGTCTAATTACTGGAAGCCTTTTAAGCAAGATTCAGAAGAGACAGGCTCTCTTCCTGCTTCAGCCGGTGAACCTCTCCTGTAGAGTTTGTCCAGACCCTCCATCAGAGTCATCAGCTTCACAGCCTACCCTGCAGATTTTGGACCCTATGTTCCAATGGTTACATGAGACACTTTTATAAATTTTATATTTATGAATATTCCCTGTTGATTCCATTCCTCTAGAGGACCCTAACTAATACACACTCCATTTACCCCTCTGTACATCTCTTTTATTATTCTTCCCCTTGCTGAGTCCACTTCAGTCACCCTATTCTTCTAGTTATAATCCATACTCCCACCTCAGGGACTTGCAGCTCCCCTTGCCTGGAATGTAATCCCCTCAGATAGCAGCATGGCTCAATGCCTCATCTCCTTCAAGTCTTTGCTGAAATAGCACCTATACTTTCTCAGTGAAATCTGCCTTGATCTTTCCCTCCATTTTACATTAACATCAAAACACCAATCTCCCTCCTCCCAGAATTATTTGTACCTATATTGTCTTATGTCATCAAT
Organism: Tamandua tetradactyla; assembly: GCF_023851605.1. Lineage (NCBI taxonomy): Eukaryota > Metazoa > Chordata > Mammalia > Pilosa > Myrmecophagidae > Tamandua > Tamandua tetradactyla. The sequence continues at coordinate 64,317,762 of NC_135334.1, read as the reverse complement.
AATTTATTGATTTATTTTCTTTTTCCTTGTACCAAAATGTAAGCTCCATGAGGGACAGGGATTTTTGTATTTTTTGGCTAGTATTCTTAGCATCTAGAATAATATCTGGTACATAGTAGGCACTTAATAAATATTTATTCAATACATTTTTTTATCTATGAGACCCCTATGTGGTTTTCCCACCTTCAGTTGCCCCTGATATTTTCACTGTATTCTTTTTATTGTTACCAGAATTATTATCTAAGAAATGAATCATCTGCTTTAAATCTCATTTGCAATAAAAATTGGGAAGAGAAGTTGTAGAGATTGAAAAAGAAATACAAATTAAAAAAGAAAATGGAAGTCTGATGGTGGCATTTCTCTGGCTTGAAACAATTTGGTGTTTTTCTGATTGTTCTTAGGATTAATTCAAAATTCCTAAGCATGGCTTGCAATGTGCTCCAACAAATATTTCTAATGATGTATCTCTATTTCTCCTTATATTCATTATTCTACTCATTTTCACATTCTCCAGGCAGGCCACACAGTTTTATGCCTTTATGACTTCATATATAAGGTTCATCTCCCAGTGTTGTATCCCCAGTCTTCAAGTTATGCTGAACAAGTACTTCAAGATCAAACAAGTCTATGTAGATTTACTGGATTTCTCCAAGCCTATTTAATCTTGTCCTACTCATCTTGACTACTCCATGAACATGCCTTGGCTTGAGAATTTAATAATGTGCTAATATAATCTCATCCTTCACAAAACTCTACATTAACCAAAGGTGCAATCACATTAGCACTGGGTCATCATCACATCATCACCAAAGAAGCAGGAGCCCTAGTTCCTAGCATAATACCTGACCAAACAAAAGATGCTGAATCAATTTTTTTGAATTAATGTCTAAATTAATAGGAACTCAGATCTAAAGGACAAAACAATATATGCTAAATAATAACATTAGAATTGGGGCTTACTATTTACTGGACGTTTATTAGATTTCAACTCACTTAGTCTTTGCATTACCCCTATGAAAGGGTACCATACCTTTTTACAACAAAAGAAACTGAAGGCACAGATAAATTAAGAAGTTGTACAAACACACTGCTTTTAACTTGTAAAGTGGGGACTGGAACCCATATGATATATTTCCAAGGTATGCACTCCACTGTTCTACTAGATACACTCCCCACCTAGTGGAGCCCCAGAGGTGTGGACAAAGCCTAACTTGGCTACTCATTTGTGTGATGGTGGGCCAGTCATTTAATCTTACTGAATGCTAGCTTTTGCATTGGTAATGTAAAAATAACAATACAACATTTGCAGAGTTGAAGCAAATAATTCAAGCCAATAGTGGACATGAAGCTTCCATCCCTCTCCCTGGTGGGCCGCATGGAGCTCATGGAGAAGGCTTATTGGCCGGGTCTACGAATACTTTGATAACTTATGACCGGTTGAAATAAGACAGCACCAAGCTGATCCTGTTATAGTGTTTGTAAAATCCTCTCCATTTTCCTTCAAATCAAGTCAGCAGGAAAGACTTAATGTTTTTCTCCATGAGAATTCTGCAGAAGAATAAGATAAGTCATCATCAGCCTCTGGCTGCACCCCCATGTGGGAGGTCTGTGCTGCACTGCACGCTGATACCTTGTTCATGTACGTGAAGTGCCTCCCTGCACTGGGAAATGTTAACCACTCTTGGGGAAAACAGCAATGCATTTCTACTTCCTTTAAAAGAGAGAACAATAAGCCAAAGTTGTCCAGGTGGGAGGCAGGGAAGGATGAATGACAGGAAATTTATTTTATTCATTCGTTATTGAGAGCACATAATAATCCCTTCCATTTTTATAGCATTTGGAGTTTACAAATTATTTTATATGGGTGGCAAACTGTTCCTTCCCACTGTCATTTGGGATTAGTATAATCATTCAAATTTAAAGATGAAGAGACTGAGGATGCAAGAGGAAACTAGTTAGTGGAAGACCCCCGACTTCAGACAGAAGTCCAGGTCTTCACCTTAGGATCCCATCCTTCCACCTCACTGTTTTTAGAAGTACAAGGAAGTAGAGAGGAAATCGATGTTATTATTAGAAGAGCTGGCACCAGAATTTCCCTTAGGATGAAATTATCTTAAGGGAAAAATAACTTTGGAAGAAAAAAAAAATATCTTGGAGTAGTTGAATGTCTGCGAGGAAGTATGCCCTAAAGTGAAATTTAATGAGAGCCAATAAAAAAAAGATATTTGCTTTCCTTCTGGCTTTGTTGTTTACTTATTTTAATGGTTATATATGTGTGCTAAGAAAAGTTAGTATTTTATATGTCCAAATGTAAACTGATAGTTTTAAAGAACCTGAACATAACTTGATTTCGATGATTTTGAAATTGTAGTTCCCCTATCAATGAAATCTGCTGTTATGTTTTATTGTTTCATAGAGAAAAATAAGTCAAAATATCCAGAGGTCCTTGGTAAAGCAGAATGCAGCCAGATGGCCCAGGTGAGATAAAGATAAGTGCAGTAGATGAGTCTGTCCAGGTTTGGATTTAGTGCCCCTGAGATAAATCATTTCAGTGTTCTAACTGACAGAAAAGGCCTTGGGCTTTCCCAAGTTAATTCTGCTTCCTGCTTTTTATACCAGAATGGTGTTGTTGTGTAAGATCTCTGTAAAATTTTCCTTTCATATAATCTTGGTCATAAGGAGTTTCTCAGCCCAGAATGCCTAAACATGACCGGGGGTTTGGACATAGTCCTGCATCTGCTGTAAGGAGATATAGGTTTAAATTCTGCCTCTGTCACCAAATGTGAACTTGGAGAATTCGCTTCACCTCTTTCAGCCTCAGTTGTCCGTGTGTAATATTGTTGGGATTTCAGATAGAATTCAGATGTGTGTGTGCAAGTGACAGACTAGAGTTATAGGTCGGCTAGGGGTTTATTTCTTTAAGTCAATTTGCAGGAAGGTTCCCTGGCTCATCCATAGCCACTCTTTCTGGGACAGAGAATGGGCACGAGAAAGATTTAAAAATCCCAGTTCCTGGGCAGTGCGATGGTGGCTCAGCAGCAGAATTCTCGCCTGACCACCAACATTAGCATATCCTCTGGGCTTGTCAGAAATGCAAATCCCAAGGTCCCGCCTACTGAATTACCACTTCTGGGGAAAGGGCCCCAGCAAACTTTTATCAAACCCTCCATGATTAGGATGCACAGTAAATGGTGAGAACCCCCGTCCTGGGAGGTGTAGTGAGGAAGAAAGCTTCATGCTGCATCTGAGTTTGATTTTCTTGCCCATCCCCTTGGCCTCACGCCTGAAGTCTAGTAGAAAGAGTTGCTGGCAGAATGTGGAGCAGTACTTACTCCAGAGTTTTTCCACTAATGATCCCTCTTTATGAACATAAAAAAGCCAGGCCCACATTTAGTGTTATATAAATACACATTAAATTGTCAACAACAGTCCAAAACACTACTCATGTTCACCTGAAGAGTCTCACAAGGGGATCTTAACTCTCTCCACATTGACAATCCCGCAAACTAACTTGAATATCCTATACTATCTTGAAAATGCCTATAGAGTCTTCCTTGTTTCACATACACTGCCATGTCTGGAGATGCTAGAACCTGCCTGCCCTGGTTCCATCCTAATGGCCTAAAGATTTTCTTCTCTTCTGTAGGAAGTAATAAAATCCCAGTTTAGGGGGAAGGTTAAGGGCAGACTCTTCCCCTACTCGGATGATTTGAAAATAACTATCTTCTAAGGGTCAGATTACACAGAGGGTTATAGGACTAGTTTTAGGTGGGCCATGCTGTTAGTTATCACAGATACCGCCAAACATACTTACATACTTGAGCGATAGGTTTCATCTGCCATATATAATAGCTCATTTATATCAGCTCTAGTCTCACTTGGTTGTATTTTTTTTCCTGGCTGGATGTTGCTGATGAAAGATAAAGGTTCTAAAACTTACCTCAGGAAAACAGAAGGTAAGGCCCACCCTGGATATTCACCCAACATAAATGAGAAGTAGTGCTTAGAGCACAAAATCATAGAATTACGCCAATGTCACTGAGAATTACCACTGAGGTTGGCATTTCAGAAAGGGAATGTGTGAAAAGAAAGAAAACCAATATTTCAAAAGATCAATTGATATTTTCTCAAGCAATATTTTACAATTGAAATGCTTACCACGTGGGTAAAAATTTTCTGAAGCCAGCCCCTGCAGCCAAGTGTGTTACCAAGATCACAGTGGTACCATAATCCAGCAAAGAGAAGTAGGCACTCCAGCCACCCCACCCTGTTTACATAAGAGGACCCCAGGACACAATGGAACTAACTTTTGTTATCACCACCGAACTAGTAAGTAAAGTGTGCTATATATTAGCAGTTTCATGCCTCTAGGGAAAATGGAATTTCAAATTCGTTTTCCATCCTATAGTCTGATATGAAAATAGGTGATGAAGTCTGAGAATGTCCTGCCCCATAAGCATTTTCCTAGATCTTACCTTGTTCATCTCACTGAACAGTTGAGCCTTTTCCTTGATTTCCTACTTTTGGTAGAGCAAAAACTATCTTTCCTCTAGGATAGGAGCCTTTCATTGAGCCAGTTGAGCCAGAGCTCTCCTCCCCCAGTCCCCTGTACCCTTAGTCACTGACTAAGAGCTCCTTCAAACTGGAAGGAACATCAGAGACTGGGCTTTGAGCAATGCTATTAAAAATGGCCTGCACTCTAGATCAGACTCCCTTGGATGTCAAATCTTGTTCAGACAAACACAAGTTCACTAAGTCCCTCAGGATGCAGACTGTCGTCCTTTAGTTTTTGTCCTCCAAGTCGTTCATTGGATCCTTCCCCAGGACTGGGCACATTCTTCTTAAGCCTAACTAAGATTCAGCTCAAATATAATCTTGAGTGACCAATGCTATTTCCAAAAGAAAGAGATTCAATTTTCTTCTTGCAAACTTTTCATTTTTAAAATGCAGGTGAAAAAATTAAAACTAGAAATGTTGAAAATTGCAGAACCTGAATTTTTTTTGGCACTTTGAGGTAAGCCTATTATAGTATTTTCTGATGAAAAGTATAGAGATAAATTAGAAGGAAGAAAAAGAAAAGAAATTTAAGATCACAAAGAATTGCCGCTTTCAATACTGCTCTTACCTTTTAATGAAAGACAAGATCAAGTGGTGCAACCAATACTCTCATTCCTTCAGAAAAACAGTCTCTGCTGGAGAATGATTAACAGCTGCTAATTATTTGCCTCCAAAGACTGAATTTCAGGGCATCATAAGAATTTTTGTCATTGGCTTGTTTCTTAGTACTACTAGCTTTGAAACACAATCCAACGTTTCATGAAATGCTGGGTATCCTGGTGCATACACTGTCCTGATGTTAAAAGCTTTGTTCCCACAGTGCCCCAAACTCTGTATCACTTCCTCATCTGAGGACTTAGAATGAAGTTGAACAGGTAACAGGGGCCAGATGATGAGAGCTCTGGATGCAGTACTGCGGAGTCTTATGTTTATCCTAGATGTGATTGCTGAAGAGTTTTAATGAGAAATTTTAAGCAACAAAGTGCTCTTGAGGAAATACTTCAGCAGGTATATGGGGCTGGGCTGGAGGCAGGAAGGTCAGTTAGGAAGCTGCTAAATATTCCAGGCTGCAGATGATGAGACTTAAACTACAATGATGGCAATACAGGTGGCATTGAGAAATATAACAAAATGAGTGCTCGGTAAAATATTTGTGGAAAAAAGGGATGGAGGAAGGAAGGGAGGGAGGAAAGGGGGAGGGAGTACGGGAGGGTGGGCAAGGTGAAATGTTTCAAAATTCCCCCAGGTAGTGAAACAGTATAGACTACATGTGATCTTTAAAAGTCATGTTCCATAGCAACAGTTCCCAACCTAGCTACATATTAAAATCATGTGAGTAATCTAAAAAAAATACTGATGCCATGACTATACCTCAACCAACTAAATCAGAATCTCTAGGGGTGGAATCCTGCCTCATTATTTTTTAAAAGTTCCCCAGTGATTCCAGTGTGCATCCAGGACTGAAAATCAGTGTTCTATAGACTGTTTGCATCTGGAATCAATCTCTGCCTAATAATCAGTTACCATGGAAACTTATTTAACAGCTGGGCAAGGGTTGTCCAACCTCCAGGTTACTTTCAAAACTAAAAATAACTGATATTTTTCAATCGTTGGGATAATAAAATCATTTTATGACCCACAACAAATTAAAAGTATTGCAACTGGACACATATGTCCTCCTTATTTCATGTCTGCTCAGTGGACTCTGCAGTTGGGCTCTCATTGTAACTATAAACCAAACAGCAATGTAAAAGCCACTAGATAACTGCTTTGCATGTCTTAGTGTCACCTCCAAAAGTGTGTCCAACTGTTATCTGTATCTATGAGTCAACCACAGTAGAATGGAGACAGTGTGGGAAATTATCATATAAGGTTTGAATTTGCATATTGTCTCTACCATTTACTAGTTGCATGATCTTGGGCAAGTCACTTCACCAGCTGGAGGTTCAGTTCCCTCATCTTTACAATTGGAGCAATAATATCTCAATCAACATTTTTTTACTTGAAGATAGAATGAGACAAGGCATGTGATAACACCGTAAATTTCATGTATCATATAATACAGTATCCAAGACAGTAATAGTGAAATCTGGTGACATCAATAAAGATGACATAGGATTTAAGGTAAAAAGCAACATACGGAATATCTTTCCTTTAGTCTAGCAGGCCCCTAAATATCAAAATCCATTGTGAGTTTCTTTGTATCTCTCAAGCTGCATTCTAGAGCAATAATTTGGATTACCATATCCATGTTGTGCTGTATTATTCAGAGTTTGAAGGCAATCTTCAACCTATGTCTTGCTATGGGGCAAGTGTCCTGATAATGAGGACACTTATTATCTGATTTGTTTTGGCACTTTGAGGTAAGCTTATTATAGTATTTTCTGATGAAAAGTGTAGAGATAAATTAGAAGAAAGAAAAAGAAAAGAAAAATTAAGATCCCAAAGAATTGCCACTTTCAATACAGCTTTTATCTTTTAATGAAAGAAAAGATCAAGTGGTGAAACCAATGTTCTCAGTCCTTCAGAAAAAAGAGGTCCAACTAAGCTCAACTGTATAGTCTATACACTGGAATCTGGTGACCAAAATCGGTGGAATACTTGGGTTCTCACAGACAGCATCATCAGATTATGAAATCAGTGGCATCTGCTAAACACCTCCTACACTTGATCCCTATGATTGACAACTGCACCTCAGCGTTGCCACAGATGCTTTGTTACCTAAAAAAGAAACTTGAAGAGAGGAAAAAAAAGAGCAAAACAATTCATTTTCATTCTAATTAAAGTCATTATAAACTGCCTCACTGTACTTAACCTTTTTTCCTCTAAAATTCCAATCTTTCAGCTGGATGCTCAGATCTGGAGCTTCATTGAGGTTTTCCTTAATTGCCTTTCCATCACTACTGGGATTCACCTCATCATTGCCTCTGCCAAAAGCTGCCTCCAACTTTCAGCCCCATGCTGGGCCATTTGCATACTTATTTATAATGCATATTTTCACTAAATGCTGAAGTCCCACCACTTCAAAGTGGAGGAAGCCAAACTGGAGTGTTGCCCCTCTAAAGGTTAAGCACCAACTTAAATGATATTTTCTTACATAATTCTCTCTCCAACCCCCTCCCTCTCTGTTCATTCATCCTTTACTCTCCCTTCTTTCTTTAGTCTCTCCTTCCTTTCCCTCATTCCCTTTCCTCCCTCCCTTCCTCATGCCCTCCTATCACGTCCTATGCCCATCCTCACACTACACTCACAGAATTTACTTTATCCATGTCTACATCCACCCTCACGACTCTTTTATTGGAGCAGTGACTTTGCCCATCTTATTTTAAGTCCAACAAAAGCCTGTGATCCCAGTTTCAAGGTGAGGAAACTGAAGGTCAAGAGGGGAAACACCTTGGTGAAGAACATCCAGCTTATGTGTAACCAAGCAAGGACTGAACTGAATCCTTAACCTCTTGGAGAGAGACCACAGAAAATCTGCCTCCTATTGCTGAAGAGGAACTAGCCAATGAGGAGCAGTACTTGTCCATGACCGCTCACTGCACCAGGGAGGAAGAGGGGCCAAAATCCAGATGTACAAATTCCCCATGCCATTTTCACACTACGTCTCTTTAAACAAACGTTGTAGAATAGCACATTAACTTGTGACTGTTGTGGTCGAGCCAAAGAGAACGAGTTAGTGGGGTAGGAGTGGGGGAGCCAGTCAAGTGTGGGGTTCAAACTCTTACCTAATGCCAGGAAGAGGGAAGCTACTGCCGAGTGGGGCTAAGGCAATTTTAGGTGGTTTCTTGGTGCGAGGCTAAGGGACTTCCTGTGCAATGAATTATATTTTCTTTGTGAAGAAAGAGGGAGGACGTGTAATGGGGTTGAAGCTTTGAAGAGCATGTGGTACAGTACAGCCTGCGCATCAGCCACCTGTGTGAACCGGGCATACCCTCCGACACTCGCCCCAATCTTGTATCCTTATAAAATGGGAGCAGAGGACCAAATTAATTCTAAGATCTCTTACAAAAATTGGCTGGAACTAATCGGAATACTTGAGGGGTACAAATATGAGGTATTCTCAAGAGACTGGAAATAATTTAAAAAAAAATAACAAAACAAAAACCTGAAGTTACCTACCAAAACAATTGTATATTAAACCAATCAAAATAAATCATGGCAGAGCTCTGGGAAGTTCCTATTAAAAAGTGAAAGTGACTTCCCCACCACCAAGTGTGGCCAATTAATTGACTGAAAGTAATGATCCACCCAAAGAACAAAATGTGTCAATAAGAAAATGGGTCAGGCAGGAGAAGAGAAACAAAGAATTTGCCTGAGGCCCAGGGGTGGGGGAGGGGAGGGCCTTCTCATGCAGTGTAGGAAGACAAAGTGTCAAGCACAGAACATTGCGCATTGCCACACCATGTGCAATGACAATAGTAACAGTGGCTATAAGAATGATAAGAGTTCTATGAACTGAACATTTATTACTCTGTTTCCCTGATTCAAAAAAGTACAATGCTTTTCATTTTAGGGAATAAAAAAGGTGCCTTATGTTCAGTGTACATATTCAGTTCAGCAAATATTTCTTTTGTGTCCAAAAAGTTGCTGTTAATTTGGCAAGCCTTCATGACTGATAACATTTTAGGATCAAGGAACTGTAAAGCCAAAAACTGTGCTAAATTCTTCACACATGATACCACTTTTCATTCTCACAACAACTTTGGCTAGTTTCTCATTGGCTAGCTCCCCTTTAGCAGAGGCATCTTTTCTGCAGTCTCACTCCTAGAGGGTAAGGATTCTGTTCAATAAGGTAGATATTCTTATGATTCATATTTCAGAGGTGGAAAGACTGAGAAAGGATAAAGTATTTACTCCAGAATACATGGCTAGAATCACAAGAGCTGAATTTCCAGGTCTGTGTTATTTAACTCTAATATCCTTAATTTTTCATGCAATGTTATTGGGATATATTATATATTCACATGCCATATAATCATCCAAAGTATACAATCAGTGTAGTCACAGTATCATCATATAATTGTGCATTCATCACCACAATCAATCTTTGAACATTTTCATTACTCACCCCAAAATAAAAATAAGAATAAAAGTAAAAATAAAAAGAACACCCAGAACCTCCTGTACCCCTTATCCCCTCTTATTATTTATTTATTTTTGTCCTTATTTTCTTACTTATCTGTCCATACACCAAATAAAGGGAGTATCAGTCACAAGGTTTTCACAATTACACAGTCACACTGTAAAAGCTATATAACTATATAATCATCTGCTAGAATCAAGGCTACTGGATTACAGTTCAACAGTTTCAGATATTTTCTTCTAGTTATTCTAATCCACTAAAGACTAAAAAGGTTTATCTATATAAGGCAGAAGAATAACCTCGAGAATGACTTCTCAACTCTACTTGAAATCTCTTAGCTATTGAAACTTTATTTTATCTCATTTCTCTCCCTCCCTTTCTTAATGTGCAATGCCATGTTCAGGCTAGGAATCTGTCCCACATAGAGGGGAGGGCAGTGAGTTTATCTGTGGAGTTGGCATAGAGAGAAAGAGTCTACATCTGAGTAACAAAAGAGGTTCTCTAGGGGTGACTCTTTTTTTTTTTTAACATGGGCAGCCACTGGGAACTGAACCCGGGTCCTCTGGCATTGCAGGCAAGCATTTCTGCCTGCTGATCCACCGTGGCCTGCCCTGTAAGGGTGATTCTTAAGCATAATTGTAATCCTGCTTTTCAGGAGTAAGTTGCATAAGGACAGGCCCCAAGATCAAGGGCTCAGACTATTAAATTGATAATTTCCAATGTTTGTGAGAATATTAGGCATTCCTCAGGTAGGGAAGTTTAAATATTTTCACATTTTCCTCAGGTCCCTTAAGGGAACTTTGCAAATACTTTTTTATTTTCAGCCCAGATCTCTCTGAGATGTCTAATATCCTTACTTTTAATCACCTTTATCCACTGACTATACAGGGATAGAGAACCTCACACAAGAACATGGTTTAAGATCATGGTGTAATGGCTGTTGTTCTGCTTTCTTTTCACCAAACATCCTTCCATCAACTAATTAAGTTACTCTACAGGGATGTTTATAAAGAAAGGTAAGTTGATGAGCTGATTTATGCTGCTTTGAATTTCTGGCAGTTGTATCTGTCATCATGCATTAATACATTGGGATTCTCAACTTACACATCATTCTTAGTGAGCCCAATAATATGAATCTATCTCTCAGAGAGGGAGCTACCTTCACAGACAATGAACTCAGCTAGTTGCCTCTTAGAAATAACCCCAACCCACATTTTGCACCTCCCCTTTGAGCTCTATGTTTTCTATTGCACTTCACCTGGGATATGGCATGGAAAAAGGAGATCACAGAAATAAATAAGGGTAAATGCATGTAGCGAGCTGTTTTTTAAACAGACTATGAAATGTCAGCACAGAGGGAATGTTCTAAAGTTTTAGGAGAATAGAGATTTCCTAATAAATGGGAAATCTGGAGACCAACTGCCAGAGTTGTGAACATCTGTAAGAACTGGTGACCAAGAAATCAAACTGTACCCAAATTTTAGTACCTTAGATCCTCACCCTGTACAATGTCATCTGGGTTTATGCTGCAGCTGCGAGTGCAGAGTTTAATGAGAACTGGAGTCTACCATCTGTCTTCCTGTGGATTCTCTCTGTCTCTTCCTGTGTGGCCAAAACTAGTGGGAGTCACAGGCAGTCAGCTTCTAACAGCTTCTAACAGCTACACAATCACATGCAACAAGGAATACCATTGATCTTCATTATCACAGATTCCATATTTGCAAATTCAACTACTTGCTAAAATTTATTTGTAATCTTAAAACCAGTATTTGCAGTACTTTCACAATCATTCTCAAACATCCACAAAAAGGTGAATGGGTCACCTGATGCTCACTAAAGTCAAACAAGGTGATGCTCTGCCTTCCTATTTCAGCTTTTTACTGTAAACAAGGGTCCATTTGCCAGTGCCATTTTTGCATTTTTCTACTTTTTACTGGTGATTTGCTGTTTAAAATGTTCTCTAAGTGTAGTACTGAAGTGCTGTCTAGTGTTATTAAGTGCCAGAAGGCTATGATGTGCCTTATAGAGAAAATATGGATTAGATGATCTTTCTTCAGACATAAGTTATAGTGCTGTTGGTCACAAGTCCAATATTAATCAGCTATGTATATATATAATATAGCTGATATAATATATATATATATTTAGTCTCACTCAGCATAATGTCCTCAAGGTCCATCCACGGACAATAGAGTCTTAAACTCTCTGTAGGTTGCTCTGAAGTTCTTCCAGAGACGTTTTGCTTCCGTGGTCTTATGGGAGCACTATCACCCTGAGCCCACTTAGAATTTTCTACTTAAGAACTTTTTAATTTTTGCTTTTTTTTTTTGGAAGAGGAGCAGAATACTACACTAGCAGTAAAAATCCAGGAGACCAGGTAAAACTGAATAATTATGGTTCAAATTCTCAAGGGAAACCCCACACCACCACTACCAGCACAAGACTGAGACTTGAACTTTAAAGGTAAAATTTAATATATATATTAAAATAAGTCTTTAAACAGAAACAAACATAAAACAAAGTCATATATTGATCCATTGATGAAATGTTGTGACCAAAGGCTTGTAGGAAGCTAACACTGGAGCTATGGTTCAGTTTTCACTGATTCAATGTTTGCAACAACTTAATAGAAATAACTACCAAGAAAAATGAGAATTGACAGTATATACACTTACTAGATGTGCCACAGGGACACCCTTCTATACTGCTATAGTGGCAGGTCATGCATTGTAGGAAGAAGACACATCTTGCAGGGAAACACACTGGAACAAAATTTCAGAGAAGCAGCCTGATTCAGCAGGGCCTATAGGCTAGGATTTCCAGGATCCATTCTCAGCTGTACCACTAACTGTCTTTATGACCTTGAACATGATTATTTACCTGCCTATCTTATTTTTATCATCTGTAGAACAGATTAAAGAAACCCATCTCTTTTGGTTAATTTGATTCTTAGATGATTAAAAATGCTGAAGCAGCTGTTTTAGACATAGAAAGACAACAAATGTTCCTTTAAAAAAAAAAAGTTTTTCTACTCAATCTCATTTCTTATCTGAGAAAACTAATGTCTAGAGAGGAGAATGATTTTTCCAAAGTCACACCCTTATTTTTTGGTAAAGGATGGTGCACCAGAGAGTGCATTCGAGTGGGAATCAAAAGAACTGGGTTGGAATCACAACTTTGCTCATTAACATGACCTTGGGTAGGTTACTTAACATCTTTCAGACTTAGTGTCCTCAGGAATATAAGGAGATAAAAATGCTAGGCTTCCTGGACGTCTGGCATGCTGTTATTTCATATATTACTCACACACACACAAAATCTAAGCTGAGGCATCTACTAGAAGATCCCCACATAAAGCTGGGATACCAAAGGGTTATTATGCCTTCAGTGTAAAGAAAAAATAAGAGACAACAGGGAAAAGTTCAAGTCTCAGTCTTGTGCTGGTAGTGGTGGTGTGGGGTTTCCCTTGAGAATTTGAACCATAATTATTCAGTTTTACCTGGTCTCCTGGATTTTTACTGCTAGTGTAGTATTCTGCCCCTCTTCCAAAAAAAAAAAAAAAGCAAAAATTAAAAAGTTCTTAAGTAGAAAATTCTAAGTGGGCTCAGGGTGATAGTGTTCCCATAAGACCACGGAAGCAAACGTCCCTGGAAGAACTTCAGAGCAACCCACAGAGAGTTTAAGACTCTATTGTCCGTGGATGGACCTTGAGGACATTATGCTGAGTGAGATTAGCCAGAAACAAAAGGACAAATACTGTACAGTCTCACTGATATGAACTAATATTAATGGATGAACTTGGAGAATTTCAGTTAAGAACAGAGACCATTAGGAGATAGAAATACGATAGATATTGAGTAACTGGAGCTGAAGGGATACAGATTGCACAACAGGATTGATTGTAAAAATTCATAAATGGACAGCACAATACCACCTAACTGTAACACAGTAATGTTAGAACACTGAATGAAGCTGAATGTGAGAATGATAAAGGGAGGAGGGCTGGGGGCACAAATGAAATCAGAAGGAAAGATAGATGATAAAGACTGAGATGGTATACTCTAGAAATCCTGGAGGGTACAATGATACTGACTAAATGTACAAATTGAAAAATATTTTTGCATAAAGAAGAATGAAGGAATGTCAATATTGCAGGGTGTTTAAAATATATGGTCATTCATATTTTAAAACTTTAAATTATGTGTGAGACTAAAGCAAAAAATGTCTATTTGGTACAAAATTTATATTTTGACTAGTGCATCTCCTAAAGTAACTTATATGGACAGTTTAATTGAACACCATAGGTACATGAAACCTTGAGTAGGGCATAAGATTTTGTAGGTTTGTCCAGAGTGATGCCCCAGAAAATCCCAGACTGATTTAAACAGTGAATAAAGAAGTATTTGCAAAGTCCCCTTGGGGGAATGGTGAGAAAGAGGGAAGATTCCCCAACTAACTTCCCCATTTGGAGAAGGCCTGATATTTTTGCAAGCAGTGAGGACATCAAAATCAACAGGCTGAACCCTCAATCTTGGGGTTTGTTCATATGAAACTTATCCCTGCAAAGGATAGGCAAAACCTACTTAAAATTAGGCCTAAGAGTCACCCCCTTAGTTGCTTAGACCTCTTCTGTTGCTCATATGTGGCCTATTTCTCAGCCAACACAGCAAGCAAACTCACTGCCCTTGCCCTCTCTACAAAGGACATGACTCCCAGGGGTGTAAACCTCCCTGGTAACATGGGACAGAAATCCTATAATGAGCTGGGACTCAGCATCAAGGGATTAAGAAAACCTTCTCAACTGAAAGGTGAAAGAGAGAAATGAGACAAAATAAAGCATCAGTGGCTGAGAGATTTCAAATAGAGTAGAGAGGTTATCCTGGAGGTTATTCTTACACATTATATAGATAACCCCTTTTTAGTTTAAGGTGTATTAGAGAGGCTAGAGGGAAGTGCTTGAAACTGTAGAGCTGTGTTCCAGTAGCCATATATCTTTAAAATGATTGTATAATAATATAGCTTCCGCAAAGTGACTGTGTGATTGTGAAAACCCTGTTCTGATGCTCCTTTTATTTATGCTATGGACAGATGAGTAAAAAACATGGATTAAAAATAAATAAATAATAGGGGAAACAAATGTTAAAATAAATTGAATAGAGGGAAATACTAGCGATCAATGCGAGGGAGGGGTAAGGGGTATGGTGTGTATGAGTTTTTTCTTTTTTCTTTTTATTTCTTTTTCTGGAATGATATAAATGTTCTGAGAAATGATCATGGTGATGAATATGCAGCTATGTGATGATATTGTGAGCCACTGACTGCACACCAAGTGCAGAATGTTCATACGTTAAGAAAGTTCATGTTGTATGTTGATTGGTTTTATTAATAAAATTTTTTTTAAAAAGACTTTGTTGTCTGTAAGACCTATCCCAAATTCAAAGATGTTAATATATGAATATATATGCATCTTGAAATTGATGAAATGTGAAAGTACCTCTTACATATAATTACAATAAAGAATAATGATTATAAATAATGTTATATATTATATATTACATTGTATATTTTATATTATGTAGGTATACCTACATACATATTCATATACATAAGCATATATCTATGCACATAGACACTCATTTATAAATATATATATATATGTTTTTTCATGTAACCCAGTGAGGCAATGAGTAATAGCTTCGGTAACTAGCTTTACCTCTTCCAAGCTGTGCAACCTTGGGTGAGTAACTTAGCAGAAGAATGCGGTCTGTGGTTCCTAAGATCCCCTCTACTTCTGTTTCAATGATTCATTTCAGGAGAGACCAGACGTCTTTATTTCTTCACTTCTGTGAGGTTTCTAATCCAAAGCAAGGCATACTTGACTGTACTTGAAATGTCCCACAACAGTTTAATAACTCATTTTTCTGAAGAGTTAGGAGAAGTCAAAGTTTTAAATAAATTCCCCATTATCACCTGCGGTGTCTATTCTCATCACCTGAGTTTGTTCATTATCTCCTTTAGCATTAAAATGTATTACTATTCCAACATTCTTCTGCTCTGAAATTGAGTCCTAGACAAAGAAGGCAAAGGAATCCCAGAAGAAGCATTTTTTCCCCATGCCTGTATTCTAATAATGAGGATGGTAATCAGCTTGCAACCTTTGTTTTTAATGCCATAGTAAGAGATTTCATGAGGGAATAATTCATTAAAGACCACAAAAGAGCCATATCTACTTTTCTTATCCATAACTAATTAGAGAAGGACAAAAGGGAGAAAATAGAGTATGGAGAGGAGAGAGGAATCAGCAAGTTTGCAGAAGAACTAGATGCCCACGCTTTTAACATGATGGTATCTGCTTTTTCATGTCCTTGCCCAGGTGGTTCGGTGGGACTAACGGCAGCATGTGAAAGCAAGATTAGAGTTTTGGAAGGAAGTCATATTGAGAGAGACTAATCTCAATATCTTTCAACCAATCGCATAGGACAAAATATGGAAGAGTTCTTTTGTCAGCAAGGACCTCCGCAGGGAAGAAACTAAGAAGAAAGTATAATGGTATCAGAATGTCTATTCATCTCTTTATTCATCCAGCAACAATGAATTGAGTCTTTTCCAAGTGCCATTCACTGCACCAGGCTCAGAGGAAAGGGATGAAGTCTCCATGCTTCTTGTATGGTATCCTTTTTGTCATCATCTTTGTTGAGCATCTATTACTGTGTGCAGGTCACAGTTCCTGGAGGACACAGGGATGAAAATGTCAAGGGTTTTGTTCTCTGGAAGTTTATAGTTTAACAAGAGAGATGAGGCATGGATATAAAATGCTAATGTAACTGAAAAGTCATAAGAACCATTAGAGATGTGAGAAAGAAATACGAGAGATCAGAGGGAAGAGAAATTAATAGAAGGTTAGGGTCAGGAGAGGCTTGGTAGCTGGACTTGGACCTTCAGATGCCATTGAAAGGAGTAGGGCAGAGTGATGGAGCAAACTGTTGCTCTTCTATCTGGATTACAGTCCAGACTCTGCAACATGCAGCAAGAAATTAGGAAAGTTGCTGACCCTCTCTGAGTCTCAGTTTATTCATTAGTGATAATGCAGATACTCACATAGTATGTAGCTCACCTGATGGTGAGGTTTCAATGAGATCATCTGTATGTGATTGTTAGCACTGTTAGCTACTGCTGACAGGTGGAGTGCAGAACTTCAAGAGTCCTTAATAGGAAGACACCGGTCATAGACTATATTAAGAAATCTTTACTTATGTGTTAATTCTTCCATCTAGTACTTTCATCCAAACTCAATCCTTCCTTCAAACAAATAAGTGTGCTACTGACACTGTCCATAGTCCAGATATTTCAGCAAACAGACTACCATGCATTAAGTACTAGGTGGGAGTTTCCAACAGCCTGAGAGATGGGAAGGCTATGCACCATCATGACCTTTATTTCCTGCACAGATTACTACAAAGGTGTCCTAATTGGTCTCTCTTCTTCATCCTTGATCTCCTTAAGGCTCATTTCAACATTGTAGACAGAGTGATTCTATTATTACGAAAAATTATATGACATTGCCCCTTGGCTCAACACTTTCCCTTGGCTTTGGAGCTCACCCAGAGGAAAAGCCAAGCCTTTTCTTATTGCCTCTAGCATCCTGTATCACCTGATCACATCTACTTTTCTCTCCTATGCTAGCTCTGCTCCAGACACAGTGGTCTCCACGCACATTCAAATTTTTTTGCAAGTGGTGTATCCTCTGTCACACATCTACCCCACCCATGGCTTTCTTTCCTCGAAGGTCATGGTCTCAGAGTCCTTCCTTAACCACCCCACTTCTTCTGATTCCCTATCTTCCTTCCCTGCATTATTTTCTCCAGTTCACTTTTAACCACCAAATGTACAATTTATTTTACTTATTTACTTGTTTTATTGTCTAACATTAAGCTTTATAGGCAAAGTGCTTTGTCTGATTTTTTTTTTCTTTTTGATTGATGTCTCTCTATTGCCTAGAAATTAGCAATACTTTGAACATAGTAGGTACTCAAGAAATAGGAACTAAGTTGGAGATAGAGAGGAAGGGGCTGACTTTGGAGGAATTTCAAGATAGAATAAACTAAATGGATTTAATGAGTTATGGAAGATGATTCCAAAGTTTACAGATAATGACAGAGAGACAAGATTATTGACTGGATCATGCATCTGCTCTTCATCTGCTAGGTTTGAAATGCTAATGGATATGGAGCTAATTGGAAACAGGGAACTCAATCTCAGGAGAAGCCACAGGCCGAGTAAATAACAGCACTAGAAAAGGGAAGAAAGCTTTTCTTTTTCTTCCCTAAATGAATTAATATTTCCTTCCTTCCTTTCCTTCCTTCCTTCCTTCCTTCCTTCCTTCCTTCCTTCCTTCCTTCCTTCCTCCCTCCCTCCCTCCCTCCCTTCCTTCCCTCCCTCCCCTCCCCTTTTTTTCCTTTACCAGTTCAATAAATATTTGAACACATACTATATGCAATACTTTATGCATAGTATGACACTGTAGTCAGCATGGTCCTTAAGGGGCCCTGCTATAAGATCTTGCACATAACAAGAGCCCAACTAATCTCTGCCAATAATGCTGGTGTTAGGGGTGATGATTTAACCATCAGGCTTTTTTTCATTATGTTGCACATTTAAGAAAGTATTTGACATGAATCCAAGTTCTATGAACTACCTATTTTAATATAATGGCACTAATTTCAGCAGAAGGTTAGTCTATGAAAATGTCAAAAGATTCATTAATACATAATTTTTTGTCTAAGTAAATTGATTATGAAATTTTCTCATGAAGAAAGGGAAAAAAAAACCTATTTTGAATAATTCCTGATACAAGATTGGCAAGAAAATTAGATGTTATTTAAATGCTGCTTCATAAAAATATGATTTTCATAAACTGCATTGTTGTTTCATCATATTCCTTCTGAAGGCTTCTTTATGAAAGACCTTAGAGACAGAATTTACTGTAGGAACAGAGTTAACAATTGAAGGCATGAGTTTCCTGCTCAGCCACTGTGATCTCAGCTGTTACTTTGCTTTAAACACTCTGAACAGCAGCTTCTTCATTCATAAACTAGAATTAAATCTCTGCCTGACCCACCCTTCAGAGTTGCTGAAAGACTTGAGCAGATAATATATGTGAAATGCATTAAGAAGTATGTTACAATTAAGGTTTTTAAATTGGGCTTCAGTAACAACAAACACAAGAAAGAGAAGGAAAATCTCTGTTTGCCTCAAATGCCCTGCTCTGATTTAGCATCATATTTAAAATAAGTCAGGGTTTGGTTCACTGTCCGAAATTCCACTATTGTAGATATTGAATATAGTTCCATCTTTGAGATTCTTCCTACTAAAATTTAAATATTCCTGCTTGGTTACACTAAGTGATGAAAAGAGTAGTGTGTTGGATGCAGAGGCTCCTCATTTGAACCCCAGCTCTTCCTCTTACCGGCTATGAAGACATTTGCAATGGCACCTGGCAAAAAGTAGCAACACACATAAAGCATATTTCCAAATCCTCCATGATGGTGAAGCAATCGCAAAAATAATTGCTTTTCTCTTCCAACTTTTTCAAAAAGAAGCAACCTTCTTGGGGACAATGACCAAAAGAAAAACATAGCAGAGAGGAAAGAGGTAAAAATTGAGGACCGTGTTCCCTGGCCCTTAGCTACTTCATCCTTCTGAAACAAGCACACACGCATAATTAAAATATCTACATGCTCACTGAAGTTGGGCATGCAGACATTTCTGGTGCTTCCTCAGTATCCATTTTCATCTTCTTTTCTAACAAACCTCTAACTAAGTTGAGGATGGCCACATGCCCAGATAAAACAAAACTCTCCAGCCTCTTTGTAGCTTGCAACCCTATTCTTACTAATGAGATAAAAATGAAAGCCACTGCTTGGAGCTTTGGAAGAAAGTTTCCAAATGGAGACAGACCCAGCTGGCATTTACCTTTTGCTCTTTGATCTTCCCTTTCTCCTTGTCTGGAAGGTGGAGGCAAAATGGAGACTGAGGTGCAGTATTGCAATGCCAGTGACTCAAGGAGCCAACACACCAGCCCTGGCATGTGTCTTGTTGCAGGAGAAAACTAAAACTGCTACTTAGCTAAATCACTGAAGTTGGACTTCTATTTTATGGAATTAAGTACATATTTTAAGTATCGAAGGACTTTGTGAAATAATAAATTTCCTCTGCACCTTCTGCATATTTTGACAGATCCTCAATAAATGTCACTTCCCTTCTCTTTTTGCTTGCCAAGATAGAAAACATAAAAAGATGCAGGACAGGAACTCGGCTTTGGTAGAAGTGTCTTCTGTCACTATTTTGATTATGAAGAGTAATAGCCAGTTGAGGTACCAGACTAGGAGATGAGAAATTGAAGCCTCAGCATTGGGGAGAGACAATGATACATACTGTGTCCTTCATCTTACAAGTTAGGGAGCTGAGACTCAATCAGGTTGAGATAGTCTGAAAATGGTAGTCATTTAAGATTGAAGACAAGGTTTGTGTGATTCCAGTGACTTGACACACTTTCCACTTCCTTTGGCAGGGGTACAGGCAATGACCCAGTAGAGAGATGTGCATTTTATCTGTCCCTGAACATCTTAGGTTTGTTTGATACCACATCTCCTTCATCTTTTCAAGAAATACAGAAAAATAGAAAAAATTTGTGTTCTTCACACTATGTGTTTTCTGAGAATTTCCAGGCACATGGGGAAAAGTACTCACAGTTGTCAAAGACTGAAGGTACACAGGGGTTAAACACAGACAATATTTTCCAGACTGGGCACTCAAAGCTGTCCTGGTGGTCAAGGACCCACCCAGGGTGACGGTGCTAAAGTGATCACCAAGGAAGCGTGCCACAGCTTGGGCTCCGGATTTGGACTACTTTGACTCAAAGCAAAGCTCTCCATTTTACCAGCTCCTTTATACAATCTGAGTAAATTAACCTCCCCACACTTCATTTTCCCTAAATGTAAAATGAAAATACACCTACTTCATAAAGTTAATGTAAAGGGTAAAGAAATTAATCTAAGCAAAATGTTTATCCTATTTAATAAATCTTAGAATATACTAACATTATTTGTGGCTTTTACTTTTCCATCACAATAAGTACTTCCCCATAAGAAGTAGAAATGTGATTACGGTCAGAAAAATATAACCATGTTATACATGTGCAGGAGAAAGTCAAAACTGTGTGTCCACGTGTTTATGGAAAAGAAAGCTGTTGATAACTAAGCATCTCAGCTGTTTCTGAGTTTTTCATTAACATTTGTTTGCTCTTTTTGATTCCTTCTGTTTTCTGCTAGCAGACAAGTGGCAGCAGGTGCCAAAGTTTAAGGAAAAATAAGGGAGAAAATCTTACACAGGATTTAAAGTTCTATCATTAAGTCTTTTTCTCTCTGCAAATTATCGAGGGGGTGTGAGTGAGAATGTAACTTAGAAAACCAATCATTTTCTGAAGAAGAATCCTGACATGGTCTTCCAGAAGGCTAGACTGAGGTTGCCAATTGAGACCGATGAGGAGTTTCCCAGGGAAACTAGAACATCAGGTTTAGATTATCTCCACAGAGATGTGACACACCCAATTGTGGGTATTAACATTTGATTAGAGGAAGATGTGAATCCACCCATTCCAGATGGGTCTTGATTAGTTTACCGGAATCCTTAAAAAGAGGAAACATTTTGGAGAGAAACAGAAAGCCATGAGAACCGTGAGAGTCCATGCTGTCAGAGACCTTTGGAGATGAAGAAGGAAAACACCCTCCTGGAAGTTTCATGAAATAAGAAGCTGGGAGAGAAAGCTAGCAGATGTCACCATGTTTGCCATGTGCCTTTTCAGTTGAGAGAGAAACCCTGAACATCATTGGCCTTCTTGAACCAAGGTATATTTCCCTGGATGTCTTAGATTGGACATTTCAATAGCCTTGTTTCAATTTGGACATTTTCATGGGTTTAGAACTGTAAACTGGCAACTTAATAAATTCTCCTTTTTAAAAGCTGTTTAATTTCTGGTATATCGCATTCCAGCAGCTGGCAAACTAGAACAGGTATATTTTTCTCTCTACCAGCTGAATGACTTACCTGTACTGGAGTCAATGGCAGTAGTAGGGCAATATTCCCTCTGGACAAAGGTTTAATAATATTTGTAGATATGATGGGTCAGTCATGTCTAGAAGGAGGTGAGGGGAGAACTATTCATGCTTGTACACCTATTATCAAGGCCATAAATAATATACATTCAGAATGATTGCTTTGAAAGCAATAAATGAAATAGATTTCTCTTTCTTTCTGGAAAATGAAATCTTGCATAGTAGTTTTTTTCTTTCTGGTCCTTTTTTCCATTTATGATATATATATATATATATCATATATATGTGTATATATATATATATATATACACATACAAAGTCTGATACACATGGTGATATGGATGAACCTTGAAGAGATTATGCTAAGTAAAATAAGCCAGACATAGAAGGAAAAATATTGTATGATCTCAATACACGAAATAATTAGAATATGCAAATTGATAATGCTTGAAACTAGTATATAGATCTCCAGGGGCCAGGGTGTGGATAGAAATCAGGAATTAATGCTTAATTTGTACAATGTTTCTTTTAGAGCAATGGGGATGTTTTCTGAGGCAAGGTGGTGATGGTAGCAAAACATTGTAAATAAAATTAATACCACTGAATTGCTTATTGGAAAGTAGTTAAAACAGAAAATTTTAGGTTATATATGTTACTAGAATAAAAATTCCAAAAACAAAATATAGAAGTTGATAATCCAAACAGTATACCCTAATGCAAAATAAATACTACAGTTAATAGAATAATTTTAATAATATTGTTTCAACAATTGTAATAAATGTTCCAAACTAATGCAAAGAGTTAATAATAGAGAAAACTGCATTTGTAAGTGGGTGGTGGTAGTATATGGGAACTCAGTATTTTCTGCATGATTTTTCTGTAAACTTACAACTTCTCTGATAAAAAAAAGATACAGATTAAACGATATGACTTTGGGGTGGGGTCATGTCTTTAGCCTTAGTGAGAGCCTATCCCCCTCCCCCTCTTCGAACCACACCAAAACTAACCATTTTTATACAAAGATCTGTGCCTTCCTGGTATAGCTTCCCTAAATGTCCTTCCTAATTATAAATTCCATTCCCAACCCTTCTAAAGTCTAGTTCATGTCTATACATTTCAATTTTTGCTTGCCTATTGTTCTAGTTTGCTGGCTGCTGGAATGCAGCACACCAGAGACAGGCTGGCTTTCAATAAAAGGGGATTTATTTAGTCAACTGATAGTTCTCCAGAGGAAAGGCAGCTTTCAACTGAGGTTCTTTCTTATGTGGGAAGGCACAGGAAGATCTCTGCTGGCCTTCTCTCCAGGCCTCTGGGTTCCAACATCTTTCTCTGAGGTGATTCCTTCCTGCATCCAAAGGCCTGGGCTGAGCTGCGAGTGGTGAGATGAGACATGTTGAGATGCTTGGGCTGTGCTATGTTGAACTCTCTCATTTAAGCACCAGCCAATTAAATCAGACATCATTCACTGCAGCAAGCACGCCTCCTAGCTGACTGCAGATGTAATCAACAACAGATGAGGTTCACATGCCATTGGTTCATGTCCACAGCAATAGAACTAGGCACCTTCACCTAGCCAAGTTGACACCTGAATCTAACTACCACACCTATCTTTCTTAAATATGGACCCAACCTGTAATCCTGGTGAATACCCAAAATATTTATGATTGTTAACCAGTGTGTGTTACCAAACACACAGAAAGGGTTAAAGTCATAACATGTATTTTGGCATTGTATAGGATTTTGTTCTTAATCTTTTAAATTTCACACATTTTATATCTATTCTCTTTTTCACAACAGGTAAGTAGTCTTGCTTTAGTATTGATAATATCCCTTTCTGTCATATATAATGAAATTTATAAATTAGAGCAAGCCATAGGATGGGAAATACTAAGCAGTTGGTATTTGATGAAAAACTTCAATCCTTGGTTTTAAAAGCTTTGCATCTGAAGCACACTGAAATGCCATTTCAATAAACCTATTCTAGTAAGGGTTATGTCCATGCCCACTTCAGGAGAAAAATAATCTTCAAATTCCTAAATTATGTACATTAAATACAAAAATGTTGGTTTTTAAAATATACTCTTTTCAGAAATGCTATCTGAAGTTTCCAGGATCCTTTTAGCACTAGGAGATATGATGATGTTGAAGACTAAGAGCCACAGAGTTCTAAGGAACCTGAGTTAGGTACATATCATTTCTTCTTCTTCCTCTTCTTCTTTAAGGCTTAGGTACACATGTAAAAGTAGCAAGGCTATCACTCCAGAAGCATTCTAATGTTTTTAATGCACTGGTTAATAGAAATACATAAGAATCAAGCTACTCTGTAGAAAATCACTGGAAGGATGCATGGCCATTCCTTCATAGGTGTTGACCAAATTATGGGTAGGGCTTAGAAAAGTGCAGAATCCACAGGCCTACACTAAAGCTCTCCATATATTTAGATCAGATTGCTCCCTTGGGCTTAGTTTCAGTCTCCCAGTCCTCATTTAGGATCCTATATCAAGGAATCATAGACTCTTGTGGTTGAACAGAAACCTAAAAATCATCTAGTCTAATTTCCTTTCCAGAGTTTTAATTCCTTCTATTGTCTACAGGCCACATCTTCCTCTGGCTGGTAACTAGAGACCTTCTATGATGATGAAGTCATCCCCTTCAGGTGGCTTAGTTCTTTGGCTAGTTATCCCTCAGAGCATTTGCTGAGTTAACTTTGTCCCCCCCTAGATTCCTTTCTTCCTCCCTTCTTTTTCAATCTCTCCTTATCTCCCTCTCCTTCTTTCCTTACAAAAATAATTACTAAATATCCACCATGCACTAGCAGTTAGCATGTAAATGCTAAATCTGGAAACACAAAGTTAGGGTTAGGGTTGAGGTTAAGGTTAAACTTAGAGTTGCATTAGGTTTTCTGCTATCAAATGACTTTCCCTCTGAAGGGTCATATAAGAAAACAGGAAAAAATACTGTGTTGTCTATGTGCTGACAATGATACAAGTATCTTTGGAAATATGGAGATAGGGTATCCAACCCTGGATGTGGGCAATAGGAGAGGGGTTGAAATGGGGAGAACTCATAGCAAAATTCTTTGATAAACTAAGGTCTCCCAAATAGGATCTTGGTAAATACAAAGGGGTTAACCAAGCTGTGGTGTAGGAAAATGCAATGGACATGGCTTGTTTCAGGTTTTCTCAGCAGCTATTTCTTCAAAAATGCAACTTTTTCTTTAGTAAGTGGCCTCTTCCCCTTTGTGACCAGTCTTGGTGGGACTGTAAGTCAAGGTGCCCTGAACCAAGGGGGCTGTGGCAAATGTGATAAAAACTAGGTAGAGTAACAAAGTGATTGAAGGATCAAGTTGGGGTGGTTTTTTACAGTGGCATCTGGACAAGATAGTCGAGGGATTCCTGCTGCCCAGACTCACAGTGCTGCTGGAGTCTTCATCTGTCTCTTCCTTGAGCTACTTGACACCTTTTCAATAAATTTACATTTGAGGCACTATCTATTGTTAATCAAATAACTCTAAATGAAAGAGGAAAGTTGTACACACAAAGATTGGAGGCACGAAAGAATATGCCAATATAACGAAGAGAAGATTTGAGGAAAGAGGTGAGGAGGTAGGGAAGGGAAAGGGAAACAAAGAGGGAGAGATTGAAAGGAAAATCATGATTGAATATCTTGTATAAGTTTCTGAAGAGCTGACATACCCAAGATATCAAAGAATTTTGTTCCTGACTCTCACCCCATCTTTGGTTTTTATAGGTGAGGATAATAGTGCCCAGAGAATGTAACTCAAGCTGGGGCTGGAGCTGGATGTAAACACTGAGTGAAATAAGATTAGACCCACCCTACTATGATAGAAATACAAACGAGGGAAAATAATTTTGGTCTCACAAAACAGATATAACATTTTTTTAGTGGAATAGTATCCACACAGTTAATGCTAAGAATAGTCCAATGTCAGAAAATTGATTGATGCAATATACCACATAAGAGGAGCATCTCAATTGACTTAGAAAAAATAATTTATGAAAATTCAACGTCTCTATCTGATTAAACATAAAATATTTCTTGGAGAGGATAAGTAGGGAACTTCCTTCACTGGCTAATGAGAGAAAACACCATACTTAATCATAAAAATGTAGGACTTTTTTTTTAAGGTTGAGGACTTAACATAGATTCCAGCTGTCACTAATACTGTTTAGTGTGCACATGACAATGCACAAATTAGTAAAAAAAAAAGCAAAAGAAATGAGAAATTTAAAGTTTGGAAAGGAAGATTCAAATTGTAATTAGATACAGACGATAGTGTGGTATTCCTAGGATATCAAAGATAATCAGCAGAAAAGCTTTTGAAGCTAATTAGAAAACAAACAAAATTTTTGCTTGCACTTACAATATATGCAATTAATAATGTCCACCTATACCAACAAAAAATCATAAAACATGAAAAAAATGTCCAATATTACCAAAAAACTCCAAACTTTGTAAGAATTAATTTAATAAAGTATGGATACTCACTTGAAACAACTTTATGAAGAAGTTGAATTTCCTCAATGTAATTTTATTCATAATTTTCATGGGGGTTTTTAAGACACTTGGAAAAATGTCTTAAAAGTATAGCAAAACTAATATTGAAAAATTAGACAAAATTGGGAGCTTGTAGGAAATGTACAGGATACTTCCACTGTGCTGGTTTCAAAGGATGTATGTCCCCTAGAAAAGCCATGCTTTAATCTAAATCCCATTTCATAAAGGTAGAATAATCCCTATTCAATACTATATGTTTGAAATTGTAATTAGATCATTTCCCGGGAGGTGTGATTTAATCAAGAGTGATTGTTAAACTGGATTAGGTGATGACATGTCTCCATACATTTGAGTGGGTCTTGATTAGTTACTAGAGTCTTATAAAAGAGGAAACATTTTGGAGAATGAGAGATTCAGAGAGAGCAGAGAATGCTGCAACACCATGAAGCAGAGAGTCCACCAGCCAGTGACCTTTGGAGATGAAGAAGGAAAATGCCTCCCAGGGAGCATCATAAAACTGGAAGCCAGGAGAGAAAGCTAGCAGATGACACCATGTTTGTCATGTGCCTTTCCAGCTGAGACAGGAACTGTGACTGTGTTTGCCATGTGCCTTCACTTGGGAGAGAAACCCTGAATTTCATCGGCCTTCTTAAACCAAGGTATCTTTCCCTGGATGCTTAGATTGGACATTTCTATAGACTTGTTTTAATTGGGACATTTTCTTGGCCTTAGAACTGTAAACTAGCAATTTCTTAAATTTCCCTTTTTAAAAGCCATTTTGTTTCTGGTATATGGCATCCTGGCAGCTAGCAAACTAGAATATCTGCTTTCAACCTAGATAGGGTTTTGGGGACTGGACTTATTTTCCTGTCTGAAACAACTGAAATAGAGATGGGGTTCTCAGACCTTGGACATGTACACTTTAGGATTATCATCACTAAAAGATGGGAAACAAAATGAGTCCTATCATAGCCTCACTTACCACCTGGAGAGAATCTCCACGCCATGCTACTGAGAGGGGGACTTAAGATAGGCTCCGGGAGTTGAGCAGACATGACTAGGGAGCTGACATGCCTAGACTTGGCAATGCACCCACACTACTGGAAAGGAGAGATATGCTCAGAGAAAGCACCAGAGATCTGCAGAAGTTCCCTACGCTGGGACTCTTCAGTTGGGTGCTGATAAGCACATGCAAGTGAGTAAATTACAGGAGACCTGGAAAAAAAAAACCAAAAAAACACCTGAAAGGATTGGAGCAATTTTCAGGCTCACATAGGACCAGTAATAGGCATATAAATCAGTGGGGGAACAAGAGGTGGCTTAATGAAATGTGTAAGGAAAAATTATTTGGAATCCATTCTGCAACTATATATGACAATAAAATTCCAATAGATTCGAAGGTGGAATAAAGTTCATGGATTAAAATGTCTGACTGTCTTTATGACTTTGTGCTTTGAGGATGTAGATTTAAACAAATTTTAAAAGGAAGAAAAATGAACGTTTAGGGGGGTGCAAGCATAGTTCAGTGGTAGAATTCCCACCTGCCACGTAGGCGATCTAGGTTCAATTCTGGCCCATGCACTCACCGCACCCCCCCGACCCCTGCCCAAAAAAAACATAAGTCAACAAATGGGGCTGCAATAACAGGATAGTCACATGGAAAAAGAAGGAAATGTGACTCCCACCACACAGCATACAAAATTTAAATAAAACATATATTTAAAGATAACATTTTAAGGATTTGATTAAATGTGAAGTGAATTCCCGATAGGAATTAGAACCAACACATCATAAGAAATAAGAGACATAGTTTCAAAATGACCTAAATATAAATAGAACTACTGCTCTGAATATAAAGCACTGCCTACAAATCAGGAAAAAGAACGGCTAATGAATATAACGAGATTTTCAACTGCAGTAAAAGATGTAAACCTTTTACAAGGGTAAAAATACATTAACATGTATTTTATTTTTTAACTGTTAAACATATTTAAGTAATAAATATATTTTCCAATATAATTAAGTTTAAAAATAAAAGACAGGGCGGGCCACGGTGGCTCAGCAGTCCGAGTTCCCGCCTGCATGCCAGAAACTGGGTTCATTTCGGTGCCTGCCCATGCAAAAAAAAAAAAAAAAAAGGCATTTGTAGACTATTTTTGCTTTTTATAATTCTATTTTTCTTTCTGCTCCTCAGCCTGACTCATTTCAATTGTCTTGAGTTCAAGTTCAGGGTTTCTTCTGCCAGTTCCAATCTGCAGAAAGCCTCCTGGGAATCTTTCCTTTCAAGCTATTGTGGTCTTCAACAATTGTAGTTATAGTTGATTCCTTTGTGAAATTTCTGTCTCTTTAATGAGACTCTCATATTGTTCATTCATTGCTTTCCTGATATCTTTTAGTTCTTTCTCTGCATTTTCCTTCATCTCTTTAGGCAGATTTTTAAAAAGTCTTTATTGAATATTTCCACAGTCCAGTCTTTTTTTTTTTATCTTTTCTAGATTTTTTTCCTCTTCCTTTGGATGAGCCATTTCCTTTTCCTTTGTTTGTCTTGTAATCTTCTGTTGCATACTGTATGTTTCAATATTTTTAAAATGTTAGCACTGGGATTTATTCTCTCAGATGTCTATTTCTTGAGTTTGTATTCAGCTAGGGATATGACAGAATTTTTCTCGAGTGTGGGGAGCTAAAGAAACCAAGCAAATCTAAGCCAAAAACAAACAAACAAACAAACAAACAAACAAAAACCTTTGACAGTCTTTGCAAACTGGCTTTGCATTGGCTGCTGTTCTCCTTCAGAGCTCAACCTTCCAATCAAGACAGTCAGCCAAAGGCAGTCCAGGTGCAGGATCCTCCCTGCCTTTTCTCCTGTGTTTTGTCCTGGGCCTGTGCTTGCTTAGGAGATCCCCAGGACATTGTGAGCATCCCGTACTCCCCAGGTAAATAAGGCTTCTCCTGGCTGTTTTTCTGGGAGACTTAAAGCTGGTTAGCCTTTGCCCCAGGCCATCCAGTTCAATTGTTTCTTCTGTTTTTGACTATCTTAAACTGTTTTTGCCTTAAGGATAAATTCGGGGAGGTGTGTGTGTGTGCATGTGTGTGTGGGGGGGCACACCAGAAAGGAGTTGCCCAAGTCAGTCTCTTCCAAATCAAGGCTCCGGGACCCACAAGAGAAGCAAGAGCAGGCTCCAAATTGCCCTGGGAAGGGGATGAGGCAAGGGCTAGTAAGGAAGCCAGGAGGTTCCTCTAGGGCTCCCTAAAAATGCACAGTGTCTGTGCACCAGCCCAACAAATGAAGCCCTGCAACTGTCTTTTGCATCTCCAAGGAAACAAATTGTCTTTAAGTCTCTTCTGTTCGCCTTTGCCCGGGGCTGGATGGAACAAGGGCCAAAGGGAAGTAGCTAATCAAAAAACAGAGATCAGTGCTCAGATACATACCCGTGAATTTTTGAGAAATGAGTCCTTAAGTCCTACTCTGGTACCAGCAAGCCGTGTCAGTACCTCACTGCTGTTACAAAGTTGGGGGATGGGTTTCTGCTGCCTGGAGAGTACAATTCACAGGTATTTACCAGACTCTACCAGCCCCTTCCTCTTGCTCATCCCTGCCTGCTGAACACAGTCCTACTGGTTGCCAGAGTTTCAAAAGAGTTGATTCAAACAGTTCCTGCCTGTTACTAACTATTCTGGTGGAGGGATTGATTCCCGCAGATTCCTACTTCATGATCTTCTGACAAACCTCTCCAAATAATGTCTTTATTGCTCCCACAAATTTGACCCCCACCCCCTCCCCACCGTGCTGGATAAATTGCACACGATGACACAGTAGAAAGTTCTGGTGGTCAGTTAGTTGACCTAGATTCTCCTATTAGCTGCACAATTAAGGATAAGTCATTGAACCACTTGAGGTTCAGTTCACTTTTCTATGATGTGGCAGTGTTAAGATGTTTCTGATGGCCTCAGAGACATGGTGAGGTCTGACTGTTTTCACACCTGAGCTCATGTGGGGCACATGATTTACAAACTGCAAAATGCCATACTCCATTGAGAGACAACTCTACTATTAATTTTTTGCCCTTGTTAAATTGTAAGCCTCTGTGTCCTTCTAAAGACTGAAAAGATTTATAGCAAAACAAATATTCTCTAGGTTATAGGGGTCAGTTAATTGTTAGAGTACATATATTTTCCCCAAATTTTCTACATGGAACATGTTTTATTTTTGCAATTATAAAGAAACTTTAAGTGTTATTAAAAATAATTAGTGAAGGTTTCTCCAGTGTAGGTGATTTGTGCTTCCATTTCAGTGGCCTGGTGTGTTCAAGCTTGATAAGGAAATTGTTTCTCCAAGGGCACTTTCATTTATATGTTGCATACATCTATGTGAAAGCCAAGAGGTTATCAGGTAGCACAAGTCTGTTTATCTAAATAGTGGTTTTAAGCACCTAGGCAGCACAGAGCCATGAACAATTGAAAAAAAAATGTCAGGGATTTCTATGGTAGAGCATATTTTATAATAGTTAATATGTGTAAAATAATTTATTTGTTCAATATAATTTCACATCCATTAACTTGTGGTATATTTACCATTGTTTTTTAATGTAGTCAGGAAAGGTACTGATATTGTTATTTTGTTCTTATTGTTGATGTTTTTTTCTCAGGAAACAAAGGTTCAGAAAAAAAATTAATTGCCCCAACTTGCAAAGCTGTAGGAAGGTAGAGCATGATCTAAAACTCAGGAGATTTGCTCAAGATCAGAAAATGAATAGTGTCAAGGCAGATTTGAGCATAGATCTGAGAGCAAAGCAGATACTAGTGTATGATGTCTGTACACAAAGCAAGTTGTCATACTACAATTTCAATGTAAAATAATCAACTCATCCATTCTTACCTCCGTGTGTGTGTGTGTGTGTGTGTGTGTGTGTATAGAAAGGGGGGAGGGGAGAGGTTGATTGATTAATTATAAGGAACTGGTTCAGTGACCTTGGGGACTGGCAAGACCAAGCTCAGTAGGGCAGACTGCAAGCTTGGAACTGTGATAAAGGGGATGCTGAAGTACTTAGCAAGAATTCGCCTTGGGAAGTTGGCTGGCTAGAAATCCTGACGAGACTGAATGCTGAAATGGAGGCCGAAATTCTTCTTGTGCCCTCTCAAATCCTCAGTTTTGACTTTGAAGACCTCCAAATTATCAGATGAGGAGACTTCACTCATTGCTGACAATGATCATCTTTGTTGGTTGTAGAGGCCATCAACTGATTATAAACACAAATCCCATCTACAAAATACCCCTGCAGTAACAAACAAACAGGCCAATGCTTGACCAAACAACTGGACAAGTTGACACTTGAAATTAATCATCATAACTCACCATCTCATCATAGCTCTCTGGTTTTCTGAATCTCTTCTTTAGTAAGTATTAATTATGTTGTTATCAATTTTGTTCCCCGATAAGGACCCCATTCTCCAGACCATAGTTTAATAAGGCAAAGAACATTGAATATCCTGGCCTGACATATGATAAAAATCTATTCCTGTTGTTTACTGACAAGTGTTCAAAAACTACTTGAGAAAGTTCAAGTAATAACTGTAATCCACAAATTCCTAGTACGTAAATTAGGGGAATCAGCACATCATCTGCCCATATCACACCTTTATAGTGCTGTTTATAGTGTGGACAAAAGTAGATGATGAATGCTTATATGTGTAAATGGTAATTTTTATGAAAATGTATATTTAATTCATTTACAGTAATATCACACACCAAAATTTATTTACTACAATAATGACACTAAGTATTCTTATCCAGGGCACTGAGCTTGTTTGATGTACATGTATCATTTTGCATATCTTATCATCTTTACAACAATAGGGATTAGGTAGATAAAATATTTCTGTTTTGCAGAAGAGGAAACTGAGGCTTGAGGTGACTAAATAATTTGCCCAAGGTCACACAACTTGCCAATGCAATACTTCCCTTCTCTTGTGATTACCCGATTTATATTAACTAAAGGTACAGAAACTAACTCTACAGGAGGGAAAAATACAGCAACAAATGGCATTCCATCCTTAATAATTTCAGAGAAATAATGAAATTTAATTGTAGTGCTGTAACATCATGCCAGCATACTCTTTCTCTCAGATATGGGAGGGAGATAAAATACCAACCAGCCTTGGAAGCAAAGGCTGGCCAACTTGACCAAGCTGAGGAATTAGTTATTTGCTAGGGGCATCAACAAAGGATTTTCATTATGGCTGCTCAACATTTTGTATCCAGTATTTATTCATTATCTCAGATGCAAGCCCCAAATGTTTACACTGTTTATTCACTAATTGATCTGCGTGGGAAATCTGTTTTTAGGAGGGTCTTTTAAAGGACATAGTATTAATTTTAATCATAGCATTAATATAATTTGGATTTTGTTTCTCTTCACATGTCACTCATTCATTCATTTGTTGGGTAAATATTTACTGAGAATCAATTACATATAAAATATTTGATTCAAAGGCCATGAATAAAGATATGGAGCATCAAGGGGTTGTTAATAGCCAAGGATTTACCATGTTATTTTTTTCCTACCTGGTGCTCAGGAATCAAAATTCACCTCATCTGTGACCCATGGGGGAATATATAATGCCAACAACCTTAGCCTTTGAACACGGATTCCAAATACTATCATTTAACTATGAAATCAGTGATTCCCAAGTCACAGGCTCATGAAGGAGTGACAACTGAACATCATATCTATGTAGAATACAAAAATGGCAAATTCCTGTCCCACATGTATAATCAAAGATTTTGAATCAGTAAGTCTGGAGTGGGACTCCAAAACCTTTATATTTTTTATTGTTGGTGATCCTGTTATAGGCAGTGTGTGCTCCTCTGGCTACATCAGTACAAATGATTATTTTTTATTCCTGTCTCTATCGATTTATTTATATTTATATTTTATACAAATGGAATTATACAATAGTTTATAGTACTATTTTAGTATTCTTTCATCAATTGTAACAAAGTTACCACACTAAGGCAAAGTGTCAATGCTGGAGTGAATATGGAAATATTTCCATATTTTGTGTAGGACTTTTGTCTAGTTTCTTTCACATAGCATAACATTTTAAAAATTATCATATTATTTTCAATTAGAGAGGTTGAAGGTTTATTTGATTATATCCTGCTATCCTTTAATGTCAATACCCCTTCTCAACATGAAAAGTCAGAACAGGCATTGCCTGAAGATCCCTACAGATTGGAAGAGGGATCAGAGGAGAAGGAGGAGATATAACAAAGAACATGTGATTTAACAATGTGTGACTGCTGAATCACTATATCAATAATCCTTCTAGCCTCCAGTGTTTTGGAGCAGCTGGAAGGAAAAATCTGAGATGGTAGAATGGTAGTGCATGACAAATCCAGGATCTGGTCTATGACTACTTGTTGAAGTATGCTTTGAAAATTATTGCTTTTTCTTTCCTTACTTTGGCTATATGCTATATTTCACAATAAAAAAAGTTAAAAAACAACAAACAAACAAATAAACAAATAAAAATGTTTCCATATTCCCCCCCAGTATTGACACTTTGCATTAGGGTAGTACCTTTGTTACAATTGATGAAAGAATACTAAGATAGTATTATTAACTATAATCTATAGTTTACATTAGGTGTATCTTTTTCCACATACCACTGCTAAAATTAACACCTTATATTGATGTTGTACGTTGGTTATATTTCATGAAAGAACATTTCATACTTGTGGAGGATTTTAGCAACTAAATTTGTCAGTCTCTCCTATGCTCTGATACCTTACACTTTAGAATTGGAAGTTTAAATGCTTACTCCCAACACATACTGATTTCCCAACAGAGAGACAGGTGGGAGAAGTGCATGTTTTTGCTTATGAGGGAGAAATTCAGATAAGATAAATCCTCAGACTGAGTGAGGATTAATCATACTGAGACAGTGGATGCTATCGGTAATTTCCAAGCTTGTTTAGTGGCACTTGCTTTACGTGGTTTCCACACTCTTTTTTCCCCAGAGCTCTGAAGGTTGGGAGGAAGTTCATTAGAAAGGACTGGGGCAGGGCAGGGTGGGGTGGACTGGGCATAGGAGGTGAGACTAAGAGGGACCCTGCTCCCAAGCAGAACTCTACCTTAATCTGCTAAAAAGCTCTGCTATTGTTTTTAAGTTTGGAAACCACCATTTAAGTAATATATATATATATATATTTTCTTGTTTTTATGTATTTATTTTTCTTTCTTGTCTTTCTTTCTTTTTGTTTTGTGGCATGTGCAAGCTCCAGGAATTGAACCGGGGTCTCATAGCGGGTAAGAATTCTATCACTGAACTACTCTTGCACCACCCTACTATTTAAGTAAATTTAATTTCTTAAAGCTTTCCCGAGCAAAGGATGCTCAAAGTCTCCCTCTGCAAATCTGATATGTCTGTACTTCATAAATACTTGCTTGAAGAAACCTACATTCCCCGGCTATGTAATCTGGTTGAGGTGCCTCTACCATCAAGAGCCACGTGTGTGGAGAAATAATCTCACATGGCTGTGCCCTAATAATGCAACCCCAATATAATTTTGTATGTACTGTCATACCAGATAAAGCCCATTCTGGAGGATGATACCTCAGGACACTTTCTAATCGTGGAGAAAGTGAACAATACCCCTAAAGGAGGGCCTTTCTGGAAATACCATGCAGTAACAGGGATAGTAGGCTGGAACTGAGCAGAATTTATTTTCAAATCATAGCTCTACGGTAGGCTAGCCCTTGTGATCCTGGGCAAGGCAATTTAACCTCTGAGCTTCACTCTTTTAATCTGCATAATAATGATAATAGAAAATCCCCACTATTAAGGTGAATTTGAGAATTAAATAGGCTAGCATACTTACCTGGGGGCTCAAAAAATAATCAAGAGTTTTAGAATCTCATGGAGAAGTGAGGAAAATGGATTAAAACATCTCTAGTGTGGCAACTATGCATTAGGAATGCCCTCTGGCCAGCTGGGATGGCAGATGATGAGTTCAACCAAGTGGCTACAAGAAGGTACATGGACCGCCCCAAGATCATAGGAGTGACTGCCACATCGTTTTCTGAGGTCTCAAGACCAAGTGTTCCTGAGTTTGAAGGCCACATTCACCAAGACCTCTAGCCTTTGTATACCCTAAGACATATTTGATTTGTAAGTACAGCTTTTTTAAAAAATTTCCCTTCAGAAAAACATGATCTAGTTAAAGAAATTATATTTTTAATATCCTAAATGTATAAAAAGAGGGGGACATGATTTTCCCCATCACCTATACAATGTTCCTTACCTAAATGACATCAGGATTCACACCGATAAATATTCCAGGAAGAATATAAAACATGTTGGGATTCAAAGGAGACCCAGATACATGGTGGAAGCACCAGGCAGTCATGAATGCAAGCTAATTACCACAATGGGGACTGCTGTAATTATCCTGCCATTTCATTTCCTTGAACACATTTTGCAACAGTAGCTGAGTTTAAAAAAAAAAATTAGTGGAGGATGAAACTTACCAGGGCTCTCTTACTGGAATGATAGTAGAGAATTGCATATGAATTTTAAAGGTTTAAGAATTCCAAGGTGGCAATTGTGTGAAAACAGGTATAGTTTTAAGGATCCAATCTCATGGGAATCTGGTGCTTTTGGTGGAGCTGGGAAGGACAAGATCATGAAAAGAGGCAGGGGGTAGGACATCTATACCTAAACTGCTCAATATGGTAGCCTTAGCTATCTGTGCATATTTTAATTAAAATTACTTAGCATTAGAGAAAATTAAAAAGTCTATTCCTCAGTTGCATCAGCCACATTTCTAGTGCTCACTCTATGGTCTCAATGACTACCGGTTGCATTGGATGATACAGATATACAATATTTTCTTTATCACAGAATGTTCAAATGAGCGGTGCTGGGCTACGCAAAGAAGCATGAATGGAATTCTGGCACAGGAAATTGTACAGTATTTTAAGAGTAATGCTTCAATTTATCTCAATTTAGGTGTCTTGAAAGTAACTGATTTGTGGCAACTTTGAAAAAACAGTTGTAAGAGTCCATGATGGCATTTGAGACTGGGTTTGATTTTGTTTAAAAAAAATGAGTAAAGTGATCAGAAATGTACAGTAAGAATTTGGGAATGAAAATAATCAAGGATGATTTAAAGAGGGGATACCACTTAGGGGATGGTTCAAAAGAGTTGTTCCACATCTGAAATAGCTTATTAGCAGGGAGAGTAAGGCTTTATGTGCCTAGCATTCATTCAACAAATATTTATTTATTCTAGTACTTTTCCAGACAAGAGATATAACAATTAAAAAAAAAGACAAAAATTCTTGTATTCATGGAGGTTGAATTCAACTGCATGCATTTCTTACATCAAATTTGGAGGTGGATATTTTTGTTTCTCATTTTATAGTTGAGATTATCATAGTTTCTAAAACTGCATAATAGTTAAAATAATAATGTATTGTCATGGCTATAGTATATATTTATAACGTGTTGATAATATATAAATCAACACTGCCCTAAGTGTTTTACAATTCTCATTTAATATTTAACATATATTTAATATTCTTAACAGCCTTATGAGGAAAAGAGTGGTATTTCTGTCTCCTCTTAGATGAGAAAACTGAGGCTTTATGTTTTTATACACTTTGCCTAGGTTCTTCTAATAACTAAAGAGTAGAATCAGATTTTGACTGCAGACAGTCTCATGGCAGAGGCCAGACTCTAAAGTGGAATGCAGTGAACAAAGATGGAATTGGTCCCCAAACCCTTGCACCTACTTAAGAAGGAGAAATCTTAATATTCAGTAACCAACTGATTGTGGAATATGAATAGAAAGGAAAAATTAGATGCCTAGGCAACAGTGCCATTCATTTAGGGATATATAATTCACATTGTCACCTGAATAAATCCTGAACTCACATCATCATTGCTGTTATCACATTAGGATAATGAAAAGGGTTGGTGTCTTCCATATCAATTAATCTTAAATGCAGAGGACAGAGGAGAAGCAAGAATGGAAACATTTCTCAGAGACAGTATGAATGAATTAGATTTCAGAAAGAATTCCCTCATAATATACTGATTAAAATGGAAGTTTTCTGTACAATGTACAGAAGATCACAGAAGCTCAGGGCTCTTGTATGGTCATGCCTAGATAAAACTCTTTAAACTCACAAAGGAGACACTTGTAACTGATTGGCAGTTTGATTCTTTAGTGAATGACCCACCTAATCAAAGGCAAGTGGCTCAAAATTCAACACCTTCAGCTCTGATTTCCAAGGCTTCCCAAGAGTGGGAGCTGATGTGTGATGCACTCAGATTGGGCCATTTGCTCAGCTAGGTCCCTGCTGTTCTTGGTCCAGCCTTCTGTTGTGCTGATATAGTCCCCAAGCTCTGAGAGTCAGTCTCTGACCCTCTTTTCTTCTTTTCTAAGTAACGCTTCATCAAATCCCCTCCCCAGCACCTTAAAGAGAGTTAACCTCCCTCCCACCAGCCTCACTACCTCACCTTTAATGCATTCCTTCGTCCTTTCTTGCCTGAATTCCCTCAACTGATCTCCAAATTCACCTTCTCCCTACAACACTGCAATCCATTCTCCAGGTTGCCCTGGATTAGTTTTCGCAAAATGCAGATCTGATATAAATTCTGTGATTAAAAACCTTTAATAGTCTCCGTTATCTTGAGCATTTTCAAGTTCCTTAACACGGTTCACAAAGGCCTTATGATCTCATCTTTTTCTCATTCATTGACATTCCTCTCTCTGTGACTGCTTCTATAACAATGATCCAACTATTCTTCCCTGAAACATATTCATACCTCTTACCTTTGAAAAAAATAATATGAATTATAATTTGTTTTTTTAAGTGTTTTTAGTTTTTCTCTCACATATCAACTTGCTATTTCTATACCTATTCCTAATCTCAGGAGAATACTAACTTGGTGCCATTTTGGAACTCAAAACTGAGCCTTGACTTCCTGAGACTTATGCTCTGCTTGTGGATTGATGCTAAGCAAAATACAGACAACTTAAGTGGGTAATGTCAGGGGTAATGAGAATCATAAAGGTAAAACCTCCAAGGGATGAACTAAATTTAGGGAGAGTGTTTAGTAACTCTGGGCCTTGGGATTGCTGGATGTTGAGCAAATTATACCTTGGTCTTTATTGCACTAATATCTCCCAGTTTAGCATCAGTCACTTCCTTATTCTCAAGGGTTGCTCTGGTCTAAGTCACCTATAGAGGACAGGAAAGGATTTCAGACCAATGTTCTAGCATAGCCTGAAGACAAGAATGGTGGAGGTGCAAGTGCCAGTATCCAAGCGTCAGCGCTTTCAAAAATTCTGACCAGCACAACAGCAAGAAATATTCCTTGACTTTTGACCTCAGTGTTCCTGTAAAGCTGGAGAAGTAGTGCATCTTTGCCATTCTAATTTTTCAAGGATAGTTAACAAAGAAGCAGGCATATAAAGTTATAAGTAATACCGCATTTAGATTTGAACTAAGGCAATTAGTACCTGGAGATTTCTCACATGAAGAGACAATGTGATGTAGTGGAAAGAGCCTGAGAACTGGAGAATGACAGTCCACCCCTCTCTCTACAGAGAGGTACTTTGCAATGGGACATATGGATGAAGGTCTTGGGTCCCACTCTCCCCCTTCTTGTTCCTCCACTCTTGCTCCCACGTAGTCCACTGGCATGATTGTATATTTCAATCTATTTATGCATGTCTTCATAATTGAGAATTATAACTCTAGTTGGGGGGACCTCTTCTGATATAAATCTAGCTGTCTGACTGCTTGCCTTTCTGTAGTCAGACATCTCATTTATGCAATGGAGGTGTTGGACAGATGGTTGAAAAGCATCTCTTCTAGCCTTGTGACTTATTGAGTGAAGATTTTTATTCCCTAAATTCCACTCTCTTTAGCTTTGATTTTCAAGGATTTGAGTATGAGGGAATGCTTTACTCCATACGCAGCATGTCATAGGCTTGAATTTCTCATCAGTAACTTTCATTTGTGTCCAAATGGTCAGAAGAGAAATGTTGCAGTGTATTTATAAACTAGTGACTAATGTGACATTAAACACTTAAGATGCAACACTATGCCAGACACGATGGCTGAATATTCATTAGACAGACATTTTTATCTCGAAATTATACTAGTAAAAATGTTCAAAATGCTTTAGTTTGCGATGTTAACCATAAATTGTTGCTACAAAATGTGGTTCAGTTTTCAGCTGGTTGAACAATACCCAAAACCTTCTCTCATATGCATTTATTTTTTTAATATTATTAAACTTCCATATACAAGCTCCAAACTTAAAAAAAAATCCTTTGCTTGGTGAAGGAAAGAACTTTCCAAGAACTGCTCTCACCTTCACAATAAACCTTCTTTTGCTCTTTGATTTTGGGACTTTAGCACCAAACTTAATAATATGATCTCTATGTAGTAATGGAATCCTTGTCAATTCATGATAATTTTTCTGGGGTAGACATGCAAAGGGAAAGAGTATTGATAAATCATTCAATCTGAACCTACCATAGCATCTAACTCACAGGTGTTCACTGAGAGCTTGTTAAAGGCATGAATGAATGAAAAAAAAAAATACATGGTCAAGACACTCTGCAAGACCTGTTCCCTTTTAATACCCACTGCAGTCCTCTGAGATGAAAATTGCAGCACTCACACTATCATTAAGAAAAGCAGGTGCCTAACCTCTCCCAGCTAGTAAGTGGTAGAGGAAGAATGTGAATGAAAGCACAGTTTATTTTTGAAAAGGTTAAAGTAGATCTTTAAAAGGCTTTCTGATGATATGAATATAAATATATTACTAGATTTGTTTTCATCATATGTCTATAGATAATATGGTAGTGGGTAAAGAATACAGGGTTTGGAATGAGAGAGAGAGGATTGACTCCTACCCTTGTTCTTTAGTAGCTATGTAACTTTGTGCAACTTTATCGACACCCAAGGCTCAGTTTCCTTGTCTATAAAATTACCTAGAAGGTTTCTTCTAAGGATATAAATAATGTGAGGTTCATTATAAACCCTGAGACATCCTGGTATTAAACAAATGACAGCTATTATTATTATTATCATAGATGCTGATTAAATATGTCATGAACGATAGCATCAACTATACAAACATTTGAACAGTTTGGTGTCCTTTCAATTTCTAAAAAAGTGAAATAACACATATATCCTTTTGGAAACTCCAATGAACAGTGGGAAGTGAAAGTTATCACTAAAAATTCGTTACTATAAGAGAAGTAATTACTAGCATGAGCTGCCTGGAGTATCACTGACTTGACTTCTAATTTTGTTTGGAACAAAGGTCTTAGCAATGCATAATCAGGAAAAGCCCCTAAAAGAAAACAGCTTTTCCCTTCCTGGGCTGTGTTCATTCATACTTACCTTACCATCTAAGTCAGCTTCTTTGCTAGGGCTCTAAGGAACTTTGCACAACACTTCTGTAACTTCCAGGTGAGTTTTGTTTTGCCCTTTCATAGTCATAAATTGAGTGACATAACTTGCACACCTCTTAGTTTCCACGTCAACAGCTCTTTCAGTTACACACCCTGGTCATATGCTTGCCTATATGACAGGGTGTTGTTGCCAATGGGTGTTTACTCTGCTCACCTTGAAAGAATGGAAAGATGCTTTGGTTTTATTTTTAGTGCAATATAGCTAGTTAACCTTCAACCTTCCCTTATTGAAATAAGACTGCCTGATGATGTTGCTGTTCCAAATGTTGTAATTCGTATGGACATGTGGATTTTTATTATATTTAAAGGTAGATAAAAATAAATTGAAGCTTTTTCTTTGCCTGATGCATGAGATTGCCAGTTGCTGGGGAGCAGGTGAGGGAAGCAATGTACTTATCGACAGTTATGATGCTTATGGACATGTCTAAAGCTGAAAGTCCTGAGTTCAAATTCTAGCTAAGCCAGCCACTGTGATCTTCCTTGCCTTCATCACAACAAGGAGGCTGATGATAATTACTATACAGTAGCTACCGTCTTTGTTCCAGGTACTGTACTAGACATGCTAAACATGTTCCATCATTTGAATTTCACAACAATCCTGTGAAGAACTTATTGCAATTTTTTTTTTGTTTTTTTTAGTATAAAACTTGGGTCCCAGGTTATTACGACCTATGTCTCTCAAGTGGTAAAATGATAGACCCATGATTAACACATGGTGGGCTTGGTTCCAAATCCGTATTTTTTCACTATATATCCCTGCTGAGGTCCTACACCTGTAATGTTTTTTAGGTCACATGAACTCTCTAAACCTCTGTTTTTTCACCTGTATAATAGGTATACTATTGATACCTATACCACGTGATTGTTTGAGGATCAACTGTAATGATACGTAGAGATGTACACAGTACACTGTCATATGCTATGCATGTATTAATATGTGCTATGCATATATTAGATTACCTTTACCCTTTGCAAGAGATACTATACACCCATCATTTTAACAGTAGCAATACGCACTACCCAGCTACCCGAAACTGCCAGACTGGTTCTGCCTGCAAGATAGGGATCCTGGTTTCTGCAGTATGATAACATATGCTGTGCCCCTAAAGCTCCATTACTTCCTCTCCCTTTTACTTAATTCAGCCACCAAATTGGCACTGCAAAGGGAAGATACCTAAGAAGGGGAATATTCTAACAAGACAGCCATGGATGATGACATACTTAGAGGTAAACTCTCAGAAGTTCTACATTTGCTTTTGTTTATGCCACACTAAGGCTATCTGGGAAGCATGTGTAGCACATGGGTGAGAAGTAGGAGTAAATGAACCTGGGAAAGCAGGGGTTAAGCTCATCACAAGAAATTCTGAATCAGATGCAGAGTGATCTTATTGCATCTTCTGTATTCCTACAGACCCTCTGTCCCAGTTTTTAAGTTACTGTTTCTCAACTCCAAACCAACTGTATAAGTACTCTTTTCTGTGACACTGAGACCAGCTCTCTGCAAAACCATTTTCTGCTTTGCCAGCTGCTCCCTGATAAGGTCTGAAAAAGGGGATATTAGAGAAGACTACAGGCTGCAGGGTGTACCTAGAGTGTAGTTTCCTTGCACAAGAGCAGCTAAATCCAGTTTGCATTTTTTTCAACACTTGCATTAACAACTTCAGGATACCGCATTTGGATGCACCAGCATTAGCTGGCCAGAGAACCCCTACCTCAGAAGGCCCTCTCATTTGAGCTCAGAAACCTCAGCCCCAACACCAGCAGAGCAGTTCCCCTACTGAGAGGTCTGAATTTCAGCTTCTTAGTGCCTTAATTTCAAACTTTAAAATTTTAATAATTCCAACCTCTTCCCTTGGGTACCAGGGCATCTTCCTTCAGGTGTCGCCTCCATGATACCATAGTGTGTGTTTTACCTTTTCGGTGATCTAGTTGACAGTTTTGTATCTAGCTAACAGTGTTTTTATATTAAGTACACTTTGTTCAGATAACTGGTGTGGTTTCTGTTTCCTGACTGAAACAGAATGAATGGATGTCTTGAATGAACTCTCCCATTGCCCTTTTGGTCAGATGACAAGACTGAAGGGTGCAGCTGTGGCCAGAAGCGAGTGAGAATATAGAATCAGGCATCTGAAAAGGTTAGGTGCCTTTGGTAAAGAATTGGAAGAAGGCTG
Source organism: Tamandua tetradactyla (assembly GCF_023851605.1). Lineage (NCBI taxonomy): Eukaryota > Metazoa > Chordata > Mammalia > Pilosa > Myrmecophagidae > Tamandua > Tamandua tetradactyla. Next base: position 64,274,814 of record NC_135334.1, on the reverse strand, counting down.
TCATTTATTGAGAAGCTACACTGTTTAAGCACTGTGGCAAGCACTTGACATACATTATTTCTAAATTCACACAGCAAAATTTCAAGCCTAATCTTATGAAATCATTTTATATTTGAGGTCCAAGGGCCTAAACAACTTGCCCAAGGTTATACCAATGGTAGAATTTGAATTCAAATCCAGATGTAACTGATGCTGAAGTTTAATATAAATTGAGAAAAATAAAGAGGAACTTCCAGGTTTTATTCTCTTTTGTTTGGTTCAATTCCACAGGGAAGGAAGGGAGACAAGGAAAACATTTTGTTTAGGAGAAAAGTTTGTTCATGTGTACATTAGACTGTTGACCTCATCAGAATGGATAAGGTCCTAGAGTGGGAGTGCAGAATTCTAATGAGCCTGTTATTACTATTCCCTTGATAAAATTGGTCATAAGAACTGCCAAGTACCCAACTTCCCAAGACATGCTAGAACAACCCCTTAAAGAAATGGTAAATATTAAAGTTTTTAAGGGGGATACGTATGCAGAATTACTTCCTAACATCTATACTGTGATGTGACCAAAAGCCATCTTCCTATAATTTCCAGATTCTTGTAATTCCTTTGATGAAACATTCAGGAGTAGGTCGGGAATATTACAAATGAAATGGGGTTGTGGTTTTATAATTAGGGCAGTTATCCACTTATACAAAAGACTTTTGAAGACCCACCTTCTATGTATAAGGCATTGTGGTTTCTCTGGGGATCGAGAGACGATTGAGATTTGGCTAGTATCCTCAAGGAACTCCACCTAAAGATGGATGATCATTGTACAGAGTGAGAAAGGTAAAATTAGAGGGAACTGAGGAGAGCACTGGCAGTACATAGACATGCTCCCCAAAGTTATGCAGTGGCATGCAGGTGAGATGAAAGTGGCTTATGGTGGTTTCTGCTGTTAATCCCCTTGTTGTGACTGGTTTGGCTTGGAATGTCCGAGGCCCAGCCAGTCAGTAGGTTTCATTCACCCCATGTGCTTCAATAACACTTTGTATGCGCGTCACAATGTGGAAGAAGTTACACCATGTTGAACTAAGAGAAGTAGTGCTCAAATCCAGGACTGAAGAGAGGAAATTCATAGAAGATGTGGTGATGTAGCTGGGTAATGGGCATTAGAAGTTAAATACAAGAACATTCAAGACAGGAGCAATATTTGAAAAAAAAAAGCATTTACATATGAAAGTAAGAGCTGTGCTTTAGGAAATGTGTACAAGTGGACAGTAGGAGGAAGATGGAGAAGTGGTACAAAATAAGACCAGAGAAGGAAAAAAGGACTCAACTGATGCAATGTTAATCTTTTGCACTGTCATAAGATCATAAGACAGTACAGAGTATATGAATCTTTAAAAAACAGTTTGAACTAATTTTGGACTTAAATGAAAGTTTCAAAAGTAGTCGAGTTTCCTTGCTTCCCTCACACTGCTTCCTCTAATGTTAACATCACATACAATAATAGTACAATTATAAAGGATAGAAAACAAATATTGGTCAATATTATTAAATAAAATACAGATCCCTTTCAACACTCACCAGGCTTACTAATATTATTTTTTTCTGTTCTAGGACTTATCCAGGATCCCACATCACAGGTGATTGTTATTTTTCCTTAGTCTCCTGTAGTCTGTAACAGTCTTTCAGTCTTGCATATTCTTGACACTTTTGCTCGCTTATTGGCCTCCAATTCGGCTTTATCTGATCTTTCTAGTGAATGAAGGACAACTAAGCAGTTTTGGCTAAAACAATGTTGTATCCTTCTCATCATCATGTCAGTAGGCCAATGGTGGTGCTATGTCTTGTTACGGGTGATATTAACCTTGATCGCTTGACTAAGTTGGTGTCTGCTGGGTTTCTCACTGTAAAGTTGTGAAGTCTTCTTTGTTGATGGTAAATATCTTGGGGAAGATGCAATCCTAATTCTCCTCAAACTTTCACCCACTAATTTTAGCATCTATTGCTAGATTTTGCTTGCAATATTTATTACCGTGGTGTTTGCCTAGTGGTGATTTTCTAGTTTCCACTTTCCTTCTGCATTTTTTGCTTAGAATTTTATTGCAAGGAAGGTTAGTAGGATAGTCAAATGATAAAATATATCTTAGAATATTGTCTTATAGTGGAGTACTTCATTGGAGGCTGTACTGGAAAGTGTGTGGCTGGAGGTGTGGAATTAGCAATTAACTAAGGAGCAGAAGGGAGGGAGAGAGTAAGGCATTGAATCTAACTCCAGTGTCTGCAGCCCTCTGATCTGTGTGTGTGGTACTGTGGATAGCTAAGATGGAACCCAGTGAAAGGGGCAGGGTCTAGGGATGTGAACCCCAATTATTAAGACACAGACTCATTCAAAGTAGTCTACTCTTTTGGTTTCCTCAAAAAATGATTTCTCCAGCTGAAAAATGGGGATTAAAATATCTACTGCTACAACCTCAGCAAACTGACCATATGGAAGAGTGAATAAGTGAGCTCAAGTACAGAATCCATATAAATGTGAAGTATTACACTTACTGTTATTGTTTTTCCCTGAAGATAGGAAAAAATACAAATACATGTAGACAAAGACCCTTTGTGATCCGGCTTTTGCCCACTTTATAGCTTTATCTCCAGTCTTGCCTTGACATTTCAGATCATTTGATCCTGTGTATAAAACACCTGAAAGTTCCCTGAATATGATACATTATTTCAAAGTTCTTACTTGTACAGATGAAGTTTGCTCTTCTGATACTATCTACTCTCCTCCCCCATCAACATGATCTCATCCTCTGATTGAACCTCATACATCATTTCAGATCCAATGCATGTGTCTCCTCCTCTAAAGCTCTCCTGAAACCGACAGGCAGCCACAAATAGAATGTGTATATGCCTCCATTATTGTATTAAAGTCAATCAATATATTGCAATTATTGGTTCATATCTCATACTATTTAATAATAATTTCAGTAATGGGGTAATTGTTATCATCCTAATTCTAAAATTGATAGTTGATACCCGGTGCTTGTTATATGTAGCACATATTGCATTATTTTATTTCTGTCTTCTATGAGGTGGATACTCTTATTTTGTCCATTGTACAGAGGAGGAAACAAGCTCTGAGAGATAAGCCGACTTGCCCCAGGTTACCCAATTGGCATGTGGTGTGTCCCAAGCTATCTGGGATCCAAAGTCGTGTACCAAAACACGAGGCTACCCTACCCTTCTCTCTAGTTCTTGAACTCCTGTGGGCACAGTCTAATAAAGAGTCTTTCTCTTTAGTGTACTGCATGAAGCCAGGACATGACCAATAATGGAAGAGATCAGTATCTTTAAGTTTGGCTTGAAGGGAGCTGAGAGCAATGGGGAAAGATCAATAGTCCCTTGTCCTCTATCAGTATCTCAAGCAGACATGAAACTTCCCTAAGAAAAGATGAAGGTCATGAGTGCTTTGGAGTTCTTCAATCCACCTTTTCTGTACATTGTCTTCAAGTCCCTCCTGTTTGGCTTTGTTTTGTGCACACAGCTGAGCCAGCCACAAATGCGGGAAAGGCTTATGATTACAGTGAGTTAGGTACCCTGTGGGATGAGAGGGGGCTTTGTGATCGCTGGGCTCTGGGGAATCAGAGCTGTTGTTTCCCAGTCCTTACCCTCCCCCACAATTTACACTGGCTCTAATTGTGTACATTTTGGAAGTTCTAGTTGCATCTGCTGGGATACAATATGTACAGCTGTGGAAATAATAAAAATGAAAACTCACTCTGAGTAGAAAACAAGAATCCTTCAGAAATTGCCACTAAGCACTTAAAATGAAAATGCTGCTTTCCCTATCAAATAGCATTGCAATTTCTCAGGGTGAAGTTTTCTCTGCTCATAGTCAGGCACGCAATAGACACTTTTATATACATTTTTTTTTTCCCCAGAGTTTCATTGAGGTCACAAACAGAGGTGGACCTTCAACTACAGCCTTTTGTTAGACTCCAAACTGTTGGGCTAATAGCACATCATAAGTCATTATAAGATATAACTATTATAGGACTGAAAAGACACAAAGCTCCAACAAAACTCTTCCTAGATTGTAGGGTCAGTCTAGATACTACTTATTTCTCCTTGCCCCCGCTGTATCTGGCAGATGTTCAAGAACTGTCTTATGAGCTAGTTGGAGAATATCCTAAACAATAAAAAATGTAGGAGGTCAAAAAGTAAGGGAAGGAAAAGGAATAGGATATATATTGAGCCCTTATTATTTGATGGACACGGTGCTTGCAAATGTGTTTGCCTTATAGATCTTCAACTTCACAAAAACCTAAAACAATAATTTTTATTTTTTTTTAATCAGTGAACACTCTGGTACTCACAGAAACCAACCTGAAACACTTTGAGAAACTTCACCTTATTCCAAAGTAAAATAGATAAATAGACTGCTTTCCCTCCACCCATGTTCCCATGTGGGCTGTACCTCGGAAGCAGTCTCAAGCTATCTTAGGGATTCTGGATTCAGATTGGCTGGGTCTGAATTTTAATTCTACTACTTAATAGCTGTGCAACTTTGGTAATGTTAACTACCTCTTTGGGCCTCAGATTTCCCCATCTTTAAAATGGAATCACTAATAATATTCACTTTAGTTTCCCTGAAAGAACAAATTAAAACAACAACAAAAAATCAAAGTACATTGAATAGTGCCTGGAAATAGCTACTGTTTAATAAAAATAATACTAATACCATGGTTTACTTACATAAGCACTGTACTCAACATGCTTTATATATGTTGTCTCTAATTCATGTAGCAACTGTTAGAATAAATATTATATTTCCTTTTATAGATCAAGAGACTGAGGATCAGGTAGACTGAGGTAATGAATGACTTGTTAAAACTAAAGAGCTAGTACATAAGGAAGCTAAGATTGGAATCCGAGTCTGACCCATGTCAAATTCCTCTTTTCCCATTACATAAAGTTGCTTCTCTCCATATAGATTCTTTTTATAATTGCACTATCTAGGATTAGCTTGCTTTTCTTTCTTTTTAAAATTTAACATACACATCATCAGACCCTCTTATATGCATATTACAAATATCAATTCATCCAAACTCCTAAAATCCTTTAAGACTTGAATGATTCATTTTCCCTCTACCTTGAATATTGGTGTCCATTGGGTTTGTTTAGCATGTCCAAATCTTGCTTCCTAAAGATCCCAGATCATTCTTTCTTCTGTCTCTGAATCTCCTAGCTAGCCTCCAGGAAAAACTTGAATTCTACTTGTTTGGTGTCTAACACAGGCCCTCAAATTCACTTATAAGATGCAGGAATACATACCTTGGTTTGGTTTCCTAAGCACTGACAAAGACAAACTTTTCAAAAATAGAAGTATAGAATGAAAACAGACAAGAATATACAAAGGGGTTTTAAGTGTCCCCCCTCTGACCTTTGTGGTAGATTACAGTGATTGTCTTTTGCAATCATTGTCTGTGTCAGGGCAGGGACCATGTACGCCTAGTTCCCCCTTGCATTCCACAGTACTAGGCCAGTGCCCACAATGAGGATGGGATTATTACGTATCTGTTAAATAAATAAATGGATGCATTAACTCAATAAATCAAGAATTAGTAGCAAATGAAGTATTTTTCTTACCTCCAGTCTTGTTTCCTTCTAATTCATTCTTTATAACACCTTCTAGTATAATCTTTCTCTCATTCAAAACTTATGCCATTGCCTGTTATTTAAAAAAAAAAAAAATCTAAAGACCCTCAAAGATCCTCCAGATCAAGCCCCATGCCGTTCTATCAACAGTGGCCTTCAGGGTCTGTTCCCTGGATCTATTTCTTATTTTATCTTTCTGTGTTCAGCCCCTCAAGCATGCTCCAGCCATACCGAGTTACTTCCATTTTCAGGAGCATTTATTCACTCTGGTACTTTGCAAATGCTTCTGTTTCTGACACAATGTTATTACCATCTCATACCCTCCTTTCTCTGGATAACCATCTTCATGCTTCAGTTCTTATCTACATCCTCCAGGAACCCTTGTTTGACTCTCCCAAAGCTTATGAAGTACCCCTCCAATGCTTCCTATAACAATGAATTATAAAGGCTTCTTTGAGTGTTTGTCCTCAGTTGAATGAAAACATGAATGAATGAATAAAATCACATCATACTTTATTCCTTTCCTCATGGAGTGTTGTCTATACTATTGTTTGATGAGTACAGTTTTTTTCTCTTCCACTGGATTATTGGTTTATTGAAGGCAGGATTATCTTCTTGACTATCTTCTGCCTAATCCACAGTCGTAGTTCAGTAAATATCTCAGTTTCCTGGCTGTCTCTAAGGAATGGCTACCGTAGGTTTGTTAGACAAATACAGCTAATCTTCATTCATTCTTAACTGAATGACTATTGTGCGCCAAGGTACTATTTTAGGTAAGGGTCCCTGATTTTGAGACAAATCAGCAAGGACTCTAACCTCTTGAAAATTGCATTCTAGTGAAAGGGAGAGACATTAATCAAGAAATATTATGAATGAATTAAAACCTATGGTAAGAGATATAAACTAAATCTAAAAAGGAGGAGAAGAGAAATAAGAAAGTAGAAGCTATGACCACTTAGTTAGAAGCACCCAAAAGTAAAAAAGTGAGAGAGAGACACGTGACCTTGTCTATGTTAGTGAGAGTGAAGATGGACAGGAGTGAAATGATGTGAATAGTGATTAGCTGGAAAAGCCATTTGGCCTTTGTGTTGGATTTGATGTGAGGTGCTAAGGTAGAAGGAAGCATCAAGACTGACTCCTGCTCCGCCGGACCGCCGCGCGGCGCACGCGCGGCGCACGCGCCCCGCAGCAGCCGAGCCGCCCGACCTCCCTACCCCCTCTCTTTCTCCGCCGGACCGCCGCGCGGCGCACGCGCCCCGCAGCAGCCGAGCCGCCCGACCTCCCTACCCCCTCTCTTTCTCCGCCGGACCGCCGCGCGGCGCACGCGCCCCGCAGCAGCCGAGCCGCCCGACCTCCCTACCACCTCTCTTTCTCCGCCGGACCGCCGCGCGGCGCACGCGCCCCGCAGCAGCCGAGCCGCCCGACCTCCCTACCCCCCTCCTCCCCCTCCTGCTCCGGCTGCTCTCCAACCAACACGGTGCCCTCTTCTCCCGCCTTCACCGTGCTCCTCCGTCACCAGCCTCGAGAGCCTTGCCGCCCTCACCTTTCCTCCTCCAGAACAACTACTGGGGGAGTGGAGATAATACAGAGCAGCTCCCGGAGCCACGAGGGAGATCAGAGGAACAGCGTACCCCATCCTGGAACGGCTGACTGTCTGGGAGAACCAGCTCCGGTGAGATCGCCGAGGGGCATGGGCTTTCCTGGGTGGGACGGCAAGCGACCGGAGTCCCTCCCTTCCACCTTCCCGGGCCAGCTGGTAGAATTGGACAGGCGGTCCCCTTAGGCCGCGGCGGCTGGTGCCCCCACCACACGAGGCCCCCCGGAACAACTGAGATAGTTGGGTCGGAAATCCCCAGACTGCGGAGAACAGTGACCGGGGGATCCCTTCCAAACACGTGACTCCCCCGTCGGCTGGGAGCAGTGCACTCTCCCGGGCTGCGACAGCGGGCGCCCTCCCGCCACGCTTGGTGCCCCGGGCCGACTAGCTAATTTGGCCGGACGCTCTCCTGTGCTGCGACAGCCGGCGAACCTCCCCGCGTTTGGAACCCCGGGCCGGCTGGCATTCTTCCAAGATGCTTCGGTTGCCGAACCTCCCCTACGGCGAGAGTTTTCCAGAGTTGAGGGACCCACAGCAACTTTCGCTGGTGGAACCCACAGACAGGCGTGTGCCACGTGCGCCACCTACTGGGCAGGATAGGAAGAACAGAACCCAGAGACTGCGCAGAAAAATCTTTCAACCTGTGGGGTTGAACACCCGGGGAAATCTGACTAAATGCCCAGACGCCAGCAGAAGATAACGGATCACGCTCAGAAAATTGAACATATGGCCCAGTCAAACGAAGAAACCAATAGTTCAAATGAGATACAGGAGCTGAAACAACTAATGCTGAATATACGAACAGAAATGGAAAACCTCTTCAAAAACGAAATCGATAAATTGAGGGAGGACATGAAGAAGACATGGGCTGAACATAAAGAAGAAATAGAAAAACTGAAAAAAAAAATCACAGAACTTATGGAAGTGAAAGATAAAGTAGAAAAGATGGAAAAAACAATGGATACCTACAATGACAGATTTAAAGAAACAGAAGATAGAATTAGTGATTTGGAGGATGAAACATCTGAACTCCAAAAAGAAACAGAAACTATCCGGAAAAGAATGGAAAAATTTGAACAAGGTATCAGGGAACTCAAGGACAATGTGAACCGTACAAATATACGTGTAGTGGGTATCCCAGAAGGAGAAGAGAAGGGAAAAGGAGGAGAAAAACTAATGGAAGAAATTATCACTGAAAATTTCCCAACTCTTATGAAAGACCTAAAATTACAGATCCAAGAAGTGCAGCGCACCCCAAAGAGATTAGACACAAATAGGCGTTCCCCAAGACACTTACTAGTTAGAATGTCAGAGGTCAAAGAGAAAGAGAGGATCTTGAAGGCAGCGAGAGAAAAACAATCCGTCACATACAAGGGAAACCCAATAAGACTATGTGTAGATTTCTCAGCAGAAACCATGGAAGCTAGAAGACAGTGGGATGATATATTTAAGTTACTATAAGAGAAAAACTGCCAGCCAAGACTCCTATATCCAGCAAAATTGTCCTTCAAAAATGAGGGAGAATTTAAAACATTCTCAGACAAAAAGTCACTAAGAGAATTTGTGACCAAGAGACCAGCTTTGCAAGAAATACTAAAGGAAGCACTAGAGTCAGATACAAAAAGACAGAAGAGAGAGACATGGAGAAAAGTGTAGAAAGAAGGAAAGACAGATATGATATATATAATACAAAAGGCAAAATGGTAGAGGAAAATATTATCCAAACAGTAATAACTCTAAATGTCAATGGACTGAATTCCCCAATTAAAAGACATAGACTGGCAGAATGGATTAAAAAACAGGATCCTTCTATATGCTGTCTACAGGAAACACATCTTAGACCCAAAGATAAATATAGGTTGAAAGTGAAAGGTTGGGAAAAGATATTTCATGCAAACAACAACCAGAAAAGAGCAGGAGTGGCTATACTAATATCCAACAAATTAGACTTCAAATGTAAAACAGTTAAAAGAGACAAAGAAGGACACTATATACTAATAAAAGGAACAATTAAACAAGAAGACATAACAATCATAAATATTTACGCACCGAACCAGAATGCCCCAAAATACGTGAGGAATACACTGCAAACACTGAAAAGGGAAATAGACACATATACCATAATAGTTGGAGACTTCAATTCACCACTCTCATCAATGGACAGAACATCTACACAGAGGATCAATAAAGAAATAGAGAACCTGAATATTACTATAAATGAACTTGACTTAACAGACATTTATAGGACATTACATCCCACAACAGCAGGATACACCTTTTTTTCAAGTGCTCATGGATCATTCTCAAAGATAGACCATATGCTGGGTCACAAAGCAAGTCTTAACAAATTTAAAAAGATTGAAATCATACACAACACTTTCTCGGATCATAAAGGAATGAAGTTGGAAATCAATAATAGGCGGAGGGCCAGAAAATTCATAAATACATGGAGGCTCAACAACACACTCTTAAACAACAAGTGGGTCAAAGAAGAAATTGCAAGAGAAATTAGTAAATACCTAGAGGCAAATGAAAATGAAGACACAACATATCAAAACTTATGGGACGCAGCAAAGGCAGTGCTAAGAGGGAAATTTATTGCCCTAAATGCCTTTATCAGAAAAGAAGAAAAGGCAAAAATGCAGGAATTAACTGTCCACTTGGAAGAACTGGAGAAAGAACAGCAAACTAATCCCAAAGCAAGCAAAAGGAAAGAAATAACAAAGATTAGAGCAGAAATAAATGAAATTGAAAACATGAAAACAATAGAGAAAATCAATAAGACCAGAAGTTGGTTCTATGAGAAAATCAACAAGATTGATGGGCCCTTAGCAAGATTGACAAAAAGAAGAAGAGAGAGGATGCAAATAAATAAGATTAGAAATGAAAGAGGAGACATAACTACTGACCTCACAGAAATAAAGGAGGTAATAACAGGATACTATGAACAACTTTACGCTAATAAATACAACAATTTAGAAGAAATGGACAGGTTCCTGGAAAGACAGGAACAACCAACTTTGACTCAAGAAGAAATAGACGACCTCAACAAACCAATCACAAGTAAAGAGATTGAATTAGTTATTCAAAACCTCCCTAAAAAGAAAAGTCCAGGACCAGACGGCTTCACATGTGAATTCTATCAAACATTCCAGAAAGAATTAGTACCTACTCTCCTCAAACTCTTCAACATAATCGAAGTGGAGGGAAAACTACCTAATTCATTCTATGAAGCCAACATCACCCTCATACCAAAACCAGGCAAAGATATTACAAAAAAAGAAAACTACAGACCAATCTCTCTAATGAATACAGATGCAAAAATCCTCAATAAAATTCTAGCAAATCGTATCCAACAACACATTAAAAGAATTATACATCATGACCAAGTAGGATTCATCCCAGGTATGCAAGGATGGTTCAACATAAGAAAATCAATTAATGTAATACACCATATCAACAAATCAAAGCAGAAAAATCACATGATCATCTCAATTGATGCAGAGAAGGCATTTGACAAGATTCTACATTCTTTCCTGTTGAAAACACTTCAAAAGATAGGAATACAAGGGAACTTCCTTAAAATGATAGAGGGAATATATGAAAAACCCACAGCTAATATCATCCTCAATGGGGAAAAATTGAAAACTTTCCCCCTAAGATCAGGAACAAGACAAGGATGTCCACTATCACCACTATTATTCAACATTGTGTTGGAAGTTCTAGCCAGAGCAATTAGGCAAGAAAAAGAAATACAAGGCATCAAAATTGGAAAGGAAGAAGTAAAACTATCACTGTTTGCAGACGATATGATACTATATGTAGAAAACCCAGAAAAATCCACAACAAAATTACTAGAGCTAATAAATGAGTACAGCAAAGTAGCAGGCTACAAGATCAACATTCAAAAATCTGTAGCTTTTCTATACACTAGTAATGAACAAGCTGAGGTAGAAATCAAGAAACGAATCCCATTTACAATCGCAACTAAAAGAATAAAATACCTAGGAATAAATTTAACCAAAGAGACAAAAAACCTATATAAAGAAAACTACAAAAAACTGTTAAAAGAAATCACAGAAGACCTAAATAGATGGAAGGGCATACCGTGTTCATGGATTGGAAGACTAAATATAGTTAAGATGTCAATCCTACCTAAATTGATTTACAGATTCAATGCAATACCAATCAAAATCCCAACAACATATTTTTCAGAAATAGAAAAACCAATAAGCAAATTTATCTGGAAGGGCAGGGTACCCCGAATTGCTAAAAACATCTTGAGGAAAAAAAAACGAAGCTGGAGGTCTCGCGCTGCCTGACTTTAAGGCATATTATGAAGCCACAGTGGTCAAAACAGCATGGTATTGGCATAAAGATAGATATATCGACCAATGGAATCGAATAGAGTGCTCAGATATAGACCCTCTCATCTATGGACATTTGATCTTTGATAAGGCAGTCAAGCCAACTCACCTGGGACAGAACAGTCTCTTCAATAAATGGTGCCTAGAGAACTGGATATCCATATGCAAAAGAATGAAAGAAGACCCATCTCTCACACCCTATACAAAAGTTAACTCAAAATGGATCAAAGATCTAAACATTAGGTCTAAGACCATAAAACAGTTAGAGGAAAATGTTGGGAGATATCTTATGGATCTTACAACTGGAGGTGGTTTTATGGACCTTAAACCTAAAGCAAGAACACTGAAGAAGGAAATAAATAAATGGGAGCTTCTCAAAATTAAATACTTTTGTGCATCAGAGAACTTCATCAAGAAAGTAGAAAGACAGCCTACACAATGGGAGACAATATTTGGAAATGACATATCAGATAAGGGTCTAGTATCCAGAATTTATAAAGAGATTATTCAACTCAACAACAAAAAGACAGCCAACCCAATTACAAAATGGGAAAAAGACTTAAACAGACACCTACCAGAAGAAGAAATACGGATGGCCAAGAGGCACATGAAGAGATGCTCAATGTCCCTGGCCATTAGAGAAATGCAAATCAAAACCACAATGAGATATCATCTCACACCCACCAGAATGGCCATTATCAACAAAACAGAAAATGACAAGTGCTGGAGAGGATGCGGAGAAAGAGGCACACTTATCCACTGTTGGTGGGAATGTCAAAGGGTGCAACCACTGTGGAAGGCAGTTTGGCGGTTCCTCAAAAAGCTGAATATAGAATTGCCATACGACCCAGCAATACCATTGCTAGGTATCTACTCAAAGGACTTAAGGGCAAAGACACAAACGGACATTTGCACACCAATGTTTATAGCAGCGTTATTTACAATTGCAAAGAGATGGAAACAGCCAAAATCTCCATCAACAGAAGAGTGGCTAAACAAACTGTGGTATATACATACGATGGAATATTATGCAGCTTTAAGACAAGATAAACTTGTGAACCATGTAATAACATGGATGGACCTAGAGAATATTATGCTGAGTGAATCCAGCCAAAAACTAAAGGACAAATACTGTATGGTCCCACTGTTGTGAACGGACATTCGAGAATAAACTTGAAATATGTCATTGGTAACAGAGTTCAGCAGGAGTTAGAAACAGGGTAAGACAATGGGTAATTGAAGCTGAAGGGATACAGATTGTGCAACAGGACTAGATACAAAAACTCAAAAATGGACAGCACAATAATACCTAATTGTAAAGTAATCATGTTAAAATACTGAATGAAGCTGCATCTGAGCTATAGGGTTTTTTTTTGTATTTGTTTGCTTGTTGGTTTGTTTGTTGTTGTTGTTTTTTACTATTACTACTACTTTTATTTCTTTTCTTTATATTAACATTTTATAGCTTTTTCTGTTGTGTTGCTAGTTCCTCTAAACTGATGCAAATGTACTAAGAAACAATGATCATGCATCTATGTGATGATGTTAAGAATTACTGAGTGCATATGTAGAATGGTATGATTTCTAAATGTTGTGTTAATTTCTTTTTTTTCTTTCCGTTAATAAAAAAAAAAAAAAAAAAAAAAAAGACTGACTCCTACATTACTAGATTGTCCAGTTGGAGGGATGGTGGGGCCTATCACTAAGAGAGCTGTAAAGGAGAACCACATTCTTTTGGGGTGATGATGAGTTCAGATTCGAACATGTTAAGCTTAAGATTTCTCTACAGCATCCAAAGTAAGAATTGAAAAAGTGGCTGAATTCACAAATGGAATCTCAGAAGAAAGAACACTGGGTTCAAAATATACATTTGAGAGTGGCTGATGAATAGATATTGATTAAAGTTATTGTGTGAATATAATTGTGAAGGGAAAGGGAAAAGAAAAACAAGGGAAGGGACTAAGATTTAGGAGCAACAGTTTCTTAAGACAATATCCTCAAGGTGGGCATCATCCTTGATTCCCCCACTTATTTTTATTTACATGCAATGTATCAGAAAGTACTGTCTGTCCTATCTCCAAAACATGCTGACTCTCATGTCTTCTCATCTCTTCCATCTCTACCATCATGTTGTAATTTGTCTCCGCTTCTGCAATTGTATCACCAGCAAAGTAGACAGCATTACTATTTAAAATATAGGTTTGATAAACACATCCATATTTTAATTTTTTCCAATGGCTTCTCATTGTCCTTAGAGTTAAATTCAAACTCCTGACCATGATGTGCAAGGTTTGCTTGATCTGGCTGTCATCTAACTCTCTGATGTTTCATATTACTCTCATATTCATTCATGAGGGTGCGGGAATACTACCTCCTTGGTTTTACACCAACTTGTTCCCTTACCATTTTCCATTCTCTCTCGTGGAAATTTTCTCTTCCAGATCTTTATGGATTACTTCTCTTGTCTATTCAAATGCCACCTCCACAGAGAAGCCTTTCCTGACCATTTATCTACAAATGCAAATTTTAGTCACAATTTATCCCCTTAAGTTTCTGTGTAATATATTTTCTCACTATCATTAATTATGTTAATTTTTTAAGTTCACTTTTTATAGTCTGTCTCCTACACTAGTATATAAGCACATGAGAATAAGGACTATTTCTGCTTTATTCATTGGTTTTCCCCTTTGTCTTTACACCAAAGACAATGCCTGTAATAAATTATTCTTATAGAGAGAATGTATGAATGAATAAATGAGTGAATGAAACAGAGCAAATCCGACAACATGTAAGGACAAAAGGCTATAGCGAGTGAATCTAGAGAGCTAGGTTTATTCTCAAGTCCACTACTATACATCTGAGTGATGCTAAGTAGATCACTCCATTTTCTTGATATTTAGTATTCTTGTCTCTGAAATAGGGGTAGGGGACAATAGACAGTATAATCTCTGAACTGCTTTGCCAGTACTCAATATTGATACTGCCTTGGTTAATTTGGAGAGAAGGTTGAAAAGATGTCATTTGGCTATTGTACGAAATGTCACATACTTTACATTATTGCTTATCACTATTGTTATAAATAATGTGAAGCTTAAGCAAGGTTGGCTCACACCTCCTGTGGTTCATCCACCTCTCTCTTTTGCCCTTTATAGTGTGTTCATTTCCAGGGTCAGGAGATAATATTTTCTCTTCCTTCTCCTATGCCCTCTCTTCCTCGTCTTCATCCTTCTCTTCTTTCTCCTCTTTCTCTTCTTCCTCCTCTTCCTTTGCATCATATCACAGCAACTAGTATCCAATGAAGATTCTTTATATACAAAATGCCCTATGAAGTGTTTTACAAATGTTATCTAATTTAGTCTTCTTATCGAATCCATGAGGAAGGTACTATTATGAACCCCAATCAATGGAAGAGGTAACTGAAAGCTCAGAAATGTTGAGTGATTTGCTAATGACACAGCAAGTAAGTGGTGGAGTACAAACCCAAACCCAACTCTGTTTGACTCTGAAAGCTGTGCGCAGTTCTCATAGTGCCTTTCCATACTAGACAGTGGACATTTTAGAGTGGAAATGAAAGATGAATTAAAACATGCCTCTTGTATAGTCTTCCTTTACAACAAAGACAAAAGCCTAGATTGATGCTAAAATAACTAAAGGTATAACTGTACTTTTGTTACTTGTTTTGTAAGGCATTGTGCTATTTGTTGGTGAGGAACTTATCAAGGTAAATGACATGTGCTGCCAACAATTCCATTAGCTCCTTTTAAGAATTTCTGTAAACCACCATTTTCAAAAGGCCTGTAAGTGCTAAGCAACAGATTAAATCTATCAGGATAATCAGAATATAAAATTATTCTAATCATTAAAATGGTTCTTTTAATTCTTCCAAGATTTTTAATAATGTTCAATTAAGTAAACCACAATATTTTCCTGATGGCTGTATCACCACTTTTCCACAGTACAGTGTGAGAATTGATGTTTCAAAGAGCAAAAAGGAGTAAAATTAAATATTTTCCAATAGAAATGATAATTAAGTACTGGTATGACAGAATTGTGTGTTTAAACAAAGTAGACTAGTGTTAGATAATTCCAATTCTGCCACTCCATGCTATATTTATTCCCCAAATAATATTCAGCCAAATGGAAGAACCAAGAAAATCTGACTGCTTTTGTATGTCATGTATCTAAATATCACTTACTACAATTTTCAGTATTCCCGGAATGAGCCATGCTTTTTCATACCTACAAGATTTTGGACCTGTTGTTCCTGTACCAAATAGGGGTAGAGAGCATCTTTGAAGAAAAGTTCATCCACTAACAAATCCCCACTCTCCATTAAAAACCAACAAATAAAATGCTTATGGTTGAAAGTGACTATTTCTTTTGCTCTTCCCAGTAAAGGTAATTTTCCTAGCTTTGTGATCTAAGATAATTCCTTCATTTCTCTGTTTGATAGAGCAAAGAAAAGGAAAAACTAATCCAAGATTTTAAAATCAGCAGACTGTATCTAAAAATAACAGATGTTCATTCCTCTTACATTAACTCAACCAACCAGATGAGGAAAATGAAAACAGAGAGATTGAGGAATTTGCCCCAGGTCACAACAATTATTATGTCACGTAATCAGGATTCATCTCTGCATTCCTGATACAATGTGATACAATATGTGTCATTAAGTGCTCAGTTAAAAATGGTGATTTCATGATTGCAATGAAGTATTAATATGTCCAACATTTGATATCAAAAGACCTGAGAGAGGGCAGGCCACATTGGCTCACCTGCCATGCTAGAGACTCGGGTTTGATTCCCAGTGCCTGCCCATGTAAAAAAATTTATATATCTGAGAGAAATCATCATGAGCAGAAATTACAGAAGAAGAGAGAAACACAAAGATCTGTTGATTGGCTCTTGAATCCTTTTATTTGTTTTGAAATATGAAAAGCATGAAAGCACAGAAAGAGAGTTAAATTGGCATTGGGGTGAGGGGAGTTGCTACCTTTTCAACCTCAAGCCTAGGGAATAAGGGATGGACAGAGCAACCCAGAAAGCTTCCTATGCACGTCCTTGAATTGGCGTCTGACTACTGCCTGGGACATATATAGTGCAAGGACCTGGTTGACTGTCTGCCTTATTGTGGATCCAGGTGAGTGCTGCTTAATTAGGATCATCCTCAAAGTCCAAAATTGATCAGGGAAAAGCATGTACAAGTGTTTTTCATTGTCCAAATATAGGTGACAGGGGAGGGAATGTTGAAATGAGGGTGTCTTGAGTTCTGTCCAATAGGACCACCTAGGAAGCAGAAGAGACTTCAGCAACTGGGCAGTGCATCTGAGCCTGTCTATTTAGTCTGTGGCAAAAAGTCCTGAGTGACCAGCAGGAAGTAGGATGTTTAGGCCTAGGCTGAATGAACTGCAGAAAAGCCCTCAGGAATGAGAATCTCTGAGAACCGCAAACGTGCCCATGAGAAAAAGCATCACTTGTAAAGATCTGCAATTCTGGAGTGTATGACGTCAGTTTAAAAAAAATGATAAGTTGAATTGCAACTCATCATTGCTCTTGCTAGTCAGAAACCAGCTAGCAAGCTGGGATGGTAAATTAGAGAAGCCAGTCATATATCTGCTTCCAACTGCAGGCTTCTCCAAACTGAAGCAAATTCAAGAGGAGATTTAATGCTGAATTAAGTGTGAATTTTATTGAGAATATTGGACTAGACATATTGATACTGCATTTGTAAATTACAGTGACTTTATGGCTCTCTAATAGCATATTGTGACCAGAAGAGCCATGGGACCTGCTGAATTTTCATCTAGCGATGGGAGAAAAGAAAATTGCCACTAAATAACTTCTATAGAAACAGTGGGGGGTGCAAATAAATCTATGTTTTGATATATCTTGAATCGGCTTCTTCCATAAAGAGGTTACAACAGTGATGAGAATGACTGTGATGATACCTTGAAATAAGACAATAGAATATCATGATGATGGACAAGGATTTTGAAGTCAGACTAACATGGGCTCAGACTCCTTTTCTGTTATTTCCTGTATGACTTTGGGCAATAGATGCAATACCACTGAGTCATAGTTACTTCTGTTGAAAAATGGTGCTGTGATAATTAGGTTCACATGTCACCTTGGCCAGGTAATGGTGCTCAGTTTACATCTGTTAAACAAAGATGTTTAATCCAATCAGTTGATGGCTTTAAAAGAAGGAATGATGACTTCAGCTGTCAGAAGAATGAACTTTCATCTCTATTTTCAGCTAGCATGCTCCTCCTGGGGAAGTCATTGAAAACTCATTGGAATTGCCAGTTTGCAGGCCCTTCCCTACAGCATTTGAACTTGGGTAGCCACATGGTTGTGTGAGACACTTTTATAAAATCTTATAACGTTTACTGATATCTCCTATTTGTTGTTTCCCTAGAGAACCCTGACTAATACAGGTGCTATTTATAATCAGCTTTAAAACGTTATTTAGGGGATTTAAGGAGATAATACCTATAGAACATCAGACATCGGGCTTGGCAGTTATTAAACATTCAACAATGACAGCTAGTTAGCTATGGTGGTAATCATGGTTCCTCTCATCTCTTTAGAAACTCTCAGCTTCGGCTTAGCCTTGAAATCATCTTCAATTGATCATGTATTTACTTACCTCTCATCTAATAGTTCAGAGGAGGATTCAATGAAGAAGGAGATAGGAAAGACAAAGGCTGTGTCCTCAAGGTGTTCAGGGTCTTCTAGCAGCAATGTAGACCAGAGAAAGAATATGTTAATCTCTGATGGGATTTCAGACACAAGCTTTTTGGTCGTGGATTCTGGTGGATTATGAGCAACTGCTATATGAGGGATGTCATCAAGACACTGAAGTCTGTTAAATAAACCTTACTGCTGAAAACTAAGATTGCTATTGATAAACCATTGTTTAGCAATTATTTTAATCTGTATTTTTGTTCAAACAAAATTTTTGTACCAACGCATATAGTCAAAATGGAAAAGCCATGTTAAATGACCCTTTTCATGCTCTGCCAAGTCACACATTTCTGCCTTGTGAGTTCTGCCTAGTGAGTTCTGTCCAGTTTAGAATTAAATTGTGAACGGGATTCTCTCCTACCCTTAAGGGAATTATGATGGAACTAAGCTGACAGTGGTTGTACACCCTCTGTGTGCCACACACATTTACATTGCTATTGGAGTTCATTCTAAAAAGGAACATAGGGTCAGGCATTATAATTTTTCTGCTTTTACAAACAAGGCCAGTAAGAGACTGGGAATTTATTTTTTGGTCACTAATAATAAGTGGAAAATTTTTCAAGCTCCAGCTTTTGAAATACTAGTTTATCTACTTGAAGTCAATAGGAATAACAGCAAATTTTGGATGGAGCTTTAATGAGAGACTAATTAAGCCTAGTATACCTGTGAGAGTGGAGAGAGGAGGGCTGAGGGGATTTGCCTCCTGAACCAATGTTTGAATCATGGCAGTATTGAAAGGCGGATATTATTTTTAATGCCATCTAATTTCTGCTCTAATTATAAATATACAACTTAGCCAGAGGAATAAAATACAGCTCTCAAATTCTTGAAGTCACATAAGAAACAGTGTGAGTTTCAAAGATCTGTAGTTTTGCCTGTCTTCCCATAAGAACTTTTGTTGTTTGTTTTAATCTGTGTTATCTTTTGTCAAAAATTTACCCTTAAAAGCGATGTAGTGAAGCAAACCATTTTTTGCCAAAGTGTTTTCTCTATATGTGAGGTAAGGAGAGATTCCCATTTTGAAAGGAGGGTGTGGAATCCTAAAAATTATAAGATTATAAATTAGAGGAAAATTCTCAAAATGTTTTAGTCCCAGTATGGAAAGGGAACAACGAACATAGCAAGCATTGATCAAGCACTTATAATGTGCAAAGTGCTGGGTGAGTATCTAAAATGCATGATTTTTTTCTCATTTAAATAGGAACAACTCAATGAAGTGTGTCCTGTGTGATTTCACTGCGGGAGGACTCCTGGGAGCTCACACGTGGTTTCTTTCAAACTTTGCACCATGTGCCTTTTCCTTTTGTGGATTTTGTTTTGAGTTCTTTTACTGTAATAAATCAGTCCTCTGATTCCACGTAGCAAATATCAACTGTGGGAGCAATTTTGGGAACCCAAAACACAGGAGGACATTTCAAAACTTAAATTCTGTGCTTAAATTCACCTTCAGTCTGTAGTAGTAGTAACAATAATAATAATTATAGCTGAATAACCACACTTGTGATTATCATAGCTATCATTTATGGTGTGGCTGCATAGAGCAGGCTCTGTATTAAACATCCTATATAATACCATCTCATTTATACTCCACAGTTTATTAGGTATGGGATGTTCTTTCAAGGTATTGAAAATGTTTTTAATTTGATGGAGGAGAATTATTCACTTTAAAATGGTAAATTTTGTTATGTGAATTATACCTCAATAAAAAGAAAAAAGAATCACCTTCAATGGTAGGTTCTGACCCTTAATATATTTTATGCCTTTTTCTAATTCAAAATGCTTTCTTTCTGCTTTTTACTTTTTTTTTTTTTAACCAGTGCCCTTTGTCTCACATATATGATAGCTCTGTGACCACTAGAAATTTCATCTGTAACGTGTGTCAGTGTCTCAGAGCCAGGGGGTTTCTTCAGATCAGCCATCTTTAGAAAGAGGTAGACTTGAGGCTTGGCTCTTAAACTACTAACCACTGTCAAGCCCTGTCTGGCTATATGGAAACATGTGGTAGGATTAGTGAGAGTTAGACTCTGGCTCTTTTTAAGGCTTTCTTGGCATTTGAATAAAAGTGTCAATTATAGACAGTAAGTGCTAAGATGTGTTAATTATAGACAGTCCCTACTTGCTGATTTTTATAAAAAGCCTGTCCCTTATTCCCAGTTAGATTCTCAGAACAAACAGAAAAATAAATTAATGGATCTATTAGCAATTTTGACTGAGGGAAAACCAAGTTCATATTGGTATTTAATTATTTAATTAATAATTATTTTGCATTAATAGCTTGAGGCTACCTCCAATAAAATGGTATATACCTCCTGATTCTGGAGACCAAAAGGACTGTCATTTGATTATAATTTTGGGCAACATAGGGCTTTTGCAAATACTGGGAGGTGCATTAGGTGCCTGGACTTCACAGGCAGGAGGGGCAGTATGGTTCAGGGTCCCTGTACTCCCGCATGCAATCATCCTGTGGAGCAGTGTGCTGGAGCCAGGTGCAGTAGGACACGGCTTGAGCAGCTGCTCTTTGCAGGGTACTGTATGTGTGCAGGGGAAAAAACAGTCCTCTGCTTGGGCAGCAAAGAGCGTGCTCTTGAGTGCCAGGTGTTCAGGTGAGTTTTAATCCGACACTGAGGACACGGGCTGCCAGCACCAAGGCCTTGTGGGAAGGTGCCACTTGCATAGCTCCTGCCCCAGGCAAGGTGGAATTCCTAATTCCAGGTAAGGTATTTCCAGGAAACTACAGCAGGAGGTGTCTGGGCCACCAGCAGACATTCCTGTTATTTTTCCACTCTCAGAAGCCATATTAGTTTCCTAGGGCCACCATAAAAAAAGTACCACAAAAAAGATAGCTTAAAACAACAGAAATTTATTCTCTTGCTTCCAGAGGCCAGAAATCCAAAATGAAGGTGCCAGCAACGTGATATTCCCTCTAAAATCTCTTTGGGAGAATCCTGGCTTGCCTTTTCCAGTTTATGGTAGTTCCAGGTGTTCCTTGGCTGCATCACTCCAATATTTGCTGCTATCTTCCCATGACCTTCCTCTCTGTGTCTTTGTCTTCTCTTTAAGGACACTTGTTATTGGATTTAGGGTCCACCTGGGTAATCCAGGATGATCTCAACTCTAAATCCTTAACTTCATATCTGCAAAAACCCTGTTTCCAAACAATATCACATTCACATATGCTGGGGGTTAGGACATGGACATAGCTTTTGGGGGGTCACCATTCAATCCAGTATATCAGTTAAATGGGATCTAAATGGACAAGTGGCTTGCTGGCCAATAATTTCAGGAAGGAAATGCTACAGATCAACAATCTAAAGTCAGAGGCTTCATTTTAGATAGATATCTATCTCCCAACATTTAGAGGACTTATATTTTGTAATCCTATTTAAAACTGAAACTGATTCAATTGTCTCACTGTGTATTTTGTAACTTATTTATTTTAGAGGACACACTAGGATATTCTGTTGTTTAAGGTTAATCACTCTAGAGGTGCATAGAATGCACTGGGGAGTTCTTATTTACATCTGATTTAGAGATTTTAGATGCTGAAAGCACATACTTTGTTGAATAACTAATAGAATGAATAAACGAAGAAATGCTGAAAGCATTTTAACTGCTGAAGGTTTTGAATTCTCTGTGTTCTCAATCAGCCCTTTCCCTGAAAGCTGTAGTTACTCTAGCAATAAATGTCGCAAAAACTTTTGATCTTATTTACCTCACCCTTCGGGTACTGCTTGTATCTTTTGAAATGAGAGGTGGGAAGTCTATATATTTAATCCACAGCTTTCTTCTATTATGAGCAGACATGAATTCTGTCTCTAGTTCAGATAATTTATAAAGCATTTGGCTCTGAATTCATCCAAAAAACATAAAATAGCAGTGTGTCAGGTGTCTCTTTTGGGGTATATACCCTTAAACTTACTGACCCTCAATGTTCACCAAAAGATTGATTGAGGGAAGTGGTGCTCATAAAGGATGTCCTTCCATTCTACTGGGCACCAGGTCCATTCGTGAATTAGTCCAAAGTACAGAGAAAATATATAGCAGGGATTATGCCATTTTTATCTCCCAGCAGGTTTGTGTTCACTGAACTATGATTTAGTTTGATGACATCAGTCTTCATTGATAGATATTTTGAGGGAAAAAAACAATTACGTTAATCAGAATATCTACTACAAGAGTGCTGTTGAAAATATCACGTATCACATTATTCATTGGCCCAAAGTTTCTCTGGTCATCCAACCTGGAGTAAATAGTGACACTGCTCCTGAGTACCTATACTAGTTTTATCTTCTGGGCAGTGAGACTTTTGTGACTTCCTCTTCTTACTATAAAAAACTCTTACATGAAATTTGGGGTCTAACTCCATAAATCACACAAGGCTTTAACAGCAGGATTTTTTACATATCAATAATATACACAGCTTCATATTTTTTATCACAATCTGTATTTTTCCTTTATTTTTGTTGTTTTTCTATATGTGTGTTTCAAATTGTATATTGTTGGGAAACATGCCTCAAATGATGTCTGGAACAAGATGGAGTATAAATAAATAAATATTTTATAAACAGCTTATTTAGCAAAAATGGGGCTGGAGTAAAGTCAACATCTCGCTGCAGGCCTCTTAAGAGTAAGTAATCAGCTTACACACACATTACTGAGTCTAAAGCAAGAGGCAGTCCTGTGGTTCCCTAAGAGTTCCCTGAGAACCATAAAGTGTGAGGACTGTGAGTAGTTCCCAGGCTCCACCCTCCAGGCCCTCACTGATAATTCTGCCTAAATCATCTTTCTAAACCCTCCTATAGGGAGCATTTTCTGACCAGTACATCCCTCGTTCCATTCCAGACATAGTTAAATTTCCTCTAAGCTAACTCTACACCTTGCATAAAGGCTCAGGGCTGCACTTAAGCGTTGTTGTACTTTGTTTATATGCTTATCTCCATTATTAGACTATGAGCTCCCTGAGGGTAGGGATTAGTTTTATTATTTTCATATCTACAATACCTGGTATGTAATAGACTTTCCATAAATGATATTTGAAACTAAATAGAAATGTATTCATTTAATTTGGGTGAAAAAACAAAAATCATGAAAGGATTCAAAATCAGAAATTCCATTTCTAATATCCTAATATAAATGAAATCAATTCCATTGAATTTATTAGAAACTGTCTATAACAATTTCGCTTGACATAGAGCTACAGCAATCACTGATCACACAGTGTTCTCATTGCAGCGGAGTTCCAAGATATGTTCAACATTTAGTCAGATGGGGCAGATGTTTAGAACTTAATGCAGTTCAACTGTGGGTGCTATATACTCAAACATTAACTTGAGGCAGTCTGATGTAGAGGTTAAGCTTGGCTTTGATTTCTGACTTCACTCCTTATAATCCTTTTGCCTTAAGGAAAGTTTCTTAAGCCCTCTGATCTCCAGCTTCTCAGAAATAAAACAACTATACTACCTGCCTCTGGGGGTTATGAAGATGAAAGTGCATCATGTTTTCACCCACTTAACCCAATCCTGAGCACACAATAAGTATACAATAAATGCTGGCGATTATAATACCTTTTGCATATAAAGCACTGTTTTAGGCACTGGGATATAAACATGAACAAGACATGCTCCCAGCCCTTGAAGAAATAACATTTGTGGGTGGGGGGAATCATGTAGGCAGTTTTCTTTTTTTTCCCTTTTTTATATTTCATTCAGGTATAACATTCAGAAAAGTGCACAAAGTGCAAGGGAATGACTCAATGAATTTTCCCAAAATGAACTCACCCATGTAACCAGTGGCTGGTGTAAGAGTTAGAATGCTACCTGGACTTCAGAGGGCCTGTATGCCCCTGTTACCTGAGGGTAAACACCCTCCTACCTACTAACATGGTAGATTAGTTTTGCATTTTTTTAAAAATATTTTTATTGAGAAATCTTCACACACAGAGTCCATACGTGGTACACAATCAATGGCTCACAATATAATCACATAGTTGTATATCCATCGCCATGATGATTTTTAGAACATTTGCATTATTCCAGAAAAAGAAAAAAATTCATACATCCCATACCCCTTACAGTGCCCACTCATTGAACATTCATATTTCCACCCACCCAATTTTTTACATTTTATCTATCCCCCCATTACTTATTTATTTTTTAATCTATTTGTTTACTCATCTCTCCATACCCTGGATAAAAGGAGCATAGCACAAGGTTTTCACAATCACACAGTCATGTTGTAAAAGCTATAGAGTTAAAAAATTGTCTTCAAGTATCAAGGCTACTGGAACACAGTTCAACAGTTTCAGATACTTCCCTCCAGCCACTCCAATACATCATAAACTAAAAAGAGATAGCTATATAATACATAAGAATAATCTCCAAGATAACCTCTCAACTCTGTTTGAAAACTTGTAGCCACTGAAACTTTATTTTGTCTCATTTCTCTTTTCCCCATTTTTGGTCAAGAAGGCTTTCTTAATCCCATGATGTTGGGTCCCAGCTCATCCCTGGGAGTCAGGTCCCACATCTATACCACCCAGGGAATCATGTCTCACGTGGGGTGGGGGGCAGTTAGTTCACCAGCTGAGTTGGCTTAGAGTGAGAGGCCACATATGAGCAACAAAAGAGGTTCTCTGGGGGTGACTCTTAGGCATAATTATAAGTAGGCTTAGCTTCTCTTTGCAGGAATAAGTTTCATAGGGGCAAACCCCAAGTTTGAGGGCTCAGCCTATTGAATTGGTTGTCTCCACTGGTGTGAGAATATCAGGAAATCCCCAGATGGGGAACTGAATATTTCCTCCTTTTTCCTCAGTCCCCCAAGGGGACTTTGCAGATACTTTTTTATTCTCTGCCCAAAATTACCCTGGGATATATTGGGGCATCACACTAACATATATAAACCAACAAGATCTCACACCCTATTCAAGATTCCATGTAATTATGGTGTTCACTTAAACTGACCATACAAGTTAAAATTGATAGTGCTGCAAGGGGGTTTTCAATCTACTGTGGTGAGAGAATTAACAGAAGGATGGACATGGTATTGTGGGGATTCCAAAAAGTGATGAGTAGTCCCTTATCTCTACAAAGCTTTTTATGCTTTAATAGTAATAGAATAAGAATGTGAGATATTTAAAGTTATCTTCCTTTCTTCTCTGTGACCTTCTATACTCTTGATGTGACAATCAGGCTACTATTAAACCTAAATAATTAAAAAAAACTTATTGGAAAGTTTCCAAAATCTAAAGCATTTATTCAGATATGAGAAAGAAAGACAAAGCCATAATCCTCCCTCCCCTCAAGTTCCAGACCACCTTCCAGGTTGGGGTAAGAGCAGAATGTTGAAGGGGACTCAAGTCAGTTACTTAGTGGATCTTTCTTTGTGCCTTGTCTTGCTATGGATTGGAGGTTTCATGCAGAGGTTGGGGTGCAGTATCATGATAGAATCTCCCTTTGATTCAGGGGATTGGATAGTAGAGATGACCTTGGCCTCCTTTAGCCCCAATTCAATCTCTAATAGGTGAATGTCAATGATGGGTGTTGGGGTGATGTAACTAACTGCTGATGCCTGAAATTTTCTGTTGCAAGTGAATGAATGATACAGAAGACTCTGAGACTGGAATCTACTGCATGAGGACTGAGGGTAGGAGTTGAGCTAAAGACAAGGTCAAGAGAAGGCACACACCAAAGACATGGCTAGTCCTCACTGGGACTCAGAAAGGGCATGGTGCACCTCCACTGAGGGCTGGTGTCAGGGACCTGAGTGCATGCCTGAAGAAGAAAGGAAGATACCTTTAAATGTCTCAAAATTTTATTCTTCTACTGTTAAAACATGAAAAGCTTTACAGAACTAAGGAACTAAAGCAAGCTCCTCATTCTGACTATGTAATGCTTTGGCACTGGGAGTTAAAAACCAGTTCAAGACCAAGGCAGATGAAGTCATGCAATTATAGGGTCCCTTCCTCAACCACACTGAGTTTGCAGTCAATCCTTGGAAGGAGGAGGAAGAAAAAACAGGAGAGGGAGACTGTAAACTGTAAACTGAATGGGATTAAATTATACTCCTGATACACTAAGTGATCACTGCATTACACTGAATTTGTCTGAAAGTGGCCAGACTCAGTTCTGCATCAGGCTTAGATAACTTGGAATCAAAATACGACAATGAATAAGAAAACAGTTACATTTTTACCTTCATATGCATTTGTGGTTGTGAAATTTCCTACTATTTAGCATATGTCTCTGATGTGATCTTCTGGGAGGTCAACAGCCAAGAAAGTTAAAAAGCACAATAAGGTCTATGCAGACTGCAAACACGGCTGTCTTGCTCGTAGCATCTCAATGTCATGCAATGTAGAATGGTTGCTGAGTTTCTGACCTATTCATGACATGTCTTTGTGATTGAAATAAGTCATGATTATTCACATAAAATGCCCTGTGGAGAGGAACGATGTTTGTGCTAGTCTATATGTACTCAGAACAAATTCAGTAGGTTGTAGTTTCCAATCTTGACATGCAGAATAGATTATATTTATAGGCTCAAGATACTTCCATGGCCTTGCCCAGGAGAATTCATACACAACTCCCTGATTGCTAGCTATATTCTTATACTAGCTGTATTCTTAACATTTACTTCCATGCATATTAGAACACAAAGTGAGAATGAGTCTAGGGAAAATCTTGCATGTGCTTTCTAATACAAACATGTAAATCTTTCTAAACTTCTGGATTAAAAAAACTATTTAAATTACCAATTATTTGTGAAAAATCTTATAAATTGTGTTGGTAGAGAACCTCTGCCCCAGTCTGCCTCTTCCTTTTAAGGCCATGGTTCCTTCATCATTTAGTAGTGTACCTGCAGTGCCCAGGAGACTCTATTGTATATAGTAGACACCCAGCAAAAATTTAATTCAAGTATATCTGCAACATCAGAGCCCTAGGGAATTTTTTTTTTTTACATTAAAAAAATCTGTTCTCTCTGAAATTTATGCTCAAAATGTGTGAATGCTAACATAATTGAAAAGTTTGCCAGAAGGATTGCGAGCAAGTGTATCTTATAACAAATCTGTCTGTCACAATAAAGTCTTACATATTTATATGCATATAAATTTATAAGTCTCTATCTCACATGACACATTTTATTTTTCATTTTTATGCTTCACATTGAACTTTTATGCCAATAATACGCCATTAAATGCTGTATTTTGTCAGGAATTATTTTCTTCATTGTTTTCAATAATTATAATTAAAATACTCTGTATAATAAAGGCCTTGAGAAATTGTTAATTCAGATGAAGATGCTGATATCCAAAGAAATTAGGTATACTTTATCAAGGCTTTATCTGTGGCAGACACTTTGCTGAGGATTGTCAGAGCATCCATTGTAAAGATTTTGAAAGAGACTGGCCAAAAAAACTTTGAAACCTGCAGTGGTAACAGATACTGTTCTGTCCTGTAAAGCATTATTAAAACACTAATCACAATGGCCTATATTGTACAGGTGGGCCTCTTAAAATGTAAAGGAGATCTGCGTATAGGAAAATGGAAACAATTATTTAGAGAAAAATCAACAGACCTATATTGAATTAATTTGAAAAGAGGGATTTAGGGTTTACTTAAACCAGAAAAGCTGAATCCACCCACCACATAAATAAATCCCCCACACATCAAAGTCACACTAACTTGGCTTTCTGCAACAAGAATAAATGCATGTGCACTATGTCAGAGAGAGGTGTCATATGTTCAAATGTGTTCGCCTTTTTCTCTAAGTGGAAACTTCCTCTTCTATGTGCTTATCAATTTTTTGTGCCTTTGACACTGCATAAAATATTTGGTTTATAGTTCCTTCACAATCTGTCAGGTTTCTCTCTTAATCAGCTATGCTATAGTAAAGTCAACTTTCTGCCAAAAAACAAACACACACACACACACACACACAAAAACAATCTTGACACGTGCTCAGAAGATTGGCATCCAACACAGACCTTTTCTGGCATTGCTACTATTTCTGTGCGTCCCTGTGCTCCACCGTGTTTTAACTAGAACTTCTCACTTAAAACCCTGGATTATAAACATCCAATTATTTATATGATTCTCCTCTGAATTGTAAAGCCCTTAAGGGCAGGGGTTCTATCAGAAGAGATTCTTAAAAGTGCCTGGGACAGGGAAGGTGATCAGGTATATAGGGACTAAGTAAATGAACACAAAAATAACATTAAATACTTAACACTGAGTAGGAGAACCTTATTTTAGGGCCCCGGGAAATGAGTCTACAAAGATTTCATTAACAGTATGATCTCATACTTAATATCAGTAAGATAATATGAGAAAGATTAGATAAACTATCGCTGGCTCTATGATACAGAGGTCCACATGCAAAGACCAGAAGAGGTCTCTAGAAGCTAAGGGTGAGGGCTAGAGGATAGCTAAGAGACCAGAATCTCACCCTTACAACCTCAAGGAGTTAGATTCTGCCCAAACCCTGAATGATCCTGGGAGAAATTCTATCCCCAGAGCTTCAAGATATGCATCTTGTCCAGCCAGTGCCATGATTTTGTTCTTTCGAGACTTAGAGCAGGGAAACTAGCTGAATTTACCCAGACTCCTGACCCATGGAAACTTTGAGGTAATTCTTCTGTTGGTTTGTTATTTCAATAATAAAAAAACAAATACAGAAGGATCCCAAAAGTGATTCCCATAAAGAAAGATTCAAGAACATATAGTGTGGTCACATCCAAGCAGGGAGAGGCTTGAATACATAAAAGGTGAAAAGCGTTCACTCCAAAGGTGTTGCATTTACTCCTATTCTAGATGGCAGAAATCCTGGGCAGAAACCGCATCCCTTGCCCCACAATAGGAAACAAATAGATGAAAAAGATCTTTTAAGGTCAAGTCAGTTCGTCCTTAAGAGTGATGTGGCTGGGTGACCTTGTACAGTGACACTTTGGCAGACGGCTACATTTTGGAATTTTTGGACCAGAATGCCCCCGTCTGTTGGGTTCGTCCTGATGCTTTCCTCCAACTATGGCTTTTCATGGTTTCATTGATCCAGTGACTTACAACTCACATATTAGTTTTCTTCATTTACACATTTATCCACCAGTGCCATGCACTGTGTACAGTGAGGAAGAAACAAGAATAAAATGAAAAGTAGTCTCCACTCTTAAGAAGTCTAAAGTCAAAAGGGAAAGAATAAACGATATAATAGAAAACAAAACAAAACAAAAATCCTCACATGGAGTAAACGGATCACTTCACCAATAAAGACAGGCCCCATCCAGGTACTTACCCTCTGTTTTTTATCCACACTGCCCTCTGCCACTCTATTCTAAACCTATATGTACTCATTCTAGTTGGCACCTCTCTCCTCTTATGTTTTGCCACTTAAATACAGGATCCACTCAATCAACTCTGTTTTGGCTCCATCCTCTGAAGAGCACTGCTGATTTTTTTTTTTTTAAAGGCACAGAATTGTTTCTTTGCTACCAAAACTCTTGGAGGGATTGTGAAACACAGGTGGATTATTGGGGGTCAGTAATCTCTTTCCTGCTTCATAGACATTCATTTGCTTGAGGGTATAGCTGGAAGAGTGGTCTCCAGAAATCAGGTTTTTCTGCTGTAGCTTTTTTCTTTGAGCTCTTTTGCTGTGAGCAGAATAGAAATTATGTCTTTTTTACTGCTATGCTAGTATTCATTCATTCAAAGATAGGTGTTGAGAGTTTACTCAGTTTATTGAGCATCAGGTACTGTTCTAGATAATGCCTTATAGTCTATTTGGGAAAGAGAGAGAATAAACAAATTAACATATCTTGTGATGGCAATAAGTTCTTTGAAGAAAAACAGGCCCAAAGAAAGAGAATGGAAGTAATAAGTGGGGAGACATGCTATTCTTTCATATAGGGGGTGGTCATGGTGTGTCTTATTGAGGTGATAATTGAGTAAACACCTGAGGAAATTGAGAAATTGAGACTTCTAGGCAGAAGTCATAGTGCTGGCAAGTTACTGAAGCATGGCATGTTCAAAGAACAGCATGGAATCCGCTTTGACTGGAGTGGAAGAAGAAATGTAGTAGGAAATGAATTGTGGAAGTGGGGGAGGAGATGGCACCAGATCATGTAGGGCCACACAGGACTTTGCCTTTTACTCTGAATGAAATTGAAAGCCACTGCAAGGTTTTGAACAGAGGAATGATTTGTTGTGACACACGTATAGATATTTACTTATTTTAGTAACTTTTAATTTTGCTATAATTTAACATAGAAAAATCACAAGAGTAGTACAAGAAATTATACTTGTATAAACCTCTTACCCATTTTAACCAATTTACCTTTTGCTCTGTTTGCTTTGTCATTCTCTCCCCAACCTTCCTTCTCCCCCGCTCTCTGTCTGTGTATCAGTTCACTGCTGATTTTGAGCTGCTAACCTGAGACTCCATATCCTGCAATTCCACTGCACTCAATTAATGAGCTTACTTGCAGTAGGCAGAATCATAAAATGGTCCTATAAAATTTCTTGCCCTAATCCTGGAACTGTGAAAATGATGAAATATTACACCTTGATTATGATACTGTTAGATGGCAAAAAAGATTTTGAAGGTATAATTACGGTTACTAACCAGTTGACTGAGTTAACCAAAAGTAAGATTGTTGTAGATCTCATATAATCACTTGAACCCTCTAAAAGCAGAGAAGTTTCTCCTGCTGGTAGCAGAAGGGGAAATCAGTGAGATTCAAAGCATAAGAAAGGCTCACCATGTCTTTGCTGCTTTGAAGATGGAGTGAGTCACATAAGAAAGAATGTTGGTGGCTCCCACTCTCTGTGATAAAAACAAGCCAAGAGTACACCCCATCTGACAGGGAACAATGAAACAGGGAC
Organism: Tamandua tetradactyla; assembly: GCF_023851605.1. Taxonomy (NCBI): domain Eukaryota; kingdom Metazoa; phylum Chordata; class Mammalia; order Pilosa; family Myrmecophagidae; genus Tamandua; species Tamandua tetradactyla. Next base: position 64,243,600 of record NC_135334.1, on the reverse strand, counting down.
CTCTTACAACCACAAGGAACTGAAGTCATCCAAAAACCTTAACAAGTTTAGAAAAGGACTCCAAGCTCCAGATGGGAACCCAGCCCAGCCAACCCTATGATTTCAATCTTGTGATACCAGAACTCAGTTGAGCTTACTTGGACTTCTAAACTACAGAAATATGAGATAATAAATGGGAATTATTTTAAGACATTAAGTTTGTGATAATATGTTATAAAGTTATAGAAAACAAATGCATTGCTTAATAAAAAATGACATTCTCCTGAAAGGGGTGATGGTTTCCTTTGTTTATCATATAATGAAGCATTCAATAGTTAGATGGAAATAAAGAACAAGACTATCCCTTTGTGGCCTTTATTTGCAAAATCCAGAATATCTGCAATGTGCTCTTTGTGTGGATGGTATAATAGCACTCATCACAAGGAAACAGGCTATGAATGGACCTGAGGCTAGTCTGACAAACTCCAGACACCTGTCTTATTTTACAGCTCATTGACTGGGTTTACCCTTTGCAATCCTCGAGCTTTTAGAAAACCATTGGTGAATGTTACAGCTTCTTTGAGCAATTGTTGCGTAAAAGAAAAGATTCCTTCTCCATATACTTATCCAGAATCTAGTGCCAAGGACACCCTTTTTATGTCAGTGATTTTCTTAGGGTAATAATTACATATGCAGTATTCCATCTTAAAAGTTTGAGGGCATTTTAAATGGAGACAGTCATTTCCTTAGGTATGGTGATTTCTAATGTTTATTAAATGTATCTCTCCTGGAAAATCTATTAGATTGAATAACATTAAATTGCTGATATACAACCATTTTAACATATGGTTAAACCTAAGAAAAAGAGTATTTATCGAAGACTTTATCTTAAAAAAATTTAGTTGTAATGATTCAAATTTTCTATGGACTGAGCTGTATTGAAGAACTCATATGTGTCTAGGAAATATAAATAATATCTCACATTTATGGTAGTTAGCCACCACATTTGGCATCCATTCATGCAATAGCTCAATCATTTATTCATTCAAGATGATCAAGAATATATTAAGAATTTAGAACATGCCATAAACAATCCCAGGTAGTAGAGATATAAATATGAAAACTGAGTGGATATGCTCAGAATCCAGTATTAAGATATAAATGGTCTCAGAGCGAACATATAGGTGAGTTATAAGGCATCCATCTCAAGTTGGGGGTGAGGGGAGACTTACATGAGGAAGTAATAAATTATCTACAAATTAAAGAACAGCTAGAAGCTAGCTATTCAGAGAGAGGAAGGAAAGACCTTTTGAAGAGAGACTATAGCAAACCCATGATAGGAAAGGAAGAGAGCCTGCAACACTGAGGGAAATGAAAGAGGATTCAGCCTGTGAGTTCATGGTTAGCAAAAGTGTCAAGGCTGAAAAACAGCGTGAAGTTAGATAGAAGCTAACTCACTGGAGCAACACTGGCGCCTTACGAATGGATTTGGTCTTTATCTTGTGCTTTACTACCTTTGAGTCTCTGCCTCTGTCATCTCCTAGACATTGCCTGTTTGAACCAGTCAAATTCATCGTGTAAGCCTCACTGGTCCCATAATCCAGAGCAGCTCTTTCCGATAATCAGCATAGATTGTCCATCTTTTGTAGTCATTGTCACTAATTTTTCGCTGACCACTGAGTTGCCAACCATGTTCTGCAGCTCCCATTGCTACATCACTCTGAGCACAAGACTTAAGTACACTGTAATCATGAATGTTAACAGTCCATCTCTGACTTTGTCCGTAGACTTGTTGTGCTATGTATTAAGATGGTGCTAGTTTAAATTTTAACTTTGTGAATACTGTGACCATGTTTTCTAAGAGTTCAGATAATGAAAATGAAAATGATTACAATACCAATGCCAGTATGACCCAGATATCAACCAAATAAAAAAAGACTTTTAATCACTGATGGAAGGACACGTCCAGTTGGATAAGGTAAACATCCAAACAGAGCAGAATATAAAATATACAGAAAAGAATTTGGAATTGGACATGGTGGAGAAAAGGACGTGAATGCGTATTTGTTGACTGAATCTCACATGTCTGGGATGAGACAGGCAAGTACTTTAAAAATAATTGAAAATTTTTAATCTCTGAAGAGCTAACAACTCTCAATAGAAAGTAAGTGGTCATTGAATTGGCTTGGGCACATTGAAGGGACACACAGTACTGTGTTCCCGTAATTACTCTTTGAATCTGAGTAAAGATATAGTTCCTGATTCAGAGGTTGCAGCTAAATTGTTCCCTGGCAAACAAAAGGGGAAAGTTTGATAACAGACAAGTAGGCCCTTCAAGGTGTAAAGCTTATTCTGTCAAATCTTAGCAATGATCATGTTTTCTAGAATATAGTGAGGGATAGACTGAATCGCAGCAACAAAAAATTGAGCCCCTTGGCTCGTAAGTATTTTGACTTGAAAAGAGGAGTTTCAACTCATCCTCTCAATTTCTATGAAAGTTTTAATGAAATTGCAGAAAATATGAAACAAAAGATTCTTGATGTCTTTTCCAAATACAAATTAGACTTAGACTTTGCTCATATATTTGCATATTCAACAGTCTAAATGCAAATTTTGCAGATTCTCTTCAGTCTATGAACTTGTCAAAGAAAATGAATATGGCTTACCTGCTCAGTGTCCTGTTTTTCTTGTACACCATATGGTTAAAAAGGGGTCTGATGTGCTTTATCTGGGAGAATGAAGCTTTTGTAATGCAAGTTTTTATTCATGTCTCAATTTTTTAAAGATGTGTGGAAGCATTTAATGAAGTTTTTGACCTTATAGAAATGGAAGTAAATAGTCTCTTTAGATAAGAGACTAGAAGACGGCTATCACTGTCTTTAGCCACAGAAAAAAATGCTTAATTGTTGGCCTGCCATATTTTCTAAGTGTGGAACAAGAAGACTATCGTTCTACAATATGGAAATATATTGAGGATAGGAATGGAGAAAGGATTACAGTAAAACAGAATGTATATATATCTCTTAAAAGTGGTTGAACAATCTTTGACAAAGCCATTAAGAGCTTAAAAAAGGATGACTTGACTGTACCTCAGTTGTCCCATACTATGTTTAGGCTGTGACAAAACTCATACATTGAACAAATGACAAATTTTTGTTTTTATAATAAAATTATGACAGAAATTTAAAAACTAATCAGAAAAGACAGTCACATCAAACAGGAATTTTTCAATTTCTTCACTCAAACTGTAAGTTATTTGGAATTCTTCAGTTTCACAAGTTCAAATTACTTCTGAGCTTAAAACCATTTTCCCTGAGCAAAAGAGATTTAATTTAGGATGACATCCAATGTGCTTCAGAGTGTTTGAAAATGGAGACTTTCAGACATGGTTAGGCTAGATAATGAATGTATGGATGCAAAGGACATGATTGACAAATGGCCTATCAAAAGAAGCCTAAGGTACAAAATGGATGAAGAGTACGAAACAAATTTGTACAAGTATCAAAGTCTCCTGTTAATTATTTAATGCTTGGATGCTTTTTCTGAGAGGACGTTTAGCTTGATACCATCAAAATGGAATGCACCAAGGTAATATAGGCTTGATAAGAATACGCACGCACAGCGAAGTGGATTTTACATTAGACTATATTCAGCTTTGATGTGGCAAAAATAAAAGAAGGATGCTCAAAGGCTGCAGGCAGTTCGGAGAAATCTCATTAGAAGAAGAGAAAAAGGCAAATATATCCTATTGTAACATTGTACAGAAAGAAACATGATTTTTTTATTGAGCATAGGCAGTATCAGTTAAGTTAGTAGCATTGGCCCTATGGTCCTGTTCTGGTTGGCTAATGCTGCCAGGATACAATATACCAGAAATAGAATGGCTTTTATAAGCCATATAACCGCAGGTTCACAGTTCTAAGGCCATGAAAATGTCCAAATTAAGGCACCAGTAAGAGGTTCCTTTCATTTAAGAAGGGTTGATGACATCCAGAACACCTCTATTGGGGAAAGCATGTGGCTGGCATCTGCTGGTTCCTTGCTCCTGGGCTCCATTACTTTCAGCTTGTTTCCTGTGGGGGTTCCTCACTTGGATTCTCCAGGGTTGGGTTTCATCTTTTGGCTTCCCAAGGCTCTCTGCAGTTCTGGCTTGCTTCACATCTCATGCAGAAGGCTCATAGTGATGTATACTGGGCTCTGCATTCCCAAATGTCTGGGTCTCATGTTGGCTCTGTCATCTCTGTCTCTTCTCTTCTCCAAGCATCTGCATCTGAGGTTTCTCCAAAATGTTTCTTCTTTTAAAGGACTCTAGTAAACTAATGAAGACCCACCTTGAACAGGTGGAGTCACATCTCCAACTAAGCAAAAGGCTACACCCACAATTGAGTGGGTTATATCTCCATGGAAAAAATCTATTCAAAGGTTTCCACCCTAAACAATAGGTCTGGCTCCACAAGATTGGATCAGGACTTAAACATGGTTTTTCTGGGGTATATTATGGTTCTAAACCAGCATGGGTCCTTTTAATTATATCTAATTAACAGGATGCTTTTAAGAGTTTTCTTTTTAAGAAATATTACATTTATGTACATTATAACTTGTGAATACACAATAATATAGCCTACAAAATTTAAATTTAAAAAAAGGGAAGAATTAAAACAAATTGCTGCAACAGAGGATAACATTATGAAAATATTGCTATATTTTATCACACAAAATATTTGGTTAATTTCTTACACTATTAATTACTCCTAATTTCCTCCATTGACTAGTCCTATTACTGTTTTCTTTTTTTTTTTAATAATTTAACACAAATGTAAATGTATAGAAAAATATAAAAAATAATAAAAAATATATAATTTCAAATGAAATGCTTATCCTTACATATTTTACGTCAAAGTAACAACACATATGCATATAATTATATATTATATCATCTTAAAATTATTTTTTGGTCTGGTATGACTGTGTCCTGGGTTGGCTTTCTAAAAACTTAGCACCTTGCAGAAAGATCATGCTTTAGCTTTCAAAAAATGAAGATTCTCAAGCCCCACATCTGGATCAAGAAGAAGACCTAGGGATTTGTATTTTAAAAAGGATACAAGGCATATATTGGTTTAGGAACCACTGTGGTATTCTGCTGGAAGTTGGGGAATTCATAAAGAGTTTTGCCTCAGATTCAGGAAGTTTTATACCCAAGTCACTAAGTCCTAACACGGCACATAAAATACGGAAATCTTAACAGGTTACATTTGACTGTGAGATCCTCAGTATAACAGGATTTTACCTTTTATCCTTGTCTTCCCAGAGATGAAGGAGTTTGCTGGGATTGAACACACCTTGAAGGCAGCAGGGAGACCACACTGTTGTGGTAAGAAAACAGACTTTCAGCTGCCCACTTCTATATCCAGTTTCTACCATTCACTAGAGGTAGGACAACGGGCAAGTTAATATATACCAATCTTATTCTTCTCAGCTATAAAATGAGGATAATAACACATTATACTCAAAGGGTTACACAGTGCCTGGAACTTAAAAAATATTTATATGCTCCCTAAATATAAGCCAAAAAAATAAAAAAGGACAATTTGAATTCTTTCCCATCATTTGACAGATTCCAGTCTTCATGTCAAAGCCCAAAAATAAGTAGAATTGTTTCTTTTTTTTATTGGAAAATACTTAGCTCTGGGATATATATGGTATAGGAAAACGGGATATACACTCACTAATTTGCTTCACATTTCCCATTTATTTGATCTTGCACCATCTGATCCTTGGTTTCAATTGCCTTCCTTTGGGATTTTAATATTATCTATTATATAGGATTCTTTTGAATTAGAAGAATATAATATTTGAAAAAAATCACTAAATATTAAAATGACAGGTAAATTGTACCTATTGTTTCTCTTGTGAGTTAAAAACTATTGCTGATAAATGTATGACCATCATAAATGAATTTAAATAAAATATATAAAGTTATAAATATGGATTGAAAGATTTTCTAGAGGTTATATAGTTTGAATTCATCTTATTTTTCTTATGTAATACTTGAGCTTAGAAGAGGGGAATAAAATTCATGATACCAGTGTTATAGATGTGCTTAATAGAGTCTGATGTAAAAAGAAAGAAAGAAATTCTGTCAATCCCTTGAAGTCTCTGATTGCTTTCTTTCATATTATAATGCTTATTTTCCTTCTGAATTTGGTTGATAATGCATATTGTATTTGGTGCCCTGATAAATATTTCATGCTGACTGAACACTAATGAATGAATTGAGATTGTAAACAGGAACATATAGAACCATCATTTAAGCTCATTCAAATCTCTAAATTTGACAGCAATCTCACAACTGGATGAGCTGGAAAGGAATCCAAATTTCACACTCCTAGAAAGAAAATTAATTTGGGAATTAAGATTTCCGGATATTTCTCCCGAATTCCTGCAGGTCATGCAGTTCTAGATGCCAGGGAAGGGGTAGGAAACAATAGAAAATGATTTCCTATAAAGGTTGACAGCCTTGTTCAACAATAAAAAGTGTCTAAGATCATCATCAAAAAGCATTTAAAGAGCTATTCATATATCTGCACTAGCCTTAGTAAAATCCCAGCTGTAAATCCAATTGAGGCCTCTCAGAAAGAGCACAACATTGTTGGAAAAATCTAACATGCCTCTCCCAGTTCTATGACAGTTATTATATGAATAGTCTTGGGCTAAACTTCTTTTATCTCAGTTTTCTCATCTTTAAATTGACCATAAAACTCCTTTAGAGGACTGTTCAAAGTGTTAGATGACTTAGAATGGATGAAACATATTTTTATACTACAGAAGTGTAATATTAGAGAAAACTATTTATTAAATAAAGGCTTTCTGGAAGCTAACTCCAAATAGATTAGAAATTAGATACCTGCTAATGTCTGTCACTGATGGTTTTTGTTGAAGAGAATGGTTTATCTCTGTGACAACACAAGTGCATTTTGCTTCAGGTAACCAGCTACTACAGTTGTTTTAAAGCATATATGTGTGTGTGAGTGTGTATGTCTGTGCTTGTATTCCACATATACTTTTCACTGCCAATCGATAAAGTAGATCAAACTGCCTGCAGTATAAAGATGAGAAAACTGAGACACAGATCAGTGCAAATGCAGGTAGTATGTGGTAAAGTCAACATTTAAATTAAGTTCTATTTGGACTTCTGGTAGAAGATGGTGGCCATTCTCCTTCATTGAACCCCCCGAAAATATCTGAAAATATTAAACACAGTGGAAAACTCACCACCATTATTTTCAATGAAACAAAGAAACAATAAATTGTCAAATCACAAACTTCAAGGCATTTTCTGTCAAATACCTGAAATCTGGGACAGTATGAGAAGGCCTTAGCCCTGGAACACACTGGCCCAGGTACTGAGCAAGGTATTGATTTGTATATGAATAGGTGATACAGCCCTGAAATTCCCATCCAACAATGAAAATGGTGGAGACAAAGCCAAAGGAGAAATGACAATGCTCAGCCTTTTCCAGTAGACAAAAAAGTAGCCACTTAGCTGAGGGAAAAAGGTAAAGAAGGTGAAGGGAGAGAATCCCTGACACTATTCACAGGGGTGGTAAGTGGCAGAGTGTGGACTTCTTTGCTTGACTCAAAAGCCTACCCCACCCATGATTTTTTTAACCTCTCTAAATTATGCTGCCTCTCTGAACCTCTCTCTGGCACGATCACCTTTAAGTGGAGTTCATCAAGAACATAGGGAGCTGGTATATGAGAAGAATGTTTATATATGATTGACAATTTGTCCTTGTTGGAGTCAATGTCAGGCTATTGAGTTCCTCTTTGAACAGAAACCTGGTTCTAAACACTCCCATTCTTGAAAAATCTAGGTCTATTCATGTATATTTGGAAAACAGTTGGCTTTGCTCTCAGTTCCCTGTCTCCTACACTTTGAGCTTCTTGAGGGTAGGAAATGAGTCTTCAAGGACTAAGCATCATGTCTAGTGCCTAACCGATGTTGAATTAGCATTTGTTAAACTAAACTGCAGAGAACTGGACTCTTCCATTTTAACAGGAATCCTTAATGATGAAATTGTGGGACTATACATTTCTGTAGCCTCTGCATTTAGCATGTTCTTGCACACTCAATCCACATATTTAATACTTGAACAAGGAAGACTTGGAAATGTTTACATACTGCTCTATTTTGACTTAATGTTAACTTGGACTAGTCCATTTACACAACAGAAAGGCCTATTTTTACCTCTCTTTATTTAATGTTTTTTATTTACAGGAAAGTAAAGTAAGTCAGTGGTCTTCCCTTGAGCACTGATTGCTTGACCGGAAATTATCAACAATAGGGCTTGACCAGAGCATGTATGCAGCAGTTTGTGAGCTAGTCATGGGGAAATGGAGCTTGAGTACAATATCAACTCCTATATTCCTCAAAACTACATTGCAGTGTAGGCATCATTTTTTCCATCTTATAAAGTGAGAGGTCCAGATACAAAAGGAGGTTGATCAAGGTTACCTGGTTGGTAAATGGCAAAGTTGAGACTTTATTATGGGTCAAAACCTGTGTTGCATGTGAATTAGCACTTTCCGTAAATTTATATAAAATGGATGAAAACCCTTGAATTAAATAGAATGTGTGAGCAAATCAGAAAGTAAATATGAAATGTACCAATTATGTCCAATCCTCATGTGCGATTTCCCAAAGGAGAGACTAAGTCATGAAATTATTTTAAAGATGAAATCTATAAAATAGAGCAACAAAAAATAAATATTCTCCTGAGATTTTAAGTTACACACATTAGCATTCTTATATGGAAAGGAACCAGTGCGTCATAAATAGAAGAAAGAATAAAAAGGATAACCATTATAACTATTAAGACGTAAAAAGTTATGCAGTGGCCATAAATAATGAAATTGCTTAATAAATCTTTATTTCTAATTATCTTTCCACATTGTCTTCTACTTTCATTTTTGAGCTATATTTCATGGAACATAAACATATTGGACTTCATCAAAAAGGTTTCTCAAATTAAGTACCAAATGTCCCCATTTTATCTTGAATCTCAATCTGCCAAAATCAACCAAGGAAAGAGCTTACAGTAATTCTAAAGCAATTTCCCTTTACACAGTCGTCAAATCACACTGGAAAATAAACCAAATTAACTTGTAGTTACTTCCGTGCCTTCACCTGAGGCTTTGAACCTCAACATGAAAGTGATGGAATGGGTGAAAAGGACAGTTCAGCATAACTCTGGATTTGTACGACCCTCCCTCTACAAATATTCATCTTTCATAATTATGTTTTATTATTTAATCAGACAGCTCCATCCCATGAATTTCAGATTTTTTTTTATTTGCAGGTTCAATTTAATATGTCCTCTGATCTGACTGAAAAAAAAAGTATAACATCATTCAAACCAATTAAAAAAAAAAAAGAGAATAAAATTAGACCAAAGTAAAAAGACCTGAACTTTATTTATATGGCTTTCCTTTTGATAAATAGCTTATTTCTGTTGACAAATAGTACATTTCCTTTCATTCATTTTATTGCCCTTTTATTGCCCACTATTCTATTAAATACCCACCATGTTAAAAAGAACCCTGGAGACATAATGAAAACACAACAACAAGATTCCTGCCCTCATACTTTTCATACAGAGCATACTTTTCAAATAATGATGTTTATCCTGAATAATCACTCTCTTCTTCCAAGCTCATTGCAGACAGATATAACTGGGTCAAAAGAACAAAATGTCTATTACTGGTTTTCCAAACTGCTAAAACATCAAACAAGATGGAGAGGATTAGCTCTTAGCATCTCTCTCCTACCTCCTGTGAAATTTGGCCTGCCACCATCATCTCTTGCCCAGAGCTTTGCATTAGCAAAACAAGGTAGCCCTGCTTCTATACCCATTGAACTAAAGTCCATTCTCCATAAAACAGCTACGTGATCCTTTCTAAACTTAAACCATATCATGCTACCTCTTTGTTTAAAACCCTCCAATTTTTCCTACCTCAGAATAAAATCCAAAGAATTTGGATGTTTTAAGGCTCTCTCCAAACTCTCCCATTTCCCTCCTGTAAGCCCATAACCATTTCGTCACTGTCTCCTGTTACTGCCAAGATGACTACAAAAGGATGAACTATTTCCAGAAAGAAATAAAAGTCACATTCTGTGAAATGCATTCTCCCTCATTCTCGCAGTCCTGGTACATGATCTTAAATTTACAGGGAAGAAAGGAGACAGAGGGATCTTTGATTTTCTTAGCTTTTCTTGAACCTAATCTGTGAATATCATTTCTGACACACAAGCCAAAGGAAACTGAACTTTGAGGATGAAAATTTAATTCCTTGATTTGGAGATTAGATAATGTCTAGGCTCTGTGTAGATTATTCTCAAACCAGATTTGTTATAGTGTTTTTCTTCTTAGTCCAAATAAGAAACAGTAGTAACACTGTTAACACCTGCCCTGAGATGTTGTTTTCCAATTGTTGTCCATGTTACCCTTCCATATATTTGCTGACGCCCACTGCTTGCTGGGTGGGGGGATGGGCACTGGACATGGAGCGCTGAAGGAGACAGTTTCCACCTCTAAGCAACATGCACTCTCTAGCAACAGAGACAGAAACCAGTGGTTCCACTGCAAACTTGCAGCTGTAATGTAATGTAAATATACCATGTCTAGAAGTTAAACTTAAATCTGTGTCTTCTTGGGCAAGTCACGTGACCTCTCAGCTATAGTTTTATCATTTGCAAAAGGAAATCATGATTAGCTTGACATAAAAGTACTGGTTTAAGGGTGGCACATAGTAGGTATTCACTAAGAAGCAGCTATCATTCAAATGCAAAGTCAGTGTTTCAGTGGTATTGCCATGACTTCAAATTTTGATGTTGTAGCCAGCATGTCATAGAATTGTCTAATTCATTCAGAAGCCAACAATCAATGCGGAAGCAAAGTTGGGGTAGGGGTTATGTCAATGGTGGGAATCAGAAAGGAAATAGAAGGAATGACTGTAAATAAAAATTCTGGATCAACCTCTATGTTTCCTTGAGATGGTTTTATTTTCACCATTTTAGAGACCCAGCTTCCTTATTACTGTTGGGCAGTCAGTAACTCAACAAATCCTGGCCATTTTGACAGAGCCAACTGTAAAATCAACCATTTTCAAATCTGACCTTTCTTTTTATACACACGTAATATAGGTTTCTTTGCTTTTAGCTGATTGTTCTTGAACCTTATTCAGAAACAGTCCTTTGATAGGAAGGGGAAAGTGTCTAAAATTGTCTAGAAGTTGCCAAGTGTCAATATGTGCTAAGAATGTTTACATCACCTTAGTTAATCCTCAAAACAGCCCTGTATCATGTCCTGATTGCAGCCAGGGATTCAAGTTCAGAGAGGTTGCATATATTGCTACAGGCCACAGAGGTGGTAAGGGGTGGAAGGAAGAGTGTCTTTCTTTACAGAGAATTGTTGTTGTTTAATATGGTAAAATTCAAGGGGAGCTTTCCACAGGAGAGCCAACACCCTTTATTCTTATTACCTGCTCTTCAGGAAACCACCTGACTTAACATTGTTTTCTGAGTGAAAGTCTCCCGGCAAGAAAAACTCTGGGAAGTCAACACTTGTCCTTGATCTTCAAGTAGCATCATCTCTCTCTACAAAGGACCCAGTAGCTACTGATAAATCTCAACTGACTTAGGCAGATGCAAGTCAATGGAAGACCCCGGAGAATTGATGACATGCAAGTTATTAGCACCTGCCAGGTTGAAGACCAGATGCTTGATCAAGGTGTCTTGCCTAAATTTTTCCTCATATAAAACTCCGGTTGAACAATTTAAATGGTTTTCATTGCTGCAAGCGTTCAGAGAGCTTTTAATGTGCTAACAGGCATATTACAAGCGTATTTTTTTTTAAATCTGAAGAGCTTACTGTTCTGCTGAAGATACTTTGGAAGCAAATGTAATAATAATAAAGTAATAATAACAAAATAAGCTGTAGTCAAGGTTATTATATTCATTACTAGTTATTATATATGTGTGTATACATATATGCATATATATACTTGCTTCACATGTCAATAAAAAACTAATTATTGAGCCTTGGTTTCTTGCCAAAAACTGTTAACTCCTCATCTGTATGAAAATCCTATAAGTTAAAAACATAAAATACTATGAAACAATATAACTGATGTGTATGGACTCTGAGGCAGAACTGCCTGGGTTTATACCACAACTTTCTTGCTATGTAGCCATGCATAAGATCCTTTGTCCTTCTGTGTTTTAATTTCTTCATCTATAATGTCAGTATTATAATGTTTGCATGTATTATAATCTGTCATCCCACTGTGCAAATGAGGAAACTGGCGCTTAGAGTGACGTGATCTAAACGACCTAGGCAATTATTCATTTTATACTGAGAAAAGCAAGAGTAGCAATCCTTAGGGAAAGGATTTCTGATCATGGAGCATGAAGACCTAGACTCAAACCCTAGATTTGCCAGTCATCTGGCAAGCGATATCTCCTGCCCAAATTTCCCTCACAAGTAACTTAGGTAGGTGTCTGATGCTACCCCACCCCCCTCACTTTGCCATTTTGAGAATTAAATGAGATAATGAATTGGAAAGCAGCCAGCATGGGGCCTGGTGCACCAACATTCAGTAAATGTTTGCAGAATCTAAATGATCTCTTTGCAACATTCTCTTCCCATTAAACTCCAAAGGAGAAAATGGCGTTTTAAGATAACAATGATAGAAAACTGAGCCAGCAAGTCATTGTGTAAGTCAAAGATATTTTTTTTTTCCTTTCCAGGAAACACAGCCATTTCTGAAATTGCAAATGCAATTGCCACCCTGTGGAGGCCTCCTAAGAGAATTTTATCTTACATTCATTTTTCTCCTAGGGACTTTATGTTGGATAAAACTTGCATGCATATGCTTTTCTATACCTTACCTTTCCCACACATTACCCAACACATACTTCTTTGTCTATCATTGTTTCTACTGTCCAATGTACTTTTAATTTATGTATTGACTGCATTTAAAACTATTTTAGTCTTTAGAGACTTGAGGGTATTTTTCAATATAAAGTAAACATTGAATGGAGCTCACTCAACCTCATATAACTCCACTGGGTTCAGACGCTACATCTGACCATTTAGTATATGGAAATTTTGCAACTTGAACATGGAACAGAAACAACTTCCCTCTCAGATGCTCTTCAAGATGCCATCGATTGCTTGATGGCTGACTACTTCTGCTGTGTGTGCTCACGTCACGTTCAGACATTCACCTTTGACTGGTCTTCATCTGATCACACCATTTATTCCCTCTTATTTTACTCTTTTATTTGGCAAACATTTACTTACCATCTACCATTTGCTATGTACTACGAAAATCACAAAGTTGGGGGCATGGGGGATTTTATTCTCTTTGACCTGCTGATATGTACACAGATAATTTCTGTACACTTGACAGCTACAATTAGAAGCACATGACTAGAATACAAAAGAGTGAGCATTTCATTGGCCCTGTCAGATACAGCAAAGGTTTTGCATGAGAATTGGGTGTTTGAAAGTGAGCATGAGTTACCACGAAGGAAATGAATTGAATATGCAGAATTCCCGGCAAGGGAATAGCATGTATAGAGTCACAGATTTGGGAATGACTGCAAACTGGAAAAAAATGTGTATCGGGAGAAGGACCATAAAAGGAAAAGAAAACATACAATTGTAGCAAATTTATAAAATCTGAATAGCGTCAGGATGATAGAAAAGCAAATCTAATGGCAAAGGTGTCTCCTATGGTGACAGTACCCATGTTTTAAACCTTTTTTTAGTACATATGAGTAAAGGCAGATTTGTGCAGATTTAAAAAGAAATTATTGGGGAAATTAGAAAATTAGTGATCTTAACATATTTAGAAGAGAGGGTTACAGTTTATTATTTTTAACAGTGAAAATGATTTTCATTATTTTAAATATGCCAGCATCCCTTAACTTTTAAGATAAAGTCTAAGAGTCTTAGCAGAGCTTGGAAGGCCTTCTGTGAACTACTACCTCTTAAACTTTCCAGCCTTGGCTTCTGGTCCTTGCCAGGTTGCATTTAAACTCCACTCCACCCAATCATTCTCTTGTCCCCAGATTGTGCCATTGTTTCCCTCATCACACTGTAATCACACAGACTCTTCTACATCCAAAAACTCTGTCCTCCCACCCCAGACCTACCTGCCTTAGTAAATCCTAATTATTCCTCATGTCTCTGCAACCCTCCTTTGAGGGGCTTCCACTGAACATCCACTCAATCTCTGTTTTAGAAAATCAGGGAGGGGTTCTCTCCTTTGGTTTCCCATAGTACACTATGCTTCTCTCAACCAGAGCAGCTAATTAATTGAATTACTGTGGTTATTTGTTATAACAGTAGGTGTGAACTTTGTTCATGCTTTCATTTGTTTGTTCATTCATTTATTATTCATCAAAAATATATTGATGACTTCTTATGGCAAACACTGTGAAAAGAATTATGATTTTTTTTCTTTACAGAACTTATAATGTAGTGTGAGAAATGAAGGGACTGAAAAGTGTGGAAAAGTAAGGTTTAGAAAAGTTTTATGAAAGAAGACATTTTCCAAGCTGAGATTTCATTCGTTCCTGCACTCACTATTCATTCAGTACCAAGATATTTGTGATAGATTGGTGAACAAAACAGATCGAGACCCCTACGCTGTGACACTTAGTGTAGGGAGAAAGAAAATAAATAATTAACATAAGTAAGTGAATAATAATGTATGTTATAAAATGATAGGTATAGAAAAAAATTAGTAATATGCCAGGTACCAAGATATTTGGGATATATCAGTGAACAAAACAGATCAAGATCACTGCCCAGTGGATCTGACATTTAGTGTAGGAAAAAAAAAAAAAATTAACATACCTAAGTGAATGATAATGTATGTTATAAAACAACAGGCATAGATAAAAGGGGGAAAAAAGAAGGAAAACACAGAGGAAGACAAGAGGGTTTAAAAGTGTGGGAAATGGTGGATAGGTGTAGGAAAGGATCACTGACCTTGGGAGAAGTGAGGTGCTTGGAAGTGGGGAGGGGTTGCAAGTGCATACGGGAGAGTTTCAGGCAGAAGGAATATCATTAAATGTCATAGGTCACCGAAGACAATGAGGAATATATCAGTTAAAAGCAGGCAAGCAGGAAATAAGTGATATCCTCAAATTAGGATAATCTGAAGAGGGTTTAATTCAAGAAATTTGGATATAAAGATAATCACAAGGAATAGGGTAGTGCCCAAGCTAAGAACAGTGGAGCTCCAATACACCATCCATTGAAGGACAAGCAGAGTGGGCAGTTATCAGAACCCAGAAATGAGAGGGCCTTGTGGATGGGCTGTGACAGAAGCTATGGTTAAAGAATGGTGGAAGCCAGTGGAATTAAATGTTCTGCATTTACTATCCTCCCTCCCTTTAATCTATAGCCACTGCTTCCCATTAATGGAATTTAACTGGAAACCAGAGCTCAAGGGAGCCCTGGAGCGTACAACAAGTTTGAGAGGGGTGGAGAGTGGTTTTGGAGAGACAAATGCAAGACATCTTCACTGGGCAAATACAAGAATGAGAGACTCCTTTGCAATTAATGTGCTTAATAATAAACGGTTAATAAAATGAATTAAAGAGAGGATTTGATATGAGGTTAAAGGACAATCAATGAAATCTACTGTTGGTGAAAAAGATCGTGGAAGGAAGACAGGATGGAAAGCAGTAAACACTTGCCATGATTGTCCATGAAATCAGCGTTTGGAGAAAAGGTCATTATAACCTTACTTAAAAAACACTGCAAAATTTTGAGTATTTTTTTCTACATTTGCATATGATTGCTAATGTTCTATTCAGTGATTATGGTCCTTCCATATCACGCTCTCACTCATCCTTAGAAGGACTATTGTGTGTGCCAACCAAAGCTGAGGATTCAGCTAATACAGAAACACTCAACAAACAATGGTGATGTCATCTGGAGGAAAACAACCCAGATACCAAAAAACAGCCCAGATACCATCAAATACTCAGAGAAAAGAAAAGAAGAAAGAATGGGTTCTTTTTCATTGGTTTGATGGCCTTCTTACAACCTGTGCTTCACTGGTAACTGATGATATTCATATTTATTTGAAAAATTGGATTACAACAGGATTTCATTGTGGAATCAGAACCATGATGCAGCTGCCAACAAATGCACTTTAAGAGAATACAAGATGAATCTTCTTTTCCTGACCCTGCCTTACGAGAATGAATAAAGCAATAAAAAAAGGAAGAAAGAAAGTAGGGAAGGAAAGTATCAGAGTAAGAATGGGGAGCAAAGCTGTTTTATTTTATTTGAATGCTATGAAAATGTGATGCTCATTTACTTTATGGTCAGATTTACTGGTTTGATTTCCTTGGCTTAACTCTTTCTCTTCCATGCTATCTTGCTCTCAACAAAAGAAGCTATATAAAAACTTCCAATCTGGAAAAGATTTGCAACTCTAATTTCTTTGCCAAGTCTGCGTTGAGAGCTTATACTAATTTCTGAGACATTTAAGTGACTGAAAATGAAACTTGACATACAGGTGTCTCTATCAAATGGGCACAGAATCCTGAAGGGGCCTATACTCTCTGGATCTCTCTCTCTGAACATTTTCTCTCTATGGGACACATCAGGGTGGAACTGTGTGGAAGGCTGGGGAGCCTTTTATCCATGGTTCGGACTGGAGCAAGTTCCAGAGAGTATTAAGAATCATAACTGCAGACTTGTTTCTAATTAGTTATCGAAGCCAGGGGCTGTGGTGAGCCCTTGAACTGGAGCACAGTTGAGAACTGGAAAGGAAAAGATTGAGGAATAATGACTATGAAGAGGTTATCAGATGGCAGATTAAAAAAATAAAATTGTAAATGGACAATTGGGGATGGCTGGTAGGGGGAAGGACACATGATTCCTAATGGATATAGATGGGGATTAGAAACTGCAAGTAAAGTGTTAATTCTGCCTCTTAAATTTCTGACTTTAGGGGAGTGTCAGTGTTATTTGTAGCACATTGTGAACAGATGTTTTCCCATGGATTTCTAGAATGGGATTTTGAAGGGCTGTGGACCAGAGTAAAAGGACTGATGTAGTGTGAAATTAGAGTTGTAAGTGATTAACAAAATGGAAAGTTTCTGCCCTGTAACTGTTAAATGACCTTGCTAGAGTCTATAATCCATGGTGGTATGCAAATATTAACAGCTTACAAGTAGCTATGCATATCAGATAGACTTTCCACATAAACCATACAAATTCGATTTCACGCAGGAACATAGAAGGTGGCGTAGCATTACTAATATTGCTATTTACTACCGAACTATTGCTTCTTTCGGTCTCCAGAATCCATTTTATGTAGCCAAGTTACTCTAGGCAATTTCACCCCTATCTCTTAATTTTTGACAATCTAGAACAGTGACATTGGCCGAAAGGTGTAGAAATTTCTTCAGAGGTTGTCAATTTAGAATCAGAGATCAATATAGAGTGTTTTGAGAAGATCTAATCCTGTCACTTATCTACTGCTTAAATTCTAGTTATATACCCAAAAGAACTGGAAGCAGGGACTTGAACAGATAATTGCAAACCGGTGGTCAAAGTGGCATTATTCACACTTGTCAAAAGTTGGAAACAACCCATGTGCATCACAAGATGAATAGAAAAAGGAAATCAGGTATATATACATGTTGAGATATTATTTAGTATAAAAAGGAATAAAGTAATGATACGTACAATGACATTGATGAAACTTGAAGACAACATGTTGAATGAAATAAGCTGGTCACAAAAAGACAACTATGTGATCTTACTGACATGAAATAATTAGAATAAGCACACCATAGAGTCAGAATTAGGTTACCAGGGGATGGGGTAGGGTAGTGAAGGCTTAAAATGCACAGAGCTTCTAATTGGGACTATGGAAAAGTTTCGGTGATGGATGGTAGTGATGGTAGCACAACATTGTGAATGAAATTAACAACATTGAATTGTATTTGTGGTTAAAAAGGGAATTTTTAGGTTGTCTATATGTTACTGAAAAAGAACTTAAACAATGAAATTGCACAACATGAACAATGAACCCTAAGTTGAACATGGACTACAGTTGATAGTATAATTATAAAAGTGTCCCATCATCCATTGTAACAAATGTTCCACACCAATGCAACATGTTAATAATAGATAGTATATGGACGAATTATATGAATGCTTGTTCTGTAAATCCAGAACATCTCTAACAAAGCAAAAAATAGTTTTAGTATATTTTTTATTTAGCACACAGTTATTTCCCACTTGCTATTCATTGAACACTGTTTTGTACAGGGGACTCCTTTGCTTCTGGGACATTATCTTAAACAATTGAAAGAGGAGTATAATATTGAATTCAGATAATCATAATGGGGATTCACATGGAAATATTTATATTCACACACACATATACATGTTGGAGAGAAGGTGGAGAAACACGTGGCTTCTCATTTCCTACTCTGTACCGAAGGCTAAGTGCCCAAATATTAAATAGAATAAGAAATAGACCCTGTCCTTGAGCTCACAACCTAGTAGGCCATGCAGACACCTCAAGCAGAGGTGTTGAAATTAGGAAGCAACAAATATTAAATAATTTTACAATTATGAGCCAACAAAATATTAAATAGTTTCACAAATATATGCCATCTATCAAGTGTCCTGAGCATTAATCTTGGGCTTTTTCTAAATATGAAGCTGCTCTCTGTCTATAATAGTCTGTAGAAACTGGTATGAAGCTTCTTATCCCACATATAACATTTAAAACCTTACATTGAAGCTTTTCCCTCTGAAATTGGGGGTGAATATTAATTGAACAGATTTTACTCCTACTATTCCCTTTGCAGTTCTTACTAAGAGAAAACAATGAGTAGTCTTTTCTTAAAGCTGATGAAGTTCCACAAAACTAGTCATTCTCTGTATGTTATTCCAGTGGTGTATGTTTGCAAAATGGTGTGGTGATGTTGGCACTCTTCTCAGATCTGAAAACATAATAGAGTCACTAAATCCCCTGAGGCCAGCATCGGTTTCATAAAATGGATAGTGTAATATTTATCTCAGGGTTGTTTTGAAAACTATAGGAACTAACATAAGTAAAATCCCCAGAAGTAGTGTCAGGATCTAGTAAGTTGAATGGTTTAAGCATAGTTAAATTTAAGTGGATGTACAAATGCTTAATCAGGAAATAGCTGAGAAGTATAAAACTATGTATCAGAATTTAAAAATAAATGCAAGAAAAATTATACTTGGTCAGATTCATAACATATAGGATATAAAAAAAGTGCATTTATTTATTTATTATTTATACTTTATTTAGGAAGGCAAATCACATAGTTTCAGGACGGTATATCAGGCAATCAAGTGTGTTGGCTAAACTCCAGACAGGAAGAACATGGTTCCCTCTAAAGTGTTATTTGAAGAGAGTTGAAGGAAGGGACTATTTACCAAGGTATGGACTGGTTTTAAGAAAACTGACCAGTACACCAAGCCTCAGATGCCTGAGGGGTCTTCACCAACCACAAATGCAGGAACTGTGGCCTTCAGTAGAGGGAAGTAGGTAGCCACTGGTATGTGATCTCACTGTCTGACCTCTTCCCTCCTGCCACTGAGTTTCATCTGTAGAACTCAAACCAAGTCAGAGGAAGAGAGAAAACTCCATGTTAGCCCTGTGGAGGAGAGAACAGTATGGAGAAGGGCAGGCAGTGGATTTAAAGGAACAGACAAAAGATAACCAGGACAGAGGGAAGGGGCAAACAGAAATAACATAAATCACCATAAGGCATTGGAATGTGTATGAAAATAAGGGGTTTTTTTTTTTTAAATGTTATATGGACACAGATAACAGCAATTTAAATAAATGCTCCTCAAGATTATTTTCTGCTCTGTGATCATGGTTTTATATCCTTGAGTCCTTTATGCCCAAAATACTGAAAGAGCCCTTGACTCCAAATAGCTTTAGTTCTTTTCCTTGCTGCTCCTATAATTCAAAGAACCAAAAACTAATCTATTGTCCCAACCTAAATCTTCCCTTGTAATGTTTGGGAAGTTACTTTTTCCTGGAACTTAAGTGAGGTAATCCATGAAATAGTTGAGCTGAACACATTAATTCCTGAGACAGATTCAGCTTCTAGGATTCTGTGCCTAAGTTTATGGCTTGGATAGTCACAGAGCCAGGAAGGGAATGGGTCTAAACCCCAGGGCAAGTATGAATAGATTTGTTCAAGTAGTTTAATGTTAGGCAGAGGAAGGGAAAAGTGGAGTTCCTCCTGCTTGCATCCTTAATATAGACTTGGTGATTTCACGTGATCAAAATGTTGTCTGTACTAAATTGTCACCCATGCAGATAATTTCTAAGGATAATGAGCACAATTAAAAATCATTGTAATCCTCCATTTAGACACCTTTCTACAATTAACATATTGCCAGTGTGACTCTTCCTACATTGCTCTCCTCCAGCTACCTTTCAATCTAGGTGGAAGGCAATTGGAATTAAGTCTGTAATTAAATTTTTATAAGAGATGACATCACATTCTTTGGTAAATCAACATTTACATCATTATCATATCCTCAGTCATGCTGTCCCCTAACAGAAGTTAGTACATCCCACATGGTTCTTGTGTAATCCTTCACAGATATGTTTTGGCTTTTGGTTGAACATAGTTTCACTGAGTACTCTCACAGTAGCAGGCACTGAAATGTGTGCTTTTATCCACTTGATCTTACTGATTCTTCAGAATAGCTCAATGAGGAGAGCTAAGACTTTTTCCATTTACATCTGAGTTCATTGAGACCTCTTCTTTTTGCCCATACTGTCCTGTCTGTACAGAGATGCACTTACCTCCAATTTCTTCAGCTGATCAATTCCCTACTCATCTTTCAAAATTGATCACAGGTGATACCATCTCCAGAGATCCAGAGGAGGGGCAGTATAGAATAGTGCTTGAAAATACGGGCTCTGGTGCAAGCTTTCTTGGTTGTAAAACTGAACTTGCCATTTACTAGCTGTGTGACCTTGGCCATGTTATTTAACCTTTCTATTCCTCAGGTTTTTCATCTAAAAAATGAGGGCATTTAGAATAAATGTTGTATTTCTCATTTTCCCTTGTAACAATATAAATTACTTCTGGGACATGCCTTTAAATAAAGGTGAAATGGCATTCTTTCTCCATTCTTCCTTCCTGTTGCTGGAATGGGGAAGTAATGGTTGGAGCACCAGCTACTGCATTGGATCACGAAACACCTCAGGATAAAACACCATTACTGCAGAACACAATGTGAAAGGAGTTCAGGTCTTTGTCATTGTAGACAACCTACCTGTGAACATCTGTGTGAATGAGAGAGAAAATGAACAAAAAAAACCCTACCATATTTATACCACTTTTATTGGGATTTTCTGAAACTCATAATCATAGTTAAACCAACTCCTTTGCTAAAACAGAAAGCAAATCAGGCTGAAGTCACAGCCAGGAATAAAGAATGTACATTGGTCTTAGGCTCACTTATTTTGTGTCATTGAGGAGCAGATACATTCTCACACTTACTGATGAAGCACATGTTTCTGTGCCTTAGTGTGGCCTAGTAGGCCCTGAATTCTGAGGTACTTTATTTTCTTCTCCAGCCTTTTCTCTTTTCGCTATAGAAGACTCACCTGATTCCACCCTAGTCCTGAGGAGGTTAGGGTCTCTGCTTCCCTTGCATAGTCTCAGAGCAACTGTTCATTTTCTTTGCAACTCCGATCAAATTGGGATTAATTTATATGTTAACATCTGCCTCTTCTACCAGAAAGTGAAGACTCGGGAGACAGGGTTCCCTTCTGTCTTCCTTGGTGAATACCTCTCACTCTGTATAATTTCTGCCACATGGAAAATACTTAATAATGCTTAGTTCCATGACCATGTATCATTTTGGTGACTTTCTTTTTTAAATCTTCAAACTATCAAAATTATCAAGAACATTTTAAATGAATGAAAGACTAAAAGACAATATGTTAGATTCCTTATTAGAAAATGGAGACATTTTCTCATTGAATCCTCACAACAATCTTTTGATACAGATATTATGATTTTACAAATAAAAGGCACTAAACCAAGAAACCAACACACAGCTAAAGCTATATTGGACTGGAGAATTACTTAAATGTGCCCAATTTCTCTAGAAGAAGCTAGACAATGGCCGTCTCTATCCACCTTTTGTCATCCAAGCGCAGTATTGGCTGTGGAATTTCCTAAGCTGCTTCTCCCCTGAAGAATCAGATCAGACCAAGAGCTAAAGTGAATCAGAGCTAAATTGAATCAACTAATCGATGGCTTAGAATCTTTTGATAAAATATGCTATAGAAATTCTAAGTTTAAACACATATACACACTTTTTTTTATTCCCAAGAGATGGCATATCCCTTACAGGCAGCATCCTACAGAGTAGATAGGAACAGAGTAGGGTGGTAGGCAGAATACGCCCCTGCCTCCAAAAAGAGATGTCTACGTCCTAACCCATAGAAATTGTGATTATGCAACTTTATATGACAAAAGTGACTTAATATGATCACATTAAGCAATTTAAGATGAGGGGATTATCCTAGTTTATCCAGGTGGCTCCAATGCAATCACAAGGGTACTTACAAAAAGGAGGAAGGAAATTCAAGTTCAAGGACTGAAAAACACTACAATACTGGCTTTGAAGAAGGAGGAAGGGACCACAAACTAAGGAATGCAAGCAGTTTCTATAATCTGGGAAAAGCCAAGGCGACTGACTCCCTTAGAGTCTCTGGAAGGAAGGCATCTTTGCCAACATCTTGATTTTAACCCAGGGAACCCCTTTTCAGACTTCTGATCTCCAGAGCAGTAAGATGATAAATCCTTGTTGAATGAGAAACCACCAGGTTTGTGCTAATTTATTAGAGCCACAGTAGAAAATTAATATAGGTAACGAGGAGTAAACTGGCTAGTTGTATATTTAAGAAATAAATTCATGTGCTGTTTATGGCAAAAGAATAAATATTCCTTCACAGCATCAGTTCACTGGAAGACGCTGGGCTTGGGTTCAGGTTTCTTGGTGCCTTGGTCCAAATTGCATTTATTTTTATGTGTATTGAGACAGAATGCTGTGAGCTGATAGTGTTAGGTAAGCTGGATTCAAGTCAAGTCAAGTGCCACCATTTACTGTAATTACTTACTGTCTGTAATGACTATGGGGAAGTTATTTAACCTTCCGTACCTTAATTTGCACTTCTGTGCAACCCCTGTCAGGGTTATTCTGAGGACTAACTTGAGTAATGCAGGAAAAGCTCTGAAATCTTCATGGGCTATTAAAACATATTAGCCTTCCTACATATTTTTCTTCCCCATTTCCAAAGATAGTCAGAAATCGAGAACTGCCATAAGGCAGACTGGAGAGAAAAGTGCACATTTTTTCTAGGACTATAAGAAAAGAAATATATTCAGTGACTAGCAAAGTACCTCATGCATAGTAGCTGCTTACTCCCCTATTCATTTCCTGGAATGTAGCCTGGGAGCAATTAGCTAATTAGGAATGGAGGCTGTGCCCTGAGCAGGTGGGCTCAACATAATCTTGACCATGACAAGTAATATGTCACCAGGGTCAGAAAGTTCCCTAGTCTTCTGAGTCTGTGGAGTGAGTCTTTCAAAAATTGTGTTCTTTGCAGAAGGGAAACAGATAATGGCTCCTTGCCAAATTCGCTATTGGGTTTGGATCTTATATGTGTAAGAGGTTGTTGGGAATGTAGAGAAAGCTGATTCTATGTCTGTGACCATTTTTCTCCTAGGGCTGGGGTTGAGGGCAGCCTTTGAACCACGTGACTTCTAGGATTGTCCTCAAAAGAGATGATGTGCTTGTATATAGACACATATTGACATGTCCATGCAAGCTTGGGCTCTCCTGCTGAGAGCTTTCCTCAGTCTCTGTTCCAATGATTCTTTCTGAGGATTTCCAGTTCACAAAAATGTGATGTGCCCAAGCTATGGAATTAGACACATGTGCGTTGAGATGCCGTTATGTCACAGAGTTGTAATAATAAATCAGTGAAATGGGGAATGTGAAGGTCATAAACTGAGACATTATACAAACATTAATCAAATATAGTTAACCAAATTCTACCCATACATTTGGGGCCAGAATAAAAATCCTGCTTTTTCAAGCCTTCCTGTTGACTCCCAAACATAATGCTATTACCCTTCTCAGAATTTCCACTACCCAATATACACTTTCTAGCAATTGGCTTTTTTTTTTTTTTTTTATGTATTTTACATCTATTACTTTGTCTTCCCTAAGCTGTCCCTTAGCTCATTTTTAAGGAGAGAGATGTCATTTCCTACCTGGTTGCATCCCTCCTACCCCATTTCTAAACAATACTTGGCTCTTTTAAGAGTTCTATAAGCATGTAGTTAATTGCATTTAACATTGAAATTACTTTGAAGTCCAAACTTTTAGAACAGCACATCAGGCCCAGCATACTTTTCCAGCACATTACTCACAGCTCTTACAGTCAGTGCTTCGGTCACAACTAAAGAGGCACCATCTCCTGGGTGCCATGCCCTTCATGCCCAATGCTTTTGCTCATGCTATTCATTTTTCCTGGAAGATTTTTCCCAACCTTTCCACTTTTAAACCCTTACTCTGTCAAGGCCCAGATCAAATATTACCTCCTTTGCACACCTTTTGCTGATTCTCTTCCAGCAGTATCAGTTGCTCCCACTACATGTGGTTGGTGTGCATATTGATATGCCCATCAATCAAAGCAATTTATGTATCACAATATAGCTATTGCATGCTTATCTTCCCTACTAAACTCCGACAGCCATGAGAACATAGACCACAGATCTTTTGCATTTTTTTCTCATATTTGCCTCACATAATAGACACTCATCTATATCTGTTGAACTGACTTGATTTGATTTTCCACTCTGGAC
The DNA here is from genome assembly GCF_023851605.1 of Tamandua tetradactyla. NCBI lineage: Eukaryota > Metazoa > Chordata > Mammalia > Pilosa > Myrmecophagidae > Tamandua > Tamandua tetradactyla. Next base: position 64,218,624 of record NC_135334.1, on the reverse strand, counting down.
TTAAAAAACCTGTGATGAATATTGTGCAGAAATCCATTAGCATTTGGATGCTGACATCTTATCCTTTCTGACTGCTAAGTATCTGTCACTCTCCCCAATTTAAGCTAACATCTGGCTAATCTTTAGTTTGATTTATCAGATTCCTTCTCAACCAGATGCATGGCAACCAGCTGGAAGACCCTATCAGTTTGACTGTTCTGTAGTCCCATCTAAACCTGTCAGTTCAGGTGCCCTTTGAATTACAAATACTAAACCCAATCCTGCTTAAGAATCTCAGACTATAATCACAGCTGAGAAGTGCTAAAGCTCCTTATTTTTGACATACATATGGATACAGTTGATTTCTTTAGGAATTGAGCTAATAAAAAAGTGAAATGCATGATCTATGAAATTAGAAGGGTGTGAGTTCATACTTTATCTCTGGCATTTGTTACGTTTTTGACATTGGGAAAATTACTTATCCATTGTGCTTCAGTTTTCTCTTCTGTAAAATGGGGAATAAAATATGATTTTTTTTGAGGATCACATGATGATATTTATCAAGTGCTTAGCACAATCATATTATGAGGGTGAATCACTAGCATTCTTTGAAGACTACAATATTCTAGGCTTCATGTGAGGGATTGGCATAGAGCTGTGCAAGCAAAGATGAATAAAGTAAAATTTTTGCCTCAAAGAACTCAGCCATTTTGGAAAAACAGTGAGGTAAATTAAAAGTTGCAACTGTGATTTGAGAGAAATGCTGGAGCTTTACCTAGGATTGAGGAGCACAAAGGACAGACAAATAATCCAACCTAATGAGTTAAGGGAGGCCCTCAACTATGACGTGATTCAAAGGCCAAGAGAGTACCCATACTATCTGAGTAGCTCTGACTTCCCTAGATATCCTCAACTCCATCAACAGGAGACAAAGGGCCCACCTACAAAGAAGTAGAAACACTCCATCTCAGACAGAGGTCAAGAGAGAGCCAAGCACACACCTCTTAGACTCACTAACACAGAGAATGCCACTGCAGCTTTAAATCTACCAGATCTCATCTTATTATGCCTTCTGTCCCTGTTATTGCCCACCAACCCAGGAAGCCCCAGATATACAGGCTACTCCTTACCTCTACACTCTAATCTCCCCAAAGCAGAATCTCCTGTTTCATTCCCACCCTCCACTGAAACTTGTGGAATTCAGGATATTCACCGGCAAAATATCTTACATCTTCAAACTCTTCTCTGAATGTCCCTTTCACCTTTTTGCTCTTACAGAAATTTGGTCCCCTCCTGCATCTGGGGACTCTGTTTCCTGTCTAGCCTTTCAAGTGGAGGTAAACTCCATATTCCATTTGCATGCAAGAGCTGGTTGGAACCTGCTCCCGAGAGCTGGGTGTGCATGTTTCTTCCCAACTCTGTGTTCCGTAACATCTGATAGTGGCTTGGAGACACCTTGATGCAATTTATACCTTGGAAATTGGGAAAACACTGCAAATCCGGGATATATAATTTTGGGTGGTAGTTTGTTCTGTAGAGTGCCAGTTATTAACCATTTAAAGGCACATCGCTACCATACTCCATAAAAAATAAAAAATAAACAGCTTTGAACCCCAACCTTTCAGACTTGTCTCATTGTCATCCTAGCCAATATAACTTTTACCTTAAGTCTTAGCTAGTGTAATATACATAAATAGATGATCTTCCTAACACTCTGGCCTCACAGCAACTTGACCTGTCTCCTTTCTTGAGATGGTTTCAACCTTCACTCTACCTCAGCCATTTTCTACCTAAATTTCCTTAGATCTGATCATCCATAACTATAATACCTCTATAATTTCAACCATAAACATCTCTTTTTAAATATTTTAATTGACAAATCTTCATACACATACATTCCATACATGGTGTATGGTAATGGCTCACAATATCATCACATAGTTGTGTATTTATTGCCATGATCATTTTTTTAGAATATTTGTATCACTCCAGAAAAAACAGAAAAAACAGTCAAACATACCATACCCCTTACCCCTCCCTCTCACTGACCACTAGTATTTCTATCTACCACATTTATTTTACCCCTTACCCCCTATTACTTATTATTTTTAATCCTTAGTTTTTTACTCATCTGCTTATACCCTGAATAAAAGGAGTGTCAGACACAAGGTTTTCACAATCACACATTAATGCTGTAGAAGTTATATCTTTATATAATCGTCTTCAAGAATCAAGGCTGCTGGAACACAGCTCAACAGTTTTAGGTACTTCCCTCCAGCCACTCCAATATGCCATAAGCTAAAAAAGGATCTCTATATAATACATAAGAGTAACCTCCAGGATAATCTCTCAATTCTATTTGAAATCTCTCAGCCATTGAAACTTTATTTTATCTCATTTTTCTCTTCCTCCTTTTGGTCAAGAAGGCTTTCTTAATCCCTTGATGCTGGGTCCCATCTCATTGCAGGAGTTCTGCCCCACATTGCCAGGGAGATTTACATCTCTGGGAGTCATATCCCACAAGAGGGGTGGGCAGTGAGTTCACCCATTGAGTTGGCTTAGAGAGAGAGGCCACATCTGAGCAACAAAAGAGGTTCTCTGGGGGTGTCTCTCAGGCAAATTTTAAGTAGGTTTAGCCAATCCTTTGCAGGAATAAGTTTCATAAGGGCGAACCCCAAGATTGAGGGCTCAGCCTATTGAATTGGTTGTCCCCACTGTTTGTGAGAATATCAGAAATTCTCCAAATGAGCAAGTTGAATATTTCCTCCCTTTTCTGCAGTCTCCAAAGGGGACTTCACAATTTCTTCTTTATTCTTTGTCCAAATTACTCTGGGATATATCAGGCATCACACTAATCTAAAACCTCACATCCTATTCAAGATTCCATGTACTTATGGTGCTCAACCAAACGGATTATACAAGTTAAATTAGGTAATACACTACCCAAAATATAAATTTTGCACCAAATAAACATCTTTCCCTTTGGTCTCACACAGAAGTTGAAGTTTTAAAATATGGATGATATCATCCTTTACTCTGTATTCTGCTGTACCTTAGTCCTATTTACATCAGTATCCTTCATATATCTAATGAAGTCTGATCACTTTTTCAACTTTTTAAACAGTTCTTGTATGGGGTACTGCTGACTTTCATAGCTTCAGTGTTCTAACTCTGTGTCCTGGTTTGAAATGATGTATGTATGAAATGATGCCATGATCCCTGGAGAGGGTGGAGCCAAGAAAAAGGTGGTCTCCACAATATCCCCCAAGGTTGCATTCAGACAGAGGCAGGCCTCTGCAAAGGCCCTTGGAATGGGTGGGACTGCCACTTTCTAAAGCCCCAAAGATAAATAGCTCTCAGACATTGAAATCTTATGGACTTTTTTAGGGTCCAGAGGGTGAAATGTCCTAGTTTGAAATGATGTATGTACTGTAGAAAAGCCATGTTTTAATCCCAATCCCATTTTGGAAAGGCAGCTGTTTCCTCTAATCCCTATTTAGCATTGTATGCTTGAAACTGTAATTAGATCATCTCCCTGAGATGTGATTTAATCAAGAGTGGTTGTTAGACTGGATTAGGTAGAGGCATGTCTCCACCCATTTGGGTGGGTCTTGATTAGTTTCTGGAGTCCTATAAAAGAGGAAACACTTTGGAGAATGAGAGAGTTCAGAAAGAGCAGAGAAGAATGACATAGCCATGAGAAACAGAGAGAACAAGCCAGCAACCTTTGGAGATGAAGAAGAAAAACACCTTTTGGGGAGCTTCATGAAACAGGAAGCCAGGAGAGAAAACTAGCAGATGATGCTCTGTTCGCCATGTGTCCTTCCAGCCGAGAGAGAGAAACTCTGATTGTGTTCACCATGTGCCTTCTCAGATGAGAGAGAAACCCTGAATGTTATTGGCCTTCTTGAACCAAGATATCATTCCCTGGATGCCTTTGGACATTTCTATAGACTTGTTTTAATTGGGACATCTTCTCCACCTTAGAACCGTAAACTAGTAACTTATTAAATTCCCCTTTTAAAAAAAGCCATTTTGTTCCTGGTATATTGCATTCCAGCAACTAGCAAACTAGAACACTCTGAGTCTCAGGTGTTAGATAAATACCTGAAGTTTCTGGGAATGATCAGATTATATACAAACAGCTCAGTATCTCAGAATTTAGAAAGAACGGTTACAACTCTTGAATATATGTAACTGCTGTAAGAGCTTACACTTTGGGACCCTTTACGAAAGGCCCCAATCTGATAATCCATGCTATGGACTTCAGGTCACCGAGTGTTTATATCTATACTATTGAAGTATGATAATATTTGTCTTTTTGTTCTGGCATTTCATTCAACATACAGTTCTTAAGATTCATATACCTAGTCGCATGCCTCACAACCTTATTCCTTCTTGTAGCTGCTCAGTAGTCCACTGTATGTATACACCCTAGTTCCCCCTTCTACTCCTCAGTCATTGTACCATAAGGCCACCTCCATCCATTGTGGATTGCAGACACTGCCACCATAAACTCCAGTGTGCAAATGTCCATTTTGTCCCCACACTCAATTCCTCCAGGTATATACTGAGCAAAGGGGTTGCAGGATCATATGACAACCCCACCCCAAGCCTTCCGTGGACCCACACACTGACCTTCAAGGAGATGCATCTCTGTTTTCCTACTGATGATGAATAGGTACATTTCTTTCTTCACATTTTCTCTAGCACTTGTTTCTCTCTGTTCATTTTTAAACAGTTTTATTTGTACATCATACAATCCAACCTAAGTATAGAGACATGCCTTCACCACCACAATTTATACAAAGACATTTCCTTTTCTTCTACAAAGAATCCTTACCCCCCACCCCTGCCTGTTGACACAAAGTTTTGGTATAATGCCTTTGTTACATTCAGTAGAAGCATATTACAATGTTATTGTTTTCTATAGACCCTGCCTTGCATTTATTGTACTTTTTCCTGTATACCATCCATTTTCAACACCTTGCAGAAACATGAACATCTTACTCTCTGACTACCTGATTTCCAGATCACTTCTTAATACATTCAATGCCTACATTCCTTTGACCTTGCCAGGAGTTTCTATGCTTGTTCTAATCTTTTCTTTTGTCTTCCTCACCTTTGAAGTCCTATAATCTCTCCCTACATTGTTTAAATTTCATGATCACCATGTTAATCACTTCTCTGCTCACATTCTCGACTTACGTATCCCCTCATTATTTGCAGAATTCACTTGGCAAAGCTCTGTCATATCCAACTCTGGAAGCATTCAATACCTGCATCCAGCAGTTCACTATTCCTCAAGAAAAAAGTTACACCACTGGACTGATTCGTCTCTCTTTAAGACATGATTATGGAATCTAGGTCCTTATGGCAGCCAGACAATCATACTACACATTCCTAGATCCAATTGGAGCAATTCTCCTCCCTCCTATAGCATATTTTTTCCTCTACTTATACTAGACGACTCTCATCAGAAAACATTTTGTTTGCATTTCCTACATATTAAAACAAAAAACCTTTCCTAACCTAGCTTCACTTTCCAATTACTATCCCTGTTCTTAGCTCCCTTTCTATTTAAATAACTTGAAAGAATTAGTTATAATTATCTCTGATTATTTTCCTCATTTTAAAACTATTCCAAATGGACCTTTAGCCTCATCATGCCGTCAAAACTTCTTTTATGAATACTACTTATGATATACGTTTTTTTTTTTTTTTGTCAATCCAATGGCTCATTACTCAGTTCTTAACATGAACTATCAGCAACATGTGAAACAGTTAACCACTTCCTCTTCCAGAATAACACCGTCATCTTGGTTTTCCTCCTACTTCATTTTTGCTCCTTCGTAGCCTCCATTACTATATACCCCACTTTTCCCTGACCTCATAAGATTGGAGTGCACTGATGCTTAGTCTTTGTTCTTTCTTCTTTAATTGCTCTCAATCCCCATTGTGATCTTCTCTAATCCCATGGCTTTAAAATGGCAATTACTTCAAATTTTGTAGCTTCAGCCCAGGACTCTCCCCTGAACTTCAAATTCATACAGCAAAAGATCTACACAGCATCTACACTTGGTGTTTGAAAGCTGCCTCAAAATAAAAATGCCCAAAAATGATCTCTTGCTCTTCCCTTCCCATCTTGGTCTGTAAAAGTGCTTACAACAAAACATTTGTTCCTTTATTTCAATCACACCTACTTCCAATCCATCATAAAATGCTATGAACTTTATCTCCAAAACATACCAGAACCCAACCACCCAGCTTACTCACCCTCCTTCTTATCTGCAATAATCTTCCCATTGGTTTCTCTGTTTCCACCCTTGCCCCCTATATTATTCTTAAATCCGCAGCCAGGATTAGTCTTTTAAAGCATAAATCAGATCTTGCCACATATCTCCAGGAGTTCCCCATTCCCAAAGTCAAAGAGAAAAATCCTTGCTTTAGCATACAATTTGCTTCCCATTCATATCACTTACTTCATGTTTACTATGCTCCCCTTAGAACACTTGGCCCTCCTTGCTGTTACAAGAACAAATTGGGCACATGCCCATCTTAGGCCTTTGCAATGGCTGCTTCCTCTATGGAACATTTTTCCCACTATACCTCCTCATTAGCTGCTTTTCTGATGAAAAGGTTATGCTCAAGTGCCATTTTCCTGTTCATGGAAAATATGTTTACCCATTTCCTCCCCCAACCCCATTCACAGCCGCTGGATTGCCCATACCTTGTTCTCTCTCTCTCTCTCTTCCTCATGTTGATAGGATTTATAACATTCCAATACATTAGATAATTAACTTATTGATTAAATTTTTGGTCTGTGTCCCTTGACTATAATGTAATCTCCTCAAGGACAAAATGTTTTCTCCCCTTTAATTTGTGTATAATGTTTCCCTAATATCTTTTAGTAAGTATTTGGCATATAGTAGACTCTCAAAATATCGTACAAATAAAGACCTGAGATAAAAATAAAAGAATGTGTAGGTGTTAATCAGGCAAATGCATATTTCTCCTTTAAGACTCCCAATTTTTTCTAAGCTTCAGGTCCTTTAATATTTAGTGATCCTGCTGGCTATGTCCATCCCACGGCAAAACCCCTGGTAGGAGCTGGAACTCAGAGGTTCTTTTGTCTTGGCTTTTTTTTTTTTTTCTTTTTTAACGTTTGTCCAAATTTTGTTGTCAAATGTTCTGCCATCTTAAAATGTAAATCATTAAAAAGAAACTATCATGATATATTGGATGCAACTTTCATGTATGTGTTGAAGAAGGTGAACTTCAATGGATATTAGTTGATTTATTCATCAGTTGGGTATAATATCTACTTTACAATTTCTTTTAGGGATTAAACAGCATGAACAAATAATTTGTGGCATAAATTGGGCTCTTAGGATGTGATGGAAGTTAGTAAATAAATAACACATATTAGGTGAATGGATGAATGAATGATTTAATCAACACTATAAAATAAGCCCATTTTACAAACATATAAGGGAACTTCATTGGGAAATAAATTAAAATATTTTTATTAGACTTATTTTAGTTTTTATGTTGAATGAACTAAAAGCAAACGTGTTTCTTACTGTGCTCACACACGTAAGCAACATATTTTTGTTATAAGATGACAATATCTGAGTGAAATATGAAAAAAATTGAATTCAATTGATGTAAACATCCAATTTAATAAACACAATATAAGAACTATGTGTATGTCCTATAATTGCATATTATTCTATGGTTTTTAGTCCAATCAGTGTCTTATATACTATAATCCAAATAATTTTCTTTTTCTTCATGTCAAAAAGGGTGGATTCCATGACATTCCAGAAAATTGAAATATATAACATTGACTAGGAGATGCAATAACTTTGAAAGAGTTAGAGGGCATTGCTAAATGCACCCTTCCCCCTTACTTCGAGCACACAGACGTTGATCATTTAGGAAGGAAGTTCTTGATAATCACAGAAAAGGTGAAACTGAACTATCTGTACTATTCAGCTCATCGAATTTATTGGGCCCCACTTTCAAGCCTGCAACACAAGGTGAGGATCTGAAAATGTCAGCCTTATACATGTTGACCTTCGTGATTGACCCTTTTTTAATTTGATTCAAGAGTGTTTCTATCATTTTAATGTAATATTCAGTTGTACTATTCAGGTTCATACTGATACTGAGATCTTTAAAGGGCCCCTAGAAAACAACAGGGCATAAATGTGGATGCTTGCCATAAAATACCAAGGATGCTGAGTGTCTGTGAGAGTGATGAATCCAGGGTAACCTCCAAAACAGTCATCATCAAAACTACTTTGAAAGACCAGAAGTTTCAATTCAAAGCAACCCAAGGCAAAGATAAGGGACTACAACCTGATTACTTAGTTTTTTTTCTGGTATAAAAAGGGAACTATAACATATTTGCTGCTATCAGAAGCAAATGGGACCAGAAGTGTGAAAGTTCAGGGAAAAAAATCTGTTATACAAACATAAGGAGCACAAAAGAAAGCAATTATAAAGAAATCACATTTTTTTTTTGCATGTTAGCCCCCCAAAATACTTGCTAGCTATAGAAAGTATTTTTTCAGAAACTGAAAAAATTGACCATTTTGACTTTTCAAAGCTTCACAAGGAAGGTAGTGTGCTAAAGAGAACAATGAATTTGCAATCAGACTAATCTACTTAGACTCCTTGTCCTAACATTTCCTAGATGGCTGTGTGATCTTGTGCAAGTGGCTTAACATATTTATGTTTCATTTTCCTTCTCAATAAAGCAAGGTACATGTAGCATACAAATAACTACATGCACATATATAAATCATTGTATGGTTGTGAGGGTAAATGAGATAATGCATGCAAATGCACCTAGCAGATGGTAAGTGCTCAATAAGTGCTACTAATCTTCTTTGTTTGGGGAAGCAGAGGGACGCAGCTTAAGTCCAAGCCTCAATAAAAGAACTATAAGTCATAGCCATCAGTGCTGTTTACAGGGTTCTGTCCAGTATGGGTTTCAACAGTTTGGTATCTTGTATTGTAATCCATAACCAACTTGGGTTGCTAAAATATTAACACTCACTGAGCATTCACTCAGTGCCAGACACTGTTCTAAGTATTTTACATGTATTAACTCCTCTCATTCTCAACTCTGTGAAGCAGATTAAATTATATCTCATTTCCAGATGAGGGTAATGAAGCATGGAGAGGCAACAGAACTTGTCAAAGCTCATGGAGTTAGGAAGGGGCATAGCCTGGGCATGAATCATGGCAGCCAGTCCCCAGAACCCACGCTTTTAACGCCTACACAGCTAGCTAATGCCCTAGCAAGTACAATAGCTTAGATTGGAACACTAGGTAAGAAGACACTAAAACCAAGTTTTATGGGTTTTGGATGCTGTTGCAGTTTCCTGTCTTGTGTGAACATTTTGCCATTTTTTTTCAATGTGATCTAAAGTGAGAGACCCTCAACAGGGACAAAGAGGGAATGCTCAGCCAGACTGCGATGTGATGTGAAAGGGTAAATGTTACCCTAACTGTACCTAGTGCATGTTCCTAAGATAACAGGAATGGGAGATCTCATCTGTTGTGTATTATATGTTTCTCTTTTCCATTATTCCATTTTACTTTATAAATATTCCAGGGTTCCCTAGTGCTTTATGCATGAGGCCCGAACTTCTTGGTGTGCTAGGGCAGCCTAATTTTTGTGTGCTAAGGCATATAGTTCTGTAACTATTTGTGCCATTAGACTCTTTAGCTACATCATATCTATTCTTTTGCCATATACAATCAGTCACCACAGAGTCAGTGATGCTCCCCAAACACTGCTAACACTTCATACAGCTATACTTTACTGCTATAAAACCACTTGACATAGAATCTCCAATATAACATGCGAACTACTTATCCCTCAAGGCTCAATGAAGGGTTATGTTCTCTATGAAAATTGTCCCAGCTTCTCCTGATGAATTAATTCCTCTATGTTTTCCTACATTGGGGTGACCATATTTCAATGACTTCATGGCTTATTGTAATTTATTGTTGTAATGACTGCCTCTTCCAATAGTATGTGAGTTTTATCAGAGAACAACCATGTTTGAGACCCACTCTGACTTATTTAGGCTTTGCCATGTATAACTAAATATCACCTTATAGTGCCCAACCCTGTCTCTAAGACCCGGCAATGTACACCTCCTGTGAGTACCATAGCACCTTATCCATTTGATTGATTCATCCAATCCACTTTTTTACTATTCACTTATTCATCAACAAATAAGTATTTATTTGTGTCCCTCGGATGTACTAAACATAGCTGCTAGGCAGTGGGGATATACTGGTGAGCAAGACAAACTAGTTCATTGCTTTCAAAACTTTTCATTCTAGTGGGGGAAACATATAAAGAATGAGTAAAATCAGTAAGCCAGAGATATACAGGTAGTGATGAGTGCTATGAAGGAAATGCATTAGTGGGTACAATATATGCTTACTGAGGTGGCTGACTTTAGATAGAACGATCAGAAAATCTTCTCTAAGGAGACACCATGTGAGTGAAGATCTATAGGACTAGAATGAGAGATTCATTTTAAGATCTAGAAAAGCATTCCAGATGGTGGACAGCAAGGTCCCAATGTATTCAAAGAGAGATGGGCTCAGCTAAAAAAGGTGGGCTGAAGGGATAAACCAAATTGGCTTCCCTAATTTCTCTGTACAATACTGCACACACCTGTGTGCAACCTGACTCTCTTCTTCCACCTCAACTACTATGGCCTTTTCTCTCCCCTAAGCTAAAGTTAACTATATGACGTCGGCCATCTGCTCTGTGCCCTGCAATGGTTTCTGTTCACATTTAGAAGAGCTCAAAATTATTGTTATAACCTACAGGGCCATGGTTGTTATATCTTGTGACTTATTTTCTGACCTCACTTACTGAACTTTTCTTCTTTTATACAATCAGCTTCAGCCATACTTTGTTCCTTGATCTTCCTCAGGAAATTCCAAGAATGTTCCTGTTCATGAGCTTTGCCCTCCCCAAATCCTACAAGGCCAGTTCCCTCACTTACTCCAGGACTTGGCTCAAGTGACCTCCTCAGTTTCCTCTTGATATCTTTCTCCTATTTCCCTATTCCTACCCTTTACTTCATTTGCAGGGACATAAGAGGTGGGTCTTAGAAAATTAGGAGCCATTTGCAAGGTTGAGCAGATGTGGCAGCAAAGGAAGGGAGAAAAAAAATCAGTCTGGAGAAAACAGCATGTGCAAAGGCACAGGATTGGTTACTACAGGGAAGGGTGAAATGCTCAGAGTGGCTAGAGTATGGGGAATACAGAGAAAAATGAGTAGAGGCAAGAGAAAAAGCCAGCTGGGGCCAGATAAATGGTATCTTTAGTAACCTCACTGAAAAACGATGCTTCATCCTTCGGGTATCAGGGGATACCTGATTGTATATGTGGTATACAATTCCTAGTATAATGTTTCATTTAAAAAAACTGAAAGGTAATGGGCTCCTTTTTCATGGAGCAGGCCATGTCACTGGCCATGTATTTTCATATGTCACTGCAGTGGTGGTTCTCACTCCTGCCATTTCCCAATATTTCTAGAGCTCATCACATCCGGGAGATTATAAAAGTAGTCCAGAGCTTCTGTGGCTCTCTGTTCTTTATCAGACACCAAGACATTACCGTAAATTCTCCAGGCAAGAGGAAGAGCTGTGCATAATACCTCTCTTCCTTTGATCATCTTCAGTAATGCACACACACATGCTGCTCTGCTCTTTCACTGCCTCCCTGCATCTCAGCAGAATAAACACATACTGGGGATATGCAAAGTCAGTTTGCTTCTCTGGTGAGCACAACTAAAACACTGTAGTCTCTACTCCCTTATGTCTATCTCCCTGATCCCATGACTTTGCTTGACAGCAAAGGAAGGGAATAACAGAAATGAGACCCACAGCAGATAAGTGACAGTTAATCAGCCTTCACAAATCTCCCCACTGAAATCCTATAGATGATCAAGAAAGCTATGGATGGGATACTGGAAAAAGTTCTTAGATTGAAAATCAGTAATAATGTAAGAAAATAGAAAGAAAAAATAGGGCTCTGGTAGATATTAGGCTTGGGGGTTGGGGTTTACAATTCTTTTAAAAGCAACTGTAGCATTAACTTAGCCAGAATAAAGTAAGTATAGCATTGTATTTATGTAGTCCTTTAGGCTATTTTGATCATCAACAGCTTCCGGGGGCAATATGGGGTAGTGATTAATAACTGATTGTTGTAATCAGCCAACCATAGATGGATTCAGGGTTTGGGTTCATCACTTTACTATCTGTGTGACCTTGAAGAAATTGCTGAAGCTCTCTCAAAACCCATTCCCTCATTTGTAAAGTGAGAATACTAACAATACCTACATCATAGAACTGCTGTAAGGCTTAAACAAGATAATATATTTCAAATAATCTTTATACTGGGTAGTCAGATCTTTCCCTCCTCTATGCTTCTCAATCCTTTCACAGAGATCTCTGCCTGGTATCAAATTAATAAAGAATACTAAATTTATATATTATGCACTCCCTTTCCAGTCTGTCCAGGTTTCTCAACTGGGAATTTTGACTGGAGAGGAAAGGAATTTCTGAAAATTCTTCTGTTTTCTTTGTGGTCTCTTGAGTGTTATGACTTGGGGGCTTCATTTGAGAGCTGGATATGACTTGATTTAGAAGTCTCTTCAATCCTGAACAACAGAAGGAAGCCTGACGCACATGGCATTGTGGTGAGTCTAGATTCAAGGCTGAAGAAGAAAAAGGAAGCAGGAGGTGTATTTCAATTTCATTCCATCCATTTTAGCCGGTATTGGGAAACATGCAGGTGTTATGGATAGAAAAACTAATCAAGAATGGCAGATGCATTTGGAAGCAAGAAGCCCCTTGCTTTGCAGCTCTCGAGCCCAATGGTTGACAGTTCTACAAAGTGAGCAAAAGCTGGAGAACGCATTTCAGTCCTATCAAAGAGTCTACTTTCCCATACATACTCCCACCGCATGGTGGCCCAGTTCATGTGTATTGAGCATCTGTTATGTCAGTCCTGGGATAAAGAAATTTCAAAAGTTCAATTTCTGCCCTCAAAACCCTCAGTATCCATGAGGGAGGGAAACATAAAATGGATATTTATAAGGTCAGTATATAACATTATGAGAATGCATGTGAACCAAAAGGTGGGACACCTTCAGTGAAAAGAAATTTACTTTCTTACTGAGGTAGAACTCATCAGCCACATCAGAATCTCAGCTTCATGATTTTCTATAATGAGATTTTCTTTTGTTTACATAGAAGTCCCTTTAACCCTTTGATGCTGAAGGTCTGGGATGGGTGAAAGAATAGACCTATTGGGCCAGAAAAGCTGGAGAGAGGGATGCTGCAGCCTCTAACCTTTATCCCACTGCAGCTCCTCTGCCCACTTGGTCTGATCCTGCCATCTCCAATCAACCATGTAAAGGTGGATGTTATAGCTAATTAGCATGCCATAACTTTCCTCCTTGCTTTTTTAAAGTCTAAATTGAATGCTCAAGAAGGAACTTGTTCTGAGGCAGCTAACAAGAGAGCCATGATAATAATTAATACTGCATACAGTAGCACACATCATTGTCGTGTGTCTCTGTATTAATTGGGTTTATTTTTATTGGGAGAACATCAAGCTGTGCCTCTGGGCTGTGTGTGTGTCTGTGTGTGTGTGTGTGTAGAAGATAGACTAGAAAACACCATCAACAATACTGAGAGTTTTCATCATTGCCACTCACTTATATGGACTTATTATGGGAACATTAATATCAGCTGCATGCCTTCTATGTGCCCGGCATTGTGGTAGACACTGAAAAACATAGGGGAGCAAAGACAGAGTCCCTGGCTTCTAGAAAATATTTATTGAGATTCACAACTATAAACAGATAATGCTAAGGTAAACATAGGGTGCTGTTAGAATATGAGGGAGGAAGACTTGTGAGGAAGGGCTAAAATATTAATGGGAGACATAGGAATAAATACGTTAAAGAAGGAAGAAGACTGAGTGATTAGGGCCTCCAGATAGGGGAAAGCAATTAAGCAAAGACACAGAGTTATAAAACAGCATGGTGAAAGCACTTCAAGCTCTTCACTAAAGGGTCAAATGCAAGTCAGGAAATAGCCGAAAAGGGGGCAGAGATCATCTTGACATTCATTTCACTTTGGCCTCACAATAACGGTGTGAGCTAAGGATCATTCTGTTTTACAAGTGAGGAAACTAAGGTCAGAGAAAAAGAAATGACTTGAGGGCAGGCCATGGTGGCTCAGCAGGTAGGCACTTGAGGGCAGGCCATGGTGGCTCAGCAGGTAGGAATGCTTGCCTGTGATGCCAGAGGACCTGGGTTTGATTCCCGGTACCTGCCCATGTAAAAAAAGGAAGTGACTTGACTTACATTTTGCCTGCTAAATGGAAAAACCAGAATTTGGATCCAGCTCTTCCAGACTTTAAATTTCTTCCTCTCTCCCCATCTCATGCTCCTTGAATGTAAAACAGTTGGTAGAACTCTGACACATGAGGCTTTCAAATTGTGAAATTGAGGCAAGAAATTGAAGTCTTACCCTACATAACAATATAATAGTTATTTGCTTCAATACTGGGGGTTGTAACTCAAAAGATGTTGCACATTTCTGCAGCAGGTGATCTTCTTAATCTTGGAAATGGTTCTGAGTGGCTTAAGTAGATCTTTTCCATAAAATCATTAAAGCAAGTATTATAATGGCTCCCAGAATTTATATCCCTTGTAGCTCTGCTTCTTTTGGGAAAATGCAATAATTTAAAATAATACAGAAGACACTAGAAATTATTAAGAAGAGAATATACCCAGTCAGCCACGAGAGCGCTAAATGTGCCAAACCAAGCTTGACTCAGAGAGAGAAACTTTTACAAAGTCATTTTAGGTGCACTTAACTATCAATTCTGTACCATATATTCTATTCCCCTATCACCTGAATCACCTGCATGTCACAACAGGGAAGGACGGGAATGTTTTCGGTTGAAAGTGAGCATATTTTCTTTGAAGCTTCACCCTTGACTATGACAAGACTCCTTGAAGCTCCATCCTAAGCTTCAAAAATCCTGAGATCTAGAGTTTATATATCACATATATTTTATAAAGAAATGTTTTACCCTCCCCACTCAGCTTTACAAGGAGAAAACCCATCGTGGAGAAGGTTGGCCTTTCAAAGTCACCCTGATTGAGAGCTTGAGTACAGATTAGGGAAATGAGGGGCAGAGATGAAGTTTTCTATCTGTGTTTATTAGATTTTGGAATTTTTTTATATGTTTAATATTTCTGATAGTTAATATTTAGTATGCCAATGAACATTATAAACTCCATTAAAGGATACAATATGCAGAATTTTTTTTTACATCTTTTTTTCTGTGGAACTCTACTTTTGAAATGCCTTCTAAGGAATCCAAATTCTGCACTATACAGTCTAGGAAAGGTTAATCTGGTCTAGTCTTCCTCGTTTTATTTTCTTGTCCATCAATTTATACCTTACATACTTAAAACCTGTGCCTTATATACTTTACAAAATAAAGTCCACTAAATCTTAACTTTATTAACATTTCTACAAAACCGTGTATGAAAAATACTCTATTGCTGAAGAACCAACTTCTACTTTGATTCATTAGTTCTCAATATGCATAGATTTGTTTTCTTCCTTGTACCCTTTAGACCACTTAGTGTTTATCTCACTGCATTTCTCCTTTTCCTTATCTCTTCATTATGAATATGCTTAAATGCTCAGTACCTAGAGTGAGGCATTCTCAGAAAAATCATGTGTTCTCTGGAATTTGACAATCACCCTATGCCGATGACCTCCTCAGAAAGTCAGGCCTCCTTGTTCTTTGTAGTTCCTGCTATTCTACCATCTGCTATATTTTACTGTAATATTTTAAAATGTGTTTCACACTAGACTTTAAGATTTTTGAGGGCAGGATCTTTTCTATTTCAGCTCTGTATGTGTTGTATAAACATTCACTGAATTTCTGAGCGGGTGAATGAACAAGTGATTGAATGAGTGAATTAGATCTCTCAACATTTATTTCCAGCCTGAATTTTGGACATAATTGGCTAACTCTCATTCATCAAGACACTCTATCTAATGTCACTTCTTAAAGCATTCTTTGATTCCCTCTAAGGCACAGTTAGCTCTTCTCTGCTCTCATAGTTCTTCATTTTTTAATTCTTTTTAATGCCGTATGTTGAGGGGGGCGTGGTCACATTTCATTCTTTCTCCATGTGAATATCCCATTATTGCAGCACCATATGTTATTTTTTTTTGGGGGGGGGGGGAGTGCACTGCTGGGAATCAAACCCTGGTTTCCTGTATGGTAGGAGCAAATTTTACCACTAAACTTCTTAGCATTTTTTAAAAGCATCTCTACTGTTATAACTGTTCATTAATAAGTCTTCCACATAGACAACAAGCTACCATTTATAGAGAACTAGTAGGTTCTCTATAAATCTAAGCTGAAAATACCTATTGTTTCCTCTGGCATTGCCTTTGGAGGGGCTACAAAGAGGAATCAAGGACAAATCACCACCACTCCCCCAACACATTTGACAGGAAGGAAGAGAAGAACTGCCCTTTTGGGTGTGGCCCTGAAAGCCTCCATGCACACATTATCCATGCCCCTACCCAAGGCAATCTCATCAAGGGTATAGACGACAAATGTAATGATGGCTCCCACATTTGCATCTCTGGCCATAGCCTCTTCTGCAAATTCAACTCATATTTGCAACAGACATTTTATGTAGGAGGGAGACAGGTGTCTGAAACGTCACAGGTCCCAATCAGAGCTCTTCATCCTACCCCTGAATACCTACCTCTCTTCAAGTCTTATTCATCCCTTAAGTTGGCAACCTTATTCATTCAGTTGCTTGAGCCAAAAAGCTTGGTGTCATTCTTGACTCCTCTCTCCTCCCAGATCATATCCCATCTATCTATAAATCCTATTCTGCTTCACATAAAAAAAAAAAAAAAAAAACAACAAGGCTGCCATATAGCTATGACTACTACACTAGTCTGGATGCATATTAATGTGTGAGCTTCTACTAACACCCAGTATCAACTCATCATTGTTTCCTACAGTGAAATTAACTCTCCTCAATCAACACCTTCACTATGATATGCTCCTTTTTACCACTTGTTCATCTTCCAGATATTTATTAAGTACCTAGCATATTACAGATATTACACTAAAGTTTGGGACTACAGAGATAAATGAGGCATGGACTGAGCACTTGTTTAATGGCAGAGAATTGTTGCAAACATATATTCTACCCAACAGTCTGATAGCTGATGTCATCAATGGGAGAATAACTCCTCATTTTATAAGTAAGAATTCCAAATACAGAGGTCTCCAGTGTCAGATTATATAATGCAACATCACGAAGTGGAGCTCAGTGTAAGATAATGGGTGTGGGTGGAAAGATTGGTAAATTACAGGGAAAATGCCCCATTTAAAAGGGGGTAGCTACTACTCAGTTCCAGCTGATTGTAGCCATATGGGAATGATGTCCAGTTCAAGAGAAGCTTGAAAACTTGAGTCTATGTAAAATCTCTCATTGAAAAACAAACCAAAGAAACACTAAAGGCAGGTGAGAGAGAGGAAGGATGAGGGAGAGAGGAATAGAAGGGAAGGAAAAGGAAGGGAAGGGAAGGGAAGGGAAGCAAAGGGAAAGGAAGGGAAAAAAGAAAATACATCAAAAGATCTACAGCCTTTGAATAGCTGGTTTACAATTTCAGGCCTATAGGAATTAACACAACATAAAACATTTTTATAAGCCAAACTTAATCTACTTATAGCTGTGTGTATTTGAGAGTGGTCTGACATAAGAAAATATTCAATCATAGTAAAAATAAAGTTGGTAAGATTCAACTAACATTTATTCAGATTTGATATATACCATGTAATATGCTAATCTCTTTTACTAATACATTTTAGAATTTTTTCCATCAAAGTAATGCATTCACATAGATAAAAAGTCAAGTTCAGCAACAAGATTTATTATGACAAATATCAGTGCTCTGGCTTCCTCCTCCCTAATATTTCTTGTTCCACAGAGGCAACTATACTTCCATTTTTCCTCCATATACCTATGTGACTTGATTACACTGCTATTTATTGAATTTTAGCTTCTGGCATTATCTAGTCCTTCCAAATATGAAATATGAGAATATAGTAGTCACACAAATTCCACTCCCCCCATACTAGGCACAAACAATTCTCATTCCTCCATCCTTCCAATATAATTTTATGCTAACTATTATTGGATCATTATTCAGTGTTCACATTAGTTTGGCTATGTGAAGTCTATTCATTGTAGTATACTGTAATTTCCTTATTCCCAAACTTTTTATTTTGCCTGACATTAATGATTTTTGCATTTTCCCCTATTTACTTAAATTTTTAGGCATTTCTAATTCAATTCCAAACTATCCTCCAGTTGTCTTAATTTCCTCTCAACATTATCTTAACACATCAGGTATCTCCTAGTTTCAACATCTTCATCTTTCCATGGGATGTTTTAGCTGTTCAATCGTACTTGCTCTCTATCATTAGTGGACAGCTATCATTCTGGAATCTGTCATCATTTTCTTACTATTATCTCTCTTTTTTTCTTGAGTTGGATCATGTAATTCCAGAATTCCATCTTTATTCTTTCTTGACATACTCCTTGTTTTGATGGTACACCTTCTCCAGGAACTTACTGGAAAAGGTGTTTAGAAGGTAAAATGAGAGTTCACATATATATATATAATGTCCTTATTTTCACTCACAAAATTATTTACTCACAAAATTTGGTTGTGTAAAGAATTCTAAGAAATAAATTTCCTCAGAATATTCGAAGTATTGTCCCCAGTGTCTCCTATGTATGAAAAATTATTTGAATCTCTGAACATTCAAATGTTATCCTTTCTTTCAACTTGGGCAGGTCTTGGAATTTTCTTTTTCCCTAGTGTTCTGAAACATTATAATATTGTGCTTTGATATAGATCAATTTCACCCAATGTACTGGTCCCTGAATAGAGACATTCAGTCTGGGACAGTATGTCTTTCAATCTTAGAACTGTCCTTGTATTGTCTCTTAGATGATTTCCTCTCTTTATAACTCTCTTTCTGGATATCATTTCAATTGGTTGTCGGGCCTTCTAGACTAACCTTGTCTTTTCCTTTCACCTTTGTGTTTTTGTATTCTACTCTCCGTGAAACTTCCTTATCCTTATCTTCCATCTCTTACATTGAGGTTTTCATTTCTAGCATCATGTTTTTCTTATTTTGGAGAGCTGTATTATGCTCCTAATTGTTGTTCTTTATAAGTACACCCCATACTACTTTCTGCTGTGATGGAAATGTTCTATAATATGTGTTTCCCAAATGTGGTAGCTGTTAGTTAATATACTTTTTACTAAATTTCAATTTAAATAACCTCTTGTGACTAGTGGCTGCATGTTAAGCAAGGAAGCCTATGTATTTCTTTATATTCTAGAAAAATGTTATGAATATTCTTAACTTCTCATTTTCTTGCCTAGTCTCTGTTCCTCCAACTTGCTTATTTCTATTTGTTTTGGTTGATCATTCATATGAAACAGTAGTTCCAAATATTTAGTGACTGTTGGCTGTCTGTTCCTGTTTAAGAGTATAGCACAAAGAAGCTGAATAGAAGCTATGTAGGTGGAATTGTTCACTGATGGCTTCAATTTGGTGTAATCTGGCTGTATCCTTTTTGGGAACCACTAGCATCAGTGCCATTTGGTTTTCTCTTGAGCTCATCACTTTTACATAAGAAAAGTAACTCAATATCTTGTGTATGTATAAGCAGACTGAAGGATTCTGGAAAGCATTATGGGATTAAATTCCATTTTTTATATAGACATTTATTTAATTTCATTGTTTTCAGTATACTACCAATATCCTCAACTGTGCTATGCCCTCCACCCCAATATAGCCATACTTTATTTTACACAAACTAAAGATATCATGTAATCTTCTGCTTTGATGGAGAGGAAGAGGGAGAAACAATGCTGCTCAGCCACATGGACCAAAGGGAGAAGATATGGGGCTGTAAGGCAATTACCATGAAATTGTTTGGCTCAAACAATGGGAATTAATTCACTCATGGCTCTGAGGCTAGGGGAATACCAAAATCAAGATATCATCGAAGTAGTTTTTCTCCCCAGTGACTGGCATTTTGGGATGGGCTGCCAATGATCCCTGGTTCCTCTATAACATGGCAAGGCATGTTGTTGGTGTGTCCTGTTCTCTTCCAGACACTGTTTCAACTTCTTACTTCCTGTGAATTTCTCTCTTTCTCTGAATTCCAGTCTCTTATAATAGATTCCAGTAACACAATTAAGACCCATTCTGATTGAGGTGGTTCACACCTATCTGAAGTAGCCTAATCAGAAGATCCTATTTATAATGGGTTCACATCCACAGGAATGGATTAACTTTAAGAAGATGTCCTTTTTTCTGGGGTGCATTCAGTCCCAAACCATCAATTTCCAGTTTCTTTGTGCCTAGGAGATAATTGCATCTCCAAGCCCGACTTCCACTAAAATGAGTGACTGGAGCCATGTTCAATAGTGCTCACATGGAGCACTATTCTCTGGGGAATTGCTTTCTAGAAGCTCAGAATTTTCCAAATCATCAGTCTGATTCCTTTGTGCCTAGGAGTTCATTTCTCACTCATCCCTTTCCTCTCACATTTTATTATAAGTTGCAAGGAGAAACAAGGCTATGCTTTCCACACTTAACTTCAAAATCTCCTCATTTAAATATCCAAGTTTATCACTTTCAAGTTCTGCTTTCTATCTAATATCAGAACTCAGTTTCATAAAGTTCTCTGTTACTTTAAAACAAAGATTGCCTTTCCTCCAGTTTCCAATAACACATTTATGATTTCTTTTAAGGCCTCAGTAGAAGTACCTTTAGTGTTCTAAACTGTACCTTTAGAGCAGTTTCTTCAAAGAAATTTAGGTCTTTTCTATCATGTACCTCACAATTCTTCCAGCCTCTACCCATTAAAAATTCCAAAGCTGTTTCCACAGTATTTAGTATTTGCATAATCAAATCTGAAACAGTGGAGACCAATACTCAACCCCTAATATAGCACCATCCCCCAAGGTGATCACCCTGTTACATGGATCATTTCTATCATATAAGGGCCAGAGTTTTGCTCTAACTATAATAGACATATACTCTGGATATGGTTTGCCTCCTATGCATGCAATATTTCTGCCAAAAATACCATACGTGGACTTATATAGAATGCCTTATCCAGACTCATGGTATTCCACTCAGCATTGCTTCTGATCAAGAAACCCATTTCAAATCAAATGAAATACAAGAATGGGGACATGCTCATGGAATTTTCTGGTTTTACCATGTTCTCTATCATCCAGATACATCCAGATAGAACAGTGGAATGGCCTTTTGAAGACCCAATTATGGCACCAACTATGGGTCAATACCCTTCGGGCTGGGGAAATGTTCTCCAGGAGGCTATGTATGCTTGCAATTCATTCTATGGTGCCATTTCTCCCATAGCCATCATTCATGGGTTCAGGAATTAAGGTGTGGAAATAGGAAATAAGCAAAAAAAGAAAAAAATTTGCTTCCTGTCCCTGAAATTTTAAGCTCTGCTGGTCTACAGGTCTTAGTTTCAAAAGGAGGAGTGCTCGTACCATGAGACACAAAAGTGATTCCACTGAACTGAAAGTTAAGATTGTCACCTGCCCGCTTTGGACTTCTGAATCAAAAGACAAGGAAGGGGTACTGTACTGGTAGGGTGACTGATCCTAACTATCAAGGGGAAATAGGACTGCAACTGCACGAAGGAGGTAAAGAACAGTTAATCTCATATTCACGAGATCCTCTAGGGTGTCTCTTAGTACTGTCGGGCCCTGTGATAAAAGTCAATGGAAAATTGCAACAATCCAATTAAGGCAGGACCACCAATGGCCCAGAAATTTCAGGAATGAAGGTTTCGGCCACCCCACCAGGCAAAGAACCATGGTCAGCTGAGATGTCTACTGAGGGTAAAGGGGACATGGCACGGGTAGTTTAAGAAGGTAGTTCTATGACCATGTGATCAGTTACAGAAATGAGGACTATAATGGTTACAGATATTTCCTCCTTTTTTGTTATGAGCATGTTTGTATATATATCCATAAAGCAAATATCTTTGTTTTCCTCCCTATCTTATCCCCTCATCATATGACTGAAATTTTTTAGCTTCATGTTATAATACTTAAATTACAGGATATCAAGTTTAAGAGTGAATATTACCCAAGGACTTGCAACTTATTCTAGGAACAATTAGTACATTTCTTGTTGCATGCGGGGCAGTTTAGTACTACTAGGCAAAAATATGATTGTTATTGTTTTTATTTAGAGTGTAAGTATAGTTTATGGATGTGGATATAGCTGCTGAGTTGAAAAGTGGATTGTGATGGTTAAGTCAATGAGTCAATTTGATTGGGTTATAGTGTCCAGCTGTTTGGTCAAGGAAGCACTGGCCTGATTGTTATGGTGAGGGCATCTCCTGGAATTAATTTGAGCGCATCTCTGGTTGCTTACACTTACAATCAACTGAGGAGATTGCCTTCAACAATGAGAGCAGTCTCATTCAATCAACTGAAGTCTTTAAAGGAGAACTGATGATTTCAGTGGGCAGAAGAAAGAATTTCCATCTCTACTTCAGCCAGGCAGTTTCTCTTGGGGAAGTCATTGAACACCTTCATCAGAGTCCCCAGCTTGCTGGCCTGCCTTACAAAATTTGTACTTACCCATCCCCACAGTTGTGTAAGACAATTCTTACCAAAAACGGTCAATTCTGTTTTCTTAGAGGACCATGACTAATGCAGAGATCTAGACACTCCTTAAGCTGATTTTTGAACAAGTCTTTACTTACCACACCTGCTTCTCATGCCATGAAATCTTGACTGATATGGGATCTGTGGCACAAACCAAGCAGCTCCTCATTTGTTCCCCTGTGGCTGAGAATCCAGTTTTCCATGTCAGCTAAATCAATTGCTATTTAACTTTCTTTTCATATTCTGTCTTCTCCTCTCCTTTTCTGCTTTTTTTTCCTTGTGAATTTGTGCTTCTTTTTGGTTTTAACACCCTCATTCTCATTTCAGTCAGCCTGCTCACCTTACAAGAATGATATATTTTTGTTCAATATACCACCTTTAACAGGAACTTCCTAGATGCTGAATTTCTTATCTGAGTCAGTTCTCCCAACAATCTATAGATTGCTATTACAATCTCTATTTTGCAAAAGAAGCTGAAGCTCAAAAACATGAGGGATTTGCCTCAAGTCACATTGATTACTACATCTAACTCTTATTTATCTGCATTTTGGTCTCTGCCACTCATCTGGCAAAATAAATTAAGGTCACACAATAGAGTGCTAATGCCAGATAGTTTCCAGTGTTGATTTTCCAGCTAAGTATTACGTATTTTTTGAAATGTATTCAACATGCTGCCAAAATTAGCAATGCAATTACTGGACCCTGATGGTGATTCAAAAAGGATGAGCAGCCTTTGTTGTGTATCTCTACAAATGCTGATGAGCTCTTACATGGCCCCTTTCTCCCTAACCTAGAGGGAGCATAACATTGATACCAAGAGGGTTATTTAGTTTTTGTTGTTAATATTTGACTCTACAGCCAGGCCAGCAACTTTGTTCTCTTACTCCGCTTCGCTGACAGTCTCATGGGAGGAAGTGAAAACATTGTGAGTGACATGTTTATTGATGTACCTCATCTGAGACAACACCGTGACAAGTGGCAGGAATGTATTTTTTCAAACAGACTTTCCATGTCATTTGTCAGCTCCTCATCATGAGGTGGTTGAATTTGCTGCATTTTTAGTTATATATGAACGTCTAATAATCCCACAGCATATTAACTGTAATTTGCCAATTATATCCGTCTTCTAAGAGTGCATCACTTTATATCTTTTAGTAAAACAATTCATGTGAATCTACCTATGAAGGCGTCTGAGATTTTTATTACGGCTGATTATACTCATTATCATTTGGTATTTTCAAGCTCCTCTGGAAATAGCTTATCAATTCTTTTATGCCTTTCTAGCTAAAAATTTTGGTTCTCTGGGACAGCCCTTGGGATGTCTCAAAGGCATGGTGGTCTAACTGTCACTTCAAATTGTGCATATCTAAAATGAAGCGCCATACCTGTACCCCTCATGACTGCCTGCTCAGATCTGTTTCTTCTGGGATTCCTCCTTCAGTTAATGGAACCTTCATCTTTCCTGCTACATTGTATTCTGAAACTTCTGCATCATCTTTGCTCCACCACTGGAAGCACTTCCCCCAATGAATTATTGTCAAATCCGGTCAATGCTCCCTTAGAAATACAGAAATGTATCTCATATTTGTCTCCTGCTTCAGTCAAAGCTCAGGGCCTATCTTTTCTGTCCTAGATTATTGTTAGGTTTCTCCTTACTGGCTTGATTGGTGCCATTTCACTGACTTGCAGAGCAGTTAATTAGTAAATAGTTGGGAGAGGTACAAAGATAAAAGTACAAAGTACAAAGGATAAAAAGTAATCTTTTACCAGTAATCTATTACCAGTGATAATCACTGTTGCCATTTTGTTACAGTCTTGCAGATCAGAATAAACATGAGTGTAAATAGAGTTGAGCATGTAACATCTGTAATATACATGTATCATATGTGTTATCAAGACGATTTAAAACTATTCATACTTCAAATTTCTACAATTTGAATTCTTGAGTTATACTTCCAGAATTCATAATTTTTGCCGCTCTCTTGCTTAAAAGAGAGTGACTTCTCACAAAAGAATAAATTCTAAAACTTAGCAAGTAATTAAGCCTTGCATGATTGACTTGACTGCTCTGGCCTCATTTTCTAGCACATTTATCTAACCCCACGGGTATATTTGCTGCTCGCCTGAAACAAGCCACCCACTTTGGGGTCTCTGTGTCTTTGTTAGCTTTGTCTCCCATCCTGATGGACTGCCTCTCCCTCCATCTAATCGCCAACCTTCCCAGCTGCCCTCTGACATTACACCTTATTAGAATTCTACTTAGGCTCTAAGTAGCCACTCCAATGACATCTTTTGTGAGCAAGTTTCACTGATGTATCCTGTCAGGACTGACTTACCTCTACTGAGAATTTTTCTAGTTCTTTTGAGCAGGTGCACTATGGACGCATCTCCTAGAATGAACTCTATAAAACCCTGATGGGATCCACAGTTCTGTCCCCTGGCAGTTTTGTCATTGAAGATATAGTACTCAGTCTCTCTTGGTCATAGAAAAGGGTCTTATTGGTACCAAAATCCAGATGGGAAAACTGAGGAGTGACACGTACATGTTTGTTGAATGTCACCCAACAGATTAAAGGTGGAATTGGCAAACACTAGCTATTTGACTCCAAAAGGCCATAATCCTGACTTGTGTGCTACACTGATTCTTAGTTTCTATATAAGAAAAATCAATGTCAGTGCATTATCAGAACTGCATGGCAGTATCAGTTCTCATTATAGTACCCTTCCAGTGAGCATGACGACTACTTTGTTACCATGGATTATTATTATACCTCAGTATGGAGGTAGGTTCTGGTTTAAGGTACTGACTTACAAAGCCCCTCATATAAATAGTTTCTATTGTTATTTATCCATTTGACAAGATCAAGTTCCCAGGTGATGCACAGATCCCTGTAACATGTCTACTAGATAATGGAACAAATATGAGTATGTTGTCAATTAACAAGCATTGGGAAATAGGCTGCTTTTTTTTGAATTTCTAATATCTCGCAGAAATTCACTGACTATACCTGATATTATCCACAACAGACATAATGGCCAACAGTTTTAAGAACACAAAGCTAGAGAAAACAAAACAAATGAAAAGGTATAATAGACAAATATCTGAATTTGCCAAGACAAACATATTGGAACCTTAACTTTAAAATATTTATTATCCACATAATATCCAGCAATGGTTGTATATTTTCTTGAAAGTCTCATATAGTATCCCTCTCCTAATTTTTTTAAATAAAAATTCAACCAACCATTGTCATGGCTAAGATTCCAAATTACCACAAACATCCTTTGCCCAATGTCTTTACCTGGCATCTGATAGCCTAGATTTAAACTTCTCCCAATAAATATCAGTTTATAAACACATGCACTTTCCCACCCCAGGGAGAGTTCTGGTTTTACTGGTTAATAATAAGGTATGCTGGTCCAGGGATAGAGATGAAGGTGGGGTGGTGAAGTTAAACACCTATCATGTTCAAGGCACACTGCTAGATATGGGCAATTGGCAAAGATGTATAAGACACTCTCCTTGACCTTAAGGGGATCATAGTCAAGTGTCATGCTGCAGAATTAGCTGACAATGATGCAGAACCTGATAAGAGCTCAAAGGTCTGTACACATAGCGTCCAATGGGAATCCAGTGACACACAGATAAGGGACACCCACCAATGAGCCTCAGCCAAATACACTGAAAGAGTCTTGAAGAAAAGCTGAGGCACAGTGAACTTGGGACAGGGAACAGTAAATGGGGAAGAACATTTCAGGTGTAGTGAACAGGGCGAAGCAAAGACAGGGAGGCAAGATAGCTCACAGAATGTTTGGAAAAATGGCGAGCACATTGCAGGAGGGACCTGGTGACTTGAAAGATTTTTTTTCCCCCAAACACAAAAAAGTGCAGAAATGGTTGCATACTCTTATTCCCATCTATTCATAGTGTATGCCTATGTGTGTGAATGCATGCATATGTATATGAGTGTTTGCAAGCATGTGATGCACTTCCCTATGACTGCATTTAAAGTAAAATTCCACGGGAGAGGGCTAGACCAGAAAGTTCATCGTGAACTTTTTTTTTTTTAAACACAAAACCATTCTAACAAAAAGACTTCAAACAGGCATCTGCCACCTCTAGTAACTTTTTGGGATGGTTACAGAAATGCATATCCAGTCATAAAGATTTAACGGAATATTCCCCTGCCATTTGTAGTAATGCTACCAAATGACAAGTTCAAATTACTTGTTGTGATTACTCTTCATCTGGGCAAAACACATGTTGTAACGTATTTCACAAGACGCAATTACATCAACTGTAATGACATGGAATAACAACACCAGGAAAAAGCTAATCACACACAATACACACACTGTTTAGATTGTTCCTAACCACATTTTTTTGTATTGCAATCTGTTCACCATTTGGACAAATCACTAACTCTGCTTCTTTCTCTCCCCCTCCTCTCTCTCTTTTTTTTTTTTTTGGTAATGTGCAAAATATAAGTTGATTTGGACAAGCATCAACAAAATCAATATAATGAAAGTTATTGAATACTTCATGTTCTCAAATTTGGATGATATTTACGCAAGTTAATGGCTTTGTTGTCTTCACTGATAATATTACCTGAATACTTGTAAATTTTTATTTTGTGATGAATATAAAGGGAAAACCCTACTGCAAAGAACAAAAATAAAAAATACTCTTCATGCACAGCCTCAGCTACTCTTTCTTGGGTACTTTAATAAGTGGCTTTAGAATATAATATTTTGCTGTGTCAATAAAGGAAAGACGCAAACCTCATTTAAAGCATTTTGCTCACTTTGACACTTGGTTTTCACAATTTCACCTTCCTAAGTTCTCCTTTTCTTTTCACTCTACAGTCTCTTTGGTGAGATCTTAATTCCTACTGTGGCTTCAATTCCAAATCCCTATTTCTAAACTGTAACTTTATTCTTATCCTCACGCCTATATTTTCAGTCACCAAATTAAACTCTCAACCTGTATGCCCTCAAAATTACTATGCGCAACTTAGAATTCATCTGTCCTCATCCCTCCTTACTTCTCACTTCAAAACTTACTCTTTCACCAGGGTTGTCAATCTCAATTAATTGCATCACTATCCAAACTAGAAACTTCTCAATAATGGTGGAATCTTCATTCTTTCTCCTATCATCCTTAATTGGACATCAAATATTGTTTACGCTGCCTGGTAAGTGTCTCTCATACTTATCAACATTTTCTAGTTCCCATTTTTATTGTCCTAATTCAGGTCCTCAAAACATTTTTTTATGAGTTTGTAAAATGAAATCCATGTTTAAGAGAAGCCACTATTCCACTTATTTATTTTCCATCTTCTTTAATGTTATTCTGATATCTACTCTGAAGCTAGAAAACTATTACCTCAGACTCCTTTGCCTCCCTTACCCTTTATATGTTATCTATGAATTAATATGGTAACCTGATAAATATCCCAAATATCTGTTCATGTCTTTCTGTCTAACATCTGCTACCCAGCTCATCAGCTATCTCATCAACTACTGCAATAGAATAATAACTGGCCTACTTACCTTCACTTGCAAACTTGCTAGAAATGAAATCATGTAGTTCCCTGTTCAAATTGTTTCCAATGAATCCAAACATCTAAGAAATGTGTGTTTTCAGGAAACCAACAGATTATAATCTAGTAAATATGAGCTGGACCCTGTATCAGTATTTTTTCAAAAGCTCCCTGAGGAGATTTCTGCTTCTGGTTATGACAGAGTAATTGGTACTGGGCTAGCACTGTCACTATAAAAAAACTATAAATTAGACACAATATATCAAATGGTTCTTTTTAGCTACTGGAAGACAGACAATTTGGGGCTGTGAGCTCTCAGAGAAGAGAAACACCTGGGACAGGACAGTTCATTTCTCTCAACTTTCTTCCTGAAGGAATATTTTGCAGCATAGTGCAAGGTGATGGAGGCCAGAGTATGGTGCGGAGGTAGGAAGCTACGATTGGTGTTGGAGACAGCTGAATCAGCAGAAACTTACATGACAGTATCAGAGATAGGGAGCTGCAGGAGAAGGAGCACTAAATATGAAGCAGGAGTGTTTTTAGGCATTTGTCTCAATACTAGAGCAAGACTCCGCAAGACAAATAAGAGAATAACTACTGGAGAAATTTGAGCTAATGGAAATCTCTAAGATTATAAAATGCTAGGAGACACAGGCATTCTAAGCAGCCAAAATGGAGAGACCTTGCTGAATAATGTGGGTATTGAATTGAGGATTCTTCCATAAGGTCATACTTTAGGAATAGAGCTTCTCCAGCCTTAGAATAGGGATGACTTAAGAACTATCTCAACAAGGCTTTAAATCAGGTCTTGACTGAATCAAATAGATTTTCCATTAAATCAACTACCTGCTAGAAGAAAATTCAACACTATCTAAAGGAAGACAACAAAATTTAGAATTGGGCAGGCCATGGTGGCTTAGCAGGCCGAGTTCTCACCTGCCATACCGGAGACCCAATTTCGATTCCCAGTGCCCGCCCATGCAAAAAAAAAAAGAAAAAATTAGAATCTCATCAAGGTACTATCCATAATGCCCAAATAAAATAACAAATCATTAAATGTGAAAGCAGGAATATGTGATTATTATATAATAAAATAATAATAAATAGAAATAGACCCAGACATCTTAAAATTATCAGACAAGAACTTTAAAGTAATTAACAAAAGGAGAATATCAGTAAAGAAATGAAAACTAGTTAAAAAGAACCAAATGGAATCATAAATTGAAAAATAAAATATCTGCAATGAAAAAGCTACCGGATGGGCTTAACATTAGATTGGACACTGCAAATATATATATATATAAATAAACTTAAAGAAGGGCAATATAAGTCTACATATTGGAAAAATATTCCATGTTCATGGATAGGAAGGTCGAATATTGTCAAGATGTCAGTTCTACCCAAACTAATCTACAAATACAATGTAATGCCAATAAAAATCTCAACAACTTACTTTGAAGACTTGGAAAAATTGGTTATCAAATTTATATGGAAGGAAAGAGATCTTGAAGAGCTAAAGATATCCTAAAAAAGAAAAGTAAACTGGGAGGTCTATCACTTCCTGACTTTAAAGCTTACTATAAAGCCACAGTGGTCAAAACAGTATAGTACTGGCACAAACACAGAAAGATTGACAAGTGGAACAGAATTGAGAATGCAGAGACTGACCACCAAATTTACGGACATTTCATCTTCATTAAGGCCCCCAAATCCACTGAATTGGGACAGAATAGTTTTTTCAATAAATGGGCATGGGAGAACTGAATTTCAATGCCAAAAGAATGAAAGATGATCCCTACCTTACACCCTATACAAAAATTAATTCAAAATGGATCAAAGACCTAAATGTAAGAGCCAGTACCATAAAACTTCTTGAGAAAAATATAGGGAAATAACCTCAAGATCTAGTAATAGGAGGTAGCTTCTTAAACTTTGTACCTAATGCACAAGCTGTAAAAGAAAAAATAGATAAATGGAAACTACTTAAGATCAAGAGCTTCTGTGCCTCAAAAGACTTTGTTAAAAAGGTGACGAGGCAGCCAACTCAATGGGAGAAAATATTTGGAAACCACATATGGGATAAAGGCTTGATAGCCTGTGTACATAAAGAAATTATACAGCTCACCAACAAAAAAACAAACAATCCAATTATAAAATGGGCAGAGCAAATGAATGGGCATTTTTCTGAAGAGAAAATACAGATGGCCAAAAAACATAGAGCAGCTCATCTTCATTGGCTATAAGAGAAATGCAAATTAAGATGACAATGAGATATCATCTCACACCTGTAAGAATGGTGGTTATTAAACAAACAGGAAACTATGAATGTTGGAGAGGATGCAGAGAAATTGGAACATTTATTCACTGTTGGTGGGAATGTAAAATGGTTTAGCCACTGTGGAAATCTATTTGGCAATTCCTCAGAAAACTAAACATTGAGTTGCCCTATGAACTGGCAATACCAATACTTGGTATATATCCAGAAGAGTTGAAGGCAGTGACATGAACAGATATTTGCACACCAGTGTTCATGGCAGCATTATTCACAATTGTCAAGAGATGGAAACAATCCAGGTGTCCGTCAACAGATGATTGGATAAACAAAATGAGGTATATACATGTGACGGAATGTTACACAGCATTTAGACAGGATGATGCCCTGAAACATATGACAATGTGGATGAACCTTGAGGTCATAATGCTGAGTGAAATAAGTCAGACACAAAAGGACAGATACTGTATGATTCCATTGTTGTGACTCTGATAAAACTGCCTGTGTTTTAGAGCAGCTAGAAGGAGGGATCTGAGTTGAGGGCATAGTGGCCCATAACAAACTCTGGGAATTGTTTTATAGCTATTTAAGTGTGCTTTGAAAATTATTATTTTTCTTTCTTTTCTTTGTGTGTGTGTGTATATATATATATATATATATATATATATATATGTATATGTGATACTTTTTACAACTAAAAAATGGTTAAAAAAAAACTGTAGGCACTTATAGTAATATTGGATGGAATGGGTTCCTGAGATAAAAAATTTGAAAATGTTTAGCAGCATAGCTCACTACTGC
Organism: Tamandua tetradactyla; assembly: GCF_023851605.1. Lineage (NCBI taxonomy): Eukaryota > Metazoa > Chordata > Mammalia > Pilosa > Myrmecophagidae > Tamandua > Tamandua tetradactyla. Next base: position 64,187,170 of record NC_135334.1, on the reverse strand, counting down.
AGCAAAGGTGATATTTGTAATAACTTTTTACTTGATATTGTGAGAATGCACAGTTTTGATAGTTAACCAAATGGTATTTGAGATACTGTTTAATGGTATGTGAGATTTTTTTCCTGCCTTGCTTTATAAAACATATTGTACAAACAGGGTTTATGATGATTACTTAGATTTTTTTTTAACATACCTATGGATAAGCTAACTAAGATGTCCATTTTAGGTGGTTAAGATTTCCACGTGTTAATGGTAAAAATATTTGTGTCTTTATATTTTCCTGAAATAAGGAAAATATTTAGTAACATGGGTCATTACTGTAGCAATGCAGATATTTGTAAACACTATCTACTTGATATTTTGAGAATGTTCACAATTTTGACAGCTGATTGGGTGGTATCCTTGGAATTTGAGAACTTTGCTATCTGAACACGCCGATTTTTTCCTTGTTGCCATAGTTTTGGATTGCTTTGTGAAACTTGCTGTGCAGACATGGGCTTTGCAATGATTATATGGATGCTTTATTTGAGTGTGCCTTTGTTTGGGCTTAACTAAGTGTCTATTTTGGTGGTTCCGGGTGCATTGTTTGTTTTCTTAAATAAAAAAAAAATTAAAGTCTACATATTGAAGCATAGAGAGTAAAAAGGCTAAGAAGAAAAACAGATTATCAATAATCTCTTTGACAATATCAAGTGGTCAAAATGTATAATGGGAGTATCAGTAGGAGAGTAATGGGCAGAAAAATAAGTTAACAAAATAATGAAAACATTAATTTTTCTCATTTGATGAAAAATAAACATATTCAAAAATCTCACCAAACCTATAAGCAGGAAAGTTACAAAGAAAAGCACACACAGAAATATCAGAGTCAAATAGCTGAAAATTGGAGATAAAGAGAAGCCAGAGGAGAGAACACATTCCACATAGGTGAAAAAGAATAAAAAGTCACTGACTTCTCATCAGAATCAATGCAAGCCAGAAAATTATGGAACAATACTCATTTTTTTTTTGTACGCTGTAGGGCAGGATCACAGTTCATTCCTTTTCCATGTGAGTATCCCGTTATTGCAGCACCACATGTTGAATTTTTGGTTTGTTTGGTTTTGTTTGTTTGCTTGCTTGCTTGCTTGTTTTGGGGAGGTGCATAGGACAGGAATCAAATCCGGGCCTCCCGCATGGCAGATGAGAATTCTACCACTGAACTACCTTTGCCCCTGGGAACAATTCTCTTAAATGCTAAAAGAAAAAAAGTCAACCTAAACTTGTACAACCAGCAAAACCACCTTGAAAAATAAGGAAGAAATGAAAACTTTTCCCAAAAAACAAAAGCTGAAAAATTCATCTCCAACAGACTTGCCTTATTTTAAGAGAAGGGCTTAAGGTGGAAAACAAAGCAATACTAGATGAAAACTCAGACCTATAAGAAGAAATAAAGATCACCAAAAACAGTACTTATGTGTACATGTGTGTGTGTATGTATACATGCATATATGCATGTACTTTTATATAAATATACATGAGATATTTTCTTTTTTCTTAACTTCTTTAAAAGACGATTGATGATTTCAAGCAGAAATAGCAAGAATATATTGTAGGGTTTGAAACAAACATAGAAGGAAATATATGAAAAGCACAAAGGACAAGAAGAGAGTAAATTGAAGTATATTGTTATTAAAATCATATACTATGTATTAAATTTCATATATATAATATGAAATATTAATACATGGTTAACTATATTAAGTTAAAGATGTATATTGTAAAACAAAGCAATGAGTAACATAAAAACATAGAAAAAGTATACTTAAAAGCAAATCAGGTTATATATGTTGGTGATGATAGCACAACATTGTGGATGTGATTATTATTACTGAATTGTACAACTGAGAGTGGTTAAAATGGGAAATTTTGTGTTGTATATACATTACTACAGTAAAAATTTTAAAAAAAGCTAATAGGGTAACTAAAATTGAATACTATGATTTACCAAAATATTTTTTTAAAAGACAGGAGAGAGAAACAAAAAATATCAGACAAATGAAAAAATACAGATTGATTAAAAGTGAAAGAATGGACTATAGCACGGGACACAATAAATTGCTGACCTCTGGTGAGAATTTAATATCCATATTTAATGTGTTGGTGAGGATGCGTGAGAAATTTGAACATTCATACATTGTTGGGATTGTAAAATGGCTACTGTGAAAATCAGTTTTATGGCTCTTCAGAAAGCTCAAAATAGAATAACCATATGACCTGGCAATCATATTTCTTGGTATATACCCAAAAGAATTGAAAGCAAGTATCAAATGGATATTTTTGCACAATATTCATAGCAGCATCACTCACAATAGCCCAAAGGTGTAAGCAACCTAAGTGTCCATCAACAGATGAATAAACAAAATATGGTATATTCATGCAATAAGATATTATTCAGTCATAAAAAGTAGTAAGTTCTGACACATGCTATGACAAGGATTAACCTTGAAGACATCATGCCAAGTAAAGTGATCCAGACACAAAAACACAAATATTAAATGATTTGCTTATATAAAATATCTAGGAGAAGCAAACTTATAAAGACAGACAGTAGATCATAGATTATCAGGTGAAGGGGATTGAAAGGAGTGAGAAATTATTGCTTAATGGATACAGAGTTTCCATGTGAATGATGGAAACATTTGGATGATGGATATTGGTGATGGTAGCACAATACTGAGAATGTAATTAATACACTGAATTGTATACCTGAAAGTGGTTAAAATGAGAAATTTTGAGTTGTATATATTCTTATGATATGAAGTTAAAAATAGTAGAAGCATGGAAAGAGATATACTATGCTAACATTAATTTATAAAAAGCTGTAGTGGCTGTTTTAATGTTAAGCAAAGTAGGTTTCAAAACAAGAAATATTATCAGCAATAAAGAAAAATATTCCATAATGAAAAAGAGGTCAATTCATCAAGAGGACATAACAGATTAAAATGTGTTTGCTCCTAAAAATGGAACTTCAAAACACATGAAACGTGAATGGAGATATCAGAAAGGAAAAGTGGAAAAATACATAATTATAGTTAGAGTCTTCAACACTCTTCTTTTAAGTAATTGACAAAATTAATAGCCAAAAAGTTCAGTAAATATAGTAAAGATGTGACTAATACCATTAACAAATGACTTAATTTTTGGCTGTAGAAAATTCCAACTAATAGCAGCAAACATATATTTTTCGAAGAGTACACAAAGCATTAACCCAGAGAGTTCTCCTTCTATAACACTAAACAGATCTAAATAAGTTCAAAGGATTGAATAATATATAGTATATTCTCTGAGCACAACAAACAAAAATGGAGACAGAAAGATAGTTTGAAAATTCACAACAATTTGAGTATAAAGCAGCACACTTCTAAAAGTCCAATGGGTCATGGAAGAAATCATTAATTTCTTAAATTAATGAGAAAATATTAAATGAGAAAATATTTTGAATGAAATGAAAATGAAAACACAATGAATAAATGAATGTATTACATTCTCAGTCTTTTCAGAATGTTTTTTGTTTCAAGAATACAAGCCCACTTGAAATTTTTCAAACATACTGTTCAGGGTAGAATTGTATACCTCAAAAGATAACTTCTAATCCCTAACCTGCAGTCCCATAAAATCAACCTTATTTGGAAATAAAGTTCTTGAAGATGTAATTAGTTAAGATAAGGCCAACATGGATTAGAGTGGGCCCTAATCCAATATGGCTGGTGTCCTTATTAAAAGACAGAAATATTGACACAGGAGCAGACAACCACAGAGGGACGAAGGCCAAATGAAGGGAGAAGCAGAGATTGGAGTGATGCATCTACAAGCCAAGGAATGCCAAGGATTGTCAACAAACACCAGAAGCTAAAAAGGTTGAGGAAGGATTCTTCCCTCCAGGTTTTGGAAGGAGCAGGGCTCTGGTGGCAACTTGATTTCAGACTTGTGGCCTCCAGAAATGTGAGTCAATAAGTTTCTGTTGATTTGAGCCACTCAGTTTGTGGTACTCTGTTATGCCATCCCTAAGAAACTAAAACAAACACCTGATAGTTTTCATCTTTTTGCTTTTGCATATCTGTGGATGATCCTTTTCCTGTTTTTTTTCAAACTCCTGGAAAACTCACACTCTTTACAATTCATTTTAAGTCTCCCTCTTTCCAAACACGCTTCTCCTGTGATACGGCCTTAGCGCCTCACTTTTGGTTTCCAGTTTCCTTTTCCCAATCAGCCTTAAATGATCACCTTGTTTTTAACCTTTCCATAAAAGCCACAGTTATTTCAACTAGTTAAATGGGTTACTATTGTTTACCAGGAGAAAACCCTTGACCAAAACAAGCATGTATCTGTTACCAGACATTGAATTGTGGAGTCTTTATTTGATTAACTTTATCTGCTGTTTCAAGAAAATTTTTTTTTGTGTATTCTAAACACATTTAACCAATTCTGAAGCATTGTGTCTCATTATAGCATCAAACTTTAAAAGGGACATTTACAACATTGAAGCAGATCCTCAGTTTGGCAAACAGGATTATAAATTAACCATGTTACGGAAGAAAGAGTTTAAGACAACAGTACATTTAAATTGGAGAAAGAAAAACATAGAGAAGATAGGATGGCTGTCTTCAAAAGCCCTGCATAATTTTGCAAATCTAAAGAATTTATAATCCTCAATTTCTAAAATCAAAAGTGAAAATTGCATTGGTACTAAAGAGATGAAGGAAGAGAGGGAGGTAAGGAGGAAAGTGAGGAAGGAGGGAGGAAGGAAAGAAAGGAATGAGAGATGAAGAGAGAAAGGCTGGAAATTGGATGCTTACTGAGGCAAATCTGAGCTCACTGACAGCTTCAACACAAATCAAGTCTGCTACAGTTCTTAAAATCCCACTGTTTAATGATGCTCCTATGATTAAGACTTTAGCCTTATGGCTGTAGATGCAACTTATTCAAGTGTCTTTCCCTATATGGGTTTATCTTCTTTTCCTATCAGCAAACCTGCTTACATTAACTCTGAATACTGAGAAAGCTGGGCTGCAGTAAGCCACTCCTGGCATTATAGACACCTGCCTTCTTGTACCTAATAGACTCGGTAATACACAACAGTGGCTAGAAGAAACACTCTTATTTCTAGAAGAGCTGATCTTCATCCCCTATCTTCAGGAAGAGTCCATAGAGCTACAAGACAAAAAGGGGCTGGCTATTGTACCTACTGAGAAGTGGAACTATTGTCTGTGTATAGAAATAGTGTAAAATCCCTCTCGTGGCTCTATTCCTACACCCACCTTGGCCCCGCCCCCCATGACGCGTGCACATGCACATATACACACTTGAGAGGCTTATTAGTTGTCTTCCCAGCAAAGATTCTATTCCAAACATTTTGACTAGGTTTATCATGGTAATCTCAATCTCCTTGACAGTGATTGCTTTAGAAGTGGTCATATGACTCAATCCTAGTATGATATATATTTTAAAGGTCCACTGGGACTTCTGAAAAAGGAGTCATCATTCCTCAGAATGAGACAAAAGAAGAGGCTTCTCTATGTGACCTCTGAGCATTCAGAAGATTTTGCTATAGCTAAGCATGAAACTCATACCAAGCAGGCAAAGAGGCAAGGTAGAAAGACCCTCAGGCCTTGAAGATATGGTTGCACTGCTAACTGTACTACATTTAGAGCTCCTCCTATTCCCAGGCTTGCAGTAGATGAGACGATTACTTTACTTTTCTCCTAAACTTGTTTGAGTCAGGTTTCTCTGTTAACGGAAGGTATTCTAAGAGATACAAAAACACTGAAAATAGTGGTCTAAATGTTAGTTACACTCTTAACTTGGCGGACTTTGGCATGCTAGCCAGGTGTCTGATCCATCCTTTCTACCCGATGGTTATTTCTCTTTTCCAGCTATTGAAAGGCAGCATAGTACAGGGACAAGAGCAGGGATTTTTGAGGTACTAAGATCTGAGTTGGGCTGTACTCTGCCACGTACTATCTATGTGACCTTGGAAAAATAATGTTTCTGAAACTTGATTGTTGCTTTTGTAAAGTTTTATGGAGTTTCTGTTCAGATTAAGTGGCCTAATACACAAAAACCATTTACAAAGTGTCTGGCAAAGAATAGGTGCTTGAAGGGAGTTGACTGCTGTAGCACTGGAAAAAAACTAATCTCAATGTTCAAGCAATTCACTCACAAATGACATATTTATAAACTGAAATATACCTGCTTGATAGAGTAGATGGTGTTAAGAGCAGATATTACGCATGCAGATAGACATGGAATCAAATATTTCCACTACTGCTACTATTACCAATAGACTCCCACATATTGAGCATCTGAGCTATGTATTGGTACTATCCTCACTTCACAGTTGAGCAAACCCAGGCTTCAAGTTGTCATAGCAATTAGCTAGGTGACAGAGCATTAAGTTCATCCCAAGGCTATCTGGCTCCAAGCCCTTTGTTCTAAAACTACTCTAGATTGCTATTTTCATTTGTTATTGTTGTGTGTGTGCTTTCCTCTAAATTTAATCCTGCTCAAAATTGTCAGCAATGGAAAACTATCTCTTGATATAATCATTCAAACTGTCTTTCCATAAAGATAACATAAGCAATATATACATACATGTGGTAGAAAGGTGTTTACCTAAACTAAGATAAAAATACTTAACAGGTAGTCATTAATGTGGCTACTAATCCAGAACCATGTCTATTGCTACTCAAATGCTGAGATAAAGTTTGCTTTTTTTCTCTATGCTGTGTTTGTGTGAGTGTGTGTGCACATGGTGTTCTCTTGCATTGGTGCACCCATGAGTGCATTCGTTATCCAAAACAAGATTCATAAGAGCGACAATCATTTAAGATGCTACACAGAGTTTATGGGCCACTTTTCTATCTCCATAAAAAATGCAACACACCGTATGATTACATTTTATGAGAATATATCAACGAGATAGCAGGAAGACCTTCAATCACAGTGTACACTGGAGAGGTGCATTTTAGTGTCAAGGAAAAATTATAATTATGTGCTAGAGGTGGGCAGTACACGTCCTTTCACTAGAGAACTCTTTCACTCAGCTGTAGCTGAGCTGAGAATCTTCTAATCACAGATATATCCTATTAAAGGCACAGAGGATTTATTTTTCTTAATTTTTTCCTAAAGGGGGGAAAATGAACTCCTGTTGACCCTTTTAATCAGTTGGGTCAAATCAGACTATTGTCATAGTGGCTTGGAGCTGTCATTACTTTTAAAATGTATGCCAGAGAAGAAACACCAAGCTTCCAATAATCAGACATTGTTACAGATTTTCCCAAGGAAATTTTTAGCAGAAAAGTTCGGTCAGTTATTTTATTTTATTTTTTTTTTTGGCATGGGTAGGCTCTGGGAAACGAATCTGTCAGTTAGTTTTATTTATAAAGTGTGCAATTGAGGATCATGACCTAGGAATAAATGGGGGAATTTAACTGCTTTCTTAAATATGCTAATTTCTTTAACTCCTATTTGTGGTAAAATTGAAAGAACATCCCTTGTTCGTTGACTTTAGTAAACAGGGGCCCTAATTCCCTTGCCCAGCATGCTCTGGAAATTCTAGTTGAATGAGGACATAGCCTTTGATTCCATGGAATGGGGAAAAATCACTCATTCATTCATTCATTCAAAAGTAATGTTAGTAATGAAACATACATCAGATTGAAGAGAGATAGAAGATTTTAAAAAGTGGAAAGGTAGCTTACTTTTGGGTTGGTGAAAGTTTGAGTTTGAGTTATAATACTTTGTTATTAAGCATGTACATTCTGCTCTTTGTGTGAAACTAGGAATGAAGCAGACATTTGAAGAGGGGGCCCTCCATAATCTCCATACTAAATAAGATAACTTCCCTATCAGATCAGATAATAGTGGCTCTTAATAATACATTCTACTTTTGCATCCCTCTTTGCCTTAACTCCTGCCTTAACTCCCTTCCCCTACTCCTATCTCTATTGCCATTCCCCTCTTCTGCCTTCATGTAGCATTTGGGTAGCCACATTGAAATAAATCTTCCTCTCTGAAAACAGAAACCAATAAACCCCTCGCTTTGCTGACATGGCCCAGAAATTTGCCAAGGCACAATTCCCTCTAAAAGCATGGGGATGGGGTAAAAGCAGATCGGTTCTGACCAGCTAATTCAACTCAGAACAAGGTCCTTGCTGGAAACTAAGATACAGAGAACAACTGGACTGTGTTATTGACCTCAAGAAGTTCACAGCCTAAAGAAGGATGCAGGCATGAAAATGAGAGCAAACATTTCACTTGGGTTCACTTTGTGCCAGGTCTTATTCTAAGTCCTTGACATCCATTTCCTTATCTACAGCTTGTATCAGTCTAAGGAGCTAGGTTCCCTCATGATCCCTGTTTATAGGTGAGAATAATATAGGCAAGAAAACGGAGGCTTGCAGAATGTAAGTAACCCCAGGCTCCCCTACTTAGGAAGTGAAGCAATTGAAATGTACAGCGAGGGACTCCAGCTGAGTCTGTGCTCCTGGCCATGAGGCTATAGCCCTCTATTACCTCTAAGTACGTGGAGACATAGACTATTCCTAATGACTGCATCTGCCACCACAGCAAACCAAAATTTAAAAGCTCTCTCTACTTATCATGTTTAGCTTTGTTTTCTTTTCATTTCAAATCTCCTCCCTTCACTTTGAGGGGCTTTTTATTGTGTAAGTCAATTTAGTTAAGCTAAATACTTGCCCTTTTATCTAGTGGTTCAATCAGCTTATTTTCTGACTCAGCACCACACAAGTCTAGAGACAGCCTGGCCAAAAAGGAGAAGAAGGAAGTTGAGGTGACAAATAGCATGTTCTTTTTTATAGTGTGGAGGGAGGAAGAGAGGTTGAGATACTTAGCTAACTATGGCTACATATAAAATCTTTGATGTGTAAAATGGGTAGACCACTAGATAAACAATAGCTGTTTACATTATGTAAATCTTTCCAGTCAAGCTTAGCTCATTCTTTCATTTTCTTTAATTTTTTGCTTTCTCATCTCAAGACCAAATAGCCATGTACACTCAGGTTTTCCAGGAGCTATTTCTGGCATTTTAGTTCTAGCTTCCCATCTGAGTAATTTTAATACAAATGCTATAACTTTTCTTGTTCCTCTGCTACCTCCTTTTTTCTTCTAAAAAAGGAGCTGTCATGCACATTTAGCTCCCAGGCACTGGCACATAGGTCTTCCTACTTATAGTAATGCTGAGTATCTGGCTTTTGAGTTTCTCTTTGACATTTCAAGGCACCTTCCAAGAACTTAGAAATTTGTATAATAGTGCAGAAAAAACTTGTCAACGCCAGCTTTCATGAACTTATGATTGAATGAGTGTGTAGAGCAGGGTTGCAACTGCAAATATGGTAAGATGGTGCTATGGTGCCTAACATCATATGGGTTATATTCCACAGAATTATGAAAATATGCAGTGCTGGCACCTGACCGGGACCCTGGCAACAGAAATTAGGATGGTATATGCATTGCAAAAGGAAATGCATTGTGCTGATGCTCAAAGGCTGAGTTTCTCAAAATTTGGGCCAACTGCGGCAAAAGCTTGCTTGTGAAAAATACAAATTGCCTAGGTAACATTTCATATCTGGAGGATATAGGTAACAGTGGTGGAAGGGGGAGGTACATTTTAACTAGATTCTCCCAAGATATGATTTTTCTGTACAATGAAATCTCATCACTAAGATGAGAAAGAAACACAAATAAAGGAAAGAAATTTAGTTCTAATGAAAGTTAGGGTACAGGGATACATGAGGATTTGGTTAGAGGTAGTGAAAAAGTAAGTGTATAGATAGTTGGAGACCAGTCTTACAGGTACTTCCTGTAAATCACATTAAGTAATTTGGCTTTTTTTCAAAAAAGCAAAGGTGGGGGTCACTCTAAAAAGGGTTACACTGCAGACTGTCATGGAGAGTGATAGCTAACAATTACTGAAAGCTTATTTAGCTCTAGGCAGTATGCTAAGAGCTTCGGAACATCTAATCATTTATTGCATACCATATTACCATGACATAATTACATTAATCATCCCTCCTTCAGATGGGGGAAACTCAGGCACAGAGAGACTAAGAAACTTGCCAAAGGCTACAAAGTTTACCAGTGACAGATGGAGAGTTTTACTCCAAGAAGTCGAACTCCAGAGCTTACTCTTCTAACCTCTATGCAAAACTGCCTTTAAAGGTAGACATACAGAATCATGAAATTCATTTGAATAAGCACCATGTATAAGGCACAATGAGCAATTTATTAATTATTTTCTTCTGGAGAGGGGTTGCAAAAAACTCCCAGAAAAGCAAAACCATGGACATATAGCCATGCAGTAATTGTTAAGTATAGAAAGAATTTTTAATACTATGATTAATAATATTCTCAATAACAAAATTGAATGGCCCAGTGCAAGTTTTACTCAATTTTTAGTTTGGGACTATTAATAGTCAGAAGAAGTGTTAAAGTTCTAATTTCATGAAATAAGAAATAGAGAAGTGATGCAGTGCCTCTCATTATTAATGACTAAGGTGACAAGTCAGGTGCTTTAGGTTCAAATATCTTGGCATCATTTTACTATATCATGCTGGCCTAAACTACATAATATCCTTGAAACTCCATTTTGACATTGGAAAAAGTAAATAAAAGAATATGGACCCCGCCAGGATAATAAAATGGTTACAGTATCAACATGTGTTAATGCAAATAAAAGCAATAAGAGCAATCACAGCCATTGTAAACTCTAGGACACCATCCACAGGGATTGTATTAGTAGATAGTAAATTCCTTGAGAATAGGGATTAAGACACACACCTTTTCACCCGGAGCAAGACTTAATACTTAAAAGATATTCAGTAAATATTTGCTAAATAAATAAGATTAATTAATCACAAATTATTTTGTTAAATACACATATATAAAATAATTGAATTTGTAATGAATAAAGGCTAGGCATATTCTTTTATTTTATGAAGTATCCCTTACCCATGCTCCAAAGAAAGCTGCAAGATCTATTTAGAGTGAGAAATCAGTGTTAGCTTTCTTACTGTGAAAATCAAAATTGCTTTGGTTTTTCAATTTTTCTCTATATTGCACATTAATGTACAAAACAAGCACAAACTTTATCTTGAAGCACATCTCCTTTAGTACCTTAAAATACATGAACTTTTGACCCTCCTTTAAATTGATCTTCTCCAGCTCTGAATACTATACAGCACCCCTCTTCTCCCCCGAGAAAAGTGGAAGTTTGATAATACTAACAAAGGAAAGAGAAATTTGCTCCCAAACAAGGACAAACACATGAATGACGGGGAACTGCTTGTACAAAATTTGTATGTAATTTTCACATAGGTGTACATATTCATTTCCTTCTTTTATTAGAAATTTGAAGTTTTTCAAAGGAAAGTCACATAAACTAACAAAGTGTTACAACTAGATATAACTGCATAAATATTCAAAAGAAAGATTTGGGTTTTATGTAAATGCTCTGGGGCAAGAGTCCTAATCTGCCTGGAATTCCTCAAGGAGCTCTGCACCACTTCTCTCTCCCCTTCAATATGCTCGTCTGTGAAATCCCAGGCATGGGCGTGAAAAGGCTATGGTGCTAAGGTCACCTGGCGATCTGGCTTATTGGGATCATCTCCAGATTGTATAACAAGCACTCCTTCCCTCCCAACTTGATGTATTTCTCTGAAGGGGAGAACGTAGATCTAATTGATATAGAAGAAAGAACATGGGGTCTGAATATTCTGGTGTCCACCCATTAATTTATTTGTTCATTTAACAAATGCTCTCTGATGTGGTGTGTGGTTGGTGGGTGCTGAGAATTTAACAGAAGGCAAAAATCCATGAGGGAATGCAAACAAGTAATTAAAGTGTCATGGGTTGAATTGTGTGCTCCAAAGAAGACATGCTCCCTGGGTTCAATTCCCGGCCCGTGCACTTCCCCAAAATCTAACAAACAAACAAGGAAACAAACAAAAGCGAAAAACTAAACAAAAATTCAACAAATGGTGCTGCAATAACGGGATACTCACAGGGAAAAAGAATGAAATGTGTTCTCGTTATACAGCATTCAAAAAACAACAACAACAAAAAAGACACGGTCGCCCTAACCCTCCATCCTGTAAATTTGACCTTATTTGGAAATAGGGTCCTTGAAGACATTATTGGTTAAGATGAGGTCAATTTTGATTTGGGTAGGTCTTAACCCAATGTGATTGGTATCCTTATAAAGAGGGGAGATTGGAAACACACAGAGGAGAATGCCATGTGACAATTGAGGCAGAGCGTGCCATTGTATGCTGGCCAACTACCACCAGAAGCCAGGAGAGAGGCACGGAACATTCTTTCCCACAGACCTAGGAAGAAGCATGGGACTGTTGACAGGTTGCTTTTGGACTTCTTTTCTCCAGAACTTTGAAACAACACATTTCTGTTGTTTTAAGTTACCCAGTTTTAGGTACTTTATGGTAGACCTAGGAATCTAAGATACACACAATGCCCTTATAATGTGAACAACAATCCCATAGAAGAAAGCATAGGTTTTTTGTAAGCAAAGAAATGGATCCCAGAACCTAGTTGAAGTGATCAGAAACAATGGTTAAATCAAATTCTACAGAATGGGTAGAAGTAAGCAGGCAAAGTTAAACTAGCTAGAAACCGGATTTCAAATTCCAGTTTCACCATTTACTCTTCTTAGGCAAGTTACTCATGTTCTCTGAGCCAGATAAATTTCTTTGTAAAAGGATGAAGATAATGCTACCACACATGGTTGAGGGAAATGATAGGAGAAGGCAAATTTTAAAACGTCTGTAAGAGTGCCTGCAATATATACTAGGAGCACAATAAATGCTGGTTTCCTCCTTTAAATTACTGAGCATAGGAAACACAGGTTCTTTCTCAGTAAAGACATTTATCATCATTGACTTTCTGAATCTAAAAAGGATAAATTGGACTCAATCCTTTTTCTTTTCTTTCTCCTTCCTTTACTGGTGCTGCATTGGTTTGCTAAAACTGACAAAATACAATATACCAGAAATGGGTTGGCTATTACAGGGGGATTTATCTGCTTAGACATTTACAGGTCTGAAGTGTGAGGATGTCCAGATCAAGGCATCATCGATGATATCTGGACCTCTCTGTCAAATGGCGATGCACATGGCCAGCACCTGCTGGTCCTTCTCTCTGTTCTGTCTCTTCCACATCCTGCTTCAGTGACTTCCTCTCTGTTTTCTGTGTCCTCTCTCAGATTCTCTGTTTTCTTTTTTTAATGTGTGCTTCTTTGAACTTCTCATTGTGTGTTTTTTGTTTTTTTTGCACGGACAGGCACCGGGAATCGAACCTGGGACTGCAGCACAGCAGGTGAGAACTCTGCTGCTGAGCCACCATCACCACCCCCTCATTGTGTTTTATCCTCTTATAAGGGACTTCTGTAAGAGGATTAAGACCCGCCCTGAGGTGCTCCTCAACTAAAAACCTAATCAAAAGTTCCCGCCTATAATAGGTCTACACACACAGGAATGGATTAAAAGAACATAATCTTTTCTGGGGCACACCCAGCCTCAACCCATCACAGGTATCAATATTTCTCGAGCTGAGGCATTATAAGAAGGCTTTTATTTTTAACAGGGCCAAGCATTCATTAAAGCACTTGATGTATTTTAAAATGTAATCTTCATAACAACCTTTGCCTTAGGAAATACGTGCTATTATTATCCTTATTTTCCATGTGAAGGAAATTAGGCAAGAGAATTTAAGATTTAAGAAGCTTCTCAAGATGACTCAGGCATCAAATAATTAAACTGAGATTCAAGTTTAGGTTGTCTGACTCCAGAGTCTGCTCCCTAACCATGCAGGGCATGTACAACTGGCGGTGTATTGTGTCCACCGACTATGGAGACAAGCAACAAATGATCTTTGTCCCAGAACAAAGCCATGTGGAACACCAACACTGAAGTGTCTAGGAAAGGAGAAATACCTAGAGGAGACCAAATAGGCACTAAAGGAATATATTATTTTGCATAAAGGACACTGAAGGTTGCCTGCTCAGCGTCTAGTGCATCTTCCCATCCAGATGCTGGTGGTGTTCTGTATTCAACCCTGCCCTTCTCATATGGTAAAGGGGAAGTTGAATCCACTCCCAGCTCCAGAAATAGAGCCCAATCATCCTATATAGTTATAATAGGAATTCCTTTAGCAGCTCTTACTAGTCTGGTTGCTTAGGTTGGTCCTATAAAACTAAAGAGAAGGACTCCTATTGCATGCATAACGAATGTTAAGTTCTTTCTGCCACTGGAAATGAGCTTGGAAACATGTGGCCCAAGTTGCTGTTGCAAGAAATATTGTGGCCATGATGAGCCACCTTGAAGACAGAGTTGAAACTGAGAAGGGTAGAATGAAGAGAATGCAGAGGTCTAATGTACTTGTCTCTAGTTGGGCTCCCACGCATATATTTCTTATAATGTGAGAATTATATGACAAACAGTATTCTCATTACATAAGGCATGCTGAATTGAGTTTTCTGTTAGTTATGGCCAAAACCAAATCGTAGCTGACACAGCTTGGGAGGCAAGGAATGAAAGAGTTTAAAGAAGGGAATGTTCAATAGTAGTAGATATTTCAAAATAAATTACATATTGAAAAATCTCATAATGCAAATAAATCATACCTTGAGGTAATTTGACCAACTGACCCATTGCGCATCTAGGAAACATATGATTCATATCACTGTATATGCCTACAGTATCAGGGGTAGGAATGTAAATTTAACCACTCAGATCCCTGGAAGTTAATTCAATTATATGGATTCATGGCTCCAAACAATACTGCACATTTCCATGTAGTCAGTCTTGCATTCTGCATCCAAAAGAATAGATTATGTCTCTGAAGAACCTGTGTAATGAAGCTGGAAGGATTCTGTAATTAACCCCAGAGTAATTGCCTTCACACTAACGAAACCTCTATGGATGGCATGTGGCTTGGCAGCTAAGATCATGTTAGAAAAAAGGTTGGAGGGAGCAATTTCTAACATTTTGCCTATGGTGCATAAATCTCAATCTCCAAGGGAGCCAAATACGAGCCATCTACAGAGAAGACCAAGGCAAGTGAAAGCCTCTAAAGCACCAATTTCCATCTTTATCCTCATCCAACCACTATAAGTACATCATCCACCTGCATCATAAAATCAAAGAAGCTGGGAAATGGAAGACATCTAAAAGTATGTGAATACCAGCCTGCTTGCTGATGTGAGGTTCCTTTCCAACACACCCCCGACAGGCAACTAAATAATATAATTAGTAATAATACCTACTTGTAGTCTTCTGGGAGCCAAAGGTATGGAAGTCAAGAATAGAAGCTTGGAATCAAACAGACCTATGCTAAATATTCATCTCTGACACATATTGTTTGTAACCTAAAACAGAACAGATTATTAGTTTCCCCTTTTAATGCAATGCTTAAGATATGATTCTATCTCATAGCAATGTTTTGAGACAAGGCTTAGTTTTGGGAAAGAGAATTAGTTTTCCTTCTTTTCCCTTTTGATGTTAGACATAGTGCTAGTTTGAAATTGTTATATACCCCAGAAAATGTCATGTTCTTTTCATTAATTCTTTTGGATGCAGACAGACCTGTTGTAGGTGGGACATTCTGATTCAGTTATTTCTAAGGAGATGTGACCTATCCAATTCAAGGTGGGTCTTAATCCTTTATTAGGGTCTTTTATGAGGGGACATAGAGAGCTCAAAGATCAGAGACTTTTGGAGACAGAGGGAGAAAGTTCCCAGAGCCACTAAGGAAGGACCCACAGATTCTCAGAGAGAAGGCCACTGGAATCAGAAGCTGAGAGCAATGGAACCCAGGAGCAAAGGGCTAGCAGAATGCCACGTTCCTCCCATGTGGCAGAGGAACCCCAGATGTCAGGAGCCTTTCCTTAGAGTCAAGGTATCTTCCTCTTGATATCTTAATTTGGACATGCTTAAGGCCTTAGAACTGTAAATTTATTAACTAATAAAACCTCATTGTTAAAAGCCAGTCCACTTCTGGTGTATTGCACCTCAGCAGCTTTAGCAAACTGAAACAGCATTTTGAATGTCTGGAAAATTTTACTACATAACAATCTGTAATTGGCCTCCCCATGACACCTTCTCTCACTTATCCTCATGTCCTCTTCCTGGGTTTTAGCACAACACTGTTGGTCTCTCTGGATATTGTCTTCTCTCTTAGGGCAAGATATTTCACAAAACCTGAGAACATGATTTTGACTTAGAGTAGGCAGAGATCACAATCTCTTCTGAGAAAACTCTTATGAATCTTGTTTAACATATTCGCTTGATGTGTTGGAAAGGTCAGTAATCTTTTGCAAACGGAGTAACTCTTCTGGCCTTTAGCATCCAATTCTCCAATGGGAAGGTTAGATTAATGTATTTTAAGATTTTAGATTATAAAAAAATCTCTTGTCACATAATTTCTGAATTCTTTATGCCTTGAGCATCTTATTTTCTGCACCCAGAAGTATGTAAATGTTTCATATATGTGGTTAGCCAAATTAAATTAAATTCCACCAGAAGGAATAAGTGGGAACATAATTTTGTCTCATCTGTGTTCTGTGTATCTTTTAGAATAGGTAATAGTTGTATTAATTACTGAGTGATTACCTCACATAGTCTATTAATTATTTTTTTCAACTAAATCCACATAGTCCATAATGTGTTTTTTATTTAACTAAAATTCCAGACCTTTAAAAAAATTTTTTTTCACCTGAAGCCTGAGTTCTAATCACCATTCTACTGGTTTTTTGACTCTTGACTCCAGTTTGCCATCTGCAAAATAGGGAAAATATCTATTTAAAAACATTATTGGGAGGATAAAGTAGGTGATGTAGACAAAATCTTAGGCATAACACTTATTAGTGGCTTAACAAATGTTGCTTCCCTTGCTTTTCTCAATTCCCTTCCCTATTTTCAGCTACTCAAGTCGAGGCAGATTTAAGTGTGGTGAGGGTTGATGTATGGTAACTTAACAGAGAAGAGATCATGAAAGATCTCCCATTTTATCATCTCTGGCAATAACTCCATCACAATGTTCAGCATTTGCTTACAGTAATACTCTTATTTAATACAAGGGTGCTTGGCGGCAACAAGTGAATGGAACTCATTGTGTCTTTTTAACATGACCATTAGTATCTGAGAGGCAAAATGAGGCTGTGCCACATACACACGTACACACACTCATATCACATTCCAAATCCTGAAAGCACTTATGTTAGTGAGCATGCAAAATAGAAGCTGGTTCATTTCTTGCTTGTCTGATTCCAACGAACTGGAAATGTTCTGCTTTGAGAAGATGGCTTCTTCAGCCTATGGGTTTAATATCAAATTTGTCAGGACAAAATTGGAAGGTTGGAAGGGCTTCTCAGCATTTCTATGCCTTCTGGTCTTGGTGCCTAATGAGAAAGGTCACTCATGTTAGCCATCCTTTCGTTATCTGCTCCACTCTGCTAATAAACTCCATCCAGAATAGCCAGGCTGACAAAATGACTTTCCTGTGGAGAAGGTTCTTTTTGCTTTTTTTCTAGTTAATTAGCTTCACTTAAGGTAGGGTGATTGAGAAGAACTGGGAACACTATTTGAAGCTCTAGGGAGAGTTATACTTTGGCCTTTACAACAAACCAAATCAAATCAAGTGAATCAATTTAAACTGAACAGACCATATTCTGCTAAATGTGACTTAATTGGTAGAGAATTTATGGTGTGTTTTTAAAATCACATTTTAATGATCCTAGGGAGCAAAAACACTCATTTGAGCTTAACATTTGTTTATCCACTGATTCAACAACTATTTATTGAGTAGCTACTATTCTGGGCAATTGAGCTCAGTGAAATGCTATGGATACTGGAGTCAGAAAATGTAGATTTGAATTCCATTTCTAATTCACTTAATTTCTCTGAGCCACAGAGAAATTCTGTAAAATGGTTACAACCATGCCTATTTTAAAGGGTTAACTGTGATAGGGGAGAGTATGCCACGTGATACACATGAATAAGAAATATTTCTTATTATTGCTATTGCTAAAGTTAAAAATGCTGAAAACACTTTGGGTTCTTCTCAAAGAAATTTTGTTTTGAAGTTTGTGAGTTGATGATGAGATAAACTAACTAAACACCACTATTACTTAATTGTTAAGATATTAACCTATAATTGATCTTGAATGTTCTGTGTATATTTAATCCCAGATAAATAACTGGCTCACTTTTTTGGGGGTGGTTAACTCACATATTAAGATTTAGAAAATAATAGCATCATTTCATAACATTCAATGCATATAAGTCTTACATTTCCAGTATGGCTCAACAAGTATCACAGAATAATCTCACGCATGCTCCCCAAGCATCACTAGGAGGTTAGAAAATGCTAGCATCTCAAATTTTATTTTATAAATTTTTTCAAACTGTACTAAAGAGTTCAGGGAAAAATTGGTAAATTTTGGTATGTTGAGATGAGAATATTTTGTGCCATCATTAAAATGGTAATGATTAGGGAAAGGGTGGGCCACGGTGGCAAAGCAGGCAGAGTTCTCGCCTGCCATGCCGGAAACCCGGGTTCGGTTCCCGGTGCCTGCCCGTGTAAAAAAAAGACAATGATTAGGATAATTTAAAAAAGCAGCTTCTTTAAAATGAAAAAACTACACTGCCTTCCGTATTGGATACCACCCAACATCCGTTAATACTTCTTTTATACCTAACCTGATTTTGTTCAGCTATCTTCTTACCCTTAGCGGCCAACTTCTCAACTGTCTTGTCTACTCTAACATAATCCCATTCTCAAGGTCAGTGATCGGTTCAGAATTGGCTATGTGACATAATTTTAGCCAAACAGTTATCATGGGAATCTACTATAGGGCTCTATGAAAAATAGCCACAAAAGGAGGTGGGGAGATACAAGTTTCCTGTACTCTTGGACACCCAGGCCCAACAGTCCTGATACTATGATTTTTACAAATTGAAGATTTGTGGCAAACTTGTGTCAAGCAATCAGCACCATTTTTCTAATAGCATGTGCTCATTTCATATCTCTTTCACATTTTAATGAAGCTGCTAATAAAAAAGAAAATTTCAGAACACCAGGAAGATGGCCAAATAGAGTAGATCGAATTCAGCCCTGTTCCAAGGAAAAGTTGGAGAAGGGATGGGAGGGCGACTGAGACAGTGATTCAAGAGGGCAATGACCTGAGAGAGCCTCTGCACCACATAGGATGGCAGTGGTTGCAAAAGTTGAGGAACCGAGAAGCAGAAAACTGGAGCCTAATGCAGAAACGTGGAGTCCACAGGACTGCACAAAGTGGGAGACAGGGACTAGGAATTAAGCCAAGTCGTGTTTCTTGAATCAGCTACCCTCACCAATGCAGCCCCATGACCCACAACTCACTCCACACCCCATGCAACTGAACCTCATCACCTGCCCCCACTCCCTGTGCTCCAAGCGCCCACACCCCACCAACCACCAGCACATGTACCCAGCCCACATCCCCACCCCAAATGCAGCCTAACCCACCTTTCCTAAACCCCTCCTGAGCACTACTTACCCCTCCCTGCTCCCTGCAGGCTGTTGCAAGTGTTTGAAGGTTGCAGGTGCTTATCTCCATACCCAGGCTACACCTGCCCCCAGCCAATAGTGTCACACGGAATCACCTCAACCCTTGTGAGCTCTTTACATCAGTTTACGGCACTCCTAGATCCACACATGTGCTCAGCCCCTAGTCATGCCCCTCAGCTCTGGGAACACCAATTTATGGCACTCCTAGACCAGCACATACATATGGCACCCAATCACATACTTCAGCTCTGGGAATATCAGTTTACAGCACTCCTAGAGCCATGCATGTGCACGGCCCTCAGTCATGCTTCTCAGCTCTGAGAAGGCATTGACCTGTGCAGCAGGTCACATCTGCCCCCAGTCATGAAGGCATAATGCTAACCTACTGCCATAGCTCTGCACATGCGCACAAAGGACTCTGTGCCCTTGACCAGTGCACACCAGGGTTACGCCCCCCACACCCGTGCACCAGCACAGATACATCCTCTCTGGCCACCCACATTCACAAGCACCAGCATAACATTCCCAACCTGCAGCTATACCTGCCCTGTAATGCATCACCACACTGTTTTGCCCCACCCCGTACCCTGCATCCTGCAACACATCTGCCCCACAAGCACAAGGCTTTAGACTACTGAAAAAATCAACTCTCAGAGTAAATCAATCAAGAATTTTACTTGTAAGAAAAACAATAGAATATCACTAAGCATATCACAATGCAGACATAGTTCAGCCTAACAGACAAATTAAAGCATCAGAGGAGACACAGAGTTTGGAATCAAAAATGTTCAAATAACTCTACTTAATAAAATAAATGGGATGGCTAATGACATAAAGGAGATCAAGAAGACAGTAGAAGAGCATAAAGAGGAATTTGAAAGAATAAACAGAAAAAATAGCAGATATCACAGAGATAAAAAACTCTGTTGATCAAATTAAAAACATACTAGAGGCATACAACAGCAGATTTGAAGAGACAGAAGAAAGAGTAAGTGATACAGAGGACGGGATAACTAATTTCAAATACTCAAAACAGTAAATGGCAAAAAATATAGAAAAATTTGAATTGGATCTCAGGGAAGTGATAGAAAAAAAAAAGTGCACAAATAGAAGAATCACTGCTGTACCAGAAGGAGAAGAGAGGAGTAAAGGGCTAGGAAGAATAGTTGAGGATATAATGGGGGAAAACTTCTTAATGCTTAATGAGGGATACACACACACACACACACACACACACACACACACACACACTTATATATATATAAGTCAAAGAAGCCCAATGAACTCCAAACAGAATAAATCCAAATAGGCCTTCCCTAAGACCCATACTTATCAGTCTGTCAAATATTGAGGAGAAGCAGAAAGTTCTGAAAGTGGCAAGAGAAAAACAATCTACTACATACAAGGGAAACCACATAAGACTGAGTTTAGACTGCTCAACTGGCACTATGGAGGCAAAAAGGAAGTGGTATGATATATTTAAGATCCTGAAACAGAAAGACTTCCAGCCAAGAATTCTGTACCCAGTCAAAGTGTCCTTTAAGATCGAGGGAGAAGGTAGAATGCTCGCCTTCCATGTGGAAGACCTGGGTTCGATTCCTGGACCATGTACACAAACAAACAAGCAAACAAACAAACAAAACTGAGGGAGAGGTTAAAATTTTCACAGACCAAAAATCCTGAAAGAATTTGTCAACAAGAGAATGGCCCGACAAGAAATACTAAAGGGAGTACAGCCAGTAGGAAAAAAAAAGACAGGAGAAGGAGTTCTGGAGGAGGGCACAGAAATGAAGAGTACCACTAAGGGTAACTTAAAGGACAAAAAAGAGAAAGAGAGAAAAGAACATATAGATCTGACAAATAAAATCCAAAAGGTAAGATGGCAGATTCAAGAAATGCTTTTTCAGTAATAATTATGAATGTTAACAGACTAAACATCGATTAAAAGACACAGATTGGTAGAATGGATTAAGGAGTATAATCCAGCTATATACTCCTTACAAGAGACTCATCTTAGACACAAGGATACAAATAGAATGAAAGCAAAAGGCTGAAAAAAATTTTCCATGAAAGTTGTAACCAAAGAAACCAGGCATAGCTATACTAGTATTGGACAAAATAGACTTTAAATGTAAGGACATCATAAGACAAAGAAGGACACTATATACTAATTAATGGATTAAATTACCAAGAAGATATAACCATCACAAACATTGATGCTCCCAATCAATGAGTTCCAAAGAACCTGAGATAGACATTGGTAAAACTGAAGGGAGTGATAGATATTTCAACAATAATGGTAGACTTCAATACACCATTCTCCTCTGTAGATAAAATAAACCAGACAGAAGATCAACAAGAAAACAGAGAAGTTAAACAACTTAATAAATGAATTAGATCTAACAGACATACATAGGTCATTGTACCCCAAAACACAAGGATATACATTCTCCTCTACTGCTCATGGAACATTCTCCAGGACAGATCATATGCTGGGGCACAAAACAGGTCTTCATAAATTTAAAGACATTGAAATTATACAAATTACTTTCTCTGATCACAATGGCATGAAGCTGGAGGTCAATAACCACCAAAATTGAGAACATTCACAAACATATGGAGATTAATAACACACTTTTAAATAACCAGTGGGTCAAAGAAGAAATTGCTAGAGAAATCAGTAGCTATCTGAAGATGAATGAAAATGAGAATACAACTTATCAGAATTTATGGGATGCAGCAAAGGCTGTGCTGAGAAGAAAATGTATTGCCTTAAATGCGTATAATGAAAAACAAGAAAGAGCAAAAATCGAGAACTTAGCTGCTCACCTGGAGGAACTTGAGAAAGAACAGCAAACTAACCCCAAAGCAAATAGAAGAAGAGAAATAACAAAGATTAAAGCAGAGTTAAATGAATGGGAGAAGAAAAGAAAAAAGAATCAATAAAACCAAAAGGTGGTTCTTTGAGAAAAATCACTAAAATTGATGGGCCACTAGCAAGACTGACAAAGAAAAAAAGAGAGGATGCAAATAAATAAAAACAGGAATAAGAAGGGGTGTGTTACCACAGACCCTGATGAAATAAAAGAAATCATAAGAGGATACTATGAACAATTATATGCCAACAAACTAGACAATTTACACGAAATGGACAAATTCCTGTAAACACACAAACAAGCTACACTGACTGGGGAAGAAATAAAAAATCACAACAGACCAACTACAAGTAAAGAGATTTAATCAGTCATCAAAAATCTTCCTATCAAGAAAAGCCAAGGGCCAGATGTCAACACAGGGGAATTTTATCTAACATCCCCCAAAAAACTAACACCAATTCTGCTCAAACTTTTCAAAAAAGAACTCTACCTAACTTATTTTATGAAGCTAATATAATTTTAATACCAAAACTGGGTAAAGATGCTATAAGAAAGGAAAACTACAGACCAATTTCCCTAATGAACATAGATGCAAAAATTTTCAACAAAATATTAGCAAATTGAATTCAACAACACATTAAAAGACTTATCCACCATGACCAAGTGGGGTTTATAACAGGAATGTAAGGATGGCTCAACACAAGAAAATCAATTAATGTAGTACAGCACCTCAACAAATTGAAAGGGGAAAATCACATGATCTTCTCAATTGATGCTGAAAAAGCATTCGACAAAATTTGACATCCTTTTCTGATAAACTACTCCAAAAGTTAGGAATCAAAGGTAACTACCTCATTATGATAAAGGGAATATATGAAAAACCACTGGCCAGCATTGTACTCAATGGAGAGAGACTGAAAGCTTTCCCCCTAAGATAAGAAATGAGACAAGGATGCCCGCCTTCACCACTATTATTCAACACTGTGTGAGAAGTTCTAGCTAGAGCAATCAGGCAGGACAAAGAAATAAAAGGCATCTAAATTGGAAAAGAAGAAGTAAAACTTTCATTATTTGCAGATGACATGGTACTATGCTTAGAAGATCCTGAGAAATCTACAGTAAAGTTACTTGAGCTAATAAACAAATTCAGCAAGGTGGTGGGATATAAAATTAATGTGCAAAAATCAGTAATGTTTCTATACACAAGCAATGACCTAACTGAGGAGTCAGTTAAGGAAAAAATTCCATTCAAAACAGCAACTAAAAGAATTAAGTACTTAGGAATGAACTTAACTAGGGGCATAAAGTACTTATCTACAGAAAACTATATAACATTGCTAAAAGAAATTAAAGATCTAAACAGATGGAAAGACATTCCCTGCTCACGGATAGGAAGCCTAAATGTAGTTAAGATGTCAATTCTACCCAAATTGATCTACATATTCAAGATAGTACTAAGCAAAATTCCAACAACCTACTTTGAAGACTTGGAAAAGCTAGTTACCAAATTTGTCTGGAAGGGAAAGAGACCCTGAATAGCTAAAAGCATCCTAAAAAAGAAGAACAAAGTAGTAGGATTAACACTCCCTGACTTTAAAACCTATTATACAGCACAGTGGTCAAAACAGCATGGTACTGGCACAAAGACAGAAGCACTGAGCAGTGGAATCGAATTGAGAGTACAGAAATAAACCAGCAAGTGTATGGTCAACTGATTTTTGACAAGACCCCCAAATCCTATGAACTGTGACAAAATAATCTTTTCAATAAATGGGCCTGGAAGAACTGGATATCAATAGTCAAAAGAATGAAAGAGGACCCCTATCTGACACCCTACCCAAAAATTAACTCAGAGTGGATCAAACACCTAAATATAAGAACTAGCACCATAAAGCTTCCAGAAGAAAATGTAGGAAAACATCTTCAAGACCTAGTAAAAGAAGGTAGCTTCTTAAACTTTACACCCAAAGCACAAGCAACAAAAGAAAAAAAATATGCAAATGGGAACACCTCAAAATCAAAGGCTTCTTAAAAAAAATGCTTCTGCACCTCAAAAGACTTTGTCAAAAAGATGAAGAAGCAGCCAACTCAATGGGAGAAAACATTTAGAAATCACATATCAGACAAAGGTTTGATATCCTGTATATACAAAGAAATCATTCAACTCAACAACAAAAGAACAAACAACCCAATTATAAAATGGGCTAAAGATATGAAAAGGCATTTTTCTGAAAAGCAAATACAGATGGTTAAAAAGCACATGAAGAGATGTTCATTTTCATGGGCTATAAGGGAAATACAGATGAAGACTACAATGAGACACCACCCATAAGAATGACTGCTATTAAGCAAACAGGAAACTATAAATGTTGGAGAGGATGTGGAAACATTGGGACACTTATGCACTGCTGGTGGGAATGTATAACAGTGCAGCCACTATGGAAGACTGTTTGGTGGTTCCTTAGGAAACTAAATATCAAATTGCCCTATGACCCAGCAATAGCACTACTTGGTATATACCCAGAAGAGCTGAAAGCAATGACACAAACAGGCATTTGCACAATAATGTTCATAGCAGTATTATTCACAATTGCCAAAAGATGGAAACAAACCAAATGCCCATCAACAGGTGAGTGAATTAACAAAATGTGGTATATACATATGATGGAATATTATACAATAGTAAGATGAAGTGATGTCCTGAAGCAAATGACAAGATGGATGAGCCCTGAAAAGGTAATGCTGAGTGAAATTAGTCAGACACAAAAGGATAGATACTGTATGATTCCACTTTTATGACCATGGTAAAGGTAAATCAGAGGCTTATTATACAGAATACAAGGTACTTAGAGATATTTGAAGCTAGAGATGGGTGAACAGCTAGCTAGCAAGGTTGAACTCCAATGTAAGGGAATAGATAGAAGTGAAGGTGGTTCTCTAGTGGGTCTATAAGTAATATTACCATACTGAAGACGAACAAGATTGAAAGGGTTGTAAACACTTACATGTCTCTCTGATGAACACTACAAATATAAAATTAGTTCTTGTAAGAACTACTTCAAAGGTATGACTTGTGTACCTAAAGAATGTTTAAGTACAGGGGGGAAACTGCTATTGTATGCTATGGGCTATGTTTAAAAGGAAAGCATCAGCACTACTATAGCAAGAGCAGAGGTAAATAATGGGGGGAGGGACAAGGGTAAAGTGGAGGTTTCAATTTTCTATTGGTGAGGATTTGTTTATTGGTTTTCTTTCCCTTGGGAACAATGAAATTACTTAAAATTGAGAGTGTTGATGGACTGTAGACTTTGGGCCCTATGCATGATCCCTGATGAATGCTGGTGGCTGATGGATGCACTGACTGAGAAGTAGATTGATGAATGATGGTGCATACTTATGAATGAATGTTGTTCTGCTACAAAGAAGTAGCAAAGTCAGGAGGCAAGCAATGATGTGAATAAACATGTGGGACATTTGGTGAGGCAAAATAAGCCAGAAACAAAAGAACAACAATGGTATGGTCTCCTTTAGAAAATGCTTACAAGAAAACAGGGGTCTAGATTGTAGACTTTTGCAGCAGACATATTTAGTCCAGAGTGGTGATTATTATTTCTGGATTTTGAGAGGCTATTCTATACATATATAACCTGATACAGAGATTGGAAGGAAGCCGATCAGGTTGGACTTAAGGTAATTCAGAACACAGGGGTAAGAAAGACGTTTCTATATTTTAGAACCACACATACTCTTTGAGACCAAAGGAAGAAAGTTTTATTTGGTCTGGAACTGAAATTTTCTATAGCACATATTCTAAGTCAACCTATCTGTATAGCTCATTTGAAACACAGGGAGACCAGAATAAGAAAGGGGCCCTTCAATCCTGTATAGCTTAATGTAATGCCTGAATACACCCTAGAGTATACTAAGCAGAAGATAAGAAAGTATTGGCAAAAGTTCCCTAAGGGAGGGGAGAAAAAATATGGAACTATTAAACTTTACCATCAGGGAATCCCTTGATACTGTGTCACAGTTTAGGGACATCCAAATCAATAGGCCATGCCCTTCATCTTGAGGCTTACTCTTGTGAAGCTTATGTAGGTAGTGGAGAAGCTTAGACTACCTGTAGGCATGCCTAACAGTTACTTCTGAAGGACCTCTTTTGTTGCTCAAATGTGGCCTCATTCTCTCTAAGTCCAACTATGCAAATGAATTCATTGCCCTCCCTGCTACATGGGACATGACATCCAGGGGTGAAAGTCTCCTTGGCAACATGGGCGATGATTCCTAAGGATGAATCCAGCCCTGGCATTGTGGGACCAACAATCCCATTCTGACCAAAAGGGGGAAAATAAGTGTAACTAACAAAGTATCAGTGGCAGAGAGAGTTCAAATAGAGTCGAGAGGCTACTCTGGAGGGTGCTGTTATTCAAGCTTCAGTTAGACGTTGCTACCTATCATAACCTGCCAAACCCCAGCCAGGACCATTCCAGCCAATCCTAAAGAACACCCAGGGCAATATACAAAATTCCATAAAGGCTCCAGGCACTAGTTTAACTTTTCAGAAACCTACAACCTCCAGAAGGGTCCCTGGACCAGATAAGTCCTGAAACCTAGAGGGCCCAGCCTCTTCAGAACATCAGGTAGTTCCATCTCCCTAGCCCACATTAGTGACAGACCCTACCAACATGAAAAAGTTAGAATGGCCATAGCCCAAACACCCCTAAAGAGAGGGATGGAAAGATCAAAGGTGATAGTGGAGTAATACAGAGAAGATAGGATTTAACAAATGAATATGATTGCTGAACCATTAAATTGGTATCTCTTTTAGTCACCAGTATCTTAGAGCAGCTAGAAGTAAAAACCTAAAATTGTGGAATTGTGACCCATGTCAAACTCTGAAATATGTTCTAAAACTATTTGCTGTGCTGTGCTTTGAAATTTAATGCTTTTTTTTTTGTACATATGCTACTTTTCACAAAAAAGAAAAAAAATGTCGATTGTGGTGATTAAAAAAAATATTTATGCCTTCTAGCCTCCTATATTCTCGAGTAGCTAGAATGAAAAATCTGAGAGGAGTCTATGGTAGCCCATGACAAACTCTGGGATCTGTTCTGTAATTACTTGTTGAAGAGTGCTTTGAAAACTATTGTTTTTTTACTTCTTTGCTTTGTATATATGTTATACTATACAATAAAAAAGCAAAAAAAAAAAAAAAAAAAAGGAGGTGGGCTCTGTGTTTAGATCCTTATCTATAACTGATACCTGCAAACAGTGATCATCTTGCCACCAGAGAATGAAACCCATGTTGATATGGCAGATTGTAGAGTTGGAAAATACCTGAGAACTTAGTAACTTTGTATAAAACTAAATAAACCAACTACAGGTTTTCCTCAGCTTCTGGACTTCCCAATATATGAGATAACTGTCTTTGTGCTATAAATCAATTTGAGTTTGGGTTGTTGTTTCTCAAGTTGAAAGCAGTCTTTCTAAGATGGCACCTTTATAAAACATAGATATACATATAGTCAAGAATTATATTCATGTAATATGAATATGGCTGAATATTTTTACTATTCAATATTTTGATATTTTTAATAATCCATTAAATATTTTCATGTTGTCATATCATCTTTTCAATAAAATGATCAAATATAGCAGAGCCACACCAGGCAGGGACAAAATTACTTTGTTAATGGCTCAAAATTTCTGTTCTATATGTGACTATGGTACAGAACTTGTGTCTATTATATGTGCTCTCAAAATGATTATTCAACAGATCTGAAAATGAAGTTAATTTTCCTAAAGAAATGTCACCTGGGCCAAATAAGTAAATATTTGAAATTTTGTCTTCCTGTAATAAATATGGTAAAATCTAAAATTGTTCCTTCAAGGCAGACATAGAATGATTGGGAAAGGGTATGAAAGAAATGTGGCTCAACATCTTGAGACTCCAGTTGAGCTTTTCTGAGACCCATTTTTCACCTTAATCTGTACCCCTGTTCAGGCTTGACTTTATGACTCCTTTCTGGAGAATTTTCTCTTTTCTCATTTTATTCCATATCTTGTTGGATATTTAGGCAGCTGCATTTCAAATATGCCTTCTCCAGTATCCACTCTTTTTTTCTTTTTCAATTTGACATATTCAAACCCTGTACAAGTTTTTTATTTCTATAAAAGAAATTACCCAAAATACAGCAGCTTAAATTCACATACATTTATTATCTCACAGTTTTCTTGGGTCAGGATTTCAGGCACAGCTCGGCTGGGTTCTCTACAGAGTCTCAAAAGGTAGCCATTCAGGTGTTGGCCAGGCTGCATTCCTTTCTGGAAGTTGGGTCCTCTTTTAAGTTTCTGTGGTTGCAGGCAGAATTCAGTTCCTTGCAGTTGTAGGACTGAGGTCTCATTTTCCTGCTGGCTACCAGCCAAGTACCACTGTCAGCAGCTATAGGCTGCTGCAGTTCCTTTCTACATTGCTTTCTCACAGCATGGCATCTTATTTCTCCAAAGCCAGAAGGAGAATCTTTTGTACCAGTGTGCTAATATGGAATCTTATACAGCATAAGCTAAACACAGGAACAAGTATCCCATCACCCTGGCCATATTCTACTGGCTATAAGCAAACCACAGGTTCTATTTGTACTCAAAGAGAGGGGATTATTCAAGAATGACCTCACTGATGGGTCACCATAACATATCTCTGCCATAAACTGTATACTTTAGGTGCCCCTTATCTACCTTCCACAACATTGCCACCCAAGTTATTTGCAGGGGCAACTAGTGCCCAGTGACTCTACTTTAATCATGGTGATGGAGAGAATGCTTTGAGATATGCAGATCTGGATTCAATTTGAGTTGCCCCCTCTATTACATATTAAACTCCCCATTTGTAAAAAGCAAAATATTTTAGATTGTAGTTTTTCACAGAATGGTCATAGTAGTTAAATTAGGTAATACGAGAGAAAAGGTTAATGTAATGTTTGACATTTAGTAGGATTTCAAAAATAGTTTTGCAGGGGCAACTAGTGCCCAGTGACTCTACTTTAATCATGGTGATGGAGAGAATGCTTTGAGATATGCAGATCTGGATTCAATTTGAGTTGCCCCCTCTATTACATATTAAACTCCCCATTTGTAAAAAGCAAAATATTTTAGATTGTAGTTTTTCACAGAATGGTCATAGTAGTTAAATTAGGTAATACGAGAGAAAAGGTTAATGTAATGTTTGACATTTAGTAGGATTTCAAAAATAGATAACTATGAAAGCTAAAAGAAGTACAATTTTTGTGTGCATACTTTAAACCAAAGAACTCTTTACACATTTGAGCACACCACTTCATTATGTATAATTTTTCGATAGCTTCCAATTGCTAATAAAATAAATCCTTACCATGGCCTACTGTTTTCTGCATGATCTGGTCCCTGCTGACTTAGTCTTCTCCTACATTCTTGTCTGGATCTTTTCTGTCTTTCCAGTCTCTTAAGGGCTGTTCTTCTTACCTTAGCCCTTCACAAGAGCTCACTCCACTGCCTAGCGCACTTCTTTGCCCTTTAACTTATATCCTTTCATTAAATTTTATAACAATGGTAATATCAGGTTACAGAAGATATTAGAAGAGCTTGAGTTGTTTGCTGATGAACATACAATTAGAAAGAGAATGGCCCAGGATTTGAATTCAGGACAATTCTTAACCACATTGTCTTTCCTGTTCAGATTGATAGCTACTTCCAAATATAAGCCCATGGATGCACATGAGGCTTTTTAGGTACCATCCAAAGTCAGATTATGTGTCTTATGATAAAAGCACATAATGTAGGGAGATTTTTTTTTTCTGGGTATTAACATTTTTCCTGTGTGAGTAAAAGACAGGGATTATGAAGATGTTGACATTTACCTGAAAGGATTGTAGGAATTTTGGGGTACAAATCAGCAAGAACATTACCTGGCATATAATGGTCGTTCAATAAATAAAACTGATTATCTTATGCATTCAAAGAAGCCCAGTTTTTACATATGCTGGTGGAATAATAACGATAATCCTCTAAATTTGCTTCATATACTTTGGAGTCAGGGTACCTGGGTTTGAGGCTTCTTACTCATTTCCTGAGTGGCCCTAGACAAGTTACTTAATTCTCTCTGCCTCAGTTTTCTCATCTGTAATAAAAAGATAATAATACTATCTATTTCACAGGATTGTGAAGAGGACTTAAATGAGTGAGAGCACTTAGGATAGTACACTTAGTAAGTGCTGCATACATGTTTGGCAAATAAAATATAGCAATTAGGGGCAGCCAATTATGAAGCAAGGCAATATGATTAAGCACACATACACACACACACACACACACACACACACACACACAAGGAGAGCTGTCAATTAGACTGTGACCAATCCTTAAAGGAATTTCAAATCTTGCTGGGAGAAATGAGATAATTGTAGCAAAATAAATAAGGTACTAAATCCCAGGCAGGTAATTAACAAGCTTTTTTTATGGTGGTAATAGTTTACAAAGAATGTCTTCCATGTTATCTGACTTAATTCTCCTGACATTTCTGAAAAAATTATATATACATATATAATTAATATAAATATATATAATTATGTAGTTATTGCTATTTAACGAAACAAGTAGATCTGGGAGATAGTAGAGTCTAAAACATTACAGATTTTAAGTAGCTGAACTAAAATCTGGCCTTCTGATTCCAAGTTGCAATTCATTCATTCATTCATTCACTGATTCACCCACTTACTAACTAAAACTTAATTTGTGATTCTTGTATCTCAGATAGTAGCAATAGAGCCTGGAATATTTAGTTAGCATGATTTACTAACACCAGAGATACTACAAAAATCAGCATCACTGATGGTAATTTTAGGTCCCAGCGGAAACAAAAGTACACACCTAGGATTTATATTAATAAACTATTAGGTTGGGCAGGGACCAAAGGGTCCAAATTACTTTTTCCAATGTGCACCCCTCACTGCCACCTTTCTCAGCAACCTTGGCTTAAATGCTCTGGCAATGCTGAATCAGAAGAGCCTCTGCCAGTTGGAGGAAGGGAAGAATTCCTGAAGGTCAAAGGGTCACCAGGAGAATCCCTTCCAGGCTACTCTGCAGACACTTCCAAGCCATGTAAGCCGTGCTACTAAGTGCCTAAAAGAAATGTGGCTGCTGGTGTGGCAACCTCTCAACCCTCTAGAGCTTATCCTGGACACTCTCATTTACCCTCAGATATCCCAATGTATTTTCATTACTATTATTATTATTATAAGGTTACATGGGGATATCACATTAAAATTAGGGGAAAACAGCAAGAGAAAAATGATTGTTGACATTTCATTAGATGCCCTTCCCTACCTTTTCTACACACATTTAAAAAAATTTATTCTCTATGCATATTAATAAACAAACAACAAGTATGTTATCCTGATACTATTTTTAACTTGATTTCTTCATTTTTTATATCATGAACATCTTGTCAGGCCAAAACATGTGCCATATTCTGCACTACTTTTATGGTTAGTATAAGTCCATGGAATGGAAAGTTTATGGAAAGATCGATGATATTTACCCTTAGTTCTTTGCTTTTCCTGTTGGCCCCTGTCCTACCTCTTTCCCTCCCTCCTCACCTCCCTCCCTCTCTCCCTCTTCAACTGACTGACTGCCTTTCCAGTATCAGGCTTACAACTCACTGACAATGAACTAGAAATTTTTGGAGGGTGGTGGAGTAAACAAGCAAGAACCCCAGAACCAGACAGATCATCTAAACTGCAGCTTATCTCGTTCCTTGCGGGCCAAGGTCTGTGCTTCTCTTTGAAGTCCAGACTCACTTCCATGGTATGCTTTGCCACCTCCAAGTGGCCCCTCTGATCTCTCCCTCCCTCTTTCTTCTTTTATTTCTTCTTTCCTCTTTCTCCTTGTACACACCTCTTCTCTCATCTTGCATTGAAGTACTTTGAATGACAACTTGATTTTCTATGAGGAATTCCCTGCATTCCATCAGAAAGACTTTTTAAAAAAGGGAGTTTAGGGCGGGCCGCGGTGGCTCAGCGGGCAAGAGTGCTTGCCTGCCGTGCCGGAGGACCCCGGTTCGATTCCCGGCCCCAGCCCATGTAAAAAACAAACAAACAAACAAAATATAATAAAACAAGAAAATGTTTAAAGATGTTTCCCTTCCTTCCTTCCATCCTTCCTTCCTTCTCTGTCTTTCCTTCCCTTCCTCCCTCTCTCTTTAAAAAAAAAAAAAAAAAAAAAAGGGAGTTTAAAATGAATGGAATGCTCTATATGTGGTCTTTTGAATAAAGCGCTTCAGCCTATTGAGTACTGCATGCTGCTTTCATCCAAAATACAAGATGCTATGTCATAGTCTTGGTGGATCCTTTGACTTCTGTTTCACAACTTGTCCTTTCCCACACCACTTAGTGGCTGTCCTCTTACATCCAACATATCATCTTGTTTAATCAAGGAGTTAAACAAAATGGCAGGAATCAGAACTATGGTGGAATATATTTACATATAGGTATGTAGCCTGATATATTTAACAATACAAATTGCAGTGCACAAGTCAGGATGTTGTTCTGTTTTGCACCATCATAAAACCTGCAAAATTTTATCATGACAGAAGCTAAAATCAAAGGAAAGATTGCAAGCACCAATATCATCCCAAGTTTTACACAATTATCCCCTGCATATAAGAAAAAGAAAAAAAAAAAAAAGAAAATCATTTAAGTGGAAATATTGGAGAACCAATTTTTCCAAGAACCAAGTAATTATATCAAGAAAACAAAAGTTGAGCCTCTAGCCCCAGGGCCACCCCATCACCATCTGTAGTCTTAGGGGATTCCTTTAATCCTACACTGGCCTTTGCTTCTTCCCCTTCTAAACACTAGAATATATAACTTTGCACACAGGGAATGATGAGTGGAGAATGGTTGCAGAATTTATAAGAAAGGAGTGAAAATTTCCTGTGTATTATTAATACTGGTTCACATTTTTGCCAAAAGGCTGATTAAGACTCAGAAGAAGAGTCTCACTGCCAAAGAAAAATTACATTGAGAAGAAGCAGGAGAATGATAGCAAACTATTCCAATTGTCATTTTCCAATTTCCTGGGGGAGCCATATATATTTTTATCTGTTAGATTCATGACCTTTGACAGAAAAATATAATTATAGACAGGTGATGCTCTAAAAATACTCGGATTGTTGTGTTAGATAGTTCTTGTGCATTTGCAGCACATCAACTTAGTTTTAGAGTATAAAGAAGAGCTCTCCCTAACTTCAAAGAGCTTATGGACATCACCAGGGAGCGTTTATAGATTTAATAATCTAATGTTCTCTATAGGTTTTAGGTTATGTTTATTTTATCTTTTGAGAGGAAAAAAAAGTTAATACCAATCCTAAGGCAACATGCTATGGTGAATCTAACCTGGTCTCTGGATTTAAGCCTCCCAAAACTGAATCCTAGAGGCAACTCCTTAACTGTGTAACTTGAATTCCTCTGAATTTCCCTTGGAGGTTTCTTAGGCCACTGATATAAGATGGTGCATATGATAGTGCCTGGCAAAGGACTAGGCACACAGGCATTCGATAAACACTAGCTTTCTTTGTTTTTTCAACTGTAGAATTTTATTCGGTAGTAGCACATCAGAGATCACAACAGCCCGCTGATAAATGTCTCCTTTTGGAGGCAGAATGATTCAAAGGAAAGAGCATGGACTTTGGAACCATGGTTCAAACTGGTGGGTTTGAATTTTGCCTTATAAGTAGCAGTGAAAAATTTGAATCCACAGAGGTATGATGCCAAAGTCATGCTCCTTTCACTATTCCACAATTCTGAGGAAGAATAAAATATAAAACTAATCCCAAAGCAACCCCAAAGAACATAGTAAAGACTTGAGCATGATAGTTCATGCTCAAGGTGTAGAAGACCTGGTTACTATCTTGCTTGGTTGCAGTCTAGCAGACTCAGATAACGGCTGCACAGTGTTCCTAGAGGTCAGTTTGCTTATAGTCAATCTCCACCCAGTTCTTCTCCAAGCTGTCCAAGTATTCATTTGCAAATAGCTTAAAATTACCTGGAGTATATAAAATTGTGAATATTCTTCCTTTGGGGGTGAATGGATCAATGATCCTTAAGAGTGACAGCTTGTTCCTCAGGAAAGCTTTTCCTACATTTAACCATTCACAGCTGGAATGAAGTGTCTGCCTTTCTGGAAGGCATGGGTCTTTAACCAGTTTTTCTCAAATGCATCCATAGACAATGCTGTTCTTTGCCCATGATCTGCCTGAATCTCTTTTTAGGCCCACTTATTTCTTTGCCTTATTAGACACAATACCCTTGGGCTGGTAAATATTTGAAACAACATGACATTTGTCTCTCAAGAAAGAAAAGGGTACAAGGAGGTGTGTTTTCTTTTATGGTAAAAGCATCCTAGGTTCCACAGTGCATGTAAGGAGGAGGGCCATGAGAGAACAGACCTCGAACAGCATCCATCAGACAAATTGTTTCTTCTTCTTGGGAAGCAAAATGGTTCAGAGAGAACAGCATGCCATTCTCCAAGTTACATGAATCAAGTTTCCTTATCCATGGGCACCCTTGGACAAAGATTTCCTCTGTAAATGATAACACGTGATAACTCTTTCAGTGGCTTAAACAAAAGATCTCATGTATGTGGTGGCTATCACAGATTAGGTTCTGTGGCAACTATCAGTTTTTTTTTTTTTTACCAGTTACATCTTTATTTACTGTTCTCAGAGGATCTGCCTCATGAATCATACTCACTTTTTTTTAGAAAACAAACCCTACAGTGGCTTCTGTGTAAAATCACTTTGTAACCAACCCGTTTGATGAGCTACATTTGTATTGAGTTGATTCTGCATAACATGTGGGGATCAAAAAGAGCATTAGAATTAAAATATTAAGTCTACTTGTATGATGGTGCTTTTAACAATATGGACACAGACTTGTTGACGAGAGTTTAAGAACTGACTTTTGCATTTAATGATGTCTGTGTTTCTGAGCATCAGTTGCCTCATCTGTAAAATGGGTAGCATAATACTTGCTTGAGTTATGCCATAAGAGTGTTACTTGTGATAGTATATGGGAAGGTATTTTGGAGGTGTAACATGCTGTAGAAATATTTAAATAAGTGGTATCACTATTGCTGTATTTATATTTAAACAACAGCATTATCTATCACTTTGTTTACAATCATATTATTATTTCACTAATTTTAACATTTTATTGTTTTATTTGCAATTATTTTAACATTACATGAGAATTGTTCAGTCTATTAAGGCTATTAAGGACAGTCTCTTTTTTTTAGAAGAGAGGGCCTGGTTCAAGATCATTCTCAATGAATTCAAGTTCCTCTCACATCTTTTGTGCCATAACTACATCCCCTAATTCTGCAATTATTCTTTTCCAGAAGATAATGAAAGGGGTTCTCTTATATTATCTCATGCAACCCTCATAACCTTCATAAGGTAGATACCTCATCCAAATTTTAAAGATTTTATGAATTTTCTGTAAAAGATAGGGGGAAACAGGGCCCAAGCACAAATGGTTTCATGTGTGTAATCATGTTATTGAGTGATGTTATCCCTGATATCCTTGCTGGCTATTGCAGCCGGTGGTTTCTTTATTCACAGAACTCGCCATAAGGCCTAGCAATTCACAGGCTTTCAGTATCTATCTCAAAAAAGAAATTAAAAATGAATAGAGAAGCAAAAACATTTGGTTGATATTATTGCATTGCTCTTTTTAGGGTAGGAAAAGACGTACTTAACAGGAGTGTGAAACAGCAGGTTAATGACCTGCAAGAAGTTTTTCTGAGAAGTGATAACTGAGCTAACCAAGAAGGGATGTGAACTACCACTGGGTCATAGCAAAGCCTATAGCGTTTGCTGGTCACTGTTCGCAATCTGTGGTTCCTGGAAGCCATGCCTGGAAAACTAAGGGTAAGGATCAGGAGGGCTGAAAATAACATTTGTGAAGACCTTTTAATAATTTTCAAAACAGTTTAATACATACGATTTCATGTGGTATTCACATCTATCCTAAGATAGGCAGAGATTTGTTCCCTGTTTAAATGAGGATTGTGGAAGTTGAAAAGCTCTCATTCTGTATAACTATGGAAATGGGACTTAAACTATCCTTGCAGGTTGGGATCCTGACTACTGGGCAGCTTTTTGTGTTGGACACCTTACCAAGAGATTTTGACAACTGTTTTAAGTTATAATTACCCGCTTCGTTATTTTAGGGGTCTGGGGGAAACAGGAAAGGGGTTAAATTCCTTAAAGATTAATTCTCATTTCCAATAGAAAATAATGTGAGCTACAGACATTTTTTTTTTTCAAAACTGTGGCAAAATACACATAAAACAAAATGTATCATTTTAGTCATTTTAAAGTATACCACTCAGTGGAATCAATTGCACCCTTCTTCTATCTCCTAATCCACCAGGGTAGTAACCTCCACTGAACAGCGATAAGCACAAAAGGCTAGCAATGGTATTCATCTGGATGAAGGTATATTTGATCTGAATGATAATGATTTTTAATTTTTTTTTTTTTTTTTGCATGGGCAGGCACTAAAAATAGAGCCTGGGTCTCTGGTATGGCAGGCAAGAACTCTGCCACTGAGCCACTGTGGCCCACCCTTTTTTTTTTCTTCATCATGGATGTTTTTTAAGTGAGATAATTTTTTTTTTTTTGGTTTATCCTAAGATTTTTTTCCACATTTTGTTTTTTGATGATATAAAACAACATCAATAATACAATTTCATGTTTACAGTGATTGTACCCTCATTTCAGCTTTGTAACAACCAGGGAAAAAAAGAAAATAAGATTAAGAGTTAAAGAATGGCTTCTTTCAGGCCACTTCACTTAAAAGGAACAGGAGCTGAATCCTGAAATCTATGTTCTTTTCATTACCCCACCATGTACTTGGCATGCAGGATCGCTGTCATTATCGACTTCAGAACAAATTAATCTATGTTCAGATAGAAACGACATATAATATGTGAGGATGCTACTAGGAAAGCCCTGTTATTTATATTCAGTTGATCAGGCTAGACAAACCAGTGATTGTACACCAAGAAAAATAAAAACAATCTCCTATCATGAACGAAACTGACATCAGTTTTGAAGAAACAAAGGCAAGGGAGAAACAAACCAGGTTAGAATGGCTGCTTGCAAAGTGAGAATTGGAACTCCAACCACAAGTCAGCAGGACTGCTTTTGTGTCAGAAAACATTGCTTGGTTTGCAGCATTGCTTTCAATTACGAGCTGATAATGAACACTGCTTGGAAAACAGTGTTTTATTTTCAAGAATATTTTGCCACAAAGACCTGCCTGGGCTCTCCAAAAGTATCTTGCTAATAGAAACACACTATGCTGCATCTTCAGGAAGGTGGGATGATGTCGTATAATGGGCTTCGGACTCAGGCAAAAGTGGCCTCAAGTTCCAGCTCTGGCACTTATTAGCTTTGCTCCCTTGAGCATATTCTAGAAAATGGACATCATCAGTCCAGCTCTGTAGAGTTTTTTGAGAAGTCTAAGTGAAACATTTCTTCTAATGTTTGAAATCATAGTATCTATTTTTATGTTTTACGTATTTGCTATGTGACACTACCTTTTAGAAGCTGCTCAATAAATATTTGAAGAATTGTAGGAATTGCAGCTATTTATTTACCTTAACTAATAAAAGTGAGTGAAAAATAAATTCTGGTAATCTAGGCATATCTCGAGGTAGCTGATGTGGCCCTGCACGACTGAGAGAGTGGGGCTTACCTGATGAGAGTGGCATCTCTCCTACTAATTTCATCCCTGCTGTAGAATCTTATATCTGCTTTTTATAGCTTTATGTTCCTGGGAGTGTTGCTCAGCATTTGTTCTACCATCTTTAAAATGAGGAGAAACCAGTAGAACATATTCTTCCTACCATAGAGAATTTCAGTAAGGATGAAATCAGGTGTTATACATGAAATTAATAAACAGAGAGAGGCATCGTGACACTGACACATCTTTTCCCAATGGTTGATAGGGCTTGAGCATCATGAATCAGCTACTTGGCCAGGAAGGTGGATTTTGAAGCAATATTTTTACAACTTAGAATAAAGCAGATGCTCAAATCAGAATGCCTGAGGTCATTATGCAAAGACCAGCTAAGGGTTTTGGTGGTGGTGATGGTATTTATTTATTTGTGTTTTTTTTTCCCCTCAGATGCTAAGTGCCTTGGTCGACTCCCTGATTTTATATTATTTTCTTCATTCTAGTTTTAGGAATAATATAGTGTGAAAATATCCTGTTATTACTCTATTTCCAACTTGTTCAAACATGAGAATATTTGGGGCCATCTTGTTCTTATGAGGTGTTGGCCCTAGTTCTTGGCTCAAGGAAAGGAAGAAATACTTTGGAGTCTTGTTTTCATATTTGGCTTCCTATTTCTATGTTGGAATTTGCTTATAAACTTTTTATCTCACTGAAATGAAGGAAAACATTCTGGACAAACATCCTCATCGTTAATCATGTTTCCATTAAAGCCCAGCCAAATGCAGTTCATCTCTAAAGCCACATGTCTATTCTGACTTGATCTGGGCTAGTGGCTGAAGCGAGGAAACAGGCCAGCCTCTGCTCT
This sequence comes from Tamandua tetradactyla, assembly GCF_023851605.1. NCBI lineage: Eukaryota > Metazoa > Chordata > Mammalia > Pilosa > Myrmecophagidae > Tamandua > Tamandua tetradactyla. The sequence goes on along the minus strand of NC_135334.1, from coordinate 64,148,042 downwards.
TAAGAAGTTCAAGGCCTGGGAGGGAGGCAATGTCTAATGAGGCCGACGATTACAATCCAGGACAATGAGCACCGTAATACAGGTGTGCACAGCAGGTCAGCAGAGCACAGAAGATGGCTTTTTACACCGAGGGAGGCTTTTTGAAGGAGGTTACACCCGTAAGGGTAAGAAAATTTAAAAGCAAGTGACAAATTCTCAAAACGACTACTGAGCTGTATTCTAGAAAACAATCCATTTTTATCTTCTCCATTGTATTATGCCTTCCAAGTAAGTTGACTTAATCTGAATTTTCATGTGTTTTTCAAAGGCTAAAAGTAATTATTTACAAGCTGATCTATTGGAAAATCTTGGAAGGCAAAAACTGAGAGGAGGATTTTGTGAAATAACTGATGATATATTCTTAAGGCTGCTGAAAGGGAATTAGAGATGTTGTTTTATTTTCCAAATAAAAATGACTACCCTGTTTCACTATTTTAAAAACAGATACCTTCTTTAAAAAATAATCCTAAGGGTGATGTCTTTCTTGGGGTATCGCATGCAGCATGCCAAATGAAAATACTGACACGTTCTGCTGCACTATTCTGCTAAAAATTTTTTTTTAAGTCATAAATTTTTCCCTTATCTTTGAAGGAAAAAAAAACAACAACTGAACTCCCTAATTTATAATTTAAGAAGTTTTTAGATCAAACGGAAAGAAAGAATGGACAGAAGCAAAGAGCTTTGTAAAAACCTTTAATATTTGAGTAATTGCGCCATATTTGGCATAGCCTTTTCTCCTGCTGCCGTACAGCACAAGCAGAAAAAAGAAACCAGAGAGTGATTTGCTCAAGGTTGTTCAATGTGAATCAGAAAAGATTGGGTATTTGAATGCAAGGCAGAACTGACATCTTTCTCCCCTAAAAAAGGTATTTTTGTATGTGATTGGTTTCAATTTCAAAAAGTAAACACAATCATGTTTCATACATTTCAAGCAGCAAACAAGGCATAGCTGCTTATCTGAAGGGGAGGAGTGTTGGGGGCCTCAGGAGGAGTTATATTTACTGTATAACAAAAATACAAACAGGTTACTGGATAGAAGGGTAGGGAGATTGGTGTGGCCTCCATGGGACAAACATTGAGGCTGGGAAGATAGGACTGGGTGAAGGTAGAGATGGACAGGATGTGAGGAAGCAGGAATGAGGGAGGTATTTTATGATCCTAATTACTGGAACTTCCTAAGATCCTTCATGCTCACCACATCTGGGAGACATGTTATATCACCTCTCAGCAGCGCCTCACCTTGCCCCTAACAATCCAGGGTACATCTTGTCTCCCTCTTCGCATCTAGTCCATGGACAAGGCAATAATTTTCTGAAGAGCCCGATACCTAGAGTTAAATAGCACAGCATCCAAATCCAAAATCTATTTGCTACTGGCCTAGCGACTGGCATTTGGCAAGCTACTTTGCCTCTCTGAGTTTCCGGCTTCCCCATCTGGGATAAACAAAAGTAATATGATTGCATGACAGAGTTTTTTGTAGGGTTACATAAGAGAATCCATGCGTTCATGTGTTCATACTACTTGATGATGCTGAATAAATGACCCTCATCACGGCATGTATTGCAGATAACATTTTTATTTGCCTATCTTCACTTAAAAAAGGTGGGCTTTCTAGAACAGACTGTAAGTTAAACACGCAGTTACTCTGAAGCCTACCCAGTATGCTTTGCTTCCCAGTTCCTTATCATTAAAGAACTTTGTGGTAATCCTGTGCCAACTGTAGATGTGGGTATAATCTCCTTTGACCAGAAAGGGCATACCACTCTCCTTTGTAATTCACTTTTCTTTGGTCCCTCTTTTCTAACTCAGGATGTTTCCTTTTTACTAGAGGATCGTATTTCTAAACTTGCACATTTCTCTGTCTTTTAAGATGGCCAACTCTTAACTGCTATGAAAGCCTTATGATGATTTTTATGTAATTTAGTTTACCCAATGGGGTCAACATTTTTCAGTAATGGAAAAGGATTATAAATTTCCTTTGACAGGAAGGAATCTGATCTGAAAATGGAATTCCTGCTGAACAGCACTAGGACATTCCCTGTGTAAGACTGTTGAGCCTCCTGGGACAAATGTACCTCAGAACATCATTATTTAATCTTTTCATATTCAACCTCATGTTCAGTGTCCAGTGGCTTCTAGAGAGAAGCAGGACTATCCCTTCTTAATCCTCAGCCTAGCAAGTTTTCACCTTTACCATCAGAGGTCTATGGTGTAATAGGCGCCTGGGGGCAAATTTTAGAGGAAGAATGAATAAAGGCAAGTCTCATATAATAGTAAGAGGATCTGAAGAACAAAGTGAGATCTTTAGAGACTGAATCTAAGGAATAATAATCATAGTGAGCAAATTATAAGGAATAGGGGTTTGAATCAGATGGAAGTGGTGGAGAGAAAGTAGTGTTAGAATAGAAACTAGAACATGAGATCAGTGTGGGCAGGAATGAAACATGAAGTAGGGTTTAGGCTGGTGGAAGAGGAGACTGCCTGGTGGTTAGGATGTTGAGCTCACAAGAAAATTAGAAAACTACAGTCTGAAGGGCTAGGAAATTGGGATTAACATTTCAGAGAGGCAACAATTACAGGTTCCATGGTAGCCTGTTGTGGTTTGGGAAGTGAGACAGGAAAGTGGCAATCGCTATCAGGGGGAGCTCTCAGACCTCCAAGGCCCTCAGACTACACTGGAGTCTCTTAGGGGGAACCCAGTTTTCTCTGATCCCTCTTGTCTACCCCAGGATGTTTGTTTTTTACTAGAAGACCTTATTCTTAGATTCACGTTTCTCTGTTTCCTCCTGACCATTTGCATCTGACTCAACAGCATAGAGTTAAGGCAGAGAAAATAAACCTCTTAGTTAAGTGTCTTTCACCAGAGCTGAAGTCATCCAGGAATGCAAAGGAATTGATTTGGTTATGTGAGGATGACAGAATTGAAAATGGAGGTTATGAGATATGTATGAAACTGCAAAAAGAGAAATTGGAAAGGTTTCCTGGGTAACCAAGACATGGTCAAACCTCCTGCACTTGAGGTGAATTCAACACCAGGAATATCCCTTCGGAGGACCGTGTAAGAGGCAGTGTCTTCTTGGTAAAACCACATATTAATTAAAAAGAAGGAACAAGCAAAACTAACATTTATTGGACTTACGAACATACGTCAGTAGCTTTACATGCACTACTCATGTAATCTGTACAATATTCCTATGAGACCAGTATTATCATCTCCATTTAATTGAAGAGAAAAACTATTGCGTTACAGGGAAGAGACGTGACTTGCTCAAAGTTACATGGTCATTAATGAGCAGAACTGCATTTTCAAACTAAGTATTTGTAAATTCCAAGTTAAACCTTTTTCAGTTAGTCCCTGTCCCATGGGATATTATGAATATATTGAGCATAAAGTAGTATATTGTAATTTATGCCAGTAGAGAGTTGTGGTAGGGAAAAACCAGATGCTAAGCAGAGAAAAATGGACTCAGATGATGAGAAAGTGTTAGGAAAGGCATAAACTAAGGATGCCTTAAGTGAATCAAGATGAGTAAAAGACTCATGTTGTTGAAGGTGAAGTTGGAGTAGATTAAGTATTTCGAATTTCCAAATGGAATTCTTGCAAAAATTGTATTTGGGGTCACAGGAATTTTTCATCCCAGAAGGACCTTGAAATTTGTCATCACACACTGAGGGGCATGTAGAATAAATGATCCCTGAAAATCTATAATATTGTGGATTTGTAACTTTGAGAAAATCACATATCAGTGGACTGAAATACAGTAACCACTTTATTAAATGTTCATATAATAAATATTCATTATAGACTAAAGTTCAGCCAAACCACTCAGAGATTATTGATCTTACCATATTGGCATTTTGATTTTTTTTTTTCTTCAAAACATCGTGCTGCAACATGTTTTTTATGCCACTTGGAAAAAAAAATGTGTCCAATTATAGCCAAAAGTTGTCATTAATAATAGGACATTTCCAGGTTTTAGAGATGTTGAACTAGAGATATACATATCCTAGAGTCAGTAAAAAACTATATTTGCTTTCCATCTAATTTCTCTGTATAAACTGAGCTTAAATCACAAGTTTGATACTTTTTGAATTCTGCTTTTTCTCTTGGCAACTTGCCTCAATATTTTCTATTGCGATTGAAAATTCTTTACAATTACAATTTTTAAAGGCTATATAATGCTCCATCGCCAGGATATATTATTACTTATTTAAAAAGCCCTAAGCTATTGGACAGTGGCTTTTTCCAAGTGTTTCATTACTATAAATAATGCCACAACAAAATAATTTAAATATAAATGTTTTTACTTGCTTGTAATGTAGTCCATCAAAGAGATTTTGCTAAATAGAATTACTAGATCAATAGGTAAAATATTTTTTAACAATTTACCTACATATTTCCCAATTGATTCTAAGATGATTCATTTAGTTTACACTAAATAACCATTTTAAAACCAGAGACAATAAGGTCGAGAAGCCAGCACTTAAAACCTTTTCCCAGCATCTTTATAACATGAGAGAAGTCAGCACTCAAAAGCCTATACCTTATTCTGGCCCTGCCTATCCATTCAAACTTCTTTTGATCCAGAATAAATGTCAAAGTTTATGTAGTATGTAGATAGCTTCTACTTAGTGGAATGAATAGAATCTCAGGACCACTGTCCCCCAAAATGTGTAGGAAGGGGCCTGGGACATTGTAGTCTCCTGAGTTCCTCATTCCATCAGATGAATCCCTGGGAGGTAATACCAGTTCAGCTTTGTTTGCTCACAATCTCAATCTTATTTGACAATATTCAACGTAATTCAAAAAAATTATCTATACATTTTCCATACATCTAGTCACTGCCATACTTTGCTGACCACGTTGGGGTCAATATACCAAATCAATAATTGTTGCAGCCCACTATATTGTTTAATGTGCTGAACTCAGTCTGTTTCATGGATGTGACCAATGAGGGCACAGGATGGAACCCCACTACTGTTTAAAATGAGACTGGATAAGTTTAGGTTCAACATAGAATTGTGGCCTTGAATATGTGGTATATTAACAGCAGCCCCTCAGATGGCTTACCTCATTCAGCCTTGCCTTTACAGTCCAACCAGTTTTGTGAAGATGCTTATCTAGGAAAGGGGAAATAAGGGAACAGAGTAAGTAAAACATAAAGTGGAAAGTAAGTGGTATAATAAAAAGCATTCAGTTAAGTACAGTTTGTTAACTATAAATAATTGCATTTTTGCTTCAAAATTCATGAAAGGAAGAAAAATGCAATAAATTAAAATATATTCCTATCAAGTGTCTCAAACACAACCTATAGAATTTAAGCCCATGTTGCGTCTAGCCTTCAGGAATGACCTAAGAGGATGAAATACAAGTCATCTTAAAGTCATTTATTCTCTTTCTCTTCAATTTGCTGAATGCAAAGAGGAGCAACCATACCCTAGCTTGTTAGCTCAGTGAAGGACCTGGCAAATGAATTCAGCATAATTTCAAAATGTCTAAGGTAGAACTAATAAATGAATTCAACAAAGTGGCAGAGTATAAGATCAGCATGCAAAAATCAGTAGTGTTTCTGTGAACTGGTAATGAAAAAGAAGGATAAAGCTTTAGCACTCGTACTTCCTGATCTTAAATCTTATTAAAAAAAAACAAAGTAATCAAAGCAGCATGGTCTGGCATAAGGACAGACATATAGAAGGCATCCCTTATATATACTATAGCCAAGTAATTTTTACAAGAGTGTCAAGTCCACTCAATTGGGAGAGGACAGTTTCTTCAATAGTACTGCTGGGAAAACTAGATATTCATATGCAAAAGAATGAAGGAAGATCCCAACCTCACACCATATTAAAAAATAACTCAAATAGGTCATAGATCTACCTGTAAGAATTTGTGTTAAGATCCTGTGTTAGGCGATGACTTCTTAGGCTTTACACCCAAAGCACAAGAAGCAAAAGAAAAGAAAGATAAATGGGATCTCCTCAAAATTAAAAACATTTGCACATCAAAGGATTTTATCATGAAAGTAAAAAGACAACCTACTCAATGGGACAAAATATTTGGCAAAACATAGCTGATAAATGTTTAATATCCAGAATATATAATGAAATCCTAACTAAACATTAAAAAGACAAACAACCCATTTTAAAAATGGGCAAAATACTTGGAAATGGGCAAAAGATTTGAAAATGACACAGATTGGTGGTTTCTCAAAAAGTTAAGTATAGAATTACCATATGATCTGGCAGTCCTACTTTTAGGTATACACCCAAAGCATTTGAAAGCAGGAACTGGAACAGACATTTGCATACTGATGTTCATAGTAGCATTATTCACAATTGCCAAAAGGTGGAAGCAACCCAAAGGTCTATCAACTGATGAATGGATGTATGAAATGTGGTATATACATACAATGAATTACTATTTAGCATTAAAATGGAATGAAGTTCTGATACATGTAGAAACATGGAAGAATCTTGAAGACATCAGGTTGGGTGAAATAAGGCAGACACAAAAAGACAAACATTGTATGACTTCACTGAGATGAAATACCTAGAATAAGCAAATTTGTAGAGTCATAATCTAGAATATAGGTTACCAAGGGATAGGGTAAAGGTAGAGAATGAGGAGTTAATGCTTAAATTGTACAGAATTTCTATTTGGGTTGATCATAAAGTTTTGATAATGAATGGTGATGATGATAATATAACATTTGAACATAATCATCTGCACTGAATTATATATGTCAATGTAGTTGAGAAGAAAATTTTAGGCTTTATATATGTTACTAGAATAAGCATTATATAAGAAAACATAGGACTTACACACAAACAGTGAACACTATTGTAAATGACAGACTATAATTAATAGTACAATTACAAAAACGTTCCTTCATGTATTGTAACAAATATACCACACTAATGCAAGGTGTTAATAACAGGGGATATAGGGGAACTTTGCTTTCTCTGTATAATTTTTCTGTAAACCTACAATTTCTCTAATTTTTTAAAATTTTTTTAATTAAGTCTCTGAGACAGCAAGTGCAACATGTATATAGTGTCTGTGATTTGGCTTCTGCAAAGGTGTCACCCATATGGCTCTAATTCTAAATCTGTAATCATGTATTTGTGCATTAGCACTTTCCTTAGCACGAAGAATAAAAGAAGTCATTCTAATGTAATTTAAAACATAATATTATAGAAAATGTTATTATAGAAGTCTCCTCTCTGATTGTACCTGTTATCTCTTCAAAGGAATACAAAATCAATCATGATTAACATGCTTTGTCATTATTCTTTATGCAAGGATTAAGAGTGCAACTAAATTCAGTCAAAACCCACCAGAATTCTATAACTTCAAATTATTTTTCCTATTTATGACTTAAGATCATGATCAATTTATTTTAATAGCACAAGAATGTCAGATATTCAAATGCAAGTTCACATTATACAGTTAAAATATCTTCTCATTAATGTGTGCTTCAACCATCAGCATAAACACTTTTACTCAAATAACATATATATTTACATCATTCATAAAATTCATCAGAAATTATTGCCTGATACACTTATTCCCACTTTTCCCAAACATGGACTAAAGTAGGTGCCTTTTGGACATGTTCTCAGAATATCTTGCACATAATTCTACCATAGCATTTTTCTTACTGTATTGTGGTTGACCTTTCCGTGTGTCCTTTTCCCCCAACACACTGGGAGTGTGTGAAGGAGGTGACTTCTTAATCACTGATGGGACACAAAGTATTAACTGATGTGTGCACAACTTTCTCTATCTTCCATTCATAAAAGAACATTAGGACTTTGCCCACCTAAATTACTTTCTGTCTTCTCTATCACACTCCCATTATTTGAACACCAGGCTGGTTTCTAGACTTCAGTGATGCAGAATTAGGATAATGGACAGATAATACAGAGTCAGGAAGTGTGAGGGAAAGAAGATAGGGCTGGGGAGGACAGGTCCCAAGAGCTGCTTCTCAGGACAAAAGCAGTCAGAGAGAAGAGGAAAAGCAGAGTCCAGATGGCACACACACAGCATGACAGCAGTGCCAGGCATCTAGCGGTCAGCAGCAACAGAGGGTCAGAGTGATTTGGTTGCAAGGAAAAAAAAGAAAGAATTACTTAGTTAGTTAGATAGTTTTCGGGTTAGTGAGTAAGAGACCCCAGGGATATGAGGGGAATGCTAATGAGAATTTTAAGGCATGTCCTTAGAGACCATTTCTTCCAATCCCTTTCATTGGTCTTTGAGGGATGTAAGTCTCCTTGGGCATTATTAGGAATTCTTAAAAAGCAATATAACATGAAATGAATCAATGGGTCTTTATATTTAAGATATCGAAAGCACTTGTCCACCCTTGGTAACCTGCACACTGCCTGGCAATACCCATATTCCTGATAAGAGTTTGTTGAATGAAAACAATGTCTGAATAAACAAAATTTTGCAGTTACTTCATTTTCTTATAGATGATATATAAATATGGTAATTTTGACTATATGTACAAGATCTGACACCCTTTCACATACATAGTTATCTTGTTTACTTTCTTTAATCAAGGGTAATTATGCTAAAAAAAGTAATTAAAGGAACAAAATATAGGTCACAGGACAGGATGGAGGCAGAAAAAAGAATGAAATATCAAGATTCACATTAGGCAAATTGAAAGCTTCATTTATTTAACAGGAGTTAAGTTGGAACCAAATTGTCCAGCACTGAGGTTTAGAAGTTACTGCGTTCTGGGAAGATTACAAGTTGGGGGTGGGGGGGGGGGGCATAGAAAGAAGAGATAAAGAGTGACCATGCTGAAGTACAGGTACTATAGAGGTACAGAAGGAAGCATACCCACTCCGCTTTGGGTGAGGAAAGTCAGGACTATCGTCATAAAACTCACATTTTAAGGCTGAGCTATACTTTACTAGGCAGAGGGGAAGACATGCTTGGCAGAGAAAACTGCAAATACAGCAGCATGGAGGAACAAATAGGCACAATATGATTGCAAATTAGAGGAAGGTATGTTGTTAAGAAAATAGGGAGTTTTTAATGGGCAGGGGTGGCATTGGGCTTGGGATGGTAGAGGATGAGACTGGAGTGGAAGGTCAAGTTTGGATTTAGGAAGGTCTTGAATGCCATGATTTTCCTGAAGATTTTATTCATAATTATATAAAAGGAAGGGAGTGCCTCTAACATCGCAGGGAGGTGAGACTGTGGCAGGCAAAACTGGTGAAAATGAAATCAGTGCGGGTGTTGTGAGATAATCCACATGAAAAATAATGAGGACAGTGCTGGAGAAATCAGATTTGACACATATTTTGGAGTCACGGTTGACAGGCTCTTAGTTGAACGTGAAGGGTGAGGGAGAAGGAGTAAGTGAAGGAGACAGAGCTTTGTGGTTTCAGAGACTGGGCGGAGGACGTTGGCTCCATGAACCAAGACAGGATGTGTAGGAAGGACAGCCCTATAGGAAAGACAGTGAATTGAGCTTTGGCATGTTACGTTTGAGTACTCATAGGACATCGGGGTTTCCAGGCCATAAATAATATTTCTGGCCTTAAGTAAATAGCCTGTTTTTGCCAATGTAAATGAACAAAAGCCATACGGACATAAGTCAAGGAAAGAAAACCAAAGTGGGAACCCTGATTGGGGATGTGAGGGTGGAACATTGTATAAGAGAAAGGGAAAATAGTTGCTAAGGAGTGGTTCGTATAAACAGGAGGAAAACAAAGGTGCTCTGGGGATCTAGGAGACTAAGTTTAAGGGAAAATAATTTCTAGGCAAATAAGGCTTTTGCCATCCATCAAAACTCAGAGTGTGAAAGAGAGATTAGGATTTAGATTCAGAGGAATCTAATCCTCTGGTTTCCTCTTGTTGCAAAATATCAAAGAACAGTAATAAACACCACATTGAAGAATATGTGAGAAGATTAAAATATGTGTAATTTAAGATTAACAGTGAAGGGCTTCTGCATTACAAAATATCATAAATATTTACCCCAAAATTATATATGTCAAGTTAATACAAATGGATTTCCTTCCCTTTTTCCTTCCTTCTTCTCTCCCTTACTCATTCTTTTCTTCCTTTCTATTGACATTCAGATGCCATAAGCATTTATTGAGCATTCAATAAGCATTGCTGGAAACTGATAACATCATATTCAAGCTTAAATGAAATTGGTTCCAATACCTGAGGGAAGATATCAATGAACTCTACCAGGAAGTGGAGACAGCTTCATGGAGAAGGTAGTAAGAAGAGTGGAATTTTAGCAAAGAGAAAATGTGCTGTAAATATAGTGGATTCTAATTTGAAGCCTATGCAATGAAAATCATTTTCAGCAAAACTGAATTTTTACCAGGTGAATATAATCCCTAGAATTTCTATGTCCATGGTTAAAGATTTAAAATGGCTGCATTGGTTATGCACATCTTTTGTTCTATGAGCTTTGTGCATAAATGATGACCCAAATCAATGAAAGATTTAATCCAAACCAATGCAAATGCAAATGCCCTAGTTTCAAACAGCTGTAGTAGTTATTTCTGTACATCTGGGAAGCAGCTGTCGAGTCTCATCTTTATGTTGGTTTTGTTTAACTTCAAATGGGTGTCAGGACTAAAAGGAATGCAGGTGATTAAAAGGTGGTAAACATTTCAGAGATACACAGGAGTCTCTGAGTATTTCTCCTGTGAGCAGCTTCTAAATCGCTCTCTTTCATAGAAATGGCATGATGGAATGCCCTCACAATTACCTTTCCCCATCCAAGCTTCTAGGGCAGCCAGGCCAGATGGAGGGTAGCTTGTTTAATGATTCCAAAAGCACTCCTCTCCCGTGATTACACAGAACAAGTAATGGCATAGTCATTTTCAAGGCCAGGCATAAGTGATTACTCACCGGGAGGCACAGGTTATGATAGGATGGGCCCAAGTGGATGCTGACATTCAGAAGCAAGATGCAAGGCTTGACCTCTTACCGCAAAAAGCTGCAGGGATCATGCATCTCAGCCAAACGCTGACGAGATGCCTTCTCCTTGGGATTCATACCATAACAATAGGCTAATAGATTTATGCCATAAAGGCAGTGACCTTTGTGGGCAGAAACATTTTCTCATAGGAGAGAAAAAAGCACAATAGCCTTGTGTGCTACAGTTTTGACAGTGACTGACAGCATGGGCAGGCCCTTGTCTCCAGGAAGCATATGCATAGACTTTTGCATCGTTACCCTTTGATTAACTTCTGACATACTTTGCAATGCAAAACCCTGACAGGGAAATTGTTTGGTAATGCTGGGTATGCCATCTACAAACTTTGCCGGTGAGAGCTAAGATCTACACAAAAACAGCTTGATAGAAACGATACTGTGCATGTGTGGGTTTGTGTGTATGTGTGCATGTAGGTAGGGTAGGCACCCATTTTGGTCATCAGGTTTTTCTGCCTCACAAGGCCATCATTCAAGCCTAGTATTTAGCAAAAGCCTATCACGTTATAGGCATATTGTACATGGAGAGACTTAAGCGAGACCAAGATGAAAATAAATAATGCATGAAGTCAGAGGCCTGAAGCAAATGTTAACTAATTTCAAAATGGGTCAAAATCACAACAATTAAGTCCCTGACATGTGAAGTCATTTTTTCTACCTAAAATATTAACCAACTTGCTTCACTTCTTCTAGATTGATTTGTAGAGCACGAAAGGTCATTTTGGAGGCAGAGGGGGAATTTGGCTTCTACAAGCCATCTATAATGAGAGCCAATAAATTAGGTAAAGCTCCTGTTTACCTAAGCTGAAATATTGATGTCCAAGCCCACATCGAATGCAAATCTCTACATTAATCATTTTTCTTCAGTCGGGAAATTCAGACCATGGTAACACATGCTTTGATAGACCTATACATCATAGTTACGGCAACATTAGACAGCGCCTCAGTGACAGAATACAAATATATTGCATTGGATTTCCTTCATTTTCCCCAGCCTGACTTTTATTTGTGTCTGCAAACTCTGTGCTGGGTGTATGAAGTTTGGACATGGGTTTGGGTGGTATTTTTCGACTCAGGAAATAACTGAGGATTGGTGACAAGAATTTTCTCTTTGCAAAGCAAATTGAGAAAAGGCTACATCTAGTTCTTAAAGTACAACCCTTTGATGAGCACATACCCTGTTTCTAGTCTTCCACCTCTCACACCTTAATTTTGTTCTTGTTTCTCAAAATGTGTCCCATAAACCTTTTACATCAGATGATCTGGACATGTTAGAAATGTGCTTTCCTAGCCTTCCCCTAGACATATCTAGCCAGGCTCCTCTAGGGTGGGTCCAGGGAATCACCATTTTTCTGAGATTCCTGATGGTTTATTATGCACACTATTGTTTGAGAAAGGCTAAAGATAGCTATCAGATTTAGGCTCCAATAGACTACTCTGGTCTTGCCACACTTTCACTCAAAACTATTATTTACCTAAATACATCTCAAATATCTACTGAGATTTTTACTTGGCCCTTTTCTTCTGCTTATCTTGTGGTCCTACTCAAGCACACTCAGCCATTATTAACGTTGCTATTCTCACTATATGTGGAGGACTTCCAAATAGCTATATCCAAGAGTGACGCTCCACCGGAGCTTCAGGATTCATATAGACAATGCCTGCCGGATCTCTTTGCTTGGCACCTCAGGCTTAATGTGTCCCAAACTGAACTCATGATTCTCTTCATTTCAACATCCACCCAGACAGAAATCCCAGTATTCTTCTGTCTCTCTCTCCTCCTCAACAAATAAATCACCAAATAAAGGGCCTGTAACCTCTATCTGCTGTGCTAAGCATGGCCCTGCCTCTTCAGTCCTTCTAGTCCTGCCCAAAGTTTAGGCCTTCAACATTTCTCATCTTCATCATTGCAATAGACCTGCAACTATTCTCCCTGTTTTATGACTTAAATCGACCTCCTACTTAGTTGCTGAAGTAGTCTTTCTAAAAGTAAATTTGATTAATTTGACTCACCAGCTAATCTCCTTAAAACCAAAACTCCTCACAAAAGATGAAGTCTAGGTTTCCTGGCATGGCACACCTGAACTTTTCAATTTCCATCATTCCTTTCCTTGGGTCTATATTTTAATACAACAATTTGTGCTAACCTTATACATATCAGGCTTCTTCAAAAATCTGCATCTTTGTCCTGTTTTCCCTTTGAGTAAAATGCTGTTTTCTCCCAGACTATTTCCACTTTGAAAATTAGTACTCAATAATTATAACAGTTGTAAATGTTATTTTATAGAGCTATTATCCAACATTGATTGTACATATTCTCTATGTCAAGTATTGAGTTAAAGATTCCTTTTGAATCTCACAAAAATGAAAAGATGGTAGCTACCATTGGAAATCTTTTTTGAAAACTCTGCTTAAGTCATCATTTCTTTAAGAAAGCTTCTCTTCATCTCTAGTCTGAGTTATATTTTCTCTTATGTACCACCAAGGCTCTCTGTGCTTATTTCAATAAAAACATTTAACATAATATATTGAAGTACTATATTTATATCCTCCCCATCACAAAATTATCTGATCCATAAGAGAAGAGCATGTGTCTTATTCTGTTCTGTTTTCCAAGTGTGTACCCACATCCTGACATTAGAGAAACTATCCAACTAACATTTTGTTAACTTAAGAATTCTGCTTCATGGTTGTAGAGAATATTACTATAAGTGGTTCTTCTCAGCATATATAATGGGAAATTATTTGATTTAAAGGCTTGATTTTCAAGATAGAGGTACAGTCATGTTATAATTATACCCCTCCCCTCATGTGGCATCTTTTAAATGATCAATGCTCAAAAGTGTTGGTGCAGATTTAACTTCTAATATCTGGAATGAAGAATATTAAAGTTATAATCAGCCATACTTACTTTAGGAATAAAGAGTACACAGAGACACTGTTAAAAAGCAAGATTATGAGGCACAATAGCCTTATTTAAGCAGTATGATGTCAGAATGGATATTATTAGACTTAATGGATTTGTGCATATCAGACAGAATAAATATAGAAAAGTTATAGTGGAATGTGAAGAGCACATAAGAATATATCCTCATGGCGAGAAAAGGGAAAATGGCACCTTGCAGAGAGAATGAAACCCAAAAAGCCTAAGAGGATTCATGGGATGTCATCTTTTACAGCGTTCAATTTTTAGCATCATGTACTTTTCACAAATATCTGAAAATGGCAATGGGAATCATATAACAATAAAATAAGTAATTATTTTACTTACAGAGTGCATACTCTGGGTCAGGTATACATGCTCATCAAACCTTTCCTTATGCATTTTCACCCATTTTACAGATGAAGAAGCTGAGACTCAGAAGGGCTTATCAATTTTCTCAGCTTCATTCAGCAACATCTCTGGAGCATTCCGTTGCATTTATTCACTTAATGAGTGCCTCCAAGGCAAAAACTGTTCCATGCTTTGGAGTTAGAACTACACATACAGGGGTAAATAAGACCTACAAGGGATTTAATCATAAGGCAAAAAAAATTATGTGAAATAACACATGAGGTATAATGTGGCAGATGCCATTAGCAATGAAGATGGCCGTATAACGTGGAAGAGAGGTGTATAATCTGACTTGGAGTGGAGTAGTCATGAAAGGTATCAGAGAACATTTCCCATTGAGTCACAAAAGTTTGACTTTATGAGGGAAGAATTAAATATCAGCTGGAGGAAAGAGCACATTCAATTCTCCCACGAGTCTTCCCTAGCCATTCTTTCTCATCACTGTTTTTACCAGAATATAGTTGAGCAGGTTTTTGTACACTCAAAGTGGACATGCTGAGAGATGGTATTGAATAGACCACTTGAGTTAGAATATTGCTATTCCAAGGGACTCGTGCTGGTTTGAATCTGGTATGTACCTCAGAAAACACCATGCTCTCAATCTATGGGTGGGCGCAGACCTACTGTGGTTGGGACATCTTGGATAGGTTATTTCAATTGAGACATGACCTAGACCATTCAAGGTGGGTCTTAATCTTTTACTGGAGTCCTTTGTAAAGAGGATAAAGGACAGTAAAAGCCCAGAGAGCTTAGAGAGAAATGCCTCAGGAGAAAAAAGTAAGGATCCACAGGTGCTGAGAGAGAAAACCATTGAAACCAGAACCCAGGAGAGAAGGACCAGCAGAGGTTGCCATCTGTCTTCCCAAGTGACAGAGGACCCCCAGATACCAGCAGCCTTTCCTCAGAGAAGGCATGTTCCTCTTGATGCCTTTAATTTGGACAGTTTATGGCCTTAGAACTGTAAATTTATAACCTAATAAATCCCCGTTGAAAAAGTCAACCCATTTCTGGTATATTGCATTCCAGCAGTTTTAGCAAACTGAAACAGGTCTCAATGTTAGTGAAAAATATTTGTGTCCTAGAGGAGTGCTTAAATTTGCCCTTCAGATATAAAAATGATACCCTTTAGTTTTTGTGCAAAGCATAACCTGCACATTGTTATACTGAGTCCTTGACATGCCTTATGTGATTCCCTCATGATGATCCTACAAATTGGCCTACTTATCTCTACTGTGTGGATGAGGAGGCTAACACACCAAGAGTTTGAATAATTGTAGATCATATATAGAACCAAGAAAGGAGCCAGGATCTGAACCAAAAACTTTATGGGTCTTTATTACACTGTTTGGGAAACAGGAATTGGGGGGAAATCCTGTTTCACTTTGATCTAAAGTACTTCTTCGGTGAGTACTCCTTCAGTACTATATGGGAAGGCAGATCCCAGTCCTGTGGGACAAGCCAAACTGCTGCTTCTATGTGAGCTTATCCCAAAGGTGCCAGCCTGGCTTGGCCCTATTTCCTTCCTGTTTCCTGCCTTTCCATGGTTTGCCTCTCTTTTGCCCACATTTAGCTCACAATTCAGCTGACAAAGGATCATTCATTTTGACTATGTATGCTATTAAATTTGTTCTTATTTTGTTTACTGCCTTGTGTCTATTAAATTGTCCTGACATCAATCTAGATCATAGAAGAATGATAGAAATTCCCTATTAACAGAATATTTCTTAAGTGCCAGATGTTACTAGGTTTACAAGAGCTTGAACAGATCCAATAATGGGAGCTGCATGCCCAGAGTAATGAAATAAATACAAGAAATAATACCTGTAAGGTTTGCATTTGACTACCCTTCTGTCTCACTTTCAGGACTGTGGAGTTGTTAAGCCTAATTTTATGACCAATGTCATATTGTAAAACTTGTCGATCTTGACTGTATTCTCAGACATAAGACTTCTCCCACCCCTCCCTTTTCACTTTAGTCTAATTCTAGATGTGGGTTGAAATCCCAGAAGTGGTTGGTTTCTGCTCTGAGCACACTGTGCATTAATCTACTGCACACCAAAGTCCATTAATTTTGAATAGTGCTATCAATTACAGCATATGACAAGGAGATAACTATGTTATCACCTTTGCAGAAGTGTCCTTTTTTAGGAAATCTACATTACCTTATCAAGACTCTAATGCTGATGAATAACTCTCTTCTCAAAAGTCACAATTTGACTGTGCTTGCTTTTATGGGATCTTTAAAAATGCAAGCAAATAGAAAACTTCTGAGACATGTCATCTGTCCACATAAGCAATGAATGGATTTACCATTATTCTTTTCATAAAAATGAGCTAGCTCTTGCTTGTTCTGGACATTTTAAATGTACTCAATTTGAAGGCATGAAAGTATGTAGAAACACAATGTTAGAGCGATACCAAGAAATGTCTGAGTTTTCCCAGTTCACCTAGTTTTTATATTTTATAGTTAGTCTATATGAATGAGCCATGATAATACCAGGTTGGGTTTTGCATTGATCCCTAATATTTCTTCATGCCTGATCTCAGAAAGATTATAAGAGGCCTGAACTTGGCACAAAGGTGGATGAATTCCTTTAGGTAGGAGTTTTTGTGGAAAAAAAAAAATCTGATGATATCCTGAAAAGAGCCATGAAAGAAGGCCAGAGAAAGAATGGGATAAAGTCAATTGGGATGAAGAAATAAGAAGAATCACTTTAGCGGAGGAACTCTGAAGCTATGAAAGTCAGCAGTACCCCATACAGGAACTGTTTAAAAAGTTGAAAAAGGGATCAGACTTCAACTAGAGATATGAAGGAAGCTGATCTGGATAAGGATGCAGTAGATCAGAACACAGAGTAAAGGATGATAGCGTCCATATTTTAAAACTTCAACTTCCGTGTGAGACTAAAGGGAGGGATGTTTATTTGGTGCAAAATTTATATTTTGGGTAGTGCATTACCTAATTTAACTTGCATGGTCAGTTTAGTTGAACAGCTTAAGTATATAGAATCTTGAATAGGGTGTAAGATCTTGGTTTGTCCAGGTTACTGTCATGCTCCAATATATCCCAAAGGAATTTGGGCAGTGAATAAAGAAGTATTTGCAAAATCACCTTGGGAGACTTGGGAGAAAGGAAGAAATACTCAACTTACCCATTTGGAGAATTTCTGATATTCTCACAAGCAGTGGGGACAACCAAATCCCCACTCAATCTTGCAGTTCATCCCTATGAAATGTACTTCTGCAAAGGATAGGCTAAGCCTACTTAAAATTATGCTTAAGAGTCACCCCTAGAGAACCTCTTGTTGCTTAGATGTGTCCTCTCTCTCTCTAAGCCAACGCAGCAGGTGAACTCACTGCCCTCCCCACTACATGGGACATGATTTCCAGAAGTGTAAACCTACCTGGCAATGTGGGGTAGAACTCCTGAGATGAGCCAGGACCCAGAATCAAGGGATTAAGAAAGCCTTCTTTATCAAAAGGGGGAAGAGAGAAATGAGACAAAATAAAGTTTCAAGGGCTAAGAGATTTCAAACAGAGTTGAGAGGTGATCATGGAGATTATTCTTATGCATTATATAGACATATCTTTTTAGTTAATGGTATACTGGAATGGCTGGAGGGAAGTACCTGAAACTGTTGAGCTGTGTTTCAGCTGCCTTGATTCTTGAAGACGATTGTATTACTATGCAGGTTTTACATCGTGACTTGTGTGATTGTGAAAACCTTGTGTCCGATGCTTCCTTTATCCAGGATTTGGACAGATGTATACAAATATAAGGATAAAAAATGAATAAATAATGAGAGGGGATAAAGGGCAAAAAAAATGAGTAGATTGAAATAGTGGCGGTAAATGAGAAGGAAGGGTAAGAGGTATGGATGTATGAGGTTTTTCCTCTTTATTTCTTTTTGTGGAGTGATGCAAATGTTCTGAAAATGATCATGGTGATGAATACACAACTAGGTGACGCTATTATGAGCCATTGATTGTACACCATGTATGGACTGTATGTTTGTAAAGATTTTTCAATAAAAATATTAAAAAAAAAAACAACCTGCCTTTCCAACATACTTAAAATAAGTTGGGAGCTCTTTGCCAGGCATGACTTTCAATCCACTCATCTACCCATCCATCCATTCATTCAATAAGCATAATCTGGGTGCCATACACTTTTCTAGGTTGCTATTGACAAAATAACACCACATCTTCCCCATATTCTAATTAAAGAAGAAAACTATAACAATGAACAAATACATATATGATGTGATTTCAGGTAGTAAAACGGTATCCAGAAATAGAAAGCAGGGTAAAGGTAGACTGATGGAAGGTAGAAAGAAAGGGCAGGGCTTTCTAAACAAGTTAGAAAGAAACTCCTCCGAGGAGGTGATGTTTGAGCAAAGTTCTAAATGATTATCTGGGGGAAAGCTTTCCAGACTAAGCAAAGGTCAAGTGCTCAGGCACCGAGGTTGGAATGCATTTGGCAAGTTCAGGGGAGAAAATGAGCAGAGTGAGAGAGGTTAGTGTTAAACAGAGTCTAGATCAGCATGCATGAGTGTCATGGGAAATCAGGGACACCTTTAGTCAGTTCTTTTTTTTTTGCATGGGCAGGCACCAGGAATTGAACCTGGGTCCTCGGGCTTGGCAGGCAAGCATTCTTACCTGCTGAGCCACCGTGGTCCGCCCCTTTAGTCAGTTCTTAATCTGCCTGCAAGCATGAAAGGAGAGGAAGCAAACGGTTCCTTTACTCCCTAAAGTGACTGACCATGATTCTCAATTTTGCAAGGGAATGATTATACTAGTATAACAATAAAAATTGATTTTCATGTCCTCTTTACATCTCTTCAGACAAAGACTACACTTATATATATAACAAGAATATTTAGTAATGTAAGAATATGCTTATAAGCATACCGTTTACCTGGTAAAGGCAATGTACACCACTGAGTAAAATTGGTCCCATTTTCATTAAAAAATTATTATATGTATAAATATAGAGTTTAATATTTATATATGTTTAAAAATTATACATTATATAGTTCATGAAATACATGCCTGAGAAAGTCATATGATACTAGATTACTTCTACAATCGCTGAGGTTTTAGATGATTTTATGGATGGAACCTAATCTATCTTTCAAAATGACAGCCATTTGTTAACAGTTCTCATCACTTCCTGCCAGTTGTCCAAATTAGTATCCTAGGTTTTTTTCCACTGATCCTCAGAAAGTAAGATTACAAGACTCCTAACTGTGCCCCAGAACACACTTGCTATGTCCTTTTTTTTTGGGTATGGGCAGGTTCCTGGAAATGAACCCAGGTCTCTGGCATGGCAGGTGAGAATTCTGCAACTGAGCCACTGCTATGTCCTTTTGAAATTGTGGAATCTAGAAATTGCAGCCAGGTTTGATTAACATAGAAGAAAGAAGACTCCACCTGCCTAAATACATGAATTTCTTCTGAGATCTCAAAGCATTTTTTTTTTTTTTTTTTTTTTTACATGGGCAGGCACCGGGAATCGAACCCGGGTCCTCGGTCATGGCAGGCAAGCACTCTTACCTGCTGAGCCACCGTGGCCTGCCCTCAAAGCATTTTAATCTTAATTTAACTTCTAACTTAGTTGCAGTGGGAAGGTGTTGGTGTTGAATCTCAGAGATGAAACTTCTCTGTTATATGCCTGGTACATAATAGATACTCTATTATGTGCTGGTGCTGTTGCTGCAAATACTACTATAATTATTTAGAACCATTAAGATAGTTTCACATTTGTAACTACTAAGCTCTAGCCTTCTGGTCCTGTCTAAACACATTTGGTTTTTAGAATGTCTGGGTAGAACATTTATTCTTGTGAAACTGCATCTTGGGAGAATTTGCATCGTCATTGTAGCCTATTAAAATCTCTTTGGATCATGCTTCAGTCATAAACTATATGTGCTCTTCTTCCCAGACTCCTGTCACCCATGCATTTGAGGAGCTGTCCACTATATCTTCAGCCAAGTTACCAATAAAAATATTGACTTTAGCAAGTTCAAAGTCACAGGCACATGTGTTGCACATCATCTGATGTAAGAAGGGAATGGACTAATTTGATCAGTGTACACTAAACCGATGCCCTATGAAAATGACAGGATGAGCTATTTCTAATCCTTTCATTTTAACCTGTGGGGTCACCACAATGACCTGAAATGGATTTAGAGCTTTAGAAGCCAAGACTACTTGACAATTATCATTAACTGTAATTTTTTAAAAAAGGTAGACTAAATAACAATTCAAATTTGGAAATCTCTCGGAATAGTCAAGCAATATAATTAGTGAAAGTCAGCTAATCTTTTAAAACTTGCTAGTTTTATCCATAAGTTGGGAGAAGACCAGGTCATGAAGAAGGTTGTGGTCTAGTGAGGCACACGGAGATATTAACACATCATTCCCGTTTACGGCATCAAGCATATAACAGAAGCATAAATAGATCTTTCTAATGCATGCTAACCAAATTTCTGGCCATAGATAGATTTCAAAGCTCGAAAATGCTTTATAAATAATCAAATCTAAACCCCTCATTATATCTTGAAGAAAACTGGCTCAGAAAGGGGACACAATTTAGCTAAGTTCACATAACTAACTCATGGACTGGACCATGCATAACTGAGTACTAATCCAACGTTCTTTCTCCTATCTCCCCCTAAAGAATGTTCTGCCAAACTAATAAATGAATGCAATTGTTTGTATGTAGTGAATGGACAAGCTGTCAAAGAATATTCTTAGATTTTCATATCTAGGGTTAAATATATAGATGGAGAATAAATAGGAAATTTGTATCCTACTGAATTTTTAACTACCCCTAAACACATAAGGAATTAAAAGCACATGTTCATGCACAATTAAATTTCCTTACATTCCAATATTAACTTGTCATTATTTTCTCCTCCTCAGTGGAGTATAGGAAAAAACAATAACAACACCTTGTTAATTGAGAATCCAGGCTTGTTAGTTTTTAATTAATTCATTCTACAAATATTTATTGAATTTCCTTTATACAAGAGGTCCTTTGTGAGATAAAACATAAAGTAGCTCTGGCAGCAGCCATTTTGGAAGTCCATTTGTCTTGATAATACTCTGTTCTTTGGGTTACAAAATCACATTGTTTTGTATCACTGTGCTTAACAAAAGGGAAAGATCCCAGATTTTCACTCTCTTTACCAAGAACACACAAGTCCTGCCAGTGTTCCAGGGTCTCTCTCCAGAATAAATTAGAGATGAACCAAAAATTTATGGAAACTTATTAAGTGAGAGGAATTGAAGCATTTGGTTTAAATTGTATTTTATCATTTGGACTGCCCATTTATTGAGACATTAATACTTTCATTCCTCTCTAGTTATTGCAGCTGAAAATATAAGGTTTGGAGATGTTGATTAAATCATCCCAGGTCACATATTAAGCAAATAGAGAAGCTAGAATTTGGGTGTGTAAGTAGGTTTGACTGAAAAGTTTCTGCTTTTTCCATATTATTCTTGGGATGTTCTGGAATGAAAGAGTGGTTCAGGCTATAGGCATTTCTAGTCCTGGGAAAAATGGATGAGGGACGTTTGGAAGGAGAGAGTCCACTGCTGTACTCAATAGTTGGACTTCATTTGCGTTGAAATCTGCACTGTTTTTTTTATAAATTTAAACACACACACACATATTCCTCAAATACCTCCAAGTGCAAAATTCTACACTTAAATCTGTGAAGTTCTACACTTGGTCTTTTAAAGCTATTATTTGCTATTGCTGTTAATGAGAAAGATTTTCACTTTCTTTACTGAAGCTTCTTCTGTATTTGCAACATTGCCAGTTACATGCAAAGTAGTCGACTGTAAATTTCCATTTTATTTTTTTCCAGTGTGATGGTTCTGGCAGTGAGTTTATCTCCTGTTAAGTACATTTCTTCTTGGCCATGAAGACAAGCTATGTAAAATTGCCTCAGGTATTTGGTCTTACCCATGACACAACATTTGCCAGAAAATTCCCTGGGGAAATTAGGCAGTTCTAAGCAGCTCCAAATCTTTTGGCCCCAAGTTTCCTCAAAATAACCTGGACCTTTTCCAAACTCTTCAGTTCCACCTCACTGGTCCCTGGTTGAATTGTTTAAGGTTTTCAAATGTCCTTGGCCCTCCATAATTTGAAATCACCACAGGTAACAGAAGGAAAAGCTGAAAGAAGATTATTCCCAAGCAGGACAGATACTCAGAAAATTGATCCAGGCCCAGTATGGGGGGCCTCAAGTCTATGGCTTTTCCTACTGGATGATTCTTCACTCATGACAGGAAAAGAGGTATCCTCTGGCTTTCTATTAGAAGAGGTCAGAAATGAAAAGGCAGAGGGCAGACTCCTATGCTTATTAATTTACCTTCCCAGATTTGAACCCACAATATAGATAGGAGACCAGAACTGTAAGGACCTGGGTTTATTATCCAGGGCTAGGCAGGGAGGATAAATAATAATTAGGATCAACAGAGTACTTTACTCAGGAAGCCTACAGTTAGGCATGGATACAGATTACTTTAACAAAGTGAGACAAATACCAGGAAAGGAAGCACTAGGGGAGTAGAGAAGGGGAACCCAACCCTTGGGGTGGACAAAGTTTTTACTTTTGATACCCATGTCCACTTGTCCACAGAGACTTCATATTATATACTTAATGTAATAGACACTTATTTAGCCCTCGCTATGTGCCATGAACCATTGTAAGTGTTTTATAAATGTTGACTAATTTCATCTTCACATGAACTCTGTGAGGTAGATACTGCCATTGCTGGCCTCATTTTACAGGCAAGGAGACTGAGGCACAGGCAATCTTTATAACTTGTCTACGGTCACACAACTAGTATGATGCAGAGATGCAAAGCTGGAATTTGAAGCCAGGGGCTGTGCTATCCTGAACAAGTAGCCACCTGTCAGTATGTCCCTTAAAATGAAATTATTATGTAAACTGGTCTGCACAGGAGCAAGAAAGGAGAAGTCCTAAAATATTGTGTCATATTATGCAGTCCTGGGAAAGTGCAAGAGTGAAAAGAAACATTAATTTCATAAGTTTGAAGCTCAGATGAAAAGGGGATAATCAAGTAATGCTGGGCGGGGCAGCAGAGAGGCATGTGTAGTGTTCCTGCCTGCCCATAGTGACATCCTGCTTCTATTTCACTTTTCAGCCTAATCTATACCTGTCATAGACCTCTGAAAGTGCCAATCTCTAAAGGAAGGCACATGAAAATAATCTTTTCCCACCTTAAAACCATTTTTGTTGGCAGCAGCTTCTCTCACTACTTTTCTCCCTTACATGCTGGGAGAGAATTGATGACAAAGAGCCCTTGTCTGATAGGCCACTTCCACACTGCCTTTACACTGCCAACCATTCAAGGGAAAAGAGAGGGTAGCTGGTCAAACCAGGGACAGGAGAGACTCTCTGTTACTATTATTCATAACCCCTTAATAACTGAACCTCCCAATAGCAAAGCAATTTCAGAACAGAGAGGGGAAAAGAGAAAAAAACATCAATTTCATGAAGTAGAAAACACCAAAAATGCATATGGAGCTCTGTGAGCTCTCAGAGCAACCCCCCGACAGGAAAGTGAAATCTCAATGCCCCACTGATGACCAAATACCCTTGACAATAGACTCTCCTTCCAAAAAGTTTTATTTTTCCCTCCTCCTTCCTTGTCTCTTTTAACAGAACACAAGAATATGTCAATCATAATTGTTTAACATTTAAAATGTGTCCCACAGCCTTTGGGCTCCTCTTTTGTAAAACGTAGGGAGCAAATCTGAGTTAAATGAGCTGATACTGTATCTGTCTTATATAAACACTTAAAAGATGCTTCACATTTTTTATTTTGCAAGGACCTGCATCAGGAAATGAACCCGGGTCTCCGGCATGGCAGGCAAGAACTCTGCTTGCTGAACCACCGTGGCCTGCAACCCCCCACCCCCCCCCCCCCCTTTTTGGCTCATCTTCCCTAGTAGGTTTGTGATCTTGCATATGCCTTTTAATCACATTGAATCTCAATTGTCATCCATAAAAATGAGTGTAAAAAGGGAAAAATATATTTGAGTCTGACAAACCAAATTTCTACCAGAGAGGGGGCTGTGTTTGCACAGAAAGACACCAAGACCTGGTTGGCATGGCTTCAGAGAAAAAGGACAGAATGCTATATGTGGGACAATTAAACTGGAAATAGAGGAGGACAGAAAGGAACTTAGGGGAGAAGCAGAGGATGACAGGCAGGAAAATGCTGTCAGGTAGGAGTCACTAAAATCAAGTGGACTTAAAATTTAATGAAACTACCTGGATGGGGTAGTTGAAGCGCATTTTAAGAGCAAGGTTCTTTAACTTTCCATTTAAAGTTGTTTGGGTTACTGTAATGTAAGCTCTTCTCTGTTTTACCACTACATCTTAAGGATAATCTAAAGATTCAGAGATAATTTCTTAGGACTGTTGACTTTATGGAAATTGAAGAGCCTGAGCTACAAGTGTAGATCAAAAAGATGGTCAAGGACAGAGGCAAGCATGCAGACAGCAGGTGCCCAGACACTTAGGAGGCAATGAAAACAGAAGCTTAGACATGTTGGGGAAGCAATGGATATTTACCCAGACAGGTGGTAAGAAGAGCTAAAACTAATGCTACCTAGACTTTCAGAAGCAAAAAGGATTCCAGCTGAGACCTGGGTAACCGAGGATAAATATGTTACCCTAGTAGGTAAATGACCTAACATCTGCATCATGTTACCTGCCCCTTAATAGGTGCCCTCCCCCTTTCTCTCCCTCCCTCCTTCCTTTGTATCCCATTGACTTTATTGCTCGTCTCTTAAAAAATGCTCTAGTTTTACTTTGAAGCACATGTTTTATGCTGCAGTCCAACACATTTCATTCCAAAGGGGAAATAGAGTTTCTTTTCCAACTGTAGTTTCTTTCAATCTCCAGAAAGCACATATTTTTTCTTCTTCTAAGTTATATCATCCCAGAGAATATTCATCTAGGTAAAAGTGATTCATTATCACCTTTCATTCTTACCATGAACTGTCTTATTGTTCATTACCATCCGGAGGCTGGTTTCTCATTTATGTCCTTGGATCTGCAATTTTTATTTCCTCTGCAGACTACTTTTCCCATCTCCCTTTACAGTTCTGTGTTCTTCCATAACCATCTCTCTGTACTATGTGATCAACCTGAGAGGTAGTCACTAAATTTTGGGTATTCCTTGCAGCTTCGCAGCATCGATGATTTTGGGCTATATAATCTATAAGCTCTTTGCAGTGAACCATATATTGGGAAGGATATATGAATATTAGTACTCACAAAGCTTGCAATGTGAGGGGCCTTGCCCACAGTTGGGTCCCTTGGCCTGATTTAGAGATCAACTTGCTGTTTTTTATTAACTATTATCTGCATTGATTGTTTTCTTTCTATTCTCTTTGCCTTTCTGACTCTTGTGTCATACAAACATGTTGCTTATGCCGTTGCACTGTGTTTCTGCGCTGTCATTACCTGGATTTTGGGTGTTCTTCAAACCTCTCCTCTCTTTTCTAAACTTACTTGGTTAGTTCCCACTATGCAAGAAAACAAATTTCAGACACCATGAAATTTATTTTGGACTTTCTTATGAAATATTTACCCTAGACATCTTGTATCTCCCAATCACCATCTTTTTGATTGAAGTAATAGAGTGTTGATTAATCATCCTGTGCAATCCAAAATACATTATCATTTTTCATCATTGCTTCATGAAAAGCCTCTCCTTTATTTTATATACCTGTCTATTTTCTCTTTTCTCAATGTTGTATTTCCATTTGTTTGCATAGGTTCATACAAAACATGTACAGTCATTTCTATTATAATGCCAGCTCTGCAAAAAATGAATTTGTTCCAATGCAATTAATGTAAGAAACAATTTGAGCATGTAGATTTTACATTTGCTTATATATTATTTGGTCCAGGAGTAATGAAAATCCAGCTAATTAAAGCCATGTAGGAACACACCAAAGACATGCATGCACATTCCCCAAACCAGCTATCTCAGTTCAGTGTATTTGTCATGAGCCATATAGATGCACATCTAGTGTTTCCCCCCCACTACCTCACAATTGCTCACAACCTGCAATCCTGCCCATGCCCACGTCCATAAGTATAAGTGTACTTCAGGTCTTTTTCAAGATAAAGTGCCATATTTACTTATTGTAGTAGGTAAATTTCTTAACAGTTTTACAAACACAAATTATGCTAAAGTTTTTATTAGATTCCTTTTTTCCCCTTAATGTCATTGAAGAAGTTTTTGAGTTTTGTACCCTAACCCCACTTTCCTCATAAGCTCTGTGGTTGTTATTGCATACTTTTACATAACACATTGCTTCAATTATCACATCCTAGCAGAGCCGCCCATATTATTGTTTTGTACACATGTATATTTAACTTGAGGAAATGAAATTGTACTATAGATGTAAATGTTTCCCACTTATTTTCCTCACTAAATACTACATTTTTGGAATCTTCTAAGTTGCCCTGAATGGTTTCTAACTGCTGCATAATACTCCACCATGGTTTATTCATCCAGTTTCTCAGGGATGGACATGCAGGTTGTCTTCAAATAATTGCTCCCACAAATAACATTAAAATGAAAAATCTTGTATAAATCTCTTTATGGATCTGTGAGTCACTTTCTTTGGAATATATTCTTTGAAATATACACCCAGAGATAGAATTGCTAGATCATGGAGAAAGCAAGCTCTTATGTTTCTTAAATAGTGCTAGCTTGTCTAAAGAATGCATGTACTAGTTTACCATCTACCCAGCAATACCCAAGTGTGCTGAGACTTCCATCGCTACCCAACATTGAGGATTCACCAGCATTCTAATTTTTGCCAATGAATCATACATCCCATTCTTCCTTTAATTCTTAGTCTTCCCAGCTTCATATCACTGGAATATCATGATAGTTTTGACTCTTCTTTATTATTGAAGTCAATCCTCAATGGTGTCTCTTCAGTTCTGACCTTCACATCCAATCTTCATGCAGACTCTATATTACACTGAATTTGCTACCATAAATATTGTGACTTTGTCACTATAAATATTGTGATCCAGCTGCCTTCCCTCAAGTTCAGCATACTCTCAAATCTAATACTCCTAATTTATTTATTCATTCTTCTGTAAGCAAAACTTGGACACCAGCAAATGTCTAAATATCTGACCAAACTCCACTCACATATCACCTCTCCTGTGAAGCCTTCCCTGACTACCTCATCCAAAATGGAAATAATTCCTTCCTTTCACAAGATCTGATATGCATTCACAACTATACTTTGCCTCTTTGATAAGTCTCTTTTCCTGAAGAGATTCTGAGCTCCTTGAGAATTAGGCATTTGTCTTATTCATCTTCATTTCTCCCACATTTTGTAGGCTTTCAAAAGCTCTCCCTTGAGTGATTGAACAAATGAGCAAAAAATGAATAAATCAAATGTTATTTTGTATCAAGTACCCTTAAGTAATCAAACTTTGTAATGCCCAATATATTAGTCACAATTTGAAAATCTTTATTAATATGGAACAAAACAGCAGAAGAGATAATTTTTAATTAAAAAACTCTTAAAATAATTCACAAAGGAGATTGCCTGATTATTTGTTGCTTTTTTTCTCTGCAAAGGACGTTTTATTAATTAGCCTCTCTGGTCTATATTCCTTTTCTATAGTTATCATATCATATATTAGTAATGCTGGGATCTGCTAAAATGAATTATAATTGATAATGAATTCAGCAGCTAATTCTCACATCATCCTCAAGTAAATTCCAGTTGACTCGGTTCATTCTTTCTTTTCTCATGATCTTTTAGGTGACTTTTATTAAATATTACCTTAGGAATTAGGAAGAATTATACTATGTGCTACTGTACAGAAATATATTCTACTCTAGGAGTATGTGCAGGGGGACTGGGTGACCACCCATTCAATTGCCCCAGGATTGTCCTGACTTAAACACATCTGGGAATCCCCTTATTTCTGGGCAAATAGGGATGGTTGGTTATCCTAGTTATAAACTTCCTTCATGTATTTGCAGCTTCTTCAACAGGTATGCAATCCTACTAGGATCTAATACTGAACACTTTTCTGTTTATTTTTAGCAAATTTTTCCAGCAGCCTACTTTCTAGACAAACTAAACTAGAGCCCGTGTTTCAGACACACGCTGAGTTTCTTGCCGGCAATGTTATACATTCCAACTCCACCTATTTTTCAAGAGCTAGCTCAACTGTTACTTCTTCCACAAGGTGATCCCTTCCACCTATTGCTTCTCCCTACTCTGAATATGACATGTTGCTGGTCCATTTCTGCCTTGCATTACAGTGTGCTACATATATGTTCTATCTGTTTGTCCCAAGAATGAGATAGATGACTGTTAAGCACATGACCCCACATTGTGTCTCAGGCTCTGCTCATAGTAGTGGTATATAAATTATTTTTATAAGAACTATAAATGCCTATATTTGTAATCTTTCACCACCAACAGTTTATTCTATCAACTCATTTTTCCCCTGGTATTTAATGATGGGAAATTCTTTGAATAATCATAATTATTGGATCTGTCATATTTAACTCCTTCTATATAATTGAGGAAAGAACATGATACAATAGAGTGAAATATGCACTGAAACCATTCAGATGTGAATTTAAATTCTAGTCCCTCCTTTTACCACCATGGATAAGTTTATCAAACTCATTGAGCTTCAATTTCTCCATCTTTGAAATGGACATAAAAACACCTTCTGTATAGATATATTAAACAGCTTAATAATAATGTTGATTAAGGATCAGCAAAAGTTTAGGTAGATGACCAGATAATAAATATATTTGGGTTTATGGTCATATGGTCTGTGTCAAATCTACCATTCTATTAGAAAAATAGACACAGAGCAAAAAGTAAACAAGTCAGGGCTGTCTGTGTTCCAACTATGTCTTATTTACAAAAACAAGCATCAGAGAGATTTGGATCACAGGCCACAGTTTCAAAATTCCTTAAGTGTATATTAAGCACCTAATAAATGGGTGCCAGTACTAATTTGATTTTATATGCCTGGTTCAAATTAGGCCCAAACTACCCAACACTTGTAGAAAAAGTCCTATTTTGTAGGCTTAAACTTATGTATCTCCTATAATTTTTCACATAAGCCTAGTACAGACAAAATCATATAACCAATATAGTGAATCCATTCCTGAAAAACATAGGTGGCTGAAGTTTCAGGTATTGAGAATTTTAATTCCTGTGTTCCCTTTCCTAGTCAGCTATTTTCACTGATGTCCCCTGTTTTACAACTTCTATCTTATCCAATGTCCCCTATTTTACAACTTATATCTTATCCAGTATCTAAAATAGTTATGATGAAAACATGAACAACCTTAGACTCTGTGAGTCAATCTGGAACTAACTAAAAAAAAAAAAAAAAAAAAAAATACCATCATCCCCAATCTTGGCTGCATATTAGAGCCATCTGAAAAGAAGTAAACTTAGAATTTTTCGTTGATAAGTCTCAGAAAGCCACACCCATAAAAGAAGAAAAAAAGATTAAACGTTAACAAAATCTAAAACTTTGTTCTCTAAAAAAAAATCATTAAGAAACTGAATTGCAATTGCACAGACTAGTAAAAAATATTTCCCAAACATATATCTGACAAAGGACTGATATCCAAGGTATGTGAAGAAATTTTACCACTCAAAATCAAAACAATAAGCAACCCAGAAAGATATGGGCAAATGATTTAAAAGGCGCTTCACAAAAGAAGATATTTGAATAACCAAAATGTATATGAAAAAGTAGTGAATATAATTTTTCATCATGAGAAACTACTACATATATGACAGAATGGCTAAAAATATAAACAGACTGATAACATCAAATGTTAGTAAAGTTGTGGAGCATATAGAACTCTCTCGTAAATTACTGGTAGGAACACTAAATGATGCCACCATTTAGGAAAAAAGTCTGGGCAGTTTCTTAGAAAAGTGAATATAAACCTGTATTATGGTTCATAATTCCATTCCTATTTAAATTAAAACATATTTATAATAACCCCAAACTGGAAACAAAATGTCAATGTGGGTAAATGCCTGGTGGTACACTTATGTAGTTGAATATTACTGAACAATAAAAAGAAAAACATTACCAATAAAAGCAACAGCATGCATAAACCTCAAAGACATGAAGTGAAAGAAGACACACACAAGAGTACATACTGTATGATTTTGCTTGTGTGAAATTCTAGAAAAGACAAAACTAATCTCTAATAGGAAAAAAATCAGAACAATGGTTAATTCCAGGGAGGAGGGGGCAGAGAACTGATTGGGGATGGGCATGTGGAAATGTTTTAGGGCACTGATAATATTCTACATCCTATACAGATGTTAGGTCATAGTGGTATATACTGTTATCAAAAGTGAACAAACGGGCACTTAAAATTTGTGTGTTTCACTGTATGTGAATTTTACAACAAAAGAGAAAAGAAGCTGAAAACAATGATTGAGCTCCTGTTAATGATAAGTGAGCTGCCACATTTAGGAGGACATATGTTAATGTCTTCAATTTATTCTTAAATGCACTAAAAATAGATCAGATGTAAGGATGGACAGGGGGATGAATAGATGGCTAGATATGTGATAAGGCAATTATGACAAACCTTTAAATGTAGAATCCTGACAGGAAATACATGTAAGCTCAAAGCAAAAATGATCTTTTTCAACCTTGTTGTACATTTAAATCATTTAAAAATAAAATGGCCCTACTCCAGAGACTTTGATTTAATTGGTTTGAAGATACGGTTCAGTTTCTTTTTTTTAAAGCTTTTTTTGTTTATTCTAAAGTCTAGTTAGACTTAAGAAGCTCTGCCCCAACATTTCCCAACCCCACCCCAGGAAATATAGAGCATTTCCTACCTATATTCACGCAGAGGTTAGAACTTTTCTTTAAACTTGATAGGCTGCCACCCCACTGGCCACTGCATATGGCCCAAACTACGCTGCCTCAACCCCTGCATTACATCACTCAGTTCTTGGCTTCAGTCAGAATCAGACCCAAACTAGCCAAGCCCAGTGATTTCTCTTTAGAAACTAGTATGGTCACTGGGCCACTGTTTCCTACCTTTGTCTGTTTCCAGTCACAGCCTCCTTCCTCCACAGGCTTGTTGCCTGAGGCCCCCATATCCCTTATAGCAATCTCTGATTGAATTTGGGTAGTGTGCCGGTCAGAATCTGTGGTGGACCCCAGAAAAGCCATGCCCTTTGATCCTCATTCAATATTGCTGGGTGGGAGTATTTTGATTGTTTCCATGAAGATGTGACCCACCCAATTGTGGGTGGTAACTTTTGATTAGATGATTTCCATGGAGGTGTGTCTCCACCCACTGAAGATGGAGTCGCTTGCTGGAATCCTTAAAAGAGGAAACATTTTTGGAGAGAGTCCCTTTTGATAGGGCCACGTGAAAGCCAGCAGATGCTGCCATGTTCGCCATGTGCCCTTCCAGCTGAGAGAGAAACGTTGAACGTTGTCAGCCTTTTTGAACCAAGGTATCTTTCCCTGGATGCTTTAAATTGGACATTTCTATAGACTTGTTTTAATTGGGACATTTTCTCGGCCTTAGAACTGTAAACTAGCAACTCATTAAATTCCCTTGTTAAAAGCCATTCTGATTTCGGTATATTGCATTCAGGCAGCTAGCAAACTGGAACAGGTAGACAGAACTGAAGCATCAGGCCATAAAATCAGATGAGAATATACTATAGGTGATGCCCTATTTGGCTGGTCTAAATATTCCTCAAAGAAAATAAATTATTTGTTAGTTTTTAATCTGAAAAAAGATTTAAAAGTGAACAGACTTCCCTATCAGCATCATCAATATAGATTTTTGATTAAGCTCCTCAGCCAGGTACCCTATAGAGCAGGCATGGTTCATTATGTGGTGTGGAAGGCAAAAACAAAAGATCCTCAATTGTTTGTAGATAAGAAACTGAGCAATACTCTTCTGTTAAAAAGTCAGTAAACAAAGTAAAAAGAGTCAAGGATTTAACTGAAAATATATATGCCTTACTGTACCACAGTGGGTTTCTCCTCTCCAAATTGACTGTGAGTTCTGCATATGCAGGGATCATAATCTACTTGCTTTCGATTTCCCACTGTTTGCACAGATCTGGCATGTGGGAGGTTCTCAACCAGTAACTGGCTAATGTGAAATGGTTCAACCAAAGAGTACTGATTTCTTGTATCATGATCAGCTCATGTGCATCTATGTGGCTGTAAATATTCTACAATTCCAAGGATTATTGCACAGTAATCTTGCATAGGAGTCACTAATACTGCTCTTTACAGTTAAGAAAATAGAGTCTTATATAGATGAAATAACTTGCCAAATGTGGCACAGACAGCAAGTGGCAGAGCTAATAGTCTAGCCCAGATTTGCTCAACTCCAAAGACATTGCAGTGCCTCCCACAGAGCTCCAAAAATGCAAGAAATTGAATCCACCCCTCACATGTCACAGTAT
Organism: Tamandua tetradactyla; assembly: GCF_023851605.1. Classification (NCBI taxonomy): domain Eukaryota; kingdom Metazoa; phylum Chordata; class Mammalia; order Pilosa; family Myrmecophagidae; genus Tamandua; species Tamandua tetradactyla. Next base: position 64,115,147 of record NC_135334.1, on the reverse strand, counting down.
CTGCAAGGATTTCTTCTCTTATCTCAAAAGCTTGAACAGAGTTTATTGCCACCATTTTATAGTATCTAATTTTTCTAATTTTTTCCCATTTTTATGTGTCTGACAAGAAAAAGCCATATATATCCCTTTACCCTCTTCTTTAAATCATCACATGATTCTAATGCTTGAGTGGAAGGAATCTGTCACAGGTGTGGTTCATCATTTTCCTTCAAAAGAAAGATCTGTCCTGGGCTCACTGCAGAGTTGTATAAATCACACACCCAATATCACTGTCACATTTAGTCTGATGAGGGAGAAAGAAACAAACTGCTGGCAAACTATCAGAACCGATGGCCTTTTTTCTCTGACATGTCAAGCCTGCTTGTATTGCCAGCTTGTGGTTGCACCGTTTAGCTGCATTAGCAGAATCCTGGGTTAAGCAAGAATCAGGTAAAGAAAAAAGGCTGTGCCAGGTGAATTACTTCAGAAAGCTGTAAACACTTTCTTGGGATCATTTATGTATTTTACTGTGATGCTTGCAGGCTACCATTTCCCATCCTGCTTTGACAGAAATGGAGCTCCATGAAGCCTGCAGCTTTCTTGGCACTCTGGGGTACATCGACAATCATGTTCTCAAACACACATGCCAATAGTAGCCTATAGATTTTCTCCATACATGAAAGGTCAAATTATACTTTCAGGGATAAAAAAGGAAGGATGCAGGTCTTCTTCACTCTATGTGTGTGAGTCTCTCTCTGTCTGTCTCTCTTGGGGGAAGGAGGGTTCTGGTCAATAGAACTAAGGCTTGAGGAATAGAAGCTTGAAATTTAAATCTATATCTGATGTGCTTGGTAATGATTTAGATTGGGTTCCTTGGGATGCCTATCTTGAAACAAGAAATATATTTAGCAGGTGATTCCAAGTGAGAAAAGTGAGGCAGGGAAGAGAAGGAAACTAAAAAAGGATGCATGAACATTCTATTGACAACTGGGACACAATTGCACTGGGGATCTCTAGGAGACAGTAGTGTGGACTTCTGAGTTATCCTGCCTGAAGGACAAGGAAGCTGACTCTACCCACCAAACCCTGTTCCTCTGGGCGGAGACCTACTTTCAAAGCACCAACTCCCTGGAAACTGCTACGGCCAGAGAAAATCCTCAGGGGCAAAGGTATACATAGGTACTTATAGTAATAAGTCTCTCCATGAAAGGGGAAGATGACTGTTGAGAATATGAGAAGGCCATGAACAGTGTCTGCTATGGATAAATACCACTTGATGGGAGACAAATATGGTGATTAACAGGAAAGGCAATTTAAAGTTAGTAAATTGCTATCTTAGTTGAGATTTAAGAACTAATTAACTAACATTCTTATAACTAAATTCTTTTGTTTGAGTGGATTTATAAATTTCCAATAGCTTTCTCTAAAGACATTGTAAATTACTATGTTACCAGGCAGAGAAGAAACAGCAAGGTATCAGTTTATTCAAAGTGTAGACTTCTTTGAATATAAGGAGAAGGTGATCATGTGGCACCAGCATGTGTTTACAAAAAAGAGAAATCCCAACAAATTAACATCAGTTGTGCTGTCCAACCAAAAGCATTAACTTTTAGAAAAATATGATTTTATTGTCATAATATTTTGATTTCCATCACAAAATATTTCTCATGACATCTCTGTGAACAAGGAGAACTTAGATGGATTTTAACCTTGCAACAATCCTACTACCAAATGTCTGATGAATTTTTAATATATTGCTCATAGTTAGATCTCTAAACACTTCCCTTTTCTCATCAGTAATTTTATCTTTTATAAAACAATAATTTCCTTGAATGAAGACATTGAAGAGTTATTAAGTAGGTGATTTACACAAATAAAAAATATTGGATGTGAAAATTACGATTAGAAAAGTCTCGATAACTGGAAAACCAAACGGAAACTTACAAGATTTAATTTATCAGGGATAATTGCAATCTTGCATTCTGGCTATAAAATATTGAAATCAGGGTGGGCCATGGTGGCTCAGCAGGCAGAGTTCTTGCTTGCAATGCCGGAGACCCAGGTTTGATTCTCAGTTCTTGCCAATGCAAAAAAAAATTGAAAGCAGTAGTAGTATATAGGAGGCAACATGGTCTAGGCAGTAATTCTGAGCTGAGAATACACAGAATCACCTGTCTCAGCCTCTTCCTTATCTACACATGCAAAGAACAGTGCCTACCTTGTACAGTTATAAGGATTAGATATAATGTACTTGGCTGGCACATAATAGGGATTTTCAATGGTATAGTAATTAAATTACTCACCATATATTTATGGAGTTCTTACATTATGGGTACTTTACTGGAAACTGAGGATGGATATAGTTTATCTTCTCAAAGCCTAGGATCCAATGAGGAATTTGATGGAGACATATGACACAGTTGTAATGGTACAGAATGTCAAAGAAACTCAGAAGTCAGGGAAAGGACTACCCTCAATGGATCAGTACTTGCAGGACATTCCAGATCATGGTGAGGCATCTGGATATCATCAAAGAGCCATGAGGAAACTTGCAGGGAAGGTGGCAGAGTAGTGAGCCCTGGGACTCAGTCTTTCCACCAAAACTACTATTAGAAAGGCAGGAACTGACTGAAACAACTATTTTGAAATTCCAGAGACCAGAAAAACATGTTCAACAGCCAGGTAAGAGCTGGAGGAAGAGGCAGATAAATTACAGTAAAGAACCATAAACTGGTTTCTCTGTGAGGTGGCCAACCCCACTCTAGCAGCAGGTCTCCATGGAGTCTACTCTCTGCTAACAGAAAGTAACATAAAAATCCTCTTCCCAAGAACAGGAGTATGAAGGGTCATCAATGATCATGGCTTTGATAAGTGAATTCAGATTACTGGGTCCCAGGTCTGAGGACAGCTAATGTTTCAACTCACCCTGGACAAAAATAGTGGCAATCATTGTTTCAATCCTCCCTGGACAGGGGCAGAGGCGGTGGAGATTCAAAGAGTCTGTGGAGGTAAGGTAGCTAAAGGGCAGCACTTGCTGGGCAGGTCAAGAAAGCTCAGCTTTGGGAGCTGTTGGAGAAGTTGTTGGGGCCCTTCCTGCCCCCTCCAAAAAGCACTTGGGAGCTAGTCTGCATTTCATTTGTGGGTCCATGGCCCTGTTTTGACTGGGAAAGACCAAATTTAGAAAATCCTCCCTGGGGTGACCCTCTTCCCAGAATTTGCCCTGCAGGACGAGAAAATAAAAGGAGTTTAGTACACTTTATAGAATGACAACTTCAGATACCCGGAAAAGGGAGTTCGCCTCCTTGGAAACAAAGGGGACAAATAAACTCCTGTAAACAGGGGAAATCCAAAATAACAAACAAAAGCCCAGGACAAGCCAGAGGCCCAGTAAGCCAGGGGAAACTCTGCACAGTGCATGGGCCTTGAGCAGATGTTCCTTATAGGAGGGCTGCAGCTTAAAAAAAATCTCTCTTTAACTACCAGCTGGTTATAAAACCAAGAAACAGACATCCCAGTGAGTAAATCCCAGAATCAACATTTTAAAGTATTAAAATGTATAAGGGGGATGGGCCACGGTGGCTCAGCAGGCAGAGTTCTTGCCTGCCATGCCAGAGACTTGAGTTCGATTCCCAGTGCCTGCCCATGCCCCACCCAAAAAAAGTATAGGGTGCAACAAGAGTACAAGACAAACAAAGAAATGGGAAATGATAGTCCAGTCAAAGGAATAAGATGATAACATAGAAAAGATAATTGAAGAAGGTGAGAATGTGGATATACTGAACAAAGCCTATAAAAAGCTGATCTTAAAATGCTTAATGAGATGAAGGAAATTACAGAGAAAGAATTCAGGATATCAGGAAAACAATGAATGTGCAATATGAGGATCTAAGTAATGAGACAGAAATTTAAAAAAGGAACCAAACAGAGTTCCTGGAATTGACCACAATATGTGAAATGAAAAACACCCAGGAGGGTTTCAAGAGCAGATTGGAGACAGCAGAAGAAACATCAGTGAACTTGGAAACAAGATACTTAAAATTAGTCAGGCTGAGGAGCAGAAAGAAAAAAGAAATATTAAAAGTGAAAATCAGCTGAGACCACTATGGGATACCATCAAGTGCACCAATATACATATTATGGGGGTCCCAGAAGGAGAAAAAAGAGAGAATGTGGCAGAAGGAATAGTCAAAAAAAAAAAAAAAAACAATGACAGAGAGCTTCCCAACTTAGTGAAAGTAATGAATATACAACATCCAAGAAGCTCAGAGAACACCTAGCAAGATAAACATGAACAAAATGCACCCCATCACCATATAATGACTATACTATCAATGAAAAGGCGAAGGAGAGATTTCTGAAGGCTTCAAGAGAAAAGCAACATGCTGCATACAAGGGAATTCCAATAAAATTGAATTCTGATTTCTTATAAAAAATTATTGAAGCAAGAAGACTGTGGGTTGAAATACTGAAAGTACTGAAGGAAAGCAACTTCCATCCAGGAGTTGCATATCCAGTAAGACTATGTTTCAAAAATGAGGGAAAGATTAAGACATTTTCAGATAAACAAAATCTAAGGGAGTACATCATTCTAGACCTGCTATACATTCAGTGCTAAAGGGACTTCTTCAGACTGAAATGAAAGGACACTAGACAGGGGTTCAAAGCAGCATAAAGTGATACAGACCTAAAATAAAGGAAATCATTTGGGTAATTATAAATACCAATATTATTTTATTGTACTATTGTATATAACTCCACTTCTTGCTTCCTATAGGTGCTAAAATGCAGATACATAAAAAGTATTGATAAATCTAGGTTTTTGGACACACAGTGTACACAGATATAAGTAGTAACAAGTGCAAAGAAAAATGGTGGGGGGACAAAGCAGTATATGGAGAAGTATATGTGCATGCTACTGAAGTTAACTTGGTATCAAAACAAATATTAAATATATATTTTGACATGGTAACCACAAGGAAAAAAGATGAAACATATATCCAGATAGAAATGGGAAGTAACTCAATATGATACAAGAAAAAAAAGCAAATAAACCTAAAAGTAGGCTTTAATAGAATTGAGGGACAAAAAAGGTATAACACTTACAAGGGCTAAATAGAAAAACGGCAGAAGAAAGACATATATTCTCAGTAGAGACTTTTAAATGTAAATAGATTAAACTCTCCAGTGAAAAGGCAGAGATTGACAGAATGGATAAAAAAGCATGACCCAACTATATATTGTCTGCAAGAAATTCACTTGAAGTCAAAGACACATGCAGGTTGATGGTGGAACGATGGAAATAATATAAATAATGTTATGTAAGTAGAAAACAGAAGAACAATATTAGCTATACTAATATTGGATAAATAAGAGTTTAAATAAAAAACAGTTGTGAGCAAAAATGATATTATAAATGGATAAAGGGTGACAATTCAACAGGAAGATGTTAGAATTATAACTATAAATGTATCTAACAGCAGAGCCCCAAATTATATGATGTAAATACTGACATTTGAAGGGAGAAACTGATGGTTCTACATAAATAGTAGGAGATTTTAACACACCACTCTCAATAAAGGATAGATCATCAAGTCAGAAGATCAATAAGGAAGTAGAGGAACTGTCTGGTTCCAATAGAACTAACAGACATATATAGAACACTGCATCCAACAAAACCAGAACAAACATTCTTCTCACAGGTACATGGGTCATTCTCCAGGATAGACCAATGTTGGTTCACAAAACAAGTCTCAATAAATTCAAAAATATTCTAATCGTACAATGTATATTCTCTGACCACTGCAAATAAAGCTAGAGATCAGTAAAAGTGAGAGAAAGGGAAAATTCACAAATACGTGAAGTTAAACAACATACTCTTAACCAACGGATTAAAGAGGAAATTGGAAATGAAATTAGGAAATATATTGAGGCAAATAAAAATAAAAATGCAACAGACCAAACTTATGGGATGCAGTAAAGGCAGTGCTTTGAGGGAAATTTATAGTCCTAAATGCTTACATTGAAAAAGCAAATGACTTCAAATCAGAGACCTAACCACAAAACTGGAAGAACCAGAAAAAGAAGAGCAAAATAGACCCAAAGCAAGCAGAATGAAGGAAATAACAAAGAATGGATTGAAGACAAATGAAATAATAATAATAAAAAAAAAACAAGAGAGAATCAACTAAGCCAATAGTTCATTCTTTGTAAAGATCAACAAAATTGGCAAACCTTTAGCTAGACTGACAGAAAAAGAATGAAACAAATAAAACTCAGAAGTGAAAAGCAGGCATTACTACCAAGCCTGTGTAAGTAGATACTATGAACAGCTGTAGACCAATAAACTAAATAACTTATATGAAATGGAAAAATTCTTAGAAACACATAAACTATCTACATTAACTCAGGAAGAAATAGAAGATCTCAGCCAACCAATTACTGGTCAAGAGATTGAATCAGTTATCAAAAAACCCGTCAACAAATAAAAACCCAGGAACAGATGTCTTCACATGGGGAATTCTATTAATCAATCCAAGAAGATTTCAGATCAATTTTTTCAAACTATTCCCAAAAATTGAAGTGGAGGGAACACTCCCTAACTCATCCTACAAGGCTACATCACCCTCATACCAAAGCTGAAAAAAGATATGAAAAAGAAAACTATATGTAGATGTAAATATAGATATTAAACTATATACAGATGTAAATATAGATATATAAAAATATAGATGTAAAAATCCTCAGCAAAATACTAGCAAACTGAATTCAATAGCATATTAAAATAATTAAACACCATGATCAAGTGGGATTTGTCCCTGACGTGCAAGGTTGGTTCAACATAAGAAAATCAATTAATGTAATACATCACTATTAACAGAATGAGGGAAGGAAAAGGGCATTATCATTGTAATCAGTGCAGAAAAGACATTTAACAAAACATAGCATCCTTTCTTAATAAAAACACTTAGAACATAAGGAATAGAAGGAAACTTCCTCAGCATGATAAAGGGCATATATGAAAAGCCCACAGCTAACATCTTACTAATGGTGAAAAACTCTAAGAAAGGAAAAGGCCAAGTGCCCCCACTGTCACAACTCTTGTTCATATTAGGCAAGAACAAGAAATAGAAGGCATCCAAATTGTAAAGGAAGAAGTAAAATTTTCTTCATTTGCAAATGATATGATACTATATACAAATAATCCTGAAAATTTAAGAATAAAGCTGCTAGAGCTAATAATTGAATTCAGTAAAATGGCAGGGTATAAGATCAACATCCCCAAATCAGTAGTGTTTCTATATATAAGCAATGAATCGTTGGAAGAAGAAATAAAGAGAAAAATTCCATTCACAATAGCAAGTAAAAGAATCAAATATCTAGGGATAAATCTAACCAAGGATGTAGAGGACCTGAACAGAGAAAACTACAAAACATTGCTAAAAGAAATTAAAGAGTACCTAAATAAATGGAAGGAAATTCTGTGTTCCTGGAATAGAAGATTAAATCATTAAGATATTAATACTACTCAAAGCAATTTATAGATTTAATGGAATCCCAATAAAAATTCCAACAAAGGTCTTTGCAGAAATATAAAACTCATTAGATTTATATGGGAGTGTAAGGGGCCTTGAATAGCTAAAATCATTTTGAGAAAGAATGAAGTGGGAAGACTCACACTTCCTCATCTTAAAACATTACAAATTAAGAGTAATCAATACAGCATATAACTGGCACAAGGAGAGACATATAGTCCAATGGAATAGAATGGAGAGCTCAGACATCAACTCTCACATTTACAGCAAACTGCTTTCTGACAAGGCGGCAAAGATCACTTTATTGGGGAAGAATAGTCTCTTCAACAAATGGAACTAGGCATCTCTATGTAAAAGAATGTAGGAGGACACCTACCTCACACCACCTACAAAAATCAACTCAAAATCATCAAAGACTTTAATGTAAGACATAGAACTAGCAAAGTCCTATAAGAAAATGTAGAGAAGCATCTTCAGGATCTTTTGTTAGGCAAGGGCTTCTTAGGCCTTACTATCAGAGCACAAGCAACAAAAGAAAAACAACAGATAAATAAGAACTTATGAAAATTTAAAACTTTAAGTCCTCAAAGGGCTTTATCATGTACTTTAGCAAGTACAAGGACAACCTACATAATGGTAGAAAATATTTGGTAACCACATATCTGATAAAGGATTACTATACGTATAAATAAAGAAGTCCTTCAACTTAACCACAAAAAAGACAAAACTAAAAAAAAAATGAGCAAAATAATTGAACACACACCTCTCCAAAGAAGATATACAAATGGCTGTAAAGCACATTAAAAAAATATTCTCTATCATTAGCCATCAGGGAAATGCAATTCAAAACTATGAGAGTCCCTTTCACACCCATTAGAATGGCTGCTATTTAAAAAGAAAAGGAAAATAACATGTGTTGGTAAGGATGTATAGAAATATGAACATTCATTCATTGCTGGTGGCAATGTAAAATGGTGCAGCTGCTGCGAAACAAAGTTTGGTCATTCCTCCAAAGCTAAGTATAGAACTACCATATGACTGGGCAATCCCACTAGTAGGTATATACCAAAAATAACTGAAATAGGATTTGAATAGATTTTGGCACACCAGTGTTCATAGAAGCAGTATTCACAATTATTCCAAAGAATTATTCCAAAAGCAGTATTCCAAAAGATGGAAGCAACATAAGTGCTCAACAACCGATGAATGGATAAAGACAATGCGATATATGCATACAACGGAGTATTGTTTAGCTATACAATGGAATAAAGTGCTAACATGTATGATAACCTGGAGGAAAGTATATTTAGTTAAATAATTAAAACACAAAAGGACAAATATTGTAAGATCTCACTGACCTTACTGATATGAAATAATTAGAATAAGAAAACTCATCATGTCATGAACTAGAATAAATATAGGTTACCAGGGGTTGGGGTGGGGATAAGGAATGAAGAGTTAAGGCTCAAAACATACAGCTTTCCTATGGTGATGATAAAAGGTTTTGGTAATGGATGGTGGTGATGGCAGCAAAACATTGTGAATGTAATTAACAGCATTGAAATACATATCTGAATATTATTAAAAGGGGAAATGTTAGATTATATATATGATAACAGAATAAAAATAAAAACACAGGGACTTACACTTTGCAGTGAATTCTACATTAAACCATAGACTTTATTTAATATAACAAATATAAAAATGTGCTATCATCAACTGTAACAAATGTGCAACACCAAGACAAGATGTTGGTGGTGGGGTGGTATTATGGGGATACTACAGTTTATGCATGACTGTTCTGTAAACCCATGCCTTCTCTAGTACAGAAATAAAAAAGGTGTATATTGAAATATGGATCTGTGCTGTAAAAATGAATAATTAAAGCAATAAATAAATAAGGAACTATTTAAATGATTGGATTAAGTGTCATATGATCAGACTGAAAAGACGACTGAGGAGACCCAGGAACATCAACCATGAGTCTGCTATATTGTTCCAGCTGAGAGACAGTGGTAACTTTGAAAAGTGAAAAAAAGGCTAGAAAACATTGGATCCCGGGACTTTTGGAGGAATATATTGGATCAGGGGTTGTGGTAGATTTCCAGGAGAAGACAAGGAGAAGCCAGAGGCAAAGATGGCATCCAGGTATTAGGCTTGGGCAGTTAGAGAGATGTTATTCATAATGATGAAGAAGCATTAGAAGAGCAAGGCTTTAATTGGCTCCATAGGTATTCTAGACTTAGACCAAGAATTTCTCTAGTCAGCAACAGAATTGTGAGTTTCCACTGTTACATTAAGTCATAGAGCATATGAATACTTTATAACAAGTATTACTAAAATTTAATTAATCTCCATTAAACAGATGCCAAATAGCATTTTAATTTCAAGCTTTTTACTAATTTTAGACACCAGCTAGTCAAGAGTCCCCTGCCCACACTTAGAATTAGTCTTTTCCTTCCTTAGAGGATAGTACACTGTTTCTGCCTCTACTACAACACTCACAATAGTTTTCTTTATTTTTAAGATATGAAAATTGACTCCTTCTCCCGCAGTCCACACTGGGGCTAACTTTGGAGCCAGGCTCCTTACGTTTGAACCCTGGCCACCAATCCTCTGAATGACCTTGTGCATCCCACTTAACCTTTCAGAGTCTCCAGTTGCTCTATCTGTCAAGCAAGTTTAATCCCAGAACTGGCCTCATGGGATTGATGTAAGGATCAACGAGCAATATTTGTAAGGGATGTAGGACAATGTTATCTACTCCTATCTTGACCCCTTGCAGGGCACACCCTCTATCACTCAGAACTCTCTGTTCCCCACAATGCACAGAATGGAATTTAGACCTCATACACATTCAATACATTTTGTTAAACTGATTTACTTTTAATTCTTATTCTATTCCCACCCAAACTGAAATGGTTGGAAATTTTGGAGAACACAGTGTTTCTCTTTAAAGACTTAACTATCCCTCATACTTGACAAACAGGAGAATGGCCCTGCCACAGCTTCATTAAGGACCCCAAAGTGTTTAAACACTTTAGTAAAGATTGGACTAAGTGTATCATGAAGTCCTGACATTGGAATCATTTCAGAAGTGCACTAAAATCATCTGTGATGGGTTTTTATTTTAAGCCATCCCTGTCAATAAAGTAACATTCTTTCTTTTCTTTATAGGAACTAAGCTAAACACTTCATGATCTGTAACTCAATGGCAATTTTTATCACCATTTAAATAAAAAGGTTAGTTGAAGGACAAACCTTCTTAAAGTTGTTATTATTATAGATAATTGGTTCATTTCTATAAGGCATGTATTTTATACATTGCTTTTTCTTAATGAGTGCATTCAGTAATGGAAACTCAGAATACGGGAGAAAGGGCATCAGAGTTGGCACAATCATGTGGAATTAGACAGAATTCAAATTTTTGGTCTCTCTGAGTCACTGAATCTTGTTTGAAGAGTTGTGAATTTAGTAGGCTTGGTAAGTAGTCTGCTGGAGTAGTTACAAATGCAGTTTTTGGGTTTCTGAAGTCAGACTTTCCAGGTTCAAATCCTGGAAAAACAATTTCCTAGCTCTGTGTACCAGATGCTCTGTGTCCAGCTGCCCAGAATCTATAACCACATGGCCCATTGGGCCTGACCTGCTCAAGGGAGAGCATCAAGTGCCATGATGCTGCTGGCCTCCTCTTCTAATACCTTGTTTATCTCCACCTCCTGGGTGGGATGCCAGGCTCCGGCATCATGCCAGCATGCTTGCCATGGCAGAAACTCAGTGGTTCTGGTATCTAAACCCTTACAGAGCTGAGTGCTGTCCCTCTACTTTAGGGACTAGGTGAAGCACTAAGCTAGAAGATGAAGGATCTGGCTTTTCCAGAGGCTACCAGGTAATACAATCCAGGCGTACGAGGCATTTAACACTCTCTGGACTTACCGGGATCAACCAGAGAAAGCAAGATTGGCTTAAACAGCAGATAAATCCCCCTCCTTTCCCAGGCATGGTGGATCCCTGAGTTCTATCTGAAAGCTACCCAGCATGAAAGAGCAGCAAGTTGTGTCATTTTATAAAGCTGTGTTCAGCCTGGTAAATTATTAGTTTATATTTTGTTTCCAGGATCACCTCTCTTTTCTCCAATTCCTGTAGCCTTGGGATTGCATTTTGTAAGACAGCCTCAGCTTCTAAGCTTTCCCTTAGTTTCTGGAAAGCCCAAGCTAAGACACTGTGTGCCTGTGCACAAAATGCATAATATTCCTGTGTCTTTGTTTACTGTTGTATAAAATAGAGCTAATAGTAGAACCTAGGTCTTAGAGCTATTGTGATAAAATCAGATAATACATGCCAAGCACATGGAAGAGCTTGTAGCACGTTGCAAGTGCTTATTAGCCATTTTTACTGCTAAAAATCTGGAAAATGACTGACGTGAAACCACAATATACTACTATGGGTCAAGCTAGTATAATTACCATTAATTCAGTTGAAGACTGATCTCTTGGTACTGTTGTGACTATGGTTCTCAAATTGTTTCAGTTCCTTGCCATCACACAAATAAAGAACAAACTTTTTGGTGTTCCATTAATCCTTGCCTGGTAACAATTTAATTCTCTAGTCTCATCTCCTATCACTGACCTCCTTCATGGACAAATGCATCATCCTTCATAGACACCATTAAAACAACAGTAATTACTAATTATATCTAATGCTTATTGATTTGTTACTATAAGCCAAGGAAAGAATTATTTTAAACGTTTTTATGATCTTCCATTATTTTACATAATTTACTTAATAACTGTGCTTCCTGTTTGTCTCTCTTCTCCTGGTAGATGGTGAGTTCCACAAACATAAGGAGGGTTGTTTTGCTCCAGCATTTATTCCAGGTGCCTTGAACAGTGTGGGACACCTAATGGGTGCCTTATAATACTCAGTGGATGATCTAACACATTCATTTCATCCTCATAACCCCTTAGAGATAAGTAATCACGACCTCCACTTTATAGAGGAGGAAATGGTAGAGAAAAGCTCTGTAATTAGCCCCTGGTTGCACAGCTGAGCAGCAGCAGATCAAGAGCACAGACTTCTACCTTATATTGTCTCATATGGCAGGGTTTTGTTTATGCATTGTCACATTTACATGTCCCATTCTTTCATTAGATTTTACTGCTGCAAAAGCAGGTAACGATGCTTGTTTGTTTTTTTAAATTATTTCATCACTACAGAACCCAGCACAATGACTTGCTAGGTACTGGAGGGGTAAACATGAAATATTTATTAAATTAAATAGCAAGTTTCAACTTTAGGAGTGCTGACAAAGTAGTCAGAAAATGGGCTCTGAACCAAGTTAGATATTAGTCAAAATCATAGCATGGATGTTAACCAGTTATATGCTATTTTAAAAGTTACTTAACCTCTCTGAGTCTTTCTTTATTGTTTATGTACTAGGATTATTTCTTTTAAGAAGAAAAAGCATGTCAGAGAGATAAATTCATGGTGTTCGTTTTCATGCCAGGCAACTTGAATATGTTGTGTTCCATGTGTCCTTAGGTTCTAAGGCAGGGATTGGGAAAGTTTTCTGTAATGGACCATACAGAAAATATTTTAGACTTTGTAGGCCATATGGTCTCTGCTGCAACTCAAGTCTGTTGTTGAAATGTTGAAATAGACATTCCATAGACAAAATGGAAGTAAATGTGTGAGGCTGCATTTCAATAAAACTCCATTTACAAAAATAAGTGCAAACTGGATTTGTCCCAGGGGTCGTAGTTTGCCAACCCCTGATCTAAAGCATGAGACTTGGGGTTATCAGCTGAAAGAAATTCTAATGCATAGTTTTATTTAGTTTCTCCTTCATCATTTACCCCTTAACACTGATCATCTGGTTTGTCATTTTGAATGCCAACGATAGAACTGGCACAATCATAATTATCTTTTCCAAAACTTTGTATATTCAAAATGTGTATTCATTTCACCCTTTTGTGTCAAATACTAGGGAGCATTTTAAAGATGTTAATGTGTACAGGCAAGAAGGTTCATGTCCTGTCCTTTAAAAGCAGCTCTAAATGGCAAGAAGCTGGCTGCTGGAACTGATCTACACTGCTGTTTTTACTGTTCTTGTTTCCTTATGTTGATACCACATATGCCTTGTACATGCCCTGAATTTGGATCCTGCTTCCAATATACCTATTCGTCTGTCTTTAACTACTTGGTATTTTTTATCCTAAGTGATCTTGGCTTCACTGTCTCTCTAGTCCTTGAGGCCAGGAAATCCCAAGGCCCTGTTCATAAACCCCTGCCCCCTGGTCAGTATATTTTGTCACTTAGCAAACTGAACAGCATAATTCCTGGGCTGAGACTCTCTCCTTGATCTCCATTCATTTCAGGATCATTGAACTCCTTATCCCTGAATATAAGGCTCTATGGCATTTGGCTGCAGCCATGTTCTTAAAATAACATAGTCTTGTTTCACAATTCTAAAACATAAGTAGTTAAGCCCTTAACATATCATGTTGTTTCACAATTCTGAGTCTGCATTTATGCTATTCCATCTTCCTGTGAGGCTCTTTCCTTGTTCAGACACTTATAAAAATCCTATTAATTCTTCAAAACTGGGAATGAGCTCCATCCTTCCTTGACTTTCTCTAGAAAGATCCCTTCTAACACTCAATGTTTCCGTTACCGCACAGTACATATTTAACTGTAATAAACTTGCATTCATTTCAGTTTCCCTTGATAGACTCTGAGTACATGGAAGGCAGGAATTCTGTCTTATCCAGCTGTGAATCTGGAGAGGCAACATAAAGATGGATAATGACCAAATCATATATGAAAATAGACCTTTGACCCATACCTTCTGGCCAGGAAGACAAACCACAATCTCTATAGCAATTAGCTAAGAACAATCAGGACTTGATCAATAATTGCCAAGTACCCTAATCTTTCCCCTACTTCCAACTCAGGACCAACAAGAAAAAGGCAAATATGCTACCCCAACCATTCATATAGGATTCCCTTCCATGTTCCCCAGACCAACAACCTCCAATCAGAGCATACCTGAAGTCTTCCTTTTTCCTTCTTTTTTTTCATTTATAAAGCTTTCCCCACTCTCCTGCCTGCTTGTGAGACTCTACCAAATACAAGTGGTGATGGCTAACTCCCTTGCTATACAAGCTCTGAACAAATTGCCTCTGCTTGTTCTAATTTGGGTGGTCTTCACTTATTTCTACTATCCCTAGGACAAAGTATTTTTAGTGCTGAATGAATGTTCAGTCTCCCCAGCCTGATGGGGAAAAACTTTCAGTACATCTAACTAGTGCCTCTAATCAATCACATTAGAAGTCTAGTGGGATATCTCCTGAGCTAAACTGGAGACTGGGCTTATGAAAATGGGATGAAAAAAGCAAAGAACAAGTTATACAAAGGGGGAACAAGAGATATAGGAGGAAAACAGGAAGATTAGGGTAAATCCAAAAGTAAAGACCCCTGTGTTCATGCCACTTACTACTCCTACCCTTCTGATTTGCAAGGAGAGGTCCCTTCATAAAGGGCTTGGCATGGAGCAAATTCTGTTTTGAAACGTATAAAAAGAGATAAACCCTCAAACATTGAAAGGATATGCACATCTGTGCTCAGACTTATCCTGTTTTTTTTTCCCCCTTTACAAAACAAAGCAATTCCACTTTGGATCCTCTGCAATATATTTTATAAGACAATGCCTAGTGAACTTAATCTATTTTATACATGAAAGGGCAATAGAAAAGACTTATCATGGCATGAGGGATGAGACGTTCTCCAGAAGCATTAGAGCAGCTGTCAGTACACACCAGTATACCTGTGATACCTGAAATTACTCCCACAGCAGTGGAAAAGCTTAGTCATGCAGACCGTACTTCCTGCTGAAAGCACAACTAGAAAACTGAACACAAATGCAGGTGGTTGTTTTTGAAGCATAAGGGCCATTATCTCTGCTTTCCATAACAATGCCTTAATAATAGTGCTTCTCTCATTTATTACATTGAAGTATCTCAATATCCTTCCTCATTTCTTGGCCATAAGTAGAAATTACTTTTATTTATTTTGACAGTATATCATATTAGATTAGGGCATGAACTATGGAGCTGGAAAACTTAAGTTCAAATCATGGTTCTTACTAGCTGCAACAAAGGGCAGATTAGTTAACCCATGAAACTTTGGGTTCCAAACCTGACAATGGATTTATTAACATTTAGCTCTCAGGGTTATTGTGAACATAAAATTAGATAATGTGTAAAAATATTTAATTATACTTAATTATATAACTGTAAATGGTAGCTAGTTTTATTTTATTACTATACATTCAATGCATATATAATTATACATATAAGAGTACATACAGATATATGAAGTATATTTTATATAACTAATCCTCATATTGCAATATTAGGCTTCTTTGTATTTATGAGGATGTGTCTCAGGATGTTCTTAAATCCTCAAAGCTATCTTTATGGCATATATAAGCTATAAAATATATAAACTGAGTTATTACTGTGTTTATAGTAATGCATTTTAAAACCACAGAGCTGTTAAGCAATAAGAATGTCACAAAGTATACCAGTCTCTCCAAGAACATCAACCACTTTCATTCCTCTACCCCTTAAGGTCAACACTCCTTTCCAGCACGATGAAGTTAAAATGGTGATTGCCCGGATATCCCTGAAGATTGAGAGAATGAGCACATGAGAAGGAGGAGGTACGACTGAAAATTAGGATTCAACAAATGATTATGACTACTGGCTCATTATATAGATATTTCATTTTAGTTGCTATTGTATCAGATAGTCAGAAGGAAATACTTGAAAGTGTTGAATTGCAATCTAGTAACCTTGATCTCTGATGACCGTATAGCTGTATAACTTTTATCGTGTGACTGTGTGATTATAAAAACCTTGTGACTAACACTCTCTTTATCCTGTATATCGGTGGAAGAGTAATAAAGGCAATAATAATAATAATAATAATAATAATAAAAGGGGGATATAATAAAATATTCTAAATGAAATCATTCTTAAATTTATTGTGGTGAAAAATGTACAACTTTATAAAGATTCTATGAGCCACTGATTTTAAACTTTGGATGAATTATGTGGTTATGAGTATATCTCAGAAAAACTGCATTTTAAGAAAACAATATTGAGTGGGCAGCTGTATTCACTTAGGAGCAAAGTCACTCAGCCCTGCACACAAGCATTATGGCACAAACAATTTACCATTCTGTCTCAGGAAAATTAAAACCATTACTATTTTCAGGGCTTTTCAGGGTCACTAGCACATACTCAAATCTGTGATTATTGGCTTCTTAGACACTAATGATCTACTGTACATTTTATATTGCTTACATTCTTGCCTTATCTTCTCATTCCCCAAAACTCTAAGAGCCAGGCTAAATTATCATCAACTTCTACTCTCAGAACTACTTCAGAGGTCACCTCTGCCATGGAGACTTCTCTTTTGTCTCTCTAACCTCTCTGATACCGTAGTGTAGCATCTGGTTGTCCCTCTGTTATAGGATAAGTCTTAGAAAATTGCAATTTGTTCATTACTCTGTTTCACCTAATAGGCTGTGAGTTCCCTAAAGACAGGGATCTTGTATGTGTCTTTGAGGTGATAACATTTAGCACAGTGACAACACACCATTTTATTCATTTGTTCAGCAAGTTCGTTTGGCAAAAGCTCATTAAATACCTGCAATGTGCCAGGTGCCATGCTAGATACCTGGGTTTCACCAGACTAAAGAAGATATGGTCCCCTGGATCCTCACTGTCCAGCCAAGAAGATAAGCATTAAATAGGTAACTAACTTCAGGCATGAAGAGTAGTAGCAAAAGAGAAGTCTCAAGTGGGAAGGGAAGGAAAGGTGGATGCTGGTTAAATGATGGAGGTAGGACGAACAGCCCTGGGGAAAGCCTGATACAAAATCAGCATGGTCTGTGGCAAGAACTGAGCAAAGTCCAGAATTTGGAAAGCCAGGGATGTTGGTAGCATGAAATTGCATATAGAGAGGTAAAATGTGAACAGGTTGTTAGGTCCTTGCAGGTCATATTGAGCATTTTTAAGTGGTATGAGAAACATGAATGGATTTACGCCGGGGAGTGATGTGATCAGATTTGTATTTTGAAAAGACACTGGGGGTTTTATGTACACAGAATGGATTATACACAGGGAAAAGGAGGTTGTGGGAGACCAGTAAGGAAACCAATTAAATAATACAGGTGAGATATAATGGTGAATCGGATCAGGAGGATTTCAGATGCAACAGAGAGGCATGGACAGGATCAAGAGATCTTTAAGAAGCAAGATGAACATACCCATTAGATATGGGAGAGCTGAGAGTTCTAGGAATAGTCAAGGATGAACCCTAGTTTCTAATTTGAGCAGTTCCACAATGATGCCTGAATTAATCTTTAAACTCAAGTCAGATCTTGGCATTCCTATGTTTACAACTTTCCAATGGCTCCCCTTTGCTTTGGCAATCAAGTCCTGCCCCTTAGCATAGATGGCAGATCACAATTTGGCTCCAAACTCTACTCTTTGCTTTGGCCTTTGCTTTGGCCTTTTTGTTTTACCAATTCCTAATTATATGGGATTTTGCAAATATACTGCTCTCTTTTTGCTCTGTGTACCTATCCATGTTTTTCTCCCTTTTCTGAAGTTATATTCTTTCATGTGTTCTCTCAAAAATCATAAAAAAACCTTCAGAAACTGATCAGCTGGCATTATGGGAAAATCTAGAAATAATCTTCCATTGGCTTACTAGTTCTGTCTGTTCCCTTTGTACTTTAAATAAGTATAATTTTACATTTACCACTCTCTATTGCAATATTGCAATTGTTACTTTTTTTTTTTACATTTTTTAGCATATATACTTCAGTATTTTAACTGAAGCAGATCTGTAAATTTCCTTATTCCTTCCAGACCTAGATGAAATTAGATGTCAGCAAATATGACACTGAAATTAGAAAACTGTCTGAAAAACTTTTTCCTTCCAGTTTAGAGAGCCAAACGTTAAGAATAAAATGCCATAAAGTGAGAGATTTTCGTGAAATTCAGAGGCATTTTTCTATTCTGAAGCAATAAGCCTTACAAACAAATGGGGGAAAAATATATATGAAGATGTATTAATGCTGGCCACTAAGCTAGGTCTCATTCCTTAAATTATCTTGTTTTATTCTTGGAATGATCCTGTGAGGCCAGTTTCCATATCTCTGTGCAATACTCAATCTCTTCCTTTTGGAAACCCTAGGGATAAATTTATGAACCTTCATACTGTGGGGCTCACAGGAAACTAAAAGACATTGCTCTTTGTTCTCCCAAGTGCAGGCCCCAAATGACTTCTTGTTTTATATTCTACATTATAGGAAATGACATCAAGTGGGCACAGAATTTATGCTGGGTGAAGGGGAAACCTTGTCAAAGATAAATTAGATTGCTGTCCTGTCATAATAAAGGTCTCATCTTTCATCATAAAGACTCCAGATTCCTCCAAAAGCATCAGGGAAATGCACACAATGATAATGTACAAAGGGACAGCAAGATGAAGAATTCCTCGGATTCTTTCCATACAGAAGGCACCTATTTCTTTGGAGCCAGTTCCTGATGACCCTCATTTGCAGGACAACGAACATCCAGACTTCCCTGAAGTACTATTTATCCATAAGAGTTTGCATTTTGGCTGCTTTTTCGACGTGGGGAAGTAGTACACAATACTAGAAAAATATCTGATTGTTAAATTCAATTTCTTTTACTGCCACTTCTGGAAAATGACCTAAACTCTCAGGCACCTGTAACAAGAAATTAGGATTTAAGGGGTGATTGTGAGTACTGAATCATTATACAGATATTCTGCTTTGCTTTCTGGTACATTAGACAGAGGGAACTATCTGAGATCTCTTTGACATGTAATCCAGCTGCCTTGATCTCTGATAATGATTGTACAGAATTTATTTTGTGCCTTTGTGACTGTAAACACCTCGCGACTAACCTTCACTTGTACCCATTTGTATAGTTTTTTAACTTTAGAGTCTTGCGATCACTAAAGACAACTGCTAGTGTTTATTATGAAGGGTCTTGGGACACCTCAGAACCAATGCCCTCCAAGTTTGATGTTATTCTGATAACCAAAACCAGCCTACCTGTCGTGGGCAGTAACTTAGACTTTAGCCTATAAGTCACCTATGCCTCATTATAAAACTAAAAATCATCTCATCATCACTTTAAGGCTGCCATTTCTTTTTACATGCATTCTGTGACTAAGCATGCAATCAGTCTGTGCATGTTCAATAGTTAAATCACCTCTGATTACATCGTCTGGGATCATTGTGCTCATTATCCTAAAACCTTTAGGATTTTTTAATGCTATAAAACTATCAGAATTAGTGCATTTGGGGAAGACAGATTGTTGGGCTAATAGGCCATCTGATATCCTGTTTCACACCAAAGAATCAACTCTTTCTCTCCTGGAAACCCAGATGTCTCAAGAATTGGTCATTTTAGTGCATGGGCAAAAGAATCCACTGCCTTTGTCTGGTAACATACTCATTTCCTTTGTGTACATCAGAGATGATAATAACAATTGAACAGTGTGATCGAGATCCTTAAATGAGTTTAGGAATACAAAATTCTAGCATACTACATGACATAACTATATATATATATATTAGGTGGGAGTATCTAGAATCTGGTGTAAAAACACAGGTTCTTGAGAAGCATACTTATAATAACTAAATGAAAAGAAAGGCAATGTGCTCATGCATACTACACCTTGGACAGCATTGGCTGCTGTTTTAGTTTGCTAGCTGCCAGAATGCAGTATATCAGAAATGATCTTTAAAAAGGGAAATTTAATAAGTTGCTGGTTTACAGTTCTAAGGCCGAACAAATGTCCCAATTGAAACAAGTCTAAGAAATGTCCAATCAAAGGCACCCAGGGAAAGCTACCTTGGTTCAAGAAGGCCGATGATGGCTCAGCAGGCAGAGTTCTCACCTCAGGCCAGAGGACTGGGGTTCAATTCCCGGTGCCTGCCCATGTTAAAAAAAAAAGGCCGATGAATTTCAGGGTTTCTCTCTCAAGTGAGAAAGCACATGGCAAACACAGTCAGTGTTTCTCTTTCGTCTGCAAGGCACATGGTGAACAAGGCATCATCTGCGAACTTTCTCTCCTGGCTTCCTGTTTCATGAAGCTCCCCGGGAGATGTTTTCCTTCTTCATCTCCAAAGGTCACTGGCTGGTGGACTCTCAGCTTCATGGCGCTACAGCATTCTCTGCTCTCTCTGAATCTCCTGTCTTGCTTTCTTGTAGTTCTCTTTTATAGGATGCCAGTAAACTAATCAAGACCCACCCAAATGGGTGGAGACACGTCTCCACCTAATCTGGTTTAACAACCACTCTTGATTGAGTCACATCTCCAGGGAGATGATCTAATTACAATATCAAATATACAGTACTGAATAGGGATTAGAAGAAATGGCTGCCTTTACAAAATGGGATTAGGATTAAAACATGGTTTTTCTAGGGTACATACATCCTTTCAAACCAACACAACTTCTAACCTGTATCTTCAGCCTTTCGCTGGGCTCACCAGATTTATGGAGAAATACCATCTGCAGCCGAGGCCAAATCATCAGCAAATGGCTTCTTGCACTGTGGTCAATCTTGCTCAAATTAGTCCAAATCCTCATTTTAAAAGTGTTTTCTTCTCTTTTTTTCCCCTTAAGCAAATTTTTATGGAAAATTAGTAGCTAGAAAATATGGGAAACAAAATCAAGTTAGGTATAAATACTCTATTTTTGGCATATTCTTTATTTGAAGAAAATAAAACTGCCAAAGATAATTATGTGACATCTGTTAACCTTTCACTTCCAAATACAAGAGGATTCTATAAGAAAATATTAAAGGAACATGGCAGTTCGCCCTTAAAGAACAAAAGAACAGTGAACAAAAGAATCTGAACAAAAGGACAATGGCCTTCAGGCTTCCTGATAAGAAGAATTAACAGTGACCTTTGTGTCAACTTGTTTGCCTCTTTTGTCTTTGAATTTTTTCTTTTTTGCTTTATAATTGGGTAGAAGCTGAATTACTTCTATGCTAATAACTTTCAAATTTATAATTTCCATCAAACTCATTTCCTTGAGTTCCAGAATCTTATTTCTAATTTGTTTCTTCAAAACTCTACTTGGATGTCACATGACATTTCCAAAAAGTTAAACCCAGCACATTGTCCGAAAGCCTCCTTCATCTTTATTTCATTTAAAGTTACCACCAAGGCTTTCCCTGTCACTGACATTTCTATTTCCTTCATGTCAACTTCCTATGTCCAAACGCTATGCAAACTCTGTTGATTCTTCTTTTCCTAAATATTCTCAAGTGGATCCACTTCTTTCCAACACCATCACTGCTACGGTATCCCAAGCCATCACCTCTCACCTCGATAATAAAATAGCTTCTTAGCCTACTTTCTCTGACTTCTTAATTTACTTCATTCCATTGTTGACATTTGAGCCAACAATCTTTCTATAATGTAAATGTATTTGTCCAGATCATCCCCATTTAAATTCCTTTCAGGTATTCACAAGAGAAATTTCTAACTCTTCAACATGGATGCTTACTCTTACAAATCTCTCCAGCTTTAATCCTCATGCCTACCACCAGAGTCATTTCTTGGAACTTCCAAAATATCTATTGGATTCTGGCTTTTTAATATGCTGTTCTTCATGTTTGAAATACTGTTTGCAACTGCCTACTAGTCTTCACGCTTCATCTTTGAGATTATTTGCTGAATGAAGCTTTCTCTGGAGTCACACTCCACCCCCCCCCCCCCCAATGAATTAAGTACTCTTCCTGTGTTTTATTGAAATCTTATATTTCTCTTAACATAAAATCATACTAATTTCTTATGTTTTCCTAACTCTCTGTGTCAGAGTGCAAATACCCTGAGGGTAGAAGCATACATGTTTTGCTTACATCAGGGCCTGGTACAGTATCTAGAACTCAAGACGTTCTCAATGTGTTAAATGGACAAATGTGTGTACAGTCTAAAATAGATCTGCCTACTTCATTGAGAAAATTGAAGTGCTTAGGGAATTCTCACCTTCTCCAAAATTATTTCTACAAAACTACCTGTATCTGTGCCCACATGCTTTGCCTTTCCTCATTTGAACACTAAAGCCCATCTCAGGTCACTCATTCAAGTCACTGTTCCAAGTTTTCTTCTCTCTCTCTTTCCTCATTAATTTTTACTTTCTATTGAATCATTCTCAAAAGCCAGAAAATGGCTTACGATTTCTCTCATCCTAAAATAAGCGAGCAAACAAACAAAAAATCTTCTTCCCCTGGTATATTTACTACGCTGCCTATTAGTCAACATTTCACCTTCTATTTAAACTAAACTCTCTGAAGGAGTTGTTTCTACTCACTACCTCCAATTCCTGTCCATGTATTTTATCTTAAGTAGTATCCAGTCAGATTTTCACCACTATCATTTTACTGAAATTTCTCTTGTCATTGTCACCAATGTTGCTAAATTCAGTGGTCAATTTTAGTCACCCTTTTGAACATGGCCCTGTATTTAGCCCATTTGGTCTTTCCCTCCCCCATGAGAGACTGAGAGACATTTCATTTCTAGTTTTCCAGCTCCTCTTCTGTCTGCTCCTAGTCAATTCCCTTTGCTAATTCTCTTGCATCTTCCTGAACTCTATTGTTATGCCTCACAAATTATGCTTCAGATACATCCTCAAAGTCTTAAAGTTTTTTATGTCAACAATTCCCAAAGTTATATTTCCAGCCCTGACCTCTTTTCTGCACTCCAGACTTGTATAATCAGTACTAGTTCAATATTTCTGATGGAATACTTAAAACACATCTTTATCTGAACACATTCAAACCTCAACTCCTGCTCCCCTCTATAAAAACTCATATAAAAACATAGCCTATATCTCAGGTAATAGAAACTCCATTGTTGTAGGTGCTCAGCCCCCAAAGTGTGGAGTCATCCTTAAAGCCTCTCCTCTCCCATTCCACTGACATGATTTTAGAAATCCTTTTAGCTCTATCTTCAAAATACATGAATCTTATCATGTTCAACTGATTCTATGACTAGCATCCTTGCCCAAGCCATAATCATCTCTTACCTGGATTACTACAGCAGCTTCTTAACTAGTCGCCCTGCTTTACCTTTGTCTCGCTAATAGTCTGTTCCCCACATAGCAACCAGAATGATGAATTAAAATTTTAAGTTAGATCATGTCTATCTTGTAACCAAAATAAAGTTCTTACAATAATCATCAAGGCCAAAGAATCTAGCACCTGATGGCCACTGACTTCATCATGCACTGTTCTGCCCATCACTCACCCTGCTTCAGAAACTGGCCTGCTTGTTCTTGCTTTAATATGACAGGCACTCCTGCCTCAGTCTTTACACAAGCCTTTTCCTCCACCTAGAAATTTCTGTTCTAGATATCGGCATGATTTCTACTTTCACTTCCTTCAAGTCTTTGCTCAATTGCCATCTCAGTAAAGCTTAAACTGACTAGCTGTTTTATATCATTTCACTCCTTTCCTCACACTCCTATCTCTGCATTCTCTTACCCAGTTCTGTGTTTTGGGATCTCCATACTACTTACTACCTTCTGACATGAAATCAATGTTCTACTCTGTCTTCCTTCCATTAGAATGCAAGCTCCTTCAAGGATATTGTTTTGGTCTGTTTGATTCACAGCTGTCTTATCCCCTGAATCTAGAATAATTCCTGACACAGAATGGATTCTCAACAAATATTTGTGGAGTTAATAACCATACCTTTCAGAAAGAAAGTCCTCTTTCTCTCTGGTTTACAAATTAAGAGCAAGGTGAGTAAAAGTCAGGGATCCCATTTGTTCTTTGAGAAAAAGGGACACAACATGTGCTCTCATCATATAAATGAAACAGTCTGATTATTTTAAAGTTAAAACAGAGCTAGTTCACTCTTTCCCCATTCATTAGCAATGTGAAGAAAATAAGCCTACTCCTCAAACTTATGTTCATAACTAGCTATAGATGCAATCTGTTTTCATTATGGGATATTTTGATAATTTGAAATGTAAAATAAAAAATACTCATAATTCCACAACCCCACTGTGATGGTTAGGTTTTGGTGTCAACTTGGCCAAATGATGATGCCCAGTTTTCTGGTCAGGTAAGCGCTGGCCTGACCATTGTTGCAAGGATATTTTGTGACTGGTTGATTAAATCATCCATCAGTTGATTGCATCTGTAGCTGGCTGATTACATCTGAGATCAACTAAGGCATGTCTCTCACAATGATATAATCCAATCAGTTAAAAGCTTTTAGGGAGAAGAGAGACTATTTCACTGCTTCTCAGCCAGCAAGCCTCTCCTGTGGAGCTCATCCAGACCCTTCATTGGAGCTGCCAGCCTCACATCCTGCCCTATGGATTTTGGACTATTCCATTCCCACAGTTACATCAGACCCCTTTCTAAATCTCATATTTACAGATATCTCCTGTTGGTTCTGTTTCTCTAGAGAACCCTGATTAATATACCCAGAGATGCTATAATACGGATGCATTTTCCTCTAGTCCTTTATTTCTCATATGCATGCACATACATCCAAATGCATAATCACATAGCACATATAATTTTATTCTTTCAAATTTATTTTAATCATTAAAACTAAAATGTGAATTTCATTTTCACACAAATTAGAACAATGCAATAAAAGCAAATTTTCACTTGAATAATAATGTGGTCACTTTGCTATGCTTAAGCTTCTTTTTTTATATGTTTTAAAATATATCCTATTGCTATTACATAGGATGTTTTTAAATGTACATAAAGTTTAAAAAATAAATACCCTCATTTTTAATAATTCAAAGTTAAGCTCAAATTCTAGCGCATTTGTAAATGTGGAACATCCAATGAACTAGAGGAACACTATTCATTTGTGGGGAGTAACAGTTGGATGCCCCTGGTTATTTGTCAGATTTGAAATCTGTTTTTACCTACAAAGCAGGTAACTCCAGCCACTTGCCACTCTACTCTCTGTATTTAGAGCAACTCTGCACACTCAAGAAAAGTAATTGATTGGGATAATTATCTAGCTAGCTTTCACATCTGCTCCCTCATAACAGTTAACCAACCAACTAACAACCCACAAATAGAGAAGAACAAACCCACTTTTCTCCTGAAAATGAAATCTATTTTTATTTCTTGGTAATGGTAACAAAAGCAATTCTACTTGGATTAGATGGATAATTTCACACAGAGGAAGGTATAAAGAATTGCTTTTGCCTCAAATATCTGGTTACTTAAAACGAAGTCTTTATTTTGGTTTCTCTGTATGTGCTTTTCTTTTTCTGGGTGTGAAATGAAGCAAAATTGTCTGATTTTTCCATTTAACTTTCATTAACTTTACCATTAAGGAGACCATTACTCATTCTTTCTACTAGGTCAATGTTAAGACTGTCTTCCTCTAACCTACTCCATCAACCACAACAAGATGGGACCCAATATTCATGAAGTTTTTATTTGCTCCATATTTTTCTTTTAGTAGAAACTGCTTATTTTATGTTGTTGCTGTTGTCTAGTAACACATTGGAAGAATGATTTAGAACTTTTTGTTCTTAGAAGTATGCAGGCTTTCCTGGGTTTTATTTTAGTAGAAAGGAGAGAGAACATTAATACATGTTCAAATCACATTTCCAGCTATGCTTGCATACAGAGAGTTTTATATATTTGCTCCCTGCATAGTGCAAAGAAATCATATTTTCATCAGGCCCAGTTCCCCCTCCCCTTTTCTTTCCTTCTCTTCCTTCATCGTAGATAAGTACACAGACCTTCCTTTTGTACCCTGCCCCCCCATCCTAATGTGAGGCTGACTTGTTTCAGGGCTAAAACAAATGAAAAACCATCAAGAGATGGAAAACTTGAGGAAATTCAGAGTTATTTTTTATTAATTTTCAGTTTCTCTGAATAGTAACTTGACTACATTGAACTCCAGTGGCTACTAGACATAAGAGGGAGATAATGGGGAACAGCTTCTGTCCTCAGAGCTAGAAATGAACTGCTTATTCATCCTGTGTTCTCTATATCCCACTCATTCAAAACCACTAAATAGACATAATGTGCCAGGCATTGTGCAAGGTCTGGAGGTTGTTTCATCTTCCTCCTCTTCATCCCATTGGAGAGGGAAGAAATCCTACCCCAGGGTTCTGGGGATAGCCAAAGCCACCCAAGCCTGGATGGTGAGACTGACAGCAGTTTACTAGTCACATACTAATAGCCTTGGAGTGCAGGGTCACATGGGGGCTGCACTCAGAAGCAGAGTGAATAAGCAGGGACTGTGGAAGATAGGCTTTGTAGTAACAAGAGGCTAAGGTGCCTTCTGGTTCCCACAGGAGGATGTGATTCACTTGTTTGTAATGTTATGGGCTGGCAGGGAAGTGAAACTCATTAGATTGAGGACCTTGTAGAGTGTATGGTCTGGCTGATGGGGGAAACTTGCCAGGTAGGGTATCTTTCCTGTTGGGTGGGGCAGTATCTGCAGTGTAGGGAACTAATAATTAAGCCTTTTGGGCCCTGTCGGGCATGAATATGTCAAGGCTACACATGAAATTTTAGGTCTTATAATACATAAATAGAAAGTCAAACAGAGGGAACTAGGTTTCCAACCTCATGGAGCTTGTGCATCTGGAGCTTTAGGTAACGAATGAAAATGCTTAGCACAGAACTGACACATGGTTAAAGATTTTAAAAAATATATAGCTTTTACACAATTACCAATGAATTTCAGGAAGATCAAGAACCATATCCAAGGTTACCATCTAACTAACCAAATAACTAAGTAGGTGACATGTTCCTGGAGTTACACAGCCCGGGTTGAAATTCTAGAACTTTTACTGGTTTTGGGTCTGTAAGCAATTTATTCCTTCAGTTGCTTATTGGTATAATGAAAAAAATGATAGTATCCATCACATAGAATTGTGCAGAGGGATATATAAAGCTAACACCTATAATATAATTATGGTCCCAAGCATAAGGTAAGTGCCCAATAAATGTAAACTAACGTAAATTCCTTAATATAAAACCAAAGATATTTTCTTGGACCATTTTCAGGAAGTACATGGCACTTTAGTTTTTTGACTTGTGTTTTCTTGAGCTATTGATATGGGTATGGAGAATTAGGGAAGTGGTCTAAGATGTCAAATTTAAAGGTAGAGGCAACTAAAAAAGATAAAGTCAGCAGAATTTCCAAAAATAAGAGCAGGAGAATCAGTCTGTACACTAAGTATGGTCCAAGATATGGAGCACATCACATACTTCCTACATAAGAGTGAGAGAAGGAGTTTAACGCAGAGGTCCTTCAAGTTCTTTTGCTTTTTAGTTCAATTGTATAACTGCTTTCTAAACTCATGAGATAACTGCATATGAGAAAAACCATTATGTCATGAAATCCCATGTTATGGTCTTTCTTTTTTTTCATTATCACCCACCCCCATGAGCCTTTAAAGACATTTCTTATTCCTAATTACCCACCATCACCCTCATGAAATTTTAATATCAAATATATATTGTATATCTGTTTATATACCGTGGAGGGTCATAAACTATTGCAATATCTAAGAATGTTTCTCCCCCGAAGATGATTTTTGTCTTCTTAGGGCCAATATAGCTCCTGCTTGCAAACATGTGTATTATGGGATGCAGTGTGCATATTTGATGCTATAAAACTGGTCCTGGGAAAGCCTTGTTATATCAAGAAGGCAAGCTGTAAGTTGTACACATAACAGACTGGCTTGTGCATGCCACTCAACTAGCCCTAGGCCATGGCAGATAGTGATATTCTGACAATTGAGTGAGAAATTTGCAGTGACATCAGCATTGTCTTAGTTGAGGCAAGCAGTTTAGGTGAAGAATCCCTGTATTGATAGCAGATGTTACAGCAGTCCACTGAATTATCTTGCTGGAACATCGAATTTGTAACTTCTATTATCAGAAAAAAATGTTATTTATATTGTTGAAAATTAAACCATAAAGCCAATTTATAGGCCATAAATTGTGGTTGCTGTTTTTTTTTTTTAATCAAATTTCTTCCAAATAAACACAATTCTCAAAACCCAATGTTTATTTCAATCCCAGATCTGGGGATGTCAGCACAAAACAGGGTTCTTTTTGTTTTTAAACTCAAGTCAAGATGTAATGGTCACATATGAAGGATGTTGGAAAGAAAAATTTTGTGATGGGTTGACAAATGATCTTTGAAATCCTCACAACTAACACTCCACCCAGTTTTAAAATCAATGTTTCAAACATATTGAATTAGTGAACAATTTGAGGATTTTCTAATTGGAAACTGTTTTAGAAGTCCCTTTCCCTACACTTTAGGACACATTCCCATTATAGCAATTATCTTTTGCAAAAAAACTCGTCTGTTTGCATGTCTGTTACTCCAATCCTAATGCAATCCATTTAAAATCAGGAAGAATCTTTTTGGCTTTGTATCCACAAGACTTTATACATTGCCTGAACATTCATTCATTCACTGACAAATAGTTTTTGAGCAGCTATTTATGAGTCAGGTATTATGCACCAGGGATTCAATAGCACACAAAACAGACATGGCAGTTACCTTAGGAAGCCCACATGCCAGTGGAGGAGAAAGACACTGAAGAAACAGTTGCAAAAGCACAAACTTAAAATGGGTCAATGGCCAAAAAGGAAAAGTCTAGGTGGGCCTGGACTTGTTGGGGCATCTAGGAAATCCTCCTCATGAAGGATGCATTTAAGCATTGCTCTTAGCAAAGGCTTCTTTGGAAAGGCTGTGAATAAATGTTTCCATAAATAGATAACTAAATGGATATATATATGTATATAGATAGATATTTCTGATTCATTTACATCCTAGCTTGACTGGAAGAAAGAAAAATAAAAATCCGTTTCCTTTTAATGCAGATAAAATAAAGCTGAATAGATTTGATGCAGGCAGAACATAATCACACATGAAAAAGCCTTCACTTCATTTCCACTGAGTTTTGCTGATTATCTCCACCAGATCTCAATTCCCAAATTTATTCCTTACATTCCATTGATCATGATCACTGCTTATAGCACTGTGTATATAATACATGATTAAAGATAGTAAATATGTGCTGATAATCTTTTCCACTTAGGAAATGGATTGTTTAGAACATCATCAAATCCCTCTCCTGGGGTAATGTTGCTTGAATATTACTTCATTGGCTTTTCATCTAATGGTTGCACAAAAGACATTTAACAAATCTCATCTTTTCCTAAAACACTTTAAATGTATTTATTATTTTCATCCAAACAACCACCTTTATTATGTTACTCTAATATCTTCACATCTCATTCATAATCAACTATACATAGGGATCTTAGTAAAAACTATAGTGCTGGTTAATATTGAGAGCTTCTTCCCACCACCATTAATGACAAAACCCTCCCCATGCCTAGGTTTCTTTTTCTGAAAAAGATGGATTTTTCTTCTCACTTCACAATTTTGTAATGAGGAGTAAATATTAGATTAGAACGTGCCCAACTACAGGGTCTAGCACACAGCAGGTGTACCTCAAATGTTAGCTACCATCTCTGATTTTTCCCTTGTACCTGTGACCTCCGTTATAAGAGTTAGTACACGTCTCCTGGTACTAGAAAGGACAAAGTCGACTCAGCTTTGAGCACAACAGTCACAAAATTACACAAAATTTCACAGGAAACTACTTAATGCTTTTTGTGATTGATAATGAGGTGCCCAAAGCAAGAAGAGGTAGCCACAGTGCAGACCAGATATTATAGGGCAGAATCCTCATACCACATATTGAAGAGGTTAAGGAGATAATTCCTGCAGCCGCCAGTGGATAAGGATGAACACATGGGTCACACCACCTGCCAATCCTCCCAGGAAAGTTCAGTTTATACCTGTCCTACTAGGAAATCAGAGTAACAAATTTCACTCTCCAATGTGTCCTGGCTACTGCAAGACACTAGAAGAAAAAAACAAAAAGAAACAAGGAAAAAAATAAACGGAAGGAAATAAAAATAAAAGCACATGTCAATGAAATTGAAAACAGAAAAACAAAAGAGAAAATGATCAAAACTAAAGCTTCTTCTTTGAAAAAAAATAAATGAAATTGGTAAACTCCTGCAGGACTGATAAAATTAAAGAGAAGACATAAATCATCAATATCAGAAAGAAAGTGGAGAATACGCTAAAGATCTTGCAACCACAGTGAAAAATGTTTTGCTCATAAATTAAGCAATTTAGAAGAAATTAATTATAACTCCTCAAAAACCACAAAACCACAAAATTCAAACATGTGGGAAGAGACAATCTGTCCTATAATTTGCAGTTAAAAACTCCCCCAAAAGAAATGTCCAGGCACAAATGGCTTCACTAAAATTTATATCAAGTATTTAAAGAACTAAAACCAATTGTACATAATATCTTCCAGGAAATAGAAAAGAAAGACTTTCCAAGTCATTTTATGAGGCACTGATACCCTGATACCAATACTAGAAAACCAATACCAAAAAAAAAAAGCGACCAAACAATATCTTTCATGATGAAATATTGGGCAATCAAATCCAGCAATGTATTAAAACAATTATACAACATAACTGAGTGATATTTATAACAAGTATACCAGGCTCATTCAACATTTAAAAAAATCAATGTAATATACCATATCAATTAAAAAAGAAGAAAAATCATATTAAGTAATGTAGATAAAGCACTTGACAAAATCCAACAGCCATCATTATAAAAAATTTCAGTAAACTAGGAATAGAGGATAATTCCTTCAATTTGATAAAAAGATTCCACAAAAATATCCTCAACTGAGGAGCAATATCACAAAGATGACAGAGTGAGACACTCCAGGATTCCATTGCCCCAAAGAAGTTTTAAATGAAAAGCAAAAACTGGTAGAACTATTTTTTCTCAGAACTACAGAAAACAGTTCAAAGAATGCAGTAGGAAGATGAGTAATGAATCGAGAAAAAGGAAACTTGAAAAAAAAAAAAAGGAAACTCTAAAAAAAAGTGCCCTTGCTGGCACTCCCACTCCCTATTCCACAGCTTAGTGTAGAGCCAGCCTGTGCTCCACTGTGGGTCCCTGATCCTGGTTCTGGAGGGAGCAGAAAGACCCTTGTGCACATACTAGAATACATGTATGCCTGTGATATTCTGTCTGGAGGCACAGTAAATGATAAACCATGAAACTCATCACAGGTTTGCCATCCAAGAATTTACTCACAATGGCATCTGGCAGGGCTGCTAGAACGCTGTTGCAGAACATTCAAATTACTGCTGTCTGAGACAAATGATTGTGGGCTATAGGACATACAGCATAGCACCCAGGACCAAGAGGAAAAACCATTTCCTAAAGAAAAAGGGAATTTCTTAAATGTGTAATGGGATAATTCCTAAGGCTTCAGGTATATTCCCACAGAAAGATGCATGTTGAAAAAAAGACCAGAGTGTGCCATATGTTCGTGCCTAGGTTTGTTCTTTAAATTCACTGAATGAGAGCACTTGCACCTTGTACAGGCAAATCTGCAAAGATAGAGAAAGGTGTTTTCCATTTAAAACACAACAACAACAACAACAACTAGGTCTGAGATATAAGGAAATCTCTGTCACATCACTCTCTACATGCAAATTTAAGGAAGAGGCACTTCAAAGATTAAATTCCAAAGATAATACCTTAAAATATCAAAATGTTCAGTGTCCAATAGAAAATTACAAGGAATGCAAATAAATAAGACGACAGTGCCCATGCAAAGAAGCAAGGAAAAGTATTAGAAATTATCAACCAGGAGGACAAAGACTTTTAAAAATGTTATCCTTACTATATGCAAAGAGCTAAAAGAAAACACAAAGAACTAAAGGAAATCAAGAAAATGATAGATAAATAAAAAAAAAGGATATCAATAATAAGATGACAGAAATCATAAAAAAGAACTAAATAGAGCTTAATACTACAATAAGAAATAAACAAATAAACAAAGAATCTCCTAGAGGATTTAAACCGCATATTGGAGCTGGCAGAGGAAAGAATCAGTGAACTGGAATATAACAACTGAAATTATTTAGTGTGAGGAACAAGAAGAAAAGTGAATGGAAGGTGCACAGGTAATTCAGTGGTTAGATTGTTTACCTTTTATGCGGGAGACCTAGGTTCAAATCCCAGACCATGCGCTGCCCCCCAGCAAAAAAAAGTGAACAGAGCCTTAGAAAACTTTACAATACCATTAAACATAGCAATACATGCATTTTTCTGGTCCTAGATGGAGAATACAGAATGAAAAGGCAGAGATAATATTCAAAGAAAAAAATATTTGAAAACAGCTCACATTTAATGAAATAAAGGAATGCACGTATCTAAGAAGATCAATGAACTCAAAACAGGAAAAACCCAGATAGAACCATATCAAGAAACATTATAACCAAATTGTTGAATGCCAGTGACAAAGAAAGAATCCTGAATGCCACAAGAAACAATGCATCATGTAAAAGAGGGATGGCATTTAAAGTGCTGTATGGAAAGATCTGTCAACCAAGAATTTTCTGTCTGATAAAAATGTCTTCCAAAAATGAAGGAAAGATGACAGAATAGGATAGGCTGGGTTTACCCATGTTCTATGGAACAACTAGAGAAGTGACAGAAAAACAATGGGAAGAGCAGTTTCAGGATTTGAATGACCAGAAAGGAACTTCTACAAGATATAGAGAGATCTTGAATGAAAAGGCAGAGGGACTGGGATGGAGAGAAAGGGGTGGGTGTGCTTGGTTGGGATTCCACCTGGGTCAAGTGGCAGTATGCAGGAAGAAGTGAGTTCCCAAGAGTGGGGCCAGCCTCTGCAGCTGGCTTGGGAGATCTTCTCTCTCAGCTCCACAGCTGGGAGCTCCCATGGGGAACACAGAAGCCAGTAGACTTGGTTTGCCAGGGCACAGTGCTTGCCCCTGACCCCTGAGACAGGCTGCTATTGGTGCCTGGCTTGTACCAGAGACTGGGGGACCCTCCTTTCAGGAGGAGGTGGAGATGTGGTGTGGCACCAGCCAGATAATTGGCCAATGAAAGAGAATCATTGGGTCCAACTCCCACTTTCCTTACTCCACGAAGGCCCAGACCTCTCAGACATGCACAGGCAGAGAGGTATGGCCCAGAACCCTGAGGTGGGCATGTATGGAGAGGGCAGCTGAGGAAGCAAGTTGACCCAGTTTGGCTGAAGGCAGGGGCAATGGAAATAATCAGTCCCACAGTCCAAGGTCATCCCAAGTAGGAGCTTGGTGACCACCAGACCCACTGTGCCCACAAGTGGATTCTTTGCCAAAGTGCACACTGCCCAGTCCCCAGCCCTGGGGTGTGGCTTTCAGTGCACACCAAGGCCAGCAGCTTAAGCTGGAATTTCAACAGGTCTCCATCCTACTCCATCTGCAGGGAAGACAGAAGACATAGAAATTGCAGTGTGGCAAAGTGCCTATCTGCATAGCTCTCAACAGATCTTCAAATAAAGTTACAACTCCTGCATGAGAGCAAGGGCTTGGTTTTGAAATAACCTTATCGAGATAATCAAATGCTCAAAGCCAACAGAAAATCACAAAGCACATGGGATACAGGCAAATGAGGATGAGACAAATGACCAAATTAAAACACCAGAGGAAATATAGAATTTGAACCAACCAATCAAAGTCATTCATACAAATCTCCTAAATAAATTCAATGGGTTGGCTAATGACATAAATGATATCAAGAAGACGTTAGAAAAGCTCTCCAGTGTGTGTGTGTGTGTGTGTATATATATATATATATATATATATATATATATATATATATATATATATATATATATATATATATATATATATATATATATACACTAGAGAAATACAACAGTAGATTTGAAGAGACAGGAGAAAGAATAAGTGAACTAGAGGACAGGACAACTGAATTCAATTCCACAAAAGAACACATGGCAAACGAGATCAAATTTTTGGAATTGGATCTCAGGGAAATGAAGGAAAACAGGAAGCACACAAATATAAGAACCACCAATGTCTGAGAAGGAGAAGAGAAGAGTAAAGGGTTGGAAAGATCATTTGAGAAGATATTGGGGGAAAACTCCCAACACTTATAAAAGACATAAATATGCAAATCAGTGAATCTCAATGAACCTCAAATAGAGTAAATCCAAATAGGCCCACTCCAATATTGAATAAAAGCAGAAAGTCCTGAAAGCAGCAAGGGAAAAGCAATTCACCACTTACAAGAGAAGCCACATAAGAGTAACTTTGGACTCCTCAATAGGCACCATAGATATGAGAAGGCAGTGGCAAGGCATATTTAAGATCCTGAAAGAGAAAGACTACCAGTCAAGAATTCTTTGTCCAGCAAATTTGTCATTCAAAAGTGAAGGAGAGGGCTGGCAATGGTTGCACAGTGGCAGAGTTCTCATCTGTCATGCTGGAGACCCAGGCTTGATTCCTGGTGCCTGCCCATGGGGAAAAAAAAAAGTGAGAGAGAGACTGTAAACTTTGGCAAACAAGCATACAAATAAAATTAAGGGAGAGATTAAAAGCTTCACAGACAAAAAAAAAAAAAAAAAAAAACACTGAGAGAATTGTTAAAAAAGAGATCTACCCCACAAGAATTACTAAAGGGAATCCTGCTGGCTGAAAAAAATAAAGACAAGAGAGGGAGTCTGGAGGAGGGTACAAAATTGAAAAGTATCAATAATGGTAACTTAAAGGATAAAAAGAGAGAAAATAAAGAGAATATACAGATCTGACAAATAAAAAACAAAGAATAAGATGGTATATTCAAGAACTGTCTTTACAGTAATATCTTTGAATGTTAATGGACTAAATTCACAAATTAAAAGGTACAGATTGAGAGAATGGGTTAAAAATATGATTCACTATATGCTGGCTACAACAAACTTATCTTAGACCCAAGGATACAAATAGATTGAAAGAATGGAGAGAGGTGTGCTTTGCAAGCTGTAACCAAAAGAAAGCAGTTATAGCTATATTAATATCAGATAAAATAGACTTTAAATGTAAAAACATCCTAAGAGACAAGGAAGGACACTACATTTTAATAAGGGGACAATTCACCAAGAAGCAATAATAATTATAATTGTTTATACTTCCAATCAAGGAACTCTAAAGTACATGAGGCAAACATCGGCAAAACTGGACAGATGCAATAGATGCTTCAACAATAGTAGTGGGAGACCTCAATATACTCCTTTCCTCTAGAGACAGAAAACCAGACAGAGAATCAGCAAGGAAATAGAAAACTTAAGCAATGTGATAGTGTGAAAGAATTAGACCTAACAAATATACAGAGATTGTTACACACCAGAACACCAGGATATACATTCTACTTTAGTACTCATAGAATGTTCTCATGATAGATCATATGTTGAATTGACACAGAACAAGTTTTAATGAATTTAAAAAGATTGAAATTATTCAAAACAGTTTCTCTTGCCACAAGAAAATGGAGCTGGAAATCAATAAGCACCAAAAAAACAGAACTTTCACAAATATCTAGTGGCTAAATAGCACACTCTCAATCAGTGGATCAGAGAAGAAATTGCAAGAGAAATCAGTAAATATCTGGGGACAAGTGAAAATGAGAATACAACATATCAACATGGGATGTGGCAAAGGCAGTGCTGAGAGAGAAATTTATTGTTCAAAAAGTCTATATTTAAAAAGAAGAAATTGTAAAAATGAAGGAGTTAACTCTTACCTGGAAGAACTAGAGAAATAAGAGAAAACTAAACCCAAATCAAACAGAAGAAGAGAAATAAAGATTAAAATAGAAATAAATAAATTGGAAAACAAAAACATGACAGAATCAATAATACAAAAATTTGGTTCTTGGAGAAAATCAGTAAAACTTATGAACCCCTGACTAGGCTGACAAAGAAAGAAAGGAAGGATGCAAGTCAACAAAGTCAGAAATAAGATAGGGTTTATTACCATGGACCATGAAGGAATAAGGAAAAATCATAAAAGGATACTAGGAATAACTATACACCAACAGACTAGACAATTTAGATGAAATGGACAAATTCCTAGAAATACACAAACAACCTATACTGACTCAAGAAGAAATAGAAGATCTCAACAAACAATCAGAAGTAAAGAGATTCAATCACTCATCAAAAATATTCCTATAAAGAAAAGCCCAGGGACAGATGGCTTCACAGGGGAATTTTACCAAACATTCCAAAAAGAACTAACACCAAACCTTCTCAAACTTTTCTGAAAAACTGAGGAAAAAGAAACAATACCTAACTAATTTTATGATGCTAACATCACTCCAATACCAAAACCAGTTAAAAACATTAAAAGAGAGGGAAACTACAGGCCAATCACCCTAATGAACATAAATGCAAAAATTCTCAAAAAAATACTAGCAAATCAAAACCTACAACACTTTAACCGAATTATACACCATGACAAAGTGGGGTTTATACCAGGAATGCAAGGATAGCTCAATACAAGAAAATCAACTACTGTAATACAATACATTAACAAATAAAAAGGAAAAAATCACATGATCATATCAATTTACGCTGAGAAAGCATTCAACAAAATTCAACATCCATTCCCAATAAAACACTTCCAAACATAGGAATCAAAGGTAACTTCCTCATTATGATAGAGGACATATATGAAAAACAAACAAACAAACAGAAGCAGCATCATACTCAATGGTGAGAGACTGAAAACTTCCCACTAAGATCAGGAGGCTGTGCTATATATGTGTAATCTGGTATTCAGAAATAAGAATGAAGCTGGTCAAGTTGGGATTATGGCAATTCAGAACACAGGGGTAAGGGAGACAGTCTGTACTTTAGAACTTCACCTACTCTATGACACCAAAAGATGAAAGGTTTATTTTGTTCAGAACCTAAAGTTTCTGTAGTGCATAATCTAACTCAACCTGTCTGGATAGATCATTTAAACAATCCAAACACAGGTAGATTGGATTAAGAATGAGAGCCTTTAATTCTACTTAGCTTAATATAATGCCTGGATACATCCCAGAGTATATTAAGCAGATAATCAAAAAGTACTGGCATAGTCCCTTGAAGGATGGGAGAAAAAATCTGAAACTGTTAAACTTTACCACCAGGGAAACCCCTGATACTGAATCAAACATTAGGGGCTCCCAAGTCAATTGGCCAAGCCTTGCTCTTGTGAAGCTTATTTATGTAGCAGAGAAGGATAGTCTACCTTTAGGTGTGCCTAAGAGTTACTTCCAGAGGCTCTCTTTTAAACTTTAGGTGTATACTCAAAAGTATTGAAAGCAGGAACTCAAACCATCAACAGATAAAAGGATAAATATAGTGTGGTATATATATATATATATATATATATATATATATATATATATATATATATATATATATATGCATGCATACTCCCCCCCACACATCTGGATACTTTTAAGCCATAAAAAGGAATGGATACTGCTATCATGCTATAATATGTATGAACTTTGAAGGTATCATGTTAAGTGAAATAAGCCAAACACAAAAAGACAGATAGTGTTTGATTCCACTTATATAATTAGAATATGCAAATTCACAGAGACAGAAATTATGCAGGTTACCAGGATGGATGGGGGGCAGATGGGAAGCTAATGACTAATGAGTATAAGGTTTCTGTTTGTGGTGATAGAAAAGTTTGGTAATGGATGTTGGTGAGGGTAGCACAACATTGTAAATGTGATTGATCCCACTGATTTGTATGTTTGGGAACGGTTGAAATGTGAAATTTTATTTTGACAGATTTCTACAACTAAAAAACAGGCATAAACTAACAAGGTAATGACAATTAAATGTAATGGATGATCATAGACTGGAGCTGAGAATGGAGGTTAAAATGTCCAAGAGGAAATTATTGTAATAGTTGAAAAAATGGAATAGAGACTTAATGCTTTATATCAATGTTCTTGAGGTTGATTACTGTATTATTGAGTATACTTAAGTGAATACTATTGTTCTTAGGAGATATACATGGAAGTATTAAGTGTTCAAAGAGCATAATATATGAAATAGGCTCTAAAATATTTAGAGAATAGAAGTTAGATGATGATAGGTAGGTAGATAGGTAGAGAGAAAGACTGGGGGAGAAGAGAGGGAAGGGCAGGGGAAGAGAAAGGAAAGAAAGAGGGAAGGACGGAAGGAAGGAAGGGAGTGAGGGAGGAAGGGAGGGAGGGAGGGAGGGAAGGAAGGAGGAAGGGAGGGAGGAAGGAAAGATGGAGAGGGTAGGGGAGGGGAAGGGAGGGGGAGGAGGGGAAGAGAGGAGACAGTGGGATGAGAGAAGAGG
The DNA here is from genome assembly GCF_023851605.1 of Tamandua tetradactyla. NCBI lineage: Eukaryota > Metazoa > Chordata > Mammalia > Pilosa > Myrmecophagidae > Tamandua > Tamandua tetradactyla. The sequence continues at coordinate 64,076,245 of NC_135334.1, read as the reverse complement.
AAGAAAGGAAGGAAGAAAGAAAGAAAGAAAAAGTTAATGGTGGAAATCTTATCTGGATGAGATACATATAGTGGAGTTTTCTGTATTGCTTTTGTTTTTTTTTTTCCGTGTGTTCTTTTTCTTTACTTAGAATTGTCCTGAAGGTTCAAAATTATACATATATGTATATAATATGCATATCACACAGCTAATATCACACTTAATGTTGAAAGACTGAGGGCTTACCCTCTAAGATCAGGAAAAAGGCAAGGATAATCATTTTAGCCATTCTCATTATTTTATATAATATCGAAACTCTAGCCAGCCAAATAAGGAAAGAAAAAGAAATAAAAGGTCTACGGATTGGAAAGGAAGAAATAAAATCATTTGAAGATGGTATGATAGTTTACTCAGAAAATCCAAAGGGATCTATACAAATATCCTTATAGCTAGCAAATGAGTTCAGCAGTTTGCAGGACACAAAATAAATGCACACAAATTAATAGCATTTCTATGTGCTAAGAATGAATATATGGATAACAGAATTTAAATTGTAATACATCTACAATCACACCAAACAAAATTAAGTTCTTAAGTTTAATTTTGATTAAACATGCATAGATGATGTATGATAAAAACTCCAAAACAATGATGAAAGAAATCAGAGAAGGTACAAATAAATGGAGAAACATACCATGTTCATGGATTAGAAAACATAGTAAAGATGTCTGTTATCCCAAAATAAAACTGTAGGTTTAATATAATGTTTACCAAGATCTCAGCTTTTGTTGACATAGGTAAGCTTATACTAAAATTCATATGTGAAGAGCCCCTAAAATAGCTTACAGCATGTTGAAAAAGAAGAATAAAGTAGAAGGAATCATTCTACCAGATATTAAGGTCTGCTATGCAATTACGGCTATTAAGACCATATGGTTTGGAGTTGCCCTATGACCCAGTAATACCACTCCGTGGTATATACCCAGAAGAGCTGAAAGCAGTGACACAAACAGACATTTGCACACCAATATTCATTGCAGTATTATTCACAATCACCCAAAGATGGAATCAACCAAAATGTCCATCAAAAGACAAATGGATAAACAAAATTTGGTATATACATACAACGGAATATTATGCAGCAGAAAGATGAAACCACGTCCTGAAACGCATGACAAGGTGGGTGAAGCTTGAGAACACAATGCTGAATGAAATAAGCCAGACACAAAAGATAGATATTGTATGATTACACTTTTATGAATATGGTAAAGATAAAACCAGAGGCTTATAGGAGACCTAGAAAGGGGTGAACGGTTAGCAAATGAGGTTGAACTCAAATGTAAGGGAATAGATAGAGTGAAGGTGATTCACTGATGGGCCTGTGATATTACCATATTGAAGGTGAACATGATTGAAAGGGGTTATATAGACCCATGTGTCCCACCAATTAACAATACAAATATAAATAAGTTCTTGCAAGAACTGCTTCAAAGGTATGAATCTTGTACAAAGAGTGTATAATTTTGGGGTATAGGGAGAAAACTGCTATTGCATTCGATGGGATATGTTTAACAGGAAAACATCACAACAACATCAGAGGTGAAATAAGGGGAGAGAAAAGAGTTAGGGGAAGGTTCAGATTTTCTATTTGGTTGAGGGTATGTTTATTGGTTATCTTTCTCTTGGTAACAATGAAATTATCCAAAATTGAGAGTGTTTATCAACTATTGACTTTGGATATTATACATGATGCCTAATGAATGGAGGTGACTGAAGGATACACTGAGAAGTAGAATGACAAACTATTGGTGCATACATATGATCAACACCATGCTGTTACACAAAGGAACAAAGTTGTGAGGCATGCAATGCTGTGAGTGAACCTGTGGGACATTTTGTGAGGCAAAATAAACCAGAAACAAAAGAGCAAATATTATATGGTTGCATTTAGAAAATTCTTATATAAAAAAGAGTGGCCTAGATTGTAAGCTCTTATAGCAGTCATATTTATCCAGAACTGGTAATTATTATTTCTGGATTTTGAGAGGCTGTGCTATATATGTATAACCTGGTATTTAGAGTTAAGAATAAAACCAATCAGGTCAGGACTAAGGTAATCCAGAATACAGGAGGACAGAGGACATTGTATTTTAGAAACTCATCTACTCTTTGAGATGAAAGGAAGAAAGTTTTATTTTATTCAGAACCTAAATTCTCTATAGCACATAATCTAACTCAATCCATCTGGATAGATCTTTTAAACAATCTAAACACAGGAAGCCCAGAATAAGAATGAGGACCTCTTTTGTTGCTGAGATTTGGCCTCTCTCTCTAAGCCTAACTCTGCAAGTGAAATAATTCCCCTGCCCCCTACATGGGACATGACATCCAGGGGTGAAAATCTCCCTGCCAGCATGGGAGAGGACTCCCAGGGATGAGTCTGGCCCTGGCACCAAGGGATCAACAATGCCATCCTGACCAAAAAGGGGAAAAGATGTGTAACAAATAAGATATCAATGGCTGAGTGAGTGCAAATAGAGTTGAGAGGCTACTCTGGAGGTCACTCTTATGCAAGCTTCAGTTAGGCATTGCTACCTACCATAAGTTGCAAACCCCAACCGAAACCATTCCTGTCAAGCCTAAAGAGCATTTGGGGAGTTATATAAGATTCTCAAAAGTTTCCATGTATTTTGGTAACTTTCCAGAAACCTACAACCTCTGGATGGATATCTGAACCAGATAAATCCTGAAAGGCAGAGGGTCCAACCTCTCCAGAATATTTATTAGTTCCATTCCTCTAACCCATATTATTGATAACCCATTCCAACATGAAAAAGTTAGAATGGGCATAGCGTAAAAATTCCTAAAGAGTGGGATAAAGATCAAAGATGACGGTAGAGTTATACAGAGAAGGTAAAGTTTAACAAACAAGTATGATTGCTGAATCATTATATTGATATTTCTTTTAACCTTCAGTATCTTAGTGTAGCTAGAAGTAAAACCTGAAATTGTGGACTTGTATCCCATACCAAACTCTGAAATCTGTTCTACAACTAACTGCTGTGATGTGTTTTGAAATTTATTGCTTTTTTTGAATACATGTTATTTTTCACCAAAAAGGAAAAAAAAATCTTCTAGCCTCCAATGTTTTGGAGCATCTAGAAGGGAAAATCTGAAATAGTGGAATGGCAACCATAACAAACTCTGAAATACGTTTTGCAATTACTTGTTTAAGTGTACTTTGAAAATCATTGCTTTTTTTCTTTTCTTTGTATATATGTTATATTTAATAATTAAAAAACCTTTTTTTGAAGACCACATGGTTTGGCATATAAATAGCACTACATAAGTGTAATAGAATAGAAATCTCAGAAATAGACCCACAAAAATATACTCGATTGATTTTTGACAAAGATTCAAAAGCAATTCAATGGAAGAGTAAGTCATTCCAACACGTGGTGCTTTGAGTAACTGGGGATCTTTAGGGAAAAAAATTGAAGCTCAACTTAAGCCTCAATGTTACACAAAAATTAAGTCAAAAAGATCACAAATATAAAACTATAAAACTTCTAGAAAAAGACATAGAGGAAATATTCAGTTTCTATGGCAATGCAAACACTTCTTTACAAAGAGTTCTTTAACACCAAAGAATGATTTATAAAAGTGGAATTGATAAAACCAGACCTCAAAAGAAAAATTTTTACTCTTTGAAAGACTGTTCAAAAGATGAAAAGACAAACTGAAGACTAGGAGAAAATGTTTTCAAACAATATATCTGACAAAGGACTCAAGGATATCAAAACTCAATTAAAAAAATCAAGCAATCCAATTAAAATGTGCAAAAGTCATACAAAGACACTGCACTGAAGAAGATATACAATATAGATAACAAAGAAGCACGTGAAAAGATGTTCCATATTATCAGTTATCAGGAAAATGTAAATTAACATCACAATGAAATATCACTGCAGAACTATCAAAATGACTAAAATAAAAAAATTAAATTAAAAAATAGTAACAAAACCAAAACTGGCTAGGATGTGGATAAACTGGATCACTCACATATTGATGGGGAGGATATGAAATGGTACAATTACTCTGAAAAACAATTTGGAAATTTCTTATAAAACTAAACATACAACTACCATATCAATCAGCAATTACACTGTTGGACAATTATCCTAGTGAAATGAAAACTTTCATTTGCACAAAAATCTATGCACAAATGTTCATAGTAGATTTATTCTTTTTTATTTGTTTAACTTTTTTTTAATTAAAGAAGTTGTAAATTTATGGGGAAATTATGTAAAAAAAAAAAAAAGCATTCCCATATATGCCTCCATAGTTGATATATAAGTAACTTTTTAAAAATTGATGAACAAATATTAAAACTCTACTATTAACTATAGCCTATAGTTTACATTGCATGTATTCTTCCCATATATCACCCTATTATTAATACTTGCATTAGTTTTGCACATTTCTCATAATTCATGAAAGGACATTCTTATACTTGTACTATTAACTATAATCAATCATTCATAGCAGGGTTAATTGTGTTATATAGTCCTATGTTTACTCTTTTAATTTTTATTTATGCAGATGTATTATCTAAAATTTCTCCTTTAATCACATTACCATATAAATATAATTTGGTGCCATTAGTTCTACTTGTAAAAATGAGTAATGCCATTAATTCTACAATCACAACCATAAATTTCCAAAACTTTACAATCAAAGAACTTCCGTACAAACTAAGCTTTAACTTCCCATTCTTGACCCCAATCCAGCCCATGGTAACCTATATGTAGATACTAACTCTAAGAGTTTACCTATTATAACTAGTTCATACCAGTGAAAACAATACAATATTTTTCCTTTTGTGTCTTTATTTCACGCAGCATAATGTCTTCAAGATCCATCTATGTTGTTGCATGTACCATTTATTTTTATGGCTGAATAATATTTCATTGTATATATATACCACATTTTGTTTATCCATTCATTGGTTGATAGACACTTGGGTTGCTTTCATCTTTTGGCAATTGTGAATAATGTCTCTATGAATACCACTGTGCAAAAATCTGTTTGAGTTCCTCCTTTCAATCCTTTTGAATTTATACACAGTAGTGGGATTAAGTCAAATGGTACTTCTACACTTAACTTTCTGAGGAATTGTTCAACTGTCTTCCACAGTGGCTTCAGTGCACCATTTAACACTTCCACCAGCACAGTTTTATCAATAATAGCCACTCTAAGAAGTATGGAATGATATCCCATTGCGGTTTTGAGTTGCATTTCCCTATTAGCTAGTGAAGCTGAGAATCTTTTCATATGCTTGTTAGCCATTTGTATATCATCTTTGGAGAAATATCTATTCAAGTATTGGCTCATTGTAAAATTGGGTTGTCTTTTTGTGATGTTGTAGGATTTCTTTATATAGTCTGCATATCAGACTCTTAAATGATGTTTGGTTTCCAAATATTTTCTCACATTGTCCTTTCATTTTCATGATAAAATCCTCTGAGTCACAAAAGTTTTAACTTTGAGAAGGTCCCATTTGTTTGTTTTTCCTTTCATTGCTTGTGCTTTGGGTGCTAAGTCTAAGAAACCATTGCCAAACATAAGATCCTAAAGATGCCTCCCTACAATTTCCTCTAGGAGTTCTGATTCTAATATTTAGGCTTTGATCCATTTAAATTTTTATATATGGTATAGGTATGGGGTCCTTTTTCATCCTTTAGCCTATGAATATCCAGTTCCACAACCACTACTGGTCAAAACTATCCTTGCTCAGATGAGTGGAATTGGCAGCCTTAGGAAATATCAATTGGACATTGATGTGAGGGTCTATTTCTGCATTCTCAATTTTATCTCATTTATCAATATATCTATCCTTGTACCAGTACCATAATGTTTTCTCCATGGTAGTTTGCAATAAGTTTTAAAGTGACAAAGTTTAAGCTCTCCAAATTCTTTCTTTTTTTTCAAGACGTTTCGTTTGTGGCTTGTTCTAGCTTGCTAGTTGCCAGAATGCAACACACCAGAGACAGATTGGCTTTTAATAAAAGGGGATTTATTTCATTAGTTCTTCAGAGGAAAGGCAGCTAATTTTCATCTGAGGTTCTTTCTTACATGGGAAGGCACAGGACAATCTCTGCTGGTCTTCTCTCCAGGCCTCTGGGTTCCAACAACTCTCCCCCAGATGAGTCCTTTCTGCATCTCCAAAGGCTTGAGCTGAGCTGCTAGTGCTGAGATGAGGTATGCTGAGCTGCTTGGGCTGTGCTATGGTGAGCTCTCTCATTTAAGCACCAGCCAATTAAGTCAAACATCATTCATTGCAGCAGGTACACCTCCTAGCCGACTGCAGATGTAATCAGTGACAGATGAGGTTCACATACCATTGGCCCATGTCCACAGCAACAGAACTAGGTGCCTTCACCTGGCCAAGCTGACAACTGAATCTAGTTACCACATAGCCCTTATCCTTCAAATAAACCTGGTATTTGGTTTTTCCATTTCTGGAAAGTAGACTTTTGGAATTTTGGTTGACATTACACTGAATATGTAAATCATCTTGGGTAGAATTGACATCTTAACAATATTTTATTTTCCAATTCATGAGCATGAAGTGTCCTTCCATTCATATAGGCTGCCTTTGATTTACTTTAGCCATGATTTAAAATTTCCATGTACAATTAAGTCCTTTACATTTTGGTAACATTTATTCCTAGATATTTGGTTCTTTTAGTTACTGTTGTGAATAGATTCTTTTTCCTTCTTTCTTTCTCAGATTGTTCATTACTAGCATATAGAAACACTACTGATTTTTGCATTTTGATCTTGTATCCTGCCAATTGGAAGAATTCATTTATTAATTCTTGTAGCTTTGTTTTAGTGTTGTTGGGACTATCTATATATAGGATCATGTCACCGAAAATATTGAAGATTGTACTTCTTCCTTTCCAATTTGGGTGTGTTTTCTTTCCTTTTCTTGCCTAGTTGCTCTGGCTAGAATTTCATATGAAATGCTGAATAACAGCAGTGACAGTGGTCATCCTTGTCTTGTTCCGGATTGTTGGAGGGAAAGCTTTCAGTATTTTTGTATTTAGTATGATGCTTGTTGTAGGTTTTTTCATATATAGTCTTTATCAGCTTGAGGAATTTTCCCTCAATTCCTATTTCTCTAAGTGTTTTTATGAGGAAGGGATGCTGATTTTGTTTACTGCATTTTCTACATTAATGGTGATGACTATGTGTTTTCCCTTTCATTTTGTTAATGTGGTGTATAACATTAATTGATTTTCTTGTGTTGAACCACTCTTGCATACCTCGGATAAACTCATTGATAATGGTGTATAGTTCTTTTAATGTGCTACTGGATTTAATTTGCAGGTATTTTCCTTGAGGACATTTGCATCTATATTCATAAGAGAAATTATTCTGTAATTTTCTTATCTGGTTTTGGCTTTAGGGTGATGTTGGCCTCAGAGAATGAGTTAGGTCGTGCTCCCTCCACTTCAATTTTTTGGAAGAGTTTGATAAGAATTGGTATTAATTCTTGGAATGATTAGTAAAATTCACCTCTGAAGCCATCTGACCCTGGGCTTATTTGTTGTTCTTGGGAGGTGTTTGATGACAGATTCAATGTCTTTACTTACGGTTGATTTATTGAGATCTTCAATATCTTACAGAGTCAGTGTAGGTTGTTTGTTTCTAGGAATTTGTTCATTTTCATCTATGTTCTCTAATTTGTCATACCATTATTATAATATACTATTATGATCATTTTTATATTTTTTGGGACCAGTTGTAATGTACTCCCCACTTGTTTCTGATTTATTTGCATCCACTTTCTTTCTTAGTCTTACTAAGGGTTTGTCAATTTTACTGATCTTTTTAAAGAACCAACTTTTTGCCCTTGTTTTTTATTCTCAACTTCATTTATTTCTGCTCAAATCTTTGTTATTTGGCATTAGTATGTTGTTATTCTTCTCATTCCTGTAGGGGTGTAGCTCAATTAAGGCTTTGATTTTAAAGCTTTCTTTTTTTTTTTAATGTCAGCCTTTAGGATTATAAATTTCCCTCTCAGAACTGCCTTCACTGCATCCCACAAATTTTGATATGTTTGGTTCTCATTTTAATTCACCTCAAGATACTTACTGATTTCCCTTGAAATTTCTTCCATGTCCCACTGACTGTTTGAGAGTATTATTTAACTTCCATATATTTGTGGATTTTCCAGTTTTCTACCTATTATTTATTTACACCTTTACTCCATTATAGTCAGAGAAGATATCTTGTGTAATTTCAATCTTTTTACATTTTTTGAGACTTGTTCGTGACCAACAGATAATCTATCTTGGAGAATGATCCACGTGCACTTGAGAAATATGTATATATGATATTCTGCTGTTCGCCTATGCAACGTTTTGTACATGACTGATGTCTAGTTCATTTAACATAATATTAAATTTCTCTGTTCTCTTATTGATCATTTGTCTAGATGTTCTATCTATTGATGAGAATTTTATGTTGAAGTCCCCAACTATTCTTATAAAGGGTCTATTTCCCCATTCTTTTTTGTCAGTGTTTGCTCCATGTACTTGGGCATTAATATTTGTGATTGTTATTTCTTCTTGGTGGATTGGCCCTTTTATTAATATATAGTGTCCTTCTTTGTCTCTCATAACAGCTTTTGACTCAAGGGCTATTTTGTCTGATATTAGTGTAGCTACCCCAACTAGCTGAAAAGATACTAACTTCAATAGAATATATGTCTTTTGCCTCCATATCTCTGTTTCCTCTCTTTATACACTGGGTGTCCCACTTTCCCATATACATTTTGCATGTCTCTTATCAGGAAATATGCCTTTTTCTTTTTCAAGTGTATTCTGACTCTCACAGGAATTAAAGGATAGAATTCTATATTGAGTATACAGTACTATTGAATTTTACCTTTACCTTTTTAGTTATCTTACTGATCATCTCCATTTCTTCACACTACTCAAAGCCACTCTCTCTAACTTTTACTTTAAACCTGCAGAACCCTCTTTAGTAATTCTTGTAGGGCAGGTCTTTTGTTGACAAAATCTCTCAGTTTCTGTTTATCCATGAATATTTTAAGCTTTCCCTTATTTTTAAAAAATATTTTATTGATAAATTTCCATACACATGTATTCCAACCATATTAAACAATGCCTTACAATATTATCACATAGTTGCTTAGTCTTCATTATGATGATTTTTAGAACATTTGCATCACTCCAGAAAAAGAAAAAAAGCTTCATAATCCCATACCCCATACCTCTCCCTCTCATTGACCAAAAGTATTTCAATCTATCCAATTTTTACCCTTTATTTCTCCCTATTATTTATTTTTATCCTTTTTCTTTTTTACTCATCTGTCCATATGTTCACCTTAATTTTTTTTGCTTATTTTTAAATTTTTTCTCCCTCATTTTTGAAAGGCAACAGTTAAAGAATTTGCCATTTCTTCTCTTTTAGCACCAAATAGATCATACCATTGCCTTTTTGCCTCCACGGTTAATGATGATAAATTAACACTTAGTTTTACTGAGGTGTATTGTATGGGACAAATTGCTTTTCTCTTGCTGCTTTCAGAATTCTCTATCTGTATCACTTGACATTCTGATTATTTTGTGTCTTAGAGTAGGTATATTAGGGTTTATTCTGATTGGAGTATACTGAGCTTTTTGGATATGGATATTTATATCTCTAATAAGAGTTGAGAAATATTGGATCATTATTTCCTCAAATATTCTTTCTGCCCCTTTTTCCTTCTTTTCTACTTCTGGGAGACCCATACAGTTCTTGTACAGTTCTTGCTGCCATTCAAATCCCTGAGACACTGCTCAATATTTTTCTATTCTGACTGCATGATTTCAATTGTTCTGTCTTCTAGTTCACTGATTTTTTCTTCTACCTATTCAAATCTGTGTATAATGCTACTGTATTTTGAAATTGTATGATTGTGACTCTCATTATCATATTTACTGTTATGTTTCTTTTTATACTTTCAGATTCTTCTTTATGCTCCCACATTGTCTTCTTAATATCCTTTAGTTCTTTATATTTTCCTTTATGTCCTTGAATTGTGGTAAGGCATTTGTTTGAACTTATTTGATTAGTTGTTCCAAATTCTGTGTTCCCACTGTAATTTTAGTTTTTTTCCCTTGACTGAACCATAGCTTCCTATTACTTCGTATGGCCTGTACTTTTTTGCTGATGTCTGGGCATCTGATTATCTTGATGAGTGAACTTTGAAGGTCAATGTATTAGTCTGTTAAGTGCTGCTAGAATGTAATATGCCAGAAATTAAATGGCCTTAAAAAGAAAATTTATTAACTTATAAGTTTACAGCTTTAAGGCCATAAAATGTCCAAATTAAGGCATTCAGAGAAAGATACCTTGATCCAAGGAAAGCCAACATCTGTCACATAGGAAGACATGGTTGTTATGAGCTGTTTTTTATTTCTGGTTCTGTTGCTTCCAGCTTCTGATGCCAGTGATTTTCTCTTTAAACATCTGTGGGCCTTCACTTAGCTCCTCCATAATATACTCTGGGTTCTGGCTTTCTTAGAATCTCATTGGAAGGTATCTGGCAATGTCTGTTGGGCTCTGCATCTCCAAATGTCCATTTCTAGCCATCTGCTCTCTCTGTTGTCACTCCAAGCATCCCCAAATATCTGCATCTCTGTTGGCTCTGAAGCAACATGTTTTCTCCAAAATGTCTCCCCTTTTAAAGGACTCCAGTAAACTAATCAAAACTCACCTTGAATTGGCAGATTTGCATCTTTATCTAACCAAAAGACCACACCAACTGTTGGATATGTCACATCTCCATGGAAGTAATCTAATCAAAACAGCACATCCACAATTGAGTGGCTCAATCTCCTAAAATTATGACTAAGGATTAAAGTACATGATTTCTCTGAGGTACACAGCACTTTCAAATTAGCACAGTTTTTCCTTCTTGTCTAGGATTTTATTGTTGATTGACTTTGTATTAAGGCTCTTTGATGCTTATTCTATCTTATTCTAAACCTTTAGAATAACCTGTATTTAACTGTTCCTATTTTCTCAGCTCTTCATCATCTGATTTTTACCCTGGATATCTGTAAAATTTTTAAGACTGTACTTTTTTTGCAGTTGTTTCACCTCCAGGAGAAGACTTCCTTTCCTCTGTTCCTTCTCTGGGAGTCCTGATCTTTTCTTCTTGTTTTTGCTCAGAATTTTCTCCCCTGTTCCTATGATTTATTTCAATTCTCTCCCTTTTCCTGTACATTTTTCAGTTCTGGGACTCGTCTTGTCTTGAGCAGTTCAGTGAACAACCTCCACTTTTTATCTCTGTGATGTTTTTCTGCCTCTGATTTCTTTCCCCAAAATTTCCTGTTTGGGAATCACACTCCAGGAAACTAAATGGGGTTAGTTCAGGAAGGTGGGGCACTCCAGAAAAGCCTGTTTCACATTTAGACTGCACAGACAGAAGAAACTGTATTGTATGAGCACACCTCTTACTAACAGTTCTACTACAGTCTCTCTCCCTCTCTTTTTCTCCCAGGGACCTTTTTTAAGTGGTATGACTTAAAGGCTTCTGTTCTGCCCTGGGTCTCTGCAGACTGGACCCCTGTACCTGGATATGCATGTGGTTTTAATTTGCTTCTGTGAGTGGCTCTATAATCTGCCTCTGGGGTGTAAGAGACTCAGGCCACTGCCTCTGTGTGACTCCCAAGCTGCATAAGACTGAGTGAGGGGGAGGACATGGACCAGCAGGTATCCCACATGGCTGAGAAATTATAAGGTACTTTAGCTATTACCAGGAGGAACTCCATGAATATCATAATCTTCCAAGTCCTCTATAAATTGTAAAAAAGTATATGGCTAGAAATGATAGCAAGATAGATTGAATAATATCTCCCACATAGAAATGTTCATTTCCTAACCTCCCTCCTATAGGTGTAAGCTCATTTGTAAACAGGATCTTTGAAGATCTCATTAAAATGAGGCAAAGCTGAATCAGGGTGGGACTTACTCTGGTATGACTGGATCTTTATAAGGGAAGGGAATCTGGACATGGAAGGACAAGCCACAGGAAGAGGTCAGAACAGGAGAAATCATCAGGTGTTGGAGGCAGAGATTGACTGTAGTAAGCCTCCTGTAGAATGTTACACAATTCAGAGAAGCTATGCCCTGCTGATACAAGAGATTGGTCTCTAGCCTCCAAAACTGTGAGTCAATAAATGCCTGGTGGTTAAGCCAACCAGTTTGTGGTATTTTGTCGTAGCAACCCTGGAAAACTAAGATAGTACCTAAAGTTAATTGAGTGCTTACTGATCTATATTATAATGACATTACAGATATTTTCTTTTTATAAATTGTTGGGGTAAGCACTATAAATATATTCATTGAATAGATGAGACTACCAAAACTCTAATAGAATGGGGATTAGTACCTTGCTCAAGGTCACACAGGTATTGTGTGGCAGGGCAGGTAGTCTGGTAACAGTCTGATACCACAGCCCACATTCTTACCACTTTGCATACTGCCTCCCAGTACAGAAGGCAGCATGAAAATTAAACATGATTCTCATTATTGAAAACTGATTTTCAATCAATGTTCGGCGATTCTTGATCAAGTCTCAAAGTAGAAAACTGTGCTTGATAATTTTCACTTAGCTAGTTAGCTAGATTTGGTAGAAAACCTGAATAACTTGGTAGAAAACCTGAGTTAATATTCTAATGGTCCAAAAAGGCAAAAATACATGATCACTTATTTATCATTTGTCTTGAGGAAGCTCACCTCTATTCAAGCAAGCTAGCAGTTGCATGTGTATAGCATATCTTTCTTAGTTGGTTTACAGGATAAGTATACTTTCTATTCTTCATGTGTTAATGCCAGAAAGTTTTAGTAAGTAGCTATAGAGTGCAATGACAAGGTAGTGGGAAAGGTAACTTGTTAACAACTAGCATAGGGACATTCATATAGTAGGTTCTCAAGCAATACATGGGTTCTGAATTTATTAATGAATTAATAAATTTATGAAGCAGCTAACATATTCCTACTATTGTGTAACAAAAATGAATGAGACAGTTACTGCCAGTGAGATTCCTAACAGTGTAGTGAAGGAGACCTAACATGTACAAAGTTAATTATAATTAAACGTGATCTGTTTAAAGATTTTAAAAAGTAGTTATGAGGTATAAAAGTTGTACAGAATAGCCACTGATTAGGTTTGGGATGGTGGTGGAATAGGAAAGATTTATACAGGAATGAAATTCTAAATAGAGGTTTTTAAGAAGGCATTTAAAATTTACCAGAGAGGCAATGAAACTATAGTGTCTTTCATTTGTTCATGCATTCAGCAAACTTAGTGAATGCATATCATAGACCAAATACTATTTTTAGGACGTGAGATTTTCTTCTGTTAACTTCATTGCACATAAAATGGTATTAAACACAACACTGACACCAAATAAATCATTATTGGTTGATTGATTGATTTATGTGGTTTATCTCTAAGCCTTGAAAGCAATGGGCTAGGAAAAAAAGAGTACAATCCTAGTTTTTACAATTAAGCTGCTCAGAACTAAACCTTAGTCTAAGACTGTTTCCACTTTTGTTTAATCCTCACAATAAGGAAGTACTCTATGAACACTGTAATTTTTGTAGAGGCTTAACATTTTCAAGGAGTGCACGAAACCTGCGGGCAAGCAGACATCTGAAGAATTCTCTACCCATCTTCTACCCACACAGTTTACAGGCAGAATACCAGTGATAGGCAAATGGGCTTTGAACTCAGGGTTCACACTAAACCATGAACACAGTGTTTTATGTATGAATACCTTTTTTCAAAAATAATCTTGATTATACTCAAATCTGATCTAGCATACTGACTTAAGTAGCATAAAACAATTTCACTGTATTATATTGAATACGAAAAATCCTTTCCTTCCCTCTTCAGTGACAGCATTACACGGGCTTCTTGTTGGTTTAATTCACCAAGGTACTCTTTTTTTAATTGAACATGTTAAACAGTCACAAAATGTTGCATATGGAAATGGTTCCCAAGGATTATCCATTGCTTTGAAATATACAACTTTAGGAAATGATTTGCTGTATTGGTTCAAGTTCCTCATTAAAGAAAATACCCCAATGCAACAATCAATGCCTTTCAAAATGACAGAATTGGGCATATACAAATTCATAGCTGTGAGAAAATGTCCCAAAGCCAAGAATTCAGCTGTATCATTTTTCTCTGACTTTATTCCAAGAAATTCTGAAGAAAAATAAAGTTAACTTTTCCAATACAGAATGATGGTAGAAAGGGACAGAGACTCAAATATGTTCATCCTTTTGCTTCTTGGCAATTCTACTCTCCCCTTGCAAGTATACATATAAATTATCCAGTTCCTTCATTTCCTCTTCTCATTCATCAAGAGGATGCATCTTCATTTGAAAATCACTTTTTAGCTTTTAAGGATAATTCTGTAAGAGCGGGATGGTGTTTCATTCCAAAACAATAACAACAAAATTGAATCTTGGATACCCTGTAGCAATACATAAAGGAGCCTCTTAGAACCTCATGGAATTATGGTATCTAAGTTTAAATAGGAAACAGGAGAAATTCAAATTGGGATTCTAGGAGTTAGTCATACCTGCTAGGCTTTTTCTGATTTCTAATGTAATTTATAGGAGGTTTGATATTTCAAAATCACGTGATATGTAGTCATTCAAAAGGCACAGCATTAGTAGCCTGGGCAGGTACAAACAAGAATAACATAAACATATACTCTTAAAAAGCCAACAGCCTGTTGTATGTACAGAGAGGATGTGGTATTTGTTGATTACTTATTCTATACCTGGGACTGTGGCAGATCATTTGCATACACTTCATCTAATCTTCTTAACGACTCTCTGATGCAGTTTATGTTACCTCTTTTTTAGAGAATAGGTTTTCATCTGGTTGATCAAATTAGCTAATGGTGTAGATACAAGACAATTCCATTACCATCAGTCTAGTCAAAGCCACCATCATCTGTAGACTCGTCCATTCAAATTGTTTCCTAATTGGTCTCCATTTTTTTTCAGACAATTTTCAGTCTATTCTTTATTTGAAAGCCAGGATAAACTTTCAAAAAATGCAAATGAGACCATATCACCTCTCTGCTTGAAATACTTCAGTGATTTTGCTTTTCATTTAGACTGAAGTCCTGACTCTTCTCAGTGGTGGGCAATATAGTACTGAATTCTTGAACTTCATTTCTTCCTTCTCTTCCACTATCTACTTCCTCCTGCCCTTATGATCCTTATGCTGTACTCATATTGATCTTCAGTTTCTCACACTAAACCAAGCTCACTCTAGCCTCAAGACCATAATAAAAATATTGACCTTTGTTCTGAACTCTTCCCAAATCTCAGCCCCCTTGCTATCCCACCTAACATGGTGAACACATCTTTGGGCGCTTCTTGGCCTAAATATTCCCTCCTTAGAGAGGTCTCCTCAGATCACCCTATATAAATTAGAACTCTACTGTTACACTTCAATATAACATGGTTCCTTCACATCGTGTTTCACAATTTTAAAAATTTTATTTATGTGTTTCAGCCAACTAGACTGTAAATGTTTGGCATTGGGATCCTGTTGCTTTGACTCATTGTTGTATTCTAGACATCTAGCAGTGCTTAGCTCATGGTAGACAATAAATATTTGTTTAATACACAAATAAAGTAGTCTGGGAAGCTCTTTAAATTAGCTGCCAGCACAGGAAATATCTCCAGAGTCTCAAAAAAAAACTCATCATCATAGCCTATGCCTACCAAACTTCTATATTTCTGATGTTGTACTGAGTCACTAATACATATTTCTTCTAACTCTCAGAGGAATCCAAAGTGAATGAGTTATGATTTCATTGCTGATGAAACAGAGACTACCAATGTTAAGTAAATTATCTAATCTTGTCTAAATGGTTCAGAATATATTCAAAATGAGTTTTACTCTAAATCAATACTTTCCATCTCCAACCGTTGGTCATTTTTTTTTTGATATTTGACTGTGTTGGTTATTTTTCTCTTGCTTTTCAGAGCCTTTTCTGCTGTGTCCTGGGAGGCTGGCCTCTATGGATTGAATCCCCCAGATTCTTTTGATCCTCTCTCTCCTGCATTCTTTTTGTCTTTACCTAATGGGGGGGACTCACAGAAGATAATAGAGTAGTAGGACAGGCCGGGATAGTTATTGCCCCTGACCCTACTGCTCTGGTCAGTTTCTGTTGGTGGCCCTTTTCCATGACTACAGAGATCACTGGTTTTGGTAAGATCCTTGGCATCCTGACCTCTTCAGGTCCTTCTCTGTAAATTGTCTCTTCATTGAAATCTCATTTGGTTTCCATTTTTGATGAACCACCTTTGATAGACCATCTGTTTCCAGCCAAGATTTGAAGATTTCTAATTACACAAAAAACTTTACTCTTTGATTTCATGAATATAGAAGGGAAGAGAATGATAGTATTCTGGAGTTTATAGTGAAAAGTTTTCTCCATGATGATAATGACAATGAAAACAATATTTAATAAGCTTTCATGCTTTTGCTGCGCAGCAGGCCTCATGAGAAGCACCTTATATCCTCTATTTAACTACTCTAGGAGACAGGTGCTGTTATACTAACTTTCATATAAGGCAATAGGCACAGAGAGTTTGCTTCATTTATCTGAAATCAAAAGTTGCAAAAGCTCAAGACTTGAACCTGGCCAGGCTGACTCCAAATCCACTGCTCTATATCAATGCCATAATTATCATAACATAGCCCATAGGCAAAAAAAGAGTGAATCAAGTACCTCAGGGCAATTTGGAGAATTGCATAAAGCAGCTCATCAAAATCTCAACATTTCTTGGCAGGCTCAGGCTTTGTCTCAAAAATCCCTGGAAATACAGCTTTGTACCTCAAGATATATTTTCTTACTTTTATATTGACTTGTTTCCATTCAAATATATCAGTAAAATTGAAAATTCATGAAAATTTAGCAAGTTTTGTTTACAGGTTTTTCTGTGCCTGACATATGTTTCTCGTATTCAAGATATCCAGATCAATGTGGGACAGTTTCTGAATATGTTCCCTTGGAAGCTTTCAATAGTAGAACCTCTGTCACATTCTATGTTTATTTGAAATGTAATACATAGTTCCTATCAATAATGTAAGGGTATCTCGAACACATACCATACAGTTTAGTTTTAGGTACAGACATTAAATGTTTGACATCATATGTCATTTACAAAAAGCATTTTCTAATCCTGTGGGAAAATTATCACTCTTACGCTTTATTGATCAACTGATTTTAATAACACATTGGCTACCTAATTTGATCTCCATAAAAACCTGTGAGACATGAGCTCCATTTTACTAGAGAGGATCTGATGCTCAGAAAGAAGCAACCTGGTCAAAACTAGTCCACCTGAATGCTGGTTTGAGTTCACATGTATATAAGCATGAAAACTTATTACATATTATTTTCATTGTTATTATCATCATAGAGAAAACTTTTCGGTATAAACTCCAGATCACTCTCATTCTCTTCCTTTCTATATACCTGCTGCTGGCTGCTGATATTAAAGATACAGATTTCACTTGCTAAAATTCCTGAGAAGAGAGGAATATGCTCCTACTAAATGAATTTGGTCTTTGCTGAATGTCCAAATTTAAACCAAG
Source organism: Tamandua tetradactyla (assembly GCF_023851605.1). NCBI lineage: Eukaryota > Metazoa > Chordata > Mammalia > Pilosa > Myrmecophagidae > Tamandua > Tamandua tetradactyla. The sequence goes on along the minus strand of NC_135334.1, from coordinate 64,058,544 downwards.
TGGGTCCTTTTGAATGGAGTCTTGGGGTATGAGAAATTTCTGGAGAGATTTTCATGAATATAAGGAAGCCATTTTTCCAAGAATTTTATTCATTTTCTCAGACAGCGTATTTGAGAAAATTTGCTTTCTTTGGCTTTCTTTTTTATCTGCCATTTCAAGCAATTAATGGCTTGCAGACTCTTCTAGTTCCCAGGAGAGCTTCAAAATATTAGTATTACTTCCAAATCCCCACAGTTAAACCCATTTTCAAATCAAATGATGCATTTTACAATTATTTACTTGAGGTAATTTAAAAATTGTCTTATTAGTTCTAGATAAGGTTTGAGGTAGTTTATCGTAAGAGCACAGGGGGAAAGGGCCACACACATTTGACACAATAAATCAATAATAGTACCTGTTGATATTAATTGAATGCTTATTATGTGCCAGGCATTATGCGAGTCTCTTTACACACATCATTGTATTTGTCCTCATCTATGACACGAACTGTTTTTACATATGACAAATTGAGATTTAGAGTATTGAAATAGCTTGCCGATGCAAATAAAATATGGTGTAGCTAGGATTTAAACCTGGTTTGTCTCATTTTCATACTCCTAGCTTGTAAGCACTGTGATATATGGGCTCTCTGAAAGCCCTTATATTCTACCTGCCACTCGTAGAGGAAAAGAAGGCAGTGATATGACACTGGAGTGTGGTGGGATTATATTTTTTTAGATGTCTGAGGAAAATTCAGTACCTGAATATATAATTTAGTTCCATACTTCCCTAGCAGATAAGACAACAAAGATAAAAAAATGAATGTAAAAAGTTTCAAGGAAATGGTAAGTGATCGATTTATGAATTAGTTAATTCCGACTTTGAATTCCAACAACTAGCTGTGTGCCTTTAGGCAGGTTGCTTCTATTCTCTGGGTCTCTATTCAGTCATCTATAAAACAGAGATAATGAAACTTTTTGTGTTACTGAAAAGTTTATAGATTGTATATGCAAGAGATCTGGCACAGTTCCCTACAGATAGTATACTTAACTCTAGCTAAGAGCATTGTGAAGTTTATTCCTCAGAATAATTCTGCAGTTTAGGGCTCATAACCTATCACCATCACCAAAGAAGAACCTGAGGCTTACAAAGGGTTAAGAATTTTGTGAAGGTCCTGCAGAGCTGGGATTAAACTCATCTACATCAACCACACAGTCAACATATTTTGTTTCCATTACACATGGTTTTTATTATCTAATCAAAGCAGGGAGACCTGTTTATCAGAGAAGACAAACATTTTCCTGGCATGCAGTCCTGAGATGCATTGGCCATCAGGACCTTTAGATGAGGAGCTGTCAGCAAAATAACGACCAATGTCTGGATGACAGTTTCACATGAAATGCAAAGGCCTTCCCTGTAGCACTGCTTCTTAAATCACAGGCCCATAGTAAAACTCAAGGGTATAGTGGAAAATGAAGTTATTTAAGGCAATTTTGTGGGGGTGGAGAGAATGATGTGACCCAGACATGCTGCCTTCTCATGGTCTGACTTAATGCAAGGTTAAAGATGGTTGTCTCTAGAGAAATTAATTTTTATAATATACCCATCCATAGTAAAGTTTTGTTGTCAGACTTTTGATTTAAGTATGGCAAACAGTGGGGGAGTTTTGATGTATATTTCTTTAATTCCAAGACCATGAACAGTTTATGGAGACTTCATGATGGGGTGAACATGAAGGATATGACACATATTTTTCCAGGAATTTGGCAAGAATTTAAGGAAATATAAGAGAAACTTCATGGGACTTTGAGAAGGAAATGGCCCTAAAACATGAACGGTCAACCATCACTTATGAATTATAAAGCTATTCCCTATTTTATGGCTGCCAATTACTTTTAACCAAACATAAGAGTTGAATTAAATCTTCCTTAATAAGAGGAAATATATATAAATATATATTTATAAATATATATATATATATATTTGATCCTGGTTCACATAGCTTGGTAATATGTTGTTTCCTTAACTTACATTTCTTTGATGTCTATTAACAGAGACAATACTGACACCCCCTCAGAGGGTCATGGGGGAAAATCAAATGGAATAGAATATATAAGGTCCTTTGAAAAACTTAAAGTATTGTACAGAGGAGTTACATTAAGCTGATACATGTTTTCTAAATGTGGGCTAAATTTCCAAAAACCCATATAAATAATCCATTGTTCTTTTAGTGATAGATGTTCAAATATCAGATCCAAATTACATATAAATATCTTTACTTATATATATAAATTCCATTGGGAAGTCTGAATTAATATTTGTTAATGCCTACCATGAACTAGGTATTTTAAATACTTGATCCTGTTTAGTATTCATAGCAATGCTATGAAGCACCAGCACCTTCCTATCACTGTTAGGAGGATCTACAACAACTCAGGTCTTGGCAGCTGGTATTCCCAGGCAAGTCCTATAAAGTGATGGTGGACACACTCAGAATGCCTGGTACCCTAGTCTTCTTTCTTTCTACCCACTTATGACTCCATTTCTTGCACTCGCTGTAGGAAGAGCTGTAGTAAGAAGGGGCTCCGTGAACCTCTCCTGGGGGCATGTTCCCACGTGTCCACAGAACAACATATCTTTGTGCAGATAAAGATAGACTGGGGAACCCATGCCTGTCATCTTACTGAATCTCATTTTGTAAGAGTTCTGAATGCAGCCTGTTCCCCAGCCCATGTAGTGGGGGCATCATGGAATTTATTCTGAGCAGTGGCGCAGATCAGGTGGTGTCCGTTAAGGCACCAACATCACCCAGTAAGGTGTTACACAAATGGTCGTTGCTCAGGGACAGATGAAAGCTAAATGAAAATGATATTATGAAGTGACCACTTTATTTGATAAAACAGAATCCAAGAAGCAATATCACAAAATCTCATTATTATCAGATGATTACTTCTTCATGATTCAACCTCATTAACTAGTAAATTAAGCCAAAGACCAGGATGTGATCCTTGCTGATGAACAAGCACTACCAACAGGAAGGAGAAACTCTAATGTAGAGCACATATTCTCACAATTCATGGAAATTAACATTCTTGCATTAGGAAGCATAAAAAGAAGCTAAAATAGGATGATATAAGATACATTAAATGTAATAAAGATGAAATGTTAACTGTGACAATAATACCAATTTTATTACATACAGCATATATATTAGAAATTCAGAAATAATTTGGTAAATTGAATATATATTTAAAGCTATTAAATATAGTAATTATAAAATGGTACATGGTAATTTTTAAATAATGTTAATTAGAAAATGCATATCCAGGTATACCAAGGATGGCAGAGTTTTGAAAAATCATTTGATTATGGAAGCCTAAATGTTATATAACTATAATAAAAAAAATTCAACCATATTGCTGTGCTCACAGACAGAAGAAAAACTAAAAATAATTCCCCAAAGACCCAGAAAAAGACAGAAGAAGGAAGAAGGGAGGAGGAGGGGGGAGGAAGGGGGGGGAAGGAGGGGGAGGAGGGGGAGGGTAAGTAAATTCAGAAGCCCACATTATCCTGAGTCACGTGCCAATACCAGAACTTTAGAGCTCCTGTGAGTACATGTCAGCCTAGAAATGAAAAGCTAGGCTGCTGACCCTTTCAAGGTGGTGATAGAAAGGGAGGTTGTAAATCTGAAACCCTGCATGGAGGGCAAAATCTATCTGTGTATGGAACAGGGAGTCAAAAGGTGTTTGTAATTTCCTTGGTGCTATGTGGAAAATAACCACAACATCCATATTATCAGTGCCTTCTGAACATTTGTATCTATATGGATACTGATGTAGAATTTGTATTAGGTGAATGGTCTGGGACAGATCAGATAGAAAAATTAAATGGCATTGTTTTGGAGGAGTTATAATTTATAGATCATAGCAAGAGCTAAAGCATATTCTCTTTGCAGGGAAAAAAATCTCACCTGAGGACCCTCAGGATTTGCACACATTAGGTTCAATCAAAGATGTACTGAAAACAAGAAACTGCCAAATATGTGAGAAAATAGAATATTTATAAGCAACTGTCAGTAGAAATAGGCAGAAGATTTAGACTCTAAAAACTACAGCTATTAGAGATATCAGATAGTGAAAACATAAGCATTACTTTTAAAATATTTAAATATGGATACACAAAGAGACAAACTGATTTTTAAAAGCAATGAGTAGGGCTTAAATTCAATTATATTAATTAAAAAATACTGAGAATGCTAATGGATTAAACACAGCTGAAGAGGATGTTGACAAACTGAAAAAGTCAACTATAAGGAAAGGAAAGAATGAAGTTTAAGAAGTTAAACAGATGAGCAATATTTAAAAATTCATTATGGGGCACATAGGATAGAATAAAAATAAAAGAATTAACTGGCATTCTAGAAGAAAATAGAGAAACATGACAGAAGGAATATTTATAGAATCAAAAGCTAGAATGTTTCAGGATTTAATGAAAGGAACAAATTATTAGATTCAAGCACACTATCTCATAACAGACTAAATCAAAAGAAGTCCAATTCCTGACATGAGATAAACTATTGGCCACTAAAGATAAATAAACTAAAAGCAGGCAGGGAGAAAAAACATATTGTCAAACAGAAAACAATTGGAGTGAGAGACTGGACTTCTCTACAACATCCCTAGAAATCAGAAAACAGTGGAATAATACATTGAAAAACGGTCAGAGAGAGAACTATTAAAAGAGAATGGAACACTCAACAAAACTATATATTTAAGTACAAAGGCAAACAAAGATACCTTCAGATAAAATCAACTTTACTGTACAAAATAAATGTTTAAATCAATATGCTTAAGGAAAAATTGAAACAATTCCAGAAGGTAGGGCTGTGATTTAAAAAGAAAAAGGAATTAGAAACAAAGAAATTGAAAAAACATGGAGGTAAATCAATACAACATTTTGATACTAATGATGGTGATAATATTAACATCTAAGTTATAGAGCTAATAAAAAGCAAAGCAAGAAAATACTGCAACACTTTACAAAAACAGCATGGGACCAATATGGAAGACATTAAAAACTTATTAAACTTGGGAAGGAGGGATTAGAAAGGGACATGAAAAACTTCTGATGGATATGTTCATTATTTGGATTGTGGCAATATTTTATCAAGGTATACCAACGTTAATAAGTATCAAATTAAACACTTTAAATATATGTAGTTTGTTTTATGTTAAATATACCGTAATAGAGCTATAAACTAAGGGCAGAAAATTACAAAAATATCTAGATAAATGGAGAGAGATGTCATTTCCATGGACAGAAAGACTCAGTAAATTAAAGGTATCTGTGCACTACGATATAATAAAAAATCAGTGTCCTACACTGATACAATTCCAAAAAAAAAAAAAAAATTCCCAGACATTTTTCTCTTTTGGTAAATTGACAAGATGATTAAACCAACTTAATAGGAAAGAGGGTTTAGAATGACCTAGATACTTCCGAAGAAGAACAAGATATGGATGTGTCCTATCAATTATTGAGACGACATGAAAGCATAATAATTGGGGTGAGCCATGGTGGCTCAGTGGGCAGTGTTCTCGCCTGCCATGCTGGAGACCTGGGTTCAAGTCCCACGAGCCTGCCCATGTTTAAAAAAAAAAAGAGCATAATAATTGATACAGGGATTGTCATAGATATTAATGCAGAAGGGAGAAATAAACAATAAACCCTAATACAGAACTCAGAATACAGATTTATAGATTCCGGAATATACAGAAACTTTAAGCATAGCAGAAGTAATGAGGTAGGAAATTGGGGAAAAATGGATTTTTTTGTCAGTGCAGTGATAATATAAAAAAATTGGTTTTTCATGTGAAAAAATAAAATAAAAATGATCCCTACTGCAATCATCCTAAAAAGAAATTCTGGATAGTTTAAAAATTAAAATCTTAAAGGTAAAATTTTAATATTGTAGGAGAATATCTCTTCCTTATCATGAAGATTAAGATACAAAAAGCATAATTTATGGAGGAAAAACTGATAAATTTGATTATATTAAAGTTAAGAATCTATATTCTTCCAAAGTTATCAAAACAAAAAAAAGGGAGTGAAAATACAAGCCACAAACCAGAAGACATTTACAACACATTTACTGACAAGAGATTATTACATATATGATTATATATAAAGGACTTCTAGCACTATAAGAAAAGACAGCCAAATTCAAGCTGGTAATTATCAAGTCTGACAATATCTGGTATCAGGGAGGTTATAACTCAAGGACAATTTATAGTATGCTGGCAGAGGTGTTGTGGGTGCAACCATCTCGGAAATTACTTTTCCATTATCATGTACATTTGAAACAGCACATACCCTACAATCCAGCAATTTTACTTTTCGGGATGTATACTCTAGAAAACATATTGCTTATGTAAACCAGGTGACATGTATAAAGATGATAATAATAGCATTATTATTATTAAAAAAAAAATTGGGCGGGCCATGGTGGCTCAGCAGGTAGAGTTTGCACCATGCTGGAGATCCGAGTTCAATTCCCAGTGCCTGCCCATGCAAAAAAGAAGAACAACAACAAAACCCAAATGCTCATCCATAGGAAAATGGTTTGGACACCCAATGGTTACCTCATATAGAATTGATAATGAATGGATTATAGCCATATGCTTAAACATGTATGAATCTCATAAACCAAATGTTGGATGGAAAAAAAAGTAGAGAGAAATATATCCAGTATGACACATGCATATAAAGTTTCTAAAGATACATATAAATGTGGCTAAATCTAAAATAAATGGGAAATAAATGATAATTTAGAAGTGAGTTTTGATAGTACTGGTCATGTTCTGTTTATTAAGGTATATAAGGGGTAAACTGAACAAAATTCTTCTAGACAAAGGAAGTATCTTTTAACACGAAGATAATTTAAAACCTCAAAGTCCTAAACTGTATGAACACTATGATTTTGGACATCCATAAATACAGGCTTGACAATACATGCTCTGTAGACATGCTTGTCTACAAACTAGACAAAGGCTGAGAGGAACAATGCAAAACAATCGAATGAGTCATAGCATGACGGTCACACAAACATGTAATCTGCAAACACGCATACACCCACACACTTCTCTAAAGCTTACTTGGCTGTCACTGATAGTTCTCAGTATTAAAGTGTAATTTGGAAAACTAATGTTCAAATGATTTCTAATTGTTCATATTTCATGAAAATTAACTTATACAAGTATTTTATTCTATACCTGGTTAAGAAATTTAAAAATAATAATTGTCTGATAAATATTAAGCTAACTCCTACAAATGATTGCAACCTATTAGCTTTTAGTGGCATTTCTTAACAATAATTAGTCATTTAAACATTATAGTATATGTTTAACTTCAATGGCTGGATGACTACCTGAAATTCCTAAGAATATAAACAGTAGTATTTGTGTCTGGATCCTTACTTGCACTAAATCTCAAGATTATGCTGTTTATTGGGGTTTTATTCCTCAGTATGAATGAGGAACAATTTTAAGGAACAATTTTCATGGATTGGAAGTACAGGCTCAATCTGTTTGTATAAAGTCATTTGTAATACAACTCACACAACAGATAAAGCCAACTCTCTTTCAGCAAATAGTGTATTGATTTTACAGCTGCAAATGCATATTGTACTATTTAGAGAAAATGTCTGTCCTAGTATCTGCCTATTCCCTGGGAATATCTGCCCACGAACTAAATAGTAAGGTGAGAACTCCTCTAATTTGTTTACACTGTGTGGTATTTATCCCTGGATGCAGTAACTGTTAGAGGAGAAGGGAAAAAAAAAATACATGTAACAATGAACAACTTATTTCTTTATTAAGGGAAGGAAAATTAAAGAGAGAGAAAATGAGAAAGCAAAGACATAGTATGGCCAGACACAGTTTTAGAAACTGATAACATAACATTTAATAAAGCACAGCCCCTGCATTAGGAGATGAGAGTATAACAAGGTCGATTATCAAGTTCAATGCCATGGGAATAGTGCTGTCATGTAGATATTTTAATGGTCCAGGTAGAGTCCCAGGAAGAAGCAAAAGCTCTGGTTGATGAACAGTGAGTCAAGGCAAGGGTCATAGGAGAGGAGATGCTGAGCCATAAAGGAGGTTTCTGAGAGAATGAGGGGAAGAAACATATTCAGGACCAACCATTCTTTAGTATTGCAGTCTGAAAAAGGAAGACTCATTTAGAGAAATATGCATCATTCACTGAGCTAGGAGGAGGAGCACATAGCAGTCTAGGAAACTAGAGAGGAAAGGACAAACAGGATAAAATTTGTCTTGAAACCGTTAGGAGTTTTGAGTGAAGCGATGGCATATGCATTTTTAATTTTAAATATATTTCTTTGGCAAGATTACACAGGTCTCTGTTTCAGAAGGACCACAAAATATATAAATGGCTGTACAAAAATCACTGCTAATATGTGTGTATTATTATAGATACTTGAAGCTGAAAAAGTGACATAAAAATTAAGGATTCTCAGAATCTTTTTAAGAAAAGAATTTTCAGATGATTGGAAATTTGGAGATCTGAGTGTGAAGGAAAATATAATAGGCAGCAACTCCTGAAATTACTGAATTTACTGTCTGTTGCTTATGTGCTAGGCACTCTGCTAAATATTTTATATATACTATTTCATTTAATCTTTCTAATAACTTCAGGAGTAGTTTTTTTTTAACTATGCTTTATAGAAGAGAAATCTAAGGATTAGGAAACCTAAATAATTCAAATCATGCATTTAGCAATTGGAATAGTAATCTTCTTTCAAACTCTGAGTATTTGAATACAAATAAAGGACATGGAGTCCACATCATTGGCTTAAAGATGAGAAGATCACATACCTTGCATTACACAAAATAACTATAGAGTTCAAGACAAGATAGTGCTATCATGAAATTAAGCCAGATAATGAAGTCAGACAACCTAAAATCAAAGGAAAATTACTACTCTATGAAAAGAGGAAGCTGCAAAGAGCCGTAGAAAACCTACCTTCATCTCCTCCAGCCTAAGATTGGCCATTGAATCCAATGGGTAAGGAATGGAGGACTTTTTGAAAGAGTATGGTTAATAACAATAAAAAACAGCTAAGGTCTCAATGACAATCTGCTTATTGAATATACACTATGCCCCAAGGTCCTTTACACATGAGCTCACTAGTGCCTGAAGAAGTTAAGTGACCTGTCACAGTTTATCCATTTCCAAAGCTCATTCTCTTATGTAGAACTGCTTTTGACATCTCACTGAGTCTAAGGAATATCTAAACGACTACGTAGAATTGAAGTTTAAATTGACCTATCAATTTACTACAACAACAACTTTTCTACCTTAGTCACGTCTTTTTGCCTTAAAGGAATAATGCAGAGGATGGCCTAGAGTGGGTCATGGCTGTCAACTAGTCATAGATTAGTTGAAGAACAGGGTCCACAGAATCACTTCAATGATAAGTGAGATGTTTTTAAGTTGCAAAATTCTCACGTGGTTAATGGGTGTGGGAGATATCCTAAAAAGGTTTATTAATAAATGGATGTTCATATATTTCCCCCAGGTGCCCTAAGGTACCCAAAAGAGCTCTGCTATAAGAAAACTCATTGTACAAAAATTTAAATTCACAAAAGAGACACATTAAGGAGTACTTATTCTCAAGAGAAAACCAATTTTCACACTGCACAAGGATTTCTTTAACTAGAAAAATCCCCCCTAGTGTATTTCAATTAGGTTTCCATTTACAAAAGGGAAAAAATCAATTTGCAGGCAAGTTCGCAATGACACATATAATGCATAAAGCAAAATACTGTAGTATCACTTTTTAGAGTTTTGAGCAATCTCCTGGGCAGAAAATACTTTGAAAACCACACACTGAGATGATTCATTCTGGCAGATGACATAGAAAGCATTGTTCCAATCTCAAGTTGGTTCCATGGATGATAAATCCATCAGAACCGAGAATTCAGTGCGTCTGGCAAAACTCCCATATTAACTCCTACTGATGAACTCCTTTTCTAATATATATTTTTCCTCTTGCTATTATCTGGAAACAAGTTGACAATGGCTCCTTACATATAGAACTTATCTAGACTTTCAGATACTTGGCTTATAAATCCTTGGCAAAAACCCTTGATAAGGAGACTAAACTAACTCAGCCAGATGTTAAGTAACCATGTTTGACTTGAAATATTTGCAGCTCTTTAGATTAATAGACACTTGAAAATTTTAAGGATAAGAAGAACTTTCCCCTCCCTACTTTTCAGGGGTAGTTTTCATTCAGAGTAATAAACTTTTCAGACTTATGATTGTCATCCCTGCATAAAGCAGCATCCAATAAACTGTGTGGAGAACATGAAATTTATTGAAAGCATAAACAGTAACTATGGCTGCAAAAGAAATTCGTTTTGTCCTTGCAAGGATGAATAAACTGGAAAAGATTTTCACATAAACTAAATCTGTTACATAGATGTTCCTTTCCTGAAAACCTTTAGCAGTTTGATAATGGCCAGCATGTCAATGATGGTTAGATGTAAGTCACTCTAAATGGCCTCTTAAATACCAAAGGGATACAGGAGAGAAAGCATAGCACTTAGAAAGGAATAAAAAGATCTGTGTGTTTTTCTTAGTGCTGAGCTCTCCCAAGAACCACCTACATGACCTTGGGCCTCTCTATTCCTTATATGCAAAATGGGGACCAAAATATCCACTGTACATACCACATAACCCAGGGTGTACTAGTATATATATATCAGTTTTGTGATCATTGATACTACCTCTTCTCACTCAATTATTTTATAAAGTAGCTGTCTGACTAGTAATTTGACAAGAGACCTGAAAATATTTTAGGAATTATTAGCAATTACAAATCAAATTCTAGTAACTACTATAAATCAGTCAAATTGTACCAACATTTACAGATGGCTCACAGCTCTGTGTCAAGCCCTTTCCTAAGATCTTGGGGTAGAAACATGACAATGTTTGAAAATGTTGTTTACTCACAAAATATGGTAGATTTATTATAAAAATGGTTCCAATTCTCCATACATTTCTGTCACCAGGCCCTTTGCAGGGAGACTTTGTAGCTCTTCCCATCAAGAAGTACATTTCTCCAACTCTTTTATCTGCGATAACCTTCTGACCTTCTGGGCTAATCATCAACAGAATTTGATGGACGTGAAGGTGGGCTTTTTCTGAGCCTAGGCTTCTGGAGATCTTGTGCATTTCTACACTCTTAGACCCTGCCACTGCCATGAAAATAAGCCTTGAATTAGCCTGTTGGAACTTAACATACTGCATGTAGAAGAGTTCACTTGCATTAGCAAAAACCCTTCAATACAAACCATTTGTACTCCAAACATCTGACAGAATCCTAACTAGATCAGCACTTCCACCTGCCTAACCTACTTCTGATTGCAGATGCATGAGTGGGCTTAACCAATCCAGAAAATATTTACCCATTGACTTATTAGAAACAATGCTTATTGTTTAAAGGCCTGAGTTCTGTTGTAGGTTGTTTTGTAGCAATAGCTGACCATTGCAGCCAGTAATTATAAATCAAGTTTCAGTTTGCAAATTCCTCCAAAATACTTAGGCAATCTTTGTCTTGATATTGTGCTTTGCTGCATATGACTTTATCATTCAATATTAAGCAAGTCCATTTCCCTGAATTAGAGGACCTCTGTCTTGAATCAGGGTTGTATTGAATCTAACTTTCTGCTTCAGAAAGGACTGTAAGCCTGAAAGATGCTGCCAGGCTGCCTTTGTAAAGAGCAAGTTTGCTCCTATTACTCCCCCACAAAGACACTCGAACATGCAGGGTAATGCTCAATTTAGGGGCTGTGTATCCATCGGTCAAAGCTCTCCAGGTTAGTCTTCTTGGAACAGAGAATATAAACTCCCAATCCTATCAATCCAAAATGTGTACAGTGTTCCAATTATATTGTACAAGTTAATGTTTCTTTAGAATATATCCTTCATTTTCAATCCTTGCTTATGTTGTTTTCTGAAAAGGATTCCATTACAGTTCAACCTTTTAAACTCTACCTATTTTTAAATGCCAAATCAAATGCTACCTCACCCAGAGTCATCATGATTTCTCCAAGAATTATTAGTCTTTCTAATCCTCTAATCTTCTGTATGATTTGCTTTTCCCTCTATCATAACCCCTATCATAGCTTAACTCTTACAGTGATTATCTCTGAATAGTTTCTGTTCCCAGATTGCATTGGGAGGACTTAAGAGCAGAAACCATGTCTTGCTCGCATATGTATATACCACTGTGTCTGGAACAACGTCTTCAGATTAATTCAGTAAACATATGCCAGATAGGCAAGTACTATGTACCAGAACTTGTGTTTTGCTTTGTAGATAAAAATAATGAAAGGCACAGTCGCAAATCTCAAGGAGCTTACATTTTGCAAAGACAAATTAGGCATTCAAGTAAGAAAATTGATGGGGTCAAGTAATGGATAACAGAATGGAGACAAAATACAAAGGAGAGATCAATGACATCCAAGGGTTTCAGGGCAGATTTTGTTATGTAGTATCATTAGAACTGAGTCTAGAACGATGGAAAATGCTGGAAATAAGGCATGTTCCCTAATTGAGGACATTTTCTGACATGAAACATTTGAACTTTGAAGTAATTGGCAGAGGAGGAGTTAGAAGAATTGTAAGCAGATTTTGCATTTTTATAGGTAACGCTGTTGTGATGTGGAGGATTTATCATTACAGTCATGGAAGAAGGAGGGAGGCCTGCTCAAGCCTATCTTAATAATCATTCATTTGAAAGATAATGAGTATATCACTTAGATAAATAGTGAATGGGAATGGAAATGAGGAGATGGATTAGAGCAATATCAGGAAGTAGCATCTGTAGGTAGAACTGCTGCTCTTGCTTGCAGTGTAGAAGCACTCAGCAGAAAGGTAGTGTGCTAAAGAATTGATAATTTTCTTACTCCAGCTCCCACTTGGAAACTCAGTATGATTTTGACCCAAGGATTTAGCCCTTGAGTTTCTAAAATATGCAGCTTTTAGAAGGGAACTTTGAATTCCTGTAGATACTGGTGAGTGGGTTTAGCAATGTTTTGTAGCCTATATTTAGACCTTTTGCAAATATAATCAGAGCAGGTGCTAGAAGCTGTATACCACCACAGGAGACTTTGCAGGACACCGCTTCACTCTGCATCCAAAGTTAGAGTAACTTCTGGGGACACGTGTGACTTCTTCAAATCAGTAAGTGACCATTTACTTTCTCTTTTGTCATTTTACCTTTCTTTTTTCCCCATTAAGCTCTAACTGAGCCTAGTTTCAGAGTAGTGGACTGTGAAAGTGGGCTAAGAAGATTAAAGTTCTCTATGAAGAAGGTATGAAATATGACTCTGACAATTTGATGCTGATCGTTTGTGATGTGTGAAATTAAATCCTTATCCAATGTGCCTAGACAATGCAATTAGTCTTGGGTGTCTATATTAGGATACATTTCTTGTTAAATCAATGCAGGAACTCAGCTCAAAAATAGACCACTCTGGAGGAAATTTTTTTTTTTTTCTAAATGTAAGTAGTTCACTGCACCCAGGTTTCTAAGAAAGGGGAAAAAAAGGACAATGACAAATAAGAAAGCCAAATTACTTGTCTCTTGGAGTAAAGGAGATACATTAATTAATCTTTTGTTTATATAATTTTTGCATTTATGAATCCATTTTTTAGCATGTATTTATCAAGACCTATACACCAGACATCTGTATTAAGGATATTTCTGAACAAAACAGACTGGGTCTCTGCTTCATAATGTTTAGAAACCACTAAGGGGTAAGGAGATACTTTATACAAACACAGATATTAGTATAATAAAAAAATTATGATAATTGCTATGGAGAAGCTATGTAAATAGCCAACATGAAAATAAAACTGTGTCTGTGTCACAGCTATATTTGCCAGGTATCACCCTAAGACTTTTACATATATCAATTACTTAAGCTTTTCAAGGTAGGTTACAGTTGTAATAAGTGAGAGAAAGAGAGATTAAGAAATTTCCTCAGGATCATCCACCTAGTAACTGGCCATGTCAGAGGTAGAAACCAGACACCCAGCTTATAATGGGCATGGGCTTAACTATCAGGCTATCCATAAATGCTAATGCACACCTAGAGGCCTGGCATTCCTCTCTGTTATGACATAGCTTCGTCATCCCTTGGGATCCAGCCTTCTCTGACACATCAACTTCAACAGAGAAGGTTAATAACACCCCTGCATGTTTCTAAATACAAGTGGAATAACGCAGTGGGGTTCTGAATTTGTGCTTCCATGTCAGCCTGCCTTGACTTTTAATTCCTGCCTCTGACACTTACTGGGCTTGGGCAGGATGCTTAGCCTGTCTGTGCCTCGATTCTTTCACTTATAAAATGGGAGTAATGATAATGCCTGAGTCATGATTTTTTTTCTGAGGATGAAATGAACTCCTATGTGCAAAATACTTAGCCTTGTGTCCAGCGTATTGCAAGATCTCAAGTGTTGATGATGAAGAGTGGAATCAGATCGACTTAATCTCAAACTCATTTTTCTCATTTATAAACTAAAAATGTTTTCTTCACATTGTTTTTGTAATGAGTTACAAAAGAATATATTTGAAGTACTCAGAGGAGATCCTGCCATATACTAAGTGCTCAGTAAATGAGATCTATCATTAAAGAAGCAGAAAACATAAGTTTAGTTCTTAGTTCTCTCATTTGCTATTGGTTTAAAGTGGGAAAAATCATTCTACCTGCCTTGGCATAATGAAAAACTTGGCTGCTCTTTCCCCTCAATTTCTGAGGAAGCAATTTCTGAAACTTTAGAATTTCCTATGATAGAAGCAACTTTGGTTTTTCGTAGTGGTCGGAGGACCATGCCTGATAACTCATATGCTAACAAGATGACAGGAAGGGGCCAGCCACACCTGCAGTTAGGGCAGCTGGGCCCACCAGAATGATTAACCATGTGATTAGGGGTTGCAGTTTCCAGACACATCATATCATATGTACCCATGTCTCACCCACTGGGTGGGGAGGGAGGCAGCAGGTTGAGGTCATGATTTATCAATCATGCCTGTATAATCAGACCCCACATAAATCCAGGACACTGGATGATCCAATGAGCTTCCATGATTGAGACAAAACATCTGTCTGCTGGCAGGTGACCCTGTAACCAAATAATCAGGATTTAAGGGATGCTTATGATTACTTAATCATTATAGGATAATTCCTTTTTTTCTTTGAACTGTAAAAATCTTTGAACTGTAGTCCAACTGCCTTGATCTCCAATAAAAATTGTATAGCCTTTAAGTTGTTCCTTTGTGATTATAAAAACCTTGTGACTGATTCTCACTTCTACCCATTTTATCCATTTTTTTTTCGACTTTGGAGTCTTGTAGTCACTAAAGACAATCACTAATATTTACTAATGAGGGGCCTTGGGTAAGCCAAACCTAACCCATCCCAATCCAAAGTTATCTTAATAACTGAAGCTGGATCTAACCAAAATGGGCCTGCCTGACATGTGCAGTACTTAGACTCATTATAATACTAAAATTCATGCTCATCATATTAAGGCTTCCATTTTCTTACATACATTCTGTGACTAAACATGTAACCAATCTGTTCATGCTCAATAATTAGATCACCTCTAATTACATAATTTAGAACCATTGTGCTTATTATCCTAAAACCTGCCCATCTTTTAATACTATAAAAGTTTTAAAACTACCGCAGCTCAGGAAGACAGATTTTTGGCCCAACAGGCCATCTGCTCTCTTGTTTTGTGCCTTATAAAAAACTCTTTCTCTCTTTGAAATCCTAGTGTCTCAGGAAACGGTCACTGAGTACATCAGGCAAAGAATCGACCGCCTTAATCTGATCACTCATTCTCACTCCATGTGGAGAGGACATGGAAGCTTGCATTTGAGTCCCTCCCAGACCTTGTGCTATGTGTCTTTTTTTTTTTTCTTTTTTCTTTTGGATTCTTGTAATTTGCATCCTTTTATATAATAAAACTCTAATAATAAGTATAGCAATTCAGTGAGTTCTGTGAGTCATTTCAGCAAATTATTGAACCCCAGGGGGGAGTGGTGGGAACCTGCCCATTTTCATCCAGCTGGTCAGAAGTGTGGGTGGCCTGAACCCTCAAGTTTGTGATTGGTGCCTGATGGGCAATCTCGTAGAAGATGTCCTCACCCTGAGGTTCTGGCCTCACTCTGGTTTGAGTCAGAATTGGACTGAATTGAGTTACTGCCGTCTTTGTATTTGCTGATTGAATGTCTTAGATGATGTCGGAAGCTGTGTTGAAGTTGACAGAAATATTTGCAAAAACTACATACTGTCTAAAACTCATTTGCTTCATCTGTAAAATGAGGATAATAATAGCAAGCATCTTGACATGCTGTACAAAGAATATAAGAGCTCTAAATTAGCCCTCAATATTGTAAGAAATTGTTAAAAGTTTTGTCCCCTCTACAGACATTCATCATTGTGACCCTGGCATTTCTTCCTCCAAAAAATTTTTGTTTAATTAGAATAACTTTAATAAGCAGACAGAACCATCAAAATTAAAATTGTCAGGCGTCTACTCTTATTCAAATCTCGACCCCAGAATTCAAATTGGTTCCCAAAAGGGATCTTAAGTCCCTAAAATTTGAAAACTTGTAGTTTCTAAAATTTGACCATGACCACATCCTACATTCTTTTTTTTGTTCTTCCATAGCAACAGATGAGAGACCTGTTAATTGTGTCCCTTTGTTCAAGTTATTCAATTGCTCTATACTTCAGTTTTCCCAATGGTACAGCCGGAATAAATGTAATACCTATCTCATAGAGTTGTTGTGAGAATAAAATAACAAACTATAAACAAAATGTTTAACATGATATCTAGTACATAGTAAATAAAAGTAACATTAGCTAACTCCTATAAAGAGTTCATTTTAGATTTTGCCATCAAAATTATATGGGTTGGGTGGTGTGATGGTGGCTCAGTGGCAGAGTTCTCACCTGCCATGCTGGAGACCTGGGTTCGATTCCCGGTGCTTGCCTATGCCCAAAAGAAAAAAAAAATCATACGAGTTGTGGAGAAATCTTAATTCTCAGAGATTTTTGGATTTTGGAATTCTGTATAAAGTATTGTGGGTCTGTATTCTCCATGCCTCATGATCTCTGTTGGTGTTACTCTTATCCTTACTTCAAGAATAAGATCTGAAAACACCTTCCCAGAAAGTCTGTCCAGTTTCTTGCAACTGAAATGAAACTTCCTGCCTTCTATTCACACCATTCCTCATTATTCTAACAGCATGCATGACATTTTCAGCCAGGTGTTTGATATATATATGTACATGTATTTCTTCCTCTTTCTAAATGGAAAGATACCCGAAAGTCAGAAAGAATGTCTTATTCCTATGTTTATCCTTTGCACCATCTACAGACAGATGATCCTTAATTGTGAGTACTGCTTAAATGAGCCTAAAGAAAGGCTAGAACTTGGAAATAATGCAGAAGGGGATTCCTGAAGAGGGTGAGAACTAGAACGTAAGAAGGAAATTTCATATGCTGATTAAAACTATACAACGGGCACTTACTAGCAAGTTATACACATTGTCTAATTCAGAATTAACAAACTTAAATGGGCAAAGTAAGGCTTAGAGGGGTCGAGTGACTTGTTTAAGGGCATACATTTAGAACATGGCAGCCTTAAGATTTAAACTTAAAACTGTCTAAGCGTTTTCTTCCTCTTTCCTCCACTCAGCACAGACCATTTGGTCCAAAGGAATTCAAGAAAGCTTAATGAATCTTGGAAGCAATTTGTAACTGGTGCAATTACAGACATGTACCTGGAAGAGAAGAGTCAAATAAGGAAACAATATTTCCCTTAGATGCAGTTGAGAACTTCAAGGCTAAAGAAGTCCTCTCACAAGATTGAGAGTGTTGGAGGAATTTATCACCCTTATTGTTGCAAGGAATCTAAGGAGAATGGAGATAATATTTAGAAGGAGCCACTAGGTACAACAAGATTGAAAACTTAATTGTAATGCTGATCCCCTCTGTGCCATCTTATTAAGCAGCCAAGAAAATCCTTTATCACAAAAGATTTCCAAGGCTGTGACCTTTTCCTTCTCTCCATTTCTATTTCACTTAAATTATCACCCTGAAGATTTCAAAGGGGCATGCTCAGCAGTCTGATAGATTGGAGTCCCTCTCTAACTAAAGGAAACATTGATTGCCTAAAGGAAAAATATAGGAGTCGTATCCTGTTGGTCTCTGTGCAACCAACTTTGCACTCAGGCAAGATCTTTTTTTTTTTTTTGGCTATCACTTTAAAAATGACAAAGTAGCAATAAAATGATTAATTTCTGAAATAACATCTTGTGGTGTGATTATAATCAGGAAAACAATTGTGAAATGGCACTGTAAGTTTCTATCTCCATTCTCTCAGTGTCTTCGCTATGAAATATAGTCAGGCTACAAAGGAGAAGGTGATTTCTTTTTTTAAATGAAGCTGAAAATTCAACCTGAGCTAAAACTTAAACTGGATATTTTTTCTCTCTTAAATCTGTAATAAAATGTTACCCTTAGGATCAGTAAGTCAAGAATCTTTTACATTTTTAAGCAAATAGGTTTGTGTGAATGTATGTACAAATGCATGTGTGAATGTATGTACAAATACATACATAATGGTATGTAGGACAGGTAAATATAGTTGGTTTTCTTATGATTGTGTTAACTCTGAAAGATAAGATTGATTCAATATGTATTTCAATCAGAGCTTCTCCTTGCCTTTGGTAAAGTTCAAACTGCTTAACAGGGAAGCAGGCCATTGTGCTCTGTCTCCTTCCCAGCTATCTAGCCCTTCCTCCCCTTAAACTAGATCCTAAAACACTCTTCTTTCCTTTCCAATAGCATAGCATTCACTTTCCTACCACAGTGGATTTGCATCTTCTCTCTCTTCTTCCCTCAATGGACTTCTTAATTCCCCATGAACTCTGGGTCTCAGAAGCTTCCACAATTCTTTTGCAAAGAAACCCTCCCAGACACACCTTTCCAGGTAGGGACCATGACCAAGCATCTCTGGATTTTCCCTTTCCTAATCTTTCTTATACTTAAAATCACTTCGTCCAATGGTCTTTCCCCTGAACTCTGAGCTCAGGGTGGCGGGAAAGGGGAAGATGTAAGTTTTGGTCTGTTTAGACCTATATCCTATATCCTTTGGCATAGTGCCTTGTGCATACTACACTTCAAAAGGTATTTGCTGAAGATAAAATGGATGAAAGAAATCGTGTCCAGAGAAAGTCATGATTAAGAAATGGTTGGCCATTTTAAATGAACTTTTCAATTGCCTATTTTCAAAACTCCAAGAGCAAAGCAAATGGTCAATTTCTCATCTTTTTTATCTTAACCTTCAGCATCATGAGGGGAATATAAGTAGATGTCAATCTTTGTTAAATGAATGGGACAACATAGCTGAGGGCAAAGAGCTGAACATAGAAGGAGGTTCATCAGACTCAATCCCGAAATTCCTCATTTTCTAGTGTAGTGATTTCTCTGATTCCTTGCCTATAAAATAAAGTAATAGTATATAATTGTAAGTTAACTGGCAATAGATTTGTTTGCATTTGTCATTTTAATGTGTTTCATATCAAAGAATAAAGAAGATAGATGAGAAATTGATAGTACAGAATTCTTTGTAGGATTTTTATTGTAGCTTTTATTATTACTTTGCTACATGCAGCAAAACATGTAAAGATGAATTAAATCAGTTGTGGTTTTGGCCTCAAGAAACTTTTAATCTAATCTAGGGAATAAATACATTATACAAATGCCAGAGGAAACAAATAAACTGAGAACTATATTCATGCATACAATGGAACCAGCAATTGATGAGTGGGAAAATTCTTAGCTATTTAATTAGCTTTCTCTGAGACTAGGGCCAGAAGTGTCTGTATCAGGACACTCCCTAAACTCTCCTGAGCGAGCCCCCAGAGAATGTGGCTCTGCATGAAAGTGTGGTTAAACAATACCCTGCTAAAGAGGGTGTGGCTAAATGGATCCAATCAGCCATCTCAGAGGAAGTCAGGATTGGAAATATATTTGCCTAGGAAGCATCTATGGAGAATCCTTTTGTCTGACGGTATGGATTCCCTTGAACTGCAGGAAAAACTGACATGGTATTTTAGAATTTTATATGACCACAGGATCTGCTAGCTTGGATGGGAAAGGTCAGAGAAGAAACAAATTGAAGAATGACTTCCAGAGCAGAATCATGGAGGCAAAGATCTGGACCAAAGAAATTCCTTGGGTCAAGAGAACGGACCCACCCACATATATGAAAAGGGCAAGTCAGCTCCTGTCCTTGGAAGGGATGGTGCCTCTTGGGGAAAGCTCTGCTGCTACCTGAATGCTTGGAGAAGGTGGAGCCTGCACCCCAGTTTTCAGACAGAGCAAGGCTGCCAGTCCCACACTCTGAGAGAATGGGGCCTAGACCCCACATATGGGGTAAGCACCCCTGCCCAGGTACTTAGAAAGTGTGGGACTTCTGTTTCATCAGGCACAGAAGACAAAACATGACCCACAGATGACACTCGGAACTTGAGATCTGATGAGACTGCCCTGCTGGGTTTCAGACTTGTTTTGGACCCATGACTCCTCTTTTCCATCCAATTTCTCTCTTCTGGAAGGGAAATAATTATCCTATGTTTATCCTACCATTGTATTTTGAAAGCATATAGCTTGTTTTCTAGGTTTCACAGGTCCACAATAAAGAAGAAATGTGCCCTGGGCAGATGACACCTATAAGTGATTTTGATGTGACCTTGCCGTAGAAATTGTAATTGAAATGAGTTAAGGCTTTTAGGACATTATGATGGATTGAATGCGTTTTCCATGTGAAAAGAATATGTCTTTTTTTTGGGTCCAGATAGCAGAATATAGAAGGTGAATTATATACCTCAACAAACACATGCTCTTAATCCATGTCATTATAAATGTGTTATTTTTTCAAAGCTTAACAGGTTTATTTGGAATGAGGGAGAAGGTGGGGAGAGAGCAAAAGAGAGAAAGCAGGGGGGAGCCTGAAAATGGCTCCTGCCTGGGGAGCCAGCGAAAGGAAAGAGAAAATGGCTCCCTTAAACATGATTTTTTGAAGATGTTATTTTTGGTCAAACTGAGTCTAACTGAATGAGGGTGGTTCTTAATCCAGATTGCTGGGTGCCTTATAAAGAGAATCCAGAAGTCACAGAAGCAAGAAAGGAGAGGACATTGCCATGTGATGGGGGCAAGGGGATGCAGGCCAAGGAGTCCCAAAGATTGCCAGCAGCAGCTATACAGATTTGGGAAGAAAGAATGGCTTTGCCATCACCTTGATTTGGACTCCTTCTTATTTCCAAACCGTGAGCCAATAAATTCCTATTGTTTAAGCCAAAACCAGTCTGCGATATCTGTGATAGGAACGCAGGCAAACAAAGAAAATTTGCCTAAAAAAACCTGTTTATTAAATCTTGACAACAAGTTGGTCAGATTGGCAAATTATTACCTTGTTCCTCAGAGGTAAAGAAAATGAGGGACAGAGAGGATGAGTAATTTGCCCAGATACTGGGGGGTGGAACTGGGATTTAAATTCTGACAGTCAGCTACAGAGTCCAAGTTCTTACCACTGGCAAGAGCTATTCGTAGTACCAAAATGGTTGGATTTGAAGAGATTAACTTAATGAAGGGATGGTGTGATTTGTAGTTCAAAGAAAAAAATCATATGGAGTAAGGCATGCACATAACTCCAAGGGGCAAAGAGAGCAGGAAATTATACATGAATTCTGTTTTGAATTTTGACAAATTGCATAATCATGTTATTACTAACAGAAAAATAATCAATGGCTACAGAAAGGTTCATTGGTGGAGGGAGATGTTATAAAATTGCATTTAGATTTTCTTCAGTTTATGGATTTAGTAGGATGTAGTTATATTAAAAAGATAGTTGGGGCTACTTAGAGCTTAGAAGAGAGTTGTATGTTAGAGATAAAATTGAGAGGGTTGTGGTGTCAACATAAGAGTTGAAGCCATGAGGATAGATAGGATATGATGGGTCTAAAACAGGTAGAAAAGAAGATGGGTTTAGAAATGTGGGGGAGTCACAAGTATTACATGGGACATACTTACACTGAAAAATCATTAATGCTTATCTGAAATTTAAATTTAATTGGTGTAACATTTCATTCTGCTAAACCTGGAAATTCTCCCTAAATGAGTAAATAGTAATTTATCATTTGTCTGAAAATGTAGAATCACCCATATGATGGTGACTTGAAGAAGGTAAGTTAAGGGAGTGGGCGAATCTTAATGGATCAGTCTTTCTATTCATGAGCCAAAAATACCAAATATTTATAGATATTGAGTTGTCAGAAGACACACATTTTATTCCTATCTCTGCCCCTTCCTATCACACATTTGTAAGCACTTTGCATCATGCATATATTGAAAGTATCTTTGAAATTATTAGTGTATGGAAAAATGTATTAATAAGCTCACATACATATAATATACCATATATTTTGAAGAATGGTGAGTTGCTTTATATTAAGCTGTTGTTTGTTTTTTTTTCCCCGCAATAATAGCCCTTGAACATCATGATAATTTGATGGTGAGAAATTTGTCATAAAAATGACAGATGTGGCTGCTGAAGGAAGTCAAACAAGGCACTTGTCTTCTGAATCCCCATTCCTTTCTCTGTAATGGGAATATTCATTCATTTACTCAGCTCACGTTTACTCTACACTTTCTCTGCTCTGGCCCTCCACAAAGGGCTACCAAAGTCCTTGCTGTCCAGGAACTAACAGTCTAATGGGATAAAGCTGAGCCTCACAGGGTTGCATAAGAAGTAATTGTGGTAATGATTATGCTCTTGAAAAGTAGAAGAGATTACACATGCATGATTCTCTTGTAACCTTTCAATAATCTCCGATGTGACCTTCCTTTCCCCAATTTCTCCTTATCCTACATTTTATACAGAACAACATTTTATAGCATAGGTATAACCAGGTTACTCTCTTAATTAAAAACACTTAATGGCTCCCCATTACTGGTAGAATAAAATTCAAATACTGTAACATGACAGAAGAAAGGTACTTAAAAGTGTAACCAATGTTTCTTCACAGTCCATCTGCAATGGCTGCTGCCTCTCTTTCCCTGCTAGTCCACCCCGAATGAGCTCCTTTTCATCCTTTAAGGCCCATTCCAATTGTCTCCTATCCTGTGAATCATTTCCCTACTCTGACAAGGCAGGTGTAATGGATGCTCATCCTTCTTCCAGATACCGTGCTAGTGCATTTTATACAACATTATAATAATTTCTTCATGTATCTCTCTTTCTGAGTAGAACACAAGTGCTATATAAGTGCAGCATATATAGCTTATTTATTTTAACATCCCGTGGTTTAAAGTAAAGGTTGGTTCAAAAAGTTTCTCAATTAATGCTTGCTGAATTTAGTTGAATTAAATATACTTATTGTAAAGATATGGAGAAAGCCCAAATAGATAGGCAATTATACTTGAGGAATACTATACATCTATTTGTATACATTTCTCTAAATATTTTATAAATGCACATTATACATATATTCCATAATATATGGTCATTTGGTGAATGCATGTCATATTTTAATCATTGTCATTACCACAGATAACATTTATTGACCGTTCACTTCATGTCAGATGCTTTGTTAAATGTTTCACATGCATTCTCTTTTTATTGTCACAGCAACCCCTAAGGCAGATTCTATCTTTATCCTGTGGTTGCAAAGAAGGAAACCTAGACTTAAAGTTGTGAAGTAAATTGTCTGTGGTCACATGCTTATTCAGTGGGAGAGGTGACTATCAAATCTATATCTACATGACTCAAAAGACTGTGTTCCTTCTAGTAGCATCATGTGACTAGATTCGTACTATTTATATGTACACATAAAGATACAGATAGGTAGGTAGACAGACAGAATGATCTATGGAGACACATATACATATACCATTTGTTACTCATATATAACCATATATAAATTATGTTTATGTGTACAAGAATCTATACTTGAAAAAATGACAAAGGAGTATATTTATGGCGCATGTACACACACACATATGGACACCTAAACTTGTTGAATATGAACATATTGTGAGCATATAAGCACATGAAATATGTGCATGCAATATAGGCTATACATATAGAGAAAATAAACATCTCTGACAAGTAAATGCTTTGTTCACAGACTTATCACTTTGTTATTATGAAATCAGCTTTGGGTGAATCAAAAAGCAAATATATAAATGCATTTTCCAATATAAGTACATTTTGATACCTTCATGCATTCAATTATCTTCTTAAAGTCTGCACATAGAAGCTATATAATACATTCTTCAGGCTAAGATGTCTGTAGCAATTCTCCTTTAGTATGCCTGCTAGCAACAGCTGCCATCCCCATGTGGTAGAGAGGTGTGGACCACCAGCAGCAAGTGTTAATTTGTCAGTCTAGTTGGGACAAGGATACTATTATAAAGCTTTGTTCTCTGAAAAAATACACAATCACAGCTGGAATTCAGGCACTTGATTTCATCCTAGAAGCAAGGACTCACAACAAAATTGCCCTTGTGTTCTTGCTTCTCTTCAAACGGTCTCTTCCTTTATTCCTCAGCCAGTGGGCCAGTTGCATTTGTATCTATTCTTTCAGATATGCTTCCCCAGCAAAGGGCACATGCCAGTGTGGTACCATTTCCCCCACAACCTCGCCTGCTTTCTTTGCCCTAAGTAAGACTTTGTCAGTTCCCAGATTCCTCTAAAACAAGTACAAACACTGCTCCCTTTTTCAACAAGGGTTTTGACATCAGAAGAACACAGAGTATAATGAGGATTCTGTGGCTTACTATTAGGCAACTTGGACAAGTTTTTAATCCTTTGGTGCCTCAGGATTTTTATTCCCCATCTTTAAAAGGGAACTTAATACACTTATATTGTAGGCATTCAATGAAGGCTAAATGAGTGTCCATAACCAAATGATGGAATGCGTAATCAAGTGTTCAGAGAACCCAGTAAAATGAAAGGGAAGAATTAAACCAGTAACATTGAAGATACTGGAAAGGACTAACAAGGGACAGAAGAATCCAACAAATTGTGAGGATGGGGCATGGATACGAGTCTGCTGGTGAATGAAGCAGACCAGGTAGAGAACAAAGCACTGAGGGGTGGAGAAAAGGGAAAGAGAGAGTTGATTGCTTGGTAGAGCTCAGAAACGTAGTGGTAAAGCATGCCTATTTACGACTGAAGATTTGGATATCAGTGATGTGGAAAGTTAGGCAAATTCTCCTTCTCTAAGAAATAAAATAAGACAGTGCAAAACTCCTGTAAAACATAATAAAACTCAACACTTATGCTATGTTTTCTATGTTTCAGGCACTGTTCTAGTCCTTTGTGCACTTATTCGATCTCCACAACAATACTATGCATTATTTCACCCACATTTAACAGATGAAGCAGCTGAATCATGTATCTGACTCCAGAGCCTGTTCCCTTCACCCCAGTGTTATGGTCCTCCCATTAAAGGCATGATCCACAGATGAAGCAGAAGAGATAAGCAATGACTTTAAGCTATTGGTGGAGGGTAAGAAAAAATAAACTTTTGACCGGAATGTAGGGAACTTTTTCCAAGTTTCACAGACAGAGTAATATTCAATCCAAGAAGAAGAAAATAATATCGAAGCATAAATACTTGGCTTGGCAGTGAGAGATATTTATGTAAAAATAAGAATGAATGTCTACTGGCTTTTATTTTTAATGTCAATCTAAAAATAAAATATAGGAAACATGAATATATTTATAAAATATAGATGTTTTCAGGCTGGGTGGTGTAAAAGAAAAAGTAGCACTCACAGAAGATATGAGCAAAAGGCAAGAAGAAGGGATGAGTCACATAATGTGTTACATACATTGATAAATGAAGAAAACTCACATATTTGTATTATTGATACCCAGGATGGCAATTATCAGGAATATGGTTTAAATGGTTAAAAATGTGGGAAGTAGGATAGGGACAGTGAGAAAGTATAGACAACAATGGGACCAAAGAAGTCTTTCCTACCTAAACTTCATACAATTCTTATAAATATATATGAATATATATATGTATATATAATTCATAAATATACACACACATAAATAATTGTATATTACATATATTACATATCATGTACATAATATATAAATACATATTGCACATATTAATTACTCAAGTAAAATTTAAGAGGAGAAAATCATAAAAAAAAAAGATGCCCTATGAATTCTCCTACCCATACCGTTTTTCATTCAATCATCTGGGCACCGTAATGAGGAGGGTATTATTGTTCTATTCATATTGGAAATGAAAAAAAAACCCAGAGACAAAATAAAGTGCAGAGCCCAGATTTGAACCCAAGTATGTTTAACTGCAAACCCTTTTACTATTAACTACTACAATAGTTTCACATTATTAATTTCTTCTGTTCTTTGTCTCATTTACTTTCTAAACCATTTTGCTGTCCTGAAACCTGACTTCATATCTATGTATCTGTCAGTCCTTCCTTGAATTCGGGTTCATGAGGCTGCGCTCTGAAAGTGTCATGGGAAGAATCTAGTTCTGAGATACCTATAAAGACCAGTCACCACTGAACTTCACGAGGTTACAAAACACAAAGATTATCAGGATTTTATATTATGCCAACTCACAGACTCCACTGGGATGTTTATAAGTATGTTAATAGTGTCAGGCTAGTTCAGGCATCCCACACCTCTTTCCAAAATCTATCCTCCCTGGTGTTTTCCATGTAAGTCAGTAGCACCACCAATCACTCCATTACTCAAGGCAAAACAGTAGAAGCCATCCCTTATTCATTTACTTATTTAGCCTATAGCTATATACCCGCCAGCCCTACCTAAAATTTTAAACAAATCCCAAATCTATCAACTTCCCTCCACTTTTTGCTATTACTCTGGTTGAAATCACCATCATCCCTGCCTTGGATTATTGTAATATTTTCTAAAATCTATTCTAATGAGTCTCCATGCTTCCAGTTGTATGTTCCCTCAATCCATTGTCAAAGGGCAGTCAGCCTTTTAAAAACTTAAATAAGATCATGTTCCTTTTCTGCTTAAATGTTCCAATTGCACTTAAAAACAAAACAAAGCAAAAGAAAACAAACTCAAACTCTCTACCTAGGACTTCATGAATACTGTCTGACCTTTCCTTTCAGCCCCATCTCACAGCGTTCTTCCACTGATAATATTTGACCAATGCTGGCCTGGATGTTTTTGAAATAACAACAACAAAAAGCTCATTTCCAATATAAAACTTTTTGATTCCTGGTCAGCCTTACCTAGAATTTTTTCCACAGATCTTTTCATTGTGGACTGCTTCTTTAAATTCAGGTCTTATTTAAAATTTCCCCTCTTAGAGAGTTTTTATCTAACTATTACATCTAAAGTAGTTATTCCCCATTACTCTCTATCATAGATACCATCTTCTACTATTTCACCAAAGGATTTCTCATTAACTTTTTTTTTTTCATTTGTTTATTTCCTTCCTTGCTGAATACAATTTCTAAGAATGTAATGGCCTTCTCTGTCTTGTATTCCCAGAACCTGGAATAGTGCCTCTGTAAATATTTGTCATATGAAGTCCTCCAAATATTTATTGAATAAATAAATGAACAAATTAATCACAGCTTCTGGAATGTTGAACATGATTTCTTAACAAATAACCAGACTAATCAACAGATCCATGAAGACCTCTCTTGTTTGTATCTGAAGATTTATCCCTGACACTGACCCATAAACTATCCTCCTTCCTGTAATAGCAGCCAGGGATAATAGTGCTTCAAAAGAACTTTTATGTTTCTCAAGTAATTGGGGATTCCCTGTAGGGAAGAAAACATCTTTGGATAAAAATCTTCATCACTAAAAACTGAAATCATACTACCTAACATTGACTTATGACTGGCTTAAAGGGATGAACAAGTACACGGTCAGTTGAAACTGGTTCTTGTTTCTCCATGAGACTATTTTTTTTTCTTTTTTATAACTGCACTGTATTCCCATATATCATATTCATGAATTCATTTTAACAGCATGAGCAGTAGTTCCACAAATGAGAAAAACATCCTGGGTTTAATTTTTCCAAGATGGAGATCTAGGATGCTGGGAGCTACTTACTATCTTCTGCATGATGGAGCTTTCCCAGCCTTCTTATACAGTTTGATTCAAACCCTAGTTCCCTCCCTTCCTCCTTGACTGGCCTTAAGTGAATGCATCTTGGCTTCTCAGTTTCCACATCTGTAAAATGGAGTATTAACACCTCAAAGTACATTAAGAGTTAGATGTGATGACACTGCCCACCACAGGCCTGATGTCCTACATTCAATATCTCATTACAGCTCTGGCAAGAGCTCTACAAACACCCTGAGGGATGTCACCACCCATTTTTATTGAGAAGGATAGGGAGGCTCAGAGTTGTAAAGGGACCATTCTAACCTATAAAACTTGAATTCAAACCCAAGCCTTTTTTGAGTAGTTCCTCAGTGCCTGCTTTTTAACAGGGGGTAGAGTTAGGTGGGGGTCAGCCTAGTGGAATCCAGTCTTGCTTCCTCCATCCATAGGCTCCCAAGAGAAATACTGTCCGCTGGAAAAAGATGGAATCACTGTTTGCATCCCATAGTCATGGCCTATAGACAGTGAAGCTAATTCAGTAAACACCACTGATATTTCTCTGATGACTAAAGAAAAGTTAACTGTTAAGTTGTGACTTTGACATAGGCCATCTCAGTTGTGACAAGTGATGTACTTGAAAAGATTTCATTTAACACTATTGAAATTTCCATTTTCAATGAAAGGAGTCTCTATATGGACATGGTATTTTTGTTCTTCTCTATAAACAACACAAAAAATAAAGACAGAACAAGAAGATTGCAGGTTCTTAGTTTTGTTAGAAGATCTCTGAACCATCCACTAATTCCCTTACCCCCTATTAATTTATTTCTTATTTACTTACCTAATCAGTCTCAAAAGTTGCTACTTATGTTCTAAACCTCCTTGGAATCCATTTCTCACCCAATACCCATAGCAGTAGTTCAAGCCTACAAATAAATGACACTACCATGTAACTTCTTACTCTGTCTCCACCTGGAGCCTTTTAAACCCATGTGACACTGAGGCACAAGTGATTTTTCTAAAAGGCAAATCTGGCCAAGTCACTCCTCTGCTCACAAACCTTTGAAAGACTCAGTTACAGACATGATATAAAGGAAATGCCTTAGAATAGTCTAGGAAGACACCAGGTTCTGTCCCCAGCATGCTTTTACCTATCTACTTCACACCTCTATCCTTAACATACAATACACTAGCATTATACCGCTATGTGGAATTCCCAGGACACGTCTGGTTGTTTCACGTCTTCGTGACTCAGCATGTGCTCTGATTTGCTTGGAATCCAGTATCCCCCTGCTTAGATTTATATGCCATTATCTTTCATGACCTATCTCAAATGTCATTCATATAACTTTTCCCAGGGAATTAGTCAATACTTCCTTTACGTGACTATCTCAATTTTGATACATTGTGATTGTGTACACATTTATTGTTCCTAGGAGAAGTGAAATTCCTAGGACAGAAATAATGTTTAAAGTGTGCTTGTAGCCCTGACAGCTAAGACAAGGTCAAGCACAAGAGATCTCACCAGTAAATATTTTGGGCATGAATAAACATTTAATTGTAGGAGATTGTTCCCAGCATATGATTGAATCATTTACTGAGTACATATAATAAATCAGGCCCTGTGCCAAACACTTTTGAACCACACAGCCATAATCTCACATTTCACTAAGCTTGTACATTAAAACATTTTTTAAAATGCACACTTCATGAGCCAATCATTAGACAATAGTTTTGGTGGATTGACAGAAGCAACAGATCAGAAGCCATCTGTTTTCCTGTGTTACAGTATTCTTCTCTGCTAGTAAAGTAGTACAGTTACCATTTAAACAATCTACTTACCATCTTTTAGGAAATTCTAGGGTGACTGGAAAAGTCCTACTTCTTGACTTGGTTGGCAGTTACATGGATGTTTAACTCATAGTGATTCTTTAATCTGTACATAAGTCTTATTGTTTTTTGCTATCAGTGACATATTTCATAGTAAAATTATTTAAAATACTAATATAATATGGAACTTTTTTTTTTTTTTTTTTTTTTTTGTCCCAGGCAGGCTCCAGGAAACGAACCCGGATCTCTGGCATGGTAGGCGAGAATTCTGCCACTGAGACTACCATTGTACCACCAAATAGGGAACTTTTTACAAACAAGCAAATTAAAAAAACCCTCAAAATGGTGGTATTAATATTTAATACATTAGATATTAAAGAGAGCATGTTTAGTATGAGAACTAAAAGAAAAACCAAAACGAAAATAGAAACACACCTTCGGGGGTACTCTCAAATATTTTCATGTCTTTGAGCACATGATAAGATGTACTGGGGTAAGTTGGGAAGACTCCGGCCTGAAGGTCCAGTCACCCCAGGCTGTCCGATTCCACAAGCACAGAGGGCCAATATCTCAGGCCACCTGTGAACCATTTATTGCATAATGATTTAAAGCTATTCCTTCAGGAGACTAGGGGCCAGACAAGGAATGAAATCCAGGATTTCTGCCTAGGGGTAACTTTCACTATCAGCTCTGTGTCTTTTCTAAAACGTATTTATAGGGGTGATAGAAGAAATAAGTTTCTTATTAAGAGGCCCATGGCTCATCTTTCTGTTAGGGACTCAAAATACAGACATGTTACCATTTCAAATTGCTCTTTCTCCCTTGAATTTGCCAAGTCTGATCTTCCAAGACTCTTTTGTTTCTGATTGTTCAAACAAACAATTTAGTGGCAGAAACATAAAAGATTCTGGAGTGGTGGCTATTAAGGGACCAGCCCAGAAAAGGTGATCTGTGAGAGGGAGAGTTTAAAAACCATCAACAGATCATATTTATGAAGGAAAGGACTTATAGAGCAGATGAAGGCTCCCTGAAAAAAACAAAATAACAAAAAAAGATAAATCCTCTTCCTCTGTGATTATAGGGATATTGATGATACAACTCTATAAGATAAGATAGAGGGGTTGAAATCCCAGATTTTCCATTTATTGCTTCTGTTACCATCGGGCAAATCACTCATTCTTTCTGATCCTTTGGTTTCATCTCAAAATGGAGTATAGCTATAATATTTACCATATTTTTATGGATATTAAAAAACAATTGTGTATGTGTGTATATATATATATATATATATATATATATATATATATATATATATATATATATATATATGCAATGTTTAATCCAGTGGTCTTAAGATATTTGTCTTTCCCCTTTTTTTCTTTCCTACACAAATTGACATGATCCCAACTAGTAATAATTGCTCAAAAGATCTTTTATAAATAATGAAATGAATAAATGAATTAGGGATCAATTTGCATATTGGTAGCCCAAGAATAAAACTAGTAAGATATTCAGGTTATCTAAAATAATGAAAGGAAGATGGAAAATCTAATATCTAGATGTCTTTCTTTTTAATCCCTGAACAAAGGACAGGGAGAACAAGGATAAATGCATCTCACCTATAATTGGGTTTAGCTGGATGTACCAGCCATCTTCTCTGATAGTCCCCTGGGACTACAGCCTCTGCTTCACTACATCTATTTCTTTTATCTCATAGATAAAGAAAACGTGGGTTAGGGAGATGATGTGAGGTCTTTGTGAAGGGTTTGTAGCAGAGACAGGAGTAGAAACCAAGATCACTGCCTTCAAGTGTGGAGCATTTTCTACCGTAACAATGAATGAAGCCCAACTAGGATAAAGCACCTCTTTCTGAAAGTGTTGGAGTCAATAGCATTATATAATTTTAGATCTAGAAAGGATCTGAGAAGTGAGTAACAGACAAATTTTCAACCTCAACTGCCTGTTAGAACTACAGAGGTAACTTTTTAAAAGATATTAATGCCCAACCCATAGTTCCTACATCAGAATAATTAAATTAGAATCTCTAGGAATAGAGCTTAGGCATACACATGTTTTATAGATTCTCAAGTGATTTTTTTAAAACTTTTAAATGAAATTTCCAACTGTACAAAAAAGTAGAGAGGATCGTATAAAGTACTACATTTCACTCAGCTTCAATAGGTGTTGATGTAATTACCAATCTTGTTTCATCTATCATCACCACACTTTAAAATTTATTTTGCAAGAGTATTTTAAAGCAAATCAAAGGATTGATACAATTTTATCCTCACGAATATTTCAATACATATCTCTAGCTGAAACAGAATTTTTAAAATACATTCATCATGCTAGCTCCCACCTCACAAAACTAACAATAGTTCCCAGGTGATTCTACCGTGCAGTCAGGTTTGAGAGACACAAATGGAGCCTAATCACTCCCATTTTACAGATGAGGTGACTGAGACCCAGAGAAGCCAAGTGTTATGAACTCAAACTTAACACCCCTGTAAAAATCATTAAAGCAACTCAGAAAAATAGTGTTTTCCAAAAATGATATTAAAGTTAGATAATTCACTCCTGAAAAACCGAAAGCCAAAAAGAAGAAAATAATGGAATCCAGCATATCCCAATGAAGAGAAAGCTGAAGAAAATGGAAATGGTAGAATGCAATAAAGTGTGTAAGAGGACAGGTTTGTGAAAACCCTACCTCTACCTCACAACAATTTCTTAATTGTTCTGAGTCTATATTTTTTCATCTGTGAAATAGAGTTGATAATACTTGGCTTCATTTGGTGCTTCAAAGATGGCCCGTATTTAGTAGAACATGATGTACACCTAATAACTGTTAAGATAAGTGCTCTGGCTCCAAGAAGGGCAGGATACATGGAAGAGAATCTTGGCCTTGATGGAATAGCCCCCAGGATCTTTTCACCCCCACCTAATAAGTTGCTCATCTATTGCTCCTAAAATAAAATAGAAATGAGCTTTCATTTCAGAAATATTATTCCATAATAAATTCTGATCTAAAAATTAGCTTTGAAGAACAGTGATGGCAGCCTGAAGGGGGGGGGGTACTAAGGCTTTCTTCTTTATGGAGCCTGGAACTGAGATAAAATTCGAACCTCCAAGATGGGAGAAGATTCCAGAAAGACCCATCAAAAAAATCACAAATATTGCAAATTATTATATATTAGCATGAGCAGTTAAATGTTGATTTGGATTTGGTCATTAAATGTGACTAGTTGCTTGATGATCAACAGGCTTCAGAGTTAGTCCTGGCTCTGCTTATAATCAGTCTTGGTAATTTAGTGAAGTAACCTTTTTGGGAAAATTACATAATCTCTTTAAACATAAGTTTTCCCACATATAGAATTGGGGTAACAGCTATCTCATAGGAAATTCCGAAATTTTAATAAGATCATACATATTTAGTATTTAGCACAGTCCCTCTCCTTTCAAAACATTCGATAATCAAAAGCTATCACTGTTATTTAGAAAGGCTTTCAGGATATGATGACATAGAACCTGACTTATTGCAGAAGCCAAAGTCTTATAGAAAGACCATGGAACTGGGAGTCCAGGGTCTCTGCCACTAACTTGTCCATGTGACAATATAATCACAGTTTACTTGACAGTGTCATCAACTCTCAAGAAGAAAAGACCATTAGTTCCTTTGCCTACCCCACTGGGAATAACAAACAAAGCAGTAACAGTTACAAAGTGCAACTGAAAATCAAGAAATGATTAACAATAGAAAATATACATATCAGATGACTTAGATCTATGGAGTTGGAAGGAAATTCCAAAATCATTTTCTGCATTTTTGCTCCCTTTGCTTAAAGGGTCCACCCCTCTCTTTTATTCTACTTTAACATTCTCTCAGGGCAGGAGCTAAATCTCTTAGAAGCCTTTCCTGACCATTGTTCTGCTTGGTTTACCTTACCCAACATCTTTCAGGTGATATTAAGGTTTTCTCCCTTATCCTTCCATAATGCACTGTGCAAATCAGTGTGAATACACTCGTGAAATGGCTTCATAATCAGATTGCACGTCTTCTCCAACAGAGTATGAGTCCTTTGAGGGTAAAAACTGTAACAACAGGGGTGCTGCAGCCAGATTTTCTAGGTTTTAATTCCAGCTCTAGCACTTTCAGCAAGTTACTACTTAAACCCTCTGTGCTTTAGTTTCCCACTTCAAAATGGGAGTACCTACCTCACAGGGTTATTGTGAGACTTAGATGGTTTAATATAAATGTAGAGGTCTTACAGCAATGGGTGTCATATGACAGACTGTTGAAGGAAGTTCAATTGTCAATATTACTTAATAGTCAACATCCAGGCGTCCCTAGCAGTCCATCCCAAGGCTGAGCACACGATAGAAGCCCAGCAAATGTTGACTCCTTCCCCCCTTCCTCAAAAAAAAAAAAAAAAAAAAAAATTATGCTGGCATTCTTCCTTAAAACTTTTAAATCTCTACCAAAAAGTGAAAAACTTCTTTAGCACTATTGCTGAAATAAATAAATGCTTCTCCAAGTTAAGCATGAGCTTCAAATGAGATCTCAAAGAGAGGCAGAGAGAGAAGAAAAAACTTCCTCTGTGCCGCCAGGGGAAAATGCTTTCCCCAGGACCAAGAATAAGACAGCTTCATTTGTTTGTCGTTGTGGTGCCAATTAAAAAGAATGATCTTAAAGTCATAAAACCTCAGGCAAGTAATTAAACCCTCTGAGCTTTTTAGTTTCCAATAAGCAAAGGAAGAGAAACTACATTCCATGCAGGAAAGTTCTGAGACTATAGAAAATATAAGTAAAGTGCTGGCTCTTTAATTGGAATATAGTAGGTCTAAGTGATAACTATTGTTAGTAATATGATGATGGTGATAATTGGCTGCTATGGGTGAAATGCAGAAGAAGCAGTAGATAGTCTCTCCCCCTTAGATTATTTTCCCATAAAATTATGGAAACTGGACTCATCTTTTGAAGGGAATGGCAAACCCTAACAAAGCATCAACCTGAGAACTGTGCAATAATGCCTCAGGCTAGGGGCATGGTACCAGCATAATAGTGGTGAAAATAGAGAAGGGAGAGTCTATAAACAATCAATTTAAATTGGCTTGATTTTCGGATACAGCAACAAATTTTGTTTTCCCTGCAGAGCTACTATGAAGCCTGTGGTATTAGATTTTGATTATTTCCTGAGGCTGTAATAGGACACAAAGTCTAGAAAAGCACCGTTTTCTCTTTAAAAACATAAGCATTAAATAAATTTCAAGAAATAGAACTTTCTCCTCCAGTTAATAGGGCACAGAGAGATACCATAACTTCCTAAGATTAAAAGAAAAAAGGTTAAACACACAGGGTTAAGATGACTTGACAGTGAATTAGTGCTAAATTGGATAGGTATTATCTCAGAAGACTGATGCAGTTATTACAGGCAATATTTCAATAACACTGATGGACAAGATGGGCTGGATTTAAAACAACATGCAGCCTGATTCCAAAAAGAGGCAATAGATTATAGGACAGAATCAATTACCAATCTCTGTCACATACTTCATGGATTTCAGACTCATTATGTATGTCGGGCTCATTAAACGAGCATTACTTTACAATGTGTCCTCATTCAGCAAGTCTTTTGGAAGTAAAACTTTTATTATACTACCCCGAAAGCAGAATGAAATATAATACCCAAGTGTTTCAATCTATGCAGATAAGGTAGTTTCACCAACTCTAGTTCTCCTTCTGCTAATAAATCCTGCACACCTCTAGAATGAATGGCCAGTGCAAGAAAAGTGAAGTTACCAGAAATACTAAAAAAAAAAAAGTTCTTAGAAGATGAAGCAATCCTGGACAATCTAAGAGGAGTCAATTGCCATGTGGAGAGCTGTGGAGAGCCGCCTCCCGGGTCTGGCCTAGTGGACATGCTGCGGCCTGCTCTAGAGTTCCCCCCGCCCATCGAGTGAGTCAAGATGGCGCCCACATCCTGCTTCCGCATCTGACGCTCCCGACCGCCAAAACCTATCCACCAATCACTCCTGTATACGTGGCGCCAGCCCATTGAGTTTGGATTATGTATATAAAGGCGTTACCCGGACGGGGAAAGCGAGACGATCCACAGGGAGCCGTACCTGACGGCCGCACAGAGGTTGTCTCCCCGCGGGGTGCTTGGGCCTGCGCGGAACCTGTAACAGAGAATATAAGCTTAGCTCCAGTAAAGGTTTGCTCTCACAACGGCCGTGTGTGTCGGATCCGTGTCTGTCACCCGAGTCGGTTTGTCTGCGTCTGTCTCTCTCTCTCTCTCCCCTTTCTGTCCTCTCCGCCGGCCGAGGACCTGACCCTGAGCGAGACGGTAGCGGACAAGTGGTGGCCCGTACGGGGAACCCTCGTAACGAGGAGCACCGTCCTGACCTTTCTCAAGCCGATGAGGACGCGCATCCTGAGCTCGCGACGGACCTTCCGCGCCTGATCACCGCGAGAAGGAACCAGGACGCCAGCCAGTGTGGGTTCCAGAAAGACTGGTGAGAACCGTGACACTGCCCGGGGGCGCCGAGGAACTGCTGCCCAACAAATCAGCAAACCTTCAACCTGAACCGTCCGACCCGGCCTCCAACTCTGCTGATGATGGCGGCGACCGACAAGATGACAACAAAAGTGCAAGTCACCCTCCGACCGTTCAGAGAGGGGACCAGTTCTAATACCCCCCACTCTCCCG
This sequence comes from Tamandua tetradactyla, assembly GCF_023851605.1. Lineage (NCBI taxonomy): Eukaryota > Metazoa > Chordata > Mammalia > Pilosa > Myrmecophagidae > Tamandua > Tamandua tetradactyla. The sequence goes on along the minus strand of NC_135334.1, from coordinate 64,021,765 downwards.
TTATGAACTTCTTCCTAACTTGCCTTTGCCTTTTTAGTACAGTCACAGTGAGCAAAGGAGAAGAAACCCTCCTTTGGAGCCTATGGCATCACCCCCCGACACTGGCCCCCTTCTCCGCTGGGTCTCCCGCCTCTCCTCAGTTCTACACTCGTAGTCAGTCTCTAAGCCTTCATCATCTGCCTTTAACTACCAACATTTCGCATATGCCTTTTAATAAGTCCTTCCCCCTCACCGTATGACCCATCCCAGCCACTCAAGGTGGGACGCTCGAAGGCAAGGTCTGCCGCAAAGCCCATGGCCACGTCCCGGGTATAAAAGGCGGCGCCAGGAGTCATAATTTTAGTCTCAGGATAATCTCTACGGCGGAGTAACGGTCCTGGCCAGACTAGGCTCCAGCCATTGCACAGAGATGCCTAGTGACACTCTCAACCCTGGTTGCCGCTCTCCTGCCCCCCTCCTAACCCAGTTGCGAGGCGAAGCACTGCAGGGAAAGTCACGTGGTTTCCAGTTCACGGGCTCTCCGGTCTCTATATGAGGTGACATTCTGGTTGGTGCCTAGCAAGCCTAGTCCAGACTCCCCAAAGCACCAAAACATGTAGTGGGCCACTCAGGCCCACGGGAGCACACTCATCAATGGAGACACTGGGTCAAAATAAATAAAAAAAAGGGGAGATGTGGAGAGCCGCCTCCCGGGTCTGGCCTAGTGGACACGCTGCGGCCTGCTCTAGAGTTCCCCCCGCCCATCGAGTGAGTCAAGATGGCGCCCGCATCCTGTTTCCGCGTATGACGCACGCGCCCACCAACCCTATCTTCCAATCACCTCTGTATACGTGGCACTAACCTATTGGGTTTGGCACAGTATATAAGAGGTTACCCGGACAGGGTGGGTGGAGACGACCCACAGGGAGCCGTACCTGACGGCCGCATAGAGGTTGTCCCCCCGCGGGATATTTCGCCCGCGCGGAATCTGCCTGAGAGTATGCAAGCTTGACTCCAGTAAAAGCCTGTGCTTACGACCGCCGTGTGTCTCGAACCCGTTTTTACCGCCCGAGTCGTTTTGTTTGTGCCCGTCTCTCTCCCCCTGTCTCCCTCGCCGGCCGGGGACCTGACACCGAGCGAGACGGCTACCGACAGAGAGCATTTGCTAAAACATATACCTACAAATGAGCAGGATTTAATCAATTAAGAGAGACCATGACTAGGAGAAATAATCCAAACAAATGAATTTGCCATTTGCTAAAACTGTACAGGTGAAGTTTAGATTTATAAAATTTAACTTACATTCTTCTATATGTGGTAGAAATACTGCCCCCAAAAGAAAGCTCACAATGATATCGATAAGGTTGTGTAACAGAAAAGAACCTCAATTGATCCCATGGGAAATAATGTGTATGTAATGTAGGAATAAGTTTAAAGGAATTTCCAGATTATAGATTTGCATTAGTTCCATATATAAAAACATAATTAAGTCTCCCACACAGTTGGTGAAAAAGGCATTTCATCTATACCCTCCAAAAATAATCAATGAATAAATATCTACAAACAAAGAGGCCATTCTAAAATTTATATTACCTGAAACAGAAATCTCAAACTGGCAGTTTCTGTGTCAAATCTAGTCTTCAAATGTCGAGTGGTCAGCACAGTGTTTAAAGAAAAAATAAAACCCCAAAAGCACAACCCATCATTTAGAAATCTCCGGGTAAAAGACTGCGCTTATGACTTCTCTTTAAATATCTGATCTGGCACTGCCAATCTCCCACTCCCACAGGGCAGCAAATGGGTGGGAGCAGAGCTGCTGCAGGGCTTTTTAGGTCAGGAATGCACCTGACAGGCATCAACCACTCATCCAATACACCTGACCCAGTAAATACTTGCATCTATAAACCCTCATCTAAGCCCTTGAGGGGCCCAGAAACATCCTAAGCCAATCCATGAAGCTTTTCCCTTTCTGAGAAGATGGGCTATATGCACTTGGACAGGACATACAAATTTTCTGATCTCCAGTTTCCTGATCTGCACAAACCTAATCCTTGGTAGTTTTAAGAGGATCAAAACACATGCCATATGAAAACTTCAAGCAGAGTACCTGGCTCATAATAGATGTTCTGGGAAAAACATAGCCATGATAATAACTATTAAATGAGGTACCATCTATTGCTAGTTCTGGTATGTTTAAGTAGAGGAAGAAAGGGAAACAAATACAGAATAATGTTGCTGTCCTGCCGTCCATCTCTAATGCTGATATAAGAGATCATTATGAAATATTATCTTCTGTTTAGGCAGTCCTCTCTTCTCAGGGTGAGTTAGGGGCATCATTTTCTAGGGGTACCTGGCCATGGGGATGTTAGAAGGATAAAACAGCACTTCTCTCCATTTGTGTGCATGCAAACAGGTCAATATCTCCCAGGGAGATATCTCATGAAATGTGAGGTAGCTCAAAAGCTACTAAACACTATCTCACATTTTTATATCCTCTTTTTAGTTTATAAGGTGCTTTAACATATATTTTCTCACTCACATACAGTGTGTGAGAATTTAACTTATGAAAAAAGAACAATTTGACTTTAAGTAATTTCCTAATAATGATAATTGTGACCATAGTTCTAGCAATCACCATCATTTATAAATTGAAACTTTATGACCACATTTCATTTGGAGAAAGAATCAAGATTAGGAAAGATAGATAGGATTTATAAAGCAGAGCTGTAAGTCACATTTAAGAGTTGGGATTAGAAAACTTTATTATGATGATGGGACTTTAGAGCTCTATTTATAACATAAATCATTTATATCTCAAGTGAAAAATAAGGTTGGCAAAATCAATTCCCTTTATTAGGATTTATTGCATGATTTGTAAACCTGTCCCTCTGTTTGTATATATATTTTTTCCTTGGCATTTGTATAAATTTTGGATGTTTCAGAATTTCCATGTATATTTTGTAATCAATCATATACTTTCAAAAAAATGTGACTAACTCTAATCTCCAAAGAATGTTTATAAATCCTAGTCTTGTTCCTCCATTTAACAGGAAAAGATTTATATGTGATAAGTATATTCTCCGGTCTGGATTGGTAGAAGTATGACTTTATAAAAAGCAGTGGGGGGAAGGGGATGGGAATGCAAGAAAATTCCTTTAACCTGCTTCAGTTTATAGGTCTGAATCCTGCCTGGGAGTAAGATGCACCCATCCAGAAGGACACACTTCTTTGATAAACCTAAGTGCATTCCCCCTTCCTTAGCTAATAGTGATTTCTTCCTCTAGGAGGCTGCAAGACAAAGAAAGAATGGCCTTACTGTTTGCAATTACTTAACAGGATAATGTACCCAAAAGGACACTAGCTGGGGAGTTGCCATGAGAACTAGGTTCAAATTATAGTTTGGTTTCATACGAGCTATCTGGTATTCCTCTGATCATTCTCTCTCTCTCTTACCTTTATCTGTAAATAGTAAGGGCTGGATTGTAGCAATTCTGAAGCCTTTTCCAGGATTAGTCATGTATGGATTAATGATTCTACCAGCTTCCCCCAGCGATGAGGTCTTTCTACAGTTGCTTTAGTTATCCACTTTTAATGCTATTCCTCAATAATAGGCATGCCTTTGTGAGAAGGGCCATGCATTTTATTTCCTATGTAATCCATTTTGGGTCTAGACATACATTTTCTGTGTAATAAATAATGAACCATTAATTGCTGTATATTCAGCTAGTCAGATATTCTTCCATTCTCCCAATTACTATACCACATCCATTCTCTATCCAGTTATTCGTTCGACAAAATTTAATTGAATAACCACATATCCAGTTGCTGGTCAGGTTTTCTTAGAGGTATTGTGTGATATATAAAAATGGATCAGAGGGTGGGCCACCGTGACTCAGTGGCAGAGTTCTGGCCTGCCGTGCCAGAGACCCAGGTTCGATTCCTGGTGCCTGCCCATGCAAAAAAGAAAGGATCAGAATTTTTAGGAAACATGGGGGAAGAGGTTTTGGAATGAAACAAATCTGGGTTCAAAGTTCAACTCAGCATCAGGCCCATCAACTTAAAATGGAAATAACAATAACTGGATCCCATCTATCAAAATCTCTCATGTAAAAGGGCTTTACTCTTTGTCCTAACAGCTACCTCTGTGTTCCATGTTGCCACCTTTCTTTCCTTCTGTGCTACCACCGTCTGTTAGCTGCTACTTCTACCTGTAAGCTGTTTTTGCTTTTCAGCGTGAAGCATCCTTTAGCATGGCTCTCCATCTCCCTCGTTATCTTTATTTCTTTCTTGTTTTATTTTCCCCCATCATTGTCTTTTTTTTTTTTGCATGGACAGGTACCAGGAATTGAACCCGGGTCTCCAGGATGGCAGGCGAGCACTCTGCCTGCTGAGCCACCGTGGCCTGCCTACCACCCCCCCAGTTGCCTTTTGAAATATAATATGAAGCTGCATTTGTCAGTGGATGGGAGGGAATGATACTCAGACAGCGCTTCTCATGTCAATCATTTCCCACTGAAACCTGACAAAAATCCTTCATCACAGATATTATTTAATCCCCATTTTATAGATTAGATCACTGTCTTATGGATACAGACTTAGATATGAACTTATTCTGTCTTTTGGATTCTTTGTTCGAAAATAATGTACTTGCTAGTCTTTATTGATCGAAGACTACAGAGAATTGCTGATCTGAAGTTTGGACATAGATATGACAACTAATATTGTCTTCCAACCTAATAGGATTCTAGCCAAATGTAAAAGCATTTCTAATATTTTCCTATCCTAAGGAAATACCTAATTTCTGCTTGAATTTTAGCAGAAAATAATATAAAACAGATAAAATAAAAGAAATATTATTATTAACTTTTTTGAAACTTATAGACACCTAGGATGACACAAAACATCCTTTATCATGTGCTATCTGCTTTCCTAGGGTTATCTTTTGTAAGGCTTTCATTCATTTAAGACTCAGTGGCTTTATACTGTGCCAGTGAACTACCACCAATCACACACATATATTGTTTTGTACAGAAAGTCTCTAGAAGTTCTCATAATTGTCCTGTGTTGTCTGCAGCAGTTTCGATATTTGTTAAGTTCAAGTTAGGGAAGTTAAATAAATTTCCCAGGCCATACAACTAACAAATTTTAGAGCTAGCATGGTAGAAAGGCAGACTTGCTTTTCTCCTAAGTTCTTACTTACTCTTAAAGCCCACTGCACTCTGACATCCCTGCCCCTTTTCTTCTCCCTGGTCTCCAATGTAAGCCAGCCTCCTCACAATGACCAGTCATGCCAAAACTTGCTCCCAACTTTTTCCTTGTTGTTGTTTTATTCTTTCTCCCACTTTAGAAGATGCCCTAATAAAAATATCAAAACAGCTAAAATGTTTCTGACAGTATACTAGACTGAGCAGTTCCCAGGCAGCATCTTATCTAATTCTCACAACAGTCCTTTTGGTATTTTCCCCATTCGTCAAATGAGGAACTGAGAATGACAGAGGTTGAATAACTTGTGCAGAGTAAAACAGGTACAGAATTTTCCAGGTTTGGTTCCCAGACCATGCATCTAAAAAGAATAAAAAACGGGGCCGCAGAGCTAAGGTGTGGTTCCAAATCTTTCTGAATCTACTGCCTATACTCTTAAATACCAGCTTATTGTTTTATAAGGAAAAACGCAAAACTGAGTTGAAAAATAAGGTGTTGGTAGATGGAGTGTTGGTTTTTGGTATTAGCAGACATCTCAGTGGAATGTTAACACACATTCTCAAGGGAACAAAAATCTTAGACAAGGGACCAAAAAATTCTTAAATATTATAATAGTTCATGGCCTCCCAACAGGCCAAAAGTGTCTAAATAAATATATAGCATATTTGCAGTATTAAATGTCATGGGGTGTGGTGGCTTGAGGCGGTATGTATCCTAGGAAAACATGCTCTTAAAGTTAATCCATTTCTATGATTGTGAACCCAATATAAGGAGGACCTTTTTATGAGGTTGCTTCAGTTAGGGCCCGCGGTGGATCTGAATCCCATTACTGGAGTCCTTTATAAGAGAATGAAATGTAGACAGACAGACAGAGAGAGAGAGAGGGAAAGAAAAAAAAAAGCCACAGAAGCAAGAAGCGGAAAACAACAAAACCTGGAAGAGAAAGGAGAGATCAGCAGACAGACCATGTGCTTTGCCTTGGCAGAGGAGACAAGGACTGTGGGCAAGAGAGCATCACCTGGATGCCTTGTCTTGGACATTTTCTTGGCTTCAAACGGTAACTCACATATTCCCTTGTTGAAGCCCCACATTACATGGTATCTACTTTGAGAGGACTAGGAAACTAAAACATGGGTGTTTTAGGGAGAAAGCATGTCTAAAAAGGCTCCTTAGGGGGCAATAATGAAAAAAAACAGCTTGAGAAGCACAGTTTTAGCAAACATGGGTTCTACTTTAGCACTGAACTAACTTGTTCTAGGGGTACTCATTCAAGACATACTAAACCACAAAATGAACTCTATTGTCAAAAGTGGTTTCACCAATATGCTTAAATGTTATTAGTAGACTTTATTATAATGTTCTTTGATAAAATCCAAGGGCATAGCACTTAAATATTTCTCAGGAGAGGGGGTTTTGTGGGCAACTAAGTGAATATACTCCAGGTAGCTTGCTTTCTGGTGATATAACTTCACTCAAACACCAAATAATACATAGAGAAAGGGATGAATTGCATGTCCCTTGACTACTTAAAGTCATATATATGTTGTTTTATTCAACTTTGTAACAAAATGTTCAAGGCTGATATCTGTGAAATCTGGTACGAGATCTGTAGCCCATTATCTGCCTTGCATCGGTGATTTCCTTTTTTTTTTTACATGGGCAGGCACCAGGAATCGAACCTGGGTCCTCTGGCATGGCAGGCAAGCATTCTTGCCTGCTGAGCCACCGTGGCCCTTCCTTTTAAAACACATATATACATATTCCCATATATATCTGAGACTACTGACACCTCAATATACAGCTATAAAAGTTCTACAGTGTGCCAGCACTGCCCAGAGTTTTAAGAAACTCAAAGACAAATAGAAGACGGCCCTGTGGTTGAGAAGTTCACAGTGTAGTTGACTACTTCTAAAATGCTAGTGATGAAACTTCCCAGCAGGACATTGTTTTTTTGGACGCTGTATGGCCGGAGTCACATTTTATTCTTTTTCTACGTGAATATCCCGTTATTGCAGCACCATTTGTTGAATTTTTGTGTTTTCTTTTTTGTTTGTTTGTTTATTTGGGAAGTGCATGGGCTGGGAATTGAACTCGGGTCTCCCTCATGGCAGGTGATAATTCTACCACTGAACTACCCTGGCAACCCCCCAGAAGGACTTTTAAACCTAACATTCCATCTGCCTCCAAAGGTATTTCCACATATAACCTGTCCTCTGGTTAATTCCTTTTCAGCTTTTAGGATACAGTTTGAAAATCACCTCCATGGGAAAGCTTTATCTGACATTCCCCCCAACCATATCTAAAGTAAGTATCCTTGCAATTCATGTAACACACAGCACATCAGAATTTCTTTATTCAACATCAATTTCCTCAATGGTGTAAGTGATGAGGACAAGGTCTATTTTGACTTTACCTTGGAATCAGCACAGTGCCTGGTTTATTATAAGAAATAAATAAACATCTGGGGATCATACCACCGATTAGTTGACAGCATGACAGAATAGATTCAATAAATGTTTTTGAGGACTAGCCACAAATCAAACATGGTACTCCAGATGCAAAAAAATAAATTATATATATATATTATTATATATATATTAATATATATATATTATATATATATATATATAACTGGTATTTTGTTCACAAGGACTTTATGCATTAATTGGAATTAGAGCCAGAATCAAAGAAGAAAAAGATAATCTCTCCCCCGGAAAGTAGATTGTCTAACAATTCACAAAGTTTTTTCACAGCCAGTATCATATCTGGGTCAAATAATACATTTTTACCCAATGCAACTATTTATTTCCATTTACAAATGAACTATCTGAGGGTGAGCAAGGACAGGTGCCCTGCCCATATTTCCACAGGGCAGAGGGAGCATGCAGAGATTCAAGCTAGATCTTTCAAGTCCATGATTCACCCAGAATGCACCTTGACATAAAACCAAGTGAAGGTTACTATGGAGGGAAGGGTGTTTTTGAACCTGGATAGAAAGTGTATCTATCACTGGATTTGTGGCGTTTTTCTGCATGAAAGATGTTCATTTTAAATGTGTCCTAGGGTGTCAACAGGTACTATATAATTGATCAAGTATTTTGGGAGTGAAGTGACTTAATAACATCCCAAGGGAAGGCTTAGCATCAGAGAATTATCGTTCTTTGGCTTCCCTTGACAAGGAGTATAAATCACCAAGTGGATGCTCCGTCTTGCTTGGGGAAATTGCAGCTTTGTAAATAAAAGCACTAATCTGTGCGCTGCTGCTGACCAGCCTTTGCTGTCAACTCAGGATTTAAGTTCCTTACCCATCGGCCTGTGGTACCTTTTCCATTTCTGAGTGTTGAACTCTTCTTTTTCATACAGAATTTTAACAGTCATTATAATAAAAAACAAATGCACACCCATTGGAATATTACTCAACTATAGGAAGGTATATAAAAAGTCATTCAAAATCTTTCTATCCAGAGATAAGATGCAGTAATATTTTTGAATAGTGCTTTTGGCATATTTACTTTACATAAAGTTTTGATAATTGAAAAATTTTGCTGGCTTTGTGTGGTAATAGACCACACTATTTTTAAAATGCTGTTATAAACTCTTTGTATAAATTTCACTGGCTTTATATTCCATAATGTGGGAAATCACTAAATTTTATACATTTTCTATTCAGCAAGTTTAGTGGGATTGTTCTAATTTTTTACTCTTTTAATTAACATAGTGATAAATATCTCAGTGTCCAGAGTTCTTTTCTTTTTGTACTCAATTACTTCCTGCATTCTTTCAGCAAACAAACGTGGGGCATCTATTATATACAGGGATATATTAGGCATTGGGGATCCAACGAGAAGCAAAACAGCCAAAAATCTGTTCATGTGGCACTTAAATTCTGTGGTGAATACAGACCAGTGAACAACTTCTAGTGTGAAAGTATCAAGACGGAATTATAAAGGAAAGAAGGGGCAACTCTTTCAGACATGAGGTTACATATAAGGCTGCCAGAGTAACTGAAACTGAAGGATAAGAAGAATTCAGGTTAAAAATAATAATGATAATAATAAAAAGAAGAAGCAAGACTAGTTTGGGCAGCTAGAATGATTTGTGTGTGGCTCCTTATGTTTCTGAAAGACATTTATGATGTCTGGAACCTAGAATTCCAAGTGAGGAATGAGAGTGATGAGGCTGAAGAATTAACGAGGGCAAGGTCATAAGGGCATGCTTAAGTTTTACTTTGAGATATTGACCTTCCCTCTGAGGGCAATAGGGAGCTATTGTGTTTTAGGCAGGAGAGTAACACTGTGCCATTTCTGTGAGGTAAGCCTCCCAGAAGAAGAATCACTGGGATAAAGATGATGACTTTCAGGCTCCTGAAATACATTACAAAACAGCTTTCTGAAAGGATTACGACGATGTTTACCTCCTATCGGCATCATATGAAAAAACCCATTTGTGGTTGGGTGTACCAATGGTTTCCATTTATAGAAACCTATTTATGTCCTATTTATGTTCTGAGGTAGATGGAGCTTCACATGCATTTACTTAGTGAAGCTTTATAGCAATTTTTTTAGGATTGAGAATATGACCCCATTTACAGAAGTTTCTGGAGGTCAGAAAGGAAGAATAATTTACCCCCAGTCATGGAGGAAATAAATGGCTGGATTTAAATTCAAACCTTATGCAGGCTGTGGTCTTAAGGTCTATCCTCTCTTAGTGACCTTCATTGCCTCCAAAGTCATTTTAGAAATTCACAATTCCTATGGAATATGATGCCTACATTTCATTCTACAAAGTAACCACAATTTTCTGAATTGAGCTGCAAAAAGAAGCTATTGTTCAAAAAGAGAAACCCTGTAGGTTAGGTGAGGGGAGAAAGGTTTAGTTACAGGTAGATGATTTGTTTATACGGTATCCTTTTTCTCCCGTTATCATTGCAGAATAATCTGGCTTCCCCAGATTGATGCTAGCCATAGATCAGATGCATCGTCCTGCAGGGCTTCTGACCTGAGGACAGAATAAAGGTAAAAACATAAACATAGAAGGAGGCTTGTCTCCCAGTGATGTGAAGATGGGATGCGAGGAAGCCCTGTGCCTCTGCAAGCCCTGCTCTGACTGCATCCATGGCTATGTGAATTATCCCTGGCTGTAGGCTCCCCATACCACAATACACTCTTTCCTCTCTTCATGAGCTCTCAGTCAAGATGGGTACTTGTTCTAGTTTGCTAGCTGCTGGAATGCAACACACCAGAGACGTATTGGCTTTTAATAAAAGGGGATTTATTTCATTAGTTCTTCAGAGGAAAGGCAGCTAACTTTCATCTGAGGTTCTTTCTTATGTGGGAAGACTCCGGGTAATCTCTGCTGGCCTTTTCTCCAGGCCTCTGGGTTCCAACAACTTTCCCCAGGGTGATTCCTTTCTGATCTCCAAAGGCCTGGGCTGAGCTGCGAGTGCTGAGATGAGGTATGCTAAGCTGCTTGGGCTGTGCTACGTCGAGCTCTCTCATTTAAGCACCAGCCAATTAAGTTAAACGTCATTCATTGCAGCAGGCCCATCTCCTAGCCGACTGCAGATGTAATGAGCAACAGATGAGGTTCACATACCATCGGCTATGTCCGCAGCAACAAAACTAGGTGTCTTGGCCTGGCCAAGCTGACAACTGAATCTAACTCCCACAGTACACATGCCATCTTAAAGACAGCAAAGCCAGTTTTGGCTTCAGGATACACAAATGATTCCTCCCTCCCCAGTTTTATTGCAATTACGCACATTAAACTCAGCCTCCTGAAGATTCAAGAAATAACTTTCACTTTGAAGTTTGAAATGACTTATAAAATGTATAGAAATATCACCAAAGACAGTTATTAGAAGGGGAAAGTGACATAGGTCCACTAGAATGTGGCAGAATGGTTCTCCCTATAACACCAGTCGTGTGGCCTTTAAGATACTCAGGCTTTTTAAATGTCAATTTCCTTCCCTGCACAAAGATAACAAAAATAATACCTGACTTGCAAGGTTATTGTGATGAGTTTATAAGGCAGTATATCAAATATATCTAGCACTATATCTGAACATGAAAAGGAAATTCCCCCTTAAAAATCAGATACCCAAGATGAAAAAGATGAAAGAAAATTGTTGTGATATATTCAGTTATATATTTTAGCTATTTATCAAATCTTAAGTTGCTTATTCAGGTCTTGAAAATAGTAGTTTTAAATTTTATTTCATGGGATTGAGAAAATCACCCTAATTGGATAGTATATAAAAAACAACAACAAAAACATCATATTTGTGCCTTAGTTCTTAGGGCTGCTGCTGCTGCAAAAAGAAATACCACAAAGTGCATGGCTTATTGCCTCACAGTTCTAGAAACTAGATATTTGAGATCAGGCTGTCGGCAAGGCCGTGCTTCCCCTGTTGTTTGTAGGGAAGGATCTGTCCCACACCTCTCTCCTGGCTACTGGCAGTGGCTTGCCACCATTCCATAGTGTTCTCTGCCTCACTAGTCACGTGGCATTCTCACCAGTTTCTGTTGTCTGTGTGCAATTCTCCCCTTCTTATAAGGATACAAGTCAGAGATACCAGCCCACTGTCATTCAGTTTGGCTTCATTATAACTAACAACATCTTCAAAGACCCTATTTCCAAATAAGTCACATTCACAGAACTGGAGCACGTATTTTGAGAGGTCACAACCTAACCTGTAACAATTTGCTAGCATCAAAAGCCCTGAACTTGGGTCCAGGCTTCACTACAGTGAAACTTTATAAAAGTCATATACCATCTTGAACCTCATGTCTCTCCTTTGTAGCCTGGGTATCTTAGTACCTGCTACAGACTTCACAGGGTTTGGGGATCATTAACTTTTGCTTTCCACATGGATTGTTTTGTGATATCATATTCCCTTTCAGGTCTTTTCCAAATCAACAGGGAGTCCAACGTGGGCTGAAGCAAGGGGCATGGCTCTATCCTTAGGTGTAAGAAAGGAAAAGGAAAGATGTCTGGAAGCAGGGTAAAATCTGCCCTGAACAACTCAGAGTCAGGGCCCAGGGTTGATTTCTGCTCCCCTTGACAATTGACATTGACAATGGCCACAGATGGAGTTAATGGACCACGAGGCAGCTCACAGAAGCATGGACGTGACCATATTTTTTTGGAGAATGGCTGGCTGTGAGGCATCAGGCTTCCTCCTGAGATGGTGGCCCAGGATAGTCACCACAGCTGCAAACTTCACAGGACGTTAGCTTTGGAAGTCGCTTTTGAGGACATATAACCCATCTCCCTTATTGCCAAACTGCAGAAACTGGCTGCACAGTTCCTCACATTTAAGCCCAGGAAGCACCTGCCACCATACCCACTTAAGCAGCAGTTCTTCAGTCTTCAGTACGGACCTGCTGGGACAGGGAGACACTTGACTGTTTGCGTTGAATTAAAGCATCCTTGGCTTGTCCTTGCTTCTTTATCAACTCCTTTCCTCTCATTCTGGTTTTCACCCTCAGTCTTGGTGATGTCTGCTGTTTGAGGCTCTATTTATAATCTTCTCTTGTGCTCAGTCTATATTGTTTCCATCATTTTCAGGGCTGCTATTTCCATAACAGCACTAAAAACTAGAATGTCCTCTCCTATATGTTACATGAGATGAAACAAATATGAGGCAACTAGGTCCCAGAGAGTTAAAGGAAATAACTCATTAATGCTCTATACATAAAACATATAGGCTAATATTCCTATTAAAACAATTGAAGAGAGCATGGTGTGGATGCTAGAGTCCATTTGCAGAGAGGTTTCTTTGGAATGTGATTTATTATTGGAAGTTACTCTCCTGTGACTTAGTTCCTCAAGAAGAGTAATTATACATTTTTTGCTTGTTTTTGGTATTGGCTATATTCTCAGATCCCTTAACAGCTAGTGCAATGTCTGACTCTTAATAAATCTTACTACTACCTACTTAGCAAGTCTTAGTAATATTTATTGAACTGAATTGAACAAGTAATATTGACAAATGTAGCTAACACTGTTTATTGGCTAATCTCACATGCATTTTCAATCTCATTATCCCTTGACTTCTGCTTCTACTCCAGAGGCTGGGAAATCTAACTAATCCTTTATCAACTTTGTCCCTCTCCCTCTGCAGCTAGGATGGGGATGTGACAAAGTTTGGTTAAGGATACATAAGTAAATGTCAGTTGAGGGCTTCTAGAATTTTTCTGCTTCCATGATAGCAGAGGCAGACATAGATGGCAGTGTCCTTCCTCCCTCCCTCTTGCCTTGAACATGGGAGTGAAGCCTGTTGCCAGGGAGGCTTACGTGAGAATATGAGACATTTAGCTCATATGCTATGAATAATGGAATAAAAAGATAAAGGAGTCTGGGACTTTAACGTAGCACCTGCACTAGTTCCTGACGGCCTATATCCAGATTTGTTACAACATTGGAAAAATAAATTTCTGTTTGTTTAACTCACCTTTAATTTGAATATCTGTTAATTCCAGCCCAAAACATACCTAATTGTCTCAACAATCTTGGTGGCAAGATCATCAGCCATGAAATTAAGTAGGTTTATACTTTTCAATAACTGTTTTTATAATAAATCTTGGATTGGCAAACAACAAAGCTAAGTTGTCACACTTCATCAACTAAGAGAGCCTCATTCCAGAAATATATCTTTTGAAAAAGGAAGTAATGGAGAAAAGAAATGGCATTTTTTCACTTGCTTGTTTGCACATCTACCAGATGCCAGACAAATCTACTAGGTCATTTGTATTTATTGTCTTATTAAATATGTACAATGACACTCTAAGGTAGATATCATTAGCTTATATTATAGATGAGGAATTTGAGTTCAGAAAGGTCAACAAATTTGTTTAAAGTCATATAGCTAGATAGCCGCAAAGGTACAATTCAGGACAAATTCTGCATGGCTCTAAAATCCATATTGGTTCAAAAATAGCATTCTGCTTTTCAAAGTAATAAGCCTTTGTTTGTTCCTAGATTACCCATATAGTATTAGAAAAGCAAGCCCAGATAAAACATGCTTTGTAAGAAAAATAACAATGGCCTCTCCAGATGTCAGATATGTTCCCCAATCCAGGACATTCAACCTTCAACCATTGAACCTCCTAGCTTCAACTGATACCATTAAATAAAAGCATTGTTACCTTCATGGGGTTTGCTGTTTTCTGTCATTTTTGTTTTGTTTTGTTTGTTTTCTGCTAATGTGACTCTCATTATCCAGTGACTCTTCAGGACAAGTCAAAAATCAACCAAACCTTGATAATATAGAAAAAGACATAAAACGAGAAAACCTTGTGCATCGTGTCTCCTTGTCATATAAAAAGAAAGTGATACCTTAAATTGTGTCTTCAGATTCAGCAATGATTCCCCACTAGATCAACAGATACATCTTTTCTACTTCCCCTTTTTATCCAATAGAACAGAGGGAGAGAAAGCAGAATCACAACATGTGTTCTCAACCATACTACACCCATTTTTTAAATGCCTGTTTGAACCCACTTTTCAAAGGGTGATTTAGAGAAAGAAAGCCAACCAAACAAAGCACTGTGGATATATTGACTAGTACAACCTTTCCCCAGAAGCAATAAGCATTTTCATGCTGTCTGTTTATTGTCACCTTTATCTCCTCACTTCAGCTTGTCAGCAAGTGGTATACAGGATTTATCTCATTGGGGCTCAGAGCTTTAGTGGTGTTTCATTCACCAGCAGCCCTGGGTTCCCCTCAGCAACCCAGGAGGAAATCTCTTTTAATTGTAAAATATATCATGTTTAACTTCCACTAAAAGAAAGATGGTGGTGGGAAGGGATAAAAGAAAGTGTCTTTTCATTTTGTAAGTCAAACCTGACATTTATATTGGAATGCTGGATACAGATATTTTTTCCAATGTCTGTTCTCATCTCTGTAAATTTTTAAAGAAACAAATACTCAATAAATGGTTAAATCATTGTGAATGTGATTTACAGCATTGAAAGATATACCTGTGAAGATTAAGAGGGGTAACGTCAACCAATCCAATAGGCTGAGCCCTCAATCTTGGAGCGCACCCCTATGAAGTTTATTCTCACAAAGGAGAAGCTAAGCCTATTGATAATTATGCCTAAAAGTCACCCCCAGCAAACCTCTTTTTTTGGTCAGATGTGGCCTCTCTCTCCAAGCCAACTCAGCAGGTGAACACACTGCCTGCTCTCCCTAAGTGGAGCATGACTCCCAGGAATGTAAATCTCCCTGGAAAGATGGGACAGAACTCCCAGGAATGAGCAAAACGGGAATGAGAAAGTCCTGTTGACCACAAGGGGGAGGAAAGAAATGAGAAAAAATAAAGTCTCAATGGCTGAGAGGTTTCAGTGAGAGTTGAGAAGTTATCCTGGAGGTTATTCTTACCCATTTTAGTTTATGGTGTATTGGAGTGGCTAGAGGGAAATACCTGAAACTGTTAAACTGTATTCCAATAGCCTTGATTCCTGAAGACAATAGCTTTTACAATGTGACTGTGTGATTTTGAAAACCTTGTGTCTGATGCTCCTTTTATCCAGGGTATGAACAGATGAATTAAAAAAAAAAGGATAAAAATTAATAAATAATAGGGGGAGATAAGGGGTAAAGATTGGGTAGATTGAAATACTATAGATCATTGAAGAGAGGGGTAAGGTATATGGGATGTATGAGCTCTTCTTTTTCTTTTTATTTCTTTTTCTGGAGTGATACAAATGCTCTAAAAAATAATCATGGTGAAGAATGCACAACATGTGATGATACTGTGAGCCATTGATTGTATAATATGCTTGGACTGTATATGTGTGGATATTTCTCAATAAAAATATTTTTAAAAAGACTCTCTGCCTCTCTTTCAGCCTGAGAAGACAGCACCAGAGCTGCCTGGGTCGGTGCTGTTTGCATGTCCGGGTAACATTTGTCGGTCACTCACTGCAGAAGCAGTTCTCAGAAAACTTGGAACTCATCAAAATACTTCAGATAATATTACCAAAAAAGACTTTATCACATTTAATTATATACTGTGTATAGATGAAAACAATCAGAAATTCGGATAGAAAAGGTAGTGAAGTTAAAAACTGCAAAGCAAAAAGTGAACTACTTGGGAGTCTGGTCCACAAAAATGACTTCTTATTGAAGATCTTTATTGTGGGAATGACTCTGACATTGGAACCAGCAGTGTGTTATGTGCTGCAAAGCATTTTTGGAGAAGTTACAGTAAAGCTGTATCCATTTATTGCTGAAGGCTAGCAATGATTAACATCTTTACAGTGATGTTCTAGATTTTTCAGCGTGTTAAAAGTGTAATGTTTCATAGCTCAAGGCCACAACTTTTTTTCTCAATTGACTTATTGTTTACCTTAAAAAATAATTTTAGAGGGACATCAATGTTGTGGTTGCAGAAGAATGGATAAAAATATCTGATTCAGACAGCTTACGAGATGCATGAAATGTTCTTCACCAAATTGGACCTCTTCTCTTGCTCCAATTACAAAAATAGTGGAACAAACAAAATAGTAGAACCACAAAATATGATGTTTTGTGTGTTTTTCAATAATCATTTCTTTTCACTGTTTAACCTAAATACTATCCAGTGATGGTTAGTACTTCTTCTAATATGCTTAATTATGATCTTAATAAATAATTAAAACATCACTTTAATACCCAGGTCACTATCTGAGCCCATTGAGACTTTTAAATAATCTACCTCTTTATTAAGCCAAAATGTATAACTTAATGGATAAATGTTTTCTCTTCACCTATACTTCTTTCTTTACCCCTAGGGCCTTTTATTGAATTACATACCCCCCTAGTCATAGGAGTTCACAGTCCTGATTGCAAGTATTTTGATTCACACGTACCCTGAGTGCACATTTGTATGTCAAAAGGATAGGAAAAAGAATGATTTATGGTATAAATCTTTAGCATTCCTCTTAATTCTTCTTTATCTAGTTTATTTCATGAGGAAATCAACTTTTTGCTCCCATTTGGAGCACTTTGCCTCTGAAAATGTAATTATATACAGAAAGGACACTGTATGCTATTTCATCTTATGCTCACTTTGACAAATGTGTCTGCTTTATATGCACGTATAACCCAAATGTCAAATACTATATATTGGTTTATATGGGAAAAAGTTTAAAAAGCTAGAAAAAGAGAATTCTATTATGTTGAGGTCTGTAAATAATACGCCGTGTTCTTTTATCAGTGTTTTTTATAGGTAATTACTATGTACTTTGAGATAACTGTAATTTAAAATTCATTTGGGCATATATCAAAAAAGGTTGTTTTCAAAATAAATTGGAGAGTATAAAATTATAATTGACATATAAAAAAAGTTTTAAAAGTAAAAAAAGGGGAAAGGTCAGATTGTATATGTGGTAAGAGAATAAAAATTTTTCAAGAAATTGAAAACTGCATAAATAGTGAACCCTAAGTTAAACCATGGACTTTAATTGGTCATATAATCATAAAAATTAGCTACTATCAATTGTAATAAAAGTTCCATACCAAAGCAAGTTGTTGGTGGGGCAGTATATGGGAATCCTATATTTTGTGCATGATTGTTCTGTAAATCCACAACTTCACTAAAAAAAAAGTGGATAAATTTTAATTGACAAATTGTGATAAAACAACTTTTAGCCTTCTAAAAGATATTATTGGGATGCTTGCATAAGTAATAAATCTGAGGTTTGCAATTGCTAGCTCTGGTGGTTTGAAGTGGTATATATTCCAGAAAAAAACATGTTCTTAATTCTAATCCATTTTTGAGGGTGTAAACCCATTGTAAGTAGGACTTTTTGCCTTTTTATGAAGTTATTTCAGTTAAGGTATGCCCTGCCTCAATCAAGATTGTTCTTAATCCTCCTACTGATGTCCTTTATAAGAGAATAGAATTCAGACATTGAGAGAGAGAGAGAGAGAGAGAGAGAGAGAGAGAGAGAGAGAGAGAGAGAGAGAGAGAGAGAGAGAGAGAGATTGAGAGGAAATAAAGAAGTTGAAATGGAATCAGAAAGTAAAGGAAGAGGTCAAGAGATGCCACCATGTGCCTCGCCATGTGATGAGCTAAGAATCAAGGGGTGGCTGGCAGCCAGCCTGAGTATACCACAGTCTTATCTTGGAAAAAAAAGCATCACCCGATCATACCTTGACTTGGATTTTTTTCCCAGTCTCAAAACTGTGAGCTAATAAATTTCCATTGTTTAAATCAATCTAATTCATGGTATTTGCTTCAGCAGCTAAGGAAACGAAAACAGATTTCGGTAGCAGGAAAGTGGGGTGCTGCTATTGCAAATACCAAAAAATATAGGCTTTGGAATTGGGTAATGGTTAGAGACTGAAGAACTGTGAGGTGTTTGATAAAAAGACCTAGATTTGCTTTGAAGAGACTGTTGGTAAAAATACACCCACAAAAGGTACTTCTGATGAGGTCTTACATGGAAATCATGAGTGTGTTACTGGAAACTGGAGGAAAGGTGACTGTTGTTTTAAAGTGGCAGAAAATTTAGTGAAATTGAGTTCTGATGTTGGGTGGAAGACAGAACTTGAAAGTGATGAGCTGGGATATTTGGCTGATGAGATTTCCTCATACAACCTACGTGTGGAAAGTGCAGTCTGGTTTCTATTTGCAGCTTATAATAAAATCTGAGAGAAATGGATAAGCTGAGAAATGAACTCTAGGACACACACACACACACAAACAGAAATTGATGGTTTGGAAAATTCTGAGTATTCAGAAAGGAAGTCTCAAGAGAACAGTGGCCTACATGAGGGTCTAACTGAAAATGGAAATAGTCAGCCATTTCAGTGTAAGTCACAACTGGAGATAGTTATCCAGGAAGAATTTGTATAAAGTTCTTTTGTTTGATAGTGTGGACCCCTGTATACTACAGGCAAAACATGAGATTTTGCCAGATCCGTATGAACAGAACCATTGGTAGTCTGGACTAACAAAGACAGAAAAGTACATATTGAAGGAAAAATCACTTCAAGGGCAGAACCAAAGAAGCTGAGGTCTGGACCGAATGTATCTCCTCAAGCTAAGAGAGTGGAACCATCCATATGTGTGAAAAGGGTGACTCTGTTGCTTACAGAGGTCAGGCCTTCAGCCCTCTTGTTCAGGAGTGCTGCCACCAAAATTCTCAGAGAGGGTAGACCCTATACCTGGGGATTGCAGTGAGTCTGGCTCTGACTCCAGAGTCTGAGAGAGTGGAGCTTGGGCCCTGGCACTTTCTGAGAGTCTGGCCAACATCATGATGCTTGGAGAGGGTACAGATTTCACTCCAGTATTCTAGAGTTTAGCAGATGAGTAGGCATTTGGAAAGGGTGGGGCAGTCCCTTCATCAGGTCCAGGGGGCAAAACAGCATTTCATAGATGACTCTCAGCTCTTAAAGTCTAATGGAGTATGCTCTGCAGGATTTCAGGAGCATTTAGAACCAACCCATTTTCCTTCCAGTTTCTCCCGTCTGTAATGGAAATGGTTTTTCCTATGCATGTCCCTCCTTTGTTTATTGGAAGCAGATAACTTGTTCTCTAGGTTTCACACGTACACTGAGAGAGGGGAATTATGTCCCAAGAGAGACCACACCCATAATGAATTTTGATGAGACTTTGTGCTAAGCATTGTCTCTGAAATGACTTAAGGCTGTAGGGATATTACGATGGAATAAATGTATTCTGCATACAGAAAGAACCTGTCTTTTGGTAGAACAGAGAGTGGAGTATGTGGTTTGAATCCCTATGTACCCCAGAAAAACATATTCTTAAATCTAACCCATTCCTGTGGGTGTAAATCTATTTTAATTAGGAACTTTTAATGAGGTTACTGGTGTGTCCCACCTTAATCAAGATGGGTCTTAATCCTCTTTCTGGAATCCTTTATAAGAGAATGAAATTCAGGCAGAGAGAAAGAGAAAGCCACAGAAATTAAGGAGCTGAAATGAGTCCTGGGAGAGAAGGAAGAAACAAGGAGATGCCTTCATGTGCCTTGCTTTGTGGCAAGGTAAGAATCAATGAGGACCAGCAGCCCCAGAACACCAGGGTGTTGAGGAGAAAGCACTGCCTTGATAATGCCTAGATATGGTCATTTTCCCAGCCTCAAAACTTTAATCTAATAAATCTCCAATGTTTAAACCAATCTATTTCCCATATTTGCTTCAGCAGCCTTGGAAACTACAACACTAGATATACTGCATATCAAGGGATAATAATTAAAACTCAACTGAATTTTCCTTACAGTGGTAAGGATTTCTAAGAAGGAGATTCTAGACTCTAGACTCCTACCTTCAATATGGTCCAGGAGTTACCATCGTTATCCCCATTTCATAAATAAGGAAAGTGAAGCCACAGAAGTTTGTTCCTTGGCTGTGGTAACATCCCTAGCACCTGATATATTCCAGCCACACCCAAGGACTTTAGTGTTCAGTTCTAGTGATTTTTTTTTTCAGTTTACTACAGTGCCTGGTAATGGTAATTTTGCTGGTGATGGTATCAGCAGCAAAGGTAATGATAAAAAAATCATACATTAAGCAACTATGCTAGGTAAACACTAGGGGCATAAAGAAGGAATGAAGATAATTCTGCCCAAGTTGATTATGGTCAGGTTGAAAATACATACCTCCAAAGACATATGTAATAAAAACTAAAGCTCTTGACTATGATTCAGTCCAGCATTACTTATTATTTTCTTTTTTTTTTTTTTTTTTACATGGGCAGGCACTGAGAATCAAACCTCCAGCATGGCAGGTGAGAACTCTGCCACTGAGCCACTGCAGCCCACCCCAGCATTACTTTTGAACACCTTATATGGCAAACTTGCTCTGCTCTTGGAGCAGCTCAAAAATGCTCAGGATCAGAAAGAATCCCCAAAGTGATCTTTCTCATGCACTCATCCAATACCCATGTGCCCTCCACCAGGTATTTAATCTGGTCTCCACATGAGAAATGTTTAGGGGCAGAGAACACCCTCTTTGTTCAAGAAGACTTGGGAGACTTTGACTGGAATAATATTTTTTTAAGCAGTCCGAGTCCCATAGTTACATTGTCTGGGATCATCATCCTGGCCTCCACAATGACTGAGTTACTGGAGACAAAATTAATTGACCTGTCCATGCTTCAGTTTCCTCACTGGGGAAACAGAGATAATAAAAGTGCTTAAGTTATATTGTTTGGTGGGTTAAATGAATAAATACATGAGTAGCCCTTAGAACATTGTGTTATATAATAAAGATTCGATAATAACTAGTATGGATATAATCTTTACTGCAATAAAATTTGACTTTCAGTCATAGTAGTAATAGTAGCAGCAATAGTAGAAATACTTGTAGCACTGATTCTAAATTTTCCTCTCTATACCTATTATTCTGGTGTTGTCAGTCCTATTCTGCCGAACCTACACAGAGCAAGTTCAATTAATTTTCATTTGATGGATTTTCAGATATTTGATCTCAGAAGCCAGGCTCTCTTCTATTGGAGACCAATACCACCCCCCTCACTCACTTTTAATATCACATTCCAGATTAGCCTCAACACTGAAATGAGAACCAACCCCTGGCTCTCAGTTCATGGTTTCTTCCTGCACACTTGGTTTCTTAAACTTTAAAAATTGCTACTTGCTCAATTCTTTCCAGATTATCAAACTGAATTTCATCTAGGATACTGTCTTTAATACTTCTCCAAACTGCAATTAAAATGAACCTATTTTGTAGAGCTAGAATCCAAATCGGGTACTTCTTCATGTTATGAGAGCTTTTCATTTCAACGTAAGAATTTTCATTTTGAAGTTGGCCCAAGGAAAAGAAAAAAAAAAGATTCTACTATTAAAGATTACATTCCATACTTTTTGATAATTTAGATGACTAGGAAATCTTACTAAATGTCATACCAATACCATGGTAATGTGAGTAAACGTTGAACTGCGTTTCACCCTCCTGAACAAGGCAAATTTATGGTAATGCTGTTACAAAATTGGGGGATAAACAGGATATCTAATTAACCTTTTCATAGCCATAAACAAACAAAACATTTGGCAGTGATTGAAAAAAGAAGCAGGATTCCACTTTGCAGAAATGATTACAGCCTATCCTGAGCCATTTCCTGTGTACTGAGCTGCCTTCTGTGGGAAGCACGTGAGATGTTGCATGGACAATATGCTTAGTGCCTGTCAGCCTCAAGAAGCTTTGGCTGTCTTGTTCACTGCCAAATGTCCAGGATGGGCATTTGCTTGTCCAACATGGTAGGTTGATGAATAAATATATGTTTAATGAATCAATAAATTAATAAAGTGTTAATCCTTTTCTCCTCACACAGTGTTCTCTTCTCTTAGGTGTTTCTATTTTCTTATCTCAACTTAACCCATCAAATAACTTTGAGTTTTCCCCTGTAGCCCTTTACAAAAACTAGCTTGCAGAGTTTTCATTTACAGTGAGGTAGAAAAAGATAACAGTTTCAAGTATCACTCCCTTATTTGACGATCAAACAGTCATTTTTGGCTGCTAAGTACAAAAATGAATGACAGCCCATAGCATTTTGCTACCCATTATTTCGCTACATATATTTTCTATTTTCCACAATCTGTTAAACTCAAACAAAAGTTGTTTCAGCTCCTAGAATGTGTTATGTTCTCTCATCTCCAGGCATTCAGGCACCCATAGATATCTCTTCACCTCTCCACCTCCCCTCCACCTTTAAAAAGGATGTCTTTTCTGACAGCCCAAGAACAGGTTAGATGCTTCTCTCCTGTACACTCAAACTCACAGATATAGACTGTCTTCCTCAAGGTCAAAGCCATCTGGTGGCAGAACTAGGATAACCATTCACTGCTGTGACTGCCCATCCACTGCTTTTCCTTTCACACTATAATACTCCTCTCCCAGGAGAGCTCTATTTTAATAAGGGGCAAATATTCATACTAAAAGTTAAAGCTCTAATGGTAACAGAACTTCAAGTATCAGTCAACAGAATAGAAACCAGATTTTTGCCAGTGCCCTCCTCTGAAAGGCCACCATTTAAAGAATTTGCCAGAATTCCTATGTGTACATCTGGTATTGAATTTATTTCTATGGCATATACATAAACTATCAATTATTGAGAACATACTATGTGATTTCCCCCCCAAGTATATTTCACATGTATTAATGTACATGGTTATCACAACAACCAATTAGAAATTATTATTCCATCATTACAGATAAGGAAACTGAGATTAAGCTGAGCAATTTATCAGATGCCTTTGATGAAGCTCATGCTTTCACCTCTTTTTTTATTCTTCTTTCATTTATGCTATTATAACTCTGAAATATCCAAAATAAAACAATGCCCTTCATCATTCAGCTGAATAATAGCTCTCACTGTAGGGGCTGAGCTTCATTAAGTACGTTGACTTCTTTAAGGTTTGTAAGCAAAAGGGAAGCCAGGAAATTCTCTTCTTGTTGTTATTTCTGAAAATCATCAGATGTGGGTATTTGGTGGGAAAGGGAAGTTTCAAATGACATATAGATATGTCATATATATATATATTTATATACACACATATATATTAAGTTTTTATTTGGCATGGCAGTGTGTGTTCATTTAAGTTTCAACTTAGGCTGCTGTGAATGTAAATTAGATTGCAAAAGCCCACACAGTTTGACCAACTAGGAGGATTTTTTATTCAATTTTGTTCTTAGGCCCATTATAAGAAAACATAGTGACCCTCAGACCTTGAAATCTTGAATCTTGCCATTCTTTAATATGATTCCCTTCATTGCCTCATATTTAAGCAGGAGAGGAAAGCATATCTCAATATAAAGTTAAATTCCTCAGCCTGGATGTCAGCAGAAGCCCCTAACATTTTTGAAGAGTAAATCAATGTTCTCGAAGATTAAAGCTTCAAGACACTGTAAATCCTCTATAGAATGATAACTAAGACAGCACCCACGTCTGTACACAGAAAATGTTGCCAATCCCCATAGCCTATCTCTCTTGTTCCTGAAAAGATTATGTTATGCCTCCTGGAAACTTCTTGGATTTTCAAGGATACCAATCTGCTGTTCAAGTGCTGTTCACACACTCATCTACCCTCATACACCCTTAAATGCCTTTCTTACTGCAACTTTTACCCATGTGTACCTATTCTTTAGTTTTAGAATCTTTATATCCCTGGAGCCAGACATATGTCAGAGGCTTGATTTGAGTTCTATGTGAGAAATTCTGAGGTGATTTTTTTGTGGAATGATCTAAACCTGAGGGCGAATGAAGGATGTACCTTCGCACTGAGGAAACAGACGAACTGTGATGCAGCTGTAATAATGATCTCAGCCTATTTATTCCATGGGGAGGTCTGAAGTTGGGAGGTATCCTGCCTGGAAGAAAGTGTGATATGCTCTACCTGACTCATTGGCCAGTCATTGATGGAAGCTGTACCCTAGGAATGGGTATGATCTTGAGCAAATGGCTCTTTCCAACTGAAGACAACTTCCAGAAAAGTAGTCAGTTGAGAACCATCAACTGCCATCATTCCCAACGTGTGGAGAGTGAGTTCTCCATCCTAAAGGAAGCATAAGATCAACAAGCCACAGCATCCACTAAAAGAAATATCAACTACATATGGTATGAATGAAGAAATGCCAGCGCTCAAAAAGAAGACAGAGCCAAGGAGTTCAGTAGCAAGGTTTCATAGTCATTTTGGAGGGCCATACAAATAAAACAAAAAAAAAAAAAACAAGAAGGGCCCTGAATTTTAACTAATAAAAAATAATCAAATGTGCTGGAAGCCGTTGCAAGATAATCTATGATCTTGCAAGCATTCCTGAAGATTATCCAAACAAGTACTGCATGTTTAACCAAAGCTAAATCCAAGAAGTTGAAAGAAAAATCAACATCATCTTTATAAATGGGGAAGAACATACTTGTCTCTTTAAAACCAGGAGCAAATTGTTATGGGATTGACAATTTTTTCTCCACTCCTTGCAGTGAAGCTGCCTCCCTGATCTCCTCCTCGTTTACCATGTGAATATTCCCTCCTGGCCATTCCCACGGTTGGTCTCCCAGCTTCACCTTATCATGTCCAGCTGGGACTATTTTACCACTTTCCAATTAGTCTCCCTGTTTCTTATTGGGTCCTACCACCTCCATTCCCAAACTATCCTTCATACTGTGGCCAGAGTGATCTTTGCCATCCATATCCAAATTTGTCATTCCCCTTATTCATCCCCCTAGCACTACCCTAAAATATTTTGTGTGGTAATTCAACACTTCTTAAAAAGTTCCTTTCTGTCTCTCCAACCTCATTCCCTACCTCCTCCAACTTCCTCATAAGCACACATCCACGCTTTATATTCCAGCAATATGAATGGGCTCATTTTTCATTTATTTAACCATAATTATTACAGGAGTATTGTGCTTTCAGGAATATAAAGAATAGTGAATAAGACACATAAATATACAAAAAAGGTTTATAGGGCAGGCCCTTCTTTTCTTCTGCCTAGAATGTCTTTTCCCTCTGAACGAGGTAAATATTGGACATTCTTTAAAAAACAAACAGCTCAGATATAACATATTCTATAAAGTATTATTTCTCAAAAATCTCATCCTCCCTCCATCCAACCAAGACAACAAATTCTAATTTCTTCTCTTGGACCACTGTATCCTATCTATATATACCTCTATAAAGCAGTATATATTAAAGCATTCTTTTTATTTTAAATGTTTAATTATGGAATATATGACATTTAAAAAAATATGTGTTATATTTATGGATATATAGATGTGTGTATTTGTATATATTCATATATGTGTGTGTATGTGTATATATATAAATCCTGAAAGATTATAATAAAATAAATGAGTCCACTACTATTAATCTATGAATGTATCTACCTACATTTCCTTTCCATCTTTTCAGCTCATCCCAAAGGTATCACTGCTCTGATATTTGAGTTTATAATCTCCTTCATTTTGTTTTTATTGTAAGTATGTGCTTTTTATTCTTGAGCACTATCTTACATATTATGTATTACTTTGGGGAATTGAAATTATACTATATTCACATGACGCATAATTATTCAGTAATAATATTCACCATGGATGATTTTTAAAGACATAATGTCGATTGAGTAAAGCAAGAAGTAGCAGGCCCTACATAGCATGGTGCCATTTTTATCGTAATGCATTTCAATTATTTTTTACATGTCTATCTTCCCGCTTGACTATGAATTCCTTGAGAATTACTTAACTTCAAATTTACCTTTTGTAATCTTTATATTTCCCAGCACATAGCATGGCGTTCAGCACGTAAGAGGCAGTTTATACCTATTTGTGGAACTGAGTTGAACTCCTCAGTCTGTGTTCACTCAGTTTGTAATCATCTCTTGGGTTCTGGGGTATCTGACGCCTCCTGTTTTGGTTTGACTTTCGGCTTCAGACCCCTTCCAAATCTGAAGTGCTCTCTGTAAACTGCGGTGACATTCCTCCCATATCCATTCCTGTGTCTGGCTTCAGAGTGGTCTTATTATAGCCTTGCTATGTCAGAGTGAGAACCAGCAGATAGAAGAAATAGCTGACCACTCTGTCCTTGAAGAACAGAACTCTCATCTGGCTGTTCTACTCATCACTTAGGATACATAAAACTCCTGTCATGAATGGTCACAACTCTGAAGAATTACACTGACTCAACAACAATGACCTGTGTGATCAAACCCATCATCCCCAGCTTGATCAGTCACCTTAACAATAAGGACAGCAACACAATTATATTTAAAAAAATGCATGCTATGTATCCCCTTTCCAAATTATTCATAGACTCCTAGAATAATTCTATAGCATCAGAAGGGACCATGAAGATCATGGAGTCCAAAGACTCACCAAGTGCAAGAATCATTTCCCTAGCACCGCCATGATGTAGTCACTCTTTATATTTGCATCTATATCTGTGTCCATATTTGCCACTATATTTATGTTATGTCTATGCCTGGATTTCTCAATTTCAGCATTATTGATGTTTTGAATCAAATAATTCTTAGTTGTGGAATCTGTCCTTTGCTTCGGAGGATGTTTAGTAACATCCTGACCTCTACCCACTAGAAGCCAGTAGCACATCCCCACTTGTGACAACCACAAATGTTTCTAGACATTACCAGATGTCCTCTAGGGAGCAAAACAATAGAATTTCAAATCCCCTTCTCCTTTCCCTGCCCCACTGAGAACCTCTGGTGGTCTAAGTCTATATTCAGAATTAACATTCATATCTGCATTTGGGTTGAGGAGTAAATATTGACTGATCTTCATCTGACAGGCACCAGGCTTAATATTATATATCTCTTTTAATCCTTACAAAGATCCTGAGGAGTATTTTAACCTTTAGACACAAGGTAGGTACAGCTCAGAGAGGTAAATAACTCACACCCAAACACTCTGCAGTGTGGGCTCATTTCCTTGCTCCTTGTTACCTGAAAACTTCTTAAGGGGAGGATCCTGTTGTTTTCACCTTATACTTTCCTACCTACTACAGGGCTTAACATGTAGTAATTGTACAATAATTTTATTAAATGTTGAATCAAAATAAATATTCTGTGGCTTATTACTTGTACTCTATACTATCCCCAGCCTACACATTTTCTTGATTTGCATTATTTATGAATTGTCTACCCACTTTTTAAAACTGATGTACTTACATTAAGTTTATAAATTGGATATTATTATATTGCTTTACTTGAATAAATTAGTAAATAATATAATGTGCTTATACTTCTGTCTTTCTTTAAGTTTGTCCTCATATGAAAACCTCATGTGCTTTCAGAATCAAAAAGACATTAAATTTAAATTCTGACTCTTATCATAACCAGCTATGTGGCACTCACTTTAAAAACTAAGCATTTCAGTGGTCCGTACAAAATGATACAGAGATCAAAATCACAATTATGATTAGAAATGCATACTTTAGTAAGAAGAAAGACCCCTGAAAATAAATTAATTCAAATACAGTGATAAGGCATGTGCAAATTGCAGGTGAAGTAATGATGAATCCTATCAGGTAAGGACAGGGAAACGTGCAGGAGTGGTGGCACTTATGGCAGATGACAAGGAATAGTCAGAGCCAAAAGACAAGCATCTCCAACTTTGTGAGCCCCAATTCCATTGTTTGTAAATAGAGATACTTCTATCAACTTTCTAAAGTTGTTATGAGTATTAAATTAGACAGGAATATAACATGTTGGAGAGAGTGTAGGGCACATGATAAATGTTGCCTTCTTTCCATTTGTTTTAAAGGGCAAGGACTGTGTTTTAATAATCTTAATAGTTTGCAAATTACAAGTTCATAGAACTAGGGATGATGAATTTCCATAGATTACAAAGTTAGTTGACTTGTCTTCTTCAGTTACTCAAAGAAAATCACCACATTCTTTGCACATTATAAAATCCCCAAGGAAGATGTGCAGAATCTGCATTCTATTTCCAGATGTTGAATGCATATTTTTTATCAGAAAACAAGCATCGTCCTCAAGCCTTGCATGATGGTCTTCCTTTCCTCTTTAAAACAACAAAAGCAACAAGAACAACGTTTTACGCAACTTGAACTTTCTAACAGGTTTGCTTTCTGTTCCTCTCAGTGACAGCAAATACAAGAACAAGAACAGAAAATGGAAAAGGGTAATCAAATCCCAAGCGCTTTATACATCTCTCCTAGCCACAGAGGAGGATTCTAAAGATTGACTCTTCTGTTATTCGAACTGCTGCGCCCACTGCCCTCGGAGGGACCCAGAGCTGCAGAGCTCAGATCAGTCGGCATCTTTATCCCCAAATGTCCCTTGTCATCAAGATAAGTCTTTATTTCTCTCTGTAAAGTGACAGCAGATATCCAGGAAGATGAAGAATCTCTCCCCACTGAACTTCAAATAACTCATTTCTAAAGCACTTCCATAATTCTTACTGTAGCCATGAGGTTGTGAAGTCTCATTATCTCTGACCTTGGTCTTTCTGAGCTCCTATGACCCAGGAAAAACAAAGGTCAGCGGCTGAAAGTATTTCATTCAACAAACATCACTGACCACTTGCCACGTGCCAGGCACCGCGCTGGACTGTGGGGGTATAAAGATGATTTATTCGCTCAAGTAAATACTAAGATGAATAGAATCTTGTTTCATTAATTTCAATAGTTATTCTCTTCTTTTTTGGAAAGTGGTCAGTATAGTGAACATATTTCACACTTTTTGTTTTAGTTGGCATGCTTGCCACCCCTACTTTCAAGGAGTTTCGAGACATCATAATATGGATTTCAAGGCAGTTTTATAATGTGGCTCCAATCTTGATATATACAAATATTTTTAAATTACACTCAGTACAGGATAATTTCTATCTTAGCAAAAGGATCTCTCTACAGTTTATTGTATTTGACTTACATTAAAAAATAGCTGAAGATACTCATTTGAGGTGCAAATGCACCTTGTATTTAATGATTAATAGATATGGTTTTCAATTGCCCTTGCAAATTATACTCTTCACATCTCAAGGGGAGTTTATTTTGCAGGGGTGTTTAATGGCTCCTGTCAGATCTGCTGAATTCACACAGATACAAACAAGCAGTGTATATGGGTATATCCACTCTTCATATGCATAGCCCTGAAAACAGTAGTGAGTATGGTGTGGTAACTGAGGGAAATTAATTAACTGGATTAGTTAGCTAGAAGAGGTTTTGCTGTCCAAATTGGGAAATTCAACAGAGGAGAAGAATGAACTTGACTTTGATAGAAGAGATCGATGTCAAAGGTATCAGATATGAATTGGCAGGGGATGGCCATTTGTCGCATCTGGAGTTTGACCAGGCCATAGATATGGAGATCCTAAGATAATGTCTGGAAAGCAGAAAGAAGGGTCCAGACTACAGGGAAGGGGTGGGCAGGACCAAGATGAAGATGGGAGTCCTCTAGCAGGCCATGTCTTAGGACCAAAGTACTTTCTCAGTGGAGACTGGAAGGAGAAGTGGAGGCCTTGACAAATGTCAACATGGCAGCATGATTGCATCTGGTGATAAAAAGATAGCTGTCCATGTTCTAGGGTTCCTTGGGGTGCTCGGTTTTGCTCTTCAGTACGCACAGGAAGCATCTGGTATGGAATTCACTCCCAGTGTCTAAATGCCATGTTCTTGTAGGAAAGAAGCACCTACTTTTCTAACAGATCAAACACTCAGTGGCTAGGAGAGTGGTCAGTGCAGAATCAGTAGTGAGCACAATGCTATTGGGGCAGGGAAGAGCTGGTACATATTAGTAGTGTTTTGTAGATGTGATAAAGGAAGTTCAGAAGAGTTGTAGGACTTTTCTGAGTTTGTATAACAAAACAGACATGCCTGTATTCTGTAAATAAACTTAACTTGGTCCACAGCATACACTGCTTAAATGATGCTATGGTGAATGAATATGTGTTAACAGCTTGAGTTTAGTCTGAGTAGAAATCAAGGTAGGTATTCATTCATTCAATAAGTATTTATTGAGTTTTGACTATGTGCCAGAACTACTCTAGAGTTTGAAGATTCAACAGGAAAATTCCCTGCTTTCATGGAGCTTATGTTCTTGTGAGGGGAGGATGCAATAATCAAGGTTAAAATTGTTAAACAGGATGATTTATAATAATACGCAGACTCTGAAGGTGATAAAGTACAATAATGTGATGAGCATTTCACCTTTATGTTAAATTATAATGCTGACTAAATAAAGACTGATGAAACATCAAGGGGGCTCATTCTGCCTTCTAGATATAATGGTATATCTGTCATTTATTTTCTTTTCCCTAATCACGTTCTCCAATTTGACTGTTGTAGCATGATCTCTTTATGTTGCCCTGAGAAATTTCACATTCTTTGCCTAAAATACACCAATAATACTTAATATTCATCAGCAATGGGTTTGAGACTAGCCAAAACAAATGGAAAAGAAGTGATTTGAGTTTCGGGGTCTGGGCAGACCATGTCTTGTCAGAGCACAAGGTTATCAAATGGCCAACCTCTGGCCTGTGTGTAGTTAATGATTAAGAAAAATTAATTTTAATGGGGGTGTAAGGGCAGCTCAGTGGTAGAATACTCACCTGCCATGCAGGAGACCCGGGTTTGATTTCTGGTCCATGCACCTCCCAAAAAAACAACAAGCAAAACAAACAAACAAGCAAAAATGCAACAAATGGTGCTGCAATAGCAGGATACTCACATGGAAAAACAATGCAATGTGACCCCTGCTATACAGCACACATGCAAAAATAAATTTTCTTTTCCCTGCACCAAGAGAATGAGGAAGGATAATGTACTGTTCTTCTGGATATTTCCCTGGCTGTTATTCTAGCATCATGGACTAATTAGATTTCAAATTATATTGAAAGCTTAAATGCATCACTTACAAATTTACCAATTTCTTTTTCAACTCCTTGCCCTCATGAGCTTAGGCCCAGTATATTCAAGAACACTAGAAAGCTGTTGTGTGTAATCGTGAAGAGTCTACTGGAAGCAGAATCTTTATTTAATGAGCAGAAAATCTTTTCAGGAATCCTCTAATTTCTACTTCTGCTGATGAGTAAAAACAGACAAACTCAACCTTGAATTCTAGCTCAGGCACTTGCATTGGTGTTACTAATCTCACTGTGCCTCAGTTTTCTTCTTTGTAAATGAAGAGGACACTTGACTGTTTTGGGGTTTGAACATAATTGCATGTTCATACATTTAGTATTTAGCATGTCCCTGGCATATAGCACACACTCAAGAACTACTTCCTTCCTCGGTAAAAAAAACTCTGACTTTAATTTCAAACAAGTTGCCAAACTGAAACCATAAAGATGAAAATAAAGAATATAGAATTTGAAAATGTGTAATTTACCAAAAGCACAAGAACCATTAATTGTCAGCGATGGCTCTCATTAAACTAGCAGCATATGTTGCTATTATAAGAAAGTTTGTCATGAGCTCCTGAAAGGTCTATTAACAATAAAATCCTATTATTCCAGATGTTGCACATCCATGTAATACACCCACAATAATTAATTTCATATGGGCTAAATTCATAAATCTAGAAAACTAGAAAGACATGTTATTCACCACAGAAGGCATCTTATATTCTTTTTATAATCAGACTGAAATGCTAAAAAATGCCATTAATTACTGGGAAATCTACTATCATTTTTCTTTATCTCAGAATGGACTTTGAATTTTAAAATAATCCATTACCATTATAAAGGCAGCATCTGAACAAACAAAGAGAAGAAAAGGGTTGTAGCCACATCTGCTGCTGCCTCTGAGGCCAGCCGCCCCTCTTTTCCCCCTCCTTGCTGCTACATTACTGCTGCTGCCGCCTCTGCCACCCCTACTGGTCTTAGCTGAGCCTCCATGTTGTGCCTCGAACTGTGCTGGGTGCTTTAACATGTAATGGCTTATCTTCTCCAACTCCCTATTACTTGCATAGTCTCCCCGTTTTATAGATGAAGATACAGGCTCAGTGAAGTTAAGCAACTCATTCAAGATTCATAGCTCCCGGATGTTAGAGCAAGGATATACACTTAGACCTATAGCAACAAAACCTGGTCTCTTCTTACATTACCAAGCTGGTTCTCCATGGCAATAAAAAAAAAGCTTCCATTTTTCATGTGCCTGACCCAGCCTGTTAGGTATCCTGAGGTAGGGGAAAAAACAGAATGGAAACTCTCCAGTAGAGAGTCTGAAAGTCAACTGCTGCAACTGCTGTTCAATGCAGAAATCCCCTTCATAAGATGTCTTGACAAATGACTCAATGGTCACCCGACATTCATTAAACCCTACACCACTTGAAGGCAGAGATCCATCATCTCTTATTTTCCTAGTGCCTGCCACTGACTCCCAGATATAAAGTCAATATTGAATGACCATGTATCACATGGCTGAAGAGCATGCAAATTTGGGCTATTGGATAGTTATTCAACAGGTGAGATTTCAACTATAGGGCTGGGGATTAACCACACGTAAAGACACCATCCAAAAGAAACCATGTATTCCTTTCAAATCTGAGCACGGAATCTGTTGAAACAGCAATTGTATCACCCAAATAATGGCTATGTTAATAGTTAACATTTAATGAGCACTTGCTATATGTCAATCCCTGTACTAAGAGCTTTGCATTATTACTCTATTAGTCCTCATAACAATCCCATTAGAAAGATACTCTTATTATACCTGGGCACAAACAAAATTAAGTAAGAACAGTAATATAGCTAGTAAGATATGGAGCCAGAGTTCAAACAAAGACATTGGTCTGGTCTTTCCCTTAAAACCCTACCATGGCTTCCCACTGCTGTCAGAATGAAATTTGAACTCCTTCCAAGAGCCTTTCCTACCACCTGACTCCTGCCAACATCTCTAACTTCATCCCACCCACACTTCCCTTTGCACATTGTGCATCCACCAAATTGGCTTTCCTTCAAAGGAAGGAAGGTTCCCAGTGCTTTCCTGCCTGCTACCTTACAGTTAGTCTATGTTCAGGGAGGCAGACAATCAGCAGTTTTAGGCAGAACACATTTGGGAAGTATAGCAGCAGGCAGTGGCTTACAGTGTCCACATCGACGTTTAGGAGATCTCTGCCCTGGAGGTCTATTGAGGCTTCTTTAAATCCCACATTTGTTTTTTGTCTGTTTGTTTGTTTTTTGTCAAGGACAAGCTCCAGGAATCGAACCCAGGTCTCTGGCATGGCAGGTGAGAATTCTGCCACTGAGCCACCATTGTACTGCCCTATATCCCACATTTGGAGTTACTAGAGAATACTAAGCAAGTCATCTGGGAAGCAATCATGGGGCGACAAAACTTGGGGGTAATTTTGTTTTAAAATGTCGTTTCAAAGACACAGGGAAGGCAAGTAACATTATTCAGTATTGTATATGTGATTTCCTCTTAATTTACATATGTGTTAGGTATCATTATCCCATTTTTACATAAGATGAGAATAAATTTGCTAAGATAAAAATATCTTGTCCAGAGATGCAGTTTCTTAGTGGCAAGTTGTTATTTAAGGCCCAGTTTATTTGCTTCTATTTTGTGTGATATTTCTCCTCTGAAAGGATTCCTTGATGCTACCATGACTAATCAAAGAGGGCTATTTTAATTTCCTCACTAAGGACAAAACTGGCTCTAGACACAGAAATAGGGCAAAATATGAAGGGGGTGTCAGCTAGCCTATATCTGAGGACACAATTCTAAGGACTGGGAGTCAGGAAGCCCTGATAAAAATGGTCTCTGACAATGCATCATTCATCAAATAAAATTGTGAAAACTTTTACAATTTGAGCCAAATTGTGCATCTCCACCAGCTTTAACTTGTATTAACAAAAAACATTTAATGAAAGCTTCAGCTATCTTCAATTCTACTGTTGCCATCGTTGATAAACAGCAAAATTTAATTATAGCTTAAAGACTTGTAATCCAAAGATGATTTACTATAGATTTTCTAGGGTTTTATGCTAAGGGAATCTATTCCATGAGACATGTATGTGGATAAAGTATTCTGAAAAAAGATGTGGCATAGACAACACGTGGACTTCGAAATCAGAAGGTCTAGGAGAATATTCACCTTATATACTTGCTGAGTAACCTTAGCACATTGCAATATCTACTTCTTATTTAACTCATCTGGACAATGGGTGAAATCAGCATCTATTTGCAGGGATATTTTTT
The DNA here is from genome assembly GCF_023851605.1 of Tamandua tetradactyla. Taxonomy (NCBI): domain Eukaryota; kingdom Metazoa; phylum Chordata; class Mammalia; order Pilosa; family Myrmecophagidae; genus Tamandua; species Tamandua tetradactyla. The sequence goes on along the minus strand of NC_135334.1, from coordinate 63,986,935 downwards.
AAATAAAAAGAAATAACACATTCAATATGTCCTCTCAAAATGTCTAAGTCCAGTATGTCTGTGCGTATTACAAAAGGAATAAATGGTTAAGCCCGTGAAATACATGGAGATCATTTTAAATAATCTTGCCAATGCATTTTTATTGGCAGAGATTTTATTTCAGAGCTAATGAATTAATTACCTACATTGATCTTAATTGTATTTCATCTCGTTCTACCAAATTATAAGATCACTATTGTTTACCAATAATGATTTTTGTAAATACTAGAAAATAACCACAGTAGCAAGAACTTATTAACAATAGTAATAATAAACTATGTTTGCAAGAACTGCTACCTGATTACATCAAGATTGTGTGCTTATTTAAGCTTTTTTTCGTAGAAAGTGGTATGGTTCAAATCATAAAAACTTCCATTTCATACTTTCATTGTTTAAAAAGAAAAGAGAAAAAACACACCAAACAAAAAATCCCTTTTATCTGCTTCTCTTCTTTTGGAACTACCTTAAGCTCTTATTAACTCCATAATGCATTTGGAAAAGTGAAACCTTTCTTCTACACTACCTCATTTAAAAAATTTCATGAAATTGCATTTCTTACTTATGCTCACATCAAATGACATATTTTGCTTGATTGATCCAATGGCATTTTTTTCCTTTGTAATCTTTTGAGCTCCAAAGCAGCCAGTAACACTCTAAATGTGATTTTCTCAATCTATGATTTTTGTTCCAACTTAATTTGGTAATGCCTAGTAACAACAAGGGCTTATGCTTCATTATACAAAAAGTGTGTTGTGTGTCAGTTTATGGCAGGTATAACAAGTGGTTAGAGCATGAGCCACTATCCTTTACTGCCTACACACAGAGCAGACATTACTGATGAACTGTGAATCCCCTTCTAAGCCGACATGTAGACTGAGAATATTTTTAAATACAGAGCTTGGGGCATAAAGTAGTCATAATTAGCTTTTAAAGGACCTCTAACTATATAGGCTATTGATAAAACAATTCATACTAGAAAAGCAAAAGATGGAGACTCAGGGGATGATACATGTATTCTGAAACAAATGAAAGTGTAGACTGATGTTAAGAGAAGGAAGAACCAAACCTATCTTTATGGAATCCTATCAGTATTTAACCAGAATGTTTAATTTTGTTGAGAACCTGGTGGTATCTTTAAAATGCATGTATAGACTCTCAGGTTATCCTTCTCTATCCCTTTGCTATTTATGGATAATTGCACACACCTAGAGTGAATGCGCTATGTAAGCATATTTTCTTTTTAAAATAGTACTATGATTCTAGAAGTAGTTCTACCGAAAATTTGCCCTCATTAAAATCCTTTTTGGTTCTGGGTATTGACCAATAGACTCCATATAATACATTTTCCTTTGACTAGGCTTTATGGAATATAGAAAAAAAAGCTGCTAAGCACCCATAAAGCTAATATTTGCTCTTTGCAATATACCATTCCAGGGATACTACTGGTTCCACAGTTATCTGCACCTGAGGCCCTCATATCAAAGACTGATGACCAATTCCATATTCGTCCCTGTATTTGGACACACATTCATAGAGGGAAAGTGACATCTGGAACCTGGTGGGGAGAAGGGTAAGAAGCACATGCAACAACAATTTAGAAACATTTCCAAATACAAGTGACATCCTTTCCATTTAGTGAGCTGCGTACTTTTTGTCCTCATATTTTCCCCCATTTTCTGAGGCTATTTGACTACTAACTATATATCTACAGTATGCCAGGATCTGGAGCAATCCTAATCATGTTTGTAAAGCTGTTCTGACAGCACTCTGGGGGATGGATTATGAACAGGATGTGTGGAGACCAGTAGTGTAAAAGAGGCTGGAGACAGATGAATTGGAAAGATGTGATATATTCAATTTATATCCAGGCAATCAGAAAACTAGGACTGAATGACTGTTGTTAGAAGGCAAAGAAAATAAAGATGGTCTCAAGAATAATGACTTGATTGTCCTTTAATGAGTTTGGATAACTCAGCATCAGTTCCATCTTTTTATTAAATCTCCTTTAACCCCTATCTCAGGAAAAGCCTGAGTTCATAACTGGGGCAATATTGTCTGAACATTCCATTCAACTCCTCAGTTTTTCTTAAGATTGATACCCAAACCAGTCCTTCTTCCACTGATTTCCTCCAATGATGTTGTGCCCTAATTTTGCTAACTGTTCACCCATCAATTTGTGTTCATTCAATCAATAATCATTTATTGAATATCTACTATATTGCCATAATTATTATTAGGTATCTTGATACAGAGTTAAATATGAAAATAATAATGGTGCTTGTGATCTAGTTGGGAGAAATGTGTATTTGCAATCTAGTATAACAACAGCCTCATTATTCAAACACTGTACCCCAATTTCAGAGGATTTCTCTTAGTTGTTCAAAAACATTAAGAGGGGGCTTAAGATGATTGGTTGGAATTGTGGAGGAGAAGGTGACTGTCCAGGAATAAATAATAGCTAGAGATATATAGTTAAAGGAACATAAGTATGTATAGCATCATTTGGCCTAAGTAGAATACTATATTCATATTAATATATGTCTTATTTTTAAAGTCTCTGACAGCAAACATTTTGTGCCAGAGAAATACTACTTGTTTATTCTTTCAGTTATTAACACACACAAGAAATATGTATATGTGACCTTCTAGGGATCACAATAACAAGAAAATAAGACATATCCTCTAGAATTTAGACGATTTCAGTCTTATCAGTAGGTAGCCCTGATAAAGACTGGCCACTGTGGTGACTAAGGCAGCATTGATAGGCAATCACCAGTGCTTCATAATGTGGTAGGAGTTGGGGTTAGGATCAGTACTCAGAGAAGGTTGCATAGAGAAAGTGATGTCTCTTCTGAAACATCTAGAAGTTTAACAAGTGGACAGATATTTCAGGCGGAGGAGTCCATATGTACGAAAGTCTTAAGATCTGAGAGACCATGGTCTTTGAGTAGAAAATAATTCAGTACGTGTAGGGCAAAGAGTCCTAGGACAAGTATATGGGATGAAGGACTGGCGAGGAGACAGGCAAGAAAGGATGGAGATGAGGGAAGTGGGGCTGATGCAGAAATTGAAGGAACCTGTACACAGGGTTAAGGATTATACATGCACTCCTGAGAGCACTGGGACACTGAAAGGGCTTTACTCAACTGAATGATGTGATCATATTTGAGTTTTAGAGAGGATGTTGTGACACACTGTGGAGGATGCATTACAAACAGGAGGCCTGGAGACCCAGCTCAGTGGTCAAGTGAGAGACAGCGATTTGAATGAGAGTAGAGGCAGAGAAAATGGAAATACCTGATATATCTGACTTTTGTACAGGTAGTAGAAAAGATAAGACTGAATGACTGGGGTTAGAAGGCAAATGAGAGAAAACGAGAATGGATCCTGGGATAATGGCTTGATGTTCCTTTGTCCTGAGAAGCTGTGGCAGATCAGTCCAGAAATGTCCCTCTCACTCTTATAGAAGGACTCTGGGTTCCAGCGTGTTGGGACCAACAGTTAGTGTCCAAACCACACTAGAAATATACCTACATATTCATTTTAGATACCGTTTAGGGACTGTAAGGGAGAGACAAAAGGAAGGATGCCAATTTTACAATGAACTATTTTACAGACTTTAAAACATCCTGAGAATAGTAATCACTTCATGTATTGGGAATTAAGGAGAGTGGTTAAGGAGAGTTATTTAAGCTAAGTGGACAAAACTTATTTTTGTCAACACCATTATCCTAAATAAACAGGTAAGCATAAGATATGTCTCTCCTTTAAAGAAATAAGTTTTATAGGAATCTATTCTTCTTGGGATCTGCTTCCTTTTATAGATGCTGTACTTGCTTATAATACACATAAAACATACCTAAGGGAGAAAAGAAACCCAATTTGCAGCCATTACAATTCTACCATGCTAATTTTGATTTTTGAATAGTCTCAGCACAAAATAGAGAATCTTAGTCTCAGACTTACAGACAGTTAAAATTGAAGGAAAATATTCTTTTAAAGTACTGAAACAACATTACAAGATATGAACTCAATCCTGGCACTCATCCCATGTGATTTTACACAGTCACATTCATTGCTGGATGCTCCATTTCCTCTTGTCATACATGAGCACATATGCTGGACTGTGCAGCAGATGAAGCAAAGTACATGAAACATTTTAAAACTCTAATCATCATATATAGCATTATTGCTATTCATCATGAATGGAGGTTGGAATCAGTACATTTGAAGGTCAAAGAGAATGAATAAGAATTTCCATGTAAACAGAGGAATTTAAGTAAGAAGCCTCAGTATTTCTTTTTCCTGCAGGTGATGAGAAATTCTATGCATTCCCTACATGGACCTGAGCACATGGCCCAAATTTTCGAAAGCATCCAGATGTTTCTTGTGCAGAGAATGTCACTGTAAAAAGCAGTACAAACTATCTTAAGAAAAGCTTTTTCTAAGGTGTTTTAAAGTTTCCAAAATTCCCTGCATATAAATGTTGAATACCTCCAAAATGTCAATCAATCTTGTTTTCCAGTTAACTTAGAATAAAATGATAATGAACTTGCATTTACCCAGCACCTTAACCAGAGAGTAATTAGACTTGGATAATACCTATTAAGAGATCCAATTTCATCTCTCTATCCTAAGAGGACTATTCCTCCTGAGAGTTCCCTGTTACTATGTCTTAACTAGTCGTAAAAGTCTCAAGGGAAGGGTCCATCTACTATATTCTTGGAGGCTGAAGGGGAAGGAACACTAGCCTAGGAGTCAGGAGGTATCAATTTAATTCCTGATTTTGTCATTCACTAGTTTATGACTTTGAGCCCAGCACCTGAGTTCTCTGATCCTCAATTTATGACCTGCTGTCAAACTTCTCTATACATATCATGAGATTGTGGTGAGATTCAAGAGAGAAAACATATGCAGGCTGACTGATGCAGAGCTTCCCAATAAATAGGATTTCTCTCCTTTACAACCTGCTTACTGATAACTCCTTTCTTTTGCTTTGCTTTTTTTTTTTTTTTTTTTTTTGGTTTTTCCTGCTTTTCTTCTTTCTGTGTCTCTATCAAGTGTATCTACAGTAGAATTCCCAATATTGCAGCTTCTTCCATTTTAAGACATCCTGCGGACTCTAAGGAGAGTCTGATAGTGTGGACATGGTCAAAAAATATGTACTTTCCTTTTTACTCAGATATCAAGATTTTCTCAAATATTTTCCCACTGGTTTCATCAGTCAAAGAAAATTGGCACCATTCAGATTCAATTATACTTAGGTTTCTCCGAAAATCCTGAATGCAGAGAGAGAGTAAAAAGGGAGGAGAGATTTTAAAGATAGAGGGGAAGCTTTGAGCTTGTGGACAATCCAAATGCGTTCAATTATTGTGAACCATCCTATAACTTTTGAAGTGAGAAGAGGTGATATACGTCCCTGTCCCATCACATGGCTCTGTGGAGTGACTTAATTTCTTTCACAGCCTCCCCCTTCCTTATTTTCTTTTTTGAATTTCTTTTTATTCAGGCCAAATTGTCCTTTTATCATCTTTTCCAAGATGAATAGCAAAATCATTATTTATTTGCAATGAAAAAATACCCTAAATAAACTACTTTCTGCTAGGTTACTTCTAAGACAAATGTGAGAAATAACTTTGGCTTATAAAGCTCTTACTTTGTAAAAAGACATAAGGATAATATAACCCAATGGTCCAGTCTCCTCCTCTCCCCATCCCAATGTCTAATAAAAGTAATAGCATTTCAAACCATTCATTTGGGGAGGTTCACATGATCTTAAGCCAATGCAAGGAAAAACAGAGAAAAGTAGTCCAAAGAACAGAACAAGAGAAACTTCTGATTTTCTCATGCATTAGCATAAAACATTGTGGTATTCTTAATACTTTTCAACACTTAATTCATATGGATGAGTATATTTATGAGCATATGATCTTGTTATTCGCAAATAAATCAGTCAAGGTGACATGGTAATTTATTTTAAATAACATAGTAATCAACATCACTTTGGATGTTACTGTTTGATTTGACAATATTTGGAACCAGTTGTGGACCTATTTCCTGTTTTTTCCCCCTGAGCAAACCAAACAATTTGTTTATTGATGGTTATCCAAGGGCTTCTCTCCCCGTATCCAGTCATTATATCACAAACAATTATGGTTCTCTACATGTAGTTCTTTGGCAAATTTCACAGGTTTTGATTTTTTTTTATTAGGAACACGTGGGCATTTTCTTTAGAGTATTCTTTAATGATGTTTACTCTCATTAATAAATTGGATAAATTGAAGTTCTACATATTGGTCCTGCTGTTTACTGATATGTAACTTCATCTCTCTGAATCCTAGTTTTCAAATTGTAAAATTGGGGATTAATATCAATTTCAAAAGGATTTTATAAAGATTATGGGAAGCACTGGGGTATTGCAGAGATAACAAGATGCCAATTCAAATGCTTCTCCTATTAATAACTGTGTGGTTCTGGAAGCCATTCACCTCTCTGAGCCTCTGTTTCTTCATATTTAAAATGGGAAAAAACATATTGTGATGGTTAGGTTCTGGCGTCAACTTGGCCAAATGATGGATGCCAGAACCATGTATGGTCAGGCAAGCACTGGCCTGGCCGTTGCTGCAAGGATATTTCGTGGCTGGTGTATTAAATCATCAGTCAGTTGATTGCCTCTGTGGTTGAGCATATCTGAGATCAACTAAGGCACGTCTCCCACAATGAGATAATCCAGTCAGTTGAGCCTTTTAAAGAAGAGAGAATCTTCCACTGCTTCTTCAGCCAGCAATCCTCTCCTGTGGAGTTCCTCCAGACCCTTTATCAAAGCCGCCAGCTTCACAGCTTGCCCTATGGATTTTGGACTCTTCCATTCCCATGCTTACATGAGATATGTTTATAAATCTCATATTTACAGATCTCTCCTGTTGATGCTGTTTCTCTAGAGAACCTTGACTAACACACATATCTACTTCACAGTTGTGAAGATTCAATAGAATGACAGAGAAGACACTTAAATGTTTTCTAATAATATAAATTGTATTTAAATGCTAGTTAAATGACAGCATTTAGAAAACATAAATTCAATTTCTTCAATAAGGGTGACATCTTCTTAGGGAAAACTGTATCTTCCCCTTCCTCCAATATCTCGTCCACTGAAAATTTTAAATTTCTAGATACAACTGCTATGATGCTGTCTAAAAAGAACTATACTTAGAAAAGCAGTATATTGTTTCAAAAATAAATTTTTTACAACAGACTATGTGGAAATTTCAGCTCAAAGAAATGTTAAATTCCAAACAACATTCTATTATCTCTCTGGTCACTAGCAGTTTTGCTGTAGAGGAGGCAAAAGCTGAATGGAATCATAGAGGAGAGGCTGAATATGCAAAAGACAACAGAGAAACCCAGAGTTATAAATGTGATACGAATTCATAAAATGAAAGTGATAAGATTGCTGGTAATATTAATTCAGCTAAAAAGTCCTAGGCCAGCTCCTAAGGTTCATTGTCATTATGGCATAACTATAGATTTCAAAACATTTTGCCAAAAACTAATTTCCTGCAGACTCCTTCCAAGCATCCATGAAGATGCTATCTATTAGGGAAGCTCTTATAGCACAGTTGTAAATATGTAGGCCCCAGAGCTTTGTGCCTCATCGTGAACAGATCTGATGAGTTAAGTGATTCTAGAACCATTCAATTTGTGACCCACACAGCAAAGTAACTGGGTACAAAATTGCTAAATACATTTTAATTTAGATTAACTAAGGGCTTGCAAAAAGAAAAATGGCTAAAAAAATTATGTAATTAGTATAGCACTTCTAAGGAGAGATATAATTATAGTAATCATAAATCATTTTTCTCTCATAACTGTAAATAGAGAACAAAGGAGAAGTGACAGACTCACTTTACCAGTTTTCTTTCTGGTGAGAAAATATTATTTTGACGTGGGTAACTGTCACACATGATTGTCAGTTGGGGGAGGGGAAGGGAAGAAAAACCATTTTGTCTTAATTTCTGGAAAAATCATTTTTCAGTAATTGCCACTAATGTTCTTTGATAAGCATGAACTTTTCACATCTCTGATAGCTCCCAGGCTGCCTTTGAGGATGAGGGAATGAACAAGAAGCAACACCTTTGAACTTTTGTATAACCTTTATTCTGAGCCTAAAGTGAGATGTTTTAGGGACAGGCTTTGACAAAGCAGATTTTGTTTTTTCCTCTCTCCACTGTGGGTATTTTGGGGGAGGGGCAGGGGCGTGGAGAGTCTGACATGCAATTGGTTTTATTTCATGCTGACCCATTTTTCAATTCCATTGTAAAAAGAAAGGGAGGGACATTTAGGAAATTTGACTCAGCCTAGCTTTTATGTTCATCTTGCTATAAAAATACTTAAAGACAGGGTGGGCCATGGTGGCTTAGCAGGCAGAGCTCTCACCTGCCATGCCAGAGACCCAGGTTCGATTCCTTGTGCCTCCCCATGCAAAAAAAAAGATACTTGAGAGATGCTCCACATTTTGGAGAGAATTTGATCTTTTAAAGTCATTTACAAATTTTTTTTCTTACATTTTTCTCCCAAACATTTTCAGGTTTCTTACATCAATATTATAATTTGTATAACTGCATAATGATCCAGAGTCCTCTCTTTCCCAGCCTTTACCTCACAACCAAAAGAATAGTAAAAAAAATATACAATTTAACAAGGCAGAGCTTTCTAACAGAGGTATATTTGAAATGTATTATTGTGCTAAGGTTGATGGGAAGATTCTTTTTGTTTTTATTTTTGTTTGGTCCTTGCTTTAACAGAAAATTTGAAAGGAAAAAAAAGAAAAAAACATTCTTTGACATGCAAAATAGTTTGACAAAGGTTCCCCTTCTGAGAGTATTTTTTCTAAATTCCTTTAATATATGAAATACAAAACCATTAAATAGCTCTGGAAATTCAGCCTATAAAAATATCCTGGAAAAGATTTCACTTTGGCTGATGTCATTAAAATTAAAACTATTAATTATTTGATTTTAGAGGAAAGCTATGGCATAGAGGAAGTAAAATATAAGTCCACATGTTTTCCAGTTGATTGAAGGAGTCTAGGCTGGGTCTGAAAATCTAAGACAGACATACCTGTGTGTCTCGCATTTCTCCTTTTCGGGCTTTTGCCTGCACGGGTAGAAGATTAAAGATAGACCAAGGCTCTTATCCCTAGTATCTACTCAGAATCCAGACAAGATCACGTCTTGTCCCCTCTCTGCCCCATCATACGACACCAGGGTACAGTCACATTTACTTAGCTGTACAATGTGATGAGACAAAACAAAGACCTAATATTAATGTTTCTGGAAGCTCTCTCAGGATCTGTATACTGTAGATGCTGCTGATTTGAGGGTCACAGATCTGTGGTGAAGCCAGTGTGGCAGATCCAGGGGAGACCCAGAGTGGAGGCTGGGAGTGGGAATGGTGTAGGCTGACTTGAAGCGGTGTTGGTACTCAGGGGTCTGTGGAATGGAGGTGAGGCAGCTGGAGGATGTGCTTAGACCCGGGTTCCCCAGAGTAGGTCAGGACACATGAATTCTTGGGCCAATGATGCATGAAGGATGTGCTCCCCAGGAGAAACCAATAAGGGAGTGAGGGAAGCAGAATAAGGAAGGGAAGAAATCAAGCAACGGCTGGACTTCAGGCAAAGATTCACAGAGGCTAACTTCAGCCTGATTCCACAGACAAATGCTTGAGTGTTATCCAGCACTGAGGTAAGAAATGCATTTCCCTACTCCTACAAATGGAGGGGCTAAGGCACCTCCCCACCACCCACCCCCAGCCATCCCAAGGCACTCTCAGGTACAGCTCTGTGACTTTGGGCAAAGTAGCTCCAGTAACCCAATGGGAGTGTTAATGGAAATCGCAGATACAGTCTACAGTCTAGTCTAACTAAAGGAAAGACCAAACAATGAGGTGCACCAGTCCCAGATTTTAGTCGCAAAGCCCACGAAGGCAAGCAGCAAGTAGATCACAGCCACCTCTCCAGAGACAGCAGGCTCTGCACCCAGCAACCCTGTGTCTCCTTCTGCCATGAGTGCACACAAGTCCTGTATTTTGATGCTCATGTTGTTTAAGCCCTTCCCTGCCATTTTTTTTTTTTAAGATAGAAATATACGCAGTTCCGGGTGGTGAACCATAATATGAGAGACAAATGCATATGGCCCTCTTTATCCCCATTTCTCTGGTTTGAATATGTGTGTAGCCATCTTGTAATCATGAGCCCGATGCCAAAAGAAATTCAGAGACTTAACAAGGGGACTTAACAAGAGCCTCAACATATCAACCTCCTGACTTCTTGTTAATATTTGTTTAATTCCATGATAATATTTAGAACTGAAGTCTTCTTAGATTAAACATATTAATAGTAGTTTAGGGAGAAGAATAGGGGATGAAGGGTGCAATTTGAGAGACTAAACATTTTTTTCTTAGAGAAAATCCTTGAGAATTACCTTAAATCAATTTTTAAATTTATTATATTAGATGAATTTTAATTTGAAATATAATTTTTCTTTTTTTTGGTCTTATTTTTTTTCCTGGCTAAATATTTGTTGGGGGTTACAAGGAAAACCAGACCACATATTGTATTAGTTTCCTATTCCTGCTATAACAAATTACTACAGACTTAGTGGCTTAAAACCAAACAAATTAATTTTCTTACAGGTCTAGAAGTAAGAAGCCCAAGCTAGGTTTTATGGGGCTAAAGTCAAGGTCTCTACAGAGCTGTGTTCCTTCTAAGGATCTGGAGAATCTATTTTCTTGGCTTTCTCACTTCTAGAGCCTCCTGACATCTTTCAGTATATGGTCCCTTTCTCCATTTTTCTAAGCCAGAACATAGCATCTTCAAATTTGTCTCTCTCTCTGATCTCTGCTTCTGTTGTCATATTTCCTTCCCTAACTTTGACTTTCCTACCTCACTCTTATAAGGACCCTTGTGATTACATTGGATCCACCAAGATAATAATCTCTCCCTCTCAAGATCCTTAATAACATCTGCAAAGTCCATTCTTCTGTGTAATGTAATCTATTATAAATATTCCAAGGATTAAGACCAGGCATATTTGTTGAACAATTACGTGTTCTACCACAAGCCTATGTACCATCTTCAAAGATGTATTTATTTTTCTCCAGAGTAGTAGAAATAATTTTAGGGGAGCTACGTTTGACAATTCTACGACATGCACATTACAATATAATGATTTTCTAAGCAATTTAATGAACTTTTTACATACTAAAGGTAAAAATTCATTGTTGTCATAAATATATTCCAAGGTCTAAAGAATGCTATATGTTAAAATCACATCTACTTGGAAATTTAGTTCTATTTTAGTGCATACACTGAAAACACTGCATAATCCAAATTATTCTCAAGATAGTTTCTTTGCTTTTCCTTGCATTTTGGGTTCCTTCTCCCCCCACCCTTCCTTGGGGCAGTGATAGCCAAATTCTGAAAAAGTGATGAGGTAAGTCAAGAGATTCTATCTCTCCTTCCTTGTTTTATCTGTATGTTTGTTTTTGGAGCATTTGACATATATTTGTTCAAATTAAAGGCACCTATCATGGATTTCAGCTGTTATTTAAAGAACCTAAAATTTACATCCAGAACACTGAGTGTGAGTCCTAGCCCTAACACTGATTTTCTGCAGGATTCTGACTAGGGGTAAATTTCACTTATTTATCAGATTTTTGAGGAATAATTCATATACCATAAAATTCACCAACTGTGAATGTACAATTAGATGACTTGTAGTAAATTCACAGAGTTTTGCAACCATCACCCAAATCCAGTTTCAGAACATTTCCATCAATCTAAAATGACCCTCTTGTGCATTTGCAGTCACTCTCTGGTCCTATCCCCAGCCTCAGGCATCCAATAGTTTCCCTTCCACCTCTACCTATTTGCCTTTTCTGGGCCTTTCATATGAATGGAAGAATACAACATGTGGTATTTTTGTCTAGTTAATTTCACTTAGCATAGATATTTTGGAAGTTCATCCATGCTTTAGCATGTATCCATACTTCTTATTGGTGAATAGTATTCCGCCACGTGGATATAACATATTCTGCTTTTAAGGTCTCCTCAATATACTCAGTTTTTGAGTATGATAAATAAAGCTTCCATGAACATTTCACATGCAAGTTTTTTTTATGTGAATGCATGTTTTTATTTCTCTTGGGTAGATTTCCATGAGGAGAATTGCACTATTGTACGGACAATTTATGTTTAGCTATTTTTTAAGATACTGACAAGCTGTTTTCCAAAGTCACTGCATCATTTTACAATGCCGCCAGGAGTATATGAGGGTCCCAATTTCTCCATGTCCTCGACATTCCTCACTTTCTTTCTGATTATACTCTTTCTAGTAAGTGTGATATCATTGTGGTTTTAGCTTGCATGCCCTAATTACTAATGTTTTTGTCCATCTTCCTGTGTGTTTCTTGGCCATTTGTAATTTTCCTAGGTGAAATGCCTATTCAAATATTTGCCCATTTTTTAATTGGGTATATATAAACTTTTAATAATATAAACCTTGAAAATTGTACCCTCAACACTGTAAATCACAGGATCTGGTATGAATCTTACCACCAAAGACATAGTGTCAAATTTTGTAACATGCAACCTGAGTAGCTGAACCCCAATGAAATTGAAATTGTATCTTTATGTTACACTTTTGTCCAGTTCTTGTATCCCATTCAATACCAGGGTTTCCTTTTATTACTACAACACTACTTCAGTCTTGTTTAACTGAGACCTTAAACATTTTTATAGCATTTCAGTGACAAATCGAGTAACATTGTTAATGACGGATAGGTGGTCCACAACTGGAATATCTCTTCTTACCTGTATTCAGGCATCTCTGGTTGGCAAGAATTTATCTGTCTCCAATCACTAGAAAAGGATTCTTGAGGTTTACAACCTCCCTGAATTGTGTTTGATTTCTCCTCTCCTTTTTACCCACTAATAACTGGATTGCCAGGCTGCTCTCCCAGTCTCTTTTATCTCCCCTACCAGGGAAGGTTATTCTTTGCCAATAAGAACTGTGAGAAAGAAAGTGCAGTGAGGGTTCAAAGAAAGAAGAAGTGATATTTTATTCAGGGGGTCAGGCACAGCTTCATGGATTTATTAGAGCTTGAGGACAGAAACTAAGTATTATGAATTCTCACAGGGGTCTCCTGAACTCTCAGACTTTCCCTCCTAAACACTTGGTACAAGGCATCATGCAAAAGCAGGCCTGCATTTCTTCAACTCAGTCACAGATATAGTAATGAACTATGTTCCATGACCCTTTCCCTATCTTGTATTCCAAATTGCTTCCACTTACCCAGCAGATCCTATGATTTGTGCTTCTGTGTTCATGCTAACTTAGATTGGCAACAGCGTAGCATAGCGGTCATGGGCTTGGGCTCTGGGGTCAAATGCTGTGCAAATGACCCCATCTTTCTCTGCCTCAGTTTCTTCACTTATAAAATGGGATGATAATACTAACAACACCTATTTCATAGATTTGTTTTGAGTATTAAATGAATTAATACATGCAAATTATTAGAACAGCGCCTAGCATAAATTGAGATCTTTGAAAACATTCAATCACTCTTATTATTGATCCTCAGATCTAATGCCTGATACTGTTTTCCAGGTAATAAATTTTGCTTTATTTCCTGTTGCTGATAGAATTTCTGTCATTAACTGCCCCTGGCCATGCCGAATAAATAACCTATCAAAAGTCTCCTGACCCCTGGGATTCCAGAGGGCAGTATCGTATATAATTGTTAACTGGTATATGGGATTCAATTTCAGAACATTTCCATCAAGGTTTTAATAATCTCACTACTAAAAATGAATAGCTAGGCATTGGGATTAACAGACTTGGATTTCTACTAAGTCCTTTTTTTTTTTTTTTTTTGTGCCTAGCATAATTAACTATACCTCTCGTATGGCTTACACTGACCTCCAGAGTGGTTGTGACTATGAAAAGATGGTTAATTTAAAGTATCTACAGAGCATGTGATTAAAACATGTTACCTGTAGCCACAGTGACTACCAACACCAGCATCACCAGCATCACCACTTTTCTGTGACTCCTAATGTCACAGCAATTGTATATGCTATCGTCTGGTCCTATAGGTGAGGACAGCAACAGCATGGAAAGAACTCAGTCAAGCAGGATGAAGGGTTAGATGAGAAAAGGAACAAAGGTGGTAAATGACTAAAAGTATTTGTTGGTCTAGTTTGATACATCTAATCTGGCTGGACCTGTGGGAGAAATGTGAATAGAATGGATTAGAGAAACAATGTGTAGGCTTCCTAACAGCAAAGAGTGAAATTTAGACTTACATATTGAGAGTACTGTTCTATTTTTAATCTAGGAAGCAAAATAATGGAATTTATTTTAAGGAAAATAAACTTGAGAGCAAATTGAAGGATAACTTTTTGAGGGGAAAATAAAGGGAACTGCATGCCAACCGTTGGAAGCTGTTAGAGGAGATAGGCAAGACCTAATAAAAGCCTTCATAGGTGATTGGTTCTGAAGATGAGAAGCAGCAAATATATATCCCCATCTGAGAGATATCACAGGGGAGATAGGACCTGCACAAGGAGGGAGTGTTAGTGGCATAGAGAAGCAAAAAGCAAATGTGGCCATGAGTTTTGAGTATGATATCAGAAAAATAGAAACATGACAGTCAAATAGAGAACTCTTTTTAGGTAGTTAGATTATAAGTGAGGTTTCTAGACATAAGTGAAAGAATACAGACTTTGAATCTGGCCTTTATTGGTTAGGTACTAAGTTGTTTAAATTCTCTGGGCTCCAAATTCATTGGATGTCAAGTGGAGAGAATGACAGTTACCTTGCCAGGTAATTGTGGAAACAAAAGTAAGAAAGAAAAAACCAGGTATAGCACCTACTACAGCACTTGAAACAAAGCAGAAACACAGTAAACGGTGACCTTTTAATGTGATAATATATGCAATGTGATTATATATACAAGATATTTAGAATAGCACCTGACCCTTCTTAAATGTTCATAAGTGTTAGTTATTTATGAAAGTAGTTGATAGAGAAAACATTGATGAAGGCTAACCTTTAGCATGCTACAAGAAGGAGAATAACTTACACAGTAACAGGAAGAAACCTGGCTATGTTACAAAAGCCAGGGCAAGATTCACTCTCATGAAAGAAGGAGTGATGTTATCTGATTAAATGTTTCAGTGATATCAAAGACTGAGAACACACTGTAAAATATGTTTGGTAGGCAAAATTATGGTCCTTCAAATATGTCTGCATCCTAATCCCTGGAACCTGTATATATGTTACTGTATATATGTAACTTTACAAGGTGTTTTAGTTTGCAAAGCTGCTCAAGGGAAATACTATGAAATGTGTTGGCTTCAGCTATGGGAATTTATTAGCTTACAAGCATACAGATTTGAAGCCATGAGAATGTCCAAATCTAGGCATCATCAAGATGATGCTTTCTTCCTAAAGAATGGCTTCCTAAAGACTAGACTCCTCTTCCGTATGGCAAGGTACATGGCAGTGTCTGCTGATCCTTCCCTTCTTTTATGGGTTTCTTTGGTTTCAGATTCTTGCTTGCATGCTTTTCTCTCTCTCTCTCTCTCTCTCTCTCTCTCTCTCTCTCCCCCCCCCCTCTATTCATCCCATTTATAAAGGACCCCAATAAGAAGATTAAGACCCACCTGGGGCCACACCTTAACTAACGTCATCTAATCAAAAGGTCCTACTTAAAATCAGTTAACTCCCATAAGAATGGATTAGCTTTAAGAACATGATTTTCTGGGGAGATACAGAGTTTCAAGCTACCACTCATAATAAAAGGGGCTTTGCTTATGTAACTATGTTAAGGGGAAGAATATCTGAGTGGGCTGATTGTAATCACAAGGATCCTTGTAAGAGAGAGGCAAGAGGCTTAAAGTCAGAGAAGAAAGCAATTGACAACAGAGCAGAGAGAAGAGTGCTGATGTGATGTGGGTCCATGAACCAAGGAATGTGAGTAGCCTTTAGAAGCTGGAAAAGGGAAGGAAACAGATTCTCCCTTAGAACCTGAAAAAGGAACCAACCCTTTCAACATGAGACTGATTTTGAACTTCTGACCTCCAGAATTATAATGATAAATGCGTTGTTTTAAGCCACTGTTTATTTGTTACATCAACAAGAGGAGACATCCTTATGAAAATACTAGCCATTTTAAGGGTAGATTTGAAAAGTCATGATTGCAAAAGCCAAAAGATAAAGGATTAAGAATCTAGTGGTTTGTGAGGAAATGGAGCAGAAAAGCCAGAGATCACTACTGATGCCATTCTTTTTGAGCACATGCTTTAATTCAATGTTTGTTTCTTGAATTTTATTCAGTTCGAAGTATAATTCTTGTGTTCCACTGGATGCAAAGTGCTAGATTGCAAAGATGTATGATATGTTTCTGCCCTTCAAGAGTTCTTAGTCTAGTAGGAACCAGAGAGAATAAAATATAAATCATAAAACCTTTCAGACTGTTATAAAAAAGACAAAAGAGAAAAGAAGGTGTGCTGCTCTGAAGCTGTTGTATACCCCCATAAACACCATGTTCTCTTAATCCATCCCTGTGGGAGTGAACCTGCTAGGTAGGACCTTTTGATTAAATTGTTTCATGGAGATTTGACCCAGCCCATTCAGGTTGGGTCTTAATCTCCTTGCTGGAGTCCTTCATGAGAGGATTAAAAAACAGATGAAACTCAGAAAGCTCAGAGAAGCTGAGAGAGAAATGCCCATAGACATCTGTAGACAGCCATTGTAACCAGAACCAGGAGAGAAGGTCCAGCAGATGTTAATATGTGCCTTCCCCTATAACAGAGGAACCCTGGATGCTGGTAGACTTTCCTCACAGAAGATATCTTCCTCTTGATGCCTTAATTTGAACATTTTCATGGCCTTAGAAATATAAAGTTATAACCCAATAAAACCCCATTGAGAGCAGGCCACCATGGCTCAGCAATCAGAGTTCTCATCTACCATACCAGAGACCTGGGTTTGAATCCTGGTGCTTGCCCATGAAAACAAAACAAAACAAAAAACCATTGAAAAAGTCAACCCATCTCTAGTATATTGCTTCCCAGCAGCTTTAGCAAACTGAAACAGAAGGGATTTGTTCTGAATAAGGAAAGGAAAGGTTTGGAAAATACTTTATAATACAGATATCTTATAATTTGTGACCTGACTAAAGAGTAGATGTATCCCAGGGAAAGAACTGAACATAGGAGACGACCAATTTTAGAAATAAAGGAATTGTGAAAAGCACAAAAATGTAGGATACATGAAAGGTTCATGATAAAAGTGGGATAATAAGCTTTGAATAGACTTGAAAATGTCCCAGACTTATTACTAATATATCTGTCACTCTCCAGCTCCACTGCTGCCATCCTATTCCAAGAATCACAATCTCTTAGAACATCCTTTCAAAAACTTCTCTCCCTTCTTTGTTATGTTCCACTTATACTTGCCAACTATTCTCTTCTTCTATTCTTCCTTGAACACTCCCAAATCATTCTTTAAGGCCTTTGTATTTGTGACCCCTTCTGCCTGGAATTTGTAGCTCCCTTGTGTCCACATGATGGCTTGCCCTGCCTATCTGTCAGGTTTCCCTCTATCAGAGTAGCCTTTCTTCATCATCCTACACCAGTAGTCCCCTCAGATACTCCAAATCAGACCACCTTGTTTTCTTGTCTTAGCATTCATTACTATCTGAAATTATATTTTCAATTTATTTATTTAAACCTAACACCTGCTAAAGTTTATGCTTCTTAAGAGTGCATGTTATCAGGTCTTATCACTGTAATACCTGGGGCAGTGTATGGAGCATATTGAGCTGTCAGGGCATATTTACTGAATGAATTATTAAGACTTTTGAATGCCATGGAATATGTTAAACATTTTGCAGTTTCAAAACTTAGCTCAATCACTTACTATTTGGGTTACCTTGGGAAAGTCAAAATATCTTTAAGTCTCATGTGAAAAAATATTAATTTTCCAAATTTATGTATTTGAGGAACTTCCACAATAAGTTTTGATTTACAGAATGACTCACTGCCATATTTCTGTTCATTTAAAATTTATTCTAAAGTGCATAGTGTTCAAGTCAAGGTAGTTGTTTATTCTCATTTTACTTGAAATTTGTTAGAAAACAATTTCATAATTATATTCAGTTCTAAGAATCATTTCAGAGGGTCCTATTTAAGGAGGGTGACTGATAACCTGGAAATCTCTCAGAGGAAGGCAAAGGAAATAGTAGTAGAAACCTTGAAACCACGTCATAAGAACTAAAATAAGAAACCATCGATTTCTAAAATAGAAAGACACAGATGTGATGGGGATTACTGAAAGGGGTGAAGCTGACGTGGTTGATTGGGCTAGAAATCTTCAAATGTTTGAACTGTTGTCCTCTGAAAAGAATCATACATAATGCATGCAGCTTTAGAAGACAGGAGTAGGACTGTGGGACATAGCTAGTTGGCAGATATATCAACATATAGATAGATGCTGCATAAAATAGGACCAATCACAGCTGAAGAAGCACTCGTGGGAGGTCATGTCATGGGAAGCATGTGGCCATCATGACAAGTATGTGATGGAGGAGGTCATCAACCGTGCTACTACAGTTCTTTCTAATACTGAAATTTGTCAATTCATGAAAAAACATAGGGTGCTACTCTGAAGACAGCAAACTGATTCTCTGGTCCCTGTTTTGGGCTGGGGCTCAGGAAATACTGATGTTAGTTTCCAGCATGGAATCCAAAAGGGTTTGGAAGCCCTAGCTGGCCTGTTAGTATAATTGCAAGGCCTCCCCTCCTCTTCCTTACTCTTGTGAAGGATCTAGAATTTTAATCAGTTCGTTTTCTTTTCAGTTATATCTTATAAGGTGTGAAAAACAAAAGATTTAGCATAAAGCAATCCATACCAAACCTTTCTCTAATGAGGGAGGATACAAGACAGGTGAGTGGATGCTTGGATGGGAGGATGGTAGAATAGAGAGATAGGCAAAGGACAAAACAAACTAGGCTAGAGAGTCAAGCATGTTAAATTACATTTCATAAAAAGAGGGAAACATATCAGGAGTTAAGTTTAGAAGGAAGGTCTTTTAGGCAATTTTTAAACAATAACTGGCATTTTAAATTGACATTGGAGAGGTGACAAAGAATAGTTGATATCTACAGTGTACTTATAGTCTGAGGAAATAAGAAAAGACAAGTAGAAAAATAAAAAAGATAATGTAACACACATTCAGTAGATATAGGGGAAATAAGTTTTACTGTCAACTGAAATAAGATAGAAGAAATAAGATAGAAAACTTGCAAATTTCTATGTTTTCTTGGTAGGTGCAAAATATTCATTTATACTGTCACCACTAACAACGAATTGGCTAGGTGGACCTCATTTTTACTTTCATAACACCTTGCGTTTATCTCTGTCATATTTTATTTCACATTGGTGAACAATTAACTTTATTTTCTCCCTACTATCTGCCAGACTAGAAAATTTTTGTAGATTAGGACTGTGTTTTCTTTGTCCCTGAATCTCTGAACTTAACCACAGTGCCTCTTCTAACATAAGTAATTTTTAATGGGTGTCTGTTAGCCTGAAACAAATCCTAAATCTCCCTGTTCCATTATTTAGATGTCTCATTTTATACTTTAGAAATTTATGCTTCATATTTTTAGGTTTGAATGTTGATAACTGACAATGCAAATTTATCTGGTAAATTGTACATTTTCATTCATTGCATTTTTGTTTACTACTGTGTACCAGGTAATCTCTCCCTGTATATTACATTGAATTCTTACACAATAGTCTCAAAATACATACATTGTTCTAATCAGCAGATAGGAAAATTAGAGATGTTGGTAAGTTAAGTGACTTGTTCAATGTCACACATCTGAAAGTAGAAAATGAACCCATCTCACTGTCTTCAAAGACATGAGCTTTCCTATAAGCCAAGATTTAAAAATTATTTTAAAAAATTATCTCGATAGGATTTAGATGTGCAGAAAATTGCAAGTACGGTGCATAAGACTTCCATCTCTCCAAACCTAGATTGACCAATTTGCCAACTTCTAACATTTCATGACATTTGCTCCATGCTATTCATTTTTCTTCCCTTTCCTTCTCCTCTCTTTCTATATACGTATATATACATGTTTATATACAGGCATACCTTGCATTTCTTCACTTTATTGCATTTTGCAGAAATTGTGTTTCTTACAAATTGAAGGTTTGTGGCAACCCTGCATTGAGCAAATTTTACAGGTGCCATTTTTCCAACAACATGTGCTCACTTCATGTCTGTGTGTCACATTTTGGTACATTTCAATTTTTCATTATTATTATTTACATTAAGATGATCTGTATTGGTGATCTTTGATGTTACTACTGTAATTGTTTTGAGGCACTATGAACCATGCTCATATAGGACAAGCTTTCTCAATAAATATGTGTGTTCTGACTGCTCCACCAACAGCCATTCTCCCATCTCCCTCCCTTTCCTGGGACCTCCCTATTCCCTGAGATACAATATTGGAGTTAGGCCAGTGACTATCTCTGAAATGGCCTCTAAGAGTTCACATGTAAGGAAGGGCCTCATATCTCTCACTTTATATTAAAAGCTAGAAATGATTATGCTTAATGAGGAAGGCATGTTGAAAGATGAGATGGGCTGAAAGTTAAGCATTTTGTGCTGTGGTAGTTAGATTCAGTTGTCAACTTGGCCAGGTGAAAGCACCTAGTTCTGTTGCTGTGGACATGAGCCAATGGTAGGTGAATCTCATCTGTTGCTAATTACATCCGCAGTCGGCTAGGAGGCGTGTCTGCTGCAATGAGTGACGTTTAACTTAATTGGCTTGTGCTTAAATGAGAGAACGCAATGTAGCACAGTCTAGCAGCTTGGCATTCCTCATCTCAGCACTTGCAGCTCAGCCCGGGCCCTTGGAGATGGAGAAAGAAATCACCCCGGGGAAAGTTGTTGGAACCCAGGGGCCTGGAGAGAAGACCAGCAGAGACCATCCTGTGCCTTCCACATAAGAAAGAGCCTCAGTGGAAAGTTAGCTGCCTTTCCTCTGAAGAACCAACAGAATAAATCCCCTTTTATTAGAAGCCAATCCATCTCTGGTGTGTTGCATTCCGGCAGCTAGCAAACTAGAACATGTGCCTAACAGTCAGCCAAGTTATGAATGCAAATAAAAGTTCTTGAAGGAAATTAAAAGTGCTACTCCAATGAATCCATAAATGATGAAAAAGTGAAGCGAAGTTATAGCTGATATGGTGAAAGTTTTAGTGATCTGGTTAGATGATCAAACCAGCCACAAAATTTCCTTAAGCCAAAATCTAATCCAGAGCAGACCCCAACTCTCTTCAATTCTGTGGAAGGCTGAGAGAAGTTAGGAAGCTTCAGGAAGAAAAAAGTTTGAAGCTAGCAGAGGCCGGTTCCTGAGCTTTAAGGAAAGTAGATGTCTCCATAACATAAAAGTGCAAGGTGAACCAGCAAGTATTTATGTAAAAGCTGCAGCAAGTTATCCAGAAGATCTAGCTAAGATAAATGATGAAGATGGCTACACTGAACAACAGATTTTTCAATGTAGATGAAACAGTTTTATATTGGAATACGATTCCATCTAGGACTTTAATAGCTAGAGAGGAGAAGTCCGTGCCTGGCTTCAATACTTCAAAGGACAGGCTGACTCTCCTTTCAGGGGCTAATATAGCTGATGAATTTAAGTTGAAGCCAATGCTCATTTGCCATTCTAAAAATTCTAGGGCCCTTAAGAATTTCACTACATGTACTCTGCCTGTCCTCTTTAAATGGAACAACCAGGAATGGGTGACAGCATATCTGTCACCAGCATATACAGCATATCAACGTGGATTCCTGAATATTATAAGTCCACTATTAGACCTACTGTTTAGAAATAAAGATTCCTTTCAAAATATCCCTGCTCATTGACAAAGAACCTGGCCACTCAAGAGCTCTGATGGAGATGTACAATGAGATCAGTGTTGTTTTCATGCCTGCTAACAACATCTATTGTGCAGCTCATGGATCAGGGAGTCATTTTGGCTTCCAAGTCCTATTATTGAAGAAATGCATTTTGGGTATAGCTGCTATGGATAGCAATTCCTCTGATGGATTTGGCAAAGTCTGTTGAAAAGCTTTTGGAAAGGCTTCACCATTCTAGATGCCATTATAAACATTTGTGATTCATTGGAGCAGGTCAGAATATCATGTTAAGAGGAGTTTGGATAAAGTTGATTCCAGCCCTCATGGATGACCTTGAGGGCAAGACATCAGTGGAGGAAGTAACTACAAATGTGGTCAAAATAGCAAGAGAACTAGAATTAGAAGTGGAACCTGAAGACGTGACTGAATTGTTGCAACCTCAAGATAAAACTTGAACAGATGGGGAGTTGTTTCTAAAGGAGCAAAGAAAGTTTATTTGAGTTGAAATCTACTCCTGGTAAAGATGCTATGAATTTGTTGAAATGAAAACAGAGGATTTAGAGTATTCCACAAAATTAGTTGATAAAGCGATGAGTGACAGAGCTTGAAAGGATTGACTCCAATTTTGAAAGAAGTTCTACTTTGGGTAAAATCCTATCAATGCATCACATACTACAGAAAAACCTTTCATGAAGGGAAGAACCTATCAATGTGGCAAACCTCACCGATGTATTATTTAAAGAAACTGACACAGCTATCCCAAACTTCAGCAATACCACCTTATCAGTCAGCCAACATCAATAGAGGAGAGACTTTTCATGAGTAAAGATTATGTCTCCTGATAGCTTGGATGATGGTTAGCATTTCTTTTCAATAAAGTATTTTTAATTAAGATATGTACATTTTTTAGACTAAATGAATACTTAATAGAATATAATATAAACACAACTTCTAAGTGCACTAGGAAATCAAACAACAACTGTTGCTTGTTTTGTTGTGGTAATCTGAAACTGAACATGTAATATCTCCAAGGTATGTCTATACATAAATGCATATATATGTATATGTATACACACACACACACACACACATATACACTGAACCATTGAAAGTGTGCTGCCCAAAACGCTCTATGGATTTATCACATAGCATACCCATATCACATAGAATAAAATCTAATGTCTTTACCATGGCCATAAGGTTCTATAAGAATTGGTGATAGACTTCTACTCTAATCATAAATTCACTCTCCCCTTTGCTAAATCCACTTCAGCCACACTGAAATTCATGCCATTCGGGCCCACATCAGGGCTTTTGCACTGGCCTCCTTTGGGTACCTTTGTATTCTCAGTGCCTAGGATTATAATTAGTACCCTTTAAATATTAGTTGAATTGAAATAGGAATGAATGAATGAATAGATGAATTAATGATTTTAGTGTATTAATACTTTATAGCCCACAATATATTGTGAAAATCTCTAGGTTATCTATGTGGTCCATCTTTTTTATTACTCCAGAGCCTGCTATAGAATCTAGCATATGAATATGTATTGAAAGAGTGAGATGATGAATAAATAAATGGGTGAAAAATACAATAGTGGCTGGTCCTACAACCTTAGAATACTGATTCTCATTCTACTGCTCTTTCTGGTAGTCCACACAGCTACATTACTTACTCTTTAACTATTTGCATTCACTATTGCTAATTTTGACAAAAATTTATATAAACCTTGATTTGCTACTGAAAATCATTGCTGATTTAAACTTTTCTTTCCTGCAAGTCTATCAGATTTCTTTCTATGTAGGCTAAAAATAAATTCTTAGTTTGAAAAATAGCAGTAGTAGCTTGAAACACTTATTAAAAGCTAAATGGTGGCTTTATGTAAGTGCCTTTTAAATAAGCAATAAAAATAATCTCTGCAGGAATTTGGCTTTCAGTAATGATTAATGAAGACTCAAAAGCAAATACCTATGAGCTCAGACTAACTTAATATGTTAGTTTGTTTCCAATGAGTGTTTGAATGTGATACAAGGGAGCAGAATAGTCATAGAAGGCTTGAAATCAATTTCAGATTCTTGATCAGATGCTCTGTTTAATTTTGGAGAAAATTGCCTGATACCTTTGTATTTGTTGCTACAGATAACATCATTCTCATCTTCCACATCACCTGTGTTCAGATCCCAATTTTGTCCCTTACTGTGGGACTTTGGGTAAGGCTTTCTCTGGACCTTCATTTCCCCATTTCTAGAAAAATGGCATTATCACCAACTTCTAATAGTTATAATGAGGATAAAATGAAATGTTTTATACAAAGTGTATCAAACATACTGTGAAATATCACATTGCTGTTAATTCTGTACCCTCTTTTTCCCAAGGACGAAGTAGAATGGGGAGGGTAGTAAAAGTCACTAGATAACGACATGTAAATAGAAATGGGCATGGATTTCTAGATGTCTTACTCTCAGGAATTCTCAGTGTCAATATAAAATAGATAAGGAAATAACTAAAGTGGTGTATAAGAATAGCAAATGCAAACTTCCTCTGTCCCCCACCTGCTACCTTCCCACCCCATGTACTGCCTATCTAGTTAAAAGAGTATTACTTGCTGATATTGGACCTCTAAAACCTCTAAGAGGCATTTGATTTGTCAATCTTCCTCATTACTCAGATTATTAGTCAACTGGTCCTGCCAATTTTACTCCAGAAAAGTTTCTACAATCCACCTTCTCTTTCTAAAACCACACTACTTCTTCAACCTCAGCTCAACATTTCAACACTTCATACTTGAGCTTTAACAGTAGGCATTGAGTTGGTCTTTCTCCCATGCATAATCTTTTTTCTTCTCTTACTATTCATCCACTGGGTGAATGGAGAAAACTCTGAGGATCAAATAAGGATGGAGCAATAAGGTGGAAAAAACCAAGCATCATGGATGGCTGATTAGAGCAGACCCCTCCACTCATCCAGAATCCACATTGGACTATGATTTAAATGATAAATATATATTACATTATGTTATTGAGATTTGGTAGTTATATTTGTTATAGAAGCTAGTCTAGTCTGATTAATACAAAGAGTTTAGTGAGAGCATATAACCCCCACTAAACTATTAGCCCCCTAAGCATAAGGGTCATAGCTAATTCAAATTTGCACCCTCAACTCCTAATGCAATCTCTGATACATAGGACTTGCTGCGAATGACTGAATTAATTCATTCAACAATTTACTTTCCCAAATTCTTTCTAAAATATTATTTACTCTCAAATGACACAAAAGTCCTCTATTGTCTAGCAGTCTTTCCTTAACCAAACTGAAATGTAAAAGAGTATCTATCATCTATTTCTAGTATCTATTTCTAATGATAAATGGAAAAAGGACAGGATGTAAAATCAGGTGAACCCGCTCTCAAAAATTCACTCTTATCATGTACTAACTTTGAAATCTTGAAAAAGTTATTTTACTTCCATAAGTCTCAATTTCTTCATCTGTAGATGGGGATAAAATAACTGCTATGAAGATTAGAGATAATTTACATAAATCGTATAACAGTCATTGGCAAATAAGTCTCTCAAAATGGTATAGATAATTATTATTTTTATCATTTCAATGTCAAAGTTTATTCTTTTCATGAAAATTGTGGAGGAAAGCAGAGTGGGTTTTTGGGTAGAATACTTGAGAAAGTAGTTAATACCTGTGCTGGTTTGGAGCTGTCATGTACCCCAGAAAAGGCCATGTTCTCTTAACCTATTCTTCTGGGTACAGACCTATTTTGGGGGAACCTTTTGTTAGGTTATTTCAATTTGAAACATGACCCCTCCCATGAAAGGTGGCTCTTAATCCTTATACCAGAATCTGTTATGAGTGGTAAAGTAGAGAAAAAGCACAGAAAGCAGAAAGAGACACATCCAGTGAAGTTTGGAAAGCGCTTACAGTAAATGTCTCCAGAGGAGAGAGATAGAAAAGTCTCAGAGGAACTAAGGGAGGACCCAAGAAGCAACAAAACCTGGCAGTGAAGGACCAGCAGATGCCAGCCATTTGCCTTGCTATCTGACAGAAGAACCCTGGATGCCAGCAGTCTTTCCTGAGAGAAGATATCATTCTCATGAGGCCTTAATTTGGACATTTTTGTGGTCTTACAACTGTGAATTTGTAACAAATAAATCCCCATTGTAAAAGGCATCCCATATCTCGTATATTGTATTCTGGTAGGTTTCGGAAACCAAAACAATACCTATAAAATTTTTGCTTGGGAGGGAAGCAGAACCAACTCCTTGAGGTTTCATTCACGGACTAATGCTTGTGGGGCTCTGGTGGCATATACCGGGGCAGAGGGAAGCTGACAGTAGCTTAAAAAAGTGCAAAGACCCAAGGGCTTTGTCAAGGGGTTAGGGTATTTGTTAGCAGTGATGATTGCACCCAGCGCCTGAGAATATGGCAGACAGCACACCAGAGACCTCAGGAATGTAAGAACTGAGCAATAACAACAAATTCCCTGATCACTCTTCAAAATTCTGTGGCATTGCCCTTATTATTTGTAAGTGGATATTTTGCAGGAAGGTAACAGAAAATCCAGCCTTTGGTGGTAAGATTTCAAGCTTGAATTGTCTCCAGATAGATTTATTTAGAACAAGCCTTTGTATCATTTAAAAGCAAACCAGGAAAATCCTCATGTATTTCACTCCCAGGAAATCACTCCATATCTAAGGAGAAAACCAATATTGACTTACTGAAGATGTTATCAAATCCTGTCTTTTCTCATAATGATAGAGAAGATAGAGGCATACTCTGCTACTGAGTCTTCAATGAAAACAGAAAAAAATCTAATCAAAATTTCAACCAGGGGTGGACATTTTGAGCTGAAATGGCTTCAATGTACTATTAGAATCCATATCCTAGTCCTCAGGAAAGTCTAGTGTTTGGTTCTTACCTGGAATCTGAGCCTTTAATTGTAAGACAGGCAAGGGTACTCCTGGGCCTAATAATTATAAAAATAACATAATAACTTCATCCTCACTTGCCTATAGTAATAAGATCTCAGTCTGTAAGGCACTTTCACAGACTTACTTAGTTTACTCCCCCGAAGAGGAATACTGCTAGGCATCATGAGAATGATGAGAAAGAGAACAAATGTCATTCCTTTCAAAGAACTGAAGGTGTGGAGGCTAAAGGGAGAGCAGATGGCAATATTCTGGTTAGTTTTCTTCCTAGAAGTTGCCTTCACTCTGGGAGAGCTAAGTGTAGTGGAACTAGAACCCAGAATAAAAGAAGGTAAAGATACTTATAAAGCCTACCCAATGACAAATCTTTTGTGAATCAGTATTTACATGACAAGAATTGGATTTGGGAAGGTTATATATGATCTCACTCTACTTCTAGAACCATAGGTTTCACAGAACTGAAATACTGAGAAATGAAACTTAGCATATTAATAGCCTCATTATATTGATGAGAAGACTGATGATCAGAGAAATTAATAGCTTGATTAAGAAATTCAGAAGGGAAAGTGGCAAAGTAAATATAAGAGACCAGTTAGGAACCCTGTCCCACTTTGTTCTACAAGTGAACTTCCTTAATCTTGGGAAGTGGGGGTAGTATCAGGGTGCTAAATCCTTATCTCTCATAGTCCAAGTCATGAAACACTGTCTAAAATTTATAACTCAAGAATCAGCAATATAATTTCCTGATTTGGAATATAAAATTAATGACCACAGATTTAATAAGGAAAATTGTTAATACAGTTAATCCTGTCTAAGCAACAAGATTGGATATGGGGATATTTCAAAAAGTTATTTAAAATTTTAAAATTAACAAAATACCTGAATTAAAAAATAAACATTTAGAATGGTGCAACCTAAGGAGTTAATGCTAAACTATGGATTTTAGTCAATAATCATAATAATAATAATGCATTAATATTGGTTCATGAATTGTAACAAATGTGCTATGATAATGCAAGATGTTAATAATAGGAGAAGTTATGTAGGGATGGGGAGGTATATGGGAACTGAATTTTCTGCACAATTATTTTTCTGCTCTACGACATAAAGTCCATTAACAGAGAAAATTAAGAACTAACTAAATTAAAAGTATTAAATAATAATGTATTAAAAATAACTCTAGGGATGTCATCCTTTGCTACATCCACAGCTACCCAGGTTGACTTTGGTAACATTATTTAAACTCTCCAAAATTGCCATTTTTTTTTTACACCAGTACAATAGACTGAATATTTTCTATAGCTATCTAATATGTATAAAATTTTCTACTCTCCCTAAATCATGGGGTATAGCTTTACAAAAAGAATTTATATATAAAAGAATTTATATATAGGACATGAGTAACTCTTCTGTTAGCCCTTGAGATATAGCAGCCCACGCTAATGTGGTATGAAAGGAAAATGGTGAATAATCAAGATAAAGATCAGAATTGAAAGACATCTTGCCTGTTAACTTTAAAAGGGACTAAATGGAAAGATAAGCTAGACTATGTTTCAGCCACCCATGAAAATTGTTACCTATAGTTCTTCCAAGGGTTCTGAAGAGCAAAAGATACATCTCAACGAATTTTTACCGTAAGAATTTGTGATGAGGGCTATGCCCTAAGTGTATGGACTACTATGGAGAAAATAACATCAATATATGACTCTTTTGGATTCAGTTTCCAAGAGTAAAATATTAGCAGTGTGACCCTGCATAGAATGGCTGAATGGGAAGAGATCACTTCCCAGCAGAATCTCTATGTGCCCTTAGAGAATAATAGCTTGACCTTCAGTGACATGCTGCGTTTTATATTAAAGTCAGTTAAAAACGATACCTTGAACATTTACAGGTAAAATACTTCATCATACTAATGGTGCTAAGGGAAGCCAACAAATTACTAAAACTTTTTTTTTTTTTTTTTGAGTAACTGCTGAAAGAGATTCTTTGTCATGATAGGGACCTGACATTTTAAAATTTCCAATATTGTCTTTGCCATAAAGTGGCATCCCTTAGGTGATGAGTCAGAATATATACACCTGAGCAATTGCATTAAATGTACTGCTGGGCCCATTTTTTTCTCTCCATTTCACCTTTGGTTTGCATGCTTCCCACCCATCTTCCTTCTAGTTGGCAGAATCATCCATCTTAAATATTTGAGATAAGTATTTGAAATATTTGAGATAAATATTTGAAATACTCTACCTCTACCTCTTCAATTCTTTAGCTGGGTTCATGAAGCACATAGGGTGATTTAAAATGATATAGAAAGTTACACAAAATCTGCTACAATCTAGTTCTTCTCTAATATCCAGATTAACATTTTGTAAGCATTTTGTTAATGTGCCAGGCACAGTGCTAAGCCCTTTAGGTGTAGTATACTGTTGAAATTCTAACCAGTAGATCCTTGTATTATCTACATTTACAGATGTGAAAGCCTAGGTTCATAAAGAGCAATTTTAGTAAAATTATATTGTTGGTGAGTGGTAAAAGTAGGTCTCCCAGAACTAATATTGACAATCTTCTCTTTGGAAGCCACTCCGCTTCACATAGTATGGTTTTGCAACTCTAATCTGTAATATTATTTTGTTCCATTGAGAAGTTGTCTCATTTGTACTGGGAATACAAAAGCATTGTCCTCTTCTAAATAGAATTTTAGTAACAGAGTATTTTGATTCCAGGAAGAAGCAACTAAGCCATTACTATTCTTGTGGATAGTTTTTAAAAAGAAAAAAAAATAGGGAATATTAAATAGGAAAATAAGGTAAAATCATGATAGAATATGAGACTTAGGAAAGATTAAGAAAGAATGGAAAATTAAACGTGGACCTTTGAGCCACACACCTGCATTCTCTAGGCTGGACGGAAACTGAGGCAGAGGGCATATACTTTAGGCTCTATCACTTGTCACTAGAACCATGGAAAGACACAAGAGGCAAGAATTAAGAGCTCAAGGTCATTAACTCAGAAATGTCACAGGATATTCGGATGAAGACCTGTCATGGGGAAGGGGTGGGGATACTCTTAATAAAATAATGCTATACACATTTCACTTTATTGAAGGTTGTGAGAGAGATCTGACAATTTTCTAGCAAGCACCTAGTAAAGGATGGTAAATGAGTATCACTTATGGAATTATGATTATTACTCAGAGTTAAAAATGTCATTGCTATAGTTTTCATTCAATATGCTGTTTTTATCCATTTACTTTAACAGAAGGAAATTATTCATAAGGACCTCTATATATTCATGTATTACAGTGCTCTCCTTTCAGTCTAGTTTTCTTTTGCTGCAAATTCTACAAGTATGGAAGTTTTAAGGAATTTAATTATTAGGATTTTGGGTGAGGAATCTGTTTTACTTGTTGTTCCCTAAATATATGACATTTTTATGTTACTGGGTTTGCTTATGCTACTACCTAAACTTGGGCATGTACATCTTTTCTTTTTTCTCTTCTTTGACTCCTACTTGTCCTTGCAGGTTAACACAGGTATTATTTTACTTTCCTTCCTAAGACACTACTCAGTCTACATCAGGTTTTCCTTCTCTGAGTTCCTGTAGCACCTTATAATTGCATCAATGATGGTGTTATGGGTTGAATTGTGTGCTACAAAAATACATGTTCAAATTCTAACCCCTGGTTCTGTGAATGTAACCTTATTTAGAAATAGGGACTTTGAATATGTTATCAGTTGAGATGAGGCCATACTGGATTAGAGTACTAGTTCAATATGACTGGTGTCCTTATAAGAGAACAGGACACAGACAGACACTGGAGAGAAGACCCAGAGAAAATGGGAGGTGGCAAAGTGATAGAGCCACAAGCCAAGCAATGCTAAGGATTACTTGCAAACACCAGATGCCAAGATAGGTGCATGGAAAAGATCTTCCCTAGAGACAGCAGAGGGAGTATAATTCTACTCACACCTCCAGAACTGTGAAACAATAAATCTCTGTTTTAAGTTGTCCGGTTTGTGAAACGTTGTTATGGAAGCCTAGGAAAACAAGACAGTTGGCATTTCCCAATGACAGAAATTGTCTCTCTTGCAGTGTAGAGAACATGTCTTACTCAGTGAGAGTCAGTATGATATAATAATTAAGAATGTTGATTCTGGAGTCAGTCCCGTTGGGTTCAAATCCTGGCTCATCTTTTACTACCTGACAGATCTTGAACAAATGACAAATCTTCCCAGTTCTCAGCTTCCTTGTCTATGAAATAGGAATACTCAAAATACCTACTTCATAGATTCGTGTGTAAATTTATGTAAAGAGCTGAGAAAAGTGCCTGGCACATAGGAGGTTATCCGTGTTGGTTGAGCGAATCCATTTGACTATCTATGACAGGAGACCCTGAGTATCTTGCCTGATTTCATTCCTCTAGCTCTCATTTTCTCCACTGAAAACATAAATTGAGGGTTTATGGTTTCTCGAAGAGTGGGAAATCCTTCTGTTCAAGGAATAAATGAACCACACAGTATGTTGGCTGGGCCTCTTATAGCACTTAGCACTTTCTACCATGTAAGATATTTTCCTGTTTTATATCTTCTTTGAGCAAGTTGGTCCCATATTTTCATTTGTATCTCACCTTTCTCTGTGCCTAACATGATGCCTGATGCATAAAAAACTCAATAAATGTTTATAAAATGGAAATACATGAAGAAATCTGCAAGGGCTCAAAAGGACTGATAAGTCCTATACTATGAAAGGGTTCACTTGAGTTGTCCTTCTTCAACTTGAGGGCTGTGACCATGAACCACTGTTATATCCTCACAAGTAAGAAACCTTTTAATTGTAAAATATAACTTCATAAACTTCTATTACAATTCCAGATACTATAAAAATCAAAATATATTCCCGTCCTTTAAAATCTTAATTTAACAGAACAGTTAAGCACTCAGCAAGTATTTATAGACCTCGATGCCTTATGGTAGAGATTGGTGGTAAATATTCAGGATTAGACATTTGCTTTCAAGGAACTTACAAGTGTTTGATCTCATTTTTCTTCCTTAACCATACTTTAAATATATTTTTATGATCCATTAAAACAGCTCTGTTGTAATAGTAAAGGATATATTTCACTTGCCTGTACACAGTACATTTTACAATACATCCCACTAAGAGTTTACATATATATTTTTTGCAGTTCACTACCAGAAATCTTATATTTAATAATATATTTGAAAAAATGTACTGATATGTAAAGCATAAAATTAAAAGTATTTAAAGTCACTGAAACTTCCAATTAGATCTAATATTTTCTTACTCCATTTATCAAATCAGATAACTTGTTGCATGAAATAAAAGTTTATTTCCCTTTTAATAATAATGACCATTTCTTGTGTAAATTAATTTTGAAACCTATGAAACACTTCTAAAGACCACTTGGACTTAGCCAGATATATAGCTATATCCTTTTTCTAATCTCGTTCTCTCCTCTTTCTTTTATCTTAGATCCTTGCTTTCTTCACTTGCTCTTCCACAGATAACTGTGCAAACCGAAGATACCATCTTTGGGCCAACATGGCAACAGCAGTTTATACACAAGTCCTCAATCCCTTTGAAAGTTACTGTTTCATCTGCCTGCAAACTACCTATACCTCTACCCTGGTTTGCTGCCTGGAAAACTCTACTCCTAAGACACAGCTCAAAAGATCCATTCTGGCGACCTTCTCTGGCATCTCCATACTGAGGTTGAGTTAGTTCATTCTCTACATCTCCCAACATCATGATGCTATTTCAAGTATTGTATCAATTTTCTCAAGCTCTACCTCATTTAATCTGCAAAGTAGTCCTATGGTATATATACTATTATAATGATAACTTTATGATTAAACAACAGTGGCCAAGAAAGTTTAGCTAACTTGCTCAAGTTTATTTTTGTGGAGGAGCTGAGATTCAAGTCCAGGTGTTTATGACTCCAAACCCTGATTTCATAGCCACTATATATAGGCTATATAAAATGTTTTTAAAGCAAACTAACTCAATATTCTGTAATGATCTATTACATGGTCATTTTGCAACTAGGCAGTTAGATCCTAAGCAAATGGATCTGTCATTATATTCATAGTGCCTGGAACCCAACATGTGGGCTTAATATGAATTTGATGGTTGGATGAATGGATTGGTCCATGGAGAGACATGAAAGAAAGGAAGAGTAGGTAGATAGGAGAAAATGTAATGACTGAATGAATGACCAACATAATGAAAAGATCAAATACTCAAAGATTGGCTTGAGGTCTGACATGGAGATAAGATCAAATTCCTGGTTTTTCTTCCCCATCCTCTGCCTTGGTTTCTTCTGCCTGCACTATGACTCATGAATGCTAATACATCCTGATTAATTTCCAGTTACTGCTATTAATACAAAATCATTTTCAGCTCTGGAAGTACTTACAGAAAACATTGCTGACATTTGAGTAATACTTTAATTTCAAAGTAATTTCCCATTTGATATATATAACCATTGTGTAAGTTTGCCATGGTTATCCCCAATTTTCTGATAAGGAAACTGATTTTTGGAGAGGTGAAACAATTATCCATACTCATTTTGGTAAAGGGAGAAAATTTAATAATTTAATAAAGAGAAAATGTTATATAAGGTGTTGCCTAATATATTGTGAACTACTGGAAAGCAGGATCTATGCTTTATTTATTTCTGCAAACTATAATATTTCCCCCAAAATAGGTTTATTTCCCATAGAGTAAATGTGCAATGTCTGTTGAATGAATAAATGAATCAGTAAAAAATGAATCAGTGTATCAATCAGCTGATCAATGCTTGAGTGTAGAAATGGTGCCATTAATTTACTATTATTAATTTATTTCTCACTGTGAATAAAAGGGAACTAACATTTATTACTAAAATATGACCTTATGACATGTCCTATGGTAGATATCTATGTACACCGAAACATACCGCCCTCATAATAACCCTGCAACATGTGCAAACAAAGCCAGTCATCTATGAAGTGGTAGATCTTAGATTCAAACCAGGTCTGTCTGACTCTTCATTGCCTGCTCTTATCTTTGCTTATTGATTATAAAATGCCTTTGCAAAATATGTAAGTTTTGTTTAAAATCTTTAACAGTGCCACTTTCCTAATGATATGAAAGTTTACTGATCAGAGATATGACTGGAGTTACCAATTCTATCCTAAGAAAATCAATTACAGCTATGAGAAAAGCTGAATCTTCAATTATATATAACACACTTCATTAAATTGGTCTCAGTTGCCTTCTAGGGAGTTGTGGTGAAATAGAGCCAAGTGCTTCCCCAAAATAACTCCTGGATCTATCATATGCTCCTTGCCTCCCACCTCCTTCTCCAAACATAGAAAGATAATCATGTTTTTATGTGGGGCCTTTTATAGCTCAACATATTTTTCAAAGGGTGATTCATTTTGGAGAGGCTTTCTTGTGATTACAGAGTTGGCATGGTCTGCAAAGGTAAAACTGCAGCTGGGGTATGTTCTTTTTCCTAGGACAACTCTACACACCTGCCTTACCTCAAACTGCATTCCCTTTGGTTTTAGAACTTTTAAATTAAATCTAAAGCACCTTCCAGAGAATGAAGCAGCATGCTAGACTCAGAGAACTAGGAAGATTAAAAAAGGAAAAAATAATGAATATGGCCCTAAATGTAATAACTTGGACCTTAAAAATATATAATGTTTCTAATTTATTTTCTTGCAAAAAACTTATAATTCACTACTTGTGGAATGATTTTAGGTCATTTACAATATCAAACTAGGTATGAAATAGGATAGTTGCAATAAAGTAATTTCAAAAGTGAGAAATTAGATTTCTTTACAAAAAGGAAAAGACCTGGACCAAGTGCTTCTGGTAAGTTAATTACTGTAGTTGAACATTTATGTTAGAATGAACCTTTTGGCCACAAAGTTATAGAAGAAGGACAATTGGCAATTCATAGCTTTCACTGAAAAAAGAAAACAAGACCATCATCACAAAAGACAACGTCTTTCTGAGCCCTGAACTAGGAGGAGTTTATCCTGGAGAGATCCAAAAATGCAATAGAGAGAACATGGTCTCTGGATCACACAGTGTTGTGTGGGGTCTTGGATTTACCTTTTTCTCTGCTTAAATTTGGAGGTGCTATTTACCTTTCTAATGTTGACCTTATCAGTAAACATCATTTGTAGCTAATATTTGATTAATTAAAAATAATACACTTAATGAATTTTAAAAGAAAAAGAATAGTAAAAAGATCAGTCCTTGTAAACAAAATGATACCAATAAACTTGGAGATCTCTGAAAGTCCTACTCTGGTCCCACCTCCTTCTCTGTTCCCACTCTCATAAATAATGTCTCCCAAATTTTAGAGTGGCCATTCCTTGTGATACTTTGTGGTTTTCTTTTCTATCTGCATGTTCTTGAAATTCATATGCATGCAGTCATATTGAATGTATATTTCTACAAATTGCTATTGTCACCCAACTTTATGCTTGAAATTCATCCCTTTGGATACATTTAGCTGTAAGTCAGTGATTTTCGTTACTGTAACAGTATTTTGTTAAATAATAATACAATCTATTTCAACATTTTTCTGCAATAAATAAATGTATTTTCTCCGAGTTTTGTTTTGTTTTGCTGTTACAAACAATGCTTTTATAAGTATTGTTATCTATGTCTCCTGAAGCACATGTGTGACAGTGTTTGTAGGATAAATTTTTATGAATGTTTTGCTGGGTCAAAGATATAAACCCTAACTTCCTCAAACTGGTCTGATGAACATCAGGTGCTCATATTGGATTACTCAGAATTCTTGATTCATGAAACACTCTTAAAAACGGTGTGTGCAATGTGATACTGTGAACCACTGATTGTACACTTTGGAAGGATTGTATAATATATGAAAATACGTCAATAAAACTGCTGAAAAATGATGCATGCAAACATCCACATTTTTTTACTTTCCTGGTTAATGCCAAATTGCTTCAAGAAGTGTAATGTTTATTTTTATTCCTACCAAAAGTTATTGTTGTGCCATTTTCTTGCCAACATTTAATGTTGTTGCATATTTTAATTTCTCCACGTCTGGTGAATGAGATATAATATTAAATCCTGGTTATTATAATGTGAATTTGCCTGATTTCTAATGAGGTCAAGCCTATTTTCATGTGCTTACTGCCTACTCATATATCTTAAACTCACCTTTAATGTTCAAAGAGTGAAATATTTTATACATGATTTCTTAAAGGATGAATTAGTAGATACCTATTCTACTCAGTACAGGTCCTGGAACAGAGTGGCTATTCAATATATGACCATAACTTCCTTTAGCCCCCACCCTCTTCACAATTAGGTATTACTTCATAAAAATGAAGAATGACATTTTTTTCTAATATTTTTAAAAATACAAAAAAAAATCCAAATAAATGTTTCTTAAATGCATTTGCTCTCAGGCATAGTTATCCAATTCATTAAGGCATCTCTGTAAGAAACTGAAGTTAAATGGTCCTCTTATATTTATGTTTTGCATTTCAGTTCAACAAAGAGCAAGAGCTTAAAAATAAATAAATAAATAATTGGCAAATGAAGAAAGTATTCCAAGAAGAAATATCAGAAAGAAAGAGTAGGGGTTTTGTTTGTTTGTGTGTTTGTTTAACAATCCTCATTCAGGCAGGCTCTGAGCCCAGAATCATTTTGGTAAACAAGAGTAAGTTTGGTAAAAGTCCAATTATACGTAACTTTAAAACAGTAACAAATATTTATACAGTAGTAAACTCCTATGTTTCAGTATAAAAAAATTACCAATGTTGTGCACATTTCGGGGTTTTGCCAGTGTAGCAGCTACTTCTTTTTAGAATCACTAATATATACAAAATAAGCTTCCAGGAAATCAGTGGGGACTCTTTTGTCAGTTCCCAAAGTTTTGGAGGGATTCCAAATGAAATTTAGCCACTTTTAGGATATGAAACTGAATCTTGAAAGCGAAGATGATAATACATTCTTTTAAAGGTTACTTTTAAGATTACAGATTATGTGTATAAAGTGGCTGGAAGATAGTAGACAATAAAATTAATAATAACTGACTGAATAACACTTTAATCATTCAATAATATTTATTAAGGGCCTAATATGTCCTAGGCACTGTACTAGGCACTGGGATATATGTATGTAAAGAGAAAAATTAATAAAAAAGAAGCCATCCATAGTTGTAATATGATCGCTTTACTTTAAATCCTAATAACAGATTTTCTGGTAGGATGATTGGCATAATGCTTTTAATAATCATAAAATAGGCATTAACAAAGTAGAACTTTCTTTTTACTGTGTATTTTTGACTGGTAATTCTTTGTTGCAGGGAGCTGATCTGTGCATGTTTAGCAGTATCCCTGGTTTCTATCCATGAATGCCAATGGCACAATACCCCTACTGTGACAACCAAAAGACATCCCGATATTGAAAATATTCCCTAGAGGGCAACAGCATCTGGAGGTGAGTATCACTGGATTAGAAGAAATAATGAAATTGGAAGAGCAGTAGATTGGAAGTAAAGAGACTAGGACTGCAGCCCATGTTTGTCCACTGACTATTTTTACATTATCTAACCAGGAACAGAATTTAGAGACCAGATCATGAAGCAGAAGGGCCATTTCAATTGGATTTACCAGTAACTGAAGCAAGATTTGGGCTTTCAAGCACCAGAGTTAAAGTACTTAGAACAAGTGAATATCCTAGCTCCCAGCTTTAATATTTCTATAGCTCATGTCCAAGTAACATAAATACCAGCTACCTTATGCTGTTGCTGAGCTAACTTGCTATGTCCCTCTCAACTAAGTTTCCTCATCTGTAAAAGGAGAGGTGATACCTCACTTAGAAAGACTGGGTTGAACAACCAGTAAAGGATTTCCACTAATCCATATATTTTTTTTATTTGTCATCCTTTAACATACAATATCATAATTGTTTGTATTTCCTTATAGACTATAAACAGAGAAACTGTCTTATTAATCATTCTATCCCAAGTTCCAGCCCAGTATCTGACACACAGAGGTGAGTGATAAATAGCTGTCAAATAAATTACTTCTGTGAACACTTTTTCCAGTCTGTTAATATTGCCCAGACTTATTCCCTCCTTTCCTTCCTTCCTTCCTTCCCTCCTTCCCTCTTTCCTTTCTTTCTCTCTCTTTATTCTTTCTTTTTTTATTGAATTTACTCCCAATCGAAAAGGAAGCCATGTTAACTGAGAGTAGTCACACATTCTCATGATTTTATGGGTTTCCGTAGTTAACCAAGCCCTTCCTACAACCACTCATCAGTGACTAGAATTCATTTAACAGGGGACAGAGATTTCCACTGGGATTTTGGGAGACTTATTCAAAGGAATATATATCTAGGAGAAGAAACACTCAGATTGCTCATTTGAATACTGCACCTAATTATATTTCCTTCACAGAATTATTATGCCAATAAAATGAGTTCTTTCTGAACAAGCATCTCTATTAAAATACAAGGTAATTATTTTGTTTAAATTTATACTGAGGTATCCGTGACTGATAGCAAATCCTCTCTCAATTAACAATATGGCCCAGAAAATCATGGCATCTTCTTTTAGCCTCTCACTGAGAACAAAATAGCCTCTTTAGAGCCTTCTTAGCAGGTGATCATTGAATTACTATTATCAACTATCCTTAAGCTGGATTGAGGAAAAATTGTGTGTCCATGAGTGGAGCAGCAGGGAGAAATGAACGATATCAAAATAACAGCTCTGGCCTTCCCATTGTTGTTCTAAGCTTTGCAGTAAGGGAAAAGCTTAGAAGGATCCAGGCTTTTCAAGCTGTAATGACAAGAGCTCCACATAATTACAGGAGACAAGGAGAAAGCTTGAAACTCAAAATCAGGAAACGTGATAGGAAATACAGCCTTCCTTGCCAATTATTAGCTGTATGATTCTGAACAGGTAGTGTAATCTCTGAATCTCACTTTCCTCATCCATAAAATAGGTGTGACAATATATATCTTAAAGTCATGAAATGAAGCTAATGTAAGTGAAAATTCAAGGTGACCAGAAAGTTGGAGAAGAAATCGCATTAGAGAAAACAAATGAATCACTGTATAAAACATTTCAAAGTATTCTTGTTTTAAGTGAATTATTTCATCTGTTGGCTTGCTTGGTTTTGAGAAATGTTTCTTCAGGATAGAATGAACAATTGCAAAGTAAACTCAATTCCAATAATTCTAATTAAAAAAGAAAGAGAAAAAAAAGAAAAATATATATGGGATGGTACCAAGTCGGCTTAGCAAGCAGCCTGGGAGGGAAGAACTTCTCTTTCCCAGGAAAGAAAAATAAAATGATGTTTCCTAAAAATAGTTTTATCTATCTTGAGATAATTACAACCCTCAAAATTAGAAGCATTAAGAGCCTTACAAACCCTCCAGGGTGTGATTCATGTCTAGCTCACCACATCCGTCTCCTAGTTTGGCTGGTTAATTACAAACATTCCCATCCTAGGAAAACCATTGAGAGCTGAATAGACAGGACAGAAACATGGGAAATTAATTCCTTTTTTTTTTTTTTTTTTTTTTTTAAGAAAAAGTAGAATGTTTGTGAGAGAGGGTCTCTATCTTTCGAATCGTAAGGCAAAGTGAAGAGGTTGCTGGTTTTCAGTTACTAAATCACATTTATGAGTCATCTAAGATATAGTGTGATATATGGAAAAAGAGCCTTCTAGTATCAGCTTTGCCACTGAAGAATAAAGTGACTGGATAAACCACTAGCTCTCTGCCTCATCTGTGATATGTTACACTGGAATAGACGTATACAGTCGTCTCATATTCGCTCAGCACTTACACTGAGTTTGGGCTGAAACACAGTGGTGAAAAGACACAGATCTGCTTTCAAGGAGTTCACATATGCATTAGGAAGAGTTAATAGTTTAGAAACTAAAAAGTATCCTCAAATATGTTATGATAGTGGTCAGCACAAAGTGTTTTGCAAAAATGGACACCATGGGGAGGTGAGGTCTTACGGCAGACAAGAAAAGCTCCCTAAAAGAGGACAAATGGACTGAGTACTGGGAAAATAGAGGTGAACAGGGGGATGCTATGTGTTAAAGGGCAGAGGTGTTAAAGAATTAGGTGCGGAATGAGGACTTGAAACAATTTGATACTTCAGAAGAAAAAAGATGGTTAGATTGAGAAAGTGGGGAAATGGGACTAGAAAATCTGGCAGGGCCAGATCACAAATGATATATGGAAGACATATTCTTTTCCTGAAAGACCCTGTCTTATTTTCTTCACCTCTCCTATGTGTAGATTGGACAAAGTCATCAATATTTTCACTTCTAAGTCCAAGGGTTCTTGAATATTGGAATAACAAAATCCTTGAAAATAGATATAACCTTGGTTATATCCTGACACCAGGATAACTAAACAATAGAGACTGAGTTGAGCAGCTATCATTATCACCTAAGAGATATTAAGAAGGATATGCAGTTATGTGGTTGATTACCTATTTAAAAATCAGTATCAAAAATACAAATTTAAGGAAACCAACACTCCATTTTGACCTACACCTGAGTATGTTTCTTAGTGAAAGCTACACAAAGTCTTGGCAATGGATCATCCAACTAAGAAGCTGGCCTTTTTTTTTTTTTTTTACTCATATGTCAGGGCCAATCACATTCACACAGTGATGATGAATATGTGCTCAATTTAAAGTAAAGGATTTAAAAGACCATTAGAGTAATTGAGGTGAAACTCTTTCCTCCACCAATTACATGGCAGAAATGTTTTCAATTTTTCGGTTTGGGCTGTCTTTGTCAAGTTCAAATTTTGCTACTCAAAGAAGGCTTTAGTACACTATACTGTAGACAAGTCTATAGAACTACAGCTCCTGAGTTCTGATCCAAGCTCTGCTATTCATTAGTTATATCACCTAGGAGAAAGTATTTATTTATCTGAACATCGGTATCTTAGCTGATGAGAATGGGAATAATATATACTACCTTGAAGGGTATATATGAAGATTTATGAAATTACATATACTCTCCATCTACTACAGAAATACCTAGTACATGCTAAGTGTTTAGTAAATGGTATCTACAATGATTAGCAATATCAATGAAATCTAAGGGCTAATTTAATAGAAATAAAAAAAATTGGATAATTTTTAATAAAGTATACTAAGGAAGATGTTTTAAGGCCCAAGATACAGTCTTGGACCACTGCAAAAATTGAAATAGTTCAATTAATGCTAGCAATTATAGAGATTTCTTATGTATTTTTTCATTTCTACAAAGCAACATCTAAGGGAATTTTCCACTACTTTAGGGCAACATAATACATTGAACACACTAATAATGAGCAACTGCAATTCATTGTGTTTACTCTTGCCTATCCATCCCCACTGCTCGTAATAGAATGAACTAACATTTAGCCAGTATATTTCCACCTAAAAATCACTGACCCTCTATGGCATAGAATGATTAATGAAAATTCAACATCAGCAGTTATGTGCTAATGAGGAGTTGTTTGAATTGTAGTGTAAGGTGTAGTACAAAAAGGACTTGGCATTGAGTCGGATAGAATTGACATCCCATTCTAACTCTGCTATAACACATTGGAAGAATGGTATCCTTGGTAAGGTAAACATAATAATGACCACTTATTTTATGGACATTAAATGATATAATACATTTGGTAGTATCTAGTTTGTCTGAAACATAGGAGATAGCAGTGCAATGACCTTCAATCTTTTTTGTAGACTTAGTCTTGTATATTTAAATGAACAGAAAGATAAATAAATACTTTTGGATACCATATTGTTGACCCATTTATGCAAACGCCTTGTCAATGGAATATTCTTGG
Organism: Tamandua tetradactyla; assembly: GCF_023851605.1. NCBI lineage: Eukaryota > Metazoa > Chordata > Mammalia > Pilosa > Myrmecophagidae > Tamandua > Tamandua tetradactyla. The sequence continues at coordinate 63,945,079 of NC_135334.1, read as the reverse complement.
CTTCTTCACATTTTAATGTATAGACCTGGACAGTTGAATTCTTTATGGAGGTGAATATTCTGTTGATGGTAAATAATAAATACAATAGAGCACATCTTGTGCTATTTATAGGTATGAAATAGCCTATGATTCCTCAAGACAAGTAGTCACACAGTATGCATGATTTATATTGACATATGTTGTTACCATCTAAATCCTAAGGTTCAGAATTTTTTCTCTAGCACAGCAATGCTTTATTCATCATTACCACCTATCTACTGTTTATCTGGATTTTGAAAATCACACATACAAAAAAAAATCCACCCTCTTATGTACATCAAAAATGTCTATTAGTATTAACTGCACACATAAACAGACATTCACACAGATTAGCCTGCACTGGTGAAATTGATATAGCAACACTGTTAATTTGGGAAAAACAAAAAAAACATTAGCACTTTGGGTGATAGATAGGGTTATGTAAAATAAATGTGGCTTTTTTCATTATTTATACATCTTAATGAAATGCCATATTGCAGTTGCCCAAGGGCGTTGCTTCAGTTCCACTCAACCTTGTCCTTAAAACCAGGAAGCCACAGATAAACTGTCTTTGCTTCAGCCGTAAGAGCCCTAATTTTGGAACCAAAATATTTACTAGTTATTTCAGTGCAGGTATAATATGACCACAGTGCAATGATAGATTGTGCTCTCTATCAATGGTATTATTATTTCCATGGCATTAAATGCTCATAAATAAGAGAAAATTTTCCTCATTCTCTCATTGCTGTTTCATTTATCTCCCTGCAATCTCCCTTTACTACCAAAATCAATGAAAACACTGGCCTCAGAAGATAATTTTTTAAATTCAACTTTTAAAAAAGAATATATAAAGTTCAGGTTGAAATTTTATAGGTCATAATAAAGAGAAAGCCAGATTTAGCAGTAGGTACACACTGGGCTTGGTTCTTGCCTCTATTAGATAGGGGAAGTTGGGACATGTTATATAAACTTTGACCACAAACTCTGATGTTGTAAAAATGGGTATAATAATACTTTAAAGGTACAGTCGTATAACACTGACCTTGGAGGGATGCATTGCAAAGCTCCTGGTGCAAAGCTTTCCCCTTTCTCCCTTGAGCTGCCGTGGGACAATGCTGAAGTTAACCATGGAATCACTGTGGGAATGGAAGGAACAATGGACCTTGGATAGGAAGATGTGGGTACAAATTTCTTCCTGATCATTTGATGCTCATCTGACCTAAACAAGTCACTTAATCTCTCTGAACTGCAGTCTGCTCATTATAAGAATGAAGAAACAATAACTGGTCTGAGCCCCTTGCTGACTTGTTAAATTTGTATCAGAAACTATATATCAGAGCTTTTTGTAGACTGTCATGAAAAGGATTTAAAGAAAATAGCTGGGTCAGTTTACTTGGAAAAATTTTCAGATTGTTTTGTTTAATGAAAACAAAAAAGCAAAATATTAGTATATATATGTAGAACATGAAATTTTAAAAAATAATGACAAGTACAATACATATGTATGTATACATGTGTATGTCTGTATGTCTATTTATATATATATGATTATATCAGCATATATAAAAGTTATCAACAATGTGTACATGGGTCCTTTAGTATGGAGGTGGTAAAGGAAGAGGAAAGATTGGCAATGGGTCAGCAAACAAAACCTATAAACTCACACAAATATTTTAAGAAAATCAAGGGAAGAGAAAAGAGAAAATTACCTATTGTAAATATAAATGTATGTGTGTGATATAATCTACTTATATAAATTTGAATTGTAAACTTTTATGAATCTTATAGACATAGAGTGAATTCTATTACAATAATCATTAAAACATCAATGGAAAGAATCTTAGAGTAAAGCCTGATAGAGAAAGATCTTTTTCCTTTATTCCTGATAGAGAAAGATGTTTCTCCTTTATACCAAAACATGGCCTACCTTGTTTTGTTTGTGCCAAACATATTATTTATCAAATCTGAAATACACACATATTTGCATTGTGGAAAAACAGAACAGAATCATGAAATAAATCCAAGGAATTATTGTTAATCATGCCAGGGCATTTTTGATTCATGTGCTGCCATTTTCTCTCCTTTTCTCATTGCAGACATTATTAATTAATCATGACATCCTTTCCTATCAAGGCCAGATACAGCCTCATAGTCCTTTTGCACACAGTGCAACAGAACCACTAAATGATCAGGGATGATCACACTAGATGAAATTAGTTTTTTGTCAAGGCATCAATTTACTTCCTTGAAGGTACGGCCCTGGCAAACCCTTGTTTTATCAAAATCATTTTGAGGGAAAATTCAATCTTTGGAAGCTCCTATTATTCTTTGTAAAATGGTTTAACATTAAGTGACAGCATGAAATGGTGAAGAATATAATCTGTTTAAGTGGTTAAAAAATGAACTGATCTTATTTTAGTTCCTTAGATTCCTGTCTATCAATACAAATTTTTGGCCAACCACTATATGCAAAACTTAGGCTAGCTATCACAGGGAAAAGCGTAGAAGAAGGATACCCAAATAAGTTAAATACAATGTAGTTCTTAAATGTATCCTAAAGGTAAAATGCATTCTGGGAATTCAGATTTCAGTTATGTCTAACGTACATTCATTACGTAGCTACACCGAACTGAAAACTGTGCTAAGCGTTTAGCTTACAAACTTTCCACAAGGAAGACACATAGATTTTGAAATCATGATCGTCATCATCTCTTGGCGAGGCCTGCCATTTGGAAGGAATTCTAGGATATATGGGAGCACAGACAATGCCATTCTCTCCCCCGCACACCTCCTTCCCCACCCTACACCTCACCCCACACTTCTGTTTGTTCAGATAAGGAAAACTTCGGGAAGCTTTGTATTAAAGGCTGAGAAGACAGCTGAATCCCAGGAAAACTGGGTCAAAGAACAAATTTCTGAATCAAAGGAAAGGCAAGAGGAAACGTAATCACGTGTCAGCTCAAAATTTGAGGCTACTGCTCTGCTAAGCACTTTTTTTGCTGTTGTTAAAAAATGTATTAGAGAAGTTATGGGTTTACAGAACCATCGTGCAGGATTCCCATACACCATCCCACCACCTACACTTTTTTCTGGTGAGGAAAATTTGTTACAAATGATATCAATTTTTTGCAATTTTACTATTTTTTTAATTAGTTATATGTGTTACAATTGAAGAAAGATTATTAAAATAGTACTATTAACTTTTGTCCATAGTTATGTGGGGGTATTTTTCCCCATATTCCCAACCTATTATTTTTTTCATGAACGTCTTTATTTTATTACTCTCCTACCCATAGAACTGGATAAAGGAGGTATCGGTTGCAAGGTTTTCAATCACATAGTCACAAAATGAAAGCTATATATTTATATTATCATCATCAATGATCAAGGCTATTTGATTGCAATTCAACAGTTTCAGGTTCTTTCTTTTGGCTGTACTAATACACTAGAAACTAAAAGGAAATATCCGTATAATGAATCAGTAGTTACAATCATTTGTTAAATCCTAACTTCTCAGTTATAGCTCCTCTCCCTCACTTGATCCTTCTCTTAATTTTTAGGAATATCAAGGCAATGACCATTCTAATTTCTTCAAGTTGAAAGTGGGTGTTGACATTCTCAGGTAGATGAATGAGACTGGTGGATGGTCTTAGAGAGACTGGTGCCTTGAGGGTTCAAGGCTTATCTGGTGTAGGAGCCATTTGGAGGTTTTAAGTTTCTGAAAAAAATAAACTTAATATATATTGATATTTCTTTTAGTCTCCAGTACTTTACAGCAGCTAGAAATAAAAACCTAAAATTGTGGAATTGTAATCCGTACCAAACTCTGAAATCTGTTCTACAGCTAGTTGTTATAATGTACTTTGAAATTTATTGCTTTTTTTGTATATATATATATATATATATTATTTTTCACACAAAAGAAAAAAGAGAAAGAAAGGTATAATAGAGAAGATAGGATTTAACAAATGAATATGACTGCTGAATCAATATATTGATAATTCTTTTGGTCTCCAGTGTCTTAGAACAGCTAGAAGAAAAAATGAAAAATCATGGCACTGAAACCCATACCAAACTAAAATCTGTTGTATAACTACTTGTTAAAATGTACTTGGAAATTTATTGCTTTTATGTATATATGTTATTTTTCACAATAAAAAAAATTAAATAAGCTTAATTGTTTAAACTTGTATGGGGTCTTAGATAGAGACCAGGGTATTCTTTAGGGTTTTAAGGCATACTAGTGGTTGGGTCTTGGCATATTGTGGCAATTTGCAATATATAGCTGAAGGTTGCATAAGAATAACCTCCAAAATGACCTCTCAGCTCTATTTGAAATTTCTTAGCCGCTGAAACTTTATTTTGTTTCATTTCTCTTTCCCTTTTGGTTAAGAAGGAATTGTCAATCCCATAATTCCAGGGCCAGGTTCATCCCTGGGAGTTATGTCCCACATTGCCAAGGAGATTCACACCAGGGGAGTCATGTCCCATGTAGGGTGGGAGGATAGTGAGTATATTTGTAGTATTGGCTTAGAGAGAGGCCACATCTAAGCAACAAAAGAGGTCTCTTGGGGTGGCTTTTAGATATAATTATATGTAGGTTTAGCTTCCCCCATTACAGAAATAAGTTTCATATGGAAAAGCCTCAAGATTGAAGGCTTAGATAAGCACTTTTAAATACAGTAGCTCATGTAAACTTTGATCATCCCAGAGAGATATATATTCTTTTATCCTGGTATTGTTTTATTTTGATTTTTTTTAATGCATGACTCTACAGAGGCTCAAAATCATGAAATAAGAAAGTCAATATTGGATCCAAATTCCATCCTAATCTCTCTTTCTTCTATTTTCCTTGATATTAATATTTTCTTCACTAACTCAGCTCCTTTCTTAACTTCTTACAGAACTGGAGTGAAAATAACAAACATCAAACCTTATTTTTTAGCAATGAGAATGGAATTATACTTTTCCAAACAATTTCCTTATTCCTCCTTAACAACCAAGACAAGTACGTTCATAAGTCTAGTCACACCTGAGGAAAGGGGAAGTAAATTGCTGATAACTAAATATTCCATATCAGGACAGCTCTCAGCCAGTCCTCTCCTTCTTTCAAATTACACTATTGAGCAGATACAATACTGTTAGACATCATGCCAGAATGTTCTGTATCCAGAGGGACAAAAAATGTAGTATTCTCCCTAAAGGTGAATAATGCTACAATGGAGATTTAATCAAAGCAACAAGGAAAGAACCAATTCTGTAACTTGATGGGTAGGACATCATGGGGAAGGTCACATTAAAGAGAGGCTTTAAGGAATGAGTAGGAGTTTTTACAGTTTGGGGAGGGAATGGGACACATTGTAGTGAATCCTACAAAAAAGGCACTGCAAAGAGATCCAGGTAACCTGGGTGACTAAAGAGCAATCTGTGGTTGGCGTTGGGAGCATATGGAGTAGGAAGTGGCAGCACCAGCAACTGCAGAGGAAAGCGTGGCAGCATTGTGTGTGGCCAACATCCTAAGTTAGGGGATTTGTATTTGTATTGAGGGCTGTGGTAGAACTAAGAGGGTTTTAAGCACAAGAGTGCTATGATCAGATCCACATTTGGGTGAATGGGATGTGAGGAGGTCAGAGACCACTTAAGAAGATCATTTGTTGAAATAATAAAGGCTTTGAGGCTTTGGAGATGGAGAGGAAAAAAGGGATATCAGAGGTAATTTGGAAAGACAATGTCTTTGTTTCTCTTCTAGCCCAGTGGATCAGTATCAGTAATAGGATATACTGGTTGACTGGACACCACTGGAACAAAATCACTTAAAGGTCTTCATGAAGATACCATCCTCTTCTTTCACAGCCCCACTTCCCTCTCTCACACATACACTCCAGATGCTTCTAAAGCCATGTTTCAGCATAGTCTGAAAAGCACAAATGATTCACATCTTGATTCTACCCCTTATAAATTAAAAGACAGAGGGCAAGTTAATCCATCTTTCTGAGCCTTCATTTTCCTCACTTTTGTAAAATGGGGTGATGATACCATTCTGTCATGATTGCTGTGAGGATGAAAAAATTCCAGTCACAATATCTAACAGATAATGGTGTTTGATGTGGTTTATTTTTTCTTTCATTTTCTTGGGAAAACTCTTTGTAGTATATGGAATTTTGATCACCAATACCAGGGAAGTAAATCTCTCCTACTTACGACAGGAAGGGGTATAAGTATGGATGTTGTGCACAGTATTTAAATGATTCTTGAATAGCACGTACATATATAAAGTTCCTCCTAGGCCTTGGGCACTGTGGGTGATTTGGGGGATACCGGCATAGCTAAGAAAAGGGCCTTCATCTTCAAACAACTCACGAACAAAAATGGGAGTGTAGGATATGTGAATAAATAACTGCAGAGTTTAAATACCAAAATAGAATAAAACCTCAGCGTAACATATCTTATAAAATCTCCACCGGGTACACAACATCCATTAATATGGACAGAAAACCTGTTGCTACAGAATATTTAAATAGTGAGTAAATTGAAACATAATACTTGATGTGATTCGGCATCAGTCAAATCCAGTTTGTGTGGTAGAAGTATTTTCAGACCAAAGAGCATGAATCAATTTCATTAACTCCCCCCAAAAGCTGCATTTGAGAAACAGGTAAGTACTGTGATCTGGAAGTTATTATTTTTTCAACTTATTTTCATTTCTTATTTTGTCCATCTTTTCCCAGAATTAAGACTAATTCCTTTTCTTTCTCACTTAGCATTGGTGTATGTGTGTAGAGGCTGTAGAGTCTATAAAAATAATGCTTTCTATAATATATGTCTGTCAGATAGACAGCACTTTCTCAGTGAGTGAGTTCTCATATATATATATGAGAACATTCCTTCTAGCCACTAGCTATGATTCATTTATTACCCACTTGTCCAGGGTTCTTGAGAAAAGAGATTGGTCATTTCTCTGAACATCATACACACAATCTTCCAACTTTTACCTTTATTGCTAGTTACAATGTCAATCAGACTTTTTATAAGATATTTTCTTGTTCTACCACTCTGAATTTCCTCCTACGAGTCTTAAGGTCCTGACTCAATTGCTGCTTTCCAGTATTAAAAGCAGTACAAACCTTACTGGACATTTTGAAGTAAAATCCTTAGAAGGGGATTGAATGTTAGTCCTCATTTACAGCCAGTACCAAGTTTTCTCAAACAACTTTCCTTTGATGTGACAGACTAATTCCAAAGATTTTAGGAACATTCAGATTTTCAAGTGGCCCTATTTACTGATAATGGTACAGTCAAGAATTCTACCGTCAGTCTTCCATATTGTCATCAATAAATTATATAGCTTGTGGTCAAGAAAGACAGAAAAGAAGAAAAGGAACCTTTTGGAAAGTTCGAACACCACAGTTTGTTTCCTGATGCTACTAAAGGCTAAACAAAGGAAATGTCAAGATAAGAATTAGGCATCAAATAATAAGATTGAGCTTCAGTGTGATTTAATTTTACTAGGATTAGAATTAATGACAGAGGTAGGAAAACACATGGTTAGGGACTTAATAATAAAGATGCTTACACCATGGCTTTAGAAAGACACAAAATTCAACAATGATCAGAAATATGCTAATTGAGGTTTCAGCATAAATTCAAATGAGTCTTCTGGGGTGAATTTGTAGAATCTCACTACAATTTTAGATAATGGTGGTATTATTATGAAAAAGAAGCAATCAATAGTTTCAAATGGGATAGGCTCCTGTTTTCTGACCAGGAAATGTTAGAAATTAGGAAAGTTTCTTCCCTTTAATATTAAGTCTGTTTATCTGATCACTTTTTTTTCTTTTTGTAATGTAAATTTATTGAGATATATCCACACACCATATAATTTAATCAAAGTACACAATCAGAGGTTCACAGTATTTTTACATAGTTGTACATTCATCACCATTATCATTTTTAGAACATTTGCATCACTCCAAAAATAGAAATAAAATAAAAAGAAAACCCCAAGCATCCTGTAACCCTTACCCCTCCCTCTTATTGACTACTAGTATTGCATGCTACCAAATTTTAAGACTTATAATAGAGGTAGGTCGACTAAGACAATGTAATATTTTTGGAGATAGATATAGATATATCAGTGGAACAAAGCAAAACGTTCAGAAATAGATCCATACAAACAAGGGCAATTGACTATTTTTTTTCTTTTGCAATACAGTTATATGATCATTATCAAAGATCAGGGCCTTAACCTGATTAGTGTCTGCTCTTTTGCTTCTGACCCACTCCACTCAACAAAATGTCCTGAAGGTTCTTTCACCTAGTTGCAAGCCACATAACTTCAATCCTTCCCAAATCACCTCAATATACCATTGTTTGTATATACCATAAACTACCCTCCCATTTGGGGATGTAGCCTCAGGCCACCTCCATCCATTGCAAATCATGAATAATTCCACCATAAACACCAGTGTGCAAATGCCTATCCTTGTCCCTGCTTTCAATTCTTCCAAGTCATTGTCTGATAATGAGGTTGCAGGATCATATGGCAATCCTATATGGAAACACCGTACTGCCCGGGGCTGCATCATTCTAATTCCCTACCAGTACTGTATAGATGTATATCTCTCTCCACATTTTCTCTACAATACTTGTATCTTTCTATTCATTTTTTAAATGCTTTTATTCACACAGCATACAATCCATTCTAAGTGTACAAATAATGGTTCCCAGTATAATCACATAAATATGCATTTACCATCACAATATGAGAACGTTTCCATTTCTTCCACAGAGAAAAAAAAAGAAAAGAAGAAAGAACAAGGGAAATATTAATAAGAGTCCCATACCCCTCCCTTATATCTCCTTATTGACATTTAGCTTCAGTTTAATGCCTTTGTTACAATTAATGCTATACAATGTTTCTGTTAACTATAGGCCCTAGTTTGCATTAATTGTATTTTTTCCCACTTACCATCCCATTTTTAATACCTTGCAGTGGTGACATTCAACTGTTCTTCTTTAAGTAAAAACATTCTTATATTTGTATATTTATCACCATCATTGCCACTCTAGTTTTCACTATAATTACTGTACTTCCTCTTTCAACCATTCTCAGATTCAACTTTGTTCATTATACTTACATTATCATACACTCATCGCATAGTATTGTGCTATACATTTCTTGATCTTTACAATCAATCCTGTTGAATGTTCTGTACTCCTTCAGCATCATGTGCCCAAACTCTACCCTCTTTCTATCTCCTATAACCTGTGTTCTCAACTTTAACTCTCAGAGTTTGTTCAGTATAGTTTATTCATTTTAGTGAGACCATACAGTACTTGTCCTTTTGTTTTTGGTTTATTTCACTCACACAATGTCCCCAAGGTTCATGCACATTGAATCATATGTCATGACTTTATTCTGTCTTACAGCGTTAATATTCCATCATATATTTATACCACGGTTTGTTTATCCATTTGTCTGTTGATGGACATTTGGGCTGTTTTCATCTCTTGGCAATCATGAATAATGCCACTGTAAACATTGGTGTGCAAATGTCCATTTGGATCTCTGCTTTCAGTTCCTCCGAGTATATACTTAGTAATGGGAGGGCTGAATCATATGGCAATTCTATACTAGCTTTCTGAGAAGCTGTCAAACTGCCTTCCAAAGCAGTTGCACCATTCTGCATTCCCTCTTACAGTGAATGAATATCATATATCTCCACATCCTCTCCAACACCTGTAGTTTTCTGTTTTTTATAATAGCTGTACTGGTAGGTGTTTGATATCTCATTGTTGTTTTGATTTGCATTTCCATAATCACTGGTGAAGTTGAGCAACATTTCATATGTTATTTGTATTTCCTCTTTGGAAAAGTGTCTATTCATGTCTTTTGCATGGATAAACATTTTTTTTTAAATGGGTTGTCTTTTTCTTGTTGAGTTGTAGTATTTTTAACATATTCTGGATATTAAACCCTTATCTGATATGTGATTTCAATATTGTCTCCCATTGCAGAGGCTGCCTTTTTACTTTCCTGACAAAGTCATTTGATGGGGAAAAATATTCATTTTTGAGGAGATCCCATTTATCTATTTCTTCTTTCAATGCTCACATTTTATGCATAAGGCCTAAAAAAACCACCTTCTATCACAGTCCTTAAGATAGTTCCCTACATTTTCTTCTAAATATATTATGGTTGTAGCTGCAATGTTTAGGTTTTTGATGCATTTTTAGTTAATTTTTGTATAAGTTGTGAGATAGTGGTCTTCCTTCATTCTTTTGGATATGGTCCAGTTCTCCAAGTACCATTTGTTGAAGAGTCTTTTCTATCTCAGTTGAGTCGACTTGACCACCTTATCAAAGATCAAATGGCCTTAGATGAGAGGGTCCAACTCTAAATATTCAATTTGATTTCACTGATCAGTATATTTATCTTTATGCCAGTACCATGCTGTTTTGACCAGTATAGCTTTATAATGTGCTTTAAAGTCTGATAATGAGAAACCTCACACTACATTTTTCTTTTTCTAGATATTTTTAGCTATTTGGGACAACTTCCCTCCAAATAAATTTGATTATTGGTTTTTCTTTCTGCTTTTGAGATTTTAATTGGTATTGAATTGAATCTATAAATCAATTTGGGTAGAATTGACATATTAACTGTATTTTGTCTTTCAATCCATAAGCATAATATGTTTTTCCATTTATTTAGGTCTTTCTTGATTACTTTTAGCAACGTTTTGTAGCTTTCTGTGTATAAATCTTTTATGTCCTAAGTTAAACTTATTCCTAAATATTTCACTATTTTGGTTGCTTTTGTAATTGGAATTTTTTTCTTGATTTCCTCTTCAAATTGTTATTGCTGCTATACAGAAATACTATGATTTTTGTGTGTTGGTCTTGTACCCTGTCACTTTGCTGTACTTGTTTACTCACTTTAGTAGCTTTACTTAGACTTTGTTGGATTTTCTGCATATAGGATCATGTCATCTGAAGACAGTGAAAGTTTTACTTATTTCTTTACAAATTTGGATGCCTTTTATTTCTTCTTCCTGCCTAATTGCTCCAGCTATAACTTTCAGCACAATGTTGAATAACAGTGGTGACAGTGGGCATCCTTGTCTTATTCCTGATCTTAGAGGGAAAGTTTTCAATCTTTCCCTACTGAGTATGTTGTTAGTTGTGGGTTTATCATATATTACCTATATCATATTGGAGAACTTTTCTTCTGTTCCTACCCTTTGGAGTGTTTTCATGAAGAAAAGATGCTGAATTTTTTGTTAAATGCCTTTTCTGCATCAAGAAAGATGATCATGTGTTCTTTCCTCTTTAATTTATTGAAGTGTATTACATTAATTGATTTTCTCTTGTTGAACTACCCTTGCATACCTGAAATAAAACCTACTTGGTCATTCTGTATAATTCTTTTAATATGCTGCTGGGTTCAACTTGAAAATATTTTTAAGGATATTTGCATCTATAGTTATTAAAGAGATTTGTCTGTTATTTTCTTTTCTTGTGTCTTTGTCTGGCTTTGGTATTAGGGTGATTTGGCTTCATAGAATGAGTTAGGAAGCTTTCCTTCCTCTTCATATTTTTTAAAGAATTTGAGCAGGATTGGTACTAATGCTTTCTTTAATGATTGGTAGAATTCACATTTGAAGCCACCTGGTCCTGGACTTTTATTTTCTGTGAGGTTTTTGATGACTGATTCAATTTTATTACATGTGATTGGTTTGTTGAGGTTCTTCTATTTCGTCTTGACTCAAAGTTGATTGTTCATGCTTTTCTAAGAAGTTGCCCATTTTGCCTAAGTTGTCTAGTTTGTTAGCATATAGTTGTTCTCCTTTATTTCTGTCAGATTTTAGTTATGTCCTCACCTCCTATTTTTGATGTTATTTATTTGCATCTTATCTCTGTTTATCTTTTTCAGCCTAGCTAAGAGTCCGTTAATTTTTAAATTTTCTCTAAGAACCAACTTTTGGCTTTATTGATTGTTTTAATGCTCTCAATTCATTTATTTCTGCTTTAATCTTTGCTGTTTCTTTCTGTCTGCATTGGGGTTAGTTTGCTGTTATTTCTCTAGTTCCTTCAGGTGAGCAATTAATTCTTTGAATTTTGCTCTTTCTTCTTTCTTAATATAGGTGCTCAGGGCAATATATTTCCCTTTCAACACTGTCTTGTCTGCATCTCTTAAGTTGTTTGTTTGTTTGTTTTTCATGGGCAGGCACCAGTAATTGAACCTGGGTCTCTGGCATGACAGGTGAGAACTCTGCCTGTTGAGCCAATATGGCCTACCCCCATAAGTTTTGATATGTTGGGTTCTCATTTTCATTTGCCTCAAGATATTTGCTGATTTCTGTTGTAATATCTTTCTTAACCCACTGATTGTTTAAGAGTGTGCTGTTTAGCCTCCATATATTGGTGAAATTTCTAACCTTCCTCCTGTTATTGATTTCTAACTTCATTCAACTATGATCTGAGAAAGTTCTTTGTATAATTTCAGTTTTTTAAAAATGTAGTGAGAACTGCTCTGTGATCCAGCAGGTGTTCTATTCTGGAGAAAGATCCACGAGCATTTGAGAAGAATGTCTTTCTTATTGTTGTGGGGTGTAAATTACTGTAAGCATCTGTTAAATCTAGTTTATCATATTATTCAAGATCTCTCTTTCCTTTTTGATCCTCTGTATAGATTTTCTATCCATTGATAAGAGTGGTGTATTGAAGTCTCTAGGTACTATTGTACAAGTGTCTATTTCTCCCTTCAGTACTGTCAGTGTTTGGCTCACTATGGTATTTTAGGGCACTATGGCTCAGTGCATAGATATTTATGATTGTTATGTCTTCTTGATGGATGGTCCCCTTTTGAAATACATAGTATCTTTGTCTCTTTGAATTGTTTTTAATTTAAAGTCTAGTTTGTCTGATATTAGTATAGCTAGGCCTATTCCTTTTTTAAAAATATTTTTATTGATAAAACATACAAATAGAAACATTCTGAATATAGGAACATTTTATACATGGTGTATAATCAACAGTTTATGATTTACCTTGGTTTTTAATTGTTCAATGACTTTCCATCACCATATTAATTTCCAAATCATGCTCCATGAAATACTCAACATTGCTCCATGATAAACCAAAGCAAACTCAAAACAAAGTAAGTCCCTAGTAGCCAATGCATAAGGAAATTCTGCATATTTATCTCCCCTTTAAAAGTTGGTACATTAATAGCTTTGAGAAATCTAGTCAAAATTTGGTCAAAGTTTCTACTAATCAGTTCTAGATTTGCATTTCAGCAACTTCTGTTGTTGCTTCATCTTTTGTTTTTGACAACATACTGTACCTTTACATGTATTTGTTGTTTGGTCTCTCTAAAAGTCTCTACTACCCTTGAAAACAGAGAATTTACTTTCTATATCTCTATACCCCATATCTATAATACCTGATGTACAGTGGATTCTCAATAAATGTACAATGACAGAACGAATGGATGTATGGATGTAGGTATGGATGGATGGATGGATGGATGGATGGATGGATGGATGGATGGATGGACTGATGATGAATGCATTGGGACACAGAATGCCATCAAGCATTAACCTGGACGGTGAGGGAAAAAGGCCTTTAGAGTAATAAGACAGCCCCTGTGGTGAGATGAGAGTGTCTATGACTTTTGCTTTGTTCTGTTTTCATTCCTTGCCTGATGTTATATTGACTCTTCACATCTAAAGTTCTAATAATGAAGGGACTGACAGGCCATGAGGAAGTCATATAGGAAGCCTTTCCTTTGGAGGAAAATGGGGTAAATAACATCTCAGTTTTGATCTTAACTATTCTCTTTAAAGAGTTTGCTTTGTTCCTTATGTATTCATGTGCTTATTATCTATCTATTTTTAGTGTAGATAAGTGAATTCTTCCATTGTGTATACTTCATATTTCACAATATTTTTGAGAATTGCTTAACTTCAAGGTTGTTTTCTCTTCTTAAAATTTTTGATATAGCTATTGGGTATAAGGGGCTTTCTGGTTCATCCCTTGTGGGTTCAAAAATCCAAAGTTAACTACTAGTCATGGAAATCTGTAGAATGGTCCTTAATTGAATGATGGATGTGACGCTTGCACAAGAACACTCAAAAATCCTCTCTAACACTCATTTGATAATGTGCTCTCACACTAATTAATATAACAGGGCCCAGACTCAGACTATGCAGGTTTTATACAAATAAGCTGTGTTTTTCCTACTGTTAGCATTTATTATGATTTTCTCTTTGTAAAACTTCGGACAATAGAACATATGTTAGCTACTATAGGAAATAAAACTGTTTTACTGATAATGCATTCATTATAGCATCTCTTAAGACTTCAATGAGACCACATAGAGAATTTTGAATGTAATTTCTAGATAAAGAAACAAAGATTCCAAAAAGCAGGCAGTAAGATATTAGAGAAGCTACAAACACCGATAAAAACAAATGTTTACTGAAAAAATATATACTCCCTAAGTCTAAGACAGCAATATCACTAAACTGGTTAGATTAGGGACTTGACTTGATGATTACATGTTTTTAATAAATGCTGACACTAAAAGGAAGAGGGAAAAGATGCTGAGATGGATTCAAAAGTATGTCATGGGGAAATATGATAAGATTATTAATGAAGACTTTTAAATTGATGGCCAATAGTGATTTAACATGTTCATGATGATTACAGTATAAAATATTCCTTGACAATTGGCATTAAAGAAGCCTGCCTACAAGTTTTTTTCTTAAGGCAATTAGTATTTTTCCCGATATATATTTTACAAAAGAAGTGTCTAATCTTGGAGGGAAAATAATAATCTCCCCTTCTCATTCAGTGATTATCTTGTTTCCCTTATATCCAAAGTCAGAATCATACAATTTAGAATCAGAAACAACCTAAATAATAATACCATTTATTTTCCAAAAAAAGATATTTGTAGAATATTTATAATTCACAAAGCAATTGCATTGATATTGTATCTTTTATATACATAAAACATCACAGAGCCAGTGAAATTACCAACTTTTCAGATAAGGGGACCCAAGAGGAAGTGACTTTCTGAATGACACAATTCAAAGTAGTCAGTTTCTTTTAAATGTTAACTATTGGCACCATATTTTACTGTCTTCCAAGTGTCAGACATTGCCTAGGTGCCTTACAGATATGTCTATTCCTTATAACATCCTCTGTGGTAGGTTTATGAGTCTGCCTTGTTGATACTAAAACCAAAGCTCCAAGTGGCTAAGTAATTTTCACAAGGTGACACATGTAACTTCTGAGCCAGTCTTGCTCCAAAATGATGTTCTACCTTCTAACCAAGACAATTCCATTTTTAAAACCTCAAAAACATTAATCCAATCCCTACTTACATATTTCCAGAATTAGGAAAGTTTCTGTGAACTTAGCCTGATTATCAGATATTCTGACCAAGAGGTCCTTTATTGCCAATTTAAATTTAGTTCCTTGTAAAGTTCATATATTAGTTCCAAAGACTCCCTCTTCCACAAACAACCTTTAATTCTTTGAGTAGAGTTGAAGAGATTTATAGTAAATAGAGAAAATCAGAAAGTATCTGTTTTTATTTACATGGGCATTTGAATCAGGTTCTAATGTCTTATGACCCTCACCTATTAGGTCTTCAGCATAGGCATGTGATACCAATGTAACTCACAATCTGAAAACCCTGACAAGTTCAACATTTTACCTTACTCCCATATGTGGTCTATTTGTAGGTAATTTATCAAAAGTCAATCAGACCCTCAAGTTCACAAGGGATACTGAAGTCAATTCATCAATCATTCCGTCTGATGCTCAAGAACCTCTAGAAATGGCTTACAAGTGGATATAAGTACTTACAGTAGAGCATATAATGTACCAACAGTGATGAGAAACCCAAGGTTGCCAATCCCCTTTTGGATTGCAAAGAGTTGGAAAATTTTGCTTAGGATTATTATATGCCAGATATTTACACATTAGCACATTTAATACACTTACCAAAACTGTAAGGTAAGTGTTAATTTTCTTATTCTATTGTTAAGAGAGTTGAAACAAATTGATATATAAAGTTATGCATCTCAATAGGTTTTGTACAAGTATTTGTCCCTAGGTTGAACTGGCTCATTCTTGCATACCTCACTGCCTAATGACAACAAAAAAACATAAGCAAGTCACTTAGCTGATGACTTCTATAATTCAGAGTCTGATTAAGGTTAGACTTTTGTTTTTTTTAAGTTGTTTTTGTTTTTTAATCTATATATTGGTGAGCTGGAATTAATCATTGCCTGAATGCCTTACTGTCTCCTGAGAACACTGAACATTTGACTGATAAAATCACCATATAATGGATGGGTTTAGAAATATGAATAGTCTTCATAAGGAGAATAAATAGTTCCCAAGCCTGAACAAGACTTGACTCATTGCTATTAGCTAAGCTAAAGGGAAAAATATATATGTCAAGAGAAAATAGGTTGTCCACAACAGCAGCTCTGAAGGATTAAGAGAGGAAAATGTTGGCAGTACACATATTGAGAGTGTCCAGGAAAGAAAAATTGAATCTGGGTGATATGAGTATTGTCTCAGAGAAATAAGTGCTCCTCTGCTGTTCTTCCCTTGGAAGAGGATGACTACAGAGGTGGTCAAGTTTGAAGACATCGATTTGACCTGCTTTTCTAGGAGGCAGAGCATTAGTGCACTTGGTTTAAAGTTATATTTTCATAAGGATAAATGCTTCTTCTACTCTTCCTTGCAATAGTTTTCTTTGCAGAAAGCTAGCAAGACAATCCTAAGTTCAGAGACTCCTGGTTCCATCTAGAGGGGCACTGAAATGCAAGAATATCTAGGCTTTAGGGCAAGCTATCTTCTGCACCGTGGACAGAATGTCCAGAATTAGATGTATTTTGAAATTAAAATAATATGATGCAAATTTTGGCATGGGCCTAATGAAAAGAATAGGGTACACTCTTCAGCCTGCTATGATGCTAGAAGGCTCTAGCATTAGATTGGAGTGGCAAATAGCTCTTTAGGTATTGTTAACAGTTCAATACAACAGAAGTTTATTTCTTGCTCGTACTACAGCACATACTGGTTCCATTGTGGTTTGTATGTGGCTGTGTGTTGGGGAAGGGCCTTTTCTCTACATAATCATTCAGGAACCAAAGCTGTGGTAGCCCATTATGGTTTGTATGTGGCTGTGTGTTGGGGAAGGGCCTCTTCTCTACATAATCATTCAGGAACCAAGACTATGGTAGCTCTGATGTCTTCAGTGCATAGCTGCCAGCTTTAAGTGTAAAATGTGATTAATTTTGACAAAGGTGTACAGTGGTGTAATGGCAGACTTATATAAAATATTTCCTTTTATTCTCATCATCCCAAAACCTTCCCTCATGCCTCTTCACAGTCTATACCTTGCTATTGGTCCCTGACAATCACTGATATGATTTCTGTCATTATATATTTTTTTCCTTTTCTAGAATTTCTTTTAAATGAAATCACATGACCTCTTTCACTCAGCCTAAGGCTTTTGAGATTCATTTGTGTTTTGAGTATATCAAGAGTTCATTCCTTTCATCATTGCATAGTATTCTATACTATAAATATTCCCCATTTGTTTATCCATTCCATTCATTAGTTGACAAAAATTTATGTAGATTTTGTTTTGGGGTACTGTGAATAAATCTCCAGTGGACATGTGTGTACCATCCTCATGGACATATGTATCCATTTCTCTTAGGTCTACAGGGTCCATTCTTTGTTTTCTTCCTCACTCATTTACATGAATTTACTCATCTGACCACTATTAAAGTCCATATTGGGGCATTAAATGCTTTGCATTAAATAAAATACATTTTGATTACTGAGATGGAATAAAATGTCATTTAATATCTTGGCTGCTTTATATGGTTATCTATCAACCCTGATCAGTGTGAATTTGACAGAAAAATGGCAATATAATCACTAGTCTTAGGTAAGTCTCTTCCATGTGTCAAGCATTGAGCCAGGGTCTTAACAACAGCAACCACAACAGCAAGTATTTAAGCCTCCATAACTCTGCCCCTGAGAAATTTCTGTGTCATCTTAAAAATAAAAATAATGATATTAAGATGACTGGCCTTGCCCAAGGTCACCAGTCAGGAAAGGGTACAGAATGGAATTCAAATCCAATCTTCTGCACTTTCCATTGATCTAGGTTTTTGAGTCTGCAAAGCTTAGGAAACTTTCTGGTGATGGTGATCCATCAATGGTTCTGTATATGAGAAGGCCAACCCAGGCATCCTTCTACCCATGACCCAAGATACAGAGGAAGGATTGCACAGAATTACTTCCTCCATCATACAAAGTCAATTTGGATCTTTGAGAGTTATTTCCACTGAACTTCTTTTCAACAATAAATAAAAATAGATGCACTTAATTGAGAGTGTTGTTGAACTATGGACTTTGAGTACTATATATGATGCCTAATGAATGCAGGTAGCTATAGGATCCACTGACTGAGAACTAGATTGGTGAACAATGATGTATACTTATGATCAAATATTGTACTGCTACAAAAAGCAAAGAAGTTGTGAGGCATGCAACGATGTGAATGAAACTGAGGGATATTTGGTGAGGCAAAATATGCCAGAAATGAAAGAACAATTATTGTATGGTCTCCTTTAGAAGGTGCTTATTAGAAAACAAGGGCCTAGATTGTAAGCTCTTATAGCAGACATCTTTAGTCCAGAATGGTAATCATTATTTCTGGATTTTCAGAGGCTGTTTTATATATGTATAACCTGGTATTTAGAGATAAGAATGAAGCCAATCAGGTCAGGAATAAGGTAATTCAGAACACAGGGATAAGGAAGACATTGTCTATTATTTCAGAACAGCACCTACTCTTTGAGACCAAA
This sequence comes from Tamandua tetradactyla, assembly GCF_023851605.1. Taxonomy (NCBI): domain Eukaryota; kingdom Metazoa; phylum Chordata; class Mammalia; order Pilosa; family Myrmecophagidae; genus Tamandua; species Tamandua tetradactyla. Next base: position 63,926,147 of record NC_135334.1, on the reverse strand, counting down.
GGAAGAAAGGTTTATTTTGTTTGAAATCTAGATTTTCTATAGCACATAATGTAAATCAACAGGTCTGGGTAGCTCATTAAAACAATCAAAACACAGGGAGCCCAGAATTAGAATGAGGGCCTTTAATCCTGAAGAGCTTAATGTAATGCCTCAATACATCCTAGAATATATTAAGCAGATAATGAAAAAATATTGTCAAAGCCCCTTGAGGTATGGGAGGAAAAACATGAAACTGTTAAAATTTACCACCAGGGAAACCCCTGATACTACATCAAACATTAGGGACACCCAAATCAATAGTCCAAGCCTTTGGTCTTGCAGCTTACTCTTGTGAAGCTTATGTATATAGTGGAGAAGCTTAGCCTACCTATAGGTATGCCTAAGAGTTACTTCTGGAGGACCTCTTCTGTTGCTCAGATATGACCTTACTCTCTCTAAGCCCAACTCTGCAAGTGAAATCATCGCCTTCCCCTGTATGTGGGACATGACATCCAGGGGTGAAAGTATCCTTGGAGGCATGGGAGATGACTCCCAAGGATGAGTTTAGCCCCGGCACCATGGGGTCAACAATGCCATCATGACCAAAAGGGGGAGAAGAAGTATAACAAATAAGGTATCAGTACCTGAGAGAGTTCAAATGGAGTCGAGAGGCTACTCTGGAGGTCACTCTTACACAAGCTTCAGTTAGATGTTGCCACCTATCATAACTTGCCAAACTCCAACTAAAACCATTCCAGCCAATCCTAAAGAACACCAAGGGCATTATATAAAATTCTACAAAAGTTCCATGCATGAGGGTGACTTTTCAGAAACCTAAAACCTCCGAGTGGGTCCCTGGACCAGGTAAGTCCTGAAACCTAGAGGGTCCATCCTCTCTAGAGCATCAGCTAGTTCCATCTCCCTACCCCATATTATTGACAGGCCTTTTCAACATAAAAAAAGTTAAAATGTCTGTAGACCATATGGTCTGTAACCATAAAAGTGGGATAGAAAGATCAAAGGGGACTGTGAAGTTACACAGAGAAGGGAGGGTTTAACAAACAAATATGATTGCTGAATCATTAAATTGATATTTCTTTTAGTCTCCAGTATCTTAGAGCAGCAAGAAGTAAAAACCTAAAATTGTGGAATTGTAACCCATACCAAACTCTGAAATTTGTTCTACAACTAACTGTTATACTGTGCTTTTAATTTATTGCTTTTTTATATATATATGTTCTTTTTCACAAAAAAGAAAAAAAAGTCGATTGTGATAATAAAAATATAGTTATTCCTTCTAGCCTCCTATGTTTGGAGCAGCTAGAAGGAAAACTCTGAGATGATGGTATGGTAGCCCGTGACAAACTCCGGGACCTGTCCTGTAAATGCTTGTTAAGTACTTTGAAAACTACTTCTTTTTTCTTTCTCTACTTTGTATATATGTTATGTCATACAATAAAAAGAAGATTTTTTTTTAAGTTCATGGAACCCTACGTGATGATAGCTATGCTGCTAATATGTGAAAAAATAGAATCTGGAAATAAATTATTAATTAAGTAAAAAATAGATGTACTTAATGTTTTAAAAAGATCAATATAGTAATCCTGCAAATAGAGCTCCAAAAAGTTAATCACTCCCTTAACAAGGGGAAATAATACCCTACATTGGACACATTCCTTAATAACAAAACCAAAGCCCTCTAAATCCTCCTAATAACATTTTTTTCCCTTCAAGTATACCATGTCAAAGTAACTCTGGAACTTCAAGAGTCAGTGGCATGCAGAACCTAAGTAATGACAAAAGGGAAAAATGGGATAACTGTGTATTTTTTAAAATGCCTTATATTTACAAACAACATTGAACCATCATAGGTCTTTTATCTATACCCTGTACAGAAGCCAAGAATGGTGTTTTGCTCATTAAAAATACTCAAGTGAGTATTTACTCTGAAGTTTAAGTTCAAATTGTCACTTCTTCCCTTTAGAGAACAGCAACCTAGAATTATGCAATTATTCTTTATCAATAAGGACTTTGTTTTAGCAATGGCTGAAAGTGAGATTACAGATAAAATATCAAATAGTGTCATTAACAATTTAATAAAATAAAGTATTTTAAAATTCTTTTAATTATTAAGTACATGATTTTTACTAGGCAGGATGTGTAGTCTCAGGAAACAAGATGTAGGTTCATTTGAATGATACTTGAGGCAACAGTAGGAGAATCTTAAAACTCCCTAATTTATGAATCAATGTGTTTTTTTTATCTTCCTCCCTCTTCTTTCCTTTCTGGTTAAACTTATTGGAAGAGGCACAACTTTGGAGTGGAATAATCTGGGACTGAAGTCCAGCTCTTTCACTTTCCAGCTATGTGACTTCTTTAAGTTACAGCTTCTTGATCAACCAAATGCGGGTAATAATATCTACTGTCAAGGTGCTATGAGGATGAAGTGGCTATTTATGCCACTCACTGAAGAAACAACGAAAGAGTTAGTTTAGCCGGGGAATGATGAATTCAATTGCCTGTGGAACATCCATACAATATTTCAAAGCTGGTGGGTGCATGGGGTAAAGGTGAACATCCAAGTCAGAGGTGTAGAGATTTGGGAGTCCTCAGGTGTGGAAGATTGTTGAAGAATAGAAAAGAGATAAGTTTGTCCAAGGTGAGAATGTAGACAGAACAGGACTCTGGGAGGATGTGGCAGGGATCTTGGAATAATCAGCATGTGAGGAGTGTGTAGCAGTGCCTCAAAGGCAATGCAGAAGTGGCCTCTTGAGAGGAAATGCATAACCATGGTCTCCTGTGGGTGTGTGTGTTTTAATGTGTGAGTGTGTAGCAGTGTGGGGGTGGAGGATGGGATGTGGAGGTAGGCTGTAGTTGCAGCACTGTGCTATTTTTCTGCAGCTTTTGTTCAGTTGATTTAAAAAAATGTAGCCTTGTAAAGAGCATTGAGGAACACCATGGGAAACCTATAATTCCTAAACATTCAAGTGTTCTAAGAGGTTGGCATCAGCTGGTTGAGCAATCTTTTCTCCTCTCCAATTTAGAAGGAAATGCTGCCAATGATTCCTAGCCAAAAGAGGGACCAACCTGGATGCTTTCCTTGTAGGAGATACTGCTTTGGGGGTGAAAGTGAAAAGAGCATCCAACCATGGTCTGACAATGAAGTCTGCATTCCTGGCTAATTCTAGCTCCTCTCTTGGCTCCATTCAGCAAATACTTATTTATTGAATACCTATTACATATAATGCATTGGGCAGAGAAGCAGTCTCTGCCAGTGGAAATTTTACAATCTGGTACAAAATTGGAAACAAACACAAAAGAACACCTAACACCATGCATGTCTGGGCCCATTAGAATATATATGTATTTTTTTTCTTTTCTTGAACTGAAGGTAAACTCATCATTGTGTACCTTCTCTTTGAATCAGGCAATCTTACTGTTTTCACCTGTAATGTGAGAAAAGTATTATTATCTCCATTTTACAGATGAGTAAATTAAGGCTAAGAGACTAAGAATTTGTCTCATAGAATCAACAAGTGGTGGGTATAAAATATGAGCCAGTTCTATTGAAATGCAAACCTAGCTTTTTATATGACTCCCTGTGGTCACACTGCAACTATAAATGCAGAAAATGCATCATGAAATTTTAAGTAGGAATACATTGTTCACATTTTAAACTCAGAGAGCAGGGCAGGCAAGGAGAGAAAGAAAAGAGAGGGAGTAAGAGATAAAAGAAGAGAGAATGAGAATAAACAGAGAGAACTAGGGGAAGAAAGAAAATGGAGTTAAGAGATACAGGCAATAATACTTGCCCATGCTGAAAACAAACACTCCTTCCAGCCAATAATAGTTTTAAGAGTTTCTTCTTTAGCCTCCAGAAGGTGAAAGATCATTCCTTAGCGGGGCTTCTTCAGAGGGTGGCTAAAAGCTATAGAGTTAATAATGTAAAAAATCATTCCTAGAAATCAAGAAAAGCATGAGAAATGAAAATAAAGCTAAAAGGGAAAACAGAACCAAAGAGAAATATCAGACTGTGTTATTACTAACTCAAGGACTTTGAAACAAGAGCAGAATAATATTGATAGACCTGTAGGCTGTGAAATGAAGGAAGATGTTTCTGTGGCATGCATATGTATTCTACAAACCTAATATGGACCTAATAATCAGCCTATCCTACCTCCATTTCAAGTTTTGCAAAATGTGGTTAAAAAAAATATATCTCTACTCTAACTTGGAGTTGGGAACCTCCATGAGCTCAGATCCTTTGCCCACTTTAGGAAAATAATTTATCCTATTGGGCCTGAAGGTCCTCAATTATAAACATGAAACAATTTACTTATCTGCCAAATGAAATAGCTTAAATAAAATGAATTTGGGTAGTAGTGGCATAACTGATAAGAACATGGGCTTTGGAATAAGTACCCAGATTTGAATTTGGGCTCTGACAATAATGATAAGCAAGCAATTGTACTTCTCTAAGCATCATTTCCCCACCTGTAAAATGGGGATAATAATTAGATCTAACTCATGTGGAAATTAGGGGGTAATGGAGGTTTGAGATAATGCATAGTATGTGTCTCACATAGTATCTGGCAAGCAGTAAGTTCTTATTAAGTGGTATTTGTTGTTATTGTTGTTGTTGATGATGATGATGATGATAACGACCATGTTATTGATAAAGACGATGACAGTTATAGTGATGATGACCATGGTAGTGAAGGTATCCTCTGGGAAGACTTCCTCCACCACTGGTGGAGCTAAGAATTTCTGCCTATATCCTTACATAGCTTTGAATATAAATATATTTCCACTATAGAAATTATTACATGATCCTGTGGTCAATGAATTTCTTCCCTTTCTTCTCTGGTAATATACGAGCTTCATAAATTCTATTTTAGTCTTCCCAGTTCCCTCATTACATTGAACATGGTAGACTCTCAAAGAGTAAATACCTTTTGGACAGCTGTGTCAATTGAGACAATATTCTGGACAGCACACTGTAAACTCTAAAGCATTCCTATAATAGGAATGCTCACTAGTATTGTTATAGTTGTTTATATAGGTCTTTGCTTCTGTTCAATTATTCTTCCAAATAATAAGCACTGTGTGTGCTGGGAAGGTGGCCAATATCACCACCACCTGTGACTGTGAAAGCAGCTGTTCTTTGTTGTGGAGGAAAAGCAGAAAATTAACTTTGAGCTGGAGGGACCTAATGTAACACAAAAAGGAAAAATTCAAACAATACAAAATTTCCAAAATGTCACTGATGAAAGTGTGATCTATAAAAATGAAGCACTGGTTGACCCAGGATCTTGTTGGAAAGGCGAAATCCCAGGCCCTATCCCAGACCTAGGAAGTCAGAATCTGCACTGTAACAAAAATCCTCAAGCAATTCCTATACACAGACTGCATTAAGAAACCTTCTCTTAAACCCTTGATCCACTTGCTGAAACAGGGAGTGAGTTGTTTCTTTCCTAGACTTTTTAGAAAAGTCATTTGGTACAGAGGAAAGAAACAAATATCTACTGATCACCTACTATAGATCAATCACAGAATAAGTGTTTTCACATATGGTTTAATTCAATCCCAGTATTTTCGTGAAGTTTGTGTTATTATTCCTTTTATAGATAAGACCCTGATGCTTCCAGAGAATAAATGAGGTAGCCAAGGTCATACACTGAGCATGTGACAGAGTTTGAATTTGACTTTATGATTCTACTTCAAAGAAATATTTGAAGAAAGACCATAGCAGACCCACTAAGCCCCCATATACTCCTTTTCTCTCAGTCTCCAAAACTCTGTTCAAGAGCCATTACAGAAATGAACTCTACCTCTTCTATTTGAAGTCACACAGTAGAACACTATTGTTTAAAGTCCATACATTAGATTCAAGCAGACATAGGTCTGGATCTCCATAGGCAAAAGAATGAAGGTGGACCCCTGCCGCACACTATATACAAAATAAGTTCAGAATCAAAGACCTAAGCATAAGAACTATAATTATCAAACTTCTAAAAGAGGACATAGGGACGCAAATTCAGGACCTGTGGTTTGGCAATGGTTTCTTAGACTTTAGACCCAAAGTACAAGCAACAAAAGAAAACATAGATAAATGCGACCTCATCAAAATGAAAAACTTTTGTGCCTCAAAGGATTTTATCATGAAAATAAAGTGACAACTTACACAATGGGAGAAAATATTTGGAAAACACATACCAGCTAATGTTTTAATATCCAGAATATATAAAGAAATCCTTCAACTCAACAACAACAACAAAAACCAACCAATTCCAAAATGGGCAACAGATTTGAGCATATATCTTTACAAAGAGGAGCTACAAATGGCCTAAAAGCACAAGAAAAGATGCCAACATTATTAGCCATTAGGGAAATGCAAATTGAAACTGTAATGAGAACCATTTCATACCTACTAGAATGACTACTATTTTTTTAAAAAGTGGAAAATTCCTAGTTTTGGAAAGTGTGTAGAGAAATAGAAACACTCACTAATTGCCGGTGAGAATGTAAAATGGTACAGCCACCGTGGAAGACAGTTTGGCAGTTCCTCAGAAAGTTAGAATTATCATATGGCCTGCCAATCCCACGTGGAGCCTATCCCCATAAGAATTGAAAACAGGGACTTGAACAGATATTTGCGCATTGTGATGGTTTGAAGCTGTTATGTACCCCAGAATAGATCAGTTTCTTAAATTTAATCCATTCCTGTGGCTGTTGACCCATTGTAAGTAAGATCTCTAGGTGAGTAGAATCGTAACTTTAATTTAGGATGTGACCCACCTCATGCAGGGTGGGTCTTAATCCTCTTACTAGAATCCTTTATAAGAGGATCAAAAGACAGGGAGAAGACACAGATAAAAGCTCCAGAGAAGCTGAGAGAGAAAGAAGAGCTGAGAAAGGATTCATGCAGCAGCTCAGAAAGAAAACCTCAGATGGAGCAGCCAGAAGTTGAAAGCAAAGAAAGCTGGGAGAGAAGGGAAAGACCGGCATGTGACAGAGGAGTCCAAGATTCCCATAGCTGATCTTTGAGGAGAAAGCATCACCTGTTGATGTCTTAATTTGGACATTTTCACAGCCTCAGAATTATGAACTTCTAAGTTAATTAAACCCTGTGGTAAAAGGCAACCCATCGCTGGTATATTGCATTTCGTCAACTTTAGCAAACTAAACACAAAAGGATGTTTATAGCAACATTATTCACAATTGCCAAAAGATGGAAGCTGGATAAACAATGATATACACCTAATGGAATATTATTCAGCTGTAAAAAAATAAATGAATTCAGATATATGTTACAACATGCATGAAGTTTGAAGAAGCATGAAGTATGAAGTGAAGACACTAGGATGAGTGAAATAAACCAGACACAAAAAGTCAAATATCGTTCAATCTCACAGATATGAAATAGAATAAGTAAATGCATATGAAATAGAATAAGTAAAATATTCAGAATCTAGAATGTAGTTTATCAGGGAATGAATTGAGGGAATAGAGAGTTAAAGTTTAAAATGTACATAGTATCTATGTGGGATGATGGAAAAGTCTTGATGATGATAGAACAATAACAGCACTGAATTATATGTTTAAATATGATAAAAGGGGAAATTTTAGGTGGGATATATGGCTCTAGAAAAAAAAATTAAAAAAAAATTCCATGAGGCTGCACAATACAGAGAATCCTGAGTTGAGCATGGGCTATAATTAGTACAAACATATAAATGTGCTTTAAATTGTATCAAATGCACCGTACTAAAGCAAGATGTTGATAATAGGATGGTATGTGGGAATCCCTTGTTTTATGCATGATTTTTCCATGACCCACAGCTTCTCCAATTAAGAAAAAAAAAAAAAAAGAACCTTCACTGAAATTTCTCTTTTCCATAACACCATATCTATTCCATTACTATGGTTTAGGGATGGATTTCTTTTCTCTCACTTGAACTGAATTGGTCAGTTTATCTCATGTCCACTTCCACCATTCTTCTTTTCTCCATCCTTCATTTTTCACTCTCAGTCTACTGCAAAGCTTCCAAAATATTCTTCCCAATTCACTCTTGTCCTGGTTTAAATTGTTCTTTATGTGGCAGAGCAGAGGGATCTTTTGAAACACAGACTGATCGTGGCATCCTTACTTTTGTGTTAGTTTACTGGGGCTACTATAACAAAGTACCATAATGTAAGTGGTTTTAAGCAACAGAAATATATTCTCTCACAGTTCTGCAGGCTAGAAGCCCTAAATCAAGGTGGCAACAGAGCCATGCTCCATTTGAAGTTTCCAGGGAAGAATCCTTCCTGCCTCATCCTAGCTTTTGGTGACCTCAGGTATTCTTTTGTTTGTGGCGGCAAAAGTCTATCACTGCCTCCCATCTCCACATCGCAGTCTTCTCCTTCTGTGTGCCAATTTTCACCTGGAGTTCTCCTCTGTGTGTCTGCATTTCTTCTCCTCTTCTTATGAGGATGTCATTCATATTGCATCAGGGACCATCCTAATCTTAACTTGATTGAATCTCAAAATTCCACATATTGAAATAAGTTACACTCAGGTAACCTTGATTTAGGGGCTAGGAATTCAACATGTCCTTTTGGGGGACAGAATTCAACTCATAACACTAATGTACTCCAAAGATTAGAACTTTCATTTCCATAAAGTAAACTATAAAATTCTTAAAAAGATCTTTAAGGCTCTGCATAAGCTGGCCCCTGCCTACCCATGCAGCCTCATCTCACTCTATGTACTTTTATTATCCTGCTGCCTTGCCTTCTCTTCTTCTTCCTCCTTACCAGTGTCTTTGAACAATTTGTTACCACTATCTGAAATAGCATCTGCCTATCCTCTTTTCCCTCACATACTCCCCCATCCACCAGCTAATTATTTATCCTCTGGTCAAGTTTCTCTTTCTCAGAGGAAACTTCCTTAACTCATTTTCCTAGCAATTAGCCCAGTTTTAATGCAGATTTTTTTTTTACTTGTATACTTTTTATTGTAATAGCATATCTACAACCCCAAATTTCTCATCTTAAACCACTTTCAAGTACAATTCAGTGGTATTAATTACATCCACAATATTATGTTACCTTCACTAACATCATTACCCAAACTATTTCATCAACTCAAACAGAAACTCTAGACTCACTAAGTAATGACTCTCCGCTTCCTGCCCTCGCATCATGCCTCTAGTAACCTGTAATCTTGAGTATCACCTCTCTCATGACTAACTATAGACTCCATGAAAGCAAACCATGCCAGTTTTTGCTCACCATTGTATCCCACTTGCTTGGCACATCTTTTTTTGTTTGTTTTTTTGCACGGGCAGGCACCAGGAATCAAACCCAGGTCTCTGGCATGGCAGGTGAGAACTCTGCCTGCGTAGCCACCGTGAGCTGCCCTTGGCACATCACTTTAAATGCAGTTGGCCCTCAATAAATATAGAGCAAATGCCAAATGAACTAAAGGCATTTTATACAACACATGTTCTGATATGGTATAAATTCTTAAAGACAAGGTGAATGTACCTAATCAGGTTCCTGCTGGAGGACTGTGTATGTGCATATGTGTGAAAGTAAGATTTAGTGGAGAACCTAATAAGGAAGGAGAGAAGGCTGCAGTGAAAGGACCAGTATGAAAAGGACCAGGCCAAGCAAACTGAGTCCAGGAGGAGTGAAATCTGTCTGTTTAGGAAAACATATCCTGTTAAGAAAAGGGTGTTTCTGGGAGGAGGTCCGAGACAGCTAGCCAAGATTTGCTTATTGCGAACTGTGCTGCTTTGAAAGTATTATGTACCCCAGAGAAGCCATGTTTTAATCCTGATTCAATCTTGTGTGGGCAGCCCTTTCTTTTAATCCTGATTTAGGAACGTATGTTGGAAATTTTTGATTAGATTGTCTCCATGCAGATATGATACACCCAATTGTGAGTGTGATCTTTTGATTAGATGGAGATATGACTCCACCCACTCCAGTTAGGTATTGATTAGTTTACTGGAATCCTTTAAAAGAGGAAAAAAAAAATAAAGAAAAAACAAATTTTAAAAAAAGAGGAAGCATTTTGGTGAGAGAGGGAAACCACAGAACTTTCACAGCTAATAAAGAGGGCAGATGTAGACCCTTGAAGAACAGCTGCTTCAGAGAACAGAGACAACAGATGTTTGGAGCTGCTTGGAGTCCAGCAGACATCGTCATGAAATGCTAAGCAAGACAGGACCTGGAAAGAGCCAAGGGAAGCCAAGAGATGAACGCCAGCCCCGGAGAAGCAAAGTGAGGAACCTCTGCAGGAACAGTGGCTGAAAGCAATGGAGGCTAGATATCAGCCACATGACTACCCAACTGACAGAGTGTCCTGACTTGAATTAAGGTATCTTGCCCGGGTACATTAGTTTGAACAATTTTATAGGCTTAGAACTGTAAACTTGTAACTTACTAAATTACACTTTTTAAAAGCTGCTCCAGTTCTGGTACGTTACATTCTGGGAGCTTGCAAACTAACACACGAACCTTCTTGCAAAGCAACCCCTGTCTCCCTTCTCAGCCAGACTTCACCCCGACTCCCACAGTGTAACGGTTTGGTGGCAGTTCTGGGCATGGTAGAATATCATAAATAGAATGGGCATTATTCTGTTGAATCCCAACTTAAAACACTAATACAAGAAGTTTAAAAACTGATGAACTTTGCTTCGTCCAACTTTTTACCTGGAAAACTGACATAGCAATCTAGTGTGTAAGGCTATTATGAAGATTAAAATAAAGCAGGCAGGAGGTGCTCATAAGTGGTAATAAGTGATAGCCATGCTACAATTTTCCAGAATGAATGTCTGGATTCTGGTCAATCTGAAAAATTTAAAACACTATAAAAGAACATCTATACTTAACTGAAGTACATTAAGGTTTTCTTATATCTAGGTGATGTGTTTTCCTCTGAATGTTATAAAGTTGTATGAACTTTATAGTTTATAAAGTCTATACATAAGGCTTTAAATAAGCAGAAGTTGCCTTAAATGACAGAATCTCTCCAAATTAAAGCTAGAAAATAGAAACTGGAAATCTAATAAAGGTATGCCTAAAATTAAGGTAAAGCTTTATAATGATAAAGATGATGATGATGGCTATCATTTATTGATATCCATTATGTGCTAATCTCTGTAGTTGATATTTTACATGCATTATCTCTACAGTTTGAAAAAAATGGGTACAAAGGAGACGTTATTACCACTCCTATTCTACAGAAACTGACACTAATTTCTAATGACTTGCTTGGAGTCAAAGAACTAATAATTGGCAGAACAGGGACTAGGACTCAGATATTCTCCAACTCCACCACCAGAAGAGGTAAGAGACTACTACTGTACCCTAAAAATGATCGTGGTGTCAATACAGAAATGTATGCTGTACTGTGGGCCATTGATTATACAAAGTGGATGGCCTGTATGGTATATGAATATATCCCCCCAAAAAAGTCTGAATTATAAAACACAAAACAAAAAAAGAGAACCACTCAACTCTGTTGGAATAATGTAATGAAAGTATTCCTAAAGAATTTACTAAAAGGAAAGCCAAAGTTTTTTGTTTTTTTTTTTAATGCCAGTGTGTCCCAGCATCACTAATGAGAGAGAGCTAAGTGTCTTGAGTAGCTGACAAAGAATTCTGGTCATTACAGGGCTAGCCCTGTGTGTACACAGGTATAGCTATCCAATACTAATTATTCAGAATATCAGAAATAAACCTGGTTGCTGTGACTCAAATATTCATGAACTTAAAGCATCACTTGATATACTGACCAAGTTTGCAGATCCACAAAAGTGAATTTAGCCTTTAAATGGTTTTGCCCCCATCAAGCCTCGACTTTAACCTATCATCAATTCCATCTCAGAAAACCTAGCCAACCTTCTTCTTTGACACTGCTATCTTTTTAAAAATAACACTTACCATCTTAAAGTTAAAGGACTATCAAATAGGCATTTTAATCTGATCTCATGACATTTGGTATGTGGGTAAAGCATAAGTAAATGTCAAACCACAGAAAGAATCCACATTCCCTTGGCATTTCCTTATTCTTTTTTTTTCTCCCAATTTCAATAAAGATAAAAGAAATATTTGCCAAATCACAAATATCCTCTGCATAACATTTAAATGAGTGGTTTCTTTGAACCCTTTCTGTATGCCATTATTCTATGGACATTCTTGAAGAAATCACAGCAACCTCTCCAGAAGGTGACAACTCCCAAATGCCAACACCATCTACCTCCCGACAGGCCCTACCAAGCAGCTGCCACCAAACAGAGCTCAGCCTTTGCATGACTAAGCAGGCTACAGTCTGTTCTTTCATTGAAATTACATGCCACAATATTATAAGAATGGATTTGTTAAGGCCCAATATTCAGATCCTGGCCCAATTACCAAGGGGCAGGCAGCATGTGGACAGCTACCACGGGAGGGATGACTCAAGACATCATATATATAGTGCATTTAATATGACTACTTTGAGGTAGTTCAAAAGAGGGAGTTGAAAATGAGAGAATGAATTATCCAGCCAGGGCTTTAGCCCAGTGGGGTTCAATGTTATCCTTCTGTGCTATACTCCTGCCCATTAGTTCAATGAAAGCAAACCAAGGTAATTATTTTAATAAAGAAGATTTACTTTTTAATGAAATCCATTGCTGATCAAATTAGATAAGGGATGCAAAAGTGGTTTGAAAAGTATAACATGCAATACAAATCGTTACTGTTAAGACTTGATTAGGCTTTTCTCTGAGATTGGACATTTTTCTCCAGATAGTCCTCATCAGCATGTAGGCAGGTTTCTACAGATGGTCCTGGAGTATTGACAAGACAGCAGAATAAGAGTTATTGATTACTCATCCTGGGCTTATGCAGTAGAAATCTCTGTAGTGAAAGAGCCAGATTTCTGGCAAGAATTGACTCTGACCTGAGCAAAGCCCATTGCCCAGTTCTGTGATCTGTGCTGAGCCACTTCTTTCTCTGCACCTCAGATCCCCCATCTGTGTAATGGGTATGGATGTCTGTCTCATAGTTATTATGAAGCCTAGCATTTAGTAATAGCTCAGTACAGGCTAGTTACCCTCCCCCCACCACACAGATACAAGTTGCCAAACCCTACTCTATTCCACCAATGTTATAACCAGTAGATAACATCAGGTGAGAGGGAGGGAAGTGTATTATCAAGGTCAAAGTTGTAACAAGCTGAAACCCCCATTTTCAACTCTTCAGGAAGAAGGCCATAAAAGAATTTGCCAAATCTTAGCCTATTTCCTCATTTCATAAAATAAATTCCCGCCATGAAAATTATAAAGATAAATATGAGGTTTCTACTGATTTATTAGTATAATATTTAAAGCATACTTGATTTACCATTGAATATCTCACTCAGGACTTTTCTTCTTTCTGAATGCATTTTGAGAGCAATACATAAAGACATTAATAAAACTTTGTTTCCTCCTTAGTGTCTTGATTATATCAGCCTTTTAAAGGAAAGATTGAAAGAGAAAAGACTATACTTATAATTGGGAAGGCCTATAATTTATATTTCAGCCATAGTTTCCTTTTTAACCTTTTAGTACCAATCATAACTTATCTTCTTGGAAAAATGAACTGAAGGATTGGGTTTGATTGCAATTTTGCTATTTATTTCCTGAAATTATGGACATGATTTTCAACTCATATTGTAATATTGATATTTTCATATTGTTAGCCATAACAGTCTTAAGGCCATATGCTGTAATTGATCTTTAATAAAAATGCAGCATAACAGAAAGTTCTTCTTTAGAATATTTATATGTGCATTTCCCTAGAATGTGAGCTCCTTGAAAGCACAATCTTCAGCTCAAATTCACTTTCTGGAAAATATTATATATTAGTTAACATAATAATGTACTAATCAACAGGTAAATGAATGATTTAACTAACAAATTGACTAGCCCTTTCCTTAAAAAAATGTTCTTTTCTCTTTTAGAAATAAGCCAGCAACTTGGTATAAATGAAGACCCTAGTATGAACTTTGGAGGGAGATAGCTAACCAAGACTCCTTTGGGATCTCCAGACCACCTGGACTTCATTGGTCTGCAGGAGCGAATCCCATGCAGAGTGCAAAGATATTTGGAAGAGATCTTAGAGTCTGGGTTAGACTGCTTTGCCCTAAATATCATAGTCACTTACCTATAATAACATCAATGGCTACAGCTTGAAAAATAACATAGAATATGGTTCTTTTTGGTAAGTAATAAGAGAGAATTGTTCAATAGCACAAGCAGAGGAAAATTTTTTGTTTGTTTCAGTGTTTTGCTCCTATTTTGGGAATATCAAATAGAGTTATTATAAGTCACTCAGGTATGAAACAAGTGACTGAAGTAATACTGTAAAATTACTTCAATTAAAAGAAGAGCAGAGCCAGTGTACTTATGCTAAGACATGAGTCTATTATAAGAATCGCTCTGTGGTTTAGCATTTAGCATTCAGAATCTCAGTCAGGTGATAGCAATGAAATTGCTGAAAAACTTGATCTCATCATATGTCTATCTTTTCTCCTTAATGTAGAGTGTCAGAGCAGCAAAGCACCAAAAAGATGTCCAGCTCTTCCTTTAAAGTTATAAAGGAAGAGACTGGGCTTTAGCATATTCAGTAGTTGAGCTAAGATATGTAGCCAATCTTCTGGTTCTAATTTTATAGCTCTGCCCATTATGTCACTCAAGCTGCATTGTAATAGCTAAGATAATTCTAACTTTAGGAGGAAATGTAGATACAAAAGTTGGAGATAATCCCTATTGGCTCATCTTGGGGTGGTTTGATTAAATATTACAAGAATTAAGATTAGGTAATAGATAAATGGCTTTTTCTACCACAGTCTGGCAATGAGTAAGTGTTCAATACAAGCTTGTTGAATGAAGGATCAATTGAATGTGAGGCTGTCATTTCATCCAATACCTACTATGCACCTATTGTTTGTTTGGCATTGTCTCTCATTAGTGTTCTGTGATTAATAAAGCACAGCCTTACTCAAAGAGATCACAGTCTACATAGAAAATATGCAAGTCAACAGCTCTACATGATGAGTACAGTACAACTGGGAAGGACTGACCTAGAGGTGTTCTGAACTGTTGAAATGGAGAAACTAAAAAGAAGCAGACCTAAATGAATCACAGCTTCACCAGGAATAGAAAATTCATGGCAAAATACAGTATTACTTCAGACTGGACAACTGAGGCTTTAGATAACATACTAATTTCTATCATGTGGCTTTTAAATAAAGTTGAATCTAGAGGGCCATTGTGTACTCTTGTGCACATGGCTGAGGTCACTTCTGAAGAAAATGGATATTACTATCATCTGACATTCTAGGAAAAGCTCAATGGTGAAGCAGAAAATGAACACCCCAAAAGAAGGCTTTACATTAAGATGAAGAAAAGTTACCTACTCTTTCTGGGACCAGGTATGGGTTTGCCCTATACTCTGAGGTACTGGTATGTCTAGAGCACTTTTAAAGAAGGTGTTAAGTTAGGCCTAGCAGGTCAAGGCAGGTCAGAGTAAGGCTTCAATCCTGGTAGAGAAGATGTGTCTTGGCTTGGGCTATGGTCAGAAGTTATTCTCTGCATTGTATTTCTTTTCTGTTATGGTTAGACATTCAGTACTCCTTAAAACTCATAGCCTGATCATTTTGAAATGGACAGTTATTCCATGTCTATTTTACAGATAAACTATAAACTGAAAGTCACCCAGTGGGAAAAGGGATTCCTGATCTAGTTAGTGCTCACTTTAAAAAGTAAAAGCATTTCCTCTAAGAATCTCCTGGCATCAAGAAAGCTTTATTTTGTTTCAGTAAATAAGACATATTCCAATACCATGTTAGACAGTCCAAGCTCCTAAAGCTAATTTTATTTTTCTTGGGTATAATTTCTATTCCTTCAGCCATTAATGAAACACTAAATAACATGTATTGGAACTTAGAGCAGTTTTCAGTGAAAATCTCTTTGTTAACTTTCACTTTTAGAACAGTTTTAGATTTACAAAAACAGTGCAAAGATAATACAAAGTTCCCATACACCTCACACTCAGTTTCCCTATTATTAACATCTTACGTTAGTATGGTATATTCCTTGCAGCTCATGAACCAATATTGATACATTAATATTTAACTAAAGTCCTTAGTTTATTCAGAGTTTCTTAGGTTTTTTTTTTGTTTGTTTGCTTATTTTTGGCATGGGTAGGCTCCAGGAATCGAACCCAGGTCTCTAGCATGGCAGGTGAGAATTCCGCCACTGAGCCACCATTGACCACCCAGTCCTTAGTTTTTAACTGATACCTTTTTCCTATTCCAGGATCCCATCCAAATATCAGATTACATTTAGTCATCATGCCTCCTTAGCTTACATTCATGGCTCTGGCAATTTCTTAGACTTTCTTTGTTTTTGATGACCTTGACAATTTTAAGGACTACTGGTCAGGTATTTCACAGAATGTCCTTTGATTTTAATTTCTCCACTGTTTTTCTTTTTTTCACAGTTAGACATGAGTTATGAGATTGGGGGCAGAAGACCAAAGAGGTAAAGTACCATTCTCATCATATCATATCAAAAGTCCATAGTATCAGCATGACTTATCACTATTCACATTAACCTTGATCAACAGGATGAGGTAATATTTGCCAGTTTTCTCCACTGTAAAGTTACTTTTTTCCATACTTTACTCTTTCAAAGGAAGTCACTCTATATGGTTCACACTTGAGTGCTGGGGAGTTAGGTACACCCTCTCAGAGGACAGTGTCTACATAAGTTATTTGGAATTCTTTGTATGATATATTTGTGTAACTCTCTTTTTACAACTAAATACAAAGGAAAATTTTCACATGTATTTGGAATCACAAAAATGGTCATAGTCATCATATAGGTGTATAAAACATTAATTTTTAATAGAGATAAAGACTTTTCAGGCATAAACACGGCATTTTAAAAAAAATTTTTACCGTTCTTATTTTGAAATACTAGATCATGTTAATTTTCTGCTTAAACCCTTCAATATCTTCCTATTATCATCAATATAAAAGCAAATTTTTTTAGGATTATGAAGGCTTATACATTGCTTTGTAATCTGGCTCTATTTCTCTACTTTATCTTTTGTCATACTTTGCCATTCAATGATTCTTTGCCATTCCAAAATACTTGACGTCTCCTGAAACTGGAATTGTCTCAGATATCCAAACACTGACATATTCTGTTCCCTTTTCCCAGAATGCTATTCCCTACCTTATCTATTTAAGTAACCTCTATTCCTCCTCCAGAGCTCTGCTCAACACTCCAGGTAGAACTTTCCTTACTCAATGTCTTATTATCCCTGGTTAACAAAGGTGTTAGAATCTCAGAAAAAATTCTGAGAAAACCATATGCATAAAATTCTCTTTGAAGTTATTTTACTGAAATTATTTTACTTCATTTTACATTTCCATAGATTATGAAGCAACCTGGGGACAAGTCAGGATCTTAGCCTTTCTCAAAGTCTACTCTAGGGTCTGGTACAAAAGAGGCACATTCTGAACAGAATTATGAAATTGTGCTGTTGGGGTATGCTCTCTCTTCTTAGGTGATGAGAAAGAATGGTCTCAGAATTTCTTACATATTCATTGACTATTGCATTTACTCATCTGCATTTCTGCTTTAGGACTAAAGTTTCCTAAGTTATGCTTTCCACATTATGTAGAAGTGAGACTCAATTGCAGATTGTCTGAGATCAGTCCGGGCTCTGTCCACTCTGCTGCAGTGCTTTTCCATTATGTGTGTGAAGGCAACACTGGGATGGGAAGCATTTTCTTGAAATAAGGTATATTTATAGGATTCAAAATTCCAGAAAAATAAGTATGTCATATGTAGAAAATGATATACGAGATCATCTTCTCTTTTGGATTTCAGATGAGAAAGATATTGCGACCCAAATAATTGAAGGGTCCACCTAAAAGCATTTATTAGTGGAAAAGCTATAAACTTTTTATATCATAAGGCTTCTGATTTCTACTCAATGCTCTTGCAATGAGATGCAGTCCACAGGGTATGTAGAATTTTATAATTTTATAATTATCAGGACATATTTCCTGTGATAATTAAGAGCCAGTATTTCTGAGTTCTCTGGGGGAAAAATTTTATGCATTAGTTTAGGTATATAAATTTGAGTTTATCAAACCATCTTTTTTTTTGATCATGTTCTTCTCCTCCTTCTAATAACACCATAGAAGTCATCAGTTGGCATCAATTCAGGTCAAATGTTGGCCAGAGTTATCCTCAGGATTTCTGAATTACCAAACTGTCCTCACTATTTTCTAAACCTTTGACCATAAAGGTTCTTTTTTGCAATATATCAGGCTTTTGTAATTGTTTTGTCTTGCTTTGTGCCCTTCCCCATGCCAGACATCTCACAGAATAAGGAATCTTGAAAGATATGCAAAGTTCAGACATTAACTGTCTCCAAATGACTACCAAACAGAAGTTGGGGGCAAGCATATTAACCAGAAGTTATTAACACCTCATTTTGTCTCTTAGCTATAATTTACATGTACCCAGATTATATATATGGGTTATAACTTAGAAAACACCCATTGCCCTGAGTCACACTGGGTGCTTTCGTACTCCACCCCTAATACCATAAACCACCCCATGATCTAGGATTGACTACTCCTAGGACCCAGGACCTGATCTAGGACCCAAGCATGGCCAGCATTCAGTTGTAATTGGTTGATATCTCTGCCAAACCAATTGTTAATATTTACATTATCACTCATTCTTGCAGCTGAATTCAGCATGGCTCTTTTAGAAGTGTTTTCGGCACTTAAGATTCTGAAGTTACTTAACCTCTCTGAGCAATGGTTTCTTTCCCTCAAAAATGGTTATGATAATAATATGCCTTGAAATACAGCTATGAAAATTAGAATTAATTCAAAATTCCCAGATTAATAAAAGCAATCATTCTTAAATACTAAAAAAGAAGAAAAGTTAATGCTACTATCTTTTCTGACATATATTAGGCAAGAATACAATTCACTTAGCAGCTAGAAAAGTTAAGAATGTAGAAAGGAGGTTCAGAAAATAAGAACGGGAAAGTGATTTTATGGTATTAATAGTGCGCCATAGATTTTTCAGTTGTGTTTAGCACAAAGAGAACCAACTTTTTTTCCTAAAGTAATAGTAGCAGTATAATGATGAATATAGTATGGTCCATATTCGCAAGGAATTTAAAGTTTATCATGTTTTCTTATAACCAGCCAGATATATGGTCATAAACTTTATAATTTTTGAACTAGTTCCAATCATTGAAATCATGCCTGAGATACATCACTTTGACATTATTCAGCAAATACTTATTGAGCATCTACTATGGAAGAGGTATCATAATAGGGACTTGGAAATACAAAGATAAATAATACAATAACCCTTACTTCAAAACAGCCTGTCAGATAATATAAATTACAGTAATTTATAATTATATATTATGGTAATTTATAGTAGTTATAGTTAAATTAGATGGATGCAAAAATAGCAGAAGTGCTGTCTGGAAGAATACAAGCAAACCTGCACAAAGTAGCTATCCCCTTAAAAATAAGCAGGATGAGAATTGGCCAAATTTGGGGAGGAAAGGAGGACATTCTAAACATGCTGAAGTGCCTTTATGCATGCACAGCCATGTTCAACCTTTTTCTCCAATGAGATTCTTCTTTGTGCGGTTTTAGCTCCAGAGCTGAGGTAATTTTTTGGCATTTGACTTGCTCTCCTACTCTTTAAGCTCACCTAAGGTTATATTCATGCTCTTGTTATATAAAATACATTTAGTGAAATAGGAAAATATTCTCTGTAAAAATATCATTCCATGAGGAATGCATACTCAATAATGGACTTAGCATTTCAGCTCTTTTTGTTATTTTTTTCTATTCAGGTTTTATAGTATACAGGTGACTATTAAAGCAATAACAATTATGGGCACTTAATAGTATTCCCTCCCCCAATTTCCTAGGCAAGGCAATTTATTTTCAAATGCATAAGCTGCAAATGGAGAGTTATTATTATGGTAATGGACTAAAATGCAAAACAAATGTGGTCATGACACAGGGAAAAACTTCTCTACAATGCTGCCCAGCAAAGATTTGGACCTTAAAGGCTGCTAAAAAGATACGCTTTATTAACAGCTCCACCCATTTATTCCATATACACATTTCCCAGCGCACCCTGTGTGCCAAGCATTGTGATTTAAGGATAGAAAGGCATGGCTCCGGACTTCGAGAACATAGATGAGAGAAGAAATGCAGACATTCTAACATGGGGCCCTTTCTAAACCTGGGGTCTGTACGGATGGTAGGAGGTACTCAGAGGAACCATCTATACATGCCTTGTGATGTCAGGGAGGATTTCAGAGGAGGTGAGAGCTGACGCTGAAGGAATGAGTAGGAGTTTGCCAGATTCACAAGTGAGAGCAGGCAAAGGAAACAGAATATGCAAAGGCACCGAGCACAGGGTGTGCAAGTGCAGTGGGGGTGGGGGAATGGGGTGGGGGGGACAGTGTTAGAGACCCAAGCCTGAATGTGAACATGGAAAAGGATGGACAGTGTTTTAAGTTCTGAGGCTACAAAATCAAAGTTGTACATAAAGTTTCCTTTAGGGAGGATTTTTATTTTTAAACATCTCCCAATATATTTCTATCACGTATCTTCAGTTTTAGCCTGTCTTGTGACTTATTCCCCTCAATATGATATAGAGGAAACTTTTCTCATTTAACCTCTGGCTTTCCCCTCAGATGGTAAGCACTTTGAGGGCACAGATGGTCTCATATTATTAACCACTGTATCTTTATCTCCAGTGCCTAGTATAGGATCTAGTTCATAATTGGTGTTCAGTTATGATTAAATGGAACCATAAATTCCATTTAATGGAATTAAATAAATGGAATGAATAAATGGAAAATTTGTCATTACATTTCTGGCAGATACTTCCTACATCACCTTGGGAAAATGACTTAACATCTCGGAGCACCATTTTCAACTGTGAAATGTACTAAAACCCCTCTTGATACTGTCAGGATTAAAAGGAATCGTTTATGTAAGAGTCTTAGAACAAATGCTTAGCATATAATATGCTTACTATTTAATACATGTTAGTTCCATCCCATTTTTTCATTCTTATATGCTTATGCATGATTCACATCTGTCCTTTTAAACAACAGAACTAAATGACAACCAAATCACTCTGCAAACATGCATCTTCCTCATGCTTTAGTCACAGAGGCACATCATGCACCCATATTTTACTGTCAACAACTGATAAAAATAGTTTAAATTCACTATCAACTTCCTAAGTGGTACTCTTCAAATTTTAGCATTGATGCCTTTACTTACAAAATTCTACCTAGAATGATTTTTGAAAAGCATTATGAGTTGTGTTCTAATTACCAATTTAGTTCACCTCTTCTCTTACCAGGTCTCTTAGCAGGAATTTCTTTTCCTTTCTTTAATTTTCATGACAACTTATCCCGTTGGTCTCATTCCCAACTCTTGAGAAACTGGAATCTTATTGTTGCTTGCCTCTTCTTCTGTCTGTCCCTTAAATATAGATATTTCTTGAACTAGTCCCTGTTCTCCCTTCTCTTCTCATTATTCTTTATATTCTTGGTTTTATAGCTTTGTTCTAGCCCCTCAATGCTCACCTACAATTAGCCCTGGATTTTCATAACTAGACCCATCCACTCAGCTGCCAGTAGCAAATCTCTTCACGGGTGCCTGGAATATTCTCCTAAAATACCATGGCTAATGTGCAATTCCTTACTGAATTCCTTTTCTGACTAAAATGCCAGAGCTAATGCACAACTCCTTACTGAATTCCTTTCCTGACCTGGTCCCTCTTCTGTTTCCAAAAAAAATACTTTTCTCTTCTTCTTTTGCTACATTAATCTTCTTCAGTTTCCAAAGCATCTTAACTCCCATTAACCATTCCTTTACAGCTCCTTACGGTGTCGTTGGACCTTGTTCCTCACACCCATTGTAAAGACCACTGACTAACTCTAATGTCATTGCCTCTTTCTTAAATAATCGCAACAGTTTTCTTTCCTCCAGCCCATACCATGCACGCCTCAGTCACTCAGTATAAAGCAGAGATCTAGTCATGTCATCCTCCAGGTACACTACCTTTAATTGTCCCCTTTTATTAAAATAAAATTAAAAAACCACAACCTAAGGCATTTCAGACCTGCAAGTTAAATGTTGTCTGACACACCTTAGGCAACTTTCTGAAAGTGAAGAGGATGAGAAGGCTTGTCTTCTCTTGAATCCATTTTTCCTTCAAATATTTGAGTCAGAGAGTATAAAACCATTCCCTTGTGGCCACCCACTGTGCTGACCGGGCTTATGCTGTCTCTTCTGCCTGAAACACAATTAGTCTCAGCCTGCTAATGTTCTATTATCTGCCACAGCTCAAATTCTACCTCTTCAGGGTTGGTCCAGTGCCTTCAGTGATATTTTCTAACATCCAAAGCAGAAAATCAATTCTCTTTTCCTAACTCTGAAAAGACAATCTCCCTCATAAATGTGTATCATATCCATGAACAGAAATAATTCAGAGTGATGGTTATCTTTCATTCCTTCTGTTATTTTAGGCTTCTATATTATCATCAACATTAGAGCGGGACCATTGACTTTAGGTATAAGATTAGCTGGAAGGTTTATTACTCCAAATTAGACCTTATGATGAGATTCTAAATTCTCCTGTATAATTATTGCCAGCAAGAAATGATCCACCACTATACATTTAATTGCAGGTTTTTTTTTTTTTTGAGGAATGGGGGCAGAAGGGGGGGCAGAGTTAGAGAGATAGGAGTTTGATTCATTGAAGTGAGTCAGGTAAACAACATTTAGTGCCAGGGGATTTAAAGGTTCATCTACTTCTATTTATTCTTGTAACTTAAAGAGCCCAATTAAATATAATGGGTTAAAGTATTAAAAATCTGTTTGATTATCATTACTTACTCAGTGAGACACTGATTAAAGCTTAGGGAAAAAGACAATTCTATTCATAGAGCCAAGATGAAGAGAAATATCAGAAATGGTTTATAGGCACTTTCCACCTTTTATTCTTCATGGACTTTAATTAGGGGAAAGAATGGTAAATTTGAAAATCTGTTTTTTAAGGGCTAACCATAAAGGCAAAGGGGTAGGAATGATGCTCTGTTACTTTTGAGGGGGTGACAGCACACATTTTCCAGTCGCCAGAAATATGTCCCCCACTGGCTTGCCTTTCTTTGTTCCCTGATAGGTATTGCCTTTTATTAAATAAAAATGTAGTATCTTTTATTCTCCATATCTCCCTCATTACCATTGAGTTGTGACTATCAAATCATTTTAAGCAATACGCTTCTTGATAATATCAGTTAATCCAAGATGTTTCTGGAATTACAAAACAGTATTTTGGAAAGAGCACTAAACTCAAAGTCATAAAGACTTGGTCTGAAATCCTAATTGTACCTCATTCCTTTCTTCATTCATTCAAAGCATGCTTTATAAGCTAGCTATAGGACTTTGGCCAAGTTAATTAAACACACTAAGATTCAGTTCATTCTCTGCGTAATATAGATATAATCATTGTGACTTGCCTCATAGGATTGTGTGAAGATTGAATAGAATTTTCAAAGTGAAATTTCTTGGACACTCTAAAGCATTATGTAAATCCACATATTTTGATGCTAAGACAATAGCAGGCTGGGGAGCTTTGAAGCTTGAGAGCTTCCGATGCTCTCTTGATTTTGTACTGTTTTTACATTGTCATCCAGTGAGCATTCGCTAGATGAGTGTGTACATTGGGAGTCCCAGGAATACATGCACATATTGTATGATGTTTCTTCTTCTAAGGACTGAAACCAGAGGGGAAAGGAAGAGTCATTTACACAGGAGAGGAGCAGTACAAGGCAGTGTAAGTCAAGGATAAATAATCAATGCAGGCACTAATATATGACCTCAGAAGAAGGAAAATATGGGGAAGGCTGCAATACTGCCTTCAGGGACTTCTGTGTCACTGAAGGGAACACAATCTCCAGAGGAGTGGGTAGGTAAGACATAACCAGAAGCTGATTTAGTCTGGCTGCTTTCCCTGAGAAATTCCTCCATGGTAAGAGACATGACATAATTACAGAAGAGAGGGCTCAAGACTGATGGATGGGTGGAAAATACAGTATACTAAGAACATGGCACCAGAAGGACACTTTGCCAACTTTGTATATACATTGGGAAATCCTACCCCATTGCCTAAAGGCATTGCTTTTCATGGTTCTCTCCCTTTCATTCTCCCTTTTCCTTTTTGCCCTTTTCTATACTCTCATGTATTTTATGCTCTGTGGTAGAAAACAGGTTTTGTACAGATAGCACATGTGAAATCATGTGTATGCTTTAGAGTAAGACATAGCCTACTCTACAGCTTACCCTTCTAAGCTGACAATAAGAGGCTGGGCAGTCCCTTTAAACTTCCTGCACCTCTGTTTTCTCATCTGCATGAGGGGAATAATAATAATATTTACCTTGCTGACTTTTATCAATTTTATATAATAGAAGGAAGGCAATGCTTCTAAAAGAGGTGCTTAACAAATTGACATATTTCTCTAGCTTATAACAGGTGCTCAATAAATACCTAAATAAATGTTACTAAATATTATTGGCTCTACCATAAAACTCCACTTTGTGGGGAAAAATGTTCCTTGAACATTTGAAAATATAATTCTTTTATAAAACTATAGCAAACCCTTTCCTTACTTCCTTATAAATATTATATTTTGTATAAAATAATAAATATTCAAGTTGGCTGGAATATTGCATATTTAAACAAATTCAATAACAATTCTGTTTAAATCACATAACTAGATCATTTTTCAACTAGTAGAATTTTATTATTATTATTTTAGTGTGCAAAGTGGGAAAATTGATTTGATGGGTATGGTATAGTGGCTCACTTCTGTTCATGATTTTTTTTTTCCTAATTTTTTCCCCCTGTTAGCTGCTAGGAAGCTCAGAGCCAAAATGAACTTGCAAATCCACCAACTATATTAACCCTTTCCAAATTCCCAGATTCTTTTTCCTTATGCAATTTTATAGACCCCATAATAAATTACTCTTGCTATACGAGTTGCCTCACACACTAACTTAATATCCTTAAGGGGATCCACCTGAGATAGATGGTTATTACTGTCCATCCATACATGACTCAGCGCTATGAAAGGTTCATTTTATGACTGAGAAGTGGTATACCAAAATCGTACAGTCAGAATAAACAGTCACTCAGGTCTACAGCCAAGTGACATGAAGATGCGAAAAGGCACAGATGAATACAAACAGTTCTAAAGTAATTAAACTGAACATCACTTCACCATTTAAAGTGTGTTTTTACCATTTGAATAACCATATTACATGCCTCTCTGGCTCATAACAGTAGTCCACATTGCTAAGAATTACATGAAAATCTACTTATATTTTTAACACTTTTATTGATAGAAATCAGGATAATTTAAAAGGGCATTGCCATGTTTTTGGTAATTTCATCTCATGAAGTAGAGTATGGTGGCTAATTTAAGTGCTTTGGAGTCAAACTTTCCACTTCTCCAGGGCAAATGCCTTAAACTTGCTAAAACTAAGGTGAGGGAAAACAAAGCATCTGTGAAATGGGCCTTTGCATCAGATTAGTGAGCAGTCAAATCCTGTCTCCAGCATTAACTGTTGGAAGGTCTGGGAGCTATAGTACTTTTAAGACATGACCCTTAAGTCCCTGAAATGCTTTCTATCTATTTTGAAATCACTCTCTTTCCTTGAACCTGGGCTCTGTGAGTACTTATGCAATAGAGTAGAAGTAACACTGTGCCACTTTTCAGGCCCAGGCTTTATAAAATTGGTAGCTTCCATTTTTCCATTCCTTAAGATGCTCTCACTTGGGACCTAGCTACCATGCTGTACAGAACCCAAGGCACCCATGGAGAGGTGCATGAAGACAGGAACAAGGGACCCTGGCCTATAGCCCTGCCCATGTGAGTAAGCTACCTTGGGAGGGAACCCTCCAGGCTCCAGGGCAACAATTTCCCCTGATGTCTCCTGGAACAGAGCCAAGTTATCTCCACCAGGCCCTGGCCTATTTCTGAGCAAAATAAATGATTGTTATCTTAAGCTACTGAATTTTGGGGCAGTTTATTACACAGCAAATGATAACTAGAACAATACAATAGGGTCTTGCCTTTTATGTAGAAAGAACTACCACAATATCATTGAGCACTTCATAAGCTTCTATTCCTAATAAGAAAGTTACAAAATTATTTTGTATAAAATTCAGCCAATTCCAAAATTGGGAATTATGTGTAGCTTCCCCATCAGGCTTTATTAATAAATTACAATAGTTATTATTTTGTATTACTCTGTTCTGTACATTGAATGGACACATTACAGATTTTCTAAATTGATTTCATAATAATTCTACAGAAATATTATCAGTATATCTATTTTACTGTGAGAAAGCTTAGGCTTAAGGAACTTATAGAGTCATAAGTAGTTTGATCTGGATATGAAAATTGGCTAGTTTAATATTTAACCCAATACATTCCCCCTTGGTTCTTGCTACTTTCCAATATATATAATGCAATAAAGACTACAGTTTAACATTAATCAGGAGAGCCCTTTGAGCTGGTAAAAAGGGAGCTTAGATGAGAGCAGTTGCACCATTTTCAAAGAAGGATTGGTATGATGAGAAAGCACCATCAATGTTTAATAAAAGACATATTGGTTAAATTCTAATTACAAGGATTCAAGGAACCAAAATTGCATCTGATGGCCTCAAAGGATCGTATTATTGAATCGAGCTTTGCTGATCTACAGAATGATGCAGTTGCAGAACATTCAAGTGAGGATGTACAAGGAAATAAGTACCTAACTCCCATAGCATGGCTCTTACCTATGACAAAATGTCCCCCATGGTCAAAAAATGGCAGACAATGATTGAAGTTCTAGTTGATGTCAAAATTACTGGTGGTTATTTACTTTGTCTGTTCTGTGTTGGCTTTACCGAAAAACAACAATAAGATTCAGAAGACCTCTTACACTCAGCACCAACAGATCTGCCAAATCCAAATGAAGATGATGGAAATAATAATCTGAGAGGTGTAAATGATTTGAAAGAAGCAGGCAGTAATCAGACAGCATTGGTAAAGACATAGAAAAGTCTTACCAATCTATCTATCATCCCCATGATATGTGCATTAGAAAAGCAAAATTGACTAGGAAGTACAACTTTGAATTGGGAAAACTCATGGAGCTTCACAGTGAAGGTAATAGGTCTGGAAAAGCAACTGGAGATGAGACAGGTGCTAAAGTTGAAAAAGCTGATGGATATGAGCCATCAGTCCAAGGCTGTTTAAAATTCAGAATTTAAAAATGACAAATTCAAAGTTTTATTTATGAAAAATCCATTAGGAGAAGAATCATTAATTGGGCTTCAAGAGGAAAAAAATGGGTTTGTTATGATTTTATTGATGAAGTTAGGTAGGTATTGGAGTGGAAGCACCTTCAAGGCAAAGGGAAGGGCATAGGCAAGGGTTCTGAGGAATGGCATTTCTTTGCCAGGAACTGCATATATTTAGTATTACTTGTATTTAGGATATGAGCCAGGGAATGACTGGAGAAAAGACTAGGAAGATAGGCATGGAGAGGACTTAAAGAACCAAGTGTGCCTTTTTGAGGAACCTAGACTCATCCTTGTTCAATAAGGAGTCTTTGAGTGTCCTTAAGCAGAGAAGTGGTATGGTAAAAACTCATTCCTGCCCTTTCAGAAATCTCTATCTTATTTGATCAGAATTCAGTAACCAGAATTAAACTCAGTCCTCTGGATCCTGATTATTGCTACTCCTACCAATCATTAGGACTATCACTGTTTTTGCATTATGAGATTCAGACACCTTAGGGATAATGAAATTATTGCAAGAGATCCAAGAATTCCTGTGTCTGAAAACCACATATTTGAAGAGTGCCACATAATATTCAGGCTTCAGTTTTCCTTTTCCACATGAAAATTCCTTTTTCCTTAGAAAGGCTGTTAAACATGACAGCCTTATATCATCTATGTTTTGGACGATCAAGAGCTAGCCTAGATGGATGCTTAGGGATGAGATAAACAGTGATGGAAAGAGATGACGTTACTCAGCCAAAGATAGCTGAAGAACAGCCAGGAGCAGCGATCTGCAGAAAGAAGCAACATATGCAATGGATATACATATGTAGGAAACATGCATATTTCTTAGAATACTCAGAAAATATGTAAGAGGCAGACTCGACTTCTTACCACTGTTGGAACTTCCCTAGGGCAAAGAAAGTATACCTGGAAGTGGGAGATTTTGAGGTCACTCAGGTGATATAAATTTATTGTACATGTCTGTCCTCTCTTCTAAGTATGACATCATTAAACCGTGCCATATAGCTTCTTTGAGCCTTTATTTCCTCATGGGTTACCTGCAGCTATTAACAGTGACCTGTTAAATATCTATTTGGCAGGGTTGTCATGAGAATTACTGAGATTGTACATATGAGTGAAGTCTCACTTATAACCAATCCATGTAATGGAATCTCTTGCATTTGGGAAAGAAGAAGTCTCAGTGGAGACCCACAAGTATCAATTAGCTCCCATCTCAAATGATAACAACAATAATATTCTAGATTCAGACAAATACTATTTTCTCAATTGTACCTAAAATATGACTTTTTTATGACTTTATTTTTCTGCAACAAACAGATCTAATTATAAACAGTGATAGTTACATAAACATGACTTTACCACAAACCTTAACGCCCAATCCCAACTGAATGATTGCTCGTGGTCTGCTTCTGTAAAGAAATTTTGAGCCCAAACTAGAAGAATGGAATATATTGGAATTTTAAGTATAACAATAGATAGACTAACAAGGGCTCTGAATTAGGATGGGGAAGACATGAGTTATAGCCACAACCTCTCTTCTCCCAATAAACTTATTCATCACTGAAATGATCATGATTTTCCCCTGCCATGACTATATCCGAATAGTTTAGTGAGGACAAATGCCATCACTGTACTATCTCAACCACAAATACAGAAGTAGCAGCAAAACAAAAACAGTAATATCCATCATCATCAAAACCATGAGCATCTCTACCTCCAGTATCACTTTTCACTGAGGATCTGCTAGATGGCAGATACCATTGCCAGACTTTATATGTACTGTCTCATTTAATTTGCATAATTAATAAGTCTTTCAGTGTTCTTATTTACACAAGTTTTCTTGGCATAAGAAAACACTCTTGATAAAATACTAACAAAATTAAGCAGGAAACAATAAATCTGGAAACGTGCTTTCTATCATGCAAATTAAAAGGGGGAAAGACTAGAAGGAAATAGATCTTGCAAACCAAATAAAATGGCTGGAAGAATTTGTCTTCTCTTTCTTAGATCTCTTTACATCAAAATGAGATTAGGTAAACTGTGTTTGCATACCAATTAGGACTGCCAGATTTAGCAAACAAAAATACAGAACACTCAGTTAAGTTTGAGTTTTAGATAAACAATGATTTCTTTTTTTTTTAATAAAAGTAAGTTTCCAATACTGCCTGGGACTTATTTATGTTAAGACATTATTTGTTATTCATCTGAGATTCAAGTTTAACTGGACATCCTCTATTTTATCTGGTAGCTCTATTTCTAACAGCCTTTCAGGGGATGTGGCATATCTGACATCCTGTTGCTTGAACAATGTTAAGAAAGTTAATTCCACTTTCTGTGTTTCTCATGTATAAAATAAGGGAAACAACAGAATCTACCCAATAAGATTTGAGGAAAAATTAAGTGAATTAAGACATAAACTTTAGCACGGTATCTAAGACATTATTTTTATATTTTCTTCCAACGTAAGACTACCACACCAAATTGTAATTGTTTATCTTTCTTCCCCACAGACTAAAAGATATTTGCAAACAGTATAAATCATTTTTATCACTAAATCTAAATCTATAGTATTATACCTGACACTTATTGGATGTTCAAAAATATTTGTTGAATAAATCATCATTAGTAGCTTTTTAATTCACATCTGAGATCTGATTTATATTACTCTGTTATAGAACACTGTTCTTCATGGAAAAAACAAAAGTAAACATTTCAATCCCTATCTGAAAGGCCACCACACAAAAAAAATGCATTAGTACAAAATCCATATTAGCTGGGATTGGATGAATTTACCATTCAATTTTCTTGCTTATGGCATTTGAGGGGCAGAAGTCAAGAATCTCTAATGCAGAGAGTGAACCAAAGTAATTCAAGTTTCAGGGGGAAGGCAAAGTATTTGGCTTCTCTTTGGATGGCCTATTTTGAGTATGGTGGCTGGGTTTTGTATCTTTCATGGGGCTGGTTTCTCTGGTTCTCCCTTCATAAACCAATTACTTCATAGGCAACCTCATGCATTCAAAAACCAGTGCATGCAGACTCCATTCTGATGTTCAATTCTGGGTCAAGTTTTTCTGATTTAATCTCGCAACCATTCCCCATCAAGCAACTACCTGAAGCTTAGTTAGAATGACATTGAAGTGCAGAGTATTAACTTTGGTTCTAAAGTACGATTTGCTCACTCTTCTTCCAATATGCCTGGAACACTTTCTAAGAATGCCTATGCCTCACAGAAGACTTGACAGTTACTCTAGTTAGAAGCAATTCTGCTTATTCACTCAGTTTGCCATTCTCATTTAGATGTCTGCTAAAAGAAATAACTGAAAACACATTTACAGTTCTTACTTCTTGTATTGTTACATAGCCAAAAGAGAGCAGAGTGATGGAATGAACTTTCATTTTTTGCTTGCATATAAATGATCAGGCACGTGTTAAATGCTTTATATGTGTTCTCTATCTTTAGTTTTGCAACATATTCATGATGTAAAGGTTATTCTTTTTTTCTGCTTTGATGTATAAGGAAAGGGTAAGAGAGGGAAAGCAATTTACCCAATGACACAGGGATGTTAAATGGCAAGGAATAGAATCAAAACTCACATCAGTTTTTCCTAGAGCTTATTTTCTTTGCACAGCATTTTAAAGGCAGATGTTTGAGAAGAGTATGAGTTTTTAAGGAAACCTAGGTTCAATTCCAGGCTCTGTCACTGACTAGCTGTGGGCAACAAGCAATCAGTATAGCTCCTTAATTTAGTTCAATTCTTCACTTACTCAACACCTGTTACATAGAAAACTTTTGGCAAGACATCACTGGAAATAAAAAAGGAAATGGCATGCATTTTTATTGAATTGGTAACCGGGAGGGAGCATAAGATATATATATATACTCAAAAGCACTTACGAAGAGCAAAATATAAAAAAGTTATCACAATAGGCATAGCCAATTGATTTTAGAAATAGAGAAGTAGGAGAGAGACATTTTGAGAGAGAGAGGATGAGGAAGAAAACAAATTTGAAAAAGGCATTCAACAAAAGTTGGCTTATCTTAGTGTCTAAGACTTAGACCTCTTGAATTTGGGAGTCCTGGATTCAAATCCTAACTCTACCAACAAACTCATAGCTATGATGACTGTTGACAAAGTACATAATTCTCTAGCAACTTCAGTTTTCCCATCTTCAAAAGGATATAGTAATAATATTTATATTATTATAAATAGTACTTCTGTTTTCATTAAGAGGAAGATTCTGTGGTTGTGAGGAGTATAATAAGTAGCATATGTCAAAGTACCTAGCATAGGTCCTGATACAAAATTACCACTAAAGGTTTTGGATTTTACTCATTACTCATAACTAGTATTTATCCCTCATCCTGGTGATGAGTATGTTCAAAACAAAGAGGTTAAAGTGGACAAATTCTAAAATTCTTTAACTATACGGCTTTAAGAGGAGGTGCAGAGTAAAAATTGGCAGTCTTAAAAAGTAAGCATACTGATTCTCCTGACAAAAGCAAAAGGAAGCCATCATCCAAAAAATACATTAGTAAAAGTATCATTGACTATATGAACAATTAGGGCAAAAAAAAGAGGGGAGATATTTTTAGTTGTGATTCTAGAAGAATAGCTATGCAATGATTTGGTTTTCTAGTCTCACAATTTTATAAAGCCACAGCAATAACCGCTTTTATCTACCCCATTGAAGGTGAGGCATTTTCAATGTTCAAACCGTGGCCAAGCATTTGGTCTCTTTCCAGCTTAAACAAAACTAATGGATATGAGCCCATAGTGACAAATTTTGGAATTTTTTGGAAATTCTTAAGAAAGCTTCCTAGGTGAAGTAATTTTCATCATAAAGGAAACTATGGTAACTAACCATAGAAAAATTCAATATCTAAGCAGTAACCTAACAGGTACTTTTTATTGATTATGGTTGGCATACAGATACAACGTTCTTGGAGTAGCACCTGGAACATATTCAAACACAAAAACTGTGCATTTTTTTGATATGAAAGAGCTCTTGTCCACATTACAATTATCACCTGAGCACAAATAGGATTGGAAATGTGCTTAGTAAGTCCTTGGCAGAACATCTGCTAAATCACTGACTTTCAGACTACAGCATGGAGGTGGGCAAAGGAAAAACCAAAAAATTTAAAGGACATATCTGAGACATTAGAAGGAACTAGGAAACCAATGAATAGTAATTAAAAACAAAAAACAAATTTTCCTTGATCAAATAATTTTCAAATTAATAACACACATACAAGAAATGTAAATTATTGATTTTAATGTTTAATACTCCAAAGGCTATAGATCCAGAACCATAGAGAAACATTTATCTATATATAGCTGTTGTTATTTCTCTTTGCTGCATCAAAATACCCCCTTTCTTTTCAAAAAGATAAAGCATACATAATTAATACATACAAAAGTTATGTCCTGGCATATGGCTCTATCTTTAATGTCATCCAATCTAAATGAGAGAAAGAGAATGAAGCTAGGTTAGATGAAAGAGAGTCTCTGTGAGGACAATTCTACAAGCTGAAACTGTTCAGCCTTTGCAAATGACATCTTAAAGTCATGGATACTGGCATTGTGTTTTTAATTATCTAAGTGTCTCTTCACCAACTGTACTGTAAGTTTTGCAATGACAGGGATATCGACTTAATGATCTCAGCACCTTTGTAGGATGGCAGCTCCCAGCCTATCACTTATTGGGGAACTCTCAGTTTTTCTTTTTCCTGGATCTCCCTTTTCAAATACACCTTTCCTCAATCCTCTGCATTAATTAGTTTTCACTAGTTTTATTAACTTAAAAGAAGGTATGACATCTTTGCAAAATGGACATTTATAAAATTAACCTCTTTAACATGCCACTTCACTGTATTTAACACCAAGCTTCTGTTCCTTTCCTTTTTTGTATAAGGACACTAATAATAACAGCAACCATGTATTGAGTGCTTGTCATGAAACAGGCTCTATGTTAAGAGCGTTCGTACATTATTTCATTGAATCCTCACAGCAGTGCTCTGGGGGTGCTATGATCATTACCATTTAACAGCTGAGGGATAAGCAAAGGTGTGTGACTGTTCCAGGATTGCACAGCTATTCCTGATATGTTAGGGTTAAACCTGGGAGCATCAGATAACAAGGTCTCTACTCTTAAGCAGTGATTTCCCAATTTCCCTCATGGAATTGATTGCTTAAGATGCTCCACAATAAGTGACCTGAGATAGAACGTGTTTTAGAAACACGGGATATTATATTTCTACTGGAGATTCAAAATGCGTATTAGGACATTAAAAGTTCTAAAAAGTCATACAGTCAAGAGACCAGTTTAATTTTGGCTAGCTTCAGATCTCTTCTGTTCCCACTTTAGAAAAATACTACCATACTTTTTTCTCTCAAGTCAATAATTATGAGCCTCTTTGGGTTGCTGTCCTTTGCTTTTATGCCTGCAAAAAAAGGACTTGCATGGCCACTCCTCCTTCTAAAGTCCATTTTTATTGAAAGGTGCCACCTTCACAGTACGAGGAAATACTTCTTCATTGAAAATATGAATGTATATAAATTGCGACTAAAGAAGAATCCTCTTTACCTGAATTCCTCCCTTTCCTTCATCATTTTCTCTTCATCCCTTATCTTGAGCCTTATCTTCACTAAATCTGATTTGAGCTTGAGGATGTTGTTGGGGCATGGTCTGCATCAGAAAACCATCCAGAGACTTGCCTCCCTTCTCCTTATGTCCATGGAGCCATATGCATAGCTCAAACTGTGGGTTGTATTCAATTCTTAACCACTTCAGCATCTCTTATTGAGGAATTATACTGAATGATAATAAGGAGTAAGATAACAAGAAATCCATAAACTTCCTGGAGGAACTGAGTCCAATATAAGTTTTACACTCGTAAACAAATTTACTACTCTGGCAGATCAAATTTCAACATTTCTGAAAAAAGGATAATTACAAATGAAATTTCAAGCTCTTCACGTTGGTCCTTGAGCCCCTTAGAATATGGACTCTGTATCAGTCGGGATTCTCCAGCAAAACTGAACCAATAGAATATATATATATCTATCTCAATCTCTATCTCCATATCAAAATTTATCTACCTATCTGTCTGCCTGTCTATCTATCTATCTATGTATCTACCCATCTTTCTATCAATCTATGGGAGATTGGGATAGAGAAGGGAGAAAAAAATATATCTATTTTAAGGAATTGACTCATGTGATTGTGGAGGCTGGCAATTCTGAAATCTCTAGGGTATGCCAGCAAGCTGGAAACTCATGCAGGAATTGATACTTCAGTCTTGAGGTAGAATTTATTTTTCTCCAAGAAACCTCAGTTTTTGTTCTTTAACATCTTTCAACTGATTGAATAAGGCTCACCGAAATTATTGAGAATAATCTCTTTTACTTCAAGTCAATTGACTGTAGATGCTAACTGTATCTATAAATCACCTACGCAGCAACCTGAATTCATGCTCGATTAAGTAACTGGGTACTATTACCTAGCAAAACTGAAAAATAAAACTAACCATCAAGGAATCCATCTACTGTTGTAGCTTTGTTTAGATATGACCTTATTTTCTAGGTCAAGATTCTTTTTTTTCCATTTTTAAACACACAGCCAGAAGTATCAGAAAGAGTATATAGTCTAGTGATAAACAAATATCACTTGGTGGCAAAGTGAACATTACCAAGTTACTTCAACATTTTGGGCTTCATTTTCTCCTTTTGTAACTTCAACTGTAACATCCACACTTGCCATTATGTCTGTGAAATCACCTGGCATCTAATCAGTGCTTAATGAATGCTAGCTTTCCTTTCAGTGCCAAAGTTGCTATTTCTGCCCTGCTTACTCTCTGGGCTACAATTTGCAAACCTCCCTTCTAGATTCTGATCTTGTTATAAAGCTTGCCAGTAAGTAAAGCCTGTCATGTGCAATGGTAAAAAGAACATAGGATTTGCAATCAGACACACCTAGACCTGAACTCTTCCCCCTTCCTTTTTCTCATCTATGTGACTGTAAGCAAGTTATTTAATCCTGCTAAAATTCGGTTTCCTTATCTCTAAAGTGAAAGTACAAAACCTACCACATAAAGTTATTTTAGGCATTTAATGAAATAGCAAATAATGATACGTCTACTATTGTGCTAATGTTAATCCCTATCATTTTTGCAGACTCAACAAAAGCATCATTTCCTGACAAGTATAGAGGTTGGGAAGAAAATGTTTCTTTGGTTTCATGCTAGAGATTAAACTGAAAGAAATCCGCAGGGGTATCACAGAAGTTGATGAGATTTATCAGGATTGATTTTAGCTCTGTCATATGGATTTGGTCAGTATCAGAGTCAGGAGGAATTAATGTGCTTGCAAACAGAAACTTAGGAAACATTTCAGGCTTCCAGGGTTCATATAGCCTAACCACCAAACCCATATTCCCAGAGCAATGGGGTTTATCCCTGTTGAGCTTGGCAAAGGAACAAAGAATTCATGAGCTATCCATGCCATAGAATTAGTCTGAAGCCTGAAATTAAATCAGGATTGTATTTTGCCTTTTTCCTTTATACTGAGACTATATCCTTGCACTCAAGATGAGATTATGATGATGTCTTGTGTGTTCCAAATCCCTAGAATGCATTTCGGGGATAGGGACATGGTAGTATCTTCATATTAAATAGCTGAGTTACTAAAACTGATGAGCTTTTCTCCTTTTTGCTGAGCCTTTGCTTCTTTAGTGAATTCAGCCTGGACCATAACAGATACACCTTCATTTTCCTTTCTTGTGACATTCAACCAAATGCTTTACATCAGATCTATACCGG
Organism: Tamandua tetradactyla; assembly: GCF_023851605.1. Lineage (NCBI taxonomy): Eukaryota > Metazoa > Chordata > Mammalia > Pilosa > Myrmecophagidae > Tamandua > Tamandua tetradactyla. The sequence goes on along the minus strand of NC_135334.1, from coordinate 63,889,874 downwards.
TTGACCTACGTTCCAAATAATGGCCCCAAATCACTTGAATCTATATACTTCCCAATCTCCAAACACCTCAGTTATCATATGATTCAAGAGGACTGAAAGTTGCTCCACATCTAATTTTTATTCTAAAAATTATAAAAGAACTTATTAAGACTGAAACAACTGTGTTGAGTAAACATAATTCAGGCAAAATTCCCTGTATAGTTCATTAGTTTCTAGTATCTTATTTCTAACGGCTTTATTGAAATTTCATTCACATAGCATACAATTCACCCACTTCCAGTGTATATATAGCTCAATATTTTTTAGGACATTCACAGAGTTGTGTGACAATCACCACAATCAATTTTAGAAAATTTCATCACTCCCCCAAAGAAATCTCATAACCTGTAGCAGTCACTCTTCATTTCCTTCCAACCTTGCACCTCCCCCAAGCCTGAGGCAACCACGAATCTATTTTCTCAACCTACAGATTTGCCTGTCTGGGCATTTCATATACATGGAATCATGATCACTATCAGTCCTCTGTGACTGGCTTCTTTCAATCAGCAGAATGTTTTCAAGGTTCATCTATTTTGTAGCACATATCAGTGCTTCATTTCTTTTATTGCAAAACAATGTTTACACAGCATTTTGTTTATTCATTCATGAGTTGCTGGACATTTAGGTTGTTTCCCCTTTTTGGCTTATGAATAATGTGTACTAGTTTTGTGTGGCTATATGTTTTCATTCCTCCGGTATATATCTAGAGTGGAGTTACTGGGTAACTCTATGTGTAATATTTTGAACACTGACATACTTTTCCAAAGGTAATACCTCATTTTAAGCAGGAAAGAAAGTTAATGTTGTGAACTCAGAAAATTACAGTCATTATTATTATTAGGAGATGATGACTCAGAGGGATCGATTGTCATCAAGATCACAGGGCGAGCGAGTGAAAAAAAAAAATCCAAGGTTAAAATACATTCTTTAACCCCCAGTCTCCTGTTCCTCACACCATACCTTTTTGGACTAGGCACACAGCAGTCTTTTTGGACTAGGCACACACAAAATAGGGCTTTTGACATTTAACACTATCCTTGTTCTAAGCCCTACTCAAACAACTTAAATAAAAAGAATTAGCCAGAGATATACAAAGCAATCTGTAGGAGAAAGGACAGGGTGGGAAAGTTACAAGGTTATCAACAATACACTGAAATAGTATTTTTTCAAATTCTAAAGGAACGATACAACAAAACCTCTAAGAAATAGTGAATAAAAGCTGATTAAGAAAAAAAAGAAAACAAAAAGCAAAACAAACAAAAAAAAGCTGATTAAGCCTTTGCATTCATTGATACTCACCCAAGATGAGTCTTATAAAATTTTAAGTCAAAACAGTACTGGTCAAGGTGAGATGCAGCTACTGTCAAGCATTGCTGTGCATAAGTAAGGTCTGGAATTGTTCGTTAAATTGTACCTCTCCAGGGTCAACCCCACCCACCCCTTCCTGGCCTCCTCCAGCCCAGAGATTCTGAGCATGAGTGAGGTGGGGCCAGGGAAGCTTCATTTAAACCTACATCAGGGGGCACCTGAAGGAGGAGGTCTGTAAACCCATTTTGTGGAACACTGGTGTAGTAGATTGAGGTTTGAGGTTGAATAGGCCAAATTTGAATCTTAGCTTCAGCTAGGTAATGTGGGACAATTTCCTAGTGTTAGCTTGCTCATCTAACAATAGCTACTTCACAGAACTTCAATGAACATGTGAATGCAAAACATGTTACACATACTTAAAGGACCTGGCTCCAGTTAATGTTGGCTTTCTCCCTGCTTTTCTAAGCCAAAGTCATAAAGGATGGGCAAACATAAGGGCTCTCATGACTAATGCAAAATGAGTGCTGCTTTGTTTCTCACCTTTCCTTCTTGAGGCTCTACTCCCATCCTCCAATAATGTTCCCATTGTGAGCATCCTGCCTCAACCCATGAGAAATTTGAAAACACTCATTCCGATGAACTGGTTGCAGCTGCAAACCCGACAGCAGGAACAAGGTACTATATATGCCCAATGTTGATTAGCATCACTGCAACTCATTATTCTGATCAGCCAGAAGCAATTTACAATCATCTTTAAGCAAGTGCACATCATTTTCATAATTGACTTGCGGGAGCTTTGACACAACAACTTGTTGTGGCTGTCAATCACTGTCATAGCATAGAAGAGGGGAAGGCTTCTCTCTGGAGAGAAAAGCAAAAGTGTAGTGGACTTTTGCTAGGCAGGGCCTGTGCATGAACCAGTCTGGCTCTGCATCCTTTTCCATGTTGCTGTCTCCCACATCTTAGAACATAATCCCTTCCAGAAGGAGAAAAGGACCAGGGAGTAGCTGAAACTCGGAGTGAGACTGACCCAGGTCTGAACCATACCTAAGCCCTCTCTGAGTGTCAGTTTTGAACATTATTGTTAATTTCCCCCTTTCTGTAATTGTTTTCATTATAGTGAAAAGTTGGCTTGCGATTTCATTTTCCCTGTCAAAGAATTATATATTTTTGGGTGACTCTAAAAATATGATACCGCAGATGATATGGATAGACATATAATTTTTCTGAAACAAATGGTAGTAAGAGTACTAATTTAAATTTTGTATAATCCATGTAATAGTCACTTAATAATTATGCCTGGGAACATTGTCAAAGTTTTTGTATTACCAGTACCTAAGAAAGTGAATATTATAAGAACAAACATGAAAGACTTTGAAAAAAATAAAAATAGAACAGAAAAATCAAAATAACAATTAACATTGAAAAATATTAATTTTCAAATTTATTATTAGTGTATTAGTTTACAAAATGGATGCAACTTATGTGAGACAATTAATGTAAAAGCAAATTTAAAAGTGCAAAGTTGGGAACATAGTATAACATGTAAAAGAGACAAGGATCTTGATGACCCAGTTGGATTGAATTCTAATTCTGCCAATTAGCAGTGTGATTTGAATAAATTATTTCTCAAATAAATAAACCTGACTTCAGCAGTTATTGTGATTATTACATCACGTAATGCTATGACATGCCAAATAGCATTCAATAAATAGCATTTTGGTATTCACTATAGATGAATACAAATACAAGGGGGTATTACCTGTTTTTTGTGATCTACATGGTAAAATTCTGTAAAGTCTGAGATATTCGAAAGAAGATTGAATGAACTATTCAATGAACTTGTGCTTTCAGTAAGTAATTTAAATTGAAAAGTATTTACTGAACATTTGTACAGTTTTTACCACTGTGCTGGGTTGTTGTGAATAATGCATAATCTTGGCCCAACCACTGAGATGGCCACACTATCTCAGTTGCACCTGGGAAGTTTCATTTCACAAGAGTCAGCTAGAAAGTGAAACAAGGTGTTTTATGATGAGTTTGGCTGCCTGGTTCAGCGTGCAAGCGTTTAGGCATGGCAGTAATCCAAGCTGAGTTGTTTGCTTCCTAACCAGCAAAGAGGATAGAATTTCATTTTACTGCCCTCTCTTTTCCCTCAGCATCCAGCTCAATGGTAGATGTACTCAATCTGTGTTCCTTTGTTGATAATCTATCTTTTCCTTCTGGAGCATTTTTAGGATTTCTGAAGTGCCCTAAATGTTTTGAATTTTCACCGTGGGCTGTGTGTGTGTGCTTGTGTGTGTGTACATGTATATATATATATATATATATATTCGCTTGTTTAACACTGTTTGAAATACTAGATCTTCAATGCATGGATTCATATATTTCATGAGTTCTAGACCATTTTCAGACATTATTTCTTCAAATATTGATTCTCCTCCATTTTTTCTAGGCCATCTTTCTGGACTTTCTAATAGATGGATGTAGAAGTCCTGGATTTGTTCTTCATGGCTCTTAACTTTTCTTTTATACTCTCTTTTTTTTAACTTTGTGTTGCTATCTGGGAGAATTCCTCATCTCAATCCTTTTTAACATCTATTCATTATTTAACTGAATTAAGTCTTCTATTCAGTCATCTATTACTTCGTAGTTGTGATATTTCTCAGTTGCAAGATCTCTAATTGCTTTTAACCCATAACTGCCTATTTAAGAAAAAATGTCTAACTCTTCTTGTGTTATAGAGGTGAGTCCCTCATTTCATCTGAGGACATTAAATGTACTTGTTCTGAAGTACTTGTGTTGATGATTTCATTAGCCCCCATCAAGCACAGAGTTTTAGATGATGATTACTTTCTTTCTTTGTAGCATACGTCTAAATAATATTTCGTGTATCATATCATGATAACATGCTAATTTCTGCAACACAGTACACTCATATTTCTGTAGCTGTGATAACCTACAAGCAGAGACCTTCTAGCATCCAGAAGACTTAGTGGAGGCAGCAAGGGGTATAACCTAACAATGGAGGCCTCATTTTGGGCCTTGCAGTTCCCCAGATCTCCTGCAAGTGGCGATATCATAGTTTCTCAAAGTTCTGTTTTTGTTTGTTTATTTTTAAGGCACAAAAGGATATTAAAATAATCTAGGAAATCCTGACTTTTTCCCCTTAACTTATTCTTCATTTGACACAATGACCATTTCAAAATCTCTTACTTTCACAATCCTTCATTCTACATCACTTCTCAGAGAGAAGAGATGGTGCAAGATGAGCAGTCTCTCAGCTTCCCTTGGGCTATATCTGTACCCGTATTCTCCTTTCCTATGGTTCAGATATGAGATTCTCTCTTCCTCCTTCTTAAAGCTAATCCTTCCCCTTATATTTGGATCTTATCACATTTGTCTTTTCTGAATTTTACATTGTCAATTGTTTTTTTGTATCTTCAACTTCTTTCCTTTATTATTGGCATTGAAAGGTGCTCATGTTTTTCTTCTTGAAAAATAAATCTCCTCAACTACATCTCTTCATTCAACCCCCATCTCATTTCTTCACAGTCAAATTCATGGAACAAAGTTTTGATGGTTATCATCTACTTTTCCTCATGCCTCAGTCATTTCAACCTGGTTTATGCTCCATTATCAATGACCTCATATTGGGAAAGAGAATGATTTTTTTGTTGTTCTCTTTTTTGAGCTCTCCCTTTTCTTGGCCTCTATAATGGCACTCCTGTTTTTTCTGCTACTGCTCTGGATTCTTCTTTTCAGTCTTATTTTCATGCTAATACTTATTTACTCAGCTACCACAGTAGGTATATCTCAGCGTTTTGTCCTCTTTTCATTTTCTTGCTCTCTATTCTTTCCCCATAGGATCGAAATGGTGCACCTGGATTTAATTACTTCCTACATCTACATGAATTTTGAGGGTTTTTTTGGTGTTGTTTTTTTTTCCCTAGCCCAGAATACTCCTTTGAGCTCCAGGCTTGTATGCAAAACAGTATTATCATCCAATTTAGATATTTCAAAAGTACTTCATACTCATCAATATCTAAAAATTGAACCTCTGATCTCCTGTAACCCAGGCCTGTTCTAGTGATTCCTGTCTGGCTCTGCTAACCTAATTGGATACCTATAGTCATTTTATGATACTTCCCTTTCTCTCACCTCTCCAGATCCTATATATCACCAAGCTTAGCTGTACTTCTAAATACCTCTCAAATCTGTCTATTTTTCTCTTCCTTGTCCACCTTTACTCCATTCTATCATCATTTCTTACCTGGACCACTGCACTAGGTGGTCCTCTTCCAATCTAGCCTCTGTATTTTAGCCAGAAAGATTTTTTTTTCTGAAAATGCAAATCATATTATTCCTTCATTTAAGCAAAAGGCTTTCCATTCTTCTCTGGATACAAATCAAAATGTTCAATGTGATTCACAAGGTCCTTCCTGGTTTGGCTACTGCATTAGCCTCATTCAGGATTATTTCTTCACTTGCCCTCTGAACTGTGGTCACCCTAGCCTTCTTTTGGTACTTAAATGGTCTTGTTTCCCTTTGGCACAAACCTCTGCACATTTTTTTTCTGTCCATAATTTTCTTCAAAGTCTCCTTGCTATTACCTACAATCCATCCTATCACAGATTAAATGCGATTTACACAGGTTAACCTTCCCTCATTGCATACTCTCAGATTACAGCATACCATCTCCGCATGACATTTACCACAGTTGAATGGTTATTTTTGTTCTCTGATTATTTGATTAATGACTATCTACACGTTTAGACTAGCGATTGCTTGCACAGACCCTCTTTTGGCTCATTTTTTTGAACAGATAGAAGGCACTCAAAAATATTTTTAAGTAAATGACTGAAGATGTCTGAATGCAATTTCTGACAGGTTCAATGTTAGCTGTAGTGGTTGTAGTGTTTCATGGTCTTATAGTGTTTCTGTCTGCTGTCACAAGTTAAAGTTATTTTTAGCTTTTGAATGAACCAGGGGATATTTTAGGATCTCTATGCATATTAGCAGAAAAGAGATGACACAATAAGTTTTAATTTGAAGAAAGTTGAATAAGAAACTATTTACAAAGATGGATATAGAGAAAACACAGGAGAAACTGCAGTGTCCCCAGGCTAGTAACTCCTTCTACTTTCCAGTCTGTGCTCCTTATTGGCTAAAGCCAATAAGAAGCCAGAGGGAAAGAGAAGTTCTTGTTATAGTTTGAACAGATCAGATTCCCAAGGCAAATAGAAGGGTGAAGAATGGATCTAAAGGGACAGTCATATTACATGAAGTGAATTATACTTAGAACACCATCATTCATTTATTTACTTGTCCATTCATTTTTTTTTTATTAATGGAGGAAAAAAAAAGAAATTAACACAACATTTAGAAATCATACCATTCTACATATGCAATCAGTAATTCTTGACATCATCACATAGATGCATGATCATCGTTTCTTAATACATTTGCATCGGTTTAGAGAAACTAGCAACACAACAGAAAAAGATATAGAATGTTAATATAGAGAAAAGAAATAAAAGTAGTAATACTAGTAAAAAAAAAAAAAAACCCTATAGCTCAGATGCAGCTTCATTCAGTGTTTTAACATGATTACTTTACAATTAGGTATTATTGTGCTGTCCATTTTTGAGTTTTTGTATCTAGTCCTGTTGCACAGTCTGTATCCCTTCAGCTTCAATTACCCATTATCTTACCCTGTTTTCCAGCCAAAAACTAAAGGACAAATACTGTATGGTCCCACTGATGTGAACGGACATTCAAGAATAAACTTGAAATATGTCCATTCATTTTTTAATTATTTCTTAGGTAAAAGGATGAAGTTTCCATCCGTCTATTCTGTAATAAGTAGTGTTTGCCTGTGTGAACTCAAGCCTCCAAAAGCACATGCAAAAAAGTAAAATGAATAAAAACAAAATAATTTACCCACTCAAAACCCTCAGAGTAGGCATGGACACAGTCAATAAGATGCTTGTCCAGGCTTGTTTTCTGTATTCTTCCATATTCATTATAGGGTTGGGTGATTCAGATGTGTCTTTGTAATCACCTTGCTTGTCAGAGAAATCTTCTTCATCTCTGCAGTGAGGAGACATCCACAGAGCAGAAGAGAATATGTTTTTTTTCCTCTCTTCTGAAATCGCATATTTTAGATATTTTTTTTTTCTCCCAAGTACCAGATATTTCTCAAAACACTTTATGCTTGGTCTTTCAATGCAAATGGTGTAGGGAAAAAAAAACTGCAAATAACATCCGCTCTTAATCTTCCTTGTAATTTATCAGGGAAAAAAAAGGAATAGAAACCAATAGAACTCGACACAACATTTCATTTTCTTTAAAGACCTCAGATTAGGTTCATAATTATTCCCCATAGTCATAATATAAACTTGATTTCATAAAATTCACAATAAAATTAATATACAATGCCATGTTCTTGTGCTTGCCTCCATTAATACTGACCTGCATATAGTGAAAAGAAGTAGAATCCAATCAAGTATTTTGAAAGCTGAACTAATACTGGCTGTTTCCTTTATATTCAGTGCTGGATTCTCTTCTTTATTCCATCCATGTGCTGTCATCTAGTTTCAACACTTGCCATAATGGCAAAGGCACTATAACCTGAGGCAGTGCATGAAAACGTTGGATACCTCTGGGTTCTTCCAGCTCCTCTGTATCCAAAAATCTTCCTGGTCCACACCATATAATCCCTGTTTCTCAAGCAATTACTGTGGGCTGGGGACTATGTAAAGGGCTTTACAAATGTTACCTTGTTTAATGTCCCCAACACCCCATTGAGTATGCGCGCTAACTTGTTTAATGACCAAGTTTAATGAAAAAGCCCTGTGACCATGCCCCTTGGCAATATAACTTTTCTGCTTCTCTCATTCAGAGGTAGAGTCTTTTTCTCCATCCTCTTAAATCTGCACTATGTTTTTAATCTTCCTTTGACAATTAGAATATGATGGAATTGGCATTGCAAGCTTTTTATCTTGGGTCTCAGGAGTCCCTCAGATTTTTCCTTTGCTCTCTTGCATTGCTTCCATGAGGCCACCAAATCAGGAAGCACTCTAGACTACTGGAGAATGAGAGGCCATGCTGATAGGATCCAAGGCGCCTCAAGTGATAGGCAGCACCTATCAATGATTATCAGTCATGTGAGTAAGTCCATATTGGAACTTTCAGCCCAGCTGATGCTCCTGTTGAATGAATGCAGCCATATGTGTGAGCCCACACAAAACCAACAGGTATCTTTCCAGCCTGTCCACAGAATTGAGAAAAAAAAAATTGTTGTTGCTTAAACCACCAAATTTTGGAGTGGTTTCACACTGCAAATTCTAATTCACGTAGTAGACATTCTAACTATTTTCATTTTATAAATGAGAAAAATTAGGCTAGGAAATATATTGTATATTGTCCAAAATAGTATATACATAGTGAGGCACAGCTAGAATTTGAATCTAGGCCTTTGTGAATCCAAGTTCCATGACTGAAGATGCAATGATACACTACTTCTCTAAATCTATTTCATGTTTTCCTATAATTTACTTTCAAATATTTGGAAGTGGTACCCATGTTGTCCAAAGACCATTCTAGACATCATGTTTTCTTTTTATTCTTCTTCATGCAATAGGCTTTCTGGTCTTTTCCACATAACATTCATTACTATCTGGAGATCTAACACTTTTTCTACATCTGTCTAAATGTGAAGTGGCAGAATGGATTTTAGGTGGAGTCAGACTACCATAAAATAGAGCAGGATTCAGTGAACTTTGGCCAATGCACCAGGGCTATCTGGCTCCTGAGCTAAGAACGTTTTATTGTTTTTTGTTTGTTTTTGTTTTGTTTTGTTTTTACATTTTTAAATGTTTGAAAAGGAAAACAGAGACTAGCATTTCACAGCATATGAAAGTTATATAAAAATAAAATTTGAGTGTCCATAAATAAAGGTTATTGGCACACAGCCATGCTCATTTGTTTACATATTATCTGTAGCTGCTTTTGCACCACAACAGCAGAGTTGAGTACTTGAGAAAGAGATCACTTTATGGTCCACAATGCTATCAATTCTTAATCTCTGGTCCTATTTAGAAAAAAAAAAATGTTGATCCATTTGGTCTAGAGGGCTTTTTTTGGCCTCATTTTAACTAATATAATATTTATTTGTAGTCATGTTATTGTTTTGAATGATGTTGTACCAGGTAAAACTGCCTTTTCACTTGTTTGTCTGCCTAGAGACAAAATTCTTCCATTTTTTCAGTCACTCTTTGAGCCAAAATGCATGTTATATATTTACTACCATTACATTTCTTCTTCTGAGATTCAGACCAGCTTTCCAGTCCTTAAATATCTCACTGGATAATTATCCTGCCCTTCAACTTGTTCAACATTTTCCTTAGGTTGGTATTATCCACAAACTTGAGAAGCATGAGTGTAATGTCTTTGATGACGGGATTGAAAAAACATACAACAGAAAAGAACCATGTAATGAACATTAGAAATTTCCCTCCAGTTTTATCCCCCATCCCTTAATTAATCTTCTCACTAACCCTCATAATTTGACCAAATTTTGTTTCCAAATTATTATCGAATAATTTATTCATTTATTCAGCACATCTATATTGAATCTCTAATTTGTCCTCAGCACTGTGTTCTGTGAATAAATGAACCAAACATACAAGGTCCCTGCCTGTTCTAGTTTATAAGCTATTGGAATGCGGTATACCTAAAATGGAACCACTTTTAAAAAGGGGAATAAATTAAGTTGCAAGTTTACAGTTCTAAGTCTGTGAAAATGTCCAAATTAAAGCAAGGCTATAGAAATGTCCAATCTAAGGAATCCAGAGAAAGATACCTTGGTTCAAGAAGGCCAGTGATTCTCAGGGTTTCTCTCTGAACTGGAAAGGCACATGGCAAACACAGCAACATTTGTTCATGAAGCTCCCCTGAGGGCATTATCCTTCTTCATCTCTGAAGTTCTCTGGCTGCATGGGCTCTAAAGCTTTTTCCAAAATGATTCCCTCTTAAAGGGCTCCAGTAAGCGAACTCTACCTTGAATGGGTGGAGACACATCTCCATGGAAACCATCTAATGAAGTTACCACCCACTGTTGGGTGAGTCACATCTCCATGGAAACAATCAAAAAGTTCCCACCCAGCAATACCAAATGCAGATTAAGGAACTTGGCTTTTGGGTGCATGGGTGGTTCAGTGGTATAATGCTCGCCTTACAGGTGGGAGACCTGGGTTTGATTCCCGGACAAGGCACCCCCCCCCAAAAAAAAGAAAAACAAAAACAAGAACTTGGGTTTTCTGGGGTATACAACAGATTCAAACTGGCACACCTTTGGCCTAGTAGTCATACTCAAAGTATGTACATAAAAACTGTAATGGTTGCTATGAATAAAAATGACTTGAATTATTACAGTATAATACTTTACATTGATACAATTTATTGCTAAAATCCCCCTTTATCTCCTTGAACAATGTCTATAATTACTGTAAAAAAGAAGGAGCTAAGTTTAGGCAAATGATTAGCTTTGGGAACATCAATGTGTTCAATGTCTCCCTGACATATGAGTCTGAAACTTCAATGTGTTTTCAAACACTTGAGGATTCTGGTTTTGTAGGTCTGAGTTGGAACCTGAGATTCTTCTTTGCACTATCTAAGCTGCTTCCTCTACCCACCTCATTCCCAGAAACAAGACCTCAGGAGACACTCACAACCTAATTCTTTAGCGAATATTTTCTGTCCTAAAATCACATGTCATTTTAGGAAGGCATCACTGAAGTCCTTGAGCAGAGACAGGCAAATTAAACAGAAAACCACAGTCTCTGGAGTCAAACAAATATGACTTTATATGCAGACATGCACCTTGATTGTTGTGTGAGTTCAGAAGTGTTCTCTCTTCATTGTACCTCAATGTCCTCCCCATTGGACTTGGAAATAATAGTGTGCTGTAGGGTTCTCCAGAAGAATAACTCTAAAATGCAGTAGAAGTTAAATACATGGTAGCTTTTATTGTGTTTATTAAGAGTACCATGGACAGAGCTATGCTTTGAGAAAATTAATATGAGAGCAGTTTGATTTTAAATGGGAAGAGAGCAGGGCCAGTTGGATAAATCAGACATATCTTCAGCTCAACTGATATTCAATGAGTGTATATTATGTGTTAGAAATTATGCTAACTGCTGAGGATGGAAGGCTGAATGAGAGACAGTTTTCAAAGAATTCAGTAGGGGAGATATATCAACATGTAGCCATTAGACACAGAAGGATTCCAATGAACCTGGAGCCATTGATTCATTTGGCAATATGCCAAGGAAGTAGTACTTATGAGGAGGAGATGGAAATAGATTTGTCATTTATATTATAGTGGTTAAAGTGAGAGTTTGGATATGGATTACAAGAAAAAGAAAAGTGCCAATGATAATTCTGAAGGCTCCAAACCTGAGAGGATGATATTTTCATTAACAGAAACAAGTGAGTTAAAAATCAAGCAAAAGAAGGACAAAATTGCACATATTGAATTGAGGAGATATTGGTTCATCTCAGTGGAGATGAATTCAAAGTAATTTTGAAATAGAATCACCATGGGTAGCAATATGTGTAATTGAACTCATTTACAGACTTCAGGGCAAACTAACATGCAGTTTCTGGTTATTTTTGTAACAATATAATTTGGATCATATGTTTGTGTATCTACCGAATGTTTGCAGATATAGAGAAAGGCATGTATGTTTATATTTGGTGTTTACTTTACATCAGCAGTTTAAAAAAATTACTACCCTATTTCTACTCTATTAATGACAGACTGAATTTTGAAGGCTTGATAAGTTGTTTACAAGGAAGTTCAGAAGGATAAATCAGTGCATGTTTGCTGAATATTGTGAAAACATTTTTCTCGGGATGTGTCGCTGGAAATGGCAATTAGTCAATGTAGGGAAACTGATGTATCTTTAGACATTAAGTCTCACTAAAACAAACACCCAGGCCAATGTATTTTTGCTTCTGATAGAAATAAAAGAAAGCATGCTGGTGTATAAATAGTTTCACACAATTCATATTTGTTACCCATGGATTGTCTTTAGAGTTCCCAGAATAAGCCAAAAATGAAGCTTCCATAATTATATTTTATAGACAAATATAGTGAGGAATGGGGAAATGAAGGACTTGCAGACTCATAGAGAAATAGAACAAATGAATGCCTGAAGAAAAAATAATATACCTGCTGTAAATTAGGCACTGTGCTGGAAACTTTCACACTGACTATCTTGTTTGTTCCTCACCATAATTCTGGACATTGGGTATTTAATATCCTTGTCATTTTGTAGATGAGATAATACAATAGCACAATATCTAGGTAATTTGATAAAGATCATGCAGATTCTGGATGGAGCATTTGTTGTTGTTTGCCGTTAACCATTTCTCCCTTCTTTCCAAATATCCATTGTTTCTATTTAGGGACTGATATGGTTCCAGGGCAACTGAATATGCCCTTGGATTCATCGGTGAAATATGTGCTGAAAATTAAGCCAATTAGCATATTTTGTTATTCACTGTGGCTGGGTTGGGATGAGCATTCCATCAAAGCTGCTCTGGTCACACAAGATCTAAGCATGTATCCTGGGAATGCTGGAGAAAAGTCACACTATCATATGAGCTATGAACCAGGAACGCTACTGCCAACCATTTTAGGATTGACCTGCCCAAAAGGGAAGGAGGAGATAAACAGATGAATGGAATGTGGGTATGTGGTTAAGTAGCTGGATCAAGAATTGATGATTTGTTTTTTTTTAGGTCCTTAGACCCCAAGGTAACCTTCAATACTTAGCCAAATTTGAGTCTTTCATCTGTCACAGCAAACATTTCACAGGATATGGAAGAACAGCCCCCTTATGCTACAAATAAGGCCATTAAACTGAAAAAAGAAACACTCTTCCAAGATGGCCACTGCCTCATGATAAAGTCAAGCCAGGATTCTGCATTCCCAGTTGATGCTCTTTCTAATCCAATATGCTGACTTACCAAAATCATGCAGTGATTGAAGGAAACATCTAAGACTGCTAGAATACTTAGAATGTATTCTTTGTGAAAGAGTTTTGGTTAAAAATAAACTTTTTAAATATTCAAGGAGCAAAACAGCAGAAGATAAAAAAATACACTGCGTAATAAGTGCTTTTACTTTTTATTAGGAAATATATTTGGCATAATTGAAAATTCCTTGAAGCTGAGTGTTTTAGTTTGCTGAAGCTGTTAGAATCAATATACCAGAAACAGAATGGCTTTTAAAAAGGGACTTCATTTAGTTGCAAGTTTATAGTTCTAAGACTGTGAAAATGTCCAAACTAAGGCATCCAGGTAAAGATTCCTTAACTCTAAAGAAAGGGCCGATGAAGTTTGGGTTTCTCTCTCAGCTGGGAAGTCACATGGCAATGTCTGCTACCTTTCTCTCCTCATTTCATAAGGCTTCCCTAGGGGCATTTTCCTTCTGCATCTACAAAGGTCTCTGGCTGTGTGGTCTCTGTTGGTTCTGTAGCTTTTTCCAAAATGGTTCCCTCTTAAACAGCCCCAATAAGCAACTCCACCTTGAATGGGTCTGCTTGGAAACTACCTAATCAAAAGGTACTACCTACAATTGGGTGGGTCATATCTCCATGGGAACAATCAAAGAGATCCCAGCCGCAATACTGAATGAGGATTAAAGAGCTTGCTTTTCTGGGGTCCACAACAAATTCAAACTGGCACACTGGGTAATATATTTCTTTATATCTTGCTTGCTCCAAGCACCACATTTCTTATATTGGTTATTCAAAGGGTTCTCTGTTTAATATCTGTATTTCTCACTGGGTTATAACTTACATAACAGCAGGGACTGAATTCTTAGTTCAAATGTGCATTTCCAGTACTTGATACACTGTCTGCTGCATGGCAGATTCTAATCAAATGTGCTAGGAAAATGAACTAATGCCATTGACTGTGCTTGATGCCAAGATTCATGTAACTTGTAGTCATGCAATTTGGCCTACTTATGTAGATGATCTAGAGAAGCACAGTCCAACAGAAATGTAAAATATGAACTGCACATGTAACTTCAAATTTTCTAATAGCCTTGTTAAAAAGGTAAAAATAAACCAATGAAATTAATTTTTATTTAACCCAATATTCTCCCAATACAGCATTTGACATATAATCAACATCAAAATTGATTTTACTTTCTTTTTTGGTACTAATTCCTTGAAATCCAATTTATATCTTATCCTTACAGCACATCTTAACAGGATTAGCCACATTTTTAGTGCTTATTAACCACATATGGCTAAGGCTACCACACTGGATCATTCATAGCTAGATATAATCAATTTCTATGGCACTGTGTGAATCTAATGCTCCATGAGCTAAATTGTGACTAAATGTGGGGTTTCATGTGAAAACTAGTATTCCAGAAATTTATATTAAAAATTCACATTGCCATTACTACATACATAAAATTGCTGTGATTTTAAAGAATCTTTGAGTAGTCCTTGTCATAACATAACATCTGCCTTCATAATTCCCAAACATGGAAATGTTAGAGAACACAATTCCCAAGCATCAGAATGTTTGAGAATAAGCACCTATTTAGCGCTCAATAGTATTTTCTTTCCATACATTTTTTTTAATGATGTGAACTTAACACAAGACTATTTCATTGGGATAAATGAATCTAGTTGAAAATAGCCTCAATTAATTATCCTACATAAATAAACATGGCATATGGAAAGTCTTTAACATATGATTTCCAATCAGTAGGCTTGAAGATTCATGATACATTTTTGTTTAATCTATTTTAGAAAACCAGTTGATTATTGCATAACTTAGCACCATGGTTTAAATCAAATTTCTGTTAGTTTCTAAGCATTCAATAACCAGTTACTGAATATATCAGGTAATATGCGAGGTTCTAGGGATGCAAAGATAAGTAACTATTCATTGCCTTCAGTAACTTACAAGTCTAGTAGAAGATGACCAAAAAGATTCTTGAAGTGATAGATATTTTCTAACTGAAGTTAGCATGGATCCATTGGGGACACACAGGAGTCAGTAGTTAATTTTACCTGGTGGTAGGGAAAGAGGCTGGGAAGAAATCTCAGGGAGAAGAAGAGGTTGAAATGACTTCTGAGAGATGAATGGAGGGTCACTAGGACCAAGAGAACTAAATTCACTCTGCCCTAATGCTCAGCGCTGCCTCACAGAATTGCCAGAGCAGGGGGCGTGGGCTATGTGCTGGTGGGGGCAGCAGCCTAGGAAACCATGCTGCAAAAGACACAGAAGGAGGTTCCTGGATTATGGGAGACTCAGCCAAATGCAAAAGGCCAAAGTTGCAATTTACATATTTCCATTTTGAGACTCCCCCCCAACGCTTTTAACCCATATGGTTTTGATAATTATTTTTAAATAGAAATTCAGATAGCAGCAGGCAGTAAGTATTTGAATTAGAACCTCATATTGGGAAGCTCTGTGGGGCACTTGGAAAATTCTATTTTTTCCTTCCAGTGAACCAGAGGGGGAAGCTGGCATTTCTAATCTTAATTTTAGGAGCTCCACTTATTCTTACTCTGACCTTCAGTTCTTAAAATGTAAGTGTGGGCTGGTTGTTCACTCTCTCCTTTGCAGCTGCTCCACCCCCAGCAGACGAAAACCTTATTAGAGATGCTGAGTTGAACCACATGTAAACACAGGGCATCCTGACACAGAGTCCCTAGCAAGCCAGACATTTGGGCTAGCACATTGCCACCCCTCTGAGTGGTAGTTCTCCCCTAATGAAAGGATGGACATTAAATAGCGGAGTGCCTGGCTAATAGGCCCAATTCAGTAAACATTACTAGTCTACAGTAGGGGTTCCCAAAGGCTGATCCACAAAGGAGTGTTCACAGGTCGGAAGAAAATAAATCATAGGACAATATAGTATTTATTGTGCATATAAAAGAGAAGCTGCCAACTGTTCTTTCCTGGAAAGAATTATGTTTGTGTTCCATATGTGTATCTGTGCTAAGTTTTTAAAAATAAATTTCCTTTTTATTAAGTGGGGTTTCTAGTTGCCAATGGTTAATTTTTAACTTTGTTACCTTCTAAAGTATAGAGTTAGCTATCTTATGATAAATCTTCATTTTCTATAATTTTATTTTAATCACCAAAGAAATACAAAAAAAAAAAAAAAGGAAAAGAAAGAAACCATTGACACAGTAAGGATAGAGGTCTTGAGAATCAAACCAATATAGAATTAAATCATTGCTTGACTACTTACTAAGTGACAGCTCTGGGCAAATTAAATAGCTTCTCTGAGCCTTACTTATTTTCTTTAGAGTTATAACAATTGATCTTCATTTAATAGGGCCAGTGTGAAGATTAAATGACATTATACATATAAAATGCCTCAGAATTTATTTCCTTTCTAGTTTTACCCCTTTACGCATCAATCAGGTATTATGTCTTCTGAAACACTGGCCTAATACCCCGCCCCTGTGCCCGATAAATACCTCCCTGCACTCTGCCACAAAATGCATACACAGTGAGTTAGATTCTACTTTACCTCTGTATTCATGGAAAAACATATTTAATAATTTCAGAACTGGTTATAGTCTAATGAGTTAGTGCTTATGAATCTTTCACATCATCCATGGGGCAGGGATGAGCCTTCCTTCTCTTTCCCTTTAGCACAGGGCACAGTGTCTGTGTCAGCACCCAGCATCTAAATAACTACAAATGTCACCCAAGGAAGGAACACACACACATTATTCTTTCATGTTGCCATTCCATTCTCTCACATAGAGAAGGTGTCTGACAGTACCAAGACTGAGCTGCCAGCTTGATCATACTATAATTCTGACTGAGTACAAACATGCACTGAGGGTCATATTAAGTGATAATGTGGAGTTCAACTGAAAGAAAGTTAAGAGTCTCTCAATATAAGTGGCAGTGGAAATAACGGACAAGGAATGAACTCAAGAAACACTGAGGACAGAGAAGAGAGTTCTTGGTGACATCATCTTGCATGCACATTAGGAGCAGCTGGGAATTCCTCAGTCTGGGATTAAATTGTTTCTAAAACCTCCCACCACTCCATTACTGTCAATTTATTTTTCCTACTGGCAATATGCAAAGGGTGACAGGTGATTAAAGGGAAGATGAGTCACTTAGAAAAATCTTGTTTTAGGTAAATGAATAAATAAAGAAAATTCAAGATAAATGATTGTGCAATTGCATTTACTAAGACATTAGATCATTGTCCCATAAGAAACAGTAATTTGAATCAGTGCAAATCTTTTAAAATAGGGTTAGAGTGCTCCAAATAATTAGGATAATTAATGATATTGTCTAAAAAAGAATGGCAAAAGGTCAACTAATTGATTCATTCCATTTGCAGAATAATGACTAAAGCTCTAGATTTGAAATATATTGGATTAAGTAAAGGCAATCTACAAAGAGCATTTTATTCAGCTATCAACCTAAAAATCACAGGCACAACACAAACTGACATTAGTTCAAGAAGTTAATGAAAATTAAAACGCACACACACATACAAAATGAAACAAACCCAAACAAAGCAAAGTGCCTATGATATGAAAACAGGAAATTTAAGTGGCTATAGAGTAAAGGACATTTTAAAACATCTTGTAAAAGAATCTGACCCACTTTCCAATCAAGGGACATGTGGTGTGGGAGGAGGTGAGAAAGCAATGTTCAGGACACTGCACTAGGAATCTGAGTCCTAGTTCTGATGCTTTTCAAAAACACTGATTTGCTTTGGACAAGTAGCTAAATTTATCTAAATCTTCATTTTCTGAATTGTAAAACAGTGATGTCAGTGGTCATTTTACAAGTTTATTTTGATGATGAAAAGAGATACATATGCAAACATCTGACTTTGTTTTTGATACCTGTGAAGTCTTATTGAATATCCCCTTCTCTCCTGTCTGTGAGGCAGTAAGCTACTATAGGAAAGCATGTACTTTGAAACCAGAGAATACCAGCTAACCATCTATTGGAACTTAACTTTTCCTAGTCTGAGCTGATTTAAAATAAAATGCAAATAGCATCAACGATGTTGGCTTATAATAAAGACTAAGTAATAAGTGTTTAACAAATATTAGTATCTATTGTCCTGTTTCTTTTCTATCCCATTTTTCTCATCAAAAGAACAGAGGGTTTTTGTTTGGAGTGTCCTAAGCCACAATCAACTCACGTTTTAAAGCTCTCCAAATGAAAATTCTATAATGAAAGAGGAGTTTCTTTATTCAGAGACTCGAACCCTCTCTGATATGCGGTATGTCAGAATTGTCCATCGCCCCTCCTCCTATTCCCATAGATGAATGTGTTTAAAGCAATCTCTAGCTTAATTCTTGTGAAAATAATAGAATGCCAGCAGGATTATTTAAATGGATTTGGTTTTGGTAGACATTGTTCAACAAATCTAGCAAAACCTCATAACAGGTTTTATAACCAGAAACATGCTGAGCTTAGAGCTTCTCACTCCTACCCACCCTATGTGCTCCACAATGCT
Organism: Tamandua tetradactyla; assembly: GCF_023851605.1. Taxonomy (NCBI): domain Eukaryota; kingdom Metazoa; phylum Chordata; class Mammalia; order Pilosa; family Myrmecophagidae; genus Tamandua; species Tamandua tetradactyla. The sequence continues at coordinate 63,870,973 of NC_135334.1, read as the reverse complement.
TCTCAAATAAAGGCTCATGTATCAAGGCCAAAATTTTCACTATTTTCTTTAGTGTTAACCTCCTGAGTACTCACTGCAATGACACGCTGATTCATGTAAGAAAAAGTGATTTTTAAAAATGCCATTGTTCAAATGGGGGTGATAACAATGGGTTGATGATGTTGAGAATGATGTGATTGCAGAAATTGGAGTGATGGTGGTAGTGGTCAAGATGGTGATGAAAGTGGTGGTGGGAATGATAAAAGTGTTGGCAGTGGTAGTGATAGTATTGCTGGGGATCCTTGGTGTGCTAGAGGCTAAACATCCCTGGTTTGGTGTGCCTACCAATTTGCATGGTGTAAATACCCCTGCCATAGACTATTTCAACTATAATGTGAAGTCACTTGATGTAGAGTTGGGAAGAGATGCTACCTGCAAGTCTCATGAGCTGGTATGAGCCCGTGCTAGCACACTAGCGGTGGTGATGGTAGTAGTGAGAGGGGTGGTGCTGGTGGTGGTCTTGGTGTAAGGGTAAGGGTGACAGTGCGGTAGGGAGGGTTGATGTGGTGATGGTGGAGGTGGCAGTGGCAGTGCTATTGGTATCAATGGTGATGAAGGAGTCAGTACTAATGGTAGTGGAATTGTTGATGGTGGTGATCATGTGGTAAATGTAGTAGTGGGGATGGTGCTGGTGCTAGTTAGTGACTGTGGCAGTGGTGGTGATGATGATGGTGGTAATGAAGCCAGTTGTTGGAGCAGTCATGGTGGCATTGGAGGTGGTGATGGGGGTGAGAAATGTCACTTTTGCTAAAGTAGCATAATTTACAAAGTATTTTTACCTGGATTGCTTCATTTAACTTTTGGATAAGGTTTTTAGTTTACAGTACTCTGATCTCACTTTTACACAATAGAAAACTAGACCTCAAGGGGTATAAAACTTCTTGGTTAAAACAAACCCTTTTTATTTGGGTAGCTCTGTATTGGGATTTCAGCCCTGCTCTGTCTACCGTACAAATTTGCACAATCACTTTATATTTTGAGCCAAGTTTCCTCATATTTCCCTAAATAGTGAAACTAACATCTTCCTTCCATAATTGTTATAATAGTAAAATAATGCAATCATTTAAAAATTGCCATGAAATTTTAAGAGATAAATAAAAATGACATAATACCTATTTTGTAGTAAGAGGAAAATAAAGTTTTAAGAATCATGGTTTCTATTAAATAGGATTTTTTTGTTTGTTTATTGTTCTTATTTTATTTTATTTTGATTTTGAGTTGAGTTCCTTATGACAGCTCAACAAATGAGGGTTTGACTCTAAATACTAAGGAGAGTTGACTTGCTTTGAATAATAGAAGGAGAAGAATTTAGCTCTCCTCAATTAGTCCTTGGAAGAGGTTTCTAAGAAGAGAGAAGAGGGAGAGAATGGAGGAGTCAACAAGATAGACATAGTCTGTAGTTAAGTGAGAACAGGGTACTAGGCTGAATAAAGGCTACTCAAATATATCAGGTCCTAATTCTTGGAAGCTGTAAGCAATGTCTGATAAGAAAAAAGTCTTTGCAGGTGTTAATAAGTTAAGGTTCTTTAGATACGGAGGTTATTCTGGATTTTCCATGTGGCTCTAATGCCATCAAAAGTGTCCCCATAAAAGAGAAGTAGAGAAAGATTTAGGTACACACAGAAGAGGAGGAGATGATGGGATGATAGAGGCAGGGATTTGAATGTTGCAGCCACAAGTCAAGGCATGACAGAAGCCACCAGAAGTTAGAAGAGGCAGGGAATGGAACCTCTCTTCAAACTTCCAGATGGAGTATGGCTTCAATGACACCTTTATTTCAGACTTCTGGCTTTTAAAACTGAGAGAATAAATTTCTGTTGTTTTAAGCCACCACATTTTGGTAATTTGTTACAAGAGTCACATGAAACTAATACAAACAGTGAAAGTCCTGGGTATTCCACAAAAATATTTTAGAAAAAGATATTTAATATGGATTTTAAAGTTGTTTGCACTGCTTCACCACTATCCCTATTTTGCCTTCCTTTCCATTCTCTCCCCCAACCACACATGCACACACACAAATCTTCAGCAGCCTGTAGAGCCTACTCTAAATAAATGCTTTATTCAGGTAGATTTGAGCATCTGCTTTTGGCTCTGAGGCATGAGAAATTTCATACCTAGAGAAAGTAATAGAAACAGAGACAGGGTATGTGAAAATAGTAGCCCAGGAAATAGAGAGCTCATGAAGATATAAGAAGAGAGAATTTGTAGACATTTTGGAAAAAAAGAATTTGGGGTCTTTCACAGTCTACAGAACAGGAGAAGATTCAAATCACTAAGTTGGGTGGTGGGGGTACAGAGAAAGAAGGCTTTTGAATGGTATATGAGATGCATTACAATTATGTTTATTATTGTTATTGTTGTTGTTTTTCACTTGTTCAAGGCCACAACAGTTATCATTAGAGCCACAGCAAAGAAATATAAAGTAGTGATAATGAATACAAGTGCTAAATTCAGGCAGAGTATTGTTTGAAGCTCTGCTCTCTCAACACAAACCATACGTTCTTGGATAACTTATTTGCTTTTCTACATAGGTGTCCTCATTTGTAAAATGAAACAATATCTTGTAAAGTTTTAGTGAAGACTAAGTAAAATAATACATTTAAAGTACTTAACATGAAAATGGTACATATTAATGAGTATTCATTTATGACTCTTGTTATTCGTTTCATTTTGCTAAAGCTGCCAGAATGCAATATACAAGAAATGTGCTCATTTTTACAATGAGGATTTATTAGTTTACAAATGTACAATTCTAAGGTCATGAAAATGCCCAAATGAAGGCATCAACAGGAAGATTCCAACTCTGGATAAAGGCTGCTGGCATTCGGGCTTCCTCAGTCACATGGGAAGGCACACATGGCCGGTGTCTGCTTGTCCTTTTTATGCAGGTTTTGTTGCTTTCAGGTTCTGGCCTAAAAATGGCTCCTTCAGCTTCTGTGGGACCTTGCTTGTTTCTTCATGGCCACCTCTCTCTCTCTCTGAGCTCTCTCAGAGTTTCCTCCCTTTTATCCTTTCATAAAGAAAGCCAGAAAAGTATTAGGAGTGGCTTAGGTGGGTGATTCTGGCTCAGATCTCTCATGAAGTTGCAGTCTAGTTCTTGGCTGGGGTTGCAGGCATCTGAAGGCTTGATTTCCACTTACATGATTTTGGCAGGAAGCCTCAGTTTACCAATGTATATGTCTTTCCGTAGAACTGATTGCATCTTTTTACAGCATGGTGACTGGCTTTAGCAGAGCAGTGATGAAAGAGATAGAACAAGGTAGAAGTTGCAACGCCTCTTAAGGTCTAGTCTTGGAAGTGACACTCCATTACTTCCATCATATTCTATTTGTTAGAAACAAAGCACTAAGGCTGATCTACACTCAAAGGAGGGAAATTATGCTTTCCCTCTTTAGGGGAGAATTATCAGGTTTATGGATATATTTTAATACTACTATCCTGCCATGTAGGTAGCCACCCAAGGTTAAATAAGCCCTGTAAGGTGGTCCATATCAAGCAAACTGCCTGAAAATACTAATAATTCTTTCCATTTCACCCCTTTTCCCCTTAATTTCTTTCCTCTTCATATACATTTATGTATTTACTTTTATTTACTTTTCTTTCAACTTGATGAAGGGGATTTAAGTACATACTAGCACAAAGAAGATATGAAAAGGGGTGACAAAACCTTCCAGAAATGAAGAACAGTCATTCACACTAAGAAAATAGAGGCAGAATTAACCCAGTTTCTAGAGAGAGGAATGTTCAGTAGATATTCCCAAGATTATCAAGGAAATACAGTAATAAAGATGCAGCAGTTTCCTAATACAGGAACCCAAAGAAAAGGATGCTATCTGCTCACGCAGAGGCTATCTCCTTAGCTATTCTGACCAGAACTATATCTCTAATCTGGTTCAAGTGTAATGCCCACTCTCTAGCAAGAAAAATTTGGAGACTGCTGTAAGAGTTCCCTGTGGTGCCTTTACTGGCAACTGTGGTCAGTTTGCCCCTTGAGAGTTGCATAAAAATAGTGCATAGCCTTACAAAGAGTCTAATTCCATCCCTAGAAGGCTGCAAATGTCTGGGAGTTTATAGTTTCATGGTTACTTCTGGCTTTAGATATTGCTAAAATTCCCATCGAATTTACATCACAGGAGAATACTTTTCTCTCTCTATTTCATGCTAGCTCATGCTGCCTCAGAAAATTGGGATGGTTTTGGTCTTCTTAAATACTCAGAATTTTCTAGAAACAAGATTTTCAGTTGAAGTAACTTGGGCAATTTAAAGTCCATTCTGTTGAGAGTGTTTAGAGAATTAAGAAAAGAAAAGAAATATATGGGACCCTGCTTACTGAGAGAAAGCCAAGGAGGATTCACAAATCCTCCAGAGTGAATCTGGACCTCTGACAGCACTGATAATTATGGATTCTACTCAGTTGTGAGTGAGCTGACTCACTGATGGCACTCCCAGAAGCCAGTCATCACTTTAAGGGGAAACTTGAACTGCAATCCCTCGTTTCTTTTCGTGTTCATGAAAAAAGTCAGCATAATGGAAACTGATAAGAAAGCCGAATCACTGAAATATAAAAATCACAGAATTAGCATTTATCCAAATTTCTCAGTTGAGCCTATCATGGAACGTGACATCAAGTCACTGCTTTGTTACTGTGGCGTTTCTTGAGAGCAAAAATTATTTTTTATTTTTATAGGCAAAATTAATGGCTCGACTAAAGAATTAAATTAGTGGAGCAAAGAACTTTGAAGATCTCCAAGAAAGACTTCTTCAACATTTTCAAGTTGACACCCCATGAAACATAAGAGTCTGTGCTAAATTCTTTGAAATGATCATAATCATCACTTTGCCATATTCTTTTACCACAAAAAAGAAATTTTCAGTGTGACCCACAGAATGTTGCTCTACTAACAATGTCAGTTTGCCAAATAGCTGGGACAGTTAGCCTGACCACTGCCCTCCCTCATGGCTAACTTCAGGAAAGATAAATGAGGTCCAGTGGTTTTCTATGAACCACTTTAAGTTAAATGAATTGTATTCATGGTCCTTATCTTCAAAAACCCTTGAGACTGTGGGTTTGTTTCTGCCATTGTGGAGTACAATTAGCTGGCCTGCCTCCTTCATAGGTTATTTACTTCCTTTTTTTTTTTTCTTCACATGGACAGGCACCGGGAATCAAACCCGGGTCTCCAGCATGGCCCGTGAGAATTCTGCCACTGAGCCACTGTTGCACCACCCATAGGTTATTTAATTTTAATTCTCAATTGAATCTCAGTAAAGCTACATCTTCATGAAAAATATATACTAATTGCACTAACTAGCTATTTTATTGTCATACTGGTTGTTAGCTGCTAAGCATTTTTAAAATTATCACGTAAATTCTCTTAGTCCCATTGAAAACGACTTGTTCACCCTGATCCTAGGAATGAATGCTTGGATAACCAAGATGCTGAAAGCTTTGGGGAGTCTTTAAGAAATATTTGTTCAGTATAACCGAAGGAGCAATTTCGGTGTGCAAGCCACAGGCTTATATAGTAATAGATCTGCAGTGATTAATACATGCCAGGGCAGGCCAGAACATAGCGAATTTCTCTGATCTCTTTCTATCACACAGAGCAATAAACATACCAGCTCCTTTCCCATCAACAGGTTTGGGAATGTCATTCAAAAACTCTAGGTGTGCTTTGTCTCAGCTTTATTTCACTCAGTGTAGCATTGAAAGATTATCTACTGTTGCTCTGCCATCTACTTTTTTTCCTTTGCCCCCTAACCTCCCTAATCCAATAATATTTATAATTATTCCACAAGGTTGTCAAGTTCTAAATGTATATTTGCATATAAATGTATTTATGTATAAGTGTATGTATTTATTTACAGTGGAATAAATAAATTTTATTTATTTATCAGGCCCTAAAATATGAGTATTAGTGTGGAGTAGTAGGGGGTGGTTGTGGGCATTGACCAAGGAGTCAAGAAATCAGTATTTTAGAGGCAGGCACACAATGTACCTAATCATTTGATTGTTCTGGAATTCAGGAACCACATCCTGTTCAAAATAAAATGAAATAAAACAGAAAGGAAAAAAATAGAAAGTCATATCATGAAAGAAAACTTATTTCTAATAAGCATCTCTCCTTTCTTCTTCACTTTAGTGTGGGAAAATATTTTAATTTAATTGGATCTAGTGCTAATAAAATATTACTAATTGAGTGCAATAATATTTTCTGGGTTGCTTTCATATAAAGAGGTCCTAATGTTCAGGGTTACATACTTAAATATTTACAGATGAATTGTAAAGATATTTGGGATTTGTTTCAAAATGACACTAAATGGGTGGGGACAAAATATTGATACTTGTTGAAGTTGGATGATGGGTACATGAGGTTCATTATTCTATGCTTTCCATAATAAAAAATTGCAGAGACTAGGAATAAAGTAATAAGAATGATTTCTCCTGTGCCAAAAATTGTGTTTAGAGCTTTAGTATGCGGTTTCATTCAACTTCACAATAATTTTGCATAGAAGATATTTTCTTTCCTAATTTAAAGCAGAGAAAACTGAATTTACAAGATAGAGAAAACAATATCACTAATCAATCATTGATAGCATCTCCTATTTTAAACATAAAACCCATCATTCTTCTAATTTTTCTTATAATGTAGTACACATATAACTTATAACAACAATAATGAATATTTTGCATTTATAATTTTTAAATGTTCCTTCTAATCTTATGGTGTGTTTTATATACATTTTGAACGTGCATTTTCAAAGTCCCCTAATCTTCTGTGCCTAGGTACCAAAGTCCCAATAGCTGGGATCACATTCTAGAGCTAAGGCATTTTGAAAGCTAAGATAACATTTTCTTAAGAGTTTTGGATCTCAGATCTAGGTAGGGGAGACATATAACTTCAAGAATGTACGAGTAGTTTTCCTCTCTGAAATGAATTTCACCATTATTAAATTTAGAATCATGCTATGCTGGAATATGAAATGGCCCTAGAAAACCAATTCTTTTGTTTCAAGAAAATGAATCCCAGGGAAAGAATGGAGCTGAGAAGAAATCAGGTCTTGTAATTCCGAGGCAACCTCTTTTTTCTACCATCTTATAGAGATTTATATATGCCATACTGAAAAATATATGGAGTTCTAGGTGAGTCAGAAAAAAACAATACATGAATATGTAAAAACATGGATGTAAACACAGATATACTACATGCATAAACTCAGATTAATGTAAGGCATTGAAATTAACTAAAATGCTCCTTACTTGAAACCCAGAATAGACTGAGGTCAGCTGGAGATGATTTTATCTAAATCTGTTTGCAAATGCATAATTAAATCCATACATCCTGGCAGCTACACAAAATATCGCCCCATGGTGTTACACTTGGCAGAGGATTAATTAGATTAAAAGCTTCTAAAACGAATTCATTAAAAAATAAATGATAATTTGAGTGTCTGTAAAACAGAATTCTTCTTACTAAATTGCTTTTTTAAAGAAAGTTTATCTCTCTTTAGCCAGATGTAAAAGTATCTTTTCAGCTTAAAATATCTACTGAGCGAAAAATTGTCTATTGAGATGCAATATCTACTTAATACAGAAAAATATTCTACTATACAATTAAAACATTAAACATGAATAATGTAAGTTAGAGGCTTACCATCACAGATGCTGTGAGTCAGTGTGATGCCCATGAATATTTTCCCCAAAATCAATCATCATTCCCTAACTTACACGGATAGGTTTTTTTTTGTGGGGAGGTAGGGGATATACCAAAACCAAACCAAACCCAAACAACCCCAAAAAGCATATCTGCTTGCAATGAAGTGAACTACTATTAAAATTATAGTGAGAGACTATTAGCCACTCATATACTCCATCCCACTTCAGCCTTTACATTTTGCATGTAGCTGTCTTTATTTAAGTTATAGCAGCATTAGAAACCATAAAGGCAGGGAGAATGGCATAGGAATAGAACCCAACAGAGAGTTACAAAGATTATTTAAAAGTCAAAATGTGATAATGTTGCTATTTTAAGCCAATCAGAAAGAATGGAAGTGTTAATATATGGACTTATGAGAATTTGAAAAACAAGTTTGTGCACCAGATCTCATATCATATATAATAAATTTCAGATAAAAATCATGAAAAAATAAAACCCCCAAATGCTATAGAATACACAGATATTATATATCAATAATTTATGGATAATAAGGGCAGTTATAAACGTTATTCCAAAGGAAGAAATTGTAAAGGAAAATATGGATTGATTTGATTGTTCAATATAAATATTTTCTTCACATTTAAAATTTCTATAAATAAAACCAAAACAAATGATGAAAAAAACCCACAATACAAAACTATCAACCTTTGATATCAATAATAGATAAAAAGTCCTTATAAATCAGAAAATTCTCATATCCCTACAGAAATCAGGGCAAAGATGTGGAATAACAATTTATAAACAGCCAACCAATAAACATTAACAAATATATCAACCTGATAAATAATAAAAAGTTTAAACTGAAACAATCAAGTGTGATTTTCACCCATGTATAGATACTTTAAATGAAAATAGAGACCATTCAGGGGAGCATCGCCTACAAAACATTCTCATATACAGCAGATGGAAGTTCAGATCAGTCCAAACTTTTAGGAAGAATTTTGTCAAGATATATGGAAAATACAACATGCAGCAATTTCATTTTGGGAATTTTTTTCCCAAGAAAATTATAAGCATAGGTGCAAACATGAACATACATGGTGTACCTTTTCTGAGTGTTATGTATTGCTATGAGCATTTAACCCACCATAACTCATTTAACACTCACAACAAGTCTCTGAGGTAGGTTCCATTATTATCACTCATTGTATGGTCAAGAAAATGAGGACACAGAAGAAACCTAAGATATCAAATCCTGGTCTGTTCTTCTTTTCCTTGCTACCCCCAATATCCCTATTGCTCTAATCATCCACAACAGAGGCTATTCACCTATATTTTAAACAACTTTGTAAAATTGTAGCACGACAAAACGTATATGAATCTATATAAGTATAAATATGCCTACATGCATATATGTGTGTATTTTTGTTTGTGTATATATATATTATTTGTGTATACACATGTACATATATATATATATTTGAATTTTATATGAGGAGGTGAGATCATATTTGTAGAAAGATTAATGTATGGAAAGCTTTTCTACAAAATATTTGGCCTCCACAACATTCTTTTAAGTAGGCAACATTATTCCTATTAATAACAAAGGAAACTGAAGTGCAGACGAGTTGAAAAATTTGTCTTAAGCTGTGACTCCAAAAGCTATGTTCTGTCATGCTATTCCCCAGACCCAGAGTTTGCTGAAACTGGCTACTACCACCTTGTGAGAACCATATGTTAATTTAAAAAAAAAAAATATGAGCCATTATTAGAAATTGAATTCTAAATGTTTAATAAATTTTACTAATAAACAAAGGGGGTTAATATTCAAAGATCATTATTCCTTAATAATTTTACTACAATTTACCATTAGTTGTGTTCTGAAAGCTATTTACATTTACTGCACCTGTATGGTAGAAACTCTATCTAATGGTGCCCCACTGCACGTCTCTTCCTATTCTGTGGTTCAGTGATGTCACATTGGTGCCTTGTGGATTTGGCATCTGGGAATATTTTCATAAATACTTTGGCAAACGCTCCAAATCAAGAGTGTGAAGTATGTTTTTGTTGTTGATTGTCTAGATTTAAGAAAGTGGTGAATAAAATGTTAATAATACAAATGAAAAGCATTTGTAAATGTAACGTCTGTACACATTACATCACAAATAACAGAAGTAATGGAGGAAGTGTTCTTACATATTTGAAAATAATTATTAGATTCAACAAAGAGGTTGTTCACAAATGAGGGAAATCCCTACCTGAGTCTTTATGTTTCACTAGCATATTATTCATTAACATAAGCTATCAACCAAACTTGATATCAGAACTGCACTAATTTATCAATCAACACTACTCATTGACTACAAGTTCAGCAAATGTCATTGAGAGCATTCTGTGAAAAATCAATGGACATATGGAATATACAATGAAGAATATTGCATATTAAATTACTATGTAAAATGTGTGCTATATATATATATATATATATATATATACTCTATAACAGGAACATTTATAATAAACATATTCTTTTCCTTTAGTGAACTGGTTATTAAGCTTTTGCCAGTATGCCAGTGTATCAATCTCAGTGAAAATTTGTGACTTAAAATTTCTATTTTGTCTTCATTTTTTGAATGTATTTTAAAGTTTTTAAACTTATTTTAGGGCAAGTTATTCTTGCAATGAATTTTTAAAAAGTAGAACAACATAAGTAAAATAAAAATTATTTATATATTTCATTATTTGGTATATTTTCTTTTATACCCATTGCTATGAAACTAAGGCAACACTTTTTTTGAATTTTGACAATATATCTTGGAGCTCCCTTTGTTATTAAATATTCCTTTGAAACATGGTTTAAGGGAGGACTACTATTCCATAATATTGGTTTATTCATAAAATATTTAATCAATCCAAATCATTATTGGATAGACAGCTTATGAATTTAACATCTGAAATTTATAGTTACATTTATAAACGCTCTTATTAAGCAAAGATATAACTATTCAGGTCAAAGACTATTTGAAATCCAAATACAAAAGCCTTATATTTGTTCAAAAAAATGATTACAATCTATTTCAGAAGTCTAATATTTTGTGTTGCTGCAGAGTTTTGAACTTTACTTTGTATTTTTCTGCATTTGTGATTAATTTCTAGTGCTTTCTCTTTTCGAACCACCAAAAGTCAATTCATTTTAGTTTGATACAATTGCTAACAAATAGCACTAAAAATAAAAAAAGTCTCAGAGCTGGAGACAGAGTGCCAAGACTCCTCATTAGCAGTCACAGTAAAAATGTGAGCTTTATAAAAGTTCATTCCAGTGGATCACTGTAACTTGAGGTTTGCACACAGATTGCTAGATGTGAAAAATTATAATTTTATCACATTTATCACAATGATAATTTTTATAAATTAATTTATAATTAGCGATAAAAGGATGAGCTGGAAAAATAAAGGCACACAGTGTTGACTGTATTAGGCTGAGGTTCAGGATCTCACAATGGCATTATTAAGTTCAGCATCTGTATCTTCACTCAGGTGGTTTCTTCTGCCAGCAGTGCCTATCCTGTGTTCTCGCATTTCCTGGGAAAACCTGACTTATTTTTCAGGGCTCTGCTAAGCTTCATCTTCTCTGAGAAGCCATGCCCCTGCTTGTCCCTACTCCTCCCTTCCACCCTCCCACACTGGGGACTATTATGTTCTCTACAGACTTCATCTGGTCCTCAGCATTCTCGTTCTCATTCATTCATTCAGCAAATTTTGCTCCATGCTGACTCTATCCCAGGCAACAATTTTGTCTGCTTTCCTCTTGTTCCTCCAGGAACCCACACAGCTCTTCGGGAGAGGAAATTCAGTCCATAGGTCACACAATTGCATGCACAGAAGGATATGCTATAAATAATTGTTCATTAAGTGAACAAATAACACTTTTCTTTTTAAGGTTGCATTTACCTCCTAGTGAAAAGTGATACTCAGAGAGATTTTGAGGGCTGAGAAAAAGGAAGCAGTCTTTTAATGACAATCATAAATCTATTAGAGTAAAAAAAAATCAACAGAAATATATGTATTTTAAACAAACAGATCTTAGAGATTTTTGTTGTTCCTATTAACTGTGCAAAATAATGCCATTTTCTTTGATTGCCTTTTTTTTAAGAAAGATAATTTTAGAACAGAGTCAAAACTTACAGGAACCTCCTGTAAGTGTTCCTAAGCAGACCTCCCTCACTCAGAAAAAGAAGCGGAATAGACTTTTCCGGAAGTTGAAGGACATGTTTGGGAAAGCCAGTGAGAAACAGTGTATCATAACGGGTAACAGATGCACTCTGTCATCAGAATGCCTGGGTTTGAATTTCTGCTCTGATAGAACTAAGTATAACTCTGAGTTAGCATTCAGTTTCTAAAGGCAAATAAAGTGGGGTTAATATGTATACACAAGACATGAAGCATAAGTGAGAATTCAAAGAGATAGTGCATGTTTTATAGTTAATGCTTAAATGTTCATTTTCTTTATTTCTACTGCTATTAGTATCATTATTAATTCAATGACTTCTACATTAGACATGGTTAAGAAATCTTGGAACATTAACCCACTGGGAAATTCTTATTAATTCAATAGGGTAAAATGGCTAAATCTGAGAAAATAGGAGGTATCATTGATTAAATTAATATTTACCAGGCACAGGGCAACCTCAAAAGTAAGGACCAAAAGAAAGATTGATGCTTATATTATTATCATTTTACTTCAAGAAGCAGTCAGTCTAAGTAAGCATCTCATCATCCTTCAAAGCCTTAGGGCAAGAAAGGTCTAGTTTTAAGTCTCTAGTAGCAAGGAGTTGTCCATGTGATACGTAGATGAATCAGAAAGAACTGCCCATAAAGAACTCTTGATTGTACAAGGGCAGTAGAGATATCATTACAGGAGTCAATCAGTGGTCACCCATTTTCCATGGCAAACAATTCAAACTTCTTAGCTACACACACAAGAAGACCCTTAATGTTCTCACTTACGTTAATTGGTATATATGGATCCATACTTTCCACAGTATATTTTGCTTTTTATTGGTTCTGATTTCCTTGTTTCTTTTTACTAGATGGATTCTGCTTATGAAATTCTACTTTCCTTTTTTTCATTTGGAAATTTATAAATTCTATTTCTATTCTCCATCAGGTTAAGTTTTATAATTTCAATATGTATATTTGAAGATTAAAATTGATATCTGTAACACCCTTCTGGAAAGTTGAAAGGCATTTCAATATTCAGTCTAATTGTTGCCTATTTTTCCCCCTTTTCAGATATTCTTGATTTCTTGAATCTTGGTTCTAACATTTTTTACCCTCCAATGAGACATTTTTATAATTATTTTATATAACCAATGTTTATTTCAGTTAACTCTCTTATCTCCTTTCTTTGCTCACCATTCCTATTTCTATTGTTTTCCTTTCTTCCAAAACGCACTCTTTAGAAATGCATTTATTGAAATGCAATAGGTGGTAAATGCTCTGATTTTTGTTTGCCTCAAATATTTTGATTTGACCCTTTTTCTTTAATAATAATTTTAGCTGAGGTACTTTTTTTCTTGCATTACTCTGAAGATCTCATTTCCTTGTTTTGGCTTCCATTGTGGTTAATGAGAAGTCAAATTTAAGACTAATTATAACTTTAGCCTACATAATTTTTTTCTCTTGATTGTTTTTAGGGTATTTTATTTATCTTTGGTGTTTTGCAGTTTCCTCATTAAGCTTTAAAAGTACTTTGTACTTTTCTGTATTTCCTTTTATCCCTTTTGCTTGTGATTTATTGAGATTCTTAGAAATCAGTACTAAGGTCTTGAAACAATTTTATAAAAGTATCCATTATTATCACCTCACTTATTATTTCTCTCCCATTCTCTCTGTTCTCCACTTATGGAAATCCAATAAAAACCTAAGGTAGACATTTTCCTCTGTCCTCCATGTCTCTTAGCCATTCTTTCTTAATTTCTATAACTTTTCTCACTCTGTGCTGAATTCTGTGTAATTTTCTTTAAACTATCTTCCCTATTTCCTGATTATTACTGCAGCTTTTTCTATTCTGTTGCTTTAACGTTCATTCAGGTTGGTAATCAGTTCATTTGTTTGTTGTTAATGCTGATTCTTGTACATGGTTTCTTATTTTCATGTGTTCAGAATTTTTATTATGAGTTTATATTCTCATTTTTATTCTCCATTTACAGAAATTCTATGGATATAATATAAAATTTATTTCCTTCAAGATAAATTTTGTTCTTGGTTTGCCAATTGTCCTCATATGCTTCTAATCTAGACAACCCATATTTGATTTATTGGCTTATAACTTGGGGATGTCAGATAGAGTATAAATTTGAAACTTAAACCTGAATCAGGTTTCAGTTTCTCAGGGGAATTTTGCCATTTTTTATACTCAGAGCCCATGGTAGGACATAAAATCTTTCATTTTCCTTTACTGATTTATAGATATTTTCTAGTTCAACCTTTCAGTGAAGTGTAGCATTTAAAAGTGACAATATTTTAGAGTCTTATATCCATCCCTCAATGTATTTTATTGAATGCAAGCATGCATGTTTAACTAAATGAATTTATGAATGAATGACTCATTTAATTAATAAATTAATACCCTGTTAAGAATTAGGAAATTCTGAGTTAGAATTACATTTTTTTCATTTAATATATCTGTAACCTAGAATGACTTTTTCCAGGTCACAGATATACTAAGGCTTACTCTTAGGTTATATTTGTGAACATATATTTTGTAATTGTGAATACTAATTCCAAAACCATATGCTCACCTTTGTTTAGAGTAAAATACTCGTCTTTGCAATATAGTTGTCACCTTTATAAATGAACTTTTTATTTGATGCATTTAGTTAATTTTGTGATTAAAAGCAATATCATCATCCTTGAAAGATTTATTCAATATCTACAAGGCAACTTTCACAGATGTCTTGTTTAATTCTCACAACAAGCCTCCAGAGTAGGTATTGCTGCTATTTTTTTTTTAAATGAGGGCATTGGGGTCCCAAAGAATATAGGTAAGTAGCCCAAAAGACTCACAACTGCTAATTCCATTTAAACTCTAGGTGTATTTCATTTTGCAACCCTATTCTTTCGACAACAGCTTCATTGAATGAAAACCTATGAGAAATATAGAAGGCAAACAATTAGCCCTGTCCATAAGGAGTTGGTCTTATAGTTGACACAATAGATTTCTATTTCAAATAATTTCCATGGACTAGATGGTGTAATTGTGACAGCACAAGATCCTAGAATATATGTTGATGCTTTATAGGAAGTATTAATAATTGGCCCCAGAGTTGTTTTATTATCTTTCCTCAAGGATTTAAACTGCATTATGTCCTTGGTGTAATCAGTTTCACAAGTTAGGTAATTGTTTTTTAACTCCACTATGTTTAAATTCATATTAGTGAGCTGTATGAATATAGTTATAATTGGTATATTAGGCTTTTCTTAGTTGCTTTTTTCTATTTCATCACTCTTCAAAGAAGGAAATGTCATTAAATCAACTCTACATTTTGCAGGCAGGTTCAAACCTCTACTATTTCTGCTTTCCTTTTTTTGGGCTTCTTCCCTTATTTCCCCTCAAATAGAACCAGGTGCTCAAAATTAACTTTCACTCTTCCCCTTTCCAATCAATCCTGAATGCATTTGTCAGAAGGCCATTTCTTCCTGTGGGAGTTCAGTCCTCAATGCTTAGTGAATAGTCACCAGGTATCTGTTTAAGGAAAGGAGCTTCCCCCTCTAGAGCTAGCCCTGGGACTTCGTATTTCTAGACTAGCCCTTCTTTAAATACATTATTGCTGAATAAATATTCAGCTACAAAGCACAAACTTGAATTTTACTGCACATTAAATATTACTGGTTTATGTTAATGTGGACTAAACTGATAGAGACAGAACTGATGAGCTCACCTCCAGCACTCACCCACACTCCATTCCAATTGTAATAATGTCATTAGGTTTCTTTTGAAAATGCAGCTCTAATCCCAATAGCTACTTGCTCCAAAATTTCTCATGGGTCCTTGTTGCTGCAAGAATAGGATGTCTAAAGGAGACTCTATTACTCCCAAATTCACCAGCTAGCCAAGGTCACCAATATTGTGTAAAGGGAAACAGAGGAATTGAGGCCTTTTAAGAAGTCATCAAAATATGGGCCTATGGACGTTTTATGTATATATATATATATATAGCATATATATATATATAGCATATATATATATATATATATTTATATAAAACCTATCAAACAATTTTAGAGACAGACATTTTGTTGATTATAAATATTTCTCTGAGCTGTCTTTATTCCCATTTCCACTGATCTAATTCAGGACCTCCTCTTAGCTTCTTGAGCTATTTCTGGATCTTCCAAACCCACTTTCCTGACTTTTCTTGTTCTAATCCTAGTTCATCTCTCACCCTGCAGGTGGTAGGATCTTGTTCAACAGAATTGGATCATGTGCCTTCTCTCCTTATCCTGGCTTCTGTATCTGCTTCAGCTTGGCACAGTCTATGTCTCCAGCCCCTTGCACTGCTTCTCCTCTACTCATATGCTACAACGATGCCAAATCCTGTCAAGCAAACTGTAATCCTGCCTCACTACTTTTGCATATGTATAGAATGATCTTCTTTGCCTTGTCCATTGGGAAAACTCCTATTTATTTTTTTCAAAATCTTGTTCTGATCATCACCTCATCTTTGACGTTTCATTACTGACCTGTCAAGATAGAATTAGTCATCCCTTCCTCTAAACTAATTCTATATTCTGAATGTAATTTTACCTTTGCTTGTGTTTCATAGAAACTCATGGAATGATGATTATTAGTAATTATTAAACTTTTCCATCATGCAACTCTTCAAGGGAAGAAAGATTTTTAAAACATCTTTTTGAGTACTGCTATATACTAGGAATTGTAATAGGGAGATAGGATAAGACAGAGAAAATCTCTGTGTTTTTGACATATATATGGGCTAGTAACTTCTATTCATCTTTGTGATTCTGGGGCAGAGTGCGTGCCAGGATATATCTGTTAAATGAATAAATGGGTAAACCATTCTTGTTAAATGAATGGATGGTATGAATCATGAAGAAAATTCAATCATTTTTTTGGAAACCAATTTAATTATTTTTTATTGGATTTGACCATTTTCAGAAGCTGAAATAACAACAACATGCTGATGCCATCTACAAACCAAGCTACTAAAGGAGAGATAATCACCCATCTGCAGGACTGTAATGTGTTCTTAGATATGAAAGGCAGAAAGAGAGACACACCTCGGGGTATCTTACCCATCTAACAGAGCTCTCCAGAGGCGCACACACATAATTCTACAGACTCTATTATAGCCATGTCTAGACTTGCCTTGAATAGCTCTGATAATAGCAAATCCCTCACCTCCCATCACAAGTTGTTCCATTAACAATTGTAATTCTTTTTTTGCAACTGAGGAAAAAAATGTATATATGTCTTAACTTTCAGCAACAACTTCTTGTTTCACTTTTATTGATAAAAGTTAAGATGTTCTTTATTCTTAAAAAAAAAAGGTGTTTTCACAATATGTTAAGAAAATACATGCCAAGGTAAGAAGCTATTTCTCCTGTATATGATAGAATGACAAGACTGAAGAGTTATCAGAGTTCATCTAGTCTAACATCACTATTTTGCAGGTGCAATGTTGAAATTCAAAGGAGGGAATAGCCTACCTGAGATGACCTGGCTATATGGTGGATAAACTAGGACTAGAAACTGGATCTTTCCAGTCTTCCAAATCATCTTTTCAATGTATCACCTCCTCTAAGAGATTTATGTGGGCAAGATTTCTTTAACTTTCCTGTCTCTCCCACGATTTACAGTCTCCATACTTAATATATTTATAGTTATAATTGTTTTCATGGCAGAATATAATTCAATAGCATTAGTGCGTCCACCTCATTCTCCCTGTCCCCACCCCCAATTCCCCTAAAGTTTGACCAAGAAGACTCTGTTTACCAATTAGTCCTTCCCATTAAATTACCCTGAGAAGAGTTTTCTCTTTCAGACTGGCTCCTAGGGACTTCACGGTACAGATTTAGACAATAATTTTATAGGGTTTACTCTGAGAAGCAGAGAATACAATTGTACAAATCAACAGGAATCCAAAGTGAGAGGTGGCGGTGGGGGGATAGGTACTTTGGAGGTAGAGCACGGGAATGGATAAGTGGCAACTAGGGTCCAGAGAATGCTGAGATGAAGAGATTTTAACACCAGTGGATACCTGGTGTTATCACTTGGATCCCTTTACAATCTAATACAAAATAAACTTTTATTACTGTTATCATTGTTAGGCCTGTTTGAACTCTTTCAGTAAATGTGGCTTTGCTATAAAACTCATGATTTCATTTGGGCTAAAGTTGTTAATCAGCTTAAAATTATTGTGCTAGTAGGTTTAAATGTATTTAAGAACATTATGTTTTAGATCTGGGTTTGACATCCAAAATCCCAGGTTTTTATAGCTTGGTGGCCCAAGAATTTTTTTTTTTTTTTAACATTTTAATAGGGTGTATAAACAACAACAACATCAAAGAGTAAGTGGCTAGAAAATCCTAATATTTACTATCTGACCCTTTACAGAGACCATTCGCAACCCTGTTCTAGCAAAGGGAAAATGGGGACTTTTTAATTTCTTTTAAATGTTTAGATTCAACCCATCCCTTGAAAGAGAGATGGAATACCAGTTGTCAGACATGGAAGTTGGGACTTGAGGGGCCAACATGGTGAATTTATTTTTAGTGAGGTAGCCAATCAAGAGTGGTTAAAGATGGCAGGCCAGGCCAGTGCTGTGCTAAGAGAGCAGAATGCAGAGATCATGAACACTGAGTGGCTGCTCTCAAAAAGTTTATAGTCTAAGGGGAGAAGACATATAACTTTAGGAGGCATATCTTGAACAAGGATCAAGATTCCATTCATATTTGTATAAGGCCTAGCAAGGCTTTGGAGGTAAGTTATTATGTTTGAATATTACATCACTTCAAACAAACATCAGTTTCTTCATTTACAAAATGGAAATAAAATTGGCATCTCTTTTATAACATTATTGTGAGAATTCAGTTAGGTAGTTTATATTAAGTACTGACCTTTCTCATTGGCTGGCACAGACTAAGTGATAAATAGAAATTATTAAATTTCATATGTTTAAATTTTTGGTGAATTTAAAAAATTTCCCTCCCAAGCAATTGACATCTTTCAGACAACTCAGTAAGAGAGCTGAAAGAGAAGCAAGTGCTAGGGCTTTTTTAATGTATATGAGGCATGTGGGGCTTTGTTTCCTTCCCTGGTAGGTTCAGATGCCTGTGTGGACTGGAAGGAGCAATCACCATTCACCTGGCCCTCTTCTACAGAAATACTAAGAGTTTTTCAGCCTGCCAACTTGGCTCCAACCCAACATGTCACGTTCAAATAATCATACAAGTGACACACTTAGTTTCATTACTGAATGTAAGAGTTTCCTGGCTGTTAAAACCAATACTACACAATGGGTTGACTTTAAAAGTTGAATGTTCTCTCATGGTCTTGAGGCGAGGAAAAGTCACAATCAGAGCAAGGCGATGCTTTCCCTGCAAACACTATGGCTTTCTGGGGCTGGCTGCCGACAATCCTCAGTTCTTGGCTTTTCCGTCACATGGTGATATAATGGCCGTGTCTTCTCTTTTTTCTTTTGGATTCCACTGATTCCTGGTTCCTTCCTGTGGCTTTCTCTATCCATGTCTGAACTTCATTCTGCTTATAAAGGTCTTCAGGAATCTAGATTAAAGTCAACCTGATCCTACAGGGCCACACCAAACTGAAATAACATCTTCAAGAGATATTGACAGTGAGTCCACAACCACCAGAATGAGCACCAAATCCAAGAACATGTCCAAACTGGAGTACACAATTCAATCCACTATACCTGGATCATAGAAGCATCCACACAGAACTGAACCTGTGGCTATTTCCCTAAACTCCTTTATGGCCAATCACCTTGCCATTGCATACACTGCGTATTATGCTTAAAGAATAATTGTCATAGCTCTCTTGGTATTTGGCTGGAGGGAAGGAAGGTGTCCTTGCTAACAGGAGCCAGGGACAATATTAATTATAATAAATAATTATCACTTTCATTATCAACAGTGCAAATATTAAAATCATACGTGTGTGTGCGTGTGTACACACGTTTCAAATACATTTCTCACTCATGGCTGGATCCCAAGTCTTTAGCACATACTTGAACTGCAGGGAGCTCCTCAAAGACAATGGGTCAGTAAAAGGGCAAAGTTGTCTACGGTGTTGATTACTTTGTTAAAACAAATAAACAAATACCCACACCCACACACAATGCAATAAACACAAAACTGACAGGTTAATAATTTGTATTTTAGGTTTTATCAAAACTCCCTCTAGTCTTCAAAATGTCCAGGTATCAATATGCTATATGGCCCAGAGCCATTTAGTAATTTTCTATATAAAAAATCACTAAATGAATCTAATATCTGGCATGTGGGGAAGATGACCTGGATATCTTAGCAATGTTTTGTTTTATTTTATTCATACCTAAATTTGGGTAAAAAATTTGAAATAGGATTTGTTACGCCAAACTCTCTGTCAGCATAATGTTATTTATATGAGTAGGTATGGGTAAGTAAGTGAGTTAATGTTGCAGTGTTTTTAAAAGCTGGCTGTTTTCCAAGCAGGGAAATATCTGGCTGTCATAAATGATCAATTATATAAAAAGGTCCAAGCTTTGCAAATTTCCAAACAAGATATTCAGTGAAATTCTTTAGCTATCTCAACAAATTCATTCCAAGAACCAAACTGAGGGACTGAGAACTTCAGTTTTATGCTCAGAGATATGTTTTTTGTACCCTAGAGTATCATGAAATTGGAAATGTCATGACCCTTGAGGGCACATCAAAAATACATATTATTTCACATGTTTTTTTACTTGATCCCAGTAGATCTGATATTTCTGCAAATTGCTTTGTGGAAAAACCAATTTAATTTGATTGAGGTACGAACAGAAACCTACAAGTAGAGTAAAATACTTGCTTTAAGGTAAAAATGGGCAACTTTGTTTTGTATTGTTAGAGCTGAGAAATGCTTTTGGGAGTATTGTTCTCTTCTTAAAAACCTATCTTCCTTGCTTCTCCTAATGTAAATTTGATTCATCTCTTAAAATCTAAATTAAGAAACTTTCCACGTTTCCACCAAAAATACATATTTTTTTCATTTTCTGAAAACTTAATACATATATAATCTATAAAAGTATACGTGGGAAGATGACATTTTCGAAGCAGATAAACATATTTGAAGGCACAATTATTTTTCTTAATAGTTATGTGATCTTGATGAAGTTATTAATCCTCTCTGAAGCTCGGTTTCTTCATATACAGAAAGGAGATGATGGAATTTACCATACAGAGTGGTCATGAAGGTTAAATCAATTAAGGGATATAAATGCCTTATGAAATATAACTGCCTTAGTAGACCTTAAAGGATAATAATTCTATTTATTCTTAAAACAAATTGACTATTCTAGTCATTTGAATTACGCCATTAAGTCTTGGATTATGGAGAAAAAAATGCCTGTTCCTGACTTTTGGCCCCTTCTCATTTGATAGGTGATTCTATTTTACAAACATTTCCTATATCTCAGTTCTCTTCTCTTTACATATGTTAAAGTTTAACGAACCAGAAAAGCAGGGTTTTGACAATCAGGACATCAAAAATTGTTCCAGATGCAGAGAACATAAAGCATAGGAGGACTAAGTTGAAGGGAAACAGTGGCCTTCTAAAGGAAGATGGAATATATCCCAATCCATTAATCCGCTGATCATCTTTCCATTCTTCCCAATCTCCCTGGGGGTAGGCATCAGATTAAATTTAGCACAATCCACTCTGCAGAAGGGCTGTGTGCTCACTGATAAGCATGCTGAGTGGTGGGGAGAGCATTGTCTGCAGTTTTCCCTAGAGTGATGGCTATTTATTTCACTTCTACCCCAATCAAGCAAAGACATTTACTAAATTTTACTTGATGCTGTCACAGCATCTCTTTGAAAGGTATCGTGTTTGCAGTCAGGCTGAAAAGGTTGGCAAAGGAGGATGCCTTGTGAATAGCTCACAGGGTTGCTTTGGCATGTGTGAAATTTCTTGGGGAAAATTATCCCTTCACTGGGCAATTAAAATCCATCTGGTTATTCTGCCAGTTGAAAAATACACTGAATGCAGTGCCAGTTACTATCAGGTGTGGGTATCTCAAATTTCCTTCGAATGAGATGTTGGGAATATTCATCCTACTATGATATGTCTTTTGTGATACATAGTTAAAAATGTAGAATAGTATAAGAGTATATAATATATAACATTATATTATATAGTCATATAATCACTAAAGGATTTAGTACTGTTTATAGTCTTATCCTCTTGCACACTCTGGTAAAGCCCATAGACTCCTTTTCCATAATAATACGTTTAAAATTCATGAAAGAAGTACACAGGATTGCAAGCAACTAATTATATTAAAATAAAATTATAACTATTTATTGTATAATAAGATCAAGCCATACGGCTGATAACCAATGGATTTCAAAATATATCTGAAGGTATATTTTGAGCAGAAATGGTATCTCAAGACTTTTGTAATGTCTTTAATAAGATATGAAACAATTTTGATTTCTATTGGTGGTAAAATGAGAGGAGTGGCTAAAACTATTGTGGCTGGTTGCCGACATTCGCAAACAAGGGCATACTAAATTTCAGTCAGAGGTTATTGATAATAAAGACATTATTTTCCCATTCATGTTACAGCTTTCAATTTATGGCCATGCATCTACAGCTGGAGAAACACTGGTCTCAGAGTGAAAGAACTAGGGCTGCCAATTCAAAATGCGTGATCCAGGTAAGTCATTTTAATAGCACTGATTCTTAATTTCCCCAACCTAAAGAGTTTTGTGAGAATCTAGTGAATATTAATAACACCAATAACAATAATAATGATAGCTAATATTTATTGAACACTCATTCCATGTTAGGAACTGTGCTAGGTGTTTCTTAGGCATTAATTCAGGTCATATAAAAGTGAGATTGTATATTCACAAGCGGATTGTATATTCACAAGCGGACAATGGCAAGATCATATATAAAAATGTAACTCTAATCCACAGTCTCTGCAGCCAGCATCCCAAAAGGCTGAGAACTTGGTCAGTGACTGCCAGCTTCTCTAACTTTCATTCCTGCTTCCAACTCAGGACCATCGAAAGCCAAATATGTGCCCCCAAATCACTTATATGAGGATGCCTCACTTCTTGTTAGCTCACCTACAGGTTCCCCGTGCCAGCAACATCCAATCTGAGTATATCTGAAGACTTCCCTTGTGTCCACTGTGAAGCTTTCCCACTCCCATCACTGCCTTTAAATCTATGCCAAATGCAAAAAGTGGTGGCTAACTCCCTGCAGTAGCAAGCTCTGAGAAACAGCCTTTGCTTGTTATCATTTGAGTGATCTTCGTTGATTTGCACAAGAGAGAAGGCTTTGGTATAGTTCAATATTTTATCCAAAGAAAACAGAAAACATAGTAAATCCATTTTAGCCAAGACTTTGCACAGAGAAACTTTATTTTTTGCAAGAGTGCCTCCTAGTCACCAGAGGAAATAGTGCTGACTGTTACATTGATAATACTGTAGCAGAGGAAAAGGACCAGAGAGGTTTGGTCACCAGACAATGCCCATGAGAATATTAGGCCCTGGCCTCTACTGCCAATTTGGTGATGATGGTGAAGAGTGATAATCATGAATATTTAACCACTGATAAGGCACAGGCACAGATTGGTCAGATGGGATTCTGCCCACTCAGAAGGGATGCCAGTAGTAAACAAAGGACTTAAAACCTTTAAAAAAATCATTCCAATGCCATTTACTAAGGTTTAGAATATAGAAAAAGAGGAATAACCCCTACCAAATTCTTTGAATTGATCTACCATGCATATACTGCTTCCAAAACAAAATGACTGGTTTATAAAAGGAAAATTACAGATCTTCTACATCTGTAGGGATTTAATTCTAGGAATGTATATGTGGATCAATACTAAAAAACACATTATTGCATTTAATCATATTTAAAAATTGAGAAATTGTATGAGCATGTCTCTCAATCTCAAAAGGCATTTAAAAAGTAATTAAAACATTAATAGGAAATACAAATATTTATTAAAATTATAAAACATGTCTTCCTCAAGCTCAAAGTCATCAGGCTTAAAAGGAAAACTATTAGATGGATAATTATGAAAGTCAAAAAAAGAATGATATCCATAGCCACAAATATTGTTTACTATTTTTGGAAATAGCCAAAAATATCAACCACGAGAGAAGTAGAAAAAGTTACAGTATATCAGTATATACTTTGGAAAGGAGGAACTAATAAGTTATAGGATCGTATACTTGGAAACTCAAGGGAATGATCTGAAAAACTATTACCAATAATGAAGAAAAAGCCCAGTTACAACAACAATAAAATAGATAAAACACTAAGAAATAAATTTAATGAGAAATGTCAAGATCTATACTATGAGAAATTTTAAATGCTCCCAAGGAACCCAAGGGAGATATGAACAAATAAAAAGGCATACAGGATATTTGGTTAGAAAGATTCAACATCTTAGAGAGGCCAATTCTCCTTAAATTACTCTATCAGCATATCTTGATACAAATACCATACATACAAATCCAACTTTTTCTCCCATTGAAGTAAATAAGCTGATAATAAATTTTATGCAAGAAAAGGAAACAAGCAAGGATCACTTAGAAAACTGAAAACAATAGATTGATATTTAGGTTTCTAATTCTATCAAATTTTGAAACATGTTCTATACTATAATAAATATACCAGTGTGATACTGGCAAATATAGATAGCCAATGACTCAGATTGGAGAGTTCAGGAATTTAAGACATGATAAACCTAGCACTGAAAATAAGAAAAGAAAAGATGAACTATCTAGTGAAAACTTCTATAGCCACCTTTCAGCCACTTTGGGAAAGACTGGTTAAACCCAAACCTCACTCATAATACCAGGGCAGATTCCAAATACATCAAACATTAAAAAAAAAAAAATTTGAGGATGAAATTTTGAAAATATTAATAGAAAACATGGGATGTAAAAAAGTAGTTTGGAAAAGGATTTATAAGGATAATGCAAGTGTCACAAGTCATTACAAATCAACCATACAACTGCATGACAAAAATGAATAAACAAATAGCAGGAACATATTTTTAATGCATCATAGAAAAAACAGAAAACTGGCTGCAATAAAGCTTCAGTATATCTTCAATAAAAAAACAAGGAAACATTACCAAAAACCAGTAACAGGAAAAGGATAATAAGCGGACACAAAAAGCAAATGATTCTACAAATATATAGAAAGATTTATCAATTTATCACTCACAAAGAAGAAAAAATGAAATTCAAATTACCTCGACAAACCATTTTCACTTTTTTTTTGTTTACATGGGCAGGCACCAGTAACCAAACCCGGGTCTCCGGCATGGCAGGCGAGCACCCTGCCTGCCGACCCACCATGGCCCACCCGACCAACCATTTTTAACGTATTAAATTGTCAAAAACCAGAAATGTTTGAAAACTCATAGAACTGAGGTGCATGTGGGGACAGGTCCTCATAGTACTAAGGAGAGTAAAATTAGCACAGCCTCTATGGAAGACAATAATGACAGTGTTCATCAAAAAATTACACATTCCTTGCACAAAAATGAAATGACTGTTACGAAAAATTATTCGCTGCAGTCATATCTACAAGATCAAAAGACTGGGGACAACCTTAGTGTCTATCAATAGGAAACTGGTTGAACTATGGTACTTTCTTTTCTATGGCTCCCCAGAATTCCTTACACAAAGATCAACTATTTTTACCCATCTTCAGATCTTCATATGTTTGAATATGAAATAAGCTCCCAATATTTATAAAATTCTTTGAGTTAAATTATTAGGAGCACATAAAACTCTTATAAACCGTTTCATGTGTTCTGTTACATTTAACAGAGTGGTATATACTCAGTGTTCTACATGGTTGAAAATTCCAAACTCAATTTCTTTTTTAAATGCAGAAAACTTATAGACTGTCACTACTCCTCAGTTATCTGTCAGTGTCAGCAGTTATATAATAGCAGGGGAGGGTCTGATCTCATCATTAGACTGAAGGGAAAGATGAAATCCATTCCAGATGCAAGCATAATGCTCATTTATTTATGCATACAGTTATGTAAGTATAGGTAGGTCGGTGGGTAGATATAGATAGAAATGAATGGTCAGAAAGATGGGTTGATACATAAATATAAGATAGATTATATAGGTGGGTAGATGATAGATGGTAGATAAGTTGATTGATGAAATTAGTCTTGAATCAATATTACCCCACGCCCACATGCACATACACAACTTCTACGTCCCCTGTAGACACTGACACCATCCTTTCAGCCAAACTTTCTTACTACAACACAATGTGGAAGAGTTGGGGTCAGCATGATACCTTCCCTTAAAGTAGAATTTTTCAAAAAGTGAGTTTTGAAACCCAAAAGTTAAACCTAAAATCAATTTAGTGGGAAATAAATGGCATTTTATTTAAATAGAATAAAGTAGAACAGAATCAAGAACGTCAACACAATACGCAGGTTTAAATACTGCGTCATGAAATTTGTGCTTTTGTATTAATTATAATAACATGTATATATATTGGATTTTGACACAAAATATATTTGTTGGAGTAGATCAAGGTTAAAAGTAGAAAATATTTAAAAATTCTTACTAGAGCTTAGATACCAAAAAGAAGATGGGGGAGGGGGGCGGGTTTAATTTCAAATCTAGATAAAGAGTCATTTTCCGGGGTTTCACAAATTACATCACAACTATAGCAATTAATATTTGCACAGCATTCACTAGGTTTGTATATTTACCTTTCAACTGGCCTTATAAACTATTCCCTTAATGTAGATTAGACGAGTGAGTGTCAGTAGAGTTGAATGACTGTTCTGAGATCATACAGCTAAGAAGTAGAATTAGGAATTAGGCCCAGATGTGATTCTATACCTTCGTGATTGACAGACATGGCAAGACAATTTATTCATTTGTTTATTCACTTATTCAAAAAATGTTTACTGCATATTCACTGCACTCCAGGCGTAGTGCTGAATTTAAGGAATATACTGAGGGGCCAAATAGACATGATCCCTGTGTTAATGGAGCCCACAGTCTAGTAGCCATAAGCCTGGTAAATGGCAAAATGTGATTAGACCCCAATGCAGTTTAACTTCTCCCTGAACAAAGATCCTACTGAAGCCCGAGAAGACTATGGCAAGGTGTTGCCACTCAAAAGCCCCGACTGTGAATCCTCACCTCTTTCTCCATTTGAAATGTTCTTGGCATTGGCCAAGTTACTTCTCAATGTCAGATTCACCATTCAAAGATGGAAATAATAACACTTTCATTTAGCTTTTTTTGGAAGGAGAAATTAGAAATAATATTGCAAAAATTCAGGGGCCCAGGTATAGCATCTGGAAGCCATTATTATTCGTTATTACTATCACTGGATCCAAACTAATTCTGGACAATACATGCTTAAACATAGTGGCTTGGAGAACCCTACTTAAGTGTCAGTGACAGAAATGAAAGCTTCCTAAAAGTGCCTGTCCAATCTTTTACATGTATAAATACTGATTTTAGTCCCTAACAGACACACATATAAAAGCTGTCTACTAATAATGGGTTTATTGAGGACAATAAAAACATAACACAGCACAGAGAAAACCGAGAAGTCATCCCAGAACTCATCAGTGCCAAAGCATTTCATTTGCTCCATCCACAGAACTCTGTAAAGCCAAGCTCACTTACTAATGAAAATTCTCATGAATCAGTACCTGGCCCTGCTTAATATATTCATGCCTTGGATTCTAAGTGTAAAATGTACTTCCCGAGACTTTGATGAATCACAAGGCTGAGGTTTAAGCCATTTGGCAAGTCTTTCTAAAGTTTCCTATAAACATTTATCTTGGGCCTTGATATTCTCTGGGGACTGGAACCTACAGGGTATAGACTAGAAATTATGCAAAATTAGATGGTTGTTACAGGATGTGAGCTTCACCTAAAAGAGAGTGAAAAGGAATAGAAATTCTATGAATTTGTCCAGGGCAAAAATATATGCTTAATGTGCAGAAGGTTTATGTAAGTTCTGGCATTTCAAAATGAGGCATCAAATATTCCTGCTGTTCAATTTTTGCAAGCTGAGACACTTGTGCTTTAGAAAGGGTAAAGAAAATAAAATGTTTAAAGAGTCTCTTCCCTTATCCAGGCTGCCATCCTAATTCAGACTGAAAAGTTTTCCCTGAGCAAAAGCTTTTCATGAGGTTAAAGCAAAGGATTTAAGAAAGCAAAAAGAAAAGGTTATTTTACCCACGTTAAGCATATTAGCCTTGAGAGAAAAGAAAACATTTCACATTGGAGAAAGACATGTATTTTTCAAGTCCACTGCACTGGAAGGGGTAATTAACTAGATACTATATCCTCAAACTTGTATTGCACACACATTCATTTGTTTTTGTTTTCCACCCCATAAATTCCAGCCCTAACCATCAACTTCAATCAGAGCCTGAACTGAGGAACACTCAGGAATCCAGGCTTCTAGTTCAATAATAAACATGGCAAATTTGGGTGACTCTGCACCAGTGGCTAAGGGGTTTCATACACCCCAAACCTTAATCTAACTCTAAACTAGACACCCCAAACCTTAATCTAACTCTAAACTAGAGCTCTCCTATTCTCTCCTACAGAAGCTCACTCCCTTTAGTCAAAAGGCTTTCTCCAGACTGAGACCATATGTTATCCAAATACCCCTCCACCCAAGAAAGGCATACGAGGGAAAAAGTAAACAAGCTTAAAATAGGAGAAGGGCTAAATGGCACATAATACATCAAAAACAGAATAGATTATTTTAAGGAGGCATACTCTGTCAAAATAATATCTAAACACCTGGCTTGCAGGGGGATATAAATATAATTAGGATGCACAGGTAGGACTGGTTATTTCCAGTTAGTTTGTACTGTTAGTTATCTATCTGTCATCTCTGGAGAACTCCAACCCTGAAAGGAGAAAACCAAATGAGTTGCCTTTAGGAAAAGACCTAAAGGTGTTTTTCCTCTAGGAAAAAAAATCTACCCTGTATCTTGCTAACACCAATATTTTTTAATAATTAGAAAAAGGAATCCCCCTGTCCCAACTTTAACCCCTATCACCTTTGTATATAATTTGGCTCTCCACTATTGGAAAGATTTCAGCTCATGCCAAACCCAGATCTTTTGGGCAGTACTGTTCAATCCCATGTGAACCTTGGCTTCTACATAGCTGTTGTCTAGAATATAAACCAGAATGCATCTTGCCCTTTCAGCCTCTTCCATCTTACAGAACCAAATAATTTTATTGCTCTCACACTTGCAATCACTGTTCAATAAAGCTTCCATTGGACCCCCTTTCACCTTTGCCAGGTTTCTAGTTTCTTGTTTGAATGTTCTTCATCTTTTCAAATTATCCTTTGGCTGAATTCAATGCTTAAATACTTTTACTTTGCAACACATGCCCTGTAACCCCAATTTCCCATTTGTTGGAGTTTATTTTCAGAGGAAAATTGCACTTCATTACAGATCTATTCATCTGTGACTTGGGGGGAATAAAGTATTATTTCAGACTTAAATGGGTGGCTTTTTCCCCCCTTTTGATTTAGTAGAGAATGGGAAAATAAGTTTGGGCTTTTTTGTAGTTGATTTGGCAAGAATACTTAATCAGTCCTATTAGGGCCGTGGCAATTCCTCAATGCCAAGATGGAATTTGCAAACCAAAGGACCATATTTGAAAATTCTAGTGCACTGTAAACTCACAGCAGGTAAAAATCGCAGGTGATTCAAAGAACTCATAGCTCTGTATAACAGCACTATCTAGCTCAATAAACTAGTACTTCTCTTCTCACAAAAAAGGTGCTCTGAAAAATACCTTACAAACTAAATGTTTATGTACTGAATTATCATATTTTCAATGTCATAGAAGATTCATAGATCAAAATTAGAGAAGGCATTTAAAATACATTTTAGAGTTTACTAGGGGCTCTAATATATATTATGTTATTGGGTCTCATTAAAACCAAAACTATGAAGAGGTAAACCAAATGGTACACATGTTATGGACAGGTCAGGTTATATGACTTGTCCAAGGTCAAACAGTAAGTTACAAAGCTAACTATTATCCCAAGATTTTGTCCCAAAATTCAAAGACATTTCCTCTGTTTCCAGTTGCCAAAAACAGCGTTCAGGGTTTATCATTTGGCTTTAGATATCAGACTGTGTTTTTAATCCAGTGTTCTTCTATTTTGATATATTTCCTACAGATTATGTCTAGGTGATCAAGATGTGAATTAATGATTGGCCTAATTCTGCTTGAGTTTTTAGTTTTAGAAGAGCACCCAAATGACTTTATTCAAATGTAAAAAGACTGCCTCTGTATTTTTGGTGTGAAACTATCAGGGGACAATGGAGAGATATGGCCTTTTTAATCTATGTGATGTAGCCCTGGCCTTATTTCTCTGAAATTCTAATGAAGATCATTTGCTCTAGAGACCATAGATTTATAATGGGGAACTTTTTACTCTATTATTTGATTTTAATCTGAACATCTGTAGCTGGAGTTAAGCATGGCTTGAATACTTGATAGCAAATTCAAATCTACAACTGACAGCAAAAATAGCAGGCTAGATTGAGAGTAAATTTATCATGTCTCAGTGTTGAACATGGCATACAAAGTTCTTTGTGATTCCTCCCTTGCATATGTTTCCAACTTGGTTGTGTTATTTTTTCTGCTGTCTTCAAGTCTACCTATAAACATGGAGGAAAGAATGAGGTTTGAGCCACAGAGGCTTTCACAAGATTTCCAGTGAATTGTCTCAAATGTTGGGAAAAGGAACATACTTCAGTTGAACTTGCCAAACTCCTTTTTTCAAAGCCCCATTTCAATTATCACTTCTTTTATGCAGTGATCCTTATCTTTTCCTGGGGAAAATGAATTTTTACCTGCATGTGTTATTCAGGAGTTCAATTTGCTTTGTCATACTTATTTTAAGTAACTCCTATACTCTGGGCACTAAGTGCTCTTGTACTTTATGTGTTGTTTGTTGTATTTATTTTCCAGATGTCCAATATTTTTTTGCCTGCAAGTCTCCATACGAAACTGTGAATTGATTGAAGATAGGACCTATATCTTATTTATCTCAGCATTTTACCACATCTTCTGTACTAATCATAGAAGAAAAATGTTTTAAAAGGTGCAAGGTCTTAAAAAATGCCATCGGCGGGCCACGGTGGTTCAGCAGGCAGGAATGCTTGCCTGCGATGCCAGAGGACCTGGGTTTGATTCCCGGTGCCTGTCCATGTTAAAAAAAAAAAAAAAATGCCATCAAAGTGCTCACAGTATAGTTACGGAAATGGCAAAGGAAATTTTCAAGTATGAACACCTGAAGAATTCTGTGATATAGGTAAATAGGCTCAAAAAAGTTATAAGGCAGAGTGGCTTTCTTGGTAGTGTTTAATCAAAATCAGAGTTTCTGATCTGAGAGCATTTTAAAGGGACTGATTGGATGTTGACTGCATGAGATCTACTAATGTCTTTTCAGAGAAAGTTAAATGTCCAGATCATTACAGGAGGGATAAGGTCTAACCCAGTTACAGGACTCACCACAATCATCAGTGACGCTAGCTAGAAGGAAAGCACAGGTACTTGGTCAAGAGAAAGCAGCACAAGTCAAAGAGCAGAAGGTGCCTCTTCTTCAGTAGCTCCAGATCCCCAATAATGAACAAGGAGCTTAATACAAATTGGGAGACATATGTTACCCTCAGCCTTACCCACAACGTATAGGAAGAGCTGGGGAAGAAACCTACAACCTCCAGAGGACCAGATGAGTCCTGAAACCTAGAGGTCCCAGAACATCAACTAGTTCCATCTCTCTACCCCATACTATTCACAGTCTCTTCCAACATGAAAAAGGTAAAATGGCCATAGCCCAAATGCCCCTAAAGAGTGGGATAGAAAGATCAAAGTTGATGGTGGAGTCATACAGAGAAGTTAGGGTTTAACAAATGAATATGAATGCTGAATCACTAAATTGACATTTCTTTTAGTCTCCAGTATCTAACAGCAGCTAGAAGTAAAATCCTAAAGTTGTGGAATTGTAAACCATATCAAACTCTGAAATCAGTTCTACAACTAATTGTTGTGCTGTGCTTTGAAATTTATTGCTCTTTTGTATATATGTTCTTTTTCACATGCAAAAAAAGTCAATTGTGATGATAAAAAATACATATATATTTATTCCTTCCAGCCTCTGTATTCTGGAGCAGCTGGAAAGAAAAATCTGAGAGGATAGCATAGTAGCCCATGATAAACTCTGGGATCTTTCCTATAACTACTTGTTGAAGAGTGTTTTGAAAACTATTGCTTTTTCCTTTCTTTGCTTTGTATAAATGTTATATTATGTGATAAAAAAAGATGAAAAAAAACAAGAGTTGAGGAAAACTAAAAATGGTCAGCATTTATTGTAAAAAGTACTGACATATCCAGAATTCACTATTCTCAGTTCTGGCCTCAAGGGCTTCTGAAATAGGGAATGAATTGGGTTACATACCAAAAGCAAGGCAGGTAGCAGTCATCCAAAGATATGATTATAAAAACTGCTTGTCACTGTTCTACTGGCTCTCAGATCTCTTCCCATCATCTGGCACAGTATCTGAAATGTTCACAATTCTCAATTTTGTGAGTCAGGACTCTGGTGGCTCCTCTCAACACACAAATAGTCAAAGGAAATAGTCTTACAGAAAGACATAAAGAGAAGAATATGAGAATTGGAATGCGCTTTAGAAATTATCTCACTCAAAAGCTCATTTTAGAGATGGGAAAAATGAGAAATGTGTAGTTAAAAGTGATTGTCCAAGGCCTAGAGATTCTGACATTAGGGCAACTGATATTGATTTATAACCAACTAATTAGCATCTACTGTGTTAAGCAATGTCATTTGATGTTATCTCCTTTAATCCTCAGCATGACTTTTCATGTTGGGTTTCATGTCTTCATTTTACAAATGAGAAAGGTGAGGTTCAGGAATATTAATCAATTTTCCCCAGGTTGTATAGTTAGTGACAGGAGAGCCAGGAGTCACACTCAAGCTAGGTAGACGTATGGATCTAATTAATCAAAGTTTTTCGAGAGCTGGCAACAAGGAAATTTCAGGTATGTACTTTCCTAAACTCTTAAAGGACGATCTGTATTAAGTAAACATAAATAAAACTTTATCACCCAATGTTGAGATGTATTTTTCCTATTCCTAAAGTGACTTTTTTTTTCTCTAAGAAAGTTCCCTCCCGTCTTTTTTATGTTGAAGTTCTATCCATGTTTGATAAGGGTTCTGGTCATTGTAATAAAAACCATTTTTATGCTGACTTAGAATCCTGTGCTAATTAAAAAAAAACATTAAAAGAAGTACCTCCACCTCATATTCTTTAGTATCTATTTCTCTGTTCACCTCATTTGTGGGTCAGAAAATAACTGAGGCTATCAGGTATAGAATGGTTTTCTATCTTCTAGTATAGAGCTTCTCTTTGAAAAAAAAACGCAGACATAGTCTGCAATCTTATATTGATTCCATCTACCAATCCATTAATGAAACTCAGTCTTTCTAGGGGCTAATGGGGGAGCATCCAAACGAGCAGAGCCAAATACCAACATTGATATCCACAGGTTGATAAGGGCCTATAAAGTAAAATAAATTAGCACTTTAAAGTGCTATGCACTATGTGCCATGCACTGTGTTTTGTAGTTTACATTCTAAATGAGCATATTTATATCTCACAAGAGCTCTAATCAAGAAGATAATCATTGCTGGGTTCTTACTGTATGTCAAGCAATACTCTAAATGTGAAATAGGCATAGACTTGTCTAATTTAAAAAGTATTAAAGTCTTAAAGAAACATTTAGGGCAGTAACCTTCAAAACTGTCCAAATTCCTATCACCATTAAGTACTAATAGCGACACAATTACTTTTCTCTTGTGCTGTGTTTCCAAGTGAAAGCATACTTCAAAATCCTGTTTAGCTACCTGTTAGGTTTTTTATTACCTGGGATTAGTATTAGGCTGGATTATCTTCTAAAAGACAAAAGGCAAGAGCTGTTAGTAGTAGTCACAAGGTATCACAGAAGGTCAATATTATGAGGAGATTTAACGCTATTATTCCAACAACCTTCACTCCTCCTGTTTTTCAGATAGAGAGGCTAAAACCCTAAGAGGAGAAGTGATGTGGCTAAAGCCACAAAGCTAGTTAATGGTAAAATCAAAACAAAATTCAGTTGTTTTGTTCCCCCAATGTCCTAGTCCTTACATAACAATGCAAGATACAGTCTTCTGGAATAGAGAAATCAGCCTTTGTCAATAACAGAAAACAAATAACAAAACAGAAACCAAACATGCAAAACCTACAAAGTTAAAGAAAGTTCCTTTTTATTGTACAAAGTGCTACTGACTATTCAATAACCGCACCTTGAGTGACAAGCCCTACAATGCTTTCCTATTCCTACCAAATCACTCCCCAATTCTGGATCATGTTTTAGAACATCCTTAAATAACTGGCTCCTGCTTGCCTCTCCAGTCTTATACTCTGTCATGGTCAGGTTCATGTGTCAGTTTGGCCAAGTGGTGGTACCTGTTTGTCTTGTTGGGCAAGTGCTGGCCTGTCTGTTGCTAGGAGGACATTTCATTGAATTAAATCGTGATCGCATCAGTTGCATTCACAGCTGATCGCATTTGTAATCAACCAAGGGGCGTGTCTTCTGCAATGAACGATGCTTAATCTAATCAATGGAAACCTTTTAAGGAGGATTCAGAAGAGACAGGCTTTCCTTCTGCTTTGGCCAGTGAGCTTCTCTTCTGGAGTTCATCCAGACCTTCCATTGGAATCATCAGCTTCATAGCCTGCCCTACAGAGTTTGGACTCTACATTCTCATGGTTATGTGAGATACTTTTATAAATTTTATATTTACAAATATTTCTTGTTGATTCTGTTTCTCTAGAGAACCCTAACTAATACATACTCCTAAAGCACTTCAACTCAAAACAAATGTTTTGGTCTTCCTTCAAACTACTTACCCCAATTCCCAACTTCCCTTCTCCCTACATTTGTCTCTCTACCTCAGTGTTCACACACTTAACCTAACAACTGCAATTTTATATCAAGTTTGTATTGTCCCAATATAAATACTGATTTATTTAAGGTACACAATGTACCATCATAAAACTATTTCAGAGTAATGCTCACTAAATATTCATTTAGTGAATGGATGAATTTGGCATTATAATGACATACAGATACTCAAAAGATAATTAGACTCATCCATCCAATCACAATTCCCTATCCTATTGGCTGACATTTTCTCTTTGATTGAAATTCCTTCTCCCTGATGGACAGTAGAAAAAGGCCCCAATATTACAGATCTTCACATAATTCCAAACCATCTCCGTATTCTTTCATTTTCTTTCCTATCCTAAATGATACTAGAGTGACAGGAAACTCACACACAGCAAAAAGCAGGTTTCTGAGAAAGCCTTATTTCTTGGAAGTACTCACTATCCATTTTTTATATAAGCAAAGGAAAACTGCAGTTCTTGCCACTAAAATTTGAAGTACTATATATACTATAGAGTGCAACCTAGGACAATTCAGGGAGAAACGAATCCAATGTGGTAGAATCAATAGACAATGTTATCTCCAACAAATTAATTTAATTGGTTCTACAATAGCAAAAGAAAGTAGTTCTGTGCATCTCATTGTTCCCCTGAGTGCAGAGCTGAAAGCGGCTCAGAGAATATTCAGGAAATCTACTGTAGATCAACTGTTCTTACAGAACCCCATGCTCACTGTGTTATCTAATTGTAATTGCAATTTTACATCCAATTTACTTGTGTTGTCTTATTACTTCTTAAAAAAAAAAAACTCGCAGAATGTGTTTAATTCAATATACCATTTCATAATGTTAGAAGAATTCATGTTAATAGGACACAATATCAAATGATTAATGGTCAAAAATTCTTACCTATATAATTTAGAACTGTCAGATACATATTCCTCAACTATAGCAATTTTTGCAATTTAAGGGAAATGGAAGAGCTCGAGGTTACATAACCAAGGAAGCTCATTATTGCAGAAGGGACTAGGGTCTTTGTTTCACATATCAGTATTTTTTGTATTTTTCATAATGAACATATGCTATTTTTATAAAATTATAAAATATAGCACTTATTACTTTTAAATGTTTCAAGTGCTGTAGCAGAAGTAAGTTTAAAGTGTACCAGAAGCTAGAAAGAGACAACATGTCAGACGCAATCAGGAGAGGCTCCATAGGTAAGCATGGGCTCCAGACCCAAGGGAGGAATATTCGTAGGAGAAATGGTATTAGCAAAATCCACTGTTACATATTGGAATGAATGAATGAATACATGAACAAAGGTGGTGTTATGATTTGGGTGGCGTGATTCCCCCCAAAAAATTTCAAATCCTAATTCCTGGTCTTGTGAAAGTGAACATATTTGTAAATAGGATCTTTGAAGATGTTATTAGTTAAAATAAGTCCAAACAGGAATGGAGTGGACCTTTAATTCAGTAGGGCTGTTGTCCTTATAAGCAAAGGAAATTTGGGCATAGTAAATAAGAAAAAAGATAGAGAGAGAGAGAGAGAGAGAGAGAGAGAGAGAGAGAGAGAGAGAGAGAGAGAGAGAGAGATGACTAACACCGACTAACACCACAAACCAAGTAACATCATGGATTTCCAGCCACCACCAGAACCCCTCAGACTTCAAAGGAAAGATGGCCCTAAAGACACTTCAGTTTTGGATTTCTAGCCTCCAGAAATGTGAGACAATAACTTCCTGTTGTTTAAGTCACCTAATCTGTGTTATTCCATTACAGCAAACCTCGCAAGGTGAGGCATGTGTGAAGAGGAATAATGTCCTCTAATAACTAAGTAGTCTATACATAATTGAGCGGATATTGTAAAAATGCTTTAAAATTTTAAAGTAGGCATACTACACACTAACAAATTTGAAGTAACCTGAAAGGGTACTATTTTATCTATCTTACACATGAAGCAATGGATGAAATAGAGGATATAATTGTTTATTCCCTCATTCATTCACAATTTTTATTAAAAACTTATACCTTGCCATGCACTGATCTGAGTGCTGGAGAATCAGGAAGAAACAAACTGATATTCCCTGCCCTTATGGAATTTATAGTCCAGTGGGACAGACAAAATTAAATAAATAATTACCCCAAAATTATGTCATCACCACAGTTATAAGCATTTTGGAGGGAATAAAACACAGACCTCACGGGAGTGGACTCTCTAAGAGAGGTCAAGGATGGTCTTTCGAAAGAAACTGGTAAACTGAGAGCTCAAGTAAGAGTAGCAGTTGCCAGATACAAATTGGTTTAGAAAAAGAGGGGTACAATGGTTTGCCAAACTGCAACCAAAACACTTCCTGCCAACCCTAAAGAACACCTAGGGCTCAATCTGAGATTCTACAAAAATTTCAAGCACTATGATTACTTTCCAGAAACCTACAACCTCCAGATGGGTTCCTAGGCCAGAAAAATCCTGAAACCCAGAGGGGTCAGACTCTCCAACACATCAACTAGTTCCATCCCCCTATACCATATTATCAACAGCCCATTCCAACATGAAAAAGTTAGAATGGGTATAGCCCAAAAGACCCGAAAGATTGTGAGAAGGATCAAAGAAGAAGGAAGAGATATAACAGAAAAGATAGGACTTAAATGAGTATGACTGCTAAATTATTATATTGATATTTCTTTTGGTCTCTAGTGTCTCAGAGCAGCTAGAAGGAAAAACTTAAAATTGTGGAACTGTAGCCCATACCAAACTGTGAAAACTGTTCTCTAACTTATCACAATGTACTTTGAAATTTATTGCTTTTTTTGTATATATGTTATATTACAGAATAAAAAATGTAGAAAAAAGGGGGTACAAGGGAGATATTAGAGAAAAAAAAGAACACATATATGCAAAAATATAATGGGTGAAGGAGCCTATGTGCTTAAACAGTGGCTCTTTTGCATTAATTTATGGGAATCACTCTATGACAGCCTTGTTAAAAATCTACCCTGAACCCACCACCTGGGGTTTCAGAGGCAGCCCCTGAGAATTTTATTTTCTAACCAGTTCCTGGGTTGTGCATCTCTGCTGGTTGGGGGTCTAGTTAGGAAACCACTGTGTCTGAGGCACAAACGGAAATTCCTTGTGGGTGGAGCCTAGAGAATAGTGGGAGTGGAGAGAGAGAGAGAGATGACAGGAGAGGGGTAGGCAGGAGTCCTTCAAGCAGCATTATAGGTCATGCTGGTGATTTAGAATTTTTTAAGGAGGGGAAAGTCAATTAAAGCTTTTGGGGGGGGTTAGGTAGTACTAATAGAATAACATCGGTGCTTTTAAAAGTATTACTTTTGCAGTGGTCTGGAGAACGTACTGGGGAGAGGCAAGTTTGAATGCTGAGAAAACTATTAAGAAGCTGTTATAGTACTCCAGAAATGACAGTGGCTTGGATTAGGGTGATAGCAACAGAGAAGGCAAGAAGTGGATGGGTGCAACTTACCCAACCTAGTAAATGGTAGGTACATTGCTTGAATTG
Organism: Tamandua tetradactyla; assembly: GCF_023851605.1. Taxonomy (NCBI): domain Eukaryota; kingdom Metazoa; phylum Chordata; class Mammalia; order Pilosa; family Myrmecophagidae; genus Tamandua; species Tamandua tetradactyla. Next base: position 63,832,446 of record NC_135334.1, on the reverse strand, counting down.
AAGACTCTTCTGACTGCAGATTTAGTGTGTACCCAACCGTGTTTCAAAGTATGGTTTAGGGTCAGCAGCATCAGCTTTTCTTGTTTGAGAAATGCATTAAATGATGTGTCTAATCATTTAATGCATTGTAGGCTTCAGCCCAGACTAGTAAGTCAGAATCTGCAGTTTAACGAGATTCTCGGGAATTCATAGGCACGTTAAAATACATAAAGCACTGCTGTATGACACAACCACTGCTGTCTTGCATCTTACAAACCTAGATAATGTCTTGAATGAAAAATTTTATGAGAGAAATCCCAACTTTTTTTTCCAAGACAGTCTAGAATTTTTTATTAGGACACTCATATTAATAAAAAAGGTCTTGGAGAAATACATAGATAATAATCATATAGTTTAAAATGAAATTCAAAAGAGATTTGTGTTAAACACTTAAAGTTTCTATTAATTAAAATTTTCTGGGGTTTATTATTTTTTACATATAACTAAGATATACTTAGAAGAGAGGAAAGTGGTTTGTTAAACTATTTTAAAAACTGAATTTTTTTTATGAAATTGGCCAAGTTGACCCTTAGAGCACAGATAATAACGTCCAGGGGAGTATAATTGTGGAATGCATGGTACTCTTTATAACTTTAAATATTGACTATTTTTGTATTGGTATGTCAGATTCAAAGATGTGTTTCATTCTCAGCTTACTAAAACAATTACAAAATTCCCAGTATAATTCAATTTTAGACACATCATTTAACGCTAAACTTCCAGCATTTTGCACTTTAGTTTTATCCTTTTCCTTCATCCATGAACACACAGTTGAATGGATTTAAGGCCAATGAGCAATTGTTGGAGGCTAAAGTTGAAGCAAAGCTCATAGTCTCTGTTTTGCTTTAATTGTTTGGAGTTTATGAAACCTATGGGCTTTTCTTCAGTAGTTCCAATGGAATAATTTTTTCTCTCTTTGTTCATTTATATAAAATTAGGAAGGCTATATAAATGAAATGTTATATTGGCACAAATGGATATTGCTTTATAAGCAAAGGTGTCAACGCATATGAAACTGGAGCCATTGTAAGATGAACTGAAGTGTCCTTCCTAAACTGATTTACTACGAAGTTGGCACAGAAAAATGGTTTTGGAATCTCAAGTATACTGCATATTGTACAAAATTTGAATGGCAAAACTAATTAACTGCCTAACTCATTTATTTCAACAAATAAATATAAAGGGTCCATCTTTCAACAAACTGTATTGAAGTATTAAGTTCATTACTAAGACGCATCCTTGCCCTCCTAGATTGTTTTGGGGAGGGAACATGGAACATATTCACAAGTGATTGCATTATACTCATACGCTTGAAAGAAATCTAAAATAGCTTCCTAGATTGTTTTGGGGAGGGAACATGGAACATATTCACAAGTGATTGCATTATACTCATACGCTTGAAAGAAATCTAAAATAGCTTCAAAAAGGAAGCAATATTTTAAGCAGATCTTGGATTTTTAATGGAAGAAATAAAGAAGCGAATGCATTTGAAGGAAGCAAATTATAATCTAATAAAAGCAGAAAAATATAGTGAGTTCAGGAAAAATAGTAGAAAAATTGCGGACCATAAGATCATTATAGCTAACAATGCTTAAATACTCTTTATTGTCATTCCCTCTTATGGGAATTACTGCCTTGAATCTTTATAAAAACGCTTTTGGGTAAGTACTTTTACATTCTCCATTTTACAAATATGAAAACTGTAGCTCAGGTAAGTGCAATGATTCGCCCAAAGGCACACAGCTAGTATTTGGGCAGAGGGAAATGGACGATTGTTTGTCTAACTGGAATGACTGTTTATTCATATCCTTACTAAACAACACTTGCAGCATGTATATCGGGGGTAATAGGAAATCAGGCTTGAAAGATTAATTCTTAGTTTTGAAGTTTCCTGATTTTGCTAAGTTTTTTACATAAACAATATTGCAAAACTTAGGTCAAGATATCCACCACCCCTCCCCTTCCTTATCCCTCCCATATAGATTTGATCATTCTTTCCTTTATCTGTTGTGTTTATCCCAGTGCTGTACCATTTTCAAATTTATGATTCTCCCAAACCAGCCTGAGGATATAAACAGCTTTATTCATGTTGATATCCCTAATACCTCTACTACATTAGATAGCCAGTCAATTAACAAACATTGAGAGGAACTCAAGAGTAAGGAAATCACCCTTTTGAAATATCATGCCATTGTTTTTCTTTGTTTTATTTTTTTCCATGCCATTATTTTTATGAGGATTACTCAAAGGAGATAAAACACTAATTCAATGTTAAAAGAGACCCTTCTCTTCTCATTCTAGGGCACCTTATCCCTATCTGTTAACAATTATAAAATTTCTGAAAAGCAGCATAATATGATGATGATCAACAACACATTTATAAGTAGGTGTTGCAAATTCAATATGAAATAACCACATAACAGCCTGAATTCTCATTTGAAAAGTTAATTCCCAGTTGTCTTTTCAACTTCATATTGGACCATAAAATTTGAGAATTAAATAGAAAATCAAAATACGACATACAACCCCTAAGAATCTGGAGACAAAATTAGCAAACAGCTACTACTCACTAAAGTAATTTATATGCCCTATTAGTCCTTAGGTGGTTAACATTATAAACATTCTGACAATTTCTTTTCTTTATGGATCAAAAAAAAAAAGCTAGCTGGATGTGTGGATGCTGAACTATTATTGAACAACTCTTCCCCTTTAGGATTTCACACAAACACTTTGTGAAAACCTTCATATTGTTGGACCACATTTTGGAGAAGATCTTATTATAATTATGGTCATTTGGTATTCTTAGAACTAATTACTTTGGTTAGAACCTTGGGTGTATCTTAAATACTAAATTATCCTACAATGTGCTGTAACTTCCTACAAAATGAGAGACTGCCCCACTCCAAAGTGGAAATGGAGCGCCCATTGAGAAACGATAAATTATCATGGATTATTTTTCCAGTGCAGGGGTGTTTCTCAGGCTTCACGTTAGCTAAAGTATTTTCACACAACTATTGACATCTGTCATATCTAGAGAGGCTCAGGAAACAGTGGAGGTCTTCTAATGTGGAGTCACACAGTGTAGACTTTTTCAGGTTTTCTGGTTCTAAGGCAATTCTCGTTTGTTTCTCTAGGCATGAGGAACATTTCGCACTTTAAATAGCAAATAAGGACAACTAAAATGTAAATAATGCAACCTAGCCCCTTTGATCATCTCTGGAGTAATGCAAATTAATTCTCATAATTGCCTGAATCAAATGATCAAATGATTCTCATAATCATAGAGAAATATGGGACTGCTATGATACAAGACACAGGGCTTGTTTGTTGATGGTGATAGTAGTGGGTTGTTTATTCACTCATAATTGGCAATGCATTTGTCCATCTGTCCTTATTGCCGGCACCTTAGCTATTCAAGCAAAACATCATTTGGAATACTTGTCCATATCTCTTTTAATTTTAAAGTTTCTTTTTTTCACAATGACAGGTCATATAATGGTCTCTCAAAGCTATTACTAGATGCTAATTAGCAATGGCTCGGGAAGCAGAGAAATGTCAAAAACAAAGAGGCCATTATTTGGTAGTAGAATGGTCTTTTTATCAAAGGATAAGTGAGCTTCCTTTAAAGGTGAAAAATATGCTTAAATCTTTTGAAGTTAGTTTGTTATGAGTCAAAGTTGTTGTAAGACAAAGATATGCCTTGCTTTTGCTTGGAAAACTACAAGGAGTGAAAAAAGGTGATGGAGTGTTTCATAGGGTGCTTTTGGAGAGGTTCTCTTTTAGGTATTATGTTAACCTCAGGGGAATGGCATCATTCTCACAATAGTCCTTCCCGGCCAGAGTAGTCATTTTACAGATGAAGAAAGTAGGCTCAGAAAGTTAGGTAAATTGCCAAGGTCACTGAACTGGTGAGTGTCCAAGTCAGAGTTCTAACACAGAATCTATTTCTAAGGCCCGTATATACCTTACTAGGATACGCTGAATTGCTTTAGCTCATTGAGCAAAGGAGAAGTAATGGCACCTAATGTCTTATACATTGTCTACGCATTGTCAACTGACTTTCCGAAACTGAGTTGTTCTCCCTCATAACAATATCATGAGGTAGTTAGTGAAAAAAGATTGCTTTTTTTCCTGAGAAGGATAGTAAGTGTTATGGGTATATAAGCCATATGGGGTATCTCCAAAAATAAATGTGGAATTTCCAATCCCTAGTGCCTCAGAACATGACTTTACTCGGAAATAAGTCATTTCAGATGGAATTTAAATCATCTATTAAGAGGTCATATTAGAGTAAGATGGGGCCCCAAACAAATTTGATTGATGTTCTTATCTGAAGGAAACAGGCAGAGGAGAGAATATCACTGAACAAATGAGGCAGGGGGCACCATGAATTTCTAGCAAGCCACTGCCAGGAGCCAAGAGAGAGGCATGGAGCCAAATTGTTCTCTACAGACTTCTGATAAAGTATGGCTTTGCTGACATCTTGACTTCAGACTTCTAGCCTCCAGAACTGTCACACAGCATATTTCTGATGTTTTAACCCACCCAGTTTATGGTATTTTGTTACCCCAGATCTTGGAAAGTAAGACAGGTAGGATCAGAGACATGAAGGAGCTTGCCCAGGGTCACACAGCCAATAAGTGATAGAACCATGATTAGAAAATTAAGTACTGACATCAAAGATACTTTCCAGTACAAATGCCACCTTTTTGAGAGATGAAGCTGATGTTTATTGCTTCAAAATTCCATTTATGTTTATAGTAGTCCATTTACTCTAAATAAAGAATAAAAAGTTTATATATATATATATATATATATATATATATATATATAGTGAAGCAAGTCTTGTAAATATCAACAAAATGGTATTTAGCCATCAATAATTAATTTTTCCATCACTTTTTAAACAGATATAACAGATTCTTCTGAAGTGACATGTGTTGTTGCTCATCCAAAAACTATGTGTTTCCGCATGGATGAAAACCACTTAACATCTAAGGCCTTAGTTTTTATCATCTTTAAAAGATAGTATTGTAAAGCATTTTGCAAATAGTGTAACATGAAGAGAGAAATAAAGATAATTATAAAATATTTGACGAATTTGAAATGACAATATACAAACTTATTTATACTCCCATTTCTGTTGTTTTCAGCCTAAACATTTTTTTAATAGTAAACTACCAGTAAAGTTACATGTACACATATATTTCTTAAGGACCCTCTTTGTAAGACATATGAATACTATGTTTTCCCAAGTTGATATTAAAATACATAATTCAGATTATAATTAGTAACAATTTTGTGAATATTTATTAAAGTTCTTTTTTGTTAATTGATAACTTTTGTTGGAGGGAACATACAAAAGGAGAACTTTTAAAAAATACATGAGGATCTTGTTCTGAATTTAGTTTTCATTTTGGGAAAGCAAAACCAGAATTCAAATATTGCTATATTTTATTTCAGTCTTCAATAAGTAAAATGGTGATTTTTGCATCATTTAACACTTTCCTTTTAGAATAATTGTGTGAACATTTTTTAAGACAACTCTACTTGCAATTTTCCAATCCCTGTCTGACTGGGTCTTAATTAGGGAATAAGCAATTTGGGGATAAGTACCCTGAGTCTGACATATCAGGCCTGGGGTCACAGGTAGTTAGCAACTGGTCTTTTTCAAATGGGAGAAGTAGGGAAGTGTTATCAGACAAAGGTAGATTCCTTTGCCGGAACACTGAATAACCAATTCCTGAGACACCAGGGTTTCAAAGAAAGAATTTATTAGTAGGCACACAGTAGGAGAGCAGATGGCCCATCAACCCAAAATCTCCCTGAACTACAATCATTCTGATAGTTTTATTAGAGAAAAAGATGGGCAAGGTTTAGGATAACCAGCACAGTGGCCCCAGGTGGTATAATTAGAAGTGATCTAATTATTGAGCATGCACAAATTGATTACATGCCTAGTCATAGATAAGAAAATGGGAGAATATTATAATGAGGTATAGGTGACTTATAGGTTAAAGTCTAAGCTACTGTGCATATCAGGTGGGCCCACTTTGCTAGATCCAGTCTTGGTTATCAAGATAACTTAGGACTTGGGGTGGGTTAGCTCTGGGCTGACCCAAGACCCTTCATTAATAATCATTAGGGGTGGTCTTCAGTGATTACGAGACTCTAAAGTTGAAAACCTGGATAACTGGGTACAAATGAAGGTTAGTCAAAAGGTTTTTATAATCACGGGGGCAGAAGATAAGGACTATACAATTAGAGATCAAGGCAGCTGGATTACAATTTAGAGATTTCAGGTATTTCCCTTTGTCTACTCCAATATACCAGAAAGCAAAAAGGAATATCGATATAATGATTCAGTAATCAAAATCATGCCTTAAATCCCGATTTCTCGGTTACAGAAGGACACTATCCTGAGCTTTGTAAACAGAGCTGCTGCTTCAACAGGCATTACGTGTGCCCTGTCAGGATGAAACCCTGAACCGTCCATGGGCCTCAGATTTTTCCAGAACTGGAGCAAGGAGACTCTTGCCATTAAACCTAGGATCAGAAAAAACCAAGAGTAGGTGTGTGCTGACTGCTGAAAATCGTCTTCCTCAGTGGATAAAAACTGTGGGTGGCAGGTGCACGGTTTCTTTTTCCTCATGTTGACAGTGTATGGATTTCTTTCTTTGTTAAGTCTTCCTTGCTACTTGATGCTGAATTCACCCAAAAGTCGGTTAATTGTAATTTTGAAAAGATTATACATTGTTCCAAATACCCTACAGAGGTCATTCTATAGGAAACCCAATATACCAGGAAATATAAATCTATTAACAACTGTGAGACCTATACCAATTATTATTGATCCAGGAAGAACAAATGTTTGACTAACCCAGACTCACTGAAGTGAGAGAAAGCATGACGTGTTCATGAAACTATAAGTACCACAGTAATCAGAGAGATGAGGGTAGGGTTGTGAAAGAGGAGGTGTGAGCGGCCTACAGTCATCTCATGAAGGTGGGGAATAGTAAACTACATAGGATGAATGTGTGAAAAATGGTGCATTCAATCTCTCCTAAATTCTACATGCAAGAAAATTATATTTAATTTTAATTTTAAGAGCATCTACTTATAGAGCAACTGTCATGTATCAGGAGAGGTAGCTCTATCTCATCACAGCCTTGGGAGCAAAGCATCATTTTCCCCATTTTATAAATGAGAAAACTGAGGCTCAGACATTAAGTACCTTGCTCAAGGATTCATAGCTACTAAGTGACAGAGCACAGTCTTAATGGTAACCTGACTTGAAAACCTGTGTTCTGGATCTCCAAGCAGCACTGAGTCAGGCAGAACTAGGTCAGATGACGGAAGAAAGGACAGTGGGCCTGTGCCTGTATTCATAATGAGTAAGGCCTAACGCTTTTTTGCCAGTGATAGTTTATTAGCAGTATTAGCTCTCCAGATTTGCTCTATCCAATAAAGCACCAGCAGCACCCCTACTGTGGCTACTGAGCACTTGAAATGTGGCTGGTCCATATTGAGATGTGATATGAGTATAAAATACACACCAGATTTTGAAAACTTAATGTAAAACTATTTAAGATAAAAGAATGTGATATATATCATCAATAACTTTTATATTCATTACATGTTGAAATGGTGATATTGTGGATAGATTTATTGGGTTAAGTAAAATATATTACAATTAATTTTGCCTACTTATTTTTGATTTTTTCAATGCCGCTACTAGAAAGTGTAATATTTCCTACACACCTCACCTTATTGGATAGCACTGGCACTGAGCCTAAAAGAAGAAAGATAATCAGACACTTTCTGCCTTTGAAAGCCCTTCCTTTTTTCATAGGAGAAAAAAAGACTGTACGATACGTATGTTGCTAAATATTTGTTTTAAAAATGAAAGTTTCTTTTGTAACCTGAGCTGTGGTGGGCCCATCAGTGGGGGGCGTGGAGAAATGAGTTATAATTCACTCTTTCGGTTCTTAAAAAAGTTCTCAGTATTTTCAGGTGAAAAATGAGAATAATAATATAAACCTCAACTAATTGTTATGCAAATTAAATGAGATAATCCATGCAAAGTGTTAAGCTCAGGGACTGTTCCATGATCAATACTCAGGAAGTACTAAGTTCCCTCCTTCTGCTCCCCTGTCCTCTCCTTGTCTGTCATTAAAGGACACCAGTGTCAGTCATGGTAATAACACTCTATTTTATTGCATCACAGATGGGTTTCTCCCCCCTAATCTCAAACTTTCTTCTGCATCTCATCACCCAGTAAATGATAATAGTGTTGCTTTTTTAAAGGTCAGCAGTTTGGGACTGAATTTGTATCAGAAAATAACAAATATCTGGAAGTAAATTCAATTTGTAAGTATTTACTCGTCCACATAAACTCTGCTTCCAATTTAGCGGACCAAATACTAAAATTTTATGAACAAACCAACTGATGCATGGCAATTCTTGATTTTAAAATAGCTCAAGGCTTACAAAAAGTCAGTTACGCTTTTGTATTCATCTCTCCCTCAATTTCCTTTAATGAAGCACCCCCAAAGTTTCCTTTTTCCATAGCTTTAGAATTTGCAGAAATTTCTTTCCCTAAACTGATCCTGAAAGACCTCTGACTATTCCTTTTGGTTTTAGTCCTTGATTCTTTATTAAATGTTCATTCACATCATCATTCATTCACTCACTAAATATTTATTGAACACTTTGTTATGTGGCACGAACTGTTGGAAGTGATGAGTATATATATATATATATATATATATGAAGTGTTCAATAAATTGATGAATTCTCTATACTATTGGGGCTCACATATTAGAAAGGCAACACACATTTAATAAGTAACAAAACACATGGACAATGAGCAAAAAGCCACAAGGAGCTATGGCAATATAAACAAGAGGACTTGAGCTTAGGCCAGGAGAGTAGCTCCTGAAGCAGAAAGATTTAAAGTGGGACTATTAGAAGGAGTAGGAGTCAACCTGAAAGATATTTTCCAAGCCACAACCATGGCTCTGTACTCCACATCCTATGCCTGTTGTTGTGGTACCTTTAAAAATAATATAAACTTGGGCATTATCACTGTTGGCCAAAAGACATCAGTAGGAATATCAAGTTGAATATGGAACATTAACATGCAATTAATTTCTCAAAACTTTCTCTAGGATGATGCGACAATTGAATACTATCCTGCAGAAGTTATGGTCCTAATTTTTTTTTTTTAAGAGGATCATCTCTGAATTTTAAGTAAATATCAGAGTATTCTCAGAAGGGATAATGAATATACTTAAAATCACCTGCTAAAATTACTCTTAATGGAATTCTAGGCATTATTCATTTTTTTATTAAGAAATTAATGCAAGGAAACATCCCACATTTAGGAGAAAAAACAAATAATCCCCTGAGTGCCACTCTCCAAAGACTACACTGCAGCTGAGAAATCAGGATTTAAAGGATGACTTTGATCACTGAATCATTATATAGATATTCCTTTTTGCTTTCTGATACATTGGAGGAGACAGAGGGAAATACCTGAAATCTCTAAATTATAATCCAGCTGTATTGATCTCTGATATTGATTGTCTATCCTTTATCTTCCTCCCCTGTAATTGTAAAAACCTTGTAACTAACCTTCATTTGTTCCCAGTGTGCTGGTTTGAATCTGTGGTAGACCCTAGAAAAGCCATGTCCTTTAATCTCCATTCAATATTGCTGGCCGGAAGCTTTTTGATTGTTACCATGGAGATGTGACCCACCCAATTGTGGGTGGTAGCTTTTTTTTTTTTTTTTTTTTTTTTTTTTTTTTTTTTTTTTTTTTAAGACAGAGAGAAGGAAGGAAGGATAGAAGGAAGGAAGGAAGGAAGAAAGGGAAACATTTTTAAACATTTTCTTGTTTTATTGTATTCTGTTTCTCCGTTTTTGTTACATGGGCTGGGGCCGGGAATCGAACCGAGGTCCTCCGGCATAGCAGGCAAGCACTTTGCCCGCTGAGCCACCGCGGCCCGCCCTGTGGGTGGTAGCTTTTGATTAGATGGTTTCATTGAGGTGTATCTCCACCCATTCAAAGTGGGCCTTGATTAGTTTACTGGAATCCTTTAAAAAGGAAACATTTCAGAGATGGTACCTTTTTAGAGCTATGAGAATCACAAGAACCCACTTAGACGGAGATTTTTGGAAAAGTCCCCAGGAAGCTTCATGAAAGAAGCCTGGAGAGAAAACAGCAGACGCTGCCATGTTTGCCATGTGCCTTTCCAGTTGAGAGAGAAACCCTAAACTTCATTGGCCTTCTTGAACCAAGGCATCTTGCCCTGGATGCCTTAGATTGGGCATTTCTATAGCCTTGCTTTAATTGGGAAATTTTCACAGTCTTAGAACTGTAAACTAGCAACTTATTAAATTCCCCTTTTTAAAAGCCATTTCATTTCTGGTATATTGCAGTCCAGCAGCTAGGAAACTAGAGCACCCAGTTATCCAGTTTTTCGACTCTACAGTCTTGTAATCACTGAAGACAACCCCTAACGGTTATCGATGAAGGACCTTGGGTCAGCTCAGAACTAACCCACCCCAAGTCCAAAGTTATCTTGAATTCTGAAACTGGATCTATCCAAAATGGGCCTGCCCTACACATGTAGTAGCATAGACTTTAACCTACAAGTCACCTATACCTCATTATAAAATTCTGCCATTTTCTTACCTGTGACTAAGCATATAATCAATCTGTACATACTCAATAATTAGATCACTTCTAATTATATCATCTGGGGTCACTGCACTCATTATCCTAAAAACATACCTATCTTTTCTCTAATAAAACTATCAGAATTACTATAGTTCAAGTTGACAGATTTGGGGCAGATAAGCCATCTGCTCTCCTACTATGCACTTAGTAATAAACTCTTTCTCTCTTTGAAACCCAAGTGTCTCAGGAATTGGTTCTCGAGCGCATCAGGCAAAGAATCTACAGCCTTTTCCAGTAACAACATCATGAAGAACATCAGACAGAAACTAGGGATAGTACCCCTATCAAATGATGGTACTTTAAAAATATATATTCAGTTAACAATTACTGAACACTGAGCTGATGCTGGGCACTTACTTCCAAATCTGTTAAATCCTTTTATTCTCAAACCCCCTTCCAAGGAAGAATTTTTACCTCCACTTTAAACCTAAGAAACTGATGCTCAGAGAATTGAGATGACTTGCTAAGCTCATAGAGCACATAAAATAGGGAATATACACATCACCCTGTAATTTCTCACTCATCTCAGTATACCAAACACTGATTAAGTCAGTAGTTACTGGCTGGGGAAGGAATGGTATGTGGCCTTGGTTGTCTAGGTAATTAGAGGAGAATCCAGATACCTTCCATTACAAAAGGAGATCCTCCTTTACTGTGTCCTGCTTTAGTCTCTCTGGCTGAAGGCTTTGTGTTTCCTGGGTCATTGCCCACAGGAATAACACTGTGAATGCAGATTTGAACTTCCATACCACAAATGCTATCATAAAACTCTGCATGTCTAATTTTTTTTTATTTCAAAAATTAAAAACAATATATATATAAGTAATAAAAATTAAATTAAATTAAAAGACAAACATTTCCAAAACCTCTACACATCTAAGGGTAAAGTAAATGTCCTTAACCACCTTCTTGCCATCACACACATGCATGGCACACACGCACACACACACACACACACACACACACACACACACACACACACACACACACACACACACACACACACACATATCTTTGCTTGGCTAACTCCTCCTACTCGTTCCCTGCATTTGAGGTTTGATACCACCTCCTCCAAAACATCTGCTCTATTCCTGTCTTGTGCACTTCTACTACTTGGGGTTCTCTAATTTCAAGCCTTTATTTTGCCCACTAATTATGTCACTGGTCTATCTGCCTTTGAACTGTAAGGTGAAAACAGGGGTGGATCCTAATTTTGTGGTGCCTTAAGTATATGCAATTTGAGGGGGAAAGAGCTCTTTAAGAAAAATAATTCTAAATTACAAATACATAATTAGTGGCACAGACAAATATTTATTTAGAAGGAGAAAAACAATCACATTAAACTAGGAATTCGTAAAGCTGATGAATGTTACAAACATCCTCATACCCAGAAAAATAAAATCCGTTTTAATCATTGTCTCACATGACTCTGTAAAATTTATACAAACTTCTGTGTCCAACAATTTTAAACCACTTTTCACTCTACCCCCTTCTGCATTCCTTCAGCATTATAGGCAAGATTTTACAGTGTGATGGCTTAGGGACTTGCACCTTCTGCTATGGAGTCCAGTGAATTGGCAGAGTGAGCAAAAGGATTTCTAGACTACTCCCACCCTTGGGTAGTCAGCATGAAATAAATACACGGAGAAGTGACTGTGAACCATATAGACATATCCTGTTTAATCCAAACCTATTCTATATTCATCTATCTATCATCTAACTATCAATCTAACTATATAACTACCAACCTATTTACCTACCTATCTACCTAATCTTATCATTTCAAACTTCCCTTAACTTGATCTTTAAAATATCCGTAGCAACTCCAGTGCCACCTGTCCTAGAAGGAAGTCTGTGGTGCGGAAAATGGAGTGCAAAGGGACACAGGTACTGATCAATTATATCTATCTACTCTTACTTTAATTTAATTAATTAATTTATTTTGCATGGGCAGGCACGGGAAATCGAGCCCAGGTCTCCGACATGGCTGGTGAGAACTCTGCACCTGCGCTACCATTGCCTGTCCCATGTTTGCAATTTATAGCTCTATCCATATCTATATCTAGATGCAAATATTTCAAATCCTCCCAAATATATGAGCCAACCACATTCTAAGGCCGGGGCTATGTAGACGGCTGTGCACCTGAGGATCTTCAAAGATTAAGCTCCACAATAAATCTACTTTTGGATGTGTGAGAAGGATGTCTTTATGACTTGAATCCTCACTTCTCTTATACTTATTCCTGTGTCTTATATATACTGGATAATCAAAACATATTCATTGAGTGAATGATTCCAATTCGGTCATGTCAGTTTTTAGTCACATGTTCATAACCACTTAAGTGTTTAGTACAGTTATTAAAAATAATTACTTCAATTATTAAAAATAACTCAGAGTAAAAAGAAATGCATGTTACAAGGGATGCCACATTAGCATTAAAAATTCATTTGGGGCTATATCTCAAGCATAGTGTTATTATTGTCATAAATATCATAATTCTAACCCTGTATATTTTTTTTTTTTTTTTTTTTTTTTTTTTTTTTTTTAAACATTTTCTTGTTTTTATTGTATTCTGTTTCTCCGTTTTTGGTACATGGGCTGGGGCCGGGAATCGAACCGAGGTCCTCCGGCATAGCAGGCAAGCACTTTGCCCGCTGAGCCACCGCGGCCCGCCCTAACCCTGTATATTTTGAAGGAGCTGCTTTCCTTTGTATTGTCAAGAGCCATTAGTTAATGATTTGTCAATCCTTTCTAAATGAGCATATGGACACTCACTAAGGCTATAGCTATGGAGGAGGCTGTGCACATGAGGAACAGGAGACAAAAATTAATGAAAGGCAAATTGAAATCAAGGAGCCAATGTCCATGAACAAGACAACAGCTAAGCAAACAGGTGCATACATGCAATAGAATACTACTCAGAAATTTTTAAAAAAAGGAATAATCGGATACATGCTGCAAAATTGAAGAATTTTAAAATAATTACGCTATGAAAGATGTCTTAAAAATATAAACTGCATAATTCAATTCATATAAAATTTTAGAAAATGCAAGCTAATTTACAATGACAGAAAGCAGATGAGTAGTTTCTAGGAGAAGGCAGTAAGGAGTGGGAGGAGGAGAGTAAAAAGGTTAGCAGTAAATTTTTGGGGAGGGATGGATATGTTCATTATCTTGATTTTGGTAATGGTTTTATGGGCATATACCTAAGTCAAAACGATAAAATTACAAATTTTAAATCTGTTCAGTTTATCGCATGCCCATTACACCTCAATAAAACTGTTAGAAAAATCAAGGAGTCATGTATTTTTTGTTGCTTTACCAAAATAAAAGAACTTAATCAGTATTTATAGCAGATGTCCTTGAGGAGGTAGACCCAGTTATGTCCCAGATGTGTTCTTTTTGCATAGATTTGTATGTCTGCTTTTATACATACTTACAAATTCCACACCAACTCCTGAGCCTCCTCAAAGATTTATAAAGGGTAAAATATCCTTATCAGCATTTCTAAAGAATCCCTATTTCTAGAGTGTGCACAAGACCAAGAGGGATTTGGCAAAGCAAATAATAGCCTACGTAATGAAAGAGCAATCCTTATTCTCCAACAAATGCACCGCATTCTAAAACAAATGGATGGGATAAAGTCCCATTGTATTAGGATAACCTTCTTACACATATGACACAAGGGCACTTTAAGTGAAGGAACACTTGCATTTTCAGAAGAATCTAATTATTTGATTAGTCTTATGGCCCTATTTGATGACTTATCAAATATTATAATATTTGCATTGGAAACTTCTGTAAAATTGACTTTGCCACATTGAGGTCTATAGATGGTTTTGTATAAATAATCCCCGCCAGATATTGGGGTCTCTTTGGCCAAATTTTTACTACCTGTGGAAAATGTGTTGAATGGCCAACAGGAAGAAATATTAGTAAATTATATATGTATTAAAATGAATGCAGGTTATTTTCCTACATGATAAATTGATGTTTTGGAAAAAAAATGTTTAAATAAAATTTCAAGTCAACAGGAGAGAGCTGCAACCTGGAGAGTTACATGCTGTAATAATAAGATCAGGACAGTTGTATGTGGTAGCAATAGCTGCTTTTCAGGTGTGTAATGTTTGTTTCAACATGACAATAACTCCAGGCATTAGCTAAGGTAGGTAACACTGTTCACATTTTATAGTTTTCAAACATTTTTTTAAATAAGTTAAGAAGTGAAAGCCCTCTCTCAGCTCTCAAATGCTTCTGGTTCCAACTCCTCTCATAGCAGCATTTGGGACTTCGGCACCTCTTCCTATGTTTATATAGCCAGGTTTAGACATTGGAGTGTTGTTTTCATTCCTTATGTTGTGTTCACGCATGGCTTTTTTCTGCACCTCCCCTCACCCCTGCCAGCACACAGTGTATTTTCAAAACTCAATATGTGCCTTGCTTTAATGGTCTCACTACTTGTACCATCCCGGTCTTCATGGGTGGGTTATGTCTTTATAGATTTCCAGACTCCTAACCATATGCAATGAAAACATTTACTTAGTATATATTGTTTCCCTTGTACTTTAAGCATGCATTTGCTTTTGAAAAATGAGAAACATTATTGTATACTTGATATCTTTCATATGTATTTTTATCTCCATCTAGACTGAAGTGCTACATGTTGGACCAAAGATGATTTGCAACCATTAGGAGTTTCCTGGAGACAGGCAGAGCTGGATTTGAATGTTTTCTCTAATTATCTGCAATCTGTTTTGGACAAGTTACTGAATCTCTTGATATCTCTTGGTGATTTTTTAAATTTGCTTGGTTTTGTTGTTTTTACCCATGTATAAGAAAGAAGTGGTAACTGTTTTTCTGGGCTAAGGTAAAGAAGATATGAAATAATGTATGTAAGGCATGCCTGGATGTTAATAGGAGAGCAATAAATGGTAAACTAATGTTCTATTGATGCTGTTTTGTTGCCATTATTTGTTGCACAGTTACAGATTATATCCAGATATCAAAAATTTTTTATGTGCAATGTTACTGATACATATTCACTTACCATATACTCATCCAAAGTGTACAATCAGTGATTCACAGTATCATCATATAGTTGTGCATTCATCACAACAATCAATTTTTGAACATTTCCATTACTCAAAAAAATACATATAAGAATAAAAAGAAAAAGAAAAATGACAAAACACCCAGAACAGCTCATGCCCCCTATGCCCCCTATTATTTATTTATTATTTGTACTGATTTTTTTTTTTTACTCATCTGTCTATATACTGGATAAAGGGAATGCCAGCCATAAGGTTTTCACAATTATATGGTCACAGTGTAAAAGCTATATAGTTATAGAATCATCTTCAAGAATCAAGACTACTGGAATATAGATTTTCTAGTCCACTAAAAACTAAAAAGATGTATATATATATATATATATAATGCATAAGAATAATCTCCAGATGGATCTCTCAACTCTATTTGAAATCCTCAGCCACTGAAACTTTATTTTGCTTCATTTCTCTTCCCCCTTTTGGTCAATAAGGCTTTCTCAATCCCACGATGTCAGGTCCTGGCTCATTCCTCTGAATCCTGTCCCACATTGCCAGGGAGATTTACACCCCTGGGAGTCATGTTCCATGTAGGGTGGGGAGGGCAGTGATTTCATCTGCCAAGTTGACTTAGAGAGAGAGGCCACATCTGAGCAACAAAAGAGGTTCTCTGGAGGTGACTCTAAGGCATAATTATAAGTAGGCTTAACCTGTCCTTTGCAGGAATAAGTTTTATAAGGGCAAGCTCTAAGATCGAGAGTTTGACCCATTAAATTGGTTGTCCCCACTCTATGTGAGAATATCAGGAATTCTTCAGATGTGGAAGTGTAACATTTCCACATTTTCCCCAGTCCCTCAAGGGAGCTTTGCAAATACTTTTTTATTCTTTGCCCACATTACTCTGGGATGTATTGGGGGCATCACTCTAACCTGTACAAACCAACAAGATCTCAAGCCTTATTCAAGATTTCACATATTTATGGTATTTGAACAAACTGACCATATGTGGTAAATTAGATATTGTGCTACAGAAAATATAAATTTTGCAACAAATAAACATTTCTTTCTTTGGTCTCACACCACACAGACATTGAAGTTTTAATCAACCTTTACCCTTTAGTTTGATTTACTTCAGTACTAACCAGATCTGTTGCATTCATGTCTCTAAGTGAAGTCTATCTCCTTTTCAGCTTCAAAAGATGTTTTTGAAGAGCTTTCAGTCACTGCCTAGATTTTTAGGCAGAAAAATATTCCATAGATCATGGAATAATATTCCTCAAAGCAAACTGACCCTCACAAACATATTGGCTTGATCTGACAAACCTTGCAATGGAGCAAATGAAGAAAATTGCAGCCAGAATAAGCCATTTGGGGTCTTCCGAGTCATCAAGCCCATAGGAGATAATGAAAACATACATCACCCATAACCTTTTCGGTCAACCAGGCTATTGAACATAACAGGAACATAATGGCTTTCCTGAAGTGTCAGAAATTCTCTGGCCCTGCCTACACGATAGTTCATCAAATTGCTTCATATTTATTGCTCCAATCTGCACTGAGCTTTAATATGCCTGCATCTTTCCCTGAAACCTTCAGGCCCCAGGAAATTGTTGTGCCTGAATGCCATACTACCTGAGTGACAATGACCCTGAAAAGTTGAAAATTAAGCCTGCTACACTATAGAAATAAAAAGAAGGGAAGGGAATCTAATGTTAAAAATAAACGTTTTAAAGATTTCATGAAAAAGTCGATGCAATTTGCAACTTCATTTATTCTAGTGACAAGCTGATAAAATGTTGGTGGTACAAATGCATCAGAAAATTTGACACAAATTGAAAGTGACTACACATTCCATTATCCCAAACTCCCATGGTACTGGGAAATGATTGTTAAAGACAGTTTCTCATATGTCTTAGATGCATGGGGTTGTCTATAGGAAATAATATCCTTGATTATCAGGAAAGACAAGCATTCAAAAGGAGGCAAGAGTTTGCAATTCAAGGATATAAGCCTCACTATTTTGATTACTTGCTATGCAAACACTTTCATCAAGAGATATTAAAATATACAAATAAAATTGGTTATAGAAATAATTCACTGGGAAGTGATTCATTAACAGAAAAGGCAATGTGGTCAGTAAATAAGGCTCGTTGAGGTATTTTTGCAGTTTTTCTGAAATTGCATATATTTCAACACATTCTATTCATGGAAAAATTAAGAGAAAACCTTTAAAATATGATGCATCAAATTGAATTTTAAATTTTCTTTAGATACATTTGTAAGAAATAAAAAGCACATTAGGAATTTAGCTTATGGTCTTTTGAATTACCTTTGTTTTTTTCTTCATAATGCATTTTTGTAAGATTGATATGGCATGACTTATGCAAAGAAAAATTGTATAGTCAATCCAGTCTTAACAGTTGGAGAAATTTCAGGGTGGCTACCTATTTATGCTAATATAAAGTCATATGATAGTTGCTATTTCCTCTATTTTATACTTGGCAAAATAGACCTCAGGGAACTTAAAGATTCTTCCCCGGCTCACACAACTGATACATGACAAAGTTGGAATTTGAATTTAAGTTGACATCACTTGAAAGATTTGAGTACTTTAGTGTATATGCCATCACTTCTAGTAGATTCTGATCTGATTTTTCATTCAATTCTGAGTATACCATTTTACAGCATCTTTCACAATACTTAGTGAACACATTAGAAAATGTCTTCAGACTCATTATTTTAAAAAAACTTCCTAATTTACTAATTCATCCTCATTACTGAGAATGTACTAGTTGCTAAGTACCATGTTTGGTACTCAAGTGCCATAATACCAACGATTGTAGTATTAGAACTCTCACGTGATATGGTTTTAATCCACATGATATGGTTTTCTAGCTCCTCAGTGTCTGTCTTTGTGAATATTTCAGTTTATTAATTTCCTCAAAATACAGGGTTTAGAAGCAAATATTAAGTATCAATTATACCTGCATAACATAGAAACCAGCAGGAGTATCATACCCATAGTTTGGATCTTGTCACATCAATGAAGCCCTTGAATTAATTTACAACAAATGGTAGCATCGACATGGCTAATCCTACTTAGGCTTTGCAAACAAATTTTCAAACCTTTTCATATAACCTACTGCCAAAGCACGTTTGTTTCTTTCTGAAAGTAAACACTTGGTAGCTTCTACTCCTATGCTGAGTTTTCCACATGTTCATACCTAGATTAAAAGTTTTTTGTGGTCTTTATCATCAGTCTAACCAGCAAATATCAGGATGAAACATGACCCTTTCTTTCCTGCATTAGATATTATCAAATCATGCACCATATTACAGACCATTCATTATTTATCTGATGTTGTATTTTGTTTTCCTCCATTATACAATAAACTTCCCGAGTGCAGGGATTATGTATACTTTGCTTACCAGTGGATCTTCAGTGGCTAGGACAGCTTCAGTAGAATAGTCAATCATAAGTAATTTTGAATTAATAAATGGATGAAGCTATTGACTTTTTAGTATCAAAAGCATAATTTCACCGAATTTGAAATCAAATTTTGTTGTTGTGTTTTGTTTTCAAGGTTCAGATAAAATTCCATTGTAGGAAATATTTGTTGCTTTGCTGCTTTTTGCTGCTGGGCTACATTGGACCGTCCTGAGGCTCGTTTAGTATTGCCCTGACTTGTACCCAGTGTTCCCTTAGCTTACACTGGCCAACCTTCTGCTTTTCAACTGAGCAAACTCCTTCATTTTAGATTTTTTTTTCTATTGTAGATCATCTGTAAATCTGTTTTGACCTCCTGATGGTAGTTTCTCCTCCACTCATGTTTCTAGGTGCAGTTCTATTACTGTCCTTTTCATTTTTCACTGTGATTATCTGTTTAAATGTCAGTACCTTGGAGCACAGAATGTGTCTCTAAATCTGTCTTCATATTCCTGGAAACAAATAGAATCCCTGGAACAGAGTAAGCTATTATCATCTTCACTATTATTGAACTTTATTTCTGGTGGAATTTATCTGCAAACCCTTCACCAACACACCTACCACAGCA
This sequence comes from Tamandua tetradactyla, assembly GCF_023851605.1. Taxonomy (NCBI): domain Eukaryota; kingdom Metazoa; phylum Chordata; class Mammalia; order Pilosa; family Myrmecophagidae; genus Tamandua; species Tamandua tetradactyla. The sequence goes on along the minus strand of NC_135334.1, from coordinate 63,812,562 downwards.
AAACCACATTCTCAGGGTGGCAATGACTGATACTGATGGACTTTAGTTGCTGAGGAGATAAGAAAGCACAGCACCTTAGAAAGAGCCAGTCCACTGAAGCAGGAGCTTAACTGTGTGACAATGAACAGATTTTTATTTTGTTTGAGTGTGGAGGGGAATTGTTAAATGAATGAGGAAGAGAGTGAAAATTCAAGACAGAGACATGTATGTTTTAAAATTGCCCAATGTTCCAACCAGAATGTGTGCTCTAGGTACGACTTTTCCCTGGCAGATAAATTCCTTTTATTTTCTACTATCTTTTCCATTTTCTCTTCCATATTGTTGCTCGGCTCCTCAACACCATCCACCCTTCCCTTCTCCCACCTAGTCCCTTACTGACACTTAGAGTGCGATGTTAACTCCATGACAACTTGACTTTGCAAGAGAAGATGAGAGGGGGATATATTGAGAAATGGAGAATCACATTTAAAAATGGGTAACAAGATCAACTCTAATAACAATGACATGCCTCAGGAGGCTTCTGCAGCTCAAGTATCACACAGACTTTGGTTCATCGTCTGACTCTGCCACTGCCTGGTTGTATAAATTGGTTAAGTTCATTAACTCTCTGAGCTCTAACTTCCTCAATTGTCTGAATGGATAACTACTGCATATGGTGACACTAGGAAGATATAAAATAACCCATCAAAATGCCTGGCAAATAAGGGCTCAGTAAATGTATACTGAATTCAGTTGAATTAAAAGAAAATTGTATGGTCCTTAGATATTTATCTGATTTCATTCACACAATATCACGTTTTAAAATTTTAGGAAACTTAGATTTAAATTTCTGAGATTGATCAGTTAACAACTGGTATAATAAGAATTAGTATGTCCAAAAACAAAGGAAATGGTATTTAAAAGGACCTATTGCCACTACTAGCAGGTCAGAAAATTTCTTGAGACTGTAGACAACATTATGATATGACATATAAGGAAAAGGAATTTACGTTATTTGTTCTCTCTAAATAGTGATTCGTATTAGTGAATATTAACAGTGAATAATTATGAATGAAAATTTTCCAAGTAATGAACTGTGGTTGATTTCAATATAGGCTGTAGCCAACTCCTGTCTGCTGATCACCCCTATTAAAACAAATACATGGTTTTACCCAATTGACACCGCCACTGATACAAAAAATATTTGAAGATCTAGGAGCTATTATTTATTGTATATAGCGTTAATACATCTCTTTGAGTTTTGTGACCTTCGGATAATAATCCTATACTTTAGAGAAAAACAATCAAAACAAAGGTGATCTTGGATTAATGAGACAGAGGCTTAATGATTCCACTCTACACAACCACAATCTTTCTCCAACGCTCATTAAAATCTGAAGTTTCCAGGGCAGTTTACACTTTGTTCTGGAAAAGTAAGACCACCTGCAGCAGGCATTTATTGAAGAAGTATTCTCAGAAGCCTGGGTGTTTTGAGTGCTGTGGTTCTGCAAGCCTGTGCAGATGGGAGCTCTTTTCCTCCCTCTCCCTTTTTGCAGTAAGGGAAGCCCGAGGCATTTTTCAATGAAGCAGCTCTGGGCGAACCCTAAGGGCCTGTCTCTCTGCTGTACCCAGCTGAGGGAGACTGAGTAGGAGGGGGTGAAACTGGAGAAGATGAAAAGCGTCACCACTGCTGTCTCACTTGAACCCTTGCTCAAGCATGGAGCATCTAGTAAACAGCATTCCGAACGCACAAGGCCCTCTTGTCAGAGCCTGTGATCAACCACTTAGTAGCCCAAAAATCGTACCTGAGGCAAGGCCAGCTCCCCTTTGTTGAAACAGGAAAGGCTCCTCCTATTTTGGGGCCCGCAGAGGTGGTTATCTATGAAACCTGGTATTGAGATCTCAGGACAGTGAAAATCATTTCATGGAATTAGAGATGGATTAGGAAGGGTTTGGGGATTATCTGCTCACTTTGCTTCCTATACACATGGGATAAACTCTGTAAAGTCTGCAAGTTGGCATTTTCTAGAGTCAGGACTAAAAACGGCTCTTCAAATCTTTGATATGTATTGCTGTCACTCAGAACAAAAAATAAATGTCCTTTGAGATGAACTGTTAATTTTAAACCACCTGTGAAACATCACAGTATCTTTTACTGATGAAGCTTAACTCCAGTTTTCAGAAATGAACAACTCATTATTGCCTAGACAAGTGAAATGCAGGATCCGGGGTAAGAGACCTTTGTTCCACCCCCGTAATTACTTTTGCTAGCAGTATAACCTTGGAAGCGTGTGGAAACTCTCCAAGGCTCAGTTGCCTCCTTGGTAACTAGCTTTCATCGAGCACTGCCAGGGATTATGCCAGACACATTACTATATTTTCTTAATCGATCCTTACTACAATCCTTTGAGTAGGAACTATCCTAATTCCCGATTTCACAGTGAGGAAATGGGTTCGGAGAAATTAGTAACTTACAGAAGGTAAGCAGCTAGTCAGTGGAAAAACTTGTGCATGGACCACAAACTACAGAGATTGTGTTCTTATCTACTATGTTACTTGGGTATAATAATACCTTATTTTTAAAAGTGAATAAGATAACATATCAAAACTATTTAGCTAATAGGACAATGTCTGACACATGGTCAGCATTTACTAATCATAAGAATTACACCAGAATTAGTTCTTTTGCTCACTTCTGTGCCTCGTCCTTTCACTGTTTAGGACCCTATTATCCTTTCCAAATGTAAGTGGGTACAGTCTCTTCCCAGCTGTTCATCTGTCTAGGAACCCAGCTTTGAGAGGCATCCCTTCCTCTCTGACCTACTTCCTTTTCCCATCACTCCATGCTCTTCCCCCTTCCATATGGATGCATGTGCATCTCTCTCTGCATCACATTTTCAAACTCCGAGGCCTTTCAGTTTTAGAAACCTGAAGATGCTTCAACAGAAGTCAGTCCTATTAATGTATGGTGAGATGATTCCTGTTTAACCATCAAAGATGCAAATTTTAAATTAAAGATTAAAGCCTAACAAGCTATAAAATATGTATTGCAAGACAAGAAAGGGTATATTATCAAGACTAGGGAATGAAAGAATCCTTGCAAACGTAAAAGAAAGTTACCAAAATTCACGTTAGAAGGAGGAATGTTGTTTAGTGAAAGCCCGAATTAGAGTCCTGTTCTTCTCAGTTCTTAGTAAAGAGACAGAGGGCTGCGCAGGCTCATTCATTTCTACCAGGTGATGTTCCCATTGCTGTGGAATGAGGTTAATACATCTTTCTGTCCCAGGAGTGAGGTGAGGATTTATTAATAAAGGCACAACACAACCACAGCAACAAATGTTCCCATTTAGGGCCCCTTAGCATGTACCAGTGTGCTAAGAAGTTTGCATGATACTTGATTTCAGTACTAACATTCCCATTTTGCACGGGAGAAAACTGAGGCTCAGCTGTGATGTTTTATGGGGCAATTCCTTTTTGACTAAAGAATGCCAAGAAATGTCATTTATTATTGCTTTCTCTTTAAAATGTAAGTGAATAGAAGTTTGCAGAGTCATTTTAGGCTGCTGTCAAGAAAATGAACTATCATTTCATGCCCACCCTTCCCTTCCACTGCCTGGCTTCCCAGCTGTGCTATGTACACTTACAACTGCCACTTGTTTATAACTCTTTACCTTCTTGTGTCCCTGCTGTCTGCATCTCATCACTATAACTCAACAAAACAGAATGACGAGGAAACAATGTTTCTGTTTAGACAATAAGGTGGCCCAAAGTTTTGCATGACTTCTTAATAAATTGTAAAATGCCTCTCTCACTCTCTCCTCCCCTAAACTTATGTCCCTCTCTTACTTCTTATTACCATGACAAGAACCTACCCAGCTAGATGGAATCAACATAAAATTTTAGTGAGTGGGTATGAGCTTCACTCTGGGGGAAAAATGGCATTCATTCACTACAACAACCTACCAAAAGAACCTCAGGGTTAGTATGAGGATTAAGTAAGCTTATTCCTGAGTTTATTCCATATATCTTTATTGAGCAAGGTTGATTACTGCGCATCAGTCAGTCAATGAGAGAAACGTACTTTCTGCCCTCAGGGAGTCAAAGATTAACGGAGGAGATCAACTTTGTTGATGTCATTTAAAGGTGGGAATGGGAAGTGTGCATCTGTGTCTTGTTCCACTTGTTTGATAGTGGTAAAAGTAGCAGTAGTTATGGTGGTTGTTGAAATAGCTCACCTGCGGTGTTGCTTACTATATGCCACACACTGTTCCGTGTGTCTTCCAGGCAAGGTCTCACTTAAATGACTGAAGTGGTAAGATTTGTCATGCCACTTTCATGCTTTAACCATCCAGGCTTTCTTGGAGATCCATATTAATGGGTAAGCCAGCTGGGCATATCAAAGATATCAAGAGATCATAGGGCACTAACCCATCACTGGAAATGGAGCCTGCCAGGGGATATCATATTTACTAAAATACTCTTCTTGGAGGGAGAAAAAAAGTGATTGGGAAAAACAGTTTCTATAGCTTCTGGTCATGAGGGTGAGAACCCTGAATGGGCATGCTTGAGTAGTAAGAGTCCCTCTCTAAAGTACAATCAAAACAGAAGGGCTCTAGATAACTTACACCTCCTTTTTTTTTTTTTTTGCAGATGGGGTGGGCATGATGGAACTAAAAATGAATTGGTCTCCATAACAAACCACAGACCAGGCTCCACCAGTAATGTCCACTGTCTTCTACATTCTTCTTAACATATGTTGGAGAGAACTAAAATAAACTATGATTTAAAGAGTCACGAAATTATTAACTTACTAAGTCATCTTTATGCTTCAGATATATCCTGAACTTCAGAACTGTGTGGATTTCCTATTTTCCAAATCCTTCCTCTTCTGATATCTATCTTTTTATCCTTAACCGCCAGCATTCTCCTTTTGTACAGATACACCTCCCCAATTCCCATTCTAAATATTTGCTTATCTAAATTCTCCTCCTAGAATGAGTGTTCCATAAGCATTGTAACTTATCCCATATATCTCTCTGTACCCTATGGGTGCCCCGCATGATGCACAAAATGAGTATAATAGATATTTGCTAAATATTTATTTTCTCCCAAAGAAAATATCCTAGAGACAGGTTTAGTAAATCAGATCTACCATACCTAATAAAATCTTATGCACAGATCAGGCACCTAATAAATAATTGCTGATTTTATAATCTGATCCTGTGTTCCTTTAAATAATTTTCTCTTCATTTCTCCTAACAAGAGGAAATAATATTCTTTCCCTTTCTTCAGATAATCTCTTTCGATATTCTTGTATTTCAGAACACTCAAAACTGATTTATTATTTGAACTCTGAAGCATGCTAAAAAAAATGTGTTATTTATAGACTAATTGGCAAGCCATACAAGTGCAATGCTGGCAGCCCAATTTCTAGGTACCGTCTTGTTTGGTTCGTAACTTGACAAGTTGGCATGCTTGAGGTTAATGAGAAATTTCATTTTAAGTGACATACTAGGCATTTAGGAAAGAAACAGTCATGTTAATAATGAATTGCGTGTTACATGTATGCAGTAACATACATGTAACATACAGTCCTTGCAATTTTTCATTAAAAATATAGTGAATGGTTTCCTTTGCTTAATTCTAGATAAGAGGAAAAAGAAAGAGTACCACCCAGGATATAGAGAAATAGGATGCCTCTTAATAACCTCATACGGGAAATAAAATTTCAGGGTGAGAGCCCAGGTGGAAAACAAACAGGCTTAACCCTCTGCCAGGTGGGGAAGCATAAAATAAAATTGAATTTTTTTAATCTTATTTCTAAATAATTGTTTACAATCATACTAGGAAAATTTCATTAGGCCTCATGAACATTCTTTGAAAATAACCTATTACTTCTATATAAGAAACAAGGCTTTCATAAAAGCAGTGACTAGAGAGCCAAATAGCACTCAAATTAGGTCTGTGGGAAGGTGTGGTTCAACAAATGATTATTTATTCAATAAATATCTGCTAGCACCTACTGTGCGATAAGCAAGGTGCAGGGTGCTAGAGTAAGAACAGGGGATGGCAGACAAGTACTGTCCCTGCCCTTAAGAAATAAACAATCTGGTGAGAAGAGCTTGCATTTCTGGTAGGGCTCAAGAGTAATGCATTAATGGGTAAGAAACTCCATGGATGTCACTACAGCAAGTGAAGTTGTCATGAAGAGATATATTTCATTTTTCTTCAGAAAGCCAGAACCTGGTCTAAATTAATTCTGTAAGAAATACTTGAAATATAAGGTCTAGTAATTTTGTTAGTTTGGCAAAAGCTTTATTATAATTCCAATTTCTTGTATCTGTCATCAATCATCTTGTGTGTCAATGTCTCTACTGATGTAGGGATTTACTTTGGAAAAAAAAAATGTATATGTAGGAGATTTGAGACCAGCATATTATTTATATGAAGTATTAATAACAAGAGCTAGCGTTTGTGTTGTGATCACTGTTGATACTGTGCTTTCGCTGTGCATTATCTCAGTGGCTCTCAACCCCGGCTGTGCAACAGAATTATGTGTATGTGTGCAGGTTGTTAAAAATCCCTACACCTAGACCACAGCCTTCGACATTCGGATTCGATACAGGGGAGTGTATTTTTAAGCAGCTTCATGGATGATTTCGAAATGCAGGGAGAGTTGAGGACCATGGTTTTATGTCATTTGTTTTCCATAGTGTCCCTGGTAACCAGACTTTATTAAGACACCATGAGCCTCCATTCCTTTGTGTTTGGAATGCTTCTCTCTGGGCTCCTCCTTTGAAAGCCTTCCCTCATCACATCCCCCTTTAACACCATCACCTCTCAGGCAGATCCAAATCACAGATAAATACCTTGAATATGTGATGTATTTTTTCATTTCATTGCTATCTATGTGGCTGTCCTTGCTTTTTTTTTTTTTTTTTTTAAACATGGGCAAGCACCAGGAATCGAACCCGGGTCCTCAGGCATGGCAGGCAAGCATCCTAGCCTGTTGAGCCACCGTGGCCCGCCTTGTCCTTGCTTTTGAGCTCCTTAAAGGCAAAGACTTTTAGCTATTCACTCTTGTACATGAAGAATTTACTACATCACTTGGGTATAGTAGGATTAAAATTAGTTTTGATAATAACAACATATGCACTTAATCCACAGTAGGCACTGTTAGCAGTACTGTCTATACACGAGTGGATTTAATCTCCTTAACAACCACATGATGTGAGGTAGATAAGGCAGGCACTCTTCTTATCCTCATTTTACAGATGAGGAAACTAAGGGACAAAGAAGGCAACCTATCTAAAGTCACACTATCTGTTTAATGAAGACGTTAGTATCATATCCATATTGAAGGATGAAGAAGATTCTCTTCATTTTACAGATGAGAACTCTTTCAGTCACACTAGTTCTTTAAGCATGACTTATTTATGCTATGGTTTTGAGACATGTCTCTTTATTATGATAATATCTGCAGATTTGGAATTCTTCAGGTTCATTGATCCTGTGTGTGTGTGTGTGATGACTGGACAGGGGGATGTTATCTCTGTTAAATGGGGGAGGCAGGTGATACAAGCTGAACCACTGCAGTGCATGTGTTTCCAGTTGAAAATAGATGATGTTAAAGAGCAGTGCCAGGCATCTGTTGACATACTGATTTGTCACTGAAAAAAAAATAAATGGAACCCATTTGTTCACATTTCCAGATTATTTAAAAATAAGGAGCAATGGGAGTTATTAAATTGGGCAATCCGGGATCTAAGTAGCATTTATATACTTTTTTTTCTCCTGGATGCCTTCTTTAAAATTAAATTTTTAATAACCTTTAAGCCTTGCAGCCTTGAGGGAATAATTTCTTTCACAGTAGTTCAAAGGTTTAATTTCACAGTAAAGCTTTTGAAATATGGTATTATCCCTTTTGTTCTAGAAAATTACTGCTTAAAAAAATCATATTTCAAAGTAATGATTGTAATGAGAAAAAAAAGAGATGAGGCCCAACTTCAAAAGGAAAAAAATGATAGCCTCGCCTGTGATGTCCTCTGGTGAGCCTCTCCTCGTGGGTTCTAATTTGTAACTGTTTGGAAAATCTTTGGACTTGGGCAATCTCTGCCTGGTAACATAGCCTGGGCTAGAGTCTAGAGCTGAGTATCTCCCTTTCCTGGTAGGGTGGAGGGGTACAGACATAAAGGAAGCCATTGCATGTCTTATAGAAATAAAATGCGTTATGTCTTCAATCCTGGTGTACGTGTGCATTTTCTGTAATGCTATTTCCAAATAATGTTATCTGTGGAGGTCTGAAGTCATTTTTGTAAATATTATCACCACATACGCAGTTGCAGAGGGGACAGGGCAGAACATAGCAGAGCCGGAGCGAGACAGGACAAAGAATTAACAAATATTTAGCACCCTGTATGTGCTGGAGATTGTCTTATGTGACTTACACACATTTCACCTTTTTAAATCTTCACGGTAACTGTAAGATAAGTACTATTTTCCTGATGTCAAGGACTCAATCCACAAGGGACCTACTCACCTGCTCTGATCACTCTAAGGGTAAAAATCCTCACTTGGAGCTCACCTGGACCATTTATCACTTTGTAAGAGTATTATAAGGAATTCGTTCATTTGCAAAGATATTCAATAGATTAAGGGAGAAAGACTAATGGAATCAAAACTATACATGCATGATCAAATTAGACCCATATATGTTTATGAAAGGTAATACTACTGTTTGCTACAAAAGATTGAAATGAAGGAGTGTAAAGTGTAGGTACTCATTCATTAAATTAGCAAAAATATGTATGATGTCAAAATAAGCAATAGAATGGAGTTACTTCAATCTGGAAGCTTTAATGAAATAACATATCGAATGGCTTCTAGAAATGTGGAGTATATATCCTAATATCACAAAACTTGTTTCTGTTATTCTTTTTGAACCCTTTAAACTATGATAAACATAAAATATATAATGTTGATGGAATGCATACTGTTTCCCATGCTGTTTGATTAGCACCCTTAATACATTATCTACAAGCATATAAATTCCTAATAAATCAAAGAACTTAGTATTATTATTATAAATACTCAGGAAACTGAGATTTAGAGAGACTAGGAAGTTTGTTCAAGTCACAGAGTGTTCTAATTTGCTAGCTGCTGTAATGCAATATACCAGAAATGGAACGGCTTTTTAAAAGGGGAATTTAATAAGTTGCTAGTTTACAGTTCTAAGGCCAAGAAAACGTCCCAGTTACAACAAGTCTATGGAAATGTTCTTTCAAAGGCATCCAGGGAAAGATACCTTGGTTCAAGAAGGCCAATGAAGTTCAGGGTTTCTCTCTTAGCTGAGAAGGCACATGGCCAACACAGTCAGAGTTTCTCTCTCATCTGGAAGGGCACATGGTGAACATGGTATCATCTGCTAGCTTCTGCTAGCTTCCTGTTTCATGAAGCTCCCCAGGAGGCATTTTCCTTCTTCATCTCCAAAGGTCACTGGCTGGTGGACTCTCTGCTTTGTGGTGCTGCAGCATTCTCTGCTCTGAGTCTCTCATTCTTCAAAATGTTTCCTCTTTCATAGGACTCCAGTAAACCAATCCAAACCCACTCAAATGGGTGGAGACATGTCATCACCTAATCCAGTTTAACAACTACTCTTGACTAAATCACATCATCCAGGGAGATGATCCAATCACAGTTTCAAACATACAGTATTGAACAGGGTTTATTCTACCTTTATGAAATGGGATTTTGATTAAAACATGGCTTTTCTAGGGGGCATACTTCCTTTTGAACCAGTACACAGAGCTAGTAATATTGAGGTAAAGATTCAAAACCAGGTCTCCCTGATTAATTAATGAATCCATTCATTATTCAACTGACAAAATTATAATTTCTTACTATGTATAGATTCTAGATGCTCTACTAGGTATAGAAAACACTCCTTCCTCTTGTGACTTATAGTCTAGCAGTTGAAGAAAGATGCTAACTACACAAAGATATGATTAATTGATTATTTACAATTTTGATAAATTTCTTTTATTTTTTAGATGTTTAACAATATTTAAAGTGGTAGCTCCAAGATCCAAACTTGGAACATCCTTGCTATGTTCAAAATATATAAAAACATTTTCTCCTTTCTGATAGATTCTTTATGGAGATGGGCTAGGGTTAAAGGAATTTCTAGTCTCTTCATCCTCAAAGAAACACTTACCACAACAAATTTCCTGGTTAGCTGTGATTTTTCCATCCAATAATTTATACTTTAATGTTTAAAATGGTATCTGCATTCAAAACTAAATACCATGGAACTATGATGCCCTGGCTAAAAATAATAGGGTGTGGCTGCTAGATTTATATTCTCCCATGCCGCCAAATGGCACTATGGTTTGTCCCCGACAGGCACTTCTCAGGAATGAACATTTTTTGCTGGTACAAGAACTGGTTTACATACACTGTTATATTTCAATCTTGTGGCATTTCAATTTAGTATTCTAAATAATTTCTTGTCTTTGAAACTAGAGGCTTGGTTTGCTAGATTTAAACATATAAAGGAGTAAAAGTTTCTATTGTGATCCATATTAAATGAATGAGTGGTGCTTGCAGTTTCACTTGGCTTCACCAAAGGGCTATAACCTCACCTAAAGTCTGATCCTGAGACCAACATTTGTGACCTTGTACAAGTTACTTAATTTCTTTGTGCTCCTGTTTCCCTATTCAAAATTGAAACATTTATAAGAGGATTGTTAGAAAGATTATATTAGTTACTCTATATACAGAGTTTTTCTCAGTATCTGACACCTAGTAATTGTTCAGTAATTGCTAATTTCACCCTCCTTCTACCTTTTCTTTCCCTCAATTTAATTTCTAGAACAGGTGTCTTAGTGTTGTAGATTGTCATTCATCATACACCCCAGTTTTCTAGGATAGCTTTAATTTTACGTTTTACACCAAAATTGCAGTATTTCTCTAAAAATTGATGCCTCTTGTAATTTTTCACACATCCAGAACTGGAATAAACAGTAAAAAAAAAATCTATGTAAGTGGCACGCGTCTTTATTTTTCTGATTTTCTAAATTGAGTGTCTTGTCCAAGGAACGGAGAAGTTTGGCTGATGCCTTTGTGGCTATTTTGTGGTTGTGAATTCCTGTGATTTTAGACAGTGAGCAAGCCTGCATATTTCTTCTGGCACACTTTATAGCCCAGGGTAGATCATGGGTCGGGCACTGTGTCCTGGGTTGGGATTTGGGAAATATAGTCATAGGTTTAGGCTATATAACCATTAAAATGCAAGAATACAGAGCAAAAAAGGTGTTGAATTCATTGACATTTACAACATATTAGCTATGGGATTTATTTTCCAGGGGCAAGAGGCAGGCATGAAGGGATAGAATATTTGCTTCTAGCAAAGAAGTGGAAGGGCAGACACTGAGGCCTTTAATGTCTTACCACTAAAATTGTGGCAAAACCAGCTTCTGTGATGAGGTAGACCAGCCAGCCTCTGCGTGTTCTGCAATTTTCAATGCACAGTTCCACTTTCACACTTCAATAATTCATTTTCCAGCACTTACAATCCAGAGACCTGCTTTCAGTGATGTCCCTTAAATGCAGACTTTAATAATAAACATCTCCACTTATCTCATCTCATTCTCCAGTAAATTGTGTTGGAAAACATGTGTAAATAATACCAAGGAGAGAGAGCATTTACAGGGTCCTTAAGAGTGTATTCTATTTGAATTCTAGGTTTAGTGACTTTTAGAGGGTGAATACTTTCCGTTACAAAAATGCAGAACTTTCTAAAATGAATTTTCTAATACTGTCATAGAATCATAGAATCTTCAGACTTAGATGCAAAGAGAATTGATATATATGGAGCATCTAATTTGCCCTACCAATCTGCTGAATGGTCTCAGTCTTTGCATGGTAGATATTATCATATTCATTTTATAGATTGGTGGCTTTAGTCTGCCAGGAATTAAATTATTTTCTGGAGGTTGGGTTTGAAATATATCTTGGAGGTTGTCTGTTCTCACCTCTGTCCCGTGGAGAAATAATTTCTACAAAATCATTGAAAAGTCCAAATGGCTTGAATGCTTCCCATAATCAGAGATTAATCATAAAATTAGCTACTTAGAAAATAAATATTAGATTAAAAATGATCACTACTTATTCAGAAGTTGCTTTCACTCTGAAAAGGCATCGATCTTAGCTATGGGGAGATACCTTCCTAGGATATAGTCACAGTACACATTTAACACACCTTCTCATGTTCAAATATGAAGCAATGTTGTTATGTCAACTAAACATAGTAATCCTCTAAATATGTCCTTTTTTTCTAAGGTCTTAAATACTGGGAAAATAAAACAAATGTCTGACGACATATAATGTACTCATCAAGTCCAGGGATTCCATATCCACAATCACAGATATTTTGTTTGACAAGAAACTGAAGATGAAGTATTGAGTAAATTATTTAAGTGACTTTTAGATAACACAAGCAACCATGAGAATTCAATTTGATTGTTTGCCAACACAGCTCTAAAGTAATTCGGGTGGAACTATTGCTGAGTAAGAAATTATGACCATCGTCTATATAAGCTAGGATGCCAAAGGCCACCAATATTTAGCAGCATGTGTCTCCAAAGATTTAAAGGTGATGTTAAGGTGCCTGTACTATCTCGTGGTTATCAAGAATGTGATCGATGGTGTACCTTTGCTAATTGCTTCTTTCTTGTATTTATATAAATGACAGTTGCAATGACACCTAATAATTATTAAGCACCAGTTGCACTAGACACTCTGAGTTAACTTGCATATTTTACATATTTTACCTCCAGATTTCATAGAAACATTGGCAAAGTCTGTCATATTCTCACAATTTTACAGCTGAGGAAACCAGAACTCAGAAAAGTCAAGTAACTTCCTTACAGACACTCAGTAAGTAAGGGCATAAATTAGCACCCAAACCCAGGTCACTTTAACATTAAATGTACGGCCTCATTCTGCCTTGGCACTTCAAAGGATTTGAGATGATCAGTGTAAACTATAGTTTAAGAAAGGCATGCCATTCTTCATTGGATGTTCAGCAGATTAAAAAAATATATGAACTACGACATCAATGGTAAACTGACCACCAAAGATTTTCATGCTCCATTTCCATAGTATAGAGAAATTAGAAAGTCACAGACTGTATTTCTTAGGCCCTCTGGTATATAGGTAGAACTGTGTGTCTGAGCTCCAGCCAAGAAATACTGATGGAAGGGATGCATGCAATTTCCAAACCTGGCCCATAAAGGTCTCCTGAGTCATGCTCCATTGTCTCCTTTTTTTTTTTTTTTTTTTTTTATTTAATGCCAGCTGGCTGTTCAAAATTTGGAGTGATCTTGGAATGCAAATGTTGAAAGGGTGAAATCTCTATCAGATGAGTCTCTCAAGCACAGCAAGCCTTCAACAATCCCATTTTCTGCTGATTGGTCTCAAGGTGAAGGAGAAATAAACATATACATCTATTGTGCCAAGCCACTGACATTTGGAGGTTTATCTCAGAGTAGTTAGTGATAACAAATATACAGAATACAAGATATACATAATATTCCCAGTAATGTGGTCAACTGAATCTATTTAGGTCAAGTCAATTTTATTGAAGAATAAATTATTATAATAGCATTAATTCCATGTGTGTTTCAGAAAAGAGTTTTTAGCGAACTTTGGTCAAGAGATTAAAGAATGGAGACATGTTACTCGGGAATGTTGAATGGCCGTACTGTTAGCTGCTGCTTCACAGCACCAGTAACAGAAAGTCACTAGTTCCCAGAGTCCTTGAGAATAGAAAACAGAAATCTAGTCTGTTTCAGGAAATGAAGCAAAATGTCAAAAGGAAGCGATTATAGGTTAGAATAATGAGACTATGTTGTCTTCTGTAGTAAACAGGCAAACAGATTTTGAGTAATACTTAAGAAGTCAAAGTTAACTATACAGTGGAATCAATTTATTTCTTCTCTCTTCTCTCTCTCTCAGATCATCTTGAACACAGATTAAAAATGTTGACCCTAATAACACCTACCATCTATCGAGGACCTTTTATGTTATTAAAGATATCGCTGCATGCAAACACATTATTATCACAGTAAAACTCAGAACAGCACCATAAAGCAAGCATTATCCTAGCAATTTTGTAGTTAGGAGAACTCACCCAGAGAGTTTAAACCAATTGCCCATGATCAATGGCAGGCATAAGTGGGAACTGGGACACAGCTGCCTAGTTAGCATCCTCACTCTAAGATGCTTCAGGCTTTCATTTCCAACAACCTGGTGATTCTACCCTCTGTATTTTCTTTGTGTCTTTGTAAGTGGTAAAACTAATAATGTTTATCAAGCCCCTACTACTTATCCACTCTGCTGAATTTCATTCTACTGGCCACTCCTTCTTTGGGCTTGTGCTGTTCTTTTCGTACTGTAGCAACTTCTTGGCTTCCTTCACTCTGCCCTTCCTTCAAAGAGAAGGCCCACATCTGTTCTTACTGGGAAAATTTCAGCTTTTCAGTATTCCACACAGCTCCTCAACACTTGGAGTTTTTCTCCAGTACATTATTGTTAATTAAATTTATATTCAGGGCTCATGCATTCTTAGAGAAGAAATGCATTTTATTCTGTATTTGAAGTCCGTATTTTGGTTGTACTCTTATGCGAAAGACATGTTCTATATAAATTTTATAAATGAAAATGTGAATGTGAACATGCAAATCAGGTAACAAATATGAATTGAGATATAAATAGAATAATCAAATACATGAAATATTTTCTTCAAGGCTGGAAAAAATAGATCAAGGGAGACAGAAAAAGATTTGCTTGAGTGCTTGGGACCTTGTTTTCTGCCAAACTCAGGAATATAAACAACAATATTGACTTTGTAAGGTCAGAGTTACTAAGTTTTAAATAAAATTACTACATTGGAAAGAATATTTTTGATGCACATCAAAAATGGAAAAACATGTCTGTCAGAAAAAAGTTAGAACTTGCCAGTCATCAGCATTTTCAATTCTTTGATACATAAAGCAATATTTCTTATTTTAAAATATTCTGTGGGTGATAGGGAAGGCAAGTAACCTTTCAAGGCCAATCAGGATCTGACTATGGAAATTTACTAGATTAATTTAATCATTACAAAAGCCTTATGAATTGAATTATATTTCTTCTCATTTTAAAAGAAAGAAACTCTGGCTGAGAAGTTAGATGATCTGCCAAAGCTTAATGTGGTTAAGCATTATAATTTTAAATAAAATCAGTCTTCAACATGTAGTCTCCAAAGGCTGCATATGATCTTCATGATCTGCAAATATTAAAGGGTACCACATTACAATTCTCTGATAGAAACTATAGATGCCTAGAATTTAAGATGTATTGAATTTATCCTTCTTTGCTTGCACCATTTTTGGTCCCAAATCAACTTCTGATATCTCCTCCCTTCATAGATCCATATGACTAAATAGTTTTAGTTTTTACCATAACTGAGTGTCCAGTATGAGACATGATTGTCAATGGTACCACATTACCTTCAAAATTATGAGTAAACCATGGCGTTAGAAAATGGCATATAGGATAGACTGCCTGGGTTAAAATCCTGTTTCAACCACTTACTGTAAGTGTGACCTTGGACAAGTTAATCCATCTTCTCATACTTCACTTTCAGGATCTATAAAATGAGAATAATTACAGCTCCTAACTCACAGAGACGTTGTGAGAATCTAGAAATGAAATATAGGTATGTTACTTGACTGGCTCATAGTAGGTTGGTTATTATTACTGCTTCCAGTCTTTTCCATTACCTCCCCACATACACATACAGTATATTTCTGACCTACAAAAGTACTTGTGGGTTACCGGATACTGTGAGTTCTATAATACCTCCATGTCTTCCCATGAGTTTTTTTCCTCTGAATTTTTCAGTTCTCTTTGGAGACCTGGAAGATTCTTATTTTTCCATCAGAATGGAAATCAATTCTCATCTCCTCTGGGAGGAATTCGTTGGCTTTTCTTGACATAGTTAACTTATTCTTCTAAGCATCACAGCATCCAGGTACTCCTCCATCAGAATATGTGACATTATTAAAATAGTTTCTTAAATGACAAGATCAATATCATATTAATTTCTACACTTTGAACATTAAACAGTGTGCTTATTATGTTAGACACCAAACTGATGCATGTAGAATAAATGAATGATCAAATGAATGAATGTGGCAATTTGTTTTAAAACAATGTAAGCGTTGCTTTTCTTACTAGGTGGGATCTTCACCGTAATGTTTTATTGGAGTACTTGTAATGAGTCTGCCCTTTATGTGTATAAATATGGCTAATGAGAACCTTTGATCTGATAACAATTAACCTTTTGGATATGGTATAGATTCTGTTCTAGAATTAAGCAGATTATAATAAGGTTTAAGATACTTGGACAAGGATTGTGAAGAGTAAAATCACATTTTTCATGGAATAAGATTCTCAATTTTTGAGGAAGTATGAGGAAAGGGAAAAGGAAAAAGCTAGCCCAGGATGCTTCTTATATTATTGAGTGTCAGACCTGCTTTCATGCTCTTCACATTGACTCTAATTTATCATTTGATTTTTAAGTGAGATAAGATTCTATCTACCACACAAAGTAATTGGAATATTTTTCATTTTTTTATTTTGTAATGTTTTTGCAGACATTATGCATGTGTGTGTGTGTGTGTGTTAAGTCAGGTTTATTGGGTATAATTCACACACTTTAAAATGCCTGCATTTTTTCTATTATTCTCTACTATACATCCCAGTTTGCCCAGTAACACTAGTTGGTTTCCCTGGTCAGCAGATTCTCAGATGGATGTTCAGATGAAAGATATTGTTTAGGGAGTATCCTAGAATGCTAGTACCTGAGGAAGGGAAGGGAAAGGAAGAAAGCAGGTTGGACAAAAGAAAAGGGAAATTGCAATGAGGTTTTAGTGGAGACCTTAGCTGATTCCATGGAGACCTCTGAAGCTGAGATGGCCCTACAGAATTGTCCAGTTGTTTACTGGATTGGCATCAAAATGAGAGCTGCTGTCAGAAAGGGGCATGATGTTGAGAGAGCTGACTCTTCACCTGAGGCTACCTCCTTGAATGCTATCTGGATAGCATCTCACAGCATCTACTATATAAAACTTTTCTTGGTTTATATCTATTTTCCAAATGCAATTATTATGATATCCCCTTCCATTCAAAATTCTCCTAATTTAAACATCCCTTAAATCATGTTCACTGGCATCCACTGCCACCTGGGAACAGGAGGGAGACAAATTAGAGGAAAAAATAAGGTATACTCCTACAAAAAAAAAGCCAGAAAAAAACTGCAAGCTAGCCTCTTTTGACCATAGTCAGGAAAAGAGAGAAAGAGAGATGGCAAAGAGGAGTGTGTCTTCACTTTCCCACTCTCAGTGTGCAACCCAGGGAAGCAGAGGGAAATGGAAAATCCAGAAATATGGTGTTTAGGGGATGCTTGAGAATATAAGAAGTATAAAGACCACTTTCCTAGGTGGCCTGTAGCTGCAGATCTCTTGGCTTCAAGTCTCCAGGAGAATCTCTGTGTATGCCATCAATATGGAACAGGACTATAGCACAGTAGCAGTAGCAATGTGGGATATGTCTAAAAAGGTGGGCTGAGATTGCTCTACTAAATCTGGCAGCATAGAGTGAAGGGTGCCAAGAAATGAAAATCTCTACATGCACTGGTGTGGAGACACAAAGATGTTGCTAAACCTATAACAAACTCCTGTGGGACAGAGTAACCCTTATTTATGGGAACTTCATTGACTCCCAATTCAACAGTGTGTCATCACATTTGAGTGGCATGCCAGATAAGCCACTCTGCTGCAGAGACCAAGGAATATGTAAAGAACTCAGAGTGGATCCAAGGATCTCTTCTCCCCTGCCCCATCAAAGGCAAAATTAAATATTCTCACTATCCAAACATCATCATTGTGGGCCATCGATTCTTTCCTATTCCCTGTTTTTGCTTCCATGTTGAATGAAGCTCTGTAGTTATAATATTTCTTGTCAATATCCACACCCTCATCTATATTTTCTCTGGCTTAACTTTTTTGTGAATTTGAAAAGAGAAACTGTGTTGTGTCACATAGTCCCTTCCTCTTCCTTCCAGTTTACTCCTGCCAGTAAACACGCTCCAATGGGAGCAAACACGGCACCTTTCTCAACCATTGAATGATTCCTTCCCTCATGTAGACCTGCTGCTGCCCAGGGTGTCTGCACGAGTCATCTGTGCAGAAACAGATTTTGCCAAATTCTTTGGGAATAGAATGTAAGGGCTCCTGTACTGATTTCAAACACTGATGTTCAGTACAGTACAGATCACTTGCCCATTGACATTACTGACAGTATTAAAAATCCACATTGTCATTTGCAAAGGTGATACCATATTTCAGTGATTCTAAGAGTTACATTCTTTCCCCAGTTTAACATTTCTGAAATTGGGTGGGTGGGGGTGGGCATCTAATGATGCAGTGATCTGATGACCACTACTGCCTAGGTGGGCATCATGGTTGTCACCATTGACTCTACATTTGCTAATATCAAACATGCCAGTGACAAATCTTGCCACATAGGTATCAGAAAGCTGGGGAAAAATTCCTGAAGATAATAGTGGAAGACTTTTTTTTTGAGTTGTAGGAAACAAATAGTGAGGCAGTAGATCATATATATTTAGGAACATTTCTGAAACAGGAATCAAAATTAGAGCTAGTTTAATAGTCCAGCCCCAACGGCTTCAAGACATTTTATGTTACCTCTTAATGAAATTCGAAGAAGGCTGCATCATCAAGATTTCTCATGGCACATGGAGCAATACTGCATGGAAAAAGCTCAGAAACTGACCCATTTGAGTGAAAAAAATCAATCTCCAAATATGAATATTTAAGACAATCTTCACCAGTTTACTTGATTTAAATTTTCCTCTTTATGTTTGCTTAACATTGATGCATGATAAAAATATATGTATAATTAAGCCTAAAGTTCTTTCAATAAGTATGAAAAATAAATGATAAATTGTAAGAAACCATTGTATCAAAGCTTAACTAGTAGATTTTATTTTTCTATAATACATGCAATAATGTATCTTAAAACAAATGGTGTTTCTTAAAATAATGATGTATTTCCTTAGGTTCAAAGAAATATGGTGTTTGGGTCATTTTATTTATTCCTCTGTTTTATATCTCAATGGTTTCAATCCTTGAACAGAGAAGGATAATACTTCGAGAATCCTTTCAACGACCTCAATGCCAATCTTGAACAGAAAAAGAAAAAGACTGGACTCTAAAAGACTGCATTTTTATATGAAAGTGACTGTTCTCAATGAAAGGGGAAGGTTTAAACACAAAGAGACATAGGTATTTTTATTTAACAAGGTTAAGCTGCTGTACTACCTAACACTTCAAGGAAGTTCAATAAGAAACATTAGACCAGTTACAAAAAATGCAGAATCTATTTTTCATTCGTGAGTTTTATGACTATTGTTTGTTCTTAAATATACAATCTGGTTATATCCACTTTTGGAGATGAGGACAAAGACGCCCACTGCGATTGAGTAAGCTGACATAGTTACACAGTGATTGTGACTGAGTTGACAGTAAACCAAGATCATTTCATTTCAAAGGCATTTCTCCTCCCAACGTATCACAATGTCTTTCCCTTATACACATTGTGTTTTTATTGTATGGTATTTAATTCTTTCCCAGCATGGAAAGCTTTATTTTGGAGGTGTCTAAAGTAGGTAAGGGAACAACAGAACTTAACATGGCCTGGAAGGAATTTCTTTTCTGATGTTATAATGAATTTTAACTTTTGGGGTGTGAGTGAGCATGTGCACCTGAAATTATAATGAGGCTTTAAAAGGGGGAAGGTCGCTCAATACACACTTGAAATGAATTCATGGTGAACAAGGCTCAGGTTTGAAACTAATGAATATTTAATTAAATGTTTGACTTCATCAAGGAGACTTAGTAAATTACTGTCAAAAATGTTAGGTCTATTAACATCCTTTCTAGCTCACAAATGTACCCAGAGCTAAAGGCACAGACAAGATGATCAAGATGCAAAGTGTGTTGAGCTGGCAAGGTCTGTAGAGATCACCTTGTCTGGGTACGTCCCAACACATATTCTACTCACTACAGTTCCCAGATAGTGGCAGAACAGGGATCTTTTTGTCAAAGGAGCTGGCAGGGAAATTAACTGGGAGAGGCTAACATTGTCCATGAGCCTAAGAAAGAGTCTAAGAAATTCTCCAATTAAAAATAAACACACCAAAAAAAAAAAAAAAAAAAAAAAAGGAAGAAAAAGAACTGATTAAACCTCTTCAACTCAGCATTCCATAAAAACAGATTTTGCCATGTCAAATTATCTCTGGGTGTTTTAACACATATCCACAGCACAAGCCACAGGTAGTACCTAGAATAAATTGTGGGAACTGCTTTTTTAATATGATTAATATAAAACACCATTCTTGGTTAAAATAAGGAAACCAAAGCCAAAGTAGTCGGGTAACCTAGCAGGGCCCATCTAGTAGACTAGCAATACAATTGTCAGGTCCCCTGACCCAATTCCTTTGCTTTTCCCTATGAAAATACTTTTAGAACCTAAACTTTGACCAGGCTTCTCTCGTATCCCTTAGATTTAATAATCTTTCATGATCTCACAGGTTTTATAGTTTTCTGACTTGTTTTAACAGATACCTGAGGGATTGGGCTCCTCTTCCACAATTTTGCAAAGCCTTGAAGTAGTACCCTTCTCTATTCAAGGATTGAAACCCTTGAGATGTGAAATTCTTTGGGAGTAGAATGTAAGGGCACCTGTACTAACTTCAAACACTGGCATTAATTTACTGGGTTACCCTGGGCTCATCATTCCCTTTCATGGGTTTCTGTGTTCTTCTCTACCAGCACCGACAATTTTTTGAATCTAGTGCTATAGGCTGACAAGCTCCAATGAATACCAATGGCCTCTCTGGACCATTAGATTGGAACTAGGTCTAGACACTTTGTTCTCTTTTTACTTCAGAGTAAACTAGATTTTGTTTTGATATTTCCTTTCAACGTGGTATAATTATAGAAGAGCAGATGAGTCTGTCTCAGAAATTGTCTATTCCTCTACATTAACCACACCTAAAACAGGAACTTTCTTGACCCAATAGTTTTCATTAGAACTTGCCGATTCAATAGAAAGACATTAAATTATGTCCACCATTAATTTTAAACTAATTCAAACTATTTAATTAACACCTCTTCAAACAAGGAAAAGAAACAAGGATACTTTCCATTAAAGACAATGAAGACCACTTAAGAGATTTTCACAAACCAAATTTAAATGCTGTATCCGTTCAAATTTCTCTCACAATTAAGAATAGTCTGGATACAGGTGTATATAAAGCAATTTGCAGTTCTGAGGGATGGGTAGAAGAGGGGTCTGAAGAAAGATTTCACTAAATGGTGTACTGAAGCAAAGTTGAAGCTTACTTCTTCAAGGAAAGCAGGAGAGCCTCACCCACCCCCTTTTTAAGTGCTCACCTGATTAGATCAGATTCACCCAGGATGATCTCCCTTTTGATTCACTCACAGTCAACTGATTAGGGATTGTAATTATATCTGCAAAATTTCTTCACCTTTGCCACATAATGAAACCTAAGCACAGGAGCAATATTCATTGTATTCATACATCCTTCCCACAGTTAAAGGGAAGGGTTTACACAGGACAAGTTTACCAGGCAGGTAAGAATCTTGGGGCCATCTTAGCATTCTACCTACATAGATGTCTATGTCAAAAGCAAATTTATGGGCAGGCCACGGTGGCTCAGCAGGCAGAGTTCTTGCCTGCCATGCTGGAGACCCGAGTTTGATTCCTGGTGCCTGCCCATGCAAAAAAACACAGATTTATGGTGAAATTAATGTAGCTTAAATTCAAGGCTTGTCACTTGCATAGGCCAGTCAGAGTGCTGGGGAGGGTTTTCAGCTATAGTATGTTCTAGGCAGAGAGATGAAGCTGTTATTTCAAAGAAGCACTTCCATAGAAGCACTTTTATATAAGCATTTCTGGGCCAGGAAGGAAGGGATCTGATTTTTCTAAGGATTCACTTATGTTTCTTGAATGTGATTTCTTCTCTCATTCTAAAGAATAAGTACTGGCTTAATTAATTGTATCTTTATTTATTTGTTTTTTTCTGAACTTTTGTAAGCTTCAGGTCTCAAATCACCTGGCTCAGTCACTGCCTTCTACCACTCTTCCTGGAACTGTAGAATAAATACTTGGAATTAATATCAATTTAGTACTCAGTGGGATTTGTCAGATTTACTCAGTGCCTCTCCTGCCACCTGTCTTGGAATCCCTAATTCTCCTTCCCTACATGACTGTCACCTATCATTTTCAAGATTCAGCTGGTTGAGGACCCCAACTTTAGTTTATTCCTGTCATAGCACATGGACTTTTGACAATATTTTTCTATCCTTCCTCCAGACTGCCAAAACTTCCACCTTCACTCTCTACCAAACCCAAACCTGTACTTGAGGAGGCACGTTGCAGTTTCTTTCCCTAGTTCTTCAGTTCTTAGTCCACATTAGGACTTAATATATATATTTTGAATGAATGAATGGATGATTGAAGTGAGTGGTTAAGCTTCAAGTTATGAAAAGAAAAGAGAGAGAAGAAAAAATTAAATGTATTGACTGGTCACAAAATTCATTCTATATAGTTTAGAATTAAGTTTTTCCTTTATACTTATTAATTTTTTTTTCATTTAAGCACTTTTTATTCTTAGAATCATAAATGTGAGGCACGTAGGAAGAGGAATAAGCTATATCTGTGCTTGGATTCTAGCTGGATGGGCTTGGAAAATGACAGGGTCTCTGTGAGTCTCCACTCCCTTATATGTAAATGGAATTACTAATTTCCATCTCATGGTTGTTTTGGGCACTGATTGAGATAATATATTTGAAGTGTTTAGTATACTGTCAGGCATCTAATCAGTGCCTAGTAAATGCTAAAATTAAACAAAAACAATAAAAAACAAACAGTAAAACAAAAACACCCCAAGAGCCAGGTAGAACAATTACAATTATTTCCATTTTATAGGTAAGGTTCAGAGACATTAAGTAGAAGAGAAGAAATAATACAAACATTCTTCCCTATGAGAAAAGTGGAAATAGGAAAAGATAACTTGAGATGGAATGTGCAAGATGAATAGTGCAGTATGTGGCTCAGAATAATTGCTCAAAACATGCAAGAAAATACTCTCCACCCCTTAAAAAGTGAGACTGGTGATGGTGGGTATGGAATTAAAGGAGGAATGAAAGAAAGGAAAGAAAACTAGAGAAGAGGAATCAGAGAACCTATTGTCTTTCCTACTTTGTAACTGCAAAATCAGAACCTGAGAACAGAGAAGTATCACATCCAGCAGCACACAACCTGTTGTTGACAAAAATGGAAATAGAATCAAGTCTCTTCACAGAAGGTCCAGGCTCTTTCCGCTGGCTCCTCACCAAATGCATATCCCACTAGGCATTAATTTCTAGCTGCTCTGCAAAGGGTCTATCAGCATTATGAACAATTCCGTATTCTGGACACACAGTGTATAACTTGGTTCACAAACACCACATTGTAATTATAGACTGAGAGTAGGCTAGGCTGTGCAGAGAGGCCTTTAAGTCACTGCCAGTCAATAATTCCCTTATAAAATATTCCTCAGAAGAACAAGGAATCCAATTTAATATAGAGAATAGAAAAACTAAAGAACATGGCATGGAATGGAGTAGCTCTGAAGTCAGACTGTCTTGGATATAAGTCTGGATCTACCCCTATTGGGGGAAACCATTTAAACCTATCAAGCATCAATTTTCTTAAAGCAGACATGGTAAGTCCCATCAACTGAGACTGTTGCAAAGATTAAATGACATAATGCATGAAAAGCATTCAGCATAATTCCCGGCATAGAGTAGACATTATCAGCGTTAACTACAGATTATCCCAGGCACACCTGCCTAAAGTCTCCATTCCTCTGCAACCTCCTACAGTGCTCCTTGTATCCAGCAGTACTCATCTGGTCCCTGCACTTAAAATAGGATTTTTTTTTATTATTGCAGCATTTTACTTTTTAAAGACTTTTGGAATTATTTGCTTATGCATTTTTATAAATGTACAGCTTGATAAATTTATATAACCTGACACACCATGTAACTAGCACTCAGATCAGAAAAAAAAAAAAAAAATACAAGATCCCAGATGCCTTGTGCTCCCATTTAGAAACTCTCCCCACCTCCCACCCACGGATAACGTCTATCCTGACTTCCAACAGCATAAATTAGGTTTGCCTGGTTTGAACTTAATGTAAATGGATTTATAAAGTATATACTCTATTTTTCCTGACTTTCCCCTGAATATTAACCTTGTAAAATTCATCTATAGTAGTGAATGGAGTTGTAGATCATCTGATTCCTATTACTTTATGGTATCCCCATGTGTAAATATACCTCAACTAGTTTATTCATTTTTACCGTCTATGGGCATTTGGGTAGATTCCAGATTGGGTCTATTATAAACAGTGCAGCTATAAACAGCTTACTCTATGGATTTGGGTGCATACATGCATACGTTTTAGGTGAATACCTACCTAGAGGTGGATTTCTTGGTTATTGGCGATGCATATATTTGGCTTCAATATACTGTCAAATAGTTTTCAAAGTGGTTATACCAAATTATTTGTCCATTTTCCTATTGGGCTGTCCAATTTTTTCCTATTGATCTTTAGAAGTTCTTCCCATATTCTGAATACAAATGTTTTAGAGATATATCTATTACAAATATTTCCTTCAACTCTGTGGGGTTCCTTTGGCTCTCCTCATAAGTATATGCTATTACTTTCCACACATCTTAATTTTGTCAAAGGGAAAAATTTTATAGGTCCTGTTAGATCTATTTAAAGCAATTTCTCCCATGTCCCCAAAATAAGAGGCATGCAGTGAAGTTCAAACAGTATAGATAAACAATATAATGCTTTCAGACCAGACCTGTGTTATCCTTTGAACTATTGGTGGCTGGAACTAATCTGTCTTCCCTGAGGCTGCCCAAGGGCTCTAACTTTTCTATTTCTTCTATAATTAGAAAATCAACATTAGAAGAAAAAAATAGCATTATTCAGTAATTTAGGGAGAGGGTAGGGTTGATAACAAGGTAGATTTTAGGGAGGATCACTAAATTTAGGAAGAGGTGAGAGATTTCAAACCAGATTTGTATAAATGTAATTGAAGTTTAGTAGTATATTCAGTAACTTAACCTATGCATAAAGAAGGGATTGACATAATTGTTGTCTGTTCATTCTTTTTATTAGCTACCTATGGTTTTGCATTGTTCTGAGAGTTTTGCCTATATTGTTTGCTGTTCCCTGGATGTGTGTTTGTCTAAAGCAAGGACTGATAGCTAGACTGGTCTTGAAAATCCTCCCCCACAATTTGCTACATAGAAGAGACAAAGTCTTTTCTGCCAAAGATCTCAAAATCAAGTAGGTGAGGCAGACCTCCACAAACCTGACAATACACTGCAATATTGTCAGAGAGTGATTTCTGTTCTAGAAGCACTGAGACATTTAGCTTTGGGACTAGGATGAGAAAAACCTTGATAATGAGAGGTGTCTTGACCTAGGTCTTAAGGAATGAGGACTTCTCTAGGTCAAAAAGAAAAGAAATGGTAGTTTGGTCATTATTTTAGTTTGTAAGCTGCCGAAATGCAATATACCAACAATGGGATGACTTTTAAAAAGGAATTTAATAAGTTGCAAATTTATAGCTTTAAGCTTATGAAAGTGTCCAAACTAAGGCATCCAAAGAAGGATATCCTGATTAAATAGAGGCTGATGTGTCTGGAACACCTTTGTCAGCTGGGAAATCATGCTGATCCCTTGATCCTGGACTCCGTTGCTTTCAGCCTCTGTTCCTCACTTTACTTCTCCAGGGCTGGCTTTCATCTCTTGGCTTCCCTTGGCTCTCTCCAGATTCCGGCTTGCTTAATACCTCATGACAAAGTCTTCTAGGCTCCAAGCATCTCCAAACATCTGTGTCTCTGTTCTCCAAGTGTCACCATCCAGAATCTTCTCTGATGTTTCCGTTGGCTCTGTCATTTCTGAGGTTTCTCCAAGACGTCTCCTCTTTTAAAGGATTCCAGTAAATTAGTCAAGAACCACCCTGAAATGGCAGAATTACATTTCCATCTAATTAAAAGGTCACACCCACAATTGGGTGTGTCACATGTCCCTAGAGATAATTTAATCAACAATTTCCAACCTGCAGGATTGAATCAGGATTAAAAGAAGCTGTTCTCTCAACATTGAATCAGGATCAAAACATGCTTTCTTGGGGTACATAATACTTTCAAACCAGCACAGTCATTAACTTTTTTTGCTTTATTTTTGAACTACGAAGACATCCAGAAGTCAGTGTGAATAAAAGTAGTCTTTATACCCACATAAATTATCAATTCACTTCAAGTACTGGGGGTTTGGAAGGTTGTGATGTACTCCCATATTTGTTCATGGAAAGACCATTTAGAGTGTTAGATAAAAAGAGAGGAGGAGGAAATGTCTTTCTACCCTGCCTGTGTTGGGTATCTACTGATCATGTAGGGAAATAATGCACAAAGCAATCCCAGCAGCACAGCACATTAGCTCACAGAGAAGGTCTGAGGTGAGCAGATAGACTTATAGACTGCCCATGAAATCGTGCATAAGGCCTTCTCCAGTCTGAAGTTGCTATCTCAGGCCAATGAATAACTATATGTAAAATCTGCCCCCAAGGCTGAAACTTTTTTCTGGAATATCTCCAGAAATGCTTGAAATGTCTCCCATTTTAAAAAGTTACATGGAAACTATACATATACAAAAACATTTAAATAAAAGCACACTCAGAACTAGTACCTCCAACATACCCAAACAGGCACTTATGAATACCTTAGGGAAGTGATATCTCAGAGAAATATAATGTGAGCCATCTATGAAATTTTGAATATTTTAGTTGCCATCTTCTGAAAAAGTAAAAAGAACAGGTGAAATAATTTTTAGCAAGGTATTTTATTCAACTCAATATAGCCAAATTATTCTCCTTCAAATATTTCAGTATAAAATGATTAAGGACAAAATCTCACATTCTTTTTTTATATAGACTAAATCTTTGAAGTCAGGTGTCTACTTTACACTTAAGGAACTTCCCATTTTGGACGAACCACATTTAAAGTGCTCAACAGACACATGTGGCTGGTGGGTACCATATTGGGCAGGGAGAAAAATTGTAATTGAACCTCTTAAAATTAGTTAATTTCAGGCATATCTCACATATTATCTGTTTTATATATATATATTTTAATCTTACAATAATTTTATAGTTGCAGAAAAGTTGTAAAGATAGTCCAAGGAATTTCTGTATTTGCTGGGCCTGGTTTCCCCAAATGTTAACATCTTATATGAATGTAGTACATTGTCAAAATCAATGAACCATAACTGATAAACCATCATTAACTAAATTCCACATTTAATTGAGATCTCACTATTTTTTTCTTAAGGTCCTTTTTCTGTTCCAGGATCCCATTTAAGACACCACATTACATTTAGTTGTCATGCCTATTGAACTCCTCTCTTTGGGCTGTGGCAGTTTCTCAGACTTTCCTTGAAGACCTTGACAGTTTTGAGGATTATTTGGTCAGATGTTTTGTAGAATATTGCTCATATTAGATTAGTCTGATGATTTTTCTCGCGGTGAGATTGGGATTATGGGTTTTGGGGAGGAAGGAATGAAGAGTACCATTCTCAACATATATCGAGGGGACATGCTATCAATATTATTTACCACTAATAACTTTAACCTTAGTCAACTGTCTAAAGTAGTGTTTTCCAGGTTTCTTCACTGTGAAACCATTCCCCCCCATGCCCGCACTTTCTATACTATATTCTCTGGAAACCAGTAACTGTAATCATAGCACATATTTAAGGAATGAAGGGACATTCCTTGATTATGTAATCCTACATAAATTATTTGAAATTTTTTTTGTACCAGAGATTTGTCCCTTCTTTCCTATTTTTAAATTCTATTATTTATTTATGTAAGTAAGGATTTTATTTTATACTTTGGAGTATAGGTTAATATCAGATTACTTTGTTGCTCAAATTGATCCGGCTTTGGCCATTTGGGGTGTTTCAATTGGTTTGATTGGCTCCTGTGTGCCTTTGACATATCTTAATCATTTTTTTAGGCACTTCTTACTTTCTGGAAGTACAAGATGTCCCAGACTCATCTTGTATAATCCATGTGTCAGCACTATAATCGGTTATTTCTCCAAAGAGCTCTGGTACCTTTTATTAGAAACCAAGACCTGGACACTGGGTCATATTATCATTTGATGGAAGGGTTCTGTCCTCTTTTATAAATGTATAATCTACTATAAAATTTGATGAGTTCAACATTTCAGGTCATGTGTTGTGACTTGACAATTCAGACCAGTACCTTTCAAGCTCATTTCTAACTCTTACAGTAGCTATAGGCTACTCGTTTCATACTGAATACCTCTTTGTTCAAATGAAGATTGCCAGCTGTTGACAAGAATTGACATCCAATTGAGGGCTTTCTCTGAAGCAGCTATCATAATCGAAAGGGAATTGAAAATGGAGAGCCTTGTAGGGAACATTTTCCATTAAGACATAGTCCCATAGATTTGTCTATAGATGTCTACACAACCACATAGTACCAGCAACCACACACAAGTTTATTCTACGCCACTTGCCAAGAGTTCGGTGAAGCAATCTGTACCATGATCTCATTTATTTCTTAGAGCCACCACAAACATATGTGCTAATTACTATTATTTCTGTTTTACAGTTAAGGAAACCGAACCTGAAAAAATAACTTGCCCATGGCTCAAAGCTAGAGACTGACAGAAGTGGAGAGCTGAGTGTTAATCTAACTTCATTTTACCTCATTAACCACTGTACATATGATATGGACTCTAGGCTGTTTTCTCAGACTACCTTGCCTCAGATACTTTTAAAGGAGATTCTATTCTTATTTATGTACTAGGATAGGAATTATATTTAATTTTAGGAAGAAGCAATGTTTTGTTTTCAGAACTCAAATTTTGGTGCAGCAAGTACAATCACCATAAAATGGCTGGAAACTTCAACCACAAGTCACCTACAAGAAAGGAAATACTCCCTTGGGAAAATTATGTTGTCCAGTGGTTTTTCTAAAATTGCCGGAATGCGATATACCAGAAATGGATTGGCTTTTTAAAAAGAGATTTATTAAGTTATAATTCTAAGCCATGAAAAATGTCCAAATTAAGGTGTCAACAAGAAATAGCTTCTCAGAGGAAAGGCAGCCAGCATCTGGGAGATCTCTGCCAGCTGGGAAGGCACATGGCTGTCATCTGCTAGTCTGTGCTCCTGACTTGTTGCTTTTAGCTTCTGATTCCAGTGGCATTCTCTAAATGTCTGTGGTTCTCTCATAGCTTCTCCTTAGCAAACTATGCATAGCTTAGCATCTCCCTGGAGCATTCCTGCCTGCATTTCCAAACCTCTGCTTTCTGGGTCAGCTCTCAAAGCCTCTGTACTTTCTCCAAAATGTCTCCCTCTTAAAGGACTCCAGTAAACAGATAAGACCCACCTGATGGGCAGCATCACATCAGTATGGAAACAACTTAATTAAAAGGTCCCACCCACAATTGGGTGAGTCACATCTCCATGGAATCAAGCTAATCAAAAGGTCCCAATCACAATGGGGTGGGTCACATCTTCAAAGAATAAAAAGTTCTACCCAACAATAAGTATGTCCCCCACAAGATCGGATTAGAAGAATATGGCTCTTCTCAGGTACATAACAGCTTCAAACCAGCGCACCAATAAGAAAATGTGTATTTTCTTTTGTAATTTGATTTTATACTTCGGTACTGATGTAAATATGCCTTTTTGGTCAGTAATAGAGCCGCACCAAAAGATTTCTGCTAATAAATGCTTTTGTGGTGTTTTTTTTTTTTTTCTAATTTTAACTTAGAGAATCAACTGCAGAGTAGAAAGCACATAGGTTTATAAATCAGAGTGAACTTGATTCAAACCATGACCCTGCCACTTGTTTTAAGAAAGTTTCTTAAATATTCTGTGTTTCTTTCCTCACTGGCAAAATGAGAACAATAGAGGACTGTTATGAAAGGTAAATGAGATAGCATATACAAGGTGGCTGAGCAGTTAATTCCACTACTCTATAATGATAAATCCAACTACCTGTAATGATAATCCATGGAGTATGAGTGATAGTGTGTATGATACAGATTGCTGTATTAAACATGGTTCCAATGCACAATGTCATTACAAAGTTAATTACAAAAAGGAAAAAAAGACTTAGGAATATAAAAGAAATTTCAAAGAGCCAGTGTAGAGAAAGTCAGTATTTTTACCTAGTATTGTCATGGCATGAATCTTCATCCCTTTGCTATGCTAATTTCCACTGTGAGCTCCATGAACAACAGGACAGGGTCTAACTTGTTCAGACTATACCTTTACTACCCCAGGTAATGCATGAGGTACAGTAGGTCAGAAAAATAACTGAAGGATGAGTGAATGAGAAATGAGTCGCTATTCTTTTCCTGAGACATTGAAATGTAGACAAATTAGAGAGACGTTCCTAAGTCCTAAGGATTTATTCCCTTTTATCATTTGCCTGTAAAAAATGATTTCGTAACAGACCTGAAACACTCATTGCTCGTTCTTTTGGGTGAAAATGCATAAAGCAGCCTGCAGACCCATCCAACTGATTATAAAAAAAGGTAAATGACAAGTCTATTATCAAAGTTTTGATTAGTATTATTAGCCAAGGGCCAAAGAGGGTTTTGCTCAACAGTTTTAAAAAACCAGAAAAGCAAATTTCATGTAGGTTTTATGCACCCGTCTCAAAATGAATGACTGACACTTCATATTGTCAAAATGTCAAATTCCTTTAAAGGCTTCCAAACTGGGTGGAGTAGGGGGAATTGCTTTTCAAGTTTTCAGACACTGCTAATTTTAGAGTTTAACTTCTCCCTTGACAAATTAATTTAAGTTTGGCATTCCTGCTTTTTACTCTCTCTACCCTTGCTGTTCTCTGATAAATAATCTAATCAGATTAGACCACAGATGCCATTCTCGGAACACTGTGGAGCACTCTACCCAGATGTGACATCATGGTGTAGTGAATTCACCTTCCTTAGGCTAGACAGTGAATTGAGGCTCTAATTACTTTCAATCTTTGCAGGTTCAGGGATGATCTTGAAATATGACTCATATTTTCAAATAATGAGGTGTAGATGAGATTCGGAATGGTACAGCATCATGTGAAAGAACAGCCTGTTTGGGCTCCATTAAGAATTGCTGCAGCAGGTCCATGAATTTAATGACATCTGGACCACACCCTGATTTCAGGAAAATGTCAAAATTTCTCTTTCAATTACATGAATAATCCTGCTCACCAACAGGCTTTGGAATGGGATTTACATCCAGGTGCGAGAGGGCATGTGTAGTGAAAGAAAAACGGGCTTTGAAATCAGACATGCTTGCTTTAAGTCACTCTTCTGCCATTTACTGGCCTGTGTGCCAATGTGGGTCAATTTGTTTTAATGACACAGAGTAAGTCCCTAACCTCACCAGCACTTCTTCAAATGTGCGCTAATTGGTTCTCCTGAAATCCTGCAGAGATAATCTGTAACATTTGTTGCAATTCCATTACCATGTTAACACACACACACACAATTTGTGTTGCCCTCCTCCCTCTTCACTGCTGCCAGTCATGTTGCCAAGTGCAAATCATGTCACTGCCCCAGTAAAACCATCAAGGACTCCCCATTGCCCGAATGATGAAGCCTAATGCCCTGATCAGGCTGGAGAAAAACCCTTATGTACCACTCTCCCTCTAACTCCTACCACTGCCTGTCTCACCCTTTATGTTTCAGCTCATTAAAACCTTGTTGCTTTAGTTTTTT
This sequence comes from Tamandua tetradactyla, assembly GCF_023851605.1. Classification (NCBI taxonomy): domain Eukaryota; kingdom Metazoa; phylum Chordata; class Mammalia; order Pilosa; family Myrmecophagidae; genus Tamandua; species Tamandua tetradactyla. The sequence goes on along the minus strand of NC_135334.1, from coordinate 63,780,534 downwards.
ATTTTGCTTTTTAAGTGTATAATTTGATAAGCCTTTTCATATGCATGTACTTATGAAGCAAAACCACTAAGATAATGAATATATCTATGATCTCCAAATGGTCCTCTTGCCCCTTTTAATTCCTCTCTCCCACTTCCATCTCAGCTGCTCCACCCCCAGATAACCATTGATCTACTTTCTGCCTCTACAGATTAATTTGCATTTTCTAGAATTTTATATAGAGTCATACAATATGTATTCTCTCATATTCGGGTTCTTTTCTCAGCATAATTATTAGGAGATTCTTCTATGCTGTTAAATGCATCAGCAGTCTGTTCCCTTCTTATTGTTGAGTAGAATTCTACTGTATAGATAAACCATAGTTTAATTAACCATTCAACTGCTGATGGAATTAAAATTGCATCTAGTTTTGAAGTAATGCTTATTTGCCATCAAAATGTGCTTTGTTGGTAAAGTTCCTAAACATCTTTTATCCATCTATATTGCTTTGTTTACTTAATATCACATTTGGAGAGTTCTTTATTCTGGTTTAAAATCTTTTATCAGATATTTGATTTTCAAGTATTTCCTCTGTCTGGCTTTTAAAAAATTCTTTCTCCAAAAACAAAAACTCAAGTTACAAAATATCAAAAAAATTATCTTAGCAGTGTCTTCAAGAGACACTTCTTTTGTGAAGTAAATTTTATCAATATCTTCTTTTATAGATTGTCTTTTTCAGTGTCACATTTAAGAAATCTTTGCCTAATCCAATGACAGAAAGATTTTCTGCTATGTTTTCTTCTAGGAGTTTTATAGTTTTATATTTTGCATTGAGATATATGATTCATTTTGAGCTATTATTTATGTATAATTTGGAACATGGATCTAAGTCCAATTTTTGCATATAAATATCCAACTGATCCAAAACCATTTGTTGAAAAGACTAACCATTTCTCCACTGAATTGTCTCTGCAACTATTTTTTTTTGCATGCTGTATGACAGGATCACATTTCATTCTCTTTCCATGTGAGTATCTTGTTATTGCAGCACCATTTGCTGAATTTTTGTTTGTTTGTTTACTTGTTTGTTTTGTTTTTAGGAAGTGTATAAGCCGGGTATCGAACTTGGTCCCCCACATAGCAGGCTGCCTCTACATCTTTATCAAAAAACAATTGTTCATAAATATGTGTATCTATTTTTGGGTTCTCTATTCTATCCCATTGATCCGTATGTCTCTCCTTATGCCAATACCACATTATCTTGCTTCCTGTAGCATTTTTAATAATTCTTGAAGTAAGGTAATCTAAGTCCTCCAACTTTGCACTTCTTTTTCAAAGATGTTTTGTCTATTCCAGGTTATGGTCTTTATATTTTCATATGAATTTTAGAATCAGCTTGTCGAATTTTATTTAAAAGCCTGATGAAATTTTTCTTGGAATTGCGTTGTAGTCTATATTAGTCAGGGTTCCCAAAGAAAGAGAATCAACTGGAGAGATTGGTAAATATGATATTTATAAAGCATCTCATGCAACTCTAGGGTTGCAAGTGTCCAAAATCCATAGGGCGGGCTGCAAGGCTGGCAATTACCGTGAAGATCCTCGACAAACTCCACAGAACAGGCTGGAAGGCTAAAGAAGTGAAAGCCTCTCTTCTCCTTTGAGAGTCTTCAACTGCCTGGATTAAACCCAACTGATTAGATTCACTCATTGTGGAAAATGCACCCTTAGTTGATTGTACAAATAAGCAGCCACAGATAGAATCAACTAACTGATTATATAATAAAACGGCCTTCTGATTTATTAACCAGCCATGAAATATTCTTACAGTAATGGTTAGGCCAGTGCTTGCCTGACCAGACAAGTGGGCACCATTACCTGGCCAAGCTGACATCTGAACCTAACCATCACAAAAGACCTACATCAATTTGTGAAGAATTGAAATCTTAACAATATTGAGTCTTTCAGTTCAGGAGCATAGGTTATTTCGTCATTTGTTTGGATTTTATTTTTTATCAGCAATGTTGTTGTTTTTTTGTTTTGTTTTGTTTTGTTTTTGGTGCATAGGCCCTGTACAACTCCTGTCAGATTTACCCATAGGTAGTTCACATTTTTGAAGTAATTTTAAATAGTACTTTAAGAATTAAATTTCAAATTCCAAATGTTTGTTGCTAGCATATAAGAATAAAATTTACTTTTCTATGTCGGCCTTGTACCCTGCAACCTTGCTAAACTCACTTATCAGCTCTAATAGTTTTTTATAGCTTCTATAAAATTCTCTTGACAATCATGCTATTTGAAGTACAGACAGTTTTATTTTTTCTGGTCCAATCTGAACATGCTTTATTTTGCTGCTTTTTCTTGCCTCACTTCATTGACGAGAATCTCCAACAACATGTTAAATAGAAGTGGTGAGAGAGGGCATCTCTGACTTATCCCTAGTCTTAGGGAAAAGCATTCAGTCTTTCACCGTTTTTGTTTTGTTTTTTTGCACCTTATCAGGTTGAGGAAGTTCCCTTCTACTCCAAGTTTAATGAGAATACTTACTGAGCATGTTTATTGGATCAGATTTTTTCAAATACTTTTTCTTACTTTTATTGAAGTGATATATGATTTTCTTTGTTTTACTCAGTTAATATGGTGAATTATATTGACTGAGTTTTAAATGCTAAGTCAATCTTCTTGCATTCATATAATAAATACCAATTGTTCATCATGTATTCTCATTTGTATGCCTTGTTGGATTAAATTTGTTGTTGTTTTTATTTTCCTGCCTGGTCAGGCACCAGGAATCAAACTCTGCCACTGTGCCACCATTTCCCACCCTAAATTTGTCATTTTTTAAAGAATTTTGCATCTACTTTCACAAGAAATATTCGCACATAGTTTCTTTATCTTATAATGACTTTGCATAGGTTTATTATAAAGGTAATCTTGGTCTCAAGTAATTCAGTTGGAAATTACAGCTCTTCAATTTTCTGCAAGAATCTCTATAGAATTGAAACTATATTTCCTTAAATGTTTGGTAGAATTCACAAATAAAGTTGTCTTGGCCTAAAGTTTTCCTATTGCAAAGGTGTATAACTGCAAATTCAGTTTCCTCAATAGTTACAAGGCTACTTGATTTATCTGTTTCTTCTTGATTGGGTTTTGGTAGTTGGCGTCTTTCAGGAAATGTGTCCATTTCATCTAATTTATCAAATTCATCGGCAAACTGTTCACAGTATTCAATTCTCATATACTTGATATTGGTAATGCTCATTTACCTTTTTAACTTCTAGATCAATGTGCTTATAGGTTTATCAGTATTATCAATCTTCACAAAGAAAATGTTTTTGGTTTCATTGATTTTTTCCTACTATTTGGTTATATCCTGTTTCACGGGGGAGATTGAATTGAATATTATTTCCTCTCTTCTGCTTCCTTTGCATTTAACTGATTTTCTTTTCTTAGTTTCTCAATATGTAAGCTGAGATCATTTTCTACTTGCTGTTCTACCTCATGTATTTTGAAGCTCTGTTATTAGGTACATAGAGGCTCAGTATTGTTGCTTCCTCTTTGTAAATTGTCCCCTTTATAATTGTGAAATGACCTTCTTTATTCCTGATAATATCCTATGTCAGAAATATACTTTGGTATTAATGTAGCTATCCTAGATTTCTTTTTATTAGTGTTAGCATGGTGATTCAGTTTGCTAAAAGTGCCAGAATGCAATATACTAGAAATAGATTAGCTTTTACACTGCAGATTTATTAATTTACAATTTATAGTTCTTAGGCCATGAAATTATCCCAATTAAAGCATCCACAGGTACCCAGCTTAGATACCTGGACTCTAAAGAAAGGCTGCCAGCATCTGGGAACCCTCTGTCACATGAGAAGGCAAATGGCTGTGTCTGCTGGACCTTTGCCCCTGGGTTTCATTGCCTTCAGTTCTTGTTCCACTGGCTTCCCTTGAGTTTCTGTGGATCCTCTCTTAGCTCCTCTGGGCTTTTCTCTCTAGGCTTTCTCCGGGTGTTTCTCTCTAAGCACTCTCCAGACTTCTCCAGGTCTTTTTCTCTGGGCTTTTTCTGTCTTTTATCCTCTTAAAGAACTCCAGTAAAGGATTAAAACCCATCTGGAATTGGGTAAGTCACATCTCAGTTGAAACAACCTAACCAAAAGTTCCCACTCACAATAAGTCTGCACCCACAGGAATGGATTAAAATAGCATGGCCTTTCAGGGGCACTTAACAGCCCCAAACCAGCACACATGGTATGTTTTTTCCCATCTTTTTACTTTTAACCTATTTGCAACTTTATCTTTAAAGCATGTTCATTGTAGTTGGCTTATACAATTTTATCAAATATGACAACCTCTGGCTTTTAATTGGGATGTCTTAACCTATTACATTTTAATGTAATTATTAACACAGGTTGGATTTAAATTTACTATATTGTTTTTTGTTGTTGTTGTTTTATTTTGCTTTGTTTATTTCATTGAGCTTTGCTTACAATTTATGCCATATATTCTTTGTTGTCCTTTCCCTTTTATTCTGCCTTCTTTTGGAAAAACCAAGCATTCGTTTTTAAATTTTATTTTATCTCCTTTGTTGTCAGATTAGTTCTACTTTTTGCTATATTATTTTAGTAGTTACTTAGTATAGTATACATCTTTCATATATCACCATCTGCCTTCAAGTGCTATGACACCACTTCATGTAAAGTATAAGAACTTTACAAAAACATACTTCCACTTCTTCCTTCCTGGCCTTGGAGCTATTGTTGTCACACATTTTTACTTTCATATATGTTATAAATTCCACAGTACAGTCATAACATTTTTGCTTTAAACAGCCAATTCTCTTTTAAATACATCTACATGTAAGACTTTTAAAATATTATTTATTCTATATTTGCCATTTCCAGTGCTCTGCATTACGTTTTTGTTTGCTTTGAGTTGGCATTTTTTAATCCCTCACTGTAAACATTGTGCCTACACATTAAATATAAAGGAACTGGTCTTCCCAGGCCATTACTGAGTTGTTTTTTTTTCCAAACAGATTTATTGAGGCATAATTCATATACAATTTATCCATTTTAAGTATGTAAGTCAACACTTTTCAGTATATTCACACGGTTGTACAACCATCACTACAATCTAAATTTTGAATTTTCATCATCATAAAAAGAAAACTCATACCTACTAGCAATTACAGTCCAACCTTCTTGCCCAGTACTCCTAGGCAGCCACTATTCTACCTTCTATTTTTATAGATTTTCCTAACCTGAATATTTTATGCAAATAGAATAATAACCATTATCAGTCTTTCGTGACTGGCTTATTTCACACGGCATACTGTTTTCAAGGTTTATTCATGTTATAAAATTTATCAGTACTTCCTTCTTTTTACTGCTGAATAATATTTCATTGCCTGGATATACCATATATTGTTTATCCACTCATAGTTAATGTACAATTAGGTTGTATCCAATTCTGGCTATTATGAGTACTGCTGCTCTGACATTCATGTACAAGTTTTCGTGTGGATATAAATTTCATTTATCTTGGGTGTATACTTAGAATTGAAGTTGCTGGGCCATCTGGTAATTCCATGTTTAACATTCTGAAGAACTGCAAAACTATTTTCCAAAGCAGCTGCACCATTTAATATCCCTACCAATATGTGTCTACACCCTTGCCAATTCTTGTTATTATCTATGTTTCTGATCATAGTCATACTGGTGGGTATAAAGTATAATCACTGTGTGGACTTTATTTGCATATCTCTGAAGAGTAAAGATGTGTATCTTTGGGTACTTGTTGAATACTTGTATAGCTTCTTTGGATAAAAATCCCATCCAGATTTTTTGCCTAGTTTTTGAGTTACTTTTTTATTATTATGAATTTGTAAGGATCTTTTATAGATTCTGAATACAATTCTCCTATAAGACATATGACTTGCAAATATATTCTCCCATCTGTGAGTTGTCTTTTAACTTGGTTGCTGATATTGTTTACAGCACAAATGTTTTAATTTTGATGAAGTACAATCTATCATTTTCTTTCATCTCTTCTGTTTTGGTGTCATATCTGAGAAGGTTTTGCCTAACCCACTGTCATGAAGATTTACACTAGACACTGTTCTGAAACCCTGTACATGGGTGATCAAAAGAGACCTTGTCTTTGCCTTCATGCATATTAACTTTAGTGGGAGAGCCAGCTATTTATTCAAATTAATGCACAAATATATCATTATAGACTAGATAGTGCTCTGAAGAAAAGAAACAAAGAGCAATGTCTAAGTATAAGAGGGGACCAGCTCTAGTTTCTGTGTTTGTGTGTGTAGGCGGGTGTGTATTTGGGTAACGATTTCAAGAACATGTTTCCTGATGATGCAGTGTTTGAATTCAGATCTGAAGGCCCTGAAAAAAAGGAAAGAAGGGAATTTTTCTAGGCAGCAAGGGCACACTACATGCTGAGGCATAAGCAGGCATGTCACCTGTAGGAACTGAAAGATCAACAATGGGGAGGAGCAAAGAAAGCAAGGATGAGAGAGGCATCAGATGAGGCTGCAGAAGTAAGCAGATGTAGCATCATGCAGAACAGTGCAGATCATATTAATTTTAACATTTTCCATAGAAACAATGAGGAGTGATTAAAGGGTTAATCACTTTGGCTGTGTTATGGAAAACAGATTGTGGAGAGGAAAAGTGGCAGTGAGGTGACCAGTTAGAAGGCAATTTCAGCCTTTCAGGCAAGAGATGATGATGGCACAGGGTATGATAATAGCTGTGGGGGTGAAAAGCAGTATGGAAACTCAGGGAACATTTGCTTAGGAAAATAAACAGAGTTTAGCCTTGAATAGGAAATGGGGCTTACTGGTTGATCACTATATTTGTCTTTGAAAGAAGATGGTGTCCCTTTGAGCCTTGAGTCTTAGAATTAGATAACTGGTTCCCAAATACTTATTCATCCCTCAGTAGGATTGAGTACCTGACATTTTAGCTAGTTCTGTTTCCAAACCTTCACTCATAAACTTCTGATTTCCAGTGTTTTGTCCTATATATTGCTTCTATAAAACCTTCCAGATACTTGTCCTCAAGTGCTGATATTGCACCTACTTTTCTGCTAAATTCTGTGCATTTACCTTCTTGGCTTATTTTTCTTTTGGAAGCCATTAGTACAACCTGAACAATGAAGCTACATCTTTTAGAACCTTAAATTGTAATGGGCCATGTGGCTGGCATTCTTATAAGCCAGTACATTAGATTGTAGAGTGGACAAGGAGAATCTTCCACCTCTGACAATTGAAAACCATAATGGGAGCATCTTCTATGTTCACAAATCACTCCACATTCTCTGTTTCCCTAATCAGATCATCCATATACTACACCCTCTAGAGAACATAATAAGAAGTGTCACTTTCAAATTAAAAAAAAAAAAAGATGAATTTCTTCCTAGATACTGAAGCTTTAGAGAACATGGTATGTAATTACCATCTCCTATAATTCTCTATATTACAGCTCTGAAGTTTGGAGCACATAGCACTGTAATTACTTCCATATGTAATTACATTTACATAATACTTAGATGATTTTATTTACATAATATCTAAGGTGATGATTCATTTCCAAAAACTTTTCTCATGTCCCAAACAGGACACAGAAGAGCTATATTTATCTCTTAAATAAAATGTTAGAGAATACATATATATACACACACGTATATAAACATATATATTGGTCTGTTATAGTTAAGCAAGTATATAGAATTTTGGGTATTGATATTCAAATAAGTTTAAGTAGAATAAAAAAGAGTAGAAAAGACATACTCATGTCAGAGTGACAAAACATTGCTTCTGTATAATAACAAGGGATTATATGATGTTCCAAGTATAATAAACATCAAAGCACTCCATAATGACAATCAAAATCAAATGTATGTATTTTCCCCTAGATTTATAGATTTTCCATCCCAGGTATGTGTGAGGCTGTGTGGGTGTCAACGTATAATGGAAAGAATGAAGACTTTGGAGCCAATCACTTCTGGGTTCAAATCCTTCTCTGCTATTTCCACCTGAATGATCTTGGACAAATTATTTAATCTCTCTGAGTCTAATATTCCCATTGATAAAGTTGGGTGAACAATACATACATCACAGAGCTGCTCTAAGGATTAAAAGAGATGACTAAGGGTGGGCCATGGTGGCTCAGCAGGCAAGAATGCTTGCCTGCCATGCCAGAGGACCTGGGTTCGATTTCCGGTGCCTGCTCATGTAAATAATAAAAAAAAAAAAAAGAGACGTTTAACATAAATTAAAGGATGCTTAATATATGGTAAGTGATCCGCAAATTTTAGTTTCCTTCTTTGCTCTCAATTCTTCTTTTTATCCTTTATAATTTTGGGTATGGTTATAAAGAATTTTGCCCATTGGAAGATATGCCATATACTTGAAATTATTTTACAAGTGGAGCTAATTCCCAAGGAATTTGATGTAAGATTCTCAAACTTTAGTGACAATCAGAATCACCTGGAGGACTTGTTAAACCATAGATTACTGCCTTCCATGTCCAGGGTTTTTGATTTAGTAAGTCTGGTGGTGGGTTCAAGAATCTGTATTCTAAAAAGTGATCTTGAAGCAAGGGGTTGAGAACGACTGCCTTTATGCATGAACAACTACCAAAATCATTGAGTGGCAAAAAGGGAGGAAAGTTTACATTTCTCAAAACCATATATGTTATACCAAACTTTCATTGTATTTGGCAGCAGAGTCAGCATGGTTCAGTAGATGTAAGTCAGAGTACTCAGACTTGTCCCTTTCTCAGTGGAAACATCACTTCACAATTCACGTCTTCAGTTTCTCTATCTGAAGAGTTAAGGGACTAGAATAGGTTGGCATCTTTTAAATTGTGTTCTCTAAGCAGTGGGGAACTTCAGAGCAAATTCACGGGTATTGCTGTTCAAGGAATTGAGTGGACAAGAATCTAAGCTCCTCCTGTTCCCAAATAGAGCTGTTCTCCTTATATTACACATACTCACACACCCACACATGCACAAACACATATATATGGTAGTTCCACACAAGAAACCAAACCAAATCAAGCAAAACTATCCCGTGTGACAAGAAATTTTTAGGCTAGATAATATCCATGGCTACTTTTGACCATGGCTTTCTCAGATATGGAACTCAATATGTAGAACATTCTGCACCTCTAGTTTTCTGCAATTACAATGAAAATCAAAAGTGATAAATATCTGAGGCACTGCAAATCTTCAAACTTCAAGCTATGTCATTGCAATTTTAGTATTAAGATTTTTTAAATCCAATTTAAAAACAGATGAGCTGACCATTTTCTTTATCACAACTCCAATAATCTCTGTCTCTCCATATGTACATATATTTATATATATAAATAACTAAGTAATTTATAAATTATGATAATTCAAACAGCTTTTGAATGTTTGCTCTGTACTAGTCAATATACTAAAAACTTGAACTATATTATCTAGTTCATCCTTGGAAAAACACTTTAAGGTTATATCATTAGTCTCAACCTGCAAATGCAGAACCTGTGGCAAAGAGAGGCTAACTAATTTGCACATGACCAATAGCTAATGAAAGGTAAGGGTGGGACTTGCTTAAGTCTTCCTGTCTGTAAAGTTTGTGCTCTATTGCCATAGAGAGATTCAAATGATCAGGTAGTTATAAAACAAGACAATCAAAATATATTAAGACCTTTACAACCCCACCCCCCCGCAAAAAAAAAAAAAAAATTAAGGGAAAGAACAAAGATGCCAAATCCCTGTGTGAGAGGAGTTAGCCTCCCTACAAGGTTCTTTCATCTGGTGTGTGGGGATTAGGAGGAATTAAGTAGTTTGCCTGAGATCAGGAAGGCAGGGAGTAATGTTAGCTTATTTTATCTATTTATTACTTGATTTTACAAAAGTGAGCTTGACTGAAAGACTTTAGGCTAGGTTAATGAAATTAAACAAACAAAACATAGATAAGTAAACTGTGGTCAAATGTAATAGCAAGAGTGTGTGAGTAGTGAGGTGAGCAGAAAAGGCTCCTGGAGAACAGAAATGCCACTATCGTGTGACCTTCTCATCAGGAAGGACAAAACCCATTCAATCATGGGCACTGACTCCAAAAGAAGCTTCATTCTGAATCTTCTAATGCGAATGGAATAAAACTTCAAGGCAGCAGATTAGACCCATGACTCCATAACCTAAAGACACCTAGAAAGTAATTTTTCTACACATTCTTAGCAGTCAGTAGTCACAGGAATCATTATGAATAAAAGGTATTCACTCCTCTTTTAAAATAATTGTTCAAGCAATTCAGACAAAAAATAAAGGGGCTGCCCCCAGATCAGCCAGATGATTGAGAATATTGAAGTCAGAAAAACCTAAGACATGTCTTTTGAAGTGCTGGTAACTTGCAGCCTAAACGTGGATTCTAATTTGACCCCGGCCTTCCTCGGTGGAACATTAGCTAACTAGCACCCCACCACCAGTGCTAGCTGTGCATGGGTTTTCTGCAGCTTGCATTCATTACCCACTCTTGGCAAATATGTGTGAGAGTTAAAAGGAAGGATTTACTATACTACAGTGCTTTAACAAGAAAACATTTTAAAAAAGGAAGCATCCTGGCTTCAGCCTTTTCTTTGACTGTGAAATTAATGTCAATTCAGCAGATGCATACCTCTTTAAAAATGTTTCACATAATTTCATATAATTAGAAATGTCAATGAAAATTACTAAATAAATAAGGAATAAATGCAGAAACAGGAGTTCAATATAACCAATATGAATGAAATCAGTTATCATAAAATCTTTGCATTTTGACAGTTAAATGTTATAAACAACTGATTTTTATAGCATTTTCAGCCAATAAGCAGAGCAAACCTAACATTAATAAGGACAGTTACATAAGAATGGATAATAATAAGGCACTCATCTAGTGTTTAGAAATTGTTTAGGCTCCTATAATCCTTCTATTGTATATTGATGTACCTGGCATGAGACTCTGATTTTCTGTTTTCTCTTTCCATGTTTCTTATGGGCTTGGCAAATTCACCGTCTATACGGGTAAGTGATACTTCATTTTACCAACCTGCTACAGTCATGCGCCCATTCTCTACAGCGGATAGTTGAACTATTTCCAAATGTTATATATTTTACAGGTCACCAATCTTTACAGCTTTGATTAGTGCCTGCCTTTCACATGACAATAATTTTAATCCCACCATCTTGAGAATGCACGCAAATACTGTGACTATTCAGTTTAATTTGTGGTTTTAACCCCGACATTTCACATTCAAGGGAAACATCTGTCCTACTAATCATTGCTACTTTCATTGCAACAGACAATGCATTCAAATACTGATTAGAATAAGAAGACACTGCAGGCTTCCAGTGCCTATCAAATAGAAGAACAATGAATATTGAGATTACATTAGAAGGACTGTGACTAAAGACATTTAGACAGAATATGTGTTGATAGGGTAATTATTAGGTGGAGTAAATTGCAATGTAGAAACCCTAACAAGTACTTGTATAGTTTGTTTCCCACAAAAGAAATCTTTTAGTAGAACAAAATGGTTCCTTACTTCTAGTAATTTCCAAATTCAAGGAGAATATTTTTGAAGTTTCATTCAAAAGTGTATATTTTATACATTTAACTTTGAGTGGATAGTTTTGATTCTAGGAGCCGTACCTTCTCTGGTGGTTTCTTCTCCACCCCATGCAATGAGAATCAATAGATGGATGCTGGGAGACAGCTACCTGGAGTGACCTAAAATGAAAAAGGCATTTTGAAATTAGGAAAAGAAACCAACAAATGTCAATAATGATGGTCACATAATATGATGTTTTTCAGTATATCAACAATATTTACTATGTGAGCACTGAGTACTGAGCCCACTTTTATGTGGTGATGCAAAAGAGAAAATGGACAGAATCTAGTTTAATGCTCATAAATATCTGTGAAATGAACGGATGGCTGATTGAAAGCAAATTTTACAAAACTTAATTCTTTCTCGGTTAAGTTTATAAAACACTTGTGAAGGAATAAAATTACATGAAAAAGACTCATTATTAAAGAATATTAACTATGTAAGTATGAATTGTACAAAATGTTTCTAAATAATTTTGCAACTGAAGATGAGATGAATAGTAAAATTTAAATGGGGTTAAACAGAGAAAGTTTCTCAGATGATGGATTAATTGTGGGGAACTACTAAAACCACACAGTTCCCAAACCCGAATTCTAGAGAGCAGATAGCCCCTGGAAGAGAATATGGGAAAATTGTTTTCTACACACACACACACACACACACACACACAAATATATACATGTATACTAGTTTAAGGTATTTATTTCAGGCAGTAAATTACCTTAATCAAAAACCTGTATTCTAATGGCATTCAACTGCTATTATATCAGAAAGATAATACTCCAGAGTCAACTACCAGGGCTCCTGTTATCCATCTGTCTGTCAATACTCAAGACTTTGGTAATCAACCCAATGAACATGAAAAATGAATTTTCCATTGGTGAAACTACTAGCTGGTTAACTAGTATGATCAGAAGTATGTTCTCATTGGTAAAACTAGTGGTGTTTAAGATGTGTGGATTTGCTCATAAACTTCAGAGAGAGAATGACTCTTCTCTCCTTTCATGATGAGGGTATCAGAGTTGAATGAGGCCTTTAAATTGTGTCTCAAAAATGATGCCTATGGCTTAATCCCAAAGGCCTCTATGTTCAGCCTTTGGTTTAGGAGCTGTAATAATTGCTTCACGGCAACTATAAAAGTTACAAACCCTGCCTCTAGAATATTCACATCCTCCACAGATGAACTTTTCATATTAGATGGTGATAAGAACACCTAAAAGCATCCCACAAATTTATTGAGGCTACAATATAAATTGCATGAACTCTTCAGTGTTCAATTGTTAATGAATGTCTGTGTTTAATACATTTTGGTGTGTAAAGCAGAAACTGGTGTGAGATATATCTTGTGAGATGTATCTTTATATCAAAATTGTAGGTGTAACTGCCCCTCACCTGAAACTTCTTCACTGATCAGAAAATCCAAAAGATAATTGTGATTCAGTAAGAAAAGTAGGAATCAAAATAGAATAAGAGTTAAGAGCAAAGTTATAGAAAGCTTTATGACTGGACAATTTACTAAACATCCCTAAATTCTACATTTCTTATAAGTATGACAAGAATAAAAATAAGCTAATAAATAGGGCTTAGCACAGTCTAGACACATTGTGTAGTCATCCATGTTTGTTATTTTATTAATGCTTTGATAAATGTATTTATTTAATCCTTTGGCAACTTTTGTTTTTCGTTTTTGATACTTACTGCCAGGCAGAGGAGACATAGTGATCAAGAGAAACAGAATTCCTGCCATCTTGAAGCTCTGGGAACACCCACACTGAAACACAAACACATGCACACAAACACACATGCACACACACGCACACACACACCCTGTGGGTACATAGAGGAACAGAAAATTTCTGATATACTGTTGTGCTGTGTTTGACTTTAAAGAACTTATCGAGGAAATTGTTTTATCTCTGAATTACCTATTATTTTGACTTTGCTGCTTCTGTGCAACTGGGATTAAAGCAACGGGAACTGTTGATAGTTTAAAATCTAGACCTCCCACTGCTCTCAATTTATCTTGGCCGTTACCTCTGCGTAGGTACAAGACAAGTCACCAAAGTTGATAGCCAAATCTAAGATATGGATGGACAATAGCTAAAGCAGTACAATAAAAATGTGAACACAAGAAAGATCAAGACCTTACATATTTTTAAAAATATTTTTATTGAGAAATCTTATACACATACAGTCCATACATGGTGTACAATGGTTTATAATATCATTACATATTGTGCACTCATCACTATGATAATTTTTAGAACATTTGCATCGCTCCAGAAAAATAAATAAATAGAAAAAAGTCATACATCCCATACTTTTTACCCCTCCCTCTCATTGACCACTAGTACTTCAATCTACCCAATTTTTTTTACCCTTTATCCCCCCATAATGTATTTTTTTTTATCTTTATTTTTTTATCCATCTGTCAATACCCTGGATAAAAGGAGCATCAGACACAAGTTTTTCACACTCACATGGTCACATTGTATAAGCTATATAGTTATACAATTGGCTTCAAGAATCAAAGCTAGTAGAGCAGTCAAACAGTTTCAGGTACTAAGATCTTGTGTTTTATACTTTACTATAGGATTAGTCATTAGCAAAGTGCCTGGTATGTAGTAAACACTTAATAAATGAATACCAAATGAATAAGTGATGAATGTTGATCAATATGATAGTACTCAGACATTTCTGTTGAATGTATCCAAATAATGGAAGGCTCTTAGGTTTACCTTTGAGTAATATAAGACAACTAAGATAATAACTAAGATATTATCTAAGCCATTGGAGATATCTAAGATAACTAAGAATTATCTAAGATGTCTAAGGATCATATATTGATAATTGGAAACATTATATTTATAAATTTGTCAACAATAACCACAGCTATTGGTGATGGACACAGAACCACTTTGTTCCGATGACTGCCTTGATGGGTTCATTCTTCAAATTTGCTACTTGACATTGTCTAAAATGAACTGCTCTGCATAATACTGGGGGAAGAAATGAAGATTTCAATGTACCCTGAGAGGTAGGGGAATAAGACAAGGGGTGTGGAGAGCAGAAGAGGGAAAGGGGAAGCAGGAAACAATGAGACATCTAGCCAAAGGCCATGAGGGACAGTGTGTGACCCTTCCCCACTAACTTGCAAATTTTTAGACAAAAATTGTGAATAATTGTGACATATATTTTTGTGGAAATCAGTCAGTGAATGCTTTTCATATAGGATTGAGACAGTGTGGGAACGTGTAAACTCCCTGATAATCAGCATATATCTTAGGGAGGGCTTTGAAACTTCACAGGACATGAAATTGGGAGAGGTGTTCAAGAAAATTTCAGCATATCTCCTAGTAATTGAAGGATATCATTGACCATAATACAAAAAAAATCTACAATAATATTATGCTGGTAATATAGCATGTAAATGTTAATTTCAATATGGAAGTCAGAATAATGGCTCCTAGACATATCCTTATACTAATCCCAGAACCTGTGAATATGTTACCTTACATGGTTAAAGGAATCTTATAGATGTGATTAAGAATCTTGAAATGGGGAGATTATACTGGATTATCTTGGATGGCCCAATGTCATCACAAGGATCTTTATAAGTGAAAGATGGAGATAGAGGAACAGAAAAAACTAATATATTCAGACTGGTAAAGTCTTCATTAACTAGGAGTCTGATTTAAATTGAAATGCTCCACAACTGAGTAGTATAATTTTTATTCAGCCCCAGATTCATTCTGTCTTCCCACCTCTAACCTGAATAATACTTTCATCTTCTCTGCATCTCTTCTCCTTCATCACGCATCACAGTGGACGTCTGAGCTGCCTTCCTGGTGTGCTTGCTGCAAGATATACAGCCCATGGACTATGCCTTCCTTTGCACTTAGATTTGGCCCATCTATCTCCATCTCTAAAACTAGACTTTGACAGTATCTTCCTTTGCATCATTTTCACCAACATATTGGACATGACTAGAAAGAAAAATTGAGCCTAGAAGAAAGGAGGTAGGTCAAATCAGTTGCAGGAAGGGAGGCTTTTTCGTAGTATAGGCTTGAAGAGAATAAGGAGCTTGGGCCAATGGTGGAAAGACGAGAGCTCAGATGTGAGAAGAGAGAGTTTTTGAAGGTGGTACAGAAAGTCCAGATGGATTCTATTATCCCTGTAGGTACGAGTATCATACGAGGTATTAGAAAGGATGGGAGAAAAATAAAATCTTGTTGCACTTAGCTGTTTCTTGTATAGCAATATTGAACACAGTGTATCAATAAATATTACCCCCAAGCATCCATTACAAGACGCATCACAGCGGCACAAGAAGGTTTATGTATTCATAAGGATCAATTGCAAAGATTTTTATTAAGCTTAGTGCTTGGAATTACATTAGAGAGGACAGAAACAAGAAGAAGGCTAGGAAGATATTTAAAGTTGTTTGGGTTTTTTTGCATGAGCAGGCACTGGGAATCAAACCCCAGTCTCTGACCTGGAAGGTGAGAACTCTGCCACTGAGCCGCCGTTGCACCACCCATACTTTCATTTTTAAGCTGACGTTTATTGACAACTATGGGACAAACATTGTGGTAATCACATTCTGCATAATTAATTTTCATAAGAAACCTCAAAATTTGGTATCTATTCCATTTGATAATTAAGGAAACTAAAGAAAAATGGAATTAAATAATTTTACCCAATTAGTAAACCTTTTTATATACATTCACTTTTATTTCTGTCTCCCTGTAAACTGGTATTTTAAATCCCTTTGGGATATAACCTCCTCTCTTTCATTCAGATAGTGTGCTGACTCTAATACAGTCATAATTTCAGACAAAAAAAATCATTTAGGTCTTTCTTTTTCTCTTCCTTTTTTTTCTTCATTTTAAAAGGTAAACTATGCAATTTATTACACAAAAGAGTCCTTCAATAATTCTTACTATATACATGGCTTTATTCTTTCCTATGAGGATATATACCCAATTGAAAATGGCTGAATTATTTCATGGAAAAATCCCCTGCCTCTGTTTAGTATATTGTTACAATTTTTTAAAAATTGCCCTAATTTCAATGGCAAAAGCAAAGATTAATGACAAATCACTAGTGGAAGCTTTTATCAGGTATTTAGTAAATTACAAAAACTTAAAGTATATTGAAAAGTGACACTCTGGAAGAGAAAAATATCCAGATAACACAAAGCCACACCTAATATTTTAGTTTGGCTGCAGACCAGTAAAGTGATGGGAGATACTAAGAAAATACATCGGATGCAAGAGATCTATAATTAATCTTGTCAACAGATGCAGTAAGACAGATTCCTACTTTAACTTGCACCATGATGAAAGTTCACTCTCATTTACTGTATCAGTGCAGAGCCCAATGTGGACCCAAGGGATTCAAATCCATTACAGTGGTTTTAGAGTCAAGCTCATGCTCAGTGCATGCCCTGCCTTGTGCTTGGTGGCATTAAATATTTAACTAACTGTGACCATGATGCTGTTAAGAAAGAAGCAGCTTTTAGTGCATTTTTTATACATGCTGTTAAAGAACAAATATAAAATTAAAACTCTCTCTCCAAAGCTCAAAGTAGAATAAATGGTCCAGGAAAATATACTCTGTGTTTAGCTCCTGTAATTGAATTAGATTGCAAAGCTTTCTAAATATATGTATGCATCATATTCTATTGTAACTAAGATCAAATGTGAAGGATCATAAGCAATAATTCTATCATTAAATTTTAATGTGCAAGCACAACCTGGATGAGAAAGCAAGATTCTAAACCTTGAAGCAATATTAGAGAAGGTAAATTATTTTGAAACCTGAGACTCAAATTAGATTATCATCTTCTAGAAACATTCAAAATAGAGGAAACAATTTTAGGTTTAAGAAAAACAGAGATCTTTTCAGTAAACAAATGGATGATTTGAGTTTTATTTTGATCAGATTTTATCCTTGATATTTAATTTGATTCCAGAAAATAAAACCAAAGTAAAAAAGAACAAAAGAATAAAGTTATGTACATACAAATATATATAATATATATATATTTGCTCGTATGTTATCCACTTGTCATTGTTTTTATTTTACAAGTGGCTACTTTAGCTATACTATGGCAGCATGCCATGTTAGGGTGTAATATGACATATTTCATACATTTATATAATTAACAGCCAATAAAATTCATGGAAAATAAGAAGCTTCTTTTATTAGAATAACACGTGACACAAAAAAAGGTTATTTGCTCTGTACCACATCTTCAAACACTTCGGCCTAAGAAATTTGTAGTCTTTACAGAGTCAGAGAGGTGGGGCATGATCTATTGTTCAACATGCATTAGAACAGTAGACAATAGAGTGGAAAGAAATATCATTAGCAAAGTAAATCTAAGATTTACTAGATCTAATTAGAGTGGTTTCTTAATATACCATACATATGCCTGAGTAATTTTAGATTATTTTATTCAAGTTGCCCATTTTAAATTAATTTAAGTCACTAAGTTTTGATTTTCTTCATTTGTCATCTGTACCTGACACTGCATTTTATTATCTATTTGCTGATTTTCTTCACATGACAAGGTCAGTTGCATGGTGGCAAGGACTTTTGTTTCTGTTTATAACTGCTGTATCCTCAGCACCTAGAAAAGTGATTGGCATATGATAGGTGTTCAAATGTCATTGTTGAATGGTTGAATAGTATTCCATAAGCCAGTTTGCAAGTATGGGCAGGAGAAGGCATCAGTGAGTGCTCACCATCTATTTTGCACCAAATGTATTGTGTTAATCTCTGATATGTGGGTTAAGCCCTTTTCCCTTCTCCCTGCCTGGCTTCTGTAGGCGGAAGAGTGGTGCAATGCTTCAGGTTAGCACACGGTGCCCTGTCAATGGCTGCCATGGTGGTGCTGCAGGCATGTTTTGATAAGCATCCTGCCCCACTCCAGAGCAGGGGCCTCTACCCTTCCTATAGAAAGATTCCCAGAGATTTCTTCACTTTAATGCATTGTTAGAAGGGGGCCAAACCCTGGCATGGGGGGATCCACAATGCCTCCTGACAAAACTAGGGAGAAATATTGTAACAAAATAAGATATCAGTGGCTGACAGAGTTGAAACAGAGTTGAGAGGCTAATCAGGAGGCTACTCCCATGCAGGCTTCAGCTAGATATTGCTATTTATCATCGTTTGCCAACCCCCAACCAAAACTATTCCTGCCAACTCGAAAGAACACGTAGGGCTCTATCTGAGGTTCTACAAAAGTTCCATGAATTACTTTTCAGAAACCTACCCTCTAGTTGGGTTCCTGGACCAGATAAGTCCTGAAGCCCAGAGAGGCCAGCCTCTCCAGAACATCAACTAGTTCTATTCCCAATCACATATTTTCAACACCCCTTTGCAACATGAAAATGTTAGAATGGGCATAGCCCAAATATCCCTAAAAATTGGGAGAAGGATTAAAGGAGAAGGAGGAGATCTAGCAGAGAAGACAGGATTTAACAAATGAGGGCTGAATCATTATACTGGTATTTCTTTTAGTCTCCAGCGTTTTGGAGCAACAAGAAGGAAAAAACCTAAAATTTTTTGTAACCTATACCAAACTCCGAAATCTGTTGTACAGCTACTTCCTACAATGTACTTTGTAATTTATTTCTTTTTTGTATATATATACAAAATATAATGTTAAAAAAAAAAAGAAGGGGGGCCAAAGACTGTGCTGTGTCTACCACAGAACAACTGGCTATAGTCATTTCTTTCTAGGTGAATCAATCCAGGTCATCTCACTGGTTTTTGACTCATGGGGAGAGGAGGAACAAGTGGACATTTCTCATAAAATTTACAGAAACTTTTTTTCACGCGTGGTCACATGCAGGATTCTATATCCTTTCTCATGTGGACTTCCTCTGGGATCTGATTATTTGTGTACTTCCTCTTTTTGCAATGCTCTGTTCACTTGGTAATTAATACTCCAGTCATACAGAATTTCTTCTGCTTCCCAGAATGCATTACATGCCTCACTTGTCTCTGGTCCTTGGCATATATACTCTGCTTATCTGGAATATCTTCCCTTTCTGCCAAACCCCCCAACACATGCACACTTAGCCTAACTTCAACTCATCCTTGAAGTCAATCCAGGTGTCACATCTTTTGAGAAATGCTTCCTGATTCTCTGAATCTGGGTTTCCTGTCCCTTTTACAAGCTCTCATATTATTCTGGATTTTCCCTATCACAAAGTTTATCGCTCCTGCCACCTACCACATTGTTAATTGCTTCCAACAGAGCATTAGCTTCCAGAGAGTAGATCCCTTGACATTACTGTCCATCATGTGTCTCTACATACTTATTAGGTAACTGTCATGTATGTGCGCGTGTCTGTGTATAATATTCTGTAGTAGAACTGATGTGTCAAGTTCTCTTCAATATATTCTGTTTATAAGGAAAATAAAGATCGATGAAAATTCTCAATTTAATACCATTATGGGATATATATCCCAGGTTCTGGCACTTGAGAGACAAGGTCATCACCTCGAGAACTCTATATACATTTCAGCCCTTTACTGATTACAAGAGGCTGAGCTGATGTTACAGGTTTCCATGACACCTGCTCTATGGCATGAGTGCTGGAGGCTGTGTAACAGTTCTTCAGTGAAAGGAGATAGTATGTGCACTATGGTTAGAACATTCTGTAATGCTATTAACACAATTGTAACATTTATTTTTGTTATAACATTGTATAACTCAGTATTATTCTTTGTGACTACTCTATTTTCCCAGCAACTTATTCAATTATTCACCATTTTGATTTTTGTTTATTCGTTTTTTTTTTTTTTTTTTGCAGAGTTTAAAGGGCCCAAACCTATCTGTGGGGCTCATCAGGTCCCTTTCTTCCTATGAGGCACTTTTAGTCTGTGTAGCCAGGTAACTCAAAGCCCAGTAGCCTTCTGCTGTCACGTGAAGCATCTGAGGGATAAATGGGTACGTGTGTCACACATCGCACCTCATGCTCACAGAAGCTAATTTCATGAATGCCTGGAGAGTTCTGAATCACAATGTCACCCAATTAAACTGTGAAAGGGATTAGGTCTAAAGTGACAGATGACTGCAGGCACAACATGAGGAGTGCAAGCTAATAAATACGGATTATGATACGGAGACCAGCAAACTGACCTGAGGTTTTCTGTGTTGATTACAATTAATCATATTTGTATTTTGACCCTTCACATCACTTTTAAATGTGGCTAGTCTCTGAAAGCACAGGATTCTGACCAGTGAACAAACCAATCATCTGTGACTGAGCTCCTTTGCTGAGAAAGCATCCTGCTGGGCTCTGAGGAAGACACCAATGTGACAGCACCAATGAATGTGGGAAAAACCATTATATTTGAGTACCTATGAGTGCTGGCTACTGTGAGGAACTCTTTCATACATGATCATGACGAGCCTGAGGAGGTAGATAGCACCATCCCAGTTATACAAATATGGACATGGACATTCCAGGGAAGTCACAGGGCATCCAAAGAACTCAAATGGAATCTGAATCCAGTTATGTACAAATTCAAATGCCAGGCAGCCAAAGATCACTAGTTCCGCCAAACTTTTAATGAAAGAACAGGATCTGCCCTCGCTCTGCATTGAAATCTCCAAGGCGAGCTCTAGAAGAGACTGTTGAAAGGGACCCATAGATGCTCTCCCCAGAAAGAAGTAAAGATCCCTATTTTTGCATATTCTTTTAGAGTTCATGGATCCTCTGAAATTCATACCCAGATGCTTGGATCTCAGATTAAGAACTCCTAATCTACAAGGATAAAACCCAGTTTTACTAACCTTTGTTTTCTGATTGGTGCATGGGATTCTGTCAGGCAAAGAACTGCTGAAAAATAATGATCACCGAGTAGAATAAAAGAATTTAGGAATGAATTAGTTTCATCTCAACTTGGTCTGCTACTGAAACTTCAGCAACTGCATTCTAAAATAAACAGTCAAAGCAATTTTTAAAAGTAGGCAAAATGTGGCTGTTGGCATTTTATTTTATGATTTTATTAAATGTAACACTATATGTTGTAAGGTATAATTTTTCCCTACTTCTAAGCTTCTGACATTTTGATACCTAAGCATACCACTTTAAATCCATGTATGCTTTCCTCACAAACCAGTATTCATACTTCAAATACTAGGTTATACATATCACAGTTAACAAATACAAGTGGATTACGAAATGCAAGGACACATTCTAAAGCATGTTAAACAGCCATGGGTTTTAAAGTCAGAAAGAATGGATTTAAATTTTTTTCCATTCATTGAAAGCTGTAGGACTTTCTGCAATACACATATTTTAAATTTCTATCCTCAATTAAAATAGAGATAATAAGATGCATGCATCATATGGTTATGAGTATTAAAATAAGACAACATATTTTAACCATTTAGAATAGGCTTGGCATATAAGAAGTACTTATTAAGTGGTTGCTTTATTAAATTCACAACTTATATTTTCCTAAGACTTGCACTTCACATATTAAATACTGTTCTCATTTTGTTCAATCATCTATTCATCTTTCCATCTGTTTCTCTGTCTACCTACCTACATACCTCTCATCTATCTATCAGCTCCCTACACTATTGGCTTCTTAAATCTTCACGCCACAATTCTATGATATTTGACTATTATTCCCATTTCATGTGGAGGAAACCAAAGCTCAGGAGTGTCAATTAAATTCCACAAAATTACACATTTATTAAAACTTAATTTCCTTGAACATATTTTGCTTATCTTTATCTACACTAAATCTCCTATGAAGTGACCATACACAGTCCAATAAAATGGAATATCACATATACACAATGATCTCTCACCTGCTGCTACAAAAGATTACTTAGAAGGTCCTTATTCAGGGAATACAAATATTAGATAGATATCAATGCTTAAAACAACACCCTAGGATAGAGAAAATAAATGGAATTTAAATTATACAAGTTGTATCAAACATCTGCCTTTTTAAAAAATCTTTGGGCCAGAGAAAAGCAAAGGATGTAAAACAATATAACATGGTGGAAATGAATGGGACTTTAACGTCTTATCGTCCTAAATTCAATTATGGGTGACCTGGGTCAATTAATTTATTAACTTCCCCAAAACTCACTTTTTTTCTCATTGATAAAATGAAAATAAAAATAATACAATGATTTTTATTAGATCCAAATATTTGTGGGAAGTTTTCTTTAGTATATGACAAATAGCACAGTTGGTATGAAAAGATGGTTCTGTCTGTTTTAGGTTATAAAAAGTCCCAGCAACAACAAGTTCTAAATAGATATTTGTTGATTGGTTTAAAAAGCACTTTGGAAAAAATTACAGGATACTAAGTACATGTGTAGATTTGGATCTTTAAAACTTGAAGCCTATTGCATGTATGGCCCCTGAATTGCAATGAATTTCTCTTTCACCATCACGCAGCCCAGTCCAATGCTCTTTTCACTTGGCTCTCTTCATCTAAACACCTTCTTCTGTGTAAGGTTATGGAATGGAATGGTCTGGTCAATGTGTGTAGTTTAGCAACAGCTGGAACTACATGGAGATTCAATAAGCTCTGCTACTTGAGTTTATTAATATTTATGAGAAAGTAACCACTGAATGGATTCTATGGAAAATTAGGGGTGTTTGACCAGCATTTTAAATCACATTTTTGTGACTTTTTCAGTGTTTTTCCATTTTGTGTAAATGTGATTTAGAAGCCAGCTGTCATCTTTTATAATGCTACAACTAAAAGTAATTATTGTCTATTACTAACTTTCTGAATTTATCTAATTATTAGCTTTATTCCAATTGCATTTTTTTTAAAGTAGGACAGGGATATAGAGATAAAACTCATAGCTTCATGACTACTGACAAGTAACCATTTGCTTAAATGCAAATCCTGCTTTTAAAGAATGAGTTAGGGTGAAGTTAAAAAAAAAACAAAGTTTCTTCTGATTCCACACTCATCATGCCATCTGTCACTAAAATACACAATTGTTTTCTCCTTCACTCACTTCCTGTGTTTAATATTCACCAGCTTCATAAAGCTGCATTCGAATATTTAAAAGTATCCATATTCCCCCACCATTACCTCTGCCGCTGTCTTAGTGAAGGGTCTTGTCATCTGGACAGTTATCCTAGGTTTCTGCCAGTCTCCTATCGCCTTTAATCTCTCTCCTTTCTGACCTTCCACATATCACGTGACAAGTGATATACTCACCCTGTGCACTTGCCTCTTACCTAGCTGATAAGGATTCAGGTTGGCCCCTCTGTGATCCCAGGATACAAGCCTTAGGGTCTGGCTGCTCTGTTCACTACAGGTAATCATTCTGCTGGCCAGAGCGCCAGCTTCTGAAACCTCATCCCAACTGGGACAGTTACAAGCCTATTCCATCTCCAGAATGGTAAGGAATATTCACCTTCCATACCACCCCCAGAGTTATCTTTCCAAAACTATCACATAGTTCATTAATGATCCTGTCCTACTGTATAATGCGACATGTAGCAATATATTTCCGTCTTCCCTTACATACAACCCTCTGTATTTTGCAAATGATGTTGCTGCTATGCAGAATAGTCTTTTATCTGTCCTCTACCTAGAAAACAACTGCTAAATGAATCCTTCCTTAGTGGAACTTTCCTCCCTAAAATGAGGAGTTGGTTGCTCCATTTTACTCATATAGAACTCTGATTTTTAAAATTTCTTTCATTGGGGTTCCTCACTCTAGATTAGAGTAGGATATGTATGCCCTTGTCTTCCTGACAAGACTGAATTCCCTGAAGGAAGAGACCATGTCGTACTCATTGCTATATCTCCAATTCAGGTCACATAAATAGGGCACAGTAAAAATCTTGTTTGAGTTCTTGAATCCCTAATTGAAGGTGTCATTTCACTAAATGAAACAAATGGAACAGACATTGGAGTTGATGTGGATAAAGGGCAGAGAAAGAAGGTAGGACATGGTATCACATCCTAATTTAATAATGTTGAGGAGACTGGGCAGGCAACAGTGGCTCAGTGGCATAGATTTCTCTCCTGCTGTGCTGGAGACCCGGGTCCGATTCCCAGTACCTGCCCATGCAAAAAATAATAATAATAATAATATTGAGGAGGCAGACCCGAATAAGACATTAGTCATGAGTGAAGTAAGTACTGCACATAGTTTCAAGACCTGTTAAGAAGCAAGGGAAGAAACCTGTCATTTATTAAGCACAGAGTGTATGCCAGCCAGTGTACTAGGCACTTTAATAGCGTTTCATTTATTCTGCACAACTTTGTGAGTTATATGTAATTCTCATGGTAATAGTGAGGAAACTGATGTTCAGTGAAATTAAAGCTTGCCACAACATAGCTGGTAATATTAGACCTAAGATTTGAACCCCAGTTGGTATAACTCAAGAGGTATACTTTTTTCCCATTCGAATGCCCATTTCAAAGTCTTACACATATGGGACAAGATTGGGGTTAATAATAGTATCAGTGAAAATCACTGACATTTACTATTTATTACGTGTCAGGTATGGATGGAACACTAGGAGCAGAGGTAAATTAGACACATCTTGTTCTCAAAGGCTTTAATTTTAAAATGAACTGAATTGAATTGAATCTAAAGCTTAGTTTATTCAACCTTAAAGTAATTCTGGGGTTGATCAAACAAACAGAAAGCGCTTAGTTTTGTTTGGCTTTGTTTTGCTTCTGTGACTCAATGAGGAGAAAAAAGACTCTCTTTATCAAACAGTGTGGAGGCGAGAGACAGTCTTCCATGCCCCACAAGTGACTTCTATAATTACCCAAGGAGCTGGAGGAACCCAGCTCTTTCCAATTAACTTCTGTTACTGAGTGCTGTCGACTGCTTGCCTGGCAGCCACACACAGATGGAGACAGAGGAGTGTGCACAAGGAAGGCTTCTTTGCATTTCATAGTTCACAGATTAAAAGGCAGTGTCAAGAGCGAGTCCGAGTTGAGGAATTGATTTATTTGGTGCTGAATGTGTGGGGAAGGGCAGCTTCTGAGTCATTACCAACAAAACTTTAATGTTATGTGGTGCTTTAATATTATGTTCTACCTCTTCGTACACAAATCAATTTCTTTTTCTTTTCAGATGCATTTACTTTGTGCTTCACTGCCAGAAAATGTGGCTGGATCCGGCTTCTTTAAATCACTAGCATTTACAGCCTTCATGGGAGCTGCTGTAACTGCTGTGGCTTTGGTTCATGTGTTTGCTGGATGCTGCAGGAAGCTTAGTGAACACCTCAGGGGAAATTGATCCAGGCCAAAGAAAAATCAGTCCAGATTGCCAGGCCAAAGGGTCTTCAAAATAATACATTAATAATAGTAATATACTGGTGATACAACAATAGCAATCACTCAAACATCATCACCATGTGCCAGGTTGGTTCTAGAGTTATGGGTATATATGCATGTGTATGTCTTTGTGTGTGTGAATGCATTTGTGTATTTATTTTTACTTTAAGTTTCATCATATTCCCGTGAGGTCAGAAATATTATTTCTGCTCAACAGACAAAAGTTTAGTGGGTTGCCCAAGAACACACAGTTTGTATGCAGAGGGGTCGAAGAGTAAAATCTAGTACCACCTGTATTGGTTTTGAAATTCAAGGATTTGAAACCAATATGGTAGAGTGGTCAGAGAGTCTATACAAAAATATGGTGTGTATGCACATAAATGTATATGAATATATGTTTTATATATTTATATATAAATATATATAATATATTTTATATAAAAATATATATATTTGTGTGTGTAAATATATATGGATAATTATATAGAGAGGAGTTCCGGGAAGATGGCAGAACAGGCTAGCTCAGGCTTAGCCCTGCTCCATGGAAAAGTTAGAGAAGGAACAGGAGGACAACTGAAGCAGCAGTTTGTGAGTGCAGTTGACCTGGGAGAGCCTTCTGCACCACATGCACAGCCCTGGTTGCAAAGGCTGAGGAATTGAGAGGCAGAAAGCTGGAGCCTGTGTTGGAGGCATGGAGCCACGGACCCTGCAGGAGTGCATGGATGGGAGCCCAGGACTAGGAAGTAAGCCAGGCCTCGTTCCTTAGGTGCACTACCCTCACCAGTGCAGCCCTGTGACTGGTGACTCATCCCACACCTCATGCACCCGAACACTGTCACCTGTTCCCATTCCCCACGCTCCAGCCACCCCCATGCCACCAGCCCCCAGTACATGTACCTGCCCCTCACCCCCACCCCAAGTGCAGCCCAACCCATCTCTCCTGCACCCCTCTCGAGTACTACCTCCCCCTCCTTTTTCCCTGCAGGCTGATGCCAGCACATAAAGGCTGCGGGCACCAACCTCCATACCTCGACTACCCCTGCCTCCTCCCAAAGTATTACACAAGCTCACCCACCCTCCCTGAGCTCTGCACATCTGTTTATGGCACTCCCAGGCCCACATATGCTCATGGGTCCTCAATCACATCATTCAGCTCTGGGAACCGCACTTTACAGCAGTCCTAGAACCATGCATGTGCACAGTCCTCAGCCATATTTCCCAGCTCCAAGAAAATGCTGAAAGCAGTGGTATGATATATTCAAGGTCCTGAAAGAGAAAGATTTCCAGCCAAGAATTCTGTACCCAGCCAAATTTTCCTTCAAAATTGAGGGAGAAATTAAATTTTTCACAGATAAAGAAGTCCTGAAAGAATTTGTCAACAAGAGACCAGCCCTACAAGAAATACTAAAGGGAGTTCTGCCAGCTGAAATAAAAAGGCAGGAGAGGAAGGCCTGAAGGAAAGTACAGAACTGAAAAGTACCACTAAGGATAATTTAAAGAATACAAAGAGAAAGAGGGGAACGAGTATACAGAGCTGACAAATAAAGTAAAAAAATAAGATGGTGGAATCAAGAAACGCATTTTCAGTAATGATTTTGAATGTTAACAGACTAAATTTACTAATTAAAAGATATAAATTGGCAAAATGTATTAAGAAACATAATCCAGCTATATGCTGCTTACAAGAGACTCATCTTAGATACAAGGATACAAATAGATTGAAAGTGAAAGGATGGAAAAAGATTTTCCACACAAGTTGTAACCAAAAGAAAGCAGGAGTAGCTATACTAATATAAGATAAAACAGACTTAAAATGCAAAGACATCATAAGAGACAAAGAAGGGCACTATATACTAATTAAAGGGTCAAGTCACCAAGAAAATATAACAATCATAAATGTTTATGCTCCCAATCAAGGAGTTCTGAAGTACATGAGACAGATATTGGCAAAACTGAAGGGAGTGATAGATGTTTCAGCAATAATAGTCAGAGATTTCAATATACTACTCTTCTCTAAAAGACAGAAGATCAACAAGGAAATAGAGAAGTTAAATAACTTGATAAATAAATTAAACCTAACAGACATATATAGGTTATTTGCACCCCAAAGCACAACATTATACATTCTTCTGTAGTGCTTATGGAACATTCTCCAAGACAGATATGTTGGGGCACAAAACAGGTCTTTATAAATATAAAAATGCTGAAAATTTTCAAAGCACTTTCTCTGATCACAATGGAATATAGCTGAATCTCAATAACCACCAAAGAATGAGAACACTCACAAATAGATGGAGATTAAATAACACACTGTTAAACAACCAGTGAGTCAAAGAAGAAATTGCTACAGAAATCAGAGGATATCTGGAGATGAATGAAAAGGAGAATACAACTTATCAGAACTTATGGGATGCAGCAAAGGCTGTGCTGAGAGGGAAATTTATTGCCGTAAATGCCTATATTAAAAAACAAGAAAGAGCAAAAATCGAGGACTTGACAGCAAACCTGGAGGAACTTGAGGAAGTACAGCAAACTAACTTCAAAGCAAATGGGAGAAGAGAAATAACAAAGATTAAAGCAGAGATAAATGAATGGGAGAACAAAAGAACAATAGAATGAATCAATAAAACCAAAATTTGGTTCTTCGAGAAAATCAATAAAATTGATGGGCCACTAGCAAGACTGACAAAGAAAAAAAGAGAGAGGAAGTAAACAAAATTAGAAATGAGAAGGGGTACTTTACCACAGACCCTGAAGAAATAAAATAAATCATGGGAGGATGCTATGAACAACTATACGCCAACAAACTAGACAACTTAGATGAAATGGACAAATTCCTGGAGATACACGAACAAGCCACACTGACTCAGGAAGAAATAGAAGACTTCAGCAAACCAATCACAAATGAAGAGGTTCAATTAGTCATCAAAAATCGTTCTACAAAGAAAAGCCCAGGGTCAGATGGTTTCACAGGAGAATTTTATCAAACATTCTATAAAGAACTATCCAAATCCTGCTCAAACATTTTCAAAAAAGAAAAAAATTGAGGAAAAAGGAACTCAACCTAACTCATTTTATGAAGCTAATATCATTTTAATATCCAAACTGAGTAAAGATGCTATAAGAAAGGAAAACCACAAGTCAATTTCCCTAAAGAACACAGATGCAAACACGCTCAATAAAATATTAGAAAATTGAATCCAACAACACATTAAAAGAATTATACAGCATGACCAAGTGGGGTTTATACCAGGAATTCAAGGATGGCTCAACACAAGAAAATCAGTTAATGCAATACAGCACATTAACAAATTGAAAGGGAAAAATCACACGATCATCTCAATTGATGCTGAAGAAGCATTTGACAAAATTCAGCATCCTTTTCTGATAAAAACATTCCAAAAGATAGGAATCAAAGGTAACTACCTCAAGATGATAAAGGGAATATATAAAAAACCGATAGCCAGCATCGTGCTCAATGGAGAGAGAGGGAAAGCTTAGCTCCTAAGATCAGGGACAAGACAAGGATGCCCACTGACACCACTATTATTTAACATTGTGCTAGAAGTTCTAGCTAGTATAATCAGGCGGGATGAAGAAATAAAAGGCAGTCAAATTGGAAAGGAAGAAGTAAAACTCTCATTATTTGCAGATGATATGATACTATACTTAGAAGATACTGAGAAATCTACAGCAAAGTTACTTGAGCTAATAAACAAATTCAGCAAGGTGGCAGGATATAAAATCAATGTGCAAAACCAGTAACATTTCTATACATAAGCAATGACCTACCTGAGTCAGTCAAGGAAAAAATTCCACTCAAAATAGTAACTAAAAGAATTAAATACTTAGGAATGAACTTAACCAGGAACGTAAAGGGCTTGTACACAGAAAACTATATAACATCGCTAAAAGAAATCAAAGGACATCTAAATAGGTGGAAAGATATTCCCTGTTCATGGATAGGAAGACTAAATGTAGTTAAGATGTCAATTCTCCCCAAATTGATCTACAGATTCAACAAAGTACCAGTCAAAATTCCAACAACCTATTTTGAATATTTGGAAAAGCTAACTACCAAATTCATCCGGAAAGGAAAGAGACCCCAAATAGCTAAAAGCATTCTAAAAAAAGAAGAACAAAGTGGGAGGATTAACACATCCTGACTTTAAAGCCTATTGTAAAGCCACAGTGGTCAAAATAGCATGGTACTGGCACAAAGACAGAAGCACTGATGAATGGAATCGAACTGAGAGCACAGAAATAGACCACCAAATCTATGGTCAACTGATTCTTGACAAGGCCCCCAAATCCTCTGAACTGGGACAAAATAGTCTTTTCAACAATTGGGCATGGAAGAACTGGATATCAATAGCCAAGAGAATGAAAGAGAACCCCTATCTTACACTCTACACAAAAATTAACTCAAAGTGGATCAAACACTTAAATATAAGAACTAGCACCTTAAAGTTTCTAGAAGAAAATTAGGGAAACATCTTCAAGACCTCGTAAAAGGAGGTAGCTTTCTAAATTTTATACCCAAAGCACAAGCAAAAAAAAAGAAAATAGATAAATGGGAACTCCTCAAAATCAAATGCTTCTGCACCTCAAAAGATTGTCAAAAAGGTGAAGAGGCAGCCAACTCAATGGGAGAAAATACTTGGAAACCACATCTTAGACAAAGGTTTGATTTCCTGTATATACAAAGAAATCATATAACTCAACAACAAAAGAACAACAACCCAATTATAAAATGGGCTGAAGATATGAATACACATATAAATAGGAAGGCTGTTCGGCAGTTCTTTAGGAAACTAAATATTGAGTTGCCCTATGACCCAGCAACAGCACTACTTGGTAAATACCCAGAAGAGCTGAAAGCAATGGCACAAACAGACATTTCCACACTGATGTTCACAGCAGCATTATTCATGATCACCAAAAGATGGAGACAAACCAAATGCCCATCAACAGATGAGTGAATCAACAAAATGTGGTATGCACATATGATGGAATATTATGCAGCAGTAAGACAAATGACATCCTGAAGCAAATGGCAAGATGGATGAGCCTTGAGGATGTAAGGTTTTCTTTCTCTTGGGAACATTGAAATTATCTAAAATTGATGCCTTATGAATGCAAGTGGCTGAAGGATGCACTGATGAAGTAGATTGGCAAATGATAGTGTACTTATGAATGAAGGTTGAGCTCCTATAAAAAGGAACAAAGTCGTGAGGCATGCAACAATATGAATGAACATGTGGGACATTTTGTGAGACAAAATAAGCCAGAAACAAAAGAACAACACCGATATGGTCACCTTTAGAAAATGCTTATAAGAAAACAGGGGCCTAGAATGCAAGCTTTTAGAGCAGACACATTAAGTCTGGAGTGGTGATTAATATTTCTGGATTTTGAGACACTGTTTTATATATATAACCTGATATTTAGAGGTAAGAATGAATCTGAACAGGTTGGGGTTAAAGTAATTCAGAACATAGGGGTAATGAAGACATTGTCTATGTTTCAGAACCACACATACTCTTTGAGACCTATGGGAGAGGTGTATTCAACCTGGAATGGAAGTTTTCTGTAGTGCATAATCTAATTCAACCTATCTGCACAGCTCACTTGAACAACTGAAACACAGAGAGCACAGAATAAGAAAGAGGTCTTTTAAACCTGTATAGATTATTGTAATGCCTAGATATATCCTAGAGTATATTAAGCAGATAACCCAAAAATGTTGGCAAAGTCCCTTGAGGGAGAAGAGAAAGAATATGGAACTATTAAACCTTAACATCAGGGAATCCCTGATACTCTGTCAAACTGTAGGGACACCCAAATCAATAGGCCATGCCCTCGATCATGAGGCTTAATATTAAGAAGCTATGCAGGTAGCAGAGAAGCTTAGATTACCTATAGGCATGCCTAAGAGTTACTTCTGGAGGACCTCTGTTTCTGCTCAGATGTGGCCTCAGTCTCTCTAAACCCAACTCTGCAAGGGAAATCATTACCCTTTCCCCTATGTAGGACATGACATCCAGGGTAAAAGTCTCCCTAGTGACGTTGGAGATGACTCCCAGGGATGAATCCAGTCCTGGTACCATGGGATCAACAGTTTCATCCTGACCAAAATGGGGAAAAGAAGTGTGATTAATAAAGTATCAGTGGCAGAGAGAGTTCAAATAGAGTCGAGAGGCTACTCTGGAGGTTGCTCTTACACAAGCTTCAGTTAGACCTTGCTACCTCTCATAACCTGCCAACCCCCAACAAGGACCATTCCAGCCAATCCTAAAGAACACCTAGGGCAATATATAAAATTCTACAAGGGTTCCATGTACTAGGGTAACTTCCCAAAAACCTACAACCTTCAAATGGGTCCCTGGTCCAGATAAGTCCTGAAACCTAGCCCAGCCTCTCCAGAACATCTGATAGCTCCATCTCTCTACCCCATATTAGTGACAGATACTTCTTTTTTTTTTTTTTTTGTTTAATTTTTTTATTAATCAAAAAAAAGAAAAGAAATTAACACAACATTTAGAAATCATTCCATTCTACAAATGCACTCAGTAATTCTTAGTATCATCACATAGATGTATGATCATCATTTCTTAGTACATTTGCATCGATTTAGGAAAAGAACTAGCAGAACAGCAGAAAAAAATATAGAATGTTAATATAGAGAAGAGAATTAAAATAATAATACTAATAATATATATATATATATAAAGGAAAAAGAAAAAAAACAAAAACAAAAGATACAAACACACAAACAAACAAACAAAAAACCATATTTCAGGTGCAGCTTCATTCAGTGTTCCAACATAGTTACATTACACTTAGGTATTATTGTGCTGTCCATTTTTGAGTTTTTGTATCTAGTCCTGTTGCACAGTCTGTATCCCTTCAGCTCCAATTACCCATTATCTTACCCTGTTTCTAACTCCTGCTGGTCTCTGTTACCAATGATATACTCCAAGCTGATTCTCAAATGTCGGTTCACATCAGTGGGACCTTACAGTATTTGTCCTTTAGTTTTGGGCTAGACTCACTCAGCATAATGTTCTCTAGGTCCATCCATGTTATTACATGCTTCATAAGTTTATTCTGTCTTAAAGCTGCATAATATTCCATCGTAGGTATACGCCACAGTTTGTTTAGCCACTCGTCTGTTGATGAACATTTTGGCTGTTTCCATCTCTTTGCAATTGTAGATAATGCTGCTATAAACACTGGTGTGCAAATGTCCATCTGTGTCTTTGCCCTTAAGTCCCTTGAGTAGATACTTAGCAGTGGTATTGCTGGGTCGTAATCCATTCTGCCATTCTATGTCTTTTGATTGGGAAATTCAGTTCATTAACTTTTAGTATTATTACTGTTTGGATAATATTTTCCTCTACCATTTTGGCTTTTGTATTATATATATCATATCTGATTTTCCTTCTTTCTACACTTTACTCCATACCTCTCTCTTCTGTCTTTTCGTATCTGACTCTAGTGCTCCCTTTAGTATTTCTTGCAGAGCTGGTCTCTTGGTCACAAATTCTCTCAGTGACTTTTTGTCTATAAATGTTTTAATTTCTCCTTCATTTTTGAAGGACAATTTTGCTGGATATAGGAGTCTTGGTTGGCAGTTTTTCTCTTTTAGTAATTTAAATATATCATCCCACTGTCTTCTAGCTTCCATGGTTTCTGCTGAGAAATCTACACATAGTCTTATTGGGTTTCCCTTGTATGTGACAGATTGTTTTTCTCTTGCTGCTTTCAAGATCCTCTCTTTCTCTTTGACCTCTGACATCCTAACTAGTAAGTGTCTTGGAGAACGCCTATTTGGGTCTATTTTCTTTGGGGTGCGCTGCACTTCTTGGATCTGTAAATTTAGGTCTTTCATAAGAGTTGGGAAATTTTCAGTGATAATTTCTTCCATTAGTTTTTCTCCTCCTTTTCCCTTCTCTTCTCCTTCTGGGACACCCACAACACGTATATTTGTGCGCTTCATATTGTCATTCAGTTCCCTGATCCCCTGCTCAAGTTTTTCCATTCTTTTCCCTATAGTTTCTGTTTCTTTTTGGAATTCAGATGTTCCATCCTCCAGTTCACTAATTGTAGCTTCTGCCTCTTTAGATCTACCATTGTAGGTATCCATTGTTTTTTCCATTTTTTCTTCTTTGTCCTTCACTCCCATAAGTTCTGTGATTTGTTTTTTCAGATTTTCTATTTCTTCTTTTTGTTCAGCCCATGTCTTCTTCATGTCCTCCCTCAATTTATTGATTTGGTTTTTGAAGAATATTTCCATTTCTGTTCGTATATTCAGCATTAGTTGTCTCAGCTCCTGTATCTCATTTGAACTATTGGTTTGTTCCTTTGACTGGGCCATATCTTCAATTTTCCGAGCGTCATCCATTATTTTCTGCTGGTGTCTGGGCATTTGATCAGATTTCCCTGGGTGTGTTACACAGCTGGTTGAAAGCTTTTTCTGTAAAATCTCTGGGCTCTGTTTTTCTTTTCCTGCCCAGTAGGTGGCGCTCGTGGCGCTCGTCTGTCTGCACCGCAGTCGGCCGGGGAAACCGCGCGTGGAGGTGGGGGTCGCTGGCCGCCGTGGCTTGGGAGAGTGCCGGTCCTAATTGCCCAGCTGGCCCGAAACGCCAAGCGTGACGGGAGGGCCCCGCTATCCAACGTTCCCAGTCAGGCCGGTGAGCCACGTGCGTGGAGGGGACCCCAGTCGCCAGCCGCCCCGGCCGGGAAAACGCGCGCCCCTCGGGTAGCTCACCGCAGCAGATTCTCCCTGCCCGTTCAGCCGTTCCAGAATGGGGTACGCTGTCTTTTTGGTCTCTGTCGTGACTCCGGGAGCTGTTTCGTATTGCTTCTGTTTCTTTAGTTGCTTTTCTGGAGGAGGAACTAAGACCCGCGCGTCTTACTAAGCCGCCATCTTCTCCGGAAGTCTCAGTGACAGATACTTCTAATATCAAAAATTTAGAACTGCCATAGCCCAGAAAACCCC
The DNA here is from genome assembly GCF_023851605.1 of Tamandua tetradactyla. NCBI lineage: Eukaryota > Metazoa > Chordata > Mammalia > Pilosa > Myrmecophagidae > Tamandua > Tamandua tetradactyla. The sequence goes on along the minus strand of NC_135334.1, from coordinate 63,745,581 downwards.
AAAGAGAGGTATGGAAAAATCAAAGGTGATGGTGGAGTTATACATAGAAGATAGGATTTAACAAATGAATATGAATGCTGAATCATTAAATTGATATCTCTTTGAGTCTCCACTATTTTATAGCAGCTAGAAGTAAAAACCTAAAATTGTGAAATTGTAACCCATGTCAAAGTCTCAAATATGTTCTACAAGTAACTGTGGTGCTGTGCTTGGGAATTTATTGCTTTTTTGTATATATATTAGTTTTTCACAAAAAAAAGAAGGAAAAAAGTCAATTGTGATGATAAAAAATATTTACATTTTCTAGCCTCCTATATTCTGGAGCAGCTAGAAGAAAAAATATGAGAGGATTGTATGGTAGCCCATGACAATCTCTAGGAGCCATCCCGTAACCATTTGTTGAAGAGTGCTTTGGAAACTATTGCTTTTTTATTCCTTTGCTTTGTATACATGTTATGCTATACAATAAAACATGTTATATATATATATATATATATATATATATATATATATAGAGAGAGAGAGAGAGAGAGAGAGAGAGACAACCCACACATATACATACACTCATACATACACACAGAGAGCTCTTATACAAGAGCTCTTGTATAAGAGCTTTTTATACAAACAATAAAACAATAAAAACAAGAGAAAAGATTTTTTTCAAAAATTTTAAAGGTAAATTGCATATATCATAGTCCTCTATCTCTAGATATGTGCTGTCCAATATTGCGGCCGCTCACTATACATGGCTAACGTGACTTGTCTGATTTGAGATATGTTATAAATATGCACATTGGACATCATAGATCAAGCATGAATAACATAATTCAGATATCTCATTAATGACTTTTCATATTGATTACATGTTGAAATAACACTTGGGTTAAATAAAATACAATTATTAAACTTAATTTCACTTGTTTCTTTTACTTTTTAAAAATATGGCTAGTAGAAAACTTAACATTACATAGAGCTTATACTATAATTCTACTAGGCAGTGCTGCTCTAGATGCTTCAGTGGAATTCCCTTAGAATAAGGATACTTGCCATTAGAACATGGAACAAAAACCAACTTCAATAAGTTTAACATTGATATAACAGTTTTATCTAATCTTCTGTTGGAATTCTAATTTGGCAGTTGACCCAATAATGTCATTAGACATTATTTGGGGGTTATCTGAGGTTTTTTTCATGATTGGATATAAATTATGCATTCTAGGTCAGAATTCTGCATAGGTGATATTATGTCCTTTATTAGGCATCACTTCTGGAGGCACATGATGTCCATTTTCCATCAGTGGTGATGTTGATTTTAAACACCTGGTCAAGGTGCTATTTTCTTCATTGTGGTATTTTTTCTCTATTTTTAGGAAGAAGCAGACTGTGCAAATATCCTGTACTTCACCAAAATTTACCCCTGGATTTAACATCCCTTGATGATCCTTATCTGATACAATCTTTACTATAATACTTAGCTTTCCAAATCCTGCACACCCTCCATATTGACCAGTGAGCCATCAACCTTTTACTGAAAGCAAAATACCCCTGTTGATTGATGGAATGATCTATTTACTTGGTATTGGATTTGACTAAATTAATGTCTATTTTTTCAATGTTTATAAATTATATTGCACTTAATTTTTTTTGTATTCAGATTTGGCCAGTAGAAGCTCTGTCAAGCTGCCTCCTGTGTTCTTGTGACATGTCCCATCATTTTTTTTTTTTTTTTAACATTTCCTTACTTTCATAACATAACAAAATGTTCCAGTCTTATCTTGCACCTACCCTGCCCCAGTACTGGAATCAGCCATTTCTCTTCAGCTTCCTGTTTTATTATAACAGGGGATGATTAAATTAGAAAACAAGATCTGGGAGCTAGGTATACTCATTGCTATTGGCTTTCTAGAGGAAGGAATTTGGTCTCTGAAAATAGGCATGGGCTTTGTCCCAGGTACTTGGGGTAGGGGTTGGGGAGTAGAATCCTATAAATCTCTGGACTTTCCTATGATAGAAGTGTCCTTTGTTATTCTCAACTGATTATTTTTCTTTTGACATTTAAAATTATTTATTTATTATTTTTCAATGTAGTTAAACAATCTTTCAATCATTGCATATGGGGTTTTACTGATAGTTAAAAATATTTTTTCCTATACCATGTTTATGTAAGAATTCATCCTTTGTTTTTCTATAACTTGTATATATATATATGTGTGTGTGTGTGTGTGTGTGTGTGTGTGTGTGTGTGTGTGTGTGTGTATATCTTTTACATGAAAACTCCCACAGTCGCTCTGAATTTCTTATAGCTGTGGGTTTCAAATGGTGAAATGGAACTTTATGGCTCCACAGAAGTGATTCAGGAGAACTGAAAATGACTAATTTAAAATTAATGTTAAATAGATTTTGTCAGTTGAAAATTTTAATTGGAAACAATGAGTCTACTTAAACATGTCAAATAAGAACATTTTTAACACATTGGATGATGCTAATACATTAAAATGTGCTGCCAAGCAAAATCATTTGGGTAAAGCTCTCACAATATAGTTTCTCCTTCTATATCTGGGCATAATTTAAACTATTGGGAATATATTATTTATTAGGAAAGATGTAGCTTGAACCCTTTTTAAATTCAGGTCTATTCATGTCTGTTATAAGCAAGAGAAAACAAAACAGACAAAAATTCTATAAATCAGTACCCCAGAGTTGTCAGTTTTAGTTATAGACTATTGAAGGTACATATATATCTGGTTGCTTCAGGTTCTTCATAACACTACAACAGCGAGGAGTGTGTGCAGAATTACAGAGATGTCAGACTATTATACTGTCATTTTTCTATATTACTAAGCATTATATTATGAGATGTCAGGGTATTGGCATTGTGGAACTTGATGTGAGTCTTGGGTCCTTGTCTAATTTTTTCCCTAATTCATTATACAAACATTTGTTAGACAACCATTATATGTCAGATGCTGTACTGGATCTCAGAGATAAAGCAATGAACAAAGACTTCCTGATTCCCAATGCTTCAGGAACTGTAGGTAACTAGGAAAGTCATATTAAATAATTAGCTACAATCAAAAAGTTATAAGAGATATGATAGAAGTATATGATGGATCATACTGGCATCACTAGGAAAGTATTGCTTAACCTAAGACTGGAAAAATGGGTATGACGAAGATAAATAGACTTTAATTGTTTTTCTATATTGGGGTTCTTTATGACATTTTGTGTAAAAGTTAAAAGGAGGGTTCTGCTGTTGCCAAATCAGGTATTTGAATTGTAGAAATCCAGACTCCTTAAGATAACAAACAGAATACCATGATCTCAAACACTGCTGCATCAGCCTTCACTGTTTATCACCATTATTCCTCCAACATCTACCTAACTGATTGGCGACAGACTGCATAGCTTAAAACTCTATTCAGGCATTAAACAGAATCCTCTCCATGCTTTCCCATGTCTGTGCATCTCTCCACTGTAGACTAATCATACTCCACCTTCTCTGTCTCTCCACTAGATGTCAGGTCCTCTAGCTACAGGACCTGGTCCTATTTATTTAGCAAAGTTTCTGATACTATGTAATTGCTCTATATATACTAAGTAAATGAAAATTGTCAAACTGAGAAAGAAAAAAAGGCATTAAAAATGTAGGGTAGCACATTACAGCAAAAAGGACCAAGTATGAAAAAGTACTTCAGTTTTAAGAGATGGGGAGATAGGTGTGGCTGGAGCCAAAATTTCTCAAGGGTTGTAGAAAAAGTTGTGGAAAAACTGGAGAGAAAGATAAAAAGGGATCAGAATCTTAGGGTTTAGGACCTGATATTTTTGGTGCCGTTATCAATCTACTACAGAAGCTTGCGTTGGTTCTCTATTGCTTGGTAATGAGTGTGAACTTTATTTTACAAGCAATGGAGAACCAATGCAAGCTCCTGTAGTAGGTTGATAATGGCACCAAAAATGTCAGGTCCTAAACCCTGTAACCTACAAATAGCATCTTCTAAGGAAAAGGGTTTTTGCAGTTGTTATGAAGGGTCTTGAGATGGGGATATTATCCTTGATAATCCAGGTGAGCCCTAGATGCGATCACAGGTATCCTTATAAGAGGGCATCAGAGGGATATTTAACTATATACAGAGGAGAAAACAATGTGAAGATAGACAAGAGAAAGATTTGAAGATTCTGGTTTTGAAAATTGGAGTGATACAGCCATTAGCCAAAGAAAGGTAGCAGCCACCAGAAGTTGGAAGAGGCAAGGGTCACTAACAACTACATTAACATACACGAACATAAATACATTAACACAACAAAATAACACATACTGGCAATAACTGCTAGGAAGAAAATAAAACATAGTAGTAGGATATTGAATGATTAAGAGTTTGTGGCCAGGGGAGGCACCTTGGAGACAGCAATGTTGGCCCTGAGACCTGAATGACAGAGAGGAGACACCTCTGCAAGGTCTGGGCAGAGGTAACGGTGCAAATGGTCGAGGTGGGAAGGAAGCTGCTGTGTTTGGGGGCAGACTTGAGATCAGTGTTTTTGCCACACAGTGAAGGGTCACCAGAGGTGACAATTCCACGTTGTTTCTCGTCCTACACTCACAGCCTGGAGTGTGTAGCTGAGTGCTAGGCTTGGAAATGAGTGACCTGAGTTTTAATTATTGCCCTTCCTAGAGTTTTCTTAGCCTCTCTGTGTTTCCAGCTTCTGAAATTTAAAGTGATGGGATCAGACTAGATCGCTGCTTTTCACCCCATTCTATGGAGTCCCCTCGGGGACCCAGCTGATGCGGCCCTGCCTCTTCACCAGCTCCCTCAAGAGCAGCTCTGGGTTCATTTGCATTTCAAAACAATTTCCTTTCCATAAAGGATCATTCAGGTCAAAAAGTTTATAAACAACTAGCCAAAAATGATCTATTTAATTATTTCAAATGTTATACTTGAGTGAGTCTAAACTATAGAGAAGACAGTTTGACTCAATAAAGGGAAGGGAAAAGCTTCAGTCTGAATATCCATTGGATTGTCTTGCAAAGTAGACAGCTCCCTATCACAGGAGTTTTTCAAAAAATAAAAACCCTACATTTAGAAAATGCTGTGTTATACAAAGTTTAAATAATTTTGTTTTTTTCTGCCAACTGTTTTCAGAGCCTTTAATGAGCTAATGTTCCTTATAAATTGCCATGAGATAAAAGTGGTAGGCAACATGTCTCAGATTTCCTTAGAATTCCTGCTTTAACATGTTATACGGCTTACGTTCCATAGAATCTATTTATTAAAACTATGGAATAAATAAACTTTATCCTTATGGCTCTGAGATACTAGGATTCTATGCCTTTATTATGAGTTGTGTATGAGCTGTACACAGCTACATCGACATGTGTAGTATGCTACTGGGAAGGAAAAATATTAGTAAGTAGTCAAATGGCTGACAGAATGAATGAATGAATGAATGAATGGTAAGGACATAGATAAGATTTCTCACTATGATCCTGTGGCAAATAGAGTGCTGTAGTTACTCTCTGATCACACCAAAAAAAGCAGTGATATAATAAGAAAATCATTTTTCTGACACTACATCCCTAGGCTTTTCCATGACATTTCCAGTTTCTTTCAGACTGCCACATTCTCTGCATGTAACTTTTGGGGAACAATGATGAGCTTATAGTCTAAGGGGAGATGTAGATGCTGAACACATAATCAAATACATATTTATAACCTTGATGCATATGATGAAGGAAACATACAGATTGTTATAATCTGAAGTAGCACTGGGAATCATGGAAGAGCCACGTGAGAAAGTAACATTATCTGAGAACTGAGATCTGAAGACAAGTGGAGGTTAACTACCAGCAGCAGATTGGAGAGAGTGGTTAACAGGCAGAAAGGGAGGCATCAGCAAGATTCCAAAGTGGAGGTGAGCATGGGTAAAAGAAATGAGACCTAGGCAGGGAGGCTAGAACAAAGGAAATGAGACTGAGGCTGGAGAGCTGGACAGTTCACCCAGGCTTTGTGGCATGTTAAGGGTTTTGCTTTTTATTCTCAAAGTAAAGGCAAACAAATAGAAGGCATAAAGTAGGGAGCATTACCATTATATTTGATTTTCATTTTTTAACATAATCACTACATCTGTGCTGCACTAAATTAGAAGGGGAAATATAGAGATGTTAAGACAATGATGAGGCTTAGCCTGGGATGATAGCAGTGTGAACAGAGAAAACAAATTCCTGTGATATTTAGCAACTGAAATTTGTATTACACTGTGCATGTGATATATGAGGGGAAAAAATGACTCCTAAGTTTTGGTCCTGTGCCATTGTGCTAATTGTGGTCCCACTGAAAGAGAAGAACCAACTTTCTTCCAGAGAAGAACCAACTTTCTTCTAGAGAAGAACCAACTTTGCAAAGGCAATAACTTGACCTTAATTTTGGATCTGCTGAGTTTGTGGTTTCTTTGGGAGATCTGATCAGAAATGCTGAAAGTAAGGCTACAGCTCAGGTGAGATAAAAATAGACAATTTCAAGAACTGAAAATGTACCTAAAGCATTGAGCACGAATAAGACATTTTGAGACAGAAAATATAGCATGAACAGGGATCCATGATATTCTGTGTAGAGCAGAAAATATGAAAATAATAACAACTAGTATTTATGGAGCCCTTTCTATGTTCCAGGTACTCTCTTAAGAAATTAAATGAGTTCTTTCTTTTAAAGAGCACATTTATGAAGTTTATATTATCAGCAGTTTTACAGAGTAGTTCCCTATGTTGAATTCCACAATTGGTGTGAGTTGTGGCCAGGATTTGAAACTGAGCAGCCTGAGTCCAAAGCCTACACTCATAACCATGATGTTACAGGATACATCAGCAAAAGATGCACAGGAAAATATTAACACAGGCAGAAGAAACCCAGAAGCAAATTACTACAAACGTTAGGGGAAGAAAGTTTTAAAAAAAGAAATAGGCACCAAGATGAAGGCTGAATGGAAAGTAAATAAATATGGAAATAAAAATTACCTACTGAATTTAACAACCTCATGATCACTAGAGGGCCATTTTGATGGAGGGATGAAAGCAAAAGTTACTTTGAAGTGAAAGAATGACAGGGAGGGGAAGAGAAAAATGAGATAAACACTGCTCTGAGAAGCTTGATTATAACGGGAGAAGGCAAATAAGATAGTGGCTGGTGGGAGCACAGAGGCTAAAAGGAGTTTAGCTGTCCTGTTTAAGGAAAAAAGAGAACTGGGCATGATATAGCACCTGAAGAAGCAGAGATGAGAGAGAGAGAAGGAGAGAGGAGAGAGAGGGAGAGAAAAGGGGGGTGGGTGGGGAGAGAGTTTGAAGACATAGAGAGGTTAATCAATACTCATACTAGACATTGTAACATTCAAGAGTAAGAATCAAGATACAAAACAATAATGGAAAGCAAGACAGGAGGCCTTGGAGTGAGAGCACAGCTGATACAACTGGCAGAAATGTGAAGAATAAGGGGCAGGTATTGATCAGAACAAAAACTGGGAAGATGAAAATTGAAATGGTTTCTACTTGATGGTGATTTTGTCTGTTTATTTTTGGAGGGGGGACGTAGGAGAGAGTCATCTGTTTAGTGCAAGAAGAGAAACTAGTTGTTGGAGAAGGACTCAGATATCTATAGGCAACAGGAGAAAGTTCTAAGCAGTCACTGCAGGGAACACAAGCAGAAGGGGACAAGAGTTACAGAGTAAGATGGCTGGGAAGTGGTGAGGGCTGGTTGAGCATGACCTTGATATGTATATACTGATGCCAGTTTGTCCTGCATGCTGGTTTCTCTAGCAGTGCTAAGCAGCCCAGGTAGCTGTGCTACGAATGCAACTCTTTTCTTAGAGAGTGGTAGAGTGGCAGCCAGAGTTAGAGAAAGAAAGTTTTAAGTATCAGTGTGGTCCAGGGAGGGGCAGGGATTTCACATGAGTTTGTTCAGAGGACAGAGATTAACTTTTTAATTCTGGGTGTACACAATCTGAATTTATTTTGATTTAGGTGACACATCTTAATTCTTAAGGATTTGGCCCCTCCATCAAACCTGTGATGTCTTTTATCATGCCTTGTGCCCTTTCTCACATAGAGCTGATCTATTTTCCATGCCTCCCAGTCATTTTTCCTTTCTTCTTTCCTCCCTTCCTTCAGTCCTTCAGTCCCTCTTTCCCTCTCCCCACTCCTCCTCTCCCTCCTTCTCTCCTACCTCCCTCCCTTCAGGCTTTCTTTCTCCTTTCTTCCCTCTTTTTCCTCTGTATTTCTTATCCCTTTCTTCCCTACAAACTTACAAAGCAAGGGTTTTCAGCCTTGGTTGCAAATTAAAGCTGCCAGGGAAGCTTCAAAAACGTACCCATCTCTAGGTTACAACACAGATGAATTACGTCAGAATATCTGGGGTTAAGGTCAGGGAATCAACAGTGTATGTGTTGAATGAGAACAATTTCATTTGAAACCAAAATCCAATAAAAGCAGGTTCTCCTCTCGTCTTTCTAATTGTGATAACATGCATAGAAACAGTAAAATTCAAAAGAAAGAAAGGAAAAAGGATAGGAAAGGAGAGGTAGGCAGTCGGGGGAGAGAAAAAGGAGAAAAGAAAAGAAAAAACTCCACCTCCAGTGCTGGCAGCCAGTTCAGTAACTCACAGAGATGACCAGTCATTGCAATTGCCAGTGTTGCCTGAATAAGCCTCTGTGAACACTTGGTAGCCCTTGGAGGATGGTTTCAGACTGCAATTTTCTGGTGAAATTGATTAATCCAGAGAACTCAGGAGGCCAGAGTTCTCACCCCACCTCTTCCCAGAATAAGTAACTTTGCAACTTCAAGTGACCTGAGCTGAGTTTCAGTTTTCTCCTGTAAAGGTGGAAGGCTAGCATATTCCCTATGGCGAATCTGGAGAGGAGCATATAGTTTATATCCCCACAGGGCATCCATTTCGTATCTACTCCATAAATTTATCTAAAGTCTTGTCTTTTACATCCACAGTGCTTGGCACGCTGGTGACACACGGCAAGTATTGTCGAATGATCTGTAGAGATCATGGCTTCAGTAAATTATCTATGCCTACTCCATGTCTTCTTTAAAATATGGAAGTTTTTGTATGAATACGATTCCTTTAGGATGCCTGAAAAAAAGAGTTCTCACACCTCTGCTCCAGCCACCACAGGGGAGATCACTGCATCCACAGTGAAATGAAATTAACCACTAACCCATTAAATCATTCCTGAAAGATAATCCAGCCAAATGTTGCATACTGTGATGCCCTTAATGAATGAAATGAAGGTGTTACCTAAGAGGGAAGAGATAGCATCCTATGTGAGGCGAATCCCACTCTTTAGCTTATATTTAAGACATTGACTACTTCTTCCTTCAAGTTTGTATTTGTTTCCAGGAGACATCCAAAGTTGGCTAAGCTTTTACATAATTCAAGCTGAAATACTCTCTTGGGTGTGCAGCTCTAAACTCTCAGCCAGCCACAGGGCTTTCATTTTCTGCCAGTGTAAAGAGAACACAGAGCTGCTGGACAGCCTCCCGAAAATCCCTTTCTGGATTACTGTCACAATATCTGGACAGCAGGAGCTCGGCCGGGTGACCAAATCTCAGCTTTCATGAGGCTGCAAGACTCCTTTCTTTATAAAAGAGGAAAGAAGTTGGGATGGAAGTTGACTTTTCCATTTGGTGTGCTGGCCTCTGTTTGATAGGAATCTATTTTGGGATTGCCAGACCCCTACAGTCGTTCCTTTAGCCTGCTTTGTCTTCTAAAAGAACAAAGTATATTACTTCATTTTTCTCTTTTACTTATTTATGGATTGTCTCAACACACATTTACTATACCACGCACTTTGCTAGACACCAGGTGAGTAAGTAAAGGGCACAAATGACAGCGGTCCAGAAGAAGTGGAATTATTTACCAAAGTGTACACAGAGGGCAGGAAAATTCAAGAAATAGTGCAGATACCATTTTCTTCTCCCCCTAGGGCTAGGATGAGTGGAGCTGTTATAGCCTCCAGGCTTGTAGAGCTTAAGGAAGGAAAGATTCTTGTAGAGAAGTCTGCCTTCAGTGGATGAATGCAGCCAACCTCAGGGAAACCTGAAGGGAAGGAGTTAGTAGAATAAATACTCCACACCCTTTACTTTCCATTCATCCCACTGTCTCTCTCTGCCAGGGTGAACCCAACAGGAACCAACAGGAAAAGGGCAAGGGGGTCTGTGAGTAGAGTCACCCTTGCAGAAAGCACAGTGGAGCACGACAGAAGATGGCTCTAGAGGGACGAGCAGAGGATAACTGACATGCTGGGAGAACAAAGCTGATTTGAAGGGTATGTTTCTACTCTGATTTGCATCTAAAACATAACCACCGGGAAGGTCACAGAGGAAGTGTAAGTCTGAATTTTCTGCCCTACACCTGGCAAAATTATCAAAGTGAATTAGGTTCACTCAAGATAAAATGACATTCCTTTCTTAAGCTGTTAAGCTTTGTTCCTTCTGGAAGGAATTGCACTGCATTAAAAACAAACAAATCTTATTTTCTAAATACACTGGGTAAGTTATTTAACCTTTCCAAACCTCAGTCTACTGTAAAAAATGGGAATAATTACAGCTACCTACCACTGTGCCATGGCACAGTAATAGCTTAGGTGAAAAATAGCTTTCCCAATGATTAATGTTACTAGTACATAAGAATCCATCCTAATTTATCTGTGAGTATGTATTTTAAATAATACATAGGTGTCTCGTGTTGGAAAAGAGATATTTAAGACACAATATCCCTGGGCCTCCTTTGTTTACTTCCTCATTATTCATTTAATTTCTATTATCAAGAATCCACGATCCTTGATTTAAATTATTGTGATAAGAGCCTGTGAATTCAAGGCTATTTTACCAATAATGGAACTAAAGTTTGGAGTAGTCAGGGGATTTTCTTACGATCACATCATTTGTAAGTTGAGTAATTCTGTGTGGCCCTAAAGTCCATTTTTTATTGCAATACATTGTTGATCTATTATGTCCTGACAATTGCATCCTAAAAAGCCATGGTCACCTATAGAAAAGAGGATGATGATAATCAGGACACCTTAAAATGTGAAGTAAAATACATTTTACAGGAGGTAATGTCTTACAGTGGGTAGGTATCCATGATGGAAGTTCAGAAAAGTATAAAAATAAAACCTGAAATTATTGACCAACTTCCCTAAAGAACAGATTTAAGGGGTATGTTGCAAATATATTTGTGTTCATAGAGGGCTGATTTAAAGAACAAAGAGATGAAAAAATAAAACATAAAGACCCATCATATGACACAGCTTCTGTTTGCTGGAGGTAAATAAAAAGAGTATGACTGAAAATGAGTAGTATTTATAACCTCTGTCTACAATTCTGAAAAATTTAAGTCACATATAAATCAAAAATAAATTTGTTGACTGTCATGTATCGTCTTAGCTTGGAAACTTTTGCATTTACTCAACATAGAAGACAATCAAAATATTTAATCTGAAAAGTGAATTGATTGGCATAATATGATAATATGGCTGCTTCACTGGGCAGGACTCACAGAGCCTGGTACCAGGAATGGGAAAATAAAGGGCTTAGGTTGCTCCTGCCGCTCACCAGCTCTGCTTCTCCCCAAGAATTTAACCCATTCTTCTCTCTCTCTCTCTCTCTGCAGACCCCTCCTCTGCTTTGGCATATGCCTGTCCACCACAGCCCTGGATTTACATGGGCTCTCTTTTCAGTCAACTACCAGATACAGATTGGAGTCTCACGTAACAAAAAAATGGGACCTGACTGACTGAATTTGGTGCAGGTGCTTTTTCTAGCTTAGCTGCCTATTGGGAGGTGGTGTCATTGAATGGTAGTCAGTAGTAGAAAGAACAAGAGAAATAGACTAAGATCAGACAGAACACATCCTATCAGAAGGGGTGGAATGAAATGCAAACAATTTATAAGGTAATGAATGGTGTCTGGAACCTGCATATATAACGTGTATAGACAACATGGAAATTATTCTACAAAAGCATTGTAGTACTCAGAATTTACTCTAGAATATCAATATCCTACTAAAATTTCTTTACAGCATCTCTTGCACTGTATATCATAGAATTGCTTTATCCTTTGCTAGTTAGGCCCTCTGCAATAATCATGGTCTCTAACCAAGAACTATTTTATTTTTCACTTTGTATTTTTTTCTTGAATGATGAAAATATTGAAAGTTAATTGTAGAAAATTGGAGCAGGGAGTGAGTCTAAAGAAGCAAGTCAACAGCACACAATCATCCCACCAAGCAACAACCATTGTTAACATTTTGGTGTATCCCTCTACCCACAAACACAGTTATAAACTTGACCCCACATTCTACCTACTGTCTCAAGGTGCTTTTTAAAAAAAAGCAGCAATGTATTTTAACCATTTTGTGATTACAGTGTTTATTTTTAGGGCAAATGCTTTTAAATGGGTGCATGGGATTTCTTAGTATTGATATTCCATGCAGTTTTAAGCACAAAACACTTAGATTAAATTTTCTCAGGGCAAAGCTATTTGGTGAAAAGGTGAGGAAGAAGATTAGGACTCTTGATATATATGGACATCCAAAAGAGCTATGCCAACTTACAACCTCCCTGCTGTTTAAAAATGTCAGTATATACATGATGGACAAAGCAAAGGTACATCACCAATATTAACACATGCCAACTGGAAAGATGAAAATATCTCATTGTTTTAATTTATGTTTCTCATAAATAACAAGGTTTAAAAATTTTTGATTCTTAGAATGGATTGGCCATATACTAATTCATACTTTGGTACATGAGATGTTTTGAATGCTCCTTCCCCTTAACTTTTCCCAATAGCTGACATATATGTCCTAGGTTTTACTTTCCTACATTCTTTCTCAAAAGAGTAATGTTCAATTTAGATGAATGGCAAGGATAGCATTGGAGAGAGCACTGGCATTCTAAACAACTGAGTTTAAATGCAGCTCTGATACTTAGAATTGTGGTGTTGTAATTAAACCTCTCTTTAGACTCTGTTTAGCAGTCTTACAAAATGGGTTCAAGAATCCCCACAACAGGGCTCAATTTTTCTTTTGAGCATGATCTATACTATGATATTTCTATTCATGACTTACATTTTTTTCTCTATGCTCCAAAAATATTGGATTTATTTAATATTTTTGCATTTGCTTTGCTTTTTCCCATTCTCAGGTATTGGATGCCTGAAATAATATTTTCCCCAGCTTGACTCCTTCTCATCTCTATTAGTTAAACTTTACCTCCAAGTTAAAGCCTTCCATGTGTCCTACTCATGCTAGTTTAGGTATATTTCATTATATTGCTTGTTAAGCTGTCGGAATGCAATACACCAGAAATGAATGTCTTTCATAAAGAGAATTTAGTAAGTTACAAGTTTACAGTTCTAAGGCTAAGAAAATGTTAAATTAAGGCACCAACAAGAAGTTACCTTCACCTAAGAAAGGTTGATGCCATCCAGAACACCTCTATCATTTGAGAATGCACATGGCGGACATCTGCTGGTCCTTGTTCCTGTTTCTGTTGCTTACCACTTCTGATGCCAGTGGTTTCCTATCTAAGGTTCAATGGGCCTTCAGTTAATTACTAGAGGACACAACCTTGCGTTCTGGCTTGCTTAGCATCTCATTGGAAGGCACATGGTATGGTCTGCTGGATTCTGCCTATGTCTAGGCCTCTGCTCTCTCTGTCAACACTCCAAGCATCTCCAAACATCTGGGTCTCTGTAACCTCTGAAGCAACTGTTCTCCAAGCAACTGCATCTGCTCTGAGCTTTCTCCATAAAGTTTCCTCTTTGAAAGGACTCCAGCATACTAATCAAGATCTACCCTGAATAGACAGAGTCACATCTCCAGTGAACCAAAAGGTCATACCCAAAATTGAGCATGCCACATCTTCCTGAAGATAAACTCATGAAAGAGTCATACCCAACAATTGGAGTGCTAAACCTCCATGAATAAAATCTAATCAAAAGGCTTTCCATACTACAATGTTGAATCAGGACATGGCTTTTCTGGGGTACATTACACTTTCAAACTAGCTCACTAGTTATGTGCTCTAAAAGTTTCATGCAGTTCTTCTTTTTCATCATAACTACCACATCTGATATTTCTCATTTGAATGTCTGTATTTTTTGACAGTTTATTTCCTTGAAGTTTTAGTCCATTTCTATCTGTTCACTAATATAAATTGATAAATAAATGGACTGTTTTCTCCTGAACAAGATTTTATTTTCATCCAAATTCTTTTAATCTTTTATCCAAATTCTAGTTATCTGCTACTATTAATTTTGTACCTCTTGTTTTCTGCCTGATCTTATAAACTTCTCATGTGACAACATGCACACTCACACTATATATATATGAATAACTTCATTTCACAAGCAGCTGTGACTAAAGGAAGAATTTCACTAGCAGCAGTGTACATACTTCTGATAACAAGTGAAATGATTTCAAGTAGTAAAAATGTATTCATAATAGTTACATATGTACTTTTTAGTTATATTCTATAAAAAAAGTAATATTGATTTCCCATTTTGTAGGGACTTACAGTGCACAGTCCTTATGCCTTTCTCCTCTCCTAGATATGTAGGCAGACTTCCCCTGCCATCACTTGTAGATTGGTAAAGCCACGTGACTATTTCTGATGAGTGGAAATATATATAGCTAAGAGTGGAAATGATGTGCATAATTTTTAGGGTAAAGCTGTAATCACTTTTGTGAGCACCTCAGAAGTCTCTTTTTTTATGCCACAGAACTGAGAGATTCTCCTCTTACTTATGATGTTTATAGAATGTTGGAGCCTCTGCCAGTCTGGGTGTCCTTGAGTGACCACATAGAACAAAACTCCCCCAGTCTCATTGACTCAGTGAAACTTCTAGAATGAACGATATAAACTTTCACCGTTGGAATGGTTTATTATTGCAACTTAATCAAGCCTATCCTGACTATATGAGTATAATTGAGTTTCCTTTTAAAATAATTATTTTAAAATGAAGAATAATGTAAATATATTAAATAAATGGTCTAACAGTTCAGGTGACAGATAAGGCAAAAATCATTCAGCTGATCAACAAATAACTAAAGGTTAAGAAATACTGACAGAGGGAATGATTGTGAGCTTGAGAAGAGACAGAGCATGCGTTTAAAGGAGGCACTGCTACTTGTAGAAAATCTTGGGTATTTGACCTTTCTCACCCTCACTTTCATTATCTATAAAATACAGTCACTATAAATATCAGTAAGGTAAAATGCAAAGCACTTAAAGTGAGCACATTGTAGAAACCCAATTATTGGTCCCGGTTGTCATTTTTTTTTTTTTTTTGTTACTATTGATATGTTTTAAAATGAAATAGGAGACTGAAGCGTTTCGCATGTAGTATTTTTTTCACATAACAAATTTAGTTAGAAATCAAGTTAGGAAAAACAAGATTACATTCCAGTAGAGTTATTGAATATTTTATCATTTTAGAAGTTCAATTTTCTTCATTCATTCGCAGTGCCTTCTGCCTTTATAAGATAAGGGACAGATTCAATTTACACTGTCAAACACTAGCTACCTGGCTATCTAAAAGACTACTCCTTTTAACCTTCTTTCATGTTTACCTTGCTGAAATGTAGTTAAATGCTTTCAATAAAATTTGAAAACACCAACAGTCAAAACCTACCAAAGACCTCTATCCCTTCAGATATAAGTAGATCTTTTGAGAAAGATGAGGTATTTATCTCAATAAAATTTTATAAACATGACTTTGTAGACAAGTAAGAAAACAGAGATATTTCTATTTTATTAAATGAGCTTTGTTGAATGCCCATTGTGTGACTTATTGTCTTTAGAGGTATGGGAGAGCAAAAAGAAGGATGCTCCCATAAACCTTTATCCCAAAGATCCTCTAAATCTCAGGGACTGATTGAATGATATGAATTTCCATCTACGGATAACACTTCCTTTGGTGGCACTTACAGTGGGCAAGGATGATGTAATCCTCATTTAACGCTCCCTAAAACAATAATCCTGGACCATGCTATGCTATTTCTTGGCTCCTTTCTTGTGTTCATACTTTGCTGCTCCCGGGAGGACCCTCTTCTCTTATGTATGATAACTCTACCTTACACCGTCACTAACATCCTCCTCCTTGAAGCTTAGCCTACCCACTGCAATCCACAGTGGTATGCAAAAATCCATATCACCTTTAACATAAAGTCCTAACACCAGATTGCATTTTGTTCTGTTTGTTTTCTAGCAATGCCTAGAAAAAAGTCATTAACTTTTTTTTTTAACTGAAAACATCCTGAAGAAGAGAAATGCACTCCTTTGTATATTTTATTCTTTATCATTTTTGGAAAGTTGATGATTGCAAACTAGGAATTCAGTAAATACTTGCTAATGTGACTTAACTAAGAGAATTGGATACAGGGAATTTTACTCAGTCTTTTTAGTTCCAAAGGGTAGTGAAGATATAGTCTTTTTATTACAGGCATTACAGAAATTCCACAAAGGTTTAAGCTTGGTGGGTGGCCCTTATAGGAATTTAGTCCTCAGTATTTCTCATGGATCTTGAGCATTCCTGCCATTTTGTCCTCATTACTCCATGGGAAGGATTTGCTGTGAAACCTAAATGCAATTTTGTTTGCAAAATTCATTAAGACAAAGAAATCAACTGAATTTGTCAAACTAATAATAAATTTATAGCATGGAACAACTATGCCACGGGGTCACATTAACATTATAATTTAAGAAAATGTCTTCATACAATGAGAAAGAAACCATACATTTTTAATGTAGCAGCCCTTCCATTAGAAGTTCTCCTTTCTCTAAGTACTTAACTTGATCACTTTACTATAGAACACTACTGTAGATAATCCTTGGTCCACATTATTATACTTTATTTAATTCTCTAGCTAATGACTACATGTCCTTTTGTATAACGAATAGAGTAAATTAATAAGGCACATTTGTAGCTAGTGCCAACAAATAAGAAAAATAAATTATCAGCTTCCCAAATCTACTATTTTCAAACATCTACTTAATGAGCAGTGTCAAAAAACAAAACTCAAGGAGGAAAACAAACTGAATATGTGTGTTTGTGTGTCTGTGTATGTGTTTGTTTTCTTTATACCACTAGGGAAAGAACTTATTATTTTAAATAACTCAACTATAAGGTTTTCCATGTTTGCCTGACTGTGTTTGAAAAGGTACCAGGAAGGGAAAAAGGATTATTTTAAAATTATATCTCACATGTAATGAAGAAACCACTGATACATACCTTGAGTTTGAATGTCATATTTATGGCTTATTTCTCTTTTTTAATTCCTCACCAGGGTAAGTTCAAGTTCATTATCTGATTCCCAAGGTGTTATTCGCATATCCATATTTAATTGCACTGATTTATTTATCCATCTTATTTGATCATCCTATCTTTGAAATGTACATATATACACATTTATTTATGTATGTATATACTTAAATTTCCTAACAATAAACTTTAACTGTTCACCTGATTGCTCAGGTTAAACATTTAAGTCACTTTAAGGCTATCTGAGGATGACATATCAAGAGATGATGATGATGCTGTTGCTATTATTGTTATTAATTTTATCACCATGGTGAAAACAAAACTCAATATTATAATAGTTACCATGCAATGAAAATCTAAGTGTTTTACATTGGTTATATTAATGAACCCTCAAACAAATCTGAAAGTGGGTCTCATTTTCCACATTTTAAAGGTGAGGACACCACGGTTTGAAAATATTAAGTGGCCAGCTTGCACAAAGCTATGTGTTACTAGTAAGTGGCAAAGCTGAGGTCCAGGCTGAGGTCTGTCTGCTTTTTTCTGGTGGTGCATCTTTTACTTCACTTAATGGCCCCACCTTGGATTGCCCTCACTTCTCTCCTATTTGATTCCTTCAGTTCATGGCTGTGCAGTACTTCTACCATCACAGCTGCCACTCCCGCTGGAATGCACAGTCAGGGCTCTGGCTCTGTTTAGCTGATTGCAAACATATGCTTGGAAAAAAAAGTCTCTGATTTGATGGTTAGAGTTAGAAGACACAAGCCTTTACCCTGCATATAGTCTCTTCATTCAAACAGATGTGGATCGGGGGAAATAGAACATGGGGAATTAATTAACACAAAGGACCCACTGACAAATTTTCAAAATGTACTGTGATGGCCAGATATTAAACATTCACATAACTAGCAATGGGAACCATCTTGTTATCACCACGTCTGTGTATTTCTGGTGAGTTGCTAATTCTTCCTGTCTGTGGGAATTATCCGGCTATCCTCCTTGGAGAGGATCAAGCATTTAAAGAAAAACAAAGGAAACCTTTTCATCTCTCTCATGTGGGAAAAGTTAAATATGCTCTGTCAGTAAACATCTTTGGACTTCAAAAATTCCCATATTCCTCGATTATGCATGTCTCTTCAAACCTCATATGTGCTCCGTAGGGATTGATGGTATACCGTTTTTAGTCAAATTGCCACAAATATCCAAAGAGGATTCAGTTTGATTTGGGGATTATGCCTACTTTTTCTTTGATCAAAATTGCAGCTTACGTATCTTTTTGGACAACTTCAAACAGTTGCTTTGGAAAGAGTCCATATTTGTGTTTCTGCGTGCTCCAATCTCTGATCATGCAGGCTTTACTTGGTTCAATTTTTAAAAGGATCTTGGACTCTTTTCACAGACTCTAGTGATAAACAAGGAATTGAGACTGACACTCGCATGAGGGAAAATGGAACTCTACAATTTGGAAAATCCATTCAATTTGCTGACAGTAAATAGTAATCTCAAATTATGGTTTTAACCTTAAAGACCGTTGGCATTTATGACACTTCATGGAATTTCATATGTGTTATTTCCTCTCAAGAATCCAGGAATGCTTCTGTGTAACATCCACTTCTCTTTACAGAATTAGATTTTGAAAGAAAGGTAGTAGAAATCTCAGAAAACACAGCATAATGAAAATAACATCCTTCATTCAGCAACTACTTAGTACCTACTATGTGTAAAAACTTGGATATGTATTACTGATACAAATTCCTTAACACTGATTTCAAGGCCATTCTCATCTAACTTTGTTTTCTTGCTCCTTTCCTACTTCCAATGGCTACCATGACTTTCTTTCCTTTATCCTGAATATCCTATGCTTGCTCTAGCCCTGATCCCTTTGCACATGCTGATTCTTCAGCTGAGAAATTTTCTTTTCTTATCTCTCCTTTTGGGCTGGTTGAATTCTACTAATGCCTCAGGGTTCTCCTTGAGCATCTTTTGCTTAGTGAGACTTCCCTGCTCTCCCACATATGGGTTCAGGGCCCCTTCTATGTATTCCTGTGGCACCCTAATCTCACCCTCTTCCACACTCTTCATTTGTCTATAGTCCCCATTAGGTTGGAAACATCTGGAAGGCAGGGACTGTCTCTCCCTCCTAGTTACAATTGTATGCCAACATCTAGAACAGTGACAACATAGTAGGTGCTTAATAGACATTTATTGATTGAAAAATGATGACAACCATTTATTATATTATTTTTCAGTTACTGTGTTGGACACTTTATGTATGTTAAACCTCTGACATACATCAACCATGGAGTATCCATATTATTACTTTCATTTTAAATTTGAGGAAAATGAAGGTTAGACAGGTTAAGTAACTAATTCAGAATTTGTGAGTTCTGAGCAACAAAGTCTGTAATTTCTCCCATTTTACCAGACAATGCATTTATGAAGTTTTTGCATCTATTTACACCTCAATTAAGAAACAAATAAACAATGGTGCAACCACTGTGGAAGGCAGTTTGGCGGTTCCTCAAAAAACTGAATATAGAATTGCCATATGACCCAGCAATACCATTGCTGGGAATCTACTCAAAGGACTTAAGGGCAAAGACACAAACGGACATTTGCACACCAATGTTTATAGCAGCATTATTTACAATTGCAAAGAGATGGAAACAGCCAAAATGTCCATCAACAGACAAGTGGCTAAACACACTGTGGTATATACATACGATGGAATATTATGCAGCTTTAAGACAGGATAAACTTATGAAGCATGTAATAACATGGATGGACCTAGAGAACATTATGCTGAGTGAGTCTAGCCAAAAACTAAAGGACAAATACTGTATGGTCCCACTGATGTGAACCGACATTAGAGAATAAACTTGGAATATGTCATTGGTAACAGAGACCAGCAGGAGTTAGAAACAGGGTAAGATAATGGGTAATTGGAGCTGAAGGGATGCAGACTGTGCAACAGGACTAGACACAAAAACTCAAAAATGGACAGCATAATAATACCTAATTGTAATGTAATTATGTTAAAACATTGAATGAAGCTGCATCTGAGCTATAGTTTTGTTTGTTTGTTTGTGTCTTTTGTTTTTTTCTTTTTCCTTTTTTTATATATTTTTTATTTATTATTATTATTATTTTTATTTTTTCTCTATATTAACATTCTATATCTTTTTATGTTGTTTTGCTAGTTCTTTTCCTAAATTGATGCAAATGTACTAAGAAATGATGATCATACATCTATGTGATGATATTAAGAATTACTGATTGCATATGTAGAATGGAATGATTTCTAAATGTTGTGTTAATTTCTTGTTTTTTTAAATTAATAAAAAAAAAGAAGCAAATAAACAAACAAAACAGAGCAGCAACTGATGTGTGAGGAACAGAAAGCTTCTAAATGGTTTTCTTTGAAATATTTTTAATTTATCAGTAAGACTATTATGAAGTTATAACAATATTTAGCTGCAAGCTCCCCCTAAGCATTATTATTTCTACCCTTCCATCCTGGCTCTAGGCTGGAGTATTTTCTTGCTGGAGATTTGAATTCTATGGCAAACCTCTTTGAAAGAGATGGTCAAAAAAGAGTCAGAGATAAGCGTAATAAAAAGTTTTCATGTTAGACTTCCGGAGAAGATGGTGGCTTAGTAAGGTGTGTGCGTCTTAGTTCCTCCTCCAGAACAACTACTAAATAACTAGAAACAGTACAGAACAGCTCTCGGAGCCACGACAGAGACCAGACACACAGTGTACCCCAGTCTGGAACAGCTGGACCGGCTACGAGACTCCGCTGCAGTGAGGTCCCCGAGCGGCGCGCGCTTCCCCGGGCCATGGCGACTGGTGGCTGGCCCCCCTCCCTCCCTCCTTCCCGGTCCAGCTGGGAGCCTTGGATCGGCGGTTCCCCAAGCTGTGGTGGCCTTCCCACACATGCGGCTTCCTGGGCCGGCTGGGAGCCTCGGATCGACAGTTCCCCAAGCCGCAGTGGCCGGCGACCGGAGCCTCTTCCACACACGCGGCTTCCCGGGCCAGCTGGGAGCCTCGGATCGGTGGTTCCCCAAGCCGCGGCGGCTGGTGACTGGAACCCCTCCCACACACGTGGCTTCCCGGAGGGAAAGGAAAGAGTCTCCAACAGTAGTAGAGACTGAGTCTAACCTAATACCAATAGTGGCATTAATGAACAACTTCTGACTACTAAAAATAGACCCTCAGCTCAGGCAAAGCTGATCAAGGTGGAAGTCGCCTATTGGGCTAACTGAAAAAGAGGAAAGGGGGCGAAACAGAGCCTACTGTGGCTGTTTCTGCGGAGGCTTGGTTGCCTCTGGGCTCAGCACTGGGATTACACAGGTTGCGACTGCCCCAGACGCAGACAGGCTGCTTTCAGGGCTCTCTACCACCTGAACCTTCCCTGCGGGAGGGGGGAAACGCAACTCAGGTGGAATCCCTCTCTCAAGGAATTCAGATCCCAGGACTTCACAATTTGAAGTCATTAAAACCAACGTACAACCTTTCCTCTGTCTCCACCACACACCCAGCAGCGAGAGTCTTCCAAAGGTAAAGGAGCCACAACATTTTTTGCTGGTCGGACCCGCAGACAGACAAGCACCACATACTGGGCAGGATAAGAAAAACAGAGCCCAGAGATGTCACAGGAAAGTCTTTCAACCTGCTGGGTTCCCCCACTCAGGGAAATCTGATTAAATTGAAGGAAAATTGAAGATATGGCCCAGTCAAAGGGACAATCCAATAGTTCAAATGCGATACAGAACCTGAGACAACTAATTCTGAATATATGAACAGAAATGGAAAACTTCTTCAAGAACCAAATCAGTAAATTGAGGGAGGACATGAAGAAGGCATGGGATCAACAAAAAGAAGAAATGGAAAGTCTGAAAAAACAAATCACAGAACTTATGGGATTGAAAGACACAGTAGAAGAGATGAAAAAAAACAATGGAAACCTACAATGGTAGATTTAAAGAAACAGAGGCTAGAATTAGTGAACTGGAGGATGGAACATCTGAAATCCAAAAACAAACAGAAACTGTAGGGAAAAGAATGGAAAAATTTGAGCAGGGGCTCAGGGAATTGAATGATAATATGAAGTGCACAAATATACGTGTTGTGGATATCCCAGAAGGAGAAGAGAAGGGAAAAGGAGGAGAAAAACTAACGGAAGAAATTATCACTGAAAATTTCCCAACTCTTATGAAAGACCTAAAATTACAGATCCAAGAAGTGCAGCACACCCCAAAGAGAATAGATCCAAATAGGCGTTCTCTAAGACACTTACTAGTTAGAATGTCAGAGGTCAAAGAGAAAGAGAGGATCTTGAAAGCAGCAAGAGAAAAACAATCCATCACATACAAGGGAAACCCAATAAAACTATGTGTAGATTTCTCAGCAGAAACCATGGAAGCTAGAAGACAGTGGGATGATATATTTAAATTACTAAAAGAGAAAAACTGCCAACCAAGACTTCTATATCCAGCAAAATTGTCCTTCAGAAATGAGGGAGAAATTAAAACATTTTCAGACAAAAAGTCACTGAGAGAATTTGTGACCAAGAGACCAGCTCTGCAAGAAATACTAAAGGGAGTACTAGAGTCAGATATGAAAGACAGAAGAGAGAGGTATGGAGAAGAGTGTAGAAAGAAGGAAAATCAGATATGATATATATAATACAAAAGGCAAAATGGTAGAGGAAAGTATTACCCAAACAGTAATAACACTAAATTTTAATGGACTGAATTCCCCAATCAAAAGTCATAGACTGGCAGAATGGATTAAAAAACAGGATCCTTCTATATGCTGTCTACAGGAAACACATCTTAGACCCAAAGATAAGCATAGGTTGAAAGTGAAAGGCTTGGAAAAGATATTTCATGCAAATAACAACCAGAAAAGAGCAGGAGTAGCTATACTAATATCCAAACAAATTAGACGTCAAATGTAAAACAGTTAAAAGAGACAAAGAAGGACACTATCCACTAATAAAAGGAACAATTAAATAAGAAGACATAACAATCATAAATATTTATGCACCGAATCAGAATGCCCCAAAATACGTGAGGAATACACTGCAATTACTGAAAAGGGAAATAGACACATCTACCATAATAGTTGGAGACTTCAATTCCCTACTCTCATCACTGGACAGAACATCTAGACAGAGGATCAATAAAGAAACAGAGAATTTGAATATTACAATAAATGAACTAGACTTAACAGATATTTATAGGACATTACACCCCACAACAGCAGGATACAGCTTTTTCTCAAGTGCTCATGGATCATTCTCAAAGATAGACCATATGCTGGGTCACAAAGAAAGTCTCAATGAATTTAAAAAGATTGAAATAATACACAACACTTTCTCGGATCATAAAGGAATGAAGTTGGAAATCAATAATAGGCAGAGCGCCAGAAAATTCGCAAATATGTGGAGGCTCAACAACACACTCTTAAACAACCAGTGGGTCAAAGAAGAAATTACAAGAGAAATTAGTAAATATCTCGAGGTGAATGAAAATGAAAACACAACATGTCAAAACCTATGGGATGCAGCAAAGGCAGTGCTAAGAGGGAAATTTATTGCCCTAAATGCCTATATCAGAAAAGAAGAAAGGGCAAAAATTCGAAAATTAACTGTCCACTTGGAAGAACTTGAGAAAGAACAGCAAACTAATCCCAAAGCAAGCAAAAGGAACGAAATAACAAAGATTAGAGCAGAAATAAATGAAATTGAGAACATGAAAACAATAGAGAAAATCAATAAGACCAGAAGTTGGTTCTATGAGAAAATCAACAAGATTGATGGGCCCTTAGCAAGATTGACAAAAAGAAGAAGAGAGAGGATGCAAATAAATAAGATCAGAAATGAAAGAGGAGACATAACTACTGACCTCACAGAAATAAAGGAGGTAATAACAGGATATTATGAACAACTTTATGCTAATAAATACAACAATGTAGATGAAATGGACACGTTCCTAGAAAGGCATGAACAACCAACTTTGACTCAAGAAGAAATAGATGACCTCAACAAACCAATCACAAGTAAAGAAATTGAATCAGTCATTCAAAAGCCTCCCAAAAAGAAAAGTCCAGGACCAGACGGCATCGCATGTGAATTCTACCAAACATTCCAGAAAGAATTAGTACCAACTCTGCTCAAACTCTTCAAAAAAATTGAAGTGGAGGGAAAGCTACCTAATTCATTCTATGAAGCCAACATCACCCTCATACCAAAACCAGGCAAAGATATTACAAAAAAAGAAAACTACAGACCAATCTCTCTAATGAATATAGATACAAAAATCCTCAACAAAATTCTAGCAAATAGAATCCAGCAACACATTAAAAGAATTATACATCATGACCAAGTAGGATTCATCCCAGGTATGCAAGGATGGTTCAACATAAGAAAATCAATTAATGTAACACACCATATAAACAAATCAAAGCAGAAAAATCACATGATCATCTCAATTGATGCAGAGAAGGCATTTGACAAGATTCAACATCCTTTCCTGTTGAAAACACTTCAAAGGATAGGAATACAAGGGAACTTCCTTAAAATGATAGAGGGAATATATGAAAAACCCACAGCTAATATCATCCTCAATGGGGAAAAATTGAAAACTCTCCCCCTAAGATCAGGAACAAGACAAGGATGTCCATTATCATCACTATTATTCAACATCATGTTGGAGGTTCTAGCCAGAGCAATTAGACAAGAAAAAGAAATACAAGGCATCAAAATTGGAAACGAAGAAGTAAAACTATCACTGTTTGCAGATGATATGATACTATATGTTGAAAACCCGGAAAAATCCACAACAAAATTATTAGAGCTAATAAATGAGTACAGCAAAGTAACAGGTTACAAGATCAACATTCAAAAATCTTTAGTGTTTCTATACACTAGCAATGAACAAGCTGAGGGGGAAATCAAGAAACGAATCCCATTTACAATTGCAACTAAAAGAATAAAATACTTAGGAATAAATTTAACTAAAGAGACAAAAGACCTATACAAAGAAAACTACAAAAAACTGCTAAAAGAAATCACAGAAGACCTAAATAGATGGAAGGGTATACCGTGTTCATGGATTGGAAGACTAAATATAGTTAAGATGTCAATTCTACCTAAATTGATTTACAGATTCAATGCAATACCAATCAAAATCCCAACAACTTATTTTTCAGATATAGAAAAACCAATAAGCAAATTTATCTGGAAGGGCAGGGTGCCCCGAATTGCTAAAAACATCTTGAGGAGAAAAAACGAAGCTAGAGGTCTCACGCTGCCAGACTTTAAGGCATATTATGAAGCCACAGTGGTCAAAACAGCATGGTATTGGCATAAAGATAGATATATCGACCAATGGAATCGAATAGAGTGCTCAGATATAGACCCTCTCATCTATGGACATTTGATATTTGATAAGGCAGTCAAGCCAACTCACCTGGGACAGAACAGTCTCTTCAATAAATGGTGCCTAGAGAACTGGATATCCATATGCAAAAGAATGAAAGAGGACCCGTATCTCACACCCTATACAAAAGTTAACTCAAAATGGATCAAAGATCTAAACATTAGGTCTAAGACCATAAAACAGTTAGAGGAAATTGTAGGGAGATATCTTATGAAACTTACAATGGGAGGCGGTTTTATGGACCTTAAACCTAAAGCAAGAGCACTGAAGAAAGAAAGAAATAAATGGGAGCTCCTCAAAATTAAACATTTTGTGCATCAAAGAACTTCATCAAGAAAGTAGAAAGACAGCCTACACAATGGGAGACAATATTTGATAATGACACATCAGATAAAGGTCTAGTATCCAGAATGTATAAAGAGATTATTCAACTCAACAACAAAAAGACAGCCAACCCAATTACAAAATGGGAAAAAGACTTAAACAGACACCTATCAGAAGAGGAAATACAAATGGCCAAAAGGCACATGAAGAGATGCTCAATGTCCCTGGCCATTAGAGAAATGCAAATCAAAACCACAATGAGATATCATCTCACACCCACCAGAATGGCCATTATCAACAAAACAAAAAATGACAAGTGCTGGAGAGGATGTGGAGAAAGAGGTACACTTATCCACTGTTGGTGGGAATGTCAAATGGTGCAACCACTGTGGAAGGCAGTTTGGCGGTTCCTCAAAAAGCTGAATATAGAATTGCCATACGACCCAGCAATACCATTGCTGGGTATCTACTCAAAGGACTTAAGGGCAAAGACACAAACGGACATTTGCACACCAATGTTTATAGCAGCATTATTTACAATTGCAAAGAGATGGAAACAGCCAAAATGTCCATCAACAGATGAGTGGCTAAACAAACTGTGGTATATACATACGATGGAATATTATGCAGCTTTAAGACAGAATAAACTTATGAAGCATGTAATAACATGGATGGCCCTAGAGAACATTATGCTGAGTGAGACTAGCCAAAAACTAAAGGACAAATACTGTATGGTCCCACTGATGTGAACCGACATTCGAGAATAGATTTGGAATATGTCATTGGTACAGAGACCATCAGGAGTTAGAAAGAGGGTAAGATAATGGGTAATTGGAGCTGAAGGGATACAGACTGTGCAACAGGACTGAATACAAAAACTCAAAAATGGACACCACAATACTACCTAATTGTAATGTAATTATGTTAAAACACTGAATGAAGCTGCATCTGAGCTATAGTTTTTTTGTTTGTTTGTTTGTTTTTGTTTTTTGTTTTTTTCATATATTTTTTGTATTTTTTATTTTTACTTTTTTCTCTATATTATCATTTTATTTCTTTTTCTGTTGTCTTGCTATTTCTTTTTCTAAATCGATGAAAATGTACTAAGAAATGATGATCATACATCTATGTGATGATATTAAGAATCACTGATTGCATATGTAGAATGGAATGATTTCTAAATGTTGTGTTAGCTAATTTTTTTTAATAAAAAAAAGTTTTCATGTTAACCTTATATTCAAGCAAAGAATCAAATGGAGATACTACATTGTGGAGTTTTTGTTTTTATCCTTCCCCCGTTACTTACATCAACTGAATTTCTATGATATTTCTAATAACAATAGGAACAAAAAAAAGATAGGTTAGTTTGCCATGGAGTTCTGAATTATACAAAGTGCTTTCCTCTACATGATTCTATTTCTGAGACATATCTGTGAAGAAGGTAGAGCAGTATAGTATGACTTGTCTGATAGTGGGAACATGATGTTCAGAACAGTCAAGCTCTGGTGTGGCAGCAGCAACACCATGGCCAGAAGACTTCATACTGTGGAATCTGCCCCATTGTAAAACTGCTGTTTATGTCAGTGCTACACCTGTCACAGGCTGCTCCCAGTCAGTGGGTGAATGCAGCGGGCCTAGGAAGGCAGATCTGTTTCTAGGAACGACGTATCACCGCTGATGACTAAACTTGGCTCAAGTGTCCCCACTGGCTTTCCAGGACCTCTCTTAGCCTGC
Source organism: Tamandua tetradactyla (assembly GCF_023851605.1). Classification (NCBI taxonomy): domain Eukaryota; kingdom Metazoa; phylum Chordata; class Mammalia; order Pilosa; family Myrmecophagidae; genus Tamandua; species Tamandua tetradactyla. The sequence continues at coordinate 63,717,762 of NC_135334.1, read as the reverse complement.
CTGGCAGTCTAATCCAAGTCACCCAATCTTCACTCCCTCTTTCTTTCACTTGGGCATCTGAGTTGATGGTTCTCCAGCTTTCCTCCTATTTCCATTCCCCCAGTCATTGATTCCCAAACAATCCTTGTATCTTTAATCCTGTCCTGACTTATGATTTTTAGAGTAACAGATTAACACAGCAGACTTATTGTATGTAGTAGCGAATCATGGCTTCCAAGGCTTCATGGCTTCTGGCCCAGTGGTCCAGCACACATCAATACTGCCAACAAGCTCTGCATATAGTTTATTATCAGCACCTGATAGTGAGTCTGTTCCAGGGCAAGGATGTGAGTAGGCTGATTCTGCTTCACAGTGTATTGGGTTTTATTAAGCAAACTCCTTAAAAAAAATAACACCAGAAAGACAAGAAGAGTTAAAAGTAAATTTAAAAAAAAGTGATAAGGGGCATGTCACAAGGATGCAGGGTCCATCTTAAAAGAGTCTCATGTGCAAATTGTGGGACCTTTGAACAGTGGCATAATAAAGTACAGTAAGGAACTGTAAACCATTGGAAAATATATATAAATCCAGGAGTCAAAAGTTGTGATGTATATGTATATGTGTACGTTTCTGTGTATGTGTATATGTATATATACCTACATATATATGTGTGTGTGTGTGTATATGTATATATACATATATATATATGTATGTATGTATATATACACACAGTCATACAGATGGGGGGACTCCTACTTAGGTTAGAATGCCAAGTGCCAACAGGTCAATGTGGGTAGAGTGCTGGAGTTGGAAAATCATTACCTCCTAGCAATCATGCTAAATATTGGGGTGAGCAACAGTTATTAATTGATATTCAATCTAAAGATAAATTTTTATTAAGAGTGGGCTATTTAGATGGCTTGAAAATGTTTCCCCATAGATTGCTTATTGGCAGTTAAGGGAGAATATGGGGACTACACTATGGAGATATTAGTCATCTTAAGCCACTACAGGGCAGGTGGATATTGTCTAGCACCAGACATGACACCCTGAGAGGTTCTCTGTACCATCCACATAGTAGAGCAGCTGGGATCGCATAACCTGAGTCTTATCATGAGGAAACAGACAAACCCCAAAATGAAAACTGTTCTATATATTAAAAGGAATGGAGGATTTGTTATTTAAAACTATCGATCACATAAAAGACTAAAAGTAAGAAAAACTGTGGAAACTTTCCAGATTAAAGACTAGAGAGAAATACTAATTAAGCACAGTTCTGATCCTAGACTTGATGATACACTAGAGGGAAAAATGCCATAAAGAATGTTATGAGTTAAGCTACACTGACACGCAGACAGTCATTTAAATAAAAGTATTATATCAAATTTATTATAACTGATAACTTCCTGATTACATCGAGGATATCCCAGTTCTTATAAAATGCACACTGAAATAATTAGAAGTAAAGGGCATGATACTTGCCATTTGGTCTCAAATGGTTTAGAAATCAAAACCAAAAGCATGCAGACAGACAGACAGACAGACAGATAAATAGATAAAGAGAGAGGGAGAGCTAGAGATACTGAGCAAATGATGAGTAAATGGAGTGAAATGTTAATAATAGGTTACTCTTGGAAATGATTTCCAAGTTCTTTGTACTCTATCCTTACTCTTGCAACTTTTCTGTAGATTTGAAACTATTTCCAATGAAAACATTCAAAATTTGCTTTACACAAAGTCTTTGGCAAAGCAAAGGAAAAATAAATGCAGACATAGCTTGCCTTCCAGAGATCACCCGGCTCTTCTTCTATGTATGGCAACCCAAGGATTGGCCTGAAATCCTTTCCTTCTTAGCCCACGTTTGTCTCCATGCTCCAGAGACCGTTTCAATACTACCATTCAGAATAGTCTTAGATTCGCCAACACCACCTGACCTAAATCTGGCTTTGAGGTGCTTATGTTAGGGAATATCTGAAAACAGTAGAGCTGGAGAGAGAGTCTGACCTTTGGCAATTTTTCTTTTCCCCTTATTGAATCTCAGTTTCCTTATTTATTTATACAAGTTATTATTGAGTCCCTATTATGTGGAGAGTAAGACAGTCCACATTCCTCAGAGTTTATCAGTCTAGCATTCTGACTAGTAGTAGTACAGGTTCTGGAACCAGATTGCCTGGGTTCAAATTCTGGCTCATTGGCAAGTGTAACTCAGGACAAGTTATTTAATCACTTCAAATTCAGTTTACTTACCTATAAATGGAGATAAAAAATATTATGACTTACAGCAAAGGGTTGTTTTGAGGCTTAAAAATTTATTCCAACCACGTAACAAGTTTTACGTAAATATTAACTATTTTTAGCATCACATCATTATCATTACTCATAGGACTCACAGCCTCCTCATCTCATCCTCTAACATGGTTGCCATGATTTGATCTAATGTATGTAAATTACCCAAAACTTCTCTGTATATAAAAGTAACCAAGGAAGTTATTATTCTGTAAATGAAGGGAGAGAACCCGTAGAGTTGGGTGGTTCAATGTAACTCTCAAGTTTCCACTCTTGGTACCAAATTCGAATCATACTATGAAAGCCATTCTTTTTTGTGTGCTCTAAATTTCACTGCAAAGGCGAATTCCAAAACAGTTAATCAAATCAGGCTTATGCAGAGAGCCTGGAATTCACAGGTGGTCAATGGTTTCCCTAATTTAGGTACCACTCTCTAACATCTCCATCTGGTTTGTAAGCAATTATTTTCTTTAAGGACCTTGCCAGAGACAATGATCCCCAATAAATGAATTTGCTCTTTGGTCATGTGAGTCAGGAATGCTCTACCTGTGGAAAGTAACATTCATTTTTCCACCACTTTGCCTTTTTTGCATGTCTTTAAACTGCAAACAAAACAGTAGCAATAACTATCCCTAGAGACTATCACATTTCTTCCTGCTTCTTTGATTTTTGTCTAAAAGTGAACTAGGAAAAATATAACCAAGTTTCCCTTCAATAATTAGGTCATTGAATAGTTGGCTAAGGAAAAGAATGAACAGTTCTATTCCTTCATTACAGCCTTGTTATTTGCGGACCCAGTTAATACCATCTATAAATAAGAAGTAAGAAAAACTGGTGGATAAGAATGCCAAGTGCATTTGATTTTCTCTACATTCTGCTTCTACCATTAAAAAAGAAGATTAAGTTTTACTGCCATAATTGATAGTGACAAAGTGGTGGTGAAGTTGGAATCTGTTGTATATGTTAATATCGTGAAATAAAATATTATTAAATTACAGATTGTAGCTCTGTGGTCTGTTATCTCTTCTGTTGAATTAAATTTGACCTTGGACAAATTATTTAACCTTTCTCATTTCAATTTCCTAATCTCTTACATAGGAATAATAGCACATATCTTAGCTATAGCTATATAGAACAGTTATAAAAAGTAAATGTACAAATGTAGTGAAAGCAATCTGATGTGTATACAAATATAGAAAAATTTTACTTTTTGTGTTGATCATTCATGCTAGTTTTAAAATCTTCTTAAATGCAGCCATGCAGAGTTTTGGTGAACACTAAGGTCATTATTTTATTTCAGTAAATCAGTATTTTCTTTAGAAATTCTAGCAACCATTTTCTGCATAAGAAGTGATTAAATATTAGAAAGTAAAAGTACCTACATAAATCAGGCAAACTTGGAAATTATCATCAAATAGGTAGATTTGAACAAATAGAACTGGGTTCTTGCTTGACATAGAAAGAATGATGACGATGGTGATAGTGATGATGATGACAATGGTGATACTAATACATACAGCACAGAGAAAGTTTTTGCAAAGTATTGAGTATTGAGGTTTTATAAAACCTCTGATAAGAAATAAAAGTGGATACATATTATCCTCATATCACAATGTGGAAGGCGGTGGTCAGGCAGATAAAATGCCTTTTTCAATTTCAAGGAACAATTAAATGGGAAACTCAAGAATCTTCATTCATTCATTAGTTCAATAATTCAGTTATTCAGTTAACAAACACTGAGTATGGGCCATGTGCCCGCCAGTGTGCTAAACACTTGTGACGCAACATGAATATGACACAGTGAATCAAGATATTTGTAGTTTGGGAAATGATGATGAATAATTATATCGATAATTTAAACATGAATAAATGAGGCAACAGCATAAATATATATAGGATATTATGGGAACAAAGGGGAGCAATCCTTTTATGCTAACTTGTTTCAGTGCGATTTTCCATACGTATGCTACTGACTCCAGTTGCTTGCCTCCACTAATGTACATGTGCCTGGTTTGCAAAATTGCTTATTTCTTGCTGTTCTTAGCCAAGGTTTTCAACTACTTTTTCTCCTCTATTTAATATAACCTCTCTAGATAAGGCATCAGAGTTATAGACCCACATCACACTTCAAATTATGTTGGCCATGATGATTCTCTTTCAAAAGACAAAGTCCTAATGCTGGAGAGCCAGAACCAAGCCTAACTATTGATATTTTCTCCCACAGCTTCTACTTGGCTAGCCTTTTGTTTTGTACAATGCCCCTGAATAGGAAATGTTTCTTTTAAGATTCCACCTTTGGGAATTATACAGAACCTGAGATTTAGAGGATCAATATAACTGAAAAACAATGTTAATGACATAATAATAATGGAAACCCACACAATGAAACATGAAGAGAGGAGGAAGAATCACCATAGTTAACAAGAAGAGTTGGTACAGAAGAAAATGACCAGATAATATAAAACAGAACTATTTACCTTGAGGGGAAAAAATAACAACAGGTAATTCAAGGAGCATAAACAATTTATGAAAGGAAGCCTTGCAATGAATATAACCAGGGAGATTTTAGAAAACACTATACCCTTAAAAAGAAAGCTGACATGTTGGAAAACTAAATGAAAATATAAGAAAGCATTCTTAGGGATTAAGGATTTGATTATGGGCATTTATAAAAGAAGTACTGATAGAGGGTCCAGAATCTAAAGATAAGAAAATCTCTCAGAATATATGACAATAGCAGCAAAATAAATAGAAAAAAATTTAGAAGAAAGGTATGGAATAGTGAGGCTCAATTCCAGGGTTTCAAAACACACAGCAATAGAGTTTCTTGAAAGAAATAATGGTGAAAATAGATGAAAGAAAATGATCAAGTAGGTAAAAGTAGAGAATTTCTTAATTTTCCTACTGAAAAAAGCCATATATCATTAGACTGACAGGATCACCGTGTATTCTGCACGTAAAAAGTAAAAAAGAATGAAAAAAAACTCAAACCTAATTAACCCCTGTGATTTTCATAACTGATACTAAATGCTCCATGAAAGAGGGAAAAAGAAGTGACATGTAAAAATCACACATAACTAGTGACAATATACACTACAAGAAAATTGGGAGTAATACCTTTAATAGTTTTAGGGAATATGATTTTCACCCTAGTATTTGAAACATGGCTAAAATAGCATGATGCGTGAGGAGAATTTAATGACATATGCAAACACCGAAGTATTCAGAAAGTTTTCATTCCATGTACCTTTTCTTGAAAAGTTACTTTAGGATAGACTCTATTACTACATCAAAACAAGAAAGAGTAAGTAAAACTTGGGATCTGCATAAAGCAAATTCAGCCTGGGGGAGCAGTGGAGGGACACCCTGGGAATAAGACTGGGCAAAAAGTTTTATAAAAAGCACTGGTCCAGATTGGTGCCAGGAGTATAAAAGGCTCCAATAAAAAGAGTCCCAGGAAAAACAGGGTAGACCAATAGTCTCAACTCCTTCCAGGAGTTAGGAGCATCATAATTTTCAATATGTTCAGATGGGCTTTTTAAACAGAGAAGGAAATAAAGCAGAGATAGTCAGTAGCTTAGAATTTAAGTGTTAACCTTTAGCCATAGTTCTACTTTCAAATATGTATCATATATATCTCACTTATGATACATATGGATTCTTCTGTTATTACTTTGAATCCATTTTCTCCTAAATGAGATTTAACTTTCTCTAGAAAAAAGAAAAAACAAAACACAAAAAAACAAAAAAACAAAAAAAAAAGAGTCCCAGGAAAAAGGTCAGTGGGAGTCGGGGTAAGGGAGGATCATTCAACAGAATACAAAACATGATTGAGATAATGGGAAGAAATTGATATATTTTAAAAACAAATGATGCAAGATAAAATAAAAATAAATTCTTAGTTCAGACCAAAGGAAATTGTTTATGGCTATGTATTTAGGTTGCAAATGAAAAGGGATCTGTCCTTATCTGAGAGCTATTAAATGAACAAATCCCCCAGATTACATATTTAGGATGGCTATAAAATGTAAATACTGGCTGATATTTCCCTTTATACATTAGAAAGCACTTTTGGTGGAAGAAGAATATGTTTCAGATTTAGAAACCAAAATTGAGATAACACTTTTTGAGTGCTGACCGTGTGCCTAGCACTGAGCTGAGCACTTTGCATGTGTTAATTCATTTACCACCTATCAACTCTATGAGATAAATACTATCATCATACTATCTTACAGAATTAAAAAAAAAATCTAAGGATGAGCAAAGATAAGTAACTTGCCCAAGCCTCACAACATGTTGGTGGTAGAGATTGGAATCAAGCCAGGCAGTGGCACTTCAGTAAGTGTCTTCAGTCTTTTTCTAATTTTCCTATAAACTTTTTATTCTGAAATAATTTCAAATTTACCAGAAAGTGGAAAAAATAACACAAAATTCAAGCATTTATTGAGACCTGTTTTGTGACATAATATATGGTCTATCTTGGAAAATCATCTGTGAGTACTTGGCAAAAATGTGTCTGCTTTGGTTGAACAGTGTTCAATATACATGGCTACTAGGTCTGGTTGGTTTATAGCACTGTTCAAGTATTTTATTTCTTATTGACTCTATCTCGATGCTCTATCCATTATTGAAAGTCGTGTATTGAATTCTTCCTTTTGTAGAGCTATTCTTTTCCCTCAAGTCTGTCAACGTTTGCTTCTTTACTTAGGGACTCTGTTGATAGGTTGACACACATGTTTGCAATTCTTATCTTCTTAATGAACTGAACATTTTATCTTCTTGGTCTTTTTTTTTTTTTTTTTAACTGTTTTGACTTAAAGTCTATTTTGGCTAACATTTTAGTATATTTACCCCTGTTCTCTTTGCTTACAATTGTGTGGTATTTTTTTTTCATCCTTTTGCTTACGAGCTATTTTGTCTTTAAATTTGAGGTGTCTCTGGTAACAGTATATAGGTGGGTCACGTTTTTAATACATTCTGCCTGTCTCTGCAGTTTGACTGCAGAGTTAACCCATTTACATTTAAACTACTAATAATGCAGAACTTCCTTCTTCCATTTTGTGGTTTATTTTTTCTTATGTTTTTTTTGTCCCTTGAATCTTCTGCTACCACTTGCTTTGGTGTTTATTTGATCTTCTGTAGTTGAATATTTTGAGTCCCTCCTGATTTCCTTTATTGCATATTTTAAAAATAGTTTCTTGTGGTTACTGCAGGGCTTAAATTTAACATCTTAAATCTATAATAATATTTTTCAGTTTAATACCAAGTTAATTTGAGTTGCATATCCAAATTATGACCTCATATCTCTCCACCTCCCCATCTTTATGTAATTCCTCTCACTTATTGCACATTTATTCCTATTGTTTTATCATTATTTCTTATACATTTGCCTTTTGAATCCTTTAGGAAGTAAAAAGTGCAGTTAAAAATCAAAAATATAGTGGTAATGGCATTTATATTTATCCATGTCATTATCCCTACTGGAGAGATCTTTATTTCTTCATACAGCCTCTGTATGTCTAGTGTCTTTTCCATTCAACCTGAAAAACTCCTTTCAGCACTTCTTGTAGTACCTGTGTAGTGGTGACACATTCCCTCAGTTTCTTTATATCTGGGAAGGTCTTCATCTCTCCCTCATTTTTGAAAACTATTAAGCAAACTATAGATTTATTGGTAGGCATTTTTTTTTTCCTTTTAGCACTTTAAATAGGTCATGCAAATGCCTTCAACTTCAGTTGTTTCCAGTGAGAAAGTGGCACAAGTTTATTGAGGCTACTTTGTACATGATGAATTGCTTCCCTCTTGGGGCTTTAAGAAAACCATCCTCGGCATTTGACAGTTTGATTATAACATGTACCCATTTATGTTTATCCTGTTTACAGTTTGTTGAATTTCTTAGGTGTGAATATTCATCTTTCTCATTCAATTTAGAAAAATTACAGCCATTATTTCTTCAAATTCTCTCTCTGCCCTCATCTTTTTCTTCTCTTTTCGGAACTCACAATATGCATATTAATATACTTGGTGGTATACCACAAGTCTCTCAGGTTTTATTCACTTTTCTTCATTCTTTCTTCATCCTGCATCTCAGCTTGATTTTAAATTCACTAATTCTTCAAATTCACTAATTCTTTCTTCTGCCAGCTCCAATTCTCTATTGAACACCTCCAGAAAAATTTATTCCTGTTACTGTGGCCTTAAGCTGCTTGGCTCCTTGTCACGATTTCTATCTTATTATCAACAGTCTCCTTTTGTTCACCTGTCATATTCCTGGTGTCCTTTAGCTATTTGTCCACGTTTCCCTTTTAGCTCTTTGAGTGTATTTAGGATTTATGAAAATTATTTATCTGAAATGTTCTAGTTCTGGTCCTCCTCACGGATAGTTACTATTGCTTTAATCTTTTTCTTCATATAGGTCATTACTTCCTGTTTCTTTTTTTAGTCTTTTTACTCTGTTGTTATTATGTTGCTAGTGTTATAAAGAGATTTCCTTGAATGCCAGGAGCTAACATAAATAAACAAGCAAACAAACAAATAAAAGCACCTTTCCTTGTCTTTGCAGATTGGCCCATGAATATGTTCTCTTTCAGAGTGTAGCCAAGCCATAAAACGAATTTAAAGGCAAAAGTATAGGGACTCCTGGTCTTTTATGTATATGCATATTGTCCTGGGAATTTGTACGAGGCCCTAGGAACTTCCTCGTTTACATTGATGCCAATGTCCTATTTCCCCTAGGGCACAGTGTTTTTGCAAGGTCCCAGGTGCCACACTATACGCCCCACAGCTGGCACTGTTTTGTCACAGGCAGCTTTTATTTGGCAGCTCTCCTACAGTATTTTGTAGGAGAATCTGTAAGCTGCCTCTAGGTGCAGGACAAGTTCTTAAATGGAAAGCATGCAGCCTGTGTCCTGATTCAGGCCTTCAGGTTAACCCAAAGACAGTGGACAAGACTTGCATGCATCTTGGCATGTGCCCTAAGGTTGCTCTCTTCCCTCTATAACCAGGACCAGGGACTGACAGTGGAGCACAGGCTAGCTTTGTGCCCAACTGATGAGAGATGGGAAAAAGTTCAGCAAGGGCACCAGGAAATCCTAGTGTTTTTAAGTTGCCTTTTTCTTAATTCAGTACTTGCCCTGTTACTGCAATCCTTTAACAGTTTTCTGGAGCTTTGAGAAAGATTTTTCTTCCAGTTCTACTTATTGTTCACTGCTTCTGTAGGGAGCTGGGGCCTATAGCATCCCACTGTGCCATCATGATAATGGCGGAGCTCCAGTGCCTTCACTTGTACCCATTGCAGTTCATTGAGATACTAACCCTTTGTTCTTTATCGCTAATAAATATTTCTTATAGTTGGATGCCCTCAAAAAGTAACGTGTTGCTAGAGTAGCCAAGGTTGTTGGCTAATGCAGCCATTCACAATATTTTTCTTATAGAAAGGGCCTCTGAGAGCAGCTTGAAATGAGGAGCGAAGGGAGGCACAGCAGATGAACCTTGGAAACCATCTGAACAAAGCTCTCTTATCCCAAAGAAGATAGTTTTATTATAGAATAGATAAAACTGACTGTTATACTCACATATAATTAATTCCAGTTGTTCTTTACCAATGAATGCTTTTCAAGTCTAAAAATACGCATTGCAAATGAAAACAGTTGGCACATTGGAAGATGGGGACTCTGGATATTCCCCTGGCTCCCATTCTCTCTTTATTTTTTTTTCTGATACTCTTGCTGCAATATTGTTTATTAGATGGATTTTCTCAAAAGTTGTAAACATTAATACTAAAAAATTAAATGCTTCTATTTTGCCCCTCCCCCCAAAAAAACTGCAAGGTTGGAAAATTACTAAAGTAAGAGAATGATGGTTAATAGGGTTTTACAAGAGTCTTAAAATGCAAATAAAGCATTTACATGGGTGAAAGCTATGCTTTTTTAGTGCACTAAGCAATTTTCATTACAACTTGGAGCAACTCATCTTCTACATAGTCTTGCTTATAAAAGCTGAGTACATATACAAGCAATGGTAGGAATCAAGTTTTCATTATGAAAACTATAAAAAATGTGTGAATATAAATGATCTGTTTGTAACCAGGCTTCAGGAGCCCAGGAAAAGGAAGCCAAAAAAGCAAGATGGTGTACAATAATATTATTTTTGAGCACTGATTTAGATGATATGCTGGTGCTGGCAGCAGTCCCTGGTTCTTATTGCAGCTTAACAAACATACAGTAAGGAGAAAATAAGGCAGTTAATGTTCACTTGGAAGAAAACTCATTTCTTATTTTTACAACATGCAGCAGCTGAAAAATCTGTATTGTCATTCATCCATTTTCCTGAAAATAGTAACAAGGTGCCTGCTGAGCGCAGGGGAATCTTGAACTATGAGTTGGTGATTGGGGGTAGGACAAGGAAGTGACTCAAAAGAAAATTGCTAGGATATATAACATTTCACACACATACACACACACTTTGCCCTCAAATGTCCTTCAAAATATTAGAAAAAACAAACAAAGCATAGACACTCAGCAGACTTGAGTTTGCTCATGATGTCTCCTTTGCCATAGTTTTGTACCTTGCTCATTCCATTAGTCAATCACTATTTTTCAACAACATGGGGAGCTTCATCTCCCTTCTGATGTGTGTTCTGAATAACCTTAAGGTGGAATTTATTCTCCTCTCCTTTATGCCTTTGTATTTAATAGGAAGTTTTTGCCATCAATCATTCAATCCTTTATTATAGTTATTGGGCAATATCTCAATCTCTTACCATTAGATCATAAGGTCCTTGAGGATATTTCTGCATCCCAGGACTTAGCTAAATACTCAGCTTATGGTGAAAGTTCAATAATATGCGATGTACGCATGAATGAAATATTTACAATACAATGCAGACAGCCATTTTTATTAAAAAACCAGCATAGTAGGAATACAGCGAAGGAAATGAATTTTAAGGAAATTGGCATCAAGGATATATGCCAATATCTTCTAGACACCATATTTCTCTTCTTGTAAGAACTGAATAATTCTCACTCTTGCTTATCTGATCCTTAAACTGATCCTTCAACCTTATTTTAATGAGTATTCCCTCCTCCTCTCACATTACTGGGTCTCTTTGGGGATCTCCTTTAACTTTTCTTCTCTTTACTTTCTCCCTTTTATGGATTCTACCTGGGAAATTTATGTTTTGTCTTCAAATTCATCTTTATCTACATTAATAACCTACAAGTGGAACTTTCCACTTCCCTTTTTCTCTCTTTTCTGTTCTTTCTTATCTCCAGCTGTCTTCATTACCTTTCTCTCTCTGTGACACTGCCAGTTTAACTAAGCATGATAAAAATAATCACTTCCTATTTTTTACTCTTCATTCTTCTTACCTTCATCTATCACTGTCAGTGACTATATATCCTCAATTTCCAGTGCTCATAATTTGCATCATATTTGACCTTTAACTCTCATTTATATTCTCATTTCAATTTAAATTTCCAAACAAATTTAAATTGAACTTAGGTGACATTATACAAAATCTCTTTTCTATTCATTATTATAACCATAATCGTAAGTGAGTAAATAATAAGCAGCCTCACTTTCATAGACTACATCATGTTAGAGTGTAGGTACTATAATAACTAATATTTATTGACTGCTCATTTTGTTCCAGGCCTTTATACATATACATACATATCATATATGCATATATGTGTGTATTTATTTAATTCTTAAAATAAATCTATGTGGTCGGGTCTATCATTGCAGCATATCTCTAACATTCTGAATCAACCTTATGAGCTCTTTATTTTGGCTATAAGAAAAGCCTAACTTAGCAGTGGCAGATTATTATTACAAACCCCCAACCTTTGTGATATATAAGGAGAAAGCCATTAATATGTGCAATCACCTCTCATATTTTCTCTGAGGGGGATGAGGCAGTGTGCAGATAATTGTGAGCTCATTAGACTCAGCTAGAATGGAATGAACAACTGATAATTGTCATGAATTTTGTCAGTATTGGACTAGATGTGAGATTTGTAGAATAAAAAATGACACTTTATTCTGCTTCCAACATGACTAAGTATTTTACATAGCATAGTCACATTTAATACAAACAATAGACGACAAATAAACAAATAAAAGCAAACAAAAACTCACATTGTACCCTGATATAAACTAAAAATAACAGGGTCACCTGATTAATTCAGGTCCCCAAGAAAATAAAACCTTGAAGATTTCCCATAAACTTAGACTACTATAAAACAATTTTATCTCTCATTTTTGCTATGCTGATGTTTGAATATATAGTCTGACCTTTACGAATATGATAATCATGTGAGAGAGTTTCTGAATATCTATCAGGAACAGACTAATAGACATTTTGTAAGCTTAGTTATTTTGCAAAGTTATCTTTAAATGCTTGTGTATTTCATTTGGCTATTCTGATGTTTTGAAGTCTGACTCCTGGTCCCTCTTCGCAGGTCAACTCTTTCACTCCTTTACTGAGTGCTCTTTTAGACATTTTGGGACAGATTATACATTCTGGGTACTTCAGCATCCAAAATGCTGAAGGACATGAGTCCTCCTCTCTGACCAAAGCCTTTTAAGAGTCCAGCTTTCTTCTTAAGATCTTTGATGTCTCTAGATTTTCAATCTTATCTAGACATCCAGTCTCTAGATGTCCCTGTTTGTCCCAAATACATCATCTCTTTTCTGATTTCTCTTCCTTCTCTATATGACTTAGAGTCTACAAGATATCACTTCAGTAACTCACCAGTATAAGGAAACTCCAATTCTGAAACAAGCCAGCTCCTTAGCTTCTTTGTCCCTGGACTGCTAAGGATGTTTGAAGAAAATGACTGATGCATCTGGTGCTCCTTCCTTTTTCCTTCTGCAGTACATATCTCCAACAAGTACTAGACAACTTGAGGTAGAAATCCAAGGGGGATCTGTTGGATTTTACCTCGCAATTGCCCACTTAAGTTCATCATTAATGAACTTATATCAGGCACATTATATTCTGCCTTGGTTCTAGTGATATTCATCTATTTATTCTCTCTGGCATCAGTCTTCTCCTTTCCAATCCATTTTTCCTGGTGAAATGGAGAAAAATGATTCCAAAATGCAAATAAATTGTGGTATTCTCCCAGATTCTCTGTTCCTAAATGCCTTAAGGATACAGCTTATAATCAGTAAGATTTTTCAACTTCCTCATGATTTGGTGTCACCCTAACTTTCCAAACATGACTCTTGTTATTTAACGCTTTATTCTACTGAACCGTATTTTTCAGTTTCTAGTTTCTCACATGCCTTAGCATATTTTGTGAGCTGAACTCTTTTATTTCTCATCTCTTTTGATCTCAACTCTTCCAAGAGGAAGGATCCTTCAAGATTTGGTTACTTCTTTGCCTTCTCTTAGAACCTTGCCCATCCTTTATTATAAAATCCATACTGTATTAAATTTTATTTGTCTCTTATCTTGTCTCTCTTCCATGAGGAAAGAGACTTTATCTCTTTTATTTATTACAGTATCCTAAGTATCTAGTATAGTGCCAGTCACATAAAATGCATACAGTAAATAGTTATAATGAACTATAAGAGAATATCATATGTGATTACATTAGACATGAAACCAGGCTCTATATACTCTTAACCTGCTGGCTGAACTTATGCTCTTACTGTAAACCATCATAGCTCTTAGGCTCAGCAGAACCTGCAAATAGCCAGGCTGGAGGCTGAATGCAGTCCCCAAAATGTTTGTTTTGGTACTCTCAGTGTTGAGGAGAAAATGGATTTAATATTTAAAGAGCAAAAGTTTAAAATTCTAATTGCCAATATAGACCTGGAAGTGCAGACCTCAAATAGTCTCTGGAGTCAGTCAGATGAGGGCATGAATGAGTACTTGTGCTTCATTTACAAACCCATTGGTTTTGGGCAAGTTCTCAACTTCTCTAATCCTTAATGTATTTCTCTATAAAATAGATACAAAGTCTAGAATGGTCTTGAGTTTCAGGTTATTTAATTAGATAATATATGTAAAGTATATCCTAGAGTGTTTGGCACATGGTAAGTATTCAGTCAATAAGATATATATTTATTATTATTCATTATTGAAATCAACCCATGGACTTTTGTATCCAAACTTGAATACAGCTGTTGCTCCCACCAAATCAAAGGGCCATAATTTAATCAAGTTTGATTTTTAACGGAGGAATCCAGTAGCCATTGGGATGGCTCATTCCTTCTGTTGCTGAGGGTTGCTGCCTTTCCATCCATGTACTAGTTGCCAAGCCACATCAAGAAAACTCATTATAGCTCTCACATCCTTTCTTTCCCCTTGGTTTACCTATTGAATCAGCAAATCTTCCTTTCTCAACAACAACACTTCTGTTCACCCCATCAAAAGTAAAGGAGATTATAATGTGTGTGTTCAGAGATCAGGGCATTGACTGGGTCACTTTCACTATTGGGAACAGTCAAGCACTCATGTAAAGTCTCTTCTCTCCTCCTCCCTGTGTCCATAAGGTGAGCAGGTGCTGATTAACCTGACTATAACTGGTCTTCCCATATCTCTTTCCCAGTCCTCCCTTTCAGACATTTTGTCCAGTTCTTCTTTCCTCTATCTTTCACCACAAAGCAATCTTACTTAGGCTGTTGACCTCCTGTGGACTCATTATCCTAACTATTCGGCCCTAGGCATAGAGGGCCTTATTGTTCCTTACCATAAAAACCTCTTAAATAGTTTGGAGTAGTAATAGGGATACTTTGGGCAGGTTGTGCCTCACCTTATATGTTTTGATGTCTGGAGAGGGGGGATAAAGTAGGCAGAAGCCTGCAAATAAATACCTTAAATATAAGTGTTGCTCTCAGAGACATTTAGGAACAAACCCCTACAATGAGAAGAAAATGGGCTCCTGTAGTTAGCAAACCTGGTCAGCATTGATAGTTTGAGGAAGAAGGAGTGAGGGGAGGAGGAAGAACAGTTGCCTTACAGACTTTGGGCCAGCCAGCTGTCCATCGTAAGAAAGAAGTAAATTAGATGTGGAGGAAGGGAAGGCACACCTCAGACAGGAAGCATTGGTTACAGGCTTTACAAACACTGCCTCTTAGAAATGCTGTGTTTTCCTAGCATGTTATTCCACTCTCCTTTCCAATCCACTGTGCAGGTCTGGCCTTCAGGCTATGTAAAACAGCAGATCTCTAGTGTGCAAGATTTATGGCCCTTGGGTTGTTGGCTCTGGACAATGGGAGATCTCCCAGAGTGCTTACTCTTGTGAATCATTTTGTTTGTTTTCAGGAGATTTCATTTATCTTCCTCCTCCTATCCTGTTTCTTAGCTTAGTACCACAGAATAGAGCAGGGAAAACAGGGTCCAGGTTTAGCTGCAACAGTAGAATTTTTGTACTGTCATTGGAGTACCATGTTTTGGGGAATGACACATCAACCATAAATCACAAGAGTTCCAGGTTTGGGGAAGGAGCATATGCCAAATTACTCATTTCTTATTGGATATTTGAGGGCAAGAGTTGGGAATGCCTACAGGACTAAAAGGAACTTCTGAACAGTTTGGGGGAAAAGTCACATCATCATTCTGAAGTTACAACACAATGGCCTTAGGAAACTGGCCTGAATTTAATGACATCTTGGTAAAGTGAAATTAATTTTTTTTTCTGCTAGTTAACAGAATGTTTAGTTGGAAACAAGAGGGGAACATCACCTTTGCTTGGGAAGTCTATTGCTGCAGTAGTTATTTGTCATACTAAATTTACGGGAGTAGGGTTGTTCTACCCCATGTGACTTTTTGAATCAATGAACTTCAGAAAATATGAGACTACAGATTTTATTTTTTCAGCATTAGGGGTGTGAAAGAAATATGCCTACTATAGGGAAAAGTAGCCTATAATGCAATTGCTGAAGACATGACCTAGAACTTTCCACAGATAAAAGTGCTTTTGGGGGAAAAAAGGGAAATGATGGAGGAACGAATTTGGGGCTTTGTCTTAGAGTGGGAAATAAGGAGAGTTTTATCTCCAGAATTCTATTTTTTCTTTAGGAATTTATTAAAGAAGGCAGAGGAGGGTTCATATTAGATCTTTTTTGTCAGTGTAAAATGTGGGCTGTTCAAGTGAACCTGTTTATCTCTATATCTGTAGTCTGTACACCTGTATTTATATCCGTATCCTTCAAGACATACTTTAAGAAGTAGATTCAGAATAAAGGGGCATGAATTTTGGGCTTATTATACAATACGGCTTTCGAGTTAATTACTGTCTTGATTCATTTAAGAGACTTCTAAGAACTTCGATTAAAAATCGCATGTCTCTAGTCAAAGGAGAATACAGAACAGTGATGAAGACTTACGGGGCTGCATGTAAGTCTTCCAGATACAGCCACGTGGAAGTAGCAATAGGATTTTCCTGAAATTCTAATGGTGTCCTCACCTGAAGAAACAGCTATATCCCTGACTGTTACATCACAGGAGTGGCTACCGAACTAGCTAGTTTAACAGATTAAGTGTCACAGGGGCAGCAGAGAAGGTTGGGAATGTTCTCAAACTGCATGCTGCCTCTCTGCTTCTACAGTTGCCATTATTCACAAAGGAAGGAAGGAGAAGTTGCTAACCTGATTCATAAGAGTCTTGCATGTTGCTTGGGACATACAGGGTGAATGTGGCTCAAAACCTCACATACTCACATGCAGCTCTGTCTTTGGCCTTCATCTCTTTCCTGTCCTCTTCTGGAGACTGAATTGGTAAGCTGACTCAAGGCATCTCTTCTCCCACACGCATTCCTAAGGATGTCATACATTGCATTGGGTTCTGTGCCATGTGCAAGCTCAAAGATGATAAGACATGGTCATTTTTTTTTCTCTAAGAGGAAATAAGAGGGCCCAATACATCTTAGATCCTAAGTCACAGATTTCAACTCAGCTCCACCAAAGTTCTGCTCGGAGGCTTAGGGAACCAGTCTAACATGTTACCACATAGGACCCTGTTTTCCATTTAGCTACTCTTCCATGTGTGCCTAACTCCTTTTGGAACTTTTTTTTCAGGGAGGTTCATTGTCAATTCATTATTATTCCATCCTAAACAAATATCATTAACACCCCAAATATACCACAGACTGCTTATGTCTTTTACACGTTTATTTTCTCTGGAGTTTAACTCTGTACCTATTCATTTGCATTGTGTTTCTCAAAAAATCCCTCAGATGTATTTCTGCTGGCAAGGATGATGAACACATAATCCCAGGTCTAAAATTACAGGCCAAAGCAACCCATCATGAAGCAGATGAGTCTCTAAAGTACTATTAAAGGTAGCAATTGCCCTAGCAAAAACAATAATTATGCAAATAAAAATGCATGCAATTAGTTTTAATAAAAAGTATTTTATTTTACTTACTGGTGAGTAAAATTATCCAGGGAAGGTGAGGACTCAGGCTTTGTAATCAGGCCACTGGGTTTGAATCCCAATTTTCTGCTTACCAGCTGTGTGGTCTTGGGCAAGTTCTTATACCACTCTGAGCTTCAGGTCCCTCATGAGTGGCAAAACACAAGAACAGAACTTACCTCACTAGCTTAATGTGAGGGTTAAGATGTTATATATTATTTTGCAAACTGTGTTGAATAAATGTTAACAATTTATAGATCAATCTTCCTTTGTTTTTGTTTTTTCTTTTGGTCTTTCATATAGCTTCACTTCTGATTTTGTTTCCCAGAAGTAGATCTGTGCTATTTAAGAAGGATTAATTTAGATGATGAGGGCCATTTCTGGAAAACACATTCTCTTTTCTAGGCTCTTGCTCCTCATGCATGGACACAGTGATTTTTTTCCACATTTGCTTCAAAAAAATGAAATGGAAGGACATTTTCCCAAATTGTCTACCCTCAGGAAATGGATTCAGTTTGCCTTGGGTTTAATTAATCCCTTCTCCTCTGGGCTGTACATTTTCATTTCTCTTTGTAAACATCTTTCAGATTTTTCCATGACTTCAAGCTATTCCTGCTGTCTAAGACACAGTGATGGATTCTAATACAGCAGCGACAGCTGGAGAGTTTCACGTTTTCCTTTGGGAGATCCCATTGGTTGGTGATACTGAAAATGAAGACATTTTTAGACATTTCCCTGAAGTGCCTCTCTAGCATCCTTATGGCTAGTTTGTTTGCCCACACTGCTCCAGCAGAGGTCTGTTAACACAATGACTGCAAAACTTCTGGGGGAAATATTTATATATAAGGGGTTGCAGGAATGGCTTTTATTGTTATTAATGAAGCCAGCTCACCATTTCGCACATTGTACTACGCCTTCTGAGTGCTGTATAAAGTAATGCCTGATTGCCTGAGATATGCTTTGTCCCCAAGATTCACTGCCAATTAAAATAATAAATAAACAACACAAGCTATAGAGATTAGAGGGAAGGATAATTGTCCTTCCTAGTCAAATAAATGAGAGGCTGGCTGGAACAGAGAAGAGAAGACTAGAGAGGTATATATTTTCCTCTCCCAGTGTGTCATATTCATTGTTTTTTTATCTAAACTAAAATGGGTATAAAAGAAGATTGAGTCACAACACTGTAATAACAATTGAAGTGTTCCCATTCTCACAGACCTCCCAAACAGTTTCCTTTCAGCTCTTCTGACTAAAATCCCACAACTCAAGTTCCCCTCACTGCTCCTTTAGGAAGCTCTGGATGCAATTACTAGTTTCATCCTATGGAAGAAATCAAGTAATGCTGAATGAATCCTACATCTGAGTAAAGAAATACAAATGACAGAAGTATTCCATTTTAGGATGAGAATAAGGAAATTAATTTTACCAATGTAATAATAACATCAACAATAATAGTAGCTAAACTCTACGTGCTTACCATTCTCCATGCTAAGAAATAACATGCATTATCTTATTTGATCTCTTAAAATAGTGCTATGAAGTAGGTGCTATTAATTTCATGAGGATTAGAGAATTTAATTTGTCTAAGGTCACAAGAGATTCAGTGATCATTTTCCACAGTTAAGTTTAAAAAGCCACATCTGATATCAGTTATTCATTAAATTTCTCTTCATGTGGCAGATTTTGATAGGCATATGTGTAATAGTTTGTAAAGAAAACAATCAAGAACATTTTCTCCAAGTATTATCACTTGGTCAGTGTCTACCTTTTGCTACATGACTTAGTTACAAGTTGGAAACTGAGCTAAACATTTATAATTGTGTCACACTGCACTGAATTTTGTACTTATATGCTCCTACACACAAACACACACATACACATTCAACATTACTTTCCTAAAACAAGGATATAGTAACATTTATCTTTTATTATGTCTGTATTTTTCTGACTTACTACAAGCTCAAATGAGATCATGTTTAAACAATTGTAAAAGAGAATGGAGGTGAGGCTTACTTATGTGAAGCTCATGTAGGTAGCATAGAAGCTTAGACTACCTATAGGCATGCCTAAGAGTTACTTCTGGAGGACCTTTGTTGTTGCTCAGATGTGGCCTCAGTCTCTCTAAGCCCAACTCTGCAAGGGAAATAATTGCCCTCCCCACTACATGGGACATGACATCCAGGGGTGAAAGTCTCCCTGGCGACATGGGAGAGGACTTCCAGGGATGAATCCAGACCTGGCACCGTGGGATCAACGATTCCATCCTGACCAAAAGGGGGGAAAGAAGTGTACTTAATAAAGTATCAGTGGCAGAGAGAGTTCAGAGTCGAGAGGCTACTCTGGAGGTTGCTCTTACACAAGCTTCAGGTAGACCTTGCTACCTATGATAACCTGCAGACCCCCAACCAGGACCTTTCCAGCCAATCCTAAAGAACACCTAGGGCAATATATAAGATTCCAGAAGGGTTCCAGGCACTAAAGTAACTTGCCAGAAACCTACAACCTCCAGATGGGTCCCTGGTCCAAATAAGTCCTGAAACCTAGCCCAGCCTCTCCAGAACATCAGATAGTTCCATCTCCCTACTCCATATTAGTGACAGACCCTTCCAATATCAAAAATTTAGAATTGTCATAACCCAAACATTCCCAGTGAAGAGGTATGGAAAGATCAAAGGTGGTGGTAGAATTATACATAGAAGATAGGACTTAACAGATGAATACTAATGCTGAATCATTAAATTACTATCTCTTTGAGTCTCCAGTATTCTAGAGTAGCTTAAAGTAAAAACCTAAAATTGTGAAATTGTAACCCATGTCAAAGTCTGAAATATGTTCTACAACTAATTGTGGTGCTGTGCTTTGAAATTTATAGCTTTTTTGTATATATGTTATTGTTCACAAAAAAAGAAGGGGAAAAAAAAGTCCATTGTGATTATAAAAAATATTTAAGTTTTCTAGCCTCTTACATTCTGAAGCAGCTAGAAGGAAAAATTTGAGAGGATCGTATGGCAGACCATGACAAACTCTGGGATCTGTCCTGTAACCACTTGTTGAAGAGTGCTTTGAAAACGATTGCTTTTTTATTTCTTTGCTTTGTATATATGTTACACTATACAATAAAAAACGTTAAAAACTGCAGCAGCCGAGCCGCCCGACCTCCCTACCCCCTCTCTTTCTCCGCCGGACCGCCGCGCGGCGCACGCGCCCCGCAGCAGCCGAGCCGCCCGACCTCCCTACCCCCTCTCTTTCTCCGCCGGACCGCCGCGCGGCGCACGCGCCCCGCAGCAGCCGAGCCGCCCGACCTCCCTACCCCCTCTCTTTCTCCGCCGGACCGCCGCGCGGCGCACGCGCCCCGCAGCAGCCGAGCCGCCCGACCTCCCTACCCCCTCTCTTTCTCCGCCGGACCGCCGCGCGGCGCACGCGCCCCGCAGCAGCCGAGCCGCCCGACCTCCCTACCCCCCTCCTCCCCCTCCTGCTCCGGCTGCTCTCCAACCAACACGGTGCCCTCTTCCCCCGCCTTCACCGTGCTCCTCCGCCACCAGCCTCGACAGCCTTGCCGCCCTCACCTTTCCTCCTCCAGAACAACTACTGGGGGAGTGGAGATAATACAGAGCAGCTCCCGGAGCCACGAGGGAGATCAAAGGGACAGCGTACCCCATCCTGGAACGGCTGACTATCTGGGAGAACCAGCTCCGGTGAGATCACCAAGGGGCACGGGCTTTCCTGGGTGGGACAGCAAGCGACCGGAGTCCCTCCCTTCCACCTTCCCAGGCCAGCTGGTAGAATTGGACAGGCGGTCCCCTTAGGCCGCGGCGGCTGGTGCCCCCACCACACGAGGCCCCCCGGAACAACTGAGATAGTTGGGTCGGAAATCCCCAGACTGCGGAGAACAGTGACCGGGGGATCCCTTCCAAACACGTGACTCCCCCGTCGGCTGGGAGCAGTGCACTCTCCCGGGCTGCGACAGCTGGCGCCCTCCCGCCACGCTTGGTGCCCCGGGCCGACTAGCTAATTTGGCCAGACGCTCTCCTGTGCTGCGACAGCCGGCGACCCGCCCCGCGTTTGGAACCCCGGGCCGGCTGGCATTCTTCCAAGACGCTTCGGTTGCCGAACCTCCCCTACGGCGAGAGTTTCCCAGAGTTGAGGGACCCACAGCAACTTTCGCTGGTGGAACCCACAGACAGGCGTGTGCCACGTGCGCCACCTACTGGGCAGGATAGGAAGAACAGAACCCAGAGACTGCGCAGAAAAATCTTTCAACCTGTGGGGTCGAACACCCGGGGAAATCTGACTAAATGCCCAGACGCCAGCAGAAGATAACGGATCACGCTCAGAAAATTGAACATATGGCCCAGTCAAACGAAGAAACCAATAGTTCAAATGAGATACAGGAGCTGAAACAACTAATGCTGAATATACGAACAGAAATGGAAAACCTCTTCAAAAACGAAATCGATAAATTGAGGGAGGACATGAAGAAGACATGGGCTGAACATAAAGAAGAAATAGAAAAACTGAAAAAACAAATCACAGAACTTATGGAAGTGAAAGATAAAGTAGAAAAGATGGAAAAAACAATGGATACCTACAATGACAGATTTAAAGAAACAGAAGATAGAATTAGTGATTTGGAGGATGAAACATCTGAACTCCAAAAAGAAACAGAAACTATCCGGAAAAGAATGGAAAAATTTGAACAAGGTATCAGGGAACTCAAGGACAATGTGAACCGTACAAATATACGTGTAGTGGGTATCCCAGAAGGAGAAGAGAAGGGAAAAGGAGGAGAAAAACTAATGGAAGAAATTATCACTGAAAATTTCCCAACTCTTATGAAAGACCTAAAATTACAGATCCAAGAAGTGCAGCGCACCCCAAAGAGATTAGACACAAATAGGCGTTCCCCAAGACACTTACTAGTTAGAATGTCAGAGGTCAAAGAGAAAGAGAGGATCTTGAAGGCAGCGAGAGAAAAACAATCTGTCACATACAAGGGAAACCCAATAAGACTATGTGTAGATTTCTCAGCAGAAACCATGGAAGCTAGAAGACAGTGGGATGATATATTTAAGTTACTAAAAGAGAAAAACTGCTAGCCAAGACTCCTATATCCAGCAAAATTGTCCTTCAAAAAAGAGGGAGAATTTAAAACATTCTCAGACAAAAAGTCACTAAGAGAATTTGTGACCAAGAGACCAGCTTTGCAAGAAATACTAAAGGAAGCACTAGAGTCAGATACAAAAAGACAGAAGAGAGAGACATGGAGAAAAGTGTAGAAAGAAGGAAAGACAGATATGATATATATAATACAAAAGGCAAAATGGTAGAGGAAAATATTATCCAAACAGTAATAACTCTAAATGTCAATGGACTGAATTCCCCAATTAAAAGACATAGACTGGCAGAATGGATTAAAAAACAGGATCCTTCTATATGCTGTCTACAGGAAACACATCTTAGACCCAAAGATAAATATAGGTTGAAAGTGAAAGGCTGGGAAAAGATATTTCATGCAAACAACAACCAGAAAAGAGCAGGAGTGGCTATACTAATATCCAACAAATTAGACTTCAAATGTAAAACAGTTAAAAGAGACAAAGAAGGACACTATATACTAATAAAAGGAACAATTAAACAAGAAGACATAACAATCATAAATATTTACGCACCGAACCAGAATGCCCCAAAATACGTGAGGAATACACTGCAAACACTGAAAAGGGAAATAGACACATATACCATAATAGTTGGAGACTTCAATTCACCACTCTCATCAATGGACAGAACATCTACACAGAGGATCAATAAAGAAATAGAGAACCTGAATATTACTATAAATGAACTTGACTTAACAGACATTTATAGGACATTACATCCCACAACAGCAGGATACACCTTTTTTTCAAGTGCTCATGGATCATTCTCAAAGATAGACCATATGCTGGGTCACAAAGCAAGTCTTAACAAATTTAAAAAGATTGAAATCATACACAACACTTTCTCGGATCATAAAGGAATGAAGTTGGAAATCAATAATAGGCGGAGTGCCAGAAAATTCATAAATACATGGAGGCTCAACAACACACTCTTAAACAACAAGTGGGTCAAAGAAGAAATTGCAAGAGAAATTAGTAAATACCTAGAGGCAAATGAAAATGAAGACACAACATATCAAAACTTATGGGACGCAGCAAAGGCAGTGCTAAGAGGGAAATTTATTGCCCTAAATGCCTTTATCAGAAAAGAAGAAAAGGCAAAAATGCAGGAATTAACTGTCCACTTGGAAGAACTGGAGAAAGAACAGCAAACTAATCCCAAAGCAAGCAAAAGGAAAGAAATAACAAAGATTAGAGCAGAAATAAATGAAATTGAAAACATGAAAACAATAGAGAAAATCAATAAGACCAGAAGTTGGTTCTATGAGAAAATCAACAAGATTGATGGGCCCTTAGCAAGATTGACAAAAAGAAGAAGAGAGAGGATGCAAATAAATAAGATTAGAAATGAAAGAGGAGACATAACTACTGACCTCACAGAAATAAAGGAGGTAATAACAGGATACTATGAACAACTTTACGCTAATAAATACAACAATTTAGAAGAAATGGACAGGTTCCTGGAAAGACAGGAACAACCAACTTTGACTCAAGAAGAAATAGACGACCTCAACAAACCAATCACAAGTAAAGAGATTGAATTAGTTATTCAAACCCTCCCTAAAAAGAAAAGTCCAGGACCAGACGGCTTCACATGTGAATTCTATCAAACATTCCAGAAAGAATTAGTACCTACTCTCCTCAAACTCTTCAACATAATCGAAGTGGAGGGAAAACTACCTAATTCATTCTATGAAGCCAACATCACCCTCATACCAAAACCAGGCAAAGATATTACAAAAAAAGAAAACTACAGACCAATCTCTCTAATGAATACAGATGCAAAAATCCTCAATAAAATTCTAGCAAATCGTATCCAACAACACATTAAAAGAATTATACATCATGACCAAGTAGGATTCATCCCAGGTATGCAAGGATGGTTCAACATAAGAAAATCAATTAATGTAATACACCATATCAACAAATCAAAGCAGAAAAATCACATGATCATCTCAATTGATGCAGAGAAGGCATTTGACAAGATTCAACATCCTTTCCTGCTGAAAACACTTCAAAAGATAGGAATACAAGGGAACTTCCTTAAAATGATAGAGGGAATATATGAAAAACCCACAGCTAATATCATCCTCAATGGGGAAAAATTGAAAACTTTCCCCCTAAGATCAGGAACAAGACAAGGATGTCCACTATCACCACTATTATTCAACATTGTGTTGGAAGTTCTAGCCAGAGCAATTAGGCAAGAAAAAGAAATACAAGGCATCAAAATTGGAAAGGAAGAAGTAAAACTATCACTGTTTGCAGACGATATGATACTATATGTAGAAAACCCAGAAAAATCCACAACAAAATTACTAGAGCTAATAAATGAGTACAGCAAAGTAGCAGGCTACAAGATCAACATTCAAAAATCTGTAGCTTTTCTATACACTAGTAATGAACAAGCTGAGGTAGAAATCAAGAAACGAATCCCATTTACAATCGCAACTAAAAGAATAAAATACCTAGGAATAAATTTAACCAAAGAGACAAAAAACCTATATAAAGAAAACTACAAAAAACTGTTAAAAGAAATCACAGAAGACCTAAATAGATGGAAGGGCGTACCGTGTTCATGGATTGGAAGACTAAATATAGTTAAGATGTCAATCCTACCTAAATTGATTTACAGATTCAATGCAATACCAATCAAAATCCCAACAACATATTTTTCAGAAATAGAAAAACCAATAAGCAAATTTATCTGGAAGGGCAGGGTACCCCGAATTGCTAAAAACATCTTGAGGAAAAAAAACGAAGCTGGAGGTCTCGCGCTGCCTGACTTTAAGGCATATTATGAAGCCACAGTGGTCAAAACAGCATGGTATTGGCATAAAGATAGATATATCGACCAATGGAATCGAATAGAGTGCTCAGATATAGACCCTCTCATCTATGGACATTTGATCTTTGATAAGGCAGTCAAGCCAACTCACCTGGGACAGAACAGTCTCTTCAATAAATGGTGCCTAGAGAACTGGATATCCATATGCAAAAGAATGAAAGAAGACCCATCTCTCACACCCTATACAAAAGTTAACTCAAAATGGATCAAAGATCTAAACATTAGGTCTAAGACCATAAAACAGTTAGAGGAAAATGTTGGGAGATATCTTATGGATCTTACAACTGGAGGTGGTTTTATGGACCTTAAACCTAAAGCAAGAACACTGAAGAAGGAAATAAATAAATGGGAGCTTCTCAAAATTAAACACTTTTGTGCATCAGAGAACTTCATCAAGAAAGTAGAAAGACAGCCTACACAATGGGAGACAATATTTGGAAATGACATATCAGATAAGGGTCTAGTATCCAGAATTTATAAAGAGATTATTCAACTCAACAACAAAAAGACAGCCAACCCAATTACAAAATGGGAAAAAGACTTAAACAGACACCTACCAGAAGAAGAAATACGGATGGCCAAGAGGCACATGAAGAGATGCTCAATGTCCCTGGCCATTAGAGAAATGCAAATCAAAACCACAATGAGATATCATCTCACACCCACCAGAATGGCCATTATCAACAAAACAGAAAATGACAAGTGCTGGAGAGGATGCGGAGAAAGAGGCACACTTATTCACTGTTGGTGGGAATGTCAAAGGGTGCAACCACTGTGGAAGGCAGTTTGGCGGTTCCTCAAAAAGCTGAATATAGAATTGCCATACGACCCAGCAATACCACTGCTAGGTATCTACTCAAAGGACTTAAGGGCAAAGACACAAACGGACATTTGCACACCAATGTTTATAGCAGCGTTATTTACAATTGCAAAGAGATGGAAACAGCCAAAATCTCCATCAACAGAAGAGTGGCTAAACAAACTGTGGTATATACATACGATGGAATATTATGCAGCTTTAAGACAAGATAAACTTGTGAAGCATGTAATAACATGGATGGACCTAGAGAATATTATGCTGAGTGAATCCAGCCAAAAACTAAAGGACAAATACTGTATGGTCCCACTGTTGTGAACGGACATTCGAGAATAAACTTGAAATATGTCATTGGTAACAGAGTTCAGCAGGAGTTAGAAACAGGGTAAGACAATGGGTAATTGAAGCTGAAGGGATACAGATTGTGCAACAGGACTAGATACAAAAACTCAAAAATGGACAGCACAATAATACCTAATTGTAAAGTAATCATGTTAAAATACTGAATGAAGCTGCATCTGAGCTATAGGGTTTTTTTTGTTTTTGTTTGCTTGTTGGTTTGTTTGTTGTTGTTGTTTTTTACTATTACTACTACTTTTATTTCTTTTCTTTATATTAACATTTTATATCTTTTTCTGTTGTGTTGCTAGTTCCTCTAAACTGATGCAAATGTACTAAGAAACAATGATCATGCATCTATGTGATGATGTTAAGAATTACTGAGTGCATATGTAGAATGGTATGATTTCTAAATGTTGTGTTAATTTCTTTTTTTTCTTTCCGTTAATAAAAAAAAAAAAAAAAAAAAAAAAAAAAACGTTAAAAAAAAAAAAGGAATGGAGGGAGGTGGAGAAAGGTAATACTTCTTTGAGGAGTTATATAGTGCTAGCAGAATTATAGCTCTAAGCACCATCTCATACTCATGTTGTTATTCTGAAGAAGGTAGAATTATCCCAATCATAGAGATGCGGATATGAAAGTTCAGAGAAATCAAATAATTTAAAATGTTACTCAGTACTTATATAGTAGAGCTCTGATGAACCTCTATGTTTGTCAAGTGCCTAGTCTATGCTTTTACTGTAACATAATGTTGAATGTGTAAATTATTATCACTCCTGATCTTACATAAGTATGATGAACTTATTTGCACCTCTGCTGATAAATTAGCAGATAATGCTATGGTCTGGGTGAGTGGTGAATTACACACTGAGAAAAGAGAATACAGGAAGATACATAGTGTTCAAGTTTAGGGAACTTTTGAACTTCAGGAAAACTGTGAGAAGTGCAAAAGATTATTTTCCAGTGGAACTGAAAGCATGAGTTCAAAATTCAGGAGATACATTTGTGGGGGAAAAGGACTACACAGTGGAAGCTAAAGCCATGGGAATTGATATATTCCTAAAGGAGGACATATAGACTGAGAAAAGTGCTGAACTCAAAGTAGATAAAGAAAAGGCAAAAATGATTTTTTTTTTGCATGGGCAGGCACCTGGAATAGAACCCTGGTCTCCAGCATGGAAGGCGAGACCTCTGCCTGCTGAGCCACCGTGGCCCACCCCAAAATAGAGATTTTTGAGAAGTACCATCTAGAGACCACAAGAACCAGAATATAAGTGTAACAGAAGGTGAGAAAAGGAAGAGTTTCAAGAACAAAGACACTAGAATATATATTAAAGTGAACTAAGAACCAAAATTAGCTCATTGGATATATTTACCAGGAATTCTGATCTATCAGCTGTTTAATTTTTCTTCTTCTTCTTTTTTTTTTTTTTTTTACTTTCAGGGATCTATCAGAGTAGCTAAGAGACATCTGAACTGAGACGAGGTTTTATTTTTACATATCAAAAAGGAAAATTCCAGTGTATACTTCTAAGCAATTCTCAATATGAATGGAGCTCAATTAATATCATAAAGAGTCACTCTTGATTCCCTTATTCTTATTTATTTTGCTTTAATATACAATTTTGCTTTAATGTATTAATCACCACAAATAAGTGTGTATATACATCACACATATTGTTTGTTATCTGCCACCTCCTATGCTCACCAAAGAAGGCAACTGACCTCATTATTACTGCATCTTCATTGTCTAGAACAGGGATCAGCCAAATCCAGCCCATCTATGGCAAAGTCCCACTGTAACACAGTCATGCCTATCCATTTACGTATTGCCTGTAGCTGTTAGGGCAGAATTGAGTCAATGTGACAGAAACAATGTGGCCTGCAAACCTAAAATTTACTATCTCACCTTTTACAACACAATAAAGGCCAACCATTGGTCTAGAACAATACTTGCACATAATAGATGCTCAATAAAAATAATCAATAAATGAAAAAATTAATAAATTAAGGGCATTGTTGTCAATTATTTAACCTTTGCTGTCTAAATTATTTAAACACATTTGTAGGAATGCAATAATAATGATAATAACATATCTTAAAGTACAGAAGTGAGCTTAGATGAAATAAATGTAATTTGCAAATGGTAAAATCAAAAATACTCATTCCCTTTCCTTTCTGCCCATGAAATCCTTCACCTGTGAAGGTGATTTCACCCCCTGCTGCCTGGCTCTGCTGTTCAGGATTGCCTCTGATCACTCTGGGAGGGAGTGTCAGCGACTTGAAGCCAATAGAATAGGGTTGACTCACCAAGTAAGAAGTCCTTCTGCCACCGGTAGCCATGAGACCTAGACTGCATAGTCACAGCAAATGGGAGAGGTTTCAAGGAAAATCACAGGCTCCCTACTTCAAAGTTATCCCATTCCCTTAGAGTCATTATAGCATTATGAACATTATTTCAATTGTGGTAAAAGGAGCATCAGATAAAAAAAGAGACATTTGTGATTGATAAAAAACACTTGGAATAATTTTCTAGGGCACTGGCCTTCACCTCTCTAATTGTTCCAGGAGAGTTCTCCATTATTCATTGCTTTTTCTGCAGTGCAGCGCACCGTTCAATGCAGCTGTCAAGACCATTCAGCATCTTTATTTCTTTCTCTTTTTGCTAGATTTTTTTTTCCTAATGGTTGCTAGGTGTCCACCGAGATAGGTTTATGTGTTGAAGGCATAGAGCTACTAAAAAAAGTACTAGTACTGAAAGCTATTTTAAGTTTTTGTTCTTAAACACACACACACATATGCACACATACACACACTCACACACACACACACTCAACCAAGAAGATATTTTAAATTTTATTTTGAAAGGGGGGACTTGACCGTTAAAACTGAAGCCTTTAGAATTGACAGCTACTAAGCAGTAAAAAAGAGAAAAGACAAATCTTTTAATTTTCAAAAGGATTTTAACAGGTTAGAAAAAAGTAGAAAACGGAAAGTACAAAATTGGAAAAAAGAAACATAATAATGCTATTGATAAATAAACCTGTCCAGCTGTTAACCTCTTATACCTCAAATGCCCCCATATTTTCTGATCCAACCTCAAATCACATCATAAATTCCACCGTTCCTATCTTCTCTGGATATCAAGATCCTGCACTACTTATTAAACAAATGCTTATTGAGCCTCTGCATTCACAACACAAGTGAGTGAAGTAACTGCAGATACTGCAGGGAATGGAAAGTTTAGTCCCTGACCTCAAACTTACTTTCATTTGGGGCTACTAATTCATCACTATTTTACAAGAAGTTACTATTGTTCTGAGAAGGGAACACTAACTCTACTTGTAAGGAAAGAAGATGAAAATCAGAACATGATTTGTAAAAATGTCATGGAATGAATATCCAAAACACATCCAGAAACTTCATAATATATTTGTTAAGAATATGCATATATAGGAATGTTTTGAACTTTTGATTGTTGCTCATTTCATGATAAAACATACCTGATTCAAATGAAATGAGATATTAAACAATAATGGTTTGTCAACATTTTTTAAATGATATATTTTATCCTTTTGGGTTTTTAAAAATAAACTGCTTTCAACACGAAGTTGGAAATCTCTGAAATTTGTGATTTAAAAAATGTGATGTAATTTTGATCATCCTCCTGTTTTATCTCTAAATGGTGAGGTGAGAATGGTTTCAGGGTGCTATTTATATTAGGGATGTGGATAACCTTTATTTCCAGTAAACAAACAATCAAATTGGGTATAAAACCACTATTTTTTTCTCTTTAACATCGACTTCAAAGTGTAAGAAACATATGGAAGTATTACATAGAAATTTTGAGCAAATGAGTATAATTTACAAATCTAGTAAATGTTAGCTTACTGTGAATTTGCAGAATTATATTCACTTTTGCAATCATAATTACCTGGCTTGTAACTTGCTTACCTATAGTACAAAGGTAACCAAATAGACTCTTCAGTCAGACTAAGGGTTCAAATTCAGCTTCTACATTAGTTTAGGAAAGAATGTAATCATTATGAACTCTAGTTTTTGATCTGTAAAATGCATATTATAGTAGTACTTAACTCCTAGAGTTGTCATGAAAATTATCTGAGTCCATTCCTGTAAAATAGGTAGACATTTTAATACTAATTCATCACTATTTCATGGTGTTATGAAAAAAAATCACACGAGAACTTGGTAGAAATTTCAGATTTTCTGCCTCTTCAAAATGTCCTGAGTAAATCATTTAACATGCTAAAGTCTTAGTTTTTTTTACTTTTAATGTTGAAAATACCTCTGAAACAGAATAATGAATGTGAATTCACATATCCATTGCCTCATTGTAGTACTAAATTCATATTTTTTTTAAACTTAGCCACATTCATGGGTAAATATAAAATAAACACACCTAAAAGCAAGTGGTAATACAGAGAAAATTCTTGCTCTATATATACTAGAAAAGTTTTATAATTTTTCACATACAAACAGCTTTTAGAAATCAATTTTAAAAACCTATAAGAGCACAGTTAAATAAATGGGCAAAGAATCTACAAAGATTATTGTCAGAAGAAGAAAAGCAGATAGCAAGTAAATACTTAAAAATGTCAACCTCATTATTTAATGAGAAAAGGAACTATTTTTTTCACTAATCACAGAGTGCTTTCCCTGGTGTGGAGGCTCTCTTACAGAGTGCCGATGGAATTTCTGATACATATAAACTTCATCAAGAACAGGCTGGAAATACATATTAAGATTTTTGTAAACAGTCATGCTGAATAATAGTTATGCAAAAAGATGTTCATGCATATGTTAAATTTATTTACTTATTTATTTATTATTTGGCATGGGTGGGCTCTGGGGATCAAACTCAGATCTCCGGCATGTCTCATACGTTAATTTTAATAAAAAAAAAATCCCAAAGGAATCAATTTTAAAAACAAAGACTATTTAATGGGAGAAAATAAGTATAATACACTGTGATATGAAAACAGCAGTTTGTGTTCAGTTTTATATATCTGTGTTCTTGATTATATAACCAGTTTATAAATGAGCTGGACCCCATGAGGCTCAATTAGAAAGAGTTTTCCTTTTTTTTCCAACTATTATGTTCAATCAGCAATGTCAGCTCTCTCTTCCACAGCAAATGGACATTGTTGGCATGTCACACAGCTCAGTCAGGAGATACATTTTATTTTCAGGAATTGAGAAGCCCAGACCATATTGGCTGGGTTTGGAGACACATTATGGTGGCTTTAGCTACTCTGAAATCCATTGAGGATCTTCTCTTCTCTTTTTCATTATGAAAACTTTAGCTCTTTCATATGTAGCCTGGAAATGTGTGATGTATGGTATGGCTAGAGATCCCCAAATGATTTTGGTCACCTCTCAGCAAGTTCCAAAGTGATACAGCAAGTACTTCTCAGAATATGTGGGTGTTTATCACCTATCATCATGAGCTTTGGTGATGAATCCAGTAACTCTCTATTAGAACATGCGTGTGACACTTATCCCCTACAGCACTGAGCTTTGTGGCATTTGTTAAAATTCTAAGATGAAGAAAAAAATGTCTTCTAATTGACTGTCAGTTTTGAAATTGCAGATGGTTTCTTCTTAATATTGTCTCTTACAAGTTTTCTATAATTATCCAGTATTATATTTTTAATTGTGAAAACAAAGCAAGGACTATTAAGTAATTCTGTTTTGTTGGTACTGTACCAGTGTGCATCACATCACCTGAGGTATATCATAATTTACCTGAGAGGAATGATATCCTGTACTTTTTATACAAATTATAGGCACTGATTAAAACTATTGTTTAAAAAAAGGTCAAGAGAGGTCGACACTAGGTTACCCAACATTGATCATTGCCAGGGAAGAATGAAATCCAGTTTGGGATGGAATTTTATTCACCCAAACAATAATGGGCTAGAACTCTCAATTTAATGATGGTTCATGCTTCTGCCCTAGAAACATTGCTGCTAATGGTATTCACCGTGGGATAAACACTACACTAAATATTAAATATGAAGTATTCTAGTTTTGTCCCATGAAAACTCTGACAGAAATTTACAGACTTGACATTATTTCCCAAGATCACTCAACTAGAAAGTGACTACAACCAGGATTCAAACTCTGCTTGACTGAACAAGTCAAACTAGAAGATCATCCTCTTTCCAGTACCCTAAAGTAGAGAAAAATTTTATTAGGAGAATGATGGAGCTTGACATTATCCTTATATTCAAAATTCCTTCCCCTGCAAAGGTGAAATATCACAATGCTTATTTGGTCTTGGATAATCAAGATTATCTGGCATTTTTGGATAAAGAAGTTGGTTAATATAAACAGGTATATATCATAGATACATAAAATCTGATACAGCATAGTATAACATATTGCCATGCAGGATTTATTTTGTTTTGTAAAGGGCGATTTAATTATTATAGCTTGCAAAGTCCGCCTTTTATTGAGATTTACAAGGTAGAATGCTGTAGCCACATGCTAAATCCCATGGCTGGCATGCATCTAACAAGAACCAGTTGCTTCATTCAATTTCTTTCTTCCTCCAAAATGCAATTAACAGACTGTGATTAGTTGAACAAATTCCAAATCGTATTCAAATGAAAGCAATTTACCCAGAGTCTGGATCCAACAGGTGATCATTTTCAAAGCTCCTGAAAGAATTGGATGGCTTCATCTAATTGTTCTCAGGAAGAAATGGATTTAAATGCTTGGTTCCAACAGTCCCCTCCATGAACAGCCCATATGGTGGATCAGCGCTCGCCTTTCAGCTTCACTAGCCCAAAGGGCTGCCTGGGCAATTACATCTTGCTTCCAAATATTTTTATGATAGACTAAAATGGTCCAATCTAGCACAAAATAATAGCTGAAACTTCCAAACCAGTAGGCAAAGAAAGTTGTAGGGGTGTGCATGTGGGGGAGAGACGTGGTTCAGAGGAGAAAATGGTAGGGAGAGCGGCCCAAAAGAGCTGTTGGTGTGAGATACTGCAAGACAATTCATTCACTTTTTTTACTGTGGGGGTTAAATAGCCCATTTAACCTTCACAATAAAATTGTGAGGTGTGTATTATCTTCTCCATTGTTCCAGTGAAGAAACTGAGGCTCAGAAAACATTAGTAAAATTCCCATAAAGAACACATGGTAGGATACGGAGAAGCTGGTGCTTCAAAACCAGGTAGAAACATATAACACTAAAGGCCATTTTCTTTCCTCTTCACCAGGTTGCTTTATTTACATCTCAAGAGCTATAGAAATTTGGATGAAACAGTTTGTCTTTGGTACACCTAAGGGGGAAAAAGCTTAATTTAAATATATATATCCATAATTATATATAACCTAACATACATCTACAAACATTTATTCACTTTTCTAGACTTTTGATAGTAAACTTATTTTAAGAGGATATCTCCTCTGTGAAACACCTATGGCAATAAACTATAATTTCTTAAACTTCTAAGGAACAAAAAGACACTAGGAATCAAAGAAAACAAATGTGTGAATATCTCTGTTGGGATTCCATTGCATTTTGGCCTGTAAGCTACAGGCCAATTATACACTGTAAGCTAGTATGATCATTATTTCTTGGGGTATCTCCTTCAAAGACCAGATCTAGTATGAAGTAGTTCTCAATATTCTTTTAGCTATAATCAACACATTGAAATAATTTTATAATTACACCTAACATATCAGCTCTCCCAGGAACAGAAATGCTGTCCCTGTTTTTCTCCTTCCTCACCAAGCAGAACAGAGCATCTTTTTCTTATTTCTTCTAAAAGAATCCACTATCAATAAACATTAGTGAGTCATGCAAACTTTACATCACGCTCCTTCCCCAGTTCTAACAATCACCTTAAATCTCCATAATGGATACATGCTTTCCAGAATCTTCTCACATTTCCAGAGATTTTATCTCTTTAGTTCTTTCCCCTAAACCAAGACCTTCCACCTCATATATTAGAATTTTTGCCTCCTGAGTATTTAGAGCAATTCAATTCGCCCCCCCCAGTCTACTTCCAATAATAGCATAGTTCTGTGCATTAACTTGCAATTTTTCTTTCCACTTATAAACTCTTATGCTATAGGTATAAATATATTCAATTTACAGTTAAAAAAAAATGAGGTCCCAAAACATGAAGTGACCTAAGAACAGATAGCATGTAAAGGGAACAGCCCAGATTCCAGCCCAGGTTGGTGTTTTCCACAGATGGCAATGCAAATTGTATTTGGCTATGAACACACAAAAAGCTAGTTTGATTGAAATAATTTGTCAATGTTGTTTAACAATCTGTAGGATTGTAAAAGAAATGAACTGAACTGAAGACCAATTTGACTGATGGCTCCATTCGATCTAGTCAAACCTACTGAAATGGCAGTGTGTGCAGACAGCTTGCAAGTGGTTAGTCTCTTGTAGAATAAATTACTTTAGTATTTCTGTGATAAGTCATACTGAGGATTCCTCTGAATCATGAGTTCTAAGGTATTTCCAACAATATACAGATATTATTGAAATATTCATGCCAGATAATCCACTTGCTGATTATTTATATGGAAACCATAGTCATCTCCCTTCAACCCACATTCTACTCCCAAAAAGTTTAATGTATTACTCTTCATATGTAAACTTCCCTTCCTTTCTGCTCCTACCCTTTTTCATGTCTCCTATTTCCTAATTCACACAGACATATCTGATAAAGGCCCTCAAAACCACTGAAATTCATCCTTTGTCTCTCTAATTCTCATCACTCATTAGTGACACACACACAGATAATTTCTGACTATTTTGTTCTTTTTTTTAATTCTTCATATTTTACTGTGCACAGAGCCGAGAGACAAAGGCTCATCAAAGCCATCATTAGGCTACATTTATCTGCTTTGAAATGCCTTTGTCTCCTATCAGTTTTTAAAATTCTCCCAGTTCTTGTGTAGTTATTGGATTCTCTCATTATATTTGCTCCTTTTTCATCATTTACAGAATTAGCAGTGCTACTTGGTGATTTTTTTTGTCTTACATTCCCAGTGATGACAGTATCTTTGGAGCAATCTCCTAGAGGCTTGAATTAAAAAGAAAAAAAAAATTTAATTAAAATATCAAGTGCTGCCTGCATTTATGTTTATCATCTGTGAAACATTCATTTTTCATACTCAGTCCCTTTCAGTGCAAGAGTATTGTTATGCAATAATTATTCCTAATGCCAAACTATCAACAGAAGTATTTTGAGATAAACACTTTGTTTACAATAGGAACTATAGTGGCATCTTTTGTTCTGGAAGATTTGGGCATTTATATTGTTATGCCACTCATGAATGAGCATGTCTTTCTAAGGCTATTGGAGAAGTGCAGTGATTTTCTCAGAGACTGCATGCAGAATTGGCCTTCTCTTCAGTACCGTCAGCAGCTGAAGTAAGGTCCTCTACCTTTTTGGTGACCCTAACTACTTTATTCACTCAGTTTCCATTCATTCAGCAACAATTAACAAGGCAGTTTTTAAAAATTATGCATAGGATGCAGGATTCCCGTAAACCACCCTGTTATTAATACCTTGCATTGATGTGGCATATTTGTTACAATTGATGAAAGTATATTTTTATAAGTTACTATTAACTATAGTCCATTGTATAACTTAGGCTTCACTGTTCATGCCATGCAGGTCCATGGATTTAAATTTTCTTTCTAGTACCTTATATTCAACCTAAAATTTCCCCTTTAGTCCCTATCGAATATGTACTTCAGCTCTGTTAACATTTGCAGTGTTATGCTATGATCAGCACCATCAATTACCAAAACTTTTCTAATGTCACAAATAGAAACTGTACATGTTAAGCCTTCGCTCCCTATTCCCTACACTCACCCTGTCCCCTGGTAAACTATATTCTAGATTCCGACTCTAAGAGTTTGCTTATTCTTTATTCTAACTATTTCATATCAGTGAGATCATACAATGTTTGAACACTGCAGTTTTAAATAATACCTAAGGAATGGCCCTTGAATAATACACCCTCATCAAACTGTTAAACTATCTATGAATTTACAGGGAAAAAAATCTCATAGTAATGTAGAAAACTAAAATGTTAGGCAAAATTGGGTGGGCCACAGTGGCTCAGCAGGCAGAGTTCTCGCCTGCCATGCCGGAGACCCGGGTTCGATTCCTGGTGCCTGCCCATGTGAAAAATATAAAAAAGTAAAAATGTTAGGGAAAATCTAGGAGGGATTTCTGCTAATTTCCAGGCTGAGTGACAATAGATGAAGAAATCTAAGTCATCACCTCCCAAAACTTGTTCTCATGGAACAGAAAATAGAAAGTTACACTACTCTTCTCTTCCATTTACTACCGGGGGTAGGATGACACCAGCTCTAAACCAACCAACCAAATTAGATATATTCATTTGGAAAGGTCAAGTAAGAAGAGGAGGGAATGGCAATGCTGGGAGATGGGTGGTTTAAAAGACAATGATGGTATAAAAAAAAAAGATGATGGTGCTCCATTGGGTCCTAAGAGAAATATTTCGCATATATAGTTTCCTCAAGCTAACTCCAGGTAGGGGTGGAAATCAGACTTTTGTTGGTAGAAATGCATTCTGCAGCAGGATTTATTTCTGCTTTTTCTCTTTTTTTTTTCTTTTTTACTTTTTCATGAATCTCAGAGAACTAGGAAATGGGTGGGAAATAATTAGAATAGTAGTTGTGCTAGAGGAGGGCCTATTCAACACAGGAAACCGGGCTGGTAGCTGTGCACATAATTTACCTCAGCTCAGAAGAGTATTTAGTCAGCTTGCAAATGTACAATGAGCAAAGCCAAATAAAATACTGTACTATATTATATCCTGTCTGTTATCAGACAGCAAATCAAAACAAAAAGTTTAATAGCCCATGATTATCTCTTTCTGAGTTCTGTAACTGTATCACAGATTTCTTTCAAATGCTCTAGTCTGTCTACATATGCTTTTCTGAGTGCTTTATTTTGAAAGGCATTGCTACTGGGAAGTGCTTATGATTATCAGCACTGCTTTCTGTGGTCTATGAGTCTTTGAAAACTCAAAAAATAATTTATGGAAACTTGAGATATGTCTGAATATTCAGGCTGATACTCTCCCTTAATACTTAGTATTTTAAAATAAGCGCTATGTACATTTTCTCTATTTTTTTTCCACTATTATATGAAGAGACTTAGTAAATGTGGACATGGAGGAGAACGAGGAGATGATACTGATGAGCTGAAGTTTCTGCCGACTCAACTATAGAGAATGTAGGGGGATTCTAAACTGAGTCCTTGAAGATAGTTATGCCATAAGTCCATGTAATAATGTACTTTAAATAAATTGGAATTTTTGTTGTATATTGTTTGAGAGTCTTACTCAAGATGTTAGAATCTTTTTAAGAGATTAGGCTCAAACAATTGTACAATTTACATATTCCAAAGTACGCTAGTATATTGCTTGTGCTACAAATGAATTTATTTCACCAGGGCTTTTCATAGAATCTGCTTAGTGTGAAAAAAGGATATAAACCTTGCATAGTAATATCTGGATTTGAATCCTGACTGACTGATTTCTATCTCCATGATCTTGAGCAGCTTGTTTAACTTCTCTAAGCTTCATCAGTAAAATGAGAATACAAAAGGATTGATTCTGATGATCAAATGAAATTACCTGCATAAAGCACCTAAGGAGTAAATATTCAATAAATGTTATTTCTTTTCCTAGCACTTATCTCTCTCTCTTTGTCTCTCTCTCTCTCTGTCTCTGTCTCTCTTTCACACACACACACACACACAAACACATACACATACACACCTAGTTTGCAGATGAAAGCAAGTTGATTACCATCTTAAAATATATTTGCAAGAGTCCTTTCTTTTCTCTGTTTCAGTTCCCCTGGCTCTGTATAGGTAACCTATATTGTAATTTTTTAGGAGTTTCTTCTGGAGAAGGTGATTATATTAATATTAACTAGGAAGCATCAAGGCAATCATACATCTGTTTGTTAGTTTGTTTTCATAAATTTACCTGGGCTTATTGCCAGACTACATTACTAGCCTCTCTTCCTATTTGGTTGTCATAAGGTGACTGAATTCCAGCCAATGAAACACAAGGACCCTCTCAAGCCTGGGCCATAAAAGCCTCTCATATGCAATCCTCCCTGCTCTTTCTCCCTTTCTGTGGAATGAAACAGAGGAGGTCACAGAGGAGATCTTAGAAATCACAAATTGAAGATGACAGAGTCACAAGACGCTGGGAGCCAGGGTCACTGGGCACAGCTTTGAGGAGAACTTCCCAACCAGGAACACTCACTACCTGAGCAAGAAGCATCATTTGTATTAAACCTGTGTTTCCTGAATTCACACAAGTACTGAGCACAATGCTAAGCACATAGTTAGCATTCTATCATCATTCTCCTTTTCTCCTTGCCAGCACATATTGATTCAACAAATAGTCTAAAAACTTGAAATCTTGAAAAGGACTATGTTGTAATTGCAAAGATTTCTGGTCTAACCTCTTGTTTACACATGTGCCCCCAACTCTAGCATGATTAACCTCTGAGGAGCTTAAAGGTTGATAGGCTTATTAACTGCTGTAACTCTAATGCTTTACTCTAGATGCCTGATATATGTTTCTTGAATGAAAGAAAGGAAAATATTGGGTAGGCCAAACCAGGAACAGACAAGTAAGGGTAGCTGACACCAGGGCAGACCATGACATGTAAAGCACAGTGGTTAAAAGCTTAGATTCTTTCTGTGTGGAAGCTCAAACTTTATTG
The DNA here is from genome assembly GCF_023851605.1 of Tamandua tetradactyla. Lineage (NCBI taxonomy): Eukaryota > Metazoa > Chordata > Mammalia > Pilosa > Myrmecophagidae > Tamandua > Tamandua tetradactyla. Next base: position 63,678,183 of record NC_135334.1, on the reverse strand, counting down.
TTAGAACTATCAGTCAACCACCTGTTAGTTAAAGTTACTCGACCTCTCTGAATATTATTCTCCTCACATAGAAACTGAGGTTAATAACACTGCCTCATAATGTTACCTATTGTTACTGCACTATTATCCTTATCATTATTCACAAGGAAGGGAATAGGAAGTTAAATGAAGAAACCACAGAAGCCACATACATTCTTCAAAAGTTCTTGTAGTGATAAGCATCTGTCTTTCAAATTCTCTCAATGAACCTCACTTGCTTAAAAATAAAAAAAATAAAAAAAAAGAAAGAAAACCCTCACAGTCAAGGGCATTTCAGAGCAGTTATTCAACCTCAGCCCAAAACAGCTTTTGCTCATGTCACTGTGACTCTTATGCATTTAAGAAATATCTTTGCTTTTAAATTGTTTCAACTAATCAAAGTCATGTCTGGAACTTAAAGAACAACAACCAAAACCAAAAATCACAAAACAGACCAAAAACAGTAACTGAAATGAGCAAGAGGTAGTTTTTCACTGAATCAGAATTGCAGAAGAGTAAAATAGGCGTATGTAACATAATAGCTGTTTGCTGGTGAATTAACATTGGCAACACGAGCATAATTTGACATCTAAATAAAGATACCAAAATGGAAAAAAAAAAAAAAAGACGACTTTTCAAAAGAGTGAACTGTGTGATTCACCGGTGTAAGAGTTGTTTAAATATCAACCTTACAAATCATTTAGAAAGCATTTAACATGCAAAACAGTCAGAGATTGAAAACATAAAATGCTTAGATGAAGACAAACTAGGCAGTTTTTAAAGAGTATAAATCCTCAAGGATAATGGAAAAGTCAGTTCTGTAGATATTACCTCTGCTTATTACTCGTTCCCTTCATTCCTTTTTTTCTAATACAACAAAAATCTAACCAAGAAAAAATCAAAGTCATCCATTCCCAAAGCACTTGAATTGAGAATCTCCACTTGATGTGCACTGTTCTTCTCCTTCCTGAAAATTAGAAAAGCTGTTTGAGAAAAAAAAAAAATGATGGAAGCCTGATAAAGGGAAAGTCTATAGAAGATAATGAATTTCATGATTGCAGAATGTCAGGGCTGTGACTTTTTAGGCAAAAAAAATGTGTGCTCAAACTCCAGTTCTTCCACGTAGCAATCACATCATGGGTTAATCTCTCTAACCCTCAGTTTTCTGGTCCATAAAACCGGGATAATAATATATGACAGGCTTTCTACATAGAAGTATTCATAACTATTTCTGCCTTTTTCACTCCAGGCTCTGAAAGACCTTTCTTATCCTTATCCACAGTCAAGCAACTTAGTGGCAGAGTCAAGATTCAACCTGTGTCTCAAAGGTCAGACAAGTGTTCTTTCTCTTCAACAAGCTGTCTCTATGTCACTGTGAACTGGACCCCAAATGCTTTCTGGTTATATTTCTGATGCACTATATTAAAGTCTTGACAGGTAGTCGCCAATGCATCCTATTCTCGTTTGTTTACAAGTATTCGTAAAACATCTGCTACATGTCAAGCACTATTCTAACTACTGGGGATAGACTTAATCAAGGAAGACAAGTTTCCTGACCTTGAGTAGTCCATGATCCGCCCAGGGGTAGAAATGGGAAAGTGAAGGACAGAAAATTAATTTAAAATAATCATGAAATGATAAATGGTAGTTAGAGATCTCAGATAGGGTATTTCCACAGAAAATGACTAGGTGGCTTCCTAAGGTTGCCTTAATCAACAAAAACCTCTCTAATCCTAATTCAATACCATATGTTGGAAACTTTTGATTAGATTACCACCAAACAGATGTGACATACTCAATTGTGGATGAGATCCTTTGATTAGATGGAGATGTGACTCTAACCGTTCCAGGTGGGTCTTGATTAGTTTATGGAATCCTTCAAAAGAGGAAACATTTTGGAGAAGCCTCAGAGCTGACAGAGAAAGAGATGACAGAAACTTCACAGCAGAGTTGACACAAATGCTGACATTTGGAGAACAGAGACATAGATGTTTGGAGATGCTTGAAGCCCAGCAGACATCACCATGAGATGTTAAACAAGCCAGAACCTGGAGAGCGCCAAGGGAAGCCAAGAGATGATAATCAGCCCCAGAGAGGTAAAGAGCAGAACCCCCACAGGAACAGAGGCTGAAAGCAATGGAGCCCTGGAGCAAGGGACCTGCAGATGACAGCCACGTGGCTACCCAGCTGACAGAGGTATTCCTGACCCATCAGCCTTTCTTGAGCAAAGGTAATCTTTTGTTATTGTCTTAATTTGGACACTTTCACTTCCTCAGAACTGTAAACTTGTAACTTATTAAATTCCTTCTATAAAAGTCGTTCCATTTGTGGTATACCCCATTCTGGCAGCTTTCAAACTAACACAAGCTACAAGGATGCTCCAGTTCACAGAGTCTCTTCCTTGTGAGCTCCTAGATTGGTAAGTAAACAGGTGGGGCTGGTGGGACTGGGGAAGTTTAATTAACTAGTGATTTTTGCTTTTTTTTGTTTGTTTGTTTTTTAATGGAGATGGGTCACAAAAGCATCAACCCCGTGGATCCTTACGGTAGGCAGCATTCTAAGAGGACTTCCAGAACTCCCGGACTATATAATCCCTTCCCCTTGAGTGTGAGTGGGACTTGCAAATGTTAAGTGATTTCCCTCTCGTAAATGGATTTCATTATGTGACAAAGTTGAAGGATTTTGCATTTATAATTAAATTCCCTGGATCAGCTAACATTGAGTTCATCAGAAAGGCAAGTATGTCAGATCGGCCTGACCTAATCAGACAGACTCTGTAAAAGAACATTCAGACCTTCCTTGAAGGAAGAGAGTCAAAGCAAGAGAGCTTTCTGCTGGCCTTGATGAAGTAAGCTGCTCTCTTGTGAGAAGGCTGGGAAAGGCCGTAAGACAAGGATCTAGAAGTTGAAAGCATCCCTCAGGTAACAGCAAGCAAGAAAACGTGGACATCAGCTCGACAACCTCAAAGAACTGAATTCTGGGCAACAAGCACGTGAACTTGGAAAAGGACCCCGAGTTCCAGAAAGAAATGCAGACTTCTGAGAGTTGAGGACACAGCTTCAGCCTGTACTGAGAATCCTTACTGACAGAAACTGGGAGATAATAAAAGGATGTTTTCTTAAGCTCCTTATTTTGTGGTAATTTGTTATACAACAATATAAAACTAATACAATCCATAGATAAATATTCATGCACCTATTTCATTAACATCATTCTGTGGCTACTTTTCCTTTTTCTATGACACCCCACTCTCCTGAATCAATAAGCACAATGTCTTTTGTTTGTTTTTATACTTAATATTGTTGGTTTAGTTGACTTCTAACTGGGTTTTCTAAACGTTACCCAACATTCCCTCATTTCTCAAACCAGGTCTTTCAAGTCAGATTCTTCTTGCCTTTCATATCCCGACATTAAAATCCTACTTGGGGATGCACGGGTGGTTTGGTGATATAATGCTCGCCTTCCATGCAGGAGACCTGAATTTGATTCCCGGACCATGCATCCCCCAAAAACAAATCCTACTTGGCCTTCACATATTTTTCTAAATATAGCTCAAAGGTCACCTCCACCATGAAGTCTCATCTGATTAGAGTTTGGGCCATTTATTCCAATCTCACTTATCACTTTCTTTTTGCATCTTATGTCACTTTTTTCCTTGCTATACAGTTGTTTGATTAAAGTTTTTCTATCCTCTATTGGATGTAAGCTCCTTGATAACAGGGGTTATATGTTTTCACTAGCACCAAATACTTAGCACTTCATTACACTGCTTCCTAAAAATTCCCAAATATGCTTTGTTTTCTCATACTGTTGCACATCTGTTCTTGTTTGCTAGCTGCTGGAATGCAACATACCAGAAACAGAATGGCTTTTAAAAAGGGAAATTTAATTAGTTGCTAGTTTACAGTTCTAAGGCTGAGAAAATGTCCCAATTAAAGCAAGTCTATAGAAATGTCCAATCAAAGGCATCCAGGAAAAGATACCTTGGTTCAAGAAGGCTGATGAAGCTCAGGATTTCTCTCTCATCCAAGAAGGCACATGGTGAACACAGTCATGGTTTCTCCTTCATCTGGAAAGGCACATGGTGAACATGGTCAGGGTCCCTTCTCTCATCTGGAAGGGCACATGGCAAACACGGTGTCATCTGCTAGCTTTTTCTCCTGGCTTCCTGCTTCATTAAGCTCCCCAGGAGGTGTTTTCCTTCTTCATCTCCAAAGGTTGCTGGCTGATGGACTCTGCTTCTCATGGCTATGTCATTCTGCTCTACTCTCTCTGAATCTCTCTCATTCTCCAAAATGTTTCCTCTTTTATAGGACTCCAGAAACTTATCAAGACCCACCCAAATGGATGGAGACATGTCGTCACCTAATCCAGCTTAAACCACTGTTGATTAAATCTCATCTCCAGAAAGGTGATCTAATTATAGTTTCAAACATACAATATTGAATAGGGATTATTCTGCCTTTACAAAATGGGATTTAGATTAAAACATGGCTTTTCTAGGGGACATACATCCTTTCAAACCAGCATAACACCCATCCATCTATCTGACTATCCATCAAATATTTATTGACTTCTTTTTCTATATGCTAGACACTGTTTGGTTCTAAAGGTAAAAGAAAAGACAAAAGAAACATGATCCTTGCCTTCAGGAATCTCATAGACCAGCTGTGAAATATATATATATATATATATATATATATATATATATATATATATATATATATATATATATATATATATAATGTAATTGTTACAGTAGAGAAGGTACAGAATTTATGGAAGTTCACAGGATGAAGACCATACTTAGGCATCAGGGTTGGTTTCCTGGAGCAATAATAAATAGAACATAACCTGGTAAAGGATAATAGTGGAAGGAAGGATTTGTCTTAGTTTGTCAGAGCTGCTACTATGATAAAGACCAGATAGTGGGCAGCCTTAAGCAACAGCTCTTTATTGGCTCATGGTTTTGGAGGCTAGAAGTCCAAAACCAAGGCGCCTGCACAGCTGTGCTTTCTCTCAATGTTGGCAGCACTCTGATGATGGCAGTCCTCAGCACATGGCGCCTGCTCTCCTTAGTCTCCTCCAGTGCTTTTCTCTGACCTCTGGCTTTCTCCTGAGGCTTTTTTCTGACATAACGTATCCCAAGTTCCTACTGCTACGAGGTCTTCAATAATATGGATAAAGACCAACCGTGTTTTAATTTTGCACACATTAATAATAACATCTTCAAAGGAGCCTCTTTACAAATTTACATACAGAAATGCAGATTAAGATGTAAACAAAACTTTTGTAGGGCACCTGATTCAATTCACAACAGGTGGGTTAAAGGTCTAGAAGTAAGAAAGAGTTGGGGTGAGTAAAGATTTGAAAAAAATCTAGTAGACAGGAGGGTGGTAATTCTGAAAGAAAGAACTATTTGGAAAAAGGCTGGAGATATTGTAAGCAGATAACATGCTTTTGAGGTATGCTGTTCTTTTGTGTAGGAAATGCTCATTAAAAGTGTTGAAAAATAATGAAAATACTCACTAAATGAGGACTGAATGAATGAACTGAATTTTATATAAACAGTTCAAAAAGTGTAATTTTCAAATGTATTTGTCCAAAATCAGTAGCAGTTGCTTTTTAAGGTTTATATTTATATGCCATTTGTTAAATTAGATGTTCAAATGTAAACTTAAAACTCTTGAAAGGCTAAAAAAAGGCAAAACAAAACAAATAACAGCCCAACAAACTGACAAAACAGTTATGAAACATTTTACGGAATAGAGTAACAATTTAAATTAAGCGTGTCTAGCTATGTTCATTAATTTACTATCAATCATGTAAATTAATTCATTATCAATATAGTTTTTCTAAGCATATAATACTCTGGTGGTTTATGAAACAGTAATATATATGGGCAGATTCATCATATCATGAAACAATCATTCTCATTTAAAACTCCAGAATTGATGAGTTTTGATTCCTGCTGCTTTTACAAAAATGATATCAAAATGCTAATCATTTCCCTGGAATATTCATAAAATGTACTTGTGTTTATCCTGCTATTATAAATGATAACAGTGTGGTTTTAAATGAAAAAAAAAATAGTGTTAATTTTTCAGTGCGCTAATACCTTTTAGTCAAGTTAAATGTATCTCAAGGTAAATATATTAGTCTTGTTTACTAAATCCTGTGGGATCTGAGCTGTCTGCACCCCTACTTTGATAAATCCTTGTATATCAAGAGACTTTCCTATTGATACTCATATTACCTAGCCTGAGACCACAGCTCTTTGTGAAATTAAGTCATAATTACAATTTCAATCACCGATATTAAACCTGTAATTAACAAAATATTTATAATTACTCCACTGAGCATATTAAGATGTATCTAATTTGGGGTGGGAGGATGGAAAGAAGGAAGTGAGGAAGGAAGATTGCACACAAAGATTACTGCTCCTTGCTTTTTCCTAAGTCTCCAAAGAAATTTAATTCATATCTTATGATTTAAGCAGATATGAATACTATAAAAGAAAACATGCATGATTAAATGAATTTTTGAATATATTATTTTTATCCTGCTGCTATCTTTGCCAGGGTATGAGGAAAGGGATTTGGGACTGGTAAGTTTGGTGTTTTTATTATGTTCCATGGGATAGTAATTTCACAGGGAACTAATGAACATTATCTAAAAAAAAAAAAGGGGGACAGAGGGATTTTCGAAAGACCAGTAGGTGGAGATGGGAAGATTGTTACTATGACCATACTTGTTATTTGACTGAAAACACTACAAGTAGAGATGTTTTTCACCTATATGAAAATTGAAAAGAATGATAATATTCAGAATTGCATGAAGGGGAAGTGCTTTCAAGAATAATTGGTGAATCAAAGAGAAATGAAATGACATTGATACTTACTACTGCATTGCTCTAATGGCATATTTTGTAAATAGTACAAATTAAGAAATAACCTAAATATTAAACATTCGGGTGTTAATTCCATACCTTGTGACACATTAAAAAAAGAAAAGTATGTAGGTGACAGAATGATTACAGAAGAATATTAATTATAAAATATAAATTAAATTTAATATTAAATTTTAAAAAGCGTGTTACCTAAGTGTGTAATATATACATAGACCAACATTCCAAGAATATATTAATAAGGTTGGAAAGATAAAGAAAAAAATTAAGTTATTATTTCTGGGTGGATAAATGGCTTTTTAATGATTTTTTTAACATTTTATATATGCAATTTCAAATTTTTCTACAGCTAACAGCTGTTATTTTATCATATAAAATAAGTAATTTTGCGAACATCTATCATTGTTTTCACTTCTTCACAAACTTCTTTCTCATCATCTCAAGTGGTGTTTGTTTTTCTGGGAAGTAGCTGGAATACTGGAGGTAAGGATGAGCCTCTACAGGCTGTTTCAGCAGGAGAGGAAATTCACAAGGACGTCTACACATCCAGCCTTCGAAATCGGCTGCTAAACTACTTGTGGAAGGGTTCAGTTAGGCATGCAATTACCCATCACAGGTCTAATTGCCCATTTGCATGCACAATTTAGAAAGGCACAGTTGAAATTTAGTCCCAGGCTCTCCAACACTAATTTTCTCTGTTGAAATTGGCATTTCAAAGAACATCAGGTGGCTAAATCCCCAGATTTGTTATTTATTTCAACGGGAAGGAAACTTTTCTCCATACCAAGTGGAAGGTTTGGTTTAAAATTTAAATTAAAAGATGAAAAGGAAAAGACAATTCTGCAAAAGAAAATGTCCCCTTTCCCAGGATCGAGAATAGACTTGGGTTTGCCTTGAAAGGAGGTATAATGTGATCAGTTATTCCACCAGTGAGACTGTCCCTACTTCTGTTCAGAGAGGAAGAGGTGTTTAATGATCTTGTGGTTTTATGCATCCATCTAGAAATATCTTTATCTTCTTCTGTAAAAGTGGGATAATAGGATAATAATGCACCCTTCTTTAGGTAGTTTTTTGAAATTAGAGCTAATAACGCATCTAAAAATGTTACATAGAGGGCCCTCAGTATTAGTCTTTTCTCTATTTGTGTCTTCTTACTTATGCACCTACATGCCTCCCCTTCATAGGTAATAGCACGAGGAAGCAATTTGTACCTGCTTATGCTACAAAGATAAAAACTGGTGAAACAGAGTCCTCTCTTCCCTGCCAAGGCAGTTTTGTGAGACTTAACTGTGGAGATTGAAAAGAGACATATTTGTGAATTTGATAGTCAAGCCTACAGTGCTCTTTAAAATAATGGTTATCAACAGCTCTATCATTGGGAAAGAAAAAGATGAAGTCCCTACCAACTTACAGGTACTGTGAAAAACTAGCAGTTGATCTTGCCTCTACCTCAACACACTGAAAACAAAGCAACACAAATCGACAGCTGGGTAGGCCGTCAGGACACTGTGGTCAGAAAAGGTTTCTGTCTTCTACCTGAATAATGCAATGGCAACAGAAGGTCTGGTTAGATGCTTTGGTGGTAAGGCAAAGGAGACCTGCTGCTGTATTGTGGTTGGCCTGTGCTACAGATCAAAGAATATGGTTTTCTTGTGGAACAGCACTAGGAGGCAGAAAAGAGAGCTGGAATAGGATGATCTTAGGCCTTATCCAAGAGGGCCAGCTAGAAAGTATGCAAACATCAAACACTGATAGAAAGAAACTGGAAGCCAACGTGCCTTTCTGCTCGCACTACCACTGCAGATTTCCTGTCTGATGTAGTCTCTGGGCTGGGGGAGAGGCTTCACATCTAAATCAAGTTCAGAGTTTACATAATTACACAAGCTTGAGTATGTCTGAATAAGTACCAGCTAATTAACAGCTGTATTGTAGTAACCAATACATGAGAAAGGAGGAAAGAATGAAGGAAAAAGGTAGTGAGGAAGAGAAGGAAAGAAAGGATTTATTTGTGTTTGCATATGGAGGAGCATGTCCTTACATGTGTTTGTACACTCACACAGGTAACAGCAAGACAAATCTTTGCAATGAGTGATATTCTTTGACATCAACACCCAGGCCCTCTCATCAGGTGTTCTTCTATCTTGCTACTTTATCTTTTTAAAATCCTTATGCAGCCCCAAAGTCAATGATGTCTTAGATCCCACAATACATTTTTTACCCAAAAAATCCTTATAATCTGATATTGGTAAAATAGATTAGGTTTTTAAAAAGCATCCTGCCACCCTTTCCACAACCAATGTATAGTGCTGTGTCTATGAAAATCAAAATATATGGGTGGAAGGATGCAAACCTCCACTCAACATCTTGCCTAAGTAGGTGCTGTTAATATATGTGTTATATCAAAATCCTTTAATTGAAGTTATTGAATAGCTCCCTACTCAGATCCAACATTTGGTAAAGATTGTGAGGGTGGAGGATACATTAATAAATTTGGCCATAAGTTGAGGGATGGTTAACATCATATTTTAACAAATTTATAAGGGAATTTAAAAAGAAATGGATATCAAATGGTGTCACAAGCTTAGAGTCTGACTTGTATTTTTTGAAGTACTCCAGTGATGTTATCTCTAGATGCAGTCATTACTTCTTCAATGATTAATATTCTGTAATCAATACTATTGATTATTTCTCAATGAGTTTCCCCTCCCCTCTTTAGGAAGTAGATGAGTGTTTTTGTTGTCTTTCAGAACTTTGAAGATGCTTGGGCAGCACTGAAGGGGAAGAACGAAGTGTGTGTTTGGCAGGTCGGGGGTTAATGAGCTGGACAGGTTGCCCTAAGAATATTGTCATACTCACAGGCCCCTCCTAAGAAGCTTCTAAGTCCTTTTTAAAGCTTAGATGACCATGTTTCTTCTTTTTAAGCCTTCCTCACTGATCTAGCCCCAGTAATATTTGTTGGCTCTTCCTGGTTTACTTGATTTCTGATTACCAAAAGGCCTCCAGACCTGCTCCTTGTTTTTCATCCCTGTTAGAATTTTATTCTCCTTTTAGGTTATCTATTCCACTGATCAATGTCCTTTAAAGGTACTGGCCTCACTATTAAGTTCCAGTCTTATAGTTCAATGGACATCTAATAGCCATTTCACATTTAACACCAATAAATAATACTTTTGAATCACCATCTTCTGGTTCTCCAACCACAAATTCCTTCTCCTTTAGTATTTCCATCTCATGAAATGATATAATAATCCACCTATTTGCTTAAACCAAATACCTAGGGATCATCTTTAATTCCTATTTTCCTCTCTTTCTCTTATTCTCTTATCTAACCCAATAGCAATACTGGTCAGTCCAAGAAAATACTGCAAATTCATACATTTCTATTTACACTTTTCTTCATCTGCCTTACCCCAACTCATCATCGTCTTTCTCCCAGACCATTATAATAGCTGTGTAATCGTTTCATGACTCCATTCTTACCCACCTACAATCTAGCAACTAGATCTTTTAAAAACAACTCAAATCACATCATCTCCCCAACCCTGACCCTGATTTAATGTCCCAGAGTAAAATAAAATTTACATTTGGAACAAAAGCAAATGCCTGAAGATGTCTACAAGACCTTACATCATTTGCACCCTATTTATATAGCTTCTGACTTTACCACTTGAACATTCTCCTCTCAGCTTATTGTGCTTTGGGTATGTGACTTTCTTTCCCTTCCTCTTTTAAGGACTATTTCTTATGCTTAAAATACCCCCCTTCAAGTCTGACTGTCTGTTAACAAGATCTTCATGTTATTTAGGTCTCAAATCAAACGTTACGCCCTCAATGAGATCCCATAACTTTATTCATTTAGTTTCAATCACCCACGCCCCTCCTTCTCTTCTTCACTGTACTTAACCCTCTCTGAAATTACCTTGTCCTTTTATGTTTTTACTATTTTGTTTTTATTGTTTCCCAATCAGTATGAAAGTTTCATTGCTGTGCCTGGGACGTAGTAGATACTCATGAATTGAGGCAATCATTTTCTGCAGGTTGTGACTCCAGCACATTGGTCATATTCACAGGTTAAGTGAACCAAGATGATCTGCTGCAAAATCTCTACTTGACCAGCTTCAAGGATCTGACCAACCTTATGTGGATCATCCAGAATGCCATAAAGATTTGGGATGCTACCAAGTACCTGGAAGGGTCTGAGCTTCTGGGAAAAGAGTATGGGATGGCCGAGAGTATTGTAGACAAGGAAGGTGTCCATCGGTTCTATATCTAGATCCTGGCTCTTAATGAGCTTAATGAGCTATGGGAAGATAAGGGAGGGAAAAAGGATGAATGAGAACACCACCAAGGCCCTGAGCACCCTATGACAGAACATCTGGAAATTTAACTGACATTTTGAGCCCCAAATCACAAATTACAAGCAGAATACTGAGCGGTCTGCAGATGAAGATGCTGAGAAGAACAAGGAGGATTCAGAAGGCTCTTCAATGAGGATGAGGACAAGGATGGAGTCAGTGCTACAGCTTTTCTGAAGAAGAAATCAGAAGTTCCTTCTAGGGAGAGTTCCAAGTTCCTCATAAAGATGGAAGATGAATGTGAGGACTCAGAGGATTGAGAAGGTGATGAAGACTGAGACACACATTTCACATCTTCTGATTCAGCCTCAGAGGAAGAAGAAGGGAAACACACTGCACTAACCTCAAAATTCTTCAAGTGGCCCCCACCACAGAGGATGACAAGAGGGCTGTGGAGAAGAAATAAGAAGACAAAACAAAAAGAAGCATGAAAGGAAATCAAAGCACCTGGATGAGGGGGAGGAGGACATGAAGGCAGGGAACGGTAATGTCTGGGGTAGCGTGCCCTTGTGAAGGAGAAGCCAAAAATGTTTGCCAAGGGACCTGAAGTCATCAATGCTGTGATCATCAAGAAATTGAATGAGGTTCTACATGCAAGAGATAAGAAGGGAATTGATCATGCTGCCCAGATTGAGCTGCTACAGCTACTGGTTCAGATTGCATTAGAAAACAACCTAGGGGAGAGGTCATTGTCAAGATTAAATACAATATCACTGTGTTTGTAGGACTACAAACCAATTTGGCCATATACACAAAGCCAGAGATGTGGCAGAAGTGCCTGAACTGCATCAATGAGCTGATGGACATTTTCTTTGCAAACCCTAACATCTTTGTTGGGGAGAATATTTTTGACTATCCACTGCATGTCATGTCTGTATCCTAACTCTGGTGGAATGGATGGATGAATAATTTACCAAAATTATGTAGAATACTGATCCTCACTCCCAAGAGTATGTGAAGAATCTGAGGGATGAGGCACAGGGGTGTACTATCATTGAGCATGTACAGAAATACTTGGAGAAGGACATGACTGAGGAGATCTGCTGCATGTACTTGAGGTACATCCTCCACACCTATTACAAGTTTCATTATAAGGCTTATCAGCTGCAGCTTACCACTACACTCCCCCTACTCAAGCAAGACAAGGCAGAAAATGAGGACGAGGATTTGGCTGTGTTGATGGAGAGACTGTGCAAATTCATCTATGCCAAGTACTGCACATACTGGACCCACACATGTGCCATCCTCTGTCACATCTACTACCATGTACTGCATTTGTGCTGGTACCAAGCCCAGGACTTCATGCTCATAAGCCATCAACAAGACAACATCCAGCATGCAGACCCACCATGCAGATCTTATACAACTGCACCATGGTGCAGCTGAGTATAGGTGCCTTCTGTCACCTATGCCCTGCTGGACATCAAGTTAAGTAGCTTGGCCAAGGAGCTTCTGGCTAGGGTCTGCTGCTGCACAGCCAGCAGGAGCACAACCAGGAGCAGGAGAAGGTGAAATGACATCGGTAGGAGCCCTTCCACCTGCACATCAACTTGAAGCTGCTTGAGCGTATCTATCTGTTGTCTGCCATGATCCTGGAGATTCCCTACATGGCCGCTCATGACAGCAATGCCTGCTGATACATGACCAGCAATGAGTTCCATCACCAGCTGCTGGTGGGTGAGTGACAGGCCTTGCTGGTTCCCCCTGAGACAATAAGGTACTATGTGATCGCTGCTTCCAAGGTCATAAAGATGAAAGACTGGAAAACTTTCCAGTTTTACTGTTATCGAGATGAATGGCAAAGTGTGGGATCTTTTCCCAGAGGCTGACAAAGTCTGCACCACGCTGGTTAGGAAGATACAGGAAGAGTCACCAAGGCCCTACCTCTTCACCTATAGCAGTGTCTATGACGCCATCAGCATAGAGATACTGTCTAACATGTTTGAATTTGGCCTGCCCACTATGCGCTTCATTAACAAGATTATCATTAACAAGAAGCTGATGGCCTCCCTGGATCAGCTGACACAGACACTGGTGATGCACCACACCAAGCCCAATGCCCAGTGAACCTGGCATTGTAGCTGGCTGAGAAGCAGGGTACCAGAAGGATGGCTCCTGCAAAAATGAGGGCTATATGTGCCTGGGTGGCTACCACCAACAGCAGCCTCAGACAGCTTACTGATCTCTCTCTCCACCTCTGTTCCTGTGGCTTCAACCACTCAACCTTTAAGTCCTCACCCACACCTCAGTCATTAAACGTCTACTTGGAGTTGTTACATAAAAAAAGAAAGTACATTGAGTAAAAAGTGAAAACTCCACTCCTCTCCATGCATTCTTCCAATCACAATCTTCAGAAATAACTACTGTTGACAATTTGATGCATAACCTTGCTGATCTGATTATTTCAAGCATATGTTGGCCTATGTATGTTATATAGATAGAGTTTCATACATACATGTATATACTTTCAAATTGACCTCTGCCAAATATATAGTTTTCTAACTTGATTTTTTTCACAACAAACATATTCGGTCCATATATATGAACTCCCTGCTTTGTGAGGCAAACACTTAGGTTCCAGTGAATGGACATAGCACACATTATCTACCATTTGTTACTAGATTGGCATTTAAGTTTCCCACTATTGTTCAACATTACCATACTGCTGAAATGGCTTTCTTACCCACATAAATTTATAATCCCAAGATTTTAGTTTGGTCAAATAGATTCCTAAATTAGGATTGGTATTTCATTTTTTAATTGAGGCTTCAAGTTATCCTCCAAAATATTTTTACCAATCTATGGTTTCACTAATGCTGTCTGAGATTGCTCATTACCTGGATCCCTGACAATATTAATATTATCAACAGTTTTAAGTTGTGAATGTTATGGGCAAAAAATGCACGGTTCATCTTTATTTAATTTTGTATTTCCCTGTTTTTTTCAGTGAGTTTAAGGATCTTTTCATCTTCAAATACATATCATTCTCTTCTTTCAGAATTGTCTTTTCATATATGCTGCCCATTTTTCTATTAGAATATTTATCTTTCATAAAAATTCATTTATAGAAAACACATGTAATAAAACCCTATATCTGTTTTATGTGCTCCATTTTCCCCTCAGCATGTTATTGTCTTGTAGCTTTATGTATAATATCTAGCCACATAAGACGTGTTTTATTTTTAAATTTGCTTATTAATAGGCATGCAGTTAAATGTGTTATTTTGTTTAGGGCCAATATAATTTGTCATGCTTCCCCACGTTAAAGTTAAGATACAGCCTTTTGGATTTAAAGAAAAAAAATACTTGTTAAGGTCTGTGTTTTTTTTTTTTTTTTTTTTTTTTTTTTTTTAAAGACAGAGAGAAGGAAGGAAGGATAGAAGGAAGGAAGGAAGGAAGAAAGGGAAACAACTTTAAACATTTTCTTGTTTTATTGTATTTTGTTTTTCCGTTTTTTGTTACATGGGCTGGGGCCGGGAATCGAACCGAGGTCCTCCGGCATAGCAGGCAAGCACTTTGCCCGCTGAGCCACCGCGGCCCGCCCTGGGTCTGTGTTTTTTAATGCAGCATACGTCATATGTTTTTGTGGGTATTGGGCCAATTTCAATAATTCATATGTTGCTAGAAAATTTTTGATTTATGTACTTCAAATGTATTTGCATGTTTATACAAGTAAATTTTCTTATAGCTTTGCTTAATTATATTTGTATCTACGATTGTACCTCATATTTTTCATTTCTAGTATTATGTATTTTATTTTTTCAAATATTCTGAATCAGGCTTGCTGGGTGCTTGCTGTCTTTGCATTATTTTTTTTCTCTAAAGAGCCATAATGTATCATTTTTATTTTTAATTTTAGCTTTATATTAGTTTTTTTTTTTACCTTTATTAACTCCCTTTTCCTTTCCTATTTTGGTTTATTTTATTTGTTTTCTACCTTCTGAAATTAAATTCACTTATTAGCAATATTTTTTATTAAGGCACATAAAACTATACATTTTACTTTGATTAGTTACAGTTGCATCCTGAAATATGATAAACCATTTCCTCATTTCTCATTCATAATACATACTTTTAAATTTTGATTTTCTACTTTTTAAATAAACACTCATTAGTAGCAGCAGTGGGCATTTGAATCTAGTTTGGAAATTAGATGTGTCTAGAAATTTATGCACTAAATTAGTAAAAGTGATTGAATAAATCTTCCTTTTCCTTTATATACGGAGAATGTCAGCAGAGTTAAGCAGGGAATGCAGCAGTACCAGAATAGAAGGTAAAAGGAAAGAATAGCATAGCATTTTCCTCAGGCACAGGCCTAAAGTCCACCATAAGGAATATTATACTTGCTTTTGGCCTTTTTGAAGAAGGAGTTGCCAGCAGAAGCAAAAGGTGCTGCATCACAAGGGATCCCTCCCAGACATGGAATCGTAACCAATTCTGTTTTTGAAACCCAGATGGAAAGGAGAGCAGTGAGAAGAGAGGAGGGTGACCCCTTCCTTCTGTGCTGAACACAATGGGGTCAAATACATTAGGAATTTCAGGAAAGTCTCTGGTCCTCTCACTTGTCCTTTGTACAAAAATTACTGGGCACTCACCTTGTGCCTAGTACTGTGCTAGGCTCTGGGGAAGCAGTGAGGAACAGTGTGGACTGTGCTGCAGGCTGAATCCTCAGCTTGGACACCAGCACTACTGTGCTGGACTTGGGCGCAGGGAGTATGGAAGGTTAGCATGGGTTTACTGGAGACACCACCCTCAACGGGTCTCAGAGATCAAAGACCACACGCAAAAAAGAGGAACAGAAGAGGAAATGATGGGGTTGCTCATGAGCATGCATGAAACTCCTCCCCAGAGCCCCTACAAATGCTTGGGTAAAAATTTAGGGGGATCTGTAGAGGCTCTACATACATAACATAGAGTAAGAGCCAGAATTATATGAGTTCTTACAATTTATGCTTCCAAAGACTGGTGAGACCATCACGTATGTGTTTGCTTATTAGCAACATTATATCAGCAATTGGGAGAGAGAAGTGACTTTATATTTGCTACTGTTTTATATTGATTTATCTATCCCTTATGTCTTCTACACTCTAAAGAGAGTGTCCAAATAAGACATGCCAAACACCTATGTTCCTGGTACTTTTGTATATAGCATCTTATCTAGTCAGTGAAACAATTTTGTACAGTGATTACCATTGTCCCTAGCTACAGGGCAACAAACTGAGGTTGAAGAAGATTAAATCACTCATCAATGTCATCTAACTAACCAGGCAGAGACCTTTCTAGGAAACCAGACTTGCTCAGTCAATGTCTGTTAAAACAAATATGGTATAAACCCACAGCTTTCCTACTGACTCAGTTGAAAGAATTTAAATTGGGTCAGTAGAGTGACAACACTGAGGAATAAGAAAGAACTTGTAATTACTATCCATTTCAGAGTAGCCTATGATAAAATCTAAACAAAGAAATATTCTCACTTCTCACCACAGAGAGGTTTATAGAGGTATGAAAAGACATTGCAATATATTATTATCTGCAGTGAAGCACTACAGCCAGACCAAATAAATACTGAAGGATGTTTGTTTACTATAATTGTTTATTCAATTTAATTATTTATTTATTCAAATGTATGTAATGAGAAGAACTACATTATCAGATACTATGCTAGACAGTAGGAAAGATAAAACATGGATTATTCTCTAAAAGGAATTTATAGTTCAGAAAGGGAGATGAGATTTGTACTCCAGATAGAAAGGGCTGTAAAGGGCTTCAATTATATATTGAAATATATAATAGCACATAGTGGAAAACACTCTAAGACTAGATTTTTGTCTCTATCACCCATAGCTTCTTGTCCTTATGTTTCCTCTCTGGAGCTCAGTTTTCTCCTTAGTGAAATGGAAGGGCGGTTAGGGGATTGCTAAGATCTCCAACATTTTTTGAGTATAGGATTTTTATAAGGTATTTAATACAGGTCAATTCAAACTGAATTGTGAAAAGCATTAGAGAGGAGGAAGTGCATTTGAACCTGATCATGAAAGATTTCATTTGGGAACCATCATAACAAAGGAAAAAACTCAGTTTTTAGGAAAAATGTGTTAACTCCCAAAATATTCCATTAAATCAAAATATTGGTTTAGCGGCAAAACATTCCCAGGTCCTCAGCGTATGTGGAGAGTCTTTTGGAAATGGCAGCAAGAGGTTTGAAAACCTCAAAAAAAAAAAAAAATGCCAAGGAGATTAGTAATTAAATCCTCATGTCTATGTGATATATACTTTTCAATTTTCCAAAATTTTTATCTTTACTGTTAATTGAAAATTGCATACAAGCATGCATTCTTTTAAATTTAACAGCAAACTCTATGTTATGTAATTTGCCCGCGTTTTAACACTTTTTCTCCTATCCTAAAAAAAGATGTATCTTCTTATCTTCTTCAGAAGTTTCTGTGTATATTGAAATCATACCATTATCTTTATCTTGCACTAAATCTTTACAAATGTCTTGATTGTCTACTGAACATTGAGATATTCGAATGAAAATGAAAAAAAAAATGAATCAATCATCTTGGTGTCAAACAAACAGTTGGTTGACTGAATTGTTCAGCAATTACCCAGATGTTAAGTAACAGTAATCACCCAAAGACAGAAAAAGAGTGTGTGTGTGTAATGCAATGTCTTTATACATTTAAATATTTTCTTTGGATGTAGAAACCTAGAAATTCTCCTAGTCTTATTTGTGGATTAAATTAAAAATCATTACTAATAGTGCCACCTTGTGTCTAAAATTTAACATCAAGAAGGCATGTTTATATATTATATGATTTTCAAATTAAAATAAGTATATAAGTTAACCTATTCCAAAGTTCTCCTTCAGAGTAAAGCATTTGAAGATCTTAGGAGAATAAGTGACTTCTTTAAAGTCAGTCAGTCAGTGAATGGCACAGCTGGAACTAAAACCAAGATTCATGATCTTCAATTTGGTCTATTTATTCCCCTAATATATCATACACTTTGGGGAACTTACATTTGATGATAAAAACAAAGTATCCATTCCGGTTTGATAAAAGTCAAGAGTAGGTATTATATTAATTTAACCTTAATTTAGAGTTGCAGTAGGATTCAGTTTTGATGTTTAAGGACTTTTAAAATCCTAATAATTAACAAATGCATATAGCAGTAATGAGGTTCCTATTACTAATGGATGTCAGGCACAATTAATTTGAAGAACATCATCCTTTTAATTGTTTTCTTAATGTGTTAATTTAAAAGAAGTCACCTGAGCTACCTTTCCCCTCATTATCTAATTTTATATTGCATTTAAGGCATGAATCCACACTGCTTTTCAAAAGTAAATTTTAAAAGAGGATTGGTAGTAAATGGTATAGCAGCAGTGCAGCAACAAATGGTAGGCATTTGAAGTATGGGACACAGGAAAGCATAAATTATCAATATACCTTAGACACTTGTGATATGTAAGGAACATCACAGATGTTCTGGCCCAGAAATTTAACTGAGAAAGGGCTTTAGGGATTATCTGTCCCCAACTCCCACTGTCTCCATTGCGGTGTTGCTTCCAGCTTCCTAAGTTACATTTCTGCTTTGCCAGCCCTTCCAATGGTAAGAAGCCTAATCTCTAAAATGTTCATATATATACAAATATGAACGGGAAGTTGGTCCCCCTATAATGTCCTTCAGGGTGTGATATCTAGAGCAATATAGAACAAAACCTCCCTTCATTTCATACATTTTAGGTTTGGGAATGAATGGATTCACCTCACTTGAAGTCTATTTGCTTGTTTGCTTACTAACAGTATATAATGATCTAATAAGATGAATTACATAGTCTTATTATTTCTAAACAGGAGCAGGGTAAGATCATGGGGGTCATTTCTAAGACTAATATATGAGGTTATCAAATATATCCAGTTGTCTCATAGTAATTACACAATAGCAGCAAAAGCAGTAAAGCAGAAACTATGAACCATTTTCCTTATTTGCCTCCATCATGGCTATGTGGTGACATACTCTTAATAAAAAATTTGACCATATGGTTTTGATTGATAGATAGATGATAGATAGATAGATAGATAGATAGATAGATAGATAGATAGATAGATAGACAGATAGCTAGCTCCAGTTTCCTCAAATGCATTTACGTAAATTCTATTGTCAGCTTGGTTCCCATGACAGCAGGGATAATTCTAAGCCACGAGTGCCTAGCACAATAATTTTAAAAGGGTACGGAATAAAAACCAGAACAGTGTAAACGTGCACAAAAAAAAAAAGAAGAGGAGGAAGAAGAGGAGGGGGAATCCCCAAAGTTATACCTAGTTTTACAGGATTCCAAGCAGAACAACTGGTGAAGTCAAAAGGCAAACAAAAAATTATCAAAAATTCAGTCACATCAAAAATCTGATGACTTGATACATCATACAAGAGTAACATAAATATATTTTTTTAAAACATCCCAACAGGTTGCTTTGCTTCTGTCATTAGAGAAGAGAACAGTATTAATCTTCAATTATAAAAAGATGTAGACCTAAATACCAGTGAAGAACACAGGATAGCTAAGTGGCTTCTTTCCTAGCACTAGCCTTTCTCAGGTGAGAACTTTACAAGTTTTGGAAGATTTGGTTTTCTGAAGGTTGCCAAATTCCATGTAATAACTATTATGACTTCTTTGTAGAGTACTGTATGTGTGAAGAAACCACAGCTCACAGTGTTTCAGCTGAAATATAAACGTGATCTGCAAATGTGACATCTACTGGGGTAAAGTATAAAATTAAGGCTGTGTCAAGAACCAGAGAGATTAGCTTAATGCTATCCCAGTACTGTTAACTGACTTCTGGAATTTATGAAATATTAAGAGAAGGATTTATCTACTGATCTGAAAGGGAAATGAGAAAGCTATGTACTGAGCAGAAGTAAAATATTTGTCCCAGCTTAGAGATTTCATAAATTACATGCTTAAGAATGAGGTAAAGCAATTTTTAAAAAAAATGACAAGAATGGTGCCCAGAAATATAAAGTGGATAAAGTGAAGAGAAGTGGATTTGTAGATCTGTGTTTCCTAACATAACATCTGCAATGGGGCTAGAGTAGGTAAGGGCGAATGCACATGTTCCTCTCAACCTAGACTTGTGTTATCAGTTGAAGGAAAACTACGCATACATGGTCTTCGTTTGCCAGTGCTGCTATGACAAATACCACACAATAGGTTGGCTTAAACAACACAAAAATATTGGCTCATGGTTTTAGGGATCAGAAGTTCCAAATCAATGCAATGCCAAGGCCATACCTTCTCTCAGAAATTGTATCATTCTGGTTACAGCTTATTGAAATCCTTGAAATTATTTGATATGCATCTCTGCCTCCAACACATAGTGGTGCATTGGTCTCCTCTTGTGACATTCTTGGATTTCTGTTTCTCCACCTTCTGGTAGATTAAGACTCAACTTGATTCAGTTTGGCCACACTAACAACTTTAAAAGGTCCTATTTATAAATGGGTTCACAATCATAGGAATGCTGACTAAGATATGAACGTACCATTTTTTGGAGTTCAAGATTCTATCCTGCGCCAGTTTGAAAATATTATGTGCCCCAGAAAAGACATGTTTTAGTCCTGATCCAATCTCGTGGGAGCAGCTGTTTCTTTTAATTTTGATTCAATACTGTAGGTTGGAAATTTTTTATTACATTATCTCCACAGAGATATAAAACACCCAATTATGGTTGAGATGTTCTGATTAGGTGGTGATGTGACCCCATCCATTCCAGGTGGGTCTTGATTAGTTTACTCAAGTCTTTAAAAGGAGAAACCTCAGAAATGACAGAGCCAACAGAGAGAGCAGAGCAGACAGAAACTTCAGAGTCCAGAGCTGACACAGATGCTAACACTTGGAGAACAGAGACACAGATGTTTGAAGATTCTTGGAGCCCAGCAGACATTGCCATGAGATGTTTAACAAGCCAGAACCTGGAGAGAACCAAGGGATGCCAAGAGATGAAAGCCAGCCCTGGAGAAGTAAAGTGAACACACAGGAACAGAGGCTGAAAGCAGTATGGCCCAGGAGCAAGGGACAAACAGAGGGCAGCCACGTGACTTTCCAGCTGACAGAGGTATCCCTGACCCATCAGATTTCCTTCAAATAAGGTTTCTTGCCCTTGATGCTTTACTTTGGACTTGTAACTTTTTAAATTCCCTTTATAAAAGCCATTACATTTCTGGTATATTGCAATCTAGCAGCTTACAAGCTAAAACAAATCCCTAATATAACATACACATATACACACAAGCAGTGCTATGATGGATTCTACAAATCACAATGTAGCTGGGAAATTAAAGCATATATGGGCACTATTTTTAATAACTTTTGAAAAATGTATAAAGATTTTAAATCTTAGAATCATTGGTAGCTAATAGTGTCAGAGAAAGATGATAAAAATATATTGTTAAATATAAGAAAGCAGATTAGAAGAAAGTTGTTTGGAGCCTTATCCCATTAAAAAAGAAAAGAAAAAAGGAAAATAACTGGAAGTACCAAAATGCATATTTTAGGCATTAATCTGAATGAAATTTTGGAAGAGTTTTATTTTTTGTTTTAGCTAGTTCTATTTTTTTCCTCCAATGAATAGTTATTGCTCTGATGACAATAGGCTAACCATTTTAAGATATATTTTACACCAAATAAGCAAAGAAAAAAAATTGAAGTCGTAGGATAAAATTCCTTGAGGAATGATGAGACATTCTTTAGAGGTATTTATAGCATCAGAGATATGGGCTGTGGATTGGTAATGGTAAGAGTCAATTTGTAAGAATATCCAATATTAACTTATATCAATATGGTGAATGCCCCCAGAAACCTCACCTATGTGAGTCACAGATAAGAACCAGGCTATTTTCAAAAACAAGCAAAGTGGGAAATAGAGGGAGGAAAGGGGAGGATGGAAAGATGGACGAGGGAATAGAAAAACATATAGCAATTAAAGGGGAAGAGAAAAATAATTCCGCATAGATGTACATAAGATCACACAATTCATATATTAAATCTCATATCATGTATTTCACTCTTCCTATATACAACAGTACTTAGCCTCATTATAACAATTTTAAAAAATGAACATAATATTTTTTCATACAAAAATTAAATTAGAAATTAGAGAAAAGGCTAAGAGTGCCTGACCTATTTCTGATATATAATGTGAATATTGTGCATTCTAATAAGCTCAGGGACTGATTTTAAATCTATGGCACATTAGAAAATACAAGTTGAAAAGGAAGCTGGCCACATTATAAAATAACGTAAAGTTGAGGTAAAACAGAAAAAGTATTCTAAACAAAAATTACAAGCTTGCTGTAATGTTGAATGTTCACAACATGACCCAGAAAATTGTCAAAATCTTAAATTATGCACAGTCTCCTCTGCTGAAGAAAGCAGCTGTTTAACCTATTAAATTAAAAATTTAAATAAACAAGTATGATTGATAATTCAAACATCAGTCAGGGAAGAAGGACACTAAAATTTTAATATGTGCTGTGATAAAGCACATTATACATATTTTGGGAGATATAATTCATACAAGCCATTTAATACAGCAAGTGTAAGAAATCCAAATATGAAAAAATATACATTAATATATGTATATAAGTATATGTATACTTGTATGTTTATCAGAGACTTATTTAACATAATGTTCCACATTATGAAAGTGTTATCTAAATGTTCAAAATTATGGCACTAGTTAAATAAATGATACTACTCCTTCTTTATGGAATATAATGAGTGTGTTAAAAATACTGATCACAAATATTGCATCATTTCATAAAAACAGCTATGGTATAAAGTTAAAAATGCCAGAATTAAAAAAAAAAGGTATAAACTATGATTGCAACTACATGAAATATGTGTCAAACACAGACTGGCAGATAAGAATCTTAAAGATAATATCAATTATACTAGAATGATGATACATGCATAGCCCACACAACCAGAAATCTTTGGAGACATAGGAGGAAGTTGGCCCCAGGGAATCCTTGTGAAATGAGAAGAAAAAGCTAGCAGATATTGTCATGTGACTTCTCAGCTGAAAGAGGTGTCCAGAACCCTACAAACCCCACTTCTGGTACCAAGCTGTATTAGCCAGGGTTTTCTAAAGAAAGAGAACCAACAGGCAATATCTGCAAATATGAAACTTATAAAAGTGTCTCATGCAACCATGGGGACATAAGAGTCCAAAATCTTGTGGCAGACAGAAAGCTGGTGGCTCCACTAAGGGTCCTCAATGAACTCCCCAGGAGGGGTGGCTGGATGAAGTGGAAAGAGAGATTCTCTCTTCTGAATTCTCCTTAAAAGTCTTTGGGTAGTTAGACTAAGTGCCAACCACTGCAGAAGACACTCCCCTTAGCAGATTGAAGATATAATCAGGCATGATTTAAGTGCATGAAATGTTCTCACAGCAACAGGCCAGTGCTTGCTTGACCAGACAACTGGATACCATCACCTGGCCAAGTTGTCATATGAACATGACCATCACATTGATTATTATTTCAATCATTTTAGAAAAATCATCTATATATCAGTAAAAACAAAATAAGACTATTAAACATCTACCATGCTAATCACAGAGGTAGACACCAACATAAAAAATGAGGTTTCAAGAACTTAATATCTTCTTAGGAAGATTAAATGATGCCTTGCCTACATGTTGATGAAAGGAACCACATAAATTGATATTGCTAGACCCGCCAATTTAATTCTTAAATACTTCTCGAATCTGTCTAGTCATTTCAGCTCTGCCCTCTCCCCAGGATCTCATTATTTTTGCCTGCATTATCACAACACGCTCCTCATTACTTTTCCAGCCTCTGCTCTTTCAAGTTCCAGCCAGGTCTCTGTGGCATGTTCCTGGAACCCCTGCTTCCTGGGAGGATGGCGCAGATATACAGGCAGCTATAGTCTGAGATGGGGTGTGTCCAGCCAGCCTTTAATGGGAGCCAAACTTCCAACAGGTGGAGAGGAGCCAGTCATGAAAACACCTCCCCTGGGTCAAACTAGGGAATAAAACAGGACTCCAAGTAATCTTTTAAAAATGCGAGTATAATCATTTTATGCTTCTGGGTAAAATCCATCAATGTTTCCACAAGACTAGGAGCAGACCCTTTAAACCACAATGCTTCATTTCCTTCCCCACCATACCCATTCAGCACCAGCCATCCACATACAGTTGCTGTCCTCTATAAACATATTCAATAAATCAGGAACAACATATTACACACCAAAAAAGTAAATAAATAAGCAATGAGAAGCAAAACAAAAACTTTCCATGAGGTTGTACACAGTCAATCCAGCTGTCAGAAAGTATTTACTTGAAGCCTAGTACTACTTTAAATATTTTAATAATTTTTTTGATGGCAGGATCTCCAAATGATATTCTAGACTCTATTTACAGGTGTGTTCATTTGAATACACATGAGTATACACATGTTTATACTCAGAATTTACAACAAAAGCAAAAAACCTCTTACTCTACTGTATGAATTTTTAAATATCCATATGATAAAATAAATTTGCAAAAAGTTTAGAAAAGAAAGAAATGACAGAAATAAACTGTGCATATATCATTTTTTGCCCACTCAAAAAGGTCTACCCTCCCTGTGGGCTGAACTTTAAGCAGCCCACTGGGTTGTTCATTTTGCTTAGAAGGAGAATTGGCAGGAGGTCTGTTTACATACTGACTCATGGGCTGTTGCTAATGGTTTGGCTGGATGGTCAGGGACTTGGAAGGAGCGTGATTAGAAGATCGGTAAGAGGCCTGAGGAAGAGGTATGTTGATAGACTTTTCTGAGTGGGCTAAAAACATGAAGGTATTTGTGTCCCATGAGAATGCACATCAAAGGATGACTTCAGGAGAGGAAGGTTTTAATAACCAAGTGGATAAGATGACCTGTTCTGTGGATACCAGTCAGCTTCTTTCCTCAGCAACTCCTGTCATTGACCAATGGGCTCATGAACAAAGTGGTCATGGTAGTAGGGATGGAGGTTATGCATGGGTTCAGCAACATGGAATTCCACTCATCAAGGCTGACCTGGCTGTAGTCACTGCTGAATGCCCAATCTGCCAGCATCAGAGAGCCACGCTCAGTCCTCTATATGGCACCATTCCCCAAGGTGATCAGCCTGCTACATGATGGCAAGTAGATTACAATGAGCCACTTCCATCACAGAAGGGGCAGAATTTTTTTTTCTTAATTTTTATTTTTATTTTTTTGCATGGGCAGGCACTGGGAACCAAAAGTGATTTGTTTTAATTGGAATAGACACATACTCTGGATATAGGTTTGCCTTCCCTGCACGCAATGCTTCTGTCAAGACTACCATCTGTTTACATACCAGAATGTCTTATGTACCATCATGGTATCCTATACAGCATTGCTTCTGTTCAAGGAATACACTTCATAGCAAATGAAGTATGGAAATGGGCACATGCTAATGGAATTCTCTGGTTTACCATGATCCCCATCATCTTGAAGCAGTTGGATTGCTAGAATGGTGGAATGGCTTTTTGAAGACCCAGTTATGGTGCCAACTGGGTGGCAAAACCTTGCAGGGCTGGGGTAATGTTCTCCAGGAGGCTGTGTATGCTCTGAATCAGCCCCCAATCTGCAGTTCTATTTCTCCCATAGTTAGGATTCACAGGTCCAGCATCAAGGAATGAAAATGGGAGTGGCTCCACTCACTATTACCTCTAGTGAGCCACTAAGAAAATTTTTGCTTCCTGTCCCTGAAACCTTGAACTCTGCTGGTCTACAGCTTTTAGTAGCAGAAGGAGCAGTGTGACCACCAGGAGAAACAACAATGATTCCATTGAACTGGAATCTAAGACTGCCACCTGGTCACTTTAGGCTACTCATGCCCCCGGATCAGCAGGCAAAGAAGGGGATTACTTTACAGGTTTGGGTGATTAACCCTGAATATCAAGGGGAAATAGGACTGCAACTACAAAATGGAGTAAAGATGTTTTCCTGGAATACAGGCGATCCCCTAGGACGTCTCTTGGCATTACCATGCCCTGTGATTAAAGTCAATGGAAAACTGCAACAACCCAATTCAGGAAGGACTATCAATTGCCCAGAAACTTCAGGAATGAAGGTTTGGGCCACTCCACCTGGCAAAGCACAGCCAGTTGAGGTACTTGCTGAGGGTATAGGGAACATAGAATCAGTAGTAGGATCAGGTAATAATGAATATTAACTATGATCATGCGACCAGTTACAGAAAAAAGGACTGTAATGGTATGAATATTTTTTCTGTGTCTTGTATTGATTATCTATGCATTTGTACATAAAGCAAATATCTTTGTTTGCCTCTCCATTTTATCCCCTTTATCATATGACATAAGTTGTATCATTCATGTTATAGCATTTAAGTTGTAGGATATCAAGTTTAAGAGTGAATATTTCCCAAGGACATGTACCCATTCTGGAGAGATTTAATGCATTTTTTTTGTACGTAGGACAGTTGAGTGCTGATAGGTGAGAAAAAATGTGTCTGCTATTGTTTTCTGTTTAGAGATTAAGTACATTTTAAGGTGATGTACAAGTGCCAACAGACAATAATAAATCTATTATTATTTTCTATTTAGAAATTACATATGGTTTAAGGTGGAGTATATAACCTGATGCTCAGGTCCATGTGTCAACTTTGCCAGGTGACAATGCCTGGCTGTCTGGTCAAGCATGCATTGGTATCTGTAGCTGTGGAGACATTACATGGACTTAAATCATGGGTACGTTGGTTGCATCTATGGCTGATTACATCTGCAGTTGGCTAAGGGGAGTGTCTTCTGCAATGAGTGACACTCAGTCTAATCGCCAAGGTTTGTAAGGAGAATTCAGAAGAGAGAATCTCTGTTTCTGTTTCAGCCAGCTAGACTCTTCTGGGGAGTTCACTGAGGACCTTTTTTGGAGCTGCCAGCTTGTGGCCTTCCCTACAGATTTTGGACTCTTGTGCTCCTACTGTTGCATGAGACATTTTTACAAATCTCAAATTTACAAATATCCTCTGTTGGTTCTGTTTCTCTGGAGAACCCTGACTAATGCAAGCAGCATTGATCTTTTGATTTATCAAGAAATGTCTGAATTTAAAAATTGAATTTAAAAATTTCCAGAAATGATTCAGTTATGGCACAATGATAGAACCATGAAATTTAAGAAAGATAATTCAGAAAAGATGCCACTTATATAGTATATAGATCAAATTAATTTCTTAAAACACCTGTATATCTTAGATATAGGACACAAATGATCATGTGCCAGGCTCTATGGAGTTCTTTTATTTATAATGATATTACATTTTGTAAGTGCTCTGGTATCCATTATGCTACCATGCTCTTTAATTCGTTCTATCTGCCAAGTAAATTTGGTGATATTACCCTCCTGCTCTCTCAATCCATGCTATTCATCCCAAAGTGAAACTTAGGGAATGCAAATACTTTGTCGAATTCATGGGTAATCCAAGTTAGGTGTATACATTTAACATTAGGGATCTTTCCAATGCTCTTTGAGAGATCAATAAAATGTTAGTATTTCTTTTACTTCAGCATGTGCCATAATCCCTGGATTCATCACCACCTAGTTTTTCAAATTGTACATTATTTTTCAATGTTTGATCTTTTATTGCTTGTAAAATTTCTTAAAGAAAACAAGACTATGAAAGCGTTTTCATTTTTTTCCATTTATTATTCTTTTCCTGATATAAGCAGGTGGAAAAAAACATTCTGATCCTCTAATTTGAGCTGACAACTCCCTTCACTATATATTAAGATTTATTTCAGGACTTAGACTTACGAAAATGAAGCATATTGGTTAAAACAAGAGTTAAGTTTTAGTTTATATATTGAGAGGTTTCATGGTTGAACTGAGAGTCTGTGAATAGAAATATACAGTCCACTGCACAGCTTGGACAGTGGCTGCTCCAAGACATAAAATAATCAGTTAATGATAAAATATATCTGGTGAGGTTAGTCTAAATGCAGACAGATCTTTGCTCCTGTATTTGGGCCTGGCCAGCCTTCCCTCCAGAAATCCCCAATTCCCAGTCTCATCTCCTTAGGTCTCGCTCAAGGCCTTATTCCAATGTTACCTTATAAAAGATGACATCCCTGATTGCTCTCACACCCATACGTTATATCCCTCTTTCCTGGTTTATTTTAACCAAAGCACTTAGCACCACCCAATATATATTTTATTTATCTGCTATTTCTTTTCTAAAATTATCCATTGCCTAACATATACTTCCTCTTACTAGAATGCAAGTTTCATCAGAGCAGAACTTTATAGATATGTACTAGAGTATCCCACACAGTAGAAAATTTACAATTATTTAATTGTTTAGTGAATTAAATCCATGAAAAGGATCATGTACACCCTATCAAACTTAAACTTTGGCACTAGGTCTGCATCATATCCATGAGCAATTTCTGGTTTAAGCTGTCTTACATAATGGAGGCAGGAAATCTATTAAATTTTTGAGGCCTGACATCTAGGAGAGAGGATGGAGGGGAAAGCATGACATACAATGCCTTTGTTAGCTTGATGAAGGAAATTTGAGCCCTGGAGAGGTAGAAGAACACAAGGGGAAATAAGGATGGTAACTCAGAAGTATACAGAGGGTTGGTCTGTCTGTTCGCCTATATATCTATCCATCCATCCATACAAGCATGTATCTATATATAGCCATACATCCACATCTCTATCCCTACATCTACCAATCATTTATCCACCTGGAGATAGGAATGGAGGAAACGGCATGTACCCTTTGAGCCACCACCCTCCACAGGAAAGGAGAAAGTGAAAGTGGCAAATGCCCAGCAGACCTTTGCACAAAAAGGTAACATCTAGCACCATATGAAGAGAGATTTACTAGTGTCTTCCAGAATTAAATGGCAGGGGAACTTTGTAGGGGTTTGAAGTCATGTGTGAGGCATGAAGATACCAACGTTTTGAAATTTGGATACAAAATATAAATATAACTACATTTGAACCTACAAACTGATGAGGCACAGGTGTAATGTAAGATATGTAATCACCAAAGAAACAACCGGAACAAGAGTGACCATCATTTAAGATTTTATGGAAACCCATTCAGATTATTACTGCCTCAGACACAACAAATAATTACTAATTATTTTTACTTCACCTGACGTGCAATGCATATGCATTTTAAACTAGGCAAGGTATTAGACACTGGGCACTTGAATAAAATAAATCTCTGACCTTGAAAAGTTTAGGATCTCATTGGGGAAGTGAGGTAATGAATTAGTAATTACTCCGGTATAGCAAGATCTATAATAGAGATAAATGAAAATTTCTTCAATTACATAGATGATGATGGATATATTGTAGGTATACGAATATTGGTTAATGGTTTATTTTATAGACTAATGGAATAAACAATGTTTACACCAAAATGATAATTTATCTCATAGAGAACTAGCTTAAAAAAATAGTTAAAACTAATTCATGAATATTCTCATTCTGTTCATTGTTAGGTCACAATCCGCAAACTAATTTCAACTTATTTATTTATCTACGACCTCACAGTTTTCACACACCACCACCAGAACCTGTACGGAAAATCTGTGACTACTGTATGCCATGATTACATTAAGTGGAATTTCACTCAGTAGTCACAAAAGCAAATTGATGTTCTATGAAGACAGATGTTCAATCACAATATAAAATTGAAAGAAAGCAATTTGAAAATTTCTTGCTTTCTCAACTCTAATGCCAAACAAGAAAGATTATGGAGTAAGCAGAGATTGGTACGATTTATCTCAGGCTTCCAAATGAACAAAGAATTCTGTTCTACTCTAGCAACTGTGGCCTGGGTCTAGAGCTTTCTTTCTAATCCTGGGTATTTCAGAGCATCATGTCACAAAGTGTGGACTTTGATCTCTCAACAGGCACAGTTATCCAAAGCTACATGGAACAGGTTCAGTCTGACTGTAAGAAAGTCCTAAACATCCATTGTTATTTCCTACTTAGTATAGTGAAGCCTTCTCAACATGACTACTGAATTTTTCTGATGAAATGACATTAATAAGGAAGATATCTACATTTTTCTGCAAGCACCAGAAGAAGAAAACAAAAAATAAATAACAGGAGAAGTAATAGACAGAGAAAAATGAGGATGGAGAACCACCAGCTGAGAAAGTCTGGTTTTTTGAACTATAATTTTGCAAGTGTTTCCCTGCCACTTTTCTTTTAAGTCTGCTTTCACTTTGTGTCACTTATCTCAATAAATGTATTCTGTACACTTTGGTTTTCAGAGTCTGTTTTCAACTTAACACCATCCAGTAACTGTATAATTTCTGCTTCCTCCACTCTTCAGTAACTCAGCAAGCCCCATTCCGGTGCTTCCCACCTCCAAATCAATTGAATCAGAATCTACTGCTGAGAACCTTAGAACAGGCCTTTTAAACAACCCCCAAGGAGAAAAGGAGATATTTTTATGGTCAGGCAAATTCGAGAATCACAACTGTACTTCCTGGGCCTGGAAGGTTTCCTTGTAGCACATCTAGACATTTCTATTGAGTTTTAACACTTGAGTCTCACATTGAGAGATGCCTTTCATAAAGTTAGGAGAGTCCTCAATTGCATATGTGTAAAAGATCCTGGGCTTACAAAGATGCTTAAGAGAATGCTCAGATTTGGTGTGAACATTCTGAGTTTATCAGTTTGAAAGGCAGGAAAAGTACTGACATTGTCCCACATCTATATCCTCAGATATTGTGATGCTTATCAAGAAAGCAACTTGCTAAAAGGCTATGTCTTTGCAACCTGATATCGTTCTTCCTCCAAGTTTATTAGCATTGTTACAAATACTTAGAATAAATATACTTAAATAAAGATATCTCTAAGTGATGGCATTTCCATTACTGAGGCACAAGGGAAAGAGATATGCTTGGCCATCATGTCTTTTTACTGAGGCCGAATCAGATCACCATTATCACCACAACCACCACCACCACCATCACCCTCATTATGTATCAGGTTCTGAATCAGAACTTTAATATCTGAGTCCATTAGTCTTCTCAACATCAGCAAAAGGAAGGTCGTATGGTTTTACAGATGAGGAAACTGACACTTAGAGAATTTAAGCAACTTTTCCAGCTACTATGTTTGATCAGGGACAGGGACAGAGGTCAAATAAAGATCTGCTTGGCTTCAAACTCAAGTTCTTTCTGCTAAACTGCTTTCCAAGAAGGTGGCCACAAACTCTGTCCATGCCTAAGACTGATGCTGCATTCAAGGGTGTTTACTTGGAATTTCCAGTTTTCAGGAAACTAAGATAGAACTGGAACAAGTTAGCAATTTAAAGAAAACTATCATCTTCTATTGTTGGTAAAGGCTTCAATGTATTTTTTTATTAAACAAAAGGGCCTTTGGAGTTTATAGTATGTCTTCTCTATGAAAACATATTTGCATATTCTGTAGCTGAAAAAGGCAATTAGTAATTCATGAGTAATTTGGGAAATTCTGGTCATAAAGTTGTAGATATTTACATATTTTCCATAAATTACAGTCAAAAACTATAATTTGTTCAACTGGAATCCTGCTAAAAGCTTAAATTTACATAGAATATCCAAATGCCAAATGTTGACATGCATTTTTAAAACCAACATATTGGGGCTATTTCCTCACATAATTTAATTAAATTCATATTCCACACCAGAAGCAATAAGGTTTGTTTTCTTCCACTGAGGGAACAAAAGACAAAATGCTTCATGCACAGTTAGAGCAAACACTAGGAAATAACTTGCAAACCTACTAAGCATGACAGTAGCAAGAAATGTTTAGTCAACATACATAGTGCAAGTATCTATTCTAGAAATGGAACAAATAATGCCCTTTATAGAATTGACTTATTAAAATAAAATTATAAACAGATATTCAAAAACTGAAGAGAAAGTGTGGTGGTCAGGGAAGGATGAACCAAAAATTTGAAATTACATCTTATTGTGAAAAATTAAAAGTATTCAAGGTGGAAATTTATAAAATTAATGTCTAAAACTGCATCCATAAAAACTGTTCCAAATGCTTGAATTAAATAGCAATAAATTCTATTCATTCATTTATTTTCTCAAGGAAGAAAACATATTTAATAGGTGCCTGCGATTTCCGAGCAAACTGTTAGATGATAAATCAATAAATGATCTGCCTTCAATAAATGTTGTAACAGTTTTCCTCCCTCTTTCCTTTTCTTTTTTCTCTTTCTTCTTTTAAATTTCAGTCATTCAGCAATTCCTTCATTCATCCAACAGTGATTTGCTGACTGCCTGTCTGCTATATGCTGGACACTGTTCCTGGTCCTGAGGATAGAGCAGTTACCAAAACACGCAAACTCTTTGCTTTCATTGACCTTATGTTCTATTGCGGGTATGGAGGTGATTATAGAAATAAATGTTACTTGGAATCATATGAAATTGTCATTTTTATGAGTCAAAAAGTTTTGGCTGCCAGCAGTTTTATATAGCTTAACCCTATATATCTCAGGGTATTCAGAGCTGTGAACGAAAAGCAGTAGAACTGGTTTGGGACAACCATGGGGCTAAGCATATACAGAGGAAGACCTGGGGGGGAAATCACTGAAAACTTTTGAGAAGAAGATCATCATGATAGAGTTTAATGTTTTTAATGGACCCTTCTGTTAGCTAGGATAAGAGAAGACAGGAGCTGGGTAGGAATTAGGGTGGCCTGGGAGGATAAGGATTCCAGGAAAAAGGTAAGCAATGATTAAAATAATTGCATGGGCCAAGGTGGACTCAGAGAGTGATGAAAAACAATAAAATTTTGAATATATTTTAAAGAAGCCTTAAGCTAGCATATTGGATCTGTACTATGAAGGAAAGAGAAAATTCACTGATAAGGACAAGGGTTTTGGTCTCGGCAATGAGAGAGACGAAGCATTTTAAGGAGAAAAAGGTTTGGATTTGAGGATTGAGGAATAACTTTTATCAGTTTCAGTTGGAAATTCCTAGCAGATATTTAAGTCAGCCACCTTAGGGGTGTTCGGAGTTACAGATTTAAATGTGGAGTCATTATAATGATATTTGAAATTATTAAAAAAGCATGATGTTGGATGGCACTTCCAGGAGAATGATGTAGATGGAGGATGTGTTTAAGAATTAAACCCTAGGGTTTTCTGACATTAGATGTGGCATTGACAAGGAAAGATGCAGAAAAGAACACTGTAAAGAAGTGGCATGCGAAGTAGGAAGAGGAGAGGATGGTGTCCAAAAAGTCAATTGAAGAATGAATCTAAAGAATTCAAGTTGGTTAAGTATATTAACTCTTGCTGAAAGCAAAGTCAAATAAGGAACAAAAATTGTCCGTAGTTTCAGCAGCACCGAGGTCATTGGTGACCATGACAACAGTTACTTGGTAGAGTCATGGGTGTGAAAGCATCACTGGAATGGGCTCAAGAGCAACTCTAAGGAGATGGATGAAAAATAGAGAACAGTTAACCAATTTGAGCAGTTTTCCTTTAAGACTGTAAGGAGGACCGAGGTCATAGCAGGGAGGAGAGACTTCTTTTTTTAACATGGGAAAGGGAGAATATTATTTCCATGTGATAGAAATTAGCAACGAAGAGATAAATATTGACGATAGAGAAAAGAGAGGGACAGCGGCTGAAGTGAAGCTTGGGAATAGAAAAGGAAATCAGATTTGGTGCACAGGGTGGAGGACTTGGCCTGAGAGACAGAAACATGATCTGTTAATGGATTCAACTGAAGGGTAGGCAGGGGGCACACATACGTGTACTGAACGCTGCTCTCTATAAACTGTAACAGTGATGAAAATAGTAAATACCTGTATTAGTTTCCTACTGCTGCTGTAACAAATCACCAGAAATGTAATAGCTTAAAACAACATCAATCACAATAGTTTTACCTTTTGCTTCTGGACGTCAGAAGCCCAAAATTAGTCTCCTTGACTAAAGCCAAGGTGTCAGCAGGAATGGCTCCCTTTAAAGTCAGAATCAATTTCCTTGCCATTTTTCAGCTATTAGAACCCACCTGCCTTGCATGGCTCATGGACCCTTCCCCACATCACACCCATCACTCTTGTTTCACCTCTTCTCTTATGCATTCTGATCCCTCTTCCTGCCTTTTATGACAACTCTTGTGATTATATTCGACCCACTTTTAAAATCCAGGAAGATCTCCCCATGTCAATATCCTTAATTTAAGTATGTATACAAAATTCATTTTGATATACAAGGTAACATATTCCCAGGTTCTGGGGACTACATGGACACACTTGGGGGACTATTAATCAGCCTGTCACAGAAGCTCACACTGAAAACTGACCATAGCTAGAATTTGTTCTAAGAATATTACCTGTATCAATTCATTTAATCTTTAATTCTTTATGCTACGTTTTGTTATTCTTTTACCATTTTACAAATGA
Organism: Tamandua tetradactyla; assembly: GCF_023851605.1. Classification (NCBI taxonomy): domain Eukaryota; kingdom Metazoa; phylum Chordata; class Mammalia; order Pilosa; family Myrmecophagidae; genus Tamandua; species Tamandua tetradactyla. The sequence continues at coordinate 63,643,431 of NC_135334.1, read as the reverse complement.
AACCTTGGCAGAGAAAGATTTAAAAATGTGCCCAAGTTCACACAGCTAGTAAGGTGAAGAGCCAGGCTTGAGCCCAGCCAGTAGGACTTTAAGTACACTTACTCTCTTAGTGATAGAAACACTGTCATGAATCTACTGTGTGCTCTGCTTTAACATCTTTCTTTAATTAATTGTGTAATATTGTTGAGCCTTGGTTCCTTGTCAGGTAAGTATGGAGAGAAGGTCTACTTTCTAGTACTGTGAAGAGAATTTAAAAAAAAAATAAAAAAGACCTCGCGAAGTGATTGAGACTAATCCTACACACACACAAACATAACATTGACATATTCAAACACAACAATTACTTTTGAGACAACGATTTGCATAATTGTTCCTCCTAAGACTGATTTGGACTATTTCTATCCAATCACATTCAGCAAGAAGAATTTTCCAGCTTGACTCAGTGGTCATAATTACACATTGCCTGATTTCTTAAGACTCCATGGACCCTAAAATAATTGATGTATTTACTCTAATATAATTGTGACTTGGACTATGTGATGAGTACACTGAGTATGTCATCACTTCTGTGAGTGAGCCTAGTGGAAACAAGCACGATGTTAAATCTCAGGGACTTGTTCTCATAATAAGACATTCATTAATACATACTTTTCAGAATGTTTTTAAATGGAAATGAACAGAATTATGCTGGATTTGGGTGGTTAAAGCAAGACAATAATGATTCCTGTCTTAATTTACTAAACCAACTTTTATCAAGTTGACACCATGCTGACTAAGACATAGTCCATGCCTTCAAAAGGCCAGTAAGGAGAGTAGAGAAGAGAATTAGCAATTATGTACAGCATGAAAAGTGCTGGGAGAGAAATATGCAAGTGGAACAATGGGGACAAGAAGAGGGGAGGTGAATCATTGGCAAGAGGGACAGGATGAGGAAAGATCTCCTCAATACAGATTCTTAATGGAGTTTTTGCAGAATGACTTAATATCAGGATAAGGTATGAAGAGTAGTGGGAGAAGGGTAGCCCAGAAAGAGGAAGGTGAGAAAAGGTCCAAGGTCATCAGGCCATGGGATCTGAAGGTTTCTGCATGCCAACTGTCAGGGCATGCTAGTCCAATTATGATTTCTGTTACCCAGCACCACAAGGCTCCCATATGAAGGCTTTATACAAGCTGCGGCTTTATTGTAAATATATGTGCCAACCATGAATTAACATTCACTTTCCATTAATTCATCATTGTATTCAATCCAGAACATACACTATGAATCATAAAACCTGTTTGAGGACATTTCAATTTCAAAATAATTTTTATGTATGCACTATTAGGGATACTTAAATATCTGTCACTGGTTCTTTTTCATAAAATAATTTCTTATTTTAGTGGCTCCAGACAGGATCTATTTAGTTTGACATACATTTTAACTGTTAAATGTTATTTTTCTATTAAAATTCATAAAGTCAAGGAAAAGTTCAATTCAATACAAGTTAAATGCCTTACCTCCCACCTTTCATCTGCACAAAGCATATAATTTCCCTAAAATTATGCAAAAATTAGCTAATTAAGATTTAATTTGCTAATCCTTGCTCAGTTAAACTAGTGACATATGCAAATTGCCCACTGAGCCCTTTAAAATTTTCGAAGCAAATGATAAACAAAATTTCTTTTCCGTTTTAGAAAATGTAAAGAAACTGGTGATTGACACAACAGAACATTAGATAGTAATAAATACTCTATAGTTGTATTAGAGGACAAATTGGGATGTTCATAAAAAGCTGCAACACATGCACATGTATATTAATTACAAGGTCTCAAGGACCATGTGGACAAAAAGAAATTCACAGTGGGCCTCTTAAAAGAGAATATTTTCTCTCTCTCTCTCTGTTTTATAAAATTATGGAAATTTCTCCATGTTTTCTTAAACATTGATTTGCTGCTTTTAGTCTGGGAAAAAATTCTGTCCAATGAGAAACAGAGTATCTACTATACTGTCAAGGGAATTAGTTGGAATGACCTGGCAATGAACTTCCTTGAGAAGGGGTCAGCAAATATCACTATGCTTTGGGAGTGTTTTATGAGCCCAAATTATTCTAATTGCTTTACTAAATCATTCAGTATTAAAGCATCTGTGATGGTGTTGTATAGATATGGATTGAACAAACAGAAAGAGATATTCTGTGTGTGTGTGTGTGTGTGATAAAGACATCTGATGTTTGAATGTACTGAAAATTGATTTTTCAAATAGCTAAAGCACACAGGAGTTTTAAAGAGAATCATATTCAGTACATCCTAAATAGTCTTTAAAAGAGGATAGGATTTATCTATTGATAAATATTATTCCTAATTTTATTATAGCATGATACGATATTGTTTTAAATAGCTGAATGCTATATTTGAGGATTACAAAACTGATATGTAAAGTTCTAAACTATTGAGTGTTTGGGAGTAGCTTTGGACTTGGGAGTAGCTTTGGACTTAGGAGCTCAAAAACTCTAAGATAATATCAATTTGTGTCATTTTAAGCAACTAAGTTGGTGGCAATTTTTATGGCAGTGATAGGAAACTAATATTGCTTTTTATTATCATTATTAACAGTATTTACAGAGAATACACAATGTTTAGTTGGACTGGGAAAGTTCTATGCTTATCTTTGTGGATACCTGGATGTCTGGTTTTGACTATTAGCCAGGCAAAGGCAGTTAGATTTATCGTGCACTTGTTAAAGTTTGAGACTCCCTGAGAACCTTCAGAGACAGTTTGTTTACTGATGGCCTCTGCTTGGCACAGCCAATTAAACAGCTTGGCTTGGCTTTATGATCAGAGGGACATAAAAAGACCCACTAGAAATTTCTACCTCAAGTTCTCTAGAGCCATGCTTCCTGCCACAATTCTTGGCACTTCAACCTGGAGACAAAAAGCTTCCGCAGGTGAATTAGAATCCCAGGGGACTCAAACCTGGGTGCTGCTCTATCAATGATGAAGGCCTGCACTCTTTCTCTTACTATATTTGTTTGCCTTTAAATAAAAGCCTTATGTGAAAAGCCAAGGAATCTCCTAAATTCTTTCAAATATTCAAGCTTGAAAATTTCTGCACTATTTTAAGACCATTCTTTGAATATGCTGCTTTCTAAATCAATTTCTAGAAATAATATGACCTCTTGTTACAGGGATTCAAGGATATTTTAGAGAGATTAGTTCTTCAATGTCCCATTATTTGCACTAGGATTTCACTCTGAAATTTTATTTCTTAAATGCTTACATACCCCAAAAGATTACTGTGAATGCAGTGTACACCAAACACTGCACTGTACAACCTGCAAGACAGCTTTCAACATCATTTGCATCATTGGCTTATATTTCATAGCCAGGCTTCCTTTTAAATTCTCATTAAAATGATTCAGAAGATCCTCAAAACAATTGCCAGTGTGGCAGATTAGCAGACATGCAAAGAGCCCACTTGCTCTGAAGTGCATTTCATGTTATAGCAGCAGAGGGTAATCAACCAGAAATTAATCCTTTTCATATTGTGACCCATTTAACTGTGAAGTGAAATGTGATCTTGACATTGAGAATTAGAGTTGCTTGCAATCAGGCAGGAGCAATGCCATTCAAGTGACACCATTTTGTGAGGTTTCAATTAGTTCACACGATAGGGGGCTGTACTATGACAGGAGCATGAGTCAAACCACTATCAAGGGGTTATCAAAACGGAGTTGCTTCAGCGAATCAATCAACTACTCCCTCTTTGCTCATAATTGAGTTTAGATGTCTCTCTCAGGAGTTGATTAATATGGAGTCTTGTGGAGGTTTTGGTCTCAGATGTTGAAGTCTGGTGATCTTTCATTTTTTAAGGCTTCCTCCTGAAACACAGATTCCTCTCATCATGCAATAATGATCAAGGTGTAAAGAATCCCTGCAGGATTCATGATCAGAGACAGGGAGTTGAGTGCACAAGAGGAAGTTGCTAGCTTTTAGCCCTCATTGACCATTCATTCTTTAAAACTATGCCCAGTCGCATTGCTTCACTGAATTAAATAGCTGGAGGGGGGAAAAAAACCCATGCATTTAAAAAAATTTCTCATACATTCAATGATAAAGTTTGGTTATATTAGATATTTAATAGGCTATGCCAACATGTGAACTCATTCACATAACAAAAATTTAACAAAGTGTTTGCTACACACCAAGGATTGTGTTTGATGATACTAATAAAAGTGAGTAATAATAATTCTAGCATTTATGTGCAGCTTTCATATATATGGAGTCTGAAAACCACAAAATAGGGTAGGTTCTAGAATCCTACCTAGAAGTTTAATTCTCATTTTACTGAGCTCACATCCTTAATTAAAACCCCACATTTTACAAATCATGTGCTTATTTGTAAATATGGAAATGGAAACATCATTTATAATAGAGACAAATGTAAACAACCTGTAACGGAATATTATGCAACTGTTGCAAATCATGTTTTCAAGATAATTAATTGCATGAGTGAATCCTCAAGATTAAGTGTACATTTTAACAACAGCATATCAAAGTGAATATGCATTATGAGTCCAATTTTTGTTGGAAAATACATGCACAGAAAGAAGACTTGGAAAAAGTAACCAAAAGTAATTCTATGGGGACAGGATTTTGAAAGGCAGTTTTGCAACAGGGATAGCAAAAACTGAGAAGATGTTCATATCATTGGACTCAATAGCTTTATTTCATCAGACTACAGTTTATGATTTTGAAAAGTCAAGAAAATCTGAATATAATTAGGTAAAATTTATGTTCGATGTTCAAAACAGTTAATGAATAATTTCAATGATATGAGAAACAGTGATATATAAAATGAGAATATTGGTAAATAAAACCATTGGATTGTTTTCAACCATGCAAATATATCGCATGCATGTCAGTCACGTGGCCTTGCAGCTATGACTAAAGATACAAACATAGCCTTGGATTTGATAGAGTCAAAGTGCATATTGTGAGGGTTGCAAGGGCACTTCAGTTATAGAGTTCTCGCCTGCCATGTAAGAGACTGGGTTCAATGCCCGGTACATGCACTTCCCAAAAACCAAGCAAACAAGTAAACAAAAAGAAAGCAAAAACAACAAAAATTCACCAAATGGTGCTTCAATAATGGGATATTCAAGTGAAAAGAGAATGAAATGCAACCCCAGCCATACAGCATACAAAAAAAAATGCATCTCATTTTAGCATCTAGGAAAATAATGAGGCCCTTCTTTAGACAAGAAGACCCAAGACAATACTGTCATTTTTAAAGATTTTAGGGTTAGGTACAAGATAGTTAAATATAGTCACCAAAAAAATGCAGGAGCTAATCAAGATATTTGGCTGATTGGATAAACTGAAAACTTCCTCATGTAGAGAAGAGATTTGAGTGACTTAAATTTTGGGGACTGTAAGAAAAACCCCTCTTTTTTCATGAAGTCCCTAATACAGACTATAAATAGGCTTAATGTAGCCCAGCAAAGACCCCCAAATGAATTTAATCAGAGTTCAGACAAAATCTCTGCTCATACTACAAACTCTATTTGACAAGAAGCTTTCCCATTAAAATCATTTAGGATAATCTATACCTTTTTAGTTAATAATCATTAAGGATTAAAAAATAATAAAAAGAAAATTAAACCCATATGTGATATGTCTGAAACTTAAGAAGGAATTATAAATATTTTGATTTTTTAAGATTTGCAATGTATAAGAGAATTAAGCCTGTTATAGAAAGGTTTGACTTTCTAAAGTCAAATTACCATGAATAATCAATTTTTCAACTTACTGATGATATTTAGTAAAAATCTAATTATGTTTATATTGCAATATTGGAACATTTAAGAGAATTTAAGATTCCTCATACTTGCGAATTTCACTTTGTAGATTTAAGTACTTCGAAATTTTTATTTGTTAAGCTCAAAAACTGAAGTATTTAAAAATGGGACTCAATTATATTACATCCATAAATGCAGTTAAAAATAATTAAGAATACTAGAAACTTTGTAATTGGAATAAAATATTAACAAAGGCACCCCAGAACTGAACTTCTAAAATATGCTAAATTTAAAATGGTTTATGTGTCAATACTAAATTTATTTAATGGAGAGCTAGGTTTCTAATTTATAATATCAGTAATAATAAGAACAATATACCTCTAAATGATCATCTTTTTATATGTTAAAACCTGCTATTGAGGATATTGGGCAATTTACATATCAATATCATATGCTTATGAATGACAAATCTGAAAGAAAATGCACCAAAATGTCATCATTGTTAGTCCCCATTTTATGAGACTTTTAAATATTTGATATTTCCTCAATTTTCTATAATCAACATATATCATTTTATAATCTGAAAAACTTTAAAGATTGATTTTTTAATAAAATTTTATTATGAGTTGCTTCTTTCTCCTAAACACAACATGGCATCTAACCTCTGGGGAAAAAAAAAGAAAGAGTAAAAACATAAACTCTTTTGCATTTTGGAATTAAGTTGCATCAGATGTTTTGCTGGTTCAAACATTACACAGTAACTGAGTATTTTCCTAAAATAACAACAAAATGTGCTAAGATTTATATACATTTATATAAAGTCATTTGGTCAGTGGACTTGTTATCCTTTTCAATAAGTATCTTATTGAAAAAAGTATTCTTCGATCACAGGAAATAGGTTGTGGGCTGGAAATAAAAAAAATACTCATTGCAAATGATCAATTCTGCAAACATTTTACCATTTGACAGCAATAAGATTGTGGACAAATGACCATCTTCCATTACTGTGTGCTTCCTCTTCTCTAAAGTGAGAATAACAGCATCACTTCACAGGGGCATCATCAACATTTAAGATCAAATGAAAATGAATACAATGTCTAAAAATTATAAAATCCTATACAAATGGAAGGTTACTGCTCTTATGCATTCTTCACAGATATGTCACAATTGCAGAAAACATGTCTCATTTTCATGATAACTAAAATTTAGGCGAAAAGAGAAAACAGAACTTAAAAAAAAAAAAGAAAAAGTGCCAGCAAATAGGTAGCACACATATGAAAAAGGCAAAAGCGCTCAAATGATTTTGAGGAAAAAAATGACGGTTTGATATTTAAAATACCGTAGGATATGAACCCTAGCAAGTACCTGAAATGCATTCTTGACATAGTAACCTAATGTGAGAAGCTCTGCAATAGAGATGGGCACATGTTGGCTGCCAGTGGAGTTTGTGGGTGGTTGAGAGGAGCATTTGACGCGAGAGAGGTTATAGAGAACTTCATGGGGATGTTTGCTCAGGGTTTTGATTAATGAGCAGAAGTTCATCAGGCAGAAAAGAAAAGTATTATTTCAGGAAAAGGGGACACTCATAAACTCCGCTGAGGATGGTTGTGACGCATGACTCACTATTGGTTCCTGGGTACAGTTCAATCATAAAGGATCCTGCATCTCTAGAGACTGGATAACTTCCAGGAAACAAAAAGAAGAGGCATTGGATTGATGCTGTGCACCTCACTATTTCCATTTTACAGTTACGGTTTTTCTGCTGTGTATCAAGGTGCTTTTCTATGCAATGAAATGTTAATTTAAAAATCAAATATTTAAGGCAAGGATGCTATGAAGGAACTGTTGGATATTAAGCAAATATTTTTCCCTTCAAGTGTTTGCTCCTTAAAGGACAAACAATGCTCTCAATAAAGTAGCCATGTACAAATAAATGACGTGATGGTGGGAAAGCACAAAGTGACAGTGAACATTTCTGTTTTAAAAGGCTAATGACCATGCAGCCTCAGATAAATTCCCAGGTTGTATTGCTACCTTTACCTTTTATAGTATGCTTGCTTTTCCTTCAGTGTTTTCCTTAACAGCTTGCAGTTAGGCAGAACTGTTTAAGAGTCTTAGAATTCCCTGGAGATCAATTAGAAGAAGGAAAATCATTGTTCCTGACAGGTGCATAATTGTACTGACACTTAGAATCACTCACCAACTCATCCGAAAAAAAAAAATACCCAAACTAACCTTTGGGAAGGAGTCAACCAAGATTTGCCAACAGCAGCACTTTTACTTCCTTTTGCATGATGAAATAATTAACTATTCATTCATATACAGATTCTTACATATCCCTTGGGAATAGCAATAGAAGGGAAAAATGCAAATTATTTGCCCACAGTTTAAAATATGGTTCAGAAGGATTATGTAGTGTCAAAACATATTTTTTACTTTAAAGAAAAGGATAGTCTTGGGAAGGGAGTAGGGAAAAGAGTATTCTTTGCATCATTCTTCACCTCTGACAGGATGAAGGTCTCAGACGCTTTTTCTTTTTCTTTTTCTTTTCCAGGTTAATCGAGATATGAGTCACACATCCCCCAGCTCACATATTTAAAGTGGGCAATTCAATGCTTTTTTTTTTAATTTTATTTTATTCACACAGTAGTATAACCATGACCACAATTCAATTTTAGAAGATTTTTATCCTACCTAAATGAAACCCCACGTCCATTAGCAGTCACTCCCCACCTCCCAACAATTTCTGCTTGAGAATATATTCCCAACCCTAAACAACTACTAATCTACTTTCTGTCTCTACAAATTGGCCTATTCTGGAAATTTCATAAATAGAATCACACATTATATGGTATCTTGTGAGTAGCTTTTCCGCGTGAAATGCTTTCAAGTTTTAGCAGGTATCAGTACTTCATTCTTTTATTGCCAGATACTATTCCATTCTATAGATATGCCATATTTTATTTATCTGTTCATCAGTTTATGAACATTTGGGTTGTTTCCACCCTTTGGCTATTTTGAATAAAGTCGGTATGGACATTTGTGCACCAGTGTTACATGTACAAATATTTCCATTTCCTTCAGGTGTAGATTTAGGAGTACAATCCTGGATTATATGGTAGCTATATGTTTAAATTTGTGAGCTCCTTTAATGATTTTTCATTATATTTTTTGAGTTATTTTCTTTGTATCTTTGAGATTTGTCCTGATCCTAGCAGGGTTCTTCTTTGCTCTCTTGTTGGGTCTTTCTGGTAAACTACTTGTCCTTTGACTTAGCTTGTTAGCTCTCCAGAAGCTACTAACTCCTCTTAATTGCTTACTAGGAAACTCTCCATTGTTTTTCTAGAGTACTGTTTGAACTATCCCACACTCTTGTTTCAAATAAAGTCAGTTCCTTGGGAGAGCCTTAAAGCTCTCTATCTTAAAGACTGCCTCCCCCCCTGGGCAAAATCTCTGTACCACTGCTCAGAAGGTAGAAACTGTGTCCTGGTCCACTCCAAATGACAGTCCTGCTTTATGAGTAGAGGGCTGGGCCATGGCAGGAGCCTCTGTTTTTCTCAGACTGCCTGTCATGGTGCCGAACTTCTGCACTCTGAGCAAGGTGGGGTGAGGGCCATCAGTATTCTTAGCCTACCAGCCTGGAGTAGAAGAGATTCTACTTTATGACTGGGGACTGGGTGGGAGAAGGAGAACTTGGTTCTCTATGCTGCCTCCAATAGAGCTCTGAAACATGAGGCTAGGGTAGATGAGAACTGCAGACAGCCTGCTCCTCTTGGCATGAAACTATGGCTCCAAACTGGAATCTGCAGGGAGAGAACTTTCCAGCCCTCTTGGCTACAAATGCACAGGGTAAAGCTGTAATACAAAGATGTGGGGAGGGTTGTGGAGTGCGTCATACCTCAAATGCCAGACTCTTGCTGTTCTTATCAAGATGTAGTTTTTCTTGAACGGATGTCTCTCCGTTTGCTGTATGCCTTTACTACAGTTTCCAGAAACTTTAAATTATGACTTTTTTGGTTTGCTTTTTATTCTTTTTCAGTTAAATGGTAGTTTTCAGGAAAGAGGGTTTGCTGAGCACCCTACTTCATCATTACAAAACTCCCTTTTTCTTAGACAATTTCTTTTGAAGAGAAATAACAAATTTATGTGTCCTGGAACATTAGCAGCAGAAGTGATCTGATCCCTAGAAATACTTTGTTTTAAAGCTGGTTGACAAGTGATTATATTTATTTTATTGTACCAGAAGTATTAAATAACTTACATGCAAACTGTCATATTTACTCCCTGAAACTATTTTCACTTCACTACACCCCAATCTTTTTTAGCAGCCACTTAGCTTTAACTGTGTCATCAGTGATTCAGAACAGTAAACACAGCCTTTGTTTAAATTCTGTGCTAGACATTGGTTTTATAAAGGCTTTTCTCAGCATTAGAAAGAATTTGACTCATTGCTTTAGCAGCCATAGCAGACATTGCTAATTGATCACTGCAAGATTTTTGAGCCTGAATATAGCCTTCAAAATTCTTCTCAAGCTAGTAATCCAGACAATTCTTTCTCACAGATACTATTCTGTTATGTTGAGAGTTTATCAAATTAAATGTACAAAAGAGATGGCCAGAAAGAATGGCCCTTTTGCATGTCTTTGACTTAGATGTCAAAATTGCATCTCAATGTTGGAGGTCGCATTGGGACGCTGCACTACTTTTATAACTGTGCCACAAGACAAATAAACATAGTTAAATGTCAGCTTTAGGGTCAGATTAATTTAGGTTTAAATCCTTATTTCAGTCCATTCTAGCTATAGAAGCTGGAAGAAATTACTTGGTTTTCTGAATCTATTTCATTATATGGTATTGACTTACCTTTACATTCTTCAGAAACGTCTTGCCCCCCAGTACCTAGTTTCCCACAACGTGTGAATGATTTACAGCCCTCTTAATGAGTATACTGTTTTATATATTAGCTTTTTTATATGCCTCCTTGTTCTTGTTTTACAGGGTACCTTTCCTCTGTGCTAGGACTTGGACATATGTTACATCCAAATTGAGCATCATTTCTCTGTAACCTAATAAACATGATCACTGGTTTAATTATCTCACCATAACACCTTTTATAGACCTTTTTAATTTTTTTTATGAACAATTATTTTCAATTGAAATAAGGAGGTCCTTTGAGAAAGAAAGTTTTCTATTAGCTTAACTTTGTGTCTGTGTGTACCACCTGGAAAGTACTGAGCTTATGTTTCCTGCTGGACAGAATCCAATCAAGAGTTACAAATACACATTCAAATAAAAACAAATTTACAAAAAAAAGATAAAATTGTCCTCCTCCGTAATAAATACATATGAATGTTCCACTTAGGAAACACGGGTCTAAGTTTGCAAGCCAAAATGACTGTCTTTTCCAGGTTATTGGATCAGGATGGAAAAGAACACGGACATTTCAGTAGGCGAGCATTTGGAATCTTTAGCAAGTAAACGTATTGTTCTTAAATCAAATACTCTGCCTCTGAGTCTGAATTTAGGCCAAGCCTCTATCTTAAAAAAAAGTCATTGTGATTTGTTCCACCTTCCTAGCCTCATCTTTCTCTGCTACCTCTTTCATTTAATGTTTTAACAACACCAAATTCTCTCTCACCCTTTTCTCTCACACTTCTCATACTGCACATGCTGTTGCATCTGCGTAGAACAGCTTCCATATCCATTCTAAGCTTATTCACCTGATAAACCTATAATTTATTATTTGAAACTCAATTTAGGCTACCTCATCTGTGAAGTAGTTCCCGACTTCCACGAACAGGTTTAGGGATTACTTCTCCTGTTTTTTCACTGGAATGTGTGGAAATGACATGATTATGCTCTAATTGTACATTATGTAAGTCCTTTGAGGGTTTAAAATGGGTTATTTCATTTTCAATTCCCAGAGCATAGCATGGTTTCTTCTGTAATTGGAGGCTCAATAAATGTTTGTAAAATTAATGAATTGTAAATTAATTAACAGCAAAATTTTCTTACCCTGCTTCTTTCCCTATAAAATAGATACTGACCTAGTGACAAAAAAAGGCACCTCTTCCCTGCAGATGAAAGTTCAATGCATTGCTAGTAAAAAAGAAAAAATATATCTGAATACAGTTATTTTAAAGTTAAATACTGCCATCAGGAATGACATTCATATTTTGGGGAGGACTGGAGATGTAACATTTAAAAGTTCAAATTGAAAAATGTCTAATAAGAAGGACTTGGAGATTGTTTTCTTTCCTATTTTACTGGTTTCTGCATTGGTATATAAAAAAGGGGAAAGTACATTAATAAGGATAGCACAGTTTTTAGCATATTTTAATAACCACGCTCAAAATATGCATTCAACGCAGAGAAATATCATATTACATTATATTATTACAACTTTAATAGTAACTGATGGAGGTGAGGAGGTATAGGGATGAGGTTGACAGATGGAGGTGAATGAAAGGGAGATTTGCCCACAGTTTTTACAGAGTCAGGGGGGTCCTTTATAAAAAATTCAGGACTGACATTATTTACTATAATAATTTATTTTGGAAATCTAATAGGGTTTCAGACTAGTGTATCACATCAGATATTGATTCACTATATTTAATTTAACCGTTCCTTATGGTTAGACATTCAGGTATTTCATCTCTGCAAATATTTTTTCATGGTTATTATTCTGAATGTTTGGGATGAGTTAAAAAGTTAGGTTAGATGATATAAAAGAACATTTTTTTAAATAATGAAAATTCTTTCAGTATAATTATAATTCTAAAATCACGATGGAAACACTATCTCCAGAATTATTTAAGATATGAACAAAAAACATGGAAGAGGTGGCAAGATTGTGGATACATATATATATATATATATTTTTTTTTTTCTTTTTCTTTACCCTTATTAGGAGTAGCAACTCCTATTTATGGACACCTACTATTTCTTAGTCTCTGTGCTGGGTACCTTCCTCATATTACCTAGTTAAATACTTAAAATACTTCAATGAGGTAAATACTATAACATCTACTTGAAAGATAGAAAACTGAGGTTAGAGCCTATGATGGGGAGTTTGGTAAGAGAAGTCAGTTTACATGTAATGAGTGCCCAGATACATTGATATCCCAGTATTGTCCATATGAAGGATGGCCATACTCAGCATACACTATTCTATGTATGTATGTATATATGTACCATATGTATGTATGTATTTTAAATCTTGTGTTACCTGTAGAAAGAGCCTAGGCTTCAGAGTTAGACAGACTGAGAGCACATGATGGCTCTACCATTTATAAGGTATAAGATATAGGAAAAATTAGTTAACTTCACTGACCTCTGTTCCCTCCTCTAAGAAGTAAATTCAATGATATGACATGGCAGGTTTGCCATCATGGTTCTGTCCAATACGATACGGGAAGTATCTAGCAAAGTGCCTGACATTATCATTGCTAAATAACTGTCACTTTTTCCTATCATTTTATAATTATGAACCATTCACTTGGATGCTTTGAGGACTGAGGCCCCTAGTCTGTGCACGGGAGCTGAGGCTCAGCTAAGACATGAGTGAGCTCCAACAAAGAAAACAGCTGAACACTGAGTCCTCTCCTAACCTCTCCCCATTTCAACTCCTAGAGACCTGGCCAACACGATTTAATAATTCCATGAAGGAGACTGGAGGATTTATCTTTGGTTGAACAGGACCATATCAGAAGAAACAGGCACACAAACAGACACTAAAATTTGGAGTTACCCCAACCAAAATGCCAGAAAAATCACTATGCCATGCACACAGAGATTCAACAAGCTTTTCAAACCGTAAACATACAGTATATGTATTGTGTTTGAAAAAATAACTTGTCAAGGAAATCAAGTTATTTGTAGCCAATTATAAATGTTTATCTAATTTGAGTATAATTAAACCCCTTAGAAAGGCTCTTATCGAAACTTCTATTAATACAAAAGCATAAGTCTTTTTTTTTCCCCTACTTGCAATAAGACTGCCATGCTCAAGCATTTCTTCTCCTGGAACTAGATTTCTGATGCAGTTTTTTTAATACATTTTGATAAATCTATTTATGTGCTGAAGACTTTTGAAGGAGAGTTTACTTTCACAGATTATACCTGTAGAAGTTAATTACTTGCATTCTCTCTTAACACTTAATGAGGCTACTTTGAAGTTCTATTTTTAATGCCTGTAGGTTTTTAACTTCTTAATTAATTTCATTAATGTCCATTGCACTTAATTAAATACCAATATAACAGGCATCATCTATGCCTGGTACAAACATCACTGTGGTCAACTACAAAAGAGAACATCATAATAAATGGTGATGTAGAGTCAACTAGCCAACACCGTCTGGTGTTTACTTAGGGAAGATGCTTCCATAATCAGAATGCAACTCAGTCCTCACAACAGACTGTGCCACATGGGGCATAAAAAACTCTTATTGAGAAGATGGATAGATAATTTGACTACATGGTGAGGCATGTATTAGCACTATTCCCATTTTATCATAATAACTGATTCATGGATACCCAATTACTCTCTTACATGTTTTAAGATTGTGCTTAGTTAAAAGAGAGCCTATACTATTTGAAATGCAATACTTAAGGTAAGTTAAATTTTAACGTCTGTAGTAGGACTGTGGTACAAAAGAACATTGGTCTTGCCAGAAATCCACGCCATGGGTCTTGTCTCAGACACCAAGTTCCTACATTCCCTCTCTGAGTCTCATGAAAATGGGCTGTATGGATGGGAGATACACGCATAATATTATTTGAAGGCATCTGAGTCACTGTACTCCGGAAAAATTATTGTGCAAAAGATATCTCTGCCTGTGTGGTTATCAACTGGAGACCAATCACGGCCCCCGCGGGCCTGGTTTGTGGTTCCTGTCGACTCTCTGTGCTTTTTTTTCAACTGCATCATGGTAAGCAATGGGCCGAAAGCAGTGGAGCCGTGAGAGCGACATATGCTTGTAAATCAAAGTATACTTCAGTCTGACTCCCACTTTCGTCACTTAGAAACTGCACAAATTTAAAACTGCTGGAACACTCTAAACTTCATCCTTCTCCTCTTTAAATAAGGGATAATGTTACCTAGTAGAATTACTATAAAGACCATGTGCATAAGATTGTATATTTATCAAATCTAACAGTGTCTGGAGCGCATATATATTCAGAATATTATAACTATTAAATCCTTTCTCCTGAAGAAAAACCATAAAGAAAGCTTTGACGCCCAGGAAAACTTTTAAAGATATTTAAATAAGTACAAACTCCCTCTTATATGAGTTTGAATGGTGAGAATCATATTCTCTCTACACAAAAAAGTATTCAGTTTCTGAAGGGGAACATTTTGAAATCTACCCCTGACAGTTAAATTCTAACTGAGACATGCACTGAAGAGAGAAGTAATGAACGGGATGGGATGAAGGCATCTTGAAGTAGAGGGGGACGTCCATGCTCCTGTCTCACGAATAAGCAAACTGAGGTTCAGTCACTAAATGGCGTTCCCAAGATCACAGAGAGTATATGTTAGAGCAGGACTGGAACCAAGACTGTTGACTGCATTCAGTGCTCCTTCCTTTGGGTTAGTTATTATTTCTGGGCCTCTATTTCCTGATCCTTGAAGTGGAGGTGGTGGACTTTAACTCTGAAGAAACGGGAGAGTCACCACGTGGCCAAGGCAGACGTATTGAATATGTTCTGGTTTTGATTGGGAAAGCCACATTTATACTCTGGCTTCTTTTATCTCTTGACCATGGGAAAATTAGCTAACATTATGAAGGGTCAGTTACCTTATTTGAAAAATGAAAGCAGAAGTGGATTTTGTGGTAACTAAATGCAATGATATCTCTGGAGTGCGTAATACTGTGCCTGGCATATAACAAGCACTGAAATATAGTTGTGATTTTTTCATCAGATACTTTGCTATGTTCTTATTGATCCTTTATATCTTTCAATTTGAAAACAAAAAAACATAACAACAACAAAACAAAAACATGGAGTTGTTTGCTTAGAAAAGTGCAGAGTGAAACTTTTCTTTAAGCCAATCACACTGAACTCTGGGACATCCTGTAGACAGTTAGAACTTGGCTTTGAATCTCTTCTGTTCCAGAAAACCTTTAAATGTGGTCCAGGGGGCTGACATGTCAATGACTGAACAGAATGGTTGGATGCTTTTACAGTTTCCCTATTCCTATTTATATATGTCGGGAAAACAGAGTACTAGTGGCTGAGAAGCTTCCAGTGAAAACTACTCGCCTTATCATTACCACAAGTCCTTGACACGGACATCTAGAAGCAGCAAAAGAAAATGAAAAAGGTTGTCCATGCCTGTCTTAAGTAACCGAGTACCAGAAACTTGGGGGATTTTTGTGAGCCACTGGAATGTGCTGTTGAAGGCTAAATTTGTATTTTGCTTTACATTTTATTGCATTTCCATCTGTCCACAGCCTCTACAGATGCTACTTCATGCTCCAAGTAGTTCAGCTAGTGAATCTGAAGAAGTCTCTAAGATTAGGCATCTTTTAACACTCAGCTGCTTTTCTTTTCTTTTTTTTTCACACGCTTTTCCTCTGGCCTCTTAAGGAATCATTTTCTTTTGCACTTGAAGGGGTTTTTGTTAAGTGGCCTGGAAGTGAGATTACAGTGCATCCATCTCAGCAAAATTAATCCAGGAGTGAAAATGCCAAATGGGAAACATTTGTTTCTATTCTAAACATCTTCTTCATTGGTCTGAATGAAAAAGCAAAAGTACTTCCTGCATGCTGCCCCGGTGGCTCCGCTGAGGGTTATCAATGCCTCTTTCTTCCAATCAAGGCCCTCATCAGAGCTGAAGGGATGCACAATGTTAACAAGCAGGAAACCTAATCGTACAAAGAAAAAAATGGATAGTTGGTTTCATCAGTCTCTAGCAAAAGTGCAATTGGATTCTTCAGAAATTGCACAAGGAAATCAAGACGTAGAAAGAAATCAAGAAAAATAATTCACAAGGCGTTCAAAATGCACAAACTCACAAAGCTTGCATTGTGGATAAAAGCATTGGCTTCGGGGTCAGACAATGGGGCTTCAGAGGCTTTTTTCCCTACTGCACATTCATGAGGCTTTGAGCAAGTCATTCTCTGAGCTTCGATAGTCTCCTATCTAAAGAGGAGTAATAGTGTGGTGTTTCATACAAGAACTGTGGGTAAAATGGGGAATGTTTTGCATGAAGGAACAGAGAATAAAGTACAAACAGCACAGGAAGGAGAACTGCTAGATGGACTCGTGCTACAACAAAGTTAAAAATTTATACAAGGCCTCCTCTGTTTCTCTCTGTCCTCCCCACGTATATTCCAGCACTGCATTCACACTGTGCACAGAGCATCCTATCCTTGCCTGCCTCCCAGCAATGAACTGCGAACTCTCCCACATAAGGATCATACCAGCTTTCTATTGGAGACCTGACACCGAACAGCCACTTGAAAACTAATTTGATACATTAAAGCATGGTATAAATGAATATGTATTTTCTGTTAAAATAACATTAGCACTTTCAGATCGTAATCATCTATTTGATGCTTCTTTTACACATTTGGTTCCAGCAATCAAGGGAATTCCAGCATCTGGTCCAAGGGTCCAAAGTGACTTGGAGGTAGACCAAGAATTCGAACACCTGTCACCAGTCTCCTGAAGACTGTGCTCCCCCCGCCCCCGCAAACCTCCCCTGCCTGCTTTCCTTGTGCTCCTTTTATTCAAATCAGAAAATAAGGAATCAGGATCTGTATGGTTCCCTTTAAAGAGCGCTATGACTGACTTTTCTCCTTTTACTTTTTATGGAATAAATCTTTATAAAGCCGCTTCAAGCTTTGCAGATAATTTTTCCCAGGTGAAGTGTGTTCTGTAAATGTTTAAATTCATTTTGACAGAGTATTTTCTGACAACGCACACAAACCAGAGAACTGACAGAATGCTGATTCTGGGCAAAGAGCAACCATGGTTTTCTGATAAAACCTATATGTGCATGGAGAGAAGTGCAGCGTTATATTTAGGTCTTAGCTGGGTCAATTTATTATTAGAAAGCTCCATTGGTTGGTAAAAAAAAAATTCATAGTCAATCTTAAAATATTTATGCAATTGAAATAGGATGAGCTTCCACTTTCAGAGTATTAAATATAAGCCATTAACTTATATATCACTGACCTGGGATTTGTGATAATTATGATTGAGAAAAGATGATGTTCGCCTGCAAATTATTTTATAAAAATAGCTGCTAAGCAACCATCCATATGGATAATATTGCCCAAGCAATGATTAAATTTCTTGGGTAAAAGTTTATTTTGCCCACTTAACTATAACATTAGTTTCTGAGACAGAGCTCCTTCAGTTTAGGATTGGGTCTGTAATATAACAATTGTGACTTGGGATGACTTAATGGGTTTAAGTGAGCATCTTTTTACTTCTTTGTAAAATGGGAACAAGGTTGGTTGCCACAGGTCTCACAGAGGGCTGTGAAGCATCTGTGAATAAATGGGATAATGGACCTACATAATAAATGAAAAGATGCTCCCAGCCCAGGCTAAGTTATGATTATCAGCAGTAATAATCTGATAATGATTAGAAATTATTGTCTGATGAGACAATAAGGAAAAATTGTTATCTCTCATCAAGCAAATCTAGTAGTGCCACATGTTTTTGCTTGTTTCATGCTCCTGGATGTACTTTAAAATACTGAAACTAAAATTTATAATATGTTGCTTGATTCAGAGTTATCTCTATCTTACGGGCAAAGAGCACCCATGGCTTTCTGATAAAACCTATATGTGCATGGAGAGAAGTGCAGTGTTATATTTAGGTCTTAGCTGGGTCAATTTATTATTAGAAAGCTCCATTGGTTGGTAAAAAAAAAAATCAAAGTCAATCTTAAAATATTTATGCAATTGAAATAGGATGAGCTTCCACTTTCAGAGTTATCTCCAACTTAGCCTATCTCCCTAATTATTTACTAGTGAAGTTTTCCTATTTCAAGAATACAATCCCAACATGATCTTTTGTGGTATCCTACGTTACTGCTCAAAATATTTTCTGCTCTCCCTGGGGTGGCCATCCCTTAAGAAGAACTGGATATCTCTGTTCTCATGAATCTAACCGTGGCCATGTAGTTCTTTTGGCCACTAAAATGTGGGTGAAAGTAATACGTATCATTTCCAGAAGAAGCTTTGAGTTCAAGCTCATGTTTTCAAGGTCTTTTAATCTCCTCTCCCCCCAAATTACCGGTGTCCCAGATAGAGGCTGCTTTGTCAGCGTAGGACCCAACAAATGAAAAGGCAGAACAGTGTTGTAGGGGACCCGCGATGAACAAACCATGCAGCCGAGGTCTGAGTTTTGAAATTTTAAGCCATTTGGATTTGGGGGTTGTTATCCCTAGCATAAGTTAGTCTAAATTGATGAAAACCTCTTCATGGAACACAGAACTGTTCATGATATTCCCTCCAGTAAACACTTAAATAGCATCCCTGTGGCATTATTGCCCAAATTCCTTGGCATGGCATTTTAAACTGTTCCTCATCTGGTTCCTGACCACTTCCTTCTCCAGCCTCACTGCCTGGCACACAGAATGGCAGGCAGTAGATTCACATGGTTCCTCATTCTCAGACAGCTTCACAGCACAGCACGCTTCCACACAGGCGCCCTACCTTTTGCAATACTAGGAGATTCCTGTTTGTCCTTCAACATTTAACTCAATCGATTCTTCCTTGAGGAAAGTGTTCTGTAAACACACTCTCCCCCATCCTGACCAACACTTTACCCCCTATAATATTTCTGTTTCTGTACTTGCTTATATAAATGCATTCAGCACAATTAAAACACCAATTGTATATACGATATACAGGGATCTCATTTTATGGCCTGAGGGTGTTCATACCTCTTTGTAAAAAATCTCAGTTCCTCTCTGAGGAACAGTAATTTTTTTTTTTTTTTAATCAGAGAATGCTTTTAAATCTCCAGGTGAAGCATACTAAAAGTAGAAGTTATTAGTTATCTTCAAAATGATTTACAAGCCTATCTCATTAGCTCTCTCTAAATCCCATTGGACAAGTATTATAGGGATTTTATTGACAGAAAACTTTTAAAGGAGAATTGCCTCATTTGAAAATCAAATTCATGTGTCAGAATATAGTTGAAATATTCTAACCTTTTCTACATTGTCTATCTTAGTTCAGTGACATATTCCCACCCTTATAACCCCCTATACTTATATGAAAATTCTCCACAGACGAATTACTCATACATTTGGGGAGAAAGAGAAAAATTGTCCAAATCACACACTTACAGTAATCTTGGAGGCAATGGTTATTTTTCAACCTCCATTGAAGATTCCCACCTTCAAATAAAGCACATCCCTAAAATCTTTCTATGAAATACTACCATTTTAGAGCCCACTTTACTATGAGAAAACTGAGGGCCAGTTTACTGTCTCTTGGTACCTGACATTACAAGTGAGGTGTGACAAGCTAGGAGCCAGAAATAAGAGAATGTGTCTCAAAAGAATGCTGTTTCAAAGAGTCTAGAGTCTCTGCTTTTGAAGTTTTCCTTCCAGTGGGGACATTTTCCCAAAGATGAAAAAATAATTGCTTTCCTCTAGAGTTAAGAATGAAATTGTAGCAGGACAGAGTGGAGAGAACAAGTTATTCCGCCTGCAATCAGGGTAGGGAAAAGGAAAGGGTGGGTGAGGTAAAGCTAAAGGAAAATGACATTGAGTTGGATTGTGAAGGTTGTGTATTACTGCGTGAACACAGCAGAGGGCCCAGTGTGTGCAAAGTCATAAGGATATAAAAATATGTAGTGTGTTTGGGAACAATGAATCAATTGTCTCTGAATCAAACAAAAGAATGGCATAATGTATACTGATGAGAATTTAAAAGCAGGGTGTCTGGTCCCAAGTTGCTAGTGTTTAATTCCTGCCTACCTAGCTCTTCTAAAAAGAAGTGCCATCACAGTGGGTGGGTTTTAATCTTGGGCAGGAATAGTGGGTTTGAGAAAAGGACACACTTACCTTAGGAGGCTAAGGGAAAGGAAAGAGCAAAGCACTCCAAAATCTCATGGAACCAGGACTCTTTGGACTATTCAAATTACAACCATAACCAAAATTGTCTGGCTCCACAGTCCTCTTGGTCACACAGATATAAGGCACAGACATACACACACACACACAAGCCGCCTACAATGTTTCCAATTAAAGATTGATTAATTGACTGTACCCTCACAGGATGGGATAGCATGAAACCATTTAAATAGTTTATAACTATCTTAATGATGTGGAAAATATAAACAATTTAATCTTGCAAATACATGCAAAAATTTAGAGTAGTTCAAGAAAAGCAGGCACAGATATAAATTCTTTAAAAATTAGAAGGAAATATACTATAATTTGCAACAGCAACTTTCTCCAGGTGGTAGTTTTTTTAGTGATTTTTATTTAGATCTTTATATGTTTCTGTGTTCGAATTTTCTAGAATGTGCATGCATGACTCATACACACATAGAAAAGATACATTTCTAAAAATAAATCTATAAAACACAAAGCTATAACGTTTCATCCTTGGTAAGATTAGTTTTGCTTACAATAGTCAAGGCAGTCCACTCACCAGACTTAAACATTCTCATTGGAAATAATTGAATCTTATTATTAAGAGCGCTTCATGAAATGCTTATGATTTACCTTGATCAACTGTTCAAATGTGTTTCTACTTCAACAATTGCCTCAACACCTTACATAATGCAGGACTTCGTTGACCTTTTATATAGGATTAAAGCACCATATAATTAACTTTTTTATATACTGAGTTAAAGCTTAATGAAAACGTGAGGGGAAATGCCAAGACTTAATTTGCAGACTCCTTTTCTATTTTACATCATGAGCTTCTGAGGCTTAGTTTACTGTTCTCTTTTTCTCAAGCACTTTATTCTGACAGCATCAGGATTTGCTAAATGCATCTAGGTAGCTCACTCAAAAGAAAAACGTTAAGAGACTCTGGAGCTGTGGAGCCAAAGGAGGGAGGATGAAGTCTGGGCTCCCATGCAAGGCTAGCTCCTTGGGACTCTGATTCTGAAGTCAGATAAACCTAAACTTGAATCTCAGTTCGACACTTACTAGCATCATAATAATAGACAAGTCATTTAAGACTCAGCTTCCTTATCTGTTAAAATGGGAATAATAATAATTGTACTTCATGAGATGATCTAGAAGACTGAATAAGACAGTACACATAAATCATATTTAATAGTAGAAAAAGACTCATCACATCTGACCCCCACCTATACCTCTAACATTAGAGCACACCATTCTCTCTTCCCTTCACTCACCTACCTTTTGCACTCTCAGTTTAAATCATGTGGAAATGCTTGTCATTTCTTGAACATACTATCCTACAATTTCCAACTTATAACCCAAAGCTATTGCTACCTGCCAAAATCCAGTCTCTCAGTCTTTCACAACAATGGAATCTTCACTTGGCACACAGCCTCCAGGAATATACTCTAAGAATCCCAGTCTATTTTGCAGCTAGATTTTGGGAAATGAAACACAAGAAAGGGTATTATGGGGTGACTTGTCAGAATCTTCTTTAAGAATGGGCTGGCAACAGGACAAGCAAACTCACTGCCCTCCCCCTTTCTACATGGGACATGACTCCCAGGGTTGTGGACCTTCCTGGCAACATGGGACAGGAATTCTAGAATGAGCTGGGACTCAGCACCAAGGGATTGAGAAAACCTTCTCTACCGAAAGGAGGAAGAGAGAAATGAGACCAAGTGTCAATGGCTGAGAGATTCCAGAGTCGAGAGTTTATCCTGTAGGTTATTCTTATGCATTAAATAGATATCACCTTTTTAGTTAAGGCATAACAGAGAAGCTGGAGGGAACTGCCTGAAAATGTGGAGCTGTGTTCCAGTAGCCATGTTTCTTGAGATGATTGTATAATGATATAGCTTCTGCAATGTGACTGTGTGATTGTGAAAACCTTGTGTCTGATGCTTCTTTTGTCTACCTTATGGACAGATGAGTAAAACATATGGATTAAAAATAAATAAATAATAAGGGGGAACAAATGTTAAAATAAATTTAGTAGATTGAAATACTAGTGATCAATGAAAGGGAGGGGTAAGGAGTATGGTATGTATGAGTTTTTTTCTGTTTTCTTTTCTGAATTGATGCAAATGTACCAAGAAATGATCATGAAGATGAATATACAACTATGTGATGAAAAAAATGTTCATATTGTATGTTGATTGGTTTTATCAATAAAATTTTAAAATATTTTAAAAAAGAAAGGGTTGGGATGCTCCTTTTGCCTCCATGTTTTGTTGCTCTTTTCTTTACCCTGCTCTCTAGAATACAGAAGTCAACTTGGACCAAGAGAATAAAAACCACATCCAAAGATAACGAAATAATGAGTGAAAAAACTGGATTCCTGAAGACACTACCAGCCCCACGACTTATCTGAATCAGAGATACACCTCTGTACTGCTCATACCACTGTTATTTGGTGTTTTCTGTTACTTGGAGTCAAATCTAGTCCTATCTGATGAAGTATAAAGTCTTTCAAATATTCTACTGCCTCTATCTGGAATGCTCATTCTTGGGCCAATTTTTATAGTAGAATTTTACCCCTTTCCATCATCATCCAGCCTCCTCTAGGACTTCTTCCCTGATTCCACAGGCCAGTCAAGGCTTGGAATGTCCATCACTTCTATCACAGCAAATATCACCAAGTGTTTTAATGATCAATTTTCTGGTTTGCCTCCATTTCTAGACAATGAGATCTTCGGGACTAAGAGCTGTGCCTCATTGATTTCTGGATAAAACAGTCCCTAAAGAGAGGCTGGCTCATGGTAGGTGCATAATAGATATTTGAATGAATGAATAAGTGGATGAAAGAGAGAAAGGAAAATAATGTATCATTGAGACTTTCTCTATCACTATCCAGCTAGGATCCTCTCATTACTCAATTTCTTCCTATCTACCCATCCCCTCTCCAAGCAACAGAAAGGGCTCGCTTCAACATTGAGATTAGCAATTGCCTTCAGAGTTCCTTAGTCACATCAGGATGCCCTCCTTCAAGGTTCACTGTAAATTCCTATTGATTTTTCTAACCAGAAATCTCAGCTTCACTGATGTGACTGCAAAGAAGAGTAGAAGGAACAGTGTGAAATCCCTTCCTTACCGAAATCTTTATTACCTTCCACTGTTCTTGTCCCATGATGATTCAATTACATATTATGTTTTCAAGTTCTTTTTTTTTAACCTTATAGCTCCTTATAAAAAATTAAACCAGCTACATAAGAGAGCATATTGCTGTTTTTTCATATTGAAAAAAAAAAAAAGGTATCAGCAGCAGCTAGAATAGACCAATACAAGTTATTTTGATTTAAACTTCAGATCAGTTCATCGGTGAGGTTTATGAGCTAGCATATTGCTACCACAAATTTTCCTAAAATATCAATACAAAAATGTGATTAGGTCTTCTTTCAAGGTCTTATTTCCTCCAATCTACAAACTATAAATTGTTTTCTAAACACTCTTTTTATGTTACCAAATAATCCATATTGTTTAGATTTTTATATGTAGTAAACACAGTTCTGTCAATATTATCACAACTCAGACATGTTTAGACTCAGATTCAATTGGCTTCAATTATGGTAGCTTCAGCCAATTGAAAAGGGATTTTAATCTCAAATGTATGCTTTCAATGGTTCAGAGATTTTAGAATTTGTACTCTGCTATGTCAGTTGGCTTCATTAAGTGATATGGGAGCGGATGAAGAGAACAAAGGTTCACATTGATTATAACATAATTCAAACTGGACTATTGGCAGCAATGACCCACTAAGTCCACAGCAGATTAAATGGTTAGAATTAACTCTTTATAGGCCAGGACCCAATCTATTTATACAGTTTTTGTTGTTGCTGTTTGCTTTTGTTGTTGTTTACTTTTGTTTTTACCTTTTAGGGATTTCCTAAAGTCATTCACTTCAATTTACCAAATACTTGTTGCCAGTCACTGCCAGATAGTAGAGGGAGCTCAATAAGATAAATGTAGCACAATTCAATAGAAAACTTATAAAGCCTAAAAGCAGAATTCAAGGAAAAACATGAAAGGAACAACTAACTCCTTCTTGACAAAATACAGACTGTCTTTATAGAAGACCTGATATCTATGCTAAAATTACAAAGATATGTTATGGTCAGACAGGCAAAAGAGTGAGGGGGAAAAACGTTCTAGACAGAAGAGGGGGTAAGAGAAGAGATGAGGTCAGAGAGGTAAGTGCTAGCTGAATTATCCACCGTTTCTTCTATTCAGAAACTTTTAATCTAGATCAGTTCAGTATAAAAGATTTCTACTGGCTAAGGAAGAAGAGTCACTTTTCAGTACTCTGAGACGGAACATGGTATAGTGGTTTTACATAGAGTTTCCAGAAGCAGTCTGCCTGGATTTGAATCCCAGCTCTCCTCCCTTCCTTTCTCCCTCCCTCCCTTCCTTCTTTCATCTATTGATTACTTACAATGTGCTAGGCACTGTTCAAGGTCAAATGCTTGAGCTACAATGATGATCAAAACTGTCAAAACCCATGTCTTCACGGATTTTACATTCAAATAGGGTAGACAGAAAAAATAAATATGTAAATTATTTGCTTCTTCAAAGTAAACTATACTGAGGAGGCATTAGAAGGTGGGTGTTACAATTTAAATAGAGTAGTTCAGAGTAGTCTTCAATGAGAAGGTAACTTTCGAAGTGAGACGAGAACATAGCAGTTTAAAGGTCTGCACATAAAACTGCTCAACTGCATGGCCTGGGACAACATTCTCAACATCTCTCTGCTTTACTGTGTGTACACACTTATTTAAGTGTTTGATATTATTATCTTCGTTATTACCATTGTTATTGTTATTTTAAAACTGGGTCATTTTTGCCCCTTTCTCCATTTTAGAAAACTTCCAGGAATCCATCTCTGCTTACCCGACTCTTACAGAGCTAACCCAAAAGTGAGTCTTAATACTCAATGTCCAAAGTAGGTCCCAAATGTGTCCTCTTCCTACCCTCTCCACTGTCCCCAACCCAATCTAAAGTGTCCTGGATTACTCAAAAGCCTTCAAAGCTGTCTCCTTATCTCCATTCTTGTTGTACCAGTCTGTCCTCCACACAACCCCAGTAGTGCTCCTTTTGAAACATCAATCAGATCCTGTTACTTTTCTGCTCAAAATCTTCAATAGCTTCCCAGCGCATCAATAACACAACTGAAATTTTTTTTCTCCCATTTGGCAAACACTGGTATTAACTGAGCTCCTCCTCCCTCTGCACATCTCATACCATCTCCCCTTGGTTCCTTCTACTCTAGTTAGTCCAGTCTTCCAGGGCTTATTGAAAAAGGCAAGTTTATTACCTCCCTTTCCTTATGCTCTTTCCTCAACCTGGATTCCTTTACCTACCTATTCTTACATAGTTGACCCTTTCTCGCTATTCAAGAGTCAGCTTAAAAGTCATCTCAGAGAGGCTTTCCAAGATCACTTCATCTATAGTCAACCGCTGTCATGTTTACTTCATGGAGTTACACTTGATTTATACTTTTATATTTGGTTATTATCTGTCTGTCTCTTCTCTAAAGAAAGAGCATGAACCTTATTTGTCATGTTCATCCCTGTTTCCCCAGGGTCGAGTGCTATAACTGGTCCTGCTGAATTAATGAATTAATTATCTTGATATTGTCTTGACTGAGGGTTCAAAGACAAATAAGGCATCAAGTCTTCTCTCAGGTCAGAGTATGTGTGTAAACTGATGTTGGGAATTATTATCCCCAAGAGAGAGGGCTGCTCCCTAATATATCAGTGCTTTAAGTATCATCTCTTCAATGGATTCTGCTACTCTACAAACTGCTCAGGGTAATTTTCTGTACTAAACTATTTATAGTCTCCTGGATGTGTTCTGTTGATTCCACTATCTTTACACATATCTGGAATAAATTTTCCTATTTTGTCCGCCTGTAGAATCCCAAGAATTAACTTAGACATCACCTGCTATGAACAGCTTTTTTTCTGAACCACCTGCTAGCACTGGAATACCTGCAAAACTCAATTTTAGTATTTATCATGCTGTGCTGCATTTACTCATCTATAGACATTTATTTCCCTTTCAAACTGAATTATTTGAGAGCAAGGAAAATGTTTTAATAACTTTTGTATACATATGCTTCTTGTGTAGGAGGAACTCAATGTGTGACGAATGAGTTAATGAAAGGACAGCTTCTCTATTGTTCACCTCACGTATTGTGATCGTATATAACAAGTGCTCCAATGCAATGATGACTCTGGGCCCAAATCTGAAGTTTGAACTGGTCTACCCTTTTAAAACAAAAGACTCTGTTGCCATATTTGGGGTAAATTGGCTCTAAGTAGGAATTTGACACAGGAGGGAGTTTGATGGTTCAGAGCTATGTAGACTGAACTCATGTTTCATCTTAGAATGGAATACTGTCTAGTCAACTAGTTAATCAATAAATAAACTGAATTTCTTCAGGAAAATTAAAGTTATCCTAAAGGTAAAATTAAATATTGTGGAATAAAATGTAGCCTTGGGTCACAACGTCTACAGTTGATGTAGATAAAGAGATATAAATCTCTCTGTCTTTTAAATGGGTAAAAAATATGCAGTTCAAACCCAGATGACACAGATAAACCAAAATTTATGACATAACTAGTTTGTAATATAACCTTAAAATTGTTTTCAGGAGATATTTATGGGAAAGAATAAAGTTGATTTTGCAAAGAACAAAGCAAAGCATAAATAATGCCAATACTCATCAATTTTAGTCAGGTTGTAAGCATTTTCATTTAATTAGACCAAATTTCTTTCCAAAAAGAATTTGAGGTGATTTACAAAAGGCAGAATAGCAATTAGGAAAATAACAGATAAATGGAGTTGGAAACATTAGGATTATGGATTTTAAAATAAGAGACAATTATAGACATTTTGTGGTTATCAGTGGAGCTGTGATTAAACGCAAAATTTGGCTCTGTGTTTTCAGTTAGCAATGATTAAAGTAGAAACATCATAAAATACATAGTTCTAATTATCAGAAAAGAACATCAAGACAGGAAAGGTTTCCCTGACTTAATTGCAAAAAAAAAAAAAAAAAAAAAAGGAAAGAAAAAACAAAACGCTCTCACCTATGGAACCTGATATTATTGGAATCGGTGGATTACAGCCCTAAGAATAGCAGTAACCATAACAACAATAGTGATAACAGCAAAAATTAGATTCCGAGATTCTCACTGGGTACCTAGTATGTACCAGGCCATGATACTGGAATTTGATAGAAATTATCTGCAATTTTCCCCACAATCATTCAAGGTTATTATTTTATGAATGAGAAGGATGCTCAAGGTGGCATATTTTAATAAGGACAGTAAAGTAAGCTCCAACCCGCTTCTGTCTAGAGCCCAAGATTCATGCACTTCCCACCACCACATCTTTATAATCTGAAGAAGTGGTTAATAGTTGAAGTTGTAACATTAAAGCAAAATTCATCAAGTGCAATTCTGTTGGGGATTAAGCTAGACTCTTAAAAGCCTTGCTTTCTGCAAGACACCCTGTAGTAGTGAATGAGTAATAGTCATCAGACGACCCTTCTTCCTTGCTTTCTTTATCAGCTGGACGAGCAGAGGGTTTACATTTATACTCTGACTATGTCACGGACAGCTCACATTCAGATTAAAATTCAATATTTGTGGTGGTCTGGAACTGTATATACCTCAGAAAAATGTGTTGATAAACTTAATCCATTCCTGTGGGAGTGAACCCTTTGTTGATAGGACTTTTTAATGAGGTTACTTCAACTAACTGTGGCCTGACCCAGTCAGAATGGGTCATACTCGTATTACTGGGGTCCTTTAAAAGCAGAATGAAATTCAGGCAGATAGGGGAGAGCCACTGGAAGCAAGAAGCTGAAAGCCTATGGGACCTGGCAGAGAAGGGAGAGGCCAGGAGAGGCCACCAGGTACACTGCTATAGGACGGAGAAGCCCAGGAACAATAACTTTGGCAGCCAGCCCAGAACACCAGACTTTGAGAAGAGAGCATCACCTTAATGATACATTGATTTGCACATTTTTCTAGACTTGAAACCATAAGCTAATAAATTCCCTTTGTTTAAGCCAACCCATGGCATGATATTTGCTTAAGCAGCCAAGGAAACTAAAACAGTACTACTGAACAACCGCTATGCTCACTTCTTTCAAACATTTCCCATTTAACCTTACTGTAAAGATCCATCACTCTATGCTGCTACTATTCATTCAGCAAATACTTGCTGACTACTTACTATATTATGGGCTCTCAACTAGACATGTAACCTCATACTTTGCTTACAAAGATCCAAGTGGAAAAGTCAAAATTTATTATAAGATTTGAGAACCTAGCCAAACATATCCATTACTAATATAGGCAGTGAACTGTTTAACATCCATTGATAATATTTATTAGAGTTTTTTAAATTTATAAATTTTGCATTAACTCCACACAATGGATATATTAATATTGTATCATAATATATGAGCCCAAATTTCCATTACTCATACTCTCCCTAAACCCCTAATTATTACAATTGTCAAGCTGGAAACTTTATTTTTATATGCACTGTGACAGGACAAGCAAAAACTATCATTCACTTGGAGAAGATGACTTGGTGACATTTAATTCAGCAATTAACTGGCTCCCTTGAAATAAAAGTATGCGAGGATAAAGGGTAATTTTTTGGTTGGCTTCTTTGGAAGAATCGATGACCATCTACTACAGAAGCTCAAAAATTACCAGTCCCCCCAAAATCTAAAATTGCATGAAAATTGTACGTTAAGAATCATCTAACCTAGAATGTCACAATTTGTGAAAATTGCTTCAGAGTTCTTACCTCTGGGTGTGCAAAGGAACTGTCATTAAAATCAGTAGCAGAAATGTGCTTCTGTGAAGCATTATAGGGCTCATACTCTGAGGGAGATCTCAGGACAAGTAATGCAAGCTTCCCCAAAGAAATTATCCAGCATTAAAGGGCATCATTATTGATGTTTTATACTTCACCTGAGCAACACAAAAGGTAAGACTCCTGCTACCTAAATTACACAGAATCACTCCTTATCTGCTCTTCCCTCTCACTTACCTGATATGTAGCTTTGGAACTTAAATCTAATTGTCCTCAGTTGGAAGTAAATAGCAAATTCTTTCAAGCAGGCAGTAACACTCAGATTTACAAATGCCTAGAGGCTGCACTCTCCAGCTCCCGCTGCCACCCACAGTAACTCTACCCTGGCTATAATGGTTAGTTCTTCAGAGAACTGGTATGCTTATAGCATTCTTGTATTGGAATATTTTTAATTTAAGAAGGACTAGGTGGCACTAAGTTACCATTATATCTAGCTCACCACAAGGTTATTTCATAATGGATTTATTTTATGCTGCCAAAAAGAGAGAATATTCAAAAGAAATTGAAAATGGGCTTTATTAGTTTCTCTCTTCCAAGAAGGGGAAATTATCCTGCTGCGGTGATATAGGATCATGAAGACAGTGTTATTATCCCCATGAAAGTCTTGTTTAGTAGGCTGGGAAAGGGAATTAAATTAACATTTATTGAGCTCCTATTTAGAAGCTAGGTACTATACTTGGCATCTAAATGGATGATATTTAATTGCATGCCTGTAATAACTTCAAGAGATAAGTGTCATAATTCATATTTCCTAGAATGAAATAATAGTAGCATCTCACATCTACTGAGTGCCTACTATGCACGGGTCAGCCATGCCAGTAAATATACTAGATTCTTCATATATGTATCTATATTTAAGTTTTACAACAATGTGGTCTGTAGAGAGACTATGAAAACAACAGTGAAATATCCCTGAAGAATATGTAGTTAAGCAAAAGAAACTGTTCAATTTGAATTAACTAGCTAAATTCATAGACTTCGTTTTAAAAAAGAAGTTGTAGGTTTACAAAACAATCACACATAAAGTACAAGATTCCTGTACACCACCCCACAACCAACACCTTGTATTGGTGTGGACGTTTGTTACTACTGATCAGAGCCCTTTTTTATAATTGCACTTTTTTACTTTAACAATAATTGCCTTTGTTTCAACTGATAAGAGATTATTTAAAAAGTTCTATTGTCCACTATTAACATTAAGTATATTTTTCCCATATACTACTCTATTGTATTGTTATCATACATCTGTAATAACCCATGAAAGGACATTCTCATACTTGTATAATTAATTACAGTCCATCATCTACAATAGGGTTTACTATGCTGTACACTCGTATGTTTCATCTTTAATTTTATTCCAGTAATATATGCATCCTAAAATTTCCTCTTTTACAACCTGCACCTATATAGCACAGTGCTGTTGATTACACTCACAAAATGTGCGATCAACTCCATCTGTTTCCAAACCCTGCTCATCAGCCTAAACAGAAATTCTGTACAAGTTAAGCATCAATTCCCCAATCTATATACCGCCAACCAATATTCTAGATTCTACCTCTTATATGCTTATTATAATTTGAACTAATTTCATACAATACAGTAATATCATACAATATGTGTCTTTTGGCATCCGGCTTATTTCACTCAACATAATGTCTTTAAGTTTCATCCATGTTGTCTCATGCTTCAAGAGTTCATTCTATTTTACAGCTAAATAATATTACATCATCTATATATACTATAATGTGCTTATCCATTTATTGGTTGGTGGACACTTGGATTACTCCATTTTTTTGACAATTATAAATATTGTTGCTATGAACATCAGCACAAGTATCTGTTCAAGTCCCTGCTTTCAGTTCTGAGAATATAACTTGCAGCAGAACTGCTGGATCACATGGCAATTTTATACTTAGCTTGCTGAGGAACTGCCAAACTGTCTTATTCAGCAACTGTACCATTTTACATTCACACTAGAAATGAATGAGTGTTCCTATCCTCCATATCTTCTCCAAAACGCGTAGTTTACTGTATTTTTAAGAGTGGCCATTCTTGTAGGTGTGAAATCATATCTTGTTGTTTTGATTTTCATTTCCCTAATAGCTAGTGACGTTTTGCGTATTTTTATGTGCTTTTAAGTCATTTGTATTTTCTCTTGGGAGAAATTTCTATTCACGCCTTTTGCCTATTTTTAAAATTGAATTTTGTCTTTTTATTGTTGACGTCTAGAATTTCTTTATATATTATGGACAGCAAACCCTTACCAGATATGTGGTTTCCAAATATTTTCTCCCATTGAGTGTCTCTTTTTTTTTTTTTTTTTTCACATGGGCAAGCACCAGGAAATGAACCTGGGTCTCCGGCATGGTAGGCGAGAACTCTGCCACTAAGGCACAGTTGCCCATCCAAGTAGGTTGTCTTTTCAGCTTTCAGATAAAGTTCTTTGAAGCACAAAATATTTTAATTTTTAGGAGGTCCCATTTATCTATTTTTCCTCTCACTGCCTGTACTTTGGGTTTAAAGTCTAAAAAACCATTGCATACCTAAAGAATGTGAAGATGTTTCCTACATTTTCTGCTAAGAATTTTATGGTCCTGGTTCTAATATTTAGGTCTTTGATACATTTTGATTGGCCCTTGTATTAGTTAGGGTTCTCTAGAGAAACAGAATCAACAGGGAACACTCACAAATATAAAATTTATAAAAGTGTCTCACATGACCGTGCTAACACAGAGTCCAAAATCCACAGAGTAGGCTGTGAAGTTGACGATTCCGATGGAGGGTCTGGATGAACTCCACAGGAGAGGCTCACCAGCCAAAACAGGAATTGCCTGTCTCTTCTGAATCCTCCTTATAAGGCTTGCAGTGATTAGATTAAGGATCACTCATTGCAGAAGACATGCCCCTTTGGCTGATTACAAATGGAATCAGCTGTGGATGCAGCTGACACGATCATGATTTAATTCTATGAAATGTTCTCATCGCAACAGAAAAGTAAGACAAGCCAGCACTTCCTCAACCACCACTTGGCTAAGTTGACACATGAACCTGACCATCACAGCCCTCTTTCATTCGTTTACATATGGATATTTAGTTCTCCCAGTACCATATGTTAAAGAGAGTACTCTTTCCTAGTTGAGTGGACCTGGCAATCTTGCTAAACAGCAATTGGCCATAGATGTGAGGGTCTCAGTCTGACCTCTCAATTCAATTCCATTGGTCAATACATCTATCTTTTGGCCAGTATCATGCTGTTTTGACCACCATACTTTGTAATATGCTTTAAATTACGGAAGTGTGTATCTTCATTCTTTGTGCTTTAAAAGGGTTTTGGCTATTTGATATTCCTTACCCTTCCAAATAAATTTGATAGTTTTTCCATTTCTGCGATGTAGGCTGTTAGAATATTGATTGGGATTACATTGAATTTGTAAATCAGTTAGAGCAGAATTGACATCTTAACAATATTTAATCTTCCAATCCATGAATATGAAATGCCCTTCCATTTACATTGGTTTTCTTTGATTTCTTTTAGGAATGTTTTAAAGTTTTCTGTGTACAAGTCATTTATATACTTTAACTTGATCTCTAGATATTTGATTCTTTTAGTTGCTATTTTAGTTTGCTAAATCTGCCCAAATACAATAAACCAGAAAGTGAATGGTTTTTAAATAGGGAATTTATTAAATTGCAAGTTTACAGTCCTAAGTTTATAAATAAAAAAAAAAAAGTCCAAACTAAAGCATTCAGAGAAAGACACCTTGGCTCAAGAAAAGACTGATAATGTTTGGGATTTCTCTGGCAGCTGGGAAGGCACATGGTGGTGCCTGTTAGCATTCTTTCTTCTTCTCCTTTAAAAACAGCTTCCCCAAGGGCATTTTGGAGCAGGACTGGTATTCATTCTTCTTGGAATGATTGGTAAAATTCACCTGTGAAGTCATCTCTTCCTAGGATTTTCTTTGTTGTCATTTTTTTAAATGAGATCTTCTATTTCTTCTTGAGTCAGTGTGGTTTGTTTTTGTGGGTTTCAAGAATTTTGTCCATTTCATCTAAGTTGTCTAATTTGTTGACATGGAATTGTCTTAGTCTCCTCTCATGATCTTTTGTATTTATATGGGGTCAGTAGTAATGTACTACCTCTCATTTCTGATTTTATTAATTTGCATCTTCTCTCCTTTTCCCTTTGTCATACTAGCTAGGGGGCTGTCAATTTTACTGATCTCAAAGAACCAACTTTTGGTTTATTTAATTCACTTCATTGTTTTATCTATCCTTAATTTCATTTACTTTTGCTGTAATTTGGCTATTTCTTTCCATTTGCCTGCTTTGGAATTGCTTTGCTGTTCTCTTTCTAGTTCCTCAGCGTATGCAGTTAGGTCTTTGATTTTAGCTTTTTCTTCCTTTTTAAGGTAGGTATTGAGGGCTATAAATTTCCTTCTCAGCACTTCCTTCATTGCATCACATAAGTTCTGATATGTTGTATTCTCATTTTCATTCATCTCCATGTATTACTGATGTCTCTTGCAATTTCTTCTTTGACCTGCCAATTGTTTACATGTATGTTGTTTAACTTCCATATGTTTATGAATTTTCTGTTCTCTACCGGCTATTGATTTCTAGTTTCATACTATTATGGTTAGAGAAAGTGCTTTGCATAATTTCAATTTTTTTTAATTTATTCAGACTGGTTTTTATGACTCAACATGTGGTCTATCCTGGAGAGTGATCTATGAGCACTTGGAAAGAATGTATATCCTGTGTTTTTGGGTACACTGGTCTGTATTTGTCTGTTAGGTCTAGCTCATTTATCACATTATTCAAGTTATCTGTGTCCTTATTGATCCTCCGTGTAGAGGTTCTATCTATTGATGAGAGTGGTATTTGGAAGACCCTCACTATTATTTTAGAGATGGCTACTTTTCCTTCACTTGTACCAGTGTTGTACCTCATGTATTTTGGGGCAATTCCATTAGGTACATAAATATTTATGCCTGTTTTTCTTCTTGCTGGATTGCCCCCTTGGTTAAAATATAGCATCCTTCTTTGCCTCTTTGTCCCATCATTTTTATATTTCTTTTTATACTTTCTAATTCTTCCTTATGCTCATACAGTTTCTTCTTAATGTTCTTATGTCTTTGGCAATATTTTCCTTCATCTCCAATTGATTTAGGAGATCTATATGAACATTTTTGATTAGTTGTTACAAATTCTGTGTCTCCTTCAAAATTTTAATGTGTTCCTTTGACTAGGCCAAATCTTCCTGTTTCTTAGTGTGGATTGTAACTCTTTGCTAATGTCTAATTATCTGATAATCTTGATGAGTTTACTGTGACAGTCTCTCCTACCTAGGGTGTTATTGTTGACTGGGTGTGTTTTAAAGCTCTTCTTTGACAGTTGTTCAACTGATTCTAGATCTTTAGAATAACCTGTGTTTAACTGGTGAGAATTTTTCAGCTCTTCTTCATCTGCTTCTTGCCCTTGTTATGCAGTACACTTTTTAAGAAAGCACTATTTGTACAATTGTTTCACTCCCTAGGAGAAAGATTTCTTTCCTCTCTTCCTTCTCTGGCTATCTTAATATGTTCTGTTTGGTTTTGTTTTGCCTCTATAGCTTTTTTTTTTTTTTTAACAAAACAAAACAAAACAAAACACCTTCCTTTAATTGTCACTAGCTGCTTTGGCCGGGAGGGCAAATTCTGGGAGAAGGGTTATCCTGGAGAAAAATGTCACAAGTCAATATTTCCCAGCCAAACAGGACCAAGGAACCATAAAGAACACAGAGACTAGCTCCAAAGTGCCCTGGAAAGACGGTCTGAAAAAATACCAAAAACCTTTTGGATGACTCCCTGAAGTTGTGCTTTCCTGGCCTGACCAGAAGATGGCACCCTTAAGCAAACTGTTCCTTGCAGCCCTGAGTAGATACTATGTCACTAAAACTTTAACCCCTCTGCCCCTGTCAGGAGTGGGGTTGAAACAACATCGCAGTTGTCTTTGTCTAAGGTGGGTTGAAACAGCAGCTCAGAGCCAGGATCCAGCTATTCAAATTCACTAACCAAAAGCGGTGATCAGTGCTCACTTGTGCCCTTCCTCTACCCACACTGTTTATAGGGAAGGTGACTTTTAAGCCTCTTTCTTGCAGCAGCCACTAGCCACGTACTAGCTCTCATGGTGACCACCATAAGAGTGGGGGATGGGTGCCAGCAGCCTTTAAACAGAGAGAGCTCCTCACAGTCCTTTACAGTAGTTTAAAAGCGTCTTGTTCCCATTCGTCCCTGAATGCTATACAGTGTTCTCTCAGCCTCCAGAGCCCCAAGACTGTTGTTTCAGACAATTCCTACCAGTTCACTAGCTGTTTTGAAGGAAGGAGTCAGTCATGGAGTGTCCAACTCCACCATCTTTCCCAGAAGATTCCGCATATACTTTTTATAATTAGCTTTCAGTGTAGTGAAACCAAGAGGTAGAAACACTGCTAAATTCCAGCTAAAATAACTTAGGAGTAATTTCTGGGACCTAGGGAGGTGAAAGTTCTAATTCAGTCAGTAGAAACAAAATCACTTGTATCATACCCTCTCTAGAAAATACCTGTATGAACAACAGCCAACAATTGGTTAGCCTAGAGCAAAGTATATCTTGAGGAGAATCAAAACATAAATGACAGTTATAACTTTGCTGTTTGAGAGAATATTCTACGGTTTTAGAAACTGTGACATTCTTCTAGAAGACAGTCATTTCCCTAGAGCAGATATGAAAATCATTGAACTTAATACTTTTTTAAAAAGTACCAAGGGCTTTTACTATTCAGGGATATGGAAACAGACGTCTCTGTTTCTATGCCAAGTCCTTAAAGGCTTAGGCTTCTTTGAGACCATCCTCAAGTCACTTTATTGGGGCAGAGAGCAAAAAAAATTTCTTAAGATTCAATAGCAATATGGAATCTTGACTTCTAGTTTAGTGAACAACATTCTGATAAAAAATAAGAGCAACAATTGGTACAGTTTCCAATTCTAACTTTAAATTATTTATTATTCTCTCACATTCACACACATACACACCACTGACCTCTATCTCTACTGCCCATGGAGACACTGCCAATGTGCCAAATAATTTGACTTTTGGGTCACCAGACCACGAACAATGTTGCATTCCCTAAAGTAAATGTCTCCTTGGTTTCCTACCAGCCTGCTTCATCTTTGTTAACAGTAGATATTGGTTTTATTCTAGTATGGATAAGTGTATCTTGAAGAGGATGATGGGTTCCTCCCCAGTCCTGTAGAGTAAATCTTGATTCATGGAAACCAATCAAAGGAACTCCATTCTTCTTGCCCACTGATCCTTTAGGCCCAGCTGTGGATGCAAATCTGGCCACTACACTGTGAGGGGAAATCTGGGGAAGGGATTATAGGAGTTTTCCAACTTTCCTAAAGAAAAAAAAAAAAGATTCAGGAAACAGATTTTTCCATTCTGGCCCTTGTCAATGTTGTGTGCTTAAGCCACCTTGGGACCATGCAGGAAGCCACAATGCAGGACCAGAGAATAAGCTGAGAAGACCATATAGAAAACCTGCACAGAGAATAATTCCTCTGACAGGCATGCCAAAGTAAATATCTGGTTTTACTGTTTTCTTTATGGGAAAGTACTTATTTATTAATTCAAAAATATGTCTGTGGATACAAGGTAGCCAGTTTTCACAATTTCTTCTAAAGTCAGTTTCAGTACTTCCCATTTTTAAGTATTTTGTCCCTTTCTTCTATATGTGTGACTCCTTTGGTCTGAGGTTATTCATAATATATTATTATCCTTTTAATTTCTTTAGGATCTGCAGTGATATTCTCTCTTTCTTGACATTGGTAATTTCTCTCTCTCTCTTTTTTTTTTGTCTTGATTAGTCTCACTAGAATTATAGAAACCGTCATACTCCTTTGTTAAATCCTATCTTCTCTGCTATATTTCTTCTTCTCTTTTTTTCTTTTTACATGCAAAATAACATATACACAAAAAAGCAATAAATTTCAAAGTGCACTGCAACAATTAGTTGTGGAACGGATTTCAGAGTTTGGTATGAGTTACAATTCTACACTTTCAACCTATTTTTGTTCTTGGGTCTAAAATGGGTCTCACCTAGACAGCATCTAGATGGGTCCTGCTTTTTTTGGGGGGGGGGCAGTCCTGTTTTTTAATCCTTTCTAACAGTCCATTTCTTTTGATTGGAAAGTTTAATCCATTAATATTTAATGTAATTACAGTAAAGTATATTCTTCTACCATTTTTTACTTTGAATTTTATATGTCTCTTCTAGTTTTCCAGCTCCCAGAATGTGATATACCAGAAATGGAATGGTTTTTAAAAGGAACAATTTATTAAGTTCCTTTTACAGTCCTAAGGCTGTGAAATTGTCCAAATTAAAGCAAGGCTACAGAAATGTCCAAATTAAATATCCAAAAGGTTACTGTTCCAGTTTGCTAGCTGCTGGAATGCAACACACCAGAGATGGATTGGCTTTTAATAAAAAGGGATTTATTTTGTTGGTTCTTCAGAGGAAAGGCAGCTAACTTTCCTCTGAGGTTCTTTCTTACGTGGAAGGCACAAGATGGTCTCTGCTGGTCTTCTCTCCAGGCCCCTGGGTTCCAACAACTTTCCCCTGGGTGACTTCTTTCTGCATCTCCAAAGGCCTGGGCTGAGCTGCGAGTGCTGAGATAAGGAATGCCGAGCTGCTTAGCTGTGCTACATTGCGTTCTCTCATTTAAGCAACAGCCAATTAAGTCAAAGTCACTCATTGCAGCAGACACACCTCCTAGCTGACTGCAGATGTAATTAGCAACAGATGTGGTTCACGTACCATTGGTTTATGTCTGCAGCAACAAGACTAGGTATGCTCACCTGGCCAAGTTGACAACTGAATCTAACTAACACAGTTACTTTCACTCAAGACAGGCTGATGAAATTCAGGGTTTCTTTCTCAACCGGAAAGGCACATGGTGAACATGGTGATGTTTGCTAGCTTTCTTTCCAGGCTTCTTATTTCATGAAGCTCTCCCTGGGGCATTTTTCTTCTTCATCTCCAGAGGTCTCTGGCTGTGTGGGTTCTTAGCCTCATGGCTCTAAAAGGGAGTCTCCAAAATGTTTCCTCTTTTAAAGGATTCCGGTCAAGGCGCACCTGGAATGGGTAGAGTCATAACTCCACTGACATCATCTAATCAAAAGTTACCACCCACAATTGGGTGGGCCGCATCTCCATAGGAACAATCAAAAAGCTTCCAGCCAGTGATACTGCATGAGGATTAAAGGACATGGATTTTCTGGGGTCCACCACAGATTCAAACTGGCAAAATGTCATATCTGATTTTTATTCTCTTTCTGCCTATACTGACAGTCTTCATTTCTACATTCATCTCCAGACCACTCTCTCCTGCCTTTTCCTATTTTCCTATAGTGTTTGTTCCCTTTAGTATTTCTTGCAGAGTCAGTCTCTTAGTCACAAATTCTCGCAGTGATTGTTTGTCTGAATGTATTTTAATCTACCCCTCATTGTTGAAGGACAATTTTGCTGGATATAGAATTCTTGGTTGGCAGTTTTCATCTTTTAGAATCTTAAATATATCATACCACTGACTTCTTGCCTCCATGGTTTCTACTGAGAAATCCACACATAGTTTTATTGGGCTTCTCTTGTATGTGATGGATTGCTTTTTTCTTGCTGCTTTCAAAATTCTCCCTTTCTCTTTGACATCTGACAATCTGATTAGTGTCTTAGAGTATGTTTACTTGGATCTCTTCTGTTTGGGGTACACAGTACCTCTTAGATTGGTAATTTTGTCTTTCATAACAGATGGGAAGTTTTCAGTGATTATTCCCTCCATTAGTCTTTCTTTTCCTCCTTTCTCTCTGCCTTCTGGGAGACCCACAACAGGTATATTTGTGTGCTTCATACTGTAATTCTATTCACTGAGACTCTGCTCATATTTTCCATTCTTTTTCCTGTGTTTTCTTTTGCATGCCAGATTTCAGATGTCCAGTCCTCCAGTTTACTAATCCTTTCTTTGCATCAGCAAATTTATTGTTGTAGTTTTCCATTGATTTTCTCATCTTTTCTATTGTGCCTTTCATTCCCATAAGTTCTGTGATTTGTTTTTACAAACTTTTAAGTTCTTCATTTTGTTTTCCCAGTGTCTTTTTTATATGCTTCTTCTTCAATTTATTGATTTGATTTTTAATGAGATTTTCCACATCTGTTCAAACATCCTGATATACTTGTTTCAACTTCTGTATCACATTTGAAGTGTTGGTCTGTTACTTTGACTGGGCCATGTTTTCAATTTTCCTAGTATGACTCATTACATTTTGATGACATCTAGGCATTTTATTTCCTTAATTAGTTTATTCTGGAAGTTGTTTTCACTCTTATACTTAGGGCTTTCTTGCTGGATGGCTTTGACCTCTATTCTTTGACATTCAGTTCAACTTATTCTAGACTTCTAGCATAGGTTCTGTTTAAATTCTCAGAATTTTTCAGTGCTTGTTTTCTGTTTTTTCCTGTCTATATGAAGCCTTTTTTTCCTTTGAGGAAGGTCTCCACAGATATTATAGACTCTAATCAGGTTTTCCCAGACCAGACAGGCCCAGGTATCAGGAGGAGAGAGTAGCCAGCATCAGTTTTCCCTGAGGGTGAGATCCAGCAGGTTGTCAGACTTTGCTATGAAGCCTCTAGACTCTGCTTTTCCTATCATGCCCAGCATGTGGCACTCATCTGCCTGCAGCTTCCCACCAGTGTGAAATCATGTGGTACTTTTAATTTCAGTAGACTCTCTCTGCTGGGAGCATGGTTGAGATAGAGGTGAAGGTTGTTGGGTGGCTTTAAATGCTTCAGTTTTCAAGTCCCTGGGGCCTGAATTCCTTGAAGGAGGGATTCTACTTGAGCTAGGTCCCAACTTTCTCTTGGGTAAGACACACCCTTTAGGGAATTAACTCTGTTCACCTGACTAGTTACTTTGTCTGTCAGACAAGCTTAATTCTGCCCTTGTCTGGGGCAGTGCTGGAGTCTGAGAGTGCTTCCATTTCTATCTAAAGAGCTGTTAGGGAGCATAAAAAGAAGTAAAGAAAGAAAAGCCTTTTCAGAGCCAGACCCCTGCTCTTTGGGTTTGTCAATCAAGAGCATAAGCTTGTACATGGCTCTATGTATCTCCACGTTCTATGTGCCCCCTTTTCTTGAGGTCCAGCCCTTTTCCAGTGTTTTGTGCTAACTCAAAAATCCTGTTTTTTTGTTTTATCAGCCCCACCCCCTCTCTGCAGGGACAGAAACTCCTTTTAGTGCTTATTCCAGGTTTATCTGCACCGGGAGCCTATTTTCAGTAGTCAGAATGTGTTAATTAATTCTGTAACTGGAGCTTAGTTGAGCTAAGTTCTTGCTGCTAGTAAAGGCAGTTTCTTTCCCCTAGAGGAAGCAGCCTGCTGTGCCTGTGGGAGAGAAGTGATGGCCTCCGTGGCTTGGGGGACTTACAATTCTGTGTGGTGTCTCAGCCATACCACTTGGTCCAGACTGGTGGACACCGTATGTCTGGCCACTGATATTCCCCCAGGAGGTGTTCTGTACTGTTTTTGGCTATTTACTAGCCGCTCTGGACAACAAACTAAATTTTACACCTCAGTAAGCTGCCATTTTACCCCACCTCTGTGCACAGTAGGTTTAAAAAATAATGAGAAAGCCAATGTAAATGGAGCAGAAAAAGCAAGAGTTGCAAACAGACTTTGAATTGAGAGCCAAATCCTATGTAGGAACTTGTAGGTAGCAGTAAAGATGTCATCTTTTTACTTTGTGTGAGATGAGAAAACTTTGGAGGGTTTTGAGTAGAGGTTTGACAAGGGCAGAAGCAGGGATACCAGTTAGGAGACTATTGCAATAACCAGGAAAGGTGTGATGGCAGTTTGGACCAGAATACTTGACTGCCACTTACTGGTTATAAGAATTGTGGTATTCGAGGAAATAAAGATTTTGAGATGAATGTGTATAAGTTTCTTTTTGCAAATAAAACAAAGCAAAGCAAAAATGTGTTTTTGTTCTTTTATAATAGAAGGAATTTAATTCTATATTTAACTGTAAGTTAAAAGAAACCAAAAAACATCTAGATAGAACACTAGTATAAGATCCTATTCTACAGTTCATTTGTACTCTCCTTTGTGGATTTGTTCTTTCTCAAATAATTTATAGTGATCAGAGCTATGATTGTACTGTTAGATTATATTATTCTATCCAAATGTACGTGTTTAGTTCTTAAAACCATGTATATTTTCAACTCACATATTCCTTTGAGTTTGTGTGACTAAATCACTAGCCAGAGGGCCTTTAATGGGACCTGGGATCTAAGAAGATGGAACCATATGGCAAGGGCCTCTACCATAGGAGGCAAGTGCTATACGGGACAGGGAAGGAGATAAGTGAAAATCCAACTGAGGATCAAAGTCCAGGAGGAACAAATTCAAAAACATGCAAAGGACCAGAGTCAGATGCTTAATTTTGAAAATTGGAGGTGGGAGGAAATCTTATTGAGAAAAAAGTAGGTACTTACCAGCTAGCATGCAAGTACAAGTTGAGGTCACTGAGACACAGCTATTGAGAATAACCTTTGGGCAGTCATCTATTTAGTGGGTATACGTGAGATGCATGTATATGTGTAGGTGCATGCACCTAAGTTGCTCTGGCTTAGAGTGCCAATAGCAGGACTCAGAGATGAAAGCAATATATCTACATGCCTGGCTGTAAATGCATTAATGAGTATTTAAATAGCAATGCACCCTGAAGAGCAAATTCATGCACCTTTCACAAAGTATGATGTGGCTAGATGTGCTTCCACATTAAATTTATACATATCTAGCATAGCACACAGACAAAAATCAGGGTAAATGGATCGTTCACTCATACAAACAACTAAAACTGATGTTTTATGAAACTGAGATGGGGGTGGGGATTGGAATCCACTCCCTGCTGTTTTTTTGATTTGTTCCCAAGCTCATTAGATGCTCTGCACCTCCTCCAGGGGATGAATCTCATCTTCAGACAATGTCAAACTCATTCTCTTGAGCAGAGGTGAAAAAGCTATTACCCCACTGGAGTTTTCAAAGGCAAACATTTCCTGCAGGAAATCAAACAACTCTAGGACTTGACAAGATAGCTTAAGTATATTCAATTTAGCAAGTAGCTGCCCGTGGAAAGTCCTGTCTACCACCATCCAAAGCCGCGCCCCTCCTGGGCATGACACAGCCATAGATTTAAAAGTAAGGGCAAGACCTCAGGTAACTGAGGATTGTATCACTAAGGAGTTTTCTAGACAGGATATTTTTATTATTTACTTTTCTATAGACTTATATGCATCATCTGGTTCTCAGCCACCTAATCCATAGTTCACATTCCAGTAAAACAGCCAGCCCTCCTGGCCCACTTAGAAACTCATACTAGCAGATTGGAGCTACAAACAGTTTACTTTTATGATTAACATATATATGAATGTGTATATTTTGCTTTCTCCTGAAACTAACAGGCATTTGTATGCGAATGTCTACTTGAGTCCCTGCTTCCAGTTCTTCTGGGTTATATACCTTAATATAGGATTGCCGGATCTTGTGGTAATTCCATACTTTTTAAGGCCCTGGCATCTGGGTTCCTGATTTTAGCTGTATTCATGCTTGCATTTTTTTGGTTATTATTTTTTTTTCCCTCTGAATTTTCACAGTCACTGATTTAACAAATGTTCATTGAATACAAGTATTTTTCAGGCTCCTTAATGGACATCGGCTATACGGTATGGGGAAGGAGCTACAGATCCCTTATGATCAACGGTGAGGACAGATAATAAACCTGTAAGTAAACATATCAGAAACTGTGATAAGACCTAAAAAGAAAATGAGCAGAGAAATGAATAAAAAATAGGGAAGTTTTCTTTATGTAGGAG
Source organism: Tamandua tetradactyla (assembly GCF_023851605.1). Classification (NCBI taxonomy): domain Eukaryota; kingdom Metazoa; phylum Chordata; class Mammalia; order Pilosa; family Myrmecophagidae; genus Tamandua; species Tamandua tetradactyla. The sequence goes on along the minus strand of NC_135334.1, from coordinate 63,599,701 downwards.
GGTCAAGAACAGTCTTTTCGTGTGAATGTGGAACTTAAACGGAGATCTATATACTAAGAAGCAGCCAAATATTTGAACGGGAGGGCGAGACTGTTCCAGAGAGGAGAACAAGGACAAAGGTTTCTAGGACAGAAGCTCAACATAAGTCTGTGTGGCAGCAGCTAAGCAAGGAAGAGGGAACTGGCCCAAGAAGAGGCAGGACAAAGTCTGGGGCCAGACAATGTTAGCCTTTCTAGACAGTGATAAAATGCTGAGAGATTGATACACAGGACCATAAGCAAACATGGAAGTAGAAGTCAAGTAGCATGCTTTCTGTTCATTTATATAAAGTACTGTTTTGCCAAATATAATTTCTCTATGAAATATAAGTAATTATCGTTAATATTTATCCCCCTTTAGTCTCACCATTCTTTCCTTTTTCCAATTTGAATTCTGTTCATTTCATACAAAGCAAGGAGAACCGGGAAAGAAGCCCAGCTTTCTAATTAAACTTGGCCTGTTGAAATGAAGATTCCTAATCCAGAAATGATGACTAGATATGTAAATATGGAAACAACATGAGTGGGTTAAGGGACAGCCTAATGTGTACAATGTTAAAAAAAAATAGGTTTATCTTTCCAAGCAGACTCTTTATGAAAGACTGAATTATGTACCCCAAATTTAGGCTTTTTTCATTAAAAATTTTTTAAGGAAGTTGTTGGTTGACATGAAAATTGTGCACAAAATACAGAGTTCCCATATACTACCCTATTATGAACACTTTGCATAATGCAGTATGCTTGTTACAATCCATGAAAGAACATTTTCAAAATTGTCCAATTAACTATAGTTAATTTATCTTTGTTGATTCTCCCTATTGTTTTTGTTTGTTTTCTATTTCATTTGTCTCTTCTCTAATCTCTGTTATTTCCTTTCTTCTGCTCACTTTGGATTTAGTTCCCTCTTCTTTTTCTAGATCCTCCAGTTTTGATGTTAGGTCTCTGATTTGAGATCTTTCCTCTTTTATAATCTAATCATTTTGAAATATAAAAAATTCCCTCATGGCCTTGTCTTTACTGAAGCTGGTAAGTTCTGATATGTTGTGTCTTAATTTTCACTTACCAAAGATATTTCTTAGTTTCCCTTGTGATTTCTTCTTTGAACCATTAGTTGCTTAAGAATGCACTGTTTGATTTCCACATATTTCTGAATTTTCTATTTCTTCCTCTGTATTGATTTCTAGCTTCATTCCACTGAGGTCAGAGAAGATACTTTAGATGATTTCAATTTATTTGAATTTATTGAGACTTGTTTTATGACCTAACATCTGGTCTACCCTGGAGAATGATGAATGTACACTCTAGAATAATGTACGTTCTTCTTCTATTAGGTATAGTGTCCTATGTATGTTTGTTAGGTCTAGATAATTCAGGATATCATTCTAGTCTTCCATTTCCTTATAGATCTTCTGTCTAGAGGTTCTATACACTAATGGAAGTGGTATCTTCTGTTTAGATTTTCTAAAAATTATTGAAAGTGGTGTCTTGAAATCTCCTACTATTAGGGTAGAACCATCTATTTCCTCCTTCAAATTTGTCAGTATTTGCATCATGTATTTCAGGCTCTGCTCTTATGTTCTTATATATTTATAGCTGTTACATCTTCTTACTGAATTTCCTCCTTTATGAGTATATAATGACTCGCTTTGTCACTTGTAACATTTTTTTTACTCTAGGTCTAATATTGGTGCGGCTATCCCAGCTCTCTTTTGGTTATTGCTTGCATGATGTTTTTTTCCCTTCTACTCACTTTCCAGCTACTTAACCTTTAATTTATGGTGAGTCTCTTGTAAGTAGCAAAAAGGTGGGCCATGCTTTATTGTCCACTCTGCAAATCTCTACCTTTTTACTGGACAGTTTAATCCATTTACATTTAAAGTAACTATTGCTAATGCAGTTCTTTGTTTTGACATATTGCCATTTTGTCTTTGCAAGCCTAGTACCATTTTTGACCCTCAATTCTTCTGCTAATGCCTACTTCCATTTTATGTGTTGTTCACATTGTACCATTTTGACTCCCTTCTCCTTTCTTTCTGAATATATTTTTCATGTTATTTATTTGTTGTTGCCATTGGGTTAAAATTTAACATGCTAAGTCTGTAAAAATCATATTTCATTCTATAAGAACTTATCATTAATAGCATATATATATATATATATACACATTGTTCTTCATCCCTCCAACACTTAACCCATACCAAACTCTGAAATCTGTTCTACAACTAGCTGTTACAATGTACTTTGACATTCATTGCTTTTATGTATATATGCTATTTAAAGAGAAGGAGTATAACAGAGAAGATAGGATTTTACAAATGAATATGACTACTGAATCATTATATCAATATTTCTGTTGGTCTCCAATGTCTTAGACATGTAGAAGAAAAAGCAAAAAATCATTGAATTGCAACCCATACCAAACTTTAAAATCTGTTCTATAACTAAGTGGGAATTTATATTTCACAATAAAAAAGAAAAAGTTAAAAAAAATAAATAAGAAAGAAAATTCTTGGTTGGTGACTGATTTCTTTTATCACATTAAGTATTTCCCATCACTACCTTCTTGCCTCCATGTTTTCTGATGAATAATCAGCATTTAGTCTTATTGGGATTCCCTGTACATAACTCATTGCTTTTCTCTTGAAGCTTTAAGAAAACTCTTCTTGTCCTTAGCATTGGAAATCTGAATACTATATGTCTGTGTATGGTTCTATTTGAGTTTATTCTGTTTGGGATTTGTTGGCACTCTTGAATGTGCATATTCTTATCTTTCATTACATTTGTGACATTTCTGCTATTATATTTTTAAATATCCCCTCTGTCCTGCTCTTCCTCTTGTGGGTCCCCACAATGCATATATTAGCATTGTTGATGGTGTCCCCAAATTCTGCTAGATTCCATTGTTTTTTATTATTTTTTGATTTCTGTACCTCAGTCTGTTTCATGTCAGCTATCTTGACTTAGAGATCACTGATTCTTTCTTCTGCCTCCTCCAATATACTGGTGACACTGTCTAGGGAATTTTTCATTTCAGCTATGGTGTTCTTCAATTCAACTCCACTATTTCTCTGGAGAGACTCTCATATTTTTTATTTTTTTCCTCATGCCCTTTAGCTTTACTTCTTAATTCTATCTTCTTGAACATATTAGATATTCATTTTTTAAGTCTGTGGCTGGTAAATACAGATTCTGGTCCTTTTTTTTTTTTGATGGTTTCTGGATTTTTATCTTGTTCTTTTGGAGGGACCATCATTTACCGTTTCTTTGTCTTATAGTATTCTGCTGTACACTTTTCCTTTTAATATTTTAAAGTGTTAATTTTAAATTAGTCCCTGAGCTGTCCAAATTTTAAGTTTGTATCCAACTGTGATATGACAGAGATTTCTTGAATGCCAGAAGCTAATCAAAACAAATCAAGTCAAACTTTCACTCTCTTTGCAAATGAGCTCTGCACTGACTGGTGGTCTCCTTCAGAGCTTAGCATGGCCAACCCCCTCTGCAATCAAGAAAATCAACCCAAAGCAAATGAGAACTGAAGGGTCATCTCTGTCATATGTAAGCCTGTGGAGTTGGAGCTGCAGACTCTGCTTCTTTTCTCAGGCTTGTGCTTTCTAGAGGCTTTAGGAATTTCCCTTCTATAGTTTATAGAAGCTAACGTGAATGCCCTCTCTACTCCCTTTGAAACAGTCCTTCACATACTGGGAGCACTTTTTAGTGACTTAATGCAGGTAATTCTTTGCCCAGGCTTTTTCAATTTAATTGTTTCTTAGACTTGCCAGTTATCCATAGGCAGCTGCTCTGCCCTCAGGGCAAATCCTGGGACCATGAACCTACGACCTGCTTCTGGCTCTGTCTCTTTGACTTCTACTCAGTAGATTGGCACTTACAGAAGTGCAACTCAGTATACACACAGGAGCCATTGTGTTTCCTGTGAACAATGAGGACGCAAAGCTGACTCCATCCTGCATTGTGAGGGGTGGGAGTGGGGGTCCAGAAGGCTCTTTCATGGCTTTTGAACTGCATTTTCTTAATTCATCACTTGCACAGTTAATGCAACACTTCACCTGTTTTCTGTAGTTTTAAGGACGGTCAATGTCTCTAACATTCCTTTGCCACATTTGCTCAAGAAGAATTTGATGGCCACCCTCAAAGCCAGACACCCAGTCATCTGAAGTAGCTGATCAAAAATACTGAGAAGAGAAACCTCCCCCATTCCCCCCACCAGGGTTTAGAGGACTAGATTTTTATGTTTTGCTTCGGCACCAGCAAATTCAGCAGGAACCCAAATCCTACTCTCCACTGCTGCCTACCATAAGTTGGGGGGAGGGGGAAGGTAGCCATTTCAGGGAGGGTGAAACTCACTGGTTTATCACAATTTACCAGCCTCTTCCTCCAATGCCTCCCTGGTTACACACAGTATTTCACTAGACTCCAGAATTTCACAGTAGTTGATTCAAACCATTCCTTCAGACTTAATAGTTGTTTTGGTTGGAGGAATTGATTCCTGGAGCCTCCTACTCTGCAATCTCTCCATACCCATGTGTGTAAACGCATGTTAAGTAGAACCTTTTAAAGATTTTATTTTTAGTTATCTGTAATGAACTGAATCACAGTGGAGGCTTTATATACAGAAGACCAAAGGGAGAAGCAGGAACTCAGTGGGAACCCAGAGCAGGAAGAAGAAGACATCACCATGTGATAGGAAATCCAAGAGACCCTAAGGACTGATGTCAGCCAGCACCAGAACACTACCAACCCTTGGAGGATGCAAGCTTTCTAGTCTCGGAGACAGTGAAATAATAAATGTCTGTTGGTTAAACCAATTTATTGTAGCAGGCTGGCAACTTAATCTCCTAACAGAATCTCTCCATTATAAATTACCCATTCTGCCCCTTCCCTTCCATTCCTGAGCTCTCCCAAAATTACTTGGATTACTGTAAGAGATTGTTGCTCAGAGATTCCCACCTCTGGCTTTCAGAATCTTCTGGAGACCTTAAGGAAATACACACACACATACATACACACCAACATTTATATTACATGCGTGCTCATACACACACATGTAGAGAAAGACTTTGTTCCTCATCTCTCTCAGAAATTCTAAGTCCTGGGGGTCGGACTCAGTCATCAGTATTTTAACCATACTCCAACTGATTCTGATGTGCACTCTAGGGAGATGCATTGTCCTAACTGGTCTATCCTCCTCCAGTCTGCCCCAAGGCAGTCCAACTTCCACTCTGTAAGGAGACCAGTTTATAAGCTCTACATCTAATCATATTACTCCTCTATTAAAAAATGTTATTGATTCCATACAGAATCAACTCCAAACCACTTGAGATGCATTCTGCAAAACTCTATGGATTTAACATCATCATTATCATCATCCTCAAAGTTGATACTGCTAATAGCAAAACGTAAGAGGAAGCCTAACAGACAGGAGTGTAAGTGATTTTGGCTTTTGTTTAAAGCACAGTAGCTAATGATGGCAGTGATTGAGCAGTGATTAGGTGATCTGAAATGCACAAAGAAATAAATTACCTGCAAAAAAAAAAATCTCTTGATCTGAATCTGCATTTGTTTATCTGAAAAATATGCTGGCTCTAGAATTAAACTTCTGATAATTATAGCCCCCCTACAGAGATAAAAGTATTTATATATGTTTATATTATACAAGTTATATTTAAATACAATCTCATTGGAAATGTAAACAATATAGAACTAGAGATGAGCAAAAGGCTGCCTTCTAGACTTGCCAGTCATCCCTCTCTTCGAGAAGAAATAAAATTAAGAGTTTTCTCTACATCTTTCTAGATTAAAATATATACAACATATAGCTTTTATTTACTGGGGTTTAATTTTTCTTTTCTTTACATTTTCTTTATTGTTTTCTATAAGTGGAGACATGTTATTCTGTTACTTTCTTCTTCCACTTAATATGTCTTCGGGATTGTTGTCATCTTATATATATGTAATATCAAATAATACACCTAAAATACTTATTACATATAAAACAATATTATATACTATGCAATCTACATTATGCATATATAAATTTAACACTCTGCCCTTGTATAGTTTTTCATAAAATGAATACCAAGAGCTATTTAATTGCTCTCTAACTGATGATTATTAAGGTTATTTATAATTATCACTATTACAAACAATATTATAATAAGAACCCTATCACTTCTATTTTTAGATACATTGAAGTTTTTTAATTATTTAAATTTTCTCTAATTTTATAGTTGTGAACCTTTCTTACTTCTAACTTTTTTTTACTTCTAATTTTATTTTATCATCTTTCCCTCTTTCCCCAAAATCAGAGTTAACAATGATTCTCTATTTTATCAGTTATTTTAAGAACTTGCTTTTGAAAACACATAATTCTTTGATCAATTCTAATAATTTCATTTAAGGCTAGATATTTTCAGTAGATTATTATTCAAAGTGAATTCACTACTTTCCATTTCTAAACAGTATGTAATTTCAAATTATATTGAAAGGCTTCAAAATAAAAAGGAAGACTGGATATCCGTGCTGGCCCACCCCCACCCCGGGCTCATTCTTGTCCATCTCTACTTTTACAAACAAGAATTCTTATACTAGATAATATGATCCCTCAGGCAATGCTTCCCAATTGATGGCACTCTCTCTCCAAAAATAAATAAATAAATAAAACAAAACACACCTCTCCTAAAGGAAAAGCGTATTTACTTCACTAATACCTAATTAATTCTATAGGACCTGATAAACCAGATCTTCCCTATGAGATCAGTTTCCCATGAAATTACAAGTAACTTCCTATCATTTTAAGCAGAGCCAGAACTTCCAAATGGAACCAGGCTTATATTAATAACCATGCAAGAAGATGTGAGTGTCTGTGTATAGTTAGGGGGTATGAGGAAATTTTGTCCTTCTTTAAAAGAACACTTACTCCTTCAGATTCCCAGGCTTACTTCTAGACACTTTGATACTCATCAGTGAGAGGGAACTTAAACGAACGTAAATACCCTTTGGAGTTTATATTCTAGTAGGGAATCCAGGAAAATAATAAATTAGAAAACCTATGTGTAACTACACATACATAATTTATAAGGTATTTTGAAAGATTATGAATAAGTTAAATACAATAAGGAAAGGGAGCAGAATTTCTAACTACGATCTTAAAATAATGCAATCAGAGTAGGCCTTATGATTATAAGACGTGTGTGTGGAGGAGAGGGCAGTCAGGAGAAAGAGAATCCTGGCAGAGGGAAAGGCAAGTCCAGAGGCACGTGGGTAGAGGTCCATTTGAGGGCTATGGAGAGCACAGAGTGCTGGGAAGAAGCGAGCAAGGGGGTCTCCGAGAGGAGGAGATCCAAGAGTTTAAAGCCAGTAAGTTCTTGTGAGGAAGGCCTTGTAAGTGATGAAACTTTGCAATCCACAAATAGTTTGAAAGTTAAAATCCTGCCTGAAAGTACTTGCCTCAATTCTTCTCCCTGACATCTTAAATTATAGAAATAATTTTAAATTACTGAAGGGAATTCATGCTCTGAATTCCTGCAGTGCTCTGAACCACTGCAGTCTTGGTTCCACTCCTTCCCCTTGAGCATCTTAGAGAGAGGACAAATACGAAGATTGGAAGATTCAACAAATACAAGTCCACAGTTTTTTTGAAAGGTATACATACTACGACTAAGTTAAATACAATACAAATCAAGTTGAACAAAAATGTGCCCAGGTGTTTAGAGAACAGGCTGACTTTGACCCTGAAACTTGCTCTGGGTTCTAGGTACTACCTTGCTTTCCTCTCTTTATTTCTCGATCACTGCAGCATTTCCTGTAATGTGATCACCCACAGCTGACATGTACTCCTGACAGCACAGCTAGACATCAGTCTGGCCTTTTTCATTAAACAAGGACAGTGGGTTGTTTCTGGCAGTCCCACTGCAAGCAACTTACTGATTTGCTCTTCAGTTTAGTATTTGTTAATTGTATCAGACTGACAACCACACAATCTGGAGTAGTGGTACTATTTATTTTATATTAACTCTATGCCATGGACCCTACTATGGCTGGAGCCTCAGCAAATCCTTCCCTCTTTGCTCAATCTAGAATGCATATGATTGTGCTAGATGAAATGATATGAAATAAGAGAATGAAATAAATGGTTGTAATGAGATGGCAGGGACAACGTCGGTCAGAGACCAAGAGCACCATGACATGAGGACCTGTGACTGTTTTATTCACTGCAACACACAAGAGGTGCTGAATAAATATTCGTGGAATAAATGAATGCAAAATAGTTACATTTTTTGCAGTAAGACAAGCCATAGTTTGCGTATTGTTTTCCACTTATTAATTAATCCTGCAATTTTTGATATAACACACAATGTCTCTTTGACTAAGTCTCTTCTTCCGTAAAATGGGCATAGAAGTAGTAATAATTCATTGAGTATACTGTGGCAATTAACTAAATGAAGGCATGCAAACCTACTGGCACATTCTAGACCCTCACACTTCACTTGTACCACTTTTCATGCTCTACCTTTACTTCCTTTAACACACCACACATACTCATGTATGACTGGATTTTCACACAGTCCTCTATGTGTGAAGCATTTTTTTTAAGCTCCTTGGATTTGCTTGCTGAAATCTTGCTTTTTTGTGGCCTGCCTCCTACATATAGCCTCTCTGGTCTCCCCAACCTCTGAATATTGCCAGAACTTCATCTGCAGCTGCCTGTGAGGGATTCTAATCTCCTCATCTCTTCTGCATAAGATTCCCAAGGGCCCAAAATTCCAGCAAGACTTCCCATGGGACTTTTTATATGAGTCAGCAGTCAGTAAAAAATAGTTGAATTAAATCAACAAAGTTATTTGAAATTACTTGTGTACATTCAACCTTCAGACTCCTGGGATTACTGAACATTGCACAATGACACCAAGCCGTTTCTGTGCCATAATCAGACTTCTGTGGATCAGCTGACAAACAAGGTATGTAGTCTGAAGCAGCTTTGCACCCCAGGAAAGGCCATGTTCTTGTAATCCATTCCTGTGGGTGCAGACCTCCTGTAGGTTGGAACTTTTGATTAGGTTATTTCAATTGAGATGTGACCCTCTTCATTCAAGATGGATCTTAATCCTCTTACTGGAGTCCTTTATAAGAGGATAAAATACAGAAGCTCAGAGATGAAATTAAGAGACACTCACAGAGAAAGTTCCAGAAGAGCTCAGAGAGGAAGGCACTAAAGCCAGAAGCTGGAAGCAGAGTAACCTTGGAGAAAAAGACCAGCAGATGCCAGCTTTCTGCCTTCTCATGTGACAGATATGTCCTGGATGCTGGTAGCCTGTCTTCAGAGTATAGGTATCATCCTCTGGATGCCCTGACTTGGACATTTTCATAGCCTAAGGACTGTAAGATGTAAGTTAATAAATCCTCATTGTAAAATCCAACCCGTTTCTGGCGTATTGCATTTCTGCAGCTTTAACAAACCAAAACGCAAGGATAGCCAGAGCATTAAACTTTCCTTATGGAAGTGCCATCCTTGAGCAAGTAATTTCAATTCATTACTACTCCTCAGTTTCTTCAGCTTTAAAATGAGGTCAAATTTTGTCTAACCCATAGCATTGCTGTGCAGTCTACAGAAGTCAATATGTGTAAAGCACTTAAAATTGTTCTCGGCCCATGGCGAGTCCTAACAAATTATTGCTGTAGTTATTATTATTTGCTATTATCTTCACATCGGGTGAGCTTGCTAAATTATTTAAGTATTTGATTACACTAGATCCTTCTCATTAAAATAAAAAGGACCCTAATTTGTGGTTATCTATAAATAGATATTATCAGTAATTAGCGAAATGGGACAATCAGAAAAGATTTCTTCAACAGGAGACTTAAAAACCTAACATTGACTGGCTTTCTACCCATTTTTCTGTCCACTTTCTCGCCTTACCCCTTACTCTTCAGGCTTAGCATTTCCTTAAGAAGACCCTCTTCACTTGCACCAATCATTCTGCTCTTCTGGCCGCTCCCTACTTGCACTAAGAAACATAAGTTTGAGGCACTTTCTAAAGGAATCCTATTGTGATCCTACTGCATTATCCCAGCTTTATTTCCTTTGGTGATAGCAGAGGCCATATCTCAGCCTGTGCCCATGAGCTAACCAAAGCCTCAGTCCTGTCTCTGCCCTTTACCAGTCACATGCTGTGTGGTAAATGACTTAACATCTCCAATCTCACATCTCAGTTCTACCATATGTGAAATGGACCTACTTCAAGGAGTTGGCATGAAGATTCAGGGAGAAAACACATCTAAATGCTCAACCCGGTATCTCCATAGAGGATAGAGCACTATAAATATTGGCCATTTTGTAATCATTTTAATTTTTTGACATCTTGGCTTTCATAATATTTTCTACTTTGCATCATAGTCACCTATACTTTTATAAATAAATGTCCATCTCTAATACTATCTGACATACAGTAGGCCTTGAGTGAATATATATTTGTGAAGGAATGGATGAATGAGCTCCCTGAGTGCAAAGATGTTCCCAGTTCTGCAAAGCTAAGTTTGTAGTATGCCAAGCACAGTTACCCTTGAAGTCAGGTTGCCAGATTTAGCAATTAACAATACAGGACACCAAGCTAAATATGAAATTCATATGAACAACAAATCATTTTTAGTGAAAGGATGTCCCATGCAATATTTGGGATATAGTTATGCTAAAAAATATTCACTTTTATCTGGCATCTGCTGTGAACTGTTTATCCTGTATTTTATTGGGCAACTGTACCCTGAAGCCCCTTTTAAATCTGTAAGACTCAGTTTCTATATCGAGATTGAGAATGGGGACACAAATTCACCTATATGACACCCAGTCAAGTTCATGACAAACAGAAATTGGATTTAATATGTCCATTCAATCTATCTCTAAATAAAACTCATTTATCTCAAAGTTGCCAATAGTATTGAATTAACCTCATTCCTTACAACATACTGAGGAAGACTACTACATTCTTTTCTTTCTATTGAGGTATTAGTAAAGATTTACATAAAAGCTTCCAAAATTACAGAAGCAGGGGTCCAATAACCTCAAAGCAGTGGTAACTCGGGTCTCATTTGACCCTTTTATGTGATCAGTTCTAAGGAGTTTCTGGGCCAATCCTGCTCAGTCCAAGGCATTTCATTACGGAAGTTAATTAGCTGCAGAGTTAATCACTGCATCTCAAGCATTAATAGCATCTTCTTCTGTATAGTTTAGTACTTGGACCTTTTCACCTCTAAGTATTCAGCATGGGTCATTACTACATACCATATACAGGTTCTCCACGTGTCTTGTTTAATTCTTTATCCCTAGCTCTTAGCAAAGATTTTGGAAAAGAGTTAGAAGCCAATAAATAGTTAGCAAATAAACAAATGGTTAAGATCTCAGACTCCAGAATCAGAGAGAACCACATTCAAATTCTGACCCTGTCTCCGATTTGCTAACTTTGTATGACCTTGTCAAGTTACTTACGATCTCAATATTTAATTTCTTTGTCTAAAACCTGGGATAAAAAAATAATACCTGGAAAACATGATGCTTTGAAGAATCAATGTCATCTGGGAAGAAGACAGCTCCTGGGCCACTGTGGGAACTATTGCATGGATTGCTGCAGGACTGCTCCCTCAGAGAGAGAAGCCTCATGCTGCCCTGCCAACAAGCTCCGGCTGCTTCTTCTCAGTAGACATTTCCATGGAGAACTACTGGGTCTAATATTTGCTTGAGCCTAAGATGCCCCCCTGTCAGTGTTTACAATTGTCCTTCTGTTCTGTGTCTTCAATAAATTGCCAAACGATCCTGGAATCTTAGGACTAGAATAAACTTTACAAACCATCACCTTTAATATTTTGCCCAATATGGGAAACTCTTCTGCAATTTTGTAGCACCTGATCACCTGGCCTTTTCGCTAATACTTTCATCCACAGAAAACAGGTTCATCCTAGGGGTCCTCTGCATTGCCAAGTAGTCCCCATCATTGGAAAGATCTTTGTACTGGGAAGAACCCGGTCTACATAAAACATCTACCCATTAATTCTGTCTCTCTTCTCCCTTGAGAGTTACACAGAATATGCTTAGGGTCTTCTCCATCACCGAACTTTACATACACAAAGACAGAAATTTTATGCCCCATTAATTTCTTCCTGTTTTTTGTTTGTTTTAGCGAAAAATCATGTCCCATTTCTTTAACTATTCTATTATTTGTTAACTATTTTCTATGTCTTTGTCGTCTTTCTGACCTTCTTCTTGTACTAAGTCTTTGGATTAATCTCTCTGTATATTTTCTAAAGCAGATGGTAATATCTGACTCAGAGCAAAGGTATTTCCTTTATCTGAAGACTTTGAGTCACTTCAAATATTTTTTGAGTTCTTTCTGTATGCTACAACTTTCTTTAGGTGCTGCGGATATATGAGAAAAATATGAGGCTGCCTGCATTCCTTTCTGGTTATATTTCCTTAAAAAGGCCTCATTTTTTTCTATTATAGTAATAATCACTTTTTTTTAAACTAGAAATGAAAAAATGAGGAAATTAAAAGTGAAACACATCAAAAAATCTATATGCATATATGATAATAATAGAAATTATTAAAAGCAACCAGTAATATAATGCTTTGATTGAGTATATGCATTAGAATAAAACCACTTGGTTTCAAATCGTCATACCACAAATTATTAGGCACGTAAATTTGGGCAAGTTATTTATGTTTTCTAAGCCTCAGTATCCTCATATATAAAATGAGGAAGATAATTGTTTAGACCTCATTGGATCTCCATAAGTTAAAGAGAAATAGTCCACATACAGTGTCCCACCTAGCAGAGAATAAACAGAATGTAAACCAGTATTTCATGCTGAGAAAGAATGTAAATTCTGAGCTTGAATCTTTATTATACAACTTATTAACTGTAAAATCTTGGTCAAGTTATTTAACTTTCCCCCCTCCATCTCAGTTTTCTCAGTAGAAAAAATAGAGACTGTAGCAAATTATATTTTACAAAAGTGTGTGCAAACATATTCCCAGTCCAATACTTGCTGATGCCCCCATCGAGAGGCTGAGTCCACACCACACCCTTTGCGACTGACTGAATCGTAGAAATGAGGAAAGTCAACTGCATAATTTCCAACGTTAGGCCATAAAAGGGGATTAGTTTCTCCTTTCTTTCTTTCTCTTCTTTTCTTTCTTTCCTCTTTCTTCTCTCTCCTTTTTTACTTTTCCTTCCTTTCTTGCATCCATCCATCCATCTTATATAGGTAAACTCTTGATTTTGGAGCTACCGTATAAGAAGCTTGGCTTCTTTGCAGTTGCCATGATAGAGAGTGCATGTGGAAAGACTACACAAAAACAGAGAGAGCCCTAACAGCTGCAAATATTCCATCTCCCATCTATTTAAATCTTCCTAAATAGACCACAGACATAGGCATAAACAAGTGCTTAGACAATTATAGCACTAGCCAAGCTCTGACCGCAACCAAAAAAGATACCCTGAGTAAGAACAACTCAACTGGGCCCAGTCAAATGCCAGAATCATAAGACTTAATAATAACATGTTTTTTTGCTGATTTAAGTTACTAAGTTTTGGAGTGATAGGCAAGGCAACAATAGATAACTAGTACAGAAATAGAATAATATTTGACTCATAAGGCTGATGAGATTTAAATGAGATGATCCATATAGATTATTCCATATAAAACAGTGGTTTCAAATTTTAATATCCAACAGAATCACCTAGGGAGCTTGTTAAAGACAGACTTCAGAGTCTCACTCTCAGAATTTCTGATTTGGTGTATCTGGGGTGAGTCCTGAGGGCTTAGCATTTCTAGCAAGTTCTAGGTGATACTGAAGTATCTGTTTTTCCACCAGACTTTGAAAAACATTATAAAGCAAGTACTAAACTTGTGAATTTTATTCTCACTACAATCTTTAACACTTTTTGTTAGTTCTTCAGTAAAAGTTGAACACTCAATTTCTTCTAGGTCCAAAGTGTACTAAGGAAAAGTAGATTCATTTTTTACCATAACTCAGAACAAACTTATTTTTTATTTATCCCTACTGTTGATCACAATGGCTTCTACATAATACGTGCTTAACAACTGATTGTTAGAGGGTACATGGACAGCTTCCACCTTCATTTGAATGGAGTTTAAGAGACAAAGAGAAACATATGGGCAATTTCTTTCCCCTTTCTCTAAACTTTTTTTCGTTTATATTAAGACACATTTTCACATTGTCCTTTTCTAGTTGTAAGATGAGCAGGGGCATCTTGTCTCCAAATTCTCCTTTCAATTCTTCAGTCTCTTTCAAACCCAACAGTAAAATAATTGAATGATACTGTAACAGAACCAGAAAAAACAAGTTTATCAGACACCTGTTTTGATTTTGTTTTATGGCTATTATTTAGTTTAATAAAAATGCATCAATTGTTTGCATCCTCCTTAGCTCAGAATAAGATTGGCATTCATGTTGGAGATAAAATCTTATGGATATGAAGATAGGAAAATCTGACAGGAGTTGTGATAGTGAGCACTATCAAGATTTCAAAGCACATATTTAACATCTATCAAGCATTTTTGTTAGAATGAAGGCATAGGCATGGGAGGGGAAGAGTTAGGGAACCTATATTTGCTATGTACATAGAATATATCAATATCTCGTCAAACCACAGAACAGCCACATGAGATATGAATTTATCTCACTTTTAATAAATGAGTAACCAGAGGCTCAATTTAATTAACAAATTACACGAAGTCACACATTAAGTGACAGTGCTAGGATTCAAACCCTGAATGTTATCAAACTCAGGGTCCCTTCAACATCTCACAATATTATCCAATGTCACTAAAAGAAACTAAAGGAACATAGTTTTCCCAAGGTAGTGTGTTTTCCACGAAAGGAAGAAAAATTTATTGGATTACTACTATTAATCCACTCAAGCTTCTAATAAAATTATATCCTGGGGATGCAATGTTTACTATTATAACACAACCATACAGTCCCTTTCCTTGTGGATGTATGAGAAGCAAGCATTGGCCAAAAATTACACAGATAAACGCAAACATACAACTGTGCTTACAGTAAATAGCAGAGCTATTTAGTATACTGCGTGAGTGTCATGGAAGGAGTTGATCTGACCAGGTCTTTTATGATGTGATGAAAGAATGCAGAGCCACAGCAGGGATCCATGAGTGTGAGCGCATGGCGGCCAGTGGAGTACTTGGGGGAGGCATCGAACAGTAGAAGCAAAGACCTTGGGAACTGAGGAAAGAATAGATTATAGAAGTCTTCTCACACTGAAATCTGGGAAAATTGGAAGGTTTGTGTCTAGGAAGATGAGCTTTAAAAAAAAAACCATTTCAATTGAAGCATCTAGCTGGGCTTGTGAGTTTCCTCCTTCTGTTCGGGTAAACAGAAACCACCCGCCACTCATGCTGCAGCATAGAATGGATGTGCTTCACAGCAATCAACATAAGCCGTATTGTCAGTCTCCTTAGTATGCAAGGAGAGATTTTTCAGCAATCTGAGACCTATAACAACAAGAGTGGTCTTTGCGCCGTGGCAGATTTGGGCCAAAATCTCAACTCTGCATCCTACTAGCTGGGTAATTGGGAAGCCTGCTTAAGCGATCTGAGCCTCAGGTGCTTTATCAGTAAAATACTATAATGAGTAAGCAGAAGAATGAATGAAAGTACTGAATACATATTCAATACTCTGAGTTTGCATCCCCCTTTCCTTCCTTCATCCAATTTTGTTTCATCTTCATACACTGTAGTATTTCCAGTTTTCTGACAAAATTTCTTCTATGCCCCCTGCTCTTTATTCTTGGTTGAATATCTTTTCTCTTTCATTCGTGGTGATAAATCAAACAAACCTTTGCTTATTCCACTTTCATGCTTTTTTATTACCAAAGAGTTTTATTCTGTCATAAACTAGGGCTAATTGTCCAAGTTTTTTCCTTATAGAGATGATACAGTGTTCTGTACTGTATAACTGCATGCTTTCTTCAGTCCACCCCCCCACCAAAAAAAAAAAGAGAAGCATGTAAGCAAATGGCAGTTTTGCACATTTCAAATTCAAGAAGTTCCCAGAAACATATGTTGAATCAATGATGCTCATCTGAGGCATTTGCTTCATTGACAGCAAAGTCTTTTGGAGTGAGCCGTGTGTAATAGTTAATTTTATGTTTCCACTTCCCTAGATTATGTTGCCTAATTGTCTGATCTAACATCGGCCTAGATGTTGCTATGGAGGTATTTTATAGATGGAATTACCATCTATAACCAGTTGACTTTAAGCAAAGGAGATTACCCTCAGTCTATGGGTAAGTCTGATCCAATCAGTTGGAAACATTAAATGCAAAGAACTGAAGGTTCCAGAAAAAGAAGGAATTCTCCCTCCAGACTATACCCCCCACTCCTTCCTGAGTTTCTAGTCTAACTAATTTGTACTCAAGACTGCAATAGTTCTCTTACCAGAATTCCCAACCTCCTGCTCATCCTGCAGAATGGATTTGCTGGCCCTCACAATCATGTGAGGCAATTTCTTATAATAAATCTCTTTATACATATGGATATATCTCCTGCTGGTCCTGTTTCTCTGGAGAAGCCTGAATGACACATAGGCCAAAGTAATAGGCAGATACCTTTGCTTCTGACACACGTATTGTAATTATTTGGGGGGGGAGGGGTAAGAGCTCCTGAAGATATGCTCCTCCCCCAATTTGCAATAATTCCTATTTCATCAAAGACATCACTTAGGTCTTGCTTTCTAGTCATCATTTATCCATTGTTAACAGTGATTCAAAGACCTATATTAGATTTGGAAAGCCAGGTGTTTTAGGTAGGGGATGTACTTAAGGAGCAGAGATAGTTTGTAATTCTCCCTGGTTGAGCTTCTTTGTATTAGTGCCAGAAATACACACCTGTTCTGGAAGTGAGTCTCATGTGTACTTAACATTTTCTTCATGCTACCCCAGAGTGGCAATCTAGCTCTCTCTCTGAATATTGTTGTTATTGTATTTAAGAAGCAATGTTATAAATAAGGAAAGGACTAACCATCTCATTCTCCCTATATATACACCACCGACCTGCCCTCACTTGGACATTGCTCTTTTCTTGCCTGTAACTCCCCCAGTAGACACTAAGCTCTTTGAGTCAGGAGACTTTATCTTTACACAGGTGTACACCTAGCACACAGTAAGTGTCCGATAGATAAGGGTTAATCAAAATATGAAGAGAAAGATTTCTGCCTGCCGCAACACACCCACCATTTGAAACCAGCCCCAGTGTCTTCCATTACTTAAAGTCTTTCTCATGGCCTTTCTCACAGGAAAGAATAAAGGAAA
The DNA here is from genome assembly GCF_023851605.1 of Tamandua tetradactyla. Classification (NCBI taxonomy): domain Eukaryota; kingdom Metazoa; phylum Chordata; class Mammalia; order Pilosa; family Myrmecophagidae; genus Tamandua; species Tamandua tetradactyla. Next base: position 63,582,303 of record NC_135334.1, on the reverse strand, counting down.
AAAAGCTAAACATATAGTATGTGTTAGGCACCATGTTTTGTGTGTTTCATATATTAGCTCATTTAAATTTATATCACAGTTTTCATGATTAAATATTTTCTCTGTTGTACCATAAAGGACACTAAGGCTCAGAGAAGTCAAGTAACTTTCTCAATGTCACATAGCAGGGAAAGGTAAAAATATGGATTTGAAGACTTGAGAGAGAAGGGAAGAACTGTGCATGCATGGGAAGGGGAGGTGGGGGGAGGAAAACAATGTTATATGAATACAACTAGCCACAAGATTTCTATTACAAAAGTACATGTAAGTGAATAGAATATATATTGTGACATCACACCTACTTGAAAAAGTCTCAACAGCAATTTGAATTTTAAATTATTAGATCTCTAAGCATAAATTTATTTGTATGTCTTGTTTTGAACATATAGCTTACTTTTTGCAGTAAGAATAATCTGTAATAAAGCTAATAGCAAAACAGTTGACTTAAGAAAGAAGACGTTCATCATTAAAGTCTTACATGTTTTATATAACTGTGATGGGAAAATTTAGACTAACATGGTCCTATGCTACAATTGGTAGGTGTGTCAGATTTTGTGAGCCAACTGGCTTACAATAAAGGGCTTGAGTTCCCTCTGGGGACCATTTTTAGGCAAAAGCAATCAGTCAGTGATGCAATTATAGCACCTAAAAATATTATTATAACCTTTCCTACCCACAGCCCACCACAGTTGGCTCAGGGAAGCAGTCTCTGAGATGGCATTCAGCATGCCTGGTGTGGATTTAGCTGTGCCCATGGGAGCGACACCGGTGGAAGTTCTGGGTGAAAAGCAGGATTTGCAGAGAGAAGTCAAGCTACAGTGAGGCCAGCGACAGCCACCACCTACCCCCACAGAGAGCTCTGGAGCAGAATGTCCCTCTGACTTGTCCCAAGCTGGGCTGAGACAGCCAGGCCTTTACACTCTTGCACTGATCAGTCACGAGATACGGATTATCTCAGGAAAAGGTATGGCCTTGGGTGAGGTAGCTCTTTGCAGTGGAGGCAGTCCTTGAAGTACGTGACAGCTGAAGGCCACTTCCTGACAGCATCCCAGCAGCTGGGGCAACAAATTCTTCATGGAGGAGGGGTCTGGGAGTGCTGGCACATCACAGTGACAACCACAGAGTGGAAATGATATAATCCCTGCCTTCTCTGACTGCCCTGGAGGATGCTTAAAGTCTTCCCTTCCTGTGCTTTAGTACCACAGCTGCATGCTTATTAGAATCTTCTTGCTTTTTAAATAAACCTTATATCCTATTTAGCCTTAATTTAAGTAAACTTAAAGGGCCTTTGTTGGTGAGATTTTATTGGTTATATTATAGATGAGCTTATAAACAGACTTTAAAAAGTAATAAAATTGAAATCTCTGTCTAACTCCGAGGGTTGTCTAACGTGTGCCTGTGTCTTTGGCTGCTGATCCTTCTTTGTGAGACCTGGAAAATGTTCTCTTACTAAGGATGATGGACAGTTCCTTTTAATTGGTTATCCTTTTCATGTATATTTATATTTAGGCTTCCTCTGAATTTACTGTAGTTATTATATAACTGTGTTTCATGGTTCTAACTTTAAATATTTATCTTCTACACTTGCTCATTTTAACCTGCACTTCTTTCTGCATATTCCACAAAATGTCTAATATTCTTTCATTATACAAATTGCATGAACAGCTGAGGGGTGTACAATTCTGTTCTCTTTGGTTAGTTGGGAAGAAAAATTTACTGATGATGGGGATAAAATTTTGCTGTTTAGTTATAATGGGTGAGCATTTGAATGATTTCACTATTAAAAAGTCTCCCTTCAGCAAGGTGCTAACTCTTTGACTCTGCAAGTCTGTTCTGTTTTTACCTTAAGGAAGTAACCAGAAGTGTATATGCATGTATTTGTATATGTATACACACACACACACACACACACACAAGGATGTTTGTTATGGCATTACCAGTCAAATTAAAAATAATTGGAAGCAATCTAATGGTGCAAAAACAGGGTTATGCAAAATAAACTATAATACATCTGCTCAATATAATAATGTATAGCCAAAACAATTGCCTAAGTAAAATAATGTTTAATAATAAGGACTATTTGTTTGAAAAGTTAAAAATAATTTGGGTTGCAAAACAGCCTATAAAACTTTAGCAATATGTCTGCGAATCTTGTGCTGGTTTGAAGTGTTGTGTATCCCAGAAAAGCCATGTCCTTTAATCCTGACTCAATATTTTAGGGTGAAAACCTTTGATTTCATTGTTTCCATGGAGAGTAACCCACTCAAATGTGGGTCTGACCTTTTGATCAGATGGAGATGTGACCTTGCCCACTCAAGGAGGGGCTTGATTAGTTTACTGGAGTCCTTTACAAAGGGAGACATTTGGAGAAAAAATATTTATTTGAGAGCCAACACAGATACAGATATTTAGAGATACTTGGAGTGCTGACAGAGAGAGCAGACACCTAAACATGGACAACTGGAGATGCAGATGAGATGCCAAGCAAGCCAGAACACACAGTTGTGTCCTGGAGGAGCTAAGTGAAGGCCCATGGATGCTTAGAGAAGAAACTGGAAACAATGGAATTGGGAATAGCAGGTACCAGCCACACGCCTTCTCAAAGGACAGTCATTAGGCCTTCCTTGAATGAAGGTATTCATTCTGGGATGCCTTAGTTTGGACATTTTTTATGGCCTTAGAACTGTAAAATTGTAACTTAATAAATTCCCTTTAATATGAGCTAACACATTTCTGGTATGTTGCATTCTTGTAGCATTTAAGAAACAAAAATAAATATACATGGGTACATATATACATAGAAAAATATAGAATGGTATATAAGAAATATTAATAGATGCTACCTCTGAGTGCAAGAATAGAACAATATCTATTTTATTCTTGTTTAACATTTTTATTTCCTATAATTAAAATGCTTTCATTAGGTATTCAGAAAACATGGCAAGTATTATTCCAAATTTCATCAAAAATAGTAATCTAGTTCCCCACCTAACTAATACTAACTCTAATGATACCTAAACTTGACTGATTACTAATTGCCTATTGTTGCCCTACAATCACTACCCATGTGAGCTTATATAACCCTGGATACCTAATTAGCTGTCCAGCCATGGTTTTCCCCTATGTTTTTTAAGGGAAGAAAAGCAAACAAAACACTTTTTTTTTTAACAGCTATTTTTTTTTCTTTATGCCAATCACATATGAGCTACATTACTACTTAATGTTAAATAATGGAGCATTAACTATTTAAAAAATAAATAAATAAATAAAAGAATCAGGAATTCATTATAGGTGAGTACGTGATGAAGAAAGAATGATGGAAATGAAACCATGAAAGCAGATGCCAGATTCTTAGTCCTGGTGTAGTCAGCACTTGGATAGTTATTCCAATTCCCTCATTCACAGAGGAGAGTAATTGTTTTCAGAGGGAGTAAGCCATGTGTTAAAGCTACCCAGCTTCAGAACTAGAACTCAGATTTCACTTTTCTTCTTTCCCATTCTGCCAAATTACTTTTCATAATTGACATCATTTACTAATGACTCCCCTTGCTTTGAAGTATAACGTTAGGCAATCTCAACCCTACATTTATCTCAGAGCACAAAATTTCTAAAGCGTCTATTCATTTCTAAAAGTGCTTACCAACTAATTAGCATAGGATCTGGACTTTTAGTTAGAAATTATTTCTCCTTCAAAACTACAACGTAATATAATGCCAAGTCTAGCAACAAGTCAGAATGAAGGAGAAAAAGACTATTTCTTAAGTTTCAATTATTCGCCAAGACTAAAAAATGTTATATTATTTAACCCTCTGATGTAGGTATTATTCCTTATTAATTTACAGATATGGATATTGAGGGTGAAATAAAAAAACAAAATTCGTTTAATATGATTTATTAAGAATTAATTTAAGAAATTGCTGAGGGAGGTAAGTATTGGAATCGTATTAACCAATATTATTTTTATCATACAAGGGAAACATTTTTCCTCAGTAAAAAAGAACATCACAGACGGAGTTGTGTTAAATTAAAAGACAACAGTGTTATTTTATTAGCATAAAATGAAGTCAAACTTGTAACAGTTACTCCTTTAAAATCTGACTAAACTGATGATCTGTTCCTGGTTGTCTGACCTAGACCCATTTTATATATTTGGTTTGACTATATGAGCTTAGTAACCAGAATTCTCCATGGACACAAACTCTATTCTGCTAATCACCAGAAACTTAACAGGATTTCCAACAAAATACAGCCATCCTCCATTACTAGATGTTCTCAACTAGAAATTATTTGCTGACACTCCTTTGACACTACCCCTCTGATTCCCAATAAAAATTAGAATATAAAATTGCAGACTCAAAGTCTACTTGTTAATTACCAAGTGTTAGGTCTTCAGATGATGATATCTTGGTCTCAAATGCCTATATGGATGCTGTAAAGGAAAATAAAACTAAAATAAAAAAAAATCAGTTTCTATCTTTGCAAGAACTCTTCAATTATGTAACTAATCTTCACTTGAGGCTAGTTTACATGCCTGTTTTACTACACTTGAGGAAACAAGGCAAAGTGAACAGAAGGAACACAAGGAAACATCAATAGCAACATCTTAACAGAAATGTAAAACTGGTCTTCTGAATTAATTCTATTGTGTGGTGGAAATACTAAACATCGTAAGGCACATCTATTGGGCACTTAATTTGGGACATGCCATAATCTGAGGATCTAGCATGTTTTAACTTACTTAATCCTTCCAGAACTTTTATGAGACAAGGTAACAATAAAATCAAGGCACAGGTAATTTAAAAATCTTGGCTAAGGTCTCATACCTGGTAATAGCAAAGCTGGGATTCCCACCAAAGAAAACTGTCCCTATTCTCAGTGCCTCTTTTCCTCAAAACATCACATCTCTTTAAGGAGGTGTACACATACACACACGCACATGCACACGCACACGCACACACACATCTTCTAGATTCATAAATGTGCTGGGACAGGGATTCTATTATCCCCCTCATCTCCTCAAGGAGGAGAAACATTTTCCTACCCAACTTGCTCTAATGCCCTTACCCTTGTTTCAGTTTCTCAGAGCCAAAGTCTTTGGTTTACTCATCAAAGTATAAAGCAGAGTGGAGGTTTCAGATCCTTACTCTATCGGTTTCCTATACTCAGTGATCTTGCACTTGTTTTTGTTGTTGTGAGCAAAACACTGTTTAAAATATTTGAAGAACTACTGTCAGAAATAACATACGTACACACACCCAACTATATGTTTCCTATAACATTCGGCGTAGATATTAGGCACTCAATAAATGTTAGTTTTTGTATCTCCAATTCCAGGTATTCAGTAAATGCTTTCTGAATCAATGAATACCAAATAAAAGGAAAAAAATCATAGTTGTCTTCCAAATTATAACTATTAGGTAATAATAAACATCATTATATCAGCTAAAATGATGTTTAAAGATCTCAAAGCATAAAGTATTTTCAGACAAGGACATATTTACTAAAGCTGGAATTATCCATTTCTTAAAAACTGTATAACTCAATTAATTGTAAAAGGGATTTGGTATGCAACCAGAATCAGTCTTGATAACATTTCTTTTGTTACTATTATAACAGCTCTTTTCACATATCACAGAGAATGACAGTATATTATTATAACAATAAAACTCCCAACAACTAACACATCAGTTTCTAAAGGAGTATCACAAACATAATTTTGTTGAACATATTTAAAATTTCAATTTGTGACAGGGGAAAAAAAAGTAAAGTTATGATTGCGCAAAGAGTAATCCTGAATCCTGTTTTCAACAGAATTGATTTACTCTAAATTCTACCTAGAAAACAATCAGTATATATATTTTTTATTCTTGGCTTTACAGGGATCTACATATTTTATCTTATTGGATGTTAGCAGAGATGTGTATTTTTAGTCTCCTATGCAAAAGGAAACATATTTTTTACTTCAAAGTCCAAAGAAACTGAATTTATCTGCCCTACTTTTTCACTTACACAACATTATTATATTCTAGGATGACATCCAGTAAGCTTTTCTCAAAGGTACCTTTTGAAAAATGGAATTTAAATGTTTTTTTTTCTCTCACCAAAAAGAATGTTCTCAGTGAGCAGATGCAACTTACCCAAGCATCTACTAAGTGATTACTAGTTGCCAAGAACCCTTTAGATGCTCAGAAGAGGTGGCAAATATGATGTTAGATTGATGATAACAACTATCACTTGTTGAGAACTTTCTCTCAATAATATTAAGACCAATAAATAATAAGATATAGGGAGACTTGTCATAGACACAGAAGAGAAGGCAAATAGTTGCCAAGGGATATGGTGGAATTTTGACAGATGAGGTCATAATGAACTCAGTTTTGTCAGCTAAGAAGAGTTTTTTCTTGGAGAGAAAAGGAAAAGGCAATTTAGGAAAAGAGAATGATATATGAAACAGACACAGAACCTTGAAATAGAACAATGTATTTGGGGAAAATCAATAAGCCAGGGGTTACTATCATGGTGTGTGAATATAGGAATGGGAGGCAGACTTAGGAGGGATGAGAGAGCCAGATGAAGGAGAAACTAGAATGCCAGACAAAGGATTTCTCAAGTTAACCTATGGGAAATGGGAGCTCTGGACAATTTGAAATAAGGGAATATCATTAACCATTTTTTTTTAGAAAGCTAAGGGTCCAGGATGGATTACAATTAGAACATAGAAGCATTGTGATGCAATGACTCAGGAGGCTGCCAGAGCCCGTGCTGCACAGAGTTCTGAGCAGTAACAGGCAAGGTCCCCATCCGCAAAGGTGAAGACGGAGGCAGCTCATGAGTTGCTTTCTCACTAGATGCAGGATAAAATATTCGCAGCATTCACTGAATTGGTTATCTGGTCAAAGCAAGGTTTGAAGTCAGTTTAAGGTTTAGATGAAGGGATGGTACTTCACTTTTCTATTCATCTCATTCTCAAAACAGAGATAAAGAAAATTTGATCTCGGATGGGTCACAAAATCTTTTTTTTTTTTTTTTTCACATGGGCCGGCACCAGGAAATGAACCCAGGTCTCTGGAATGACAAGTGAGAACTCTACTTGCTGAGCCACCATGGCCCTCTTGGGTCGCAAAATCTTATCAGAGCCTGATACTTGAGTTTTAGGGCTAATTCTGATTCTAGGGACAGAAATAAAGAACTAAATTGACAACTGCATATCTTGACTACGTTGATAATCAAATGCAATCCATTTATTATTTATCTGCCAGTTCTGCAATGAGGAAAGCAAATATATTCGCTACATCTGTACCTGAGACAAAATTGCTTTTATAATGCCAATCACCGATGCGGTTGGGTAGACACTGATACAACTCCAGAAACTTTAAACACTTTAATTTTAAAGATGGTCTTCTAAACTTGCACAGCTAATCTAAGATCAGATTATGGAATTTACTATGCATGGCATTTCTTTCATAAAAGACAGACCCATTAATTATAATTTACTTAAAATAATCCTCTTCAAAATAATAAAATTTCATAGATTGTTTTCCTTTTAAAAAATAAAGAATTTAAGCTTACCAACAGCCAATGATTCAAAATGGGTTACTGGATTTGTATATAACTGACACAAATTCAAAATGGGAAGTCAAAAATTTTAAGATTCATTACTCTGACCTGTAGAAACTTCCTATAACCTCAATTTCACGATTCAGCATTTTGATGTGAAAAATATCTTCCAGATATAATAAATAGTAACCTACTCTTTGGTAAAGGACAGTGATCTGAAGGGATACAGATTGTGCAACAGGACTAGATACAAAAACTCAAAAATGGACAGCACAATAATACCTAAGTGTAAAGTAATCATGTTAAAACACTGAATGAAGCTGCATCTGAGCTATAGGTTTTTTTTTTGTTTTGTTTGTTGTTGTTTTTTTACTATTATTACTACTTTTATTTCTTTTCTCTATATTAACATTCTATATCTTTTTCTGTTGTGTTGCTAGTTCTTCTAAACCGATGCAAATGTACTAAGAAACGATGATCATGCATCTATGTGATGATGTTAAGAATTACTGATTGCATATGTAGAATGGTATGATTTCTAAATGTTGGGTTAATTTCTTTTTTTCCGTTAATTAATAAAAAAAAAGGAAAAAAATGAATGACATCTCTTATAATCAAGGACAATTGGCAGACATGTTATGGAACAGCTATTTACCTTTCTTTTTTTTTTTTTCCTTCAGGTGTATGGTTAGGGAATTGAACCCAGGTCTCCCACACGGAAGGGGGGCAGCTATTTTAGAGCTCATGATTTCTTTCTATAGGTGTTCCCATCAGAAGTAGAAAGAATTCAAACACTTCAAAAAGTTTTGCTTCTGAAGTTTGTTTTCAGTGAGTTATCAATATATGTTTTTAGCAGTGTACATCCAGTTTTACAAAAATAAAAAGTTTAAAAATGTTTAATTGCATGTCAACATAGAAAGATACTGTTACAGTATTTAAATTTAGTAATAAAGGAATGAAGAAGTATGTATGTGTGTGTGTAGAAAATATGAAAAGAACATTAACTTTTATATTAAGCCAATTAATACTTCGGATAATTTTTTCTATTTTCCCAACAGCTATAATTATTTAAAAAAAATCTTTACAAGGAAGAACAATAAACAGAACAATAGTCTATTATATTCAATTGAAACCTAGTTTCCTTTTTCACTCTACTCTCTCTTTACTCCTATTATTAATCCATCATCAAATTTGGAAGCTTTCATCTCGAACACATCTTCCTAATTCGCCAACTATGTTCCATTTCTCCTGCCACAGTCCTGGCCCAGGCCACCTCTCTTGCTTGCTCCAATTATGGTAAAAACTTCTGTGCTGGTTTGAAACTGTTTTATGTACTCTAGTTATGGGCACCCAAACTCTACTCTAATTTCAGGCAGCCTTGGGGAACAGTATCTGGCTAGCTTGCTGGCTACAGAAAGGAAAATAAAAATCCACTTCCCCGAGAACAGGTGTGGGCATAGCCAACTGCTGGTCATGGCTTTTGATTAGCGAATTAAATGTACCTGGGACCCAGTTCAGAGGGCAGCTATTGTTTCAAACTGTCCTGAACAAAGGAAGCAACAGCCATTATTTCAACTCTTCTTGCTTAGGCAAAGAGGTGGTGGAAATTCAAAGACACTGTGTTTCCTCAGGTTTACAAGGGACAGTTAGCTGTAGCACCGCCTTTGCTAGCAGATCAGGAAAGCTTAGCTTTGGGGAGCTGTTGGAGAAGCATTTGACACACTTCCTAATCTGTTTCCCAGGGATATTTGGAGCCAATCTGCACCACTTTCAAGGGTCCCTGGCCCTGTTTTTGCTGGGGAATGACATCTCCTCAAAGAAGATTAACAAAAAAAATAGCCAGAAAGCACATGAAAATATGTTCATCATCACTAGCCATCAGGGATGGCTCAAAACCACAATGAGATACCATTTCACGCCCATTAGAATGGTTGCTAGTTAAAAAACAGAAAATAATAAGTGTTGGAGAAGACGCATAGAAATAGGAACACTCATTCTTTGCTGGTGGCAACATAAAATGGTATAACCCCCGTGGAAGACAGTTTGGTGCTTCCTCAGAAAGCTAAATATAGAAATGCCATGTGTCCTGGCAATCCCACTACTAGGTATAAATCCAGAAACTTGAAAGCAGGGACTCGAACAGATATTTGCACACTGGAGTTCATAGCAGCATATTCACAATTTTCAAAAGATGGAAGCAACCCAAATGTCCATCAACTGATGAATGGATAAATAAAATCTGATGTACACATGCAATGGAATATTATTCAGTTGTAAAATGGAATGAAGTTCTGATATATGTGACAGCATGAATGAACCTGGGAAACATCTTGTTGAGTGAAATAAGCCAGACACAAGAGATCCAATTTTGTATGATCTTCTGATTTGAAACTATTAGAATAATCAAATTCATAGGGTTGGAATCTAGAATATGGGTTATTGGGGGATGGTGTGGGGATAGGTAATAGGAAGTAAAGGCTTAAAATACACAGGGTTTTTATTTGGAATAATGGAAATGTTTTCATAATGGTAGCACAACATTGTGAATGGAACTAACAGCACTGCAATATATATCTGAATGTGATTACAGGAGGAAAAGTATAAATTTTTTTCAAAAAAATCCATAGAACTATACTGCACAAAGAATGAACCCCATCTTAAACCATGGAATTTAATTAATAGTACAGCTATAAAAATATGCTATCGTCAATTGTAACAAATGTTCCATACCAATGCAAGTTGTTAGCGATGGGGTGGTACATGCGAATCCTGTGTTTATGCATGATTGTTCTGCAAATGCATAATATCTTTACTAAAGGAAACAGAGTACATTGTACACTAAAAATACATATGATGTTGGAACATATAAGAAGTTTAACAAAGGATTAAGCTGTTGAAACATGCTGTCATCATTTCTGGAGAATTATCAGGACTAATAGTAGTAGTACTGTGGTAATTTGGAGCTGTTTTGTACCACAGAAAAATCCATGTTCTTTTAATCCATTCTGTGGATGCAGACTTGTGGGTGGGATCTTTTGGTTAGACTGGTTCAGTTGCAATGTGACCCATTCATTCAAGGTGGGTCTTAATCCTTTACTGGAGCCCTTTTTGAGAGGATAAAAAGCAGAAACTCTGAGCTTAGAGAGAAAAATGTTCTAGAGATGCTAAGAGAGGACCCACAAATGCTCAGAGAGAAAGCCACTGGAATCAGAAGCTGAAAACAAGGAACCTGGGGCTGAAGGGCCAGCAGATGTCAACCATATGCCTTCTCATGTAACAGAGGAACTGCAGATGCCAGAAGCCTTTTCTCAGAGAGGGTATCTTCCTCTTGATTCTTAATGTGGACATTTTCATGACCTTAGAACTCTAACCTCATAAACCAATAAATCCCCATTGTAAAAGCCAACTCATTTCTGGTATACTGTATTCCAGCAGCTTTAGTAAACTGAAACAATTATAAACTACATTTTGGATTATTCCATTTCTAGATTGGGAAAACACTTTCTAAATTGTATCCTAAAAATTTTTATTGTAACTGAGTTTATTAAGGTTTTTGAGTCACGTTATTGATTATTGTTCTTCCCTAAAAACAACAATGGTGACAGAAAAATCTGAAACATGGGGAAATTGGTAGTTGCTTTTAGGCTCTACTTTCCAAGTAATTCAAGAAGGTAAATTATCAATTACAAAAATAAGACTCTCCAACTCAGTAGACTATAATGTAAATAACAAATAGCATACTACATTTTACATCAAAAGGAAAAACTTTCTTGACTAGCATAATTGACAATGCATGTGTTCATGTTCCTTCCGAAACATCTGTAACATACCACAATTTCAGAAGATACCTCAAATTTATTCACAGAAGTATAGTTCTTAGTTTCTCCTTCCTCGAGGCTATCATCCTCCCAAGTATTTGGCAAACCTCGATGCTGAATTTAGTAATGTTGTACACCAAGAAATAATTTTGGATAAAACACACACAAAAAAACATTTTTTGATGGTTTTACTTCTACTGTACCTTCCCTAGTGAGAATTTCTTTTTTCTTTCCTTGTTTCTCCAATACACAATGGATCCTTCTAAACTCTTGTATGGCCAAATAAATCTATTTACTTTTGTGACCTAAAAATGTTCTAGTTAGTATTACAGCTTTGAAAATTGAAAATCTTTAGCAACATATAAGTTCTTTGGTTATTTATTTTCCCTCTCTAATAGTTTTTCACTTAAATATGGACATTAGGTATATGTTAGTCAACTCTTCCCTCTAGTGTATTCATCTAATTTATTTGATGGATGCTACCTAAGGGCTGACTTTTGCTACAATCTTGGAAAACATACCTAACAAGTTTAGTCTAAATACCACCTCTGACAGCATGGCTTTAATTTTTTGCCCCTGTACTGAGACTATCATTTTTTCCTTCTGGATTGCCTGAGGCTTTACCCCATTGTACAAATTTTCCCATCTTCCAGAGCTTATCCTGGGTTCATCTTTCTTAACCATGTTCTCCTGACCCATTCGTACATGTACCACAGATGTATACTTACATAGCTAGCAACGGGGTGGTACAATGCTTAATAGCAAAACCAAAATCACATAAAGTACTGGTATGATTGTTTCTGTTTGCTGTTTAAAATGAGTTAAAATGGAATTGGTCAAAGGAGAAATGCATCATCTTGCTTGAATAAATCTCTTGTGAAGAGGATCTATTTCAATAATGACATCACTTGCTATACAGGCTCCAAAATCTGTATATCACCCTTCATTCCTTCATCTTGCTGTTGTTTTTATAACTAAGTATTCCTTGAATCTCTTAGTCTTTCTTTCCATCTACCACTGTTCTAGCTGAATACTAATCATACCTCATTAGGACTAGAGATTTATAAATAGAATCCTAACTCATGTCCATGCCTTCATCTTGCTCTTCAAATCCGTATTACTGTCAAACTGATTTATATTTTATAGAGTTCTTTCATTTACAATATTAAATACCTCAAGTTTACAGGAAACTAAAGGAATTATTACAAATGCCCATGTCCTCATCACTCAGATATTTTACTTTGTGGTTCAAATCGTTTGAAGACAGCAAATGCTTATAAAGCACTTATGTACCGGTGATGGAAGTGCTTTAATCCTCATGGGGAAGGCATTTTTATTATCTCTGTTTTAGAGAAAAGTGAAGTTGGGGTGCAGAGTACTTTTGAAAAAAGGAAAGAAGCACAAAAAAGATTAAATGATTCACCTAAGGGTAATCTCGTAAATGGCAGCACAGCTTTTGAACCCAGGAGTCGAGCGCCAATTGACATTCTTAACTATGCACTATCGCTCTTATAGAAAAATAAGGCATTAAAAATAAGATATTACTGAAGTTAAGCCCTTTTTCTCCTTCTACAGAGGCTACCACTATTGTGACTCTAGAGGGTATCTTCCCACCTTCCCTTATTTATATGCTATATATCTTCACGTACATTTCTATTATACATATCTATTCATATATACTTCATCTGTTATATGTCTACTCATATATACTTTTATGATTAATACAGTTTAAAATTTACTTAAATGGAATAAAAGAATAAAATTTATTCCATTTGTGCCTATGTTTATAAACTTTTTTTCTCATTCAATGCTGTGTGTTGAGCCTAGCCTTATTGAGAACTGTTATCTATCATATTCACTTCACCAATGTTTCTAACCCTATGTTTATCAGTGTGTTACACCAGGATATTATCATTGTGTCATTTCCTCCATCTTCAGCTTACATTCTACAGCCCAGTATTGCTATTACTCTCTTGAGCATGTGCTCAACTTCTTTGTCCTTACACTGCTTTCTCACACCTGCCTATCATGAGCAAAAACCTGGTCATCCCTCTACCATTGTTGCATCTATATTTACATAAATGAATGTGGCCAGAGAAGAACATATTAGTATTATATTAATTTATATATGCCTTTAAATAAAGCTTAGATTTATGACTGGTAACCTCAAGTGCCCCTCTGCCACGTTCACTACTCTGCCTTCTCTTCTCTTAAATAAATGAATGGGCTATGGTTCTATCAAAAAACAGCCCCTACCCACATGCACTAGGGTTTCAACCTAGGACATTAGCAATTCTCCCTCTGTCTCATGCATCACAAATTTTCCCCTGCTTCTGAATCATTTCTTTCATCTATACATGCATGCTATAATTTCAAAAGCAAAAAATTAAACCTTTCTCAAAACTACATTTCCTTTCATCCACTGTTCTATTTATGTGTCCTCTCTTATAGCAAAATTTTCTCTGATTCTTCTTTCATTTGCTCTTGAAATCACACCAACCAGGTTTCCATCCACAATACTCTCTGCCTAATTCTGCTCCAGTCAAGATCAGTAATGATTTCACGTTTATAAAAATCAAAGACCAATCCTCAGTCTTCTTATTTAACCTATTTACAGCTTGAACACAGTTGATCACACCTTTCGGGATACTCTGATTACTTAGATTACATGATAACACATTTTCATGATTTTATGTAGGGTAACTCCTACTCGGTCTCTTTTGCTGGCCCCTTCTCATCTCTCTGACTTCTCAAAGTTGGAATACCCTCCAGTTCAATCCTCATACTTCTCTTTCTATCTATATTCAGCCCTATGCTAGACTCATCTATTCTTATGGTTAAAATTATATGACTAAGTACTCTATGTATGCTAAATTTATGGCTAAATACTTTAGGTGTATATACTGTATGTGTATTGGGAGCTTCCAAATTTATGCATTCAATCTGGACCTTTCCTTTGAACCCAGATTCATATAGCTAAATAACCCAAATACCTGTTTTGATGTCTAATAAGTTTCTCAAACTTAACATAGCCAAATACAGACTACTACTCTATTTTTTTACGGAAAACTGCTGCTTTGGGAATTTCATAAATTCCATCCTTCTAATCATTCATTTCTCAAAATCTTAGACTCTTATAAATCTCTCTCTAATCAACCTCTTAGCATATTCTGCTGGCTCTGCCTTCAAAGTACAATAAAACTTTCTGTGATGTGTTAGTGGCACTGCCCAAAAGTTTTAATCACATAAGATGTGAGGTGGCATGATGGTGAAGCTAATGATGAAAGTATTTTTCAGTGAGTCTCTAGTGTCACAAAAAAAACCACAAAAATAAAAGCAGTGAAACATTGCAAAACGTGGAATTTAGCCTCAACTGAGAAAGTCCCCAGGGTTTAGGAGGCTGTCACTTTCCAACCCCACACCCCTCCTTTCCCCAAACCCATTTCTATTACATCTAATTTAGAATATTATGAACCTGGGGTACTAGTGCTATATCCGAGAGTCTGCTTGCTTCTCAACTTTTCACCACCAACACCCAGGTTCAAGCCACAATCTGTCATGAGGTCAGGATGGAAGTGTCCTGAATGATTTTCTATCCTGTTCCTTCTCCTACTTTCAAAAGAGCATGCAGAACCATCCTTTTAAACCTCAAGTAAGATCTCATGTCTTGTCTCAAAACCTCTTTGCCCTGAGAAAAGGCTAAAATCCGTCAAGTAGGCTATACACAAATGTTCTGAACAATATATGGAATAGTAGCACCCACGCTCCCACCGTTAGTTATTTGAATTTACCTCCCACTGCTCCTCTCTGTCCCCTCTCACTCCGCTCTATCAGAGGAGCCTCCTTTCGACTTCTCAAATTCGTAGTGTCCTCTGTTCTCAGACTCTTTGTCTTTGCCATCCCCTCTGCATAGCACGATGTTTCCTAGATATCCACATGACTTATTCCCTTACACTCTCCTTCAGGTTTTTTATTAAATGTCACCTTTTGGATGCAGCTTTCCCTTACCACCCTACTTAAAATTAAGTTCTGCCTTTCACTCATCTCTATTTCCCTTGCCTGTTTTGTTTTACTCCATAGAACACACATCTAACAAAGGATATATATTTAATGAATTCACTTGTTGATTTCCCTCTTCTCCATTAGAACGAAAGCTCAATGAAGGGAGTTACACTTGTTAGTTTTATTCACTTATTCGCCCTGTACTTAAAATAGGTTCTGCACATAACAGATGCTCAATAAATGTCTTCTTTAATACATAAATTCAAATGACCTGCTAAACAGTAATCCATTATATAAATATGCCATAGTATATTTACATATTTAAGTTTCTACCATCTTTTCTTATTATTAACAAATTTCTAAACATACTATTATATCAATTCGCATCGTGTATGAGAATTTCTCTAATGCATGTACCAATAACTGGGACTTTTTGGTCTTAGGTCAAGTACACTGCCAACCTTACTAGACATACATTTTGTGATTTTTCACTAGATTTTGCATATTGTACAAATTTCTATTCACATCAGCTGTTTATGAATACATAAGTTTCTTTGTCAACACTTGGTATTGTCATATTTTTTAAATGTGTGCAGACATTATGGCTGTGAAATGACTTCATTGCTTTCATTTGTACTTCCCAACCCAGTGAGGTTGATTATTTTCCTGTTGGTTAGGCTATTGGGATGGTCTTTTTTCAGTGGTACATGCTAATATCCTTGGTCTGTATTTTTATTAGCTTGTTATATTTTTAATTTATAAGGTTTTTGAAAAATTTACATTGCTGTGTAATTCTCCATCCAGTTCTTCCTTTTTTTTGTTTTCTTTAACTTTTTTGATGGTATCTTTTTGTTTTGTTTTAAATATTATATTTTGAATTATTGAAAAGGATATGTCATTGGTAACAGAGTCCAGCAGGAGTTAGAAACAGGGTAAGATAATGGGTGATTGGAGCTGAAGGGATACAGACTGTGCAACAGGACTAGATACAAAAACTCAAAAATGGACAGCACAATAATACCTAAGTGTAAAGTAATCATGTTAAAACACTGAATGAAGCTGCATCTGAGCTATAGGTTTTTGTGTGTTTGTTTGTTTGTTTGTTTTTAACTATTATTATTACTTTTATTTCTTTCCTCTATATTAACATTCTATATCTTTTTCTGTTGTGTTGCTAGTTCTTCTAAACCGATGCAAATGTACTAAGAAACGATGATCATGCATCTATGTGATGATGTTGAGAATTGTTGATTACATGTGTAGAGTGGTGTGATTTCTAAATGTTGGGTTAATTTCTTTTTTTCCGTTAATTAATTGAAAAAAAAAAGGATATTAACTTTTGTGATTTATTTTTTAACTGCCTTGTTTAATTAACCCTTCACTTTTTAGATATTCAAAACTAGCTGCTTATTCTTTTCTATAAAAATGTTACAATTTTATGAGAAATATTATAAAAGATTTTTGAAATGAAAAAACATTTTTCCAATGGGATATATGTAATTGTCCATTATTGAATCTTCTATTCTTACTCTATGCTTTTCTTAACCCACCAAGTTCCATTTGGTTTGTTTTACTATAGTTATGTAATAAGTATTGCTATCTGGGGGAGTAATGTCAAAACAACTTCACAATTCTAGATGTTTGTTCTTCCACTTATATGGTTTTTGAATGTGGTCTTGTTTCAGCAATCTTCATGAACTCTCTTATTTTTATACCTTTTAGATGTTCTTGAATCTGTTATGTATGCATTTATATTGCCTGAGGATAACACCTCTTCTTTGTTTTTTATCCTATTTCCTCATTTACTTTTCTTGCCTAATTGTACTATATCATTCTTATATTTCTAGAAAATAACAGTATCATGATTTTTTAAGCTTTGTCATATTCAAATTATATTTTATTATATTTTGGAAACCATGTTTATAATTGAGAGCAGTTTAAAATATTCTTTTTGATTCAGGATGTTACATGTTATCCTCGCCCAGAGACGAAACTTATACAGTGTTACTTTAGTTTTTATATATGTGTTTAAGTTAGCACATACATATATATATATATACATATATATATATATATATATATGTATATATATACACACAAACTGCTGGACTCTTAAATCTCTGCTGAAGCAGCGACTACCGTCACCCAGTATCCATTCTGTTTCACATTTTTCCCTTAGCTGAGCCATTTAGAATAAACAATACATTATAGACTCTCTTATAGCCAGATATGCCCATGTGACTAAATTCAGGTCAAATAAAATGTAAGTGGAAATGACATGTCTATGTTCTAGGAAGCAGTGGAGATATGGACCTTACCCCACCCCACCTCGTTAGTTCTTTCTGAAATTTGGAGTGCAAGTAAATGCCTGGGGCTTTAAGAATCAGTTTATCTGTTTGTTCTATTATTACTTAGAGAATGGTGTTAATATCCCCAAATCTTTCAATTGGCTCACTTTTCCATCTTGTTCCATCAGTTTTTGGTTCATTTATGTAAAACTCTGCTATTCGATATATACACATTCAGGATTATTATGACTTGATGCATGGACTCTCTTAACACTGTGAAATGATCCTCTTCACCTCTGATAATATTCCTATGCTGAAGTCTCAATACCATTTCTATAGCATTGAGAAATACTATAGTATTCTTAATACTAAGTCCAATAACACACAATGTGTTAAAAAATGTTGAAATTACCATGCAGCTTTTCTCCACTTAGATAAGCCAGGAAGCTCTAGACTTTGAAAACGATAACATTAATTCAGCAGTTCTTGCTTTGAGCAATTCCTTGTATTTGTACAATTTGCTGTGTAAATGACCTCAGGATATACCTCTTGAAATGGCTGATAAATTAATAGAAAACTACAAGAAAGATGCCTATTTTATTTAATCCTTTATGGTTTTGGAGGGAAATATAATATGCCACACAAAAAGCTGGAACATTAGATATGTTTAAAAATCAAACTTTTCTTTTAATGAGGCAGTAATCTTTTCTGTAGTGGTAATTGTAAACTTTTACTGAAATGTCAATTTTTTAAGTTGTCAAAGTATACCAGTTTAAAATGTCAAATGTTGATCATGATGATGGTGCTGCAGATTCCATGCTGAAGTGAATCATTTATTTTGAAATATGGTAATTGTATAATGATTCCCTTACCATTAATGATCAGGTAGAAAATTCTATCAGGAAGTCATTAAAATCTATTAACTTTGAAAGGTAAAATGAAACCAAAAATGATATTTATTGTTCTCTAATTAAAAGTAATTTAATCTTCTACTCATTAGTATAGGGGATTAGAGGATCTTTTATACTTAACATGTGTTTTGGTTTTCTAGGTTGCTTAAGCAAATACCCTGAATTGGTTTAGGGTCTTTATTCCCATAAATTCACAATGGGAATTTATTCACTCATGTTTTGAAGCCGGGAAAATATCCAAATCAAGGCATCAGTAAAGCCATGCTTTCTTCCCTAAAACCAGTGTTCTGTGGTTGGCTACCAGCAATCCTGGCTCCTCTGACATTTGGCAAGGCACATGGCAGTGTCAACTGGTCTCTTCCTTCTCTTCTGGGTTTCTTTGATTTCAGTTTCTTGCTTCTGTGGATTTCTCTATCACGTCTGAATTCTTCATATATATAAAGTACTGCAATAGCAGTATTAAATCCCATCATGACTGAGGTGGATCACACCTTAACTGAAGTAGCCTCAAATCAAAGAGTTCACACCCGGAAGAATACATTAGATTCAAGAGCATGTTTTTCTGGGGTACAAACAGGTTCAAACCACTACACTCCATCCTCTGGACTCCCAAAAGATATGTTATTTCTATATGTAAATTACATTCATTCCCTCACAATATCTCAAAAGGCTTACATCATTTCAGAAACAATGCTTAGTATGAAGTCTCAGCAAAATCAGTTGTGGGTTGGTCTGTCCACAGTTTCCCTCTGTCTGTGGAACTATGAAACCTAGAGAACAAGTTATCTGCTTCCAATATACAAGGTCAGGACAGGTATCGGATAAACGCTTCCATTCCAGAAGGGAGAAGTTGGAAGGTAAATGGGTCACGGTTTCAAATAATTCTGAAACCCAGAAGGGCTTCAAGCTCTGAAAGTCATCTGTGGAAAGATATTTTTTTGTTCTCTGGAAGTGAAAGAGTGGCAGCCCCACCCTTTCCAAGTCCTTGTGTAGCAGCTAGACTCTTCCTGAGCCACGAGGCTCTGCAGCTAATGCCAGTGCAGAGACTCCACCCTCTCAGAACACTGGGGTAGTGGTCAGACTCTCCACAATCCACAATATACATACTCAATCTTAAAAAAAAAAAAAATGGCACCAAAGATCATCTTAATCAGCATCCCTTCTCTCGACGATACTGTTTCTCCCATACCCAGAATTCACAGACCCAGGGATCAAGGGGTGTAAATGGGAGTACTACCACACATTGTTACTCATAGTGATCCACCAAAAACATTTTTGCTTCCTGTTCCTGCACTCTTAAGCTCTGTCTACAGGTCTTAGTTACAAAAGGAGTGTTTCCATCAGGAGACACAACAACAACAATTAAACTGAACTAGAAATTAAGATGGATACCTGGCCACTTTAAGATCTTCATGCCTTTGAATTAACAGGCAAAGAGGGGATTTCTGTATGCTGGGGGGATTGATCCTGACTGCCAAGGGAAAATAGGATTGCTACTAAACAGTGGAGGCAAAAAAGAGTGTGCCTGGAATATAGGAGATCCACTTAGGTATCTCTGAGCACTACCAGGCCCTGTGATTAGAGTCCATGGAAAATGGAAACCCAATCCAATAACCGAGAAAATTCAGAAATGTGGGGTTGGGTTACCCCACCAGGCAAAGTGCCATGGCCAGCTAAGGGCCTTGCTGGGGATAAAGGGAATATGTAATGGAATGGTGGAAGGAGGTAGTTATAAATATGAGATATGACCATGTGGCCAGTTACAGAAATGAAAAATGTAATGGTTATGAATATTTCTTGTTTCATTATGAGTATATAGTACGTGTGTATGTGTGTACATATCTAAAGCAATTTTCATGTATTCTTTCCTATCTTATCCCTTTATCATATGACATAAGTTGTATTAACTTTACATTGTAGTATTTTGGCATTTAAGTTATAGGATATCAAGTTTAAGAGTGGATATTTTCCCTATTCTGGGGAAAGTTAATGTATTTCCAGTTGTATGCAGGGCAGTTGAGTATTGTTATGTGACACCATGATTGTAATTGCTCTAATTTAGAGATTAAGAATGGTTTAAGGAGATGTGCATGGGTGCCAAGTTGATAAGGGGTAGAATATTATTAAATCCATGTGTCAACTTGTTCAGTTTATGGTGAACAGCTGTTTGATCAAGCAAGCATTGGCCTGATTGTTGTTGTGAGGATATTTCATAGACTTAAATCATCAGTAATTTGACTGCATCTATGTCTAATTACATCTAAAATCAACTTCAACAATGAGAGAAATCTCATCCAATCTATTGAAGTCTTTAAAAAGAGAACTGATGTTTTTAGCAGTCAGAAGAGAGAATTTCCATCTCAATTTCAGCTAGCCCGCTTCTCCTGGGGAATTCACGTAAGACATTCTTTGGGATTCCCAGCTTGTAGCTTATCCCAAGGTTCAGATTTGCTGATCATGTGAGGCAATTCTTATAAAAATCTCAAAATATTTACTTACATCTCTTGTCAGTTCTGTTTTCCTAGAGAACCACGACTAATACAATATGCCTTTAAACATCTTTTCTAAATTTATGAGGGAAAATAACTCTTTCTTTCATTTTATTAAAATAGCTGCTTTTCAACATCTCCCTCTCTGTCTTTTCCAGATGCCTTATGCCTCTTTATCTTGTTTTAGTGTTTTTCAGAGCAAAAATGCTACTTGATATTAAATCATGTACTTATTTGTTAATTATTTGAGTTCTACTATAGAATATGGCATAGACTAAATATAGTTAGGATGTCAACTTACCCAAATTGACTTATAGATTCAATGCAATACCAATTAAAATCCCAAAAACTTACTTTGCAGAAATAGGGCAACCAATAACCAAATTTATTTGGAAGGGCAGGGATTCCTGCATAGCTAAAAATATCTTGAGAATGAAAAATCAAGTGGGAGGTCTCATACAAACTGGATATTAAAGCATATTAAGAAGCTACAGTGCTCAAAACACCATGGTACTGGCATAAGGATAGATATACTTTATCTATATCTATCTATAGACAATTGATCTTTGATAAGGCAGACAAGTCAACCTACCTGGGACACAGCAGCCTCTTTAATAAATGGTGGTTTGAGAACTGGATATCCATACGCAAAACAATGCAAGAGGATCCATATCTCACAGTCTATACAAAAGTTAACTCAAAAATGGATCAAAGATCTAGATAGTAGAGCTAAGACAAAGCTTTCAGAAGAAAATGTAGGGAAATATTTTATAAATTTTGGAACAGAAGGCTATTTCCTAGCCTTTACGCCCAAAGCACAAGCACTGAAAAAAAAAATAGATAAATGGATCTCTTCAAAATTAAATACTTTTGTGCATCAAAGAATTTTGTCAGGAAAGTAAAAAGGCAGTCTACACAATGGGAGACAATATTTGGAAAACACACATCAGATAAGGTTTAGTATTCAGAATATATAAAGAGATTCTTCAACTCAACAACAAAAAGACAAACAACCCAATTTCAAAATTGGCAAAAGACATGAACATATACTTCTCAAGAGAAAATACAAATGGCTAAAAGGTATGTGAAAAGATGCTCAACTTCACAGGCTACTAGGAAAATGCGAGTCAAAACCACAAGGATATATCATCTGATATCCACTAGAATGGCCACTATCAAAAAATAAATAAATAACAGAAAATGACAAATGATGGAGAGGATGTGAAGAAAGAAGCACATTTATGCACTGTTGGTGGGAATGTAAAATGATTCAACCATTGTGGAAGGCAGTTTGGTGGTTCCTCAGGACGCTACATATAGAATTGTCATATGATCCAGCCGTTTCTTTACTAGTTATACATTCAGAGGAACTGAAGGCAAGTACACAAATGGACATTTGCACACCAATGTTTATAGCAGTATTATTTATGATTGCAAGAGACGGAAATAGTACAAATGTCCATCAATGGACAAGTGGCTAAACAAGCTGTGGTATATACATACAAGGGAAAATTACACAGCTGTAAGACAGAATAAGGTTATAAAGCATGGAACAATGTGGATGAATCCTGAAGACATTATGCTGAGTGAAATTAGCCAGAAACTAAAGGACAAATATTGTATGGTCTTACTAATATGAATTAACATTAATGAGTCATCTTTGAGAGCTGAAATTAAGAACACAGTTTATAAGGAGATAGAAATAAAGTAGAGTTTGGGCATTTGGTATTGAAGGAATACATATTGTGCAACATGACTGATTGTAAAAATTCAGAAATGGATAGCACAGTACAGCTTGATTGTAGCACAATGATAGGAGTACACTGAATACAGCTGAATGTGAGTACAATTGAGGGAGAAGGGATGGGGGCATGTATGAGACCAGAAGGAAAGACAGAGAATAACAACTGAAATGGTATAACTTAGGAATGCCTAGATAGACAATCATGATGATTATTAAATGCACGAATAAAAAAATGTGTTTGCATGAGAGTAGACACATGATGCAAACATTGTAAGGGGTTGAAAATGGATGGTATAGAGGAAGAAGTACAATCAATGCAATCTAAGGTCTATAATCAACAGTAACATTGTAATATGTTTTCACTAAATGTAACAAAGATATTATGCCAAAACTACATGTCAATAGATGGGGGAATGGGGAAAGACCTATGGATTCCTTGTGGAAGAAAAGAAAATTTCTTCATGTAGATTACGGTGGTATAGGCATGTCTATTTACTTAGGTTGGATTGTATGATGTGCAAATAAAACTGTTTAAAAACAAGCAGAGAGAAACAAATGCCAGAGAAAATGCAGAGAAAGAGATGCCCCTATTAGTGAATCACTGAAGGTAGGGAAACTGAGAGGTGCAGCCCCTTGAAGGGCAGTGTGATGGTTCCACAGGAGGCTAGGAGTGTTGTATGATTCTGCAACCCAAGTGCTCAGTTTTTACCTGAAGGAACTGAGTGGGGCAGGAAAGGACATTTGGAAACTAGCGTGTATAGTGGCAGTGATGATTCGCAATGGATGAAAGTGGCCTAAGGGTACAACAACCAAGGAATGGAAAGGGGAACTGAGGTGTTTACATACAGTGGACTACTGAGTGGCCACAGAGAGAAATGGAGTTGTGAGGCAGCAGCTAGGTAAATGAAATTTAAGGACTGTATGTTGAATGAAATGTCAGAAACAAAAAGACAAATATTATCATGGCTCACTCATATGGCCTAACTATAATATAAAACTCTGCGAACTGAAGTGGAGAGCATGGGTTATCAGGTTGGGGCCCATTGTAAAGTATCCTAGACTGTAAGCTCTTATAGCAGTCACATAGATTTATGAATTGTAACTTATTTCTAAATACTGAGATACTGAGCTGTTTATATATAAACTGGTCATTCCCCAAAACTTTGGGTATTTATGTGATCCTGAGACTCAGAGTTAGAGCTCTGAAGCTATGAAAGTCAGTACTACCCCATACCAGAACTGTTTAAAACACTGAAAAGGAGATCGGACTTCGAATAGAGATATTGTAGCAGGCAGGCCTCCCCCTCTTTCTGATTTAGCTGTGCCCTCTGTGGAAAATCCTGAAACCTCCTCCCCTAGTCTTCAGGAACTGGTGAAAATGCACATAGGCAAGATAAGATATTCCTGGGGTGGGGGCCCCTCAACAGTCTTTAGGCCCTGGGCCATTCTCAACTCGCCAATTGTTTACCTTGTCTTTAATATGTCATACAGTCTATAAGCCCTGGGTCATTCTCAACTTAAATCCGCCAATTGTTTACCTTGTCTTTAACATATTGTACAGTCTATAAAAGCTAAGGTTGCCTTTTGTTTGGGGCTCAGACTTTCCAGGTGACTCAACTGGGCCCTGTGCGCACAAGCTAATAAATCACTTGCTTCCTGAAACTGCGGTCCCTTAGTCTCAACCTGCTCTAGTTTTGTGGAACGTTCCTGGAGGCCTGAGGACTCAATCCTGGTTTTTGCGCTACAATATAAAGAAACTGATCAGGATAGGACTGGGGTAGATCAGAATACAGTGTAAAGGATGATAGTATTCATATTTTAATACTTCAACTTCTGTGTGAAACTAAAGGGAGAGATGTTTAGTTGGTGCAAAATTTATATTTTGGGTAGTGCATTACCTATTTAACTTGTATGGTCAGTTTAGTTGAACACCATAAGTACATGGAATCTTGAATAGGGCTTGAGATCTTGTTTATTTACCCAGGTTAGTGCAATGCCCTGACTAAACCAGAATAGTGTGGGCAGCGAATGAAGAAATATTTGCAAAGTCCCCTTCAGGAACTGGGGGAAAATAAAGAAAGAAAATATTCAACTTCCCCACATGAAGAATTCTTGGCATTCTCTCAAGCAGTGAGGACAACCAATTCAATAGGCTGAGCCCTGGATCTTGGATTTGCCCCTATGAAACTTATTCCTACATAGGACAGGCTAAGCCTACTTATAATTATGCCTAAGGTTCATCCCCAGAGAACCTCTTTAGTTGCTCCGATGTGGCCTCTATCTCTAAGCCAACTTGGCAGGTGAACTACGGTCCTCCCCTCTAGGTGGAACATGACTCCCAGAGTTGTAAAATTCTCTTGGAACATGGGACAGAACCCTTAGGAAGAGCTGGGACCCAGGATCATGGGATTGAGAAAGGCTTCTAGACCAAAAAGAGGGAGAGAGAAATGAGACAAAAAAGTTTCAGTGGCTGAGAGATTTCAGAGAGTTGAGAGCTTAGCCTAGAGCTTATTCTTATACACTGTATATATATATCCCTTCTTAGCTGATGATGCATTGGAATGGCTGGAGGGAAGTACCTGAAACTGTTCGGCTGTGTTCTAGTAGCCTTGATTCTTGAAGATGATTGTATGGTGATATAACTTTTTCAATGTGGTGGTGTGATTGTGAAAACTTTGTGTCTGATGCTCCTTTTATCAAGGGTATGGACAGATAAGTAAAAAATATATAATAAAAAATAAATAATAGGGGTAATAAGGAATAAAATACATTGGATAGTTTGAAATACTAGTGGTCAATGAGAGAGGAGGATGAGTAAGGGGTATGGGATGTATGAGTCTTCTCTTTTTATGTTTTATTTCTTTTTTCTGGAGTGATAAAAATGTTCTAAAATTGATCATAGTGATGAATATACAACTAAGTGATGATATTGTGAGCCATTGATTATACACCATGTATGGACTGTAAGTGTGTGAAGATTTGTCAAGAAAATCTTTTTTTTTAATTCTATGGGAACACAAAAGAAGAAACAATCATAAAATGTATAGATTCATCTCTCCAGACCTGTCTAATAGATTCTCAGCAATTTTTTTTTTACTGCTGTCATTTCTCTTCAGCTTTTGAAAGAAATTGTTTTTATGCTGTCCCTGAGGGGCTACGCTAGGTCCTGTAGGAAACAGTCCCCAAATCAGTGACTTAGCAAAGTAAGGGTCTATTTCTTAGTTCAGTTGGGTCAGGCAACATTCACCCTAATGGTTTCCAGGGAACCACGTCCAGTCTGTCCTGGGACATTACTATTTTTAACATGTGTCATCCAGAACTGCTACCAAAGAGAGAGGGGGAAATACAGCATATCACATAGGACATTTTATGCCCTGCTTGGAGATGGTAGGCGTCATCATCTCCCACACTCCATTGCCGAAGTCTAGGCCCATGATCCAGTATAACTGAACAGGAGGCCAATTGAAGTTTCAATAAGGTAAGAAATAAATACATAAATATTCCAGGTAGAGAGAACAGGATGAGCAAGAAGCAATAGAAAACGTGGTATTAGTTAAGCAGATGGATTATTTTGATGTAACTACAGTTGATTCATAGGGTGTGGCCATATTTTAGAGGTTATGAAACTCAGCCCAAAATACTGGGATTTAGATGTGCCTTTGGAAACATGGTGGATTATATAGCTCATAGCTATCTATACTCTCACCTGAGGGGATTTTATATAAACCCTATAAAATACGATTGTCAGGCTTTCCAGGAGGTGGAGTGCACTTTCCCGAACCCACTCTTGGTCCTGGCCCTGGGGCTTTCTTTGAGCAATATACTTTGAGCAATCATAACATCTGTTACCTCCATTCAAAGCTATACTTTTAATTATACAACCAGGATTGGCTCCTAAACCTCTAGCCTCTGTCATGAATTAAGCCTGTCCTGCCATAATAAACCATTTGCAGAAAGACATCACAATCTGGGGCAGAACTGTGAGCAAGTGCGTGCTAATGCTTTCAGCAAAAAAAAAAGGTTAGCAGAGGAATTGCCAAAATGTAGCTTCTAATCTTCTTTTGCATGTATGGCAACGTATAGATTCCTTAATTTCCTACAGCTTGCTTAACATAGAACCACAAACTCAGTGGATTAAAACAATGGGAATTTATTGCTTTACTATTCTAGAAGCTAGAAGTCTGAAAATAAGGTGTGGGCAGGGCTATGGTCCCTCTGAATCTGTAGGGGAGAATCCTTCCTTGGTTCTTTCTAGCTTCTGGTAGTTTGCTGGCAGTCCTTGGCTTTCCTTGGCTTTTAGCTACAGCACTTGAATCTCTGCCTCTCTCATCACAGGGTGTTCCACCCCATGTCTGTCTCTTCTCTAAATTGTCCTCTGTGCATAAGACAGAAAAAGGTGGCTGCAAATGGAGTCACCTTCAAGTTAGTAACTTGAACAAGCCTTTTTTGGAAACACAATTTAACCCACATCAGTAAGCTTAGACAGGAGAAAAAGAACTAGGAGTGATGTAGTACAGTAATTTAGTACATGGGCTTCAGAAATAGATGTGGCTACAACCACCTTGTGTGTTCATCTACCATCCAGGTATATTACAGCCTTAGTTGTGTGTATGTAAAATAGGGATATAATCTATATTTCATAGAGTTGTAGTAAAATAGAAAATAAGTATGTCTTCAGAGTCTAGTTTTTAAATGTGTTTAAAAACTGCTGTTGCTAATAGGTAAACATTATTGATATGCGTCAAATCAAGTTTATGAACCATGGCATCCTCCTGTGCCTGAAGCATGTTCAGCCTGATAGAAAGGCTATATTCACTGGCATCCGAAAGACTGTGGTCTACCATTCTACCTATGCCATTTAGTCATTTAGCAACTCTGACCTCTTCTTGCAAATTGTCTAAGTCTTAGTTTCCTTACCTCCAAACTGGAGTAAAATTATACCTCCCTCATATAACTACAAGACTTAAATATGACAACATATGTCAAGCACTTATTCAATTTAGGGTGTGGAATATAGTAGTCTGAAGTCCATGTACCTTATGAAGAAAGTTGCAGAGAAGTGGTATGCAGAAATCAAAACAACTGAACAGACCCATTTAATCACCTTGGGATTGCAGAGATCTCTCCTGGAAAACTGGGATACTGCTTCAAAGGTATTTTGTGTGTTGACTAATTTACAAACAGGAGGCGCTTTAAAACACAAAGTATCCAGCTTCTAATAGCATATTAATAGTAATAAAAATTGGCACGGCATGCAGATTCTAAATCTAAAACATATTCTATATAAACTCCCTCGGCAGATTCTTTCGGCCCTAGATAGAATGATTCATTTTCCATCTCAGATGCGGTTCAGTATTACCAGGTTATCACATAGCTATTCTACTCTACTCCAGGCAGAACACTTGAGTCAGATGGAATAATCCAGACTGTGAGGTTGCTATGTATTCTGTAGTTAAGCTTCTTGGAGGAAAGAGGCTTAATTAGCAACTTTAAAGCATTTTGAATTTCTTCAGACAGAAATTTCCAGGAATTGTTTTATGCTTGCTGAACTCCACAGACTGATTTATTAAAGCTATATTGCCCTTTCCATTTTTGTTGTTCCATTTTTGACCACTTAAGAATGAAGGTGAGGAAGGAAATTTCTTACAGAAGAAATATATATTACAAATGCTATTATGTTTGGTTTTATAATTTGAATGTACTAAAAACATGAGCGTGTTACTAAAAACAAAAGGTACACAAGTTACAGGTGGAAGTTACGCAGACAGAGGGGGGAAAGAGGAATTAGGAAGAGGAGGCAACAACAACAAACAAAGACCAAATAAAAAAATAGAAAATTATGAATGTGGGATTTGATAGTCTCCATATAAAATGAAATACATGTATGTATTGGTATAAACAAATTAGGAAAAAAAAAAAGCTTGTCTACTGATTTGTAAAGATGATATACAATCATTCCAAAATTAGAAACAAAGGCATATGGTTTGATTCCATTTCGGTAAAAAACGACAAAATTATAATATCTCTGTATATGAGTAGATATTCTTGCATACGTCTGTAAGGTGAGGGAAAATATGCACACAACACTGTTAAAACTGGCTTGGATGCTTGTATGGCTGGGTAGGGGTAGACTGATGAAGGGGAGATGAAAAGCTATGCCTTTTTTATCTTCACATTTTGTTGCTTCATTTGTTACAAGCAGGCAAGTATTCACTTTGCTGTTTGAAAAAAATAGCTAATAGTAAAATATTTAAAATTCATTACAGTTTCTGAGTCCTTAATTAGAGCCTTCTCTTCATCTTAGAACCTCTCCATCAACTACCCTCTCTTTAACCTTCTCCACAGTCAAGATCCTCAAAATGATGTTTCTGTAAATGCTGTCCCCATTTGTCTCCTCCTTTTCATTCTTTTCTCCCTCAAATCTGTCTACTCTCACCACTTTTCTCATTTTTTTCCCTAATGTCACCAAAGATCACCTTATATTGAATCAAGCAGACTTTTTTCAGACTTTGTCTGACAGTGTTTAGGACAATTGACTGCTCCTTTCTTCTTGGACCTCTCTCCTTTTGGCTTGTATGGCCCAGATAATCATTTCCTTGGTGTTTTTCTGTCTCTCTTACCTCAGTTTTCCTTACAATCTCTTCTTTCCCAATTCCAATTTTAATGTTGTTCAAGGCTCAGTTGTGATCCTTCTGTTTTCTCATCTACATTCTCTCCTGAGAAAGTCTCAGTCACCTTGTAAAGCTCATCCATGTAACAAGGACTCCCAAAGTTTGCTCTCCAGTGGGAACAGTTGTGACTTCCAAGTAAATTTACACAAGGGACACTTGAGCCTCCCACCTACCTGGATGATCCTCTTGCCAGAAACCTGGATGCTATAATTGCCATTTATTTTTTCCTTACTCTCCCTATCAATCATAAAGTTTAAAAATCTTCAATATATATAAAATAACTTACTAGTATTATAAAATAGTTAAAATGGTTATGCCAATTACATGGTAGGAAATATTCCTTAAACGTTTCCTATATTATTTTGTTTATTGCTCTTAATGATACAGTGAAATAATCATAAATATCATGCTGACTTTACAAATAAGGAAATGAAGGCTAAGAACAGTTAAGTAGGTTGGCCAAGGTTATAACTCACTTTATGGTAAGAGTATCCCAGGTTTCTAAAACATTTTACATCTTATGTCCAAGAAAACACTGCAGGAAAACCTATTTTGTTGTAGTATTAACAGCGACTGAAGGTAAGGCTATATGATATTCCGTATTGGAGAAAAAAAGCATTTGAATGCTCTAAGTTGGAGTATTGCCTTGTCTGTGGCCCCAGATCATGACCTTGTGTACAAAATGAAAAAAATATTACAATAGCAAAGCTGAATATCTAACTTTAGTGCCTCTAGATCTCCTTGCTTAGCATATAACTATAAATAAATGCAAAATTACATGTTTATGGTTGTATTTTTATTTGCTTGTTCCTAGAAGTGAAAAACAAATCAACCTTGAATCACAGCTAGTAATTGATGCTTTAATTTTTGGAAACTCATCAGAAATTTTTAATTTATAATTATCCAGCCTAAGATGCTCCATGATATTAGGTTTTATGCACAAAAGAAAAACGCATGTCCCATGTGCTTTCTGTACACCAAATAACTTGATGGAGTTCTTTTTACAGGTCTACATTCAAATCTGTGTCCAAAAGTTTCTGACATTTTTGCTGTGTACAGCGCAGAATTCGTTGCAGCTGATTTCTATGATTCATGTCATTAAAGTGTTTCTTAGTAACTAAAGACTGTCAATACCAGTGATCTTGCCTTTTTTTTTTTTTTTGGTTCTGATGGAGAAAGTGTGAAAAGTTCCATTTTTTCCCAATTATCTTTATATTTCTATTGTACATTTTAGTTGAGAACTATGAGCTACCGATTTTTTTGTTACAAACACAGTTTGGGAATTCCTATAGTCTCGGCCTAACTCCAAATATGGGATATTTCTACTACTCAGTGATCAAGATAAAATGAACTCATATTTTCCTGCAAGTTGTAAGAGAATATACAGTATTGCTTGTTAAAGCAAATCAGACTATTTAAGTTTGGCATTTGATTCAATATTTCTAGTATTCGGTAACAGGTATGTCAGTCCTTCCAGTTTTGATCACTTGGTCTTAACAAAATAAGTATAGAATCTATGAGCAACGTTCCTATTTGCCTTTTAATCAGAAACATGAGCACAGCAGTAAAGGATTCCACCTGATTTAAAATGAAATGTATACCTTAATTGCTGCAAGAACTTAAGTGTAAAGTACCTTTTTAAATTTTGGCCTCTGAAAAACCTTGAAGCATGGAGTTGAGGCAAAGAATGGTAGTCACTGAAGATGTAGTAGAAATACTGCCACTTAAAAACCTACATTGTATTTATACACAAATATGTTTATATAAATCAGAGACATTTTGTAGGTGCTTTGCTTATTTGTTCATTCCTGTAAAATCCAGACCAATTTTACAAAGCAGAGTCTGGGCATTCAGAACCTATCCTGTATCTATTTCACATGTGGTAATGGAGGCTTAATGCTAAATGCAAGATGACAATTCAATGATGGGAATAGTCTGAGCATTTATTTAATATGCACAGTTCATATTTAACATGCACAGATATAGCATTTATTAATTTTGTACAGAGAGAAATACATATAAAATATGCTTGCATTACATGTGTGCAGATTTCATGCCCCATAAATCTTTTCTATTTTTTAATTTACCTTTCTCTAAATAATATGCCTGGACTATACTTTACTGCAGAAAAAAATGCTGTTCATAATTTGACTTTGTGGGTAAGTGCCTATATTATGGTAATGTCAGTAAGGCAAAGAAGACAAATTATCCAATTGTTAACTCTATCATCAGTTACCATTTTATGTTGTGGTATTTAAAAACGAAAAGTATATACCTCAAGTGTGTATTTTATTTTACAATCAGCTGTGGGGTTGATATGAGAATATGGGACTACAGGAGGGTTGAGAAGAGAAAATTTTTGTGTCATAGCCGATGGGAAGCTTCAAACAAATTCTGTTTGCCCATGCTAAGTAATTTTCTGTTTGTTGTTTCTGGTAACTATCATAAACACAGACAAGTAACTGTTTCTTAATTAAATTGGATAGCTTAATTTTACAAAGGCATGGAAAACTTGCAAAGTTCTATCTAGCCCTAATTATCATTAGTTGCATTTGCAGTAAATATGCTTATATAATTTGCCATTTATTCTGTAAAAAAAAATGATTACACTAAAAAATATCTGTATTAAAAAAGAAGAAAAAGAAAAGATGTGTTTTACCTTTAGATAACTGCACTTCACTGGAGTTAATCCTGCTCAATCAGATACAGAGGTGAGTTGAAATGTGGAAAGAGTTCAGAAGAGGGCAGAATTTTTAGCGGTTCTGGCCTTTTAGACAATTTTCAGAGACTCTATAATTATTTTCATAAAGCTAATTCAATATACTGAATATCCATGATGTTTTTCCATCTACAGATACTTCCCATTTTTCTTCTGCCACCAAAATCAAGTATCCTTTTACCCTATGTACCATGATAGGAACTTGAAAAATCTTGATGATGAGGAAGTTTTGTTTCTGATGCCCAATGGGCATGGTAAGAAAGCACAATGTTTCCTTTGATTCTTGGTTTTCACGTGGAGTATGATGGTTGAAACACTTTATTTGAGATTGCTGCAGGGGCAGCCAAGTCATGGAGGGAAGTACCTGTAAGGAATGCCTGAGGATGTAGAATAAGGAAAGTGAGGAATACATTTACCATTTTCTTCAGTTCCAACAACTAATTTCTACACTGTTGCAACATCAGTATCAACTGCTATTGAGAAAATTTTAGTTGGGCTAATCTGGTTCTCTTGTGAAGTTATGCAGGTTATCTTTACACTTACCAGCTGTTTGTCCAGATAAAAACTTCTCAGCAGTGCTTAGTGCAAGTTGTATAAATGATGTATTTGGATTACTGCCATTGTTCAGCTTTAGATTCAAAAACACAATTTTAAAGGACCTCGGGAGTATGTAGCGTGTAAACATCCTATCATATTTTCTAGCTTTATGATCCTGAAGTTTTTTTTTTTAAGAAAGCATTTAAGTTGCAACTTCTATCTTATAATCACCTAATTAAAACCAGTATTTAAAAGTGAAAAAAGCATTAAAATATTATGGACAAAAAAAAAATCAATCTAAATGGAGGTGAGGCTGAGGCATGCAGAATGCTACTGAAAACGATTGAAGGAAAAAACTTCTCTAGTGGAGGTCTTCTCAGAGCTTTGCATAAACAAATGTGAATTTCTAGCTTTCCATGGGAGATGGAGAAGCAGCCCAGGAGTGAATATTAATGGGGTGTTTGCTATGTACTAGCATATGAAGCTCTGGAAAGGCAGCAATGAGCAAAGCAGCATGACCTCTGTTATGAGGAGCTCCAAAGACACTGCATGAGTTCTTATCAGAGATGAGTAGGCTTATGGAGAAGTATGGAGTGCTATTATGACATAGGATCTTACAAATGTATTAACCATATCATATCACGAGAACTCTCATGTCCTGGATTCCAATTGTGATTATGGAAGTAGCTACCAACCTGTAGGGTTTCTCTGCCCAAGTGCTAGGCATTCCTGTTGGAAGGATTACCCTGATTCTCCAAAGTTGCCAGAAACTGATATCCTCAAAAAAAAATTCTCAAAGATTGTTAACCAAGTCACGTTAAAGTATATTCAGGTCTAGACAGACCTCGGTGAAGTGAAAAGTAATCTGCCTTTAAAAGAGGAACGGGTGAAGGTTCACATAAATGATATTGGCAGTGCTGCTTCTGATGGTTATTCTGCAAACACTGATGGAGTGCCAGCGTGAGAATCTGAGAACCCGAAATTACACCTGGTGTTGCCTGTAGAAAATTTGAAAGTTATGATAATAGGAATTAGAGATAATCGGAAAGGCTCAACTCCTTGAAATCTATATCTAGACTATTCTACCTAATGAACACAGTATATGAAGTTTTGGGCATTAATATGAGAGCAGCTGGTGAAAATATATTTTATCTGAGATATACATTCTTCAGAGAAATTTTTCTAATATGTTTTAAACTTTGGGACTTAAAATTCCAAACGTTAGTTACTTCATCTGCAAATTAAGTTTACTAGCTTCCCATATCCCAAAGTTTATTTGAATATCAAATTGGCAAATGCATTTGAGTACTTTGGATTCTGCATCCTAAATGCAAAATATTGTTTTCTATAAAATGCATGGAGTCTATAGAATCTCTCATTAGGTGTCTACAAAATATTTTGAACTACTCTTCAACACTATTTGTAAAGCTTCTACCTGACCTCACCAAGGA
Organism: Tamandua tetradactyla; assembly: GCF_023851605.1. Lineage (NCBI taxonomy): Eukaryota > Metazoa > Chordata > Mammalia > Pilosa > Myrmecophagidae > Tamandua > Tamandua tetradactyla. Next base: position 63,548,077 of record NC_135334.1, on the reverse strand, counting down.
CATAAAAAGGTTACTATGTTTTCACATTCAAAGAAAAGTATTACTGTGTTCTAGTTTAATGCATAACTGTGTCATCGAAGGTGAAAGTCACTTTGAAGTATGTTTTCAGCCTGTGCCCAGATGTTACTTTACATGTTTTCTAAGGTCTTTAATGTCCCCTCTGGTTTATGCATGAGCATAGAACTGAGTGAAGAAGGTACTACGAAATCACCTGCAGTCTGAGAACACAACATCCTGTAGAAATCATGATACAGTTATGGCGGGTGTGTTTTTAAAAACTATTCCAGGGCGGGCCGCGGTGGCTCAGCGGGCAAAGTGCTTGCCTGCTATGCCGGAGGACCTCGGTTCGATTCCCGGCCCCAGCCCATGTAACAAAAACGGAGAAACAGAATACAATAAAAACAAGAAAATGTTTAAAAATGTTTCCCTTTCTTCCTTCCTTCCTTCCTTCTATCCTTCCTTCCTTCTCTCTGTCTTTCCTTTAAAAAAAAAAAAAAAAAAAAAAACTATTCCATAGCTCTTCAATAGAGGCCTGACCTCTGTTGTTCTCAATAGGAAGTTGATTTCCAGCCAGAGAATTGTATTAATACATTTATTTATTCATTCATTCAATCACTTAGAAGGTGCCTCCTATATGCCAGGCACTGAGATACAGGCTGTGGATATGAAGACATATTTGCAGCGCTTATACTGCATAAGATCTACTGCAAACATTTCACAAGTATGAAAAACATAGTTGTTTGCCCTGAAAGTAAACATTCCATTGGTAGATAAAAATAATAGTTAAAATATTTATTGTTACTGACTCCGATATTAATACATGTGATGGATTTTGTCCTTCCCATTTGGTCTCGAGGCACATTCATGTTTTAATATGCGTTCAATAACAAAGGCCAAATAAATGAATTTTTAGAATCCATTAAACATCTGATTTCTACTGCATAACATTTTTGAGTCCGGCTCAGGGAATGTGGAGATGGATATAATATGGCTTTTGCCATCAGTAAGACTGTGATTTTTATAGGAGTGAGACATAAGCAAATATATTTAAAACAGAATACGAAGGGCTTGTAGAGATTTGCACTGGGTACAAATTGGGCAAAAGGGGATGACCATGGTTGCATATGGATGGTCAGACAGGGCGTAACTCAGAAGTAAACATTAAGAAGATCTTAGAGGGAGATGGTGATGATCCATGATGACGATATTGCATTGAGAAATTGGTATTTCCCAGGAATCTTCCAAATGCTTTGCCATAAATAATATAATCTTTAAAAACCTTATGAAATGAGATAGGTGCTACTTTTAAATTTGTTTTATAAAGGAGGGAACTAAAGCAAAGGGAGTTGAAGTAACTTGATCAAAGACATGGTCAGGGCCAGTATCACAATTCAGACAGACAGCATGTCTGGGCACAGTAATGAACCCTGGGCACAGTAATGAAGCCTCCGTGGAAAGCTGAGTGAATTCACAAGCCTATAGTGACAGGATGGGAACATCAATGAAAGTAGGGAATTTCACCATTATCAAACAGAGAGCACACGCCCAGTCTGAAGTGGCCAAACCACTCACACTCACTGACTACTGCCTGGTGGCAATTCTGACCCCGTGTTGCCAGGGTTCATCATCTGGATTTTACATGAACTCTCCTGATTTTTAAAAGGTTAGTAAGCAGCTCAATTATTTCAAAGACATTCTAGAAACAAAGAAAGTACTTCTGTCTGTAGAATCAGTCCTGCAAATGGTCGGTCTTTAATCTCTTAATTTGGAGGATGGGTTGAAGGAAGACTAAGCCCTTGTGACTAATCATGAGGAATTAAGGGTGAGGATGTTGGAGGGGTCTCCTGTTCAGGCCATAGTCACAGATCCATGGGTCATCCTGTGGTTTCCACAAAGAGAACATTCCTTGGCTTACTAAGAATGCTCTTCATTCATCTCAGAACACTCAGACTTTTATTGTTACTGTTTCTCATCTCATAAATCATTTATTATCTAGTCACTCATGTGACTCTTGTTATCTACTCCCTTATATTGTGAATGCTTATATTTCCTTCATTTGAAGATAGTTTGTCAAACTTGATCATTTAGGGCAGGATATGCATTAGAAATCCTATGCCCAGCTAAAATTACAACAGTTGTTTTCTCCCCAGTGAAGAGTGGTTTTGCAATTGACTGTTCATCTTATCTGTGATGACTTCTTGGAATAGAGGAATTATAGTTAGTATATTTTCAGGGGAATGGGTTTTATTCCCATGAAGATTATCCCTTGTATTTGATTTTGGCCTCTATAGCATTTCAAACATTCAGATTCAGTGTTTGCTTGCTCTTCTGAATTTTGAATGTAGAAGTGAAAAATGCTCATGCACCAGAGATCATTTTTATTTCTTATTACATTAAATGGACAACGCCTTCCACTTATGGTAAATATGAGCTTTACTCCCTAGATAAGCAATGAGTAAATCACAGGTTTTGAATTTCTAAAGTCAAGCTAAACTTTTTCTGAAGCCTTTCCCACTGGGCTATTAGCAAATTCAACCAGAGGCCTTCCCACTACTGGTATTGGATTTTCTGGAATCCTCTCCAGGAGTCTATTTTAAAAATAAAAGAATACTCTGGTTTGGCCAATTTGGAAAAAAAAATGGAATTGCAGGACTGCAAAGTTTTAGATATACATGAAAATACATGGAAAATAACTATAATTTTAGTTAATGCAATAGAATTCTATTAAGTGCCCACTTTATGCCAAGCACCATTCAAGATATGGGTTACATCAATGAACCTAATAGTGTTTCTACCAGCATGAAGCTTATATTTTATGGAAAAGACAATAAAAAAAAAATCATTTACTTACTCATTTACCCAGTTAGCAGTAAGGAATTTGGAGAAAAATAATGCAAATCAAAGAAAGAAAGCAATGGAAATAAAATGTAGATTGCAGTGAAAGTCTGAAGAAGTAACATTGCATGGAAAACTGATTACAATATTGGAGGAAGACGTGCAAAAGTATGGAAGAAACAAATCATTCCAGAAAGAGGGAAAAAGCAAGAGGCAAACCCCAAGACTGAGGTGCCCTGGGAATAGCAAGGAGTCAAGTTAGTGAAAGAAGGTAGAAGATGAAGAGATTGGAGAGTTAAACAGGGACCTGGCCAGAGAGAGACTTATAAGCCCCAAATAGAACTTTGAACAAATTCTAAATGTGACAGAAAGCTATTGGAGACTTTAAAAACAAGAATTATTAAATTAAAAATTATTGCTCTGGCTGCTTGTGGGGTGATATGAAAGAAGGTGGTCAAGAGCAGAAGCAGAAGGTGGGCCATGGTGGCTCAGCAGGCAAGAATGCTTGCCTGCCATGCCAGAGGACCCGGGTTCAATTCCTGGTGCCTGCCCATGTTAAAAAAAAAAAAAAAAACAAGAGCAGAAGCAGAAAACCTTGTCAAGAGTATTACAGTAACGTAACCATTGCACAGTGCACTTTCACCAGGGAGTACAGAGGATGCTATGAGGTTCATTCTTTAGTGTAGATCTGTTTGTATTTCTTGTGCTGGACATTTAGTGAATAACTTCAATTAGGAAGAAAATATCTTTCATGATGCAAAAATTTCTTGAAGTATCATAAAATTGCCTCCCCCACTTCTTAATCTTTTTTGTGGTGCTGGTGGTACCGAAACTCCCAGTATTTTGATGTTGGCCCTCCTGCAATTACCTATCTTTTTTACTCTTATTTTCCTTCTCTTTATATTTTTGTTCCAATTTCCGGAATATTTCTTCAAATTTAAATTTGAACTATGTTAGTGAGTTTTGATTTCTGCTATCATATACATGATAAATAAATATTGTGTATATAATTATATTGAAAGATAAATTATATAATAATTATATATAAGCATTAAACACAAAACACCTATAAAAACTTACTTCTTAGTACTATTTTGTTTTCTGAATATTCCTTTTCATAGCATCCTATTCTTGTTTCATAGACTCAATACCTGCTCTTAATAACCTGAGGCTATCAAAGAACTATAAGTATTCCTTTCACAGTTTGTTTATTCAGGACTGTTTTTCTCTTTCTGTTCGCTTGTTCATTATCTTTCATGTTCGAGGTATTCTTTGGTTGTCTGGCAGTTTTTGGTTGTCTGCTTATATTTAAGAGTTGGAAAGTTTTAAACTATTTGGCTTCAAGCCAAGGCATGTGACTTGTAGACGTGGGTTTAATTGTAGGCTGAAAAGGTTGATTTATTTCCACGATGTTTTTCCTATTAGATTGGACAATTTCTCCTAAGAGCTGCCACTTGGCTAGAGTGTATCTGGAAGTCAGTTTGAAGAGAGAGGGCTGTTATAATCAGTATAAACATATACTTAGCCCATTTGGTTTCAGTATAGTGGCCCCTCCAACAACTATGGCTTTTTCCTTGTGTCCAGAAAATGTATTTGATCCACTTTATTCTTCTGAGAGTTGGAGCACAGTGGGGAAGGTTGGGGATTTCTTGCTTCTTACACAAAATCACACCAGTTCTTTCTCTCTCTCTCTCTCTTTTTTTAATTTCACCTTCACACCCAACTTCCAGAAATACCTGTGTGGTGGGTTGAATAATGTACCCCAGCAAAACACATGTTCTCAATCCTCATTCCCATGGGAGTAAACCCATAGTAAACAGGACTCTTTTGAAGAAGTTATTTCTATTTAAGATGTGGCCCTCCTAATACTGGAAGCTTTAAGAAGGGGAAGGCACATGGAAGAGTAAGAGGCTGATTGTCAATGGAACCCAAAGAGAAAGGAAAAGAAATTGCCAGGTGACAGCAAAGCCCAGGAGCCTCAAGAACTGCTAGCCTGATGAAACACCATGACCCTGGGCAGTGGAGGGCTTCTAGCCTCTGAAACTGCAGGCCAAAAAATTCTTGTAATTAACCGACCCATTTTTGTAGTGTTGGTCTTGACAGTTGGGAAAGTAAGACAACTTGATATCCAATTTCTTCTTTAGTTGAGAAAGAGATTTTAATCTGCATCATATATTAAATTGGTTTTTAGTTTTCCTCATTACCAGATTAGGATTCAGCTTCCCTAGGTATACTGTCCGTTGCCATTGTTTATCAACCTCACAGCTCTCACCATTTCATTGTTTTTGTTTCCCTCTCCTTTTCTCTATTTCTCTGAGGATTTGTGCAATTTAAGAAATCCTTTTTTTTTATTTAGGGAATAAAGGTAAATGTATATTTATTCTACAATATCTATATGGAATCCATTAGTCTGAATTCTCACAAAGATCATGTAAAGTGCAATGCTTCTTAATTTTACAAAGGTAAAATTAGGCTCAGAGAATTTAGATAATTGCTTTATATTCTCAAGGTTAATAATTGGTGGAGTGAAGGTTCTTACCCATTTCAGGGTGACTCCAAATCTGTGGGTCTTCCTGCTACAAGTAGCTGCTTCAGTTATCACCCTTATTTGCAGTGGACAAGATGCAAATGTATTGTCCATCTGTCAGGAACGATTAGTGGGTTATCACAGTCCCACATGTCCTGTTCACACTGTATTGACTCGTCTTCTACCCTTACAAGCATATAAGTCTGCAAGTCTCTACTTTCCAATTAGTCAAGTTAATGAAGCTCTTTAAGGAAATCCATAAAGCCTGCCTCTATGGTCCTGGCACTTAGTAAGTTTTGGCTAATGGTCTCTGAGTCCCTTGTACATTATAATATTACATTGTGAATCCTGAAGCACTTGCTCTGAGAATTTCTTAGGATGGGATGAGGAGGGGTTCCCTTTAACCCTTCTGAAACCTTAGGATAAACACAGAAATGACACCAGTAATAGTCAATCGGCGAAGTCACACTTACTGCAGTTGTCTTCTGTCAGGGTAACTTACAGCTGTCTAAGTGAGGCAGAGGGACTGGCGGCTGGAATGCAGGGGAAAGAGAGCCAAGGCTTATGGCAGCTAACACAAGGGCCACAAATAAAAGATGATGCGGTACAGTAAAAAGAACAATGAGCTAGGAGCTGGATTCCTCAAAACACAGGGCAATATAAATACTTGTTGTCTCAGTCTTCTCTTCTGTGTAAAAGGGATGATACTGTCTAATTCGTAATTCAGTCTTGTGGTAAAGATCCAAATGAGAGAGGTAATGGAACATGCTTTTATCAGTTGCCACTAGTTATCCATAAGGAAGGAATAAAATTAGAATTTGACACTGTGATGTTCATACTCAGCTTTTTGCTTGTTTATTTTCTGTTTATGAGAGAAGTTGCAGGTTTACAGAATAGTCATGCATAAAATATAGGATTCCCCTACACCACCCTGTTATTAACAACTTGCACTGGTATAGAACATTTGTTACAATTGATGACAGTACATTTTTGTAATTGTACTATTAATTATAGTTTCATGGTTTACCTTTGGGTTCACTGATTGTGTAGTATAGCTCCATGAATTTAAAAAAAAAACATTTATTCTGTTAGCAAATATACAAGTTTAATCATTCTCTGCTCTGATATTTCCAATAGGAATGATAAATTATGTGTCTAATATTTTTTTCACAATTTGAAGGCATATTCCTGTTTCATCAGAAAACATCCCTTTCTATCCAGTATTCTGCCAGAAGTGCAGCATTTGCTACAAACCTTGCTTTGACTTTTCACTTTGATCACTTATTTGCCCTTACCTATTCAGCTTGCACCATATTTATCTAAAATATATAAACTTAGTTACATGGTACTCTAAACAGAAACTATTCTCAGGTATATTTCTGTGTAATAAATATGTTTTGCTCTCCCCAACTGTATCAGAGACTATGGCAAGGCAGTGAACATCTAACCTCCTATCATTTAATATGCTCCTGCTACATTTTTCCATTTATTTCTTCACTCTTAATATTTATTTAACTCCTACATTATGGCGGACTCTGTGTTAGCATCTGGGGCAGAAAGGAAACGAAACATCAACAAAACATTACTGGGGGGAGCAGGAAGCATTTGAACTCCTGAGTCCCAAGTTCTATGTACCACAGTGGGGGTTGGAGATAAAAGGTATCCTTGCTGTCAAGGAGATTTCCCCCTATAGACCAGAAGCATAGAAATACATTAACATTTACAGCACGACATGATCAATTTGAGGTTAAGTTTAGTCTAATGAGATTGATGGACATAGAGGAGGAGTGTCTGTGTATAATGCGTTTCCAGGAGTGAATAAGCTTGACTTCACACTAAGTGCTAAGCCCAGTACTGAGACATTCAATCAATGTTCCTGGCTGACTACTGCTGCTATTTTCCATTGGACCTCCACTGACAATGGCACTTAAAATGATACACTCTGCATCTACAAATTATTGAATCATGCCTATGACCTTTGGAAATCCACACTCAAAGGTAATCTTTGTAATCTCTCTTGCCACACATACAGTAGAACAGGTTATACATGGATTAGAGAAAACAGTATTCATCTTTCCTTCAATACATATTTCAGGCCCTCTGTTATGTGCTAAAACTGCCCTGAATATTTTTTCAGTGGTGAACAAGACAGATGAGAGCCACAGGCTTCACAGCATTTACATCTTAGAAGTAGTAGTGGAAGGGGAGGCAAAGATCATGAAGAAATATATTAGCTAACATAATCACATGCTGGCAAGTACAGTCAGAGAACTTTGAGAAGTAGTGTGGTCAAAAGTAAATGGGGAGCTAGTAAAGAGCAGGTGGTCAGGAAAGCTACACTAGTCAAGTGAGGCTGTTTCATTCTAGGGTAACAAATTTCCAGTGGTTTAAAACGAGAAAAGTCCATTTCTACCTCACCTTACCTATCCTCATGATGACTCAGGAATTCAGGCTCTATTAAGCCTCCATCATTTTACACATTCACTATCTGGAACAAAAGCAGCCCCATGGCTTGTCATGCCAAGAGAAGAGACTGGACAACTGCATTGTTTGAGCCCAGTCACTTCCAATCATAGTTACATGACCCTGCTTAACTGCAAGGGTTTGTGAAATGTGGTGGAGCAAATAGAACAAGGAAGTGTAGTTCTGAATCCGAAACAGAAGTCCTTCCTAAATAGTAAAATTTAAACTCAGCTCTGACTGACAAAAAGAAAAAAGGAGAGCGAAGATGAGGGGAAAGAATACCTGAAGTACAGGAAATTATTATATTTTTTATGTCCCAACCTTAGAAAGAACTTGACATGCTCAAGAGTGAGAACGGACGCCAGTTTGACAACAGTATGGATGGATGCTTTAGAAGATTGGAAGAGTTATGAGATAGAAATAGAGGTCAGCAGAGGCCAAATCTCATAGTTTTTGCTTGTTCATTTAATAAACACTTTTTTTTAGAAAAGTTTTAGATTTACAGAAAACATTGAAAGATAGGATAGAGAGTTCTCAAATGCTCATGCTTATACATTAGTATGGCCTAGATTTCATGATTATTGGACAGATATTGATACATTTTTATTAAGGAAACATGATATTATTTCTGATTTTCTTAATTTTTACCAAATGTACTTTTTAAAATTTCAGGACCCAATCCAAATACCATGTCATAGTAGTCATCATATCTCTTTAGACTGCTCTTGGTTGTGACAGTTTCTTAGACTTTTCACATTTTTGATGATATTTAGATATGATGAGTACTACTCAGAAATTTCATAAAATGTGCCATGGTTGAAATTTGTCCCATGATTAGAATGAAGTTATGGGATTTTGGAAGAAAGACCCACAGAGGTAAATCACCATTCTCATCATATCCTATCTCGTCACTGCTGATGTGTCTCTTGGCATCCTGGCTGAGGTCTTATATGTCAGATTTTCTCACTGTAGAGTCGCTGTCTTCACCCTTTTCCCTCTGGAAGGAAATCACCATGGACATGCCACACCTGAGGAGTGGGAGGTTACACTCCATCTCCTTCAGGGCTGAACCTCCCATAAATGATTTTGAATTTCCCTGAAATGGGAGATACATTATTATCCCTCTCCACATTTATTTATTCCAACTTTTATTTATATCACTATGGATCAGCATGATTTTATGGATTTTATTATTTCAATTCTTATGCTTTTTTATTATAACTGATTGCAATCTAATACCAGGTTTTTTTCCCTCAAATTGTTCCAGATTTAGCAATTAGAAACTCTTTCAGTTGATCCTGTATCCCTTCGACAAAAACCAAACCACTGTGATTTTTTTGGCACTTCTTTACTTTCTGGCACTATAAGATACTCCAGGCATATCTTTTATATTTCCTGTTCCAATCCTTTAGCTAGCCATTTCTCTAAGAAGCACTGATTCTTTTTATTGGATAACAGATCTGGTTACTAGGTATACTTATTGCTATTGGGCTTTTAGGCCCTGTAAGCTGACAAATGAAGGAAATACATGTGTGTAAACTAACTAGCATGCCATATATACAAATACCTATAAATATTTCTATATATCCATTTGTATCTATGTTATGCTAAATATGAGTTCATACTAACTTCTCCAACAGTAATACATTACCAAATGGCTCATTCTAGCTTTCTTTCCTCGTTTATAGGCAAACTTCTACTCCAACCATGAGGACTCTATATCCCACCATCTGCCATGTATTTACTAATTGTTCAGGTCTAGTATGCATATTCAGCACTAATAGAAACTTATTCAGGAAGAAGGGAGTGGTATCTAGGTCAACTAAGATACTATGAGAAATGTGTACATTGGATTTGGCAACATTGCAGGAGTTTTCTGGAATAGAATGAGAATAAAATTTAGACGAGAAATGAGAAACACTGAATATAGTCAAATCTCTCAGAGATTTTCTATGAAAAATGGGGTGGTGGCAAATGAAATCAGAAAGAAAGATGATAAAGATTGAAATGTAGGAATATATATATGCGTATATATATATATATATATGAATATAATCTAGGAATACCTAGAGTGTATAATGATAGTGACTAGATGTACAAATTTTAAAAAAGTTTTTGCATGAGAAAGAACAAAGGGATGTCATTACTGCCGGGTGCTGAAAATAGATGGTAATTAATATTTTAAAATTTCAACTTATGTGTGAGACTAAAGCAAATGTTTATTTGGTACAAAATTGATATTTTGACTAGTGCATTTCCTAATATAAATTATGTAGACAACTTAATTGAACACCATAAGTACATGGAACCTTGAGTAGGACCTGAGATTTTGTTGGTTTGTCCAGAGTGATGCCCTGATAAATCCCAGAGTGATTTGAACAGTGAATAAAAAAGTACTTGCAAAGTCTCCTTTGGAGAATGGTGAGAAAGGGGAGAAATTCAACTTCCCCAAGTTGAATTCTTGATATTCTCACAAGCAGTGAGAATATATAGGCTGAGGCCCCCAGTCTTGGGGTTTGTTCATATGAAAAATCCCACAAAGAATAGGTCAAGCCTACTTAAAATTAGGCCTAAGAGTCACCCCCAAGAAAACCTCTTTTGTTGCTCAGATGTGGCCTCTCTCTCCAGCCAACACAACAAGCAAACTCACCACCCTTCCCCTGTCTACGAGGGACATGACTTCCAGGGATGTGGACTTTCCTGGCAATGTGGGACAGAAATCCTAGAATGAGCTGAGACTCAGCATCAAGGAACTGAGAAAACCTTCTCGACCAGAGGGGGAAGAGTGAAATGACACAAAGTGTCAATGGCTGAGAGATTCCAAACAGAGTCGAGAGGTTATCCTGGAGGTTATTCTCACGCATTAAGTAGATATCACCTTGTTATTCAAGATGTAATGGAGAGGCTGGAGGGAACTGCCTGAAAATGTAGAATTGTGTTCCAGTAGCCATGTTTCTTGAAGATGATTGTTCAATGATATAGCTTTCACAATGTGACTGTATGATTGTGAAAACCTTGTGTCTGATGCTCCTTTTATCTACCTTGTCGACAGACGAGTAGAACATATGGAATAAAAATAAATAATAGGGGGAACAAACGTTAAAATAAATTTAATTTGAAATGCCAGTGATCAATGAAAGGGAGTGGTAAGGGGTATGGAGTGTATAATTTTTTTTCTGTTTTCGTTTTATTTCTTTTTCTGAATAGATGCAAATGTTCCAAGAAATGATCATGATGATGAACATGCAACTGTGTGATGATATTGTGAATTACTGATTATATATGCAGAAAAGAGTGATCAAAATAGGAATGTTTGCATTTGTTTGGTGTTTTTTGGTATTTAAAAATATAAAATTAAAAATTTCTTTTAAAAATGGGGTGGGAAATGCAGGCAGATATGGGAGAATAAGCAAATTATTAAACAAATAAACAATAAACAAATAAGCAAAATTTATGGTGGCTGCAGGGTCAGAGGAAGATTACTAAGTTGTCTTTTCCTATCTTATCAATGAATGTAGAAATCCCTTCTCTAATATCTCTCAGAGATAGAATTTGAGTCATGACTAGTTACTTTCCCTGACAGGGAGGTTACAAATTTCTGAGACAGAATATTGCCTGTTCTGTAACTCTAATAGAAATTTCTTCAAACATTAAAACATCTACACTATAAGAATTCCACCTATTAGCTCTTGTTTTACCTTCTGAAGAGGACAGATGGTCATTCAGGGTACACTGGTCAGTATCTTGTATTTAGATCACATTTGATCCTCATCACAGCCCTATCAGGCAGTGATTGTTATACCCACTTTTCAGATGAGGAAACTGGGGATCAAAATATGTAATGCATTCCCTAAATTCACTCAGCATTTTGTGTACAAAGCTGGGATTTACACCCAGTATGGTGGACATATAAACTTATATTCTTCTTATTCTAGGATAAGATTGATTATTGACACATGGCCAGGTGAATTTACTTGTCACACATTCAAATCTTATTCTCAAAGCCTCAACTTATTCAAAACAGCTAGCTATATTTTTTCACTCCCTCATGACAGTTTGTAATTTATGCTTTTTCAATTCAAGTAAGAATTGTATGTGAGATTGAGAATACATGGGTGACTGAATAAGTTGGTGGAGACCCAGGTGTATGCCTCAGTTGTGGATCACCTCCCTTTTTTTACTCTTCCACCTTTAGTCCATCCTCTACTAGGTTGTTCCATTTACAATCTGATCACCTCATTTTTGGCATAAAAATTTCAAAAGCTTCCAGTTACCTACAGAATAAAGTCCATGTTTAATTACTATGCTACACATGATAAGTAAAGAATTGGCTCCCAATGATCACTGCAAACCCAACCACAACTTGTGACATCAATTCTGCATTAAAGTCGGGCTACACAAGCTGCACCGAGCACTGTGTCCTTCTGGAAATAATAGCCCGTGTGGCACCTGGCAACATAGTGTTCTTTCTTCTTCACAGAAAGAGAATTTTTTTCTCCACTTTTTCCATCTGCGTAAGTATTATATATTCATCAAGACTCAGATGAAAGGAAAATTTTCTAGATGTCCCGGGGCAGAGGTTATAAGTTAGCTTTGGTGTACGTCCACAGCCCTGTGAACTGAAACCAAACTTTGTCTCTATTCCACTAACCTGGGAGCTTCTGGAGAGAAGAAACTGCATCTAAGTCATCTGTGTTGTCTGTCACCATCACCTAACAGGGCTTGCCCCCACAGTTGGCACTTGGCAAATATCTGTGCATGAAGAGAAGTCTGCCACCAGTCAGTCCCTTAGCAAAATGAAATTAAAAGAGCGTCATTTTTCTGTTTAAAAGCAATCAATATTCTCAATCCATCATGACCTACATAATCTGGCTCCTAACCACTTCTGCAGTTTCATTTTCATCTTTCTGCCTCTCATTCATTGTTCTCAATAGCCCTGTGACATAGGTACAGATATTTTTCCCATTTAGAAATTGAACCTGAAATAATGAAGTATCATTTAATTGATTATGTTTTTCCATTGAGAGAGTAACAGAACAAGGATTTAAACTTTAATTACCTGTCTCACACTCGAATGCATATTCCCTTAACTCTTGCCTTCATCAGTTCAAACCCTGCATAGCATTTGGGAATTGGTTTAAATCCCTCTCAAATCATATAAAAAATTAAAAAAAAAAAAAAAAAACACTAATCCACAGAGTTCTTTACATTCCAAAATAAGCAATCTTCATCTAGGTCACTGGAAATCATTTAAGATTTGTCATGCCTCTACTATGTTTGCATGTATTTTTAAACAGTTATTAAGTAACCTTTTATAAGTTTATGTTATTTTTCTCCAGTTAAGCTCTGGGAGAACCCAAGGTGTCTTATGCATTTATAGTATAACTGCATAGTATTTAGCACATTGCTTTCAATTTAGTAGGAACAAGTCTGAGATTATGTCCTCAGGCAACAACCCCCATTCGTAATTGACCTCTCAGAGATGTCTAGAATCCTTAAACTACTGATTTGAAAATTCCACCTTGGTGTTTACCAATAAATTCGTATGCAGCACAATTTGTACATTGGTGCTTAAGTAGAAAATATTTCCCTTCATTGAAGAGTTCTGGAGTGTTATTTGCTTCTATTCCCTTGCATAGCACTATGTCTAGAGTGATAATTAGGATTCTCCCAATTCTTATATTTAAGTTTTCAAAATATACCTTTGTTAAAAAATACTTCTAATTACGGAAAATAACATTCATTGCCGAAAATTTGAAAGAGAAGCCATATGATGAAAATGAAGATGAATAGTTATACATAGTTACAACCCCCGGATATAATCATTCCTGATCTTTGTTTCCAATATTTTGTCCTAAGCAAATTTATAATTCCTTTGTTTTTGTTTATTTTATGGGATCATAAAATTTATACTATTGGGAAGCTAGCATATTTCACTTAACAATGTACCATGAACATCTTTCCATGTCATTAACTAATCTAGAATAACAATGTACCATGAACATCTTTCCATGTCATTAACTAATCTAGAATATCATGGCTCACAGATACTATTTTATGTACATGCAGAAGCTTAATAAACCAGTCCACCATTATTAGATATTTAGATTCTAATATTTTATTTTATCATGAACAATGTTTAAACTTTAGAAAGTTTTGTTACTTCTCTGGCCCTCAAGTTTTTCATTTAAAAAATGGGGATAAAAGTACCTGTCAGAGGGTTGTATGAGGGATTCAAAGAGTTAATACATGGCAAATCTCTGAGTGTTAACCATCATTCTTAATGTTGCAATATACATCTTGCAAGTAATTTCTTCATATTGCTTTTTTGGTACTCTGATTTCTTTGGACTTTCTATGTTAAAGGTGTTACATTTTTATACCTTTTGATATATAAAGGCTAACTCACATTCCAAAAAAAAGTACGAATGTACATAACTATCAACGATGGATAAAATTATCCATTTCTCTACAGCTTTACTGACCTGACACTTGTAATCATTTAGTCTTCTCTGCCTTGATGGATATAAGACCGTTACCTCTCTGCTACTTTAATTCACATTCCTTGGTGGACGGATATTTTTGCATTAGGTTATTGATCATTTATAAGTCTTCAATATGAATTCCTAGTTACTATCCTTTATTCAGCTTTAGGACGAGCATTTAATCATTGTTATTACTGAATTACAAATATGTTTATACAGTCAAGGTAAAAACTTATTATTTTTCATATATATATACTGCACTTTAACTTTCAACTTTGATTATGCCTATTCTTTCACCTCCATCCATACAGTATAAATTTTTATATAAGTGTATTCATAAATCTTCCTTCCTTTGGAGCCATGCTTATAAAGTCCTTTCTCATTTTAACACTATGTAAATAGTCAAATATATATTTTCTTCCAGAACTTGTATTGATTCAATTTTCATTTAACCTTATAATCAAAGTTTATGGCACAACAAAGATATGTATTTTTTTTTCACATATGGTAAACTGACAGGTTTAATATTCTGGATTTTTTAATGCTTGCTTGAATTGATGCTTTTATCATATTTTTCTGTCTGACACTTTCTTTACTAGTAATATAATGTTTATTGTTTCAGAGCCAGTAATATATCAAGAAAATGTTTCCTGGCAATTTTTACAGGGCTTTTTTTCTTCCTGTTGTACTGTGAAAGCTAATGTGGCATATTATTTTGCAACACATCAAAATTATAAATTAAGAATGCAAATGTGAAGTCTTTTCAATGTTGAGCCTTCTAGTTCAAGAATGCTAAATATATCTCTCCATTAAGTCTCTCAATAATTTGTAGTTTTTCTAGGTATTGATACTACATACTTAAGTTTTATCATTGCTGTTTTAAGAATTTTTTGTCATAAAAAGTATTTTATTTTATTTATAGAAACAATAACCACTTAAGATATAATATAGAAACTATTGCATGCTTTGCTAGTTTGAGACTGTTATGTACCCAGAAAAGCCATATTATTTTAATCCACCCTTGTGGGGACAGACCCACTGTTGCATAGGGTCTTTTGTTTAGGTTGTTTCCATGGAGATGTGACCCCACCCAATCAAAATGGGTATTAATCATCTTTCTGGAGTCCTTTGAGAGGGAAATATTTTGAAGGAAGCTCAGAAAGAGATGCTTGGAGATGCAGAAGGAAAACAACCCAGGAGACACCAGTAGCTAAGAGAGCTGTTTGAAACCAGAAGCCAGAAGAGGACAGCAGATGTTGCCATGCGCCTGCCCATGGCCAGATGGATGACAGCTGTGTTTCCTTGGAGAAAGTATCCTCTTGTTGGTACCTTAATCTGGACATTTTCACAGCCCTTAGAATTGTAACTTGTAACTTAATAAAACACACACTTTGTATAAAACATATACTTTTGTTTGGCAAACTTTGAGTTAATACCATTCTTTTTGTTTCGAGAAACTTCTTTAATCAAATTTCTTGGTCATTCCAGGAAGACAATAAAAAGTTTTTAAATAGAAATTTATTTTATTTCACTTTGCTCTCTATAATGTTATTTTGAAAATCCAATTGTTTCATTCATTAAACAATCACATTGTGAGTGTGATGTCAGTAAGATGGCAGAGGAAGAAACTCCAAATCTTGCCTCTCCACCCCAAAGCGTAGATAAATAAGCAGACAGTCTATACAATGGAAGATAAGTTGGAAACCATGTATCTGATAAAAGTTTAACATCCAAAATATTATTTTAAAAGTCCTACAACAAAAAAGAGAACAAGCAACCCAATTAAAAACTGTGCAGAGAACTTAAACAGAGTTATCCAATAAGCACATGAAAAGATGCTCAACAGCATTAGCCATAGAGAAATGCAAATCAAAAGCATAATATGATAGCATTTCACAGCCACTGGAATGAATACTATTCAAAAACAAACAAACAGAAAATAACAAGTGCTGGAGAGGATGTAAATTTATATGAACCCTCATATATTATTGGTAGGAATGCAAAATGGTGCAGTCAACATGGAAAACAATGTGGCCATTCCTCAGAATGCTAAGCATACAATTACCATAGAACCCAGTAATCCCACTTCTAAATCTATATTCTAAAGTATTGAAAGAGGGGATTCAAACAGATTGAATTTACTTAGAAAAGACAGAAAAAACTTCACAGGATTACTGGCCAGTGACCTTGATCTATACAGATTAATTTATTAGGTAGAAAAAGGACAGCATTCTCTCCTCCAAGTTTCATGAGTACTATAAAGAAGTTGGACTAATAAGAATTCTTTCACCTCTAACATTCTATGTTAGAATTTTTTTATCTTGGAAAGCAAATGGTAATTTACAAGTACTAATACTTCAGTAAGCATTCAGTATCAAAGAAAGGCAGTTCTCAGGGATGGAAAATAATTTTCCTTATGCTTGCCAAATCTGATTATTTGAAAGGAGCTATCTGTAATACTATTGAGTGAGAGACAGCCTGGGAAATAATGTTGTGGCTGATTGTCAATATTGACCATAAACTCAGCTCTGGGTAGAACAGAAGTAAAGGTAAGAATAAGTGGAGAAGCAAGAGGAGTGGTTACTCTCATATGCACATGTGATAAAAGTGGTAACTTTTCATCAGTTGGTAGGCCTGTGACAAAAATAAATTGCAAAACCCAGTGTGATATGTGAAATTGCAAATCAGAAGTCAGAAATTGGGTCATCTAGTAGTCAAAGAATTGCCCCCATTTTTTATAATGTGTTTGGTTTTACACCAATGGATGCAGGAAATGAGCTATCCACCACCACCACCACCTCTAATTCAGCAGCTTTAATTCAGACAGGCCAGTTCCTGGGGTTCCCTTCCCCATAGTGGTAAGCCTGGAAGCATGCAAATTTAATTGATGGAGGGAAAAAAAAAAACAGAGAAAAAACAATATCGGCAATGAAGAACATAACACAGAAAATACAGAGAAAATAGAGACAACCTTTTAAAAAGTGGATGTTTCAGCCCCTTCCATCATTTAAATGAGTTGTACTTGTTTTTATGAATCTTTTTCCTAGACAAATCAAAGCCTATTCTTAAAACTCCTCTCTACTTTCCAAGTACCTTAATTTATGATTTAAGTAGTTTTAAGCTTTATGTAAGGCCTAGCAATTGAGAATGTGTCATCCAATTAAAACCATTATTAAAGTAGTAAACTATTTATTCTGTTTTCAGCGAAGAATAATAACTGAATGAAAATGACTTATCAGGCAATGAACTGTCTCTTGAGTAAACAGAAGAGCATATTAAGTTGCCATTTCCTAGTAAACAGAGTTACTGTGGAATTCTGTCACACAATGTACATTTTAGATTGAAATATATAGGTAGTACATGACATGCCCAACTACAGTTTTTCTGCTTCTATACAACAGAATGCTTCTTTTCATAACTCAGCGTATAGGCTAAATTTTAAATTGCATATTTTGCAATTTAAATTTCCTTGTTTAACATTTGTAACTACTTTGCTCTTATCAAGTCCTTAGAGGCTCAAGACCTATGTGATTGATTACAACTAAACTAAATATAGGGAGAAAGAGAGGAGAAAAAACTGAGACAAGGTATGAAATGTATTGGTAGAAATGGTGTATAAAAATGGAATGGCTAATTTTAAATTACTCCCAAGTAAAACGATTTAATTCTGGTTTGCCATAGAAATTCAATACAGAATATGGAAATACTGAATTAATTCATCAGAGTATAAACTTCCTTAAATTATCAAATTATTTGTGCGTGTTCAGATAACTTTGATTACGTTGGAATGGGTGAAATGAGTGTACTGGTTTGCTAAAGCTGCTGAAATGCAATATGCCAGAAATGGGTTGGCTTTTACAAAGCAAATTTAATAACTTGTAATTTATAGATCTAAGGCTGTGAAAATGTCCAACTAAAAGCATCAACAGGATTATACCTGTTGACCAGGTAATATACTCTCTCAATATTTGCTCTGAAGACAGGCTGCTGGCATGTGGGACATCTCTGGGAAGGCATATGGCCAACGTCTGCTGGTCCTTTTCTCCTGGTTTCATTGCTTTCAGGTTCTGGCTCCAGAGACTTCCTCTTTGCTGTCTGTGGGTCCTCTCACCTTCTCTGGGGCTTAACTCTCATAAAAAACTTCAGTAAATCATTAAGACCCAATGTGGGGCAACTTCTCAAGGTTGAAATAACCTAATAAAAAGGTCCCACCGACAACAGGTGTGGACTCACAAGAATGGATGAAAATAACATGGCATGTACCTAAGAGCTTCAAACCACCACACCACCTCTATTAAGAACTAATTTAACCCAGTTAATTATATAATACATTTTCACTTGCATTGATTTTCTAAGATGTTCTTTTTATTCCCTTCTGCTATTTACTATGTAAACATATTCAAACCACAAAACTAATTCATGCATACCTCAGAAAGTGAATTACAAGCAACTTAATGCCATATTTTCTTAGTGAGAACAATTTATATTAGGATATTTGTTATTGTAGTTTCTGTTCATTATTTATTTACTTGTTTTTTTGTTTTTTGTTCTTTTATGAGATCCATCAATACTTCCATAAAGATAGATGCTTTTGATTTAAGGATAACCATTTTTTGACACCAATATATTTAAAAGTATACAAAAAAATCACTATTACATGTCATTTGTATGTATTATTCACCCAATTCACCAGTATATTATATCTGTGTTCTCAATCTGAGAGGTGGGCAAGAGATTTATTTTATTATTTATCATCATTATAAAAATGAGAAAATTAGATCTTAGACAAATGCATTTTCAAGTGTTACACACAATGTAGTTTTGGACTCAAAACCAGGTCTACAAACTTCATATATTTCTTTATAAAGAAGTACTTGCAAATATTTCAGTAAAGAGATAACCATGTGGGAAAACAAAAACATACTAATACAATGTAAAGATGGGGAAACCTTAAATAGTTACAGGGAGAGTATGCCATTAAGTTAGGATGTATAATCATTTATAATTTCCTGACTAGATACACCCACATTCCTGATACTTGTCAACTGTAATTCTTTATCAGTGCTGTCCAATACAGTAACCATTAGCCACATATGGCTACTTAATTATAAATGTAAGAACTGGCATTAAATACAATTTTAAATTCAGTTTCTCAGTGAACTAAGTATATATCAAGCATTCAAATGTTCAATAGCCACATGTGGCTAGAGGCTACCATATTGAATAGCACAAAGATAGAAAGTTTCTACCATCACAGATTATTTTTAGTGTCTGTCTCAATAAATAGGCTAACAAATATTATTGGTCATCATATCTGTATCTTTATGAAGTAAGTTTCATGAGACAAATCTGTTTTCCACTTTCCACATATGAGACTGTGGTTGATCACTGTACATTAGTTATAGGTTGCAATATTATAGAGAGTAGGGCATGGTCTAGACCTTCTGGAAAATTTGATGACTATCATATAGTCATTTCAGATAAGACTATATAAAGTAATTGTTAAGAGCATATTTTTTCATTAATAAGACCTAGATTTAAATCCCATCTATTCCATTTACTACCTCATGACCTTTGACAAGTTATGTGTTATATATTGTGCTTCTGTACAATAGCTTGGGGGCATGACCAGGGCAATAAGTTTAGACAACAAAAGTGCAAGAGTAAAATGATACACTATATTTAGGTTTCATTAGTCATATAACCTCAATGGCTTAAAGGATACTTGAAAGACAATTTCAATTTATTTCAAGTCTGATATATAGGAATGCTAACTTAAGAAAAATTACTATTTTCCAATATGTTTGATAATGTATTTGATAACCATGGCTCTTTTTCTTTAACTTCTTCCTTCTGGGTTCAGTATACTTCTTTCTTAAAAAAAAGTATGTATTGAATCTTTTAATGGTCAGTCTAGGATTAATTTACTCTCTCAATATTTGCTATTCTTAAATTGGCGTTAGGTGTTACATTATTGACTAAATTTATCTTGATGTGAAGTTCTGGGCCAACAACTATTTTATTCTAACACTTTGAAGTTATCAATCTTCTTGTACCAAGTATTACTGATGAAGAAAATCCTATCATCCATCTATTTTTCTCATTAATCTTTCCTGTAATGTTTAAAATCGCCTCTATTTACAGTAATATACATTTTTATTGTGAGATAGCTGATGTGAATTTTTATCTTTGTGGCTCAGAATTCAATATGTCCCTTCCTATAGGAACTTTTCCTTGAATTTTCAGTGTACCATAAGCTCTTTCATATTTTTCATCTTATATTTCCCTGCACTACATTTTTAGTTATATTCTGAACTTTATTATCCAGCTCAATAAATATCACAATAGCTATATATCTGGTCTTTTTAATTCCTTGATTTATACTTATTAATATTTTAAATAGCTATATATTTGATCCAGAAGTTCTCCTTAATTCTTTTTTATATTTTCTGATTTTTCCATTGTATCATATTCTTGCCTTAGGAGTTTATCTTTTTTTTTTTTTTTTTTTTTTGCGTATGAGGGTGTGTGTAGTATATGTGTGAGAATTATTCTATCATGAGTTATTTAAGAAGTGTTAAAAATTTGCCTCAGCTCAGGGCCCTAAGTCTTCATCAATTCTTGATCACATTTTATGATAATTTTTCACATCATAGTTTATGTATAGGATGAATTTATAATTCATTAACCAAGCTGGATGCTTTTTAAAGTGAAAGAGAGTTTTATAACAGGCACAAACCAATATTGTCTGGAACCAACTAGGATACATGGTCATTTGACTCATTCAATAGGAGAATAGTATGAATCCATTACTATAAACATGCATTGAACATGCTTAGTGCACTGATATTTTTCTTTGGTAACAAGCCATGGTCAATGGAAAATTCCAATCAAGGTACCATTAGCTACGAGAAGTTTTTTAATTGCATTTTATGGAATACATGCTCCTTATCTTTGGACGTTATGTAGATTCCTCAGTTCCTACAACCTTGACTCATTACACTATGTGGTCTTTGCATTCCCAACCTCTGGCACTTAAGGCCTATTTCCAATTCTCATCAGCAAACGAATGATTCTACTCTAGATTTAAATCATACTCCCTGCTGTTGAGCATTGTTCTTATGTAATTTAAATGCTCAGTTACCATGATGGTAAAGTTCATGCCTCCATTTGACTAGGTTATGGCATCCAGTTGCCAGGTCAAGTACAATGGCCTCAATATCACTGTAAGAAATACTGCATTTTTGTGAGTTTAAATCATTAGTCAGTTGATTGCATCTGTGGCTGATTACATCTATACTCAACGAAGAGATTACTTTCAGCAATGAAAGAAGTTTCATCCAATCAGTTGAAGTTTAAGTGAGAAATGCAGATTTCAGCAATCAGGAAAGAAGAATTTCTCTTTACTTCAACCAGCCAGCTTCTCCTGGGGATTTCATTAAAACCTTGATTGAGTCCCCAGTGTATAGCCTCCTTTATGAAATCCAGACTCACCAATCCCCTCACTTGCATGCGCCAATTCCTAGAATAAATCTCTTAATATTTTATTCATACTTACACACAAGTATATATACATACAAATATATATATGTATATATTATGTATATACATATATATACATGCAAATACATATATATATGTATAAGTTCTGTTTCTCTGGAGAACTTTGACCAATTTAGTTATATGTAAATTTAAAAAACTGTTATTCAGCATTTGTGGATGTTTGCTTGGAGTGGAAGTGAGGATATTTTGTCATTTCAAATTAGTTCACTGTAAATGTAAACAGAATTTTAGGTAAAACATTATTTAAGATATGTTTAAAAACCTTAAGAAAACTAGAGACAATGTTCTGCTTCTTTTCCTGCACATTTATGTTTGTTTATTTCCCCCTTGAAAAGCTCTGGCAATTTTGTAATTTCTTGACAAAATCTGCCAGGCATGAGCTCTACATTCTTCTTTTTCCTTTTCTTAATTTATACAGTCCCAAAATATGGTTTCATATGTAAAACTAACAATGGCAGTTTCTCTTCACAAAGGTAACATAATGATGGTGTTAAACCCCTGAAAGAGAGGCTAGCCTATATCAGGGTCAGCTGACTAAAGGTCAAATCAAGCTCTCCAACTCCTTTTTTAGGGTCTGTGAACTTAAGAATGTTTTTTACAGTTTTAAATAACTAAAAAAATAATTGAAAGGAGAATAATAATTTTTATCCATGAAAATTATATGAAATTCACATTTTGATATCCATTTATAAAGTTTTACTGAACTTAGCTACATTGATTCCTACATGTATTGTCTACTACTGCATTCATATTAGCATAGCAGAGCTGAATAGCTGTAATAGGGACTCTGTGGCCTGCCAAAAATATTTACTTATTTGGCCCTTCATAGAAAAAGTTTGCTGACCCCTGAACTATATAATTAAAAGAACAAATCAAATAAATCTAGAATTTCTGTGAATAATATCAATGGGTGACTTTCAACCAAACTGGTGGAACAAAAAGACATTTATGTAACATTGACTTTAGAGATTGGAATGAGGAAGGTTACATGAGAAAGATATTTTACAACTTCATCAGAAAAAAATACTGATACTACCAAAATAAAAATAAAAACAGGAAATGACACATAATAAAAGAAAATAAATGGTAGACATATTATTCATGAAAGGTTATGTTTATTTCTCAAGCAGTTTTCAAATAAGCATTTGTATTTTAGGCCACAGGTGAAAATAACAAAGGAATAAAAAAGCTAGCCTTGGAGAAATATCAGAAAATTCACCATGCAAAATCTTGATGTTTGCAACCTTACGACTTCAGAAAGTGCAGAAGGATGAAAATAATTTGACTGCATTAAATATAAATCGAGAACAATACAAAGAGAAATAACAGCCACATTCTATTCTAGGGAAAAGCTAACAGCAGAAAAAAAAGAAAAAGAAAAATATTAGCCTGAAGCTTTCCTCTCCTGAGAAACAGGAGTTTCCATTAACATATCAAGGGGGAATGATGCTTCCCAAGACAACTGATTGTAACAAAAAATAAATGAAGGATGGTATAAACTAATATGTATCTCTATGAAATTAATGAATATATTTACTTTTATAGTTATAATTCAATAAGAGGCAATTTAGGGGTATCAACCCTTTTAAATAATGAAGAATAACCTATAATGGTTAAGATAGATAGTCTTTGGAATTACATTTTATTTAAAAATATTAAGACGTAAATCAAATTTAAAACATTTTTATTTAGGTACTCTCAAATTTCCAAAGATTTTTTTGCAAATATTTTATGTTTCTACTTCTATGGAACAATGCTTGGGTGCATTGAATATGGTTTTTGGGAAGAAAACTCCTGCCCTGTGCGTCTAATAAGCAATACGTATCATAACTGGATCCATAGTTTCAGGACCGGTTTCATTCAGGGCAGTAAAAGAGCCTATAGGGAGTGATTGCCATGTCAAAGGCATTGTGTGCTAAATGATTTATGTGTATTATTTAATTTACTGATAACAAGAATATTGACAAACTGCTCTATTTATGTATGAGAAAATTGAGACACAGAAGTTATGCATCTGTTGCCTTCTAAAGAGAAGTGGTAGAGGGCGGGCCGCGGTGGCTCAGCGGGCAAGAGTGCTTGCCTGCCGTGCCGGAGGACCCCGGTTCGATTCCCGGCCCCAGCCCATGTAAAAAACAAACAAACAAACAAAATATAATAAAACAAGAAAATGTTTAAAAATGTTTCCCTTTCTTCCTCCCTTCCTTCCTTCCATCCTTCCTTCCTTCTCTGTCTTTCCTTCCCTTCCTCCCTCTCTCTTTAAAAAAAAAAAAAAAAAAAAAAAAAAAAAAAAAGAAGTGGTAGAGTTGAACTTAGAAGTCATAACTGCCTAAAGCTAAAACCATGCTATTCTAAGGACACTGCCCTACTTATATTTAGGATCATCCCTGGGCAAGATTATAAATTTTAAAATGCAGATGAATTGTAAAAATCTAAGACTTGGGACGAAGACAGACCTGGATTTATTCACCTGATAATGCTAAGTACTAATTTAACCTACTGAACTTCAGTTTCTTCACCTGTAAAGTGGATACAATATTATCTATTACAGATAGTTATTGCAAATGTCAGGTAAGCTAGAGTAGGTAAGACCCCTCCCAAGCACCGCACCTACCACTTAGAAGGCATCTCCTACAAGGCATTTGTTGTTATTGTCAGTGTCAACTCTAATATCTTCACCATGGTTTCAACTAGGTTCCAAGTTCATCATCTAGGTGGACTGACTGTCTTTACGGAGTGAACCTTACCATTATTGTAGCACTTACCACACTGACCTTTAGAGAGCATCCTAGCAGTTCTCAAGAGTCATTATGAAAACAGTAACACATATGACTTCATTAAATAATTAGGTTTATATTCATTATAACATATTAATAGATAGTTTGGGTTATAGCTCTGAAGTTTTTTTTCCTCAAGAAGTACACAGATAACAAATAACAAATAAATATACAATCCCAAGGTGGTGAAAAGTGTTATAAAAGGAAATTAAGCAGGATGAAGGGATGAAGATGTGATATTTTAGGTAGGCTACTCAAGGACTGCTCCTCTGAGGAGACATTTGAGACAATACATAAATGAAGGAAAAGATTGAACCAAGCAGAAGCTGAAGAGAAGAGTATACCAGGCAGAGGGAGTGGCAGGTCCAAAAGATGCTACCTCAAGCAGGAAGCAAGGCAAGTTAGCAAAACAATGAGAAGATGTGTGTGCCTGCAGCATAGTCAGCTGCAGAGAAGAACGAAGAAATTCTGAAGAAAATGAGGTTCAAAATTTGAAGGGTGGACTGCAATATAAATACGAAGGAATCTCCTGGAGATTTGTGAGTAGTGAGAAGAATGGTCTGGTTTATGTTTTTCAAAGATCTCTCAGCCAGTTCTTGGGGGAATGGTGAAAACAAGGAGGCTAATTATGAAGTTAAACTGCTCTTGTTCTGGGAATGTGGAATTACAGAATTGTGGCTTGAACTAGGAACTATAGGGTGGTGAGACATGTCCTAATCAGGGAAATGTTTTGTAGGTGGAAGCACTAGGACTTCTCGCTGGAATGGATATGTGATTTCAAATTTATTCTATAGTTTTGTAAAAAAGAAATATTGATCTCATTGTTCACATATAAACAAAAACCTATGAAAGCAATACATGACTTATGAAATTATGAAAGACTGGGACTAAATTGAGGGTTGTGAACAATTAGTTTTTGCTAAAATCTGAACCCATGAAAGGTACAGAACCACATATACTTTCTAGGTAGCGTAATTGTTATTTAAAGTTCAAATGTTTAACATTCATAAATTAAGTTCAAGAGGGTTGTTGGAAAGATAGATAGGGAGATGCTTCCTTACCCCCTTTGCCTACTACTACTCTCCTGCTGCTCGTGATTCTCCTGCTATTCTTCAACATACACAATATATTCTCCACGTTAAGTAAAGTGCTTTTTTTTAAGGCTGTTTCAACCTTAGAAGCCCTACAGCTTCTAATCTGAATACCATGTAGCCAAAAAATAAGCATGTCCTAAAAATAAAACATAAACATCCTCCTGCTAAGCAGAGTGGTTAAATTTTCTGTACATGCCACAGGCTTGATAACAGACTAAAGTGATCACATAAAATATATATGCTCAACGTCATGTTTAGAAGAATCACTCTTTAAAAATGTATTAAATATAAAAGGTAGAAGATGACCATGTTTCAGCCAAGTCCCCTTTGCTCCTTCAGGTGACTGAAGCAAGGTAGACAGGGATGTCTGATTTGTTGGAGCTGGTCCTTGTTTTCAGGGAGGAAAACAGGTCGCAGAGAGTCAGGGTGATGGAAGAGATGGAGGTGCAACAAATAGTGTACCTGGATTGGTAGGAACGTCCAAAATAGGAACTCTAGAGAAATTCTGGTGTCCAGTCTATTTACGCTTTGCATCATTTCAATTTGTATGCTCTGATCGGCTCATTGGAGCTGCTGTTCATCACAACTGATCTGATCACTCCCGGTTATCACTCCATCTGGAGTGGTAAGTCTGTCTGACCAGGCAGAGTATGTTTGAATGTGTCCAATACCTGGACCTGGATAGAGTGCTTCAAAAGTTTTCAATTCAGGGTGGAGAATGGGATGAGGGTACAGAGACTGCTGGCTGCTTGGGGGATCTGGACTCCCGTGACCCTAGGTTATGTGCCTCTTAGATGCCTTCTAAGAACACAGGGTGAGAAGATCAACTCATAACCTTCCCCACTCCACTCCAGCTCCTCCCTTAAAACCCAGATGCCATGTATATGAGATATTGGGTTTGGTCTGACCTAGTATGGGCTGCTGTCCAATCTCATAGCCTGGTTAATAAAGTGCCCAGCTTTCACTCCATGGCTTTATCTCCAGCTTCTCACAGATTGCCCAATCCTGTATATGATCAGGGACCCTGGAATAACTATATTTTCCCAAACACGTATACTCTCCTGTTTCTAAATACATTTCACTGTCAGAGGCACCACATGGCATGGAAATTTTGGAGTTGGTCATTCTGGATTACGGTCTACATTTTCAACAACCATTTTAAATCACCTTAGGTAAGTGACTTGACTCCCCTTATGCCCAATTTCATCATTTGTAAGTCAGGGATACCACGGCATTTTACTTCATATGGTTTTTGTAAAGATTAAATTCACTCAAGCATATAACGCACCTAGCTAATACAAGGCACAGCATTAATGCTCAAAAAAAAATGATGGGTATTGTCTTATTCTTCTGTATAAAAAATGAATCAGTATACTTTCCAAGTATACTGTGTGATTTTCATGAGATCACTATATTCATTGTACTTAATGTGAAGTGACTCAATTCACTCTTGGGAATCTTAAGGAAAGAGGCAACAATAATATTTATTTAGCTCTTCTTCAGGCAATATGGCTAAGACATTTAAAAGAAAGATGTATTTACACTATTGTTTCTCCTATAGATGGAGTGATTTATGAATAAGAAGAGGATAGCTTATTCATATTTTAATACACTCAAAACTTATTCATAATCCATACTTTAAATATCTCTCAAGGGTTTTATGAGGGAACGAATAAAAACATTTTTGTTCCTCAATAGAAATGCAGGTCCTACAGAACAGAGAGAATATTTTCTCAGATTATTAGAGTTAATGTATATTTATTTTAATTAGATTTTGAAGTGTTTCTTGACACATAGATGCTCTCAAAAGTGCTTTATCTATCACTGAATGAGGGATGCACTCTAGCTCTATTTAGAGACCATCTGTTGATTAGCTGTGTGCTCACAGACAAGAAGAAAGAATGATTTAACAAAACACTCATCAAAATATGCTGGAAATGTGTTTTTAAATGTCTAAAATTCGCAAAAAAATAGCCTTCTAGAAAAATCAACTTTCTTCAAAACAGTAGTTTTATATACTGTAAATAAAATCCTATTTGCCTTATGCTCAGTGCTGCTTTCAGATAAATAGTATGTAAGCCTACCATAACTGTAGGAGGGGGCAGGGATGAGTTGGTTCCTTCAGATTTTCCTTTATTAGAAAGGTAAAAAATCAATGGCAATATCCACTCACAATTGATCAAGAACATAGACAGGAAAACAAAGGAGCTCAGAGGAGAGCAAGAGCTGAATGCCTGCTTGTGACTATACTGGGACAAAGTTTGACAGGGAAATATAACCCAATACTAGTGTTGTCACTGGTCCATCAGATCCTTTTGTGCAAATTAGAAAAAGGAACCTCTTACTCAAGTAGATTTTAATCTATTAATTTATTTTCATAGCCTCAAGAATCCAGCAGGCAGCAAATTTGACTTCATCACATACTTGCCCAATACCTTCTCACACTCTCCCTGGGCACTCTCAGGATGCACATGCGTTAGTGCAGTACATGTGCTGTGACCTTACACCTCTTACTCAGCTGAGGTGACTCTGCCAGATTCAGAACTAGATGAGTACAGGGCCTCAGACCTCAGAGAGCAGTGGGTAGATAAGAGAAAACAGCCTCAGGGTACATTCTGGGGCACAGTTGAGACAAGAGCAGAGCTGAACACAAATGACTGCAAGGTGATTCTCCGACGTCGCTCTGCAACTTGTCTTGGAACCCCAGAATCTTCAAGTCCAAGATGTGGGTACATCCCTCTGAGGTGTGTCTCCGTTGTATAGTACACAACTTAAACATTCAGACATGACAGATGTGATGGTAAGAAAGAATAAGACATTTGCAAACTTGAATCTGATGTCCCAGTGAACAAACTATATCCAGTCGCCAACATAGTATGAAAACAAGGTAATCCTACGTTGACTAATAGACAATAAGATGTATATTTGAAAGGCACATTCTATTATACAGCGCTATGTATGTGTTCTGAAACATTTTCAGTTCTTTTTCCATTTCCGTGAGCTTAAATGACATTGGTTAACTCTGTCACATTGAATGTAAGAAATGTCAAGACTTAAAAGTAACGAAATCTCAACTACTTAATAGGTGAGGAACTTGACTTCCTGAAAGAGCAAGGTGTTCAAGTTGATATAACACCTAAACAGAAAGATCAGAACTAAGTCTCCTTGTTGCCTGGAATCTGGTATTAAGTGTGCATCTTTGCTAATAATTTTAAGAAAAAGTGTTTATCAATTGCCTGCATAACAAAGTTTTTTTCTGCAATTTCTGCCTCCTATTGTCTCATTTAACTTTGCTTTTTACACAGCTATTACTTTGATTGTTCCAAAGCAGAAACAGCATAAATAGAATCACGCCAACTTCTTGTGGGAAATGTTATTGTTTTTCTTTCATATGTATTCACTCACACATCCTCTAAAACTCTATTTATAATTATATATAAGATGCTGGTTATATAAAAATGAAGAAAATATACACTATCTCAAATCTCATGGTGTATTTGGTGAGGGAGATAGATTATAGCAAAATACTGTACAAATACATACATGAATTTAAACTTTGCTTAGCAATGAGAAGTAAAGTAGGAGATTCTAAAGTTGAGGTTCAGGAAAGAGAGGGTTCACTAAAGAGACAGTCATTCAGATAAGAGAAACAGAATCCAGGTATAAGTGTTACTGCCTACCTTCTTTTTGAAGAAATGAGGGGGAAAAGGGAAAGCAGAAATGTAGATATGTTGATGGTTGGAGGAAAGTTCCTGTCTACTTTAGTTTAAAGTAGTTTAAAACTACTTTCAATTAGCATTTGATGGGAGACCTCAAAATGCCTGTTGAGTCACACTCTGGCAATCTGACCCCATCCACTTCTCCAGCCTCATCTCCATCCTTTCTCATTCTTTCTCCATAAAGCGTCCTTGCACTCCTACTTGAAAACTTCTCTTTCTATTTTTGGCAATTTAATTCAGTCTCTAAGATCCAGTTCCAAAAGTATCCCCACTTCTGACAATCTGTAGGCAAGCTCACTATGTCCTAACCTGTGCTTTCACAGTGCATTTTACAGATTTCAACTAACATGGGGCACTTTATTAATTTATTAGCATTTATTTCTACCCTCAGACTGCAAATTCAATTAAAACAGCACTGTGCTTTCTTCATCCCTGCATTCTTTTAGTATGAACTTAATACACATCAGTTTAAATGAATAAATGAAAGATGTCACATATAAATGCCACAAGGGAGTGTGTGGCAGAACTAGGACTGGAACTCAAAATCCTCAACTTCCAGCCCAGATCCACTCGGCATTCTAACGCACGAGATTCTGAGGTGTAATATTACAACATAACATAGTATGAAAAAGACAAGGGCAATTTTTACTGAGTTTGAAGAGGGAGATATTGGTTTTCTTCATGTAAATGCTAAAAAAAAATGTGTTTAGAAGATGACATTCATTTTAGAGCACCACCGAACTGCATAAACATGAGAACACAGAGAAGAAAAATAGCACGTGTTAAGCAAACGAATAAGTTGGCTTAGCAAGGAATCACAAGGTTTTACCTTGAATTTTCAATTTAACATGAAGGAGAGACAGAGTGTAACATATCAACAAGATAATTAAAAAAATGGATGTTTAATGAAAGGATAAAAAAATTAAATTTTAAGTCACTTTATTGAAATTAATGATTATTGTAATATGTAAGTAACATAAGATCTACAGCCCTCAAAGTCTACTCATATTCACCATTTTGAAAATTCACACTAAGTTAACCTGTACAATATTGTGAGCATAATTAACAGCACTGAATTATGTATTTGAATATGGTGAAAGGGGAGATTTTAGGTTGTACATGTTAACAGAATAAAGATTAAAAACAAAAATGGGAGATTTCTGAAAGATGCTGACTAGAGGAGCTTGAGATTAGCCCTGCTCCATGGAAAAGTTAGAGAAGGGTCAGGAGTGTGACTCAGGTGGCACATTTGGGGGTACGGCTGACCTGGGAGAGCCTTCTGCAACACATGTGGCGGCTCTGGTTGCAGAGACCAAGGTACTGAGAGGCAGAAAGTTGGAGCCTGGTGCAGAGGCACGGAGCATGCGGGAGTGCACGGATGGGAACATGGGACTAGAAGTAAGCCAGGATGAATTCCTTGGGTATGCTACCCTCACCAGCACAGTCTTGTGACAGGCGACTTACCCCACACCCCACATACCTGAACTGTGTCACCTGCTCCCATTCCCCATGTCCCAGGCACCCCCACCCCACCAGCCCCTAGTACACATACACGTCCCCTACCTCCACCCCAAGTGCAGCCCAACCCACCTCTCCTCCACACCTCCTAAACACTACCTCCCTATCCCTGTTCCCTGCAGACTAACCTCCATATCCAGGCGACCCCTGCCCCTTGCCCATGGTGTTGCACAGCATCACCCTGCCCCTCCCTCAGCTCAGTGCATCTGTTTATGGCACTCCCAGGCCCACACATGTGCATGGGCCCCCAGTCAGGTCATGCAGCTCTGGGAACCACACTTTACAGTAGTCCTAGAACCACGCATGCACATGGCCCTCAGCCATACTACCCAGCTCTGAGAAAGTGCTGACCTGTGCAGCCTGGTAACATCTGCCCCCAATCCACAAATGCATAATGCCGACCTGCAGTCATAGCTCTATGCATGTGCACAAAAGGCCCTAGCACACACCAGGGTTACACCTCCCAGACTGGTGTGCCCACACATCTACATCTCCCTGGCTGCTGGGTGCCCACATTCATAAGCATCAGTGTAACATCCCCAACCTGCACCCATGTGTGTCCTGAAACAAATCACTGCACAGAGTGCTCCATTCTATGCCCTACTCCCTGCTGTACAACCATCCTGCAAACAAAAGGCCTTAGACTACTGAAAGAAACAACTCCCAAAGTAAATCAATCAAGATATTTACATGCCATGAAGACAGCAGTTCACTAAGTATATCACAATGCAGAAGATACATCCCAGCCTAATGACAAAATTAAATCACCAGAGGAGACACAGACATTGGAACAACTAATCAAAGATGTTCATACAACTGTACTTAATAAAATAAGTGGGACAGCAAATGACATAAAGGAGATCAAGAAGAAAGTAGAAGAGCACAAAGAGGGATTTGAAAGAATAATAGAAAAATAACAGATATCACAGAGATTAAAGACTGTTGACAAAATAAAAAACATACTAGAGACACACAACACCAGATTTGAAGAGACAAAAGAAAGAATAAGTAATATAGAGGACAGGATAATTGACTTTGAAGACTCAAAACAGCAAATGGCAAAAAAAGATGAAAAAATTGAATGGGAACTCAAGGAAATGATAGGCAAAGCAAAGTGCTCAATATAAGACTCACTGGTGTCCCAGAGGAGAAGAGAGGAGTAAAGGGCTAGGAAGAAAAGTTGAGGATATAATGGGGGAAAACTTCCCAACCCTCATAAAGGACATAAATATTCAAGTCAAAGGAGCTGAATGAACTGCAAACAGAATAAACCCAAATAGGCCTTCCCCAAGACACATACTAAATGTCTGTTAAATGTTGAAGAGAAGCAGAAAATCCTGAAAGCGGCAAGAGAAAAACAATCTGCTACATACAGGGGAAACCAAATAAGACCGAGTTTAGACTACTCAACTAGCACCCTGGAAGCGAGAAGGCAGTGGTATGATATATTCAAGATCCTGACAGAGAAAGACTTCCAGCCAAGAGTTCTGTACCCAGCCAAATTGTCCTTCAAAATTGAGAAGGGAGAGATTAAAGTTTTCACAGACAAAGAAGTCCTGAAAGAATTTGTCAACAAGAGACCAGTCCTACAAGAAATACTAAAAGGAGTTCTGCCAGCAAAAAAAAGAAGGCAGGAGGGGAGATCTGGGGGAAGGCACAGAATTGAAGTGCACCACTAAGGGTAATTTAAATAGTACAAAGAGAAAGCAGGAAAAGATACAGACCTGACAAATAAAATGAAAAAGATAGGATGGTGGAATCAAGAAACACATTTTCAGTAATAACTTTGAATGTTAATGGAATAAATTTACCAACTAAAAGATAGAGATTAGCAGAATGGATTAAGAAACAATCCAGCTATATGCTGCTTACAAGAGACTCATCTTAGACACAAGGATACAAATTGATTGAAAGTGAAAATATGAAAAAAGATTTTCCACCCAATTTGTAACAAAAAAGAAAGCTGGAGTAGATATACTAATATCGGACAAAACACACATTAAAGGTAAAGACATCATAAGAAACAAAGAAGGCTCCTACAAAGAGGAACAATGTCTTGAGGCATGCAATGATGTGAATGAACATTTATTTGGTGAGACAAAATAAGCCAGAAACAAAACAACAATGGTATGGTCATCCTTAGAAAATGTTTATGAGAAAACAGGGGCCTAGACTGTAAGATTTTAGAGCAGACACATTAAGTCCGGAGAGGTGATTATTATTTCTGGATTTCGAGAGGCTGTTTTATATATATAACCTGATGTTTAGATATAAGAACAAAGCTGAATAGCTTGGGGTTAAAGTAATTCAGAACATACGGGTAAGGAAGACAGTGTCTATGTTTTAGAACCACACATACTCTTTGAGACCAATGGAAGAACATTTATCTGATCTGCAACAGAAATTTTCTGTAGTGCATAATCTAATTCAACCTATCTGTATAGCTCATTTGAACACCTGAAACACAGGAAGCACAGAATAAGAAAGAGGTCCTTTAATCCTGTACAGATTATTGTAAGGCCTGGAAACATCTGAGAGTAAATTAAACAGATAATCAGAAAGTATTGGCAAAGTCCTCAGAGGGAGGGGAGAAAAACTATGAACTATTAAACCTTAGGAATCCCCTGATACTATGTTAAACTTTAGGGATACCCAAATCAATAGGCCATGCCCTCGATCATGAGGTTTACTCTTGTTAAGCTTATGTAGGTGGCAGAAAAGCTTAGACTACAGATAGGCATGCCTAGGAATTACTTCTGGAGGATCTCTGTTGAAGCTCAGATGTGGCCTCAGTTTCTCCAAGCCCAACTCTGCAAGTGAAAGCACTGCCCTCCCCCTCTACGTGGGACATGACATCCAGAGGTGAAAATCTCCCTGGCAGCGTGAAAGAGGACTCCCAAAATGAATCCAGACCTGGCACCATGGGATCAACAATTACATCCTGACCAAAAGGGGGAAAAGAAGCATAATTAATTAAGTATCAGTGGCAGAGAGAATTCAAGTAGAGTCGAGAGGCTACTCTGGAGGTTGTGCTTACACAAGGTTCAAGTAGGCCTTGCTAGCTATCATAACCTGCAGACCCCCAACCAGGACCACTCCAGGCAACCCTGAAGAAAACCTAGGGCAATATGTAAGATTCCACAGGGTTCCAAGCACTATAGAGTCACTTTCCAGAAATCTACAACCTCCAGATGTTCCCTGGTCCAGATAAGTCCTGAAACCTAGCCCAGCCTCTCTAGAACATCAGATAGTTCCATCCCCCTACCCCATATTAGTGAAAGACCCTTCCAATATCAAAAATTTATAATTGTCATAGCCCAAACAACCTCAGAGAGAGGTACGGAAAGATCAAAGTGATGGTGGAATTATACATAGAAGATAAGACTTAATAAATGAATATGAATGCAGAATCATTAAATTCGTACCTCTTTTAGTCCCCAGTATTTTACAGTAGCTAGAAGTAAAAACCTACAATTGTAAAATTGTAAGTCATGTTAAAGTCTGAAGTATGTTCTACAACTAATTGTGATACTGTGCTTTGAAATTTATAGCTTTTTTGTATATATGTCATTGCTCACAAAAAAAGAAGGAAAAAAAGTTGATTGTGATGATAAAAAAATATTTAAGCCCTCCAACCTCCTATATTCTTAGCAGCTAGAAGGAAAAATATGAAAGGATCGCATGGTAGCCCATGACAAACTCTGGGATCTATCCTGTAACCACATTTTGAAGAATGCTTTGAAAACTATTGCTTTTTTATTTCTCTGCTTTGCATATATGTTATACTATACAATAAAAAAAGTTAATAAAACAAAACAAAACATAGGACTTCAAACACAAATAGGGAACCCTAATATAAATTACGGATGATGATAATTATACAGTTATAAACATGTTATTTCCTGAATTGTAATAAATGCACTACCCTAAAGCAAGGTGTTAATAGGGTGGTATTTGGGAACTCTATATTTTGTGCATGATTTTTATGTAAACATACCACTCCTCTAATAAAAATAATAAGGTTAACCTGTATTATAACAGGTTGAAAAAAGGAGTCTGATTTGCTGAAATCATACAGCTAGAGTTAGAATTAAATGTGAATCATCTACTTCATAGCATAGTCATGGAATGAGTGGACATTCCATGACAGCATGAAATCAGTGATCTGAAAACACAGCATGGATGAACTAAACAGGCGGAAAATACCTAAGAGTAAGAGGACCTGCCTTTGGGATCCAAACATTCTTCCGATACATTCATCCTATGTCTCAGCGTAAATCATTCATGCATCTCACTTCAGACAAAAGATATTTTTCTTAACAGCTCCATATAAATCATATTTCTGTAAACCAATGTGGATCCCAGTAAAGCATATCCTTAAAGTTAATCCATTCCTGTGGGTATGGACCAATTTTAAGTAGGCTCTTTCAGTGAGCAGGATCTCAAAATGGGACCCACCTAATCCAGAGTGGATCTTAATCCTTTTACTGGAGTCCTTTATAAGAAAATGAATAACAAAGCCACAGAAACCAGGAGAGAAAGCCACAGAAAAGAGAGGAAGCTGAAAGCAACAAAACAGAGAAGAGAAGGGAGGGACCAGCAGACATGGCCCTGTGCTTTGCCATGAGACAGACAAGTCCAGGGCCACCAGCAGCCTGTGTTCAGGAAGAAAGTATCATCTTGAAGATACCTTGATTTGGATATTTTCACAGCCTCATAACTGTAAGCTTGTAAGGTAATAAACTTCCATTGTTAAAAACCATCCCATTTCTGGTATATTGCCTTTCAGCAGCTTTAGCGAACTAAAACAACCATATTATATTATGAATGCACTGAAAGATCTTACAATGAAAAGGAAACCTAAAATAAAACCTGCTGCAATAAGAATGAATCATATGCTTAAATATAACTCTTCAGTCAATTGCATAGCACGGGAACCTTGTAACTTGTGCATTTTACAAAGTGGGGATACATTTGTATTTCTGTTATTTTCATACTGTTTGTATTTCACCATGCAGAAAAACATTATCTCCCTCTGCTGCCCTCTTACCTGGTCCCTTCACACTTTCTTCCTTTTTCTCTTTCCCTGGATTTCTGCATCTCAGAAACCACATGATGTTTACTTTTTTTTTTTTCTCATTAACGTTTTTCAAAATTCTGCTTCATTTCCAGAAAATAACTTTGATAGTTTGAAAAGGAGAGAGGATGTCATGCTGTCCACTCCTGGATTTAATCTTTTGCTTCAACATGAGTTGGAGAATACAGTCCTGATTAGTACAGGGGACTGGGGAGTAGAGAGTCAGGTGCAATGCCCAGATTGACGAGTGACGTGACCTTGAACAAATTCAATCATGTTTTGTAGCTCCGTGAGGGTGGTTTTCTCAACCTTTCAAAGCTGACGAAGGTTGAGGTGTTGATAAAAATAACCTCAGATCAAGAGACATTTTTCTGATTGATGTACTATACCGAACACCACCTCCACATCAGGAGGCGGTAACAAAGTTGTCATTATTTTGAATTTCTATTATCAGACATATGTTCTCTCAACCATGTCAGCACTGTTGAAATGAAGAGGATTCTGCTTACCAGGGCCTTTGATGGCAGTGGCAGTTGTTAGAGGGCTCTGTTAAAGCCCAGCTTTAGAGTACAGGGCTGGAGTACAGCCTTCCCATTTCTTGTTTGCTTCCAGTTTTTGTTGGTTGGTTTGTTTCTGATTTTAATTTGAAAGAGTAAATTTTAAATTGTATTTCATGGCTCAGAGAAGATGGAAACAGAGCTCAATTATGCTAAGTATATTAATCATTTGTACAAATTGGATAAACTGGTATATTCTACACTATGAAATCTCAAAGCAAACATTTCAGTCTATTTTGCAATGTTTATATCCTACACCCAAAGAGACTCATTTCAGGTTAGAGGAATCTATCTGACCTCTATCTGGCCATCTTGGTTTCCTTAAATTCTCAGACATTTGACAATGCCCAAGCCCTGTTAACATATATCTGTGACAGAAATCTTGATATCTGGTATCAGACTTCTTAGAGAATAACGAAGATAGAAGAAAATCACAGGCATGCCCTAGTGAGCCAAAAGGAACATGGTTCTCATGATTCTGAACCTTATAACCTAATTAGTGCACCAGATGTAAACAAACGCACATAGTTACAGATGGTTACAGATGGAGTTACAAGCTGCGTTAATTACTATGAAGGAAAGTATTGGGTGCTACGTGAGAGATATGACATGGAAAAAATCTAATTTAGATAGGAATTTTAGAGAAGAATTTCTGGTTAACAGTCATTTCGCTTAATCTTTATAATAACATTATCAAATGGGTTTTATCATGCCCATTTTATAGACAAAGGGAAAAGAGGCTCAGAAAAGCCTGAGAAAATGTGATAGCAAATCACTGAGAGAACAGATAAATCAATCTAAAATCTTCCCTTGAACTCTAAGACCAATGTTATTCTAAAGTCCATGCAGTTTCCACTTCAACAACACAGTGGTTTTCTGATGTGCCAACTTGGCTAGGTGATAGCTGTGTGGCATTCAACTAAACACTAATCTATGTGCCGCTGTGAAGGTGTTTTATAGATGTGACTGAAGTCCATAATCACGTGGCTTTAAGTAAGTGAGATTATCCTAGATCATTGGGTGGCCTGGTTCCCTCAGTTGAAATGTCTTAATAGCAGAGCTGAGGCTTCACTGAAGAAGAAATTCTGCCATTCGACAATGGCCTCAGCCCATGTCCTAGTGTTCCAGCACGCCTATCTTGTGGGCCTGCCCTATAGATTTCAGACATGTTGGGCCAGCCCCCACAATCATGTAAGCCAATTCCTGGCAATATGTCTCTTAACATATATCTCTTATTGGTACTTCTCTGGTTGAATTCTTACTGATTCAAAATGGTTAAATTCGTACCTGATCCAAGGAACTCAAACATAACTCTTTAGGTACCAGTGAGATATTCTGAAAAATAGAATGAGTTAAAAAAAATTTAAACTGATATTTTTTAACCTAGAAGAACATTAAAAAAATTATTTTGATCCATTATAATATCTTTGTTTTTCAAAGGCAGTAATCAAGGCTGCCATGGCACCAAGCTGAAAGAAGAAGCAAAGCGATTCTTTGATGGTCTCAGGAAAGGTCATTAAACTAGACTTCAGAAGACTTGGTTTTTAGGTCACAGCCCTGCTACTTTCCAATTTGTCACCTTAAAAAGGAGATGGGGCTTTTGCAAATCTTGCCTTTCTCAATGTCAAATGAAGCCCATGATTTTTGCCTTGCCTACCACTGGGCTTGCTGTGAGCATTATCAGAGATTATGGATGTGAAATACTTTGCTTGGCATTAATGCTTTTAACAAAATAATGAGTAGAGCAACACAGCAGATTCAATTCTGTATCTGTGGTATATGCTTTATCTGTAGCTATGCCTCAGCAGCTTTGCACAGCATAGGGGCACAGATGCTTTCTTCCTATTATGACTTACATGGATGCAAATTGTAGGCAACAGAACAATGTTGGTATTACACGTCAAAGCACAATAGGAGACAGAATAAAAAAGGTTATAATCAAGCTACACAATCTATTCAGTCTTCTTTCTCTATGAAATATGTCAAATGCTGTTTTCTGGAACTTGAGGCACTTAATGATAAAGACTACTAAAATGTACATCTATTCCAAATAGACATCACTTATAAAATTCAGGAATAGAATACAAGTACATACACACACAAGCACATGCACACTAAGCAAACACACACATAAACACATGAAGATTGTTCTAAATCATTTTCTTGATTTCTTCTTGTCATTATTTTGTTAAATATAGAAAGTATATTTTATATGTATCTTTGCCCTGACATTGACAGCCTTTTGTTTGTTTGTTTAAATATTTATTGTGGTAACATATATTCAATCTAAAATTTCCCCTTTTAACCACATTTGAATATACAATTGAGTGGCATTTTCATATTGAGGTATAATTTTATTTTCTGCCAAGGAAAACAAAGGATGAAAGAAAGTAGTGCTAATACACAGTTTTAGATGAGTAATTCTTCTAAAAATTTCCCAATTTAATCAAGAAAATAGAAATAAAGATGCAGAAATATCACATAATTTTCAGAAATTGTTATAGATGTAATGTCAAGCTTTCTAAAGTTCTTAAAACAACCCATCACAAGGAAAAAAGTCATCCCTCTAACAATGTCTTTTGTTGATGTAATTATTTTATACCCATTCATCTTAGTCATATTTGTAAATAAACAAAAAAGTTGTAGATGCTTTTGTTAATGAGAGAAAAGCCATGTGCCAAGTTCCTTACATTTGTTATGCAATTTAATTTTAATAATTATCCTAACAGAGGCATCTTAGATTAGAAGTGACTTGCACAGGGTCAAATTTAACAAAAATATCTATTCCAAATTCAAATGTCTTTCATTCAAATAGCTCATTGCCTGAAGCATTTTAATGACAATTGCATAGACCTTAACAACAAAAAAATAAACTATTTCCATGTTGGAGAGGACTTCTTGGCATTCTCAGTAACCTGCAAAGTGGAACATTTCTCATTTTGAGATGGTCTTGTAGAATGCCAATTTGTTTTACCCAGTACCTAAATTAACTTTCCCCAAATTAGATTGTGGAGAATAAGCTACACTGACATTTAAACTCTTAGTACAAAAACACTCACTTGTCTTCCAACCGGTTTTATTAAATTGATTTTTTTTTCTTTTCTTTTTTTTGGGGGGCGGGGGGGGGGAAGTGCATGGTCCAGATACGGAACCCAGGTGTCCCGCATGGAAGGTGAACACTCTACCATTGACCCACCTGTGCACTTCTGGCTTTTGTTTCTTTTGATATTGACATTAGTTATTTCTGATTATAAAAGGAACACAAATTTAAAAAGAAAAAGTAATATAAGCAATGTTTCAAACAACTCGGCTACCTAGAATATAAAGGAGCTGTTCCCTTAGTAACCAGGAACAAGGTAACCTGCCTGCTATCTTAGTTACTGTTCAGTACTGTGCAAAGGGTACCCACTGACAGATCCAGATAAGAGAAAACAATATAGACTCAAAGTGAAGTAAAAAATGCAGTAATCATTATCACTACTTGAAGAGAACTTGCCTTTTTTTTTTTTTTTTTTTTTTAGCTCAGATGCAGCTTCATTCAGTGTTTTAACATGATTACTTTACATTTAGGTATTATTGTGCTGTCCATTTTTGAGTTTTTGTATCTAGTCCTGTTGCACAGTCTGTATCCCTTCCGCTCCAATTACCCATTATCTTACCCTGTTTCTAACTCCTGCTGGACTCTGTTACCAATGACATATTTCAAGTTTATTCTCGAATGTCCGTTCACATCAGTGGGACCATACAGTATTTGTCCTTTAGTTTTTGGCTAGACTCACTCAGCATAATATTCTCTAGGTCCATCCATGTTATTACATGCTTCATAAGTTTATCTTGTCTTAAAGCTGCATAATATTCCATCGTATGTATATACCACAGTTTATTTAGCCATTCTTCTGTTGATGGACATTTTGGCTGTTTCCATCTCTTTGCAATTGTAAATAACGCTGCTATAAACATTGGTGTGCAAATGTCTATTTGTGTCTTTGCCCTTAAGTCCTTTGAGTAGATACCCAGCAATGGTTTTGCTGGGTCGTATGGCAATTCTATATTCAGCTTTTTGAGGAACCGCCAAACTGCCTTCCACAGTGGTTGCACCATTTGACATTCCCACCAACAGTGGATAAGTGTGCCTCTTTCTCCGCATCCTCTCCAGCACTTGTCATTTTCTGTTTTGTTGATAATGGCCATTCTGGTGGGTGTGAGATGATATCTCATTGTGGTTTTGATTTGCATTTCTCTAATGGCCAGGGACATTGAGCATTTCTTCATGTGCTCTTGGCCATCTGTATTTCCTCTTCTGGTAGGTGTCTGTTCAAGTCTTTTTCCCATTTTGTAATTGGGTTGGCTGTCTTTTTGTTGTTGAGTTGAACAATCTCATTATAAATTCTGGATACTAGACCTTTATCTGATATGTCATTTCCAAATATTATCTCCCATTGTGTAGGCTGTCTTTCTACTTTCTTGATGAAGTTCTTTGATGCACAAAAGTGTTTAATTTTGAGGAGCTCCCATTTATTTATTTCTTTCTTCAATGCTTTTGCTTTAGGTTTAAGGTCCATGAAACCACCTCCAGTTGTAAGATTCATAAGATATCTCCCTACATTTTCCTCTAACTGTTTTATGGTCTTAGACCTAATGTTTAGATCTTTGATCCATTTTGAGTTAACTTTTGTATAAGGTGTGAGGTGCGGGTCTTCTTTCATTCTTTTACATATGGATATCCAGTTCTCTAGGCACCATTTATTGAAGAGACTGTTCTGTCCCAGGTGAGTTGGCTTGACTGCCTTATCAAAGATCAAATGTCCATAGATGAGAGGGTCTATATCTGAGCACTCTATTCAATTCCATTGGTCGATATATCTATCTTTATGCCAATACCATGCTGTTTTGACCACTGTGGCTTCATAATATGCCTTAAAGTCCGGCATCGCGAGACCTCCAGCTTTGTTTTTTTTCCTCAAGATGTTTTTAGCAATTCGGGGCACCCTACCCTTCCAGATACATTTGCTTATTGATTTTTCTATTTCTGAAAAATAAGTTGTTGGGATTTTGATTGGTATTGCATTGAATCTGTAGATCAGTTTAGGTAGGATTGACATCTTAATTATATTTAGTCTTCCAATCCATGAACACGGTATGCCCTTCCATCTATTTAGGTCTTCTGTGATTTCTTTTAGCAGTTTTTTGTAGTTTTCTTTATATAGGTTTTTTGTCTCTTTAGTTAAATTTATTCCTAGGTATTTTATTCTTTTAGTTGCGATTGTAAATGGGATTCGTTTCTTGATTTCCCCCTCAGCTTGTTCATTACTAGTGTATAGAAAAGTTACAGATTTTTGAATGTTGATCTTGTAGCCTGCTACTTTGTTGTACTCATTTATTAGCTCTAGTAGTTTTGTTGTGGATTTTTCCAGGTTTTCGATGTATAGTATCATATCGTCTGCAAACAGTGATAGTTTTACTTCTTCCTTTCCAATTTTGATGCCTTGTATTTCTTTTTCTTGCCTAATTGCTTTGGCTAGAACTTCTAACACAACGTTGAATAATAGTGGTGATAGTGGACATCCTTGTCTTGTTCCTGATCTTAGGGGGAAAGTTTTCAATTTTTCCCCATTGAGGATGATATTAGCTGTGGGTTTTTCATATATTCCCTCTATCATTTTAAGGAAGTTCCCTTGTATTCCTATCTTTTGAAGTGTTTTCAACAGGAAAGGATGTTGAATCTTGTCAAATGCCT
Organism: Tamandua tetradactyla; assembly: GCF_023851605.1. NCBI lineage: Eukaryota > Metazoa > Chordata > Mammalia > Pilosa > Myrmecophagidae > Tamandua > Tamandua tetradactyla. The sequence continues at coordinate 63,505,729 of NC_135334.1, read as the reverse complement.
TCTCTGCATCAATTGAGATGATCATGTGATTTTTCTGCTTTGATTTGTTGATGTGGTGTATTACATTAATTGATTTTCTTATGTTGAACCATCCTTGCATACCTGGGATGAATCCTACTTGGTCATGAAGTATAATTCTTTTAATGTGTTGTTGGATACGATTTGCTAGAATTTTATTGAGGATTTTTGCATCTATATTCATTAGAGAGATTGGTCTGTAGTTTTCTTTTTTTGTAATATCTTTGCCTGGTTTTGGTATGAGGGTGATGTTGGCTTCATAGAATGAATTAGGTAGTTTTTCCTCCACTTCGATTATTTTGAAGAGTTTGAGGAGGGTTGGTACTAATTCCTTCTGGAATGTTTGATAGAATTCACATGTGAAGCCGTCTGGTCCTGGACTTTTCTTTTTAGGGAGCTTTTGAATGACTAATTCAAACTCTTTACTTGTGATTGGTTTGTTGAGGTCATCTATTTCTTCTTGAGTCAAAGTTGGTTGTTCATGTCTTTCCAGCAACTCGTCCATTTCATCTAAATTGTTGTATTTATTAGCGTAAAGTTGTTCATAGTATCCTGTTATTACCTCCTTTATTTCTGTGAGGTCAGTAGTTATGTCTCCTCTTCCATTTCTGATCTTATTTATTTGCATCCTCTCTCTTCTTCTTTTTGTCAATCTTGCTAAGGGCCCATCAATCTTATTGATTTTCTCATAGAACCAACTTCTGGTCTTATCGATTTTCTCTATTGTTTTCATGTTTTCAATTTCATTTATTTCTGCTCTAATCTTTGTTATTTCTTTCCTTTTGCTTGCTTTGGGATTAGTTTGCTGTTCTTTCTCCAGTTCTTCCAAGTGGACAGTTAATTCCTGCATTTTTGCCTTTTCTTCTTTTCTGATAAAGGCATTTAGGGCAATAAATTTCCCTCTTAGCACTGCCTTTGCTGCGTCCCATAAGTTTTGATATGTTGTGTTTTCATTTTCATTTGCCTCTAGGTATTTACTAATTTCTCTTGCAATTTATTCTTTGACCCACTTGTTGTTTAAGAGTGTGTTGTTGAGCCTCCATGTATTTGTGAATTTTCTGGCACTCCACCTATTATTGATTTCCAACTTCATTCCTTTATGATCCGAGAAAGTGTTGTGTATGATTTCAATCTTTTTAAATTTGTTAAGACTTGCTTTGTGACCCAGCATATGGTCTATCTTTGAGAATGATCCATGAGCACTTGAAAAAAAGGTGTATCCTGCTGTTGTGGGATGTAATGTCCTATAGATGTCTGTTAAGTCTAGCTCATTTATAGTAATATTCAGATTCTCTATTTCTTTGTTGATCCTCTGTCTAGATGTTCTGTCCATTAATGAGAGTGGTGAATTGAAGTCTCCAACTATTATGGTAGATGTGTCTATTTCCCTTTTCAGTGTTTGCAGTGTATTCCTCACATATTTGGGGCATTCTGGTTCGGTGCGTAAATATTTATGATTGTTATGTCTTCTTGTTTAATTGTTCCTTTTATTAGTATATAGTGTCCTTCTTTATCTCTTTTAACTGTTTTACATTTGAAGTCTAATTTGTTGGATATTAGTATAGCCACTCCTGCTATTTTCTGGTTGTTATTTGCATGAAATATCTTTTCCCAACCTCTCACTTTCAACCTATATTTATCTTTGGGTCTAAGATGCGTTTCCTGTAGACAGCATATAGAAGGATCCTGTTTTTTAATCCATTCTTCCAGTCTATGTCTTTTGATTGGGGAATTCAGTCCATTAACATTTAGAGTTATTACTGTTTGGATAATATTTTCCTCTACCATTTTGTCTTTTGTATTATATATATCATATCTGACTTTCCTTCTTTCTACACTCTTCTCCATACCTCTCTCTTCTGTCTTTTTGTATCTGACTCTAGTGCTCCCTTTAGTATTTCTTGCAGAGCTGGTCTCTTGGTCACAAATTCTCTCAGTGACTTTTTGTCTGAGAATGTTTTAATTTCTCCCTCATGTTTGAAGGACAATTTTACTGGATATAGGAGTCTTGGCTGGCAGTTTTTCTCTTTTAGTATTTTAAATATATCATCCCACTGTTTTCTAACTTCCATGGTTTCTGCTAAGAAATCTACACATAGTCTTATTGGGTTTCCCTTGTATGTGATGGATTGCTTCTCTGTTGCTGCTTTCAAGATCCTCTCTTTCTCCTTGACCTCCGACATTCTAACTAATAAGTGTCTTTCGGAACGCCTATTTGGGTCTAATCTCTTTGGGGTGCGCTGCACTTCTTGGATCTGTAATTTTAGGTCTTTCATAAGAGTTGGGAAATTTTCAGTGATAATTTCTTCCATTAGTTTTTCTCCTCCTTTTCCCTTCTCTTCTCCTTCTGGGACACCCACAACATGTATATTTGTGCGGTTCATATTATCCTTGAGTTCCCTGATACCCTGTTCGGATTTTTCCATTCTTTTCCGGATAGTTTCTGTTTCTTTTTGGAATTCAGATGTTGTATCCTCCAAATCATTAATTCTATCTTCTGTCTCTTTAAATCTATCATTGTAGGTATCCATTGTTTTTTCCATCTTTTCTACTTTATCCTTCACTTCCATAAGCTCTGTGATTTGTTTTTTCAGTTTTTCTATTTCTTCTTTATGTTCAGCCCATGTCTTCTTCATGTCCTCCCTCAATTTATCGATTTCGCTTTTGAAGAGGTTTTCCATTTCTGTTCGTATATTCAGCATTAGTTGTCTCAGCTCCTGTATCTCATTTGAACTATTGGTTTGTTCCTTTGACTGGGCCATATTTTCAATTTTCTGAGCATGATCCATTATCTTCTGCTGGCGTCTGGGCATTTAGTCAGATTTCCCTGAGTGTTAGACCCCACAGGTTGTAAGATTTTTCTGTGAAATCTCTGGGTTCTGTTTTTCTTATCCTGCCCAGTAGGTGGCGCTCGTGGCACACGTTTGTCTACGGGATCCACCAGTAAAAGTTGCTGTGGGTCCTTTAACTCTGGAAAACTCTCGCCGTAGGGGAGGTTTGGCAGCCGAAGTGTCTTGGAAGAGTGCCAGCCGGCCTGGGGGTCCGAACGCGGGGAGGGTCGCCGGCCGCCACAGCACGTGAGAGCGCCCGACCAAATTTCCTAGTTGGCCCAGGGCGCCGAGCGTGGCGGAAGGGCGCCAGCTGTCGCAGCCCGGGAGAGTGCACTGTTCCCAGGTGGACCGGGGAATTGCGTGTTTCGAAGGGACCCCCTGGTCACCGTTCTCCGCAGTCTGGGGATTTCTGACCCAACTCTTTCAGTTGGTCCGGGGGGCCTCACGTGGTGGGGACGCCAGCCGCCGTGGCCTGAGGGGACCGCCTGCCCAATTCTGCCAGCTGGCCTGGGAAGATGGAAGGGAGGGACTCCGGCTGCTTGCCGTCCCGCCCAGGAAATCCCGCGTCCCTCGGTGTTCTCACCGGAGCTGGTTCTCCCAGACAGTCAGCCGTTCCAGGATGGGGTATGCTGTCCCTTTGATCTCCGTCGTGGCTCTGGGAGCTGCTCTGTATTGTCGCCACTCTCCCAGTAGCTGTTCTGGAGGAGGAAAGGTGAGGGCGGCAAGGCTGTAGAGGCTGGTAGCGGAGGAGCCCGTGAAGGCGGAAGAGGGCACTGTGGTGGTTGGAGAGCCGCTGGAGCAGGAGGGGGAAGAGAGGGGAGAAGGAGGGCGGGCGGGTCGGCTGCTGCGTGGCGTGGGCGCCGCGCGGCGGGCCAGCGGAGAAAGAGAGAACTTGCTTTTCTACAACAGACAACTAGAAATTGGGCAAAAGTTTAGAAAGATTACCAGACAGAAGGCTAATATTCAAAAATCAACAAGGCAGGACCCCTTTTCACATGTACAGACCAGTCAAAAATGTAAGAGAAAATAAAGTCAATTATTTTAGCAACAAAATTATAAGGTATCTAGACATTAACAGAGACATTTATGGAGAAATTTAGAAAATACTATCAGGGACATAATAGAAAAACTCAATATATGGAGAATTACACCACAGGAAATACAGGGACTTAGCATAATATAGATTTAATTTATCACCAAATTAATTGTTAATTTAAGAACAATGTTAATAAGAGTGCCAAGGAGATTTGTTTTTGAGTATTACAATTAATTCAAAAATGTATGTGGGCATGAATATTATTCCAACAGCAAAGACAACTGAAAAGAGTATAAAAAAAGAGGTGGAATATCTTTTTTAACAGCCACTAAAACCTACATAGAACTACAGTAAATCATACCGTGTCATACAATTGCAGCAAAAATGAAATAAACCAACGGATCAGAATAGAGGGTCCAGCAACTGACTTATGTGTATTAGGGAATTTAGTGTACAATGATGATGGTGTCAAAAACCAACTTTATTGATGTAGAAAGGATAAATAGATTTTATTTTAAAAAAACGTTGGAAGTATTGACCTACTATTTAATAATAATAATGAGGAGGAAGAAGAAGAGGGGAGGAAATAATTATAGTACGTAAAATGTGTCAGACGATGATATAAACACTTTAAATATACTAATTCTTTCAGTACAATAATCCTATAAGAGAAGCACTATGATTATGTGCATGAGGAAACTGAGAGAGAAGTAAATTATACAAGGTGCTTTTTTATCACTTTATGTGTGTGTGTGTGTGTTATTTATACTTGGTTCACCATCAGTCAGACCCTCTAAATCATGATTCAAATGTTCCATTCACCATTATTTCCTGTGTCTTCCCACAGTTAAGTTTTTCTTTGAGTCTAAATGATGTAATCACTGTCAATGAGGACAAAATCATTCTTCTTGGTCTCTTTTTCCAAGCTTACACTATTCCATTACTGTTTTCTCCCCCCAAACTGATGTCTACTCCTCTTTCTCCCTGATGAAAAACTCAAGTATGGTTTCAATGGCTAAACAAAGTTACATTAATCCCTCACTAGCCATTCCTACCACAGTGCCTTCCTTTTGCTCTGGCCTCTTACCAACTTGCAATTTATGCCACTGGCTTTTTAATGATTTTAGGGTATATCTTTGCTTGTGTATAGTCAGCTGCAAACTAGCCTCAGGACTGGAGCTGGTTGGGTAGAGAAGACAGGAAATGGATTCACTGAAAGCTATTAGTGAGAGCAGCAAGGTGAAAACGTTTGTTGAGAAGTTTGAGAAAACTAAAACTCTGCTCCTCTTTGTGTGTTCTTTTACTTCCTGTTCCCATAGGGATTGAGGAAGGGCTGTGGATTTCTTCTGGTTGAGAGGAGTCTTAGAAAAACGAGGCGGCAACAGAAGAGGTTGCAAAGAGGCTGGCTGCTTAGAAATGAATAGGACTGGGTTCAGGTATGAAGGTTTAAAAAGAACCATAATGCTATTCTATTATTTCACAACAGTTCATAAGGGTGGATAGTAGGAGAGTAGCTAAGGATTAGGCAGAAACGAGGGCTGGAAAGAAAGCATGTCTGGCAAATACGTAAGAATAACATAAGTCATATATCTCCCTCCCCCACCCTAACACACTTAACCCCTCTACCACAAGCCTTATAGCTTGTTTGAAGGTATAGCTTATTTAAAGCTTATCTGATGCCAGGAACCCCATCTTATTCATCTTTATATTGTCCTGCCCCCAGAACTTATACAAAGACTCAATATCTTATTCTTGATCAACTGAACTGATTAAATATAAATAAATATAATTTAATCTCATATTTAGAAAAGCAGAGGACACAGGGGTGATGGTGAGACTATTTCTTTTATACAGATTTCACTGAAATGCTGTTACAAATTACCTTTCCATAGATTTTTCTTATGTCATGTTGGAAATCGCACTTTATATTTCGATAGTGCTTTTTTGGCTCATAGAAAGCAGCAGCTATCAATAGATCAAACTAAAACTAGCAAAATAAAATAAATCACATTTTTGTTTTGTTTTGTTTTTCATGGGCACCAGGAATCGAACCTGGGTCTCCGGCATGGCATAAATCACCTTTTTGAAGAAGAGAAGAGAATAAAACTTTAAATTCATCCTTATGTTCTAATCTTCTACCTTTCACAGGAATACGAATTAGGGAGTTATTAATAATTGTTGAATACTTATTTATGTGCAAATAGCTTTTTAACCTTTAAAATGCAAATCCTAATCCCTATGTGTACATGTTTAAATCAAACTTACCTGAAATGCTACTAGTATGGATAATGAGGTGTTATAGAATAGCAAAATTTTAAAACAAAACTCAACAAATAATACAACTCACTCCCCAAAAATATTTTCAATGTTTTCCCCTACTCAATTGGGATATTGGGGCAGAAATTATATTACAGGTATTTAAGACCCAACATCTCTTGCTCCTAAATCCTTTTAGAAATTGTAAAACATATGAAGAAAAAAAGTGGGAGAAAACAAACACATTTCTGAGGTAGAAGCTTCTACTGATTACAAATGAATGTTTAGATTGAATTATTATAAACAGGAAATCTGCTAGCATTGATGGCTAACCACCCATGCTCTGTCACCTGCAGGATATATGGTACTTAGCAAGTGTCTTTACCATTTTACTTTATTGATATTTTTCTTAGGATTAAATTAAATGGCACTCTCTTACTACTAGTATGGTCCCTGGCCATAGGAGGTAATCAAAACCCATCTGAAAATGTTATTAGTTAATGTGTGCCCCAGCTGAATGAGGGAGGGCCATAATTCATTATGGCTGAAGTCCTTATAAGCAAATAAAATTAAATACAGAGAAGCATGAGGAGCAGCCTAAAGCTAGAAATCCACTGAACCAGAATAGAAAGGAGAGAGCTGCCATGTGAATTTCCATGTGACAGAAAAGCCAAGGAAACACAACGAATACTAGCCAGCCAGAAAATAGCAACCCCAGGAGGTAAGGAGCCTTCTAGTCTGTAAAACTATGAAGCAATAAATTCCTCCATAGCAGCCCATTGCATGCTGTTCATTTTAGCAGCAGAAATGGAACAGGATGGTGATGGTGATACTGGTGGTGGTGGTGGTGGAAGATGAAGAATATAGGCCTTAGCATTTCTTATGCTAAGGGTTTTTGACTCATTCACATGAGTCCAAGAGTTGAACACTGTAGAGAAAAAGGTCTAAGCTTCTCATAATTTCTCCCTACATGAGAGTAATTTTATCCTGTCAATCACAGAAGACATACATTCTTGGGTCTTTAAAAAATATTAGGACTCTTGGGGGAAGGACCAGAACCATCTTCAAGGATGTGTGGTTTGTGCAGTCGCACAGGCCCCACATTCATAAGCCTCTGTGCTTGGTTTAATGCTCTGCTCTCCCATCTTGAAATTCTTACTAATATAGGGACAAGGGCCCTGTATTTTCATTTTGTAATGGATGCAGCCAATTATGTAGCCAATCCCTTGAAGGAACATAGGAAGTACCCCAAAGTTTTTAAGTTAGTTTCTTGAGCTTGAGAGTATACTTCCTAATAATTTTAATGATATAATTTATTTTTTCTTATTTGGACCACTCAGATGCTCTATACTCCATAAGCATATTAAACCACTGACCCTACCTGTCAATTGCCAGTTCTGTATTTTGGGACAGGTTGGTTAACTGAAACAAGTGCCTCCATTTCCATTCTCTGCAGATTATAATGCTAATCTCACAGGGTTGTTCTAAGGATTAAAGTAGGACAATGTGTTTAAAGACAATTTGCTCAATATTCAGGGTATGGAAATAGCACAATGTTAATAATAATTTTCTGTATATAATATGGTTAAATATATGGCATTACAAAAAATGCTAGGTAGGATAAAGCTGATATTTCCAGTATTGTAATTATTTGTTCAATGAATACTTGGGAGAACAAGTAATATATATGTGATTTTAGAGACTTAGATTTATAAACTTTTAACACAGCAGCTTCCTTCCTTATATTTCTGTAGTCCTTTCTTGATACCACATCCACAAGTCCACCTCAGAGCTTCAGAGAAAGGAGCCTGCCTAGGTAAGGGTTCTAGTAAAAGTCAGGCTTATATAACATCCAAACTCCTCTCGTCACACCAGTCAGACACCCTAGGCACACGCAAAAGGGGCAGAAACCTTGGTTTCTTGTGACTTTGTTGAGCAGAATAGAACACATGAATACAATACAATACGACATAGAGTGATTATGAAAATACAAAAAAGAGTTGCCTCACTTCATGACTTGCAGATTACTGTAATTTTGAAATATTCACTTAAGTACATAACTCCTGGGTGTGCTACATTTTGATCCTGAAGAACTTTTAAACCTTTTCAACTCTCTGCTGCCAGTTTACTCTCTGACAATGAAAATTTCAGTCTGTCATAATCTACCTCCCTCTCACTCACAACCTACTATTATAACTGGGGGAATTAAATAACAGTCTCTAATACTTCCATATTTCTGTTCTCAAATTTTGACCAATGTGTAAAATTAATTTTCTCAACTGATGATTATAAGTCTCAACATTATGGCCGAATGGAAACATAGAATATAATGGGAAAAGGCATGGTCTCCCAAATAAGATGACCTATGTCCACATCCTAACTCCATTACTTACAGGCCTGTAGCCTAGAAAAATTACCTTAACTTACCAGAACTTGGTTATCTCATTTATACTATGGAGTTAATGATAAGGTAATTCATATGAAGTTTTAATGAAAGGCCTGGCAGATGGTAAATGCTCAGTACATATTAGAAACAATGATAAGAATGAGGACGATGATGATGAAAATGGTGATGATGATGAGGAAAGTGATGATATTAGACTGAGAGTTAAGTATATTCTTAGAAATTGTATAGAGCTGGGTAGTTCCTATTTAGAGGTATAAGGCATTATGTAGTACCAGCCTGGCAGCAAAGAATAAGCATATGTTTTCTGGAACATTCATGAACTTACCTTTTGAGTAAAATATGTGTTTATAGCAGTAAACACTTCTAGATAATTGACAAAGATATAGTAATTTTAGATATCTTAAATAGATACAATGGTCATTTTGTATTGTAATTGTAGCCAATATATTTACTATTGTTTCTAGAGTTTCAATGATTTCAAGTGCACTGCCAATAGTTCTGAAACTTTCAAAAATGCTAAAAAAAAATGTGGAGTACCTTTATTAAGGGATGGAAAAATGAGAGATCATATTTATTAAAATCCTGTTCTGTGCCATGTACCGTGCTTGGCCCTCCCACGTTTTTCAGATAATCTGTTCTTCATAGTTTTCTGTAAATTTTAGGAAAAAATGCTTACTACTATCTCACAGATGAGGAGATTCAATTGCAAAGAATGGTTATACAATTCCCCTAACGCCATATATCAAGTACTAGGATAAAAGAAACATTGTCAAATTGCAATTCCAAAGGCAGAACTGATCCCCTTATTTCCTGTAACTCCTTTTTTTCCTCACCCACTGAAATGATCACCTTCATCTACAAAAGACAGAAACAGAGAGATTTCACTATGGATAATCTCCTTATAAGTAGACTGCAACTAAGTGATTTGCTAATCCCCTAGTAGCAATGGCGTGTATCTTGGAAGAAGAGTTCCCAAATCCAGGGAATTGGCAGAGATTGGCACTGGGTTCAAAAGTGCACTTGTACATCCTAATTACAAAAGCGCATGTGGCAAACTATGTTGCTACAGAGAATTAAATGAACTCATGGGCCAAGGGAAAGTTTGGTTAAATTTGGTGTCCACGTGTTACTTGGGAAATATACTTCCCACTGTGAGACTAGAGCCCAATAGCATAAAGTCCCTCACAATGGGCAGTGGGAGAATGCAAAATGATTTGGGTTAGAAACAATTAAAAAATACTTGGGGATTGGAAAGAGTAACGGCAAGATGGTTGGCAAAGAAAGACTAGGAATTCTTAGAATGAAACATTGGAAGAGGAGACAAAGCAGGAATAGAATGTTGCACACTCTTTGGGAACATAAACTTGAATATATTCAGGATGAAGGAGCTGAAATATATGTGAAGGACAGACAGAGATGGACAGAATGTGCTGCTTCACCGAATTGTCCTTCAGCAATGCATTATCACAGCTGCAACAAAAAATGTAAAAAGTCCTATGATACATTCTGACTTAGGTAACTAAACAGTTTTGCTTAATTTTTTTATTTTATGGTATTCCCAAAATAGTTGATATCTGTGGATTCTCTAAAACACCAGAGTATTTAACAGTTTACAGTTTAAAAGAAAAACAAAAAACTTCTTCATTCTAACCTTGAACTTGGTCTTGAAGGACAATATAATTTTAAAAATTTAATATATGATTATGGCAGAGAGTAATTAAAAATCTGAATACATACCAAAAATTAATAAATCTTTAAAGTCTGTGTCAGATGGGGAAATGTGAGGGACATTTCAAGTTAGAGGTGAAGGTATAAGTCAAATATAAAGCAGCAGAAATGCTTTATAATTTCAAGAGAAACATCTTCAATAGTCAGGCAGGAATGGCACGTTTTCTTGAAATTTTACTGTCCTTTACATTTGTTTCTTGGGTTTCCAACTGGTTATTTATATGATTTAGTCTAGTGCTAACCAAATGAAAAAAAAAGTATCATAAAAATCATGAATCTGAAAGTGAGGAGAGAGGGGAGGTGAGATAGAGAACATAATTTTAATGTTATAAGGAAATATGGTGATTATGTTTCAGGTAGTTTGGTAAATTTTCTTCAAGACTTTCTTACAGCTGAATATATTCTCTCTTACTATATAATTCAATTATGTTTTTCTCTTGGATTTTTTTTTCCACATTAAACAGAATCTTATAAGAAAGATACCATATAGAAACAAAGGATTTGATGAAGCAATAGATACATGTGAATTCAAGTAATTTTAGAAGGAGAATAAATATTCATTAAAAAAAGAAAAGGAATGTCTGTCTGATCATCTATATTCTGCCTTCTGCCAGTCATTACAGCTTTCAATCTCAAAGACATTTTCCTGCCTACATTTTGATTTATGTTCTTAGCATTGAGATTTTTTTAATACATCTTGTGGGATAAACAGTTCCAACTTGTAACTTTAAATCTGAGAATGGTCTCAAGTCTAAAGACACCATCAACCAAAGGTGATGGTTTGATTACTCCTGGAGAGACTATATTATTTCAACACAGTTCATCCAGGTCCGAGCATAATACCTTTCGCATAATAGATATTCAGTATATAAAACCTCTAAAAAATTTTATTGGTATGTAAAGACTACATACAATTAAGCACATGCAACACCTGCTTTATTAAGGATGATCTTATATGCTCTTAAAAATATTAATTTTTCTTAAAGTTACAACCTGGATCTGTTTACTGTACAAATAACATCTAAAAAAGAATATAAAGTCTACATGTATTCCCTATAGTAATCAGAGGCTAATTGTTAATATGGTAAATAAATCCACATGGTGCCACATAAGTACAGAAAAGTCATTCCCTTTGAGTTGCTTCTAGCCCAATATAGACATGATGCTCTATGCCATGCCTTTATGGTGAAAGAAAAATTCCTCAAAAATATGGGGAGATTTGTGGAACAATACATGCTTCCTTAGGAACTATTTCAAAGAGATAGAACACAAAGCTCAGGAAACTTTTTTCTTTAAGAGTAGGGCAGATAAGGAATCACACTGAAATTTAAAAGAGCAAATCTTCTTTAGGAAATTGCAGTAATATAAATAATGTATAAATGTGCTTTTCACAGATGAATGCCAGCAGTCACAAAGAATTGTAGACATACTCCATGGTACAATATGAACTTGCAGCATAAGAAAACTTAAATTTAAAAGAGACATATGGTTTAGTTATTTTATTCTTTCAACCAGACACTGTATTTTCATCCAACGTTTGTTAAGACTTTAGGTTAGGCTTTGCACACCAAAATTCCTGTTAATTAATGAATTCAGCTAACACTTATTATTTTAGGAGGTTTGTTAACACCCATGTTTTAATGGTACATGTACATTTTCTTTTATATGGAAATTTCATCTGTTCATTGGCTTATCACTCTAGTTCCTGGTATTTTGTACTGATTTTTACTTGGTGAACTATGCTTATTTTATTTGCTTGTTTATGTTCTTGATTTTCAGTAACATGGTAATTACAAACTAGAGTTTTGAGTAAAAGAGACCTAAAATCCCTGCTTTGGGTCTACCTCTTCTTAACTCTGTGATCTTAAAAAAATTATTCAAAATCTGCATCTAAGTTTTTGCCTCTACAGAATGGCTGTAATAATGGAACCCATAATTGTCAGAGCTATTGTGAATGTTAAATTTTATAATGCATATAAAAACTACTATGTCTAGTTCAGAGTGAGTAGCAAATAAATGTTAGCCATCACTAGCAGCACTAATATTTATGCACTCTTTATTGTTACTGCTGCTAATTTGAAACCACATTATTCATGTAAGGAATTTGTTGAGATTAAATCACATTCATATATGTATTCATTACACAAATGTTTGTTTAATGTCTATGTCAGGCACAGTTCTATTCTTTCCTGAACAAATAAATAGGAAAATGTTGGGTAGCAATTAGTGCTACGGTGAAAATTACCATAGCAATGATGAAAGCCTCTTTGATGGGAATATTTAAACTAGAATTAAATGACATGAAGGAGCTAGACATAGAAAGATACTGGGATTGTGCATTGCAGACAAGGATAACAAGTAATGGAAAAGATCCTCAGCCTGAAATGATGATGATAACGGGAATAGTAAAAATATAGTGAGAACTATAGAAAACACATGTTGAACAATTATTCTGACCTGGCACCATAAATTCATTTAATACTCACAACAGACCCAATGACAATGGCACTATAATTTTATGGATGAAGAAACAGAACACAAAGATGATGGGAATCCTGCTCAAGATCCACAAGAATTCTGTTTCTTCAGCTTACGCTCTTAACCACTAAGTCTTATCATCTAAGTGGACCTGGCAATTGGGAGAAAGCGAATGAGGGTCTGTGAGGTGAAAGCATATTAGACAAAGAGAGAATAGTGCAATGAGATGAGAAAGGTGCATGCCGGGGAATTAAAACTTAAATTCAAAACTCAATTATAATAAGGATCTTATCTCTTTTCCTTGGTTTGTTTTCTTTCTCTTCCTTGGTCTGTTTTAATTGTTTTGTCTTTAAGTTTCAATAATAAGCTTATATGCTTTCTTTAAATTGACAGGTTCTATAAATTTAAACATTTTCAAAAGCAGGAAAAAAAAAAAGCATTGCTTGGCCTTAGTGTCACAATTGTTTGTTATTTTCCTCTTTTAATTAATGCCAGAAAACTGGATCTAATACATGAGATATGCTTATTTCATTTAAGTTGGACACACTTTTATGTCAAAACTGTTGTTTTAATAAATTAAGTATCCTAATTTGGGGATTTAATGAGCTTATTCAAATCCAGGATGCTAACTAGAAGTTAAAAAAAAAAAAAACGTAAAATAAATGTTCCTCCTTTTGTTTTGCCTTTTTCCTTTTAAGTAAAGGGTATGGAAAGAGAGAACTAAACAACTTACGCTACACAAATGAGGTTAGAATTAATCATGGCTTATGAGTGTGATCGTATTTTATCACACTGATTTTATTGAACTTATTTCAAGAACAAAAAAGTCCAGATTGCTTTGGAATTTTCTTTATTTTTAAACTAATTTATCAGTTTGTTCACTCAGATGTTAATAGTCTCCTAAACTATGAAATTCTTATTAAATGGAAAATATTGTTTAATTCCATATATTGATTAGTCATAGGCTTCAGATTCTCCAGTTATATTTATTTTTGTGTGTAGTGTTGCTTTTTTATTAGAGCTGCTATAAGTTTATAGAAAAATCATGCTTAAAACAGAGTCCACACATACCATAATAATGTTAATACCTATTATTAACACCATGCATTAGTGTAGGACACCTGTTAACAATTCATGAAAGAATATTTGTATAATTGTACTATAACTAAAGTCTATCTCTTACAATAGGGACCCAAATGATTTCGAAGCAACCTATAATAATTATATTTACTAGAATTAAAAGCAAAATTAAGTTTCAAACCTCCTTGCAGTCAAGGGGAAAAGGAAATGAAGTGGCTTTTACAGCATATTAGATGCTAGATATACACGTATGTATAAAAAAATTTTTTTTTTTTTTTTTTTTTTTTTTTTTTTTTTTTAGGAAAGACAGAGAGAAGGAAGGAAGGATAGAAGGATAGAAGGAAGGAAGAAAGAAAGGGAAACATCTTTAAACATTTTCTTGTTTTATTGTATTTTGTTTTTCCGTTTTTTTGTTACATGGGCTGGGGCCGGGAATCGAACCGAGGTCCTCCGGCATAGCAGGCAAGCACTTTGCCCGCTGAGCCACCGCGGCCCGCCCTAAAAAAATTTTTAATGTCTGAAGGGTCTTAATAGATAAGAAGGGAGTTGTTTAAAGCAACAGATTACTATAAAATATGAGAAATATTCAGACCTTATTTGTGGACCAACTGTTATAAGAATATGAAAGAAAGAAAACAATTTTTTCATAGGAGACCTCAGGCAAGCTTTCCAAAGGAGATGTGATGTAAGTTTGACATTAAAGTATGAGTAAGCATAAATTAGATTTTATGCAATGGAAGCAGCAATACTATTGAATCAAGGGAACTATGGTGGTTTATAAAAATACTGACACTTCCCTCTCTTCATAGCAGATTTATCACGTGGGGACATTGTAACAACTTAATTCTTCCAAATCACACATACAAAAGAAGGCACAATTATTTTTCTTATAATAAAAATGACTTTGCTGATACTGGGGAAAAAAAACCACACGCATACTTTATAACAATAATTTTCTCATAAATAAGGAGTTAAAAAACAAGTAACAGAAAATTAGCAGGCTTAAAGATAACTTCTTCCTGTCACTAATTATTTTTTGGAGGGGGTGGATAGGCTGGGAACCAAACCCAGGTCTCTTGCATGGCAGACAAGCAGTCTTTAGTTCTTGATAACTATTCTAGTTATCTACTGTTGCAAACCAAACTACCTGTAAAATTACTGGATCATAAAAACTGATTTATTTGATTCGTGCTTTTATGTGTCTGGAAATTGGGTTTGCCTCTTGGCACTGATGAAAGTCACCAGCACTTTGGCTTATAGAGGGTCCTGGGCAAATTTACTCAGATTTGTAGTGCCTTGGTAGGAACTGTATGGGCTCAGCTAGGAGTGTGGACTGAAGTGACTATATTTGGGCTCTCCCGCATGGTGGGCTCAGTGTGATTGGGCTTCTTAAAGGTGAGTCCTGTCTCTAGTGAAGCATCCAATGAACAAGTCAGTAGCTACATGAATTGACATGATCAAGCCTTGAAAGCCACTTGGTGTCAGCTGCACCATACTCCATTGGTCAAAGTAATTGAAAGAGTCAAGGGACTCTGCCCACTAATACAGGAATGTCAAAGAACGTGCAACCATGTTTTAAAACCACTACAGCAAAACTTCAACAACCATCATGAAAGTGTGCTTAGAATTTTTGCCTTTTCATTTAACTATCTCCAGGCTAGCCAGACAAATTCAATCTCCTCATTCTCTTTGATTAACTACTATGGAATTAACCACTTTGAAACTGTGTATACACATACATATATATATATGCATACCTTTATGATCTATTATACTATATATGCTAAATATGTATCTAATCTTGATAAATATGACTTAAAATAATCAAAACTTTCCTAAAAAACAACTGTCTATGTCACCGTTTGTTAGACAATGCTTTTGTTTCCTAAGCTATTAAAGTAGATACTATGTAAAAGATTGGCTTAAACAATAGGAATTTATTAACTAAGTTTGAGGCCAGGAAAATGTCCAAATCCAGCCATCATCAATACAATGCTTTCTTCTTGAAGATCAGCTGCTGTCGATCCTTGGCTCTTCTGTTACATGTCAAGGCACATGGTGAGGTCCTTGTTTATAAAGGACTCCAGTAATAGGATTAAGATCCATTCTAAAAAAGATAGGTCACATTTATAACTTAAGTAGCCTCATCAAAAAGTCCTATTTATAATGTATTTACACCCATAGGATTGGCTTAGATTTAAGAACATGTTTTTCTGGGGTATATACAGTTTTAACTGTGCATTGAAAAATGTCTTTGAAATTCATGGAAAATCTAGAGAGTCCAGAGCTGTGTTGAGAATCGGGTAGCCATCATATAACGGCTGCCAGCTAAATAAGCAAGAGTGTCTCCAGCTCCCAAAATCCAGCCAAAAGGCCCTTATATCTTGACTTCAATTATCTGATTCCTTAGATTATCTCTTTCATCCTAAAACCAAATTTCTCTATTAAAAATAAATTGATCAGGTGTTTTTTACAGGCCAGATTATTCTGAAACACACAACAGGACAGTATGTGCATGATATTCCATTGTGAGGCTATTTTTGGAAACCAGCAGAGACATGACACTGACAAAATAAAAGAGGGCCCAAAGAAGATTGCATCTGGAAGAATTAGAAGTCTTGGGAAAGAGGAGTGTGAGAGACAAGAATATTCAAAAGGGGAAAAAGAAGGACAACTATTTAAAAGAAAGCTACTATATAGTAAGCATTCATCATGGGCTAACAACCATGCCTAGTATTTTACAGACATATGACAATATATTAAGTTTGGAGGTGTGGCCTAGCTTGTTCAATTTCTTATTGCTAGACAAAGAAGTACTAGGATTTGACCTAAGGTTATCTGTTTCCATAACACTCTACCTACATCGAAAATCCTTATGACATTTTCAAATCTCAAATGACTAGTGTAATAAACAAGTTAGGAGCACATTTTATTATGAGAAATTCTGGCAGACATTCCAGAAGGTAACAATTGAACTGTCCTTTAAAGGATATTTAGGATTTTTCTAGTTGGAGAAAAAGGATGTAGAGAAAAGGATTGTGCTGGTTTGAAAGGAAGTATGCCCCCTAAGAAAAGCCATGTTTTAATATAAATCTCATTTCTTAAAGGTAGAATAATCCCTATTCAGTACTGTATATTTGAAACTCTAATGAGATCATCTCCCTGGTTGATGTGATTTAGTTCAGAATGGTTGTTAAACTGGATTAGGGGATGACATGTCTCCACCCATTTGAGTGGGTCTTGATTAGTTTCTGAAGTCCTATAAAAGAGGAAACATTTTGGAGATTCAGAGAGAGCAACACTACAAAGCAGAGAGTCCACCAGCCAGCAACCTTTGGAGATGAAGAAGGAAGACACCTCCCAGGGAGCTTCATGAAATAGGAAGCCAGGAGAGAAAGCTAGCAGATGACGCCGTGTTCACCATGTGCCCTTCCAGCTGAGAGAGAGAAGCCCTGACTGTGTTTGCCATGTGCCTTTCCAGATGAGAGAGAAACCCTGAACTTCATCAGCCTTCTTGAACCAAGGTATCTTTCCCCAGATGCCTTTGATTGGACAATTCTATAGACTTGTTTTAATTGGGACATTTTCTCGGCCTTAGATCTGTAAACTAGCAACTCACTAAATTTCCCTTATTAAAAGCCATTCCGTTTCTGGTATATTGCATTCCAGCAGCTACCAAACTAGAACAGATTTTGGTACCAGAGAGTGGGGTGCTGCTGCTGCAGTGTGCAAATACCAAACATGTTGGAACAGCTTTTTAAATGGATAAAGGGAAGATTTTGGAAGAGTTGTGAGACGCTTGATAGAGAAGGCCTAGAATGCTTTGACTGTTGGTAGAAATGTGGACTCTAAAGATACCTCTGATGAGGCCTTAGAGAGAAATGAGGCACGTGTTATTGCAAACTGGAAGGAAGGCAATCCTTGTTTTAAAATGGCAGATAGTCTGGCAAAATTGACTAGTGGCTTTGGCTGGAAGGCAGATTTTAAAAGCCATGAACTTGGATATTTAGCAGAAGAGATCTCCAAATTAAATATCGAAAGTGCAGTCTGGTTTCTCCTTGCAGCTTATAGTGAAATGCGACAGGAAAGAGATAAGCTGAGAACTGAACTCTTAGATACAAAGAAACCAGAGATTGAAGTTCTGGAAAATTCTGGGCCTCCAGTAAAGGAGACCCCAGAGAATAGAGCCCCATATGAGGTCTTAACCAAATGTGAAACCAGCCAGCCATTTCAGAGAAAGTCAGGATCGGACACGGAGTTATCCAGGAAAGATTTGTGGAAACTCCTTATGTCTGATGGGCATGATCCAAGACTACTGCATAGAAAGCCAACGAGAGTGCGGTGGGACCTGTATAAACAGAGCCACTGCCAGTCTGGACTGAGGGGTTCAGAGAAGGGACACATTGGAGGAAAAATAACTCCAGAGCCAAAACTGTGGAGGCTGAGGTCTGAAGTCAAGAAGCCTTGGGCCAGGAGAGTGGACCCACCCAAGCCCATGGAGAGGGTGAGTTTGCCCCAAAGGCAGAGAATGGGCCTTCCACCTCATTGCAGTGGAAGAGTCATGCCGCCTCAGGCCTTGGAGAGGGTGAAGCATGTTTCTTGGGGTTGGGGGAGAGCCTGGCTGCCACCACATGGAAGGGTTGAGCGTGTGCCCCGGAGATGGCAGAGAGCCCGGGTGCGGCCCCAATGCTTGGAGAGGGTGGAGCCTAGAGAAGGGTGGTCTCCCCAATATCCCCCAAGGTTGCATTCAGAGAGAGGCAGGCATAGGCATTTGGAAAGGGTGGGACTGCCACTTTCTAAAGCCCTGAAGATAAATGAGTCTCAGACTTTGAAATCTAATGGACTTTGCCCTGCGGGTTTTCGAAACTGTATGGGTCCGGTGACCCCTGTGTTCCTTCCTCCCTATGGAAATGTGTCTATGTTTCCTGTGAATGTTCCTTCTTTGTATGTTGGCAGCAAATAACTTGTTATGAGTTTTCAAAGGTCCAGAGCAAATGGAGAGACTTTTGCCTTAGGGTAGACCATGCCTGTAACTGACTTGATGACATTTTATACTGTCTCTAATTTTGTACTCCATTGTATTGCTACTGATAGGTTTAAGGATTTCTGATGTTGTTATGAAATTAATGTATTTTGTATATGTTGAAAACATGTCTTTTTTAGGGGCCAGAAGGTAGAATGTGCTGGTTTGAAAGGAAGTATGCCCCCTAAGAAAAGCCATGTTTTAATATAAATCTCATTTCTTAAAGGTAGAATAATCCCTATTCAATACTGTATATTTGAAACTCTAATGAGATCATCTCCCTGGTTGATGTGATTTAGTTCAGAATGGTTGTTAAACTGGATTAGGGGATGACATGTCTCCACCCATTTGAGTGGGTCTTGATTAGTTTCTGAAGTCCTATAAAAGAGGAAATATTTTGGAGATTCAGAGAGAGCAACACTACAAAGCAGAGAGTCCACCAGCCAGCAACCTTTGGAGATGAAGAAGGAAGACACCTCCCAGGGAGCTTCATGAAATAGGAAGCCAGGAGAGAAAGCTAGCAGATGACGCCGTGTTCACCATGTGCCCTTCCAGCTGAGAGAGAGAAGCCCTGACTGTGTTTGCCATGTGCCTTTCCAGATGAGAGAGAAACCCTGAACTTCATCAGCCTTCTTGAACCAAGGTATCTTTCCCCAGATGCCTTTGATTGGACAATTCTATAGACTTGTTTTAATTGGGACATTTTCTCGGCCTTAGATCTGTAAACTAGCAACTCATTAAATTTCCCTTATTAAAAGCCATTCCATTTCTGGTATATTGCATTCCGGCAGCTAGCAAACTAAAACAAGGATCATTATGAGCAAATGCATAGAGGTGTAAAATTTGGTATATCACAGCATATGTTGTACATTTAAATATAGTGGTAAGATATGAATTTGGAAGAGATGCAGGACATTTGGAGACTATCTCAAGCTCTGGAATCAGATAAAAAAATGCCGAAGTCATAGTTTGATTCTTATTAACTTTCTGGTCTTCAATAATTTATACAATCTATATCAAGTTACCAGACAATGCATTAGATCCTGGAGATGTGCTTGTCATCTTGTTACATTTTCATGGAGCTTAGAGTTTCAGGAAGGCGACAATATTTATCAAAATAATCACACAAATGTACATTATAAGCAGTGCAAAATTTTATAAATATAAATAAAAAACGTTTTTAATGAAGATCTGGTCTAGAGAGTTGCTGAAGACTTTTCTTTGGAATTTACATTTTATCTAAGATCAGAAAAATAGGGGTTAATTAGATGAAGGGGGTACAGGAAGCTAGAAATGACACATTTATGTCAGTGTGGACATAAACCTGAGAGAAAGAGCAGAAAAGAGACATGGAAGAGTTCTGCAAAATGGGAATGGAATGAACATATTGACATTTTAAAAAGAATTCTCTAGTGATAGCTTGAAGATGCACTTGGGAGACAAAATAGATTCAAGAAAGCATCTATAAGACTCCAGCTGTATCTAAAGAATAGATGGTGCTTATTTTGATTAGAAAGCTTTGGTGATGATAAAATAAAATGGAGATATTGATTTCCATATTACATGTTTGTTGTGAAGCAAAAAGAAATTCACTATGAAAGTAAGAAGGAAAATATGAAAAAAGTGGATTACCAATATATATTGAATTAAAAGGAATCCTCAATCACAGAAAATCTTACATACCATGTAGTTTGAATCATATGTTGAAAGCAATTTGATAGCAAAAAGTTTCACATAGAGTAGACTGACACCCTTAGATCTAAGTTTCTAGAAAGATAACAATCATGGAAGGGGGTAATCAATGACCTATATAACAGAAAGAGGAAAGAGAGCTACCTGGAAAGAGGTCAGAGTCAGTAAGAATGAAGAGGAATGAATAGATAAAAGATGCTGGATGAATAGAGTGCAAGTTCAAAACTATTACATACATCAGAAAAGCCATGATTTAATTTTGATCCAATCTTGTGGTGCCAGACCTACTGTTTAGGGTGGGAAACATTGACTGGATTGTTTATATGACGATGTGACATGATTAGATGAAGATGTGACTATACCTATTCAAGGTGGGTCTTGATTAGTTTACTAGAGTTCATTATAGGAGAAACATTTTAGAGAAACCTCAGATGCAGACATTTGGAGAATAGTTGCTTCAGAGCCGAAAGAGACACAGGTGTTTGGAAATGTCTTGAGTGCTGACAGAGAGAACTGATGCCTAAACATGAGCAGAGCCCAGCAGACATCGCCATGTGCCTTCCCATAAGATGATAAGCAAGCCAGAACTCAGAGTTGTGTCCCAGAGGAGCTAAGTAAGGCCCACAGTTGCTCAGAGAGCAAACAACTGCCATCAGAAGCTGGAAGCAACAGAACTGGGAAGAAGGACCAGCAGATGCCAGCCATGTGCCTTCCCATGTGACAGAATCAAGGTGTCTTCAAACAGGTGTCTCTTCCTGGATGCCTTAATTTGAACATTTTTTTCTGGTCTTAGAACTGTGAACTTGTAATAAATTCCTTTAGAAAATTTGTTCCATTTCTGTTATATGGCATTCTGGCAGCTTTAGTAAACTAAAACACATAGACTTACCATAATATGACTAACTGAGCATAGAAAGAGATGAATAGTAATAAAGTTAATTTAGTCAAAAATGTTACAAACTGAGAATCTATAGCCCAACCCCTATACTATTTGACCTTGAACATAGTTCATAGTTGAGTAGATGAATGTGACTGATGACATCACTCTCCTTCAAGTTAGAGAGTTGCAAAACAAAAAAAATACATCCGCCAGACTGTCCTTGTAGCTAGGGTTCCAGATACAAATTGAATCCTATCATGTGATGAGATGTGTATGAGATATAGAAAGCAGAATTGTAAGACAAGCTCTTGCTGCTATTCCTGCTGATAAGCAAGGCCACGGAAACTGGGTATTTAGAATTTCCTGATTGTGGCAGCCAATCTCCAATTTCCAGTTTTGAGCTTTCACGTGAGAGAGGCAGTTTTGGAGTCAGTCAGTGGGATGGCACTAGCTTTTTTTTTTTAACCTCAGTTCAGAGTTCCTGTAGGGTGTCCTTGAACTTAGAAGTCAATAGTGGTCCACTGATTTCTGTAGTCCAGCTCTTCCACTGCTTTGGCAGGCAAGTTGGCAAGTCCCTCCCCCCACTGTCATTAAATCCTTCCCTGCTGAAATACCTAGACTCATTTCTGTTTCTTGAATTGAACCATTACTACCATAGTAAAGCAGACATATAAAGAGACAATGTAACAGTAACAATAAGTCAAACACTACAATATTCAAAAGCATATTGACAAGACATCCAAACTCTACTTTGAATGGACCCATAGATAGTAAGCAGTAGGTATCACCAAGGAGTTTGTGTAGAGGCTGCCAAAGTAAGAGAGGCAACAACAAGAAGAAAAGACAGTTACTGAGATTGAGAGAGGAATTGATAGTAAATATCCTGCCATTAAATACCACTTAGAACATCCTGGCCAACTCTGTGGGCTCCTCTATGCCTGCATTTCCTTAGATGCAAATGGAGGAGATAAAATTAAGTACCCTTACAGCTCCCAAATTCCATGTATCTATGAAAACGATTCACTTCACTTTTAAGAACACATTTTAAAACATGTCAGAATTTCATAAGAAATTTCCTTTCCTAAGGAATATCATGACTCTTATAGGGATAAATGTCAAATTAGCTGTTACAATGGGAGGAAATCACTCAGCAACTTGGGGAATTTCATGTTCTAATCAAATTAGGATAAAATTGATTTGTCTTCTGTGTGAACAATAGTTCACAAGTGTAACAGAGCTATATTGTTAGAAAATTTGGAATGAGATAACTATGTTTTAGGCATTCCATCATGATATCAGCTCCCTGTTCTCACTGCCAATTTATTATTTAAACCTGAGGAAATGAGCTTCTCAAATTCAGGAACAATTTATATCTTCATTATGAGATAGGAAGATTGGGGAGAAAAGGTGCATTTGTGCTTTTCAGGCACCCTGATTTTTACAAAAGTTTGAAGAGTAGTCAACATGACAGCTGCCATCATCTTCTACCCTCAATTATAAATAATTGATTCATGGGCAAAAATTATTATTCAGTAGCATCTTCTAGAAGCACCAAAACACTGTAGTTTCTCAGATCCCTCTCTCCTGTGTTAAGGGTACTCACAGAAACAAAAGACCTTGTTTCCCTAAGCAAAGTCTGTCCCCAAAATTGCAGCTGGTGCCAGTGAACTTCAATTGGTAGTGCTTCTATTCCTTACTTTCCTTCAGTGCATATGCATCACAACCCCTGAAACAAGTGTAACCTTTTGCTGAGAAATAAGGAAGATCTATCTACTTTCGGCAATCACTTTCCTTGAAAGGAATCAATGGCCTACTGATTGGGTAGCATAGCAAAAACAACATGTATTTGCTGTATACAACATGTATTTCCTAAAGAATAAGCAGGTCCAGGGGACCACGGTGGCTCTGTAGGCAGAGTTCTTGCCTGCATGCTGGAGACCCGGGTTTGCTTCCCGGTGCCTGCCCATGCCAAAAAAAAAGAAAAAAGAAAAAAAGAAAAGCAGCAGCAGCAGCACGTCAGTACATTTGGTTTAGAACAGGGTGCTTTTCCTATCGGGAACCCTTTCTCTACTCTGAATCCCTTGGTTTTTGTTGTCGGGATGCTGTTCAGTTCTATGAACTTCTCTGTCACCAGCAATAGATGGAGAGAGCTCCTTGAAGGCAGTGCCTCTTTTTCTGCAGTCTCTTTGATGCCTTTTTCCAATACTTGGCAATTTGACAAAACACAATAAATTTGGACTAGATCATCTTGAAATACACATGCATGCCAACTTGAAATAATCTGATAAATGTAGTGAAGCCTAATAAACCTAAAGGGGAAAAAATAAATCTTTACTCATAAATGTCTACATTGGGAGAGAATGAAAGGGTAAAGAAGTTTTAGAAGAATGATAGAATTTTGAAAGCTTGATTAGCTATGTAAGCAACTGGGATGATTCTAAATAATAGAATGAAACTTTTATCACTTGGTTTATAGAAAAAAGGTTAAAAAAATGTGAATGCAAAGTAAAATATAAATGTTTAATAAATTAATTGGGGCTTTCAGACATATACAATTTCATAAATTTCTGATCCAAACTGCAGTCCTTTAAGATGATAACACCACAAAGTACAGAGGCATAGGGACAATGGAGGCCCAAGTAGCCTACAGATCTGCAAGTGGCTCACTTTAACCTGGTGGTAACTGATGGCTGACATTAGCTTAGACATTTTAGGTCACTTCAGAAACATCCCTTCTTCGATTCTGAGGAATAATTTTGAAGTGTGTTTGAAGAAGATTTGAGCAACATTCTCCCAAGCTTTCCCAGTTTATCATAGTCCTAGCTGTTTGAGGACGCTAAAATAGAACCACAACTTTCCTCCTCATTTCCAGTCCTACTACTATGTCCTAGTTGTGTGTCTCACTAGAGCAATGGAGGCCAGCTTCTTAAGAACCTCTTCCTTCTTCGAGTCACAGCCCCTTTGGTCTGTCCCCATAGGACAGCCATAGTGAGCTTTCTGAAAAGCAAATTTGGTTCATTTCTCTCCTGCTTAACATCTTTAAGTGTTTTAGCAAGAAACCTAAAACCCAGTAATATAATATCCATATAGCCTCTAATCAGGGTCTGCCTCTCTTTAGCTTCAGCTATAGTCTCTATCACGTCCTCTTTCTTTGTTCAAGCCTCAGTGGATCCTCTCAGGTTCCCTGCCCTACTCTATCATACCTCTGTGCCTGTGATCCAGAAATGCTCAAACCTCACCTTCTCTTCAAAGTCACATAATTCAGAGGTTAGAATAAAAGCTACTTCCAATGTGAAATCTTCTTCATCTCCCAGGTAGAATTAAATATACTTTCTCCCACAGGCCTATTGCTTTTCCATAGCACTCTACCTTCACTACAGCAATTGTCAAAAAATATGAAAGTTGGCTTCCATATCTATTTTCTCCTTGAAGGTAAAATCTCCATCATTTTAGAGTTGTATTTGTAATCCATGTCGCAGTACATGACACATAGTCACCCAGTAAATTGTTGTTAAGTGAACAATGATAAAAATTTAAAGGGTTTTGCTACTAATTAGCTTCAGTATAATTCAAAGCATTAGTTATTTCTTTGCAGTTCAAGAACATTCCCTTTATTTCCATTTTTAGACATGGACCCAGAAAACTTAACAAGTTTATTTTTCAATAGCTGAATTGCATCAATTTGGTGAACTTATAATGGATTTGTTTTATTCATCACCTTGTTTTATTCACCATCTTCAGTTGTAAATTCTTTTCATGGGGTTTCTATGGTTTAATGATAACCAGAAATGACTCAAGCAGTTAAAGAATTCACTTCATTAGTGCAGAGTGTACTAATTTGCATCACAAAACAATTCATTTAAATACAGAAAGCTGCTCTACATGTCTCTTCTTCATGCCTAGTATAATTGTACCTTTATTAATGCAAACTTTCAAGGTATTCATCCTAACTTGCCTGCCCTCCAGCTGTCAGGGACAGTGAAAACCAGTGTTTTCTCTGATGCATTTAAGTAGAAAAAAGTGGCCAATGCTATAAAGTAAAATTCTATACTAATTAAGACTAGAGGTCACTTTGGCTACAAAATCACACAAAGGAGCCTTGTCTTATGGTGGCAGGACCATGGGAGGGATCTGAATTCAAATCCTGATTAAATTACTGAAATGCACTTTATTTGATCAGGAACATTCTCACATAATATTCTAATCATATGCCCACCACACTCAGAAATATCATCAAATGGCTTTTGCAAGATTTGAAAAACTAAACATCCTGTAAAGGCATATGCAATGAGTACATAAAGCATAACATAATATCATAGCAAACATGGGTGCTTTGGCATTTGCAAACCTAGAATAAAGTTCAGTCCTACCACATACTGTGTATTTTTAAACTTATTCCTTATTGGGTGGTTGAAGGATAAAATAAGATGATGAACTCAAGGCACAGAGAAAAGTATTAGATGCTTGACAGGTGATAGAAAAATGTTAGGGAATCCAGGCAATGGTGAGTTAGGCAAAATATGCCTTCTTTCTCTCTTTATCTTTGTGTCTCCTATCTTCCTTTCCATATATATCTATTTATTTTCATGAGTACAAATCCTTGTAAAGGGAGGTTCATGTCAAAATTGTAAAACAATTTCTGTATTTGCAGTTCTCATTTCCGACATCTTTTTCTAGAATTAGCTGACATTTTTCTGACATATAATCCTCTTCTCATTCTGAACAGAAAAATTATCTGCTGGAATCATTTACATCTTGATTGATATTCATTTGTAGTAAACTGAGATTCCTCTCTGTGTTCTGAGTGCTTTTGGAAAAGGCAGCTGATACAATCAAGCTATTGGAAGTAATTGCAAGACAGACAGAAAATAGTGGCATCAGCTGCCATTTTCTGAGCTCCTACAGTATGGCCAGTTCTGTGACGGGAATGCTATGGGAATGATCTCTTAGTCTCACAGCCTCTATGACTGTGAGTGCTACTGTATGTAATTGAGAAATGAGAAAAGCAAGTGTCAGAAAAATACGTCCCTTGCTCAAAGTCACGTGATAGTGCATATTTTTACTTGTTTCTAAAGATAGCATGTTTTCTAATGAATCCTATTTGCCTGTCACACCTGAAATTGTCCTATGATGAGGAAGAAATTTTATAATTTCAGGAACAATCAAAGCTATCTACTGGGCTTGAACAACCATTTTGTAAAGATGCTGGATAAACATTCAGACCTCATTGGTTTCATTAGTGGGTCTTCTCTCCTCTAGTCTTTAGTATTTACTCGACAACTCTATGGAGCCCAGGCCACAGCCACCAGAGGAGGTCCACATGTCATATGTCTAAATATTTTAAAATTATAAATCAAATTACCAAAATGTTAGAGATATGCCTTCTTCTGACCTGAATGGCTAAACATGAATGTGGAATTATTGCACTTTTTGTATCCTCAGCCCAATGTGCTGGTTAGGAAATCCTGCTCCTAATCCCCAATCCATAGTCCTAACCCTACAGCCTCAGCCCTCCTTTCCTGCCTCTGGCTCATCTCACAATTGGGAGAGTTTTGAAGGCACACGTGCCAACTCCCCAGCCCATACATCAACATCATGCATATTCCCACAAACAGCCATACTGTGACAGGTGGGCCTTGGAAGGACCCAACAGAGGTATTTTACCTTTCAGAGGAGGTCCTGTGGAAAAGCTCAGGACACTTAGGGGATTCTGGGATCTCAAGCACCTCAATCATTCATCCTCAGTCAGAAGCATTCCTGGACTCCAGGTAGGTATTTCCTTGGCCCCATGGATTCTTCATCATATAAAGAAATATATGCCAATAAAAAGGCCACATGCCCAGGGTAGGGGCATCTCTTGCCCAAGTCTAGAGATGGTTCTTTGGTTTGTCCCTAAACACCAAGGATCCAGAGACAGCTTTCATTGCAATTCCCATATTCCATAAGCAGTTCTGTCTCTTGCTGGGGGATCATGTTCATTTCTTCCTTTTTTCACCCCTCCCCTTTCCTCTCCTTCCTTCTCTCTCCTCCACTCCTTTCTTTCTCCTCTTCCCTATGTCCATCCTTCTCTTTTTTCCTTCTCCCCTACCTCTGTTTACAGGTATAGTTTGAGGAATCAGACCATCTGAGTTCCAATCCTGACTCCCTTTATGGTTATTTGCATAGTTTTGGATTACTATTTCGTGTCTCTGTGCTACAGGTTCCTCATCTCTGAAGTGCAGGTAATGAAAACACCAAACTGTTAGGACTGTGGTGACGATTATAAGAGGTAATGTACAGAAAAATTTAGAGTGCCTGATACATTTTAGGGGCTTAATAAACATCAGCGTCCCTTCCTTTCCTCTTTACCACCATCCTTTCATTACTCCTTCAGTTTGATTCACAGTGTCTGCCCATGCCAAAAAAAAAAATTTTTTTTTCTCCCTTGTTTCCTACTTTTGTTGTTGTTACTCACTTTGTTCCTTACTGCCACACTGACTGTTCTGTGACGGCTATAATTCTAGGCCTAGAGCTGTGGTTCCAAACTAAGGGTAGGTTTTGTCCCCAGAAGAGATTTGACAATAACTGGACACAATTTTATTGGTCACATATGAAGAAGGGGTTACTGGCATCTGGTGGGTAAAGCTAGAGATGCTGCTAAACATTCTATCGCACACAGGACAGCCCCCTCCATAAACAAATTATCCATCCCCAAATCTCAGTGGTGCCAAGGTTGAGACCCACACTCTAGAGGTTCTGGCATGAGTCAGAAGCACTGTGAGACCCTTTAGCTCTCACAGGACAGACAGACACAAAGCTAACAATGTCCTATTTTATGTAGCTGGCATAAGATGCCGTGCAAACAAAAAGGACACTTAGAGAATACAGAAAGCCTTTCAAGACATGACATTTGGGTTGTATATTAAAGAAAATATAAACAGAAGTTTCTGCTTACTGAATGCTTTCTATTTGCCAGGCATGGAAAGTACTTTTCAACCATTATAATGGGATGTGTCAGTTACAAGCTCAGTCTGAGGAGGAGAAAATTTACGTCTTCAGCGTCTGTAATAGTGTAAGGTACATTTAAAGCACTCAGTAAATACATGATCAAAGAGTGGACAAATGTAAGCATCTTAGTTCTGGGCTTGGACAATAATAGATACTCAGTAAATAGTATTTATTATTACTAGACAATTTAATATTAAAATAAATCATATTAAATAACTATACTAGATCATCCATGTGGTGATTTGGAGCTATACATCCCAGAGAGCAAGTTCTTTTTGTTTTTTTAACTTTTTTTATCATACAGTATAATGTATATACAAAGCAAAGGAAAAAAAAGCATTCGTTTTCAAAGCACTCTTCAACAAGTGGTTATAGGACAGATTCCAGAGTGTGTCATGGGCTATCATATGATTATCTCATATTTTTACTTCTAGTTGCTCCAGAATATAGGAGAGTAGAGGGCTTAAATATTTTTTTATCATCAAAATTGACTTTTTTTCCTCCTTTTTTGTGAAAAATAGCATATATACAAAAATGCTGTAAATTTCAAAGCACAGCACCACAATTAGTGGTAGAACATATTTCAGAGTTTGACATGGGTTACAATTCCACAATTTTAGGTTTTTGCTTCTAGGTGCCCCAAAATACTGGAGACTAAAAGAGATATCGATTTAATGATTCAGCATTCATATTCATTTATTAAATCCTATCATCTCTCTATAATTCCACCATCACCTTTTATCTTCCATACCTCTCATTGGGGTTGTTTGGGCTATGGCCATTCTAAATTTTTGATATTGGAAGGATCTGTCACTAATATGGGGAAGGGAAATGGAACTATCTGATGTTCTAGAGAGGCTGGGCTAGGTTTCAGGATTTATCTGGACAAGGGAACATCTGGAGGTTGTAGGTTTCTGGAAAGTTACTTTAGTGCATGGATCCCTTGTGGAATCTTATGTATTGCCCTAGGTGTTCTTTAGGATTGGCTGGAATGGTCCTGGTTGGGGGTTGGTAGGTTATGATAGGTAGCAAGGTCTAACTGAAGCTTGCATAAGAGCAACCTCCAGAGTAGCTTCTTGTGCAAGTTCTTATAGTTAATCCATTCCTGTGGGTGTGAATTCTTGTAAATAGGACCTTT
Organism: Tamandua tetradactyla; assembly: GCF_023851605.1. NCBI lineage: Eukaryota > Metazoa > Chordata > Mammalia > Pilosa > Myrmecophagidae > Tamandua > Tamandua tetradactyla. Next base: position 63,476,175 of record NC_135334.1, on the reverse strand, counting down.
TGATGAGGTTACTTCAGTTATGGTGTAGCCATTCTGAATCAGGACGGATTTTACTCCTATCACTGTCATCCTCATAAAGGCCACAGAGAAAGAGAGAAACCCACGGGAAACAGCCAGAGGTGAAATTCAGTGAAACCCAAAAGAGAAGAGAGAAGCCGAGAATAGCCACCACGTGGCAGAAAAGCCCAGGACCAAGGATCACCGGCAGCCAGCCCCAGAATACCACAGTCTTCTGGGAGAAAGCATAGCCTTGAGAATGTCTTGCTCGTAGATTGCTCCAAGCTTCAAAACCATGTGCCAATAAAGTCCCTTCTTCTAAGCCAACCCATTGCATGGTATTTGCTTTAGCAGCTAGGGAACTTAAATGGTATCCTAGGAAATTATAATAAAAATTAGTTGGTGCCTTCAAGGTTCAAACTCTTAACAACTAAGCCCCAGAATTCTATAAACAAACAAGTTAACAGGTAAAGAATAAACTGCTACTTGCAGAGTGAAAAACATATGATAAGTTGAGGAGATAAAGACTGTCATGAGGTAATGGTAAGTAGACTACAGAAGGACAGCAGAGGTTGTGGGACAGAATTACAGTGATGAAGCTTGGAAGCAGGTGGCAGTCAGACTGCAGAAATCCTAGTATGCCCTGCTAAGGAGGCCCTAGGATCTGTGCTACTGACAGCTATCACAGATTAGTGTGTCTTCCAAAGCCACCTCTTTAGCTAGCAGACATGGGGTGTAGCACCAAAGCATCTCTACTCTTGTTGAGGGCACTCTCAGTAAAGGAAGGCAAGTGGGGAAAGGAGGAGAGAAGGACAAAAGATGGATTCGTGTAGAACTGACAAGGTAAATGCCTTAAGGGACAGGGAAATCAAGCCAGTGAAATAAATAAGTAAGTAAGTAAGTAAGTAAATAAATAAATAAATAAATAATAAAACAAACCCAGAAACCTGATCTTTTCTAATCTTATAACAAAGTTATACAAAAATCATTATCTAACACCTCCCCTGCAATTAAGAATTCAATATTAAGGTTTTTCTTTTTCCTGACATTATCACCATTTGTGCTAGCAGTGTTTTTCCATTACACAGGTGCTACAGATGCAGACATTTTGGCACTAAAAAATAAGACTGTTGCCAGAAAGTCTTACCACACAGCAATACTTTCAATCTCAATCAGGGACTAATTTTGAATCTTAGCAGGTCTCTTCTCTGTGATATTCTCAACTTGTCTTCAGAGATGAGACCCTTAATTAAATGAAATATGCTTCATTGAATAGGGTTAATGACCTGAGAATATCAGTCCCCTTTTCAACTTTCTCTGTGTTATTTCTACTCATCTTTCAAGGACCAACTTAGACTTTTAAGTGCTAACATGTGCTGTGCAGTAACTACATGACAAAAATATACTAAATGATGTACATATATATGTCATATCCTAACAACTCTAGATCAATATTATCTTTGTTTTTGAAGTGAAAAAATAACAGCTAACATATAATGAGCAGGAAACATGTGGTTACTAATATATATATATATATGTGTGTGTGTGTGTGTATATATATATATATATATTATATAATATTATATATTATACATACATATATATTTGTTGGTTTCTTTGGGTGCATGGTCCAGGAATTGAACCCAGGTCTCTGGCAAGGAAGGTGAGCATACTACCGTTGAACCACCCATGAAGCCAGTTACTAATATTTTCAATGCTTTTTCAGGCTTTATCTCACTTGGTTCTCATAAACCTTTTCTGATTATCCCTTGATACACTTAAACTAGAGTCATGCACAAAGCTATTCACTTCACCTCAGAGCTGCTCCAGGAATGAATAATAAAGAAAGAGAAGAGTTAGAAAAAGGGAGAAATAAGGCAAATAGGGAGCTATTAGTTAAGGAGGGAAGGAATATAGGAAGTAATGAAGTCCACAGAAATTTAATGGAAAATAAAAATAGATAAAGTAACATGTAGGAATAGGTAAAATAACAGTGTGGTGGGCGCTACAAAGGGAGTATGCTCAAGATGATAACACAGCAGAAGGGGAAAGCATTTAAAAAGCCTGGGGATTTGGAACACTCCGTGAAGATGCTTTGTTTTGGCTAACTCTACAAGATGAAGAATAGCTGCCTAGGCATAAAAGAGGATGAAGTCATTTAACTCCACCTGCTTAAACAAAGGAATAAGCATGAGACAGTATTCAGTAAATCTTGGAGAATCTCAACATCAGTTTTTCAAATCAAGATACCAATTATAAGTGCCTTGGACCCACTCTGAAATTGTAGACACATAAGGAGCAGGATTTAGTTACAAGACACATTCAACAATGACCTTTAAATACAGATACATAAAAAATTCTATAAATTAAGGATTTGGCTTCATTCTTCATTCTGAACACTTTAGCACTTGGCATCTCTATTTTTCAGCATCTCAGGTCACAGCCTGAAATACTGAGTATTAGTGTCAGTAAGCACCCTATCACAAATCTCTCCAGTTGGCTTGAGTATGGTGTTACACTTACAACAGAATAGACTGATTTATGGAGACACTTATTGTTTACAATCACAGACCAATGTGACTTTTATCAGTAGGCCTACCATTTCATCAGTTATCGTGTAATTTATGAGAAGTTGTTAATTTCTAAGCAAAATAATAAAGAGATCTTGAGTTTTAGACCATAAATGCATTTTACCCCTCCATGGCATACCATTCAGTGCCATTCCCTTAGTAAACTCTTAAGAAATTTATGGTCAATTATTTCATTTAAGAATGAATAGGCTAAGTCTTCTATCTCCAAATCAGAGATTTCTGAAGGGGTGAAATCTAGCTTCTACTGACTGACTATGGATGTTGTTGAAAAGAGATTATAGGGAGGAAAAAATTCAGCAAGCTAAAATGGACTAAGAAGAGACATAAAGACATTGCTCAGAGGATTACGATAATAATGATAGTTGCAAATGATGATGGAATATGCTAATCACAGAAATAGGCAGGAATAGACCAAGGATTAGAACAAAAAAATGGAACCACTTAGAAATCATGGGGAAGGAGAAATTAAGCCAGTTTGTAAGAGCCAGCAAAAGATTATAGTAATGAGGGGACATTGAATTATTTATTGTTGGAATCACTAACTAAGCCTCTACACTACAGTCATATTATGTGCTCAGAATGAAACAAAAGACAACAGTAATACGGAAAACGCAAAGGATCAAAATTTAATTTGGCAATTCAGCAAAAAATTATTATGTATCTACTGTAGACCAAGAATTGTGGTCGGCTTTAAAAATACAAAGATGAATGGGACAAAGACAAATGAACTCATGGCTTACTGGGGCGAAATGATACACATTGTAGCTTTTTGTTAACAGTGTGATAAGTATTATAATAGAAGTGCTTATGCAGTGCTTTGGAAACAAAGACCAGAGAACAGCTTACTTCATTTGGGAGAATCCAGGTCGGGGGAGGCAATGACAGCTGCTCTTGGTCTTCAAAGTTGAGAATAAATTTCCCAAATGGGCAAGAAGGAGTGAAGGGCAGATTGTCCAGGTCATGAACAAAGGTAATGAAAAGAGTGCAGGTTTTTGATTTATTAGAGAAACCTCTTATAAAAGCTATAGGCTGAAGCATTGACTACTAACAGTTTGAGGGTGAAAAGTAGTTAAGTAGTAGCTGTGTTACGAAAAACTCTACTTCCCATGTTAAGAAATCTGGACTCTTTTTCTCTCTATCCAAAAGATTAGAAGCTTTAAAATGAGCAGATGTGATCAGAGTACCTAGAGAAAGATCACTCTAGTGCCATTGTAGGAAATAAAGCAACATAGTGAATTCTTAAAGAGTTGGAGGTAGGGGGGTCAATTAGGGGGCTGTGCTTAGTAAATTCAAACTGAGAAAGGAATGAAGACATCCATGCAGCCTCTTCTGCCATAAGTTCTTGCCAGTGCTATTTTTAAGAAGAGTCAAGTTATCTAATATTATACTGTGGACAATATGATAAAAAAAAAAAGTGGAATCGTGGTCAACATAATATAAATATATTTAATTTGAGTACTTATAGATACAGTCGTTCTTTCATCCTATTATTCTTACCAGGACATTAATATCCTATAGATATTTTCATATGAATGAATATATGTGTCCATGTGAAATTATGCTAATGCGTTTATTCTGTGAGCATCAGTACAGTCAATCTCTGAGGGAATCACAGGTATTTGAGACCCTGCAAATGGTGAATACATTGAATATGTGGGATAGCAGTCAAAACAAAAGTGTCTTATTTTATCAGTAAAAATGCTCTGAGCATGAGGATTAATTTGCACATATTTATAAAAAACTGAGTGACTGGAGTCATAAGCTCAAAGAGAATTCTATCAACCCAATAAGCAGTTCCTATAGACTATTTCGGAAGTAGAAGTAGTACCATCTTAAATGAAGAATACAGAGTTTCAGACAATCCTCTTCTCTCCATTTTAGCGTCAACATGATAGTATGCCCATTTAATAGAAAAACAAACTTTGGTTATCTTCATCATCTTAATATATAAATTAATTGGCCTTTTTGATGTCATGGAGCTTTTTCAAAAGTGTTGTTGCTTGGTATACAATTTTCTTATTTATCAGTACCAAAAATAGTATTTTTTCTTTTTTTTTCACATGGGCAGGCTCCAGGAATCAAACTTGGGTCTCCAGCATGGCAGGCGAAAATTCTGCCACTGAGCCACCATCACACGGCCCCCAAAATAATATTTTCTTTGAAGAAGGAAGGAACTGGTTTCAAATCCTAGGAAAACAGATAATGCATAGGAAGTACCCAATGCTCTTATGAGTACATGCAAAAGTTCAAAATTCTACCTTCTCCTTCTTTCCATTCTTCATTTCTCTAATTACACCTCCTGTCTCCCTCAGTTTTCAAGTCTTTTAGAAAACTTTAACAGTTTCTGGAAAGCAATATTGCCACTAAACATATTCAGCAAAAGATAAAGTAATTAGAATATAGTAGTATATGTTCTAAAATTAAAAATCCATGTCTTAAGAAAAGTTCCATCTTAAGAAGAGCTACAGATATTTTGGCAAAAATTTGAACAGCTACTTTTTTGAAAAGCAGCTTTTTCTGCTTCAGATAATAGTCTTTAAAAAATAGCAATCTTGGTCATAGTCTTAAGACTCTTAAGATATGTGCCCTGGGCATCATAGTTATATTAGGAATTTGCATTTTGAGGGACAAAATAAACTGTAGAAGTCTCTACCAGAAAATAACAAAACACCAAACTGCCCACTGACCATCAAATTTGCTTTGCAAGATCTAAACAGGAGAGCAAATAATTGTGTTTTTCTGAGCTGTGGGATAACCTTTGTGACCTAGAGATAGCAGTGGAATTAGAGTTTCATAAAGCCATGTTAAATACCTCCCAACCTTGCAAAGCATTTGGCATGACTTGCTTATTTTTATTTGATTCCAGTGTTAATGGTTCTGTTTCCATCATAGTGGCTCAAGTCCTTTGGCCTGAACTTGTTGATTGTAATATGTCTGCGATAAATTTTGTATAGAACCAGTATTTAAAGTAAGGAAGAGCCAGATTATATAATGGCATTGTTAATCTACTTTTTAAAATTCTTATTCAGTAATTTCTGACATTTTCTAATGTCATTCTGACAGTGAGTCCTATACTATCGCTGGAGATTAAAAAGCCCTTGATGCTGTGTTATGTAACCTTTATTTCTAGAAACATTTATTTTCCTGCCCAAGAAAAAAAGGGAATTATTTCAAGAATATTTACAGCTGAGTCAGAGAATGGACGAAAATCTGAGATGTGTTATTAACTGCTATCAAAAGAAACTGGGGGGTAGAACGAAAGAAAGATATGAAAGTGAATAAGGAGGGAATAAGATCAGTTGTTTTGTGCAATGCAGGCTGGGCAGAGACTGAGAAAGCTGAGAAGATATATCCCTCATTTCTGGAAGAAAATTGTCATGGGGAAAATGGAGCTGACTATACCATGCAAAATCTTCTTGCACAATTTCGCTCAAAATGGATTTGTCATAGATACTGTTAAAGCAGATTATACAACCGAACTTATGTTCCCTCTATTCTTACTCCATGCAAACCTACTCCTCTTCCTATGTTACTTGTTTCCCAATAATTGCCAGAATTCTGGGCGCATCTTTGGGTCTCTCTCTCTCTTCCTCTGTATCTTTCCAACACTAAACATTGTTGGTAATACCTCCTAGGTGCTCTCAAATTCCATTCTTTGACAGCTCTACTGCAGCTACCCTGGTGCTGCACACGAGCAATCTCTGCATTATCGCCAAAGCTTTCTAACCGGCTTCCTGCCTTCTTTCCAAACAACTCTGATACAGACCTCGCAGATAGAGAAAGTCTTCCAAGTGAAAATACAATCACGCCAAAACCTCCAATGCCTTGCAAATTAGATTAGAATAAAGTCTAAAGTCCTTAACATAATTCTATATTACTTATCCTCAACCTTCACAATAATTCACATTATAGTAAATTTCCTTCAGCTCTTTGATTTCACCTTGGGCTTTCTTTCCTCCATGATTTTTGTTTGTGTGCTTGTTTGTTTGTTTACATGCTTTTCCTTTAGCGTGAAAAAATTCTTTTTTCCCCGCACCCCTCAAGTCTCAGTCAACTTATCAAACTATCAGGAAAACTTTCTTGATCACACCAAATCCTGGTTAGTTGTTCTTCATGTGTTCCCACAATATCCGGTCCTCCTTCATTTCAGTATGTCACCCATTTATTTACTGTATTACAAGTTAACTCATGTGTATATTTCATTTCTTGTAAGCTTTGCAAGAACAGTAGCTAAATTTATTTGTTATAGTATCCTCAATAATTGAAACAGTGTCTGGAACATAGTACAGGCTTCATAATTATTATTGAAATGAAAGACTAAGTGAATCCTGTGAATGAAACTCATGGTGCAAAACCATGCTTGGATTCACATGAGAATATATTTCTTCTCCTTGACAAGAATAAGTAGAGTATAAACAACTAATCTAAAGCTTTTATTATTTCAAACATTCAAAGCTTAGGATCACTCTGCATTTCTGTCCCTTACAGGTGGATCTAAGTCAATAAAATAAACTTCCCTTACCGTTACAAGGGATATTGACATATTTTTAAATATTTTATTTTTTCTCTTTTATTGCAATAGGATCAGAGCCTCATTCTGCCTTTAGTATATATTGCTCTATATTCTGGTTAACTGTAAATTACAACCTAAAATGGACAGGGGAATATAAGACATAATTCACTTACTATTAAAGAAAAGTCATTCATCTTGGGGATGCCCATTTTCTATAAGCCCCAAAGTTTATTGCAGGTAAATGAATCAAGGTCAAAGCCAAGGGATTATTGTGCTAGATCAAAGAAAGTTTGTGACCCAAGGTTCCTTGGTAGATAACTCAAACTATGCCAAAATCTGATATACAAAAATAAGATAAACAATGATAAAAGATGCTTGAGCTTGAAGCCCATTGCTGAATCATCAACACGCTAGAAACAGTTGTGTTAATTTGAGCAAAACAACTTCTGGCTTAACTATTAAGCAAAATGGGTCTTTAGCCCTACCTTTCCTAACCCACACTTGTATTTTTTTTTAAAGAACTCTCAAACATAGTAATGTTGCCTCTGAGGAACATCCAAATACTGAAGACATGTGATATCTAATAGGCTCATAGAACTCTTAGAGGATGGTCTGCAGTAGAACTCAAGTGATCCCCACAGTGTTGTTCGTTGTCCTGTATTGAGTCTACCCAGAAGGAACTGCCTTCCAGGACACCAGGAAGCAGTGATATATCTCTGTGCATACCTAGGGACCTTAGAGTACCCAGAAAATAATGAATCCTTAATAAATATCTGATGAATTACAAGGCGAGAGCGGGAGTGGGGAGAAAGAAGTGATCAGATATATACTTTTGCTGATTAAGGGAGAACAATACATATTTTCAGTTGAGAGAAAATGAAAAACAACTAAATTAAGCACAGTACTATTCAAGGCAGAGGGAAAAGAGCTGCTATATAATGGCTACCCATGCTCTTCTAGCCTCTTATTACCTTTAAATAATGTGTTCCATTTGGGCCTCTTGTCCTGAAAGGAAGCTGATGCCATTCTACTGATGAGGCAACTAACTAACACTCAGAAAGGCTTGAAATGGACTTTTTCTCAACTAATAAGTAGTAGAACCAGCAGTGAAAACCAGTATTACCATTTCTAAATCCTACTTTCTATTTAGTTGCTACTACTGACAGGGGTAAGATTTACAATTAAAAAAAAAGGTATTTTCTGTAGCTTCCTGTTAAAAATTTTGTCCAAAATGCAGGTAAACCTTATAATAACTCTCTAGAACTAAGGACCATTTTCATCACTTCCCACTAGAAAGAATGGTGAATTGCACTGTTCGGTCAGAAATCAAAGGATAAATTAGGTTCTTGCCGCAGCACATTTCCTTGATGCATATGCAATATCAATCAAAATATCTCTTGATGACTCAGTGGGAATGAACAGCAGGAATGTCTTCAATATCCAGCAGGAAGTTTGGTCTGTAGCCTGTTCCAAGAATTATTTAAGAAGGAAGAAGTTTGCAGGAGGGCATAAAATTGCTTCTGCTAACTCCTTATTAACCAAACTCTAGCTGGGCTTAGATCAAACTTCCCCAAAATGTTCAGATGCCATGCATTCCCAGCTTACAGATACAAATCCGTTAAGTCGATTTCAAAATATATAAAATACATGTTTGAAATCCACATGCTGAGCAAATATCATTTTTATTTTGAAGAGTAATGGTGTCCTTTAAAAAATTTTAGTGAAAGGTAAAAATGATTCTAAATCTCCTTTCTCTCTGAATAGTGCAAATAAATTAATTCAAAGATTACAGGTGCCAAAGTGCCCAGCTTTCAGGTGGAGTACAGTTCTATTGCCTCTTTTTGGAATCTGAAAACAGTGGAGTGTCGGAGAGGATATCACAAAACTTTGGAGCACCCTGTATTTACTGCCAACCCCGACATCTTTTTTGCTGGAAGCCCTTCTCTGGTAGTCTCCTTATAGGAATCATATAAGGTAACCATCAAGCTCCGTACTTTCATCCAGCAACTTTTTACCTTGTCCAAAAGCCCTAATCTGGCTTTCTTACTCTCCTCCATGGCCTCCCTTTGACCATAGGATATAGCTCAGACTTTCGTATAGGTATGCCACATCTCCAATCATCGTTTCTGTTTCACTTGCCACTAGTTCAATGTGCTTCAGTCATCTTTTCCAGTTCTGGAAAATGCCATGCTATTCTACTAGTTCCCTTCCATCTAGTTTTCCATTCTAGCCCTTGGCTGCCTGGTGGACTCTATTCATCCTTCAGGACTCAACGTTAAGGCTATATTCTTTATGAACTTAAATTGGAGAGGAGAAGTAACTTTCTTGTCCATTTTTGTATTTTCCAGGTCATATTCAGAACAGAACTTGATTCATAATAGGCACTATATTAGTGCAACTTAATAAATTAATATGATACCTTCTCCGTATTCCCAGGGTGGAAATTCTTCTGGCAGACTGCAGCACCAATTTCCATCTAAGGCTCTCCAGTCTGCTGGCCTGCCCTAAATATTTCAGGCTTGCAAGGCTACCACACAATCACATGAGCCAATTTTTCAATTCCTTGAATTCTCTACCTCCTTCTGTTATATTTCTCTGGAGAATCTGCTTGATAAAACAGTTAATGATGTATATTTGCTTAGATTGTCTCCCTATTAGACTGTGAAATCCTATTTATCTTAGAAACTCTAGTGCCTACCACTTTATATGGCTTATGGCTTTAAATAAATATAGCCTTTGTGGACCATAAAATTTTATGATCATTAAAAAAAGTCCTCTATTTCTGAAAATCTTTGTTTTTATAAAAGCCAATTCTGATCTCATTCTTTCCCAAACATCTATTGCTTTTAGTCTATAACTAGTAACAAATAAATATGGAATTCCTAGCATGATGAAAACGATAGTAAACATTCACATGGTGGTCATTATGTGCCGGCTACTGCTTTGATTTCTCTATACATATATTCTTACACATGGAAGACATATTATCTAACCTTCTCTCAGAAACTAGGACATGCTATTATGACACTAGTACATAATTATTACCAAAACTGTTCTATAAATGAGAAAATTGAGGCACAGAGAAGTTAAGTAACTAATCTCAGACCACAGAGCAAAGATAATAAACTCAGGTATACCGATTTCAAAGTCCATGCATATAAGCATTACTCCATACTGCATTTAGACTAGGTATTTATGCTTATGTTTCATAATTAATCCCCATAACAATTCTATATTTTCATTATCATCTCCCATTAACCAACAAAGAAACAGAGGCCTAGAGAAATTAGTTAATTTATCCCAAATCTCATAGCTAGTAACTATCCAGGATCAGAATTTGCCTGACTACGTCTTTTAATACCCTTTCCACTGCTCTTTCAGAGCCATAGCATATAATTTATTTACATTGGCTTCATATCTTTTAGACTGCTTTCTCCAAAGTAATTTTAAATATCTTAGTGCTTATTTTATACATTATATACATAATATTAGTGTACCTTCCTCACCGTTTATTACAATTACAGGCATGCAAAAACTAATAGCAATTGTTATCCTACTAATTAATATTAAATGGGACCCACAGAATCAATTGTGAATCTTTTTATGTCAAAGAGCTGGAATATGAGAATGGTCCGAATATAACGATATGGGCCATGCCAAGAGAATAGAGATCCAGGGAAAATTTATGGCTTTGGGTTATTATTCACTCAGCATGAAATTGAGAAGTAATTTAGTCTTTTGGGTAAAACACAAGTAACTCAAAAATTGTGGAGTCTTCTGTTTTTAATACTACTTTATATAACTTTCTACACGTAGGTTCTCAGTCTATGAAATGGGGAGAGAGAACAATTTACTGGCATTTACCCCAATATAACAGCCTCTTCTTCTCACTTTCCTTGTACAGTGCTGTACAGTGTTCTTTTGGATGCTGGAGTTTCAAAATATTTTATTAAAACAGTCTTTGCCTGTTTAATAGTTGTCTGGATGGAGGGACTGATTCATGGAGCTTGCACTCTATCCTACCTATTCAGTACATCAAGATAATATATATAGTATGATGGAAAAATCATAGATTTTATGTGAACAAACATAGGTAGACACCCAATTTGCACCACTGAGTTAAGGTCTTCAAACTTTATTACAAAAGTGAGGATATAAAAATTTAAAAATAACTCTAATTCCAGTTCTTTTTCCTTATATTGTGATAAAAGAAAAACTTTTCATGCAAATTGGGATCTCACAGCTTTATTGAATGATGCATTAATTGGGTAGCATCCATTCAGAAAGCAGAACAGAATGCCCCACTGAGGGAGTGGACAGGGAGACACATGTAGTGCAAACCTGGAAGCAAGTGAGGAAATGTTCGATTGACTGACATCAAGTTTCTGTTTTATATGGGAGTGGGGAAGGCGTCTTACAAAGCAGAGAGGGGACATATGTTGACTGGTATGGTACACTTGTCTAATCTGATAAACTGTCTCTACTGGATCAGAACCAGTTTTATTATCAAGTTTCACTTAAAAGCAACCCTGTAGGGTATGTTCCTTTTTCTCAGAAACCTTTGCAGGCGATTGGTTTTTGGCTTCTAGGAAAGCCCTTCTCAGAAAAGGATCCCCTCCTGACCACACCGAATGCAGGCAGCCATTTTATCTACTTAATAACTGTAGCTACACTCTTCTAAATATATTTATAAAATACAGTGTGAGTAGTCTATTAGATACTGTGCTAGAACAGGAAGATTAAAATGATCAAGACCTTAACTTTGTTCTGATAGTCTGTTGTTTTGCATCTATATTTTCATATAACCAACCTTATTATGTGTATGCCAAGGTCAAAGCAAAGCAAAACAAAAAGCACATTTACTATTCTGAATATTAAAGACAGATTTTCTAAATATATTCAATGTAAATATTTTATTTCAGGAGACAAAAATAAAATTCTTAGCATTTATTTTTAAGAAATAAAATAAATTGTGCATTGGAAAATTAGGGCCTCTTCAACTAAGAAATATTAAAACAAGGTTAACAGGATAAGAAATGCATGAGTTATTTCTTAAGCTTATTGCAAAGATCAGGAGAATAAGGCAGAGAAGAGCTCCTGAGAAGTAAGTAGTAGCATGCTAATGTCACATGCTAGTAATGATGCATAAAAACTCTCTTTATCAGATTCCTTAAGATATAAGAATAAGTATTAGAGAACTTTTATTTTATGCTGGAAGCCTGTACTTGATTAATGTTATACACATTCAATCACCCATTGCTAGATTTTAGGTTCAAAAGGACAGGAAACATGTCTACCATGTTCATTCCTGTGCCTGCAATATTGTACCTATTGCATAGTAGGCCTCCACTGTATACTTAATGAAAAAAAAGGACTCATGGTATATCAAAATTAATGAAAACTATGAACTTTATGTCTTCATTTCAATGCAATTTTTGGTTGCCCTTTATGACCCCTCAGAACACATCTCTGCTATGGTAAGCTCAATGTTCCTTATTAGAGTAAATATTAACATTAGTGTAAGGGTGCAGGGGTAGCTCAGTACTAGAAGGCCATCCTGTCATGTGGGAGACTGGGATTTAATTCCCAGGCCCTGCACTCAAACAAACCATCAAAAACCATTACTGTAAACCCAATGAGGTTCATGTTTTAAGCTCTAGCAAAAGCTTCTTAAAATTTTATTATATTTTTCCAAAATACTTGAGAATAAACAAGTCAGTTTAGACATACCACTTGTATGTCAGACTAACCAAAATAACACTTGGATATCAGACTAAACAAAATACTAAGCCTTTAGTATATGCCTGACATGGAATTAATACTCTGACATTTTAAATGCTTCTTCACTTAAAATGCAGGGAAAGCTAGGACAATTGTATAGAATGAAAAAGCAAATGATGATAGAGAAGAAATCAATTTCAAGCTCCGTAAGTATAATATTCAGACCCATCTTTGCCAAATAGATACCCCAGTCTTGTGAAGCGGTTTTGGGCAAGAAATTCTTCCCAGATATTTTCACCAAAAAGAAAAAGGGTAATCAGGTTTGTGATGTGATGAAATGATGAAGAACCACACCTAAATAGTTCAAGGAAAAATTCCAAGAGCTCACTTTTCCTGAAAAAAAGGGAATGTTCCCATAGGACTATATTATGCCTGTATCAAATTGTCATAGAAAGCAGCAAAAAAAAAAAAAAAAAGCCAAAATGTGCTCTGTAAATAAAGCCAGCAGGAAAACAAGAGTATCAAACTGGGCAAGGTATATGCAAAAGGAACCAAAAATACAAAAAACAGAGGATTTTAAAATCTATCTCTACTAGTGAAGCTGGCTTGTGATTTGGGGCAAGAAAATAGCATCTCTGTGAGCTTCCCTCTCCTCATCTCTAAAACAGAATGAGCCACACCGCCAGAGGCACACAATTATCTCAAAGAGATAAGAGGACAATGAATGTAAACGTGCTTTGAAAACCATTAATTTCCTTTATCTATTTATCATTATTATGACTGTGATTTCAGATTTGCTGTGGGGTGGTAAGGCCACAAGTTGCAAAGACTCAGAATTAAATACAGGCCTGGCAAAGGAAAATCGAAATAATTTTAATCAGAAAAGAAGTATCCAGAAAGGGAGGTAGGCAAAATAAATCTCTCCTTTTCTGTTTTTATTTGTTTGTTTAATCCACCATGTATTCTGGAAATTCGTCTTTCAGTATTCTTTTTCTCTATAACACTTGTGATATTTCTGGTGATTTCAAAACTTAGCAATTACGAAGTTTTGTATAAAAAAGAGCTCTTTTTCACTGTTATTCTGTAGTACATATGCTTTAGACCAAAGTAGCTGAAAGCATTAATGCAATAAAACACAATTACACAGCTAAATTATCTGTTGAATTATTGATGCAATATCGACTCATTTAGTATTTCTCATAACAAATGGGCAGAATATACACTTACAGGTTAATATGTCCTCCCAAAATGCACAGCATTTGTACCCATAAATTTAGTAATTTTATCACCCTATGTTTTATTAAAATCCATTAGATTCCTTCAGAGGCAGAAGGTCAAAGAAGAACAGAAAAATAAAACGGTGTTCTACACTAGTTTAGCAAGTTTAAACAGACACAAAAACAACGCCAATTATGTAAGTTCTCTCATTTTAATTACCAACATCCATTTTCTGTTAATTCTCCATAATGTAGAGATGTGGTTAAGCAATTGAAACTGTTTAATAGCTCATAGACTCTTTGGCCCCAATTATCTATCTCTACATGCCTTGGCTCTTCTTTTTGCTGGAAAATTTTCTGTATTTACTAAATTTCTGAGACATGCAGATAACCCAGAGAAGCATTTCAATACCATGATACCAAGGATACTGTATATACAGCAATTATTTGCATTTGGCAATTGTTTAATTACACAAAATGTTTTTACATTCTTTACTTTAAACAGTACATACATTATTTACATATATATTTTTTTGCATGGGCAGGCACCAGGAATTGAACCCGGGTTTCAGGCATGGCAGGCGAGATTCTGCTACTGAACCACCATCACCCCACCCACATGATTGACTTTTCCATAGTTGTTCTGTCTATGTAACTAATTAGCACCCTGAGAATAGAGACCATGTCTTAAGCTCATCTTTGTGAATGTCTGGAATGTTTTGAAAATGTACTAACTTTGTAGACAAATTAGTACGTACTAAAATTACTTAAATATTCAAATTCTCAGTCATTAAATGAATGCAATAGCAGATGCTATTTTCATTATAACGGTAGCCTAACTTCAAGTTAAATATAATTTTGATATCATATTTCAATATGATAAATACTGCCAGAAAGAGTAGCAATGAATATCCTCAAACAAGGCCTTTTTTAAACTAAATATCATCCTGTGGATTAGTTGTCACATAATGAGGTTCTGCGTACTGGCAGCTATAGAGTAAAATGTTGAACTTTACCGAGTTTCCAGGTAATTACTTTGAGTAAATATGGGACCTCCAAGTTCTTAAATGTGGGGTTGAGTATTTGTCATTTTTGACATTTCAAGTAAATGCTCTAAACTGCTATAGAATTTTTAGGATTTACTCTTCATCAGTTGCCCTTCTAAAACCTTTTTTAAAGAAGCAAAATTTGGTCATACATCATGAACGGGAATAATGGGGAAGTAGTAAGAATATTATTTTTTTCTTTTCCCCTTTTGGATAAAAAATGTTCTTCAGTGCTTTGGGTGTCACATAAAAATAGCAGAACTAAAGTGTAAATAAACTGGAAACAAGTGTGATTTTACTGAGGAAGAGAAATTCTTTAAATAATTTCATTTTATCAATTAAGGCTCTGCCAGTACAGAATGGGTCTTCAATAACACCTGCTAGGCATACTGAGAATTCTCAACAGCTGTGAGTATATAGTATAGTAAAATGGAAGAACTCTCCAACTTCTGTCATAGACCTGAGATATTCAAGGAAATGTGGGCAGCATCTCACAAGGTTGATGGCTAACGGTAGTGCTTACATAGATGAACTGTCTATGTGAAGTATAAAAGTTCGCTCTGACTTTAATATGAGGAATTAATTCTAACTAATTATTAGGAAGCAGGCTGAAGCATTTTTTTCTAAACTGTCCCATACTCCTAATATCTCCTTCAATTCCTTTCAACTCTGTCATGCCGAATCAAAACCCAGTTTATAGTGAAACCTCAGTCACCACCACCATCTCTGCAGAAAAAAAAAAAAACACTTCGTTTTCTGTGAATCCTTTGTATTTGATACATACTTCCACTTTTGCATTTCTCACATGGGAATATAATGTATTTATGGCATGTTGGCTTCCCCAGTAGACTATGAATACTGATAGCAAAGAACTCGGTCTTGTATGTCTTGGAAACTCAAGCATCTAACACAATTGTTGGGATACAGTCTACTCTTAACAATTGGTTGCTATTACTATTAAAGGCTCAGATATTTGTTACTGAAAATTTTCTGTCACACTGTGGCTCATCCTGATTCTTCAACTGAACAAACAAAAATTAAGATTATTCAGTTTTGTAGGCTCTAGCGTAACAGGAAGAAAAGGGGAACTATGAAAGGGCCTGAGCAATGATGCTTCTGATGAAGAGAAAGAAGTAGGCCTTAGCAACCTTGGGCTAGATATGCCTTTATCAGGGATATTCTACCCCTGATCGTGGCACACCTGGATACATTTCATCATTCAGACCCCCTTAATTATCCAATCTAAAGTAATACACATGCCACCTTATTTTAATTCTCTGCACAGTATTTATCTTAGTCCGATTACTGTTGCTTATTTATTTTTTAATGTATGTGTTTGTTCCTTGCCTCTCCCACTACAAGATAGGTTTCATGAAACAAAGGTGTTGCCCACTGCTGTTATCTGCCAGGGTCTAGAACGGTGCCTGGCTCAAAGTACGTACTTAATAAATACTTACTGAAAGATGAATTGACTTAAAAGCAAATTATTTGCCAAATTTTGTATTGTGAAATCCACTTACTACCTAAGAGTGTACAGCAAAACTCTCAGGTTAGACTAATAGATTAAGGGATTAAGGGAGAACAGACTCATTTGTCTCATAAAGTCAGCCTGGGTGGGAATGGAAGAGACAAAGGTAATGATGCCCAGAAGCAACTTCAGAGTAGAGAAAGTTAGTGCTTGGAGATAACAATGAATGAAAATTGATGAGAAAATAAATGTTCAATTAAAGGGCTTCCTTGATAGCTGATTGAACACTAACACATGTGTGAGAAAACACTTTTATTAAAATCTGGTGATCATCCATGCCAATTAGAATTTGAAATTGGAAGGACACTATTCATATGGAAATCAGTATGCAAATGGAAGAGAAAATACTGAGTCCATCAACCCTGTTTCCTATATTCTCTGGGCACAGTCTCATTTTAAGTGCAGCCATGTGGACTGGCCTAATAGAATGTGGATGAAAGTGTTTATCAATTCAAAGCCTGGCTCTTAAAATCTCCCAAGAGATCCTCCACAATTTCTCTCAGGCACACAATTCAGCGGATGATTCTGAGATGCCACTGGACAGGCTACCTATCAAACACCCAATCGCACTGTGAAGTGAAGGAGACATTATCTTCTGTTAAGCCACTGAGATGTGATATCCTATGCTAATATTCATTATTTTTCTTGCCCACTCTGCTTCTCTTCCCCCACTGCTCTATGAAGGCCAATGATCAAGATACCCAGTCCCCAGGGTGTCAGTTGATTGGCCCAGAGGAAGAAATAAGACTCAAGTCAGGGCAGTTGAAGTTCTATTTTAGGACCCTTTTCTTTAAATAGAATTAAAGGAAAAATCATTTCCCCACTACATTGTTGAGGTCAGAAGATGTGGAAGTTTGAGAGATGGAAGCAGAAAGAAAGAAGGATGCCATATGAGCAGCTGCAAGCATGACAGCTTGGGCTTCCAGCATCTCAGAGACCCAGCTAAACCCTACTTTTCCACAACTTTCAGAGATACCCCATTATTCCTCTAGTGAATTCTCACTTTTTCTGTCTAAGATGTTAGATTTCTGTTACTTGCAAGCAAGAATCCATGCATAACATAAAGGCTGAGTAGATACTTATTTTAAGAAATAGAATTGTATGGGACCTGTGAAAACCGTATATATGGTTATTTCCTGCCCTCATGTCATGAGCAAATGTGAGCCATGAAGCACTAGGTTGTAGGAGAACACGGAGTCCATTGTAAGAGAAAAGGAAAAAGGAGTACCTTAACTAATCAAATGACTAGGCTTTTCTAAATTAGACAAGGATGTTACTAACATAAATGTATGGAGGAATCACCTCAGAATTGTGCTTAAAAGCAGATTTGGATTAAAGTTTTATGTCGGGTCTGAGGCTCTGTGTTTCTAACAAGTTTCCAGGTGTGCCCATTGCTGGTCTGCTGAACACTTGTGTAGAAAGATTCTCAAGTGGATTGTGTATCTCTCATGGGTGCCCCTGCCCCCGGCATGATGCTGGGTAGGGAGCACTAGATAGGCTATTTGTGGCCCCTCAAGCTTTCTTGGGTCTAGAAGTGTAGTCTTCAGATCAGCAGCATTGGTGTCATCTGTAAACTTCTTAGAAATGCAAACACATGAGCTCCATCTCCACCTACTGAATCAGATACTCTGAGCACAGGGTCCAGGAAACTGCATTGAGCTCTTTAAGCAATTATGCTTGTTAAAGGTTGAAACTTCTATGGAAATCATGGGGCTATAAACTGACAAAATATCTGTGAAGAAATATCACTTTCATCAACCTCAGAGCTATGAGAAGAAAAAGAAAAACAGACACAGGCCAAACAGAGTTTTTGGAAAGCTGGGTTAGCCTGAATAACATTTCCCACTCTTTATGTATGTTTACACCAGAAGCAAACCTCTGGAGTACTGGGTGGCATGCGCAGTGAAGGGAGGGCAATGTGCTGGAGACCACAGGGTGTCCATGTTTCTTCTGGACTCCACATGCAAGCCACAGCCTCTCAGAAAAGCAGTTTCCTAATATGCAAATGTGGATGGCTATCATTTTTTTCCTGCATGTCAGAGAATGGAACATCAAATTTGATGCTTTATATATCGGACTTTGAAAACTCTAAGCTCCTGGGTACTTAACGGTAGTTGATATTTATATAAAGAGGTTTTCAGTCACCCCCAAGGAGTGTTTCTGATGGGGGAGGGGAAGAAGGGGAAGAATTTACTGAATACAGACAGATAAATTTGTAAAGAAAAAGAAGAGTTCAGGGAACAAAAGGGCCAATATGGAAAGAAATAATCTCCAGAAAGGCTTTATGCAATAGAGAGAGAAGAGCTGACCAGAGGTATATACAAAATCTTTGATCATTCTGCCCTTCCCCACTGTACCATGTGGTACACAAATGGCTATATGTTAATGACTGTCACTCTTGAAGGTATATATTCCATTTTCATCTCTTCCACTGGAATGTGAGATCCTTGAGAAAGTGTCTCTTATTTATTTTGAGTTAAATTTATTTTGATATATTTAATTGAACTGGATTAAGGTAGGGGAAAAGAATACCATCTCACGAGGAGGGCAGAACATGAGAAAAGGTATTTTTGCATAGGGAATATACCTCCCTCCCTGCCTATTACTATCCCTTTTTATGCTCAAGCCCAGCCTAAGGAAGGTGAGAAGCTGAGTGGGTATGATCATAAAACAAAGTTGCTAAGGGAAATGATTCATCATCGGGAGCCTTTGACTTAACCTGGACAATACCTTGATGGAAATAACGAAAAGAAAATAAAGACAGAGCTACCAAGGAGTAGAAAAGAGTAAGGGAAATTATGTTTTGTGCTTTGTGCTTCTGAGTAATGCTGCACAACATCGCTGAGTCCTCTGTTAAATTAAACTTACTATGTCTTTTCTTCTCCCAGGTTACCTTGTTTATGGACACTACTCCCCTCCACAAACACAGCATATTTGTGGTGCATCCCAGATTAAATTGTATGGCATACAAGATTCATGCCCAATTTGTGTCCTTCTCTGAAATGTTCATGAAGACAAACAGATGATCCCCATAATGACCTTTGTTGAATCCCTTGATACCTTTTTTCCCCAATGGCTGTTTTAGCATTTACAAATCACTTTTATTTTCTCTTTGCCAGCCAGATGGTTTTGAATCTTGGTAGTAGCTCTCTTCTCCAAACACACAGTTTTCTAAAAGATCAAATGAAGTTCATAGTGTCTTACTTCCATTTCTCCTGGATAACTCACATTTCTAAATGAGAAAGTCAAAATAAATCAAGAGCAGTAGAAAGCAGTTGTATGGGGGTCTTTATTCAGAGCAGTTGCCTTCTCTTCTCTATCTACTACAAGG
Organism: Tamandua tetradactyla; assembly: GCF_023851605.1. Classification (NCBI taxonomy): domain Eukaryota; kingdom Metazoa; phylum Chordata; class Mammalia; order Pilosa; family Myrmecophagidae; genus Tamandua; species Tamandua tetradactyla. Next base: position 63,456,231 of record NC_135334.1, on the reverse strand, counting down.
TGCATTTGAAGCGTGGTCTCAAGAAGATAGGGAGGGGGTCAGCGGACAGCTGATATGATGGAGATGATTAAGAGGCTTGTGGATATAAGACATCATCCAAGAAAGTCAAACCTCAAACAGACCTTTAAGCTTACTAAATCTTCCACCTGTACAACAGTTTTCATAGATAAGCAAACCATGACCTAAAGTGAGACAATGACAGAGCAGATGGTCAAAGTACAAACTGGAACCAGAATAGCCTACACAAAGACCTCTGGGAAGGAACTTACTCTCTGAGCAGGAAGGAGACAGATGTGATCATTCATGTTAAAGATAACAACAAAATGATTTTTACCATTTACTGAATGCCTACCATGTACTATACACTTTTGATCTATATCTCATAATCCTTACAAGAACATATAAGTTACATTATGACAATGCTCATTTTAAAGACACAAAACCTATAGCTCAGAGAGATTTAAACTATCCAGGTTTTAAAGTATACCTTTGAAATGTTAAAATGGTTATTTAATAACTTTAGTATATTTTAACCAGTTGCAGCACACTTCATCATCACTCTCCTTCCAATTCTTATTTAACAAATATGAACTGGATGCCTTCTCTGGAGTGAAAAGCTGTCCAGTTTGTGGTAAAAATTAAGACCATAGGTAAACTCCTTAATCTCTATGATTCTCTGTGTTCTTGCCTACAAAACTGAGGGCATATGAGTATCTGCCACATAGAGTGGAGGTGTGAACTGAGTGAGTCAATGCTGTAAAGAGGTCAGAGAGTAGCTAGTACATAGTGGACATTCCATGAATCACTACGATTACAGACAAGAACCCACGCCAGCAGAAGATAGCTGGGAATGGAGGTGGTAATAAAATACACTTCTTATTATCACCGAGTTGTCAATCTTGCTGTGGTTGGAAGAGGAACTTTTATAATTAATAGAGGAACTATTAATTATGAAAGGACCAATGAAATAAATACTCAAGGGAGATTCAAAGTATGGTAGATTAGCCCATTAAAGTTGGTTTGTTGTAAGGAGGATCAAAGAAAAGCACTTGTAATAAACAGCAATATGCTGGTTTGAGCTTTAGAGAGAAAAAAGAAAAAGTTCAGATACAGTGGTCTACCCCTTTACTTAAAGAATCCTTTGAGAAATCATCATTCCAATTTTAGGGGTGAGGAAGCAGGTTCAGAGAGGAAAGGTAACTTTCCAAGGCATAGTAACTAGCAATTATGTAACAACTTTAAATTAAGGTCTGTGTGACCTGAGCTCACATCCTGTGCACGTTCCCCTATAACCCAAGGCTGAGACACACAGATCCCTGCAGGCATATCAGCATGTTGACCCAGGTGTGTTATTGTTATTGGCTATTTTCTTCTGAAGAGAAATCTGTTATTCATTTTGATTGGGAGATTAAACTAAGACTCATGAAATAATTCAAATAAAACTGAACAACAAATTAGAGATCAGAACATTTTCAGATTAAATGTTACAGATGTTAACTTCATAGGGAGGTAAAATATGCTGATGCTCACGTAACTTGAGAGAAAATTTAAAACGCTGAAATTCTGAAACGGCTATCAGACCCAACGGCAAGACCTTTGAGGAACAGACATCTGCTATGACTATTGAGGGTCCATTACCACATGCAATGCTCACTGCAACCCTTCAATATGGATCATTATCTCATTTTGCAGATGACGAAACAGGTTCACAATCTGATCACAATCAAAGGTGGTCGAATCCTAACTCTGACTACAAATGCCATTTAATTTTCACTATACTGTTGGCTAAGAACCCTCAGAAAGTGCTGTTTTCACTTGATTCTGTGTAAGTCAGAATCTTAATGGACCATTTGATACAAATCAATCACCAGTACCTAGCAGTTAAGAACTTGATAGGAAAAGGAGCCTGAAACAAGTAAGAAGCTTCAGAAATAGAAATCAGACCTCTTTGGAGAGAAAAACTGGAGTTTCCCCATGTCATTCTTTAGTATTGACCAGTAGACCATGTAACTGCTTTCTCAGGATTTTATCCTAAGGAAAAAGTTCTAGCAAGAACGAAAAAAGCTTCATGTACAAAAATATTATTAAGTATTATTTATATTTCAGAAATATATTAGAGATAGTTTGGTGACCTACAATAAAGGAATAGTGCATCAGGTGGTTTAATATTATACCCATATAAAAATTAAAATTATAAAGACTATATTAAATTGTGGAAAGTTTATGTTTCTTAAAAAGAGTTATGTGTATGTGAGATACACACACACACACACACACATATATATATATATATATGAACTTTGTGTGTGACTTTTAACTTACCCTGTACAATGTGGAATAAGGCTACAGAGAACGACACTGTGTGGTAATGTGTAAAGTAATAAACAGTAGTGAGATTATGAGTAATTATTAACTACATCTTTAATTTTGTTTTATACTAATTTTCTGATTAAGAACAAGAACCATGATGACCATATATGGATATGTAACTTTCTTTTCTTTTTCATTAGGTGACAGAACATGGGAGTAAAAAGAAGCTAGCAGGGTCCTACACTTGACAAGCTGAGCCTGCTGAGTCATGCAGGATGTAGAATGGAGAGAGCAGCGAGACATGGCCAGGAAAGAGATCAAAGTCCAGGAGGCATTTTTCATACAACACTCTAAATGAAACGCACCCACTAGAACAACACCGTGTGAATGTTGCCTTGGGGTTGTACAACACTGGGTCCCTTGATAAAGGGAAACCACTTCTAGGTGCCTGTGAAGCAAAACTGCATTTATATCCCCCAAGATGCCACAGCACTGGGTTTTTAACTTTAAGACTTATTTGCACAGAAAATACTCCATGAACTTCTTCAGAATCTGCTAATCAATACTTAATTGAAATAACCCTTGCTGTATGGGAACTTTCCCTATATCCTCAGTTAGCCTCAATATCATTGTCATCCATGGTTCCACATGTTGGGGATGGAATCACGCCTCCCACAAAAGGCATTTTCAAATCCTAAACCCCAGTCCTATGATTGTGAACCCATCTGTTAATAGAATCTCTGAATAAATTACTAGTTAAGATAAGGCCAATATGAATAGGGTGGGACATAATCCATTATAACTGGGTTCCTTATAAAGAGATGATTGAAGAGAAAGAGTAGAAACCAGAGGAGGAGACAGAAAGAAATGAATCACGCCATCATGGAGGAAGATCAACAGTACAGACGTCAGGGAAAACATGGCCTGCTGATACTTGATGTTGGACTCTAGCCTCCAAAACGGTAAGATGATAAATTCTAGTTGTTTAAAGCATCCAGTTCTGTGGTATTTGTCATAAACTCCCCAACAAACTAACACAGAATTATAAATTTATTTATATATAAATTTATTTTTAATTCTAGCCTAGCATGCCTGCCGTGAATCACATAGCCTTGCACTCTGCAGAGTTATGAATTTCTTAAGGGCAGCAACTATGTGGGACTGGCAGGACATAGAACCAGATACTTAGGTTCAAATCCTGGATTTACCAATTGTTAGCTGTTTTAGTTTGGATTGCATTTCTTACCATTCCGGAGCCTTAGTTCTTTCACCTTTAAAGGGAGAATAATTTATGATACCTAATTCACAGAATTGTTCCTCTGGATTATATGAATGGCAAGGTGTAGAAATACATTTGATAATTTGAAATTTAATATAATTCCCTGCCTAAAACTAAAGGGGTTCTACTGATACCATGTAATGTAATGTACAGTATTATGCCTTAAAATGTGTCATCCAAGGAGTTGCCTTTATTGAAATTACTGGAGTAAATTATGAGTAAACTTTTTTTCAATGTGGGTTCCATTGTTACCTCTCCTTCTCTGATGAATTTAAGCAGAGAAATCAGCATTTGGAAGTTCCCTTCTTTAGACCTGCACTCCTCTGCATATGTAGCCCTTTCAGGTGAGTATGTCCTAAACTATTGGGTATATGGTGAGCTACTAGGCTAGACCACACATGGACTGGATAAACTAATATCCTTGGGAAGGAGATCCAGAGTCAACAGTGAAACAAATTAAAATTGACCTGCTTAGAAATTTAAAATAAGAAATTGAAAATAAGAAGATAATTCATTGCAAACTATACATATGAAAAAGTCTTTTTAAAATTTACTAGTGGGGCAAGATGGTAGCTTAGTGAGGTGTGGAATTTAGTTTGTCCTCCAGAGCAGCTACTAAATAGCCAGGAACAATTCAGAAAAACTGCTGGGGACACATCAGTGACCAGACACACAGTGTACACCAGTCTGAACCAGGTGGACTGGCTGAGACCCCACACTGTAAGTCCCCCAAGCCACTTAGACCTGCACCCCTCACCCAAAGGCACAGCAGGCTAGTTCCCCATGGGGAAAGGAAGCAGATTTTACTAGCAGCAAGGGCTTAACTCAACTAACCACCAATTCAGAATTAATTAGTAAATTCTGACTACTGAAAATGGGCCTCCAGCACAGGTAAACCTGGAATAAGCATTTAAGGAACTAGGAGGAGTTTTTGCCCTCATAGAGATGGGTGGGGCTGACAAAACAAAACAGGGCTTAGTTGAACAACATGAAATAATGGGCTCACCCTCACCCCCCCCCAAAAAAAAAACGGCACATAGAGTCTGGATATATATGTACCAACTTAAACTCTTGATTGACAAACTCGAGGTGAGGAGGAGGGATTTTGCTCTGAAGTTTTTTTTTTTTTTTGCTTTTTTCTATTCCTTAACAGTTCATTAGATAGAACTGGAAGCCTTCTCACCCTCCAGCACTGTCCAGGCAAGGGCAGAATTAAGCTTGTCTCAGAGACAAAGAAACTAGTCAGGTGAAAGGAATTAATTCCCTGAAAGCTGTACCTTTCCAAAGAGCAAAGTGGGGCCCAGGTCAAGCTGGATCTCTTCTTCAAGGAATTCAGGTACCAAGGCCTAGAAAACTGAAGCAGTTAATGTTGACCTACAACCTCACCTCTGTTTCAAGCATAGCCCCTGGCATGGAGAGTCTCCTGAAATTAAAGGCCCCACATCACTTTATGCTGGTGGAAAGCCATGGGCGGGCAAGCACCACATGCTGGGCAGGACAGGAAAAGCAAGGAGTCTAGAAGCTTCATAGGAAAATGTGTCAATCTGCTGGGTTTTACCTTCAGAAAAACTGATCTGGTGACTCTTCCCTCTTGAGAGGGGGCCAGTCCAATTTGGAAAAATCTGTCTGGGGTCTATAATATCTGGGGAGACCCTCCTCAAAGCAAAACAAAATTTTAAAAAGGCTCCATATAGGCAGGATAAGAAACAGAAAAACAAGAACTGAACAATTCTGATCAGTTAAATAGAACCTATGCTAGAAGTCTAGAATAAGTTGAACTGAATGTCAAAGAACAGAGAAAAGAGCTATCGAGCTAGAAAATTCTAGGTAAAAGAGTGAAAACAACTTCCAGAATGAACTAATTAAGGAATCAAATGTCTAGATGCCAGCAAAAAATAATGAGTCATACCAGGAAAATTGAAAATATGTCCCAGTGAAGCAAACAAACCAAAAATTCAAATGAGATATAGGAGTTGAAACAACTAGCTCAGGATGTTTGAACACACATGAAAAATCTCATCAAAATCAAATCAGTAAGTTGAGGGAAGATATAAAGAACACATTGAGCAAAAAAGAAGAAATCATAAGTTTGTGAAAGGCACAATAGAAAAAATTAAAAAAAAAAAGGAGACCAACAACAAGAAATTTGAAGGGCAGAAGAAAGGATTAGTGAACCAGAGCACTGGACATCTGAAATCTGACACACAAAAGAAAATATAGGGAAAAGAATGGAAAAATATGAGCAGGGTCTCAGGGAATTGAATTACAACATGAAGTACATGCCTATGCATGTTGTGGGTGTCCAAGAAGAAAAAGAGAAGGGAAAAGGAGAAGAAAGACTAATGGAAGAAAGCATCACTGAAAAATTTCCCATCTCTTATGAAAAACATAAAATTACAGATCGAGGAAGGGCAACATACCTAAACAGAACAGAACCAAATAGACTTACTCCAAGACACTGACATCTCAGATGTCAAAGAGAAAGAGAGAATTGTGAAAGCACTGAGGGAAAATCAATCCAGCACATATGGGGGAAGTCCAATAAGTCAATGAATTTCTCAGCAGAGACCATGGAGGTGACAAGGGACTGGTGTGATATATTTAAGATTCTAAAAAGAAAAACTGCCAACCAAGAATTACCCAGCAAAACTGTCCTTCAAAAATGCGGGGGAGATTAATATATTTTCAGACAAACAATCACTGAGAGAATTTGTGACCAAGAGACCAGCTCTGTAAGAAATACTAAAGGGAACACTGTAGGAAAACAGAAAAAGGCAGGAGAGAGAGAGGTCTGGGGAGAACATAGAAATGAAAGACTATCATGTAAAGGTAAAAAGAGATAAAAAGTAGATATGACATATAAAATCCACAAGAGAAAATGGTAGAAGAAAGTACTGCATTTATAGTAATAACACTAATGTCAATGGATTAAACTTCCCAATCAAAAGCCATACACTGGCAGAATGGATTAAAAAACAGGACCCATCTATGTGTTGTCTACAGGAGACTCATTTTTTACCAAAGCACAAAAATAGGTTGAAAGTGCAAGGTTGGGATAAGATATTTCATGCAAACAACAGTCAGAAAAGAGCAGGAGTAGCTACACTAATACCCAACAAATTAGACTTCAAATGTAAAACAATTAAGAGTCAAAGAAGGACACTATGTATTAATAAAAGGAACAATTCAACAAAGTAGACATAATAATCATAAATGTTTATGCACAGGGCCAGAGTGCTCCAAAGTACATAAGGCAAGCACTGACCGCACTGAAGGGAGAAATAGACACCTCTATCATAATAGCTAAAGACTTCAATTTCCTGCTCTCATCAATGGATAGAACATCTAGATAAAGGATCAGTAAAGAAACAGAATTTGAATTACAATAAATGAACTAGACTTAACAGTTACAGAACATTACACTCCACAACAGCAGGATACACAGTTTTCTCAACTGCTCATGGATTGTTCTCAAGGTTAGTCCATATGCTCTGTCCCAAAGAAAGTGTCAATAAACTTAGAAAGACAGAAATCACACAAAACACTTTCTTAGATCAAAATCGAATGAAGTTGGAAATCAATAACAGGCAGAGGACCCAAAAACTCACAAATAAATGGAGGCTATGCAGCACACTCTTAAACAGCCAGTGGGTCAAGGAAAAAATTTACAAGAGAAATCAGTAAATCTCTTGAGGCATTTGAATTCTACCAAGCACTCAAGAAAGAATTACTATCAGTCCTGCTCAACCTATTAAAAAAAGATTCAAAGCTATCTAACTCATTCTAAAAGCCAACATCACCCTCATACCAAAGCCAGCTAAAGACACTATAAGAAAATAAAATTACAGACTAATCTCCTTAATGAATCTAGATGCAAAAATCCTCAGCAAAATACTTGCAAATCGAATCTAGTGGTATGTTAAAAGAAGTATACACCATGACCAAATAGGATTTATTCCAGATACGCAAGGCTGTTTCAACATAAGAAAATCAATTAATGTAATAACCATGTCAACAAATCAGAGCAGAAAAAAACAGGATCATCTTGATTGATGCAGAAAAAGCACTGATAAAATTTAAAATCATTTTTTAATGAAAACACATCAAGGGATCAGAATAGCAAGAAACTTCCTACATTTGATAAAGTGAATATATGAAAAACCTACAGCTAACATCATCCTCATTGAGGAAAACTGAAAACTTTCCCTCTAAGATCATGAACAAGATAAGGATACCCACTGATACCATTGTTTTTTCAACATTGTGCTAGAAATTCTAGGCAGAGCAATTTGACAAGAAAAAGAAATAAAATGCATCCAAACTGGAAAGGAAGAAGTAAAACTCTCACTTTTTGCAGATGATATGAAACTATACGTTGAAAAACCCCAAAAATGTACAGCAAAGCTCCTAGAACTAATAAATGTGTACAGCAAAGTGGCAGGTACAAGATCAACACCCCAAAATCAGTAGTGTTTCTATACACTAGCAGTGAGCAAACTGAGGAGGAACAAAGAAAAAAAATCCATTTATAATAGTTACAAAAATAATAAAATATTTGAGAATAAATTTAACTCATGTTACAAAAGACCTATACAGAGAAAACTACAAGAAATAGCTAAAAGAAATCACAGAAGATCTAAATAAATATAAGGGCATACTGTATTCATAGACTGCAAGACTAAATATAGTTAAGATGTCAATTCTATCCAAATTGAATTATAGATTCAATGCAATACCAACTAAAATCCAAAAAACTTACTTTGCAGAAATAAAAACAAAACAAAATAAAGCAATAAACATTGGAAGGGAAGGGTGCCTGAATAGCTAAAAATATCTTGAGAAAGAAAAATGAAGTGGGAGGTCTCACATTACCTGAACTTTAAACCATATTACAAAGCTACATGGTCAAAATACCATGGTACTAGCATAAAGAAAGATATATTGACTAATGGAATCAAATAGAATGTTCAGATACAGACCCTGTCATCTATGGACAATTGATTTTAGATAAGGCTTTCTAGCCAACCCACCTGGGACAGAGCAGCCTCTTCAATAAATGGTGCTTGGAGAACTAGATATCCACATGGAAAAGAATGAAAGATGATCCACATTTCACAAATACAGATCAATGATAGCTAGGGTCTATAGTTAACAGTAGCATTGTAATATGTAACATTGTAATATTGTATAGAGTACAAAAATTAACTCAAAATGGATCATAGATCTAAACATTAGAACTAAGACAATAAAACTTTTAGAAGAAAATGTAGGGAAATATCTTATAAAACTTGTAATAGGAGGTAGTTTCCTAGACCGTACACCCAAAGCATGAGCACTTGAGAAAGAAATAGATAAATAGGAACTCCTCAAAATTAAATAGTTTTGTGCATCAAAGACCTTTGTCAAGAAAGTATAAAGGCAGTCTAGGTAAGGGGAGACAATATTTGGAAACCACATATCAGATACGGGTTTAGTATTCAAAATATATAAAGAAATTCTCCAACTCAACAACAATAAGACAAGCAACTCGATTAAAAAATGGTCAAAAGACATGAACAGACACTTCTCAGGAAAGGAAATCCAAATGGCTAAAAGGTACATGAAAAGATACTCAAATTCAGTGGCTATTAGGGAAATGCAAATCAAACTACAATGAGATATCACCTGATACCCACTAGAATGGACATGATCCAAAAAATAGAAAATGACAAGTGCTGGAGAGGATTTGGGGAAAGAGGCACACTTATTCACTGTTGGTGGGAATGCAAAATGGTATAACCACTCTGGAAGGGAGTTTGGCAGTTCCTCAGAAAGCTAGGTATAGAATTGATCCAGCAATTCCATTGCTAGTTATATATTCAGAGGACATGAGGGCAATGGACATTTTCACGCTAATGTTTATAGCAGCATTATGTGTGATTGCCAAGGGATGGAAACAGCCCAAATGTTCATAAACAAATGAGTGGCTAAACAAGCTGTGGCATATACAATCAATGAAATATTACACAGCTGTAAAACAGAATAAAGTCATGAAGCATGTAACAATGTGGATGGACTTTGAGAATATTATGCTGAGTGAAATCAGCCAGAAACAAAAGGACAGGTACTGTATGATCTCACTAATATGAACTAACATTAATGAGTGAACTTGGAGAAATAAAGTTAAGAACATATATTATCAGGAGATTGAAAAAGGGTAGAGATTGGTCAATTGGTGCTGAAGGAACACAGATTATGCAAAAGAACTAATTGTAAAAATTCAGACATGGATAGTACAATAGTACTCGAATGTAGCACAATAATATAAGTACACTGAATGAAGCCAAATATGAGTATGATAGAGGGAGATGTGTTGGGGTCATGTATGAATGCAGAAGGAAAGATAGAGGATAAAGACTGAGATGGTATAATTTAGGAATGCTAGAGTGGAAATTGCCGGATATAATTTCGGCCCCGTTCCTCTAGCTCTCTGCCTAGCAACCCCTAACATCATATTCAAGCCATCCCATTAGGCCCTCTGCTCTCGCCACACCCAATCCCTTGCTGCCACCCCTGGCCTCTTCACCAATCACGCGGCTCCCCCAGCCCCCACCAAATCCCCCCACCCCCAAGCTCCCTCTCTAGCAGCCTAATAAGGTCATAATTACCCCGCAGCCAATCAGCAAACCCCATCTGAATTCTCTCCCCTAACTCCGCCCTCCTAAACCTCTGTATATAAGCCTATGCACTTCCTCTAATAAACAAACGTTCTGGTGCGCACGCCTTGCCAGTTCCGCCAGTACCCGCGAGTCGTCCTTTGTCTCGCTGGCCCTCCACACCTCCGAGCCCCTGGGGAAACCGGCACGTTTCCTCCCCACACCGCTGGAAAGAAGACCCCAGGCGGGAGACCCGATATGCAGGACTCCCGCAGAAATGATAAAGGTTAAATGTACAAATTAAAAAGCACTTTTGCATGATGGAAAACAAATAAATGTCAATAATGCAGGGTGTTGAAAATAGATGGTACATAGGGAAAAGTACAATCAATACAAGCTAGGGTCTATAGTCAATAGTAACATTGCAATATGCTTCCACTGAATGTAACGAAGGCATTAGGCCATAACTAAATGTACACAGGCAGTGGTGGTGGGGAGGGGCATGGGAAAAAGGTATGGATTCTTTGTGGAAGAAAAGGAAATGTCTTCAGATAGATTATGGTGGCAAAGGCAACCTATACCCTTAGGCTGGTTTGTACAATGTGTGAATAAAACTGTTTAAAAATGAACAGAGAGAAACAAGTGCTTGAGAAAATGCAAAGAAAGGTATACCTATTCACTGTCAGTAAGGAAATGAGAGGTGCAGCCCCCTGGAGGGCAGTGTGGTGGTTCCAGAGGAGGCTAGGGGTAGGGTTGCCATATGATCCTGAAACCCCGTTGCTCAGTTTATAACTGGAGGAATTGAGCTGTGGGGACATGAATGGACACTTGCACACTGGTGTTTATGGCAGCACTGTTCCTGATCCACAATGAATGAGGTGGCCTAAGTGTATAAGGACTGAGGAATGAAAAAGGAAATGTGCGTAGACATACGATGGGCTACTGAGTGGCTTCCAGAAGGAATGAAGTTATGAGGCATGCAACTAGGTGAATGCAACTTGCAGACTGTATGTTGAATGAAAAATCAGGAACAAAAAGGCAGATATTTTCATGCCTCCATCATATAGACTACCTATAATACAGAAATTCAGTGAACTGAAGTTGAGAGCATGGGCTATCAGGTTGGGGCCTATCATAAAGAGTCTTTAAGCTCTTACGGCAGTCACACACATTCAGAAGGCGTGATTCAATTCTAAATTCTGAGATACTGTGTTGCTTGTATATAACATGGTCATTCCCAGAAACTTTGGGTATTTATGTTACACCTAAAACTCGGAGTAAGAGCACTGAAGCTATAAAAGTCAGCAGTACCCCATACAGGAACTGTTTAAAAAGTTGAAAAAGTGATCAGACTTCAAGTAGAGATATGAATGAAGCTGATCTGAATAGAACTAAGGCATATCAGAATACAGGGTAAAGTATGATATCGTCCATATTTTAAAATTTCAACTTCTGTGTGAGACCAAATGGAGAGATGTCTATTTGGCCCAAAATGTGTCTTTTGGGTAGCATACTTCCTAAGTTAGCTTGTATAATCAGTTTAGCTGAATACCATAAATACATGGAATCTTGAACAGGGCGTGAAATTTTGTTGGTTTGTCAAGGTTAGTGTGATGCCCCCATCAATCCCAGAGTCATTTGGGCAGTGAATAAAGGGGTATTTACAAAGTCCCCTTGCGGGAATGTGGAGAAAGGAGGAAATAGTCGATTTGTCCCTTCAGAGAATTTCTGATATTCTCTCAAGCAGTGGGGACAACCAATTCAATAGGCCGAGACCTCAATCTTGGGGCTAATCCCTATGAAGCTTATTCCTGCAAAGGATAGGCTAAGCCTACTCACATTTAGGCTTAAGAGTCACCCCTAGAGAATCTCTTTTGTTGCCCCGATGTGATCTCTCTCTCTAAGCCAACTCAGCAGGTGAATTCACTGCTCTCCCTCCTACATGAGGCATGACTCCCAGGGGTGTAAATTTCCCTGCCAACATGGGACAGAAATGCCAGGATAAACTGTGACCTGGGATAAAAGCACCGAGAAAGGCTTTTTGACCAAAAGGGAGAAGTGAGAAATGAGGTAAAATACAATTTCAGTGGCTGAGACATTTCAACCAGAGTCGATAGGTTATCCTGGAGATTATCCTTATGAATTACATAGACAACCCTTTTTAGTTTAGGGTATGCTGGAGTGAAGAACCAGAAAGACTTGAGCTATGTTCCAGTACCCTCAATTCATGAAGATAATTGTAAAAAGATGTAATGTTTACAATGTGATTGTGATTGTGAAAACCTTGTATCAAATGCTCTTTTTATCCAGGGTATGGACAAATGAATTAAAAATCATGGATAAAATAAATAGTAGGGATAAAGGGTAAAAAAAAAAAAAAAAAATTGGGTAGATGGAAATACTAATGGTCAATGAGAGGGGGGATAAGGGGTATGATACATGTGTTTTTTCTATTTTCTTTTTTTTGGAGTGATGTGAGCAGTCTAAAATATTATCATAGTGATGAGTACACAACTATACGATGATAGAGCTATTAATTGTACAACCATATATGGAATGTATATGTGTGAAGATTTCTCAATAAATTTATTTAAAAACATACTTCTCTTTAATAAAGATTCTATTGAGATATAAAATAGTCTTCATTTCAATCATCCTATCATCCTTTTCTCTTGTGTTTTGAAATTATAGTGATGCTTGTTTGAATTTTGCAATAATTAGCTCTTTTGCTTTTCAATGATTTTTTCAAAAATTAAAAGTTATTCATATATGGCACAAAGTTAGCAACATTGACACCTCATTCATAGTGCTATATCTAATCCGAAAATAACTATTCAAAGGTTTCCTTTTTGTATTGGTAATTACATAAATGTATACATGTAATGCTATAGTCAAGCTGTGCACATGATTTTGTGCCTTTTCATATTATGAAAATTTCCTTATAACATTATTAGTAATTATGCATTTGATGTTACATAGTTTCCTATTTGGTTAATGTAGTCAATAATTTAACCATTCACTTACCAGGGATTTTTTTCTGTTTGTATTCACAAGTAAAGAGTAATTCAATGATCATCTTCATGTGTATATTTCTTTCTTGCTTTTGGAAATATTTGGACATTTCTTCTGTATAAGTATACCCCCCAAATTTGATCTCATTATCCTATCTAATTCATAGCATTTATCCCATGTAAAATTCTTGCTCCTGCTGTGTGTGTGCCGTCTTCCCTGAATAAATTACTTGCTTACTGGGGGCAAGAACTTTGCCTGTCTTTTTCACCATTATATCCTCAGTCCTTGTGTCAATGCCAGACAATTAGGTATTCATGTATGCACTCTGAATTAACAAAATAATTAAATTAGTACAAAATGGATAGTTTTGGACACATAACAGTTATTTCTCAAAGTTTTAGGGTAATATTGGAATTATTATTTAGAATTTTATTATTAAAATCTGTATGGAATGGTTTTAAGTATAATTTATCATATTATTTCAAAACTTTCTTTTAAAACATGAAATGCAGAAAAGAACAGAAAAACATCATTCTCATTCCCATCATGCAAAGACTAATACTGAGATTTTCATAGAACTTCTTTCCATTATTTTTCATTAACACGAATTTACATGAAATTATGAGCTTACTGGCATACAATAGATGCACAAGCTAACTTTCTAAGCATATTTCCTTTCATGTAATAGATTTATTCACAAACAAATATTTTGAGTATTGCTCTTATAAATGTACATATTATGTGCAAATTATTGAATTTATGGTTTATTTATGCTGCATGCAGGAAATATGCTGAATGTATCATGCTTCAACAAAGGAAGGTTAAAATGCTAAACATGGAGAATGTTATTTTATATGGACTTTAATTGTTGTAGAAAAGTATAACCATAAATCTGGAAAGCTACACTGAAAGCTTTATGAAACGAAAAGGCTTTTAAATGCCTATTTCAAGGTTGACAGTATCATGCTATTTCAACCAAAATATCTTTTTGTATTGAGGGTGCAATGCAAAGATACCAATGAAAAACTCAGGGGGAAAGTTAATAGATGCGTTTTTAGTGGGCTGCCCTAGCCTCTCTAAAATTATGTAAAAATTTCCCCCTATGTCAATATTTCCTATTTGCTGTGAAAGTATTTTTAGAAGTTACAGTCCCTTCAGTTATCATTTACACAGCAGAAAAGTTTGGCAGTGTAGACAGAATATATATATTTTTAGAGGTTATAGATTTATAGAAAAATCAGGCAAAAAACCCTCCACAAAACAGTGTTTGCATATGCCTATCTCCTCTACCCCCCACCCCACCCCACCCCCACAAAAACCACAAGCAGTCTTCCCTATTATTAACACTTTGCATTAGCTTGGTACTTTTTTTCACCTGATGGAAGAATATTAATATACTTATACTGTTAACTATAGTCCATAGTTTACATTAGGGTCCACAAGTTTTGTCAACCATTTTTAAAGTTGCATTTTCTTGATTTGGCACTTTTCCAGTTACTGCAATCCTTTAACTGTTTTTCAGAGTTTGAGGAAGTTGGCTTTGCCAGTTTTAGCTAACTGTTCAAAGATTCTGTGAATTGAGGGCACCCTGGGGCATTCTTACATTTCCATGTTGGTCGAACAGAACCAGCAGAAAGAACAATTCTCAAAGTAGATGTTCAAATTCTCGCTAAGTAATCAAAAGATTCTTTATTTTTCTGGATCCCTGTTACTCTGCTTATAAAATGGGAGTATCACATATCTCACTTTCTAACTGTGAATATTAAATTTTAAAATACACATAAAGTGCCTAGCAGAATTCACGTGATAAGCATTTGACACCTGGTAGTCCTGTAACAATAATGAATAGAGTCTATTCGTGAGGTGAGTAGGATCATCCAAGAGTTCCATTTACCCCTGCAATATCCAGAGAAGTCAAGTTATGGCACCAACAAATCAGTCTGGGGAGCTGTATATTTTCAAAACACATTTTGTGTTAGGAAAACTATAGTGAAAGTAAGAATGAAAAAAGACAAAAATTGATTAATCATATAACTAAAATTTTAGAGGTAGTTCTAGCTTTTAACAATTTTGATTAAAAGTTCAAAATCTGGCATCAAGAGAGCAAATAGCATAGCTTGACTTCCATCTCCTGAAATCAGCAACCTGAAATTAGTTTTGCTGGTTTGATCTGTCTGGTCTAAGGTCACATATGCATTCCTGAAGGGTATCATTGTGGTGTGGAAGCCTCTAATTGACCCGTGTCAATCCCTATGTCCTTTTGGAGCTTCATGGACTATGAGTCAAAGAAGAGAGGTACCGCCTAGACACCTTCGTTTCTCACCTCTGTCATACTGGAGTGCCCTCCAAGGGGCAGGGTAAAAATAAATACTCCGGTGGCAAACAACAGATTTCTACTCTAATGACCTTAAGCAATCAAATGCAGATGAAATATTAAATTATGAAAATTCACTGTGGAATTCAGGTGCATAATGGACCACTTCTATTTTCTTAAATACCCAATAATCCTTATCTGAAATTCAGATTTAGCAGTTAGAAAAAGCTAGCCAGCACCATTCTCCCAGAAAAAAAGCCAAATAATTAATATTAAACATTTATAACTTTATTAACCATTCACTCACTCCTCTTCTCTCTTCCTTCCCGTGTTATTTCTATTGCTCACTTAATACTTCTGTTTTCCCTTTCTTCCCTTCTCCATTTGTTTGCTCATTTCTCGCTTCCTCTCTTGCCATTCTCTTCTTTCTCAAATGTTTATTACCACTTTCCACTTACAAACCCCATATAAACTGATAAAAAAAATTGCAGCCCCTCCTAAAACTTACAACCTAGAGGAAAAGGTATTTTAAAAGTAAATGCTATATCTGTTAAAAATAAAAAAAAAAAAAAACTGATATTGAATAGGACCAGGCAGGTAATTGGCGATGTAGCAATAACATCATAAAGGAAACAAAATATGGGTTGGGATCAAAAACCCTAGTTTGTATTACCAGCTGTGTAAATTTTGGAATGCTATATAAACTCTCCGGGCTTCCGACTTCTCATCCATGTAGGAGAGATGATGGCACCTGCCTCACAGAAATGTTGTGAGGGGTAAATGAATGGCATGTAAAGGATACAATAGTACTCTCTGGCACATAACTAATATCTTAATATTTCCAAATAAATTGTATTTATAAAAGGGAGAAACATTTCTAACTGCAGGAATCAAGGAAGACATCAATAATATACTTTCAACATTGATAGAATTGGACTAGCTCAGATAGAAGGGAAAAGACTATCTGGTACTGGGGGGAAAAGAAATAAAGCAACAGAGAAAAGAAAGCTTGGATTTCTGTGAAAATAGAGAACATTCCACATAAGCTGAAATAATGAGGAATTTTTTAAAAAAAAATTATAATACTCATTGCCTACCAAATCTTTTGTACACACAATACATGAGACAGTTAACGGCGACCTGTTATTCCTAACAGGCATGAAAGGACTTCCTACCCCACAGTCCCACATCGCTGCTCCTAAGGAAATCTAGGGTGTCCAAATGCAGTCTTTAAAAAACAAACAAGCAAAATAAAATAATGCAGCATTTCTAAAACGGGATAACTGGACCGGGATCAAAGATGACATTCAGTGACCAACACGACAAACCTAATGTAGTTTTGCAAAAATACCGCATTCTCTCCTCTCTCGCACCATTGCCCATGAGGATTCTCTCATCAGAGCGCTTCCCTCATGCAGTTACCTGTTTTTGGTCCTTTAAGATTCAGTTCAGCAAAGCTTTCCTTGATCTTCTTCGTCCATCCTTTAAGCCTCACTGCATTAAGTGCTAATTCTCTGGGCTACTTGCCTAACCAAGCAAACATTCTTTTTTTCCCTGATACTTTATATCCACTAACCAAACTTGCTCATGACTAGGGAGCTTTCCTTTTTCTTCTTTTTCTGTTTCCTTTCAGGAAGGGGGTTAGGGTGGGGGTACATGGTCCAGGAATCATATGCGGGTTTCTCATAATTTTTTCTTTTATATCTTCACAATTTTAACAGTCTTCTTGTAAAATAATTGATATAATATACTATACATGTTTAAAGTGTACAGTTTGATACATTTTGACATATATGTGCACTCACAAAAATATTTTCACAGTCAAGATAACAAAGATTGAACTTAGGAGTTTCCCTGTACCAGTTTGTAATAGCTCCTTCCCAAACGTCTCTGCTCCTCTCCATCCCCCCAAAAAAACCTTAATCTATTTTCTGTCACTGTACAGATTGGCTTATATTTTAAAAAGTCTATATAAATGGAATTATACAACATAGACTGTTTTTTGATGTGGCTTTTCTCACTCAGCATAATTATGTGGAGATTCATCCACTGGTGGCATGTAACAGCAGTGTCTGCTCATTTTCATTGCTGAGTGGTACTCTATTACATAGATGTACCATAGTTTGGTTATCCATTAACATCTTGATATGACATTTCAGTTAGTCCTTTTGGGGGGTATTAGAAATAAAAATACTATAAGCATTGGTATACAAATCTTTCTATGATATCTGCTTTCATTGCTCACGGAAAACTACTAAGGAGTAGAATTGCTGAATCATATGGTAAGTATGTGTCTAACTCCTTAAGAAATTGCCAAAATATTCTCCAAAGCTTTATAATATCATTTGTATTGGACAGTCTTTTTAATTTTAACCATTCTTATATGAATATAA
This sequence comes from Tamandua tetradactyla, assembly GCF_023851605.1. Classification (NCBI taxonomy): domain Eukaryota; kingdom Metazoa; phylum Chordata; class Mammalia; order Pilosa; family Myrmecophagidae; genus Tamandua; species Tamandua tetradactyla. The sequence goes on along the minus strand of NC_135334.1, from coordinate 63,438,288 downwards.
TATAAATTTTCTGCATTTACCTAATTGCAACGTTGAACATTTTTCATGTGCTTATTTGCCAAATTTCGTTGGTAAGTATGTCTCCAAATATTTTGTTTATTTGTTATTGTATTGTTGTTCTTATTCTTGAATTCAGATGGTTCTTTATATATTCTTCTACAAGATTTTACCAGTTATATTATTTGCAATTTCTTATGAGGTACATTTTATCAATTTATTCTTTTATGGATCATGCTTTTGTTTCAGTATATAAGAAACCTTTACCTAACCCAAAGTAACAAAGGATTTAGTCTGCGTTTTATTCTAAGAATGTAATAGTTTTATATTTCACATACAGGTCTATAGTTAATTTTAAGTGAAACTGTGTAATTTTAAGTGATCTGTGGTTTGAGGCTCATTTTATTTTTTTGCATCTAGGTATTCAATTATTCTACTACCATTTGTGGAAAATACTCTCCTTTCTTCACCAGAAATTCTCCACAATTTCTCCAAAAAAATCAATGCTCGTATATGTGTAAATTTATTTCTGGTTTCTCTAGTCTTTTCCGTCAATCGATCTATCTTAACACCAAGAGAACACTGTCTTGACTACTATTGTTGAATAACAAGTCTTGAAATTAAGTAGCTTTAGCTCTCTAACTACATTATTTTTTCAAATTTGAATTTCCATATTAATTTAAGAATACATTTGTTAATTTCTACTAAAAAGATCCTGCTGAGATTTTTATTAGAATTGCATTAAATCTAGAGAGTCATTTTGGGAAAATTAACACCTAAAACATTGTCTCTTCACCCATGAACACTGTACACCACTCCGTTAACTCAATTCCCTCATTACTCTAAGTTGTATTTTGTCGTTTTGAGAGTACAGGTATTTCACTTTTTTGTCATATTTATTCTGACAACAGTTTTTCCTATTTTTGATACTATTGTAAACAGTATTTGTTTTTAAATTTTAATTTGTGGTTTCTCATTGTTAGTATATAAATGCAAATGATTTTCATCCCCTACACCCTTTCTAAACTTGCTATTGGTTTTAGAAGTTTTTGTGTACATTCCACTGGATCTTCTGCATAGAGAATTATGTTATTGCAAATAAAGGCAATTTTATTTTTTTATTTTCCATCAGATGCTTTTATTTCTTTTTCACACCTGAAGACAGACATCATCGTCTTGTTCCTGATTTCAGGAGGGAGGCATTAAGTCTTTCCGTATAAAGTATGAAGGTATCTGTAGGTTTTACGAGATGCCCTTTATCAGGTTAAAAAAGGTCTCACTGGGACTTCCTGGAAGATGGCGGCTTAGTAAGACGTGCGGATCTTAGTTTCTTCTCCAGGACACCTACTAGGGGAGTAGAAACGATACAGAAAGCGCCCAAAGCCACAACAGAGATAAAAAAGACAGCGTACCCCATCCTGGAACAGCTGGCTGGCTGAGAGAAGCAGCTCGGGTGAGATCGCCGAGGCGCGCGGGCCTTACCGGGCGGGGCGGGAAGCGGCCGGAGTTACTCCCTTCCCCCTTCCCGGGTTGGCTGGGAGAATTGGAGAGGTGGTCCCCTGAAACCAAGGCGACTGGCGCCCACACCACGCGCAGCCCCCGGACCAACTGAGAGAATTGGATCGGAAATCCCCAGCCCGCGGAGAACGGTGACGGGTGGGGGAGGCCCCTTCCAAACCCGTGACTCCCGGGGAACGTGCACTCTCTCGGGCGGGCCGCTGCCGCTGGCGCCCTCCCGCCATGCTTGTTGCCCAGGGCCGACTAGGAAATTCGGACAGGCTCTTTCCCTGGCTGCGGCGACCAGCAACCCTCCCTGCGTTCGGACCGAGGGCCGGCTCAAGCCGCTTCGGCTAGCGAACCCCCAGGACGGCGAGAGTTTTCCAAAGTTTAAGGTCCCACAGCACCTTATACTGGTGGGACCCGCAGACAAACGTGTGCCACGAGCGCCACCTACTGGGCAGGATAAGAAAAACAGAACCCAGAGATTTCACAGAAAAATATTACAACCTTGCTGGGTCCAACACCAAGAGAAATCTGAATAAATGCCCAGACGCCAGCAGCAGAAGATAACTGTCCACGCTCAAAAGATTGAGAATATGGCTCAGTCAAAGGAACAAACCAATAGCTCAAATGAGACACAAGAGCTGAGACAACTAATGCTGAATATACGAACAGAAATGGAAAACCTCTTCAAAAATGAAATCGATAAATTGAGGGAGGACATGAAGAGGACATGGGCTGAACATAAAGAAGAAATAGAAAAACTGAAAAAACAAATCACAGAACTTATGGAAGTGAAGGATAAAGTAGCAAACATAGAAAAAATAATGGATAGCTACAATGATAGATTTAAAGAGACAGAAGATAGAATTAGTGATTTGGAGGATGGAACATCTGAATTCCAAAAAGAAACAGAAACTATAGGGAAAAGAATGGAAAAATTTGAACAGGGTATCAGGGAACTCAAGGACAATATGAACCGCACAAATATACATGTTGTGGGTGTCCCAGAAGGAGAAGAGAAGGGAAAAGGAGGAGAAAAACTAATGGAAGAAATTATCACTGAAAATTTCCCAACTCTTATGAAAGACCTAAAATTACAGATCCAAGAAGTGCAGCGCACCCCAAAGAGATTAGACCCAAATAGGCGTTCTCCAAGACACTTACTAGTTAGAATGTCAGAGGTCAAAGAGAAAGAGAAGATCTTGAAAGCAGCAAGAGAAAAACAATCCATTACATACAAGGGAAACCCAATAAGACTTTGTGTAGATTTCTCAGCAGAAACCATGGAAGCTAGAAGAGAGTGGGATGATATATTTAAAATACTAAAAGAGAAAAACTGCCAACCAAGACTCCTATATCCAGCAAAATTATCCTTCAAAAATGAGGGAGAAATTAAAACATTCTCAGACAAAAAGTCACTGAAAGAATTTGTGACCAAGAGACCAGCTCTGCAAGAAATACTAAAGGGAGCACTAGAGTCAGATACAAAAAGACAGAAGAGAGAGATATGGAAAAGAGTGTAGAAAGAAGGAAAATCATATATGATATATATAATACAAAAGGCAAAATGTTAGAGGAAAATATTATCCAAACAGTAATAACACTAAATGTCAATGGACTGAATTCCCCAATCAAAAGACATAGATTGGCAGAATGGATTAAAAAACAGGATCCTTCTATATGCTGTCTACAGGAAACACATCTTAGACCCAAAGATAAACATAGGTTGAAAGTGAAAGGTTGGGAAAAGATATTTCATGCAAATAACAACCAGAAAAGAGCAGGAGTGGCTATACTAATATCCAACGAATTAGACTTCAAATGTAAAACAGTTAAAAGAGACAAAGAAGGACACTATATACTAATAAAAGGAACAATTAAACAAGAAGACATAACAATCATAAATATTTACGCACCGAATCAGAATGCCCCAAAATACGTGAAGAATATACTGCAAACACTGAAAAGGGAAATAGACTCATATACCATAATAGTTGGAGACTTCAACTCACCACTCTCATCAAGGGACAGAACATCTAGACAGAGGATCAACAAAGAAATAGAGAATCTGAATATTACTATAAATGAACTAGACTTAATAGACATTTATAGGACATTACATCCCACAACAGCAGGATACACCTTTTTCTCAAGTGCTCATGGATCATTCTCAAAGATAGACCATATGCTGGGTCACAAAGCAAGTCTTAACAAATTTAAAAAGATTGAAATCTTACACAACACTTTCTCGGACCATAAAGGAATGATGTTGGAAATCAATAATAGGCAGAGTGCCAGAAAATTCACAAATACGTGGAGGCTCAACAACACACTCCTAAACAACGAGTGGGTCAAAGAAGAAATTGCTAGAGAAATTAGCAAATACCTCGAGGCGAATGAAAATGAAAACACAACATATCAAAACTTATGGGACGCAGCAAAGGCAGTGCTAAGAGGGAAATTTATTGCTCTAAATGCCTATATCAGAAAAGAAGAAAAGGCAAAAATTCAGGAATTAACTATCCATTTGGAAGAACTGGAGAAAGAACAGCAAGCTAACCCCAAAGCAAGCAAAAGGAAAGAAATAACAAAGATTAGAGCACAAATAAATGAAATTGAAAACATGAAAACAATAGAGAAAATCAATAAGAACAGAAGTTGGTTCTATGAGAAAATCAATAAGATTGATGGGCCCTTAGCAAGATTGACAAAAAGAAGAAGAGAGAGGATGCAAATAAATAAGATCAGAAATGGAAGAGGAGACATAACTACTGACCTCACAGAAATAAAGGAGGTAATAACAGGATACTATGAACAACTTTACGCTAATAAATATAACAATTTAGAGGAAATGGACGGGTTCCTGGAAAGACATGAACAACCACCTTTGACTCAAGAAGACATAGATGACCTCAACAAACCAATCACAAGTAAAGAAATTGAATTAGTCATTCAAAAGCTTCCTAAAAAGAAAAGTCCAGGACCAGATGGCTTCACATGTGAATTCTACCAAACGTTCCAGAAAGAATTAGTACCAATTCTCTTCAAACTCTTCAAAAAAATCGAAGTGGAGGGAAAACTACCTAATTCATTCTATGAAGCCAACATCACCCTCATACCAAAACCAGGCAAGGATATTACAAAAAAAGAAAACTACAGACCAATCTCTCTAATGAATACAGATGCAAAAATCCTCAATAAAATTCTAGCAAATCGTATCCAACAACACATTAAAAGAATTATACATCATGACCAAGTAGGATTCATCCCAGGTATGCAAGGATGGTTCAACATAAGAAAATCAATTAATGTAATACACCATATCAACAAATCAAAGCAGAAAAATCACATGATCATCTCAATTGATGCAGAGAAGGCATTCGACAAGATTCAACATCCTTTCCTGTTGAAAACACTTCAAAAGATAGGAATACAAGGGAACTTCCTTAAAATGATAGAGGGAATATATGAAAAACCCACAGCTAATATCATCCTCAATGGGGAAAAATTGAAAACTTTCCCCCTAAGATCAGGAACAAGACAAGGATGTCCACTATCACCACTATTATTCAACATTGTGTTGGAGGTTCTAGCCAGAGCAATTAGACAAGAAAAAGAAATACAAGGCATCAAAATTGGAAAGGAAGAAGTAAAACTATCACTGTTTGCAGACGATATGATACTATATGTCGAAAACCCGGAAAAATCCACAACAAAACTACTAGAGCTAATAAATGAGTACAGCAAAGTAGCAGGTTACAAGATCAACATTCAAAAATCTGTAGCATTTCTATACACTAGCAATGAACAAGCGGAGGGGGACATCAAGAAACGAATCCCATTTACAATTGCAACTAAAAGAATAAAATACCTAGGAATAAATTTAACTAAAGAGACAAAAAACCTATATAAAGAAAACTACAAAAAACTGCTAAAAGAAATCACAGAAGACCTAAATAGATGGAAGGGCATACCGTGTTCATGGATTGGAAGACTAAATATAGTTAAGATGTCAATCCTACCTAAATTGATTTACAGATTCAATGCAATACCAATCAAAATCCCAACAACTTATTTTTCAGAAATAGAAAAACCAATAAGCAAATTTATCTGGAAGGGCAGGGTGCCCCGAATTGCTAAAAACATCTTGAGGAAAAAAAACGAAGCTGGAGGTCTCGCGCTGCCTGACTTTAAGGCATATTATGAAGCCACAGTGGTCAAAACAGCATGGTATTGGCATAAAGATAGATATATCGACCAATGGAATCGAATAGAGTGCTCAGATATAGACCCTCTCATCTATGGACATTTGATCTTTGATAAGGCAGTCAAGCCAACTCACCTGGGACAGAGCAGTCTCTTCAATAAATAGGGCCTAGAGAACTGGATATCCATATGCAAAAGAATGAAAGAAGACCCATCTCTCACACCCTATACAAAAGTTAACTCAAAATGGATCAAAGATCTAAACATTAGGTCTAAGACCATAAAACAGTTAGAGGAAAATGTTGGGAGATATCTTATGGATCTTACAACTGGAAGCGGTTTTATGGACCTTAAACCTAAAGCAAGAGCACTGAAGAAGGAAATAAATAAATGGGAACTCCTCAAAATTAAACACTTTTGTGCATCAAAGAACTTCATCAAGAAAGTAGAAAGACAGCCTTCACAATGGGAGACAATATTTGGAAATGATATATCAGATAAAGGTCTAGTATCCAGAATTTATAAAGAGATTGTTCATCTCAACAACAAAAAGACAGCCAACCCAATTACAAAATGGGAAAAAGACTTGAACAGACACCTCTCAGAAGAGGAAATACGGATGGCCAAGAGGCACATGAAGAGATGCTCAATGTCCCTGGCCATTAGAGAAATGCAAATCAAAACCACAATGAGATATCATCTCACACCCACCAGAATGGCCATTATCAACAAAACAGAAAATGACAAGTGCTGGAGAGGATGCGGAGAAAGAGGTATACTTATCCACTGTTGGTGGGAATGTCAAAGGGTGCAACCACTGTGGAAGGCAGTTTGGCGGTTCCTCAAAAAGCTGAATATAGAATTGCCATACGACCCAGCAATACCATTGCTAGGTATCTACTCAAAGGACTTAAGGGCAAAGACACAAACGGACATTTGCACACCAATGTTTATAGCAGCATTATTTACAATTGCAAAGAGATGGAAACAGCCAAAATCTCCATCAACAGAAGAGTGGCTAAACAAACTGTGGTATATACATACGATGGAATATTATGCAGCTTTAAGACAAGATAAACTTATGAACCATGTAATAACATGGATGGACCTAGAGAATATTATGCTGAGTGAATCCAGCCAAAAACTAAAGGACAAATACTGTATGGTCCCACTGATGTGAACGGACATTCGAGAATAAACTTGAAATTGTCATTGGTAACAGAGTTCAGCAGGAGTTAGAAACAGGGTAAGACAATGGGTAATTGAAGCTGAAGGGATACAGACTGTGCAACAGGACTAGATACAAAAACTCAAAAATGGACAGCACAATAATACCTAATTGTAAAGTAATCATGTTAAAACACTGAATGAAGCTGCATCTGAGCTATAGGTTTTTGTTTTGTTTTGTTTTGTTTTGTTTTGATTTTACTATTATTACTTTTATTTTTTTCTCTATATTAACATTCTATATCTTTTTCGGTTATGTTGCTAGTTCTTCTAAACCAATGCAAATGTACTAAGAAATGATGATCATGCATCTATGTGATGATGTTAAGAATTAATGATTGCATGTGTAGAATGGTATGATCTCTAAAAAAAAAAAAAAAAAAAAAAAAAAGGTCTCACCCACTGCTAGTTAGCTAACAGATATTTTTAGGAATGGATGTTGGACGTTTGTCAAATGCTACATTCCTTATGGTACATGCCTGCTGGTGATGAATTCTTTCAGCTTTTGAATGTCTGAGAAAGCTTTTACTTTTGTTTATTTTTAATCTAATCTTATTGAGATCTATGCACATACCATACAGCCCAGGCCAAGTATACAATCAATGGTTCACAGTACTGATACATGGTTGTGCACCATGATCATTTTTAGAACATTTTCTTTTATTTTTGCTACATAGTTTTAAAATAATCATCAAAGACCAGTGCTGCTGGATTATAATTCAACACCTTCAGGTATTTTCTTCTGGCTGTTATACTGAAAAAATAAATATATCTATATAATAAATCAGTAGTCACAATAATTTGTTACATCCTAATGTATCAGTTATACCTCCTTCCTCTCATTTGACCTTCCTCTCAATATTCAGGGAAAAAATAAACTTACTAAGAAAAACTTTCAATCTCTCAGCCATTGCAACTTTATTTTCGTCCACTTCTTTTTACCCCTTTAGGTAATCTCCATCCTACAGTTCCAGGTCCAGGCTTATCTCTGAGAGTCATGGCTTAAAGTAACCCCAGAAAGCCTCTTTTGTTGCTCAGATGTGGCCTCTCTCTCTTTAAGCCAACTCTGAAAAAAAAAAAAGTACTTTTTTTGAAAGATCTTTTTGCTGGGTATACAATTCTAGATTGTCAACTTTTTATCTTTAGTAATTTATAGATAGCATTCCATTGTTTTCTCAGTTGCATTTTTTATGAGAATAAATCTTTCACCATTATCTTTTCTTCCTCCTTATATAATGTGGCTTTTTTATGCTTGTTTTTCCATCACTGGCTTTAAGCAATTTTATTATTCTATTGGTTCACTGAGCTTCACATATACGTGTGTTCATCGCTTTCCTCAAATTTGAAATTTTTCAGCAGTTATATCTTCAAATCCTTTGCCTCCACCTTCCTTTGGACACTCCATATTACATATATTACACCAACCAGAGGTGACCCAGAGCTCACTGATGTTTTGTTCCTTTTATTATTATTTATCTTCCATTTGTATTTCATTTTAGTTTCTATGAGTTTCTCTTGCTACAGGTTCAAAATTCCCAATCTTCTCTTCCGCTATATCCACTCTGTTAAACTTACCTGATGCAGTTTTCCACTAAATTATTGTAATTATGATCTCTTGAAGTTTGATACAAGTTTTTTCTTATCCTTTTCATCTCTTCTAACTTTTCAAACATATGGAATGTAGTAAAAATAGTTAATGCCCATGTCTGTTAATTCTTACATCTATGTTAGTTCTGGTTTTGTTTCAAATAACTTATTTCTCTCTTCATTATGGTCTGTATATTTTCTTTTTTTCATGCTTGGGGATTTTTTATTGAATACTAAATAATATGAATTTTACCTTGTTTCATAGTGGATTTTTTTTTTATCGATATAAATATTCTGGAATGCATTTAAGTTAATGGAAAAAAATTGGAACCTTTGGGATGTAGCTTTTAAAATAAGTTAGGTAGGATCGGGTGGTAGCTCTAGGGCTTTTTATCTTGTACTACTGAGGCAAAACCCTTAAATGTACTCTACCCATTGCCCTTGAATCATGAGTTTTCTCCATTTGGCTTCAGGAAGCAGTATAGTCACTATTCTTAGTCCTGTGTGAGTGCTGGGTCTTTTTCCCTTAATCTTTTTTGGGATGGTTCTTTGGTCTTGTTATTTATTCACATATACATTAGCTGATCAGTACCTAGTTCTGTATTCAAAAGGGACACTGCTGATCTCTGAAGCTCTTTGTGTGGTTCTCTTCTCTATACTATCTGTTGTATGAACACTAGCCATTTTGGTCTCTCTGTACAGCAGCTTTATCTTTTCAATTCTGGGACCCACCAGGTAGGGTGGCTAACCATCTTGGTTTCCTTAGGGCTGAGGGCCAGGTCAGGATAAATTGGGCTATGTTGATCACTTTAATGCCAGGCCCTGCCTGAGTTCCCTTTCACTATACCACAGCAAGGAAACTCTTTCAAGGTAAGTCTCACTTCGTATGTTTCGAAGCTCTTAAGGATCACTTACTTTGTTGCCTGATATCCAGTGTCTTGAAAACCACTGTTTCATTTATTTTGTAAATGTTTTAGTTTTTTCAGGCTAGAAGAGAAATCTAGGGCTTGGTATTCCATCCTACCCAGAAGTCAAAGATTAAGTAGCCTTTATTATGCATGTTATTTTTTTCAGCATCTAGCATACTACCTGACTTTTTACTAGGATACAATATGTGTTTCATACATTAAAATAAACAAATAAATAAAAGTCACTCCAGTAGTGATAAAGGAGATCATTTAAGATGTTAGCAATAGGTTGGGTTTTTTAATAAAATCACAGGGTCTCAGAAACAATCAAACAAACAACTGGACCTATTCTAAAGGAGTAACTTTGCAAATGGACAAAATAAAGAAAATGTGAAAGATGATGCTTAAAAATATATCCATAGTACATACTTCCTGACCTGACCTTCTGAAAAGAAGCAGGGAAGGAAACTACTAGGCCAGGTTTTCACTATATTCCAAAAGAGAAGACACAGATTTTGCTTACAACCAGCGCATGAAAAGTCAAGATAGGGAAAGAAAGCTTGGTATGCCTAGAGAATGGCAGGCTTACAGTACTATAATATTGGTTAGGAGAGTGGATCTACAGAGAAGGGAGAGGAAAAAAGGGACTAGTCCAAGCCATGAAGATTGTAGCATACAATGCTATGAAATCTGAAGTTTATTCTATGTACTGAGGGCCAACGGTCCTCAACCTTATCTTTATATTCAAATCACCCATGGAGATTTTGAGAAATGTACATGCACAAATCCTGCTTTTAGTGTTATTTACATAGTAGTTCTGTTGTACAGTCCAGGCCTCTAATGTTTCAAAAATCTCATCAGGTGGGCCTGATGCACAGACAGATCTGTATGTCAGAACAGCCTCTGCAGTATAAAGCTGTTATAAAAACAAAAAAGTAATAGATATGGTTTTTAAGAATTTGTATTCTATGTACTTTCTAATTCCTTAAAGAATCATAACTTTGAATTATTAAAGTTTTGATTTATTCAATGCAAAAATGTTTTCTAAAATATTCACAACAGACGTTTATCTAAAGAACTTACTGATTTGGGGGCTACAGTACCACATTTTTAGTAAAGCTTACATAAAACCTAACAAGTTTCAAATGTTATGTTTTATAGCTGACTTTGTCCAGTACTTGGGCCATTCCATCTTGGGGAGTCATCCACTCTATGAGTCTTGGTAAGAGGTAAGCATACTTCCTTCTGTATTAATATAAAAGGCCATATCTTCACTTTGGTCCATCCTCTGGCAACTCAGATCTTGCGACGTAGCTCAGGTTCAAGCAAACAGACACCCGGGCCTAGGAGTTTGAGTCTGTCCAGAATGACACAAAGATGTCTAACAAAAAAAAAAATTATTTCAGTGGCAACAGCTACATCAGTTTCCAAAGTAAGAGACTCAACTATTGCCTGTACCAGCTGTGGCAATGAGTGGCCAATGGCATCAGCACAAAATGGCTCCCATGACATAATTATGGTAATAGTTATAATGCCGATTTAACCTTGGCTTTCTTGTACCTGATCTCTGAGTTTTGTTTTCCTAAGTTTCTATTAATTCTGTGAATTACTCAGAATCTCTATAAATTCCTTTTCTATTTGAATAAACCAGCGGTGGTTTCTATTACTTGCAAATAAGGTATATGAGAGATACTGCCCCATAAAGTATGTGAAATAGTGGAAGTTCCATGAACTTTATAACTTGGCAAGTTATGCCAAGGTCACATTTTTGGTAGCTGTCAGTAGCTGGTGGAGTTGGGGTTTGATGCCAGAAGAGAAGCCCCACGGTCAATCTCATTCCATGACAGCCTACTGTTAGGCACCAGGAAATGGAGTCACTAAGGCCAAATTAACCTTTTTTCTTGGGTGTTCTTTTTGTAGAATGAGGTGAACTTCTATTCACAGCCTATTATTTTGCCATCTGATGTCACAAAGGAATCATTCATCTTCTCCATGTGATAGCCTGTTAGCTACCTAAAAACACAACTCATGTCCCACTCCTTGTGAGAGTCACATATATTCATAAAAGGCCAACTGAATACTTACTGTGATTGGAAACCTGTACCAGGTATGGTATTACAAATATAAACCAGAAATTTATATATATAAAATAAATATTTTCTTCATAAACCAAAAAAGTAGTGTGTTAGCAGTCCACCTCCTTTCATTAGCAATGAGAATCAAATTATCAACTCAATCAACTGGTTGGAAAGGGCTTTACAGAATAGATTATGGTTCTATGTGACAGAGATTATGCTATGCATTCACTATGTCATTTCTCCTTCCATGGATCACTGGAAGGCTAAATTTCCTTTTTTTTTGGTGATCACATGACTGAATTCTGATCAATGAAATGTGGGCAAAGGTTTTGAAAGCCACATTTAGGTCTTGTCCCATGCTTTCTCCATTCCACTCTTGCTTTTACAATAGTCAAAAATAGTAGTGACACAGTTGGAAGAAACTAGAAACTCCAAGTCACTGTTTGAAGGAGAGCCTTAATTGGGAGTCTTCCAATCTGCATTAAATTTTTTCATAAGCAGGAAATAAATCTTTATATATTTAAGCTAATGAGGTTTAAGAGTTTATTTTTTATGATAGAGAACCTATCCAATGCTGACTAATAGAGACCCACTAAAGAATATCAGTTTAATTTTATAAACATTTATCTTCATTGGTATCTATTATATTATTGGCATTTTGTGGAGGGTAAAGAAACTGCAATGAATAAGATAACCTTCATAGATTCAAAGACCTCAAAGACACTAACTGATATTGTCAGAATAGTTAAACTTGTATATGCTAGATTAAATCTACCAGAGTCCAAAAGCATAACACCTGAACTGTGTTTTAATTTTAGGGTTAAAAGTACCTGAAACTGGTAGAGAAACTCAATGGGTCATTCAATACACATAAATCTATTAGTATGTACACCTAGCATTCTGAGACTCAAAGAAGGTAGAATGTTGTCTTATGTCTTATAGTCCATGCAATACTGCATGGCTTATAAATGGGAAAAAACAAATGTGAACTCAGCTCTGACTGTAAAGAATGCCTCAAGGCATTATAGTCTAGAGGATATAATCATCTCATAAAGATAAAATAAAGTAAGTCCAGAAATCCAATATTTTCTATAATGTAGAACTTAGCTACCTAGATACCACAATTTCCCTAGCTTACACCTTTAAAACATCAGGTTGTTCTTCCACACTGAGATGTTGATTTAGAAGAAATTCCTAGGTATAAAAGAACACTCTACCAAATTACAGATACTTCCTGTTATTAATTATAATAAGCATAACCCCCAAAGGTAGTAAATTATTCATTTTAATATGGAAACTTTGTGCTATATAATTATCTTCTTACCCTGTTATTCATAAGATGTACACATTCTGTAATAGAAGAATGGAAATTACTATTTTAATTGAACTCAATTTTTCTGTTCTGTATTTATATAAAATTCATTTTCTAGAAATGTTGGTATCCTACAATGTCTGTTTATATATTTATTATTGATCGTTCTATCAATTTTCTTTCTGTTGAAATGCTCAGTGTCTTCAGTTATTTTTAAAAATGAGGAAGGCATTCAATTTATCATGGTCCTTACTTAGTTACAAGTTTTTCAACAAGCGATTCAACCATTATCACTCATGAAGGGAGTTTTTTTTTTTTCAAGCCAACAGCCTTTATTCTATTTTATTTCAATTTGAAAATCTGGTAAAACTAGAGACACGGTTATTTGTTATTGTGATAAATTCCAAAGATAAGCCTTTCAGGAAAAGTGATAGCTCATGGGCAACCTGGAAAAATGCTGCCTTAAAGAACAGTTCTGTTCACGTTGATTATATCTTTTGTTTGTTTCTCTCAGATTTTTTTCTTTATCACCAAGGGTATTTGCATGAAATCTGTGTTTTGTTCAGAATGCAGTTTATCCTTCACTGGAAGTTAGACAGTGATATCTATGCAACTCAAGATAATTCTTTCAAGAAATGAAAAAAATATCTGTAAGTAAACTATCAGCTAGAGTTGATAAACTTATTTGGGCTACATCTTAATTTTAATTACTGTGGGATCTAGAATTAAGCTTTATCTATCTAGTCTCTGTTGCTCTGTAACTACACACGTCTAGAATTGTAGATATATATTTAAACCCAGTCTACATTTTCTTAAATATATATATATATACACACACATGTTTATATACATATATTCACATTTTAATATGTAATATGTATATAAAATCTAATGTTTCATATATGTACATTTAATTTGTAACATATATATAATATGCCTATTTGTATACATATATACATATTTGTGTGTGAATGTGTGATGTATGTGTGCTTACACACAGAAGTAGCTTCTGGTTGAGTTACCTCATAGCATGGACAAAATGGTACTAAGGCTATGTACTACATGAGGGTCCATTTGGAAATATAAAAGTTCATAGGCATGAGCGATTTCAAAATCATAGAAATGAGGGAATATTTTATTCACTAAAATAGCTAATGAAAATTTAAACAAAGATCCTCTTTTCATACCAATGCCTTTGATGGCTGAGAACTAAAAGAAGAAATAAAACGAAGCATCAGCATTGATAAGCAAATCCCATTCAACCTGGAGGCAGGATTGAACAAAGAAAAATACTGCCCTGAGAGAAGCACAAGATGGCTGGTCCAAATTGCTCAGACTTTAATGTCTGTGATTCTGTCAGTGGCCGTGATGATAATGTTTGGCAGAACTATGCTTGAGGCACAGGTGAACACTCTCGCATTTTACTGTATGTCTCCAGCCTTTGTGATTGGACGAGGTACAGCTAGTCAAAAGGAACAAGTACATTCACTTTCACCTTAAATTCAAGAGACAGTCGCTGCAGGGGATTAAAAGATGCCAGCTGGTAAACAACTGTATGTCTCCTAGATCTGGAAGGGGCCTTAGATATCTATTTCAATTTTCTCAGTTTTACAATGGAAAAATCAGAGATGAAATAGATGAAATAGAATAGTAAAGATTTCACATATACAACCAGGATGTTCTGAGTCCTCTCCTCTACGTTGATATCAGTATCTGCCAAAGTGTTACTAAGAAGGCTGAAGGCTGAAGGCCGAAGCACACTGACCTGGCTGCAGTAGTGGGCCACTAATACACTGTCATATCTCCTATCCCTCCTCAGTTATAAATCTTATGATTCTTTAGCTTTCCACCTTCTAAAGTATGAAGTTCAACCTCCATACCATGGCCTATAGGTCATGCATATTTTATTCCTTTTCACCTCAAACTTCTTGGTCTAGCATCCAGCTCCCCCCCTCATCTGGAATCCCATCTTTAGCCATTGTAACGTTAAATGCCCAAAGCGCGCTGTTTTCTTCATGTATCACTACCTTTGTGCATGCAATTTAAAATACTCAAAACTATGCCCCTAGCAAGCCCCTTATGCAATCAACACCCCAATGTAAAAGCCCTGTAGATCATTTGTGTGGAAATTCCCCTCATCTCCCTCATTTCTTCTTCCCTATGAGGACTCAATACTTCCAAGGATCAAGTAGAATATGTGAAGGGCCCCAAAACCAAATGGTAAAATTATAGATTTACTACTTGTTATAACAGATACCATAATCAGATTTTCTAACTATTCAGAGTCCAGGTGTATCTGCATATAAATCAGAAATGATGAAATAAAAATTGTGTGTTTTCATGAAAATTTAATATATATATATATATATATATATATGAATGAAATATACAGGTAAAAGACTCATTAAAGGGCCTAAAACATAATAGATAAAAATTGTTTAGTCTTGATCATTGCTGCCCCGGGAAAAGTACCTGGTGCATAATAGGGTCCCAGTAACCATTTCTTTTGGAGAATTATTGAATAAAGGGTGAGATGTCCAGTATTCTTTCAATAAGTTTGAGCTGTGGTTGTTTCACCAAAATAATTCTGATAAACAGATCTAAATTATAGCTTTGCTCAAAGACGATGTCTGCTTCCATTTCCTTAGCTGTCCACGGCTTAAATTGTGAAATTTAGAACACGTGGAAGTATAATTTCTTCCAATGAGGATGTTGTGGAAACTTCTACAGAAATAACAAATCTTATAGTCAAGGTTTCTCACCAGGTTCCACCAAGCACTTGTCATGCCATTAATTCTCTGCCCAATTTTATATGGAGGAGCGGAGTGTTACAGCAAGAGCTCATTGCAGAAATTAAAACTCAAACTGGTTGTCCCCTGTTCATTTACCACACGACACAGGTTTCTGGTGACATTCAGCTAATGAATTTTCTTCATGATTAACTACCTGTTATGTGTGGCCATTATAATGGAAACACACTCAGCCTGCACGGCACCCCTTACAAGCAAAGTAGTTGTGTTAAGGGTCATTAATATAAGTGAGCCGGGACAATTTTCTTTTATGAAGTCAGAGAAAAATGGAGCTTGACAAATATTGCTTGCAATCAAATAAATTGCTGAAACAAAAACCATGCTCTGCTGGACTGTAACATGTATTCTTTTTTACTGAGATAGAAGGCAAAATGTATGCAAAATTAGATAGTGTATGCAATGCAGGCATTCTTTTTCCTTTCGTTATTCCAGATGCATTGGATGGAAGGCAGAAATAATGAAAAAAAAATCATCATCACTGCCCAATTATTTTTCTTTGAAAATTAACATCCTCTTGTATTTGCTTAACTTGTCAGAAGCCTCTCTGGAGAATTTACAGTAGAAAGTCTTTCACCATTGCTTAATCTGTACTGACATCTGGTGGCCCGAATTACTCAAGTAGTTAGAGAAAACTCACATCTTCACTGTACATCTTTTAAGACCCCTTAGTGAATAAATATGTTTTTTTATTCACCATTAAGTATTAGTTAGCACTTTCTTGGATAGTAAAACCAAGTATGCATGTGTGAAAGGAAAGAGCATAGAGGAAGGGCAAAACCTGATTTATAAAAACTGCAATAATATCTTATTAAAATAATATCTAATTTGTTTATGTTTATCTCCCATTTGAAAGTTGATTTATTTTTTGCAATTTATTGTAAACTAGATTATTAATTAATTTAGTAAAATATTTACTGAATGCCTATTTAATTGTCAAACACTACGGACATTTTGCCTCTTTGAATTTCCATTAAATTCATTCAACAAATATATTATTGAGCAGCTAATATGGGCCATATTATCACAATAATCAGCCCATAGATAGGTTTGCGCATCCAATGTTATCGATGGAAAATGCATAAATGTCTTTATAGCGATTTACAGATTTCCTAGTGCCTCAACAATCATTTTAAGCATCTTACATGTGCTTACTTTTTTGTAATCCCAAAATGATTAACCATATTTCTGGGTGTTTTGCAATTATCTAAAATATACCTGATAAGTGAATGGGTACTTCGCTTCACTTACTGACATATCAAATATTTATCATAGGCTTAGTTCATCATTAATAAGATAATGAAGCAATACATTTTCCCGCTGTTTCTAGCCTCAATAAATTGTTACTCTTTCAATCTAGTTACATAATCAAGAACCTAGAAAATATCCTTAATTATTTCCCTTCCCACATCCTTTATACTAAATCCATCACCATCCCATTTATTTCTTGAATAGATTTCAAGCCTGTCACAATATCTTCATTTTGTCATGAAGCTAATGCCAGTTCCCATGTCCCTAAACAAGACTACCATAAACGTTTTCTAACTCATATTCTCACAGCTATTTTTATCCTTCCACCCATCTCTTCAACATGGTAGCCAGAAGTATCTCTTCTACACAAAATTTTGTTGTATCATCTCACCATTTAGAACTCTCCCTTGCCTTTTCATTGCTCTTTAAGGAAAAGATAAAAGTCTAACCATCCATGGAGAATTACACTTTCAGCTTTAACCCACACCCTGGCCTTCCTTGAACTCTTTTAAGAGGTCATGCCCTTTCAAGTACCACATCCTTTCATATAATCTTTCCTCTTCTTGCAGTATTCCAGCCCCTCTCCTAAGAAACCTTGTTTTTTCATATGTAAAATTTACAAATTACTTCATCATAAAAACCTAAATTGACCTGTCTACATGAAATCCCCATATTATACCATATACCAACATTCATCTTTTTCAGACTTTCTACAGTTGTAATTTCATATTTCTTTGATAATTATCACCAGTCTTCTTTCTTAGACTGTAAGCTCCATGAGAACAAAAATTTGTATAGTTTTGCGCATCATTTTGTCCTCAATATCTAGCCCAGTATTTGTTAAATTGGTTGCAGTCATTCCCTAAAAGAATGACTTAACATATCATGGCAATTAATAGAATGGGTACTAGAGTCAGACACAGGTCAGTTCAAAGCCAGGGACTGCTGTTTTCTAGTTCTGTGAAACTAGATACACTACTTTTATGAATCTCGGTCCACTCATCCATAGATGGGGTAAATAATATTTACCTTGAAGGTTTGTTGTGAGGATAAAATGTAATCATGGATATCAGGCCTTTACATAGTATCAATCACATAGGGAATTATACTAACTATAATTTCTATTTTTACTATTATTCTAAAGGATATACCTCTAAGGGAAAATGCCTTAAGTTATAACAGATTTATAATACTCTTCTAAATTCGCTAGGTGATTTAGAGATTTATAATGCTCTTCTAAATTCCCTAGGTGATTTTCTGGGGGACCTACACGCTGTCCTTAGCTGAGCAAACCTGAGAAACTCTACATCACAGAGTAATTTCATCTTAGGAAATTTAAGTCTGGAATAACGGTGGTGGAAAAACAAGACTGATGTGATGGTTAAGTCCATATGTCATCTTGGCCAGGTTATGGTGTCCAGTTATTTGGTCAAGCAACAACTGGCCTTATTACTGTGAGGACATTTCTTGAACCTGTATCATCAGGAATTTGATTGCACCTATGGCTGATTACAATCAACTGAGGAGATTGCCTTCAATAATGAGAGACGTCTCATTAATTAGTTGAAGGCCTTAAAAGAAGTGATCATTTCAGCAATCAGAAGAGAGAATTTACATCTCTACTTCAGTCAGCCATCTCCTTCTGGGGAATTCATCAAAAGCTTTCATTGGAGTTCCCAGCTTGTGGCCTGCCATGTTTATTTGGACTTGTCCATCACACAGTTGCATTAGCTAATTTCTATAAAGAAGCTTCAAAATGTTTACATTATGTATATAAGTAAATATATATGTAAAATTTCCTTTATACCTATGTATCTCTAGAAAACAGAACCTAACAGGAGATTTTATATATAAATATAAATATATAATTATATACAAATCTGTTAGGTTCTGTTTTCCTAGAGAACACTAATACAGCCAGAAATCCCACCTGAAGAGTTGAGTTTAAGAATAAGGCAGTAAACTTGTAATTCTCTATCATTTAATATATTACCAGGATACATCTCATACTATTGTGGGCCGATAATTAAAAAGTATTGGTAGAGTCCCTTGAGGATCTGAAGGTGAATATATAAATATATATTAAATTCTCCCAACTGGGAAACTCCGGATACCCGCTCAACCACTGGGGACTCTCAAAAAAATACGCCAAGCCCTGGATTCTGAGACTAACCCTCATGAAACATTTCTATAGAGGAAAAGCTATGACTACCCATAAAGTGGCCTACTTGTTTCTTCCAAGAAGCCCCTTTGTTGCTCAGATGTGGTCTGTCTGTAGTCTCAACTCTGCAAGGAGGATTGTTGCCCTCCCCCTTAAGTAGTACAAGCCATTCAGAGGTGAAAGTCACAGTGACAATGTGAGGTGTGACTCTCGGGGATGAGTCTGACCCTGGCACTGTGGGATACACAATACCTTCCTGATCAAAAGGGAGGAAAAGGAGCATAATAAACTAAGGCATCAGGGCAGTGCAATGGTGGCTCAGTGGCAGAATTCTCACCTGCCATGCTGGAGACCCGGGTTCAATTCCCAGTGCCTGCCCATGCCAAAATAAATAAATAAATAAAAATAAGGCATGGTGGCCAAGAGAGATCAAATGGAATCAAGAAGCTATTTTGGAGGCTACTCTCAAGCAAGCTTCAGTTAGATAGTGCTTTTGGTAGTTAGGTTCAGGTGTCAACTTGTCCAGGTGACAATGCCCCATAATTCTGTTGCTGTGGAATGAGTCATTAGAATGTGAAACTCATCTATGACTGATTACATCTGTAGTCAGGTAAGGGGAGTGCCTTCTGCAATGAGCGATGTTTAATTAGCTGTAGGCTTAAAAGAGAGAAGTCAGAAGGGAGCTTAATGTAGCACAGCTGGAGCAGCTCAGCATACCTCATCTTAGCATTTGTAGCTCAGCCTAGAGGTTTGGAGATGCAGAAGGAAATTGCCCCCGGAGAAAGCCGTTGGAACCCAGAAACCAGGAAGGAAGGCCAGCAGACGTCACCATATGCCTTCCCATTTAACAGAGAATCTCAGATGAATGTTAGCAGAGTTTCCTCTGAAGAACTATTAATTTTTAACTAAATAAATCCTCTTTTATTAAAGGCTGATCCCTCTCTGGTATGTTGCAGTCCAGCAGCTAGCAAACTAACATAGTGCTAATGGCCAAGGTTTGCTAAACCCCAATCAACATCGTTCCTGTTGACTTTTTAAGAACACCTAGGGCTCAAATTGAGACTCTATAAAGGTTTCAGGTACCAGGCTTGTTCTCCTGGAACATATAATTCCCAGAGGGGTCCTAGGGCAGATAAATCCTGAAACTCAGAGGGACCAGCCTCTCTAGGACCATTAATTACATCCCCCCATCCTTCAGTGTGGATGCCCCTTCTCAACATGAGAAAGTCAGAACAGGCATTGTCCAAAGATCACTATAGATTGGGAGAAAGATTAAAGGAAAAAGAGGAGGTATAACAGAAAAAATGGTATTTAAAAACTAAGTATGGTTGCTGAATTACTATATTCACATTCTTTCTAGCCTCCAGTATTTTGGAGCAGCTAGAAGGAAGAATCCGAGACGATGGGATGGTAGCCAATGACAAAACCTGGAATTTGTCTTGTAACTACTTGTTGAAGAGTGCTTTGAAAGCTATTGCTTTTTTCTTTCTTTGCTTTGGATATATGTTAGATGATACAAGAAAAAAAAACATTAAAAAAAGAACAGGGTGTTGCAATAAACCAGTGACTTGTATACACTTGGATACACAGACACAGAAACAGCTGTGTGTGTGTTTGTGTGTGTGTTAACCTTTAAAATCCATGAAGGTTTTAATAGATATCAAGTCTGCAAAGAGGATTTTCCAAGGAAGAAGAGATTCTGCCCTTGCATAGCTGGAGGGATGGAGGAAGCTGAAAACCAGTGTAAGGAGAAGACCCTGGAGAGGATCACTAAAGAAGGAATGAAGGAATTTCCCCAACCAAAGTTTGGTGTTAAGGGAGAGGCAACACTCTTAGGTTTGAATGGTCAAGTCAGAGACCTGGCCAAGGTAGCCCCATATCTGTTTAAAATAATGCACATACTTTCTAAATATATGTAGAGAAAAGTACTACATTATGTATGATTTGGATTTTTTTTCTTTTGAGATTCTCATTCTTCATTGTGTTCTGCATTGTGAAGCAAATAACACTTTTTAAAGAAAGACAAAATTTGATTATTTGGAAATGCAATGTAAAGATATGAAGGGTAAGATCCAGGACGTATCTTCAAAAATGCTGAAAAATAAGAACCACAAACATTTGTCACAAATGCATTAATGTCTGGCCTTACGTTCTTCTCCCTGCTTTCCATTTCTCAGGATTATTCATGGCGGGTCTCGAGGCTTATTATGACAGCAGGAACTGAGAAAAATCTGGGCAACATCAAAGACACACGGAAGGAGAGAGAGAGAGCATAGCATACTGATGTGTCACTCAGTAATTAGCTATGGTTTTAAATCCAGAGAACAGAACAAAATTGTACACGCCCAAACCCGACCCTTTACCAGTTCAAATAAGATCTCTGGAATGGGGAACTAGGACGTATCTATTTTAAAGAAGCTTTCCAGTGATTTTAATGAGCAGCCTTGTTTTAGAAACCAGAAGAATAGGCCAAACACAGTGAGTCCAGGAGGACATATGTCTCTACCAGTTTACTCAGTATTTTCCAAACATGTTATGCATTTTCATTTCTCTGTACCTTATTCTTGATGTTCCCTCAGTCTCGGTGGCTGTTCTGTCTTCCTCTGACCAGGGCACTGAAGCCTCCTTCCTTATTGTTTTCCAATCTTCCTCAAAAAGAATGAACCCTCATTTTCTTTCATGTTCTCATGTCGCTTTGCTTTTGATTTCATGACAATTACTTCACTCTTCCTCACAACACTCATTTATGTGTATGTCATTATAGTAGGCTCCTTTAGTGATAAAGTGCTTATTCAGGTGTATATTCCACCAGGCCCCTTGCACACTGCTTTGGGCACACAAAATGCTCAATGAATGGTGTTTGCAAGGAAGAATACAAGAATGAATGAACGAATGCTTTTTGCCAATTCAATTTTATATTAAGAGAAAGCAGAGCACACTTGTCAGGATGTTACATGCTTTAATCAGAATGCCTAGAACCATAGGCTAGCTTTGTCATTTATTTAATAACTCAGTGCCTCTGTTTCCTTATCTGTAAAATAGGGATTATAATACTCCCTACCTCATAAAGCTGTTACAAATATTAAATGTTAGTTTACAGACAATGTTTAGACGCTATCTTTTGTATACTGTGCATTGCACACTGGGTGTTTAATACATATTAATTATAATATGGCTTCACAGTGTTTAATAAGATTAATGTGGCTCTACAAAGTGCTTCAAGTCCTTTAAGAAGAGACTGTATCAATTCGATATGAGGTTCTGCTTAACTATAATGTAATTTAAACTGAGAAAAAGAAGAAACACACTGAAAACTAAGCATTTTGTCTATAAACTACTTGGATCAACTAGCAGTTAGAACTGTTAATTGGATCAGTTAGAAGCACTCAGGAAATGTTGGCTACGTTGATTGGCTCTCTCATAATCAAAATTGTTGGGGAGTTTTTTATTGTGTCTTCTTTTTCTCAGTTTAAATTCTCAGTTTCAAATCTCATATTGAATTGATACGGTCTCTTAAAGGATTTCAAGCACTTTCTAGAGATACATTAATCTTAATAAACACTGTGAAGCATTATTATAATTAATATTTATTAAGCACCCAATGTGCAATACACAGCATACAAAAGACAAAGAGGGAGCTTGAATCTGGAAGAGACAAGTCTAATCTTTTCCCCACAGCTGCACTGGCATTTTAATTAAGCTTTCCACCCGAGAGTCCAGCGACCATTTTCAGAAACTATACAGAGTCTGTGACTGACAGTCTATCACACGCCGCATCTAAAGTAATTCAAGAGGAGGTTAGATGTAGTGGTAGTAGTAGAAAAGAAATGCATTGCATAAAAATGCTTCTGGGTTTGTGTTCAACACCTAGAACTGGCTTTTTTACTTTGGGCAACTTACTTAGCATACAGAGCTCCTGTTAGTCACTGGGATTATAATAATTACATGATAGAGTTATTACATAGCAGATATTAAATATGTCATAGTTATTTTTCAGACAATCAAGATTGTGCAATATCAATGTTTCTAAATTCCAACATTCTGGGAGCTCATCCCAGATTACCAGAATTATTTAAATATTTGCATGGAGAATGAAAGTTGTTCAGAACCACAAGATTTCATATTGATCATAAGGATGGTTGCTGGCCACACACACAAAAGAGCAATTTCAAAGCCCTTTGCATTAATAGCATAGAGCCTGGAGTGAGTTGGTGTTGTCCCCCATCCCATAATAAATGGCCTGCAGGGTAAAGATGAAGAATCGTCCATGCAGCCACTGGCTTTGTAAGGCGACTCACCTTTCTACTTGAGAGATTTCTTTACCAATGCATATGCAGAGAAGGGAGAACTGTAAAGAAGATGAAAGCACATCAAATATTTATATCAGGAGTTTCATTTTATAAAAAAATAGCAGGCGTGTCCTATGACTTCTCAGAGGCGCAAACATGCCTCTAAAGCCTCTCCGGGTACTCAGGGAGCTGTACAATGTGGAGTCCACAGCCTGGGATGGATAGTTGTAGATGAATATTCCATTTAGAAACACTGGGATTAGGTAGTATGTTTTTCACAAGACTAAAAGTATTCGAAACAGTATATTATGAGCAAAACAAAAGACAAAAATGCTGCAGGAAGCAGTATCAAAAACTGACATTAACTCAACATACAATATCTTTAAAAGCCCATCAATACTGCTTCCATCTGTGGGTTTATATCTTCTCTCTCTCCACTGTTCACCTACCATTTATATACACAAACACACATACACACACATTCACAATATTCAGAAACATGATTTAGCAAGTTGTTGCTGCTGGAACAACTTTTTATTTTTACTTTTATTTATATAAATAAAAATCTGCTTGAAAGCATATCTAAAAAGGATAATAAAATGCTGTGTAACTATTATTTAACAAAGAAAATGCACTTCCACATATGTAGTGTAATGATTTTCAAATATATTTTACCTGTGGATTCCATTCAAATCCCTTTTTTTTCTTTTTTGAAAACCTGATTTGACTTTACTTTCAGAATCAAAGAGAAGTGTGTTCCCCCTTCTCAACCTGAAAAAGTCAGAACGGACATTGCCTAAAGATCCCTATAGACTGGGAGAAAGGGCAAAGGAGAAGAAGGAGTTACGACAGAGAAAATAGGATTAAACAAACCAGTATTGACTGGTGAATCACTATATTGATATTCTCTTAGCCTCCGGTGTTTTGGAGCAGCTAGAAGGAAATATCCGAAATAGTGAAATGGTAATTCATAACAAACTCTGAAATCTGTTCTGTAACTGCTTGTTGAAGTACAATTTGAAAATTATTGCTTTTTTCTTTTTTTTTGTATATATGTTCTATTTTACAACAAAAAATGTTTAAAAAAGGAAGTATGTTCACGTTAAATTTAGAATGCTTAGCTTTCCATCGATCTCTCAAAAATACTTTCCAGATATTTTAACAGTTCTCAGAACAGTATAAAAGTTAACATCAAATACCATGTTTTAAAGAAAAATTTTAAAGTAGGACCTATGTCTAAGAAACACTTTTCAAAGTTCAAGACATTGACAATTCTAATTTTAAAGTAAAAGAATTTTGATAGTTATTGGAAGTTGAATTAACAATGGTTTCAAAGGTTAAATACCAGATCTCTTTTAGAACAGAAAATTTTTAAATTTCTGTAAGACCCATTTATGGCAACCGCGCCAATTAAACATGACACTCCTCCCACATCCCAAAAGCTACTAAATGCATTATTTCAAACTGGAATAGGAAAAGTATAAAATGAAATTTTAAAATTTTATATATTGATACACCACTGTCATGTTTACTAGGTTACCTATGAAATTAAATCCAAATTCTACTTTGAAGGGACAAATTATAAATGCTCATTCATTTTTCATTTAAAAGTCCTTCCCATTCTTGGTTGTTTTCTAACCCCGTAATTTTTAGTTCACAACCAGAGTCTAGAAGTCAATTTATTTACCTAAAATGAACAGCCAGTGGTTGCTATGGAAGGTCCTACATTTGTGTCCTCTTAACAAGCCCAGTATTCAAAAGGCTGGAGGTATTCATAAAGATGTAATTTAGGAACACCTTAGAATTCCAAAGTGACCCTGATATCCACATCCCTAAAATCTAGTAGCTATTATTCACAGACTATTCACATGCACTAAAGCATGCCCAGCATGTAGGAAAATGTCTTTC
The DNA here is from genome assembly GCF_023851605.1 of Tamandua tetradactyla. NCBI lineage: Eukaryota > Metazoa > Chordata > Mammalia > Pilosa > Myrmecophagidae > Tamandua > Tamandua tetradactyla. The sequence goes on along the minus strand of NC_135334.1, from coordinate 63,413,054 downwards.
ACTTGTCAAATTGAAGTAAAACAGACAAAAAAAAAAGAAAAACTAATATTAACAGAAGCTGCAACAATTAGAACATTTTTTTATCTCACATAAACTGATTTAAAAATTGTATCACAGAAAAGATTCCAAAGCCAACAATTTCTCTGCTTTCAGTCAACCTCCCAAATTAAGTTTCTTCTATCAGTCATTACTAAAAAATCAAATGGTAATTTTAATTGGCAGTATTTCCTGAACACTTAACCACTACTCAGAAAGAAAGTAGCTGCTTTCTAAGCACTAATTTATTTTACCAGCAATGTGCTATGTAGTGGGAATGTTACCAAGTAGTTTTTTTTTCCCAGATGAAGAAATGAAGCTCAGAGAAATGAAATAATTGCCTAAAGTAGCTACTGAGTACTCAAGCTAGAACTTAAAAGAAGTTTGTTTCTAGACCCTAACACTACCCAGTATAGAGAACAGATGAAAGCAGAGGTGCTTTGATAAATTTAGTCATTCAAAAATATTTTTTAATAAATACTTTAATTCATGCTTATTGATCAATAGAAGTAGAACAATAATATGTCCTTATTCTTTTGGAGCTTGCCTGATAGTGGGAAGACAGACAAGACAATAAACTAGCAATAAACAGGAAAGAAAAAGCAAATACGCAGTAATTGTGATAGTCAACTCTGGACTCCTATCCAGACAGGCTCCTTCCCTGCTACAATGATACCCAATGTAACATACTGCCCCACCAGTAACCAAGTTGTTTGGCCCAAGCCCTTGGAATTGTTGATCACTCAAAGAAATCTCTCAGCTCTACCTTCATAATATATTTCCAAACCAACTCTTTCTCACTGCCCCTATATTACCACCCTAAGCCAGGCTATGACATTTTTGTTACCTAGACTATTACTCTGATCTCCCCACACTTCTGTCTCTAATGGAACACTAAGTCCCAGTTCTACTTTCCAAATTGTATTCAATCTGCATCTTTGTTACGGTCCTAATTCAGGTCTCTGTCTTTGAGTGTGACTCTCAGTGCTAAGGCACAGACTGTGGAGCACAGAGGAGCCTTAGAGTTGATGTAACAGGTCTCTGGAGATGCATGTGCATGTGAAACTTTCTTAGTTTCAATAAAGAAAAATACAGCCACCAAGTGGGAATAACAAAAAGAAAAAAACACAATTAAAATGGGTTTCCAGGGTACACAAGAAGGTCTGTGGTTAGAATGCCTGCCTTTCATGCAGGAGACCCAGGTTTGAGTTCTGGACCATGTACCCCCCAAAAAAAGAAAAAAAGAAAAATGGGTTTCCAGGGTGGGCCAGGGGGGTTCAGCAGGCAGAGTTCTCGCCTGCCATGCCGGCGACTTGGGTTCAATCCCCAGTACCTGCCCATGCAAAAAAAAAAAAAGGGTTTCCAACTCCAAAGGTTTAGAAACTACTGACTTAGACTCCCTGACTTCAGTTCCTGTTAGACACACTTTCTTAAATTATACATTTTCTCCACTCCCAACCCTATTCTCTTCCAACTGCATAGATTTGATCATGTCACCACTTGCTAAAACATGTATGTCTTCCTGTTGTTGAAGTGAAAAACTCAAAACTCCATAAAGCATTTTGGAATCTTCTCATTTCTGGCTTACATGCACTAACCCCTTCCTCCTTCTTTATTATATTTGCTTATTTGCAGCTCCTTATTATATAAAAGGAATGTTGATGACTTCATGTCTTTCTTGACACTCTTCCCTTTGATCAATACCTTTCTTGTTCTATATTTGTCAGGCAAAATAAGACCCCGCTCAGCAGCTATTTCTGTGGAGCCTTCCCAATCCTTTCTAAACTGAATAAGTTAATCATTCCAGCAGAGAGTCCTCTACAAAACTTATGAAGTGGTAGTAAAATTAGATATTCTGATTTTTTTCCATGGCTAAATTCTAATGACCCAAGAGCAGGAACTTTAAAAATCTGAAGTATCTCTAGTCTCTAACACATATTCTGGTTCGTAGTCGGCATGAAAATATTTGGTACACAAATAATGCCTTTATACATACTAATTCAATTGAAACTAAAAAAGTATGTAAGCTGTGTACTGTCAAATATCCTATTTTCAATTCTTGTTTAAAAATTTTAAAAGCAAATGTTAATATTTATTAATATTAATACCATAACAACTCTATTCAGATTCGTACTTAATTAGGGTAAACAGCCTTTTATTTGGTCTTCCTGCCTCAACCTCATTCTTCTTCAATTCAGTCTCTACAGCCAGAGAGCTACTTCCAAAATCAGAAATCCAACTATGTTACTTCCTTTATTAAAACCTTATGAGTTTCTGCACGTCTCCAGAGAAAGTTCACACTTCTTCTCATGGCCTGTCATAGCTTTCCTTCTTGGTCCCTATGTATCTCTTTAGTCTTACTGCTCACTAGTCTCAACTTTAGTGCTCACCCCCCAAATGCCATTCTATGCTCCAGGCATATAAAACTTATTTTAGTTTCCTGTCTATCTTGAAACTTCTAATCTTTGCAAAAATTGCTGATTTTATGCCTCTGTTTGTAAATCGTTTTCCTATTATCTCCCTTTGATTACCTGATATTTCTTGGAACTTGGCTTAAAGGTCAACCAGCCCAGCACACCTTTCTTGACCAACTCCACACCCTCCCCTCTGCAAGCTTGGTTGCTGTGCTTCCACTGGCTCCCACTGTATCGTGTTCTTGCCTCTAATGCAGTGCAGAATCTTTTAACTCTTGAACGACCTCGTTCATCACAATATCTGCAGAACCTGGCACAGTCCCTGGCATATAGCAGGTTTAAGTAAGTATTTGTTGAAAGGATAGATGCATATTATAAATGTTTAGGCCTTGGACTCTGCCAAATCTTAAGAACAATGTGGGAAATTAGAAAAAAATAAATCTCCTGATGGTCCCAAGGATTCTAAGGAAAGAAGATTCTCAGTTCGGTGGTGATACTGACTCTTTGAGGGGAATTAGATTTTACCCCGAGAAAGGGAATATTCACAGCAAGTTAGAGCTTGAGGAACCAAATTTAATCTAATAAGTCTTAAATCATTTTTTACATGAAAACCTACTGCCCAGGGAAAAGTTGAGCAGGTAGACATTGGCTTCCTTTATAATAAGTAAAGGAAAGGAGACTTATCTGCTAGGCAGGAGACAAATGACATATCAAGGTAGACAAGTATTTCTCCTGCTTCAATAATAAAATAGGGAGAAGTCCAGTTTTTCTCCAGGGTTTCTGATGACTGATTTCCATTTTATAAGTCGATAACTCAGCCCTCACCCTCTATTACATACTATTGCAAAACATTCCCCATGGTTTTGACAGATTACCTTCAGATGCATCCTCTACACAACCAAAAATATCTTTTAAATGAAAAAATAAAAGAGCCTATCACAAGCTTGTTCACAAATTCCAATTTCCCTAGGCTTCCTTGATTCACAACCAGATAATTCAACTCCCTCCCTATCAGATTGGCCTGTGACCCAGGCCACATCAGTGAGCATCAGACCAAGACTTTGACCAGAAGTTTAGAAAAAAGATGTTTTCTTTCTACTAGCATTGTCGGCTTGCTAGGATTTGAACCTCAAAGAGTAGGTTTACACATGTGGTAAGCGCCTGCCTTCAAAGTATGTTGGTATAAAGGAGAAAAAGGCAAAGAGATGGGATGAAGGGAAAATCTACTCCTGATGCCACTCTTTGAGTACCTGGGTCAAACCAAGCCTTAAGATAATGCTACTTTGTAGTTTTCCATTATCGTGAGTTGGTTTCCTTTCAATTAAATTTTTCTATTTTATACAGTTTATGTCTTCAGTTGAATCCCTAACATCTGTGTGAGGTTCCAATTTAACAATGGGAAAAACATCACTGCTTTTAAGGCTGTTACTGAAATAAAGTATGAGAAATTGAATAGCATATTGTGTTGACTTACACTAAGCTTTCAATAAATGCCACATTTTTTTTTCTCTTAAAATCTGAATATATGTCATTCTGGTAATCCCAATATCCCTCCCATGGTGAATTAAATCACAGTATATGTAATACAGAACAAGTAAAGTCACATCAAATGCTTTGTGAATGTGTCTACTAAAAAGTTTATTTATGTAAAAAGAAAAAAAGTCTACTTATGTAGATAAAGAAAGGATCCAAGCACTGGAGAAATGCTTGTACTCCATATTCTTCTCACACTGTCAGTCTTTATTGCTGCATGTTTTTGTTTTTCTTTTTTTTACATATGCTATCCTATTTAATCCTCACCATAATACTATGATGGTGCTAATTTATTTTGGTTATCTTTTAGATGACTAAACTATATATGTTTCCTTGCCTTTTCCAGTATTATTCCTTGGCCTCATGACCCTACATTACTCCAAACTCTGTGTCCTTTATCCCATCTCAGTCTTTTAACTCTGACCCTCCTACTTTTCCCTCTTATGTGGACTGTAAATATTACATTGGGTTGACCTGGATAATCCAGTATAATGTCTCCAATTCAAGACCCCTACCTTAATTATAATTGCAAATTCCCTTTAAGCAGATTAGGTAACATATTCACATGTGAGATATTAGGATGTAGAATTCAGCCTTCCACTGAACCAGTTCTTATATAAATTAGAAGAAATGCCCACGGTCACACAGCCGGCTGCTATCAAGTCTGGGTCTCAACTCCAGCCAGACCGATTCCAAAGTGCACGTTCTTATCCACCCTGTCTATGACAAGTAGACACTGCTTCATGCCACACTCTGTGATGCTGTAACAATATAGAAAACTTAGTGTGGATTTATTCTTTCTTCATTTTCAAGAATAGCTCCATTCAGTCCTGCCTGAAGCTTTATTTCTTAGCCATAAACTGCAGAAAAGTGAATCTGTTGTTTGGGAAACCACATCTGTGTGCTTCCTCCAGGCAGTCAGAAAGATATCCGTGTCCTTATGATTTACATTGTATACAAATCTTGGCACACAGTTAGTTTCCTGTTGGCAAAATGACTTTACTATATACATCATTCTTATCTTAAATGTTTGTGAAAGTCACTCAGTCAACAAGCATTTATTGAGAGCCTAAAAGAGCATTACACATAAATCAATGCGCCATAAGTCAATAAGACAATCATTCACTTGTTAACAATAAAGGTGTCATTCCTCAAATGGAAGTTTGCAGAAACAAGTGCAAATTGTGAAAGCACAGAAAACAATGTGGTCACATAGCCAAATTATCCTTAAGGACCTAGAGACGTAGAAGAGGCTCAATCGTATGTATGTACATATGCATATATGTATACATGTATGTATCTATCACATATACATGCACACATATGTCCAGTATTTTAAGTGGATCAGGACATTCACCCTTTTAGATGTATCATCCAGCACAGTTATACTGTGGGGCCCTGAAACATTACTCATTGTAAACAGCCTGCTAAAATAGCCTTCATAAGTTCCAGGGGAACATGAAACAGCACAGCCTATGTAACCAATGATGTAATATGCATGTATCTAATCATATATCCCATGAGTGAAGTCACTTGTTGGTTAAGTGTCACTTTTGTGTAATTTAGCATGTAAGGACTACTGCTCTGTAAGCATCAGAGCAGATCGGAGGGAATAATTAAAGATGACCACTCTAGATCAATGAAAGGGAGGGTAAGGGTAGGGTATGTATGCATTTTTTTCTGTTTTCTTTTTCTGAATAGATGCAAATATTCCAAGAAATTATCATGATGATGAATATGCAACTATGTGATGATACTGTGAATTACTGATTATATATGTAGAACGGAATGATCAAAAGTTAACAATGTTTGCATTTGTTTGGTGTCTTTTGGTATTAAAAAAATAATAAAAATTAAAAAAAGATGACCACTCTACCAGAGGCTCCTCGTGCTTTCTTTTAACTCGCAACTGGACCAGAGTGACCAAACCTTAAGATATGAACCTGATTTACACAGTGAGTACTTAATTTTAAAAACATTTGCTGAATCAGCATCTACTATGAGTTGGACTCAAGTTCAGAAATGAACCTCTAATATTGAAGAGTAAGTCTTGCGACAGAGACTGAATTGTTCAATTACTTATAGCTCCCTAAATGTATTATGCTCTCTTATTTAAGGTCTTTTCACATGGTGTTCCATCTGACTAGATGCCAATCCCTTCTCCTGGTTAACTCATACTAATACTTCTGGTCTCTGTTGAGGTGTCACTTGTCCAAGGCATAGACTTTCCTCCCTATGAAACGGATTAGATGTCCCATTTACATGCTTCCACAGCATTATGTATTTGTCTCTATGGAGACACAAATCACTATTCAATTTATCTGTTGGCTAAGAACAAAAAAGATAGAAAATTAAAGTTCTAACACAGTATGGAAACATTTGAAAAGGGTTTTCTTCAGTGCTGGAAATATCAATGTAAGAACTATGCCTTGTTGAGAAAACCCTCTCATGTTATGGAAATTAGCTCAAAACATGGCATAAATGTTTCCTTTAAATGAAAACAATTAAGAGTCTTTGTTTAAGTCTCATGGATAGTAATGAAAGTATCAATTATGTAAAGATCAGGCCCCCAGCAAAAAATTTCGTTTTTCAGGTCAATGAGATTCTACCTTATGAGGAGACTGTCACTGGCAGCTGCATGCTGGCCCTCGGCCCTTCAAGATTTGGGGGTCCAAGGAAATTTACACTGAGATAAGCTGCATCTGTGCCAATTCTGGGTAGCCAGGATCATGTCTAATAATATTCTCTATCCTTGATTAAATACATTTTAAATTACATCTGTGTGTGTATGTGTATGTACATGTGTCTGCATTTGGTCTCTGTCTACCAAACTTGAAATAATACAGGTGCTAGGGAAAGCTATATAAAGGCAGTCATATTTGGAGAAGAAATCCTATAGAAGGCTAGACTTTATCTCAGTGTAGGTCTTGGTATAAGATAATGGGAAAATGTACAACACCACAGTGATGCTTAGGCCACAAAGAAATGAGATGGCTGGGATCATAGAAGAAAATGGAGACTGGTGGGTGGAAAATATTGGAAGATAAGGTTGAAGATCTGGGTTGGACTTCGACTTTGAATCGTCCTGAATGCCAGGTTAAAGAATAAATATTAGCAAGAAATATGATAACCATGATTTTAACAGGATAATTTAGTAAATCAATATTTAAAACCATGTAGGGATTAACATTGTTTCGTCCTTTCATCAAATATCTCAGGTCTAATTGTACCCCATGATTCATCTTCTCCAGAACTTGCTATTTTCTAATGCTGAAATGTGCCTATTATTCAGAGTCTAACTGAATTACCTCATTCATGAAACAATGAATAAGGACGTGCATTAAGTCCTCCCTTACTGTTATTACACCCATATTTTCTTTTGATTCCAAGTTTCTGAAATTTGTCACACTTGATATTAGAGTTAGATGTGTTTATAAGGCCCTCCTTCTAGAATAGGAATGCCTTGACTATAAAGGACATGTCTGATTTTTTAACAATGGCAACAACAACTGCTAATAACTACACAATCCATATCATGTGATAAACATGTCTGTAAGCACATTATAAATATTAACTTATTCAGGACCTTGAGATGCTGAAAACCTGTTAGAGAGAGGTGGAAGGACACATACTCATTGAGTGCATGAGCCCAAATTTTCAACCAGAAATTCTTGATCTAAAGTCCATGCTCTTAAACACATACAATGCTGTTTCTTTACCAAAACCAAGGATAGTGCTTTGGACATATAAAATAAAAGATCATGATGGTGATAATAACAATAATGATAATCACACACTCTATTTACCCAGCCTGATTCTCAGAAAAATCCATTAATTTATTAATTTAACAAATATTTATTAAAGTCTTTAATATTCCAAGTATTTTTCTGTTTGCTCAGGATTCAGGAGTAAACAAGTCTCTACCATGTTAGATCTTTTAGCCATGAGAGATTATATAGCTACCAAATGTCATTTATGAATAACTTTTACTCATTTACATTAGGTATCAGTACAGATGTCTTCAGCCATAGTTTTTAATGGCAAATATAAATCTGAAATATTGCTGAATATTTTAGTGAATTCATATATCTTCTTGGAATTTTTATTGATAAGCAACCTTATCAAGAAAACAAATTTTGGTACGATTTGGGTGGCTAGGAAATTTTAACAATTACTTCAGGCAAAAGGAAATGATTACAGACCTAGGACCAACCAACAATTTTTGAATTCATCATGTTCTAACCGTTGGCTTTTAGGAAATAGGTTTTTACCTATAAAAGTTAAATATTCTCTTTCGTTCACTGACAAGAATTATTTGAGTAATATATATCCCAATCTGTTTCTCATATTTCCAGTGAAGTACCACAAATAAGCCATTATTTTTCTCCTGATTTAACATTTAGATATGTATGTTCCTTAATATGTCCTTAAAAGATATATAGAAATACTGAAGTTGTCTTTCTGAGAAGTGGGAGGTAAAGGGATGAAAACCCAAGGCTGTGTCTTAGGATCTCGTCAATGTCAAAAGTCAAGAGCTATTCAATTTCACTAACATGACCAGTTAATGATGTAAGTTATTCCTAAACTAAATTTCAAGAAGACCTTTATTACATTTTTCTGTCAAGTCCTAAATTATGCTTCATTCTAATAAGACTGCCAATCAGGTAGTGTCTAGTTGAGGTAGAAACTTTTGACTCATGTATTTGCTAAGAATGATGCTTCAACATGTCTTGCATTCTTTATTTTTAAATGACATTAATATTGAGTCATATTCAGATATAATATTAAGCATATTCAGATAAAAAAATACTCCTTTTTGTACAAGGCGACTTGGTCTCTCATTTGGCAATTCCCTGTATTTTCTTTCTGTCTAAAAATTTTATTTCTTTCCTTTCTCCTTTAATTCATCCTAATCTTACTCGGTTTGCATGGGCTATCGCAAAAGCTCATAATCCTTTTGTTTTCAGCCTCTTCTCAACTGATACACAATATGTCTATAATGACTATTAACAATTATTGTGTCCATGCCTGTGATGATACCAGATAGCATCGCTACACTCACTAAAAGGATACTTAAAAGAGAAATGATATGGGAACAAACCAACTTTCTTACAAAATGTTAATAAGCAGGTGAAAAGGTATATACAGTCTTCTATTTTGATTTCTAAAATAATATTTTCTCTTTTATTCTCAAAGGTAATGATTAAAAAACTCATTGCTAAAATGTTTGTTTAAAAGAAAAACAATGTATAGACATTCTTATAAATTTGCAATCCCTGAATTATAACTGAACACAACTATATATGTAATCCTATTTCTAATCATTCCCCCAAGCTGTCTTCCATTATTTCAATGAAACACCAGAGAGATGAAAAAACCAACAATTCCTGAGCATCCCTTCTAATCTGTTACATACTTAAGTCACAAAATCATCCTTGTCATATCACTTCTTAGTTAAGTTACATAAGTCCCTAAAGAGAGTCCACAAAGCATCTGAATTATTAATTAGGAAATAAGCTACATTGACCTAATTTTACATTAAAATCCTGTGGCTTTGCAATTATGATTTTAACCTGAATGTACCATACAGACTTAACAGAAAATATCAACTGATATTAAGATTATGCAATAATTTCTCAAAAAATACTTATATTGAAAGTAACTCCATGATAAAACTGAATTCATTATTAAGTAAAAAACAATGCATCAGAAAACATAATAGATTCGTGGGTCATTTTGAAATATGCATGCTAAAATACAACACACTCAGTGTTGTCTGAAAATAGTTTACTACTTTGATGCATAAAAAAAACTAAAAGCTCCATCCCATTCACATTCTAGAACAAGAATGAATTATTCATTGTCATACTTCTAAGCCATATGTGAGAAGAAGGAATCTCAGAGAGGTCTAATTTTTACAGGGACTAAGAAATTTAAACGAATAAAAAATCTAAGCAAATTATATTGTTTATAGAAATTAACATGCCATAGTTTCTCTGAGGTTGTTTTCCATTCTTATCTCTCTTGCTTTACTCTAACACTCTTGATTATCTTTTAAAAAAATAATTCACAATTCAAACATTGGGTATTCAAATCATTTAATTCATTGATCTTTTGCCACTTCACAGATTGAAATATTCCACCTTTAATGTCCAAGAAGGGAAGCGGAAAACAATGAAATGTTGGGCTAGAATGAGTATAAACAATCTACTTTTTTAAAAGAAAATACATCGTTATCAAGAAACGTAGTATCACTTACCGGTCATTTACATCTTAGCACCATCTCCAGACAAATTCGACAACACTGAAATAATAAAAAAGAAATTAAATTTAACTGAAAATATTTCAAAAATGAAACTGTAACTCAGAAATCATATGGCAAGCACTACATTAACACAGCAACTATCTAAATACACAGCAGTTAGACAAGATGCAGAGTTAATAATGCCCAGTTTTCTTTAGGCAGGCCAATCTGTAAGAACAGTGAAAGTGTATAGCAAGGAAGTAAATTCTTTAAAGACAGCAACTAGGGTTAAAATGCATTAAGGAGAAACATAATTCCAGTTAGAGTCTATGTATTTATCACCTGGTTTTCTGCTGTCTAACTAGATGTGATAAAAACAGAGATGGCTATATTTATTGTAGCTTTTTTTGTTAGCATAGAGATAGGCAAATCTTTTCTCTAAAGGGACAGATAATGAATATTTTAGGCATTAAGGGTTCACAGTTTTCTTCCTAACTACTCAACTCTGCTGTTGCATGTACACAAGTGGATGTGGCTGGGTTCCAATTAAGCTTTATTTACGAAACCAGGCAGCTGGATAGGACTTGGCCCCATGGTAGCAGTTTGCAGACTTTTGGCATAACACATTGACAGTTCCAGCTCAGAAATATCAATCTTAACACTTGGCCAATGATGAAATATAGAGAGCTAGATTCTGCATTAGAGCCTGCCCTTAGCTTCAGAATAAACTATGCTATCTAAAATCACTCCATAAAAAAAAAAAAAAAATTGTGGAGTTTTCAGACCCAGAATGATGATAGAGAACACTCAGAGTAATTAGTTAAGTATTAAAAACATAGTGTCCACATGAGGTAAATTTCTACAAATAGGACAGTAAATAACAAATCTCATGTTTTCAAAGAAAGGAGGAAGACAATTATTTGATTTCTATTTATGAATTAAAATCTTCATGTTATATGGTATGAGAATTCATGGGACATAACTTTTGCTTATAGATCAGGGAGTTCAAATACTAAATGAAGAAGAACAGATTGAAATTAGCCAGGGAGACTCATAATGCCAGCTTTACAATCCTCTGGAAATGAGTTGAAAAGATGAGTCTAGAAAGCATTGTTCCAGAGGAAGGATCTGATAGTCCCTTCCCTGGCTGGAAGGTTACAGGGAGGGGCTCATTACAACAGCTTCATTGTTTGCTAATTGGTTAACACATATGAAATACTGCTAGAAACAAAGAGACTGACTGAGTTGTCAGCAAGCTCAGCCAGTAGGGGAAATAGTAATTTTAACTGTTTTTGGCAATATGGGGTTGATTCAAAACTGGGAAACATGATGCAGGACAGAAACAATTACATTTGTACATTACAGAAGTGATAGTAGCAAAAAAAGTCATTATTTCACTGTGATAGCTGTTACTTCTTCATATTTCAATTTGTGAAAGTGGTTCAGTGTGGGGGACCACAAGTCTCCCACAAGTGAATTTCAATATTTAGTGCATTCCGCACACACACACATTTATACTCATAGCCTGGAATTTGAAGCTTTTAATGGCTGCCTAACTTTACCTTTATACTCAAGGAATGACCTTGCTCTTCACAGCAAAGAGGCATTAAAGAAGCATCTTTAACAAACATACATAACAGGGGTTTTTTGTTCTCCTTAAATTATTCTGTGATCTTTCATACTCACCTAAAATGCCAATAAAGGAATAGGCAGCAGCAAACACTATTTTCTCTGCTTCCTGAACTCTAGCCAGTCACTGCTGTATCCCAGCTTCCTCCCCAACCATGTGACTACTAGTAATCAAAGAAGTAATTCTGTCACATGCTCAGACTGAAGAAAGAATAACTGGCTGCAGGTGGAGGGTGGGAGGAGGAAGTCTTGTCTAAACTTTACATTAAGGCTGTTTTTTCACAGGGTAGGTGTTGTATGGAGTGACAGACTTTGAAAAAAGGGATCTCTGGGGTTAACTTCTTATGAAACTGTACTGGGGATCCTCTCCTTGTTAGGAGATCAGGTCTGAAGTCTTGTGATCTTTCATGTTAGATATGGGCTCTTATTGAGGATGTTGAGCAATTTACTTTCACTCTCACATCCCACCTACGTGTATTTGTATAATTGGCTTAATAAACATACCAGAGAGCAACAGGGAAAGAGGTCAAGAAAAAGAAAGAGGAATGCATCACATCAGTTAAGGTGTATGTAGTGACATCACACAGTTCCAGGCACACAGCAGGTGCGCTAGATTAAATTGGAAGCTCCAAATCTTCATCCCTTCCTGTGATCACATCCTTTGCCATTTAACTTGGCAGTTGCTCCTTGTAAAAGGGAAACATGTATTTCCTCACTCTTTGACTCTGTGTCTGGCCCTGTGACTTGGTTTGACCCACAGGATGAGGGAGAAGTGACAGTGTGGTGATCTGAGCTTAGTCCTTAAGAGCCCTTGGGTATTTCTGTTTATCCTTTTACATCTATGCCCTAGCCCTAACTTGCCCAGTGGTCTGAGGAAGGTGACAACCACATGGGGTACGACCACTGTAGCTGGCCCTTGGACCTTTTGTGTGTGTGTGTGAGAAGCAGAGCAGCCCCAGTTACCTCACCTGAAGCTACCTCTACACCCAGAGCCCAAAGGAACGCCAACCAACCAGAAGACGCATCAGCAAGAATGAACAGTTCATGTATTTTAGCATCACGCTTGGGCATGCTTTGTTGCACAGCAATTGCTTAGTGATGCAAAAGGCATTAAATAAATCCTAATCTATTTCCTTGTGATTTTTATTAAAAGAAAACAAAATAAAAACAACAACAAGCCTCAATAAAACAAAACATAACTTATGTGCTGATGGAATCACCTCCCTTTGCTTTATGCTTTAATGCTGAGAGCAAAGGGGGAGTTAAGGCTTAGGTCAAATTCAACATAAAATACCAGTTTTACCCTGTGCTTTTCCCAAGAGCAACTTCACACTTCCCTCTTGAAGTTACAAAGTGCCTTATTAGAGTTTGATAAGTGCTAGAAAGCTTCAAATGGAATTGCAAGCCAGAACCAGTGAGACTGAGTGATAGCTTTGACTGTATCAGAGCACTCTCTCATACTCATTGTAAATGCAATGGGGAAATGAGCTGCGTTAAGCCAATTATTTCCAAATGTAGTGTGCCCAAAAGAAAAGATAAACCATTCTACAGTTGGGATGTTACATTTTTGTCACTGAGGCTATTAACACATTGCAAATATTTTTTAAAGTGAAATATATATTACATATATATTATACTTTATATTACATTTCCCTTAGAAGAGAATTATAGCCACATTTTCTAATAATCCCAATCACTGTGCAATTCTTTGTGGAAAGAAGTCACCACTAACTCTGAGGAAAACCCAGGCTTTCTATGAGAAGACTACAGATGCTATTTTTACAGTATTAAGCATTCACAAACACTGGTAAATCTGTAGACTTCAGGTCTTCAGTTTTCAGGCTTAAATGTTAGACGTTATAACATTTAAATGAATTAGATTGTTATCATGAGAGTCAGTGGGAGAAAAAAGCTGAATGATTTTCTGTCCCAAACTTGCACATAAAGCAGCCTTTTAAAAAGAACATTACTAGGTTAGTAAAAACATCTCATTAAAATGAATATTATGGAACAATTTAGTGAGAAGTATTAAGAGCAACTGTTTATCCCTAAAAGAACCATTTCCTCCCTAAATTCCCCCTCTATTTTTGAACTCACAGCATCTTTTATATACCTCTTTATTGCACTTAAACTCCATTGAAATTATCACTTTACCTTTCTCAAGCCTCAACTCTTTGCACTGTCTGCCACATAAGTTTAAACGAGCCTGATGAATTGTTATTTTGAAGCATTTAAACATCGCCCATCACACTAAGGCTTATATACATTTTATAAATGTGAACATACGTTTACATAATTTAAAGTGTCAAAATATAATATTTATCTTAGTAAAAACTACCAAAACCCAAGTATTTACCTCATACTCTCAGGGAAATTGACTGTAAGAATTTTTTTTTTTTTTTCTCAGTCTTTGGCTTAGTCTAAGCTGAGCCAGGTGAACTAAAGTTAAGTAGATGTTTACATTCTGGCTCTTCTACGTACAACTTGTGGAACATTAAAAAAAGTTATTAACCTTTTCTGATCTTCATTTAACTTATAGGTAAACTGGGCAGTACAATAACAACTCTTTCAATACAGTAATAAGAATTGTGCTAGATCTTATATGCGAAAATGCCTGGTATATGGAAGTCACTTAACACATTTTAGTTTTCATCTTCCAAAATCTTACTCATGCTTACATCTTGAAATAGTTCAACGATAAATTTGCTGCTTATAGAGGTTATCATTGTCATTTAATTTTCACAAGTGCTGGAATTTGGATGCAGCTGTACGGCTCTGCATTATCAAAAAAGTCTTGCTATAGGCAATAATTTTAATGTTAATTAACTCCATCTGGAAGGAAAAGCAGGTGTTGAAATTGATCACTTAAGTACAGAAAGCAAAGACTGTTTACTAAACGCTCCCTAAATTAATTTGGCTGAGCTTATGGTTAAATTGCTTTCAAGCCACTTTTCTATAAATGTCTTATACCAAGTGCTGAAATTGGAAAAAGAAGTAGACCACGCAGATTTTAATGAAATGTAACAAATTGGACTGAAAGGTCACCTAAAAATAAAAATTACATTTTAAAGATAAAAAAAATGCAAGAGTCAGTTCTGCTTTGGTAGCAGGTAGAATTTGAGCAAAAACCTAAGGCATTTCTCACATGTGCTCCACAAATCACCTGCATCAAATCGACTTGAGGCACACTAGCAAAAGGAGAGTTCTGGATTCTCTGACAAACCTATTGAGTCAGGTTTGCTGGAAAGGCCCAGGAGTCTGCATTTTACGAGACAGGTGATTTCTATTCCTATGAAAATTAAAAATCATTCTCCTAAGGACTGAGACACACCTAGCTACACTATAGTGATCTAGGGCCCTGGAAAGATGACAAATAATGGTACTGGTTATCTGAGAAAGTAAGAGATACTAGAGGAGGGCGAGGGTCATTCAGTGGTAGAATTCTCCCCGCCCCCCCCATGCAGGAGACCCTCAATTCTCCAGCCCATGCACTTCTCAAGCAAGCAAACAAACAAAAAACCAACCAACCAAACAAACAGAATTCAACAAATGGTGCTGCAATAAGAGGATACTCACATGGAAAAAGAATGAAATGTGACGCCCGCCATACGGCAAAAAAGAAAAAAAAAGATAATAGAGAAATCCAGAAAACATCATTAAGAATCTGGATACCAAAATCAAAACTGAATTTACCATTTAAGAAAATACTGGTTTAGTTGATAGTGTTCATTTAATTGCTTTGCTTTCTGCCACTCCCTAATTCAAAAGAAAGCCTAAATTCTTAAACTTCTCTTTATCTCCCATGCCCCAAAATCTAATTAGATTCCCCATCCACTCCAAAGGATAGTCC
Source organism: Tamandua tetradactyla (assembly GCF_023851605.1). Taxonomy (NCBI): domain Eukaryota; kingdom Metazoa; phylum Chordata; class Mammalia; order Pilosa; family Myrmecophagidae; genus Tamandua; species Tamandua tetradactyla. The sequence goes on along the minus strand of NC_135334.1, from coordinate 63,397,348 downwards.
CAAACCAACAGAAGCAGTATCAACTGAGACTTATCCAATCAAGATTCCAGGGATGAGCCCCAGCAATCTGTGGTTTAGCAGACTCTCCAGGTGATTCTGATGTACCTTCATGTTTGAGAAATGCTGACCGAGCACATTCTTTATGGTTCATCACGCTTCAATAGCGTTAACTGATCAATTGCTAGAAACAAGGGCATTAGGGGTGAGACTAGAATATGGGAAACATAACTGGGTCTCTGTATTCCTGTCAGAAAAACAATTTCGAGTCTCCTCCGATCATGAAAGAATACACAACCACGAAAGAACTAACATTTATCAAGCATTTACTACATATCAGCTACTTTTCTGAGTGCTTTGCCTTAACTATACAATTAATTCTCACAACAACCTAATGGTATATTATGTTATCACCATTTTACACAATGAAATTGAGGCACTGAGAGATTAAGCAACAACCCCTGAATGACAGAGCTGCTAATTGGTAGAACCAGGAGTTGAATCCAGAGAGTCTGTCTCTTGAGCTCTTGTTTTTTACCAGTCTATAAACTGCTCTCAAGAAATACTGCAACTATAATACACTACCTGAACCATTCTTAGCCTTATTTAAGACATAGACAAGGTACATGATTAAATTTAGGGAAGAGTAGGATTGTTTAGTCCAGAATATAACCAAATCGTAAGTAAAGATATTTTGACATTTAGGTGACTCTGGCCCTAACATTCCTCCTCTTTTTTATCACCTCAATGACTTATTTTTTTAATATATATATAATTTAGATATAATTTATATATTTATACTACAAAAATCTTGGCTGAGTGCAGTCAGAGAATCCAGTTCCTGTTTCCATTAGCTTTCCATTAAAATATCACTTCATTAGAAAGGCCTTCCAGCTGTGTGAACTTGGGCAAAACAAAGCCTATATACCCTAGATTTCCTCATCTACAGTTTGAAGATTACAGTATTATTTAACTATAGGGAAATAATATGAAATGAGGGAATATACGTGAAAGCACATTTTAAGATTAAAAACATTACTTATATGCTTGTAATGTGGCATCATGGTAGTTTTAGTATAGAAGATTTCAAGTACTTATTGATTGGAAAATGCCACCTTTAACTGATGTTTTATCTTATAGCTTGTGGTCAATATAGACTGGTTGTACAGAGCATTTTTATGTTAGTAAATCATTCATCAAACATTCCCTCTTACTCCCACAGTAGAAAAATACTTTTTTCAAGATTATAAAATTAACTTGAGATGCATTGTAGAAAGTCATATTCTCTAGTGTCTCCTCTGGAAATTTTAATTCTTTAGGTAAAAGATGAGTCCCAAGACACTATATATTTTAAGAGACAACGTAAATGATTATTATGATGAGCTGAGTGTGAAAAATACTGCAATAGGTTCACAACTTCTTTTAAATAATTAAAACAAATAAAAAATCCTCACTTTTTATCTAATAATAAAACCATATAGGCTATTTCTGAATTTAGTTCAGTTCATTTGTCCATATATTTATCAAAATGTTTTCTGTTCAATAACTACTTTATTAATTCTTTACTTTAATGTATTTATCAGAAATGGTAGAGTAGGTAATCTTTTCTTGAAAGGAATATATATTTTAGGAAGGTATTAATTTGGATAGACTAAGTTATGACGCAGTAACAAATTACCCCCAAATCCTGGTGGCTTAATACAATAATTATCTCATAGGCATTCACAGTGCTGGTCATTCAAAGATTATTAGAGATGGAGGCAATGGGAATGGAGAATCTCCATCTGGTCACTAAGGGAACCAAACTGAGGCTAGATCTACCATCTTGCAGGTACAGCATCTAAAATTTACAACTTCTTTATTGCCAGGTAGGAGAATGTAGGGACTGAAAACATCATCTGGGTATTTCACTGCCACAAGCTGGAAGTGACACACAGCACTTCAGTGCCTACGTCTTTTGGCCAAAACTAGCCAAATGGTCCAGTCTAAATGAAAGGAGACATGGAAATATAGAATGACAAATGAAATATTTGCTAAGATTTACTGTCTTTGCTCAATCAACTTTAAAGTCCTATCAGTGCTCTAAATAAGTAATATTTATGCAAATTAAACCTACTAAGCAATTTGGAAAGAATAGAGGCTTTAATCAAATTGGTCTCTCAACCCAAGAAGTTAACATTTTACTTAAAACTGTACTAGAATAATTCATTCAATTACAAGGAGTATGTATTAAAGAGCTAAATTGTGTAACACAAACTTTAATTGCAAAAAGTAGGTACAATTAGCAAGGCAAGACTTCATGAAAGAAACTGGATAAATTAGGCCCATAAGATCTAGAGAAAACCTGTGAATATGGGCAAAAAACATTCATTTGAGGGAAAGTCTATGAAAAAATGGCCATGCTTGCGTTATTATGATAATTATGGAAGCATTTACATGATTCAGGGAAATGTAATATACCTCATCATTATGGGAAGGGAAGAAAAATAAACCAATATTTTTGAAAACCTTCCATACACAAGAATTCTGCTAATGCTTTACCTATATAATTTCCATTGTATCATTGCCAGAAACCCTCAGAAGCAAGTATTATTCCCATTTTACAGACAAGCTAAGAAATTGGAAACTACTAGAACAAGATCACACAATTAGTGAATAGCAATTGCTATGACTCTAGGGTTTAGAAATGCGCAAATATGTGTTTTCCCCATTATAGTAAGCAATGTTCTGTTAAACAAAGGTCTCCTTCACTAAAACCCTGCCTTTGTAATGGAAAAAGAATAATTCTGCTATACTACACTGCTTTAGTAATTGTTCATGTAGGCAATCTACCTATATCCATACTCGGCAAGCCTTTGAAAACTTTATGTATGACAATTCTGTATTACTGGACCATGAACAGGTAAAACAAATAGGTAAGATCATAGAGAAATATTCCTTTCACGAGTCTTTCTCTGCCTTTTCCTATTAAATTGCGTAAGAATTGGCAGCTAATTAGCAGTTCATTAGTAGCATTGATAAACCATATTACAAAAACAAATGCTGTGCTAACAGAAGGGGCAGAGCTTTCCAATGAATATGAAATAGAGTTATGTAAAAGGAAATTGCTGAAACTAGCTTCCTACAGATTTCTAAATTATTCTTACTGTATTTTATGTTTTCTTAGTCATTCATTCATTCATTCATTCAAATATTTGTTATCTACCATGTTCAGGGCAATGTGTCAGTTTGGGGGATGAAAAACATAAGTCAAACAGAACTCCTGCCTTCAAGTAGCTAATGACATAGCAAGATGATTAAGAAGTCTGTACAATCTTCTCTCTAAATGACCTTCAGGAAGCCAGAATATGACCTTTGTACATGAAACTTGACATTATATTGGCAATGTCACATGAATATCTGATCACACATTTGGTGGCTAGACTGTTGTTAAAGTAGGTACAAAATCGATGGCTAAGTGACTGGGAATACATGTCCAATATGCATGAAAATTGAATTTCATACATTAGTTTGAAGTATTTTGAAATACCAGACTTAATTTTCATGCATATATGAACTGCTATTTTCCCAATTAAAACCATTGAGCTAGTCTCCATTTCCTTTAAAAGGAAGTTGTACCTTCTTAAAATTCCATACAAGGTCTTAGTTTACCTATTCTCTCTTCCTTTAATCTATTCTAAGCTATCTGTGGGTTTCAGAACCTGCAACCCCTGCATGTTGCTATTACCTTAAATGACCTTTACCAATCTTTTCAACTCAATTTATCTTACCGATTCCTAGTGACATGGCAAGAAGTGACATGGCAAGATGCTAGTAACATCATCAAATCTGCAAAACTTTCCTTGAACTTCAGCTGGATTTGGTGTCCTTCCTATTAATGTTGCACTTTTCATACCATATAGTAGATAACTTCTCTGTCTTCTATTTTTCCCTTTGACCTTTGAGCTTCTTGAAAACAGAACAAAAGATGTAACACTTAAAGGGATTATATCATTTTCCTTTTGTACTTTCTTATGTCCAATCTGGGAGAAGGAGGGAGATAGAAAAATATAGGGAGATGCTGTTTTTTAATATTAAACTATAAATACAATTTAGTAATTGAGCCTTATGCTCTTCTGATGCAAATAAAGAAATTAAGCCATAAAAATGAGAGATGACTTGTGAAAAGTCAACCTGTGAGCAACACAATAAGAACACAGTTCTTTTACGTCTCAGTTGAGTTGTTCTTCTACTAAATCTCCTTTCTAATTCACCTTATTTATTTTGGGATCATTTTCATCCCAGAATTATTAGGGATAGGGCATTACAGTCCAACTTAAAGTGGCAACTAATAAGCAACCTTGGACACATCTTTTCAAGCTTAACTTTCTACTGTTTGTAATAACAGCACACAAAATGGCAAATGGACAAAAGATTGACTACTATTGCCAAAATATGAAGAATCTAGTTGCATTAATTTGAGAGATAGAATGTGGAGGTCTACTTCTTCTTTGCCAATGAAACAATGAAGCATCTCCCCAGATAACAAGGAAGGGAGATCGTTGCTATTAGTATCCCATTATCTCAGAGACTCAGAGACCATAAAAATCAGAAATCTTTGGTGTTCTTTGTGATGGTGGTAGTTTTTGCATAATAGAAAAATGAACAGGGAATTCGAGAACCATCCAGATGATTCACTCTGGTAGTTGTGCACATCTGATTGCCTTCCAGCTGTCAAACTGAGAAGGCATTTTGCAGAATGAAAATGCTCAGCTAGGAGATTCAAGAGAAATCCCCTGACCCTGTCTGCTGGAAAAAAAAAAAATCAAGGTTAGAAATCTATCTCTTTGGCATTATTTGGGGGAAATATTGAGAAAAAACTTTAGAACAAACTCTAAAATTAATAGGACATGAATTCAAACAGAACCAACATAAATTTTAAGGACAATAGAGAATTTTCAATAGAAGGAAAAATAATATTGGCTTTTGAAAACAGAATAAGGATATGGAAGATTAAAAACAGGTTGAAAGAAAAGGCAAATATTTGTGTACTTTTTAAAAATGTCCTAGAACAATAGTTGAAGGCATCAAACTTATTTGAAAAATTGTACCTGATACACAAAACTGTTTTATTGGTGTCAAGACAGCCAGTGTGAAACTGGAAGAAGTCTAGTAAATATGAATATAATTGGAGAAATTCTCCAAGAATAGACAAAAAAGGAAGTGGACAAAAATCAAAGTAATGAGAGAGAAGAAAATAATTATGGAAGATGAATGACAACAAATATTATCTTAAGAATTCAGCAGAAATAAAATTGTATGAAATATAAAATCAAAGAAATTTCTCAATTACAAAATATTAGTATTTATATTTTTCAGGCAAATTACATAAAAAGTGTTTTATACCATGACCCATTTTGAAAAAAAAAAGTTGAATTTCAATGACAAAGATTTAAAAACCTCCTACATTATAAAATATATAAAAATATATGGAATTAATCCAATTTAACTATCCCTATTACAATGAATCCCAGAAATCAATGGAATAAAATTTAAAAGATTTTATTGTATATAAAAATATATAAATTCCGGAGTTTAAATGATATAGTACAAAATAAAAATAATACCTTTAATCAGACAATTAAATAAATTCAGAAAAATGTGTTATTTTTGTAAAAAAATAAAAAATAAACTTAAAGGTAGTTTCCGTTCTAATTTAAAATAAAAATCAAGAGAAAAATAATAGTGGGAAAATTATACTATAAAACGATAAATGACACCAAAATGCAAAATGAGTTGAACTTTATATTGTGTCAAAATTCTATAATATGGTTCAATTTGTTAATAAAACAAATTCGATATTACAAATAGTTGAAAAAGAAATTATTTCTATATAGATTATTATAATAGCACAATGTAGGAATGTACTCTCATTAGGGTAGCATATGTGTTTTTTAACTTACCTAATTATCTAATTATTAATGTATGTTTGAGCACAAAACATTTAGAAGTAGAAATGCATATATGCGTGTGTGTGTGTGTGTGTGTGTGTGTGTGTGTGTGTGTGTGTGTGTGTCTCCAACTTCCTAGGATTAATATTTTATATTTTCTGGTGTCTTTCCTTCATAAAATTGGAAAAATGTTCATCTTTTATATTCAATCATTCTGTTACTTTTTATGATATGATATTCAAAAACATCATGTTATAAAGGACTTTAAAGTTTCCTTCAGTTTCTATGAATTACTCTAGCAGTGCTCTTTCCTATATTCAAAGTATTTATAGGTCTTCTCCCTGTCGAAACATACACATCAACATCCATCTTGTATTCCCACAGCTTGTGAGAATGAAGATGACTGCCTGCCATCCCTTGGAACTGAGCCAGATATAGTCTCATGTAGTTTTCATGCACATAAATGGACAGAAAGGACAGGTAAAATTTGTCCTCCCTATGGCGAGGAGTGATACATATATGTCACGACACTGAGAGCTGATATTTGAAGAGGCCTCATGGCTGGAACAGGTAAACCAAGCAGCAGATCCAGGGTGAACCATATGCCTGAGGATGACAGAAATAGATCTGATTCAATAGACAACAAGGAAGGTTGATGATAATCAAGAATTGGCTGGCATGTCATACAACTAAGCTGATGTCTGCCTTACCAAATGAGATGAAGAGTCTACCAAGATGTTAAAAAAGACCTCAGATATGAACAACTCTGAAGAGAATTAAAGAAGGGTGAGAAGCCTAAATTGGCTGATTATAAATCAACTTTAGTGGACATACACTGAAATATATATATATATATATATATGAAGCATATATAAACAGATTATAACTATGCATGAATTATTTCTATATTTATATCTGTATATATCATGCAGATGTGTGCTACATAAGAAATTATGTATATGTATTTGTAATATTAAATGTTCTATCTTACTCTCTGATGAGTGCTATAAATTTCCAATACACAGAATTCTGAAGATGGTAACACTTGACCAATTCTGTTGGGCAATAATCAGAGAAAGTTTGAGGATGTGATGTTTCAGGTGATGTTTGAAGAATCAGTAGCTTTTCAACTTATGGCCATTTATAGATCCCTCTTATTCTCTTATCCCCCACTTCCTTAAACAAGTGATGTTGCTTCTGTCTTCAAAACAGATTCCACATCCATTCATTTCTCTATACCTCCAGTGCTACCTCTCTCTATAATCTAACAACACCTCTTGTATGTTCTACTGCAGAAATAAAAACAGATGTAGGGCAGTGTGATGGTGGCATCAGCAGGCAGAATTCCCATCTGCCATGCTGGAGACCTGGGTTCAATTCCCAGTGCCTGCCCATGCAAAAAAAAACAGATGTCACACTTGTGTGCCTTTCATCTAAACTCATTGTGTGTACTTGTATATGTAACTTTTTCTAAACTGTTTGCAGGCAAGCTACATAATTCATAGGTTTTCACCCCTCTATAAATATGTATTTCCAAAGAATACAAATATTCTCTTACATAACCACTGCACAGCTAATACTTCAGTAAATTTTATTTGTGTAATTATACAACATTTTTATCCAATCTACTTTCTAATCTTCTTTCTAATATTGTCAAAACACTCACTAACACCCTGAGTGACAGTTTTGTCTTCTGGTCTAGGGTCAGTAAGAACATATTAGTCATGTTTCTTCAGGCATCTTTAAAATGAGACATTGCCAGAGCCTTTCATTGACTCTTATACTGATCTTTTTTTTTTTAAAGATTTTAGAGCCCCCATTACTAAAATTAAACATTTCTTGTTTTGGGTTTATCTGAGGTTTCCTCATGATTAATTTCAGGTAATGGATTCTTAGCAAGGATATAACATAATTGAAGTTGTAACTTTCTTAGGTATTTGGAGGCACACAATGTCCATCTGTCTCTTATTGGTGATTTAATTTTGTTAATCTGGTCAAAATTTTGTTCACTCATAAATTCATGTTCATTGATTGAGTAGATACAACCAAAGATATATTTCAAAGTGAACCTATAAAACTCAGACTGTCAGATTTAAAGTGATATTAATCTCTATTATTGGATTTTCTGTTGTTTTAGACTATGGAAAGCTCATTCAAGTGATTGAAGTGTTTTATGAACATTATTAACTTTACAGAACCTCCAAGGTGGAAAAGTAGTGAAAGCACTAGGAGTGCTAATAAGACTGGAAATACAATTAAAATACCAAATACAGATGAGGTTTTCTTTCCATTGAAAGTGGTAAAAAATAATACTAACTATTGCACATGACAATGAACAGAATGCATGAGAGAAGCAGCAATTTCAAGAACAAAGAACAAATCAAACAACAGTAGAAAAAATGAGTTGATCACAGCAAGAGAAAAAGAAAAATAACTGACTCTCTAGAAAGCATAGGAGCAGCAAACCTTAGTTTCCTAGGGTTTCTGTAACAATCTACCACAAAATGATTGCCTTAAAACAACAGAAATTTACTCCTTCACAGTTTGGCTAGAAACTAAAGTGTCACAGTGCCATGCTTTAGTGGAAAGCTTTAAGGGCCACGCTTTCATGGAAGGCTTTAGGAGGGGTTCCTTCCTTGCCTTTTCCTAGTTTCTGGTGGTTTGCAGCAATCCTTGGTGTGCCTCGATTTGTAGTAAAATAATGCCAACTTCATCTTCACTTGGCCATCTATCCTCTGTGACTGTATGCCTGGGTCTCTTCTCTCCTCATAAGGACACCAATCATATTGAATTAGGGACCACCCTAGCTTAGTATGACTACATATTAACTTGACGTCTTTGAAGATCCCATTTCCAAATAAGTTCACGTTAGTAAGTAACAGGAGTTAAGACTTGAATGCATCTTTCGGCGGAACACAATTCAATCCATAACAGATGCTTATATTCTTGACATTTAGAAGAAACTAAGTGTGGTGGAAATTGGGGTGCCTTGCTCAGATCTCCGCTTCAGGAACACAGCTCTTGTTACCCTAATTGCCAGTGGCGATGGTTGCTGATGGTTCCAAATCATTCCCCTTTGTGACTGGCTTTTTTGCAAAGTTAGGCTCCTCAACCAAAGCTATGCTCTCTCCTGGTGTATGTGGGAGCAGCCTGAAGCTAATGGCTAGTTGGTGAGGTGCCTCAGTTTTGGACAACTCTGAAGGGTCATGTCAGTTTCAGAGCTACCCCCTTGGACCTGCTGAGCTCTCATGGTTCAATCTCTGCCTCCACCCAGTCCTGCTTCCCTTACTCTCATACAGATGGCATTTCTGTATGAGATCACTTCCCAAAAAACTCCTGCTGCATGCAAATCTCCATCTCAAAATCTGTTTCCTGAGGGATCCTAACCTAAGAAAGCAAGGAAACCTTGCACATGCTACTGATGAATCTGCTGTTGCAAGGTATACATGATTCAGGATGTTCAAATTACTGCTTGGAAATAAAATTCTGTCTGAATATAGCTGTGAGGGTGTTTTCTACACTATCTTTGGGTAGAATGTTACTTTATTAGATAAGTTCTGAATAAAATGAAATAATTTGTTTAGAAAAGGTGCCTTATATAAATATAAGAAACAGAAGTGATTGGGAGGTTTTAACGTTTCAAAGTGCAAACTCTTACTCTTTTTTCAAATCAATGCAACTGGAAACAGCTGGTTTAAGGTATAACTCCTTAAACTTTCAAATGAATGGACAGACACTAAGCCTGGTTATAGGCATTTTGGGGGTGTCTCCTCATCTTTAGACAAGACTCAAATAGATAGCCATGTTTACAGAAAGAGAAAATGAGTCATGGAGAAGTTAAAGAAGTGGTCAAAGGCACGTGGCAGTAGGTGGTAGAGTGAGGGTTTGAAATGGGATGTTGGTTTCAAAATCTTATATGACCTCTTTCACAATGCCACACTACTTCAAAATATGACTTAGAGATTATTTAAGTTCCTGGGGGAATGATCCAAAAACCACATCAGTAGTATGTCCACCCTAAAACAATTACTTCCCTTGAGGAATCAAGATGAATATTCAGTGTGGTGTGAAAATTCTGCCTCCAGATGCCTGGGTTCAAACTTTTACTTGGGCACTAAATAGCTAGGTGACCTTGGCTAAACTACCAGACCTCTCCAAAGCCCGACTTCTTCATCTGTACATCAGGATGATCATGATAACCTCTGAGAGTTTCTGTGAGGATAAAATGTGGTGATGAATTACAGTGCTGAAAACAGTCATTGGCTTATAGTAAGCACTCAGTATATGTTAGCTGTTATTATTTAACTACTTTAGGTAAAACATGGGATCAGCATTTTAAGATTGAGGGATTCTCAATTCTCTGTTTGTGCACAGTGTTACTAATAAATCTCAAAACTACTAATGTATTTCAAGGTCAAACATTTGACAATAACCGATGAATTATATTTTCATTGTAGTAAATCATTATCAGAACAAATCATTAGGTGACCCTTTTTGGTTACAGCAATTCAATAAAACTTACATTAGCCAGTGTTTCAGGAACATTAGTCTAATGTGCTTTCAGAGATCACCTTCTCTGAGAAGTATAATAAGTTTGTGTGAAAAGCATAAAGCATGTAATATATATTAAAATTTGGACTTTAATGAACCATCTTGGCAAACTGAGTAATACTACAATTCAATGGTGAGCTTTCCTTAATTAATGAATTAAAAAAGCCAACAGTATTCCCTAAATGCTGCACCTGATTATACTTTCACTTATTTTCTGATTCTAACCATGCACCCCTTATGGTTCAGCAATATGAAGTGAATCTTAAGTGACCTTTTTTAATGAAAATAATAGGGAAGAATTGAAACACCTTAGAAATAGATGCCATAATTAGCAATTACTAAAACTTCCAAAGCATACATTTTTCCTTTCTGAAAATGTAACAAGTTTGGCTTTTATTTAACTTCAGTTGCATTTCTGGAACATATCCCTATCAGGTATATACAATAAAACAGGTGTTAATAATCCACCAATTGGACTTAAATGTCCATATTAAAATATTTCAGGAAAAAAAAGATTTCAGGAGCATGAGACCAATCAGTAGCTCCATTTAAAGAATAGCTCCATTTTTCATATTTCTATAGCGTTCTTGTGAATAGTCTATGATGATTTATTATAATTGTGTGTCTAACTCTCCTACAGAATAATGATCTTTCCAAGAATAGGAACTTTACATAGACATGTATTTTTCCCTAGTATCTAAAAAATTTCTGCTTTGGAATGTATTTTGTCTCCTGAAGAAATCAATAGATGAATAAACAAATAGGAATTTATTTATTTAACCCCAAATATTTTCCTGTTAATGTACCATACTTTTCTGGGTTATGTCCACTTGATATACAATATTTCAACAAATCTAAAATGCCTGCATTATTTTATGTGACATTAAGAGAAAAAAACACTGCTAATTTAACTGACATGACTATTTCTAAACAAATTCCAGATGTAAATGATGTAAAATTTGGAAATATGCATCTTATAATTAATATTGTTTTTTATGCTTTTGTTAACAAGCTTCAAACTTTTACTAAAAGAAAAATTAGAAAGAATGAACTGCTTAACACTCCTGGGTGAGGAGAAGTGACTTAGAAAGAGGTCACAAAGAAGTTTACAGATAAATCTCTGCTCCTTACATCTTTCTTTATGGAGCTAGTTTTGGCAAACTAAAGATCTTCTAGAAACTTTCGTGGAAGGAACTAAACTTCCTATTGTACTTAGACTCAGAAACTGTTAGAAGAACTGTCATTTTTTTTCCCTAAAGTTGTTATAAATAGCTACAGCACGGAAACAGCATTATAAAAGCTATTTCAAACTCCGTATGTTGTTCTTGTGCAAAATAGAAGAGATTTAGCTATAGAAAGAAAAGTATACTTTTTATGAAAGCTTAAGTTCAGTTATCTCTGAGTATAACTGATAACAGCTATGGCTTGTAAACTGCCACTCTTTACTAAACTAGTCATATTTATTTATAATTTCTACAATAATATAAATCATATAAACATAAACAGTTAATAGAAACTTACAGACTATCATTTATATTTTAAAAGAAATAAAGAGAAATTCTGTACATATTTGAAAGAACTATTATTATCTTTTTTGGACTTCTGGTGTCAGGAAAACAATTAGTGGTGAATTTTGAGAGAAAGAATAGGCTATGGAACATTCAATATGTCTGTGACTTTTGATAATCGCTTAACAAAAGCAAATAAATTACATCTAGTTCATTTCATTGACATGAATAAATGTCTAAGCTGTTGCTTCATTTTCTTTTACATAAAATAGAACTTCTTTTAAAGGGAGACATTTCTGATTTATATATTTCTTTCTCAAAGAGGAGAGTTGTGTTACTATCACCCCACTCTTCAATGATAAGCCTTAGACTGTTAGGGGTTATCTTAATAGCTGTGCAATCTTCTTGAGGATTCATGTTCCTCATATATAATAAAAGAAAAGAAAAAGTGCTATCTGCCCACCTCCAAGGGGTATTTTGAAAATGAAACAAAGATGTGTGGGCCACAGGAACCATGTTCCTGCCCTTAGGTATCTTCCCTTTTAGTTGACCATGATTGTTAGCATTCTTGCCAGTGGACATTCAAAACTTTAGTTTGAGAAGTGGTTTCTCTTGGAGGTAGACATTAAAGGGATTAATTGCAATTATAAGCTCGAATGGAAGGGTACATTTTTTATCATGTTTGCATCCTCTACAATCCTTTGGAGTGGACTCTCCTGTCCCTTCAATGCAAAAAATGGAAGAGAGTATTGCTAATTCTTGTTAGTCAGAGGCTGAGATATCCATCGCTCACATTTCATGAGTGGAGGTCAATATGTTTGCCTTATAAAGACTTGGCTACACTGTTTTTCTTCTTCCTTGTATCCAGAAGCAGCAGGCTTTCTTGTTACCTCCTGATCTCCTGCTATAAACATGCCTAAGACAGGATTTGCCTTCTCTAGCACTGCTCACCAATCAGTTTCCTCCACTTGCAAATAGGTGCTCTCAGGAGGCTGGTGATGTATAGCTGCTGGTTGTGGTCACCCAGTTACGGTGTTGTCAAATGAGTTAATACTCTTAAAGAAATTTGAACATTGCCTGGCACAGAGTACTCTCAGTAGCTGTTTGCTGTCTCCAAAACTGATAAGTGGAACTTGGGTTTATGCCATATTTTAGGCCTTTTAGAGTCAACGGAGCAGACAGGAACAGAAAGATTCACTTTAGATTCAAACATTAGAATGATGTTTCAAAGAGAAGGTATGACCCACTGGAGCAAAGAGAAAAGAATTTGGCCAGGCCAACCGCAAGTTATATGTTAGTAGTGTGGAAATAAAGAATTAACAAAGAAGCTATTAAAGAGGCATAAGAATGTACTGATATTTATTTTTGTCTAGAAGTAATACTCTTCTAACTACTACCTCCTACCCCCAAAATTAGAAAACAAATAATCCTGTTTGCCTCACTCTAGCATGAGAAGCGGTCAAATTAAAAAGGTCCAGCACTGCTTATGAACATGAATAATGAATGCATCAACATGGTGGCTATCTATTGTCTACAAACACCCTGATCTAAAATAAGGCAGAATGAAACAACAAAAATTGTTCAGTAATTGGATGGCATATATTATATGCATTCTATATATTATACATTTAGGTGATAAATATATATATATATGCATATATCATCTATACACACAACGTTTATATACACACACACACACACACATATATATTTATGTCCCCTAAAGTTGGGAACATGTGGTAAGAGGATTTCATCTGAAATAACACTTTGGAATAGAGGTTCAACTACTTACTGTGTGGCCTTGAGCAGACCATTTAGTGTTGCTGAGTCCCAGTTTCCATCTCTGCCAAATGGAATTACTACCAGCTGCTCTGCATGCCTGTAAATTATTCTTTCAATACCAAATGTGGTAATACCTAAGAAAGCCCTTAGTAGCCTGAAAACCAGTATGCCTATGGAAGGGCTAATGAACTGTAAGCAATCTGATAAACACTGAAGTTAAACTTTCTGGATTGTGTTGCGCTGAGGGTGTCGGCATCTGTCTCTTCCCCAAACAGTAATCCCATTTGTAGCACATAATTGTACAACTTGTAAAGAAAACTGTTATGGAACTGTCAGGTGGTGCTCATTCACCTTCATGAGTTATTTCTACAATTGCCACAGAAAATTAATTGTTAATGTGTGTACTACAAATATTGCATAAATAATGACTGTGCCAAAGAAACAATCAACAATTATCCATGCACATTTTACAACAGTCAATTCCAAGTGCAAAATGCTTGGCAAGGTAGGGGAGGAAGTCGAACTTGTTAATTTTCTTACAAAAGGTTAAATAGGAAGGAAACAATTCCAACCTGTGAGAGGCAGAGATCCCTGCCACTTGAACTTCCTAAACAGCTGGTGGAAACAGAATGTATTGTTGGGGATGTATCAGGACTGGGGGAAATGAGAAGAAAAGGAATGGGCAAGAGTAGGCATTAAAGATTTTTACTGGAGATTTGTACAACTCTCCTAATTAAGAATGGAATTTCTGCTGCAACACTACAGCTGACAGTTCCTGAAGACCTACTCTGTGCTAAGCACTGTTAGATATGGTATGCGTGATGATCTCATTTAATCTTAAACTCAGAAGTCAGTACTATGATTTCCATTTTGTGATTGAATAAACTGGGGTTCAGAAGGGTTTTAAGTGATCAGACCAAAGTAAATGACAGGATCGGGATCCAAATCTGTCTGCCTGGAAGTCCATATTCCTTGTACCCTTCACCATCTCTCTAGAACCGCAGAATCCAAAAAAGTCAAAGAAGACTTTAAAATGGATAAGTTTCTCATACTTCTCATCAAACGCTTTTCTTTATTATATTTAATATTTGGTCGAAACTATATGAAATTCCCAATATTAGACCATTTGGCTACAAAAAATGACAATTTCCTATAATTTAGCTTAATGAACTCCCCAAACAACTCTGTCTGATGCTTCAAACTAATGTTTCCACCCCATTTTACAACTAGCTACTTTCTCAGTCTCTTATCAAAACTCCTCCTATCATTTCTGACCTAGCTTGACCATCATCATCTCCATTAAACCATTCTTCAACTTCCTCAAGAGAAAATATTCTCAATGACCCTGATCAGGGGTCTCCTGTCATTCTTCATCTGAATCTTTCTTGGAACATTTTTCCTCTTTTGATGTTAAATTATGACTATTGGGGAGGTCCATATTTAATTATTCAAAAAATATTTTAATCTCTTTGAGGGGCATATTAGACAGTCTTTGTATTTCAATTTTTAAAACCTATACCATAGTGTTCAAAAATATACATTCACTTAATGGCAAGAAGCTTGAACCATACATACCTGGATCTTAGCACTTTTTATAATGTTTGCTTAGAAGCTGTCTGCTTATAAATTGCTTCATAAACTCTGAGCAATCACATGTCTTTGAAGCAACCACATATCTCAGAATCTGGCACAAAGTTGGCACTCACTGAATGCATATTCTACATATATGTACCTCCCTGCCTCAGCCCCAACTATACACATTCACTAGGATAAATTAGTTTTTGTCTCTGTTTTTTACCAACATTGCATATATTTTGGTGCCATACTCAGTCTCTATGGTGCTAACGATACCAGTTGATCTTACCAATTCATTCTTCGATAAAGAGTCTTAGATACTAAAGGATCTTTTGACAATGATCTGTACTCCTTCAATTGGAAAGCTTTGGAGGTGTTAGTTTTCAATAACACACTTGAACCTATCTGTCATTATTGATTGTCCACATATTTCTCCGTGAAGGAGAACATAACACATTAAATATTAGCTTATCAATTTTAAAAATGATAATTAAATTGACAGCACTTTAATTTTGTAGGGGTATAAAATTTTAAAAATAGGAAATGACAAATGTATCGAATATATGCCATGCACTTATTAGACACTTCACATTGTACTTTACTTATTCCTTAAAATAATCTTCTATGTGCAAATTCATTAAATGATGTTAACATATAAGAGGATGAGGGAAAAAGAGTGCAATTTGATGAAGGTCACATAGTGCACAGCTGGCAGAGCTGAGTTTTGTACCAGTTTTCCCTGACTCCACAGCCCAGCCTTTATTCATTTTATTATATTTTCTGAAATATAAAACCAATTCCAAGAACAAGAGTGGCTACAAACTTTGACATTTTTGTACCATTATTTACCCTTCCAATCATGTGTTCACACAATACGATTAGTCACTAAATAATCATGTAGAATTATTAAGAATCAAATCACTGCGATAGCAGAAAGGAAATCAACCTTTGCTAAGTTT
Organism: Tamandua tetradactyla; assembly: GCF_023851605.1. NCBI lineage: Eukaryota > Metazoa > Chordata > Mammalia > Pilosa > Myrmecophagidae > Tamandua > Tamandua tetradactyla. Next base: position 63,381,046 of record NC_135334.1, on the reverse strand, counting down.
TCAGAAGGTGGTATAACTGCTACAAGACTTTCCTTATGCATTGTTTTCAGTAGTCATCACAATGACCCTTGAAGGTAAATACATATTATATTCCCATCTGACTCTCAAATGATGAAAGGGAATGAGTGTTAATAATTTCCTTAAGCCAATAGCCAATAAGTGATAGAGGGTGCATGGTCTAAATGCCATGCTCTAGCCCATGAGAACATGTTTTTTTTTGTTTTGTTTTAACAAAGAATTAAAATTCTTCATTGGGGACAGATGCACAGTAGGAACTGTGGCACTTTATGGTGAACAACTGGACCCCCAATTGCTAATTAAGGGACTCTGTACTAAAGGAAGCTTTTTTGTGTGTTTGTTTACTTGGCTTCATTTAGTTTGATTTTTTTATTAAATGAAGACTATTGATTATCTAACACAGCCAAATGCTTTGTATATTTATTGATTTCAGAAATAAAAATCATGAGCACCAGAAATGTTTACTATTTTGTAATATACTTATGTATCTTCTTATATTGTCTATGCATCCAGGAAAATGCTAAGGGCTGAGAACACAGCAGTGACCACCATTACTGTGATATTCAATCTCCAAATACTTTCAAGGCAATGGAATCCAAACCTGGCTCACCATCAGAATTATCTGGGATGCTTGTAAACATACAGATTTCCAGTTCCTATCATTGACTCAGAATCTTCAGAATATCAATATAGTTTTGTTTAATAATGACTATATGATGATTTTGGCATTGACAATGATGAAGGATTTGTGTTGCGTCTAAGCTCAAACTATGTTCCCTGAATTTCCTTCCATGCATGGTTCCTGCATAGCTTGTCCACATGGGACATTTTGCATAAAAGTAGGAAGGCAGGACTGAAGAAGCAAGCATCTTATATTTACAGTCAGAAGGTCAGTGCAGGACATAAAATGCTGGTGCAGCTTATGTATCTATGTCTTTCATGCTAGGAGGTTCACCTTGATATTGTGGGGGAAACAACTAGGCTCACAGCATCTCAAGTTCTTTCTGAATTTCCTCCTTCAGCTTTTCTGACTCCTGGGTCAGGTACATATTTTATTCTGTGATGAAAGGCACGAGCTATCTTCATTTTGCAGGATACCCCCAACTTTAAAATTGGAGTCTCTGAGATGATGACAGACCCAGAAGTTTCAGTTATCTTTTAGGGTTCCAGCTTAACTTTGAATTTCAGCTTTCAGCTGTACTTGTTTCCACTACTTAATGTAAATATTCTATTCTTGATTGCCTGCCCTTCAGGTGTGTGTGTGTATATATATATATATACATACATATACATATATATATAGAGAGAAATATAAATATAGATAGCTATATAGATGTATAGACAGATATATGAGTGTATATAAGTACATATTCACACATATAAATGCATACACACATCTGTTACTCATATATCACTTATCTTTGTATCTATGTATCTATGCATGCCTGAACGTTTGCCTTTGAGCCACTAATTTATTATGCAATATGAGATGCCAATCATAAACTTGATATTGTCTGGTATACCAACCCATTTGGGCCTACACAACATTCTGTCATCAAATGAAAGTGTTATATTTAAGATTTGGCTCAGGCATGTTCTGGAGGAATGACTAAGTTGTATGAGCAAGTGGCATGGATGCCCATATTTTTCAATCCTATTAAATTACATTCTCCCTCCTGGCCTGCATCTATGACCTGATGGGGAGTTCCCTATGGCTGTGTGATTGAGGAATAGAAAAAACAATATTGCCCTCTTAAGATGGTTCTGCAATATATGATGGCACTACCCGAAAGTGGACAGCGCTACCATTATAGCACCACAAATGCATTGCAGACCCATTCCTGGAAGCCCCAAAATACAGCAGTGAATGAGAACTCTCTCAGTGGGCATAAATTCAAGCAGCATCCTAGAGGTTCCTTTTGCAGAAATACAGGTATACATTGAGTAATGGCTTGGCTGGATGGTCAGAGGCTTGGAAGATAAATAATATGAAAATTGGTTGCAAGGAGGAAGAGCTTTGTAAACAGACTGAATGGGCACAGATGGTGAAGTTACTTGTATCCTAAGGGATGCTCACCAAAGGGCAGCCTCAACAGGGAAGGATCTTAATATTCAGATGAACAGTAGACCTATATCAATACAGGCATTTAAGACTCTCAAAAATATCACCTTAAGAAAAAAATCGCCATTATCCAGGACCATTTAAAGTTGTTATAAACACAAATTGGATGATATATATCACAGAGTCAATACCAATCACATAACATAATCTGGATGATTCAAGAGAAATTAAAAAGTTAAACAGCTACATCTGCCAGGAGATTGTTCATCAGTCCAGAAAATGAAGGAAAAAGAAAGAAGCTCTATAACATGTTAACACTGTGTGTAACCTGTCCTGCGTGCATTATTTTGATCACTGATAAGCAAGCTCATGAGAATATCATAACTCCCTTTTCTGTAATAGAATCCGAGGTTGTGTATTGGGTAAATTGGGAGTATATTGGACAAGGACCCCAACACCAATTCCAAGCCCACACTGTTTCCCTCTTATCAAGCTGCCCTAGCTGTGTGAGAGGTCAGTGGCGGGAGCTCTGGTGGCAATGTTATTGGAGAATTTTCAAAAACTCTTTGAACTTTGCCATATTTCCTCAGCTCCTTACACTTACCTGCTAGATGCAACATATTTGCTAAATACATGTTGTCAGTACCAATCAAATATTCTTTTAAGACTGTCATAATTTAAAATGGGCAATTTAAAGAATGAACTATTACTTAACAGTAGAGTCACCCCCAAGACTGAGTACCTGCAACCAGCTGCCTCTGACATGTGCAGTACTGAGTCACACACACGACCTAGGTTTAAACCCAGGTTGGGTTACAAGTTGGCTGGATGAATTTGGGCAAGGCACTCATCCTCCTCTAAATCTAATTTTCTGATCTAGATTATGCTATAGATAATATGGATGCCTGGCAATGTGTCTACATAAGCTACTTGAAAAAAAACATTGTAAAATTCCCACTGCAAAACACTGCTTGGCACACAGTAAAGCACTCAATAAATGGTAGCTATAATTATATAATAAGATCCAAATTTACAAATTAAACACTTTGTTACCTTTTGTACATGAAAAACAATGATTATCCATCACCATCTTTGCCTGTAAACAAAAGTAGAAAAGTGAGAAGTAGTTGTTACAAACTATACAGATAAGATACACTCATTCTTCAGAATGATTGTTTGCTTTTTTCTTTCCAGCTTGAAAACAAAGGTAATCTGTTTTCCAAGAATTTTGCCAAGTCTCCTTTTTTTTTTTATCCATCCTTAACTATGCCTTATTTACTTGTTTCCTAATGACTTCCTGCTGTTTTTTTCATCAAGTTGTCACATCTGGAACAGAACGGATGTACGGCAGGCCCTAATTAAGGCAGACTAAAGTACCTCCTGCTTTCAGTTTAACCCAATCTGGCAGCAGTCAACAGAAATGACCCTGCAGTGGCAGGCCAGGCCTCAGCTTCAGGGGCCTTCCTGAAATCGAATGAAGTTCCCATGTCAAGCGGGAGCCCAAAATGATGCCAGATGAAAATGAAAAATTACAGAATCTCTCACATCAAAAATTATGCCTCTTAAGAGCAATAGGACAGTGAGAAAGTGTCCTCTGAACACATAAGACAGTATTCAGTACAATATGGAAACTACACTCCTCATAAAGTCAGAAATAACAGAACCTCCAATTCCATACTCCTCCACCCCTCAGCCCTCCATGCCTCTCTAAAATTAAATCAAATTTGTCAGGAGAGTACTTAATTTTGATTTACTTATGTCCTGCTTTCATCAATAAACAAGGTAAAATGCTTAATATGTCTTTGATGATCCTTGCTTAAGCCCTAAGAACTTTTATTTTGAACCACTGCTTGGAAACACTCAGTGTTTTCTTCCTCTGGTTGATGAGAACTCTTTATTCTACTTCCTGCCCCTCAGAACCAACACTGAGGTTCAGATATACTGGGCCTGTACCACTCAGCTCCCTCCAGCCAAGCTTCTCCTTGATCTGCCATTCTACCTTTCATTTCAAAGTTATTTATTGTAATTGTTTGGTATATACTTCTGCAAGCATCATCAAATTTCTTAGTAAAATATGCAGGCAACAAACCAATCATCACATGTTTATCTTTTTTCTTTTCTTTTTTCATGGGTCTATAATGTGCCACCTGCCAAGCACTCTACACATTAGCTGCAATGTTTACTGGGTAGGTTCTGCATTGGGATATTTCCTACCTATGCAATGCTTTTCTCTGGAAGATTCATGCCCCTTTGTAACTGAGTGGCTTCATGGAGGAGGGAAAGAGGGTGGGTGATGAATCCAGGCAGGCATAGATTCATACCCTAGCTTCCCTTATTTCTGGCTATTGGTCATGGGGAGGATTCTGGATCCTTTAGAATCTCCATTCCATCTGGGTTTTTGGTCATAAGTGACTTTCTTTGCTGGCTGAGGCACTAAGGTCTTTCCTGTTTCGTATTCTCAAAACATATGCTTCATCCCCTTAGATAGGTCTCTGACCTAGAACTAGACTCACTACTCAGTATTTCTTAAATTATGTCACAGATCATATTTTTTTCTTATGGAAATCAGATATTCTTTTAAAAATATTTTTATTGAGAAATATCCACACACATACACTCCATACATGGTATACAATCAATGGCTCACAATATCATTACATAGTTGAGTATTCTTCAGCATAATCATTATTAGAATATTTGCATCACTCCAGAAATAGAAATAAAAAGAAAAAAAAAAAAAGAACCCAAATATCCCATACGCCTTACTCCACCCTCTCATTGACCCACAGTGTTTCAATCTTTGACAAGTTTTGCCCTTTATCTTCCCCTATTATTTAAATTTATCTTTTTTTTTAAATTCATTTGTCCATACCCTGGATAAAAGGAGCATCAAGGCACACAGTTTTCATAATCAACAGTCACATTATAAAACCTAGTTGTACAGTTGTCTTTGATAATCAAGGCTACTGGAACACAGCCCAACAATTTCAGATACTTCCCTCTAGCCACTGCAGTACACGATAAATAAAAAGGGACATCTATATAATGCATAAGAATAACTTCCAGGACAACTTCTTGACTGTTTGAAATCACTCAGCCACTAAGACTTTATTTTCCTCTCATTTCTCTCTCCCACTTTTGGTCAAGAAGACTTTCTCATTCCCATGATGCCGGGTCCTGGCCCATCTCTGGGAGTCAGGTCCAACATTGTTAGGGAAATTTACACCCCTGGGAGTCATGTCCCAGGTAGAGGGGAGGGCAGTGAGTTCACCTGCCAAGCTGCTTTAAAGAGAAGCCACATCTGAGCAACAAAAGAGGTTCTCCTGGAGTGACTCTTAGGCATAGTTAGCAGTAGGCTTAGCTTTTCCTTTGCAGAAATAAGCTTCATAGGGGTGAACCCCAAGATTGAAGACTCAGCCTATTAGATTGGTTGTCCCCATGGCTTGTGAGAATATCAGGAACTTCCCAGTTGGGGAAGATAGAGAGATACATACATAGATAGATGTTTAAATTCCTCTTAAATACAGTTGTACTGCTACATAGGTGAAAAAGCCAGTGCCATACAAAGTGTTGTGTATAAGGACTGGGTATTACCTTTATAAGAAAGATATAACTTTTAATTTCCCAAGAATAATCACTAATATTTACTTGCTATTTATTATCTACCACGAAATGTGCTAAGAGCTATACATGGCTTATTTTAGGCAATAACTGTTACAACTCTGTGAGGTAGTTACTCTAATTATCCTGATCTTAAACACCAGGATACTGAGTCTTAGAGAAGCTGGACGGATTGTCAAATGTTACAATTCTAGAAGGTGATGAAGCTGGGAAGACAACTCAACTCTATATGATGTCAAATCCCACCTGTTAACATTCTGCTGTGCTGCTAACCTCAGCTCCTGTGGATGATAACCTTCTAGAATGGCACAATAGAGATGTAATATAAATGCTCTGAAATTGATACCCTTGTGGTAGTGAGACATGCAGGTAGCGGACAATCTAAATTGATTCTTAGAGAGAACTTTAAGCTTCAGGGGACTTCAGCCCATTAATTGGAGTTTGATTAATATGACAAACATCTGGTACAATGCACAGAAACAGTGTGGCAAGGGTTGCAGCCTGGTCAAATACACTTTGTACAAAATCAAGATGTTGTACATTGTGCTAGATGATTTTTTATTTTTATTTCATCATCTTAACTTCATGAGTTGGGGAATTTCATTAATTAATAATTCATAAATTAATTAATTTATTCCTGACAAAATGATTTTTTTGGCAGTTTGATTTCTGTCTTATTTTCATTGCAGTAGGGCTTTCTGGGCTCTCTTCTGGGATAAGAGTGGAATTCAGATTACTAACGTTCAGATTACTAACGTTCAGATTAATGACGTTTTCGTGTTTCATAGGTCATTCTAAAGACTGCTGGCTCTCCCCACCTGCCCTAGGCCTTTATTTAGTTGGGTATGGAGGCTGGTGATTTGAGAAGGACAAAGTTTGTGTCTGACCAGTATGCAGAGAGCTGGCTCCTCATAGTGTGGGAACCATGAATGCTGCAGGTTTCTAGAGAGACTCTGTGGGCATTACCTGGTATGTAGCACCTCAGGAGCAAGAGAAACTTGAAGCAAAATGGGTGTTTTGTAGACTAGGACTCAATAAGTATCTCTGTGCCCAGTCTGAGGAAAGTGGAGCAGCACATTCTATAGTGTCCAGATGAGCTCAAATAGTGGCATCCATGATAAATTTGAAACTGAGGACACTTCAATTTTTCAGACTGTGAGGGAACAGGGGTTTCTGTATGACCCAAGAGTCAGAATTCCTGTCCCCATTTCCCATCCTTGAATAACTGAGGTTAAATGTCCTGGCAACCCTAAGATTTGGGGAAAATTGTCATTTTCTGCATTTTGATTGTCTTTGTACATATTCATGTTGGTTATACATTTATTTAGCAAACCTATATTGATCAACTAGAGTGTTTTAAATATTCTACAATACACAAGGGGTAAAATAATGATCAAGACATACTGTGTGATTTTAAAGGGCACAGCTTACTAGAAAGACAAAAAAGTTAACTGACCAATGTAACACAGTTCAATATAATCAGGGCTACAGTATACATAAGCAACCAAAGTAAAAGGGCCATATAGGAGGGACAGCTGATTTGATTTTCCAAGAAGGTGGTGGGGTGTGTGTGTGTGTGTGGGGGGGGGGGGGGTTCTAGGTTCTAGTTTGCTAGCTGCTAGAATGCAATATACCAGAAACAGAATGTTTTTTAAAAAGGGAATTTAATGAGTTGCTGGTTTACAGTTCTAAGGCCGAGATAATGTTCCAATTAAAACAAGTCTATAGAAATGTCCAGTCAAAGGCATCCATCCAGGGAAAGATACCTTGGTTCAAGAAGGCCGATGAAGTTCAGGGTCTCTCTCTCAAGTGAGAAGGCACATGATGAACACAGTCAGGGTTTCTCTCTCTCATCTGGAAAGGCACATGGCGAACAGGGCATCATCTGCTCGCTTTTTCTCCTGGCTTCCTGTTCCATGAAGCTCCCTGGAAGGGAGGCATTTTCTTTCTTCATCTCCAAAGGTCGCTGGCTGGTGGACTCTTTGCTTCTTGTGGCTATTCTCTGCTCTCTCTGAATCTCTTCCTTTCTTCAAAATATTTCCTCTTTTTATAGGATTCCAACAAACTAATCAAGATCCACCCAAATGGGTAGAGACACATCTCCACCTAATCCGTTTTTAACAACCACTCTTGATCACTCAAGATCTCATCAAGATCTGAGTCACATCTCCAGGAAGATGATCTAATTACAGTTTCAAACATATGGTACTGAATAGGGATTAGGAGAAACAGTTGCCTTTACAAAATGGGATTAAGGCTAAAACATGGCTTTTCTAGGGGACATACATGCTTTCAAACCAGTGCAGGGTGCTTTCCAGAAAAAGAGCTAAGCAAAGATCTAAAGAGCAATAAGAATGTGGGCAGATCATCAAAGTTGAGGTGTATGGGTTCACAATGACGGTACAATTCACTCTTAATAGCATGAAATGACAGAGCCTCAAGTCAAATCCAGGTCTAGTTTGATTTCTACAAATGCACACTGTGAGGAGGCCATCTTTGACCCAAGAAAACTGGAATGCATCAACCAAACAAAATCAAAGAAAAGCCTACGTGAGCTACTAAGACCAACTTGGAGCTCCATTTCAAGAGCCTGTCTGTGGCCTACCTACAGAAACAGAAATGCAGGCAGAAGTACAAAGTTAGTCTGCACCATACTGGTCCAATAACTCTGATTATAGTGATTGCAATCTAATATCAGTACAATCTATAACTCAGAATCTCCTTTCCCCTTTAATTCCACAACGTGGAACAGAGTTGCAATTAAACCAGAAGAGAGAATAAAGGTTACTTTCCATATGGATGGACCCCTGCAGACACCATTGACTAGAAGATTCTAAATCATAAAAGGAAGAGTTAGCAAGTCCCTAGGATTACCATATCTATTACACAAAGCAAATGGGATTCCATATACCAGAGGATAATACATGCTGTGAGGCGGCAGCAGAAGCAGCAAGAGCAGCAGCCATAGACAGCTGCAGTACAGGCACCATGAATTTGCATGAGATGTAATTTTATTAGATAGATGGCCTTATTTGATTAACAGAGCAACTGGTGGGAAACGGTATTTGCATAGACTGTATCTTTTCTATCCTAGCATCCATTGGTATGTGAGCCACATTCAACAAAAAGCAGTTAGGAAAAAAAAAGAAAGAAAGAAAGAAAGTAAGTGAAAAGTGAACAAACAAAAAGAAAAAAGAAGTTTGGAAATGGGCATCAGGAACATAAAAGGTTTATGATGTCTTTACAAACAAAATTGCTGTTCACACAGCAGGTTCTCAGTTTTATGGATGGAGATAATTCACTGAGAAGCTATAAAGGTCTCACAGAAATGGGTTTGCTTATCTCCATCCCATTTTAAATTATTAGAAGCCCGTACACCATTCCAGACTCTTGCACCTTTCTTGACCGTACCTTGAATATGCACATATACCAGCCAAATGATGGATACTAGCTGGAGAGGCTTGCTGGCCACAGTCCATTTACAGCACGTTAGCTAAAAGTCATTATTCTTTCCAGAGGGCAGGAAAACATGGAGTATTCAATAGCAAAAAAAAAAAAAGACTTAGTCTTAATTTTCTTGAAAGAGGTATGTTTAAGGCCATTTCAGGGGACAGGAGAAGAGGTTGTAGTGAAATAAAAAATAATTTCCCCCAATTTAAAGCATAAACTAGTTTTTGGTCTTCTTTAAGAGATTTTTATATCTTTTATTTGGAAACAACCACTTACCTAATTTGGAAAGTGGAATTGGCTTTCAAACTTATTATTGATAGCTTTAATTTAGTAGGGGAGATAGGGTCTCCTCTTCCCAATTATTATAGGTATTTCTAGTACTTCTGGTTTGAAATTATACACTTTGGCCCTCCATATATAGTGGCATGTTACTGACCACCAGAAAATATAATTTAAAAAAGGAATGAAATTTTAACATGGCTAAAAAAAGGAAAAAGAAAAGAAAATGTGTTGTTTAAAAATTTTTATATTATTTATGTAAACAAAACCTAATTTTAATTATAGCTTAGAATAGAAGCACTATATCATCACTAAAATTTTTAAAAATGAGCTGGGAGGAAGAATAAAGGATAGAAGAAAGTAATTGTTAACTCACTGAATTATGAAAAATAGTGAAAAGTATTACATTACAATGCTAATCATTAAAAAATGTAACATGGAGAGACTCTACTCTTCACAATATAGCCTTTTATATTTTCTTAATGGTTTTGCTCCTATATATGCATATTTCCTCTATAAAATAAAACGTGAGCTAGCTAACTGAATAAGCTTTGTTAAATGCCAAAAATTGTATACTGTTGCATAACACTAAACGAGATACATTTATTTGTAGGAAGATATCCACACACATTGTTAATAATAAAACAAATCCCACAACAGTGTATAAAATTTAAGAAGAAAATATATTTTGGTGTGCATAAAATACACTAGAACTAAGGAGAATATGGCAGGAAGAAGCACTGAGGGGGTCAGGAGAGGGGTGGGGGGGAGTGACTTTTGTTTTCATTTTATCTGTACCTTTTGAAATTTTTCCCCACTTAAAAAAAACTCTGTGTGTTTGTGTGTGTGTGTGTGTGTATGTGTGTGTGTGTGCACAATATACAGTTTCAGGTCCTGATTTAGAAAGACTGGCTTTAGGATAACTAAGACTAGGCTTTGAACTAACTGAATAAGGCTTATAGTATCTCAGACATAACATTTTAGTGACCGAGAAAGCTGTCCATATTTGCTAATCCAAATATTTTCTGCACCTTTATTCCATAGACCAATAAGTTATTACCCTGTCATATTGTATCACGGGTGATACAATCAAAGAAAATATATTGATTTTATGATTGCTTAGTTTAGCCATTACAAAATATCAACCTCAGTTTCTATGTGACTATTTTTGCTAATTCAGGCACTACCCTAATCTTCTTTGAGTACATAGGACCAATCAGTACATTTCTGTTTGCTTACCAATATGTTTTCCAATTCCACCTTCATTCTGCCCCCCTCAGCCTTCTGTATAACCAATAATTAGGATGCGCCTGAGTCAGTGGGACAGAGAGGGAAAGCAAAAACATATGATTCACAATTTAGTTGTGGGACATAAGATTGCAACTCTTAAAGAAGAGGAGCTAAGGGTACCAAACTCTGCCATCCAGGCTGTAAATGAGCTTGAGAAGTTTTTCAGGGAAGTAAGCAATCAATAAGGGATATAGGCAGGAGTTACACCCTTCATGGAGCTTGGGCTGAGTCTTGGAGGGTGGGAATGATTTGAATAACCAGTGAGAAATAAAAAATGCCTAGGTTCAAAGGGAACAGAATGAATTAATATTAAAGAATCAGGCTGCCTTATTTTATGTGGTCAAATGAAGGGGTACTCACTGAAGTGAGTTACTTTACTAGAAAAGAAGTTTCCTGTTTATTGACTATCTTACTTTGTTTTTAAGATTATTCTTAAATCAATCTTAAATATTGATTCTTCAGAACTTATTTGAAGTTTCTCTTTTCCTTCCTAGCATATACTTTTCTTCTTGGGGATTTCATCTACTCCCATGACTTCAGCTACTATAATTATTTTTATTATTCCCTAATTCATATCACAAAGACAGACATCTTTCTGATGTTTCAGATCCATATTTCCAATGGCCTGTCTCTATATGGATACTCCACTCTACTTCTTGGTCAAATACCTAAAATTTAACTCATTATCTCCCCCACATCTTATTTTCCACAAGTTTATAAATGACCTTAACATCCACTGAGATGTCTGAACAAATAATATGAGAGTTATTCTTGACAGTGCCTGCATTTTCATACTCCACATCCAATTTGTTATCAAGGTCTAATAATTAAAATTCACAATTATCCCAAGCACATTACTGCCTTGCCATTCCCACAGACAAAAACTTATTGAACTTACGATCTAGGAGAAATATGGAACTTTCAAATATTATATCTTACAGAAAAGAAAAACAATCTACTTTTTCATAAGATTAGGATCTAGAGAAAACAGCTATTTGTTTTTATTTTTGACCATTGGATAGCTATGTGGATGATAACAATTATAAGAAAACTTATTAATATTAAAATTATACCAATTACTGTAAATAATAATTACTACTTATTCAAGGTGAAGAACTGAGTTCTATACCAAATACACCGTGTGTGATTTTGCTAAGCAACAAGCAGCAGTGGGAAGGTGTTGGAAGGGGCTGATGCAATAAACATTCTTAAGGGAAAATTTTCAAGCCTGACTTAAAAACTAGTAGGCTGAATAGAAAATAATTCAGATAAATACTTAATCTTTAAGAGAAATAGAAGTTGGGACCACAGCCATTTTGCCTGGTGCTAAGACTTGAGGGGTTGGGTTAGGATTGATTCCTATATGTATGAAATGGTGTCATGAAGCAGTAGGATTATTCTAAAATCAATAGAGACAAATTTAAATTCACTCTTGCCAGCTCTTTGCCAAGAGCTTTAATGGTCAAAGCTGTCCAAAATGGAATAGACTGCCTTAGGCAGTGGTTTTCTAGCCCTAGAGGAAATACATTCAAAGCTGGACAATCACATACCAAGGTGACACTCAGGGGAGTCAAATGTGAATGGGAAGACCTTGAAGATTATCCAATTTAACACTCCTAACTCTGACAAACATACCCAAAGGTTCTCACTTTCCTACTTAGGCTTTTAAGAATTTTGAACTGAGTGTGACTAAACAGTACTCTAGGTGTCTCCAAATTATAATGAAGCCACTCTCAAGTAGAAACCTATATCCTGCTGGGATACAAGGAAAGCCAATATCTGCTGGAAGCTTTAAGAAAAACTGCACATTCATTGTGGTGCTAATTGGTTGCCTATTGACATTTCCCCCTCTGTTTGCAACTTAATAACTGCTCAGTTTACTATTCTTAATATTGAAGAGGATTCTTTATGTGTTTGCAAAACTCACAGCTGGTAAGCATTAACACTCTTTCAGAAGAGTGAACCAGGAAACAGCTGAATAGGACTGTGATTCTCTTGATAGCATCCAATCTGAAAAGATCAATTCATGTCCTTCTCTGGGGCAATTTCCAGGTTTCATAAACGATTTAACGCACACATAAAAAATGGGTAGGACACAGCTTATGACTCATTTACTTAAAAACATACTGGGCATCTACCATGAGCTAGCATTGAGCAGATTTGTGATTAAATATACATAAAATGTGATCACTTCAGAGGAATGCACATACATGTTGAGCTAAAGAAACGTGAAAAATTCAATTGGACTCTGATTTGTTGCATATAATATGGACTTCTACAAACCATAAGGGAGTGATTAACTCTAGTTAGAAAAACAAAGGCTCCACAGCAATTAAATTTCAACTGGGCCTTAGAAAAAGAGAGAATTTATTTCCTTCCTTCCTTTCTCTCTTCCTCCCTTCTTTTCTTATCTATCCTTTAATTCATACTTTCTAAAGTTCAGACATGCTGTTGGCAGAGAAAGATGAAGATGTGAAAAAGACAGCCTTAATACTGAAGGAGATTACAGAAAGAAAAAGAAAATTCAAATACTCAACAAGTGCTCTAGTAACACAGAAGAAGAAAATAACTCATAATGAGGAGAGGGACATGAGTTTCAGAGACAAGGTGACATCTGGTCAGGGGCAAAGGACCCTGGTGAGAGTTTGCTAGGCCTGGATTGTTGGGATAGATATGGGAATGTTCATTATAGATAAAGATAAGAACACATCATTAGAAAAGATGACATAGAATAATTTTAGAAGAAAGCAATGACGCCCAGATATCATGGGATAGAATAAAAATGAAACTGGAAAGGAATGCGTACACAAAGTTCTCCATATATCATTGCAAGGACTTTGGATTGAAAGCAGTGACACAATCAGTTTTCTGCTGGTTTGTTTACCTGTTTTTCACATAGGGGGTTGGGGAATGAAGAGAGCATCATGGCAAGTAGAACCCTAATGGAAGCTTTTCAGATACCCAGGTGTGCACCAAGTAGGGCCAAGTGTCTACTAGCTATATGGGTCCTTATTGTTGGATCCTCACTCACAGGAACTGATAGCTTAAACTGGATTTGGATCAAAATGATAAAATTTGAAAACTCAGCAAAAGAGTGGGCATCCTATAGCATGGCGTTTTGCAAACAAGATTTTACAGCAAGTCAATAGTGCATTGAAGGGAATATTATTTTCAACAATTTTAGAAGCCAAGTCCAAATAATCAATAAATAGAGTAATTGTATATCTGTCTGTGCTTTCCGTCTATCCAAATATTAAATCTACCCAGCTTTCTAACCATTGAGATACATGTTTCTGAACATAATGAAAATGAATGTCCTTAACAGGTTAATTGCCATTAAAGATTTTTGCAATTTCCCATTTGCCCTTTAATTCTGGTTGCTGGGGGTTATATGCTATTAATAGCTAAAGGTGCCCTCGTGGAAGGCCCTTCATTCAGCAGATGATGGGCATCCATCCGGTGCTCAGATTCACAGGCGAAACTAACTCATGCTAATTTAAACAGCTTAAAGCATAAGAAAAATGCATCTTAAATATGTAAATTAGATAAACATCTCGAGGAAACTGAATAGCTCTCAGAAGCATAGGATATTTAGGAATAATATCAAAGATCATTAGAAGTTTTCATAAAGGCCAAGACAGAATATTCAGTTGCCATTTACCTATAATGTAAAACTGCAGCCCAAATGGTGGCATATAGTTATTGGCTTAGAGATTTTTATACAAAACATCATGTCAAGGGCTCAAGTTTTTGAGACAGATGCATGAGCTCTAATCCCCATTCTGTCATTTAATAGCTGAATAGCCTGGGTAAATTATGTAACTTTTCTATGTATCAGTTTCTTCATCTTTAAAATTTGAATCATGGTATATAACTCATAGAGTTGTTCTAAGTGTTGCATAGTTGATTCTCCTTATTTGCAGTAGTTATGTTTCATAAAGTAATTTTAAGTTAGTGAAAATAACTCAATATGAATCATTGTTCCTCATATAAATAGAATGTTAGTTTCCCATGAGCCTCTGGTTACAACGTTTTCAGTAATTGATCAGTTCATAACTGGTTTTATGTGCGCTTCTCTTTTAAAGACACCTTATTTAATATGCATTGTTGATTCAATAATATTGACCTCACAGCTTACAGCACTGAAACTCATGCCTGAACAAATATTATCCTATTATTCATATTTTCTTGGGATTTCGCAGCCTTATTGTGCCGGGGAACACGGCATGTCAGCATTACTCTTGGGGAATATTAAAACAGCAGAGTCACCAAAGAAAAGCTCACAGATGTGCAAAGCATGGCACAAAGTAACCAATTAATACTGACGAAGGACGCTTGTTAAGGGTATGAGAGCATAAACAAGAAAGCAGTGTGCTGTCTTGGGTGACCTCAGCTGGCACCTTGCATGCCAGGGGACTGAAATTTTTCAACACTCCATGAATGACTACAAAAGTGCTGTGAGTATTGATTTTGAGGTTACAAACACATTTTTAGTGAACTAGCAATACGGAATCCTCAAATAAAAGTACTGAATGTATATTTATAAAGCCCTTAGGACAGTGCCTTACACATAAAAAGAAATATAGCAATGTGTGGTTTGAATGTGTTTGAAAGTATAGATTCCTGTTAGCTGCATAACCTTGACTTTGAGCGTGTTATTAAAATTCAATAAACCTCAGTTTTCTCATTTGCAAAGTGGAAATAATGCTTCATATTCTGCCTTGATGCATGCAGGAAAGACATAAGACCAGTAACATTTCTAGAATATTATGGCAGGCATTTCTTTGGCAAATTGACTGCGGAAATGAGTCAGCAATGGTATAATGTGAACACCCAAAGGAAAATAGAGATCTTCCTAGTAATCTTTAACAGCCCCACAAAAATTCATGTGGGTTTGTTTATTTGTTTTGCCATGAGAGCTATTTGGATTATGGATAAGTAAATAAATGAGCAAAAATAGTGTCAACCAGGGAGAAGTGGCATGGACAAGGGGGAAACACCCTAATTCTGCAGTTGCCTTCGGCAGTTTCTTGCCTTATAGCAGCTTAAACTGTTCCTTTATTCTTGTCCCTAGAATACCACAGTTCATGAGTAAAACCATCTTCTTCATAGCATAGAATATGGTCAATTCCCAGGAGTCAATTATAAAACAAGAATTACAAAGTCAGCAGTCATTGAACACTTCCAACAGTGGGAGACTGATTCAAGATTCAGTCTTTAATTCAAGATTCAAGAGTGCAAACAAATAGATAAGTTTCTGTCCTCAAGGAACAAATGTCACCACGTGAAAATCATTTTCCTCTGGAGGGGCAGAATATCTGTTATTTGTCACAGAATTTTCCTTCCTTACATCAGGACCTGAGCAGTTGCGAGAACCAGAGCAATTTTCTTCAGTATCTTTGGGTTCCGTTCTCTAGCCATTCTCCTTCTCAGCAGCAGCAGTAGTAGTTCACCTGCATTGGAAACTTATGGAGCCAGGACAAAGTAGGTTACGTGGATTGATGCATTTAAATCTCACACTTATACAAAGTCATCAATACCATAGGAACCCTTGGTATCCTCATTTTTTGATGAGAAAGTTGTGGCACCCCAGAGCCAACCAGTCCCCTGTGAACTATTTTGTACTAGCCTAGTAAGTTTCAGGAGCATTGACACATAACATCTAGGACTGCCGCATTCTTGACACCTATTTTCAAATAACAGTAAGGAAAGAATTCCTTGTTGATCTTCTTTAAAATACATGCAACTTAAAAAAAAAAAATTTCTAAACCTCCCGTCTCCCAAACACACATTATTAACTCCATGCCTTAGTGTGGTACCTTTGTTACAATTGATGAAAGAATACTAACTATACTTGCACTATTAAGTAAGTTCATACTTTACATTTGGATTCATTGCTAGTGTTTTACAGTCCTGTGTTTTAGTTGTCTAAAAATTTATATTCTCATGCCATATTTACAATCTAAAATTTCCCCTTTCAACCACATTCAAATATATGTTTCTGCACTGTGAATTATGTTCACAACGTTGTAACTTTTTGATAGTGCTCTCCTTTCTCAGTGAGATTTTTGAGATTATATTGAGATGCTGCTGGGTTATTTGGATTGTTTCGTTGCAATCCCCTCATATCACTTCTGTGAGTATTAAATAGCTTTTATTTTCCCACACCCCAATAACTTCTCTTGAGGGTTCAGCTGTTCTCTTCATAAAGGTTTCTGGACTCAAATCTTTTCTTAGGCTTGAACCCAAATATAACAAGGTCCTCATGGGGCTTAACAGATTGCCTTCTAAGTGAAATCTTTGGCATTCCTTATTTTACCAATTAAAGATTTTAGGTATGGAAGGATCCACGTAACATGGGATGGTATGAGGGGTAATAATTGGGGCAGGTGTGGGCTTGGTGTTGGAAGGGAATTTGGAAAAAGCAGTTATTTCCTGGAATATCAGCTTTGTCACTCACTGCTATTGTGTCAATTTATCTGAGATTCAGTATCTTCATTGTAAAAAGGAATGTTACTTAGTACTGTTTTATATGTTGTTACAAGAATTAGAGATAAGCTATGTGAAATGGCCAGCAACACAAATAGCAAAGACTTCAGGAGACTTTGGACTCTGAGGGAGCTGTGGATAGAATTCAATGTATATAAATATGCATGGAAAAATACATCTTTATTTTCATGAGCACCAACTGAAATTAAGTATTTCTTTCAATTATAAAAGTAGGCCAAATAGACCACAAACAATAATGATATTATTAGTACCTGTGACTTTGCCCTAATAAAAATCATTACAGGTATTTTCATATGATGCTGCAGAGGTTGCAGTTATCTTTAACTGTTATTTAAAACCATCACTACTTTGAAATTGTGGTATAGATCTGCTGTCATCTTCCTATTTAACAAATTGAAAAAGAAGGACAAATGCTATTATAATATCAATTTGTTTTTGTTTTACATTTGGACAAATATATTACTCTATAATTGGTTGGATTTGTGCATTTTATTTTATGCAGTTGAGAACATTTATAAGCAGTCTCTGAGAAAGGGTCCATGAACTTCTCAAGATTGCTTAAGGAGTCCATGGCATAAAAAAAAGTTGTTAGGAACTAAAGTTCTTCTTGTTGCCTTTTTCATAGTCTAATTATTTAGAAATCTTAGTTCCTAACAGGTAATTATTACAGACTGTCTGAACCTGGCTGGAGTGTAAATAGGAAAGAGGCAGGGAGATTGGATTGCAATAGGAGAGCTCTGTATGTCTGATGCTAAAAATTTAAAATGGATTTGGAGTTGTTTACTTCACACCTGTTCACATTATCTCATTGCCAAGAATCAGACAAACCTGCCAATTGTAAAGCAGATTTTCTCATATTCAGGCACTGGGTCCACCACTGAGTTCAGCTGCCAACTCCATGCATTCGCAGTTCAGAGATGAAAATCTTTCCCTACCATGTGTCCTATGATTTAGAGTTGGAGCATGCATCATCCCATTAGCTTACATTTATCTTATCTCCCATTCAAGTGTATCATGAAGTATCTTAATTTAAACATGGAGAACTGGACACCATTTTTGTCACAAATCATTCTAACAAGATGCAGCCTGTCAGAATGAATAGGACATGGCTTCAAAAATCCGACAGCTCTGAGCATGACTCTCTGACCCTCCCTTTACTAGATGAGCACCTATGGAAGTTGTCTGTCTGGTCCTCAGTTTACTAATATATAAAACACACATTTCACAGAGTATGTTAAAGAGTGAACTGAACAGACAATGATTTTCAGTTCCCTTCTGTGTAAGTCAGGGTTCTCCAGAGAAACAGAACCAACACAATTCTCTCTCTCTCTGTTTCTCTAGCCCCCTCCCACCCTCGCCAAATATTGGACACCATAACCTAGCCAAGTTAACACATGAAATTTCCCATCATGCTTCTCCTCACCCAGGATGCTATCTTAAATACAGCACTGATTTATTTCAAAACCCAATTATTTCATTACTGGATAGTCCAAGTTCTTTATGTTTTCTTTCCCATAAGTCTTTCCTGGTGTTCACTTCCCACATTAGGTTTTTCCTTCAAAAAAACTTGTAAAAAAAATAAAAGAGATGCACTCCAAAGTTAAGACCTGCATTCAAATTCCAGAACCACTGTTTGCCAGCTTTGTGGCTTTGGAATAGCTTTTTACAGTCTGTGGATCTGCTTCGCTATCAATAAAATAGTTTCCATAATGCCTTACAGCACAAATCTGTTGTCAGGGTTAAGTCAAATACATGAAGGTGCCTGGCACACAGTGATCTGTAAAGGTTAATTTTTCTGATTTCAAAGCAGTCATTATTAGGAGCCTACTGCATAGATGCGACAGGGCAAGAAAGGTGAGTCTCCCTTTCAGAGAAAGCTGAAGGGGATATTGCATTATGAAAGAGGCTATGATAAAAGCCTCATAGGAATTACTATGTACTCGGAGCTTTACCTGTTCCTTTCCTACAAGACATATCTGAGAATGTTGTATACATTGGAAATTTCCAAAGGGGATTTTTTACATATGCATGCATGTGGATGTCTTACTACTATACTATACTGTACTATACCTAATCGCATATTTACGTACATATTTGACTAGAAAGCATTTTAGCATGGATATCTAGAAACCATCCTTCCAAATCTTTACAACATGTCTTGAATTCAGCACTGAAGTTATGGACAAGAGTTCCAATCTAATTACAGGTTGGTCATACAAATGCATCAGTCCAGTGGAAAATCATTTCACAAGAGTGTCAAGCTTTGACACTTTTGATCTTTAGGAAATTCAAAGTGAGAGAAAACGTCTTGCTATGGTGTGCACTAGCCAGGAGAAACATACAATTAACAGTCCATGAATTTGGACTTCTGAAGAAACAGGTGAAAACCATCCCAGAAAGGGAGAAAAAAGAATAACTAAAAGTCGGCTCCATAAATGCTGCAAAATCAGATGTCCTATTAATGTTTAATTTTTTTAAAAAAGCCTAAAAATTTCTTTGAGGTTTCCAAAATTCAGAAATGTATGAATTCTTTCAGACAGCTCCCTAACAAACACCAGAACATATACACCATGGGCTTAGGACTGTGCTCAGAGCTCCTGGTTCCTGTAGCGATAGATATTCTCAAGTTGTTCAGTTACCAATGCTAGGTTGGGCTGGGGTGGAAGGGGGAGGAGGGGGTAAGGTATTTGCTGTTTTCTCTTTCATTCAAAGGAAACTGAAAAGAAAGGGCAAATCCAAAAACCATTGATTAAGTGGGTTTGAAGTACTTTCCGGGCAATTATTCATCTAGATTCTGTGTCTCTATCGAACAAATGATCACAAAGCTGAACTCAGTGCCAAATATGACTAATGCAACCAAGTCCAAATCAACTCCGTATCTAGATAGGAGATGAGAATAACACCCAGGAAGTTTACAGTTACAACACGTTTCACATAAATCTCACCTAGGGGTAAGTTTATCATACCCATTTTAGGAAAGGGAACTGAGCCTCAGACAGGCTTATTTACTAACCCAAAGTTGGAAAATTAGTGAAATTTAAGCTCATATTGCACTTTCAGACATAGAAACCTATCACTTTCCCCTACTTTGTAGCAGTGCCCCTGTAGGAAGGAAATATTCTCATCTTCTAGTACAGTGATAAGCATTTTCTCATATTTATTGCATAGACACCCATCTTACTTTTCCCATGTTCATTCTCTCTTCTTCCTTTTCTTATTTTTTTGGGTCAGTTGCTCACATGAGCTCCACTATAAAGCAGTCTTAACGTGAGAGAAGTAATTGATCTAATATTTTGGCTATTTCTGTGGGACCATTACTATTAGCAAGAAAGGCATAATTTTGCCATTAATTTTAATATTATATAGAGTCAAGAAGAGGGTTCAGCTTGGTAACGCAACCCCAGAATAGAGTGATCTCATAGGGGCAAACCCAAAAGGCCTTTGCCCTAGTTTGTACCTGATTAACTACTCCAGTAATGAGCACAGAGTACAATTATGTTTAAGTACCTCCTCAGGTGCTTTGCAAAACCCGATTCTGGTGCAGTTAAGCTCATCCACACAGGGAGGGGTAAATTGAACCACATGAAAATAGCATCTTCGCTTTTTATAAAGTTCCTCTGCCACTGCTGTTTATTACCCACCTGAAGTCATAAGCTGTGCCTGTGACACCCCAAGTGCTTGCTATGTAAATTATGATCAATATGGAAAATAAAGAGCCCACATTCTTTACTGCTTTTGTACAGGTGTTATTAGCAACTGAAGAGGGGCTTCTTAAAAGGGGGAACGATAAGCATGGGACTCAGATTTCCTTTAATGGTGTATTTCCTCAGAGCAGGCTCTGTACTTTAGTTAGTTTCAAGAGTAACCATTGGACACTCCTGCTTTGGATCATGGGTAATCCCCTAGTGCCCAAGAAAAGCCTCATAAAGAGGCAATATGGCAATTAGCAGCATAGTTCGATAATTTGCTAGCAGGAAACCTCATCTATTTGGTTTTATTTTTTTATCACTTTTCCCACATTATAGTAATTTTAATAGAGAGCATGATTCCAAGGGTTTGCCTCCAGTTGCTAATTATTTCAATCCACAGTACTCTCCCCAAGGTCCAATTATAGCAATGCCCCAGAGAGTTAATGCCCATTTAAGTATGTGGAACTGTCAGTGTATCAACCCCTTGCTCTATTTTCATTTTGTCGAAGTATGATCATTTCTCTGGATAATATTCCCTATGAAGCTGTTACCTTCACTTACCAGGCAGATCTTTCCTTGAAATATTCATTAATTCATTAATTCATTCAAACATATTGATTTAATCCTTACTGCATATGGGACGTTTTTCTGGGCAATACAGATCAAAAGAAATAATTCTTCACTACAAAATATGTAATCCCTAGCAGCAGGAACATTAAATGCAATTGTGTATTGTTGGCCATTTGAGAGAAACCTTACAGTGGCACATAGGAGGGAGACAGGATAGTGGGGAGGGTCACTTCCAGCTGGGCAGGAGGAGAATCAGGAGAGGCTTCTTAAAGAAGGTGAGTAAACTTCTTAGCAGAACATTGAAAATAAGTTGTCTATTCATGATGTAAATGGCCAAGAGTAGTAGAAGTGCACGAGACTTCATTTCTGATAAAAGAAATAGAAGGCTCAGTGGCATGAAGGTTCAAATTCACTTTAGTGCATCTGAAAAACGAAACTATTCACTTGATAGAGATGAGAACATTTATCAAGGACTTACTATATTCCAGACACTGTTCTAACACTTTGCATGCATTAATCCATGTAAAATCTACCAGTTTCTTATGAGTTACATGCTCTGATGATCTTCATTTTTACAGATGTGTCAGTTGAAGGTTGAGTGACTTGCCCAAGATTATACAACTAGTAAGAAACAGAGCTAGGATTCAACCCAGGTAGTCTGATTACAGAACATTATTCTCAATCAAGATGTTCTGGGTTGAGAAAGATGCTTCCACAATTTGTCAAGAATGTTTACAGGACCCCAAAGAAAATGAGGAGCCGTTTATGGGTCAGAAAGATGACATGACCCAATTTTAATTTTAGGAAAGAGAAACACAACGACTATATGTGGCATATAAGAAACTAGAAGAAAAGTTTATTTCAGTAGTCCTGGAAGAGCTGATGAGGTCTATAAATATCATGACGGTAGTAAGAATGATACAGGACAGATTTAGGTGACACTAAGGGGTTTGGCTTGAGCCTAGATTGGTTAAAATGAGGGTCAAAGAGAAATGGAAGGCGGCTCATTAACTTCTGGCATGAATCACTAAGCACAAACATATCCTCTACTTATTTTTTGAATGTAGCCATTTTAAAATCATTACGGCATTTTTAAAATTGATGAGGAAACAGCCAACACCTCTCTTTACATCTCAACCCAGAAATATCAGTTTACACCATGGCATAAGATTTAAGTATTTTGCACATTTGGAGGAATCCATTCTCTGCATTAGGTTTCCTGCACCATGCTGTGTTAAAGAGACTTTTTCCCTCCTAATATATACAGAAACTAATTCCCTCTCATCAATCTCACAAAACTTGCTCATCTTGCTTTCAGCTCTACAATGACCTTTACTTATTGCCTGAGTAATGCCTGCCTAGCCCATTTTGTAACAAATACAGATTGCTTTCCTTCTCTTTCTGCCTGGTGATGGGTTGATTAATAGCAGCACAAGTGGCTGCTCCTTGAGATTAATTAATCACCTGTCATAACTGCTCGGTGGTTAAATAACTATTAATCTGGATGCTAGTCAAAGTGAAGGTTGACAGGGTTAGGAAAGAGAGACAAATTCTTACCATGAAATTAGGGCCAAGCTTTTGCTGAGATGTCTCTTGGGAAAATAAGAAGATTGTACTATATTTGGTGACGAGTCACTTAAAGACTTTGTACATAATGAAGTTAATGGGATTGCAGGTCACTGCATACTTATTATTTACCGTTATCCTACGTCATATGGGCTAGTATAATAATTAGCACCATGTAAATAATCATGTGACAGAAACCCAAGAGTTGTCCTTCAAGGCCATTCTTCCTGGAAAGGAAGTTAGACCATATGATACATGAAGTAACAAAGGAAGGAGCTTCATCAAATGCTTGGAAAACAGAGGAAAATAACATTTCCTTGTCTCTCTTCCCATTCAAGAATAATACAATAGGGAAATGTGAAGTCTGAGGACACATTTTGTATTGCTTTTTGTTTCTCCTGCCTTTCAAAAAGGCTGGAGTAGGCTCAGGAACAATCATCCAAAGAGCTGAGCACACAGTTGAGATTTGCTTCTGTGTCTCAAAGAGGCTGCTGCTGTTGCTTGACCCTGAGGCCTGAGGCAGGCGAGAGAGCCAGGAGCACTACATGGGAGGGCATACAACAGAAACCACTGCAGGTACAGAACCTGAGGCAGGGACACTGAGTCTCTCCTTTCCATTGGAAAGGAGGTAAATTATATATATATATATTCAAATCAGGATATGGGAATAATGGGAATTTTCAGCTCTCCATGTGCCAGCCATTGACAGTTTACAATACTACAGTTCATTATATTACTCATTTTTAGTTTATGTGTGGCAGGTATGAGCCTATTCCAGATAGGTCTGGAGAGCTAGGAAAGAACGGTGGTAAAAATTAATACTTAGGGAACATCCAGAAACATGAACTACTGTGGGCATAATTAATGTTTTTCATTTTGTTAATTTAATATTTCTATTATTGCAGATAGTAATCAGAACCATACACATGACTGGCTTAGAGGTAGAATGAAAATTCCATTTTCTCATTCACTTTGTGTCACCCAATGTTTTAGGCCAATTTAGAGAACTAAAGGGGTACTTGTGATAGTTCATTCAACAATTGTTAATTGAGTAGGCTACCTACCCTGTGGGTATATTTTACAGTATAAAATAAAAGTCAGAGACCAAACTTCTGCACTGATTGGTTTGATATTTTGTCAGGAGATAGGTGGCATATCATATATCCTCCATATGTTCCTTGTACCCAATTTTGTCTCCATGAAACAGCTACCCATGGTATTAAAGCCTATCCCTATGGGCATCAAATATATTCCTCCCTCAGTTTCTTCTCTTTTCCCTTCTTTGGCTTCATTATAACAATAGGAGCAATATGATAAGAATAAACTAAGTACTTTGCATGCCTTCAATTCATTTAAGCCTCAAAGCTTTATGATCTGGAGCAAGTCACTACAAAAAAATTGCTTGAATAAAGGGGTGGCAGCATAGCATACTTGGAACAGTATAAAACACAGGGTGAGAAACTGTCAACTTCACTTCCAATCACTTAAGTTTTCAGTGTCTTTGGTAAGTTACTAAACCTTTAGGTGTCTCGGCTACTTCATCTGTGAACTAGGGATAAAAGCGTCTACTTGATAGGGCTATCACCAATGTTTAGTTTGTAAAAAAGTGAACAGTTACTGAGTGTTAATGAATCTTAGGAGCCAGAATTAGTTTCAGAATAGATCCTATCACACACACTAGAAACCACGCTTTAGTTGAACACCAATCCATACAATTTATCCTTTGCATTGTGTTCAAAGGTCTTCCATCACATGATTTCAACCCAAAACCCACCCTGTGCTTTAACTGTGTTGGATGAGTACAAGTGATTCTCTAAACATGTTTTACTGTTTTCTACATATTTTACCTATTTCTAAAATATTCTTCTTTTTCTTAGCTTCAAAAAAATGTTATTTTTTTCTTCCAAGTAGAGCTCAAGTATTTCTCTTCTGAGAAGTCTCTCTTAGAAAGAAGAGTCCTGGCATATAAGTAAAGTGATGATATTCCAGGGTATGAGAGCAGCAACTGTGAAGAGCATTGGCATATTCAATATATGGAACAAGTTCTTCTAAGTAAACTGAACAGTTTCTTGCATGAAAGTCTCCTCATTCTTACATACCATAATACAAAGGCAAGAATAAAGCAAGATGATCCAGGACACTTGGAAAATATTTCTGGTGCCCAACTCTTTCTCTCATAAGCTATTATTGCATAGTATTTGAGCTCATCATCCTATCATAAAGCCATAGGTCTTGGGGGACCCTAATCTTTATATGCTAGCTTTCTTCCCCTTTCTGTGAGCCTTGTGTTACCTTGATTCCAATGTATTTCATAGTCTATACACAGTTTTTCCATTTATAGATTCCCAAAGTCCAGTTGCGAGATGTATAAGGAGAGCTAAGTCTGCCACTGTGTGGCCATTTGTAAAAGCCATCCAGGGTTAAAATCCATTTGAATTAAGACAGATGTCTAGTCATTGTATTTAAGCTTATTAGGGAATTGCAGATATAAGCAATGCATTCTTCAGCAGTACTTCAATTATTCTAAACCAAGAATTTGTGAGACTTGACCTATAAATTACACATTCAAGAACACAAGGTTTTAACAAAAGAATGTATTATGATTAATGGTCTGGTGCCAATGGAATTAATGATTTTCTATTAGGAAATACTATATTCATGAGTTTTGGTCACGGATGTATGAGAGATTCCATTAAACCATTTACCCCTAAAAGATTGCTGCTTTATACACTGCTCTGAGAACTTCCAACATGCCTGCAGGGAAACATTCCAAAACCCTCCAATATACTTTAACTGGTATCAGGAGTAGTTGACCATGAGATCTTATCATGCCTCGATTTGCCTCCAGGATAAAGTAAAAAAAAAAAAAATCCTTAAAATGGCTTGATGCCCTGGCTTCTTCCTAGTCCATCAGACTCATTTCCCTCAGTCTTTTCACTACATCCTACTACACAGATGGTGAGAGCTTTTTCAGTTTACTGAACATGCTACGCTCTTTCACATTTCGGTACCTCCACAACTGCTACTCTCCTACCCTGGAATATTCTACCTCTACATTATCCTAAAGTTGCTCTGTTCAAAATTCACCTCCTCTAGAAAAACTCCCTGATTACTCTACCAGTAAATGTGCTCTTTTTCTTTAGCTCTTACTCATCTTTTATACATTTCCATTATGATAAGTACTATTATTGCTTTTTATCAGTCTACTCCAGGGGACTGAAAACTTCTTGTAAACAAGGATTTTCTATTGAACATCTCTCTATGTCAAATATCCCACATAATAACTGGAGGAGAGTGACCTTTCAGGATATGGGTAAATGAGTGTGTACATTAATTAATGAATGACTGAAAGGAAGAGTCAATTACTGGAAAGATGAATAGGGAAAATGTAAGAGAATAGCTCCCCTAAAATAAATAATGTCTGTGTTTTTTTTTTTTGCATTGTATTAAACTATGGTTGTGCTGATGGGGCTATCAAATGCAGCCATGAATATGTACACACGTCTCTAATATGAGAAAGAGCAAGAGAGGAGAGCCCAGGTAAAGTAAAAATGAAATCCATCTCTCTGACAGGATCATAAAAGATGAAAGAGCTAAAATTACTGGTCAGAATTGTCAGAGGTGTGGTCCATGAAGATTAGAGGTCTAGTGTCAAGACATCATTTGTCTTGTGGAGACAATCTCCATGATAATATCTGAGAGACCCAGGAATGGAATCTATTTCCTCTCCTTGGACTCCATGTAGAATGTGAAGGCTTTATGGGCATTGACATCAATCTCAGATACGACAGGGAATAAAAAAATATATATTTGATCAACCACTCCTGTTATTTGTTAAAGTATATTCGAAGGTTTTCGAATGTTTCCCTGCAGGCATGTTGGAAGTTCTCAGAGCAGTGTATAAAGCAGCAATCTTTTAAATGTAAATGGTTTAATGGAATCTCTCATACATCCGTGACCAAGACTCACGAGCACAGTATTCCCTAATAGAAAATCATTAATTCCATATATACTTCTATGACAGAATTTTGTCTCTAAATTCTTCATTTTCTTAACTTTCTTTTGTACTTTGTGTCAGGTACACTACTCTGCACAATTTGTATGGACTCATCTAATCCTTTCCACAATATGGAAAATCAAGAATAATTAATATTCCAGCTTGTCAATGAGTGATTAAATAACTTGTTCACATATCCAATAAGTGAAATATCCTAAATGAAATTAAGAACTATATGTCTCCAAAATTGAAAGACTTAGTTCCTGTGATTTGGATAAACTTCCTGAGAACAGAATCAGATATTCCTGGTCCAGCAGACTTTTAGCACTGTTTGTATCTCCTTTCAGAGATATACATCTGAGACTCTAGGCTTCATATTTTAAGAGAAGTTGTATCTACTAACAAATGTCCTCAGGTTAATAATCAATATCAACAGAGTGCCTGGTAAAATGTAAGTATCCATCCACATGTGTGGATAAGAATTGTGGTCATGAAGTTTTGGAGAATATTCTTAATCATTCAGGGACTCAAAAAATATCAAAGAAGCCGTTATTATTATTATTATTATTTGCATGGGTAGGCACTGGGAATCAAACCCGGGTCTCTGGCATGGCAGGTGAGAATTCTACCTCTGAGCCACCATCACACGGCCCAAAAGCCATTATTTTTAAGACTGAAAATGTTATTCTCTATAGGATGTCAAGGACAAAAAGAAAAGAAAGTAAAAATCAGAAAACTATTGTTAAGAGTCTGGTCCCCAATATTTCCAGGTTGCCATGGATAATAACTTAATATTTCTAAGCTTCCATTTACTTAAATAGGAGTAGTGAAAATGATTATGCCTATATTAAATTTTATTATGAGCTAAATTAGATAAATTATCTCCTTGAGTTAACACTAAACCTAATTATTAAATTAACATTTGGAGCAGAGATAGCTAAATGACGCCAAAGACTCACACTCTGATTCTGTAGTATAGAGATGTTCTGGGAATTAACTGCCCAAACAAGAACTGCAAGTCCCTGTCTTCTCACAGCAAGGTAGTGTAAAGTGACCATTACAATTTCTTTCTAGTAGAATGTGAGTGGAAGTGACGTGCATCAATCTCCATCTAATTTCTCCCATGTCTGTCAACCCAATGTCAGTATCATCAGCTTTCAGAGACACATGTGGAAAACAGTAGAGCCTTCATTTTCCTGGGTTGCCAAATGACCATATGGAGTAGGGCCTGTTAGCCTTCCAGGAGTGCCCAATTGGGAACAGGCAAGATAAACATCTCTTGTGTTAAGGTCCTGAAATCTGGAGGTTATTATACCAGTCTTCATTACCCTAACTGCTTTAACCGTACCTGGAAGTAGAGAGTGTGTCACAACACTAACCTAAACTATAGAACACTGGCTTAGCAGTCAGGTGGTGAGAATCAAGAAAGTAGATAGAACAGTTTGGAAAGCTGTAGAGTTCCGTGTTTTGGTAGAGATGATGAGCTCTCCACCAAAAATTTGTGTTCCCAATCCATAGAGTGTGTTTATATGTATATGTATTTTTTTTTCTAAGATGCAGCTGTCCAGCCCAGAACTATAGTTCCCAGCATGTCCTTGCTTTTAAGCACAGCCATGAACTTGTTCTCAATGATGTGTGTGAGCAGAAGTGATGTGTCAATAGTTCTAATGTGATTAAAAACGTTTGCGTGTGCCTTCTCATTCTCTTTTCTTTTCTATAGATTGAAAGCCATGTGATAAAGAGGGCAGAGCCATCATCAGCCTGGTTCCTAAATATTTGTAATAGAACCTACTTCCTCACCTGCAACAGTGAGATTGACTGGTGATGAATGAAAAATAAACTTTAATTGTACAAGTTACTAATAATTAAGGGTTTGTTTGCAATATAAGCTAGTAATACTCTCAAAAGTCTTTCTGAATTTTTGAGGAAGAAAAATAAGGAACCATTAGTTTTATAGTGATTTATCATAGAAAACCATCAGAGCAGAATAGAAGCTGAGTTCCATTCTGAATTTAGAAGCCGTGGGTTTGTGTCTGCCTTTTTTATTGAGTGGCTGAATAAAAACAATGGAAAAAATCACCTGATATCTCTGTATCTCAGTTTCTTAAATACAAAACAGAGAGAAAATGTGCTAGTCTGAACTGCTGTGCTAATTATATGAGGCAATGCATGTAAAGCACTTGACACATAGTAGGTCTCAAAAACTTGCAGTTATTTATTATCTTAGATACATCAACCTAAGTAATTGATCCCTGTTTTATTTCTGATTAAGTAATTATTGTGAAGGGACAATGTCTACATTTGGTTCATCTCAATGTGCCAAGAACCAAATAATGCAACAAAATAATACATAATACATTTATGTATTATAGAATCAAATTAATTAGAGAACAGAAAAACCAAACAGGGCAGGCTACTGTGGTTCAGCAGGCAGAGTTCTCACCTGCCATGCTGGGGGCCTGGGTTCAATTCCCTGTGCCTGCCCATGCAAAAAAACAAAACAAAAACAAAAAGATAACTTTAAAATATGGATTATTAATTTTAATTAATTATTTGATTGAACATTTAATTTTGTAATTAATAATTTAATTAACAATAGAAAAAATTGCTCTCCCAGCATATCTCTCTAGTAGAGGAAATCATTGTCTGATATGACATGAAGGGGCTAAGGTGCAGAGTGGGAGATAGAGAGACGAATGACATAGTCAACCTCCTTGAAAAGCTCATAAACTTTAAATATGGTAAAATTTTATAGTTGCAACAATGAAATCATCTTCCAGATCCAAAGGGAATTCTGAACCCCGTTGAGGGGAAATATGAGAAAGCTGACATTTTAACTTGGCCTTAAAGAATTATGAGTTCATTTATTCGTTCCATTACACATTCATTCAAGAAAGACTCATTAGGCTCCTACTAAGCACCAACACTATACTGAAGATACAGATCTAATTCAAAATCCCATAGTCCAAAAGAGGAGGCAGAGATATAGAAATAAAATCGTAACAGGGAGGAATGTCAGAAATTTGTATGAGTCTATAGTAATAAAGACAAAGGCCACCAGAACCCACTAGGACTACTCGGGAATGCTGTGATTAAGGTATCTGTATGAAATTCTGGTTAATTATTTTTCTGACATTTCATTAGCCCCTTTATTTCTCTTCAATGCTTGTTGAGTGACATTTCAAATGCGTTTTGGTCAGTTTTGTTCAACCATCTGGAAAAATCAGCTCAAAGACTAAGGGAAGCAGAAAGTAGTAAACATTTCAGAAGAGAGACATCCAAGGTAAGGCAGCTCAGTATGACAGTGGTGCTTGTGGAGAGAATTTAGAAAAAAAATTAGTGGAGAATATTATGAGATTTTAAATAAAAAGTAAGACTTTATTTTTACTGAAATATAAAGAAAATGGAGTGAGCAACACCTTGTAACGCAAGGTATGTTTGCCACCATATTAAAAGGGGAAATAGGAGCTCGAACACACCATGAATCATCTTCAACCTTCTGATAGGGGTTTTATAGTGGACTGTTGAGAGCACAGCATTTGGAACCAAACAGACCAGTTTTTAAGTTCCTGATAGGCCAATTCTAGCTATTCTTATGGCGTAGCCGTCTCTGCTTTCCTGCCATGTAAAATGAAGGTAATAATACCTTCTTTACAGGAGTATGGTGAGGTGTCATGTCTGTAAAGCTCTAACTGCCAAGCACATACCATGGACTCCATGAAAGGGTGCTGTAATGCATTGTTTCACCAATATCTCCCTATTTCATGACACTAGGTACATTTATTTTATTTATTAAACACAACAGAGGACAACCTAAAAGCATTTTTTATTTTATGCCAAAGATTGAGTGAAGAATTTGCTTTTTTCCTTTATAATGCCTTTAGAAATGTTAGAAACAAATATATTAAAAGGGTAATATATTTGTCAAATAAATACCTCCCAGTTTTACAGATAATAAAGCAATAATTTAATAGGTATACATTGATGCATTACAAAAAGACTCTTCTCATCTTTAAATTCCAGAAAATTGCTTTATTTAGTTCCATCTGCCTGAGACTCAAGTTCATCTGACCAGCAGTTGGTGAAAACTGGTCTTTTCGTGGGCTCTGGAGATACCAGGTCAGTCTTCATGGGTCTTCTCAGGTCATTTATCTGCATTCCCTTTACTCCAAACTTTTGCTTCTTTCAAATTTTATATTTTGCATGTTTACCTATTTGGCATAATTTCACCAAGGACAATTTGGAATTGTAGTGGCCAATGTGGGAAAATTTTAACATGACTTTTTAAGACTTTGTAGAACAACAAATGTCAAAAAAAGAAAAAAAAAAAATCTGTGGGCTGTTCACCATCCTGAATGTCAAGAAAGATCACTTAGTTTAGTATAGAGACCACCTCCATTCATTTTCTTATTTGCAGATTATTAAGTACCCCAGAAATAAGGTACAACATTGTCTATGTTACTATAAATCTACTCTCAAGATAGGCAAAGCTTTTCCTCATTGGAGAGCCGCAACTTTAATAGTGAACAAAACAAAAAAGATTTCTTGACTCTTCTCCTTATCTGGAATCAAAACTCTCTCTCTAATTACAGAGGAATTCACTTAACTCAAGCATATAAACGAACTTTGTAAGGCATTTCTTCTTACTTAAAACTCCACTGCCCATATCACATTGAATATCCACATAAGGTAGAAAGGACAAAATTAATTCTCATACTTTAAATTAACTAAATTTTCAGAAACTTGAATTTCCTTGGTCTCAAGCATTGTCTTGGACCTTAAATACAAAAGAGGCCAACTCTTTAGGAAGTACAACTATCCATCAATTCTTTTCACATGAACTGTGCATCCTATGTGCCTGGTACTTCTTCCATCATTCCTAGAAGTCTGATATAATTAATTATTTCAAAGGATTCACATGATACAGTCAGTCTTATTATCAACAGTTATAAACAGCTTTTCCTCAATATCTTCCCCCCACCCCCACCAAAAAAAAAAAAATCTCTTCACAATTTCTAACCCAGAGACTTCATCTTGGGTTAGAACTGAGAGAAAGTTCATTCTGGAGTCTCAAAGGAAAGGACCTTATCAGATACAGCTATCATCCTACGCCTGTCAACCTTACCTGTCCACTCAACCTATACAAATTGATGGCTTTCTATTTCTTCTAAGCACTTATAAGTACCTAACTTGATGGCAAAGATACACTTTTTTTTTTTTGCATGGACAAGCACCGGGAGACAAACCCGGGTCTCTGGCATGGGAGGTGAGAACTCTGCCTGCTGAGCCACCGTGGCCTGCCCAAGATATACTTTTAATTCATGATGGCAAGGATTTTGACTCCCCATTTTTTAAATTTAATTTACACTGCTCTGTCGCCAGCACCTATAACCGTATCTGAATAAACAGTAAGTACTCATTAATATTCATGGAAATCAAGAAGGAAGATGGGAAGGAAGAAAGGGTGGAAAGAAGAGAGAAAGGGAAGATGGAAAGAAATGTAGCTGATACATCACAGAGGGTGCACTCTGGGTTTGTTATTTTACCCTCTGAATTCTGATCTTAGAGAGTCCATTCGGCCCTGTTTAACAGACCATATAGTTTGTTTAAGAAGGTAATTTTGGCTCATCTCAAAACCTATCAGCATCAAAATAGTATCATTCTGCTTCCTGTTCTCTCTACTGTTCCCTTGTTATTGATTATGGCTCAAAAATATCCAGTTTTGCTATATCAACTATTATATCACCCTGCATACTGTCTAGGTGGTATTCATTGTATCCTGACTTGCAACAAAACTAGGTTCTTCCTCTCTTTGCTTATCTCCATTTTGGCTCATTCATATACTGAATTTATTTCCCCCAATAGCCAGAAATCTGGAAGGATGACTGAATATCTGGCACACAGTAGGTACACAATAAATGTTTGACAGTTTGGGGGCAAAGCAATATAATTATTTACCTTCCCCCTTGTTGGTATAAGATCTAAATTATCTCTTTCATAGCATTTGCTCTGATATTACCTAGTTCATCTGTTCATATGCAGGGAATTCCTCGGAGAACAGGGGAGAAGAAGGGGTGCCGCACAGGAGTAGGAAATGACAGCTACAAGATGATAGTTAAGTGGTGTCAGGGGACTCAAGCTTATCAGGAGCAAGAGCCCTGAATATACTGATATCCACATATTTATTGTGCTCTTACATGGGAACTGCTTTAGGGAGTATAATCAAAGCAAGATTGTTTTTGAATATCTGTCATGCCTGCAAAGCTACAAAGTTTGGTTCCCAGCTCCTTGTCCCAGGAACCATTTATTTCATATCAGAATTAGACCTCTTCAGACCTTGGAGTTAATATTCTTGAGGACATTTGCCACATCAGTTCACCACATTAGCAGAGCATGGTTTGTCTTTGCCCTGTGTCCTCAGTCAACCTCCTTGAGATAATTTGCTTCTGCTGTTGACCCAGTGAGCAGAGCATGGTGTGCCTATGCCCTTGCTTCTGCAGTTTACCACATTAGCAGAGCACAGTTTGCCAGTGCCCCATGTCCTCAGTCAGCATCCTTGAGAACAATTGCTTCTGCAGTTTGCCATATCAGCAGGGCATGGTTTGTCTATGCCTCAAGTCCTCGACCGTTAGCCAACTTCCAGAGTCCTCATGGCTGGACTCCAAAACTCATACATAAATGGTCTCAAGTGAATATATGTTCTTCATATATATGATTCATAAATAAAAATTTAAAGTGGAATATCTTCATATAATCAGTTTCTAATTCCCTGTTTCCTATCAGGTGCACATAGCATTACCTGGGATATCTCATTTGCCTTCTCATCTATCTCCTTGTCTTGGCTGAAGCTATGTATGCCCTATATAAAGTAAATGTGACAACACCCTCATTCTTTAGACCCTGATTTTGCTCTGATCTTATTGCTTTTATATGATAACGAGTTGTATCCTTTCACATTTGTATTTGAATTCTACTGGAAACTCCTTCAAACCAAAGCAGTCTTTGAATGGTCTGCTTGGTTTTCATTGTTACCTTCTACACGTAGATACACAGCTTGCTGGGCTGGCTCTCAGCCCCCATACAGCAGGCTCTCCTTTGTCAGGGAAAGTGTTCAGATAAGTATTGTGGTGCTTTGCTGATGCAAACCTTAAATTATCTTTGTGGAAAACATTTCCCTAATATCATAAACTAAGAGTTATAAAGGCTATTCTCTCGGAGAAAAATAATCTACACACAATGTATTTTTATTTAATTCCATGGCCAAAATGATGCCCCTGACCTTTCCAGGCTTTTTGTACAGTGTTATCATTCACAATGATATTCTGACCACAAGTGATGTGAATAGATGCTCCCCTAACCATTGCCCACATCAAATCAAAGACATTGACCTTATAATAGGATGCAATTGTTGATATTATAATAGGATGCGATTATAGCCTGCTTTCTGTTTATATTGTACATGTACCTGTTCTATGGTAAGAGACAAAGGGCTTCTGGGTAATTTTCATTCAAATTAGTCCCAGTCCACCACCACTCCTACCTCCACCCTGCCATCCAGCTTGAGAGGCTGACTAGGTAGCAGGGTATGGGCCTGTCCTGGGCTCCTAGAAGATCTAGAAGAAGCCAGTTGCTGTCCGCGACTTCTCGTTCGGCTTCTGATCCCCGGCCGGCGAAGGGAACAGGAGGGGAGAAAGAGACAGACGCAGGCAAACCAACTTAAGTGACAAACACGGGTTCGAGGCACGCAACGGTTGTGAGCACAGACCTTTACTGGAGTTAAGCTTGCATTCTCTGTTACAGGTTCCACGTGGGACAAGATACCCCGCGGGGGAACAACCTCTATGCGGCCATCAGGTACGGCTCCCTGTGGGTCGTCTCCCCCCACCCTGTCCGGGTAACTTCTTATATACTGTGCCCAAACCCAATAGGTTAGTGCCACGTATACAGAGGTGATTGGAAGATAGGGTTGGTGGGCGCGTACGTCATACGCGGAAACAGGATGCGGGCGCCATCTTGACTCACTCGATGGGCGGGGGGAACTCTAGAGCAGGCTGCAGCGTGTCCACTAGGCCTGACCCGGGAGGCGGCTCTCCACAAGTTGCCTGAAAATTATTCATTAAATTGTCCTTTATTTCACTGTTGATGAATAATCTGAGTAAATCCCAAATAGGGCATTTCCAAGAATTCAAATGCTGATTTCTGAAGTCAAGTACTGTAACAGTGGACTGATGGGTCATGTTAGCTCTCCTCTCAAGGAAACCAAGTAACACAAGGGCTTCCATATTCAGTTGCAAGTACACATAGTGTTATTTAAACAATCAATTATACTACACTAGCTAGGGTGTGTTTTTAAATGCAAAGAATATACCTTAAGTTTCTTTGTGCTTATTGCACGGTAAATCAAAGTTACTTTAAAATTTGGAAAATATAGACAAATTATAATAAGAATCAATAATAATAAATATCCTCAACATGCAGCAATAAATTTGCTTTTGTTTGAAACTGTTTTTCATGCCCCCCCTAACCATTGCCCACATCAGATCAAAGACACTGAGTTTAAAATTTTAGTGATTTCTTGCATTAAACTTTCCTAATTACCATCAGTGGAATTAAATTAATGGTTCCTCTTTTCTACATTTTCACAGCAATGATTTTATAACTCTGCTTATAGTTTATTTCATAATGTTTTGCATTATATCATGTTATTTACATGTTTTGTCACCCCCGACTTAATTCTGAAGTTTTCTAGTTCATTGAATACTAAGCAATATCTAGTTAAGAAATATTTGTATCATAGACAAATAAATGAGATTTATAAAACAGAAATAGCCAAACAAGTAGATAATATATTTCAGGTATCTGGTATATATGAGGTGCTATATTTTCATTTTCAGTTAGCATCCAAGAATATGTATTAGCATCTTGATTATTTAGAAATGGGAATGGAAACAATAAGAGAAAGTTTCAACCCAGATATCTCTTACACCAAGACATGTCTTCTTTCTTATGTTTTACAGTAAGCCTTTACTGTCAGCTTTTCTATCTTACATTAGAGGGATGGAGTAATACATCTCAAACATTATCAGTCACATCATCTAATAGTATAAACTGAGATGTTTTAGCAGCTATTCAAATTATTCATTTATGGAGCTTTCCAAGGAAGAAATCACAGGCCTGAAACAAAGAACAATTCAGTACTGGATGGCATTGACAGAAAAACTACATTAGAATCTTGGAGAAAAGACAGAGGATTGTGAACTGGAATGATCTGAAAGGTTCTACAGCAGAGTTGGCCTTCATGATAGACATTGAATGTTGGCTTAAAATTAGAAAGATGAGGCCATATTAAATCTTTGCATCAGGAGTGATTCTAGGCCTTATCATACCAAACTGAGTAAGCAATATATTCCCTTTTTGGTGACTTAGAGTTGTTCCTGAGTATAATGTCTTGTGCGTTAACTGACACTTTATAATTTAAGGAAGATTTTATCAAATATTGTCTTATGTCATACTCATGAACCTGCTGAAAATTCAGTGGGGAAGACATCCATTTATTCATTTCTTTACCTATGCATTCATTCATACTTTGATAATTTATTTACACAGAAAGTTACTTGACCATCTCTGCGACAGGCACAGTTGTAGAAGCTATTAGATACAAATATGAATGGTTATTGGATTTTAGTATCATAATCATTATTTCAGGTTGACAATTAGAGCCCATGTCTGGTGAATTGACCAACCTGACCATATTGAATTATTGAGATAATATTCCAGTTATTCTATTATAGTATGCAGGGTTGCCCTAATACAGGGATAAGGCAAGGCACTAGAAAATCTATTTGAAAAGGTTCAGATGGCAAATCCTTCAAATGGCAACTCCCTGAAGCCTGTCTTCAATACTTGAAGCTCATTATTTCATTACTCTGAGCAGTCAGAGAAAACAGGTATGGATCACATACCAAGTACATATGTTACCCAATTAAAGAAATTCTCAAAACAATAATACAGGTATTATTGCTTTTATTTGTTACACAGGGTCTTGGGGTAATATAAGTTTTACATGATGCAATTATTATTTAACTTATGACTAGTGAGTTATTTTCCTCATCTATAAAGTGGGCCTACTATTGTGACTTTCTACCACAGAGATATGTGAACAGGTTCAAAGAGAGTAATAGGCTTTGTTAAGTACAAACTTCTATACAATTGAAAGTGAAAGTTTATTAAGAAATTCTGCTTACATCCAGCAATAAATGGACCTGCCTCAAAGGGTGGGATAAGTACATTACAATCACATCCTGATGTTCAAAGTCACTTTTGTTTAGATCCTGACTCGTAAAAGCTCTTTGAAGGACAAATAGATGGTAGTGGCACATTTCTTTCCTATTGTTTATATGAAAAGACTCTAATATGTATAATATTGTACCCATACAATATGGCTGTATGGGTACAATATTATACATATTAGAGTGTTTTCATATTATTGAAGAAATAAATGACCAGTCAATTCTGTTTCTGGATCTACATAGACTTTTATTACTCACTTCCTCCCTACTATTCCTCTCTTGAGTCTTTCTGGGAAATTAAGGTTTATACCCACTTCATACAGAGCCTTCCTTGAAGTTGAGATCTGTTTCAGTTCGCTAATGCTGCTGGAATGCAAATTTTCAGAAATGGATTGGCTTTTAAAAAGGGGGATTTATTAAGTTACAAGTAACAATTCTAAAGCAAAATTAAAGAACCAACAAGAGGATATTCTCTCTCAAAAAGGGCTAATATCATCCAGGGTTTCTCTGTCACAATGGAAGGTATATGGTGACGTCTGCTGCCCTCCTCTCCTGGCTTCTGGTTTTAAACAGCTCTCCCAGCTCCTTTTGTATCTCCAGACATCTGTGTCTTGTTTTCATCTCTCTGTTCTCTATGTCAGTTCTTCAAGCATCTTCAAACCTCCATGTCTGAGTCTAAGCTTTCTCCAAAATGTTCCCCTCTTAAAGGACTCCAATAAGCTAATTAAGACCCATCTTGAATGAGCAGGATCACAGCTCCATGGAAACAACCTAATCAAAAGGTCCCACACACATTAGGTCTAGGTTAGATTAGAAGAACATGGCTTTTATGGGTTACATAGCAGGTTCAAACCAGCCCAAGGTCCCACATCAA
This sequence comes from Tamandua tetradactyla, assembly GCF_023851605.1. Taxonomy (NCBI): domain Eukaryota; kingdom Metazoa; phylum Chordata; class Mammalia; order Pilosa; family Myrmecophagidae; genus Tamandua; species Tamandua tetradactyla. Next base: position 63,342,831 of record NC_135334.1, on the reverse strand, counting down.
ACTTTTCTTTCTCTTTGAACTCCTATAACATTCACATCATAGAAGTTCCTGGTTTAACTTGCTTATTAAATTATCCCATTTATAGTTATTTTCCTAATCTCATGTACCAAGCCTATATCTGCTTACCAGTCAAAAGCCCTGTATTTTCAATTAGTTCTTTTCCTCAGTATTCCTGAGGTTCCCAAATACTAGTATATCAAACACTTCATATCTCAAGATGCTTCCTAAACCCTATCAGTTTGTGTGTCCTTAATAAGATTGATTTCCTTTTTCTATAATCACTTTATAATGTTGTATTCAAACGGGCACACTTTTGAGTGAGAGGGAACTATAACCAAAAGAAATTTGGGGAACAAGTGAAAACTGAGACTGTCATGAGGAAGCTTCTTATGTTCCCACCCTACCCTAGATATTCTAGAAATGGGCAGTGTCCCATTACCCCCAACTCCACATCTATATCCAACTGCTTCTTTTATAGCAGGATCCCACAGCAATGCTTTAAGCAGGATCGTTGATGGGTTTTCTTTAAAATTACAGACTCTCATTCCTGGCATAAACTGTGACTCCTCTGAGGAAGGGATGGAGATTCGAGTCTGCAGGTAGAAACTGTCCAATCTCACCCTTTACTTTTGATCCCAAAGGCCTGCTGCTTGAGCCACTAAATTCAGAATGGGTTCTACCCTTCTTAAGGTAAGTTTATTTAGCAGACCTGAAGATATGAGCCTCCATCTTCCCACCAACTCTGCAATCAAGCCGACATAGCAATATATATTTGAAGTGCATTTTTAGACATGGCTCATGGTTTCCCATTAGATACCTAGAACCCATACAAGCTAAATTGCTAAAATATTCTTTGATTCTTAAAAAGATGGTTAGCCAAGCACTTAAAACACCCCTAGGGGAATTAATGTTCAAATCTACATGCCAACTTAAATGAGTTTTTCCTAAGCTTAAGTAAGAGAGCCTGTTACATCGTTAGTGTCTGTATCATACAACCTAGCTCATATTGATACGTTCAACTGTCTCTGCCTAGTTTCAAAAAAAATTCGGTGTTGTCAATCTCACATAGGAATTTTTTTCTTTTTTTTTTAAATTTGTCTTGGCAAGGTTAGTTTCTTTTTTCCTATTCCCTCATCACATCACTTTGGAGGCATTTTTGCTAATGTTAATGATTATAGAAGGAAACTATAAAATGCAATTGTAAATGTTTATATCCATTTATTCATTTGAGATTCCCATATATGAAATCAAGAAGTATAATTTATTATTCTCATTTTCCTGTTGAGCATATTGATGTTCAGAGAATTTACGAAATTTTCTCACCATCAAAGAGCTAAAATATGTCTGGAACTACATTCTGTGTTCTCCAAAACTGCAAATGCTTCCTCATTGCAATGATTTTCCCAGCAGCTCTTGGAGACTGAATCATATCCTCCACAAAGACATGTGTGGGTCCCAACCCCATCTGTGGATGAGAACCCACTTGTAAGTAGAATACAGTTAAGTTGTGCCCAAACTGAATGAGGGTGGACCTTAATCCAATATGAAGGAAGCCCTTTTAGGCAAAGGAAATTGGACAGAGAAAGAAAAAGCAAGAAGCCAGAGGTAAATGGAACTTTGCGGAGAATGACGAAGATACTGCCATATGTACAGCCATGTGACGAAAAGTCAAGGATCTAGGATTACCAGCAATCAGCCACAGAATGCTATAATCTTCAGAGAAAATGCATCCTCTTGCAGACAACTCGATTTTGGACTTCTCCTAGCCCCCAAACCATAAGCCAATAAACCTCCATTTTTTAAGCCAAGCTAATGTATGGCATTTGTTTAGCAGGTCAGAAACAAAAGCAGTAACCTTCACCAATACCAAATGATAGGAAGTTGAAAGACATGGGTAAAGCACTAAGGTGAATGCCAGTCACCATCCAGAGGTCTCTCTTCACAAAATGCCCATTTATTTTTCTGCTTGATGGATCTCTGTTTGCAATGGCATCAAATTGATTTGAAAAAATTGTAGTGTATCCCTCTGACTTGAACAGCTCAGCTTTGACCATAAGTTGTTGTCCATTCATATTCTGTTAGATAAATGTCATCCTTTGGGACCCATAACAGGTTGCCTGATACCTTCTTAATCATTAATATTGCCTCAGAAAATACTGCATTATTCTGCTGATACTAGAAATATCAAGGCAACATTTTCCATGGATCAGTAACTCTATGTGCACCGGTTTAAGTTACTATCTGACAGACATGCATTGTACTTATTTCCCGCATAGATGAACTCAGTTGCATTTCAAACTGATTCTAAAGATCTAGAGAAAATACTTCTATTGCTTTATCAGAAAAGACCAGACATATATTTTTTATATCTATCTGCAGCCTTCAATCAGTATTATAATATCTATTATACTGTGGTATAGAGTGAGTAAAGCTTTGAGTTTGGGTTAAGATTCTGACTGCATCACTAACTAGTAACCTGAAGATTGGCAAGTTACTACACTGCCTCCATTTTCTCATCTGTCTGATGGTTGTTACAATTAAATTTCATGTATATAAAAAAGCATGGTATAGTAAATGCTGAATAGAGAGTAATTGCCACTATAATTACTTGAGTTAATTAAAATGAACTGTTATTAAAATTTATTGAATCAATAAATAATCAATTTTTGAAAGGAGTAGCATGGAAATAATATTTTGTTTTATTTCACTTATAGAAGGTAGAAAATAATGGCTTAGAATCTATATTGAGGAACAAGGGGTATTGGTGTCCCCAAGTGCTGGCCTTGAAATGCTGGCAGAGTTAGCAAGTAAACCAATAATAGGCTTTCAGGATGGTGAAGTAGGGATATCTGGGATTCATTTTGTCCTCCCATGCAGGTAGTAAACAGACAGAAATTGTCTGAAACAATTGTTTCGGGGGCTCTGGTGACCAAAAGAACAATGCACACTATTCAGGGAAGAATGGAAGAAAAAAACTGATAAACTGTAGTAAATGTGAGTAGATCTCTCCATTTCTACTAGTGCCCATTCCCCCTTCTGCTTTGGTAGCTAACCTCCAGCTGGAAATAGAAACCATCTTTCCCAAGAAAAGGAGGATGGTGGAGTGGGAGAGGCAAGGCAGGGCAGGGATTGTAGTTTTTGATCAGTGAATTTGGACTGCTGGGTTCCAGCTCTGAGCACACTTACAATTTCATTCCATCCAGAACAAAAATCAGCTGGCAGCCTCTGTTTCAATCCCCCTTCCAGCAGGGAAGAAAGTGGTTAAGAGACACAGTAACTCTTGGAGGTGATAGAGAGCAGTTTGCTGAAGTGCAGCACTTCCCCAAGAAAAAGCCCAGTGCAGTTTGTGACTACTGATTAGAGAATTCAGATGACAAGATCTGGGAACTAAGCAACAGTTTCAACCTACCCTGACTAAAAGGAGCCGGCAGCCTGTCTCAACCACACCATCAGCAGGGATGGTGTCGGTTGAGAATAAAAAAACAGTACTAATTTAGGACTATAGTGAATAGTTTGCTTAAGAGCACTTTCTGCTGGGCACACCGGGAAATACAGTTTTCGGGAGCCATCACAGAGGGCGGATTGAGGTCCTTCCAGGTCTCCTCTCCAAGGAAATTTGGATCTGATCTACAAGCCTTTGTGGGACCCTGTGCCTCTTGTGACTGGGATATATTAACTTGGGAAATCCTCTCTTGGATACCCTCCTCCCAGAATTAGCCTATAGGTAAAAAGCTAGAGATTATGAAAGGAGTGTTAAAAATGCATAAAGGGAAATAAAAAATTAACAGATCAGATCAACATTCCCAGTGGAGGGAGAGGAGGCAAAAAGCATTCTCCTGGGGGTGAAATGACTGCACAAATACTACAATCTCAAAAACGGTATCATATATACAGAATAAGAAGCAAATGAATAAGATCTGAAAAAATTCTGATAAATTTAAATATAAGCTTTTTAAAGGTCTAAAATAAGTTGAAATTAGTGTCAAAGAAGAACTTTAGTACAAAGACAATCATCAAGAAAACCCTAGGCAAGAGAAACTGCCACAGTAAACTCATCAAGAAAATCATATGCCTAGACACCAGCAAGCAATGCAATTCCAAGGCTTACTACAAAAAGGGAAACATGGCCTAGTTCAAGGAACAAATTAAAACTTCACACAAGAAAAGGATTTGAAACAACTAATCAATAATGTTCAAACAAATCTCCTAAATCAATTTAAGGTAAAGAAGGAAAATGTGACTAAAGAGATAAAGGATATTAAAAAGACATAGGTGAGCATAAATAAGAATTCAAAAAGATGCTAAAAAAATAACAGAGTTTATAAGAATGAAAGGCACGATAGAAGAGATAAAAATATACTAGAGGCATGAAACAGCAGATTTGAACAGACAAAAGAAAGGATTGGCAAATTAGAGGATAGGACACTCAAAATCTTGTAGTCAGAAGAACAGAGAGAGAAAAGAATGGAAAATATGGAGCAGGATATCAGGGAATTGAGGACAACATGAAACACATACACAAATATATATATATATATATATCATGAGTGTCCCAGAAGTAGAAGAGAGGGGAAAAGAGCCAGAAAAAATATTTGAGGAAGTGTGACCAAATATTTACCAATTTAAGAAAGACATAAGTATACATGTCCAGAAAGTACAAAATAATGCCAAACAAATGAATCTTGATAAATCTACTCTAAGGTACATACTACTCAGAATATCAAATGCCAATGACAAAGAGAGAATTAAGAAAGTAACAAGAAAAAAGCAATTCACCACATATAAGAGATGCTTAATAAAGCTAAGTGTCTATTTCTCATCAGAAGCCATAGAGGTGAGAAGGAAGTAGAATAATATAGGTAAAGGAAATGAAAGACAAAAACTGCCAACCAATATTTTTTACCTGGCAAAGCAGACTGTCAAAATGAGGAAGAGTTTACAATATTCACAGATAAACAGCAACTAAGAGAGTTCACTAACAAGAGAACCAGCCTTAAGAAAAAAATACTAAAGGAATTGTTATAGACAGAAAGGAAAAGACAGGACATAGAGGCTTTGAGGAGAGTGGATGAATGAAGAATATCAGTAAAATAACTAACAGGGTAACAAGAGAAACAAAAATAAGATGTGACATATAAAAGCTAAAGAATAAAATGGTTGAAGTAAATACTGTCTTTACAATATTAACATTGAATATTAATGAACAAACTCCCCAATCAAAAGACACAATTGACAAAATGATACAAAAAGATATGATCCATCTATATGCTATCTAGGAGAAACTCACCTTAGACCCAAGGATATAAATAGGCGGAAAGTGAACAATTACAATATGATATTCCACACAAACAGTAACCAAAAAAGGGGTGGTTATACCACTATCAGCAAAATACACTTTAAATGTAAATTTATTGAGAGAGATAAATAAAGACATCTATATTGATAAAAGGGGAAATCCACCAAGAAATAACAATCATAAATATTTATTCACCAAACTAGGGTGACTCAAAACACATGAGGCAACACTGAAAGGAGAAACAGATGCCTATATGATAATAGTTGGAGACTTCCTTATACTATTCCTATCAATAGATAGAACATCTGGCAGATGATCAATAATGAGACAGATAATTTGAATAATATGATAACTGAACTAGACCTAATAGACATTTATAGAACATTGCACCCTAAAACAGAAGGATATAAATTATTCTCATGTGCTTATAGACCATTCTCCAGGATCGATCATATGTTTGGCCACAAAGCAAGTCTCAATAACATAAAAAAGAAAATGAATTATACAAGTCACTTTCTTTGATAACAATGGAATGAAGTGAGAAATCAATAATAGGTGAAAAACTAAATATTCAGAAATATATGGAAGTTAAGCAATACATTCTTAAATAATCTTTGGGTCAGAGAAGAAATTACAAGAGAAAACCATAAATATTTTGAGAAGAATGAAACTGAGATCATTAAATATCAAAACTTATGGGATGCAACAGAGGCAGTGCAAAGGGGGAAATTTTCATCCTTAAATGCCTACATTAATATAGAAGAAAGAGATAAAATTGATTACCTACTGCACACCCGGAGGAACTAGTAAAAGAGCACTAAACTAACTCCAAAGTAAGTCAAAGAAAGAATTAACAAAGCTTAGATAGAAATAAATACAATTGAGAATTTCAAAAGTACAGAGAATCAACAAATCAAAAGTTGGTTCTTTGAGAAATTTAATAAAATTGACAACTATTAGCTAGACTGACAAAGCCAAAAAGAGAAAATGCAAATAAATAAGATCAAAATGAGACATTAGTACTAACCCCACAGAAACAAAAAGAAAAGTTCATGAGAGGATACTACGAACAACTTTATGCCAGCAAACTAGACAATTTAGATGAAATGGACAATTTCTGAAAAACAAATGAACATCCTATTATGACTCTAGAAGAAAGAGAAGACCTCAACAAACTAAAAACAAATAAAGAGATTGAAAGAATCATAAAAAAAAAATTTCCCCCAAAAAACAAAAAAGTACAGGACCAGATGGATTCACATGAATTCTTCCAAGTGTTCCAATAAGAATGAATGCCAATCCTGCTCAAACTCCTCCATACAACTGAAAGGAGGGAATACTACCTAAATCATTCTATGAGGCCAACACCACTCTAATACAAAACCAGGTATAGATATTAGAGGAAAATAAAATTACAGATCCGTTTCTCTAATGAATATAGATTTAAAAAAAAAGTGCACAACCACATGCTAGCAAATTGAATCCAACAGTACAATCAAAGACTCATACACCATTATCAAGTATGTTTTATCCCAGGTATACAAGGGTGGGTTAATTCAAGAAAATCAATTAGTTTAATCTACCATGTGTACTGATTTGAAGCTATTATGTCCTTTAATCCTCATTCAATATTGCTAGTGGGATCTTTTTTATTGTTTCCATAGAGATATGACCAACCAGTTGTGGGCAGTAACTTTTGATTAGATGGTTTCCAGGGAGATGTGTCTCCACCCATTCAAGGTGGGGATGCTTACTGGACGCCTTTAGGAGGAAACTGTTTTGGAAGAAGCTTTAAAGCCACCAGAAACTGAAAGAGCCAAAAGAACAGACAGAGACCCAGGGAATACATTGAAGAAGCCTAGAGAGAAAGCTAGAAGATGTCACCAAGTGCTGTTCCAACTGAGAGAAAAGTCCCGAACATTAATGGCCTTCTAGAGCCAAGGTATCCTTCCCTGGATGCCTTAATTTATACATTTTATAGCCTTGGCTTAACTTGGACATTTTCATGGCCTTAGAACTGTAAACTTACAACTTTATTAAGTTCCCCTTTTAAAAAGCCATTCCACTTCTGGTATATTGCATTTTGATAGCTTGTGAACTAAGATACCATGCTAACATTTCAAATGGTAAAAAGCACATAATCATCTCAATTGAAACAGAAAAGATATGTGACAAAGTTGAGCATATTTTCTTGATAAAAACACTTCAAAAGATAGGAGTAGAGGGAAACTTCCTCAACATAAAGGACATATATGAAAAACCCACAGCTAATGTCATACTGAGTGGTAGATTAGTTAAAGTTTCCTATCAAAGATCTGGAACAAGACAGGGATACCCATTATCACCTTGTTATTCAACATTGTACTAGAAGTTCTAACTACAGCAATTAGGAAAGAAAAAGAAATAAAATGCATCCAAATTGGAGAAGAAGAAATAAAACTGTTGCTATTTCTAAATGATATGTTCCCATATTTAGAAAGTCCCCAAAAATCTATAACAAAGCTACTAGAGCTAATAAGTTCAGCAAAGTGTCAGGATACAAGGTCAACATGCAAAAATCAGTAGTATTTCTATATACTAGTAATGAGCAATCTGAGGAGGAAATCAAGAAAAATATTCCATTTAAAATAGCAACTAAAAGAATCAAATATCTAAGAACAAATTTAACAGAGGACATAAAGGACCTTTGCACAGAAAACTAAAAGACATTGCTATCAGAAATCAATTAAGACCTAAATAAATGGAAAGATGTTCTGTGTTCATAGATTAGAAGAACAAACACAGTTAAGATGTCAATTCTACACAGATTGATTTATAGACTCAATGCAATCCCAATCAAAATTCCGCTAATCTATTTTGCTGAAATGGAAAAGCCTATCATTAAATGTATTTAGAATGTTAATGGGCCTGAGTAGCTAAAAATATCTTGAGAAAGAATTACAAAATTGGAGGATTCATACTCCCTGACTTTAAAGCAATCTATTTTACAGAAATGGAAAAGCTTATCATCAAATTTATTTGGAAGGTCAAGGGGCCTGAGTAGTAAAGAATATCTTGAGAAAGAAGTACAAAGTTAGAGGACTCACACTCCCTTACTTTAAAGCATATTACAAAGGTACAGTGGTCAAAACAGCATGGTACTGGCATAAAGATAGACATATTGATCAATGGAATGAAATTGAGAGTTCAGAAATTGACCCCCATGTCTATGGTTAATTAATTAATTAATTTATTTTTTACATGGGCAGGCACCAGGAAACAAACCCAGATCTCTGGCATGGCAGGTGAGTACTCTGCCTGCTGAACCACCGTGGTCTGTCTGGTTAATTGATTTTTTTTTTTTTTTTTAGGATTTCACCCACTATTTTTTTTTTATTAATTAAAAAAAGAATTAACAAAACAATTAGAAATCATTCCAATCTACATGTACAATCAGTAATTCTTAATAACATCACATAGTTGCATATTCATCATTTCTTAGTACATTTGCATCGATTTAGAAAAAGAAATAAAAAGACAACAGAATAAGAATTAAAACAATAATAGAAAGAAAAAAAAACAAAAAAAACAAAAACAAAAAACCTATACCTCACATGCAGCTTCATTCAGTGTTTTAACATAATTGCATTACAATTGGGTAGTATTGTGCTGTCCATTTCTGAGTTTTTATATCCAGTCCCGTTGTACAGTCTGTATCCCTTCATCTCCAATTATCCCTTCTCTTTTTTTTTTTTTTTAATTAACGGAAAAAAAGAAATTAACCCAACATTTAGAGATCATACCATTCTACACATGCAATCATTAATTCTTAACATCATCACATAGATGCATGATCATCATTTCTTAGTACATTTGCATTGGTTTAGAAGAACTAGCAACATAACTGAAAAAGATATAGAATGTTAATATAGAGAAAAAAATAAAAGTAATAATAGTAAAATCAAAACAAAACAAAACAAAACAAAACAAAAACCTATAGCTCAGATGCAGCTTCATTCAGTGTTTTAACATGATTACTTTACAATTAGGTATTATTGTGCTGTCCATTTTTGAGTTTTTGTATCTAGTCCTGTTGCACAGTCTGTATCCCTTCAGCTTCAATTACCCATTGTCTTACCCTGTTTCTAACTCCTGCTGAACTCTGTTACCAATGACATATTTCAAGTTTATTCTCGAATGTCCGTTCACATCAGTGGGACCATACAGTATTTGTCCTTTAGTTTTTGGCTGGATTCACTCAGCATAATATTCTCTAGGTCCATCCATGTTATTACATGGTTCATAAGTTTATCTTGTCTTAAAGCTGCATAATATTCCATCGTATGTATATACCACAGTTTGTTTAGCCACTCTTCTGTTGATGGAGATTTTGGCTGTTTCCATCTCTTTGCAATTGTAAATAATGCTGCTATAAACATTGGTGTGCAAATGTCCGTTTGTGTCTTTGCCCTTAAGTCCTTTGAGTAGATACCTAGCAATGGTATTGCTGGGTCGTATGGCAATTCTATATTCAGCTTTTTGAGGAACCGCCAAACTGCCTTCCACAGTGGTTGCACCCTTTGACATTCCCACCAACAGTGGATAAGTGTGCCTCTTTCTCCGCATCCTCTCCAGCACTTGTCATTTTCTGTTTTGTTGATAATGGCCATTCTGGTGGGTGTGAGATGATATCTCATTGTGGTTTTGATTTGCATTTCTCTAATGGCCAGGGACATTGAGCATCTCTTCATGTGCCTCTTGGCCATCCGTATTTCCTCTTCTGAGAGGTGTCTGTTCAAGTCTTTTTCCCATTTTGTAATTGGGTTGGCTGTCTTTTTGTTGTTGAGATGAACAATCTCTTTATAAATTCTGGATACTAGACCTTTATCTGATATATCATTTCCAAATATTGTCTCCCATTGTGAAGGCTGTCTTTCTACTTTCTTGATGAAGTTCTTTGATGCACAAAAGTGTTTAATTTTGAGGAGTTCCCATTTATTTATTTCCTTCTTCAGTGCTCTTGCTTTAGGTGTAAGGTCCATAAAACCGCCTCCAGTTGTAAGATCCATAAGATATCTCCCAACATTTTCCTCTAACTGTTTTATGGTCTTAGACCTAATGTTTAGATCTTTGATCCATTTTGAGTTAACTTTTGTATAGGGTGTGAGACATGGGTCTTCTTTCATTCTTTTGCATATGGATATCCAGTTCTCTAGGCACCATTTGTTGAAGAGACTGCTCTGTCCCAGGTGAGTTGGCTTGACTCCCTTATCAAAGATCAAATGTCCATAGATGAGAGGGTCTATATCTGAGCACTCTATTCGATTCCATTGGTCGATATATCTATCTTTATGCCAATACCATGCTGTTTTGACCACTGTGGCTTCATAATATGCCTTAAAGTCAGGCAGCGCGAGACCTCCAGCTTCGTTTTTTTTCCTCAAGATGTTTTTAGCAATTCGGGGCACCCTGCCCTTCCAGATAAATTTGCTTATTGGTTTTTCTATTTCTGAAAAATAAGTTGTTGGGATTTTGATTGGTATTGCATTGAATCTGTAAATCAATTTAGGTAGGATTGACATCTTAACTATATTTAGTCTTCCAATCCATGAACACGGTATGCCCTTCCATCTATTTAGGTCTTCTGTGATTTCTTTTAGCAGTTTTTTGTAGTTTTCTTTATATAGGTTTTTTGTCTCTTTGGTTAAATTTATTCCTAGGTATTTTATTCTTTTAGTTGCAATTGTAAATGGGATTCATTTCTTGATTTCCCCCTCCACTTGTTCATTGCTAGTGTATAGAAATGCTACAGATTTTTGAATGTTGATCTTGTAACCTGCTACTTTGCTGTATTCATTTATTAGCTCTAGTAGTTTTGTTGTGGATTTTTCCGGGTTTTCGACGTATAGTATCATATCGTCTGCAAACAGTGATAGTTTTACTTCTTCCTTTCCAATTTTGATGCCTTGTATTTCTTTTTCTTGTCTAATTGCTCTGGCTAGAACCTCCAACACAATGTTGAATAATAGTGGTGATAGTGGACATCCTTGTCTTGTTCCTGATCTTAGGGGGAAAGTTTTCAATTTTTCCCCATTGAGGATGATATTAGCTGTGGGTTTTTCATATATTCCCTCTATCATTTTAAGGAAGTTCCCTTGTATTCCTATCTTTTGAAGTGTTTTCAACAGGAAAGGATGTTGAATCTTGTCGAATGCCTTCTCTGCATCAATTGAGATGATCATGTGATTTTTCTGCTTTGATTTGTTGATATGGTGTATTACATTAATTGATTTTCTTATGTTGAACCATCCTTGCATACCTGGGATGAATCCTACTTGGTCATGATGTCTAATTCTTTTAATGTGTTGTTGGATACGATTTGCTAGAATTTTATTGAGGATTTTTGCATCTGTATTCATTAGAGAGATTGGTCTGTAGTTTTCTTTTTTGTAATATCTTTGCCTGGTTTTGGTATGAGGGTGATGTTGGCTTCATAGAATGAATTAGGTAGTTTTCCCTCCACTTCGATTTTTTTGAAGAGTTTGAAGAGAATTGGTACTAATTCTTTCTGGAACGTTTGGTAGAATTCACATGTGAAGCCATCTGGTCCTGGACTTTTCTTTTTAGGAAGCTTTTGAATGACTAATTCAATTTCTTTACTTGTGATTGGTTTGTTGAGGTCATCTATGTCTTCTTGAGTCAAAGTTGGTTGTTCATGTCTTTCCAGGAACCCGTCCATTTCCTCTAAATTGTTGTATTTATTAGCGTAAAGTTGTTCATAGTATCCTGTTATTACCTCCTTTATTTCTGTGAGGTGTAGTTATGTCTCCTCTTCCATTTCTGATCTCATTTATTTGCATCCTCTCTCTTCTTCTTTTTGTCAATCTTGCTAAGGGCCCATCAATCTTATTGATTTTCTCATAGAACCAACTTCTGGCCTTATTGATTTTCTCTATTGTTTTCAAATCTCATAGAACCAACTTCTGGCCTTATTGATTTTCTCTATTGTTTTCATGTTTTCAATTTCATTTATTTGTGCTCTAATCTTTGTTATTTCTTTCCTTTTGCTTGCTTTGGGGTTAGCTTGCTGTTCTTTCTCCAGTTCTTCCAAATGGATAGTTAATTCCTGAATTTTTGCCTTTTCTTCTTTTCTGATATAGGCATTTAGAGCAATAAATTTCCCTCTTAGCACTGCCTTTGCTGCGTCCCATAAGTTTTGATATGTTGTGTTTTCATTTTCATTCGCCTCGAGGTATTTGCTAATTTCTCTTGCAATTTCTTCTTTGACCCAGTCGTTGTTTAGGAGTGTGTTGTTGAGCCTCCACGTATTTGTGAATTTTCTGGCACTCTGCCTATTATTGATTTCCAACATCATTCCTTTATGGTCCGAGAAAGTGTTGTGTAAGATTTCAATCTTTTTAAATTTGTTAAGACTTGCTTTGTGACCCAGCATATGGTCTATCTTTGAGAATGATCCATGAGCACTTGAGAAAAAGGTGTATCCTGCTGTTGTGGGATGTAATGTCCTATAAATGTCTATTAAGTCTAGTTCATTTATAGTAATATTCAGATTCTCTATTTCTTTGTTGATCCTCTGTCTAGATGTTCTGTCCCTTGATGGGAGTGGTGAGTTGAAGTCTCCAACTATTATGGTATATGAGTCTATTTCCCTTTTCAGTGTTTGCAGTATATTCCTCACGTATTTTGGGGCATTCTGATTCGGTGCGTAAATATTTATGATTGTTATGTCTTCTTGTTTAATTGTTCCTTTTATTAGTATATAGTGTCCTTCTTTGTCTCTTTTAACTGTTTTACATTTGAAGTCTAATTTGTTGGATATTAGTGTAGCCACTCCTGCTCTTTTCTGGTTGTTATTTGCATGAAATATCTTTTCCCAACCTTTCACTTTCAACCTATGTTTATCTTTGGGTCTAAGATGTGTTTCCTGTAGACAGCATATAGAAGGATCCTGTTTTTTAATCCATTCTGCCAATCTATGTCTTTTGATTGGGGAATTCAGTCCATTGACATTTAGTGTTATTACTGTTTGGATAATATTTTCCTCTAACATTTTGCCTTTTGTATTATATATATCATATCTGATTTTCCTTCTTTCTACACTCTTTTCCATATCTCTCTCTTCTGTCTTTTTGTATCTGACTCTAGTGCTCCCTTTAGTATTTCTTGCAGAGCTGGTCTCTTGGTCACAAATTCTTTCAGTGACTTTTTGTCTGAGAATGTTTTGATTTCTCCCTCATTTTTGAAGGATAATTTTGCTGGATATAGGAGTCTTGGTTGGCAGTTTTTCTCTTTTAGTATTTTAAATATATCATCCCACTGTCTTCTAGCTTCCATGGTTTCTGCTGAGAAATCTACACAAAGTCTTATTGGGTTTCCCTTGTATGTAATGGATTGTTTTTGTCTTGCTGCTTTCAAGATCTTCTCTTTCTCTTTGACCTCTGACATTCTAACTAGTAAGTGTCTTGGAGAATGCCTATTTGGGTCTAATCTCTTTGGGGTGCGCTGCACTTCTTGGATCTGTAATTTTAGGTCTTTCATAAGAGTTGGGAAATTTTCAGTGATAATTTCTTCCATTAGTTTTTCTCCTCCTTTTCCCTTCTCTTCTCCTTCTGGGACACCCACAACACGTATATTTGTGCGGTTCATATTGTCCTTGAGTTCCCTGATACCCTGTTCAAATTTTTCCATTCTTTTCCCTATAGTTTCTGTTTCTTTTTGGAATTCAGATGTTCCATCCTCCAAATCACTAATTCTATCTTCTGTCTCTTTAAATCGATCATTGTAGCTATCCATTATTTTTTCTAGGTTTGCTACTTTATCCTTCACTTCCATAAGTTCTGCGATTTGTTTTTTCAGTTTTTCTATTTCTTCTTTATGTTCAGCCCATGTCCTCTTCATGTCCTCCCTCAATTTATCGATTTCATTTTTGAAGAGGTTTTCCATTTCTGTTCGTATATTCAGCATTAGTTGTCTCAGCTCTTGTGTCTCATTTGAGCTATTGGTTTGTTCCTTTGACTGAGCCATATTCTCAATCTTTTGAGCATGGACAGTTATCTTCTGCTGCTGGCGTCTGGGCATTTATTCAGATTTCTCTTGGTGTTGGACCCAGCAAGGTTGTAATATTTTTCTGTGAAATCTCTGGGTTCTGTTTTTCTTATCCTGCCCAGTAGGTGGCGCTCGTGGCACACGTTTGTCTGCGGGTCCCACCAGTAAAAGGTGCTGTGGGACCTTAAACTTTGGAAAACTCTCGCCGTCCTGGGGGTTCGCTAGCTGAAGCGGCTTGAGCCGGCCCGGGGTCCGAACGCAGGGAGGGTTGCTGGTCGCCGCAGCCAGGGAAAGAGCCCGTCCGAATTTCCTAGTCGGCCCTGGGCAACAAGCGTGGCGGGAGGGCACCAGCGGCAGCGGCCCGCCCGAGAGAGTGCACGTTCCCCGGGAGTCACGGGGTCACCATTCTCCGCGGCCTGGGGGTTTCCGATCCAATTCTCTCAGTTGGTCCGGGGGCTGCGCGTGGTGTGGGCGCCAGTCGCCTTGGTTTCAGGGGGACCACCTCTCCAATTCTCCCAGCCGGCCCGGGAAGGGGGAAGGGAGTAACTCCGGCCGCTTGCCACCCCGCCCGGTAAGGCCCGTGCGCCTCGGCGATCTCACCTGAGCTGCTTCTCTCAGCCAGCCAGCCGTTCCAGGATGGGGTACGCTGTCTTTTTTATCTCTGTTGTGGCTTTGGGCGCTTTCTGTATCGTTTCTACTCCCCTAGTAGGTGTCCTGGAGAAGAAACTAAGATCCGCGCGTCTTACTAAGCCGTCATCTTCCCCTGGTTAATTGATTTTTGACAAGACTGAAAAATCCATTAAAATGAGACAGAAATGTCTCTTCAACAAATGGTACTGAGAGAACTGGATATCCCTACACAAAAGAATGAAAGAGGACACACATCTCACTTCCTAGGAAAAAGTTAGCTCAAAATGGGTCAAAGATCCATTAATAGGAGCTAGGACCATTAAACTCCTGGAAGAAAATGTAGAGATGCATTTTCAAGATGTTGTGGTCAGAGGTGGTTTCTTAGACTTGACACCCAAAGCACAAGCAATGAAAGAAGAAATGGATGAATTGGACCTTGTTGAAATTAAATACTTTCACATTCCAAAGCATTTTGTCAAGAAAGTGAAAAAGCTGCCCACTCAATGGGAGAAACTATTTGGAAACCAATGTCCAATAAGGGTATGATATCCTTTATATAGAGAGAAATCCTACAAGTCCACACTTAAAAGATAAACTAACCAACTTAAAATGGAAAAAAAACCTTTAATAGATGCTTTTCAAAAGAGAAAATAGAAATGGCAAAAAAACACTTGCAAAGATGTTCAACATCACTTGCTATTAGGGAAATGCAGATCAAAACTGTTAAGAGGTATCATTTCACACCTATTAGAATGTACACTATTTAAAAAAGGAAAAGATATAGGAACAATTATTCACTGCTGGTGGAAATGTAGAATGGTGCAGCTATCTAAGGGGAAGACAGTTTGTTAGATTCTTAGGAAACTAACAATAGAATTGCCATATGACCCAGCAATCCCTCTACTAGGTATATACTCAGAACAACTGAAAGCAGACATTTGCGCACTGATGTTCATAGCAGCATTATTAGCAATTGCCAAAAGATGGAAACGGCCCAAGTGTCCATCAACTGATAAATGCATAAACAAAATGTGGTATATACATATGATGGAACATCATTCAGCTTTAAGAAGGAATGAAATCCTGAGGCATGTGGAAACATGAATGAATCTTGAGGACATTATGTTGAGTAAAAAAAGGCAGACACAAAAGGACAACTATTAGGTGGTCTCATTAGTATGAACTAATTAAAATTAGCAAATTCTTGAAGTAAAATCTAGAGTACAGGTAACCAGGTGATAGAATGAGGGTAGAGTGAGGAGCTTATGATTTGTACAAAATTTTCAATAAGTTTGGTTGTAAAAGTTTGGAAATGGATAGTGGTGATGGTAGCCCATTACTGTACATGTAATTAACAGTGCTTAATGATGGGTGTGATTATGATTGAAAAGTGAAGATTACGGTCATGTATGTCAGTAGAAGGAAAGCTAGAGGATGAAACATGGGACTATATAACACAGTGAACCCTGTGGTGGAAGATGACTGTGGTTAATTTTACAAATATGAAAATGTTCTTACATGAACTAGCACAAATGTATACTATGATAAGGTGTTAGTAATAGTGTGGTATATTGGAAAAATACACCTAATGAAAACTATGGGCTATTGTTAACACTAATATTGTAATATTACTTCATCAACTGTAACACAGGTACACTAACAATGTTAAGTATCAATAATGGGGGGTATAAGTGGTATAGGATTTTTATTTTTAGAGCAATGAAAATGTTCTCAAATTCATTATGGTGATGAATACACAACTCTGTGATTATAACCAAGAACAATTGTGTGCTGCTTTGAAAGGAAGTATGCCTCCTAGAAAATCCACGTTTTAATCAAAATCCCATTTCATAAAGGTAGAATAATCCCTATTCAATACTGTATGTTTGAAATGGTAATCAGATCATCTCCCTGGATGATGAGATTTAGTCAAGAGTGGCTGTTAAACTGGATTAGGTGATGACGTGTCTCCACCCATTTGGGTGGGTCTTGATTGGTTTACTGGAATCCTATAAAAGAGGAAACATTTGGGAGAATGGGAGATTCAGAGAGAGCAGAATAGAATGACATAGCCACAAGAAGCAGAGCCCACCAACCAGTGACCTTTGGAGAGGAAGAAGGAAAATGTCTCTAGGGGAGCTTCATGAAACCGGAAGCCAGGAGAGAAAGCTAGCAGATGAAGCCATGTTCGCCATGTGCCCTTCCAGCTGAGAGAGAAGCCCTGACTGTTCGCCATGTGCCTTCTCACTTGAGAGAGAAACTCTGAACTTCACCAGCCTTCTTGAGCCAAGGTATCTTTCCCCAGATGCCTTAGATTGGACATTTCTATAGACTTGCTTTAACTGGGATAGTTTCTCGGCCTTACAACTGTAAACTAGAAACCTAATAAATTCCCCTTGTTAAAAGCCATTCTGTTTCTGGTATATTACATCCTGGCAGCTAGCAAACTAGAACAAATTGATTGTACAGTTTGGATGTAAATAAAAGTGGGTAAAAAAAGTATAATGAATACATTTAAAAAACAGTGGGTAAAAAATTTAACCAACTCAAAGTCACAATGAGATATCACTTCACACTCACAGAGATTGCTATTATTAAAATGAAACTAAGTCTTGGAATGGCTGTAACTCCAGTGCACTGTTGGAATGTAAAACAGGAATGTAAAACGGTACAACCACTGTATAAAAATAATATGGTATTTCCTTTAAAACGTAAAGTAGAGAATAAACATGTGACTGAGCAATTCCACTTCCGAGTATATTAACAAAGAGAATGTAAGCAGGGTCTCAAACAGCTACTTATACACTAATGTTTATAGCAGCATTATTCAAAATATCCAAAAGGTATAAATTACTGTGTCCATCAACAAATGAATGAATACACAAAATGTGGTATATACATAGACTATTATATAGCCATAAGAAAGATTAAAGTTATGAGACATGCTGCAACATGGAAGCATTTGAAAACAATATGCTCAGTGAAATAAGTAAGACACATAAGGATAAATATTGTATGTATTCACTTATAAGATATGTCTAGAGTTAGCAAATCCACAGGATAGAAAGTAAATTAGAGGTTTCAAAACACTTTTTCTTCTTTCAAGTTATTAAAACAGTTGGTTTCATTAGATAATAGATTCTACGCATGCTTTCTCATGCATTCGTTTTTGTATCAGGCATTTTCTGTTTTTTGTACATTTGAGTCGTATTTTCTTAACTGAATCTTTAGTGCAATGAAAAATCAGCTAACTCAATTACCAACTCTGGTAGGTGATATTTTATTTGATGAAGGTGGAAATGTAAATATGTACGTTATTTAAGGACATCGTAGGATGGAACTTCTTGGAAATGCCACAAGAAAATACAACTTTCTCAAGCAACATAGCCACAGTGTAGAAAAGAGAGCATTGAACTGGGATCTAGATGACCAGTCATAAATGATGCATGACGTCGACAACTCACTGAATTCCTTTTAGTTAATTCCCCTCATCTGTTAAATTAGGAGATGATATATTTCATGACATCTGAGGTCCCTTTAGCTATAATTATCCTGGTTGCTTTTGATCATTAAACATAGGGAAATGTTCTAAGATTTTTGTTTACTTTTTCTTTATTTTTGTTCTCTGAAATTATAGATGCAACGCATCAAGTTAACCATAATGCTCAGTTTATAGACCTCTATCATCAATGAGCTTCAGAAGCTTATTTAATTATATTTATAATTTTTCGGTTTGTCTTCCTATTACCCCGATCCACACTACAATTTCTATCATATTCATCTTCAGCATCTGCCCTTATAAGCTTAATAAATAATCTTGTATAATTTTTGAATATATATATTTAATTGCATAAAGAGTTATGATATGCATCATATTCATTTTCTTATGCTTTTTTCCAAAACTCTTTTTGCTATTTCTACCTCTAGTATATTGCTTTTCATTGCAGCATAGGAAACTTCACCACACTTAACCAGACCTCTAGGACAGCACACCTAAATACCTCCATTCATTTATTACTTCAAAAATGCAGCCTTTATTAGGATAATTTTTAGGTAATAGCTTTGTTTATATTATGAGTGACACCTGCATTTATTCTCTTCATTGTTTTCCCTTATCATTTACAGCTGATGAGGAGAAACCCAGCCAATTTTTTGCTACCATGCATTTAAACAGTTTGTTCAATTCTCTTACTAGTTTTAATAGTTTATAAATAGATTCTGTTTGACTTTTGATATACGATGTCATCTGAAATAGAGATTTTGCCTCTTTTTGTCTTAGATTCCTAGGGCTGTCATAGCAATGTACCACAAACTGAGGGTGCTAAAACAACAGAAATTTATTGAATAAGTTCTGGAAGCTAGAAATCCAAAATCAGAGTATCAGCAGGGCCATATTTGCTCTTAAATAGGCAGAGGACAATAAATTCTTGCTTTTTCTATCCTCTAGCAGTTTGCCAGATATCCAGAGCATTCTCTGCCTCAGTCATCACATGGCTTTCTTCCCTAATCTGTGTTTGTTTCTCACCTCTCCCCTTCTTGTATCCTTATAAAAAGCAGTTATATTGCATTAGGGGTTCAGCATACTCTGTATGGTGGTTGAAGCTATATATATATTTACCACAGAAAAACATGTCTTTCCATGGGTATGAACCCATTGTAAAAGGACTTTTTGATGAGCTAACTTCAGTTAAGGTAACTGAAGGAGACGGGGGGTAGGGGGGATCGTGTTGGTTCTGTTTCTCTGGAGAACCCCAACTTACACAGTCCAGAGGGAGCAATGGGACCTGGAGGAGAAGGGATGGACCAGAAGACACTGCCATGTGACAGACTAAGGACCAAGGATTACCAACAGCTAGTCCCCGAATGCCATAGTCTTTCAGAAGAAATCATCACCTTGATGATGCCTTGATCAGACTTTTTTCCCAGAGTCAAACTGAGGGAATACGTTCCTATTGTTTAACCTGACCCATTTCATGGTATTTGCTTGAGCAGCCAAGGAATCTAAAATATTCCCCATTTTAACTTGACTTATTTCATCCCCTTATTTCTAAATAAGGTCACATTTACAGAAACCAGAGGTGTACTTCAACGAATCTTTTTTTCCTTGTTTTTACATGGGCAGGCACTGGGAATCGAATCTGGGTCTCCGGCATGGAAGGTGAGTGTGTGTGTTTTTGATATATAGCCTTGAATGAGTTAAGAAAGCTACATTCTATTCCTAGTTGTAAAAACATTTTTAATACAGAAACCTAAAAAACTTGATCAATCCGCATGCTGGGTTTATTGATATGCTTATGCAACTCTTCTTTTTTCATTCATCGAAGTAAAAAAATCTTGCATTTCTGGGAAAATATTATTTTTAATACACAGAACCAATAAGTTAATACATAAATGAAATGTGACCATACTTTTCTTTTATTGCACTGCTTTTATTCCATAATGGAAGTGGATTATAATAGTCTCATGAAGAAATTCATTTCCTTGATTTTAATATTCTGAAACGTGATACAAGATTATCTCTTCTTCAAAGTATATTAGAACTGTCATGTGGTTTTATTGAAACAAAATATTTTATTTTCCTTTAAGGGTGGAAGTTGTTGAGATGCTTGATGACTTTCTGACATATTTAATAGTTATTAGTCTATCCAAGTTTTATATTTCTGTTTGTGACAGTTTTAGTATTGATATATTTTTCAGAATTCATCTATTTTAATCTAGGCTTGCAAATTTACTGGCATATATGATAACAACACATTATTATCATTATTGAATTATATTTAAATTTCCATTTTATCTTTAACTAATTTCCCCTTTTTATTCTACATTTTACTTATTTTAATATTCTCTTTTCCTGATCTCACCTCCGTTTCTAAAGAAAAGCTTTTGTGTTTGCGAATCTACAATCACACCCATAAAATTACACATTCATCACAGTGCCATGTTTATGGTAGACAATAAATTTTAATGAATCAATGGACAACAGAGCTTTTCATCCCATCTTAGTAAGATATCAGAATTGACAAGTTTGGGAATAATAGCAAGGCGTAGTCTTTATAGTCAAGATTCAGGTCCAAGAACAGATAACAGTGATTTGTATCAGTGTGGTTCTCAACAAGTCACTTACAATCATAAATGTTCAGGTTCCTCAGAATAAATTTTCCTCACATGGGGTAAGACTAAGACTTAAACGAGAGGTATGCAAAAGCACTTTGTAAACTCTAGTGAAGTGTGACCATACCCAGAAGAAGGAAGCAATGAAGGAAGGAAACAGAAGGGTGGTGAAGGAAGAAAGGACAATAAGGTCATGTAAAATGGCAAGACAGAATTCTGAGTTCAACAGCAACTATAGTGAAATAGAAAGAAATCTCAATTTTGTGGCAACAGATGGAGATTTTCTTGCCTCTCCGATAAGTACAATTTGTTTGATTAAGAATAAGTCCTCAACACCCCATCTATGAAATGGAAAATTGTATTTAATACATAGGATACTTGGAGGCTCAAATGAGATACTAAATTTGAAAATTTTATGTAAATTGAATCATTTTCTGATGGCAAGTTACTTAGCTAGAAACACACTAACTAAAATTTTTTCCTAATACTTGAAAACTAGTTTTCCAATGACTTTTTCATACTGCCGTTAAAAAGACGCTTCCTAGATGGAGAAAGTCTTCTTGACCAAAAGCGGGAAGAGAGAAAGGAGACAAAATAAAGTTTCAGTGGTTGAGAGATTTCAAGCAGCATTGAGATGTTATCCTGGAGGTTATTCTTATGCATTATATAGATATCCCTTTTTAGTTTACAGTGTATTGATGTGGCTAGAGGGAAGTACCCAAAACTGTTAAGCTCTGTTCCAATAGCCTTGATTCTTGAAGAAGACTTCCTAACTATATAACTTTTACAACATGACCATGTGATTATGAAAACCTTGTGTCTGATGCTCCTTTTATCCAGGATATAGACACATAAGCAAAAAAATGACAAAAGTAAATCAATGTTACGGGGGATAAAGGGTAAGATTGAAATACTAGTGGTCAATGAGAGGGAAGGATAGTGTGTATGGGATGTAAAAGCCTTTTCTTTTATCTTTTCATTTCTTTTTCTAGAGTGATGCAAATGTTCTTAATATGATCATAGTGATGAATACACAACTGTTATGATATTGTGAGCCATGGATTATATAATATGGATGGACTATAAGTCTGTGAAGATTTCTCAACAAAAATATTTTTTTAAAGGCCCTTCCTATATGATCCAAGGACGATAATATTTTTATTCAATTCAACATTAAATTGTTATTATATCACATTGATTAAAAAGTGGTATGCATTTCCTCCAGTAACAATTGCCAGACATTTACCATTAGTGCTAAGCTAAGAAATGGGGAACTACAAACCCAACTACAAAGAAATTAAAAACCCTGGCAGAGAAATTGACTGTGAACAAAAATCAGAAAAATACATAGCAAAATGTGCCTATCTCTATAAGCAAAACACAGGGCAAAAAGGCCTTTGAAAATTAAAAGGGGAGGACAATCAATTCGTAATAGAGAGAAATGAGAAGGCTTTAAATGGAGGGGGGCTGGTAAGAATTCATGGCGGGATTGTGAAGGAAGAGTCACTTAATGATGTGTTTGAGAGTAGAGGTGAGGAAGGTCATATGCAGAAAGAAAAATGAATAACTATAATGAACCTGAAAAGGCTCAGGCTATGGTGAGAAATGGCAAGTCCCCTAGAAGTGCTATATGAGGGGGTTTACAGCGTGGGGGCTCAGAGATCATGGCAGAGTTTACACTTAGATGATCTAAAGCCTTGCATGCCAAGCTACAGAATATGGGCTGGAACGAGTAGGCAATTTGAAATCACAGAAGGTTTTTTGAACAGAAGAGTGATGTGATCAGTGTCAGACTTTAAAAATAAATAATAGGATAATGACAAAGACTTCCATTAAGAGGTTATCGAAATAATCCACATGAGAGAAAATGAGTGTTGGAAATGATGTAGTGGCACTGGTAACAATATTATGCAGATGTGAAAATTTCTTAGCAAGTAGAGGTAGGGATCTGGTATTGAAAAATTTCAAAACAAAATGATAAAGTGACAAATGCAGATGAATAATAATATTAGTAGTAGTACTAATAGAAGCATAATTATGTGCACAATCAAAGGGGAGAGAGAAACAGAAGATGATTCAGATTTTGTGGACTTGTCCCATTTGAGTGGTAGGTACATAAGTGACCAGGATTAAGAAACCCATAGAAGAGCACTGGGACATTTTAAAGTCTAAAGGAAAACAAAACCAAACAATAAAAAAAAAAAAAAGATTTGATATAAAGAAACTTAATTGTGCAATACAGGTAGATCCAGTCTTATAGGGCCTGAAACGTAGTTCTACATGGATGGCTCTCTTAAGAAAATAATGAGGAATGCACAACAGCTTTGAGAGTGAATATTTATATATTGATAGAAGAAATTACAAACTTTCTACTGACAAATGAAGTTTCATGATACATCATATTACAAACATTGCAGAAGCCAGAAAAAATAAACGTCATATATGTTTTTTTTTTTTTTTTTACTTTTTATTTTGGGGGATTTATTTTTGATTAACTCATCATATGATAGTTTTATAATATAGTTTTTATAGAAATAGATCATTCCGTCACACTTTCTTGACCGATCTTAATTTGTTGCTTTTCATTACTAAGGTATATTCTTTCCTTTTTTCAATTTACAACATATTAGATTTGTCATATAATTTTCAAGATTGCTGAAAATTTTAGAAAATTTCTATCAATTATTTTTTTCATATATGATTTGGAAATTCTGGAAGGATTTTCTACAGCCTAGCTTCTAACTCTGTAGACTTTAAGTCTGTCTACTCCACTCCTGGTACATTTCTGCTCCAGGGCATGCATAGGGCACTTTTATTTGACTCTGAGTCTTGCACCTCTGAGTCAGCCCAGTGGGGAGAAGAATATTCCTGGGCTCTGTTCTGACACTGGGATGGATCACATTAATTATGCCTCTAAATGGAAATGACTTTGAACTATATAAATATATCCCACTGTGCAAAAACTAAATGTATCCCCAATTCTACCTTAGCCAGATTCCAAAATTGCCCATGGTGATTCCAACACCTTCTGCCAAAAGAGGAAAGGTGACAGAAAGGAACTTTGAGCAGAAAGAGAAAACAGACATAAGGGATTATAGTTAAACTACCTTATTTTTTTCAAATATGGCCAGATGAGCACCAGGGCACTGAAAGGGACATGTCCAAGTGAGGGGCCTAGAAGTGTGTTACATAAGCTTCATGATAAAACTGTTTCTGAAAACATAACTTAAAAAACACATTTTCCATATTTTTCTATAAAATAGGAGTCCTGCTTTAGATTGGTTGTGGATGAGAGAGCAGCAGCACATCTAGGGAGAAATATCCAGTACAAGATAATTGTAAATTGGAGATGTTGGAAGGGAAGTAGACAGGAGGGCAATCATCCTTGGAAAGGTACTCACTGGGGGATACTAAATAATTGACTATTAAGATAACACACAACACAACCTCTTTAAAGGAGATAGATTTGAAGGAAAGGCATGCTAATGAACTGTGTCCAAAAGTATACAGACAGCAATGGAAATGTGGCATGGGGCTAATTTCCTCTCCACTGTGACCATATGCTTGCTGAAGGTGTTAATGGCGTTAATTGCTCAGGGAGGACTCTGTGAAGTGCCTTGTATCTGCTTTACTGAGAAATATCACAGAAAACCTAAGGTCTCAAGATTGCGGGTTGCTGCCCCTTCACAAAGCAGCCACACTCTATCGGAGTGGGATTTGATATATATTTTTAAAAGCTTAATTTACCATCTGTGTAGACCAAATAAATCTCCACTCCATTCAGGAGCAAAGTTTCCCCAGATTAACTCTTCATGGATGGTTTGCTTGTCACCATTTCTGAGTCAACACAGATGGGCAGGCATATTGTAGTACTGTTCCTGAGTATGATCCTCTGGTTACTCCAAATTAGCAAAAAAAATGGAAGTGAGATGACATGCGGAAAACCTTTGATACCCAGGGAGTACCTGAATAAAAGTACACTAGTGTTATTTTATTTCTAAATGATTAGCTATTTAGAAACTTGGGTTTGTACACCTATATTATCTAACTACACTAGGAACTGTGTTTATCCACAAAACACATGTACTATCATGATAACTTGGCATAGCCTAGAGCACTGACAGCTAAGCAGAGGGCCAAATGGGACTCTGAAGTAGTATAAAAAGAAAGTATATGGATTGATGAGAAAAAAAGCTCCCCCATTTCCAACCCCAGATCCCAGAATAGGCTGTCCCATTGCAGAAAGCTTATAGAGAAGAGGGAAGCCAGTGACAAGCCTGCAAGGAGCATGATGAAGGCATCGGAAGAGGAATTGAGGTCTTTTGTTTTGGTTTTGGTTTGTTTTTGGATTTGTTTTCTGTGTTCTCTTTTCCACAGTCAATGGACTCTCCCTCTATTCTGCAGCACTAATGGCAGGCAACTGTGGCTACACTAGATACTACAGGATTTTGAACATTTTATTGCTTTCTGTTGTTGGCTGGAGTGACAAGTAGAGCACACAGAGGCTGAATGGTCAAAGCAAAAGCATCCCCACCAACATCAACCACTGTGTCTCAGATGAAGGACAAGCCATTTCCATCTTTATAACCAGCTAATCACTTAATGATCTCAGTATACTTGTTTACCAAAAGAATTTATAGATTGTCATCTTTGGGAGAATAAAGACACTACCTGGTTAAATATATTTTCTTTTTCTGCCATTATATATTTACCAAGTAAAGTTGGATATGCTATAAGGAGTCATCATCTGAAATTTCCATGATGGTGGCAGCCAGTTAGGACATTATATACTATTTAGAGTTCCTGCCAACAATTGGTGGGAGAATGTACATGGTCATTCCCACAACTGAAGGCCCACAGAAAATTGGTAGTTCTTATAAGGATCTCCCCAAAGGCTGTTATATATGAATGTTCAGGTGGTGTCATGCAGGTGCCCTGGCAGAGGACATGAATGGGGATGGAACTCTTGCCTGGCAGAGCTGGGTCCAAACACAGGAGGGGCACTCTCATTAGTCTGCTCAAAGATGCTGTGAATTATAAAGGCCATGATCCTTCAAGATATATATGAGCAGATATTTTTGCTCTAAAACACCCCAAACAGCAACACTTTGTGACAGGGCAGGCCCAAAAGGAAACTGCTATGTTTCTAAAACCCTCTACAATCAGTCTGCTTCCTCTGAGTACCTTGTAGTCCATAGGATTGTGGAAAAAAGTTCAGACTTTTAAGCAAGGTAAGTAGACCTGGTTCAAATCACAGCTCTGCCTCTCAGAAGATGTGTGATGTGAGATGATGCGTTCAAACTCTCTCAGCCACAAGTCTTCTGCTTTCTCACCTAGACTTTGGTATTTGGACACTTCAGTAAGGAGGAAAGAGATGGAAACTAAATAACTGAATACTAGAATCAAAACCATCTATGTTGGTGATGGCTACTTGTGTCTACTAACCCTCCGCCATTTTGATTTAACTTAACTTTTGATACAATAAGTATGCTTTCTTATTGAGTAACAGTTCTCTTTCATATAATTAAGTCATAAACTTCTACATGTAAATTGTCGCTTCCTAGAGTAATTAGAAAAATCCTGGCACTAACCCTATCCCTTGCTAAGGGAACAGGTTGGGGAAAGCAGTTAGCTCTACAAGTTGGCAGCTTCTCCAGAGTAAAGCAAAGAACTTAGAAAATAATTGATAACAGTTCATTTTTGAAATTCAGGTTTTGTGGCCCAAATACCTTCAAAATCTATATATCCTTAAATACACGCATGCTATTCTATTGAAAAATCTTTCCTAAATGATACCAAAATGTTCTCCCATCTCAAGATGCTTTTGGTCCAGTTATAGAGATAACCAGCTATGTACACCAGAGACTATAAAACAAGTCACTCATTTATCAATGGGTTGATTCTTTCAATTATTCAATATTCATTGAGCATTAAACATGCCTTAGAAACTGCACCAGAGCTAGTTTCAGGGAATGCAAGATATGGGGGATATTTAATGGAGGGTATTGCTGGGTGGTAAACGGTAAGTTCATTAGAGGTTTGTGTCGTGGGACTACGTCTTATATTTATAAAAGTGTGGACTAGGTTCCCACAACAATTTTAATGTGAAACCCCTTTTGACCCTTTTCCCAGTGTTAATGATTCTCACACCTCGTCTATCCTGTTTCATCTGGCCAGAAAGGGTATTCTGGTTAGCAAAGTTCAACCCATCCTATAGGCCTGATTCTGTCACTAATTCTACTATGAAATCTCCCCCTTAAACTTTTCAGGCAGAACTTCTTGCTGTGCCTACCATAATTCCATATGCATTTAAAAATATAGCACTAAGACTATTTTATTACAGCTTTAGTGAAGTCTTTTTTGTTTTCCTTACTATTTCCCACATTAAGGTAGGGAAAGCAGCCTCTCAAACATTTGCCCCTCTTCAGTTCTGCAGATTACAAATGTCTAGTGTGGTACCCATTGTTTAGTGAGTCCTGAAGAAGACTTACACCATAAATGAAGGCATGCATGAGTTTTATTGAGATTTTTGTGACTAGATATGGAGGTCAGATATAGAATCCCCTATTAAACTCTTTCAAAACAATTTCAGTTGCTCACATTTATGCATAAATTATTGGAAAGAATTATTTAGGCTACTTTCTCCATATGTTTGTGTTGTTTTATTTTTTTGTATGCTGTAAGGCGGGGTCACATTTCATTATTTTTCCATGTGTTTATCCCATTATTGCAGCACCATTTATTGTTGACTTTTTTGTTTGTTCATTTGTTTTTTAGGAAGTGCATGGACTGAGAATTGAACCCAGGTCTCTCACATGGCAGGCAAGAATTCCACCACCAAACTATCCTTGCACCCCCTACTTTCTCCAAATGTAAATGCATTTTAATAGTTGTAGCTTGGAGAAAAGACCATGGACTTTAGGGGACGCAAACTGAGGTCAAATTTTTCATTTTTGTGACTTTGTCCAAAAATCCAAACCATTCTGAGACTTAGTCTACTTTGTAATACTTTTTGATGATCGAAATTAATTTCCATTTCATCCAAATGAAAGGACTGGTCCTGCTGAGGAGTATATATTGGGGGCTGTTAACAAACTCAGGTAGTGAGTTTTTGTGACATTATAATACAATACTTTTCAGTTTGTTACTGTCCACAACCTGGCATTCAGTGAACCTTGTACATTTCTGAGACAAGTGCATTTCCTAAGAAATGACTTTTGGATTCACAAAATAAGCTGCTGCTCCACATGTTGCCAGTGTTAAAGGCGATGTCACCTTGATAGCAGGTGACTAGGGAGTTAATAGCATGATGAAACCCATTACCAGGAGGCATGGGCAAAATGTTTATTTCCAAATTTTCTTCCAGCATTTTAGATCTGCATTAATGAAATGTGACTTTTCAAAATGACTGCAGCAGGTATCAAATGGGATGTTCACTGAACAGCATACTGGAACCCAGGGAAAACTGGCAGAGCAGTGACCTAGAAAGCTCAGGATAGGCTGCAGACTTTTTCATACCTGGACTCCTATTACTATCATGCAAAGAATACATTACTCTGCATTGATTTTTTTTTCTGCAGGACTTTTTATTCCACAACAGTTGCATATACCTGTGATAACACCATACACTCTCTCCCACATACATACTCATACCTCATCACCTGCCATCTTCCTTGGGCATACACATTTGTCCTTCAACACTTAACCAGCATCTCTGCCTGGAAACTTTCTTCAAGATTTCCAGATGAATTGGGGTGGCCTTGTATATATAGCACACTTTTTTTTTCAGGGGAGTGGTGGTGGTCTTTTTTCTAACAGAAGTTGTAGGTTTACAGAAAATCATGCAGAAAGTACAGAATTTTGATATGACCCCCCCCCACACACACACACATACACACACAGTTTTCCCTATTACTAATACTTCACATTAGTGTGGTACTTTTGCAATTATTAGATAATATTATAAAATTATTCTATTAACAATTGTCCACAGTTTACGTTAGCATTCAGTGTTTTTGTTGTACTAGTTGATTAGTTTACAAGTTGCCAGAATGCAATATACCAGAACTAAAATGGCTTTTGAAAAGGGAAATTTAATAAGTTACAAGATAACAGTTCTAAGCCTATAAAATCGTCCAAAGTAAGGCACCCAGAGAAAGATACCTTGATTCAAGGAAGGCCGATGGGTCAGGAACACTTCTGTCAGCTGAGAAGTCATGTGGCTGGCATCGGCTGGTCCCTTGCTCCTCGGCTCCACTGCTCTCAGTCTCTGTGACTGCGGGAACTCTTCTGGGCTGGCCTTCATCTCTTGGCTTCTCTTGGCTCTCTCCAGGTTCTGGCTTGCTTAACCTTTCATGTGGACTTCTGCTGGGGTCTAAGAATCTCCAGATATCCATGAATCTTTTCTCTAAGTTGGCATCTGTGTCAGCTTTGCTGTGAAGTTTCTGTTGTCTCTGCCTGTCTCCAAAATGTTTCTTCTTTTAAAGTATTCCAGTAAACTAATCAAGACTCACCTGGAATGGGTGGAGTCTCATCTCCATCTAATCAAAGGTCATACCTACAATTGGGTGTGTCACATCTCCATGGAGATAACCTAATAAAAATTTCTGTCCTGAAATATTGAACCAGGATTAGAAGAAACAGCTGCTTCCACAAGATTAAATCAGGATTAAAACATGGCTTTTCTGGCATACTCCATTGATTCTATGATTTTTTAAAAAATATTTATTCTGGTAATATATATATATACAACATAAAATTCTCCTCGGATGGATGGTGGTGATGGTAGCACAGTATTTTGAATGTAATTAACACCACTGAATGGTATATTTGAGTGTGTTTAAAAGGGGACAATTTGGGGTTACACATATATTACATTATTTTTGTTGAATTATATGTCTGTATTTCCCTCTTTCATGGTAGTGGCTTTGCTTCACTCATCTTTGAATCACGTGAATCTAGGAAAGGGGCTTTCAAATAATAGTGGCTAATTAATATCTTATCTAAGAGCCCATGAGGGAAGGAATAAGATCATAATTGAGGGGGCTTTGGTGAATTTGAATCTCCATATCCTCATGTTAGATTACTCCTCATCACTCAGGTATGTTTTCTACTTCCTTACATTTTACTGTTTAATAGATGGTTTGAAATTCTCATATTATTATTTGTTCCTAAAATAAAAGTAACAAAAAAGATAGAAAAGTTAAAACTATTCTTTTGCAGTGCTGGTATGGTTTCTGTTTTTGGTCTCTGATTTCTTATGCAGTCATACCTTGCCTAATTATGCCCATGAAATTGGCTAAATTAGAGTAGACTAAGATTTTTTGTGGCTGTTTTTTTTTTTTTTCTAACCTCCCAGGGCCAGTTTTTGAATTTTTTGATAGCACTAACTCAATCCAATTTGTTAGGCGTGTAATATATACTAGGCTAGGCAAGAATACAAATTTAAACAACTTGTTATGTTATGTTCTCTGTACTCAGAGGGAAAGAGGGCACACTGAATGAACAGGCTTGGGACTGTTTACGTGCCAAAGATGGCTTGGAGGATAATATAGATGGGGGTATGTTTCCACACATTTCTTTTTCTAGTCATTTATCCATTTTTCTTGTGTAAGTCTCATAATCACCCTGTGAAGCAGGCATTATTTTGCCCCATTTTACAGATAGTGAAGCTAGGTCTCAGGGAAGTAAGTTTTTATAAGTAGCTAGTTGTCAAGTGGGAGTGTTCAACTTTGATTGTCTAGGACTCTAACAGACTCCAGATAATGTCTTCTTTTTGCTACCTGCTTCTGTCTCCTCTGAAGTCGCTCACACTCTAATTTAGGAGATAGAGAATTATACACGTATTCTTCCAGCACACCTCTATAGAATGCTGAGCTCATGCTATGCACTAAGCTAGTCACAGAGGCTAGGAAAACACAGAAAACATGGCCCACCTTAATTTGCAGAGTCTATACATGCACCCTCTGGTCACTATTACAAATGAAGTACATACTGTATTGATGGAAACAGGAATTCTGACCCCAGTTAGAGGGAATATTATGCCTTCAAGAAGGTTCCATGGAGGAGGTAGCATTCTGAAGTCTGAAATAATATGGAGATATGTGTGATCTGACCCAGTGGGACATCGCATTCCCTTACTAATTTTATTAAGGGAGTTAGCTAAGGGGCTGGCTGGGTTTATAAATCTTTCCAACTTGGCACAGCTCACCAGGGAGTAGGCAAGCTGCTGGAAGAGAATACCATATGGACAAGCTGCATTCTCACAGTCCACTCTGGTCACTAGACAGGTCATCTTAAAGGACACAGCCTCCCTTGCTGGTGACTTTCTAATGTACCTATGAGAATAAGAATGATTTGTTTTAAAACACAAAGGGCATGATTTCTTTTTTTAGGTAAGAGATTGTTTTTGCGTGTGATATTTTAGATAAAAACCTTGTGGTATAAAGAGAGGGGAAACTAACAAAGTACTTCTAAGATTAGGTGGTAATTGAGAACACGAAGTCATTTCATCTCCCTAGGGTGGACAAAGGCACAAAACCTGCTCTCAGAATCGATAATCAAAACAAATCCTACCCCAGCAGGACATGCAGTCTCTGTCCAGTTAATAAAAGCTTGGGCTCCTATTTTTAGCTCTATTCTCACACTAGGGAGACAGCAGTGACACAAAGGAGTTTTGTACAAAAGCCACCAGCCCTTTTCAGCAGTTCCTTTAAATAGGTGTCTTTCCTTCTCTTTCTTTCCTTTCTCTCCTGTTCTAATTAAAGCGAGTTTTAAGGAGGAACTCACAGTTTCAAAGGCATATTTTCCGGTTACAGTGTTGGCTGTCAGCTTTTCAATTTGATGAATAACCCAGGCACCTTGCACGCTTGCTAAACAAAGTATTTTTTGTTGTTTCCAGAACCTCAGGAAACAAGGGGATTTTAGAGGCAGTCCCTACAGACTCCTTGCCAAATCCCTGTTGTTATTGTGGGGAAGAAATGTATGGTGTCTGGGTTGAAAACTTTCTGGACTTCCAGTCTGGGTAAATGAATGAATTCTCAGATAATTGAAATGAGAGGTGGCAGAGGGTTAAAAGTCTCCATAAAGGGACAAGTGAATGACACTTGCCTGGAGTGAAGCAGTACAGGAAAAACTGCAGACTCAGCAATTAGCCCACTTTCAATCTGCTTCTCTCATCCACCTGGAATTCTGCTGGGGTGCTCAGGGCTTCTGGGTCTTGGAAGGAACCTCAGCAGACTTCACTTTAGTTTCTAAGTTCCCACTGTTGAGCCTAAAAATAAATCCTCAAAAAATCACATTTGTAATCAAATTGATTTGGAGAAGTGGCAGAATATGAAATTTAATAGCTTCTAATGAAAGCAGCTTCTAATTCCTGGAGCTAAACTTAGAGGGAGTCAGAGGACAGAGAAACTTATTTGGCATCAGACTAATGGACTTTAGTCTTTGTCTCTGCTTCAGTCTAGGCCCCACTGGGAAAATTATTTCATGTCTTTGAGCTCTTTATTTTCCATCTTTAAAATAATACCTATTTTTGTTCATCATCCTTTCACATGCCAGACCTTGAACTAAGACCTTAAATTACATTACTGATCCTCAAAACAACTCCAACAGGTAATAATATTTTTATGTCTATTTTCAAATGAGGAAACAGAAGCGACTCAAATGCAAAATGGGAAGATATTGCAAGGGAGTTACTAAATATTCAAAAAATATATAGAACACCTGTGTGGAGTAGCCCAACACTGCTGATAATGCTGACTGTGAGTGGGGCTGGTGGTGAAGGTGCTGGTTGTGGTGGTTACAATAATGAGCCCAGTGTTGGCTAGAGCATAGTCTAAGGAAATGAGAAATGAGAAGAAGGGAGAAGACTTTGGAGCTCCTTCAAACTTGCCTTGCAAAGAATAGCTATTCTGCACAATGCATTGACTGATACTGCCAAGAGAGCATGTGGGCCATTTGGACTGCGGAGGCCTATGTAGGCATTTTTATGGAGTGCATACCTCAAGGCTGGTTTAACTATTCTGTGTACTATCTGAGAAAATGAGCACAAGGCTTGGGTAAAGACAAATCTGTGAAGAGGAGTTATAGAACTCCAGGGAGTGTTCTGTGTGTGTGTAGCATACGAACACTTTCCGAAATAGATTCTGCACTTTTCCAAAATTTTGCCTTAAGCATATGGGCTGTTTCAAACTCACGTTTCAATAAAACTCAAACCATCTGGACCCTTTCAAACTCAGGGTTCAATATTGCCCAAAACACCTATAAAAATATAAGTATGGTATTAATATTAAGTTTTTGCACTTGTGAGAAATAAATGAATTAAAATGAACTTTTGGCAAATACATTTAAACCAAATTCAAGCTCATTTAATTTAAAAAAAAGCAGGGGGTGGAGGCTTGGACAGCATTAATTGTAAAACTGAAGTTGCATTTTATTTTAACAAACAGGTCCCTTCAGGAAAAAACTTAAGTTGGTGTTTGATAGTGGAGCTATTTTCTCTCACTGATCAACTATCAATAATAATGGAATTATGATTTGTTAAATACCTATTATGTCTTTAATAATTTCATTTAACCTCAAAAACCTCTGCTAGGCAAGCAATATAGTTTCTGTCTTTCAAGATGACGATTTTGGAGAATAGGAGGATTAAGTCATTGATAGGTTCTACAGCCTAACAGAAGGGTTGGGATTGGGCATACAGGTAGCTACAAAATCCCTGCTCTCATTGATTGCAAACAAATCACAAAAGAACATTTTCTAGTCCTTAGTACTTCATACTATACAATCACCTTGTGTTGTTTCATTTTTCCTAAGCTGTTTCTAGGCTAAATTTCTCCCAGGCTAGAACCTTCATTTCTTAGCCCAGCTGTCTTTAGGAATGAGGTACATTTCCAACACTGGTTCTTGCAATGCATCCAGAAGCTGACACAGCCTCTGAAGGTTGTATTACAAACTGCTGTTCCTGTAAAAAAAAAATGCCATTGAGAATCTACCATTCTCATATTCAAGGATTCAAATGGGAAAGGGGAAAGAGACCTGATTCATCCCCTTAAGGCATGCATGATCTACTGAGAGAGAATCTGCCAATAAGTGTGTGATTATTAAACAAAGCGGGAAGTGAACATGCAGTGCCATAAAAAGAAAGAGAGAAGACATCAAATCCAATCTACCAGTAGACAGAGAGGGTTTCTGTTGAGGGAGTGTCTAAAGTGGGTCTTAAAAGTGAGTGTGGGGTAAACAGGGGAAATGTAAGTGTCAGGTTATCGGGGAGGTGATGGCACAGGACACAGAATTAACAGTCATTAAGAAGGCAAATATCAGGGAAACATCAAGTGTTTTGTGTTGCTGGAACACGAAGAATGATGTGGGGAGTGTCAGGGCATAGGTCTGTTAAGATAAGGCACAACCTGGTCGCTGAGGACCGGTGTGTCATGGTTAGAAGCTTGGACTTTCATCTCTGGGGTCAGGAAGCAACTGAGGGATCCAAGTAAGAAAGCTGCTCCTTAGATCTGCATTTTAGATGATAATAATAATGATAATGATGATATTAATAATGCAATAATGACTCTTTTGTCTACGGAACTGTGGCCCTTTCCGGATCTTGGATCCCTAGCTAGATACTTAGCTATACCTCCCTGCTCATGTTTGGCTACCTGGGTCACTCCCAAGACACAGTCCCTTGACATTGCAGATGTCCCTCGGAATCTAAGCAAGTTCTTTTAGCCATTTTCTTATTTATTTAGGACATTATTGCACTTCCCAGACTATCCCAAGCTGCCTCAAATCCAAATAAGTCTCGTTTTCTGGGCATAAGTTACCCACACCTCCTTTGAGTGTACATCATTACAATCTCCAAAAGTCCCTTCTTCAGTTAAATGTGAGGGATATGGAAGAGAGAGCACACTTATCCAAATTCATTTGCATGGATTATCTCACTAAAATGAACAAAGCAATAAAGTAGGTATTATTATTAACTTCATTTTACAGATGAGGAAAAGCAGCACAGGGACTATAATTGCCAGAGCTGGGAT
Organism: Tamandua tetradactyla; assembly: GCF_023851605.1. Taxonomy (NCBI): domain Eukaryota; kingdom Metazoa; phylum Chordata; class Mammalia; order Pilosa; family Myrmecophagidae; genus Tamandua; species Tamandua tetradactyla. The sequence goes on along the minus strand of NC_135334.1, from coordinate 63,307,716 downwards.
TTAAACACTGTGTTATCTGTCTCTAGAGTCTGAGCACTCAAATACTTTGCAACAGGATATCTTAATATTTAGTAACATTCAGCTATAGTTTACTTTTTTTGCTTTCTTTGGTTTGGTTTGGTTTGGTTTTGGGTGCATGATATGGGAACCAAACCCAGCTCTCCCACATACAGAGCGAGCATTCTACAACTGAACCAGCCATGCACCCTCATCTTTAATTTTAAACTAATATTTGATATGTCAGTACGAATATCTTGGAATTGTCTTTCACATCTATGAGACTTCAATGTTATTATTTTTATTTTTAATAAAAAACAATTTAGATTGCTGTCTTGCTTTACAATTTGCAAGTACATTTACATATCTCCACTCTTTCCCTGAAGGAAGGCATTCTGCTAGAGTCTAAGAATGATTATATGCTCTATCATAGCTGACTGGCCAATTCAACTCTAAAGAACAGTTACCATTTAGAAATTCCTTAGACATCAACATGAGTGACCATACTCACCAAGAATTTAGATGCAATGCCTAAAAGGTAGATCTCTTCATGAAAATGTTTCTTCTGCCATTCTCAAACTTTTCTCCTTACCGCTGAGGCAGTAAGATAAACACACAGCTCCTTTCTGAAGCCAGTTAACTGTGATTAGGTAGTGAATCTTATACCAAGGAGAAGAGCTAACTAAAGACAAGGCCCCTCATGCTAGAAAAGAAACTTGTAAAATTGAAATCTAATAAAGGTCCTTTCTAAAGCATTATAACGAAACATGACAGGACTGGAGGGTTTGGTTATTCTAAGCTTTTGCAATCTATTAAGATACTCTCATTGGCAATGGAGATGGAATTCTCTGGTCCCTGAATGCAGGAAGGGAGGCCACTATAAAGAAGATCAAATTCTGCCTTTTTTATCCAGTCCTTCTCAAAACCTGTGGGTAAAAATAATAGCTAGTTGGAAATATAGACATGTATTTAAAAGAAGTGACACCATGGGGGCAGAAAGTCAAGAAAACCAACCAAAACCAAAACTGAATGAATGTTTGATTGCCTTCGATGCTGCTAGACTTGCCTGAACAACTTCTTAGCCCATGGAGCTTCTGGAACCATTTCTTTGGTCTTTTAACCTTAGTTTTTCTTTTATTTACTCTAGAATAGTTTAGTTTTCTAATAAGAAATTAATACATGTTGGAGTCAATTCTAGTTGGAATTGATTGTAGCTCAGCTTCATAAAAGCAAAAAGGTCTGGGGAATTTTCTTAGCCCTTATAACCCTCCATTCTTTCCGTAGACTGGGGATGGTACTATTCTCCTAACTCATGGGGATATTGGGAGGATATGTTGAGATAGACCACACAATTTAGTGTCTGACATATACATCACCTTTAATATATTGTAGATTTTATAATTATTTTACAAGTCTAATAAATGTTAACACTTGCCAATTTTATTTTCTTATTATAGGCACCTAGTGGTAGCAGCACTCCCCATTTCAGTGGTTCTCAAGTATTTCCTTCTTGACTTCTTTACATTCTATAAATTTTTGGGAACCCCAAAGTGTTTTCATTTTAGTGGGTTATATCTATCAAGAGTTACTATAGTAGTAATTGAAATTTTTAAAAAAATTATTACTTCATTTTAAAATTACAATGTTATTTTATCCTTTATACATTAACAGAAATTCAGAAATTTAATGAAAAATGACAATTTTTCTAAAATGAAAAAGATTGAGAGAGGAGTGGCATTGTAAATTTTTGCAAATCTTTAATATCTGGTCTAATTGAAGACAACTGTAATTCTTATATTTGCTTCTGCATTTACCAATTACAAATATATGTTGTTTTGGTTGAAGTATATGAAAAAAACTGCCCACACACAGATAGGTTGTTAGAAAATGTAGGACCTCAAAGACCCTTGGATATATACTTAAGGACATCTTGGGATGAGTACTTTGCAGATCTCTGCTCTATTCAAAGCACAAATCTTCCACTACCCCCTTTCTGTCACATAACTTGTTGATAACCACGAAAGAACAAACTACCAATCAGAAGGGTCAGGGACCAGGTTCCTTCACTATGCGTTAAAGGACAAGATACTTGAGCATTTCTCTGTCTATGCCCTCAACCCCCTTGTGATAGAGCTGGTAGGCTGACTCTACTCACTTCACCTATGGTTGAAGTCCCCCAATTTAAACTTCGAAACAGTTAAATCTGTGGACAGTTAACCCTCAACTTTGAGAAAGAGATAAACCACTTACATAGGATTACTCAACCTATAGTTTTAGAGTCATATAGGGAAGAGATTTGATCTATAAAGTCAATAACATGTTGAACTATCATGTTTTAATTTTTTCCTTAATGAATCAGTCATGTTAATCATTGGAAGTAGGAGGAAAGAGAATAGTTGAAAACACATTTTGGAGGGTACTGAAGAATTTTGAAAAGAAAATAATGATTTCAACACCAACTTATATAATCAAATCATTTTATAGAAAATTTACTAACATATATAAAAAAATTTTTATATATAATATTATCCAAACAACTACACTTGCTACATCTGAGCTTTTTAAACCTCACCCCAGTCTCTATGAAGTCTAACAGAATTTTCCATGGAAATGGAAATGTCTACGGTCTGGATTACCAATGTCATAGTCATGAGACATAGCTGGTGTGGCACTTAAAGTGTGACCAGTGTAATGGAGGAGCTGGATTTTTATTTTATTTACTTATTTTTGGTACAGGCAGGCACCAGAAATCGAACCCAGGTCTCTAGCATGGCAGGCTAGAATTCTGCCGCTGAACCACCATTGCACTGCCCTGGACTTTTAAATTTTAATTTAAATTGAACTGATTTAAATCTAAATTAAAAAGCTACATATGGTTAGTGGCCACTATATTGGGCAGTGAACATTGAAGCAAAAAAGAGGTAACTTCACATGCACATTCACTAAATACATTTTATTTTATTCAAACATTGGGATGTGATGTACTTGGAAAGAATAAGCTAGGCCTCTTAACTGACATAGAGAGATGGTTACAATGTGATGGTTTTAAAGAAAAACGTAGTTGGAGAATGCTAAACTTGCTAGTGTGTATTAACAGACGCATTTTTGAAAAAGATATAGCAAATTTTAGAGGCGGGTTGGACTTTCATTTCTATATACTTTAGTGCTTTGAAGCAAGGATATTATAATATACATAAAAGTATAAACATGAAGGAAAATATTAGACACTTCCTACAACTAGCCTTTAAGAAGTCAACATATTTTATTTATTTGCTAAATGAATCCACCTGAAATGCTTAAAATTAGATATACAAATCTAAGGCTTAAAAAATAGGATGAAATTCATTTACCCCCTCTTGGGATAAGAGAGTGCTTTTTCTTTTGTTAAGCATAAAACCAATGGGGAAAAAACTTCCAAAGAAATAGTTCTTTAAAACAAGATATTACACATTATAAATAAAATTAAATTCAAATAAACTCAATAAAAACATCTGCAAAAAAAAAAAGGCAAATAATACACGGTGGTGATAAGTGAGGATAATGCATGTCTTCTTCATCAATATATCCCACATAACCAAAAAGAGTGACAGACACAATTATGTGTAAGGTAGGAATTTTTAAATGTTGGAAAAGAACATGAGTGAACAATACACACAAAAGGAAAAGAAACTAGCTTTCTTTTCCCTCTGGAAAGCAGTTCAACAAAATGCTAAGGAAATTTAAAAATAATTGCACATTTGATCTAGAATATTGTCTTTTAAAATATGATGAGAATCAAAACATTCTTTACAACAGAAAAAAATGGGACAAACTAAATATGCAACAGTATGATAATGGTTATATGATGGTAATTTAATATAATGGAACAGCATGTAACCATTAAAATCTACCAAAACATTAAAACATTTCATTAAACAGACCATTTTCCACCAAAAATTTGTAAAGAAATATAATATACAATATCAAAGTGTAAAAATGTTATTTGTTACAAAACCACACAATGATAGTTGTGAGACTTGATGAACTCCTATGTCAGATGGCCTTTACGACTGTATGTCAACTTTACATAAAAATCAATCTGCATTTTATTTTGATTATGTTGTATGAGGAAATAGCTATTCACCTTAAAAAAAACTGGAAAAGGAAAAAGGTTTTTTCTTTACAACTCATCTTGCAAACTTCACAGACAATTGAAATAAACATATTAAAAACTTGACTGCAAGGTAGTAGACAATCTATTATTTTTAAGTGGAATTTCTATGGCTTATATCCTGCCATATATATTAAAGTCAAAATTTACAATTAACACTGGAACTCTCTAAAATATAGCATTAAAATATTAGATATTACACATTTCCCATTGCACATCAGACTATTATTTCCTGAAGAGAGCACACTCCGTGTCAAAATTTAACCTGACACCTGGGGACAACATACAGTTGCTGTAATGATCTGTAAACTCCACGTAGGTGGACATGTTCAGGTCCAATTTCTTAAAAAGACCCACACAGGTTTTCACATTTTCCAATTAATTATACTTTTAAAAATATATAAAATACATATTAAGAGAGAGTAAAAAAAAATGTTTCTAAATGTCTGCCAAAAAATATCATCTGGCATTAACAGCAGTGTTTTTAAAAATAGTTTTTAAAATATGTAATATATATTTTAAAATAAAGGGTGTTTGTTTGTTTGTTTGTTTGTTTGGTATGGGCAGGCTCCGGGAATCGAACCCAGGCCTCCAGCATGGCAGGCGAGAATTCTGCCGCTGAGCCACTGCTGCCTGCCCTAAAATAAAATTTTAATTAACTATCTTGAAAGCTATCTCTCTAAAACACTGCTATATAAAATAATAATAAAACAGAATAAATATTGATATCAGTTTAAGTATAGAACTAAATGCATATAGAGCTACAATACAGATAAAGATGTGCAAGGAATAAAAACACTAAATTTATTATAATCAGGTTATAATATTATGAAAAGTTTGTTCCCATATTTCGTTTTCTCTATTTTTTTCAACTTATGTTTTATGAACAATTTCTTGCTGTCAAAACTCAGTATGATAGTTCAAATGATTTTCTTCCCGAGGCTATTTTTCTTTTCACCTTACAGATAAGCCATCATATAATTCTGAAAGAAAAACTATAAGACAGTGGCTTTACTAGATATTCCTTCAATAGATCTTTTTTTAAAACTACTATGAGCTTTGGATTCCACCTTATTATCGGCATTATTATATATATTTATTCATTTGTTCAACAATTTTGAGAACCTACTTATCTACCAAGCACTGAGGTAGCACCAAGGAAATCCTTTTATTGTTCAAGATTTTGCAGGACAGTAATGATGGCATTTGTACACTGAACTCTTTACCCCCCCCAAGAATATATAAGTTGTATGTGTGTGAAGCAAATTATCATGAACAAAATGCTCCTATGTATATGGTAAACATTTTGGACAAATATTTAAATGTGAGACGGTAGTTTCAAAGATGCTTAGTGATTTATTAATGTTTTTGCTCTTTTTAATGCACTAGATGCCAAAGATGACTGACCACATAAGAACAACTGGTACTTTTAGTACAGTAATGGAAGAATTGTTTTATCTTTTAAAGGAAAATGGTGATGATTTATTATATTTCCACATGGACAAAATAGTGATGTTTTTCCAAGAATCAAAAGATAAAGTGAAGTTCTCATCGGAAGAGGTACATAAAATACCCACTGTCTATTATGGTCAGGATGTGCCTGAATGCAAAAATACAATACAATTCCTAAAAGTCCAACTCACAGTGAAAAAGAATTTGAGGTTTAAGAGCAAATGTCTCCTGAATGTCCTTGCTTCCTCCTTGCTTAAGATCATGAGGCAATTCATGGTAATAGTTATCGACCAAACCATGAACTATTTCATGTCTATTTATTTCTGAGCTTTCTGAGTTAGAAGAAAGTCTGTAGCCATTCATTTCAACAGATTTTAATAAGTCTCTAGATGCGCTATCCCAGCTGAACATAAGAATGAGCCCTAGAACTAATTCTGGGAACGGTGTGCCAGAAGCTATTAGTGAGCTGAATCTATGGCATAATTTGTCATTCACCGAAACTCTAAGGCATCATTTTGTCCCCAGGAGCCCAATGAATGTATTCCTCCTTCTCTATATATGTGTTAATTCCACCTTTGGGCCTTACTAGACTATCGTAAAATTTGGATTATGTTTCAGCTAAATCCATGTACAATATGCGTATATACATATACACTACATTTCTTTGGATTTCCCAGCAGACACCAAATCTTGAACTGACACATAACTTTTACCACTTCTTCCTAATAAGATAATAATAATGTAACATTGACCCCATTCACCTCTTTAGACACTATTAATCATTATGAAAATATTTTTTCCTTAAACAAATCAATCATTTTATAATTTTTGATAAATTAATTTACCATATACTGGGTTCCTTGCAATTATCCTATTTTTAAAGCCATAAAATGTAAGATGAAGGAAAATCTGAGCATGCCATTATTCTGTTCAAACTCTTCAATGGCTTCTTATCCAAATTACACCATGGAACTCACTGGAAGGTCCACGAAGTTTGTCTCCTTAACTTCATAGTTCATTTTCTAAATTATGCTGTATTCAGCCATCCTAAACTGCCTGTCCACCCAATTTGCCATGCCTTTCCTCATTATTCATACTATTTGGAATGCTTTCCCTTTTTCCGATCACCAAACTCAGATTCTTTCAGGATATTATTCAAGTCTAATTTCTGCCATGACTTTCCTAAATTTATAGGAAAGTCACATTCTCTCCTCCACCCCCCCATCTTAAAAAAGCTATGGCATCCTTTTGTTTATTTATCTTATGACTTTTTATTGTATGCTGTATGGATGGATCACATTTCATTCTTTGTCCATGTGAGTATCCCATTATTGCAGCACCATTTTTTGAATTTTTGTTTTTTATTTTGTTGCTGTTTTTTTTTTTTTTTTTTTTTGCCTGCTTGTTTTGGGAAGTACATGGGCTGGGAATGTTTTGGGAAGTGCATGGGCTGGGAATGTTTTGGGAAGTGCATGGGCTGGGAAACTTTTATTTTATTTGTTTTTACATAACTACTTCCCATGATGGATTGGGAGTTTTTTTAAGATCCGGGATAATGTTTTAATACTTCCTAGCACACTGCCTGAAGACTTTTAGGTATTTAATCCTTATCCATAAAAACACATAGATGGGGTGGGCAATGGTGGAACAGTGGCAGAGTTTTCACCTGCCATACATTTTTTAAATGACAACGCACTAATAAAATTAAAAGCAAAACTAATTTGCTTAATCAAGCAATGTTAAATTTGAAATTTACTAAACATCAGCATTGATCTCCTGCATGCATAATGCAGAAGAACCAAAGTATACACGTATCCAAGAACTTCACAATGTGTTGATATTATTGATCTATAGATAATATTAAAACAAAAACAAAAACAAAAAAAAACATGGATATAGCCACTCATTGAGACTATCAAAAACCACAGTTCTTATTTCTGTATTTAAACATATGGCAGACTCTGTCACATAGATCTAAGGTAAAGTTGAATACAAAATTCGTCTCTTAAATATACAGAAATCTATATTCATTGGCCATAACTAAATAATAACTGTAACTTTCACTTGCAATTTTGATAATTATCCTTCTTTTCAGGACTGTTTCTCAGGTTTAAAACAAAAGTATTTGTTGTTTGCTTTGTTTTGTTTTCTAATCCCAATGTTAAGAAGGACAAATAGACATCTAAAAAGATAAGCTGAAATAAACTTCAGGAGATTTTCTTGTTGATACAGTACAATTTACGGTACTGTATAAGATGGCATGTGAGTACAGTAGGGTGTGGCTGAATTTGGGGCTAATTGGAGTGTATTTTCCATGCTTTAGACCATCAGCTTCCTTGAGCTGTAATAGATGTCATGTGGGAGGACTGCCAGTTCATTGTTGCCAGATCTAGGTTTTTGTTTATGATTGTGGTTTTTTCCTATAAAACAGGCCCAAAATATGAATTTTTGTTGCAAATAATGTTCTAAGCCCTTTTGTGGACTGAATCCTACTAGTTTGTGCTATTTTCCCTAGGATCACTCACTGCCTGAGTATTTGGACCTATCCTTTTCATTTTCACATTCACACTACTCAAATTTATGCCTTCAACAACTAAAAATTAGTCTAGAGCATGAAGAGCTTTCCCTCATATGGATGAGGTTGAGAGGGTCACTCTGGGGAATGCCAAGATTTTTTTGCTCTTCTGTTCAGACACCCCATCTTTCACTGGTGGCTTGTGCTTTATTTTCTTTCCTTCTACTATATCTACATGTTCAAATTTTACCCAGCTTTTAATATACAATTCAAATTTCTTCTTCTATTTTCTTTGCTAGGAATAACAGTTCTTCTCATCGTCCGTAACTGCCCAATCTGTCTCTACTGTTATATTTTGATACCTATGCAAATTATACCTATTTGTATTAAATCTTGTACATCTCATTAGCTCTGAAACTACTTCATTTTCCTTGAAAAACCAGATGCAGTGTTTTCACATATTTAATCTTTGTGCTGGGGTTGCTATCATGACTTTGAGAGTTTCTGAAAATCTAGTATTGAAGTGTTTATGCAAAATGCAGAATTAACCTTTCCTGATGTGAAATGACCTTTGAATACAACACTTAATGGGGGGGGGGGGGAGCAACTGAATTGCTTTTAGTTTGTCCTATTATCCAGTTGGCTTTTGTCAGATGAATAACTTCACTGTAAAGAAAATTCCAACTTTTCTTTACAATGAGTTAACTGTAAGCTTTTTTTTTTTTTTTGGTATGCTGCTTGGTAGGGTCACATTTCGTTTTTTTTCCATGAGTATCCCATTATTACACACCATTTGTTAAATTATTTCTTTTTTGTTTTTGTTGCTTTGTTTGTTTGTTTGTTTGAGAAATGCATGGACCAGTAATTGAACCTGGGTCTCCCCCATGGCAGGCGAGAATTCTACCACTGACCTACCCTCACACCCGCTACTATAAGCTTTTTATATTAAGAAGTCGGATGCTTGATATTAAAAACTATTATAATACTAGTAATGTCATGATCTACTGATGACATCCTCTGGACTTTTGAAAACAAATGAACAGACTCTTGGTTTCTTTGGAAATAGTGAAAAACAAGTACCTAATTTTAAAAATAAATTAATACATGGTAAACTCAAACAGAATGGGGATAAATTAAAAAGCAGAATATAAATTTAAGAAAACTATAAGAGAAAGTTATATATATATTTTTAATTTTTTCTGAGAGATTATTAGCTATATTAAGCTAAATATTCAGGTCTCTTACTTCTTCCAAATGATCAATAAAAATAAAGTGGATCTGGGAGCATCAATTAAATATTTTTGAAATGTAATGTATATGTATATGCACCATAATATTCAATGAAAAACTGAAAAACGTACAAATGTTCTTCCAAACCTCTGCATGAGCTGTGTTTATCACAGCATGGAGCTCAGTTAAATGCAACAGTAAGTGGGTTTAAGATAAAATTTCTCCTAAACCTTTTTTCTCTTAATATATGTGCTTGTTTTACTTCACCTGTTAATTTTGTTTAATAAAGTTAGTGTGTTGCATTAGGAAGGTACCCATTTTCCCAATTCTCAATGAAAATGGAGGTTCTTTGGAAGCTAGAACCATGGAAGCATTCCGCTCATATGGAGGAGGATGAAGCCCCTAGGGCTGGGAGCCCGAATACGTGAGTTCTAGCCAGTCAAGTTGTATGATGTTAGAGGAGTTACTTTCTCTCTTCATGTCCCATTTTTCACCTAGAAACTTCACCTAGGCAGTGGAAGAAAAAAAAATTATCGAAAAGATCAAATAATAAGTGTGTAAGCAAATCAACATAATTCTTGAGAGGATTACATACATAGTGTGTAATTATGTTCTATGCAATTCTAAGCATTACTGTTGTTCTGGTGCTTTCTTTAAATACAATGTTGTATTTTAAAGAGGAGACTCCCTAGACAGCTCAGGCCAGAATGGTTATACAAATGGAACTTGGCACGAGCTTAATTTAGCACTGTACTTGGCATATCACTGGCTTTGAATATCGCTGAACAAAGAAAGGGAGGCTGGCTTAGATTAGCCCCACATTCTCTTATAAACCAAAGATAGAACAGAATTGAGAATATAGAGCCACTTCTGTTGAAGTTTGAGGCTTGACTAACATACAAAAAGAGACACCTTTGTTGCTTTTATATAGTATACTCACCCTTCTAATGGCAATGGTTTCTGGCATCAACTCTAATATAAAGGTTTTAGAGCTATTTTCTTAGCTAATTTTTAAATATAGACTTTTTTATAAGGGCCATCAGATTTTCAATGCTTCTGCTGAATGAAATCTTTAAAATGTTTTCAGCATAATTTTTTGCCACTCTAATTGGTTTCTTGACAATTGTATTGCACTTTTGTCTATTAAAAAAAATATCCTGAGTCATATTATCAACACCTCTTAACAAGATATGGATCATTTAATATTCACTAAGGAGAAGCTGAAAGCTTTAATAATTCAAAGCAATTAATTTACCATGAAGTTGTTATTCCCCTTGAAATTTGCATTAAATGGGAAAAATTGCTTTTGAAGAAATTAGTCTTATAGAGACTCAATTTTTGGTATAATAAAAAACAATAACAAAAATAAAACAAAGCAAGAAACAACATGAAGCTGTTCTTATCTTTGCTATGGAAAATAAATTATTCCATATTTATAATAAAATGAAAATACCTTGAAATGACAGGAAGGAGAAGAGAAAACCATCAGCTCTAAGGTCCCAGATAAAAGAATTAAAGGTTATTCTGTGAAAGCACCCCTAGTCTCAATCACATCTCATGTTCAGTTACTAAACACCTGGACTTCAAAGTGGATATTTCCCTGAAAATATAGTCAAGATAACTGCATTATACAGGTGATTGTAAAATGCTGACTCCAGTTTTGATTGTCCTCTAGGCCCTTGGGCATACATCTTTTGCACCAATTTTCACAAGAAGAGATATTTAGACTGAAAAAAACAATGTTATGACTAAATCGGACTTTATGAGGGCACTGGACCAACCCCTTGGACTTTTGAAGAATATTACATGATCTTTCTTAATTATTACAAGTCAAGAATTTGATTTTTACAAAAACCTGCAATCTCAGCAGCTTACTGACCCTTGAAATCACTGCACTTAATGGAAAAGGAAGTCTTCCACTTGGTAGAAGAATGAAATTTTTCACTGACATACTTTTGGCTTTTAGAACCGTATGCTGAATATAAGCTACTGAATCTCTACCTCCTTTAGACGTCATCAATGATGATTTCTCTCTGTGATCTTAGCACTAAAAACTACATTGTGTGTTCATGTAACAACCCAGACCAGGTCAGAGAGCCCCTGAGCTACCTGCTGGTAGGATTTAAAATTAGTCCTGCTTTCATCAACATGCTATTCATGATAACAGCTGCACTATCAGATCAGGTACCTCCCACCCCCACCATCACTCCTCTTTGTTGTCAGACTCTGTACAGAAACAATACCCAAAACCACAACACATGTTAATTTATACCAGGCCCATTTGAAGTATCAGACATTAGGCTTGATTGGCATGCAAAACTGGTCATTCCTATTATCAGTCTCAAAATGTATGCTATTTTCACTATTGTAGGAAAAAGGAGATGGGGTTTCAATAGGTTATATAGTGGTAGGGACTGGGCTTCTTGCTGAGTTTATCCACTTATCTATCCTCAATTTCAGCACTTTGGGGCTTACCTGAAGCTCATAATTTGAGCTCACCCCAGTAAATATGAATGAAATAACCTGGTGACGTTATGATATCACCACTTTCCTCTTCTCTGAAAATATCTTTACAGTTTCTAGCTCCACTACCTGGGTTTTCATAGATTGGAACAGTCTCGAATTATAGAGCTCTTCCTCACTATTCAAGGTTCAGTTCAAATGCAACCTACTCATAAGACATCCCTGAATTTCACTCATTACCTCTCTGATGTGAAGAAGTTGAAAGCCTGATTCTTCTGACTTTCTCTCTTAAGGTTCTTGGTTTTTTACTTTATGCTCCAGCAGCACCAAGCTACTTGTCATTTCTTGGGCATACATGCGCTTTTTTATAGTAATGTTTCTATTTGTGCCCTGACTGGGATCTTTTCCTCAAAATCTCTTTTTGGTGAGCACCTATCATTATCCTTTAAGAATCCTATTAGATGGTATGCTTTCAGGGATCTTAGCCTGATACTCAATCTGAACATTTCACAATATTCTGTGACTGCTTTTCAACTCTGTGCACCCATCATACAATAATTATCATTTATGTGTCTCCTTCACTAGACTGCATCATGTTGTCTCCATAGCACATTGTCTAAAGCCTGACAATTAGAAAAGAACATTTTGGGTAGATAGATTATAAAATATAAGACCATATAACTGGAAAAAGCTTGCTTATGATGGAGGAATCAAATAAAGGTCAGAATAGTAATAATATGGTCAGTGAGGAAAAGCACAGAAGAAGTTGGGGAAGTAGGCAGGGGCCAGACACTCTAAAGCATCCCTCCTCAATGAATAAGGGTCATGGCCAGGAGTTAAAATGATGTGTTGGATTGTGGTGTAACCAGAGTTTCAATGAACCTAGGATTTTTACAGATTTATGAAGGAGTGGTTGTTTGGAATAGCAATAGGAGGTATGGAGGACACTGAACCTCTGAATACCGACACTGTACTACAAAAGAAAACAAGAAGGTGCCATTTTAAAGGGTTGTAGGCTAAGTCAGTTTTACAGGAGGAAAATATTTGAGATATGAGGTGTGGGAAGTATTTAGTGAAAAGTTTAAGGATTCATGGATTTTGATAATTAGAGAACTACATATCCATACAGCACAATAGGTAGGTCTGTGAGCTGGGGAGTTAAAGGAAGATAAATCAGGGTTGGGAAATTCAAGAGAAGTATAAGGGTGAACTTATAGCAGAGGTTAGAGGCATTCATCTTCTAAGCAGTAGCCAAGGACAATAAGGCATGGGGGCCATGATAGGCATAAATGACCACAATATTTTCCTAAGTATAAGTGCTTAGAAGGCCGCTAATAAAGCAAGATGTTTGGCACATAGGTAGCAATTAATATATTTATTTTGAATGAGTGACCTCTATGCTGAAGAAAGATATTTAGATATCAATAAATTACAGATAGTGTTTTAATTTGCTAAAGCTGCCAGAATATAATACACCAGAGTTGGAATGACTTTTAATAAAGGGATTTTTTTAGTTAAAAATCTACAGTTCCTCAGAGGAAAGGCAGCTAGCTTCCATTTGAGTTTCTCTGCCACATGGGAAGGCACATGACGACTTTGCTGGGCTTCTCTCCTGGCTTCTAGGGGCCAACGGCTTTCCCCAGGGTGATTCCCTTCTGCATCTCCAAACTTCTGGGCTGAGCTGTGAGTGCTGGGATGAGGTATGCTGAGCTGCTGAGCTCTCTTCTGATTTCTCTCTTTTAAGCCTCCAACTAATTAAATTAAACCTCACTCATTGTGTAAGGCATTCCCTTTAGCTGACCGCGAGTCTAATCAGCCATAGATGAATTTCATATACTGATGATTTAAGTCCACAGAAACAGAACCACAGGGCATGGTCACCTGGCCAAGTTGACACCTGAATTTAACTACATTATTGCATATACAAAGAGTCCTCACTTGAAAGATGGTAATCGAAAGAAAAGGAGTGAATGCTATTACTTCAATGAAAACCACAAACACAAAAGCTTCCTAGGAAAGGAAAAAATAAGTATTTCAGTATAGGAATAAGATACTAAGATAGGTGAAAAGGAATGAGGCACATTGCACCTAAAGGTATTCAAATATTCTGTTTTAATTTGTAAACATTTGCAACCATTAATGCAGGAAAATGAAAGATTATCCTTCGTAAAATCATTCAGTACACATTAACTATAATTCCAAAATCTTAGAATAGTGGTTGAAATATGCATCATTTGCATCACCTGGGAATTTTTTAGAAATGCCAATTCTTAGACACAACCTTTGACGTACTCAATCAGAAACTGAGACTTGAGCCCAACAATCCTTTTTAACAAGTTCCCCAAATGTTTCTGTTGCACACTAATGCTTGCGAATCATTGTCCTGGAGAACAGAATTTTTGTTAGATAAGGAAATTAAAGACTAAACATGGGACATTTTGAGTGGATGGCAGGAATTAAATATAGGATATCATCACAGCATTGAAGGGACACATCTACGTAAGACTCATCATAAAGAAAAAGTCCATCTTATTTTATTTCTCAGAACTTTGACTGTAGCCCAATCAACCATATAAAGAAGATAGATCATGATGAATCCAATTTGTCAGATTGACATTTGGTTCTCTACTTGTTCTCTTTGGAAAAGCAGTCTAAAATACGTAGCAGAGAGTAAATAGACTTATAATCAAATGGTAAGGCTTAAAATGTTAGTATGTGGTATAAGGCATGTATTAGTGATACACATATGTCATATCTTACTCTTTGTTTCCATGAAATGTTTAGGATTAGTTAAATCTTTCTTTAGGGAATCATTGATAGAACAGTCTGTTGTCACCTCTCTCTTTCATGTCCAGGGGCATCTTACTCCTCTACATTGTGCTTTTTAGGGGTAAAGATTAGGTCTGATCCATTTCTTCATCCCATGTATCGCCTAGCACAACTTGGCATAATAACAATTTTGATAATAACAATAACAGCAGCAGTACCACTCACAATAAATAACATAACAGCCATAATTAATTCCATGGTTATGATATATGAAACAATGAACATTTTGTATGTTCTGTCTTAATTAATTTTCATAAAATCGCTATGGACTGCATATTGCTAGTTTCCACCTTCTAAGGGCGAGGAAACTAAGGTCCCAAGAAGAACGTGGACAATGTTTTTCTGGAGAAGTAGCAAAGTCAGTACTGAACCCCTATGACTGTGATTCCAAAGCCCTGTGACCTTAACTATGCATTGTCCACAATACCTATTAAACACCAGATTGTATAAATTCTTTGTGATAGATTACAGAATTAGAATGGTCACTGAATCTTAAAATCGTTATTAGAATATTGCTGTATGCTTTGTCTAATAAGCAATCCTATGTGAATAATTTAGATTCAGGCTCAATTCCATCTGAAAATTATTTGGGTGTACTCTAGGTCAAACATTTCTTCCTCATCCTCAGCCTGCAGGAAAATATCTACAACATCTCTTAGCATGTAGCTATTGCACTTTTAAAAACATTTAAATTGTGCTGAGCTTATTCTTACATATAGACCATCCCATATTTTAATATTTGTGGTTTTAGAAAGTTCTAGCTATTAAACTGAGAACTGATTCTAAGGAACATCCACATTTACACACTTCTAAGTACAACCTTGGAAAGGTGATTTAGTTCTTCAGAGTCATTGAGGATTCTATAAAAAATATGAGGAGGAATATCTAGTTAACTCTGGGAGATTATTTGTGATTCTGAATTCCTCACTGCAAAGATATTTTTTAAACCCTATGTAGAACTAAATTTCAAATTCAAAGCCAACACAAACACCCACTTACAGTAGGAAATTATAATCAATAAAAGGGTCATGACTCTACCATGTAAAAATATTATCCTTAATTCCTCAATTTTTATCCTCTTAATTTTGTTCATGTTCACTCTTTAAAAATGATTATGCAAACACTGTTTCTATGTGCACATGCATTTACAAATATAGATCTACACTAAAAAATTCCATCCCCCTTAATTATCTGCATTTAAAAAATCTGTGTAACAATTTCCTATTTATATTCAGTTTATATGAAAACAACAGCTGCCCTAAAAAAATAATCGCTGGGGAAAAAAGACAGCAACTATGGGCATTTCCCTGTGAAATAAATATATTTGACTGAAAGCAACCCTGCATGTTGAAATGAGAATAGAAAACATCTATGAGCATGTTGCTCCTCCTTTAAGGGCAACTTAATTTCAGAATCAATTAGGTAACTGTATTCTCCATCTGCATTTTTATTATTTGTAAACCACCAGATTTCCCATGATTCTGCCAGTGCACATGGAGAAAGCTTATATATTAATTTAAGAAAAAGACAGACTGAACCTAGAATGTATCTATCACTTAGCTTGAAAAATCAACAAAAGCATTAAAAATTATTTACTAATTTTAACGTCATTAAACTCCCAATTTACTTTTTATGATTCCATGATTTTAAATTTGCCATAGTAGACCTATTATTTGAAAGCTAGTGGACTAAAATCATGCATTCCCTGTTAATTAAAAAAAAAGGTTCGGGTTGATACTATGGACTATTGCATAGTCAACATCAATACGTGTTTGTGCAAAATTGGTCCATGGTTGGATGAATGTTGATATTAGAAACAAGCGTTTCTACTTGCATTTTGCTTTGATTTTCTTAATTTTTTTGGTCTTCAAAGCTGAATATTTTAAGCCATGTTTTTAAATTATCTTTTGAAATATACGTGACAAAAAATAATTCAAAGGGTATGCAATAAAAAGTAAGCCTCCCTGCTGTACTGGGTCCTCTGGCCCAATTCTCTAGATTTTAGTGACTTTTAAAGTACATTCTCTTTCCCTTTTCCTCTGTATCACATAGTAGTCAATTAGTATTTACATTTATATATGTGTATGTGCATATGTATGTATATTACAAAAATCTTGTTACCAATTTATCTGCAGTTATTTACTCACAGCCTTGTCAACACTGTCTTTTCTCAAATGTGTTGATATTTGCCAGTATATCAAGAAAAATAAATATGCCTCATTATTATTTTACCTGTCATTTATTTTATTATAAAGTGATTGTGTATCATTTCATTAAAACCCAGGATTTCTTTATAAACAAATGCATCATTCCTTATCAATTGTCAGGCTAATTGTCTCAATATTAACATATGGCTTCTGAAATAAGAACACAAGGCCATTTGACATTAGACCAATTTTCTACTGAAAAGATTAGAGGAAAGTTTCTAAGTAGGTGGTAGATATATTACTGAGGGAAAATGCAAAAAAGAGGGACGTAACTAGAGTGGTAGTATGTTATAATGAAAAGAGCCAAGAAGAGCGAATCTTCATAGAACATTTACCATGCGCATGGCATTGTAGTGAGTAAGACATGATCTATGCATTGAAGAAGGAAAAATGATGCAAATAACATTTATTGAACTTCTATAGGTATTAAGTACTATGCTATATGATGTCTATACCTAGATATTTTAAGATAGAAGTTACTGCTGCAGTTCTGAGCCAATGGAGGGAGAATTTAAACCCAAAGTCTACCTGTTTACATATGGAAGATTCTATTCACAGTAATATCCACATTATCATCAAATATATCTGATGAGAAACAGAAAAAGTTTGAAGATGATGATAACTAGAGATGAATAGGAACTTCAAAAGGGAAGAAAGAGAAAAAACATTGTCTTTTGTATGTGGGAAAATGTGAATAGTCTTCTATATAATGAATGAAGAAAGAAAGTATATTAACCTTGAATTGGACAACTTGACTTCAAAAATTGTTTCCCAAACTGCCAAATTTCAATGTATGCATATCTCATCCATTCCCGTGAATCTATCTCAATAGATTTGTTCTTTATGTAGGTATAGGTAATATAATAGTTTATACTCTCCATAAAATCATTGTAAGTAATTTAATGTGACAGGAGGTAGAAAATTGTATTGGCAGACTGTTACTAAACTTAATTACTCACCAGATCCAACCTCAATCAATTAAACACAGCATTAGATAACATAAATTCTACGATATCCTCCATGAGAAAGGACACTGCTCCTGTTTCTTCTCTATCAACAACTTCACACCTTTTCATCTACTATGCTAAACTGTAGCCAGTAAATCTGTTTAAGTTATAATAATTGTGTCATATTTATATGAATCATTATTTTTCAAAGAATTTTAATATACTTGAACTCAGTTCAGTTCCAACAATTCAGTAACTCTATTTAAATCATGGAACATTTTCACCATTTTTTAAGATGAGCAAAATGAGACTTAGAGAGTAAAGGGCCTCACCCAACATCACAGGCTAAATCTGGTTGAATTATGTATCCCAGCAGACATATGTTCTTTTCAAAAATATATTTTATTGATAAATCATGATACACATACAGTCCATAAATGGTGTACAATCAATGGCTCACAATTCATCATTTGTTGAATTGTTTGCTTGTTTTTGTTGGTTTCTTTGTTTGTTTGGGAAGTTCATGGGCCAGGAATTGAACCCAGGTGTCCTGCATGGCAGGTGAGAATTCTACCACTGAATTACCCTTGTACCCTGCCATGATCATTTTTAAAACATCTGTATCACTTCACTTCAGAAAAAGAAATAAAAAGACAAATGAAGAGATGCTCAATGTCCCTGGCCATTAGAGAAATGCAAATCAAAACCACAATGAGATATCATCTCACACCCACCAGAATGGCCATTATCAACAAAACAGAAAATGACAAGTGCTGGAGAGGAAGCGGAGAAAGAGGCACACTTATCCACTGTTGGTGGGAATGTCAAATGGTGTAACCACTGTGGAAGGCAGTTTGGCGGCTCCTCAAAAAGTTGAATAGAGAATTGCCATACGACCCAGCAATACCATTGCTGGGTATCTACTCAAAGGACTTAAGGGCAAAGACACAAACGGACATTTGCACACCAATGTTTATAGCAGCATTATTTACAATTGCAAAGAGATGGAGACAGCCAAAATGTCCATCAACAGAAGAGTGGCTAAACAAACTGTGGTATATACATATGATGGAATATTATGCAGCTTTAAGACAGGATAAACTTATGAAGCATGTAATAACATGGATGGACCTAGAGAACATTATGCTGAGTGAGTCTAGCCAAAAACTAAAGGACAAATACTGTATGGTCCCACTGATGTGAACGGACATTTGAGAATAAACTTGGAATATGTCATTGGTAACAGAGTCCAGCAGGAATTAGAAACAGGGTAAGATAATGGGTAATTGGAGCTGAAGGGATACAGACTGTGCAACAGGACTAGATACAAAAACTCAAAAATGAAACAGCACAATAATACCTAATTGTAAAGTAATCATGTTAAAACACTGAATGATACTGCATCTGAGCTATAGGTTTTTGTTTTTTTTTGTTTGTTTGTTTTTGTCTGTCTGGTTGTTTGTTTCTCTTTTTTTTTTTTTTTTACTATTATTATTACTTTTATTTTTTTTCTCTATATCTTTTTCTGTTGTGTTGCTAGTTCTTCTAAACCGATGCAAATGTACTAAGAAACGATGATCATGCATCTATGTGATGATGTTAAGAATTACTGATTGCATATGTAGAACGGTATGATTTCTAAATGTTGGGTTAATTTCTTTTTTTCCATTAATTAATTAAAAAAAAAAAAGACAAAAAACACCCATACATCCTATACCTCTTACCCCTCGCTCTCATTGACCACTCATATTTCAATCTACACAATTTATTTTACTCCTTATCCCCCCTATTATTTATTTTACCCCATATATTTTTACTCATCTGTCCATATACTGGATAAAAGGAGCAACAGAGAGAAGGTTTTGAAAATCACATGGTCACATTGTAAAAGTTATATCATTATACAATCGTCTTCAAGAATAAAGCCTCCTGGAACACAGGTCTACAGTTTCAGGAACTTCCCTCCAGCTGCTCCAATACATCATAAACTAAAAAGGGATATCTATATAACGCATAAGAATAACCTCCAGGATAACCTCTCTGTTTGAAATCTCTCAGTCACTGAAACTTTATTTTGTCTCATTTCTCTCTTCCCCCTTTTGGTCAAGAAGGTTTTCTCAGTCCCATGATGCTGGGTCCCAGTGAATCTCACGAGTTCTGTCCCATGTTGCCAGGGAGATTTACACCCTTGGGAGTCATGTCCCACATAGCAGGGGAGGACAGTGAATTCACCTGCTGAGTTCTCTTAGAGAGAGAGGCCACATCTAAGCAACAAAAGAAGTTCTCTGAGGGTGAGTCAGGCATAATTTTAAGTAGGCTTAGCCTATCCTTTGCAGGAATAAGTTTCATAGGGGTGAACCCCAAGATCGAGGCTCAGCCTATTTATTTTGTTGTCCCCACTGCTTGTGATAATATCAGAAATTCTCCAAATGGGGGAGTTAGAATATTTTCCCCTATCTCTCCAGTCTCCCAAGGGAACTTTGCAAATACTTCTTTATTCATAGCCCACATTACTCTAGAATATATCAGGGCATCACACTAACCTGGACAAACCAACAAGATCTCACACCCTATTCAAGATTCCATGTACTTACGGTGTTCAACTAAACTGACCATACAAATTAAATTAGGTAATATGCTACCGCAAATATAAATTTTGCACCAACTAAACATCTCTCCCTTTGGTCTCGCACAGAAGTTGAAGTTTTAAACTATGGATGATATTATCCTTTACCCTGTATTCTGATCTACCTCAGTCCTTTCCAAAATAGCATCATTCATATCTCTAATCAAAGTCTGATTGTTTTTCAACTTTTTCTCAGGTGTCACATAAACACCCAAAGTTTCTGGGAATGACCAGGTTGCATACAAACAGTCCAGTATATCAGAATTTAGAAATAATATTTATACTTCCTGAATATGTCCGACTGCTATAAGAGCTCACAGTCTAGGCAACAGTGATAGAACCCTTTACAATAGTCCCCAACCTGATGACCCATGCTCTCAACTTTAGTTCATCAAATTTCTATATTATAGTTAGTCCATATGAGTGAGGCATGATAATAGTTGTCTTTCTGTTCCTGATATTTCGTTCAACATACAGTCCATAAGTTACATTACCCTAGTCGCATGCCTCACAACTTCATTCCTTCTTGCAGCCACTCAGTAGTTTGTTGTATGATTGGCAACAGTGCTGCCATAAATACCAATGTGCAAATGTCCATTCATATCCCAAACATATGTTCTTAATCTTAACCTGCATCCCTGTGGGTGTGAAACTAATGCAAATAGGACCTTTTGATGGTGTTATTTTTGTTTGTGTAGCAAACTAAGCCAGGAAACACTTAATCCAGATGATTAAAGGCCTTGAAAAGAGAGCCCTGAAGACATAGAAGCTGGAAATGAGAGGATACTGCCATGTAACCGGTGGCAAAAAACAAGGCAGGGAACCCTAAGGATGGCTAGCAGCTAGCTCATAAGGCTTTATCTTTGGAGAGATAGAAAGTTTTGCCAGTACTTTTATTTTGGAATTCTTTTAATTTTAAAACCGTAGACAAACAATTCCTATTGTTTAAGCCAACCCATCATGCAGTCTTTGTCAAGGCAGCCTGGTAAACTACAACATGGTTAGTTTCAGAGATCACACATGTCATATAGTCCTTGGAGGTTCCCAACCTATATACGTATTTCTGAAATCCCTTATGTATAATACATGTGGAATCCAAACTCTGGAAACCTAAGTGATTTATCAAAAGTCACATACCTAAAAATTGGCTGAAATAAGAAATGACCACAGCTTTCTGTTCCTGTTCCAGTGTACTGTTCCAAGTATCTTCTGTACATTCAGTCCAATGTTATATCCTTTTTACCCAATACGTGTATTTTTCTTCTCCTTTCATTCAACACTTGTTTCCTGTTTACTTTACTGATCTGCATCTGTCTGAAAGCCATTTAAGCCTTGGAGACCTATTTCAAATCCTACTTGTTCCAACATGTCTTCTCAGAATATCCAGTTCCCTTTGATATTTTCTATTTCAAAACAAACTTAAAACATTCTCCTGTTCATGAAAATGAAGAAGGGTGACAAAAAAGAAGACATGAGCACCCACCATGTCGTAAGCACTATGCAAAGACCTCTGCATAAATTAACTGCCTTAATCATCATATATATTTGATAAAGTCAGAAAAGTTATGTGAATTGGCTGTGTTCATTAAGCTAGAAAGTAAACAAGTTAATATTAGAAACCAGGTTGGAACAATATTAATAACAATAATCATATTGATGATAGTAATGTTAACAAAATTGACATTAAATTGCCTCTATAATAACGAGCTAAATGATTTACATATATTATGGAATTTTACCGTCATAATAATGATCTTAAAAACAAAGCTAATTCCACCTAAATATTAGGAAGCTAAGGCAAAAAGCAGTTCATTATGCTATCCAAAGTAGTGTGTAGTATAACTTCTATGTAGTAGAGCTTGGACTTGATTCAACTCAAATGATATAGTTCTTATACCTGACCATGTTGGTATACTTCAAAGTGACATATGTGGAACATTACACCATATTTTATCTTCAGATTTATTATCTGCTTGACTAATGCATTCTACATCAAACTTTCCTGATGATGGAAAAGTCTTGTCATAAAACTTAGAGCTTAAAACCCATCATGGAAGGCTGAGAGTTCCCTTGAAATAACAATAATTTACAGATAGCTTATAAGTATCAAGTTTATATGTATATTATCTCAAATGTACAGGGTTGTGATATAATTTTGATTACCCAAATTTTACAGGTAGGGAAACAGATCTATAATTACACAACAATAAAAGGCTGTTTTAATTTCCTAGGCTACTCAAGCAAATGAAATTGGTTGGGGTAAACAATGGGGATTTATTGATCTATGGATCTGAGGCTGAAAGAAACTCCAGATTAAGGCATGAAGGCAATGTTTTCTCCCCAAAGACTGGTATACTGGGGTTGGCCACTGTCAGTCTTTGATTCTTAGTTTATCAATGGAAAGATATTTGGTGGCATCTCCTAATCTCTCCCTTCTCTTCTAGATTCTGTAGATGTAGTTTGTAGCTGTTCCCTCTGTGGATTTCTCTTTCTGAATTTCATTCTGCTTATAAAGAACTCCAGTGACAGGATTAGGACCCATTCTGGTTGGGTCAAGCCTTACAAAAACTGAAGTAACCTCATCCATAGGTCCTACTTAAATGGGTTCATACCCTCAGGAATGGATCAGTTTTAAGAACATGTTTTTCTCGGGTACATATACTTTCAATCCACTACACTCGATTCTCTAGACCCTAAAAGGACATTACCTTTCTTGATACAAAATATCCCAAAGGCTTTAATCAATTTCAGAAATAATGTTTATTACAGAGTCTCATCAAAATAAATTATACAAGCGGTCTGTCCTGGGGCACAGTTCCCCTCCTCTGATGGGCCCGTAAAACTCAGAGAACAAGTTATTTGTTTCTGTCATACAATGAAGGGACGGGCAGAGGACAAACATTCCCATGAATGTTTGAAAAAGAGGAGGAACAAAAAGGGCTCACAAGTCCCAAACAATTAAAAAACAAACAAACAAAAAACCCAGCAGGGCATACTCCATTAGATTGCGAAGTCTGAGAGTCATTTATGGAATGATATTTTGTCCTCCAGGACTTATTTGCAGCAGCACCACCCCTTCTGACTGCTTGAGCACTGACCATGCTCTCCTTGTACATTTGGTTGGAGGCTCTACCCTCTCCAAACTTTGGGATGTTGGCCAGGCTCTCTGCATGCAGGGTGCAGACTCCACTCTCTTCAAGCACTGGGGTAACAGCACTCTCTGAACAATGGGACACAAGGCATATCCTCTCCAAGCCCTAAGGCAGACAAACTCTTTCCACACACATGGGTGGGCCCTCTCTCTTGGTCAAGCAGATATCTTCTGTCTGGACCTCAGTTTCCATGGTTCTGCCCTTGAAGTGATTTTTTTCTTTTATTTATTTTTTCTTCTTTGAATCTTTTATTCCAGGATGAAGTGGTTCTATTTATACAAATTATACAAAAAGGAACTTGTTGGTTTTGCTTGCAGTTCACAGGGGTCCAAATCATCAGGCAAAAGAACTTTCCACAGATTTCTCCTGGATAACTTCCAGTTCTGACTTCCATAGAAATTGCTGACTGGTTCCATGTCCAGTTAAACCCTCACATGGAGCATTATTATCTGGGGACTCATTTTTTAGAAACTTGGAATTTTCTAAACAATTAATTTCTGGTTTCTTGTGCCCAGGGAGTTCATTCTCAGCTTATGTCTTTCCTTTTACATTTGGCTGTAAGCTACAAGGAGAAACCAAACTGTACTTTCTACACTTAGCTTAGAAATCTCTTCAGCTAAATATCCAAGTTCATCACTCTCAAGTTTTGCTTTCCATATGATTTCAGAGCTCAATTCTACCAAGTTCTCTGCCACTTTAGAACAAGGATTGCTTTCCACTGGTGTCTAATAACATGTTCAACCTTTCTTCTAAGGCCTCATTGGAAGTACTTCTGCATTCATATATCTAGCCATAGTCTCTTCAAAGCAATCTAGGCTTTTTCTATCAAGCACCTCACAATTCTTCAGCCTCTATTCATTACCCAATTCCAAAGCTATTTCCATATTTTTGGCACTTGCAAAAACAGCACCCCTTTACTGGTACTAAAATGTGTTTTAGTTTCCTAGGATGCCCAAGAAAATGCTATGAGATCACCTGTTAAACAATGGGGATTTATTATTTATGGGTTTGAGGCTAAAAGAAAATCTAAATCAAGACATCAAAATAATGCTTTCTCTTTGAAGACCAGTGTTCTGGTGCTGGTTGCTAGCAATCTTTGTTCCTTGGCTTGCCACATGGCAAAGCACATGGCAGCATTTCCTGATCCCTCCCCTCTTTTCCAAATTCTGTTTATGTCCATTATCTGGCCTCTCCCTCTGTGGCTTTCTCTCTGTCTGAATTTCATCTCACTTATAAAGGACTACAGTAGTAGGATTAAGACCTATTCTGATTGGGCTGAGCCATACCTTAATGGGAGTAACCTCATCCAAAGTTCCTACTTACCATGGGTTCATAACTACAGGAACAGATTTGATTTAAGAAACTGTTTTTAAACCACCATAGGAGCTAACCAAGAATCCAAACCTAGTTGTACTGCCTATTTTCCACTGTTCCACATTCTCCCTTTTGTATTAACCACTTAGCTATAACATAGTAAGATATTAATACATTTTTGATAGTGGAACTTTTCTGATTTTGATTTTGTTGAAATAGGGGGATCTTTAATGCATGACTATATATTCCTAAGAAAAAAATCTGAGAAAGTTACCTAAAAAGGATTTCTTCTTCCTCCTAATTTTTAATTCATGTTAATGAAAAATACTGCTGAGTATAAAATGCAAATCATATTTAATTATATACCTAGAGATGTTATTTTGAAAATAATTATACAACATCAGGACTCTCTAATCAACATGGGAACATATGCTGTGATATGTTCAAAAATCTAAGTTTTATATTATAGCAATGATTCATGACCACATTTTATAGGTTTAAGGAAGATAGAAAGCAAGTTTTTAGTAAACGCTTGTTAAATATGAGTTTATGAATTCTTCTACACTCAGTTATTCATTCAGGGCTAAAATTCACATTCCTGCCATTATCTTATCAGCAGCAGCAACAAAAAAAAAATCAAACCCTGAAAACATCTCAAATCATGTTTCCAAGGTGATTTTCCTTTCTTCTTTTAGAAAATTATCAGCAGAAAGTTGACCAGGCAAGTCCAACTCTATTTGTCTCTCTCTCAATATCAGGAAATCACTGCATTATAGAGAAGAAAAGACAATTGAAGATGTAAAATACATACTATGCCCTGTGTTGGTATATTAAATAAAGTATTTCTATGAGAACACTTGATGGGCTATATATTAGAGAGGACAAAAAAGGTATGTAGAGGAGTACGTGTGTATGTGTGTGAGCATGTGTGTTTGCATGTGTAAGTTAGAACTACCTGCTGCTGAATTTACTGGGTACTTGTTAAAATGTTTATTTCTGGGCTTAAATCAAGACCAAGGGAACTTCAACTTTGGAAGTGGCCCAAATTTTACGTTTTTAGCAATCTTCCCAAGTGACCTTACTCCATACTTCAGTTTGAGAACCACTGGCATAGAAATGTTTTATGGTCTTCACATTCCTGATCCCAGTTGTCTATTCTTTCTGAAATCTATGCCATTTGGCAAAATAATTTTGCAGCACTCTCCCACTATCTGTGCAGTGTGATTCCTCACCCCTGGGTCCCACCATGTGACTTCTTTAGGCAATGGGATGTTAACAAATAAGGTACAAACAAAGCACTTGTACAATTTAGTTTGTTCACAAACGTACATTTGCCATCATCAGGGGAAAGAGACTCATGAATGAGAACTATCACAGAAAAGTTCAGAAGAAAAGCAGCTGATCCCAGGCATTGGAGGTCTCTAAAGATAAATAATTGTTGTTTTAAAATAGACAACATGAAACTTAATAAATGAGAAGTCAAGACAACTGACAAAGACTGTAGGCAAATTAAGCTGACTGATTGTGCCTTCAGCCCCTTTTCCTAATCCTCCTTTGCCTTATGACTGAATCTACTACTTTTCTTTTTCATTTACCATTTTACTCGGAAGATGAGGAAAAAAGGAAATGAGACAGATGCCCTTTATGATTAATCCTAAACAGACTCTAGCATTCTACCACCACCACATTTAACCATGGCGAAAGACAGAGCTCAGAGGCATAGTTATTCATAGAATTTATAATTTTTTGAGTGCATATGACCCAAGGTTACCTGACCCATATCAGCTTGCACACACGTTGGCCTGAAAATCAGATACTCAATCCTGGAAGGCAAAAGCTGACTGGACTCTAAAGGGACCTATAGGATCTCTCTTTCCACAATAAATCTAAGAGCCAAACTGGCCAGAGAAATAGTGCATAGCCTCTGTAAGATTACACATCAAGGCAAATACAATCTTAAAAGTCTCCTCCACAAATATTGATAGGAAAACTTTAGCACTCTTATGGAGAAATTAACCTCCACTTGTCCCATTTTCCAATAACAAATTCTGATAACAATATGAGTAATATGAGTAGGGCAGGGCCAACCACTCTTTTATATAGAAAGCAACCTTTTGTATAGACTAACGAGTTATGTATTTCTATGTTTCTGTGTGTTTACATCTGCGTTTCTGTGTTTTAATGTACTGCTTATGACTAAAACATTTTATACTGAAGCAATAAGCTATTTGTTTACCCCAGTATGTTTTATGTATGATATTTTCCTATCCTTAGATGATATTGCAAAAGTAATTTATAAAATTCCTTAAAAGAGCTCTATTCAAATTGGTTTAAAGATAAGTGCTTAATAAATAAATACTCTAAAGTCCTAGAAATTAAGGTGATCAAACTTATAATATTTCCAATGGAAAAGAAAAGAGTAGTTGTAGAACTAAACCCAAATGTTTTTTAAAAAACCAAATTCATGTAATTTAGGTAAATTTGTAGCAAACAACCAGTTTAATGTTGTTAGTTACATAAAAGCAGTTATGTTTTCTGAATTATCAATGTTAAGTAAAATATATTTATATAATTTTCTTTTGTTTGGATATATTCTTCCTAAATTTATACAGGTTTACTGATCAAATAACCTTGTATTAGTTAGGGTTCTCTAGAGAAACAGAATCAACAGGGAACACTTGCAAATATAAAATTTATGAAAGTGTCTCACGTGACCGTAGGAACGTAGAGTCCAAAATCCACAGGGCAGGCTGCGAAGCCGATGACTCCAATGGATGGCCTGGATGAACTCCACAGGAGAGGCTCACCAGCCAATGCAGGAATGCAACCTGTCTCCTCTGAGTCCTCCTTAAAAGGCTTCCCATGATTGGATTTAGCATCACTAATTGCAGAAGACACTCCCCTTTGGCTGATTACAAATGGAATCAGCTGTGGATGTAGCTGACGTGATCATGACCTAATCCTATGAAGTGTCCTCATTGCAACAGACAGGCCAGCGCTTGCCCAATCAGATGAACAGGTACCACAACCTGGCTAAGCTGACACCTGTCCCTAACCATGACAAACCTAAATTATATCCACTAGATGTTTAAGATGATGAAAATGTGAGCTTGTGTTTAATCTAACTTAGTTATTATTCTGACAACCTTTATTTCAAGAGCAATTGTGTTTTGTAGGATGTTAATTTGAAGACATTTTTCAAGACTTTTGCTAAGTTAAATATGTAAAGTATGCAGGACATGTTTTAGTTAAAGAAAGAGAAAGCAGTTTCGTACTAAAGTAAAATGATTTGTTGTTATAGAGTGAGGGACGAGTGTGTACAACAAAACCTAAATGGATATAGAAAATTGTAGAAGGTTTTTGAAAAGGGAATTTTATTATTAGTTGTGATCAAGGTTGTCTATGATTTGATAGGTTTATAAGATTTTCTTATAGATAATATCTTCATGCAAAACTAGGATTTGGTATTCTTGCTGATAAAATGACAAAATTTTCTTGGATTATAGGGCTTAGTGAGAATTTGTAAAAGTTTTTTTTTTTTAACCATCTGAGTAATCTTCCCTGAATAATTTTTCCATAGATTAATCTCCTGTGCTTTATATTGAGACTTTCATCCTTTATTTTCTTAGAGAACAAGTCTTCTCACATTTGAAAGAACTATTTTTAAAAAATCATGTTAACTCCTCTATTTGCCAATAAAATCTTTTAAAGTCACTTTGGCTAAATAGGGAACCAAATATTGTTTTACAGTGACCTATTTTCCTATTTAACAAATGTTCAATCTGGCATTTTGCCTTTCCAAAACCAAAAGGTTATGACATCTACTTGATCTAAAACTGGCTTCAAGCGTTTCAGAAGACCTCTAGAAAATCACAAAGGATTTGTTCATTCACCTTATAAAAATAGAGGTAATAGAAATTGTTAGTTTGGCATATCATAAGTTGCATGCTGTTTTAGTTTCCTAGTCTGCTCAAGAAATACCATGAGATGGTTCCAATCAAATAATGGAATTGTTTCACTTAAGGTTTGAAGAAGGGAAAGAGTCCAAATCAAGGCATCTTCAAGGTGATACTTTCTTTCTGAAGATCAGTATTGTGGGGCTCACTGCTAGTGAAATTTGGCTCCTCTGTCATATGGCAAACATATGGCTGCATATCCTGGTCTCTCTCTTCTCTTTCAGGTACCATTTCAGCTTCTTGCTTCCTGTGGCTATCTCTCTCTTTGAATTTCATTCCCATATAAAGGACTCCAGTAATAGAATTAAGACCCATCCTGATTGAGGTGGGGCATGCCTTAACTGAAGTAGCCTCATCAAAAGGTTCCACTTACATGGGTTCCCACCCATTGGAATGGATTAGCTTTAAGATGCTTTTCTATCATACACACAGTCCCAAACCATCATGAATGGGATTCTAACCTCCTTAATGTTATAAATATAAATATTTCAAAAATGATATAAAGTTCGTAGTTATTTGTTCGTAGTTATTTGTTCGTAGTTATTTGTTCATTCCTCACAGCCCATGGGGGTGCCCTCGAACTTATCTACCTGATATAAGACAACAGTATAATGTTATTGGTCATGATTTCTATTATTCTAAAAGAAAAGTTTAGTGAAATCTCATCAGATCTCTAATTTTTATAGAACAATAATAAGTGCATCATGGCCATTATAAGTCTTTTGTCACTATGGATAGTTTTTATTCTGATGCTTCCCTGAAAACACTTGTAGTCAGATACAGGCCAGAATGTTGCATCTTCAACAGAAATAACTGTCTCAGAGACCCATGGAAAGGGCTTGACAAGTATTCTGGGACACAGGCCTCTAATGATATTGCTAAATTACCCTTGAGACCATAACAGTGGAGTCAAACCTCTTCAGAATTCTAGTGAAGAAGTTAATGTTTTCATGAGATTGTGAACACAAGATATAGCAGAACCTAGGACTAAACAAACCAACAAAGAATAACTATAGGCTTTATTTGGATTGTTACTGGTGTTATTTTATTTTTTAAAATATTTTTATTTTTAGTTGTAGTAAAATATGCACAACATAATAATCATTTAACCATTATAAATGATTAATTATTTAATATTAAGAACATTGATAATACTGTACAACTTTCACCAATATTTCCAGACTATTTTCATCATTCAAAACCAAAACTCATAATCATTGAATATAATTCACCATTTCCCTCTCCTCTCACCCCTGGTAATCATTATTCTGCTTTCAGTCTCCAAGAACTTGCTTAATTTTAGTATTTCTTTTAAGAGAGCTCATACAATGTTTGTCCTTTTGCATCTGGCTTATTTCACTCAACATGATGTCTTCAAGCTTCATCCATTTTGTAGTATATACCAGATCCTCACTTCTTTTTACAGCCAAATAATATTCCACTGGATGGATATAACAGATTTTCTTTATCCATTCATTTATTATAGATACTTACAAGGAATCCTTTACTCTTTTCTGAAGCTATCAATAATTCATAAAATATTTATATTTTCTCCCTGCCTTATTCCTCCAGAATTTGGAAACTCCTATTATTAGCTTTATGTCAAAATAATTATTTGCACAATTCAATCAGAATCTGTCCTTTTTAACAACATATAATTGTAGACCCTAGTTATATAACCAAGGCTTTCCCCGAATGCCATGTTTTAGAATGACAGTCATTTAATCAGACATGACCAGAGACTTTAAGGTCAACTTTATGGAGCCAATGCTTACAAAATCCTCTTGGAAAAGTCTGTCTGGTACCTGACTCCAGGTTTCCCAGCATTATAGATCAGTAAGGAAGGTTATTTTTTTGTCAGGCGCAGGAACTATATGACACTTTTGGAACACTGAGAAAGAGGAATTCACCCAAATGTATAGTTACAACACGTGAAATTTGCCATCAAGTTCTTGATTTGGCTTTCTAGTCTTGAGAGGCTTTAAAAAGCCAAATCTGGGTTCCTTATGAAAACTACCAGCAATGCGAAAGAGTCCTATATGGTAAATCACCATTCTTACTGCACCTATATATATAAAATCAGGCCAAATCTAATTAACTGAGCCTTGGTTTATGAACAAGAATAATCTTCCTTGGGGTTATCTTTAATGAAAAAGAGGGTGATTATAGAGAGAAATTTTGTGTTTCAATAGAAAACATACTCTAGTGGATTATCCATTCTGCTCCTGTTCATTGCTTGAGCTATTCTGCATCCCTTTGTAAACTGCAGATAACTGGACTGTTTTGTTTCCTACCTGTAAACTGGACTGGGTCCTATGATCTTATAAATATTGATTCCCTAAAAGCCAGTCAGAAAACTAACTAGGATTTTTTTGTACATCAGGCCTCAAGATGACAAAAGGGGGACAGTATCCCCAATCTCTGGATCTTTCATGATATAGAGCTCCAATCTTTCATGCACACCATCATACCCTCCATCGAAACATATGACCTATGTTCATATGTTATATATATGAAGCAGTTATAACTGTATCTAAGTTACGAGACAGAGTTTTAACACCACCTTCAGTGCTCATCAGGATGAAGTTTACAGCTTAGCATTAGTGGTCTTTTCAAACAGATGGGCTATAGATACCCTGACTACCAATGCACAATAAACAATGTTGATCTTAAGTTAGTAAGACTGACACAGTAATAAATAACAAAAATGTTTTAAAGGACCAAATCAAGGTGTTTCAGATATTGGTGACATTCAAACATTTCAATGGATAGATTTATTTCCTGACTTAGGATCTTGTTTAAAAGAACACAGGGGTAACTAGTATGCTTTGGTTTTATGCTCTTAATTGTGAATTTCAGTCTGTGTTTTTCTTTTTAGATAAACTCTGTTTCATGATTCTGGTCGAATTCCTTGTCATCTGAGATAGATGGTTGCTCCTAAAATAGCTAATCAAAAATAAAAGGAGATAGAAATGAGTATCTCTAGTGGAGTGAGACTATAAATAAATAAAACTAAGAATAATAGACACCCTTATTCAGAGAGACAGAGGCATGCCCATAATCCACTTAACTGAGTATTTAACCCCACTCCAAAGGTTTTAAATGTAATTGAACAGCCACTCAATATGCCTCACTGCAAGCAAGAAAAGAAAAAAAACATGAAAAATGAAAAGAAAAAAAGGAACAAAGCTAAACTAATAAGGTTACCTGACAAGAAAACAATGGTGGTGAATGGAGTGTTTTGGTCAAGTTGCCAATGAGATCATTGAGAAAATGGTTTAAAGAGGTGCTAAATAAAATTAAATGGCCACCTTCATGGACACTGTCAGGAGGGAACCCCTTCAGTGAAAGTACTTCCAGAGGATAAAACAATTGATCTGCAGGGGCTTTTGAGAAAATGGAATAATGAAATGCAGCCTACAGAATTACAAAGAAGCAATAAGTGGTGATGAACCAGTCTTGGTCAGTAGAGATAGCTCAAAAGAAGGGACAAGTATACCATTCTAGTCAATCATTATAGCTCCTCATTTTGTAAAAGTCCCCCCATATCAGT
Organism: Tamandua tetradactyla; assembly: GCF_023851605.1. Lineage (NCBI taxonomy): Eukaryota > Metazoa > Chordata > Mammalia > Pilosa > Myrmecophagidae > Tamandua > Tamandua tetradactyla. The sequence continues at coordinate 63,275,325 of NC_135334.1, read as the reverse complement.
CAATTAGAATAGTTCCTCATTTTCTTTCATGTTCACCATATAAGCTACCTTTTTCTACCCCTTAGGTGGAGCTCCTTTCCACATGTGGTTTGGAGGCTGCCTATTCATGAATCAAGTACAGAGCAGGTGCTCAATGATATTTATTATGGTGATTGTGTACTATGTTAAATTAATACAGTTCAAAACCTGGATTACCCATCCCAGAATTCCCTTCTTTGTGTTTCCAATTTAGAGTTGGCCAAAAGAAAAAAAAAAAGTGCTCAGTTTGGAAGGCAGAAATGCAAGGCTGCCATTATTCTATGAGGGTTGTTGTGATTATATTTGGTGCAAGATAGATGCGCAAGCCAGATCTTGTGCTTGTAGGATCTGGGTTGATTTATCTCTTTTACGTGGTGAGAGAGAAAGATTCAGAGCTCTTTGTGGGTTCCAACTTGTCTTTGCTTTCTCCGACCCATATCTAGAGTTTCTATCCAACGACTAGGCCTGTGAAGGTCCACCACCAACCCAAAGATAACATTATTCTCCAACAGCTCCCCTCTGTCATCCTACTCAGAGATCAGCTGGATGGGCCTAACTTTCCAGATTTTCCCTAAAACTATGGCTTTTACACCTAAACCAGTATTTCAGGAGGACTGATTAGGGAATTTTCTCTTACCCTTTTTTTTTTTTTCCTCTGGACATCAACTCTCTTTTCAGGACCATTCATAATTATTTAAGCTTTAATTTCTAAAACAAATCTCTTTCTCATAACACTCATAGTGTTCTGCTTCTCTGATCCAAATCCAATTACTACAGTAATTGTTACCAGGTTATCGGTATCATAGGTAATCTCAGATAAACAACATGTTTCTGCATATCTTTAGAGCATCGACTCATCTTGAATTGCAGTCCAAGGTAGACAAGGGGAAATATTTGCAGATGTGATTTTCTTTAAATATAGTATACCTAAACATGATTCACCAGAAACCTATAAGTTGTTAGAACAATACACACCAGCTTTGCTTAAAAAAAAAAAAATTCAAAATGCAAAGATTATTCTAAATCCTCAAATTTCTATGAGCAGAAATCAGGTAGACAAAGCTCCTCAGCTACAAATATGGACCATTTATTAATGAAAAGAAAGGATGGCTCAGAGGCCAGAGCTAAGAACCTCAGAGAAGTATTATAAGGAATGGAACTGGCTCCAAATAAATATACATTCCTTGCCTTTGAAACAGAGGGACTGAGGGTGTCTACTGAGTTTATTCTATCACTACCTTTATTGATTTTGAGTTTGTTTGGGGCAGACAACTTGTCTTTTTGGTCTACATGTCTCTGCATTTGGGGAAACATAACTGAAAAGCCTACCATAAGGAGCCTAGTGCACACTCAGACATGATTTAGAAAAGATATCTTGTACTGAGAGCCTGAGCTTGGTGCTATAACAGCATAAGACTTTTGGTTATCTTGAGAGGGGACTAAAACACTTGACATTCCTGGATAAATGTAAGTGTTTTATGGCCAGAGGGTAGACTGTGGTGGATTATAGTTGGACACAGATTTGTAGTTGTTCCTTCCCTTGAATCTGTGCTGGCCTATAACATGTTATGGCTGATAGAATGAGACAAAACTGATGCTGTGTGGAGAAGGTAGGGTTTAACGAATGAGTATGATTGTTGAATCATTATTTTGATATTTCTTTTAGTCTCCAATATGTTAATGCAGCTAGAATTAAAACTTAAATTTGTGGAATTGTAACCCATACCAAACTCTGAAATCTGTTCTACAACTAATTGTTGTGCTGTGCTTTGAAATTTGTGCTTTTTTGTAGATATGTTATTTTTCACAAAAAAAGAAAATAAAAGCTGATTGTGATGATAAAAATATATATATATATATATATATATATATATATATATATATATATATATATATATATATATTCCTTCTAGCCTCCTATGTTCTGGAGCAGTTAGAAGGAAAAATCTGAGGTGATGGTATGGTAGCCCTTGACAAACTCTGGGATCTTTCCTGTAACTACTTGTTGAAGAGTGCTTTGAAAACTATTGCTTTCTTCTTTCTTTGCTTTGTAATATGTTATATTATACAATTTACAAAGTTAAAAAAAGAAGTGATTCTGGGTAATTTTTGAGAATGGAATTTAGATGGCCTTTTAGGACATCTGTATTGTTCATTTATAACTTTCTCTTGGAATCTAGCTTGCATGCCATAAGAAGCATGGCGGTGAGCCTTCTTGGAGGTGCCATCCTATTTGAACCTCCCAGATGACTGCAGTTCCAGACAACATCATATGAAGTATAGCACCCAGCTAAGCCCAGTCAACCCCAGTTAACAGAGTCAAACCATGGTTATTGTTTTAAGCTACTGAGTTTTAGGGTCATTTTTTACACAAAGATATAGATACAGAGTCATCATATTTATCAGATGAATTCTGGGGGCTAGGAAAAAACATGTTTTTGTACACTAATATGTCTATGAATTTCCAAGAGCTAAAGATAATATGTTCGATTTCCCAATGCCTCTTCCTCCATGACAAGAACCGCCTTTTTGTAGATTATTTTCTGAAAAGCATGTTGATTAAGAGAAAGGTGTTTGAAATAAAAAAAAAAGTCTAAGCTTGAAACTTGACCAAACCATTTACTAGTTGTGATGTCTAGTTAAGCTAATTAAAATTTTTTGAATTCAATTTTCTCCTTTCAAAATGGAGAAAGTACAATTCATAAAATTTGTGTGAAGATTACATGAAATAAAATGTAAAAATCATCCATCAGAATTACATGAGACCACAGACTTTGATTTACTCAATAATATCATCTGCTACTATTATTATTTGATAAAGGAAGGAGTGGTTTGTTGGATTTGGTTCATGAATTGACACGTTGCTGTTCACAACATAAAGAGAAGGATTACCATCTAGAGTACAAATTGTATGATAATGTAAATTCAAAAAAGGTAAGTTTCTTTTCCCAGGAAGGCCTATTTTCTGCAGGAGATAAACACTGCAGGAAAACTTACAGTACATTTTTTGGGGGGGCCGCTGGGAGCTGAGAAAGTCATTTCATGAGGAATTTCACTATTTATTTCCAACAATGCCACACACACACACATAACTCACATTCCCCTATAACAGCAACACTGCATTAGTTCTTGGGGCAGATGATGGTAGGAAAAATGTATCTTGTATCCCTAAGACCAGACAAATGAGTACCTTGGTTTAGTAAGGAGATGCCTATTCAATCCTCACTCTGTTTCACATGCGTATACACTGAAGGAGAAGCCATGCTGATTGGTAATCAAAGGACTGAGCAATATCTGGCTGTTTCACTTTTCTTTCCCAAACAAAATACAAATCTCAGTTTGGCCCTAAAACATTCTAGAGGAAGAAAATAGCATGAGCTAGAAACCTGATAGAACTGTAAAAAAGCGTATGAATTCAGTAACATATTTGAATGAATTCTATTTGATTTTCAAGACAGAGAAGGTTAATCAAAATTACAAGGGATACATCTTTAGAACTCAGTCCTCTCACACTATTTGATCCCCTATCATAACTATTTATGTTCTTTTCTTTTTTTTTTTGCATGGGTAGGCTCTGGGAATCAATGATCTCCAGCATTATTTATCCTCTTTATACCAATGAAAAAACAAACTGGATTCAGATTCACTGCCATCTAGTATTTCTGTAGATACTGCCTTAGAATGGGTCTTTTTTTTTTTTTGATTTTTAAAAATATTTAAAATTTTAAAATTTTATTTATTAAGTTGCAAGTTTATAGTTCTAAGGCCATGAAAATGTCCAAATTAAGGCAAGGCTACAAAAATATCCAAATTGAGGCATCCAGAGAATGATACCTGGCTCAAAGAGGCTGATGATGCTCAGGGTTTCCCTCTTGCTATAAAGGCACACATCTGCTAGCCCTCTCTCCAGGCTTCTTCATTGGCTTCCCTGGGGGCATTTTCCTTATGCATCTCCAATGGTCTCTGGCTGTGTGGCTCTGTCAGCTCTGGTGGCTCTCAAGCTTCTTCCAAAATGGTCCCCTCTTAAAGGGCTCCAGTAAGTAACCCCACCTTGAATGGGTGAAGACATTTCTCCATGGAAACCATCTAATCATAAGTTATCACCCACAATTGGGTGGGATGCATTTCCATGGAAACAATCAAAATGACTTGGAATAGATCTTGAACAGAGTGGGGATAAGAACTAAGGACATACACAGCAATAGGAAGGTTTCTATCCTGCAGTGCTTCCGAAAGTATCTTTTCTAGACCTGCAGCATCAGCATCTCCCGGAACTTGTTAGAAATGAAAATTATCAGGACCCACCATGGACTTACTACCACAGAAACTCTGCAGCTGATATCCACCAATCTGTGTTTTGATGGGCACTCCAGGTACTTCTAAATATGCTAAAGTTTGAGAATCACTGGCATAGTAGTGGATTGAGGAGAGGGAAAAATAAAATAAGACAAACAAAAAACCTGGATTTCTTAGCTCTGTGAATTCAAAGATTGTTTATATTAAGTGGAAATCTCATTATTGGATGGATGAAAGAATAATTCTGGAGCCAGAAAAAAATTGGAAGAATCGGAATGAAAATACTACTCTTTCCTATTTAACCTCTCTGAATGTGCTGTTCTCAAAGATATAGTGCAGGATAATACTTAAGAATTTGGACTTGGAGCCAACCTATTTGGCTTTGAATCCAGTCCCATCATTTACCAACTGTATGACCTCAGGGAAGTCACTTAACTGAAGGATCTCAGGTATTTTTTTCATCTTCATTATTAAAACATGATAATAATAATAGCAAGTACTTGCTTGGGTTGTGGTCAGTATAAAATGCATTAATGCACTTCAAGAATTTTTATCAGTAGTCAAGCAGCATTGTCCCCTGAAAAATGCAGGGTATCATCATATCTGCCAGTACTGGGGAATACTCTCTGTTTTAGTTTCCTAGGCTGATTATAGCAAGGAAGATGAAATAGTTCATATTTAACAATAGGAATTTATTAGCCTACAGTTTTGAAGCTGTGAAAATATCCAGATCAAGGCATCAAAGGTGCAGGGCAATTTATGCTGGAACCTTCTCTTCCAGGTTTAGTTGCTTCCACCTTGCTTCTGTAGCTTTCCCTCCTCCTCTCCCTCTCCCATCATTCCATTTATAACAGACTCCAGTAAGAGGATGAAAACCCATTCTGAATGAGGTAGGGCACATCCTTTGCCAAAGTTAAAAGGTCCTACGCACAATGGGCTCACACCCATGGGAATGGATTACATTAAAAAACCTTTCTTTCTGGAGTTCATATACCTTCAAACCACCACACTGTCCTTGAAAGACTTTCCATGACATCCCACTATCTCTGTGATTAAGTCCATAATTTTATCCCTGCAGCCCTTTTGACCAGGACTTCTCAATATTTAATGTGCTCAGGAATCACCTGGGCCTTCTTGTTAAATGCAGATTCCAATTCAGCAAGCCCACAGCAGGGCCCACATCTCTGCATTTTTAAAAAGTTCCCAGGTGATTCCAGTGCTGCTGGTCCACCACCCACAATTTAATAACAACACTAGATTCTAACTCAAACTTTAGGATGTAGCACATTACTGTGGTGGAACATCAATTTATTAGAGACCCTTAAAATATGCTGTGGAAAAGTAGAAGAAAGAGTGGGTAATTTTGCCCACTTAGCCATCAGGCAAACTTGTAAGTGGTTGTTGATTATAAGGAAGATGAACTAGAAGACAACAGAAAAGTGTAAAAGTATTCTGTGAATGACTTTGATGTCAAGGGCACAGAGTTTGAATCTGATCTAGATAGCTGCAGGAAACCAGAGCAATGACTAAGAAGCAGAATTGGTCAAGTTGCAGGGCCAAGAGTTAGGCTTTTACAAATTGCTATGCTGAGTGCTCCACCACAGAGATGGGGAAAATACAACTTATGGCCATAGATTTATAGTGGCAGGATGTAATTTTTATAGATTCCTACACATCTTAGAGGGAATATTGTTTGAAAATAATTGCAAAACCCATTGGTTGAGGAGAAATTCAATTTGTTATTTTTTTTTTTACAGAAATAGTATTTTCCTCATATTCCTATTGTGAAGATGAAATGAATTGATAGATTCAGAGGATTTAAAACTTTTAGGATATAATTATTCCTGGCATGAAGGTAAGTGTTAGTTAATATTAGTTCTCATCATTAGTGAGGGATGTTTCCTTTGAAGAAATAATCATTTTTGTGAGAAAGAAGTAAAAGGCATGCCTCATGCATTATTTCCTTTAACACTTATAAAAACCCTAATAGATTAAGATGAAAGAGGTAAAATATGTTGCCCAATCTCACAGAATTTTTAGGAGCCGTGGGTGGATTAGAACTCAGTCTATAAAATAGCACATTCTTTCACTGCTGCATGCTTGTGGTTTAAGCTAAATCTTTGAACTACAGCTAATTCATATGAAAAAGGAAGATAATACTATCTTCTAGCTGCCATATGATTAAGGGGTAACGTATATTAAAAAATCTTACAGGATTATGATTAACAGGTCATTTACACTTGCCTTCATCTACAAACCCATCTGAACAACCACCATATTTAGTTTCTTAAAATATTTATGTTGGGCGGGCCACAGTGGCTCAGCAGGCAGGAAGGCTTGCCTGCAATGCCAGAGGACCCAGGTTCGATTCCCGGTGCCTGCCCACGTAAAAAAAAAATAATAAAATAATGATGTTTTAAAATAATGTTCATTAATATAAAACTAAAAACATATCAAGTTTTTAAAATGAATTTTTTAACATTAATTTTATTCTATATTATATTAACATTAATAATCTAAAAGGGGGAAAATAGAGTTAATTTCTAGTTTCAACACATGCAAACATATACACATGCAAGAATTATTCTAAGAGTAAAAGCTGCCACAGATAGTAAACTCCAGTGAGATTTATCTTCCTCCAGTTTCTCTAAAACACCATATGAGTCCCTAACTTTGGCTCCTTTTTTGACATTTACTTGGCTGGTAGGCTCTGCCACAGTCTTGGCATGGCTAACTCCTTTTTGTCATTTAGGTCCTCGCTCAAATGTCATCTCTTCAGAAAGGTCTTCCAGACCACTTAATCTTAATTAGCTCTCCATATTCCTACCTATCCAGTAACTCTTTACCATATGAGCCGTGTAGAGTTTCCTGAATGGATTGAATTTTGATAGGGTGAGGGGAGAGTGTAGATAATGGCAGGATGAGAGATCAGTGGAATCATAGAATACAGGCAGAAAAATGCAGAATGAAATCTTGGAACAGGGGTCTGATTTGATTAGTGAAAAATTTTTTTTCAGAAAGCGGTAAGGGGATTTAATGCAGAACAATGATAAATGTAAATCTGGGAAAATATAATGGATATGAATTAAGGACTTATGTGTTTATTTGTTTTTAAACAGGCATCATCAAAAACTTGGAGCAGGGCAAGAACAGGATTAAATGTTTATTTGATGTCATCTTCTTATCCTAACGTTTTTAAGTAATCTCCTCTAAATGCCCTTATCTTACTATTTCTTCCATCTTAGACTGCCTTATGATATCTTGTATCCTTCCATTTTTCTCGATTACACCACCAGTTTCCTAATGTTTTAACTGGATTAATGAAAACATCTCCTGTAGCCATTTTACCTCCAATCCTTTCTCTCTACCACAGTCAGTAATCTTTGTAAAATACAAACTTTCCATGTTACTTCCCTGCTTTGAAAATCCTCGAAAGTTTTCCGGTTTTATCAGGACATCTGAGTATGACTTGGGTGTCTTGAAACCCTTTGTCTTCTCCATCCTGACCTCTCTATACCAATCTGTCCCTCACCCCTAAGCTATTGCTTGTGTTGTTCTGCCTGAATTTCATATCCTGAACCCCAGATTTCCTGCCCCTCCACCTGAAATGCTCCCTTCTCTGTGCTTCCAGTACCATTTATTTATCACACTGAATCATAACTTAGTATTTCCATGATTATATCACGATGTCTATCTTTTTCACTCTTCTATTTATAGGACTCAGCACATTGCCTGGCAAGTAGTAGTCCGTAAAAAAATATTTGTCAGCCCAGGGCCTAGAGAAAAGAAAGAATGAATGCATGAAATGAATGAATGAAAACTGGAAAATAGAAAAGGTAGGAAGACTAAGCTTTTCTAACTGATTTTGTGTGCTACACAAATTAAAAGTTTCAGTTCTTGAAAATGAATGAATAAATTACCTCAACAATAATTATAATAACTACTTTTATTGAGCCATAAATATATGCCAAGTCAGTGCACGTAGTAATTTATCTAGCATTTAGCACAGTGTTTGGTATCAGTTAATATATATTTCTTGATTGACTGAATGTTATCCTCATGACACCCCAGAAACACAGTTACCAGTATGTTCTTCTCTTGTTTTATAGACAAGAGAAATTATATTCAATGTAGATAAGTAATTTCCCTAAATAACAAAGAGCACTGTATTATTCTAAAGGCTGAGAGTTTTCAACTATGTTGAAATTTTCTAACATTTAAAAATAATATCCCTTTCTCCTCACAATAAGTCTTGTATATAACCCCAATATACAAGGCTTATGCAAGTGGAGATTCTCTGGTTTGGGGTGATCCATTCCTCTCCTGTCATGTACATGCAAGTCAGTCCCTGAATCTCCAGGGATTCCTGCAAATATACAGTGTGAACTTAGCATGACTTATCCAGTCCTTGCTGCCTATCATAGCATGAAAGAGTTCTTATGATTACAAAATTAACACCCTTAATATAATTCCTTTTGGATTCTCTGCCTGTATATTTGAAATATAGTGCAATATATTTGATTCAGTCTGATAGGGTGTTTAGATGACCACAACAAAAGATGGACACAACAAGTGTTACTTGCAGGAACACAGTCCAAAAGTTCTGAAGCTTTACATTTAATAGTCTTCAGGCATGGGAAGGCTGAATTTAGGAGCAGAAATCTAGAAGAAAGGCTGGAGTCTGTTGAAGTTACTGGTAGGGTAAAGCCAAATGGTCACTAAATTAGGCCTATGTAGAAGGTAAATTTCATTTCTTCCCATACCAGGCAGTAGCACCCACACTATTCAAGAGAAAAGCCTACAGAAACTGAGGTGTTTATTTTGGGAAGTACCCCCAAGAACAGGAGTGAAGGACAGAAACAATGAAAGAGAAAATAAGGGTAAGTCGATCAAAGGGAACCTTATTTCTGTGGGTAACAGGCAATCCATTTCTTGGGCTCCCTCTAAGAGATTACAGTAGAAGGTATCCTGAATAGTTTTGTCTGCAGTTTTATTCATGTCAGTGTTGTTTGTTTAGGACTCAATCTCTGGGAAGGATCATCCTCTTGAAACTTTTCCCTGCATAATCCCAGGCCACAGCTTTTCATCAGAATTCAAATTATACTTGATCTAACCTTTAATATACAATGATATTTTCTTTGATTTCTGAGAAAAGAAATTTTTTAAAAAATGAAATACATGTATTTTATGTCTGTTTATTTCAGAATTTACATTTTACCTGAACTAAGCCTTTTCCAGAAATTAGATCTATAGGAAATTCTACAGCAAATTATACCTGATTTTGGCCTTTGTTCACATGAGGATACTGTGAATAATTATGTCTACTCGCAGACTGATTTGTGCTCAGATATTCCACCATTGTATATGAGAGTTGATTCCATTTTTCATGACTATAAGAAGCCATATATGAAATAGAGTAGAAGACTTAGACTGGGGAAATTATCTCTTGCCTCTTTATCTACTGGGTAAAACTGTATGAAGTAGCAATTCTGTGTAATTTATCATAAACACTCAATGCTGCCCTTTGAAAACTGTGCTTCAAATGGACATTTGCAGATTGCTGTTAAAAGCAAAGGGATAAATTATACCCACTACTGCACATACTGAATCAAGCAGCTTGGTATGAGGATTTAGGACAAATTTCCATTGTAGGCAATGTTTCCTCCAAGTTGAGAAGAATTTACAAAGCACCAGGCTCATCTCTGGAGATTTTAATTGTACAAAGAATTGCAAGGGAAACTGGAGAATGAGTGTCATTTTCCTCGTGCAGTCTACATTTTTTTGAAGACAACCTTAGAAAAAGAGGCACAAATCCTCAAGTTAGAAATCAACCCTGTCTCACCTTCTTGGAGAAGACCAACTCCACAAAAGGAATAAAGGTTTAGGAACTCATAGTAAACTGTTCACTTTTTTCTGAGAAGGATTATGATGACTTTCCTTTTATTTGTTAGAATATCTCTGTTAGTATGTCTCTCACTCAAAATTATGTAAAAATATCACATCTATCATTGAACTGTACAAGTCGTTTAAGAAGGTAGACCAGAAGGCAAGGACTTTTTGTTGTCATACAAACATAGAAACTGAACTCAAAAATACCAGGGGACATATGCAGTGTCTCCAAACTTGAGAGCAAAGGGGTTCCATCTTGTATTCTAATTCCAAATTCAATAGTCTATATGGTATTCAATACAGTAAATCTAATTTGTTTCCCTTTTTTCTTTTTCTGTGATAAAAAATAGTAAAAAATGAAATATTTTGGTCCTCCTTTTGGTTCTGCAAAATTTATTATAATGTCCCATGCAACTGGGACACATATTTGATCAGAATTTGAGTTTTTATCTTTATTGTTAAAATTATCTTAAGTATAGCATTATTGAGAGGAAAGCATTATTGTTAAGGAATAGAGATAAACATGTTTTGAATGGCAATGTCTTAACTTCCTAGAGCTGCTGTAACAAAGTACTACAAGCAGGGTGGCGTAAAACAACAACGAACATTTATTATCTTACTGTTCTCGAGGCTACAAAACTGAAATTAGGTTGTTAGCAGAGACATGCTTCCTTTGATGTCTGTTGGGGAAAATCTGTTCCATGTCTCTCACCTGGCTTCTGATGGCTGGCCAGCAACCATGGCATTCTCTCCTCTGTCTGTCTGTGTCCAATCCCCCCCTTGTTTTTTTTTTAATCCTCCCCTTCTTATAAGGATACCAGCCATAATGGATTAAGGGTTTACCCTCTTCCAGGATGAACTCATTTTAACTTGCATATATACACCTATAATATCCCTCTTTATAAATAAGGTCACATTCTTAGGTACTGGGGTTAAGGACTTCAACATGTCACTGTTTCCAAGGTAGGACTCTGTTATTTTGGAAGTTTATTATCTTAATAACATCTACTAAGATTTATTTCTCTTTTTTCACACCAAAGCCTTTATGTCTTCAAAATAGGTGATGAGAACAAGAAAACATTAAGACACTTTAGGGTATACATGCTCAGCAGTCAGGTAGGTTCACTCATCAGCCATGTGTTGTGGCCTTGTACTCTCCTTCACAGTGTAGACTATTAATAATGACAAATTGTTGATTGCAATGAAGCTGTGGAGATAGTCATAATTAGTTGAAACCCTAAATGGTAAATCTATGGTTTCAAGCAACTACCTGACACTCCAAGTTTGAACCTAAAGTAATTTACTAATGAATTGTTGTTGATAGTCATTAAAAAGGGTGAAGTTTAATGTGAAACAAAATGATTGCATGGTGGAATATTTCCTTCTTCTCCCTATATTCTCACCAGAATCTGCTTGAAGAGTTACCTTTCCTCAATGCTGAATGACCATAATTGCATAATGGCTTTCTTGTTGATATTAAACTAAACCAACAATTCTCAATTTTTTTTTATCTCGGTATACCTTTATGAATTTAAAATTATTGAGGATCCCAAAGAGCTTCTCTTACATGGGTTATATCTAATCATATTTACCATATTAGAAATTAAAAGTGAGAAATTGATAAAATATTTTATGGATTCAGTTAAAATAACACTAACAAGCTCAGTGCATGTTTATATAAATAATATTGCACAAAAATAACTTTATATTTCAAAATATAAGTTTAGTGCAAAGAGTGGCACTGTTTCACATTTTACAAATCTCTAATATGTGTCTTCATAGAAGATAGCTGAATTCTCTCATTTCTTCTTCATTCAGTCTGCTGAATACCACACATCATGAAGTCTAGACAATTTCACTGTACACTAATGTGAGAATGGGAGTAGAAAGACAACTGCTATCTTAGTATTATTATGAAAATAATTTTGAATTCATGAATCACTGAAAGGGTCTTGAGGATCTCCAGGTGTCCCCAGGCCACACTAGAAAGAATGTTTTCCAAAACCAATAATCCCTATCATTAACTTTTATCCAGCTAAGGTGTTCTAATTGTCCTCTGATAGGATTCTAATATTTCCTATATGACATCCAAAATGTAGTATAAGCAATTTGTAACAAGCAAAATGGGCATCTGAGAAGTCTTCAGTTACTAGAGGTTTCTGAAATTATTTTGCTTGAGCCAGAGAAAAGTTTCAAAGAGGTAGACATGGTCTCTTTGTAAATGATTATGGAATGTAGGATGTCAAAATGACTGGAAAGTATAGATTTATCAGATTTACAGAAGACATGCTGGGACCTACATAAAGCATTGTAAGAAGTTGTTTGCTTTTGTTTTCATTTTTGTTGCTGTTTTCTATTGGGCTTTGAATGCAATAGTCCATCCTGCAGGTAAGACAGCACAATCAAAACATTTCTCTAAGGTTCTTTAAACAAGAATGTTCTCTATCTTTACATAGTCATATTAGGGATTTGGGAAACTGAAGAGGGTGTTAGCACCTGTTAGAATTATATACCGTATAAACTGCCCTTTGGGCAATGGCCAGAATTTCTGGCTAAAGGGCTAAAGATGGACACATGTATACAGCCATTCATATGTTTCACTCCCTTTTTCCAATGGCTATATAGGTATATGCTGACATAACATTGCCTGCTGGCATAAGTACCATAAAAAGATATACAGTTTCAAAGTACTAATACGTTTGACCCCCGCAGTTAATATTCAAAGTGATGGTCAAGAAGGTTATAAGCAAACATCAGCTTTCTTTCACACCTCTCAGCTCATTCTGCAAATTAATATCATCTTGGGAGCATTCAAGACCCTGGATAATGAATGTTAACAGCAGTTCCTGTTGGCTGCCTCCGAGGATGCATTTATTTTTCTCATTATCTTTCACACGATCTTTTAGCTATTGTCTGCCACTGCTGCTCACTCAGGAAGCCACAGAAAGTGCTAAAGATGTCAAGAAGCAATAAGCCTCATTTATTTTTATGGCCTTCATCAGCATTTTTTTTTCTTTTTTCTCTCTCTCTCTCTCTCTCTTTTTTTTTAACTTAAAGGACTATAATAGAATCTGCTGATTAGAATCAGAACCGTATCTAAGTATAGAAATGAGACACCTTCTTTGAAGGTGATGGGCTATGGAAGGGCACTTTATCCATATGATACCTCTAGCAGATACTGAACCTGAAGTCAGTTAATGGGTATTTCTCCTTTCCTTTCTGGCTATAACCTAGACATTTCACAATTGATTAAATCTGATGATATTATGTAAGAGAGTAAATAACATACTTGGATGAATGAAAAATAAAAATGGAATAAAATATTGGTAGCAGGAATATTCAGGACAAAATCATATGCAAATGACTAGATAACAATATTACACTCCTTTAGCTATTACAAATGTACCCTTTTTTTGTTTTCATGTATAATAACAAAACATAATGAAAGCAAATGAGCATCAAAAGAAAGGTACAATGACACCAAAGATGATTTGATATTGCAGTGGGGCCCTCTCTGAATACTTCTTTGGACACGCCTGGCCATTTGGCTAAAGGACTTGGATAGAATTAAGCCTTAAGAAACCTCTTCCTCATTATCACAGAGCATGTCTAAATTGCACTTTGATCCCAGGTATTCTAAATTCTGCTTTCTCTGATAAAAAGAGTTCTAGGTCCCAGGGATGGGTGACAGAATGTGAGGTCAACATTGGAGGGATTGCAGACTTCCCATGCCAAAGTGAATTTACTGAAGCTGAAATCTTCAAAGATATATCTTTATAAATGCTAGCATCAATTTAGTGATGGTCATCATGATTAAGATAAAATCTACTGTTAACAAAATTCTAAAATATCTTGGAGGACTTATAATAGAAGCTTCTACGATAGAAGGATCTCCATTCTAGTTTAAACTTATTCCTTATTATGTAGTCATTCAATCAAAAGTATACCTGCAGATAAAGGTCTTAAGGTCTACGGAGTTGAAAGACAACTAAAGAGGATCAAGACAAAGACTGTGAGAAAGCCATGTCTTCAAGCCAAATTAAGTATATAGCTCTTCCAATACACCTTGCTTCTTATGGCCTCACTGTGTATTATAAACTGGGGAGTCACTGCCTGATAACTTACCTTCAAACTACATTTACAGCCTTTAATAACCTTTAAAATCAATAGGAATTCAGTGTTGTTTTCACAATAAAATAGTAGAATAGTAAATACTAAGAACTGTTCCTATGGTTTCAGAAGCATATGACTTGGAATATTATCTATTATTCACTATGGCAGATAGAAAAATAAAGTGAAAAGAACTTAGAACTTACTGTGTTCCAGTCATTATAGTAGTTTTATGTGCTGCACTACAGGCCTATGAGGGAAGTATTGCTAGTAAAATAAAAAAAAAATAAAAAAACTAACTAATGACATTGAAAATGTTAAAATTTAAATGGAGATAAAGACATATTTGTAAAACTTAAGGCAATATTTGGATAAATTATAATTGAAGTCCTATAAATTTCTGAGTGTAAATTAGAGACTTCATGTAAGATGTAGCATAGAATCATTTGTTCACTCAACAAATGTCCATTGTGTACATTCTGTATGCCAGGCACTGCCTTTGGTTCTGGAAAATGTCCCAGAAGCTTATAGTCTTATGAGCTTATATATATATATATATATATGAGTATTTCAGGAAAAGGCAATTTACTTGAACTGAGTTACAGAGTACACAAGTTTGAGGAAAAAGTGGTGGAATAGGGATGAAACCAAATATTAGTAGGTTTTGAAAGCCAGTTAAATTGCAGTCAGTGGCAATCCATCAGGGATCTGTTTTAATTGAATGGTCCAATCATTTCTACATTTCAAGAAATCCTTGTTGCTTTTGTGGAAGTTGCAACAGGGATTTCTAATTTGCATTCTTTTAATACTCCTACAGTTAATATACCACATATAACTAACCAATAGGCAACTTGTCATCTCAATGCTTGGACTAAATCCTCATTTCATCCTTCTTCATGTTATCAAGGGCCTGGAAATATGACTTTATCACCACATAAAAATTCTAAATCAATGTGCAAGTGATAAAGTCGAATAGAAATACCACTAGGCCATCAAAAGTACTTGTCAAGACTTTGATGCTATCTGTCTTTGAAGCTCTGGCCAAATCATTAACCACTGTGTCTCAGTTTTCTTAGATACAAAATGAGAATAATATTTCCCCATGGTTGGTATAGATGCCAATGAGCCCACATAGGACAGCTTTTGACAGATAGACAAAAAAAAATTCTTTCAGAGTGACCTCATAATTTACATTATTATATGCCTAATAATTCCCTGAAATGTAAAGAGAGAAATATTAAAAGAAATCTCTGAACTGCCACTCCTCCACAAATAGGAGGCAGCACCCAGTCCACCTCTCAGAAGAGTTCACAGAGTTCATTTTAGATTCTACCTAATAGCTTTAGTGGTGACAAAATCAGTAGGTGATAAATTATGGGAAGCCTTTCAATGAGGCATTCCTCTTTTAGGGGGGTAATGCAGATTGCATCATCCACTGTTACAGTATATGTATGGTTTACAGAAACAGGCTGCACGGCCTTAAAAATGTTAATGAGCCCAGTGGGACTGAGAAGTCCTACAGGAGAAATTTTATGAAGCAACTCTTCATTTTTAAAGGAACACCCTTAATTATCAAGAAGAAAGGAGAAAAAGAGAAGGAAGTTGAAAGAATTTTAGGGATCGAAGAAGCTAAAGACATCCTTTTCCAATCTCTTAAGATTAAACTTGGAAAAGGAGATGTGGAGGAATTGAGCCACTTCCACGAGATCACCCACCTAGGCATTATCAGAGATGGGATGGGGCTGCAACTCAATTTCTCTAATAATTCATTCACACCCTTTGCCACTATTCTCAATTTAGATGGTTTTATGACTGTGATTATTGAAAGAAAAGTTGCATCTAATTTTTCTTCCTGCTTATATTTAAATTCATGTTATATTTGGGTCAATTTTCTTTCTCCTCACAGTTTGCAATCTGCACAATTTGCAATCCTATAAATTTAGTATCATTTGGCATTTCTATTAATATGCCATTTATTCCCACATTGCAGATCTTTAATAAGAATGTTAAATAAGACCAGTCCTAGCATTTGTTGCTTTTTGTTTATAAGCCTTTCCTCAGTTCTAATCTGACTGATTTTCTTGTCATCTAAGCTCATTTAAAACAAATTTGCAAGTAAAATATCATCAGACATAGTATCAGATGTTTTCTAATGCCTAAATATATCACATTTTCCCTTCTATCCATTAATTTTGAGAATTTATCAAAGGAAGGAACTCAGCTTGTCTACCATGAATTTTCATTTATAAACTCCTGATGCTCAAGGTCTGTAATCCTCTTAATTTTAGTTCCAAATCATTCAACTATTTCATAAAATAGCTCAATTTGTTTTTTTAATATATAGAATTTTCCTCTTTCAAACCATGGTTGACAAAAAACTGGGGAGGGAGGAACCAAAAATATATTTGAAATTTATAAACAAATACCAGGCATCAAATGGCCTGGCCTCCTTTATCGAACATAGGTACAGTTCTGCAAGGAACTCTGGTCTTCTCATTCAGCCAACTGAATCCATTAAAATAGACTATGAAGGGTTATGAACTAAAATATGTTTATAGATCACATCTCCTATCAATTCTATATTATAAATATTCTTCCAATCTGAGTTTTCTGTCTGTATTACTACTGCTGCCTGTGGTTATATTCTTTCTGGTTCTCAGCTGGACTTTTCTAACAATTTCAACCCTTCTCTGTTATTTTATCTTGACCCTCTGATCAGGCCTCCTCAGCATCATCAGCATCTTATCAAAAAACACCAGAAATGTTGTCATGCCCCATTAATAGCACCTTATATTGTATATTTAAAAATTCAGATTTCTTAATAAGGCATAAAATGCCCTTTATAATTTGACCCCAAACTTCCTCTGAACACCAGTGCCTCTGCTTTTTCCAAACCTGATGTTTACATTTACCACCAAGTCTTCCTGTGGATCCAAATGCCCTCTCTCCTTTTCCCTGGAACATCCTCCATGACTCTCTTCTTTCTCATCTCAGTGAATGCTTTTTCAACCCACTCAGGCAGGTTAGGCACAGTAATTTGCTTATTTTATTCCCACTACCCTCTCTCATTGTGTTGCTAACAGAACTCAGAACTGTTTTAGGATAGATAC
The DNA here is from genome assembly GCF_023851605.1 of Tamandua tetradactyla. Lineage (NCBI taxonomy): Eukaryota > Metazoa > Chordata > Mammalia > Pilosa > Myrmecophagidae > Tamandua > Tamandua tetradactyla. The sequence goes on along the minus strand of NC_135334.1, from coordinate 63,257,902 downwards.
TAATTCTGCTTTATCAGGCTTTCCCTGGTTACCAATGTAGAGAAAACTTTAAGCTTTGTTGGATTAGTTTGTGAATGCTCTAAGAAATTTTGAACATAGTAGTGTCCATTTGGAAAATAGACACTTCCCCAGTCCTGCCTTTTATTCCTGCATTTATTTTCACATCTGCCACCCCAAGCTACACCAAATTGTCTACTCTATAAGCACCAGGCTACTTACTTTGAAGAGTAAAAATATTCTTATGTAGCTTACAAATTTGACTCAATCTCTTTTTCAGTAAAGGTGCTACAATGCTTAGCTTTTTTTTAAATCTGAACACCTAGCATCAATTTCCAGTCATTAGTTTTCCCTGTACATTAGTAATCATTACCAAATTTCTAGAATATTTTGTTCTCTGTTTCTTCTATGCATTTTTTCCCCTAGGATCTCAAATTGATTTATGTGACCTTGTTCGTCTGTCCAGTCCTTCCCCAACTCTAATCTATTGCAGAAACTTAAGACCTTCAGCCTACGGTATCCACCACACCTGGTATGGCAGCTTGGAGTTACATAACTCAGAAAACATGTTCTCAACCTTAATTTTAATCCATCCCTGTGGCTGTGAATCCATTGTACAGAGGACCTTTTCATGAGGTTACTTCAGTTATGGTGAGGCCCAACTGAATGAGGATGGGTCGTAATCCTACTACCAGGAGTTCATTATGAGCAGAGTGAAATTCAGACACATAGAGAGAAAGCCACATGAAGAAGCTGAAAGTCAATGAAATCCAGAGAAGCCACGACAGGCTGTCATGTGCCTTAAATGTCAAAGACCAAGGATCACCAGCAAATAGTCCCAGAACACCATAGTCTTCTGGGAGAAAGCAGCACCTTGAATTTGGACCTGTCTTACCACAGCAATCTTCAGTGCTTCACACTTCATTATATTCATCATTTAATTGTGTATTCCCCACTAGATTATAAATTCTAAGAAGACAGAAACTCTCTCCTTCTTGTCAACTTTTATTCCTCAATGTCTAGCACAGATTTGATGCTCCCTAAATACTGTGTATTTGTTGAAAGACGTTATGTCTTCATCTCCTTGGACTTCAGATTCCTACCCAGCTCATGACAATCTCTCTCTGTTTACTTTCAGTGCCTCCTGTTCTCTGCTCTACCCCAAAACAATAGGAACCCCAGTCAGTCTCCTTCCTATTCTGTAAAAGTGGAGGGAATTTAAACAAAATGTTCATAAAATGACTTTAACACTTTGCTCCCACAAGAGTGACAGTCCCATTCCTAGCTAATTTGTGACTAAACTCAACAATTTTAGTTATATTTTATGTAAAGGATGTAAAAGACCTATAAATCACCCTGTCAACCTGAATTCAAAAATTCTGACTTGATCGATATATTCACTTTGCCCCTTGTTTGAGAAATAGTTTTTCCTAACCTTATAAGAAAAAAAAGAGTATTTCAGGATATATTTTGGTTTTCCATGTGTACCCTTCTCTCCCTGTCATAAAATCACCAAATCTACTATCAAATATAACATTAAGGTGGGTTAGTGATTTGGTGAATGAATACGAAGTGACTTTAGGTTTCTGAATAATAATTAAATTGCCATGAACAACACTGCAGTCTCGCTTCCCCTCTTAAGTGAGAAGAAAAAATGAACTTGAGGTAAAAAAAGAAATGCAATTATCCATGTGGCACTTAGTACTAAGGAATTTTGCCTTAACTCTATCATTGTCCCATCTTCTGCTCCTATCTCAGCCTTTGAATTCCTTTCATTTACTTTACTTCCATACACAGACTGTTCTTAAAAATTTAATATGAGGTTGCCATTAGAAATTTCCTCATTGTTCATTTATGGTAGATGAGGGTCACCTCTGTTTTCTTTTTTCACCTTGGAGTAGAAATCTGAGTATTCGCTTTCAAAGAGAATGGGCTTCTGAAGTATGAGGTAGAATGAACCTACCAGCTTAAATGACTTTTTAATTATTTTATGCAGATGGGTGTGGTCTAGCATGGAAATTGAAAATCTTTTGAGAGGTATGGAATGTTCTAGATTACAGTGAGGCCAAAGTAGACCTAATTCTCAGAAGTAAGAGACAGATCACCTAGTTAAATCCTCTCAGTAGCCTTGTAAAGTTTGTCAACCTGTAATTCAGTGGTTCACAAACTTAGGTGCACTTGATAATCACTTAGGAAGCTTTAAAAATACAAATGTCAGTGCCTCTCTTCCAGGGATTATGATTTAGTTTTGTTTGAGATTTGAACATCTGTAGTTGAGAAAAAAACAAAAAACAAAAAACAAAAAAAAACTACAGGAGACTATAAGTGCAGTCAATTTTGAGAATCATGCATTTAATCTCATCAATTTAGAGCAGGAATCTGTGTTATTTGGCCACTCCCATTGAACCAGGGCAGTGCCCAAGTCAAGCAAATTGAAGGAAGGCAATAAGTTAACAGTTGCAGCCCATCAGCTGGTACAGCTTAGAAATAACCTTTCTGCCATACTACTTTACTTTATTCAAAGATTAAAATGCAGATTTCTTACTAAGGCATACAAGGCTATGCATAAGATACTTATATCTCCAATCATATCTTATACCATCTTCTCCTTCATTCATTATGCATCAACCACACTGTTTTATGTTTCTTAAAGGTATTTTTTTCCACACCTAATCTCTTTTGATTTCTTACATTGAGAATGGTGGTTCATTTTCGTCTTTTGGTTCTCTGCTCAGATATCATCTCTGCAAAATAGTTTTCCCTCACTGATCTTATTCAATTACTCACTCAATTTTGATTCTTCACATCATAAACAAGGTGATTTTCTTGTTCATATTTACTGTTTTATTGTATGTCTTTCGCCAGACTGTAAGGTTGTGAGAGCAGATTATTGTTTCTTTTGTTCATCATTTATCCCAGCATAGTGCCTGTCACATAGCAAGGAAAATAAAAATTGATAAATTGACAAGTTGACGTATTAAGTGAATGAATGAATGAAAACTTGAATGAATAGACATGCTTCCTGAATTCCTAAGGTATCTTTAATTGTGTTGTGCATTAAGTTGTAGCCTCCTCCAACTTTATCATGTCTTTATTTAAATCTCTCTGTTCAAACATCCATCTACCTTCTACCCACCTTCCATCCACCCTCCCTCCATCCATCTCTCCATCCATCCATCTTTTATTTCCTTATCCATAGATTATATGTAACCTTATGTACAAGGAAAATGAAACAGTCTTATAGTAACATGACCTAGGTTCAATTCTAGGCTCTTCCTCCTTCCCATGTGACTTTGGAGTAATTGTCTAATGGGTCTTGGTTTCCTCAGTTATTAAGAGAGATTAAATACCCCCTTGCATAATTTTAAATGTTAAACCTTTTCAAACGAAAAGATATTAATTTTTTGAAGTGTAAGATTAATTGCAAAATAAAGTACACAAACTATATAACTGATAGGTTTTTACAAAATGAAAACACCCACATAACAACATTTAGGTAAAGAAATAGAATATTACCAGTTTTTCAGAAGCTTCACTGTGCCCATGCCAGTCAAAAATCACTGTCTTCTGACATTTGTCACATCATATATTAATTCTAATTGTATGTGAACTTTATAGAAATGGAATCATATAATATATATTGTCTCACTTCACTGGCTCAGTATTATGCATGTGACATTAATTCTTATCATTTTTACACATACTTTGTTCACTCTTTATATTGCTAGTATTAATATAATATATAAATTTTCCATAATTTAACTCACATATGAACTTGCCAAAACCAGTAGGACTTTGTAGCTTTGCCCAACCCAAATTGACTACCTATAGAATAGTGAGCAAAATAACCATTTGCTATGTTAAGGCACTAAATTTAAGGTGATTTGTTGCACAGCAAAACCTAACTGATGCCAGGATAGTAAATCTGGTTTATTTCAATGGAAAAATTGTTGCAAATACCAAATCAGTTAACCTATGAGACAAAATGTCATTTTGCTTAGCAAACTGGCTATGCCATAATTAATACTTTGTCTGAAAAAACTGACGATCCAAGTATAAACTTAAAAACTTGTAACAGCTAAAAAGGAAAAAAAAAACTCACTAGACTTTACTAGTTGGACGCTTTGAGTAGTTCACATTAAAAATGCTTCTATTTCAGTGTGAATCTCAAAGTAAAAAAATACAGCAAGGTTTGTCTCTCAATGACAGTTTTTCTAGGTTTATGCATTTTTCGGCTGCGTTTGTAGTTAGTGTGTTCCTGTGACTGGGTTGTAATCAATGGAAGGTGAGAAGTCATGCATGATTCATTTAGGTCTATTTAAAAAAATCTTCCCGCAGGCAATCCAATAAGATGATTTGTAAAATTATTAAATTAATTATCTCGATTATTTCAACAACTTCAAAATTTAATCAGTTTTCTGGCCTTCAACTAGATTGATTGTGAATTGTTAAGCAATCGATGCAGTAAGAAAGCTGAATTATTTCATGGATATAGAACAGTTCATTCAGGATTTCAAAGCATTCAGAGAAAAAAAATCTCATAATTTTTCATGAAACTGCTCATGAATTATTCTTATAGAAAGAAGTATGAGAGGATGAGTAGTAGTCAGATGTGAATCCCTTGTGGGAGAATTCTGGCATTTGATTTGAACTCCCTAAATCCCATTTTCTCCTTTATAAAAAGGAGATAAAGATATGTACATTTTATGGCATTTTGATGATTCATTAAAATATAGAGAGCATGCAGTTTAGTTCGTGGTTCAGAGTTACTCGAGTCAAACAAAAGTTAGTTCCCTCTGCTAACTATATAGTCCTCTCATTAGGATGATGACAATTTTGTTGATTTTTCTTCTGGTTGAGATGATTTAAGCGGAATCATTTCAACTCACCTTGTTTTTCTACTCCTACAGGCAAAACTTAAAAAATGGCTATCTGAAATTAAGAATGCAGTGTGTAGAACAGAGGTTTCTTCTGTGGGAAGGCAACTGTATTTATTTGCAATATACTTTAATAAAGCACATTAAAATACTTGACTTTAAAGTATAAGTACCTCTTTACCCAATACCATAAACAGATTTTAATGAAAAAATTTGATCAAGTTGAGATGAATTACATTTCACACAGCATGCATTTAATACAACATGGATTTAAAAACCCGCAGGCAGAAGATAGTCTCCTGTGTCTCTAGTGCTAAGTACATTGTCAACAATCTCAATTGATGATAATAATTTGAAGGCCTTTGCAGTTTAATCAAATTTCAGAGATTCTGTTACTCATCTGCAGTTGTCAGATTGAATACAATGCAGGTAAACCCTATTTCTACTGCTGAAAAAAAAAAAGGTATTTCATGCTTGAAAAGATTAAGTTTTTCAATTTTTAATGGCATGGGTGTGAGCTGCATGAATAAAGACTTAACACTAACATTGTTTTCAAACATTTGAGAGAGACCGAATATAAAGTATTTAAGAGTCTAATCCTTGCCATATCTTTCATACTGATGATTTCCTCAGCTTCTAGGTAGGCATTGTGTCATTGACAGTAAATGCACATCAGCCTGAAAAATCAAACACCCTCCAAATGTGCACTTTTTTGTAGCCAGCCAATACACATCTGCCATTCATAATTTTATGAAAACATCTGGCAGCCTCTAACTATCTTCAATCAGAACAAAATCACGGCATAACAGATTAAAGAACTGCTCCTCCCTGTGTGAAATAAAAGTTTCATCTTCTCTAAACTCTCAAGATCTTGAGTACAGGCTTCTAGTATATGGCTGTGCAAGGTAGAATCATGGCCCCCATGATTTCTGCTCATTGGTGGAACTTCCATGATTATGTTGTATTATATGGCAAAAGGAACTTTGTAGATGTAATTAAGGTTATTAATCAGCTAGCTTTAAAATATAGAGATTAATGTAGATTGTCTCGGTGATCCCAGCGTAACCATATGAGCCCTTAAAAGGCAGAGGAGGAAGGAAGGAGGGGAAGCCAGAGTGAAGCAAGAGAAAGACAAGACAACATCGCAGGCTTGCAGATGACGGGGGCCATGTGGCAAGCAGAAGAAGGAACAGAATTCTGCCAACTAGAATGGGCTTGAAAAAGGAACCCAAGTTCCAGATGAGAACTGCAGCCCAAATGATACCTTGATTTTGGCTTGACCCTTGAGAGAATCTAGCCATACTGTGTTAGACTTCAGACCTACAGACTTTAAAATTTTTTTTGGTACATGGTTGTGTTAGTTAGATTCAGTTGTCAACTTGGCCAGGTGAGCATACCTAGTCTTGGTGCTGCGGACATAAGCCAACGGTATGTGAACCTCATCTGTTGCCAATTACATCTGCAGTCAGCTAGGAGGCATGTCTGCTGCAATGAGTGATGTTTGACTTAATTGGCTGGTGCTTAAATGAGAGATTGCAACGTAGCACTGCTAAGCAGCTCGGCATTCCTCATCTCAGCACTAGCAGCTCAGCCCAGGCCTTTGGAGATGCAGAAAGAAGTAACCTTGGGGAAAGTTGTTGGAACCCAAGGGCCTGGAGAAAAGACCAGCAGCGACCATCTTGTGCCTTCCACATAAGAAAGAACCTCAGTGGAAAGTTAGCTGCCTTTCCTCTGAAGAACCAACAAAATAAATCCCCTTTTATTAAAAGCCAATCCGTCTCTGGTGTGTTGCATTCTGGCAGCTAGCAAACAAGAACAATGGTCCAGGAATCAAACCTGGGTCTCCCACATGGAAGGCGAGCATTCTACCATCAACCACCTGTGCACCCCAGACTTTTAAAAAAATATTTTTATTAAGAAATCATCACACACATACAATCCAAACATAGTATACAATCGGTGGTTTACAATATCATCACATAGCTGTGTATTCATCACCATGATCACTTTTAGAACATTTGCATCACTCAGAAAAATAATTTTTTTTAAAAAAAAGAAAAACTCATATACCCTATACCCCTTACTCCTCCCTCTCATTGACCTCTAGTATTGCAATCTACTCAAATTTTTTTACCCCTTATCCTCCCCCATTATTTCTTTATTTTTTTAATCCTTATTTTTTCACTCATCTGGATAAAATGAGCATCAGATGCAAGGTTTTCACCATCACATGCAGACCTACAGACTTTTGAAATAACAAACAGCTACTGTTAAAAGCTGTGAAATCTGTAGCAACAGAAAAAGAAAATTAGCACACTGGTGTTTTGGGAGTTGGACATGCTTATACCCTATTTCACAGCCTTGGTGGTAGTTTAGAGTTTGAGTACATCTAGTTGTACCTTGCAAGTTGGCTGAAAGTCTCAGGATGCCTGGAAGTTTCCTATATGTCCTTCCCTGGACTTTCCCCAGGACCATTTTGTCCTTCTGCTGATTATTTAACCAGAACTGCATGTTGCATCATATCTGCAGATGCATAACTAATATATATAATCATTTTGAGAGATATTTTCACCACTGTAGCCCCTTGGAACAATTCCTGTCTAGAGCAAATGGCTTACAACAGACAACACCAATCTTCTAAAGGTAATAGTCCATACTCCTTTTTTTGAGAATTTTTTAAAGGGATTAAAAAACCACACTATGGCACATAAATCTACTAAGAGTGTGGATCATGGTAACTGATGCCAGCAACTAGTTTATATTCAATACCATTAATCTCTTGGACATGACAAATCTTTGTAGCAGGAGGGAATAAGTTCCAGATAATACACATTTGAAGTAATGAATAACTCTCCCTGTGAAGTACTTTAATGACTCTCCTTGTCAGATTTAAGATTTTATTATTAACATTAGAAAATGGAAGCACAAAAAGATACAGTCGCAAATCAATTTCACTGCTCTCTCATAATGAGTCCCTAATTGACCTCAATTTCTGATACAGTTGCGTATTTCCTTCCATACTTAATTTTAATGACATGTATGGTAGGATTTAGTGACTGGGCATACAGAAATTTATTTTAACCCTCTATATTTTATGTAGAGTTTAGTAGATGAAATGTAAATCATCACCACATTAATATAATAGGGAGTACATTTATATCTCTTTATAGGTTAGAGTATGATCACTTTGTGAAATTATTGTTTCATTTATCTCATTAAAAATATATGATAAGTAAAAGTAACTTAAATGCTAATGTTCATTCTATAAGGACCCATGGAAGATGATTTAATTTTTTAAATGTCTCATATAGAAATGCTGCTATTTTTTTCCTTAAAATGGACTAATTGCCATATTGAAAAAGATATGAAATATAAACACAGTTGAATTTTCAAATGGTTTAAACTCTGATGTATGATATCTTGTGTACTACAAATAAGCATTTTTTTCCAAAGATTATGCATATATTGGTGTATGTGTGCTTAAATTAACATTATTAATTTCAATGTCCTGGCAATATTGAAAACTGTGTCATTACAATGATGAAGTCTTATATTTTTGAAGACCATACCGTCACTTCACCCTTCCTAATATAAGTCTACTCTGATCTAATTCACTTTTAGTTTTTTAAATTTAATTAATTACCTTGTGCAGAGGGATATATATCTTTTAATTTTCATGATTTAGTGGAAATAGAAAAGGTATTGCAGTCGGACAAACATCAGTTTCATGACAGACTCTAAATCTTGCTAGTTCTCAACCTTGAAAAACAATTTGAACTTTCTGAACTTAAATTTTTCTCACCTGAAAATGGGAAAGTACGTCTACTTAGAAGAACTCTGAAGATAATTTGAGATAATGTATTTAGTTTGCATAATACAATGCTTAGCACCTAGTGCACACATGAAATTCAATAAATATAACTAATATGATAGTGGTGATGATTGTGATGATAATAATGACCACAAATGACAACTACCAAATATTCCAGGAAATTTTCTTTGATTTCACCCTCATTCTTCTCTAGGATTTCATTTGTTCATTACACCATTTGTACACAGAAGTATTTCCTGAGCACTGACATTATGTTAAATATTATACAAGATACTGGGACTAGGGACTCTAATAAGCAAAACTTTTGCTAAGAAGAAGAATTGCTTGTTTTCCATGCCCTTTTTGCAGATTTATGTAAAGTCTACAATGGACTTTTCATGCTCCACTTTGTATTTTGCATTGTAGTTTTTATCTTTTTATTTTCAAGATTATATATTTTGTATCCCTAACTGGAAAATCTACTCTTAATGAAGAGAGCTTTTATTTTTACTTATCAAAATACTTAGTAAATCTTTTATTTCGAGATGGCTATTAGATAAATATTGAATTACTGAAAAGTAAATGAAATAATGGAATCAATATATGACTTCAGATGGGTGAAATGCAATTTCATGTCCCTTTTCCTTTTCTCCATGTTCCCAAGCTCCAAACACATGACACTACTCAGCTTTCTCAGAACTTTCTTTTTTACTCCTTCGACGAGGCATGTGGTGATTTCTGTGCTTGGAGATCCTTCCATCACTATCCTTTTTCTTTTTAATACTCCACACCCATTCTCTCAACCTACCCCATTCAGTGTTGACTCTTGCTTCCAATCTGCTCTAAGAACATCTTGTTTATCCAACAAATGGTGACCATCAGTCTCTGTGTCAAGCACTGTGAATACAGAGTGGTTAATGACTACACTAACCATCTTGATTTGCTTGAACTCCCACATTATCCAGGGGAGGACTGAGTCAACTGGGAATCTGATGAAGCACCTCTAGCATGTCAGGCTCACAATTCCTAGAGTGTTCAGTGCATTTCTGCAGCTACAGCCACTGCAAGTCTACCAGAGAGAACCAATTTAAGCTAGTTACAGAAAACATCATTGGCAAACATCTTGCCTCTGTGGTATCTGAACTGGCCCGCCTGCTCAAAGACACACCACCCAAAACCACCCCTAACAGTGCCCTACTCCCTCTTAAGGCAGCCCAAATCCCAGATAACCTATAAAAGCCACTCTTTAAATCCCAACCCCCAAGTAGATGCTTCTTTCTGGCTCTGTTTCACATACATGTTTACTTTTTCTCAATAAAATCTCATTCTTGCCTTTGCAGAAAGTCCCCTGGTTAGTTCTTTTGTAAACAACTACCAATGATTGAAGTCTACAGGGGTGAACAAAAAAGACATATATTTTTTTTTTGCCTTCATTGAGATCACTAACAAAAAGCTGAAGAATTATTAAGCAAATTTTATGTAAATATTTAATAAAATACAGTTGCCCTTTGAACTACAAAGTACAGGGTGCTATGTGAGTTTAAAGGTTGATATGTAAATTGGTAACTGGAAGACTTAACATGATCTAAGATGTTAGTGGAGTTTCTAGCAGGAGTGATTTTGAGACTGAGCTCCAAGGAAGTAAATAAGGAAAGATTACATAAGATATTGGGCAATGGGAGTCCAATGAAAATTTACATGATGAATGACTGATAGGTACCAGAAAGTTTTCCTTGCAAAGGGTTCTTTTATTAGTTGATGAGCTTCTTAATCCAGGCCTGGGCCCTCAGTGTCTTTAGATTCACGTCCTCTAGCATAATGTACATACAATGGGTAACTGGTGTCTAACAAATGTTTATTGTGTTGGGAAGGAGAAGAACTCATTAGGTCTCAAACATTTGCATGTGCATTTTCAGGAATGCCAAAGCCACTTGATTTCTTTCCTCAGGAGCCTGGGGTTTAATCCTCTGCACAAAAACAACTGACAGGGATTTAAATTGCTTTAAAAGAGGAGGGATTCATCCCTACTCTCCACTTGTTTCAATTTGTAACTGGATTTTTCCACTCTGAAGGTAGAAGGAAAATGGGAAGGGAAACAATATTGAGCTTCTACTGTTGTAGCAGGCACTTTGTTATGCCCTTTACTCTGTTAAGAAGCACTTCCCGGGCGTCTGGGGCAAGAATGGCAGAACAGTTATTGGGGGAGTGGAGACGATACAGAGCAGCTCCCAGAGCCACGACGGAGATCAAAAGGATGGCGTACCCCATCCTGAAACGGCTGACTGTCTGGGAGAACCAGCTCCGGTGAGATCACCGAGGGGCGCAGGCTTTCCCGGGCGGGACGGCAAGCGGCCAGAGTCCCTCCCTTCCTCCTTCCCAGGCCAGCTGGCAGAATTGGGCAGGCGGTCCCTCAGGCTGCAGCGGCTGGCGCCCCCACCACGCGAGGCCCCCCGGACCAACTGAGAGAGTTAGATCAGAAAACCCCAGACCGCGGAGAACGGTGACCGGGGGGGTCCCTTCCAAACACGTGACTCCCCGGTCCGGCTGGGAACGGTGCACTCTCCCGGGCTGCGGCGGCTGGCGCACTCCCGCCATGCTTGGCGCCTCGGGCCGACTAGGAAATTCAGTCAGGCACTCTCCCAGGCTGCGGTGGCCGGCGACCCTCCCCGCCTTCAGACCCCCGGGCCGGCTGGCACTCTTCCAAGCTGCTTTGGCTGGCGAACCTCCCCCACGGCAAGAGTTTTCCAAAGTGAAAGGACCCACAGCACCTTTTACTGGTGGAACCCGCAGACAAACGTGTGCCACGAACGCCACCTACTGGGCAGGATAAGAAAAATAGAACCCAGAGATTTCACAGAACGATCTTTCAACCTGTTGGGTCCAACACCCAGGGAAATCTGACTAAATGCCCAGACGCCAGCAGAAGATAACAGATCATGCTCAGTAAATTGAAAATATGACCCAATCAAAGGAACAAACCAATAGTTCAAACGAGATACAGTAGCTGAAACAACTAATGCTGAATATACGAACAGAAATGGAAAACCTCCTCAAAAACGAAATCGATAAATTGAGGGAGGACATGAAGAAGACATGGGCTGAACAAAAAGAAGAATAGAAAAACTGAAAAAACAAATCACAGAGCTTATGGAAGTGAAGGATAAAGTAGAAAAGATGGAAAAAACAATGGATACCTACAATGATAGATTTAAAGAGACAGAAGATAGAATTAGTGATTTGGAGGATGAAACATCGGAATTTCAAAAAGAAACAGAAACTATCGGGAAAAGAATGGAAAAATTTGAACAGGGTATCAGGGAACTCAAGGACAATATGAAGCGCACAAATATACGTGTTGTGGGTGTCCCAGAAGGAGAAGAGAAGGGAAAAGGAGGAGAAAAACTAATGGAAGAAATTATCACTGAAAACTTCCCAACTCTTATGAAAGACCTAAAATTACAGATCCAAGAAGTGCAGCACACCCCAAAGAGATTAGACACAAATAGGCGTTCTCCAAGACACTTACTAGTTAGAATGTCAGAGGTCAAAGAGAAATTGAGGATCTTGAAAGCAGCAAGAGAAAAACAATCCATCACATACAAGGGAAACCCAATAAGACTATGTGTAGATTTCTCAGCAGAAACCGTGGAAGCTAGAAGACAGTGGGATGATATATTTAAATTACTAAAAGAGAAAAACTGCCAACCAAGACCCTATATCCAGCAAAATTGTCCTTCAAAAATGAGGGAGAAATTAAAACATTCTCAGACAAAAAGTCACTGAGAGAATTTGTGACCAAGAGACCAGCTCTGCAAGAAATACTAAAGGGAGCACTAGAGTCAGATACAAAAAGACAGAAGAGAGAGGTATGGAGAAGAGTGTAGAAAGAAGGAAAGTCAGATATGATATATATAATACAAAAGGCAAAATGGTAGAGGAAAGTATTATCCAAACAGTAATAACACTAAATGTTAATGTACTGAATTCCCCAATCAAAAGACACAGACTAGTAGAATGGTTTAACAAACAGGATCCTTCTATATGCTGTCTACAGGAAACACATCTTAGACCCAAAGATAAACATAGGTTGAAAGTGAAAGGTTGGGAAAAGATATTTCATGCAAATAACAACCAGAAAAGAGCAGGAGTGGCTATACTAATATCCAACAAATTAGACTTCAAATGTAAAACAGTTAAAAGAGACAAAGAAGGACACTATATACTAATAAAAGGAACAATTAAACAAGAAGATATAACAATCATAAATATTTACGCACCGAACCAGAATGCCCCAAAATACGTGAGGAATACACTGCAAACACTGAAAAGGGAAATAGACACATCTACCATAATAGTTGGAGACTTCAATTCCCTACTCTCATCAATGGACAGAACATCTAGACAGAGGATCAATAAAGAAATAGAGAATCTGAATATTACTATAAATGAGCTAGACTTAACAGACATTTATAGGACATTACATCCCACAACAGCAGGATACACCTTTTTCTCAAGTGCTCATGGATCATTCTCAAGGTTAGACCATATGCTGGGTCACAAAGCAAGTCTTAACAAATTTAAAAAGATTGAAATCATACACAACACTTTCTCGGATCATAAAGGAATGAAGTTGGAAATCAATAATAGGCAGAATGCCAGAAAATTCACAAATACCTGGAGGCTCAACAACACACTCTTAAACAACAAGTGGGTCAAAGAAGAAATTGCAAGAAAAATTAGTAAATACCTCGAGGCGAATGAAAACGAAAACACAACATATCAAAACTTATGGGACGCAGCAAAGGCAGTGCTAAGAGAGAAATTTATTGCCCTAAATGCCTATATCAGAAAAGAAGAAAAGGCAAAAATGCAGGAATTAACTGTCCACTTGGAAGAACTGGAGAAAGAACAGCAAACTAATCCCAAAGCAAGCAAAAGGAAAGAAATAACAAAGATTAGAGCAGAAATAAATGAAATTGAAAACATGAAAAAAATAGAGAAAATCAATAAGGCCAGAAGTTGGTTCTATGAGAAAATCAATAAGATTGACGGGCCCTTAGCAAGATTGACAAAAAGAAGAAGAGAGAGGATGCAAATAAATAAGATCAGAAATGGAAGAGGAGACATAACTACTGACCTCACAGAAATAAAGGAGGTAATAACAGGATACTATGAACAATTTTACGCTAATAAATACAACAATTTAGATGAAATGGACGGGTTCCTGGAAAGACATGAACAACCAACTTTGACTCAAGAAGACATAGATGACCTCAACAAACCAATCACAAGTAAAGAAATTGAATTAGTCATTCAAAAGCTTCCTAAAAAGAAAATTCCAGGACCAGACGGCTTCACATGTGAATTCTATCAAACATTCCAGAAAGAATTAGTACCAACTCTCCTCAAACTCTTCAAAAAAATCGAAGTGGAGGGAAAACTACCTAATTCATTCTATGAAGCCAACATCACCCTCATACCAAAACCAGGCAAAGATATTACAAATAAGAAAACTACAGACCAATCTCCCTAATGAATATAGATGCAAAAATCCTCAATAAAATTCTAGCAAATCGTATCCAACAACACATTAAAAGAATTATACATCATGACCAAGTAGGATTCATCCCAGGTATGCAAGGATGGTTCAACATAAGAAAATCAATTAATGTAATACACCATATCAACAAATCAAAGCAGAAAAATCACGTGATCATCTCAACTGATGCAGAGAAAGCATTTGACAAGATTCAACATCCTTTCCTGTTGAAAACACTTCAAAAGATAAGAATACAAGGGAACTTCCTTAAAATGATAGAGGGAATATATGAAAAACCCACAGCTAATATCATCCTCAATGGGGAAAAATTGAAAACTTTCCCCCTAAGATCAGGAACAAGACAAGGATGTCCACTATCACCACTATTATTCAACATTGTGTTGTAGGTTCTAGCCAAAGCAATTAGACAAGAAAAAGAAATACAAGGCATCAAAATTGGAAAGGAAGAAGTAAAACTATCACTGTTTGCAGACGATATGATACTATACGTCGAAACCCCGGAAAAATCCACAACAAAACTACTAGAGCTAATAAATGAGTACAGCAAAGTAGCAGGTTACAAGATCAACATTCAAAAATCTGTAGCATTTCTATACACTAGTAATGAACAAGGTGAGGGGGAAATCAAGAAATGAATCCCATTTACAATCGCAACTAAAAGAATAAAATACCTAGGAATAAATTTAACTAAAGAGACAAAAAACCTATATAAAGAAAACTACAAAAATCTGCTAAAAGAAATCACAGAAGATCTAAATAGATGGAAGGGCATACCGTGTTCATGTATTGGAAGACTAAATATAATTAAGATGTCAATCCTACCTAATTGATTTACAGATTCAATGCAATACCAATCAAAATCCCAACAACTTATTTTTCAGAAATAGAAAAACCAATAAGCAAATTTATCTGGAAGGGCAGGGTGCCCCGAATTGCTAAAAATATCTTGAGGAAAAAAAACGAAGCTGGAGGTCTCGCGCTGCTGGACTTTAAGGCATATTATGAAGCCACAGTGGTCAAAACAGCATGGTATTGGCATAAAGTAAGATATATCGACTAATGGAATCGAATAGAGTGCTCAGATATAGACCCTCTCATCTATGGACATTTGATCTTTGATAAGGCAGTCAAGCCAACTCACCTGGGGCAGAACAGTCTCTTCAACAAATGGTGCCTAGAGAACTGGATATCCATATGCAAAAGAATGAAAGAAGACCCATATCTCACACCCTATACAAAAGTTAACTCAAAATGGATCAAAGATCTAAACATTAGGTCTAAGACCATAAAACAGCTAGAGGAAAATGTAGGGAGATATCTTATGAAACTTACAATTGGAGACGGTTTTATGGACCTTAAACCTAAAGCAAGAGCACTGAAGAAGAAAATAAATAAATGGGAGCTCCTCAAAATTAAACACTTTTGTGCATCAAAGAACTTCATCAAGAAAGTAGAAAGACAGCCTACACAATGGGAGATAATATTTGGAAATGACATATCAGATAAAGGTCTAGTATCCAGAATTTATAAAGAGATTGTTCAACTCAACAACAAAAAGACAGCCAACCCAATTACAAAATGGGAAAAAGACTTGAACAGACACCTACCAGAAGAGGAAATACGGATGGCCGAGAGGCACATGAAGAGATGCTCAATGTCCCTGGCCATTAGAAAAATGCAAATCAAAACCACAATGAGATATCATCTCACACCCACCAGAATGGCCATTATCAACAAAACAGAAAATGACAAGTGCTGGAGAGGATGCGGAGAAAGAGGCACACTTATCCACTGTTGGTGGGAATGTCAAATGGTGCAACCACTGTGGAAGGCAGTTTGGCGGTTCCTCAAAAAGCTGAATATAGAATTGCCATACGACCCAGCAATACCATTGCTAGGTATCTACTCAAAGGACTTAAGGGCAAAGACACAAACGGACATTTGCACACCAATGTTTATAGCAGCGTTATTTACAATTGCAAAGAGATGGAAACAGCCAAAATGTCCATCGGCAGAGGAATGGCTAAACAAACTGTGGTATATACATGCGATGGAATATTATGCAGCTTTAAGACAAGATAAATTTATGAAGCATGTAATAACATGGATGGACCTAGAGAACATTATGCTGAGTGAGTCTAGCCAAAAACTAAAGGACAAATACTGTATGGTCCCACTGATGTGAATGGACATTCAAGAATAAACTTGGAATATGTCATTGGTAACAGAGTCCAGCAGGAGTTAGAAACAGGGTAAGATAATGGATAATTGGAGCTGAAGGGATACAGACTGTGCAACAGGACTAGATACAAAAACTCAAAAATGGACAGCACAATAATACCTAAGTGTAAAGTAATCATGTTAAAACACTGAATGAAGCTGCATCTGAGCTATAGGTTTTTTGTTTTTTTTTTTTTTACTATTATTATTACTTTTATTTCTTTTCTCTATATTAACATTCTATATCTTTTTCTGTTGTGTTGCTAGTTCCCCTAAACCGATGCAAATGTACTAAGAAACGATGATCATGCATCTAAAAAAAAAAAAAAAAAAAAAAAGAAGCATTTCCCAAAGCATGGAATACAGGCACGCTAGAGAAAAACATGTCCTTTCAATATCATACTAGGGTAGTATTTATTGGCCTAAACAAAATCATTTCATTCTCTAGGACAGGAGTTTTTGACCAATTTGATCCCAAGACCCCTTTACACTCTTAAAAATTTAGGGAGACTCCAAAGATCCATGCATATGGTGGGTTATATCTATTGATTTTCACCATATTAGAAATTAAATTGATAAATTTTTAAGATATGCATTTATTAATTTTAACATAGCCATAATAAACCCGCTACATTTAGAATGCATAAATTACATTCTCATAAGGGAAAACATATTTTCCAAAATAAATAAAAATTAGTGAGAAGAACAGCATCTGTTTAAATCTTACAAATCTCATTTAATATCTGGCTTAAGAGATGACAGCTGGATACGCATATCTGGTCCTTCATTCAATCTGTTACTATATTGCACAGCATGCAGCCTCTGGAAAATTTCATTCATGAGAGAATCAATGCGTAAAAGGTAAATATATCTTAGTATTATTATGAAAGTAGTTTGATCTTACAGATTATATAAAACAGGCTTGGGGATTTCAAAGGGCCCTGGGACCTCCGTGGAGACCCACTTCTCTAGAATAATGTATCTGCATCTGAAATTGCAATTTGACTAGATCCTGTGGAACTACATGCTAACTGGCAGATTGATGCAATAAATAAACAATCTCATTGTCTCTACATTAGCCATTTTTGCACCTAACCTAAGAAGCTTAGTCTAATATTTTATCTGAAAACAAAACATATGTAAATAACTTATTCTTGAACTGCTCTTCACACTAGTTGTTTCTTCTTTCTGGTCTCATTACTAATGATTTAATAAAATCGTTGAAACGCTTTCATTCAACATACTTGCCTGAGCATTTTTACCCGTGTGAAACATATTTTTATATTACTCCTTATTCCATAACCCCCCTCAATAATGTATAATCTAATATCACCATTTTACAGAGGAAGAAATTGAGGCACGTGACTTGTCTAAGATCAGGCCATTCACTGAGGGTGGCCCCGTGTGATTTCTCACGACTTGTTCTGGTCGGGCTCCCAGGACTTGCCTATATTGGATACAAGACAATCTCCGGATTTCTATAATCTTTTCTTTCTCACAGGCTGAGACATTAGCAAGGAAAATATTGTAAACACTGCTTTCACACCAGTATCCCTAAAGGAAAGACCCTGCAGATATGTTTCACCGAGCAGTATGTGATTTCAGTGCAAAACCAGAAAAATCAATTTTGTGTATTTGATTGAGGTTCCCAGAATCAATCTTTTCCTTGTCAGGAAACACTTTATTGTGGTTTCTTAATATAAAACCATCTATCCCCATAAAGAATGCAAAGAAGAGATGACAAAGTATTAAACTAACACATTTGGAGATGCCTGAGGCTAGAATCTGGACTAAATAGATTTAGCAAACCTTGATGGAACACGAAAAAATCCAATGTAGGATAAAGAATGCCTAGGCATCTGTTATCTTTCCTGGGGCCTTAGGCCTGAATTAATATCGACTGTTATGAATTAAAGCTGGCAATGTAGTAGAGA
The DNA here is from genome assembly GCF_023851605.1 of Tamandua tetradactyla. Classification (NCBI taxonomy): domain Eukaryota; kingdom Metazoa; phylum Chordata; class Mammalia; order Pilosa; family Myrmecophagidae; genus Tamandua; species Tamandua tetradactyla. The sequence continues at coordinate 63,239,503 of NC_135334.1, read as the reverse complement.
CCTAAAGAGTCTTTTAAAATTTTATCTTATTTTATTCTATTTTTTTACTATTGTTATTAGGGGAAACTGGAAGAAACATGAATGTTCTTCTGTGGTAAAGGATCCTGAGAGAGCAAAGACCTGACATCTTAAAAATGATCAAGCCATTTGTTTTTTGTAACTGTTCTCATCTATTATAGAGGAAAGTATGAAATGAAGTTTCTGAATATTGGAAATGCTGTTTATATGCCTTGTTGTGTAATGGAAAATGGCACAGTTGTATAGAAAGGAAGAAGTGGTTGAACAAGTCATTTGTGACTTCTGGGAGTAAAGAATTATTAGTCTGTGTGCAGAGTTGGTTCTCAAACCTGGATGTGCATCAGAGGGCATTTCTACAAATTATAAAATCTGGGGACTTACTCCTGTTTAACCATCAAAATGTCCAAGGAATAGGACAGGATCATGTACTAAAGTAAAAACAAAAACAAAAACAAAAAACATCCAGTCCATCAATAACATATAAGATCAATACCAACCAACCAATCACAAAACGAGCTAACCATGACAACATACTCTCCAAATTTACTGAACCAGATTTGGTTCTCAAAGCAGCAGAACATCTGAGGTGGTACAGTTCTGGTATAGACAATAAGACACATTTTACTAAGTATTACTGTTTGTAAATAAATAAAGCAAACAAATAAATCTGAGAAGATTCATGATATCTTTATAATAATATCCTCTTCACTCAGTTGGAGAAATTGTCTTTATCATGAAATACAGGGCTGTAGTCACAGCGAGAGGGGTGGTACATACACATCTATTATAGAATGGCTTATGATGTCATGTCCCATGTATGGGAAATTCAGATTCAATACAACATGCAAATAGCACAAGTCTTTGTTGCCAAGGATAAAACAAACAAAAGAGGATAGTATTTTTGAGCTCTTTAAAATATTATTGAAAGAAAGGGGGGTAGTAGGGAAACAGGAAAAAAGAACAGAAGGGTAGAACAGAGGAAGGAAAGAAGGAAGGAAGGGAGGGAGAGAGTGGGAGAGAGAGAGAAAGAAAGAGAGGAAGGGAGGAAGGAAGGAAGGAAAGAAGGAAGGAAGGAAGAAAGGAAGGAAGGAAGGAAGGAAGGAAGGAAGGGAGGGAGGGAGGGAGGGAGGGAGGGAGGGAGGAAGGAAAAAGGGAAGGAAGAAAGAAAAAGAAAGAAAGGAAAAATCTGAAACTATCTTTTAGAAGTTATTTGTAGTCTCTTTTCTGTGAAGGCTGAAGAAAACTGTAAAGAGACATGAAGTAAGACTTTAACTCTAACATTTTCTGTGTGATCTTGAGTAAGTTACTTAACCTGAGCCTCAGTTTCTTTAGTTGCAAAATGGAGAAAATAGGGTTGTCATAGGCATTAAATGAGGTCATACAATAAAACAACTAGAGCAGTGCCTGATTGTCTGTAGGTATTTAAAAAAATTAGTTATTATTTGATGATATTCATATAGCTTAGTGTTCAAATCAGATACATATATAAAGGAACCACCTATTTACTGAACTAATCAGACATTTTATATTGAAATATATATATACTCCAATATATGTGCATAATCTATATACACACTCATCTTTTGTTTTATTCATATTTCATTGAGAAATACTAGAGAAATTTATTGGTGAGTTATGACTATTAATAATGCTGATTTTCCTAGGTGGTTCTTGGCTTCATCTCATCAATTTATAGCATATGATGCCACAGAGCAAACATATATGCCTATTCACACAGTGCATGCACCTGCATCTAAGCATAACATTCACACACGGACTTCTCCACCTGATCCACGTAGCCTAACTTACACCTTATTGGCTTTATTCTATATTACTGAGTTGTCTGGGTAAATCATCAATGTCCTCTTTTTTGTTAACTTTGTAGTTTTAAATTCCGTAGGTCCAAAGTTACAGTCACATGGATGCCCCTTTTGTAAGCATGAGTAAATGCTTAGAAATTCCACTAATTAATTTTGACACTATCCTTTTGCTTGCACTATGCTGTGTATTAATTAAGCCTTTTGTGAGCCTTGTATTTTGTATGTTGTAGACACGATGTATATTCAAATTTTACAGCAAAAAGTCCTTCAATTGTGCAGTTTCACCCTTAACAGTGTCAGTGTAAATGAAGGACCGAACACTCAGATGCCTTTAGGAAGGCTGTTTCTTAGGCAAAACCCCAAAGCTCTACTGCTTTTCTGTTGTGTGACTTGGGATGGGTCACTTAACTGCTCTGATTTCCCAGTTTCATATCTGTGTAATGAGCCTGCTTATTAGGTACAATTCAGGATTTTTCTTAGGATTAATGATAGTATGGCTATAGAATTCAAAAACATGACAGTTACTTCAAATCCTAACATCATCTCCCCTCTAGTAAATATTTAGAAAATATCAAAATTAGTATAACAGCTAGCATACTTTGAGTATTTACCTCAGACACCTAGAATACATTGTAAAACACTCTTATTTATTTAGAATAAGTCAAAATGTTAAGGGTATGAGAAATGAGACTCGAAACATCTCTCCTTTATATTAAACTCACTGGGTCTGGAACCAAACTGCCTGAGATCATATCATATCTCTGCCCCTTATAAGCCTCGAGTTAAAAGTTACAAACCTCTGTATATAAATTTATCAATAAATTGAAAATTATGAAATGCCATGGTTAAAGAGTTGTTGAGCACATTTAATAAATTAATAATGAAGGGCTAAGCATATGCTTTAGTCCATAGTATGTGCTCATGGTGTCAGCTTTTGTTGGAACCATTAGCTATTGTTATCATTAAACAAAGCCAATATTCAGAACAGCTGATGATCCCCTTTGGCTGATTTTCAAAGTACTACAGAGTCTCTTAGTATGAGAAACACAAAATGTTATAGCTACCTTATGGTCCGACTGAAATTTTACGAAACGCTCAGAAAAGGAGTTAACAGCTCCAGCATCAGGGAGAGCGTCAGCAATTCTAGATCCAATTCCAAATCACAGCATTTTATGTATTTTTAAGTACCTAGTCACACCTCCTTCGTGGAGGTAAACTGCTTAGGGCAGGGGCTGTAGCTTTTACTTGGCTCACGAAGTGCTACAAGATCTTGATTGTTGGCGAGAGCTCATTCTCTAGAAATTGATGAGGTGGCTGAGGCAAGGCTTTAAGTAATTTAGATGGAGCATTTTAAAATCCATTTAAAAGCTATTTAGAGAAGTATGAGTCTGAAGTCAAAGTTGAAGCTGAAGTGTCCTACAGGGAAGGAGCCGCAATCAATAAAGGCCATTATCCTAAATAAATCCAGAACTCCATGAGTCAGGCCGAGTTTTTTAATCCCTGGTTGGCAAGGGAGCAAAGGCAGAGAAGCACAAGACAAAGGATCCAAGGACTCAGAAGTCTCAGAAGCAGGGTGCAGCCTTAAACTTTTCTGACCAAAAGTCCCTTTCTGTACCCAGCAATACTCTCCCTTCCCCGTCTTCCCTGCAAGTTCCCTCTCCTGTCCCCATTCTCATCTACTACTCCCAGGTTTTAGCCTGACAGACACCCCCCATCAAGGCTAGACCAGATAATCACCTCCTCTGTAAAAGCTTTTGCAGAGAGCTCTCTTCCTCTAACCTAGTGGTTCTCAAATATAGCTGTAAAATAGCATCATCTGAGGTAGTTCACATGCCTAGGCTTCACACCCAAAGATTCAGAACAATCGGTATAGTGTGGGACTCTGGTATTGGATTTTTTTAAAGGTTCCTGGTTGATTCTAACATGCAGCTAGAGTTGAGAATTATTTTGAATTGATAGATTTCTCCTTTTCACCCCAACTACTCCTTATACTATTCTAATGCAGTTGGTAGTTCCTATCCATCATCTTTCAAAACTACCATATACTACTATATGTGAGATTCATGAGTTCAGAGGTTCCTCTCATTTTCTTTTTGCTCAATACTTGGCCTAAATTGATACTTAAAAAACATTCTTTGAATATATAATTAGTTCATTTATTCACTCTTTCATTTACTCAATTTTTATTCATATGTTCTGGGAACTATTGATTCATTCATTCATTTACTGATGTATTCATTCCCCAAGCAAATAGGTCTTATATTATTCAAATAATGCATGAATGACTGAATAAATGAATGGGCTTTGATGTATCCACAGGTTTGACACCGCATTTAAAAAAGTTACTAAAAAGGTGATGTGCAAAGGTGGACATATCACACGTGTGTATGATTTATATGAACTTGAACAGCTACACATATATCATATCTACATACTTATGCATAAACAGTCATGCATCTATGCACATCAATTTAAAGTTTAGTGTTTAAGAACACAGGCTCTCGAAACCAGAATGCCTGTGTTGAGCCCAAGCTCCACCAGATATCATTTGTACCACTTATCTACCTGTGCTTTAGTTTCCTCATTTATACATAGGGGTTGTATTAACAATGCCTATCATAGTGATATTGTGAAGATGAAATGTTTATTCTATATAAAACAAGAATGAACAGTATTCAAATGCTAGCTATTATTATTATTTTTGTGAGCTTCTCTTTTATATTTTGTGCTATTCACTCTCACATATGACATCTTAGGACAAGCTAAGTATAGCTGGGACAAACTGACTGCTATGAAATCTAATATGTCAGAATCAAAGAGAGTTCTAAATGATGGGTCTGCCATTATCCCACAATGAATTGCTTTTATATTTCCATGGAATACCTGCTGACATTAAAAAAAAAAAACAATTAAAAAAAGCACCAAATGTGTCATGTCAACCTGAAGCCTTCCAACCATTAAATTGCTATGAATTAATATGTTATATTCTCCAAATAGCAGTTAACATCTGTTCTCCAAACAGATGTTCACCATGTCTGATAAAAGTCATTCCCCAATTTTCCACAAATGATTTATTCTGTTTGTGGATTCCATACTGCAAATTTTCACTTGGGTGATTTTTTTTCCTGCCACTTCTTTATGTTCAGGGAATCTACATAAAAGTGTTTTTTGTTTGTATGTTTTTGCAGAACAAAAGCCACAACAAAATACTCAAGGAAAAATATTTATCACATATTATATAGTATGTCATAGTATTTATGTTTTACATATAATATGTTATAGTCTATAACTTCGTTGTTTAATTTAATAAATATAATATTAATTGATATAAATCCTATCAGGAATCATTAAGAAATAAATACATCATGTATTAGGTATTTTCTATGAATAATAATTATCTATAATCAAAGTTTTGAAAGTCAATAGTACTTTATGATGACCTCTTTACAATGATCCTGAGACTCATTTTTTAAATACCAAAAAAAAAAAATCTCAGATTTGGTACACTAACATTAATTTTATCTTCCTGTCAACTGTCTAGAAAGCTGACTGCCAACAAATCATTTAATAAATAACCCTTCGTCTTTTGTCCTATAATCCTGATTATCACTGGAAAATATCTACACCTACAATAAAGAGTTTGCTGACCAATTTTTTGCCTCTGGGTAGATGAAATAACCATTTGGGAAAGAAGATAATGTGATCAAGTGCAAGAATGCTAACTTCTCAAAACAAAACTCTTACCCCGAATTCTCCCCACCCACATTGTGACACAATCTCTTTCATACACAAGGTTTTCATTATTAGAGTAGGATCATATTACAAAGAACAGTTTTTTTAGTTTTCTATCCCTGGGTCACATATGTTTAGTACAATGTCTGGATCACGGTAGTTATCGGTCAAAGATTTGTTAAAGAAACTAAAAATGAATATGATAAACAGACTTCGTTCTTTGCCTGCTTTGTAGAGCTTTAAGATAATATCAAATAGTGGTTGTAGAAAAGCTATGAAGAACCATCCAACATAAATGGCAGCTCCGCCATCAGTGCACCACACCAACTCCTCCGTCAGCGCCACATCTAGGCTGCAGTGTCTATACGGTTCTCTGAGATGATATGTACAAGAATACATCCTCAAGTTGAACGTGGGTTAGTTTTCCTGATACTCTAATATAATTAACACACAGTAGCAGATCTGCTTTTAAAAAAATGGTGTGCATCAGCTAACCATCCTTCAGTCAATATTTATTGAATGCCTTCCAGGTTTCCAATTCTGTGCCAAGTCTAGGGAAATAGGAGAGTACAGAGAGAAAAATCAAACCAATCTCTCCTACTGAAATGTTTTACAATCTTGGCTGGGAAAATAAACATTTATAAGTCATACCACAAAATATAACATTATAAATTCCATTAAAGAAAATGAGATGTGATTTCAGAGGAGAGAGAGTATTTTTTTTTTCCCACTGAATAAAACTAGGAAAGACTTTGTCAAAGTGTAGTATCTGACCTAGATCACAAATGATACTTAGGAAATAGAGATTTATAAATTCAATATTTTGATAAACATTGAGTATATGCTTACCAGGTCATATATTTGGCACTGAAAATTTTGTTATGAAAGAGTTCCTGACATCATGGAATTTACAATACAAGACAAGAAAAGAAAAAATATTATGGAAAGTGTATTCCTTGATATAAACACATCCACAGAAATCACAGGACACCTGACTTCTCTCCGACACCAAGAGGTCCTTAGGAAATTATTCCCAGAGCCACCTTAACTTAAGTTTAAAGGAGAAAAAGGAACTAATTGGGGGACTTTCTTTGGGAGAAGAGACATTAAGAAAAGAGGATAGAAGTTCTGGATGGAGAAAAGGAAAGTTTCAAGAAAGAACTGGAACCAAAAAGGGCATATGAGACAGAAGTTAGCAAGACAGACATGTTTCACATGTTGAATAGTGGGAAGGGAAGAAGATTATATATTCTTAAAAGATCTGACCAGGAATACTCAACAGTCATAGAGTACTCATTCGTATCAAAGCCCATAATCTGAAATGGAGATGAGAGAAAGAACATTCTAAGTAATGCAAGCAAAGACATAAAGGCTGGATCTTTTGAGGGTGTGTGGAGAAGAGGAAGTAGTTTACAAGGATAGGAACGGGTAGATAAAGGAGATTAGTAGAGTGGACCTGCACCTTTCTACCACAGTAAGGACTTGATGATTGAGTACAAGAGAGCTTGTTAGAAGGGACCAATCAGGAACGGTAACAACAGTGCAACAGAGAGTTAAAAGACCAGTATGGGATAGTTGAACCAAGACGATTTATGAAAAATAATTCAATGGTAAAATCTGCAGTTAGAAGATTTACCCTTGCTTGTTAATTTGTTCTTAGTGGATGTGCTGATCACCAAGGAGAGTGTAAGCAAGGGTAGCTATAAACCTTTATCCCAATTATTACAAATTAAAATAATTTTTGAAAGTCTAGTAATCTATTTGAATTAATAATATATTCTTGCTAATCCATACATAAATCAAGTGTGCAAACCCTTTACTTTCAATTTAATTAGCTTTGCCCTCACAGAAATTTTTAGGCTAAATAATAAGCTGATTTCAATTCTGTGGATAGAAATCCAACTAGAATGGGAATACTACCTGTATTGTATGGTCTTGAGAGTATTTTTAGGGTGAATTTGAAGGCCGTTTGTTTCTGAGGAAGGCCTAGACTAAGTAATGTGCTCCAGAGAATGGAATTTGTTGGTTTTAGTCTAGGTGATGCACTTTGAGTGCATCAGCTTAAGTTTTGGTAAAGAGTTTTTCAGAGGCTGAAAAAATACCCTGAGAAAAGCAATACTGAGAGAATTGTCATATGCTGGAGTTGTAAGGCCTACTTCTCCACGCCACTTTACATTTCATTTCTCTTTAGGTTAACTTGAGAAACAGTCAGCAAGAATTTTACAAAATGATATAGCATCCCTATCAGGGCTTAAACTTCACTGATATTCATTCCAACGTGATCTTGTTTCCTCTTATTGGAAAGAATCACAAATAATAATGAATCAATAATAACAATAGGTGTGACAAGAACAATATCCCAAAGATATATATATATATATTTTTACCCAGAGGAAAAAACTTTTGGAGAAAACAGTTCATAACAGGCAAATAAAATACTCTCACACATATATACAATATGTGTGATATATACACACATGCATATATATACATACAAATAAAACACTTAAATACAGAAATGTCCTATCTCTATAATGTAGTGACTCTGATAACCTTGGCAATCTTACTTAGGCTGAATTGATAATACAGTATATGTGATTCTATTTCCCTTGAAGAACTTGAGAACTACGGTCCAAAAATTACTCCCTTATCAACTGGAAAGCAGCCACTCTCAGAGTCTAGCTTGTGGTGATTACCTAGCAAATATTTGGTGATTGATGATGATTCTAATGAATACAAATAACAATGATCTCTGCCACTGCACTACATGGTGTGGATGCCATACTACTTTTGCATAACAGTTTGTAGTTTACCAGGGCTTTCATATTTTGGGGTTCCTTTAAATCATCCCAAAAATTCTGAGGGAGAAGTAATGCTATTTACCTCTTGCTTTCCAGGAAGGAAGGAACTAAGCCTGCAGAAGAGTGACTCACCAGTGATCAAAGTGAGTAAGGTGCATAAAAATAGCAGTCATAAAAACCATAGTAAGTGATTTGCCTCTCATTTAGTAAACAAGGAAAGAGTTCCATATGCAATACCATGGTAGATGAAAGTCCCAAGAGGATAGGGCTTTGTCTGTCTTCCTCATCACTGGGTTTCAAGAACCTTTCAAAGCCTCAGACATACTATTGGTGTCTAGTATATGTTTCTTGAAAAGATGAATGAATGCAAGAAAATTAAACATTGTGGACATGCATTGAGAAATGGACTCAGGGTCAGGAATTGCATTAGATTAGATTTAGTAGGCAAAATATAACATTGCAACAGGTCTCTAGTATATACCATGAACATTTTTGTTTTCCAATTTGTTGCAAAACTCCATTAAAAACTAAGGATTTCTGGTCTAGACAAGATTGTGTAGACCCACTTCTCTCTGCTCGTTCATGCTAAGCACAATTATAAATCTTGGAAATAAGGCGAGAGAAAATCAAAGGAAAACTCTGAGAAAGGGTAAGAAGAAGACAAATTAGTTTTGAAACTACTGATTAGAGGAACAACACAGTAGCATGGTGCCCTACATGGCCCCACCCAGCAGAACAAAGGCCTCCAAGACTGGGCTTTTCTCAACTCCCAAATTAGCAACAGCAGGCAGTCCAGGTAGGTTCATTTTCTCCTAAAAAAAGGAAGTCCCGGTGGCATAAGGAAGCCAGCCACTTAGCAAAGGGAATCAGTCAAGAGCCCCATGTTCTAGTTTGCTAGCTGCTGGAGTGCAATATATGGCTTTTTAAAAGCGGAATTTAATAAGTTGCAAGTTAACAGTATTTTAGGCCATGGAAATGCCCAGTTAAAGCAAGTCTACAGATATGTCTAATCTAAGACATTCAGGAAAAGATACCTTGATTCAAGAAGACCGATGAAGTTCAGGGTTTCTCTCTCAGTTAGAAGGGTACATGGTGAACATAGTGTCATCTGCTAGCTTCCTCTCCAGGTCCCCTGGAGGCATTTTATTTTTTCATCTCCAAAAGTCGCTGACCAGTGGACTCTCTGCTTCTCATGGCTATGTAGTTCGTGGTGTTCTTTTATAGCTTTCTTGTGTCCCTGTCATTCTTCTCTGCTCTATCTGAATCTTCCAGCTTTCTCTCTTGTTCTCTAGTTTTTTCCAAAGTGCTTCTTCTTCTAAAGGATTCCATAAAACCAATCCAGATCCACCTGGAATGGGGAGAAATAGTCTCCACCTAATCAGGTTTAATACCCACATCTGAGCGAATCACAGCTCTGTGGATATGATCCAATCAAAGTTTCCAACATATAGTGCTAAATAGGGATTAGAAGAAATGGCTGCCCTCACAAAATGGGATTAGGATTAAAACATGGCTTTTCTAGGGTACATAAACTTTTTCAAATCAGCACACCCCACCAACAATAAGTGGTCAGGATGGTCATTATCTCATCTCCTCTCCCCCACCCTTTACTCTCTACCCCACCCCAGACACTCCTCCTCCCTATGAGATACTGAGGAAGGAAGGTGGGACCAACAAAACTGACCCAGTCACAACAATCAGCCCATTTCTGATTGTTGCCTCTTTGTCTCCTCTGGCCTGAGACTGTGTGTTAAGTATATACAAGAAGAATGAGACAATATCCAAGAAAATAAACCTAAGCATATGGTGAATTCTCATATTTTATTTGGTGTGTATTGCAGGATGGAATTTATTCTGACAGATGTGTTTTGTTTATTTCAATACACTGATAATTCAACACAACCTAACATAATGCCTGGCCCAAAGTAGGTAGTCACTTAATAAATTTACATCATGTGGATTATAGGAAAGGAAGAAAAAAGGATAAAGGGAATTTCTTCAAAGGTAGGATGAAAAGAGAATTTATCAGAAAATGATAAATACAGTGGGATTTTAGACACTTTAAGGGGAGTAGTTCTACTTATATGTAAAAAGTCACTAATCCATGACTAATGAAATGCTTCCTGAAACTCTGATTCTGACTTGTGGAACAATCTCTCCCACTGCACTCCAACATTTCAATTCACTTGAACAATTCTTATTCAACCTTTAATGATCAGCTTAGTAAAAAACTTATTTTGGATGGTCTTCACCACAGAACTGGGGAACTGACTTCCCTCTATAGTGTCAGTAGCCTTAAATGTCCCCATAATGGAAGTTAATCCCATTGTTTTGCAACTAAACATGCTTTTCTCATTTCCCTACTGGTGTGTGGGCTCTGTGAAGGTTGAAGTTATTTCCTAATCAACAATGTCATCTGAGTACTTTGCCCAGTGCCTGGCTTATAATGGTTACTCAGTAAAAATCTGAGCACATATTGAATATTTCAACAGTTCTGTACAAGTTATTAAATGCTTTTGCAGATAAAAATTAATGTCAAAAAATTAATGTCATTACTGTCAAACAATTCAAGTTAGCTTAATATCCATTTTTCATTTCTATGTATGTATTTAACAAAAGTGGTTGTGGGTGGTTCCTTCTCTCTAGCTTTCTGAACTTGTAAAATACGCAGACAATCTTATCCTTACATTGGTTGACAGTAAGACATAGGCCAAAAAAACATGTTTTCTGGGGCAAATTTATCTGCTATGAGCTTATTTTATCTCTTAAAATTGAAGGAAATGTCTGCTATACAGTTTGTTCTGAATACAGTTTATACCTATAGTTACATAAAATGCCCACCACAGTCTTTGCATAAAGTAGATGCTCAAGAATGGTCACCATTAGAACTAGCTTTATGAAATTGTGAAACAAGCATTACATCTTTGAATTTCACATTTCTTCCGTGCCAATAGAGATGATAAAATTGTCTGCTGAGTTTCTGTGGAATTGAAAGAGTAGACATTCATAAAGCTGCTAGCTGATTCTTTCAATATATGGATTATTATGTTCAAGCACGACCAATTTCCAATATTACCAAGGTGATTTTCACGGAAAGATATGCTTGTCTTCCATTTCACTCACTCATTTATTCAACAAATATTTCTCTAACTTTAACCATGTAACTGTAACTAGGTATAACTGTGAATAAAACAGAGTTCCTGCCCCCAAAGACATATAAACAATACAATCTTCATTAAAGTGCCCAAGTAGCATGGAAGTGAAAGACTGAGATGCTATAGGAGTAAAATGTTAGCACTTCTAGCCCAGTCTAGAGAATCATGGAAAGTGTCTCAGAAGTGCTATATAAGGCTAAAAACTAAAGAACAGGTAGAAAATAGCAGGCAAGGAACAAGGATTCTGGTGGAATGAATGTTTGTTGGGGAAGGACGAATATGAAGGAACTGTTAGAAGAAAGGTGCTATATTCAGCATCAATCAAGAACCTATGGAAAGAAAAGCAGGCATGAGTGCATGTAGTATGTTCAGGGAACTATAAACAGAGTTTAAGAGGGAGTAGGAAGATAAGACTAGAAAAGTATACATGGGAGATATGTATATTAATAAAGCATATTAATAATATTTTACTTGAAAAGGAGGGAAGGTAAATTATCAGATCAGATTTACATTTTGAAACTAATATTTTGACTGAATTTTGGAAGTGGATTAGAGGGGAAAGCAGGGAAATCATTTAGGAGGTGGCTTCAGTAACCCATGGAGAAAAATATGCTGCCTCAATCTAAGGCCATAAAGATAGAAAGAAATGAACAGAATTCAAAGATATCCAGACAGTAGAGCCTAAGGAGAGGGAGGCAGTAGGAATATTAGGCAGGGCATAATTTTGCTAAAGAAAAAGTGGAAAAGAATCAAGTTGGAGTGAAAAATTTTGGTTAGGTTGTATTCCATATTTCTGTGAGTGAGATAGAAAAAAAAAAAAAATGATGAGGCACTTGGAGATTCAGGACCAGGGCTCAGAAGAGAATTCTCGACATTTTATATAAATGTGGAAACCTTCTCTGTATATCTACCTCATATTGGAAACTGTGAATGGAGGCAACAGTCAGGAAAACAGTGAGGAAAGAATATTGTCAAGGACTGAGAAGCAAAACACTCAACCATATTTGAGGAAGGGAAAGAGAAAAAAAAAGAGGCTTGAAACTATCTCAAATTAGTCCAGGACATTATTATAGAAAAATGAGTATTTTAAAGACAGGAGGGGATAATATTTAACAGTGGCTGAAATGGCAGGTAAAATGTAGACTAAGAGCTCATTACTTTTAGAAAAAAGAAAAGAGAGGTCATAATGATGACAGTTCAATTCATTGATGGGCAAATATACCAGATTGCCATAGGTTGAGGAGGGCATGGGAGAAGAGAATTATGCAGTGAGTGAGTGAGCATAACTCTTAACAGGGTATTTGGCCACATATGAGAGATGAAAATTTGGCATCAGAAGTATTCAACACAGGGTTTTTTTTTTCCTTTTCTTTTCTCATTATTTTTTCTTGCTTGTATTGTTCTGTCAGAAGGGCAGAGGTTTGAGGCTAAAATGTGTCTGAAAGATAATAGAGGGAAGCTTGGTGGGCCAGTTGGAAAGGATTACTGTATCCTAGAAAAGCCATAGTTTATTCCTAATCAATCTTGTGGGAGCAACATTTCTCTTAAGCCTTATTCAACAATGTGGGTTGGAAACTTGATTAGGTTATCTCCATGGAGATGTGACTTACCCAATTGTGGGAATGAACTTTTGAATAGAAGGAGATGTGACTCTACCCAGTCTACTCTACCCATTTAGTTTACTGGAATCCTTTAAAAGAGGAAGCATTTGGGAGAGAGTCCCTTTTTAGAATGATGAGAGTGCCACGAAGCACAGAGCCTACACCACCAGAGACATTTGAAGATGAAGAAGGAATAAGTCTCCTGGCGAGCTACATGAAACAAGAAGCCTGGAGAGAAAGCTTGCGGACATCCCCATGTTCATCATGTGCTTTCCAACTAAGAGAGAAACCCTGAACGTCAATGGCCTTTCTTCAGTGATGGTAACCTCTTGTTAGTGCCTTAATTTGGACATTTTTATAGACTTGCTTTAATTGGGACATTTCCACGGCCTCAGAACTGTAAACTTGCAACTCATTAAAGTCCCCTTTTAAAAAGCTATTATATTTCTGGTATATTGCATTCTGGCAGGTAGCAAACTAGAACACTTGGGAAAAGGAAGAACTGACCATATAGAAGAAAGAAGACAAAATGTAGAGAAACGGACAGATGGATTCCAGGGCACAGGTGAAGAAACTAGCCTTAGAGAGCCAGAGGGACTCCCTCTTGTTGAGACACACAGGGGGTTCCTACCTGTAGAGTTCTAGACTATTCCTTCTGTGAGGAATGATAGAGATGGTGTTGTGAGCTGGAAATGAAAGTATGATGAGTTCAGAGCCAGCCCTTTACCTCAACCTTCAAGTCTTAGCTTGCCTGCCGCCTCCTGCCATGTGATTTCCTGCTAAAGCCTTCCTTATTAATCCTCTCTAAAGCATGTCCTTCACATATCTAGCCCCCTAGCCCCAAGTACTTCAATGTCCATTTTGCTGCTTTAACAACACATCACCAAATGTAGTTATTGTATTAGTTTATTTGCTTAGTGTTTGTCTTTCCTGGTACTTAATCCATTCAATCAGAGAAAAGATGGTAATCTTCCTGTTCATAGAGATCTCTAGAGCCTATTAGGAACTCAAGAAATATTTGATAAAATAGCAAATGGTTAAATGCTGAACGTTAAAAGACTATGAGGCAATTTCTTTTTTGATCAAAGGATAGATCTTGGAGGCTTTGGAAAAATCTCCTTTGGCAAGAAATATGATATTTTGGAATATGTTTCCCGGAAGGAAAGGTAGAACAAGGAAAGGAAAATTCAGGTGGAAGTAGTTATTGGATTTTAGCAGCATACCCAAGTGGTATGACCTTAGCAGGATCACTTTAGAGAAGCCACAACCTCTCTGAGTTTTGATTTTCCCAGAAAAGAGAGGAATTTGGCCATGGGTGGTCTCCAAGATCTCTCCAAGCTCTCAAATAACATGGCAATTCTCTTTCCTCTGTGCTTCCATAGTATTTCATACATATCTCTGTAATAAATGTTATTACACTGATTTGTCCTTGACTTATCTGCACAAAATAGTTTTTTTTTTTCTTGTCATGACTGTAATAGTTCAGGCATGTATAAGACAGAAGCGGAGGCAGGAATGGCTATGGAATTTTAAATTTTTGTTTGTTAGAAGATTTGAAATAACATACGCTCCTCTGCTATTGCATAAAGGACAAAACCGAGCAGACATTTTCAGGAACTGCTGGACAAGAGTTACTCTGGTCCATTTCTCCCAAACCACCCAGATCAAATTGGGTCCATACTCTTTTCTTTTTTAGAGTGATTTTTATGACTTTCTAAATCTTTTCACTTGGCTGCCACAGGTTTGAGACAGATAATACATTTTCTTCCTTTTTTCACTTAACTGATCTAAATGGCCAAGCTGCAGGAGACAATAAAACAGGCTATGAATTCCTGAGCTGGTTTCCATTCCTAGGAGACATCAAGCTCCACAAGATTGATCAGACTTCACATCACTAATCCTGGCAGTGCCTCAGACAATGATTTAATTTATAGTTGTTAATCACATTTTGATTATAAAATTCCAGGTGAATGCACAGCAAACATGTAATTAAGATGAGAGTGCCCAACAAACAAGGTGACTATAATTTATGGTCATTATTATCCTCATATTGTAGAACAAATTGAGGTTTCAGGAGTCTCAAATTTTTATAGGTCCCAAGGCAACTGAATATTCATTAATAAATAGCAAAATTAGGAACAATTTAGCATAAAGCTGCAGGTTCAGGGAAAAAATGTTGTGTAACCTTGTTGTAACATATTGGAGCAATGAAGTGACATTCTGAATACAAACTTTGTATGAATGCCTGTTAAAGAGTTAGTTTATGTAGTTTTCCTAAATGAAGTGATCAGAATTTTAAACCATGGAATGTTCCCTCCTCTGTCTACTTGCTTTATCCTCACACAGTATTTTGGGGGAAGGAAGGCCCTTCCTCATCTTCCTAACTCCAGTCCCAGTACTTTGCCCAGCATGTAAAAGGCACTAAGGAAATACTTTCCAATTGAATTTGCTGGAATAAAATCTTTTCACTGTAAGATAAGGCAACAATACAAAATATATTCACAAAGTTTTTAAGAATATGCAGAAAATGCTTTTAATCACATATATGATGTGGAAACCTTTTGTTAAATATGGTTATCCCAGCTCTGCATGCAATTATAGTCGAGCTTAGTTTCCTTCTCAGTTAATTTTTAATTTAAAAATATATGTAGAGTGTTTCTTGCTTTAAATATTGAAAACTTTAAGGAAAACACCTTCTTCCCTGAATATATGAATCTGTGAATTCGACTGCATAAATATTATAGGCTTCATATTATTTTAAAAATTAATATTGTATATCCATTAATCATTGCTTATTTTTTTTACATTATCCACATAGGCATAATCCTTATGGAATGCAGTATGTATTCCTGTCCATATTTATTCTGGAGAAATAAACAATATATGTCAACATTTATCCAAACCTGACATAATATAGCTTTGTAGTGGAGGAAAATAAATCAGAAAAAAATAAAACAAAACAAAACTGTATCATGTATATATTTTCCTTGTTGATTTTATTGGTGGATATGAAATGAAACAAATCCAAGATCGCATGGATCGCAACATAATGATTGCCACTGATAATTTTCTGAGTATCTGCATCCTAAGATCGATTTCAGAACATTGCAATATTTAGCCACTATGTTTTATAAGACCTTACAAATATAACAAACATAAGAACTTAAGTTTGTATATAACTCCAAAATTTCAAAGTGTTTTATATAAATTATCTTTATATTGAAGCATGAAGTTGATATATTTTAGAAATGTAAAGTATTTTAGGTAATCATGAAGGGAAAAATTAATATTTACTGAACAACTGCTACTTGCATTGCTATTATATTACACAGTTTTGAATGTGCCATCACTTGACTAATTACAGTATGCTTTAAGGTAACAATCATTTCCTGTGGTAGGCAGACTGGTCCCCTAAAGATGCTCATACTGAATCCCTGGAAACTGTGAATATGCTACAAAACACGGCAATGGGCTTTTGCAAACACAAATGTCACAAACCTTAAAATATGGAGATTGTCCTAAATTATGTAGGTGGGCCCAATCTAATCACATGAAACCTTAAAAACAAAAATTTCCTCCACCTGAAGGGAGAATAGATGTTGCAGAAGGAAAAGCCAGAGATAACCCAAGCCTGATAAATACTCAATGCAACTTTGTGGGTTCTGAGGCTAAGGGGAACACCTCAAAGGAAACAGGAAAGAGGCCTCCATCCTCAGATAACAACCAGCAAGGAAATGATGAACTCATTCCTACAGCTGTGTGGAATTTAATTCTCCCAACAACGTAAATGAGTCTGGGGAAAGATTCTTCCCCCAGTCCTTCAGATAAGAACCTAATCTGATCTACACCTTCACTTCAGACACGTGAGAGCCTCAGTAAGAAGACATGGGCACAACGAGCAGGACTTCTGATTTACTGACACTGTAGTTAAGTGTTAATTTGCTGGGTGGTAATTTCTTAGGACAGCAATATAAAACTAGTACATTTTCTCACTTATGGATGAGGGTGATTCTAAGGCCTAATGAATGATTTCCTTAAGACCACACAGCTATATACAGAAAAATGTAGGACTTTGCTTCCAACTAATAATTATATAAGATAAATCACTTTCCCTGTCTCCATTTTAGAATACTACCTAAGCACATGGAGGTGACAATAATAATTATGGGTGAAATAATATCATTTTAAAATGTTAATGTGTGCCAGATATTTTGCCAAGCACTTAAGATGTACCCTCATGCTGAATATCTTTATCTATGATGAAGTTGGTTTTGATATTACTCCCATTTTACAGATGCAATAACAGGTCTAGCAGTTCATTTACTTGATAAAGTAAGTGACAGAAAAGGAATTGCACACAGTCAGACTTTCAGCCCCCGAAGTTTGGTGCTTAACCACTGCACAGCACTCTGATGGAAGCATAAAAGAGCAGTAAGTTATGAATAAAAGTAACACAATATCTGGCACACAGGAAAAGCTTAGATATTAGTTGCTGTTTTTGTCATTATCACTAATAAAACAAACCACAATTTTTTTGAATTCTTACTTTATGCTGCATGCCAGACGTTCATTCAAATAGTTTACATATACTCAGTTATATCTTTCCATGTGAGATAGACATTGTGTCCATTTTAACAATTAAAGTAACAAAAGTTTAAGGAATTTAAATTCCTTTAAATTACTAGGCTACACAGATAGTATATGTCAGAGCCAAATTGAAACCCAGATCTGTGTTACCCCCAAGCCTGTTTTAAAAATTAAAAATCTTGAATCTAAGACAATCATCGGAATAAGTGGAAGGGTACCTCTCTTAGAAGTTTATTAAGGATAATATCGATTATGGAAAATAAAAATCAGCAGCCCAACCCACCTAAATCTGTCAGGCACCTGGGGACCTGATGGAAAACAGCTTGTTCAGAGTAAGGCACGTTTGAGCCCAGGGGTGGGGAGGCTGGTCTCAGCATTGCATGGTGGCTCCTTGAGTGGGTATACTCTCTTGTCAAAGACAGGGCATCTGATGCCTTCAGATAAATGACCACATCTTAAAACACAGGAATGTGTAAGGGGACTTTCTGGGCCAATACAGTTTTGACATAAATCATTTCATTGTGTTGAGCTGTGATCTAAAACTGATGACAAATTAAAAATTACGATGATACACAGTTAATATCGAGAGCTCGTTTGCCTTTCCTCAGTCTTAGAGATATCTTATCTTCTAGTGACAGCTCCCAAAGTTCTTCTTTCCTGGCTAAACTTATGCAGCAATGCACATTGAATATTTTAAGTACTTTTCTGTAGCTAAAATAGGGGTATCGGGCAACTAAAATGTGATTTATTCTTCACAGAGTAATGACTTGCCTAAGACAATGGGATTATTTTCTGAGAACAGATAATAACTAATGTTTTTAGCATGTCCCATTAAGCCAATACTATATTCATCATATCAGTGTTATATTCAGGATTATTTCTCCCATCTCTCTCTCCTTCATCTTTCACTCCCTCTCGCACACATACAAACAATGAGATTCATTATTATTTCTTTTATACTGATGAATTAACTGAGGCCCAAGCAGCAAAACACATTGTTCAGATTCAACAAAATAGGATATGGAAAGACTGGAGTTCAAATCCAATCTAACTTGACCCCAAAGTCCCTACTGCTAATTACACTAGAATTGCATTTGTTCCCTTACCTTGAATA
Source organism: Tamandua tetradactyla (assembly GCF_023851605.1). Taxonomy (NCBI): domain Eukaryota; kingdom Metazoa; phylum Chordata; class Mammalia; order Pilosa; family Myrmecophagidae; genus Tamandua; species Tamandua tetradactyla. The sequence goes on along the minus strand of NC_135334.1, from coordinate 63,220,675 downwards.
TTAATCCAACTTGAAGATAGTCCAAATAATTTATCAGGATAAATTTTAAGCTGACACGTGATCTCTTTAGGATCTGCTGTGGTTACAGTTGGCAGCGTTTCTTTTTTTGTATACATTTTATCAAGCTCTTTTTATTTACTTTTTTTTTTTTTTTTTTTTTTGCATGGGCAGGCACTGGAAATCAAACCCGGGTCTCCGGCATTGCAGGCAAGAACTCTGCCTGCTGAGATACCATGGCCCACCATATCAAAGCTCTTTTAGCTACATCAAATATGGAATAGATCTGTAGGACAACTGCATTGTGACTGCTATATTAAAGCAAGGCATTGGTGTTGGTGTCTTGGGACAAAACACAGACACCTAACATTTGAAATGCACTTTATGAGTTACTAAGGGCTGGGCCATGTATTGATGGCTCACACACCTGTGGCTCACACAAACCTATCACAATCTTTCTGCGGAGGAGGAAACTGAGGCTTAGGGAAGTAAAGCGCTAAGACAGTGAGGGGCTGCAACAGACCCACATCCCAGAGTCTGTGCCCCCAATCTCATGTGTTCCCACTCTACTACAAACAGTAATCAATTAAAAAGTAAAAAAAAAAACACAGTCGCTTTATTAAATTCCCACTTTGCCTCAAGTTTCTCTTTCTAAACAGGAAAACTTGGAGCCATGATGTCATTACTGTTTTTCTTGAATAAGACCTGTATATTCATTAATGGGATTGCCTCCTCTTCAACACGTCCTTTGATTGTAGACACCCTATAGGATCCCTACATATATAACCATGACATACTTGCATTAAAAATAAAAGATCAAGACACTATTTCCTTTCCCCCAATCACACGTTTTTCTCTGATTATCTGAGAAATGCTCTTCTAATCAGATAAAAGTGTTTAACTTTCTTAGGGTAGTAGGTACATACTAAAGATATACACTATTGGTGGAGGGCTAATAACATCTGATTCTAAGATGATAGTCTCTTGTTACAATATGCTTTTATGATTAAAATATCATATTTATATAAACATACACCATTTCCAGAGTAATATATCTAAAACAATGTTTCCTGGATGTATTCGAACAATCGACACATTTATTTATCTAGAAAACCCTTATTCACTCTTCTTCATCATATAACTCTTAACTTCTATTTATAATTTAAATTCAACTAAAGTTTCACCTCCTGAAAAATACCTATCTTGACCAGTCAGCCTCATTTAGAAGCTCTGACTCTGTACCCCTAAAGCAACACTAATATTCTATATAGCTACTATAATATGCAGTATATTATAGTATAATGTATAATTTAATTACATAATAAACTATATCATAGTACCTTCACATTATTAACACGGGATTTGTTGTTTTTTCCCTTCTCATCATGTTCCCCATACTTAGCAGAATCACAATATTATATACTTAAGTAAATTCTTTTTGAATTAATATCAATCCTTTCAGAAGTATAAAATACTTTACTAATTTTTACATTTAAAATATATTTCTATATAGTTTGACATGGAAAAATGAGTCTCAATAGAAAAGATTTCATATAACTTTTTACCAATAAGAGATTTTGTTAAGGACACAGAAATTTGACCTTAAAACATCAAAAAATCTAGACTGATTAAGGAAAGGCCTTATAATCACCTTTAGGAGGTTATTGGTCACTCTCACTGACAGAGGAGCAGATAATTTGGAATAGAGAAGGTCTCGTTGCCTCCACTACTTGCAGGGTGGGGTGGGGGAGAGTTGCCACAGGGAGGTTAGCCAGAGGCTTTCGGGTCGGTCTCTCCTGATTTCACTCCAGATTTACATAAGGCGCAATGCTAATTAATATAGGTGTGAATATGATATTGAAGAACTCACACTGTAGTAACAGCCATGTGGAGACAACGTCATTTCAGCATAATATGATCTGCACTAGGGATATGCCGAGAATGCAGTGGCAGCACAACTTTCGTAGTACTTATTCTGGTATAACTCACTTTCCATTTTCATGAGCTTTTTATAGCATGCTGCCTATCACATTATCTGTGGTCAACATATTTTAGTTCTCCACCTCCTTTTTTTCCTCCTCTATGTCTTGCTTTATCATTTACAAAAAAAAAAAATTACTAAATAAATTAGTCTTATTCCTTTGTTTCCACTGACCACTGGTCAGGGAGCTAGGAGATGGCTCTAATAATAGAATGAGGTCCTCATTAGATTATACCCGTGTTTATTTCTTTTAAGAATAAATGAGTACTGTTTGCTTTATGCTTGGTCAACCTTAGCCACATATATCTTTTGTCAAAGAGACATCTATAGTCAGGTCCCATGCATTCTTGGGCATCTGGTAATTAGAGAAATGTTAAATTAAAAGACTGAGGCAAACAGAGATTCTGTTCTGGAAACAGCCTTGAACACTCTGGGAAGAAGCTCGGGGTGAGAAAGGGCAGTCCATACATTCATATTTGGAGATGTAGGAACTTGTTTGAAGATGTCCATGCTGACTCCTTTGTTCAGTACACAGAGGGCATCCAGAGTTTTCTCCCCTCCAGTCTGCAAAGAAGTCTGTGAAGATCAGAGAGGAGCTACGGGATCCAGCCAGCTGGGAGACAGTTTTCCACATGGGATAGCTATGTATCCACCTGCATGAAGCATGTATCATTTTGTAAATGAAAGTATCCAGGAAAGTTAAATATCTCCTTGATTCATTTGGTGTGGGGTTGGAGGACAGGAAAAAAAAAAAACAAAACTTATTTCAATAAAAAAAAGAAAGAAGATATTTTGAAGTTCTTAGAATGAAAGGAATAGCTATTGAAGAGAAGGGAAAATGCCTTGTTAGTTTACTATATTACACCCTGGCCCAAAAAGGCAACAAGCCAGAAGGCTCGGCACTTTCCATCACTCAAATTTTACACTACTTCAACTTTACCAGCAGGCAAGTTGCTTTCATTATTTGAATGCTGTTTTTACACCTTTTATATATTTTATGTTTTAGAATATAAAAATCCTAGAGTGAAGAGATTATCTTTTTATCTGATGTCATATCGCTATATAAGTAAATAACTCGAAAGGCCTGCGGTCTATTTGAAAACACATTTCGTATTATTCAGTGGTTTTCAAACGGTGGTCCACAGAAACCCAGGAACGCACAGAGGTATCTTAGGAGTCAGGTGAGGGTGAGGGAGGGACTTTTGAGAGGCCAGGCTACTAGGACCCTCATACCCACAGTAAACAGATGCAGAGATTTTACCTGTTTTATAGAGAGGCTTCTGTGTAAGACTTTATTTTAAAAAGTATTCTGAAGCTAAAAATATATTTGAAAACATTAATATAAAGAGAGGGGGTAATAGAAAGAAAAAGACTAAGATTCCATATCAAAGCTCTACTACTTACTAACGATATGACCCTGTAAAAGTCTTGTTTCTTCTTTGATCCTTATTTTATTCATCTATAAAATAGTAATATTACCACTGATTTTAGTAAGTGGTTCAGAGGATTAAATAGAAGGGAACAAACATTTATAGAGGACATGCCTTAATACTGGGTTGAATTGCTGTTCCCCCTAAATTCATGTTCTCCTGGAACCTCAGAATGTGACTTTATCTAGAACTAGATTCTTTGCAAATGTCATTAGTTAAGATGAGGTCATATTGGGCCTTAAATCCAAAGACTGGTGTCTTCGTAAAAAGACCATGTGAAAACATAGAAACACACAAAGGGAAGAAGGTCATGTGATAATGGAGGCAGAACGCGTTCTGTTGTTGATACAGCTACAAGCCAAGAAATGTCAGGGATAGCTAATAACCAGCAGAAGGTAGGAGAGGCTCATGCAACAAATTCTTTCTTCCATGTCTCTGAGGGAGCATGGGCTTCTAAAACTTTGATCTCAGATTTCTAGCCTCCAAATAATACAATTCTGGTTTAAGCCATTCAGATTGTGGTCCTTTGTTATGGCAGCCCTATGTAACTAATACCCCCTACTTCCTGCCCACTCCCTGCCATGTGTACTTATTATATGGTACGCAAATAAATTGCAGTACACTCTCAATCCAGATTGATATTTTACTTACATCATCATGTGTTCCACCTTGTAAGAAGATTGAGGATAAAGGTGATGTGGAATATTTTGTGAGAGCTTCCACACTACCGAGGAATGGCAACCCCTTACCATTCATTGTTGTGTTATTTAAACACCTGCCCTCTAAAATCTTATGGGAACAATCATTCCGTTTCAGCTCAGAGTCACCATATCTCACACTCCATAGCATCACTCTTTTTATATCCCATAATATCCCAGTTCCTTCCAATCCCCACTCCTTCTAAAAGTGGTCAATTCTAGCTTTCTCTTAATTACCAGAGTGCTGAGACAAAAACAAACTAGCAAACAAATACCTTTAGCTAATACTGTCCCTATTGGCAAACTGTTAATACCCCCAAACCAAATACCCTCCCAAATCTGCTGATGAATAGTATTGGATAGGGAAGGTGGATAGGTAGGCAAATGTTAGATTACTTGTGTGTCAAAATATAATGTTCTCAATGTTAAATGGAACCATTTATAGGTGGGAATCAGTAATGTTTGAATTGAAGTGTTTGCAGTTATCATAATGATAGATGACTTTTGGTTCTCAAGATGGGCATCAAAAAGAAAGTGACTTAAAAAGACAACAATAACTAAAACTTATTGAAATCTCTGTATGAGCTAGAACTTGGTAAGTGCTTTATAAAGCATAGATCCAATTCTCACAATAAGTTTTTAAGATAGATATTATTTACTTCATGAATTACATGAAGAAACTCAAACTTGAGGAGGCTAAGTGACCTTAAAGGCAGTATTCTGGAAAAATGAGACATGTAAGGTAATGGAGATTTTTTCCAACTACATGGCAAGAGAAATTTCCAATTCCTTTCATTAGTCCTTTTTTTTTTTAATTCCATATAAGGTTGTGATAATATCACTATGGCAAATCTTTCCTATCTGGAGCTATCTAAATCAACAAAGGGAAGAGGAACTGAGTGCAGGCTAATAGCTGTGTCTTCAGTGTCAGATTCAAGAATAAATTCTGGCTGTGATAATCATTAGGTATGAAGCCTTGGTTAATCACTGAGCCTCTCTGGGTCTCCGCTTGTTATAAAGATGGCATAACTCACAAGAACGTGCTGAGGACTAATGGACTAAAATGCAGTTGCTTAGGATTTAGAACTTCAAATAATTAGTTGATGGTTGTTGAGGATGTCGCCCACTTTCCAAACAACCAAAGTTCTGAAGTTCTCGGTTTTCACTTTGTGAAATTCACCTTCATTGTGTGAACACAAGATATAACTCTCAACCATTAAGATTAGTTATCAGTCTTGACTCCCATATGTCTGTCATTTAAAGCATATGTGTGCCCCAGCAGCAACTTGTCTCACAAAAGTGGTGTTGTTTTGAACTGATAGACTTTTCATGCTTTCACAGTATCAGCCTCCCGAGTTTTAAAGGAAATACAGAGAAATATAATTCAGCTACTTTTCTAATTTTGTCAATCTTTAGTGAAGTAATTATTTGAGAAGAGCTAAAGGAATATGCATATTCAATGAATAGATACTGCATTATTATGTACCCCACCAAACGTTCTAGAAGTAATATTCAAACACTTTGATAAAACAAAACAAATGAATATGCAAACAAACAAAACACCCTGCTTCTGGATCTGAATCGCTTCATTCCCTATAGAATCTCCTTTACTAATTATCATTTTACTATAACGTTTTTGGTTCAGTATACACAAACTGTCATTGGGAGAACACTCTCGGTTATATTTTTTAGTTACTGTCAGTGACTCCTCACTACAAAGTTACGTATCCTTTGTATAAATCCCTTCTTTAAAAATACTGTTTAGAATTTTGAGTCTGAAAGATGTCACTTCTTTTGAAAGTAGTATATAATTTCCTATGTCTACCAATATCAGTTAAGGATGAACTCTCCATTCTTCCATATATAGTAAAGCTGACACAAAGTATAAATAATTTTTAATGATCACTCATAAATTACAGTATATCAAAATTATATTTTTCTTTCCGTTCCTATAATGTAGCTTCTTGAGCTTCTTTCGACATCATTAAAATATGTGTCTTTTAATGCAAACTACCTCAAAACCATTTAGATTTCAATAATATGAAAAAAGAAACAATAAGAAAAATCAAGGCTTGTATCCTTCCAAGTCTAATGGAAACAAACAGAAGTTAGATATTTAGAAGGAGAACAGGCATCAAAACCAAGCCCCTATTTTTGATGCTGATGGTATTTCCTTACAAGAATAAATCTTACTTTCCCAACCTTAATCAACTCTACATTGACTATTACGGCAACTTCAGGATCCTCAGAGATAGGTGATATTTATCTACCAGGCTGCTCCTCAGTGACTTTGTGCTCTGATTAAATTTTCCTCGTGTGCTTGTTATGGATTTAGAAGCATACAAGTGTCAGAAGCAAAAAGAAGAACAAAGAAACCCCGGAGAATTCAATAGATTGACACCATTCATTTTCATGCCCTTCTCTCATTGCAGGCAGCTCTCCTGGCGGTTGATTTTGAACATGCTCTCAGCCCACAGTGACACTCAGTGGTAGCTGAGCAGACAACAGCAGAGCAGTTGGGGGCCAGAGCCACAAAACAGTAAGCATCTGGTGTTTGTTAGAAGTTTAGGCATCTTTTTTGAATCAATCAATATGCAATTGTCTTTTCAAGCCAAGCACTCAGTTTGTAATGAGCAGAACTCTGAATGCCGCCTCATCATCATGATTGCAGTCACTGAGCATTTTATCAGAGAAGAAACTTGGTCTCTATTGTAAATGTATGAAAGAGAAACATCTTTTATCAGAACGATCAACCCTTCATTAAGTCTGGGAAAAAAGTACACACACACGCATTCTCACACTCCTAATTTCTCTCCAGATCTTGATGTCCAATATGTTAGAAATTAATAACATGTGTCCATTGAGCACTTGAAAAGTGACTAGTGAAACTGAGACGTGAATTTAAATTAATTGGAATAAATTTAAATGTATAACTGGTACTTGAGTATGTTAATGGAAAACTTTTAAGTATACTTGGAATAATGTGAGGATGCCAATCTCATTTCTCAACTGTTAATTTTATGAAATCTAAATACCGATCAGGTATTCCTAATGAATATTTAGCATTCAATTGAGACATATTTTAAATGTATAATACTGCTAAATTTAAAATATTTAGTGAGAAAAGAGGGATATAAAATGTTAATATTTTATATTGACTTAATGTTGATATAATATTTTATATATATTGAGTTAAAATATATTATTTACATTGATTCCACCTGTTTCATTTCACTTTTATTAATGTGGTTACTAAAATTTTTAAATCACATGTGAGATTTTAAATTACATTATATTTCTATTAGATAGGACGGAAATGGATGGGACATTACCCAGTCCTTCCTCTCATTTATACTTAAGGCAAGAACTGAAATGTAAACATCTTTGATCCCTCATTTTTTCCAGGTATAAAATAAGAAAAGGGAATGAGAGAGCAATAAACACAGATGATGTAGCAGACAGCACTGTGTTATCTTGCTTGACAAGAGGCATCCTCATTAATTGATCAATTATTTAAGTAATCAATTTAACATATTAAGTGCTTATTTTTTCTGGCATTGTATTAGGTACTGATTAAACATTGGAGAATGGAACACGAAAAATACTCACAGATTCTAAATTTTATAAATGAGGGATTCGGAAAAAACAATGAAAATACAAACAAACAAATACTTGAGGCTAAACTGGGATGCCTACCATGTAGTAACTTGACCAAGTTCAATGACAGAAAATAACAGGAATGGGTAAAGCTCTAACTTGGTTAAGCAAGGAAAGTGTTCTCTGAGGCTATGAGTGTTCTCTGAGGCTATGACTTGGTAGTTGAGTAGAAGCTATAAGTGCAAAGAACCAAGGAGAGACTTCAAAGCAGAAGAAGAGCACAGACAAATAACTCAAGGCAGAGAAGAGCTCAATGTGCTTGAGAAAACCAGAGAATTGTTGGAAAATTGCAGATGGAGCTCCATGAGTGAACACAGCAAGTGACAAAACAATGAGGATGGAGAAGTTCATAGGATGTTAGGGATTGGGGTGCCTTGCAGGTCAGGGCAAGGAATTTGGATTTTATTCAAAATGTAATATGAAGCCATAGAAATATTTTTAAACAGAAGAGAAATACTATGGCTGTATTGCTCTGATTGCTCTGTGAAAACTAGATTGGTGAGAGGAAAAACTGTAAGAAAGGAAATCTAGAAGGATGGAGTAGTTGTCTAGTTAGGACATCATGGTGACTTGGAATTGGGGTGGGGGTCAGGGGTCAGTATGGGTGGAAAAAGATTGAAACTTTACTATGTGTGAGCATGTGTGTGCATGTGTGTGTAAACTATACATACCTGATTTTAGTGTTCATTGAGGACTTAAGTCTTATATGATTAATAAATACAAAGGTTTTAAAATAGATATTATGAAGAATTCTATCACTTTCCTGAAAACCTAAATCTCCCTGTTGCTTAAGGAATAAATTCTAAACTCCTTAAAATTATAATTGAGGTACAGGAGGACTTCAAGCTAACTTTTCAACTAAAATTTCTTCTACTATTTTCTCTACTCACTCGAAATTCATGCCATAACCATGCCTCTTTCTCCATTCACCCAAAACCTTCTTTAATTTTGAATTTTAGTTCAATTATAAACACAACCACCTGCCAGCAGGAAGAAAAGCCACAGAAAACAGAGCTCATGTTTTGATTTTGTACTATACCTCTGGCAAAATGTGTGCTATATCCCAGTCACTTGCTAAATAGTGTTTATTAAGGAGGTACTCCTCAGGTTAAGATGGGAGACCAAGATAATGCAAAATTATTTGGGCAATCCTGTTTTTCATTAGTGTTTCTCACTTCCTCCATGATGGAATACTGAAAACCATCACTTGACAGTCCTCAATGAATGAGAAAGAAGGCTGTACATTAAATGCAAGCTCCATTTTGCTTTTGAATAATCTTGAAAAGTTGAAGTATCTGTATCCTCCTGGAAGCATCAACTGAAGTAAGTGAATAAAACTTCATCTGCCCAGGAGTATAGGAAGCCAGAAGCCAGTTCTGATTTGACTGCTGTATCCCTCTGCTTTATCTCAGTTGGGCAAAGAGTAGTCACATAGAGGTCACTTCTGAAACAAGTCTAAAGAAACAAAATGTACTGTTTACTAGATGGAATTAAGGCCCAGTCAAACAACAGTCTACTCATTGGAGCATCTTTGGGAATAGTTTTTTTCAATATCACATATCCATGAGATTGTTTTTCTCAGTATAAACAATGAATTGGATGATTGTTCAGTAAAGGTTGAATAGAAACAACTTTCTGAAAATTAACTTGACAGTGAAGATAGTATGTAGAAATTAGAAGATAGACGAACAACTGGTGAACCATCAATTTGCATTTACAGTTAAAGGGATATATGTATAGTTTTTGCATACAACTCTTCCTTTTAAGTCAATATTGCCCCCTACTATCCTAAGAGCATTATACTACCTAGAATGCATTTTGGTTAAAACAAGAAAAACAAACAAACAAAAAACACCTTACCTTAAAATGAATTAATAATTCAAATTTGCAACTTCTTGCAAAATTGCATTACATCAGTCCAGAACAAACTCCTCAGGACCTATAAACATAGTGTGATCCCAATAATGAAAAATGAGCCTTGCTACAGCCAACAATTATCATGGGAATGGTAAGCTCATTCTAAAACCTTTCTGAACATATGGGTAATTACTGAAGAATGATGACAGTAATGTATCAGCAAGCAAAACTGATTTACTATACTTGGGAATGGGCTTCTACGGACTGCATGGCAGTCTGCTCCTTTATGATACTATGTAAACATAAGCAACAGGAATCCTAAAGTACTAGATCAGATAATGGTTAAGAGCCTCATTCACCCAAAACAGAACTAAGGTAGAAAATGTCCATATCAGCAAGAACCTCAAAATACCACTCCATGTGCAAATAGGTTGCGTGGAAGATAGAGAGGTACGGACTTTCACTCCATAATGCTCCTGGGAGATTGATTCATTCCCTCAGCAGAGGGTGTAAATCCCCCCATCATTAACAGACCATCCTCATGCTTAGTGTTCTTCATTCTGTCTTGATGTCCCAACCTCTACCCTGCTTGGCAAAATCCTATCCATCCTAGGGTTACTGTGAATTTCAAGACATCAGTGGGAAACTCTCAACACTCATCAGTCCCCGTTCACCATCCCCACCCCATCTTAACTTAAAGAACTCTGTGGTCTACATCAAATAATCTATTTGCCATGAACCACTTTGTATTTGATGCTATATCACAAAAGACTATTTCAAATTGTCAGATATATTTTAAGTTATTATATTTATAAGGTTACATATTGTCACCCATTCTCACAATATATTCAAATTCTGAGTTTGAGGAGATATGATAATGTATGAATGAATACCTGCCCCATTAGCCACAAGACCTACAGCAAGTGAATTAACTATACCCTAAATATTTTAGTTTCATTATCTTTAAAATAGAGATAGCAATCCCTACCAAAGGGCATTAGTTGAAGCAGGACAGCAATGCAAATATATGTGTTCTCTCTTTCAAGAAAGAAAGAGAAGAAGATATGGAGGAAATTGAATTTGCAGGGCCTACTAGCCTGCTCCACTATATTTTTTCAATATCTCCAGAATATGGGAAAGAAACATGCTGCTTTTCCTTTTCATAATTTCCCCAGTTGTCAGAAAATAGATGAGAGCAGTTCAGGAGCTGGGAATGACACCAAATAACAAAAGTAAAACCAGTAAGCAATAGCACTGTTTCCATTCTTTGATTGCTATTAGCAAGCACTAAACATCTCCTCTCTAAGGATTACATAAAATTGCAATTTACCTACATATTCCCAATATCTTTTTTTTTTTTTTTTTTTTTTTTTTTTTTTTTTTTTAAAGGAAAGACAGAGAGAAGGAAGGAAGGATAGAAGAAAGGGAAACATCTTTTTTTAAACACTTTCTTGTTTTATTGTATTTTGTTTCTCCGTTTTTTTGTTACATGGGCTGGGGCCGGGAATCGAACCGAGGTCCTCTGGCATAGCAGGCAAGCACTTTGCCCGCTGAGCCACCGCGGCCCACCCCCAATATCTTTTAAAACTTTTGCTGTTAGGGATTATGATGGTAAATAGTGACTTGTTTGTTGTCTTATGATAAGCACTGAACACTCTTTGGCACCGAGGAGATGTCCTGAAACTTTTGTTAGATTGTATTCTTATATCTGCTAATGCCATTTTGCTCATGATAAACTTCCCTAACTTATCACCTTACCTTTTTCTGCCGTTTTAATACAAAGTCATAGAAAGAGAAGTGGAGGCAGGTAGATCTGCCTGCGTTCAACTTAAGGAGTTTGGCCTTCACTAGCTGTTTCCTAGGGCAAATTACACAAGCAAAATGAACATCATTTTGTTCACTATTAGCATCATACATATCCAGGATCCCCCTTAACACAATTAGGCAGTCACTTCCCTGAAAACACAACTTCAGTTATTTTAATTATCAACTGGTATTAGGGTTATTAACTTATGTTAGTATTTAACTATGTGTTAGGCATTTAGCTGGCTGCCCCACAGATACCAAAATTCTAAAAAATGCAAACTTGAACTCATTTATTTTACAGTTGGTACTTTCCCCATGAAATGTACCACAGTCAGCTTCAGAGGTCCAAGCTAGAAACCTGGGAGTGATGCTCTTTCTGCTTCTATCAGTTTAACAGTTAATCCAATCTGTGCTTCCACTTCTATTCCCAGTGGTCCTACCTTTTCTTATGATTTTAATTATTCCTTATTTGGAATTCTAAGGGTCTACAAACCATCCTCTTCCACATTTAAGCTAAAGCAAACATCCTAAAATGCTATTCTGATCTGAAAATACCTCTTTAAATTTTTCAGGGTTCTTAACATACTGCTACTACTACTCTTCTAGTATCAATACATATTGATCACTGACTATGCACTAGACATTTTGAAAAAGGGAGAAGGGACACAAAGCAATAAGAAGAACAGGCACTATTTTTAAGAACTAATAAACATTGCATGATTCAGAGACTGAACAATATTTGGTCATGACTATGGGAGAAGTGTACTTTGAGGGAATGGTAAGAACTGACTGTGAAGAGGTGGACAAAGGGTAGATATGAAGAGATTTGCACACTAATGCATGTGCATATTTGCTCTTATTATTTCATATTTACTAGATGCAATCGAGTTGAGCTCCATCTTAACCATCAAAAAGTCTCCAGTTACCATGAAAACTGTCATGATAATATGGTCTGAAGTAAGGTAAAATTCTTTAAAGTAAAATTTAAAAGTAAAATCTCAGTAGAAGTAAGGAGGTTTATTGATTCTCTGCCTTCAATAATACTGACTTTTCTATCAACCACTATTGCTGTATTAAATTATTCAGTTACCTTACATTCAAAGTGAACCCAGAAAACTATCTAGAATTTAGAGTTAATTTAGAATAACAGGTATATAGTAGTAGATTTAGTAGCTAATAAATCCCTGTGACTATTTGGGTAGAGGGCTTAGAATCAGAGAAAGATTATACAAGTCCCTTCTAGGCAATTAACTGAGGCCCAGGATGTAGAAGTCTCTTGACAAAATTAATAGCACTAAAACCAATAAATTATTTATATTCTTCTTGATGAAGAAAATTGGAACCAATATTCTTGGTATTCCTGCATATCCTAGAAATTTACTGATTTATTTCTTATATATGACAAACAATTGCGTCTTGCTTTTCCTTTTCTTTTTTATTCATTATTTCCATCATTAGAACTCATTCCAAAAAACCATTCTCTCAAATGCATTCTCCACTCTGAAGCCAGAGTGAACTTTTTCACAATTAAAATGCTTCAAGCTTCTTCCTATCAACCTAAGAATGATAACCCCGCTACTCAGCAGGGACCGCCACAGCCTTTAGGCTCTGGCCTCAGCACTGGTCCTGCCCCACTGCCTGGCTGGCCTCCCTGTGGCTCCCTCCCTACCATGTGTGCTCCTGTCCACAGCGCCTTCACGAGGATTGTGCCTTCTGTGGAAATGCTCTGACCTCTGTCTCCTCTTAATTCATTCCTACCCATCTCCCAATCTCACTTCAAGTGCCACTTAGACCCAGCTTCTCAGGCTTCCCTATTTTAGGTTGAGTTTTAAAAATTTACTATATGATCTCATAAAATAAAATCTCTTTCTTCTGTATTTTCATGATTTTATTAGATCATTTTGTTATCTTAGTATTTTATGCCTCTTCTAGTAGAATATAGACCCCATAAGAACAGGCCTCAATCATTTGACAACTCACCATTTTATTCCTGGTGACTAGAACAGAACCTTCCTAAATTAGTGGAATGAAATAATGTGTGAGCCAGTCAGACAATGTTCTCAGTGAGAAAGACATGTTTCATCTCTGAAAAATCTCCGATGTCTGAACTATACTTATGACCATTTTATAGAGGAGAAAATTTTAACCTTATCAGCGGCCTCTTAAAGGTTAGGAACGAAGTGAGGGCTCTCCTCATTCTGCAGTCTCACTATTTCCACATACTTAAGGGCAGAGGAAAGTATGCATTCTCAGAAATGAAGCATTCTTGGGAGACAGAGAAAGGGGAGCTTGACTAAAATGTACTCTGAATGGAGGTTGTGGGAACAGGATCGCCTCAATTAAGGTATCTCTAACCTCGAGGATGTTCTAGAGACACGTCAGCCCATGCTCATAATAGAAATGCATTCAATTCTACTGATTACAGGGACATCTTGTGATTTTTTCAAGGACTTGTACACACTGGAAAGATAATTTACTTGGATGCAGCTTTTGCAACATGGACAGTGTCTACTTACATCTTTTGAGAAAGTGTCAACAAAACCACGAAACATATACTGAAGGAAGGAGAAAGGAAGGAACCATGGGGCTTCCAGGAGGGTGGCCGGGGGGCTTACTAAAAGGAAAACACTTGAATTTCTTTACAACTCAAATCGGGCAACACTGTGGTTTCTGATAAGCTTCCTGCAATGCTTTAGCCATGAGGCAGTGAGTATAAACTTAGATTTTCAGCAAATGATGCTGATACAAGAATAAGCCTGAGCCCTGTAAGGTGTGTATGTGCAAGAGAATTAACTTTGAAAACTGAAAACAGTAGTCTTTTAAAACAAGGAAATCAGTAATGCTGCTGCATATGGTAGCTATTACACTGGAAGGGCCCATGAAAATAGGGATACACGACATATTCTTTTTGTTTCAGGTTTTTAGACAGTTCCAGAAGGATTACCAGCCATATACATAGAGAAAGGGCCTAACATAATGATAGTTCACATTTAGTGTACACTGTACTTATTGTGTTCCAGATCTTCTCTAATTGGTTCACATCTATCAATCTGCTCAATATTAACAGCCAATTTGTGGGGTAAGCAATGGTATTATCCTACTATAACAGATACAGGGCCTAAGGAAGGAGAGGTTGAGTAACATATACAGCTTCACACACTGTAAGGGCGGCTGTAAGGTATGACCGTAGGTAGTGTTGATCCAGAGCTGAGAATCTCAACCTCTATACCATGGTGCCTCGTGTTATCCCAAAATGTAGGAGAAATTGTTAATGAGACCCACCGTTAATAAGAAAAATGTGACATTATACATCAAAAGTCTTAGAAGGATCCATGAACTTTAACCCAGATGCTCCATGTTGATGAACTTTTCCTAAGTTGAATAGGAAATGATGTTTATTAGGACATTGTTTACAACAGAAAAGGAAAAAAATATATATGGAGACAACCGAAAATGACTGACAATATGGAAATGGTTAAGAAAATTTCTTTACAAGTTAATGGCACCCTGGTTTACTTGTACAGCAAGCATTCCTTAAAAAAAAAAAATTACTCTGTTCTATGTATTTTGCATATATATTAACCCTATAAGGTAGGTACTAGTGTCATCCTCATTTTAAGGAAATTGAGGCAGTCACTTTAAGTATCTTGCTAAAGAGAACCCAGTAAGTGAAGGAGCTAAGACAAAACTCCAGGCAATTTGAATTCAGAGCCCAAGCTTTTAAGCTATACTGCCTCTTTGCAGTCATTAGAAGCATTCATCAGATGTACAGTATACTTGTTTATGTGGATAAAGGTCATGATATATTGAAAACTGAAAAGGGCTATTAAAAGAGTTTATGCAGTTTGATACTTTTTGGTTAGAATATACATGTAGAGAGGCATAAATACACACAGATAAATATATATCAGTGTAAGCATATATATATATATATCAATAAGCATATGTATATACTTACACCGATAAATACATATCTGAAGATATATACTAACATGGAACTTGATTATTTACAGGGTATAGCACTGCAGTTTCTATTTTTATTAACTCCTCTAGAGTGACCACGTGCCTTTTTTTAATCAGAATAAAAATTTTTGGAGAGTTTAGAAAATGTGCAAATAAATAAATGAGGCCCACTAGGGGGAGGCATTGGTATTAATGGGGTAGGGAAGGTGGTCTGTTTCCAGCAAAGCAGTTTATTTTTCATTCTCTCTCCCTGTCTTTCTCTCCCCATTCTTTCTCTCACTCTTTTCACTTCACAGAAGAGGCATTACTTTTGGCTTTTTCAAGACACTTCCACTGTCATTTTCTATTGAGATTCTCACAGCAATCTTGTGAAGCAAGGAGGGAAGGTGGTATGGCCAAAGTCTGGACAGCTGCCCTGAGACATAAGTGTTTCAAGTGGCCACTGCCTGCTCCCCCCTCTCCCCTGCCTTCGTGTTAGTTCTGAGACAGGGCCGAGAATGAGGCACTCGGGAGGACCCCCTGACCCAGGAGCTTTATTTCAGTGTTCAAGCCACCTCTCATGGGACCTCATTAAACACAGTATCTGAGAGCTTACCTGTGGGAGAGGAGACAGAGATGGGACAGGATGAAGGCAGGAGGCACGTGTCTGACCTACCCACTTCTTGCCAGATAGCTTGAGACGCAATTTCTCAAACCTTTTCCCATTGAATCCCTATACAAGTCTGCAAGGACATAGTTATTTTACTTTAAATGAATTGCTAGTGAGGATGCATATGGCTTTTTTAAGATCACACAGCCTATAAAACATATAAAGAGTTAGGATTTGGGGCCAACATGATCTCATTCTAGATACCATCCTCTTTGTTCCTATGCCTGTAAGTGAGTTTATGAATGAGTGGGTGGGGGAAGTGAATCAGAAAATAATAAATAATCAAGAGAAAGAATTCTGGGAACCACTGGGGATTTGTCTGAATTGCCTGAATCCCCTGAAGTCTGTGGCCACCTCCGCTGGGAAGTCTTTGGTGAAAACAAGTTATATATTTCACAAGGAGATGTTATCTTATTTCGGGGGTCAGTGACTGCTGTAGTCATCCTGGCGCCCACCCTGAGGCTCAGTCACAGTGAACCCCAAATTGTGTTCAGGCAGCCCTGGGTCAGCCTAATGCAGCAGGACAGGAAGAGGCCTGGAAAGCATTCTGTCCTGACTCTCCAAATAGACCTTGCTCTTTATTTCATTTCCCTACCACCCCTCTAGGAAAGAACAACACTCTCAAATGCATTCTTTGAATCTCCCTAATTCAATTCATTGAATGCATGTTTGAGCGATTCCTATTTCTAATTTTCTGCCACACATACAAGAAGAGGAGGGCTGGAGGACACAGCACAGTATCATCGTGTGGAGTGGGGGAAGGGCAGGACCTCTGCCTTAGATCCCTCAGTTTCAATCCTGGCTCTATTACCAACCAGATATGTGACTCTTGGAAAATAACCTCCCCTCTCTATATCTCAATTTCCTTATCTGTTATGTGGGAATAACTATCATCCCTAATTGTGGGGTTGTTATGATGATTAAAAATGCTCAGAAGAGTGCCTGGCAGAAAATTAGCATAATGGAGGTGGTGGGTAAATACGGTCAGTAGCAGAGAGAAGGTAGAAGAATAGAGCTAGCAACTGCTTTGCACATTCACCTGTGAGCTATAGCAGAGAAGGGAAGTGACCACCCTCTACATTCAATAAAGTGCTTAGGGAGCCTGCCTCCTCCCCAGCATGCCACCTTGTGCTACTCTTGGTTTATTCCTGAGACTCATCTTCTCTCTGAAGTCCACATGTCCAGGAGCCTTCCTCACTGTAAAAGGTAAAACAATCCCACGCTCTTTGTGCCTTTCTGAGCACTGCACAGGCTGCTGACATAGTGCTTTTAACACCTTGATGCATGAATTTATTGCCATGAATGTCACCCTCTCTGGGCACTCCAGTTTCCTGAATGCAGTGCTTATTGTATGTCCCTAAAGAGAACCACTTCCTTGAGGGTAGCGACACTTAACTTGTTTGCTTAGGTATCCCCACCACCTAGCAAAATATCAGACTCTAAAGAGCAAGATTTTTATAAAACAAATGCTAAATGAAGGTATGTTTTGATACATTAAAGACATTTTGAGTCACTTACAATTCTTGGAGGGTGCCATGTCATAAACCTAGTTGAAAAGCAGGTTCCAAGAATGCTAATAAGGTAATGATTAGTTCTAAAACAGCCATTCCTTTATCTAAATTTTATTTCAATATTGTAAAATATCTTTTAAAAATTTTGGTGAAGTATAAAAATATACTCAGAAAAATGCATGTAAGGTAAGTGTGTGCTTAGAAATTTTACCCAAAGTGACACTATTGTGCTTTACTTGCTTCTCAATACAATCAAATGTGATTTTGATTCAGCATCTGCTCTGTGATTTGGACTATGGTGAGTTTATGAAAAATACAAGCAAATCATAGAAAAATTGTTTCCTGTCTCCACAAAAATTACAAGTTGATGAGATCTACATTTTGGGATGATTAAAAGTAGAACAGGGTTAAGAATGACTTGTTTTTCTATTTATATATCTGTTATTTATTATATTTCCCTACTTTGTGTAAGACATGGCTCAAAGTAAGGGAGTTCAGTCACTGGCCATATTGAACTCAACTAGGTGGATAAAGTGTAAAATATTTTGACAATGTGAGTTCTGTATGCAATAGATGTTGTTGTGAAAGAAAAGTAACCCAGTTTCAACAAGCTAGGGGTGGCGTGTGGCAGTTCTAGGGAAAGCTTTCAGAGGGAAGTAATATAACCTAAAACTAAGACCCAAAAGTTAAAGAAAAGCTAGTTGGCAAAGTGAGGCGAAGGGTAAGAAGTGTTTCTGGCAGAGGCCAAAGCATCTGTAAAGCCCAAGAGGAAGAGAAAATGCTTGTTGTATTTGGGAAAGTGAAACCAGTACATAAGAGAGTTGGAAAGAGTGCCTGTCTGATGGCTGAATTAGAGAGAGGAATATGGCAAATCCTTTTTCTACTAACATGTCTGCATCTACAGTCCAATGTCACCTTGTCTTTGTCTTTTTTAAAAAGCCAAGTTATTAAAGCTGTATAAAAACTGCAAGTCAGACTTTATGAAGACCAGCAGCAAAGCCTAGGTACAAGAACCACAGAGGCTGTTTGGACCAGTCTCCAGGGATCAGGTGCAGTTAACTGAAGTGAGGGGAGAAGGGAAGATACCGACAACAAAGGCTTATTGGATCCAGGAGGAGCCAGGCAGGCAGTGATCTGGGCATGTAATAAAGCTCGTGCCCAGGGAAGAGTATAATGTTTGTAAACAACAGTCTTAGTATTGACGTGTTGCTTCTAAATGTGGGCCACAGTGAAAACTTCTGAGAAAATGGAATATCATAGAGATGTCCTGCTTTACTCAGTTTTAGGCTCTGATATTGCTCTATTATCTCAGAAGTAATGGTCAAAGAGAACAGGAAGCTGAAGCCAGTCATGTAGGGACAGAATAGGTAATGCTAGCAGTGGGTCTAATAGCTCTGACACTTGTCACATATATATGAAGGAAATAATGACTGACACTTGCTGTGGGCTTAGTAAAGGCTTCTATGTCCTAGTGAATGGAAGATATGAAGAGTCTTCTCTGAAGGAATTCACACTCAAGAGAGAAAGAGACAAAGACAGTGGTGCAGTGAACAAACAAATAAGATGATTTCAAGTGGTAAAAGTGAGAGAACAGTACGATGAGAGGGCGCTACTACAAAAAAGCAATCAGGGAAAGCTTTCTGAGGAGGAGATATTTGATCTGAGGGCTGACCAAAAAAAAAGAAAGAAAGAAAGAAAGAAAGAGCGAGAGAGAAAGAGATCTGGAAAAGGAGTCTTTGAGGCTAAGGGAACAAGAGCAAAGGCCCTGAGGCAGGCGTGAGCTTTGGCTGACTGCAGTGGCACAAAGTGGCCAGCGCCAGGGCAGTGTAGAGTGAGAAAGAGAACAGGAGATGCTGTGTTCACAGATGCAACAAGGTGCAGTGTAATGTAGGCAGTTATACAGCAGGTTAACCAGTCTGCACTCCATATTAAGAAAAACAATGATTTGACTTATATTTTTAAAAAAGATTATTCTAGCTGCATCACATAATGTCTTGTAGAATAGACAAGTGGGAAAGCACAGAGACCAATTAGGAGGCCACTGTAGCACTTTGTCAGATACGATTATGACTTGAATTCGACTGGCAGCAGTTTAAAACAGAGAAAGGTGGGCAAACTCAGCATATATGCTGGAATGAAAGCAGACAACATTATAATGGATTGGATGTACTATATGAAGGAATTAGAGGAATTCAGAAGGATCCTTAGACTTCCAAGTTTCAGCAAATTGTAAATGGTGAGATATTAGTTACTTGAGGATAAGGTCTCTTTTTTGAAAGAGGCTACAGAAATTACTAGGATATTTAAAATTCTGTCATATTTTATTTTACAATAAAATGTGGGAGGAATCTGATCACCATTTCAAAGTTGAGAATGGAGAGCAGTGTGGGATGGTAGAAGGATAAGTGGGAAATTGGTTCCATCATGTGGGCTGATTCCATCTGACTGAAAGTGGCTGTCCAGAACACAGTGGTGGGAAATATTCTGAACCCTCAGCTAGAATATCTGGAAGCAATGCCGAGAGCTGACAAAATCAATAGCAGAAATAAAGAGGGGGAAGCTTGGTCCACCTGTCACATATCTATGGAAGTAGAATAGAATGGCTATTATTGCATTTAGACTTGGGCAGACATGGGTTAAAGCCCTTGGATAAGTTACTGGTTCTCTCTTTCCTCATCTGCAAAATGTGAATACCAATTCCAAACTTGCAAACATGCAGGGAAAACTAAACATAATAAAATATGCTGATAAACTGGCATTTAAGTAACAATAAATATTAATAGACTTCCTTCTTCATTAAGATAAAATGACTCATGCATATTAGATAGGAGATTCCCCTTAGAGATCAGAGCATTAGGTTGGCTACAACCATGATTTCTGTCACTCCCATATCTCTGAGGTTTTCTGGACATTCCAGGGAAAAGAATCCAATTAAGAGCGTATTTTCCAGGAACGGATTTATAACTTTGCTGTTTGGCACACATTACTCCTTCAAAACAATCCCAGGCCTTTAGATAAATTCAGTTTGCTGATGATGAAGATAGTGATGAGGTTGATGATGATAATGATAATAATGACAGTAGCAACCTTCAAAATAAACAGGAAGCATTTGGCAGGCATCTGTAAGAAGGGACTCCACATATTATTTTAAAACAAAATGCTAAGTGCTTTATCAATTGAACAGTGCTTTTCCTTTTCTTTATGCTTTTTTTGGTCTTTCTAAGAGTGGAGGTGGGTGGGTCAATGAGTAATACCAGCACATTAAATATACTCACTAGAGAGTTGAGTAATGTTTTCATAATTATTAACTCATATTGAGTTTAAGTTCATTAAAATCCTTTACATAACGTCCTCTCTTACTCAGAGTAAATGCAAAAGTCCTTACTATTGACCTACAAGGCCTTACATGAGCTGTTTCCCTTTACTTTGCTCCCTCATCTCTTACTAAACTCCCCCTTATTTTCTCTATTCCAGCCATACAATTGTTCTTCATGTAAGAGCTCATTGTTCACCAAGCATGGCCAAGCATCCTTCACGGGCTCTCTAGGCAGTTTCCATTCAATATGCTTACAATGGGTTTTCTCCAGATCTTCTCAGTGCTCAATCCCTTACTTCCTGCAGGTCTTGATGTAAAAGGCTCCCTTCTCGCTGATGGCACGACTCGCTAACCTATCTACAATTTCAACAACCCCATGATAACGCATTTCACATTTTCTTGATGTATTGTTTCCTTTAGCATTCATGTTTATCTAACATTTACATGTGCTACTTATTTGCCTTATTTATTATTGATTTGCCTCATTACAATGTAAATTTCATGAAAGAAGGGATTTGTGTGTATTTTGTTCACTTCTGTATCCTCAGGATTTAGAAGAGTGATTACAGTAGGTACTCAGTGAATATCTGTTGAATGAATGAATAGACCACTATAGGCTTAACATGTATCACTTTTTGCAGCTAATATATTCAATCACTGAGGCTGATAAAACAATTTGATAATCCATTGTCATATGGAATGGGACTTATGTATCAACTGACTTTTGTGGTTGCCTAAGTAGAAGATCTTGTATAGTACATCCTATTTGCTGAACATTATTTCAAAAGAATTCTTATTTATCTTACTTGATAACATCTGATAATTTTAATTATATCTTTGATTAACAAATATTTGGAGATGTCTGTGGAAACTGCTGACAACGAGCACAACAAACATTTATTTATTGTGGCAACTCTGCACTGACCCTTGAACAAGATATGGATATGTAAAGGAAATTCTTGTTAGGATTTCTATTCCATAGTCATGCTGAAATTTAAACATAGATTACAGGGGAGAAAAGAGGGCACACCATTAATTAATTTAGATTAAAATATTGAATACTTGCTATGTGGAAACTGCTCTGTACTCTTCTTTCACATGAGATATCTTATTTAATGTACTTAAAAGCTCAAGAGATTTTAAATAGAGATAATGGGAGAGAAGATAGCTTAGATTTCTTCTTATCACAAATTACAGTAGATGATTTTTTTTTTAAATAGCATCACAAAGATGAGAAGTTACTGTGGAAAATGTGATAAAACTCAAACATAATGTATATTGACTCAATTATATTACAGTAAAATATAACTTAACTATAACAGCTTGACATAAAAAGAGCAAGAATTTGGATGAATATTGTGCTGGTTTGAAACTATTATGTACCCCAGAAAAGCCATGTTTTTTAATCCTCATTCAATACTGCTGAGTGGGATCTTTTTCATTATTTCCATGGAGATGTGACCCACCCAATTATGAGTGGTAACTTTTAATTAGCTGGTTTCTATAGAGATGTGTCTCCACTCATTCAAGGTAGGGTTGCTTATTGGAGCCCTTTAAGAGGGAACCATTGTGGCAAAAGCTTTAGAGCCACCAGAACCAACAGAGCCAACTGAACAATCAGAGCCCCAGGGAAGCCTTTGAAAAGCCTGGAGAGAAAGCTAGCTGACGTTGCCATGTGCCTTTCCAGCTGAAAGAGAAACCCTGAACATCATCGACCTTCTTGAACCAAGGTATCTTTCCCTGGATGCTTAGACTGGACATTTTTTATAACCTTACCTTAATTTGAACATTTTCACAACCTTAAAATTGTAAACTTGCAACTTAATAAATTCCCCTTTGTAAAAGTCATTCTATTTCAGATATATCACATTCCAGCTACTTATAAACCACAACAAATACAGACACCGAAAATAAAGAAAGGCCGTGAACATTATCTTATGGAAAGAAATGCCATTGGCATAGTAAGTGCTCTGCCCTCCTTCTAGCTATTGCTGTCATGCCACATCACACACCAAAACTCTGTCCATATCACAGAAGAAAGTGCTAGCAATCAGAGACATTAAAGAATTTGCCAATGGTCACAGAGTTAGTAAGCAGAAGTGTCGGAAAAAGAACTGAATCTCCTGGTTCCAAAGTTACCATTCCTTCCACTATACCCCAGCCACCTCTGTGACCATCCATCCATTCCTACCATTGTGCAAAGCTAATTGTGGGATTCAGCACCAATATGACTGTGCAAGGGAAATTCAAACTAGTGAATTCTGTTTGTATGTCCAGCTCCTACTATTCGAGAGTCACTCAATAAACACATGATTATTCTGCATAACCATTGGCTAAATAAGATCCAAATATTTTGTAGTTCTCAGCTCATAGAGAACCTCTACCCAGTTTGAACAGACTATGCCTAACCTACATGGTACAAATTGAAGGTTGTCTAAAATAATTTGTGGATTAAATAATGTTAACCATAGTCTTAGAGACTCAACAGGTATGACAAATTGCCAGTTGTATTTTTTTTAAAGGAAAGGACAGAGGATAGGTAGTTGTGTTGGAGCAAAATGAGGAAAAAAAATGGGGAAATTGTCTAAGTTCTGGCTATAATTATTCTCGAAGTATGAAACACAGAATAGTAGATGAGAAATGATGAATTTTATGCACAGAGTAGTGAAGTTTTTGAAGCTACTTGTATTCTTTTGTTTCTTTGAACTACATTCAAATAAGAGAAACCACTATTCTATAAGCTTGAAAAAATTAAATCAAATAAATTGTGTGCACTGAATAATTACTTCTTTTCTCTATACAACTGATATAGGACCAGACAAATAATTCTAGATTGAATATCTGAGCACTTGGCCTCTAGTTTTTACTTGTCAGTAAATGATTATTTTGAGTTTGGTCAAATCCCTTTAACACCTGCCATCACCCTATGCTGAATATTTTGATGCAAATGTAGAATAGAAAGTCAGTGGGGGCTTATTTAACTATGACAATGTCTAAGTACAACATAAAGTTTGCCTTTTATCTGGCTGGAGAGGAAATATGGTTTATTGCTTAAAGACATGAGATCTGGAATCATATTTTATGAATTTGAATATGGCCTTAGTTGTTTACTGGTTATAAGAACTTAGTTATGTCAGTTAAAACCTTAGTACCTCAATTTCTCTTTTGGACAATGATGATGATAATTACAGTGCTTACCTATTTTTAGAGCCTGTCCTATTACATTTTCATAAATAAGATAATCCTTATAGAGGGCTAGTAGAGTATCTAAACCAAAATAATGTGATATTTTATTTTTCTTCTCCTTCTACTTCTTATATTATCATTAATATTATTTTTTTAATTACTGCAATTATAACAGAATGTAGTTCTTATCTTAGATCTACTAGTTTTTAGCTGTGTAACTTTTTATCCTGTTGTGGTCTTGAACTATTCATCTTGGTTTCTTCACTATGAGGACGAGTTAATGCCAACAGTACCTGTTTGCTGAGTTAAATTTCTAGAATGTGTGATATGTTTGATGACTAAAAGTTGATGTGATCACTTTTGTGATCTATGATTCCAGTTTTCTCATGTGATGTCCCCGTGGCACTATTCCTCATTAAGCTTTGACAGCAATGAGTAAAATTTTGCAGAACAGAAGCAGTATGATTAAAGGGACACAGTTGTATCCTCCCTTTTCTCTATATACAATATCACTGAAACTGGAACTGATTAAGGGATGGAGTTTGGAGAATCTAAACTCAGAGACC
Organism: Tamandua tetradactyla; assembly: GCF_023851605.1. Classification (NCBI taxonomy): domain Eukaryota; kingdom Metazoa; phylum Chordata; class Mammalia; order Pilosa; family Myrmecophagidae; genus Tamandua; species Tamandua tetradactyla. The sequence continues at coordinate 63,196,058 of NC_135334.1, read as the reverse complement.
AGCAAAGAAGGGCAAGCCATGTAATAAAGCTGTTGTTGGATATGCTTCCCAAAGGAGTGATTGTAGAAATCCCTGATGATCGGGAAAGTAATCTGGTTGGCAAACCATTCCAGAAACCCTACCACAACCTCTATTTTAGAAGAGCTCAACTATGTTTAAATGAAACTTTCCTGTCCATTTTAATTTCTTTAACTTAATACACCAGGAACAAGGAAGTGCATGCTGAGCCAAGGCACAAAGTCCAATCCAAACCCATCTCTGGTACTGTTACATGAAACTAAACCTGTCTGATTCCAAAACCTGCGTCCTTAAACCACAGAGCTCTGGCTTTCCTCTGCAAGGTCTCTAAAGTCAAGGTCCTGTTCTCCATCAGTGAGGGCATCCATCTCCTCAAAACTGTCCTCCAGAACTCGAGCACATTTTCCTGGTGGAGTGTTCTCAGTTCTCTCACTTGAGGAAGGGAGGGGCCTTACATAGGATTTTAAACTATCTAGAATTGTAACTCTCAGGCCATCTGCCACTCAAATGCACACAGGCACATACAAGGATATTTCATGTACACTGCACTTTATGCTTTCCAAAATGTGTCTCTTGTATAATAGCTTGTTTAATTTCCTAAAAACAATTCTGCAAGAAACACATACAGTGAGGAAAAGGAAAAACTAAGTCTATAACCCTCATTTCTTCATGCTCAATTCAATTAATGAAATTTATGACATTTTCTAGGGAAAATGAAGACATAGTTTCAAACAGATGTAACCATAAAATATGGAAACAAAAGTAGGCACCTACCTATTTTGTGCATAACTATTATGATTTGCCTCTTCCCCATCTCTAATATCATCTAGAGCCACTGTCTTGCTTCTCCTCAAACTTAATTCATGTTACTTCTACCCTAAAACATTTTCTCTGTTGTAACTATGAGTATTCTACCAAATAAGCCATGACATTTTGAACCTCAGTGCCTTTGTGCAGGCTGCTTCTTTTAAAGAATATATAAACATATTAGGAAAACACATATTCATTCTTTATGACCCAGATATACTGTCCCATTTTCTTTAACTGTTTCCTCCTTTTTTTTTTTTTTTTACCTGGGGAAATTTGATCATCACTCTCATTTTTGCTGTCAATTAACTTGTACTTACTTCTGTTACAGTATTTACTACTGTATCTTATAATTGCTTATTTATAAGTCTGTCTTCTCTACTTGACTCTGAGGTCCCTGATGCTCATTTTACCATATATTTGTTATGTGACTAAGTTTCTTCAGTGTTTTTCAGAGTTTACCACATAGTAGATATTAAGTACTTGTTGGTAAGGAGAATAAATGATTATGTACTATAAAGTGAGATATAGAAGATAACTTCTTTTTTTTAACATGAATATGAACACAATAAAAAATGAACAAAGGTCAATTCCATCCTATTTCATATAATAATTAAATTAAATTAAATAATTGAATTAATAATTCAATATGCTTCAAACTTTGCATATTTACAGATGAGCTGCCTCTGAAGTGAAGTACTTGGACAGTCACAAATTTGCCATTATTTTGTACAGTTCTAATTTTATCATGTTCTCTGCTCAAACTTTCACAAATTATAGTATATTACTTCCTAAAGGAAGTAGACACATTTTAAATGAGAGATGACTCCAGATTCATTGATTTGTTTAGTGAAACCAGTTGGACAGCAATGCATTGTTGGTGAGACTTGGATACAGAACCATGACATTCATGCCATGATAGATTTCACTATGGTGTCCCATAGACGCACAGTTAAGGGGGAATCAAGGAAACTAAAATCCTAGAATGAGTTATCATGTGATAAAGACCTGAAACTTCAGTCTGGTATTGTAAGACACTGTGTTTTCAGAGAGCAACTGGGTAGCTAAAGTGCAACTGGCATATGCTTCTGTTGAGTGACACAAGGACCAGCTTACATTTCCTTTAAGTTGGCCATCCTGACCCTATCTGCTTGGGTTGGCTTCCACCTCTGACTTTGCACATCAATTTTACTATTCTGCATAATTCCACTTTATGGGGTTGAGTAGTGTCTTCACTACTGTTTCTACTATAAGCCAGCCCCACTCCCCACCCCAATTCAAGTTTTTAGGATGTTGCTAGAGTGCTCTTTGCAAAAGACAAGTTAATTATGTCACCCCTTGCATAAAATCTTGATGTAGCATTCCATTTCTCTTGGAATAAAAGCAAACATCCCAAGGCTCTCTGTGGTCAGGCCTGTACGTAATCCTCTGGCCTCATATCATTCTGTTCTCTATAGTTACTCCTTTTGCTATAGTCACATTGACTTCTTTAAGTTCCTCACACTTTTTAAGTTTCCTCTTGCCACAACATCTTTCCATATGAACTTCTCTTTTTCTGGAATTCTGGTCTTTTATGTCTTTGCCTATTTAGTTGATATTTGTCCCTCAAATCTTAGGTTAAACCCTTAACTTTGACCATAAAAAACTCTTTTCTATGACCTCTCATTCACCATATACCACAACCTGGTAGCACTTTTGACATTTACAGTTTGATGTGTTTGTGGGACTATTTGTTTTAATTTAATTCTCCTAGATTATAACTTTACTGGAAACAGGAAGTAGATGCCTTTCATTTACCATAAGAATATAATATCTCTCTTATAGTCAATAAATGCTTAATGGAGATATAAGGAATGAAAATAATTTCATTTTTCATCACTGAAGTAGTGGTTTGGTTTCTGCAATAAACTGGATAGGACAACATTAAGTACCCCACCCTGAACCTATGAAGCTGCAAAGTGTTGCCTCAGACACTATTTCAGTTTGCAAGCTGCTGCAACGTGATATACCAGAAACAGAATGGCTTTTTATGGAAATAATTTATTAAGATGCAAATTTACAGATCTAAGGCTGTGCAAATGTCCAAATTGAGGCAAGGCTGTAAAAATGTCCAAACTAAGGTATCCGGGGAAAGATACCTTGGCAAAAGAAGGCAAATGATGTTCAGGGTTTCTCTCTCAGCTGGAAAGGCACATGGTGATGTCTGCTAGCTTCTCTCCAGCTTCTTCAACAGCCGCCCTGAGGGATGTTTTCTTTTACATCACCAAAGGTCTCTGGTTGTGTGGGCTCTGTCGGTTCTTTCCAAAATGGTTCTCTCTTAAAGGGCTCCAGAAAGCAACCCCAGCTTTGAATGGGTGGAAACCATCTAATCAAATTTACCATCTACAATTGGGTGGCCACATCTCCATGGAAACAATCAAAAATATCTCAACCAGCAACACTCAATAAGGATTAAAGGACATGGCTTTTCTGGGATGTACAATAGCTTCAAACCGGCACAGGTACTATCTGCAAATGCAATCTTGGTCAGGCATAATAATAATTTTAAGAAGAATAACAACAACAACAAAATCACAACATCAGAAACAAAAAAGAGAAAGCATGGTTATAATGATAATGATGGGTACTCTGGGAGGGCCGTTAGGGACTGGTGTTGATTGCCTAGAGCATTCGACATCCACACCACACACTACCAACCTCAGTTGCATTACTCTACTTTACTAAGAGAAAATTTGGTCTCAGGAACTTAACTCAGTTACTGACTTAGTGTTGGAACCCAGATCCATTTGACAACAAAATCTATTTTATTTCGCAACCCTTCTAAAACATTTCATCAATAAGAGCCTTTCTGAGGTGGAATCACACACTAGAAGTTATACATTGTTCATATCTAATGAAAGCATCTATAACATTATACTATGTATTGTTTCATGAACCTTTTTGTCTCCCAATATATTATGTGCTGCCGGAAGGGAGTGGAGCATGCATTATTAGGCTCTTTTTCTTTTTTTTGTAATTACAGTGTAACACACAGTTACGTAATGATGCTTGATAATTACTTGCGAAAATGAAATTTACATGTTTTGCCATCCTTTCTCATAAAAATAGAGATATTATTCAAATAGAAGAAATTATTAACCTCACTTATGATCACTGCAAATGTGAAAGATTTCATTTGACCTGTTCCTAAATGCATTTCTTCTCACCATGTGCTACAAAGCTTTAAAGTTGAGAAGATCCAGCTTGATAATACTAATTAATTGATATTTCATTAAATTATATTTATAAAGACAATCCTCTCCATAAACTATATAATTCTAAAACAGATGAATCAGTGAGGAATCATTCACATTACACAAAAATAAGTCTCTTCATAACCTTCTTTCTTTAAAACACAAATATTCAACAAATTGAGAAAACATGTAATTAGTTTTTTTTGTTTTTTTTTTTTTTTTGGTATAGTGGAGTCACATTTCATTATCTTTCCAGGTAAGTATTCAGTTGTTGAAGCAACATTTGTTGAATTTTAGTTTCTTTTATTTGTTCATTTTGTTTTGTTTTGCTTGTTTGTATTTTTGGGGAAAGTGCATGGACTATGAATCAAAGCTGGGTCTCCTGCACGGCAGGCATGAATTCTACCACTGAACTACCCTTACACCTCTGTAATTAGTTTCCGTCCCCCCCCCCCTTTTTCCCCCCCCCCCCCCCCGGCCTGGGCAGACACCTGGAAACGAACCCAGGTCTCTGGCATGGCAGGCGAGAACTCTGCCTGCTGAGCCACCATTGCCCACCTGCGTAATTAGTTTTTAAAACTGAAAAGATCCATGTTCTGAAATGCCCTGGTCACTCTCTTTCTCAAAACATTCTCAAAATATTCAAATCACTCCAAATGCAGGTGTGTGTGTGTTTTATGTACATATAGTGAGTGGGAAGGCAGGCAGAGAGGTATTATTTAAGCTCTACCCACTCTTGCTGCTACCACAGTTTTCCAGATATTCTCCATCATCACTGAAAATTTGATTTAACAAATGCTCATGTTCTCAGCTTTCTTGAATCCACTAAAATCCTGCTTTACAGTGAACCACCACAGTGAAAAGGATGAATTTGGCTTCTTTGTCTTAATTCCCACTCAGGGGCTGGATCTGCAGCTTACTTACTGAGGTTAACATTTTGGGGAAATAAATAATTTCCACCTGAGCTGACTTTGTTTCCTAATCATAAAAATGGTGCTAATATTAGTATTTACCTCATAAAACTATAGGGAGTTTCCAGTGAGGCTATGGCTATGGAGATACTCTGAAAATGAAAATGTAATTTGTATACGGTTGTATTTTGAAGCCAAGAGAGAGAAAGAAGAAAATTGCTTGAGTTTCTCTCATCATTTTACAAACTGAACATTTTCAAGGTCAAGTGAAAAGCAAGAAAGTGAAGAAAAACGTGGACTTCAGACTCTGTAGACCTGAGTTCTATAGTTCTGTCTCGTATTGGCGTATGTTCTAGGACAAGTTCCTTAACCTTTCTGATTTTCAGTTCTCTTATCTCCAAAATGGGAACAGAATTCTTCTCAAAGAGTGATCATGAGAATCCAATAACAAAGTACAAATGAATTGGTGGAAATGCACAACAATTTTTATAAAATGTCTTTTTTCCTCTAGGGTTACAATTTATACTGTCTAAGCACCATAGAAAACTTACTGGGTTGATGATTAATTTTGAAAAATAAAATAAAAATAAAAATGTGAAAATAAGAAATAAAGAAGAGAAAAAGGAAACAATTCTGGAGACAGTGAACAGTACCTTTGTAGTTTGTGTAGGAATAAATTGGACTTAAGCTTAATGTGTTTCTATGACAATTGGACATTATTTTTCCCTTTGATGAGGACATTAAACAAAAAAGTAGATGAAATACAGAGCGCATACTGGCATTCCTCTGGGAGAACTTGTCGGCTAGTCTTGTCTTTTGTGTAGATGAAGGGCTGAGAGAGATAATTGGCTGACACATTTCATATTTTCAAAAAGATGAGGAAAAACTAGCTTGTTCCTTCCTTTGGAACTAAAATGTCAAGCAAATAAATGGAAATGTGGCACTGCACCATGTGTGATTGGGGATGATTCATAGCCTCAGACGCATCCTAAGTTCAGGACCAGAGCTTAGCAATTTTCTTCCCCAAACCACATCTGAACAAGTGTGCTTTTAAAGATAACTACAATAAAGTCTTATGTTTCAGGTCATAAACTATTTACTGCAAGAACCCTGGAGCAAGGCATGTTTTTCCTGGCACCTTTCCCTGAAAGCTCCCCATCATCCACCCCCTCAGAGCAGGCTCCAACCCCAGTCCCCACCAGGGCTCATTTTCAGTCTGGTTTAGGTCGCCCCCTCTGCATGCCTGTCATGTGTTTCTCACTGCATTAGCCACCAAATTCTGAAGCTCTATTGACTTCTCTGTCCTCCATCAAAACTTTAGCTCTTTCAGAACACACACTAAACTTATTTTTATCTTTGTATTCCCGAATCCAGCAAACAACCAAGCACAAGAGCTCAGAATTTGTTAGATGAATGAATGCAATGCTATACTTATGTTTTATCATTCTTGGATATGTTGTGGCTACATTGTGACCAGAGGCAAAGTGTCAGAGAAAGCAATGGGCAATCAATTTTAAGAACTGCAACTATGATTTACACAAAACTCCTTTGAACACCCTTATCTATAGAGAAAGTGGTGGTCCTTTCCAGCTCTTTGATATTCTGATATTCAAACAGTGAAATTATAATAACTGCTAAGAATGATTGCTTTTCAATCAGACTAATCCACACTTGCATACTAGCCCCACCACTGATTATCTGTGTGCTCTTGGGCAATTTTCTCTCAAATATGAAGTAACGGTGAGAATACCTGCCTTGTGGAGCAATTGTCAGGACTACATGGCCTAATGCATACGGAATACACACCTCCACCTGGTCTCGAGTAACTATTTAATGAGGACTAACTAATCTCAAGCATTTAAAATACAGTTGCTCAACACATATGTTTTGAATGTTACATTTTGGGCCCAATACTTTGTGCCAAATACTAAGGATAATAAAACCTATGCAAAGAAATGGATTTATAATATATTTTAAAATCAATGCTCTGACTCTTCAAAAAATAAAGCAAGCTATCTGTAACATTTGGCCTCTAAAAACCTAAGCAATAAATGAATTCCTGACAGATTTTACCATGTCAATTGATATTGATCATGGGCTAAAAAGGTCAGAATGTTAGCTGAGATATAGATGAGTTTTTGCTCTACTATGAATTGTGTGATCTTGAGCTACAGTGGATTTAGTATCAAAATAAATGATTCATGACTCATTTCCACTGTTTTCTTGTTGCTTGCTTGAGCATCACCCAACTTCTCCGATCATCAATTATTTCATCAGAAAATACTTGTCATAACTACCTTTGGGCTACTAAACCTTGTATTATATTTCATAGGAAGTTCTTTCATGTATGATATTTAATGTATGCCTCTCAAACAAATGGGTTAAGTGGTGCTGTTATTCGCATTATTACGGTAAGCATACTGTGTAAATGGGGGTATTGTGCAATAAAATGTGCACAGGGTCAAGGAGAAACCAAAAAAGTAATTACTAGTCTTCCATATATAGTTTTTGCTTGTTGTTTGTTTGTTTGATTTGCATGGGAAGGCACTGGGAATTGAACCTAGTCTCCATACATAGTTTTAAACTTGGGCAATTCACTTAACTTTTTTGTGCCTCAGCTAACTTATCTATAAAATGAACACAGTATTGGATATTGCCTAAAGCACAGATTCATCGAAATAAAATATCCAGAGAAGTGTTTATTATTTTAGTGGATTGGATCAAATAATGGCCTTTTTGGTTCAATGATTATCTGCAAGGCTCATCTCAGTGATTACCGGTGAAGTGAGCCATTGAAAGTCATCACCAGATGCGTATGGGAATTTCTCCTTTGATACCTTGTAAGAAAAAGAGAGGGAATGAAGACAAAAAATGTCTATAAAATTTAGGGAGCATAAAATTTACTGGAGGGAAATCCAAGGCAATCAGGACAGTTCCTGGGTAGAAATGTGTATAAATGCCTTTTGCTAGGATATACAGAGAGGGACAAGGAGCCTGGCTCCAGAATCTGAAAGCAGGGAGCAAAGACTTCCTTGATCCAATGCCTTATAACAGCCCATATTTTAGAAGTAATCTATTCAAATAATAAACCTTTAATGCCCATATATTTGGTGTTAATTTCTCTGCTAGGTACTGACAATATAAAGATGGGTTAGGCAATGTTCCTGCCCTTCAGATGCTTATAGGCTACTGGCAAAGAGGCTAGTTCTAATTTAATTTTTAGGTACATATTATAGTGATATATCCTGGATTCCATGGCAACACCAAGGAGAGAAACTAAGTCCAAGAAAATCATTCAAAGAGGCTTATTAAAGAAAATTATGCATGAATTGAACTTAAAAAAAGATGAATAACAGTTAAATAAATGAATACAGAGAGATAAAGTTTCCTAGGTAGAGAGAACAGTATGCACAAAGAGAATCATGGAACAAAGTCCTTTAGGGAGTATGAAAGCACTACTTGGGCTAAAGGAAGGTACTTGAAATGTAAGTGCTCTTCCCTAGAGCTGTGAATAAGTTCCTCAAAAGAACAGTGCTTTGGAGGGCTAAGCAAGCAGCACATTAACAATTCTTCTATCCTTCCCTGCCACCCTTTTCACCCTCCCTGCCCTTTGCCAATGCACACAACAAGAACACTGCTTTGAAAAGGACCTCTTAGATATCACTAGGCACCAGGAATCAACAACAGCCTATGCATTCCTAGTAACTTTTCAAGAAGTAAAGAACAGGGCTCTCTAGAGATTTTATTGGGAACAACGATCTTAAGGAATTGCTGCAGACAATATTAATCTGAGAGATAAGACAGTTTGAGGTCTCACTTCTCCCCATGTCAGACTAAAGCCCCCTTTTGGGGGAAGGGGGATAGAATGTGAGAAAGAAGAGGAAGATAAAAATGTAGGGGCTTTTAAACACAGTGCTCCTTTGAACAGATCATGAATAATAATCTCCTGAAAGGAATCTGGCATATTTGGAAGTATGAAACACAGGGAGGAACCCAGAAAGGGAAGAAAAGCCAATTTTATTGTCGTATTAATTATTATTATTATTATTACTATTCATCTTAGTTTCCCAGCTGCTAAAACAAATACCACACAATGGGTAGGCTTAAACAACAAATATATGGGCTCATGGCTTTGAAGTCCAAAATCATGTTGTCCGTAAGGCAATGTTTTTTTTCCTGAAGACCATGGCATTCTGGAGCTGGCTGCTGGTAATTGTTGGTCCTTGGTTTTTCTGTCCCATGGCATCAGCCTCTTCTTTCTCTTCTGGGATCTGATGTTATCCAGCTTCTTACTGCTTCCCAAGGCTTTCTCCTTCCATGCTGCATTTCCTTTGCTCATAGGAACTTCAGCCATATTGGATGAAGGTTCATGATCATTCAGTTTGGGCACAACTTCACATCTGCAGAGGTCCTATTTACAGAGTAGTTCACAATCACAGGAGTTGGGACCTGAACATGCCTTTTGTGGGGGACATGATTCAATCTCAATCACAATTCAAAAAATATGGCAAAGGAAAAGAATTATTGAAAATAATTACAAGTTCTAATTTCAATTCCAGCATATTACATGGATGCCTAATGAATATGTCCTTCATTACTACTTTGTTTTGTAAAATAACATTTATAATTGGTATGTCATAATTTTTTAGAATAAATGCTATTTACTAACAAAAATTGTTTTATTTTACAAGATTCTAAATAGATTAAATTTCACATTTTAAAATGTTATCCCCATAAGAAACTAGGAGGTACAATTTGGAGGTGGTAGACCTGAGTTCAAATCTGAGCTTAATTGTATTGAGTGTATTACTTAGACAAGGTGTATTATTTCATCTTCCTAAGTTAAAAGCTTTTTTCAGTCTTTAAAATGGACATACTAATAGTATCTTCATTTCCTCCTTGCTAAAGGAAATTCCATGCAATGTGCTGGCTTAAAAAAATGGGGATTTAAAGGAAGAAATGTTTATTTGGTCCAAAATTTAAATTTTCTGTAGCATGCTGTCTACCTTATCTGATCAGTTTATTTAAACAACCTAATTACATGGAATGAAGAATAGGGAATGAGAATTTATTGTTCTTACATATTAATGTAATACCCAGACATATTCCAGAGTCGTGTGGGCAGAAAATAATGAAAGTATTTGCAAAGTCCCCTTGAGTGATTAGGGAAAAATGAGTAACTATTAAACCCACCTGGGGAATTCCTGATATTCTCTCAAGCACTGGGGACTCCCAATTTAATAAGCCAAGACCTGGTCTTGACACATGCTGCTATGAAGCTTATTTCTATAATGGCAAAGCTAGAGTTGCATATAATATGCCTAAAAGTCATTTTGTTACTTAGATGTGGCCTCCCTTTTTAAGCCACCTCTTCAAATAAACTCACTTCCCTCCTGCTACATGGGACATGACTCCCAGGGGTACAAACCTCCTTTGCAGTGTGGGACATAAGTCCCAGGGATGAACCTAGCCCTGGAGCCATGGGATGGAGAATGCCTCCTTGACCAAAAGGGGAAAAGAAATTGACAAAAATAAATTTACAGTGGCCAAGAGATTTCAAATAAAGTCAAGAGATCATGCTAAGCAGCAACCTGCACTCTTTCTGAAAATCCTAGGGAGTGCTATAGGCTCTATCTAAGTCTCTATAAAAAGCTTTTCTTAGTAAGTTTATTCTTCCTTGAAGATTGAGAAGAAGATCAAATGAGAGGTAGGAAGTATAGCGGAGAAATTAGGATGTATCAAATGACTGTGACGACTGACTCATTATATAGATATTTCTTTTCAGTTTCTAGGTTTTTAAATGGACAGAAGGAAATACCTGAAGCTGTTGAACTGTAATCCAGTTACACCGGTCTTTGATAACGGTTGTTAAACTATACAGCAGCAAAAGAAAAAAAAAGTTGGTTGCCCACGTTTGCATGGATCTACTTCTGGATGTTTCGTTCTGTTCCACTGATATATATATATATATATATATACTACAATTAACAATAATATACTGTCTTAATTAACCTACCTCTACTGTAAGTCTTAAAATTGGGTAAAGTGCAGTACTAGTAGTCAACAAGAGGGCAGAGAAAGGGGTATGGGATGTTTGGCGTTTTCTTTTTCTCTCCCTATTTTTTTTCCTGGAGAAAGGTAAACGATCTAAAAATGATTAGGGTGGTAAATGCACAACTGTGTGATGATACTGTGAACACCGATTTTATACTTTGGATGGAGGTATATGATCTGTGAATATATCTCAAAATAACTACATTTTTAAAAGAGGGAATTTATTGGCTCATGACTTTGAGGCTGGGAGAAGTCCAAAATCAAGGAGTCATCAAAGTGAAGCTTCGTCCCTGAAGACTGGTGCTCTGGGGCTGGCTGCTGGCAGTCATTGGTCCTTGGCTTTTCAGTCACATGGCAGCAGACACAGTGGCCTCTTCTGGCTTTTTCCCTTCTCTTCCCATTTCCGTTGATTTTCAGCTTCTGGCTGCTCCCCCTGGCTTTTTCTTTGACCTTCACTTTGCTTATAAAATACTCCATTAGTTAAGATTAAAGCCCAGCCTGAGCCATTTGGGCCACATCTTAACTGAAGCAATGCTGTGAAGAGATCTTATTAACAATGGGTCCACGCCCACAGGTATGGATTAAGTTTAAGAACATGTTTTTCTGGGGTGCACAGCTCCAATCCACCAAAAATTTTATTTAATTCATGGGGTTATTTTGAAAGTTTGATTAAATAATGAATGCAAAATGCTAAGTACAAGACTTTTCATCTTTTATAAATGAGTAATGAAGACAGAAAGAAGGAAAACTCCAGGTGGCTAGACTTAGGGTCTACTGTTCTATATGAAACCATCCTAGATCTCTTTAAATATAAGGTTTTATATCATAATAAAAAATAAATAAATATTGGTTAGCATTACTGTCCCCACTGAAGGAGGCCCACAAAGAGAAGAATGAGGTCTCTACACTCTAGTATAAATATTTCGTGTTGAGTCCAGCTCTGTTATTCCGGGTATACTCAGAATCTTCCACTTTCTGAAGTGCTGTTAATAGTTTGGAGTAACAAGGCAGCAGCTCGGAAGTTGTGGTTACTGATGTAATTACTATACATCAGACAAGTCTGTTCCACAAGGTCTTAGATAATACTGGGATAAGTTACCTCTAAGAATAAGCCCTGACAAAGGACTAGATGGGTTTAGCCACTTTCCATGTCGCAACAGGGTCATTAATTCCCAAGAGTCTCTCATAGAGGCCTAGGTCATTCAATTCTCTCAACTGAATCACTTTCCTCCCAAGATCACAGCAATCCATGTCCCATAATAACAACTGAAGGGGGTGGTAGGAGGAGAGAACATTTTAATTAACTCCTCATCACAAATTCAGAATAATCTGACCTTAGGGGTCGCATCTGGTGCTGGGTGTTCTTAGTAGGTGGATTTGTGTTCCACCTGCCATTCAGTATTTGAAAGTCCAGTCTAGCCAGGTGTCCTTGGCAACAGGGCCATAACCGCCCTCACCAACATTTAGTTATTATTAGACATAACATAGATATAACAGATTTTTATGTAGAAAAATCTGGGTGTGTCAATGGGATCCCAGGTATGTATCTGCATAGCAAGAATATTAAAAAGTTATAAACTAGAGACTGAGTATGTGTTCAGGGACAAGATCTAGGTTCTGCTCACACTCTTTACTGAGTCTCATGAAGAGATCAGGGACCACTGAGAGGTTTTTAGGAGGAAAAAAAGGCAGATTTAAATTTGGCTTAAACAACAACAACAAAAGTATGCACCTGAGCGAAGAACAGATTACAGAGGAAACCATGGTGTCTATTGCACTTGTGCAGGTTAGAAAAACCTCTTGATCCCTGGGCATGGAACTAAGTAAATGGATATTAATGGAAGTCCACTGAGAAAGATTTGGTAATTAACTGGATACAGAAAATAAGAGGAAAAGAAGAATAAATGATGGCACGTAGTGTTCTGGTTTTAGCAACAGGTAGATGGTGCTTATGTTCACCAACAAGGTGATACAGTAGGATAAACCGGTTTGAAAAGGCATTTTACTGTCACTCAGGGATAACAAAACTTAAATACAAAAGGGTATTTTGAAAATACTACGTAATAATATACATAATATACATAAATGTCACAGTTCAGTACCTAGAGCACAATTTATGCTGTTCTATTATTTCCTTACTCCTGTTAGAGCTCATGGTTTTGTTGTGTGTTTATTAGCTACCCTATACTGAAATTTGCATGAGAAATTTAAGACATTAATTACAGGTATGATTCATGGATGGACTCAGTAGAAACTGCTGAAGAAACTGAAGCCACCCCTCATGGATAAGGACAGAACTCCTGGTCCAAAGATAAAACCAGGTTTAGAGAACATCTATCTCCAGCATCATGTTTTGACCTAGGCTTTGGAAACATGAAGACCTAGGTTCAAGTTTAGACTCTGCCATTTAGTAGGTACCCATTCTCTGGCAAGTTAATCAATCTCTCCAATCCTTGGTTTCTTCATCTCCAAAATAGGGTTAATTATGAAATCTTTCTCATGGGATTATTGTAAAGATTAAATTAAAATTAAGTCACTTCCATGACACTAGATCTTAGTATTATACTCAGCCCACAGTCAATGCTCAATAAATGTTTCTGGAATAAATGAACAAATACTTTCATTTATATGAATCTCTTTTCGCCTAAACCAGCTCAGCTTGAGTTTCTGTTGCTGGCAACCAAAAGAGTCCTCACTGATAGGCTACCTACTGCAAGAAACATCTTTCCTCCATCATTTTAATGTGATTTCTTCTTCCTTTGAATTTCTGAGTCCTCCTTATATTCTATTTTATAGTGCAGCTAATCTATTGTGCCCATATATAGTAAATCAATCTCTCCTCTGCCTCTACCAGTGTTTCACTAAAAACTCTTACTGAATTACTGTTATGCTTTACACAGTAAATTAAACAAGCACACTTTACAATATTATTTTTACTGTGTGATAACAAGCCTATTACTATTATGCTTTACACAGAGGCTTGCTATCACACAGTAAAAATAATATTGTAAAGTGTGCTTGCTTACTTATCTCCCACTCTATAATTCTTTTGGGTCAGGATCTTAATTCAAATGCTCTGGTCAAACCAGCTAATCAGAAGCCCTGCAACAGATGTTTAAGACTAAAGTTTGTTTCCAGGAGATTAACATCTCCAGGACAGTTTGCATCTTATTCACCTCAAAAGTCTCAAAACACAAACACAAAACAACAACAACAAAAACACTTGTTATGGCAAAGGCAGATAATTATCCTCCAAAATCTGTTCTCCCTTTCTTCTACAGTAATAGAAACCTAGTTTTTAGCTACCAAAATGAAAATCTACATTTCCCAGGCAATAATATGAAGACAGGCCTTAGAATCGAGTTCTGGCTAAGAGATTTTTAATCAAATGGTCCTGTGGTAACTACAAGAAAGTTGCTTAAAAGACATCTCCAAGTACTCATTGTCCCTTATTTTCACCCCTTCCTTAACTCTGTTTTCTGGAATGTGTGTGTGTGATGGACAGAGTTTCAGCTATCATGTTAGCCCATGACAACAAATGCATGATGGAGTAGTTATTAGTTAACTAGATGCTACTGTGGGCCCTTCCTAGAGAAGAGCTACTATGCAGTTCTGGACTGACTATACACAGTATTTAACACTGTGAAAGAAATGAGTCCTAAAATTACTGTTATCTACTTAACACATAAGCAAACTCACAAGATATGTTCAACAATTTTTTTTCTAAATTGAATTTTCTTCAGAGTTGGTCCTTATTCATACATCATTAGTGATTCACTTTACTTGGGGAGGTTTAGGAGATTTGGCTTGTGGATATTTCTTTATAAGAATGTAGCTAGGGAAGCATAGCCTACCAAATAATCAAAACCTTAGAATTTATCAAAAGAAAATGATGTATTTCTTACTTTGTGATCAGAAGCTTGGTATGGAGGGAAATGATTAAAAAATAAACAAAAGAAACGACAATTTATGCTTTGACCAGAAGGAGCACATAATCTATTAGGGAACAGAGCTATAGACAGATTCAAGATCTTCTGAGAGTCTTCAATACAGACCTGTGATACAGACTAAATATATTGGAATTTAGAGAAGGCAAACAAAATTTCATAATTTTTAGTTAAGGAAAATGTTTAGTCGGGACAACTTTGGATACACTGAAAGCAGGCTGCATCGTGAAATTACCAACCTGAAGCATATATGCTGCAAACCTGTCCTTCCTGAATTCATGCAGTCAGTTTTTGATGAATCATGGTGTTCTTTGACATAAATGGAGTCAAAGAGCTCAGGCAGCTATAAACAATCATTTTATTATTCCACTGGAAACCTATTTGCTATCTCTAATATAGATTATTCTAGAATAGGAGATGAGCCTAAGCAAGGTCCAGAAAAGAGAAGGCATTATTAAAGAAACTGACTTGACACATAGTAGGGATCATTCTGGAGAAGTAAGTGGTGACATTGGCTCTGGGGGATGGAAGTGGTCTTTTTATCCTTGGAATCTATGAAGGAATCCTGGAAAATCTGTATTTCCCCAAACTAGGCCTTGAAGTCCATCACCTTCTCTTTGACTAACAAGTTTCAATAACCTCCTTTTTATCCCCAAGGAGCAAGATACTTGTAATCTAGAAGGAAAACACATATACTATTTCTAACAAATTATAATATGAATTATAATAAAAGCATGTTAAAAATAACAGTGAGACTGAAGAGAAAAGAATCCCTGAATCTACCTGAATGTATAGGAATTAAGAAGAAGAGCCAAAAATCAGTTACTACATCTTGAGGCAAAAGTTGTTCATAAGACATAACAGTATTTTAGGAAGAGGAAACATTATGAGGAAAGATGAAATCTCGTGAAAGTGTTGGTGTTTTTAAATATCAGGAAGTAATCACAGGGGGCTACAAAGGAGGCCACATGCATTAGTGGAGAAAGGTAGGATTAGAAGAAATGGCAATGGTTTTCTAGTCTAGACTTGTTCTCAATATAAATATACAGTTTTCCATTTATATTGACCAGGCTTTAACAGCAAATTTTAACAGCAAAACACCGCATTTAGATACTTTGTGGGGCAATCTGCATTATTTTCTAATAATAATTCAAATTGTTGTATAATAATAATAATTGTTAATATTCATACTGGATTTAAATGTGCTTTCCTAAAGTTTGGCTGTAAGCAAAAAATTTGGACTTTGATATTAGAGAAATCTGTGTTCACATTTCAGCTCTGCTATTTCTTAGCTTTTCCTTTTCTAATCAACCTCTTACACCCTATCACCTCGACTATTAAAATAGAGAAAGAAATATAATTATATTGATGCTACAGTGCTGCTTTCAGGTTAAATAAGATTATATACATAAAGAATTCAATACACAGTAGGTTCTTAATCATTGCCAGTTTCTTCTTTTCCACCTTTCTTCAAGTCCCTTTGTAAGATCCTTTGTTCAGCTATTATCATGACTGTATCACCTTTCTTTTAAATTCACCACACGGTCCATTTTCCAATACATCTGATAATAAACGAATGGATTTTTTGTGCTTCCACAGAGGGTTGAGAAGTTTAAACAAAAGCACCTTGTCATAGCTCCTGCTCTCCAGACAACTAACCAATCAAGACTCTGGCTCAGCTGGTGGCCAAGATTCTGGGTAATTATTTTATTCACTGGGACTGTTTTTAAAAGCCTATTACATGCTGCAAGGAGAATCCATCTCAATAAATTTAAATGAAATACTTGATGAAAAGACCAATAAATAGACAACAGCATGCTGGTTGAAAATGGTAGTTATTATTGAATCATTCAGCAAGAATTTGACTCTCTCTGCTAAAGTTACTATTGGGATTCTGCTAGGACTCCTAAGCATTTAATGAATTCTTAAAACTATTTTTGTATAGAAATAAGAGAGATTTAAAAGCTGCACATTTCATATGGCTACAAATGAAGGATCCTTATTTGCAATATTAAGCTTTTTATTTACTGCCACATTTTGTTGACTTGGTGGCATAATGTATGTATTTACAGAAAAAATTCCTATCTGAGATGCTTCCCCTGTGACAACTAATTAATTATACTTAAATTTTGTCTGTTTTGAAACTTTCCCTGAACCATCGTCAACTCCTGTCAGGTGGAATCTCACAGTCTCCCACCTTGTTTACCACCCGCACCCCCCATTCAGACTTTGCTCATAGTAGCAGTAATATTATATTTTTATTTACTTGCTTTTCATCTGCTATTAGGCTCTGAGATCCATAAGGAAAAGGACTATGTTAGAGTCATTTCTGTATCTCTAGTATTTATAACAAATCTTGGAGAGAACATGCATTTATATTTTAAATCAATGCATTTTCATGTCAATAATAATTGTTGGTACCTACTCCAGTATGAAATATTCCTCTAGAGTTCCCACAATGAAATATTGTTCTAGAGTAGGTTGCCAGATTAAATACATGATTCACAGTTAAAAGTTAAATTTGAATTTCAGATAAACAACAAACTGTTTAACATCAATATGTCCAAAAAATTGCATTCAACTTTAATCATGTTACCTTTATTTTCATTTATTAAGTTTGATGATCCTGCTCTAGAGGCAGAGAACATCACTATGATTTAGGTTTACATAAATTTATGACATATTTAACTCTATTTAACTGAATAGAAATCTCTGTTTTGCAGAGGGGATTTCCTAAAACCCTCCGCAGTGGAAATGAATGCTAACAATGTTTTTGCTTTTTCATCTAGAACAGTCTATGTCAGGGCACCACTTAGTAGAGATACCACAGAATTTAGAACCAATTTTTAATCTGCCCAATACAACCTGATTAATATTCTTATTCCAAATTTGAGCAAGTAGATAAAAATTAAGATTCAAACTGTTAACATATTTCCCTCTCACAGATCTAAATCACAAACTTTCTAAACGACCACCAACTTCCCATCTCTTTCTCTTTATCTCCTTTAGTACAATCAATACTAACAACAAATAAAATTTTATAGAAATATTTAGGAAAAATGAATCACTTTTAAAACATTAATTTTGTAACAATTATTTGTAGTTATTAATATTTTTTCTACTCAAACCTATTATATGATTTTCTCAATTCTGTATTTACTTTTTAATTCCCTTAAAGATGGTCACAACCTTTTCCAAAATCATTTGTGAAAAGAAACCCGCCACTTTAGGAGCCAGAAAAATTTATTTTGGGGGAAAGTATATTTGTTTAAAAGATTTCTCATTCCTAATAAGCAGAATGCTACTTTTCTGTAATTTCTACGCTTAATACTTACTTCTATTTGGAGCTACAAAGAGTAATTAGAAGTTTCTCCCCATATAGCATCACTTTAAATATCTCAGAATATCTATTTCCTGTATCTACACATTCTAAAACATGCTTCTTTATAGCACAGAGTTCCCTTCAACTCTTTTCTACTATAATACCAGTTAGAGACACTTTCCTATCCATACACCCATAAGATTATTAATTTCATGAGAAACCAGCCCTATCTTGTATCATTTTATTTCCAACATCTATCAAAGTGCCCAGCATGTTAGGCACTCAATACATATTTGTAACCAAATTAATGAATAAGTCCTGTCTCTCTTGGCTTAGACCCTTAAAGGGCAAAAAACACTCCATGAGTAACATGAATTGGCATTCATTTACTCACACATTTAACAAATACTTTTTGAGCAAATAAATTCTGTTCCAGGAAGTATTCTGAGTTCTGGGTAACACAGTGGCAAATAAGACAGACAAGGCCTAATTTAAGAGATCTGCCTTGCATTTTTGGATACTATGATTCTTTTAATGCAGCTTATTGGTGCTTTTTAAGTCTACTTAAGTATTCTATATCAACCATATTCATAACTATTTTTCATGTTGATTGCTGTTATTCCTTGTACAACTGACTTCCTCTAATTTCTTTTCATTTATTTAAAACAAAAGTACTTACCTTTGCTTTGATTTTATACTTATAACATATATTTTGTTAAGAATTTGTCTGAAGTATTAGACTGTTCACTTTATTTTTGAATTTTGAACATTTTAGTCATGATACTTCTCTTTTTCCTCAGTAAATATCTTTGCACTCTATGTCCTTCCACAGAGCTGGACAAGAATCAAATTCCAATAAAAAATAAAACATAAATCCTCCCTCTCTTTTCCCTGCTCTTCCCATGGTCTCCCTCTTATCTAATTGTTCCATGGTCAGACACTCCTTTTCTATTTCTCCATTTTTCTTTATACTACAGTATCATGTTAAACTTGAAAGTTCAAACTCAAACTCTTCCTAGATACAGAACAGTGGGGGGAGATTGTAAAGCTTCTATAAGTCTCTGTCTCTGCATATATAAAATAGTGAAATTTAATACCTTTAGCAGAGTGTTTTCAAACAGGTTCATTGAGAGATAATATAGTAAGTGTCTGCAGAGTTCCCTGCTTACAGTAGGCATCAAATGCCTGTTAGAGGCTCTTCCTCTTCTAAGTGCTTTCCCTGTCACCTCTGCCCATACCCACCTATATTTCAAGCCAATCTCTGATAGATCATCCCCTGTGGTTTCTCCCTAACCCACTCCCATCATAGATAGACCTTGCATGACTCATGTGAATCTGGAGTGAAAATCTAATTATGCATAATTGTTGCATCTAAAACAGAGCCTTCCTGAAGATCTCAACTTATCCTTGTATGTTTATGGGTTAAATTTTGGATTTGTACAGTGTTTGGTTTGAGATATAGCTTTGTCATTTATTAGTTATGCCTGTTGGATAAGTACCTCTCTTAGTTTTAGTTTTTCATTTGCAAACACATAAAGTTTAATTTATATCAATTTTGCTTGATGGGTATGATGATTAAATGATACAATACCAATAGGGTATGGGTTGAAATGAGGCCTGTCTCTTTGCCAAATTAGGTAAGATGTAAGTATGCTTCAGCTTACTTGAAGATGGCTTCAAGTAATTACAGGTGAGTGGGACTATGAAGACATCTGGGCTCCTGAATGCCACCTGACTAGGTGCAAGGCACCAGACCCTGCCAGGAGTGAAAACTATACTTACATTGTTTCAAGCAACTGAGAATTTAGAGGTTTTCTGTTGATGCTGTTAGCATTACTTTCATTACAGCAGATGCCATGCCCTTTCAATATTATGGACACACATAGATGGCCCAGAGGTCCTATCTGACATGCTATCCTCTTTGGAGACATGAAGCTCTCTACATCTATCAAAGCCTTGATTTCATAAGAGAAAAGCAATCTTGTAATTACTTTGTGGTTTCCTATTGAAAACTCACCCATCTAAAATTGGTAGGCACTTTTCAACAAATTTCCTTTGCATACTAGTCTTGTCCCATACAGGATATTACTTTCCCCCAAGTCTTTACCTTGTCCCTCACATCTCAATGCAGAATTTAGTTGATCTTGGTATCTAATTTGGCCAATGTCTAGGGCACAAGTGTCAAAAGATATCAACCAGAAGAGTGAAAGCATTTTCAAAATCGGCTAAGCATGTACTGTGGACCAAGCCTTGCCAGTCTGGCAGAGAACAGGCAGTTACAGGTACAAAGGGAGAAGTCTGAGACTTCACATGGTAAGACCTAAGTTCTAACCCAAGAGTTTCTCACTTTCCAGCTGATCCTGGCAAACCCAAGTCTAAACTTCTGAATGTATAAAGTCTAAACTTTCTTCATGTACGAAACTGGAAATAAATGTATATATGTCTAAGCCCAGGAAACAATCATTTTTCAAAGTATGTTAGGACCTTTTTCCTTCACATGGTTATTGAAGAATAAAATGAAAGTACTAAAGTACCAATGCTCAGTAGAATAACAGACATATGTTATCCACCCAAATGCATATCTCTTTCTTCTTTGCATCTAAAGATCACAAAACAGGGTGTAGGCTTTGGGATATATTCAAAACCCATCTGGGAGCCAACAGAGACCCAAGTGTTAGATACAAATGATCAAGAGACCGTGGCACTGATTCATGAAATTTACTCCCCAATGAACAACAGAATGCCTTGTAAAGCTTAATTTTAACTATTTTTTCAATAACTATTGCCTTATGAGAACAGGCAGCACACCTATGCAGTACTATGTCAAATTTTTAAAAAAATATGATTATGGTTTAGGAAAATATCAAGATTGACTAGAGGGCAAACTTCATTTTAATTTATGAGGTTGGGAAGAAGGAAATGAAGCAAACACAGTCCTTCAACACAGTAATTCTGTGTTTAGATTTCTAGTTAGGTCTCATGAATACATACAGTCAATTTGCTTGTGTCTTTTAAGCTACCTAATATGCTGCAAAATATTTAGAAGGAGCTGCCATGGCCAAGTCTATTATTTTAATGTACTCAAATTTGTAAATATCCATAGCGTGCAGTTGCTATTAATTATGCATTGATTTCACAGGGATGGTCAAAATTTTCATAGTAAGAATGCTCTTCTCTCAAAACTACTAAAGAAACCAACATTCTCTGATGAGCTTTTTATTCCTCCTGGTGTGAAAATTAAAATAGACATTTATATCAAAACACAGGAGGCTTTTGTCATTGCAGTATTTGCATTGTGCCAAGTATTCTTTTTAAAAACAGAAAAAAATTTTTTTTCCAAAAGTTTCCATTGGCTTTATGAATTCAACTGATTGCTTTTTTTTAAATAAGGAAAAATAACAGTAGCATGCATTTTAATTCCATCGACAAATAATAATGTACTTCCCAGAATCCAAATTTTTGAGCATACTCATTTAAAGAAAAGTTAAATGTCTTTAGGAAAGCAGTATAACAATTTGCATAATAGTCTTTCCCATAAAACTTGAATGAGTTTTCTTTTCTCTGAATTTTGTGCAATGTTTGCTGCCATCTCAAGTACTTGGCTAGTTCTGTTGCTCTTTTTTGTTAAAAAAAATAATTAAAAGACTGAAACTCTTAGTGCAGTCTTAGTAATCTCTCATTGTCCTCAACTACCGGGATTCTACCTCAAAGTCATACTGTCGCCATAAAAGGATGCAAGGTTATATTTTAGACTTTAACATGGGAATAAAGGGAACCTGCTATCTTCAGCATCATGCGGTTAATGTATACCCATATCTTAGAATTATAAATTCAGAATTCTTCTTGGTAACTGCCTATGGGAAGAGCACCTGTAGAATCATTTGTAAGTAATTACCTTTTCAGAAGAGAAATCTGTTAGTCATATTACCAGAGGTCACACTTGCAGTATAGTCTTTAGAAAAAAGAATAGCTATTAAATCTGTAAGGGAAAATAAATTAGAATGAGCATAACAAGGTGTTTTATAATTAACAAAGTGTTTTCATTTACAATATTTCACTTGATTCTACTAACCACCATGTAAAGTCATCATTTTAATTAAGTCCGTTTTATTGATAAAGAATTAAAACCTAATAATTAAACTGAATAGTCCAAGCACATAGACAAAGTAGATGGCATTGCTAAGGCTTCAATCTGACTTCTTTGACTCCAGATTCAATTTGTAAACACCACTGAAGGAAGCAGAAAGGGTCTCACTCAATTGTCAAGGTCTTGAAATGCTATTTTAGAAGTGTCCTAACTTCTGGATGATGTGTAGTAGAAAAAGAAGAAAATTAGAAATACAGTAAGTTGAAATGTCCCAATGGGGTAGTTAGAGGTAAATTTAGTCAGATAGGGTGATTCTAATAAAACAGTGAGTCCTAAATGATCATAGGCTAGGTATTTACCAAGTCTAATCCAGACATTCATCTAGAAAATACTGAGAATCCGCAATGTGTTAGCACCAGATTAGCACCTAGGGAACATAAATGTTAACAGTTAGAGCGACTACAAATGGAGATAAAGTAAAAAGCCTGCCGGTTGTAAAATTGAGAATCAAATGAATATACTTGGTTGGGGTGAAGCCTTAGGGTCCAATGTAGTTATAACAAGGCCCAAGGCTGGGTTTTGGGTGGAAAATTACTAAATGGAAGTATTGGGTTAGTACACAAAGGTTTTGCTCTTATAAATCAATTAAACAATCACTGAAATGAAATATTAAACATGCACACATACACACAGTGAATGGCTATCCCACCTCTAACCCTACAATACTTGATGAAATCTGTACCCAAAGAAATATCGTGAGGAACGAACCTGTAGAGCACCTCCCTATATATATATATATATATATATATTTTTTTTTTTTTTTTTTTTTTTTTTTTTTTTAGAGAGAGGGAGGAAAGGAAGGAAAGACAGAAGGAAGGAAGGGAGGAAGAAAGGGAAACATTTTTAAACATTTTCTTGTTTTATTATATTTTGTTTGTTTGTTTGTTTTTTACATGGGCTGGGGCCGGGAATCGAACCGGGGTCCTCCGGCACGGCAGGCAAGCACTCTTGCCCGCTGAGCCACCGCGGCCCGCCGCTATATATTTTTTAACAATAATTTTTAAATAACTATTTGTTTGTAGAACCAAAAATAAAGCCCCTATTTTCATATACCACTTCAATACACTCATTCACACACACACACACACACACACACACACACACACACAGAGGAAATGTGAAAATAGAGAGCCAAAACAAATTGACAGTTCTTTTTTATTTTTTTTATTAACTTAAAAATTTTTTTAAACATAACGACAAACATAAACATTCTTACCACATGATCATTCCGTTCTACATATATAATTACTAATTCACAATATCATCACGTAGTTGTATATTCATCATCACGATCATTTCTTAGAACATTTGTATCAATTCAGAAAAAGAAATAAAAAGAAAACAGAAAAAAACTCATAAATAAATACCCCTTACCCCACCCTTTCATTGATCACTAGCATTTCAATTACTAAATTTATTTTAACATTTGTTCCCCTTATTATTTATTTTTAATCCATATATTTTACTTGTCTGTCAAAAAGGTAGATAAAAGGAGCATCAGACACAAGGTTTTTACAATCACACAGTCACACTGCGAAAGCTGCATCATTATACAATCCTCTTCAAGAAACGTGGCCACTGGAACACAGCTCTACATTTTCAGGCAGTTCTCTCCAGCCTCTCCATTACACCTTAACTAAAAAGGTGATATCTATTTAATGTATAAAGAATAATCTCCAGGATAACCTCTCGACTCTGTAATCTCACAGTCATTGATACTTTATTTTGTCTCATTTTGCTTTTCTCCATTTTGGTCAAGAAGGTTTTCTCAATCCCTTGATGCCGAGTCTGAGCTCATTACAAAATTTCTGTCCCACGTTGCCAGGAAGGTCTACAACCTCTAGGAGTTATGTCCCACATAGAGAGGAGGAGGGCAGTGAGTTTGCTTGTTGTGTTGGCTGAAGAGAGAGAGAGGCCACATCTGAGCAACAAAAGAGGTTCTCTTGAGGGTGACTCTTAGGCCTAATTTTAAATGGGCTTAGCCTATCCTTTGCAGGGTTAAGTTTCATATGAACAAACCCCAAGATTGGGGGCTCAGTCTACTGCTTTGGTTGTACTCACTGCTTGTGAGAATATCAAGAATTCTCCACTTGGGGAAGTTGAATTTTCCCCCCTTTCTCACCATTCCCCCAAGGGGATTTCACAAATACTTTTTTTATTCACTGTTAAATCACTCTGGGACTTATTGAGGCAGCACTCTGTACAAACCTACAAAATCTCATGCTGTATGCAAGATTCCATGTACTTACAGTGTTCAATTAAGCTGTCCACATAAGTTACATTAGGAACTGCGCTAGTCAAAATACAAATTTTGCACCAAATAAACATTTTTTTGCTTTAGTCTCACACATAAGTTAAAACTTTAAAATATTAATTACCATAGATATATGATAAAGACTGAGATGGTATAATCTAGGAAAGCCTAGAGTATATAATGATAGTGACTAAATGTACAAATTTAAAAAAGTTTTTGCATGAGGAAGAACAAAGAAATTGACATTTCTTGAACAGAATCTCCTACTTCCTAAAAAAACAGCTTCAGCAAGCCCTTATCCAACACATTTGCAAGTTATTTAGACTCTAAAGAATGTTCTGAAACAGAGTGATTACATGATTCTCCAAATGTTATAGAACCTTAATGTAACAAGTTTAGACATGTGATATACTAGACTGCCAAAGCTGTGTATATTACTTAGTCTATAGGCCCACTGGAAAAAAAAAAAAGGGTAAAAATGCATTCATTCATTTGACCAATGCTTATTAAGACCTACTATATACTATAAACTTGAAGATCACTTGGAGATACAACATACCTGGCCACAGTCTAGTGAGAGGAAACAGCCATTAATCTAAAAGTCATACATATAAATAAAAGTTTAAAATGTGCTTTCAACAAGATAAGATGCATTGTGCTATGTAGTGAATGACAGGAAGATCAGAGCAGCTTCCTCCAATAAATTTCAATCTGAAGAAAAGTTGGAATTAACTTAATAATTGGGAAGATGAGTGAAGTCAGAGAAACCAGTGAGCAACTTGTTCACCTTTAAAGGAGCTAAAGAAGGCCTGTGTGCAGAGGTATTGGCTTCTTACATGACTTGTAGAAAGGCTGAAGGGGTAGGCATAGATAAAACATACAATGAGGGGAGAGGGACCTTGTAAGCCAGTTAAGGATTTGCTCTTTTTCCTAGTTAGGATATTACATGAGATATGTGTGTGTGTGTGTGTGTGTGTGTGTGTGTGTGTGTGTGTGTGTGTGTGATACGATCATATTTACATTGTAAAAAGATCACTGGTTGCAAAGGGCAGGAGAGGAACAGATGTGGTTATATGTTTGGGTCATTTTAAGATTGAGATATGTTGCTGCTTCCAAGTGAAGATATTCAGTATATAGCCAGGAGTGCTCCAGGGTGTAGACTTAAGGTGTGCGTGTGTGTGTGATGAGGGCATACTATAAATTATCTGTGCTAGTTTGGGTTTGACCTGTATTGTCTACCTAATATTCAAGATGGACTACATGATTTGCAAGGCCCTGGAAAACTGTAAAATCAGAGCTCAGCTGTAAGGAAGTCAATGCCTTCTCTCTATGGGCCCACCAACTCAATTCATGGTGGACAGATGACCCCCTAGGGACTGCAACCTCCACAGCATGATCCACTCAGAGCCTGGACTGGGGGTGGGCAAGAGGGCCACACTGACTTGCCTACAGTGGCATTGCAGTCAAGGGCAGAGATGGCCACTGTCTTGCCCTTCCCAAGAAGTACAGGATTCGTGCCCATGCCCATTCCCACACTTGTGCCCAGGCCACAGCAGATGGTACACGGCAATGAAAGAATGCAGGCTTCCTCGCTCTCACCCCCACCCGTGTGATCAGGTTGCCACTCTGGATGGAGGGTAGCAGCATTTGTAAGATAGGGGCAGGGAAGGGGAAGCCAGGCAGGTTGGAACCCAGAGTGCCAGGCAGCAGGTGAGAGAGAACCCATCCCAGGGAAGTGGGGAAATAGCAGGAGATAGGATAATGCACGAGTCAAAGTTCTAATCCTCCAGAGCATGCCCCAGTGTTCTATCATACTTCGTTTATTGAACACAAATTCAAAGATAAGTTTATTAAGAAATCCCAAGATAGCAATCCCTACAGCACATGAGTTCCTTGTGAGTATAAGGCCCTATGGAACTGAACTGGACTCATGCATGAAGCCAGCCCTGCTAGCCTTGGTAATAAAAGATTATAAGCAATAAGTAAAAGGCTATCAGGATTTTATCTGAATGTTGAGTGTTATGCATTCACTTAAGTCTCCAAATTCTTCCTATTTGCTTTAATCAACTTACCTTCAAAAGCTTAGCTCATGATAATTATATGGGGTTGTACTTAAAAATTCTAATACATTTCTAATAATCCTTCCACTATATCCAAGGAAGGAAATATTTATTTAGTCCCTAATAAATACAGCTCCCCTTATTGGTAACTTAACATTAAACCATCATATCTTCTTCTGGACTGATATTATCCAAAATAATTTCTAGTTCAGTGGCCTTGATTTATTCAATAAATACATATTGAGAGCTACTACATATCAGGCATGAATGAAAAGTAGTTTGCCAATGTACTGGGTGTATAATTTCACTTCATCTTCACAACAACTCTGCAAAGTCAGTATTTTAGCCCCATTTTTTTAGATGATGAAATTTGACACTTGGATTAAATAACTCATCCTAACTTCCTAAATATAAATTTAGCAGAGGAAGGACTTGAAATTGGGTCTGTATCTCTGACCTCTAAAATTTTCTTCTTAGATGTTGTGCTGGTTTGAGGGGAAGTATGCTCCCTAGAAAAGTCACGTTTTAATCAAAATATCATTTTGTAAAGGTAGAATAATCGCTATTCAATACTGTATGTTTGAAACTGTAATCAGATCCTCTCCCTGGATGATATGATTTAGTCAAGAATGGTTGTTAAACTGGACTAGGGGATGACATGTGTCCACCCATTTTGGTGGGTCTTGATTGGTTTATTGGGGTCCTATAAAAGAGAAAATATTTTGGAGAATGAGAGATTCAGAGAAAGCAACACTACGAAGCAGAGAGTCCACCAGCCAGCGACCTTTGGAGATGAAGAAGGAAAACGCCTTCCGGGCAGTTTCATGAAACTGGAAGCCAGGAGAGGAAGCTAGCAGATGACACCGTATTTGCCATGTGCCCTTCCAGCTGAGAGAGAAGCCCTGACTGTGTTGACCATGTGCCTTCTCATTTGAGAGAGAAATCCTGAACTTCATCGGCCTTCTTGAACCAAAGTATCTTTCCCTGGATGCCTCTGATTGGACATTTCTATAGACTGTTTTGATTGGGACATTTTCTTGGCCTTAGAACAGTAAACTAGCAGCTC
Organism: Tamandua tetradactyla; assembly: GCF_023851605.1. NCBI lineage: Eukaryota > Metazoa > Chordata > Mammalia > Pilosa > Myrmecophagidae > Tamandua > Tamandua tetradactyla. The sequence goes on along the minus strand of NC_135334.1, from coordinate 63,168,239 downwards.
ATTAAATTCCCCTTTTGAAGAGCCATTCCATTCTTGGTATGTTGTATTCTGGCAGCTAGCAAACTAGAACAGATGTCACTTTTATTTAAAACAAATAAACAAAAAAACAAATCTGCTGTTTGGGCACTCTGGGTACTTCCTCAGACCATTCTGTGTAATCAGAGTCAAGGGTACTGTTCAGTCTTGAGCAAGCCTGGCAAGTGTGTTCATGCATATCAGTCTTAACACCACCTTGCCATGTGGCAGTCAGTAAGGTCAGGGGGAGATGGGACTTCAAGCATGTTTAGCTAATTTCTAGGTCTCTCTCACTGAGGTGTTTCTCTCACTAGCTTTGTGTTACTTGCATAATTCTTGTTTTTCATGATATTTGGCTCTCAGTCAGAATTACTTCTTCTTTGCTGCATTTATTAAATAGATTACTTTCCTTGTAAATTTCAAAGTTTTGGTCAATGTCCTCTATACTTCTCCCAACACTAGAATATAAAGCCAAAGTAGGACAGTTTGCACAAGAGAAGGGGTATATATAATTAAGTCAGTCTACCACATAAAGGATTTTCCATTCTTAGCTCATTTAATTTTCACAACTCTATAAATTGTATATCTTTATTCCTTACTTGATGTAAGGAAATTGGGCTCAGAGGAAATTATTTCTACTTTATCTGAGGAAATCTTGCTCACAGATATTGACTTGGTCAACAAAGAAGGTGTGCCTTCTGTTAGTCAGATATGGTATTATTCAATAAGCACAGTGGTGAATAAATGAGTATAGCCAATAAGTACCAGATTGGGCTTGAATCCAGAATTCTCTGGTATCAAAGCATGTATATCATGCAAAACAGAAGGGTGAGTGCCATCCATTTTTTCGTTACATTTGCCATTGCAGTGTACTGTTCTATGCCTAGTACATGTGCTATAAAGGGTTAGCTTAATGGTTATATCCCAAAATCTGATTATTAAACAGTGAGAGCTTTCTTGAGTTTTCAAAAGATGACTTCAGACTAAACCAGCACAGAAAAAGTAATTTCAGAGCTATACTTGTGTGGGGTAAATGCCAGCTTCAATTGTCCCTTGATGTCACTGCCTTCAGCAGAGTGTTAATGAGAGCTTGATCATCTGTTTGATGGCTGTTTGGCCCCTATAATTTATTCTATTCTGTGGCCAGAGACTGTACCCTGAACCCCTACCAACTGTCTCTGCAATTTATTCTGCTGATGATTAGGGAGTCTAAACCTAAGAATATGGTTGGATTCACTTAGAATTGCAGACCTTTCAATACAGAAAAGATTTAGATATCATACAGTTCAGCATAAAGTTGCAAATGAGGAAACAGAGTTTATGGGAATTTTGCAAAGACATGCAGCCGAACAGTGGCATAGCCAAGGGAAGAACTTGTGTATCTTTACCACCATATAAGCATATGCCTGATATCCAAGCACAAAAGCAAGGTGTGTCTTCTTTGTATCTATTTTATGATAATCCTCCATGATTAATGTTTTCAATTTATAAAGCTCTTTGATCTGCATAACAATGATGGGGTATGATTAGGGAAATTACTTTTATCTCAATTTTATAGATGAGACAACTGAGATTAAGTGACTTCTGTCTGGCTAGAAGCATCACTAAAGCCTGTGCCAGGGCCATTTGACTTGGTATCTATTGTTCATTTCAGTATACCATGTTCCTCCTAGAGGTGATATCGTTAAACAATCAGCCACATTTCAGGAGATTTCTTTGCATCTTGTAAAGGAAGAACTAAGTTATAAAGCTGATTCTCTGTTATTAGCAGTATGGCCTCAGGCAAGTCACTTAATGTCTCTGAACCTTAATTATTCAATCTTTAAAATTTGGGTAATAATATAGTAACTGCCACTTTAACCCACAAAGGGTGGTGATAGGATGAAGTGAGATTATCTAAAGGAATCCTTAAAGGAGTCATAGCGTGTTTCGTAAATGCTATAGGCTGAGAGGTATTTGAAAATTCTCAGACATGAGGGGTCTAAGCAACTGATACTACATGTTTAATGCTAACACCTTCTAAATGATTTCTATGTATCTTATTCTCTTTAATACTTTCTTTCCTGGTCTTGGGTTTTATTACTTCAAAAGCATTTAATTTCTGAATAGAGGCAAGTAAAAAAAAAAATAAGATAAACAAGATGGGAGAGGGAGGGAAGGAAATTAATACTATTCTGGTTTCCATACACTGTAGTAATAATTAGTCACAGATGTTAAATCACTAAACACAATGGCATCTCAAGGCTTAAAAAGAAAATAGTTTTAATAATAGTGGTTGAAATTTCTTTCTCTCAAATAGTCAACTGGTTTAAACAGTGTAACAGAAGAAAAGGAATAATATTATTACCTTCTTAGTGACATGTGATGCTGTACAATTAAAATAATCAAACCAAGAAATGTTCCATCAAATGTCTATAAATGATATGCATTTATCTGGGTAAACAATGTATTAAGCTCCTCGGATGATATGAAAACTATCTTAGAAATTATGACTACCATTAAGAAGCCAACTCTCTAACTCAGGATAAAAAACTATCAAGAAAAGCATTCATTTATTTATCCAACCAACAAAGATTTGAAGAACTATTCTTTGCCAATCATTATATTGCATAAGTGACACTAGTTTAAATAGGAAAACAATCCAGTGTAAAATGAGTTTTAAAAGGGCTATATCTAAGGGATTTTTTCTGAACAGTGTAGGGTGGGGCAATGATTCAATGTTCTTATGGAAATCAACAGTGAAGTCTTCACAAAACAGGAGACTTTTGAGCTGAGTCTTGAAGATAACTATTTTTATCATTTAAGTAAGAGGTGTCCTCATTCGAATTTGTTATGTACTCCAGAAAAGCCATGTTATTTTAATGCCTATTGTTGGGTGGGACATTTATTTATTTATTTATTTTTTACCTTTTACATGGGTAGGCACTGGAAACCAAACCCAGGTCTCCAGCATGACAGGCGAGAACTGTGCCACTGAGCCACCATTGCCCGCCCTGGGTGGGACATTTTGATTAGGCTGTTTCCATGGAGATGTTACTCTGCCCATTCAAGGTGGGTTTTAAGCCTTTCCTGGGGTCCTTTAAGAGAGAAACATTTTAGAGAAAGCTCAAGGAAAAAAAAAGTGTAAAGGAGAAGTAAGAAGGACCCCAAGGAGCTGAGTGAGACATTTTGAAACCAGAAGCTGGGAGAGAACTAACAGACCCACAAAGGGGTGTCGCCATGTGCCATCCTATGTGACAGAGGGACTCCATATGCCAGCTGCCTTTCCTCTTGATGCCTTAATTTGGTCATTTTCATGGCCTCAGAACTGTAAATTTGGAACCTAATAAATCCCCTTTTTAAAAGCTAATCCATTTCCAATATATTGCATTCCAGCAGTGCTAGCAAACCAAAACAAGAGTGAACAAAAATATTCAGAACAAAGAAAAAACATGTGCGTGCAATGTCAGAGAAGGGAAAAACAACCCATAAGAAACAATGACTGTGGGATTTGCTATAAACTTCTTTCTGGAATTCCCTCCCCATCGTAATTGGTTTGGTGAAGTCATCTTTGTTCTTTGAGACTCAATTCACACATCAGTCTGCAAATCCCTACTTTGAACTTGTTTCTTATACTTCAATAGCATCATTCCCCCAGTTCTATAGCTGGTAACATTGTACTGGATTTACCTGTTTACTTATTTTTCTGTTCTACTCGTTTATTAGCTCCCCACATTCAGGGATTATCTCCTTCATTTTGATAATAATCTAGCATTGCTCATGGCACGTATTGTTATTTCAAATGTTGTTTATGTCACGTGTAAAAAATTAACATTTCCAATCATTGTTTTCATACATCAGAAGGAAGTATTTTTCAACTTCAAATTAAAAAGCTCCATTCACATAGTACTTATATATAGCCATCAGAAAATTTTCAATTTCTGGGAAAGACTATAAATTTCCATCCCTTGGGTTCTCTAAAGAGTTGTTTTAAACCAATTACAAGCATAACCCTGGAGGAATGAGAAATCATCTCAATAGGCTGCAGGATTTTCAAAGAAATTCTTAGGAATCCACCATCTCTCACCTGTTATATCATTTAACCAGTATGGCAAGTTTCTTCTGTCAATCCCATCAGATAACAATACCACTTAAATTTTAAAATTATCGACATCTTTGGGTTTTACAGTTACCATGGCAATATGTTTTTTTTCACTTATATCCTTATACATTTTAACAAAAGTAAACAGAATTATTGGCTTGAAAGCCATAGCTATAAAATCGGTTCCCATTAATACAAAATCTATATTCCTATTCTTAAAATTTACCATAAAGGATAAATAAACACACAATGCCTATAAACATCCCCATATCTTTCTCTGAATAAAGTGCCTCTTTTATTTCTATCGTGCTGAGATCTATATGATTTGATATACTAATAGGAGGAACATAAAATCGGAAAGGTTAAGAATCTCTGTTTTATAGCAATGGTTTGGAGTCTCTTGTGATAGTATGTGACAACACAGTCACTACTCAAGTCCTTAGTTAAATATTTATTGAGAATAGACTATTAAACTCAAGTGGGAAATGACGAAGAAAGCCATTTCAATCCTTCAATGTGTTTTATTCTATTAAAGGGCAAAAAACAAACAAACAAACACATTCAGAATTAACTGGCATAGCTATAAACGTTTGGCAAAGAATAGATATGCTGATAATGGCTGCCTCCTGAATAAGCATCTCCCTGATGCAGCTCAGTGACCGGCACTTCCTACACATTCCCCCAGATAATATTTTAAACTCTCTATAGTCAATAGCGCTTTGGGAGTCAGAGAGACCAGGGAGGTTAAATTGCTCTATATTGAGCAACTAATAGGGGAAAGAGAAAACTGCTTCCAGTCTCCAAACTCCATGCCCCTGATGTTATATTGTGCCATTTTCTAACATCAGCGTCAGCAAACTATAGCCTATGGTCAAATCCAACCTGCTGCCTGAGTGTGTAAAGCTGTATTGGAACACAGACACACTCATTGTTTTTGTAATGTCTATGGCTGCTTTTGCACTAAAATGGTAGATTTGAGTACTGTAACACAGACTTTATATATAATCAGAAAGGTCTAAAATGTCTACCGCGTGACCATATAGAAAACATTTACTGAATCCCTCAGAGTATTAAACAATGACGAGAGAAGCAGAGTTATTTATTCAGCACTGCTATGTTGCCATGTCATGTTTAGGAAAATATAAATTTTATAAATATAAAGCCCTGATTCTTTTCTTCAAGGAGTTTACAATTATAAGATGACCACATTATAATTCTGTGCCAATCACTCACCCTTTCCATATTTTTATGAAAAATAAAGCATAATACATATATTATTTTTACTTTTAGTGATCAGATTACCTTAATTAATTGAGGAACTTTCCAAACGGCCTGTGACAGACAGACATATTCACAAAATGTTCTTTATTCTCTTTGCCTTGCACACAGATAGATTGCATTCACAGCTTCACAGCTTCTTTTGCAGAACGGTGCAGCCATGGGCCTAAGCTCCAGTCAAGAGGCTATGCACAGAGGTGGTAAGTGTCATTCCTAGGCCAAGGTTTATGAGAGGTGGGTGTGCTCTTTATGCTCCTCCACTCTATTTCCCCTTCTCATAACAAGGTACAACTATGACAAGCCCATAGTGGATAGCAGAGCCAGATGCAGGCAGTTCTCTTCCTTGCAGAGAACTGCTCACACATCAGGAGCATCCACTTGAGGTTGTTTGAGTCATCATATATTTTGAGTCTATTTGTTATTGCAGAATATCCTATGCTATTCGACATATTGAATAGAAAACAGTACCTTGAAGTGAGATGCATCCATTACAAAAATATAAACTCTGTGGCATCAGCAGGTAAAAAGAAAATGTAAATTAGAGGCTAGAAAATGGATATCCATGTAATGCAGGAATAAAATACTTGCAATAACTTGAAAGGCAGATCAAATGTCTATGAGGTTATAGCTCAAAAGAGAGGTTGTAAAACGCCAAAATATTAGTGCAAATTAGCTGCTATTTGCCATGTTAAACAAGGTAGTAAAAGAAAAGGGATGAGCTCTGCCAAAAATCAGCTAAAATGAGAGCAGAAATGGAAAGTAATTGTGAGAGTCCTGAAAATTTGGGGCCTAGCAGCATTGGAAATATCTATTGCTTCTGAACTTAAAATAGTATAAAACTGAAAAATACTTTGAGCAATAGAGCCCTATTAACAATTAACAGTTAAACAAAAGTATTGACTCCTTTTGTAAAAATCAGCATAAGGCTGTTTTTTTATGACCCAAACCTATATTTTAGTATATGAGAGAGATGGAGAAAGATGAGGAAGTGAAGACACAGGCAGACATGAGATCAAGTTTAGAAAAGTACTTTCTGTTATGCTAACTGACCATACACTAACATGATACTGATAGAAGGAAATAGATAAAAACCCTCAAAAGTTTGTTGTTTTTATTTGTGCTGGGAATGTATGTGGAACTGAAAGTCCACAGTTGCCAAACTAGTTCTCAGTCCTTTAAATATTCACTGGCCTGTAGCAGCCTGGGAAAACTAAGTGCCCAAGGAAGGAAAACTTTTCAATACCTACTTATATATCCATAGAGGATGACAAGCAAGGAAGAATTTACCAGATTCAATTACCCAACCTTTCTTTCTCAGAAATTCTTCTGAGAGAGCAAATTCAGCTTCTATTTAGAGCACTTCCTCAACCAAAGAGTTGTCATAATATCTTCTGGACTAGGAATATCACCCATATTTCCCTTTCTAAATGATACACCCTGACCTGTATCTACCTAAATAAGGAATGAGTGTATGTGTGTGCATAGGTTTCTAGACCAGAGAAGCCCTCATTAAGATCTGAACAAAAAGACTAGATACTATAGAAAGATGCTGATCTTTGAAATCCTGGTCTTTTATGGGACTTTGGATTGCTTCCCTAGAGCAGGTGCTGTTAGTAAACTGTGAGCCCAAGCCAAATCACACCCACGATCAAACAAATAAAACCATCAAGTTTTAATGGCACACAGTCACATTCATTCATTCATGTACTGTCTATGGCTGCTGTCACGCTAAATCAGCAGAGTTGGGTAGGTGTGACAGAGCAAGAGACCTCTGGCTTAGAGAGCCTAAAATATTTGCTATCTGGCCCATTTACAGAAAGTATGCCAAACACTGCTCTTGAAAGTTGAGCTGTTCTATATATGGGATGATATATACTTAACAATCATAAGAAAGGCCCAATTCCTCTTCTTAGAAGTTTTGCATTTTCAGGCCTTCACCGAAGTTAGTTGCATGACCTTGTTATGAATTCTAGCCAATGAACTGTGAGCAGAAGAATGCATTTCATGGTCAGGTCTTATATTTAAGAAACTTTCTATGCTTGCTTCTCCATGTTTCATTCTTTCTATGGCTGATTGGATGGCAACTCCCTGATGACTCTGGAAGCCACATGCTGAACAGACCAGAGCCACCATCAGCCTGGGGCCTTATGTGAAACAGACGCACTGCTTTTCACTTTCTATTCTAGTTTGCTAGCTGCTAGAATGTGATATACCAGAAACAGAATGACTTTCACAAAGGGGAATTTAAGTTGTAAGTTTACATCCTAAGGCCATGAAAATGTCCAAATTAAAGCAAGTCTATAAAAATTGTCCAATCTAAGGCATCCAGGGAAAGATACCTTGGTCCAAGAAGGCCAGTGACATTCAAGGTTTCTCTCTCAACTGGAAAAGCACAAGTTGAACATGGTGATGTCTGCTAACTTTCTCTCAAGGCTCCTTGTTTCATGAAGCTCCCCAGAGGACGTTTTTCTTCTTCATCTCCAAAGGTCGCTGGCTGTGTGGGTTCTCGTGGCTTTAAAGCTTTTTCCAAAATGGTTCCCACTTAAAGGGCTCCTGTAAGCAACCCCACCTTGAATGGGTGGAGACACATCTCCATGGAACCCATCTATCAAAAGCCATCACCCAAAATTGGGTGGGTTACATCTCCATGGGTACAATCAAAAAGCTCCCACCCAGCAATACTGAATGAGGTTTAAATCGCTTGTGGACCCCAGAAAGCCTTTCTGGGGTCCACAAGCAATTTAAACCAACACACTTTCCAACAAAAAATATCTGCCTTTTATTTTCATGTGAGTTAGAAACTTCTGCTGTATGCACCATGAGGCATTTTTGGGTCTATTTATGAAAGCATCTCCCACTATCCCGAATATTACAGATTACAGATCATGCTTCATTTATTAAACGACTATTATGTGCCAACAATGGTGTTAGATATTAGAAAAGAATGTCTACGAAGAGTTCAATATGAAAATTATAAAACCTTAGGGATCTTGAAGTGTCCTTTTTCCCTGTGAAATACAATTCTGAATTAAACATGTTTTTTTTTTTATGATGTATTGACACAGAGGATTGACCTCTTCACCATTTTAATGTATTAGAACATAACAAAACTCTACAAGTTAATAATAAAAATAACCATGTAAGTGACAAGTATTGTTATACCTATTTTATAGCATGTTCTTGGTAGTCTCACACCTTCAATTATAATGTAATTCTTAGATTATAGCAAGGTGCCTTGCTGTAAGGTCACCTGGGTATCTAAAAGACAGAACAAGAATATTTAAAAAGGAGAATTCAGAAAAATTCAAGAAAAATAACTAATTATTGTATCTGCCTGATTAGTTGATCTTCATTAGTAGGGGTTATTTCATGAAGGGGCAAGCATCTATACTTGAAAGTTTCTGAGGTATGATTTCATTGAAGATCTGAAATAATATTCCTTTTAGAAACTATGAGTCTGGACAAGAAACAAAAAGGATCCACTATTTTTTAGTGGATCTTTGTTAAGAGAATGAAAAATGTCTAATATGTTAGTAAGATTTCCATCATTTGTAGTTATATTCTTTAAGTTGCTGAAATGATTAATACAGTTCCCATCCTGAAAGGTTGCTTGGCATGTTCTCCTTCATAAAAGTTTTCTTTGATCCCAGAAAGTAAACAAAGTAGATTCTTGTGCTTTTTATTTTCTTTTCCTTTCTCTACAGTTTTCCTTTACTTCCTATACTTTTTTCTTCCTGTTTGATTCAGTTTTTTGGCTGTTTATTAGCAGGGCTAGTTTAAGTATGGCTCTTTTTGACCATGGGAAGCTAAGCAAACACAGAGTGTACCATTTATTCTTCACAGTTTACAGAATATTAAAGCATACAAATATTCCAAAGAATGAGTGAATGCTCAGAAAGCATTAATTCACGAATGAATAAGGAAACAGCAAATAATTGTAAAATTAGCATTACTTCATCCCAACATTATTTTAATGCTTTCTTATTCAACTCATTTCAGTATATAAACAAGCACAACTCAATATATTTTAATGATACCTACCACTAATAGGTAATATTTATTCAGTGACTACTATGTACTAGTCAATGAAATAGTGCTTTAAACACAACTCTAAAAAGCAAGATATTATTGTTGCTTCTGCTTTGCAGTTGAAAAAAGACAGGCTGTGTCGCAGTCAGATAGGCTGAAACTGTTAGATCCAAGAGCTAAATTTCAGTCTGCCTGAAACCCATAATCTTAAGCAATATAGTCTATGTCCTCTTTCTCCCTTTTCCAATATACGTCCCCTCCCATATCCTTTCAGCACATCATTTTCTCTTCTACATTTTGAAACCTCAACTCTCTTATCTCTGTCCTCTTTTCCAGATGCACACTTTTCTGGTGTTCTTTTCAATTTGTCTTGTGAAGAATATGTAATTTATTAAAGACTATATATGACAAGTCAGTACTGCATTACAATTTCCTGTATTTTTTTTTTTTGCAGTAATCAGTGACTAAAATATGGGGACAAGCTTGCACTCATTGATGTGTACTAGCAATAAAAGTAAAGTGGGCTACTATGGAACAATTTTTTATTTTTTCAGTATCATGCAAATATACAGCAGCAACAATTTAAAAAAAATCACCGCAGGAAATTATTCGGAGCTATTAAGTGCCATGTTGTTAAACAGTGCCTGGAAGTGTTTTCACATGCAAATGATTGACTAATTACATTTTAAATCTTCCATAGGATCCCTAATAAGTCCTTGTATTAAAGCTATCTTTCCCCTGTACATATAGTCCCTTTTAACTAGAGTATTGTTAATGTTTAGCCTCAGATTTAAATCTAGTGCCACAATTCTTTGAACCTCAAAAGCTACAGTAAATCACAAATAGAGATTTTCAATCTCCAAGGCATATGATATTATATATGGAAACATTTCTAGTCCACTAAACACAGAAGTTTTAAAGAATTTGATTCTGCCTAGTCACTAAACGTAACTTCTAGAGCTATTACTCTAGTAAATAATGTTGCTATATTTTTAGCCTTACAGCATTAGTTTTGCCATCAGTAGTCTCCATTCAGCATTCCCTACCTAAAACAGCAGCTCCAATCAGCACAATGTGTATTGTTGTGATAGTTGACACACCATTATATTTTAGTTTAATGATTATATTTCTATATGTAAGCACACCTAAATTTAAATTTGCCACGAAGCAACTATGTAAGAAGTAGAACAGTAGTGCTTGGAATATATGATTATCATATAAATATTTAAGTAATTAACATTACAAATAAAAATGCTTATGATATTCAGTATATTTTATTCAATAAAATTTCATCATAATTATGAACTATCATTAGTTCTTCATCGACAAGAGGGGTGGTATTTTCCTATATTACCATACCATGATGGTCTCTTTGAATTTGCAACATAGGTTGATTCATTTTATGTAAAAACTTGCTATCGGTTTTCACATTTGATCAATACAGAGCTTAAATTATATACTCTAAAATGAATCTTCCAGCTTAATGTTACTATATAGAATATAGAGTTTGGGTTCTCAAAGTTGTTAGATAATTAGCACACATTCAGAACATTTTATTAGGAAGGTTTAGAATTCTACACACAATGTTATCTTAGGGGCAGAATGTTAGATGAGGTGATCTCTGACGTAAACTGCCTTGTCCATGGAGCTTGTATTAAAAATGGGGTGGGTGTCATTGTTCTGTAATAAAATCTAGTCCTCTAAAACCAACATGACAAAAGTCACTAAAGAGCCACTGTGCTGTTTCCATACCACACCGAATATAAATCTCCTATCACAACACCTTACCTACCGGACTGTAAGATTCTTTTTTTTTGAATGCTGTATAGCAGTGTCATATTTCATTATTTTTCTATGTGAGTATCCCATTACCGCAGCACAATTTGTTGAATTTTCATTTGTTTGTTTTGCTTGTTTGTTTTCTGGAGAACAGCATGGACTGGGAATCGAAACCAGCTCTCCTGCATAGCAAGTGAGAATTCTACCACTGAACTACCCTTGCACCCCCATTAAGATTAATTTTTATAAGGGACTATCCTATCAAGCTACATGGTAGAGAAGAGGTGATTGATAGATGCATATTGAATTGATCTACATCTAAATTCAATGGTTATTTCAGCTTTGTTTAAAATCAAACTATGATAAATTGCATGTAGCTATATGTATTTAATAAGAGTACATAATGATATGCACAGAGATTTTTACTTAGAGATTTTTGCTTACTTAAAGAGAAATTTTTAAAACGTTTTTAACTTGACTTGAAAGAGTAAGGTGTGAAAGGGTGAGGGAGGCAGGTTTGGCGTTGTGCAACAGCAACGAACATAAAGTGAAAAGCTATGGGATCTAATCCCTGCTTTACACACAATATAGCATGTGATGGTTAGGCTCCTGTGTCAACTTGGCCAAATAATGGGGCCCAGTTGTTCGGACAAGCAACTACTGACCTGTTACTGGGAGGAGATTTTGTGGATTTAAATAATCAGTAAGTTGATTGCATCTATGGCTGATTATCTACAAGCAACTGAGGAGACTGCCTTCAGCAATGAGAGACGTTTCATCCAATCATTGAAGGCTTTAAAAGGAGAAATGAGGACTTCAGCAGTCAGAAGAGGGAATTTTCATCTCTACTTCAGCCAACTACTCTTGGGAAATTCATTGAAAACCTTCATTGGAGTTCCCAGCTTGTAGCCTGCCATACGGAATTTGGGTTTGTGCATCACCACAGTTCCGTGAGACAATTTTATAAAATCTCATAATATTTACAGATATCTCCTCTCGGTTCTGTATCCCTGGATAATCTTGGTTAGTGCATACCATATAGGGGTGTGACCTGAGGCAAGTCACTTAAAATCTCTCAGCCTCAATTTTTTCATGTAAAGATCATAATATAAAAATATTTAAGAAAAAATGTTTATTAATGTTAGTTATGTTTGAAATTGCAAATGTGTATAATAAACATTCAGTTATGAAAAAGCCAGTTAACAGATAGGAATTTTTTTGAGTCCTCACAATAGTGATTTCATTAAATTAGTGCCTTTATAAAACACTGCAGATGTCATAATTGTTAACATAACAATCTACCAAACCGTAGTTAACTGGTGCAGTTTGCTAAGCACGTTTCATAAAGGAAAAGAAATGCCAAAACCCTGTTAAAGTTGTTCCATTGCAGCCTAGGAGAACAGAGGAGATTTGTTTCTCAGACACTTAAACCAGGCAATTGAAAAAGGTAAAAGTTTCCCTCCCCCATCCGAAGCCCTCCATCAGTAGAAAGACTCTTATAAATATAAACTAAACAGTCTGTACACTCAAGAGATTTCACAACTTGCTATATAATAATGGAGAGGTTTACCTTCTTTGGCTTCAGGTTGGAGGGTTTTGGTCATTTAATTTTTAAAGATCGAACTGGTAGTGGCTTTTCAGGATCTTCACTCTGAGATAAGCAGTTTTCTCCACAATGTATTTTTAATATCCTCATACTCAACTTTAAGACAAAGCAATTTTAATACTAGGTACACACCACATGCCCTTGCTGCAAACTGCTTTCCTTGACAAGTTATGAAGCAGTTCAAGGAGGTATGGTTAAGGCTGTATTACTGAATGGTACTGGTAAATACCAACACAATTTTTTTGTCGTGTTGCAATGCTTGTTTCCAATTTAGTGATTGCTGCTATGGAATCAGATAGCAAAAATGACAACATTATTAGGAATTTTTTCTCTTCTTTTTTTTTTTTTACTATGATTTAGTAGCAACTGAGGTTCTTGCTTTTAACCCCTTAGCAGGATCCAAGTTCCCGCATATGCACATTAGCACCTAAGTATCAAGGGGTTCAATAACCTGCACAAAGATACTGCACTTCTGATTATAGCATTTGGCAGAAATGAAAGGAAAGGAAGTTGTGCTACATGTTGCAGGGGTTGTGGGCAACTGGAAGAAGACAAAATGACACACGATGTCTTCATAGTCTTGAACATATCCTCCATCATAACCACTACAGACAGCCAGATCATCTTACGTGGTGGCCTTTAAGCCCCCTCCAGGAACCACACCTTTCTTCTTTTTGGCTTTGCTTTGCCTTTCTTGCTTCTGTTTTTTACTGCAAAGCACAATGATGGAATTAGTAATCTTTTTAAACCATCAATTTCCAATAACATATAGACATCTTGAATTAAGGCTTCCAAAAAACTGGCATAATATATTGATTCTTCATATTGTGTAATTTCATCTTTTACTAACTTTCCAAACTCAGTGAAATCACCTCTTGAAGATGCATTCATAGCATCTATTCCATAAATTGTATTATTAACAACAAAAGTTTGTTTTGCTAATTCGAGGTCTGACTCTTCCTGCAACTTCTTTAGTCACAGTTGATCTGCTAATTCTTCTTCTGGTGTTATACTCTAAGTTCTTCAGGTTCTTCTAACCTCTTTTTTTATTTCTTCTGGCCTTTTCTGCTGCCGTTCTTTCTCTTTGATTCTTTTCTATTTTTTTTTTTTTCTTCTCTGAAACTTTTACTTCGGCTTCCCCTTCTTTCATCATCATTACCATCCCAGTTATTCTTGATGTTTTCGTCTTCATCCTTGCCTTCCTAGCAGTCCTGCCACCACCCTCCCCACCTTCCACATGGGACCGAGAACGTCTCAGGAGTCGGAATCTCCCACTGCCGCTTGGCTGCCGCCATCTCAAGCTGGGTGTGTGCATGTGTGAAAGGGTGTTTTAGTTTGCTAGCTTCTGGGATGCAATATACCAGAAATGAAATGGCTTTTAAAAGGGGAATTTAATAAATTGCTAGTTTACAGTTCTAAGGCCAAGAAGATGTCCCAATTAAAACAAGGCTATAGAAATGTCCAATCTAAGGCGTCCAAGAAAAGATACCTTGATTCAAGAAGGCCAATGAAGTTCAGAGTTTCTCTCTCATCTGGAAAGGCACATGGCAAATACAGCCAGAGTTTCTCTCTCAGCTGGAAGGGCACATGGCAAACATGACATCATCTGCTAGCTTCTTCTCCTGGCTTCCTGTTTCATGAAGCTCCCCAGAAGACATTTTCCTTCATCTCCAAAGGTCACTGGCTGGTAGACTCTGCTTCTCATGGCTATGTCATTCTTCTCTGCTCTCTTTGAATCTCCTTCATTCTCCAAAATGTTTCCTCTTTTATAGGACTCCAGAAGCTTCTCAAGACCCACCCAAATGGGTGGAGACATGACTCCAGCTAATCCAGTTTAACAACCACTCTTGATTAAATCACTTCTCCAGGGAGATGATCTAATTACAGTTTCAAACATACAATATTGAATAGGGATTATTCTGACTTTACAAAATGGGATTTTGATTAAAACATAGCTTTTCTAGGGTCCATACATCCTTTCAAACCAGCACAGGGGGAAAGCTAACAGATACGAATTTAATCCATGTGTATAAGGGATTATCATTTAACGGATGTGTTTAAACACACACACATGCATACATATATACATATATACAAATACAAATACACATACAATATACATATATACAAATGCATATAGTATATAGAAAGCCAAAAATGTAAATAAAAATATCGGTTCATTATAGTTATTAAAGCAAACTCCTCCAAAAGAAAGAACTCTTTAAAAAATTCTTTTTCATATACTTCTTTTGAGATTAAGCATTAATTTCAGTAAAGTTTCTTGTTTTGATCAGATATGCAAACACAAAAAAATTCTCTTGATAAAAGATGTGAAACTTATTAAGTACTAATATGTGGGTAGTATCTGGGATCTTTCAGATTCACTGTATGCTCTGTAAATAAGTCCAGTTTACAAAGCCTACTCCCCAGCTCTTGCATTTCTGTAGCACTGACCTAACTCCTCATTCTCATGGAAGATGAAATACGATTTTTGCACTGAATAGGATTTTTATTAATCTTTTGATACAACTGTTAAACAGCAATATTTTCAGACTTAGCATACTGCAAGCAGGCTTCATTTACCCAGCTTTTGAGAGACAATAGCTTCTGATTAACTAAGCCAGACAGAGTTATGTGGTCCAAGAGAGATCACTCTTAGAAATAAGAGGTAGCATTAGTTCTCTGTGTAGAGTGTTTTCTCTTTAATATTTCCTGTAACATTATAGCAGCCCTTTCGATCAGGCAGACATTATTATTCTCTTTTAAAAGATGAGGGGATTTGGCCTTAGAATGTGTAAATTTACCCAAAGCAAATTTAGGTAATTTAGTGGAGCCAAGATTCAACTCCCAGAGAAGTCAAGGGATGAACTGCTTCCCTAGAAGGCCCTCCTAATGAGCTAAATTTCAATTTCTTCACCTATTGGTTTCTTGGCAGGGATAATGAGATAACTTCCTAAGCAAAGCCCTAGCACAACATCAGCATGTGGAAAGAATTCTATGATGTTGAGAGTTATTATTATCAGTTTAGTAGTAGTGAGTGAAAGCTCCTGAATGTTTTATTAGTGTCTTATGCCCCAAATGTGTCACAGTTAGAAGTTATCAAATGAAGAATAAAGATGTAAGCAATTATGACTTAAGATATGTAATTATCTATTGAAAACAAAACACTTCGAATTGGTTCTGCAAAATAGAATAGACAGTTTTAAAAATTCTTCACATCTCTTTCTGCCTTAGGCATTTAATTTGATTCATTTAATGAAAAATAAAAGTCTTTCCAGGGATTGTATTTCCATCTTGGAGTTTTCTCTAGTACCAGTTGTAGTGTTTTATATGATCTTTTAATAATGTCCTGAATATCTATGTTATGTGTTCAAAACAAAGCTTGGATTCAGATGGAAAATGTGAAGTAACAACTATTTTTGTTAAATAAAGCTATCAGTTACAAACACAACTATGAGCTCATTGTGGTATGGTGCAGTTCATCTTTAATCTTTCAAATTAATATCTCCTAAAACTAGGAAGGAAACAGCCATGATTTATTGAGTCCCTTCTCACTAACTCCACTCTATTCTGCCAATGTTTTCTGAATAGGAGTTTATTCATCCAGTCTGTTTCTTCAGAATCGGGACCTGGAGGTGCCTTGACAATAGTGAAGGAACGGATGCATACCTGGAACTGGCTTCCTCAAAAGACGACATCCATCTGGTTTTTATGCTTGACAAAGTATTAAAATGCCTAGTTCCTGGGAATTCCTCTTGCAGCATGAAGTGAGTAGAAGTACCCTGTGCGCATTCTACCTTCAGCTACAACAGAGTAATATTTAAGTTCGGACTCCATCACTTTCCGGTTGTGTATCCTCAGTCTAGTTAGTTTCCTTTTCTAAGCTTTTTTTTTCCTTAGCTTTCAAATAGTCATGATACTAAATGGCTATGAAGATTAAATATTTTAGAAGCAAAGCTCTTATAAGGTACTTAACATAAGTTGGACAGTAAAAAGAAATTGGTTCCCTTCTGCCTTTCCCTATTTTCACACTACACAGGGGAACATCCTGAGAAGCTTCTCTACTAAACAACAATAATAAAAACAATATCAGCTAATTCTTACATAGTCCTTATATGACCCTCATGCATTCCTGACATCAATCACATTAGGTAACACAGGCAGAGTAGTTAAGTAAATTTCCCAAGACTACCCAGCAGCATATGAAAGAACTAAGGCTAGACCTATGCAATCTGACTGCAGATTTCACACTGATCTATTTTATATCAGAGTATATCTCCAGACAGTTCACTTGTGTTCAGAACTGCAAGGAATGAGAAAAACAGCAGTAGAAAGATAATACATGAGTTTTTTTATATGAACCAGCTGTACATTTTCTTTAAATAAGCCTGCTTTTCCCATGCACATATCCCAATTTAATATCTAAAGGCCCTGATGTGCTCATTTGCCTACTATGAAATGATCAAGGTGGCCTTCAGCTTTCTTTCTCCAGCCTTAGTACAACTTGCTCTCAATTTCCTTGCCTTTTCTTCCACAATGTGAAGTCATCCTTTAATTAAGTGTATTTTCTTTGAAGAACAATTTGGGATCATATTTCCAGCTTGAACTCTGGTCCTGTCTTTTGATGGGAGCCTGGCTTTCTCCTCTTGACTCCACGCATTTAGTATAGTTGTGATGAGAAACGTGCTGGCTTTCTTCCCCAATCTCAAAGTCAGACCCATGCTACTTCAACATCATCAGGGAATTAATATGTCACCAAAATTTGTCTTTGGGAAATATCTAGAATTACAAGCTGAAAATAATCTCAACTTTTTATTTGACTCTCTCATTGGTTCATTCCATAGTATTTGGTATACAAGACCTCTGTATTGTTCTTCTGATATGAGAAAAGCAAACTTGAGTAGAAAACTAGACATGGGGGGACGAAAAAGCCTGCTGAGACCAGGTTTTGATTCCCGTTGGCTAAGGTGGATCGTTCTAAATTTTCTTTCTAAATTGGAAGAAAACCAATCAGGTAGGAGTTTGTATACATCATTCTAGGTCAAAGAGGACAAATGCCTGGTCTGTGCAATAAAGTCAGGCATTATGTCATCTAAGCAGAAAATTCTCAGTACTTCTAAAGTTGAAACAGTGGATAGATTTCCTGGGTCAGAGTTTGGTGGTAGTTCTGAATCATGCTTCTCACCCACCACAAGTTTCCATGGAGTGACTGTAAGCACAGGATGATCTAGACCTTACTGAAAAGTGCTGTAACTCAGAGGCCCTGGTGAGTTAGTGCAGGGTGCAGAGCAAATACCCAGTTCTAAATGGAGAAAGGGCAATAAGTAAGATCACCAAGCTAACAACTGAGCAAAGATAAACCTAAAAGCTAAAAATAGTGTAACACTCCAGAACTCAGAGGCAAACAGCTTCCCAGCTCTATCTCTGGGTCTCAAGACCTTTGCCTGATTGGTTGTCTGGTAGTATTGCCTGATTAAGCAAATACAAATATACATCCAGGCCAATCTGAATTTCAGAAATGACAAATTTTCAGTAGAATTATGTCAAATTTCAAGCGACAGACATAGTAAAATTGGTTGTTGTTTATCTTAAATTCAAATTTAACTAAGCATTCTATAAATTTTTTTGAAATCCTGTGCCTTGGCTTAACTGAAAAGAAAAAACAAACAAACAAAAAAAACACTGGCAATAAGTTTCCATGTAGGAATTCCTTCTCAACATTTTTTTCAGGAAATGTTTTTATTTTTCTGATTTACCAGAAAAATTAATGAAGAACTTGGGAAAATGGGGAAAAGCATAATATTTTTTCTGTGACAACTAAAGCTTAACAAGCATCATGCTGATTGTTCTAGTTTGCTAACTGCCAGAATGCAATATGCCAGAAACGGAATGGCTTTTAACAAGAGGAATTTAATAAGTTGCTAGTTTACAGTTCTAAGGCCAAGAAAATGTCCCAATCAAAGCAAGTCTATAGAAATGTCCACTTTAAGGCATCCAGGGAAAGACACCTTGGATCAAGAAGGCTGACGATGTTCAACATTTCTCTCTCAGCTGGAAGGGCTCATGGAGAACATGGCAGCATCTGCTGGCTTTCCGGTGGCTCTACCAAACAGACTCTCTCCAAAATGTTTCCTCTTTTAAAGGATTCCAGCAAGCAACATCACCTTCAATGGGTGGAGACACACCTCCATGGAAATCATCTAATCAAAAGTTACCACCCACAATTGGGTGGGTCACATCTTCATAGAAACAATCAGTATGCTCCCACCCAGCAATATTGAATGAGGATCAAAGGGCATGGCTTTTCTGGGGTCCACTACAGATTCAGACCAGCACAGTGATGTTGCTAGTTTGAAGGAAATCTGCTAACGTCAAGTAAAAAGGAAGAATATGAAATGCTGACACTGGGAGTTTAAGGTCAAGGTCAACTGTTCTGGGAATTCTCTCACCATCACTTCCTCTGAGGGAAAGCCATATTTCAAGCAACTCTAAGCAGGGGCCCACATCTCAAGGACCTGAAATCTTTCTCTCACAGCCATGCGACTGAGCTTGGAGG
The DNA here is from genome assembly GCF_023851605.1 of Tamandua tetradactyla. Taxonomy (NCBI): domain Eukaryota; kingdom Metazoa; phylum Chordata; class Mammalia; order Pilosa; family Myrmecophagidae; genus Tamandua; species Tamandua tetradactyla. Next base: position 63,148,895 of record NC_135334.1, on the reverse strand, counting down.
CAGCTATACATCCAGTTAATTTTTCAAAAAGTACAGCTCCAATTGATGGTTTGTCTAACCTTACAAGATACCCTGGAAGAGAATCACCTAACTAAGCATCTGCTGGTTTCCTGACCCTTAGAAGCTGTGTAAATTAGAAAAAAAAAAAATATTTCATTGTTTTATGCTACAACATCTTGCAGTAAGTTATAACAGTAAAAGATAACTAATATAAAATCGGAAGATGTAAATATTTTATGTATGCCTTATGATTTTGAGAATTAAGAGTTCCTGGGAATTCTTTTATCTCATTCAAAACTCTCAAAGGTTAATATATGTCAGGAATTCCAGTACTGGACAGTGGAAGGCTTACATGACAAAATCTATTTCCTGACCTGATGAGACCCAGTTTAGGAGTCAGATGGGATACCGCACAGGTTCCTCAAAAGAGGCTGACCAACTCAATAAATTATTATTTCTCTAGACTCTCTATCAACCAAATATAATGTGTTTATTTTTAAATTCTTAATAACTGAATTACATTTGTTTAATGATTTAGATTTTCTTAGAAATTTTATTTCCATTTAATATATTAGACCCTGCAAGCCTCTTGAAAATCCCACACTTTTCCCCCAGATTCTACAGATCTAACAGATTCTACTGGTCTTGACACCATGGAAAGAAACCCCAGGGCTTTGAAATAAGAGCATTGGTTTAAATCAAGGCAATAGTCTTGATTGATTTTGCCACTTAACACTTTAGGATCTTTGTCTCTCCATTTGTTAAATGGAGCTAATAATGCTTACCTTACTGGGCTATGGGGGAGCAGAAAATATAATAAAGCATCTGGCAAATTATAGATGCCACTGAAGAGAATGCTCAATATTATTTTATCATTTGATTCTCATATCTACTGGTCTGTGAAGTAGTTCCCCAAACCTATGAATATGTTAACTTTTATGACAAGGGGACTTCAGAGATGAGATGAAGTTGGGAACTTTGGCAGGATTGTCCATCTGGTACCAACATAATCACACTGGTCCCTACAGGCTGAGAAGCTTTCCCAGCTGTAGTCAGAGAAACGTGATGAGGAAGGGAGGCTGAGAAAAAGGCAACGTTGCAGGCTTTAAATATAGAGGAAGGGGAGCATGAGCCAAAGAATCGGTGTGGCCTGTAAAAGCTGGAAAGGGCAGGGAAATGGCTGCTCCCCCAGAGTTTCCTGAAAGACATACAGCCCTGCTGACACCTTGATTTTAGACCAGTGAGCCTCATGTCAGAATTCTAAATTCCAGAACTGTAAGAAAATACATTTGTGTCATTTGAAGCCACTAACTTTGTAATAATTTGTTAGACTGACAATAGAAAACTAATAACAAACATCTTTGAACTCCAATTGCCAGGTCTTAGGGAACATTAACATGTAACTTTATTGGAAGTAGCCAAACAGCTTTGAAATTGTTTTTACCGATTTACACTTCCACCAAGTGTGCATGAGAGTTCCAGTTCCTCTACATTCTCCGAAATACTGGGAATTTTCTGTTTCAATTCACCTCTTTTGGCAAAATTAAATTGTGATTTTCATTTTGCATTTCTGTGACATTTCATGAAGTTGTACAACTTTCATATGTTTTGGGGTCATATGAGCACTTTATTTTGTCAAGTGATTGAGAAGTCTATCCCCTAGTTTTCAGTGGGGTTGTCTATGTCTTCCTTACATGACTGTTAGAGATTTTATCTATTCTGCATATAAGCTATTTTTCAGGCATATTATTGCAAATATTTTCTACTCTGCCGATTTTGCATTTTGTCCTCTTACTGCTATTTTTTGATGAAGGTAAAAGAAAAGTTTAAGAAGTTATTTTGTGCCATTTTAGGAATTCTTTGCCTATAACGAGGTCATAAAGATTTTCTCCCATGATTTCTTATAAATCTTTGCTGTTTTGCCTTTTAGGTCTGTGATCCATCTGCAAGGCAGAAGAATTACCAATGAGAATGATCAAAAGATGTATGAAAGTTTAAACATCTGGTAAGTGGTGGGAAATGATCTTGAATTTGGGTCTTCAGCCTCCAAATCCAGTGCCTATCTCCAACTCTGCTGCATTTGATTCACCTCATGAAGCCTTGCCTATATACTCCAAAATCAAATTGATTTCTCCTTCCCTCATCCCCTGCAATTTTCAATTTCTCTCATATGAAAAGCATTTTATAACAACTGTCGATATCATATGCATTTGTACATATCACCTTCCATGCTGGCCTGCTAGCCCCTTGTGACTGATGGCTGCCTCATTATTCATCTTTATGGGTCTCAAAGAGTTAGCCCCACATAAAACAAGCAGTGCTCATTATATGGTTGTTAAAAGTAAGGATGAGTAACCAGGAAAATAAGATAAAAACCAGGTTTATATCTTATTTTGAATTGCAACATTGACTTGTTATATGACTTAAGAAAGTCACTAAAAAAAAAAAAAGAACAACACAGAGTCTTACTGGGAATAACAGTCTTTTGATATAAAAATTACCTGAGAATAAACAATCTTAAGTTCTAAAAAAGTCATTTTTAAGTGGCAGATAACCATGAGAATATGTGTACTAACATTTTATAATGTTTTTGTTCTCAGAAGGTTCATTCTTAGTTACTTGTATGCAAATTAAAAGGCATATCTGTTAATGGAGCTTGTGATCTGGAGATGCATTTTATGCTGTCAGCATCTTTAGTTCTCAATTTCTTTCCAAATTCAGGCTGTCTTCAGAGAAGCTGGAAAGAACTTCTTATGTATTCTTACTCATCGGGTCTTTGTCTAGATTATTTTAAGACATTTTTCTTTGTTTTCTGGTGACTTTGGTGTTTCTTCTCCCTATGTTATTCTCTTGCAGTTTCCCATCATTTTAAAAATGGTTTTATTCACACACCACACAATCTATCCTAAGTGTACAATCAATGGTTCCTGCTTTAATCACATAGTTATGAATTCACCACCACAATCTATAATGGGAACATTCCCATTTCTTCCAAAAAGAAAGGAAAAAGGTCCCAGATCCCTCCCTCATATCCCCCTATTACTGACCTTAAGCTCTGGTATAGTGCCTCTCTTACAATTAATATACAAACATACATTTGTTCTAGTTCATGTAAAACATTCTTATAGTTGTTCAAATAATGACCATCATGGTTCAGTCTAGATTTCACTAAGTTTTACAGTTCCATTTTTTATCCTCTAGCTTTCCTTCTGGTGATATACGTGACCCTAATCTTCCTCTTTTAGCCATACTAACACTCAGCTTTGTTAATTACAATTACAGTATTGGGTTACTATAATACAGTTTTGTGTTATCCATTTCTGAACATATATAATCATTTTATTATTATATATTCTGTACTTCTTCAGCATTGATCCCCCAATCTCTGATCACTTTCTATCTCCTGATAGCCTGTGTTTTCTAATTTAACTTTCAGAGTTTGCTCATTATAGTTGGTGAATATTAGTGAGGCCATGCAATATTTGTCCTCTTGTTTCTGGCTTATTTTATTCAACATAATGTCCTCAAGGTTCATTTACATCATAGCATGCATCACATCTTCATTCCTTCCGGCAGAAGCACAATATTCTGTTGTATGTACACACCACAGTTAGCTCTTCCACTCATCAGTCAATGGAAACTTGAGCCACCTCCATGCATTGACAATTGTGAACAATGCCACCATAGTCATTGGTGTGCAAAAGTCTATTAGTGTTACAGTTTTCAGTTCTCCCAAGCATATACTTAGTAATGTGATTGCCAGATCATATGGCAATTTTATACTTAGCATCCTGAGAACCACTACACTGCCTTCCAGAACAGCTGCACAATTCATCTCCACCAACAATAAGTAGGCATACATATTTCTCCACATCTTCTCCAACACTTGTAATTATCTTCTCCTTATATTATTCTCTTGTAGTTTCCCATCATTCTTAAAATACATTTATTATAACAGTGCTTTTCTAATATGCTATTCATTGTCCATTGCCTTACTTCATTAACTTGTTAGAGACAACATGGTAGCTACGCAACATGATTCATTCAATTTGCTGCTTAGATTCATTTGATTTTTCTGCACTCACACATGCTTGGTGCCAGAGGACCCCTATTCCAGTTGCTCATACACTGCAATAATATAAAGAAAAAAAATGTTTGAAGTGAGGCCAAGGTTTAGTTTGCTTGGCCATTTCCTATGATCCTGGGCCAAGTTATTTAATGCCTCTTTACCTGTGTTACTTTATTTTTTTAATGGATATAATAGTATAGGTTTATTACAAGGACCAAAAGAATTTATTAATATAAAGTGTCTAGAACAATATCTGTAACATGCTAAGTCTTTAATAAATATCGCTTTTTTCTTTTTGAGGGAACAAAGTTTAAAGGTAGACTAATGATGCTGATTAACATGGTAAAATGTAAAAGAGGCCAGTAGGGTGTCCGTGAAGATTCTTGCTGATGGAATAAACAGGCAAACAGACTAGTTTGACCAAATTTGAAGAAAAACCACTCTTTTGAGAATTCAGGCTAAAAACATCAAAATAAAATCTTTAGGGACTATGCAGCTACCAGTGATAGGCAAAGAAAAGGGCATTGGTGATAATATCAGTCTGGAGATTGTAAAACCTGCTTGTATGTGTTGAAATCCTCCCAATGAGAAGTATTAAAACTCCTTCCTGTCAGACAAACTTTGGTGCGATAGATGTGGATTGGTGGATGGGGGCAGCTTATCACCCCTGGAGTAATCAACCGAAGGCTAGATAAATTAAAGGCAGGAGGTGGAGACAGGCTCTCATCATAGCACTCTACAGAAAAAATTATAAAGACCCAGAATAGAACAGCTGCTAATGGAATAAAGAGGCAAACCTCTACAACTATGAAGAAACATTTCTCTGAACAAAATTTGTTGCTTGAAAATGCAAATCCCATAAAAAGGAGTTATACTGCAAATGCTGACAGGTCAGCTACTAAACATACCCCTTTCTATGAAAGAACTGATGCAAAATGCATCTTTTGTATAATTCCTGATTCCCAAATATCAGAGGAATGTAGTCCATAAAATACATGCACAGTTCCAAAAATATATATGTATATTTTGTATACATAAAGTATATATATGTTATAAATAATAGAAAAATTAATTTTTAATTTTATAATGTATTCTTTACTGTGAGGATTGCTTCCAGCTTTTCCAATGAGTATAAATAGTATTGCCCTATTAACCCCTCAAAAGAACAAGGCAGATGCATTAATGGATATTCATGGAGGCTTAGCTGATGCTGTAATTATGAAGTGATTGCTGATGACTCATAAATGAGGTTTTAGAGTTATCCAGAGGGGTGAAATCCAGGTCCTGGCCACTTAAGGTCATGAAAGAGCTGATTTCATATACTGAAAGAAAAGCTGTATTTCTTTGGCTGAATCCCAATTCAGTTCATGGTACTGTTTCCTGACATGATTCCTGGACTTTATAAATCACTACCATATATGTAATACCAGTTTTATGTAACTCATTTTTCATACATGATTTATAATCCTTGTAACACCTCTCAAGATAGTTATTATAACACATTCTTTATAGATGGGGAAATAAATGCATAGGTGGTAAACAATTGAATCAAATTTATGTTTAGGATGTGTTAAATGCATGGTTTAAAAGCTGATCACTTTTCCTCATGGGCCATGATTTTTTCATTGCATCACATGGAAAGTTCTGCTTCATTAGTCATACCTATTTATGACGCCAATGTCAGTGCTCCTGTGTAGACATGAATGCAAGGGACTATGGGTAGTAGTTAAACCATGATCTCAGTCATTTTGAGTCCACATGCAAAAGTTATTAATACAATTTTACAATATCTATAAAGATAATATTGCAACATCTATACTCTGTTACCCCAAAACTTTACATGTTAAAATCAATCTTAAAAATAATCAGATGGCTATAAATATTAGCATACAAGATTATTTAACTCAGCTTTATATATAATTCCAAAAATGAGAAAATAACCTATGCAGCCAAAAATTAGTTAAGTGAATTATCCTATTACATATCTGTATGATATGATATTCCAAAAAACAAAATATTTAAAATTAATATACAAAGAAGTGGTACAAAATAATGTTAGGCAAAAACAAACAGTAGATAAAACTATTCTATAGGTTTCTGACAATAGCCAACAAAATTCATGTCATTCCTTGGCTTGTGGTATAACTGTCTCTGTCTCTGTCCCATGGCATGTGCTCTCTCCCCTCTCTCTCTCGCTCCCATATGTCCAAATTCTCTCTCCTTCTAAGGATACCAGTCATACAGGATTAGGACCGACCTTAATATAATTTGGCCTCATCTTAACTAGTAACATCTTCAAAGTCCCTATTTCCAAATAGGATCACATTAAAAAAGATGGGGTTTTGAGGTGTGAACTTCATGCCATCTTGCAAGGATTATGTACCCTAGAAAAGCCAAGTTTTAATCCTGATCCATTTTGTGAAGGCAGCCATTTCTTTCAATCCTATTCAGTACTACAGGTTGGAAGCTAGATTAGATTATCTCCATGGATATGTGGCACACCCAATTGTGAGTATTAAACTTTGATTAGAGGGAGATGCGAGTCCACCCATTCTAGGTGGGTCTTGATTAGTTCACTGGAATCCTCTAAAAGAAGAAACATTTTGGAAAAAGCTTCAGAGTCATGAAAGCAACGGAGCCCATGCAGCCAGAGACCTTTAGAGATGAAGAAGGAAAACACACCCAGGAGAACTTCATGAAACAAAAAGCCTGGAGAGAAAGCTAGCAGACGTCACCACATTTGCCATGTGCCTTTCCAGTTGAGAGAGAAATTCTAAATGTCATCAGCCTTCTTAAATCAAGGTATCTTTCTCTGGGTGCCTTAGATTGGACCTTTTTATAGACTTGCTTTAATTGGGACATTTTCATGGTCTTAGAACTGTAGACTTGCAAACTAGAACAAACATATCATTTTGGGGGTACATAATTCAATCCATAACACCCACTAATATCCTCTGCCATTTTGAGGCAGACTGCTCTTTTTGTTCTGACAATATGGATGGACGGTTTTAAGTCTTGAAACAAAAAGGCATTTTCTGCCTAAGGAGTAAGTTACACATGGCATAAATTTCCAGTACAGCCCACTAAATATGGACTGACTGCTTCCTTGTGGGACTGCTGGGTCATATGGTAATTCTACAGTTAACTTTCTGAGGAACGACAAAAACATTTTTCACAGCTGCTTTACTATTTTATTTCCCACAATGGATGAGTATTCCGATTTCTCCACATCCTAACACTTATTTTCTATTTCTTGAATAGTAGCCATTCTAATGAGTATGAAATGATATCTCATTCTGTTTCTGATATACTTTTCCTTAATGACTAATGATGTTGAATGTCTTTTCATGCACTTTTGCTCATTTGTATATCTTCTTTGCAGAAATATCTATTCAAGTTGTTTGCCTATTTCTGATTTGGGTTGTCATTCTGTCGTTGACATATATTGAGGATATTAAAATCTTATCAGATATGTGCTTTCTAAGTATTTTCTCCATTCTATAGGTTGTCTGTTTATTTTCATGATAAAATAATTAATGCATCAAAGGTTTTTTTTTGATGGTGTCCCATTAGTCAATTTACTTTTGCTGCTCATGCCTTTGCTACAAATTCTAAGAAACCATTGCCAAATAAAAGACTCTTAAAACACTTTCCTTCATTTTCCTCTAGGAGTGTTTTGGTCCCGTCTCTTAACCTTAGGTCTTTGATCCGAGTTAACTTTTATAAATGCTGTGAGGTAGGGGTCCACCTTCATTCTACTGCATCTGAGTATCCTGTTTTCCTAGCATCATTTGTTGAACACAAGACCCTTCCCCTATTGAGTGAACCTGGCAATCTTGTTAAAAATCAATTGGTCATAGATGTGAGGTTTCATTTATGAGTTCTCAATTCAATTTCCCCAGTCTATATGTCTGTCCTTCTGCCCATACCATGCTGTTTTGATTACTGTAGGTTTATAATGAGGCTTAAAATTGAGAAGTATGAGTTCTCCAAAATTCTTCTTTTTTTTAAATGATCTCGGCTATTTGAAAGTTATTTAAATTTGATGATTAGATTTTCCATTTCTGCAAAGAAGGCTCTTGGAATTTTACTGGGATCGCACAGATTTTTGTAAATCACTTCAGGTAGAACTGACATCTTAATATTTAGACTTCTAATCCATAAACACAGAATGTCCTTCTATTTATTTAGGTCTTTTGAAATTTCTTTCAGCAATGCTTTGTAGTTTTCTGTATATAAGCCCTTTACTTCCATGGTTAAATTTATTCCTAGATATTTTCTTTTACTTTGTATTGTAAATGAATTTTCCTTGAATTCCTCTTCAGAATGTTCATTACTAGTGTATAGAAACACTTTTGATTTTTGCATGTTAATCACGTATACTGACATCCTGCTGAATTTGTGTTCATCTCTAGACTTTGTTGTGGATTTATCAGAATTTTCTTAAATAAGATCATGTCATTTGCAAATAGGGAATGTTTTACTTCTTCCTTTCCAATTTAGGTGCCTTATTTTTTCATTCTCAAGTACTCTGGCTAGAACTTCCAAGGCAATGCTCAATAATAGGAGTGACAGTAAGCATCCTTGTCTTGTTCCATATCTTAGAGAGAAAGCATTCGGCCTTTCATGATTGAATATAATATTGGCTGTGGATTTTTCATATATGCCCTTACCATATTGAGGAAGAATCTTTCTATTTCTAGCTTTCAGAGCATTCTTATCAAGAAGAGGTGCCAGACTTGTCAAATGCTTTTTCTGTGCCAGTTGAGGTGATCATGTTTTTGTTTTGTTTTCTGTTCATTCTATCAATGTGCATATTACATTAATTAATTTTCTTATGTTGGACAATCCTTGTATCCCTGGGTTACATCCCATTTGATAATGGTATAAAATTCTTATAATGTGTTGTTGGACTCAGTTTGCTAATATATTTTTGAGGATTTCCACACCTATATTCACAAAGGCTACTGGTCTATAATTTTATTTTCTTGTGGTATCTTTATCCGACTTTAGTATTACGGTTATCTTGACCTCATACAATGAATTAGGTGGTATTCCCTTCTCTTCAATTTTCTGGAAGAGGGTAAGTGGATTGTTGTTAATTCTTGAAATGTCTGGTAAAATTCACCACTGAAGCCATTTGGGCCTTGGTTTTTCTTTGTTGAGAAGGCTTTGATTCATGATTCAGTTTCAATATTTGTTATTGGTCTTTGACATCTCCAATTTTTTATTTTTATATTTGTATTTATTTATTTATTCATTCATCCATTAATTTTTATAAAAAGTTTTAGTCACATACTATATAATCCATCAGAAGTATATAATCAGTGACTCTTGGTATCATAACATAGATAGCATTCACCACCACCACATACATACATATATATATATATATATATATATATATATATATATATATATGAGCATTCCCATCTCTTCTACAAAGAAGGGAAAAAAATTCTGTAATTTTTATAACCCCCATTATTGATATTTAGCTTTGGCATAGTGCCTTTGTTACAATTAATGAAAAAATATTACAATGATACTGTTAATTGTAGGCCCTAGTTTGAATTAATTGCATGTTTTCCCATATACTACTCCATATTAAGACCTTGTAACAGTGACACATGTGTGTTCTAGTTCACGTAAGTATATGCTTATATTTGCCCATTAACCACTGTCACTGTCCACTCTAGGTTTCCGTAAGTTATACAGTCCCACTTTTTGTCCTGTAGTTTTACTTCAGGTGACAAACATGATCCTGGCCTTCCTCTTTCAACTATACTCACATTCAGCTTTGTTAACTACATTTATTATATTGTGCTACCATTACACAGTATTGTGCTATCCATTTCCAAACCTTTACAATTAGTCTTATTAAACATTCTGTACTACTTAGGTATCAATTAAGCAACCAGTCTCTACCTCTTTTTTATCTCCTAGTAACCTAGACTCTTGAATTCAACTCTCAGACATTTCTCTTTACAATTACTTGATATTAGTGAGACCATAAATTATGGCTTATTTCATTCAACATAATGTCCTCAACTTTCATCCACATTGCTCATGCATCATGACTTCATTCTGTCTTACCTCTGCATAATATTCCATCATATGTAAATACCGCAGTTTGTTTGTCTATTCATTAGTTGATGGGCATTTGGATCTACTGGCAATTCTGAATAGTACCTCTATAAACATCAGTGTGCAGAGGTCTATTTGTGTCTCTGCTTTCAGTTCTTCAGAATAAATACCTAGAAATGGGATTGTCATATAATATGGTAGTTCTTTATTCAGCTTCCAGAAGAACAACCAAACTGCCTTCCAGAGAGGCTGCACTATTCTAAATTCCTACCAACAATAGATTTGGGACCCAAGATGGCATAGACAGTTCTATGATTTAGTCCATCCTTCAGTAAAGCTAGTAAATATTCAGTAAATACCTGAAACAACTGTTTGGGAGCTCCAGGGACTCATCCACCAGCCAAGAATGAGTAGAAAAACAGACTGATAAATTGTGATGAAGAGCTGTGAGTAAATCTTTCCACATTGTGGAGGCTGGTGCACATCCCCCACTAGCACAGCAAGATGACTCAGCAGTCACTCCCTAGTGGTAAATAGAAGCCTTCTCTCTCCGACAATGAAGAGGGGAACTTAGCCAGGCATCAACTGCAGGTTTTGATTAGCAAATTCAGACTGTCAGAAACCAGCTCAAAGCAAAGATAAATTTACAATGCACCCAAAAAGAAAGAACCTGGCAGGTTCTGTTTCTTGCCTGCCCTCAGCAGGACAGGAAGCAGATCCTGGCAGGCGAGGAAGCAGGGTGGATAGAGAGTCACAGAGGCTACTAAAGGTGGCAGATCTCAGTTTGCAGAAGGACAGTATGCTGGACAGTATACAAATACTATTATGCATTTCAGAAAAGCCATGTTATTTCCAATTTGGATTCCTTTGCAATCTTGTGGGGGCAGACTTATTGAAGGGTGGGATCTTTTGATTAAGTTGTTTTCATGGAGATGTAAGTGACCGAGTTGTGGGTGTGACCTTTGATTAGATTATTTCCATGGAGCTGTGACCCTGACAATTCAAAGTGGGTCTTAATAAGTTTACTGGGGTCCTTAATGGAGAACAGAGAGAGAGAAAGGGCTCAGAGCTGATACAGAGATCAGATGCCTAGATACAGACATTTGGAGATGCAGAAGGAAATGCCCTAGTAGACATCCAGATGCTGAGAGGGCCATTTGGAACCAGGAGCTAAAGTCAATAAATCCTGGAAACAAATGCCCAGCAGATGTCGCCATGTGACTTTGCATATGACAGCCAGAGGTGATTGGCCCTTCTAGAGTGAAGGTGTACTGTTGTTGATGCCATAATTTGGACATTTTCATGGCTTTAGAACTGTAAATTTGTAACCTAATAAACCCCCTTTGTGAAAGCCAATCCATTTCTGGTACATTGCATTCCAGGGCTTTAGCAAACCAAAACAGGCAGCTCTGCCCCAAGATAGGGGGGAAACGGGGCCTGACACTGACTTGTGCTTGATTGGTGAACTCCGGCTGCTAGACTTCAACTCTGAGAACAGCTATGTTTTTTTAAGCATTCCGTTAAAGAAAGCTGCTGGCAATCACCGTTTCAATCCTGATCCAGGCAGGGGTAGAAGCAGGGTTGACTGAAAAACATAGTAACCTCTCAGCAAACACAGGTCCATGAATGGGGCTCTTCCCCAAGAAAAGTGTGGGGACAAGGCCAAGCTCAGGTGGCTGCTGTTATGCAGAGAATTGAGATCCCAGCAGCTGGGATACCAGCCTTAACAGCTTCAATCAGCTTTCCAGCAGCTTCTGTTTCTAACATGCCCCTGGCAGGGGTGTGGTGAGCTGAGAAGTAAAGGCATAGTATTACCTTAGGCCTGTGGGGAACTGCAGGCTGAAGAGTGCATCTGCTGGGGAGAACAGAAAAATCACATAATGAGGAGACTTAATAGAAAAGATTGGTTTCCTGCTGGGTCTCATCCACCAGGAAACCTTGGTACCGATCTACACCCCCTTTGTGAGCCCTGGACCTGTGTTGTCTGGGAAAAACTGACTGGGCCCCCACCTCCCAAAGTCCGTCCTCCAGGAAAAATTAGCTAGAATAACAAAAGGGTTAAAAATTATAAAGGCAAATAAAAAACAGAACAGATCAACACTCTGGAGGAGGAAGGAAGAAAAAGCTTTTTCCTGGGGGCAAAACATTTGCGAAAATAGGGCAATCTCAAAAATCATTGCATAAATGCAGGGCAAGAATCAAATAAATAAAAGCTGAAAAAATTCTGATCAGTTAAACATAAGCTAAGCTAGAGGTCTAGAATAAGTTGAAACAAGTGTTAAAGAAGAGTTACAGCACAAAACCAATCAAGAAGAACACCCTAGGAAAGAGAAAGAAAATGACTGCCAGAAAATCAGATACCTGGACATTAGCAAAAAATCACAAGCCCCATTAAGGAACATGAAGATATGGCCCAGTCAAAGGAATAAATTAAAACTCTGGTTGAGATAGAAATTGAAACAACTCATTAAGGATATTGACACAAATTTTCTAAATCAATTCAATGAGAATGTAGCAAAGGAACCAGGCCACAAGGTTGGGTGAAGTTAGAACAGGCTGAGACTAAGGATCCATAGTTTCAGGAAGCAGGTTTTATTTGCTATGGCCATAGGGCTCAGCCGAGTCGCCTCTGAAAGTCTGAGACCTGAACAAAAGGCAACCTTAGCTTTTATAGACTCTTTGACATGTTAAAGATAAGGTAAACAATTGGTTGATTTAAGCTGAGAATGGCCCAGAGCTGAACCGTTGAGGGGCCCCCACCCCAGGAATGTCTTCTCTTGCCTATGTGCATCTTCACCAGTTCCTGAAGGCTAGGGGAGGGGGTTTCTATCCCAGGAAATGTGCCTTATCTAGCTTGCCTGCAAGGAGAGGGGGTTGGGGGATTTTCCACAGAGAGCACAGCTAAACCAGAAAGAGGGGAAGGCCTGCCTGCTACAAGAAAAGGGAAAATGTGGCAAAAAAGATGAAGTATCTCACTCAGAAGAAACTGGGTGAGCATAATAAAGAATTTGGAGGCATGAAAAAAAATTTATGGGAATGAAAGTCACAACAGAAGAGATTAAAAAATACAAAGGAGACATACAGCAGATATGAAGAGGAAGAAGAAAGGATCAGTGGACAAGAGTATAAGACATCCAAAAGCATTGCCTTCACTACAACCCATAAATTTTGATATGTTCTCATTTTCATTTGCCTCAAGATATTTACTGATTCCTTTTGAAATTTCGTCTTTGATCCACTGGTTATTTAAGAGTGTGTTATTTAACCTCCACTGATTTGTTGATTGATGGGTCTAAAGACTCACATTAGACCCATGGACATGAATAGACTGAAAGTGAAAAAGATATTCCATACAAACAGCAATCAGGAAAGAGCAGGGGTAGTTATAAAAATATTGGACATAATAGACTTTAAATGCAAAGCTGTTTAAAGGGACAAAGAAGGACACTATATATTAATAAAAGGGGCAATTCACCAAGAAATAATAATCATAAATATGTATGCACCTAGCCAGTGTGCCCCAAAATACATGAGGAAAACACTGGCAAAACTGAAGGGAAATATAGAGGCCTATACAATAATAGTTGGGACTTCAGTATGCCATTCTCACCAATGAATAGAACATCTAGACAGAAGATGAATAAGGAAACAGAGCTCTTGAACAATACAATAAATGAACTAGAATTAACAATCTTTTATAGAACATTGCGCCCCAAAACAGAAGGATATACATTCTTCTCAAGTGTTAATAGATCATTCACCAGGATAGATAGCTTCCATGTTGAGTCACAAATTAGGTTTCAATAAATTTTAAAAGATTGAAATTACAGAAAGCACTTGCTCTGTAATTCCATAATAATGGAATGAAGCCAGAAAGCAGTAACAGGCAGAGGACTAGAAAATTCACAAATCTATGGAAGTTAAACAATACACTCTTAAACAACCAGTGGGTCAAAGATGAAACTACAAAAGAAATCAGTAAATATCTTGAGGCAAATGAAAATGAGAACATATCAATATTTATGGGTTGTAGTGAAGGCAATACTGAGGAGATTTTTTTCACCCTAAATGCCTATATTAAAAGAAGAAAAAGCTAAAATTCTATTTTTAAGTCAGTTTAGATAATTTATATATTTCTAGGAATTTCTCCATCTTATCTAAGTTACCTGCTTTGTTAGCATACAGTTGTTCATAGTATCCTCTCATAATCCTTTTTTTTAAAAATTTCTGTGACGGTAATAATGTCTCTCCTTTCATTTCTCATTTTAGTTATTTGTGTCTTCTCTCTTTTTCCTTTGTCAGTCTAGGTACATGTTTATCAATTTTATTGATCTTTTCTAAGAAAAAGTATTTACTTTTGTTGGTTCTTTGTTGTTTTTATTATTATTATTATTAATCTCTATTTCATTTAACTGCTATATCTTTGATATTTTCTCCCTTCTGCTCATCTTGGGCTTACTTTGCTTTTTTTTTTAACTAGATACTCCAGTGGTGAAGTTAGGTTTCTGATCTGAGATCACTCTTCTCTCTTTTTGTAAGTATTTAAAGCTATAAATTTCCCCTTTCAAAACTGCCTTTGCTGCAACCCATGATTTGAATCATGAATGAAGGTTCTGCTTCCATTTTCATTTCCCTCAAGTTATTTCCTAATTTCCCTCATGATTTCTTCTTTGAAGAGGTGTTGTTTAATTCCCACGTATTTGTGAATTTTCCAGTCCTCTATTATTGATTAGCAATTTCATTCCATTGCTGTCCAGAGAAGATACACTGTATGATTTCTATATTTTCAAATTTATTGAGACTTCTTTTGTGACTTTATATACTGTCTATCTAGAGAATGATCCATGCGTACTAGAGAATATAGAGCATTTCACTTGTTAGGTGAAATGCTCTATATATGTCTGCAAGGTCTAGTCGGTTTAGAGTATCAAAGTCTTCAGTTTCCTTGCTGATCACTTGACTAGATAGTCTATCCATTATTGAAAGTGGTTTATTGTAGTTTCTGACTTTTAAGATAGAACTGTGTACTTCTACCTACAGATCATCAATATTTGTTTCATGTTATGGGGATTTGCCATTATGAGTATATAGTATAAAACTGTTACATCTTTTTGTTGAACTTACCTCTTTATCAGTACCTAGAGATTTTGTCTCTTGTAACAATTTTTCACTTAAAAATATATTTTATCTGATATTAAGATAGCTACCCCTGCTCTCTTCTGATTACTATTTGCCTTATATATTTTTCCCATCTTTTCACATTCAAGCTACTTATATTGAATTTAAGATGAGTCCCTTGTAAACAGCTTATACCGAGTCATGTCCTTTATTTATTCTACCAATCTCCAGCTGTTGACTGGAGAGCTTAATCCACTTACAGTTAAAGTAAATACTGATAATGCAGGATTTTCTTCTGTCCTTTTGCTATTTGGTCCTTGTGCATTAATTTTTGCAGGTCTCAATTCTTCTTTAATGCCTATTTTCATATTTATTTCAATTTTATAGTGCACCACTTTATTCCTTTCTCATTTCCTTTCATGTATATATTTCAGATTTTGTTGTATGTATGTGATTACCATGGGGTTTAAATTCAACATCCTAAATCTATAACAATCATGCTTGATTTAATACCAACTATTTTGGTTTGTTAAATACTGCCAGAAGGCATATCCCAGAAATGGAATGGCTTTTGAAACAGAATTTATTAAGTTACAAGTTTATTGTTTTAAGGCCATAAAAAGGTCCAAACTAAGGCATCCAGAAAAAGATACCTTGACTCAAGAATGGCTGATGACTCTCACATGGGAAGGCAGGTGGTTGCCATCTGCTGATCCTTGTTCCCAGTTCCATTGCTTCCTGCTTCTGACACAAGTGGTTTCTTCTCTAAGCATCTGTGCATCTTCACTCAGCTGCTCGAGGACACAACTTCGGGTTCTGGCTTACTTAGCATCTCATGGGGAGGTACATAGTGATGTTTGCTGGGCTCTGCATCTTCAAACATCAATGTTAGGCATCTGTTCTCTATGTCAGTACTCTAAGCATCTTCAAACATCTGCATCTCTGTTGGCTCTGAAATAACTGTGTTTTCTCCAAAATGTCTTCCCTTTTAAAGAACTTCAATAAACTAACTAAGACGCACATTGAAAGGGCAGAGACACATCTCCATCTAATCAAAATGTTACATCCACAATTGGGTGCTTCACATCTCCTTGAAAATAATCCCATCAAATGTCCTGCCCACAACTGAGTGTGTCAGGTCTCCATGGAAACAATGCAACCAAAGTCTCCATTCCACAACATGAATCAGGATCAAAAGAAACATGGCTGCCCACTAAAGACTGAATCAGTAAAAAGCACATGGCTTTTCCAGGGTACATAACATCTTCAAATGGACACACCAACCTTAATGTTAAGAACATATAATATACTGTTCCAATACCCTTCTGTCCCTACCTTTCTGTTGTACTTCTTACAAATTTATCTTCATATATTGCATACTGCAAAACTATGGATTTAACATAATTTCTTACGCATTTGCATGTAAGTACCTATATGAAGTACGAAATATAATACAATAATATTGGCATTCATAATTACCTATGTGATTATCTTTACCAAAAGTCTTTATTTCTTTATGCTTGTTTCAGTTCATAGTCTAGTGCCCTTTCCTTCCAGATACAAAATTCTTGATTCACAATCATTTTCTTTCAGCACTTTAAATATTTTATCCAACTGCCTTCTTGTTTCCATGATTTCTGGTGTGAAATGGGACTCCCTTGAATATAATGTGTTGCTTTTGCTCATGCAATTTCAGGACTTTTTCCTTGTCTTTGGAATTTGACAGTCTGACTATATGTCTGGGTGTGGTTCTCTTCAAGTTCATTCTGCTTGGGATTTCATTGGTATTCTCAGGTGTTCATATTGTCTTTTGCTAAATTTGGAATGTTTTCTGCAATTATTTCTTTAGACAGTCCTTCTGCCCCTTTCTCTTTCCTTTGTCCTTCTGGAATTCCCATATAGTGTATATTCATATCCTTGATGTTGCCCCATAGGTCTCTTAGCCTCTGTTCAATTTTTTCATTTCCTTTTTCTTTATGCTCCTCAGCCTGAGTCATGTCAATTATCTTTTCTTTCAATGCACTGATCCTTATGTCATTTCCAATTGAACTCCGGTATCTTTGGTTTCTTTTAAAAAATTTATCTCCTTTTGAAATTCTCATTGTTCATTATTTGTTTTCCTGATATCCTGTAATTCTTTTTCTGTGTTTTCCTTTATCTCCTTGAACACACTGAGAATCATTTTTTTTAAGTCTTTGTCCAATATGTCCAAAATCTATTCTTATTCAATGATTGTTTCTAGATTTTTATCTTGTATTTTTGGTTGGACTAACATTTCCTACATATTTGTCTTTTATTCTTTTGTAGCACATTGTGTATTTTAATATTTTAAAGCATTAACTCTGGGGTTAGTCCCAGATCTGTCTGTTCTTTAGGTTTGTATCCAGCTAGGGATATGACAGAGATTTTCTGAATTGCCAAAAGCTACCAAAAGCAAACTAATAAAAAAACACCTTTTTGAGTCTTTGCCAATTATTTCTGCATTGGCTGGTATTATCCTTCAAATTTTAGCCTTCCTATTAAGAAGATTATTGGAGGACCTTCTCTGTCTTTGCTGAGACTGTGTCTTTTCCTGAGCTTGTACTCACTAATAGCTTTAGGAATTTCCCCAATTGCATGCATTCCAATTTCTCCTCTTCTCCCTATGAAATAGATTTTCTTCCCCTCCAGGGTGTTCCACTGGATTTCTTAAAGCTGATAATCCTTTTCCCCAGGCCACTTTCACTTAATTATTTCTTACCCTGCATAATCATCTGAAAGCTGCTTCTGTCTGCAGGAAAAGTTCTAGGCTAGCAAGCTAGAGATGTGCTTCCTGGTTCAGTCTTTCAAACTTCCACCTGATGGATTGGCACTGACATACAGAGTATGTCTGCATATCCATAGAGGGGTTACTCTGCTTTCTCAGGAATAGGTGCAGGGACCCTGGTGTGAACATAGGTTGACTTCACATGGAGCTGAGAGGGGTGGGATATGAACCAGCCAGTGTACCACAAGCTTCCCCTACCATTTTTAAGCTTCCCCTTCCATTTCTGTGTTCTTCTTTGCTAGCTGCTGGAATGCACCATACCAGAAAAGGAACAGCTTTTAAAAAGGCCAATTTAATAAGTTGCTAATTTACAGTTCTAAGGCTGTAAAATTGTCCAAGGTAAAAGAAGTCTATAGGCATCCAGGGAAAGATACCTTGGTTCAAGAAGGCCAATGACATTCAGCATTTCTCTCAGCTGGAAGGGCACATGGTGAACATGGTGCTGTCTGCTAGCTTTCTCTCTAGGCCTCCTGCTTCATGAAACTCCCCAGGAGGTGTTTTCCTTCTTTGTCTCCAAAGGTCACTGGCTGGTGGACTCTGTGGTTCTCTTGTCCTCCTGTTGTGGTTCTGCGGCTCATTCCTCATTCTCAAAAAGAACTCTCTCCAACATGTGTCCTCTTTTATAGGACCTACATAAAATGGATGGAGACGTGTCTCCCTCTAATCAAGTTTAGTACCCACAATTGATTGAGTCACATTTCCATGGAGATAACCTAATAAAGTTCCAACCCATAGTACTGAATAGATTAGAAGAATTGTTGCTCCCGCAAGACTGATTAAAAGTAAAGCATGACTTTTCTAGGTATGTACATAAATCCTTGCAAATCAGCACACCATGTTTTCTTGATTCAGCTGTTGGAAAGTTATTAAAACTCTTCAACTCTTTTCCAGAGTTTTGAGGAAGATGGTTTTGTCAGTTTTTGCTAGTTGTTCAATGATTCTATAGGAAAACAGTAACCTGGAGTGTCTTACACTCCCATCTTGGTCAACCAGAAGTTCACATCTGTTGTATATTTATTGTGGAAATACTATGCAAAGATGTGCTACTGCAAATTACTTCCCAACTATGCATTCAATGATGGCACAGTAGTAGCTTGAAATCAGAAATTGTTAAAATACTTATGGCAAGAAAATAAGCAAATGCTAAAAGTAGACTTCCATTCACATCCATCTTTCTTGGAAAGCTACCTGTTAAATATTTACCAGCACATCACCAAATATATTATTTCCTCATGACATTTTCTTAAATACCTGTACAAATATAATATATTGCATTTGGCTATCATTCATTTGCTTGCACTGTGTACACTGAAAAGTAAACTAAAGCAATCACAATATATTCTGTATTTATTTATTGACTGGTTGATAATACACTGTGTTTCTAGTAAAACAGATGCTATAGAGATATAAGGACAAATATAATATAGCTCTTACCTTTATGGGGATAAAAGGGTATTTGACAGATATATATTCAAGTATACACTGTTTGATATTTAAGATCAGCATTTCTATATAATATTGATTAATTTTTAAGTGTCTTCATAAACAGACTCTTTCATGTGATTCTCATAATAACCCTGGCCACTTTACAGATGAAATATCTAAGACATGACCAAGGTCATACAGCTAGGACACTGGAGAGATAACATTAAATCCATCATCTAACTACTTTAACTCTAAATCCTTTGTCATTTGTGCTTGCCCTACTCAAAAAAAAAAAAAAAAAAGGTTTCCAAACTTTAACATTATTGGTTTATTTTATGAAGTACAGTGATTCTCTAACTCAGGACTCTCATCCAATTCATAAGGCAATATAAAATTACAGTTGAGGTGGCAGCCAGAAGAGGTAGATTGACAGAAGATACATATATTCTTACCCCTGGCTCAGTGTTTTGGTATGTGGGAAATTGATGTAAATATGTCATCTCTGGTTCAGAATGAAAAGGTATAAAATGAAAAGCATTCTTTCAAAAGATAAGACTACTAAAATAGACAAGATGCATTTAATGGGAGCAGAGAATGAGACAGAATGTAAGTGCATGAAGAGAACTGCATGGAATAATATTGCTCAAAAAGCCAAAAAAAAAAAAAACCCACAAAAACCAGGAAGATTGGTGCTTTGGAATTGCATAGAATATGTCATTTAAAAAAACTAAACAAATCTATGTTTTAATTTCCAAAAATGTTCACTAGATTTATATGGGAAGAGATGTCCTCAAAAGTGTACCACTGCCTGGTTAAGTGAGTCCCAGTACAAATCTGACCTAATATATTCCAGACAATTTGACATGAATTGATAAATGCCACTCTAAGATAAATGCAGCAAATAGGGAATTCATAATAAAACATAATAGAGGGTTTTTTTTTCAATTTTTTCTTCTTTGTGTGACCATTACTTAAAGCTTTTAGCATAAAATATGCCACAGAATCTAGTTTACCAGTGCTCTGGATTATAAAATATGCCACAGAATCTAGTTTACCAGTGCTCTGGATTATTATTACATGTAATGAATATGCAGGTATGTAGTCCATGTCATGAAATCAAAGCATTTTCCCAGCTTAAAAAGAGTGCTGAGCCTAAGTCTGCCAGCAAAGAAGGCAAGGTTTCTTCAGGGATTCTCCAATAGTCTCTTGCCAATGGATAAATCAATCAGTAAAAAATTGCACTTGGTTGGGAAGAATGGGTTGCAGGAAAATGAATAAGATTTTCTGAATAAATGATTTTTGTTTGTAGAATATCCTTGTTTAGTTTTACTACCCCTGCCCCTCTTCTATCCCATTTTCATTTTTCTTCCTCTCAGCTTCAAAATTCTGTCCCACAATCCACTGAGAATCAGGCCAAGTGTGATCCAGTATTAAGGTCGGGAATACTTGGAATATCTCAGGAGTATGGTAGCAGAGTGAAGTTTTAAGAACCAGTTAGGGAGACAGAGAACAAGCCTTTATAGTTGACTGGTAAGAGACAGAAATCAGAGCCAGTCTACTGATTTAGCATCTTTAACCCCATTTCTTCAACTTTAAAAGGGACTAATAAAGAATGAATAAAGATATCTAATTCATTCAGATATATATGTATTTCTGTTTTTGCTTTATTTTATCTGTTAGGGTGGATAGGCTGGGAATCTAACCTGGGTCTCCTATGTGGTAAGCGAGCATTCTACCACTGAACTACCTGTGCCGATCTTAGAATTTAATGAGAATATAATGAGTTAATATTTGTAAAATGCCATGCATAGAACAGTGCCAGAACATAATAAGTGCTCTATGAATGACATATATTTTAAAGTAGCAAGCCAATCTAAAATGATGCACAAATCACAATTAACTTAGCAAAGTACTAAACTCATTAAACAGAGTCATATAATTATTAGCATCCATTTACATTCAAATTTATATCAGTTCAATGTAATATTTTGCACTGAAATTAATAGAAAGGCAAAAAACTTGATGATACTTCACTTATGGTTTTTAAAGTTTGGTATACTGACTGTGGGTTCGTAAGTATCTATGGGCTTCAAATAAGATTTATCCGAACTTTTGGGACAAGGTCATTGTATTAATTCATAAAAACCACCCCAAAGTGGTTATTTATTAATTACAACATTTATTCATTATCTTTTGCAGTTTCTGCGTGTCTAGAGCAATTTGGTGAGGTAGGCCTGACTCAGAGGCTTTTATGAGATAACAGTAAGATATCCGCTAGGGCTGCAATCATCTGAAAGCTTTTGCTGTTGGGGAACCCACTTTCATAGTGGCTATTATAAGACTTAAAGATCGGTACAATGTGTGTGGACCTCTTCACAGGTCTGTGTGAGGGTCTGTAAGGCATGACCCCAGAGAGGGCAATCCAAGAGCCCAAGAGGGAAGCCGCAGTGCCTTTTAGGACCTTAACTCCAAAGTCTACACCATCACATTGCCATGCTCTATTATTCACACAGGTCAACCCTGATACAATGCGAGAGGGGACTATGTAAGACCATGAATACCAGGAAGCAGGGATCACAGGAGGTCAAGTTGGAGGCTAACTACAAGTCAAAAATATTCATCATTTGTCCTAAAGGACTGGCATGGACATTTGGTATATAAAGTCTATGTAAATTGTAGGAGGATATATTCATTTGTTCAACAAAGTTTTATTGGAAATCTACAATGTATCAAGTGCAATGCTACATGTAATATCGCACAAACTAAAGGTAAGACAACACAAGAGGCAAAAGTAGAGAAGTTAGAGACTTCAATAATAATACAGGAGAGTGGGTGGTGGCAAAATATCTTAATAATGACAGCAAGAAGGAGACATCCTACTTGTTTATATATTTGAAGGGATATTAACATTATAAAGAAAATGCACTAAAAGTTGCAGGGAGGTGGGTTTCTCTTTAATAAGGAAGGTTTTAAAAATTAGAGTACTCCAAAGAGAGTTTGGGGCTGAAATTAAAGTTAAGTATTTCAGACAAAGATAATGATTCTAGCATATGACTAAGAGATAGCAGCTTGGGTTTCAATGAGGGATAATAAGGAAACGGTGGCGTGGGAGACCAGTATACTAATTAATCTTTAAGGTCACGTCAAATCCTAGAAATGGCACAGATTTCAGTGGAGCAATATTTGGGGACTTCTCTGTTCCTTCTCATTAAAACCAACGAAAAAGTACATTTTAAATGCATTCAGATCAAGCTTTAATGCAGATACTACAATGGATAGAACTGTAAATTTTTAGGGTGAAAGGAAAGTAAAATACAAGTCACTTGTGGGGGAAAATGGAAGAGTATATTAATTAATATGATAATATAAATAGGAAAATTGTTTTCACTGAAAGTAAGGTATAAAATTTCAGAAATATATACTACAAAGAACTGACTCCATGTATAAATATAGAACTACTTATTTTCCTTTCTCTCTCAAACATTTATAATCTCTGCCTTCATTGGTATGGTAATTCTGCAAATGGAATACATTATCATCCAGTGAAAAGTCTTTTTTTGCAGATCACATTCTACTGATCAAGGGCTATACATAATTCAGTGAGAACATGAAAACAGGAAGGGGGTGTTTTGTTGATGGCATGAGTGAAATTATATACTTACCACCTATTATCCCATAGAAAACATGTCATACCTATAGATGTTTGTGTGTGTGTGCGTGTGCGTGTGTGTGTGTGTATATATATATATACACAATTTAAATGACGTATAAAATTTAGATATTTAGAATGACTGTGTTTCTTCAAAAGCCACATTAAAATAAGACATGTCATTATACCTTCTGAGGAGGTAACAGTTGAGCATCTTTTGAAAATCATACCAATTCTCCAGTATACTCTATGGCACCCATTGTTAGTGCCTCATAAAAATTAAGTGGCATTAGTTTAATTTACAGTAAAGATTGGACTCTCTGCCAAATATTCCCTAGAATGTTAACCCGCACACAAAGCAAACTGATTGGACACAGGGCATCGTCCTCTCTCATTACTGGGTTACTTCTATTGAACTTAGTTTATAGTTTAAATCTCCATTACAATGAAGCCTAGTCTCTTAAACAAAACAGAAAGTCAGTATAATTTCATGTACTTGCCCATTATTATATCACAGAGTCTTCAAGTTCCAGTTTATTATTAACCCAATTTAGGTTTTATATATTCATTTTGAAAAGTACTTAGGAAGGCATAACAATTTAAAACAAATGGAATATATAACTGTTACTGGTAAAAGAGAAAATACACAAGTTTAACAAAAGGTTTTGAAGACCAGACCTGTCAGTTCTTGGTTGGGTAACTGCTTAAGTCACTTATACACCTTCATCTATAAATATTCGAGCCACTTTTCTTAATTTCAGAAACAAATAAATAATAATTATATTATTATGAAATTATATGATGAGATGCTAAGGTTAAAATAAAAAATGTATGAAAAATATCCTGTGAAGTGTAAAGCACCAGACAAATATCCTTATTTTATCCCAGTGTCAAGCACCAGGCCAGGCATAGGAGAAAGCTTCCACTGCTACTTATGGAAGGGATAAATAACTGACTGGCTCATTGCCCAACTGATTCATAAAAAGTTGATATTTTCAGGCACGTACACTGACATTTTAAACAAATAAACAAAAAGACATACGAAAATGTGCTAGACACAAAGTCCTCCCTCTGAGATGAGAGAATGAGGCAGAAAGACAGAAAGAAAGGTAGAAACTGAAGATTACAAGGTTCTGAAAAGCTGAAATACGATACCCTTGATTTTCCTTTTTTGTTTTGTTTTGTTTCCCCCGATTTTATTTCTCTCACAAATATGAGTCTAGAAAGAACAGAATTTATGCTAAAAATAAATACTAAAAGTATCCTAAATTAAAACTGAAAGGGCTGCTTACATGGCAGGTGGTACAGAACCTAGAGGTCATGGCTGGTGTGCCCAGTTTTTCGGTCAGGCAAGTGCTGGCCTGTCTGTTGCTGTGAGGACATTTCACGGACTTAAATCATGACCGTGTTGGCTGCATCCACAGCTGATTGCATTTGCAATTGTCTCTGAAAATTGCAGAGTGTCTCTGCAATGAGTGACTCTTATTCTAATCTCCACAAGGCTTTTAAGCAGGATTCAGAAGAGACTATCACTCTTCCTGCTCCAGCCAGCCAGCCTCTCCCGAGGGTTCACTGAGGATCTTCACTGGAGCTGCCAGGTTGCAGCCTGCCCTACAGACCTTGGACACTACTAATCCCCATGGTTACGTGAGACACTTTTATAAGTTTTATATTTACAGATATCTCCTCCTGGTTCTGTTTCTCTAGAGGACCCTAGCTAATACACTAGGTGTGTAGCAGAGAAGGCAATACGGCAGAAAGAGCAACACGTTTAAATGTCAGAATAATTGAGCTTAAGGATCTCCATACTCGACCAATATCAATTCCTGCCTTAGTGACTGTAATCAAATAAACCAATCCCTTTGAACTGTCAGTACAATAGATCTGCTTGGCAGAATAGATCATTTAATACCTAAGAGACCTCTGAGAAGTGAAACAGTATTTATGAAAGCATTTTCTAACCTGTGAAGGGATATGCATTCATTGCTAATTATCTGGAACTGCTCTGGGAAAAAAAAAGATTCTGGAATATTTCCACTGATAATTGTGGTTTAATTATTTTTGTGGTGCACATTTACTGAGTGCCTATCATTAAATTTCATTTAATTGTCAAAATGTGACAGAGAGGTATTGATGTTCTCCATGTTATACATAAGAAAACAAAGAGCAGAGAGGTTAAATCATGTATCAATAATGACAATGGTTGTAAATATTGGAGCTCTTCTCTGTTATACTGAGATCCATGTTTCCCCAAAACCCAAACTGTGGTTGCTAAGGTGGTTGCTGAGAAGGTAGGGCCAAGTTATATTGCAGACTGGTTGCTAAATGGACTCCATGTGTGATTATCTTTTTGTGAAAAATATCATTAGCACATTTCAAATGAGAAGATACTTAATATCACTTCACAATTTTTTAATTACCTCCCCCCAATTTTAATGAAATGATTTTGCATTTACATATATTTAATGATGTTTAATCATCCATTATGAATATGGGCAATTTGTGATTTTTATTCAACACACTCAGATGGGTACTGTTTATGAACAGAATGTTTATCTGATGTTTATTAGATAATTGACTAATTAAATCTGGTTTAGAACTGAATTAGTTAAGCATGCCCCATGGACTCCATTTTTATTCTTCTTTATTTCTAAAAGTTCTCCATTTTTCCTACTGTAAAACTCTGAATAGAGAACCCTTGCCCTCTTAGAACTATGAATTCCCACAAAGTTTCTAAATATATTTCTCTTATTATGCTAAAATCCTACAAATACTCGCAGTAGTAAGCTGTTACAGAATCTCTTAAATCACTTGGGTGTTATCAAATACTGCCTCATAGAATTACAATGTCTGAGAGCAATTAAACTAAAAGGTGATAAGCAAAAAATAGCTACCATACAAAAGAAAAACATATATACCTTTTAAGAGGTGCATATAATCAATGGGAAGCCACAAGATGTAAACATTGTTTCCACTTGAGAACATAAGGCAAGACTTTTTGAACTAAGTTTCTTTTCAGACCAAACTTCTTAGAGGTATATGGCTTAGACAAAAAAGCTATGAGGTAAAAGGGCATTTCAGACAAAAGAAAATAAATTATGAACAGGCATACAAGCAGGAAATCACAAATGGGACTGAAGACACAATTAATTCAGTCTAGGTATTATTATTTGACCCAAAGTGATATGTCATCCTAAGTGGATGCAAAAGATAAGCTCTACAATATTAGGAATAAATAGAAACTCCTTTTGAAATAGATTTTTGGAAACATACTAGCTTGCATTTCCTTTATACAAACAGCATAATTCTCTAAGGAAAGTTTATTTCTATCCTATACTGACGGATATCATACATATATTTGTTCCATAAAAATTTCTGCACATGGTACAGTGGCAATAATACGATTTATTATTTTTTTTAATGAATACAATGCCTATACCTTTAAAAGAATTTTTGTGAGCTGAGACTCAGCATCAAGGGATTGAGAAAAACCCTAGAATGAGCTGAGACTCAGCATCAAGGGATTGAGAAAACCTTCTGGAATCAAAAGGAGGAAGAGTGAAATGAGACAAAGTGTCAATGGCTGAGAGATTCCAAACAGAGTCAAGAGGTTACCCTGGAGGTTATTCTTACACATTAAGTAAATATCACCTTGTTATTCAAGATGTGATGGAGAGGCTGGAGGGAACTGCCTGAAAATGTAGAACTGTATTCTAGTAGCCATGTTTCTTAATGATGACTGAATAATGATACAGCTTTCACAATGTGACTGTGTGATTGTGAAAACCTTGTGTTTGATGCCCCTTTTATCTACCTTATCAACAGACAAGTGGAACATATGGAATAAAAATAAATAATAGGGGGAACAAATGTTAAATTAAATTTAGTTTGAAATTAGTGATCAATGAAAGGGAGGGGTAAGGGGTATGGCATGTATAAAATTTTTTTCTGTTTTGGTTTTCTTTTTCTGAATAGATGCAAATGTTCCAAGAAATGATCATGATGATGAATATGCAACTATGTGATGATATTGTGAATTACTGATTCTGTATGTAGAACGGAATGCTCAAAAGAGGAATGTTTGCATTTGTTACGTGTTTTTTGGCATTTAAGAAAATAAAATACAATAAAAAATTTTTAAAAAATTCTGGGAGAGAGAAAGATAGGAACAAATATATATATATATATATATATATATATATATATATATATATATATATATATATATATATATATATATATATATATATAATCTTTTACACAAGTGTTCTCCTGAGAGCCTAACTAATCAACTGTGTCAAACTGAGGAAATCACTTACATATCTATAGTTGAGTTTTCTCGCACACTGACTGGAAGAAGTTTATGGGTCTTCCTTTGTGGGGCATGTGCTTTCTAAGTACAGTATATTCTATGTTAGAAATAAAGGGAAAATTGGGGGCTTCTCTGGCCTTTTGGTAAATATTCTCCTTACAGGGAACTTTATACGAGATTTCAATGATTATGAAAGAATGGCTCCAATTATTCATTGATGTGTGGGAAGGTGGGAGGGCATTCACTTGGATACCTAGCATGTAAAAAACCTGAAAGCATTAAAATGCTTTGCGTGTAAGTGTGGAAAGATCATTTTTCTGAAACATGAGGGGTTGATAGTGATGTGGCTGAAGAGCAAGAAACTGCCCATTTTGAAGGGTCTTCTCTGTCTGTCTAAAGGGTCAACTTCAAACTGTGGATAACTGGTATGTGTGGTGGGTTAAGGGAGGGGACAATGGGGACATCATGGATGTTTAAGAGGACAAGTAACATGGCCACATTTGCTTTAAGAATAGGACTTGGACAAATTGGGAAGTGCACTGGACAGATGAACTATTTATTGGAGAGGTTTGGGAGAAGGGGGTGAATAGAGTTTGACCACTTTAAAGAGCTGTATAAATTGTATTCACAACTATGATCTTATTGTTTGCTCACTTTTTTTTCTTTTTTTTATTAATTAAAAAAAATTAACTAACACAGCATTTAGAAATCATTCCATTCTACATATGCAATTAGTAATTCTTAATATCATCACATAGATGTATGATCATCATTTCTTAGTACATATGCATCGATTTAGAAAAAGAAATAGCAAGACAACAGAAAAAGAAATAAAATGATAATATAGAGAAAAAATAAAAATAAAAATAAAAATACAAAAATATATAAGAAAAAAAACAACTATAGCTCAGATGCAGCTTCATTCAGTGTTTAAACCTAATTACATTACAATTAGGTAGTATTGTGCTGTCCATTTTTTTTTTTTTTTTAGAAATCATACCATTCTACATAAGCAATCAGTAATTCTTAACATCATCACATAGATGCATGATCATCGTTTCTTAGTACATTTGCATCAGTTTAGAAGAACTAGCAACACAACCGAAAAAGATATAGAATGTTAATATAGAGAAAAAAATAAAAGTAATAATAGTAAAAACAAAACAAAACAAAACAAAAACCTATAGCTCGGATGCAGCTTCATTCAGTGTTTTAACATGATTACTCTACAATTAGGTATTATTGTGCTGTCCATTTTTGAGTTTTTGTATCTAGTCCTGTTGCGCAGTCTGTATCCCATCAGCTCCAATTACCCATTATCTTACCCTGTTTCTAACTCCTGCTGAACTCTGTTACCAATGACATATTCCAAGTTTATTCTCGAATGTCGATTCACATCATTGGGACCATACAGTATTTGTCTTTTAGTTTTTGGCTAGACTCACTCAGCATAATGTTCTCTAGGTCCATCCATGTTATTACATGCTTCATAAGTTTATCCTGTCTTAAAGCTGCATAATATTCCATCGCATGTATATACCACAGTTTGTTTAGCCACTCGTCTGTTGATGGACATTTTGGCTGTTTCCATCTCTTTGCAATTGTAAATAACGCTGCTATAAACATTGGTGTGCAAATGTCCATTTGAGTTTTTGCCCTTAATTCCTTTGAGTAGATTCCCAGCAATGGTATTGCTGGGTTGTATGGCAATTCTATATTCAGCTTTTTGAGGAACCGCCAAACTGCCTTCCACAGTGGTTGTACCATTTGACATTCCCACCAACAGTGGATAAGTGTGCCTCTTTCTCCGCATCCTCTCCAGCACTTGTCATTTTCTGTTTTGTTGATAATGGCCATTCTGGTGGGTATGAGATGATATCTCATTGTGGTTTTGATTTGCATTTCTCTAATGGCCAGGGACATTGAGCATCGCTTCATGTGCCTTTTGGCCATTTGTATTTCCTCCTCTGAGAGGTGTCTATTCAAGTCTTTTTCCCATTTTGTAATTGGGTTGGCTGTCTTTTTGTTGTTGAGTTGAACAATCTCTTTATAAATTCTGGATACTAGACCTTTATCTGATATGTCGTTTCCAAATATTGATTCCCATTGTGTAGGCTGTCTTCTACTTTCTTGATGAAGTTCTTTGATGCACAAAAGTGTTTAGTTTTGAGGAGCTCCCATTTATTTATTTCCTTCTTCAGTGCTCTTGCTTTAGGTTTAAGGTCCATAAAACTGCCTCCAATTGTAAGATTCATAAGATATCTCCCTACATTTTCCTCTAACTGTTTTATGGTCTTAGACCTAATGTTTAGATCTTTGATCCATTTTGAGTTAACTTTTGTGTAGGGTGTGAGATATGGGTCTTCTTTCATTCTTTTGCATATGGATATCCAGTTCTCTAGGCACCATTTGTTGAAGAGACTGTTCTATCCCAGGTGAGTTGGCTTGACTGCCTTATCAAATATCAAATGTCCATAGATGAGAGGGTCTATATCTGAGCACTCTATTCAATTCCATTGGTCGATATATCTATCTTTATGCCAATACCATGCTGTTTTGACCACTGTGGCTTCATAATATGCCTTAAAGTCAGGCAGTACAAGACCTCCAGCTTTGTTTTTTTTCCTCAAGATGTTTTTAGCAATTCGGGGCACCCTGCCCTTCCAGATAAATTTGCTTATTGGTTTTTCTATTTCTGAAAAATAAGTTGTTGGGATTTTGATTGGTATTGCATTGAATCTGTAAATCAATTTAGGTAGGATTGACATCTTAACTATATTTAGTCTTCCAATCCATGAACACGGTATGCCCTTCCATCTATTTAGGTCTTCTGTGATTTCTTTTAGCAGCTTTTTGTAGTTTTCTTTATATAGGTTTTTTGTCTCTTTAGTTAAATTTATTCCTAGGCATTTTATTCTTTTAGTTGCAATTGTAAATGGGATTCATTTCTTGATTTCCCCCTCCGCTTGTTCATTGCTAGTGTATAGAAATGCTACAGATTTTTGAATGTTGATCTTGTAACCTGCTACTTTGCTGTACTCATTTATTAGCTCTAGTAGTTTTGTTGTGGATTTTTCCGGGTTTTCGATGTATAGTATCATATCGTCTGCAAACAGTGATAGTTTTACTTCTTCCTTTCCTATTTTGATGCCTTGTATTTCTTTTTCTTGTCTAATTGCTTTGGCTAGAACCTCCAACACAATGTTGAATAATAGTGGTGATAGTGGACATCCTTGTCCTGTTCCTGATCTTAGGGGGAAAGTTTTCATGTTTTCCCCATTGAGGATGATATTAGCTGTGGGTTTTTCATATATTCCCTGTATCATTTTAAGGAAGTTCCCTTGTATTCCTATCCTTTGAAGTGTTTTCAACAGGAAAGGATGTTGAATCTTGTCAAATGCCTTCTCTGCATCAATTGAGATGATCATGTGATTTTTCTGCTTTGATTTGTTGATATGGTGTATTACTTTAATTGATTTTCTTATGTTGAACCATCCTTGCATACCTGGGATGAATCCTACTTGGTCATGATGTATAATTCTTTTAATGTGTTGTTGGATACAATTTGCTAGAATTTTATTGAGGATTTTTGCATCTATATTCATTAGAGAGATTGGTCTGTAGTTTTCTTATTTGTAATATCTTTGCCTGGTTTTGGTATGAGGGTGATATTGGCTTCATAGAATGAATTAGGTAGTTTTCCCTCCACTTCGATTTTTTTGAAGAGTTTGAGGAGAGTTGGTACTAATTCTTTCTGGAATGTTTGATAGAATTCAGATGTGAAGCCATCTGGTCCTGGACTTTTCTTTTTAGGAAGCTTTTGAATGACTGATTCAATTTCTTTACTTGTGATTGGTTTGTTGAGGTCATCTATGTCTTCTTGAGTCAAAGTTGGTTGTTCATGTCTTTCCAGGAACCCATCCATTTCCTCTAAATTGTTGTATTTATTAGCGTAAAGTTGTTCATAGTATCCTGTTATTACCTCCTTTATTTCTGTGAGGTCAGTAGTTATGTCTCCTCTTCCATTTCTGATCTTATTTATTTGCATCCTCTCTCTTCTTCTTTTTGTCAATCTTGCTAAGGGCCCATCAATCTTATTGATTTTCTCATAGAACCAACTTCTGGCCTTATCGATTTTCTCTGTTGTTTTCATGTTTTCAATTTCATTTATTTCTGCTCTAATCTTTGTTATTTCTTTCCTTTTGCTTGCTTTGGGATTAGTTTCTGTTCTTTCTCCAGTTCTTCCAAGTGGACAGTTAATTCCTGAATTTTTGCCTTTTCTTCTTTTCTGATATAGGCATTTAGGGCAGTTAATTTCCCTCTTAGCACTGCCTTTGCTGTGTCCCATAAGTTTTGATATGTTGTGTTTTCATTTTCATTCGCCTCGAGGTACTTGCTAATTTCTCTAGTAATTTCTTCTTTGACCCAGTCGTTGTTTAGGAGTGTGTTGTTGAGCCTCCAAGTATTTGTTAATTTTCTGGCTCTCCACCTATTATTGATTTCCAACTTCATTCCTTTATGATCCGAGAAAGTGTTGTGTATGATTTCAATCTTTTTAAATTTGTTAAGACTTGCTTTGTGACCCAGCATATTGTCTATCTTTGAGAATGATCCATGAGCACTTGAGAAAAAGGTGTATCCTGCTGTTGTGGGATGTAATGTCCTATAAATGTCTGTTAAGTCTAGCTCATTTATAGTAATATTCAGATTCTCTATTTCTTTATTGATCCTCTGTCTAGATGTTCTGTCCCTTGATGAGAGTGGTGAATTGAAGTCTCCAACTATTATGGTATATGAGTCTATTTCCCTTTTCAGTGTTTGCAGTGTATTCCTCACGTATTTTGGGGCATTCTGGTTCGGTGCATAAATATTTATGATTGTTATGTCTTCTTGTTTAATTGTTCCTTTTATTAGTATATGGTGTCATTCTTTGTCTCTTTTAACTGCTTTACATTTGAAGTCTAATTTGTTGGATATTAGTGTAGCCACTCCTGCTCTTTTCTGGTTGTTATTTGCATGAAATATCTTTTCCCAACCTTTCACTTTCAACCTATGTTTATCTTTGGGTCTAAGATGTGTTTCCTGTAGACAGCATATAGAAGGATCCTGTTTTTTAATCCATTCTTCCAATCTATGTCTTTTGATTGGGGAATTCAGTCCATTGACATTTAGTGTTATTACTGTTTGGATAATATTTTCCTCTAACATTTTGCCTTTTGTATTATATATATCATATCTGATTTTCCTTCTTTCTACACTCTTCTCCATACCTCTCTCTTCTGTCTTTTTGTATCTGACTCTAGTGCTCCCTTTAGTATTTCTTGCAGAGCTGGTCTCTTGGTCACAAATTCTCTCAGTGACTTTTTGTCTGAGAATGTTTTAATTTCTCCCTCATTTTTGAAGGATAATTTTGCTGGATATAGGAGTCTTGGTTGGCAGTTTTTCTCTTTTAGTAATTTAAATATATCATCCCACTGTCTTCTAGCTTCCATGGTTTCTGCTGAGAAATCTACACATAGTCTTATTGGGTTTCCCTTGTATGTGATGGATTGTTTATCTCTTGCTGCTTTCAAGATCCTCTCTTTCTCTTTGACCTCTGACATTCTAACTAGTAAGTGTCTTGGAGAACGCCTATTTGGGTCTAATCTCTTTGGGGTGCGCTGCACTTCTTGGATCTGTAATTTTAGGTCTTTCATAAGAGTTGGGAAATTTTCAGTGATAATTTCTTCCATTCATTTTTCTCCTCCTTTTCCCTTCTCTTCTCCTTCTGGGACACCCACAACACGTATATTTGTGCGCTTCATATTGTCCTTGAGTTCCCTGATACCCTGTTCAAATTTTTCCATTCTTTTCCCGGTAGTTTCTGTTTCTTTTTGGAATTCAGATGTTCCATCCTCCAAATCACTAATTCTATCTTCTGTGCCTTTAAATCTATCATTGTAGGTATCCATTGTTTTTTCCATCTTTTCTACTTTATCCTTCACTTCCATAGGTTCTGTGATTTGTTTTTTCAGTTTTTCTATTTCTTCTTTATGTTCAGCCCATGTCCTCTTCATGTCCTCCCTCAATTTATCGATTTCATTTTTGAAGAGGTTTTCCATTTCTGTTCGTATATTCAGCATTAGTTGTCTCAGCTCTTGTATCTCATTTGAACTATTGGTTTGTTCCTTTGACTGGGCCATATCCTCAATTTTCTGAGTGTGGACAGTTATGTTCTGCTGCTGGCGTCTGGGCATTTAGTCAGATTTCCCTGGGTGTCGGACCCAACAAGGTTGTAAGATTTTTCTGTGAAATCTCTGGGTTCTGTTTTTCTTATCCTGCCCAGTAGGTGGTGCTCGTGGCACACGTTTGTCTGTGGGTCCCACCAGTAAAAGGTGCTGTGGGTCCTTTAACTTTGGAAAACTCTCGCCATCTGGGAGGTTCGCTAGCCGAAGCGACTTGGAAGAGTTCCAGCCGGCCCAGGGTCCGAACGCGGGGAGGGTCGCTGGCTGCCGCAGCCTGGGAAAGCGCCCATCCTAATTTCCTAGTCGGCCCGGGGCGCCAAGCTTGGTGGGAGAGCACCAGTCGCAGCAGCCCGCCCGGGAGAGTGCACGTTCCCGGGGAGTCACGGGTTTGGAATGCCCCCCCCCCATCGCCGTTCTCCACGGCCTGGGGATTTCCGATCCAATTCTCTCAGTTGGTCCGGGGGGCCGCGCGTGGTGTGGGCGCCAGCTGCTGCGGTTAGAGGGGACCGCCTGTCCCATTCTCCCAGCTGGCCCGGGGAGGGGGAAGGGAGTGACTTCGGCCGCTTGCCGCCCCGCCCGGTGAAACCCGCGCCCCTCGGCGATCTCACCAGAGCGGGTTCTCTCAGCCAGCCAGCCGTTCCAGGATGGGGTACGCTGTCTTTTTTATCTCTGTTGTGGCTTTGGGAGCTGTTCTGTATCATTTCTACTCCCCTAGTAGCTGTCCTGGAGGAGAAACTAAGATCCGCGCGTCTTACTAAGCCGCCATCTTCTCCCGACTCCTGTTTGCTCACTTTCAATAAAACAATTAATAACCTATTTGCTGTCTGCCAGAAAAGCATATCATTAGTAAACTTGAGTGGGGAATTTACTTTCCTTTTTAGCCCCTGGAAGTCTTTGTAACTTTCTTTCTTTCTCTCCTTCCCTGAAGGCAGGTCAAACATCAGCATTAAACTTAAAATACACTACATTTATGTCATGACTCAACTCAGGATACATCAGTCTTTATCACTCTGTGTAAATCATACCTTGTGAATAACATTAGGTAGAAAATCTTTGATTTGCAGAAGAAAAGTTTCTATCATTCTGGAAATTTAATCCCTTCACCTTTGTCAAAGCATTTCATTCAGTGTCTAAGTTTCTTTGGTCACATAACAAGCACACCTGCTTGTTGATAAAATTAAGAACTAAACCATGAAACTGGAACAGGGTGATGAAATCAATTTCTTGAATAATGTCGCAGGAGGATGAGTGTACCAAAGAAGAAAGAGAAACTTAATTCAGTTGCTAAACTACCTAGGTAGTTTTTTTAAGTGATAAAACTTAAAGATGGACAACCAGTGTTTAATTAAAACAAAATTAAACTGTTCAAGCCCTTTGTAACAATACAATAGACCATCCCTGCTGGGAGCATTTCCCTTTTTAAAGTCAATTTCACATCTTAGGTAAAATCTCAGTGAGAAATTCAATTATATAACCATAATTGCCATACCACAGGTTTATTATGACATTTCCTACAGAAAATTAAACATTCTTATTTGTTCTATGACACTACCCTCACATGGCAAATAAAAACTCTTAATAAATGGAAATAAGTGCACTTAGGGTAAAAATACTGACCAATGTACTAATGACCTGCTTGTTCTGAGGATGGCACTGCCCCAGCCAAATCTGTCAGCATTCTCTTCTGACCTATCCTCCAACTAAAACAAACTATTCACAAGTCCAAAAGCACATTCATATGATGTCATGCCATTATATTACTTCGTGGTTCTACTTTCTTAACACAACTCATCTCTTCAATCCTGTCCGTTTGCTTAGTTAACTCTACCTCTACTTTTAGAAATTATATCAGCTGCCAGGTGTGCTAGGTACTCCTTCTGTTCTTAGCACTCTATATTCAGAATTGCCTGTTTCCCCCTTCAGATTGAAAGAGCTTGAGGGTATAGAAAAATCTCCTAAATATAATCACCTAGAATTTTATTTCACGGTAAGAATCAGTTGAATGAATACATGAATGAATTTAAATAACTGACAGGAATGAATGAATGAACAGGTAAACGTTAACCTGAGGATGGGCCACGTTATTTTTATTGACAGTTTCATCTCACACGTTACTTCTGTTGTACTAACTACTAACAAAAATCTCTAATTATTCCTATCTCCAGCTACTCCAGTGCAAGCAACAGGTCCTGGCATGCTTCTGAATTATAATGCACCTTATTAGATTTAACCCTCTATCCTAATTCAGAGATACTCAAATTATAATATGCATAGGAATCATTTGAATAAAACTGCGAAAACTTCACATGTGTGGTCCCACTGTCACAGATTCTAACTAAATTCATCTGGATCAAAAGCAAGAACTCTGACTTTTTAATAAACACTTCAAGTGAATTCTTTACAATTGATCCAGCAACCATATTTTGAGAAAGTCTGTCCTATTAATTCTCTTGTTCTATGTATTAACTATCACATCACCACTTTTTCCACCCTGAAATCATATGAACATGCCCTGTTTTATTTCACACCAGTCACTGATTCTAACCAAGATAACTTGGGATAGAACCACAGGGCTGACTGCAAGATAGTTCCTGCTATTAAAACAGCATCGGGTCAGCAACATGGATAAAGCAGAAACTATTCTAAGAACTTGTCTTTAAATCCATCACTTTGTCCTCCAATCTCTTCACATGTATATTTTGAAAGACCATGTCACATGCCAGCCTCAACTGCATAAAACTCATATTGGCTTCATTTCCCTAATCAACCTATAATTTCATACCAAAGAAAGAAATATGATTAATGATTCATGTCCCATTTCTCATGAAACCATATTAACTTCATGATTTTTTTTTCTTCAGGGTAAATTTAAATGAACCCATTAAA
Organism: Tamandua tetradactyla; assembly: GCF_023851605.1. NCBI lineage: Eukaryota > Metazoa > Chordata > Mammalia > Pilosa > Myrmecophagidae > Tamandua > Tamandua tetradactyla. The sequence goes on along the minus strand of NC_135334.1, from coordinate 63,112,322 downwards.
AAAACAATCCTAGAATATTTCTAAGGACGAATATCCAAGATTTTCTCACGTATATGCCATGTAATTTAATCTTCACAACACATCTAAGAAGGAAGCACTGAGATTCTCATTTTTTAATAAGAAAAGTGGTTCAGAGAGGTTAAGGCATATACCCAGTTTCAAAGAAGTTGAAAAACTAGGACTTGAGCCTGAGCCATCTAATTCTAGAGTTTGTATCTGTTCTACCACACTCCATGGGATCCCTGGGAAGCAGAAGGTGTGATCCATAACTGGCCTAAGTCTAATAGATCCCAGTCTAATGATACTGACCCTTGAAACCAAGTCATGCATAATAGTGTTATGGATTGAAACTGTGTTCACCCAAAAGAAATGTTCAAGTCTTAAACCCTGGTCCTGTGAATGTGAATTTATTTGGAAATAGGATCTTTTAAATACCATTAATTAAAATGAAGCCAAAATGGATTCGAGTGGTCCTATTCAATATGATAGGTGCCCTCATAAGGAGAAGAAAATTTGGATCCAGTTAGAGAGAATCAGACAGAGAGAACACAGTCATGTGACAGAGGCAGAATTTGAGTTATTCCACGGTATTCTGGCAAGCTACTGCCTAAGAATCTTACAGAACTCAGAGCAAGCCTAGCCCTGCAGTACTTTGATTTCAAAGAGCTAGTCTCAAAAACTATGAGACAATAAATTGCAGCTGTTTTAAGCCACCTGGTTTGTGATATTTTGTTATAGACCCCCAGCAAATTTAAGACAAGTAGTCATAAATAAAATAAATGGAAACAACTAATGAGAAATCTGAGGAGCACAGCTTCAAATAATTCCAGGCACTCATGCATAAGCTGTAACTGATCAAGGCAAAAGTGTTATGTGTGCCCAGTGAGACAACACAGCAAATGTCTACTTGCCACATACCATGCATCAAACCTCGTGTTTATCAACTTTGAGCTCATTACTGAGGGAAAACAAATTTTATAAGGCATTGCACGTGACTTCAAGGTCTATTAATGAAGAGAGATGAGCAAAACATAGTGATCAGTACAAAAAATGGAGATACCATGAGGACCTTAGGGAACCCAGAGACTGAGGACCTACCAGGGAGATGAGGATGGCTTCATGCAGAAGGTGGTATATAACACACCTGGGATGGTATCCACCCCACTTCATGCAAGTCGCTACCTTGCGAAGCTGTGGGGCTTTCCGTCCAGCAGACTTCCTCCACAGACAAAACCAAGCATTCGATTTCTTTTTAATTGCATTAAATCCCACAAGACCAGGCAAATTGCAAATGCAGTACCTGAGGTGAAAAGACTGTACCAGTATTGCCTTCATGATTAACTGAAGCAGATACAAAACCCACTAATTAGCAGAGGCAGAAAGAACAATTTAGGATTTCATTTAATTGAAAGCTCATAACTTGGAACACAACAATTACTTAATTAGATCATTCTTACATTAATCTCTCTCCTACATGCTTAGAAATTCCATCAAGTTAGCACACCACACCTAAGGATTTATGACAGTTTTCTTAACTCATATTTTGTATAGATAACTCTTGCTGTACATACTCAAGAGGTGGGTTTTACAGATTTTATCTTGAATAACCATTATAAAGATGGAGAGAGAACAGGTGAAGTGGCATTATGCAAGAGTAGGAGGCTGGTTTTAATTTTTTTACCTTTATTTCCTTTTCAGAAAATTTCTGTCTCCAACTCTCAACCCTGGTAGAGAGATCAGATAAGGTACCTGACCTCACACTGTGATAAAATAAGAAGATATATTCCAACAGAGGGACCTTGTTTTGTTCCATAAATACCATAAATTTGGTAGGGGACGATTTCAGTGTGGCCTGCCGCCTGTCTCTGGAACCCACAGATACATCCTGTACCCAGGATCAGGTGTGTCAGCCTGGCAGGACAAAACACAAACCCCAAGTAGATAAGCGGACTGCTCTGCTCATACTTTCTTCTCCTATCGCCCAGAGCCTATAAGCACATTCACCAGAAACGATATGACTCTGGTGAGCATGTTTTAAGACACGCAGTTCATTCACAGTGGTATATCTGTCCCTGGCAGGGAGGGAGCGGGTTTCCTCCACATGAAACAAGAGAGCAGCGCTGTGCTTAGGATTTCTTCCTGAAATAGGCATGGATGGAGACCCACTGGCTATGGGGAACTGACATCCACTAGTGAAGCTGGTCTTGCACTGTCTCCTTTCTATGTGAGTCAATCCTCTTTCCACCAGTCTGTGTGAATCATATATTGTCGGCAACTCCGACACCTCTACTGGAGTGGGCGGACATTTCTTCAGGTGTCTCTTCTTCTGACGAACAGAAATACATACTGACAATGTAGGAGTTACACTTGGTGACCTTTCACATGCAGGTTGTGATTGTAGACTCGGTTCCAAAAATAAGCAGCTTCTTTGAAACGCAAGACCTTAATGCTAAGACTCATGACATCAAATAAGTTGGCATTTTCCTGGAGAACCAGTGCAGGTTTTTCTTCTTATTTAACATAATGACCATATTTTAGTGTGTATTTGTGTGTGTGCACATGACAGGCTTGCAACCATGCATGTGGTTATGTGTGTGTTGGATTTTTGAAGAATTGGTAAAGTAGTCCCTTTTAATTTCAAGTTTATGACTAAATTTAAATGATATACAACTTATGCTGTCAAGTAATATCACATTATAATAGAACTTTTGGAAAGTGGAATATGAAAAACAAATACTCTCACTACCTAATTCAAGTATTATAATTTTTTGATATTTAGTTTTACATAGTTTTAATCATATCTATATATTAGTGTTAGCCCCACTATTATCACTTAGTATAAGCATCTTCCCAGGCCTCCTGAGAATCTTGCCCCTTCTTTCTCTCACATATACTTTCTATCTCCCTCTTCCTCTCTTTCTCCCCCTTTCCTGAATTTCAGTCTTTGCCTTGTCAGTATCTGCTTTCTTCCTCCGTTCATTTCTCTTTAGTCTACTGCTATTTGGATTTGCCCCCACTATGCTAAATTTGTTCTAACTAATGCCAAAAGTGACTTCTTACTTTAGCCAACATAATGGACACTGTCAGTTTTTATCCTTATTTTAATTTCTAACGATGATGTAACAGGGAATAGGGATGGATTGTCAAAATTTATCAGAATCTTGTGGGCAACTGGAAGTGCTATACAGATTGAGATGAGATAATAGAAATGTTGCTAAAGTATCTGCATTTTTGCGCTGAGATTCTTTCCCAGACTGAAGAGTTAGAAAGCCAGGGATAGAGGACATAACCACCTAGGGATGATCCAATAAATCAGCCCATTTTTTATTGTCTGCCTTTTCAGATTTGGAAGTTCAGCATTAATAATGCTGGAAAAATACTAGTTTCATTTTCTTTGTTCAGGCTTACATACTCTCCCTCAGTTCAAGCCCCCTATCTTCATAATTATAATATCCTCTTAACTGGTATCCTGGTCTCCATGCAATCACCACACTAATCTAACCTCCACAGACATCGGGATGACTTTTCACAAGTGCAATTCTAAGTGCTATAAAAGAAACGTGCCAAAATTTCATCACTTTATTCCAAATGTGGTTATAATTTTGTAATGTTTACTTTTACATAATTTTATTTATATTATATACATCAGTTTTCTCTCTACTATTATCACTTCGAGTCAACAAGCGTGTTCCCTTGCCTCTTGGGACATAAAAAAAAGAAAAATTTTCCAGAGGGCTTGCATACGAATAAGCAGTGTTTCAATCCTATCAGAAGTCCTTATATCAGGAATCAATGATTACAAGATCCTGATAACAACTGGTGGTAGCTAAAATATGAACTGCAAACCCAGGATTGCCAGGATTCAGATCTTGGCCCCACTCTAACTACAATGTGATTTTGAACAAATGATTTAATGTTCCTGTGTCTCAATGGTATTGTCTATAAATTAAGGATAATCTAAAATCTACATTATAGGGCTGTTGTGAGAATTAAATAACATATTACATGTAAGTGTCTAAATAGTGTCCTGTGCAAAGTAAGTACAGTGTATGTCTTTATCAGATACCATTATTGCATTTGTAAAGATGAAGAAAGCACAAATATAGCCACACACATTAAATTTTAAGAGAGACAATTTTGTGTGATAGAAAAAGAAAGGACTGGATTTCAGGACACCTCTATTTAACATGATTTTAATGATTGTGATTGTATAAGTTTGAATAAATCTCCCTCATTCATCAAATAACCATGTATCTACATTTCACGGATGAGGAAACTGAAGCTTACAGAGTTCTTGACCAATGTTTCACAAATGAAATCAAGGACTTGAAGGCAATACATTGCAAAAATGCTGACTAGAAAATACATGGATTGAATTAGGTGATCTCCAAAGTTCTTTGAAGACCTAAAAGTGCACAGCACCCTAATATAACCATAATGCTAAGGAAATAAATAAGCATAGTTTCCTTAATTAAATGTATTAATTTGGAAATACAACTTGAACTATATGTAATTATTTTTCATTATACATATTGTCAGTAAAGAAGTAAAATGTCTGCTGGTCACAAAAGGAAAATACTGTCTCATTCTTTTTCTGTGAAATTCTTTTTACTTTTTCTATTTCTTAACACAGTGCCAAAATCACAGACATTTAAGGGTTGCTCATTTTTCCTTCTTCCTGCTTGTTTGACTGTGATGGAATATATATATAATGAAAAGCCCTTTAATGTCAAGAACTGATCCAGTGTGTTCAGAAGCTCTGCTAGCAACAATAGACATCCATATGCCAAAATTACCTTTATCCAGATACTTCCTTTTTTCTCCTTTGATTCAAAAGGATGTTTTACAATAGCACCATGCCTACATTAAGTATAAACTTTAGAAAATACAATTCAATAGCATAATATGCTTAGTGCCAAAGTTCACACTTTCTTGAACTTTAGAAATATCACTCTCTCTTGCAGGTTTCAGAAAGTGTCTCTTTACCAGGAATATAACAAAGCTTCAAAGGTTCAGAAGTCAGTCTCCGGGTACCTATAATTGGAGGGTGGATATTTCCTCTCTCTAAATAGCGCCCAAAATAGAAAAGAGATAAGCCAGATGGTCCTGACTAGAAATTCAATGAAAAGGCTGGTATGTTAATAAGTCCCCAGCTATGAATTTGGAATAAAAATTATTTTAATGTAGAAATACCGTAAGAGTCCAAGAAGGACTGTTAGAACTATAAACAGCTGTGGTAATATTTAAGCCAAATGCTTCAATTTTCAATCAAGGAAACTGATTTCCAGAGAGGTTAATAACTTAATTAATGTCTTGTGGCATGTTTGGGGAAAAGCCAGGACTAGAACTCAAGAATTCTGATGCTCAGTGCAATGTAATTTAATAGTATGTTTTCCACAATGTGCCACCTACCATAAAATCGACATCAACTTATCTGAGATTATCATTCTATATTTTCAGATAAATTAAAAAAAGGAATAGCCATGAAACACCTTACTGAATATGAAGTTGTTAAAAATGTCCTAGCTAAAACTGCAGTGGGAGAAAGACACGGGGAAAACGTCATGTTCTTGGAAGAAAGGGTGCATCTATTTTCAAACCTAAATGTAAGCCGAAAGTGACTTTTCTTGCCTAAGAGTTTTAATATCTCTCTTCTGGGTGCAAGTGGGGAGGATGAAACCACCAGAGACAGAACTGGTTCTATACAGGGGCCCGAAAGAGCACTTGGATCAGTAACTGGGAATTGTGACTTCCAAGCCACAGCCAAATGTTTTGGATCATGTTAAAGGAAAATAAAGAAAAGCTTCAGTAAAGAGCACATGCTCAAGACTGAGAATATAAATTCTGTATTTGGCACAAGTGAACAGGCAAAGATCAACTTGGTGATAAAGATTTCATGGTACGAATTTAGCATCCTACCAAAAGTGTGATGGTGTGAAATAGCAGCAATATGACATCAGCAGGAGGAGTCAGATCAATCAGTCCAAATATTATTCCACTGGCCAAACTGGCTATGAACATCCCCAGCTCCTTTGATAATTAGAATCAGAGAATGATATCATTATCCTTAAAGCCATCAAATATGGTCAAAATTGCATAGATATATGTACACTTACGGCGATTTCATGGGGGTATATTTTAAATATTGGATTTAGTTATTTTAAAGATATTTGTTTTGTACATGAATACTTGAATTTTAAAATATCCAATTTACCTCATGATGATGTTAAAAAAAAATAGAGCTATCAAGAATGGGTAAACCCTATCTGCTTAAGAGTGAAGATTTTCATACTGAGGTACAATAAAAACCATTCAGAAGCACAGCTTCCCTATGATACAACATGACATATGAACACCCAGATGTACACACATACCACTTCCTGAATTATATCCCCAGAAATCATAAAATCAAAGATGAGGCAGAGGCAAATGTCATGTAGCCCAAACCACCAATCCTAAAACCAGTGGCATGTGCTTCTCAGCCTCTTTTCAGCTATTGAAGAAATCTAGTTTTCTTTTTACCACTCTGTCACTGAATTAGACATAGGATGTGTTTGTTTCTGTTACTAATGTTACAGTTTCATTTGAATTCTTCTTGTGTACAATATTATCTGATATGTGACTCGTGCATTCTCTAACTGCATTTCTCTCTTCAAGCTCCTGACATCTGTAGTTGGGTTACACACCATATCATTTGGTACAAAGCATCTTTACTCCAATTTTTGTGACAAGACCATTTCCATTTTTCTCCTCTTTATTATCAAGGTGGTAAAGCAAATAACCAACAAAGTAAATTATTTTAGATTATCCTAAAAATTAAAATATTCTCTATTAAAGTATATTTATCACATATTATATACATATACTTATATAAGTGTATAAGCACATGAAGTTTATAGACATAAAAACATATATTTACTCTTACACTAATATATGAAACATCGAGAACATTGTATCTCATAGAGAATCCTGTATCACAGAATATGCTTTTTAGCTCCTAGAGCTAGAAAAACCAGGGAATGCACAATCTCTTAAAGTTCCCTCTAGCTTTTAAAGATGTTTTAATGAAGGTTTAAATAACACATTACAAATTGGTTGCATCTTATATGCCAACTCATTTCATTGTCAAAAACAATTGTAGGAAAGATTCTGAAACTCCATCTGGTCTCAGCAGGAAAAGATATTGTATGTGAATTGATATGCCTGCGATGGGAGATTAAAGAGGAAGTCAGGCCACGTGCCCCACATAATGATAATCTAAGGATTTAGCAATCATTATAAACTCAGAGTTATATTGGGTTAGGCACGGAAATTTCTTGAGATACACAAGCCATGACTCTTATCCTCATGGACTCTGTATTTTATAGAAAAGTTTTATATGCTAGAAGCAATTAGAATATATAGAGTTGCATATAATAAAAGTGAGATTTCTGCAATATATACCAGACATGCTTTGGAAGTTCAGAGGCTTGTAAAAGAAAAATTATAAGGCAGTACAGTTGGCACGTTGATTGGACTGGAGATAGCTATTCATGACCTAAATAAAAGCGAGGTACAAATGGAGAACAAAGCAAATCTAATAAAAAATACACAAGAAATTTACACTGAAAACTAAAAAAAGTTGTTGCAAAAACTTAAATAAGTAAATGGAGAGATATATACATTCATGAATTGGAAGGCTCAAATAAAGTAAAGATGTCAATTCCCACCAAATTCATCTAGAAATTCAGTGAAATCACAACCAGAATACATGAAAAGCTCTGTGTGTGTGTATGCGTGTGCGTGTGTGAAAACTGACAGGCTATTTCTAACTATTCTTTCATGGAAAGTAAAAGCACCACAAATAGCAAAGACAATCCTTAAGAAGAAGAAAAAGTTGGAGAACTTATATTAACAAACTTCACGCTTACTATCCTTAAGATGATGTAGTTAGTATTGGGACAAGGACAGACTTTTAGATCAATGGAAAGAAAAATGCTTAAAGACTGAACCACACTTTTAAAAGAAATTGATTTTCAAAGAAAAGGTGCACCTGCAAATCAGTGAGAAAATGATGGTTCATTCAATAAGTGGTGCTTGAGAAATTGGACATCTATAAGGAAGTAAATCTTTACTCCTAAAGTCATAGAATTTAATTCAAGATGGATTATAGACCTAAGGTGAAAATTGAAAAAAAAATAATAAAGCTTCTAAAATAAAACAGAGGAATATCTCCATGACCTTAGGATAAGCAAATGTTCCTTAAATTAAAAAGAAAACTCGCTGATCAAAAAGAATAAGTTGATAAGTAGGAATTACAGAAACTAAAAAGAAAAAGAGTTGCATATAATAAAAGTGAGATTTCTGCAATATATACCAGACATGCTTTGGAAGTTCAGAGGCTTGTAAAAGAAAAATTATAAGGCAGTACAGTTGGCACTGCAACTGTACCAAAATTGTAAGCAAAGGGGTGGGCCACGGTGGCTCAGCAGGTGGAGTTCTAGCCTGCCATGCCAGAGAGCCGGGTTCGATTCCCAGTGCCTGCCCATGTTTAAAAAAAAAGAATGTAAGCAAAAGCATTTTGTTGGCATATATATTTTCAATACAATATATCTAAAAGAGAATTCCAGAATATATAAAGAATGATTATAAATCAATAACAAAAATATGGAAAATATGGTCAAACAGCTAAGCAAGCATTTCAAAAGCTGTGCTTTCAAGCTTATAGAACACTTTGAAATGCTCTATAAACTTGTGAAAAAATGTTCAACATTGTTAGTCATTGAGGGAAATGGAAATTAAAACCACAAAAAGCTACAATACACAATAATCAGAATGAGAAATAGTTAAAATAATGAAAATACTGAGTATATGGAGTAACTGGAATTCTTATACATTGCAACTGGGAGAGTAAAATGTTACAATAATTTAGAATGACTCTTTGAACGAATCTACTAAAGCTAAACATATGCCTACTCCAAGACCCAGTTATGCCACTTTCTGAATATACCTATGTGAAATGAGAACATGTATTCATCAGAAGACATATGCAAAGAATGTACACAGAAACTTTGTCCATAATAGTTGAAACTGGTAGAAAAATGAAATTATCTATGAACCATAGAATGGACAAAGTCATAAAATGGAATACTCATAAAGATTAAAAAAAACTACTTTTATTTGCAAAAGCATAGATGGATCCCACAGATATAAGGTCGCATAAAAGAAACCAGATGCCGAGGAGTACAAACTGTGTTATTCCATGTACATGGCTTTTGAAAAACAAGGAAAAGAACTTAGCAGAGTGGTGCCTGGGAGATATTGACAGGGAAGCACTTCTGAGGCTCTGTAAGTGCCCACAAATGTATACACTTTAAATATCCAAGTGTAAACTAGCATACACACTTAGCACTAGCAGATATTTTATACCCTGCAAAATTTATACAATTAAACAAAACGGTTACTGATATATTATAAGGAAATTGTTTAGCATTGAAAATTTACAAAGAAACTATAGAATCACACTATGAAAATATACATTTATGCAAGCATGCTTTTTTTAGAACTGGAGGGATTTTAAAACTATTTTAATCCAGAATTTATAAAAATGCTGTCTATGGATGACCTTTGGGAGAGTCCTCCTCAATCCCTAGAAATTTTAACTTATTCAAGTTCAGAAAGGAAATAAAAACCTAAGTCAGGATTCAAATTCATAATTCTGGCTTAGCACCCACTATTTCTATATGTTTTTCATTATACCACAGAAAATACTGACTGCAAATTCTCCACAGTTGTCATTCTGAATTCTATTCGAAGCTTTTGGAATGGATGGTATGGTAAGGTCACGCAGACACAACACTTTTCTTTTTTTCTTTTTAAAATATCCTGAAAGTGGTGGCTCTACAGGATACATAATTAGATAATGCAACCAGGTGAATAAAATCTATGCCATTACCCAAATGTTTCTTATCACATATACTTAATTTCTCATAGATTTTAGTTTCAGGAACTCTTAAAATGCATTCCTAATGTTCAGAGAGGAGAGCTTTCTGTATTTCACTCATCACAAATTTTCCTTCTGGAATCTATATATCTAATGTTAGCAAAGTGTCCTGGCATGTAAAGGTTTAGCAAAAAATTACCCATGGCTTGAAAATCTTAACTTTGTGTCTAAGCAAAAGGGTGAGCATATGCTAGATGGAAGGAAGAGAAAAGATTAATGAAAGTTATCAGGAAAGCAAAATAAAGGCTTACCCTTGTTTAGAGTAATGTTTTTGAAGAAAATTCCTAAAGCAGCAACTTCTATGAGACAACCAACCTTAAGCAGTGTTTTAGTTTCCTAGTGCAAACAAATACCATACAATGGGTTAACTTAAAAACAGGAATTTATTGACTCACGGTTTCAGAAGTTAGAAGGCTTGCTTTCTCCCAAGTTGGCATCTTCTGGCAGGCCAGTAATCTTTGGTGGTAACCAAGCTTTTCTGTCACAGTCACAGGAGGCATTTTCTTTCTTCTCCAGGTTCCACTGACTTCAGGTTTATGACTGTTCCATGGCTTCTTTCTCTGTGGTCTTCTCCATAAGGCCTCCAGAAATGGATTAAGATCCATCCTGATTCATTTGCGCCACACCTTAACCAAATTAACCTCCTTAAAAGGTCCTATTTATAACGGGTTCACTCCCATAGGAATGGATTAATGTTAACGTGCTTTCCTGGGGTGCACAACTCCAACACATCACAAGCGGCACCCTCTGCAGGCTACTGATTACAGAGCCTGGCCAACCTGTGAAAAACTCCTCAGATTAAATTAGTTGACAGTTATTCAGTACTTAAAAACATACTGAGAAGCAGGTATTTCAATTACCCTTATTGCAGGAACTGAGGCACAGGTGGATGAAATAATGAAGATTTTCGGCTAGTGTTTAGATGTCACCTCGATTCTGGATGAATCTCTCACCCTTTATTTCTGTGCCATTATGTTATTTCACCCATGTGTCTATTATATTATCGCATTCTGCCATGTATTAAAAAATATGTTTATATATCTCATTGTGTAGGTTACAAAAATAATTTGTTGCAGGTAAATGCATCAAGATAAGAACTCTGGAAGAGGCTAAAAAGGAAAAGTTGAGCTACCACTACCAGCAAATACAAAAAGAGTAAGGTAACAGTTACTTAACACCTACATGATGAGGATTACATTAGGTGCTTTATTTACATTATATTATTAAATCAACAAATACTCTTGTTTCTAGATAAAGAAACTCAAGAAGTGGGAAGTAAGTTTCACGAAATGACAGAACAAGTAAATGCTGAAGCAGATATTCAAACCAAAAGCTCATACATCTGTCCACACTGCACAAAATATCAACTTGCTCATGTCCTACAATGTGGTTGCTCTTGTTTGTGTCAGTAAATCACATGACTTCAAACCGTTTCTGATTATAATAAAGAAAAGTAAACAGTTGCTTAATTGTACTGCTAACATCTAAGAGGTGATGAGATATCACTCAGAATCATCCAGATGCCCCTGTTGTCAGTGGAAGAAACAGGGAAGAAAATTAGATACAGGGAGGATTTTCTATACTCCCTGGATCTTCTCAGACTGTGGGCAAACAGTACAATAAAGAGGAATGTCAAGCAATTGTAACCTCAGAGTTTTGGTGTCATGTTCACAGTGAGCATACTCATTGGAAATAAAAGCTTATTAAGTCCAGCTTCTTACTCTGAGTATTTTGGACTCAGAAAACACAAAATGATGACAAACAGCAGGTTGATACCTAGGTATTTAAAAGCATATATGCATTCAATAGAGTCTAATTTCCTTAGTCTCAAAGTAAATGCATGGATTTTGTGTATTTTACTGCTCAAATATTGCATGGCAGAAAGGTGTATAGTTAGATATTTGGTGTGCTTTTTAAACAAGCTCCATTAACAGTATTCATTCATTCAACAAACATTTGTCATGATAAGACCCATCCTGCAGTCTAATCTCAACAAAGCTACCAAGTGACCCTAAAAACATTGATCATGCCAGTCAATCAGGATTTCAAAACCCTCCAATTGTTTCCAGACTCACTTGGAATAAAAACCGAAGTTGCCATAATGTTCTCATAATCCAGCAATCTCTCCCACATCGTTACCTCTTTGATCTAATCTCCTTCCATTCCATCTCTGTTATGAAGCTCTAGCCAATGCACCTTGAACGCACTAGGCAAGTTCCCAGTGCAGAACCTTTGCACTCATAGCTCGCTTTTCCAGGAATATTCAACATGCCTCACCCCTTCACCTCTTTCAGATCAAATATCACCTTATCAGGAGGCCTTTCCTGTCACATGATTTAAAATTAACAGCCTCATCCACCCTCACATTCCGTTACCCAATTTATTTTTATCCATAGCACTTATGACCTCCATCAATATATATTGCCTGTCTTTCCTATTAGAACAAATCTACACAAGGGCAGGGGTTATTGTCTGTTTTGTTCATAATGGCATCCCAATCACCTGGAATTATACCTAGCACTTAGTAGGAACTCAGTAAATCTTTGTTTAATGTATGGGTATGTTAATGTATGGATAGAGGAATTCATGGGAGGATCTAGGAGAAGAGAAATACAACCAAAGGACCATAGGCAGGACCAATTTTGGGTTTTAGAAATAGAAACAAGAATCAAGGAACATGGGGACAAAAGATATGGAATGAGGGCAGGGAGGGAAGCAAAAGCTGGAGGTTTAGAGAGTGAGCCAAATAAACTGTGAAGTTTGTACTCCATTGTAAGTGCAATAGGAAGTTTTTTGAGGATTATAAGGGGGAAAGCATGAGATTGAATTTATATTTTAAAAACTTAACTCAGCTCTTGTGTAGAGAATTAATTACATGAACATAAAAATAGAACCACTGCAAAAGACAAGGTGAAAACAGTGGTGACTCGTACCAACAGGACAGTATTGAAAAGAGTCTGGTATATTTGGGGGAGACTTTTTAAAAGTTGCTGAAGAGCAAGGCAACTTGTATTGCTGAAATCAATTTATGGTGTGATTGTTCTTTCTTTCAACTCATAATTACTGAGCACCTGAAGAGATTTGTTAGGTACTGTGGGGAATACAAAGGTGGCTTATAATCAGTCATTTGTATGATTGCATTGGCTTAGTATTTTCTCCTTGGAAATTTGGTTGGAATTATCATAAAGTACTGCCAGTGAGGAAGAGAATTAACATTCATGGACAACCCACAGGAATAGACGCTTTACATGTTATCTTATTTAATCCTCCTACCGGTCCTGACAAGAACATACCATATCTCCCTTTTTCAGCAGAGATGACTGATAGTGGTGCTAGGATTCATAAAGTGGAATTTCTGGCTTCAAATACTCCTCTTTTGTTTCCAAACTAGATTCTGTATTGCAATAATCATGACTTCAGAAGGTTACCCTATTTGGAAACACACATGCATATGTAAATTCACGTGCATAAAAGAGAAAAAATAGTCAAACTTTTAATTAAACAACATAATCTTAAGGAGATGTTATAGCTATTTCATGAATATATTTTGAAAGACTCCAATGTTTTAGCTGTAATCTAATATTATTCTTGGTCCTTAATTATTCCGAATCATTATTTACTTTAACCTCTACTTTAACCTCAGGCATAAGTAAAATAGTTCTTTCAATTTAGCATGATTCATCTTCATACTTCAAGTTAAAAATATTTCCTGTGGCATGTTTCTAATGATCTAGAGGCCAGAATTAAAGTACTGTCTTTGTTTTTTTTAATCCTGTGAGGAAAAACAAATCTAGAACTTTACTTAAAATTAATCAAAGAGTGTGAAATATTTTACCTTTTGGAAGTCTGCTCTCAACCTCAGTTACACTATGAAAATACTGCCCAAAAAGGAAAAATATTAGTCTCTTTCATCCATTCCTAATTCTTCTGATTCTCCTTCTACATAACAGTGCCAAGTAAAAAGTAAGAAATACCTTCTAATAAAGACACCGTAATAAATTTGTACTATCTATTGTTACTACAATTTTTTTCTTGCATTGTATTAAATTCAATCCACAAATGAATCCTGTCTAGGTAAAATCCATTATATCTAATTACTATATTTTATATAATGTGCTGTTTATTCGGCCTATTACACTTTTTTTTCTCAGATACTGCTCAGCTCTCTCCCTGATTCATTGAGTTTCATCCCTAACATATCCTCCAAAACAAGGCTTTCCCTGACCAAAACTCTATTTAAAATAGCACCTACCATCATTCCTTCTCCTCTCCCTCTGTTTTCTTATTTTCATATTACATAAACCCTGACATTATATCTTATATTTATTTGTGTGGGTTTATTTTCTGTTTCCCCAGATTTGAGGATCATGGCTTCGAGGAGCCTCTCTATTGCCCACCTCTCTATTTCCATTATCTGTAGCAGCAATTATAGTGGGAGAATCTAAATAAGCTTCAGAGGTTGAACAAAACATTCTTCTTAATGCACAGGAGGAATTTGTCCTAAGTATTTATTTAAATAAAATGTATCCAGTGACTAAAACCGTACATCTGAACGAAAACACAGTCCCAGTCTAGCTAATCTGAATGCCAGGTATGAGGTTATTGTTCCTACGCTGCCTTCTGAAAATATGACAGCTTCAAAGGGACTAGTCCTCCAGATTGTTTTATACACACAAGAGGTGTATTTTCTTTTATCTATTTCTAAGCTCTCCTCTTTGTAAATCCAAAATAGAAACATGGCTTAATTTTCATGTAACAATTTTTCCCCATTGAAGCGTCAGCAGAGATTACTAAGCAGCTTTTCTTTTAATAAGAGATTTTAAATGGCTTTCTAAAAACTCGGAAAATTCATTCATTCTTCAATTAAATATTGTACCCCTATGATGGGACAAGGCTGAGTCTGAGCACTGCGAACAATTTAAAGATAAATAACGAGTCTCTGTGTTACACTCTCATGGAAGTCATAAAAGAGACAAATAAATGAATATAATTTTAGTTAAGAAGTGATAAATGCATGATTGGCATCATAATATTCTAATACAGGCAGCATATCTGATAAATAAATCATAATATAGTACAAAGAAAAAGATATTTGGCTCCAAAGCTGGGTTCAGATCTGAGATCTACAATTTCTTTTCTATGTGATCATGGGAAGTGACCTTATGTCTCTGAACATGTTTCCTTAGAAAAATGGTGATATCTGTATCTGCCTTGTAGGGATGGCAGATTAATACTGATTTGCTTTTCAGACTATAAAACAATTATTTATTTCCATTTTTCCTATAAAAATTAGAGTGCCCTTAGGGTAACAAACTTTCCTAGGGACTTGCATATATCTAAAGCTCATATTAGTTGTACAAGGCAGCTGGTATTTTATTCTTGTTCTCAACTCCAGTGATACTCAAATCATATGGCTCATTTAAACCATATCAAATGCTGGTGCACACATCTCTCATTGACTCTATTTAATTGCTGTTGCCTTGAGAATTGAGTCCATTTGTAGCTCAAATGGCTTTTCATCTCTGGCACCCTCATTAAATAATTTCCACTAACCAGACTAGTTGATGGAAGGTTTCTAGGTTAAAATATCAATTTATTTTCATTTTTATCCAAGTAATATTACAATCACAGCAAAAAAAAAAAAAAAAAAAGCAGAGAGTATAACATACTGTTTAGCCTTGGAATCAGCAAGGACTAGGTTTGAAACCCAGTTCCAGCTAATCAGCTTTGAGACTTTTGCTCTTTTTGGTGCCCCAGAGGCTGAATGCCAAGGACTGTTTCTCCTGTGACAGCTGGAAACTCTCGGGTTAGGCCAATAGAGATGCCATCAGGAGGTCTAAGTGGAGGAGGAAAGAGATTGGGCTACTTCACTACCTAGGCACTGGGTCATCAGTAGTAACACTGTCCTTCCCATAATCACCGAGAGCCTTTTCTGCATAGCTTCAACTCTGAATGAGGTTTGATACTTTGATACTCTATTTTCCTCCTTACCCATCAGGCCTAATGGTGGCAAGGCTTTCCTATCACTTCTAGTCCCTAGATGTCTCATGATCCCTCATTTCTATTCTTTACCTATAGCTGTATAAATAGTCCATTCATTAAAGCCGCTTGGTCTAAATCTCCTGGGAAAAATTCTATTTCCTGTGATGCAATTATCTTGCAGTCCACAGAATATTTTTGGTACATATTAAGTGCTCAATAAATTGTAGCTAGTGTTGTTATTAGAAAGTAGGCCATACCTAGTGATCATGTAGTCAAGATAGGCCAACGTGAATTGCTACTGCAGATATACATTCAACAACGCTGATCTTGTACCATGTTCCCCTCATCTTTCCAGGGATCCACATATAGATGGTATCAACAAGCAAATGTAATAGAAATATTCTGTATGAATTTATGTAAAAGTACAATTTATTTTTAAGGAAATCATCTGAGTTGCCCATCTGAATCTTTCCCACAAGCACCAAGACATTTTATTTTCATTATTGGAGGCCGATATTGATGCTAACAAGATTTTTTTCAACTTGTGCTGTCTATCTTTGAAATGATAGAACAAAAATTAGATTTTAAGTGATATTTTAAATTATGAAAAGTAAAAGTAGTAAAAGAGAAGAAGTATAAATGCAAACAAACCAAATCTAAAACAAAATAAGAATCACAAAGAAAATAGGCACGGCCCTCTGCAACACTAAGTTAATATGAGATTTCCATAGTTGCGCTTTGTTTTGATGTTGCTTAGGTTCTGGGAGGAGATAGATATCCTATTTATAGATCTGGTATTTGCATAATTCCTTGAAACTTATGTTAATGGGGGTACTAGTATTTTATTATTAAACAGAGTAGGATGATTAGCAGGAGATAAATTGAGACACACCTAAATTGCCAAGCATATATATTTTTCTGTTCTCTGAAGATGACCAAACAAAATTAGAAAGAAGACAATAAAAAGAAAGTCAGAGACAAACAATGCAATTTAAAAATTTGGAAAAGACTCAAATAGACATTTCTCCAGAGAAGATAAACAGATGGCCAAAAAGTAGATGAAAAGATGTTCAACCTCATTAGCTATTAGGGGAATGCAAATCAAAATGAGATACCATTTCAAAAACCATGAGAATGGCTAAAATTCAAAGAATGGAAAATTACAAGTGTTGGAGAGGATGTAGAAAAATAAGAATACTCATTCATTGCTAAGAAAATGGTGCAGCTGCTGTGGAAAATAGTTTGGCAGTATAGAACTACTACATGACTGAGCAATCCCACTTCTAGGTATATATCCAAAAGAACTGAAAGCAAGGATTCAAGTAAATATTTGCTCACCAGTGTTCATATCCACATTATTCACACTTGTCAAAGATGGAAGCAACCCAAGTGTCCATCAACCAATGAATGGATAAATACTATGTGGTATATACACATAATGGAATATTATTCAGCTATAAAAAGGAAGAGAGTTCTGATACATGAGACAATATAAACGCACTTTGAAGACATCATGTTGAGTAAAATAAGCCAGACAGAAAAGGAAAAATATTGTCTGATATCACTGTTATAAAGTAATTAGAGTAAACCAATAGAGGCCTGGACGCTGGAATATAGGTTACCAGAAGAGGGAATAGGGATAGAAAATAAGGGGCTAAGGCTTAAAAAGTACCAAGCTTCTATTTGGGACAATGGAAATGTTTGGATAGTGGATATTGGTGATGGTAGTAGAACATTGTGAACGTAATTAACAATGAATTATATATTCAAATGTGATTAAAAGGTAAAATTTTAGGTTGCATTTATATTATTAGAATAAATTTTTTAAAAATCCATGGAATTACACAATATGAACAGTGAACCCTAAATTAAACTCTGGACTATAGTTAACAATATAATTATAAAAAGAGCTTTCATCAATTGTAAAAAATGTACCACACCAAAACAAATTGCTAATAATAGGGTGGTATACAAGTACCCTATATTTATGCATAACTTTTCTGAGAACCCACAACTTCTCTAATTAAGTAAATAAATAAATTGTCTGAAAACCCACAACTTCTCTAATTAAGTAAGTAAATAAATAAAGTGTCTGAAAAACCACAACTTCTCTGATTAAGTAAGTAAATAGTCAGGTATAATAATTACCCAAGTCTGCCCTGTATCCATTCTCTGTCCTCCTCAGAACTAGAAGCTGTCACTTACACCTGAGCCTGGAGTCCTGACAGTTTGCATGGTAATAACAGTTTAGAGTAATGCTGGAAGAGGAAGTAGGTATAGGAAAGGGTAAAATAATTTAGAGTTAAAAGGACCCAGGCACTAGGAAAAAGGTTAAAGTGGAAGTCTGATAAAAGCCAGAGTGGTAGGAGGCACTCTCAGAAAGTTTGAAGGACATAAAGGAATGTCTCATAGTGTGGGGACACAGAACTTATCCTTGGTTTTAGTGCAGTGGAACCAGGAGATCAGCAAAGGAGGCTGGCTAAACTAAGGTTACAAACCCAGCATTCCAAGGACCTCCAATTTCCCAACTCTGTAATGTTTACATGTCTAAACTTACATGTGATTTCACTCTTATTTACCAATGGTGCTTTTTATCCTAAATTATCAATGGAAAAAAATGATGTTGTTAACATAGAAAGTAAGCTTCTGTTATTTCACTGAGTAAAAGGAATACTAAGGTAAGAAACTTTAAAATCAGAAGTACATTTGAGTAATAAAAGACTTCTAAAATTTTAGCCTGAAGGATTAATTTGAATGATAGTTACATTGTTACTAGATATAATAAAATGACTAGCATTTTTTAAAAGTCCTAGTAACATTTTTAGGGCATTGTACTTTAAAATGCTTGTTGAAAATTAATGATTGGCCTTTGGCATTTTCAACTAATGTTCTTGATTATAAAGATTTGAAGATTTAATGTTTCAACTGAATCCAGGATCGCTAGCATCAGGATATACATTTTTAAAGTACCATTTAGTAACCAGAATTATGTAACACTCCTCAATATTGTTCCTTAGAAGTGTCTTCAGGAGCTCCTGTGACAAAAAGACATAGAAACAAGGGCTGAAGGGATGGATTGTTGGAAATTTGACTGGAGAGTGATAAAAGTCTCCATTAAATGTTGTTCAATTTTTGTTGAATTTACATTTCTACCTTGGATAAAAATTTAAATGTGGATTAATTTTCACAATTTATCTGGCAGGTATTACATTTTATGGTGCTAAACTCAATTTTTGAATAGGATGGAGTATTAATGCTGTTGTTATAATTTTATGTCCAGAAACTAAAACAGTGCCTAGCATTTAATGAATATTTGGTAATTGAACACTCAGGGGAGTGAATGATCTATCAAATTCTGAGGCATTTACAAATAGGTGAGTCTAAAAAATCTGTGTGATATTATTTTCTTGGGACACTAGTTTTTAAATAATCAATGATTTTCCCTTAAATCTATGTTTTTATTTCTGTTGTAAACACATCGACTATTCAAAAGTGAAGATGTAATATATAATAAGCCCACCATCCAAATTCAACAATTGTTAAAATTTGGCCAGGTTTGCCTGGTCTATATATCTGTTGCTAAATTGTTTTAAAGTAAATTAGAGACATCTTGACCTTTTCGCACTAAATGTTTAAGTGTTCATCTCTAACAATCCAAGACATTTTTCCTACATAGACATGATGCCATTTAAGGGTATATTTTAAATATCTTATAAAAATGTTTACTATGTCCTAGCCACCAAGTCCAGTGCTTTTCCTACATTGTTTTTTTTTTTTTGGTTTTTTTTTTTTCCCCATAGCAGCCCATGAAATAGTTGTCATCCTTTTACAGAAGGATTTAGGAACATGCTCCATTGTCACAGAGCTCTACTAGAGACCGGTGACCTCAGGTCAGGACTCTTAATAACACAGTTGCTCTCCTCTTGGCTATGGAAGCATGTTTTAAGGTGAACGACACCCTTCTCTTACTAACCTTCCCATTAATTGTACCCTGAAAGTAAAGATCTTTTTCTCTGCCATTCCCTTACTTTAACTTTTGAAAAGAATAGTTTATATTAAGTAACCCCATTTCCTCATGTCTTATTGATTCATCTTACCCCCAGGAGATTCACTTGCAAAAAAATACATTTAATTCCTAGTTCTAAGTATGGTAACTGTCTCTGTGACACTTGACTGAGATGGAATCACAATACCCCTCTATTTACATATATAAACTTTGGAAAGTTATCTAACCTCCCTGAGACTTAATTTCTTTATCTGTAAAATTGGGGGTAATAATAGTTACCACTGCCTAGGACTGTGGTGGAAATTAAATGAATTAATAGATGCGAAACTCCTAAAATAGGGCCTGCTCCATAATAAGAACTAAATAGATGTTAGCTATTATTATTTCCTTATATATTTTATTTCCTATTTCTTGGAATACTTCTTTTTCCTTGGCATTCATGAAAATTGTGTCTTCAGGTTCTCTTCCTCTTTCCCCATATATGCTCAACAAATTCTCCCTCTTAACACTTATATGATATGATTTCTAAAAGTTCAATGCTTATTGTACTTCTTTTGTATTTTTTTTATACCTTGCCTGGGATTGATCTCATCAGTTTCTATGACTCTAGATTCTAAATTATATGTATATGTCTTCTAAAACTGCATCTATATCTCAGAACTGTCCTGAGGCCATTCAACTGCCCAATGGGCATTCGTACCTCATTATTCTGTAAGGGTCTCTCAGACTAAGTCTAATCAACACCATTTTCCATCTACAGTGTATCCAAGGCAAATAAATCTTCACCTCTCCTTGCCTTAATTCTGTCATAGAAGAAAATTTTAGTCTAGAGATTTTAGAATGATTCTTTAAAATGCATATATATGTAAGCTTGTATTCATGTAATTTTTACTAGTTACATAATCTTTTGTCAATTATATCCCTGAAATGGCATCTGTATCTTTACTTTTCCTAATGTCTGCATCATAGTTTCTTAGTTAAAGCAGTTTTACCTCAAGGGAATTTTAAGGAAATGTGGGTATAAAGTATGTGTGTGTGTGTGTGTGTGTGTGTGTGTGTGTGTGTGTGTGTGTGTGTGTGTGTGCTGTGCATGGTGTTTGGATTTCATAATGATCTTGAATGAGAGAGCAAGCATTTTTGCTGATTCTCAGGTACAGGGCAAATGTGATGCCTTTCTTCTCCTGTTACTGTGGTGTTTTTGAATATGCATCTTGATAAACATATTATGACATACCTCCCTTTTATTTCATATTCTTAAATTATATAAGAGCATTGTTTTTGTGTATGTGTGTATATGGGAGAATACTATGTGAATTCTATTTCAGGCCAGTTATGGCAGCATTATAAAGTATTTATTACACAAAGGTGTGCTGGTTTGAAACTGTTACGTACCCCAGAAAAGCCATGCTCTTTTTTCTTTAATGTAATTTTATTGATATATAGTATATATTCACATATTATATAATCATCCAGATTGAATAATCAGTGGTTCACAGTATCATCATATAGCTGTGCATTCAGCACAATAGAGTTTGGAACACTTTTCTTATTGCAAAAAGTTAAAATAAGAATAAATATAAAAATAGAAGTGAAAAAGAACACCCAAAACATTCCATGCCCACCCCTCATTATTTGTTTATTTGGGTCTTTTTTTTCTTACTCACTTGTCCATACACAGGATAAAGGGTGTGTCAATCACAAGGTTTTCACAATCACACAGTCATACCTTAAAAGCTCTACAGTTATTCAATCATCTTCAAGAATTAAGGCTATTGGGTTACAGTTCAACAGTAACCCTCTAGCTACTCCAATACACCAAAAACTGACAGTGGTTATCAATATACTGCATAAGAATAACCTCCAGAATGACCTCTTCACTCTATTTGCAATCTCTCAGCCAATGAAACTTTATTTTGTCTCATTTCTCTTCTCCCTTTTGGTCTAGAAAGCGTTCCCACGTCCATGTTTCCAGGGTTAGGCTCATCCCTAGGAGTCATGTCCCATGTTGTCAGGAAGATTTATATCCCTGGGAGTCATGTACCACATAGGCAGAGAAGGCAGTGAGTTCACCTGCAGAGCTGGCTTAGAGAGAGAGGCCAGATCTGAGCAACAAAAAAGGTTCTCTGGGGGTGACTCTGAGGCATAATCATAAATGGAGTTGGCTTCTCCTTTGCAGGAATAAGTTCCATAAGGGCAAGCCTCAAAATCAAGGGCCTGGCCCATCAAGTTGGCAGTCTCTAATGACTGGGAGAATGCCAGGTCTTCCCCAGGTGAGAAAGTTTAATATTTCCACCTTTTCCCCCATTTTCTAAAGCAGACTTTGTAAATACTTTAAAATCAGCTTCCCAGATTACTCTGGGATATATCAAGGCACCCTCCCAACCTAAAAACCAACAAAGCCTCTCTCCCAATTCAAGGTTCCATGTACTTATGGTGTTTGAATAATCTGACCATACAAGCTAGATTAGATAGTGTGCTACCAAAAATATAAATTTTGCAACAGATAAACATCTCTTCCTTTGGTCTCACACAGACGTTGAAGTTTTAAAATACAGTCAATACTATCCTTTACCCTTCAGTCTGCTTTACTTTCTTCCTACTTAGATCAGCTTCATTCACGTCTCTAATTGAAGTAAGATCACTTCATTGTTTCTAACAGTTGCTGTATGGGGTAATGCTGAAAGTCATAGCCACAGAACTCTAACTCTGAGTCTCAGGAATCACACAAATACTCGACACACAAATATCTGAAATTCCAAGGAAACACAAAGTTATACACAAAGAGCTCAGCATCTCAGAATTTAGAAATAATAGTTACAATTCTGAAATAGATGTGACTGCTAAAAGAACTTACAGTCTAGGACCCTATACAATAGGCCTTCACCTGATAATCTACATTCTCAAATTCAATTGTCACAGTTTGCATGTTAGAGTTAGTCCATGCTAGTGAGGTGCAATAATATTTGTCTTTTCGTTTCTGGCTTATTTCATTCAACATACTGTCCACAAGTTTCATTCACCTAGTTGCATGTCTCAAGTCTTCATTCCTTCTTGCTAAAGCCATACTTTTTTTAAAAAGTCATACTCTTTTAATCCATTCTTGTGGGATATTTTAATTAGGCTGTTTCCATGGAGATGTGACCACACAATTATGAGTGGGATCTCCTTTTGATTAAATTATTTCCATGTAGATGTGACCCCATCTATTCAAGGCGGGTCTTAATTAGCTTGCTGGAGTCCTTAAAATAACTGACATGAAGGGCAAATACCTAGATGCAGACATTTGGAGATGCTTGTAAAGCCAACATAGAAAGCCACTGAAATCAGTGAAAGCAGTGCAACCCAGGAGCAAAGGAGAGGAGATACCAGCCATGTGTCTTTGCAGCTGACAGAGAAACTCTAGACTTCACTGAGTGAAGATAATCCTCTTGCTGATGCCTTAATTTGGGTATTTTTATGACCTTTGAACTGTAAATTTGTAACTGAATAAATCCCCTTTCTAAAAGACAATCTGTTTCTGCTATATTGCATTCTGGCAGCACTAGCAAACTGAAATGAAAGGAGATATAGGACCTGATAAGTTTGAGAATTACTGATATTCACAGTCACCACTCCAATCAAGGCCGCCACAATTTCTGTAGATTCCCCTAAACAAAAAGATCTTGCATAATGCTTAACACATTGGCTGACATCAGGTTTCCACTGAGTGAAAATTTGGTGAATGAATTATGGCTAGGTGGATAGATGATTTTCATACTCTACTTTATCACATTCTAATTATGCCTCCAATCCCATCTTCTAAATACATTTGTTCATGTCATTCCCCTATTGAAGACTGTCCTGTGCTTCTTCATACTGAATATTCACAGAAGACACTTTAAAAACTAACTCCCATGTTCCTTTTTAGCATTATTCCATTTGTCCATTTAATAACTGTTTACTGAACATTCCCTGTGCATCAAGCATTGTGCTAGACTTTGGTACAAAATGGCAAAGGAAAATGGTGCTGCCCTTGTAGACATTATAGATTAGCATGTGAAGTAGACATTAATGAATAGTCACAAAAACAAATTCAAAATATCAACTCTGGTAAATGCTATGAAGAAAAGGCTTAAAAGGGAAGGATTTGCTGGTTGAAGAAGTATCTGGATCCTTATTATTTAGAGTGTGGCCCATGGATTATCAGCAAATGAATCATTTGGGGACTTTCAAAAATGCAAAATATCAATCACTTCTCAGACTTACTCAATCATGGTTGGTATTTTAACAAGGTTCCACTGTCCCTGCTCTACACTATCTATTGGTTATATCCCAAAAAGTCCTAAGAGTTTTCTATCTTTATGCTTGTTTTCCTCCTGTTTCTCTGTCTATAGTTTCTTTTTTTTTTTTTAAGTGTATTTATTGTCCTTTTCCTTTATTTCTTATCCTAGATACTACTACTTTTGGAAAGCTCCTCTGACTTCCCTAGTTTGCTTTCATCATGTTTATCAGTTTTGTTGAAACTCCTGTTAACTGAAATTGCCTGTCAATCTCCCTACTTACTGCAAACACTGGGTAATTAGGAACCAACAATCTCTTGATCATTCTTGTACCCCCAATACCTAACAGAATTCCTAGCTCATGGTAGGTGTCCAAAAACTATATGTTGACTGAGAGAAAGATAAAGAATGAGAGAAAATAGTTCTAGGTTTTGAGATTTACATGAGTGATATATCAAGGAGGTGGTATTTGAGAAGCATCTGTTTTGTTCTGTTTTTCTACTCATTTCTATTGTGTGCTCCCCAAACACAGGTGGTAGGTGTTTTCTTCATGTCAAATGTAAAATCTAGTCTAAGTCGTGTTTCCCAAATTTAACATTTGACATCGTTTATCTATTTTTTGCATTTAAGTCATTGTAAGGTATTCATGCAAAGTTGAGTAGAATAAAGAAAGATAATAAATAGTTCTTAGTCATTTATTCTATGCTTGGAAATATTCCAGCTACTTTACATACATTATCTCATGTAACTTTTATAGCAATACTGAGAGTTAAGTAATACTGTCATTTGACAAATGGGAAAATAGAAAATAAGAGAGGATAAGTGACTTGTTAAATGCAACACAATTAATAACTGGTGAGGTTGGAGGCTGCACCCAGGTCTGAGTGAATTTGTTCATATTCCACTGGAATACTATGGTGACTATGAAAAGATAACCTTACCTCATAACTGTAAGTAGAATACATGTAAAAACTTGGGATCATTTTTCCCCTTTTGGACATGGTGAAGGATATCTTATTTTCCTAAGTGATTACTTCACTCATCTGTTATTTCTGTTGTCATATTAACATATCCTAAGGATATGTCTTATTTAAGCTCATTCCATTTTCTTCTGTATGCATAAGTATCTGAGGAACCGTATAATTTGTTTCCGTCTACACCAAAGTTTTTTATGCCTAATATTTACCATATAGAGTTATTTTACTATACAGAGTAAAAATATTGTATTCTAAAAGAAAGAATATAATAGCTTATATCAATGAGTGCTCATTATCCTCTTTCACTTATGTATGTAAAAGAATCTGAGATAAACACATTTAATAAAAAAATAATTTAGGGAAGATGAATCTTTATGAGTCTTTTGTAATGTCTTTTTTTTCTTTTACTAATGGTGGGGAGTTGATTTATTCATCCTAAGGTAAAATTCATATTAACTGAAGTACATAATATTGATTTTTATCTACAAAAGATATTTTTACACATTCAATAGAAAGCAGGTTATGACTCAGTGTCAAGCATTATCAATTCATTTGCACTGAGTTTTATAAGAATCTTTGTTCCATTCAAGGATGAAAAGAATGTCACATTTCCTCATAGGTGAAGATGAATGCAAAATATGCCTCAGGTAATTTATGCATTCAAAATTGCAAAAAGATAATTCTTGAAATCTCTTATAGGTAGCTGTTTCATTACATTTTAACTCTCTGCAATGTTGCAGAGGACAAATTAAATGAAAACATTTATTTTGCAAAAGATGATCTGTCAACTTCATAGAACGGAAAACAATCATGTACCTAATATTCACAGTAATACGTGTCTTATCAGAGTCCTTCACTTTTCTTGTCATATTTTCAAATTCCATATTCATTGATACTGTCCTTAAAAAAAAATCACATGTGAGGAAAGTGAAGTGAAAAGTATCTGAAGTTATTCAGAACACTAGTGGCTGTATGCTTAAAGAATCCAGCTTTGGCCAGTTTGGTGGATCAAGTTGATCATCTTCAGTGAGAAGAAAAGGAAAAGCAAAAGGAGAAAGAAAATGGATAACAACATCCACTTTGAAAACATTTATCTAAAACTTATTCTGTGCTAAGCACTTCATAACTACTGCAAGTACAGAGAGCAGGGGAATGTGCTCCTTATGCCAAAGAGACAGATGCTTATGTAAGTAATTACAGTATGTAATAAATGTGATTCTATAATATCAGGTAATATCTATAGATTGGTTAGCAGAGTGGATGGCACATGGGAGGCCCTCAAAAAATACTAGGCCGTTATTATATTTGCAGTTTTCCAGCAGTTGAAAAAATTGAATTGAAAAAATATTTTGCAATTATTTTCAGCAGTTATAAAATATATACATATGTATTATAGATGTTTCATGCCATATATATATTATTATTGAAAACATTTTTGAGTGACCTCTTATTTTCAACAAATATTCCCCTTTTATACTTCCCTTCTCCTCTCTTACCCACTCTGTCGGCAACCTGCTTTCTATTTCTCATAAATGATATCATACAATTTTTGTCCTTATGTGTTTTGCTTATTTCATGAGCATAAAGTTTTCAGAGTTTTTCCATATTGTAGTATTGTCTCACAACTGCATTTTTGCAGGACAAATAGTCCTGTGTGTATGCACCACATTTTTTTTATGCATTCATTTGTTAATGGACACTTGGGTTATTCTAACTTTCGACTATTATGAATAATGCTGCTATAAACATTGGTGTACAGATATCTGTTTGAGACCCTGTTTTCATTCTTTTTGGGTATATACCTAAAAGTGGGATTACTGAGTCATATGGTAATTCTATCTTAAACATTTTGAGGGAACCACCATATTGCTTTCTACAATGGCTGTACCGTTTTACATTCCCACCAACGATGCATAGAGTTCCAATTTCTCTGCAGCCTCTCCAGAAATTATTTTCCATTTTTGAAAAATAATAGCCATCCTTGTGGGTGTGAGATGGTACCTCATTGTGGTTTAATTTGCATTTCCCTAATGGCTAATGGCAAAATCATATATTTTTGAAGTTAAGAAAAGGAAGTAATGTATTGTACCTGGGATGAGAAAGGAAAGCCAATGAAATACTCACAAAATAGATGAGAAAATAAGTAGATCTTATTTAAGAGTAGGATCATACTCAGATGAGATGAGGAACAGAATTTTGAACCAGAGCATATGAAGAATGGTTTGCTTACTCTTGAGAAAAAGGGTTTTACATATTAAAGTCTTGAATGTGAGAGAGCCCACCCGTGGACTTTCTTAGGTCCTTGCTCTTTCCATGAGGAGAAAAGTCTGTATGGTCAAGGGTATGATTGCACCCAGAGCCTGCATTCCATCTTTTAGACTATGTTCTAGGTACCCAGGACTGTGGGGTTCTCTGTCCAAACAGCCCTTGCCTACCTCCAGGATTTGCATCACCTCTTTCCAACTCTGTCCTACTGAGCACAGACCACAGACCACAGATGATGCCACCGTTGCCATAACTATATTACCAATGGTTGCTAAGGGGTAACTAGTTGTGGAGACTATGGCTGGAGCATGGACAAATGGGCTGGGCGTCTACATGTGTGTCCTCTGGACCACTCATAGTGTGAGATGGAATCTGAAAGTAGGAGGAACAGAACATGGATCAGAGGCTGAGGATTAGGGGTATTTCTCATTATGTTGATACATTTTAAAGAAGAATTCCAAGAGAGAAGAAGAACTCTAAATTCAAACTGAACCTTCAAGATAATTTTCAAGGTATATTTATCAGGTGGGAAGATAGGATCTTTCAACAGTTTGATAGTTAACTTACAGTTTATAGTTACTTGAGACACATGAGAGGCAGACCTCCATTTGGACTCTTTCTCCAGGACCTGGAAACATAAGGGTGGTCCTGTGACCCTAACCAAAAAGAAAAGTAAGCCAGTCCTACCTTATAGCTCTATGTGGCAGCAAGCAAGAAAGGAGAAATATGTGGCAGGAGAGGGAAGGATAACAAGGAAAGCACCATTAAACCAGAAAACAGGGGACTGCAAGGGCAGTTCAGTGGTAGAATTCTCGCCTGTCACTCAGGAGGCCCAGGTTCAATTCCTGGCCCATGCACTTCCCCCAAACAAACAAACAAGCGAACAAACAAAAATGAACAAAAATTCAACAAATGGAGCTGCAATAACGGGATACTCACATGGAAAGAATGAAATGTGACCCTTGACATACAGCATACAAAAAGAAAATGACATAAAAATACTACAAAGGACTGGGGTTTATCCTATTAGACAGTGTGATGATAGACAAAAAATGACCCCCGAAGACACCCATGCTCTAATCCCGGGAACATGTAAACTTATGCTGCAGGTATGATTAATGTTATAGACTTTGAGATGGTGAAGGAAGATCTGTTCTATTTTCATGAGTTCCCAAAAGTTAAGCACCTTTCCTAGATATGGTCAGAGAGATGTGAGGATGGAAGAAGAGTTAGAGAGATGCTACATTGTTGGCTTTGAAGATGGAGGAAGGGGGACCCTGTCTCATACTTCTGACCTCCAGAATGAAAAGGTATATTTATTTTATTTTAAGCTGCTAAATCTATGGTAATTTGTTACAGCAGCAATAGGAGAATAATATAGTCAACATTACTGAAAGCGTCTCCAGGAAATTTTATTAAGGGCTAAACAAATAAACTCTTGTTAAAACCTATAGGAAGGACGGGCCACAGTGGCTCAGTAGGCAGACTTCTTGCCTGCCATGTCGGAGACCTGGGTTTGAGTCCCAGTGCCTACCCATGCAAAAGAAAAACAAACAAAAACAAAAAACAAACAAACAAAAAACCTATAGGAATGATTTAGTCACAAATAATAGGCAACATAGTTTAAGTAAGTGGTAGTTTTTTTCTGACCTAACAAGAAGTCCAGAAATAGGAAATCAAGGCTCAAGTGGCTGTGCAATGATCCAGAATCCTTCTATCTTTCTGCTTTGCCATCCGAACAACTCAGTTTTCATAGTCATGGCCACAAGGTGACTGCTCAAAATATCATAGTTATATTCCAGATAGGAAAAAAAAAAGAACAGTTAAAACACAAGGGAGGATCTTAGCAGACAGAGGAGGTCTTCCTTTCAAAAATATTTTCCAAGGGGTGCACAGTAGTTTAGTGGTTAGAATGCCGGCCTTCCATGCGGGAGACCTGGGTTCGATTCACGTATCATGCACCCAAAATAATATATATATATATATATATATATATACACACACACACACACACATATATATATATACACATATATATATATGTATATATATATATATTTTTTTTTTCCCCAGAGGCTCTACCCAACACTATGCTTAAATCTCACTGGCCAGGAATAGGTTATCTAGTAAACTCCTAGCTAAAAGAACTCTGAGATGGTCAATATTTTATGTGGAGACATTGCCAGTTCTAATAAAATCATGATTGTAAGGAAGAAGAAGGAAAGTAATATAGGGAAAATAATACAGTTTTCTGAATTGCAGGGTTTCACAAATTCTCTAATAATTTAGTGTAAATTGTGATTCTCCAAGGGGAATATAAAGTACAGTATTTCCAAAATTTATTTGAACATCAATAAATAAGTTTATTTTCAATGGAAGAAAATCTCACCCAGATAGTGTCCAGGCCCTGTTTTGAAAACACTATTTATTTTAGGGAAGGTGTGCTTTTGAAGGATTCTGAAAATGGGACAGGCCTGATCCAATAGCACTCGGATAGCAGAAGGGTCACGAGGTATCGGAAGACAGCCCTTTGGTATATCCTATGCCCATGCTGCACTCCAGGTGTTCAAACGCAAGGACAGGAGGCTGTCTAAATGTCTCCTAGCATTTCACTAAGACAGCTAAATAGTCTTCAGTTTTTAGAGCCTTCTCTCTTAAACCATTTACAATCGTTCAGCACCATAATTTATTAATTGACTAATGGATTCAATTTTCAAGAATCTGAAGAAAGTAATTTACCTGTGTCTTGTTTATTGAGATATGTTGGAAAGTCTTTAGGAAGATAATACCCTAATTATGACTTTTCTTTTAAAGTGGAAAATACTATAGAGACCATTGAATAACTCTTTAACTGTACTAAGGTGAGAGAACCCATATCCAGAGGTTAGACTACCTGTGTATGATCACACAGCTCTTTGTAGTAGATTTTGGGACTAAAATCCAGTTCTCTCAGTGTACAGG
Organism: Tamandua tetradactyla; assembly: GCF_023851605.1. Lineage (NCBI taxonomy): Eukaryota > Metazoa > Chordata > Mammalia > Pilosa > Myrmecophagidae > Tamandua > Tamandua tetradactyla. Next base: position 63,081,890 of record NC_135334.1, on the reverse strand, counting down.
TCAGTGATTTTCCCATTATATTATAGAACCACTGGGTAGTAAACTTTTACTTGATGTGGGCATTTTATTTCAGGAGATAATATTGGAACTCAGAGTATGTGTATACATAGGCCATTTTCCCCTTCTGTAAGATAAAAATAGCATGTCCTACCTTCCACTGCTTTTAAGGGGATTAAATGGATGAGTTTTATAAATTGACTTTTAGATAATAATAGGGTTATAGCGTATTTCAAAAAATTTCCTGGTTGAATTTAAGTCGAGAATTATCTTAGTGCTGTAATTCAGGTAACATGCATGGACATAGATATAAATTCATTAATATATTTTAGCATAGCATGCTATCCTTATCCCCAGTTAATATATTGAATACTTGTGGAGGGTAGAGTCCTGCACTGGGCACTGAGAATACAATTTTTGACACATGGTTGTTGACTCAAGGAGATTTAACTTTGGGCAGAAAGACAAAAGCGATGCAGAAACCGGTAAGAAAACCTCCAAGGCACTTAGGGTTCAGGAAGAGGAGCAGGATTTAAAGTGGAAGACAAACTATAAGAAGAATCCTAGGACTATAGACCTGGGAAACATCAAAAGCTATCCAGGACTCAGAAATGCATTACTGGGACTCAAGAAGAAACACAGGGTAAAGGATTGGCTTACCAAAAAAAAAAAAGAAGAAGAAGAAGAAATCTTTTCTCCATCCAGGAGTGTTGTCCATCCTCTGGGCACACATAACACCTAGTCATGTTGCTAGCTCTGCTATGGTCTCAATGGCTTGTAATACTCTTTTTATTTGCCTGTGTACCCAGAAGATTTTTGAGCCCTACTGGTAATTAACCAATGCTTTTCAACGCTTATCTTCTCTGTGCTGAAAAGAGTGCCAGGCTTGAGGTAAGTACCAGATCAGTGGTTAGTAAGTAAATTACTAATGTATGAAAGAAACATTTCAAGAAATGGGATTATAATCCTAAAGATACAATAAGGATAGGGATTCCAACCCTGACAAGCTGCCTCAGAAGCTGTCTTGGAGTTGTGGGAAATATGTTGGCCATATAGTCAGCACCCTTGAGTTTAAATTCCATTTTTGTTACTTGTTATCCTTGGGCTTCTATGAAAATAACTTAACCCTTCTAAACTTCAGTTTCCATAATAAGTAACAATCATCCCTTTCCCTTAAAGATTTTTGGATGCTGTATTAAAATTAAATTATACATACTGAACCAATGTACCTATGTCACATCCTTTGGCCCCATTTGACTTCAGAAAAAGCTGAAGTGGACAGTTCTGTACAAACTCAGACTCATATTATTGCCAGTGACCACAGGCAAGCAATGTTGGTCTTTCTGAAATCTTGCCAGACCTCCAGAAACCATTACACAAGAACAGCCAAAAATGTTGGAGTTAATATCCTCAACAAGCTACCCTCAACAAGTGGAATTTGTAAAATGGCAATTAAAGGCTCCATTGTCTCATCTACTCTGAAGACAATTCTATGAGGCACTCTGTGAGCTTCTCAGGGGTCCTGGCAGAACTGAGACACATTAACTACAGGTGTAACTTCTTTACTGTATCCTTATATTGACTCTTCTGTCTCACTCTTCCTGCCTTCTTACTCCTCCCTGATATTACTTCCCAAAATAAACTACTTGCACCCAAATTCTTGCATCTGGTTTAGTTTGGGAGAAAATTCATACTAAGACACTGAAACTTAAACTATATTGTCTTTCAGACATGAAAAAATACTGTAATTTTAAATGCCAGCATGTCCCCCTCAGCATTTGCCTTGACATAGACACCCACAAACATAGGTCCCCATCTACTTCTTTGATATACAACCCCACAGGTATATATTCCTTTCTATTTAAAATCAAATTAAATAACAAATGAAGAAATGGCAAAATCTTCATCACACTGCTCCTAGTTTATTTTTCAATGACCTGCCTATCTTGGTATAAAGTGATTCAAGAAATAAAAGTTATCCCCTATGTCTTAACTGATTGGATACAGCTAATCCTTTACCAACACAACAATAAGTGGTCCTTCCGAGTTTAGAAAAAAATAAGGAAGATATTGCAATTGAAGCAGGCACTCATCTCTCTTTAGATATGATTTGATGGTTGGGACTCGTCACCATGCATTTATCTCTTTTCTGGAATATTTCCATACTGGAGCACGTACTCTGCCTCCAAAATTTACTTAGTTCCAAGTAGAATAAAAGTTAGAGAAATATATAATCATCATAGATAAAAACCACTCTCTAAAACTCAAGAATGTTTCCTTTTAACAATAAATCCTTTAACTTGGTTTAGAATGAGTTTAATTTCATGCAACAGATCAGAAAGAAATGCTTACTTTATGCGAAGTGCTACTCTGAGAACTGTCACATCAGTGATAACTAAAGGACACTTCCTAGCCTTACAGCTTACACTTCTTTAGAGGAGAAAGAAACTTGTAAAAATAATTTCTAGAACAATATGTCAGTTCTAAATTTCAAATATGCCCAGAAGGTTACAAAAAGGATCCCTAGAAGAAAGATTCTTAGCATAATCTGGAAGTTTAGAGAAGGCTTCAAAGCTAAACTGTGAGCTAAATGTTGAAGAATGAGCCAAATAAAAGTGGGAAGGAGGGAATCACACAATCCTAAGAGGCTGAAATGAAACAGCACTGGGTTTATAAGGATTTATACAAAATTGAGATGTTTCCTGTTTAACATAAAAGAAAATCCAGTGAGCATATGCTTGTTTCTGTTCTAAATCTTCAGCCTGTTGAACTCTGTCTATATGGTGAATTTCAACTGTATTTTCAAGACCTGAGAATAGATATATTAATTCTGATTATATAAAATGTACTTTGTAACAGCGGCACATTTTCACTGTGACTAGAGTGAGTAAAAAGTAAGTACAGCTAACAACCACATCAATCTTATATAAATTCTTATGCAATTTTTGCAGCTAAAATATGCAGTTTCCCTCCTTGTACAGTTGCAGAGACAAGCTCAGAGAACTGAGGCCAAATGTCACAAACATCAGGCAGCAAATCAAATTTCAACACAGTCATTCTCCCCAACATCCACACTACTTTTAACTGTAGAAAGGTAAGCTCTACAGACACTGGATAAGAAAATAAATATATATTAAACATTTACAAGGAACCTTGAGCCTCCCTCTTCAGTTACCTGACAGACAGCACTGCTTACCTTTTTTATTATCAGTGAACTATGAATGTCCTCAAAAATTGACTTATTAAGCAATATTCTACCCAAAGGTTACCATTTAAATTAAGAAAATAATAAAGCAGTAGATAATTTTATGGAAGAAATTTTCCTTGTAAATTTCCCTTGATTTATTCACAAGCATTTCTAAATAACATTTATGCCAAAGAGAGTTCCCTTTCCAAGTAAACAGCTATGACTCTAAGAGTAATTAGCCTGTTGATTACCCCCTGCTCAGCACAGAGCCCTGAATGTTGTGGTAGGAATATACAGATTTTTATGGATGATTCAGATGAGTCTGCAATTCTTCCAAAGAGTGTAGCACTTTTCCATTCTATATTTTGATATAAATAACATTTTTGGCATAATGAATCTTTTTTTTCCATCCTATATTTTGATATAAATAGCATTTTTGACATAATGAATCTTTTCATATTTGGTGCATTCACCTGTGTCGTATGTGTCACCAAAGTTCATGTATATTTGCTTCTGCATGTGTGCTTTAAAAGGTCAGGAGATGCCTTCACTAGTACACAAGTATTAGTGCCTCCTAAGAACTGTTGGGAAAATTCCACCACTGTATTAAAAATGGAAAAACGGCTAAAAACAAAACAAGATAAAAGCAACAACAAAGGCGATGCAGAGATAGTTCAGAGGCAGTAAACATTACATTGCCAGGTAAAACTGTTAACAATCCCAAGTTTCTGAAAACTGAAGTTTTATTTTGTCTATTTTATTTTTATTTAATTTATTCACTAATTTCTTCCCTATTAATGATATTAGAAACCAATTATAAAAACCAATGGAACAGATAAAATTTCCATGCAATAGATCATAACAGATGCTTTGTAATTTCATGATTAAAGACATTATATATATTTTTATTAACATAATTACTTTGTCAGTATTATTATTATTATCACCATATTCCCACTGGATAGACTCGGTAGAGAAAACTAAGATATAGTCAGCGCTCTGGGATATGGGCCTCCCCACTTGCTAATCAGAATTCTTCAGACAAATAAAATTCTTGACAATCTGGTCAAAGTCAGTTTCTGCATTTTAGAATATAAATAACAAGGTGACATTATGCTGAGAAAAAATCCAAATAGTATCATAACATCCAACAGCCTTTAGATTCATTTTCCTCTATGCGAGCCATAGCTCTCTGGTTGCCACTGCACTCCCAAGCTTCCAACCAGACCAAGCACTCCAGTTTGCCATGCCCTCTCACACCCACTGTCCTGTATCTCAGCATCTAAAGCAACTGCCTCTGCTGGGAAAGTGGTTTCCACTCACTCCTGACCCTTTTACCCCAATCCTTTCTACTAGTCATCATCAATTTGGCTTGGTTAATTGAGAGACCTAATAATCCTTCATCTTTCCATGCTCTGCTCAGAAATATGTTCTCTATTAACCTCCAGTTTGAGAATTATGCTTATAGTGGACACATTTGGATGCCTACCCAGAATTTATTCCTGCTTTTGCCTCCCTAACAAAACACCAATTTTACTCATCAAATTCTGGTTCCTCTGACTGCTGTTCTGAGAGTATATATTTGAGATACAGACATAGCTATAAGCTGGTAAGATGAAATTCTAGTTCTGTTTGATGTATAGGAGATAATGAGGTATATCAATTTGAATTACTAGAATCAGGGCGACCTGGCTTCAAATGTCAGCTCTGCTATTGATCAGCCACATAATCTTTAATAAATTTACTTCTCTGTGTTCCAGGTTTTTACTTTTAAGGTGGAAATTACAATACCACCTTTACAAGATTATTGTGAGGATTAATCAGATTAATCTGCATTAAAGATTTGAACTGTTCTTGGCACATAGTAAGTATTCAAAAAGAGACAATCCCTTTTCTTGATGAAAATCTTCATCTTTTGAAAACCTGTTTACCCTTGCATACTTCACTGCACTCTCTTATTGTCTGTTGTATAACAAAGACTCAGTTCATTTTTGAGGAAGAAAGCAAAGAAGGAATAAAGGAATGTAGATAAAAAGGAGAGCAGGGATTGAAGGAAAAATGATCACAAGAAAGATGGCTTCAAAGCTCATTACAAGCTTGATATGTGGCTATGGCTAATGATTTTTTCTCCCATAAAAATTTGACTGCCAGGCTTTCACGGGACTGATCCTTTTTAATACCTTTCATGCTTGGCATCCTGACTTACTGCCACTACTCTTGAATGTCCAATGTAGCTCCTCATGCTTTTCATTTTTCTTCTTAAAAGATTTGCCAACATTTATAGCATCACCTTCTTCATCTGGGTCATCTGTTTTTGCAGTTATGACAAGGTCTTATCAAATCTGAAAATGAGCTCAGAGTATTCCTTTCTTTACCTACGTTCTTCATATTTTCCCTTCTGCCCTGTACTTCATGCTGGAATTCCCTGTGCCCTGACTACATGCTATTTTTATTTTTAAACAAGCTGAACAGGGACCAAAGGAACAATTTAACAAGGGAAAGCCAAAGCCATTTGTTGCACTGTCGGAACTTTTGAGTAAGGGTGATAAGTAATAGTTAAGAGAGTGCCAGCAACATGTCAGGGACAATATTGGGCCCTTATATACCTAAAGCCATTTGTTTTCCATGACAACCCTATAAAGATCCTATAAATATCACTATCCACATTATCCAGAAGGTGAAAGTAAGCTTCAGAGTAATATTGACATTAATTGAAAATCAACCCACTGATCAATGAGACTGAATAGAACCTGCAGGTAAAAGAATCTGAGACCAATGTGTCTATAGCCTGATTCTCACATATTAAATATTTCCTAGTTCCTTATATTATTCAGTAAACTGATTTTACTTGTTGATTTTGTGTCAAGATACAGAAAGAAATAAAACATCACCCTTACCCCACAGAAGCTCTTAGCCTTTTGGAGAAGATACACACAAAATAAAGCCATCCAATATATGGTATTGGATATATCAATCACGTTATCTTTATCCATCCAACCATCTTTATACCAGACAGAGAAATATTAAACTCTTGGAGATCAAGGAAAGACTTACTGAACATTGAGGATGAAAATGAGGCTGTTATACAGAGTAACGGCTGAGGGCATCCCTCATGTAGACAAAGCATGTGTTATTGTTTGTCACTGGCTGGGCAAATACACAGATCGCTAGAAACATGTGAATCCAGGTCCTAGAACCATGTATTTTGGGTTTTGTTCAAATCTACTTCTACTCCAACCTATTGTTCTTTCCTCTCATCAACATGGCTTTCTGGTCTCCATATACTTCCTTCAAATTGTTCATTGGGTGACCCATTGGGAGACTTCTATAACTTGTCACATAGAAATTCACCTTAGGCATTATTTTATGAATATAATGTTTGTTTCCTATGCTGTTCAAGTATATAACATGAAATGGTTTGAATTAAACAAAAGGAATTTATCTTACTTTTTTATGCTAAAACAAAGTACAAATCATGGAATCAAGGCAATGCTTTCTCGCCAAAAACTGGTGTCCTAGGTCTGGCTGCTGGCAATCCTTAGTTCTTTGTTTGTCACATGGTAAGGCACATGACACATCTCCAGTTCTCTCCCTTATCTCTTGATTCCATTGATGACCATCCTCTGGCTTTCTCTTGGTCTGAATTTCACTCGGTTTATAAAGGACTCTGGTAATAGGCTTAAGATCCATCCTGACTGATGTGGGGCATAACTTCTTAAATGAAGTAATCTCATTAAAAATCATACTTACAATGCATTCACCCATACAGGAATGAATTAAATATAAGAATATGCTTTTCTGGGGTACATGCATCTTCAAGCCACCACATACAATAATATTCACCTCACAAGATGTTGCTGGTTATTTAATTAAATTAGATATGCATAGCTTGGTAAAACATAAGTTCAGAGTAAGAGCTCAATGCACTATAGGTTTTTCCCCTACATTTTTGTTTGTCCTGGACTTTATATACCTTATTATCTAAGAAGTACTTCTGGCCTTCTTTCTGCCCAAATCCACTTGGGGTTCTTCATCTTCTCTATTCACCTGCTAGAGAAAAGTCCTGATAGCTTCTTTTTGCTCTACTACCTTCCTTTCAGGGACTTGAAAGTCCTTCTACTTCCCCCTTATCCCACTTACCCACCCCCATGGACTGACATTTTGCCCCAAGTGATTTATTTATGGGCATTTTTCCAAAAAGTTCTATGCTCTAATACTCCCAGTTAAGTCCAGTTCCTTTAATATAAGATATTATAAGATAATTATAATTATTATAAGAATGATGTTTTAAGATTTTCTTGCATAGTAAACCTACCAGACTTTTCTCTATGCTTAAACAATTCAATGGACATTTTTTAGGGTATTCCTTTTCTCAAACAATTGTGCTACTATTGATTTTGGTCCATACCACAAACTTTAGAGAAAGTAGAAACCTTGGTAGATGGACAACTAGAGGATTAGTGTCAGCATGCAATCAACTTGAAGAAAGGAGGAAAGGTTGTAAGAAAGTAAGTTCCACAGCTAATTGTCCTTGTAGAGTATGTCTGGAAATTCACGAGAACAAATGTGTTTTAGTTTACTAGTTGTTAAAACTAGTAACATACAATGGGATTTGAAGTCAGAAATTTAAAATCAAGGCATCAGCAAGGTGATGCTTTCTCCCTGAAGATTGGTGTTTTGGGGTAGGCTGCCAGTTATCCTTAGGCTTCTTTGAATTTTCCATCATGTGGTGATACATGCAGTAGCATTTTCTCCTTTCTTTTCCAGGTTCCATTGACTTCCGGCCCTTCCCCCTTGGCTTCTCTCTCTGTGGCCTTCTCTATAAGGCTTCCATTTCTAGGATTAAGACCCATCCTGATCCAGTTGGGCTCAACCTTAACTGAAGTAACTTCATCAACAGGTCCTATCTACGATGGGTTAACAACGCAGGAATGGATTAAGATTAAGAGCATACTTTTCTGGGGTACATAATGTGAGGTTACCACAGCTATAGACTTTGGAGAATAAATGGTTCAGTTTCAAGAAAACTCACTAGTTTTGGCTAGATACTCATGAAGGTTTGTTCTGTTCCTGAATAATTGTGGCGTATCCTTCCCTTGGAGTGAACTCAGACATTGTGTTGGTCTCAACTGAAATTTACAGCAGGTCTGGGGTGGATTTTCAAAGTTTTCAAAAAAAGAGTACCTGGAAACACTAACCATCTCTGAAAGATACAGACCAAATAAGATTGTTTATTTATTCACTGAGGTAAACTATGTGCCAGGTACTGATCCTATAATCAATAAATACACCACTTGATAAATATGGCTTTCAGTAAGTCATCTGCCCTCTCTGAGTGTCAGTTTAATCATTTTTAAGTTGAGTGTAAGATTCGTTACTTTAATGACATTTTTGATAAGTGTAAAATTTTCAGCTAGTATGATTATTATTGTACAAACTTGTGCATGGAATAAAAATACTACATTAATTAACATTAACGTAATTATGATTCTCAGTCACCAGTTTTCAATATGAGCAGGAAACAATGCTACATTCTTGCATGGAAAATGAGGCAGGACATTTAGAGGCTCTATTTTTTCCTTTTGATCCTTTTGTTAGAGGATGTTTACTCAAAGAAAATAATCATAACTTTTATGTAAATAGTTATGCATCAAGATATTATTTAGCTTGTTAATAAATGAAGAAATTAGTAAATTATTACAATTGGTTGAAAAAGAATCCAAAAAGCAGGCAAATATATAAGCCCATTAAGAATGCTGAAATGAATTTACTAAGTAGATGCAAAACTAGCAAAATTAATCAAAATCCAGAAGACAATTATCAGTTACATTCCACTGGACACACTTGAAATTTTTATGTACTATAACAGCCTGCATCACTATCATTTTCTGTAACACACACAGAGTTGTAAAATAGTGGAAAGACAATGAAATATGGAGTTAAATACTTACCAGGATGGGTGTGCTTACAGGGCACTCACTAATCTTTTTTGTCTATTTTTTGTCCATTTTGAAAACTTTTCCAATTTTTCCTGAAAACTATTACCTATCTCACACACCCACATACACACACACATATTTCACTGAACATATTCTCCTTCATCAGGATTTCACAGAAGTCATGAGGAAAGGGTGTCAACAAGCCCCACAAATGCCTTTGTGGTGAGAGAGCAGAGAGGTCTCTGTAAATGAGGAATGATTAGGTAGCCAAAGAAAGTTGAAGTACATTAAAAAAAAAATAACTATCCTGCCATTTATATAAAGCACCCGATATATAGTAGATGCTGAAAATTATTAACTACATTTCCCTTTACCTCAAATTGGAATGCTCTTAGGAAATGTCATGAGTTTTGAGATGAGAAGTTAAAACCATGGAAATTATATATGTTTACCTACTATCTTCTATATTCAACTTTCTTCAAGAAATAGGTTCAATATTGAGAAATCAACCAAGGCCAGAAAGCATACCTAGTGCCTTGGACCATCCTACATAGTCGGTGCAAACAATGTGTTTATGGTGGGGCCTAGGAACATGCCATTTCAGCTTGACCTTTGTAGGGGATGAAGATTAAACCACATAGGTGGATGATCAGCCATGCCTATGTGACCGGCCACCAATAAAAACCCTGGACACCAAGGCTCAACGAGTTTCACTGGTTGGCACACATCATTACTAGGAGAATTAAATATTATCTTCATGACTTGACTGGGAGAGGAAGACTACCTGGGGTCTAGGAGATTTTGCCCTATGCACATTTTTCAGTTACTTATTTTAATTTATTTTCTTTCACTGTAGTAAACTATAAGCACGAGTATTACAGATTTGCTGAGTTCTGTGAGTCTTGTGAATGATTCAACCTGAGGGTAGCCTGGGTGACACCTGAACACAGAATGGTGACAACTTCCAGAACATTATCTGTAAATAATGTTTACAGATAATGTAAATAATGGAAATCTTGTCAGCTGTGATGATAGACTGACTGACTAAACAATAGATTTATTAATATTAATTTATTTTTAATCTGAGCTGATAATAACTGTCATGACTTTCCACTGGGAATGTATACGAAGATAAAGGTAGTAATTTATACCATAAGGTTCTGAACTCCTTAGAAGAAAGGTGCTAAAATAAATTTACATTCAGATTATATACTCTTTAATAAATATTTGATTGGGCATGCATAGAATATCCATGATCCTTTAAGAGATTTAGAGGAAGGTAGCCAAGAGAAGACCTATAGGCCTTAAACTGCCAAAATCCTAGACATGATTTAAGCAATTCAATAAGTAAGTAGGTTGACCTATTTCCCATTTTAAGGGCAGAAATAAAATTACCAATCCTATGTAGGAAAAGGCTTCCTTCCATGCTAAGTATGAGAAATGTTAATGCCAGTTTTCTCATTTTTTAGAATTGCTCTAAGTTTGAGCTAAGTGAGTAAAGGAAGGAGCTCATGCAAATACAAAAATACAACCACGAAAAAATAATCATATTACCATGCCCTTGATTAACCAATTCATTCCCTTTATGCTTCCCCTGAGAATTTGGAGTACCTTGTGGAAAAAGCAAACGCTTTGGAATCAGAAGACTTAGGTTCCTTCCCTTTCTCATTCCTTTGTAAGCAGGTGAAATTGGACAAGTGACTCAAAGCCTCTGTGTTTTGGTTTGCTCATTCATTACATGGAGATATGAATAGTCAACCTGCTATTTGTCAGTCAACCTGTTATTAGTATCCAGTAAGACAATTTCTGTAAAATACTTTCTACCCCAATCAAGGTATAGCTGGTGGTCAATAAATGCTATATATTATTCTTGCTAAGGCTTGTGGTTTCTAGCAAGTGTGCCAATGGACTAAATTTTAGGGCTTTAATTGTAATAAAGGTTAACTATGTGTCACCGTATTTAATCCTCACTAAACCCCTACAATATAGCTACTCGTACTATCGCTATTTTGTAGACGTGAAAACTAGGCTCCAGAGAGGATATTTGGTCTGTCAGGATCAGAATATTAAACGGGAGACATGAGGCTCCTACTCAGTCAGTGTAGAAAGCCCATGCCTTTAGGTAGCCTCTGCAGGAGAAGCAACAAGTTTTAGAAAAATTTTACTCCATTGAAGCAGAAATTTAATCTAGTTCCTGTAGAATGATTATAATGCTATTGATAGTATATCATATTTCTATAGCATATTTATATTTTGTAAAGGTGTTTTTTGTTCTCAAAGCATCCCTGTGAATAGGATTGAAGGAATCACACTTCCCATCTTTCAAGAGATAAAAAATGATTCTCAGAGAATACAAGTAACTCCATATGACTTTTATGTATACATGCACTAAAGCAGTATAGGCTTTGTCTTGACCAATTAACACATCTTAACTGCCGATCTTTATGATGAATTACTGAGAAGGTATTATATGATTTCACTCCCTCGAGTTACAGGTGAGAGGAAGCTACTGGCTCATGGGCCAAAAGTTCTGGACAGTATCCTCACTTGAGGTGCTTATTGTACTATGAACTAGGCATATCTTTTACTTCTATATGCTCATTATCACTTCCTCAGGTGAAAATGGGAATAAGACTTCCATCTACGTTGTTAGCATGGAGGTAACATTACCAGCAGCTATGTTTCCATGTTTCAGAGACTACTTCAGGTTCCTTCTATACTGAAGTTTAGTACAGAAACTTTAGAAACTAAAGCTTCCCCCTTTCTCCATCTACTGCCTCATATTCAAGTTTCCCTGTTCTATCTAGCTTTTAGGATTGATTACCTAATTGGACTCTCTCTTCCCCAATTAATCTACCTCTGATTATTCTTCTCATGCTCACATACTGCAGCTTGAGAGTACTTTTCATTTCATCTTATTTTTACTCAATTCAGACCCTAGTAATATATACTATAAAGTGACAAGAAGTCTGGGCTGATTATGGTCTGGCAGAATGATCTGAAGAGGAGATTAAAAAGACAGAGGGATTGAAAGATGGAAAATGAGCAAAATCCAAAAGGTAATGTGAGAAACTGTGAAAAAATAAAGGTACACGTTGGCAGCATTCTTCCCTGGGGAGAAGTGTAATAGAATTTTCAGGAGTCAGCTATACTTCCAAAATTTTACATGACCAAAACACTCTATACACAAACCTCCCAAGGATCACTGACAGACTTTGTGGGAGCTCATGGAATATAGGTGTCCTGTGCCTTATTCTCAACCATATCTGCCAATAATTATTAATGACACCTAAACATTAAAACTCTAGACATCTCTACTCCTCTTACCTGTAGAAACATGAGGTCTGAGAAAAAAAATTAGTGGAAATGAATACAGTTTTCATCTAGTTATGTTTCAGTGAATTTTGATGAAAATAATCATAAAAAATATGGTGGTATATCTGTGAATCACTGCCTCTTTCATTCAATGTAATTTTGTGGCAGTTCAAATTTAACGCATTTCACAAATTCTAAGATGTAATTTTTTCATTTCTTACCACTTCTTAAACTGGGAGGTATCTGCAATTGATGGCATGGATTTAATTGGCATCATTGTTAATCATGCATAAAATAGCATCTATCTTATTAATGAAATATGCTAATAAGTATATGTTGAATGGGCATATAAATGGCAGACAAAGAGAAACACTTATAATTCATAAAAAAACTTTCAGTAAGTAGTTCTCAAACTCTGATATATGTAGGAATCATCCAGAGGACTTGTTAAAACACAGATTGGGTCCCATACCCAGAGTGCCAGAATCAGTAGGTCTGTGATAGAACCCAGTAATTTCTATGTCTAATAAGCACCCAGGTGATGTTGATGCTACTGGTCTGAGAACCACATTGTAAATACTAATGCTATATGTAAATTGAGTATTTTTTAAAAATATGTTTTTCCATTTCAGCTACCACTGCCACTAACTTTATAACTTAATTTAGACTTTTAAGATATCACATCTACAAAATTGTCATTGCCTTTGTAATTCTCTCCTTCCTGCATTATCTCCTCATTTAGATTCATCCCCTATATAAGTAATAGTGTTATATGTTTAGTAACTCCCTCACCCAACACACATCCATGTTGATTTAAAAAGCTTCTGTAGTTCCCTATGTCTAAGGGTAAATCCTAAGCTCCTCAGTTTGTCATGAAGGCTGTTCGTAGCTATACCAGTTATCCCATAACATTCCTGATTCGTGGTCACTTCCCCAGTTTTTTAAACTGAGAGTCAGCCCATGATAATGTCATCAATTAGTTCCCCAGTATGTCAAGTCATTTTACAACTAAATTACACTGGCTGTAGGTTATCTAGACGGAAAAGATTCACCACCACAGTCTACCACATATAACCTTCCAGACCCAGCTCAGATGCCATTTTCTCTTTCCGCTGTTTCCTGAATATATAAAAAGAGATATTCATTTCTTGCTTTGAGGTTCCACAACATTATCACCTAGTGCATATAACATTATCATTTTATGGATTTATGTCTTCCCTCATCTAGACTGTGATAATTGTTAGTTGAGATCATAATTTATTTTATTTCGTGTTTTACTTTCCCTTGAATGATTGACAGAATTCTTGGCATACATTTGAGACTTAATAAATTGTGTTAAATGAAAGGATGTATGAAATGAAACCATTTTTCATAAATCTTGCTTTCAGATTAGATCGTATAAATGTGATCGCTGTATATGTATGGTTCAATTTGGCTCAGAAAAGGGTTACTAAGCACTTCTGAAGAAAATAGATGGAAAAGATACAAGATCAATTAGTTAGTACATTTATTTATTGAACACCTGTTACATGTTCAGTACATCTCAGAACCTTGCAAGGTAAAAGGCTGACATTATTCAACCAAGGGGCAATGTTTTGAAGACGTCTGTGAAAATATTCTATTGAGTTAGAGCCTCAATATTGTTCTTTGTAGAATTCCGCTGAGGTTTAAACAAAGAGCCATCCAAAAAGATTTAAATCACACTCACTTGGGCCAAAGGAAAGATGGTCCCCTCCAGACATGAAAGGAGGCAAGTGTAGTTCAGAAATAAATGACTTTACATAAAGACACAGGCCTCAAGAGGGTGGAAGAGGCACTCCAGCTGGAAACCTCTCAGACTAAATCAGACAACTAAAGGTCATGACTGACAAAAAGGGAATCTTTTCTGCATCATTTTTTTCTTACATTTCTTAACCTTAATAAGAAACTACTTCAAGGCCCTTAGTAACTAATCTCATTTCAAGTGTAAATTGGAGAAAAACAGACCAAGGAAGTATTATGGTTCAGAAATTTCTGTATGTATATACTTGGTTTTAATAATATCACACAATTAAAATTTTAAAAAACGTATGCTCTCTGAAAACAGCTCAGTGGCGGTGGGTGTGGTGGCAAAAAAAACACAGCAACATTAAGCATGTTACCTACTTGTTCCAGTATCTGTTAAGCCTCCTAGGTGAATTTTATATGGCAGAGGCTACCATGAAGCAATAACAAAGAGGTCTTGTGGATATGGAAAATTACAGACATAGCTTTTTCTAACTTCTCTTTTGATCTGGTTGACCTTTCAAACAGCATCACACATCTACTATGTATCAGACAAAATCTTGAGATTCACTGAAGTTACACAGTTAACAAATAGGAGTGGGCATACTCAAACCCACTTCTTGCAGTTGCCAATTCCCTTTATTGGCCTCTCACCCCATCCTTCTGAATTAGTAACGATTACTCTCCTGGATGTTACCAAAACTGCAATACTCATTTAAAATCTCATTTAAAATCTATGCTTCTTTGATTAGGTCCATTCAATATTTTATCTGAACAAATTTATCTTTCTTACATCTCCAGAGACGTCCTTTTATAAAAGAACTTTAGTACTACGGGCATTCATAGGTATTTCTGTCCTGAGTTCATAAATTTAAATTATTATTGCAAAAACTGATATACCCTTAGTAAATAAATCTGTGCTTAAAATAATTTAAAAAGTCAAAAGAATCTGAATATGAAACAGTATTGTTAAAGATTCTACATGGGAGAAATATCAAAGTCAGCAAAAACTAAATTGTTATCCAGCCCTCCATGTTAGCCTTCCATTAAAAATTAAAGGCATCTATAAATTATATCTGGTAGAGCCAATGTTTTACTCTTGTTCTCCTCTAAAATACAAAGTGAGAAGTGTGAAATAAAAATTAATTCATCTGAAAAGTCGTCACTTATATTTGGCTTTTGCATGTAGAAATGATAGATTTTCAGAGTAAAGTGAATTGCCCTATAAACTTTTGATTAAAAAAGCAATATCATTTGAATTTTAAGCATAGTTTCTAGAACCATTTAGATTTCCATGAATTTAATACTGTCCCCCATTATTACAAAATGCAAAAGAGTATTTGACTTTAAAAAAACTAAATTTTTCTATTTATATGAAAAACTGAATGAAATTCAGTAGGTTTATTTATTTGTGAGCACTTTTGCCTTCCACAGTAGGAGGCATTTACTGCACAACTCTGAACATAATTGGTACAGAGAATGGAGGTTAAGAACAAAATTTTTGGTCTCAGATTGCTGTGATCAAAATTCAACCCCATTACCTCCTAGATGTGTGGCCTTTATAGCAAGGTACTTAATCTCTGTTTGCAGTTTCCCAATCAGAAAAATGAAGATACTTCCAATAGTACTTACCTACATAGGATTACACTATAAACTAATTATTTTGAAATAAAATTTTCAAAATATTATAGATAAAGTGGTTAAAATCCTCCCTGGCTCTGGATAAACCTTTAATAAATATTTCCTCCTTTTGGTGGGGATATGCATCTATCTTGGAGTCTAAGAGTCTGCTGTCTTCTAGGTCTGTACCTCTCTGACCAATCAAAAAAAGGTTTTTTATTCATTGAGTAAGTGTGAATGAATCATGGACTAGATTATGGGAATGTAATGTTCAACAAAATACACTTCCTGACCTCAGAGATTTTATAAATATTATGGAAATACAAATTAAAAGCAATAATTCAGTTTATGAGCTTCCATTTCTCCATTTATAAAATAAGAGGGCCAAGCTATATAAATTTTAGTTCTCTCTTTTCTCTAAAGAGCTCAACTATTTTTGTGTAGACAATAATTAGTTAAAACTTTGTCTATCAGGAACCTAATCTCGGAGAAGAAATGTAAGCATGAATATCAAAATACTGTTTAAAATCTTCCTTCGAATGATTACTAGTAGATAATCATCACTAAAAAGTTTACCCTCATTAATGACATTTTGTTTGTAATCCAAATAATAATTGAAATTTAATTATATTTAGCATTATAAAATAAATAAAATTATGCACCTGTGCAAAAGATTAGAATCTTATTTAAATGAAGTTATAATACTCATTAATCATTAAAATTTTAGAAAAATATGTCATCTAATATCTGATGTATATAAGGTCTATTACTATGAAATACCACATAATTTCAGAATAGTGTCAAGTTTCTTTACTTTTTCTTAATCGTATTAACTAAACATAACTTTATTTGCCTTATCAAATTACCAGGGATTCTCACTGAGTTTTGGGGACACTCTAGATATAAACAGGAAACACTGATATAAAATATAATAAAAGGGATGTTTGATGGTTTTATATCAAGCATTAGAAGTGTTGAATCTTGAACATATCAAGGTATTGTTTTCAGGATTTGGAAAAAAGTCCCTGGGTAGAATCCGTTAAAGAGAAATCAATTGTCCAATTCAAATGTACATTCCTCAACTCCACCTTTGTGGTCTCATTAGGCTTATATTGGGATCATTTGTACATTGTCAATGTTTTGTTTTTATATTTTCAGATTGGCATATAATACATATATATATAGACTAGGCCATGATATGGTGAAACTCTATTTCTCTACCCCTTGAATCTGAGTTGGCCATTTGAACTGTTTTGGCAAATGAGACATTAGCAAATGTGACACAACATAATGTGCTTTGGGGCTTTCTCTCTTGATGGGACCAGAATCCTCTGCAAATGATGTTCATGAACCTGAGGTAGCTTGCTGAAGAATGAAATGCATGTGGAAGAGAACTAAGGCACACCAGACACAGCCGTTCAGCCCTCAGACGACAAACTCAGATCTTGAGCCAAGACAAGATCAGCACAAGAACCACCAGCTAAGCCCCGCCCAAGTCTGGTAATCTATCGAATCATTACCTAAATAGATGTTTTTCAAGCCACTACACTGCATAGTCGTTTGCTATACAGAAATTGGTAACTCATGTAAGACCTATAAAAAATGTATGGTATATTGAGATATGCAGGTTTCTCAAAATCAGTACAACTGACCTATTGGACCAGATAATTCTTTGTTCTGGGGGGTTGTACTCTAGGATGTTTAGCCATGGCCTTTATCCATCAGATGCTGGTAGCATCTTCCCCCTATAGCTGTGGTAACCAAAAATGTCTCTAGAAATGACCAGTGGTAGTAAAAATTATCCTGGTTGAGAGCA
Organism: Tamandua tetradactyla; assembly: GCF_023851605.1. Taxonomy (NCBI): domain Eukaryota; kingdom Metazoa; phylum Chordata; class Mammalia; order Pilosa; family Myrmecophagidae; genus Tamandua; species Tamandua tetradactyla. The sequence continues at coordinate 63,064,252 of NC_135334.1, read as the reverse complement.
CTGATATATAGTAACAATTTTTTACCATTTCATGTTCCAGAGTGCAACTAAAAGGAGAAAAGTTCTGAATCATTGCAAAATGCACACGTACTGGGAACTGACATAACATTATTATGCAGAATGGTACTGGTACTAAATAACTTTGTACATTCTCCATACCTACCTAGTGGATTTTCTGCCATATTGTAAGTAACTTTTCAAATTATGTTGAAAGACAACAAAATTTTTGGCTGACCTGAACAGGCATGAGGACCATCTGACCACAGTACCTGTATTTTCAGTTCATTGATCGAGTTACTTCAAAGGGAGAGAGGGCAGGGAGAGAGGAGGAAAATAACCTCATCATTTTTTATGCATCTTTTAGGGTCTTTCCCAAATTTGAAAACTCCTTTCTCCCACTGTCATCACTGATATATTTTCAAGTGCCCTCCAATATGAAAATTGAAACCTACTATGTTGTAATCACTATGCTAATTTCTTGAGATTAAAAAAAAATGAAAAACTATGACTCTGTCTTAGGAAATATAGTGAATGAAAACATTTCTAACAATTTCAGTAAAACTTTTGCTAAAATGGAACAACACAAATGATGCATAACATGGGAGCTTATAGAAATTCCATAAATGGAGGAGTCTGAAAATGCTTCATAATAAAAGAAAGGACATTGAAGTTGATGTTTGAGTGATGAAGAATATTCTAAGAAATTAACAGGGGAAACCACATTTTCAGAAGCATGTTCTGAGAGAACATGGAATGTTCTAGGAAAAAGTTACTTTAAACTGACATAATATAAAGTACAAGGTTATAGATGGATTAAAAAAGTCTATCAGGGATTGAGACATAGGAAAAGATAAGACTTTTAAGATAAGATTCATTATTTCAATGTAAATGAACACAGTTATAAAACAATCAAAAACCATTTCAGGAGCAGGCTGCATATACATTATCTGTGCATCATGTAAAAAATGCAGTCAATACTTATTCCAGCCCTACCAAATCAAATTCTTTGAGGATGGCTTCCGTAATTTTTAATTTTAATCAGCACTTCAGGTAAATATGATTATAGCCAGTTGGGCATTGAGCAGCCACTGAAGAATTTTGGTCAGCAAGGAAATTTAATTGTCATGGAAGAATAATGAGGTTAGTGGCAACATTGAGTGTGTTTTTGAGTTGGAAAAACTGGTTTTAACAAGACTAGTGACAAGACCACTGCAATAATCAAAACAGAAATGATAAAATATTAAATTACTATATGGCAATAAGATTAGAATAAGGTAAGTGGATATGAAATTTATCAATTAGAGAACATTTATCAGATTTAGAAGTTAACTGAATGAGAAAGATTAAGACAATATGGTTTCATAGGATTAATTTCCAGAATTCCACTTTAAATAACTGCTTAGATGACAGTGCAATTCATGAAATTTCACAATTCCTCAGAAATGGAAAACGTTCATTTCACATATGGGCTGGAAAATTTTTACATAAAGTGATATCCTATAGACATTTAGTATCTATCGTTCAGAGAGATGGGTGTAAGCTAGAAAAGATAAAGGAGGGCTATTCTTCAGTCAGTGGAATTTGAATATTCAATGACACAGTCAGACCATCTTTATCAAGACAGATGCAACCACAGCCAAGGGGTATATTAAGAATATAAAAATAACAAAAAGGGAATAATGTATGCCCACCCTTACAGAGGACAAAAAAAAAAAAAAAAAAAAAAACTAAGCAGGGTTCTTGGGGGTGCATCAATCTTTACTTTCTGGGGGTTCAATCTAAGAGTGGAATAGTGGAACTCAGGATAGTTCCAAGCACAAAAGTGATGTTCAGTAAATTTTGCTGAACCAGAGAACAAATTACTCATGTGTGTGCCTGAATTAGACCAGGGATAATGAGCTGACTTTTAGCTACCACTACTGGTGATAGGGATTGCTCCAACAGCAAAATCTATTTGAGCATTTCTGAACCACCAAGCAGGCTGTGCTTCAAGGCCTAAACCATGTGAAGCAAGATATTGGATTGAGAGAAAGGAACTACACAGAAGGCTGGACAAGCAGACTCTCAGATAGGAAGTCAATAACTAACCATACTCAAAGGTCCTTAGCACCCTGTTAATCTCAAACATACAAATCATCACAAACAACGAAAAAAAATTCTCCAATACAGCCATGCTTGGATTTTATTGACTCAGGGTCTAAAGTGAGAGGAGACTTGCAACAAGTCAATACTGCTATAAACAGTTAAGGGCTGACGTGGACAGGGGCTGACATGTGAAGTCTTATAAGTTCAGTATTCGATAAAGAACATTTTGGGTAAAAAAAATGCAATTTTCTCAAAGCTCAAGAGAAGCAGTTGTCTGAAATGAAGGGAGGATTAAAAGGGAAGAGCTAAGAGAAAGAAACAGAACATCCTTAAAAATTTATTAAAAAGTTAGGTTTCTCAGGAAATTGTGCCTTTCAGCCTTTTTGGATGTTCTACAGTGCTTGACTGATTGTATCAGGAATAGAGGATTTGTAAGAAGTTAGGCAAATAGCATCGGAAAAGCTATGAACTTGGTGTAGCTGAAAGGGTCCTTCGTCATGCATCATTCACAGCCCTATCCACAATAATAGCAAGAGAGCAAATAACTCAAGGAATAAAACTTCTGTTTAAGATTATAATTTTGCAGGCATAAAGATTTTAATTAATCATTTATTTTGTATAACTTCCATTGTTTTTTCCTCATTTAAAAAGTAATATACACTCATCACAACAAAGTAATTCAAAAGATACTAATACAAAGACATAAATAACCATGAAAATGAAATATTTCATAAATGTTCCCACTATCTGGAGATAACAGCAGTTAAGATATTGATTTTGACCTTTCTAGCCATATATTAGAAATTATATAAATTATATGTAGATTCATACAGTGGATATAATTTTGTAAATATTTTCAAACTAAATATAACATTGATATATTTGCATATTATTATATATTGTATATGTTCTCGTTATAGTACTCTATTGAATGACATAATTTTATCATATGTGCATACAAATTATTTAACTAGTGTTGCAGGAACCAAGATGGCAGAATAGGGAGCTCCAGGATTCAGTTCATCCTCCAGGGCAGCTAGTAAACAGCCAGGAACTCGCTGAAACAACTGTTTGGGGACTACGGGGACCAGAAGAACACTATACACCATCTAGGGAAGAGCTTAAAGGAGAGACTGATAAACTGCAGTGAAAAGCTGTGAGTAAAACTCTCTACACTATGAAGATTTGTGCCCATCCCCCACCAGCATGGCAGGCTGCCTTGGGAACCACTCCCTGCCTAGAAATCAAGGTCCTTCTTCTAAAGTATGAGGCAGAGGATGAAGCCAGGCACTGATTGTGGCTTTCAATTTGCTTAGAACAGAAAGCAGCTGGGAGCCTCTGTTTTAATTGCACCCCAGCAAAGGAGGAAGAAGAGCTGATTCAGAGACATAGTGATTTGTGGAGGCTGTGCAGACAGTTTGCTGAAGGCTAGCTCTTCTCCAAGTGTGGAGGGGGAAACAGCTAGGCACCAACTGCAGCTTGCTATTAGCAAATTTGGAATGCTGGGTTCCAGCTCTAACACAACTACATTTTTCAGCATGCAAAGGACAGAAAGCAGCCACAAAACTCAGCTTCAACCCGAAACCCAGCAGGGCAGAAGCAGGACTAAATCAGAAAGAGTGTCTTGTGATGGCAGGGAATGCTTTGCTAAAGGGCAGCTCTCTTCCCCAAGGAAAGGGGTGGGGTGAATGTCACAGTATAGGAAAGTTTGCAGGTTTTGATTAGAGAATTTGGATCACAGGGTCTGGGATCTGAATTACAGTTTTAACCTGCTCCAAGCAAAAGTGGCTGGTAGCCTCTGTTTGACCCATACCCCTAACATCAGTCGAGAATTAAGGGAACAGTACCCCCTTAGGACTACAGAGGACAGAATGTCATCTGCTGGGCAGGCTAGAAAAACACAGATTTGGGAAGCCCTCAAAAAAAAGTTGGATATCCACTCAGGTTTTCTCCTCAGGGCATTATGGAACCAATCAACACTCTTTTGTGGCTCCTGGCCCTGTTGTGACTGGGAAAAACTAACCTGGGAAAGTCCTCTCTGGGGTGACCCACCTGCCAGTATTTGCCCTCCATCCAAAAGCAGCTACAGATAATGAAAGAATTGTTAAAAATATAGAGAAACAAAAAGAGAATAAAGTAAGAAAAGACTAAAGGTGGTGCAGAGAGTTCTAGGATTTAGTCCAGGGCAGCTAGTAAATAGCCAGGAACTGTCTGAAACAACTGTTTGGGGGAACTTCAGAGACCAGAAGCACATAATACAAAAACCAAGAATGAGTAGCAGTGTGATACTTATAAACTGCAGTGAAGAGCGGTAAGCAAATCCTTCTATGCTGTGGAGGCTAGTGCTCCTACCCCACAGGCATGGAAGGCTAACTCAGGAGTCACTCCCTGGTGGGAAACAGAGCCCTCTCTCCTAGGACAAGGAAAGGGGAACTAGGCCAGCCACCAAATGTGGATATGATTAACAAATTTGGGTTGCTGGATACCTGCTCTGAACTCAGATAAACTTACAATGCAATCAAGAAAGAAGCTTGGAATTCTGATTCTGCCCCAATCTCAGCAGGGAGGAAGCAAGAGTGATGGAAAGACAGAGGCTTCTGGAGTTGACTGAGCTTGGATTGCTGAAAAGATGAATGTGCACCAAGAAAAGGGGCACACAGACCTGGGTACCAACTCTGGTTCTTAACTGGTGAACCTGCATTGCTGGAGTTCACCTCTGAGAACAGCTACATTTATTTTAAACAGCCCATTAAAGAAAGCAGCTAGCAGACTCTGTTTTCAGCCCTGCCCCAGGCATAGGCAAAAGTAGGTTGACTGAAAGACACAGTAGCCAATTAGGTGGTGGAGAGAGTTCCCTAAAGGGTGAATCTTCCCCAAGGAAAGGTACAGCAGGGTCCAGGACAAGTGACAGCTGTCATTTAGAGAATTTAGATCCTAGGGGCCGAGATAATTGCAACAGTTTCAACCTACAAAAAGGTGTACCCAGCCTTTATCTCAAACATGCACAATAAGTGGCAGAGGTGGGTCTGCTAGAGAGTCACTGTAACTTTTCCAGCTTGCAGGGACCAGGGGAGTGAAGAGCAGCTCCTCCTCAAGAAAAGGGGGTGGAGCACAACACAGCACAAGCAGTCTATTACCTATAAAACTCAGACTCCTGGGGCTAGGAAAATGGAGTTTCAACCAGCTTTGCACTTAGCCTCTGTTTCAACTGTACCCCTGGCGGGGGGTGGGATCAACTGAGAATTAAAGGAACAGTACTTCCTTGGGCTTTAGGGGGAGCAATAGACAGAAGTACCATCTTCTGGGCAGGAAAGGAAAAGCACAGAATCAGGAGGCTTCACAGGAAAGACTGGCAACCTGCTGGGTCTTATCCCCCAGGGAAGTTTAGTACTAATCTACACTCCTTTTTTTGAGTCCTGCAGCTGTCTTGTCTGGAAAAAAACTAACTGAGGTGAATCCTATTCGGGAGCATCCTCCTCCCAGAATCAGCCCTCCAGGTAAAAGTCATCAGGGATAACAAAAGGAGTGTTAAAAATAGAGGCAAATGAAAAAAAAAAAATAGGATAGATCAACATTTCCTGAGGAAGAAGAGAGAAGAGACAGCTTTTCCTGGGGACAAAACAACTGCACAAATAGGGAAATCTCAAAAAGCATTCTATATATGCAGGGCAAGAATAAGATAAGTACGAGCTGAAAAAATTCTGATCAGCTAGAATAAGCTGAACTAAATGTCAAAGAAGAGCTAGAGCCCAAAGCCAATCAACATGAAAAACTGGTTTTCTTGAGAGAGAATGAAAACAACTTCTTGAATAACTAATAAAGAAAATCAGATGCCCAGGCACTATCAAAAAAATACAATGGAGTCGTACAACAGCAGAGTTGAAGGTACAGAAAAACAGATCAGTGAATCAGAGGACAAGATATCTGAAATCATACACACAAAAGAACAGATAGGTAAAAGGATGGAAAAATTTGAGCAGGGTCTTACAAAGTTGAATGACAACATGAAGTGCATGAATATACATGTTAGGGTGTCCCAGAGAGAGAAGAGAAGGGAAAAATGGGGCAGAAAGAATATTTGAGGAAATCATGGCTAAAATTTTCCCAGTTCTTATGAAGGATCAAATATAAGTCAGGATCATACAACTCAGAGAAGACAAGGCAGGGGAGTACCTTCAAGATCTTGTGGTAGGCAATGGTTTCTTAGATTTTATACCCAAAGCACAAGCAACAAACGAAAAAGCAGATAAATGGGATTTCTTCAAAATTAAAACTTTTATGCTTCAAGCGGCTTCATCAAGAAAGTGAAACAATAGCCTACTCAGTGGGAGAAAATATTTAGAAACCAGATATCTGATAAGGATTTAATACCCAGAATATATAAGGAAATCCTACAACTCAAAAAACGAGGACAACCCAATTAAAAAGATGGGTAAAGGACATGAATAGACATTTCTCCAAGAAAGAAATGCAAATGTCCAAAAAGCACATGAAAAGATGCTCAACATTACTATCTATTAAGGAAATAAAACCAAAACCATGAGATATCATTTCACACCAACTAGAATGGCCACCATTAAAAAAAAAAAAAAAAACTGAAAATCACAAGTGTCGGAGAAGATGTGAATTAATAGGAACATTTATTCACTGCTGAAGTGAAGGTAGAATGGTGCAGCCACTGTGGAGCACAGTTTGGTGGTTCCTCAGAAGCTAAGAAGAGAATCTCCTTATGATCTGACAATCTGTTACTGAAATCAGGGACATAATCAGAAATTTCCACATGGATGTTCATACCAGCATTATTCACAATTGCCAAAAGATGGAAACAACTGAAGTATCCATCAACTAATGAATGGATAAACAAAATGTGATATATACCTACGATGGATATTGTTCAGCCATAAGAAGGAAGTAATTAAGGACATTATGTTGAGTGAAATTAGCCAGAAACAAAAGCACACATATTATATGATCTCACTAAAATAAACTAAATATAATAAACAAACTCACTGAATTAAAATCTGGAATTTAAGTTTCCAGAGATAGAATGAGGGTAGAATATGGGAAGGTGATGCTTAATTTGTGATGAATTTTTAATTAGGTTGATTATAAATATTTGGAAATGGATAGAGGTGATGGTAGCACATTATTGTGAGTGTAATTAACAGCAGTGAATCCCATGTCTAATCGTGGTTGAAAGGGAAAGTTCAGGTTTGAATATGTCTCTAGGAAGAATGCTAGAGGATAAAACATTGGACAGTATAACATAGCAAACCTATTCGTAGTCAATAGCTTTGAGTAATAGTACAGATATAAGAATGTTCTTTCATGGACTAAAACAAATATTTATCACTATTAGAAGATGATAATAATAGGGTGATATGTGAGAAAAATACACCTAATACAAACTATGGACTATATAGTCAGACATAAATTTTTGTATTCTTTTATCAATTGTAAGAAAAGTACCACTCCAAATAAGTATCAATAATAGGAGATATAAGGAGTATGGGGTTTTCCTTTTTGGAGTAATGAATATGTTATAAAATTGATTGCAGTGAAGAATGCACAACTCTATGATTAAATAGAGAGCCATTGATTGTATACTTTGAATTGATCGTATGATGTGTGACTATATCTTAATAAAACTTCTTTAAAAAATCATTTAACTAGTTTTTTGTCTTTAGATATTTAAGATGGTTTTCATTTTTCCAAAGAATGCTACAAATGACATCCTTATTTCTAAATAATTCCTCATAATCATGTTTATTTCTTAAAAATAAATTAGTATAATTTTGGCTGTTTGTCTCACCACTGCTTGTTATACAGACTATCATTTTCCATGGATTCAAAAGGTTATCTTTACTTTATGCTAAATTAGATTCTATAAATTGATCTTTTTCTGCAGAAGACTGGTGTTTCAGATTTTATATAGCTTTTTAAATTTGTGATATGCTTCTCCCATATTCAATGCATAGCTTTAAATATATAATTATTCCCAAATATATATATATAATCCAAAATTAGTGGTTTATAGTGATATTTTGAGGATAAACATACCTTACAGCAGTCATTATTCCCACCCATATTCACTAATGAATTCCAGAGAAGTTTTATTGTTTGTCCTTCCCGTAAGAGTTTTGCACATTACCTTGTGAGTTGGTTTCTAGATATTGGTTTGTTGTTATTAAGAGTAGGTAGAAATATTTTTACCCCAATATATTTTCTAACTGATTATTGCTAATATTACTGAACTTATTCAAGTTTCTAATAATTTTAGTTGTTTCCATGTTTTTATAAACACCCTCTAAAAATGGTAATTTTATCTTTTTTAATATGCAAACCTTTTTTTCTTATTAAATTACATTCATATCATTTATTTCTAGATAACTGCACATATTTGATGCATGATGGTTAGTTTTATGTGTCAACTTGGCCAGGTGATGGCATCCAGTTGTTCAGTTAACCAAGAACTGGCCTGCTTATTACTGTAAGGACATTTCCTGGACTTAAATCATCAGCAAGTCGATTGCATCTATGGCTGATTACATCTACAATCAACTGAGGAGATTTCCTTCTGCAGTGAAAGAACTTTCATCCAATCAGCTGAAGGCTTTCAAAGGAAAAGTGATGATTTCAGCAGCCAGAAGAGAGAATTTACATCTCTTTTTTAGCCAGCAAGCTTTTCCAGGGGATTTCATTAAAAACCTTTACTGGAGTTCTCATCTTTCAGCCTGTTTCTGCCTTTACTTGGTAAATACACTCTGAGGTCATCTTTACAAAATCAATATAAAAAATAAAACAATGATAGTAGTTCCCTTGTACTCAACCTACAAATATCAGAGAGCATTCTTTTGGTTGGACATATATGGAAATAAGACATCTCATGCTTTAGAAATAGGCCCTTTGGCAAAAGAATAGAGGAAAGATAGGATGTAAGGTAGACATTGAAGACCAGTTAGGACAGATTTTCAATATTTCAAGGAAGAATTGTTCACAAAATGAACAAAGGTCTTATAAGAATCACTGTAACACAACCTATCAAAGTAAAATATAATTAGAAGCTAGAGTTGGGTTTTATTACTGGCCCATGTCTGATTACACATTTATTATTAGATCAGTTAATCTGCCCAACTGGGTAATATTCACTCTTTAACTTGATACCTTATAGCTTAAATTTTACAAAATGAACAATACAACTTATGTCATATGATAAGGGGATAAAATAGGGAAGTAAAATTATTTGTTTTATGTACATATACAAACATACTCATATTTTCACATTTTGAAAACACCTTTTATTGCAGAATTTGTTGGGTTTTGTTTCTTTGTTTTTAGTTTTACTCCCCTTTTTGCATTAATATTAATTTAGAAGTTTCAGAATAAAATAGTTCAGAGTGGCAAAAATAGTTGAAAGCAATAAATAGGGATTAATTGATCTTATTTATTCCTTTAGGCTCTTCATGAATTTGACTTGTAAAATACCGTAAAACATTAAAAAATGCAATAAGTACCCAAATAACTGGAATACTGAATACTCCAATTATTATCTGAATCCTGATACTTGCTCAGTATGTATCTGAGCAAATCTCCTCATATCCCTGCCATCTCCAAATCATCATCTAGATGATTGTTTATAATTTTTCTTAAAGCACAGTTCTAAGGTGATAGACTTCTGCAAGCTTCCCTTCTATATAATTGAACCTAAACTATTCAACCTGCTATTCATCTCCTTCTATAGTCTGTCTGTACCAACTTTTCTACTGCATTTTCTTTTTTTTTATTACCCAGTTACCTAACAATTACTAGCTCTACCTTTCCTCAGTCTTCCTCACCTCTTTCTGTCTGGTGTCCCTTTAAACAAGTAGTTTACCCCTCCTTTCTCCAGCTCTTGAAGTCCACTGAACTGATGTTTTCTCCATGAAAACTTCCCTCATTTATATGTTCTGATGCAAACTTCTTATGCTCTGATGTAAACTTTTTATCTGTTGAGTTATATACATTATTTTATCTATATCACTTAAGTAATTTTCACATTTCAGCTTTAGTTTTATTTTACATTTTGATTACTTACTTTGCAATATGTATATAAACGCAAATAAAGTGGCATACAAATATGCCTTTTAGTTTCTATATATATCTGCAAACTTTAATTCAAAAGATCAAGGTAATAATATGGTATAAAATAATTATACCAATTTATACATGAGGAAATGGAAGCTGAAAGAAGTAAAATAACCTTACTGGGTTTCATAACTAGAAACTGATAACACCAATCCAAGCCCAGAATTTACAGTGTCATTGTCTACTACACTAATAGACTAATTTAGCTCTGAGAATAAAATGTAAAAAGTGCTGTAAATACCAAATGATTATCAAATGCAAACTGTTATTATTCTTATTATTATCTCCATTTTTTTGTTCATTGTTATTTATCCCCACACCCCTGTCCCCATTTCCTCTGTGAGCAAACCTCTATTATGGCTTGGAGATGACTAGATACCAAGTTAGATTCCTACTATTTGGGGATTCTCAGAGGGACACACTGGTAGGTCCCATAAAGAAACTAGTCAAAGAAGGGTTTTGTATGAGAAGAATCCTGCCTTCTCTTTGCAGGCTGACAAATGATTCTTAGTTTCTGAAATGTATCTAAAGTTATGGCAAACTTTCAGTGGGTTGAGAATATATTTCTTCTTTATTTTGCTAATGCCCAGCACATATAGATTTTCATTGATAGGATGGGATGAAAAGTACATAAAAGCATAAGGAAGAGAAGGAAAGAATTAGTAAGGGTGGGATCAGCTAGTGAAATAAATAGATTGCAGAGGTATTTAAATACCAGGTTAAGAAAATGCAACCTTATTCTGTAAGCAGTATATGATTTTGTACTTTTGTAATGATTCTACTCTCATCATAGCCTTCAGAAAAGCTCACTTCATACTGTCACTGGGCAATGATCACATTTTACTCATATGATATGAGTAAAATATGTTAACATAAGGATACGTTAACTCTCCTTAACTTAGAAAAAGTTAAGTAGAGGTAGCAGAGCAATTAGGAAGAACATAAGATCAATTGGTACACATAATACCCTCATTAACAGAAGTCACTGGTTGTCACTCAGTCATTTCTCAACAGTATTTCTCTTCTCTTGCCTGCATTACTCTTCCTGCTTTGTTTCTAATTCCTCTACTGCTCATATTTTCTCCTTTTTGGGGACTTCCATTGCTATATTAAGACTATTTAATCTTCTAGGCAACACTGGCCCACAGAGCATCTGCTGCTCCCTCCAACTTGATTGTTTTTCTTGCCCATATAGACACAAGATTGAAAAATACAAACAAATGCAGATATTCATTGAATTATGTCCTTGTGTTATATACAAAGCTGAGCTATTTGTGCCTATATCATGTTGTACTTCACACAAACCTATGTGATAGCTATGACTGTTGTCCCTATTTATATTTGTACTTTGAGGCAAGGAGACATTTACCAGCTTTCCCAAGAACACAGAGCTTAGAGTTATAATGAGAGTCACTGTTCTGTCTGTCACTGTGAATTAGTTAGGGTTCTCCAGAGAAACAGAATCAACAGGAAATACTCGTAAATGTAAAATTTATAAAAATGTCTCACATAACCGTGGGAACGTAGAGTCCAAAATCTGTAGGGCACGCTGTGAAGCTGACGATTCTGATGGAGGGTCTGGACGAACTCCACAGGAGAGGCTTGCTGGCCGAAGCAGGAAGAGAAACTATCTCTTCTGAATCGTCCTTAAAAGGTTTCCAGTGATTAGATTAAGCATCACTCATTAAAGAAGACACTACCCTTGGCTGATTACAAATGGAATCAGCTGTGGATGTAAGCCAGCATGATCATGATTTAATTCTATGAACTGTCCTCATAGGAAAAGATAGGCCAGCAGTTGTCCAACCAGACAAACAGGTACCACCCACCTGGCAAAGTTGACACATGAACCTGGCCATAACACACTGCTTAGTTAATATTTATTGAATGAATACTCAGACCCTAATCAAACTTCAAGGCTTGGCTCAAAACCCATCTCTAAAAAGCATTTTCGGGTGCCCCATGATGGAAGAAATCTTGTTCTGTCAACTTGCAAAACATTATATCTCTATGTTTACTATTCAGTCAACTATTCATCCACCCTCATTCAACGGAAAATGTGTTGGAAAGTACAATCTCTTAAAATAGTGCTTGGCCTTGAATGAGTGTTATATGCATGTTTAATGAATAAATAAATAAATAAACAGACATATATTTAAGCAACTAGTTCTAACATGAACAAGTAAAGCATGAACTACGAGGAATCTAAAAATGAACTAAATGAGTGCGCACATATAGCAACAGGTTGGGTGTCTACTATGTTATGAGAGAAATGTATATATGCAATAAAGGGCATCAAAATTTTCCATTGAGAAGTGACATATTTGAATGAAACTCTAAATTTACAAACAAAACTATGTCACTTTACTTCTATCCTGGCCTGAAAGCATTTAAATGACATTCCCCCCATTAACAGAGATTCTATAGTATCTAACATAAGCTCTTTATGCAGTAGGTTTTAACTAAAGAAGGGAATAAATAAATGAATATCAAAGATTCTTTTAAAAATCCTAAGACTATAAAATTAGTAAGTCTAGTCTTCTTAATATAGTTTACTTTAACCTTGGATCCAAGAAAATAAATATACTCATTTTCAAACATTTTTTCTATCTCTAAGTAAGCAAAAACCTAGTGTACATTTTTCCCTATGTTTACTTTAAAGATCAAGAACCTGCTACAGGGTAAATAAATGTAAACAGTGTTGCAAGACCTAAGGAACCATAAACTTGCCCATTAGTGTTTCTATTAAATCTTACGGTATGAATGAAATAAACTTGGAGATAAAAGACTTAAAGTTTAGTTGTTGCTCTTTTACAAACCAGACTGTTGACCTTGTGATGCTAATTTTATCTAATTTTCTCTTTCTCTAATTAGTACTTGACTGCAGTGATTTTTAAGATAGCCTTCAGCTCTAATATCTCCCAGTAAATCATAGTATGAATGATCTTATGAGAGAAGCAATTATTATATAAATTACATTTTCTTCTAAAAAATAAATTGTTTTTTCTGACAGCATCCATAAAAAATGTAAAAAATGTACATTTTAACAATAAATATGAATGCAAATTCCCAGGGATTTTACAAAATTCCTCTAATGAAACAACACCAGATATCTCTGTTGATGTTTTCAATGTCTCTTGATTTTTTTAAGATTGAAAATATGTTTAAATAATGTAGAGTGCTTCCTGGCAATGTGGGAGAAGATCCCAGGGATGAGCCTGACCCTGGCACTGTGGTATCAACAAGGCCATTCTGACCAAAATGGGGAAAAGAAGTGTAACAAATAAGGTATTAGTGGCTGAGAGAGTTCAAATGGAAATGAGAGGCTACTCTGTAGGTCACTCTTACTCAAGCTTCAGTTAGACACTGCTACCTATCATAGCTTGCCAACCCCCAACCAAAACCATTTCTGCCAATCCTAAAGAACACCTAGGGCATTATATAAGATTCAATAAAGGTTCCAAGCACTAAGGTGACTTTTCAGAAACCTACAATTTCCAGATGGGTCCCTGGACCAGATAAATCCTGAAATGCAGAGGGGCCAGCCTCTCCAGGATATCAACTTGTTTCATCCCCCATCCCATATTATTGATAGCTCCTCCCAATATGAAAAAGCTAGAATGGGCATAGCCCAAATACCCCTAAAGAATTGGAGAGAGATCAAAGGTGATGGTGGAGTTATACAGAGAAGGTAGGGTTTAACAAACAAATATGATTGCTGAATCATTATATTGATATCTCTTTTACTCTCCAGTGTCTTAGAGCAGCTAGAAGTAAAAACCTAAAATTGTGGAACTGCAACCCATACTAAACTCTAAAATCTGTTCTACAACTCATTGTTATGCTGTGCTTTGAAATTTATTGCTTTTTTGTATATATTATTTTTCACACACACACAAAAGTCAATTGTGATGATAAAAAAAGTTCAAAAACAGGAAAAATTAATATAAGCTTAGTGGTTACACTTCAAAGGAGTATAACTAGGAGGGGGGTATTTGGATATTTTCTGGGTGCTGCTGATTTTCTACTTCTTGACTATGTAGTGGTTACCTGGGTACCATAGGTGTGTTCACTGTACAATTCACCAAGCTGTACACAAAAGGTGTATGCACTTTTCTGTATGTTACACTTCAATACAAATGTTTTAAAAAAATAAATAAGTAATGTAGAGTGCTGAATAATATTTCATTTCATATGGATGATACCAGAATAAGAATAAGTCAAAAATATAGGAATGCTACTTTCAAAGTCAACTTTGACATCTTAATCTTTCACGTAATATAAATAAACAAGGACTTATTTGTCCCTACTTTATACTGAACCAATTGCTCAATACAATAATGAACATGCCATAATAATTTGCCATCTAGGTAAAAGAGAAATAATAAAAAGCAATTACTATACTATACAGAACATATTATGATAGGGACAGACAGGATGTGATGGGAACACAGGGAGAGGAAGGCTTTTACTGGGGTAGGGGTATCAAGGAAAAGCTCTTTTGAGGGAAGAAATGTCCATGTTCAGGTTTGAAGAACAAAGAAGAAGCAGAGGATATTATAAGCCAATGGACAATCTGAATAACAGTCTGGAGATGGGTTAAGCCTTCACAGAAGCTAGAAATGGTCCCTGATGCTTTATGTGAACAAATCAAAGGAGATGGTGGTAAAAGGTGCGGCAAGAAAGGTAAACATAGGTCAGAACACAAATGGTCTTATGATACCTAGTAATAAAAATTACACTTTCTCCTGAATGCATTATTTGGAAACTGATTAAGCAAAGGAAGTCTGAAGGAAAACAGAAAATACAGACAAATACTGACTCACTTGTACAATCATGAGAATGTAGAAAACCTAAATGGTCTGTGAGTAGACTGAATTATGGAATATTTTAAATGTCTTCATTCTGACTCGATCTGATCAGCCTAGTTTCACAAAGTTTTGCCAGAATATTTCAAGAATAAAGATTTTTTCAGTTGCATTTTAATGAAATGTAATAGATAAGGTAATTAATGAACTAGAAGAGAAGAGACCTAGATTCTAGTTCTTGCTTTACCTCTAACAAATTGGGTGGCTTTGGAGATATCACATGACCTCTATGAGTATGAAACTGTAAAAAATGAAATATTTAACATCAAAGTCCTATCAATCCTGTGATTCTGAATCCTTTTATCTATATAATGTGATTTGTGAATTTGGCTTTTTTATTTGTTTGTAAGTAGGTGCTTCCAAACACCTTATAAAGTGTTTCTTTAGGTAGGTTCAATATCATTTACATAATTAATTCATGCAATAAAGAATATTTTATTAGATAATATAAAGCTAATTGGTACCCATGTTCATAACATCGCAAATCTCCACTTAGCCAGGGATTTGAATTACTCAAATTTGTTGTCTATCTAAAATGTCATTGAACTAGGAAGTCTTGGAGCACATTACAGGGTTTTTTTACTTTGTTTTCATTCCTTGTGCTTAACTAAGCAACTGATACATAATAGGTACATAAAAACTGTTGGGTTGAAAATGTATAGTCTGTAATATAAGTAGCTTTATTTAAGATCCTTAAACTCCCATAAGTATACTGAATTTTGAATGCAATGGATTAACATTATTAACTAGTATACATTGCCATTAAGTCCAATTTGCAAAGGAAAATAATGAGGAAAAGAGATTTAGCTAATTTGGTTCATGTCAGTCAAAAATAATTTCTAGGCTTCTTGTGCTCTTAGTTGTTCTGAAGATGATACTGATTTTATTTTTTAATCTATTTGATATCCGCTTGCAACCATCACCATTGACAATAAGATTTATTGGAAAATAAAGTATTATTTTTTCATTCATTTATTTATATTATATATTTGCAGCCTGAGAAACATCTTATATTTTAAAAAAGAGTTTACTAAGTCAAACTGGGTCTTGTGATTTCTATAAATGTCTACAGCCATTTTCATAAAAAATAATTAAGAAAGATTCTGCACACTGTACCAGAAAGAAGATAAGATGTTAAATATTAAACCTAGTAAAACAAACTTGGAAAGACAACTGTAAGTTAATTTTCCCTAAGAAAACCCAGTTTCTTTTATATTATCATCAAAAGACCATAGGCATGCTCTTCTTTCAGTTTTTATTTGGATGCAAATAATATTCAGTAATCTAGAACTGGGCACCCATCTCAACATAGAATTAAATTTTGGAGTGCCTATGATACTAGAGCATGGCACTGATGTTCATAAATGAATACAGTCCCTGGTCCCCGCTTTTGAGCATCTTTTGTTTGATATAGATGGTACATTAGATGATATAGATTGATCATTATTGAAAAATGGAATAATCATGATACATACATAGGAAATAAAGAGAATTTAAATTTTCAGAGTGCAAAATGTAAGGTAAGGGGTATCAGGCAGTAAATACAGAAGCAAGGCAGATCCTAAAGCTCTGAGGGCACTTTAGGTCAAGCTCAAGTAAAATAAACTTACCTGTGATTTGATTCTTTTATCTCTCACATGCCACAGTTCATGCTTAGCTTGAGAAATAGTTAATACTAATGAAAAAAATATTCCCTATTACCTGAAATAAAATGGCAATACATTCTTAAAACACTGTGGGAACATTTATTCCTTTAGATATTTAACACATTAAATTAAGAAACACACATTGTATTGGATATTATGTGAGATCCCAGGGTGATGATGGAGGTTGAAAAAAGATAAGTGAAGATTGGCTGCTAAAGTCAGACTAAGAAGTAAACAAATATGTTTAGAACATTAAACTGAGAATCAAAAGAGAAAGGGTTTAGTTCTTCTTGGCCACATAATAGGTGCTATTGACTACACTGAACATGCTGCTTTACATTTCTGAGTTTACTTCCTTTGTAAAAAGAAATAACAATTAGTATTAATTTTTCAAAGGTACATGGCTATTTTAATAAATAACTACAACAAAGTTCTCCGTATGTTGTAAAGCTCATATACTTGGAAAACAGGGCAGTTATTAAAAACCTACTCTGAGCTGGCTAGGTGTTTTACATGCCTTATCATTTCATGCTCACAACAACCAAAGGAGGTAGATGCTTTACTATTCTCATTGTACAGATCTAAGTAACAGAGACTCAAAGAATTTATACAACAGCTCCAAGTTTGCAAAGCTAAGAAGTATTGGAGTTATGAGTCAAGACTAGGAAATAAGATTTTGTGTCTGATCTCATATCTTTTAGTCTGTCTCTTATTCCACAAAGAGTCTTCTAACCTACAATGCAAAAATACTGTAAGCCTCCTTATAACAGTAGCATCTGGTGAAAATAAGGAAGATATGATGTCAAATATAGAAGCTTAAAATAAGCTTCATGAAAAATACAGCTGGGTAAGAATTAAAACATGTCAGAATTTTGTTGATGCTTGAGAATCAGAGAACACTTACTAGGCATTTCATTTCCCAGGCTTCCAGAGAGGAGTGCTATGATGGAAAAGAGACGAAAGGGAAAGGCAGGCACACATGCATTCATCAGTCATAGTGGACTAGAGAATCCCCTGGCCTGTAAGTGCCAAGAACAAGATGGTCCAAGAAAAGAATGACATCCTGCAGAAAAAGAAAAGCCTCAACTTCACCTGGACAAGAGGAAGACAGGCAGAGACCTGATGTGAAATGGCACCAAGAAAGGGCACCAAAAAAGCCCAGCAAATCCACCAGCTAATAAAAAGCCATTTGAAAGGCCACTTTCCCTCTCTAAAATAGAGTTCAGCCTGCTGCAAGTGGCTGTGAAGAAACTTTCTGTCTCAGGAAGGGAGTATTGTTCTTGTAGATCTTTGGACTATGGAGTCCATTAAAAAGGCACTTTTTTTTTTTCAAAATGTTTTGTAGGACATATTTGATTTCTAAACTCTAGGGCCAAAATAACAAAGAAAATTTGCAAAAAAAAAAAAGGGTAACTGGACAATAAAGATATTTTCATTAATCATAAAGAAAATAATTGAAGCTGAAAGAAATTAAAAAAAATTAAATAATCAAAGCCTTCGGACCTGGAGTTGGAAAATGATGGCAAATACAGGTTGTGCTAAATGTCAATGTCTGGCACCAAAAAGCCTTCATTTGCAACTCTTCCTGTTCTAGGTCTAAACTCCCAGGAACTGCCCCCCCTTCTACAATTAACCTTTTCATGGATAGGAAATCATATGATAGAAGTAACAAACTCCTGGGGCTTCTGATCAGATTTCACAAAAGACATTAGGAACATTGAGAAAAGAATGAATCATGGGTTTGGCATAACTGTTTAAATAGAATGTTTAAAGTACCATGCTATGACAGACCATAAGAGAAGGCACATTTTTGTGATTAGGAATGTATACTATGTACAACTCACATTCCTGAGTTTAAGCCCTAGTTCTGCCAATTTCTAGCTTTGTAATAGACAACAGACACATTAACCACCCTCTCTAAACCTCAGTTTCTTTGTTATGATAATACTATCCCATGTTTTCGTGAAGATAAATTCGAAATATACGAATCTTTCTTTTCTCAGTGCATAGCACAATGGATATCCAAATATTACTCATTATCATTCTAGCATTAGAAAAAATTAAACTTTTGAGTCCTGCTTAAGCCTATAATCCCCATTTTTATAAATAAAATTCATAATCATCCCAACTATAACTATAAAGCAATTAAAATTGATTTTATTTAAGCTTAATAATCTGAGTTTCTATGAAGGGCTGTCCTTCAGTGTCTGGACACTGGATTCCAATGCTGTTTCTATAAAAAACCTGTCGCAATGTTCCTGGAAATTTGGGTTCCTGCTCTCAGAACCCAAATTTAATGTATCAGTGTTTAAGAATTAGACATAGGGTGGGCTGTGGCGGCTCAGCAGGCAGACTTCTCTCCTGCTATGCCAGTGATCCAGGTTTGATTCCCGGTGCCTGCCCAAGCAAAAAAACCAAAAGATTAGCCATAATGTATTTTCTAAAAATAACAAAAATGCCTAATAATGCCCTTAAAGAATTCACTTTGTTATTTTGCCTTATTTTCTACAGCACTACAAAAAGGAACCTAAATTGTTATCTGATTTGGGTTATCAAAGACTGTGATAGCTATGTTCACTAGACCATATTTATGGGTGCAAAGAAAGGGACAGCAGACAGTTTAAGAAAAAGAAATCAAATTCATTTTGCTAGATTGTTCCGTGTCCTAGCAGTCGAGTTAACATTTTACAGATATTGAAAAGGCACTTACCCTCATCCTCTAACACAACAGACTTAGAAAATGGAACTAATCTATAACACTTTCATTATATATACATTTAATTCATTCATTGGCAGACATTGTTATAGCAATCTAATGACTTTTTATGACTTCTTTAAATATTTTATTAATTCTTCTAAAAATTGGGTATATGAACCCATAAAAAATCTGAATCCCTTATGAAATCATTTGCAAAATATTCAGGGAAAGTCCACATTTGTATTTTCTTAGAAAAGGATCTGGGGTTTCAACACATTTTTTAAGGATGAGTGAACCAGCTAGGAAATACATTGGCCAATTCAACTTTTAAAAATGCTTACCTACTTTCAATTATTTAGTGGATTTGGGGTTCCACATTTATTAATTACTTATTATGAGTTGATACAGTATTTTTATAAACACATATTAATTAAAATACAAATGACATCAAAGCCTATTTAATAAACATCACAACGAGATGGAAAGAAAAACAGAACTGACACTGTTTTTTACTCAGGTAAAGTTTGAGTTCATTTTATGATGATAAATTGCTACAAAGGATACAGCTTGACATACCACTTGGAAAGTTGTCAAATTATGTTGCATCAGCTGTACTGCCTCTTTTGACAACACATCCAGGAAATAGAAGGGAAAAAAATCTCCAACTCTTCTTATTTATCCTTAATAAAGCAACTTTCTACCATCACCTCCAGTGTTAACAATAGGGGGGTACATGGGAATGCTGTATTTTTATATGATTTTTCTGTGAACATACATCTCTAATTAAAAAGATTAAAAAAACAAATAGTATTAAAACATCTAACAAAGATACATAATTATGGAAACAGAGACTCAAACCTTTGCACCAAATTTCAGAGGATAAGGAAATCAAATATTCTAGACTTGAGATATATAAAATCAACTGAAGACACACCAGTACCCTAAATCTTACTTTATAGAGTCTGCCATTGAAAGTAACCCAGAAGTGTAGCTCAGTGGTAGAATTTTCACCTGCCATGTGGGAGACCTGGGTTTGATTCCCGGTCCGTGTAAAACAAACAACAAATAAGCAAAAATTCAACAAATGGTGCTGCAATAACGAGATACTCACAAGAAAAAATAATGGAATGTGACCCCACCATACAGCATACAAAAAAAAAAGAAAGTAATCCAGAAGAATATTATAGTTCTTCTTTAGAAATTACTTCATATCCCAACTGATGTCATCATATGCAAGTTTAGTTGACACCCAGCAGCAATTTAATTGGCTATATTTCTTTTGTTTCTAAAGGGCAATTTTGCACACAGTATCTAGGTATTCTGTGTTTGCTATTACTTTGACCTTTAGAGAGTCTTAGAAACAGTTTTTGAGGTTTCATTCCATTCTTCTGACTGAAAACAGCTTATTAAAGTGTTTCCTCTGAGATAATAGCATCGCCATTTACAGAGGTTGATATGGGTTTACTAAGGATATGTCAATAATATACAAAGCACATACCAATATTATTGAGTTTAGATTGTGATTTTTTTAGGTTACTTATTAACTGAGTTTTAACTTTTGATTGCTTTTCCTTTTCTTGCCCCATGAATTTAGGATGATCATTCCCATGGAAATATTTAATTGGGAGACAATGGATTAAATGGTTAATGTAAAAAGTTATAGAGATCTCAGAGGAAAAAAAAAGCAATGATTGCAGGAAATTTAAGCTGATCTTTATCTTATCTTCAACTTAAAAATTGTTCATTATTAGGAGAAGATTAAGACTTATTAAAGAGCTTACATTATTTGGAAAGCCCACATGACTATTGGTGATGGATATGATTTAAATACAGTTCACACAAAGATGGTGATTAAATGTACAAATAAAAAATGTTTTTGCATGAGGGAGAGCAAATGAATATACTATTGCAAGGTGTTGAAAATGGGATGGTATACAGGTAAAAGTGCAACAAATGCAAGCTAAGGTCTATAGTCAACAGTAACATTGTAACATGCTTCCACTGAATGTAACAAAGGCATTATGCCAAAACTAAATGTCAATAAGTAGGGATTATGAGGGAGGGTTATGGATTCTTTGTGGAAGAAAAGGAAAGATCTTCATATAGATTATAGTGGCAAAGACATGGCTATTTACTTAGGTTGGATTGTATGATATGTGACTAAAACAGTTTAAGAATGAACAGTGAAAAACAAATGCTGGAGAAAATATGGAGAAAGAGATGTTCTTATTCACTGTTGGTAGGGAAGCTGAGAGGTGCAGTCACTCTGGAGGGCAGTGTGTTGGTTCCACAGGAGGCTGGGGTGAGGCTGCCATATGATCCTGCCATCCCATTGCTAGGTATATTTCTGGAGGAACTGAGAGTGGGGAGATGAATGGACATTTGCATACTAGTGTGTATAGAGGCAGTGTTCATGATCTGCAATAGATGAAGGGCCTAAGGGTACAACGACTGAGGAAGGAAAGGGGAACTACGAGTGTGTATACATATCACAGACTACTAAGCAGCTGCAAGAAGGAATGAAGTTGTGAGGCATGCAACTAGGTGAACAAAACTTAAGGACTGTATGTCGAATGAAATGGCAATAGCAGAAAGACAAATATTATCATGCCTCACTAACATCCACTAACTATAATGTACAAACTTGGTGAGTTGAATTCAAGAGCATGGGTTGTCAGGTGAGGGCCTATTGCAAAGGTTCCTAGCTTGTAAGCTCTTACAGCAGTCACATATATTTAGGAGTTGTAACTGATATTTCTAAATTCTGAGATATTGAGCTGTTTGTATATAACCTGGTCATTCCCAGAAATTTTGGGTATTTTTGTGACACCTGAGACTCAGAGTTAGAGCGCTGAAGCTATGAAAGTCAGCATTACCCCATACAGGAACTGTTTAAAAAGTTAAAAAAGGGATCAGACTTTGACTACTGATATGAATGAAGCTGATCTAGATAGGATTAAGGTAAATCAGGATACTGGGTAAAGGATATCTTCCATATTTTAAACTTCAACCTCTATGTGAGACCAAAAGGAGAGGTGTTTATTTGGTACAAAAAAATATATTTTGGGTAATACATTACATAATTTAACACGTATAGTCAGTTTAATTGAAAACCATAAGTACATGAAATCTTGAATATGGCGTGAGGTTTCACTGGTTTGTACGGGTTGGTGTGATGCCTCAATACATCCCAGAGAAATCTGGGATAAAAAGTATTTGCGAAGTTCCCTTGGGGAACTGGGAGAAAGGAAATATTCAACTTCCCAATTTGGGAAATTTCTGGTATTTTTTCAAGCAGTGAGGGCAACCTAATCAATAGGCTGAGCCCTGGGTCTTGGGGTTTGCCCCTATGAAACTTATCCCTGCAAAGGAGAAGTTAAGCCTACTGATAATTATGCCTAAGAGTCACCCCCAGAGAACTTTTATTGCTCAGAATTGATCTCTCTCTCTAAGCCAACTCGGCAGGTGAACTCACTGCCCTCCCCCCTACATGGGACATGACTCCCAGGGATGTAAATTTCCCCAGAAATATGGAACAGAATTGCTGGGATGAGCTGGGACCTGGAATCATGGTATTCAGAAAGCCTTCTCGACCAAAAGGGGTAAGAGAGAAATGAGACAAATGAGAGAAATGTGGGACATGACATGCAGGGGTGAAAGTCCCCCTGGTGATGTGGGATAAGAGTCCCAGGGATGAGTCCAGGCCTGGCACCATAGGATCAACAATTCCATCCTGACCAAAGTGCAGAAAAGAAGTGTAACTAATAAAATATCAGTGGTAGAGTTCAAATAGAGTCGAGAGGCTACCCTGGAGGTTGCTCTTACATAAGCTTCAGTTAGCCATTGCTACCTATCACAGCCTGCCAACCAAAACCATTCCAGCCAATCTTAAAGAATACCTAGGGCAATATATAAGATTCTACAAAGGTTCTGTGCTGGTTTGAAAGGATGTATGTCCCCTAGAAAAGCCATCAAAATGCCATTTCGTAAAGGCAGAATAATCCCTATTCAATACTGTATGTAATTAGATCATCTTCTTGAAGATATAACCAAATCAAGAGTGGTTGTTAAACTGGATTAGGTGATGACATGTCTCCACCCATTTGGGTGGCTCTTGATTAGTTTCTGAAGTCCTATAAAAGAGGAAACATTTTGGTGAAAGGGAGATTCTGAGAAAGCAGAACGGCATAGCCACGAGAAGCAGAGTCTATCAGCCAGGGACCTTTGGAGATGAAGAAGGAAAACACCTCCCGAGGAGCTTCACGAAACAGGAAGCCTGGAGAAAAATCTAGCAGATGATGCCATGTTTGTCATGTGCTCTTCCAGCTAGGACCGAAGCCCTGACTGTGTTTGCCATGTGCCTTCTCACTTGAGAGAGAAACCCTGAACTTCATCGGCCTTCTTGAACCAAGATATCTTTCCCTGGATGGATGCCTTTGATTGGACATTTCTATAGACTTGCTTTAATTGGGACACTTTCTCAGCTTTACACACTGTGAACTTGCAATTTATTAAATTCCCCCTTTTTAAAAGCCATTCTGTTTCTGGTCTGTTTCAGGACCAGAAAAGTCCTGAAACCTAGAGGGCCCAGCCTCTCCAGAACTTCAGACAGTTCCATCTCCTTGCCCCATACTATTAACAGCTCCTTCCAAATGAAAAAGTTAGAGGGGCCGTAGTCCAAACACCCCTAAAGAGAGGGATAGAAAGATCAATAGTGATGGTGGAGTTATACAGAGAAAATAGGATTTAACAAATGATGTGATTGCTGAATCATTAAATTGATATTTCTTTTAGTCTCCAGTATCTTAGAGCAGCTGGTAGAAAAAAACTAAAATTGTGTAATTGTAAACTATGCCAAACTCAAATCTGTTCTCCAACTAATTGTTGAGCTGTGCTTTGAAATTTATTGCTTTTATTGTATATATGCTGTTTTTCACAAATAAGAAAAAGGTCGATAGTGATGACAAAAAAATATTTATTCCTTTTAGCCTCCTATTTTCTAGAGCAGCTAAAAGGAAAAATCTGAGGATTGTATGGTAGCCCATGACAAATTTTGGGATTTGTCCTGTAACTCCTTGTTGAAGAGGGCTTTGAAAACTATCACTCTTTTCTTTCTTTGCTTTATATATATGTTAAATTACACAACAACAAAAAGTTAAAAAATAAAGTAACAGAGGAGTACATAGGGAAAAAAACATAGCTATTGCAAACTGTGGACTATAGTCAACAGTAATATTTTAATATTCTTTCATCAACAGTAACAAATATACTACACCAATATTATGGGTCAACAATAGGGTATGTATGGAAAAGGGGTATGGCAGGATTTGGGTTTTATTTTTTTTTATTCTTATTTTCATTCTGCAGTAATGAAAATATTCTAAAATCAATCATGGAGATGTATGCACAACTCTAAGATGGTTGTGTTATCCAGTGATTCTATACTTCAGGTGGTTTGTGTGGACCTCAATAAAATTGAAAAAAAATAATATCACAGGCCCTCAAAAAGAGTGGAATTTTCCCCTTATTACTTAATGTTTTATCAGGAGGGTATTATTGATACTTTAATTACTATTATTTATTAATAGTAAACTGTAAAATTAGGCTGACTTATTTATTGAAAACCATCAACTCACTTTACGTGTTGGTCCATTAGTAAATTTAAGGCCAAAATATCTGATTCATGGAGAATCTTTAAAGGTAAAGTCTCTGACCCTTAAGAGGTCAGCATATCCCTCCCTGAATGATCTCAGATGATAAAAGTCAGCTCTAAAACTTTTCTACATCTGAAAATTAGGAGTGCGCAAAGTCGATTTGCATTGTTGACAAGATGGTTAAATAAAGAGGCTCCTGAGTCAGATAAAATAGTTTCAAGTAGTTCCACGGTACTAATTAGATGAACTCAGAGTAATCATTTAGCTTCTTTCACCTGTATTTTCTCATGCATAAATTCAAGATATTAGCTAATTTGTAGATTCTCGTGAGAATCAACTTTGCTAACATAAAGTTTTTACCACAATCTGGAATATGGTGATTACTTAACAGAAACTAATTATTATATTTATAAATTATATATATAAATTATGTAAATTATAATTATATATATAATTCTATATATAATTATAATTTACATAAATTATATATATAAATTATAACCATAACAAAACTAATAATATCTGCCTTATTATTAAAAAGGCAGAAACAAATTGTCTTAAGATAACGGGGTTTATTACCCTTAAAACTAGGAGGTCCAAGGAAGACAATTAGCATTAAGCACAGATGGATCCATGTGTTCAAATGATATCATCAGAATTCTGTTTCTCCCTCTCCCCGTTCTGTTTGCTCTTGCTTGACTTTGTTGTCAGACTGGCTCTCTCTATGACTCCTTCAGACTGTTACAGATGTCCACCAATAGTACTCCACTTCACATTTCCAGTGAGAATGTGGTCTCTTTGGGAGGCCAACATAGGGGAGACCTGATTGGCTCAGCTTGCAGAAACAGCTAGTGGGGTGGCGATACCAGAAAAAAGGGAGGTCTACTGGGCACACACAAAATGAAAGTTCACCACAGTTATCTATCATTATTTCTATTATTCTTTAATGTTACATATTTAATTCCCTGGAAATAAATATAACTTGCAGTTATTTTTATTCCAGCCTGGCAGAATATGTGCATAGACATTATTTACTTAATTCTTGTTCATTTATGGCACAAACACACTACCACTCTTCATTCCATAGAAACATATTAGTCTAGTGGAAACTAACACTAGTTAAATATAAATAATAGCTTAATGTAGAGTTAGTTATTCTGATAAAAAGAAAAATAACACTAGGAAATAATTTTTTTTAGGAATCTATTTTTTCAACCTTTAATTAGTAGCTCTATTCATTATGGACAGATCACCTAAATTCTTTGTTCACATTCGCTACCTGTAAAGTGGAGATAGATTTGCTCAAAAAGCTAAAGAGGAAGGTGCACAGGTAGTTCAGTGGTAGAGTGCTCGCCTTTAATGCAGGAGACCCAGGTTGATTCCTGGATCATGCAATCCCCTCCACAAAAAAAAAAAGCTAAGCAGGGTAATGCACACAAAAAACCTGGTTAATTCCCTAGAATGCAAAACTTCACTAGACATCAATTTCACTGTTAACATTAACAGTGCTTAGGTATCCTGGATAAATTGTAGAGGAGCAATATATTTTTCAAAGTTAAAAAATGAATTTGATGCTATTAGGACTTGAAACCTTTATGAACCCCAGCATCTTCATCTGTGTAATTGTGACAGTAATAATACCTGCCTTAGAGTGTTATGAACACTCTAACATAATTATTAAACAGAATCATTGTGCTCCTACAATGTCGTATATACTGGGTCATAAACGGGGAATTCAAACACAAGATTTGCCCTTGAATGACTTACAGGATAACAGTGACTGCATAACTACTCTGTTCCTCTCTATCTATCTATCTATCTATCTAATCGTTGATTTCAGAAATAGGTACTTCCTGAGGGTACCACTTGCTATTTGACCTCGATGACACCAAGATAAATATGTGGAGAACATTGAATATGATTTTCTGTGGATTTAATATTGGTGGATATATCTTTATTTAATGAAATTGGTCTTAAATGATGAGATATTAAATGTCTAGGATATATGAAATGAAAAATTAAAGGTTAGAAATGTAACATGTAAAAACTAAATGATCTCTTCCTGCATATTTTCAGAAAGTACATTTTTTATATTAAAGGAAAACCCATATAATCGCAAGTGCTTGTGGTGGAGGTGGGTAGGGAGGAATTGAAAGTAGGGAAATATGGAACAAATCAGAAAGGGAAAAAAAAACTTACTTGCCAACATTAATTTAGACTCACGAGCTGGGGATAGAATTCCTTATCTAACTGTATAGATGGAACTGGGATAGAACAACCTCTCTAGGTGTGGGAGCCAATCCTGTGGAATAGGAGAGAGAGGAGAAACAGGGATTCAGGGAGGGGCAACAAAAGGAAACCAGGGACAAAGGTAAAAAGAGCTGTTCTCTTTAAGTCCAAAGACTGAACAATCAAATAATAACCAAAGAAAACTGGTGTAATATTATTAGCTTGAGCAAGAAATGAGTTTGAAACAAAAAATACGGAATATTAGGAACAAGAATACTGTGTACTATGTAAAATATAATGACTAAGCCGGAGAATACACACATACACACACACACACACACATATACATACATATATATGTAAATATATATGACTACATATTCAAAAATAAACAAAATGAGAGATTATAATTCAGGCATCTCAGAAACAGAGATTATAAAATAAGGAATTCATAGGCCTTTGATTTGAACAACGTAATTAATTGTATTCATGCATGTGTAAGTGCATTTATAAAATTAAAAAACATGTTCTTTTTGAACAAATGAGATATGTATAACACATTTACTACATAATTTACAAACAGAGTAACAAGTTCAAAAAATCAACAAGATATCAACTATGTCCTCTGACCACGATGCAAATAATTGGAGGTCAACAATAAAAGAAAATATACTAAGAAAATAAATCACTTGGAAACTCAAAAATATCTTCTAAAATAACACATTGATTAGGAGGAACTCATAAAGAAAATTCTAAATTCCTTAAATCTAAATACGGAATAAAACATCATATAAATCTTACTATATGTAACATGTAAAGCTTAAATAAAATGAAAAATATAGCCTTAAATACATAATACAAAACCAGCAAGCTATATTTACAATTCATGTAATCAGACAAAAAAGGGGGGTGAGGGATAAAGAAAGTGTATTGCAGAAAGAGACATATGAAGGCCTAAACTTGGCCTATCTTGCTACGTGAACTCATATGAGACATATAGTAGGTGCCTGATACAAATGCATATATGTGAATTGATGCAGAATGTCTTCCCAAAAAATGATAGATGCCAAACTTAACTGAAGTATCTAGATGGGTCCTATTTCCCTCCAGTAGTTCTATCCCTTAAAGAAAAGGGTATAACAAAACATTTCTTTACTCAACTGACTAGTGGTACTCGAACAGTTGCTATCCTAGTTGGCCTGTGTGAGAGAGAAATGGGATGGGGCTAAAACTAAGAGAAAAAACTGATAGTAGTATTAATTCCCACCAACTATTACAATTTACCTTTAGTTTTACATTTAGTTTATAATTTTTCATAATGTAGAGAAATAACATATGCCATTTGACTTAATTATGCTCTTACAATACACATGAAAATGGTAAAGGCATTGAAATGACCTGATGATTTATAGAACAAGATACAGTTTTTCTAATAGAAAATTAGGCTACAGATACATCATTCACTTACAGGGCTGGATTTATTATTTCAAAGCTTGAACAAATCACCAAAACTTGTTGAAACTGGGTTTTCTTCTGTGAAGTAAGTTGGTAAAGTTCTTTATAAATTCCTCAATGTTGCAATTTTGTGAAAAGAGCCTTAATTTTTATGGTTCCCTTTGTATAGGAAGATTGCCTTCTCTCACTTTTTCATTCATTGTCCAACCAACAATATACAACCCCGCTGCGGTTATGGACTGTACTAAGAAGCGAGTATACAGAAAGGAACACAAGTAGTACTTTTAAACGCAAACTACTCTCCCTTTTTGGGTACCTCAAGACACTGAAGAAGACCAGTGGATGAAAGCTTATTACACTGGTTGAGCTTACAATAATGAGAAAGAGGTCAGGAAATAATAATTTCTAATGAGGCATTCACTTAGAGTTAACCCATCATCTGCTAAATGGATAAGAGAGAAGGGAGTTGCATTTGGATGAGTTACAGTAAAAGGGTTTTAAAGTGGGTTCCTATTTTTATTGACTTTAAGGCATGAACAGAAGCACTATAAAAATATAAAGAGGGCTATAAATTTGGTGTTAAAATAA
The DNA here is from genome assembly GCF_023851605.1 of Tamandua tetradactyla. Taxonomy (NCBI): domain Eukaryota; kingdom Metazoa; phylum Chordata; class Mammalia; order Pilosa; family Myrmecophagidae; genus Tamandua; species Tamandua tetradactyla. The sequence goes on along the minus strand of NC_135334.1, from coordinate 63,034,905 downwards.
ATAAGTTTAAAATTTCCATTTTTCTCGTTAGGGCTTTAGGTCATCTATAAGCAGGGGATAGAGAGGCAGCTAAGTTGATCCAAGGATCATAGATAACCAAATGTTCTTTTCAGAAAATGTGGCCAATGAGAAAATTTATTATTTGGTTGGATTCCAGAGGGAACAATGTATCTCTAGAAGCTAAATCACTCTGCTAGACTAAAAGATCTTTTAAGGCATGGACTTTTACAGACGCATCTTGGTGTTTTCTCCATCCTAGCTCAATATAATGCAAAAAAAAATTGTTCAGCTTGCTAAATGAAGAGGTCTCATTCTCGCAGCATGTTTTATATTCCTTTATTACTGATATGATATTTTACTCATGAAATGTTATCACCTTTCCTTTAGGTTTCAACCTCTATGATGATAGAATTGAGAATTTTCATATCTCCTTACTTTCATATGTATAGACTATTAACTGGCCATTACTTATTAAGTAATGCATTAGATTTAAATGTCATGATCATCATCAAGTCCAATAAAGCACTTTTCCTATGATATTACTATCTATTATGTCCCTAACTAACAAATTATTGCTAAAGGAAAAAAAAAATCCTGAAAGACTTTCAAATTCCAACTATTAAAGAACCTCTAGGAAGACAGTAATGCCTACAAACTGATAACTTTTATTTACACCGGAAATATTTAATCATATTATGATAAACAGGTCATCAGTGGTAGAGAAGGGATGGGATATTTAAGGCTTTCATAGGACTGTGCACATTATGCAAGGTACATGGGATTACAAGCAAATGTCAGCTATAAGTTATACTAATTTCCAAAAGCTTAATAATGTCTTTTACTCATACATGAAGTTTTGATATTTTATAATAGGAAACTTCAACAATCAGTGTTTTGAGGTCTGTAATACAAATGCTGTAACTAATTTTAGAGCTTCAACAATTGAAAAGCTTGTCAAACCAATGACAGTGAGAACAAATAGAGATCTGCTTTAGGGAACATGCTATAAATTTTAGGAAAATCTTTTAAGCCTGAATTCAACAAGTAGAATATAATGAATACTATCGCAATTGACTTTAAATTAATCATAAGAATCAACAGAGCATTTACATTTGTTAATTTTAAAATGAGCCAGAGATCTCTGGTATGTGTGGTGGAACTAAAACTGAAATTGATTTTATCCATTTCAAATTAAGTATTAGAATAAAACCTATAAGATTTTATAGATTTTAATAAAACCTATAAGATTTTATAGATTTTATTCTATAAAATAAAATATATAGTCAAAATCTATAAGATTTGACTTATGGTTATGAACTTGCTATATAAATTGTTGTTGGTAAATTAATCTATAAAGATACACTAGGATAATTAAAACTTTTATTCCACTAATCCTCATGTATACCATACCATATCAAATTATATATTATATATATAATACATATATATAAATATATAAACAGAGAGCATGCAAGCATACATATGCTGCTAAATATAGTCAAATATAATCAAAGTTTAATATATATTTATTGCTAGTTCTGTGATTATTTCTTGGTCTCTATCTCTTAGTTTCCTGTGTTGTTCATTTACTATATATCTATTCATGTTTCTAAACCCTGATTTTTCTCTTCAGTCACTGTTTACCAATTCACTTCTTATCCCTTTGTGAAATATAAGTATTCTTTTCAAAAGATACTGCAGAAATTTAGTTCATACTCATTATCTTTTAAAAAAATCAGATGATTAAAAACATTTTTAATTAAACATATTACAATCAGATTTTCAATGTGGTTTTGATTTTTCAAATACTTGAGATATTTTAAATGATGGGAAAAAATAGTCTTCCATGAATTTTTAATTTTCCAGATCCTCCTGAATAAAAATAAGACCTAGCATTCTTTGATTGCTGCCCATAATGGAAAATTTGTGGAATGAAACCTTTGTGGAAACCTTATGCAATGGGAACATCTAAATTTAGAGTTGAATATTAAGGAACCAAATTTAAAGTTTAGACATCTACTTTAACATAGGAAGATAAATTGTCAATATCCATCTACACTGAATCTAAGTATCATGGTACAGGGTTTTAAATGAGGAATGAGGAAGAGCCTCAAAGTGGCCTCAGAGATGGCTGCTGGATTTCAGAAAAAAAATTCTAAGAGCTAAAGGAACTCTTGATGCAGAGCCACCTCCTCGGCATCCTTGGCAGGTCCAAGGACCCGGATGTGAATCAATTGCCATGTTAGCTAGTATTGTATCCTCCAGATGACATTGCTGATAACACTCTCCCCTGCCAGCATCTCGTCCTGCCTGATACATGCATCTGCACATCAAAGGAGAATACCTCAGCAATCTATCATACCCTAAGTCCAAGCTCCCATCCAATCAAGGGACACCCTCCTCTCCTGGTGGACACCCTCCCCTCCTGGCATCCAGTTGAAGCCATTTTCTTTTTCTTCCTGCTGGCTGGCCAGGCAGGATCCAATTTCAGGCTCTTACCTGCTTTCTCCTTTTTGCTCTCCCACCTGCTTTCTCCCTGCTTTATTACTTAAACAAATCTATTAATCTTTGACTCACTATTTCCTGTGGAATCCTTAAAGACTCCATCCCTAGCAATGGAGGCAAAAGACTTTTTATCTGAATATTATCATGTAAATATTGCTGCTATTTACTAAGGTATTTATAATGACCCAAGTAAACTTCCTGCCTTTACCATTAATCCTATACGTTTACGCAGAGTCGATGGAGACAGGTCACTGTTACCATTATATTTACTCCCCAAATCTCCTACTTGTCCTATTCTTCAGGCACAACTGAAGCACATAGGATGACCAGCAACTAAGTCCTTCCTTTAGGGTCCCTCACTCTGCTCATCATGGACTGACTCTATCCTTGCTTTCCTTATCCATGTTTAACCAATGTTCCTTTAACAGAAAAAAAAGAACTAAGGCACTTAAACCAAGTTCCTAAGTTTTCAAGCTCTTACACTCTCAATTTGTAAGAGTTTCAGGGAGGCCCCTTCTCTTCTTGAAGCCTTAGTTTTCTCATCTATAAAATGAGAAAGTAGGTTTGGCTGAGATAAATAAGCTTTTACAACTTCACATTCTCTAATGTCATGGCTAATGTCACAGTGAGCACTCTGCCCCCTTGAAATTTTCTTTCTGTTGCCCTTTCCATTGAACAATGCTTTCTTCCCGCAGAAGCATTTCCTATAATGTCTCATGGTGAGATTTTTTAGCATGATTTGCAGAGAATACAAAAGGCATTATTTTCACATGCTTATTGTTTGGTGGGCAAATTTCACTCCACTGCATTGGCAGTGTAAAATCTACTCACCCTGTAAAATCAACACAAAATCTCGAACTTCAGATGTGAATGTGAACAAAACAAGACATACTCTATTCTAAGAAAAGAATCACCAAAGGTTGGTACTTCGTTTAGATCTATGGGCTTAGTATTTCTCAGAAAGAATTTCCTTACATCAAAATGCTAACAACCATTTTCTTTGGAAACAGAAGGAGAAGAGTATTTTTTTTTTTAATATGCTATACTGCTGGGGTCACATTTCATTCTTTTCCCATTTGAGTATACTGTTATTGCAGCACCATTTGTTGAATTTTTGTGTTTGTTTTTTCTTTCTTTCTTTGTTTGCTTGCTTGTTTGTTTGTTTTTGGGTAGTGCATGGGCCAGGAATTAAACCAGGGTCTCCCACATGGCAGATGAGAATTCTACCACTGAACTACCCTTGCACCCCACTAGGAGGAAGATTTTGAATGACCATTTTTTCTGATTTTATTATTTACTCTACTACTCTGTACTTGTCCACATTTTAGCCCACAGTGAATGAAATATACTTATTTTACAAATATATATATATATACATATGCATTTTCTTTCTTAAAAAGTTAAATTTCCCATATAATAAACAATATGTATAATTACTTTTCTCAGGAAGGCAGCATTTGAATTTGTTATATTATATATGATGACTATTGGCAAAATATTTTTATTTTCCTTCAACAAATATTATGAAATAGCATTAGCAACCGTGATAATATGCCTAAAATGTGTTTAGGCCTATTAATTTCCCAAAGAAGCTGTGCATTTCACCTCTCATTTTATATTCACAGAATGCCTGCCAGGTGGTTAGGTCCATTATTATTCAGGATATACTATAAATCAAGGAGGATTGGGGGAAAAGAGACCCAAGATCACCACTAGTTAGTGAAAGCACACTCATAGATTCTCAGGTGATCTGTCTCTGAGTCCACTCTATTAACAAAAATTATAAAATATCAAGAATGATTTTAAAGTTTTTGCTATCTGCCAGGAAATATGCAAGCTTCTTTTACTTAGAACTACATTAAATATTCAAAGTAACTGAGGCTATGAAGGGGCTATTAGCATCACCATATTATATACTGAGTCTCAGGAATAAAGGTCACAGAGCGAGAAAGTCAAGGAGCTAAGATTTCAAACCTCATTTCTCTCCTAAGCAAGCATTTTAATCAAGATCTAAAATGACCTTCCAAAAAAACAATGCAAAATAGAGCTAAAACGTCCATAGATAAATTTTACTACAACAGAATAGTGGCATATGACATGCAATTCATGGGAATGATTTGCCTTGCTAGCAGGCACCAGGGAGCTGTACTGACTATAGAGAATTTGAAAACAGTCACAAAGCTAATTAAACTAAAATTGTGCTGGTAATTCTAAACATCGGTGATAAAATACCCCTCTTTCAAAATATCTCCCATTAGTTAAGTTCTAAGCCATCGCTGCAGTTCTGTTGAGTTTATATGATGTGTTTGTGAGCTTAAAAGTAGCACCTTTTATGACTTACCCTTAATAAGCATAATATTCAGCATGGGAAATAATTCCTATTTATAAAAGAAGCCCCTGACACACACTTTCCTTTTGAGAATATATTCATAAAATTTCAGAGCTTTGAAGCGCGTCTCTGTGGTTTGTCTCTCTAACCCTTGTGATGCTACATATCACTACATTTAAATAATAGAAATAAAATCAACAATGAAGCACAGTGATTATAAAGACAGAGAAATGCAAGTTGAGTTAATTCTATCATTCCATTTGACCTCTTGGGTTATTTCCCTTGTTTTTTCAATTGTAAAGATATTTGAAAGCTACGGCAATCAATTGTGAAGAAACAAAACACAGACAGTACTGAAATATTGGAATTTATTTTAAAACAAGGTTTGTTGTGAATTTCTGCCAAACTCTTATCTATTTAACGAATTGGACTAATTATATATATTTTTGGTTCATGTACAAGAAACTTTTCAAAATTAAAATTAATAAAAAGTGCTCTCTGATCAACTATGAGCAAAGTCAGATTGACAAATCTGGTAAGACTGCCTATTAAACAAGAATATTAAATAAAATCAGTTTTGATTCATTTCATATTTGCAGAAGGTAGGAGTGGGAAAAGTCATGGCAATGTAATTCCTCAGTCTGAGAGAGTAATATGTAGGTATAACAATTCCTTCAATTTTTTTTTAAATACTTTATTCTAATATAAGTGTTAATCTGCAAATTTTTCCTTGTTTTTTAAAAATATATATATTTTTTCCTGGCAGCAAATATAATGCTCACAGACACACAGTATTCAATAAAAGAAAATTCACTGTCTTTGTGTCTTTTCTGGCCATTAAAATTGCATATTTCATTATATGGTTACAACTGAAAATAAATTTGCTCAAAAATGATCTACTGTGGATCTCAAATACATGTGGTACACTTTTGCAACAGACATTTTCTTTAAATAACACATCTATGATATTTTTGGTACCATTAATCAGAAATATGTAAACATTTCTTGTGAATTTCAGGGCTATGTCATTATATTATCTCAGCACCTTTAGGAATCTGTGAATCCATTGCTGGTCCTTGATCTAAATTCAGATTAATGGATTTCAATTTTTTTTAACGTCAAATAAATTACATTCCCCTGTCCTATTTCAATAGCATGTTTTATGTGATTTATCTTCATTAAATCATTTTATCTGATTTTTTTAATACACCTGAATAACTCAATCCTGTGTTCCTCTACAATGATGAATTTTGTGTTCCTCTTATACAGTGTCTACGCTACTCAGATGCCTTTGAGTATATTTTATAAATGAGTCATGCCTGCGCATGAACATGTTATATAGAAATTAAAGATCAAATGACAGCTAATATCCATACTGGCAAGAAAAGTAATATTAAATTCATGGATTGTATTTCTGAACCACATTCTCTTTTCCATAGTACTTTTTAAAAGATTAAGTCCTTCATCTTTGATGAGAATCGCTTATACAAAGAACATACTTGTCAAGTCAAACTCACTGGTTTCAAGTAGTGGAAACCAAATAGAAAACATAAACAATAGTCAATGACTAAAGACCAACAGGGATAAAAGACAGATTCTCGTAATTTAACTAACAGTATCCAGAGTACATACACAAATACACCAGTCTTGAAGTTTCTCTTCTATTATGCGGTTGCATTTAATGTTCAATATGTTAGTCATTACATGCTTCTGTTCCCATACTCTTACAAACCTACTGTTTCATAGATAATCAAGATGTAAACAGAATCTCAACACAGGCTACCGTAAAGGATTTACTTATGTAAGTAGATACCACAATTTTCTTCATTTTAAATTGCAAAGTAATCAGTAACCTCTCAATTACACTAATGGAAGGGACATTTGAGTAATCTAAATTGGCTAATATAAAGACAATGTATCTGGTCGACATATAGGTCTCCATGCATGTATCAGACAGATAGGCTCCATAGTCATGTCCATTTGCTTTAAGTTTAACAAAGACAGAATATACAATCCAGATCTAGCAACAAGCTAGATAACTCAAGTCAAAATACAGAAATTCTCCTTAATTCTGAAACGGTGAGTGATGTTCACATTGTCAAAATTTATCAAAACACTACAATTGAATTCAGATAGTTTTTATAAATCAAAAACACCTCTCCTCCCAAATAATTCAAGGGAATAGTTTGAAATCTGGAAGAAATCTGTTTTGTTTATTTATATACACTTTTCTCTAAAAATGAATGTGATGCACAGAACCCAGTGGAAAGGAAAAAGTATCCATTGCCAGGGATATTGCAATGGATATGCATACTAGATATTAAATCACCATATTTACCCTACTCCTCATTGCATTAGTTTCTAGGAGTTGCTTTTGCTCTGAAAAGGGAGGTAATTTTGTTATGCTGGCCTCCTTCATTCTCATTCCTGCTTAAAACTCACTCCTAGATAAATTATTGAAGGTCAGATGTTTGAAGTAACTTGCTCGAAGTCATACGGCAAGACAGTGGGAGCCTCCCTGACCCCTCCCACCCCACCCACTGATCCCTGTTCTCTAGCACTTTTCCATTACCCCAAACTTCCGATGGTTTCCCCAAACCAAGATCATGGACTAAGATAATTCCTGCAGAACTTCTGCCCCTTGGCAAACAAGCATTCCTCTGTATGCATTTGCTTTGCCTCTATTGGAGAATAAGTTTAAATAAATGTATCTAGAATAATATTCTATTTAAAGCAATATTCTTTAAGTGGTATGCCTTTCTCATAGTGAGACTCCTGATTTCACAAGATATTTGCCGCAGATTCTTCTTGAGTCTTTCTAAGTTAGCAACTACATCTTTCATTGCTTACATAACCTGAATTTTTCTGACAGACATTTCTTAAATAATCAAATTATGTCCCAGGGCTGAGAGATAACCTAATCTGAAGGTAGACATAATAAAGGAAAGGAACGAACTACTATTAGAACTAACCATTAGCTCCCTTTAAAATATTTTTTTCATTTATTTTAGTCCAATTTTCACAAGAATTCTTCAAGAAAGCTATTTTCATTTTACAGAGAAGGAAACTGAAGCTCAGAGATACACAAGAATTTGTCTACAGTCAGACAGTCATAAAAAGAATCAGGATTAGTTGTGGTAATCTCAAGAGCAATTCTTGAGATTGAGAGCTCTGATACCATGGAATGGTTAAGGTAGGAACTTCAAGTCCTCACTCAGAATTGTTGATAAACTCTACCTCACCCCTACTCTTATCCCTTTGGGCATTCCTTAAGTCCGTCTAATTCTGGGAATAAACCTCATTTGTGGTAAGATGGAGTACATGTTCTATCTTGAATTTTGCCTGAGGAGCACAGTGGTCAGGACCATTTTCTTGGGTTTAGTCAGAGCAATCACACAGGGCCCAGGCTAATAAGGGGTTAAATCCACAATCCCATGCCTGGTATTTACCAGTCTGCTGTCACTGTTTTAGAACTCTTTAAAAGTTTTCTTTGAATTTTTGTTTCGTAAGTGTGTTCTGTAGCTTCCGCTAAAGAGCATCCTGTTTCTTGCAGCTTCCCTGCCTCCCTGAGATGGGTTTTCTGTCATGTAGTCTGCCTGCCACCTACTATTTCAGGTTTCATTTTGCCTATTCTTTCCCATGTCATCATGGAACTGCTGCCACCCTTAACCTCACAAGGGCCTCAGCATAGGCATACAGAGAGTAGAGGTTAGGTATGTGCACTCTGCAGAGTCTCATGCTGCGGCACGGTGACTTCCTTCCCTGTCTTGGGTCAGTTGGACTATTTGGTGGACACCAAGTATGTGGCAGGGGCAGAGGTTGTGGGTAAAGTCCATCCATTTTGGGCTGGAGTTGGCCTGACTGATGGGAAGGGGAGATGCCAGCCTTGACTTCCCTACCCTGGTAGGGGCGAAGCTGACAGAAGGTAAACTGATAGCTAGTGATCATGCACATGTGCTAAAGTAGAGACATTCAGTAGCATAACAAACAAAAAAACAAAAAACACCACTATGGCAAGTCAAGAAAAAGATCCTAGAAGAAAGGAAACATTTGATATTTTTGAACAAAGATCAGTCTCTGCATTTTCATTTTTCCTGGGCCTTTAAAAATTAATAGTGAATCCTGACATTGATATAAAGGGCTGGGTTTCTCTGAATATGGAGTAAATCAGAGTGTATCTGAGCCTGTCCTGTATTTTCATTCTGCCCCTTTACCTGCTGAAATCTTAGGAAAATATATAAAGCTGTACAGGACATTTGCTTTATTCTATCATGCAACAAATATGTCTTATGTCTTAAAGAATTATCTCTTATATTACACTTTGGACTTTTAAAAGAAGAAGATACACACTCATTCATTCATTTATTTTCAATCTGTGCACTTCCTGTTTTAAAAATAGAAGGACTATTCGATTCCCAGACCATGTACCCCCCCCCCCAAATAAAAAACAAATAGAAGGACTAACTGACTGTTGGGCATTGGGATTTGAAACCTGCCTAAGGAAATGCTGATTATATCTGCCTTTCCTCTTACTTGCACACTCAAATTTGCCTTCTGAAGATGAACTAAACAAACTACAGCTATTCTGTTTCCAGAAATGGGCTCAAAGGTAGCATCAGGCAGGTTTACAACCTTTATTCTCCCTTCTGAGTTTGCCTGCAGGGTCAGAGAAGTCATTAGCTCAATAAGAAGTCATTGAGGGCTCACTATACAATTCCCTAGTTGCAAGGAAAAGGAGAGTGATGTGAACTCATACTAACTATGAATCTTCCACATGCTATAAAATTTGCATGCTTTTAGTTATTTAATCCTCACAACAAACCAAGAAAGAGATATAGTTAGCCCTATTTTCCAAACAAAGGCACTGAGGTTTAATCTGTTAAACTGGAATGGCGGTTTCAGCTAGAGAGCAGGGAGTCCTTTCAATGATATTGATAAGAAACCATTTATACTGACTACATTATCTTTGCACTAATATGAAAACTCCGTGTTTTAGCTGTGTACCGAACTGGAAGGAGCAGCAAACTACATCTTGCAGCAAGCATACATGGTTAGCTTTAAAACAAACAATGACACTGAAAGTGAATGTCTATGCATAAAGTGTTATTCTCAGCAATTCATAATTGAGGTCCTTCCAAATTCTGTTAGTTTGTCAGTTGCAGGGCCTCTTTTCTAATGTCTAAGCATAAACAGTCATTGAGAACACATTTTCAGTTACTTAAGAGTTAGCTGCACTTGCCCTAGAGGAGGACAAAGATGTTTTTCATTCACCTAATATCCATTCACTCCAATATTCTTCATGCTATGGCTTACTTGGAAAAAAAACCTTTCTGCTCATGCCCAAGTTTGAGTTGTTAGGGGGTCTCTTGTACCCATTCCCTTATCTAGTGTGGCTGACGTGTTTTCCCTCAGAAACTACTTTGTATTTTGCAAAGCCTTTGAGGAGAACATCTTGCAATGCTAATTAGCTAATTTACAAACATTAATTAACCAATTCTCAAATGAGATATGGATAAAAAGTAGGCTACTCTATACTAGTTCAGCAATGGGAAAGTTCTAGTTAAATAGTTCACTCTATCAAGGTCACATCCTGTGTCACAGAACTAGGAAGAATGGATGAAAGAAGAAAAGAGAAGTGACTAATGGCTCCACTGAGCCAAAACTCCCGTTAGCTTCCAAATAGAGGTCTTACGTGTTCCCCCTTCTTCATCCAAATCCAGGTAACTCCCTCTCTGAAGCTGACCCTTATCCCCAAACTCACAAGGATAACCTCATCTCCATATCTAGAAATTGAACATAGCCTGGGTGCCTAAAACAGTTTGAACAAAGGAAGAGTGATGGAAGAAAAAGTTTTAAAACAAGGAAAGAAGACAAATAAGGATCTAGTAAGGTGGTGCAGTATGTTGAAGAGAATCGTTCAGTAGAGAAATGAGAAGGGACCTAATATTATTCCAAAGCTAAGAGAGGAGGCAGTATTTGTAGCCAGGTTTCTCTGACCTGAAATTCATGCCCTTCACCATTCTACTTCTTTAGCACTGGTTGTGTTTTTTGTTTGTTTTATTTCATGTTGTTTTCATTTTCTATTTGATTTCACTATCATCACTTAAAGAGTTTAATATAGGTAAATAATGCTTTCACATATTTCTTATCTGGGATAAATTAACTCGAAGGTCACATTGCAAGCAATGTACAAATATTTATTAAGAATTTATTAATCTGTCAGTCATTTTAAAGAGTCCATGTAACATACATAGAAATATAATATTTATAATCAGAAATTCATTCATCAGTAATCAGAAACATCTTATCATTTGATATGTTAAGCTCTATCTGAAAACATACCATTTTATTAAAACAAAACCCAAAAAACTTAAAAGTCTCAAGTTACATGGTTTTACTGTCAGGTCTTGATTTGGTAGCATACCGATTTCCTTTCTTGCAGACAAGAAACTGATGGTTCCTTCTTGCAGGAAGAACCAATGAAGAGTACACCAGTAATTTAACAAATTGTACTATCTGAACTACTAAAGTCCTAAATTAATCTGAAGAATTGGCAGAGTTACCAGAGAGATTAGGTAGGGGCCTTAATTTTTATTTTTGGTTAGCTAGTTTCCACAACTCTAAAATCTACCAGTTAATTTCTCTTTTCAATAACACCAGTCATTCCCACTGATACAATTACAACTTGACTTTTTCAGTTCTTAGTTCACAAGTTTATTATGAAAAACACTGCAGTGCTCTTGGGCTTCATCATCTTACAGGAGGAGAATGAATAGTTCTCTCCAAACAACTCACCAGGTTCTGACTATAACAAAGAACAATATGGTACAGAAATTGGAAAAGAAATAAAGTACTGAAAAATCATACAATTAAATTAAACAGTATCCCTGAAAACAAACAAAATAATATCAAAACACTCAAGTAGAGGATAGACCTGGTTACTTAGTTTTTAAAATGTTCACTAAACTTCAATGATTGTTTGGTGCTATCCTTATCTACAGTCATGCTGAGTAAAACTGTAGCTCAATGGACATTAAACTGTATTGACCAGATATTAGTGTTCATGTCTTAGTATCTGCAGTCTCTCAGAGAAAGCAAAAGTAACCACAAATAATGCTGTGCCAGAAAATGGCTTGAAACTGTACCCTAGAAGAACCATGTTCTTTTCATTCTAATCCAATCTTGTGGGGGCAGATTTATTATTTAGAGTGGATCATTTTGATTGTTTCCATGCAGATGTGATGCACGCAAATGTGGGTGTGAAATTTGATTAGATTATTTCCACAGAGGTGGAGCCCCCCCTTCAAGGTGGGTCTTGATTAGTTTATTGGGGTCCTTTAAAAGGGAAACATTTTGGAGAAAGCTCAGATGCAGACATTTGGAGATGCAGAGGAAAACACCAGAAGGACCCAAAGGATCTGCAAGAGCTGTTTGAAACCAGAAGGCAGGAGAGGAGCCCAGCAGATGTTGTCATGTGCTTTTCCATGAGATGCTATGCAAGCCAGAAACCAGAGTTTTGTCCTGGAAAAGCTAAGTGAAGGCCCACAGATGCTTAGAGAGGAAGCCACTGGGATCAGAAGCACAGCAATGAACCAGGAGCAAGGACCTCAGGTGACAGCCATGTGCCTTCCCGGCTGACAGAGAAATTCTGGATGCCATTTGGCCTTTCTTTGGAATCATGGTATCCTTCTCTGCATGCCTTAGTTTGGACTTTTTTAAGGCTTTAAAACTGTAAACTTGTAACTTAATAAATACCCTTTAGAAAAGCCATTCCATTTCTGGTATGTTGCATTCTAGCAGCATTAGCAAAGTAAAACAACTGCTAAAATGAACTTTCAGCCAGATGAAATGGAGCAACCTAACTTCATGATTATATGGTGGTCAGGAAAACTGAGAGGTTGATATCCAGAGCCCGCCAAAGGTCTATGACTATTTAGAAGATGAACGGTGGGAGGGAGTGGAGCACAGAGAAATATAAAGAATGAGAGTGAACCAAAGTATAACATCTTAAACCAGAACAAATCCCTAACTGCAATTAGTCCAAACTAATCCATCACTAATCTGAGAGGCTCAGTGCTTGCCTAAGATTTGGCAAGAAATTTGAGCATGACTAAACCAGAATACAGCTGTCCTAATCCTTGGGAATGAATTTAGCAAGTGGCAAAAAATATATATATAGAAGATACTGATGATGCATCATGGGTTTTGCAATAGTTCCTGTTAATACATGACTACAGTTGAGATGGAAATCCAGAAAAAAACTATGTTTTAAATTAAGATGGGCATAATTTTAATTATTGCCACTGGAAAATGACTTTCAGGGGATTTCCAAGTGCTTGAAACACAAAGTAATTACGTTTCTCCCATTGCAGGGCATACATTGTTCCATGTGATGTACTTTTATTTTTCTCTATCAGGGGTTAGTTTCTGGATTTAAAGAGATGTTTGAACATTACAAATAATTATCCTGATGTTAATAAATCTATCCTGCAGGGGGTGGCAATGAAGAACATCAGTTCTTATCTTATCTTCCCAAATTTGTATATAAATGCCTACTCTTATTATAAAATACTTGTTTTATTTGATCATCCATTCATTATGTCACTTCTTTCTACTATCTCATCATTTAGTAGGTCATCAATATCTCTTCTATCCTCTTTCCCCTTTTGGAAAACAAGACACATCTCTAAAGGAGAACACAATAGATACCTCAAAGAATGAACATTAAATATTGTTTTAAGTTTTTAAAATGTTAAATCAGAAACATAAGAGTTTGAATTCTAACAAAGAGGTAACATTTTTGGATACTGGAGCAAATTTCACCATGTATATCATGTGACCTAGCATTGCATACTAGTATTGTTTTTCACCAGCTTTTCATCCTAGTAAATGAAACAGGAGCAGTATCATTAATTAGGTTAACCATCTTCTAAAAACATGTTCATTTTATAAATCATTACTTATTTACAGCAAATTAAAATAAGCATAACTCTTCCCAATTGCTTTGAGAACTTGGTGGTCCTTATGCTCACTGAAGAGATGGGTATAGAATGCGTTCTTGAAGATGTCTGGCCAAGGAGAACCTATCTTATGCTCTTTACTGTCTCCAGAGCTTGTGCTGAAAATCAGTGCACTGTTAAATATACAAAGAGAGTCTCAAATCTGATATACTGTGTGTCAATATATGGAAATATAAGAGAGGAAATGGGTAGTGAAAAAAAAAGAAAAGCCAAAACACAACCTTCCGCCCATCCAATCCACCATTTCAGAGCAGCAGAACAGTTAGAAATAACACTTCCATCTGAATTGTTATACAAAACTGCAGGCAGTCCCAATTTCTTAAAAGAGCTCCCAATTGTTTTAAAGACATAGGAAAGCTAGCCAGTCATCTGGTCTTTGGAATGACCAACGCATTTGAGAGAAAATTTAGGCTGCCCATAATCCAGAATCAAAAACCTTAAGTATCAAAATAAAAATGCGCTTTGTATAAAAGGAAATCTGTAGAAAACCTGGGAATTTGGATTCACGAAGTCTTTTTAAGCACTGTGATTTCACTCCCATGTTTTCTACTCCGTTATTCTGGATTTGAGTGTTGTCCACATTTTTCATTTGTTTTTTTTTTTGTATTTTTATTAATTTTAGTTACTCAAATGCCATATCCAGCAAACATACACTCCTTCCTCTGGATTTGCCTAATTCCATCTGAAAGGCAGATGACATCAATCTGTAAACCTTGAACCTTCCACAAAAAAAAAAAAAAAAAAAGAATTTCTGCAATAATGGTTTTGAGAAGCTGTTTTCTAGATATAGGAGTCGTGGATGCTTTTAGGCCTTCCTAGGGGACAAGAACTGGCTCCACCCTGACTCTTCTCTACCTCTGTGGACTAAAGTTTCCACCCCCAGGGTGTAAGACTACTGCATGTGTCTATTTTGGGTCAGATGTCAGGACACAAATCTGTTGATTATTTTGGTTTGAATGAAATTGGCTGAATCAAAAATAAAACGGCTCAACTCCAAGTGATGGAGATAAATAAACACAAGTCTCAATCATTTTAATGTTTCCATAGGAAAAAATTTATAAAAAGATAAAGCCAATGTAAGGGGGAGAGAGAGAGAGACATAACATGTCAAGCTGTTGTTCTGGTTACATACATACCATTCAGAAATAGCAGGTGATATTCAGATCTCATTGACGGTTCAGAAGACAGCTTTGCAACTTTAATGTGCCTATAACCATCCGGGGATCTTGTTGTGAAAATTGAATGGTTAATGACTGTACTAACCATCTTGATTTGCTTGAGCCCCCACATTATCCAGGGGTGGACCGAGTCACCTGGGAGTCCGATGAAGCAGCTTCAGCTTGACATACCCTTGATCCTTTGAGTGTCCAGGACATTTTTGCAGCTACAATAACTATAAGCTTCTCAGAAAGAACCAGTGTGTTAATTACAGAAAAATCTGCTGGCAAACATCTCGCCTTTGTGATATCTGAACCGGCCCACTATGCCAAAGACACTTCACCAAAACCACGCCTAACAATGTCCTACCCCCTCCCAATGCAGCCAAGTGCCAAATGACCCATGTAAGTCACTCTCTAAACGCCAACCCCCGAGCAGATGCCTCTTCCTGGCTCTGTTCCACATGCATGTTTGCTTTGTTCAACAAAATCTCATTCTTGCCTCTCCAACAATTTCCCTGGTTATTTCTTGCATCAATACTGTTGAAATACACATTGTGATTCAGTAGCTCTGGGGTGGAACCTGTGATTCCGCATTTCTTTGCTGATGCTACTGTTCCACAGATAACAGGGTTCTGAAAATATAGATTATTCATTTACAGCAGATGCATTTATACTTGGAACAACCTGCTTAAGGCTGTTTTAAAGCCATTCCTATAATGAGTTAAAGAAATAGTTTATAAAACTGCATACATGGGAATAATGAAATAAGAACAGATTTTTTTAAAAAAAGCTATTCACAATTTTACTAAAGATAGAAATTTAGTGGAAAGAAAAAGAACAAAAACACATTTAAACAATGGTGAAGACATGTGCCATAGCACCTGACAAAGTGCAAATTCTTCCCCTACGTGCAAATTCCTTCTCATATATTCTCATGCCTAATTCAACCCAGTTCTGAACTTCTCCCTTGGTTCATTACAGTCCAGTTTTCTTCTGTAGTAGGTTCAACCACCATAAAATCTGGAACTTCTTACAGTTAACTGTCAAAATGAAATGCCATTTTTAATTGAAAAGGAAGCCAACTAATTTAGTAAATTACCACCTTGGATAACTTTGAGTTAATGGTTCCAAGCTGATATTGACTCTGTTTTCTAAGATTTCTTATGTCCAATGCAGCCTACATCCAAAACATCATAGGTTTTTTCTCTCTACAAGGAAATCAACACATTTGGAAAACTTAACATACATACAGTTTCTCTGATTATTCTCGATACCATTCACTACAGTAGAATTATACTTGTATATGGTTTACTTCATAAAGAAAACTCTTTGGTCCTGTATTGGTCCATCCTATGTTCTCAGGGTACAGAGAATAATAAGGAAATGTTGCCATCAGTAGTTGCTCATAGTTTGTGATTTTAAGGATTTTACTGTGATGAATAAGACAGTAATGGGGATTGTCATTTCACAGGCTAAAATATATCTCCAGCAAAAATAAGAA
This sequence comes from Tamandua tetradactyla, assembly GCF_023851605.1. Taxonomy (NCBI): domain Eukaryota; kingdom Metazoa; phylum Chordata; class Mammalia; order Pilosa; family Myrmecophagidae; genus Tamandua; species Tamandua tetradactyla. The sequence goes on along the minus strand of NC_135334.1, from coordinate 63,018,390 downwards.
GCAGAATACAAGATTGATGTTATCCTGTCACATATCCATATTATAAAAAATTTAGTGAAAATTAGACCTATATATCACTCCCAAATTTATTGAGTTATTTTACTTCTAGTTCTATCTAGGAACCTCTGCAAATATTTACTAAGGCCTTATAATTTTAAAATGTTACAAAAATGAATGAATATAAATACATATAGAACATGCATCAGTCCTTAAAATGTGATACTTAATCTTATAACTGTGTGCATTAAGGGAAGCTAAATGCAGAAGAGGACAACTGAGCTGACTCTTGAAAGCACAATAATCTTTTGAGTAGGAAATAACAAGACATGTGAATATGGGTATGTGTGTGCTTGTGTGTCTGTTTATGTATATGTAGGTGGTAGCGGGGGATAAAAATCCCAAGCAAGAGGAATAGTAAATGCATTGACAGAAAAGTGTTTGGGGCATGTTGCTTTCAGGATAAATATATGGAGCATAAAGCATATGTAGTGTTAGACAAACATCCTAACATTCCTTTGACAATTATAAAAAGAAATGCATAAGGCAGCTCTGAAAAAATGTATCGCCTTATACACCAATCTGGGATCTGCCACATATAGGAACTGAACAAGTGCCTGCTGAATAAAAATTCCAACATTGTCAATGCTTTGAAATGCTTGCCTCAACTGATAAAAACAAGAGCTCTTCATCTAGGGGCTTAAGACCAAGAATTTACCTCCTCCATTGCTCTACTGATTGTAAGCATAATGAACCCTTGACGCCTTGCACCAAGGCTGGACATTTGGCTCTTGACAGACCTATCACCTGGTTGGCTGTATAAGAGGATTCAAAGGTCCTATCACAGCCATGTGTGAGGAATTCAAAGTCAAGAACATCAACATTATATCCAAACTAAAGGAATAAAGGGTGTTTTAGTAAGACAGAATAGAGCTATTTATTAGAATAATGCAGTTGAGTCCAAGCAGTAGGGACAAACAGAACCCCTAACCTCAGTATGAGCACCAGTATTCTGCTACCTCACAAATTTGCTCTCTCAAAAACAGCACAGAACAGTAAGGGAAAGGATATAAACCGGCTTCATCACAAACCAACTGTTTCTTTTCTTGAGCTCTGGAAAAGAAGTAGGGACCCAGTGACAAGGGTGTGGAGAACAAAACAACATAAACTGAAGTACCTATAGAGGGGTAATTTGCAAAGGTCACTGACCGGAAATAATGCCACAGCCAGTTTCTTTAACCCTAACTCTTTCCAGAAATATGTTGGAAAATATATAAAGACCATACTACCATCTAAAGTCTCAATGAATGGAACCCATGCCTCTGAATGGGAAAACTTGTAAGGTTTATTTTTAACCTAAGAGTACCCAGTGACCAAGCATTTATGTTACAACAAATACAGTAGTAAGAATTTTCTTTTTACTATGATTAAATATTTAAGAAATACTTAAAAGGAAAGTATTAAAAGGAAAAAAGTATTAAAAGTGGTTAAAACGAAAATGTTAGTTTGCATATATATTAACAGAATAAAAATTTTAAAAATAAATCCATGGAACTGCACTACATAGTGAACCCTAAGTTAACCATGGAGCATAGTTAATAGTACAATTATAGAAATGTGTTTTCATCATTTGCAACATATATTCCATACCAATGCAAGGTGTTAATAACAAGGTGGTGTTTTGGTTTGCTATACTGCTGCTGGAATGCAATATACCAGAAATGTGTTGGCTTATATAAAGGAAATTTATTAAGTAGCAAGTTTGCAGTTCTAAGGCCATAAAGCATCCAAACTAAGGCATCCAGAGAAAGGTACCTTGACTCAGGAAAGGCTGACATCTGTCATATGGGAAGGCACATGGCTGGCATCTGCTGGTCCTTGTTCCCGCTTCAATTGCTTCCAGCTTCTGATGCCAGTGGTTTCCTCTCTAAGTATTTGTGGGCCTTCACTTTGCTCCTGTGGGACACAACTCTGAGTTCTGGCTTGTTTAGTATCTCATGATAAGGCACATGGTGATGGCTGCTGGGTTCTGCATCTCCAAACGTCTGTGTTCAGCTGTCTTCGGAGAGCAGACGGCCCTCTGAGCATCTCCTAATGTCTGCATCTATGTCAGCTCTGAAGCAACTGTTTTCCAAGAATCTGGGCTTTCTCCAAAATGTTCCCCCTTTAAAAGATTCCAGTAAACTAATGAAGACCCTCCTTGAATGGGCAGAGTCACATCACCATATAATCAAAAGATCACACCCACAATTGGGTGTGCACATCTCCAGGAAACAATCCAATCAAAAGTTTCCACCCTAAACAATAGGTCTGCCCCACATAAAATGGGATTAGGAACGATAACCTGGCTGTTCTGGAATATATAACAATTTCAAACCAGCACAGTTGGTATGAGGCTTAACCTATGAATCCTGTTATTTCATGCATGATTGTTCTGTAAACCCATAATTTCTCTAATAAATAAAATAAAACAATAACAAAAAAAGAAAAGAAAAAACACTAGCATTGAAAGCAGTCTAACTTGAAAACACACAACAAAATGAGAACCATGAATTTCTCTTCTCATTATATCAAAGGATACCAATCATTCCTATAATGTGCAAGCTGAAATTTTAAACATTAATGAATGCTCCTCCTGTAAGTGATGTTATTAGAAATGCAAGGTGATACCAACAGTGAAAACCCAGCTCCTCTGTGGACAAGGTAGGATCATCTTGCAAACAGGTGCTTATTCCTGAATAACAGCAAAGTGTTAGCCTTATACACTGTTTTACAGTTAAGAGGTATGATCTTATTTGAGCCTCAAAATAACCTGTGATACAATGCTTGTTATATACATGTTATAGATGAAAAGACTAAGGCTCAGAGAGCTTTCCAAATCTACATAGGTACAGTGGCAGAGCTGGTCTCAGATCTCACTATCACCCTAGGTTGTAAATATGTGCTGCGGATTTTACCTAACCTTTCTATGGAAGAAATATTTTATGACTATGGTAAAGTTTTTTCTTTTCCTTTCTATTTGGCTTAACTTACATCTCATGAGTCACACTATGTGGGAAATATAAAGAAGGTCATAGTAATAGTCACAAACCAGTATCTCATTAATTCTTACTTACTTAGGTAGTTGTTAAGATAGAGTCTCACATGTGTTCTAGAACTGAGTTGCTTTTGACTCATTGATACCCCACCAAAATTATCTCACCTTGTTGTCAATAACTTAAGAAAAAAAAGCCTAATTGTCAAGTACTACAAATATGGAAATTACTGCTACAGCTCAGAACTAAGAGCTCTGGAGCCCTCCCTTCCTTACCCAAATTTATTGGGACCAATCCTGCCAGTTCCTCATTGTCCAGATGCCCAACAGGGATTCTAGGAGCTCTATCCTCTTCACTATTATTTTCATTCCAGGTTTCAGATGTGAATCCTTGTGACTTGGCTTGGAGAATCATGTGAGTGGCAGACGCTATCTTATATTATGGTCATCTGTCCCTGAGGTCCATTTGTTAATAGATGCATGGTGGGACCAGCCTGTGTGCCTTGCAAATAAGCCTGGGATATTAGAATGGATTTCCATTATACTCCACATATGTATGGGTAAAGTGTACCTAGGTAAATAAATGATTTCCACAATCATTTATAGGAACCTATCAGCAGCAAATTACCATTCAATGCTTTGTAGATACACTGACAAAGAAGACAGCAATAGTCCCTGATATTATGAATCTTACAGTCTAGTGAGAATCATTAAACAGATCATCACATAAAAAGCCAAACTGTCACCACAATCACAGCTGCAAAATGAGATAATATATCATTATAATTGGGATAAGTTCTTGAAGCATATAGCTGGAAGAGTTAACCTAGTCTTACAGAGGAAGGGATGGAGTGAAAGGAGGCTGGAAAGATCTTATCCAAGCAGGGAAATAGTTAAGTAAACTAGTCTAAGACCATTCAAATGAGGCTAACAAAGAATTAAACATTTAAAGATATGAAAATAATGCTTATATTACATTAAGTAAATAAAGGCAGAATATTAAATTATATATATGGTAGAATTACAATTAAATTAAATGCTTGGAAAAAAGCTTAAAATAGACAAAACAAACTACACCTTGACTATTTCTGAAGGAACGCGTTATTAGTTATTTTTAAAAGTTGTGTTATATTTAAATGCATAAAATTTAAAGAAGGAAATACTCAGAAGTATGGGAATGAACTAAAATCCTTTAAGGAGGAAGGATAGTTTTTACAACTCAATATTTTTTTATCATCTAAACTACTTCATTTTAAAAAACAATCTTAATGACCAAGCAATCAAATTATATTAAAATCTACTCTGAGAGTCCATACACAATACTGTGAGTATTTTGCATGTATATGTACATGTAAAAATAATTCAAATTTAAACATAATACTTAACAATCGTTATCAGTGTGCTTGTGATATGGCATCGATACATTCACTCATCTGTCTATCATTACAATTGAACTCACAGTTGACATTGAAGAATACACGAAATTCATCTTATTTTTATGACTAAAATTTTAATTCTCAAAAATAAAGGTAGAGGGTGTGCCACGGTGGCTCAGCAGGCAGGAATGCTTGCCTGCAATGCCAGGGGATCCAGTTTTGATTTCCGGTGTCTGCCCATGTAAAAATAAATAAATAAATAAAATAAAGGTGGAAGCTAGTTTTATAATAATCAATGGTGGGACTTCTAAAGGATCTAATATAACCAGTAACTGTTCAATGTTTGCTCAGACAGTCCATGCTTTTCACAAAATACCTGAGAGTTAAGTATCATGAATTTGATTTACTAAATACAATCAAACGGAGGCTTGGAAAATGACTAGGTGGCTTAATTTTATAAATTACTGGCATTGTGTCTGTGGTAAGGCCTCTAGAAGCTGTAGGCATTAAAATTAGTATGGTGTTTCCTACCCCTATTACAATTTAAACTAAAAGTTATATGAAATCATACTATATATGTATGTTCTGATTATTCTGATTTTTTCCCATAACTAATTTCTGAAATGACAATTATAATTTCTTAAGTGAATAATGATGCTCAACTTCACTGGTTATTAGGGAAAAGCAAATCAAAACAACAATGAGATATCATCTGATACCCACTAGAATGGCCATTATAAAAAAACAAACAAACAGAAAATTACAAGTGCTGGAGAGGATGTATAGAAAGAGGAACACTTATCCACTGGTGGTGGGAATGTAAAATGGTGAGGGGTACGGTATGTATGAGTTTATTTTTTATTTCTTTTTCTGAAGTGACGCAAATATTCAAAAAAAAGTGATGATGATGAATACATAGCTTTGTGATGATATTGTGAGCCACTGACTGTACACCATGTATGGAATGTTTGTATGCCGGAAATGTTCATATGTTTGCATGTTCTTGTTTGTTTTGCATTTTTGCATGGACAGGCTCCAGGAATCAAACCTGGGTCCCTGGCACAGCAGGCGAGAATTCTGCCTGCTGAGCCAGCGTGACCCACCCTGTATGTTGTATCAATAAGTATATTTTTTAAAAGTTGGGGCATAAAGGGGAGAGAGCAGCACAGGTTCAGAGCCAAGAGACCAGGATCTTGTGTGAAAATGTGGGTAACTTCCTATGGCTGGAGCATAGGTATCCATGAGAAGGTGATCATGTATAAAACTGAAAAGACAAATAGAACCTAGACCATAGTGGAAACTGTAAACCATAAAGAGTTTGCCACTGAAGGATTTTAAGTAAAAGGGTCACATGATCAGATTTATAAAAAGCTCACTTTCTCTGAGACCATGGCCTGCTGATTTGCGGATTCTAATGTAGCACAAAACCAGGAACGAGGATCTGCAAGAGCCCCCGGGCACATTATGCAGAAACAGGACTGGAGCAGGTAACCAGGAACGAGGCTGCAAGCCTCCAGGAACGTTACATGGAAACATAAAGGACCAGGATCGAGGCTCTGAAGTTTCAGGAAGTTTTATTAGTCTATGGCCATAAGGCTCAGCCGAGTAGCCTCTGAATATCTGAGCCCCAAGCAGTGGCTGATACAAGATTTTATAGACAAAATGGCTCATTTGGGAAAGGGTTTTTCCCAATATGGTAACTGGCAATGCTCAAGGGAGATGATTGGCTGCATGCCAGCAATCAGACCTGGAAGGATTGCAAAGCTGAGTTTACAGAAGTGGATGAGCAGAGAGGGGGCTCCTACAGAAGCCTCTTATCTTTGCTTACATGCGCTTTCAACTGTCCTCGAGGCTGGGAGGCTTTTCAAAGAGGGAGCTTGAGCCAACAAGGAGCCTGCTTGCTGCCAGGGGCCTGCACACTACACTAAAATCTCTCAGAAGATTTCATAGCAACTGTGCCTTTCTCACATTATTTCTATAGCTCCTTCCTATACTGTTTAGACTTGAATCATCTTAGAGATAAAAAGGCACACAAACTATACAAGTTACTCCTGGAGCACTGTATAGAAGTGTACGGGTGTATACTGAGGCCAAGCCACCAACAAAAATGCGTGTATTCTGGAGTTGAGTGGCCACAGGGGCAGGCCTCAGACGTACAACAGCTGTCCATGGAGGACAAGTATGCACACAGGTGCTGGCGCAGAGTCTAGGTTTCACTTTTATAAAGAGAGTGAATGTTTTATAATAAACCTGTGTGGAATTACATTGAGCTATCACTATGACTTGTCTGTTTTTCCATCCAGTACACTTAAAATTGACTAGAGAAGAATAAAAGAAAAGGCAAGAATGAGTGAAAACAAAAAAATTAAGAAACATCTTGTTTACACCATGGATTTTTGAAAGGTTATGTGATTCAGTAAAGCTATCAAATTCTAGGAAAGTCTGCCATATTTTACTTCAATCTAACATATTTTATATTTAGTAGATCATCTACTTAATAGGTAGATTAACCAAAATACTAGATGGAAAAAAATAAAAACATGTTCACATGACTCAGGATTATGACATAATTGAGGTTGGTTTTCTAGTAACTCTAAAATATTTAGCTCTTCTGGTTATTAGAAATTCAATTTTTAAAAAAGTGCAGCAATGCCTTTAAAAGCATCTAAGTAAGTGATCATTAGCATTCTAGTCCAAGTGTTTCCATCTTGAAATGATAAATTTATCTCCAAGGGATAAAATTCAAGGAATGGACAAAATTGGCCTTAGCTCCCACATTTTTGCTTTGACCAGTTTTCAGAGGTACCCAGATTTTAAAAAGCCAGATGCCCTCCGGATTCAGAGGAGCTTACACTTACTGAAACCCTGAAAAGAAGGTGTTTTTCACATCCTTTTACAGATGAGAAAACTGAGACTCCAAGAAATTAAATATTCCTTGTAGTTGATAGTCCAATAAACTGGCAAATGTCATTGTACTTTTTCTGTCTGCCCTCAAAAATGACATGTTTTCTATGATACTTCCTAGTCTATGCAAATGTCTTGGGGTTTTTCTCCCTGTCTCGACCAAATCTTAGACATTTTCTTTATCTAGAAAAGTGTACAGATAGTTACCTCCTCCCTCACAGATTTAAATATTCTAACAGACTTGTTCCATCTTTTCTGAGCTAGTGTTTTCTTTCCTTTGTTGGCCTAGATTAAGGAAAAGAAGAGAACTATTGCCTTAGCACATTTCCACCTCTGTTTAAATCATCGGATCTTTCTATAAGACATTAATCGTTTTCAATCCTTTGATTGATAACATGTAGAACCTTGTTAAACTGAAGGTACTTTCAGGCCCAGATAAAATCTTAAACAAACAAAAACAAACTAATCCCAAGCCTGACCGTTCTTCTGCCAAGTGATGCCACCTGTGGACAATGATTTCCCGCATTATCCAGATCTTAGGACTCTCAATGCCAATCCACACCATTGTATTGAAAATTAGTATTCTCAGTTAGAAACTGAATAGCAACGGCAGTTTGTAATTATGGCTTTAACCCTAAGAGAGAGTTCTGATGTAGAGGAAGGAGCAGTTAAAATCAATTTGCAAGCATTCTAGAGGAATGGATGATAATGCAATTAAAGTGAAAAAGAAAATTACCTAATGAAACATTAGAAAAATGTTGCGATCAAAGACTTGGTAGTGGCTTCTTTAATTATTGTATTTGGAAATGAAAAAAAAAAGTTTTTTTGGGGGGCGGGCCACGGTGGCTCAGCAGCCAAGGACACTTGCCTGCCATGCCAGAGAGGACCCGGATTCGATTCCTGGTGCCTGCCCATGTAAAAAAAATAAATAAATAAAAATTTAAAAAAAGCTTTTTTTAATCTGATCAGAAGCAACTGCAAGCAAACTCATTTGACAATGATACTTGCTTACTGCTTATTATTTCTTTCAAAGTATAATGTCCATCTGACACACTTTTTTCACAGACTATGCTTTGAGAAACACCAATTTAATAGAAGAGAACACTGGACTAGGTGTTGTGTCAGAATAATAGTTTGGACCTCACTTGGTGGTAACTTGCATTGCAACCTTGGGCCAGCACTACCCCTCTCCAGGGAGAGTGGTGACCTAGGGTCGAGGCCTTACAGTGTGGTCCAGAGTCATTACCACTGCCACAGCCACCATCACCACCGCCACAACCACTGCCACCACATCTTGAGAACTTACTAGAAATGTAATTTCTCAGGCTCACTCAAATACATGGAATCAGAATTTTGGGGGTGGCCCAGTAAACTGTTTGAACAAGTGCTCTATGTATATCTGATGCACACTAATGTTTGAGAACCACTGATATGGATTTTCTGTAAAATATTTTCCTACATCAATAAACTCTGGTTCTATAAACCAATTTTAGAAATAGCCTCATTCAGGTCAACTAATTTCAGGTATTCTTCTAGTATTTAAGTAGCTCACAAGGAAGATGACCGGGATGCTGCCATGTGATAAAGGATTAGGTACGGAATATTGAGAAACTGGATTTATTGGAAGAGACTGTTATATATCTATATGGAAAGGTTTTTTAGACATACCGACCAGGGAGCATAAAAATGAGAAATACAAAGTTCTGTGAAAAATACAAAAGTTAAAGTTTAAAAACAGAGAATGAAAATAACATTATTAAAGTAATGAGGATAATCACAAACTATTAGGATATTAGAACATTAAAGCTGGGAAGGATCATAACAATTCATTTATTCCAACCCTCTCATTTTGTTGATAGAAAATCTGAAGAGAAGTAAGTTGTCCCAAATGTGAGACAACTTGTGAGAAAATAAAAGCATGCCGAATCATTATGTAATAGGTAATTTTAAAAATTATTTGTGAAACTGTATAAAAAGGGTTTTCTTCAGTGCAGGTAAGATGAATTAGTTTCTATATGTAGATGATTTCGTGCACTTCATTGAACAACCCGGACATAGCTTTAAAACATTCATGTAGGAATTCATTTACTATGTCTCTGACTAGAGACATTTTTGGAATTTCTAGGATTAACTTTCAATTTAACATTATCTGGAAATGTGTCATGTTCAATCTATTCCATCATATCTTGATTTCTCATTATACCATGAGTCAGAAAGTCAGCCTTAGATTTCTAAACCAGGGCTGAATCTTTTGTAACCTGAGTTACATTTGACAGCAATCAGGTATCGTGCCTGAAAAAAAAAGCAAACCAAAATAAAAACATAGCTTTGCAAGGATTAGGGAAGCATTTCTGTATGTTACTCCACTGAATTTTCAGGAAACTGTCACTGAAAAGGATGATATAGTTAACCTGTATCATTTCAGTATGGTGGTAAAATGAACTTAAAAAGTAAATCACATTTTCTGATGATAAACTATTGAATTGAATGGCATGCTTAGATGCTGTATGATTTAATGAGGTCAAATTATTGCTGCTAGTATATATCAATTTTCTTTGAATTCATTCAACACACATTTTGCACTTACTATGTGTCTGCTCAGTGTGCCATATCGTGAGAATCCATAGATGAATAAAACAATATCCATGTCTCAAAGAATTCATTGTCCAAGGAATCAGGAACATTTAATCTGCTTGTTATGACAAAATCCCTTTTATAATCAAATTACATACAGAATGCATACAATGGTCTAGAAAAGTATAAAAAGTCTGCAAACATTGATTTATTGTAATATCAAGTCCATGATAATATAGTTCAAATTTCCAAGGTAACTGGGATTATGAATATTTATGACAATCTTTAGCTATTTAAGCAAACCATATGTAGGATTCAAGGTTTTAATTAATAGTTGAGTATTTCTGACTTTTTTGGTGGAGTGGGAAAGATAGTAACATGTTATTTTATTTTTTCTTTAAAGTAACTTTTGGGATAAATATTATCCATATGTTATAGGTAACAGAAAATCAGTAATCTTTAGTGACTTTTCAAGGTCACACATCAAGTCAATAAAAGATGTAGGATTTATAATCATGCTAAACTCTGAATGCAAAGCTTTAGCCTCTCAGTGAGAACATGCTGTTTTTTAGGGAGATAGAGAAAGCAAGAGAGAGGAGTGGAGAGAAAGAAATAGAGAGAATAGAGAGGGCAAAGACTCATGACAGGAAGAGAGAAGGATAGAGAAAGAAATAGACAGAAAGGCAGACAAAGAGAGCATGAGTGGGCATTTTACAGTATCCTGCCTCAAAATGACATAAATTGTATCTGTATAATCTAGCAAATAAAAAATTGCTGAAATATGCACCAAGTTATTTTTGTTAATGAGTTTGGGTACAATCAAAACAATAACAAAAATACAAGTAGAAATATTTTTCTTAGGAAGAAGTAATGTTAACACTGATAGGGCCTTCACCGATAAGGTTAAGTTGTGATTGCAGAAGAAATCCTTTAAACTAATGACATTTTAAAACCTACTGAGAGCCAAAATTGTCTTCCAGTGAACAGGGTCATGTTTCAAAAGAAAATGCTCCCAAAAAACTGGTCCAAGAGTTCACTGATAACAGAATGGAGCTGGTCTCTTTTGTTTTGTTTTTTTCCTTCTTTCTAAGTATTATTCTTTACTAATAGAGTTTACAATTATGTTAATGTTAAACTCAGAATGTTCATCACCTGCCAAGCCCAGTCAGTGCTCGGGAGCTCACTGAGGCTTAAGACAGCCACAGTCTATGGAGCTACTAGTCAGACCATCCCCTGGCACCTGAGAGGCCCTGAGTCCCATGAAGTCAGCAATCTGCTGAGCTGCTGCTAAGTCAGGCCACCTGCCTGCACATGATTAAACACTGGACCCTGCCCCCTCACCACCCCACCACTCTCTAGTCCTTGACAGTCCTTAAAGGCAAGAACTGTGCCTTCACCTCTGTTCCTGTTATCTGACATAGGGCTTGATATACAGGAGATGCTGAACAAGTGCTTGCTTAACTCAAATGACCCTTTGCTTTCTTTCACTGGTTTTGTTTATCCAAGTGCAAAAATGTACACATTTTTCTTCCCCCTTTGAAGACCTATCCTTTCAGAACCGTTCCTGATCACTGAAAACCTCCTTATGAGGTATAGGTTTGGGATGTATTAAATGGATCAGTTGCTTTTCCACACTAGATATCAATTAATACGCTATCTATATTTCTCCATTTTGCATAAAAGGATATCATGAGAAAACAAAATGTCAACAATTTTGCTGACATCCAAGATCATAGTGTCTATTCATTTTCCCTAATTTTTAAAAATAATTATTATATTGAGAATTATCTCTTTATAATAAAATCCAGTCATAGCAAGTCTTTCAATCTTCCAATAATGCCACATCTTATGTAGAGTAAAACCCAAGGTTTTTTTCACATGCTTACCACAAAAAATAATATAATGTCATAAATAAATATTTTAAATGAATTAATGACTATTTCTCTGTATACTAATGTTTATCGCTAGTTATTAGAACTTAACTTTTTCCTGGGGCTCATAGCTTCTTATGAATAACTTAATAAGTAACCTTTTAATCATCCTTGAAAGCACTTCTAAGCCTCAGATCTCTCAGTTTCATTTCTATACAATACAAATTCATAGTGAGTACTTTTAACTCTTAGGTACCTGGGCCAAACTAAATGTAGGTATTGATGCTACATTTCTAAAACTCCTGCTGAAGAGCATTAACTGGTTGCCTAGATAACTAATCTTTCTTTCTGATAACTATTGCTTTTAACAGTCCAGAATTTTTTATTTAGGTGATATAGGAGTTAAAAAGATGAATCTTAAAAAAGAAAGAAAGAAAGAAAGAAAGAAAGAAACAGAAGGGAGGGAAGGAGGGAAGGAGGGAGGGAGGGAAGGAAGGAGGGAGGGAAGGAAGGAAAGGAGGAAGGGAGGAAGGAAGCTGCTATTAGACCATGGAATAACACACAACATTAAAATCCCAAGTAGAAACTTGAAAGCAAAAGAACAAAAATCTGACACCCTTCATATAGAGAAGCAAAAAAACTTATCTATTAAATGCAAAATTCCAATTAATATGTGTCAGTTGAAATACTGATAGATTTTTAAGAAACAAATTTTTAGCAAATCCAGGGAAGGAAAAATTGAAATATTTTATTCTCTTCTATTACCTCCCAGCCTTCATTCATCTAGCTTTTCTAAAATAAATTACATTTTATAGTTTAAGTTATTTGAATTTTATTTTAATAATATTTATTAAGGAAAAATATCATGATATAGGTAGCAGGATAGCCACTGAAAGTAGTGTGTGTGTGTGCCATTACCCACAGAACTGATTTTCAGAACATGAATAAAGTTGCAATGTTTTTAGTATAATTTACTATTGAGAAAGGATAGAATAATTTATCACTCGCACAGACTAGCTCTGAGTAACAAATAATAATGAATTTTGTAACACCTCCTTGGAATCTTATTTGTTATCATTTTCAAAATTATCTTTTCCTTAAAATTCCTTTTTCCTATAGAGAGTCCTTAGGAACATACATAGAGAATCATAACTTTATCCAAAGAGAGAAGGAATAGCAACATTTTCCTCTTTCCAGTAAGAAGAAATACAATTATTTTTAAATTCAGGAAGAGGATACATTTTTTGGAGAACTGGCATTTTAGCCATCCTTGCAACAATGGTTAAATACTCTCATAGTCAATTATTGCTCAAGATATCTTTAAAGAGTATGTCCCTCCCTGGCTTAAAACCCACCAAGACACTTTGGTACAGGATAGAAGTTCGTCCACATTTCGGTCTTGTCCACTTCTTATAGTATTATATGCTTGCCTTCCTCTCCATCTCTCCTGCACCCATCCATTATCTATTACCAAGTAAAAGGCATTTCTTCTCATGTCTCTACTAATGTTCTATGCACCAGGGTCTGGGATATGCTTCACATTCCTGGCGGATTCTTACTTTAAAACTAAGTTCAATACTTTCAATCATTCTGAAACCTAGTTAGAAAGGGTACCTACTACTGCAGTGTCCTGTATGCATCTGTTACAACACCCAGTACACTGTTTTTGTAAATATTTTGTCACCTATCCAAGATCCTTAAACTCAGGGGCCATGATATTATCTCTGCAGCCCCAGCATCCCATGTAGACTGGTCCACAGCATGTTTTCTTCCTGAACTCCCTCAGTACCAGTACTATGCCTAAATGAAATACAGAGTATTACAGGCAGAAAACTGGGAAATTATTTTGTGGTTAATAAAAACCCTTCCAGATTTCAAGTCAAACCCTCTCTTGATTTCCTGGGTGATACATATGTTGCATTATTTTCTAACTACTTGGTTCACATGTCCTCACCTAGCTCCTACTATTTTACAAATGAAGATGTAAAGCCAACCTGAACAAAAGGAAAATAAAAGTATATAGGGCTATAGAAGAATCACAGCCTTGACATTTTGGTTCACATTAACTTCAATGAACCAATTAAATAAGATTTGGTAAAACATTAAAAAAAGTTGAAAAATTAAGGACAGATCAAGAATGAGTTGAACTTTTTAATGTGGGAACATATAAAGGCTTAAAAGCAATTGCACGACATGGCACCTGCCATGAAGTGTATAACTTCCATGTTGATGGACCTCAATTCCCTCTATGTCTGCAGAGAGACAGTTCAAGTTCTGAATTCTTGAATTTCAATCTTAGATTCATTCCCTAAACTTCCTCTTTTTAGAAACTCACCTATTTTATTCAGTGCTTTCCTTCACAAGAGCTTAGCCAAGGAAGAGATTTAAATTATGCACAACATAGAGACATAAAATAAGAAATAAAGAATATTTCTCTCACATGCTCAACATCTGTTCCTACAAAACAGGCTTTGTGCTGGAAACACATGGGAGATCCTTTGCAGCATTTTGCTTTCACATTCCTGAATTAAGGTTTCTAATTGGGATTTTCTTAAAGAATTAGTGGAAGGAAATATGTATGAGGCCAAAAAAATGAGGATATCGGTTACTTTCAACATTCCCTAAAGACTATATTTAATGTAAGCCAAATTTACTATACTTTCCACAAAGCCTATAAAAAAATTAGCTGATGATTTTACTATGTTGCATCGAATTAGACTATCAAAGAAGAAAATGCCAATGCTAAGAAATTGACTTAGAAAATAAGGTTTGTTTTTACAAATTCATATAGTATTAACTCTCTTAGCTTACATAGTAGGTATTCCAAACTCCCTCAATACCTCCTACTCCAGCTTCTTGGTTCTCTCCCTACAGCAAACTGAAAATGCAAACTGAAAATGAATCAAATATTCATCAACACTGAAAAGATCTCACTTGTCCCCAGGGAACAGCCAGAGGGAGAAATGGTAGTAATATATATATTTTTAAGAAGCAACCCAATATAGCAGTATTGATTGTAACACTCACCTGTTGTATGTTGTCTTTATCTTTTTAGAATCCTGTAATCCATATGTTTAGTGATTCTATGCTTATTTTTTCAATGAATTTCACTACTGATCACCTCTCAGGAGACTGACACTTAAAAAAATGATTCCAAAACAACATTTGCCTATTGGCAATCAGTGGTGATTTTATTCACTTGTGGATACTTATGGTTTCACCTCTTTGATATATCTTTTTCCTCTGACCAATTCTGCTTTATGTCTCAAGATGCCCTCTTAAAGTGCACCACAAAAATACAAATAAGAGACCAGTTTCAAAGATCCTGTTCTAGCAGTGATTTGATGTCTTGAAATGTATATAAAATAATACTACATTCACCAAATACAATATCCATTCAAAGGTTTCCTAAGGCTGTGATTCCCTTATTGGGTCAAATGAATGATGGACTTATGAATGGTATAAGTTCAGTTTTAGAGAACTCATCCAAATTTTGGAATGAAAAATATTTAAATAGACAAAGCTGCCCATGTACATTGTTTTTCATCATGTGTAAAGTCTAGATTGAGCTAAAATCCCTAAAACTGCTAAAAAATAATGGAAAGAGCTAATTTAAGCAGTTCCACCATAAAAAAGAACATGGAAGAGATGTGTTCACTGCCTTGAGCCTTTGGTATAATTTTTAATCGAAACCAAGAAAAGCCAAATTACTTGACAATTTTTTGCTTCCAAGAAAAGGATCGTTCATTCATACTGTAAATGGCAACACAAATGTAGGTCAGCCAGAGTTGAAACCAATAAGAGGTAAGTATGTAGTTACAGAGCACATCCCTGAGCTATAGGTGTTTGCTGGTATAACTTAAAAAAAAAACAAAAAACAGAATAGGTGATATAGTTTGCCCAGATGCTATGACAACTACCGCACAACGGGTTGGCTTAAACAACAAGATTTAAATCTCACAGTTTCAGATGCTAGGAGTCCAAAATCAAGATGTTGACAATACCATGCTTTCTCTTCAAAATCTGCAGCATCTAGTGCTGACTTGCAGCAATCCTTAGGCTTCCCGGGTGTGCATCTCTGCCTCTGCTCCTCACTCACACTGAGATTCTCTCTCCCTCTCTCTTTCTCTTCTTCCCTAACACCTGCCCCCCAGCCCCCCTCCACCCTTTTGTCCGCTCTTGCAGTTTCCACTGACTTCCTGCCTCTGACTCCTATGACTTCTCTGACTGATTGCATCCGAATTTCTTAATTAAATGGATTAAGAACTATGGTGATTCAGTTGGGTCACACGTTAACTAAAATAACATCTTCAAAAGGTCCTTTTTACACATGCATTTACTCCCACAGGAATATGGATTAATATTAAAAACATGTGTTCATTGAGTTACAGCATTCACTCTACCACAATGAGAGGCTCCTGAAGACTAAGAATGAGGAAAAGTAAATATGCAAATTTATCACATAGCCTACAACAAAATTCTAGAATAGATTATTAGTCACAGAGTTTGTGAAGATTTCATACAAGAAGTAGTGATTACCGGACACCTACACTGGGTTACAAGGAGTTATATCAACAAATTTTTTTTTTAACTGAATCAATTTACTAAATTTTGAGAGAAAGTAAATCGTAATTTTATTAAAGCATTTGACAAAGTTTCAAATAAGATAGAATGGAAGGAAAAAGCATGTAGATTAGGGGATGCACAGTTAGATGTTTGTCTCTTAATAGCTGATGTCAACCAATGTTAAGTATTATATCAGTGCTAGATTGGAAGGAAATTTTTCCAGTAGGATGTTAGACTCCATCCTGTTCAAACTCACAGATAAAAATGTAGAAAACAAAGAAGACCCACTTATTAATTCATTGACAACTCAAGGCTGAGTGGATAAGCTAATCAATCAGACCACACAGTCAAGGTTTTAAAAGATCTTAGCAGTTAGGGTCCAAAAAACTTGAATTTGATTAATTTAAAAAAATCAACTGTCTATTATGTGCAAGTTACATAATGAAGAACACAGAGATCTATGTTGGTGTTTCCCAGTCTTCTGTGATTGTGATTATAAAAGTCAATTGCTAAAAATACTAATTCCTGTGCCCTCCCATAACCCTTAAATCAGAATAATCTCCAGCTGAAGTTTTTGGATAGCTATTACTTGTAAAAAACACCTCAAGTAATTTTTATCATTATCTGAAAGTTCGGGTAAACTGGTATATGAAATAGCCCTTAACCTCAAGTAACATGCAGTAGAGAGATGAGACAAAATGCTTTCAAAAGTCATTGTAAATAGTAAATGGCTATATGCATGAAACATTGGTGGGTAGTAATAGTAGTAGTAGCTTCTAAATTATAAGGCAGGAAATAGGTATAGGGTTTAAGTATCAAAAAGTGATTTTTCTCAGCAAAGTTAACAAAGGCAACTTTGCTCTTTCATAAATTTTGTCTTTCCTTTACCCTGTCCCCCTCCCCATCTAAATAAGAGTGACTGATGTGTGGGATCCAGGATTAAGGTTCTTTTAGTGATCTTTTCAGCAGTGTTTTTCTTTTTTGCCTAAAGCTGTCCTTTGAGGTTATACTCAATATGCTAAAAAGAAACCCAAAATAAGAGGAGTCCAGAACAAAAGAGACATATCAGTCACACTGTGAAATATGCAAATGTGAAATCTGTGGAGAGCTTAAGAAAAACCAGACAACGTGGCCAAAGTGGTAAGTGGAATCAGAAAGAGTGACAACTGAAATGGTCAAGCCAGAGCTCAAGATGACAGTGCCCTAGAGTCTTAAGATAGATGGACGTGCACACACACTTACACACAGGCACACACACACGCCACTTAAATTGATGGATGTATTCCCTGGGATGGTAATTTCTAGTTTTCCTCGGTTGACTAATTTTCTTTATTTCTCGAGTCCTGAGCCAAAAACTTGGTGCTTCCTCAGGCACCACACATCAGATCTCTTGAATCAAGGGGAATATCTAGTTTACCATTTGGCAGCCATGTTTGAGCCTGCTCGGAATGCTGTGAAGACAAAATTCCACCAAGTTACAACTCCTACAGAGATGTGCCAAGCAACCATTTCACAAGCCACCCTAATTCAAAATCCCTAGAACAGGAGACGCTGTTGGTCAAGTTATTTTCCTTTTTGCATGGGAAATATTGTTTTATTATTTGTTATTATATTTAAGAAGAATAGTAGGATCTTAAAACAGTGATAATGGTTGAGGATAAAAAAAAAAACAGCCATTGTGAGGAATAAATAATGGATTAGAAACTTTCAGTTTAAAATTAAGGCAAACCATGAATATAGGATATGGTCATTGTTGCTGGATATTTGAAAATTATGAATAAATGGCTTGACAATCATTGTTTCTATATAATTGAAATATGTCACCCTCATAAAAGAGAACCAACTAAGCTATTCTAGATGCAGCATTTTATTTAGAATGATTAAGCACTGTTCAATCTCTAGGGTATTCAATAAGTCACTTTATAATCACTTTAAGAATATTTTATTTTGGATTACTGCATAGATAAAGGAGTAGAATGTATTGTCATTAAGAATCTCTTGTTTTTAATGATTATCTCTACTTAAACAATATTGATAAATATTATTATAAAAATAAATAATACATGTATTCATAAATAAGCATTACCTCAGAAAACAAGTCTAGAAAAGAGGGGAGTTTATATTGCCACACCTGGTCATTCAGGGATTCAATTGGCACATAATAGGAAGATACATTTTCTTCAAAGTTAGAAATAAACTGATGAGTACATCTTTCGAGAAAGTGTGCAAGCTGCCCGTGCCAGAATATACTTTAAAGGCAGCAGCATTCAACTGTCCTCAGCCTATGAAGCAAATGAGGAAGCTCCAAAAATATCCCGACCCTTAAACAGGTTGATTTTTTTAAAAACTTCGTGTGATTTGTGCATAAAATCTGTAAAACATTCTAGTTCACCAAAAGTTTGATTTACATACATTTAAGGGCATCGTGGAAAATAATTAACTGAATGTTATCACCATTCAGAGAGTGAATGTTGACTGGGGAATTTTAAGAGCTGTAATGGAAAACTAGAAGGTTAGTAAGTATACCAAATTAGAAAAAAAGAAGAAAGGAAAAACAAAGAAGAAGGAAGGAGCCAAGAGAAGAAGGGGTGAGATGGAAGGAGGATGGGCAGAAGAAGGGAGAGAGAGGGATGGAGTATTGCTTTCTTTGCAATGCTTGAAATTCTAAACTCATGTGAAATAAAAGCGTCTATTTTTCTACTTTTCTATTTTTTATGAATGAATAATCATGCTGTTTACTGGCCATCAAATTAAAATATTCTGAAATGACTGCAGATCAATGTGTGTCTAGTAATGTTGGCTCAACAAGTTCTAGTTCAGAGACTTGCAAGGAAAGGAGCATTGACCTGTGAGAAGCAAGCTGCATTCTAGGCCAAGCCTGTACTCCCCACATGGTGTATGCACAGGCAAAATCTAAAATGCAATAGTTCATAGCTTAATCATAAATGTTTTAATAATTTTGAGGAAAACTAAAATTTAATGGGAACTTTCTAAATATTTGAACCTTCAAATTTACTACCTTTATATTAAAATTATTTCAATATACTCTTGATCTTTTCTCATGATGAAATGGAAGCTGGCTCTTGATAAACATAAAAAAATTATCATACCTAATTCTACTAAGGACAATGGATGGGACAAGAACTCGGGACTTATCTTCACAAATCAGGTCTCAAACAAGTGGAGCATTAAATGATAACTTCCTGAGAAATATTAATTTCTGTTTGCATTCATATCTAAAGCTACAGATCAACAACTTATCTGGAAGGAAGAAGTTTCCAAACCGTGAATCTACATAATTTAAAATATGTAAGACACATAGTGAATCACTAGTTTACACCTGCTGATTGTCCAAATAAATAAGGGTAAAGAACTGCATAGGTAGGATAGGGTTGCCTAGAGGCAGAATGAATGTAAAATGTAGGGAGCAAATTTACACACTTCTCCTAGCCAGAATGTTCTCTATATAACACCATTATTAAATACTGAATTAGAGAATGAAGCAAATTTCCTGGCATTTGACTTCTCAAATTTACTCTTTTTTTATGAAAATAAAATTTCATTAAATCAAATCCTGGTTTAACTGGATCTCCTTTACCTATACCCAGTTCTTCTAAAGTGAAAATAGTCACCTGCAATAATCTTGTTTATTTTCACACTGCCTTCACGGTTGCTTTATATATTTAGAGAACTTCAGTTCCCAAAGGCATGCCTTCAGCAATCAACATTTTCAAAGGGTTGTTTTTAGCCAAGAGATAGACTAAGCTATACCTTCTATTCTAATAGCAGTGCTGTTCAGAAAGAGAAGAGAAGCTATCCTGAAAAGGAAATAAGGCAACTAAGACAAGGGTTATTACAGTCTTAGAATTGATTAGCTAGATCGTTTTAGAAAAGGCTTAGGAAATGGCACCTAATATCTATAATACCATATAAAACAAATGAATATGTTTCTATGTATTTACTTTGTTTTATTTTCTTCATAAATTTATATTCATTGATACATAAATTTTTCTTCAAATATGAACATATATGTATACTACTGCATATATAAGCTATTCAAAATGCAGTCTAAATACTGTGGGAAAAAACTGTCATTTAATACGTTTATTTACAAAGTATTTGTTTCTTGACTTAGAGTTTCACACGTGTAAAAAAAATATATATCATTAAATATGTTAAAAAACCACAAACATTAAAAAAAACATACACACATAAAAAGCACATGGAGGTGAAAAATAGAGAAAGAAATTTGGGAAGTGATGAGTCATATCAAGAATGAAAACTAAAGTAGCTAAATAGTTACTTTAAAAAGCAGAAAATACCATTAAAGGAAGCTTTCACAGAACCAAACATTCCCTTGTCATTTAAGAGAAAATTAATAACTTGGAAGGCTCAGCTGAGAATATCAAAATTACTCTTCATCACCACCAGGTGTCTCACTTTCTATACCTATGCCTGAGCAGAGATAACCACTGTGGCTCCAGAGGTTGGAGGCAATGAGATGCCTACTAAAGAGCAGAGAAAAGAGAAAAGCAATTTTTGCAAAGCAAACCAGAAGTTTTGAACAAGGAAACACCTGAGTTACAGCTAAGACACCCCCAGCAGTTCTCATCAGAACTGTCTTTACAGAGTCAGGATAATTAGAAGAGTTTCTTTTAGACAAGACATATTTAGGAAGTCAGATAGAAACCTATCTAATAACCATTCCGTGTTCAAGTTCAAACAGTAGCACATACTTCTCAAATATGTTCATAATATGTGGGAGATGCTGTGGTAAAAAAAAAAAAAAGAGTGACAGAAAAGAAAGTCAGACCTTAAAATTAAAACAAGGATATCAGCAAATCATATGAGCTACATTTAATTGAGTTTGGAATTAGAATGGAGGAAAAATAAAGGACTAGGGATATAAAAATGTTTCAGCAAAGATGGGAAATATAACATGGAGAGGAAGTTCACTTCCCTAGGTTTGCAAGGTGGCTCTTAGCAATCAGCCCTCTAACAAGCTGCATTTTAGCAGAGAGAATATAACATGGCATTAGCCATAGAAGCCTGTAACACCATTCAATGTATTGCTATAAAAAGCCTCACCATCTGGATACTAATTCTCCTCAATATTGAAACTGTAGGGCATTTTCTTTCCTTCGTTCTAATTTACAGCTATCACTCAATGCAGCCCTGAAAGGTGCATGCAGTATGCCTTTGTTAAAGCTACTGTATAATCCAAGGCAGCTGGGGGAATTTGGCTTGTGTATATAACTATATGGGTCTTTTTGATATTCAGCACCTGTTTGCATTTTATAAAAGCTCATAGGTTTGCCTGTGTTTGTTTTTTTCTTCTCTCCATTTTTCCTCAGTCAACACGGGTCTGTAAAGTCATCATGCAAATGTAGAAATGTCTCTGATCTGTGCCATCAAACTTACCCCCATTGATTGCTGAGAATTAAAATGTGCTTGACCTAGCAACACTGAACACTTCTGAAAGCCCTCTTCACAACACTGAACACTTCTGAAAACCCTCTTCTTTGATCTAATCTATAGCATTCATCCCCTGCCTTTATTTAAAACAAAATAAAACAAGCAAAACACCTATTCACCAATCTACTAGAAAGGACTACCAGATACGGGGGGGTCAGGGGGAGGTAGAAGTGTTCAAAAACTAAGAAGGTAGCATAGTGGCAGAAGAGTCCACCTCTGCTTCCAACAAAATGAAACTGATTCCCTCTCAGCAGACAGCTCTGAATGGTGGTCTGTAACGTGCAAGTAACTGGCTAACTCTACCTACCTCACAATCTACAGTGGGGAGAAGGGGGAGAGGGAGAGACCAAGAATGAGAAAGCTAAACCTCCTCAACAACTGAATTAAATTACATTTCACCTCCACTAAAGGCCTGGTTAAGGTGAGTTCTTTAGGTCTCTAATGTTGCTGGCTGAATTAGATATTTTGGCCAAAAAAAAAGGAGAGTGAGAGAGAGAACATTCTCTCTTGCTCCAAAATTCCATTCCAAGTATACACCTACCAGGCAAAGAAGAATTATTTGTCCTCTATCTCCCTTGTTGCTTCTGATCTCATGATTTTGGCAAGAGCAATATGAATACCTTGGAATGAGCCATCAACTGACACAGCACTGTGGAGAGAATCATATGAGCTGATTATTTCCAAGTTTGAATGTGAATTAAAGTGTGAAGTACCAAAATAAATTTGTGCTTTTCTGGTGTATTTGTTATTGTGTAGCAGAGTAAATAATTTTTTTTGCTAAATTTCTTCATGAACAACCGATGCAGAAACCACAACATTTTATGGGAGCCTAAGGCAATACCAGAAAACATAGGTTAAATATTTGCTGTTAAATGAAAGTCTTTATCAAGTACTTCAGAGAGATTGGTCACATTAAACAGTATTAACAAGTGAAGAAGGCAACTTTCCTTTC
Organism: Tamandua tetradactyla; assembly: GCF_023851605.1. NCBI lineage: Eukaryota > Metazoa > Chordata > Mammalia > Pilosa > Myrmecophagidae > Tamandua > Tamandua tetradactyla. The sequence goes on along the minus strand of NC_135334.1, from coordinate 62,995,641 downwards.
TTTCTTCTACCTTCTGAAGAGGCAATATAGTCTTGCACACATGGTCTTTATGCTCAAGGTATCTCTAGAATTATGTGAGAAGAAAATACCTGGGTGGCAGAGCTTGGAATTTCCTGATCCAGGTGATGCCTTGGATTTGGAGCATAAATCTCGATCTGCCTCAAGTCGTGTGCCAGCTTTCACACCAGAACTGAGGTTGTCCACATCAAGATGGACACTGCACCATGGCTTGGAGTTGCTTCCCAGAAGGGTAATGAAAAGAGACACTAACTTGTACAAGTGAAACACACTTACAATGTGGGATGCTTGTAAAAACAGTCACACAAAAACCTGCATCCTTTGATTAATTCGCTGTTAATCACAAACTCCATTAAAACCTGTTCTAAATTCAATGATGACACAGAGGTGCCGTGAATTGGACTTTGAATATAGGACTCAAGTCTTCTAAAGAGCCTTTTTCTTATGATCATTTCAACTTGATTGATCATCCTGGCTAAATTATGGTTATTGTTCTTTCATAAAACTTCCTGTGAGTTGATGAACATGAAGCAATTAAGATGCATATTAAGGGATGGAGACATTAAAAAGTTGCTGAAAAATTTCTCTAATAATTTTTCTTACAATTTTGGCCAAGTAAACATGTACAGTCAAGGAATGATAGGGCAATAACATATGCAGATTAAAATTACTAAGGGAAAGGAACTCAATACAGATCTAAGTGCAGTCTTAGAATCTAGCTTAATTTAGCAGAAGACATCTCACCCAGTTATTTCTTTACTGTGTCAAATAATCACAGTTTACCCACATCACCACAATAGACTGACTTATCTCAACCAAATATATTCTCTCTTTTCCAAATTCACATCATCTTGGTATGTACAAGAGCTCAAAAAGATGAAAAGACATATGATTCTGGCTCTCTCTGACAAATACAGCAATTTGCATGAATATTAAACTTCTGTGATTCAGCAACTTTCACTTCTGTGTATAACACTGAATGTTTACTGCTGAAGAGTTTGAATCCACAGCTCACAATACTTCGCTGTTATTTTAGAAGACTGAGATATGTTTTTCTCAGCAGAAGGGGAGAAAAATTAAAGGTCTTTAAATTACACATGCAGAGTTGCATAACAATTGTCAAGTAACTTAAAAGGTTAGAAATACATACTTATGCTAAATGCAAAGTTGCCTATGAATCAAAGAAACAAGCTGAGTCTCATATTTGCAGAAGATTTTAGGGTAGGGAGATATAAGGAGAGTTACCATGTCATTAAAACTTACACAGAAAAATCACTGCTGAATTATACCCATACCCCCTTATCATTCTGCTTTCTTTAGTGAAAAAAGACTTTGCCAGTTAAAGTAAATGCTATGATTGAGAAGGTTTTCCCGATACCTAAAACAAGAAATTGCCAAGAGCCTACCTGAAAGTGGACTGTGATGTTGCTGGCACATTCAGAAAGAGAGTGTTTAGGAAGCTGACTTACCTTCAGCACGGAGCAACCTCCTCCCCAGGTAGACTGGCTTTGGGAAGAGGGTGCCCTCTTGCCAGGGCTGGGGGAAGCAGCTGGAAAGAAGTGGCTTTCTGCCACTAGCTGTGCCAGCTGTATGATACTGGGTCTCCTGGAAACTCGGCTCCAGCGCTCCTCCAGCAAATCAGGCAGTGGCTGCTGGTACCTTAGCCAAGGAAGCTGGGACTGCAGTTGCTAACGCCTCACTTAAGGGGAAAGTGCTGGCGTGCATGTGTGTGTGTGTGTGCGTGTGTGTGCACTAACTGCCAGCTCCAGGCTGAGCCGATGTGTTCTGCATACTCAAAATGCTCATGCAGGGAGGAAGCTCCTCCACAGAGACCCCAGCCTCCCCGCCGAGAAATCACAGTCCACTGACCTTGCTGCTGGGGATTCTGCCTGAACGGCTCGCTCATCAATAGATTTACCAGTCAGTCAAATAAAGGAGATCAGATCAGCCTTAGAAAGAGAGACGCACCTCCCCAAAAGCACTGATTTTTTTTTAAAAAAAGATGACTCTATTCAACAACTCATATCTAGAATTGATTTTTTTCTTTATTTCTCTATATCTTGAGCAAGAAGTCTAATTGATGAGCCCCTAAGTTAAAACTTTTCAGGTTGTTTCCATAAGCAGGATAGGATCTTACCTAGGAGCCAATTCAAAACATTTATTTCACAGAGATCTGTCAGGTGCAGACTTGGACTTATAACATGAATTTATGATGGTTTAAGACACTAAACTACTTTCAAAATCAAGGATTCCATAGCATAGTGGAAATGTTTATAAACAAAGGCATAAATTTGGGTTCAAATCCAAACTCAGTTTTCTTTAAACCTGAATCCCAATACCAAGTACGAAGGAGTCCCTGTTCTAAGAGTGGTGTTAATAATAAGAATAATCTCATAAGAAGCCCAGCCATTATTTTGTTACATGATCTTAAGCAAGTTATTTAAACCTATTGAGAGTCAACTGTTTCACCAGTAAAATGACAGGAATTTCTGTGATTAGCAAGTCATTTAAAATGTATATAAAAATGTTTTGTAAACTATAAAGGATTAATTTATAATTTAGATAGATAGTTATACATATCACACAAGATGTGCAAAACTTTTCAAGGTTTATATTTCAAATGAAATTAAAATTTATTGCTGAACTTAGCTAACTCCTATGATTTCAATTTAGAACCTAATCACATGAAAAGAAAAAAAAAAACAGGAAAAAAAAACCTGCTATTGACTATTATGATTATCATGTCCTGTCCCTGTATATGATTGGAAAACTAGAACTGAAGTTATTTTCCTTTAATTTGGAACCTGCCAATAGCATGTTAGACCAAGCTTAATTTAAGAAATGTTGTTTAGTAGATAAAACCTAAAATGAGAGTCAAGATACCTGGCTTCAGCCTAAGGAATGCCAGGGAGTAAACTGCATGAACTTTGGCCAGTCCCTTGATCGCTGAAATTGTCTTACAATAATAATGATGTGACTTATCACCACTCAAACAAATACACAATGGAAACTGACATCCACTGCGTGCTCACTACTTGTGGGATACATTTTCTGAGCATCTTGCATGTATTGATGTATTTTAACCTCATAATACTGTGAGGTCGAAAATATTATTATTCCCGTTTTGCCTATTAGGACACAAGGCACAGAGCAAGTAAGTCAAAGGCTAACAGTCTTTTCAGGGTAAAATTGTATTAATTCAGGCCACTGTAACACTAAGGGATTTTTAAACTTTTTATTTGGGAATATTTACCAGCATATAGAGAAGATGCATCGATAAGAATAATATTTTTTCAAACACCTGTGTGTTTTTTAGTCATCTTTATGTATTAACATTTTACTCCATTTGCTTTATCACTTGATCTGTAGGCAGGTTAGGTAGATGAGTGGGTGGCTGGATGGATGGATAGATTGGCATGCAGACAGACAGAATACAAAGATTCAAGCTCTTTGAGGGCAACATAACATATATCATAGCCCTTTATATATTATCTCAGTGTAGACTGCATAAGAGTATAGATATTTCTTTACGTTTTCAACTTCAGTAAATTTAATACTGAAACAATTTTTATCTAATTTATTGTACATGTCCAATTTTACCACTTGACGTAATACCATCCTTGATGGCATCTTCTATCTAGTGCAGGATACTATCCAAGATAGCTTTCTTACATCTGGAAACACCACAACTGCCCTTACTCTTTTATATCATTGATTTTTTTTTGAAGAATGCACTTCCCTCATTTTTCTTTTAAATAGAACATTTCTAATTTGGGGTTTGCCTCATGTTTCTAATTATGTTTGCTTCATAATTAGATCCAGGTTATACATTCTCAGTTGGAGTATTACAAAGTTGAGGCTGTGCTCGTCTCAGGGTATCATATCTTTCCCTTCATAGTTATACAAATTGTGATCATGCAACCATAGCGTTTTCTATTTCTACACTCTATAATCACTGTTTTTCCTACATGGAACTACTAGGCAATTTGTGGTGGAAAACTTTAAAACCATGCAAATACCCTGTACCTCATCAAAATTTGTTCTTATATTTAGTACCCATTCATGATCCTTTCTATGATGATTGCAAAATAATACTTTTCTAGCTCCAGTATTCTCCACATTCAAAGCACTAGCTATTTTGTTATCAAAAGTCTTCCCTACTCTACTATTTATCTATCTATATCTACCTACTATTTGCTGTCTCTATATTTCTATCTATCTATCTTTATCTATCTATCCATCAAATCAGTAACAACTCATGAATTCCTTTTTTTCAATGGTCCATAATTCATTACTGATTACTGTACTTGTTTAAGTTGACGCTCTTAAATGTGTCAATGTAATCCCCTATAGCAGGTTCCTAGAGCTTTGTGAAATGCCATATCATTTTATTTTGGGGCACTTTTTTACTTTTTTGCTTTCTTGCCAAACAATATGCTCCAGGCTTATCTAGAACCTACCCTACTCCAGCCTGAGAATCAGCCATTTTCGAGGACCCCTGTTTGTTAGTTCATTTTTGTTTTAATGAGAAGTGGTGTTAAGGAAAATAATCTGAGCACTTATTGTGCTCATTTCTATGGGGGAAAGGGTTGTCTTTGCTTCTCAGCCTTTAATGAAAAGCTGTGAAATATATACATCTTTATAACATTTACTTCTACATAAATGCACATAAAAATTAATAAAAATATGTGCATAAATACATGCATGTGTGCATACATAGCCATATACTTTTAAACGTGAGTTTATACCAGTAGCTGTGATTTCAGTCCATCCCCAGAGTGTTCTTTCCTGCCTTCTCCCATTTAATCTTTATATGTTCCTTTGGCCTCTTTGAGAATATTGGCTTCCAACAACATCAGCACATTGCCAATTTGCTTCATTCATTACCGCATAAAAAAAGTCCTACTCGACTTCGTGTCTGAGAAGATGGAGTACATGTACTTTTCCCTGTTCTTCTCAACTAAAAGCCTGGCCATTATACATAAAGCAAATATATGAAGACATATGAAGACTCTGAAAAATGGAGAGAAGAAGGCATACTGGTTAGGGACCTTGTGACCTGAGACACAACATGGTAATGAGTTCCCTAAGCCTTCTTTTGACTTCTATATCCTAGAATAGTTGCTGAAAAAAGATGGAAATGTGGAAATGACAGCTACAGATTAAAAAGTCCAAACAAGAAACAGCTCCTCCAGGTTAAAGGACCAGGAGAAAGGCAGTCTAGCAAGATATAAAACTTTTAGATCCTGGGGGTGCAAGGGTATAATTCAGTGGTAGAATTCTCTCCTGCCATGCAGGAGACCCAGGTTTGATTTCAGGTCGATGCACTTCCTCCAAAAAAACATACAAGCAAAACAAACAAAAATTCAACAAACAGTTCTGCAGTAATGGGATACTCATGGGAAAAATAATGAAATGTGACCTGCCGTAGGGCATACAAAAAAAATAAAACAAAAAAACTTTTAGATTCTTATCTCTATCCTCTGTAAAGGTCAAGAAGCAAAGAACCCAACCCCTAATACCTCTCCCAAGAATGAACACATCTAATGTCGAGTTCATTATCTCTAACACCGTTCCTCCAGAAAACGCACACATACACACACACACACACACACACACACAAACACACAAACACACACACATACATGTGAATTCTAATGAAAGCAGGGTTCCTCAAAGGAATGGCTGATTCCAGAGCTGGTGTTTGCCTCTATTTTAGCCAACTACCATAAATAAACACACAGACAGACAAAACTGTGTAAGAAGGTTGGACTCCCACCCACAAGGCTGCAAAAGGCATCAAAACCGTCCTCTCACCACTGCGGTGTCAGAGAGCGCTAAAAAGCTAGCTTGTATTTTTATCCTCACCTGTCAATAAGGAGCACCCCTTGCACATGTCAGCAGAAAACAGACAGGGAGCACGAACCTGGCAGTATCAAGGTAACCCTTCCCCTCCTGCGGGGGTGATTTCAAAGAAGGCCTCATGGAGAGTCAGTACTTTTATCATTACCTAGTTGTAACAAGGCCAACCCACACGATATCAGTGCAGACCATGAGGTTAACCAGAACTCCATCCCTCCCTAGCACTGATAAGGAGGCTCACACCTTGGGTGTCAATGGAAGCCAAGTGGGGAGTCTGGACTCTTACCTCTATCAGTGATGAGATAGAGACTCCTTTCCTCTCCTAAAGCTGAATTAAAAAAAGATTTAAAGTAACACAGATTTAAAAACAACCCAGATCCAGAACATTATGTTCAGGTTTCAATAGGAACTCATTCATCATCCCAAGTAACAAGAAAATCTTAAAGTGAAAGAAAATTTTTATTCAGCAGAAGCCAATACTTAGGTGACAGGGATATTAGAGTTATCCAACAAAAGTTTTAAACAGTCATGATAAAAGTGTTTCAAAGAGTAATTATGAACATACTTGAAACAAGTTTTTTTAAAATAGAAAGCCTCAGTAATGGCACACAATGTCTCAGAAGATTTAAAGGAAAGCCAAATGAAAATTTCAGAATGTTTAGAAAAAATAACAAATACAAACTCATAGTATAGGTTCAACAGCAGAATGGAAGGGACCAAGAAAAGAATCCATTGTCTGGAAAATGTAACAATAGAAAACCTTATCTGGACAACAGAGAGAAATAAACTGAAAAAAAAAAAAAACTAAGCAGAACCTCAGGAATCTGTTGGACTATAAAAAAAGGTCAAATATTCATGTTATCAACTTCTTAGAAGGAGAGCAGAAAGAGGGCAGGGATTAAGAAGAACTCATATAAATAACAGCTAAAAACTTTATATATTTGGCAGTAGATACAAACCTTGATCAAGAAGATAGCAAATAAATACACTAAAGGATCAAGATCATTAACCATCAGAGAAATGCAAATTGAAAACTTAAAACCACAATACACTTATCAGAATAGTTAAAATAAAAAATAGTAGCAATGCCAAATTTATATAATGCTAGGGTTAGAGGTATAAATTTAATGTAACTTCAATCATGATCATTACTGGGTTTTACTGGGAATTGACAAGTTATATCTATGTCTAGCCATTACAAATAAAGCTGCTTATGAACACTTAAATTAATGCAGGAAAAACATTTGACATAATTCCATATTCATTAATGATAAGAATTCTTAGCAAAATAGCAAGAGAAAACAAGCTCACCCTTACAAATAGCATTTATAAAAACCCACTGCTGACATATTACTTAATAATGAAGCACTACACATATTTCCTCTAAAAAAAAAGAAAAAGATAAGAAAAGAAAGTCCCTTCTCACCAATTCTATTTAACATAGTACTGGAGGGTAAAGGAAAATAAGTTAAATGTATAAAGACAAGAAAAGATGTGTTAAAACGGTCCCTAAGCACTGATACGATGTTTGATGTAGAAAATTCTAAGGGATCAATAAAGGACTTATTAAATGTAATAAGCAAGTTAACAAAGTTTCTGAATACAAGTCAACTATAAATAATTGCTTAAACCAATTATTCTTCTCATACTAGAAACAAACAGTTGGAAAATAAAATTTTTAAAAGTTCTGTTTACAATAGTTTTAAAATGTATAAAATATGTTTAAATACATTTGACAAAAGGTGGGAAAAAAACACTCCAAAGAACATCACAAAATACTGCTTGGCTAAATTAGACTTATGTAAAAGTAGAAATATAACATATTCATGGATTGGAAAATTCAGTATTGTTAATATGACAGTTCTTCCCTACTAAATCTATAGATTTGATGTAGCCTCAATCATGTTCATTGCCAGAATTTTAATAGGAATTGACAAGTTAAAACTACAAATTTTAAGGAAATCTAAGGACTTAACAATAGACAAAACATTTGTGAAAAAAAGACAAAGTTGGAGGACCTGACTTCATCCTTGCTATAAAGCTACAGTAATCAAGATTATTTCATGCTTGCATAACAGTAGGAAAGTAGATAAAAATGAAATCAAAGAATTCATAAATAGAGCCACATTTATAATTCCCACAGATGCTAAACTGTTAAATTAGTGAAAGAAAGTCTTTTCAATAATTGTTGCTAGAACAATTGATTATTGTTAAGAAAAGTAAAAAAATAATAATAATTTTCAGGTCTTTCTCACACCATATACATAATTACTTCAAGGTGGATCAGAGATTTAAATGCAAAATTTAGAATTATAAAACTATAGTAGAAAACATAAAGGAATATCTTCATGACCCAGAAATAAGTAAATATTTCCTAAGTGGATCACAGAGAGCAACAAAAAAAGGAAGAACATGGAAATTTGGCAGCATTAAACATTCTCAGAAGTGGAATATGGGTCTAAAAATGATGCATGTTTTTAAGAGTTCTTCTATTTCAGTGCCTTGGAAATTCTTCCCATAAACCTACTTGAGGTTTGGGACCTGGAATTGTCCCTTTATATATTTGTCTTATACATGCATCATCACTGCAACATGAAGGAGGTGGAGAAGCGCAATTGATGATGATGATCTTTTACCAGAAAGATGGCAAACGTGATGGCAGTGAATGACGGAATTATCCAATTATAATCAAAATATGACTACCAATTTATTTGAAATAATGAAGAGGCAGAGAATGGAAATGAGGTGTTTGCCTCATAAGAGTAAGAACTCAACGAGAGAAATGAAAGATAATTTGCGGACTGGGTACTTAGGAAGAGAAATACTATACTAAAGAATACCAAAAAAAAAAAAAAAGTGAAGGAGAAATTGCTCTTGATTGCTGGCATAGAGGAGGCAAAAGTAATATAAATTTTATAAAGGAAGAGAATAGGGATGTTCTTTGTCTATTTTAGTCACTGCTCTTCCTACACTACCTAGACCATGTCTAGCACACAGCAGGTATTCAATAAATACTTGCTGAATGAAAATGAAAATGAATGAATGAAAATAAAGAGATCTTTAGTACCTATAATGGGGAGCTTCTACTATAAATTCTTTCTATTTATGAAGCAGTCATGTAAGTGATTAAAAATGGTTTTTGTTTCAAACCTGATATTACTATCTGTATGACCTTGGGGAAGATAATTTCTACGAGTTTCCATCTCTCTTCTGGAAATGAACACAATAGTAAGTACAAAGTAATTTAAAGTTTAAAAAACATATATCTATATAAAGTGTATAGCCTAGTAGCTACATAGAACAAGTGCTCAATAATCTGATATCTTACTACTATGAAAATATTCTACCTTAATTTAATCAGTTGGTATATATCTATTATTAATGCCTAAAATGTGACAAACATAATAGAAACCCAAGGACTAACAAAGTAACTCTTTATGGAGTTGACTCTAGATCGAAGAAGTAAGTCTCTCCAAATCAATTAGTCACCTGTTTTCCTTATTGCTTCTACATGAATGTAATCTTTCAATCATTCAGCGTTTGTGACATTAGTTGCATTTTAGCTACTTTATTAAATATTTGTCCTTGAATTATCTACTTTTTTTGCTTACATATTTATCTCCTAAAACATGAACTTCTCAAGTCTAAATTGCATCTGATTCAGCATTAGTATCCTCAGTGTTCAATACAAGGCCTGACACATGTATGAATACAATGTTTGTAAAAGGAACTGAAATCCCACAAAAGAAAAAAAAAAATGTTGGAAACCTGACTTACGGGTGAGTATAATGAAGCTCAGAAAACAAAATAATTGCCATTGGTTTTCCAGCCAAGGAGAGATCAGATGTATGGGGGAGATATCATAACATCAGGGATAAAGATGTGGCCTCTGAAGTCAGGCTACTCAAGTTTGAACCCCAGCTCTACCAATAACAAACTTTGTGACTGTGGGCAAGACCTTACTCAGGCAAACTCTCTAGTCTTGATATCCTCACCTATAAAATAGAAATAATAACTGTACCTACTTTACAGACTTGCTGTAAAGATTAAATTAATTAATGTAAATAAAGTATTTATTGGAATGTCAAATAAAGCAAGTATATCATCATTATTGTTATTACTTTATTTTCTTAAATATATACGCTCCTCCCACTCAGAACTTATTGATACTGTATCTAGGATCCTAAGTCTGGCATTTGATATCTAATTTACCCGTAAGAAGTGTGTCTATAGATAAAATATATAATCAGAATAGTTTTTGAGGAATGGTTCAATAAAAATACCAGAATACTCATAGGCAGAAAAGGGCAAACATGGATAAAGGTCAAAAAGAAAATCAATCAAGAGAGAATTTTCAAGATGAAAAGTGGAAGATGAAGCCTGAAAAGACCAATTTTATATCAAGAATGGTATCTGCTTTTTAGCATTATACTTCCATGGAGCACATTATAAGGTGCTCAGTTAATGAATAAATTCCCTGGGCAATTAAAAAAGGGCTACCGTAGTGGTGTGGGAACTTGGGGTGCTTGAAGGGACAAAAGGGAGGAAAATAACAGTGTCAATCTGGTGCTTACACGGGTCGATTTATTCAGGAAAAAAAATTACCTCAATTCTAAAACTCCAAATTTTATTACCATATTTTGCTCTAGGAGATATTTTCCACACTTGTTCTTACGTGTGGACTTTGCTTTACTCTTGGGAACTCTAACTTAACTTGATTAATCTGCCACATTGTCTCTCTTATTGGTACCGAGGGCTCCATACCGGACCCCGCCCCTTGTGACTCAAACACACTGTGGCTCCTCCGCTTAAACCCTGCTGGATCAACCTCGGACCCTTCGGAGTAGGAAGAGGATTAAAGTAACAAAGTCAGGTTCTAAATTCTGCCCTTCTAATGCCAAATTTGTTGTATTTAAAAAATGGAATGCACTATACGCACACATATATAAATATATAAATGGATGCATAAGAAAATGTAACAAAAAAGTATAAAAACTCTTAAGCTACCACTAAGAAAAAAATATCAATTACTTCTGTATATTTCCCTGTCACCTCTCTCACTTTCCATACCACACATACAACTTGTTCCCGCAAAATTGGAAATTTGCAGTTCCTACAGTTTCGTAGCCAACATTTTCCCACAATGTACAATGAATATCTTTCCATGCTATTAAATATTATTGCACTGAATTTTTATCACTATTATTTATTCCATTATATGGATGTGCCATAGTTTATTTAACCGTATTCCTACTTTTATATAATCAGGTCATAACAATTTATTCCTTAATATAAATAACCCTCCTGTGAAAATACTTATATATAAATCATTCTCCTCATCCTATTAGTTCACTAAGATCCATTTCTGAAACCAGAAGTATTAGGTCAAAGAACACGAACTTATTAATATATATATATACGGTGAAAAATTGTTTTCCACAGAAATTCTGTATTTTCAGAAAAAGCATTTGCAAACGTTTCTGGTTTTCTTCCGACTATTACACAGCTGTCTCTGGGAAACCTGAAGAAGACAGTGAAGATATTAGGAATGCGGAAAATGTCTATGTCTTTCAATAGTAACAGTGCAGTATATAAATAAAAAATGGGGATTTCCAGCAAAGATATTAGAATATTTTATTCAGCATAAAATATTTTTTTACTTCCTGTGGAAAGGCAGTAGACATAACACTGACAGGGAATAATAAAGGAATAACAGAATTCTTGCATGAAAAATGAGATTTTTAATCTTGACACGAATTTTCCTTTTTACCTCAGAAATACGTTGTACTGAAAATACATGCACGATCATAAATTTTAAAGTCATTTTTTTTCCTTATTTCAAATAGGATTTTCAAACTCTCTCACTGACCTTTTAAAATATTTAAGCTTTGACAGAAGACAGAAGCTGGCACATTCACTGCTAGCGTTTGGGCTCAGGCTCGGGGCGGTGGGTGGACGCAGCAGCAGCAGCCTTCAGGGCCTAGAGACTGGTGTCCAGGCCACGTGGGCTCAGAGCATGGTGTTCGTCCTCTTCGGGTGACGTGAAGAGGATCTGGAAGTCAGGTGGAGCCCTGCCCCCCTGTTTCATTGGCCCAGCGGAAGTGAGCACATTGCTGTGCTTGTCATACTCTTCTCTACTGCTCAGAACACTTGAATTTATTCAACAATATGAATGAATTCGTCAACAGATGCTTCCTGAACACATATTATGTGTAAGACCTTATGGGCAATTGCTAATTACGTTCCTTGAGTCTGCTAAATTGTAGAAATAGCTATGGATCCAGCCAATCAGAAGGTGACTGCTGTGCTGCCACGGCCAACTCCTGTGACACCGCAGCCAAAGATGCCAGTGAATGCAGGTCACAAATGCCCAGTTGAAAATGAAATACTGCCGGAAAATCAACTTTTTTTTCCTGACAATTTTGCAAAACGAGAGATTCCATCCCTGCTGCTGAAGTGTCCAAATGAAGGTTGTTTGCCTAAGATGGAATGGAGGCATCCAGAGGAAAAGCAAGGTTACTTTCAGTTTGCTCTTATGGATTGTCCCCAATGTCAACATCCCTTCCAAAAATGCCAGCTTAATATTCACATTCTCAAGGAGTATCCAAGGAGACAGATTTCTTGTGTGAACTGTGCTGTATCAATGGCATTTGAAGCTAAAGAGATCCATGACCAGAACTGTCCTTGGACAAATAACATCTGTGGATACCGCAATAATATACTCATCAGAAAACAGACGCCTAATCATTATGATCTAGCCTGTCCTACAGCCACGATTCATGCACACTCAGTACTTTTGGTTGGCATAAAAGGATGCAGAAGCATTACTTGGCATGCCACCTGCAGGGGAATACCTAGTTGCCTATGAGAATACTGGCCCAGGTGCTTCAAAATCTAAACCTGGCTTTAACTGCCATATCTCAATGTGTTATGATTCCATATGAATCGGCATCTCTGTCTCAGGTTCCCTCTGGGTGGTATCCAGCAGTTCAAAAGTTCCAAAAAATAATTCACCAGTTAGAGGGTCACCTTGTAAGACAAGGCCACTAAATCTGGGAGTTAACTGCTAAAATGGAAACTCAGAGCATGTATGTAGATGAGCTCAAACTATTCAAATGCTTGAGGACAAAGTGGCTGAAGTAGAAACTTGACAGTGCAATGGGATTTACATCTGGAAAACTGGAAACTTAGAGATGCACCTGAAATCTCAAGAAGAAGAGAAAATGGTTGTCATTCATAGCCCTGGTTTCTATACTGACAAACCTGGCCATAAACTGTGTGTGGGCCCACATCTTCAGTTTCCAACTGCTCAGCGTTGTGCAAACTGTGTATCCTTTGTCCACACAATGCAAGGAGATTATAATAGCCACCTCCCTTGACCTTTCCAGGGTCAACACCTTACAATTCTTGTTTAGTTTGAAACATCTCTAAGGCAAAACCATGAGGAGATAATGGATGCCAAACCAGAGCTGCTTGCTTTCCAGTTACCTGCAATCCCAGAGAATGCTAAATGTTTCATCTATGTGACTAATGCATCTGGGAGCCTTAAGACAACCTTCATTAAGAATGATACTTTACTAGTACACTGTGAGGTCTCTCCTTCAACATGGCTAGCCATCATAGGTTGAGCTGTTAGCCATGAACCATTGATGCAGGGGTATAGCATCCCATCACTTTTCCAGAAATACTGTACAGAGAAAGCAGTGCCTTTCCTTGCCCTGCTCTCACTAATAAAGCACAAACAAACAAACAAAAATAGTGGTATTTTTTAGAGAGGTCACTCATAACCATGGTGAATGCTTTTAGAGAGGTCGCTCATCACTTCTTCCTATTACAAATATCAAAGGTAGATTTTTCTTCAAATCTATATGCTCCATGCTTTTTCAGCAATGTTACATCAAAAGTGCCTTTGGCATGTTGCAGCTATTTTGTCAATTAGCATTTCTCTTTGTGAGACTTTCATCGGCTTTTGGTTTAGTATGTTTTATTGTTAAGTAGCCCAAAGTTGGAATACTAAATTTCAAACCTTCCTTTTCCCCAAATAAAGATTTTCCTTAAAATTTCAGTCTTAATTTTATAGTATTATACTTAATATATTAAACTTGAGAATCAAAAAACTATTTAAGCCTAGAAATGTTATTTGCTAACCTAATATAGAAAAATTGTAGAAACGTATAAATTACAGTTTTATTGCTGGCATGCTAACTATACAATGTCTTCTCTATCCTGTAGTGATGTATGTAATAATACAAGTAGCACACATTTTTAGTTCTCTGCCTCACAGCTATTTCCCTCATCTTACTTTCTGGCATAGTTCAGATTTTGATCAAGCTTAAACCCTCCACATGTCAAGCCCATGCCAGTAACGATGAGCTCATTCCCTTTCCCAGTGATAGGTTTAGAGCATGGCATGAGATATATTTCCTGTCAGTAAGATGTAAGGGAAAGAGTGTTGGGGATGCTTCTAGGAAAGGTTTATCACTATGCAAAAGGGATGGAATTTTCCAGGTAAAGAAAGAAGGAAAGACATTTTAGGAAAAAAGAATGATGTTATTATGATAAGTAGGCTCATAAACAGTTTATTTGGAGTAGTAAATTGGTAGATGAATTTGCTGAAGAAAGATACAAAATATAAAGCACCTATCTGCAATTCTAAAATAAATTTGTGTTTTCTTCTTTCAAAAAATATGTATTAAGCATTTAACATATGCCAGATCTTTTCCTCACGTGTTTGTGTGTGTGTGTGAGGGAGTGTATGATGAAGCAGTTAAATATAAAAAATATAAGAGAATGACAGAATTGTATATGGTATTAAGTGTTACAAAGACACTGAATAGAGTAATATATCAAAGATTGACAAGAGAATGAGGATCATCAAGCACTTAGATTGGATGGTCAAAGTGTGTATCATTAAGGTAATTTAATTTGAGTAGGTACTTGAAATTAACCATGAGAAGATATGAGTGAAGGAAAGGAAGAGGGAGTAGGAGGTATAAAGGTTAAAAAATATAAAAATATTACTTTGTAGGAGAGTAGAGAGTAACTCTGTTATGCAGTGGTCAAATCATGTAACGTATTTTAGGGCATGATGAAAAGTTAAGATTTTATGCTAAGTAAAGCAAGAACAAACTGGAGAATTTGAAGCAAGGTAGTGATATATGGTCTGATTTTTATTTCAAAAATGTTCCTCTGTTTGCTGACTGGAGATTAAATTGTAAGATAGGACAAAATGTTAGGATAATAGAGAGGATAATATTGTCATTGTCCAGATTAGACATAATGGTATCCTAGAACACAGGGGTAAATAGAAGATATGAAATTGAATTATGAAGGACCTTTGGCAGAATCTTCTAATCTTTCAAGCATAAGGTGAAGTAAAGGGAAGAATGACTACTTAGTTTTTGCTTTGAGAGACTGTGTATACTGCCATCTACAAAGATATGAGAATATCAGGGAAATATTAGGATTATGAATGGAGGGTAAATCAATAATCCTTTTTTAGACATGCAACATTCAAGATACATGAAAATGTCATTAGGCATTTGGAAATATGAGCCTAAGGCTAATGAGAAGATCAAGGCTAGAGATTAAAAATGTATTTGAAGCAAGAAGCATATGTATGATATTTAAAATCATGAAACTAGTCAAGAATATTTAAGTATCGTACATAAGAATCTAGGAGAAAAGTGTCCAGATCTGGGTCATTGTGGTCTCCAATGTGGAAATGCTGACTACAAGAGGATACAGTCAAGGAAGCTGAGAAGTCAGCATGAAAAAGAAAGAAATTCAAGATCAGCAAAATTATAGAAGTTAAAATCAGGAAGTATCTCTAAAAGGAATAAGTACTCTACTAAATTAAATACTATTGTACAGACAAGAAAATTAATGACAGAGAAGTGATCATTTCAGTTTGTAAGAGATACAAAAGCTGTTTGGAAAGAGTAGCAAGAAAAAAAAAAAAAAAGAGTAGCAGGAAAAGACTGTCAACTGGATGGGGCTGGAAAAATGAAGAATTTTGCATTTGATGCCTGTAAAATACTACCACAAACTTGGTGGCTTAAAATAAAAGAAATGTATTTTTTCAAGGTTCTGGATACCAGAAGGCAGAAATCCATATTACTGGGCCAATATCAAGGTGTCAGCAAGACTGCACATACTTTAGAGGCTCCAGGAGAGAGCCATTCCTTGCCTCTTCCAGCTTCTGGTAGCTGCTAACTTTGCTTTGCTGCGGCTGCATCACTCCAATCTCTGTCTCCATGGCCACCTTTCCTTCACCTCTTTTTATGTGTGAGCCAACTCTGCCTCTGCCTCTGCTTTACAAAACACTTGTGATTGCATTTGTCTCACCCAATAATCCAGAATAATCTCCTCAATCACAATCCTTAGCACATTTGCAAAGGCTTTTCTTTCCATATGATTTAAGACTGACAGGTTCCAGTGATTAGGAATTGGATATCTCATGGGGAGACATGCTTCAGGCTACTACAAATTGGAAATGAAATTCTAGAGAGACACAGAGAATAGTAAACACAATGTTTTTCTGTGAAAGGAATCAGAGAAACGGGAGTAATAGAGAGGCAGGTGAAGACATATCCATTATTTACTTATGCATGGGACTGTGTTTTAATTATGCATGTATCTATGCATGTATGTACATATGTATGTATATACATGTGTGTATGAGGATGACAGGTACCAAAACACGTTTATGTGCTGCTGCAAATACCCTAAAAAGAAAGATAAATGGGTAATATATGGAAGAATATTTCAGTTCATAGATATTTTGAACTTTTAAGCAGGGGCACAATACAGTCATGTTAGTGTTTTATAAAGATCACTTTGAAAGGGGTGAGAACAGTTTAACACGGTTAAGAATTTGTCACGTAGAGAAATCAGATGTGAGGCTACTGCAATAGGCCAAGTTAGAATTCGTGAAAGTACATAAAAGAGATTTATGGTGATGAAAGACAGAAATAAAGAGATTCCTAGACATTTGAAGCCATAAGAATTGGAGATATTGAATGTCTATCAGAATGTCTATCATAAGTATAGTTACCCTCTTTATAGGAATCTATTTGAATTTCCTAGAAGCTAATTTCAAGTTGTTTCAAAACCTCAAAATTTTTAGTGGCTTCTTACTATCTACCCAATTACTTTTGCACAATTCAAGACCTTGCCCAATTCAACTGTTCTCTTTCCTAGACTTTCTCATGTTTCACTGCCCCCCAGCACTACCCATCAACTCTGCTTTCACTGTTCCTCTCTATCCGCTGCACAAGCCATGCTTATCTCTACAAATATGTATTGTCTGTTGCCCTCAATTTGTCCAGAAATCTTTCTCAGCCTTTCCCTTCACTGAAAGCCTGAAAAATCGTAAGGCTTAACTCACATTTTAAAACAGCTGTATAGAAATATAATTCATTTACCATAATACACACCCATTTAAAGTATGCAATACGGTATTGGAAAAATCATCACAATTAGCTTTTATAATCTTGAAAGGAAGCACAGCCATTGCCCATTCGCACCCTCAGCAGCTTGCCTACCTCCTCTGCCCTAGGCAATAACTCATCTAGTTTGTTCTATCTTTATGGATTTGCTCTTCTGGACACTTTATGTAAATGGAATCATGCAAAATGTGATCTTCTGTGTAAGGCTTCTTTAACTTAGCATTATGTCTTTAAGGTTTGTCCATATTGTATCATGTATCAAAGCTTCATTATTTTTTATTGCTGAATAATATTTCATTGTATGGATATATGTTTTATTTATCCATTTGCCAGATCATGGATATTTGGGGTGCCTCCACTTTTTGGCCATTATAAATAATGTTGCTATGAGCATTCATGCACAAATATTTTGGATGGACTTGTGAAGCTTAGTATGTAACGGAGAAGCTTAGTCTACTTATAACTATGCCTAAGAGTTACTTCCAGAGGATGTTTTTTGTTGCTCAGATGTGGCCTTTTTCTCTCTCTAAGCCCAACTCTGCAAGCAAAATCACTGCCTCCTCCTAGGACATGACATCCAGGGGTGAGAGTCTCCCTGGTGACTCTCTGAGATGAGTCTGGCCCTGGCACCATGGGATCAACAATGCCATCTTGACCAAAAGGGGGAATAGCAGTGTAACAAAAATACGATACAAGTGGTTGAGAAAGTTCAAATAGAGTTGAGAGGCTACTCTGAAGGTCACTCTTACACAAGCTTCAATTAGGCATTGCTACCTACCATAACTTGCCAAACCCCAACCAGATACATTCTAGCCAATCCTAAGGAACGCCTAGGGTTGATACAAGATTCTACAAAGGTTCTATGCACTAGGGTAACATTCCAGAAAACTACAACCTCCAGATGGGTCGCTGGACCAGCTAAGTCCTGAAAATGCAGAGGGGCGAGCCTCTCCAGAACATCAACTAATCCCATCCTCCTATTCCGTATTATCGAAAGCCCTTCCAACATGAAAAAGTCAGAATGGACATAGCTCAAATATTCCTCAAGACTGGGAGAAAGATCAAAGGTGATGGTGGAGTTATACGGGGAAGGTAGGGTTTAACAAATGAGTATGACTGCTGAATCATTATATTGAATTGTATTTCTTATAGTCTCCAGGATCTTCGAGAAACTAGAAATAAAAACCTAAAATTGTGAAATGGTAACCCACACACACCAAACTCTGAAATCTGTTCTACAACTAATTGTTGTGATATGCTTTGAAATTTATTGAGTTTTTGTATATATGTATTTTTTTTACAGAAAATGAAAAAAAAATTCTTCTAGCCTCCAAAGTTTTGGAGCAGTTAGAATGAAAAATGTGAAATAGTGGAATGGTAACCCACAGCAAACTCTGGAATCTGTTCCATATCTACTTGTTAAAGTGTACTTTGAAAATCATTGCTTTTTATTTCTTATCTTTGCATATACGTTATTTTTAACAATAAAAAACATTTAAAAACAAAAACAGTTTGAGTGAGTCTCTTGCATATATACCTTGGTGTAGACAAACTGTGTCATATGGTATGAACTTATTTGTATGAAAGGCAATAACAGGCAAAACTGATTCATTGTCAAAAAAATTCATAACAGTGGTTACCTTGGGGTAGATGTAAAGGGGATACTGACTAGCCAGGAGCACCATGGTATTTTAAGTGTTTAAATATATAGATACAGAGAGTGATTACTCAGAGATAGACATATGTAAAAATCGGTATGACTTAACTAATGTACTGTATGCATGATACACATCAATAAAAAGGTTACAAGAAGAAAGAGCAAAATTTGAAATTTTCCGAGGTTTGGAAACTAGTATAAATTCACAGTGTTAACAGGTGGCAGAATTTGGCTTCCAAACCTGCCTCTAAAACTCATGTTGGCCTGTCTCTAAAACTCATGTTATTTTTCATTCCATTACAATCACTCCCTCATTCATGCACTATTCCTTTTATATAGACCCTTCAAGACCACTGACCTCTTTTTCCCTTTTATCCTCTCATAACCCAAAGGAAGTCAATTTGAGTCAAAAATGAAAAGCATAGCCATTGAAATTATGATTTAATTTGTAAATCTTCTTATTTCTTTTTTTTTTTTAAATGCATGGGCAGGCACCGGGAATCGAACCCGGGTCTGCGGCATGGCAGGCAAGAACTCTGCCTACTGAGCCCCCATGGCCCGCCCTATGATTTATTTTAACATTTATTGACAGTTTTCCCTAAAAACGATATATGAATAGCCTTTCACACAGAAATATCAAATAATCCCAATGAGAATTTTAACCTGGTTAAAAAAAAAAGTAGAAGGCAGTGATCATTTTGTCCTTATGATGTCCTTTGGTCATCACTACAGAAATAATCACAAGCTTGAATATGTGTACACTTTCTCAAATTGACCAGTTATCAGAAAGCACAGTAAATTTATGATAACAAATTTCAGGCACTTCATGAATATTTTTCACAAAGAAGTTGCAGTTGATAGCAACAAATCTATAACATGTATATGTATGTGTGTAAATATACATGTATATATAAACAGTCTATAAGATATGATAAAATAAATACAGAAGCAGAAAGCCAGGCCATAATGGAAAGAAATGTCAACATGTATTAATCATAATTTCAAACGTTGATCTTCAAATTTGTTTTTGAGTTTCCTCATATGCACTAAAAATAGTAAATGAATCAAAGGGTAAGTATTTCACTGTGAGTCATAGACATAACATCTTTTCTACAACTGAATTCCACTAGATTTCTTATATGTGGCTTTATTAAAAGATAACTGATGACTGAATATCTGCAATAATATAATTATTATTCTTGAAATACTGCATTTATATTTCATGCTCTAGTAGTGACTTTAAATAAAGTTCAAAGATGCAACTTCAAAATGCAACTAAGAGAAGGTAAAGTAGCTTAGTTTACATTTGCAACATTTTGAAAACTCATGATGATCTCAAGTTAGAACTCCTGGAAGAAGTCACTGGATAAATTATTCCTGGGATATTTTGCCTAATTGTCACTCCTAACAGCAAACATTTTTAAAGGAACAGGTGAACATAAATTTCAAGATTATACTTCTGGATGAGGCTATAGTATATTTTATCCTTTGCAAGACTCAAGGCTCCCTTTTCTTATAAGAAGATAAACATCCCTGCATAGTGCTGTGAAAATTTCAGTGTTTCTTGTGGAAGCACAATTCTCACCTCATTGATTTTGAGTTTGGTGATGTAAAACGATTTGGCCAATGAAATGTGTGCAAGCATTATATATGTCATCTCTGAGCAGAAGGTTTAGAAGGCATCACCAATGCTATTGCTGTCCACCCTGCATGAAAACACTTATGTCCTTCATGGGTTTTGTCCTTTAGCCCAACTCTTTGAATGAGAATATACATGGATCAGAAAGCAAACTGGTTCTTGGAAGAAAGCCACTTCCTACTGGTCACCTCACATGAAATGAGAGCTTATAAACCTTTGTTTATATAAGTGGCGAAAATTTGGGAGGAAAAGCTCTCATATACAAAAATTGTATCAACCAAATGCAGTAGAAAACTAAAGTATGTGATAGGTTGGCAAATTTTATTAAAACTAAGAAATATAATTATCTCCTTCTGATGAAGTGCTACATAATCTCCATGGGTGGGGGTGGTGAGGGAGGGATATCTATAAAGAGAGAGAAAACGTATTCATTTCTTATTATGGGATAGAAATTGTCCTATATGTTTTCAATATATTTTTTGAATTAACATTGTAAGGAACACTTTCAAGCAGTTATTACTTCCATTTTATAGATAAGGGGACACAGATAAAAGAAGATCAGATAGTTCATCCAGTCAGTAAGATGGTAGAGATGAGATGTGAACACAAGTATTTCTGATTAAAAATTCAAGTTCTCTCTTTTTTTTCTATGTTTTATTAAGGAATGCTCTTCTCAATAAATAATATTGAGTTGATGTCAATACATCATAACACATGATAAACTAAGTTTGAAAATTTCTAGTGAATAAAACATGGTCAAAATAACTTTAACCAGGAAAGTGCCCACTTAAAGAAGATACAGTTACCTGTCATAAACTCACCCTATCTTGATGGACTTTCAGAACATGAAATAATTATGGAAAAATACTATTAACATATGCCATATGGATTGACCTTATTGGCATACCTAAAGCTAATCTAGCCTACTTGTCCAAGAGAAAATTATGAAGTTATGGAGACAACACTGAATTTGGGATTCAGAATACAAGAGTGTAAACCTTCCAGTTTTGATCGTGCTTTTTTCTCTTAGAAATTTGGGCAAGTGTCTTGAGTTTCAAGACTTCAGTTTCTTCATCTCTAAATAAAAAATAATAACTAATAACTATATGCCATTTATGCTGTGAAGACTTTGTAGGATATCTCATTCCCTTGTCAAAAAAATACAAAACAAAAAGAATGTTGCTGTCTTCATATGTTACTAGATTAAGATTTTTCATTAAAGTTTATTAAGTTTCATTAGTTTATTCTTGTTTTCCTGACAATATTCCAGCACCTGATTTTAACATTAGAATACATACAATAAATTATAAAACAATGCCTTCATATTATTGAGAGAAATATGCTCTTATATCTTAAAGTTAATTTGGGGAATTATATATATTTATGTTACACATGCATTTAATTTGATGTGCTTAACCTGTGACATTAAATGTTATTCAAAAATCATTACTTTTAAATTTTTAATATTCATTCTTAAAGAGAAAATGTCTCAGGTAGGTTAAAGAAACAGCCCTACAATCATGACATTGATTTATCTTCACTTGCAAGTAGAAAGAAAAAGACATCAACACAATTAAAAACTGAATTGGAGAATGCAACATGCAGTATAACCTTTTGTAATACTAAGTCCATGTAACTTATTCATAACTCAGTGAAAGTCAACATTTTCTCCCCAATATACTTGTTCCACATTTTCTAGTAATTACTAAATATATTATAAATTTAAAGAAAGTTAAAGCTTTCACTAGTACGGGGTCAGAAATTTGGGGTTCAACATTGTAATACACTGAAAGTGTCCATGTAGTATAACTAGAAGCAAAATCTGGTTCTAAGGATTTCGATTCTATTATTATCAGTAAGATATTCTTTACTTTACTCCTAATTTCATTCAGTTTTTCATGCTATCTGGGCATCCTTTTCCTTTCATTATTGCCCTTGCATCTGACCTTTATTGCTCTTGTCAAATGATCTTGGTTTCTCAAGCTCAACCTCAATATTTTTTAATCATCTTGGCTTAGCCTCATCTCACTAAGATACCCTATCTTGTCTCAGGTACTTGAGATCTGGATAGATCGATAATAATAACTGAGAAAGCAGATATATTTTATTAACTGTGTACTGTGTGCCAGGAAGAAAAATATGTCATGTATATTGTCTCTTGTAAAATTCACATCTGAAAGATAGGTATTATGATACTCCCATTACATAAGTGATAAAAACCAAAGTTTAATTATTTTAATAAACATGCCAAGACATACACAATAAATGGTGAAGATGAAATTTGAAAACAAATGTAATACCAAAACTCATGATTTTTCCACTGTACTACTATGATTGCTTTGGGACCCTGCATAAGACCTATGCATAATCATGGAAAATAATTTAAATTCTCTTAGTTTTGTCTTGTATAAAGAAAAAGAGATTGGAAAAGATTATATATGCATCCTTCCCTTTGTAGCAGCTATGAATCTAAGTTTTGTCCTCATTGAAGCCAAAAATGAACCAAATAATAGACACGTTTGTTCTAGTTTGCTAGCTGCCGGAATGCAATATACCAGAAATGGAATGGCTTTTAACAAGGGGAATTTAATAAGTTGCTAGTTTACAGTTCTAAGGCCGAGAAAATGTCCCAATTACAAGTCTATAGAAATGTCCAGTCACAGGCATCCAGGGAAAGATACCTTGATTCAAGAAGGCCAGTGAAGTTCATAGTTTCTCACTCAAGTGAGAAGGCATGTGGTGAACACTGTCAGGGCTTCTCTCTCAGCTGGAAGGGCACATGGCGAACATGGCATCGTCATCTGCTAGTTTTCTCTCCTGGCTTCTGGTTTCATGAAGCTCCCTGGGAGGCATTTTCCTTCTTCATCTCCAAAGATTGCTGGCTCGTGGACTCTCTGCATCTCATGGCTAAATCATTCTGCTCTCTCTGAATCTCTCATTCTCCAAAATGTTTCCTCTTTTATAGGACTCCAATAAGCCAATCGAGACCCCCCAAATGGGTGGAGACATGTTGTCCCCTTAATCCAGTTTAACAACCACTCTTGACTAAATCACATCATCCAAGGAGATGATCTGATTACAGTTTCAAACATACAGTATTGAATAAAGATTATTCTACCTTTATGAAATGGGATTTATATTAAAACATGACTTTTCTTAGGGGGCATACTTCCTTTCAAACCAGCACATTCCACCCTCTGGCCGCTAAAAAAGACATGCTTTTCCCATATACAAAATACACTAATTTCACAACAATATCAGAAATCCTTAAACCTTCCAGTAACAATACAAATGAAGTATAAAACTAAAGACAGTATAAAATCTCAAGTCAGTTATAGGCATGGTCTATCCTAAGGCAAAATTCTCTCCATTTGCTCTGGACCTTCGGAAACTCATAACAAGTTATTTGCTGCCAACATACAAAGGAGGAACATTCATAGGATACATCCATATTTCCATAGGGAGGAAGGAACACAGGGGTCACTGGACCCATACAGTTTCGAAAACTCGCAGGGCAAAGTCCATTAGATTTCAAAGTCTGAGAATCGTTTATCCTCAGGGCTTTAGAAAGCGACAGTCCCACCCTTTCCAAGGATGTACGCAGAGGCCTGCCTCTCTCTAAATGCAACCTTGGGGGATACTGGGGAGACCACCTGTCTCTCGGCTCCACCCTCTCCAAGCATTGGGGCCTCACCCGGGCTCTCTGCCATCTCTGGGGCACACGCTCAACCCCTCCATGTGGTGGCAGCCAGGCTCTCCTTAAACCCCAAGAAATGTGCTGGTTTGAAAGGGTCCACCCTCTCCAAGGTCTGAGGCGGCATGACTCTTCCACTGCAATGAGGTGGAAGGCCCACCCTCTGCCTTTGGGGCAAATCACCCTCTCCACAGGCTTGGGTGGGTCCGCACTCCTGGCCCGAGGCTTCTTGACTTCAGACCTCAGTCTCCATGGTTTTGCCTCTGAAGTTACTTTTCCTCCAATGTGTCCCTTCTCTGAACCCCTCAGTCCAGACTGGCAGCGGCTTTGTTTATACAGGTCCCACCACACTCTTCCTCGGCTTTCTATGCAGTAGTGTTGGATCATGCCCATCAGACGTGAAGAATTTCCACAAATCCTTCCTGGATAACTCCATGTCCAATCCTGACTTTCTCTGAAATGACTGGCTGGTTCCACATTTGGTTAAATGCACACACAGGGCACTATACTCTGGAGTCTCCCTTTCTGTAGGCCCAGAATTTTCCAGGACCTCAATTTCTGGTTTCTTTTTACTCAAGAGTTCAGTTTTCAGCTTATCTCTTTCCTGTCGCATTTCACTATAAGCTGCAAGGAGAAACCAGGCTGCACTTTCCACATTTAATTTGGAGATCTCCTCTGCTAAATATCCAAGTTCATGGCTTTTAAAATCTGCCTTCTAGCCAAAACCATTAGTCAACTTTGACAGATTATCTGCCATTTTAAAACAAGGATCGCCTTCCTTCCAGTTTGCAATAACATGTGCCTCATTTCTGTCTAGAGTCTGGTCAGAGGTATCTTTAGAGTCCACATTTCTACCAAACCAGCAAATAACTTGTTATGAGTTTTCAAAGGTCCAGAGCAAATGGAGAGAATTTTGCCTTAGGATAGACCATGCCTGTAACTGACTTGATGAGATTTTATACTGTCTTTAATTTTATACTTCATTTGCATTGCTACTGAAAGGTTTAAGGATTTCTGATATTGTTATGAAATTAGTGTATTTTGTATATGGGAAAAAAACATGTCCTTTTTAGGGGGCATACTTCCTTTCAAACTAGCACAACCTTTTTAAAAACATAGATAATTGGAGGGCGATATTGATGAAGAGATTATCTGAGTCCTATACTAAGAATTATCTAAACTCATATATTGATGTGCCCTAATCATTGATTATGTTGCTGGGCAATTTCTCACAGTTCTGAAGGCCACTCTGCTCCCTCTGGAACTAGAACCATAGATTCAAATTGGGAGCAAACTTACTCCATACCAAGACTGTAAGGGTAGGGTAGTGACTAGCCAGAGTGCCACAAGATCCTACTGCATTTAAAGGAGCATTTTTCTTGATTCATCAGTCAACCTTTAATGCAGTCCTTTAACTAGTTTCTGGAGCTTTGAGAAAAATATTTCTGCAGGTCCTTGTTGGTCATTCAAAGCTTTTGCAGGGAGAAACAAGTCCTAATGCATCTTACTCAGCCATCCTCACTGGGAGGAGTTCCCTAGGTGTATCTCTTCCCTTCATCACAGATAATCATAAACTTACATCAATATGTTTATTTATATTCAATTTAGATTGATGTATTCTACTCATGGAGCTAGCACAACTTCAAAGTACAAGAAGTCTTACAGTATAAATATGAAATTGAAACTTGGCTTAGAAATATAAAGAAATGAAGGCTACTTTATTTTATAAGGATTCCTCTTCCATTCTTGAATACCTTCAACATTTAGAAATATTTTATATGTGATATAAATTTTCCTTCTCAAATTTCCAATTTTAATTATATTTCAATTAAAAAAATCACTCAAATTTCATTTTTCTCACTGAAAATACTGAAATAAAGTGGACAGATTTATGATTCATCATCATGGATTGTACAAACTAAAGGAAAAGGGAATAAACAAGCTTATAATGATAGTTGATATGTGTCATGGTTAGAGACAGGTGTCAACTTGGCCAAGTTGTGGTACCTGTTCATCTGATTGGGCAAGCGCTGGCCTGTCTGTTGCAATGAGGACATTTCATAGGATTAGGTCATGATCACGTCAGCTACATCCACAGCTGATTCCATTTGTAATCAGCCAAAGGGGAGTGTCTTCTGCAATTAGTGATGCTAAATCCAATCATGGGAAGCCTTTTAAGGAGGACTCAGAGGAGACAGGTTGCATTCCTGCTTTGGCTGGTGAGCCTCTCCTGTGGAGTTCATCCAGGCCATCCATTGGAGTCATTGGCTTCGGAGCCTGCCCTGTGGATTTTGGACTCTGCGTTCCTACGGTCACGTGAGACACTTTCATAAATTTTATATTTGCAAGTGTTCCCTGTTGATTCTGTTTCTCTAGAGAACCCTAACTAATACAATATGAAAGAAAATTTACAGAGTGTTATTGGTACTTATAGTTAACAGAGTGGTAGATTGAACTGTTTACATAGAGTGCTGGTTTGAATCTGTTATGGACCCCAGAAAAGACCATGCTCTTTTAATCCATTCTTGCGGGCGGCAGACATATTGTGGGCAGGACTTTTGTATTAGGTTGTTTCCATGGAGATGTGGCCACCCAATTCAAGGTAGGGTCTTAATTCTTTACTGGAGTCCTTTGTGAGTGGATAAAACACAGTAAAAGCCAAGAGAGCTAAAAGATGTTTAAAGAGAGAGAAAGAAACACCCCCAGAAGAAGTAAGGAAGATCCACAGGAGCTAAGCCAGCCACTGTCCTTGTGATAAAAGGAACCCCTGATGCCATCGTCCTTTCTTCAGAGAAGTTACATTCTTGTTGATGCCTTAATTTGGACATTTTCATGGCCTTAGTCTTGTAACCCGTAACTTGATAAATCCCCATTGTTAAAAGCCAACACATTAATGGTATATTACATTTCGACAACTTTAGTTTTAGTCAAACAAAATACCAAGTTTGGACATGTTTTTGGTATTGGTCCTCATTCTGGTGGATACGGACCACTGTAAATAAGATCCCTTCAAAATGATGTTCAGTAAAAGTGTGACTCAACTGTTAGGTTGGGCTTTAAACTAGATTCCTGGAGTCCTTTATAAACAGAGTGAAAGGAGAGACAAGCCATTTAAGCCACTGGGTGCAACCAGAAGCCAGAAGTCAATGGAAGGCAGAGGAGAAAGGAGAAGACATCACCATGTGTTTTGCTATATGCTGACAAAACCAAGGAACCCCCAAATTCCCAGCAAGTCAGAATTTATTGAACGTGAAGGAAGCAAGCCTTCTAGGCTCTGAAACCATGAGTCAATAAATTCCTGCTTTTATGCCAACACATTGCATTGTATTTGTTTTACCAGCTAGGAACTGAAAACAGATTTAACCTGATCTAGGTTAACAGAAATTATCTGCTTAATATTTTGCTCCTTCACTAGTCTAAGGATTATTTAAGGAAACAGATGATCTTATTCATCACTGAATTTTTAACATCTGGACAACATCTGACTTTATAGTTGTGGATTCTTGGTTTTTGTTTTTTATTTTTTACATGGGCAGGCAAAAAGAATTGAACCCAGGTCTCTGGCATAGCAGGTGAGAACTCTGCCACCGAGTCACCATGGCCCGCTCTGTGTTTTTATTTTTATGGGTTGCTTTCATTGTTCCTATCTGTTTAGATCTTGTAATGACTTTTATGAGTTAATAAACTAACTCAGGCTTGTATTATTTAGATATATATTAGAGGTTTTTCCATCTAAAACTAGTGTAAAAATTGCTTCCAATGTTCCATTCTGTCTAGAAAATGGATTTTGTGTGCATGCAGCAGGTGGATGGTGAGGAAGAAGGGAGAGAAATTGCAATTTTTCTAGGGAAATGTGACAATAGGACAAAGTTACCATATAGTTCATACTCAATTTCCATTATTATTAGGATCTTACATTAATAAGGTACATTTGTTTCAATTAATAAATTATAACAATTGATGAATGGATTATTGTTAACTTAAGTTCATTTTTCATTCAGATTTACTTAGTGTTTACCTAATGGCCTTTTTATGTTCCAGGATCCCATACAAGATACAATGATACATTTAGCCATCATGTCTCCCAAGACTTTGCTTGGCTATTACACTTTTTCCAACTTTCCTTATTTCTAATGACCATGACAACTATAAGAATACTGGTCATTTGTAAAATGTCCTTCAATTGGAATTTTTTTTTTTTTTTTACACAGGCAGGCACCAGGAATCGGACCCGGGTCTCCAGCATGGCATGCAAGAATTCTGCCTGCTGAGTCACCGTGGCCCACTCTCAATTGGAATTTGTTTCCTGTTTTTTTTATACTTAGACTGAAGTTATTGCTTCGTGGGAGAAAGACCATATAGGTAAAGTGCCATTCTCATCACATCAAACTACAGGTACGTTCTATCAACCAGACTTATAACTGATGAAGTTGACCTTGATTATCCACCTGTGGTAGTGTTTTAAAGCTTTCTCTACTGTAAAATCACTCTTTTATTCTTTTCTATACTGTTCTTGTTGGAAGAAACTCAGATTGCACAGCCAATGAAAATATGTAAACATGCTGAATGGCATTAGTCATCAATAAAATACATATTTAAATCAATAAAATACAAATTAGATATATCTACACACCACTAGAACAGCTAAAATTAAAATATATGCCATTATTGCCATTGATGTAGAAATGTGGGATTTTCATATATTGTTACTTGGAATTTAAAATAGTATAAACAGTTTGGGAATTTCTTGTAAATTTAAATATGGACTAACACATAACCCAGTAATTATTTTCCTGGATATTACCTAGGAGAAATGAAAACATATGTCTACACAAAGATGTATATATAAAAGATTACAGAATCTTTATTCATCATAGGTCCCAATTAGAAACAACCCTCACGCCCATCAACAGGCAAATAGGTGATAAATGTGGTGTATCCAAATAATGGTAATTTACTCAGGAATAACAAAAACAAACTACTGATGTATACAATATTATGGATGAGCTAAAAAACATTATCCAGAGCAAAAAGAAGTCAGACTCAAGAGAGTACATCATAATAAGGTGACTCATATGAATTCTATAAAAAGAAAATCTAATATATAGTAAGAAAGCAGATCAGTAGTTGTTTGGGAACTGGGTTGGCAGTAATGATTATAATAGGCATAAAGAAAATTTGCTGCTGATGGAGATAGTCTCTGTATTGATTATGGTAGTGATTAGATGAGCGTATGCATTTGTCAAATAATCTGTACTCTTAAAATTAGTGCATTTATATGTATGTAAATTAATGTTTACTAGATTTGTACTAATAAAACAATACTATTTTGAACAACTCTGCAGTGTTTTTATTGGACAAATTTGCTCAGAAAATTAATGTTTAATACCCTCAAACATATTACTTAGTTACCACAAAAGTTTCAATAGTATATATAAAGCTTATAGAAATACAAATGGCCTAAAATAGGCAGAACAATTTAGAAACAAAAAAATAAAGTCAGACATTATTGTAGGGTCTGTACTACTTGACTTTGAGTATTACTCTAAAGATACAATGAAAATACAGAGTATGTCCTGGAAAAGTGATAGACATATAGATAAAGGAACGGAACAGAGAATCCACAGATAGGCATGTATATGGCAAAGTTATTAAGGTGATTTCATAGAGAATGAACAGCCCTTTTAAATGCATGATTAAACTTTCAATAAAGTAAAATCAGGATATATATATATGGAATAAAAAAGTGGTGTCTCTGATACAATACAAAAATTAAATTTAAATGGATCAGAGACTTAACAAAAGCTGAGTATATAAAGTATCTAAAGGAAAAAGGTGAAAGAAAATATTCTTGAATTCTGGGTATTACAAAAGAGTCCTTAAAAATCATGAACTATAAAAATAAAAATCATGAACTATAAAAATAAAAATCATGAACTATAAAAATCATTAACTAAAAATCATGAACATAAAAATCATGAACTATAAAAAATACACTATATGGCATTTCATTAATATTTCTCAGAAATGCTCTTCAAAGCCACTCACAGGGGAAATCAAAAGTAAAGCAATGGTGGTATAAGGGTAGTTCAGTTGTTGAATTCTTGCCAGCCATGAGGGAGACCTGGGTTCAAATCCCAGTCCATGCACTTCTCCAAAAAACAAACAAACAAACAAAAACAAACAAATAATTCAACAAATGGTGCTGCAATAATGGGATGCTCACATTGAAAAAGACTGAAATGTGACCCCACCATACAGCATGCAAAAAAAAAAAAAAAAAAAAAGTAAAGCAACAAATTGGGAGAGGAATGTTCACAATACAGATATGTCAAAATATTTGTATTCAGAATATGAAAAGAACACTTACAATTCAATAATATGTGGACAGACACCCAGTTTTTTAAATGAGCAAAATATTTTAACAGTCACGTTACAAAGGTAATACATGGATTTTCAGCAAAGCCATGAAACATAGCTAACATCACTTCTCATAAGGGAAATACAGAATGACAACTTAAAAAGACTGATAACACCAAATATTGGAAAGACTGTGAAGCAACTGGAACTCTACAAAAGGCACTATGTGTTATTTTTATATTTTAAATGTTTCTTATTGTGAAATAACATATATAAAAAGATAAGAAAGAAAAGGCAATAATATTAAAAATACATTTCAACAAGTAGTTACAGAACAGATTTCAAAGTTTGTTATGAGTTAACATTCCAGTATTTCAGATTTTTCCATCAGGCTGTTCCAAAACACTAGAGGATAAAATAAATATCAAAATAGTGATTCAGCAGACATACTCATTTGCTAAATCCTATTTTCTCTGTTATAACTCCTATTCCTTTGACCTCTCTCCCAATCTACAGAGATCTTTGGAAAATGCCCATTTTGACTTTTTCATGTTGATAAGAGGTAACAACAATAAAGGATAGAAGGATGTAAATAGTTGACAATCTTGGAGAGGCTGGTCTCTCTGGGATTCAGGATTTATCTGGCCTAGGAACCCTCTGGAAGTTATAGGCTCTAGGAAAGCAAACATAGCGCATGAAAATATTATATAGTCTCAAGAGTCCTAGGTGTTCTTAAGAGTTAACAGGAGTGATGTTGTTTGGGTTTTTGTTAACCATAGCTATTAGCAATATCTAGCTGAAGTTTGCCTAGGAGAAGCCTCCAAAATAACCTCTTATACTTCTTTTCCCGCTTTTTCATGAGGGTGTTCTTGATTCCATGGTGCCAAGGCTAGACTCATCCTCGGGAGCCACACCCCACGTTGTCAGAGAGACTTTCACCCCAGAATGTCATATCCCACATATAGAGGAGGGTAATGATTCTCCTTGCAGAGTTGGGCTTAGAGAGAGAGAGGACACATCTGAGCAACAAAAGAGGTTTCCTGGAAGCAACTCTTAAATCTCATTATAGATAGTCTCAGCTCCTCCAATACAGAAATAAGTTTCATACGTGCAAGACTCAAAATCAAGGGTTTGGCCTATTTTCTTGGGAGTTCCCAAAGTTTGAGAGGGATACCTGGGGTTTCCCAAGTGGGAAATATTTTTGAAGGTAATATAAGAATCCCTAAATAAATGAAGGATATAAGAAATTTATGGATATACATATTCAGTATTAGAAGATGACAAAATTCCACATTTTCTATAGAATACCATAATCCAATATAACATACAATCCATTTTAAAAATATAGACACTGATAGGCTAATTCTAAAAAAAATAATGGAAATGGAAATGGTCAAGATAGTTATAAGAAGAATAAGATATGATACATAGCTGTACAGGATATCAAGATCAACTATAAGCAAACTACAAATAATTCAGTGAGACATTGCCCTAGAATATATGAGCAGACCAAAGAAATAGAATTCAGCATCCAGATACAGAGCCATGAATACATAAAAATTAAATTCATGCCAAAGGAAACACTTCAGAAAAGTGAGAATAAACAGTTACTGAAATAACCGTATCAATATAGAATAAAACTTCAACCATACCTCACATAATACATAAAAGTCAGTTGTAGATGTATTACATATATATGCATATGTGATCTATGATATATTTATATGAAACAATAATGCTTCTAAATGGCACTGTCAATAGATATTTTTGGATGATGGAAATGTTTCATTTCTATGTTGTCTATACTATGATAGTCACCTAACAACACTGAATACTTGAATGTGGTTATGGACAAACTTTTAAAATTTAACTTAATTTAAACTTAAATCACCACACATGCCATGGCTATTGCGTTGAACAGTATAGTCCTAGAAGATAACCATGGGATAATGTATTAGTTAGGGTTCTCTAGAGAAACAGAGTCAACAGGGATCACTCGCAAATATAAAATTTATAAAAGTGTCTCACGTGACCGCGGGAATGCAAAGTCCAAAATCCACAGGGCAGGCTGCGAAGCCAGTGATTCCGACGGAGGGTCTGGACAAACTCCACAGGAGAGGCCCACCAGTTGAAGGAGGAAGAGAGCCTGTCTCTTCTGAATCCTCCTTAAAAGGCTTCCAGTGATTAGATTAAACATCACACATTGCAGAAGACACTCCCGTTTGGCCAATTACAAATGGAATCAGCTGTGGATGCAGCTGACATGATCATGATTTAATTCTATGAAATGTCCCCATAGCAACAGACAGGCCAGCACTTGCCCAACCAGACAAACAGGTACCAGCATTTGGCCAAATTGACACATGACCATGACAGATAGGAAAAGATCCCCTAAACATAATATACAGAACACTAACTACAAAAGAAAATATTGAGAAATTGCAAACTAATCACTTTTAAACGGTATTTGTAACACAATAGCAATAAACTCATATTCAGATTATGTAAGGAACTTCCAATCAACATTAAAAGAGACAATCCAAAGATTAAAGTGTAAGAGATAAGAATAGGTACTTCATAAAAAGTGATAATAAAATGGCTAACCAACATATGTAAATAATGCTTAACCACTTTATTGACCATGGAATTGCCAATTTTTACCTCAAAATTATACTTAAAGGCTAAAATTATATTCCTAGATAAATATCTAATACAAATGCATGTATGTGTCCATAACAGCATTATTCATCATAGCCCCAAACTAGAAGCAATAAGTATGGATTGATACTCTATCAATAAGAGAACAGACAAATGTATTGCCATAGACTCAAATAATGTGACGCTCTAAAGGACACACAGAAATATAAATGAGCAAACTATGTGTGTCTACATTGATAAATCTCAAAAACATCCTGTTTGGAGGAAGAAGTCAAAGAAGAGTTCATACTCAAAAGTTCATATGAAGTTAAATAAGCAAACAAAAATATATAATCTAGTACCTATGGTTACCTTTGAGGACGAAGGAAGAAGTTGCAATAGGAAGGAAGATGAGGAGGTCTTTCCAGGGTATTACTCTAGACTACATTTTACCTGGGTTTTGATCGCATGGGTTTGCAAGCACTTATTTCTAATTCATCACATCTATCTGTACACATCTATCTGTCCACTTTTCTTTATATATACTGTACTTCAACATACATTTTTAATCATGAAGCTTAGTACAAGCAATAAAGGGTAAAAACTCTGAAATGAGGATAATTTTCCCTGAAGTAAAGATCACAATAAAATGAAAAAAGAAAACGTATGCAATGATCAAACTTAAGAACATGTCCCAGAAAGTAAGAAACAACTGTAGATAAAAGATCACATTGTATTTCAAGATAATTTGATGCATCTTTCTTAACACAGAGGCACATTCTAATTAATG
Source organism: Tamandua tetradactyla (assembly GCF_023851605.1). NCBI lineage: Eukaryota > Metazoa > Chordata > Mammalia > Pilosa > Myrmecophagidae > Tamandua > Tamandua tetradactyla. Next base: position 62,961,534 of record NC_135334.1, on the reverse strand, counting down.
CATTGAATGGGAAATATAAAGAAAGCATTGTTCAGGCATCCTTGCATAAAAAATGGGAAAATATCACAGTGCCCTCAGAGTTCTTCAACAGTATTCAATACTAGAGTATAGCACTGAAGCTCTAATGGTAATAAAAAAAAAATGATTCAAAATGGTATTCCCAGACATTATGTTCAATTATAAAGTCAATATTCAGATATTCTCAGAGAATTTATGGATGATGGTAACTTTAAGCTTTTCTTGGAAAAAGAAATAAACAAAAGCACTTGACAATACAACCTAGTCAACTGCAGATAAATGGAATCAATTATAAATAAACAGACAAATGGAAATAGGCTAAAAAGAAAATGAGAGAACATTTAAATTTAGGAAAAAAATACTTAATTTTAAAAGCCTGATTTTTCCAAGAATTAACTTTATGGTGTTTGAAAAAAATTCTACGGCAAACTCACTGAGTCTGTTTCCTCACCCTAAGGGCTAGGAATTTGTTAGAGTAGTTTTAGATTACAGAAAAATTGTGAAATGAGTAATGAGAGTTCTCATATATCCCACAGCTACTTTCCCTCTTTTTAACATCTTGCATTACTATGGCTCATTTCTCATAATTAATGAATCAATATTGATACAAAATTATTAAGTAAAATCCATTATTTATTCTAGTTTCCTAAGTTTTTACACAATATCTTTTTATGTTCCAGGATCCTATATGGAATACAACATTACATTAAGTCACATCCCCTTGGCTGTGACAGTTTTTCAGACATTAGTTTTTTTATGACCTTGAAAGTTTCAAGTACTAGTCAGGCATTTTGTAAACTGTCCCTTAAGTGGGATTTTTCAGATGTTTTCCTTGTGATTAGACTAGGGTTATGGATTACAGGGGAAAAAACCACAGAGGTAAAATGCCATTCTCATCACATCCTAACATGGGTATATACTACCAGCGTGACACATCATTGTTTTGTTAACCATGATTACCTGGTGGAAGCAGTATTTTAAAGGTTTCTCTACTGTATATTTACTCTTTTTGCTTCCTTTCCACATTGTTCTCTTTGTAAGGAAGTCACTAAGCAACAGCCTACACTTAAGAAGTAAGAAGTTATACTCCTGCTACTCGAGGGTAAAAAAATCTTCATAAACTATTTGGATTTCTTCTGCATAGGGGATCTGGGTGTTTTCCAGCTTCCAACATTCATTTATTTATTCAATCATTTATTCATATCAGTATAGGACCACAGGCTTTTATTCAAATACTTTGTTATATAACAACATTATTTAGGCTTTTGTACAATTTTGCTCAAATTGTTTCAGCTTTGAGTACTGGAGTGTCTTTCAGTAGGTTCCTGTGTTCCTTTTGACATATTTTGAGCACTTTCTTTCTGGAACTATAACATGCTCCAAGATCATAGTGCTATTTTCTTTCCCTACAATCAGCCATTTCTCCAAGAACTCCTGGTTCTCTTATGGTAGAATTGTATTGGAAAAGAAGTTCTGAATATTTGTGTGTGTGTGTGCATGCATGTGTGTAAACAGAGATGTCATTATTTTAGGCCCTATCATTTGACAGAACAGGGAAATGTATGTGTATGTACAAACACAGGAATATACATAAATCTATAAATATTTCCATATTATTACTAAGTTAAATATGAGTTTATACTAATCTCTCAACTCTAATCCATTACCACATGGATCATTCTAGCCTTGTTCCCTCTCTTGTCTGTAAACCTCCCCCTCCCACCTGGTTTTTATCATCTTCCATACAATTACTTAACTGTTCAGTTTCATTTACACATGTACAGTGGTTTTAGAATTGTTAACTTGTATCCCCACAGGGAAAATAAAGAAAACTATTGCCATAGTCTGAATTCTATCCTAGGACTCCCCCCACCTCCAAATTAAAAAATATATACAGCAATAATAATACATCAGTGTCCATTTTTTAAGCTTTAAATTTCTGTGTGTTTGGCAAATGCATAGTTTCATATACCCACTATTGCAATACTATGCAGGATAATTTCACTGCCCTAAAAAACTCATGTGCTTCATCTGTTCAACTCTCCTCTATCCCTTAATTCCTTGCACCAGATTCATTTGCAATATTCATAATTTTGTCTTTTCCAGAATTTCATTTAAGTGTAATTATATGGTATATAGCACTTTCAGACTGGCTTCTTTGACTTAGAAATAGGCTTTTGAGATTAATTTATTTCTTCCATATCTTGAAAGCTCATTTTATTTTTATTGCTGAGTTGTATTCCATTGTATGGATGTACCACATTTTTCCTATCCACCTACCAGAATACATCTTAAATGCTTCCTGTTTTTGGTGATTATGACTAAAGATGATGTCAATTTTCACATGAAGACACTGTGCAGATATGAATTTTCAAATAATTTGTGTAAATACCTGGGAGTATGACAGGGCATATATAAGGCTATGTTTAACTTTGTAGAAAACTGCCATTTTCATAGCGGCTCTCACATTTTGCATTCTGGCCAGCAATGAATGAGAGTTCCCGCTGCTGCTCATCCTTGCCATAATTCACAGTCAATTAGTTATTTATCTATTTATTTTGGATTTTAGCTATTATAATAGATATTTTGATGTTATTATAATTTGTATTTACCTAATGACAAATGAGGTTGAGTATATTTTCAAATGCTTATTTGCAAGCTGTATATCTTCTTTGATATGGTATCTGTTCATTGCTTTTAATTAGGTTTTCTTATTGTTGAATTTTAAGGATTCTTTGTATATTTTCTATACATGTCCCTTACTAGATATGAGTTTTGTATGTATCTTCTCCCACTCTGTTGTTTGTCTTTCAATTCTATTAGGCTATTTCACAGAGCAGAAATTTTTAATTTTAATAACAAACTATCTATTTTTCTGTCATGGATTTTGCTTTTCGTGTTTTAATTAAAAAACATCACCAAACCAAAGGTCACATATATATTTTCTTCTACTAGTTTAAATAGTTTTACATTTAGGTCTGTTCATTTTGAGCTAGTTTTCATTAAAGGTTGAGGTCTTTTTAAAGATTTTTTTTTTTGGCATATGAATGTAAATTGTTGCAGTATCTTTTGTTGAGAATACTATCTTTCCTCCCCTGAACTGGCTTTGTTCCTTTGTCAAAGATCAGTTGACTATATTTCTTTGTGTTCTATTATGTTCCACTGATCCTATTCTTCCATCAATACCAGGCTGCCTTAATTGCTTATTTTCAGTGTCTTGAAATCAGATAGTGTTCACCCTGCAACATCGTTCTTCTGCAGTATTACATCAGCTATTCTAGATTTCTTACCTTTCCATGTAAATTTTGGAATCAGTTTGTTAGTTACTACTAAAAAGATGGCTAGGATTTTTATTTTTATTTTGCTGAATCTGTAGATCAAGTTGGCAGGAATCAACATTCTAACAAAGTTTAGTCTCCCAATCCATGAAAATGGAATTTCTCCCCATTTATACAGATCTTCTTTGTTTTGTAGTTTCTACATATTTTGTTAGTTTATGCAAACTTAAACTTAAGGCTTATTCTTTTTTTTATGTTTTGTATATGTTTTAAAATTTCAAATTCCAATTATCATTGTTGGTATATACAAAATCAACTAACTTTTGTATATTGATGTTATACACTACAACCTTCCTACACTTGCTTATTAGTTTCAAGGATGTTTTTTGTAGATTCTTTCACATTTTCTACAGACAAACATATAATCCGTGAATAGCACTGTTTTATTTCTTACTCCTAATCTATTTACATTTTCCCTATTTTTATTGTTTTGTTGCACTAACTAGGACTTCCAGTTTGACAGTGAATAGGAATGGCGAAAGGAACATTCTTCCTTTGTTCATTCTTAAGGAAAAACTGATTCTTCATCATTAAGTATAATGCTAGCTCTAGTTTGTGTGTGTGTGTTTGCATATGATTTCCCATCAAGTTGAGAAAGAGCCTTTCTATAACTAGTTTGCTAACAGTTTTTAACATGTTATTATGTTTTGTCAAATGCTTTCTCTGCATCAACTGATATATTATTTTTCTTTAGGATGTTGATCTGATGAATTACACTGATGTTTACACATTGAATCTGCCTTGAATGGAATAAATCACACAGTATATTTTTATATTGGATTTGTATACAATGTTGGAATCCATTTGCTAATATTTTTGAGTTTTCTATTAGTGACTTTATCAGTTTTTTTGGCATTAGGGTAATGGTGGATTTATGAAGTGGGATTGGAAGTATTCCCTCTGTTTATATACTCTGGAAGAGATTATGGAGTAATGATAATGTATTTTTTCTTCCTTAGATGTCTAATTCACCAGCGATACTGTCTGAGTCACTACTTTCTTTTTTTGCAAAGATTTTAATTATTGATTTAATTTCTTTAGTAGATATGGGCTATTCAGGTTATCTACTTCTCTTTTTTTTTGAAAAAAGTTTATTTCATCTAAGTTATCACAATTCTGGACATAAAATTTTATTGTACTCCATTATTTATCATTGTAAGGTCCACAAGACAAGTGGTGACACAACCCCTCTTTCATCTGATAATAGATTAATATGTTCCTTCTTTCTTTTCTTCTTCGTCACTTTGCTAGAGGTTTATCAATCTTTGCAAAGAACTAGATTTTGGTTTCACTGATTTTCTCTGTTATTTTGCTGTTGAAGGCCCAACATTTGACTGTATTGTTTTTTGTGTGTTTGGTTGGTTTCATTGGGGGGGGGGGAGTGTTTCTACTGTTCTTTTCACCTGGTTATCTGACACACCTTAGGAACTCATATGTTGAATGAATGCACAAGTTTCAAATTACTGAAATATTCAAATAAATTTTCATTGAAAGGGTGGTACCAATATGAGATTATCTTTCTAATAGTAATTATAATTTATAATCGGCCATTTACTAGGTTAATTACTCTCAATCATCAAAAAATTGTTGCTAGATATCCTTTTCACTATTTTACAGATGAGTAAAATGAAGTTAATAGATATTAAATAAGATTAAATGGTGGACAAAATACTTGAAGTCATATGTATCTCATACCAAGGCTAGTATATTTTATTAAATAGTCAATTAGCTTGAATAGTACTAATACAAATCAAAAATCATTTTTAATACCTAATACAGGCCCACTGCTGAGCTTTGTGATGTGAAACAGCAAAGGCTCTGTGGAAATTTTTTGTATACGTCAGACATCCTACATATCTCCAACTATGCTGACTAAAAATTAGAAATTGACAGATTAAGGCTGCAGATTGTAGCAGGTTTTAGCATCTTGTTGCTAAGTGATAACTTCCTATGAGATGATTATTTGCCCTCACAAAGGGAAATCAGGCACTTCAGGTTTGATTCCTCTTATCTAGCTGAGATCTGAGTTTCCAAGCAGAGCTAAATTACATGTGATAGTTCTGGTAAATGAAGTAAGGAGACTGAGCTCTTTTTAAACATTATAACCATGATCCACACACTTGATAAATATTTAGAGAACATGCTACATATGCAGATTCTGCGTTACACCCTGGAAATATAAATTAAGACAGGGCCCTTGCACTTAAAGTATACAGTCTATTGTATACTTTGAAACTTTGAAATAATACTTGGATTATAAACAGAAAGAATGAAAATTACCATTAGTTTAGGCAAAGATGTGGGTGAATCTCATTGAGTTCACAGCCAAAGAGATAATGAAACAGACTAAGTACTGTAGAAGAGGTAGTCACAGTGACGTGTATAAGCACATGGGTGAGAATAACTGATTTTGCATGGTCTGTTTGAGTTGTTTTTGACAATTTGGTTCATTTTTCTATTTTATCAAATTCATGAATTGTTAAAGCATTTATTTGGAGTAACACACATTTAGAATGTGCAAAACAATCATAATTATAGAGCTTGATGAATTTAACAATAGAACTGTGACTCCATGCAAATATCATCATATCTATAGTCCATATTTTACCACCATCCATTCATCAACCACACCTTCTCCCTAAAGGAAACAGCTAAACAGAGATTAGCCTTGAATTTTATATAAATGCAATATTCAGTATTTGTTTACTTTTTACTTCCAACTCACTCAATGAGGTTCACCCACATCTTTGCCTATACTAATGGTTAGTTTCACTCTTTTCTATTTATAACCCAATTATTATTTCAAACTATTTATTTCCCATATATATATATATATATATATATATATATATGGGGATATATATATGGGAAATAAATATATTTATTTTATTATTTATAAAATAAATATATGGGTGGTTTTTGGGGCTATTACAATAATATGCTGTTATGAGCATAGGTACACATTATAATTGGGCATATTTATATAAGAGTAAAATTGCTTGTTCATAGGATATTCATATATTCAACTGTAGTCACTACTGCCAAATTTGATTTTCAGAGATCTCAAGTCTACCACTATACGAAATAAGATTTTTCTTCAGAACACTCTTAGAAGTGTTCACATTTGTCAGACAGCGTGTGGGCTTCTCATTTGAAGCCTTAAGTCCATTTCTTTCAGTCATTAATGTATACAGTTTATCTAAAAACAACCAGCCAACATCTCTATACCTTTGTTTCCACAAAACTCTGTAAAGGTGTCAAAATCATTATTCCCCAGAGCCTGGCTTCTTACAAGCGAAGTGTTAGAAGAATCGAATGGTGATATGTTGACTATCTCTTTTGTCAACTCACCGCATGAATTGGCAGTATAATTCTGATTACAGGTATCAGAGTCCTTAGTGCCTTTAAGTCCAGTCAGAGTAGATAAACAATTGTAAAAATCCATTTTTAAGATTCTGTTTCTTAAGAACCATTCCTGGTACCAAGGTGTATTAGTTAGGGTTCTCTAGAGAAACAGAATCAATAGGAAATATCCATAAATATAGAATTTATAAAAGTGTCTCACATAACCATGAGAACACAGAATGTAAAATCCATAGGGCAGGCTGTGAAGCTGACGACTACAATGGAGGGTCTGGATGAACTCCACAGGAGAGGCTCGCCAGCCACAGGAAAAACAGAGAAGCTGTCTCTTCTGAAACCTCCTAAAAAGCCTTCCATTGATTAGATTAAATGTCACTCATTACAGAAGACACTCCCCTTGGCTGATTACAAATGCAATCAGCTATGGATTCCGCTGGCATGATCATGATTTAATTCTATGAAATATCCTGATAGCAACAGACAGACCAGCACTTGTCCAACCAGACAAACAGCTACCACCACCTGGCCAAGTTGACACATGAACCATGACAGATGTGGAGAAATGTTTCTTGCTTTCAGGTCACTTGGAACAGCATAAGAAGTATTCATTTAAGAAAACAAGGCCTGAGCCTAAGTTACAGACAGCAAGAAAGCTATGTAAGAAGGAAGATTCCAAGGAGTGGTGACAAGTGAAAAGGAGAAGCAATATCTGAGCAAACAATTCTTATACCATATTTACCAGAAGACTTGAGGTCTTGCATGTGGATAAAAGGTATATACATTTTTAGTATATACCTTGACTTTTGCAAAGGCACAGATAAGTGAATAGTGGAGAAGAGTAACAGCAAAGTAAAAATGGTGGATGGGCACTGCACCTGAGGTAAGTCTCTGCAAACTTTCACTCTATTAGGAATGTCTCCAAGATACCAATGACTCATACAAGCAGAGGTCTTCTGTTACTGAGTTCAGAAGACTTCTTCTGGTAGACAGGTTGTAATAGAGTATCCAGAAATCTTTCTCTTTCCTGCCTTACCCCCTTCTTTGGTGGTACATATATGAGAAAAAAATGCATGGGAGATAAAATTTTGAGATCTAAAGGGTCTGAAAATACCTTTATTCAATCCTTATAATTAAGGATATAAAATTCTGAATGGAAAGTCATTTTCCCTCAGAATGCTGATGTCATACACCAATGCTGAGAAATCTGATGCCATTCTTATTCCTGATCTTTGGTTTTCTCTCTGTACAAAGTTTAAGCATCACCTCTTAAAACTTTTGCATGTGTGGGTATAAGTCTATTGAGAATTCACAGTAATGTTCTTTGATATGGGTACCCCCCTGCCAACCCACCTTGCTGAGCACTCAGTGCATTCTTTCAATTGGTAAACTTACATTTCCTTTCATGTTTGTAAGTTTTCTTTTTGTTTTGTTTTCTTTGCCTTTCACACCTGTAAATAATGCTCATGTCCAGGAGACAAGCATTCAAAGAATTTGAGGAATGGTTCACAATGGAAGTGAGACAAGTAGAGAAGCAGGCATTCTAGATACTCAGAGCCATGGGAACGGAGGCATGAGGGGAAGAATTAGCACAGTCCAGGAAGGAGAGTGAATGGCATTGACACAACAGAGGAGCATGAGAATGGGGAGCAACAAGGAGAGGTGCAGTGAGCTAACCGTGGAGAGCCCTGTTCTTGCACAGGAGTCTTCTCAATGTGTTTTTGATGAAGAATGAACCTTCAACATCAGCTGAAGGCTTTTCCACATACCTTAAAGTCATAAGTTTTCTCACTAATGGGAACTTGCTTGTGATGAAGGAGAGTTATTTTCCAATTGAACACCATTCTACATTTCCTGCATTCAAAGGGTTTCTTGCCAGTGTGAAATCACTGGTGCTGAGTCAAGGCTAAGTTGGAGCTTAAATGATACCCTTTATATTCATAGAGTTTCTCCCCAGTGTGCATTCACTGATGAGCAATAAAGCCTGAGTTACAATGGAAAGTTTTCCAACATTCTTGGCATTTACAGAGTTTCTTTCCACCGTGGAATCTCGGGTGCTGAAGGAATACTGAGCTGCTACTGAGAGCCTTCCCACATTCCTTATGTTCAGAGGGCTTTTCTTCAGTTGGATTTTCTGATACTTAATCAATGCTGTGTCCAAACTTAAACCTTTCCCACATTCTTTACATCTAAATGGCTTCTTTCCAGTGTGAATTAACTGATGCCAAATAAGTAATGGATTATATTTGAAGTCTTTTCCACATTTTGCATTAATAAGATTTTTCACCTGTATGATATCTCTGATGTTGATGAAAGTCCACTGTTCCACTGAAATATCTGTCACATTTTCCACATCCATAACATATCTGACTAGGAGGAAGTGTCAAATATAATGAGTTGTGTGTAGATCTGATTATTTTGTCCTAATTTCTCACACTTTTTCCTGCTTTCAACAGCACAGATCCCATGATGCTTCCTGCTCTCAACAGCACAGACCCCTACACAGGCAACTGCTAACCCCTAGGCTGTTGTAATTTTTATTGACATGGCATTGGGTCTGTAAATCATTTTGGGTAGTCTTTCAAGTCTTGAACATGGGATGTCCTTTCATTGATTTGTCTTCTTTGATTTTCTTTTCTCCTTGATTCATAGTTTTCTGTATATAAGTCCTATACATTTCTTAAATCATGGATTTAAGAGATCCATGAACTCTCTTCTCTTTGACTTTGTCTTCCTGACTATCCAATGACTGTGTTGCTTCTTTTGACTGTTCCTGAAGACAAGGTGCTGAGGAACATTCTCCAGCAGCCCTCCTGATATCAGTCTGTTGGACTGTGTTTCTTGGAAATGTGTTTTTTTAGTTCTGGTCAGTTCTGGTCTTATTTCCTGGCCAGATACATTGGAAGACCTTCCTGCCCTCATGTTTCCAGGGATCAAGGATGCAGGATAGTTTCTCTTGCTCCTGTGTTAAATGGAAACACCAGGGAAGCTCTGTTTGCATAATTCTCCAGCATCACCTCCCTGTACAGGGCTTTCTGTGTAGGATCCAGGATGGCCCACTGATTTTGTTCCAAGTAACAGCCACATCTTCAAAGGTCATTTGCTCCTCAAATACACAGGGGTTGAAAACTGGGCCCTGGGCCATGAGAAAGCAAACGAGTTAACTAGTGCCACTGACCCCTACACAGGCAACTGCTAACCCCCAGGCTGTTGCAATTTTTGTTGACATGGCATTGGGTCTGTAAATCATTTTGGGAAGTCTTTCAAGTCTTGAACATGGGATGTCCTTTCATTTATTTCTTTTTTGATTTTCTTTTCTCCTTGATTCATAATTTTTTTGTATACAAGTCCTATATATCTTTGCTTAGTTTTATTCCTAGATATTTGGTTTTTTTAGATGCTATTGTAAATGGGATTTTTTTCTTGATTTCCTCTTCAGATTGCTCATTACTAACATATAGAAAGACTACTGATTTTTGTGTGTTGATGTTATACCCCACCAATTTACTCAATTCATTTACTAGCTCTAGTACCTTTGTTGTGGATTTTTCAGGACTTATACATATAGAATCATGTCACCTACAAATGTGGAAGCTTTATTTCTTCCTTCCCAATATGGATGGATTTTAGTACTTTATTTTGCCTAGCAGCTCTGACTAAAACTTCCAATACAATGTTGAATAAGAGTGGTGGAAACTGGCATACTTGTCTTGTTCCAGATCTTTGAGGGAAAGTTTTCAGTATTTCACCATTGTGTATGATGTTAGCTGTGGGTTTTTCATATATGCCCTTTTTCATGTTGAGGGAGTTTCCTTCTATTCCTATTTTATAAGTGTCTGTTGAGATGATATGGGAACAGAGAATGTGTATGCTATTGAAGCTAAGTTTGTAAATTAGTCGGTTGAAGATGTAGGTCATAAAATATAAGGTCAGGTGCATGGGACATGACTCCCAGGGGTGTGGACCTTCCTGGCAATGTGGGACAGAGATCCTGGAATGAGCTGAGACTCAGCATCAAGGGACTGAGAAAAACCCTAGAATGAGCTGAGAATTAACATCAAGGGATTGAGAGAAACTTCTCGACCAAAAGGGGGAAGAGTGAATGAGACAAAGTGTTTATGGCTGAGAGATTCCAAACAGAATCGAGAGGTTATCCTGGAGGTTATTCTTATGCATTAAGTAGATATCACCTTGTTGTTCAAGATGTAGTGGAGAGGCTGGAGGGAATTGCCTGAAAATGTAGTGCTGTGTTCCAGTAGCCATGTTTCTTGATGATGATTGAACAATGATATAGCTTTCTCAATGAGACTCTGTGAATGTGAAAACCTTATGTCTGATGCTCCTTTTAGCTACTTTATCAACAGAAAAGTAGAGCATATGGAATAAAAATAAATAATAGGGGGAACAAATGTTAAAATAAATTCAGTTTGAAATAGTGGTAAATGAAAGCAAGGGGTAAGGGATATGGTATGTATAGTCTTTTTTTCTCTATTATCATTTTATTTCTTTTTCTGTTGTCTTTGTATTTCTTTTTCTAAATCGATGCAAATGTACTAAGAAATGATGAATATGCAACTATGTGATGATATTAGGAATTAGTGATTTTATATGTAGAATGGAATGATATCTAAATGTTTTGTTTGTTAATTTTTTAATTAATAGAAAAATTAAAAAAATATATATAAGGTCAGGGTAACCACAAAGCAAATAGTTTAAAAATATACTAAAACAGAAATGAGGAAAGGATCAGTCAGATACATCACCAAGAGGTCAACTATATAGAAAAGGAGGTTCCAAGAGACAAAAAAGATATTACACATAAAAAACAAAGGGCAAAATAGCTTAAGTAAGTACTCCCTTTACAGTACTAATGATAAATATAAATGGATTAAACTCCCCAATCATTCTGCATTCCGGAAGCTTTAGCAAACTGAACAAACTGTATGACAACAAATTAGACAACCTAGATGAAATTTCCAGGACAAATCCCTGGAAACACACTGACAGAAGACAACCAACCACAGAAAAAACAGAAGGCCTCAACAAATAAAGAGATTGTATCAGTCATCCAAAGCCTCCCAACAAAGAAAAGCTGAGGGCCAGATGGCTCCACAAGTGATTTCTACCAGTCATTCTTAGAAGAATTAAAACGAGTCCTGCTCAAACTCATCCAAAAAAATTGAACAGGTGGCCACACAACCTAATTCATTCTATGGGGCCAACATCACTCTAATACCAAAGCCAGCTAAAGACACTACAATAAAGGTAATTACAAACCCATTTCTCTTATGAATATAGACGCAAAAATCTTCAACAAAATGGTTGCAAACAGAATAAAATAGCACATTAAAAGAACTATACACCAGGCATTCAAGAGAGGTTCAACATAAGAAAATTAATTAATGTAATAGACCACATTAACAAAATGAAAGGGAAAAAATGCTAACTTTTAAAGTCTGTGGGACCACTCGTGGTGTTCCATTTTTCAATTCTGATATTATTCATTTGTATTTTATCTATTTTTTTCACTTGGTCAGACTTCCCATGTTAGACTCTAATTTATAAATCTATTAAAGTTACAAATTTTGGCTCTGGTAATCTTGTCTATTTCACTTTTTATAATTTCATTCATTTATGCTCATAAGTACTGTTATCCTTTCTTATGCTTTCGTTTGATTTGCTCTCTTGAAAAGTCAGAAAAATGATGAGAAGATGTATTTCCAATACTTCTTCTATTCTGATTGTTTGAGATGTAAATTTATTTCCAAGCACTGCTCTAGTTGTATCCACAAGTTTAAAATTTCTTTTATGATTTTTTTCTTTAGCCAAGGTGTTATTTAATAGTGCATTTTCAAACAATTTGAAATTTTCTAACAATCTTTCTATTATTGATGTCTGGCTTATTTTAACTCTGATCAGAAAACCTATTTTGATTGATTGTAATTGTTTAGTATTTCCCTGTGACCTGGCATATAGTGAGTTTTGGAAATTATTCCATTTGCACTTGAATAGGATATTCATTTTTCAATTTGTTGGATACAATTGAAGTGTTCTGTACATGAAAATCAATTAAATTTAGTGAATTGTATTGCTCAAATCTTCGAATTCTTACTGATTTTTTGTTTGCTTATTTTATCTGCTGTTCTTAGAGCTGTTTTAACATCTCCTATTGTGCTTATGTATTTGTTCATAGCTCTTTTATATTCTGTCTTATTTTTCTCTCAATTCTGATGTTATGCCACTCAATTCTTAGTTATATCAGTATCTTTTTTGTTAATACCACATTTTATCATTTTGAAAGTCCCCTTTTATCTTTAGCAATATTTCATGCTTTCGTTTTGACTGATATTACTTGACCAAATGCAGCATTTTAAAAACATTTTTTTGAAAATTTAATGGTATCTCTATTCTGTTCCCTTCTTTTTGTTTTTACATGGGCAGGAACCAGGAATTGAACTCGGGTCTCCAGCATGGCAGGCGAGAACTCTGCCTGCTAAGCCACCATGGCCTACCCTCATTTCCCCTCCTTTGAGTCAACCTTTCTATAATCTTATATTAAAATTGTCTCAGTTGGATGGTGTCATAGTTTGCTTTTAATTTAAATTTATTCTTTGAATCTTTGGCTTTTGATTAGAATATTCATTTTATTTATATTTTATATTATTATTGATATATTTGATTTCAATACTTCATACTATCATTTGTTTTGAATCTCTTGCCCTACCTGTTTTTTTCTTTTCTCCTTCTTTCTTCTTATTCTGACTTTAAGTATTTTTATTATTTAAATTGTTTTCTCTAATAGCTTTATTTTTACATTATCTAATTACTCTTTTAGTTTTAACTGTGAAAATTATAGCATGCACCCTTGACTTATTAAATAATACAAAGTATTAATTTTATCATTTTTCAGATACTCTGAGGCTCTTAGTGCATTCTGTCATATTAGGAAATTTTCTACTTACCTGTATTTCAGTTCACTAATTCTTCATCTAGCATTTCTAACATGCTGTTTAATACAGTCACTGAGTTCTTAATTTGCTATCTTATTTTTAATTTCTAGAATTTCTCTTTTAGCTCTTCTAATATTTTCAAGAACTCACCTGAAATTATTTCATCCTGAAATATTTCTATGGAGTTTGCTTTTCATAACTCATATCCTGCTGTGTATCTAGATCACATATTCTGTGCTATAAATAAATGATCAGCTAATTTATTATGTAAATATGCTTAGGAATTTCCCATATTTGGATCTGTATGAATATGCTGCTACCTACTGTTTCATTGATAATTTCATTATACAAGTAAAAATTGGCCTCATATAAAACAGTGATGATCTGAAGTAAAATCTTTCGTCATATGAAAGTCTTTCTTATATTCACTGATCCTTTTGTATTGGTGGTGGTGGTGATGGTGTGATGTGTATGTGTGTTTGTGTGTGTGTGTGTGCATGTGTGTATTCTTATGAAAATCAGAAGCTTTGTGAAGACGGACCAGCTCATATTATGTTGTCCCCACCACAGACAGGGAGCTTTACTATAATTACAAGCTAAGGATAATACAATGGGACAAAAGCAAAACCTATTAGAAAGAATAAAGGTTTGAAATGAGAGAAAAACAATCTTGTTCAAATCTCAATTTTCCACTCACTATGTGATCTTGAGAAAACTATTTAAACTATGTGGACTTCAATTTCTTATTTATTACTTTTGGAATAATATTAGTATTACCTATATTGCAAGTTCTTGGAAATGTTTAATTAGGAAAATACATACAAAAATACCCATTCCAGCATAGAACAAGCTGTGCTTCTGCAATAAAATGGTCAAGTGTTTCTGACTAAAAGTCAGAAATGCTTTTAGTGATCCTACTCAAATGTTAGGTTGCTTCATGCAGTGCTGATGGAGTCACTCAAATCAATGTGTATTGAACACAAAATGCAGGTACCTACAGCATTTGAAAATTTCCCTTTGCCCTCCAAAAATAAATGAATTGGTTTTGTATGAAACAATATCAGCAGGATTAACCATAAAATAGTATACACAACTTTTAGTAATTTGATCAAATGTTTTATTTGGTGGGGGAGAGTGCAGAGTAGAACATGATCATATCCTGTAGCTTTAACTTACTTTCCACCTAGATGTCTTTACTGAAGCTGTGTAAAAAATATTTCATGTGGAAAACAAAAAGACTCAAAAAGAGTTCATTTGGCAATTTCTCTCGACTAGATGGTTTCCGGCATTTCAATACTTTCTCACTTCCTATAATATGAAAAAAATAATTTTATATTGATTTTTAGGGGCTGGGTAATTTTCCTGCTATTACCTACTGATATTAAAAACACAACAATTATTATTGATTTGGAACATCATTCTATCACCCCATTTAGTATTTTATAAAACTCTGAAATATTTTATAAAAATTTCCCCTGATTCATAGATGCCTAAACCTTGTCCAAATGTGGTTCTTTGTCTCTTCTCCAGTGCTTTAACTACGTCCCAGCCCAAACTCAGCCCTGAATCAAAGTCAGTACTCTATAAACATTGTTTTAAATGGAAAAAAAAGCGACTGAACAAATAAATGAATCATGGTATATCCCTGAAATTCAGGAAGAGCCACTAATAACAAATAAGATATTTTTTATTTTTTCCTGGACTACTGTTTTAATTTATGAGAAAAACAACAATAAATTAACAATGTATGTACAATGTCTTATATATTATAAAATACATTCTCATCACATATTTAATTGTTAAGTCTCTGAAAAACAACGTGAGATAGCTATTGCTATATAATTTACACTAACACATAGATGAAAAGAAAGAGGAATTTAACTAATTATTCATGTTTGTACTTGGTGGTGGGGCTGGCAGTGGACTGAGTCCCCAAAATACCTTCTTGCACCATTCAATATGACATCACCTGAATGAAATCCTCCTTTCTTTAGTATTCCTGTGCTGACTTATTGGAATTCTGTTCCATGTCCTTTCTGATTTCTCCCTTCTGTGATCTCAGAAAACTTGGAGATAGCTATTATTTAAATGTGTGCCATCATATACTGTCTTCTATTGTCAAGTTTCTTTTTTTCCTAAAAAAAAATAGTAATTTCTTTAAGACAAGGACTGAGATGCTTAATTTAATGTAGAGAAGAAGAAACATTTAATAAGTACATGCAAACATTTAATTAAAGAGAAATTCCACATCAAGTATATAGAAATAGCATTCAATCAAATTAGTGAAGAGGAGTTGACAGACAGTGCTCTGAAGAGAACTCATTAGTATCCCTAAATAAACCTAGCTTAATGATTTTTTACAGAACTGTTGCTGGATCAACACATCTGTTCATTACTGAGGTGCCTATCTTTGCAGCCCTTAATATAATGCAATGCCAAAGGATTTTGAGACTTCATTCTGTGGTTTATTAACTCTTTCTATCACATACAGGATTTCTTGATGACTTAGATGAACATATCAGACAGAAATCTAAAGAGAAAAAGATGCAATACAGATTTCTAAAATTGTGCTCTGTTCTTGAATAAATGGTTCTTCTTCTCCACACAAGCAAAAGAAAGGAAAGAAGAAAGAAAAATACAAATCTGAGGAGAATGAACATGCTTTGCGATTATAGATTGGATATGTACCATTTGGTAGAGGAAACAATACTTCTCAGGGTCTTCAAATGCTCTACGAAAAGCAGCAATTCTACCCTGCCCCCCATAGCAGTTTCCCTTTTCCTACTCTCTAAAAAAGATGTTAACATTTTTCCTCTCTTCTTTAATATGACTTCATCCAAGCAGCATATAAGTTTGCTTCATACTTAATTGAAACAATACAAATAATCACAAGGAAATTTTTTCATCTTTCTTTCATCAGTTGTCAACCTACTAGTGTCTATAATCTATCCATACTCCCTGCCTTCCTTCTTGTCACCATAGATTTATTCCTCATACTTCATGTGGGTGCCATAATCTACCCAGAATCTTTATACTTGTCACTAACGATACTTTACCACCCTAAAGAAAACCAATATTATTTATTTCCTGGATAACATTCTTACCCTCCCAAAATACATTTCCCTACTGAATCCAAAATAAGGCACTTAATTCATCCATACATTACCCATTCATTCAATAAATATTTATTGCATTCTTACACTGTTTTGGACACCATTTCAGGCACTGAGGATATAACTAAAGGCAAAACAAACAAAATGCCCTACTATAATGGAACCTGTATTTTAGAGGATGAGAAATAAGAAATTCAGTTCCTAAGTTAAATAAGACTGCGTGTATATAAAATAAGAATATATTTCATTAGTTAGAAAATAATAAATACAATGAAAGAATTATAAAGGAGGTACAAGGAGGACATGAAATGCTGGTAGGTTAAAAATGTGTTATGGTATCCTGGAAAATTTTCAACCAAAACATGATTTTGAGTGAAGATCTGAGGAAGTAGAAATCTATTTGAGAGTAGAGTGCTCAAGAAACCATAGCTGCTGTGTTGAAATTAGTCTGCAGAATACAAAGGCAAATGCTGGAAAATCAGCTCGGGGACTATGACATTAGGTATGATGACCCCATGGTCCTGAGTAGTGGTGATGAGGGTGGTATGAAGTGGTCAATCCTGTTACTATTCTGGCAGAAATAATACAAGGTATGAGAGAGACAGAGAGAAAGGAAACAAGAAAACATCAATAATTTTAACCTGGTCAGGCAGAAATACAGAGTTATCTTTAAGGTTAGAAAGACTGCTAGAAAAGCTGGCTTTAGAGGAAAAACCAGGAGCTCAGTGTTTGAAAAAATTGAAAAAAAACAATGACTAGGATCTTCAGAATAATATACAGGTTTACAGTTTAAGGGAGAGATCAGGATTTAAGATCAAAATTTAGAGGTACGGTGCGCACACATAAGGCATGGAGTGAGTGCAGATAGAAAAGGCAAGAGTTCTAAAGCCTGACATATGGGGTCAGAGAAATGTGGTGAAACCAGCAACAGAGACAGAGAAAGCTTGGTCAGAAAGATAGAATGATACCGAGTTGAGTGTTTCATTACTCAGGGAATAAAATGTATACTATTTATTGCAGCCTTTAAGCATCTACCTGATCCAGCCCCTGCCTATGTCTTTGATTCCATCTTGTAAGTACCTCTTTTCAAGGTTCTTTAGTACAATGTGCCCCAAGGACCCATACTTCTGTTCCAAAGATATGCCAATCTAATTTCTGCTCAGGACCTTTATATTAGTTCTTCTCTCAGCTGGGATTCCTTTTCTCTCAAATCACACAGCTGTCTGTTGGTCAATCAATATTAGTTGAAATATTTCTTCATAAAGAATGTACTTGTTTACCTCCAGCTAAAGAAATCACTCATAGTTACTTCCTAACACATTACTTGTTTGTTTTGCTCCTCAGCTCTTTATAATATCAAAATAATTTTATTTATGTGTAAGCATGTTGATTATGTTTTCACCTCTAAGACAGAAGCACAGTGGACGGAGGGACTCCAGCTGTCCGATTCACTGCTGTACTACCAGGGTCTAGCATGTCGCTTGGAATATAGTATATGCCCAGCAGATAGTACTCAGTGGAGGAATATTTAACTTAAGGTAGCTTTTTCTTTTCATAGAAGTAGAACACTGGGGCTAAGAGATTAAATAAATAATCTTTATCATTGAACTATGCCTTGATACTGAGTCTTCGTGACTTCCAATCCTCTGTCCTGCGTGTGATTTTGTACTTACAGTCCTCTGTCAGAATTATAGCCAAAATCACAAAGCCAAGGACAAATGCTACATACCCCAAAGCTGCTGGAAACATACAACATTAATTTCTAACAAGAAAGAAACAGCAAATAAAGCCAGCAAACCTGGTTGTGCTAATCCCTACCAGATTGCCTACTCCAGTATATATACAACAGAATACCAAGAAGTAAAACAGTTTGTATAGGTAGTAGGCATTTGCTTAATAGCAAATGTTTGGAAGATAATAGTTGATGCCTTCCCAATTTCCAAATGAGGATGCTGTCTTAATGCCTGAAAGGGGAGCAAACTGGCTTTTCATTCTGTGGCTGAGCCTTGCTGAGCTTCAGAAAGTCTAAGGATGACTTTGTGCTACCACGTGGTCAGGGACCAATGGGAGAAGGTTCTTGGGAGAGTCTGACAGGTGTCCTTTCTGGGAGTTAAGACAGGGGTAAGTACTGATTTCTCCTTATCTTATAACAAATATATATATCATAGCACAAAGCAGTTGAGGTTATGGGATGCTTCATTAGAGGGAACTTTAGTGAGGAGAGGTAAAAAGACTTAAAGCCCAGCACCTAATCCACAACAGGGAAATGAGTTGTGGGAAGGATATGCAGAGCCTCCCAGAAAACTCCCATAGGTGCCACAGGAGAGAGCCAGCATTACGGTGCCTGCCACAATGAGTGTATTAATGGCTATTCTGGTTAGGAAGAAGAGGCTAAGGTTAAGAAAGAGTTTAGCCTCTTCTTCCTTAGCTGCTGTGTCAGAAACAGGAGGGAGAACAAGGGGAGGAATGGCAAGAAATGTACTCCTAATAACTGGTTAAGAATACTTTAATATCTAAAATATGAACAGAATTCAATGGGATTTGTCTAATTAATGTTTCAGGAATGAAAAAGGGAAATTCAATGGAGCATGAGTGAAGGCACTGATTAGAAAGAATAATTTCATGTTTTTGGCTCACTGCGGTTTTTTCCCCCCAATAAATTGGTTATATCAAAATTTATTTTCCCATATGCATTGGATTCATCAGACTTCTAAACAAGTTTTCTGAATAAGAAATATTTGCTAAACTCGGTGAATTACAATAAGATACATTTTCTCATTCATGGGCCTATGGCAAAACCAGAATGGCTGATCAGGACTCCACAATGCGGTCTGGGTTTATGTCTGCTCTGTGTTTCTGCATTCTGGGAATAGTGACTAACTGAGACACATCATTTCTTAGGGCCTATGAGGGAAGTGCAAAAGCCAGTGTCAAATTACTTAAGTGCACTTAAAAGCACGGGTCACATCATGTCCTCTAATACTAAAATTCGCCAAGGTAAGTCACATGGCTAAAGGCAATGTCACTGGTGTCAGAAGTACATTGCTCCCACAGGGGAAGGGAACACAGAGACATTCCAGGAATATGAAAAAAAGGAATAACCCTGAACAATAAATCAGTCTTGCAAATATGCGTTAATCCTGCAAACCGGTCTCATGGAAGAATCCTATATTCAAAAAGGGATATAAAGATATATTTGTTGGAAGGGGTCATAAGGAAAATATCATCACAAGCCGATTGTGGGGAATGGAACCAAAGAAAAGCAGCATTGAAAGAAAATGATACAATCCCATTGTCTTAATCAGGAAAGATGACTGGCAGCCTGTATCTTCCTTCTCAAATGTTTGTAGGTATGAACATCACAAGAATGAAGACAAAAAACCTGGGTGACTAATAAAGAAAATGTAAGCTGTGAAATGTTTAAATCTTCCTATTTTTCCAGACTAGGATGCTTTTCACTTTAATTATGAGCCATCAGGGGACTGAAGTTGGGATTTTTGCAATGGAAACACTGAGCAACAGCTGATTTTAGGGTAAAAGCTCAAAGACATAATTAAGAAAAGACCTTTGCATTTCCTTCAAGGTGTTCAGCCAGCTATTTAAGAGGAAAGATAGCACAGATGTTGAATAAAAATGTGTTTTACATGTTGGACAGCGGTAGTTAGGTCTTGAGAATGGACAAATGACATCTTTCTGCCTTAGTTGCCTCACCTGTAAAACAGGAAGAATTTATATATATAATAATTTGTAAGATGCATTAAAATGTATTATATATATATATATATATATATATAAACATAAATTTCCGGTCAGTTTTAAGAATAAAGCAAGCCGATATGTGTAAAGTCTGGCAAAGTTTGCAGTACATATTAGATACATATTGACAGATAATTACTATAACGATTGTGTAGGAGACTAGCCTGCAATGCATTGTGGCCTCCAAACATACATTTACCAGGAACCTGCAAATGTGACCTTATATGGAAAAAGGGTCTCTGCAGGCTTAATTAAAGGAAGGATTTGGATATGAATTTTTCTGCATTAGGGTAGGCCCTAAATACCAGTATCCTTATAAGAGACAGAAAGGCAAAAAGGAGTTGAGACTTGAGACACAAAGACCCAAGGAAAAAGGCAATGTGATGACAAAGGGAGAGATGATAGAATTAGGCTGCCACAACCAAGGGACACTAGGAGCCAGCAGAAGTTTAAAGAGAGAAGAAAGGACTATGTGGAGGCTTCAAACAGAATGGCCTTGCCTATACATTTATTTAGGACTCTTGAAGTCCAGAAGTAAGAGAGAATAAATTTCTGTTGTTTTAAGCCATCAAATTGGTGTTATTTTGTTATGGAAGTTTTGGGAAACCAACACAAATTCTTCAAACAAAAACTGGATTTCCTCAGGCCCTTCTGAGTTTTGCATGTTTACAAAGTATGAAATTACTTAGTTGGATAAAGATTCTTAACATTCACTTTATGAAAAGCAGCAGTTGATACAATTCAAATCAGTAACAGAAAACTTAGAAAGATGATCTGTCCAACTGGCTTCTATTTGAAGGAGATGGATAAAATAAACCAGCTTGTGTTTATACATTATTATTCTCAGTTAGGTACTATCATTATATGATTTTCCTTACCATTCTTATCATTATTACCATAATTCAAGTGTTCTTCATCCTATGCTCAGATAATTGTTATCAATTTATGAGACCACTTCTTTGCTATTGTCTTTCCCAACCAATATTTCCTGCACATGAAGGTCAGATTCTCATTCCTGAATCATTTTCTGCATGATTCTGCTAGTCTTCTCATGAACTTATAATGTGCCCTTATCTCCCTATTGCAAACTCCTCTGCTTGGCATTTTCATCCCTAATAGGGTACCCTGTTTCATCCTTTGAAATCATTACTTTGTGTTCTATTTTCCTAGGCTGCTTAAAGCAAATACCATGAAATAGGTTGGCTTACACAATAGGAATTTACTAGCTTACAGTATGAGGCTGAAAAAAATGTCCAAACCAAGGCAAATCTTTCTTCTGGAAGACCAGCTGTTGGCAATCATTGGCCCCTCTGCTAAATGGCAAGGCATATAGTGGTGCCTACTGGTCACCTTCTCTTCTCAGTTTCAGTGCTTTCAGCATCGTGCTTCTGCCGCGCCTGTGTTCTTGCTTGCAGGCACACACTTTCTCTCTCTCTCTCTTTCGGTATTCTTTCAACTTATAAAGGACACCAGCAAAAGGATTAAGATCCATTCTGAATGTGCTGGTTCACACCTTAATTGCAGTGGACTCCTCAAGAAGTCCTACCTACAATGGGTCCACATCCACAGGAATTGATTAAATTTAAGAATTTGTCCTTTTTGGGTACCTACAACTATAAACCACCATACTCCATCATCTGGGCCTCAAAAAGATATGTTCTTTCCGCACACAAACTCATTCATTCCATCACAATATCCCAAAAGCCTTAAGTCAGCACAGTACAATGGTAAGTATAAAGTCTCATCAAAATAAACTACTGGTGTGGTCTGTCCTGGGGTATAGTTCCCCTCAGGCTGTGGACCTGTGAGACTCAAAGAAAAAGTTATCTGCTTTCAATATACTGTGGAGGGACAGTCATAGGATAAATACTCCCAATCCCACAGGGAGAAACTGGAAGGAAAACAGGGTTCAGGATCCCAAAGAATTCCGGAACCCTACAAGACATTCTCCATTAGATTTCAAGTGTATATATGTATCCATATATGTATATATGAACTGTCTATGTAAAATATGATAAAATAAGCACAAAAATAGAAAACCAGGGCCTACTGGAAAGAAAAGTCCATTTCTATAGAATGATGTCTTGTCTTACCAGCCTGAAGGAGTAGCAGCCTCACCATTTGAAAGTGCTTGTGCACTGGCCATATTCTTCCCAAATAACAGGGTGAAGCATTCAACATCTTCAAGCATTGGCATGACAGCCAGGCTCTTGACTCCATCTTCCTCAAGCATCATGTTATGATGCTTGAAGCAGTAGTTTCCACCCTAGTCAAGCACGGGCAGCAGCAAGCCTTTCTGCAATCCCAGGCATCTAAGAAACCTTTGATGGAAACACTTTTCCTGAAAAAATGGGATGGAAGGTCCACCCTCTCCAAGCTCTGGGGTACGCTCACACTTTCCACATACATGAATGGCTCTACTCTCTTGGCCCAAGAAAATACCGTTAGTCCAGAGATCAGCTCCCATGAAATATTTTCCTTCAATCTCCCTTTTCTGCCCCTTTCATTCCAGACTGGCAGTGGTTTTCATTCATAAAGATCTCACAAAACCTGGTCTGTTTCATATGTGGTACACAGGGGTCCGAACCATCAGACAGAAGAACTTTTTGCAAATCCTTTTTGGATATTTACATTTCCAATTATGTTTTTGCATTGAAATGACTGACTTTTTCCATGCTCAGTTAAACCCTCACATGGAGCACTATTCTCCGAGGACTTATTATCCAAACCATCAATTTCTGATTTCTTTTTGTCCAGTTCAGTTCTCAGTTTATCACTTTCCTCTCCCATTTTACTATAAGCTGTAAGGAGAAGCTGGGGCACACTTTCACACTTAGTTTGGAAATCTCCTCAAGTTCATCACCATTGAGTTTTGCCTTCTATTGAACATCAGAACTCAGCTAAACCAAGTTCTCTACCATTTTAAAATAAGGCTTGCTTTTCTTCCAATTTGCAATGACACATTCTCATTTCTGTCTAAGGTCTTGTGCTGGTTTGAATCTGTGGTGTAGCCCACAAGATCCATGTCCTTCAATCCTCATTCAATATTGCTGGGTGGGAACTTTTTTATTGTTCCCATGGAAATGGGATTCACTCAGTTGTGGGTGGTAACTTTTGATTAGGTAGTTTCCATGGAGTTGTGTCTCCATCCATTCAAGGTTAGGTAGCTTACTGGAACCCTTTTAGAGGGAACCATTTTGGAAAACATTTTAGAGCCCATGCAACCAGAGAATTTTGGAGATGAAGAAGGAAAATGCCTGCTGGGTTGCTTCATGAAGCAAGAAGTCTGGAGAGAAAGCTGGCAGATGTTGCGATGTTCACCATGTGTCTCTCCAGGTGAGAGAGAAACCCTGAATGTCACTGGCCTTCTGGAACCAAGGTATCTTTCCCTGGATGCCTTAGATTGGACATTTCTGTAGCCTTGCTTTAATACTGGACATTTTCATGGCCTGAGAACTGTAAACCAGCATATTTCGTTTCTGGTATATTACATTCTGGCAGCTTGCAACTAGAACAGGCCTCACCAGAAGTTTTTTAGTGTCTATATTTCTACCAACAGTCTCTTCAAAGTCATCTAGACCTTTTCTATCAAGCACCTCACAATTCTTCTTGACTCTACTCATTACCCAATTATGAAGTTATAGCATTGCTGGTTTTTGCAACAGCAGCACCACTTTCCCAGTACCCAAATCTATTTTAGTTTGCTTTGCTGCCAAAAGCAAATACCACAACATGAATTGGCTTTTAACAGTGGAGATTTATTAGCTTAGAAGCTTACAGATTTGAAGCCTTGAAAATATCCAAATCTAGGCAGCGATACAATGCTTTCTTCCTGTGGACCTGCTGCCAGTGATCCAGGACTCCTCTGTCATATGGTAAGGCTTATGGCAGCACCTGCTGGTCTCTCCTTTTTCTTCTAGGTTTTGTTGCCTTTCATGACTTTTTTTGCTGTCTCCTTCTCTCTCCCATAATCATCCTTCTTATAAAGAACTTTAGTTAGAGGATTAAGACCCACCCTTAGCCACGTCTTAACTGAAGTAACCTAATCAAAAGGTTCTACTTATAATATAAATTTACACTCACAGAAATGGATTTGGTTTAACTACATGATTTTCTGGGATGCATACAGTTCCAAACTACCACAATATCCAAAAGAATTGAAAGCAGGGGCTGGAACAAATATTTGCACACTGATGTTCATAACAATATGTTTCAGTTTACTAATGCTGCCAGAACACAATATCCCAGAAATGGATTAGCTTTATGAAGAGAATTTATTAAGTTACAAGTTTACAGTTCTAAGGTCATAAACATGTCCAATGAAGGTATCCAGAGAAAGATACCTTAACTCCAAATAAAGGTTGATGTCTGTCACATGGGAAGACATGGGACTGGCATCTGCTGGTCACTGTTCCAGGTCCCTTTGCTTTCAGCTTCTGATTCCAGTGGCATTCTCTCTTAGTATCTGTGGATCATGACTTAGCTGGTCTGGGCAAAACTCTGAGTTTCTCTTAGCTTTAGCATCTCCCAGGACCAGAGACTTCCTCTGTTCAGGTTCTAGCAATTTCTGTGAATCCCAGCTTAGCACCATAGGTATTTCTGTCTTGATCTCCAAACATCTGAGTCTTGGCATCTGCTCTCTGTATCAGCTCTTTTTAGGACTTCAGTGATCTAATTAAGACCCACCTTGAATGGGCAGGTTCACATCTCCACCTAATCAAAAGGTCCCACCCACAGTTGGATATGTCACATCTCCATGGAAACAATCTAATCAAAAGGTCCTACCCTAAACATTAAGTCTGCCCCCACAAGACTGGATTAGGATTAAAACAATATGGCTTTTGAGGGGTACATAAACAGTTTCAAGCCAGCACACAGCATTATTCACAGTTGCCAAAAGATGTAAGCAACTCAAGTGTCCATCAACTGATGAATGGATAAACAAAATATGGTAAATACATGCAAGGCAATGTTATTTAGCCATCAAAAAGGAATAAAGTTCTTATACATGGAAAAACAAAGATGAACATTGAAGACATATTGAATGAAATAAGCCAGACACAAAAGGATAAATTTTGTATGATCTCATTAACATGAAATAATTAGAATAAGGAAATTCAGAGAGCCAGAAACTAAAAGGTATGCTATGAGGGGTTAGAATGGAGGTGGGGAATTGAGAATTAATGCTTCAATTATATAGTGTTTCTATTTGGAATGATGAAAACTTTTGGTCATGCACGGTGGTGATGGTAGCACATTGTAAACGTAATTGACAACACTCAATAATATGTTTGAATATGGTTAAGAGGGGAATTTTAAGTTGTATATATGTTATTAGAATTAAAATTTAAAAAAGCAACAACATAGTACTATACAAAATAAACAGTGAATCCTGATGAAAACCATGGACTATAGTTAATAGAACGATTATAATAATATTCTTTGATCAATTGTAACAAATATAACACATTAATGAAAGGTTTTAATGTTTGGGTTTTATAATGTATTTAGGAACTTGGTATTTTTCTATACGACTTTTCTGTAAACCTACAATTTCTCTAAACAAAATAATCTGAATAAAAGTCTCCATTTTATAAAGAGTTAACACAAAACAAGGATGAAAGCATTACCTCTCCCCCCCATAAATGTGCATAATATCTGATTGCATACAAAAAAGTAAATACAGCTATCAAACACAGATAAGTGGGAAAATATTCAGCCTTTTCTGTAAAAAAGAAATGAGTTTTTTTTACAAGAGCGCAAGTAGGAAATCAGACAAATAAGAACTTTAGAAACCAAAACATATTCTTTAAAGTTTAAAACTTCACTTGAGTGTACCATATTTTATTAATTACCTATTTTTGAGTTCTTGAATATATGAAAATTTAGAAATTTATTTGGTCAGATTGTACTTTTTATCCAATATCATTGAAGCCCTTTAGCTTTCAGATTTTTTGAAAACCAAGGCACAATTTTTCACTCTACCCAAATTAATAGCATCTTTCCTGTTCCTGGTCAAGAGAAACAGCCATGTTACAAAATGAATACCTGGCAATGGAAGCTAAGTCACTACAGCAGAGCAGTCACACAAAAATTAGAACATGGGAATTATGGGGAACTGACAAAATGAGTTCCCTATCACACTCAGGAAAATGTGTTTGTTTTTTATGATGGGAACTAATAAAAATAATTCATATCCTTTTGGTTCATTTTTTTTCCTTTAAAAACTGACTGCTTCTAAATAATGGTATAAAAACTTGGATAAAAGACAAGTTGTTTGTACCTACCTTGAGATACCTATTACTTCAAGACATCATTTTTTCCATCAAATTAATAATGTAGTAGCTATTATTTTACTTTGGGTAAAAAGTTAGAGTCTCTGAGCCCAAGTCAGCTCTGTAAAACTCTTATGAGATTTAATAGAAAACAGTAAATATATACACACATGAGTGTGTGTACTGTGTGTATTGGTATATATGATAATACTATAGTTAATATTATGTCTAGCACATAGGAGAAAATTAATAAATGTGAATTCCCAGAAATGATCTCTTTAGCAGCCAGTAAAAAATGATTTTCTTTCCCAAAATTTCTATTTGGGCCCAGAATCTGCTACAGTTTGAAATGTTTCAGCCATTATGTGAGCTGGTTTGAAAGTATTATGTACCCCAGAAAAGCCATGTTTTAATCCTGATCCAATTTGTGGGGGCAGCCATTTCTTTTAACCCTAATTCAATATTTCAGGGCAGAAACTTTTGATTAAATTATCTCTACAAAGTTGAGGCAGGCCAAAGGTGGGTGTAACTTTTTGATTAGATAAAGATTTAACTCTGCCCATTCTGGGTGGGTCTTGATTAGTTTAATGGAATCCTTTAAAAAAGGAAACATTTTGAGAAACCTCAGAAATGACAAAGCCAACAGAAACTACAGAGCAGAGCTGACACAGATGCTGACACCTGGAGAACAGGGACACAAATATTTGAAGATGCTTGGAGCCCAACAGATGTCACCAAGAGATATTAAGCAAGCTAGAACCTGGAGAGAGCCAAGAGAGGCCAACAGATGAAAGCCAGCCTCAAAGAAGCAAAGTGAGAAACCCCCACAGGAACAGAGGCTGAAAGCAATGGAGCCCAAGAGTAAGGGACCAGCAGATGCCAGACACATGACTACCCAGCTGACAGAATTGTCCCTAACTCATCGGCCTTTCTTGAGTGAAGGTAACCTCTTGTTGGTGCCTTAATTTGGACTCTTTCACTTCCTTAGAACTGTAAACTTGTAACTTATTCAATTTCCTTTTTAAAAGCCATTCCATTTCTGATATAATGCATTCTGGCAGCATTTAAGAAACTAATACACCATGATACCTAAAAACCCTGATATTCTTTAAAATACTTTTTCCAAATCAATTTAAACTTTATGATCAGGGTCTTGCTCAAGGTCACAAAATTAGATACTGAGATTTTGTACTTATAATTCAGAGTAATTGATTGAATATTCCTCTTTTTGTAAGAGAATTCTGGTTAATGCAGACTCCTGGATTTTTTGGCTCTCTAAATAACTAAGATTCTAGTTGTTGAAGTATGGAGGCAGTTACTGAGTTAGTACAACCTTTCTATGTGACCATTAAAAATATTCAATGCTTAGCTTAAACATATGATGAAATAAAGTCTACTGAAAGATTACTGCATACTCTAAATTTTTTTAGGAACTTGCTTAACAAAAATTATTCCAAAAGCTCTATGCCAGAGGTGCATATCTTAATATTGAGCCTACAGATTAAGGTTGAGCAAAGGAAAAGATGAAGAGAAAGTATATAGATATTAATGGTAAAGCAAGATAAATCAGACTATGCTAAGGAAAAAAAGAAGGTATCAATGATAGTTTCTTGTGTAAATGTCAAATTTTATATCCATTAGTTCCACTTTTTGAGGCTATATATGCCTTAAATTTACATATACCCCTCAAATAAATTATTTTTGTGTGAGGACTCCTGCCATAACACAGGAGAAATTTCTGAAAGAAAGTATTAGCCTAGATTTTTTAAAAAGTCATAGCAATGATACTTGTGGCAGCATTGATGCTGTCCTATGTGGATCAGGATAAAATTTGGAAACTACAATTTGCTACATTAAGATTCACCCAAATATAGAGCGAATAACCTATGGAGGTAATAAATTTTCTGCTATTATATAAGGATTCAAGAATAAGTTAGAAAACCTGTGCTAGGCCCCACCAATCCAATAATCTATGATTTCAGGTGCAATTTCCCTGAGAATGGTCATGTATCAGTGGTAATATTGTATAGACAGCCAAATGCTGACTCAAATGTAACACTATTGTGAAGTTATCTCTTGATGGTCATTAAGATTGCTAATCTAAAGCTTTAGTTCATATCATAAGCTGAACCATAAGATCATAAGGCACCTTCATAGAATGCATATCTCTTACAAAGAAATAACACGTTATATGTTCATTCTTCCTAAAGATTTAAAGAATGTTGTTGTCTAAGGAAAACATTGTAAAGCTCCAAAGGTTTAGGAGATATTGGAGATAACTGTCTTTCCCTTCAGAAGAAATATATATGGTGATCTTCTGGACATAATTAAAATAAGAAAACCCTGTAAAATATGCCATTCCATTGAATACACCAAGGGCTTAAAACTAGAACAAAATGAAGGATGTAACAAAAATAGTAAAATTTTATAAATTCTTATAGATGGAAATGCATACTATGAACCTGTAGACGTGTCTTAGCCCAAGATTGCTTTTAACAAGACTCAGTTGGATGAGGAATGGTTTGATTACATTCAAGGAATGACTAGAGCTCTCTGGAATGAATGCTTAATAGGCTGGGAGGGATTGGCACATGAGGGTGGGTTATTTAGTCTAACCATGGTACTGGCAGGCACTGGACATCACATAAAAGTAAAACCTTGAGATCTGCAAATTACCCACTGTCTCCACCAAAAAATCACTACCTATTTAACTCAATTTAATTAATTACTATTTTCTAGTGTTCCTGGTTTCTAATTTCAACCTTGCCTTATTTCTTCTAACTACATTTCACGAAACTTTTGGTCTTCTTTTGAAGTTTAGATTTCCACCTCAAATTTGATTCCCAGTGATGCTCTTCCTGTGGCCTCCAAGCATGACTTATTGTTATCTTGGTACACTACAAATTAGAAAAGTCTTCGGATTTTGTGACCCCAAACAGTTTGTGCCAGTCCTGTGACTTAAAGGAAAATAATGAATTATATGTACTTAGAAATATATATTTTTTGGAAAAAAATTATTATGGTATATTTTCAAATTCAAAAAAGCCATTTAAAATAATAACATTTGACGTTGATATGGGAGCACCCCGTTATGTGAATCCTCCTTTTTAAAAATATCAGCAAAAGGATATTTTATGTCACAATCAATTCACTAAACCTCATTCACTTCACTCAATAGAATGACTATTCACTCTTGTCATACAGGTACTTCTAATCAGCATATTTTATTGCTTCCAAAGGGAAGAAGCCATGACAATATCAAGAAGAGATGATATGAGTTTAAAAACAAAGCAAAACAGAACAAGCACGAGATTTTAAAATGCAAAAATTTGGAGCTGTTTAATACTCCTGCTTAAAATCTCTTTTTCTTATTGCACTCAAGAATGAGATGATAATATTGCTTTCATGACTCTAATATGACCTAGCTTTTGTGCACATATTGTAGATCCTTCATGTTTTCCTCTCTTCTGTCTTCTCTTCTCCTCCTTTCTCTTTTTCATTCTCTCTTGCCTTTCCTCCCTCTCCCCCTCCCCTCCCTCTCTCCCACTCTTCTTCAGTCATATTCCCATTCTCACTCTTTTCCAAATATAAGCAGCTCATCCCCACCCTAGGATCAATGTGGTATCTATTCCTGCTGCCTAAAATAACTCCTGCCTGGGTGGCTTCTCCTTATCATTTATGTATCAGTTCAATGTTTTGTCTTAGAGAGAATTCATGATCCCACCAGCAGGAATAGCCACTGAGGCATATTCTAACAACTCACCCTATTTCACTTCCAACAAGGATGATAAATTTATATAAATGCTTGCCTAAGTATCTGTGTTATTGTTATTCATGGATTTTTCTCATCAATTCCCTTCCCTCACTATCTTCCAATAAATAAAATGTTAGCACCATAGGTACATAAACCACCTTCACTTTCATCTCTTTTCACTTCCTAGAGCCCCCTTTTTTTTTTCAAAACTTTTAATGGAAAAATGTTAGACTTAAAAGGATAAAACTTCTAACAACCCCATGAACAAGTTGTAGAATTTTTCAGGTTATGTTAGCCATTAATTAGGTTGATGTTTTAAACTTTTAATTTCTCAGTAGCTTTAGAATTACAAAACACTTGCTAATGAGAACAGAAAGTTCCCATATGCCCTAGAACCATTTTCCCTTATTGTTGATATAGTATGGTACATTTGTAACAACTAATGAACCGATAAGAGATATTATGATTAACTAAATTATCATTATTATCTAAATATAATTCATAAGGTAAGGACTCACATAGACAAAGGACTCTAATTGTCTGAGGACTTTAAATTGGAAAGCAATCAAAATGCAAGGACAGATGGTTAATAAAAGCAAGAAGATGGAAATAAAATGTCAGATATTTAAAAATAGTATATCAAAAATAAAGAATGACTTTGATGGTCTCATCAGAAGACCGGACACGACCAAGTTAAAAATCAATGACCATGAAGCTAAGTCAATAGAAACCTCCCAAACTAAAATACAAAGAGGAAAAAGAACAAAACATCCAAAAACTGTGAGACAATTTCAAAAGATGTAACATATGCATATTTGGAATACCAGGTGGAGACTAGAGAACAGAACAAAAAAACTGAATATTTGAACTAGAAATATGAATTCCTCACATTGTTAAAAATCGATGATAGACACCAAACTAAAGATCCAAGAAGCTCAGAGAACGGCAAGCAGAATAAGCACACAACAAATTAACAAATAAAATGAAACAACAATAGAAGTACATATAAACGTATCATATGCAAAACACAGAAAACCAAAGGCAAATAGAAAACAGTTTTTAAAAGCCAGGGGAGGTAAGAAAAAGAGCAAAACTAAAAGAGACTTACCTCTAAAAGAACAAAGATTAGAATTTCTTCCAGAATTCCTGGAAGAAACTATGAAAGCTTTCTTTCTAAATAAAGAGAATTGGAGAAAGAATAAAAGAAGGTAAAATAAATCTATTTTTTCTTATTCTTAGCTGATCTAAAAGATAATGCAGTACAATACTAGCAACAATGTATTGAGTGACAACACATGGCTAAAGAAAATAAATGACAGGAAAATCTTCAATGAAATGGTAATATAAAATAAAATCAACAAGATAGAAATGAGATCATACACCATGATCAGGTGGGACCTATTCCAGGCATTCAGGGCTGGTTCAAGATTTTAAAAACAATCATTGCAACCCATTACATCAGCTGGATAAATAATATATATGTGCGCATGTGTATATATGTATAATCTTATCAATTTAAGCAGAAAAAAGTTGACAAAAATTCAAAACAAATCCATGAGCAAACCTGTCAGCAAACCAAGAACAGAGTTGAACTTCCTAAAGTTGACAAAAAACTTCTCCCCAAAATAAAAAACACTACAGATAATATCACACCTATTTGTGATAATATGAACAATTCCCTCCAAGCTTCTGAAGAAGACAAGAATGTCTTTTCTCTTCACTCCTATTTAATATGGTCAGTACTGGTCAAACCAGATAAGGCAATAGGTAAGAAAATGAGAGTAACATTATATACATAGATTGGAAAAGATTAATGAAACTCCTTTGTTTTTATATAATATGATTGTCTATATGGATTTCCTAATGTTAGTACATAACACCCTTTTGCAGATCCAAGATCCCATCCAGGATAGCACATTACATTTAATTACAATATCTCCTTAGTGTCCTCTGGCTATGACAGTTTCTGGTTTTCCTTTTTTTTTTTTTTAATGAATGTGAAAATTTTAGAGACTACTGGTCAAGTATTATGCAGCGTTTCTCACTTAGGATCTATTTGATGTTCTTCTCATGATTACACTGAGTTATAGGGTTTGGGGAGGAAGACCACATTTGGGAAATAAAGTGCCATTTTCATCCCATCGTACACATGTAGATTACATAATATCAACATGACTTACCAGTGTTGATGTTGAGCTTGATCACCTGGCTGCATTGAATTACCTTTGTTCCTGTATCAATGGTCATTTGATTGTATTTGCATGGATCTGGTTCTTGTTCTCTATTCTGTTCCACCGATCTACATGTCTATTCTTTTACTAATACCATGCTGTTTTGATTACAGTAGCTTTATGGTAAGCCTTGAAACAAGATAGTGTCAGTCTCTTAACGTTGTTCTTTAAAAATATCATGTTGGCTGTTCTAGCTTTATTCTTCCCTTCCACATAAACTTTAGAATCAGTTTGGCAATGTCTGCAAAATATTTTGATGGGATTTTAATTGGTATTATATTGAATCTATAGATCAAACTGGGAAGAACTGACATCTTTGCAAAATTGTATCTTTCAATCAATGAACATGGTATATCTCTGCATTTATGTATATATTTTCAAATGTTTACATCAGAATTTTTTTGTTTTCCACATATAGATCCTATGCTTATTTTATCAGATTTATCCTAAATAATTAATTCTTCTAGTGGTATTGGAAATATTTTTGTGTATGTAATTACAGATCCCAATTGTTCATTGCTGGTATATAAGTAAGTCATTGGATTTTTAAAAAATTTTTTTTTGGATTTTGTATATTAACCTTGTATCTGCAATCTTGCTACATACAATGACTTACTAATTTTATATATATATATATATATTATTAATTTTTAGAATGACTACTGGCAAAAATTCTGCTGAATTCTAATTTTTGCTTCTCAATAGGTACGGTTTATTTTTTTGTTTTTGTGTGTGTGTGTGTGCATATATGTTCCCCCCCTTTTATGATTTTCTCATGGCTTTTGGTTTCTGCGGTTTGAATATAGATATGCCTAGATTATTGTCAACCTGCTAGGAGTTCCCTGAGATTCCTGGCTCTTTGGTCTGCTATATGTCATTAATTTTAGAAAATCTTAGCATTTATTATTTTAAATAATTCTCTGTTCCACTTTCTTTTTCTTCTTCTGGCATTAGAATTCCTTGCATTTTTCACCTTTTGAAATTGTTTCAGAGGTCTAAGACACACTGTTCCCTGTTTTCATTCTTTTCTCTCTTTGCATTTCAGTTTGAAGTATTTTTACTAAACACTAATCCTTTCTTCACCTGTGCCCAGTTCACTTATGAGCATATCAAAGTCATTCTTCATTGGTGATATAGGAATTTTGATTATTAGCATTTCTATTTGATTTTTTCTTGGGTTTCCATCTCTTTTTTTCTTACATTACCCAATTGTTCTTACATATTTTATACGTTTTCCATTAGATCCCTTAACATATTTATCACAGTTATTTTAAATTATCTGTCTGATAAATCCCAAATCTGCCATGTCTGAGTCTGGTTCTGATGCTCCCTTCGTCACTTCAGACTGCTTTTTTTTTTTTTTTTTAATGTAATGTAATTTTCACTGAAGGCAGGAAATTATGTAGAAGATAAAGGGATCCAAGGTAAAGTAGACTTCAGGTGAGGTTTTATGCTATTCTGGATAAGAGTTCAGAATTATGTTTAACATTTGCTCTAGTTGTGGACGTCAGCGTCTTCAAATTCCTCTGGTGTCTTCATTTTTAACCCTTTTTTTGTCTTTAGATTTCCTTTAAAACTCCTTTTTAAATATACAC
Organism: Tamandua tetradactyla; assembly: GCF_023851605.1. Lineage (NCBI taxonomy): Eukaryota > Metazoa > Chordata > Mammalia > Pilosa > Myrmecophagidae > Tamandua > Tamandua tetradactyla. Next base: position 62,927,144 of record NC_135334.1, on the reverse strand, counting down.
TGGGCTTTGCCACTCTTTTATATGTAATCACTGTTATTATCAGAGCCCTGCTGATGTGGTTTTGAAGGAAAGCCTTCTATAAACTTATGATTAAATATCAGTTTTTTTGTTTTATGTTTTTTTAAAAAAAAATTTTATTGAAATATCTTCATAAGCCAGTCTTTCATTGGAGCTTTTTCCCTGGGCAATGACCATCATAAATGTCTCTTAGCTTTATTATCCCTTAGGTGAGACAGGAAGCCTAAAGAAAGCTAGCCTTCCCCCATCCTTAGATAATTATATATATATATATATATATATATATATATATATATATATAACGTGATATTTAGAGGTAAGTATGAAGCTGATCAAGTCAGCATTAAAGTAATTCAGAATATAGAGGTAAGGAAGACATTGTCTGTATTGTCTATATTTTAGAACCACACATATTCTTTGAGACCAAAGGAAGAAAAGTTTAGCTAGTCTGAAACCTAAATTTCCTGTAGCACATAATCTAACTCAACCTACACGTTAGCTCATTTGAACAACTGAAACACAGAGAGCCCAGAATAAGAAAGAGATCCTTTAACCATGTATAGCTTAATGTGATGCCTGAAAACATCCTAGAGTGTACTAAGCAGATAATCAAAAAGTACTGGCAAAGTCTTTGAGGGATGGGAGAAAAATATGGAACTATTACACTTTACCATCAATAAAGTTTGATACTGTGTCAAACTTTGGGGACATACAAATTAATAGGCCAAACCCTTGATCTGGAGGCTTACCCTGTGAAGCTGATATAGGTAGCAGAGAAGACTAGCCTACCTACAGGTATGCCTAAGAGTTACTTCTGGAGGACCTCTTTTGTTGCTCAGATGTGGTCTCACTCTCTCTAAGCCCAACTCTGCAAGTGAAATCATTGCCCTCCCTCTCTGCATGGGAATGACATCCAGGGGTGAAAGTCTCCCTGGCAGCATGGGAGATGACTCCCAGGGTTGACTTTGGTCCTGGCACTGTGGGATCAAGAATTCCATCCTGACCAAAAGGGGGGAAAGAAGTGTAATTATCAAAGTATCAGTGGCAGACAGAGATCAAATAGAGTCGAGAGGCTACTCTGGAGGTTGCTATTACTCAAGCTTCTGTTAGTCATTGCTGTCTATCACAACCTGCCAAACCCCAACCAGGACCATTCCAGCCAATCCTAAAGAACATCTAGGCAACATATAAGATTCCCAAGGGTTTCAGGCACTAGAGTAACTTCCCAGAAACCTACAACCTCCAGGTGGGTCTCTGGACGAGGTAAGTCCTGAAACCTATAGGTCCCAGCCTCTCTAGAACATTTTAATGTTCCATCTCTCTACCCCATGTTACTGACAGATCCTTCCAACAAGAAAAAGTTAGAATGGTCATAGCCCAAACACCCCTAAAGAGAGGGATAGAAAGATCAAAGGCGATGGTGGAGTTATCCAGAGAAGACTGGATTTAACAAATGAATATGATTGCTGAATCATTAAATTGTTATTTCTTTTAGTTTCCAGTATCTTAGAGCAGCTAGAAGTAAAAACCTAAAATCATGGAACTGTAAACCATGCCAAGTTCTGAAATATGTCCTACAACTAAATGTGGTGCTGTGCTTTGAAATTAATTGCTTTTTTTGTATATGTTTTCACAAAAAAGAAAATAAAAGTTGATTGTGATGATAAAAAAAATATATGCCTTCTAGCCTTCTATATTCTGGAGGAACTAAAGGGAAAAATCTGAGAGGATTGCCTGGTAGTCCATGACAAACTCTGGAATCTGTTCTGTAACTACTTGTTGAACAGTGCTTTGAAAACCATTGCTTTTTTTTTTCTTTGCTTTGTATGTATGTTATATTATATAATAAAAAAATTAAAAAAAAAAAGAATTTATCAAAATCACCACGTAAAGTGCTTCTACCAGTTTGTGGCTCTAAGAACTTTTGTTCCAGGTAAGGTGAACTAGGCTATGATTCTCTACATGTAATTGTCTAGATTTTGAAGTTGTGATTTGCCCTGATATCTCAATTCTTTGATAAGTCCAAGAACACTCATTCGTTTTCACTTGGTTCTACCTTTTTTTTTTCTTGGTGTAGGATATGAATGATAACTTCCAAGATCTTCACTTATCAGAACCAAGGGTAGAAACAGCAATATACTTTTTATCTAATGTGGGATACTTCTGCTGTCACCTTTCAGCTTCCAGGTTCTTGGCCTTGCTGCAAGAAAGAATTCAATATTCTGTACAGTATTGCATAGAGTAAGCAGGCAGAAAATTTATTGAGAACACATGTAAGAGGACAGGTAGGCTCTCTCACAGAGACAGAGGTGAGGGATGCAAGAGGTAAAAGGTAAAGTGAAGCAATTTGCTTTCATAGATTAGCTTTACTTATTCTCCCTTCCCTCTTCCTTGTTCAGGGATTTTTATTCTACCCTCCCTTCCCTCCAGGGTGGTGGCTGGGGGTGTAAATAGTGCATTTGGGTGAGTTTGTTGGCGCTACCTTTCTCCGGAGATGACTCATTCAGGTGGGGTCATTTGGCTTCAGATAGCTGCTGCTGAATGTTCCCTGTAAATGAGTAACCTCTGGGGCAGGTTGTCTGTACAGGACACAGGCCCTCCTGACCTTAATTCACTGGCCTTGCTTAAGGGTTCCTTCACATTTTTGCTGTGTTTTTTTTCTCTCCCGCCTCTCCCTGTTGTAGCCTGCTTCACTATCACTATGGATCTACCCTCAGAAAGGTTTGTTGGGGCACTCTTGTCACTGGATATAGCCTAAACTCAATTTTTCACAGAGAACACATAAAGACAAACTTTAATATGGAAACTGGAATTAAGACATAGATATAATGGATTCCCCTCAAACTGGTGAAAATAATTCTTAATCAAACTATCCATTCAACTGAAACCTGACGAGAAAGAGGTACACTTAGTAAAACTATCTATGACCAAAAAGATTTTTTGGGAACAGAAGGCTATGGATATAGCAGTCCTTACATCCCATGAAAGTACCATCTTGCAAAAAATCCTTACAATGAAATTATAAAGCTTCGATAAGTATGGAGAGCGAAAGAAGACAAGAAAGCAGGGTTCATGACCAAGAAAATGTCATACCAGAAAACAGCAGTTGCAGCTACTTTAACACAGGGTATTTCTAGTCTTTGGATCTTGTTGGACATGATCCAATAAGCAAACTTCATGAGGGTGGGGTTGCAGAAGATGAAACATGGTGTTTTTAGTTTTGCCTTTTTTTCCTTTTGAAGAATGGCTGGTCTTTGGAAAAGGGGTAATAGAGTCTATATCTGATGCTGGAGAGAAGTGCACTCAATCTAGATCTAAAGGGTCAAAATTATTAGACTCAGAAGGAACTTGAATTTACAACTGAAGGCATGAGAAGAAATAGAGTAAACACAAGGTCACATTCAACACACCGTTCTGGACATTGATTTACATCACAAGTTTGGGAAGCAAATGGTTTGAAAAACCATGGAATTTAACTGTGGACCAATTTTTTTTTCCCCAAAGTGGAAAAAATAATATTGTTACTTGGGAATAAGAGGGATTTAAGATGAGATTACCAATTGGGTAAAACCAAACTTATTCAATAATTTCAAGGCAACATGATATTTGAGAATAGTGAGACAATTTTGTCCCATGCACTGAGAAACAACTATTATTAAGGTAAACAATTCTAAGAGAGGGCCTAGGCAAGATGATAATTATTAAGAAACCAGGAAGGAAGTTAATAGGTAAGATCAAGACCTGAATTATATGGGGAACTAACTCCTATAAGGCTTAATATATTTCAGATTATTCTATTAACCAATGTTGGACAACATTTTTGTGAAATGTTTTCATTAGAAAAATCCTGAACTTGGTAATTTTACATCTTCTACTTAGAGTAAGCAGACCACATGGGCTGTAGTGGAATATGTCAAGAAATCAACTAGCAAGTCAATTGGTCATCAAAATTATTGGTCAGAAGGATCGACTCATGAGGTGGATAGGAATCAAAAAAAAATATGGGATAATTTTTTAATAAGATAAGCTGGACAATGTCCTTTAGAAAACATGTGTCCTCGTATGGAAATTGGTTTACCAAAGAGAAGGAGATAGCCCAAGGACTGTGCTTTTAAGGAACACTATTATTCTCACAGTCTAACCTCTAAAGGAAACTTGGTTTTCTAAAGCAATAGTATAATGAACAGGGCTTTCAGGGTGAGGAGTGAAGGCCTCAAAAATGTCCTCTGTTCTATTTCCCTGGTATAACATTTTTACACCATTTTTATGGGACTCACTCTCCTCTACATGATTTATAAAATGATCAAGTGAGGAAAAATGCCCAAATTTTCCTCTGAGTGACAGTCCCTTAAACCCCCTTATATGTCCAAATGGAGAACAAAATAAGCCTCAGAAAAGATAGAGCCATAAGCATGGCCACTTAAATGTATTTAACATGTATATAGAGTGAAGTTAAGACTTTTAGCCCAGTTTTCCTGACCAAAGAAACTACATGAGGTAAAATACTACAATCCTTGTTGGTAATTAACTGGATATTTGAATTAACAGTTTCTTGGTTTGTGTAAGATTTAGGTCTTTGACCTCCTAGCTGAATGCCATCTGGCCAGAAATATTCATTTACCTGAGAAATGTAAGGGAATTGCCTAGAAGTCAGGAAGAGTACTCTCATTAGACCAAAGGTCAGAGATATATCCCTCTATGGTGGGTATTCTGTGCATGCACATTGAGTCTACTAGGTAGATTATAAAGTTTTAAAATGTCTTCTGATAACATCTGCCCCTATGTGCAAAAAGTAGCCTTAAGAGATTCTTTATGGCATATTCAGAGAGGCCATAAAGTTTAGAAACACAGATAATATACAACCATATATTTTATGCAATATCAGTAAATGAACAATTTATTATGAATTTACTTGCATTTCCATACTTGGTGGTCTCTCTGTATATATAAGTCTTGAACTAGGTATGTCAAATTTGACTATCACTGATTTCCTTAACTATCTATGAGAATTAAACATATTACCTAAGCATGAAGAAATCCCATCTTCTCTAAGATGGGTTTTTGGTAAATTCTGCTCCATAGCGTAACTACAGAGTATCCAAACTGAGACAAAGAAATAATCTCTCCAGGTAAATTTAAATAAATTTGAATAAATATAATGTAGGTCATATGAGTTCAGTCATTTTTTCAAAGAATCTATATTTTTGTTCCAGTTATACCTGATATTCATCCAAGCTTGGAAGCACTGAACTCTAATAACATCCAGGGTTAATGAGGAAATATCTTATGTCAACCCATGTTCCAGGATATCCTTGCAATAAAATACTAATACCCAAGTTAATCCATATGCTTTTGTTTTTTTCTTAGAGCACCCAGAATGTGCCTCCATAGGACCAGAAGGTGAGAAAGAACAGTTACGCTGCCTCTCAAATGTAAACTGCACATATAGTGTCTTACCATCTTATCCGCTGTTCACAGCTGGCAACTGAGACTTAGAATACCATCACAACTCACTCAAACAGAAATACTGTAGGAGACCAAATTAAAATAATTTGACTCTTTCCAGTATTTCAAATCTCATTTTGTTCTTTCTTTATTTTTTCATTTTTTCATTCTTTCATAACATGAAACTGCTGGAAGAAACTAGTTCAGTTTTAGACATTATTGCCCTTCTCATGACTCCAGATCATCCAATTTCTGGAAATCTCAGCCCAACCATTTTTATGATGTCTTACCTCATGATATTTGCTCTAGATTAAGTCATTTATTTATTACCATATATTGCTAAATATATTAAATAGCAAAGGATGCCCATTTATTACTCATAAGTAAAGAATCTCTGGTCCAGAGGTGTTGAATTAGAGCTTTTCACTGTCCCAGGCTATTAGAAGAATGGACAGATGACCATGGGGCACTAGGACATGACCCTCCAGAAACCAAATTTTAAAAGTTCATTCCCAAAACTACATTTAAAAACAAAACAAAGAATAAGGGGGTTAGGAAGTGCTGGCCTTGATCAGAACTACTATCCAATTTGGTGGAATGAATCATTCTTACAAGTGGAGTAGAGACATATAAACCTGGGTAAGATAATTTGAGTAGCAGCATAGAGGGTCTTAAATGTCAGATTTAAGAGTTTGTGAAAGCTTGGATTTTAAAATTAGATGCATCTCAATGATGATACAGAACTCTTATTCCTAATCTCTTCTTCATAATCATGTTCTATACATTCAGAGTTCGTGTATGGTGGTGGGGCATGGTGACAGGGAAAATGCAATGGGAATATTTTCTGAATAAACATCAATAGAGCAGAGTATGCATAAGTACCCTTCTCCAGAGTATACACTTGATATACTCGATCTTGCTAAAATCTTCAAGTAATAAAATACAGCTGTTCTGGGAGCTTCTTAAGCATCAGTTATCTAGAAGGAAGGTTAAATTACAGCCCAGAAGATACATCAGAGGAGTCAAGATGAATGTACAATAGCCTCAAGATTAACAGGGTTTTAAAATCAGCTTGCACACCAAGGGACTATTAGTATATACTGCAGATTTCATTTAAAAAAACAAACTGAGCCAAAATATATATAAGCAAATGGGAAATTTAGATAAAGGGCTATGGGTACTTATTTGAGAAAAAAGCTATAAACATTGTGTTTGCAACAAAATGTAAAGGAACAAAAATTGTTTTTGCCAAGAAGATGTCTCTCTTGTCTTTTATTATTTTATTAACAGTCTTAAAATCTTAATTAATCACTAAAATTATATATAAGCGTACTGTGGAAACAGTTATACCTACTGTAAACTTATACTTACTCCAAACAAATAGACCTTATCTGTATGCATACTACAATTTCTGGAAGCTGCATTTTGCTTATTTTCCTTTTTTAAGAACTATTCCTCTAATACTGGCTTAGATAAGAAAACATAGATTCTCATTTTGGTTTACCACTATAAAACTCTAGCATTGGATAAGTCATTTTCATGGTCCTGTGCCTTAGCTTCTCTGTCTCAAAAATGGTAAAAAAGTGGGAAAATAAATCAAACTGAATACTGATGTCTATGCTTGGCGAAACAGTACATGTTGAAAGAAATATGATATGTAAAGGTGATATCTGCCCTCTAATTGGTGTCACTACTTCTCTCTGGAACTATACAGAAAGGATAATATGACTTACCCCAAGAGATTAGGGGTGATCGCATATAATATGATTATGAAAAACTCAAAAGAGAGATGGATATTTTTAAATCAAAATACAACTCATTCTCATCATTTGATCTTCACAATAACTCAAATCAGGTTGTGGAAATAAATGAAGCCTACCAAAATGAGAACAAACATAGGCTATTTATTCAGAGCTTGCTATACCGAAGGGGTCAGACACGAGCACTTGCTTTTGGCAGACTCACAAGAAGTAGAAGAGTGCAAACAATTTACAGTGGCAAAAAGGGGATATTTCAGGTTTTGTCCAATTGGAGGCTATAAACCTGAGAAAGCTAGAGGTTGTCTAATCAGAATCAGGGCAGCCTATATCACTGTTTAGGAAAGCATATTTGGCTTTGTCCAGTGACCCTAAGTTGGATAAAGGAGCAAAAATAAGAGAAGCTGTCAGTTATTGATAAAGTCCTGGCTATTTAGGGTCAACTGTTGTAGGGACTGAGTTATAGCTTCCTGGATTGGTTGCATTAGATAGCAGTTCAGCTTCCTGGACTGTTGCTGCTGGATGTAGGTCACAGTTTTATTTTTATATATGGTCTGGCCATTGTCCATTTGCATATTCCATCTCTCTAGGAAATCCAACAGCAATATCCACATTAAATGTTATGACTGAATAAGTAGAAAACTAGAAAGCAGTGGAGCCTGAAATGGCGGCCAGTTTGCTCTCCTCACCTTCTCAAACACTGTTTTGTTTGCATTGGAGTGTCAGTCAGGTCACTCACCCTCTGTGCTCTGCATGACCTTCCCTAGGCAAATCTGACTTAATTGCTTCTTCCTTTGTATATCAGTTCTACCTGGAATATATTTCCATTGCAGCAATTATCACTTTGCCTTGCAATTGTTTGTTCATGGTCTATTTTAAAGGTCAGCAAGCTAGTTTCTGCAAGCTAATGTGTGGTCTGTTTTTGTAAATAAAATTTCGTTGGAACACTGCTATATCCATTCATCTAGGCCTTGGGGATGGTTACTTTTACTCTACAACAGTTGCACAGGTGAATAGTTGTGGCAGAGCCCTTATCATCTGCAAAACCTAAAACATTTACTCTTTGGCCCTTTATAGAAAAGACTGTCAATCTCTGCTCTATTTCATTAGAGTACAGGGACCGTAATTTTTTACTATATAACTCCAATTCTTGCCTAGGATTACCTTCTTTTCAGTACATGTTTATTGAAGGAAGAATGGAAGAAATTGAAGTGAAAGAAGGGTAGGCAACTACAACAGAAAATATCTGGATTTGAACATGTTTAACCTTTTCAACAGGCTTTCTTAACAAAAAAATAATTAACATTCGCTTTACTGAAAGGGAATGAATAGGAAAACAAAGAAACACAGCATCATCTACATTAACTACTCAATTTTTTTGAGGTCATATGAAAGTGGCCATAGTAGGTCACTTTAGCAAAATGATAACTACTAGGATGAACTCCCAACTTCTGTATACAGAAGTACCATTGGCAATATTTGCACAGATACATTTTCTGACTTCCTAGGGACAACTTTCAACATCTGCTTCATTTCTATCTTCCTTACAAACAAGCAAAGGTTTATTTCTTTTAAAACTTAGTCACACACAAACGCACTCTAAAAACACCCACACATGCTTAATTTGGATTTCAAACGGTATCAATGAATAATTTCACCAAAGATGATTTTTGAGTATTTTTTAAAACTACCTGCATTCAATTCTAAACTTCCTTCCCTAATTAGACTTACTTTTCAGCCCCAAATACATGATGCTATCTTTCACATTAAGCTGTGTACTCAAAAACTGCAACAATTTCCCTGATCACTTTAGTGTTGGCATATTAGCATCTAAATTCAAAGCTGAGACAATGAATGTGTTAAGGAGGCAATTTAACACCTTCCAACTTCTTTTTCCCTCTGCTGCACATCTTGGAAAATCAGCAGCATTTGTGCAAACATATATTTCACTTGTCAAGCTTTGGTCTGTGGGGTCTTACTTTGACCTTCATTAAGATTATCAGACTAAATCCCCAGGAACCAGCCTTGAAAGAAGAATGTGAACCAAGGGCCAATCAGAACAGCTTGTTATTTGACACATTTTTGGTTTTAATAAGAGAAAGAAAATTCCTATATCAACTAAGTTTTGGTGGATTATATTATGGGGTGAGGGTTATAAATTGTATCATTCCATGTCTTGACTCATATATAAGACTGGAGAATGGAAGTTTATCCAGTCAGTGAAGGTAATTGCTTAAGAAAGCCTAAATTTTTAAATGACTGAGGAATGATATGAACTTGTACTTCTAGGAGCCTTGCCAAGTGGCGTGTATCACTCTCTACACTCCTTGTGTAGAGCAGGCACATGCCACCACTCAGTTTCCGGGCTTCCTATCATGTCCAAGATGAAAACCAAATGGTTTGAGAAGGCATACAAGGCCTTTCACTATAAAGTGCTTGACTGCCTGCTAATTCCAGGTACTTTTCTTTATGCATGCCAGTAAAATCAGACTGCTTGCTCTCTCCTATAAGTGTGCCATTTCCCTTACTCTCTATTCCCTTAATAAACCCAATCAGATTTTAAAATGAGGAAATCATATTTAATCACTTATTAATTTTCTTCTAGCTCTAGAATCCTACTGAATTCAGAATCTAGATTCTTATGAGTACAAAGATGGAATAAAAATCATATTCTTATAAACCTCAACAGCCTTATTTTCCACAATCTCCATAAATTCTCCCTTGCAAGGCCAGTTTCAGTGCCCTAAAGCAAGAAACTAGAAAATTGCCTTTCCCAAAACATTTACTCAATGTGCTCCATTTCCTTCTCTTATATCATTTCCCCTCTCTATTACTGAAATCCACTCTTTCTTTCCCTCAAGGTCCAACTATAAGCACATAAAGAGGAACCCATTCTTTTCAGTGAATCCTACTGTGACTTCTCCAATGCAGATACCATTTTGTATGTATTTACATTCTATGCCTCCAAAACTTTGCCCACAAGGCTTTGCACTCAATAGCCACACTATATATTTAAAGGTGTCTTTAAGTTTGTCTTGCCTTAACAGATGGAAAGATCTCAAAGCCAATTCATATTTCACTACCCAACTTCCTCACTCTCCTGCTAGAACTCATTTTGTTTCTCAAAATATTCATAATGGAGTTGAACATGTCCTTACTTTATTTGCACATATATATTTATACACACATACATACACATACATACACTCACACTCCATGCCTGGATTTTCTACTCAAATTTTATCTTATTAAGGGAAGAACTTATTTTATTTATTTATCTTTGCATCCTCAAATTTTATCATCTAAGGGAAGGATTTCATTGTTTTATATTCATCTTTATATTTATTGGTACAGGCCTTAGCACTGTTAAGTATAAAATCCAAATTAGTAGAATAACTGATCATTTCACTTTTAGCAGAAAATCACAGCAAAATCTAGTGTTGGATTTCATCTTGAAACAGGGAAATAAGTAACTCTTATGAGTATTTTTAATGAATTCATTAAAGTTATTCTTAAGTCCATTTGCTGACCATAGTTTCCTGTTAGCAACAACCTTAAAATATTTGTAAGCAACATTTCTATGATACAATGGTAAACAATGCCACAGTTTCCTCTTGTCCTTTTCATAGACTGTTAAGAGGTGAAATAGCTGACAAAAATATGTTCAGAATTCCTACTGACTTTTTTAAACCCAGTGGGCTCAACTTAAAGAGCAAAAATTGAACTGTCCTCATGTTCAACCTAACAGAAGGACTTAATTTTCCTTAATTTTCTCTAAAGCCTTGGAACTTACATTTTATTTAGAAAAAAAAAAAGGAAAGGAAGAAAAAAGAAAGGCAAAACTTCCTTACTGTTGGTATGACAGCCTTATGTATGTAGCTGCTGCCATGTGGAACAGCCTTTGAGAAACACTCATTCTCATCAGCTCACAACCTTAAACATCACTTCTCCTCATCATCTGGAATTCGTGCTCTAAAGGTAGAATTCTCCAAAATTTGGGAGAACATTTCCATCTACATGATGAATCATTTTAAAATGTTCTTCAATTATACATGTTTTATACAGAGTATCACATTTAATATTACTATAATAAATCCTTAAGTCTCAGATTTTGCTGTAAATTGTCTTGCATAATATATGTGTGTACAGACATGCACACACACACACATACATACATTACCTCTAGCACCAAAAAAAAGAAAAGAACTGTGAAAAAGAGGAAGAAGAAAAGAAAGAAAAGTGGTGAAGGAACAAATGAAGGAAGGATTCCCTATAATTTAAACTCTATAGTTACTCTATCATTCCATATTTAAAGTGATATATACTTACTAAATTAAAATATATTAATAAACCAACATTTATTGAGTCCTTGCTGTGTTCATTGTACTTCATTAAGCTCCTGTATTAATTTTTATTTGGCTTGCTTCTTTTCTTTTCTTTTCTTTTTTTTTTTTTTTTGGCATAGGCAGGCTCCAGGAATGGCTTTTTAAATATAGAAGGCAAATCAATTAAAGGTAATTGATTTGTTTTATTTTTCACATTCTAGAGCTTTGACTAGAATTCTTTCATATTGTCAGTCTATTTGTATATTTTTAAAAGCTTGGCACTTGTTGGCAATGAGTTTAAAATGTTGATGGTTATACCTAAGCAACATTATCTTCTTGAGAGATGAATCCATATCATGAACTTTTTCTGTATTTCAAAAAAACAGTTATAAGAAGAGTGAAGCCACACTCCTGATGTAATCTATAATGAGAGAGTTGATAGCCCAACATTTACCTCACATGGGGAGATGCCTGGAGATTTAAGAGCCACACTTTCAAAACAATATATACCTAGTGCAGACAGTTCAGAAAAGAGTTACCACAAAGGATGAGAGGTCTCTAAGCCATGCCATTCGAGGAGCAGCTGGTAGCTCAGAGTTCATTTATTCTGAAGAAAAAACTTGAGGCTCATGATAACTATTACAAATTCGGCATTTAAAGATCTCTAATGTGGAATAAGAATTAGCAGAGCTTGGAATAATGGGGAGATCAATATAGATTATTCTTTTGATTCTGATTTCAAATGAGTGCTCTGCAAATTGAATGAATTATCCATAGGAGCTATCAATCATCCTTTGAATGACTGCTATAAGGAGAAATAGTTCAGAACAGAATAAGACTGCAATAGACAACCTTTATATTTCTTGAACTCAAAGGGATCTTAGAGGTAAACTGATTAATACCACTCCTTTCTACACCTTGCACTTTGACTTTCTAGATTAGGAAGTTAAAGTCCAAATTTGTTTTAACAAATGTCCCTCTGATAATAGAAGGTGGTGAAAAATAAACTGGTCAGGTCCACCATCCTAATATGACCTCATTATTCAATGCCTAGGACAAGGCACGTGACCCCAACAGACACCCAGAAAATAATTGGTTGTGACAATTTGAGCTCTGGGACTTTCATTCTACTGTTCTTTTATTTAGAGTTTTGATTGTATAGGTAATATTCTCCTTGAGAGTGAAAAACCAATCACATCTATTTACAATAGAACGTTTTTAGAGGTTATCATAGTTTTAGCATTAGAAATCTCTGGTATTTTGAGCGTTAAGTATCATACATGGATCTGAGTCCAGGCAATCAGATCTTTTCATTCTTTCCTATCCATGTTCACCATTGTTTTCTTTCAGGGATTAACCATCCTTTGCCTGGCTAATGGAGACAATTCTCCAGATGGTTTTCAGCAACCAGGCATTTCCAGGTTAACACCATGAGATCACATAATATTATGTTACACTTAAAAAATCATTACTGACTACTCTGCCTTCCATAGGATGAGTCAAATTCCCTCAGTATGACATAAAATATTTTTCAGACCTTTGAGATTTTGCTTCTCTAGTTACCTTTTACTATAATACTTGTGTTCAACTTGTCTCTCTATCAACAATTCATACTTTCTGGCACAGATTTTGTCATTTTTCTGTACTGCCCTACCTCTGTTCCCAAAGGCAGAATTCATATGTCTCTCCAATGTTTCCCCATGGAATTTTTAAACTTTTTGTTTCCTTTAATTATGAACTATTTGGTTTGTCTTTGTATTTTTGAACAAAATCAACATGATCATTGTGATAGTCTGAAAGGATGATGTGCCTTAGAAAAGCCATGTTTCAATCCTGATCCATCTTGTGGAAGCAGCTGTTCCTTTTTATTGTAGGTTGGAAACTTGATTATATTGTCTCCACAGAGATGAGACACATCCAATTGTGGGTATTAACTTTTGATTAGAGGGAGATGTGACTCCACTCATTCCAGGTGGGTCTCAATCAGTTTACCGGAATCCTTTAAAAGAAGAAACATTTTGGAAAAGCTTCGGAGCCATAAAGCCCAGGAAGCCAGAGACTGTGGGAGATGAAAAAGGAATATGCCACTAGGGGAGCTTCATGAAACCAGAGGCCCGGAATGAAAGCTAGCAGATGTCACCATGTTCACTGTGTGCCTTTCAAATTGAATGGCCTTCATCGGCCATTCTTGAGTGAGGGTAACCTCTTGTTGGTGCTTCAATTTGGACATTTTTGGACATTTTTATAGACTTGCTTTAATTTGGACATTTTCATGGTCTTAGAACTGTAAACTTGCAACTTAATAAATCTCCCCTTATAAAAGCTGTTCTGTTTCTGGCATATTGCATTATGGCAGCTAGCAAACTAAAACAATTACCACAAATGAAAGCTCAGCATAATGTAAATCTTCTCTGTCTCCCTCCACCACCATGCACAAACACTAAATGACATTTCACTGTTACAATGGTTTCTACAGCTCTGAGGTGATCCATTTAAATTTGTATTAAGAAAAATTCACATTTTTTTTCTTTTCATGTTCTGGGTGAAAATGAAGTATAAAACAAACTCTTTTTGAGAAGTTGTTATGATGCCAAAGCTAAAACTAAACAATATATAAAAAATGCTAGTTGGAAACCATAGGGATTTTGCAGTTATTTTACCTTTCAATTTTCCATCCTCCAGATACATAATAAATTTCTAATAAATTTGTGAATACTACTAAAGCTGGCTGTATTACTACCTGCCACTCAATATTTTAAGCTAGTATATAACTAACCATTATTATTAGTACATAATAAGGTAAAGTGGGCCATCACAGAGAAGACAGTAAGTGTGATTATGGCTTTATCAAGTATTTTTCTTTTCCCAAATCTGGTTCAACCTTTCTAAGGTAGTCAGCACTACAGTAAGCAGAGGAGATCACTGTCCACTGATTGTCCACCATTCCCCAAACCCCAACTCTCTTTGTTCAAACACTGATGAGAAAACAGGGTTTCCTTCACTTCCTTAGCCACTGCCTTGCATAGCCCTGCCTGCTAGCACCCAGTAACCCTGTGGACAACTGGAATAGATCACATTCTGCCATGATCATTGGAGATAACACCCTTCAGATCTCAGCCAGTCAACACCATGCATTAATGGGTATTCAGAGCAGTTACATCAAAGAAAATAAAATCACTATTAAAATAAATTGCAAAGCAAAAGGAATATAACTAAAGGAATAATGGGGAAGGAGGAGATAAAGAGGAAATTATTCAAAAAGCTGAATTCTTAAGAAAGAAGCAACAGAGATCATGTCATTATCAAATAAGTAAAAGTGTGAATTTTCTCCTTTAATATTTCTGAAAGTTACCACCATACAATTGCATCATTTGTTGCCCAGTAACCTTTCCCAATTGAACCCATTCTGTCATGTATATTTTTTTTCCCAAAAAGTTCAAAATTCATTGCTCCTTTGTGCAGAATTTTCCAGGGAAGTTGGTCATTTTTACTCTGTTCTCATAGTGCTCTTAGGCAGGTTCTGAAGTTCTCTTCTTTTTAAATGGGATAAATAGAGTATATTTGGTTTGTTTCTTGTTCTATTTTTAATAAAGCATATTTTTAAAATGATTATTACAATGGGCTATAGCTAATTTGACCTCATTCCTTTTTAGCAGAATTGGCATGATTTTGCAACCCCTCTCCTCTCACTTTTGAACATTTGGACCAATCACAGGAGTGTGGCTGCTCATTTGCTGTGTGCAAATTAAGAATAGAAACAAGTTCTACAATCAACCAACATCATCAAGTCTTTGCTTTAGCTGCAAAAGTACAAAGCAAAGATATGATACAAGTAATTCCTGTTAAGGTCAAATTATAAAAGAGGAGGTAAAAACAGCAATATATCATAAGGTTAAAATTATGGTATGTTTCATGCACTGTTTTTGAGAATTTGTAGCATGGTAGGTAATAGAAGAGAAACAGGGGTATGCACTACTAAATTCCATGCAACTTTTACTTTCCTTAATTTCATTATCCATCAGCCAGAGCTGTGTTTAGAGAACAGCTTAAGCTCTTGCTTCAAAATAAGAAAGAAAGAAAAAGAAAAGAAGGAAGGGAGGGAGCAAAGGACAGAGGGAAAGAGGGAAGAAGGGAGAAGGGAGAGAGAGGGGAGAATATGTCTCCACATTGCATAAACTTTGCAGCAAATTCAAAAGATGCGTGGTATACTCAGATTGCCTTCCCTTAACGATAGTTTTATTTTGGTGTAACTTGAATTTAATTATTTTCCCACGAATTTTCATATGTCAAAGTTCTTATTGAACACAAGGTGCAGCTAGCATGGCCTCTCCTCTATGAAGCTTTCATAAATATGTTAGCAAATTAGTTGTCCCATCATTCACTTTCCCCAGTACTTTTGACATGCCTATATTAGCATCTGCTAAATTACATTACATTATACTTAGTGGTTTACATGCCTTTCTCTTCCATGAGACAATAAGCCTAAGGGCACAACTGTAAGTCTGAAATAATAATTCAACAAATAAATGATTGAAATGACAAGTAAGAAATATAGAAACCAGGTATCTTTAGAGCTCAGGCAGGAAAGATAATTCTTTGAACACTTCATGTGAGAAGTAATATGAGCTGAATTTTGAAATAATTTGACTGGACTGAATGACACTTTGGAGCATTCATTCCTTCAACAAGTATTCAGTGAGGACCAATTATGTGGGTTAAGCACATAGGATTATTTGGAAATAAAAATGATAGTAGGCTTGTAAGGAAATCAACAAAATAGGAAGGAAAAATTAATGTGAAGAAAATATGCAAAAATGAATTTAAATGGAAATTCTATTATCACCATTGCCTTCAGCACATACTTACTGATTCACTGTTTTCATGCTAAGCTTCCAACACAGGGAAGTATTAAATCAATGTGAAATGTACACTCAAGTAAATCCAGTGAAAGTTGGACAGCATTAAGATTTAGATTGAGCTGTTTAATATATGCAATACTACTAAATTAGTGTTAAGGTTTTTTTTAAAACCTAATATATCATGTACACATTAAAATTATATGATATGTGAACTTCCATCCATAATTCTTTAATGGTTTATTAGAAAGAATAGTTATAACGAAACTTAGCTTAATAAATTTTCTAGGAAATGACACATTATTATTATTATGCTCCCATTTTTACATTTTGAGGAGATGCTGGATTAAAGTGAAAAGTTTTAAAAATGTGCCTTTTCACAGACAATTTTTCATCTTCAAAGCACAAGCCTAAACTGATACATAATCCTTATCAAGTATATAGTAACTTAATTTCATAGTTCCAAAAACTAATACAGTCATTTGGTAACTTTTACAAATTAACAGAGCACATAACCAATGTATCTGCCAGTATTCTAGTATCATGACTTTGTCTTTTATTCAATGATCTTGATAGGTCATTTACGTCCTTTGAGTTTTCTTCTCCTGTTCTGCAAACAAAAAGTGAGTTATCCCAGAATCTAGTCAATAATAAGCACTAAAATCTTCTTAAAAATTATACTATGGTTTATTTAAGCATGCATTTATACACATTCAATTTTATACTATGAAATAATTTAGATGTCCACATTTATGGTGTGAGACTTATCCTACCTTTTCCTTCTCTTTAAAATTATAAGTCTTAAGATAAATAATTGCAAACCCTGGAAATGTGGCTAGTACATGATTTAAGGTTGTAGAAGTGAGGAAGCTCTTTCAAGTGCTAAATTTAAAGACTTACAGTTCTTGGCTCAAATTCATTAAGTACTATGTGTATACCAGGATATATGAGATGTAAATGCCTTAGATCACTTTTCATCCTTGTAGCTATAAAATAAAATTTTGTAGAAGAAAAAAATATATGTCTTAATCTCAGAGCTCTGAAAAAGGAAACAACACTTGTAAATGACAAAATTACAAAATTTTTAAAATACAAAAAGCATTTATACATATATTAACACAATGATATATTTGGGGCTTTTCTAACCCAGTTAACAATAACTTCTTACATCTTTATCAAACATTATAGTTTTAAAATTGCTTTCACATATCTATTTTTCTTGATCCTAACATTCTGATTCCTGTGAGGTAGAGATCACCTTTTAATCTTATCCTTGTTTTACATATAGGCAAAACAAAGTTTAGTAAGTGTAAATAAGTGCTATAGCATCTATTCCCAAGACTTTTCTTTCAACACCTCTCCTCTATTCCACCTTGGCTCCTTAGACCAATGCAGAAAATTAGATGTGGGGTCAAAGGCGTCTTTCCAGAAATTACATGCACCCCCTCCCATATAATGTCCTTTTACTGGTTACTTGTATCAGTAAATTGTTTTTGTTTTTGTGGTTGTTCAAATTATAAAATCTATATCCTTTATTTCATCTTATCATGAATGTAAAATTTCTGACACAGAATTAAAAGTCTAGATCTTAGGGTGCTACAATGAAACAGGGAAAAAAGAAAGCTTGCTCTAAGAACTCCTTACCTAACCCCAAAGAGGTCACCAGAAATGAGACCCTAGGCATATATCCCCAGTGGTAAATGGATGCTTGTTAAGCTCAGGCAAATACTACAGTTCAACCAATTAACGGCAAAAGAGAAATCAGCTAGCAAAGCAGAGGCAGTTTCATGTTGCCTTCCTTGTCCCTCAAGAAGACACAGCCTAGATTAGTTTAGGGGCTAAAGTTGCAGAGTAGGATGCAGGGTTATATCAAGTCACATGACCACTAAGTCGCCTCACTCTTGGACATTTTTCTTGCCAATCCAAAAGGCCACATCTGCAATATCTCAAACATTCAACCCACATTTTAACTATCATGTCTCCTGGATCTAATACCTAGATTCTGGGAATTCATTTTAACCAAGAAGCCTGGGACTTTCTAGTAGAAGGATTACAGATACTTGAAGTTCATCCCCATTTCCAGCTCATACTCCAGTACATTTGTGATATAACAGGTGGAACAATGGGATGGGCCCACCATGTTAGCCCAAGCCTAAAACCCATTTCATGACATCAGTTATGAAAATAGTAGTCTGTGGCCATTATATGCCACATTGTAGTATTGTTATCAATCATGAGTCTATCTTCCCGATAGTAATCTCTTTTTTCCATTGCTGCTGTGGCAGACAAGCCTTTCTGTTCTTTATCCAAGCCAAGATTAGAGAGTAGCAAGAACAATACTAATAAAAGCAATAACATAATAACACTGACAATGACGGCACTAACTAACCCTTATATGTTGTTTACTACAGGCTGGGCATTGTTCCAGGTGACCGGTGCGGGGAAAGAGGGGTGGTTATAGCCTGCACGTCCACTCTGCGTGATAGGGACTCAGGTACTCAATTTTACAGATGGGGTAATTTAGAAATAGAGATGTTGTCCAAAGTGCCACAGCTAATAAATTGCAGAGCACAGATTTTAACTCAGGCCATTAGCCTCCAGAATCTATTTGTTAGTCCATTTTTGTATAAGTAACCCTATGTATTCATCTAGTTTTTAATCAGTGTTCTGGTTTGGAGCTGTTATGTACTCCGGAAAAGGCCATGTTCTTTTAATCCACCCCTGTGGGGGCAGGCTTCATATGGGTGGAACCTTTTGATTTCATTGCTTCAGTCGACATGTGACCAAGCCCATTCAAGGTGGGTCTTAATCCTTTAAGAGCAGATAGAAAGCAGAGATATTTGGAGAGAGTTTAGAGAGAGAAACGCCCCAGAGATGCTAAGAGAGGACCCGCAGATGCTCAGAGAGAAAGCCACTGGCATCAGAAGCTGAAAGCAATAGAACCTGGGAGCAAAGGTCCAGCAGATGCCAGCCATGTGCCTTCCTACATGACAGAGGATGCCAGCAGTCTTTTCTCAGGGAAGGTATTTTCCTCTTGATGCCTTAATTTGGACATTTTCATGGTATTAGAACTGTAAATCTGTAAACTAATAAATACCCATTCTAAAAGTCAACCCATTTCTGATATATTGCATTCTACCATCTTTAGCAAAACAAAACCAGTGATTAATTTTTTAAATACACCAGACAGTGTTCTTGACTCTGTAAAGGAATCAGACAGTACCAGTTTCTATAGCAGATACAAAGACATAATGCCAGCATTCAAAATTTTACAGTCTGGTAAATCACAGGTTAATATAACAGAATAATTTTAAACCAAATATGGTTACTGAAGAATATATATCATTAAACTAAGTAACAAGGATTACTTGGATAAATGATTAATTGAAAGAAATATGTTCCTCATGCTTACAACGATAAACAGGAAAAGACACTAATGGAACTGGAAGTGGGGAGATTATAGCAAAACAGTAGATGGATATTGGTCTATCCCCTTCTTTTTTCCTCATAAAGAAAAGTTATCAGCAGTTCCGATTCATGAAGACTAGCATGACAAAAGCGTACAATGCATGCTATACACCTTTGACTATGAAATTGAAGTCTACTATTTTGTTCAAGAAGGCTTCTATGTGTAATACGGAATATCTATGTGTTCAAAAATACTTAATTGAGGACTACTCTGTCCAACTGGGTTTGAGCACATCTCTGCATTTTGGTTCAGGGAATCAGACAATAAAGAAAAAATAAGTAAAAATAATACAGTCTGAACTGCTTTGGAGAAAAAATAAAAAAGAAAGGAGGTATGTGTATATTAGTGTGATAGTTTTAAAGAGGAAAGCCTGGGCTACAAAATAATATGCATTCATTATTGAAAATTCAGTAAAAATATAAATAACAAAAAATAAATTTATATAAACTCACTGACAAGATAACCACTATAAGCACTTTGGTGTGTATTAGTTTAACCTGCTTTAATGTAAATAAGATGTTTTGTATCATATGTTCGTAAAAATGATAATCATCGCCTACAGTTTTGTAAATAGTTTTCGTCTTCACAGTACATTTTAAATATCTATGTCATTATCAAATTCTTCCAGAGCAGATGTTCTCCTAAAGGTAAGAAATGAAGGGCATCAAGTAGAATCACCTGGAGCCGCATCCCTCTGAGCACCCACCACCATCCACTGAATAAGACCTTGTGGGCAATTCAGAGATGTAAGTGTTTTTTCGTTTGTTTGTTTGCATGAACAGACACTGGGAATCAAACCCGGCTCTCTGGCATGGCAGGCAAAAGCGAGTTAAGTGTATTTTGAACAAAAAAACCGTCTCAGGAGATCCTATACCCATCATTCCGGCCATGCCTCCCCAACCCTATCATTTCCATTAGAAAGCTCCTATTGTATAATATTTGTAGTTATTCAAAATCCAAGTATTAGTGTTATTTTTGCCTCTGGAATACAATTTGAAAAATAGTGTCTCGGCATCAAATTTGAATTTGTTTATTTTCAAATTTACCGGCCTTCTGTATTTCTTCTTTAAATGAAATTTTTAGTTTTTCATTTGTTTAGCACGTCTATGCATAAACAGAAAAATCCTTTGTTTTGATGTTATCTAAAAAAAGTTTCTTAAGAGATACTATGAATCTTTTCCATATTACTTTTGGTTAATGTAGCGAAATCTATCCAAAATTCCCTGCCTTCTTCAAAAGCATACAGGGAAAGTTGTGTAAAAGGAATCGCTAAAATTTAAATACACAAGAGGCAGCACACTGTGATGGAATGTATCACTGGGTAATATTTGTTTCCTCATTTTTTCTCATTCTAAAAATACTAATTAATTAAAACGTCTGAAACTGATTAAAATGAAATTATTTGATATTATTGTTTCACATTTTATGGTTTAATTTCCTTTATGTTACCTGGAATTACACATTTGGGAAAAAAAGAAACCCTGTCATAACTGTTTTCTTGATACATATTAAAACTTAACCATATCTTTTAGGCTGACCTTTCTCTTTCTGGGCTCACCAGTATATTTCCCAATTTCTTCCTTAGGTTAACTGAAAAATAATAATATAAGTTATAACCTTCTCAGTTAGTTATAAGGTTATAAGAGGGTTATAAGCCTTTGAGAGGGCTTTCTCAAAGCTCCCCCTGCCTCAAATAATTTGCATGTCATTTATCATTCATTTGTTCAGCAATCTATGACACATACTTAACTTGCTTTCTTATAATAAATGGAGCTAAATTTTGTTGTGAAAATTAGACAATGTAATATGTTAGGCGAGAACAATGATGCCCTTAAGATGCTTGAATTTTTTTAGCTAGGATCCTTCACAAATTGGCTAAAGCCCTCCTCTGCATGCTGGCTGAGAAACTCATAGTATATTTTCCTGGCTAAAATCACAAATGAGCCTTCTTTGTATGTATTTAGTAAAAGCTGACTATTATGTCATTGCACGCCAAGATATAACAGTGTTCTAATTCACAAAACTGAATAAAAATTTGTGTACATCCTAACAAACATATTTAAATTCTAACATAAAATAAAAATAATGGAATTGGACTCTAAAATATGCCCAGACAGTTCTTTTCAAAGCTAGTAGAAATTACAGGACAACAAAACAGGTTTTCTTTTGTTTTTTTAAGAAAGAGATATTTTAGTTTCTTACAAAATGCAAAACTTTCATTAAATATTGAAACCAAATTGGCCTTTAGGTATATGAGGAATTCATTAATTAATAAAAATTATTATTTAGCTTTGTGTTGCTATTTAGATATTTAAATTTTTTAGAAAAGCCATCCTAGATTTAACCAAACAGTAGCATCTTGCCCAGGGTTTTATGTTGGCCACTGAAGCTAAATGACCTTAGCCTAAAGGTTGAAACTATGTGACTGCAAATAATGTAATTTCCTCTTCAAAGATGACACTACAGATATCAGGGGCCATCCATGTGGATACAATGCTAGGGACATTTCTGAGGTTAGTCTGGATGTCTCCTTAGCACCCTAAGTCTCCTTGGCAATGGTATAAGCACAGAGCCATGTTAGTCATCAGTAGAACCTTTGCGCTACTCTCCAATACCTTCCACTTTCCTTGTTGTTTCTGTTTATCATCTCCAGAGCCTTAGCTTCTGTGGTCCGTTTCCAGTTTTCAGAAGCCCTAACCCCCAACCTATCCTTGATAGAACACCTTTTCCCTCAGGAAAAACATTTATTGAGATATACCATAAGAATGGCACTGTACTGAACACTGGAGGAGGAACATCAGCAAGATATTGTTCTAGCCTCAATAAGCAGTGGGTGTAAAAGAAAGGGAATACACATATAAGCATGCATTGTATCCCAGGCATGGTACTTACTGCTGTATATGAGTAATGAGTAATTAATGTGTTGTAATTCTTAAAACAACCTTCTGTTAAATTGAGCTGAAGACCAGTTACTCGAACCTCCAGTCTTCTGCTCCAGCTTTTGTAAGATTAAACCTCCTGATCACCCCCATGCCTGTCCATTTCCTTGAAGATGAGAAGTGGAAAATGATCTCCCTGATCTGCTGTGACCTATTTGAGTGCACCGATGCATCCCTATAAATCACAACACCATAAGTGAATAAATGCAACCCTGCTGGAAATTTATATAATATGGCTGAGAATGGGGCTCAGTCAGTCAGGGTGCTTCATGTAGATATTTAGCATTATTCTTAGGAATTAAATACACTGCGAATACTACAATGTATCAATAATTATAGTATGGGGCGGGCCACGGTGGCTTAGCAGGCAAGAATGCTTACCTGCCATGCCAGAGGACCTGGGTTCGATTCCTGGTGCCTGTCCATGTTAAAAAATAATAATAATAATTATTATAGTATGTTCGTTATAAACATCATTCCATAGAACTTAAACCACAGTTTAAGTTAAACCCATCAACACACAGCAAGTATGCGAAAGGCAGTGTCTATCAACTCCAAATCTAACATTTTAAATCCTTTTATAATAGATCATTTGTGGACCCTGGGAACTTAAAGGGCTGCCAGATACCAGAGGACAATTGAAGCTGAAAGGATATCATAAATCCCACGAAGTACGTCACGATATTCGAGTTCAATCTGGAGCACGGACATTGAGGTCCACACCCCTCTAACATGTTTCTCCCACTGGCATATCAGAGAGCAGCCCTGATTAGGCAGAAGCAATCTGTGATTATAGAACAAGGCAATGGTCTCTGAGCCATTTCTTCACAAGATTCCATGTCTCTCTCTCTCTCTCTCGCTCGCTCGCTCTCTCTCTCTCTCTCAGC
The DNA here is from genome assembly GCF_023851605.1 of Tamandua tetradactyla. Classification (NCBI taxonomy): domain Eukaryota; kingdom Metazoa; phylum Chordata; class Mammalia; order Pilosa; family Myrmecophagidae; genus Tamandua; species Tamandua tetradactyla. Next base: position 62,903,448 of record NC_135334.1, on the reverse strand, counting down.
CTTCTCCCTACAAATGCTCCTACTCTCAAGTTTTGGAATTTGAGGAACCTTTCCCAGATCTAGTCCTGTAGCCTCAATATCATCAATACATCCACAGGAAGAGCAAAAATTAACCTGTCCATTTCTTACAGTGCTTAGTAACATAAAACATATCACTACATGTATCATCTCCAGTTGGAAATCCCAGTATGTTTCAACTGATTTCATCATTGAGAATCTCTAGATAAAGGAGATTTGAAAAAATGAATGGAACTATTTTTAAAAATGTCTTTCAAAGCCTTAGTGTTTATCTCCTCTAAAACCTGGTAACTCTGGGCTATTTGAATCTTTTGATACACTTTATTACCTAAACCTATCATTTTCTCTTTGTATTCCTCAACCAAGGGTTTATTACAAGTTGTGAAACAAAGACACAGTAAAACTTCTAACGGGAAAAACTGCATAGGTTTTTAAAGGCACTAAAAATCCAAACCATAAATATCAGAGCCTAAGAAACCTTTTAGCACATCGATTCTGCAATCTTCCAGAGGTAGAGCAATAACTGAACCAACAGAATCAGTTGCTCTGAAATAGGTTATCTATTAATTTCAATTTGATATCTTTGCCCTGGGAATACTATTTGCTTTTGAGTGGATGCTATGGTTGTTTCCATTGAAAGATAAAGAATCTCTCCTTGGAAACATGCATTTAATAAATGAATGCCTCCTATGTTTGAACTAACGCACCCCCTCATACATCCACAGCTCTATGGCTAATAAAAGGAATTATGAGACAAATAGAAATGTAGTTTACTGTTGCAATAGCTAACACCATTACTTTCTACCTCAATAAGTAAATCAAGCATTTATGCCCAAAAACTACTTAAAAGAAAACTTTTCAGATTCGGTATTCTTCTGGCAGCATATAATGAATATTTTGTCATAGCAAGTAACAAATTTTATTACGGCACTAATGCTTAAAATCCATCTGTTTTCACAAACACACCATGAATACAGGAAAGCAATCATTAATCTTAAATGCACTAAAAATATCCTCCTAATATAGGGCTCCTAAAAAGGATTTCTAAATATCCAGGGCCTGTTGATGTGATGTTGTGTGCCTGACCCCTCAGTTTCAATTCGTTGGATGTTCAGAGTCCATATCCACCCTATAGACATCTGTAAAAGAATGGTACTCTTCCTCTGCAAAGGAAAACATGCTTACTTCATCTATAGTTTCACAATTTCTGAGTGGTAAGCAAAGGAATTGGGCCACAGAATCTTTTTATTCATCTAAATACCAATTCATTCCTATATCCAACAGGTATTTATTGAGCTATGTGTCAAACACTCTACTGGATCCTGGGGACTAAGAAACCAAAGACCCAGCCTCTGTCCCTAAGCAGTTCACAATTAAGTGGATACAAACAAAGCAGTACAGAGGGTATAGGGTATAAAGAGGTGTGCACTCAGTCAGAGGACAACAAAGCAATGTTTCTCCAAATAGGCAACATAAAAGGAAGGTTTCATGTAATCACAAGTACTAAATAGGTGAACAAGAGGAAGATAAGCATTCTATTAGAATTAATTTGCCTAATTATATCATTCTCCACTATTTTACAGATGAGGATACAAGATCTCAGAAAGATTAAGAAAATTAAATAGGACCACTCTGAACCAACCTACAATAGGAAAGAATTCCAATGATTGTGACCTCTGTGTTTTATGCATATGTATATAAGCACACAGATCATTCTACTATAATTGTTTAAAACTTTTCTTGACTGAATAACTGAATGATTAGAGTTCTGATTTTCTATTTGGGGATTTAATTTTATTTTAATTTGAAACCACAGCTCATTTCAATTGGTTGAGTCATATCTGGAAATGTTTTTATTTGTGTGCTTACTTCACAGTTAAACAAATAACTAGCTAGTCAACAGAATTGGAAGGGAGGACAGAGAATTTTTTTAGAATAGTGTCCATTTATATTCTATACCCTGAATATATATCATAGGCATAGAGAGATAAACACAGATCGGTGGTATGTGTTCTCCAAAGTCAGCATTAAAACTCTCCTTTTACAGATGCATCTCTGAATCATTCATTTAAATCTAGTTAAAGAGTCCTCTGAGATGAAATTAATATGATGTTAATAGTGATGTCAGAGAAATTAACAATACATAGAGTGGTAGATAGGTAGATGTTTACCACCCAGCTCCCAGAGGAAAATTTTGATTTTTGATGTTTACCAATATTGTCATATAAATATGGCCAGTATGATTAAAATTTAGCATTCCACTGAAAGTATCTAAAGCATCTTATTAGATTTACCCAAAGCAAAATAAGTGTCTAACTTGAATTATAGCTGAATGATAGAATGTCACAATCCATAAAGGTTTAAAATCATTACTCTAAGACAGCTGCTCTCAAAGTGTATTCCACTGACTCAACGGGGTCCTCAACAACCTTCCAAGGGGTCAGTGAGGTCCAAACTATTTCTAAAGTAACTTTTCAACATTATTTACTTTTTACTTTGTGTTGCCATTTGCATTAATGGTAGGTAAAACTAGTGGCGTTCAACAGAACTCAATTCAGAGGCACCAAAAGTACCATCAATCTTTGTATTTTTCAATGCCACTCATTTGCATAAATGTTTCCCTTAATAATGCACTGAATGAAACAACAAAACATTAATTTTCTAAAAAAAGTTAGTCCTTGAGTATGTCTTTAATATTTGGTATAATGAAGTATAGATATTTACAAATTATGTCTGATGTCTATAGAGGTATGACAGTTATCTTAGATGAAAATTTCTGCTCAATTGCCTTCGCTGTGAGCCAAAATAGCCACTTTTTTTTTCATAGAATCCCTCTTTTACTTGAAAGAACAACTGATGGTTACTCAGATTGGGATAACTGACAAAAATTTTCTGAAAAATGTATGATGCATGTCTGGCATTTGGAGGAACGCGACTAACATAACATTATTTCTTGTCAGTGATAAAATTTGAGCTTTCAAAAAAATTAGAATTCTGGAAAACTCGTGTTACCACTGTGGGCTTGACAGCTTCCCAATACTTAAGATTTTTCTAATGAGATTGGTGGTGATATTAATGAATGCAAATTTTTGATACAGTATAATGAAATGTGTTAACAGTTGGAAGATCAGTATAAGACAGTAAAACATTATTTTCCAAATTGAAAATTCATGATTAAATAAGGCTTGGATTAAAGATCCATTGAAAGTGCAAGATAGATTAGTGAATTTTAATGTAATTGAGTACCAAGAGTTTATTGATATGGATTCAGATTCTGCATTGCAACAACCATTTAAGCAATCTCTACTTGTCAAGCTTTGGTGTAGCATCTAAATAGAATATCCATAATTATCTAAAAAGGTATTAAAATCATGCTCACTTTTCCAACAACGTATCTGTAGTTGGACTTTCTTCATATATTTAAACCATATCAACATATGCCAGAATTTGAATACAGAAATTCTATAGGAATTCAGTTGTCTTCTATTAAGACAGGCATTAAGAAGATTTACACAGATGTAAAATAATGCAATAAACATTCTTGCTATTTTTTCTTTGGAAAAATTTATTTTTATTAAAATGAGTTATATTAGCATACAATAGATTTATTTATTTATTTATATTTATTTTTTTTCTACATGGGCAGGCAATAGGACCCAAACCCAGGTCTCCAGCATGGCAAGTGAGAATTCTGCCACTGAGCCTCCATCGCACTACTCTAGATTTGATTTTTATTCTCAAATAAATTAAATATATATATTAAATTTCTTAGTTGTAATAGTACACATATGCATACCTACACATATATCCAACTATAAAAAAGGTCTTCATAGTTTTCAACAATTTTAAGATTGTAAATGTGTCCCGAGATCAAAATATTTAAGCTCCATTTCTCTTTGAGTTGTACAGAATCAAGTTTCCAAAAATTAAATGTGTGCCAAGCTTTAAAAATAGAAATAGTGTCACAAATGGTTCCAGTATCTCAAACAAACACTCTGAGTGAGAATTTATTTTCTAGAAAATTTCAGGACTATATGAACATAAATTTAAATCCAAGTTCCAAAGTCTAAGGTACGCACACCTTTACCTCAAGGCAATAACTGCCTTCCTACCTATTGACTATGTCATATTTATAACTTCAGGAAAGATTTTCTCACCTGTAAAATCTCTGGAAGAAGTAGATAAAAATAGCATGCCTCATAGGGATGGTGTAATCTTTAAATGAGGAACATGCTTATCATCTGATGTGCTTTAGTTGAACTATTTTATTATTATTTTAGTTTTTCAGTAGTTTAGTATTTTATTACTGTTACAACTATTCCATTGGTAACTGGTCATGTAGCTTCACTTATTTATCAAATATAATATGGAACACAAGTGCTTACAAGAAGCATATGCCATTACTGTATGGAAAATTCTTCATTATTTTATGAATGTGCTTATTAGCATTTAACCTACCTTAAAGCCAAAATTCTTCCCTGAATGAGGCATTTTGAGTGCTATAGGTTCACTGTAAAGAGTCCTGAAACCACACAGACTTGGTCTTGCCTGTCTAATGAAGGACAATTGGCATCTGTAGCTGCAATGTCTTTGACCTGCACAATACAGATGCAGAAAATTAAATCTGTTTCTCCAGAAATTCTTCAGCTTCTTCTATTGGACATTGAATTTGTCACATATGAGTTGTGTTGTCAATGACAAACCATGGAACGTCAGTTTCTTCATCTATAAAATGAGGAGACTAATGTTTTTTTACAAAGTTATGAAATCTGAAGAAATTATGTAATAACCATACAGAATACATAGCCATTTATTCAATTGCAATATATATGGTGCAGACTTAATGTGGAGAATCATATTAGGTGTTTAATGTACCACTGTGAAAAATACAGATGTGCTAGGTGCTCATAGGACCTAAAGTCTAGAGAAGTCACCCATAATATTGTATCTTGGGTAAGTATCCTATGTATCTTTGCTTGCAGCTTTCCCACTGAGTGCTGATGCTGAGAAAAATCAGTTATTAATTATTCACTACTTTATTTGCTGCTTTTCATATTATAATAAGGCAGAGTATTTATTCACTTTTCCTAGCCTTTCTTGATGATTGGTTTTATGAACCACCATTCTCGTCCTTCGAGATTTTTGCCTCCAATCACCTATTCTTTGCAAAGTATATGACCAACAGGAGAACCTTTCTATGTATAAAGGAGTTTTGCTTCCTGAAGAAACAAATTTTTTTTTTTAATGAGGGAGTACAGTGCAGGTCAAAGATACTTTGGCTAGAGGTGCCAACTGTCTTTCATCAGACATGCAAGCAATCAATTCAAAGGCAGTTTTAAAATCCTAACTTTATCCCCAAGAGCTCGCTGCTGCTGGCATAAACTGATACACAAAGGCTTTAAAGAGGTAATTAACAGATAATTAAATATTTATGCCATGCATAGGCAAGGATCTAAGTGCTTTGATAAGAGGGTAAATTCAGGACTTGCTGACTTTGAATAGAGATGTAGTTGACACACTGAAATTCGAGGGTAACCAAAAGGACCCTGCCTCCAGATTTTGACCATTTGCTCTTAGAGAAGTAGATCTATGTTTATTTGAAAAACTAATGGTATTGTGTATCTTTTTTGTGTCAGTTTGTGAGACATAAAAATGAGTTAAATGATTTCACTTTCATGAACTTGTACTTCAGTATCAGAAATGCTCTGTGATTTTATATATACTATGATGATAGGAAATTGTTAGTTCTACTTAAAAGACTGTGAAGATGGTGAGGAGAGGATTTCAGAGGAGGTTGTATTTGAGCTCAGTCCTGAGTGATTGAATGGTGTTCAAGGGTAGATGAGTTACCGAATGGATTTTTAAGGCAGAAAGACAGACACCCTAGGGAAGTGAGGTTTGGCAAAAGAAAAAAACAAGATCCTATGCATAGAACCACACGGCCATGATCAGGTACCAAATTTAGAGTGTTTATAAGTATGTGCACGTGGTCTGGGTGGAGTTTAGAAAAATGAGAAGAATATAGAGATTTACGAAGGGCCAATTACAGGAGGCCCTGGATGCCACAGGAAAGAGGCTAGACCTTGTTCTCTTTTAGAACCACTGAAGAACTTTAAACAGGAGTTTGTTGTCCAAATAATTCTGGTTCTGGAAAGAATAAAGGTTATGAGATGATAAGACCAGAGCTAGGGAGAACCTCTGGAGGTTAACTGAATTAATTTTAAACAATTTAGGCATTCTCAGAACTTGGGCACAGATGGTAAACAAGTGTGATAAATGAACGAATGTTGGCCCAGTTGGCACCTACAACTTCAACGTGGAAATTTTGCTTAAAAGTATAGATGTGCTATTTTTAATAGTGTGACCCTTAAGCAATTCTCATGCATTAAGATAAAAACATTAACAAAATAAAAATAAAATTAGGATCTTGCTGACAGACCTGAAATTACAGTTAAGGATAATAACAGTAAATATTTATGTAGTACAACGAAGGCTTTCCCTGAATCAGTTTAATACCCTGAAAACTGCATTTCCCACAGACTCCTTCCTTCTATATTTCTTGGTACAAAGATAAAAGTATTCAAGATATAGAAGGTATAACAGTGGCCATTGCTCTCTGAACTTCAAGGTGGTCATGACAGTATGCATATTCAAACACTGCCTCACAGTCACAAGATTTCCTATTTCTATACCATTCCTACATTCAGGTTTTTCCCAACTGAGTCAACTAAAAACTACCCCATATTCACCAAGAGATGTTTGAATCCACAGCCATATAGGTGGGAGCTAGACAGGCAACACAGCTTCTGATGATCCACTCGATAGCTCCCTAGTAACAGTCCTTCTTTGGTGGCCAGATCTGCTTGCTTTCTTAAATTGACTCTAATTCCAACTTCTCTTTCTCTGATTTTCCAGCTTCTTCCATAATTTTGAAATATCTAATTATTGCAATATCTCTTTTATCTTATACCCTTCATACTGAGCCTACTTCCCCTACTGAACTCTGTTACATTTTTTTTTTGTATCAGGAAAGTATGATCTATAGAATGTTCATAGGGCCAAAATCAAGGACTATCCTTTGACTCCAGAGTCAGAGAAATGAGAACCTGTGCCAGCCAGGATTTCAGAAATTTTCCAGAGTGACTGCTCTGGACTTACCATTCTTCCCCATTTTTAACGAGAGTATTTATGGCAGTTACCTTGTGCTTATCCCATCATTGAATACTGAATATACGAAGGGAAGATAATTCCATTTTCTTTCCTGAGAGAGAGAAGATATACTGAAGAAGCCTCATCTGTACTTGGACCTGATTCAGAAGATGAACTTTAGGGTCTGATGCAATGGCTAAATGAGATCTGAGAATCTGGAGGAGTGGGTGAGTTTGTTTTGATTGTGGAAAGAATGTGACTTATAATGCTCTTAGAAAAGAAAGTGGTAGATTGTTCGCAATATGAGTTTGCCGTGCTTTCCATCAAAAGGCAGAGCATATTTTTCTGCCCCTTGAATCTCGCCTGTCCTTACAATGGTTTGCAGTCGAATTAGGGGGAAGTGACATTGTTTGATTTCTGAGACTAGGTCTTAATATGTTCAGCAGCATCTGTTTTGCCTTTTTTGAAATGCTGTGCTAATACTACCATGCTTTGAGGCAGCTATTGATGGAAAAATAAATGAAAAAGGAAGACCAGTCAATCTAGTTCTCCCAGTTGTGCCCATGTCACTGCCACTAACAAAATGCCTACCCAATCGATCTACAGGAGAGTTTGAAATAATTTTTTTTAATTGTCATTTTAATAAGCCAAGTTTTGGAGCGGCCTGTTATGCCACAATAACTGATTCAAGCTCATATAATATGGACAGCTCTGTTCTAATTGCTTTTATATAAGTTCATTCTTTTAATGTCAAAACTATTTTATAAAGTAGATAGTACAATTATCATCATTCCATTTTATTGAAAAGAAACTTAAATCATGGAAAATAAAATAATCTGACCAAAATTATATAGCCTATAAATCATGAAATTGGGCTTTGAAGCCAGGCATTCGGACTCCAGAGGCCTTGTCCTTAAGTACCATGCCATAATGTTTCCTGACAGTCGAAAATGCATGGGTTCTACATTCTTATTCTAGTTCTGCCATATATCAGTTCTATAAAATGATAGGTTCAGAAAAAATTATATTGTTCTGCATTTCAGTGTCCTAGATTCTATGTAAATCAACTCCCTTCTGTTAACAAAGTCTTCTTTTAGAGCAGGGATTGACAAACACTTTCTTGACACATGAAAATTACAGAGATTCAAATGTTAGTAGCCATAAATAAAGTTGTATTGGATCATAGCCACATTTGTTTGTTTATGTATTATCTATGGCTGCGTTCACACTACCAAGGCTGAGTTGGACAGTCACAATATGGACCATATGGCACCAAATTCTAAAATATTTAGTATTTGGTATTTTACAGAAAAAGTTTGAAGACCCTGATTTAAAGAGACCATGGAAGTGTTAGTTACATTTTACTATAAGCATCGAGATAGTAAGGACTGCGATTACCGATACTGATAATCATTTCTGAAAATGAGGAGGAGGAGGGTCATCACCAGTACCATATTTGGTCTTTTTTTCCCACAGTCTCCTGGGTTGAACCATTTCTTGGAAAGGTCACTTCTAAAAATTGCCATTCAATCATATGTATAGTGACTTCCATTCATTTCAACCCTAGAGTAAAAATGCATTCTCGCCTTTTGTGGAAACTTTCATGATTTCTGGTGATTTCTAATGCCTTAAGATGGTATACAGAAGCTGGGTGTGTGTGCAAGACATTGATACTAATCCAACAGTCACTGTCCCCACCACCCCCTCCTTTGTGCAATGATAGAAAGGTTATGGGCTGTTCAATACAGCAGCCATTACCTACCTGTTGCTACTGAGACCCTGAAATAAATGTGGCCAGGGTGGCTGAGGAGCTCCATTAAGTATTTTATTTTAATTTCAACTAGTTTAAATTTAAATAGCTACATGTATCTAGATTTTAATAGTTACATGTAGCTATGTAAAATAAAATAGTTTATTTTAATTTCACTTAGTTTAAATTTAAATAGTTACATTTAAATAGTGCTAGAACACTGTGCAAAAAATTTCCAGATATTGCTGAATACCTCCTTGTGGTGTAGTTTAAAATGTTTCTCTGCTCTTTTTATTTCCTATAAATTTGTGGTTGGAGGTTTGATCAGATTTGGGTGTTTTTGCTTCTTTGTTTGTAAGATGTCCCTATAGGTGGTTTTATGTTCTTCCTTCCAGAGGCACATCAAATCTGGTTCTCTTTCTAGTTATGACATTAGTAGCTCTGGATGTTCAATATCTAGGTTTGTTAGTTCATTAGTGCACTTAATATACGCAAGGCAAGTTAACAGTGATTATTTCCCTTTATTTATCAGTTCTCAAACTAATGACGGCTCTCTACAATTTTCCAAAAAATGAATCTTAGGATCATCTGCACTCACTCATATATTAATATTTAATGTATTTTCATCTATTGCAACTATTATTATTAGCAATGATCATAGTTTCCTATATTTATCTCATGGGGGCCTTTTCAAGTTGGCTCCCTACTTGAAAAGTAAGGTCATCACCTGTACAATATTCAGTACTTGGTCCTTTTAACATGACCCTAATAATCTTCAATAGTTTGCCTTTTATTTCTAACTGCTTCTTATAATTATTTTCAGGATAATATAAATTACATGAACATTTTTATTATAACAACACTATCTATTTGATTACTAATCCAATCATCATTTGCCTCAACAGAATGATTAGACATGCACAATAATTGAATTTATTTGTCTCTGAATGGAATCAACTTTGGTTATATAAAGACCACATCTTTAAACATGTTTCTTAATCTGTTATTTTAATGCCAAATTTATCAAGTATGTGCATTTTTTATTTGCTAGCCTGGTTCTAAACTTAAGTATTTAGACATATTAACCTCCATTTCTGCTTCTGTTCTAACAAATGTTAGAGGCCAGAATTTTTATCGGAAAATTTAAAACAAATTAAAATCAACTGACATTTGCTAGGTTTGGGAGAATGTTTTTGCTTTCATACCATTATTGTATTTAATCCTTATCAGAACTCTTGATATAAGCAAAATTAATGATCCAAGTTTTGAAAATAAGTAAATTTACTATTAAAGATGTTAAAAGGTTTTTCTAAGACAAACAACTAGTAAATGATCAAGTCACAACAAGAATTCTAGTTTTCATATGAATAATCTTTCCACATGCCTGGAATAGGAATTTAGTATTTTAAGTAATCTCTACTGAAAATTACTTAAATGAAAGTTGAAATTGCACTGAAGACATTTTTAAGTCTAAATTTTAGGTCAATTAAAAAAATTAAGACATCTACAACTTTTTTAAATGCAATTTTATTGATATATTGAAATCATGATAAAGAAATCATCCAAAGTATACATCAGGATAGAGCATACAGCCCCATGATCAAATTTAGAACATTCTCATTACACCAGAAAATAAATAAAAAGAAAAAAGAAAACCCTAATCCTTCCATATTCCTTATCCCCCCATATCATTGACTCATAGCTATGGCCGTTGATGAAAGTGTATAAAAATATTATTACTGTTAACTATAGTCCATCGTTTGCAATAGGGACGTCTTTTCCCATATAACCCTCTATAATTAACTCCTCAAAACAGTGTAATACAGTGCTCTAATTCATGAAGTAATTTTTATATTTGTACAGTTAATCACAGACATTATTCGCCACAAGATCCACCGTGCTATACATGGCCACATTTTTTAAACTCCAACTTTCCTTCTGATGACATACATAACTGTAAGCTTCCCCTTTCTGAAACATTTACATATCATTCAACACTGTTAATTATTGTCACAATAATGTGCTACCATCACCTCTATCCGTTTCCAAACATTTACGTTCACCCTAGTTAAACATTCTGCACACATTAAGCAACTACTTCCCTTTCTTCAGCCTATTCCATATTCTGGTAATCTATACTCTATACTTTGTACCTATGAGTTTACACATTATAATTAGTTCATATCAATGAGATCATGACATTTATGTCCTTGTTTGTCTGACTTATTTCACTTCATATAATGTCCTCAAGGTCCATGTATGTTGTCACATGCTTTAGGACTTCATTCCTTCTTAACTGCTAAATAATCTTCTACCATATGGATATACCACATTTTGTTTATCTATTCATCTGTTGGTGGACACTTTAATGCCCCTATGAACACGGTGTGCAAATCTGTTTGCATTCCTGCTTTCCGATCTTCCGGGTATATCCCAAGTAGTAGAATTGTCAGGTCATACGGCAACTCTGTATTTACCTTCCTAAGGAAACACCAAATGTCATCCACACAGATTGTACCATTCACATTCTCACCAGCAATGAGTAAGTGTTTCTATTTCTCTACATTCTCTCCAACACTTGTAGTTTCCAGTTTGTTTAACAGTGCCCATTTTAGTAGGTGTGAGATGATATCTTGTGGTTTCGATTTGCATTTCCCTGATAGTTAAGGAAGCTGAGAATCTTTCCATATGCCACTTAACCATCTGCATTTCCTCTTTGGAGAAACATCTAGTCATATATTTTTGTCCATTTTAAAATTGGGTCATCTTTTTATTGTTGAGTTATAGGATTTCTTTATATATTCTGGATACAAACCTTTATTAGACATGTGGTTTCCAAATATTTTCTCCCATTAAGTCTGTTGCATTTTCATACTTTTGAAAGAACCCCCCCCAAAAAAGTACTGAAGTATTTGATTTTAGTAGTTCCCATTTATCTATTTTTTATTTCATTTCTTGCGCTTTGGGTGTAAAGTCTAAAAAACTACCACCTATCACTAGATCTTGAAGAGGTTTCCCTACATTTTCTTCTGGGAGTTTTATGGTACTGGTTCTTATATTTAGGTCCATGATCCATTTTGAGTTAATTTTTGAATAGGGTATGAGATAGGAATCCTCTTTCCTTCTACTGGTTATGGATATCCAGTTCTCCCAGCATCATTCATTGAAGAGATTGTTTTGTCCCAGTCGAGTGGGTTTGGGAACCTGATAAAAAATCAGTTGACCATAGATCTGAGGGTCTACTTCTGAGCTCTCAATTCAATTCCATTGATCAATATGTCTATCTTTATGCCAGTACCCTGCTGTTTTGATGACTGTGGCTTTAAATTATATGTTAAAGCCAGGACATGTGATACCTCCCACTTCATTCTTGTTTTTCTAGATGTTTTTGGCTATTTAAAGTCTTTAACCCATCCAAATAAAATTGATAATTAGCTTTTCCATTTATGCAAAATAGTTTGTAGGAATTTTGATTAGTATTGCATTGAATCTGTAGATCAATTTGAGTAGAAATGACATCTTAATCACATTTAGCCATCCAATCCATGAACATGGAGTGTCTTTCCTTTTATTTCTTTGTTTCCTTTTAGCAATGTTTTGTAAGTTTGCTGTGTACAAATCCTTTACATCCTTGGTTAGGTTTATTCCTAGATATTTGACTCTTTAAGGTGCTATTGTAAATGGAATTTTTTTCTTGATTACCTCCTCAGATAGCTCATTATTTGTGTATAGAAACATCAATGATTTTTCCAAGTTGGTCTTGTATCCTGCCATTTGCTGAAGTTGCTTATTAGATAAGTAGCTTTGCTGTCATTTTTTTCAGAATTTTCTAAGTATGGAATCATGTCATCTGCAAAAAGCCACCATTTGACTTCTTCCTTTCCATTTTGGATGCCTTTTATTTTTCTTTCTTGCTTAATGCTCTAGTTAGAACTTCTAATACAATACTAAAAGTGGGCATACTTGTCTTATTCCCAATCTTACAGGGAAAGATTTCAGTCTCTCACCACTGAGTATGATATTAGCTTTCAGTTTTTCATATATGCCCTTTATCATATATGTTTGAGAAAGTATACTTTGATTCCTACCATGTGAAGTGTTTTTATCATGAAAGGATGGAGAATTTGGTCAAGTGCCTTTTCTGCATCAATTGAGGGTTTTTCCCTTGTAACTTGCTAATTTGGTGTACTACATGAATTGATTTCCTTGCATTGAACCACTTTTGCATGCCTGGAATAAAACCCAGTTGGTCATGGTGTACAATTATTTTAATATTCTGATGGATTCTATTTGCAAGTATTTTGTTGAAGATTTTTTCATCTATGTTCGTTAGAGAGATTGGTCTAAATTTTTCTTTTTTTTGTAGCATCTTTATCTGGCTTTGGTATTAGGGTAATGTTGGCTTCATTGAATGATGCAGTATTTTCTTTTCAAATTTTTGGAAGAGTTTGAGCAAGAATGGTATTAATTCTTCTTGGAATGCTTGGTAAAACTCACCTGAGCAGTTATCAGGTCCTGGATTTTTCTTTGTTAGTAGGTTTTTTGATGACTGATTTGATCTCTTTACTTGTGATTGGTTTGTGGAAGTCTTCTGTTTTTTTCTCAAGTCAGTGTAGGTTGTTCATGTGTTTGCAGGAAGCTGTCTATCTCATCTAAGTGGTCTACCTTGTTGGTATAGAGTTGTTCACAGAAACTACTTAGGACCTTTTTTATTTCTTTGAGGTCTCTTGTTTCTGATTTTATTTATTCACAGCTTCTCTCTATTGGTCTTTGTCAGTCTAGTTAAAGGTTTGTCAATTATATTGATCTTCTCAAAGAACTAAATTTTGGTTTTATCTATTCTAATGTTTTTCATACTCTATTTCATTAATTTCTAATCTTTGTTACTTCTTTCCTTCTGCTTGCTTTGGGGGTAGTTTGCGCTTCTTTTTCCAGTTTCTCAGGTTGTTCAGTCAGGTAACTGATTTTAACTCTTTCCTCCATTTTTTTTCTTTCCTACTTTTTAATGTAGGTGTTTAGGGCTAAAAATTTCCCTCTCAGCACTACCTTTACTGCATCCGATAAATTTTGTTATGCTGTGCTCTAGTATTCATTCATCTTGAGATATTATTGATTTCCCCTGCAATTTCATCTTTGACTTAATTGTTTAAGAGTGGGTTGTTTAACCTCTATATATTAGTGTATTTTCTGCCTCTCCATTTGTTGTTGATTTCCAACTTCATTCCTCAATGATCAGAGAAAGTACCTTCCATAATTTCAAACTTTTAAACATTTTTAAAAAACTGTTCTGTGCCTCAGTATATGGTCTATCCTTGAGAATGTTCCATGACCAATTAAAAAGAATGTGCAACTTGCTGTTTTAGGATGCAGTGTTTTATATATGTTTTTATATGTGTCTGTTAGGTCTAGTTCATTTATCCTGTTATTTAGGTTCTCTGTTTCTTTATTGATCTTCTGTTTAGATTTTCTATCCATTGACGAGAGTGGTGTGTTGAAGTCCCCACTATTATGGTAGAGTCATCTATTACTTCTTTCAGTTTTGCCAGTGTTTGTTTCATGTACTTTGGGGCACCCTGATTACGAGCATAGATATTTATGACTGTTTTTTGTTGCTGTTGTTGAATTGTCCATTTTATTACTATATAATGTCCTTTTTATCTATTATAACATTTTTGTATTTAAAATCTATTTTGTCTGATACTAGTATAGTGAACCCAATCTTATTTTGGTTACTACTTGCATGGAATATCTTTTTCCATCATTTCGCATTCAATCTTTTTGTATCTTTCAGTCTAAGATGGGTCTCTTATAAACACTATGTAGAGGGATCATATTTTCTAATCCATTCTGCCCACCTGTGTCTTTTGATTGGGTAATTTAATTCATTAACATTCAAAGTTATTACTGTAAAGGCAGTTGTTGATTCAACCTCTTTCTCCTGTCTTTTCTTTCCATCCTGCAAGATTCTATTTAGTACTTCTCTTAGGGTTGGTCTCTTATTAATGAACTCTCTCAGCTTCCATGTATCTGTGAATATTTTAAACTCTCCCTCACTTTTGAAGGACAGCTTTGCTGGATAGAGAATTCCTAGCTGAAAATTTTTCCTCTTTTAGTATCTTAATTACATGTAGTACTGCCTTCTCTTCTCCATGGTGTCTGATGAGAAATCAGCACTTAGTCTTAAGTCATTTCCATTTTTTTTGATGAATCACTTTTCTTCTTGCTGCTTTCAGAATTTTCTCCTTCTGTTTGGCATTTGACAGTCTGATTACTGTTTTTCTTGGAGTGGGTCTATTCAGATTTATTCTGTTTGGAGTACACTGGGCTCCTTGGATTTGTATATATTTATATCTTTGTATATTTGTATATATTTATATATATATATTTGTATATATTTATATCTTTTATAAGGGAAATTTTCAGCCATTATTTCTTCAGATATTTTTTCCTGGCCCTTTCCCTTTCTCTTCTCCTTTTGGGACACCCATGATGCATATAATTGAGTGCTTTGTGTCATCAATGATATCCCTGGGACCCTGCTCAAATTTTCCATTTTTTCTCCATATAGTCAGTTTAAATTTAATTAATCTCTCTATCTTGCTTAATTTTTCTTCTGCCTCTTCAAAATGCTGTTGTGTCTCCAATATTTTAAATTTAATCTACACTATCTCTTATTTAGATAATATCTATTATTTTTCTATGTATTATTTCAAATTTGTCTTTATGCACTTCTAGTATCCTCTTAATATCCTTTATTTCTTTATACATATTTTCTTTCACTTCTTTAAATGGATTCAGGAGATTTGTTTGCATACCTTTGATTAGTTGTTTCAGATTCTGTAACTCCTCTGACTTTCTGATCTATTCCTTTGACTGGGCTATTCCTTCTTGAGTTTTAATATGCCATGTGTTTTGTGTTTTTTTCTGATATCTGATCATATGATTATCTTGATAGGTCTATTCTGAAGGTTTATTTGTCTCTCTGTTTTAGGGTTTGTTGTTGCCTGGGTTTGTATTAGGGCACTGCTTTGACAGTTGTGTTGTCCATATTTCTCAGCCAAAACAAGATCAAGTAGCCATGCAGGGGGTCTAGACCAGCACTAATGGGCCTGGGATAGGTCTGGAGAGCCTCTAAACCCTGGAGTTCCCCTTAATTTTCTGACTTTCCCAGCAGATGGTGCTGTTCTGTAACTTAATTGTCCTCAGAAGCTGTTTTCCTCTTGAAACCCTGGCCATGTCTAACTGGACAGGGCTAAACTGTGGGATTCCTGTGCTTTTCATTCACCAGCCAAGATCTGGTTCAATGTGGGACACTGTGTCCCCCACTTTAGTTGTGGCAGAGGACTCCCTCAGCACCCCCAGTCTGGACCTACCCCCAGGCAAGGATAAGGCCTCCAACTGCTATTTCCTCAAGAGTGGGGATGGACACTAGGATCCCGGGCTAGAAACACAGTCTCTGTCCATATTTTCTCAGATTCTTCATCCCTCACTGACCTGAACCTTAAAATGTCCTCTCCTGTCCCCCACATTCCCAAACAATTGATTTGGGTACTTTCTGTCTGGGTATATGCTGCTTTTAGGGAAGATTTTATGGTTCCCTACCTACTCCTCCATTTTGGAAACCCATCCTTGCTACCCTTTTGTATTCTGCCCTCCCCCACAGCTTAAATACTGCCATGGGTCCCTGTTGGCTCGGGTCTCTGTGTCCAGATATAGGTGGGATCTGTATCAGTGCTGTGAGAGATTTTACAATCTGTGCCCCTGATGGGAGGTAGTAGGGTTCCAGGCCTCTGCAAGACTGAAAATGGAGAGCTCTGCTACACGTACTCTTATAGTCTTCTACCTCACTCATCACTTAAGTAATTGTGTGAGGCCAAGTGAGATGGAGAGGTGAGGACCAGCTGGTCTGGGATGAAAGTTTCCTATCTGATATTTTTTTCTTTCTTTGATTCAGCATTTGTGGAATCCTTTCCTTTCCCCATCTACACCTTCTACCACAGTTCTGAACAAGTGATAATTGGCTTTCTATTTGCCGAATCTCTGAGGGAGGTTTTCAGTAGCTGTTTATGCTGCCATGCTGATGATGTCACGCTCCATCTATAACTTCCTTTTTTTTTTTTTTTTTTTTTTGGTGCATGGTCCAGGAATTAAACCCAGGTCTCCTGCATGGAAGGCGAGCATTCTATCATTGAACAAACTGTCCACCCCACCTACAACTTTTAAGTAAAATAATCCCCCCCCAATATTATCAATTGATCAATAAATAAATCCCTATGGTCTTCTCCATGAACTATTTTAGTATCTTTATGATTTTTCAAGTTTTCTTTTCCTTGAAAATGTGTGGTGCTATGCTATCTTTTCAGAACACAGAAGGAAAACTTCCTTGAGGCATTAAGAGAAAGCAATGAACACTAGATTTCTGACATTTTTTGTATTCTCTGAAATCAGTCTTTTGGCTTAAGGTACAACATAGATCCCCATCTCTCTCTCAATTTAAAGATCACTTTTATCTTTCTAGGAAGAAGTAAAACTCAAGATCTGATACTATTTCAGAAAGTATACATGCTCACCTAGAGGCAGTACGGGCATCATTTATGGCACCTCATCAAAGAGGACACCTAAAGTTCAATTTGGAGTCTTACCCCCTAAAAACTCCTAACATAAATCCAACATTTTGGTCTAACAGGGCATTATTCCGACCTGAGTGTGTTTCATAATCACAATAAGTGATATGAATCATTTTGCGTATCCACTTTGTACTGAGCACTTTTCATATAAGGCAGGATTAAATGATTAGTATGTATTTGTCTTGTTGCTATCTAAGAACAAGAAAGAATGAATGAAAGGAATTTTTCCTTTATGATTTTCCTTCTTTCTTTCATGGTCAGGAAGGCTTAGATCCTGCACTAAGGGCTTATCTTTCCCCTAAGACAGAACAAATATCTAATTTCATAATACTGGATGACTGAAGGGTTTTCACTGGAAAGATGGCCAGTGATGGTAGAGGGTGGATGGGGAAGGGAGCATCTCAGACATTGTGAGTGGGAAGCAGAAATAGCCAAACTAGAGAGAGTTACGTAAGAATGAAGGAGGACACATTTTTTAGAGAAATTTCAGCAAGTAACCTTGGTCTGTACCACACTCATTCTGCACTGTAAACAGACTGGTTTTACTCTTTCAGCCACAGCCTTAGGAGACCCCAGTCAACTCTGTGCTCACCTTTGCCATTTGCTGGATGGTGGCTCCATTTTCTGACCTCTGTGAGGAGGAATGCTATGCTAAATGTGTACCCAATGAAGAGGCTCAGCTCCTTCCTTCACTCTTTTTTGAGAGTAAGCTGCCTCTAAGGAAGAAAGGTTTGCCAATACTCCAAGTGTTCTTCACCAACATGTCAAAGATTTCAGCATCCAGAAGCGATATTATATAAAACCACATTTTCTAATTTTGTTTCTGTCTAGTATCAAAGGTACTCTTATGGTTTCATCTTTGTTTCATGATAGCTAAATTTTTTTCAGGAATTCTGACAGAGAAGTAGGGGGCAATTCATATGCCTCTCTTGGAGACCACAAACAATTATTTGTCCACTTATTCAATCTTTTTATTAAGCTACTACTATGTACAAGGAACTGTTTTAAGCGCTAATAGTAAAATTACACATCTGCACCTTTAAAAGGACCATGTGGATTTCTTACAATGATTGCTTCTGCAAGACTGAAAATGGTAAGCGCTGCTACATGTACTCTCATAGTCTTCTACCTCACTCATCACTTAAGTAATTGTATACATTTATCATTTATTGAAGAAGGCATTTTAAAAAGATGGGTTGAAAGAAAGAATGCATGCTTGTGGGGGAGCCCAAACGTAATACAGTGGTATTTCTTCATCCCAAGATGGTAGGTCTCCCTGGGAGTCAGGCAGAATAAATTTAGTGGCTTCGCACTGTCACTTACCAAGAATTGGACCTTCCTTGCTCAAGTATTTGACTTTTCTGAGTCTTAGTTGCATTATCTGTAAAATGGAGAAAGTTTTAAGAACCTTACAGAATTGTTGTGGCTAGTATAAATAAAATATGAAGGTCTTGGCACATAGCAGGCATTTGGGCAGAAAAACAGAGTTATTTTATGGACACATCACTTTTGAATCAAGTTCAAACCAAATGCATTCATTTGGCTCAATACAGCATGTCTCTTATTTCAAACCCCATGCTGTGAAGATACAAGGAAAAGAGATAGTAAATGTATTATTGATTATTTGCATCAGTAATCTTGGAGTGATCAAAGGAAATACATTTACCAGTTGACTAAGAAGCAGAATTTCACCTTGGTGGCCTGTATATGCAAGCTAAAAGAAGTAAAACATTTAAAACTGAATCCAATCAGAAGTCATTAATTTTGTGATAACAGGAACTATTTATTTTGAAGGTAGTGAAAATGAAAATATTAGCACAGGAAGGCAAATAGACATTTATGAAACAATTCATTTATCTCAGAAAATCTCAGAAAAAAAGATTTGGCAATTAAGCTTTCATCAAAAAATTTGCAGTCTTTATGCAATGACACCATGATAATGAACTTGGCTTTCATCTTAATTCTCTAGTATAAGCCATCACATGAAACTAACATCCCTAGGCAAAAAGAGGATTTTGCAGTAAGGTCCCTCAGTTGATGGTCCAAAGCACCAGAAAACCACTTAAATTCTCTGGCCTGGCTCCATTCCTTTGGGTGTCTAATTCAGCTCTCTCAGATGAATTCTAGAAAAGGTAGGTTTGAGACATATACTCAGAGTATAGGATCCCAGAAGAGCTGTTATTGACATGAGAATGAGAAAGAAATTTTACAGAAGGGGAGAAATGTCATAGTCACTAAAATCAGTAGAAGGGCAGAAAACTTAAAGAGATGTGGGGTTCACCAAATTCTAGCAACAGCTCAAAAACTAGACAAATGAGGCAAAGATTGGTTATAAAGGAATCAAAAGGGAGAAGGAAGTATGACTACATAATATTTCAAGAAAAATTTTCCTCATTCATTCTATATTCCTCTGTTCTTTTCCTCTGATAAGGATTTTGGCAAGGCTCACTGAGCTGGAGACATGTCACTCTCAGAACATGGAACCTGAGCAGGTTCTTCTGTGATTTCAAAAGGGCCTATAGGGAGAGTGGCTCATTGTCCTAAATCACCATCTGCTATTTGTTTCTCTCCCTCTACTTAGGCTCTTTCCCTGGGTTCCAGAGACTGACTCTTTCCTAGTCAACAACAAGTTTTGCTTTACATCTAAAATTTTTAATACAAGTTTTCTACACAATGTACTTGTGTAGAAAAATAGCTTTGGCATTTTACCATACAGTTTTCTTTTAGGGAAATATGTTTTTAATACCATCTAGGGAAGTTGCAAATCTCTTATCAACCAAATTCAGTTTAATCAGTGTTCATGAATGCATTCATTCTGTCAGTTAATTATTCCCATGCCCTAAACTGTGTATAAGAAAGGTTAGACTCCAGCCCTCACAGAGAATCTAATAGTCCAGTGGGAAGGACCCTGTGCAGAGATGAAATCACAGACACATTTTAGAGATGGGTAAGAGGGGATGCAAGTATCAGTTATACTGGCCTATACTGGTGGCCTCCAAGTGGGGTACATACACACTGGTAGGAAACTGGTGTCTTCAGAGGAAACCAATTTCCAGGTTCTCAGTTGATCTGCCTAGAACTTACTAATGTCTATCTTTCCCCACATCCTTTTTTGCAATTGTCCTATTTTCACACTACAAAAAAACACATATAACACTGAAGAATCTAAAACTTACCATAGTACATTGCCAAGAAATGACAAAAAATTAAAGGAAAACAAATTCCTGGGGTGTCAATTAAATGGAAAGTTCAAAGTATTAGAATTAGAGAACTCTTCTTTAAACAAAGCTCTATAATTTCTGTTATATGATTATCAGATGCCTTTCAAATAAAATTAAAAATTTTTGTAAAAAATTATCAAAATTTATGTTGTTTGACTCAATTGCATACTTCTAAGTGTGATTATAATGTAGTCTAAATACATTTTTTAAATAAAGTATTGCAGGAAATAAAAGTAAATTTGATTCAACATTTCCATTGTATAAGTATGATAGATAATTAAAGAGAGATTCAAGTCTATAAATGTATCACTTTTATTTTAAAGCTTTACCTTTTTATGTGTCCTTTTAAATGGCATAGAGTTGGTTATTAATAAGATTTTGACTTTTTTTAAATCTTTGATTTAAACCATGTGGGAGGACATTTATATTTAATAAGATAACTGTTATGTATAGATCTAAAACTATAAAAATGATTTTCTATTTATCCTCCATAGCCTTTAATCTTATGTTCTTTTTCCTTTGTTCTGAAGATCATTTTTATAATTCTATTTTTTCTCTGCTTGGATGACAAGCCTCTTACTAATATTTTTATGGTTACCCTGGTAATTTCAACAAGCTTCCTTCTTTCTTTCCCTTTTTTTTTTTTTTTCTTTTGTTCCCCTCTTGTCTTTAGCTTTGATGGGCATAGTTGCATAGGTCATTTTACTTATTCTTTGTACAGTAGTATAAAGTAAAGTATACATTATACTATACTTTAGAATTGATGGTCTTCTTGAATCTATATACTGATATCTTTCTTAATTTTTTAAAAAGTTGTCAGCAGTTATCTTTTCAAGTTTTTCTTCTGTTCTGCTCTTTATCTTCCCTCTATCTATGGATACCAATTAAACAAGACTTCCTTGTTCTCTTCTCTTTATTTTCTCTTTCTATACTTCATTAACTAAGGTTTATTTTAATGTCTCTTCTAGATAATTTTCTTTAAAATATATCTCAATTACTAATACATTCATTCATTGAATTCTTATTTCAGTTATAATAGTGGTTATTTCTAGAATTTCTGATTGGTTATTTTTTTCATATCTCCTATGTCATCTTTATAGTTTCCCAGATCTCTACTGAACATTTCAATCTTGTATTTTATCCTCTTGCAGATAGTACAGAAGTTATTTTGAACTCTGTGTCTGACAAGATCAGGACCTGGAGCCTCCATGTGTCTTTTTCAATTATCTTTTTTTTTTTTTAACCTATTCGCTGTTGATCATGATGCATTATCTATTCAAGTGCCTTGTTATCTTTGATTGTCTTCTAGATATTGCACTTGGAAATGTGTTTCTAGAAATACTTTGAGGCCTAAAATGGTGTACTTTCCTTTAAAGATGACATTAAACACATAAACAGAAAAGGTGGTGCTGTTCACCTTAGTACCCTAGTAAAACTCTCATTATCATAATCAAACTTCAGTGAATGTGACTTTTTCTGGGCCTTTTAAATCACACTAAGTTGGATGGCATTCCATGTGAGGACTGGTTTACTTGCTATTTAACCTAGATTCTAGAGTGAAGCTCTTTGGAATCACAGTCAAATTATATGAAATGCTTATTGGAGTACTCATACTCACTGGAGCCTACTAATTCTTCACTGTGCTATCCTATGGTGTCTTTATAATTATGTTATCTCTCTAATGATTTCAAGAAGATATATGTAATATATAGACATGTTATTATGTTTATAAATAGATAAATAATTAACATTAATATATATTATTGAAATAACTATATCTATACTTACATAGTATTATAATATTCATACATAGTGTCTATTTCTATCTATAACCCATCTATAATATGTACTATAACTAGTAATACTGGAACACATAAATGTAGTTGTTCTCAATGAGAAATAGTTTATTCAAATTATCTGTACTATCATTACTAGGAAAGAACTCATGACATTCTACTTATAATACAAAACACAATGGTAAGTTTGTTTACACTTTATTTATTAATTCATTCAGCAAATACTGATAAAACACTTATGAAGCATCAGAAAAAGTGCTTACTTAATTAAATGCCAGTTCCTCACTTTGAGAAACTTATAGATTCATGGAAGCAATACAGCTTGTAAAACCTAATGCAATGAGTACCATCATGTAGATAAGTGTTCAATGGATGATATTTAATCAGATGGAGTCTCTAACAAAAGCTTCAGGACCAAGTTTTTTTTTAAGAATATGGGCTTAATTGTTTCCTTGTCTTTCTCTCTAGTTATTCTTTTCCACCTTAACATTTATCATCTCTGCATAGTCACACACTACTCATTCTTCCTAGAACATGTCAAACACTTCCATATCACCTTTAATTTGCATATGTAGTTACTTATTTCTATACATTATTCTGTCATTTCTAGAGATCTTTCTTACTTAAGTCTTGGGTAAGTGTTGGAAAAAGTCACAATATGCCACCTATTAGCTGTTACCTTGGCTGAGACATTTCACTTATATGAAAGTCATTATTATCAGCTGGCAAAATGGAAATACCCTCCTGCATATAGTGATGTTATGAGGTTTGATTCTTTGATTATTTATACAATGTACATGTCATATAATGAGGTTCAAAACAGATCAGCTTACTGCATTTGAGTTCAATAATTTTAAGTATCCTTGTCTCTGTTGAGGTTATGATTTATGTTTTATCAATCTATTCATTAAAATAAATATATATACATAATATATTATATAATAAAATAAAATAAATTCAATAGAAGTTCATCTCTATCTCTGCTTTAGAGAGATAAAGAGGCAAAAGACCTGGATACAGATATTTAATCTTCTCTTGTCTTAAACTTTTGAGTTTGATCAAATTACTTCAATCTCCCCATATTACTTAACCCTCAGCCTCTTCTGATACAATTGGCCACCCCTTCATTCTCAAAACATCTTATCCATGATTTTTCTGTCCTGTTTGTTGAATTTCCTAAGAAATCTGTCCCAGAAATTATTTTCTATCTCTACACTCTTATTTCTGGGTGACTGCATGCATTTACATAGCTATAATCACAGTACTCTGTCATTGAGTCCCAAATGTATACCTATTTTTTAAAGCCTATCTTCTAACCACTATATCCATTTGCCTACCTACAGATGTAAACATGCCACACCCAACATGCTGAACATAGAGTTTTTGTTAATACTCTTTCTTCCAAGCCTGTTAATCATCTATTCGTCCCTTAGAATTTCTTATACTATTTAGCAAGCTATTCAAGTCAGAAATCCAAGGATCATTTTTGATGTTCTACAACATTTCAATGACCTAACATCCCTATGATCTAATTAAGCACTGATCCATTAATTTAACATCTAAAATATGTCTTCAATACTTACATTCCTTCCTACCTAGCAGAGTATAGCTATAATTATAGTTCTTTGCCACTTCTCTTATCCCAGCAACTGGAGAGATCTCTTTAAAATGCAAAGATCTTCTCAATATCCTGCTTTAAACTCCTTCTATAATTTCATTTTACATATGACAAAAATAATTATAGACTGAAATTACCCTGATTCATTTAGTCTTGGTTTTTGTTTGATATCCCACATCCTTTTTCTTGCTTTTGCTGATTTTTCTTCAATGCTTTAGAAGGTCACTGTTACAAAACATCAAGTGAGAGAATAATACTAAGTTAAATGGTTATCACCTTCCCAGCAGAGAGGTCAAAACTGGTGCCCTGAAGCAGCATTCAGCTACATGGGGAAGGAGGCCATGGAATACAGACATGTAATAATAAATAAATGTGTCAAACCTCTGACTTTATTTCATTGGCTGCACTTGATAACTGCTTCCCATTAAAAGGGAATCCACTCTTTAATATACTCCAGAATTATAAGTGCATGGTCACCTATATTCAGCTCCCTTCACTCCTCTATATTTTTTTCTCTGCTGTTTTAGATAATTGTATCTTAGGCTCTCTAGGTATCTTAGTTTTTCAGGCTGCCAGTAATGGGCTGGCTTAAGCAATGGGAACTTATCTACTCATGATTTCGAGGCTAGGAAGTCCAAAATCAAGACATCAGAAAGATGATGATTTCTCCCCAAAGGCTATAATATTTTGGGGCTGGCTGCTGTGGAGATCCTTGGGGTTCCCTGCCTCACATGTGCATGTCCTCTTTTTTCTCTTCTGGGTTCTGCTGAAATAGCTTCTGGCTCCTCCCTGTGGATTTCTCTAGATTTGAATATCTTCCAGTAATCCAGATTAAAGTATACCTTCATTCAGTTGGGCCACAGTTAAACCAAAATAACATCTCCAAGGGATCCTATTTACAATGAGTTCTCACCCACAGAAATGCAGATTAAGATTAAGAATGTCTACACGGAGTGCATAATTCAAGCTACCATGCCAGGTCAAGGAGATATGACACCCTTATCTATCTTCAGTGGTCTCATCAGTGTACACCTTTTTTAACATAGGTTTTACGCATAAGTTTCCTTCAAATTCTGTTGACCTCTTTGTCTGACCTCCACCCACTGAAAGGTTTTTCCTCCTAATATCTGGGACACCCTAAAGCTGCAAGGAGGATTCAATTAAATATCCCTGGACACTTTGCTGCCTGTAAAATGGGAGCTATTCCCCTTATAAAAGTTGGGAGATGAGTTAAGCAGTTGTGGTATTGGTAATTTATTCTTATAATCACATCTTATAATCACAATATCTTATACATTTTTTTCCTATCCAATCAACAAATTGATGTACATTCATGAGTGGTGTCCATTATTTCCTTCCAAACTATGACTTTCTTCTATCTCATTCAGGACCCCAGAAGCAGACAGGAATGTGCTAGAAAAGCAATTCTTAGAAAAATAAGGTGCAAATTTTAGCATTGTGTAAAATATTCATACCATGGCCAACTTCAAGCTCTAAAACAGATGCTACTGAATGTACATTTGGAAATGACAATACAATGACTCCACAGCACCACAGCAAAATTAATGTCACCTGTGCTAAAAATGTTAGGAATCTCAAAATTTAATCTTAAACTACTACTAATACCTCTCCATACTAATCAGTAGTAAACTAGCACTAATTCTATGAAACTAATTCTCCTTCTTTATGGCTTATATGCATATTTGAAACAAAATCCTTGACACATTGAATATTTGAAGGAAAATTATCTTGCAGAATATTCAGTTTGCCAAAGCTATGTTTATTTTTGCCAAAAATAAAAATTATCTTGCAGAGCATTTAATTCTGGTTATTAATGTATGCTTATTTTTGCCAAAGTTAGCTATGCTTTCTGTTATAGAAAATATCTGTGCTTTTGCTAAATTCATGTGTATAGAATAATTAATTTCATCATCCTTTGAATGACAGCTGATCATGTTGAGAATCTCAGTAAATCTGAGTTCATCAAATGAATAAAATACATTATATATATTTATTATTTAATTAACATTTAGTGAGGAGGGCAATCTAGCTACATTCAGTTAACCATATAGATTGTTCTCCCACAAAATTCTCAATAAACATAGGCTTACAGAATATATTTTTTGTTACTGGAACCACTTGAAGACCCCTGTTTTAAGATTAGACAAGGAGAAATGGAAAGTAAACACAGAGGATTGATATATTACTGGGCTAAAGTACTTTGTACTAAGAAAGACAAAGATTGATCTACATTTTTAAAAAATGTGATTTACCCCAGAAAGAATAATTAAGCATTAGTCAATAGCAAAGGCCTTTTAATAGTATCTTTCTAACAGTCGAAAGAGCATTAAAAGACTAAGATCTGGATGTAAGAAAAGCTTCATTAATTAAACAAAAATAATTTTTCTTCACACTGAGAAACTGTCAAAATGTTTTTGAAAACTGGGTATCAGCTGAAACTGATACACAGCTATACATAGAAATACTTTGGATGGGCCCTCGAATCTGGAGGCGTTAGCCATATTGATGTGCTCAAATTGGAAGAATTCAGATTAAATCAATATCTAATGCAACATCAAAATCAATCATTAAAACATAGTATGTATGCAGGGCTCCCTCTGTACCCAGCCTAGCCCTGTGGAGTATCACAGAAGTTTGAAAAATGTTCCCTGCCTTCAAAGAGGCACCCCACCTGGGCTCCGCGAACAGAATAAAAACAAAATACACTGCCCTTGGATGATATTATGTAACCAGCATTTAGAGGAAGAATAAATCATCTTGGCTATAGTAGTAAGGGAGGGATGCCTGGAAAAACAAAATAAACGGTGTGTATGTGTAGGTGTGCTGGGTATTGGTAGACATTATTTTTAAAGCATTTATGAATGTGTAGAATTAAGATGAGTAGGAAGTAAGTAGTTATTTTGGAGGTAAAAGAGCCTTACCAAGAATTAGGAAAAAAGTTATTGTCAAATGCATGCTAGGACTAATGAAATATGTAGATCAGCCTGACTTTCTTGATTTCTGTGGGCCAAAGGAGTTTAAAAGCTTCATTCGTGCCTAACGACCTTTTAAGACCAACTGCAGAATTAAAATAATAAAATCATAGGCAATTTATTGGATAAATCATACAGATTATTTCATTTTTACAACTTGATATGTGTATTATTCAATTTTCAGATAAGAAAACTGATACTTTGGAAGGCTAAGTAGCTAACCCAAATCAAATAGCTAACACATTGCAGAACTGGGCTTCAACTGGCTCTGAAAGTGATGTTCCATTCTTCCCCTACCTACAGACAAAATTAAAGGAAGGTTACGAAAATACCTTAATTCCTGCTTTCTAAGAAGGAAAAAGGGGGTAATATTTATTGTATATTTTGAAAGAGCTCAAGTGCAGAATGGGAAATAGAGCCTGACCTGTACAGTTTCTTATATGCCCTCTCCTTGCTTCATGTGGAATTGTTTTTTCTGTTCAGTAAATTGTAGGTATTTATGATTTACTGGAATGAGCACGGATGCTGAGATCAAGCAGCCTTCATCCCAGGCTGGGTCTGCACTCTTTGTATTCTTTGAGAGTCCTAATTTCCCTGTCTCAGATTTCTGAAACCACTAACCTCCGTAGAATGGGAATCATAAAACCGATCTTGCATGATTGTTCAGAGGTAGAAATATGATAATGTGTGCCATATATCTAACACAGACGGTCCCAATTACTATGATCCCTTTGTTCCCCACAGAGAAAAGTCCAGCTCAGATTTTATGATAGGCTCTTACTAAATAGAATCACAACCACTGAGGCATTATGACAGGATTTATTGCATTCTGTTTTTCTTATAATCATACATGTTCATGTCAGTCTCACCAAGGGACCTTTGGCAAAGGACAAAGATTGTAAGAACATTTATTTGCATATTACCTTTCCCACCCACTGATACATAAAATATCTAACATATTTCAGACACAATCAGATAATGTGGTGGTAATCTGACTTGACAAAAGTCACGTCTTGAGGAGACTGATGTGACGGTTTTTAAGAAGGAAGCTATAAACAGAGATCCTTGAATAAATTATTTGGTCTTCTAGGGTTTAGAGTCTCCTATATTGCTTGTTGCTGGTTTGCCTCTTTGGCAATAGTATATCTACTCTATTCTACACTCTATTTCCTCATTCATGTATTTTTTTTCTTTTTCTTTTTCTTTTGGCATGCGCTGGCACGGGAAATCGAACCCAGGTCTCCATCCTGGCAGGTGAGAATTCTGCCTGCTGAGCCATCGTGGCCTACCTTCTCATTCATGTATTTTTAAACCTGTTTGATATTCAGGTAAATTTCTGTGTCCTACGCCGGATTTATTTTCTAAAATAACACTGCAGTTCTCCTTCATTTCAATTGCAGTTCTATCTTGAGTACTTTGAAGGTAGAGATTAGTTCTTTTTTGCACTGTCATAACCTAGCATATAGATAGGCATATGTATGACTTCAACAAATAATTGTAGTTAACATTCTTTGCATTTTTAAACTGTGTCAGGAATTATTTTAAGTATATTTTGAAGCTATCAACTTATCTAATTCTCATACTACGCAACATAATATAAAAATTGCAAGTCTTTCATTGAGTTGTTGGAAGAATACTATTAAACAATAAAAATCAAAATCTCACTGCTTCTTTCCCAACTACCCATGCAGAAACCCGGTAATTTTAGAACTCCTGTGTTTCTGAGAATTCTCAATAAATTTCCCATGGGATCTCATGAACAACCTTCTCTTTACGGAAGTACAATGTTACTCTTTGCCAGGCATCCGTGGGTACTACTTTGCTCACTCTCTTCTTGTAGTTGAAACTCTGAACGTATTTGCGCTCCAAACTTGTATGGTGTGCGATTGTGATGTGTGCAGGAATACACCACCCCATCAATACTAGTTCTGGTGATAAGGGTTTTAAACCTCCAAGTATGGTGTCCCAATTTTACAGCTCTTGATGGAAAAAAAGTTAGGTTCAGTATGTACTCTCACATATATTATTACATTTTATCTCCACAACAGGGAGATCAGATAGGTATCATTACTCCTATTTTACATCCAAAGAATCTTCTGCTCAGAGATTCTATTCTGAGTGTTCTCTAAAGCACCATTTTCCCCAATGGAAAACAGTGCCCAAAGGGCTTATGGATGATCTTTGCAAGATATTGATTACTAAGATCAAGAAAAAACAGCTACTAGCCAAGCTGTTTGCAAACTAGTAAACTCATATGTTACTTACTCTATGATATTAACACGAGGATTCTGAGTCCACCAAGCAATTACTGGCACTAACTAGAGTTTCTACTGTGACACTTGTTCACTGTCATAGAGTCCCTCTTACCGAGGTCAGCTATTCCTATAGTCTTAAACCACATTTTTATACTCAATATACGTCACAATATAAATGGATCTATACAACTATGTAGATATTAAAATGGACATTAAATGGATCTTACAAAACAAGTATTTATTATTATCGTGAGCCAGCCACACCCAAATGAGATAGATGCATTCTAAAAAATAACTATATCCATGAAAAATAAGGTTGTAAAAATTGTTTTACAGGCAGATGCTTAGAAATATATTTGTATATCTAAACCCCTGATTCAGATTTCCCACCAACACAAAAATCATAAATGTATGTTTGTGTGTGTGTGTATATTAGTCAATATTACATGTGGTGGAGTCACTTTTATGACTAAGCTGTATTAATTTTGAGTATAAGAATTCTGTCTTCATTTTACATATGCAGAAAAGGAGGCTTAACTCAATGACATGATATATAGCTGAAGGGAAGCCGGTATTATAATCCAGTCCTTTGCACTCCACAGTTCATGCTTATCTTACTGAACCTGTGTAAACTTCAAGTCTTTCTTACATTCTATAAGTCTATTCCTTCATTCAACAAATATTTATTGAGCATCGTTTATACTTTAGGCATTATGCTTGGTGCTTGGGATAGACTTTCTTGGTCTCAGGGAATTTAACTTGAAATTGATGAGTAGGGAACGGTGAAGTTGAAGAGACAGAAATAAGCAATAAATCAATAAACAAACACATAAATGTATACAAACAAATAAACTAATAAATAAATTAAAATAAGAAACTGATAATTTTTAAGTGTAATAATATAAAGAGCTTTGAGAGATATGGAGTGATTTAAATGCAATTGTTTAGACTCAGCAAGCAAAATGGGAATAACAGGAGATAAGGTCTGAGCATTAGCTTGGGCCGCATCGTACAGGGCCTTGTAGGTCATGGTAAAAAGGTTTTAATTTGTTTCTAAATTCAATTGGAATATTTCAGGGGATTGATATCACCTGATTTACAGTTTAACAGATTAGGTTTGGGTAGGGTGTGGAACTAAATTAGAGGGGGTAGAAGTAAAATAAGATATACCAGCCAGGAATGTATTATATCATCCAGACCAAGCTTGGACTAAGGAAGTAGCAGGAGCTATACTTCTTAATAATTCCTGAAATTTCTTTTTATTCTATTTTCCCAAAGTGTTCAAATACAGAGAAGCTGGGCACTTTCTAGCTCTTACAAAGTCATAGTATCAAAAGCAGCTGCCAAGTTCTGATTCATTAGCTGAGCATAAAGGGACAGATGAACACCCCCAGGCAGCCTTTGTTCAGTCCATTTCCTCCTGACAGCCCTCCTCAACCCCACACACCTGCAGGGAAGATGGGTTTCTCTCTCTGTCCCCTAAGGAAGTTTCTTCGTTTTTATATATATCTTTTCCTGTTCTAATTTCTAAGGCATTTACTTTTAAATTCCGACAAATTCAGAAAGGGAGAAAAAGATGAGAGCCACATGTTGCAATGGTAAAAATGAAAGGGAGTTGAAAATACATAATACAGCCACAGATCAGAGAAGTGGCTGGCAGCCTGGTGAAGACTACTCAAGCATTCCTACTGTCTTTTGTTGGATTTGATTTAAGTACAATTTTTTGACATTCATTTTCAGCCAGCCAGGGCACAGGAAGACATTCCATAAACTGGAGACTTCAATAGACCCTCAAAGAATGCAAAAAGTGCAGACCCAGCCTGGGACCTATTTTGGCCCTGGGACTGATAATGAAGAACAAAATTCCATAACCTCTGATTTCAAATGAAAAGAAAACATGGCCATAACTTGGAGAAACTAGAGGGCTCAGCAGCTTACCAGGACAGATGCTTATCACGACATGTAGCTGACCCCTGTGGTGGGACTGCAAGCCCATTAATATAAGATACAAAATCCCAGTGTTGTGGGTACTATCTTAGACCTACCTAGCTTGTTGTGAATCTACTTCTACATTTAATTTCTCCATCCTCTTATATTTCTTTGTTCTGGACACTTAATTCTCTTGACTTCAATTCATGTCCCCTTCATAGACTTTGGATTTAAAGTATCATTGCCTTCCCCTACCTTGGAGAATCTCAGTTCATACACCTGTCACAGCAGAGTCTCTCTGGTTAAAACTCATATATGAGTGGTCAACACGCTTGTTTGCCCACATACTTACCTATCCAGGGAGAATACAGGAATGCAGATATTAGAACAAAAATGTAGAGACAGGTATACACACATAAAGACAGAGAAATTGTGTCTTGAACTGGTAAGAAGGAAAGGTACATCTCAAGGAGTACATTAAGTGTCTGATCTCTAAGTCTGAGGCTCTAGATCAGAAAATGACTAATTTCCAGGATAAACTACTGCTGAATTTCTATTTTGTTGAAAGCGGAAGATTGGTCACAATCTGGAACAGATAAAATCTGTATCACGAATCATGGACAGCCAGCTGTGTGAAGGTGGGCATATAGAAGGCATGTAGCCAAACAAGTCAGTTTAACCATATCTATGTGAAGTTGCCTCACACTGCTGCAAGGGAGGGCACATAGTTTTAGGAAGATGAATAGCATACCCTCTCATTGAAGCTCACTGGTTTAGGAATTCTCATATATTTATTACCTGCATTTTGTACTACTACTTAAATTACTGATGAAAGGACCATGGAACACTACTAAATAATATAATAATTACAAATAATAATGTTAAAGCCTTAATCTGACCAATTAAAAATTTTTATCCTTTGCATAGTTTCTTCTACATTTTACTTAGTTAAATAACAGCATGTGTTATAGTTTGCTAGCTGCCAGAATGCAACATACCAGAGACAGATTGGCTTTTAATAAAAGAGGATTTATTTCATTAGTTCTTCAGAGGAAAGGTAGCTAACTTTCAACTGAGGTTCTTTCTTACATGGGAAGGCACAGGGTGATCTCTGCTGGCCTTCTCTCCGGGCCTCCAGGTTCCAACAACTTTCCCCAGGGTGATTACTTTCTGCTTCTCCAAAGACCTGGGCTGAGCTGCGAGTGCTAAGATGAGGTAGGCTGAGCTGCCTGGGCTGTGCTATGTTGAGCTCTCTCATATAAGCACCAGCCAATTAAATCAAACATCATTCATTACAGCAGGCACGCTTCCTAGCCGACTGCAGATGTAATCAGCAACAGATGAGATTCACGTACCATTGGCTCAGGTTCACAGCAACAGAATTAGGTACCTTCACCTGGTCAAGTTGACAACTGAATCTAATTACCACAGCATGTGTGTACTTGCTTTGGCAGCATATATACTAAAACTGCCATGATACATAGAAGGGTAGCATGGTCCCTATACAAGGATGAATTGAAAATTCATGAAACATTTCATAATTTAAAATGAATTCAGAAAAGTTGCAGGCTACAAAATTTAACATGTAAAATCAGTCCTGTTTCTATACATCAAAAAGAATATTCTGACATGGAAATATAAAAAACAATTCCATTCAAACTAGTGCTTAAAAGAAGAAAATACCCTAGGAAAAAATTCAACTAACGAAGTGAAATATTTGTACACTGGAAAATATAACACACTGGTGAAAGAAATTAAAGATCTAAATAAATGGCAAGATATCCCATGTTCATGGAAAGGGAGACATACTAGTATTAAGATGTCAATACCACCCAAAGCAATCTACAAACTCAGCACAATACCTATCAAAATTCCAGCAGTAATTTGCATAAATGGAAAAGCCAATCCTCAAATTCACAGGAAATTGCAAGGGGCCTCAATAGCCAACTCAATTTTGCAAAAGAGGAACAAAGTTAGAGGTCTCTCACTTGCAGATTTCAAAACTTATTAGAAAACCACAGTATCTAAAACAATGTGCTAGTAGAAAAAAATATAGAGACAGATTAATGGAACAGACTTGAGAGTTCAAAAATAAATCTATATTTCTATGGTCAACTGATTTTTTAATTGACTGCCTAGTATATCCATTAAAGAAATAATAGTCTCTCTGACAAATGACACCAGAAATACTGGATATCTGCTTGCAAAGAATGAAGGTGGACTCCAATTTCACACCATATACAAAAATTAATTCTAAATGGCTCAAGGATCCAAACATAAAAGCCAAAACCATAAAACTCTTAGAAGAAAACATAGGGGGGAAACATTCATAATCTTAGATTTGGTGGTAATTCCTTAGATAAGACATCAAATGCAAGAGCCACAAAAAAATAATGTATAAATTCAACTTCACCAAAATTAAAAACTTTTAGGGGGTGCAAGGGTCTTTCAATGGTAGAAATCTCTCCTGCCATGTGGGAGACATGAATTCAATTTCTGGCCCATGTACTTCCCCCCCAAAATGAACAATCAAACAAACAAACAAACAAACAAAAATTCAAGAAATGTGCTAAAATAATGGGACACTCACATGGAAAAAGAAGGAAATGTGACCCCCACCACACAACATACAAAAAAAGAATTAAAAATTTTTGTTCATTAAAAGACATCATCAAGTCAGTGAAGACAACCTACAGAATGGGAGAAAATAATTGTTAGCCATACATATGATAAGGTTTTACTATACAGAATATGTAAAGAACAGCTACAATGCAACAAAAAAAAAGACAAATTTTTTCCAATGGGCAAAGGAACTGAATAGATATTTCTCCAAAGAAGATATTTAGATGGTCACTAAGCACATAAAAAGATTATCAACATCCCTGGTCATCACAGATACGCAAATCAAACCCACAATGAGATAGCATTCACAGTCACTTGAATGGCTATGAAAGGGAGGGCACGAGGGAGGGAGGGAGTGAGGCAGGGAGGGAGGGAGGGAGGTAGGAAGGAAAAAAGAAATAAAGAAGGAAGGGAGGGAGGCATGGAAAGAAAATGTGTTGTCAAGGATACAGAGATAC
Source organism: Tamandua tetradactyla (assembly GCF_023851605.1). Lineage (NCBI taxonomy): Eukaryota > Metazoa > Chordata > Mammalia > Pilosa > Myrmecophagidae > Tamandua > Tamandua tetradactyla. The sequence continues at coordinate 62,869,012 of NC_135334.1, read as the reverse complement.
AGGAACCATCAAACATTTTTGGTGGCATTGTGAAATGGTGCAGCCACTCTAGAATTCTGTTCGGTGGTTCTCAGAAAATTGAAAATAGAATTACCATATGATCCAGCAATCTGACTTCTTGGTATCTACTGCAAAGATTTGAAAGCAAGGCCTTTAAGGCATTTAACACCTATGTTCATAACAGCATTGTTCACAAGAGCCAAAAGATAGAAGCAGCCCAAGCATTCATCAACAGATAAATGGATAAATAAAACATGGTATAAATGCACAATGGAATATTACTCATCCAGTAGAAAGGAATGATATTCTGATACGTGCTACAACATGGATGAAACTCGAAGACATCATGTTGAGTGAAATAAGCCAAACACAAAAGAAAAACAATGCATGATCCTACTTATATGTAATCCTTAGAATAAGAAAATTAAATAGAGATGACAAAATATTATAAATTACCAGGGGCTGAGTGTGAGAGCAAGGGGAGAGGTAGAGGAAGTTATTTTTTAATGTGTGCAGAGTTGCCACTTGAAGAGATGGAAAAGTTTGGGCAATGGATAGTGGTTACTGTAACATTATATTTTGAATGTAATTAATACCATTCAATTGGAACCTTGAAAGTGGTTAAAATGGGAAATTTGGAGTTGTATATATGTTGCCACAATAAAAAGTTAAAAATAAAAAGAATAGTGTATATATAATTACATTCATTGTTTTGTGTGTGTGAGTGTTAGTACTGTGCCCTTTCATTAATTATATTGGCATAGGTACTTACATGCTTCTACCTAATCTCCATATGTATAATGGTTTTCTATTCTTTCCATACCATAACCAATTAACACAAATTTAACATCTTAAAACAGCACCAATTTATCATCTCTTAGTTCTGTATGTCACAGGTCCCAGTAGGCTTTGTTGGTTCCTCTGCTCTTGGTTCCACAGGGTCAAAATCCAGAAGCCCTTATTGGAGACTCCAGAAGAATTTGCTTCCAAGCTAATTCAGGTTGTTGGCCAAATTCAGTACCTTGTGGTGGTGGGTATGGTATCCATGTCTCAACTGGCTGTCATCCAGGAGTCATCCTTAGCTCCTAGAACTTCTCTCTGGACCTGCTACATTTCAGAACCAGCAAATTCTTCTCAAATTTGGAATTGCGCTGAGTCTACTTCTGCCAAATCTCTCTCAATCCAGCTAGAAAGGGTGTTCTTTGTTTTAAGGACTCATGTGTTGGTTTTAATGACTCATGTGGTTAGATTTAGCCCACATGAATATCCCAGACGTACTTCCTATTTTAAGGTCCATGACCCCAATTACATATGCAACATTTTTTTTACTTATGAAACATTACCACATACAAACACAAGCATTCTTACCATATGATCATTCCATTCTTGACATATAATCAATAACTCACAATATCATCACATAGTTGTATATTCATTATCATGGTAATTTCTTAGAACTTTGCATCAATTCAGAAAAAGAAATAAAAAGAAAACAGAAAAAAATTCATACATGCCATACCACTTACCCCTCCCGTTCACTGATCACTAGCATTTCAATCTACTGAATTAATTTTAACAATTGTTTCCCCTACTATTTATTTATTTTTAATCCATATGTTTTACTCATCTGTCAATATATGCTAAGTCTTTTGCCAAGTAGGTAGCACATACACAGGGTCCATTCATTAGAATGTGGACATTTTGGGGGAAGGCATTATTCACCCTACCTGAAATGCATCATCTTTAACACCTTCATGATTCTGATATATATTAAGGGACGTATATTTTCCTTGTGGATGTATATTTGTTTTTATTTTATTTTATTTTTTTGCAATTACAAATGACATCTGAGATCCAGCTCACGGACTATTTAATCACAAACCTAGGAATCAGATTACTAGCTCATGATTAGAAGCAACAGGCTCTTGCAGCCTTTTGCTATGTTGAATTTCAATAGGTTTATACCAGTTTATAAAGGTACTGGTTCTAAATGATTATATATTGCCACAACTACTTCAGAAACATTGGTTGTAAACATTCTTGGATGTATATTTTAAGTCTAAACTTGCTAGAGAATATTAACATTTTGTCACACCTGTTTATAATTTCTACTTTTCTCCTGTGTGACGTATTATTTTTCCTATTTATCTGCTGACATCTTGAGGCTGTATGTAAACTGCTTAAAAATAATAGAAATTATCCATTCATCAGCCATATGTGGTGTAAATATTTTTACCACAATAGGCTGTTACTCTATTTATTTTAGTATAGTATTTTTCAATGTAGATAGTTTTATCTTTTAAACTATTAAAATTTGTCAGTTTCCTTTAATATTTTTCTACTTGATTCAACTGAGCAATGTATCATTTTTTCTTCACAGATCTGATATTTCTTAGCTCTTCAAGCCATCTTACATTGAAATAGTTGAAATATTTTGATCTACCTTTCAAAGATTGATTTGTGTACTGAACATTTTTCTACAGAGGGCAATATTTGGCATTTGTTCTGCTTTACAAGTGTATATTTCAACTGTAGAATACCAAAAACACTTCTGATATCTTGCTCCGCAAGTGAACCAGGAAAACAACATGTACAAAAACATTTCTATGGAAATAAATGATGCATTTTCTTATCACACTGCTTATGGGAGATACTTAAATCTTTTTGACAATACTATAAATGCTTTTAAATCAATAATTGTGGTGAAAACAATAAAGAGTGTGTGCTGGTTTGAAACTGTTATATACCCCACAAAAGCCATGTTCTTCCAATCCAATCTTGAGACAGCAGACCTATTCTTTGGGTGGGACACTTTGATTAGGTTGTTTCAATGGAGATGTAACCCACCCAATTCTGGGTGGACCTGTTGATTAGATGAAGACATGACTCTGCCCATTCAAGAGTCCTTTAGCTCTTGAATTAGCTTACTGGAGTCCTTTAAGGGGGGAAAATTTTGGAGGAAGTCCAGACGCAGACGTCTGGAGAAGCAGAAGTTGCTGAGAGAGCCATTTAAACCCAGAAGCCAGGAGAAGACAGTAGACATCTCCATGTGCCTTCCCATGCAACAGAGAAACCCCAGAATCAGCCTTTTTTTGAGGGAAGGTATCCTCTACTCAGTGCCTTCATTTGGACATTTGCACAACCTTACAAATTGAAACTTAATAAATTCCCTTTATAAAAACCAATCTATTTCTGGTCTATTGCACTGGGTAGCTTTAGCAAACTGAAAACAAACTGGATGTTAGAAAAATAGGTTTGGAAGAAGGCACCAGTGATAGAAGACTTTGTTTAAAATGTTAGTACAACTGAATGTGATTGAATAACTAAGTGAATAAGGCTTGGATTTGCTGCAGATAATGTAACCAATTTTAGGCAAGCATTGCAGCTAAAGTTCCATTCTCCAAATGACTCAACTGAAAAAAAGAACTCTTCTACATATTTTTAATTTTCTTCATGATAAATTCTTAATGCTTTTATTGACTTTGCAAGGCCGTTTATACTCTGGTCCCAGGCCTCAAAATATAATGAAGTGTTCTATTCTGCCTTCCAGGTAGAGTCAGTGTTTCCTATATTTGTGCCCTTATCATGTTTTACTGTCTGTGTCATACATAATTGTTAGACCCTAGGCTGCCCTAGTGTCTAACTTTGTCTTATGAGCTCAGTATACCAGAATTTGGGTACACAAGAGAGCATACATTAGGTGCTCATTAAATGTTGAAAGGAATGATACTGAACTTAGTAATCTCCTTTTCATTCATTAGCTTACTAATGCTTTGTTTCTATCATTTCTAGTATTTGCTTAAAATACATGATCTTTGGCTTTGTCTTATTTCAATCAATATTGTTTCAGTAAATAATGTGTCTTTTTCCTTTTGGAGATTCTGAAGAGTCTAATCAGATGTTTTGATAAGATATTCTGAAATTGTTGACTGAAATACACCAATGGAACTATAACTCTATTAGAAAACCAGGGTTCAATGTACATCCCCTCCTGATTTTTAGAGACATCTGGCTTTAGGGCAGCTGAGATCAGAGGCAGAAAGAGAGACTAGGCACTTAACATTTTGATAGGTCCAAATGGCCTGGATACATATCAAAAGAGAGATAAGTTCCTGTAGCATACACTTTTGCAAGATGGCATACAGGAGAAGAAATTCATAATCTTTTGAAATGGCCAAAGAATGACAAAGTGTCTGATATTTGGTCAAGCCACTGTAGAGTACAGATAAGAAAATAACAGAACCTCTCTTACAGCCCTTATACAGGGTGTATATTCCAATTGTGGCTGCTCAGTGCTGAAACACTTTAAGAGTGGGCACAAACTGCTTTCAATCAAACATTACTGAATGCTTCCCAAGGAACCAAGGATTCTGCCAAGCACAAAATTAGATATTATAAAAGATGGCATATCTGTATAGTGGGGCCAAAGTCCTAGAATAAAATGTGCCTCAGAAAGCTCCCCCCTTTTGTATGATTAGAGACCTAGCATGTTGTTGCTATGAATGCTTTTTCCTCATTACCACTCATCAAAATCCTCCAAAACTCGTCTCTAGGATCACTTTCCCTACCTAAAACATGCTAGTAAACCACATACTTCAAATACTTCTGGACTCCAATGTCAACTTACAATATTACAGTGCTAAAATCACCTAGAAGAGGCTACTTAGAGAGGAAGATATGTCATCATTGTGTCTGGCCGTGGACCTAGCACAAAGCTTACAACTGTAGAATGAATAAATGGATAAATCTCTAAATGAATGGATGGATGCACAATAATTTGTGAACACATCTTTACTTCTACAATATAGACGAGTTAGAGTTGGAAATTTTTTTAAAAGTGCTCCTTTTAACCTCTGTTGTTGCTCAGATATGGTCTCAGTTTCTCTATGTCCAACTTTGCAAGTGAAATCATCACCCTCCCCCCTACATGGGACATGACATCTAAGGGTGAAAGCCTCCCTGGTGACATGGGAGAGGACTCCCAGGGATGAATCCAGACCTGGCACCATGGATCAACAATTCTATTCTGATCAAATGGGGGAAAAGAAGTATCAGTGGCAGAGAGAGTTCAAATAGAGTCGAGAGGCTACTCTGGAGGTTGCTCTTATGCAAGCTTCAGATAGACCTTGCTACCTATCATAACCTGCCAACCCCCAACCAGGACCATTCCAGCTAACCCTAAAGAATTTGAAAGGCGATTTATAACATTCCACAAGGGTTCCAGGCACTAGAGTAACTTGCCAGAAATCTAAAACCTCCAGATGAGTCCCTGGTCCAGATAAGTCCTGAAACCTAGCCCAGCCTCTTCAGAACATCAGATAGTTCCATTTCCCTACCCATATTAGTGACAGACACTTCCAATATCAAAAATTTAGAATTTCCATAGCCCAAACAACCCCAATGAGAGGCATGGAAAGATCAAAGGTGATGGTGGAATTATTCACAGAAGATAGGACTTAACAAATGAATATGAATTCTGAATCATTAAATTGATATCTCTTTTAGTCTCCAGTATTTTAGAGCAGCTGGAAGTAAAACCTAAAATTGTGAAATTGTAACCAATGTCAAAGTCTGAAATATATTCTACAACTAATTGTGGTGCTGTGCTTGGAAATTTATGCCTTTTTTGTATATGTGTTATTGTTCACAAAAAAAGTCGAGTGTGATGATAAAAATGTATTTAAAGCCCTCTAGCCTCCTATATTCTGGAGCAGCTAGAAGGAAAAATACGAGAGGATCATATGGTAGCCCATGACAAACTCTGGCATGTATCCTGTAACCACTTTTTGAAGAGTGCTTTGGTATCTAGCCTCATAAAATTAGTGGAATAGTGGTCTTGTTTCCTATTCTCTGAAAACATTTTATTTTTAATATGACAGAGATTAACTTTGGGAACACCACACTCATTTCTCAATTCATTAAAGTATCATTGGTTCAACTTTTCTATTCCTTGTTTAGCAATTATGATATTTTTATACTTTTATGGAAATTAATAAATTCAGCTAAGTTTTAAAATATATTGGTTTATGACTTAAACCAAAAGTAAGTTTAGTCTACCACTTATTACTATTAATAAAGAAATAGTAAATACTAGCTTTGTTGACATTTTATTGCTTCATTTTATATTATATTCTTTTCTTTTGTATTTATATTTTGGTTATTTTCATTTAAGATTTGTTGTTTTACTAACTTCTCGAATTCTATGGTTATTTCATTTATTCTAAGTCCTTTCTCATTTATGCATTTAATGACCTATTTCATTTTTTCAATGCTATGAAACATAGTAGGTTTATTATTTATTTAATAATAAACCATTTTAATCATTCAAACTTGCCCTGTATTTCATGAGTTAATAGGGGTGATTTCTATTCAGAAATGTATTTCCCAATACGTATATTTCTATTACCAATTTAAATTTTATTGTTTTTAGTGAAGGAACCTGGTATTTTATTGATTCTTTGAATTATGCTGTCATCTTATATATCACTAACTACACGGAATATTTTCTAATAGGCCATAGGTTTCTTTGAAGAACCTGTTTTCATATAGTTGTTAGGATGAGAAATAGATATCTATCAATTATTGGGCTAAATTTGCATTAAAGTTTTACAGATATGCTAAGCTTTTAATTTATTTATGTTTATTATTTTGGCATATTAAAATCACCACTATAGTGAACTTGTTAATTTTCCTTACAATTGTCTGATTTTTTGAGTGCACACTGTATGTTCTCAAATTATCTTAAGCCATGCCTGTAAATCCATTATTTTTGTGTCATATTCTTTTAGGCTGATTGTTCCTTTCTGATTAGTTCTTGTCAAGTTCTAATTTTCATCTTAACTATTATTTGCCTTATACTAATATTACAATGCCAGATACTAGGTTTCTTTTGATTATTAATACCTCGATGCATCATTTGCTATTGGTTTTTAGATTCTCTTTCTATCTGCTTGCATTTAAAGATGCTTGTTACAGGCATATTATAGCTGAATTTTAAACATATGATTACATACTTTCTCTTTTATAAAAATTAATTTAACTATGACTTGACAGCATACATTTGTACTTAAATTTTATATGGTTTGCTTTTTGTGTGCTTCCCCACCACCCATTCTCTCTGTCTCTGTCTTTATCTTTCTCCTTCTTCTCCTTCTTTTTCTTCCTTCCCTATGTTTGTGTTACATTTTCTGTTTTACTAGTTTGGAAGGTATAGGTTGCAGTTCTTTTTTTTTTTTCCTGTCATTTCCCTTACTTATCTCAACTTTCTTAAATTTTGAAATGCTTTCAAACCTACAGGACAGTTACAAATACAAAACAAATCCCATACAGAAAACTCCAACATATTCTTATCTCCACCCAAAAATACCCAGATCCACCAATGAAATGTTATCCTATTGTCAATACCCTTCGACCTATCTACTATCATCTATCTATCTATATATCTATATTTACCTGTTGAGCTATTTAGCAATCCATTCCCTGAGCACTAGTGTATGTTGTATGCATCACGCTCCTTGAACACTTAACACTGACATGTACATTTACTAAAAGGGTATTCACTTAAGTAACCACCTTAAGTACGGTTGTCAAGTTCAAGAAATTTAATATTGACATAAAACTTACACTTACTTTCCAATTTTTTCATACATCCCAGTAATTTCCTCTTGAGCCTTTTCTCCTCCTTTGTTAGATTCTGTCCAGTATCATGCATTGCATTTATAAGCCACTGTCTCTTCAGCTGTTCTTTACTTTCTTAGTTGTGAGAATACATATATATACACACACATATTTCCATTCCAACTATTCCTGAGCATACCATTCACTAAAATTAATCAAACAGTGCAGCAGTACCCTCACCACCTTCCATTACAAAAACTTTTCTGTCTCTCTAAATAGAAACCCTATACCCATTTTGTATTAACAACCCATTCTCCCTCTACTCCATCATTGGAAATGTGTACTCTAATTTCAGAAATTTCAGACTCTATGAACGTGCATATTCTACAAATTGTATTTATAGTTACCATGTGGCTTAAACTGAACATCATATATATATATATATACACACACACACACACACACATATATATATGACAGCTTCATTTGCTTTGATACCAACTTAACTTTAATAGTATATGCAAATCATATTCCAAAATTCCAATGTCCCCCCATGATTATGTAGTTTTTATGACGAATTACGTGTTTATACATTATGAGTCCAACATCATGTTTCTCATGACCTTTTATACATTTGCCTTTTACATCCCACAGGAAGTAAAAAATAGAGGTGCAAACCAAAAATACATTAGTACTGGCATTTACATTTACTCATGTCATTACTCTCACTGAAGATCTATATTTCCTCATGCAGTTCTGATCTATTGCTGATTGTCGTTTCCTTTCAATCTGCAGAGATCTTTTTATCATCTCTTGCAGGCCAATCTTGTGATGAACCCCTCAGCTTTTGTTATTTAGGGATGTCTTAAACGCTCCCACATTTTGAAAGACAATTTTGCCAGATAGAGAATTCTTGGTTAGCAATTTTTTTTTCTTTTTTAGCTTCAGCACTGTGTTAGTTTGCTAGCTGCTGGAATGTGGTATACCAGAACTGGAATGGCTTTTATAAAGGGAATTTAATAAGTTACAAGTTTACAGTGCTAAGACTAGGGAAATGTCCAAACTAAGACATCCAGGGAAAGGTATCATAATTCAAGAAATGCTGATGCATCTGGAATACCTCTACCAGCTGGGAAGGCACACTGGTCCCTTGCTCCTGTGTTCTGTTGCTTTCAGGCTGTCCATATGTGGCTTCCTCACTTTGCTACACCCAGGGCTGGCTTTCATCTCGTGGCTGCCCTTGGCTCTCTCTCCAGGTTCTGGCTTGCTTAACATCTCATGGCGATGTCTGCTAGACTCAAAGCATCTCCAAACATTCATGTCTCTGTTCTCCACACGCCCACATCTGTGTCAGCTCTGCTGTGAAGATTCTGTCAGTTCTGAGGCTTCTGTCATTTCTCAAGGCTCTGTTGTTCATGTCATTTTCGAAATATTTCCCTTTTTAAAGGATTCCAGTTATCTAATCAAGACCCACCTGGAACGGGTGCAATCACATCTCCATTTAATCAAATGTTAATACCCACAATTGGATGTGTAAAATCTCCGTGGAGATAATCTAATCAAAAGATCCCAACGTACATTATTGAATCAGGATTAAATGGCTGCTTCCACAAAATGGAATCAGGATTAAAACATGGCTTTTCTGGGGTTCGTAATGTTTTCAAACCAGCACAAGCACTTTAAGCATATCCCATTGCCTTCTTTCCTTCATGGTTTCTGAAAAGAAATTGGCACATATTTTTATTGAGGCATTGTTGTATGTGAACGTGGCTTTTCTTTTGTGGCTTTTAGAATTCTTTATCACTGACATTCAACAGTTGGATTATAATATGCCACCATTGTAAGTTTATTCATTGGGCATCTTAGACATGTATGCTCATGTTTTTCATTTAATTTGGGAGGTTCTCAGCCATTATTTCTTTGAATATTCTCTCTTCCTACTTCTGGGATTCCCACAGTACATATATTGGTATACTTGATGGTATCCCAGTTTTCTCAGGCTCTATTCACTGTTCTTCATTCTTTATTCCTCCAGCTCCTCAGACTAGATGATTTCAACATCTTCAAGGGCACATTCACTGATTCTTTCTTCTGCCCACTCCAATCTTCTGTTGAACCTGTCTAGGGAATTTTCAAATTCTGTTACTATGGTTTTCAACTCTGCTGGCCTCCTTTTCATAGGCTAGTCTATTTGTATTCATCTATTATTTTCCTGGCTTACTTTTTCTTCTTTGTCCACATTTTCCCTTAGCTTTTTGAACATATTTAGGACCATTTTTAAACTCTTTTTCAATTGTCACAAGGCTAATACTCTTCACTGATGGTTTTTAAGGCTTTACTCTTCTTTTTCTGAGACTGTTTCTTTCTATGTTTTGTAATCTTTTACTGAAATTTGGATAGTTAGATATTGTAATGAATTATCGCTGGAATTTAGATGAGAGGTGTCTGTTTCTTAAGCTTATATCCAGATAGTATTATGACAGAGCTTTCCTTGAATGCCTGGAACAAACCAGAGAGGAGGGTGAAGGTAACCTTTATCTTGATTTAGTACTTACTCTAATTCTATAATGGTTTTCAATTAGTATTGGCATGTAGGAAAATATCTTCATGTGTTTTTCACTCCTTTTAGGCAGGTTATAGAATTTGTGCTATTATCCCATAGAACTTTGGATATTATTTCAGGCTGCTTAATTCTCTCAGTCTCCTTATCCTCTTTTATCAGCCCTTCTAGTTGATGTCAAGTTCTTTAAACTTGCAGGAAAAGAAGACACAGGGAATGGAAGAGGAAGGTATCTGGAAAGAGATAAAAGGTAAGCACCACCGATGACACTGAAAATCATCAATTTAGAGTGTCAAGAGAGATAAGCAAAGAGAGCAGATTGCTTCAGAATTGGGTGCTTTCATGATGGTGCAGCAGAAGAACTATGCAAATAGTAAGCTGAAATTTCTGCTAACAAAGGGTGGGATAAACAATTCCAAATTCACAATGGACAAGAGAGAAGTCACAGAAGGAGTTATGTTACTGATTAATATTACTTATAGTACATTTGGATGCTATAGAAAATCCAGTGCATGATTTGAACTCTCCCCATCACTTTAAACCTTTCATTTTTACTCTTGGCCATTATACTTGTGTACCACGGAGGCGGTTCCCTCTAGGGATGTTCCCAAAGTTCCATTTGGGCTGTCTTTGTTCCCTATCATGTGGATCTTGACTAGAAACACAGCTTTTAATATTTATTTCCTCAAAGAGTCCCAGTGCCAGTTATCTAAGTGTTAAATAGATTCAGCTGACTCTGGGGAAGATAGAGGATTCCAGTTTTCTGCAATTAAAAAATAAAACTTACATTTGAATGTTTGGTATCTCTATCTCTGTTTTGAAAACAAATACATAAAAATTAAAAATAATTAATTCCTTAATTCTTTCTTCAGCTCAGGCTCTAATATCCGGAGTCCTGCTATTTAGCTTCTCTCTCTAGTTCTCATGCTGTCTCACTCTTCCTTGTTCTTTCAGTCTCTTCTTTCTCTTCTCTCTACTTCTCCCTCTCTCTATTCCTCTCTTCTTTGTTCTTTCATGATTGTCTCACTCCTGTGCCTTAGGAAGAAAGATACATTTTCTCCAATATTCTTTTGCAATAGAATTAAAATATCTCCAGATCCTACTACCAAATAATTAAATCCCCCTTACTGGTTAACCACATATGTGGCCACAGCCGTACGATTATAGCTTGTGAGGAACATCCAAAGTCAGTTTTGGATGGTGCCTCCTTCCTCCAGATTCTCTTTACCTCCTAGTGCACAAGGCAGCATTTATAGATACACTCGTGTTGTTAATTTTTTTTACTAGAATTATATTTTTCCTTTACAACAAGATAAAAAAATAAAAACATAATTTTTTGTTTTTATCTGCTCATAGATAAAAAAAATAACCAGCCATGGAAATTAGAATGCTGTGAAGTAAACATATTCTACAAAGTACAGATTGAGAAATAATTACAATGAAGAAAAATTACAGAATCAATTTTCCAAAATTTTGAGTTGCAATGACTTTATGAACGGAAAAAAAACCTTAGACATACCTATATGACATTCACTAATATCAAATAATTATATAGAATAAAAATTTAATATTTTCGATAGCACTATATCGCTGGTCTTATAGAAATTTAACTTCTTCATACATCTGTCAAGGTACATAGTGATATTGATTGTCTTAGAGGTTTGCCTTGGGCCAGATAAGAAATTCTGATTCTATCATTTATAGACTGTCTCCCATCTCAATCAGTTCTTCTATAAAATGGGAACATTTGTATCAAATTTCTAAAGTTAGTAAAGCATGCAGGGAAATGGTATTTGTGAGGCTAATTTTATAAATACAGAGATAGTATTTAATTAGTGTTATGCTTTACAGTAGTTTTTAAAGAAGAGCAAATAAAATACATAATTTTATAAAATATAATGTTATAAAATTCATAACTATGAAAACAAAAAGTTAAAACAAAACCAGAAGTTATTTGAATGAAAAAGAAAGATCAGGGTTTATTTTTCCCTGAGCCTTTGTTTCATTTTTCCTTTTCCTCCCTAAAGTTTTGACTGTTTTCATAGAACTGCTATCTCTAAACTAACACCTTTCAAATGATGTAAAGCAATGTGACATGGAAATTACTAGAAAACAAAAGACATAAAGCACATGGACAGACCAGGAACAATATTTATTCCTTAGGGAGAAGCAATTGCATAACTGTAGATGGAAATTGTAAGAAGTCTTATTTACCAAGACATTTTCCCTGCCCTTTCAATACTGGAAATGAAATCACTGCAAAGAGCTGTCAGATTCTATATATTTCAAGTGACCCATTCATTCTTGCTCTGCTCTTGCCCAAACATAATGCATTTTCCACCACTTTTAATTCCAATAATGAAGAGAATGACATGCAAGTAAATGCCTATTGTACAAATTAATATACCTATTCAGGCTGGAGATAGGGCTGGAGATATCATATGACTCCAAGCATTTTCAGAAGATTTAAAGGATCTTATCTGTAAGGTGGGGTAACAGTAATAGCTGCTTCATTACCAGTGAGAATTAACTGAAATCAAATATATGCATATATTCTGAGGAAGTAATTTAAGTTATATCTTGTACAGTGCTTCACATTTTAACTTAGGTAATTTTATTGTCTCTGGTTGTAAGACTCAGGCTGGCTGAAGCTTAGTCCAAGCCTGACCTTTGAATAAACCTAGCTTTCTATGCTAGATGCTGAGAAATGTTTGGGGAATGGCTCACATTATCTCCACAGCTGATGAGAATAATGGAGACATTAAAACTTGTTGATTAAGAGCTCAGATCCCACAACCAGATTATGTGAGTTCAAGCTGTGTGAACCTGAGCAAGACATTTCCATTTCTATAACTCAGTTTCTTTATCTATAAATGGGGAGTAACAATAGTCCCAAGATATCTGGCAGGAATTTTATAAGGATAAATATAATTAACTTAGAACAATGTCTGGCACATAAGTGTTTAGTAAAAGTTAGCTATGCTTATTTCTAGGCCATGATGCACTTATACCTTAATTCCTCTGGTACAATTTATAGTTTGCACCAGGCCATACCAGACCAGCAGGGGAGTTCATAAATACAATGGCTATGTGACTCCCACAACAGATCAGAATGGTCAGGGGGCATAGAGACCACACACCCTCAACCTGAAAATGGCCCAGTTTGAACATCTAGAACCACAGGAGTTTCCTCCATTCAACAACTGTTTGCCATTTAAATAGCTCCTTTCACACAATGAAGTTTCTATAACCTTTACAGACAAAAGGAACATCTATCTTTTGAAATTTTTTATAACAGTGATATCTTTCCATCAACCACAATTTATGGTGAAAATCACAGGAGGAATCTGAGCCTTCTGTTGGGGAATGGATGCATGAGAACATGGATATAATATTCATGGTGTAAAAGTGGCCAAAATATTCCTAGATGCCATAGGTTTTCAGTACTAGTAACGTCTATTCTGACCTTTATTTGATGAAAAAAGGCACTTCACTATGACCATATTCCTGCTTCATAAAACTCCACTATGATTTTCCATTGCTGTTTGGATAGAACCAAAATGTTTAACCTGGTATTCAATGCCTTGCACCTGCCTAGGTCCTGCCTTATTATTTACTAGTGTCTCCATCTGAATCCACGTTACCCTCTTTTGAATTTCTTGAGTATGTCATGAATTTGCCCCATATTACTTCTCTCAGTAGAAAGCAGTGGTTCAAAGTATAAACTGTGGAGCTAATTTGCCTAGGTTCACATATAAGTTCTCCCACCTACACCGTGTGATATACTAGGAAAATTTCTTAATTCCTCTGTGCCTCACTTTCCTCCTATGCCTGATATGAATGATAACAGTAGCTCCTACAGCAAAGGTTTTGTTGAAACTAATGAGGTAATACATGAAAATTGATACAGTGCTTGTTACGTAGTAGAAGCAATATGTGTTATTATTATATTAAGTGTTACTTATTACTAATTTCAATGAATATATCTTCCTCTCTCCACACTTAAACATCTACTCATCTAAATCTCAGTTAAAATATTGCTTTATGAGAGAAGCCCTCCCTAATTATTCTGACCTAATTAGGTCTCGAAGTTCTATGCTCCCATAGAATTCCAAAGCACTCCACTCTTGAGCTTATTGTATTCATAATTACCTGTACAGTGACTGTCTACTATGATAAACAGTAAACTCCACAGGGGGGCACCATGACTTCTTATATGATAGTGTGTCCCCAGAACCTATCTTCTAAGTAATCATCTGGTCTATTAAATGAACAAACAAATTAATCTTGCCATTTCAGGAGAAAAAAGAAACATATCTATGAACATCACTATATGGCATGACAATGGTATTCTATTGATGTAATCAGGCTTAAATATTCAGTAGAATAAACAACTATCCCCTTATGCTTATTTCTTTCAATTAGATAGAAACCCAACTCAAATCAAGAACAAATGTGAACTCACTATCTCCTATAAGAGACATAACTTGGTCAAGTGTTCAAATAATGTCAGCCTGGAAAACTCTGCTTTCCTCTGGGTTGGCTCCATTCTCAAGGAAGTTTGAGCAAAGGTGGCCATATACAGCCCTTGGTTATAACTTCTTCAAAACTAGCAAGCCTAGTAAACAACAACAACAACAAAAAGGGGTGATCCTTTTGTTTCCTGCTCCCCAGTATCTAGGAAGGCCTGAATAACTATTCTTTTGGGACACCTGCTAATACAAGAAAAATCTGAAGAAAATGGCTAAGAAAATCATTTCACTGATTTGCCAGACAAAAAAGGCAAACATTACAACCCCACACGGTTCTACTCAAACCCACAGGGAAAGAGAAGTCATGCCAATCATAATAAAAGATGCTGGACAGGCAAAAAAGGAATGAATTCAATAATCTTTTCGTATAGAAATTTTAAATTACCATAAGAGATTTATAGTTGTTTTTAGTAATCAGAGTACCTTTTTCTTATTTCTGCTCCTCATATGACATCTAGTACTATAATTCCTTTATAGACTTCTTTTTCAAATTGAAGTGTCTTAAATTTTAACAGATTTTGTTTGCTCTTCACTCAGTGTTTATTCATGCATTTGATCAATGATTACTGACCAATTACTCCATGCCTGGCACTATTAGGTATTGTTATGTATGTGTGTGTGTGGGTGTATGTGTGTATCCTCAGTTTACACTACAACTTAATAAGAAACAACATTTTCTCAAGTTTACAGATAAAAGATTGTCTGGTAAAGTGTCAGAGAAATCCAGGGAAAATAAATGACATACCGTGGGTGGCAGAGCTATGAGTCAAATTTAGGCTGTTTGATATAAAATGCCTTTAATTTGTATTAAAAGAGCAATAAAAAAATTTTATTACTTCCATCCATCAATGCCAAATGTTATAAATCTCCACCACCAGGTTGCCTCTATGTAAAGCAATGGAGATACAAACATGGACAAAGGACAGTACCAGCCTTCAGGAAGCTCATGGTCTAGTGGAACTGCTGTCAAGGACACAATTTACCTATCTCCGCTACTGAGAAATGCATACTGAACTAACACCTAATAAAACAATTTATAGACTTTTCAATCATTGTCCACACATTTTCACTAGCTATCAAATTTTCTTGACATTAGCAGAATACACAGAGTTACTATATTTTTCTAAAACACTTATTTTAATTATAAGGACCTATATACTACTTCATCCAATTAGGTAACAAGATATGCATTGGATGTCAATGCCAAGAATTTGTTTATAAATTTGTTTAAGTTTCCATTTCGTAGACTTCTGTAACCAAAATGACACAGAGTATTATTATAATTGTTTATTTTAAAGGATGAGAGACAAGATAAAACGAGAAAGGAAAACTACTTCAAAATTTGCTTTAAGAATTTGTATGTGAAGTTTGATTAAAAGCTCAACATTTTAACTCTTTAGCAGAAATGTAAATTCCATCATGATCTGGTTTCTGCCTGAATATTTTGTTTCAACTTACCACAACCCCAACTGCATCAAATGCTGTATAAACGTCTTAGTGTTCTCCATACACAAAATGCTTTCACATTTGCCTACTTTTACATAACAATACGTTGTTATGTATTGCTATTCCGCATAAAGAATACCTGATAAACTCACACTCTGTTTGAATTCATTAAGATTGAATTAAGTTGTTTCTTCCAGAAAGCCTTTTTTCAACCATAGACCTAAGTGACTTGCTTTACTTCATAATTTCTTATTATTACCCTGTGTTAACTTCTATATTGACACTTATAGGCTTTCAGAATTATCTATTTACTTGGATATGTTCCATCAAGATACTGTGAATATCCTGTAAAAAGGAGACTCAGTCTTAGGCAGCTCTGAATGCCAGAGCATGACACTGGCAAATAATCCAGGTGATTAGGGAAAGAATTAAGAGGAACAAAGTGTGGCAGATTTAATAAAGCTGAATTATGACTTTTTCGATTTCCTGTATTCTCAGTCTCTTCATTCTACATCAGATTCCTTCTCTAGACACTTAAATCTTAAATATGCAAGGTTCAAAATTATTTAATATTCTTTTCACACAGAATTAATTATAAATTGCCTTGCATTACGGCTATTACTCTTCATATTTTAGGTGTACTTATTATGTTACACATTTCTTAGGGATTGGTACATTACCTTTTAACAAAAGCTTTTTTTATTTTAGAATAATTTCAAATTTAAAAAAGGTTACAAAATACTGGTACATTGTTGTCTTCCTCTTCACATCTCTCACATTACCTAGTACAATGCCTTAAATGAGCAATAAAAACTTTCTATTCAAACATCAATTTTATTTTAAGATCTGTCAACCAAGAAATAAACTAAGCTGCAAGGTAAAAAGGGCATTTACTTAGTGTCTTAAAATTGCAATCTGTGGAACTCAGATTCAGGTAGCAATTCAAATTTGCCAGTTTTGGATCTTCCAGGCAAGGTTTTTAAAGAAAAATAAGAAGATTCCATAAGGTGTTTATGATTGGTGGCTATTCACAACACTTCAAATGTCCTTCAGGTTAGATAGTTTACTGCTCTCTTTTTCTTGTGGTCTGTTTATGGTGTCCAGATGTCCTTACGATATTGAGGAATATTGCTGCCTGTGGCCATGCATACTCTGGCAGTTTGAGATATCTGGCAGAACAGTCTCCTATTCCATTTTAAATCTCTTAGCCATAGTAACTCTACTTTGTTTTACTTCTTCTCACAGATTCACCAATTATTTTGGTTCATTTCTTAAAGTAAAGAATTTAGATGTGTGTTTGGAGAGTTTCTTTACTTAATTACTGTTCTTCTATCATTATAAAATTATTATTAATTACAATACCAGGAAATAAACTCATATCCATTCTGCCATAATACTACACATAAAGAACATAGAAAATAGGCAAGTTCGTTACTGAATCAGAAAGTGATAGTAAGAGAGAGAATAATACAAGTTTTAGCCAAATGAAAGCCGTTTAAAAGAAACTAAAGAAAATCTGAGAATTTTAAAAGATACAATGGTAATTTGGAATGGACCTTCAAGATAACCCCCTCTACTTCCCCAAATTTACAGATGAGGAAATAGATGGAAGGTTTCTGAAGTTTACAGAAGGGTAACGCAACAAAAAAGTAACAGTGTTTGGGAACAAAACACAATATCCAATTCTTCAGCCCAGTACCTTTCACCCTAGATCAAAATTAACTCTCCAGTACATTAGTAACAATTTAGGTAGATTTTCTATTCTGAATATTCTTTTGATGAGAATATGGATTTCACATCTTTAATGAAACATTGAACATTATGAGACTCTACTATACAAGGAAGCAACATTATGTCCTAATAAGAGTGCAAGTTTTTTGTGTGTTTATACTTTTTGTCAGTCTCTTCCCTCTTTGCTGGGTACAATACTTTGCTCTCCCCACTCTCTCTTTCTAGCTATGTAGTAATCAAAACATTAACCTAACAAAACCATTCCAAGCCATACATACTGACTACTTAAGGCAATAAGCAGAAGCAAATAGGGTCTTGGTATAAAGTGACTTCTTACAGCCTGATATATAGAAAGTCATCAATAAATACTGCTTCCTTTCTTTACCACAAGCATGGAGAGATGTCCCTTTTAGTAGGAGACAAGATGGTTTTGGAAAAAGAACTTGAAATTTTGGTACAATAGAGTACTAATTCCAATCTGTCACTTTGTAAGATGTTTAATCAATGTCTCTGGGACCTGTGTTCCTCAACTTGTCAAGCAGGGATAGCAATACATATTTTACTAACTTGTAGTTTACTAACTAACATGTATTACTAACTTGACAGTGTTCAAGTTAGTTGCTAGTTCAAGCAGGGATAGGAATACATGTTTCACATGATGTTAGGAAGAGTGCATACCTGTGTTAGCTATGATTTGAAGCAAAACTAGATTTTACTGTTTGTTAACTTTTAAAAAATAATTTGGTATTCATTATAAAAATAATTTAAAATAACCAACCTTGTTGATTGCCAGTAAATCAAGAAAATGTAAGAGAAAATCCCCACGTATAGTTCTCTTTATACATGTGTCTCCAAAAAAAACTGCCATTAAAAAGTTCTAATAAGAACGTTTTCTAGGAAAAAAAAGACTTTATAAGCCATCTAGGTAATATATTTTAGAATGTAACAGCACAACCATTTTTCACATATTATATTATAATAACACAGGTATATTATATATAATACAGGTAATTGTAATGGTGATGATAGCAATAGCTAATAGTGTGCTAGGAGCTCTATATATTATATTGAATTCTCACAATAATCCTCTGTATTGTAATTCTTATTTTACAAATAAGGAAACAAAGACTCTGGAAAGTTAAATAATATGCCCAGATTGACAAATCTAGTAAACAATTGACCCTGGATTTGAATCTAGATCTGGCTGCTGCCAAGGAGACTTCTTATTCTAGAGATCACAATATTACTTATTTCTAATGTATGAAACACTCTATTTTCCATGACAAAGATGAGATCAAACCAAAAAAGAAGTCTAGAGAAATTAATGAGGGCACAAAAGGAAGAATGTAGCACCTGGTTAATTTTATCCCAAACTAAGGGCTTGCTATTCAAAAGACAAAAGACATATACAAATACATACAGACCCCTTATTGATTACTTTGATTGATTTAAGTACAAATTAAAATGGACTATGTCCAAACTATTCTTTCCTAGACACTAATCTTGCCATTAATGATCCCCTTTTTCCTAACAGAATTAATTAAATTTTGCTAATTAGAAATTGAAAAATAAGTGATAACTTGAAAATAACATACTTTTACTGTGGCGGAGTTTATAAATCTTGAATCAATGGTTAAATTTTTCACAAACTAAAAACTCTGGATACTCTCTGCAGGCAGAAGTTTTGCACAGCATAACAATTTTCCTTCCCGATTGATGTCAAGATGAAACCTGCTTTTATGTTCTTCATGTCTGGTAAACTGTTCTCTTCTAGCCACTCTGCACTTCCCCACTATGCAATCTGGAAGTAGAGCCTCCTGGATACAGAGGTAAAATCTTAAGGCTGAGTTTGGGTCACGTCCCCAACACTTACTAATCATGCTAATCTCTGTGATTCTGAGATTTTTCCCTCATCTGTAAAATGAGGATAGACTTTCAGACCATGGTTTTAGATTTTCTGAAAAATTCAGATGAGAAAATATATGTAAAAGTATTTGTTTACAAATTATGAATGGTAAAATGAAAAAGTCCTCATATTCAGTGGATGTATGCTTGTGAATGCACATGTGTAGGTTCATGCACACACCAAACTCTGTTGTTTCTGCTGCAAGTCCCTATGAATTCACCTACTTTTTTCATGTCTTCCTTCCCTGAAACGATCAGTTTTAGTTTTTCTTCAGTGAATTGGCAATTGTTTTCCTCACAGGAAGCCTTTCCTGTCTCCCTCTCTACCTCCCTCCCCTCCTTTTGCATTCTACATACACAATGGTCCATATAACTTCCTCGTTTCCCATAATAATACTGATGATAATAACAATAGCAATATTGATGCAAAAATATCTAATGTTTACTGTTTTCTTACTGTGTCTGAGGCATTGTGCATAGCACTTTGCATTCATTATCTCAGTATTCACAACATTCCCCTAAAGAAAATATTTCTACTCTACTCATTGTGAAGACCTTTACCTCTACTCATCCCACTGCACATGGATTTTTCTCAAAATCTCAATTTCTGTCTCTCTCTCTCAGTCTTCCCCTGCTCTTCTCTGTGTCTTTCGTTTCCCTTCACCCCATCTATTGTCTGCTGCTCCATCATGGAGTCTGCTCCTTCTAGGCACTACTTCCCATTATGCTTTTATAGAAATTTCACAATCTCAATAGAGCTGTTCTACAGTGTGCTTCAATACTGATTCTTGTCTCATTATCAATTTTAAGCAACTAGTTATATTTCTCTAGAAAGATCACCATTAAGACAGCAGCAATGGAGTTACTTCCTGTCTGATTCCTGTGTAAGATTAACAATCCCAGGAAATAAACTCACGTACAACACCACCAAGTTTGCTTCACATAAATTCACTGTGTTATATTTAAAGTTTGTTCTAATTACCAAAACATGAGCTTTAAATCAGGAAGACATGAATTCTAGAGCATGCTGTGCACCTCCCTAAATATCTGGCCTCGGTCTTATTACTAAACCTCATTTTTCCCATTTCTAAATAGAGGAAAACAGTAGGATCTATCTTTTAGGACTGATATGAAGCTAAAGTGAGATAATACATTCAAAATATTTAGCAGAGTCTGAAATAGAATGAATTCCAACCCTAATATTATATAATACTGTGTGTAATATTGCTTCAGACAGTTCAAGGTATATTACACAGAGTTCAACTTCAGATGATGAGGTTCTTGTGTAGGTTAGTGAGGTTCAGTAAATTGCCCATGGTTCAAGGGCAGAGACAAACCTAGAAACTGAGGTCTGTTGCCTTTCAAACACATCCTTTCTGCTAGATTAGCTGCTTCACTTTCAGAAGGGAAGGGAAATTGTATTGTGTTCAGAGTCTTGTTCTTGTCAGGCACAAAAAAATTCCTTGACTTTCTTGGGCTATGTTGGAAACAGTTCTGAATCTTGAGACATTGAATTTCTTGCCATTTAGGATACCGAACAACAGTGTATTAAATGGCGTCTTAGTTGTCCCAAAGTTAATGCAAATTTAAAAGTTCTCTGAGTTTCAACCAGAGTGTGATTTTAACCGCTGGGAAAACCTGATTCAGTAATAACAGGCAAAATGGTAATAAAATATGCACTTTCAGCAACTTAGATATGAAAGATATTAATGGAACTTTTGATCAATCCAGACCTTTTCTCAAAATTTGGGTGCTACAAAAACATCTCTTAAATCAATTGAGCCATTGATTTCCTGGTACTCTCATCTTTCTCTTACACTTGATTCTGTCTGTCTTGAATAACTGTAGATTGCAAATCATTTTAATGTTTATCTCCCCAACTGACTTTCCTTTCAGATGTGAATAATTCATCTACACTCCTTTCTTTGAGTCTCAAGTGCCAAATCCTATTGTATGAAATGCTAATGTAATCTTGGCGATTTAGTGGGGTTGGGGGGGGGGAAATGAGGGGGAAGTCAATCCATCTTTTTAAAAAATATATTGCCTTCAATGAATTTTATGTGGAAAAGAGAAAAATATATTAGTTGAAAAAGAGAACACTATTAAATTTCTACGGGCTAATGGTTGGTATTTATGTTGTGTTATGGGCTATAAATGTAAACAGAAATTACTTTTACTTTACAGATAGAAATGGTACCTTTCAAAAATAACAGAATGACAATGAAATCAAGTATCTTGAGTTAGAAGACAAAAGGATAATATGGAAATATTATTAAAAGGATGTGGCTTGGCTTAAAAAGTTGACAGATAATAGATACGTGACTGTTTCTTTCTCTTCAAATGGGTCCACAAATGTCTGGTGTTTCTGAATATTTGAATGGAATATTTGAATGGAATTTGACTTACAGACACAACTGTAAGCAGGAGAGAATATCAGAATTAGAGGACAAGAAATAAAGAAAAATGATGTATTTCTAAATGGCTGCATGCCATGATTGACAAAGATGGGTAGATTCTCTTCCCAAGAGCTGGTGAATTCCTTCTTTAGAAGTGACAGGGTAGAGGCAGTTTGGGGCACATAGAGTAACTGGACATTGACAAGGTAATAAAGGCCCCTTTTTTGACCTCCCTGTGAAACAAATGAAGAAAAAGTTGGGCCAAAAGCTAGGGTGTGATGTCTGATTAGGAACTGACTAGATAATCAAAACAAGTTTCATTTACCTGGTCAGTATCCTTTGGAGTTAATTTTCTAGGGATTTAACCCACAAGTTTATCTTTTAGATCCCCTTTTCCCCATTTTAAAGTAATATCTGTGGTTTAGTGATGATACAAAAAACAAACATATCAAATTGGTAGTTGCTTGGACAAACCAAAAATGTGCTGGACAGATATACTAAAAATAGCTAACATGCACTGATCACTGTACTTTAGGCTTTACAACATCTCTCTTAGTCTTTACCACAATCCTACAGAATAGGTGACATTATTAACTTCATTTAACAACTAAGGAAGGGAATTGACTCTTAAGGTAAGATTACATTGGCCTAATATCAATTGGGCTTGGAATCAAGTCCAAAGCCTTCATTGCTCACAACTATTATTTTTATATATGACCCAATATCCATACTTTTAACATCATGCTACAGTGAAAAAAATAGAGATAGGATAATATGTTGAATCTGGTAAACTGCAATTATTAAAAATAAATATTTTCTATACAGGTTGAGAATTATTCTAGACAAATTACTCTTTGTCTAGAATGACCTTTGATTCTGTGATCTATCATTTAAAACCCTAGTCATCTTCTAAAGCCTGGCTAGGAAATAACCTCCTCTATGAAGGGCTCTCTGACAAACTTAAACATAGATGGTCATTTTCCTCTTGTGTGTCATAATTACTTGGGCATTCAAATAGTTTTTCTATGATGTCCTTGTTGTAATTATTACATATACTTTAATATACTTACTTATAAACTTTCTGCTTTCTTCTAATGAATCTTGAACCTCTTGAGAGAAAATAGCAAGTCTGATTTATCTTTTAATTTCTACTTGCTAAAACACATAACAGGAATTCAACAAATACTTGAATATAAACATGAAAACAAATAAGAATTAAAACGATCAATTGACTCGAATATGTGAAATCCATCTATGTTGCTTGAACTTTCAATTTGTTAAAGTAACTTGGAGGAATTATCTCTAGAGAAGCAAATTTATAAGAATTAAATTGGAGAAATATTCATATTCATAAATATAAATATTTTCCATGCTTTAAAGATATAATCTTTTATATATAACTGTGCTGGTTTGAATCTGCAGTGGTCCCCAGAAAAGCCATGTCCTTTAATCTGCATTCAAATTGCAGGATGGAAGCATTTTGATCATTCCCATGGAGATGTGATCCACCCAACTGTGGATGGTAACTTTTGATTAGATGATTTCCATGGAGGTGTGTCTTCACCCATTAAAGGTGGAATTGCTTACTGGAATCCTTTAAAAGAGGAAACATTTTGGAGTGCGTCCCTTTTTTGTAGAGCCATGAGAAAGCCAGGAGATGCCGTCATGCTCGCCATGCGACCTTCCAGCTGAAAGAGAAGCATTGAACATCATCGGCCTTCTTGAACCGAGGTATCTTTCCCTGGATGCCTTAAATTGGGCATTTCTACAGACTTGTTTTAATTGGGACATTTTCTCGGACTTAGAACTGTAAACTAGCAACTTATTAAACCCCCCTTTTTAAAAGCAATTGTTTCTGGTATATTGCATTCCAGCAGCTAGCAAATTAGAACAATAACCTACTTCCAAATCCTATCAATTTTTCAGGATCCTAATTGTCCCTGTGATGGATGAAAATGCCACCTCTGCCCTAGAGCTTTTTTCTACTCATGCTTTTAAAATCCAGCTCAGACTTTTTCTTCTTGAAGAGATCTTTCCCAACTTTTTTAGAGGAAGTCAGATGTCCATTCTGGATTTAGATGCGCATGTTTTTGTGGGTGTATAATCGGAATGCCAACTGCCAGTCATCTGGGATCTGGTAGCTATAGCAGCTGAGTCCAATGGAACCACTCTCCCTGGGATAAATGAGGAGCTCCAGGTGCCAGCTTATTACTCCTGCCAGGAAACCAGTGACTGAGAAACTCAGAGTAAATTTATGGAAACCCTACTTGTTGCACCATAGTGCCTAAGTGGTTCTGGAGTACATAAATCAATATAAAAATTAGATTCTGAAAGGGTGAATACTGAGTATATCTTCACAGAAAGTAATATATACTGGGTAAGATATTGTGAATATAGTGTATTATACAACGGCAACTCAATAATCTTCCTAAAGCATAAACTGCATTTTAATCCGCTCTTAACTATCCCTTATTGTTTTCTGTTTCCTGAGAATGTTCAATGCCAAACTCCTTGGAATGGTCCTAGCTTTACTTTCAAGCTTTATATTCTTGCCTCCTTTATATTTTCTATGCTCCAGTCAGGATTCAAAATGAAATCCTACCTGGTCTATGAACAAGTCATAGTTTTTCTTGGCTCAAGCTGTTCTTTTAATCTTAAAATGCCTTATTCCTTCTTCTTCATGTTGAAGACCTCATCTTGAAGACTCAGCTCAAAGTTTAACATTTTGATGCATTCTCCCCCATTCTCTGGCCCCACAGTCCGTAGGAGTAGAAACTCTAGCTAGATGTCACTGCAGTGATTGTGCTTTTGCTTCTCTTCCTGTTAACTCAGGAGGAACACAACCTTTTATTTTTTTGTTTTAAGATATCCCTATCTCCTTAGGATATTGTTTAGATTTTAGTTGTTGTTTATTGAGAGTTTGTTAACAAAAACTATCTAAATGTGAAAGAAAAGATAAAATGGCATCTTACAGTCAACTATAAAGCAAGTAATTTAAATGTTTCAAACTATTTTCATATGTTGAACTACCTTTTTATAGCATGGAACTTTACATTTTAAAATACCATAAATTTATGCTGGGCAGTTTTAGAAAGGTTTGTTCTGGATATTAAACAAAATTTATCCAACTCAAGATTATCTTGGCATAAATTTCATAAAATGCTTACTTCAGAAGCTTAATACACATGCTGGTATGTTTGCTCAGTCATTTGTATTACAACCTGCTGATAATTAAATAGAAATGCTTGTATGTACCCAATCACAAAGAGAGAAGTAATTGCCATGGGAAGCAAAGACAGATTTGGATGAAATTCAGTCTTCGGGAAATAGCATTGTATCTTTAATGCTATCAACTGAGCAACTATCTTCAGTCTGGTGAAACAGCTAATGAAGGGTAATAAAGAGGCTCACCTCCTTTCAGGTACCTGAGATTTAAGACAGGTTCTGAGAATGCAAAGTATTTTTAGATAAGCTTACACTCTCTAAACTAAGAGTTTTCTAAACTAGAACAAAAAGTAAGTCCAAACAATAACTGCTTTTATTTTTCAGCTTGGTAATATTACATGAAAATCACCATGTTACTCACTTAAGAACTGGACAGTTAAACCAATACCAACTTACAAGGGATGAAAAAACCTGGGTGAGTGTGAGGAAAGAGAAAATGATGAGAAACACAGAAGGCTCTAGAGAGAAATAGTCATAAAATAATTATATAATTTATTCCACAGATATTCACCAATAAGCACTGTAAATAGTTCCAAAAAATTGGATAGGTAGTTTGGAGTAATGAGAGAAGTTGGGGCTTAAATCTTGGCTCTGCACACATTAGCTACATGATCATAAATGAATTTTAGCTAACTGAGCCTCAGATTTCTCAAGCACAAAATTAAATTGATGACAATGTCACTTTTCAGGCTTGTGTTGAGGAGCAAATGAAATAATACATGTAATATGCTTGGAAAACAGAGATTCAAAAAAAAAAGAATTATTTTATTAGTGTTTTCAATTAAAGGGGTTATTTCCCCTGCAAAAATCCCTTCTCTGGCCTCCTAGTGTGCTCAAAATCAAATCCAAACTTTCAGACTTGATGCCCAGGCCTCCTCATATCCCAAACCTCCTGCAATCTCTGCAACCTCAATGTGTGCCTCTTTTCTCCTGGCCCACTATGCTTCCTTCACACAACCCAATTTAAGTCTCTCAAACTACTATTTCAGAACCTTACTGTTTTTTTCTCTCAGGGACATTCTTCCTCTGAAGTTGACACATGGCTAAATTTTCCTCATTCTCAGGTATTTTATTAAATGCTACTTCAATAGGAAGTCTTCCCTGGTTGCTCTTTAGAACAACTGTCCTCCTAAATCTAGTCACTCACAGTGCTCTACAACTGCACCGTGGTATTTTCCATCCTTGTACTTTTTGCAGCTTTAATTGTTTTTATTTAATATTTGCCTCCCTAGATACATATTAATCACCTTGATAAAAGAGCCATGTGTGTTTCCTTAGATGCCCAAGAAAGAGTTCTTGCATCAACAAGTGGAGAGAAAGAGATGTGAAGGAGAGGTACAGTCATATTTTCCCAAGAATTTAATGAGGAAAACAGAAATTGTTTAGACAGAAAATAAGCAAATGGAATAGTACATAATCAACTGATAAAGACTACACTTGCAGTATAAACTTTGATCAATTGTAGCAAAGACACAAGGAATCTAAAAAGATTCTCTTAGTAAGGAGAAGTAGACGGTTAGATAAAGAACTTCGTGTAGCACATGTAAAAAAGTAAGAAAATGACAAGGGACTCCAAATGGGACCAAGGCAAGGAAAAAATCCTTAGGCAAACTATGATATGATTTTCACCAGTGAGAAAGTAGAGACAGAATGAGATTTGATACAGAAATCCACTCTATGTTATCTGCAGTTTGTGACATTTATTTCATATTGGTGTTTAGTAAATTTATTTATACTTCCTATTATTTTTAATATAAAGTTCAGATAAGAGTAATCCTAATGATATTGTTAAGGAGAACTAGTTAATTTGGGTGAATTATTTTTAGCAGTATCTTTGTTGCTACCATACATTGTTGAAGAGAAAACAAAGGTTACAGTGCTTTTGCAACTGCTGTTTATTGAAAGCCACAAAATGCACATAACCTTTAACCTAACAATTCTACTTCGGGGATCCTCTTTCTATAATAAAAATGTAAAATACATAAGCTTTATGTACAAAGATATTTATTATACTGCTATTCATAGCAGTGAAATCGAATAATTATCCTAAATGCATTCACATAAGAAACTAATATCAACTTAGGTTTACAGAGTGTTTTTAATGTTATAGGAAAATGCATACATTTTTAGTGAGAAAAAGATATGGATTTAAATATTCACAATGATAATTTCTATCTACTATTCTGAACTTCACAAATTTTCAAAAATGCGCATATGGTGCTATGTCAGTCACGGTTCAACCACAAAAGCAGAACCAGTAAGAGATAGATAAATATATCTATCAGCTTTCACAATTATATGGGCTGGATAAGCAAGTCCATTTTCTTAGGTGCCTAAGAAAAATTTCTTGAATGAACAAGTGGAGAGAAAAAGACTTGAAGGAGATGCCTGGCATCAGGAATGAAGATCATGAACTTGCTTTAACTCCATGGGCATGAGAAGAAGCTTGTCGCCCATAGGCAGGCAGGCAGGAAGGAAGATGCAAGAAGGAAGAGCAATTGCAGATTCAGTTGTTATTTGGTGTTTTCTAGGACCAGAGAAAGCCAAAGCCTTTTTAATAGGGCTTCTACCTGATTAAGTCAGGCCCACACAGAATAATGTCTTTTTTTTTATTAAGTTTAAGTCAACTGATTAAGGGTGTTTCGGTTGGCTTTCATAATGGGGATTTATTAGCTTACAAATTTACGGTTCTAAGACTGTAAAAATGTCCAAATTAAGGCATCAACAATATATACCTTCTCTGAAGAAAGGCTACCAGCATTTGGGACCCTCTGCCACATGGGAAGGCAAATGGCCAGTGTCTGCTGGCTCTTCTCTCCTGGGTTTCATTACTCTCAGCTTCTAGTGTCGGTGGCTTCCTCACAGCTTCTGTGGGTATGTCCCTGTCTCTCAGCCTCTCTGAGGCTTCTCTCTAAGCCCTCTTGGCTTTTCTGCCTTTTATCACCTCATAAAGGATTCCAGTAAAAGGATTAAGACCCACCTTGAATGGTGTGGGTCACATCTCAGTTGAAATAACCTGAACAAAAGGTCCCACCCAAAACAGGTCTGCACCAACAGGAATGGATTAAAAGAACATGACCTTTTCTGGGGTACATAACAGCTTCAAAACAGCACAAGAGGCTTTAATTTTATCTGAAAAATATCCTTCACAGCAGTGCCTAGGTTAACGTTTTATTGATTAACTGTGCAAGGTGTTTGCTACAAAATGGCTATACCTCTCTTCTACCTCCTACTCATTCTCCAATAGAGCATCCCTAGAGCCCACCCCAACAGCAAATATACTAGAAAGGGACTCCTGAAGACTGTAGTTCTGACTAGCCAAGTTAAAATATCATAAAGCCACCATAATATATATATATATTATAAAATATATATGTAAAATATATATAAAATGCCATTTTATCTAATATTATACAATATTCATAATTATTGTGCCTCATACATCAATCTGAATGAAAACAAGAGAGGAGCTTCATCTGTCTTGTTCAGTACTGTATTTCCAGTACCTAGTACTTAATGATTAAATCTATACATAAGCAAGTAAATAAATAAAGACATTGTCACATCATGGCTATGAGTTATATATTATTATCCCTACTTTTCAAATAAGAGATTGAAATCCAAACAATCTTTTCTAGATTACATAACAGGTAAGTGGTAGAAACAGGTTTCAAATCTCTAAGACTTTTGGTTCCAAAGTCTGGGTTCTTTGTACAAGACACTTTCCCCACTAAGACATTTATTTTTCAATCAAGGCCCTTTATGAACTAAAAGATTTCAGTCAAGAACTGCCATTCCAAGAGCAATTGTCAGCACATGTTTTACTGCCTGATATAAGAAGGAAAGGGCAAAAAGGGAAGAAGCAAAAGGAGAAAGGGCTGGGAAAGCACATATCACAGTGTATGGCAGACAAGGCCAGTGGAAGGCTATTTAGTCTGGTAGGAACACCCGCAGGGTGAGCCAGGCTCTAAGATGGACAAGATCAATTTTGAAAATCAAATGCATTATCTTTGTTTACATCCAAAGTGCTGGAGTGTGAGAATCTTCTGCAAGTGAAGGAGCTGGGCTGTAAGTGATGGATGTCCCACTTAAATGATGCTTTGCAGTGCCTTCATCAGGTACTGGCAAGAAGAGTCACAAGAGAATAAATGACTTTCTTTTAAGTTCCAAGAGCAGGATGGAGGAGACAGGCAGCGTGAATGTCACAGTCCCTATTCAATTGATTTCTCAGCCCTTGAGGCTAAAAGAACAGTCTCCAGTGGAAAAGGAAGGCTCACAAATACACAGACTCAAGGAAGTTTGAGTTGTTTTCAATGAAACTCTAAACATGCATTTCTTTTACCATTTTTTTCAAAGAAAATTTTTTACCCATTATACAGAAATGGAACAAAATAACCAAAATAATGGAAAATAAAGAAGAGAAAATGATTATTTATTCCACCACTCCTATCTTTTCTGTTTTATTTTCAGGTTTCCTCTCAAGTTTTAACAGAAATCAGCTTCAAACCTAAATTTACAGAAGTCAACATATTTTCAAAGTATTTAGTTAAACTTCACATTAATAAAATCTGATAATAAATTATAAGCCCTTAAATGTATGAAATTAACATGTATTCCTCACTTGCTCATCCTAATGTGCTCCTATAAAAGCACATATCCCACAGACAAAAAAAAAAAACACACATCCCTCATTCATACAGGATTTCTGTAAACTAATATCCACAGAAATGCATCAGGAAAACATGAGGGATAGAGAAGAGCAGGAGCAAAATTTCACCCAAAATACAAACGAGTAATTGGAGAGTTTGGAATACTCTCAAATGAAGGTAAGTAGACATCAAGGAATTATACCATAAGTTCAGGGAAAACTAAAAAGCAAATTTGAAAAATGTTATTAAAATAAAGCTTATCAGCAACACATCCAATCTATAAAATGAAGACTGCCTCCTTTGCAAATCACTGATTACAAAGAGGGTGATCCCCTTGAGACAGAATGGATGAAGTACCTATAATAATAATAGAGAAAGCCAGTGGTTTGAAATAGGATTGGGGGTGGGGGGGTGGGAGGGGACTGAGGGCATTTATACATT
This sequence comes from Tamandua tetradactyla, assembly GCF_023851605.1. NCBI lineage: Eukaryota > Metazoa > Chordata > Mammalia > Pilosa > Myrmecophagidae > Tamandua > Tamandua tetradactyla. The sequence continues at coordinate 62,838,510 of NC_135334.1, read as the reverse complement.
AATTCTTTCATTCATCTCTTCAAATACTTCAATATTTATTGAGCATCTATTCTAAGCTAACTATGATTCTAAGCGATGGAGACACTGGGTCAAAAGGTTAAAGTTTCTTGTTTTAAGGAGCTGGTGGACTAGAGAGATGGCATGGAAATAAAGAATCGTAGTTCTGCACTAATTACAGTATTATAATTGATGAGGCCATGCTGTGGCCCCACAGGAGGTGCACCTCAACTCTTCTCAAGATTTTATAAAAGTTTCCACCAGAGATGGCATGCAGAGGCTTAAACAAAAGGGCAAGATTGAGCAAGCTGAAGAGTGCAGAGGTGGAGGTGTTAAAGGGCTGAGCGCAAATACAAAGATGAGAGAACATGGCTCAATGTTATAAATGCAAATTAGATCATTGTGATTAGGACAGATGGATAAGGAGGAAAGTTTTATTAGGTAAAGGTGAAGAGATAAGACACCAGACCAGGAAGAAAATTGTAATTCAAGATAAAACATTTTATTTTTAATCCAAGAGCAATGAGAAGCCAAAGAATTATTTTAATCAGGGAGTTTGGTCTCTCAACTCCAGAGAGACGTTATGGTTTCATGCAATCATGTCCTCAGCTCAGACATCATCAGGACCTGAAAGGAGGAAGGGACTGGGGGAGGGAGGAAGCTTTCCCAGATAATCCCATGTGCCTCTCTGACCCAGGGGCTTTCCCATCAAAACCTGATTTACCATATCTAAGGTTCCCACTGTAGTGGTGCTAAGGAGCCTCCAGAAATTATTTCCACATTAAGAGTACATAAGAGGGTTACTAGCATGGCAAAAGAAAATTAATGGACTTCAGTGCCCTAAGAATTCAGAAAAGCTCATTGCAGCACATCTCCCCTATGAATCTGGAGATTCTAGTCCAAAATGCTCCTTTTTTTTTCACTGAACTAGCAGAATGCTTAACACCAACAGGACAATCGTCTACATTTGTACTATATTCAGCAGCATGTGAAGCCACAATCTCCTAACAGCATCTCTTTATTGTATTGATGTGCTAGTGCAAGATCTAAGCTGTCTATATCCAATGAATCCTTGAGCTGCAGTTTTTTAACTTTTTTATTGCATAATATAACATATATACACAGCAAACAAAGAAAAAAGCACTAATTTTCAAAGTTCTCTTCAACAAGTAGTTACAGGACAGATGTCAGAGTCTATCATGGGCTACCATATGATCCTCTCAGATTTTTCCTTCTAGCTGCTCCAGAACACTGGAGGCTAGAAGAAATATTTTTTATCATCACAATAAACTTTTATTTTCTCTTTGTGAAAAATAACATATATACAAAAAAAGCAATAAATTTCAAAGCACAGTGCAACAATTAGTTGGAGAACAGATTTCAGAGTTTTGTATGGGTTACAATTCCACAATTTTAGGTTTTTACTTTTAGCTGTTCTAAAACACTGGACACTGAAAGAAATATCAATATAATGATTCAGTAATCACAATAATTTGTTAAACTCTACCTTCTCTGTATAACTCCACCATCACCTTTGATCCTTCTCCCACTCTTTAGGAGTATTTGGGCTATGGCATTCTGACATTTTCCTGTTAGAAGGGGCTGTTGATAATAAGAGAAGGGGGATGGAACTAGTTGATGTTCTGGAGAGGCTGGCCCCTCTAGGTTTCAGGACTTATCTGGTCTTGAGCTACATCTTTAAATCAAATATTAAACTTTGAATATCCTCATATCCTTTGTCACGGCTATCCTGAACTACCTACCCACTTCCTGAGCCAAAGCTGCCTATTAAAGATCATCCATACTGCATTAAAATCATCACCTACTTTGACATCTGCCATTCCCAATGGATCCAAGCTCCTAGAGGGCAAGACTGCATCTTGCTCAGAATAGAGGCCCAATAAGTGTCAACTGAATGCCTCACTGCAAGACAGGAAGTGGAGAGCCATCACCACACCTGATTTAGCCTGAGCACTGAGGTGCTGCCCCTGTGAGTACTTCCCACATCTCCGGTGCCCACAACTCTCTTTCTTCCTTGACTATTCCTCTTTCTGGGTTACCCGTGACAGCCTCTACATCCTCAACTGGACTCTATGACAACTCCTAAGTCCCTACTGGACTCTTATCTCTTCAGCCCAAATGCCCCTCCCTCTCTGCTTTGCCCTCTTCATTCAAGAAATTAATTTAAGCCTCAACAGTTTCCAAGCATGTTTCTCTGATTCTATAATCTGACAATTCCAGATTATATGGATATCTGGTCAGAAACTCATGGTGCACAGTTGTTATTCTTTTACTGTTTTTTTTTTTTTTAATTGGTTATTATTGTTTTGTTTTGTTTTTTTGTTGTTCGGTTTGAACTGCTTCCTTTTTCAGAAACTCAAAGGCCCCTCCTTGGGCCTTGAGGGAATATATCCTGAGAGAGAGTGAATGTTGGAACAAAGGCATACCAGGCTGCTTCACTTATTAATTTTATTTTTATATGTTTTTGCCAATTCCCTACAGGTATAAGGGCACTCTGGTAGAATCCCAGGTGAAATTACAACATACAAATAATGCAAGCTAAGTTTCATATTCAAGAATGTAAATATCTTGAAGAATATGTTTTAATCCTTTATCCTAAATGAGTCAAGAACACCTTCTTGCTTCCTTTTCTCTGTGTGCCCATAGCATCAAATAATTCATATCTAACTCTCTGGAAAATTTTGTTTTCCTTTATTACCCATATTACTATGAATTCCATGGAAAATAAGGCCAGGGTTGTCTTCACCTGGATTGGAGTTGACATATGGTAGATATTTGTTGGAAAAACTTATCTTTTACTGACTTTTTTGAGCATTTTAACATTTCATATATATTAACATGTCTATATGTCTATAAATTGTTGTTAAATTAAGTTTCCTCAAGTAAGGAATTTTAAATGAAGACTCTTGGTAATAAGGCGGCTCCTATGTGATGCTTCATAGGTTTGCCTTCCTAGAAAGCTCTTAAATATTTCTCTGTGAAATATGATAGTTGCATCGTATGCCTCAGTAAGGAAGTTGTAAAAGACTCTTTAGAAATACCAGAGGAGAAAAATCAGCAAGTGCTTCTGAGCACCAAAATAGAAATGAAAGAATATAGAAAATACGAGGGCATGCATTTCTGAACTGATAACCTCAAAGCATAAAATTTACTTTTCAACATAGTCTGTAAGACTCTTTTCTATCTAAATGAGCAATTCTGCTTGGGCCCATCTCTTAGCACTGCCTTTCATCAGTTTGGTAAAATCTGTCGGAGCCTTCCTGAGTTCTATACTGCATCATACCCTGACTTGCTCTGATGCTCTTATCTTCCTTCTCCACCCATGCTTTTCTGTTCTACCCAGAAAATATATCCTTTTTATTTCAGATCTTGCTTTTATATGATGCTTGACCCATCTCACAAGCACAGTGCGATGATCTGTTATCTTTTCTTAGTTCATATCTGTATTATAGGCATTGGCCATTATAAGTATTTACGTTCATTTGCCTTATCAGAACCACTGGTGTCTTTCTTTTTCTTTTTTTTATATTATGCTAGGCCAAGAAATCTAAATTATACTATAATCACTCATCCACTCATTAAACACATATATGCATTGAGTGTCTATTCTGCTGGCCACTACGCTATGCACTTTATAACAATTAACTGAGAATCCCTGTCTTTAAGCAATATAAAGACAAAAGAAGTATATACAGGCAAAGGATAGAGACCAAATGGTAAAGGACACTTGAAGAAAAAAAAAAGTCTGAAAGTGTCATACATAGGAGGAGGGTGGAGTATATAAGAGAAGTCTAATTCGTTCATCAAAAAGGCTTTCATGTATATGAATTATATCAACATTGATTCCACTAATTGCTGACTTTCATCAATTTTTTTTCTGATCCTAAATAATGCTTATTCAAAAGAGAAAAACTGAAGTTACATTTGCCCTTTTATATTAGGAAATCCATGTTTAAATCTCGTGGTAATTCCTTTTTAATTTCTCCTTTAATTAAGCTCCCAGCGCAATAGTATGAATTAAACTATATGACAGAGAGCACTAGTTGACTTCCAGTATCAGACCTCTCCCTCTGTCCTTTAGTAACAGAAATATTGAATTTTGATTTACCATACTGCCACTAAGGATAAATACTATAACTAGGAATGAGCATGTGACTAACTTAATGGTCAGTGGGTTATAAACCCAAGTGCTGCAACACATTTCCAGAAAATGTGTTGCCTGGAATGCAGATAGGATGGTTGGCCCCAATGAATCCATTTTGGACTATGATTTGGAAAAACCAGTAAACTATAAACATTAAATGGTAAGGGCTCTAGAATAAAATATAGGAGAATGCCTTCATGACCTGGGAGATAAACAGACTTCTTAGAATATAGAAACAGCTGTCATAAAATAAAGAAAACTGACAGAATTAAAAGTATCAAAAGATACTGAAAAAAAATGGTCAATCAAGCCACAACAAGGAGGAAAATATTTGCACAACATGTTTGACAAAGCAATTTTTTTCTACCCAGAGTATATAAAAACACTGTAACACAATACCTAAAGATCTTAAAAACCATTAAAAGGGGGTGGAAAAATTTCTTGGGTGCTGGTAATTTTCTATTCCTTGATTTGGGTGTTCATTAGATGGCTATGTCTCCTTTATGTAAAGTCACTGAGTAGTACATTTTTAAATTTTGCACTTGAGATTCACTTTTAAGTTCAATGGAGTTTAACTTCAATGGAGTTTTATAAAATGAATGTGAATTAAAAATGTTTTCAGACAAAAACTTGCCTCGCATAATTTCTGGCCTAAAGTATATATCTGAAAATGTATTTGGGGAAGGAAAAGCAAATAATTAATAAATAATAAAAATTATACTCATGGAAGTCACACCTATGTTACCCACCCTTGTGTTCAAGTTATTCTCTTCCCACAGAAAGAGTAACAAGGATGAGAGACAACATTTATTTCTATTTAATGCTATTTAATTTACAGGCACTATCTCAATTGTTCTCTCTTTTAAGTAGACAGCAGTACTAACTGGTCTTCTATAGTTGCTAAGTCTAGTCTTCAAAATAAGCGTGCCGGTCTGAATCTGTGGTGGACCCCAGAAAAGCCATGTCCTTTAATTCTCATTCAGTATTACTGGGTGGGAGCATATTGACTGTTTCTATGAAGATGTGACCCACCCGATTGTGGGTGGTAACTTGATTAGATGATTTCCATGGAGGTGTGTCTCCACCTACTGAAGGTGGAGTTGCTTACTGGAATCCTTTAAAAGAGGAAACATTTTGGAGAGACTCCCTTTTGGTAGAGCCACAAGAAAGCCAGCAGACACGGCCATGTTTGCCATGTTCGCCATGTGCCCTTCCAGCTGAGAGACACTGAATGTCATCGACCTTCTTGAACCAAGGTATCTTTCCCCAGATGCCTTAAATTGGATATTTCTATAGATGCGTTTTAATTGGGACATTTTCTCAGCCTTGGAATTTTAAACTAGCATCTGATTAAATTCCTTTTTAAAAGCCATTCCAGGGTGGGCCACAGTGGCTCAGCAGGCAAGAATGCTCGCCTGCCATGCTGGAGGACCCGGGTTCGATTCCCGGTACCTGCCATGTAAGTTAAAAAAAAAAAAAAAGCCATTCCGTTTCTGGTATATTGCATTCTGGAAGCTAGTAAACTAAACAAAAAGAAAAAAATAATAAGAGCACCGATAATGTACTAAGGATTTTTCTGTTTGCATCCTCAATGCAATTAATTCTAAAAGCAAGATTTTTAGCTAAAATTTTTTCCTTTCAAAATGGGAAAATCGAAGCTCATGGTATTTAAGCTTCTCACCACTAAACTCAGGTCCCCCTTATAATAATGGATTTGCTTCTCTTCAAAAATTAAGAGTAGAAGTGGTGTTAGAAGATTCCTGTACAATGGGTCTAGTTAGTTTTTGCACTGGTTTGTTTTTTTTAGGCCCTCAAAGTAGACCTCATGATCTCTTAAAATGGGTGTACATGGCTTAGGTGGCCCAACTTTGTCTGAAGAAGTTGGTCCAAATTGCCCAGAGAGCTATGAGACTTCTCAAGCCTCAGAAAGAAACCTATGAGACTTCCTTGACTAAAAGCCAGCAGCTCATCTTGTCTTGATTTGCCATGCTGCTATGACAAACATCAAACAATGGGTTGGCTTAAGCAACTGGGATTTATTGGTTCACAGTTTCAGAGGCCAGAAGTACAAAATCAAGTCATGGGAAGGCTATGTTTTCTCCCTGATGTCTGCAGCATTCTGGTGCAGGCTTGCTGCCATCCCTTAGCTTCCTTGGCTCACACTGCATTTCTTTCTTCTGTCACAAGGCCATCTTTTCTTCTGCACTCTTGCAGTTCCCACTGACTTTTGGCTTCTTCCAGTGACCTCCTCTAACTCACTGCACCCATATTTCTTCTGCTCACAAAGGAAACTCCAGTAATACAAATTAAAGAAAACAGCAATTCAACTGGGCCATGCCTTCGCTGATAACACATCTTCCAAGGGTCCTGCTTACAAATGGGCTCACTCCCACAGGAATGCAGGTTAAGATTAAGAACAGGCCTTTTGTGTGGGTACAAAATTCAATCTATAACAAATCTGCATTTCCCTTCTTTATAAAATCTGCACTCTATAATATGACTAAGATGACTATTAAAATCTGACCAAAATTCTTTTGTCTTCAGCCCTATATCTCATGTGAGACAATATTGTAGTGTATGTAAATCTAATTATTGACTTGTGTAGGATTATGAAGAGATATGCTGGGTTCACTTAACAGAACAGGGTCCATGCAGACAGGAAACAGTATATTAGAAGTAGCATAGATTTAGTGGAGAAGTATAATCAAAGAAACATTATTTAAGACATTCTTATCACTTGCCAGGTACATTTATATTATTCTCAAAAGCTGTTGAATATCCCTACTATACACTCCAGCAACTCCAAGACATTGAGCCACTTCTGTCAATGCAAACCATTTCAGAGAGATTTTTCTTCAGAGAGATTTCACCTGTCATGTGAAATATTTCTCCAGTAATAAACTGCGCTCACTTCATACTTCTTACATAGCCCTTCCCTCTCAAGGGGTCCTGTAACTGTTCTAAGCCTGGCTAAGACTCAATGGCTGAGAGACAACTCTGCCCCAGACACAAAACGGTCTCTCCCTTTACTCCAAACTTTCTCCCCCTCTTCCTGAACGGGTGTCGTCCGTCATTCATCCCCATCAAATCTGGGTCACCAACTGTCCTACTTTGGGTTACTACTTTACTTCATTATGCTTCATTACCACTCCACTGTGATTCCAAGGGTCATCTTGAGGATTTATCTTTCAGGAAACAGGAGATCTAATTTGCAAATTCAGCCTTTCTCCACACTTGCTTAGTCTAAGCAAGTTCCATCTTCTATTCATCTGTTAACAGTGACTCTTATGGGTCCTTCTCATACTTGGCAGTATCTTTTCCATTTTCAGGTTTTTAACAGTTCCTTTTATTCACTGCCTTGTACTTAAACACAGATACAGAGAACAAATATCTAAAATTTGTCATAAAAGCAGACTTGTGATAACTGAATAATGAACTTAACAGAAAACTACAAACTAAATTCTACATCTCGCATTTTACATGCAGGATAAGGCTTTCAACCCTGTCATTATGCTGACAAAGATCTGAGTTCATCCCAGATCTGCCAATATATGTAGACTTAACTTTATGATTAGATCCCCTGAGCTTCAATTTACCTATTTGTAAAACATCTTAACAATTATTTTAGATATCTAGATGTATGATAGTGAAAATTGTCTTAAACACCTTATAATAGATAAAACAATACCTATTATCTAATGTTACTATTCTCTCTTTCTCTTTTCAACTTGCATTAAAACTCTGCTTTTTGATAGATACTAAAATTTCCCAGATTTTCTACTAAGAAAATCTGAGACTGTTAGAGAACTTCCCAGTGACAGGCGTTTAAGTGATATGAAAAATATCTTTAACTGGAATTTCAGTACCTGGGGATTTTATCTTTTTTTTTTTTTCTTCTAAAGGAGTTTTCCTCAGTTCTGTCATGTTAAAAGATGAATGGATGGCTGATTGGCTGATGTGCTTTTCTTCGAAAAACTCCTTTAAAAATTGCAGTTCAGAAAAAAAAAATTATCTATACCTTGCATCACTGTCAATTATATATGTCATATTAAGCAGTAGGTAGCAAGTATAATTGAATAAAGTATGTGCAGTTGTTCTTTGTTTGTTTGTAAGCCACAATAGATGCCTTAAAGTTGAAAGAGGCTGAATCTGAAATTATCAGGAGTGAGCCACTGGAAATAGAAGAAATTTTGCTTTCTTTATATCTTGTTTAGAATTCTGTCATGTTTATGCCTGCTAGGATAAGTCATTATATTTTAATGGCCTACTGGAGTAAAAAAGCCTACAGAAGCACAGGAAATACAGATCACATGATCATTTTAGAATGGAAATTTTTATCTGAATTTTTTCTAAAAACATTAAGGTAATCCCCAATTCCATTTAAAGAGTTATTTTATGACTTCTACATAAAAAGAACTAAGATACTCACTCAATGATATTTGCATTTACCCTACTTCTATTCCTATCCAAACTATATATATATGTGTGCGTATATACACACAAACACACACACACACACACATACCATCAAGGATTAGCATAATTATCACTTCTTCCAGGAAGATTCCTGGATTCTACCTAATGGAAATGACCTTATAGTATTTTTCCTTTTGTTCTATTACACACTCATTTTCCAATTTCCACTAGTAACTTAAACTCATGTTTTCTCTTGCTGATTAGGTAAAATCTTGAGATCTGAACTCATTTCTGATCTATCTTTGTGTTTCCCAAGTGCATTGTTATCCATTTTTTGATTGCTTACTATGGACCAGGTACTAAGTACTTTGCTCATATTACAGCATTTAATTCTTACAACAACACTAAGAAGTAACTACTATTTTATTTTCTTTTTACAAATGAGTGGAGAAAAAGAGAGGTTATTCAGTATTATATTATAGTTAGCAAATAAAAGGGTCAGGAAGTGAACCCCATTTTTTTCTTCTCCAAATTCTTAAAAATTTTAGTATATATATTTCTCTTTGCTCAATGACTATGAATATAATTAAACTGCTGCATAATATTCTTCTGTTGAAAGACAAACACCTTCAGCCCTGAAGAAAACAGACATATACTAGGCTGAAAAAAGTGACATTTACAATGATAAAGATATAAATAATTTGCCTAGGGATAGAGGGTATGAGATCATTCTTCTTATTGGGAATAACTGAGAACTATTTTTTTTTTAAATCATTCATTTTGTGCCCAGATATGCAACACCCCCAGCAGAAGAGGGGAAAGTATGATATATGGTTTCTAAAACATATTAAAAAGAAACTATAAGACTAAAACTGGAAAAATTATTATCAATGCAATTCAACCAAAATTTGTTGAACATTCATGTTACAGATAAGCACTGAAGATGCAGAGATAGTGAGATAAGGGCTTGGCATTCCAAAAGGTCAGAATCCCTTGGGGAGCATAAATAGATGAACATTCACAGGCTTAGTGGAATCCAACCCGATTCAAGGGTTTTTATTCAAGTGGTTCATTTAGGAGGTGATCCCAAGCAGTGCTGGTTAGAGAGTGGGGGAAAAAGAAAAAATTTAAGGAAAGCAAATACAGGTGTGTGGTAGTAAGGAGGTTATCACTTCAGACAATTGGGGATCAGATCCACTGTTGACTGCTGGTGGGTGATATGGAACAGATTTCCAGATTGCTATTGTTTGAGAGCTGCTGGCAGGGCTATTAACTTCCCTGAAGGAGGCAAGAGTAAGCCCTCAGTCCAATTTATAGGTACTTAAGTAATTTTTAAGTACTTAAGTAAGTAGGGAGGAAATCTGAGGTGATGTTTTAGTCTGCTAGACTGTCAAAATACAGTATACCAGAAATGGGCTGGTTTACAACAATGAGAATTTATTAGTTTACTAGCTTATGTTTCTGAGGTCATGAAAGTCCACACCGTGGCATCATCAAATGTGATATCATTTTCCTAAAGACAAACTGTTGGCAATCCTGGACTGTTCTGTCAGATGTCAAGGTAAATGGTGGCCTCTGTTGATCTCTCCCTTCTCTCCTGGGTTTTGTTTCTTCCTGCTTCTGGCTTCAGTGGCTTCCACTTTGTTTCTTTGGCTTTCTTCCTCAGCTTCTGTGTCCATCTCTCTGTCTTGAGTTTCATTCTCTTATAGAAACAAAGACCCACCCTGAATGAAGTGGGTCACATCTTAAGATCCTACTCACCAAAAGAACCTACTCAAAATGGGTACACACCCACAGGAATGGATTAGCTTTAAGAATATAACTTCCTAGAGATCATGTAGTTTCAAACCACCAAAGGTGGTAGTAAAGAGGCACCATGTAATGAGTTATATGAAATGCTGTAACTCTATATGGGGGATGTGGTGGCAGAAGATACACAAGCAGAAAGGTCAGTAAAGATTTCTAGATAATATCATGTTTCACCTAAGACTTAAAATGAGGACTATAAGTTAACAGTACTGAACAGGTAAGGATATAATATTTAAGGCATGCATGTGCCAAGGTACAGCAGCATGAATTGGATTGGAATGTCATCTGCACTGTTTTGCTAAAATGGTTGTGAAATGCGAGAGCATTTGGAAGAGGTGATAGTAGTGGGAATTATAGTTAGTAGTTACTATAATCCCACCACATTTATGAAACCAATTTGGTCTATTTTTTTTTGTCTTAAACATGTATATCTTATACAGAGTTAAATTATTTCGAAAGAGCTGTCAACACAAGGTCTTAGACATGAGAGGCTGAGATTTATCACCACAAAAACTCTAAGGATTCTGACTCTGTAGAGAATATTAATGGAGACTGATTAGTACAGAACCCCAATAAACACAACCAGAGTTACATCAAGCAGTGAATGAAAAGAGAGGAAGTTGAATACGTTAGTCTACTGCTATAAAATGAAAGACTCTGAAACTTAGCACCCTAAGTTATCACCCGCATATTCAACTCACAAATTTCCTCATCTGGGCCAGTCTCAGTTGATCATGGGTGTACTTGCATATAAATCTGTGAGTTAGACGAGGACCAGATTGTCCTGGGTGGCCTTACTCACATGTATGGCACCTGGCTTGACATCTATTGGGTCATTAGTGGTGACCGGGACAAATGTCATTATCTGAAGGGCAACCTTTTAACTATTTCTATAGTGGGAAATTTCTGAGACCAGAAAAAGCAGAAGCTACAAAGTCTCTTAATGCCTAGATTCAGAAAGCAACTTCCATTGCATTTTGATGATCACAGCATCCACAAATACAGTCCCAAATTAAGGTATGGAGGCTAGACTCAATTTCATGGTAGGAAAGGCAAAAAATATTTTGGACATTTTCTCAATCTACTACATGGAATAATTAATAATTTTAAATTTCACCTACTTTTCCCTCATGTTTAAGATATTTTACCTTTAATATTAATTAAATTGTAGGATACATGCCTTATTACATTTGATGATGGTAAATAACTGTCTGTTCTAATATTAGAATAAGGTAATTTTTTTTAAAGAAATAAAAATAAAGTTTTCAGGACTATGGGTTATTGTTTTCTCATTCAAATCCTTGATGGCCATTATAAAGCTTGCAAAATAAAATTCCTATTTTTCTGGTTGCTTCCATACACAGACTCTATGAGACAATGTTCCAAATAGTTTCGACCCTCAAATATAAGAGAATAATAAATACATAACTTTTTTTTTTTTTTTCTGCATGGGCAGGCACCAGGAATTGAACCCAGGTCTCTGGCATAGCAGGCAAGAATTCTGCCATTGAGCCATCATCACACCACCCTAAATACATAACTTCCAAAAAATAAAATTCCTCATATAACACTATCAAAACAAAAATCTTTACTTAGCCAATTTAAGTGAAAACATGCCCTAGGAGTAATACATGAATACAGTTTGAATTAAGTAAGAATATCAAACCACCTGTTGTCATGAAGTGACTAACAGGGTTTTATGGAAACTGGCACATGAGATTGCTAAGATTTAATGGAGCAGAAGGGCATTTCAAATCCTGACTCATGGTCAAATCCAATATCACAAGATAATACATCCACTAGAGTAAAAGTGTTTATGGACTATGTATTCATGGTTGTAATCTGCAGTTTACTTGTTTCAAAATTATCCAAGAAGTTTACTCATGAACAAAACAAATGAACAAAAAGATACACAATTTTCTAGTTTTCTTTCCTCAAATAGTCTCTCACAGTAGTTCAAGAATTTAGCTGTTGGGATTGAATCATGTCCTGTACAGAAGGAATTTCCAGGTCTCACCCAACCCCTGATCCTTTGGGTATGAACCCATTTGTAGATAGGACCTTTGGAGATGTCATTAGTTCAGGGGTGCCCAAACTGAATGAGGATAGGTCTTAATCCAATATGGCTGAAGGCCACATGAGGAAGGGAAACTGGACACTGAAAGGGAAGCCACAGGGAAAGAAGCTGGAGTCAACAAAAACTGAAGGAGAAAACCACGTGGAGAAAATGTTGTCATATGCAGGAGAAGATGCTGCTGTAAGTATTGCCATGTGAAAGAAAGGCTGAAGCAAGGACCAAATGATTGCTGGCAGCAGAATGCCAGTCTGCAGGGAGAAAGTATTGCCTTGCTGATGCCTGGATTTTGGCTTTTTCTTAGCCTTAAACTCATGAACCAATAAATTCTTGTTGTATAAGTCAACCCACTTTATTTGTTTTAGAATGTAGGAAACCAATAGAGGAGCCATGCAATCTGTACATGGCCTTTTAAATGGCTTCCAGGTTATAGGGATGTCGAACACATTTCTTGATTCTCTAACCTGAGTAAATATTTTGGGGTTTGAATGCCCACAAAAATCCTACCAGGAGGTCATCTGGTCTCTGCTTGTACACTAGTGGTGACGAGAACCTCACTACATTCTCAGCTAACTCCTTCCACTTTCATTAAATTTGCAGTCAAAATTTACAAAGAGGGTGGGCCACGGTGGCTCAGCAGGCAAGAATGCTCCCCTGCCATGCCAGAGGACCTGGGTTCAATTCCCGGTGCCTGCCCATGTAAAAAGAAAAAAAATTACAAATAGAGGAGAGAGCATAAGAGTCAAAAATGTCTCAGAAAGTCTATTTTTTTGTCATACAAATGGTACCTGACAGCCTCTTCTACATTTTTCTAGAAATTGCATCAATTTTAATGCAATTTTATTGAGATATATTTACACACCACAAGTTTGACATATACAATCAATGGTTCACAGTATCATCATATAGCTCTGCATTCATTCCCATAAGACATAAACTTTTAATTGAATATTATGGCTAATATTATATAATTATATATTATATTATATATATATTTATTATAACATATATTATTCCAATTTTCTACCAAACAGTCTAGCAATGTTCATGATCTAGGCATCACCACTGTCTTTACAAGGAGGCCTTAAGGTCTAGTAAGAGCAAAGCACTCACACTGGATATGTCCCTAGAAGCTGCTCTTCTGTAACTGTTTCATCATATTTTAATTAGTTCAGTTCACTTTTGCATTCCACACAAATATTTTTATTAAAAATTCATTAATGGGATCATAGTAAAATATAAATCTGATGACTATTGATATCCCTAGATAGTATAACAACAGGAAATTATGATTTTGAGGAGGTCTCTAAAAATGTATAAAACTTCTGATGCATAATAGATTTGATGTAAATGCTAAGACTTCAATTTTGATGTTAGATTTAAGCTATAAGAATATGAAGTAACATATCCATCGATGTATTTATGAAGTCACTCAATTATTGATTCATTTATTCATTGATTTTTAATTTAAACTTAACTCTAGTCCAAATGGGATTTGAAGTGGCTTTCAGCAGAACATACATCGAATATGTTTACTTAATTAGAAATGAAATATCAGAACCAAGGTTAAAGAAAGAAAGCAAATATCCTGACTCAGTGATTAACTTAGTAGTGAGAATTGATAAAAATTGTTTTGAAAGTTATTCTGAGCTGGTCAAAAATGGGAAACTTAAACAGTTAAGTCTTCTTTCAGAAATATGAAAGAAGACTGATTTGGGATGAGAGAGTAAAATTTTTCCTTGCCTAAAATACTATGCATATATTCTCTACATAAATTGGAAGGGAAACAATGGATGTCTTCAGTGATAGTTCTGCAGCAAATGTAAATGTCTTGGAGGTGTTTCTTGAAATAATAGTTAATAAAAATGGAAAGTATTAATTTAAGGCATAGCTCAGTGAAGATGATTATATAAAGAGTTAAGTTGATATGGCTTTATTTAAATCAAGACAGAGCTGACACTGACTTGATTACCATGCCACTTGGACAAACTTTTACTATCATGCATTCCCTCATTCTGGCTTTGGGTAGGACCTGTTCAAACTCAACTCCTGGACAAGAAAGAGCAGGGACAGGCTTCTGCTACCAGGCTGAGGTCTTTGGAGAAAGTATTCAGATAATGGCTATGTAACAAAATGGCCACCAAGGACTGAGCCCAAGAGCAAAAGCGATTTTGAGTAATGAAGAGAATATTAATGTAAAATCTACCCTGTAAAGGATAGAGAAGTTAAAAAAAAAAAAAAAAACAACTGAACAGGGAAAAAAAGGACTGGAATGTGCAGCAAAACAAGCTTAAGACCTTGATAATGACCTTGGCATTGAGCATTTTCTGAAATATTAGTATTTAGTGTCAGTGCTGTTTTAAGAATGTATTCAGCCTGACCCTCAGTGGAAAATGATGCCAAAACTGTTAAAAGTTCTTAAACAATTAAGATACAAAGAAATAGTGTACAAGGGTCAAGGGAATTTGTTCCTTTTTATAGAACTGAGGGATACTTGCTAATCCACTGAAGAAAATTACAGTATTGGAAATAAAAAAGTTTATTTAATGTTATAGAAACTTTTAGAGCATATTGTCTATATTATGGTGCAAAAAAGCTTAATTGAGCAGCTATACCGATGATGATCATGGAAATGTCAATTATGCTTTTGTGTTCATACATTTTTAGTCTTCCTATGCTTGACATCTTTTTATGTTGGCTCATGTCACACTATAGCCGATAATAAGGCACTGTATTCAAACTGCTTTGCTATTTATATTAAACTCACAGTAAATTCTTATCTTCTAGCTACCCCCAGCATTAACTGAAAAGATAATGAGATGCCCTTGAATGTTACTGTATTATTTGGACTTTTAATTGAATACACATTGAATTTAGTAGACCATATATACATATATATATGTTTGTGTACGTGTATATGTGTGTGTGTGTATATATATATATATATATATATATATATATATATATATATAATCTGTTAAGGAATCAATCAGTCATTTCTACACTTGTATATATTCCACTGTTTCCTTCTGTTTGAGGTTTCTTACAAAGGTTCGTATACTATAAAATGCTTTTTTAAATAAATGTATTTCTTTGGATTAAAATGTCACAAAAAATGTATATTTCCCTTATGGCTCATTGGTCAGAGCTGGGCAACATGCCCACTTCAAGACCAGTCACTGGATATAGAGAACAACAGTGCCATGATTGATTTAGTCAGATCTTAATTCATCCTCAAGGCCTGAATATATTAGTTCAATAGAGCAAAGTTGGGCTCTATGAGCAAGGAAGAAGGGGCAAAATGGTATTGGGATGGTCACCAATAACCACTCCACAAATTCTAACTAATTCACTGTATATAACATTTTACAGCTTATAATATTCACTAAAAATTAAAGACAGAGAGAGATGAAGAAAGGGAGGGAGGGAGGGAGGGAGGAAGGAAGGATGGAAGGAAAGAAGAAGGAAGGAAGGACACAAAGGTCTGAATAGGATAGGTGATTAGATCTGAAACCTTACCCCAAGAAAATGTAAAATTTTCCCAAAAGAGTAGCAATCTTAATGAGTGAAATAGAAAAAAAATTCTGCCTTATAAAGAAACACTAAATAAATATGCATTTAAAAACCTTGACTCTGGATAGAGAAAAATATATACATTTCTAAGAATTCTTAACCATTAGCTCACCCTCAAAGAAGTTTCTGGCTGAAATGCACACCACCTATGTGATCTGAAAGAAAATAAATATGCTTAGATTAAAGGAATTCCAGAATGCTAATATCCTAAAACACCTGAAAAGAGCACATGCAAATCTTCTCTTGTGGGAAAAATACGAAAACTCAGGATTTAAATCATTCCCACACACGAATTCAAAGAATATTATTTTGTAATTTAAATAAAACCACTAAACACGGTAGCCACCACTAGTGGATTAAGCAGAAAAAAGGTAAACTATGGAACCAAATATACATATAAAATATCTGTTGTTACCACTAATTAGTACATATATAAACTGAAGTAAATCTATTTATATCTAAAGAAATTAAAGAAAATATTAACAAAATATGACAGTAATAAGAGGTTTGCAAAAACTGACTAAGCATACTAAAAAAATAATAATACGGATATGGAGAACAGAAAAAGAAAAGTTATTGTACTAGTCACTGAAGTTTTAGAAGTGAGAAGTGATAATACGGCCCAAGCAACATCTAGAAAGTCACTGGTTGAAAATATTCCATGACTAATAAATACAGATTATTGAATCCAGGAAGACAAGGAATTTTAAGAAGAACGATAAAAATAAATCCATAGTCACACATTTTGTTGAACTTCAGAACACTGAAAACAAAATAAGATTTAAAAATAGCCAGATGTCAAAATAGATCACCTACAAAGGAACTACAAATAATCTGGAAGGTGAAAATATGACAGCAACATTGGAACCCAGACAGAGAATAAAATCATCACTGTGATGAAAGAAAAAAAAGTATTCATTTAGAAATCCATGTCCAGTAAGTCTGCCAAGAAAAAGACTTAACAGTAAAAATAAAATAAAGCAAAGCTTAAAGAATTAACTGTCAACACATTTTCTCTGTTTTCATAAAAGTCACTTCTAAAGGTTGTCCTATAGCAGCAAGAAAAATAGGGCCAGAAAGAATGTATGAAATGAAGAAAAATAATGAGAAGAACGTGATAAATATGTAAGTGAAAAAGCTAAACAATTGAGGGTTTAAAGAATAAGAATAGTGTTTAAGTCGCTTACTGAAAAATCAATACAGAACTGAAATACTCGTTTTGTATATTGGAGGGAGTGATGATTAAAACTCAGAGTATTGTAAAGTATCCCAAATGTTCATGTCACATAGGTAAAAGGGGGAAAAGCTGGAATTCAAATCCAGTTCTCTCATTCCCAAAAAAGGCTTGCTTGTTGCCATTTCACTATGCTTTCCTTCCACATCCATATCTACATCCTATATCCCAATGTATTATCCCAGAAAATCCTGAAATATACACAGTGATTGAATTTAATGGTCATTTTGGACTTGTGACTGAAAACATACGTAAGAGGAAAATTATAGAATGTTATTTTTATGCTAAGCTGAAAGACCTACTGGAAGTTTTCAAGTTGGATAGAAACACAGTCTAATTTGTACTTAGGAAAATTTCTCTGCCCTTCTTAGTAAAAAAGGATAATGAAAAGAAAGTTCAGTAGTTTGGTTTTTGACCCTGAAGTTAAATAACAGTTTATATTTACATACATGTATCAATGGATTCAGTAATGTCAGTATTAATAAGTTTCCCAGTGGACAAAGTAAATGTTAACAAAACTTGACTTTCTACCTTCCGGCAATACCTAGCTTGGAATGTGAGAAACTTGTCATCTTCTAAAAGTGAAATTACTTTTATCAATATATATTTGCTTTAGGCATTTCATCATTAGTCGGTGTTCTTGACTTTGAATAGCATATCTTATTAGTTTGACACATAGCACTTGTTTTACGATTACTTCTAGTGCCACAATAAATTAATAGAATTGGTGCCTCTAGCATGGACTTCATATTCAAAGAGGAAATGGAAGACAGGGATGGCTTTTCTGAGGACAAGCTTTCCCAAAGTTTATTCTGCATTATGTGGTGTATTAGAAGGTTTTAAATGAACTTACCAAAGAATACCTCAGTACTTCAGTATGTTTATATTTCTCGTATCTCAAAGAGGGGATGGCAAAACACATGAGCCTAGAGAAAATTAACTCTCCTCACCCACCCACGATCAAACTGGGGTCAAACATGCAGAATATTTTATTTTAACAGTGATAATGACAACTATCACTTATTCAGCATCTACCCTGCTACTGATATTCTACTTGGTAATTTACATATATTATTTCATGCATGTAACCTTTAAAATAGCCTAATGCTTGCATTGTAGACATGCATCTCTATTTAACAACAAGGAAAATTGAAGCTCAAAGAATATAAATATAGAGAGCAATAGACAGATACAGGTTTTCAGACCTAGTATGTCTAACTACACAATTTGTTTTTGTCACTATGTTTCAGAGAAAGGGGGTGGTGGTGGTCAAAATTTGGAGATAGACTGGTCTGTTGAGGGAGTGGGGGACACTGAGATGACAGTCCTAATGAAGTCCAGTAAGACTGAGTGTTATCCTCTGAGAACCTGATGCAACAGTGAGGTCTTATAAAGCAAGGTGTCTGAACAGGTGATACATTCCAAACCAATGGGCTGAATCCTGATGTAAAACACACATGTCTCAGAAGGAAAGAGAGAGGGAAATTGAACGAGTATCTGCAGAACCTGGGGAAACAGGTGAAAAAATGTAAGAGCCTAGGAAAAAGGAAGAAAACTAGAATCTGGTTACCAGAACGAAAGAAATTAGAGACCTGATAAGCATCAGTATGGAACCAGGGTGATAATAATGGAGAAAGGATGCAGAGTGTCAAGTTCTGATTTTGAGGCCTGGATTCAAAATCTAGATCTGACATTTTACCAGCTTTAGTTAAGCATGCTAAACTTCTGTCTATACATCTGCAAAATGATAATTATATTACCTTCCTAATTCCTATGATTGTTGTTATGAATGGAGGTAAGATTTATAAATGTTCTGGCCCTGGGACCCGGTAGTTGAAAATAGAAGGAAATTATAGAAGTAGCATTATGATAAGCAATTAGATGTATTTACACAACCAAAAATGTTGGGAGAGAGCACAATCTACTCAGTAGTGACACATCTTTCTTTATGTTGGAAATGATTTTTCCCTATGATAACTACTGAAAATGTATTTTATATCATTATATACCATATAGAATTGTCAATTAGTTTGTCAATTGAAATTGACAATTGAAATTGTCAATTCTATATACCATATAGAATTGTCAATTAGTTTTTACAATTAATATACTATACAATTAATAATATACAATTAATAAGATAACACAATTAATAATATACAATTATTATACTATCATCTATTACATTTTGATTTATGTATTTCCTTTTTACCTCTTTGGAGGTGATTTGAAATGTTGAGGTGGGGCCAATCTCTACATGTGTTAGTAGGTACATGCTTCCATGTTTCACAACCCATTCTCTTACTAGTTTGCTTTTCTTTTTCATTTTAATGGAAAATTTCCATATAATGAAATGCATAGATTTTAAGTGCACAGTTTGATTAGATTTGACAACTGCACACACACTTATCAACCAATTCTATCACTCCTAGAATTTCCTAACACCCCTTCCTTGGCAACTTCCCCAAGAAGCAATTACTGATATGTTTTATCTCACCATAGATAATTTTTGCTTTTAATGCTTTTATATAAATGGAATCACACTTTACATTTTATTTTGTAAAGCTTGTTCCACTCAGCATAAGGTTTTTGAGAGTCACTCCACTGTGCATAGTAGCAGCTTGTTTCTATTTATTGCAAAGTAGTATATAATTCTTTTTATACACAACTGGATTTGGTTTGCTAATATTCTGTTGAAGAATTCTGGACTTACGGTCATGAGAGATAATGGTCTATATGTTCTTTCTTGTTATGTCTTTTTCTGGTTTGCTATCAGGGTAATACTGGTCTCATGAACAGAGGAAATGTTCCTTCTGATCTGATTACTGTTACTTTTAAATATTCATTATTAACTTGTCATATCAGATATTTAGTCATTAGCTTGCAAATTTATAATTTTTATATGTATTAGGTTAATTATCATTTGTTTCTCAGTTACTTAAACATTTTTATTGATCTCAGTTCTTTGGTCAGTGAAATATTTAAGTGAAAATCTAACTTAATATATAATGAGAATATTTTTTGTAATTAATTTATAGCTTAATTGTGTTGCGGTTTGAAAGCACAATTTGTATGATACTATTTCTGTACACTTGTTGAGACTTCTTTTATGCTAAGAATGTTTTTTGTTTGTTTGCTTCTTTCTATTTTATGTAAATAGTTAAAGCGCAATTGAAAGAATTTTTATTCTCTAATTGGTGTGTCCAAAGTCCATATGTTTGTTTGGTCAACTTTCTTAAATGTGTTCATTAAATTTGACAAATGTTGCAATTATCAAACTCATCTAAACAAGAAAGAAAGTTGCTAAAATCACATGCCATGATGATGAATTCATTAACTTCTCTCTATAATTCTATCAATTTACTTAATATATTTTGATGCTATTTTAGTAATTGCATAACTATTTTAGATTGCTGTATCATCTTAGTGAATTAAACAATTTATGTTTAAATGATAAAATATACATACATCAGTTTACTTTTGATTATTATTTGCCCAATATTTTCTATCCTTTAACATTTAAATCCTGCATCCTTACAATTTAGGTTTGTCTCTTTTTTAAAAAATAAAGTTTATTGTTAATCTAAGATGAGTATCTATATTTTCTAATCGATGAATTAATTCACTTATGTTTAATGTGATTACTGATATATTTAGACCTGATAAAAGGTTGAAGGATAAAGTAGATACAGGAGATAAATTTTAAATTAAAAATAAGGCTATCAAGTCAAGATTTTAAAAAAGGGTAAAAAACCAGAAACAAACATTTAAAAAAAAGGAACAAAAGAGGCCATTACAAGAAAGGAAAATTACAAATCATTATCTGTCATGAAAATAGATGCACAATTCCTCCACAAAGTATTAATGAAGTAAATCCAATAATGTATAAAAAAATAATTACACCCTACAACCAAGGGATTTATTCCAGATAGGCATAGTTGGGTCAACCTCTGAAAAATCAAATAATGTAATTCATCACCTCAACAGAGGAAAGTAAAACAAAATCATGCGATCATGTCAATATATACAAATACAAATAATTTGACAAATACAACAGCTATTCATGATAAAAAAAATAAGAACACACAATCAACTAGGAATAGAGGCGACCATCCTTAACTTGATAAGGAACATGCACAAAACACCTACAGCCAGTGTCTTACTTAATGGTTAAGAAACTAAGGGCTTTTCAAATATCATTAAAAACAAAAGGATGCTCTCATTCACAGTTCCTATTAAACACTATACTGGAAGTCTTGGCTAATGATACATAATAAGAAAAGTAAATTAACAGTATAAGATTGAAAAGGAAGAAATATGCCTGTTCTTGTTCACAGAGGATATGACTTTTTAATTGATGAAACACTCCTGGAACTAACATGTGCCTAGCTCCTTAGTTTCTTCCTCATAGCAAGGTTGCAGGATTCAAGGTTAATATATAAAGTCAATTGATTTCCTATGTAACAGCAATAAACAATTGTAATTTGAAATAAAAAAACAATACCATTTACATTAGCAAAATAAATATTTATGTATAAATCTAACAAAATATTTACAAGATCTATGGGGGAAAACAACAAAACTGTGATGAAAGAAACAAAGATTGAAATAAATGGAGAGAAGTCCATATTAATGTATAGGAAGACTCAAATAAATTAAGAGTGATAATTTAATAACTCTTAAATTATTAAGATTTCAATCCTTCCAAACTTGATCTACAAATTCAATATGATCCCAATCAAAATACCAGCAAGTTATTTTGTGCATACCAACAAAATGATTGCGAAGTTTATATGTAAAGGCAAAATATACAAAACAGTCGACACAACACTGAACAAGATCAAAGTCTGAGGACTGACACTACGCAAATTCAAGATGGTAATGGCAAAAGAATAGATCATCACATCAATAGAAAAGAATAGGGATCCCAGAAATAGACACATACAAATATGTCATCTGACTTTTACAAGGGAGCAAAGGCAATTCAAAGGAAAAAGGATGGTCTTTTCAACAAATGGTCCTGGACCAACTAGACATGCAAACGCAGGAAAAAAAGAGTCTATAGAAAGGAAAAATTAACTCAAACTGCCCAGTAAGCCTAATGTAAAACACAAAACTATCCGACATCTAGAAGACAACACAGGAGAAAACTAGGTGGCCTTGGGTTTGGTGATGAGTTGTTAGATACAACAGCAAAGAACTGTCAACAAAAGAAAAAACTGATAAATTAAGAACTTCTATTTTGTGAAAGATGATGCTTAAAGAATGAAAATACAAGCCATAGACTGGGATTAAATATCTGTAAAACACTTATCTGACAAAGGACTTACATCCAAAATATACAAAGAACTCTTAAAAGGTGACAGTAATAAAAGAAACAATTCAGTTTAAAACTTAGTGAAGGATCTGAACAGACACCTCACCAGAGAAAATATACACATGGAAAATAAGCGTGTGAAAAATGCTCAATATCGTATCTCATTAGGGAATTACAATTTAAAACCAGACCTCACTGTATACCTATGAAAATGGTTAAAATCCAAAACAAAGATGGCAGCAAATTCTGACAAGGTTGCGGACCAATATGGATTTTCAGTCATTGCTGGAAGAAATCGAGAATGGTATAGGCATTTTGTGACACACTTTGGTAGTTTCTTTCCTAATTAAACATAGCCTTACTGTACAATCCAGCAACCAAACTACTAGGTATTTGCCCAAATGAGTTGAAGACTATTGCTCATGCAAAACCTGCATGTTTATAGCAGCTTTATTGAAAACTGTCAAAAAACTGGGAGTGATGAAGATGTCCTTCAACAGGTGAATGGTTAAACAAATTGTGGTACATACATAATGGAATATTATTTGGTGAAAAAATAAAAGAGCTACTGAGCCACAAAATGACATAGAGCAAACTTAAGTACATATTGCTCTTTAAAAGAAGCCAGACTACAAAGGCTACTATACAAACAGTAAAAAGATCAATGGCTCACAGCAATTTAGGTGGAGGGATAGATGGCTGGGTAGGCACAGCACGGAGCAATGTTAGGGCTGTCAAAATATTCTATATGATACTGCAATGGTGGACACATGACATTACATATTTGTCAAAACCTATAGAACTGTACAACACAAAGAGTGAAGCCTACTAAGGTAAACTATGAACTTTAATAATGTATCAATATTGGTTCAACAGTAGTAATAAAATGTACCCGTTTACTGCAAGATGTTAATAATAGGGGAAATGTGTGGGAGCAGGGGGCGGAGTCATGAGGGTAGAATGTGGGAGCTTTCTGTACTTTCTGTACAATTTTACTCATGCTGGCATTACACATGCTTAATTCTTAAACATGTGTAATGTTTTTAATTCTGGGTTATTAATAACAGACTTAATTTTGCTTTCGTGTGTGTGTCTGTGTGTTTGCACTGACAACAGTAGATTTTTACATAAGTGTTTATTTCCTTTGTGCAATTTCTCCTGGATTTGTTCATCATCCCATTTTAGCACTGTTTTAGCATTCTTTCAGCATTGTTTTCAGTGAAAGTTTATTGGTAAATCTTGGAACTTTTATTTCCATGAGAATAATATCATTCTTCCCTAAAATTGAAATGGACCGTAAATGCTGCATAAATTATATGATGAAGATAATTTTCATTCAAAACTAAGAAACATATACAACTTCCTTGTTTTTAGTTTATTTCATTTCTTGCTTTTGAGAAGACTGAAGTCAATATGACACTTGCTATTTTTAAGTGGCTTGTTCTTTTCTTCTGGAAGCTATCTTTGTCTTTGATATACTTATATAGTGCTATATTGTATCTAAGCACGGGTTTTTACTTAACCCTTCTATTTGGCACTCTATAAGACTCTGAATTAGATCATTCATCTTTCCTCAATTCTAGGATTGTATCTCCATTATTTCTTCAAATATTTCCTTTTTTCCATGTTTTTCTTCCCATGTTGTTTCTGTTTTTAGAAACTTCTAATTCTATTCTCTACATATCTTAAATTTCTTTAATATTTTCTATTTCTATATTACACCCTGATTTGGGCTGGAGAGTTTCTCAATCTGATCCTCTAAGTCAATAATTCATTTTTAGCTCTATCCTTTCTACTATCAATCTTTTTCATTGTCTTCCTTATCATTAATGGGTTTATTTAGTTTTAATTATTATTTCTTTAACATTGGTAATATAATATCTTCTGTTATATTTTTGTTATGCTTATAAACCTTATATAAATTCTTCATGCTTCTGCTCACATATTCAGATAACCAGATACATGCTGTTCAGTCTGTTTTTCTCTTTGAAATAGTTTCCTGTGGTTTTCATTATTTTGGACGGTGAGCACATTGTCCTCATAGGTATTGATTACTTCCTCTCATACTGTACACTGGAAATGGGAGGTCAGAAAATATTCTGTTAGCTCTTGTAAAATGAAGGAAAGGAAAAGGATTGGGCTTCTACAGAGAATAACCCAATTGTGACCTAATTGCAAGAAACAGTCTTCTTTATGTAGAATGGAATGATTTCTAAATGTTGTGTTAGTTAATTTTTTATATTAATAAAAAAAGAAAGAAAGAAACAGTCTTCTGGCTCAGGTCTCACCATTGGTTTTACAGACAGAAATAGCAGAGGGAGGATGCTGACTCTAGAATGCAATCTAAGAGTCATGGATACCTGGAGTGGTAAGAAAGGAAGAGTGGATGCTGAGGTATGACCAAAACCCTCCCCCATTCATTTTCACTAATTTTTCAACCCAGTAAGCCCATTCCACAGCCTTTATCTTGACCTTGTGGATCTCACATTCAGAGATCCTTTTGAGAAGGCAGACGATAATTCAAAGGCAACAGAGGGAAAAACAAACAGCAGGATTTAAACCACTTATTTCCAGTTAATTTTCTCATTCTGTCCCAGGCTAGGGCTACCACTCACCACTTCACAAACTCCCAACTCCAAACAGCTTTCTAACTTGCCAATGGTTTCTCAAGTTTATTTCTGCTTCTACTACAGATGCTGTTGTTGAAACATTACTCTCTTGGTTCTATGTTTCTCTCTAGAATTTCTCTCAAGATTGATCTTAGAGGTAAGAACCTGCTGCCTGTATTAAATTCATATTTAGTCTGAAGGTAACTCAGACTATTTCCTTGTCATATCTGCATCATTATCATTTTGCAAAGTACCTGGGTCTTTAGGAGTCCTCAAGTATATTACATGAAGATCATGCATTCCAGCTTTGCCTTAATAAACACAAGGTATTCCTTATATAAAATACGAGGCAACTAATCTCTCAGTGATATAATAAAGACTTTAATTACAAGTGTTATATATCTCATAACTAAAACTACTGGAGAACTATTTATACATATATATATTACTTCATTTTTTTGTTTGTTTTCACTTCTACAATAGGTATATTTTGCTCCAGTTGGGAATTTGCAAACCAGAGTAAGAGGAACCAGAATCCAGATTCTTTCCCTCCTGGGTCTCTGTCCTTTCAGAGGCATTGGCTTTAGCTTCTAAATTCTGGTTATAATTTCTGCATGATTATATTAAATGAGGGAAGGTATTTTGTCTTATTAGTTCCCAAATACAAATATTTACCAGATCCTAGCTATCACCATAAAAATAAAATCCATAGCCAATGTGTATCATTGACTTTATTTTATATCATCTTTTAAAATGCACATGAACAAGCAAGGGATATCCTACAACACTGAGGCTATTTTCCCCACTACACCCTTTTATCATCATGACAGGTTGTAAGATATTTTAAGGGGGAAAATAATGGATTGATAACAAGCGTGCAACCCATAACTTCCATGATAATAAATTAGGGAGCTCTAACTGCCAAGCTATGAAACCCAATTGAGGGGCAGAGAGCCCTGAAACTAAAAACCACAACAACCACTAAAACTGATGTAGTAATAAATTTGTTCAATAAAAACCAGGAAGTTGGTGATAGTGTATTCAAAAATGCCAAGTTTGGGGAAGCAACCTCTAAAGGTATGTAAAATAAACACTGCAATGAAAAGGTAACATCTTTCCCAGTTATGCCAAAATAGGTAGAGAAACAACACGAATGAATAGGATTTAACCAATACAAATGAACAGGGTTCATTCTATATATATTAATCCCTTGTTAGGCTCTACCTGAAGAGCTGATATCTCTGCTCGAAATTAGAGAGAATTTGCTTTGTGTTGGACATGTGTTCCTATATTTGGATAGAATGTGGGGAGATATAGCATGGGAATGGAGATAAAGATATGTCTCTTCGGATAAGAATGCAAGATACATCTCTTTATTTGGAGGTCAGAGGTAAGATCGAATATAGAGATCTTATTGCACAAATAAAATGGTATTTTTACAAATCTTGGGTGTTCACTTCCATGAGTTTTGACAATTGTAATACACCTGTATTAACAACCGCCTATGTAAGATATTTGTTTGTCTCTTTCAGTCAGTCCTCAGCAACAGGTAGTCTCATCCTGATTTACATCATCTAGATTAGTTTTGTCATCTCTAAATTCCAGAAAAATAGAATCACACAGACTTTTACATCTGGACAAGATGGAATAACCAGGACTGGATCTACATTTCCACTTCACACAATCAAAATTTAAAACAAAATACAGGTTCACTTCCTGGAGCCTGTCCATGCCAAAAAATAATAATAATAATACATTTGTTAATATTACACATCAGGCAATGCTATGATAAAAAAATTTCCTGAAAAATAAGAAACACATAAGATAAGATTTATAATTGCTCTGGCTTTGTGCTATAATGGATGGAGAACCCACACAGAGCTAAAAAAGACTCACTGAGTTAAAGCCATAGCTCTGAGTCCAGGGAGTTCAAAGCAGTTGCAATTTGTAGAGAAAAGTACGAGAACAAAAAGTGTTGAACAGAGGCAGGATTTGGGAGATTTGCAAAGGATCCTCTTAAAGTATTCAGTAGAGTACTGATCAAAGAATAGATGTGTGTGTGAGTAACTAAAGGGGTCTTTCTTCATGGTAAGGGGTAATTATCCTTAAGGACTGTTCCTGTCTCACATAACATTCCTTAAAAGCAAGACCTAAACAGATCAAACTGCTTCCAAATCACTTAAAGGGATCCCCGAAAAAAAAATAATAAATATTTATAAGAATAATATAATACTCAGGACTGAAAAACATGAAGTCCACAGTATCTACCATCAAATAAAAAATTATCAGGCATGCAAAGAAGCAAGAAAAATATGATCAAAAATGAAGAGAAAAATCAGTCAATTAAAATCCATCCAGAAATGGCACAGGTGTTAGGAGAAATTTTAAAGTTTTTTTAAAAATCCAGTATGCTAAGAAAGGTTGAGAAAATGCTAAACATGTTAGAGACATGAGATATATAAAAACTACAGATAAGATTTACAGTGAGTGAGGAAGAAAATACCCTAGTTCAGATTAATGGTAGATAAGGCATTGCAGAAAACTGTATTAGTGAATTTAAACACACTGTGATAAAAACTATCCAAAATGATAAAAATGGCCTAAAACCAAACAAACAAAAAAGAACAATGCATCTGTGAGAGGGGCTATAACTTTAGTGAACATAAAATATATGTAATTGGTTTCCTTAATGAAGGATAGGGGCAGAAAATTATTTTTAGATATAATGGGCCCCATATTTCTAAAGCTGAAGAAAATTATAAATCAAAATCCACCCACAAGAAAACTAAGCAACATATAGCCAAACTTCTCCAAAAAAAAAGGAGGGGGGATAAAGAGAAATCTAAAGAAGGCAGAGAATAAAAACTCATTACATACAGAGGAATAAAGAAAAAGACCCATTTC
Organism: Tamandua tetradactyla; assembly: GCF_023851605.1. Lineage (NCBI taxonomy): Eukaryota > Metazoa > Chordata > Mammalia > Pilosa > Myrmecophagidae > Tamandua > Tamandua tetradactyla. The sequence continues at coordinate 62,810,412 of NC_135334.1, read as the reverse complement.
TTGCAAAAAAGCAATGCAAGAGAAAATTCAGGAGGCATATTTTTCAAGTGCTCTATGTATATATAAGTTGAATTCTGTACCCAGAGAAAATGTTTTTAAAATAAAGTGGTGACAAAGACTTTTTCAGAGATACAAAACCTGAAGATATTCATCACTAAGAGAAATTTTAAAGCAATTCCTTCAGGAGGAACTAAAAAATGATTCTAGAAATTTTTATGTACACAACAGAATGTAGAACTTCAAAAATAGTAAACCACATAGGTAAATACACAGGAACCTCTCCCTCCTACACTCAGTAATAGAAATGAGGCATATCAGTATTACGAAATCCTTCATGGGAAGGACACAATCCTCATTCCAATCATGAGAGCCAATAGACTGAGGGGCATTTAACAAAATAATCGATAAATAATTTTCAACAGTTTGTAGGTCATGAAAAACAAGGAAAGACTAAGGATCATCTTATTTTTTACTCCATGTTCATTTTTCTATGTTTCTCCCTCTCTGATTTCTGTTAGGCAGATCTCATGGTTCGTTTTTTATTATATCTTCTGTATTTTTAGCCTTAGCTCCAGAGGTGCAGGGTGGGGGTGGGGCGGTAAAGTTTATTTTGTAGATTACAATAAGAGTCTTTGTAACTATTGTCTACATTCAAATAATAAGCTATTTAACAAACAATATAATTTCATTTAACTTCCTACACTTTTTTATTTCATAATTTATTTCTACAAAGATTATAATCTCCAGAATAAATTAATTTGCTTTAAGCAATAAATATATATTTTTACAGTCAACAATATTAAAAAATTATTTGTAATTTTAAATATAAGATTGAAATAAAAGGTTTCCTATATTTGCCCATGCCTTTGCCATTTCTGGTTAAATGGTTAAATTCCTTCCAACACTTTTGAGATTTCATATGGCAACATTTCCTCTAGTCTATACAAGGTCTTTGAGCATTTCTTAGAATTTGGGTTTGTTGGAGATACATTCTCTCATCTTTTGCCTGTGAGAATGTCTTTTTCACCTTCTTTTTTAAAGAAATTTTTTTCTGCTGGTTTTTTTTTTTTTACATGGGCAGGCACCAAGAATCAAATCCGGGTCTCTGGCATGGCAGGCAAGAACTCTGCCACTGCACAACCACTACCCACCGCTTTTTCACCTTCATTTTAAAAAATCATTTTTGGAAATAATTTCAAACTCAAATGTTGTGAACATTATAAAAAAGTACAAAACAATATGCGCATGTTTTACTTATATTCATGTATTAACATCTCATCCCTCCTGCTTTATTCTTTTCTATCATATATCTCTATATAATTATTTTTTGAAATTATTTATTGTAAGTTATGTACGTTATGTCCCTTTATACCTATGTAGATTTCCTATATAAAGGAATATTACCTTACATAACCACAGTATGTTTGTCAACTTTAGTAAATTTAACTTTGATTCAATACATTTATCTCATGCATCATTTGTATACTAATTTAATTTAATTGATCAAATAATGTTCCACCTCTAGTACACACTCCAATCTAGGGTAAAATACTGAATTTAGTCATTGTATGTCTTTAATCTTCCATTAATCTGAAACAAATGCTCATTCTTTGTCTTTTATAATATTGAATATGATCAATAACACAGCTCTCCACAGATTCCCATGCTCTAATCCCTGGAACATGTGATTATGTTATGAAACATGGCAAATGGAATGTTGGAGATTTAATTAAGGTTACAGACTTTAACATAGGGAGAGTAGCCTGGATTATCTAGGGGCCCAATCTGATCACCTGAACCCTTTAAAGCAGAAGGTTGTCTCTAGTTGGCATCAGAAGGATGCAGCAGAAGGGGTGATCTGAAACATTTGAAGTGTGAGAGGGATTAGATGACAGCTGTTGGAAAGGGGTCACATGAAAAGTATGAGAAGGAGGAGCCTCTAGGAGGAAATACTGGCCCCCACCTGACAGTCAGCTATGAAATGGGGACCACAGTCCTACAACCATAAAGAAATGAATTCACCCAGCAACCTTAATGAGTCTGGAAGCAAATTAATGTCCAGAGCATTCAGAAGGAAAACTATCCCTGCTGAAATTGATTTCAGCCTGGTGGGATTCTATGCAGAAGACCCAGCTGAGCCATGCTGTTTGCAGACTTCCAGGCTACAGAATTGTAAGACAGAAAAAATGCATGTTGTTTTAAGCATGCATGGTAATTGTGTATAGCAGTGTAAGAAAACAAATACCATAAATATTATTGAAATGTTTCTATAGCATTGTAGAGAATTCTAATATCCAGAGGTTTTTTTTCTTAAAAACTGGGCACTTAAGCTGGGCACTTAAGCTGCTAGCATATTTATTATTACTAAAATTTTGTGATAAACATAATTGCATTTTGTTCCTTCCTCAAATCATGCTATCTTATTTATTTATTATTTATTTATTTATTTATTTATCTATTTTGGTTTCCTTAAATTCTCTCTGGAACAATATGAGATACAAATAAAATATTTTACATCATAGCCTTTGTTACAGCAAGCATATTATAATTGCTTATTTGCCTATATATATATGCTTTGCTAAGCCATAAACTCATCAAGAGAAGAAGTTGTGAAATATCTTCATCATTTCTATATCCCTAATTCCCTAAGTAGCTTCTGCTACACAGAGGGCATTCAATAAATGTTTAATGAACGAATGCCCACATTCTTTATAATTTATCCAAAAAAACTCAGCATTTACTTTGGTTCTGTACTCTAGTAACATGTTACCTTACAACATAATACACACATATATATTCCATTCTAGTTTAATGCTTATTTAGCAAATAAAGTCTAAGATGACAGAATGAGCAGAAGACTCTTTATGTTTCATCAGATTTCAGTGAGAAGTGATTTATTGACCTAAAATAATTTGGATTTTTGTATGAAAAGTGAAAATAATGCAAGTCATGATTATTCAAATATTATATATCATGCCATGTTTCACTTTAATTCCCTGTCCCAAAGGAAGTCATTCCCATGGATTTTTTAATTTTCCTTACCATGAATATTACATTAGCTTTCCATTTATAAGTTCTGACACCTCTTTTTCTTCAAACTCATTTCTTAAGTTTCAAACAAATTGCATTAATGAAATTTCTTTCAGTACAATCACAAAGTCTAAGCAGCCTAGTCCAGCCAGAATTATGAGACTACTGCTGTATTTCTGAGCAAAAAACCATTCATCTTCAAAAGTCTGAAATTATATCTTCCTTAGGATGAAAAGGGTAATTTGTTTTAACCTCACACCGAATAACTTTGTCAGGAGAAATTTATTGCATTTTGAAGCACCGTAAGATAAGCATATTTTGATATGGGCTGCAATTTCTTTTCTGCAAGCCAGTATTTATTTAAGACTCCTTTGCTTTCTCTGTGCATATTTCTGGCTTCTCCCTCCCAAACTGTTTGCTGTTTTATAGCAAATGAAAATATGTTTGCAGAAATTGCATATAAAACCATTTATTGAGACTTAAATCTCCTACAGCTGATTTTGTTTTCTCCAAACTTCACAGTTACAGTTCTTTCCATCCCTCCATCCCCATTCCTCCTCATCAATCAGGCTTTTGTATAATTAACATCCTCTGTCTAATACACCCTGGGTCTGTCATTCAATCTGACAGTCTTAGTAGGACAGTGAGGCAAAGTTCAGCTTTATAATGCACCTCTAGAGATGTAGAAAGAAATAACAGTTCAAGCCCAGCGTCCAAGAGCATTTATATTGTGCATGTAAGGTAAAAATAAAAGACAATTTTTGCATATTCTATCAGTGAGAATTTAAGTTCAACTGCATACAATAGAAACTCAAAATAATAATAACAATCAAAATAGGGTGTTTTGATTTTATGTAATAAAATCCAGGTATTAGCAGGTTCAAACTGATACAGCAGTACCATAACCATAGTTGTCTGCTTCCAATATTGAAGGAGACAACTCTGCTGTTCTGTCATCCCTGGGATGCAGTATAATAAGCCAGAGGGTAAGACAGAGAAGAAATGCCTTGACCCCACTGACCCCACCATTTAAACAACTGCTCCAGAAAATACACCCATTGCTTTCCCCTATATTCCATGGACTAGAACAGAATAAAGGTTCTTACCTGACTGCAAATGGGCATGAAAACATGGTCTCTATCTAAAATCTGCAGATTCTATTACTGAAGGGGGAGGACAGAAAAAGCACTCTGCACCTTAGGCATCAAAGTGAAAAAAATCCAAGACCCAAAATATGTTTCAAATTTAACAGGCTCCTTTGTATAAGTATAGGATATGAGAAGCCATAATAATAATTTTAAATACCCATCACTATATCTTGCTATTTGCATCTGCAAAATTTATTTCAAATCTCTGTTTATGAGGTCTACCCTAATTTAAGCCATCATAATTTCTTGCCTAGACTATGACAACTGGATTCCCAGTTTTCACTGTTGGTTCCTTTTACTTTATTATCCACACAACAGCCACAGTGACCTAAAAATTAAGCAGTTCATCATTCGGGCTTAAAATTCCTCAACACCTTCCAATTTTCCTTACAATAAAATCGCAGCATCATGGTCTTTAAACATTTTATAGCCTTGCCTCTAACTAATTTCCAACTTCACCATTAGTTCCGTTTCTCTTCTTCTCACTGATCAAAACAGCTTGTTTTTCACTTTGTTTCTTAATCAAACCAAGCACTTTCACTTATTAGGACTTTTCTACTTTCTCTTCACTTTGCCTCAAAGAATCTTAACATGCTTTAGTTTATCCTGCTGCTTCTTATTTCTTAGTTTTCTGTATCAATGACAGTCAGGATGTCTGAACAGTCTAATCCTAAATACAGCCCTTTCTCCAGCCCCTTATTTGCTACTGTTCACCCCATTTGCTCTCTTCAGACCACCTACCAAAACGCAAAATCATTTTATTTACCTACGCAAACTTTTTAGAATTTTAATTTGAGAACAGTATTAGATTTAATGAAAAGTTGTGAAGATAACACAGAGGGTTCCCATACACCCCTCACCCAGTTTCCCCTATTGATATATCTTACATTACTATAGTACATTTGTCACAACTAATGAACCAATATTGATGTATTCTTATCAACCAAATTCCATAATTTATTTGGATTTCATTAGTTTTTCTCTAATATCTTCTCTCTACTGTAGGGTCCCCATCCAGGATGAGTTTAGTTGCCATTACTCATTATGCTTCTCTGGGACATGACAGTTTCTTAGACTTCCTTGTTTTTGATGATCTCGAGAGATTTGAGGAGTACAGGTCAGCTGTTTTGTAGACTATCTCTCTATTTGAGTTTGTCTTAATAGATTTTCATGAAAAGATAAAGGTTATGGGATCTGGGGAGGAAGAAAGTAGGTGTAAAGTGCCAGTCTCAACACATTCTGTGAAAGGTCCTGACTATCAATATGACTTATCACTGGTGACGTTAACCTTCATTCCCTGCCTGACGTAGGGTTTGTCAGGTTCTCCACTCTCAAGTTTCTTTTTGTCTCCCTTTCCTTAGTGTACCCAGTGGAAGGAAGTCACTACGTGTAGGCCAAACTTCTGGAGTCAGAGTTATGCTCCATCTCTTGAGTGGAGTATCGACATAAATTATTTGAAATTCTTCTGCATGAGAGTCTTGTGTATTTGCCTTTACTTATTTATTATGTATTTATTGATTCAACCATTTAGTTATATCTTATGAACTCATTGATATTTATTTTATGCTTTGAGTTATAATCCAATACTATGTCAATAATTCAGTTGCTCAAATTATTTCAGGTTTGGCCACTGGAAGCTCTTTCACTTAGCTTCTGTGTTCCTTTGACATACTCCAATCATTGTATTGTTTATTTGAGTATTTTCTTACTTCATGTTAATATAAGAAGAATCTACAGGCTCTGGGCACTGAGTTTGCTTGTTGCTACCAGGCTGTTATTGCTTCAAGACTCCCTCAGTGGGCAGAGCCAGGAAGTATGGGTGTGTAACATTAATTCATGTAAATACATGTATCTATGACTGTTTCCATCAGTATATATATATTAAGTGAAACATAAGTTCATACCAAAGTCTCTAATATTAATACAGTACATTTGGATCATTGCAGCCCTTTTACCTTGCTTATTTGTAAATTCTTAATTCAAAATTAAGAGAGATAACTCCTATTTGCTATCCATTTACTTATTCATTCAATCATTGCATACATGCACAGTGGTTGTTTTTTTCCCTGTGAGGAAAAAAATTACCAGAGTATAATGCGAACATTTTCATGGATGTTCCTTTTGTGTTTAAATCTACACTTTCCATTCACTTCTATAGTTACTTAGTTGCCTCATACTCTTCAGTGCCATTATGTCATATATTTTTAATAAAGCTTATCTGTATAATACTCATTGTTCTCTCACCAACAACTAAAATGAAAGATTTGTGATGGTTTATAGATTTTTTTCTTGCCATTTTTACTGCAACTAGAATAATGACTAGGAAATAGTAACTTCTGTAAAACTACGGTATTGAGTAGAAGAACTAATGAATTCTTTATAGACCTACAATCTAAAGTCATATTTGTCTTTCCAATGTTTGGCCTGTGAGAGAATTTATCAAGTATCAGGAACCCTTAGCTCCTTTTGCTTTCTTGTGAACACCATCAAGGAGTTCTTCACCCCTTATTTTAACTGCACAATGTGATACAATATCCTCATCTTTCTTTCCTCACCCTTGGTGCCCTTATGGAAAAGTTCAATGCCTTATTTCAACATTTTTTTCTAATATTCACAGATGCAATGAGTTGGGAGGTAACATGTCACAAAATATGGGGCAGTGATAGAATTTCCAAACTTTAGGACATAGCACTTGTCACCAATTGGTACTTCCTGACTCCCTTAACTGGGGAATACAGAGATAATTTCATCCCAACTAGATTTGTGCTCCATTTTTAATCTCTGTGCAACCATCTTAGCAAACCTCAACGTCCTGGGTTATGTCAACTCCTTTCTTAATGCAAAAGCAGGAGTTGGTCTGAGAATCCAACTGCAACAGGGCTGGTAATGGGGTATGAATGGAAGCTGGTTTATAACACTCTTTCTATTCATGTGCATGTCTGGGGGCAGACCCACATGACTCCCATGCCCCAGTGTACTTACCAAGCAATACATCAATTAGCTTACCAGAAAATATCTGCCCTATGATATTCCTAAAGATTTGGAATTCCCCAAGCCAGACAGTCAGATACCTGAAACCTAATTTGACTCAAGGAAGGATGAGAACACCTTCTCCCCTTTCTCCTTTCATTCTAAGATTTAAGTGCAATCTAATGGAAAGAGCACAGATTTAATAACAAACATTTAATGAGTATGTACTATTTGCTATGTGGCTGCCATGGTCAGGTTCATGTGTCTACTTGGCCGGGTAGTGGTGTCCATTTGGTTGGGCAAATGCTGGCCTGTCTGTCACTATAAGGACATTTCATAGAATTAAATCATGATCACATAGGCTGCATTCTCAGCTAATTGCATTTGTAATCAGCCAAGGGGAGTATCTTCTGAAATGAGTGAAGCTTAATCTAATCACAGGGAGGCTTTTAAGGAGGATTCAGAAGAAACAGTCTCTCTTCCTGCTTTGGCCAGCAAGCCTCTTCTGTGGAGTTCATCCAGACCTTTCATCAGAGTTCTCACCTTCACAGCCTGCCCTATGGATTTTGGACTCTACGTTCCCATGGACATGTGAGATACTTTTATAAATTTTATATCTATGGATATTTCCTGCTGATTCCATTTCTCTAGAGAACCCTAGCTAATACAGTGGTCTTCTCTGCATTTATATTTTCTCATCTAATTATTACAAGAACAAAATGACGTATATATTATCCTCATTTTACAATGGAAGGAATTAAATCAAAGAGATATTAAGATGCTTGCTCAAAATCATGTTATAGTAAGGCATATGTATCCAGTTACTAATAATCCAGAATTTGAATTCAATCACTCTGATTCCAGAGACTGTCTGTTAACTACTCTATTATGTGAGTAGTTTGGAATCAAATAAACCTAACTTGAAATTCTCCTTCCTCCTCTTCGTAACTATGTATACTTGGGAAAGTTAATTAATCTCTATAAACCATGATTTTATTTTGGGGGGGAATCTGATAATACCAGTTATATAAGTGCTGAAAAGAACAAAAACATAACATAATATTCTGCAGTCAGCAAATATTCAATAAAAACACCATAAGTACTTTTATCCTCATGATGCTATAAGCATAAAATAAAACCTGATGCAAAATGTTCTTATTTGAAAGTCTATTACTTAACTTTAAGCTGCATACTAAAAAAGGCATTTCATAAAATAATGGTATTTTTTCCGGATGAAGAGACAATCTACATAAGCCACAAATCAAATTCTGTCTCTGAAAATATCTATTTGGGGGCATGTGTACATAGATATCTGTGTCAGTTTGAAAGGATTTATGTACCTTAGAACAGCTTTGTTTTAATCCTAATCAATCATGTGGGAACAACGGTTTCTTCTAATCCATATACAGTAACACAGAAACTTGATTAGATTATCTCCAAGGAAATGCGACTCGATCATTCATGGGTATTAAACCTGATTAGATGAAGACATATCTCCACCCATTCTATGTGGGTCTTGATTAGTTTACTGGAATCCTTTAAAAGAGTAGACATTATTGAGAGAGTCCCTTTTTGAGAATGAGGAGAGAGCTGCAGAACCATGACATAAGGACAAGAGAACCACCGAGTTCACCAGCCTTCTTCATCTCCTTCTTCGGAGATGAAGAAGGAAAATGCCTCCCAGGGAGCTTCATGAAACAAGAGGCCTGGAGAAAGAGCTAACAGACGCTGCTATGTTCGTCTTGTGCCCTTCCAGCTGAGAGAAAAACGCTGAATGTCATCAGCCTTCTTGAATCAAGGTCTCTTTCCCCGGATGCCTTAGATTAGAGATTTCTATAGATGTACTTTAATTGGGACATTTTCATGGCCTTAGAACTGTAAACTTATAACTTACTAAATTTCCATTTTTCAAAAGCATTCCATTTCTGGTATATTACATTCCAGCAGCTAGCAAACTAGAAATACCTAAAATCTAATAGCTAGAAGGGCCCTCAGGAGTTGTCTCAAAGTATCAGGTACATAAAGAAATTGAGGTCTAGGGACCATGTGGCTTGCCCAAATTCTTATAGAAAGTCAGCAATAGATCTGTAAATTTTCCCAGAATTTCTATCTTCTAGGCCAGGGGCCTTGCTGCTGCACTTTAGCTGTACAAAAGACACTTATAGGCAAGAGCATACTCTTTGTATCTGGATCTTTGGAATGGTCTCCGACAGTATTGCTACTATTTCTCATAGAAGAAGTTTGTAATTTTTGAGGATTAAGAGCATCCCAATAGAGCACACAGTTTCCTAAAACGTCTTTGTGAAATGGCTCAAAGGATAAGGTAGAATAAGGAGGGAACAAATATATATTCCTCATAATAAGAGAATTGGGGCTCTGCCAGAAAGTAGTTTAAGAATTTTGACAGCCCTAAATCCATTTTCCCACTACACCACTATTTATTGTCCAGTCAGAATATCTACATAAAATGAAAGACAGAGGTAAGCAGAAGTCAATACATACAGATTCAATATCAGACAGTTTCCATCAATGCACTTCATCGAGTGTTCGCATGGACTTTGATCTTTAGGCAATGTCCCATTACATTAGCCGTATATAATATGAGGTAAATATAAGAACAGCTTTAGTTTTACCATGTTTGATCCAACTAAATGTGTCATCTTCTATTAGCATTTTTTAACTAATTAAAAAAATTAACTAACACAACATTTAGAAATCATTCCATTCTACATATACAATCAGTAATTCTTAATATCATCACATAGATGTATATTCATCATTTCTTAGTACATTTGTATCAATTCAGAAAAAGAAATAGAAAGACAACAGAAAAAGAAATAAAATGATAATAGAGAGAAAAAAATAAAAATAAAAAAATAAATAAAAAAAAAACTATACCTCAGATGCAGCTTCATTCAGTGTTTTAACATAGTTACATTACAATTAGGTAGTATTGTGCTGTCCATTTCTGAGTTTTTGTACCCAGTCCTGTTGCACAGTCTGTATCCCTTCAGCTCCAATTACCCATTATTTTACCCTATTTCTATCTCCTGATGGTCTCTGTTACCAATGACATATTCCAAGATTATTCTCTAATGTCAGTTCACATCAGTGGGACCATACAGTATTTGTCCTTTAGTTTTTGGCTAGTCTCACTCAGCATAATGTTCTCTAGGTCCATCCATGTTATTACATGCTTCATGAGTTTATTCTGTCTTAAAGCTGCATAATATTCCATCGTATGTATATACCACAGTTTGTTTAGCCACTCTTCTGTTGATGGACATTTTGGCTGTTTCCATCTCTTTGCAATTGTAAATAATGCTGCTATAAACACTGGTGTGCAAATGTCTGTTTGTGTCTTTGCCCTTAAGTCCTCTGAATAGATAGCTAGCAATGGTATTGCTGGGTCATATGGCAATTCTATATTCAGTTTTTTGAGGAACCGCCAAACTGCCTTCCACAGTGGTTGCACCATTTGACATTCCCACCAACAGTGAATAAGTGTGCCTCTTTCTCCGCATCCTCTCCAGCACTTGTCATTTTCTGTTTTGTTGATAATGGCCATTCTGGTGGGTGTGAGATGATACCTCATTGTGGTTTTGATTTGCATTTCTCTAATGGCCAGGGACATTGAGCATCCCTTCATGTGCCTTTTGGCCATTTGTATTTCCTCTTCTGAGAAGTGTCTGTTCAAGTCTTTTTCCCATTTTGTAATTGGATTGGCTGTCTTTTTGTTGTTGAGTTGAACAATCTCTATAAATTCTGGATACTAGACCTTTATCTGATATGTCATTTCCAAATACTGTCTCCCATTGTGTAGGCTGTCTTTCTACTTTCTTGATGAAGTTCTTTGATGCACAAAAGTGTTTAATTTTGAGGAGCTCCCATTTATTTCCTTCTTCAGTGCTCTTGCTTTAGGTGTAAGGTCCATAAAACTGCCTCCAGTTATAAGATTCATAAGATATCTCCCTACATTTTCCTCTAACTGTTTTATGGTCTTAGACCTAATGTTTAGATCTTTGATCCATTTTGAGTTAACTTTTGTATAGGGTGTGAGATACGGGTCCTCTTTCATTCTTTTGCATATGGATATCCAGTTCTCTAGGCACCATTTACTGAAGAGACTGTTCTGTCTCAGGCGAGTTGGCTTGACTGCCTTATCAAAGATCAAATGTCCATAGATGAGAAGGTCTATATCTGAGCACTCTATTCGATTCCATTGGTCGATATATCTATCTTTATGCCAGTACCATGCTGTTTTGACCACTGTGGCTTCATAATATGCCTTAAAGTCAGGCAGCGTGAGACCTCCAGCTTCGTTTTTTTCCCTCAAGATACTTTTAGCAATTCAGGGCACCCTGCCCTTCCAGATAAATTTGCTTATTGGTTTTTCTATTTCTGAAAAATAAGTTGTTGGGATTTTGATTGGTATTGCATTGAATCTGTAAATCAATTTAGGTAGAATTGACATCTTAACTATATTTAGTCTTCCAATCCATGAACACGGTATGCCCTCCCATCTATTTAGGTCTTCTGTGATTTCTTTTAACAGTTTTTTGTAGTTTTCTTTGTATAGGTCTTTTTTCTCTTTAGTCAAATTTATTCCTAAGTATTTTATTCTTTTAGTTGCAATTGTAAATGGAATTCGTTTCTTGATTTCCCCCTCAGCTTGTTCATTGCTAGTGTATAGAAACACTACAGATTTTTGAATGTTGATCTTGTAACCTGCTACTTTGCTGTACTCGTTTATTAGCTCTAGTAGTGTTGCTGTGGAATTTTCAGGGTTTTCAACGTATAGTATCATATCATCTGCAAACAGTGAGAGTTTTACTTCTTCCTTTCCAATTTTGATGCCTTGTATTTCTTTTTCTTGTCTAATTGCTCTGGCTAGAACCTCCAACACGATGTTGAATAACAGTGGTGATAGTGGATATCCTTGTCTTGTTCCTGATCTTAGGGGGAAAGTTTTCAACTTTTCCCCATCGAGGATGATATTACCTGTGGGTTTTTCATATATTCCCTTTATAATTTTAGGGAAGTTCCCTTGTATTCCTATCCTTTGAAGTGTTTTCAACAGGAAAGGATGTTGAATCTTGTCAAATGCCTTCTCTGCATCAATTGAGATGATCATGTGATTTTTCTGCTTTGATTTGTTGATATGGTGTATTACATTAATTGATTTTCTTATGTTGAACCATCCTTGCATACCTGGGATGAATCCTACTTGGTCATGATGTATAATTCTTTTAATGTGTTGCTGGATTCGATTTGCTAGAATTTTGTTGAGGATTTTTGCATCTATATTCATTAGAGAGATTGGTCTGTAGTTTTCTTTTTTTATAATATCTTTGCCTGGTTTTGGTATGAGGGTGATGTTGGCTTCATAGAAAGAATTAGGCAGTTTTCCCTCCACTTCAATTTTTTTGAAGAGTTTGAGCAGGGTTGGTACTAATTCTTTCTGGAATGTTTGGTAGAATTCACATGTGAAGCTGTCTGGTCCTGGACTTTTCTTTTTGGGAAGCTTTTGAATGACTGATTCAATTTCTTTACTTGTGATTGATTTGTTGAGGTCATCTATTTGTTCTTGAGTCAAAGTTGGTTGTTCATGCCTTTCTAGGAACCTGTCCATTTCATCTACATTGTTGTATTTATTAGCATAAAGTTGTTCATAGTATCCTGTTATTACCTCCTTTATTTCTGTGGGTTCAGTGGTTATGTCTCCTCTTCCATTTCTGATCTTATTCATTTGCATCCTCTATCTTCTTCTTTTTGTCAATCTTACTAAGGGCCCATCAGTCTTATTGATTTTCTCATAGAACCAACTTCTGGTCTTTTTGATTTGTCTATTGTTTTCATGTTCTCCATTTCATTTATTTCTGCTCTAATCTTTGTTATTTCTTTCCTTTTGCTTGATTTGGGGTTAGTTTGCTGTTCTTTCTCCAGTTCTTCCAAGTGGACAGTTAATTCCTGAATTTTTGCCCTTTCTTATTTTTTGATATAGGCATTTAGGGCACTAAATTTCCCTCTTAGCATGCCTTTGCTGCGTCCCATAAGTTTTGATATGTTGTGTTTTCATTTTCATTTGCCTCGAGATATTTATTAATTTCTCTTGTAATTTCTTCCTTGACCTACTGGTTGTTTAAGAGTGTGTTGTTGAGCCTCCACGTATTTGTGACTTTTCTGTCTCTCTGCCTATTATTGATTTCCTACTTCAGTCCTTTATGATCTGAGAAAGTGTTATGTATGATTTCAATCTTTTTAAATTTTTTGAGACTTGCTTTGTGACCCAGCATATGGTCTATCTTTGAGAATGATCCATGAGCACTTGAGAAAAAGGTGTATCCTGCTGTTGTGGGGTGTAATGTCCTATAAATGTCTGCTAAGACTAGCTCATTTATTGTAATATTCAAATTCTCTGTTTCTTTATTGATCCTCTGACTAGATGTTCTGTCCATTGATGAAAGTGGGGAATTGAAGTCTCCAACTATTATGGTAGATGTGTCTATTTCCCTTTTCAGTGTTTGCAGTGTATTCCTCATGTATTTTGGGGCATTCTGGTTCGGTGCATAAATATTTATGATTGTTATGTCTTCTTGTTGAATTGTTCCTTTTATTAGTAGATAGTATCCTTCTTTGTCTCTTTTAACTGTTTTACATTTGAAGTCTAATTTGTTGGATATTAGTATAGCTACTCATGGTCTTTTCTGGTTGTTATTTGCATGAAATAGCTTTTCCCAACCTTTCACTTTCAACCTGTGTTTATCTTTGGGTTTAAGATGTGTTTCCTGTAGACAGCATATAGAAGGATCCTGTTTTTTAATCCATTCTGCCAGTCTATGTCTTTTTATTGGGGAATTCAGTCTATTAACATTTAGTGTTATTACTGTTTAGGTAATACTTTCCTCTACCATTTTGCCTTTTGTATTATATATATCATATCCAATTTTCCTTCTTTCTACACTCTTCTCCACACCCCTCTCTTCTGTCTTTTCGTATCTGTCTCTAGTGCTCCCTTTATTATTTCTTGCAGAGCTGGTCTCTTGGTCACAAATTCTCTCAGTGACTTTTTGTCTGAAAATGTTTTAATTTCTCCCTCATTTTTGAAGGGCAATTTTGCTGGATATAGAAGTCTTGGTTGGCAGTTTTTATCTTTTAGTAATTTAAATATATCATCCCACTGTCTTCTTGCCTCCATGGTTTCTGCTGAGAAATCTACACATAGTCTTATTGGGGTTCCCTTGTATGTTATGGATTGTTTTTCTCTTGCTGCTTTCAAGATCCTCTTTTTCTCTTTGATCTCTGACATTCTAACTAGTAAGTGTCTTGGAGAATGCCTGTTTGGATCTATTCTCTTTGGGGTATGCTGTACTTCTTGGATCTATAGTTTTAGGTCTTTCATAAGAGTTGGGAAATTTTCAGTGATAATTTCTTCCATTAGTTTTTCTCTTCCTTTTCCTTTCTCTTCTCCTTCTAGGACCCCCACAACATGTATACTTGTGCACTTCATATTATCATTCAATTCCCTGAGCCCCTGCTCAAATTTTTCCATTCTTTTCCCTATAGTTTCTGTTTCTTTTTGGATTTCAGATGTTCCATCCTCCAGTTCACTAATTCTAGCCTCTGTCTCTTGAAATCTACCATTGTAGGTTTCCATTGTTTTTTTCATCTCTTCTACTGTGTCTTTCATTCCCATAAGTTCTGTGATTTGTTTTTTCAGACTTTCTATTTCTTCTTTTTGTTCATTCCTTGCCTTCTTCATGTCCTCCCTCAATTGATTGATTTGGTTTTTGAAGAGGTTTTCCATTTCTGTTCGTATATTTAGAATTAGTTGTCTCAGTTCCTGTATCTCATTTGAACTATTGGTTTGTTCCTTTTACTGGGCCATATCTTCAATTTTCCTGGTGTGAGTTGTTATTTTTTGTTGGCATCTGGACATTTAATTACCTTAATTAGTTTATTCTGGGGATTGCTTTCTTATCCTGCCCAGTATGTGGCGCTTGTCTGTCTGTGGGTCCCACCAGCAAAATATGTTGTGGCTCCTTTAACTTTGGAAGGCTCTCCCTTCTGGGGGCATGGTGGAGACAGAGGAAAGGTTGTAGGCTGGTTTTAATGGCTTCAAATTGTGAAGTCCTGGGATCTGAATTCCTTGAGAGAGGGATTCCACCTGAGTTGTGTTTCACCCCTCCCGTGGGGAAGTTTCAGGTGGTAGACAGCCCTGAAATCAGCCTGTTTCTGCACCTGCGGCAGTTGCAGCCTGTGCAATCTGGTGCTGAGTCCAGATGCAACCAAGCCTCTGCAGAAACAGCCTTAGAAGGTTCCACTTCTTCCTCTTTCCTCCCTTTCAGTCCGCCCAATAGGCGACTTTCACCTTAATCAGTTTCACCTGAGCTGGGGACCCACTTCTAGCAGTCAGAATTTGTTTGTTAATGCCACTATTGGTGTTTGGTTGGACCCAGTCCCTGCCACTGTTGGAGATTCTTTCCTTTCCCTCTGGGAAGCCACCCGTGGGGGAGGGGCGCTGGCCGCCGGCCGCTGCGGCTTGGGGAACTCGCTTTTCTGAGACTCACAGCTAGTCTGGGAAGCTGCCTGTGAGAGAGGGGTGCCGGCCGCCGGCCTCCGCGGCTTGCGGAAGTGCGCACGGCTCGGGAGACTCACTGTTGCGGAGTCTCGCAGCTGGTCCAGCTGGTCCAGACTGGGGTACACTGTGTGTCCGGTCTCTGTCGTGGCTCCAGGAGCTGTTCTGCACTGTTTCTGGTTATTTAGTAGTTGCTCTGGAGGACGAACTAAAACACGCGCACCTTACTAAGCCACCATCTTGGCCCCCTTTCTCGAAAGTAGGGTATTAACCATGAGACTATAACAAGGGAAAGAATATTCCTGCAGTTGGAGTTGAAAAACTAAAGGTCCTGAGGTAGGAACATATGTGCTTAGCATATTTAAGGAAAACTAAAGATGGTTGTACAGCTGGTACCAAGTCATTGAGTGGAAAAAGAAAATAGAAGAGACAAGAGAGGGTAGTCAATGGCCAGATTATATAGGATTCTCAAGGCAATGATAAGGATGTTGGCTTTTATTCTGTGTGATTGGAAGTTTGTGTCAGTTTTGATCTCCATGAAGAAGAGGCCAAAATAGAAGCAGGTGTGCATGATATTTTTTAGAGGAAGCACCTCTAAAAGATAAGGAGGAATGGAGCAGAAGCACATGGGGAAATCTGAGGTACCTCAAAAAGCATAGAAGGAAAGAAAGATTGGATACAAAGAGCCTCTAACCACAAATGGTCAAGGCCAGTGTGGCGTCTAATCACAGTTTGCATGTTAGAGTCCCTGTATCAAGCATAACTGGCCACGCAAATACCCTCCAGGTGCTAAGGTATTGGCTAGGACCAGTGCAAGGGAAATGTAGCTTTGTCATGAATCCCACTGTGGATCCAAAGGGACAAATGCTAGAGGCTGTTAGTCAACTTTGTCCCTGAAGCATGTTCTCTTGAAGGCAGGTCTATGAGGTCTACTTCCATGGTCACCACACAATCAATGGAGGGGTTTGAGCTTTCTGATTTGATATGGTTTACTTTATGAAATCAAGAATAAATGTTAGTGATCCCAAATATGGAAGTGGTAAGACCAGTTAAAGGTTATCAGTTGTTTAGGGAAGAAATTATGGTGACTAGGACTTTGGTGGAAATAATGGAGAGGATTAGAAATAGTCATATTTGGATTGTACTATGTAAGTAGAGCTAAAAGTATTTAGCTAAAAGCTAAAAAGATAGTGAATCACATTCCCATGGAAAATACTAACACAAAGATATGATGACTGGTGAGCCAAAGATGCAAATCCTCTAAAAATCCTTCAAAGTCTGCTATACTGTTAGTCTATACAAAAGGGAAAGTCTTATGTGAGAAAGGATACTTTTAGCTAAAAAATACTTAAACAAACATTAAGAGCATATTGTGTACCAGGCACTGTAGATACAGTGATGAATAATGTCAAGCTCCTTCATCACAAAGGGAAGAAGTCTGTAAAAGATAATTCAAATTATAAAAGCTAAAAGCTAAAAGTGGGGTTGTGGGAGAAGGAGGTTAAATGTTATCTTAAAATTTTGCAATGAGAAATTAACAGATGGAGTTTCATTTATTGAAATGAAATTTGAGGGGAAGAATGCTAGGAGTGGATGTAGGTGAGGATGGCAAATCAAGAATTCAGTTTTAGACTGAAATGTTCTATTAGACATCCAGGAAGATCTCTGCAATTCTTAGAGTACTGTGTCTTTTTGTCCACTGTATATTCACTACCTGGTACAGGGTTTCTTACTAAATGTATAAGTTGTTAGAAATGACCACTTACTCTCCATCAAGTGGCATCTCACTTATTTCTCAAAATAACTCTGAAGAAATAACTAGATTTATCTATACTTTATCAAGGACCTGACATTTAAAAAGAAAAAAAATAATCCTGCTCATGTCATAAAGCTAAGTGGCAAAGGCTGGATTCAACCTTAGAGGATTTGATTTATAGTCACTGTTATTATAATGAAAAAGTGAAAATGACACAGCCTGTATGTTTACGGAGAACCTCTTTGCCCATCTGGAAGAAAGGAAAATAAACAGCCAAATACAGCACATGGTGATACACGGGTGGAGGAGCAAAACATCAAAGAGGAGGTATCATTTTAATTGAATTTTGAAGAATAATTTTTAAATCTTCAGGTAAGGAGAGGATGGAAAAGATACCATCCAAATGGTGGTATTAATCTGGGGAAAGCTCAAAAATGTGAGTTAAGAAAGTGAATCTTGCAATATGAACAGGGCCAGGTAAACAGATAAAAATATAGGCGTTTGTGTGGGTGTGTGGGTCCATATGTGGTGTATGTGGCAGTGCTGGGTGTTTAGATGGATGAGCTGTATTTAGGTGGTAAAGGGCCTTATATTTAATTATAAATAGTTGAACTTTATTCTGAAGGCATTAAGAAAATATCAAAAATTTTCCTATAAAAACCAAGGGGCATATTTGAATTTGTGTTCATAAAATTCTCCCTTTGGAGTGTGCATGATAGAGTGAAAAGGGATAAGATCAGAGACAGGGAGCTACTGCAATATGTAAAATTATGTTTTGGAGCATTTGCTCAGTAACTACTAATTTAAAGTCTGAAGCCAAAACAACAAGATTTTTTTTTCTTTCAGTTCTCAAACGATCAGTTTGATTAAAACTTTCTCCCTCTTAATCTGCAAGACAAAATTTACTGGTTTAGGGTATCATAGTAACATGATTGTATCTAGATAAAAGTACTCGCAATAAGAACTCAGCAGTACACAAATGGCACCATAACATGGCATTTGATATGTCCCATTTTCTGAGACAGCACTTCCAACTCTGTGCATGTGTGCGTGCGTGTGTACACATGTGAAAGCAAAAGAGAGGTATGAAAGAGCTCAGCAGAATGTGCAAGGGGCATATGCTAGTCTGAGAAATGAGGGTTTAAGCCACTTTGGGTTTGCATCTAATCTGTAAGGCTGTGGAAAAAACAATCTGTGATTGTCCTGTCACTTCAGCAGGAGGCATATGCCACATAACACAAAACATTACACCCCAAATGGCAAGATGATGCAAAACAACACTCTCTTACTCTTTCTCTCTCTCTCTCTTCTTTTTTTCAGTTCATGTGAGAGAGCCTCAGTGACATGAAAAGGAGCTCAATGTTGCATGAAAAGGGATACAAATTCCATGGGAATGGAGAGCATCTTTGTCATGCTGCTCTGATGTGGCTATATGACAACTAATACAGGAAATAACATCTTTAATAGCATCTCT
Organism: Tamandua tetradactyla; assembly: GCF_023851605.1. Classification (NCBI taxonomy): domain Eukaryota; kingdom Metazoa; phylum Chordata; class Mammalia; order Pilosa; family Myrmecophagidae; genus Tamandua; species Tamandua tetradactyla. Next base: position 62,791,456 of record NC_135334.1, on the reverse strand, counting down.
TTCTTAAACAAACATTAAGAGCATATTGTGTACCAGGCACTGTAGATACAGTGATGAATAACGTCAAGCTCCTTCATCACAAAGGGAAGAAGCCTGTAAAAGATAATTCAAATTATAATATAGTGTGACAGTGTCTCTAAGAGACTTGAATAGAGAACCAAGAAAACTTAGTAAAGGAAACTACGAATCATGTTTTGGGATAAAAAAGAAACTTTATAGTAAGATTTTAAACACACGCTAACCCTGTATTATTTTCGTGTACCAGTACCACACTACTTCCAATATTGATGGTGTGTTGAGTTACTGTATTCCAGATAAGAAAATAACCTTGGAAAAAAGAAATCGCAGAAGCACATGAACCAAATTCTTCTAGACTCTGAAAAGCCTTCATGTGGGTAAAACAAGCACAGGACTTGTAGCTGGGGTTATATTAAGTCTATATGAAAATTGTGCTTAATAGTCAAAACTACCAGAAAATTTAAATAGCGCCTTTGTAAGATAGTGAATCACATTCCCATGGAAAATACTAACACAAAGATATGATGACTGGTGAGCCAAAGATGCAAATCCTCTAAAAATCCTTCAAATTCTGCTATACTGTTAGTCTATACAAAAAGGAAAGTCTTATGTGAGACAAGAATATAAAGCAAGCTCTTATATTCTTGGTATTATGGAAATGCAATGACATACAAATAGAAGAAAGCTCAGAAATCACTAAGTTCAACTACATTCTTTCAATGCAGGGATGAAGGAGCAAAGAACAAATAGGTTGAATGACATGCCATTGGACAACTCTACTCTGCTAGTCTGGGTATCCAGAACATGAGAAATTAAAGCCTTTAAAAGAAAAAAAGGAAAGATCCAGAGCTAGGGGTAGACAGAGTAGGAAGGCTTAGGCTGGGGACACAGGTATTACCAAAACAGTGAGGAATTCTGGACAGACAGGTTTAGGGGGAAGGCAATGGCACTGGAGAATTAATTAACAAACAAACCACGAAAACGATACTACACTTCAACTTTACCATTTTTCAAAAGTAGCGAATCCTCATCAATCCCCCAAGAGGGTAAAAAAAAAAAAATACATGTAATATTTGTATTCAGAATTCAGTGTACCAGTGCAAAGGTAAACAAAAATGATTTCATTTGCATGCCATGTAAACCTCTCTATTAAAGCGGCCATTGAATATTCATACATTAAACAAATGCATGAGCAACTCTGCCAAAGACTGATGAATTTCATAGATTTTCTTTAATGTGAACATTCTTCTAGTCTAGAGCCATGTATATCTATAGATATTATAGACCATGTGTAGCATTTCACAGAAACTCAAGATAGGCAATTTAGATGCAAAACTGAGGACTAGAATATATCTAAATATCTTTATTTTAGTCACTAATTGTATTATGCATTAGCTAGGAGGAGCCTACTATAAGTAGAAAAACATGCCAAGTAAAAACAATTTAAATATTATCTCATCAATTTATCAGACTGATTTAATAGAATACACACTTATCACTGACTGCTATCTCTGTAATCCTGAGTACACTGTTTAACTTCTCTAAATTTTTATTTTAATCTAACAAGCATCTGAATATTTTACTTACTTGATATGATTGCTGAAATCACTCAATAAATTATTTTTCATTTAATCTTTAATATTTTCATTTACTATTTATTGAGGAGTTGAATAAATAAAATGTGCTGGGATAGACATTTGAGACATAAAAATGAATAATATGCATGTTACCTGAATAAATGACCACTGCACAGTAAAAAGCAGCTATTTTTGCAGTCAAAAATACTAAGCTATACATACACATAATAGTCTGAGTAAATATTTGCTAGATGGGTTATGAATTTACAATAATAATCATCTTATTATAAGAATTATTCTTATATAATTCTGGTATGATAAAATATTGGAAATCAGAAAAATGAGGTTAATAACTATGATGATTAAACTTCATACATTGCTTTAAAGTTCACTGACTATTGTTATTTACACTACTACATTTGTTTCTGGCAACAATCTTGCAGGCAATGAGCAGGATTAGTATATTTCTTATTGTTAGATGTTAAAACTTTAGCTCAAAGAAATTAAGTGGGTGTTTCAACATCATTTTCTTATAAGATACAGACTTTAGGTTACCCGACCCCAAAACTCAATTGCTTCTTGCTAAAACAGGCTGTCTCCATTTGAGTTGTGCTGTACTCAAAGAAGCCTGCATACTGAAAGTGGGGCTTAAGTGATGTCTGTGATTTGACAAGGGAGTTAGGAGAAAAGAAATTGGCCCAGTTTATATAATAACTGGATATAATAACTGAACCATAACTATATCTGATCTGATATTATTTTCAATGTAAGTTGTTCATTTTCCTCTAGAATTACATAAAGTTTTTGACATTAGGTTTTCTACCTATTTGTCTTAATTATTCTCAGGAGAGTAACTGGAGTAATTGGAGATGATAAAATGTTTAATTTTACTCATTTGAGGTCATCAAATCTGGCACCAAATGCATTTGTGTGTCTATCTCTAATTATTCCCACCTCAGAACATCTCCATTTCTCTCCATTGCTTTTTAAGACCATTAAGGTGTTAAGTGCAAAGTTACTGTTTGATTGAACAAGGCTCCAGACAGTCTGAGTCGAGAAAAACAAGCACTATGACTTAGTTGCCACAAGATACTGTTGATCAAACATGAGGCAACTTGGGACAGGACTAGATTAAAGAAAAAAAAAGTCAATAAAAGAAAAATAGCAAGTACTTTAGAAAGGATATCATAGTACAAAGTTTCAATGAGACTATTAATATTTTCTTCAAGGTCTCAGAATGCCATTATTTTGAAAAAGGTTACAGTTAATAGGAAGAAGAAAGGGGAAGAAACATTTTCTTGGGTCATATAAATGAAATAGTTTATATCATTTTTTATTTCCTTTTAGAAAGGTAACATCTCACATGAAAGAGCAGATGTAAAAAGGTTTTGTACAATTCAACAAATTGACTTGATGTTAAAATTTTAAGCTATCACCAAAAATCTTCAAAACATGCAATGAGAAAAAAATCTTGTTAGTAACAGAATTTAATATTAAATAAAATTGTATATTTGCTGTCAAAGAGTCCCTATTTAATCACTTTTATTTTATGTAGTTTCTTTGTTATTTTAACTCATCATGTTTTTAATAGGGAAACCTTTTTTATCTAATTAATTTGTAACATTTTTAGAAAAAAGACTTATCCATCTTCTCATCATTTGCAATTCTGAGAAAAAAGCCTCCATTTTACCTGGAAAGTTGGCTGAGATCTCTATTTTAGTACTTTTCTTGGGCAAATATAAAATATCAGGCTTTTCACACCTTTTACACTTTATACCTATGGGAAAAGGCATCCTAGACTACAGTGCTGAGGAAAATTATGAGACATTACACTAAGCGGGGTTGAGATGAGCTAGACAGAGAAACTTTAAATTTCTCACAGAAGCTTTGCTTTCATAAGACAATTTTCATAAGAAAATCCTATAATTTGAAAAGGCAAGCCTGTTACTCTTAGATAGCTCCTTTGCCTGGGAAACCATTTTGGTATCAATATCTTATTGCAAAAAGACTGTGCTGGTTTGAAAGGATTGTATGTACCCTGGAAAAACCATGTTTTAATCCTAATCCCATTTTGTAAAGGCAGCTGTTTCTTCGATTCCTATTCAGTATTGTATATATTGAAACTGTAATTAGATCATCTCCCTGGAGATGTGACTCAATCAAGAGTGGTTGTTAAACTGGATTAGGTGGAGACCTGTGGGTCTTGAATAGTTCACTGGAATCCTATAAAAGAGAACGACAAGAGAGAAAGCCGGGGAGATTTAGAGAGAGCAGAGAATGCTGCAGCACCATGAAGCACAGAGTCCACCAGGCAGGGACTTTTGGAGATGAAGACAGAAAATGCCTCCCAGAGAGCTTCATGAAACAGGATGCCAGGAGAGAAAGCTAGCAGATGATGCCATGTCCACCACATGTTTTCTCACATGGGAGAGAAACCCTGAACTTCATCGGCCTCCTTGAACCAAGGTATCTTTACCTGGATGCCTTAGATTGGACATTTCCATAGACTTGTTTTAATTGGGACATTTTCTCAACCTTAGAACTATAAATTTGCAACTTATTAAACTCCCCTTTTTAAAAGTTGTTCCAGTTCTGGTATACTGCATTCAGGCAGCTAGCAAACTAGAACAAAGACTAAGTCATTTGGAGAAAAATCAACTGTTAGAATGAATTTAAGCCTTTTTCTTGGTTGGGTTCGGCTCTAAAAGCTGAGTTTAAAAAAAAATTCAGATAAGTGCAACAAAAATATGAATTACCTAAGATCAGATTTCTGGTTTCAATATTTGTAAAAGTCCAAAATTCTGTAATTTCTTCACATTTCTCATAATTTACTTCTCATTTCTTCATATTACTTTCCCATGGCTCTTCCTCATAACTGTATACCTGCAAGAGTTGAAAATTTTCCTCCACAGTAACCCTGGCACAGAAGCAGGCCTGTGTGCAAGCTGCCAGAATGCAATATACCAGAACTGGAATGGCTTTTAAAAAGGCAATTTGTTAAGTTGCAAGTTTACACTTCTAAGGCCATGAAAATGTCCAATTAAGGCATCTAGAGAAAGATACCTTAATTCCAAAGAAAGGGCCAATGAAGTTCAGGGTTTCTCTCTCTCAGCTGGGAGGCCACATGGCAACGTCTACCAGCTTTCTCTCTCCATTTCATAAGGCTTCCCTGGGGGCATTTTCCTTCTGCTCCAAAGGTCTCTGGCTGTGTAGGCTCTATCGGTACTGGTGGCTCTAAAGCTTTTTCCAAAATGGTTCCCTCTTAAAGGCCTCCAGTAAGCAACTCCACCTTGAATGGGTGGAGACACATCTCCATGGATATCATCTAAGCAAAAGTTACCACCCACAAATGGGTGGGTCATGTCTTCATGAAAACAATCAAAAAGGTCCCATCCAGCAATACTGAATAAGGATAAAAGGACAAGGCTCTTCTGGGGGTACACAATAGCTTCAAACCAGCACAGCCTGTTACCTAACGTACACCATAAACCCTTTCATACCATGCATAGCATGAGCTTCATTACACTTAAAAGTTTGGGTTGATCATGGTGAGGAACCAAATCAAAACTGTATGGTCCCTGTGATCTTGCTGGCATCCCCTCTCAGTACAATTTCTCATCTCTTTCATTGGGCTGCTCCCCTCTGAGTAAAAATTTCTTTCTGTTCAACTTAATCAAAGAGCTCAACTCCTTGCCAGTGTATGCATTAAATCATCAAACCATATTGAAGAACAAACAAAATAGGACCAGCCACTGCTTCCCAAATGTTTTTTTGATCTTGGGACACATAGAAAATCACAATTACTCAGTACTGTGGAATTAAGCACTGGCGGCCTAAGATGAGTGTTTGGAAGGCTCCAATTTCCAGGGAGTAGAGAGGACCAGCATTCCAGCATGCCTGTAAATCTTCTGTGGCTCAGCAGTTGGCCTTCTATTTGGTTTCTACTGCATCTATTCTCATCAATGTACTTTCTACACTACAACCAGAGCTATCACAAAAAATAAATGTGACTGTATCATCCACAAATTGAATTTTTTCAATGATTTCCAACAGCTTTATGAAAAAGAATGAAATCATTTACACAGATTTCCAGGTGGTCCACAATCTTTCTTTTTCACCAAATCTTTCCTGCCAATCCTAAAGAACACCTATGGTGTTATATAAGATTCTACAAAGGTTCCGTGCACTATGGTAACTTTTCAGAAATCTACAACTTTCAGATGGGTCCCTGGACCAGATAAGTCCTGAAATGCAAATAGGCCAGCCTCTTCAGAACATCAACTAGTTCCATCCCTCTACCCCTTATTATCGCTAGACCCTTCCAACATGAAAAAGTTAGAATGGGCATAGCCCAAATACCCCTTAAGGGTGAGAAAAAGATCAAAGGCGATGATGGAGTTATACAGAGGAGGTAGGGTTTAACAAATATGATTGCTGAATCATTATATTGCTATTTCTTTTAGTCTCCAACATCTTAGAGCAAGTAGAAATAAAAACCTAAAATTGTGGAACTGTAATCTATATTAAACTCTGCAATCTGTTCTATAACTAATTGTTGTGATGTGCTTTGAAATTTATTGCTTTTTTTGGATATATGTATTTTTCATGCAAAAATATGATCATATTTTGAACCACTGTACACTTTGGATGATTCACTTTGGATGATTACATGTATATCAGTGATAGACAGATAGATAGATAGATAAAAGCTGAATGTTTTGATTTCTTTAGTAAGGAAAGCTATGTTGCTCAGGCACAGTTTCTCTGAGGAACAGATTGTTCATATTATATGGGCTCAAGGGAATATGTAGTGACCAAGAACTGGTAGATCGGTAGATTCAAGGATCTACCAATGATATAGTGGGACCATATCATCTGTAAACCTGTTGAGGACTGGGGTGGGGCTATTTTTGACTGGATGCCACTAAGAGGTACTTTATTGGAGTGTATGTTTTCTGATTGGCAGACTTTTACAAATTAGGGACTGCCACTGATTAATCAGTTTGTCAAAATTTGTTGAGTGAGATTAGTTGTCTTCTTTGATCTATTAAATCAGTTTAAAACATATTTTGGTGGCTACTGGTTACCATGGCTATAGAAAAATCTATAATTTTTCTATAGATTTTTAGAATAATCTTAGTCCATTATTCATCCTTTCTTTCTTTAGCACCTGTTTAACTATTAGGATTCAGCTTACTTAGCATTTTGGGATCACTTTCCTGACTCACTGATTAAATCTTTCTGCTAAATGCTTCCATCTTATCCTATACTTCCCCTTTCCCGACATGCATCATATTGTTAGCTACTAGTTCTCTTTCTATGTTGCCCGATAATCTCTATCATAAGAAAAGCCATAAGTTTCTTGTATATCAATTCAAATTTCTTCTTACGCATAGGAAGGAAGTCAATGCTGGAAAAAGCTACACTTAGCCTACAGTTATTTCCCAGGTTACACGGATTGAAAGGGCAGAGCCCTCTTCCACACCTACATCTTCTGACACTAAATCCACTGCTCCTTCCACCAAACTCCAAGTGCTTCCTGTAAATAATATTAAGAAGGAGGAAATGACAGGAGTCCCTGAAACCTGGTTTAAAAGTTATCCTCATTTTACTACTGAAGATTGGGGAACTTTCATTAATACTCTAACAAACTTTCTTTACAGAAGAAGAAAAGTAACCCTTGTAAAACTTTCAGCATGGAGTAGCCACTGTATCTTTCTGCTATACTGTACTGTTAAATTATTATCACATTATTTTAGAAACAATGAGATATGCCATGGAATGATGGAATGCCAACCAGCTTCTACAAACAAGAAATATATACTTATATTCTGTGAAAGAAGTCAGTCAAGCAGAGACTTCTCAAATAACTGGCACTGTACCAATTCTCACTGAAAGCTGACTGATAGCCTTGCGATACTACAGAGAGGGTGTGCAGCATATATTTTAACTTCTATTACTTTCATTCTTGGTGGGGGAGTTTTAGATCTCAAAAACGTAATACCCACAGTGTGTTACTTGAACATCCACTAATCATCTTCCTCTGCTATCACCAATGCTGATAACTAAGTAAGGAATGTCAAGGTGGGCTCGTTTTCATCCAATAGAACTTCATTTCTTTTTAAATATAGGGATCCATTTTATTTCACATATTAGAATGTTAGTGACTAAATGCTTCATCCAAAATTAGCCAAAATACCTTACCTGAGTATTTTTGGCCTCAGGATGGAAGCTTCATCTTTTCACACTATGTAGGTTTTGATATATTAAGGCCCAAGTTGAAATATATAAGATACCTTGTAAAGTAGCCTAATTTTCACTAAAAATAATTAATACTTGCAGAGTAGATACGCAAGAAGATAGGTTTAGAACAAAAAAATTTTTTCTGTTAAAGAGAGATTTTTTTCTTCTTTTTGAGAAGGGCCTATTTGGAATCTTTGTGCAAAAACTGTGAATTTAGATGAAGAAAACCTGGTTTGTGCTCTCAAAATCCCAATTCCATCCAATTATAGGTAATTTTAAGGAACATATTTTACATTTTTAAAACAACATGAACATATTATAGAGATGCAGTATTTTATGAACATCACCTTAGAGCTACGCATTTCTCTGCCATGAAATCTGGCTGGAGCATGCTGAGAAGCATTGGAGTATGGCTTGCTATTTACCCTTCTTTTTTTTACCCTTCAGCCCATCTTTTCCATGATCTTAAATTTTCAATGAAATGATATTAATTTTATAAGCCTCTAAAGAGACTGTAGACACAGGGTAAAAATATTTTGTTAGAGTAGAAATAGACTTTTATAATCTTTTGGAACATATTTTGAAAGCATCTGGTACTAAACAATAAAAATATACTACCACAGACACTGGAAGTGAAAGAAAGAGTTCACCAATGCTGGATGAAAGAATAACAGATGTCAATAATAAGCAGTAAATTTCTTGCCAGAATGAATGAGACACCCTTAAGAAACTTCTGAGTTGACTCAGAAGTTAGGGAGAGATTTTGAGTGTCCCTAAATCTGTAGCTGAGGATTAAGCAAGAGCAACATTGGTACATTGGTTTGGTAAAGTTTTCTCAGGATAGTATGTCTAGGGGTGGGGTGAGAGTGAGGGGATGATATACCTATAGATTGAACAAGATGCAATGTCCATTTTGCAGAAAACAGTCAAAAGTCAGCAATATCGTGATACAAACTAATATGTGTAATGGGATTTGGCCATTCATTCTGTTAGTATTTAAAATTTAAAACAACGGTCAAGCAAATTTTTCATACTATGCTATATACTAGACATTGATGATGTCAAAATAATAAGACTAAGTTCCCAGCCATATTCTAGTGGGAGAAAGAGTCATGGAGAACCAATACACAGTGACTAGTGCTAAGTTACATACAGGTACCTGGTTTTCTGGAAAAGTAAATGATAATAGATGTTTCATTCATGTTGGTAATATGACGGAATTCTGGAAAAAGGAACACCAGCTGAATTTAAAGAAGAGAACATGTGTTAGCTGCATGCAAGAGAAGTGATGTTCTACACCACAAGAATAGCATTTAATACATTACGGAGGCTTAAGAGAGAGGAAAATATTTTAGGGACTATAAATAGCTTATTATGATGACTTGTGCTTGTAAAGTTTAGTAAAGAATGAATATAGTATTAGAGGTGCATTAATTATTTATAACTGTGTAACAAATTACCCACCAAGCTTAGTGGCTTAAAACAACAAACATTTATCTTATAGTTACTCAGGATCAAGAATATGGTTGATCATATTCAGCTGAGCGGTTCTGGCTCAGGGTCTCTCACGAAGTTGAAACCAATTTGATTCATCTGAAGCCTGTAATGGGGCTCAAGGATTCTCTTCTTAGAAGACTCGTTTAGCTCTCAGCTAGTAGCTCTGGGCTACAAGTCTTAATTCTTCACCTCGTGGACCTTTCCAAAGGGTGAAAAAAGTAAGAGAGAGAGAGTGAATCTAAATAGAAACCACAGTCTTTTATAACCTAATCTCAGAAGTGACAAATCATCACATTCGCCATATTTACACAGATTACTCCCACTCCAATGAGGAAAGAGACTAAACGAGGGTATGAATTCCAGGAAGCGGGCTCATTGGAGATCATCTTAGGGGAGGCTGTCTATCACAGAAGGTAACAGTCAGGCAATAAAAACATTAGGATAAAAAAAATTTACAAAGGAGGGTAAGTGTAAATTACTAGATTGAAACTAAGTAGTTTACAACAAATATACACATTTTCCTTCCCATGGTCATCCTATACAAAATATGCATCCTTGATTCTCATATATCAAATTCACACTTAGAGCAATTTCTCATAATAAGAGTCAAGAAACTACAAGGCAAATAAGCCATTTTCTTCAATTCTATCTAATTTAGTCAAAATGGGACAAATCACTTTTATTTCTATAGAAACATGAAGCTTAAATGGATTGTAATGGATATCTAGGCCAATCACATAGGAGTACATGTGAGAAATGTGATCTCTCTGTGTGGACTGATTTCTCCAAGGTGCCATAGCTCATTAATTAACTGGATGCAGAATAAAATTCCATCTACAGCCCTGGGACTATATTCAAACAAACACCCTATTATCTTCATCCTGTCCCAAAAGCCTTCTTCCTAGCTACAGACTGCAGTAATGCCCAAATGATTCTGCAAATTTCTTATGGCCTATAGTTGTCTGTTCAGTTTGGTAGCCACTAGCTGTGTGTAATTATTAAAATTTGAATTTAAAAGTAATTAATATTAAACAAGATTTGAAAATATTAAAGATTCAGTTCCTCAATTATACTAGCCACATTTCAAGTGCTCAATAGCCACAAATGACTAGAGGCTACCAAACTGGTGGCAACTATGTGAAACATTTCCATCATCATTCAAAATTCTATTGGAGGACAGGGCAATGGTAGCTCAGTGGCAGAATTCTTGCCTGCCATGCCACAGACCCAGGTTCAGTTCCCGGAGCCTGACCATATTAAAAACAAAAAACAAACAAACAAAAAATTCTATTGGAGGGCACTGGTTTGCAGTTATCAGATTGCCTTTCACCTTTTGTTTTCCTTCTGAGATATGAATATAGGCTAGATAACATGAAGATACAGCGATACATCCAAATGTAAAAATTATTTCCCCCGCTAGGGCCAAACCATCTGCGACATACGTTAGTCTGTGGCATTTGATGGTTAATTAATTTTGAAAGGCCACAATGAAAATTGTAATTGGTTGTTCCACATCCTTTACTAAGACACACACAAGTATTTAATTAAATATCAAAGAACAATTAATTAATTAGACCGCAGGTGTAGGAAAACACCTCATTAGTCACAGAATTCTATTCCTTTCCATGTTCATTTTTTAGGTGAAAAAGCCCAATTACTAAAAGAAATTAAGTACTACAATTTCCTTAGTTCCAGTCTTATATCTGTTACCTAAGCTTTTTAAAAAGCCACCTATTTAGTTTCCTTGCTTTCATTCCACCTGACTACAGTCCATCCTCACCGCTATGAAATTAATATGTCAAAAACACTAACCTCATCAAGTCCCTCCCCAGCTTAAAGATGCCTTGCATCCTTGATAAATTCCAACCCCTTAATATTCTAACTAAATACACCATAATCTGGAATCAGCTACTTTCCTACACTTTTCTCCTGGTGTACTTACAAACCTATCATCCTTAACTTTTCTCCATTTCCTAAAGTTATAAATTCTTCCTTTTTTTCCCTAAACTTTGCATATATATTTTATATTTCTATTTATTTCATCTTCTTTGAATTCCTATATATATTCTTTAAGGCTCAGCTCAAATATGATCACTAGATGAACTTGATTTGACAAGTTAATACTCTGTCCTTTATGCTAGCACAGCTGTAAGGCATATAATACGAAACTATTCTAACTTGTATCAAAATACATATGGTTTACCACCTACCTGTCTATAACCTTCTAAATGACTGGGACTATGTCTAATGTATGTCTTAATGATTATATCATTCACGAGAGTCCCAGTTTGAAATGATGATGGATAGCTAGCTGGATGAATGAATGGATGAATAAATGAACAGATATATGAATGAGTACTTATAGACTAGCATTCCAAGACAAATAATCTAGGGTTTTTCATGCTTTTTTTCTGGGTTTATAAATGAACAGCAATTTGACTTTCTGCTACCCAAATTTTCTGTGAACATCATCTACCTCAAACTTTGTGGTACAGACATGTGTTCCTGGAAGAAACGAAAACCTGAACTAAAATTAAAAACATAATTGAACTTCATTGGCCCAGCTGAATGAACCACAACAGGGCACCTAGTCTATGCTGAGCAAACGTACTCAGTCAAGGAATTTGTATTTAAACTTAAAGATGCCATCCTCAATGTGGTTGTTCTTTGAAAAAAAAAATGAAGATAGATATGTTGCAATAAATCTAAAATTGTTTTGTGTTATAAGTACTCAGCATTGTCCCAAAAATGTGGCAACCATTTAAAGACATGAGACAATACTAAAAAAAAGCTTCTGCTGCTATTTTAAATCAAAGATTCCCAAACACAGCCTATAAAGGCATCCTCTGTATTGCTTCACATCAGCAATCTCTGACTCAATCACCTCACTTTGTTAATCTTCTTTTAAACCTAGATCATTTGTGTCAAATTATTTCCTAATATTATTTCTGTTGAACTTCTATACCTTAGTGCTTCATTCATTCCCAGCCTTCTCTACAAGGGTCCTATAATTCAATACAAGAAACATATTGACTAATTTCTGTATTGCGGTAACAATTCAAGTTCTTTACTGTATCCCTAAATGTACCTTATATACCATTGTAATATGTATATATGCATATTACATGTAATATGTAATATGGTGAATTTTCACATCATATATTTAACAAAACTTGTACATTGACTATTGAATATGTTTTTCAACTATTAGTCTTTCAACTTGCTACAACACTGGTCAGGGTTCAGGCTAGAAAATAATATAAAATTTTTCTAAATAGTAATGCTTATCGGCTTATCTTGACCTATCAACTTCTCCAAATATTAGTATGTTTCATTTCTTTTTTTTTTTTTTTTTTTGCTTGTCTTTTAAAGAGCATTTATTGGGTGATCATTATTTGTAAGTTCCTCTGCTAGGTGTCTTTCCTTAAGTCAAAATATATAGAGAGATTTGCATATGCAAATGGATAATTGCACTAAAGTCTGTCACTTTGTTTTACAGAACTATGTTTTACAGACAGAGAAAACAGCATGAACAAAACCACCAAGCCACCCGACGATATGATTAATGGGAACTAGGCTCATTCTCTATAACTTGGGGATATGGATAAGGCAAGATGGATAATGGCAGGAGAAGATATTGGACAGGCAGGCAAATGCACAATTTATGAAGATCCTAGACTTCATTTTATAACCAACAGGTAAAATGGTTTGAGTAGAAATATTATCATTAAATAGATATTTTTAATATTTTTGCTACATATGCAATATATTTTTGTTTCAAAAATTATGAAACTCTGACAATAGTAAGTGAAAATTTTCTGTATTTTCATTCCTCAGTTACAACATTGTTTTCTTTCTTGGCTTTTTTACTAAGATCAGGTACAGATGTAACCATTGGTTAATAGTTCAATATTGGTATTTAACATTTCCCTAAGTACTTTTAAATATTGTAAATATTGGAATCTTGATGCATATACATTTCTGAAATTTATTTCTGTCAATATATTGCAGAATTTTTATATCAGTGCAGACCAACCTGCATTCTTCTTAAATAGCCGTAGAATCATTGTTGTATTATACATATGCCACATTTTACTTATTTATTAAACAGCTCTTTAATGGTAAACAGTTGAATTTTTAAAAAATTAAATAATACTCCAGAAAATATGCCATGCATATATTTGTCTGCACTTTTTCCTCTGGGATAAATTCTTAGAAATTCTGAGTCAAAGCAGACCTGACACATTGAATGACTCGAGAAGGACCATTCCCATAATTTTCTACAGGGATGGCGCCCCTGAAGTCGTACAGCACATAGCTTCCAACTCCAGAACCAAACCTTTTAAACACTATGTTACACTGTCTCTTGGTATGCCTTTGACACTGCTCTAAGTGCTTCCCATGCAAAACTTCATTTAATCCTAACAGCCCCATAGAGTAGGAATTTTACCTCCATTTCACAAATGAGAAAGCAGATTCTTACAGAAGTACAGTGATTCATACTACAGTCATATAAACTTTCCATGAATGACATGAGCACTTTGGGTAGATGAGTAGAAGGTCAATTCTGGGGAAGCAGGAACTTTAGAATGTGTGTTAAAACTTGGGGTTAGAGTGTCTCCCTAAAGGCAAAGAAGTCGACATTGAGTCTAAAAAAATCTATTGGGGGAAAAAAAAACTTTTCCGATGAAATTCCCTTCTGCAAATCCCCTGAAGTCACTGTATTAGAATCAGAGAAGTGGAATGGAACTCCCGGGCCAGCAGTGGAAGCTGTAAATCTGGGGCTTGTGTCATGGCATTAAATTATAGTGTCAGAAATAAGGATCTAAAGCCCGTCAGTGGTATAAATAACTGAAAAGAGATTACAGTCTAAAATAGGCTGCATACATATTTAAAAAGTGCTGTGTATACCGCTTGGGAAATACATGACACTAAATCTAATAGGCCCATCTTGCTTCCTAGTTCTTGAGCAGTAATTTAAAGCCACAGTATTTGGAAGGGGGAGAAAAGGACCAAGAATATACATATAAAGTTAAAATGCACTAATGAAGGGCCATCTCTTATAGTAAAGCTATTCTTAATTCTGTAATAAATGGGGTGTGTTAAATTAAATTTTAAAAGATACTCCTGCAGTTCTCAGATCTTTAAGAAGGATATTGCTCTGTGTGTTTCTACCCCTTCCTATCTTCGTCCAGAGAAGTGGTGGGGCTTAAAGTCTATTTGCTCTCAAACAGATTATATAAACACATATCCACATATGCGGACTTTTTTTTTAATTTACAGGCCACAAAATAGATTAATCTTGCTGGTAGAATATTTGACCATAATATCATCATATATCCATCATGAAGGAGAAAAAAGTTGAAGTGGTTTTTGACATAAAAATTATAAACATGTCCTGTCTTAATTTCCCAGGTTGCAACGACAAATATCACATAACTGGATGGCTTAAGCTGCAGGAAGTTACTGACTCAAAGCCGAGGCTTTCTCCTTGAAGACTGTAGCGCCCTGGCGCGGGCCTCGCAGCAACCACGCGGGCTCCTAGGCCGGCCTGTGAAACGGTGACGTCACTTCCTCTTCCGGTCCTGCTCCCTTCTGGCTTCCGGGAATCACCCGGCGTTCTCCGATTCTGACTGAATTTCTACTGCTTAAAATGGGCTCTCATAATCCATAGTAAAGTCGATTCTCCATCAGTCAGGCCGCACCTCAGCTAAAACAGTTTCGTCAAGAGATCCTTTGGCTTTGCACCACAGAAACATGGATTAAGATTGAGAAAAAAAATCTAAGCCGGGGAGCATAATTCAATCTACCATACACCCCTTACAAATTAAAAAAAAAAAAAAAACTGTCAAAATCATGGGGTATTTATTTCATTTGTGTTCACTGAAGCTCTCTGAGTAAGTATATTTTCAAGAGAAATTGACAGAGAGGGATACACGTGGTCAGGGAAGAAAAGGTTCATTCCAAAAGTTCTTTATTTCTCATGTGAAATATGAAATTTCTGTGAGCAGTTACACTGTAGATGCTCTTAGGTGGTAAATTACATGCTTCTAAATGCCACCTTTAAACATTCAAAAATTATTCAGTTATTTTATCATAAATAGGTTTATTGTTGAGTACTTTGGAGAAAATTATGTTAGGTGGGAAAGCTCTCCATCTTCCCAAGACACAGTTTCCCTTTTATCTTCCCTTTAATTAAGAATGGTTCCTTCACGTTTATCCAACTATGCTCAGGCTCCCTACTTCATCATTGGAGACTCTCACACAAATATGTGAAACTTTAGAGAATGGAAGAGATTGAAATGTTGGACATATGTTGGATTTCAACAAATGGAGGGATGTGTCTAATCTATGTCATTAAGGCCAGAGGATAGATAAATTTGTAGATGTCCATTCACTTGAAATGTACCATAAACGGGTGCAATGATGATATAAAGGGATACATCAAAATCCTAAGCCAGGTCTTTCCTTTCACTGCTCCACATTTGCCTTCTCTACTGCCAATTCTGGTTACATTAGACCAATATGTCATTTTCCAGTACCTTTCTACAAAATAACCCCTATTCCCTACTGAATCCTTTAGGATACTGTAAAGAAAGAGAAAACATAATCAAAATATTAATTGAAATGTTTAAGGATGGAACTATTTACAGAGGTGTGGAGATACATAAGGGGAAACTATAGGAATGGTTAAGCTCTGGGCACTAGCTACATTAGGGAGCCATTGTTACCCAATTGGATCACCAAAGGGTAACAGAAAGGAGAGGAGTCTCTGGAATCTGAATATAGCTGTGGCCATGGGAGAGGTGTAATCTGATAGCAATAGTGGCCACAGGGAGAGGAGCACAACCACTATTCCTAAAAGGTTACATGCTCCCATGGTTAGGCAAGGACAGAGTAGAGGAAAAATAGTTCAATATCTCTCTTCTCTCAACTTCTGATCTGCTGCCCTTGCCTCCTCTGAGATAAACCAAAGTTAAAAGCAGCCTTAAAATGGTGAAAAAGGGTCAGAAGTAGCCAAGAAAGAATAATTAATACAGGCCACCACTTTTGCCACTCAGCATCCATAATTGCCCTTCCTTCAGAGGGAAAAACTTGAGTCCCTACACAGGGAACACACTGTCAGCCAATCTATCAGTATAGTGTGATCAGGGCAGTTACATTACTATTGGAATCTCAGGTGCACAACTAGCCATCATCTGTGCTCTACATAAAAGGAAGGAGGGCATGGGGGTGGGGTGGGGGGGAGGTTGGGAACAATGATTTAAGCTAATAGGAAACTGCTATAGTCCCTGCTTCTGTAGCTGATTATAGAATTAGACTGATAATCATACATTCTTATTCTACTTAGTATTCACTAGTCCCCTCACCTTCTACCAGAACTCTGCTGGTAGAAGTGTTTATTTCTTCAGGCTCCAAGTATTTTGTGGCACTATCTTTATTGGGTTGCTGCAGTTTTTCATGTATCATTAGTTTTGGATATGGGAGTACTGAGATGTGCCCAGTGATCTTCTGGGTTCCAGGAATAGATCTCCACCCCCCATCAAGGAGAATCCATCCAATTTTCCTTTGAACAAGAAAATGCATTCCTCCTTTTAGCCCTAGGATCTATAAAGCCACCAAGGCTAAGACTGTAAGAATTGGAAGCATTATTTCCTTAAGCGGATATTTAGAAAATACTACTAAATGCGTTGCTGAATAGTCCTCCAGGTTTCAGTGTTTCTGGGTAATACCCCAATGCTGGCTGACATTGAGCAGCTCCAAGTGCATCTCTGCACCATAGCTTTTCCATCTGTAAGACACAGTATAATATCCCTTCTCTCTCTAATATTATTTCATTTTGTGATTACAATAATTCTTTATAAGCAAAGGCATTTAAATTTAGAACTTTCAGGAGGTAGGGTGTGGTAGTGTGAAATAACAATAATGACATTCGCTAATACTCACAGAGTATTTATTATGGACGTGGCACACCCTGCTAGATCCTTTGCATGTGTTATCTTAATCCTCAAACAATTCTTTTGAATAAGTGCTAATTTTATCAGATTTTACTTGAGTAAACCAGCCTAAGGTATTCAGTTAATAATTTAAATTCAGATGATGAAAACTAGTATTCAACCACAAATGTTTTGCTGGGAACTAAAATGGAATGCCTGCTAAGACAGAAGGTAGGATAGAATTGATGACTTGTTAGTCTTTGTGAGCATTAAGATATGCCAAATTATTAAATCAAATTAAAAATGAGTCTGATTTGGGTGCATATGTGTTTTCTTATTTTAAATTTTATTTAAATTTTTTAACTCATCTGGTCTCCTCTTTTTCTTAGGCTACCTATTGTAAAGCATTTAACATATGCTGGGGACTTTCCCTATAATGTATCTCATACCACAGGCAGCAGTCCCGTAGTGTGGTGATTGTTCTAGTTTGCTAGCTGCCGGAATGCAATATACCAGAAACAAAATGGCTTTCAAAAAATGGAATTTAATAAGTTGCTAGCTTACAGTTCTAAAGCTGAGAAAATGTCCCAATTAGAATAAGTCAATAGAAATGTCCAATCAAAGGCATCCGGAAAAAGATACCTTGGTTCAAGAACACTGATGAAGTTCAGGATTTCTCTCTCAAGTGAGAAGGCACATGGCGAACACAGTCACAGTTTCTCTCTCAGCTGGAAGGGCACATGGTGAGCATGGTGTCATCTGCCAGCTTTCTCCCCCGGCTTCCTGCTTCAAGAAGCTCTCTGGGAGGCATTCTCCTTCTTCATCTCCAAAGCATTGGCTAATGGACTCTCTGCCTCCCATGGCTACGTCTTCTCTGCTCTCTCTGAATCTCATTCTCCAAAATGTTTCCTCTTTTATAGGACTTCAGAAACCAATCAAGACCCACCCAAATGGGTGGAGACATCTTGCCACCTAATCCACCTTAACAACCACTCTTGATTAAATCACATCTCCCACTCTTGATTAAATCACATCTCCAGGGAGATGATCTGATTAGTTTCAAACATACAGTAGTGAATAGGGATTATTCTACCTTTATAAAGTGGGATTTAGATTAAAACATGGCTTTTCTAGGGGACATACATACATCCTTTCAAATCAGCACAGTGATCATTTGCTCTATTTTACATATGAACAACTGAGGCTCACAGAAGATAAATAATTTGCCTCAGTTCATATATTTAGTAAAGTCAGGTTCCCCTGAAATCTTATCTAACCTCAAAGCTTGTATTGTTCACCACTGAAATCTTCGGTACCTACATTCTTGGACAGAATCTAGAATTGATTCATCACTGGAGAGGAGGCGATAAGCTATGAATTCATAAATGTAGGGTTTAACTTCAAGCAGGATTGGAGCATCATGAAACAATTCTATTCTGGATTGATAATATCAGATCCATTCCTTATCCATATCCAGTTTA
Source organism: Tamandua tetradactyla (assembly GCF_023851605.1). NCBI lineage: Eukaryota > Metazoa > Chordata > Mammalia > Pilosa > Myrmecophagidae > Tamandua > Tamandua tetradactyla. The sequence continues at coordinate 62,772,703 of NC_135334.1, read as the reverse complement.
AGTATTAAGTATTAAACCATATTTCTGAGTGTTTAAAGGGTGATCACCCAGACTGGAAGCCACACAAATGCTCTTTATGTAATAGGTACCCACAGAAATATACAGCCACGGTTTTGAAGTAAATATGGCTCCTGTTCTTTCAGTGGAATAACAGTTTCAAATCTTCAAAACATTGCATTGAAATTGATTACATTGTATCAAGTGCCTCCTCAGCACCAATCAAGAAAGTTTAGTGGTTAAATTTGAAGTCTTGCTCATATTATCATTGTTCAAAGGATGGCTGGACCATTCACTGGTTACATGACTTAGTCAAGGTATTTAAATTGTCTAGGCCTTAGTTTCTCCATCTGTAAGATGAGGGCATTGACAGTACTTACATCACAAAATCACCATGATATCAAATATGCATTAATGTGCATTGCTTAGCACAGTGCCTGGTACAGAGTAGGTACTATGTAAGTGACAGCTATTCTTACACTTAATGAGTGTAAGTAACTACTCTTGCACTTGGAGAGCATTGTGTTCTTTTCTGGCAAGGTTAACATGTATGATCTCATTTAATCATAACAGCCCTGTGAAGCATATCCTTTTTCATATAAGGAAACTGAGAGACAAAGAGATAAACAACTTTTTCAAGGTCACAATTGTTAATAGCAGTACCTCAACAACATACCAGATCTTCTGACTATTGGTTCATTGCTATTTCCTCCCTTCTAATATCTAAAATTTCCAAGAATCCCATGCAGACAAAGCTTCATAGTGCAGGCAAGTTAATACCTTACTCAGAAAAGAGCATTTTGTCGAATCATTCATTTAAAGGACTCACAGGAAAACTTCAGTAATTAACAGTTGGCATCTTTGTTTCCTAGTCAAGACATCTAAGCAATTTAAATTCTCAAATCTTTTGATATGTTAATAAAGCAAGGCAGATTTCCAATTGGATTTTCATGGATATAATTACCTGCAAACACAGGTGACATACTTTCAGTTTTCATTTCTGATTTACAAATCAAAGTTTCAGCTCATTATGGATGTCAAAGATGTAATTTAACCTTTCAAAAATTATCTTTTATTTGTAAAGAAAAAAAAAGAAAACTTACCATGAAAATAAGTTTTTAAATTGCCACATATTTAAATTCCATTAGGTTTTTGCAAGAGAATTTTTTAAGGTAGTAGCTCACCTGAGTAGTTTCATGAGCATGTTCTGCCTGCAGATGTTTGGGAAATTAGTGAGAACACAATATTATGCAAATTGATTTTAAAATTCTGGAAGGTATTCTGAGGGAGATGACATGTTGGTCCACTTAGCTGATACCTCCCCTCCCTGATTCCCACAAGAATAACCAAAGGAGTGAAAAACCAGTGATATTTTGGATTCACTGGAAAAATGATGGTTTATTTAATAAATGATACTGTGATAGTTGGATAAATATTTAAAAATGTTTTATTCCTATCTCATACCATAAAACAATAAACTCCAGATAGCCTTAAGAATTAAATTATTTAATAAAACAATGAATGAGGAAATAAATGTAAATATGTACTGGTTTAGCATAGAAGTAAGTCTTTCTGAGCTTTTAAGTAACTAATACAGCTGCTTACAAGAGACTCATCTTCGACACTAGAATACAAATAGATTGAAAGTGAAAAGATGGAAAAAGATCTTCCACTCAAGTTGTAACCAAAAGAAAGCAGGAGTAGCTACACTAATATTGGGCAAAATAGACTTTAAATGTAAAGACATCAGAAGAAATGATGGATGACACTATATACTAACTAAAGGGTCAATTCACCAGGAAGATATAACAATCATAAATATTTATGCCCCCAATCAAGGAGCTTCAAAGTATGTGGACAGACATTGGCAAAACTGAAGGTAGTGATAGCTATTTCAACAATAATAGTAGGAGACTTCAATACACCACTCTCCTCTATAGGCAGAACAATAAGACAAAAGATCAAAAAGGAAATAGAGAAGTTAATGGTATTGCAAGTGTGAATGTAATTAAGAGCCTGGAAACATATACCTGAATGTGATTAAAAGGGGGACACAAAGGGACAAACTGCAGTTTGCAGAATAAGAACCATGGAAGCTAGGGTCTGAAGCCAAGAAACCTCAGCCAGGAGAGTGGACCCACCCATATACATGGAGAGGGAGAGTTTGCCCTGAGGGCAGAGGATAAATCTCCCATCTCATTGCAGTGGAAAAGTTGTGCTGCCTCAGGCCTTGGGAAAAAGGTATAGCATGCTCCTTGAGGACTGGGGAGAGCCTGGCTGCCGCCGTGGAGGGGTTGAACGTGTGCCCCAGAAATGGCAGAGAACCCAGGGGTGGCCCCAATGCCTGGAGAGAGTGGAGCTGAGAAAAAGGTAATCTCCTCAAAGTTCCCCAAGGTTGATTTGGAAAGAGGCTGGCCACTGCATAGGCCCTTGGAAAGGGTGAGACGGCCACTTTCTAAAGCTGAAGGATAAATGACTTTCAAACTTTGAAATCCAATAGTGTTTGTCCTGCAGGTTTTCCTTCCAATTTCTCCCTATGGATCCTGTGACTGTCCCTCCTTTGCATATTGGCACCAGACAACTTGTTTTGAGATTCACAGGTCCACAGCCAAAAGAGAACTTTTTGCACCTTAATATTGTTTAAGGTGATGCATGTTGTTGCCAAGTAGACAAGGGGTGGACATGTGGTAGTTAGATTGAGTTGCCAACTTGGCCAGGTAAAGGCACCTAGTTTTGTTGCTGCAGACATGAGCCAATGGTATGTGAACCTCATTTGTTACTCATTACATCTGCAGTGGGCTAGGAGGCGTGACTGCTGCAATGAATGATGTTTGACTTAATTGGCTGGTGCTTAAATGAGAGACACAACGTAGCACAGCCCAAGCAGCTCAATATACCTCATCTCAGCACTCACAGCTCAGGCCAGGCCTTTGGAGATGCAGAAAGAAATCACCCTGGGGAAAATTGCTGGAACCCAGAGGTCTGGAGAGAAAGCCAGCAGAGATCACCATGTGTCTTCCCACATAAGAAAAAACCTCAGTTGAAAGTTAGCTGCCTTTCCTCTGAAGAACGAAATAAATCCCCTTTTATTAAAAACCAATCCAATTGTGAATTACTGATTATATACATTAATGTTTTATTTGGTTTGTTAAATTTTTTTTAATCAATAAATAAATTTTTTAAAAAAGCCAATCCAAATCTGGTTTGTTGCATTCCAGCAGCTAACTAACTAGAACAAACCACAAAAAGACTGAAAAAATTACCAAATAATTTGAAGCTTCTGTGAGTTAAAAATACTATAAGTCAAACAGAGAGATAGGTTGAGGTCAGCCCTGCTCCAAAGAATAGCTAGAAAAGGGACAGAAAAATGACCCAGACAGCGATTCCAGGCTGTAAGTGACCTGGGAGGGTTTTCTACACAGCATAGGTGTTATCAGGCAAAGGCCATGAATTCCTCTGCCCAACATGCTCAATAGTCAATTCTTGAGACACTGGGGTTTCAAAGAGAGAAAGAGTTTATTACTATTGTGCATAGTAGGAAAGCAGATGGCCTAAATGGCCCAAAATCTGTTTCCCTGAACCGCAGTGATTTGGGAAGTTTTATTAGACAAAAGTTGGGCAGGGTTTAGGATAATGAGCATCGTGGCTCCAGATGATGTAATTAGAGGTGATCTGATTATTGAGCATGTGCAGATTGATTATTTGCTTAGTCACAAAACATATGAAAGAAAAACAGCAGAATGAGGTAAAGGTGACTTGTAGGTTAAAGTCTAAGCTACTGTGCATGTCAGGAGGGACCACTTAGATTAAATCAGATCTTGGTCATCAAGATAATTTGGGGCTTGGGGTAGGTTAGTTCTGGGTGCATCCAAGACACTTCATTAATAAACATTAGGGGCTGTCTTTAGTGATTACAGGACTTTAAAGTTAAAAAACTAGGTAACTAGGTACAGATGAAAGTTAGTCACAAGGCTTTTACAATCCCGGGGTAGAAGATAAGGGCTATACAACCATTATCAGAGATCTAGGCAGCTGGATTACTGTTCAGAGATTTCAGGTATTTTCCTGCCTACTCCAATAGACCAAAAAGCAAAAAGGAATATTTATATCAAAATCATCCCTTAAATTCTGATTTCTCCATCACATAGGGAGGCCCTACTTGAAAAAGCTGAAGTATTGAGATGCAGAGAACCAGAGCCTGTCCAGCTAGTGCAAACAGTCTAATGCACCCCTTTCCAAATGGAGGCCTGGGGCCCTCAGGAGTGCAGGGACAGGGAGCCCAGGCAAGGAAGTAAGGCAAGCCCCGTTACTTGAAAGTGCTACCCTCACACACACCACCCCTACTCTGACACCCGCAACTCCCCCCAGAACCCACACACCTGAACCCCATCACCTCCCCACTGCACTCCAAGCATCCCCACCCCTATGCCCCTCCCCACACACTCCTCTCCACACCCACACCCAAAGTATGAGCGCAAGCCTGTCCCAACCCAACCCATTTCACCCACACAAGCAGTCTCACCTCACCCCTCCTGAGACCCATGGATACACATTCAGCCCCTCAAACCCCACCGCCCTGTCCTGGTCCCCTGCAGGCAGTCATTTGCACATCTGGACTGCAGGCCCCTCCTTCATACCTATCCCACACCCACACCCTGTCCATAGAGCCACTCAACCTTGCCCCACCCCCACCACCAGCTCTGCACATGTGCACATCAGCATACAGTTCTCCAGACCCATGCATATGCACATATCCACTAGGCCATGCCCCCTCAGCTTTGGGCAAGCACTGACCTGTGCTTCCAGGCCACACAAGCCCCCAGCCCTTGCAGGTACAATCCCGCCCATCTGCCCCTGAGCTCTGCATACAGGCACACCAGGGTCCTGCCCCTCAGACCCACACATGCACACAGACACATACCCCCCCCACCATTGCCAGGCATCCAGGTATCTGTGCATTAACCTCTTGACCTCTGCACCAGCCCCCTCCACCCTGCACACATGGGTACACAAGGGCAAACCCTTGCCCCACCCCCCAGCACAAGTACCCTTCTCCTGCACCTGACCAGTGCTCTCATGCACATCTGTCCTACACAGCACCCCTGTTACACCACCCACACACACACACACAGGCTTACAAGTGTATGCCTCTACATCACCCACCCATGACACACATCTTGCAACCTTCACAACTTGTGACCTACCCCTATACACTCCCACATCCACATCCTGGCTCCCATGGACCTCTCCCACTGCACAAGGACACACCCGTGCCCTGCATTCCCTGTGCCATGACTTTTTTGCCCTGTACCCCACACCCTGACCCCCATGACCAACAAATTCCATGTGCCTGCTCACATCCTGCCCACGGACCAGCCCCAGCATGTCTGGACAGCCCCCTCATCCATCTCCCAGCATGCTCTACCTCTGTGTCCCACATGGTACACCCTACCCCTGCACTTCAAGTCCTGCCTGAGGTGTACCTCACACCCACAGCCCCTGCACCACACCCTCACAATCCCACAACTCACACTACACACTCACAGGCACCAGCATAGTGTCCCCAACCTCTGCACATACTTATACCTTAACCCATCACTGAAATGTTGTGCCCTTCCACACACCTGCAACCTGCTCCACACTTTTCCCACAAATACAAAGCTTTAGATGACTGAAGGAAATCAACTTCCAAAGCAACCCTATCAAGATATTTATAAGCCACAAAGACACCAGAAGATAACTAACTATATGAAGATGCAGACGAATAGGGCCCAGTTGAATGACCAAATTAAAACACCAGAGGAGACACAGTCTTTGGAATAAGTAATCAAAGATGTTTATATAACTCTACAAAACAAAATCAGTGAGATGGCTAATCACATAAAGGAGATCAAGAAGACACTAGAAAAGCATAAAGAGGAAGTTAAAAGAATAAATAGAAAGACAGCAGATATCACAGAGATTAAAAATGCTGCAAATGAAACAAAAAATTTACTAGAGCACACAACAGCATAATTAAAGAGGCAGAAGGAAGAATAAGTGAAGTAGAGGATAGGACAACTGATTTTGAACACAGAAAAGAGCAAATGACAAAAATAGATGGAAACTTTTGAATTGGATCTCTGGGAAATGATGGGTAAAACAAAGCACACAAATAAAAGAATCATCAGTGTCCCAGAAGGAGAAGAGAAGAGTAAAGGGCTAGGAAGACTAAAGGAGGATATAATGGGGGAAAACTTCCCAACTTTTATAAAAGACATAAATATGGAAATCAAAAAACTTCAAATAGAATAAATCCAAATAGACCTTCCCCAAGACACATACTAATCAGTCTGTCAAATGTTGAAGAGAAGCAGAAAATCCTGAAAGCAGCAAGAGAAAAACAATCTACTATGTACAAGGGAAACCACGTTAAGACTGAGTTCAGACTTCTAAACTAGGACCACAGAAGTGGGAAGGCAGTGGTATGACATATTTAAGATCCTGAAAGAGAAAGACTTCCAGCCAAGAATTCTGTACCCAGCCAAACTATCCTTCAAAACTGAGGGAGAGATTAAAATTTCCACAGACAAAGACTGAGAGAATGCATTAGCAAGAGACTGGCCCTACAAGAACTACTAAAGGGAGTTCTGCCAGCTGAAGAAAAAAAAATTAAAAGGACTGGAGTGGGAGATCTGGAGAAGGGAACAGTGTTGAAGAGTGCCAGTAAGGGTAACTTAAGTGATTAAAAGAGAAAGAGGGAAAAGAATACATAGATCTGACAAATTAAATCCAAAGGATAAGATGGTGGATTCAAGAAATGCCTATACAAAAATAATCTCGAATGTTAATGGACTACATTTACCAATTAAAAGATACAGATTGGAAGAATGGATTAAGGATTATAACCCAGCTATATGCTTCTTACAAGAGACTTACCTTGGACACAATGAAACAAATAGATTGAAAGTGAAAGAATGGAAAAAGATGTTCCATGGAAGCTATAACCAAAGGAAAGCAGGAGTAGCTATACTAATATCAGACAAAATAAACTTTAAATGTAAGAACATCATAAGAGAAAAAGAAGGACAGTATATGTTTTTAAAAAAGGATGATTAACCAAGAAATAAGTATCATAAATTTCTATGCTCCCAATCAAGGAGCTCCAAAATATATGAAACAGACATTAGCAAAACTGAAGGGACTGATAGACATTTCAACAATAATAGAATGAGACTTCAATACACTACTCTCCTCTATAGATAGAACAAACAGACAGAGGATCAACATGGAAATAGAGAACTTAAACAATTTGATATATGAATTAGACCTAACAGACATTTACAGGTCATTATACCCCAAAACATCAGGATATATATTTTTCTCTATATATCCTGAGATATATAGAGAAATGTTCCATGTTTTCTCATGGAACATTCTCCAAGACAGATCATATGGTGGGGCACAAAACATGTTTTTAAAATTTTAAAAACATTGAAATTATTCAAGGCACTTTCTCGGATCACAATGGAATGAAGCTGGAAATCAATAGCCACCAAAGAATGAAAACTTTCACAAATATATGGAGATTAAATAACACACTTTTACACAACTAGTGGGTCAAAGAAGACATTGCAAGAGAAATCAGTAGCTATCTGGATACAACAAATCTGGATGAGACTACAACACATCCAGACTTATGAGATGTGGCAAAGGCTGTGCTGAGAGTGAAATTCATTGCCCCAAATACCTATATTAAAAAAGAAGAAAGAGCAAAAATCCAGGACTAATTTGCTCACCTGAAGGAACTTGAGAAAGATCAGCAAACTAACCCTGAAGCAAACAGAAGAAGAGAAATAACAAAGACTAAAGCAGAGCTAAATGAATGGGAGAACAAAGGAACAATAGGAAAACAATCAACAAAACCAAAAGTTGGTTCTTTGAGAAAACCAGTAAAATTGATTGGCCACTAGTAAAGCTAACAAAGAAAAAAAGAGAGAGAATGCAAATAGACAAAATCAGAAATAAGAGGGCTGTCACTACCACAGACCCTGAAGAAATTTTTTAAAAATTAAAAAATAAGTAGGTACTATGACCAAATATCCATCAACAAACTAGACAACTTAGGTGAAATAGGCAAATTCCTGGAGAAACACAAACAAGCTACACTGACTCAAAAAGAAATAAAAGATCTCAACAAGCCAATCACAAATAAGAGATCCAATCAGTCATCAAGATCTTTCTACAAAGAAAAGGCAGGGCCAGATGGCTTCACAGGGGAATTTTATCAAACATTCCAAAAAGAACACCAATCCTGCTCAAACTTTTCCAAAAAACTGAAGGAAAAGGAATACTATGAACTCATTTTATGAAGCTGACATCACTTTAATACCAAAACCAAATAAAGATCCTAAAAGAAAGGAAAACTACAGACCAATCTCCCTAAAGAACACAGATGCAAAAATCCTCAACAAAGTATTAGCAAATTTAATCCAATAGCACATTAAAGGAATTATACACCTGGGTTTATACCAGGAATGCAAGGATGGTTTAACACAAGAAAATCAGTTAATGTAATACAGCACATTAACAAATCAAAAGGGAAAAATCATATGATCATCTTGATTGATGCTGAAAACGCATTTGACAAAGCTCAACATCCTTTTCTGATAAAAACACTTCAAAAGGTAGGAATCAAAGGTAACTTCCTCAATATGATGAGGGGTATATACGAAAAACCCACAGCCAGCATCATACTCAATGGTGAGAGACTGAATGATTTCCCCCTAAGATCGGAAATGAAACAAGGATACCCTCTGTCACCACTATTATTCACATTGTACTAGAAGTTCTAGCTAGAGCAATCAGGCAGGAAAAAGAATTAAAAGACATTCAAATCTGAAAGAAAGAAGTAAAACTTTCATTACTGCATATGACATGATACCATACTTAGAAGATCCTAAGAAATCTACACCACAGTTACTTGGGCTAATAAACAAATTGAGCAAGGTGGCAGGTTATAAAATTAATGTGCAAAAATAAGTAATTTTTCTTTACACAAGCAATGACTTAACTAAGGAGTCAATAAAGGAAACAACTCCATTCAAAATAGCAGCTAAAAAAGTCAAGTGTTGAGGAAGGAACTTAACTAGGGATGTAAAGGACATGTGCACATACAACTACATACCATTGCTAAAATAAATCAAAGAAGATCTAAATACATGGAAAGACATTCCATGCTCATGGATAGGAAGGGTAAATGTATTTAAGATGTCAATTCTATCCAAATTGATCTACAGATTCAATGTAGTACCAATCAAACTTTCAACAACCTACTTTGAAGACTTGGAAAAGCTAGTTACCAAATTCATCTGGAAGAGTAAGAGACTTTGAATAGATAAAAGCATCCTAAAAATAAAGAACAAAGTGGGAGGATTAACACACCTCGATTTTCAAACTTATTATAAAGCCACAGTGGTCAAAAAGCATGGTACTGGCACAAGGATAGAAGTATTGACCTATGGAATTGAATCAAGAGTATAGAAATAGATCACCAAATCTCTGATAAACTGATCTTGGACAAGGCCCTCAAATCCACTGACCTGGGACAAAACAGTCTTTGCAATAAATGGGTATGGGAGAACTGGATATCAATAACCAGAAGAATGAAAGAGGACCCTTACCTTATAACCTATACAAAAATCAACTCAAGGGTGGTGCATTGGTGGCTCAGTGGCAGAATTCTCGCCTGCTGTGCCAGAGACCTGGGTCGATTCCTGGAGCCTGCCCATGTTAAAAAAATAAATAAATAACTCAAATTGGATCAAATATCTAAGCATAAGAACCAGTACCAGTACTTAGATGTAAGAATCTAAGATCTGTAGGGTAGGCCATGAGCTGGCAGCTCCAATGAGCGTCCTCAACAAACTCTTAGGAGAGGCTGGCTGGCTGAAGTAGAAAGAGGGATGGTATCTTCTGAAACCTCCTTAAAAGACTCCTGATGATTGGATTAAGTATCACTCATTGCAGAAGACACTTCTATTAGCTGATTGCAGTATAATCAGCCATGGATGCATCCAATGGGCTCATGATGAAAATCCATGAAATGTCCTCACAGCAACAGATAGGCCAGTGCTTACTTGATCAGACAACTGGGCACTATCACCTGGACAAGTTAACAGATGAACCTGACCATCATGGCACATGAAGAGATGCTCTTTCTCATTAGCCATAAAGGAAATGTAGATCAAGACTACAATGAGATACCACCTCACACCTATAAGAATGGCTGCTATTAAGCAAACAGGAAACCTCAAATATTGGGGAGGATGTGGAGAAATTGGAACACTTATGCACTGTTGGTGGGAATGTATAATGGTATAGCCACTATGGAAAACATTCTGGCAGTGCCTCAGAAAACTAAATATTGAATTGTCCTTTGACCCAGCAATATCACTATTCAGTATGTACCCAGAAAAGCTGGAAGTAGTGACACAAACAGAGATTTGAACACCAATGTTCATAGCAGCATTATTCACAGGCACCAAAAGATGGAAACTATCCAAGTGCCCATCAACAGATGAGTGGATTAACAAAATGTGAAATATACATATGATGGAATATTGTGAAACAGTTAAGATGAAATGACATGCTGAAGCACATGAGAAGATGGATAAGCCTGGAGGACATAATGTTGAGTGAAATAAGCCAGACACAAAAGGATAGATACTGTATGATTCAACTTTTATGACCATCGTAAAGGTAAAATCAGAGGCTTATAATACAGAATATAGGGGACCTAGACATACGTGAAGCTTGAGATGGGTGAACAGGTAGCTACTGAAGTTGAACTTAATTGTAAGGGAATATACAGAAGTGAAGGTAGTTCACCAGTGGGTCTATAAGTAATATTACCATATTGAAGGTGAACATGATTGAAAGGGGTTGTATAGACTCATGTGTCCCACTAATTAACACTATAAATATAAATAAGTTCTTGCATGAACTACTGCAAAGGTATGACTTTTGTATGACAAGTGTGTGAGTTTGGGGGATGGGGGAAAACTGCTATTACATGCTGTGGACTATGTTTAACAGGAAAACATGAGCAAAAACACCAGAGGTACATAATGGGGGGAAGGACAAGAGCTAGGGGGAGGTTTGGATTTTCTATTTGGTGAGGGTATGTTTATTGGTCGTATTTCTCTTGGGAACAATGGAATTATCTAAAACTGAGAGTGTTGATAGACTATTGACTTTGATATTACACGAGGCCCACTAGATGGAGGTGGGAGACGTATGCACTGAGAAATAGATTGGCAAATGATGATGTGTACATATGATCAAACATTGACCTGCTACAAAAATGAATGATACTGTGAGGCATGCAACGATGTGAATGGATCCACAGGACATTTGGTGAGGCAAAATGAGTCAGAAACAAAAAAAGCAAATATTGTATGATCTCATTTAAAAAAATACTTATAAGAAAACGGCCTAGATTGTAAACTCTCTTAGCTTACATTTAGTCACATTTAGTCCAGAGCAATAATTGTTATTTCTGGATTTTAAGAGGCTGTTTTCTACATGTATAATTTGGCATTCAGGGATAAGAACAAAGCCAATCAGGTCAGAATTAAGGTAATTCAGAACATGAGGTGAGGAAGAATTGTCTGTATTTTAGAACTTTATCTACTCTTTGAGACCAAAGGAAGAAAGGTTTATTCTGTCCAGAACCTAAATTTTCTGTACCATATAATCTGCCTCAACCTGTCTAGATAGATCATTTAAACAATTGAAACACAGGGAGTCCAGAATAAGAATGAGGGCTTTTAATCCTGCAGGGCTTAAAGTAATGCCTGGATACACCTCAGAGTATACTAAGCAGATAATAATAAAGTATTGGAAAAGTCCCTTGAGGGATGGGAGAAAAAATATGGAACTATTAAACTTTACCACTGGGGAATCCCTGGATACTCTGTCAAACATTAGGGGGACCCAAATCAACTGGCAAAGCCCTTGATCTTGAGACTTGCTCTTGTATCTTTGGATACAGTGGAGAAGTTTTGCTTACCTATAGGCATACCTAAGAGTCACCTCCAGAGGACCTCTTTTGTTGCTCAAGTGTGGCCTCTCTCTCTCTCTCTAAGCCCAACTTTGCAAGTAAAGCCATTGTTCTACCCCCTACATGGCACATGGCACCCAGGTTTAAAGGTCTCCCTGGTGACATGAGAGCTGACCCCGAGAAATGAGCCTAGCACTGGTACCATGGGATCAACAATGTCATCCTGACCAAAAGGAGGGAAAGAAATGTAGCTAATAAGGTATTAGTGGCTGAAATAATTCAAATAGAATCAATAGGCTACTCTGGAGGTCACCCTGATGCAAACTTCAGTTAGACATTGCTACGTATCATAACTTGCCAAACCCCAACCTAAACCATTCTTGCCAATCCTAAGGAATACCAAGGGCATTATATAAGGTTCTACAAAGGTTTTATGCTATAGGGTAACTTTCTAGAAAACTACAACCTCTAGATAGGTCCCTGGACCAGATAAGTTCTGCAATACAGAGGGTCCAGCCTCTCCATCTCCCTATCCCCCACGTGAAAAAGTTAGAATGGGCATAGCCCAATACCCCTAAAGAGTGGGAGAAAGATCAAAGTTCATGGTGACATTATATAGAGAAGTTAGGGTTTAACGAATGAGTATGATTGCTGAATCATTATACCGATATTTCTTTTATTTTCTAGTAGCTAGAATAGTTATAAGTAAAAACCTAAAATTGTGGAATTGCAACCCATACCAAACTCTGAAAGCTGTTCTACAACGAATTGTTGCAATGTACTTTGAAATTTATTGCTTTTTCGTACATATGTTCTCACAAAAAGAAAAAAAAGGCGTATAACAGAGAAGATAGGATTTAACAAATGAGTATGACTGCTAAATCATTGATACTTTTGTTGGTCTCCAGTGTCTTGGGGCTGCTAGAAGAAAAAATGAAAAATTGTGGAACTGTAGCCCAAACCAAACTTTAAAATGTGTTTTATAAATACTTGTTAAAATGTACTTGGAAATGTATTGCTTTTATGTATATATGTTATATTTCACAACTTAAAAAAAACATTAAAAAGGTAAAGAATAATGTAAACATACACATCCACACTAATGTTTTCAAACACATGACAAGATCCAATATCTGTAATAACAAAAAATATGCCAAATACTCCAATAAAAGTCAGGTAAAGACAGCAATAAAAAGCCATACAAAGAAAGAAAAGTATTACAAATGGTCAATGAATATGTGAAAAATGTTCAATTTCATTAGACCCAAATGAATACAATTTAAAGGAACATTGAGATGCATTTATTTTTTGCCCATCATATTAGCATGATACAAAGCAGAATAAGGGCAACATAAAAATGGAATTGGACCCTTTTATTATGTTTGGATAATGTTAGCACAGCATGATTTCAAAGTAGTGATATAATCTGTGATTTAAATTTTAAAACAAGTTAATACTTTAAGAATAATTAACAGGTCTTTGAAAATTCAGAAAATGAAACATGTTCTTACAATTTTTCATAGAAGTGATACTTTGTTTCTACTAAGGACAAACACAAGTTTTCAGGTTATCATCTAGATTTACATCCATTTCAAATGTATAGTTCTATAAGTGATAACTAAGTATATACTTTGTGGAGGGCCCTGAGTTAGAAAAATTCTTAGTTCATGTGTATATATGAAGCTGATATTTTCTGTCACAGAACTTGAAGCATTCTACATACTACGGATAATTTGTGCATTTTAGCCTATTATTATTAATAATATAATATTTTATTTAATACTTGAAACAGCTCTGCTAACAATCTCTTGCCATCAACATCATATTGAAGAAAACAAAATATGGAAAGTGCCTTACCTTTTTCACAATGAAAAAGAGGTGAAATGTGGTTTCTCAGCTATTCCCACCTACCTCCAATGGAAGTGATTTCATTGAGTCTTCCTAAAATCTACCTTACTAGATGTTAGGATTGAATTATGCCCCCCCCCCCCACAAAAGGCATGTTCAGGTCCCAACCCATGGTCCTGTGGATATTAACCAATTTGTAAATAGGATCTTCAAAAGTGTTGCTAGTTAAGGTGCCTTAATTCAATATGGCTGAAGTCCTTATTAAGAAATGCAATTACACACAGAAGAGAAAAGCCATGGGGAGCAACCATAAGTTGAAAGTCAAGGGAACCAGGAAGAGAAAGGAGAAGAACCACAAAGTGCACTGCCATATGATGGAAAATCCAAAGAACCCTAAAGACTGCCTGCCAGCCAGAAGATCTCAAACGGGAAGAAGCAAGCCTTCTAGCCTCTGGAACCATGAACCAATAAATTTCTGTGGTTCAGTCAACCCATTGCATGGTATTCTTTTAATAGCTGGGAAAGTAAAACACTTGACCTGAGACTCTATGCATTAATTTGTCTCTAGAATTTGTGTTTGACCAGGTAGCTTACTATAAAGTGATAGTAGCTCAAGCTATATGAGTTCAGAAACAGTTCAAGCCACATCTATTCTTGGAAACTTTCCTGCCACCGCTATGTCTAGATTGGTGTAGGTGACTGTTCTCTGGATATATTCATAGGGCATAGTATTTTTCTCTTCACCACAGCACATATTTTGTTAAATATTTGCTTATCCTTTTCTCTACTCAATGGTTATCTCCTTGAGTACAAGGTGTATCTTTTATTGTCTTATGTGTGTATATTCTAAACACATAGAAAAGTGTCAGGTTTATAGCAGTTGAATTACTGTTTATTCTTCCAAGAATCAGTCTACAACTTTGAAGGAAGTTCAAAGAGCTTGTGACTGGAAATCAAGGCTGCCTTAAAAGAGTGTAATATATATTTTGGTAAAAATTCAGCCAGACTCTCTTCTCAGAAAAAGTCAAGTTTTTCACTTATCTAAACCTGAATTCTTGAGTGAGGCCTGAAGCTTCAAAGCTTCATTTCAGAAGTTTATTTTACTAATTATGATCAGTAAGTTACCAATTATGGGGTAGTCTAATCAAGAGTATCATGCACAGATGGAACTATAAATTGTGTACAGGGAGATTGGCTGATGAGATTGCTATACTATGTAAGTGAAGTGGTGTTTGGTGGACAATAAACCAATAAACAAGTAAGTGTATACTATATTAAATGGGAATATATATACTGGGAGAAAAATAAAGTAGGAAAGGGGATTACCAAGTGTGAAAGATAGAGGGTGGCTTGTTTATTTAGGTTTATCAGGGAAAACTTTGGTGTGGCTTCTGGCAATGAGTTATCTTCTGGACCCTGATTATCTGTAGCTAATAAGAATGGTGATCACATCTGCTTTTAGTTCTTCAAAATAATCTGGACCACTGGATACAATGCCAATTGCTTGGTCTACACCCCAGAGTTTTCAATTCAGTAAGTGGGTCCAGTAATTTGCATTTATAACAATCTCATAGATTATGCTGGTACTGCTTTATTCTTTGAAAGCACTGATAAAAAACTGTGAAAATTAAAGGATATAATATTTTTTCCCAAGTATATTCCATTCACTGTTCCACAAACTTTATATAAGTAGGCTAAGTATTAAAGTGCCTGCCTTTCCTCCTACCACTGAAATTAAGCTTTGATGATTAAGTAGCTGAGTACGCAACCTTTGTTTGGGCCTTGTTTCCAGCTTCCCAATTCGTTTGTAACAGTTCAAAGAGATGAGCCACATTACAAGGTAGATGGGTTATGTGAGCCTTTGAATTATAACAGGCTATTTCCTAGGATTCTTGTTAATGCTTTCTTTTTTTTGACATAAGCAGGCACCAGGAAAATGCTTTCTTAATATATTCTTTGGCCTTTATTCTCACATTTGTTTTCTTTATGTGCTGGTTTGAGAAGATTTATGTACCCTAGAAAAGCCATCCCTTAATCCTAATCCAATCTTGCAGACACAACCATTTCTCTTAAACCCTATCTAGTGCTTTATGTTGGGAACTTGATTAGATTATCTCCATAGAGATAATCTCCACCCATTTTCCACCCATTCCAGGTGGGTCTTCATTGTTTTTACTGGAATCCTTTAAAAGAAGCAGCACTTTGGAAAAAAGCTAGAAATCAACATAGCCGCAAGAAGTAGAGAGTCCTCCAGCCAGTGACTTTTGGAGATGAAGGAGGAAAACACCACCCAGAGAGCTATAGAGGAAGCTAGCAGATGATGTTGTGTTCACCATGTGCCCTTCCAGCTGAGAGAGAAACCCTGACGGTGTTTGTTGTGTGCCTTTCCACTTGAGAGAAAAAACCTGAACTTCATAGGCCTTCTTGAATCAAAGTATCTTTCCCTGGATGCCTTAGATCGGATATTTCTATAGACTTGCTTTAATTGGGATGTTTCCATGGTCGAAAAACTGTTAATCTGCAATTTATTAAATTCCTCTTTTTAAAAGCCACTGAGTTTCTGGTATATTGCATTCTAGCAGCTAGAAAACTAGAACACTTTATAATATAGATGTTTTTATAAATAGACTCAGCTCCTAATAGAATTATCTTTCCAAAAGTTGCATACCTATGCAAGTTTTTCTATTTTTCTTAGCATTTAGTATTATTTTATATGAAATAGTTAATTGTTATTAATTACCTCAGTATTTCTGGGAAATGCATTAATCTTGGCAGAATCATCGTTTTGCATTTTGGTAGGAACAGCATTTGCCTCCCATCTGAGGGACTTTCTTTCTTGAGGGCTATTCATAAATCTGTCAATTATTGTAAATCACCACTTATGGGAATGGAATCCAATGTCTAGAGTAACACTGGTAAGGTCAAAGTTGTCAGGGTTAATTTAAGATCCTTAATATTTATATCAATCTCTCTGTTCCCATGCAGTACTGCTTTAAAGAGGAGAGTTATTAAGGGAAAGAAACAAAGTATTTCAATACTGAAGAAATAAACAGGTATCAAAATTAATCACAGTAACAGTAAAAATAATTGCAAAAAGGCATTGACACCTACCTTATGCCAAATAATATGATTAATGTTTTATATGCACAACCACTTTTAATCTTTACAATATATTCATGAATTGGGTATTATTTTTAACCCAATTTTACAGATGAGGAAGTGGAAGTTTAGAGACAATAAGTAACTTACTCAGCATGTATCAGCTTGTACATAGAAAGGTTAGGACTTGAATCCAGTTCAGCTTGATAGCAAAAACTAAATTACTCACAGCATATAAAACATGGTACTTGTTTTTTAAAAACCTAAAGTTTCAATAAAGGAAGTGATAAACACATATGGTACAGTGTAAGACTAATTGCAAAGTTTGTATTGCATTCAAATAGTTGACACCAGAAGGGAGGGAATAACTGATTACATGGGGAGAACCAAAGATAGTTGATTTGAGCAGAGGACCTTATTAGCCTTAAACCTCAAACTTAAACCTCACTTGCTTAATACCTTAGTTAGAGTAATTAACTGCACTGGTTTCCTTGTCCGAAATATGTGCCTGGGTGATATTACATTCTATAATGCTGTGGTGAGGTTTAATTAAATCAAATCAGATAATGTTCATAGAACAATGGCTGATACATGGTGAGAGTTGTGTGAATGGTATCTATTATTTAAGCAAGCTTAGGAATGATGGACCAATTTGATCGACATATATAGCACTAAGAAAATTCTAGAAGGGTAACAGCTTGAACTAAATAATTGGGTAAAGATTACCATACTAGTTAGGACATTGCTCCACAGGAGCATGAAAACAGCCACCAACGTAACTGAAAAGAAGACAGTGGAATTAAGATGGGAAAGTCTGGAAGAATTGTTAGGAATATATGGTCAACTAATTGGATGTGAAGCATTGGGGAAAGGTAGGAGTCACAGATGACTCAGGCTTTGTACCTAAATAATGAACTTTGTTTAGAGAAGAATGGAATTATGTATGCAAAGCTTCTTTGAGAGAATAGTGTTGTTCTAGTTTGCTAGCTGTCAGAATGCAATATACCAGAAACAGAATGGCTTTTAAAAAGGGGAATTTAATAAGTTGCTAGTTTATAGTTCTAAGGCTGAGGAAAAGTCCCAGTTAAAACAAGTCTATAGAAATGTTCAATCTAAGCATCCAAGGAAAGATACCTTGGTTCAAGAGGGCCAATGAAGTTCAGGGTTTCTCTCTCATCTGGAAAGGCACATGGTGAACACAGCGTCATCTGCTAGCTTTCTCTCCTGACTTCCTGTTTCATGAAGACAGGAAGACTTCCTGTTTCATGAAGACAGGAAGACATTTTCCTTCTTCATCTCCAAAGGTTGCTGGCATGTGGGATCCCTGATTCTCGTGGCTATGTCATTCTTCTCTGCTCTCTCTGAATCTCTCATTCTCCAAAATGTTTCCTCTTTTATAGGACTCCAATAAACCAATCAAGACCCACCCAAATGGGTGGAGACACATCTCCTCTAATCCATTTTAACAACCACTCTTGATTTGGTTACATCTCCAGGGGGATGATCTATTTACATACAATATTGAGTAGGGATTATTCTACCTTTACGAAATGGGGTTTTGATTAAAACATGGCTTTTCAAGGGTACATAAAGCCTTTCAAGCCAGCACAAGTGTTAACAATTACAAATAACTTCTACTGAAAGGCTCCAATGTATCAGTTCTTGACATATTGATTCATGTCTTTTCCTTATAAAAACCTGAAACATTTTATTTACTTTTCTCAATTAAGATATTAGGAAGCTGAGTGGTTCAATAATTCCCTCAAGGTCACATGAAAGTAGAGTCTGGGTATAGTCTAGAATCATTTGACTTTAGAGCTTAAGTGCTCTTTCCAGTATTCCATAATGCAACTCAGAGAAGAAAGTACAGTATTTTGGAGGACTCCTGGGAAGATGACAGAGTATGGAGCTGAAGTACTCAATCTTCCTCCAAAAACAGCTAATGAATAGGTAAGAGTTGCCTGAAACAATTGTCCTGAGACACCAAGAGGCCAGGGGAGCACTGTAAAACATCCAGGGAAGAGCAGAATGAAGAGGCTGAGACACCGCAGGAAGGAACTGTGAGTTAGGTACTCAGCACCCAACCCCGACTCTAGAGGCTAGCTGCCTTGGGTTTTGTTCTTGGCCAGCTGCTGCAGACTGAGTGGGACATGGAAGCCCTCTTCCCCAAGAATGGGGTAGGGAGGGGGGTACAGCCAAGCACTGAAATGGCTTTTCATCAGCAAATTGCAATCACTTGATACCAGCTTGAGTTGTGGCTTTAGGCTGCCCCAGACAGGCATCTCCAAGGCATTCTTTCAACCCCACCCCTGACAGGGGTAAAGGCAGTAGAAGTTCAAGGACACAGAGTCTTCTTAAGACTGCAGGGAAAATAACTGCTGACGAGAGCCATCTGCAGGGAAGGTCAGAAAAGCACAGCTTTGGGGAGTGTCAAAAACACTTTTTGGTGTTTTTATTGACCCTCTTCCTAGGGATCTTTGGAAAAGTTATGCACCCCATTCACAGGTCCCTGGCCCTGTTTTGGCTGGGAAATACTGACAAGGAGAGTCCTTTCCAGGGTGAACCTCCTCCCATAAGTTACCTACTAGACAAAATCAGCTTGAAGTAATGAAAGGAGAGTTAAAAAAAAAAAAAAACCCTATAGAGGCAAAAGGAAAACAAACAGGACAGATCAAGATTCATGGAGAAGGAACAGAGGAAACGAATCTTTCCCCTTGGGGATGAAACGTTTGCACAAATAGTGAAATCTTAAAAATTGTATAGTACACGAAGGACAAGAATCAGATGAAGAAGCACTGAACAACTTAGATCAGTTAAAAATGGGCAATTCTAAAGTCTAGAATAATTTAAATCAAGTGTCAAAGAGAAGCCTTAACACAAAGCCAATGAACAATCAAGATAATCAGATGTCTAGACAGCAGCAAAATATTACAAGCCATACTAATAAACAGGAAGCTATAGCACAACTACAGTCACACATTAAAACCTGGAAGAAGATACAGAATTTGTAACAACTGATCAAAGATGTTCAAATAAATCTAAAGATAAAAGGATACTGAGAAGGCACTGGTTGAGCATAAAGAAGAAACTGAAATTATGAAAAGAAACATAAGAGGGCATATGGCAGAATAGAAGAGATTAAAATTGCATTAGAGGCATACAACAGCAGATTTGAACAAGTAGAATTAGGAAATAGGAACATCAGAATCTCACAGGAAGAAGAGACAGAGAAAAGAATGGAAAATAGATAAGAATAGTCTCAGGGAATTAAATGACAGCAGAAAGCACACAAGCATACATGTCATACTGTCATGGGTGTCCCAGAAGAGGAAGAGAAGGGAAAAGGGGAAGGAAGAAAATTTGAAGAAATGATTTCTGAAAATTTCCCAACACTTACAGAAGTCATAGATATACATTTCCAAGCAGTACAACACACTCCCAACACAGTAAATCCTGATAGACCTACTCCAATACATATATTAATCAGAATCTCAGATAATAAGATAAAGAAAAAAATCCTGAAAGTAACAAGAGAAAAGTTATTCATCACACAAAAGGGATACTCAATAAGATTACGTGCCAATCTTTCATCAGAAACTGTACAGGCAAGAAGGCAGTGGTTTGATATATTTAAGATACTGAAAACGAAAAACTGGCACCAAGAATTCTTCACTTAGGAAAACGGTCCTTCAAAAAGAGGGAAAGTTTACAATATTCACAGGTAAACAGAAATGAAGAGAGTTCATCAACTAGAGACCAGCCCTATAAGAAATACTAAGGGGAGTTTTGAAGGCTGAAAGGAAAAGAGAGATAGGCTTTTGAAGGAGAGTATAGAAATGAAGATTAACAGAAAGGTTACTAAAAGGCTAAAGAGAGAGACAAAAATAAGGTATGACATAAAAACCAAAGGATAAAATGACTGAAGTTGTGCGGGCCACAGTTGCTCAACAGGCAGAATTCTCGCCTGCCATGCCAGAGACCCAAGTTCAATTCCGGGTGCCTAGTCCATGCAAAAAAAAAAAGAAAAAAAAAACGCTGAAGTAACTACTGACTTTACAGTAATAACATTAAATGTTAATAGATTAAACTCCCCTAGCAAAGACACAGATTGGCAGAATAGATTAAGAAAAGTATGCTCCTTCTATATTCTCTCTACAAGATACCTGTCTTAAACACAAGGACACAAATAGACTGAAAAAAAATGGGGGGAAAAAGGCATTCCACACAAACAGTAACAAAAAAAAGAACGGGGTAGCTAAATTATATCAGACAAAATAGACATTACATGCAGAACTGTAATAAGACACAAAGAAGGATATTGTATATTAATAAATGAGGCAATCCAATGAGAAATAACAACAATCGTAAATATGAAAGCACCTAACCACAGTGTTCCAGGCAAACACTGGCAATACTGAAGGGAGAAATAGGATAATAATAGAAAATAATAGTTGGAGATTCAACACATCACTCTTGTCAATAGAAGATGTCTTTTATTTCTTTTTCTTGTCTAACTGCTCTTACTAGAAGTTTACTAGAACTTCTAGTAAAATGTTGAATAATAGTGGTAACAGTAAGCATACTCATCTTGTTCTAGATAATAGAGGAAAAGTTTTCAGTCTTTCACCATTAAATGCAATGTTAATTGTGGGTATTTCATACATATTTTTTTATGTGTCCCTATTTTTCTAAATGTTTTTATCAAGAAAGGATGATAGACCATGACCATAAAACTCTTAGAAGAAAATGTAAGGAAACATCATCATGGTTTTGTATTAGGCAATGGTTTCTTAGATTTACACTTAAAACATAAGAGAAAAAAGAAGAAATAGACAAATGGGACTTCCTCAAAATTAAAAACCTGCAACTCAAGAATAAAAAGACAAAAAAATCCATTTAAAAATTATGCAAAATTCTTGAATAGACATTTTTCCAAAGAAAAAATGCAAATGGCTAAAAAACACAAGAAAAGATGTTCACCATCTTTTAGTTATTAGGGAACTGCAGATCAAAACCACAAGGAGATATCATTTAAAACCTACTAAATGACATCCATTAAAAAACAGAAATATGCAAGTGTTGGGGAAGATGTGGATAAATAGGAGTTCTTATTCACTGCTGGTGAGGATATAAAATCGTGCAGCTGCTGTGGACAAGAGTTTGGCAGTTCCTCAGGAAGCTAAGTATAGAATTGCCATATGATCTGGTAATCTTGCAGCTAGGTATATATCCAGAAGAACTGAAAGCAGGGACTCGAATAGACATTTACACACCAGTGTTCATAGTGACATCATTCCCAGTTTCCAGGAGATGGAAATAACCCAAGTATCAATCAACAGATGAAGCGATAAACAAAATGTGGTATTTATATACAATGGAATATTATTCAGCTGTAAAAAGGAATGAAGTCCTGATATATACAACAAAAAGGGTGAACCTTGAGGACCTTATGTTGAGTGAAATAAGTCAGACACAAAAGGACAAATATTGTATTTGTCACTGATCATACAACTAATATGAACTACTTATAATAAGCAAACTCATAGAGTTAGAACCCAGAATATAGATTACAGGGGATAGAATGGCAGTAGAGAAGGAGGAGCTGATGCTTAATTTGTGCAGAATTTCTATTTAAGTTGATTGTAAATACTTGTAAATACTTGGAATTGGATAGTGGTGACAGTCACACATTTTTGTAAGTGTAATCAACTATGCTGAATTATATGATTGAATGCGGCTCAAAGGGGAAGTTTTGAGTTGTGTATATTATTATAAGGAAAGTTAGAAGGTGAAACATGGTATTATAGAGCACAATAAACCCTGTTGCAGACAACGAACTGTGGCTAATAGTACAAATATAAGAATGTTTTTTCATGAATATTGCAAATGTACACCACTAATACATATGTTAATAATAGGATGGAATGTGGAAAAACATACACCTAATATAAACTATGGACTACAGTTAACTAATATTTTAATATTCTTTCATCAATTGTGAAAAATATACCATGCTAATGTAAAATGTCAACATAGGGAGGTATATGGGCATATTGTATGTTTACATTATTTTTCTGTAAACCTTCAACCTTTCTAATTAAAAAAATAATAATTTTCAAAAAGCTTTATTCTATGTGAAAGAAATTAGATTCAAAAGGACTACATTTTGTATGATTCCATTTGTACAAAATGCAAATAAAAATAATCTATAGAGAGAGATAGATTAGTGAATATGTAGGGTTGGGGAAGGGTAGAGGGATTGAGATGTGACTGCTAAGGGATATGGGGTTTTTCTTTCTGGAGTAATGAAAATGTTCTAAAATTGACTGTGGTGGTGAAAGTACAACTTGGTGACTATACTAAAAGCACTGGTTGTACACTTTGGATGGATTGCCTGGTATGACAATGTATCTCAATAAAACTACTTTAAAAAAAACTGAAGCTGAAAAGTTTACTTTGCAATGTAATCATGCCATCTAAATCCTCTATTTAGGAAATTAAAGTGAAGTGCATAATTCTAATGCTGAATGAAAGCTCCTCTTTTGCATGGCTCTAAGAAAAAAATACAGCGTTTTACAGTTTAGTGAATTTCTATGGGTCTGAGTGAGTGTGTCAAGGTGTTAATCCTGTGAACAAAATAATATCTGAACTTTGATGGCTTTTCTGGTTTAAAGCCTCTAAAAGCATGACTGACATGGCTTTAACATAGCCTCTATACTAATCAAACTATTTTAGAATTTACGGAGATTATTTACTTTTATAATCTCAAGGAATCTTTATACCAGTGATGAAAGATGAGCAGAATAGGGGCTATTATCAACATTTTACTGGTGATGACAGTAGGACTTATATGCAGATGGTAAGTGGCATTCAAGGTCATGCATTAAAAAATTGTCAATGTATCCAGTCAGCACTCTTCAAACCTCTCTGAGCAAGCTATCCTACACTTCAAAGTTGTAAGTAGGCAGAAAATGGTAACTTACCCTGCCAAAAAATTTGCTAGAAAGGGTGAATCGATGTCAGGGAGATTAGGCACGCTTGTAAATGGTGGTTTATCAGGGAGCTGTGGGAGAAGGTACATTTAAGACATTTTCCTTTCAATATGGCAGTGGTCAGACTCCCATAGAAGACATTCTTAGAACTGCTTGGAACTTGACTTATATAAATATCTACCTTGAGAAGAAATCTACTTTCATCCAAGATGAAGTAAAAAGATGGGATTTATTTTCCTGTTTGAAAAAAACAAAAAATGAACAAAATATATGAAGCAAGGAATTTCAAAACATGGCATCACACAAAGAAGAATAGTGTCCCCTGAGAAGCATAAAACAGATGAAATGAGCCCTATGATTTTTGCAGCTTATTGTGGAGAGAGGCAACAGAAGCAAAACATTGCAGATTCTTTGAGTTCAGGAAATGGGGATGAGCATTTGAGTTTGGAAGATATAGGAAAAGGAGGAGGAAGCTGCAAACAGAGAGAAATCCAGATACCTTATGGGATAGTCCACAAGAATGCAAGTGAGTACTGATCAGCAAACGGCTTGAGGAAATTATCCAAACCTGGGAAAGAATCATCTAAATGATGAATGGGAAGAGTACTTGGCACTCACAGAGGGTGAAGAATGGTGTTATTTCCCACAAACCATTGGGCATTGGGCAAAGTATGCAGTAGGGACTTTGGCTCAGTAGTAGGGAAAAACTAGCCATAAGACTAGCCCTCATCCAGTCTCACTTAAAAATTCATCACAGTGAAACCTAAATGGATAAAAACATTTATACATTATTAAACTGCTCTAGAGCAAAGGTCAAGAATACATATATAACATATATATATGAATATGCTTTTAAAAAGCACATAAGAAGTAATGAATATGTTTTTAAAAAGCACCCAAAAGGTAAAATTACAATTTCTGGCATCCAATTACAAATTGCAAATAAGCAGGAAAATACATTGCTTAATGAAGAACCAAATCCATCAGAACTAATACAGATATTAGAATTAGGAGACAAGAAGCCCATCAAACCAGTTTCAGAATTTTATTCTGTATGTTTAAAAAGTTAGGAGACATAATAGTTTACAAATGACCAGAATTGTACTCCTAGTGATGAAAGCTACAATATCTGTAAATGAAACTGGATGAGATTGAGTGCTGAGTAACAAAACTTGAAAAATGAAACAGAGAAAAGAGAATAGCAAAAACAAATGATAAGGACATCAGGTGGTTGTAGAACATTAGACAGCCTAATATTCATGTAATTAGAGTGGAAGCAACCCACTGTCCATCAACTGATGAATGGATAAATAAAATGTGGTAATGCATACCATGGAATATCATTTAATTGAAAAAAGAAATGAAGTTGTGATATATTTCAGTGGATGAAACTTGAAGACATCATGTTAAGTGAAATAAGCCATACCCAAAAAGACAAATATTGTATGATCTCTTCTGATATGAAATAATTAGAATAAGCAAACTCAAAGAGTCAGGAAAAAAATCTTAGCTAAACAGTGGTAGATCTGAAAGGATCTACCTGAAAGGAGATCTATCTGAAAGGAGAAATAGGGAAATCTGCAGTAATCATGGAAAATTCAACACTTAGCTCCTGGTAATAAATAGATAAGAAAAGAGAGAAAATTAGTAGGGATACAGATGACCTGAACATTATTCTCAACCAATATGACATATTTGGCACTTAATAGAACACCCACCAAAAAATAACAGAATACACTTTCTTCTCAATTACACATGCAAAATTCGGTAAGACAGACCAACATATGGAGCATAAAACAAATGTTAAGAAATTTAAAAGGAGAAAACAACAAATTATGTTTTCCAATTATGGTAGAATTTTTTTTTAATTTAAAAAATTTTAAACTGGAAATTGATAAAATACAAATATCTGGAAATATCCTAAATAATTGAAGAAATTGAAATTGAAGAAAACATTTCTAAGAAATGGAGAAGAGACAATGTCTTATGGGAAATTAAATATGTTTTAATTTATGTAAAAATGAAAATGTAATATATCCAAATATGTGGGATAGAGCTAAGAAGGGTTTAGAGGATAATTTACAACATTAAATACTTAACATTTATTCCCACTATAGTGATATGTTTGCAAACAAAAAAAAAAAGACCTAAATCAGCATCCTAAACTTTTACCACAAGTTAAATAGGGAAAACAGAACAAAGAAAATAAGAAACAAGTAAAAGGAAGGGACTAATAAAGATTAGAGCATAAATCAAATACTTTGAAAATAAACAATGGGAAAAACAAATCATAAACCTGTTCTTTGAAAGATTAAAAAAAAAAATGGGTAAAGTCTAGCCATGATTACTAGTTCTGTAGTTAAAATTTTCCCAAAAGAAAAACTGATTTCACTGGTGAGACATCTGAGACTCAGAGTTAATGCTCTGAAACTATGAAAGTCAGCAATATTCCATATAACAACTGTTAAAAAGAAAAAGTTGAGAAAGTGATCATTTGTCAGCTAGAGATATGAATGAAGCTGATCTGGATAGGACTAAGCTAAATCAGAATATAGGGTAAAGGATGTTATATTTATCTTTTTAAAACTTCAACTTCTATGTGAGACCAAAGAAAGAGATGTTTATTGGCTGCTGCAAAAATTATATTTTGGGTAATGCATTATCTATTTTAGCTTATATGGTCAGATTTTTGAACACCATAATTACATGGACACTTAAATAGGGTATGAGATCTTGTTGGTTTCTGAGGTTAGTGTGATGCCACGATATATCCCAGAATAATCTAGGCAAGAGAATAAAAAAGTATTTGCAAAGTCCCCTTGGGAGACTGGGGAGGAAGGTGGAAATATTAAATTTCCAATCTGGGTAATTTCTGATATTCTCACAAGCAGTAAGGGCAATCAATTCAATAGGCTGAGCTCCTTGATCTTGGAGTTCATCCCTATCGAACTTTTTCCTGCAAGGAGAAGTTAAACCTACTCAAAATTATACCTAAGAGTTACCCCCAGAGAACCTCTTTTGTTGCTCAGATGTGGCCTCGCTCTCTAAACCAACTCAGCTGATTAACTCATTGCTCTCCCCGCTATGTGGGACGTGACTCCCAGGGATGTAAATCTCCCTGGTAACATGGGACAGGACTCCCAAGGATGAGTTGGGACCTGAAATCATGGGACTAAGAAAGCCTTATTGATCAAAAGGGGTGGAAGAGAGAAATAAGGTGAAATGAAATTTCAGTGACTGAGAGATTTCAAACAGAGTCAAGAGGTTATCCTGGAGATTATTCCTGTGTATTACAGTTATTCCTTTTTAATTTCTGGTGTATTAGATTGGCTAGAGGGAAGTACCTGAAACTGTTAACTGTATTCAAGTAACCTTGACTCTTGCAGATGATTGTATAACTATATAGTTTTTACATATACATAACTGTGTGATTGTGAAAACCTGGTGGCTAACCCTCCCTTTATGCAGGGTATGGACAGATAGGTAAGAAAATAAGGACAATAAATAAATAAATAAACAAATAAATAAAAGAGGTGAATAAAGGGTAAAAAATGATTGGGTAGATTGAAATATTAGTGCTCAATGAGAGGGAGGTAAAAGGTATGTATGGGATGTATGGTGTTACTTTTTTTCTCGTTATTTATTTTTCTGGAGTGATCTAAGTGTTCTAAAACTGATCATAGTGATGAATACACAACTATATATTGATAGTGTCAGCAACTGATTGCATACTTGGGATGAACTGTATTGCATGAAGATATCTCAATAAAAATATTTTTTTTAAATCAGGAAACATTGTAGCTATTAAGAACAATATAGGGATAAATTTAGATAATGCATTTATCTAAATAGATAAGTAGATAAACATTTAACTTATTAGTGTCTAGTTCTTGATGCTAAACGTGGTAATTCTACTTTTCCTTTTAATAAAGGGCCTCCCAAATCCCTCCCTCAAAGAAGGTAAAGTTCAAGCATTCACTTTTTTGTGCAGGGTAAATTATACTTCTATTACTTTTAAAGTTGAAAGGCACCTTTGAGATAATCTAGTTTCAAAGCTCTTATTTCCATGACAATAGAATACTGAGATTAAGAAATCAACAAAGAAAATGGCATAATTCAGGACTACCTGGAAATTTCTGTGCCGCTCAAATCACTTTGTGACATCCATTGCGTACGGATGAATAGAAGCTCCTTTGGCCTCTGCCAATTCAACATCCTATCTGATTCTACAGAGAGGCCTGCTGATCACTAATTCCAGGCTCACTCCATTATTATTGCTTGTCATGAAAAGCCAAGTCTGTCTCCCCTGCTGCTCTCTTTCAGTCTGACTGCTCAGAGTAATGAGATCTAACTGGATGCCCCAAGTTTTTCCTCAGTCATCATAACTTTTTATTTATGCCTTTGCCGAAGCTCCCTTCTGTCAATAGAAATCAAGTTGAGAACCATCCTTTTTAAACAGCCAGCCAAGCTCTACATTTTTAACAACATTATTTCACCAGACATTGAACAAATCTTTGATTGGGCTGAATAAATTGTCAGAATAGAGTTATAACATATCACTAACTGATGATACCAGCTGTGACACTGAGTGGTATTCAGTGAATTTGCTTTCTAGAAGGAGTCGGGATGGGTCTGTGGAAGGGCAGGCATTGGGCTCCTTTTGCTTTGAGATAGGATCTGCAGAGCCACACTGGGCCCTGCACCAATTAGAGTTACACAGGACTCTCCAGTTCTGCACAGTCCAAAGGGAGTAATCACCTTCCCTTCAAACCTGCTCCTCCTGGACTTATCATTAATACCTAAAGTCCTATAAGCATGGAAAGGAGAGGTGCCAAAGTCTGACTGGGTGAATATAAGAAGAAACTGTGAAAGCAAAAGTTAAAATAAAGTGCTGGCCTTGGGATTTTACTTTTCTGGTCTTCTTTAGCCATCACATAATCCTTTGAGACGATGATATTATGCGTATTTCACAGATAAGGAAACTGAGACTTAAAGAAATGTAGCAACTTGCCAAAAAGCACACAACTAATAGGAATGGCATTAGTTGACTCTACATCACATGAATGACTGTATAAATATTCATTTATTGTCACAGCTATATTCATCAATGTATTTATTAGGGAAAATAAATGCTGTGCAAAGCAAATATTAGCATAGTTAGTCTTATATTTAAATTACATCATTGTGATCACTTTCTAGATACTATCATTGTAATTTCCTTAATACATTACCAAGTTGACTAATTTTAGCCAACTTAATATCTCTCCACCTATGTTTAAGGGTCAGTATGTTCCTTCACTCTCCCTAGCTTTAGATTTTCAATTGCTTTAAAAGGTCAAAACAATTTCAAATAAAGCTGAGTACAGGGATTACAATGTATAATTCACAATGAAATTTCCTATTACCTGAGATAACCAAATTTTATCTGAAGTGTCCTTCTAGATAACTTCACTTGTCCTCAAAAAAAAAAAAAGCTATAATAAAGAACATATTTGTCCCTACTTCACAGCTAAAACAGAAACATGGAAAAGGCAAAGGGCTTTGTAATACAGATATTAACCATCACTTTTATCATGTTGGGAACAGAGGCTCAGAGAGCTTAAAGCAAACTTCGGCACTCAGCTAATGGGTATCAAATAGACAGACAGGCTGTCTCTACCCATGTCCTTTCTGCCAAAATGTTTTGCCTACCTCAAAGTATTCAATGGATTTATCCAGCACTATTATTCCGTAAGCTCTTCTACGAACCTCACAAGACATGGGCTACATTCAGTTGGGAATCCTCTCATCCTTGGAATTGTTCTTTCCTCTTAAATTTAACTAATAGTTCTGGCCAATTCATTTTAATTAGGATCAGCACTTGTGACAGGGAGGTGTAAACTACAAATATGGCCATAGATCATCTCTCATCCTCCATTGTCTTTGGAAATATCCTTCCGCACTGACTTTGAACTGCTCTGGTGACCCGCTTTGACCAGAAGGACATTGGTAAAAATGAAGAAAGAGAAGCTTAAAAAGTACCTACTCATGAGGACGTCCTTCTCTTGAAACCCCTGCCCCTGTCATCATGTGAAGAAATCTGGCTACTCTGCTGAATGGTGAGACACGTGTGTCTGAAGAAGCTCTGTCAGCTTGGCTGAGTACCTGAATGCCAGATTGGGATGAGGTTGTTCTTGATCATCTAGTCACAAGTAGAATCTCAGTTGACTTGAAATAGATGAACAAGCTCAAAAGAGTTCCACCAAGCCAACCCAGAACAGAACTGCCCAGATGTCCCATACACTCATAAAGTACTTAAGTGGGGTTTGGTTGGTACACATCAAAAATTAACAAATACAAAGGTTTGTGATTACATCCCAGCAGATGTTTGCTACTAACGAGTGGCTATGTGATAAAGCCTTCTCAAATTTTAGGCATAGGCTGAATATGCCTACTGGTATTCTCTGTCTTACAGATTTTTCTTAGCAGCATTACTGATGTAAAACAAAAATTTGCTGATTCCAGCTCTGGTCTTTTTTTCAATGTCCCTGAAATCCAAATACTCTATGATTCCCATCTTGCCCAAGTGTTCATCTTGTTCGTTTTGCAGATGTTTTGGTGTATTTTTTTTTTTGTATGTTTCCCTAATGTCTTTGGTTACAAAGTAGGATATAAATATATATTCACACAGCTATATGAACAAATTGTTTCTGTCTGTTTATGCATCATGTGAAAGTACATGAAAATGTTTTACCATACATATGAGGTTTGTTTGGGATGTTGTGTCAATATTTAGGTTTTTTGGTTTATCTCTTCACTTGCAGGGGCATGGAGGGCTGCCTCAAATGAACAAGAAGTCATCTTTAGGAAGAGTTGTTGCTAAGCTGCTTCTTACTTGGGCTACTCTATAGAACTTATTCAAGGATGAGTATTGGCAGTTGTCTAGGTTTTTAATTATAATTAATGATTTTCCTCAGGCACACAGGGCAGTTTAGTTAATATGTGCTGCATATTAGCTAATACATTCAACTTCAGACCAAGGACTTCATTCTCAAAACTCCTAAAATCCAGCATGTCATTGACATCATAGTCACCGTGGTTAAAGGCATGAGGCTTTTAAGTCTGCCTAGGATCAATCTAGTACCACCACCTCCCTGGAAACTCACATAATATCTGTGATTGTCAAATACGACAGTGGTTACAAGGGTCTTAGTATGTATCAAGTTCAGAGTAAATTCTCAATGATGTATTAGTTGGAATTATTAGTTTGTTTCAGTTGAAGACATTAGGAAAATGTAAATCAGTGGAGATGATAATCTGAACCACTCTCTCACTAACAACCTCAACTCCCTTCCATCCCATCTACCACCCAAAATTCCAATTATGGCTCATTTTTATTGTCTGTACTCTCTGCCCTGATATTCAGCCCTCTATGTAGCTTGATCAGTATAGTGTAGAAATTAATAACATTGACTCTGAAACAGACTGGTTGGATTTAAATACTGATTCAAGCCCTTAGTCATTACACAATTTTGAGTGAATTTATTAAAATCTCTGTGACAGTTTCTTTGTCCAGCAAAAGAAGATAATAATAGCATGTACTTCACGCTCTTATTGTGACAATAAGGAGATAAATGTTAAATGGTAAAATCAGTTCTAGTTGCATAATAAGCACTGATAAGTTATTATGAATGTGATTATACCCAGATTGCTGAGTGCTGCTGATAAAATCAACTAAAATATATATTGGCGCTTCGGCAAAGCCATACTTTCCAACTCCAGCTAGATTTTGTGATTCTTCTAATTTTACTTAACTCTTTACTTTTCCCAAAACTATCCAAATAATATGAAAGGTGTTCTAGTTTGCTAGCTGCTGGAGTGCAATATACCAGGGATGGCTTATTAAAAGGAGAATTTAATAACTAGACTAGAATTGTAAACTAGAATTTGCTAGTTTACAGTTCTAAGGCTGAGAAAATGTCCCAATTAAAACAAGTCTATAGAAATGTCCAATCAAAGGCATCCAGGGAAAGACACCTTGGTATTAGAAGGCCGATGAAGTTCAGGGTTTCTCTCTCAAGTGAGAAGGCATATGGTGAACACAGTCACGGATTCTCTCTCGTCTGGAAGGGCACATGGTGAACACAGCACCATCTGCTGGCTTTCTCTCCTGGCTTCTTGTTTCATGAAGTTCCCCGGGAGGCATTTTCCTTCTTCATCTCCAAAGCGATGGCTAGTGGACGATGGCTAGTGGACTCTCTGCTTCGTATGCTGCAGCATTCTCTGCTCTCTCTGAATCTCCTCATTCTCCAAAATTTTTCCTCTTTTATACGATTCCAGAAACTTATCAAGACCAACCCAAATGGGTGGAGACATGTCATCACCCAATCCAGCTTAACAACCATTCTTGATTAAATTACACCCCCAGGGAATGATCTGATTACAGTTTAAAGCATATAGTATTTAATAGGGATTATTCTGCCTTTATGAAATGGGATTTAGATTAAGGCATGGCTTTTCTAGGGGACATACATCATTTCAAACCAGCACAAAAGGTTTTAGATTTATTCAGTTATAAATGGATTTTGTATACAAATTCTATCATTTGCTGGATATCTAAACTTGAAAAATGTAACCTCTGTGTCTCAATTCATTCATCTGTAAAGTTGAGTAATAAAACATAACTCCTAGGTGGGCCACAGTGTTTCAGCAGGCAGAGTTCTTGCCTGCCATGCCAGAGACCCGAGCTCAATTCCTGGTGTCTGCCCATGCAAAATAAATAAATAAATAAAATAACTCCTAAGGATGTCCTTAAGGATAAAGTGTGGGGGGGGGGGGGGGAATGCAAAATAGGCACAGATGCTCTCAACAAATATGTATTGTTTTCAGTTATATCTTTTTGATATTCAAAGTTTAAATGATTCATTTTTAGGAAAGTGGTAGAAGACTTAAAAGCTTTATTTTAGTAATGAGATTCTTCACAAGTATGTGGAATATGGCTTCCTATTAGTGAGAACCAAATTGGTGGCATTAGTAACGATTGTCATAGTAACCATAACCTAGCAACAGGAAAAAGATGAGAATCCTATTGTGCTATCATGATGCTAATACATTTATATTTTCACCTCATAATATTTCAAGATTTGTATTTATTGGCCAGATTAAACTGATGGTTGGAATTAAGATAATAATACTTGTTAGCCATATCAGTGTGTTTTATTTATTTTAGCAGTCTAACTGCCCTGTTTTATGTTAGTAATAACTAAGCTATGGTAATTCTATAGTACTGGTCCTCAGCAGCCCCTTTCCAGCAACAATGGATATTCTATATTGCATAAAGGTCATCAATCTCTGGGAACAAGTAGGTGTCTCTCTAATGCAAATATCACTGCAGGCCATATCTTGCCGAAGGTACCTGAAAGGTCTATAAGATCAAGGGGAGAAAAACGGTATTACTACTTAAAGATCATAAAGAGGCATAAAAATACATACATGTTTACTGTTGTGAAATTTACCCATTTTTCACCATTGTAACCCCTAGCTAAATGGGCTCCAGTTTAGAGGCCATTATTTTGGATAATCATTCCTTTTTTTTTTAAATTTTATTAAGAATCTATTATTTTTGGACACTTAGCCAGGTTTTGTTAATAAATGATTGAAAAAATCTACTCAAATTTTAGCTTTGTCATTGTTGGGAAAATTACATATCCAAGTAACAAAGAAAAATATTAATTTATTCAATTATAAAAAGACATGTACCACAGGAAGATTCATATAAGCACACATATATAATTGCTAATATTTATTGTGCGTGCAACGTATGAAAAGCACTCTTCTGAACACCTCACATGTATTAACTCATTAATCCTTCAGGACAACATTATGGGATAGGTTTTAATTTTCTCTATTTTATAAAGTAATTATTTATCACAACATCCCTTGTTTCATAGGTGAGAAAATCAAAAGACAGAGGAGTTAGGTAACTTACCTAGAATCACATATCTAGTAGAACTGTAGAAACGGGATTGTGTAACCAAGAAGTAGGATGATTTTTATTACTGAATCATTATATCGATATATCTTTTTGCTTTCTGGTATATTGGAGTAGACAGAGAGAAATACTTGAAATCTCTAAATTGTAATCCAGCTGCCTTGATCTCTGATAATGATTGTACAGCCCTTAACTTCTGCCCTGTGATTGTAGATACCTTGTGACTAACCTTCATTTGTCTCCACTTATCCAGTTTTTCAACTTTAGATTCTTGTGATCACTAAAGACAGCCCTTAATGTTTATTAATGAAGGGTCTTGGATCAGCCCAGAGCTAACCCTCCCCAAATCCAACATTATCTTGATAGCTGAGACTGGATGTAACCAAAATGGGCCCACCTGACATGTGCAGTAGTTAAGACTTCAACTGACAAGTCACCTATACCTCATTCCACCATTTTCTTAATAGGTTCTGTGACTAAGCATGTAATCAATCTGCACAAGCTCAATAATAAGATCACCTCTGGTTATACCATCTGGGGTCACTGTGCTCATTATCCTAAAGCTTGCCCATATTTTTCCTCTAATAAAACCTATCAGAATTACTGATGGTCTGGGGAGACAGATTTTGGGCTGATATAGCCATCTGCTCTCCTGCTACAGGCCTAGTAATATACTTTTTCTCTCTCTGAAACCTTGGTGTCTCAGGAATTGGTCATTGAGTACTTCAGGTAAAAGAATACACCACCTTTTCCAGTAACAATATAAGCCCAGGTTTCCTGAACACAGAGCTCACATGCTTCTTGATAGTTAAAACAGTTTATTATTATTTTTTTACTTATATTAAATACATTGGTAAATCAGCAGTTGCATTCTGTTACCACAATTGTTATGTTGGGAGAGGGAGAAAGGGGAAAAAAGGCAAGTGCTTTCTTAGAAGGAAAAAGATATTTACCCTCCCCATCCCCACCTAAAAAACTGAACAGAAGAAAAAAATGAAGAGCTAGGAAATAAAAAGCTAAGCTCCCAAAGCCCAACAGAGCTCAATAGAAAGCTGAAGAGCTGGCAGGAAGTAGGGCAATAGCAACAGATAGGCCCAGAAGCTAAGGGCAATCTTGTTCTTAAGAGGGAAGGAAAGAAGCCCAGGGAAATGTTTCCCAGCCCCAAGGCAATGAAACGTAGGAGATATTCAATGAGTACTCCCCTTCCATTGTTTACTGCCCATTAATCTACTGTTGATCATTTCTACCACATAAGAGCATTTAATTTTTAAACTGGGCAAAGGCCCAGAGAATATCTGGTCCTACCACTTCATCTGCAACATGAAGCATCTGAGACACCAATAAAAATAATTTGCTCAAATTTACAGTATAGTGGCATAACTGTAACCTAAACTCTGGTCTCCAGATCTACAGGCTGTACAGTTTCCAATATATAATACCCCATTGCTACTGTTAATCATACAGGTTTATTTCTATCTTAAGTACAAATCAGCAAAAGTCATGAGCCCAAAAGACAGGGAAAAAAATCAGCTTTCTTATTTTCAGCATATATTTATTTTCACAGAAATGTCAAATATTAATCTTGACTTAGAAGTAAATTGGTTTTGAGTTGTGCCAATTTCAACCTGAATCAAAATTTAATGACATTTTTTCAACTCAAGAAAATGAATTTTGCACCAGGGAATGACCACTGGATCCTTAACTACCACACAGACTCTGAGTACCTCTACATGGCCACCTTCTGAGTATGCCCTAAATTTAATTTCTCTATCAGTCGGGAGCAAATTGTTTACAAGTGCCATCCGATAGCTCTTATTACACCACTGTTTTGGCGTGTGTGTGTGTGAGTGTGTGTGTCTCTCTCTTTCTCTTTTTTCCATTTTAATTTTATTAGGTGCTTTGTTTCTTCTCTCATTCTAGCCTTTGCAACATCACCTTCTGTGTACCCAGCTCACAACTGGAAATTTCTATGTTTTCCTCGCCCTCCTTCCAGGATACCAATAAAACCTCCATCTGTGTCAAAAAAAAATTAATATTGGTGTGCAGATTGAGTATAAAAAATGTTCCTAGGCAAACTTCAAATAAGTCTTGATGATTCCATTGAATCTTTTTAATAGCCCCTGTCAAATCAAACCACATGTTCTCAGAGAAAATGACTTGCAGTTTGTCTTCCAAACAATTATTTGATTTTTTTCCTCAAACAGCCTAAAGCTAAAACAATAGGCAATTAGTTTGCTTATGACCAAATTAATTAAAGTTCACTAGCTCAGCTTCTTTGTATAACATTTAATATATGTACATGTTTCAACACTGAACAAGAAATCCAAATGTGGAGCTTTGTTCTGCAAATTGTTGCACCACAAGAGAATTTTGTTTTCTGGCTAAAGAGTGATTTTAAAAATTGCAAATCTAGAAAACAGTAACAATGTACAGCTGGAACTCAGTTGTTCTGTGATTATAATCAGAACTGCTGTAATACTTTAATCTGCAGGTATTTGGGGGTTAAGAATGCTCTTGGTTTCTCAGCTTGGGGTGCATGTAACCAAAGGATGAATTCAGCCTTCTTTGTCTAGGTTTTAGTGTATGAAAATTTTTTTATATGTACTTGAAGAAAAGTTATTGAAAATGTACTCACATGAAGGCAGGTAATAAATGCATTTCTTTTATCCAATGAATATTCTAAACTAATATGTTAGAATAGATCGAAAGAGAAGATACCAGTCCCTAAGGAAAGATTTCAAATTAGCTCTAAGTGTTCCTATGTAGGTGAAATCATACAATTTATGAGCCAGACTCCCATTTTAGAACTTGAAATTGACAGATAAAAGGATTTTCTAGCCTCCCTTGTAACTAAGACATGAGCACATGACCTAGACTTTGAATCAAAAGTGGTTGACACAAATAAATGGAAACCATGTGGCCTGACCCACTTGTGGCTATAGCATCAGCGGCAAGAGTTCCAGAATAGCAAACTATGCTTGGTGTTGGTGATCTTAGCAGGACAATCTATAGTGTTTATGCCCAACAGCAGAAGCAGCTGAGTCTTCACATATCAACTTGGACCACTAATATTGATTTTGGTACATATTTCTGGAATTTCTATTAACTGAATGCTGGGCCCTCTTATTTTCTTATCTTGTCTCTCCTGTTTTTTTCTTCCACTTTTTTTTTTTGAGATGTATATTATATATTGAATTCTCTTGAGATATTCTTTCCGTTTCATCTTCTAATCCTTCTATGATTACTTCTTTAAATTCTACTGTTTTAGTTTCCTCATTGTCAAAGCAAACACCATGTGCTGGTTTCAAAGTATTATGTACCCCAGAAAAACCATTTTTTAATCCTGATCCAATCTTGTGGGGGCAGCTCTTTCTTTTGAACCTGATTAGATTAGCTTCACAGAGATGTGACACACCCAATTGTGGGTGTGAGTTTTTGATTAGATGGAGGTGCGACTCCACCCATTCCAGGTGGGTCTTGATTAATTTACTGGAATCCTTTAAAAGAGGAACCATTGCAGAGATAGTCAGAAATGACAGAAGCCTCAGTGCCAACAGAGAGAGCAGATGTAGAGGCTTGGAGAACTGTTGTTTCAGACAACAGAGACATGGATGTTTGGAGATGCTTGGAGCCCACCAGATATCACCATGAGATGTTAAACAAGCCAGAACCTGTAGCAAGCCAAGAGAAGACAAGAGATGAAATCTAGTGCCAGAGGGGCAAAGTGGCAAACCCCCACAGGAACACAGCCTGAAAGCAATGGAACCCAGGAGCAAGGGATCAGCATTTGCCAGTCATATCACTTCCCAGCTGACAGAGGTGTTCCTGAATGAAGGTATCTTTTACTGGATGCCTTACTTTGGACATTTTTATAGGTTTAGAACTGTAAATTTATAACTTATTAAATTTACCTTTTTAAATGCCATTCCAGTTCTGGTATACTGCTTTCGAGCAGCTTGCAAACTAACATACATGAATTGGCTAAAACAATGAAAATTTATTTGCTTATGGTTTTGAGGCTAGGAGAAACCCCAAATCAAGTTTCCATGAAGGCAATGCTTTCTTCCAGAAAACTGCAGTATTCTGGAGCTGGCTGTCAGTGATCCTTAGCCTTTAGCTTTTATGTTACATAGAAATGCTCATGACAGCCTCTCCTGGCTTCTGCCTTCTCTGCTAGGTTCCACTGACAACTTCTGGCTGCTCTCTCTGGCTTTTTCTCTCTCTGTATCAGGTCTTCAGTAATAGGATTAAGACCCATACCAACTCAGCAAAGCCACACCTTAACCAAAGTAACCTCATCAAAAGATGCCATTCATATAAGTTCACACCCACAGGGAGAGACCAAATCTAAGAAAATGTTTTTTCTGGGGTGTATAGCTCCAAACCACCAGACTCACCACTTCTATTTTTAATTTCAAATAATGCATTTTTGGGCTCCAATTGTTCCTTTATTACACCGATATTGGTACCATGATATTGTTAATGGATATGATACTTTTTCCCAATTCCCTAAGTATATTATTTATGGCATTTTCTATTAACATTTTTTTACAGTCCCTCACTCCCACACATACATTGCCTATTTTATTACTCTAATGCTTACTTTGTGTATTTCCTTCCTATTTCATGGTATAGGCTGTATTCTTTATATAGCAGCTTGTTCTTGTGTTAAATAAATATCTACATCAAGAGTCAGCATTTGTAAGCAGGACTGTTGACGTGTATGACGTGTATGATTGTCTATTGATGTATTGAGTGATGAACCAGATTTTCTTATTGGTTGATACAGACATACTGTATCTAGAATCCTTTAGAGTTGTTCAGTTACTTCAAAAATAATATTGTCAATATCCTACCTGGAGGGCAGTTTCTGGCTGCTAATATTTTGGGTCTGGAGGAGAGATGCAGCCTGAGAGCCTGACTTTCATTGTCAGTCTCTCATATCAATTCGAACCACCTGACTCTCTCTGACCTCTGCTGTGTCAATTTAGGAGATTATCTGATTTAATTAACCTAGAGAATAAATCATCCATCAGATTACATTAGGTGAGAGAGAGGTTATGAGGTGCTACCAAACCACTTCTTAAGTATGCTTCTAATCAATCCTCTATTTTCAAACCTTTTCCAGCTTTCAACACCACTCAAGGCCTACAAATTTTGACTCTCTTGGGAATTCTGTGTTTGAACCTATTGCTTCTGACTCTACAGGTACTTCAGCTACAATTTCCTTTGCTACTTCAAGTACTGCTTCTCCATGCACATTTCACCTTTCAAATATATTGAAATACATTGAAATCTCCTTTTACTGTTTTCTTCTTTCCCGTTTTCTTTCTGCTTTTGGATTGTGTCTTTTGTCCCTTAAACTCTTATTTTAAGTGGAGTTTTGTGAATAAGGTCAGATAAATGTAAGTGGACTATATACCACGTTTAATTGGAGCATTTATCTGAGTTTTAAAGGAGAAATAAAAGTTTACTAAGTAGCAAGAATGAGAGATGAAAGGGAAGAACATTCCATATCGTTAAAGGTATAGAGAGTGAGAACAAACAGCCATCAGAAAAACATAAGTCGTTAAATGTAGTTGGAATGGAATATATCTAAGTAAATTCTTGAAGGGGTAGGGGTAAGTAGTGGTAATAAATATAAGTAGAGATACAAGTAGGATGAGATCATGTAGGACCTTGCTTTTCTAATGTTGTTTTTTGATCTTTAGCCTATAAACAACTGAAGGAGAGATTCAAAGTACATGGGTATGAAGTTTATATAGGCAATAGATAGTAATGACCATGACTTCAGGTTTTGGGGTCACATAAATGAGAGTATGAACCTGAGTTTTATCACAGACAAAACTTGTGAAGATGGGGTCACCCAAAGGCAAGTGAACAATATCTCAAGACAAATGAAGATTTGGAGATAAAAATTAAATACTTATTAAGATGCATAAATAAGATAATACATACAAAGCACTTTAACACATTATCTGGTTGTGGTGAATGCTTTATTAATAATAGGCAGTATTTGATCACTCTTGGTGAAATGTGAAAGGTGGTTTAAGAGTAGATTTAGTTATTTCAAGAGTTTGAGTAAAGACCAGGCATTTGGGAATGGGTGAGAGAAGGTGACAAATCTTGAATGATTCTCAGATTTGTGGCTTAAGGAGCCAGCTGGACAACAGAATATTTACAAATAAATGAGATTGAGAGGTTTAACGAAGGGTCAGTCATATTTATGAAAGATACATCATAGAAATGCAAAAATGTAAACATTTCAGTGCAGTAGTAGTTTTAGTATAGCTATCAACCCTTGAATATTTGGAATGACTTCATATCTGGAGAAGCATGAGAAGTTGTGCTCTATGAACTGTGAAAAAATGATTTAATCTCACTGAGACTATCAATTTTCTTTTTGCCTCGCCATCAGCCATCTTTTGTTTATACTCTCTTTTAAAAAAATTTTCAACCCCTTCCCTAAGTCTGTAATACTCAACTGAAAAATCTTATACTTGAGCCCAGTCATGAACCTTTTATAAGTTTGCACCAAACAGCTGAATAGTGGAGAAAATTATGATAATCAGGAGGATAGGCTTTATTTTAAAATCATGATCAGAAATCAAGTGGGCCTTTAGTACTTTCTGGAAATCCTAATATTTTTATATTGCTATTTTATTTTTATAAATAAATGACTCATATCGTCTTTCTCTTTAAATGTTCCTCCTACACTTCTCATCCTTTATTAAGAAAAATTTATATAAATAAAACATAAATAAATGTGTTCTTTTAATTTTATTTTGATTTTTTTTCTTTTTTTGCATGGACAAGCACTGGGAACCGAACCCAGGTCTCCAGCATGGCAGGTGAGAACTCTACCTTCTTAGCCACCATGGCCAACCCTGTATTTTTATTTTTGCTAGCATTTCTCTAGTACAAGCTTGCTACACATTGAATTCCTCAAAGCTTAATCCTTTCCCCTCTTTTCTTTCATAAACTATCTAGACCACTTCTGTTCACTGTGATAGCCATTAGCCACCATGTGGCTATTTAAATGTACTCTAAATATTTATGAATATAGATGCAAAAAATCATTTAAAAAATAATAGCAATAAAATCCAATAGCATATTAAAAGGATTATATACTATGCCCAAGTGAAATTCATCCTAGGAATGCAAGGGTATTTCAACATATAACAATCAATCAACATAATTCAGTACATAAGTAGACTCACATGATTATCGTAATAGATGCAGAAAATGTAATTCAAAAAAATTGAGCACCATTTCTTCACAAAAACACTTTAAAAAGTATGAATAGAAGAGAACTTTCTCAATAATGACGATAAAGGTCATTTATGAAAAATCCATAGCTGACATTGTACTAATAAAAATACTCAAAAAATCTTTAAAGACTTAAAGCTTACCCTAAGATCAAGAATGAGAGAAGGATGCCCATTTTTATCCCTTCTACTCAACATTGTACAAGAAGTTCTTGCCAGAGTAATGAAGTAAGAAAAGCAATAAAAGGCATTCAAAATCAGAAATGAAAAAGTAAAACTATTTCTACTTGCAGACAACATGATCTTATACAGAGGATATCCAAAGGAATCCATAAGGAAATCATTAGAGCTAATAAATGAATTCAGCAAAGTGGTAGGGTACAAGATCAACACACAAAAAACAATTGCAACCCCATACACTAGCAATGACTAATCTGAGGAGGAAGTGAAAAAAAACAGTTACATTAAAATAACAACTCAAAGAATAAAATATCAGGGAATAAAATTAACCACAGATACAAAAAACTTGTATACTGCAGACTACAAAACCACTGAAAGAAATTAAAGAAGACCTAAATAAATTGAAAGACATCCTATGCTTATGTGTTGGAAGAATTAACATTGTTAATCTGTTAAAACAACTGTGTAGAGTCCTGAATAGCCAAAAAATATCTTGAAAAAGAAGAACACAGTTGAAGGACTCACAGATTCTATTTCAAGCTGTATTACAAAACGACAGTACTCAAAACAGTGTGGTACTGCATCAAGACTGACATAAATCAGTGGAATTTAACTGAAAATCCATAAATAGACCCATAAATCTGTTGTGAGTTGATTTTTGATAAGGGCTGTAAGTAAATGCAGTGGGAAAATAAAAGTCTTATCAACAAATTGTGCTGGGAAAACTGGATATCCACATGCTCAAAAATGAAGTTAGGTCCTGACCTCATATCACATGCAAAAAAATCAACACAAAGTTGAACAAGTACCTAAATATAAGAATTAACATTATAATACATTTAGAAGATTATATAAGGAAAAATTTTCATGACCTGGGATTGAGCAACGGAGTCTAAGCACATGAGCATTAAAAGAAATAATAGATACATTTGATTTCATCAAAATAGAATAAAACTTCTGTGTGTCAAAGAAAATCATCCAGCAAGTGAAAAGACAATCTTCAAAATGGGAAAAAAAATAGTTTTAAACCATATATAGGATAAAGGTTTAATATTCAGACTATTTAAAGAACTTTTACAATGCAACAACAAAAAGAAAACCAACCCAATGAAAAGAAATAGGCAAAAGGCTTGAATATGCATTTCTCCATAGAAGATATATAAATGGCTAATAAATATATGAAAGAATGCTCAATACTATTAGCCATTAGGGAAATGCAAATTAAATCTGTGCGTTCCTATTCACACCCATAAGTATGGGTATTTTTTTTTTTTTAAAAAAAGAAAACAAATATTGAAGAGTATGCAGAGAAATTGAAACTCTGGTGTATTGTGGGTAGGAATGTAAAATGGTGTAATATCTTGGTTCCTCAAAAATTTAAATATAGAATTACTGTTGGATCCAGCAATCCCACTTATAGGTATATATTCGATTGGAATGAAAACGGGATTATAAATGAAAACTTGTACACTAATGCTTACAGCAGCATTATTCACATTAGCCAAAAGCTTCAAAAAACCCAAGTGTCCATCAACAAATGAATGGGGAAAAAATGGCACTTACATAAAGTGGAATATTATATGGCTATAAGGAAAAAAATGAAATCATGCTGCAACATGGAAGAACCTTGAAGCTTTATGCACAGTGAAATAAGCAAGACACATAAGGACAAACATTGTGTGCTATCATGTATAAGCAATGACTAGAAATAACAAATTTACAGAGGTAGAAAGCAGATTAGAGGTTACTGGGTGAAGGGGGATGAGAGGAGGGGGAGTGTTTGTTTGTGAAAGTTAAAAAAAATAAATAGGTAAAACCTAAATGGGAGGGCACCAGGGGAATAAAAATATCCAAGCCATTCTATAAGAATCTTCTGTAGGCATCAATCCATGAAGGGTAAAGAGAAACTCCCCCAAGATTCCCAGGAGAAATGGGAAATAAATGTGCATACTAATTTTGAAACGGAGAGTAGGGTAGGAGAAGTCACCATCGTAGAGTATAGCAAAGTGCCTGACACTTTTCCAAGTGATCTCTGGACAAATGTTAGTAATATTTTACAATTTGTTTCCAGAGAAATATATGCTACTCATGACTAGGGGTCTTGAGATAGGTCTCTCATTCAACAGGAATAAATATGTTTCCATACTGCAATCATCTGAAAATTACAAGTATGTATAATAACAAAAAAGAATTAAAGAAACTAAAATAGTAATGTAGATTTTTTAAAAATTAAAAATTCGGTTCCTAAATCACATTAGGTATATTTCAAGTGCTCAGTAACCACATGTGACCAGTGGCTATACATTGCCCAGATATAGAATAATTTAATCACTGAAGAAAGTTTTATTGGACAGCACTGATCTACACAAAGCTATCTCACTGATTCCCATAGCTTTACATTCCATATGTTGAATACTATTCAAGCTCTTTCCTTTACTAAGGAAGACAGTATCAGTAGGCTTTTTCAAC
Source organism: Tamandua tetradactyla (assembly GCF_023851605.1). NCBI lineage: Eukaryota > Metazoa > Chordata > Mammalia > Pilosa > Myrmecophagidae > Tamandua > Tamandua tetradactyla. The sequence continues at coordinate 62,728,837 of NC_135334.1, read as the reverse complement.
TCTGAATCCGATTCCCTTTCTCTCTTGCCTACATCTCCTTTAGAGGCTGCTTAAGTAAATATTCTAAGCTTCCATGGAACTAGGTATGCCGGGAAAGCACTGCACCATAGCTTTGACTAAGAAAATAGCTTAATTCTAAATTGCCTCTTATCCCTTTCTTCTTCTTTGGACTGGAGGTGAAGGCCACAGTCTTGTGTACCTGAATAAAGATTAAAAAAAATCACAGAGATGAAGACTCTAGATTAATATTAATAGTCATCTATCTCCAGACTTTCATATTGTGAGAAAACAAAGCCATTACTTAACGACAGTTATTTTTATATTCTGTTACCTGAAGCCAAAGGACATTTTTGATGAAAACTCTAGGCAAAGCCTACTTTATTACATACTTGCCACCGTTTCTTGGATATCTCATAAGAACCTTAACTAAACAAGGCCAAAATTGCTATAATGCAACTATTGATCTTCCCACAAAATTCCACTGTTTTCCTCAACCCTGCTACTTAACAGCATTTCCTCACACACCACAGTGATTATTGATCACACAATCTGCGCCTGGTCTCTATCCTGTCCAGAATATAAATTCTAAATGGTCACAAACCTGACCTTTTTCCATCATTATATTTTCAATGTCTAGAATAATGACTGATATAGAGTTAGTACTCAGTAAACATGTTTTGAATAAAAAAATAAATAATATCGGTGTTGCATTTAGTGTAAAGTATGGATACAGACCTGAAGACCCTGAGAACAAAAGTTGTGAGATAAACTGAGCTGAATAGCCAACCAAACTGTTTAAAAGAAGGATAGTAAGGGTTTGTTTTCTTTACTTTGGGAACTGGGAAAGGGAGCAGTGACAAGGGGACTTCCGCTCTGCCTCTGTGCATTCCATGATCTGTGCTTTTTTTTTAACTTCATTTTATCTAACTGTACAGTGGTGATAATAGAGGATATTCTGAGAATGATAATCCCTATTGGAATCTTTGCCATAAAGACAACCCTACCTGCCAGAATATTTTGACTATGATTAAAACCTTGATTTTCCTCATTTCACAAGTAGACGATCTGAAGTGCTGAGAATTCACTCAATTTATCTAATATTACATAGTATTTTAGGAGCTGTGCCAATCCTGAGACAAATCATTGACCACTGGGTTCAGTTTTATTAGTCTCATGACATGAAAATATGTATTATAAATGATTCTTTATGACAACACTAAATTCACAACTTCCCTCAGATGCCAGGATTTTGACAAAATTGGTATTAGAAAGATACACTGTTGGGAATGTTTGTCCTGTAATATTTTGATTTAGAGTAAATTACTGCAGTTTGCTAGGCAGTCATAATTTTACAATTTGTATGATATAGTGAAATGATCATTTCTCTGTGATAGAGAACTGATATATTGCCAAACATTAGCTGTCACCTGAGTTTCCCAGTTTATCAGTTGTTATTAGTCATCCTGTTTGTGTTGGCACGACTCAGAATAATCCATCACACATAAATATAAATTCAAAATATCTCTTAGACAGTCATCTTATCAGGTATTGCATTTGAATATATTAAATTTACCTTTTTTAGCCATCTATCTACCTGTCAAGACAGGAAGAAATATGATTCAATTCCATCACAATTAACTCAGCTCTTTCTTTGTTTGAGACACATACTAAGTGTTATAAGGGGATGTAAAATTGGATACAAAGTGCCCCCTACACTCAAAAGCCTCTTACTCCAGCAGGTAGAATTCGGAATACATGAACATATAGGTTTGAATCTGTGATGTACCCCAGAAGAGACTAGGTTCTTTTAATCCTCCTTGTGGGGGCAGACCTACTGTGGGTGGGAAGTTTTGTAGGTTATTTCAACTGAGATGTGATCTAGCCCATTCAAAATGGGTCTTAATCCTTCATTGGAGTCCTTTGTGAAGAGGATAAAAGAAAGTAAGAGCCCAGAATTCTGAGAGAGAAAATGCCCCAGGAGAAGCAAGAAGAAACCACAGGAGCTGAGACAGCCATTGTGAAAGCAGAATCAGGAGAGAAAGACCAGCAGACCTCATCATGTGCCTTCCCATGCTTCAGAGGAACCACGGACACCAGCAGCCTTTCCTCAGAGAAGGTATGTTCCCCTTGATCCCTTTATTTGGGCATTTTAAAGGCCCTAGAACAATAAATGTGTGACCTAATAAATCCCCACTGAAAAACCAAACTGTTTCTGGTATATTGCATTCTGGCAGCTTTAGCAAATGAAAGCAATGGATGAATAAAAATAGGATACAGATCCAGATTTCCAGGAAAGATGGTGGAGTAAGAGGAACTCCAGGACTCAGTTCTTCCACTAAAACAACAATTAAACATGCATGAATGCTCTGAAACAACTCTTTGAAACTCTGGAGACCAAAAGAACGCTGTATTGCATCCAGGAAAGAGCAGGAGTAAGAGGCTGATAAATTATGGTAAAGAACAATAAATTGCTCTCTCTGTGCAGTGGCTACAGGTAGCCCTCTCTGGAGACACTGTGACAGCAGACACCCAAGGGTCCAGTCACTGGCTAGCTTGTTGGTGACAGAAAGGAATATAAAAATTCTCTTCCCTAAGAACAGTTGTCGGCATAGATGATTGCTATTTGTATTAGCTTGTAAGCTGCCAGAAATGCAATATACAAGAAATGGAATGGCTTTAAAAAGGGAATTAAATAAGTAACAGGCTTACAGTTCTAAGTCTGTTAAAATGACCAAATTAAGGCATGAACAAGAGGTTACCTTCACTCAGAAAAGGATGATGCCATCTGGAACACCTCTGTCATTTGGGAAGGCATATGGCTGCATTTGCTCATCCTTGTTCTAGTTTCGTTGCTTCCAGCATCTGTGGGCCTTCACTTAGCTCCTCTGTTACACAACTCTGATTACTGACTTGTTTAACATTGGCTGGGGGTGGAGATTTCTTCTCTTCAGGTTCGAGCTATCTCTGTGAGTGCTTGCTTAGCACCTGGACCATTTCAGTCTTGATCTCAAATGACTACATCAGCTCTACTCTGAGATACCTTAAAAATGCTTCCCTTTTTAAAAAACTCCAGTAAACTAACCAAGGCCCACTCTGAACGGTGGAATCACATCTCCATCTAATCAAAAGGCCACACACACAATTGGGCATGTTACATCTCTGTGGAGATAATCTAATAAAAAATTTCTGCCCTGCAGTACTGAATCAGGGTTAAAGGAAACAGCTGTCCCCACAAGTCTTGATCAGGATTAAAACATGGCTTTTCTGGGGTACCTAATAGCTTCAAACTGGCACACTGTTCAAACAGGATGGCTAGGGGCCCTGCTCTGAGGGAAGATATTGTTTCAACCTGCACTGACAAAAGCAGTGGAAATCATTGTTTCAATTCTCCCTGGACAGGGGTGGAAGTGTTGATGATTTAAAGATGCACTGCTTCTTCAGGGTTGCAGGGGACAGTTAGCATAAGGACTGCATTTTCTGAGCAGCCCAGGAAAGGTCAGCTTTGGGAAGCTGTGAGAGATGTTTTGATGTCCTTCCTGATCCCCTTTCCAGGAAATTTGGGAGCCCTTCTGTGCCCCATTCATGAGTTCCTGGCCCCATTTTGGCTGGGAAAAATGGACATGGCAAAGGCTTGTCTGGGGTAACTCTCCTCTCAGAGTTTGCCCCCCAGGCAAAAACAGCTTGAGACAATGAAAGGAGTGGGTAAAGTATATCTATGAAGGTCTGGGACAAAGGCCTACAGGCTTCAAACACTTGGGAAAGGGAGGTCTGTCTCCTTGGAAATAGAGGGGCAACCAAACTCCTGTAGACAGCGTACCTCCAAAACAACTCACAAGCAAAAGCTCAGTAAGACAGAGACTCAGAAAGACAGGATAATCCCTGAACACTGCATTCAAACTGGGTAGACCTTCCTGATAGGAGGGCCAAGGCTCAAAAAATCTGTCTCATCCTCAGCTGTTACAAAATTAAGAAAAAATCATTTTAGTGAATAAATCCCAGAATATGCTTTTTAAAATATTAAAATGTACACACTGTGCAACAAAACATTACAAAGCAAACATTTAAACCAGAAATGGTGGCCCATCGAAAGAAAGAGTATAAAACTTCAGAAAACATCAATGAGAAAGACAAGAATGTACATAACTAACAAAGCCTTTAAAAAATGATCTTATAATGCTAATGGAGATGAAGGAAAGTACAGAGAATGAATATCAAAAAAAAGATATCAGGAAAATAATGAATGAACAATATGAGGGTCAAGCAAAGAGAAAAAAAAATTAAAAAGGAACCAAATTGAAATACTGGAATAATTGAACTGAAAAAAAAATGCCCAGGAGGGCTTCAAGAGCAGCTTGGAGTTGGCAGAAGAAAGAATTAGTGAAGTTGAAGACAAGATACCTCAAATGAGTCAGGCTGAGGAGCTGAAAGAAAAAAGAAGATGTTAAAAGCAAAATAAATAATCTAAGAGTGCTATGGAGATATCATCAAGTACACCAGTGTATTGGAGCCCCAAAACAAGAAGAAATACAGAAAGGGGCAGAAAGGAATAGTCAATGAAATAATGACAGAGAGTTAAATAATGATTTAGCAAAAGACATGAATATATACATCCAAGAAGCTCAGAGAATACCAAACAGGATAACAGGATTAACATTACTGAAAATATACCCTGTCATATTCTGATTAAATTATCAAGTGCAAAGGAAAAGGAGAGAGTTCTGATAGCTGCAAGATAAAAGCAATATAAAAAGGTAACCCCATTTGATTGAGTACAGTTACTCACCAGAAACCATGAAGACAAGAAGGCGGTAGGATGGAATACTTACAGTGCTGAGGAAAAAAACAACTTACAGCCAAGAATCTTAGATCCACTGAGACTCTCTTTCAAAAATAAGGAAGAAATTAAGACAATCCCAGATAAACCAATATTACTGTATTGTATTGTTTGGTAATATAATTCTACCTATTATTTACCCCAGGTGCTAAAATGGAAATGCATAAAAATAATAATAGATCTATGTTGCAGACAATACTATGTACAATGATATAAGTGGCAAAAAGTGTAACATGGTGGGGGGGCAGAGGATGCAGGAAGGAATTTGTGAATGCTACTGAAGTTAAGTTGGTATCAAACCAAACATGATTTTATATAGTTAGGATGTTAAAATTTAACTTCATGATAATCATGATAACCATAAGGAAAAGTAGATGAAAACTATATCCAGAGAGAAGTGAGAAGGTACTTGATATGATAAAACATGCAAAAAGGAAATAAATGTAAAGGTAGGCATTCACAGAGTAGGGGACAAAATAGGTATATAAGACCTACAAAGGATAAATAACAAAATTACAGAAGAAAGTCCTGCATTATCAGTAGTGGTTTTAATATATATGGATTAAGGGAGTCAGGGCAAGATGGTGGTGTAGAGAGATGTGGAATTTATTTAGTCCTTGAGAGCAGCTAGTTAATAGCCAGGAACTGCCTGGAACAACTGTCTGGGGATATCCATGATTGGACACACATTGTATATCAGTCTGGAATGGGTTGAAGGACTGAGAACATAGAGCAGAATGGAAAGTAAAACCCCAAACTGCAGAGACTGGTGTCCCTCCTCCACTGGCATGGCAAGCTGTGTTGGAGACACTTCCCCATGGGGAAAGGAAGCAGTCTCTACTTGGAGCAAGGGAAAGTAACTCAACCGAGCTCCTATTGTGGTTTTAATGAACAAATTTGGACGGTTGATTACAAGTTCTGTGCACAGATAAAGCAGGAAAGGAACCCTTAGGTCTTTCCTGGCAGAGGGGAGGTGGAGTTGATAGCTGATGGAAAAAAATAAATAAATAAACCCCACAGAGGCTTTTGGAGTCAGCAAAACTCAGAATACTAGAAAAGTTCTGTGCCCCAAGAAAATGGGGTCCACAGAGCTGGGTACCAATTCCAGCTCTTCACTGGAAAACTTTTGGGGCTGAAGACTGGCTCTGAAAAGGAAATTCTTATTTAAAAAAATATATATATATTTTTTAAGTAGGTCATTAGAGAAAGCCTCAGCATTTTCAACTGTCAGCATTGACCCAGACAAGGGTAGAGTTAAGACAGGTCTAAAAGATAAAGTAACTAGTCAAGTGAATGAGATAATTCCCTAAAGAGGTGAGGGTGGGAGGCAAGTGGCCCTCATTTGGAGATTTATAACACCAGGGACTGGAAAACAGAAAAAGCTAACTTGCCTTTTATCTCAGCTTCTGTCTCAACCATGCCTCTGTCAGGGACAAGGTCTGCTGAGAAGTAAAGGCAACACACCACTTTATACCTGTAAGGATCTCTGTGGGCTGACATGCGCCATCTGCTGGGCAGGATAGGAAAAGCACAGTCTACAGGCTTCACAGAAAATTCTGACAACCTGAAGGGTCTCATCCTCAGGGAAACGTGATACTGACTACACCTTCCTCCTGAGACCTGGGCCTGTGTGGTCTGGGAAAATCTGGGGAGACCCTCCTCAAAATAAAGGTTCCAGATAGGCAGGAAAGAACATAGAAAAAAGAAACAAGAAAGAGAAACAAGAGCTGAAAAATTCTGATTAGTTACACAGAAGCTCTGCTAGAGATCTAGAATAAGTTGAACTGAATGCCAAAGAATAGATCAAGAACAAAGCCAACCAACAAGATTTCCCTAGGTAAAAGAGTGAAAACATCTTCCAGAACAAACCAATCAAGAAAATAAGATGCCTAGACACCAGCAAAAAATTAGGAGTCATATTAGGAAAAACAAAGATATGGCTTAGTCTAAGGAACAAAATAACACTTAAAATGAGACACGGGAGTTGAAACAACTAATTAAAGATGTTCAAACAAACATGCCAAATCAAATCAATGAGTTGTGGGAAGAAATGGTAAAAGAGATGAAGGAAATATAGAAGACACTGAGTGATCATCAAGCAGAACTTGAAAGCTTGAAAAAACAAATGGCAGGACTTATGAAAATGAAAGGCACAAGAGAAGAGATGAAAAACACAATGGAGACTTGTAACAATAAATTTGACAAGGCAGAAGAAAGAATTAGTGAACTAGAGGACAGGACATCTGAAATCCTACACTCAAAAGAACAGATAGGGAAAAGAGTGTAAAAATATGAGCAGGGTCTCAGACCATTAAACAATAACATGAAGCACAAGGACATATGTATTATTGGTGTCCCAGAAGAAGAAGAGAAGGGAACAGGGGCCAAAAGAATAATGGAGGAAATACTCAGTGAAAATTTCCCATCTGCTGTGTGAGGCATAAAAGTACAAATTCAAGAACAGCAGTGCACCCCAAACAGAATAGGTCTAAGGAGACCTACTCCAAGACACTTACTAATCAGATTGTCAAATGTCAAAGACAACGAGAGAATTCTGAAAGCAGCAAGAGAAAAGCAACCCATCACATATGAGGGAAACTTGATAAACTATGTGTAGATTTTTCAGCAGAAACCATAGAGGTGAGAAGGCAGTGGTTTGATACATTTAAGATACTGAAAGAGAAAAACTGCCAACCAAGAATTCTACACCTGGCAAACTGTCCTTCAAAAATGAAGGAGAGTTTAAAATATTTTTAGACAAATTGAACTGAGTCAAATTGTGAAAAAGAGACCTACTCTACAAGAAATAATAAAGGGAACAGTATAGGCAGATAGGAAAAGACAGGAGAAAGAGATTTGCAGAAGAGTGTAGAAATGAAGACTATGAGTAAGGGTACAAAATAATGCCAGGACACATATAAAAACAAGGATGAGCTTTGAGGACATTAGTCAGAAATAAAAGGACAAATACTCTATAGTCTTACTAATATGAACTAACATTAATGTGTGAACTTTGATATTTAAAGTTGAGAACACAGGTTATCAGGGCATTTGAGGCTAAATGAGTACAGAATGTTCAACAGAATTGATTGTAAAGATTCAGAAATGGGCAGCAAAAAATTTTAAGTACACTGAACAAAGATGAGTGTGAATATGGTTGAAAGAAGAAGGCTAAGGGAACATATGACACTAGAAGGTAAGATAGAAAATAAAGACTGGGAATGTGTAACTTAGCAAAACCTAGAGTGAACAATGATGGTAATTAAAATTACAAATATAGGAATGTTTTTACATGAGGGAGAACAAATGAATGTCAACACTGCAAAGTTGGTATGAGATGGTATACAGAAAAAAAAACAATCAATGCAAACTAGGGTCTATAGTTAAGAGTAACATCATAATATGCTTCCATTAGATGTAACAAAGATAATATACCAAAACTAAATGTCAATAAGAGGGGGTATAGAGGAGGAGTATGGATACTTGGTGTCATTGTTTCTCCTTTTTATTTTTTTTATATTTTATTCTTTTTCTTCCTCTTCTCCTTTGTTTGTGGAAGAAGTGGAAATGTCCTCATACAGATTATGACAATGAATGCATAACTATGTGCTTATAAAGAGAAACATTGATTGTTTACTTGGGATGGAATATATGGGGTGTGAATAAAACTCTAAAAATAAGCAAAAATATACAGTGCTGGAGAAAATGTGGAGAGACAGAAATGTTCCTATTCACTGTTTGTAGGAAAGTAGAATGGTGCAGGCCCTCTGGAAGACAGAGGCTCCACAGGAGGCTAAGCACAGGGTTGCCATATGATCCTGCAACTTTGGTATTAGGTATATACTTGGAAGAACTGAAAGCAGGGAGATGAATGGACATTTGCACACTGGTATTTATGGCAGCAGTATCATGCTTTGCAATAGATGGAGGTGGCCTAAGGGTACATCCACTAATTAATGAAATTGCATTCCAAACAATGGAATACTGAGCAACTGCAAAAAGGAATGAAGTTGTGAGGCATGCAAATAGGTGAATGAGCACTGAGGACAGTGTGCTGAGTGAAATAAGCCAGAAATGAAAAACACAAATATTATAGTGTGTTAGTTAGATTCAGTTGTCAACTTGGCCAGGTGAGCATACCTATTTCTGTTGCTGCAGACACAAACCAATGGTACGTGAATCTCATCTATTGCTAATTACATCTGCAGTCGGCTAGGAGGCGTGTCTGCTGCAATGAGTGACATTTGACTTAATTGGCTGGTGCTTAAATGAGAGAGCGCAATGTAGCACAGCCTAGCAGTTCGGCATTCCTCATCTCAGCACTTGCAGCTCAGCCCAGGCCTTTGGAAATGCAGAAAGAAGTCACCCCGGGGAAAGTTGTCAGAACCCAGGGGCCTGGAGAGAAGACCAGCAGAGACCATCTTGTGCCTTCTACATAAGAAAGAACCTCAGTGGAAAGTTAGCTGCCTTTCCTCTGAAGAACCAACAAAATAAATCCCCTTTTATTAAAAGCCAGTCCGTCTCTGGTGTGTTGCATTCCGGCAGCTAGCAAACCAGAACATATAGTGCCTCACTAGTATGGACTAATTATAATATCCAAACTCTGTGAAATGAATTTAACAGCATAGGTTATCAGGGGAAGGCTTATTATATAGATTTCTAGATTGTGAGCTCTCATCTATTTCTAAGTAGTAATGGCTATTTCTAAATTCTGAGATGCTGAGCTCTTTGTGTATTACCTGGTCATACTCTGGAGTTTTGGGTATCTGTGTGACATCTGAAACTACAGTTAGAGTTCTGCAGCTTTAAAAGTCAGCATTACCTTATACAGCAACTGTTTAAAAAGCTGAAAAGTGATCAGATTTCAGTTGGAGATATGAATGAAGCAGATCTGGTTAGGACGAAGGTAAATGAGACTAAAGGGTAAAGGATATTGACTGCAACTTAAAACCTCAATTTCTGTGTAAGACCAAAGGAAGATATCTGTATTTAGGGCAGAATTTATAGTTTTGGTAGCACACTATCTAATTTAACTTTCATGGTCAGTTTATTGAAAGACCATAATGTATGGAATTTGAATAGTAAGTGAGATTTTGTTGGGTTTTACAGGTTAATGTATATTCCAAACATCCCAAAGTAATCTGGGCAGAAATTTTAAAAGCACTTGTAATTTAAATTTAAAAAGTTCCCTGGAACTTCCGGAGAAGATGGCGGCTTAGTAAGGCACGCAGGTCTTAGTTCCTCCTCCAGAACAACTAATAAAGAATTAGAAACAGTACAGAACAGCTCCCGGAGCCACGATAGAGACCAGACACACAGTGTTCCCCATTCTGGAATGGCTGGACTGGCTAAGAGACGCTGCTGCGGTGAGGTCCCTGAGAGGCGCGCGCTTCCCCAAGCCGTGGCGGCCGGTGCCCCTCCCCCACATGCGGCTACCTGGGCCAGCTGGGAGACTCGAAACAGCAGTTCCCCAAGCCGTGGCGACCAGCGCCCCTCCCCCACAGACAACTTCCTGGAGGGAAAGGAAAGGGTATCCAACAGTAGTAGAGACTGAGCACAACCTACCACCAATAGTGGCATTAATGAACAACTTCTGACTACTAAAAATAAGCCCTCAGCTCAGGCGAAACTGATCAAGGTGGAAGTCACTGATTGGGCTAACTGAAAAAGAGGAAAGGGGGTGAAACAGAGCCTTCTGTGGCTGTTTCTATGGAGGCTTCGTTGCCTCTGGGCTCAGCGCTGGGATTACACAGGTTGCAACTGCCCCAAATGCAGAAACAGGCTGCTTTCAGGGCTCTCTACCACCTGAACCTTCCCCGCAGGAGGGGTGAAACACAACTCAGGTGGAATCCCTCTCTCAAGGAATTCAGAACCCAGGACTTCACAATTTGAAGCCATTAAAACCAACCTACAACCTTTCCTCTGTTTCCACCACACACCAAGCAGTGAGAGTCTTCCAAAGTTAAAGGAGCCACAACATCTTTTGCTGGTGGGACCCGCAGACAGACAAGCACCACATAGTGGGCAGGATAAGAAAAACAGAGCCCAGAGACTTCACAGGAAAGTCTTTCAACCTGCTGGGTCCCACACTCAGGGAAATCTGATTAAATCCCCAGATGCCAGCAAAAAATAACAAATCACACCAGGAAAATTGAAGATATGGCCCAGTCAAAGGAACAAACCAATAGTTCATGAGATACAGGAGCTGAGACAACTAATTCTGAATATACGAACAGAAATGGAAAACTTCTTCAAAAACCAAATCAATGAATTGAGGGAGGACATGAAGAAGGCATGGTTCAGCAAAAACAAGAAATGGAAAGTCTGAAAAAACAAATCACAGAACTTATGGGAATGAAAGACACAGTAGAAGAGATGAAAAAAACAATGGAAACCTACAATGGTAGATTTCAAGAGACAGAGGCTAGAATTAGTGAACTGGAGGATGGAACATCTGAAATCCAAAAAGAAACAGAAACTATAGGGAAAAGAATGGAAAAATTTGAGCAGGGGCTAAGGGAGTTGAATAATAATATGAAGCGCACAAATATATGTGTTGTGGGTGTCCCAGAAGGAGAAGAGAAGGGAAAAGGAGGAGAAAAACTAATGGAAGAAATTATCACTGAAAATTTCCCAACTCTTATGAAAGACCTAAAATTACAGATCCAAGAAGTGCAGTGCACCCCAAAGAGAATAGATCCAAATAGGCATTCTCCAAGACACTTACTAGTTAGAATGCTAGAGGTCAAAGAGAAAGAGAGGATCTTGAAAGCAGCAAGAGAAAAACAATCCATCACATACAAGGGAAACCCAATAAGACCATGTGTAGGTTTCTCAGCAGAAACCATGGAAGCTAGAAGAAAGTGGGATGATATATTTAAATTACTAAAAGAGAAAAACTGCCAACCAATACTTCTATATCCAGCAAAATTGTCCTTCAAAAATGAGGGAGAAATTAAAACATTTTCAAGCAAAAAGTCACTGAGAGAATTTGTGACCAAGAGACCAGCTCTGCAAGAAATACTAAAGGGAGCACTAGAGTCGGATTTGAAAAGACAGAAGAGACAGGTATGGAGAAGAGTGTAGAAAGAAGGAAAATCAGATATGATATATATAATACAAAAAGCAAAATGGTAGAGGAAAATATTATCCAAACAGCAATGACACTAAATGTTAATGGACTGAATTCCCCAATCAAAAAGCATAGACTGGCAGAATGGATTAAAAAACAGGATCCTTCTATATGCTGTCTACAGGAAACACATCTTGGACCCAAACATAAACACAGGTTGAAAGTGAAAGGTTGGGAAAAGATATTTCATACAAATAACAACCAGAAAAGAGCAGGAGTAGCTATACTAATGTCCAACAAATTAGACTTCAAATGTAAAACAGTTAAAAGAGACAAAGAAGGACACTATCTACTAAAAAAAGGAACAATTAAACAAGAAGACATAACAATCATAAATATTTATGCACCAACCAGAATGCCCCAAAATACGTGAGGAATACAACTGCAAACACTGAAAGGGGAAATAGACACATATACCATAATAGTTGGAGACTTCAATTCACCACTCTCATCAATGGACAGAACATCTAGACAGAGGATCAATAAAGAAATAGAGAATTTGAATATCACTATAAATGAGCTAGACTTAACAGACATTTATAGGACATTACATCCCACAACAACAGGATACACCTTTTTCTCAAGTGCTCGTGGATCATTCTCAAAGATAGACCATATGCTGGGTCACAAAGCAAGTCTTAACAAATTTAAAAAGATTGAAATCATATACAACACTTTCTTGGATCGTAAAGGAATGAAGTTGGAAATCAATAATAGGTGGAGTGCCAGAAAATTCACAAATACGTGGAGGCTCAACAACACACTCTTAAACAACAAGCGGGTCAAGGAAGAAATTGCAAGAGAAATTAGCAAATATCTCGAGCGAATGAAAACAAAACACAACATATCAAAACCTATGGGATGCAGCAAAGGCAGTGCTAAGAGGGAAATTTATTGCCCTAAATGCCCATATCAGAAAAGAAGAAAAGGGAAAAATTCAGGAATTAACTGTCCACTTGGAAGAACTGGAGAAAGAACAGCAAACTAATCCCAAAGCAAGCAAAGGGAAAGAAATAACAAAGATTAGAGCAGAAATAAATGAAATTGAAAACATGAAAACAATAGAGAAAATCAATAAGACCAGAAGTTGGTTCTATGAGAAAATCAATAAGACTGATGGGCCCTTAGCAAGATTGACAAAAAGAAGAAGAGAGAGGATGCAAATAAATAAGATCAGAAATGGAAGAGGAGACATAACCACTGACCTCACAGAAATAAAGGAGGTAATAACAGGATACTATGAACAACTTTACGCTAATAAATACAACAATTTAGATGAAATGGGCGGGTTCCTGGAAAGACATGAACAACCAACTTTGACTCAAGAAGAAATAGACGACCTCAAAAAACCAATCACAAGTAAAGAAACTGAATCAGTCATTCAAAAGCTTCCCAAAAAGAAAAGTCCAGGACCAGACAGCTTCACATGTGAATTCTACCAAACATTCCAGAAAGAATTAGTGCCAACTCTCCTCAAATTCTTCAATAAAATCGAAGTGGAGGGAAAGCTACCTAATTCATTCTATGAAGCCAACATCACCCTCATACCAAAACCAGGCAAAGATATTACAAAAAAAGAAAACTACAGACCAATCTCTCTAATGAATATAGATGCAAAAATCCTCAACAAAATTCTAGCAAATCAAATCCAGCAACACATTAAAAGAATTATACCATCATGACCAAGTAGGATTCATCCCAGGTATGCAAGGATGGTTCAACATAAGAAAATCAATTAATGTAATACACCATATCAACAAATCAAAGCAGAAAAATCACATGATCATCTCAATTGATGCAGAGAAGGCATTTGACAAGATTCAACATCCTTTCCTGTTGAAAACACTTCAAAGGATAGGAATACAAGGGAACTTCCTTAAAATGATAGAGGGAATATATGAAAAACCCACAGCTAATATCATCCTCAATGGGGAAAAATTGAAAACTTTCCCCCTAAGATCAGGAACAAGACAAGGATGTCCATTATCACCATTATTATTCAACATTGTGTTGGAAGTTCTAGCCAGAGCAATTAGACAAGAAAAAGAAATACAAGGCATCAAAATTGGAAAGGAAGAAGTAAAACTATCACTGTTTGCAGACGATATGATATTATACATCAAAAACCCGGAAAAATCCACAACAGAACTACTAGAGCTAATAAATGAGTACAGCAAAGTAGCAGGTTACAAGATCAACATTCAAAAATCTGTAGTGTTTCTATACACTGGCAATGAACAAGCTGAGGGGGAAATCAAGAAACAAATTCCATTTACAATTGCAACTTAAAGAATAAAATACTTAGGAATAAATTTAACTAAAGAGACAAAAGACCTATACAAAGAAACTACAAAAAAACTGTTAAAAGAAATCACAGAAGACCTAAATAGATGGAAGGGCATACCGTGTTCATGGATTGGAAGACTAAATATAGTTAAGATGTCAATTCTACCTAAATTGATTTACAGATTCAATGCAATACCAATCAAAATCCCAACAACTTATTTTTTGGAAATAGAAAAACCAATAAGCAAATTTATCTGGAAGGGCAGGGTGCCCCGAATTGCTAAAAGTATCTTGAGGGAAAAAAATGAAGCTGGAGGTCTCACGCTGCCTGACTTTAAGGTATATTATGAAGCCACAGTGGTCAAAACAGCATGGTATTGGCATAAAGATAGATATATCGACCAATGGAATTGAATAGAGTGCTCAGATATAGACCTTCTCATCTATGGACATTTGATCTTTGATAAGGCAGTCAAGCCAACTCGCCTGGGACAGAACAGTCTCTTCAATAAATGGTGCCTAGAGAACTGGATATCCATATGCAAAAGAATGAAAGAGGACCCGTATCTCACACCCTATACAAAAGTTAACTCAAAATGGATCAAAGATCTAAACATTAGGTCTAAGATCATAAAACAGTTAGAGGAAAATGTAGGGAGATATCTTATGAATCTTACAATTGGAGGCGGTTTTATGGACCTTAAACCTAAAGCAAGAGCACTGAAGAAAAAAATAAATAAATGGGAGCTCCTCAAAATTAAACACTTTTGTGCATCAAAGAACTCCATCAAGAAAGTAAAAAGACAGCCTACACAATGGGAGACAATATTTGGAAATGATATATCAGCTAAAGGTCTAGTATCCAGAATTTATAAAGAGATTGTTCAACTCAACAACAAAAAGACAGCCAACCCAATTACAAAATGGGAAAAAGATTTGAACAGACACCTACCAGAAGAGGAAATACAAATGGCCAAAAGGCACATGAAGAGATGCTCAATGTCCCTGGCCATTAGAGAAATGCAAATCAAAACCACAATGAGATATCATCTCACACCCACCAGAATGGCCATTATCAAGAAAACACAAAAGGACAAGTGCTGGAGAGGATGCGGAGAAAGAGGCACACTTATCCACTGTTGGTGGGAATGTCAAATGGTGCAACCACTGTGGAAGGCAGTTTGGCGGTTCCTCAAAAAATTGAATATAGAATTGCCATACGACCCAGCAATACCATTGCTGGGTATCTACTCAAAGGACTTAAGGGCAAAGACACAAACGGACATTTGCACACCAATGTTTATAGCAGCGTTATTTACAATTGCAAAGAGATGGAAACAGCCAAAATGTCCATCAACAGACAAGTGGCTAAACAAACTGTGGTATATACATATGATGGAATATTATGCAGCTTTAAGACAGAATAAACTTATGAAGCATGTAATAACATGGATGGTCCTAGAGAACATTATGCTGAGTGAGACTAGCCAAAAACTAAAGGACAAATACTGTATGGTCCCACTGATGTGAACCGACAGAGAATAAACTTGAAATATGTCATTGGTAACGGAGACCATCAGGAGTTAGAAATAGGGTAAGATAATGGGTAATTGGAGCTGAAGGGATACAGACTGTGCAACAGGACTGGATACAAAACTCAAAAATGGACAGCACAGTACTACCTAATCGCAATGTAATTATGTTAAAACACTGAATGAAGCTGCATCTGAGCTATAGTTTTTTTTGTTTGTTTGTTTGTTCTGTTTTTTTATATATATTTTTTCTATTTTTTATTTTTATTTTTTTCTCTATATTATTGTTCTAGTTTGCTAGCTGCTGGAATGCAATATACCAGAAACAGAATGGCTTTTAAAAAGGGGAATTTAATGAGTTGCTAGTTTACAGTTCTAAGTCCAAGAAAATGTCCCAATTAAAACAAGTCTATAGAAATGTCCAATCAAAGGCATCCAGGGAAAGACACCCTGGTTCAAGAAGGCCGATGAAGTTCAGGGTTTCTCTCTCAAGTGAGATGGCACATGGCAAACATAGTCAGGGCTTCTCTCTCAGCTGGAAGGGCACATGGCAAATACGGCGTCATCTGCTAGCTTTCTCTCCTGGCTTCCTATTTCATGAAGCTCCCCGGGAGGCATCTTTCTTCTTCATCTCCAAAGGTCACTGGCTGGTGGACTCTCTGCTTCATGGTGCGGCAGCATTCTCTGCCCTCTCTGAGTCTCTCATTCTCCAAAATGTTTCCTCTTTTATAGGACTTCAGAAACTAATCAAGACCCACTCAAATGGGTGGAAACATGCCATCCCCTAATCCACTTTAACAACCATTCTTAACTAAATCTCATCAATCAGGGAGATGATCTTATTACAGTTTCAAACATACAGTATTGAATAGAGATTATTCTACCTTTATGAAATGGGATTTATATTAAAACATGGCTTTTCTTAGGGGGCATGCTTCCTTTCAAACCAGCACAATTATCATTTTATTTCTTTTTCTGTTGTCTTGCTATTTCTTTTTCTAAATCGATGCAAATATACTAAGAAATGATGATCATACATCTATGTGATGATATTAAGAATTACTGATTGCATATGTAGAATGGAATGATTTCTAAATGTTGTGTTAGTTAATTTTTTTTTAATTAATAAAAAAAAAAAGTTCCCTGGAGGGACTCTGGAAAAAAATGGAAATATTAAACTTCCCCACCTGTGGAAGACTTGATATTTTCACAAGCACTGGGGACTACCAACCTAACAGGCCAAGCCCTTGATCTTGGCCTATGAGTTTCATAACTTATTCCTGCAAAGAAGAAGTTAAGCCTGATTATGATTACGTCTATGAGTCTACCTCACAGAAACTCATCTGTTGCTTAGATGTGGCCTCTCTCTCTAAGCCAACTCTGCAGGTAAACTCATTGCCTTCTCCACTACATGGAGAATCTCAGGAGTCTAAATCTCCCTAGCAACATGGGACAGTCTCCTGAGGGTGAGTCTGGCTCTCGCATATGGGATTGAAAAAGCCTTCTTGACCAAAAGGGGGAAGAGTAATGAAACAAATTAAAGTTTCAGTGGCTGAGAGATTTCAGATAGAATTAAGAGGTGATTTCTGGGAAGTTATTCTTATGCATTATATAGTAATCCCTTTCTAGTTTTTAGTATATTAGAATAACTAGAAGGAAATACTTGAAACTGTTGAACTGTAATACAGTAGCCTTGATTCTTGAAGACAATTGTATAACTATATAGCTTTCATGATGTGACCACGTGATTGTGAAAACCTTGTGACTGAGACTCCCTTAATCCAGTGTATGGGCAAATGTTCATGAAAATAAAAGACAAAAATAAATTAATAATTGGGGTGGATAAAGGGTTCAGGATGTTTTGGGTGTTCTTTTTTATTTTTATTTTTATTTTGAAGTAAGGAAAATGTTCAAAAATCGATTGTAGTGATAAATATACAACTATATGATGATACTGTGAAGCACTGATTATACACTTGGATGACTATATGTTATTTGAATATATCTCACTAAAATTGCATGAAAAAGAAAGAAATCACTAGAAAAGAAAGGAATATCATTAAAGATAATAATACCTTAGCATAGTATTAGCATAATAATACCATTAAGAACAACTGTATGCCAACAAATAGAACAACCAAGATAAAACAAGCAAATGCCTTGAAAGCCACAATAAAACATACTCAACAAGTAGAAAATCAGTTTGTCAGTTTCTTATAAGGTTAAACATATCTTACCATACAAGTCAGTAATTAACACTCAGGAATTTACCCAAGACACTGAATATATATCTGCATAAAGACCCATACATGAATGTTGATAGCAGCTTTATATATAATAGCTAAAATGGAAATAACTCAAGCATTTATCAACAGGTACATCCTGAACAAATTGTAGTATATCAATGTAATAAAATCAAAGGAAATAATAACTGAAACATTCAACATGGATGACTCTCAGAAACATGTTGGGTGAAAGAAGCCAATACCGTCTGATTTCACTTGGATGGAACTTTAGAAAGGAATTCTGTAGTGGCAGAAAGCAGATCTGCAGCTGACTAGGGCTGGGCTAGGGGTGGGGATTAACTGCAAAGGAGATATAGAAATGTTTGGGGTGAATGGAAATGGCCTTTATTTTTTATTATGATGATGGTAAAACAGAATATACACATCTGTCAAAATTCAGAATTCATTCAATACGTTGTACCTATTTTAAGTACATAAATTATACTTCGTAAGGTTTATTTAAAAATAAGTAAACCAAAACCATAAATGGATTAAACCCTCTAGTTAAAAGACAGAGATTGGCAGATTGGATACAAAAACAAGACCCAACTATAGGCAGTCTGCAAAAGACCCACCTTAAATTCAAAGATACAAATAGGTGGAAAAGATAGAGAAAAATAGGTCATGCAAGTAGTAACCAAAAGAGAGCTAAGGTGGTTATATTAATATTGGATAAAACAGTTATGAGGGGCAAAGCTGGTCATTATGTACTGATAAGAGGGTAATTCAACAGGAAGATGTAACAATTATTGTGGCATTATTTTCATCTCTGGCCCTGCTGTCGTTTTATTTTTAGACATCCGCTCCATCTTGTAACATCCGCTTCTTTTCAACCTTGGTAATCCAAGCCTCTGCTGGAGACTAGTGACTCATTCTCCCTTCTGCTAGCTCATTGGCTCCTACCTCTTACCCTTGCCCACCACACATCCGCTCTCACAGGTCTCACCAGAAACAACCCTTGCCTACGTCACCATCACCCGATCCTACCCCTCAGTGTGTTTGGCTACCCTTCCCTCTCCGTCACGCCCTGACCCCTCCCCTTATGATCTGTATATATTCCGGGGCTCCCTGAGCCTCAGGGTCTTTAGCTCCTGGGAGGTCATGGCTTAAACTTCTACCAACATTAAAGCTACCTTGCCTTAAGCCTTAATTGACTCGGCCTCCAGTCCTTCAGACCCGCAGTGGTCCCCTGCGCACACTCTCCCAACCCAGACCCCCGAGCTCGAACCCCCTCAGCGACCCGGAGTTCTATTTGCCCCTGCTTCTGTGGGGAGGACGGGCTGCAGGTCAGGTGGTCCCATTGCGGGGGATCATGACCAAAGCCGCAATTGGCACCCAACGTGGGGCTCCTCGAAGTGAGCTGACACCTCGAAAGTGAAGCCCCGCGACCCAGACCTTGGCCGCCGGTCCTCTGTCCGCACCTCGGACTCCATCGCTCCCCAGGACCTCGTCAGAAGGTAAGTGCCCTCGGCATTAGCACTCTTATCTCTTAGGTCCAAACCGGAGTGGCTAATTGTCCCCACAAATTCTAACTATGGGTAGCAGAATCACCAAAATGCAAGCGCCTCAAGTCCGTGCTCTAGCAGCACTACTGGACACACATAAATGTAAGGTTTCTGTGAAGCAGCTGCAAGTGTACTGGGATCTTTTGCTCCCCTTTAATCCATGGCTTGCTACTTGTCACTTGTGGAGCACAGATACTTATGATACATTAATCTCTCGGGTCACAGATAAAATGGAGCACGAGGGAAAGCGTTTCCCTCCAGGGTTACTCCCTACCCTCATCACCATTCGCTCCTGCCTTCAGGGCTCTCAACTGCCTACAGACGGTCGCCCAAGTCAAGCGATGGCAGCAGACGCCAGCGGTACTGACTTCAATTCTGATTCTGATGCCAAGTCGCTGCTCGAGCAGTTAAATGAAAGGCTAGAACTGGATCCACCTAAAGACCCTAGTTTAGCAGCAGCTCAAGATGGCGAACTTCCGCCTTCTTGTTCATGCACGGACAAAGAAAAGAGGAAGTGCTCTTACCCTGCCCTTCCCGCCAGCGGCGATGGCGGCCAGATGCCATTAAAACCCCCCCTTCCTCCTTCTCCTTGTTCCGAAAAGGGGAAGTTCCCCCCTACAGCCCCCCCATCCGGGGGAGGAGCCTGAGCCGCCATCTTACCAACCCCCCCCCCATCTGTCCGCCGCCATTTTCTAGTACCTCCACTTCTAGCGGAGGTCCTGGGTGGCCCGGCTGCTCGCCCACTAGTGCCACATCTACACCGTGGCAAACCCCTCAACCGCAGCCTCTTACACAGCCACTCCCACCGCCTCTGGTTGGATGCTTCCCTATGAACCTCCAACCGTCTCAGCAATGGCCTTTTGCTTGGTATCCTCTCGAGTCAGAGACTATCAAACAACTGCGCAAAGTGGTGAAGGAAGACAGGTTTGCTAGCCCATATGCAACCCATCTACTGGAAGAAATCTCTACTCTGCTTAACACCCCACAGGACTGGACGTCGTTAGCAAGGGCAATCCTCACTCCCGGCCAGTATGTAGACTGGAAGGCGCATTACAATTCGGAGGCCGAGCGTACTGCTAGGCACCTCGTGCTCCAGCAGGGAGGGCCCCCAGGCATTGGTATGTCTCTTGAAGCATTTCTGGGGCTTGGTCTGTACTTTGACCCCACGGTTTATCTTGCCACCCCGAATGGGTTTTGGATTCAATTGAGAGAGGTGGCCATGCGCGCCTTCCACAATTGCACGGCCTCCAAGCCAGAGCAGTTAACCAAGTTGCTACAAAAGCCAGAGGAAGACTTTGCCACATTTGTCTCTAGAGTTCAGGAAGCTTGTAGAAACAGAATTTCTGACCCACAAGGGCAACAGGCATTAGCCAAAGAGCTCATTTATGAAGGAGCTACTCCTACATTCAAGCAGGCCATAATAGGCCTCCGCGAGAAGCCCATCTCTGACTGGGTGCTCGCTTGCTCCGGTATAATCCCAAGTGTGTCAGGCCTCGCGGCAGCTCTCTCCAAACGCTTACCGTCAATAATGACTGCTTCCGCTGTGGAGAGACAGGTCACTTTGCCCGAAATTGTCCTAATCGGGACCCCCCTCCGAGTAAAAGGCCCAAAGCAGCTGGGCCGACAGGGGACAGGCGCTGGTCAGAGCGCAAGCCTACCACCCCTTGCCCGAAGTGTAACAATGGTTACCACTGGGCACGCAATTGCCGCATGCCCAACCAGCCTTTAAACTTAAAAGGGGGCAAGTCTCAGCCCTGCCACAAAGAGACACGGGAGCTCACTCGGAGCACCCCCAAACCATAATGTGGACAATTCCTATCACACCAGGAAAGCCCACACGAAAATTAAGGGTGGGCCATGATTGGCTAACAGGCACAGTAGATTCAGGAGCAGAAATTTCATGCCTCCCAGCTAAATACTCAAACTTATGTCCAACCTCCACAGGACCGGAGGTCGTCGGAGCCACCGGCTCCGCCCCCTCAGTACGCGCCGTCGTTCCCCTAGTGTGGGAAGATGAGGAGGGGCGCAGGGGTACGTTCAGACCCATATTCCTGTCTACCATAGACCAAATACTGTGGGGCCGCGATATTCTCGCCGCCTCCGGGGCTTACATCACCACGCAGCCCCCCCCCAATAATTTGCGCCACTGTTCGAATCACACCTCCGGCACCCACTCCTCTACAATGGGACACAGAGGAGCCAATTTGGGTGGAGCAGTGGCCTCTTCCGTCCCACAAAATTCAGATTCTAAAGCAGTTGGTAAAAGAGCAACTAGATGCAGGCCATATCGAGCCTTCTTGAAGTCCATACAATTCTCCAGTTTTTGTCATCAGTAAGAATGGAGGAGCAAAGCATAGACTCCTACACGACCTCAGGGAAATTAATAAGCACATTCGGCCCATGGGGTCTCCCCAGCCAGGCATGCCACACCCCGCCGCCCTTGCGGCGCAGCTGCGCATTGCCACAATTGATATAAAGGACTGTTTCTTTTCCATTCCTTTACATGAAAAGGACAGAGAAAAATTTGCCTTTACAGTCCCCGAGACTAACCACATGGGGGCAGCCCAGAGATATCAGTGGAAGGTCCTGCCACAGGGCATGCGCAATAGTCCGGCCATTTGTCAGGCCTACGTGGATGCGGCGGTGCGTCCTCTCCGCTCGCAGGCCACCATTCTTCATTACATGGATGATATACTGTTGGGAACAGAAAGTCAGGAGCAGTTACAGGCTACCCTTTCGCAGTGCATCTCTAACCTCCAAGACCTAGGCCTTACTGTGCAGCCTGAAAAGGTTCAGACTACCCCTCCATTCACGTTCTTGGGATATACCATTGGCCGCCAGGTCGCCCCTGTCAAATTTTCATTTGAAATTCCAGACAAGCTACCGCTCCATCAGCTGCAGCAGCTTTGCGGACAAATAAATTGGGTCCGCTCCGCTATTCCAATCACCACCCAGGAGCTTGAGCCGCTGTTTGACTTACTAAAAACCTCTAATAAAAGCTCAGAGGAGCTCAGTCAGCCAATAAAACTCAATTTTTGGGCCAAGCATGCCCTTGCACTGTTCAATGATTACTTTGCTCAAAGTCAGTTAGACAGATTTCAGCCAGAAAAGCCTCTGTTAGCTTTAGTGCTTAACACTTATCATTCTCCCATGGGCGTTCTCTGGCAGACAGGGCCACTTCTGTGGGTGCATCCAGCTAAAAGTAAGCTTAGAAAAATCTGTCCACAAGTTAAGTTGTGGATTTGCTTGGCTCAAGACCTAGTCAAAAATGCAGTTCAGATGCTCGGTCACCCCCCAGACACCAGTCTGGCCATTTGAGGACAAGCAGGTTGCTTGGTTAATTCAACACTGCCCGGAAATGCAAATCTTGATGGAAGGGTTTTATGGAAACTTCTCATGCCACTACCCTTCACATAAGTTGTTCCAAGCGCTTCTCCATTTTCCACTGAAACCGAGAAGCCCATACCACCCTTTCCCAACGTCAGTTCCAGTCCCAAAAGCTACTACCATCTTCACTGATGCGTCTAAGCACTCACTTGCCTTTATAGCCTATGTTCCCGATTGGGCCGAGTGTGTTACACGGCCCAATCACATTCAGTACAAGTAGGAGAACTCGATGCTGTCCTCCTTGCTCTTCAGCAGTTCCTTGAAGAGCTGGTCAATATCTTCACAGACAGCCTGTATACATATCAGGTCTGCAAGGTGCTAGCACTTGCCATGTTCTACCCAGACTATACTAAGCCCATTGATGTTGCCCTTAATCAGCTCAAAAACACTCTAGAGGACAGAAGGTATCCTTGGTACATTGCGCATGTACGTAGTCATTCTGGCCTCCCAGGTCCTATCGCTGAAGGCAATCGCCTGGCCGATGAGGCAGTCTCGGCCCACGTGCTTGGTACTGTCCAGAATCCTGTCAATGCAGCAAAGCAATTGCACAGCAGATTCCATCTATCTGCAGGGGCTCTTAAACATCTCTGTGGGTTGCCAATTCAGACCGCTAAGCACTTGGTCAGAAGTTGTGCTGCGTGCGCTCCGTTTGCGCCTTTGGGCCCATTACAACCACAAGGGGTAAATCCCTGCGGCCTCAAACCCAATGCTAGGTGGCAAATGGATGTTACACACGTCCCTTCCTTCGGACACCTTAAATACCTTCATGTCATCATAGACACATACTCAGGCATGTGCTATGCCTGTCCCCTCCCGGGGGAGACTGCCAGACACTGCGTCCAGGTGCTCCGCCAGGGAATTCTCTTCATGGGAATCCCTTGGGATCTTAAAACAGACAATGGACCTGCGTATCGCAGCGCTTCCTTCAAGGCCTTCTTACAACTGTATAACATCACTCACCATTTTGGCATTCCCTATAATCCACAGGGACAGGCCATGGTTGAGTCTCTCAATAAGCGACTGAAAATTCAGATTGAAAAGCAGAAAAGTAACATGCCTCACGCCGCACCTAAGGACCTTATCACCCAGGTGCTAATAGTACTAAATCTGTTAACCTTCAATAAACAAGGCCTGTCGCCTCTGCACAAGCATTGGGGTCCGGTCAATTGACCCTCTGTGGTCCCCTCTGTCTACTGGCGTGACCCAGTCACCAACACTTGGTCAGGTCCCTCCCCGCTCCTAGCGCAGGGACGCGGTTTTGCTTGTGTTTTTCCAGAAAATGAGGCTCAGCCCATCTGGGTTCCTGGGAGAAACATCCGTCCGGCCACAACAGAAAAGGGACGGCTCGCGATTGGAAACAACCCACCCACAGCCAAAGGGCAAAAATCGTCCAAGGAGTAAGCAAAAGCCAGAACGACATACCCCACTGGTAATATGCATTCTAACCTCTACCCTTTTCATTCATCCCACCTCCGCGTCAGTCGAGACAGAACTCTGGACGGCGGTACAACATCCACCCGGGTTCCTGTTCCTCCCGTCTGATAGCCCCACATTTCCAAAGCTCTTGCATCACTCTTGTATACTCGGTCTTCCTTGCAGCAGTCGTTTTCGCCCTGCCACTCATCCCGTAAACACTTCCCTTCAACCCCCGCTACAAGCCCTTCTCTTCTTCTCTCTCCCAAACTCCACTCACAACTCTACCCGTTGCCCCGAGCCATTCTTCAACTGCCTGCCGCTCGCACCTAAGCCCGTCACAGAATTATATTTCTCATCCATATCCCCATCGAGCTCCACGGGTTTCAATGCCACGGGACAGCGGCTTACCGGAGTCACTTGGCCAGACCCTCCTTCCTTCGCCCGAAACACTTCTGCCTATACGCAATTCGCCGCCCCACCTGGCGTCCCCTGCCACGCTCCCCTTAAGTCTAAGCTATATCGCCCTAAGGTCTCAGCCTCTTCTCTTATATGGCGCGCTTGCTTTGATCCCAGCCCAGCCATTGGTGCCAACGCCTCCTTTGCGCTGTTCCTTCCGATACTCCCTCATCCGCGGGAGGACTACGCTGGTAACCACACCTTCAACGTTTCAGCCAGCAACCAGTCCTTCTGGTACTCAGACCCCCTGCTCAACTCCCCCACCTTTTCCGGTATCTTCTTATGCGGGCAATCTTCCTGTTTTGATCTCCGCCCACTCCTCTGCCTCAGTTCATGTGCTCTGCATAACGGCACGACCACCAACTCAACCAACTTTCAAGTCGTTAGCGGCCGTAACTTCACGACCTACCTTTTTGTTGAACCCCCCTACTTCTTCTTCCTTTGTAACAAAGTTTCTCTCCCCCTGCAGAACTGTTTCCTCTCAAACTTTTGGACCACGTCCTATAACTTTGCGTTTATTGTTATATAGCCACGGCTCCTGTGGATCCCAATCAACGCCACCACGTGGGTGGCTCCTCAGCTCCCTTATTCCATAGGAACGAATTCCCTTGATAGGCTCCTGCGATCCAAACGGGACTTCGGGATTTCGGCTGCCATTGCGGCCGCAATGGTAGCAGCCGTTGCAGCCTCCACCGTAGCCGTGGTGGCCCTCACCCAAATGTCCACCACGGCCGACACCCTTCTCAAGGTCTCCCGAGTAGCCGCCCAAGCCGCCGGAATTCAGGAAGATATCAACCACCTAATGCACGCTGAGGTATTCAATCTGCAGCAACAAATAGACTTATTAGCCCTAGATGTGGAAGCTCTCTTTGAATTGGCCTCTTCCTCTTGCGACGGGCGGTATCCCTTCACTCAGTTTTTTGTTACCCCCGTCCCCGTAAATCATTCTGTGCCCCATATGTCTTTGCGTAATTGGATCTTCACAGCGTACAATGAGTCATATTGGAATTCTACACATAACCTACAAGCTGCCATCCTCACCCTAGAAAACACCATAGTCCCAAAAATCTCCACTTCTATTCTCTCCGACCTAACTGCCAAATTCAGCTCTCTCTTTCAACCCTCGAATCTAATTTTCTCTGGGGTTCTCGTGCTCCTCTTTATCCTCACCCTCTTACTCTTCCAATACCTCCTTAGCAAGTTCCTCTCCTTCAGGAGACAGGCCAAAGCTGAGGCCCAGCTTCTTGCACTTGCCGCCCTTGAGTTGCAAAATCCCTTTTGCAATGCAGACCGCCGGCAGCAGGCCCAAGTCTGGCTCGCAGGCATAGCCCACCCAGAGGACTGATCACCCTCGGGTTGGGGCGCGGCAGTGCGGCCACACTCCGCGCTTCGGGGCAGCCTCAGGCTCGCCCGCCGCTCTCCTCCAACCTCCTACGGGAGCTGCAAATAACCTGAAGGTTTGCATCTGGTCCAACCAGATAGGCACCGCTGGATGCAGGCACAGCACTGCAGGGGAGGGTCTCGCCGCTGTCCGCTGACCTCTTCAGGCTCCCCGAAGGCACATGCTACTTGCACGGGGGTCCGCTCAGCAAGCCCTCCCCCTCAAAACTGAGCATGATTTCAGGGGAGTAGCATCCCTACCTTCACCAGCAAAGGTTAAAGCCTACATCGCAGCTCAGGCTGCTTAAAAAAGAAAAAAGGGAGGGATTGTGGCGTTATTTTCATCTCTGGCCCTGCTGTCGTTTTATTTTTAGACATCCGCTCCATCTTGTAACATCCGCTTCTTTTCAACCTAGGTAATCCAAGCCTCTGCTGGAGACTAGTGACTCATTCTCCCTTCTGCTAGCTCATTGGCTCCTACCTCTTACCCTCGCCCACCACACATCCGCTCTCACAGGTCTCACCAGAAACAACCCTTGCCTACGTCACCATCACCCAATCCTACCCCTCAGTGTGTTTGGCTACCCTTCCCTCTCCGTCACGCCCCGACCCCTCCCCTTATGATCTGTATATATTCCGGGGCTCCCTGAGCCTCGGGGTCTTTAGCTCCTGGGAGGTCATGGCTTAAACTTCTACCAACATTAAAGCTACCCTGCCTTAAGCCTTAATTGACTCGGCCTCCAGTCCTTCAGACCCGCAGTGGTCCCCTGCGCACACTCTCCCGACCCAGACCCCCGAGCTCGAACCCCCTCAGCGACCCGGAGTTCTATTTGCCCCTGCTTCTGTGGGGAGGACGGGCTGCAGGTCAGGCGGTCCCATTGCCGGGGATCGTGACCAAAGCCGCAAATTATAAATATATATATGCATCTAACAGTAGAGCCCCAAAATGTATGAAGCAATTACTGACAGATTTGAAGGGAGAAACTTACGGTTCTACATTATTTAAGAGATTTTTAACACACCACTCTCATTAATGAATAGAATATCTAGTCAGAAGATCAATACACAAGTATAGAACTTGAATGGCTGACCAAATCAACTAGACCTAATAGGCATATACAGAACACTATACCCAATGAAAACAGAATATACATTCTCAAGTGCACATGAATCATTCTCCATGATAGACCATATATTGGCTCACACAACAAGTCTCAATAAATTAAATATATTGAAATCATGCAATGTGTTTTCTCCAACCACAACATACTGAGACTAGAAATCAATAATAGAGAAAGAGTAAATTCACAAACATGTGAAAACAAACATCATCTTAAACAAGCAATGAGTTAAAAAGGAAATCAGAATCAAAATTAGGAAATATATGGAGGTGAATGAAAATGAAAAGACAACCTTCCAAAGCATATAGGATGTAGCAAAGGCAATCCTGAGGGAAATTTATAGCTTTAAACGTTTGCATTGAAAAAGAAGAAAGGTTTCGAATCAGAAACCTAACCTCAAAGCTGAAAGAACTGGAGAAAGAAGAGCAAACCAAACCTAAAGAGAGTCTAAGGAAGAAAATAGTAAAGATTGGAGCAGAGAAAAATGAAATAGAAAATGAAAGAACAATAGAGTCAATAAGACCAAAAGTTGATTCTGTGAAAATAGCAATAAAATTAAGAAACCTTTAGCTACACTGATGAAGAAAAAAAGAGAGAACACATGAACAAATTCAGTGATCCTGCTAGGAAAAAAAAAGGACTATAAATGGATACTACTAACAACTGTATGGCAATAAATGACATAACATTAAAAATGGACAAATGCTTAGAAATGCACAAACTGTTACATTGATTCAAGAAGAGAAGATCTCAACAAACCAGTTAACAGTAAAGCAATTGACTCAGTCATCAAAAACCTCACAACAAAGAAAAGCCCAGGACCAGATGACTTCACAGGAAAATTATACCATAGCGTCCAAAAAGACCTAACTCTAATTCTTCTCAAACTCTTCCAAAAAATTGAAGACCAGGCACACTCCCAAATTCATTTTCTGAGACCTACATCACCCTTATACTGAAGCTAGATAAAGATAGCACAGAAAAAGAAAACTACACATCTTTCATGACTTTAGATATAAAAACTCCCCAACAAAATGCTAGCACACCAAATCTAAGAGCATATTAAACAATTACACACCATGATCAAGTGGGACTTTTATCCCTGATAGGCAAGGTTATTTAAACTTCAGAAGATTAACAACATTAACAGAAGGAAGGAAAAAACTACATGATTATTTTAATTGATGCAGAAGAGGCGTTTAACAAAATGCAAAACCTTCCTTGATAAAAAACATTTAGCACACTAGGAATAGATGGAAACTTCCTCAACTCCTCAAGAAAACATATGGAAGCATCTTCAGGACCTTGTGTTAGACAATGACTATATACCCAAAGCACAAGAAACAAACGAAAAAAAAATAGATTAAAAAAAGCACAAAATTACAAACTTTTGTCATCAAAGGAGTTTATCATGAAAGTAAAACAACAATCTACGTAATGGGAGAAAATATTTGAAAACCACAAATACAATAAAGGATTAATATCCAGAATAAATAAAGAATCCTTCCACTTAAGAGCAAAAAGATAAACCATTAACAATGATTTGAAAAGACCTCCCCAAAAAAGAAATACCAGTGGCCAGAAAGCATGTGAAAAGATTCTCAACATCATTAGCTATCAGGGAAATGCAAATAAAAACCACAATGAGATACCATATCACACCTAATAAAATGGCTTCTATTAAAAAAAAAAAAAAGGAAAACAACAAGTGTTGCAGAGGACACAGAGAAATAGGAATACACAGCAATTGCTGGTGGCAACATAAAATAGTGCAAACACCGTGGAAGACAGTTTGGTGGTTCTTCCGAAAGATAAATACAGAACTCCATAAAACTCCATCAATTCTAGTAAGAGGCATATGACTCAAAGAATTGAAATCAGACACTAAAACAAACATTTGCATACCAGTGTTCACAGCAGCATTATTCACATTTGCCAAAAGATGGAAGCAATTCAAGTGTCCATAAACTGATGAATGGGTAAATAAAATGTGGTATATACAAACAATGGAATATTATTCTGCTGTAAAAAGGAATGAAGTCCTGTTACATGTGACAGCATGGATGGACCTTGAAGACATCATATCTAGTGAAATACACTAGACAAAAAAGAATAAATATTGCATGATCTCAATGATTTGAAATAATTAGAATAAATAAACTCATATGGTCTATATCTAGAATACAGGTTTCCAGAGAACAGGGTGGGACTAGGGAATGGGAAGTTGAGGCTTACAATATATAGGATTGCATTGTATAAATAAACTTCAATATGTTTATTTGTTCTCATCTGAGTTGTTTCCAGGTTTCCATTCTTACAAACACTGATGCTGTCAACATTCATAAACATAAGTCCAATATTTTGCCAAGAACTGAACTATGGAGTCATTGAGCATACATATCTTCAGCTCTACAAAATAAGGGTGAATTTGTGTTTTAACAATTTCATTGCCACCATTAGTGTCTGATGTTTCATGTTTTCACAAGTATTATGTGCTTTGTCTTGATTTTTACTCTTTCCTAGTCAGGTGGGTATAAAATGCTATCAAATTTTATTTTAATTTTTATTTTCTTGATTACAGTTACATTGACGATGTGCTCTTATATGTATTGGATAGTCAGATTTCTTCTTAAGCAACAATAACAAAAACCCTGCTCATGTCATGCTTTTTGGTCATGCATTTACCTATGAGGTTATTTGATTTTTTTTCTTACTGACCTTTAGAAGTGTGTATATCTAGACACTAAACATTTGGCAGTTATGTGTACTGAAAATATATATTAAAAAGTAAGCTCGTCGCAACTAAAAGAATAAAATACCTAGGAATAAATTTAACCAAAGAGACAAAAAACCTATATAAAGAAAACTACAAAAAACTGTTAAAAGAAATCACAGAAGACCTAAATAGATGGAAGGACATACCGTGTTCATGGATTGGAAGACTAAATATAGTCAAGATGTCAATCCTACCTAAATTGATTTACAGATTCAATGCAATACCAATCAAAATCCCAACAACTTATTTTTCAGAAATAGAAAAACCAATAAGCAAATTTATCTGGAAGGGCAGGGTGCCCCGAATTGCTAAAAACATCTTGAGGAAAAAAAACGAAGCTGGAGGTCTCACGCTGCCTGACTTTAAGGCATATTATGAAGCCACAGTGGTCAAAACAGCATGGTATTGGCATAAAGATAGATATATCGACCAATGGAATCGAATAGAGTGCTCAGATATAGACCCTCTCATCTATGGACATTTGATCTTCGATAAGGCAGTCAAGCCAACTCACCTGGGACAGAACAGTCTCTTCAATAAATGGTGCCTAGAGAACTGGATATCCATATGCAAAAGAATGAAAGAAGACCCATGTCTCACACCCTATACAAAAGTTAACTCAGGATGGATCAAGGATCTAAACATTAGGTCTAGGACCATAAAACAGTTAGAGGAAAATGTTGGGAGATATCTTATGGATCTTACAACTGGAGGTGGTATTATGGACCTTAAACCTAAAGCAAGAACACTGAAGAAGGAAATAAATAAATGGGAGCTCCTCAAAATTAAACACTTTTGTGCATCAAAGAACTTCATCAAGAAAGTAGAAAGACAGCCTACACAATGGGAGACAATATTTGGAAACGACGTATCAGATAAAGGTCTAGTATCCAGAATTTATAAAGAGATTGTTCAACTCAACAACAAAAAGACAGCCAACCCAATTACAAAATGGGAAAAAGACTTAAACAGACACCTACCAGAAGAAGAAATACGGATGGCCAAGAGGCACATGAAGAGATGCTCAATGTCCCTGGCCATTAGAGAAATGCAAATCAAAACCACAAGGAGATATCATCTCACACCCACCAGAATGGCCATTATCAACAAAACAGAAAATGACAAGTGCTGGAGAGGATGCGGAGAACGAGGCACACTTATCCACTGTTGGTGGGAATGTCAAATGGTGCAACCACTGTGGAAGGCAGTTTGGCGGTTCCTCAAAAAGCTGAATATAGAATTGCCATACAACCCAGCAATACCATTGCTAGGTATCTACTTAAAGGACTTAAGGGCAAAGACACAAACGGACATTTGCACACCAATGTTTATAGCAGCGTTATTTACAATTGCAAAGAGATGGAAACAGCCAAAATCTCCATCAACAGAAGAGTGGCTAAACAAACTGTGGTATATACATACGATGGAATATTATGCAGCTTTAAGACAAGATAAACTTATGAACCATGTAATAACATGGATGGACCTAGAGAATATTATGCTGAGTGAATCCAGCCAAAAACTAAAGGACAAATACTGTATGGTCCCACTGATGTGAACGGACATTCGAGAATAAACTTGAAATATGTCATTGGTAACAGAGTTCAGCAGGAGTTAGAAACAGGGTAAGACAATGGGTAATTGAAGCTGAAGGGATACAGACTGTGCAACAGGACTAGATACAAAAACTCAAAAATGGACAGCACAATAATACCTAATTGTAAAGTAATCATGTTAAAATACTGAATGAAGCTGCATCTGAGCTATAGGGTTTTTTTTGTTTTTGTTTGCTTGTTGGTTTGTTTGTTGTTGTTGGTTTTTACTATTATTACTACTTTTATTTCTTTTCTTTATATTAACATTTTATATCTTTTTCTGTTGTGTTGCTAGTTCCTCTAAACTGATGCAAATGTACTAAGAAACAATGATCATGCATCTATGTGATGATGTTAAGAATTACTGAGTGCATATGTAGAATGGTATGATTTCTAAATGTTGTGTTAATTTCTCTTTTTTTTTTTCTTTCCGTTAATAAAAAAATAAAAAAATAAAATAAAATAAAATAAAATAAAAAAAGTAAGCTCGGGCTGTACAACAGTGGCTCAGTGCCAGAATTCTCGTGTGCTATCCTGGAGACCTGGGTTGGATTTCCAGAATTCTCGCCTGCCCATGCAAAAAAAAAAAAAAAAAAGTAAGCTCTATGAAGGCAACTCCCTCTGTTTCGTTCACTTATATATCCCCAGACCCTAGTACAATGTCAAATACATAGAGTGCTCAATGAAAATGTATTGAATGAACAGAATTTTTACATTTAATAATGTAATGCATTCATATTTGAGATCACGTATCGAGAGGTCCTTCATTATCCTGAGGGCATAAAGATAATTTCCTACATTTTCTTCTAAAATGGTTAGCTTTCGTATTCACATGTACATTTATTTTTTTCCTTTAATCCTCCTGGAATTGAATCTTGCATATCATGTGAGGTGAGAAACCAATTTCAAAGTTTATCCAATTGGATAAACAATTATCTGAGCATAATTAATACATAACTATCTTTCCCCAGTGGTTGTCAAAATAGCCTATTTTGTATATCCATTTTCCATGTAAGAGTAAAAATACATCTGTGTTCTCTACTGCTCTATTAGCCTATTTTCTGTTTCCAACCCAATTGTTATCAATACCTGACTAACTACGGTTTTGTAATAATACTTGATACTACAGGTGTTAGTTAGATTCAGTTGTCAACTTGGCCAGGTGAGCATACCTAGTCTTGTTGCTGCGGACATAAGCCAATGGTACGTGAACCTCATCTGTTGCTAATTACATCTGCAGTCGGCTAGGAGGCATGTCTGCTGCAATGAGTGACGTTTGACTTAATTGGCTGGTGCTTAAATGAGAGATCGCAGCGTAGCACAGCCTAACCAGCTTGGCATTCCTCATCTCAGCACTAGCAGCTCAGCCCAGGCCTTTGGAGATGCAGAAAGAAGTCACTCCGGGGAAAGTTGTTGGAACCCAGGGGCCTGGAGAGAAGACCAGTAGAGACCATCCTGTGCCTTCCACATAAGAAAGAACCTCAATGGAAAGTTAGCTGCCTTTCCTCTGAAGAACCAACAAAATAAATCCCCTTTTATTAAAAGCCAATCCGTCTCTGGTGTGTTGCATTCTAGCAGCTAGCAAACTAGAACACTACACAAGGTGTATAATCACACTCTATTCTTCATATTCTTCAGAAGTAGCTTTGTCTTTCTTGTCTCGTTGCTATTATACAATTTAATAATAAGCCTCAAGTTCCTTTAAAAAAAGAAATGATTGGAATTTTGAACACTACAGATTAAATGCGAAGAAAAATAATGAGTCTTTTTATCAAGGAGAAAGTATATTTGTGTCCATTTTTGGTCTACATAGTTGTCCTTCGATATTAGTTTTTCAACTTTTGCAGTTAGGTCTTGTGTTTTCCTGATTAGTATTATTTTTAAGGACCTTATACTTTTGTAAATAATGTGTAAATTGTATTATTTTACAAATTACAATTTGTGTTTGTAGTTAGTGTATAAAATTTCATTGATTTTATAGCTTCATCATATATCTATTCACTTAGCAAAGATTAGTTCTACTAATATGCACCATCTTCGAAGTACAAAAATTCTGATATATTGTTGAAAAAAGCAGAATTGATTATTATCTGAATCTTCTTTCTTATAGGAAGAAACTTTGCTTTAAGTTTTTTTAAAAAATAATTTCTATAAGATTTAGGAAGTTGCTTCTACTTGTTAAAGACAAAGATTTGAATGGATGTTTACTATATCAAATACTTTTCTCAGCATCTATGGAGATAATTTTTTCTCTTGAATCAGTTAATGTGATGAATTTTATTCGATCTTCTAATGCTGTATCTATCTTGCTTACCACAGATAACCTCAACTTGCTCATGAGTTATTATCTCTTTCATATATTGCTAGATTCAGCTGGCTAACATTTGGCTGAGGGGTTTTATAAATTTATTCAAAAGACAGATTTGCTTGTACCTTTCTTTTTTTATACCACTCTGGCATGGTTTGGCTATCAAAGCGATATTTGCCTCATAGAGGAAAGCTTTTTTTCTCTACCCAGGAAGATTTGCATAAAATTGTAATGATCTTTTTCTCTAATGTTTTCCCAGATTCCCCTTTCCTCCAAGAGAGAATATTATTTACTTATTTAAATTAATGTAATTTTGGCTTGCTGTTCCTTTTTATCAGTTTTTAGGAACTTGCCCATATTATATATGTTTTCAAAAGTACTGACACAGATTTGGTGAAGAAATTGTCTTATTTCTCTAAAAAAGTTTCTGCTGCTTATATGGTAATCTTACCACCATTTTTATATTTAATGTTATTCTATTTATGCCTCTCTACATTTTCCCTCACAGAAATGGGCCCATTTGACTATTTTTTTCCAAGAGAAACTTTTACTTTAAAAAAAAAGTATTTGTTTTGCATATTATGCTTCTAATATCTCTAACTTTCTTCATTATTAAATTTGATTATTGGCTTATTTATTTTTAGTATTCCATGTTTTTAAAAGCAACTGCTTAAGGCTGTATGTTTCTCTTGGATCACCATTTCACCTGCATATTCATATTGAAACAAAAACCACAAATAAAAAGCAGGAGTTTAATTATCATTCAGTTCAGACCTAAGGATTTAAAAATTATATTACATATAGTATATTATTATATAGTATTGTATATAATACATTAATATATATAATATAGTATATATTATATTAAGTATTTTTCCTTAAAATTCTCTTGGCGGTGACAGTTACATAGACTTTTCTTGTTTTGATGCTCATGACAGTTTTGAAGAGAATTGTTCAGGTACTCTACAGGATGTCCCTCAGTTGAGATTTGTCTGATATTTTCTCATGATTTGACTGGGTTTATGGGGTTTAGAAAGAAGTTTAGACATAAAGTGCCATTTTCATATCATTTCATGGGTACATACTGTCAACATGACCTCTCACTGTTTTTGTTGAACATGATGACCTGGCTAAGATAGTATATGTCAGGTTTCTCTACTTTAAGGTTACTTTTTCCATGTATTCTATAACATAATCTTTGGAAGAAAGTCACTAAACTCAAGTAGTGGTGTGTTATATTCCATCTGCTTGAGTGCAGGTTATTTACCTAAATTAGTTGGAATTTTGTTTGCATGGAAGAGTTGTCTCTTCTCCCTCATTTATTTATTAAATTATCATTATATATCAATATGGACACATAGATATTTATTTTATTCATTGGGTTATAATCCAGTACTTCTTTGTTTATTTTTTTGTTCAAATTTTTCAGGTTTGCCCTCTTAAGAATATTTACTCCTTACTAAGTATCTCTGTCTTTTAACTGGTATATTTTGATGGTTCATTTTCTTTTCTTGATGGCTCATTTTTAAATGAAAGTTTTCCCTAATAATACAGATTATGAAACTTTCACTTTTCTTTGGTTAGTATGTCTGTTCTAGTTTGCTAGCTGCCAGAATTCAATATACCAGAAACAGAATGGCTTTTAAAGGGGAATTTAATAAATTGCTAATTTACAGTTCTAAGGCCAAGAAAATGTCTCAATTAAAACAAGTCTGTAGAAATGTCCAATCAAAGGCATCAGGGAAAGACACATTGGTTCAAGAAGGCCGATGAAATTCAGGGTTTCTTTCTCAAGTGGAAAGGCACATGGTGAACACAGTCAGAGTTTCTCTCTCATCTAGAAAGGCACATGGCGAACACAGCAGCATCTGCTAGCTTCTTCTCCTGGCTTCCAGTTTCATGAAGCTCCCTGGGAGATGTTTTCCTTCTTCATCTCCAAAGCACTGACTGATGGATTCTCTGATTCGTGGTGCTGCAGCATTCTCTACTCTATCTGAATCTCCCATTCTCCAAAATGTTTCCTCTTTTACAGGACTCCAGTAAACCAATCAAGACCTATCCGAATGGGTGGAGACATGTCATCCCTAATCCAGTTTAACAACCACTCTTGACTAAATCACATCATCCAGGGAGATGATCTGATTACAGTTTCAAGCGCACAGTCTTGAATAGGGATTATTCTACCTTTATGAAATGGGATTTTGATTAAAACATGGCTTTTCTAGGGAGCATATATCCTTTTAAACCAGCACAATGTCTGATACTGTTTTGAATTATTTTACTTTCAATCTTTTTTTTTGCATGTGTTTTATGCCTGCTTTATAAACTTCATATTTTATTCCAGTATAATTCGCAATTTCTTTCACTTGGTGAATATCTGTGGGTTTTATTTTGATATAGGTCTATGAGTTATATTGTACTTCTCAGATCAGGGGATACCTCACTTCAAGATCAGAATCTTCTTTCTCTCTGTCTTTTCTAGTCTTTCTCACTGAAATGCTGATTATTTATTTAGGATCTTATTATATCTTTCACGTTTCCCATTGTGTATACTTTATCATGGCTAATTTCCTCATGTTTATGATACACTTCAAAAATATTTTCTTTTGTTATGATTAGTCCTATATAATTCAGGTATGATCATCTTCATATGATGTCCTATTGAGAATATGACATTTGAGCAAACTACTGAAGGAATATAGAGGGATAGCTATGAGGAAGAAGAACATTCAAGGTAGACCGAATAGCCAGTATAAGGGATCAGAGAGAGAAATGAGCCTAATATGTTTGAAAAAGTACAAGAAGACCTGCATGGCTTAAAAAAATAAAAAAATAAAAAAAAACATAGAAGGGAAAGTGGGGATCAAGAAAGAGTTACTTTTGTTTTTCAAGATAAGAGAAATAACAGCATGCATCAGTAAGTATGATCCAGTAGAAAAAGAAAACTGATGTTGGAGAGGGAGGAAATATTTGCTAGAGTACTGTCCTTGAGTGGGCAAGAGAGGAAGGAAGTCTCATGAGGGAGACTTTAAAAATGAGGTTAAAAAAAATGTAGCATGGTGTCTGATGATGTAGGGCCTTGTAGAATAACTTAAAGACTTTAGCTGAGAGAAATGGGGAGCCACCAGAGAGTCAAGTAGCATGGCGTGACTTAATTTTAAAAGAATCTGGCTGCTTTGTTGAAGATAGACTGTAGGAAGACATGAGTGGAAGCAGGGAAAGCAGATAGGAGGTAACACAACTCAGACGTAAGATGGCAGCAGTGCAGATGCTACAAAATGGTCAGAACCTGGATGTATTTTAAAGGTAGAGCAAACGATACTTCCTGTTGGATGGCATATTAACTAGTAGAGAAAAAAGTAATAAACAGATGAAATACAATTTCAAGATTTCTGGCCTAGACCACTGCAAGAACAAAGTTGCCATTGTTTGAGATGGGGAAACGGGGTAAAGTAGAATTGGCAAGGTGTAGGAGTTAAGCTTAGGGAAAAATAATTTTGAGGTGAGTAAAAACATCTACATGAATAGGGCAAGAAGAAATTTGGGTATAAAAGCTCAAAGATGAGGACATAGCTGAGATATAAATTTGTGGTATATGCTAATGAACCTTGCATGAGGGCAGGGAGAAAAGACAGAAAAAGGAAGGACAAAGGCAGGAGCTTTGAGGAAATCCAGTATTAAGAGAACCAGAAGAATAGGAAAAAACGTGACGGAGTGACGGAGACTGAAGGTAGAAATAAAACAAAATACAACGTGGAAGTCAATAAAAATATTTTAAGAAGAGAGTCATCAATTCTTTCAAATGATATCCTCAAGTTGAGATCTGAGAGTTGTCTTTTGGATGTAGCAATGTGGAAGTCATTGATAACTTTGACAGAGACAGCTTGATAGTGTAGTGAGGATAAACGTTTGATTGCAATGGACATAAGAGAAAATGGGAGGAGAATAACAAAGACAGAGCATGGTTAGTTATTTCAAGAAGTTTCTGCGCAAAGGGGAGCAGAAAAAACCTGCAAAACATAGAGGGGGGGGCGGGCCATGGGGGCTCAGCAGGCAAGAATGCTCGCCTGCCATGCCAGAGGACCCGGGTTCAATTCCCGGTGCCTGCCCTTGTAATAAATAAATAAATAAATAAATAAATAAATAAATAAATAAATAAAAATAAATAAAAAAAAACATAGAGGGGAAAGTGGGGATCAAGAAAGAGTTGCTTTTGTTTTTCAAGATAAGAGAAATAACAGCATGCATCAGTAAGTATGATCCAGTAGAAAAAGAAAACTGATGTTGGAGAGGGAGGAAATATTTGCCAGAGTACTGTCCTTGAGTGGGCAAGAGGGGAAGGAAGTCAGTGCACAGGTGGAGGCTTTGGTTGTCAGGACATCGTATCATGCTACAAAAGATGTTAGGTACAAGACTGATAACAGAAGGGGCTTTCTTAATGATTGTGATTGTGTTTTCTATGTCCTTGGTGAATTGTGTGGTTCAGTGGCAAGGAGAATGATGCATTCAATTTAATGAAGTTCATAATTTTGACAAGCAAATACAAAAAAAAAAAAAAAACAGAGAAGGAAGCAATTGCAGTAATTACAAATGGAATTTGGCTCTAACTTCTCTTCATTTTGAAATTTTATTTATTTTTATTTTTTTGCATTTCAAATGGGGTTATTTTACATTATATGTCTGATAATATCAAAACCTGAAATAATGTTGCAAAATTGTTTCTTGTTGCTGGTGACTCATGCCTACACTAGTTTATTTCCTCATAAAACAGTAATTATTACAATTATTATTGTTATTTTATATTGGTTGAAGTAAATATGTGTGATACTGAGAGAACTGATTTTCACATGTTTACCTCCAGAGACAATCTGCCTTTTCTTCTTTTGCTTACCAGCTACTTAACTGGTACAATTTTAATTTAATGTATTGTTAGAGGTTTCCATGACTGCATGGGTAGTGTATATTTGAATTCCACACCTGTTTTTGAGGAGGTTGGTTATTGCAAATTATCCAAAAGAGACAATTATTACTGTGCCCTGTGCAACTCTGATTTAATTAATAGGATTTTCCTTATTTTCTTGGTCACCTGAAAATGCTTTTAGGGGTATGCATTTTAGTCAATTATTCAGCATCTAATTATACTAATTTAGGAGCGAGTTTTAGCATATCTAGTATGCCACATCTTCAGAAAAACATTGCATTAATTGAGTTTTAATCATGGAGATCCTGAGGGCTCTATGGTCAAATCTAGCAGGCTTACAGGAATAGGAATCAGCCTAGAGCTATAGTTTTAGGAGTTATCAGCATACAAATGAGAGTGCCAGTTGTACAATGAAAAGTGGTCATTTAAGGGACATTCTTAAAATCTATGGAGAGGCAGAGACTATAACAAGCCAGTGGCATAAGGGCTATGATGAATATATGCCCTAGGTAAGATGGGAGCATCAAGAAGTTTCATTTGGTCTATTTTACAAGGAGTGGAAAGATTTTTGTAAGTGATGAGAGCAAAGCTGTGTTCTTCAATGTATATGTATCTGTAAGCAATGTACATTTTCAAGAGGGCTGGTTGTGATAAAAGTTCTTCAACGGACCTAAAGTACATGCATCTTTAAGTTTTGCATGACTTTTAAATTTACTTCTAAGGAAATATTATTTTAATGTTGAAAAGGATACACATTTTCTTCCACACAAAGCTCTTCAT
Source organism: Tamandua tetradactyla (assembly GCF_023851605.1). NCBI lineage: Eukaryota > Metazoa > Chordata > Mammalia > Pilosa > Myrmecophagidae > Tamandua > Tamandua tetradactyla. The sequence continues at coordinate 62,689,123 of NC_135334.1, read as the reverse complement.
AATCTGGCCCCTTTTTATGTTTCTGCCTTATTTCTTACTAGCATTGCCTGCAAAGGAATAGCCCATGCACTCATCTGCCTAAGGCTATTCGGATAGCTTTTTCCCATACATTTACCAGACTATTCCAACTCACCCTCCAGAAATGAAATTAGATTTTCTTCTTCAATAGCTGATACATTTTCTTTGCTTACTTCTACTATATTCTAGACATATTTTACTTCGATTCTGTTCGTCTGTTTTCTAATCTGTGACTTTATTCTCTGATGTGCACCATACTACTGAATGATATTAGATACTCAATAAATATTTGTGGATTTGAAAGAATGTATGAATTAATGAGTATTGATCACAGTTTGACTATATCACTAACTCATTTTCTCAGGTGGAGCTCAGTCTATAGTCAAAATAGTTACTGCTGGACTGAACTATACAAATGCTGAATAACAGCAAGGGCTTGGTGTCAGATAGTGTCAGAAACTGAACTCTGAAGGTGGTTTGAGTGACAACAGGGAAAGAAGCTAATGTTCTGAATCTTGAAAAACAGATGATGTAATAACATTTAGAGCCATAAGCAGCAACTGTACTTCGGTTTAGCAATTTAGGGGGACACAATTTATATGATTTAGAATTACTTTTTTGTTTGTTTGTTTTAAATATTTTTATTGATAAATCTTAACACACAAATATTCTATACATGGTATACAATCAGTGACCCATGATATCATCACATGGTTGTATATTCATCACCATGATAATTTTTTAGAACATTTGTATCACTCCAGAAGCAGAAATGAAAAGAAAAAAGAAAAAACTCATAATACCATATCCCTTATTCCTCCCTCTCATTGACTATTAGTATTTTCATCTACCCATTTTACTTTACACTTTGTCCTCCCTATTATTTATTTCTTTTTTTTTTTTTTTTTTTTTTTTTACTCATCCATCCATAGCCTGGATAAAAGGAGCAACAGACACAAGGTTTTCACAATCCCACTGCCACATTGTAAAAACTATATCATTATACAATTGTCTTCAAGAATCAAGGCTCCTGGAACACAGCTCTATAGTTTCAGGTACTCTGGTCCAGCCACTTCAATACATTATAAACTAAGAAGGGATATTTATGTAATGCATAAGAATAACCTCCAGGATAATCTCTCAAATCTATTTGAAATCTCTCAGCCACTGACATTTTATTTTGTCTCATTTCTTTCTTTTCCCTTTTAGTCAAGAAGGCTTTCTTAATCCCTTGATGTTGGGTCCCAGCTTATCACAAGATTTCTGTCCCACATTGCCAGGGGGATTTACACCCCTGGGAGTCATGCCCCACCCGAGGTAGAGGGGGAGGACAGTGAGTTCACTTGCTGCATTGGCTTAGAGAGAGGGGCTACATCTGAGCAACAAAGGAGATTCAGCGCTACTTTGAAAAGGCTGGACGCCTTTACTCATTTGTGTTACACATTATCTTATAGGTTCCATGTGCTGCCTGATATAACCTTACAGGTAATGCTCCCCTATGGTTCAATGAAAACTTTAGTTCCCCCACAGGAGAAAAAACTTAATATTCAGTATGTGCACTGCAAATATTGAGTTATATTAAATATTTCTTGAGCAGCCAGTCTTAATGGAAGAATCCAGATTATAACATCATTTAAAAAAAGAAAACTCTCACTTACTTCTTGCTTTTATGAGTCACTGTAATTCCCACACCATTGTAATAGGTATTTGAGTAAAAGTAAAAGATGGTGTTTTAGCTGGTTGCAGGTCAAGCTGGATTGGGAGATAATGTTTACCTGTATCATTCTGCCACAGGAAATAAGTGCAACATGCATTTAATTCTCACCACAACACTATAGGATAATTATTTTTACTATATACAGATTTTTTTCTGTAAGAAAATAAGTTTCAGGAAAAAAAAATAATAGGCCACGGATACAGAGCTTGCAAGTACCATAACTCAGGAATCATTTGGAGAATGGCGAATGATAATAGCAAATGCCTTCAGCTTTCTTTATCTATACGTATCTGAGCTCTGCTGCTACGTTCTAAGCTAGAGTTCTAGACCGCCAGTTCACCCTTTCTGCTCCCAGGACATCTGATATAGAATTCAAAGCCTTTACCAACAGTCCAAATTGCAGTTGGATGCTTTTATGATTCTAAACTCTGCCATAGCTGGCCAAGATCACTAGAACCTGAAAAAACTGCTTTTAGGCTCTACATGCTATATGAATTTGGCAAGTTTCTCAAATTCCCTTTATATTATCTGTGAAACAGGACTTGTGACAGATACAGTGCCCAACATGTAATAAATATTTTTAAATGGACAATTTCATAAATGATTTAATAAGGCTCTGTGTGAAGAAAATAGCACAATGCCTCCTGCTTAATAAGTGCTCAATTAATGATAATTGTTAGTTATTATTTTTAATAGCACAATACAGGAATAAAATTGGTATTTTATGACAGTAGAAAATAGAGCAAGTCTTAGCTCGCCAGTTTTTAAGTTATAAAAAAATGAAGAAATATTTACATTTATCTGAAAGTAGAAAGGAAGGCATTATATGGAAATCTGATTTTGTATCTAAAATATACCAGATCATCTCACTCAATAACTTATGTGGATCTGACTGTATATGCATGTTCTTCTCTAACTCTCCCATGAATATCACAAATATAGAGCTAAAACAAAACTGGGGGGTGGATAATTAAGTACAATGCCTTCTCATTACACAAGAAGGAATTGAGGCACAAAGGCACTGGATAACTTTTCTTACGTTACACAGCCGACTAGAGTTTACGTCTAAATAAGTCTGACACATTTTATAGCTGCTCACTAGGCTTGTGTAGTTGATAACATCTTTTACCTTTCAAACATTCCAATCCAATGAAACAGCCATTAGTTCAGTGGTCCTAAAATCAACTGGAAATATCTCTGACCTATGCTTTGATGAATATGACCTAAAGCATTTTCAAAGAGATTCTGTGTGATTATGTTCATAGAGATTATTTTGGATGCATAAGACCATCTCTCAAAGATAAGGAGACTGTTTTGTCCATTTGGCTGACAAGAAGTGATTTTAAATTGTTTCATAACAAGCAATTTAAAAGGAGTATTTTGAATTCAAAGACTTTTCAATACGAGTTCGGTGATATGTGAATGAAGAGAGAAACTGTGAATAGATGACACGTAGGATAAAGAAAATCACTTGAAAGAATAATTTTACTCTTTTGCAAACACTATTTTGTTGATGTTTTTAATATGAAAATCACTGAAATGTCTGTCATTTTAATGGTCTACATTGACAACTCAAAGTCATATCTTGCTAATATTTTTATTTATATTTCTATCAACCCCCATCACCATGTCTGTAATTTGCATTTTTCCTGACTTTGTTACCAAGATGTAATATAGCTCAATGGCTACAGTCTTGGTTGTAGCATATAGAAAAAACATAGGTTTTAAACGGATGTAATCTGATTCCATTCACTATCACCACTATTTTTGGTGAAACTATAAGCAGGATATGTAAATGCAATTTGGCAGGAATAGTAGCCACAATGACTGTTATTGACTATGAATTTTAGCAGTTCTTAGGAAAAATATATATATACCTCCTCTTACTAACTTAGACTGCTCTCTCCAGCCTTCTACCACTTACTGATGTTTATAAGAAAAATAAACAGAAGAGCTGTTTCAAGCACATGGAATAATTGTATCTAAAGCCTCAGTAAAATTTCTGTCCTGAATCCTTACTTTCATTCCTGCTTGATGAACAGCAATGGATAACCTATTGAAAAAGAAAAAGATCCCCCTTTCCTTTATTTCATAAAACTCAGAGCCTAAAGATATTAAGCCATTACATGAATATTTACTGAGGACTTAGTTTACATTGATCATGGGCTGAGTCCTCCAAATACATTAATAAAAGAGAGGATTCTTCTCTCAAGAATCTTTTTCTTCCCATGAAATTTAGATTTATAAAACAGGTAGTACTTATAGTGGTTGTATGGACAAAATCACAGCCTTAGTTTTCCTGAGCAGATATGACAAATACCACATAACGGGTTGGTTAAACAGAGGGAATTTACTGTCTCACAGTTATGAAGTCAGGAGAAGACCAAAACAGAGGCATCATTAAGGCTTTGCTTTCTTCAGTGGGTAAGATTCTGGTGCTGGTCGCCTCACATCATACGGCAATGTCTTCTCCTTTCTCTTCTGGATTCCATCGACTTTGGGCTTTCAGCTCCTCACCTCAACTTTTTCAAACTATGTCTGGATTTCTTCTTGTAAAGAACTCCAGTAATCCATATTAAGATCTAACCTCATTCAGTTGGGCCATACCTTAACATGTTCAAGACATCCAGTTTGCAATGGGTTCATTCCTACAGGAATGAGGATCAACATTAAGAACATGTCTAAATTTGGGTACACAACTCAATCTAACATGGTCAGTAAAAACTTAGAGTGCTCAAATATAGGTGTGATATCAGGGAAAGGTCCCAAAAGAGATGGAGCTGAAGGTGGTATGAGGGTTTTCTAGAGTGACAAGAATGGGACAATAATCCAGGTCAAAGCTTAAAGATAAGCCTTTTTTTCCACATCGCATGAAGCCCGGAAGAGTAGACATGCTCATTGTGAGGATACACTAAAGCAGTCTATAAAGTGCTAAATTTTGCTTGAAATCTGACACGTTTCTTTTCTTCTACTTTCAATTTCCAAGACCCTCAATTCATCATTTGGTCATGTTTCCTTGTTCTCCCTTTTATCCCAACATTTGTTTCAAATAAATCTCCACACTGTGATTATAAAGTCACTGCCTGTTTCACACTATGCTGAGGATGCTATTTTTACACAACTATTTTTCTTTCAAAACTGTCTTCTTTGAGGCATTATTTAAAGACTGCATTCTGACACAGAGGAATTCTAGCTCCATAGCTGATCTCATTCATAATAGCCTGTCCATGGTAGGTCGAATTATATACCCCAATGAAAAACATGTTCTTAATCTCAATCAGCAATCTTGTCAGGGTGAATTCATGTATAAATAGGGCCTTTAGAAGATGTTAATTTTAGTTAAGGGGTCACCCAAATGAATCAATATAGGTGTTAATCTCATCACTATAGTCCTTTATATGTAGAAGAAATTTGGACACAGTGAGTCAGAAAAGGCTACACTAGAAGAAGTCAGAATGCAGTGGAAACCAGAAGAGCAGAAACGAGGACAGAGAGGTGGCCATGTTACAGGAGGCAGTGATGCAAGCCAAGGAACCCCTAGATTGCTGCAAGCCAGTGCCAGAGTGTTATAGTCTTCAAGAGAAACGATTGCCTTGCTGATGTCCTGATTTTGGACTTAGAGACTTTCAAACAATGAGCTAATAAATTCCTGTTAAGCCAACCCATTTGAGATATATCATAGCAGCTTGACAAACTAAGATACTGTCCTCTATGTATAATGAAGCAATGTGACAATATGGCAGTGATGGAATGGAGACATTTTCAACTGATTCTTCCAGTCCAATGTGGACAATGCTGTCTATTTTTCTTGTGCATGTTGTGTTTCCTACAATTTCATGCAAAAAATAACAATTTGCCTATGTGAAAGTTCTCCTAATATCAGTTTGGCCTGTCAGTCAAAAGTTAACCATTGCAGATAAATCTTTTAGCAGGCAAGTTGGCAAAGCAGATCTATATTTGCAAACTGTTCACATGATTCTACTATCTAGTTGCTTCATGCCCAAATCACAGTATATGAAATACTTCAGCCAAATAATTCTAAAACTGATATTTGTAGGTAATGTAGTCGATGGTACTTCTCAGATTTCCTTACAAGTGCCTGGCTAGCATAGATATTTTTAAGAATGTGCTCATAGATTACAGGTTTATATGTGTATGTCAATACACAAGGAAAAAGAAACATCTTCCTGCACTTCTATATCCTCCATATATCAGTCTTCCGGAATATTCTGGAGACCAGCACACACTTGTTCACTTGAATATACATTGTAAAGCTTAAAACTTGAAGACATATTCTTGCATCAATATACTAGACAAGAAAAAGAAAAGAGAGGGAGTCACAGGTAAGTAATTACTTAGATATAATGAAGGAAGAGTAGGGCACTAAAACTAACCAGGAAGGAAATGAACCCTGAAAGCCCTTCATCTGTTAATATCTCACCAGTAGCAGTCTCCCATTGGCTCATGTGGAGTGCAGAGAAGTATGAGATGAGACACATACATTAGGAGATATAGAAAAATTAGAGTGATTCCAGGATTTTTAAACCTTTTACAAAACTGAGGTTTCAGAGTATTAAGTTGTTCAGAGACAGATGATGAATTTGGTTTAGATACATTTTGTTTGAAGAAACACTTTGACTTGTAGATGGGCATTTCTAGCAGGCAGTTGGCAAAGCGGATCTATATTTGCAAACTGTTCACATGGTTCTACCATCTAGTTGCTTCATGCCAAAATCACAGTATATGAAATACTTCAGCCAAATAATGCTAAAACTGACATTTGTATGTAATGTATTTGATGGTACTTCTCAGATTTCCTTACAAGTGCCTGGCTAGCATAGATATTTTTAAGAATGTGCTCATAGATTACAGGTTTATATGGTCAGAAGCAAAATCTCCTGAAACAAGATAGTAAATTTCTAAGGCAAAGAAAACAGATGGTGAAGACTTCTGAAGGCCATTTTAGAGAAACATTAATTTCTTTCCAGATATGCAAGCAAATGGAAAACCCACAAGAAATTTTCCCAAATGCTCATTGTAAAAAATATTGTATTCAACTAATGTGTCTTTTTGTTACTTTTCATATATATTTAATCAAACCAATGCTTAATATCATATTTATAATTAACCTAAAAGTGATTAAAAATGTAAACCAATTTTAAGGAAAGACAATATGAAGGTGGAGGCATTATTTTGGAGCTTCCAGACACTATCACTCCAGTAAAAAAGGAGAAAAAAATAATAAATCACATATATTAATTGCATGATGTTTTCAATAGATTTTTAAAATTTTAAATGAATAAATTGATGCTTTTTCTATTACTGTAATCCATGCAGTCTTAAATTTTATTTTCTAAGTATTAGTTTGAAGATGTGTTAGTTTATTCAATTTTGAATACTCAGTGTGTCAGAATATACACAAAAAAATTATATCGATTATCTCATGAAATCCTCACAAACACCCAATATTGTAAATTATCATAATTATTCCTAATTTAAAATAAAGTGAGAATCCAAGTTCTAGATTCCAGTGATTATGGGATAGCTTGGATAGGCTGAACCGTCTGCATATAACATGTATAGAATCCAAGCAACAATAAAAACTAAAACACTGGAATGTCACTGAAAGCACAGAGAATCTGGAAGAGAATCTGCCTTGGAAAACAAAAGTGCAACCTGTGTGATTTGTAACTCTGCAGTCTATTGCGAAGAAGACTCTACAATCCTCAAAATGTGAAGGACAGAAAGCCACAATCTTTCTGGCTTGAGGTGTCAAATAACAGAATTCAGGGCTGATATAACAGTTCATGTGTGTGTGTGTGGAGTGGGGAGGGTGTTGGAGTAGCAGAGGAAGAAATCATCAATACCTGTGTATAATGTTAGGAAAAGAAATATTTTATGCAGCTTCCTGCTTCCAGTAAAGGACACAGAGTTTGAAATTTGATTCTAGCCATGTTAGGGATGTCTACTATAATTCCTAGAGCAACCACAGGAAAAATAATGCTAAATTATGGCTAAGAGCTCATAGAGGAATAAAAAATGAAGTATTAAAATAGACTCACTTAACCTACCTATCCCCTCATAAAATAGGCAAGTAATGAAGGACAAAAGAACAAAGAATAGAAACAATAACAATGACAATAACAATAATTACATTATATGTCAATGAACTAAATACTCAAAATAACAGATAGTCAGACTGAAATAATGGTAAGCCACAATCATATGCAGCTAACAAAAATACATGTTGAGTGGCAGAATTCTTGCCTTCCATGAGGGAGACCCGGGTTCAATTCCCAAACCATGCACCCCAAAATAAACAAAGGAACAAACAAACAAAAATACACATTGAATAAAAACATAAGTTTTTATTTGAGTAATGTAAGAAAAAGACATACCATGGAAGCAGTAGTTATGAAAGGGCAAAAGTGGATAAACCAATACAAGCCAAATTACACTGTAAGATAAAATATTACTAGAGATAAAGTGGGATGTAAAGATAAAATATGCAACCCAATGGGTAGAGATAATATTGTACATTTGTTTGAACCTAATTACAGAGTTTCAAATTTCAAGAAGCAAAATCAGATAGAAATAAATAAATAAGTGCAAAATCATATCTGACAATCTTTACCATTTTCCACTAATAGAATGAATCAATATGAAAATAGAGGATTTGAATTTCCAGGTCAAATATATTGCCCTAATTCAGATTAATAGAACACTATGCCCTCAAATTCAAAACGTACCATTTTATCAAGAGAACATTGAATAATTACCATGGTAGGCAATATAATAGGCCATAAAACAAGAGTCTATTAATCTAAGAAGAGTTAGCTTATTTCCTGATCACAACAGAAGTAAATTAGAAATGAATAACAATAAGATATTTAGAAAAGACCAATATTCAGTTAAATACTTCAAAGTAATATGCAGGTCAAAGAAAATCAAATAGGAAATTAGAAATGTTTCTTCTAATTTAAAAAACCTTCCAGTTTTACAATTTTTGCATAAAAAAATTTTTTATTAAGACATAACAATTTGTTAAGGGATATCTATAAAAAAAAAACCCCAGCTAATATCATACTTCATAGCAAAAGACTGGATATTTGCATCCAAGACCAGAAAAAAGAAGTATTTATTCTGAAATGGGGCAAGACATTGTCTTTAGAAGAACTAGACATTAAAATAGCATTATAGACATATTCCTAGCTTTAAAGGAAAACCTGTTGAAAGAATGAAAAGAAAATATGTAAATATGTAATCAAAGAACAAGCAGGGAGGAAATATCAAGAGAACAATGGAAACTGAAAAAAACTTTTAAAGATGAAAATTATAATAGCTAAGTACATTCACTAGGTATACTCAACAGCATATTGAGAAAATCAGAAGCAATAATATGTGAACTTGAAGACAGATCAGTAGAAATTATCCAAACCAAAGAACTGAGAGAAAAAACTTGATTATATGAAGTAAATTAGATTTACTTAACCAGATTATATTAAGTGGCCCAAATTTAAGTAATTTGAATTCCTAGAAGAGAGGAGAGAGAGAGAGAGAAAGAGAGAAAGAAAAAATAATTTAAAAATAATATCTGAAAACTTACTACATTTGGTGAATAATTATATATTATAAAGAAACATTGAAGAAGAGCTACATTTATGGTTCGTGAATTGATATGTCAAGTTCAGTGTTTGGAAAACTTAATAACACAGAGACATCAATTTGCCACAATAATCTATAGGTAGACAATTACTCTGATAAAAGTACCAAAGGGATGTGTATGCATATGTCCAAGAGAGGGCAGGGGGAAAAGATTTCTCTGTAGATCTCTCTTTATCTGGCTCAACTCTAAATGCCCACCATAAGGACTTTTAATCAAATTAATGCATTGCTACATACCAAAGGGACAAAGCCACAACTGTGTTCTTATTTGATGTCTCAGATGACTCAGTATAGCTACTTTTGAAGTAAGGATGCAATAGGAGCTATGAATGGAGGAAAGCCAGAGGGTCAGATACTTCAAACATTTTGTAAGTCAAGATAGCAAGGGCAAAAGCACTGTACAGTGGTGAAGGGAATGGGATGCGGGAGTCACAATGAAACGGGTTCGTTCTTGGCTTTTTCATTTGTTGTGTAAACCCAGGCAAGTCATTTAACCTCTGCAAACATTAAAGTTAAATCTACCTAATAGAGTCCTTTTAGGTTTCAATGAAATAATTTATGTACTATGCCTGGCACAGACAGACTGCTCAATAAATTATAGTAATGCTGTAAATACTTATGAGCAAAAATTCAGTATTCCAGCAACCACTTTATCAAAATGTCATTGTTAGCATCTTTAGAAACTAACACACTTATTGTGTTACCTTTAAAGATTTAATTTGATACATAAATCTCAGATTCATTTGTTTTCACTACAAGATTCCCTTATATGAGTAAATTACAATATAAATAAATCCATGAATGTCCACTGATGCTCCTGTCTGTGAAGTGAGCTGTTTTCCAGTGTCTCTTGCTATAATAAACAATATTTCTGCCAACATCCTCTAAGCTTAGCTGCTCTGTAGAGTATATCTCTAGAAAGGTTTATATGTGGATCTTGGTCTTTAAATAAGAATGCCAAATTTTTATCCAGTTTATACAACCACTGTCCAGGGCATAACCATCTCCTTGACCATCATAATAATATAGTTAATATAATCATATTTTGTATTTTTTCCAAATCTATGGGTAAAAGTTTTATATCTTTGCAATTTGTACTCTAATTTACCTGATTGCTAATGAGGGTGCACCATTTTTCCTTCACAGTTGTATTGCCTGCCCTGTTTATCTTATGGGCTCTATTTCACTGTTTACAGATTTTTCTTTTTTTTTTTCCAATGTTTTCCTTACTCATCAGTAGTCATATTTTTCTATACACTGGATACTAGTTATAAGTATTGTAAGAATTTATTCTCAGTAGTTTTTCCCTTTTGGTGTCTTTAAAAAAATTATTAATTTTAAGTTAATAAACTTGATCACTATAGACCTTACGTTTTGTGCTTCCCATCCTTTTTTTTCTTAAGAAAACATTCTGTGACATTTAGAATAATTAGATACTCCTATTGTCTTCTCAAAATATATAGTTCTATCTTTAATATTTCAGTCTTCAAACTCTACCACAGAGGAGGAGAAGAATAGAAAATGGGAGAAAATTCCGAGTCAGGAGAATGCAGAGAATAAATGAATAGGGTTCGTTTATTCATTTATTCTCTGCAAATATACAAATTTAGCTGCAAATTTTTAAAAAGCAAATTTAGCTGCAAATTTTTAAAAAGCACCACTGTGGAGAAAATTACTCCAGTTAATTCAACCATCAATGAGACCATCACTATGAACCAACGAGCATGCATGGTGAATAGCATGTTCAAGAATATGCTATTCTGTTCAAGAATAGTCTAAAATATGTTTTAAACACTTTATATGATTCATGTAAAACAATAGGAAAGACTTATCTTCAAATTGATTAATTATTTGAGCATTAAAGCTTAACAAAGTATCTTTAACCCAGATAGCAAGTTGTATTGGGAAAGTGAGACATTGGGTCTTGAGTTACAGTCCCACCACTGCCAAGAGCTATTTCATACCTCTGTCCAAAATATTTATCTGGAGCTCAGATTAGACTAGGTTTAAAGTCTCTTCCACCTCTAATTTTGTACTTTGGAAAATGTACAGAAATGGAATTCTTCATCCAAAGCTTGTCAGATAAATAAGGAATTAATGTCATGGACAATTAGATAATGGGTATATTGTAAAGAATTGCAAGTGTATACACAATTTTAAAAAGCCACAAATCACCCATAAAATTTTACAGGATTCTGAAATAACAGTTTGCTATCCAGCCCAGGAGAAGGAAGTAAAAATAGACTTCTTCAACCTTGACTTTTTGTAACATTACATCTTAGCCCCAAGGTTATTATGATTCTTATCTATCTATTTATTTACTTATTTATCTGCTGTTTTCATTGTAAATAGGGGGCAGTTGCATACCCTCCATACTCATTTATAGAAAAGATTAAAACTATAAATCATCGCAACTCATAAGCTGACTACTTGGAGTTAAACATCCAGCCCAGCACCAGGACTGATAGAGATTTATGAGGCTCAGACAGCTCCTCTCACACAACTTCAAAGAAATAAAAGGAAAGGAAAAGATTTCCAATTAACTCAGTGTCCATAGACAATTCTTATATAAACATATGGGACAGGCTACCTGAAGTACGAAACCTCTGGAATTGGAAGGAGGTGGCATGAGAAAGAGTCCGTGTGTACTAACCCTTGTCTCTTCTGTGTATTAAAATCTCAGTTAATTGAAGATACCTACTTTCCTGAAAACTTGTCCAACCATCAATAATCCATACTAATTTCCTACTCTCCTAATTTCTAACAGGTACTATGATTCATATTCAGGTATATAAGCCTGGTGTCACCGTCAAATCATATATTTGTTAAATAACATTTTAAGTTCTTTGGAAAGAACTATATATTTTTTCCTTTATTGTATGGCATTCAACATCTTGTTGTCCTCCATTTTCTAGTCTTGCAGAGTTTTGCAGAAATGAGCTAGTCCATTTATCCCTGAATTTAAAGTTAAACTACGTTTTTCTTACAGTTAGGTATGAGCATATAACCGAAGTCTGCCAGTGGAATATGGCAAGAAGTGACTCAGCATAGTATCTTCTTCATACTGCCTCTAATTGATACTACAATTAGATACTACAATTTTTCCTCCTTCCTAGTCCTTGGATAAGTTTTCTTTGATAGCTCTCTGTCTCCCCTTCTCCATTTTCCCCTTACTTTGTCTTTCCCTCTATGTCAGCATTATTTGAACCAAGCAATGTGAGATTTTAAAATGTCTTTATACACTGGGTTTCTAACTAAGAACATGTATAGTCAGAGAACCAAATGGTCGAGTCATCCTCTAAGAATATGGGAGATTTTGACGAAGAATGATTGGCCAAAACAGTCATCATCCCCAGTTTGGTGCCATTACGCACAAGTCAGAATATGTTTAATTAAATGAGCACAAGAGCTGGAAAGAGTCCATTTTGATGGCCTTCATGTCCTCTGGAAAATCTCTGACTCTTGTATTTCCCAGCAGGCCTTTCTCAGTGTTCACACTTTTTAAGCTTTCCTTGTGCAATTTCCCCTACTCATAGGGCTTTCAAATTTATATCTTTACATCAGACCACTCTCCTTTGATATACTACATCGCATACCAGGAATACTCAGTCATATGCTATCTTGACATCAGAAACTCACAGTCCTCAAAATGGAACTCATTGTCCTTCCCTGAAACTATGACCTATTTAATTTTCAACCTATGTAAGGGTATTGTATATATATTTCAAGACATTAATTGGAGATTTACCCTATATTTCTTTCTATTCCTTACCTCCCACATATCTAGTTAGTGATCAACTAAAGTCAAGTTTAGTTCATTAACATCTATTTTAACTATGACTTCTTTTACAACTCTATTACTTTTACCCTAAATGAGGCAATCAGACTCTCTTCCTTGGTTATGGTTATGGCTTCTAAAATATCTACATTAAGCACAGAAAAATTAGAAATATATCTGATACATTCACCCCCAACTACTATAATTGTCTTTTTATAGTGCAAATCCAACTGCCTCCTCAGTTTTTAAACACTCACTCAATAGTTTTCCATTGCCTACTGCAGTGGTTTGCAAAATTTTCTTAAATATAAAATTCTTTTCAAAATAACGTTAGAGAGCACCTAAAAAATTAATAGATAAAAAGCTTTCAAAGATAAGAAAGTATATATAGTGAAATTTAGGTTTCAAAACACCCAAAATCCACATTTTTAATTTAAACTTGTTTAGCAAAAAGGATTACAGCAATCTCCACAGAAGTTATCAGCACTTCTTTAATTTATACAAAACAAAGAGAGAGAAAAAGAACTAAGTTGACTTATGTTCAATACATACTAAAATATGAAGTAAGTATAAATTAGGAATCATTACTGTTTAAAACATTTTATATTCCACAATTGTCTAAAACACATTTTGCAAACTTGAGTGCTTATGCCATCATAGAGTTTCCCATTCCAACATGGAAAAGCAAGGCTCAATGTAATAATACTTTGATGACAGAAGAGTTATAAATTTACATTAGATATTAGGAAAACAGAACAGCATTTGTGGTGGTGATAGAGTACATCTATCATAAACTGAAAACTTTGCCACAACCTGATCAGTCAGGTTCTTTATTGACCAACCTGAGTTGAAAATATTCTGCATCTTTCAGCATTGTTAGGAAAAGAGGGAAGAAATGTATGACCACGTATCTGAATAAACAAAGTACTTTAAAGGTCCAAGTTACTTGTTTTGTAGTTTCCCAAGTACTAAAGATGATTACCTTCTATGCTGGTTTGAAAGGATGTATGGACCCTATAAAAGCCATGTTTTAATCAAAATCCCATTTCATAAAGGTAGAATAATCCCTATTCAATACTGTATGTTTGAAACTGTAATCCGATCATCTCGTTGAAGATGTGATTTAATCAAGAGCAGTTGTTAAACTGGTTTAGATCACAACATGTCTCCACCCATTTGGGTGGGTCTTGATTAGTTTCTGGGGTCCTATATAAGAGGAAACATTTTGGAGAATGAGAGCTTCAGAGAGAGCAGAGAAGAATGACATAGCCATGAGAAGCAGAGTCCACAAACCTGTGACCTTTGGAGATGAAGAAGGAAAACGCCTCCCCGGAAAGCTTCATGAAACAGGAAGCCAGGAGAGAAAGCTAGAAGATGATGCCATGTTCGCCATGTGCTCTTCCACTTGAGAGGGAAACCCTGAACTTCATCGGCCTTCTTGAACCAAGGTATCTTCTCCTGGATAACTTTGGTTGGACATTTCTATAGACTTGTTGTAATTGGGACATTATCTCAGCCTTAGAACTATAAACCAGCAATTCATTAAATTCCCCTTTTTAAAAGCCATTCTGTTTCTGGTATATTGCATTCCGGCAGCTAGTAAACTAGAACACCTTCTAAATGATAGATTCATATTTCTGATTTTTTTCTTTTCTTTTCTCTAAGAACAGGTATAAAATTTTCCCTTTTCGGAAAGGCGTATATATATATATATGCGTGTGTGTGTGTATAAATTGTTTTTATAATGCTTATAGTACTCTATGGGATTCTTCCATAGAGAAAGCTTTGAAAATCACTAGCCTTCTAAATAAATTACCATGCTATGCAAGGCCTTCCATTATCTGGCCAGAACCAACACTTCCAGCTTCAACATGCTCTGCATTTTCATCCCTAACTCTAGGCAGCCAGAACTTCCTGACTCTACCATGTTGCTGTTCATGATGACGATGATTGTGGAATCTCTTTCTCTTTGATTACTCATATTCCTCTACAGTAATAATCTCCTTCTACCCATCATCAGCCAGATCACAGCCTACTCAATGATCACCTCTATGACGGCTCATCTGTCATTTACCTTGCAGAATTAAGTACTTCTCCACTACTATATCAAACATACACACACACCCACAAATCTATCACATCATCTTTCTTTCCTGTAGATATTTGTGCTTACATATCTAACTGCTGACCCTAATTTGATCTCTGTGTTATCAGGACTGAATCATTCAAATACCCTTAATACAATGTTATTCACTTGATTTGCAGTGAACATCAGCTGTTTGTCTTCTCAAATTCCTTTGCTGTTGTTTTTAATATCAGAAGCCCTCTTTCCATGAGGAAATTTTCCATTTGGTCTATATAGTGGTGACCTATTTGGAAGGAGAGGGTTTCTATGAACTAGGCAAGATGAAATGGAGCATTCTATTAGTGTGCCTTAGTGACATGTCAAGCCACCAGAATTCTGAAATGATTTCTGCCAGTCACCTAATAACATGTTTGCTTTTTGGATGTTGCTAGCCTGGTAATATTTGAGTTTGAGACTGAAATCAGCAATCTTGAATACCATTCAGCCACAGCTTTTCTGGAAGGTGGAGGAAAACAGGACCTTTATACCTGAGTTGAACCTTGTATTTACGGTCACAAAAGAACAAGGAGAAACAAGAGATGCATTAAATGGATCACCAAGTTTTATGCGTATTCCTCCCTTCCTGCATTGTGTCACAGCAACAACTCTCCTGGTAATCAAGTTCAAAAATCCCAGCCTAGATACCAGCTTCTTGTGCAGGCATTCCTCAATGTATTTAGCTTTATTGTGTTTTGAAGATATTGCATTTGTTACAAATTGAAGGTTCCACTTAGTCTATCGGCACCATTTTTTCCACATCAGGCGTTCACTTTGTGTCCCTGTGTGTCGCATTTTGGTAATTATCACATTCTTCATTATTTTTCATCTTTATGGTGATCTGTGATCAGTGTCCTTTGATGTTACTATTGTAATTGTTTTGGGACACCAAGAACTATGCCCATATAAGATAGTGGACTTAATCGATTAATGTTGTGTGTGTTCTCTAACTGCTCAACCGACTGGCTGTTTCCCTCCTCTCTCTGCACCAGTCCTTGTCTACTTAATTCATTACTTCTCATTGTGTAAGGAAAACTGACCCTTTTCCATTAAGCCAGTGTAAACCAAATTTTCTGTTAATTTCAGCTGAATGCATTGCTAGAAATCATGTTTTGGGTTTTAGTCTTTGGTTTCATTTTGTTTTCAGTTTCAGAATGTCTTTTTCGGGGTGTGAGAGGGTGCCTCTTTTTTCTTTTTCTTTGTTATTGAAGTTTCATCTGTCTACACCAGCAACTCTATTACACTGAATTTATATTTTTAGTTGATTTACTCCTTCTCCCTCTGCATGCTGAATTCTTTTGATGGGTGTGAATTTCTTGATTGATTTATTGGGGACCAGGTTAATCGGTAGAAGCTCCATAAGGTCTGGGCTCCTGCTGCAGTCCCTGTTACCTGTTTTCCAGGCTCCTTGTATCCTCGATCCTTAAGGGGCGGTGAGACTCAGTGTGCTCATTCAGTTCCTTCTTTTGTTTTGAGAGTCAGGGTGACCTGGCAAAGTCATGCAAGTCTGATGATGAATTCTGATGCTTTGCAAGTTCACAAATTTTTGTACTCCAATTGCATTTCATGATTTGCTGCTACAATAATAATTTTCTATCTCTTGCCTGGCCCACAGAATTGAAAACCCGCAACAATTATTTTTATTTTGTATTTTTTTTTACTAAGAGTCCAACAAAGCCTTATATAAACCTCATATTAACTCTACTTGCCTGTGGTTGTCAGCAGCCCCTATGGGTAGGGAAAGATAAATAAATTTGAGATAGTACAGAAAAGAAGTAAGACACTATCTATCTGTTTTTGTTTTTTGAGTATTTTTAGAATCAGTTTTTCAGATTTATATAATATCCATCTTATTTTCCTTCTTGCAATTTGTTTGCCTTTATACCAATTACCTAATGCTTCATATACTGCCGAGGACATTTTTGCTTCTTGAGTATTCTGCTTAGTATTTATTTAAGCAATTTTTCATTAAAAATAAAAACTTTTACTTATTAAATAACTTGATGTAATCTGCTACAATAGGATTATTCATTTTTTAACACCATCCTACTCTTTATAGTTATTTTACATTTTGTTCTTATAATGTTGAGATACTTCAGTATAAACATTAATAATAACTCCTAGTTCTTCATCACCAGAATAATTTTCACATTTTAAAATTAGTGGGTCTTTTTTGACCAAGTAGGGGATAATTTTCCTCCCAAATATTGCATGTGTACTTACAATGAAGGGATAGCCTCTGTAAAAACTTTGAATGATACATATTAATTCTAAAATTAATATATTTATCCTATATTGTAAATATCTGCATATTTTAATATATCTTAATCTGTGCAATCTCCTATAATCAATTTCTTTTTTTTTCTTAGCTTTTACTTTATGTGTTTTGACAGTACATTATTCAATAATCAAGGATTTAATACCTTTTGGTTTGCACCACTGAGAGCCAATTTTAGAATTATAAAATGACCTATTCATCTTGGTTAATACACCTTGCATTAAATTCTCCCTTGATATTAGCATTTCAAGCTCATTTGCTTTTTGTTTGTTCATGCCTGATAAACTTTATTCGTCCTTTATTTAAAATCTTTTTATGTTATTTTCTTTAGGTACTTAAACATTTGATTTGTTTTTTTGCAATCCTTCCTGAGAATATTCTTTTCCTAATAACAC
Organism: Tamandua tetradactyla; assembly: GCF_023851605.1. Taxonomy (NCBI): domain Eukaryota; kingdom Metazoa; phylum Chordata; class Mammalia; order Pilosa; family Myrmecophagidae; genus Tamandua; species Tamandua tetradactyla. The sequence continues at coordinate 62,671,150 of NC_135334.1, read as the reverse complement.
AGTAGTTTAAAGCTATTTCCTTTACCGTTATCACCATTATGGGTAGCCTTAATTCTGTCACTTTGTTTTATGTTCTCAGTTTTGCTTTTTATATTTCTTTTTTGTTGCTTTTGTTTCCTGTCATTTGCCATCCAAAATATATGTGCTTGCTTTTTATCTTCTTTAGTAATGTGTAATTTTACTAGTGGCTTATTTTAAGGAAAATATCTGACCTACTTTCTTGATATAAAAATCAAGACCAACAATTAGCTTTTATTTTATTGCTTCAAGTCCAGCTTACATTGTCTTTTTAAAATGAATTTCTATTTATGGAATGATCTTTCTTAATAGCATCATCTGTTTTTCCCCAAATGTGTGTATTAGTGATACATTGTCTGAAACTTTTCATATTTGAAAGTATCTATTATTGTCACATACAAAAGAAATTTTAGTTCTCTGTAACTAAAAATTCTATACAGAATTTTAGAGATACATTTTTACCAAAATTCACTAGAAATTGCTTTATTTCTCTTGATGCCTAACATTGGAAAAATGTTGCAATTTTATTTATTCTAAGTATATATATGTATTCTTTCTGCCTATCTTGTTACATGCCTTCTCTTTATTCTTGATAAAATTGTAAAGCATGTCTAAAGGTTCTTTGCTTTATGCCTGTTTTAGTTTGTAAGCTGCCAAAATTCAATAGACCAGAAATGGAATGGCTTTTAAAAAGGGGAATTTATTAAGTTGCAAGTTTGCACATTCTAAGGCCATGAAAATGTCCAAATTAAAGCAAGGCTATAGAAATGTCCAATCTAAGGCATCCAGGGAAAGATACCTTGTTTCAAGGTTAATGACATTCAGGGTTTCCCTCTCAACTGGAAAGGAGCATGGCCAACATGGCCAACATGGTGATGCTGCTAGCTTTCTCTCCAGGCTTCTTGTTTCATGAAGCTCCCCCAGGGCCGTTTTCCTTCTTCATCTCCAAACGTCTCTAGCTGCATGGGTTCTAAAGCTTTATCCAAAATGGTTCCCTCTTAAAGGGCTCCAGTAAGCAACCTTACCTTGAATGGGTGGAGACACATCTCCATGGAAACCACCTAATCAAAAGTTACCACACACAATTGGATGGGTCACATCTCCATGGGAACCATCAAAAAGCTTCCACCCAGCAATATTGAATGAGGATTAAAGAACTTGGTTTTTCTGGGGTTCAAAACAGATTCAAACCGGTATAGTGCCTTTTACTTAAAATATGATAAGCCCTTTTATTTATAAATAAATCTCTCTTCTTAGTGTTGTTTGGGTTTTATTTGATATCATGCCTTTAATGTTTACTTCTGACCCATTTGTCTACTTATGTTTTCTTTAGTATATTTTATTCAGTTTTTTGAGGTATAATATATAGAGAGAAATATATATATAGATCAATTTTAATTCAATTAATTTTGGCAAACTTATATAGCTGTGTAGCCCAACTACATCAAAATATAGAAAAATAGTACACATTTTATTTAATAGTGAACCTTTGCCTTGTTTCAGTCATATCATGCTATCTGTTATGAAACTTTTATTTTCATTATGGCATAATTTCCAATGTTTTCCCTATATATTAAGTTTTCTGCAGATTATCTATTCCCCATTTCCCCCAATATGGATTGTAATTCCATGGAATGTATTTCATTTTCTTGTAGTCTTTTCTCAAAAACATTTTTTCTCAAGACTTTTCTCCTTCCTTTTTCAGATTGAGCCTTTGTCATTTTCTTACACACTAGCCTCTGTTTATTAAACATTCCTTACAGTAATTGCTTTATCTTTGCTGAGAAGATATTTTCTAATTTTCTTTGCTCTTTGTTCTCAATATTTTTCAGAGGTAGCTTTATGGGTCCCTTTATCTTGGGTTGCATAAATTTTATGCCTTCCCCCCTCCTACTAATTGTTGTTCTTTTTTGCTTATTCGATTTTATTTTCATCTTTGAATAACAACAGATGTATCTGGACATGATGCTCACCAGTGGGCAGGATGCTTCATTTTTCTCTTTAGCCTCATTGTGCACTTGGCTGCTGATAGATTTAGTTAAAGAGTTCTGCCTGATAACACTGTGTAATTCTGTTGCCAGGAGTGTGAAATTCTGTTGTCTTATTCCTAGTTCTCACCGGTGGAAAATGATTGGAATATGGTTAATTCTTGATCATGAATTCCTGTTTAGACAAAAAGTTACAATTTCTGAATCAATATGTGAAAAAGGAATGACAAGGCTCAGAGGGATTCTAATACTGGAAGAAAAAAACATTGTGCAGAAGTGGGGGGAGGAAATTACTACCTAATTGTCTGTTGACATAGCTTTTGCTCCCAAACTGGGAAGGATAGAGGGGGTAGGTGAGTAAAATATTTCTAAATCTGTGCCTACCTACTAGAGTGTCAGGCACATGGCATGTGTTAATCCATTGCTATCGCTATGATCTTTGGTTCAGTTCTATAATCAACTAAGCTTAAGCTTTGGGTGTTGTTGTGAAATACTCTCCTCCCCCACCTCCACCATTGGAGGTACTTGCAAGTATTTTAATTAAGATGGGAGATAAAGGCAATGTTAAAGGTCATCTTGAACTTAAACTCCAGGACATGGATTATGATGCCATTATTTCCTTTACTGCCAGCTGCTACTAATTCCTTGTCTCTGTTCATTCTCTAAGCATCTGCCACCATGACAGCATCCCTCTAGCTGTGTTTCTCCTACTACTCTATTCCAAATCAAATCCCCATTCAAGTATAACTGTTTCTCATGAAAGCCAACTGCTTCCTATCACACTGTAGCCTAAAGGTGTTCTTTTCCTTTGCTGAGCATTCTGCATAGGGAAGCCTCCACCATCTGCTAAGCCCTACCAGGGACAAATGTTAGCTGCCCTACTGTTGGGATGCTGTTCTATTTCAGGTGAGCTTGCGGGGTTTGAGGCTGAAGCCTTCTTTGAAGGGTGGATGAATGTGGATAGCAGGGGCTATTTTTCACTCAGATATCAGAGCAGAGGAATGAGAGGGAGAATTAGGAGGAGGAAAGTGGTGGGATTGGGTGTCACTCTGAGGGCTTAGAGAAAGCACTTTTGTTCATTATTTGAATGGCTAAGAGCCTTGCTTAATGACAACTCCATCCATAATACTAAAAAAACAAGTGATAATGGAGATAGAATCTATAGCATAAAAAGTTTTTTGTGTACTCTAAGGGAAAGTCAAATATAACTATGCTACCTTACAGGAGGGACTAGTTTGTACAGGAGCATGTGTATGTGTGTGCGTGTGTGTGTGCGTGCGGTAAGTGCATGTGCTTGTGGTGTCTAAGTTTTCAAATGTTTAAATGGATCATGAGTTACAAGACTGTGGAACAATTAGCCTATTGCCTAGCATGGTTCTGATTTGTTATTTTGTCTTTTTATAATAACATTGAATAGCAATAATCTCTTCCCTTAGTGCATTATATGTGTATACTAGTGTATGTTATTTTACAAGAAGAATCAGTTGGATTGGTCAATGACTGGCAGAGATAGAAATGGAAAAACTACAAAGGGTAGAAACTGATAGATCATCATGAGTGGTGATCAGAAATGGGGAAATCTAACAGTCACAGTTGGTCATCAGGTTTCTAACTTGGGTTTCTGAAAGGATAGGGACACCATTGAATACCATATAATGAGTCCATAAAGAAAGCAGGTTTAGGGAAAATGACAAAGTAATGGTTATCATGTATAATTATCTTAATAATTACTTAAGTAGAAGCTCTCAACCTCCACTTAAAAATTCCACCAGAATACTTACTCTCTCTGTAAGGCATATTAACAGATGCTGACATTTCACTGAATGTGTGTAGCTAGAATATTACTCTCCAGGCTGCCCCTATATATTTCTCACCTGGTAAGCCAAATAAGCAGTTTCAGGTGAGAATAAGTTGCATTTATTGCTGTGATGGTCAGGTTCATGTGTCAACTTGGCCAAGTGATGGTGCCTGGTTGTCTGGTCAAGCAAGCACTGGCCTAACCATTACTATGAGGACATTTCTTGGGCTTAAATCATCAGTCAATGTTGACATCTATGGCTGATTACATCTATGATCAGCTAAGGGAGCTTCTTCTACTAGGACACACAACTAATCCGATCAGTTGAAGGCTTTTAAGGGAGGGGTCATGAATTCAGAAGTCAGAAGAGAGTACTTTCATCTCTATTTCAGCCACCAAGCATCTCCTGGATAATTCCTTGAAAACCTTCATGGAAGTTGCCAGTTTGAAGCCTGCCCCATGGACTTTGGATTTGAGCATCCACACAGGTGCGTGAAACATTTTTCATAAAATCTTATACTATTTCCAGATATCTCCTGTTGTTCCTGTTTCCCTAGGGAACCTGACTACTATAGTTGTCAAAATATTCCTGCCACTTAGACTCACTATAATTACATTCAAATGAGTGCATAAACAGAGATATTGTTTCTATGCAAATAGATGCTTTAGAGTGACTAAATAGGTGCTTTAGAGTGACTAAATAGATGTAATCTACCAAAACTGCTGTGGAGTAAATAGTGAAAAATTCTATAAAGATATAGAAAACTTTGAATTAATATGCACTTATATATTTTAAATTAAAATATTTGTGTTTTGTATCATATTACATGATTCCTCGTTCATATATTCTTTTCAATTAATGGGCCAAGTATTGTCCTTGATTGCACAGGATAAGAGGCCTTAAAATGTAATTAATCAACTCTCCTTGAGGAAGAGTCATTATGCCTCAGAAGAGATTTAGTCTCTCTTTGCCAGCTCCACGTTTGTTATTCATGTGGAGAAGGTCCGTGACCCAAGAACTGTCTTTCTGTGAGTCACACTCACTATGGGAAATGTTTGCAAAAAGAAATCTGTATCCATATCCACCCCCGTTTGATCACAGCACTCCGTGATGTTGTTTTCAACAGCTTTGGGAACAAGATTACACGAAATAACATTAAAATCTAAAACATCTCTCTGAATCACATCAGTGTTGAGATTGGCCAACAATATTGAAAGCTGTTGGTTAATTGTCATCTGTGGAAAGAAATCTAACTTAATTTGAGCTGTTTTTTAATGCTAAATCTGCAATATTGAAATGAGTATTTTCCTCCTCAAAAACATTTCACTAATTATCAGTTTGGCTAATAAAATTCTGGAACTAAAGAAGAAAAATTCAAAGCATTGTTTGTAGTGTTTGGACATAGAATTAAAATTTGGCTGATCATTTTTCTTGGAAAATATATTATTCCTTTCTAAACCACCTAAGAAATTTGAGGAACCGAATAAGTTTCTTTGTTAAAATCTCTACTTCGAATTGTAAAAGAGACAAATGAAAGATATTATCAATAATAGTAGGAAAAGAATATCTGAGAGTTTGAAGGAACTTTGTTTTATTTTTTATGTGGAATTTACATATAGTTTTGATTAATGACATAAAGACATCTGCATTTCATTTTCATGAATATAAATTCAAATCAGATTTCTCTTGCCCCTTCCTATGTTCCTCCAAGTAGAACAAATAATCTCATTTCTTCACCATAGGCTAATTTTGTATATTTTTGAATTTTATATCACTGTGACCATACAGAATGGATATTTCTGTGTCCTATTTCTTTTACTCAGCACATTTTAAAATTTTATCCATTTTTAGCACTTATCAAAAGTTTGTTCCTTTTTATTGCCATATATGCCACCATTTTAAGCACATACCACCAACAATTTCTCCCTTCTCCTGTTGATGGACATTTGGATGGTTCAAATTTTCAGCTAGTATGAATAAAGCTGTTATAAACCTTACTCACATGGGTCCTTCAGTACACTGTGTTTTTCTTTCTCTTGGTTATATGCTTAGAGGAAGAACTGCTAGACCATAGAGCAGATAGATGTTTAATTTTTAAGAAACTAACCATCAGCTTTATAAAGTGGTTTGCACCATTTGTGGTAGGCAGAATAATTGTTCCCCAAAGATGTCAATAACCCTACTCCCCAGAACCTGTGAATGTATACCTTAGATGGCAAATGGTGCTTTGCAGATGTAATTGCGGTTAAGGCCCTTGCATTGGGGAAATTATCCTGAATTACCTGGCTGTGTACAATCTAATTACAAAAGTCCTTAAATGTGGAAGTGGTAATCAGAAAAGAGAGAAAGAGGAAAACAGCCAGAAGGCAAGGAATGTTGGGGACATCTAGAAGAAGGGAATGACCTTCAGCTGACAGCCAACAAAGAAATGGAAACCTCAGTCCTACAACCACAAGGTGCCAAATGTTGCCAAAACCTGAATAAGAAATGAAACAGATTATCTTCTAGAGAGGAGAAATGCAGCCCTGTTGATACATTGATTTTAGCTGTGTGAGATCCACATCAGACTTTCAACCTACAGGACTATAAGATAAAGTTGTGTTGTTTTGAGCCACTAAGTTTGTAGCAATATATTATGGATGCAAGAGAAATCTAATACACAATGTTTTTTACTCTCACCAGTGATATATGAAAGGTCCAGTTGCTTCACATTCCCTTCACCATTGGGTAATATTCTATTTGATTTTAGCTATTATAGTAGATATGCAGTGGTAACTCATTTTAATTTGTATTTTTATTTTCTTGGTATCTTATAATGTTAATATTTTCACATTTATTATACATTTGTTTATTTTTTTCTGTGAGGTGTCTTTTCAAAGTATTTTCCTATTCTTATTGGATTGTTTGTGTTTTTATTATCAAGTTGTAGGAGCTCTCTGTATTTTACGGATACAAGGTCTTTAATAGTATAAATTTTGAAAACATTTTTTCCAGGTTATGGATTGTCTTTTTGTTTTTATAATTGAATCATTAGAAAAGTACAAGATTTTTAAATACTATAAAGTTGAATTTATTAATTTTTCTTTTGTCTAATAGTGTCATTTTTACCTAAGGAATCTTTGCTTTCCTCACGAGTGAGAGATCCTTATATGCTTTCTTTTAATTTTTTTATTGTTTTATCATTTACATTTAGGTTTATGATCCATCTCAAATTGATTACATGTATATTTAGATAGGGTTCAAGCTACCTTGAACAAAATATGTGCAAGACACCTCTTTGATACCCTATGGATATCCAGATTTTCTACCATCAGTTACGGAAGACATAGTTCTTCTTTGAAGTGCTTTGGCAACCTGGTAGAAAATTCCAAACATAGCTGAGTAAGTTTATTCCTAGACCATTCTGCTCTATTAATTTATTTTTCCATGCTTTCAACAGTACTACACAATCTTGGTAGCTTTAACTTTAAATAAGTCTTGAATTCAGATAGTATAACTCCTCCAAACTTTTTTCTTTTATTAAAGATTATTTTGCATAAACTAGAATCTTTGCCTTTCCAAATAAATTTTCAAATTAGCTTGTCATTTTTTACAACAGGCCTGCTGAAATTTTGATTGAGATTGTGCTGAATATACATAATTTTGAGGGAACCTGTCATTTTACCCAGATTGAATATTCTGATTCATGTTAAATGGCATGTATCTTTATTTAGAGTTTCTTTACTTACTCTCAATGATGTTTTACAGTTTTCAAAGAGGTGTCTTCCACATATTTTGTTAAATTTTCTTTATGTATTTGATGTTTTTGTGTTATCATGAAAGGTATTATTTAAAATGGATATTTCTATATTGATCATGTAAATTATGTCATAGATAAATTCACTTAGTTATTTTTATAGTATTTTTGTACATTCCTTCAAATTTTCTATCTGTAGGATGATTCCAGCAATGAGTAAGGAGCAGTTTACTTCTTTCTGAAAAGTATACACTTTCTTTTTTAGTATTATTGCTCCAGTTAGGCTCTCCCATACAAGATTAAACAAAAATGTTGGTATTCTCCCATCTTAGGGAGAATGCATTTAGTATTTCATGATGATAATCTGTGGTAATAGACTTAGTATTTTCATAGATACTGTTTACCAGAGTGAGGAATTTTCTTTCTCTTCAGGCTTGCTGAAAGTTTTATTTCATAAATGTGTGTTGTATTTTGCCAAATGACAAATGTGCTAAAATAATTACATATATTTGCTTCCTTTAACTCTTAATGTTGTGGATAAAATGTTTTCATACATAAAACTTGTGCTGTTTTGAATCTGTGGTGGGCCCCAGAGAAGCCATGTCCTTTAATCTTCATTCAATATTGCTAGCTGGGAACTTTATGATTATTCCTATGGAGATGTGACTACCCAAATGGGGGTATTAACTTTTGATTAGAGGGAGATTGTGATTACACCTACTGCAGGTAGGTCTTGTTTAGTTTACTGGAATCCTTTAAAAGAGGAAGCATTTGGAGGAAGCTTCAGAATGATAAGAGCCAGAACCCATGCAATGAAAGACTTGAAGATAAAGAAGGAATACACCCCCAAAAGAGCTTCATGAAACAAGGAGCCTGAAGCTAGCAGACATTGCCATGTTTGCCATGTGCCTTTCCAGTTGAGAGAGAAACCCTGAACTTCATCAGCCTTTCTTAAGTGAAGGTAAGCTCTTGTTGGTGCCATAAAAAGGACATTTTATAAACTTGCTTTAATTAGGACATTTTCTCAGCCGTAGAACTGTAAACTAGCAACTTATTAAATTCCCCTTTTTAAAAAGCCATTCCATTTCTGGTATATTACATTCTGGCAGGTAACGAACTAGAACGGGACCCAACCCTGAATTACTGGGATAAAACCCATTTGCTCATGGTACATCATCATTTTTAAATATCCATGTATTTGGTTTGTTAATATCATATATTCATAAGATATATTGGATTGTAATTTTTTTCTTGTAATATCCTTGTCTGGTTTTGGCATCATGGTAAGTGATTTTATCAAGTGAGTGTTCCTCCTCCTCAATTTATCAAAGAGACTGTATGGTATTGGTATACATATTTGATGAAATTCATCTGTAAAGCCTTCTGGGCCTGGGGTTATTTTTGTATGAATATATATATATATATATTATATGATATATAAATACATTTTGTATGAATGCATTTAGTTAAAAAGTCATGTTCTTCAATGGATACAGGGATATTTTAATTTCCATTTTTCTTGTATGCATGTTGATAATTAAATCTTTCATGGCAAGTAAACTTGCCCTGCAAAAAATATTAGAATAAATCAAAAATTAAAGAAAATCTGAATTAATGGAGACAAGTTTCATGTTCACAGTTGGAAGACTAAATATTTTAAAGAATGAATTCTTCCCAACTTGATATATAGGTTCAACTCAATCTAAATCAAGAAATCCCAGGTAACCATTTTGTGCATATTGACAAAATTCTTTGAAAGCTTTTATGGAAATGCAAATGACTGACAAAAGCCACAACAATATTTTAAAAATGCACAGCTTTGGTAGGCTCATACGACTTTATTTCAATATTTACTATGAAGTTCAGTAAATAGCACATTATGGTACTGATAAAAGAATAGATAATAGAAAAGAATAGGGAACCCCAAAATAGGCCCCCACAAATATAGTCAATTGATTTATGACAAAGGCACTTTGATGGAAGAAGAATAACCTCTTCCACTAATGCTGCAGGAATAACTGAATATCTATATGAAAAAATATATAGAACTAGTCCTTACACCTTTCATATAGCATTAACTCAAATGGATTATAGAACTAAAAACAATGCAAAACATTTTGAAGAAATATAGACGGAAAATGCATGCCTTTGAGATTGGTGATGAGGTTTATATATGCAAGACCAAAGGCACAATTAATGGAAGAAAGTTAATAAGTTGGGCTTTATTAAAATGAAAAGTTCTGCTCAGTGAAAGGCAAGAGAGAATCAAAAGATAAGCTACAGATTGTGAAAATGCTTGGAAAATTTCTAACCCAGAATGATTTGTACTAAAATGTACAAATAATTCTTAAAATTTAATAAGACGACAACTCAAAAGTAGGAAGTATCAGAATAGACATCCCGCCAAAAAAAAGACATGCAGATGGCAAATAAGGATATAAAAAGAAGTTCAACAGAATTTGACATTGTGAAATTGCATTATAACAATGATGAGATACTACAATATACCTATTAGAATGGCTAAAAATAATAATAAAAACTAATAATACCAATTTCTGATGAGAATGCAGAGAAACAGGAAGAGTAATCCATTGTAAGGTAAAGTAACCAAGAGGAAGATAGTTTGGCAATTTCTTACAATGCTAATATACACTTATCATGCCATCTAACAGTTGTGCTCCTAGATATTTACCCCAATGATATGAAAACTTATGTCCATACAAAATCCTGTATTTGAATATTTATAGCATCTCCATTCTTAATTCTAAGAACTGAAAACAACTAAGACGTCTTTTAATAGTTTAGTAGATGAATAAACTGGTGCATCAATGTAATATTATTTAGCAATAAATAGAAATAAGCTCTCAAGCCGCTAATAGACATATATAGATCTTAAAAATACAATTCTAAGTGAAAGAAGTTAATCTGTAAAGTATGCATTCTCTATAATTGAAACTATATGGCATTCTCATAAAGACAAAACTATACAGAAAATAAAAAAAAAAATCATTGGTTGCCAGGGGCTCAAGGGATTGGTAATGAGGATTGACAATTGAGGATGTTTGGGTGCTGAAACTTTTCTGAATTATGCTGTAATATTGGGTGCATGACACTATGCACTTGACAAAACCCACAAGCTTTACAGCATGAAGGGTGAACGTTGAAGTATGGAAATTTAAAAAATTATGATTTATGATTTTAGGGGATCCCAGGATGGAATACCCAAACAAAGCAATCTAAATGAATTAAAAATATAAGAAACATCATTGAAAGGAGAAGGAATAAAAGGCAGTGTCCTAAAGATATTTGGAAATGAATGGTATCTGTAAGTAAATATAAAAATAACTGTAAATATGCACTGTACTCTTATTGAAAGAGTTGTTTCCCACGAGGATATGAGTTAATCATTCTGATACCACTAGGTATGCAAACTAGAATTGAACAATTTTAAGTAAATGGATAGTAGATGGTAGGAATCAGATTTCTCACTGTTGGAGTAGGAGATTAAAGTTAAGCAAGGGAAGAAGGCTAGAATATACCATGTGGTAATGGATTAGAGTTGGAGTCACTTGAATGAATTCATGTTTACTATAACATATATAGATGGTTACATACATAAATATTTACAGATATGTGAAAATACCTGGGCTAATACATGTATATATATTTTCTTGCTCTGTCACCTGAGAGTGCCTAGAAGCAATAGAATCCCAATAGAATGAGCACATTGAGATCCTGGACCTTACATTCTAAAACCATTTGACATTAAAAGAAACAAGAGTTCCTCAAAGACATGGCTGGTTATAAGACTGAGGCAAAAAATGTATAAGAAGAGTCTTATTCTTGACAAGTCAAGAACACCTCATGGTAACAAAGTAAGGAAATGCTCAAAAAAAGAAAGAAAAAAATTCCCACAATGATTGAGGTATTCAAAGAAACACAGGGAGCAAGGGAAAGAGCTCTCAATGGCCAAAGCTGGAAATTTTTGAGCAATCAAATAAAGAAAGTAGTATTAGGTGATGAACCCAGTTATCAAATAAACACCCATGAAGCTATACTGATATAGATAATTAAATCAACAAAAAATGGGGAAGAAATAAATCTATATAGGAAAATTCCAAGTAATTTAGGATGATACTCTGCCATCAAAGAGGTACAGCATAACTCCCCACTCTATCTGTGGGATGCACATAGCTATTTCCTTCCGAAGTATGGAAAATAGGGGAAAAAGAGTAACTTTACAGTAGACAAAACTGGCAACCACTACCCCAGCCAGGTGATCAATATAAACCTTTGCAGTGATAAGTCATGGTGACAGTATGTGCCTTTGATATGATACGATGAAAAATGGCACTTTGCCTCTGTGATCTTCTCGAAAACCTGCAACCCCAATCTAATCATGAGAAAACGCCAAACTCTTCTTCAGAGAACCTTTCCTGTGCTCCTCAATATGTCAGTGTTCCAAAAAACAAGGAAATTCTGACAAATTGTTACAGCCAACAGAAGCCTAATGAGACATGACAACCAAATGTAATGTGATATCCTGGATGAGTTCCTGGAGCAGAAAAAGGACATTAGGTAGAAACTAAGGAACTCTGAATAAACTATGAATATTTCAATATTGCCTCATTAATTGTAACAAATGCCCCAGACTAATATGTTTATAATAGGACAAATTGGGCTGGGGGATATATGAGAATTATCTCTACCATTGTTGCAATTTTCTGTAACTCTAAAACTATTTTAAAATAAAAAGTCTATTTAAAATAAAAGGCAATGGGACACATTTTATCACAAAAGCATAACGTAATGTAGTGGCAAGATCCCTGGACTAACAGTCAGGAGACTTGCAAAATCATCTTTAACATGCAGCAAGTTCTCTGTGTAACCTTGAGCATATCACTTAACCTCTTGGGCTTTTGATTTCCCATCTGTAAAAATACGAGTTTTGTTATAAAAGGTCTCCTCTTGTTTTTAAATTATGTTTCTAATCTAACAACTCAGTTCAATAAATCTTTATACCACTTGTTTTGATATTTTCAAGAGGATTTGTGTCAGGAGGAAAATTCCATTACCTTTTGTTTCATATGTGGAGTTCTTTTTCCATTTGTACCAAATGTATAAATAATGCACAATGACAGGGCCAATTTCACCCCAATTTCACTTTTTCTGAAAATACTCATAGGAATCCAAAATATAAATCTTGTTACAAACTGAAAGATGTTTCAAAATAATTTATCATTCTTTAATACATTTAATATTGTTTTTTTTCTTGTTATTGTTGATAGGATTGAGGTAACAGGACACTTTAGCACATCATGAGGTCTTAAATTAGATGCAAGACAACATTACAAATAGAGGGCTTTCTATAGTTCTAAATTACAAGATATTTAATAAACTATTTTTTATATATGCTTGTCTCATTTGCTGTTCATAACAAAGTAGGTTCATTTTACAGAGAAGAAAATGAGAGCACAAAATGCTCTGCAACTTGCTAAGATTCAATATGCAGAAAGTAAGATGTACAGCTGAAATCAGGCCTCAGGCTTTATACTACAGGTCAATACTTGATTCTCTTCATACTGCAAAATCTCACCTATCAAAGGAATTGGCGACTGATAAGAGCTCAAAAAGTTCATATTTTGTTAATATTTCCTTAATTTTTAGCTAAGGTCTTTTTCTATGCCAGGATCCTGTGCAGGATACCACATTAAATGTAGTTGGTTACCCTGTCACTTTAGGATCCCCTTGGCTGTGACATTTTCTCAGACTTTCCTTGTTTTTGATGTCCTTGACCATATTGAGGAATGTATCTCAGTCTCAGGTATTTTGAAGAATGCTGCTCATCTAAGATGGGCTAATGTTTTTTTCCCCTGTATAAACTGGGGTTATGAGTTTGAGGACGCACAAGCACAGAGTTCAGGTGCCATTCTCATCCTATCATATCAAGGCTACATTTTATTACCCTTGGAAATCCCTCACTTAGCTGTTGTGTGCACATAGCTGGTGGAGTGCCATGGCTTCTGTACACTCTCAGCAGAGCCATCGAATATATGTGCATATCAGCATGTATATATTCATGTATATATAGACATTTCTAGCTACCTCCCCTTGCTTATCTATAAACTCTACAATGAGTAACCTAATTGTTGGTAAATAAACCATTTGCCAATGATTTACATAATGGTTTATTTCCAGTATACAAAATGCTACCAGAATGTTTAACCCAGATCCATGTGAGGCAAACAAAATTGTCAACAAGAGTACACTGTTTCTGTACAGTTCCTTTTGCCTTTACTCTTACAGACACACTCATTTCCAAAGGCACTTAAGGTAGCATCTTTTTGCCCCCCCCACTTAAGTTAGACTTTTCCTGTATTTGGGATTCAATATATTGTTTTGTCACATTCTGCATCCTATTATATGATACACTAATCTCATTTTTGCATATATTAAGCACCTCCTTTGTGTGATAAGGTTCTATGAGTTTTGAAAAATGTTTAATATTATACATCCATCAATATAATACCTAATAGTATAGTTTTTACCACCCTAAATACCCTCTGTGTTTCACCTATCCAACTTTATGCTTTTCCCCCAGTCCCTGACACCACCTATACTTTTTACTGTCTCTATACTTTTGCCAGTTCCAGATCATATAGTATATAGCCTTTTTCACACTGACTTCTTTTATTTAGCAATATAAATTTTTTTTTTTTTTTTTTTTTTTTTTTTTTTTTTTTTTTTTTTTTTTTAAGGAAAGACAGAGAGAAGGAAGGAAGGATAGAAGGAAGGAAGGAAGGAAGAAAGGGAAACATTTTTAAACATTTTCTTGTTTTATTGTATTCTGTTTCTCCGTTTTTGTTACATGGGCTGGGGCCGGGAATCGAACCGAGGTCCTCCGGCATAGCAGGCAAGCACTTTGCCCGCTGAGCCACCGCGGCCCGCCAGCAATATAAATTTAAAAGTCATTCCTGCGTGATTTGGTAGCATTCCCTTGTATCCCTGAATAACATTTCACTGGCAATTAATGAGAGATCCTTTTGCTTGATATCATTATCATCAATAGGTATGGCCATATTTTTTTAAATTTAAGCCATTCTAAATATATAGTGGTATCTCATTGTTGTTTAATTTGTGTTTTCCTAATGATGAATAATGCTGCAAATCTTTTAATAGCCTTATTTACTATTTATGTATTTCTTTGGTGAGGTGTCTGTTCAACTATTTTGCCCATTTTTAATCAGATTACTTTTCTTTTCCTTATTCTTGAATTAAAACAATTTCTTTTTATATTTTAGTTGCAAGTATTTTATAAGATTATAAGATTACCAAACTCAATATCCTGTAGATTCTCCCAGGTTTTTAACACGTATTCTTTATAGATCTGCATTTTACCCTTATGTCTATGTTTCATTTTGAGTTAATTTTTGTGAAAGTCTTAAAGTGCAGCTTGGTGTGTTTTATCCATGTAGAAGTCTGTTTCAAAACCATTTATTGAAAAGATTGTCCTTTTTCCATTTAATTGCCCTTGTTTCTTTGTCAGGAAATAATTGAATATGTTTGTGTGAGTCTATTTCTGGGCTCTCAATTCTGTTTCACTGATCTTTTCTTTCATATTTCAATTATATGATATATCCAGAATGGACAAATCCACAGAGACAGAAAGTAGATTAGAGGTTACTGTGGATGGGGGGAGGGAAGAATGCGGACTAATTATTTAATGGGTATAGAATATTTTTCTAGGGTGATGTAAAAATTTTGGAAGAAGAAAGTTAATTATTATACAACACTGTGAATATTCTAAATATCACTGCATCAAACACTTTAAAACAGTTAATTGCATGTTATGTGAATTTCAGCTGAGTAAATTTTTTAATGTGATTTTTTTTAATTCACTGCAGTTATTATTCCTCTTTTAAACTGTGATATATTGTATATTCACATACCATATAATCACCCAAAGTGTATAACCAATGGTTCACAGTATCATCATATAACTGTGCCTTCATCATCACAATCAATTTTTGAACATTTTCTTCACTTTAAAAAAAGTAAGAATAAAAAGAATACCCAAAATATCCCATACACCTCATACCTCACAATTATTTTGTTTTGTTTTTCTGTTTTTTTTTCTTACTTATCTGTCCATACACTGAATAAAGGGATGTCAGTCACAAGGTTTTTCAGAGTTACATGAACACACCTTAAAACTCTGTAGTTATTCAATCAATTTCAAGATCAAGAATACTGGATTATAGTTCAACAGTTTCAGGTATTCCCTCTAGCTATTCTAATACATCAAAAATTGAAAAGGGATATCTATATAATGCATAAGAATAACCTGAAGAATCACCTCTCAACTCTAATCGAAATCTGTCAGTCACTGAAACTTTATTTTGTTTCATTTCTCTTCCCCTTTTCGGTCCAGAAAGTTTTCTCAATTCCATGATGCCAGGGCCAGCCTCATCTCAAAGAGTCCTGTCCCATGTTGCCAGGGAGATTTATAGCCCTGGGAGTCATGTCTCATGTTGAGGGGGGTTGGGGCAGGCAGGGTAGTAAGTTCACCTGCCGAATTGGCTTAGATAGAGAGGCCACATATGAGCAACAAAAGAGGTTCTCTGGGGGTGACCCGTAGGCATTATCATAAGTAGGCTTAGCTTCTCTTTTGCAGGAATCAGTTTCATAGGGGCGAACCCCAAAATTGAGGACATGGTCCATCAAATTGGCAGTCCCCAATACTTGTGAGAATATCAGATTTTCCCCTGGTGGGGAAGTTTAATATTTCCACTTCTTCCTCAGTCCTTCAAGGGGACTTTGCAAATTCTGTTTAATCTTCTGATCATATTACTCTGGGACGTATCGGGGCATCACAACAACCTGTTCATACCAAGCCAACCTGTACAAACTCCATATTCAAGTTTCCATATAATTATGGTGTACAAATAAGCTCATCAAGCAAGTTATATTAGATAGTGTGCTACCAAAAATATAAACTTTGCACCAAATAAACATCTCTTCCTTTGGTTTCATATAGAAATTGAAGTTTTAAACTACAGTCAATATAATTCCTTATCCTTTAGTCTGATTTACTACATTCCTAAGCAGATCTGCTTCATTCATATCTCTATTTGAAGTTTGATCACTTTTTCAGTGTTTTTAACCATTGCTGTCTGGGGTAATGGTGACTTTCAGAACTGCAGAACTCTAGCTCTGAGTCTCAGGTGTCACACGGATACCCAAAGTTCCAAGGAACTGGTTATACACAAAGATCTCAGCATCTCAGAATTTAGATGCAACAGTTACAACTCCAGAAAAGATGTGACTGCTGTATAAGAGCTTACCATCTAGGCCCCTTTACAATAGGCCCTAATCTGAAAACCTAAGGTCTTGAATTCAATTCTCAGAGTCTTCATGTTATAGTTAGCCTATATTAGTGAGGCATTATGATATTCATTTTTCCATTTCTGGCTTATTTCACTGGACCCACTGTCCTCAAGTTTCATTCACCTTGTTCCATGCCCCACAACTTCATTCATTCTTGCAGCTGCTCAATAGCTCATTGTATGTACACACCACAGTTCCCCATTCCCTTCCTCAGTCACTGTACTCTTAGCCCAACTCCATTCAATGCAAATCTTGAATACTGCCATCATAAACACCAGTGTGCAAATGTTCTTCCCTGTCTCAGCTCTTAGTTCTTGCAAGTAAACACCTAATTACTAGGTTGCAGGATCATTTGGCAACCCCACCACAGTGCCTTCCAGAGGGGGCTACACCTCTCAGCTTCCCTACCAACAGTGAATAAGGACATCCCTCTCTCTCTCCACATTGTCTCCAGCACTTGTATCTCTCCACTGATCTTTTTTCTATTTTTTCACCAATAGTATACATCTTGACTACTGTACCGTGTAGTAAATTTAGAATTTAAGTAGTGTGAGTCTTTCAACTTTGTTTTTCTCCTTTGGTATTGTGTCCATTATTGTTTTAGCTGTTTTAGGTCTCTTGTCTTCCATGTAAAATTTAGAAGCAGTTTGTCAATAACCACAAAATACGTTGCTCAGTTTTTATTACAATTTTATTGAATCAGAATTGACATCTCAACTATACTAAGTTATCCAACCCATGAACACAGAATATCTCTCCATTTATTTAGATCTTTTTTTATTTCTTTCATTAGTGGTTGGTGGGATTTTTATGCATACAAATAATACACAATTATTAGATTTATCCCTAAGCATTTCACTTTTAGTGCTATTTTTAAATGTTTTTTTTAATCAATTGTTCTTTTCCAGTATGTAGGAAAGCAATTGTCTTTTTAATATTGACTCTTGTTTTTGACCCTGCTATACTTACTGATCAGCTCTAGAAGGTTATTATATATTTTTTGTCCACTCTATGGAATTTTCTACATATATAATAATATCATCTGCAAATACAGAGAGTTGTGTTTTTTTCTTTCCAATATTATAACTTGTATTTTTTTCTCTTATTAAAACTATCTTGGACTTTTAACACAATAATATTATGTTGAGTAGCAGTGGTTAAAGAGGAACCATTTGCATTTTTCCCAATTTTAGAAGGAGAGTGTTAAATCTCTCACCATTAAATATAATGTTACTTGTAAGTTTTTAATACCTACCCTGTATTTGGTTAAGGAAGCTACCTTCTATTTCTAGTTTTTTGGAGCAATATTATAATAAAGCAGTTCTGAATTTGTTTGAATGCCTCCTCTACAACCATGGATATAATAACATGGCTTTTCTTATTTACTCTGTTACTGGGACGGTTTAAATTGATTGAGAATGCTGAACTAATATTATGTTCCTTTGAATATGAATTTGGTCATGATGCTTTTTACTATTTTTTGAATTGCTAATATTTTGTTGAGTAGTACTGCATCTCTGCTCATGAGAAATATTAGTATGCAGTTATCCTTAATGTTTTTATCTAGTTCTGATATCAGAATAACACTAGCCTCATAGAATGAGTTAGGAAGCACCTCCTCTTGTTTTTGTTTACTTGAAGAGATTGCAGAAAATTTGTATCATTTCCTCTTTAAATGTTTGGAAATGATACAACAGTGAAACCACCTGAGAATATTTCTTTTTTGAAAGAGATTCCATTCTTTTTTAATAATATTTTGAATAGATATAAGGCTATTCAGGTTACCTATTTTTCTTTGTGAGATTTTGGGGGATTGCATCCTTTTAGGGTTTCGCATTTTTTAGTCTGAGTTAAAAATTTGTTGATATAGAGTTAATAGCTTATCTTTATTATCCTATTAATGTCTGTGGGATCAATAGATATGAATTATTCATTGGTGATATGGGTGTTTTGTGTCTTCTCTCTTTAATTATTCATTAGCCTAGCTAGAGTTTTATCAATGTTATTGATCTATTGAAAGAACGAGATTTTGATTTGTTAATATTCTATATCATTTTACTTTTTTCAACTTCATTCACTTCTCTACTTTTTATTATGTTTTTCTATTAAATTGGTCTTATTTCTGTAGTATCATAAAGTTGAAAAAAGATTACTGATTTAAAGTCTTTATTGTTTTCTGAAATATCTTTATACATGTGATATATATATATGTGTTTATAAATATACATAATATATATTGTTATAAACATATATATGCTTATAACATCCCTCTATGCACTGCTTTTTATACATCCATCAAATTTGGATGAGTTGTACATTAATTTTTATTTTATTTTAAAACATTTTCTTGAAACTTACTCAATCTAGCTGTTAATTAGAAGTGTGCTGCTTACTACTAACCATTTTTATACTATTGATTTCTAGTTCAGTTTATTTTTTTATCAGAAAGTACTTTGCATGATTTCTATTCTTTTAAATTTGTCAAGGTGTATTTTATGGTCCAGAATGCGGTCTGTCCTGATAAGCTTGAGAAGAATATGTATTCTGCTCCTGTTGGATGGATTACTCTATATCAATTTGATGAATCTGATTGAGTATACTGTCCAGGGTCATCTGCATCCTTAGTGATTTTATACCTGATTTATGCATTAATAACTTAAAAATTTCTCCCCATAATAGTTGATTTGGCTGTTTTCAATTTCAGTTCAATCAGTTTTGACCAATGTTTTTTGATGCTCAGTTGTAAGCTGCATACATATTTAGGACTTTTATGTCTTCTTGGAGAATTGATCCATTTTTCATTATGTAACATATCTCTTTATTCCGGATCATTTCCCTTGTTTTGAAGTCTCCTTTGTCTGAAATTAATATAGCTATACTCTATCTTTACTTTGATTTTGTTGGTTTGATATGTCTTTATACTTTTAATTTTAATCATCTGAGTTTTTATATTTAAATTGTTTCTTGTAGACAATATATAGATCTGTTCTGTTTGTTTTTTATCCACTCTAACAATCTCTATTTTTAAATTGTTATATGCAGTCAATTCACACTTAAAGTGAAAAGTGATACAGGGGACTTCCTGGAAGATGGCGGCTTAGTAAGACGCGCGGATCTTAGTTTCTTCTCCAGGACAGCTACTAGGGGAGTAGAAACGATACAGAAAGCGCCCAAAGCCACAACAGAGATAAAAAAGACAGCGTACCCCATCCTGGAACGGCTGGCTGGCTGAGAGAAGCAGCTCGGGTGAGATCGCCGAGGCGCGCGAGCCTCACCAGGCGGGGCGGCAAGCGGCCGGAGTTACTCCCTTCCCCCTTCCCGGGCCGGCTGGGAGAATTGGAGAGGCGGTCCCCTGAAACCGTGGCGGCTGGTGCCCACACCACGCGCGGCCCCCCGGACCAACTGAGAGAATTGGATCGGAAATCCCAAGGCCGTGGAGAACGGTGATGGGTGGGTGAGGCCCCTTCCAAACCCGCGACTCCCGGGGAACATGCACTCTCTCGGGCGGGCCGCTGCGACTGGCACCCTCCCGCCACGCTTGTCACCCAGGGCCGACTAGGAAATTCGGACGGGCTCTTTCCCAGGCTGCGGCGACCAGCAACCCTCCCTGCGTTCGGACCCCGGGCCGGCTCAAGCCGCTTCGGCTAGCGAACCCCCCCCGGACGGCAAGAGTTTTCCAAAGTTTAAGGTCCCACAGCACCTTTTACTGGTGGGACCTGCAGACAAACGTGTGCCACGAGCGCCACCTACTGGGCAGGATAAGAAAAACAGAACCCAGAGATTTCACAGAAAAATCTTCCAAACCTTTGGATCCAATACCCAGGGAAATCTGTCTAAATGCGCAGACGCCAACAGAAGATAACGGATCACGCTCAAATAATTGAAAATATGGCCCAGTCAAAGGAACAAACCAATAGTTCAAATGAGATACAGGAGCTGAGACAACTAATGCTAAATATACGAACAGAAATGGAAAACCTCTTCAAAAACGAAATCGATAAATTGAGGGAGGACATGAAGAAGACATGGGCTGAACATAAAGAAGAAATAGAAAAACTGAAAAAACAAATCACAGAACTTATGGAAGTGAAGGACAAAGTAGAAAAGATAGAAAAAACAATGGATACCTACAATGATAGATTCAAAGAGACAGAAGATAGAATTAGTGATTTGGAGGATGGAACATCTGAATTCCAAAAACAAACAGAAACTATCGGGAAAAGAATGGAAAAATTTGAACAGGGTATCAGGGAACTCAAGGACAATATGAACCGCACAAATATACGTGTTGTGGGTGTCCCAGAAGGAGAAGAGAAGGGAAAAGGAGGAGAAAAACTAATGGAAGAAATTTTCACTGAAAATTTCCCAACTCTTATGAAAGACCTAAAATTACAGATCCAAGAAGTGCAGCGTACCCCAAAGAGAATAGACCCAAATAGGCGTTCTCCAAGACACTTACTAGTTAGAATGTCAGAGGTCAAAGAGAAAGAGAGGATCTTGAAAGCAGCAAGAGAAAAACAATCCATCACATACAAGGGAAACCCAATAAGACTATGTGTAGATTTCTCAGCAGAAACCATGGAGGCTAGAAGACAGTGGGATGATATATTTAAATTACTAAAAGAGAAAAACTGCCAACCAAGACTCCTATATCCAGCAAAATTGTCCTTCAAAAATGAGGGAGAAATTAAAACATTCTCAGACAAAAAGTCACTGAGAGAATTTGTGACCAAGAGACCAGCTCTGCAAGAAATACTAAAGGGAGCACTAGAGTCAGAACCGAAAAGACAGAAGAGAGAGGTATGGAGAAGAGTGTAGAAAGAAGGAAAGTCAGATATGATATATATAATACAAAAGGCAAAATGGCAGAGGAAAATATTATCCAAACAGTAATAACACTAAATGTTAATGGACTGAATTCCCCAATCAAAAGACATAGATTGGCAGAATGGATTAAAAAACAGGATCCTTCTATATGCTGTCTACAGGAAACACATCTTAGACCCAAAGATAAATATAGGTTGAAAGTGAAAGGTTGGGAAAAGATATTTCATGCAAATAACAACCAGAAAATAGCAGGAGTGGCTATACTAATATCCAACAAATTAGACTTCAAATGTAAAACAGTTAAAAGAGACAAAGAAGGACACTATCTACTAATAAAAGGAACAATTAAACAAGAAGACATAACAATCATAAATATTTATGCACCGAACCAGAATGCCCCAAAATACATGAGGAATACACTGCAAACACTGAAAAGGGAAATAGACACAAATACCATAATAGTTGGAGACTTCAATTCCCCACTCTCATCAATGGACAGAACATCTAGACAGAGGATCAATAAAGAAATAGAGAATCTGAATATTACTATAAAGGAGCTAGACTTAACAGACATTTATAGGACATTACATCCCACAACAGCAGGATACACCTTTTTCTCAAGTGCTCATGGATCATTCTCAAAGATAGACCATATGCTGGGTCACAAAGCAAGTCTTAACAAATTTAAAAAGATTGAAATCATACACAACACTTTCTCGGATCATAAAGGAATGAAGTTGGAAATCAATAATAGGCGGAATGCCAGAAAATTCACAAATACCTGGAGGCTCAACAACACACTCTTAAACAACGAGTGGGTCAAAGAAGAAATTGCAAGAGAAATTAGTAAATACCTCGAGGCAAATGAAAATGAAAACACAACATATCAAAACTTATGGGATGCAGCAAAGGCAGTGCTAAGAGGGAAATTTATTGCCCTAAATGCCTATATCAGAAAAGAAGAAAAGGCCAAAATGCAGGAATTAACTGTTCAATTGGAAGAACTGGAGAAAGAACAGCAAACTAATCCCAAAGCAAGCAAAAGGAAAGAAATAACAAAGATCAGAGCAGAAATAAATGAAATTGAAAATATGAAAACAGTAGAGAAAATCAATAAGACCAGAAGTTGGTTCTATGAGAAAATCAATAAGATTAATGGGCCCCTATCAAGATTGACAAAAAGAAGAAGAGAGAGGATGCAAATAAATAAGATCAGAAATGGAAGAGGAGACATAACTACTGACCTCACAGAAATAAAGGAGGTAATAACAGGATACTACGAACAACTTTACGCTAATAAATACAACAATTTAGATGAAATGGACAGGTTCCTGGAAAGACATGAACAACCAACTTTGACTCAAGAAGACATAGATGACCTCAACAAACCAATCACAAGTAAAGAAATTGAATTAGTCATTCAAAAGCTTCCTAAAAAGAAAAGTCCAGGACCAGATGGCTTCACATGTGAATTCTACCAAACGTTCCAGAAAGAATTAGTACCAATTCTCCTCAAACTCTTCAAAAAAATCGAAGTGGAGGGAAAACTGCCTAATTCATTCTATGAAGCCAACATCACCCTCATACCAAAACCAGGCAAAGATATTACAAAAAAAGAAAACTACAGACCAATCTCTCTAATGAATACAGATGCAAAAATCCTCAATAAAATTCTAGCAAATCGTATCCAACAACACATTAAAAGAATTATACATCATGACCAAGTAGGATTCATCCCAGGTATGCAAGGATGGTTCAACATAAGAAAATCAATTAATGTAATACACCATATCAACAAATCAAAGCAGAAAAATCACATGATCATCTCAATTGATGCAGAGAAGGCATTCGACAAGATTCAACATCCTTTCCTGTTGAAAACACTTCAAAAGATAGGAATACAAGGGAACTTCCTTAAAATGATAGAGGGAATATATGAAAAACCCACAGCTAATATCATCCTCAATGGGGACAAATTGAAAACTTTCCCCCTAAGATCAGGAACAAGACAAGGATGTCCACTATCACCACTATTATTCAACATTGTGTTGGAGGTTCTAGCCAGAGCAATTAGACAAGAAAAAGAAATACAAGGCATCAAAATTGAAAAGGAAGAAGTAAAAATATCACTGTTTGCAGACGATATGATACTATACGTCGAAAACCCGGAAAAATCCACAACAAAACTACTAGAGCTAATAAATGAGTACAGCAAAGTAGCAGGTTACAAGATCAACATTCAAAAATCTGTAGCATTTCTATACACTAGTAATGAACAAGCTGAGGCGGAAATCAAGAAACGAATCCCATTTACAATGGCAACTAAAAGAATAAAATACCTAGGAATAAATTTAACTAAAGAGACAAAAAACCTATATAAAGAAAACTACAAAAAACTGCTAAAAGAAATCACAGAAGACCTAAATAGATGGAAGGGCATACCGTGTTCATGGATTGGAAGACTAAATATAGTTAAGATGTCAATCCTACCTAAATTGATTTACAGATTCAATGCAATACCAATCAAAATCCCAACAACTTATTTTTCAGAAATAGAAAAACCAATAAGCAAATTTACCTGGAAGGGCAGGGTGCCCCGAATTGCTAAAAACATCTTGAGGAAAAAAAACGAAGCTGGAGGTCTCGCGCTGCCGGACTTTAAGGCATATTATGAAGCCACAGTGGTCAAAACAGCATGGTATTGGCATAAAGATAGATATATCGACCAATGGAATCGAATAGAGTGCTCAGATATAGACCCTCCCATCTATGGACATTTGATCTTTGATAAGGCAGTCAAGCCAACTCACCTGGGACAGAGCAGTCTCTTCAATAAATGGTGCCTAGAGAACTGGATATCCATGTGCAAAAGAATGAAAGAAGACCCATCTCTCACACCCTATACAAAAGTTAACTCAAAATGGATCAAAGATCTAAACATTAGGTCTAAGACCATAAAACAGTTAGAGGAAAATGTTGGGAGATATCTTATGGATCTTACAACTGGAGGCGGTTTTATGGACCTTAAACCTAAAGCAAGAGCACTGAAGAAGGAAATAAATAAATGGGAACTCCTCAAAATTAAACACTTTTGTGCATCAAAGAACTTCATCAAGAAAGTAGAAAGACAGCCTTCACAATGGGAGACAATATTTGGAAATGATATATCAGATAAAGGTCTAGTATCCAGAATTTATAAAGAGATTGTTCATCTCAACAACAAAAAGACAGCCAACCCAATTACAAAATGGGAAAAAGACTTGAACAGACACCTATCAGAAGAGGAAATACAAATGGCCAAAAGGCACATGAAGAGATGCTCAATGTCCCTGGCCATTAGAGAAATGCAAATCAAAACCACAATGAGATATCATCTCACACCCACCAGAATGGCCATTATCAACAAAACAGAAAATGACAAGTGCTGGAGAGGATGCGGAGAAAGAGGCACACTTATCCACTGTTGGTGGGAATGTCAAATGGTGCAACCACTGTGGAAGGCAGTTTGGCGGTTCCTCAAAAAGCTGAATATAGAATTGCCATATGACCCAGCAATACCATTGCTGGGAATATACTCAAAGGACTTAAGGGCAAAGACACAAACGGACATTTGCACACCAATGTTTATAGCAGCGTTATTTACAATTGCAAAGAGATGGAAACAGCCGAAATCTCCATCAACAGAAGAGTGGCTAAGCAAACTGTGGTATATACATACGATGGAATACTATGCAGCTTTAAGACAGGATAAACTTATGAAGCATGTAATAACATGGATGGACCTAGAGAACATTATGCTGAGTGAGTCTAGCCAAAAACTGAAGGACAAATACTGTATGGTCCCACTGATGTGAACAGACATTCGAGAATAAATTTGGAATATGTCATTGGTAACAGAGTCCAGCAGGAGGTAGAAACAGGGTAAGATAATGGCCAATTGGAGTTGAAGGGATACAGACGGTGTTAACAGGACTAGATACAAAAACTCAAAAATGGACAGCACAATAATACCTAATTGTAAAGAAATCATGTTAAAACACTGAATGAAGCTGCATCTGAGCTATAGGTTTTTGTTTTGTTTTGTTTTGTTTTGATTTTACTATTGTTACTTTTATTTTTTTCTCTATATTAACATTCTATATCTTTTTCAGTTATGTTGCTAGTTCTTCTAAACCAATGCATATGTACTAAGAAATGATGATCATGCATCTATGTGATGATGTTAAGAATTAATGATTGCATATGTAGAATGGTATGATCTCTAAATGTTGGGTTAATTTCTTTTTTTCCATTAATTAAAAAAAAAAAAAAAGAGAAGGGACAATTGGAGCTGAAGGGATACAGACTGTACAACGGGACTGGATATAAAAACTCAGAAATGGGCAGCACAATACTACCCAATTGTAATGCAATTATGTTAAAACACTGAATGAAGCTGCATGTGAGGTATAGGTTTTTTTTTTTCTTTTTCTTTCTATTATTGTTTTAATTCTTATTCTGTTGTCTTTTTATTTCTTTTTCTAAATCGATGCAAATGTACTAAGAAATGATGAATATGCAACTATGTGATGGTATTAAGAATTACTGATTGTACATGCAGATTGGAATGATTTCTAATTGTTTTGTTAATTCTTTTTTTAATTAATAAAAAAAAAGAAAAGTGATACAGTGGAGTTTACGTCTGCTATGTTAGTCACTCTTTATTAATAATTGCATGTGTTCTTTCTTTCCTTTTCCCCTCTTAATAATTTCTCTGCTTTTTTTCCCTATTTCTCTGATTTTACTTTAGCATTTTATGTGATTCCATTTTGTCTCAGCTCCTAGTTTGTCATTTTCATTTCCCTTAATGTTTTGCGGGGGGGATGGTTGCCATAGAATTTGCATTATGCATGCTGAACTAATTGATTTTCACTTCAAATAATACCATACCTCTTCACAGTTATCTTTTAACAGCATATTACCAATCCCTCCCTCCCATCCTTTGTGACACTGCTACTATTCATGTCACTTTTCTATATGTTATCTTCACACAGTGCCTTGCTGCTATCATTGCTTTAAGCTAAGCAGTTATTGTTTTAGTTTTCCAGGGCTGCTTAGACAAATACAAGACAATGGGTTGGCTTAAGTAGCAAATGTTTATTTTCTCAAGATTTTGGAGGCTGAAAGCCTAAAATCAAGGTCTCAATAGACCATGCTTTCTCCAAATTCTGTAAGATTCTGATGCTGTCTTGACACAATCCTGGTGGCTCCTTAGCTTGCATCCTGCTTCCAGCACATGGCTTCTCCTTTTGGTTTCCACTTCCCCTGCTCAATCATCCATAACTATGTTTAGATTTTCCCTCCGTATAAGGTCTTTATCCAAACGGATTAAGACCCATCTTGATTTAATTTGGCCTCATCTAAGTAAGATCTTCAAATATCCTATCCACAGATGAATGCACACCCCCAGGAATGTGGAGTAAGACTTGAACATGTCTTTTTTGGGGGCCAAGATTCTATGCCCAAAGGTTATCCATCTGATAAAGAATTAGAAAATTAAATATTTAATTTTAATTTTACTTATTCTTTCTTTATAAAAATTCAAGTTTCTCATTGATATTTTTCTTGTGAAAACACTTCTTTCAACATTTTTTTGTAGAGCAAGGCTACTGTAAATGAATTATTTCTATTTTTGTTTGTTTGAGCAAGTCTTTATTCTTCATTTTTTAAGAAAATTTTTTCTGAACAGAATTTTAGGTTAACTTTTTGTTATTTGTTTTCTTTCAAGAAGTTTATGCCTTTACTTTACTGCTCTTCCTTGTGATTTCTGATGAGACATTCACTTTAATTATTATTTTATTCTTCTTTAGTTAAGGAGTTTTTTTTTTTTCTGGCTTCCTTCAAGATTTTCCCTTTATTTTTGGTTTTCTGCTGTTTGAATATGATATGCCTAGGTGTGGGTTTTGCTTTTGGTTTTTGTTTCCTGTGCATTTTGATTGATATTTTATTATCTCTGAATTTGTGATTCACTGTCCATCATTGATTTAAGAAAATGCTTTATATTATTACTTCAAATGTGTCTTCTCTTGCATTCTTATTTCCTTCTCTTTCTGGCATTCCAATTAGGTACATGTGACACATTTTGTTTCTGTCCCACCTTTCTTTGTTGTTCTTTCTTTTGAGTTCTCTTTGCCTTGTAGTTTCAAGCTTACTCAGTGATGTCAAATCATTTGAAGGGCCAATTGAAGACATTATTCATTTCTGTTTGACAGTTGTTTTTTAAATAGAAGATATGGGGTGGGAGTGATGCTTCCCTAGATATATGCTTATTGTACAGTTCTGACTTTTGAAACAATGTTAATATTTCACATACTTAATAAATAGACAAATAAAGTATTCAATGAATCAATTAACTCATGAGTTATAATGGGAGAAAAATCCTAAAACAGTATGTAAATAGCAACACCTGAAATGAACCATACAACAAATGAAAAATTTAAACACAATGAAATGTAGGGAGAGACCTAATACTAGTAGCCTTGGGCATAGTATGAAATAATAGTACACTCACCTTCAAGTTAAAGATAAAAAGAATGATGGTGATGAATTGAAATGTAAAGTATCTATACAAATGAATAATTATATAAACATAACTATAAATATGTATGTATGCATGTATATTTATATTTACCTTGAGAGAGAGAGGGGGAGAAGAAAATGGAGAGGGAGAGAGACATATAGACAGGTGTAGTATTATATAAACATCTTTATACCAGTTCTATATCCTAGCTCTGCCAATAAAATGACTTAATAAGCAACAACACTCTAGAGAAATGAGAACCTCTAGTGCCCGTGTACTGATTTCTAAATACTATTTTATACTAAAGGAATCAATTATTTTGAAGAAATGCCTGATTCTAAGGTTGGAGCTGGGGCAGTTCAAGATGATCCTAGAACATCTTCTGTGCTAGAAAGCAAGAAAGCACTCAAAGCAAGCATGTGTCAAGAGGACAGAGTTGCCAGTTGAAAGGTTCCCACTGACCAAATATGCCACAGTTGAGCATCGTAATAAATTAGTATTGTAATGGACTATAACTCAATAAATAAAATAAAAATCCATAAGACCATACTGATGTAAATAAATAGATAAATAAGGAAGGCAAGTTTTTCATCAAAGTAGAAAGCTAACTAATAGAATGATGAAATTAGAAATTCATTTTTTGGCAACCATCAAATAATAATTAACTCAGGAAAAAATCACCCATGTATGTTAATATTAATGGATGAATGTTTGAGAAATAACAGTCTTTTTATACCCTTAAATTATTTTCCACAAGTTACCTTTTCATTACAAAGCAAAAAAATAGTAACCTGACATTTACCACATTAACCACATTATCAAAGTTAACTTCACCAGCTAAAAAGCACATTGACACCATATAATTTGCCTCCTAATATGATACACTGTGAAAAATTAGGGTATTATTTCTGTGGTATCACTGCCAAAGGAAAAAAAAGATCATAACCCGAATCTAATGAGGTGGAAACAGTAGACAAACCCCAATTAGGGGGATTTTACAATATCATTGGTTTAAATTCTTAAAATAGTCAAGGCCATGAAAGATGAAAACTGAGGAAGTTTTCCAAATTGAAGAAGACTGAAAAAGCATAGGACCTGAAAGTAATTCATTATTCACAGATGAATAGTGAAGTCTGAATAAGGTCCGTAGATTAGACAATATTGTCTCAGTTGTGATCATTGTACTTTGTTTATATGAGTAGAAAAAATTTTCTTTTCTTTCTTTTTTAGAAAACAGAGTGAAGCATTTAGAGGTAAAGAGGCATCATGTCTGCAACTCATTCAAATAGTTTAGACAATAATTACATATGAACATATTTATATAAATACGTACATATATATTTGGGGAATCGGTGTGAAAAGTGGGAATTATTTGTACTGTGCTTGCAAATTTCCTATAAATCTATAAATTAGTTTAAAATAAAATTTTAAAAGGAAAAGCCTAATATAAATATAAAATTGAATGTAAATTGTCATTAATAAAATTTCTAAAACATGCGTGTATGTATGTATGTATGTTTATAGTCAATAAAGTGCACATGTGCCTTGCATATTAAATAAATGGTGACAGGAACACATACATACCCAACCTTCTGAAGTTTTGAATAATGGTGTACATAATTATAACAGTTGTATTATACTGAGTAATTTATGCCAAGGACTGAATCAGAAGAGTTATATATAAAATTTTATCTAATCTCCCACAAAACTTTTAGGGAATTACCTTCCACATTTTATTGGTGAAGAGACGGACACTCAGAGGAATTATCACCTCTACCAGACCATGACATTAGTAAATGGTAAAACTAGCATTTGAACACAGTTCTAAATTATTCTAAAGATGTCACAGTTAAATATATTCTATTTTTCTGTATGAGATATTTAAAATTGTAGAGTCACTTAAGCTTGTACACAAATGTATTATCCTTCAAAGTCTCAAATACCTTATGAGCAGGATAAGAATGCGTACTTGTTCATATACTTCAAGAAAATGTGATTTATAAGACATAAGCCACTTAAGTTGTTTTCATGAAACCAACAGGAAAAATAATATTTTAAATTTTGTAAATGGTTCTAGATATGTATTAGGTAGTAATCTGTAGTGGAAATGTAGTAAAACCATTTGTCAAAAGACCAGATTTGAAATTCTACCTATCATTTACTAATTGGACAAGTTGTTAAAGTTCTCTCAGTTTTAGTTTCATCTTCTGAAAAATAGGAATAACAATAGCAACCTTACAGTACTGTTGAGAAAATTAAATAATGTATGGACCTGAAACTGCATTATAAATTCTAGAAAATACTACAGGATATCAGGGATTGTTTTTTCATTAGGGAGGGTCATTTCGATTTGAGCATTCTCAAAATGATACTTGAAACTATTTCTGCCATTTAAAAATACTTCTACCCGCATCTGAATTCTAGAAGTTTTCAGCTTCAGGGCTGTGGCATTCTCTAGGGTAAAAAGTACTTATAATATGAAGAAACAACTGTCACAAATTAATTACATTTGACAATTTGAGAGAATCTATATTTTAATGACTAATAGTATTAACAAATGAAATAAAAGAGTCTATTTTAATCTATTTCCAATTTCCTTTTTATTTTATTTTCCATTTTTTAAATTTACTTTTTGCTAGTCATGAGAAAATGCAAATCACACCACCAGCTGGACTGATTCTCATAAAATGAAGAAGCGGCGGGACAGATTTAAAAGGTGGTATGGAGGGAAGTTCCTACAGGGTTTTGTCACCTTTGGGCACACAAAAAAATCAGAGAGTCAAGCATGAGATGATTTTATATTTTAAATCCAAGATAATTAGGACACTGATAGCATCCTGAAAGGAAAAGCACGATAAGCATTTAGTATCACCATAAATGTTGATGCTTAATGTTGAAATGTTGAGATCAAGGTGGATGCATTTGACAGTTTCAGGGGTTTCTGAGACATTTATTCAGTGCCTTTTGCTGGCATCAATAATGGTACTGACTTCAAAATAATATAAAGATACGAGTAAAAGAGCAATAGGTATGTAGCTGAATATTACTGAATTCTTCGTAATATTACCAGGTAGTATTCTAATCATTTTATATGGTTATTCATTTAGTCCTTAGAATACCCCAAATTTTACACAAGAAAAAAAAAAGCCAAATCAGTTAAGTATTTTTTTTTTCTCCAAAATCTGGTAGATAATGAAAAGAAAATCCTGGGTTCTAACTCAATCTTTTTTTTAAAGTTTTGTTTTTTTTTTTTCAAATGAATGAAAGAATCTTGCTAAAATAAATTATAATCAATTCAATTATAATACACACAGTTCTCTACCCAATTTCCTGGCTTCCAGCTGGACTTATCCAAGCAAATGACTCTACATGATTCTCTTTCTTCCTGAATATTGGTATTAGCACTGTCCTCTTAAACTTTTAGGCCTAGGGATGGTAAATCGTTTGCTACTGTATTATCTTTGCATTTCTCCAGCACTTAACTTCTGTAAACAGCCCCCTTTTAAATAAACCCTCCTCAAGTAATCCAATTACAAGTGTGCCATCTGTTTCCTATTGGAACCCTTTCTTATACAGATGGCTTCATAGAAAAATCATCCAATTTGAAGAAAGTACAGGACTTAATAAGTAGGGATAGGGAGAGGAAAGTCCATGTATGTGAACACATGAGTAATGGCCAGAGGAAACATAACTTAAATGAATGAACTTTGAAAACTAAAATGACCATACCAGCAACAGATAATGAAGATGCTCATGACAATAATGATAGACTTTCTGAGTTACTAGAGGCTATAGTCATAGCATGGAGTGACAAAACTAAAATCAAGGTTGGAATTGGGAAATCAGCATCAATTAAATCAGGGATGCAAGCAAAGTTAAGAACTAGGTTACCAATAAGAAAGCTTGTGTGGTCTCAAGGGTAAATGGGCTTCTTGAAAGCTCAAGCCCACTGCAGCATTCATCAGGTGCCTATTTTATGGCACATTACGGTGCTGGTAAACACTGAATGATAGAGGATGAATGTGATACTGTGGTGCTGATGGGGTGATAGTGTCAGTCCGTACATGTTGGGCAAAGAGGGTAGTATTATCAGGAATGATATGTCACAAATAAGAATGGGCTGGAGGTTTTAGTGAAGGAGAAAAGGTGCTCATATGGCTGAAGTGGAACGAGGTCACAGGACCAAAGAAAACGCCTGAGTCATTTCTATTTCCTTGTCTACGATCACAGTACAGACTGAACATTCAGCTGGGGATGTACATCTATCTGAATCACACAATGAATAAGCGAATTTGATCAAATTCCCAACACCTGATCATCTTGATCCAGGTTTGTAATTTCCTGCCTCTTTACTCAACAGTGATAAGACACATGACATACTTCATTAATGCTACTGAATGTGCCCTCTTTCTTCGTGCTAATTCAGTAGCTTAGAAAAGTATTGCTCTTTCTAGCGATGACTTGTTCAAAGAAACTAAGCCTTCTTTGGAAGCAATTATTTTTGAATAGGAAGCTCACAGTCTTATACAGGAATACCAGAGTGGCAGATTAGTTTTATTTGTAATATTTAAGTTAATTATTTAGAGACTGAAACACAATTTTCCCTATGAAAAGGGAATGAGATTGCCTCGTTCAAGGCTATGCCCACTATTTGTATGAATACATTTAATCTTCATTATTAGGCAGCCAATCACATTGAACGCTGCCTATACCGTACTGTTTGTTAAATAACTTGACTGTTAACTTTGGTTAGAAAAGCTCTTGGGGTTAGATATAAGTTTCATCAAATTTTATTAATTGGTGAAGTAAAGAAAAGTTAAAAATATATCCTACCTGTGCCGGTTTGAAACTGTCGTGTACCCCAGAAAAGCCATGTTCTTTAGTCCTCATTCAATATTGCTGGGTAGGATCTTTTTGACTGTTTCCATGGAGATGTGACCTACCCAATTGTGGGTGGTAACTTTGATTATGTGGTTTCCATGGAGATGCACCTCCAGACATTCAAGGTGGAGTTGCTTAATGGTTCCTTTTAAGAGGAACCCATTCAGGAAAGTGCAGACAAAGCCCACACACCCAGACATCTTCAGAGATGCAGAAGGAAAACGCCCCTGGGAAAGCCTTATGAAATGAGGAGGGAGAGTTAGCAGACATCCCCAGGTGCCTTCCCAGCTGAGAGGTGTCCAGAAGCCAGAGACCCCAGCAGACAGCAGCCCCTTGCCTTCCCACCTGACAGAGGAAGTTCCAAATGGTCTCAGCGTTTCTTGAGTGAACGTAACCTCTTGTTGGTACCTTAATTGGGGCATTTTTAAGGCCTTAGAACTGTAGACTTGCAACTTAATAAATTCCCTTTTTGAAAGCCGTTCCATTTCTGGTGTATTGCATTCCAGCAGCTTCAGCAAACTATAACACTTGTCAGAGAAAAATTGATGATTGAAGGATTCATTAGCCACACCAGCCCACATAAGCTTATTAAAATGAATGTGGATAAGGTGCTTTCTAAGGTTTAAAAACATTTATTAAACACCTACTCTGTACCAGACACAATGCTAGCTAATAGTGGGATAAAGAAAAACTAGCTATCAATTCTGCCCTATGGAAAAGGATGACATCATTGAAACTAAAAGCTATAGAATGGATTATATAGGCTTTGGAGGCTGGCCTAAAAAAGTTACCGATCACTAAAGGTGTTATTGAGTTCAAGTGTCCTGCAGTCACAGGACTAGGAAAACAATGTTTATTAACTATGGCAATTACTTAAACTCCTTTTTTTTTTTTGGCATGGGCAGGAATCGAACCTGGGTCTCTGGCATGACAGGTGAGAATTCTGCCACTGAGCCATCATTGTGCCCCCCCAAATGTCATTTTATGATCATAAGGAAAGGAAGGAATAGTAATTTAGATCAATGCTTCACGAAATATAAGGGGTTTGGGGCATCTATATGGAGTTTGATTTTTAAAACTAGTAAATTTATATAATGATTAAGGGTAAAAATAAACTCTTAGGGAAATATCAATATTACAAACCCAATCTTGTTTTACATTTTAACAGGAAACTTGTATTTCTGTGACTATAACCTCGGTATATATTTTTCTTTATAAAAGATATAACTTTTTAATATTTTATGCCTGAAATGATTATACACAATTCCTGGTCCAGTTAATTTCATTTTAATAAGCTGACATATGGTTAAAAATATTAAATAATACAAAAAGGTTATAACAAAATGCAGTAGTTTTCTGATGCTTTCTCCCTCCCTTATCATCCCTGCCAAAGACAATCCTTTTAACTATTATAAAAATAATGTGCATAACTTGCTTTATTTTGATACTTCAATTTTAGAAATTACCTATTGACTTCTTATTCAAATACATATGAATTTCTCTCTTACAATTCCCATCCCATCTGCTTCCTCTCTCCCATCTTCCAAACATCATTATTAATGTTTCAATTTATTTAATATAATAGACAGTGTTTACATATTATTCTGATGAAAGGTTATTCTCAAGCTGAACAGTATAGTGTATTTATGTTCTTTTCTCTTTTGTTTTTCCTAGAGAAAATCTGCTTAGTTTTGTTTGTGGTCTTCCTATATATTCTAAAAGTCTCAGTACAATTTTCCACAGAGCCAATCTCATCTGACTTTTCTTGGAGACCTGCCCCTGTGAGATGGCCAATCTTTTTTTTTTCTTTTCTTTTCTTAGAGCTAGTTTTCATTTTACCAGCTCACTGAGAATAAATTGCTTGTGAGTTAAATATTTTTCAGGTCTTGCTGTAAAAAATGTGTTTTATTCTACTCTTACAGCTGATTGATTTTTGGCTGATATTAAGTTTTAGAATGGAAATAAACACCATTCAGAATTTTGAAGGTATTCTATTACCTTCAGTAATTGCTTCTAGTGTTACTTCTACCTGTTTAAAAAAGAAAAATTCCAAATTCATTCTGATCTTTTCTGTGACCAGTTCTCTTGCTCTCTCTTCCTCTCTACTCATAGGAACTTTTAGTGTCCCAGTATTATGAATTTCAAAATAATATGCCTTTCCATGGAACATTTTTCATCCACTGCTTACTTACTCTGCAGGGCATTTTAATCTATAAACACTTTTCTTTCAGTTCTGGGAAAGCTTCTTAATTTTTCATTGCTTTTTCCCCTTATTTTCTCTCTTTTATCCTTCTGGACCTCCTACTATTCAGCACTCAGGGTAAGTTCTCTAATTTTTCTGTCATATCATTAATTTTTTTCACTCTTTGTCTTATTGCTCAACTTTCTAGAAGAAATTTTATCTTCTATATTTTCTTTGAGATTTTTCATTGTGTATACATGTTCTATACCCTAATAGGGCTGATGTTCTCTGAATTTTCCTTTGAATGCAACCAAGGGCTCCTTAACTGTCATGCATGAACCAGAAATAAATTTTTCTTGTACATACTGATTCCAGATTGAAAATAAATCTCTAATAGGCTTTAGCTTATCATACTCCTAGCACTTCTTAAACTCATATCACTGAAATAAGTTATTTTAAAAACTTTTATGGCTTCTAATTTTGTTGAAACAAAGGCAATTTCTTTGCTTAATAACTGTGAACTATTTTTTTTAACTTTTAGCTTCATAATAATCAAGTCAACATCATTTTTTCCATTTTTCCAATTTTCTTCCAGTCACCTCTGTATAAATATACACTTTCACCACTTGCCCACCACTTGATATGAACCATATCAAGGAAAGCATACTGCACAAATGTCATAAAATATGAAATAATACTGACACATTCTTTTAGCAAAATGGGATGGTCTAGGTTCTTGTAGCAAAATATTGTCAAAACAAAAATTCTTCCTGTTGAAATACAAACTGGGTGAAAATATCATATTTCCTTTCTCAATTTAGAAATATATTGTTCATACATTGATTCTTGAGTTTGAAAAAGTTCAACTGGATATCATCATCTGAAAACTCAGCATCTGAGAGTTCACTTATAAGGTCAATTTCACTACAATCAGTATTGTCCAGAGTGCTATACTCTTTCTACAGTCATCTGCTGAGTCACATAATAATTGTGATGCCTCTTCCTTTGTAATTATCTTCTCTTTGACATCATAGGCATATAATGAAAAATTATGAATTCTATATTTTGTTTAATGAAACCTAAAAAGGGGAGTACAAAGAAGGTGTCTCCAGACTTATTTGATACCTTTCTGAAAGTTGACACAATACTTTGGGTGACACAATAAGAAAACTGAAGGATGGTGGAAGAGCCACGAATTATTTCATCACAAACATCATCCTCTAGGAGACGCCTTTATATTCTTCCATTTTCTTAACATGTTGGTATATTTTTAGCACAGTTGGGAAAATGTAATATGTACTACAATACTAATTCCTAGAATGAAGAGCTAGCAAAATATATCCAGATATATGAAAAATAAGATTACTCAACTCCATAATGGATCTTCATTCTTCAAACTGGTCCAATAAGCCCATATAATAAAATGAATGCCATTCAATTAAAAATAAGTAAATAATCCCTTTTTTATTTGGAAGAACTTTAAAGAAAATAAGAAAGACATGAAAATATTCCTTTAAAATAGTTTAAACTCAAACATTAAAATTAGGTACAATGGCCCTGAGGATTAGGTTGATTTTTTTCCTAATGGACAAATCTTTTTGTTAAGCAGCGGCCTCTCAAAATCTCCAGTTTTTGCTAAGTCAGAGGCAAAATATACTAAATTTCATTTCCTTTAAATACTGCTTGTCATTCAAATAATTCTTTTTGAACTCATCACTTTCATTTCATACATTGCTATATATTGCAAGGAACAATCAACTAACCCTAACTTTCTGGTTTTTTATAACTTCTTCTCAAAGAGCTTTTGGCTCATCAGCACATAGTTCACTTTCCAAGTTAATACTAGAGATTTTTGTACTGAATGCTTTCCGTTGTTTGCATAAATCTTCAACTTTCCGACTTCAAATATAAATTTCCTTGCTGTCAATCAGGCAGCCACTAACCAGTGACAAGTGAAGTTTCCATGAGCACCCCACTTTGGTGCTAATTTCTTTATGGGTAAAATGACACTAATGGATATAAATAGCCATAAATTTCTGATTTAAATATAGCTTACTTCTTGCTAATACAGCAATCCTGAGCAGGTATTTTGCATGTGACCTTTCTCATGGAAATTAGGGACCAAAGCTGCTTCCAGCTTGAGCAGGGAGTTGGAGACCCACCTGTTTTGCATGGTCCATAAGCTAAGAATGTGAAGAACGTGTTTTACATTTCTAAATAATTGAGGAATCAAAAACAAAACAATGTTTCATTAAAATCATATGAAATTTAAGTCTCACTAAAGCAAAAAATGTTTATTTGGTACAAAATTTACATTTTGACTAGTACATTTCCTAATATAACTTATATGGACAGGTTAATTGAACAGCATAAGTACATGGAACCTTAAATAGGGCATGAGATTTTGTAGGTTTATACGGTGTGATGCCCTGATAAATCCCAGAGTGATTTGAACAGTGAATAAAGAAGTATTTGCAAAGACCCCTTGGGGGAATTCAGCTTCCCCAGGTGGAGAATTCCTGATATTCTCACAAGCAGTGGAGACAACAAATCAATAGGCCGAGTCCTCAATCTCCGGGTTTGTTCCTATGAAACTTAGCCCCACAAAAGATAGGCTAGGCCGACTTTCAAAATTAGGCCTAAGAATCACCCCTAGAGAACCTCATTTGTTGCCCAGATTTGGGCTATCTCTCTCTCTCAGCAACAAGGCAAGCAAACTCACCACCCTCTCCCTCTTTACATGGGACATGACTCCCAGGGGTGTAAACCTCCCTTGCAATGTGGGACAGAAATCCTAGAATGAGCTGGGACTCTGCATCAAGGGCTTGAGAAAAACCTTCTCAACCAAAAGGGGGAAGAGAGAAATAAGACAAAATAAAGTGTCTGTGGCTAAGAGATTTCAAACAGAGTTGAGAGGTTATCCTGGAGGTTATTCTTATGCATTATATAGATATCCCCTTTTTAGTTTAAGGCATATTAGAGAGGCTAGAGGCAAGTGCCTGAAACTGTACAGCTCTGTTCCAACAACAACGTTTCTTGAAGATGATTGCATAATGATATATAGCTTTCGCAATGTGACTGTGTGATTGTGAAAACCTTGTGTCTGATGCTCCTTTTTTTTCACAGTATGGACAGATGAGTAAAAAATATGGATAAAAAATAAATAAATAATAGGGGAACAAATGTTAAAATAAATTGATTAAATTGAAGTCTCAGTGCACATAAATATTTTTTATTTGAATATTCATTCATTTACATGTTGCCTATTGTCGTGGTCAGGTCCATGTGTCAACTTGGCCAGGTGGTGGTACCTGTTTGGTTGGGCAAGTGCTGGCCTGTCTTTTGCTATGAGGACATTTCATAGAATTAAATGATAAACAAGTTGGCTACATCCACAGCTGATTCCATTTGTAATCGGCCAAGGGAAGTGTCTTCTGCAATGAATGATACTTAATGTAATCACTGGAAGCCTTTCAAGGAGAATTCAGAAGAGACAGGTTCTCTTCCTGCTTTGGCCGGTGAGCCTCTCCTGTGGAGTTCATCCAAACCCTCCATCGGAATCATCGGCTTCACAGCCTGCCCTACAGATTTTCGACTTTACGTTCCCATGGTTACGTGAGACACTTTTGTAAATTTTATATTTATGAATATTTCCTGTTGGTTCTGTTTCTCTAGAGAACCCTAACTAATACATATATGTTTTCTGGTTTAATGCTAAAAAGTAAAAACTATTGAATAGTTGTGACAGAGAAATCCTGGCCCTTAGAGTCTGAAATATTTACTATCTGGCACTTTATAGAAATGTTTGTGATCCCCGTGCCTTAGGAATCCAGAGTTGGGTTTTTTTTTGGTTTCTTTCTATGGAAAGGAGGATAAAGAGAGGATGGATAAGACCTATCTGCTTCTTAAACTTCATCCTGGAAATGATATATATTTCATTGGTGAAAATTAGTCATATGGCTCTACCTAGATGCAAGTGGAAAGTAGGGAATTAGGAAATGCAGATCCTAGCAGGGCAGCCACTTCCCATTAACAACTTAACTCAATAGGAAAAGAGCACATGCTTTCAGTAAATAACTAGCTGTTACTACAAGACTACTTAAGTGGTTGATTCAAAGTCCCCATCCACCAACACTACTCAGGCTGACAATACCTGTCCCTCTTTTCCTCTAGCTCCAGGATGGTTTCGTGGAATTAATGCCCTACTTCAATACTAAATTACAATACAAGTAACTCAGAGGAGTGACAGTTTTTAAAGTTATGTTTTTTAAAGTTAGCATAACCAATAGTTTAAAGAGAATTGATTACATTTGAGGTATGGTGGCAAGGGACTTGGGAATGCATACAAAGAATTATTCTGAGGTGCTGATAGTGTTCTATATCTTGATATGTGTGGTCATGACACAAGCATATCTACTTTAAAAAAATTCATCTAACTATGCTTAAACTGTATACACTTAACTATATGTTTTATGCCGAAAAATTTGGTAGTAGACTAACTCTTTAGGAAGATACAGATGTCACAGCATGCCAAACTTTCTGAAACAACCACAGAAAGCCTAGATGCTTTTACAAAATTGTATTTTAAAAGCATCAGACATCTTTGGAAACAATGGAGAATCAAAGAATAAAAATTCTAGAGCAGGGAGAACCTTAAGCAGATGAGCTAATGATCTCCAGCTGACCCTCCTTTTCTTCTCCTCCCAACATTTTCCAATCTGGTGTGTATATTTAGGATTGAGATCGACTTAGAAAGAGAGCCTCTTCAGGAGAAGTAAATCACCAATGCTTTCAATAGTTACACAGGACTGGAGACATAAATTGGGTATGTGAAAGACCTCAAAGTAAAAGTCTGTCTTAGAATGACCGACTGTCCTGAGTCTGGGGAATTAAAAGCTTCCAAACGGCTAAGTAAAACATCCTAGAGTTTCTAGTGTCTAAGGAACAAAGATCTTTGGGGAAATGGACCAGCCTCAAGCAGAGGGAAAATCTTTCTCTTATAACATTGATCAGATTATGAAGCTTCATGGAGGAAACTGGAGAGTTGGAAATCACCAAAGAGCAGAGCTGTATTGCCCACAGTCTTTGAGTTGAGAAAATGGGTGTTCTAGTTTATAAACTGCCGGAATGCAATATACCAGAAATGGAATGGCTTTTAAAAGGGGTAATTTATTAAGTTGCAAGTTACAGTTCTAAAGCCATGAA
Organism: Tamandua tetradactyla; assembly: GCF_023851605.1. Lineage (NCBI taxonomy): Eukaryota > Metazoa > Chordata > Mammalia > Pilosa > Myrmecophagidae > Tamandua > Tamandua tetradactyla. The sequence continues at coordinate 62,630,568 of NC_135334.1, read as the reverse complement.
AATGCCCAAATTAAAGCAAGTCTATAAAGATGTCCAAATTAAGGCACCCGCAAGAGGTTACCGTCACTCAAAAAAGGCCAGTGAAGTTCAGGGTTTCTTTCTGGACTGGAAAGGCACATGGTGAACATAGTAATATCTATCTGCTACCTTTCTCTCCAGGCTTCTGGTTTCATGAAGCTCCATTGGGGCATCTCCAAAGGTGTTTGGCTGCATGGGCGCTCATGGTTCTCATGGCTTTTTTCTCTCCTGGCTCTCTGAAAACTGTTCCCTCTTTTAAGGGATTCCAGTTAAACTAATCAAGACCCACCTGGAATGGGTAGAGTCACATCTCCCTCTAATCAAAGGTTAATACCCACAATTGAGTGAGTCACATCTCCGTGGAGATAATCTAATTAAGCCTCCCACCTATAGTACTGAATAGGGATTAAAAGAAACAGCTGCCTCGATGAGCTGGCTCAGGATTAAAACATGCTTTTCTAGGGCACATAATCCTTTCAAATTGGCACAAAGGGTTACTACCAGTCTTCCTAATATGTCAATTCAGCCCAGAACTGTTTGATTCCTGATGGGATTAAGGTGAGCAGTCACTCATAATATGTGCCTAACAGAGGAAAGGGGAAACCTTTCTGGGAGTTTTCATTGGCCTTTTCCTTCTCAGAAAACATTGGTCTCCTTATGCAAATTGTTGCACTTCTTTCTAAATGAATAGCTTTGCATAACAGGGATTTCAGGGAGAAGCCTGTATTGAATCAACCTTAATCCCAGGTCAATGCAGTTTACTTGCTCAAGTGGCTTGTTTTGTGAAGAATGAGATTTTCATTAGAAGGAAACACGAATTTTGCAAATGGGTTACTTCCACTTGGGCAAGCCAAGGAAACATGTATTTTACAAATGGGTTACTCCCCACTTAGGCAAGTCAAGTTGACTGATGTATGGATGTATTATAGATCACGATGAATAACTGTTAGGTTGGATTGAACAACTCTTTGAAGAATGTAGGCCAGATCATTTTTATTTTCTTTATGAAGAATATAAATGCTTGCAAAGATTAAAAGATTGTATCCAATCAAATAGCAAATTATCAGCTGAGTTGAGAGCTGCAAGATAAACTCCAGTGGTTTGGGAGCATCATTGATTTGTGTCAAAATTACTTGGTAAGCTTGAGGGAAATGTCAGGCTCTGGAATTTGAGAGCAACTGTTGCACTAAATTTGGACTTTAGATTCAGATGGGTTTAAATTCCAATCTTTGTCTCTGATTAACTTTATAGCTTTGGGCCAATTGCTGAAAATCTCTGAACTTAATTTCTTCATTTGTCAAAAGAATGAAATACTTGGTTACCTCAAGGAGCTACTGTGAGGGATAAGTGCAAATATGTAAATACGTAACACAGTACCTAGCACTCAATACATGCTTAATAAATGTTTATGCAGTTCTTCTCCAACGATCTTGAAGCTAGGTATGGCTGTATTTTAACCCTGTAATCATTTTTGAGTAAACAAGCAGAAGTATTTGAACTGGTCAAGCCGAGAAAGGAAGATAAATGTAACCTCATAAAGAGGGTCTCAGGTGGTAGAAAGAACTATTCTGGATTCTAGCCCATACAGGACACAAGGGAAATAGTAGCCCATTAACTATATACAAAATGAGGGCCAAAGAAAGACCAGTGCTTTGGCTCATAAATCCCAAAAGTTTGAATAGCTGCCTGGAGGGACCAGAGTAATTGGAAGTCAAATTGACAGGGAACTTGTGAAACAAGCTTTTTTTAGGCAGGTGTGTTAAAGAATCCCCAGTGAGAAGGAACTACCACTAAATGTAGTAGATTTCAAAATCCAACCAACACCTCTGACAGGTTCTGTGACATGCAAAATCTATTTGGTCTAAGAAAAGTTGCTGGACTTTTTCTTTCTTTTAATTGCATATTCTCTCTCTCTCTCTCTCTCTCTCTCTCTCTCTATATATATATATATATAAATATATATATATATTTTTTTCAATATATATATATTTTCAAATATATATATTTGTTCCTAAATAAGAGATTTTATAAATTCTACCAAATATTCTAAAGCCCTAGGAAAAGTACAGAAACAAAAAGTTCAGCAAATAAAATATTAAAATTCCTTGAATTACTATTTGTGTAGAGTGATGCAAGTACAAAGCATTTTGTATATGCAGTATATATCTCTTGAACTCTACAACAACCCTATTAAGTAGGTAATATTATCATAATTTATATTATAAATGTGCAAACTAAAACTTAGAGAAGTTGAGGAGATCACCAAGTTAGTAATGGACAAAGCTAGAGTTGAAGCAAAATCAAATTAATTCAAACTTCATGCTCCTTTCATCCATCCATTAAATTGTTGATTCAAGAATATTTATTAATATCCTGTACTAGGCCTCATGCTAGTGTTTGGTATATAAACATAAAAAAAGACATAGTCCTTGTTGTCAAAGAGTAGCCACATGGCATTAGAGTTGTAAAGAAAAACTTCCAATAATATCTGATAAATTACATAAGAAAGAATTGAGTAATGAGACAAATGAAAAAATAATCAACTTTGCATAGAATGTCAGTAAAAATAAGAGATCTTATTTAGTTGATACTTATTTTAGTGTTGAATCCCTTAAAGGTGTCCTTTATAATCCTAAATATATCCTATAAATTATGGAATTTTATTTCATTCTCTAAATAAATAAACCAAGCTACAGAGCAGTGATAGCAAGTCCAAGGTTGCACCGCTAATAGGTGGCAGAAATCAAATCAGTTTGCTGCAAAGGTCCATCCCATCACCATTATACACATCTCTGAGACATTCTCCCAGGAGGAGATGCTAAAATTTGGTGCAGAAGACTATAGTTATTCATCCATTAGACTAGTTGTGGATAGAATTTCAAGAGAAGAGAGCAGCCAGCACAGAAGTCCACAGATAAAAGACAAGATAATGGGTCTGGAGAATAGATGTAGGTCACTATTACTGGCATAGTGCCACCTTTGTCAAATGTTCAGCTGTGAGGCTGAAAAGGAAGCTACTGGCCAAATCACAAGCTATACTAGGTACACTGCTAAGGATGGTGGAAGTGATTCAGAATCATTTAAGAGGTATAACCTGCAAAATTACATAGTAGGATTTGCATTTGGGAATATTAACTCTAACAACGCTGTGGTCTAGTTTACTATTCTGTAGCTAATGAATAATCTCCTAAATGGGAATGCCTACAGTTATTAAAACTTGACTTTGGAGGGTATTGAGATGAGTAAAACAGAAAATTTAGTGTAAAATGTGCAAGTCAGATCTGGTTTTGAATTAAGGAAGCCCTCTCATCTCTTCTAACCTTCATTTTCTCCAGTGTGCAATAGAGATAAAGAATATCGCCTGCACTGCTTAGCCACATCTGTGAAGGTCACATGTAGCTTCACACAAAATTGTGCAGTTGCATTATGAAATGTAAGACATATAAATTTTTTTCCTGCCCATTGCCAGCTACCACCTGAGGGTGTAGCCCCATGGTATGTGGCAGAACTCTAGTGTGAGTTGTTTTATAGCTCAGACTTCAACTTGACATTGACTGCTTCCTCACAACAATTTAGGAAAGTGAAGAAAGGCCTCAGAACTAGACCTCCTTACTGAGAAAAGACAGGCATTTGGGCATCTAATTGTCCTTCAGATCTTGTAAGAAAGCCGAGTCTGGATAAGAGCTATAGTCATAGTAAGTGACCCAGGCAGTGAATGTCCACAGTGAAATGGCAGCCAGACCCTACAGGTGAAGGAAGTACGAGAACCGGAAGAAAGAAGAAGCCACATTGGATAACCCAGTCCTCAAGCAGAATAGCAGAAAGTCAATAGCAGAAGCACTGATCACACCTGGGCCCACATTTCCTCCATTAATATTGTCCTCAGTCTTCAGGTGACAAATCTGATTCTTAGGATCAGTCTCACATTTTACTGCTTCCCTTGGATTCTACTTCATTTCCAGTGAAAAGACAACCATTGCTCTGATCAAAACCAGGTCTTGAGGGCTTTGTTTTTGCTTTTTCTTTTACATGCCTAAGCCAAAATGGCCACACACAAATTCCATGTGGTTCTTTAGTTTCTCTCCAATCTATGTTTTTCACATGCTTTTGCTCTAATAACTTACCCCAAAATTTCTAGGAATCATGCTGCTGCTAAAAATCTTCCATGTCAGTCACCATCCACTACAATATTACTGCAATTTTAGAGTAATCTCCAACTTTTGTCATAGACATGCATTACAATCTAATATTTTAACATAAAAGTGGATTAATTTCAAGCCTCCCATACTTATCTCAGTTTCTATTCTCCTTGTGATTTTCTCTGTATTTTCCATTCCTCTGGATGGCAAATCCTACCCAATCACTCTGCCAAGGTATTTGCTGTAGTTTTGTCTTGAATCATTCAAAAAATACTCGTGCCTTTCTCTTTTTCTGAAAGGATTACTGAAGCTATATCCATGCTAGGTGAAGAGAAAATCCATGATTAATTAACTATATTTGCTAGGGACAGCATGGATTGGAGATGAAAGTAGAGGTAAGAACACCATGTACTGGATCTCACTGAATTGAATAATTAAATAATTATTTTTGTACTGAAATCTTGAAGGGAGCCAGGGAGGGAACAAAGTTCAGTGGAAATGATACATGCTGGCAGTCTTTTGATAGTCTCTATTTCTCTCTCTCTCTCTTTTTTTTTTTTTTTTTTTTTTTTTGGCATGGGCTAACTCCAGGAATTGAACCTGGGTCTCTGGCATGGCAGGTGAGAACTCTGCCACTGAGCCACCATTGCACCGCCCAATAGTCTCTATTTCTAACCCACTCTCTAATCATGGGAAAATATCTCCTCCCTTATCAGGCTGTGGAATGAGGGGTTACACCCAGTGATATATCTAAGGTAACTTCTAGTTCTAACCATGATTTGCGATGCCATCCCTAATTAGTGAGTGAGTTCAATGACAAGATCTACTGATGAGCATTACTTGCTTACAAATGTTACATTTACTGAACTGTCATTGTCTGATCATATCCAAAGCATCCAAAATCACAATAATCTAATCTGGGGTTTATAGCACTTCATATGAAGGACTGTAAAAGGCCAACTTTATTCTATCATTAAAGACTGATTAAGTGAAAAAGTCAATTAGACGCAGGGTCAGAAACACACAGACATGCACGTGCAAATGCACATATAGATTTGTGAAGTTTAAATGCTTATGCAAGCTGACTTGATTAAACTAGGCTAACTTCATGTTTTTTTGAACAGAATTGTGAGAACACAAAACATTATGTATTGGAAACAGCAATAATAGCATTAAACTATTTAGTGCTTATTAGATGAAAAGTGTTTCAGTAGGTAGCATAAGGAATATAAAGGAGAACTCTGAATTGCAAAGTAGCTAATAGTCTCAATGATGCAGACATTATATTTTAATCAAATTCAATACACTAAAAAATGTTTCACAACTGCTATGTGCCAAACGTTGTATGATTCAGGATACAGTGCTGACTAAAATAAATATGGGATCTGCACTCATTGAGACCTGCACTCATTGAGGCTACACCAGGAAGGGTCCTTAAAAAAGCAATGGTTTAGGGGTACACAGGTGGTTCAGTGGTTAGAATGCCCACCTTTCACACGGGAGACCCGGGTTTGATTCCCGGACCACGCACCCCTCCAAAAAAAAAAAAATCAATGGTTTAAACCCCTAAAGATGAAGAAAATGAGATACAAAAAGATTACTCAGTTTCCTAAGATCAATGAGGCAATAACTGGCAGCGTCAAGATGATAATTTATGTCTTGGAATTCCTGGTCCAATGCCTCTTCTATGGTCCACATAATAACATACTTTTAAATTAAAGTAGCTTTTATGTACAGTAAAATGCAAAGATCATAAGTGTACAATTCAATGATTTTTGAATAATGTATGCACTTGTCTATCTAACAATTAAGCTATGAAACAAATTTGTCACCCTAGAAAGTTTCCTCAGGCTCTCTTACAGTCTCTCTCCACCAACCACTCTCCACATTTTAGGACACCACTGGACTGATTTGTATCACCACAGATTAATTTTGCTTCTTCTTGAACTTCTTATAAACGGAACCATTTATAGGTCTGAATATATTATAAGTTGTTCATCTATTCTTAATTGATGGATTTTGGAGGCCTCACCTGTTTTTTGGCTGCTGGTGGTTACTCTGAATTAATATAAATTAATGCTATAAATATTTTATACAAATTGTTTCATAGACATGTATTTTCATTTCTTCTTGGTAAATATCTAAGCGTGGAATTTACGGATTATAGGGGGAGGCTTTTTTAACATTCAAAGAAACAGCCAGTTTTCCAAGGTGCCTGTTCTAACTGTCCCACCAGCAACGTACAAGGGTTTCAAAATTACACAGTTTTTGGTGTAGTCAGATTTTTCACTCTTACCTGTTTTCTGAGTGTGAAATGGGATCTCATTGTGGCACTAATTCACATTTCCATGAGGATTAATGATGCTAAAAGCATGTTTTCATGAACTCATTCTTCATTCATATATCTTCTTTTGTGAAGTGTCTTTTCAAATGTTGTGCCCTGTTCATTGGATTGGTTTTCTTTGTATTAATGTACATAGGAATTACTTAAATATTCTGGAAATTCTTATTTGATATATAAATAGAAATATATATAAATATATAAGTGTAGAATTTACCAGTCCGTTGCTTGCCTTTTCATTCTACTGGTAATGTTCTTTGATGAGTATAAATGTTGGTTTTGTTAAAGCCGAATATATCATTATTTTAATTTCGGGTTTTTTTTTTTTTTTGTCCTCTGTAAGAAATCTTTGTTATCCCAATCTTGTAAAGATATTCTCCTATATTTTTCCTTTTAGAGTCTTTCTAATCATGGTCTTGGGTTTGTTCTATCCTTCAATGATGTCATAACTTTATCACTCATAATTATGTCATATTTCAGGACACAGGCTTTGGGGCATGGATTCGGCAACAGAAAATCAAACAAGAGCCAGCCCTTTATTTGAACTCTGCCTCTTAGAATAGGGGAAATGTGGCTAAACCCAACTGACCTCAAACAGCCTCTTTTATTAAATGAGATGGACCATTAGTTGCTTGAATTACTACCATGGCCACGAGGTAGTGCAGAAACAATTACAAATAAGATTAAAATATTAACACTTACAACAAATCCCTCCAATGACATGTGTATGTTCTAGTAATCCTGTGTCCTAGAATTTTACTATATCATGGTATATTAGTAACTTACTATTTGTTGACTGCTAAAGGGATATTAATAAAAAAAAATGATCACACATTTGCTCCATAATTTAAGTTTCCAGAGTTCATTTTCATTTGTCTCTCAAGACACCCTATATAAAATTACTATTTTCAGTGTAATTATTTTCCAAGAATGCAGGGTCTCAGAAAAGTTAGGTGACTTATACTGGAAAAGAAACCACTCATCAATAGAACTAGAATTCAAATACAGATCTTCATGCCTTAGAGTCCTCTTTTGAGGACCACAAATTCTGGATTTGATTGACTTAGGAATATGAAACATCAAAATGTAAGTAGTTTCATTCATGTGACCTCTCTATTTTGATTCTCTATATTAGAAATATGATTGGGGGTCATCACACAGAGATGATAAAATCAGAATTCTGAGTGTAAAAGGGGGAAAATGTATTGAATTTTTACCTAAGTATTACCTAAGTTGAAAAAGAAGTAGCATGTGTTCAAATTAGAATAAGTTTTTCTTAAAAGTAATACTAATTCTGTAATCAACCTGGAAAATAAATATGACCTCATGGTCTTAACGATCGGTCTTTTCTAGGTTATTCACTAATGATGTCTGCATTAGTAAAATTCTACACAAAACACTACTTATATGGAACAATCTGGTAGTATTCATGGCACCCTGAAGTTGATATTTAAAATTATTTTCCATCGAAGGACATAAAGATTTTTTGGTGATGATCTCATGGATTGGGATACGGAAAAAAAAAAAAAGGAAAGGATGCATCTGTAATATATTGTTGTTGTCAAAATTAAGATGCTTTTAAAATTTTCTGGGTCATTGGCAAAAGACAAAGATTTAACTAATTATGATTCCCAACAGTTAAGCTGTGATAATTTATACACCAAAAAGGGAATTTTAAAATTGAATTGAATACATGAACAGTCATGAATTTAACAGAAAATTTAAAATAAAATTTGAAGTGTGAAAATTTAATACAAAAGAAAATTAAATATGTCAGCCCATGATAACTATTTAATTCATTTTAATAAGTAGGGTAATTTCATTTAAATAAATATAGTATTTTAAAATTTTGGTATCAATTTTTCTCTATATGGTTCAACAGAAAAGGATGATTTCAAGCAATAGTACAGCATATAGTGTCCTAAAACATGTGGCAAAATATTGGATTAATGCAGAACCTTGGAGGACAGTTGTCTTGGTGAACTCAGTTTCTAATCTCCTGGGTTATTAAACTTCTGAATTTCCCTATTTGGTACTTCAAAATTACGTGTGGCCTAGAAAAACCTATTGTTAATTTAATCCATCCTTGTAGGGGCAAACTCATTGTAAGTAGGACTTTTGATGAGATACCTCAGGTAAAGTAAGCCCACCTCAATTAGGATGGGTTTTATTCCTATGACTGCAGTTTATTTTAACTAGTATGAAATTCTGACAGAGAGAAAGTCACAGAAGCAAGAAGCTGAATGTCAAAGGAACCCAGAAAAGAAGGCAGAGATCACGAGCTGATGCTTTGTGCCTGGCCATCTGACAAGCTAAGGACCGAGCATCGCTGACACTCTACCCCAGTATGCCACAGTCCTGTGGGAGAAAGTATTGACTTGATGATGCTTTGATTTTGATGCTCTCTCGGTGTCAAAACCATTAGCAAATAAATTCCTTTGTTTAAGCTGAACCATCGCACAGTATATGCTTGAGCAGTCTAGGAAACTGAAACACCTCTTCTAATTATTAAGGAATAATAGGGCATGATAAAGTAAATTGTAAACTGAAGTGGAACATTATATAACTAATAATTCATTGACATGGAGGCAAAGGTGGATCAGCACCAATTCTAAGATAAGGAACAGGCTTGGAAGGATAACTTATGAAGCAAGGAATCCTTCAATTAAAAAAAAGCCCAGCACAGGTTTCAATCAACTTAGAAGATGTGAGCAGGTTCCTTGAAGAAACCACGAATGAATATGTCAGTGAAACAATCTGCAGTATCATCTAGTTTGAGATTATGTTCTGTTTTCTTTTGAGATTCATGAAATCACTTTACATAAATGAGTAAAACTATAAACCCAGGAAGATATAAAATCATATTAGCATAGAGACAATAAAGTAAACAAATAAATCCCACAAAATTGATACTCTAACACTTTTAATAAGAAAATATTTTATATTTAAGGCACTTGAGGTATTTAAAATAATTCGCCACATTGGACTCATAACTTTATTGCAGTGTTTGTAGATTTGTCTAATTTTATATTCAACATGTAAATGTTTAAGGGATTTTGATTTATAGAGCTGATATTTAAATTAATTACACAAGCAATATTAAAATTTCTCTCTAGATGTAAAATATTAATAAAGGATGTATAAAACAAAAGATAACAGAAATGGGTGTCCCTCTTAGAATACAGAACTCCTCAGACTTTTAAGATTCTAACAACTTAGTGAGGGTGCTGACCCCAATAAACCAATGTATGAGGCCTTCATAGCACCAGGTGCAGCTTTTGGACCATCCGGCCTCTTTGGTTGATTAGGTTGCTCACTGGGATGGGGAATGACAATTCAGTTCTACTTTCAAATAAATGAAATTCACTTCTGAAATGTAAAAATGTTCTCCAATGTGTACTTTCAAGGAACTTTTTCGGGGGGATTTTTATCCAACTCAAAGTGATCACTTTATTTTCCTAATAAATGGGAGAATAATGAATTATGATATTTTACTCTGCTGAATTCAGTGACATAGATTAAGGATAAAGCAAAATTTGAAATCCTCTAAATCTGGACTCCTGCTACATACAGTTACCTCCCAGAGATGGCAAATCCAGTCTTCTGAGAGGTCCTTAAGAATACTTTCTTTTGACCCTGTGTCCTCTTGACATAAAGTTGATTAGTTAAGTTCTATAAAATAAGTCGTGCAATTATCTAGAACAAGCATATTATTGTTTTGCTATTTCCCATGGTTCATGTATCACAAGATGTGAAAAGTATTGAGATTTAAAGCCCTCCCTGGTTTTTTTTTTTTTGCACTCCATTAACTCAGTCTCATCTCAATCAGCTCCATCTCTTCTCTCATACCCATGTTTTTGCTTGCTCTAATCCTTTCAGTTGTTCACCCTTGTGTTCTCTTTTCATCTTGCAAAAATTTGACAGCTTGAAGTTCTTCCTGCATTGTGAAACCTTCCACACTGCCTAAACTCTTGCTCTTGTTTTTGCCTTTCAAAAAAATGTAGCATAGGAGTTTTCACAAAATAATTCTACTGGGACAAGCACTATATCCCCTTCATCTGTTTATCCCCAGTTCATCTCAGATACCATTTGCCTAGTAGAATATGCTTGTTTGTAAGTTGTTTTCTAAACTCTACACTCACTCTTCTGCGTTCTGCTATACCACCCCAGAGCAGGGTCTCTGCAATTCACCCTTCTCCTTTGCCTGCTACCTCCCTGCAAAGAGAATGATAGAGTTAAAATGGAAGTCTTGAGAAAAGAGAAGCAAATGAACCTGCATGTTTTGCTTCCTATTCTTGTCATTGTCAGACAACAAGATTTCTTCACTATGACTAGAGAAATTTGTTTATTTCTATTTCTGATTTTTTCCCCACACTCTCAGGACCAATTTCATTATGCCCCCTTCACTGATACCAATTCTAGCTATCAGTTACTCTTTTCAGAACCTGACTCTCAGCTCCACAGGCACCTTCTCCAAATTCTTGCCAGAATCAGGCAAAGCCTGTCCTCAGATTTCTGCAGATCCCTCCTTCAATTTCCTAGAGACCAATATAAGATGATGTATTAGTTAGGGTTCTCTAGAGAAACAGAATCAACAGGGAACACTCACAAATATAAAATTTATAAAGGTGTCTCATGTGACCGCAGGAACGCAGAATCCAAAATCTGGGGAGTAGGCTGTGAAGCCAACGATTCTGATGGAGGGTCTGGTCGAACTCCACAGAAGAGGCTCACCAGCCGAAACAGAAAGAGCCCGTCTCTTCTGAATCCTCCTTATAAGGCTTTCAGTGATTAGATTAAGCATCACTCATTGCAGAAGACACACCCCTTTGGCTGATTACAAATGGAACGAGCTATGGATGCAGTTGACATGATCATGATTTAATTCTACGAAATGTCCTCATCGCAACAGACAAGCCAGCACTTGGCCAAGTTGACATATGAATCTGACCATGACAGATGGGAAGCACTCCCTCCTTAGAAATCTGTCACAAGTTCCTAGTTTTTGATAATCCCAATCTTTTCCCATTGATGCAGTAGCCTTCGAGTTGGTAGTCACTCCCTGCAATAATTATTTCTATGTTACCTCTATGAAGAAGCACTTATAAGAATAGAAAAAAAAAAGTCATGGATATAGGCTGTTTCTAGAGCCTGTAAAAAGGAGTGCTCATGTGTAAACTTTCCTGAGAATAAACATAGGTTTCAAGGACTTAATGCCTAGGAAGCCAATATACAGTGAATGACCTGGCAGCCCTCCCATGGTAACATGGAAACTATTAATATTTTTTATCCCAAATGAAAAACTTGAGGCTCAGTTTCTCCCAGCCTGTGTTTCATTTCTGCATTCTTAAGTTTTCCAATTGTTGTTTAGCTAAATGCCTATAGTAAATTCCTTCTGCTAAAATAGTGTGGTTTCTAGTTCCTGACTGGAATGTGATTGATTTATATAGTATCTGATATATTGCAGGCAACCAATACACATTGCTGCCTTAATCTTGTCAATTTCAAGGGGCCTGATAATTTGTGAAATCAATTTTTAAAATTCTGGAAACTTTAACCATACAAAGTCCCGAGGAAGAATGAAAACTTATGAGGAATTGTTCTCATATGGATTCTGTGCATACCTACAAAGGATGGTTTTGAGGTTAAAATAAATTCATGCTCACAATTCCAGAACAGGACTGAAATTACATGGCATGTCTAATGCACGCTCAGTAACGAGTACCAGAAAATGTCATGCACATTCTCTCAAGGAACCAAGCAACACCCTGACAAGTAGTTATGCAAAAACCTTACAGAGCCAAGTGACTCAGTTGGGGAGGAGAGAATCTGCAATTTACCTCTTTTTAATGCTAAGATTAAACTTGGGCATGTTCCCACCAGCAGTAATAAGGATTTTGGCTGGAAATGGGCTTTACCATTTACATATATCATCTTACATAATATTGGCAAAAAACCCGGCAAACTGAATATTATCATCATTTCACAGATGAGAAAACTGCAAGTCAAACTGACTTAGCAAAGTGGCCTTAGAATTCAATTAAGAAGTGCCAGAACCAGAAGTACAGTTGAGGTCTTTCTAGAAGTAGTTTAGGAGTAGGAGTTCCAGAGGAATGGTTCACCCTGACCTAAAGGATACAAGCTGTTTGATGAACTCTGTACTGAGGAATAAAAGAGAGAGCACAATGCCACCTGGATTAAGAAAAGGAGTGATGAAGGATGAACATTTAAAAAATCCTAAAATTGCCAATCACATTGGCATGGTGTCTTTGTTTGCCTGGGCTGCTTTAACAAAATACTACAGACTGGGTTGGCTTCAACAACGGGAATTTATTATCTTGTAGTTTTAGAAGTCAGAAGTCTAAAATCAAGGTATTCACAGCCCACACTTTCTCCAAAGTCTATAGCATTCTCACAGTGGCTTGCTGGCAATCCATCTCTGCCTCCATTGCATTGCAATCTGTCTTCTTTGTCTCCTCCTGTTCCTTCTACCATGCCCAAATTTCCTTTGCCTATAATGATTCTAGTCACAATGTATCAAAGACTGCCCTGTTTCAGTTTTGCCTCATCTTCATAGGATCTTTGAAGATTTCATTTACAAATAGGTCCCCACTCACAGGACCAGGGTTTAGGACTTAACATGTCTTTGAGATGCACATGATTCAATCCCCAACACAGGGTATAATAGTATAAGAAGCACAGTCTTTGGCTTAAGAACAACTGGAATTTAAAGTCCATCTGAATTTCATTGTTCATGTCTTATTTTAGGACTGTTAACCTAATGTCTATGGACTTCTGTTTTCTCAGCACCATCTCAGTGGATTGTCATAAGCAGCAAATTGAGGGATGAGTACAATAGGTGTTCAATAAATGTTAAGTCTCTCCTGACTTTATAACCTCACTTGTATTTATTTTCTTTTTTTGTCCCCATTTGTTTTCTTACTGTAACCGACAAGAAAATTAATATCTTTCAAGTGAAATGAATCTATGAATCTATTTTAAAAACAAGGGCTTTGAACACATCTTTTCATGCTCTCTGAATAACTATGGGTGGATGAAGAAGCACTCAGAAGGATATAAAAATTGGAAACAGATTCAAATGAGTATCTAGGCCCATCATTTTGTGGACTTAGGTTGAGCCTAAACACTGGTTTCATGATCTTAACAGGAAGCCAATTAACAATGGCCTGGAAGCCCTACTAGGTATACACAGTGGCTATTACCATTTTCTTCACAGTTGAGAAAACAGGCTCAGAGAGAACTCAGTTTCCTATAGGTAGTAAGGTTTAGAAAGTTTATCTGAACTCAGTTTTTCTAAATGCAAGATAATTGGTCTTTCTCATATGCTGCAACTTTATAAACCAATTTAATTCTCGATTCTTTTACTCCTGCATGTTCGGTTTTAAATTTCCCTACTTTAATAAAATAAAAATATCTGTCATTCACTGCAGAAATATAGCAGCAATAAAGAGATAGTATACTACCCTACATTTCCTCCATATAACGTCTGCTAGAAGTTTAGTCAGTTTAAGAGATCAATGCTCAGAGCATCATTGCCTGCATAGAGTTCAAATGATTTCCAAATGCAAACTCCATATAATAGGCACTTTGGGTATTCTTTGCCAAGCAGTCTTATTTGGGGAAACATAATTGCTTTGTTCATTCAAAATGTCTCTAACTGCTGTGGGTTGGAGACCTCATGATTTAGTTTCTGTCAAAGCAATTCTGTCCCATGTGCAGAAGCTTGCCTGATTTAAATGAATATCAACAAAAATGATGATTTTACACTTTTCACGCAAACAGCAGCACCAAGAGCTCTTGTGTGTTTCCAAGGACCTTAACTGGAGGCTAACAGATTTATGCTCTCATATTGCCTAAAGCAATAACTCTTCAAATAGGTAATTTTTGTGGTGTAGGACCACAAAGCACATGGGAACAAACGTACTTGAATAGAAGAACTGGCTGTCAGGCTTTTCAAATACAGCAATTACCAAAACAATAGATTCTCACAAAGAAATAAGCTTCTTTTCTCCTTCTTAGCTTTTCCCCTTGCATTCTATCATTAACCCCTTCAGAAGCACAGGTTTCTTTATGTGCTGGGATATGTCATATGAGAAAGTAGTAAACTTAAGAAAATTTTATCCAATTAGTATTTTAATAATAATATTAGATAGTTTCATATTTATAATAGTATGAAATAAAATTTTAATAATAATGTGTATTAATACATAAACTATTTTACAAAACTAATGATAACTCCTATACATTTGACCCCAGCTTCTATTGCTAATCTCAAACAAGACTCAAACCATTGTGGAGAAGGTATAAGAAACATGTGTTTTTAATCCATGGACATGTTTAAGCAGAGATTAGACAATGATTGAGTATCTGAAGATTTTAAGAACAGATTCATATATTAGGGGATGTTACTGTTTATTTTAGAATATTAAGCCCACAAATTTTAGGGATCCATGAAAACTAAGGGAATAAAAGAAGGAAGCAAATCTTTGCAAAATTATTGTTTTGCATTAGGCATTTCACCATTTACTTCACATTTCTTTCCCCTCATTTATAAATAAGGAAGCTGAAGCTTTAATTAGGAATATATCAGAGTTGGGAACTGGACAAAATCAAATTTTAAAGATTTTTAAAGCACACTTCCTTAACCCTGCATAATGAGCTTGAATAAACCGAGACCATTTTGCACTTTATCTTCTTTCAATTTTTTTTAACTTTTTATTTTGAAATAATTTCAGACTTACAGTTACAAAAATAAAACAAACCCAAAACTGTGAACTTCAACATATGCTCCCACACACACCCTAGTACCCAG
Source organism: Tamandua tetradactyla (assembly GCF_023851605.1). NCBI lineage: Eukaryota > Metazoa > Chordata > Mammalia > Pilosa > Myrmecophagidae > Tamandua > Tamandua tetradactyla. The sequence continues at coordinate 62,615,237 of NC_135334.1, read as the reverse complement.
ATCCAACAATATTAACATTTTGTGAAATTTGCCATATCAATTCTATTTTCTGAACTTTCGATAGCTGGTTGCACATATCAAAAACTCTTGAATACATAATACTTTCATGTACATTTCCTACAAACAAGGATATCCACTCATGTAATCATCTTAAGCACAGTTACCAAGTTTGAGAAATGTAACATTGGCATAAAGCTTACTTTCTATATTCCATTTTCTCCTTATGTTTCAACAATGTCCTTCTAAGCCTTTTCTCTTCCATTCATAGATCCCATCCAGTATCAAACATTGCGTTTAATTGTCATTATCTCTTTAGTTTATCATAATTTCTTCTTTCATTATGGAAATTTATATGCAACATGAGTCTTCGCATTCAAACTCCTCCCACGTGTACCACTCAGTGGGATTAATCACATTCATAATGTCGCAGCGCCCTCGCTCCATCTATCACTAGAACTTTCCCTTCACCCCAAACAGAAACAATACATTTATTTTGCTCCTCCCGGAAGCTGTCCTCTACTTTCTGTCTCTATGAGTTTGCATATTCTCTGACAGTTTCTTTGAGGTTAGCATGGGACTTAAATCTAACATCATAAATCTGTAACAATCTCTTTTAATTTGATCCAAACTTAAAACTTCAGTAGCATACACAAACGGTTCCTATGTCCCTTCATCCCCCATCTTTCTGTAAATTCTTGTCACAAATGAAATATTTATACATTATGAGTCCAAAACCATTAATTTATCAATACATGCTATGTATTTGCCTTTTAGTTCCTATAGAAAGTAAAAAGCATATCAAAATTCAATAGTAAAAAAATTTAATAGTAGTGGTATCTGTACTTCCCATGTCATTAACGTTACTAGAGATCTTTATTTCTTCATGTAGCTACAGTTTATAGTCCAGTGTCCTTTCCTTTCAACATGCAGAATTCACCTTATCATTTCTTATAAGGCCAGTCTAGTGTTGATGAAGTCCCTGAGCTTTGGTTTAATTAGTAATGTTTCAAGCCCTCCTTCATTTTTGAAAGACACTTTGGCCAGATATAGAATTCTTGGTTGGTAATTATTTGCTCTCAGCAGTTCAAATATGCCTTCCCACTACCTTCTTGCTCCAGTGAGAAATTGGCGCTTAATCTTATTAAGGCTTCCTGGTATATGAGATGTTGCTTCTCTCAGTGGCATTCTGAATCCTCTCATTATCGTTGGCACTTGACAGTTTGATTATAACAAGGTATGTTATGGGTCTATTTAGTTGACATGAAGATAGTCATCCAAGATGCTCAATGAGACAGTTTGATTGTAACAAGGCATATTATGGGTCTATTTAGTTTTCTCCTGTGTTTGAAATTCATTGAGCATCTTGTATGACTATCTTCATGTCAGTTGTTAAATTTTGGAAGCTTTCAGCCCTTATTTCTGTGAATATTCTCTCAGCCCCATCTCTCTCTCTTCTCCTTCTGGGATTCATGAAGTGCATGTATTTACACTTGATGGTGTCCCACAGGTTCCTCAGTCGCTATTCAATTTTCTTCATTCTTTCCTCTTCCTGATCTTCAGAGTGGATGATTTCAGTTGTCTTATTTTCAAGTTCACAGATTCTTTCTTCTGCCAGCTCCAATCTACTGCTGAAACCTTTCTGTGTCTGTGGTCTTCAGCTCTGTCTGATTCCTTTTCATAATTTCCATCTTTATTGATATTCCCTTCATGCTCAACTATTATTTTCTTGATTTCCTTCAGTTCTTTGTCCATATTTTCCTTTAGCTCTTTGAGCATATTTCAAACCATTTTTTTTTTTTTTTTTTAAAGGAAAGACAGAGAGAAGGAAGGAAGGATAGAGGGAAGGAAGGAAGGAAGAAAGGGAAACATCTTTAAACATTTTCTGGTTTTTTATTGTATTCTGTTTCTCCGTTTTTGTTACATGGGCTGGGGCCGGGAATCGAACCGAGGTCCTCCGGCATAGCAGGCAAGCACTTTGCCCGCTGAGCCACCGCGGCCCGCCCTCAAACCATTTTTAAAAGTCTTTGTTTATAATGTCCCAGGTCTGATTCTCCTTATTGTTGGTTTCTAACACTTGAATCTTCTCTTTTGCCTAAGTCATTGCCTCCCATTTCTTTGTACGTTTTGTGATCTTTTGTTGAAATCTGGACATTTTGTCATTTTATGGTGTTATTGCTGGATTTCAGTTTCTGACACATCTGTTCCTTAAGGCTGTATCCAGCTATTGTTTTCCCAGTGCTTTCCTTGAATGTCAAGAGCTAGCTAACTAGCTAACTCATTAACTTAATAAAAGAATGAAGACAAGAAAATGTCATTTTCAATCTTTGCAGATTGACCTGTGCAAGTGCTTTCCTTCAAGGTGTATCCATATATTGAGATAAAGAATAGCTCCAGTTCAAAGTGTAGGGACCTCCCTGGTCTTTACAAGTATCTTGTCTTGGGCATGAATGTTTGGCCTAGGAATTTCACTCATTTAAAAGGACACAAACATTCCCTCTTCCATGGGAAATCGTTTGCTCATGGTCTCAGGCAATATACTGCATGCCGGATAGCCAGCAATTCCTTGCCCAAAGCATCTACTTGACTGCTCTACCACTGTGTTCTGTAGGAAAATTCAGTGAGTTGCCTTCTACACGCAGGGCAAATTCTGGGACAGTGAGTCCTTCAAGCCACGACCAGACAGACTGGAGCACACATGCTGCTCCCAGTATGTGCAGGAGGGTTACTCTGTCTAGCTCTTGGCTGAGCTGGGGAGAGCTGGGGAGTGGCTACTACAAGATCCTACAGCTTTTAAACAGCCTTTTTCATGATCAGACACTTACTCTGCTTTGAGAAAGATACTTTGGCCAATTCTTGCTGATTGTTCAAAGCATCTGTAGAAGGAGAAAACCCTGAAGCTTCTCATCCCTCCATCATGATGGGACAATTCTGATTAGTTCTTTCTTTACTTAATTTTAGTAAAAAAAAAAAAAAAAAAAAAAGAGCAAATGGATTATTTAGTTAGAAAAAAAAAAAAAGTGTCCATAAATTAACCATGGATTGCAATACCTCAGTCATAAATGTATATGAGCAGTTTTCCTACCCCTTCTTCCTTCCAGTCCATTTCTACCAATTCATCCTATTTTAACAAACTTGCAGCACTTATTATATAAAATTATGTCTATATTTTGTTACATATCCACAGCTATCTCCCCATCTCTAAAATGTAAACTCTGAGAGGAGTAAACTTCTTTTTGTATACTATTATATCCCAATACTTAAAATGTGTCCTGACATTGAGTAGAGCCTCAGAAATATGTGCCAAATTGACTTTAATCTTATTCTAACAAGGAGAATATAGGTATCCCACGTAAAAACTTGATAGTCAACAAAGGAGGCAGTATCACACAGTGCAAATAAGACACATTTCAAGTGAGATGGTTTACTCAGCACCTCCAAATTCATTGCCTGATTTAATCTTCATGATTTCAGTGTGAGGTGAACAGGGTTATCATTCTGAATTTATGGATGATAATCAGACATCTAGAGATTAGAGTGAGTTTCACATAATACATAAGCAGAGATTAAACCAAGACTCTTACCTTGAGTTTAGATAAGACAGCTATTTTAGTTTTGCTTTTTTTTCTTGTAGTCAATTAAACAAAACTGCACAGTAAGGGGGTGCGTTAGTTTGCAAGTTGCCAGAATGCAATATACCAAAACTGGAACAGCTTTTTAAAAGGGCAATTTAATATGTTACAAGTTTACAGGTCTAAGGAAGTGAAAGTCCATATTAAGGCACCAACAAGAGGTTATCTTCACTCAAGAAAGGCCGATGGGTCAGGAACCCCTCTGGCAGCTGGGTAGGCACCTGCCTGGCATCTGCTGGTCCCTTGATCCTGGGCCCTACTGGTTTCAGTCTATGTCCGTGTGGGGCTTCCTGACATTGCTACTTTGGGGCTGGCTTTTATTTCTTGGCTTCCCTTGGCTTTCTCTAGTTCCGGCTTGCTTAAATCTCATGGTAGTGTCTGTTGGGCTCTAAGCATCTCCAAACATTTGTCTTTGAAGCAACTGTTCTCCAGATGGCTCTATCTGCTCTCTCTGGCAGCTCTGAGGCTTCTGTCATTTATGTAGGCTCTGTCTGCTCTGAGCTCTCTCCAAAATGTTTCCTCTTTTAAAGAATTTCAGTAAACTAATCAAGACCCACCTGGAATGGGTGGAGTCACATCTCCATCTAATCAAAAGATCATACCCACAATTGGGTGTGTCACATCTCCCTGGAGATAATTGAATCAAAAGATTCCAACCTACAGCAGGATTAAAAGATTTCAAAATGGCACAGGGGGGCTTGTTTAAAAAATAAACAAATGAATATCTAAAAAGAAAGTAAGGACAGTAGTAAAGCTATAATGCAGAGGAAATATTAGGGAATACTGAAAAATGTGGTTGGAAAAGAAAGTAGGGATGGCTAATGGAGGACAACTACACTAGGAAAAAATCAACTGTTGAAGGATTTTTCACATTCAGTTTCAAGCTACAAATTCCCACATATAGGATATACATTTCTTTAAGCTTTCCAAATACAATTCAGCAAAAGAGGCCAATGATCAAATACAATATGGAGGGAAAATGTAAAATCAAAAATGACTACAAGAAGAAATTAGGCAAAATGAAAAACTGGAATAAAATTAAAAGAACCACTTGCAATAAAAAATTGAGTTAAAGTCTTTCTTCGGGTATTCTCAACAACTCCGTTTATTAATTTCAAACAAATACTTATAATCACCTGTGCCAGATAATGTGCTGTAGATAGACAAACTGAAAGAAACCACTCTCAGGGATATTACAGACTTCTAATGGAAAACTAGCATGTAAAAAATGAAATGCAATAATGTTGAAGGAGCCATGACAGAAGACTGTACCAACACAGTAAGGACACACAAGTGGGAGAATTCATTTTGGCTATTTTTGTCAATTTGTAAACATCTAGTTAATAACCACCATAATATCAGTGTTGAAGAAGGGAAAGATATTTATGCTTTAATATTGGATATTTATAAGTAATATCTGAATGCAGTTCAGGTCAGAGTCTATCAGCTGTGTGCTAGGTGCAGATGTTGTATTCTCCAATAAACAGAGCAATTCAAACAAAGAAGTTACCAAACTTGTGGTATCAGTAACTTTCTAGAAGCTAAATTCAAATAGCAATGCTAATAGAATCTATGAAGAAGCTAATTGCTAAATCTAATTTTGAAATAGACACGCACATTTTAAACTGCATCACCATAATCTAGTTATTTTAATAGAAGCTATACAAATTAAACATAATTACCTAGAACTGTGAGGTTAAAAATTGATGCAAAAAATCTGTAGTTAGGTAAGTGCACTAGTATATTGTTTTAATTATATGCACACATCCATTTAAATTATATAATTTTACTTTCTCCATAAAGCAGTACAAATCACAGGCCTGGTTTATTGAAACATTTTAAAACAAAACAAAATTGAAAAATCTTGACAAAATAAGTCTGTGATTGAAACTCATCCAAATCATTTTCCATCTATTCAAGTCAATGGGAGAAAAGAAAGTCAAGCTACATGTTATCATGGAGGAAAAAAAATTGAGAGAATCATTTTCAATATTTAAAAATAGCTCTGCATCAATGAAAATATGTAAAAATTCTAATTTTCATATTAAATGGATACTTTAGTATGTGAGAAGAGCCTTGATTATATCAGAAATCTGGGTTCACAGCCAAATTAATAAATATACTAGTCTTTTCTGAAAATATTAATATCATAATCCAAGAATTTAGTGATTGATTACAAATAGAAGTTATTAGTATGGGTAGCAGTAGCAGTTACTTCTATCCCTACCAGGCAATTACTAGGCATGAATCTATTTCAAAGACAAATCTCAGGCTCCTCATGTTCCAAATTCATAGGATTATGTAAATCACATGAAATGATAGTTCCTGCATTGTATATTATAAATAATTTCAAACTTTATGTTGATATGACAATTCGTTATTGTTACTGACTGCATGTGTTGGTCTCCAGAGTGAGTCATATCACCTCCAAATAATCCCCCCTCAAGCCTTCTGAATCTTGGTTTCCCCATCAAGAATTCAAGGATGTGGCTCTACTATCCAAATTCTTTTGATTCCCAGCTGTAGTAGCACCATCTTGTGACAGATGTCCTTTCCAAGACAAATTTCCATGGGGAAAATTCTGGGTCCTGTTACAGGTTAGCCCTTCTGGGAATGCAGAAGCTTCCTCAGAAATTTAAGGGACTTAGTACCTATTTGATCTACTTGTTCCAGAGAGATTGTGCCAAAGAAGTACAGGGAATTCGAGGTTTGTTTATTCTCTTGCCTTCCATCTGTCTGAAAAGAAGCTGCCTGCTCTTTTTGTTAGGTCTCAAAATATCCCCTTCTCCTGACCCCAAGTTAGGATGTGATCTCAGGAACATTTGAAAGTAGGGCTTGAGTAAAGGATAGGAGTGGATTGCTGACCCTTTGATTTCATAAGATTAAAAGAACAAATTCCATATGAAATAATCATTATAGGCTAACTGTAAAATAGGTCTACCCCCAAATGTCTACAATTGTGAGTATAATTAATGTTTAGTGAGAAATAATGAAGATTTCTAGAAAATCTAGAAAAAAATTGAAAACAAAACACATATTTTTGCCTCAGGAAAAATGTCCAAAGGTTCAGAAAGTGTGAATTTTCAGATCACTTATGAAGCTATCCTAAAATGCTCCAGCGTATGCTGAACCTTCCTTTGACACAACATTTAAGTACCTTCTATTACCTACACCTCGCATGACCATGTAATTTGTTTCCTAAATTAGGATATTTTGGAAAGTGTAATAAGGTGTGATAAAAAATAATTAAAATTTAAAAACTTTTTAAAGTATGTATTTATTGATTTGACAACTTAGTCTTATTATATCTGCAGGCCTATATTGGACCTTTATTCATAAGCTAGTTTCACAATATTTTTTCAGAAAAAAGAAAATAGTTTATATCCATGGTAATTGAAATAAAACATATTTTTAAATGACTTTATGTAGCTTACCTAAATAACAATACCATAAGCAGAATAATTATTTTTGGTGCATATTCATGTATTTTAATCAGCTTTCTATTGATATCTTTAACATTATACTACAGAAAAAAGGGAAAATAGGATGATTTTTAAAGGACAGTCTTACTATTTTAAATTTTGTCAAAAATTTGCTTATGAGGTTCTTTATGGTTAAGATCTTTGGTCTAATTTTTATTACTTTACTATATATGCTTAAATATTATTAATATATTATTATAATTACATGTTATTATAATATAATTGATTATTAAGAACTATTCTTTAAAAGTCAACACAAAAAACATTCTCTCAAATTAAAGTTCTCATTTTAAATTTTTGCTAATTGAAATATGTACATATTTTTGCCCAACTATGTTCTAGCTTTTATCATTTTGTCTTCATTAAAAACTCTTTTGTGCTATTAATTTAACAAGAAAAGATCATCAAATAAATTATTTTAATTTATAATAGCTTTTATGCTTTGCAAAATTTAAAGGCTAGGAGATTGTAGGGTTTTTCATCTATATTCCATTCTGGTCAGGATTATAATTATCCCCAATTAATAATAGGGTCCCCAATTTTAAAAAATTCCCTCCAGTTTATATATTCCAAATTGCAGTTATAAAAGCATCCTAATAAACTTATTATAATTGTTCAAATACTAGTTCAGATTTTTTAGTTCCTCTCTTGCTTTTCTATAGATCCACTTCAGGGCCTTTCCATTTGCAAACTTTGTTCTCAATATACGCAATTCACTAAAAATTTCAAAAGCTTAAGTTTTGGGCCCTCAACTCATTGGATATTTTGGTTAAATATTCCCAATTGACTTTGATCATAATATAAGCAAAATTAAGGTGAAGAGAAGCAAAGAGATATGATGCATACCATCATGTTCAAATATTTTTTTCCTAGTCAATCTTGGGTCTGCCATTAAAATTTTGAAGCTATTGTCTACCTGTAAGGATATTTTTAAATTGTGATTTCCTCAGTGTATAATTTGGCAAAATGAGTTAGCTTGATTAGATGTATATATGACCAACAATGAGCATTTAACTGTTCCTTAGATTTAATTTAATAATTTAGTTGACCTATGGAATCTAGTTCTGCAAGTTTTCTAATTTAGTAGGTTAGTGATGCCCAAATGAATTTCCTATATGAAATACTGCAAAAACAAATAATTTTATTAAGTTGAACTTTTAAAATGAATTTACGAAAGAATTAGAAATCATGTCAGATGTTTTACTTTTGCTAAAAGAACTGCCAGAATGTTATGTCAACCTTATAATGGGATAAAAATTTGAATAGTTATTGGAAACATACTGACTTTCTATTTGTGAACTCAGATGTCAATGATATAAAACTGGCATCACTTAACTTTGTGTGAATTTCTTCTGCAAATAGAAACCAATGTATTACAGCAATTACTTCAGTTTTTGTATACCTGCAAGAATATTTTAAAAATGTGAACAAAATTAGTTTAGAAAAACTAGCATCTGAGACCATCAAGCCATGCTTCTCTGAGCAGTGTGTGAAGGCACCTCTGAACTGCCCATGTTAAACTGACATCTTCAAGTATCTTCTTCCAATGATACATATAAACATCTAAAGTAGATGCTAATATCTATATAGCATCTATATAGATAAACCGGCTATATCCCCCGGTTTTAATATGGTCATTGATAGTACTACAACCCTCATGGCAGATAAGCAGGGTCAAAAGAATAATTTGCTTAACTTAAAATTCATCAACAACTTTACTGACATATTCAGGGCTTCACAAACTGTAACATAAGGCTTTTGGGGTTTTTTTGGTCATTTTTTTAGTTCATTATTGCTGAAATGATTTATCTTAAAACACTAGAGTGTTGGGCGGGCTACGGTGGCTCAACAGGCAGAGTTCTTGCCTGCCACGCCAGAGACCCAGGTTCGATTCCTTGTGCCTGTGCTTTAAAAAAAAACCAAAACAACAAAACACTGGAGTGTTATCAAACAACATAAATAATTATAGATACATGCCATCCAATTGATGACAAAACCACTGGAACAACAAAACTTAGAAAAAATTTTCTTTCTTCTCTAGCAGGATTGCTCACCATCATTTCTTGCACATATTTAACCTCTATTAGCCTTTATTTTCCCACATTTCTCACTGATGCTACCAGCTAGCAGCCTGGCAGCTTTGTGCATTTCACAATCCATGGCTTAGGCCATCAAAGGCAGTACCATCAAATACTCCTACCACCAACTGAGAACAGAGTAGTTAGCTATCTCTGGTGGCTGGTTTATTAGTACATGTCATTTTTAGCATCCATAGTTCTGCATACTGGCCTTTGAAGTTGCCCCATGTCTGCCAAAAGTCAGGAAAAGAAAGGTTATTTGGGGTCACCTTTTAAATTTAATCATGTGTTAAAATGAGAACTCTGTAGGCTGCACATACATCTCATACTTCATTAATTGAGAACATGACAGAGCCAGGGACAACCAAGTAAAGAACGACTAAATACGCATTGGGTTATTTTAATGCAATAATTTAATGCTTCATTGAAATAAATGAAGGTTCTTGCTAAGCTGAGCAAGACATCTAATGAAAGGCATAAGATGGTTCTGCCCCATGCAATGGAGACTTGTTATACTACTTATACTATACTATTCAGAAGCTTAAGCTGTTTTCCAATAGTTTTATGTGCGTTAAACCAGAGTTTAAGTTTTTACTTTTTTTTTCTAAGGGGTCCTAAAGGGAGTGTAGCACAGAATTAATGTGGGCTCTAGAGTCAGATCACCTGCACCCAAATTTCAGCTTTGCCATCTTCTAAATGGATGACTTTGGACAAGTTACTTTAGCCTTTCTCTGCCCCACTAACCATTATCTACATATGGGGATGAAAAAATCCTTAAAGTTTTTATCATTAATAATAAACAATGCATGTAAAATACTTAGAACAGTGCCTGACAGATAGTAGACACTCAAAAAAATGTTAACTATTATTATTTACCATACTATATTGAATGAGCAGCTCATGTCTCCTTCCCCCATTAGATCATAAATACCCCAAGGACAGATTCTATTTCAATAATTTCTGTAGTGACATCCAGCTTAGGGTACAAATATAGTAGGTATTTTATAACTATGTGTTGAAAAATATGAATAAACATGTATTCCAACTTTCATAGGGCCTAACCTATTGCCTTATAGCTAGTTCATTAAATATTTGAACCTTAAGCCCTGCGTGATCATCTAATGGCAATAGTCATGTTCAATTCACCTTATATCCATACTGTTTTTATATATACTGCATGCCCAATTAATGTTTAGAGAAGGATAAAAGAGTTCTAGCTTCCAACCTTCCAGATGGGTAACACTGGGAAAGTTTTCTTTTGGCATCTGTTGTTTTACTCTTAAAACACTGGTTCCATGAAGGATGATTTGGAATAGAGAGACAAAGGAGGGGAAAATAATAGCTCTAGCATATTGTAATAGAGAAAGCATGTTCTAAAGTGTGATCCACACAAATTCTCTTGTTCTGCATGAAACTATGTCCTCACTGGAATGAACAAAAGCTAAAGGCAGAGAACTAGTTTAAAGATACCTGACCTTGACGTTGCTTTATTCCCCTGGAAGAGAAGGTAATCTTGCTGATGATTAGATTTCTCATGAGCCACAGAAGCCTGAGCTTTAAACACATTCCCATAAACTGAAGCTCACAAATGAATTGATTGAGTTCTTCAAGAGTGGTAACATTGATTCATAATAAAAATCTGTGGCCTAGCAAAAAAAGAGCTTTTATGACCTAAGAGGACCCTACCTTGCCAGGACAGGGTCACAGGCAGCAGTTCTATCAACCTCTTTCCTGCACTTTCCCCTCTCACATTATCATCTCAAGGACCATGAAAAGTGATGCTTTGGTGTGCCAAATTGACTTATGTGTGCACAGCATGCTTCTGATAAGTTTTGTATTGTATGCTAACAATACAATAAGAGTGTAGAATACACATATGTGATAAAAAATTAGTTTCTTTTTTCAAATACATGGAAACTTGGGCAAGGGTAAATGTGCATGTGTGTATTCAGCTGCAGGAAAATTCAAAACCTTTATCATGCTACTATATGTTGTGAATTTCCAATAAGGAGATAGAATATATGGTATTTGCTAAACTTATCTTATTATACTAATATTATGAATCTACAGCAACATGAAACGCATTCAGGGGGAAATTGAAACAATCAAGAAGAATCAGAGTCTGGACCACGGTGTCTGCAATATTTAAATTATGTTAAGAAAATTTAGAGCTATATTTCATCCCCAGTTCTGGGAGTTCATTTTATCCACAGTCAGATTTAGATCTTCTTGAATTCCTTTAGATATGCCTTGATTATAAGAATTTTTTAAAAATAAAATAGACTTGATTGGTATAAAATAGTATTCCATAGTCTCCCTTTTTATAGCTTCTGCTACACATCTTTTTACTTCATTGCATGTATTTAAATATTTGTTTTTAATGGTTGCATAATAGTACAATTCCATAGTTAACATCTCTGAGCATAAATCTTCTAGATATGTGAGATTACCTCCTTTGGATGTGTTTTCAGCAATGTAGTTGCTGAGTCAAAATGCTTGAAAACACAGCTTTTACAAATAGAATGTAGGGGTTTTAACCAGGGGATAGAAGATGGGTATGAGGTAGCAATTGCAAAGGAAATCAACTTGAAACTTTCATAAATAAGAGCCTGTTCTAGTTGAAGAATGGATTATTATATGAAATAATTTTATCATTATCATTAATGCCATATTTACTGAGCCTTAATATATATTGGACGCTACTTTAAGCACTTTACATTTCATATCTCTTTAAACTTCACAAAATACTGAGGTAATTACTTTCATTATTCTTATTTTACAGATTAGGGATTTGAAGGACTAGAAGGTTAAATAGCCCAATGTCACTCAGCTAAGCAGAAGTAGAATCCGGATTCAAATCCAGACACTCCAATTCCACAGTCCCTTTATTGGTCACTACTGTTCAGCAACTAACAGAAAAATATATGCACATATGAACCTAAAACAATATGCCATTATGTGCAATGCAGCTGTGAATTTAACCATCCATCTTCCCTCATCGACATACTGAAGAGACTCTTACAATGGTTCAGGATAGTGGTTCTATACTGTGGTGGTGAAGTTCACATGTCAGTTGATGGGGTTACATTGTCTAGTTGTTGGTCAATCAAGCACTGGCCTGATTTGTACTGTGAGGCTATCTCATGGATTTAAATCATTAGTCAGTTGATGCATCTATGGATGATTACATCTACAGTCAACTGCTTTCAGCAGTGAGAAGTCTCATCCAATCAGTTGGAAGCCTTGAAGGGGAAACTGATGATTTCAGCAGTCAGAGGGAACAGCCTCTAACTATATCTACACAGTCAATTTCTTCTGGGAAATTTATTATCACCAATCGGAGTTTCCAATTTGTGGTTTCTCCTGGGGAATTCAATATCATCTTTATTGGAGTTCTCAGCTTGTGGAATGCACCTCAGAATGTGCACTTTCCAATCCCCACAGTTGCATGAGTCAAGACCTAAAAAAAACTCAAAGTATGTACATATACACACACACACACACACACGTGTATGTACATTTATGTGTGTGTGTGTGTGTATCCTTGTCTGTTTCTCTGTTTCCTCTTCTGTCATGTACATTCAGATCATCCAGTCTCAACTCTGCTTCAGGAACTTTGGTATACCATCTAGGCTATCTAGACATTGAACCTTCTTGGTATCTGTGTTAATATTACAATACTACACGACATCATTTCCATAAATATGAGGAGGTCTCAGGATAGATGTGTTTGGTCAAATACTAACTGCAAATGATTTATCCTTTCAATGGACTTACTAATTAAAAAGTACACACAGGGCGGGCCGCGGTGGCTCAGCGGGCAAAGTGCTTGCCTGCTATGCCGGAGGACCTCGGTTCGATTCCCGGCCCCAGCCCATGTAACAAAAACGGAAAAACAAAATACAATAAAGCAAGAAAATGTTTGGAGATGTTTCCCTTTCTCCCTTCCTTCCTTCCTTCTATCCTTCCTTCCTTCTCTCTGTCTTTCCTTTAAAAAAAAAAAAAAAAAAAAAAAAGTACACACAGAAGCACATGCACATACCTACACTCATTCCTGCTCATAACTCTCATTATCTAATCAAAATAGCAAGAAACATTTACAGGGAAGCAGGACTCACATGGTTGTGTAGGAAAAATTGCTCAAAAGTTCAAATTTGGTGTTCCTTTAATCCAGTATCCCTTAGCAGCTTGCCTAGCTCACAATTATATATTCTAAGCCTAGATAATCCATTTTCTCAATCAATGTTTGGCTAAAACGTGTATATATATTTTGTCTTAGTGGAAAGATACCACCTTGAAATTGTAATTTGAACCTACTCAAAGGCTTTCTGTATTATTTCTGTCAGATTTATTTTCTAGTAAACACATGATAATTTAGGTTTTCCTATATTCTCTTGGTAAAACATTGTTCTAGTTTGCTAGCTGCCTGAATGCAATAAATCAGAAATGGAATGGCTTTTAAAAAGGGGAATTTAATAAGTTGCTGGAGTACAGTTCTAAGGCCAAGAAAATGTTCCAATTAAACAAGTCTATAGTAATGTCCAGTCACAGGCATCCAGGGAAAGATACCATGATTCAAGAAGGCCGATGAAGTTCAGGGTTTCTCTCGCAAGTGAAAAGGTACACAGGTGAACACGGTCAGGGCTTTTCTCTCAGCTGGAAGGACACATGGCCAGCATGGCATCATCTGCTAGCTTTCTCTCCTGGCTTCCTGTTTCATGAAGCTCCCCAGGAGACGTTTTTCTTCATCTCCAAAGGTTGCTGGCTGGTGAACTCTGCTTCGTGATGCTGTAGCATTCTCTGCTCTCTCTGAATTTCTTTCATTCTCCAAAATGTTTCCTCTTTTATAGGACTCCAGAAACTTATCAAGACCCACCCAAATGGGTGGAGACATGTCGTCACCTAATCCAGTTTAACAACCATTCTTGATTAAATCACATCTCCAGGGAGATGATCTGATTACAGTTTCAAACATATAGTATTGAATAGGGATTATTCTCCTTTACAAAATGGGATTTAGATTAAAACATGGCTTTTCTAGAGGACATACATCCTTTCAAACCAGCACAAATATGTATTCCTTTCTTTAACTTTCTTCCTTTTTAAAGTTGTTTCCTTTCTTTTTTTCACTATGCAGAACTTGTTCTTATGATTCTATGATAATATTTCAGAGATCTGTAAACAATGAACTGTTTTCTTCCAAAAAGAATAAAAATGAGCTCATAGATTTTTTTGTGTATAGTTTATATTGGGATAGCAAGTAAAATTTTCTTTTATAAAAGACCCTTTCCTTTTCAGTACATTAGGAAAGGACTTAGCAGAGCAAAATTTAGTCCAATAAAGTAACTTCTGGAATTTAGAACAGTCACGCTCAAGCTCCAGTTTATCATCTAATTTAGAGAATTCATTTGGCCTCTTGGAGTCTTAGTTTCTTCATCTATTTAACTGGAAAAATAGTATCATCTAACTTTGATCAAATATTTCTATGATATGTCCAGTGACATAAGCTCAGAGAAAACATTTTTAAATTTATAAGGTGCTATAAAAATGTAAATAATTATAACCAAAAAAAAAAAAAACTTGAAACTGAATACCAGAATTTTGCCTGGATTCTTCCTAGTTTACCCTACTTTCAAGGTGAGTTTTCTAGTACTTAGAAATAATAATACAAAGATATACTAGCAAAACAGTAACACTAGTGACCAATAGTGCATTTACCATTTAATAGGCATTAAGTACATTTATTTAATTCTTGCAAGTGTCATGTGAGGTAGAAACTAATACCATATGCCTTATATAGAAATGGAAAAGGAAGCTTAGAGAAGCTCATCAACTTGCCAAAGAAAGACATTTATTATGCGAGGGAGCCACATTCAAATATAGGAATGACTGACCCCAAACCTATGTGTTTAACCAATTAGCTGCCTACCCATCCCATGACACATGAATACATGTCTTTCTTTATCCTTGTCTCTGCACGTGCCAATATGATGGTGCCAGGTGTGAAAACTTCTGAGACCTCTTCATTTGAGGAAATAAGAGCCCAGAGAGAGATGAAAATTAGGCCACAAATTTGATGTAAAACAGAGGTCAGACTGGAGAGACCTTATCTATTGAATAGCAGCAGTTTAAATAGATGAAAATCCCTTCTCACACAGAATAATCTCTGCAAATTCAATTCAGTTACATCAATGTGATTATGAACTATGTAATGACTTATGGAAATTTAAAGTTAGAAGCAAACAGATTGATTTGTGCTCTGCTGACCAGAGCCTATTCTGTAGGCACAGGCACAAATTTTATTTTTATGTAAATCAATCCAAATGCAGTTCCTGCTCCTAAATTATATGCGACTGGCCTCGGCCCATGTGCGTTATTTCCCGGGCAGCAGGAACCTTGGCTGGCCGCTGAAAGCCCAGTGCAAAGCCAAATGTGGATGTGAGGGAAATGAAGGAAAAGTATTGGGACAGAAGCAGGTTCCCATTTTCAATTTCAGAAATTGACAAATGCATTGAGGGTTGATGTCCATTTAATGTGGTGTAATAGAAAAGTTTGGAATTAGAATCGTTATAGGTTGGGTTGCTCTTTGGGAAGCTGGCCTCTCTTACTTCCAGTGCAACATCTCTTTCATTCTCTCAACAAGCATTTATTGACGACCTTCTCAAAGGCCAGTCACTTGGATAGACCCCCGGGAGATAAGCAATATTGAATTCCTAGCTGATACACTTTACAGTTTAGTGATACAGTAGATATAAAGCCAATACATTTTGCAAGTCCTGAAATGCTGGAGTATGATGATGGTGGACGTGAGGGAAGATGAAGAGAGAAGGGGTGGAGAGAGCAATGAATTTCACTTCAGTAGGAGTGGGTAGGGTTCTGCAGAAAGGTAATGCTTGAGAAAAGCATTTCAGGATGATAAAATAAAGATAATTATATAGTTAATAGGGCCTTTATTAGGAATAAATGCAACAGCATATGTAAAGACTGTTCACAATGATCTACATCTAAATGCTAGTTAATTTTTTTAATTATATTAATATTGTGTGGGTGTAAAAGCAGAGATATATTTTGCTTTCCCAAATCTATTCTGCTGTTGTGTTCAAACAAGTATTTAGCTAATATATTCAGTTTTGCTCTATGCTTCTAACTGATGCTCACCAAACTGAATTCAAAGCCTGGAATTCTCAAAAATGGCACAGGAACATTCTGGACACTATGTCTTGAATCACAAAATGTTTTCCATCCCTGGCAATATAAATGCAGCTGAACAACTCATATTACAGGACCCACCTCCTCCCCACCCACCCCCAAACAAATGAGTGCCTGAGTCAGATAAAAACCTGTCCATATCTTTCAATTCCACTCACCCTCCCCCACCTCACCCAATCCACAAGCTCCTGTCTCTGTGTGCAATTTTATTTGTTTGCTTGCTTGCCTGCTTTCGGCCTCCTGGTTTTGTCAAACTTCTAGATCATTGAATCTAATGCTATTTTTCATCCGGGATGTCATAGAACCAAAAGATTTACGAGAAGTATTTTCATTTCAAAAGACATCTAAATATTACTAAATTTAAAGAAAAAGCTTGACCATGCTTCTGACTTTATATATTGTCTTTCCACCTATTTCCCAGGCATGTGAACCCTTCAATTGGTAAAACAGAACAATACAAAGGAAGGAAAACAATCATAAAGTGTAAAACTTGATGACTTTTAATCAAACAAGCATACCTATATACACCAAATTATTACATAGGTCAAAAATAGAACACTGAGGGCGGTATGATGGTGGTTCAGTGGCAGACCATGCCAGAGACCAGGGTTCGATTCCTGGTGCCTGCCCATGCAAAAAAAAAAAAAAATGAACATTGATAGGGCCTCAGAGGTATTCCACCTACCTTACCAACAGTTAATGCTTTGTTGATACCTAACACCACAAATAAATTGTGCCTATTTTTAAATATATACAAATGAGATTGTACATTTTATAAACTCTTTTGTTCATGGTATCTTTTACTCCATATTGTATTTATGAGTTTCATCCATTTTGTTATATGTGGCAAAAGTTTGTTTATTCTCATTATTGCCTAGTCCTCCATTATATAAATTTGCCAATACTTAACTTTCAAGTTCTCTTGCAAATACATAAATACAGGGCATTAGGCTGACCTCACTTAAGATGTGCCTGTTTAAGTCATTTGCTCACTTTCCTAATTGGACTGACTGTTGTGGTAGGCATAAAAATGGACCCCTAAAGAGGTCCACCCCATAATTTTCTCAACCTATGAATGTGATACCTCACCTAGCAAAAGGTACTTTGCAAATATGATTAAGGTTAAGGATCTAAAAAGGGGAAATTATTGGATTACCTGGATGGGTACAACTATTCATGTGAGATATAAAAATATAGAAGAGAAAGGCACAGAAGTGGATCAGAGAAATGGCATTATGAGAAGGATTTTGTACCTATTCCTGGTTCTAAGATATAATCTCTAAAATAACTGGAGAGATTCCTCAGGGAGTTCACAGCAGACCCCGTCTGACATTTAGAAATGGAAAGGAGTTGTCAGTCCTACAGCTGCATGGAAATGAATTCCACCAACACTATCTAAGCAAGAAAACGGGTTCTCTACTAGTTTCCTACAGAAATGCATGCAACTCTGCTGACACTGATTTTAGCCCAGTTAGACCTGTAACAGACTTCTGACCTGCAGAACTGTATAACAACAAATTTGTATTGTTTTAAGCTACTAAATTTGAGGTATTCCATTATGGTCACAATAGGAAATCAATACAACTATCTCGTTCTTATTTCCATATGATCTTTACATATTCTCCACACGGATTAAATATTGCAAATGCCATATCTCTATCTGTGGTTTCCATCTTCCCTCTCTTAATGGAGTCTTTTGATAAAAAGTTAATTTTAATGTAACCCAATAAATTAATCTTTCCTATAGGTAGTCAATTATGTATCTTATTTAAGGTATATCTAGTCTGTCCCCAAATCATTAAGATATTCTCTCAGTTCCATTTCATACTTAAGTTGATAATTTGTTGGACATACTTTTATCTATCATATGGTATAAGGATCCAGTTTCATTTTGTTCCATGTGAGTATCCAATTGACCCTACACTATTTTTTTTTAAAGATTACTTATTCCCCACTCTCTGGTCATTCCACCTTCACCATATATCAAGTGTTCATATGTTTGACTCTTTCTAAATTCTTGTTTCTTTTCAATAGTTTTTCGTTTTTCATAAAAATGCCAAGATCATTCTGTTTTAATTAACTATACCTTCTTAACTCTTGATTTTTGTCATTATAAGTCTCCTGAATAAGTCAAGACTATATGGGTTCTTGGCCCTTTGTGTTTCGTGTACTTTTTGGGGGGTGGGTGGGTGGAGGGCAGGCACCGGGAATCGAATCCTTGTCTCCCACATGGCAGGCGAGAACTCTGCCTGCTGAGCCACTATGGCCCACCCTCTGTATACATTTTAAAATCAGTTTCTATGAGCCTACACACACACACACACACACACACTCCAAACAAACAAACTCTGTTGTGATTTTAACTGAGATCTCATTAAGTCTATAAATACAATTGGGCAGATTTAGCCTGTTTTTAATACTGTTTCTGCCAGTTCATACACATGAAATACCCATCTATTTGTTTAGGTCTTGTCTGATTTCTCTCAATAATATATTTTGGTTCTATATGTAAATTTCTTACACAGCATTAATTATATTTATTATATTGTTGATGTTTTGTAACAACTCAAATTATATCTTTAAACTGTACTTGCTAATTATTGAATGTAGGCAGAAATTGATTTATTTTTTATATTAATCTTGTAACCATATAACATTCTAAATCATATAATTCTAATGGTTTGTCTATAAAATTTACTGAATATTCTCCATATGTAATAGCATTTTAATAAGAATATTATTTCTTCTTTCCAATTATTTTGTCATTCATTCACTTATTGATATTCTGTACCATATTAAATAGAAATGGCAAAGGTGGGCTTCCATGTCTAATTTCTGATATAAGATGGCATTTCCATTATTGTACAAGCTTTGTTGTTAGATTTTCTATATAGATACCTAATATAAAAATAAGCATTTCCATCTATTCCTAGTTTGCTAGTATCTATTATGAATAGGGGTTAAATTTTAACAGACCCTTTTCATGCATAAATTAAGATCGCAACCTTTTCTCCTCATCTTGGCAATGTGGTAAGTTACACTGAATGATTTTCAATATAGTGACTAATGCTAAACTAAGCATATATTCCTGACAACAGAACCAATGCTGTCATGATTCTTTGACATTGTCCTTTTTCATATGGATAGATTTGGTTAATACTATTTAGAAATATTTGCATAAATGTTAATAGGAAAGAATATGTACTTACTGACACAGCTTTAAAATACATGAGGCAAAAACTGATAGAACTGCAAGGAAAAACTATAGTACCATCTCATTGGATGCAGCAAATGCATTTGCAAAATCCAACATCCATTTTTGATAAAACCTCACCAAATGTGAATAGGAAGAAATTTTCTCAACATCATAAAGTAAATCTATGAGGAATTTACAGTTATACTTAATTGTATGAGAGTGAATTATCTCCTTCACTCAAGGTCAGTGATCTCTACCCTCACATCTCTATTCAACTTTGCACTGAAATTTCCTGCTAAAAGACAAGTATATAAAAATAAATAGTGGGGGCAGTGTGACCATGGCTCAGCTGGCAGAATTCTCACCTCCATACCAAAGACCCAGCTTTGGTTCCTGGTACCTGCCCAAGTAAAATAAATACATAAAAAATAGATGGCATCCAGATTATAAAGGAAGAAGCAAAACTCTTTAAAGATGTCATAATTATTTACAGAGATAATCATATGGATTTCACAGAAAAAGTTTCTAAAACAAATAAATGACATTATAATATTGCAGGATAAAACAACAATATATAATACTTGTTTATATTTTTGTACACTAGGAATGAACAATCTGAGATTCTTATCTTTTATGTATCTTTATGTTTAAAGAGGGTTTCTTGTAGATAGCATATAGTTAGGTCCTACATTTTTAATTATCTGACCATCTCTTCATTTATATTTGGGTGTTTAGGCCATTATTTAATGGGATTATTTTTATGGCTGGGTTTAAATCTACCATCTTGCTATAGACTTTTTATTTCTCTCATTTGTATTTCATTCCTCCTTTCTGCTTATTAAAATTCTGAGTATTCCATTTTAGTTTATTTTGGGGTGATTATTTATAATCCTTTGTGTTATGTTGTTAGTTGCTTTAGAGTTTAGAATTTATATATTTAACTTATCATAAGCTACCTTGATGTGACATTGCATGCTTTATATCTAATATATGAAACTTAGAACAGGTTACTTCAATATCTCCTTTCCTGGATTGTGTTACTATTGCGATTCTTTGTATGTTATAAACCTTACAGCACATTGTTACCATTTTTTTTACTTAGACAATTGATTATCTTTAAAGAAATTTAAATAATATGAAAACCAGATTTTGTTTTTCTACTCTTTTTCATTGTATAATTTCCATTATGTAAATTCTGATTTCGATCTGGTAGCAATCTCCTCTACCCGAATGGCTTCCTTTAACATTTTATGGATACATTAAAAAAATGAATTATTTCGGCTTTCACTACCCTGAAAATGCCTTTATTTAAACTTCATTGTTTAAAGATATTTTGTTTGGTATTGATTCTAGGTTGACTAATCTTTTTTGTTTGTTTATTTTCCCAGTACTTAAAGGTGTTGCTCCATTATTTTCTGTTCCATTGTTTCCAATGAGAAATCTGCTGTCATTTTTTATCTTCAATACTCTTTTTTAATGTGTCTATTTTATTAGGCAACTTTCAAGATCTCTTTATCCCTAATTTAAGAGATTTGACTGGATGTACCTTGCTGTAGTGTTCTTTGCATTTCTTGCATTTGAAGATTTTGAATTTGTTTTTTTTTTTTTAATTTGTGGGCATATGGTATTTAGAAAGTTTATAGCTGCTATTTCTTCAGGTGTTTTTCCTTTTCCTTTCTTGTCTTTCCTTTAGGTACTCCAATGACAAACATATGAAATCACTTAAAATGTTCCAACAGCACATGGATATTTCATTCATCTTTTTTTGGTCTTTTTCTCTCTCTTACATTTTGGAAATATCTGTGGCTCAAATTCATTAATTTTTTTTAACAATATAAAACCTGCTGGAAGGGGGTGCAAAGGTAATTCAGTGGTAGAATTCTCACCTGCTATGCAAGAGACCTGGGTTCAATTCTCAGCCCGTGCACTTCCCCCCAAAACAAAGAAGCAACAAACGAACAACAAAATAACCAACCAAATAAAAAATCAACAAATGATTCTGCAATAACAGGAAAAAAGAATGAAAAAAAAAACATGGAAAAAAGAATGAAGTGTGCCCCCTGCCATACAGCATACAAAAAATATAAAAATAAAAATAAAAATAAACCTGCTGGAAGCAGATGTCCTCTATATAATTTAAATGCTTTTTTTTCTCCTCCTTTGTACTTCTATTGTTTGAAATAGTTATTTTATTCTAACTTACCTTCTATATGTTTAATATTCTTTTAGTTTTCATTTAGCTGCTCATTGTTCCTGCATAGAAATATAATTGATTTTTGTATATTGATTATCTATCTGGCAACCTTGCTGAGGTTATTCATTACTTCTAATCATTTTTTAGATAATTTCTTAGAATTATTTTATACACAATATCATATCATTTGCAAATGGAAATAGTTGTACTTCTTTCTAATCTGCATGCCTTTTTTTTTTTTTTTTTTGCCTAATTTTCCTAACTAGAACTTCTAATACAATGTTGAGTAGAAGTAGCAAGAACATATAGGCATATTTGTCTTGTTTTTGATATTAAGGAGGATGTATTCTCCTTTACACTGTTAATGGTGATGACACTTATGGATTTTTTATATGTGTCTTTATTAGTTTGTAGAAGTTTTTGGTGGTTTGGAGCTGTATGTACCCCAGGAAAACATATTCTTAAATCTAATCCGTTCTTGTGGGTGGGAATCCATTTAAGTAGGAACTTTTGATGAGTTTACTTCAGGTAAACTGTGCCCAGCCCAATCAGGATGAATTTTAATTCTATTACAGGAGTACTTTATAAGCAGCATGAAATTCAGACAGAAAGAGAAAACTTCAGAGAGAACAGTCAGAAGGTGAAATCAACGGAACCAGAAGAGAAGACAGAGAACAGGAGAGACCACCATGTGCTTTGTCATGTGACAAGCTGAGGCCCAAGGATCAGCAGGCGCCAGCCTCAGCATACCACGATCTTCTATGACAAAGCAGCACCTTGATGATGCCTTGATTTGGAGTTTTTCTCAGCCTCATACTGTGAGCGAATAAATTCCCATTGCATAAGCTGATCCATTCAATGTGATTTGTCTGAGAAGCCTAGAAAAATAAAATACCTAGTTTGTTGAGCTTTTTTTTTTTTCAACCATTAAAGGGCATTGAGGTATTTTTTAATACAATTTCTCTATTATAAAGATCTGTTTTTTGTCCTTTATTCTATTAATATGGTTTATTATTTAACTTTCCTATGTTGAACACTCATGAATTCCTGGAATAAACCCCACTTGTGATTCATAATTCTTTACCATACATTTTTAATATACTTCTGATATTCCCTCTTTTTCTCTTTATGCCCATCTGGATACTTTCTATTAACCTATTTTTTAGTTTTCCAGGTCTTTCAGCTGTGTCTATTTTACTGCTGATCCTGCCTATTGTATCTTTAATTGTATATTTAAATTTCTGTTTAATCTTTTTTAATGGAATCCAAATCTCTGTTGCAATTCTCCATGATATATTTTTTCAAGGATATATTAACAATAGTTATTTGAAAAAAAATTTTCATCTAAAAACAACAATGCCTTTATCTTTTCTGTTTCTATTTTTTGTTTGTTTGTTACTCCTGGACTTCAGTTATATGTTTTTATGTCTTGGTATAGTTTAGAATTTTTCATTCAGTGCTGAAAATTTCGTATACAAAATTATATAGATGATGTGAAGCTGTGGTTGAGTTTGCTTCCTCAGACTGATGGATTTACAATGAATTTTATCTAGCCATTAGGGTAGAAGCAGCTCATCCTGGCTTCATCTGGGATGTACTTGATTTGAAGTTGGGTTTCCATGTTAGGGAAGACTAACCTATTTCTAATTAGCACTTACTTCTAGGCTATAGTCATTCTCATCTTAGAGTCTGCGGGGATTTCCAGGACCAAATCATTTTGTTAAGTCCTGAACTCCTTTTCTTCTATCACTGACACATTTAGGTTTCCTGAAGCTTTGCTCCATTTCTCAGCTTCTCAACCACAACTTAAAACTCTTTTTTTTTCTTTTTGTCTATTTAGTTTCTCATATCCTGGACCACCTCTTTTGTATTAGAAAATGCCTCAGAGGGAAAATCTTAATGAAATGTCAGGCCGATCTCTGCCCTCCAATCTTTCAAGTGTTTTGGTCCTATATTCCTCAGTGCTTTGTAATTCTTTCATGACTTCAGACCATTTTTTAATCCATGTTTTCTAGTTGTTGTCTGTGGTATGCTGCAAGCTAGTTTTCCAGAGCTGGAAGCAGAATTTCTGCCATTCTAGTTTTAATATTATCTCCTTTTTCAGGTGGGAAACGGTCCTATTGCAGCTTTGACCCTAAGCATTTTGATCAACCAACTTAACTCTTCTCCCTTTTTTTCTCAATAAAGATTAACACCAAAAAGGAGACTCTTGCTCATCCCATGTTGGTTCCTATCATGTGCATGGTAATCCAGTATGTGTAATTTCTTACCATTTTACATGGGAATGATATATTCATAAGTAACTAATATAGTTCAATGGCCCTCCATAGGCTGATTATTTTCACTTTGCAACAATGCAATTTGTGTTTGAAAAGCAAACATAAAGAGAAATATGATCCTTTGATTATTTGTGATAAAATATTTTTATACGATATTGAGATTTTTCCATCTCTCTCTCTCCCCCTCTCCATCTTTGTTTCCATGTTTCACTTTCTTCTTAATATAGATAAGATGAGATGAGTCTAACATAAGAGTAAAGCTTCAGATAAGACCTACATTGGGTTAGAATGATGTGGAAATAACAGCATGTGTGCTGGGTGTAATTTGTCTTAGCCACTTCCTAACTATTAAGACATTGGATAAGTTCTTTATGAGCTTCTGTTTCCACATAAGCAAATACAGAGTACATTTTTTTTTTCTCAGCAAAAACTTAGATTTGAGATACTGCAAATAAGACTGACTCATATACCACCACATAATAGAAATTGAATACATGACAATTGCTCTTTCAGACTTAGTCTCAGCAGGAATCAGAATTCCATCCAGAATAACTTCTTTGAAGTAAATGATAATGAAGAAAATATTAACAGAGGTGTATTTTGTGTTTTGGAGAGGCCAATGTGGTAGGTAAAGGAATATGACTTTACCTAAATTATATTCCTAAGTCATATACCTAAAGGCAAAAGAAGAAGCCCAGTGGATACTTTTATGATAGGGGAGAGGATTGCCAACAAAAGCAGCACAGAGTGAGTTAGCTACAGCTAGCGCTCTGGTGCTGACTGAGGCAAAGATTGAGAAATGAAATGTTCTAACCTCCTTCTCCTCTTGCCCTCCAAATTTGCTGAATCTGCTAATGAGTACCATAGGAGGAATTCAATCAGAAGTCATAAGACAGAGAGGTATGGATGATGCAGTTCTACAAATCAGCCTCTGAAAGCACAGAGCAGTGACAAAGGAACAGAGTGGACAGATAATGAATCTAGGTGTGTCGAATGGAAGATCAGCTGCAGGATCCCTTCTGTTCTTTCCAAAAATATATATATTAAAAAAAGAGATAGTATAATGCCAAATGTTCTCAGCTTCATTTGTTTTCAAGCCACCTGGCTCTGTGGGAGTTCAGTACCCTTCAATAATTTGGCCATGTCTGTTAGACAAATGAGGTTGCAAGCTGACTTAATGATACCAGTTGTAACTTACCACCTATAACATGTTCTCATTTTTCAACATTTGACATGAAGCAATTAAAATGCTTCAGAGTAAGAGGATCTGTCCCAAATTTTCTCATTTATAAAAAAATATTATTGGACAAAGGCAAGTAGAACATAGTAACTCATCAACACAGGTAAGTCATCTAATAGAAAATCCCATATGAATAAAACATAATCTGTTTTGCATGATGAAACTTGATTGGCCCATTTAGCTAAGCTGCCCAAACAGTGATCCAAGTTGTTCTTTTCCAAGTGTGCACTTTTGATTTGGTGTCTTTGCTCATACAAGATTCCTCTACCTAAAGCATTATTTGCCCCCATCACTGCCTATTGAAACCTAATCCATTCTTATAGGCAGGCTCAAATGATACCTCACTGTAGCCTTGTCTGATTTATACCCAAAAGCAATTTTTCCCTTTTTTGGAGCCCTTAATACTTTATTTTTCTTTTATATAATTTCACATCCCATCAGTAACTTGTCCTATCAGTTATACCTCCTAGCTTTGCCATTCCTTTCCTATACCATCAATCTACTTAGTGATTAGTTCCTGCTTTAGTTCCTGCTAACACAATTGTTTACTTTGATTCTGCAGTAGCTTCCTAACTGGTCTCAATCTCCTTAGTCGTATCCATTTTCACTATTTGAATAATCTTTCTTAAAAAAAAAATCCCATCATAGAGACCCAAGTTCGATTCCTGGTGCTTGCCTAGGCATTAAAAAAAAGGAAAAAAAATCCATCATAAACTTCCCTGATTCAAATTCTTTAATTATTCCCCAGTGTCATGAAGGCCGAACTCATGAAAATGAGATTCAAAGCCATTCCAGAGTAGCTCCTAATTTTCTAGTCTCATTTCCTGATACTACCAGACCTCCATGAGTGCCACAGGGATATGATCAAAAGAATTACACAGGAAATTATCTGTTTGCCATTCAAGCAGTATCATCTCCCAATATTTAAAATTGGTGAGGTCTATACCACTACCTCCAATTTGAAAATTATGAGTAAACTGAAAGTTCTAAATTATAGGTTGCAGTCAAACTCAGCTCTGTCTGATCCAAGGCACTTCCCATTCGACTAGTATATTCTACCTCAAAGGACAAAAGGAGCAATAATCCAAAACAAACAATATTTTATTTGTGTGAATAAATGGGACATTTAGAATCCTGAATGTCTATTTTAACTTCACCTAGCTTCCAACAAAAGACTTAAAGATAGTAGATTTTACAGCTCCATATCTAAAAGTATTTGCAGCCTAAGAATTATTTAGCTAGAGTAAACTGTTATATGAGCTTGAAGTTCTCCTAGTCTCATTTCCTGATACTACCAGACCTCCATGAGTGCTAAAATATTTAGAATTTCTTCAAGTGGATAGATTGTTTCATAGCTCCATGCATTTGCACATGGTACGCCCATTCCTGGAGATCTCATCCCACACCAAATCCAACATACCAGTTTTTAACCTTACCAATTATGTTGCATCCTTCTAGCTTAATACAAGTGTCACCCATTTCATGATTTTTCCCTGCATGCTCAGTTTCCCATTCACACTTTCCCAATATAGTCATACTTTCAGCCTATAGCTGAAACTGTTCTTGTAACCAGCAAGAAAAGTAGGTATTATTTTTATCATCATCATTTAACTGGAAAAGAAGTAAGTCCAGGAAAGATAAATGACTTGTCCAGGATCACAGATAATAAGTGCCAACACTGGCACAAGGATGCACTTCGTATGATTTTAAAGGCACTGTTCTTTCTCCAATATGCTCTGCTATATTTCTTTGTTGCTATAATTTTCTAACCCTTTCAATTTATAGTTTTCAGAAAAAAATTTTTTTTCAAAATTGCACACATTTTCCAGTTACATTATTAGGTATAAAATAATTTTCATTTCCAATTTCTACTGTAAAGCTGGAGAACTTCAAGCTCATATAACAGTTGTTAGCCTTAAAATATGCAATGACTTCCAAATTATCTCACCAAATGAGTTCAGCAACAAACACCCTGATGGTCATACCATTAATATAATCATAAAAGTACCATTACATTAATTAGAACTTTGTAAATGCTGTAATTAAGATATTCTGTGACAGCTGTCTTTCCTGTCCCTGAGCGTTCCCAAGAAATCTCCCAATACCACTTATTTCTGAACCATCATCTGCCTAGAGCTGGGAGAAGCCATCTGTTAGTATATTTGAAATGTTAAGCGACAAAGAGGTTTCAACCATTATATCCCTCAGAATAGAGTTCCGTGAGTAAAAAAAAAAAGGAAGCACTTTGCAACTATTTTTAAGAGACTTCAGCTAGATCTGGCAAGAGGAATAAAATAATTGTTGATTTTTTGAAATTTACATCAACATTTAATGGTGGAAACAATCTGGGATTTGGAGTCAGGTAGAACTGATCTGATTATTAGCACCGTAACCGAAGGAAAGTTGTGTAACTTCTTTCAGCCTCAGGCTCCTTATCTTTAAAAATGGGGACAGACGTGCCCTAAATTTCATTGTTATTGAGAAAATAAAGTGATAAAGTTCTTATGTAATGCCTTATAAAATTCCCAACAAGAAAATCATTTTATTTTAAAATATCATCAGAATGACGCTAGATGTGATATTCTGCTTGTCTTTTTCTAGGTATTTTATGTAGCTTTAAGAAATGTGTCTCAGTCCTCAAAAACAACTACTCAGGTCAAGTTAGACTTATCTTTATTAAACCTAAGAGGTAGCAGAGTGAGCCTGACTTAACATGAGATAAAGAGGGATTCAGTTGCTACTTGTAATCTATAATTCATTTGATTTTAAGCAAATCCCTTCACTGCCTTGGACCTCAGCTAGAAAATGGAAAAGTCAGGGATAATACATATATATTATTAATTATTATATCTTGTATATTATTAATTAATATATTATTAATGTATATTACCTTATTTAACACACCCAATGTTCAAATATATATATATAATATATATTTTACTGTTGGGCATATAAATTCAAGTGGCAATTATAATAGTTTAATTTGTTCTTATTTTTATCTCATGAATTTTGATGCATCAGCACTCCCTGCACCTTGTTATTTCCATGTTATATTTAATCTTCACGATAATATAGAGGAGTCGATACTATCACTTAGCATATTTTTGGAGGAAAGGAGACTGATACTTAGCTTACATGACTCACTCATTCTCATACAGGTAATAATTGACAAAGCCTATACAAAATTCTAAAACTAACTCAAACCAAAGTACATGCTTTTAAACTTTTCTGCTAGTGCTGTGCCACCTGAAAAATACTATTTTACAAGAAAAAGAACCAATGATCTAATTAACACTGTTTACCTATGTGTGGTATGGAAAAGCATTTCCCATTGTTAGGAAAGATAGTAATCAGGTGAGTATGACTTCCAACATGCTTTACATAATGTAACTCAAACTCAAAAGCTAATGAGGTCATTACAGTTATTTATTTCATAGAAGAGATAACAAGCACCTGCAATGTTAATTATTTTTTTAGCTTTGGAAAAGAAAATATGCTCCCTAAATCCACTTCCACAGAAACTCTGAGTCAATAGGTCAGGCCAATATCCATGGATGTACTCCATTGCTACAGGTGAGTTCTTACTGATACACATATTTGGGGGCTACCAAGGGAGAATAAGATAATAATAGTTATCACTATTGTAGGTCCATTATGTGTTAGGTACTCTATATGCCTTATCATTCCTAGTCTTTACAATTGCTCATTATGTAGGAATCACTCATGTTTTATAGAAACAGAGCCTCTGAGGTTACATACTTTAGACAGTGTGTCCAAACGGTTTACCTTATTTAACACACCCGGTGTCCATTAGAAGTATATATCCTCCACCTATACAAAAAAATAGGCTATGTAATATATCCAAATGTATAGCCCCATAGGTAGTAAAGATGTTTTGTTCATTTGTTTTTTCTATAGAGGTGAGACCAAGATTCAAATTGAACTCTTTCTGACTCCAAAAACCTTCGCCTTTCAATAAACCATGAGGGGAGTGAAAAAAAAAAATCTCGTGAGGTTTGACAGAATATGGAGAGCCTAAAGGCAGTGATGAATTCTGCCTTCTTCCAAAGAATATAATTACAAACTGACTTTTTATGGCTTTCAGAATATTTTTTGTACTTATGGATAAGAAGCACTTTATTCTATACCTTTGTCCTGAAAATTCAAGTGACTTTCTATAATTTCTCTAGTTTATTTATCTCTTGGCTGGATGCCAAACAACTAAGTGTGAAAAATATAATTTTGTTAATTTTCTCCTTAGACTATAAGGTAACTATAAGGAATGAATTGGTGTACTTAGGGAAGTCAATGTCCCAATGGACCAGGAAATCTGAAACTGGTTGTAATATGCCAGGAGGCTCCTTAAATGTTTAGAATAGAAATAATATATAGTGGTAAAATATAGTGTATTGCAAAAAGCACTGGAGTTGATTTCAGAAGATTCTAACTCTACACCAAGACTTACTCTGTTTAAATATGGCTGAGCCTCTTTGAGCACTGGTTTCCTTAATTATAAAGTAGAGTAATAATGCCTAGCTCCTCTGGATGGTATCACCTACATTAAGAGTGCAGGGTCATCCAATCCTTTCTCCCTTTTAATTGAATGTTTGGGGAATGTCCAGTCTAAGCCAGAATGTGATATAGTTTACTGACTTCATTCACTCATCAATGCATTTATTCAACTCAATATGCATTAATTATACCTACCCTGTCTTGAAAAGGGTACCCCATTATGTACAATATGCTTTGGCTAAACAATGTATCTGAAAATTGTCCTTAAGTTTCTTAAAGAGGTCTCTCTCAAGAAAGTTTACTTAACATTGAACTCAATCCTACCCTGAGTACCAAAGAATGTATATTTGTTGGCAAGAGAAGGTGGGAGTACCTCTTTGGCACTACTACTAGAATTAAGAGAATTTCAGATATTTTTTCATTCAGTAAGATCTTAAAAATGATCCAGGCCATGTCCTAATTTTTCATAATTGACCCTAGCATCCAGAAAAGTGAAGTCACTTGCCCAGACTCATGTACTTTTTGATAGGTCACACAATTTAAACAGTATCTCCTCTCTCTCTTAGTTCAGGGCACGTTGTGTTTACCCATGCTGTCAGAACTTAGCTCATTCATTAAAAAATGACAAGACGTGATACCACTAATTTAAAAATATTTCTTTTTTTGGTCAATACTGATTTTGGTGTTTCTGAATTACTCAAGTGTAAAAGTGAAAATAAATTCAATATCCTCTAAATAGTCTCTGAGAGTCCTCAAATTCACATTTTCAAACCTTTCTAGACCTGCCCTCACCCTGAATCAAATACTTTAACAACCTTCCCAAGAACTTGGAAATTATATTGCATGTATTATAATATTACCTCCCTCCCTTCTGTATTAAATTATTGTGCCGTCATGGTTTCTTACTTCAGCTCTGTAGTTTAACTCAGTTTGCATATAAATCCAACAGCATCATCAGGTGATTACTAGGAAGTTTATATATAAATACATATAAATATTTTCTTTTTGTATGTTGATATTTTATTGACAAAAAATCATACCACAAAATGTCATTATCTTCTTTAATATATAAGCATCAACTTGGAAAGATAGCTCTGGATTGAATCTATTTTTATATGCCACAAATCACGTATCTGTCAAATAACTTTGACATGAAGTAGACAATTTGCGTTGATGTGCTTTGATTTTTACATCCACTTCTGTAACACTTCCAATCCCCCAAAGCCAATGTGACATTCATTGAGCAACTTCTCAAATCTATTATTCATGAAAAAGCAAAATTGATAAAGATTGCTTGTTTACCCCCAAAGAACTCACATTCTAGTGTTAAGGACTGGAAGCTAAACAAATAATTTCAGTACATGTGACCAGTCCTATGGCAACAGAGCATAATGAGTAAAGGAAAGGACAGAGAAAAAGATTCTGAGTCAGCCTTGGGTGGCAACACTATGAAAGGGAGGGGGCTTCCAAGAAAACATTCTAAGAAGACGTCGTGACTTAATAGAAATAAGGGAAAGAAGACCATTCAGGAGAACAAAAAAAAAATTTCCTTGTATGTGCTTTCCTGTTGGCAAGAGGAATCCCAAAAACATTTGGAGTCATTTAAAATCACTGAGTGCTGAGCTACTGAAAATAGCTGCAACTCACTTAATGCAGTACAAGAACAGTTTAGAAATACCGTCTTTGTATATTTCAGCAGTTTAGTCATTTTGCTCAATATTCTTAATTTGATCTGTATTGGTATAGGGCAGCCAGCTTAGCACGTGGTGGTAGATGTTATTAATTTGTAAAATACATTACACAGCAACAGCTTAAAAAAGAATCAATAAAATTATTGTGTGTCCTGACTCATCATATCCTTGTTTTGATTAGCAATGCATATTTTTACATATTCTAGAGGAGTAAAGGGAACTCATGATCATTGTAAAAGAGTACTGGCAAAAAGAGTATAAATGAAAGAATAAATGAGTTAGTGAATGAATGAATACATTTGTAGTCTATTACCTTATTTGAAATTTATATAATCTCTGAAGGGAAGGGAAAGTAGAGTTTTATATCCTTTTCATCTTTATTAGAGAAGGTGTGGGATTACAGAATAATTATTCATAAAATTCAGCATTCCTATGTACTACCAAATTATTAACACCTTGCACTGGTGTAGGATATTTATTGCAATGGATGAAAGCACATTTTTATAATTATAATATTAACTATACTCCATGGTTTAAATTAGGGTTTTGTTTGTGTAGTGGAGTTTCATGGATTTTTAAAAATTTATTCTGTTACCATATATATCCTATTTATAGATGAGAAATCTGACATAGGATGGTTTCACACTTGACCAAGGTTACCCAAAAGAAAAGCCTTGAAAGCAGGGGCTAGATATAGTGCCCTTCACTTACTCTAGTGCCCTTTCCCCTGCAAAAGCTACTTCTTACTACCTATTGTTTCTTTGTCCCATTTCTGATGAAGTCTACATGTCTCCATTTCCCAATCAACCAAGATGTTCAGAGAATTTTCCCCTTAATAAATTACTGAATATCATGGAGCTTCTCATAATCTACAAAATTACCATAAACAAGGAGGGTGTACCGTTGATTAGTGGGTTCATCGAGCTGTTCCTAAGTTGCACACAGCAAGTGAGAGATCATACACAAACACTGATTATCAGCACCCCACAGTCAGTTTAATAGAACACACAGACACACATACTGCACGGGGCAAAAAGCGCCTTCCTTTAGTCTCAAAGACAAAGCACTTAACATTTCACTATGTTGTATGAGTGTGGCTAGCAGAAAGAACAAGAGCATTCCAACTATATAGCCAAATACAGGGTCTTGGTATAGAGTTTCTGAAATCTCTGCAAAGAATTTCCCTATGATACCTGAAGGAAAAATCACAAAAGAAAGCAAGTATGTCCTACATAAAAATAACATCACCTGCAAAATAAATAAATAAATAACATAATAAACAGGAGAACAATCATTTCTAAACCATTCTAAAATTCTGCTAGCTCTCTTTACCTTCCTGCACACCTTAGCTTTTCAAGAGGCTCAGGGACATACTGCCCAATGTAAAAAACTTTTGAACACAAAGTATGTGCCAGACAGTGTTATTAAATTGCCACAAAGACAAGTGAAACGAGATTTCAACTCTCTAGGAGATCACAGAATAAGTGGGAGATGGACTTAAAATAAAAAAAACTGAAATGCAATGTGATCGATACAGTAATAGAATTGTTGTGATTGGTGCAATAAGGTCAGAAAAGTGGCGGTGTGAATCCTAACACAGTCATTTTATAGTTTTGTAGACCAAATAAGTCACAAAACTTTCTGCGCTATACTGCCCACATATCTTAAAAGAGGATAATAATGGTTGTTACTAAATATGTTGATAAAGAAGATATTTACTATTTTTAAATGAATGTGTGACAGTTTCTGATTGGAGGTAAGGTCTGAGCAAGTGTGGGGAAGATGCATTAGATTTCTTCTAGTAGCTATAAGAAGGAAGCATCCTGGGTAAAGGAAACATTATGTACAAATCAGTGACAGTATAAAACAATGTGGTGTAAGATAATACTGAGAATGCTCTGTCAATGAGCAGCCTCAACTCCTAGTTCATTTTTCCTGGTCTGGGAAACCAGACTAAATGACATAGAAGGACATCTGAAGTTTCCCTCCTCTTCGAGATTTCCATTATGTGCCCCACCTTAGACATTCAGATAATCCAAAGTTCAGGGCAACTGGAAGAAAGATAAACATCTTGGAAGAAATTAATGTCTTCTCCGAGTTTACCAACTTTGAAGGTCCACAGAAGCTTCAAAACGTTATTTGGTCACAAACTCTGGTCAGAAAGCCCAGAGCTCTATCAGTTCATTTTCCTTCCATTCCAATGTATCCTAAAGTAGTAGATATTTTGCAGAAGGCGATCAAAGCTAGGCATCAGGGAAATTTGCAAAGCATAGCCTCTTTTTGTATTATTTGTATTATATTAATTTTTACTGGATTAGTATAATAAAAATAGGAACAGAAAAAAGCATAATAAAAATGCAAGTAAGTCTCTTTAATTGAGAAAAATGGCTTTTAAACTTTAAAGCAATATAGTACATGTTTGAGGGTCTTAGAGGGAATCCTAAAGGATATATATACATATATATTACACTGTAGAGGGTTTGTGATACCTAATAACACAATAGCAGCAATGCAGAATCAGGCAGCCATGAACTTCAGACACTATAAATAGGAGACTAAGTGGGAGACTAGTGAAATTAAAAAGAGAAGTACATAGACCTTAGATAAAAGGAATTTTTTGTAATGTGCAATGTCCTCCAAGCAGCCCTCAGATTGGGAGGTACTGTTTTCTAAATTTAGGCAAGAGAGATTTATCAGACCTTTCCTAAACTAGTTACTGTAAGAATTTTGTGGGAAGCATCAGGTAGACATATGTTTCCAGTCATTCAAGGGAGGTAGACCTTTTATTAGGCTTTTTAGTAGACAAAGACAGACATCAGGGAAAGCTGCAGGGAGTAGCCCCTCCTGAATTTTGCATATTCTCTAGATTAGTGTAATTCCAAATAACAGCAACAAAAGTATAACAGAAATACTTATCTTCCCAATTGAGGAAGGTATCCTCTACTTTAAAATGACTGAAAAACTGCAGAGTCAGTGAGTCTAAAAGCGGCTTACAATTAATATACATAAGCTCTACCATAAGTCCATAGGATGTAAAAGAAAAAAAAAGATCAGAAGATGATACAGAAATAATACAATACACAAGGGAAAAGACAATAATGAGGCCTAGCATATTCATGAGCCCAGCCATTACTGTTTAAGGATTTCACTAATACCTGGGAATAATTGCTACTTATATCTCATTACAAATGAAGCACATGTACACACACACATGCATGTTTACATATAGTTGTATACCTTATACTTATATACATATTTTTAATTTCCAGTTTTATTTATTATTTCTATATTAAATAAGAGCTTATTCTATTCTAGGGAGATTATAAATAACTCATTTTTAATTCACATGAGAATCCAGTGCTGTACTGGATCATCAGTTACTGGAAAGATATGGAAATGAAAGCATTAACTATGCAGTCAAAATGACTCTCATGTATCTGCTCATGTGTGCAAAAATAAAAACAGGAAAGACAAAGAAGACTAAGGAGATCAGTTTCTACCAGGAGGTAGGTGAGAACAGGGTGGGACAGGGAGGCACACTTCTCTGAGTATACCGCCCTGTATAGTTCTGACCAACAGAAAGTTTTACATACACCAATAAGTAAATTTATAGGGAGGGAGGATGATGGAGAGATAGATAGAGATGGAGAGATACATACAGACAGAGTAGATATAAATCAATAAAATAAATAATAGTAAGGATAGGAGAAAATCTTAAAATTGCACACAAATAGAAACAAATGAACCAAATTTATTTGAAATGAATACCTTAACCACATTTAAGGGGTTAAAAAAGAAAAGAAAAACAACTACTTTTTCAAACTCATACAGTGACTTTTTACCCTCAGATTGGAGACAAAATTAAGTGTAAATAAATACCGAATTCTTGTTAGTAGGTTTTTCTTCAGTGTTTTAAATAAGCAATTCCGAAACAACTTTCTGTACATTCTAGGAGCCAGCAAATATGCAATTATTATTGTAGTATGAATAATTGAGGTTTCTCACTGCTGGGGAAAGGAAGTAACAATATGAAAGAGGGAAGGCTGGCGTGAATCCTGTGGTACTGGATTAGAATTGGAGGTATCAGCACAGACACATTGAAAAATACAGGTAGATTAAGTAGAGTGATAGACAGAAATACACACAGAAATATGTATGCGTACTGATGTACATGTCCCAGCTTTATTTGTTGGGAGAACCTAGGAGCAGTAACCACCATAATAACAATGAACCTACCAGGTACCAAATCATGGTTTCTACATAAAAATCTCAACTTATAAAAGCAAAACAAAAAAACAACAGCAAAATGAACAAAACAGAAAAGCAGAAATCCTAGAGAAATGAAATAGATGTTCCAGAGATAGGGCTGGGAAAGGACAAATGAGCCCAGATCATATTGTGCCAAACAAACAAAATACCTCAACTATTGATGGAAAACATCAAAAAAGAAAAAGGGGGTTGGCAAAAACTCTGAGAGTGTGCCAAATCTGAACTTGTAATTTATGAAATGAAATAAATATTTCAAAGCACATACTGAAGAAGGAAGAAGGGGAGGGAGGGAGGGAAGGAGGGAAGGAAGAAAGGAAGGAAGGAAGGGAGGGAGGGAGGGAGGGAAGCTCATTCTGGTATAAATCATCATTGGATATTAAAACTAGAATGAGAGTTTGAGGGGTAACAATAGAGTCACATAGTCTCAAAGTATCTTCCTATAAGGTATTTCTTAACTTTAAAGAGAAAAATATAATGTTACAGCAGAGAAATACAACAGAGAACTCCTTAAATAAGCAATCAAAGTTAACTTCAGCAAAAATAATACAAATCAACAAAATGACATTTCAGATTCACTGAGAACAAAATATCACTTCTGTGATACTCCTGCCCAAAATGCACAATCTATATACTTAATCATGAAGTAACATCAGAGGAACCCCAACTGAGTAACATTCTACAAACTAACTAAACTTAAAGCTTTAAAAATATCAAAGTCATGAAAAACAAAAATGACAAAGACACTATTTCATATTAAAAGAGACATACGGCGAGTTAGAGTGTGAGATCCTAGATTGGATCTTAAACAAAGAAAAAGTAAAATACAATCATACATAAAGGGCATTATTGGTGAGCCTGCTGAAATTTGAATAAGGCCTATGGTATCAATTTTAATTTTTTATTTATTATTTTTACCGTGGTTATATAAACAAGAGAATATTCTTGTTTTTAGGAAACATGCACTGAAGAATTTAGTTGCAAACAGACCTCATGTCTATGACTTGCTCTTAAAAAGCAAAGAAAATACTATGGATATATACTTGTGTATGTGTATATACATATATGTGCAAATGTATATATGTTGTAAAATATTAATTGCAGAATCTGGGTGAAAGGTATATGTGAATTATTTATATGATCTCTGCAACTTTTCTGTAAATGTTAAATTATTTCAAAATTTAAAAAGTTAAAAATCACAAAAAGGTGCTCAATAGCAATCATATGGAAATTTCAAAGTATAACCATAATATGGTACACTAAAATCATATTCATTTAACTTGTTTAATATAATTGTATTTACAAATGCTGCTAAATGTAAAGGTCTTAGCAGCTTTATATTTTATTAAAATTGCAGTATAGAAGGGTAAAAGATGCATGTGTAATATTTTATTTTGAAGGGAAAATTTACAGTGTGTGAACACTTAAGGGATTTAATACTTTATTTCCTTATTTTAGATTTCTACATATAGTAAGTATAAATCTTCATGTATATAAGATATTGCTTACACATTTAGGAGAAAAATGATTGTTAGTCATTTAAGCAGAAGCTGTGACTCTGATCTTTGTAATAGTTTTTATCTGACTTAAGCTTCTGAGAGAATTCTGGATAGGGGGATATACTACAACATTTTAATTTTATCCCCCTTTGTAAGATTCTTAACTTAAGTATCAAGACTGTGGGACTGGAATTTAGAGTCAGCTCACTAGAAGAGGTATGTTGGATGGCCAATTTCTATACTTGAGCTCTCACTTGCTCCTCCAATGACAGCATGCAATTGTTTATGATTTAGTCTTTTAAATTGACTAGAATTTTCTTAGTGGATCTCAGTTTTCCTAATACGCCCTTGCAGAAGCAGAAGGAAATACCTAGGGACATAAATGAATGAACAGGAAAGGCATTTAGTGATATGACATAAGTACTATGTTAGCCATTATGGGTGTAACTTAATTCATTTCTTAAATCACATTGTGCTATCCCAGTGATGCCAAGCCCTAGAAGTGTTAAAAGAGATATAGATTTTTAAAAAAGGTCAACAATGACTGAATTTAGATATGAAAGTACATTCTGAAAGAAAGCTGTCTGGTCCACCTGATTAGACTAGTCGATGACCATGTGAAAAAAATGTATTAATCTTTGTTAACAAGGTTTAAATACAAACAAATTATCAAGACGTCTACATCCTTTAGCCATATTATCTTCTGGTAAAATATGTGAAGAGGAAACCCAATTTTCAAATGAAGGAACTTCGCCTCTTCTCTGTTTCGTTGAAAAGTCGATATACCATGTGGGTCATGCACCTTTTCTTAAATATGCCTTTCTTAGCTTTGTATATGTTGAAAGAGATAATATATCTTGAGGAACATGTGTTAAGCAGGAACCCTGGCAAAAATTTAGGTTCAGTTTAAGACTTAATTAGTGAAATGCATTAATCAGTTTTCCAAACCTTTTTTATATATGACTACAACAGAGATAGGTGCTGGATATCCTGCTATATTCATATGCCTGGTACCTACCAAATAATGCTATCATCAAAGATTTGGGCAATATTGCAAAAAATTAAATAAAATCTTTGTGTGAATTAGTCAGTAGGGGTTGATGTAAACTAACAGGTTTAACAGTTTATAGACTAGCAGTCTCTGTATTTCAGCAATGTAAGCACCAATAACTTTCAGTCAACAGTAAAGTAACTGTTCAAAAAAATTATATTGCAATGACTAAAATTAAAAATAAAATGACAATACCAAGTGCTGGCACTCATGCAGAGCAAGTAGAACTTTAGTACATCACTAGTGGAAAAACAAAATGGTAACAGCTATTTTGGAAGACAGTTTGGCAATTTCTTACAATTCTAAACACACAATTACCACATATCCCAACAATTACACTAGGTATTTCCCCCATGCAAATAAAAATTTGTGTTCACAAAAAACTCATGTGTGAATGTTTAAAACATCTTTATTTTTAAATCACCAAACTGATGATTTTTTAATCCCAAATGGTGACATTTTAATCCAAACTGTCACTTAACTGGGGAATGGATAAACAAGCTGTGGTACAAACACATACTGGAACACAGAAATAAAAAAGAATGAACTGATTACGTCATCAATATGGTGCCATAAGACATCCCCTGGAAAATTCTTCTGTAAGAATCAACAAATAAAAGAACAAATTTCATTGTTTATAACTCTGGAGGACGACAGAGAAGGGAGGAGGAATAAGGAATCTACAAATGCTGAATCAATGAAAATAAAAATAATCTCCAGAATCAGGTAGGAAATTTTCATCCTTGGTCTGCCAGGCCAGACCCCTCCCCATGACTCAGTCATGCACAGCTTGGAAGTAGCACAGAGGCCGTACTGCCTGGAACCATCCCGCCAGAGATTCAGACGACAGAGCCACTGAGAGCAGTGAGTTAGAACTCCACACATATTTAGGCAGAGGAAGCTCAATCAGCAGTGACTCAGAAAAGAACACAAGCTGCTGAGACATGTTACATACAAAGGGGCCGAGA
The DNA here is from genome assembly GCF_023851605.1 of Tamandua tetradactyla. Classification (NCBI taxonomy): domain Eukaryota; kingdom Metazoa; phylum Chordata; class Mammalia; order Pilosa; family Myrmecophagidae; genus Tamandua; species Tamandua tetradactyla. The sequence continues at coordinate 62,575,943 of NC_135334.1, read as the reverse complement.
GAGAGAGAGAGAGAGAGAGAGAGAGAGAGAGAGAGAGAGAGAACTGAAGGGTTAGGGGACTGAACTGCTCTAAGAAAGAACAGTCCCAGAACTGAAAAGTGTAAGGAAAAGGAGGCATTGACTGAGGGAGAGCATTTAAACAAATCATAGGAGCTGGGGAAAAATAATCTGCACAAAAACAAACAGAACAAATAATGATACTTGGAGAAGGAACAGAAAAGAGAAAGATTTCTCCTGAGGTGAAGCAACTGTGCAAAAAAAAAAAAAAAACAGTATAATCATAAAAATTGTATCACATATCCAGGGCAAGAATCAGATGAAGAAGAGCTGAGAAAATCTGAACACTTAAACATGATCTACTCTGAAGGTCCAGAATAAGTTGGGCCAAGCATAGAAGAAAGCTTTAATGCAAAACCAAACAACAATAAAACCCTAGACAAGAGGGAGAAATGGACCTTCAGAGTTAACGCATCAAAATAATCAGATTCCTACAGATCAGCAAAAAATTACAAGCCATACCAAGAAAAAGGAAGAAATGGCTCAGTCAAAGGAATAAATTAAAGCTTTAGGAGACACGTAATTTTGAACAACTAAACAAAGTTCAAACAAGTATCCTAAATCAATTCAAGCAGATGAAGGAAAATATGGATACAGAGCTAAAGGATATTAAGAGGACAAAGTGTGAGCACAAAGAAGAATTAAAGTTTTTCAAAAGAAGCATAACCAAAATAATGGGATAAAAAGCACAATAATGGACATTACTGATACTAGAGACATACAGCAGCAGATTTGAACAGGCAAAAGAAAGAATCAGTGAACTAGAACCCAGGATAATCTAAATCAAACAGAAGAACAGTGAGAAAGAAATAGAAAAGAATTGAGCAGTCCTTCCCAGATTTGAATGACAGCACGAAGTGCAGAAACATATACATCATGGAGGTGCCAGAAGGAGACCAGAAGGGAAAAGGAGCAGAAAGAATATTTGATGAAATAATGACCAAAAATTTCCCAACTTTTATGAAAGACATTAATATGCATATCCAAGAAGATCAACATACTCTGAATAGAATAAATGTGCATAGACCGACTCCAAGATACATACTAATCAGAATGTCAAATGCCAAGAAAAAGAAAGAATTCTGAAAACAGCAGGAAAAAAGTGACTCATCACATGCAGGGAATCCTCAATAAGACCAAGGGTCAATTTCTCACTGGAAACCAAATGGAAGCGAGAAGGCAGGGCTATGATAGGTTTAAGGTGCCAAAAGAGAAAAATTGCCAGCCAAGAATTCTTGACCAGGTAAACTGCCTTTCCAAAAATGATGGAGACTTTAAAATAGAAACTGAAAGAGTTCCTCAACAAGAGATCTGCCCTACATGAATTACCAAAAGGAGTTCTGCAGGTTGAAAGGAAACATGTGAGAGACTAGCTTAGAGAAGTGTGAAGAGATGAAGAGCAACTAAAAGGCAAAGAACTGTGAATAAATGAAAGGCAACCCAATAGTACTGTACCCTCAATATAAAACTCTACTTTTTAATTCCTATATGAGTCAGAATACAATTGAGCAAATACAAAAGATAATGTGAAACAAAAATGTAAAGAGGGAAAACAGGGATATGGGAGCAGATAGCATGTAGGCAATTGAAGCTAATTTGGAATCTTTTCAAATTAGTAAGCTATAGAAGGAGGTTGTATAACAAAAACCTAGGGTAACCACAGAGAAAGAATTTTGAAAATATACAGAAACAGTAATATAAAAAGATTCAATCAAATATATCACAAAACATCAACTACACAGAAAAGAAGATTGCAATAAAGGGAAGGAGAGACTCCCTCCACCCACAAAAAAAGATATGACATATAAAAATGAAAGGATACTGAAACCTAGCCCAGTCTCTCTAGAACATCAGATAGTTCCATCTCCCTACCCCATATTAGTGACAGATCCTTCCGAAATGAAAAGTTAGAAGGGCCATAGCGCAAACACCGCTAAGGAGAAGGATGGAAAGATTCAAGGTGATGGTGGAGTTACACAGAGAAGATAGGATTAACAAATGAATATGAATGCTGAATCATTAAATTGATATCTCTTTTAGTCTCCAGTATCTTACAGCAGCTAGAAGTAAAACAGTAATATTGTGGAATTGTAACCCATGTCAAACTCTGAAATATGTTCTTCAAGTAATTGTGGTGTTGTGCTTTGAAATTTATTGCTTTTTTGTATATATGTTGTATTTCACAAAAAAGAAGGAAAAGTTGATTGTGATGATAAAAAAATACATATTTAAGCCCTAGCCCCCCCTATATCTTAGAACAGCTAGAAGGAAAAAAATCTTAGAGGATCATATGGTAACCTATGACAAACTCTAGAATCTGTCCTGTAACTATTTGTTGAAGACTGCTTTGAAAATCATTGCTTTTAATTTCTTTGCTTTGTATATATATTATACTAGATAATAAAAAAGTTACCAAAAAAGGACAAAATGACAATGTAAGAACTGTCTTTATAGTACTAACACTAAATGTTCAGGAAGAATGGGAAAGAAAAAATGATCCAATGATATTTTGCTTAGAAGAAACTCATCTAAGATTCAAAGACACAACTAGGTTGAACGTAAAAGAGTGGAAAAAGATATTCCATGCAAATTGTAACCAAAAATAGCTGGGGTAGCTATACTAATTTAAAACAAATAGACTTTAAATGCAAAACTGTTATATGAGCAATACGGACACTACCTATTAATAAAAGGGGCAGTCAATAAAAAAATCATAAATGTTTATGCACCTAACCATGGTGCCCCAAAGTACATGGGGAAAACACTGGAAAAATTGAAGGGAGAAATAGACACTTTTACACTAATAAAAGTTGGAGACTTCTATCAATAGATAGAACATCTAGACAGAAGATGAATAAGGAAACAGAGGATTTAAATAAATGAACTAGACCTAACAGATATATAGAGAATGCTGTAGCACAAAACAGCAGGACATACATTCTTCTCAAGTGCACATGGATTGTTCTTCAGAATAGACCATATTTTGGGTCACAAAACAAATCTAAATGAAATTTAAAAATTTTTTTCAAAGCATCTTCTCTGCCCATAATGAAATGAAGCTGGAGATCAATAACATGCAGAGAACTGGAGAATCCACAAACATAAGGAAGTTAAATAACATACTCTGGAAACAATCGGGGGGGTCAAAGAAAAAATTACAAGGTGTATGAGTAAATCTTGGACAATGAAAACAAGAACATAACATATCCAAACTTTTATGATGCAGTGAAGACAGTGATGAAAGGGAAATTTAGAGCCCTAAATGATTGCGTCAAAAAAGAAGAAAGAGCAAAAAATTTTTTAAAAACACCTAAGAGTGCACCTGGAGGAACTAAAAAAGAAAAGCCAGCTGCCCCCAAATCAAGCAGAAGGAAAGATGTAATAAAGATTAGAGCAGAAATAAATGAAATTGAGAATTAAAAAATAATGGAGAACATCAACAAAACCAAACATTGGTTCTTTAAAAAGATCAATAAAATTGGCAAACAGCTAGATTCACAAAGATAAAAAGAAAGAAGATGCAAATAAATAAAATCTGAAAGGAGGTCATTACTGCAGACCCCACAGAAATAAAAAAGGATCATAGTGCATACTATGAACAACTGTGTGCCAAAATTTAGTCAACCTCGCTGAAGTAGACAAATTCCTACAAAAACAGTATGTTCATTTTCCAGCTGCCAGAATACAATATACCAGAACTAGAACAGTTTTTACAAAGGGGAATTTAATAAGTTACAAGTTTATAGTTCGAAGGAAGTAAAAGTATCCAAATTAAGATACTAACAAGAGGCTGCCTTCACTTAAGAACAGCCGATTGGTCTGGAACCCCTCTGTCAGCCGGAAAAGCACCTGGCTGGCATCTGCTGGTCCCTTGCTCCTGGGTTCTGCTGCTTTCAGTTTATATCCATATGGGGGTTCCTCACTTAGCTTCTTTGGATCTGGCTTTCATCTCTTGGCTTCCCTTAGCTCTCTTCAGGTTTTGGCTTGTTTACCATCTCATGGCAATGTCTGCTTGGCTCCAAGCATCTTCAAACGTCCATGTTCCTGTTCTCTGAAGCAACTGTTCCCCAAGCATCTACAGCTGCTCTCTCTGTCAGCTCTGAGGATTCTGTTGTTTCTGTCAGTTCTGTTGTTTCTGTCAGTTCTGTTGTCTCGGGCTCTCTCCAAAATGTTTCCTGTTTTAAAGGATTCCAGTAAACTAATCAAGACCCACTTTGAATGGGTCTTGATCTAATCAAAAGATCACATCCACAATTGGGTATGTCACATCCCTGGGGAGAGTTCAGAAACGGACCCTCAGGTCTACAGGTAACCGATTTTTGACAAGACTGCCATGTCCAATCAATTGGGAATGAATAGTCTCCTCAACAAATGGTGCTATGAGAGGTGGATATCTATACGTGAAAAATAAAAACCATATATGAGAAATAACTCAAAATGGGTCAAATATCTAAATATAAGAATCAACACTATAACACTCCTAGAAGGAGCTACAGGAAAGCATCTTCATGATCTTGAATTAGATGATAGTTGGTGCTCAAACCACAAAAAAAGGAAAAAATAGATCAGTGGGACCTTCTCAAAATTGAAACTTTTGTACAACAAAGGACTTTATCATGAAAGTGAAAAGACAGCACACTCAATGAGACCAAATATATGGAAATAGCATATCCAATAAGGGTTTAATATCCAAAATATATTTTAAAATCCTACAGCTCAACAATAAAAAGACAAATAACCCAATTTGAAAATGGGCAAAAGATTGATATATGAGTGGCTAAAACACACATTAAAAGATGCTCGACATCATTAGCTGTTAGGGAAATGCAAATCAAAACTGATGAGTAGATAAACAAAATGTGGCATGTACGTGTAATGGAATATTATTCAGCCATAAAAAGATATGAAGTCCCAATACATGAGGCAGTATGGATGAACCTTGAGGACATTATGTGAAATAAGCAAGACACAAGAACAAATATTGTATAATCTCAATGATATGAAATAGAATAAGCAAACTCAGAGTTAGATTCTAGACTATAGGTTACCAGGGTTGTGTTGGGAGTAGGGAATAGCGAGTAAATGTTTAATTTGTACAGAATTTCTATTTATGTTGATTGCAAAGTTTTAGAACTGGATGGCGGTGATGATAGCACAATGTTGTGAGGATAATTAACTGCAGAATTATATATGGATGTGGTAAAAAGGTAAAATTTTAGGTCATATATATGTTACTAGATTAAAAATGAAAGGATAAAAATAAGACTGTACAATACAGTGAGCCCTAGTATAAATGATGGATGATGGTTAATAGTAAAATTATAAAAATATTGCCTTCATGAATTATAATAAATATACCTCACTAATACAAACTGTTAATAATAGGGTGTTATATGGGAAAAATACACTCAAATGTAAGCTATGGATTATAGTTAATAGTCCAATTTTAATATGCTTTCAGCAATTGTAATATAGGTACCACATTGCTTTCCATTTCTGGCTGCTCTGTCTGTAGCTTTCTCTCTGAAATTCTGTGTCCTCTCTCAACTTCTGTGGTTTTTTCCATCTCTGTCTTCTGTGTGTTTCTCTCTCAGCTCTGTTTATTTTTCTCTCAGTTTCTTTTATTAAAGACTTATAAGAGGATTAAGAGCCACCTGGGACCAGCCTCAGCTGCAATCATTTAATCAAGAGGTACCACCCACAGTAGGTCTACACCCACAGGAATGGATTAGCTTTAAAACCATGATTTTTGGGGGGAATATACTCCTTCAGACCAACACAGAGGGTATTTGGGAATGCTGCATTTTTTACATGAATTTTTTGTAAACCTGCAGCTTTGCTAATTAACAAAAATAAAGGCAACTGATAACTTCTGGGATAAAAAAAGGAATTAACTTCTGATACAGAGAACAATATGGATTAACTCAAATATATTATGTAAGGGAGAAAAAGTCACATCTAAAAGGCCACATTCTGTATGCTTCCACTTTTACTGTATTTTTTCAAAGGAAAAACCATTGAGACAGAAAACATCTATGGGTGCCAGAGTCTGGGGTGGGGGAAGGAGATGACTATGAAATGGCATCAGGAAATTTGGGGAAGAGACGGAACTGTTCTGTATTTTGATTATGGTGGTGATTTCATGATTGCATACATTTGGGAAAACTTGGGGAAATTTACAATATAAAGCATCATCATTTCTGACTATAAAGTATACCTTAGCAAATACTGAGGAAAAAAAAGCCTGAAAGTTTAAAATATATAAATAAATGAATTCACATATGCACAAACTGGGATTGTTTCTCTGAGAACCTGTTACTTATCTCTCAACTTTTGAGACAGGGACAATATTTCCACTTTTTACTAACCATTTGTCACCTATAAGGTTGGATCTCCTCTCCCCCTTTAATAGGGTTTTAGGTGCACTGAGGTATGGGCCAGTCCCACACACCAGGACCCCTGAGTGTGACAAAATATGAGGTACTGCCCTTCTGTGAGCTGCAATGCAAGGAGTCTAAGGAGGCCAGTCAGAGAGTGTGTACTTGTGCAACAAAAATTACAAGTTAGGTGGATTACCCAAACACATTGTCCATCTAAAGTGGCTAGATCAAGAAAGAATGAGACCAAGTATAGAACATAAGGCAGTGCTTGGGATATAGAACTTGAATATATTCCCTGTAAAAAGGGGATAGGCTGTCGCAGGTTTTATGCAGTTCTCTTGGTTTCTTTCTTTGTATAGTAAGGAGCCATTTAAAATCTCTTTCTCTTAGATAAAAAGATTGTTTTTTTTTTCCTGTGAAAGACACCATCCATACTATGGAGTGTTGTGACCTGGGAGGGGGGGCTTGGGGTGGGAGTCCATGTCTGTTTTTTTTAGTTTGTGTGTGTGTCTGTGTGTGTGTGTGTGTGTGTGTGTATTGTACTAGAAGTGTCAATGGAACTGTGTCAAATTCAGCTCTAACTTCCCCTCTAGAACAGCAGGGTAAATCACACAGGCACAGGATGGAAACAGCAGCTCAGTCGTGCTTGGTTTAGCCAAAAGTGGTGAAAGGAATGGTGACAATAAAGAAGAGAGATAGCTGGATTTGAAGATGATGAATTGACAACTTCACCTGTTTTTAAGGACGCTGAATAAAAAGACTTTCAAGTTATAAGCAAAGAGTTCATTTATTTGAAGTGTCTAGGCAATAGTAGGCTCTGGTGCTCAAGCCAATTCACATATAGTGTCCTTCTAAGGCGTTTTCTGCTCTGTGCCATAGGACTAGTCATTCTTCAAGGGATCAGGAAGACCATGGCCTAGTTATTATGGTTGCAGGAGTCATCTTTGCATGAAATGGGCACAGGATTATAAATATCTCTGTTAACTACAATGCTGACCGACAAATGAAGGATACTTATTCTTTAGCATTTTTTTTTGTATGCTGCATGGCTGGGGTCACATTTCATTCTTTTTCTATGTGAGTATCCCATTACTGCGGCACCATTTGTTGATTTTCTTTTTGTCGAACCCAGGTCTCCAACATGGCAGGACACCACTCATTCTACCACTGAACTACCCTTGCACCTCCCATAGCATATTTTGATGTAGTAGACGGCTGGGGTGCCAGAGCATAGAGCTCGGACATTCCTGTCTTAGATCTACACTTAAACCACCAGGAGCCCACCTTGAGAACATGGCAATGGCAGCTGGAGGATGCACAGCTGCACATGAAGCATCTGAATATAGTGAAACAGCTTCCACATGTGCAATGGAATAACTATTGCAGCCATCAAATCAAAAGGAGGAGAAAGGAAAGTCTGTGAAACTCAGAGGTAGAGAAACTATGACCTGTTTTCCTTCCCAGACAAGCAAAGGTGAGGTCTGGGAAAGTACCTCTCTAATGTGGCACTGTGAGAGAGGACTAGTTACAGATTATATATAGAATTAAGAGTCTGTGGCAGTTCTTTCATTTGGTTCTAGGGCATCAGGTATTTGGCAGACAGAGTCATGGCACAGAACTGTGCTATTAACATTTGACAATTTTCTGGTCTTACCTTTGGCATGACATTGAGTCTGTTCGGTGTTATACCAAGTTTCCAATCATCATTTTCATGTTGACCTGAATTTTTCAGATACCACTCTGCCTTTCTATTAAATGGGACAGAATAAGGGTCAGTCACCCTGCCAAAGGGAAGATTGCACACCAATGCAACTTTCTGAAATTTATCCACTCTGATGTGACATTTATTCATTGACCCTGTTTTGTCAGTAAAATAATTAATAAATATTATCACTAGGCCAGTAACTGTTCCCCCAATTTTTTGAACTATAGGATAGAAATTTAGAACAAATTATTCAAAATATATAATTCCTAAAAAGTCTCAAAAATTTCTAGAAAGCAGTAAAATTACTTTCCTTTCCTTGATATATGTTCCTGCTGAAGCAGGAGCCAGGAATGACATTTGAATACTCTATCAATTTTCGATTTTCCTATTAGCAAAACGAGGGAAAGAGAAAAATGGGGAGAGAAAGAGAGGGAAAAATATTTCCCTGATATGCAAAACAAAACTTCACAGAACCAGAGAGGTAAAGCAACTTGCCTATAACCATAGAACAAATTAATGATATAACCAGGGAGAGAACACGTTCTCAGACCCTAATCCAAATAATCTAACGCACACTGCTCCACCCTGTATTCATAAAATTAATGATAAAATATTAAAGTAAACAATGGCTTTGATTACAATTAGAGTTATTCCTTCTCATTTAATAACTTTTTCAAACAAAAGATGTCAGTGAAACAATGAAGAATCTTACCGATTTCCAGGAAAACAAAAATCCTTCTAAAAGTTGTTCTAGTGCAAGTCTTTTTATAAAAATATTCATCATCATGATCATATCTTAGAACATTAGCATCAATTCAGAAAAAGCAATAAAAAGAAAATAGAAAAAAATTCATACATACCGTACCCCTTACCCCTCCCCTTCACCAATCACCAATGTTTCACTCTACTAAATTTATTTTCACATTTGTTCCCCTTATTATTTATTTATTTTAGTGCAAGTCTTAAATGCATGTGTTTTTAAGAGCCCCAGAGAGGTATGTGGAATCAATGAAATAAATGTTTACAAAGGATTTAGTTTCGCAAATCAAGTCACTTCTTTAGAACCCTGCTTTCCTGCCAGACATTAGCTTCTTGGATTAGTACCTGTCTTTATTTCTTCAAACTTACAGCGAGTCTCTTCACACAGATGCAAAGCCATAAAGAGCCTTTAAAAAGTTTATATTTGCTATCAACTCCGTCTATTGACCACATTTTTTGAGCTGCTGTTCTGGGAATTTAAATGTATTACCTGACAAAATCTACGTAACAGCTCATTCTTTCATTCAATTATTTATCAAAAGTTTACTAAGCACTATGCTGGACACTGTCCAAAGTACTGGGAATGCAGAGATGAATTTATCTCATCTCTTAGGAAATCAGAGGCAGACAAGTTAACAGGGCTTTTTAAAACAGCAAATTAAGGCTCTCCAAGAAAAGGAAGACTCATGATTCTGGAAAAGCAAATAGAAGTTATGCCTAACCCAAGTGCAGGCAGTTCAGAGGCTGTCAAGAAAGACTTCCTGAGCTGAGTGATAAAAACTAAGCATGACTGACAAGGCAGGTGAAAGGGGAGAATTGGGGAAGGGTGCACTGGTAAGACTGCTAAAGTCAAAGGGTCCAGAAAGGTGTATTTTTCTTCATTTTTCATATGAGTAAACTGAAGCTCAAGGAAGTAAATAACTCTCACGGTTACATGGTAACTATACACACACTACATCTTACCTGCTAATAAATTTTTTATAAGTTTATACACTATTCCAAAGTATGGATTTACCTTCCTTTTGGTTTTATTCATCATTAATGAGGCTGTTTTATGTAAATATGTTATTTTACATCCACTCAGTTTCCAAGTGAAAAGTGTATTTTTCAACAATTCACCTGATAATATGATATTTACACCATCTTCTATCTTACCCTTTTCTGCTTTCTATGGGAATCTTTAGAAATGAAGACCAGGCCAGTGCATTATTCCTTATGTGGTAGACTGGATTACGTACCCCACCAAAGATATGTTCTGTGGGGGTGAATCCACTGTACAGAGGATCTTGGGAGAATGATATTTTTTGTTAAGATGTGTCCCAACCAAATCACGGTGGGGCTTAATCTGTATTACTGGAGTGCTTTTTAAGCAGAAGAAATGTGGACACACTTAGAGAAGGCTACACAGGAAGAAACCAGAACAGCAGGCAAAAGGAGAGAGATTGCCATGTAATGAGAGGCAGAGAGGGAAGTCAAGGAACCCCAAGATTTCAACAAGCCAATAGCAGAACGCTACAGACTTTGAGGATAAACACAGTCTCATTAGGACTTTTAGCTTCTGAACCAATATATTCTGGCTGTTTAAGCCAACCCATTTTGGAGTATTTTTTCATAGTAGCCTGACAAATTAAGGCAAGTGGCTAGTTTAGAGTTAAAGGAGTGGAATATAACTTTCTTAAGGGATGCAGTACATGAAGTCAAGAAGAAACCTGTGCTAACATTTCCAGGAAGAAGTTGAAACCTGTATTTTTAGGAGTAAAGACCCAAAAATGTTCAAAGGCTTCAGTTCAAAGTTGAAGCCTCAGACTGTTATGCAAATATCGACTCTACTTTGCTGAATTCTGTTTTACAAAGATCAACATCTTCCTCCTGGTCTTCCTCATTCAGCCATGCCCACACTGCGAACAGCAGCACGGAACCACTAAGGATCACTTGCCCTTCCTATCAGTGCATCTCTATATACTCATACACACGCATGCACACCATGTGTCTAGTTTCTCACCCTGTGTGACAGACAACGTGAACTCTGTGCTTTGCTCTATAGAGCGGTGTATGATTCATTCCTATCTCCTTCTCCCAGCTCATGGTAGACTCACTTCTTAGTTCCCTAGAGGTACTAAGCTTTTTTCCTACATTAGGGCTTTTAAAAATGTCACTTACTTTAGTTCCTTACACAGCTGACTCCTCCATATTCTTCAAGTGTTCTGTCCAATGTCACATCTTCAGGGAGTTCTTTACTCACCATCCTACTATTAATTAGGTTATCCCTCTTATTCTCTTCCAAATAATATTCTTTTCTTCTTAGAACCATATCTACAATCTATTTATTGGTGGCTTATTATCTGGTGCGAATGAGACAGAAAGTCACATGCTTGCTGCAGAGACATAGCAAAGCTTTCTCTGTGGGAATAGACACCTGATGTCCTGAAAAGACTAAAGTGTTGCAAAGCTGCTTGAGTCTGGGGCAGAAGGAGGCCTTGGGAAACATGTAACTTTGACTCATCTGGGCAAAGGGAAGCAGATAGGTTGAGCCCATGCTTCCTCCTTCCCCATTCCTTAGTTACTTTTGTTCCTTTCTTTACCTCGCAGCCCTATAAAATAGTGCTGAACCTCGTGGGGTCTTTGAGTCTCCATCAGAGCTCAGATGGTCCCAGCTTTAACTATATCTTTGTCTCTTGTCTTCCTTAATTCCCTGTCACCTCCCTTCAGTTCCGACACTGAGCCGTGCTGGTCGCGAAAGTTTATTATTTTAAATGTCTCAGTCTCTTGTAAGCGTCACAAGGGAATGAACTGTAATTGATGGACCCATCACTCAGAACCAGACACATAATTTGCAAGACCCAATGTAAAATGAAAATACAGGGCCCTGTGTTCAAAACATATTAAGAGTCTCAAGATGGCAACAGAAGCACCTCGAACTAAGGTTGTGGCTCTTCTGGGCATGGAGCCCTGTGTAATAGCCCAGGTCATAAGCTCATGAAGCTGGCCCTGCCACCACTCATATGCAGTGTTTACACTTATGTCTGGCAAAAACTCAATAAATGGATATTTAATACATTCGATAAATGCATAGGTGAGAAAATACAGTGACATCTTCATACTAGTATGTGATTGACTTACTTCAGAGTCTTCCCTAGGAACATGTTTGATGAGAAAAGTCAAAAAAGAACATAAGGGTGCAAGGAGCCAATAGGAAAAGGGAATAAAAAAAGAGGAAGCCAGAGGCACATTTCTAAAATTTGCTTGGGATCATTTCTCCTGTTAATAAAGCTAGGAAGACTGTAAATAAGGTAAGTAGGAATTTGACTTTTTAAGAAGTAAGAAAATTGTTTTGATTGCTTTCATCTACATTATTTCATTCAACCTTCTGGGAGATTTTATTTTTCCTCAACCGCAGTTAGGAAAATGTAGCTCAGAGAGTTAAGACAATTTATCTAATTTCACTACATGAATTGTTTTGAGGGCTGGAATTACTTTTTCATACCTAGGACAGTGCTACCCTCAGAAGGGGGGCCCATTCTTCAAGGGACCCCACATTATGGCATGGCAGCTAAGAAATTTCCCAAGTCCTCCTTGGGTGCCTGGGGCTAGCATAGGGGCTTCATGATGGAGGGGCACCTTGGGCCTGAACCAATACCCATGGGGGGCCCAGTGCAGGTTTCCCCTCTTTGTGGTGCCCACTGATGCTTTATGCTCTCCTTTGCATGTGGGGTTAACCAGATGCCCCAAGGAGTTCTGAGATTTATACTCATGGAATTGTCCTGGGGTCTTGTGCCTGGGCTCTCATTACAGGAGGGTGGCCTGTAATCAGATTACAGAAGCATTGCTCCCTCTGGATGATGTGACATTCTTTCATGGAACTGTGTAAGATTGGAGCACTAAAAAGGTGATCTCATGTCCATTTTGGGTGGCATTGTTTTCAGACAGAGGATGAATGTAGGGTTCTGAGCTATCAATGGGGTTTTACCACCCTGAAATAGATCAACCCCCCTGTGTGGCTCAAAGGTTTTGTCTCTGTCTTTTGTCTCAAAAAAGACCACATTGTCTTCTGACTGCTATGTCACCTCTGGTTTACAGCAATTGGTGGGGGGGCAGGAATGGTAGCTTAACCCTCTGCATCCCCTGCCACTGGCACCCAAGGTGATCAGCTCCTTTTGCATGTTCATGCCATGTGTCTGTCTGTACTTCAGGGGTGACCACTCCTCTTTCTTCTGCAAAGTCAACTGGCCCCTCTGATCAATGTCTTCTCTTGCTTGTAATTGATGCAGTTTGGAATATTCTTCTAAGTTGGCCTTATACCTTGCCAATGAGGGTGAAGATTTTTGTTCTAATAGGACCACTATTCTTATTCTGACAGGACTCTCATTTCTCCTCCCCAGAGGTAGCAGTGTGGGGAGGCAGAAATGTGTTCAACATGGAAAGAGCCCATTTTCTGGGAATGCAGTGATTAGGCCTAAAGAGTTCAAGAGAAGACACAAATGGAAGATGGCTTTTTCTGAATGAAAAATTTAACATGACCAGAAAAGAAATTATTATTCACATGTACTAAATCCTCCAGGTGGCATTTGTGGTCATCAACAACGAAGCCCACTTTGTGAGAGTCACTGGTAACCAGTATACACAGGCAGCACTGGGAGTGATGGATAATTCAGTGATGGCTGAATGATGACCCACCACAAGTAATGATACAACCAGCATTAAACAAGTGGAGTTAGGGAGCGGAAAAGGCAAGAGGGCCTATGCTGTTTACAGTAAATAAGCTTTCAAAATCCATGACACTGTGAGTAATGACAGCATTGCTAACTTTTCCTCAAGGTAAGAGATATGAAATTAGCCAGGAATGGCAAATTTGATAATACATAAAAAAAAATTTTTGTTTCTGGACTGAACAGGAAGAGATGGGGCTGAAAACTATGAAGTCTCTTCAAATGCATTGACTAGACAATAAACAAATGTGAAAGTACTTCTCTACTTATTCTAAATCTTCATCAATAAATCACTATACCTTACATGGGCCCTTTAATTTTGTATTGCATTTTTACATCAAATTGTTTACATTGACAGATAGAGGTCATATGAAAAAAAATTTGCCTGAGGCCACAAATACCCTGATCCAGGGACAATAAACACAGGTTTTAGAAGGAGGCGATTTTCTCCACACTCCTAATCTGTGCAAAGAAAAACAAGAAAATGCAACAAACACAACAAAGGAGAAGAAAATGCATTTGACTTTTACATGCTTGATGAAGCATATGTTCTCATGTGAAAGTAAAAAAATCAAGCAGAATATCTATTGAACAATAAAGAATGCCATTTTCTGTGTAGGAAGGAAACCAAATTATCTTTTGCCAGCAATCAGCGTTTAATACATAGAAGATAAATCTTGATCTAAAATTAAGAGGCATTCGATATAGATGCACCCAGCTGGGTAGATAATTACAACTCAGAGCTAAAGTTGTTAACCTGGTAGTTTGGATCAAAATCCACAGAATTCAAGTTATCAGAAGCACAGTTCTTGTTTGAAGGTACGTCCCAAGGGTCAAATGGTATTTGTTCGTTAGGCCCTACTGGCTTATGAGTAATAGCATTTGAGAAACCACTAGCCATGCAGTGACTCAGAGTTAAAATCATTCTTCTATTACCAGCATTGGCCCAGCACAGGTCATCTTATATGCTGTTTTAATTTGCTAAAGTTGCAGAAATGCAATGTACCAGAAATGGACTGGCTTTTAACAGTAGGAATTTATTAGTTTACAAGTTCTGAGGCTGTGAAAATGTCTAAATCAAGGCATCAGCATGATGATACCTTCTTCCTGAAAACAGGCTGCTGGCAATTCAGGGCTCCTCTGGCATATGCAAAGGCACTTGGTGGCATCTGTTGGTCCTTCTTTCCCAGGTTTCATTGCTCTCAGTTTCTGGCTGCTCTGTCTGTGGCTTTCTTTCTGAACTGCTGTATGTTTCTCTCTCTGTCACCTTCTGGGTCGTTTCTCTATTTTCTCCTCTTCTAAAGGATTCAAGCAGAAGGATTAAGACCCACCTGGGCAAGCATCAACTGAGATAACATAATCAGAAGGTCTCACTCCCAATAGTTCTGCACTTACAGGAATGGATTAGCTTTAAGAACATGATCTTTCTTAGGGTACATAACAGCTTCAAACCATTGCACAGTCTCAGCTGACTCATTGTCAAATGCAAATCATAGTGGAGTTTTTAGAACCGAATCACTGAACATAGCTGTGTGCTGGCATTTAGTGGGCACTAAAGGTTTTTGTATCTGCACTGTCAATATCCCTGATCCAAACTATTTAATCTGCCTTTCAATACTTCATTTATTTTTAACTTTCAAAGCCATAATTCTTAAGCCCCCGGAAAATGTGGTTATAAGAAAACTTAGGAGGTGAAATGTTTGGTCACAGATTTTATTTAGATTCTTTCCCTTTCTTAGTATCCTAGAAGAATGAAGGGTCTAACATCCATCTGAAAAACTGGACCAGAATTAGTCAAAGCAACCTGTGAAGATTTATTGTGTATCCCAAAGGTATGTTTTCATTGTTCTGTGTCAGATGCAGCCTGGCTATCTTTCAGGAGAGCCCCGGAGCATCCACAGTCTACCCTGAGCTCCTACGGGGTCAGGACAGTGATACAGTGTCTCTTCCATCCATCTAACACCCACCACCTCACCCTCCTCGAAGAGAAACCTATTTTCCCCCTCAGGTGAATGGGCCTCCCCACATTCTAAGCCCCAGAGCTTTTACCCTGGGCACTTCTACTTTTTTCAAAAGAAGATGTCCTGCAGGTAAAGTCCAGTCTCTATAACATGGTCTTTCTTGATCAGACCCTGCTGGTTTTTCCAGTATTCTCTGTTATCATTCACTCAAATATATTCAACCACATGCACATTTCCATTTCTTCTGATAGAGGAGACAGTTTCTCCTCCTCCACTCTGTACAGTTGTTTCCCATGCAAAATCCCATCCACACACTGCCTAGATAATTCTCCCAGTTCTTCGGGCATCAGCTCACTCATCACATCCTCTGAGATTTAATAGACTCTCCAATGGGTGGGCGCCATGGCATGTATTTCCTATATCGTACATGCAGTCCATACTTTATAATTACTTGTTTAGCACTGATCTTGTTCACTACAATGTAAATATTTTAAGGGGAGGGACCACCCTGACTTGTTTGCCTATATAGTGCCTAACATTGTGAATTCTTAATAGATATTCATTAGATGAAAGCCTGAAGGAGCAAGCAATAGAATTCTTGATATCCTAAATATGACCTTGTAGGTTATGAACTATATTCAATTTGAAGTCTACTGTGACTTGCCAATTTAAGTTTTTTTTTCAATTCCAGAGTTATACTACCAAAGAGTAAAAAAATACAGTCTTCAGAGTTTTATTTCAAGAAGAAACAAAGCACAATTATACTAGGTAGTCTTTAAAAGGTTAGTTTTTGAATTAAGTAGGTATTTCAGGTCTAGTGACCCTGTTATACTAAAAACTGGGTTCATATAAGGAGACCAGTTGTACAAAGATTAAACTATTCATCAAGCAGTGGGACAAATCTGAAATAAGTCCAATAAAGGTTGCCTAAGAAACCAAAAACTGAAAAAGTAGCTTAAAATAACAGTCAACCCAATGACCAAGCCTTCTGACTCCTTGGGATGTAGCCTCAGGAAACAATTCAGCAATAGAGAATAGATCAAAATTTTCTGTTTGCTTTAATATTATTCTTGAATGTAAGGGGAAATATTTTATTAATGTCATTGACCACCATAATTATGCAAAACTTTTAGTATAAATTGACAGATTGAATGAAAAATTTTGGTGAGTAGAAATTATGGAAAGGAAATCAATAAATTATAATCTAGTAAGCACTAAACAGTTCTTCCATAATATGGTCTGTAGACCTCCTATTTCAGAAGTACCTACTTATTAAATAGGCAAATTCCTATGCAAAAACTACTGAAACAGAATTGCTGGTGATGGAAAGTCTAGAAATATGTTTTTCTTAATGTGCAATATAGGTAACTCTTATGAAAACAAAAATTTGAAACAATAGGACAGTATGAACAAACTTGGAAAATATAACAAAATAAGCATTGCTGTTTCTGGACTTCACAAATATATTAATGTAATTAGCAATCCTTATCCCTTCTGAATCTGATCTGGAGAAATCCAGCCCCCATTATCCTGATATTTAGAATCCAGAAATATAGTGCCACTTACCTACAAAATCTTATAAAGTTTACTTAATCTCTGAGCCCCAGGAGACAGAAGTGCAAAGTAGAATAAATCCACCTCTTTTCTCTTGAGATGATACACAAGGAATTGATAGATCCTAATAGAGTGGGGAAAAAAAACACAGGCTCTGGGGTCACACAGACTGGTGCTTGAATACTAGGTCTGTTAGTCAATAGAAAAATGACCTTGGGAAAATTACTGAACATTACTCATTCTATTTATTCATCTACAGAATAGATTCAATAATAGAAACTTTGAAAAACCTATTCGAAAGATTATATGAGATGATGTGAGTAAAACCATTTCCTGAATTTTAGTATCATCTAAAAACAGAAGGACTTTCTTATCCTCAGCTTTGCCACTACTTACGTATTTTATTCAAAGACAGGAAACGAGAAGCTCAGGCTCAGTTTACAATAAGGATCCACAGCTTTCTAATTCCATCCATTTGGACCTTGATTCTAATGTCCCATCCCCAAAGTCTTAAAATCTTTAAAGAAGAAAACAATCTCTACTTTCTTGGATGCCCACTTATTTTCAGATTCTTTTTCACAGTGCTTTGCCCTTTCAAAAGCTGCATCAAGCTTTATTTAAATACACACACACACACATATATATATATTTATATATATATGCCATGAAAAATACACACTTCTCATAGGATTTTTCTGGGGCTAACCTGCTTTATACTAGGTTATCTGGAGAGAAGCTGTGTTCTAATTTATAAATGAGATGATAAACAGCATCTGGGTACACACCTAACAGAGAGTAGTAGTAAGCCCTAATGGAACAAATTCAAAGCAATGGAAAGTATGGTCATATTGCCTTCTAGTCACACTTACCTTTCCTTAAGCAAGAGCTCTTACTTTTCCCACTGCTCAGGTGAAGCCTCAGTAACACTCATATTGCACAATGAGACATTAATTGCAGGGGACCTCAGTGGAGAGCTACTTACACCTGCCATTTTAAATTAACCATATAAGGACAGTGTTTTCTGCAGCAGGTGGGCCCTGAGAACCTACACAGAGAAGGACCACCTTAGTTTTGGAAGAACTTTCCAAATATCATTTGTAATCTGAGACTGCCAAGACAGGGCACAGACTGTGCCCAAGATCAAACAAACATTTTTAATAATGTATAGTTCTGATGGTATGTCCTATTACTTTAGTGAATTCATATAACAGACACTTATCCAAGTCCACAATGTCTATCATTGAGCAAGACAGGCTCACTATTATGAAACTTACCCTCTAGAGAACTCTATTTTCCTGCATGATAACTGATTGGAAAAAAAAATTCAGGGTGACTTCAGCATAGAGAGTAACTAAAAGGGGCAGAAAGGGCAATATATCTCAGAGAGTTTAATTTGGAAACACTTCTTGAAAGGGGGTGGGTGAGGGTGTTTGAGCTGAAACTTGAATTTTGAGAATGAACTAGCTATCTTTTAGGGAAAAGAATGTTCCAGGCAGCACTGAAGACAGGGGCAAAGGGTCTGAGGCAGGAACAGAATGGAGACCAAGGTGGAGGGGAAGAGTGGTACCAGATGAGGTCAGAAAAATATCACTACTTAAAAAATAACAGCACACCAAACCATCTGGTGATATCGCAGGCTTCATTATCCTCCACTGAGGTTGTGTGGTCCGACTAAATCCCACAGCCAGGATATGGTGCAGCTGGATTTAAACCTGAATGCCCTGACTTCTGAGCCACTCCTCTTTCTACACACAAAAAAACTCAGGCTAGAAAAACCAAGAGATTTTTTCCTATGGAGAACAATGACTTCATTATCTGCTGAACTATTCAAAAGGTCCTATGAATGGTAATAGTTACTAACATAACAATGACTAACTTATGAATGGTAATAGTTACTAACTTAACACTCCTGTGATCACAGAAATATGGAAGCCAGACACTGGTGTTCACGATTCACAATGGATGGAGGTGTCCTAAGCATACAATATACTGAGGGAAGGAAGGGGGAACTGTGGGGTATTCATACAACTGACTACCGAGTGGCTGCAAGAAGGAATGAAGTTGTGAGGCATGCAGCTATGTGAACGAAACTTCAAGACAGTATGTTGAATGAAATGGCAGAAACAAAAGACAAATATTATTACGCTCGCTCATATGGACCAACTATAATGTACAAACTTGGAGAACCGAAGTTGAGATCATGAGTTATCAGGGTGGGGCCTATTGGAAAGGGTCCTTGATTTGTAAGCTCTTACAGTAGTCACATATATTCAGGGGTTGTAACTGTTATTTCTGAATTCTGAGATACTGAACTATTTGAGTTTAACTTGGTCATTCCCTGAAACTTTGGGTGTGTATGTGACACCTGAGACTCTGGGTTAGAGCACTGAAGCTATGAAAATCAGCAGTACCCCATGCAGTAACTGTTCAAAAACTTGAAAAAGTGATCAGACTTCAACTAGAGATATCAATGAAGCTGATTTGGATAGGACTAACATAAATAAGAATACAGGGTAAAGGATATGTCCATATTTTAAAACATAACTTCTGCATGAGACCCAAAGAAGGGAAGTTTATTTGGTGCAAAATTTATATTTTGTGTAGTGCATTATCTAATTTAACTTGTATGTTCAGTTTATTTGAACACCATAGTTACATGGAATCTTGAATAGGATGTGAGATCCCTGTGATTTGTATAGGTTAGTGTGATGCCATGATATATCCCAGAGTAATTTGGGCAGTGAATAAAAATGTATTTGCAAAGTCCCTGTTCTGGTTTGCTAGCTGCTGGAATGCAATATACCAGAAACAGAATGGCTTTTGAAAGGGGGAATTTAATAAGTTGCAAGTTTACAGTTCTAAGGCCGAGATAATGTCCCAAATACAACAAGTCTATAGAAATGTCCAATCAAAGGTATCCAGGAAAAGATACTTTGGTTCAGGAAGGCCAATAAAGTTCAGGGTCTCTCTCTCATCTGAGAATCACATGGTGAACACAGTCACAGTTTCTCTCTCAGTTGGATGGGCACATGGTGAGCAAGGCATCACCTGCTAGCTTCTTCTCCTGGCTTCCTGTTTCATGAAGCTCCCCTGGAGGCATTTTCCTTCTTCATCTCCAAAGGTTGCTGGCTGGTGGACTCTGCTTCTTGTGACTATATCGTTCTGCTCTGCTCTCTCTGAATTGCTCTCATTCTCCAAAATGTTTCCTCTTTTATAGGACTCCAGAAACTTCTCAAGACCCACCCAAATGGGTGGAGACATGTCGTCATCTAATCCAGTTTAATAGCCACTCTTGATTAAATCACATCTCCAGGGAGATGATCTGATTACAGTTTCAAACATACAGTATTGAATAGGGATTATTCTACCTCATGAAATGGGATTTTGATTAAAACATGGCTTTTCTAGAGGGCATACATCCTTTCAAACCAGCACAGTCCCCTTGGAGGAGTGGGGAGAAAGGAGGAGATATTCAACTTCCCCATCTGGGAAATTCCTAATATTCTCCCAAGCAGTGGGGAAAACCAGTTCAACAGGCTGAACCCTCAATCTTGGGTCTCACCCCTATGAAGCTCATTCCTGTGAGGGAGAAGTTAAGCCTACTGATAATTATGCTTAAGTGTCACCCTTACAGAACCTCTTTTGTTGCACAGATGTGGTCTCTCTAAGTCAATTAGGCAGGTGAACTCACTGACACCCCACCCCCTCCACCATGTGAGACATGACTCCCAGGGGCGCAAATCTCCCTGGCAACATGGGACCTGACTCCCAGTATGATCCCCAGGACCAAAACATGGAAGAGAGAAATGAAGCAAAATAAAGTTTCAGTGGCTGAGAGATTTCAAACAGAGTGAAGGGGTTATCCTGGAGGTTATTCTTATGCATTATATAGATATCCCTTTTTAATTTATGGTGTATTGGAGTAGCTATAGGAAAGTGCCTAAAACTGTTGACCTGTGTTCCAGTATCCTTGATTCTTGAAGATGATTATATAACTATATAGCTTTTACAATATGACTGTGTGATTGTGAAAACCTTTTGTCTGATGCTTCTTTTATCCAGTGTATGGACAAATGAGTAAAAATATAAGGATAAAAATAAATAATAGGGGGGATAAAGGGTAAAATACTGCATAAATTGATATACTAGTAGTTCAATGAGAGGGAGGAGTAAGGCATATAGTATGTATGAGTTTTTTCCTTTCATCTTTTTCTGGAGTGATGCAAATATTCTAAAAATGATCATGGTAATGAATATACAACTATACAATGATATTGTAGGGCACTGACTGTACACCATGTAAGCACTATGTGTGTGTGGAGATTTCTCATTAAAACTGTTTTTTAAAAAATGAACAAAGAGACAATGGCAGAGACAAAAATTCATCTCATTTTCCTCTGGGGCAAATAAAGACTACATTTCCCAGCCTGTTTTGTTATTAAGTGGGATCATGTGATCATATACCAGCCAATGGAATGTGAAAGGAAGTGAGATAAGCTACTCACAGACAATGGTCTTTAAAATCTCTTCTGTGCCTCTCCTCTTTTGAGCATTGCCTTAAAGATTTATCACAGGAAGTATTTTTAATTAGGTTCACATCTGTATTACTTTGGTAGATAAGATCTCGAGCAGCCATTATATGCAATGGGCATCTAAACCTGTAAAGGATGCTGAACTCCTAAGTCACACAGCCACACTAGGAAAGGAGCCTGGGCCTAAATAACCATGAGGAGAGCCACCACCAGACTCCTCACTGGACTGTGAGATGGGCAGGTTTTAAACCCTCACTGGGTTAAGTCATGAAGATTTACAGTTTTGTTACAGTATTAGTCTACCATATAGTGATGCTAGAGGAGCCATATGTGTTGCTGACTTCAAAGAAATTGATATTTTGGGGTAACCATCCTTTTTGTTTTCCATTTCAATTCCTAGAGTGCCTAAAGGGGCACAGACATTCATTACATGGGTCAGGCCTCAGTGATTGCTATCATGCCTTCACATAGATACTCAATACATGTTACTGAACTAAATGGAATTTACTTAATTAAGTATCTAAGAAATTTGCCCAGTCCTTAGACAGGCCATTTGGAAAATGAAAAATGCAGACCTTGCCTTTAGTTTGAACAGACCCTGTTTGAGTTTGGATGAATTATTTGACCTCAGAGTGAAGTTGGACTAATGTATCCATGGAGACACTTCTAACTATAAAATAAATACGTGATGGAGATCCCATCCTTCTTTGTTCTATGCCCAAAACCTTCACCTCCTTATGTTTGGCAACATTTCTCAAAATACTTTGCATTCAAATTTTAAAGCACTCTAATCACCTATTATTTCCATCCTGTGTTTAAGCCAAATCATTTGCTATATACATCATTTCACCTTTTCAGGTCACGGTTAATTCATTATCATGGTGAATGCAGAAGGCTCTCACTTTCTTTCACTTGCTTCTCCTGAGACTTAACACAAGTGGTATTTTTGAGTATAAGTCCCTTAACATCTGCCTAAATTTAATAGATAAGATCATTAGCAGTCATTATATCTAATCAACATCTAATCCTCATTAAAATAATACATTAATGGGATAAACTGGGAGTAAAACATAATGTTAAATGCTTATTTTCTTTGAATAAATATTTGGCAGTGGAAAATTAACAGCCTTTTGAAATAGGCCTCTAAAGGAATGGGACCTGTCAACTTAAAGCCTTGCCTTGTACTTTTCTTTAGTAGCCTTCACCTTCCACAGTAAATGGGCACATTAAGCCCAGCTAAAGCATAATTCATCCAAATATTAATGTGTCGAGTCAAAGAGTATTAAATTGCCTGTTCTATATCAAGCAAATTAATATTTTCTGAAGGATTAAAGTATATTATTTCAGCCTTGAAAACCAATGCCTACATATTATTCTTGTGGGCTTTTAGATGTGGACATTAGCTAATTCATTTCTTTTGAAGGATGTAACTTACTCAAGTACTAGAATCTATAAGTTGCTGAGTTTATGCAATTTTAGTTATTTGTGAATAGCAACTGTCTGTAACCTAACACATCAATACCCTGAAAATTGCAATAGACATGGAGACTATTTTATTGATGTTTACACTGTTTGAAATCTCTCTCATCAAGACCCTGGTAAGAATTAGCAAATGACAAAAAATTTGCAGGAATAATTACCTCCTATAATGTCTTCCATATCTTACATATCTGCTGCACAGACCTCATCCTCCTAAGCTTGTGCTTCCTTTTATAAACTCTAATCTATATATTATATATCTTCCCAACTGTTCCCCAAAACTACCTCTGCCTCCCCTCTTTTAGAAGAAGCGTCTCTCATCTGTGGTATTTTATTTTTTTCCCCAGGAAAAATAGTCTAAACAAAGCTCAGAACTGTATGAGTTTGGGAACTGCAGATTCTGCTTTATTTTTTGTAAAAAGTGTATGTTAATTACAAGAGAAAATGGTCTTAGTTTTGTCTACATTAATGAAGAAGCACTTTATACACCTAGACTTCCAACATAACTAAAATTTTCATTGAACCTTTACAATTGCAGATCATTAAATCCTTGTTTTAAATATTTGGCAGAGAATGTTTCTGAAATGAACTTCATAAATCAGACACAGAAGCCTGCATATACATAGTACAGGGTTTATAACCAAACGTTTTCACACTGTTATGAGCACAGATTAACATACAATCTCCCAAACATCGTAGACACCAGTCTCCTCATCAATTAAACAATTGGAATAAAAAGCCCTAAAGCATCTTGAAACATTGAACTCCCAAATGCTGACCAGGGTTTTACCTTGGTGGGATGTGACCTGAGGCATTATAAACATCAATATTGGAATAGTACCTGCTGTTTGCTAAGCATCTTCTACATATAAGACACAACAGAAATACAATAGTCAACAATCCTATAAGGCAGCTTCATAGATCTTGATTGCAAGGACTGTTTGGTCTGTTTGCCTCACTGACACTAGTTTCCAAAAAGCTGCCTCTGCATTGCATCACCCTGGCTGTAATATCTGGGGGGTGGAAAATATTTTTATCCAGAATTATGTTGAAAGTAAGAGGTAATAACCTGTAAGTAGACATTGAAAATATGACTTTAAAGCCTGTGTAATCCATTTGGTTTGGTTGTGAAATAGTTACTCAGTAAAAAGGGAGGCTCTATGGACTTTTGTTGCTTAAAAGTCACCCAAACTTAGTGACTCAAACCAACACTGGGTTATTATTTCTCACAAGTCTCAGGACTGGTTGAAACATTCTTATGGTCTAGAGTACTTTGGTAGGGCTGTATCACCCTGGACGTCTGGGGCCTCAACTGGACAGCTGGGATGGCTGGTGTAACTGAGGCTTCTCCCTCAACAAAAGACTTCAGGCTCTAGTACGTGACTGCTTTTTAAGCCTTTGCTTCTGCCACTTGTGGTAATGATCCACTGGACAAAGCAAGTTATATGGGCAAGACCAGATTCAAATGATAGAGAAATAGATTCCATCTTTTGGTGGGAAGAATTACAAAGATATTACAGACTTTTTTTTTTTTAATCTAGCATAAAACATCACCTGGGCACAAATTATTCACAATTTTTCCCCCACATGCAAAAGAGCTCACCCTCATTCCAGGATATCAAAAAGTATCTTCCCCTTATTGCATAAAATCTCAAAATCTATGATTCTATCACATAAATCAGGTTCAAACATAGAAGAGTCTCCATTGTTCCTGGACCTTGGATGTAGCCCCTCTGATTCAGAGAACTATGAACAAAAAGACAAGTTATTCATTACCCATACAACCAGCAAACTATGGTGATATCTGAGGCAGATACTTACAATAGATACCCTCATTTAAAAGGAGAACAACTGCAGGCATATAGTGGTCACTGGTCCACCACACCTCTGAAATACATCTGGATACACAATGGCAGGGATATTACCTGATTGGGGACAAATTCCACTCCCTGGGAGAGTCCCCTATTTCACTGTTCTCCAAGGTTCTTGGATCCACTGTCTAACATGCTCTGCATTTTATATAAGAAATTATTCATGCTTGCTAATGAGTAACTATCTCAACTTCCTTTACCCTGAAGAAACTCAGAAGTCCCTGGAACTTACTGTAATTTGAGCTACCTTAGCTGGTTCAATCTCTTTTAGTCAAAGCCAGTGTAACACTCCTAAAACACTGTGGGCTTTCTATTTATCAGATTATGCTCCACTCCATTAAACAAAAGCTTAACTCACAATAATTTGTGAGACAAGGTTCTCTCAGAGTCTTATAGCTAAACTTGATTTGATCTTTACCCTGAGATCATGCATATGCAAAAGGGTGATAAAAACTCATTGGTAAATGAGAAACAAGAGCAGCCATTTTTTGATGAGCTTAGATTTAGGAGGAGTTTAGATATATTGGCTATTGGGAAAAGATTCAGATCTAGTACTGATAAAACTTCTAAGAGGAGGAATTACTTATGAAGATTATGCAAAGCATACAAAGTTGCCTTAACTTTTTTGACCAAAGACTTTATTTTTTAAATATGGCAATATGCTAAGTAGATCTTGGCTTGAATTAGAGAGTTTTTAGAAAAGAATACGTTATCTTGTTATTCACAAGAAATTACCTTGGCAAAGAATAGTAAGCACTTTCCATCTAGAGGGAGTCCTTTAAATACAATAGACTAGGACAATGTTACATTTTGTGATCTGAGGACATAGTTGTATTTACTTTCTCCACATACTAATGCACAATCCTAATGCATGTTTCCACATACTCCTTAGATACATATTGTTTAACCAAGGGACCAAATCTTCTATTTCAACTTCAATGACACATTTTAAATTTTAATATTGAGATGAGTGCTCAAAGGGCAACCAAGACACATCTCTTTAAAATTATCTACAAAATGCAGTTTGATCATTGGTCTCAAATCTTTGTCTGCAGACCATAAGCTCAGTATCACCTAGAAATGTGTAGAAAGACAGACTCTCAGCCTAAACCTAACAAATCAGAATCTGAATTTTTTAACAACTACTCCAGGTGATTTTATCACATTAAAATTTTAAAAGCATTGGCCAGGACACTGAAAATAGCAATCTGAAATAAATAAGATGCAGCATCTGCTGTAAAGGAGTTTATAATTCAAAGAAGAGAATATGCAAGTAAGTCAATAAGTACATTAATGTGTAATATCTTAAGGACCAATATTAGGTCTGCTCTTGAACCCAGGTTTTGATGGCAGAAGAGTGAGGGAGAGATAAGGAAGAAACTATCATTTAAAATATCACTCAAGTTGCCATAGAACTTAAGACCCAGTGGCAAGATAAGAGAAAGAAAGAATATACATGCAGGTATATGAATGAGAGCGAGACAGAGAGCTGCTGAATCAGCCAGCTATTTCCATAAAGAAGTAAGAAAAAAGGGGGATGGATGCTTAAGGCATATTTGTAGATGGAAAATCCTCATAAGCCATAGATGTCTTCCATGCATGCATAAGCAAGATATTCACATAACCTAGATACTTGTGCACACCACAGGGCTAACCCTCAGATGTTTGAGAAAAAAGTGCTTTTTTTTGGAAGCCACTGAGATTTTTTTTAGTTTCTTCTGTTGTAATTGCTAACAGGTAAAGCACATAGGTAGAAATCCCTGTATACATAAGTCATTATATAAACACATGTATAATAAATTATATACATTTCTTCATTCAAAAGGAAGGGTCATTCACTCTTAATATATCCATTAATAATCTTCATAAAATTCTAATTTAGGAACCCCCTCTAAATTTTATTTATACAGCTATGTACTGAATGAGCCACCATGCATAACAGCAGTGAGTTTCTGAAATAAGGAAAATGATGATCATTTACAACACTATTCTTACAGACAGGCCCTTAACTGTGATTACTGTATGTTATACCAGCCTCTTCTGAATTTTTCAAGCTGACTTTTTACTTTGCCTGAACCCAGAACTATTCACATGACTATTATAATCACAATTCTGAAACAGTTCATCATTAAAAAAGTTCTGTTTGTCATGATTCTTAAGTCATGCTAGCCAGTATTATTTATCTATCTTCTGAGACTTTTGGCTTTTTTTCCCTACATCTCTCCACATCTGCAGGTATAGTAAATACGGGTATATGTTTGCAACACATTATTTAGTATACCACCTACCAACATTGATTCTCAGGAGAGAGAAAGCTGAATATATTAAAATTTAGGTTGGCCTCTTACGTGGTGTTTTTCTTACTGCATAAACTATGTTAAGCACTGGCCATGAGCCCAGAACCTATGTTCATAACTGATACAGTTAAGTGTGAAACATATTGTGTGTGCATGTGTGTGTGCACATGTGTTAATGCATTCTTATAAGCTTGAGATCCTTTATTTTCTGTCATATAAACATAAACTAAAGTTATGTTTATTGTCATAACATGGACTTTAGTGGAAGTAGATCAATCTTGACTGTTACATAAGGGGGGACAAATATTGTGAGAATGACAGAATTAGCATTTCTCTCTTTTTTTATCACAAACTCCTAAAATAATCTATGAAAACTATGCGTTGGTGAATCACATGGAATATACATAAAGTGAAGATCTATTATTTTGTCTACATGTGTTTCTAGGATTCAGTTACACATCTTCAGAAAAGAAACTTCAGTCTTCATCTTAGAAATCTGTTCTGAAAATTAGCTGAAATATATCTATAAGGGATATTACATTATGTCTTACTCATACATGCATGGAAAAAATATTAGGGTGGGCCACAGTGGCTCAGCAGGCAGAGTTCTCACCTGCCACACTGGAGACCCGGGTTCAATTCCCAGCATCTGCCTATGCAAAGAAAAAAATATTGGTTCCTTCTTTTCCCCCTTCCTTGATAAGGCAAGGAGGCATTTAAAATATACAGGAAGGCTGAAAGAGGATCTGGAATCCCTTCTGCTATTCTAGACATAGTGTCCTATGGAACTGAGGAGAACCAAGCTCCATCTGCTCTTTCATTTATTAAACAAACAACAAAACAGTTCCATGTGTCACTCCAGGTACTAAAGATGCACCAATTTGAACAAGTATGAAACACTGATCACCTCTTAGCATATAGAGAAGTCTTCCTTCAGAGAACACTGTCCATCCCGGCAGTATGAGGTGTATCCATCCATATGTCCCACTAAATATGCCGGGTGCCAGTTCCCTGCAGGGAGTAAACTCTAACTCACACCTCAGTGTGCCTATTAGGACAGTGACTATGGCTTTCTGATTGTTGCAACTCTCTTCCTGAATGCTGCCTATTGTTATATTATAATTTTAATAATAATAAAGTTATGAATTAACACTAGAGAATTTGAAGTAATCTCAGGCAGGTCATTTCAAATATGTCACTCTTCCTCAATTCCATCCTGAAAATTTTCAAGAAATGATGGTTTTGAGTGATCAGGTATCTTCATAATGATTTCCTCTGATATTTCCTTCTTAACCGAGTATTTTTAACTCACCTAAGAAGGGAATAGTTAAATAAGTAGATCTTCAGACATTGAATTTATATTAGATTATCAGTATGCTATTTGGAAAAATGCATCTTCTATCTAAAATAAGTAAATACGTTAAATATATAATACATAAAATTTTATCCTATATAGGTAGGATTTTTGAGTTTAAGTATCTGAAATATGAGCTAGTATTTATCAATGCACCTGGGAGAGAAAGTCATAGGCTAAGTCTGAATAGCTAGCAATTTTAATTAAAGATTTCTGAGGATACAGGAAAGAGCCATGGAAAATTATTCTGAGGCCTTGAGACATAATCAAGGACCTTCTAAAACACACATGGCTGTATTTTAAAATTGCTATGAACCAATGATTCCATTTTACCTTCCCTTTTTGTTCAGAATTATCTAAAGTGATTACTCTATGTCTCTCCCACCATTATATGTTGGATGGGTGGGAGGCAAATAAACCATCTCTTTAATTTCGCAGGTGTTCAGATTGAAAGGAATTGTACTTGAAGAGTTGCATCCTACATCTAAGGAGTCTCTTCTATACAAGGACCTGAAAGGATTCTGGACTTGGATGTACTTCTGTGAGGGGATCATCAAGAAGGGCAAAGTGCATGTTTTATGTGGGAGGAATATAAATCCTAGAGAGAAGAGAGGGCTGTGATAGGAAATCTCTAAGATGACCCATGATGGTTCCTGGTTCCTGATACTTATGTCCTCATGTTATGCCCTTCTCTTAAGGAGGGCATAGTGAGCCTATTAACTCACTTCAAATAGAATAGAATAGGCTATGGAATAGTTGATGGGGTGTCGCTTCTGAGATTAGATTATAAAAAGACCCTGCTTTCCATCTTAGATGTGTTTATGTCTGTGATATCCAAGACTCCCTCGCTTTGCTCACCCTGAGGGAAGCCAGTTGCCTTACCCTGAGAAAGCCTTGTGGAGAGACCCACGTGGCGAGGGATCAAAGCCTATCAGGAACCACATGAGTGAATTTAGAAGTAGACAGCCTCTGAAGTTGAGCCCTCAGGTGTAGCTGCAATCCTGGGAAACCGAAAGCTTAACTACACTGTATAAAAGACCTTAACTAAGAGGCACCCCGCTGAGCCACATCTAGATTACTGATCCACAGAAACTGTGGGATAATAAACGCTCTTTGTTTCATGCCACTATAAATCTTGTTGGCCTTTTAATTGCCATTGTTTAGCATTTCCTTCTCTAATTCTTAATTCCTGAGACTTCCATGATATTCCCCTCTCTGCGTTGAGGTCCAAATTCACTTCTAACCTCTTAGCCTTGGGTTTTTCCCAGAATTCTGTCCTTAGTTGACATGCTTCATGCTCATTCTTCATGCTCTCCTCCAGTGGTCTCATCCGTTCTCATGGCTTTAACTATCTTCTGAGAACTAATGCCTGACAATCTCGGCCCACACTTTGACCCTGAGTTTCAGATTCATATATCCAATTCACTACTGGAAACAAACAAAAGTAGGTGACAGTGTTCTAAGCATTAAAAAAATCACTATATTCAAAATTAAATTTATCACCTATCTTAAAACCATTTTTCTCCTGACCCTACATTCCTGGTCTCAAATTAGTGTCACTTAGCATATTCCATTCTATAAACCTTGGAGTAATACTAGGCTTCTAAAACTTCATTATCTCCCATTTCTAGTTGTCCATCATATGATGTTGAGTTTATCACAAATGCATTTCTGAAACCTCTTCTCATGCCCGACCTGCAGACCCATGCTGTCTATGAAGGTGGGATAAGCAGAGTTACTCTCACCGGTACAGAAAACATAATCCCAGTTCGGCATGCATGAATAACTTACGGTCAGCTGCTGGATAAGACCAACCTGCTTCTGGAGTCTTTCATTTTTCCAATTTAAAATTTTCTAAATTTGGCAAAATGTATCAAAACCTTTTTTATTGTTACCAAGTTGTTTCAAGTATGAAACAAATAGACAGATCTACCTTTTTTTTTTTATTTCTTCACAATTCACAATTTGTCTCTAGAGTAATTCAATCAGCTGTCTAGTTTACTTAAGCCCCCATGAAGGAGAGCATCTTAATGACAAAAAATGTATTCATTGTGATGTGTTGCCAATGATTTCTCATGAAATATCAATATAATCTGATATTAGAGAACCTACTACATTTGTCTTTGGATACTTTATACATTTTCTTGTTAAATTTGTAACACTTGACAGCAGTTCTCATGTGAATTCTCCAGATGATTAATTTCATGAAATGTTGTCAAATAGCCATATCCAAATCTTCCTTCACAGGTACTTCCAGGAATATCTGAAATTTAGGACAAGCAATCTTTACATGGCTACACATTAAAATTTTGGTGAATATATAAATGTAGAAGGATACCTATGTTTCAAACACTAATTTGGTTAATGTTATAAATGCCATAAAGAAACTTGAACTTCCTGAGTAAACTTTATCGATAAACTCACTAACTCCACCTGCAAACTCTGTTTCAGGAGGAACTTACACGTGTAACATATAGCTAGTACCGAAGCTGTGCACAAAACTTTTTTCAGATTCCTGCCTGCAGAATTATAATCTCTTAGCTACCTTGTAGACATCCATGGGCAGTGTAATCTTTATCAACTGCCCCTTCTAGTCATCTGATTTGAGTATCCTGAATGTTTGCCAATTACACTAGATGAAGGGAACTCAGTTTTATTGCTGATTGCCTTATCTTGTTCTTTAGTTACCATCTTAAGATTTCTTTGGGCTCTTTTCCTTACCCCATCAGAGTTACTTTCATTTTCTTCTTGGGCCAGTGTTCCAAAATGGTTTCCCTACTGGATTTTCTTATAGTAGCACAAATAAGTTATTATTTTGTTGCAGAGTTGTTTTGTCAGTCAAAATGGACTAAGCTATGAGGAGATAATAATTCCATAATTTCAGAGTCTTATTGCAATAAAAGCTAATCACTTGCTCTTGCTACCTATTTAACATGGGTCATCATGGTGACATCCAGTTAACAGTAATTTCATTTTAACATTTCCAAGATCACTGTATAAATGGGAAGGAATGTCACAAAGTATATACTAACATTAAGTGTCTACTCTGAAGTGACACATGCCATTGATTCTTATATTTCATTGGCTTAAGTAAGCCCCATGGCTAGGCCTAATTTAAGGGGTCAGATAAGTGCGATTTTGAGTTATGGAGGGTGATGATTAATTATTTGTAAATGGCTAATGACTTTCACAGCAATTAAATGGTAGACTGTAGAATCAGACAATAGTGGTTCAGAATTTAGCCCCAGTACTTTCTAGCTTTTTTTTTTTTTTAACCTTCAAGAAGTTACTGAAATTTCCATATCTCAATTTCTTAATCTATGTAAAGGGCTAAAGAAGAATACCTACCCTATGTGGTAATTATCAGAAATCAGTTAGGTAGCACAGTGCCTGACAAAATAAAAAAATTTAAAAAAATTAAAACAACAACAAAAAACTGTGCTAAATGAGGATAATAGATATTAACTAGTCTTGCTATTAGTATATTCCTCTACCACAGCTACAGAACACTTACATATATTAACTTATAATCTACCACCAAAGATGAAGCAATAATGATAATTCTAAAATGTAGTATTTCCTAAAATATGACATACTACTTTTCCAATTAACTCAGTTGTAGAGTGAAACCAAAAAGTATTGAAAGAAATTTATCATATCACCTGGTCATTTGCTCTTCTCATTAAAGAGGAAGATTTAGAGGAAGGTAATTAACTTAGGGTATTTTTGGTTTAATTTCAACCAAAGTTGTAAGGGTATAGAAAATGCCTACTTTGTCTCTGAAATTTTGTTTCTTATGGAAGAAAATACTGAAAAAAATATTACTACTTTAAACTCAAATCAATCTTGGCTTTCATTGTACAATTTAATTTGTTGCCTCCAAAATTTGTATTTTATGAGAAAGGATAAAAAACATATATTTTTTCACCCAGAATTTACAATGGTTCTGCCAAAGTTATCAACTTGAGTTTCAGAGCAGGAGGCCTTGAGAAGATTCACACCTAATTGCATGTTGCTCTCTTGTTGAACACTGGAATGAACAGGGAAGTCTGTTTCCATTTTGATATCACTGATGTTCTCTCTTACTTTTCCACAGGCAGATTTAGATCCTTTTTGCCTTTTTGAAACATCAGAAAAACATCAGACCTTCCTCCCAATATTTCCAGTATAGGAGGAGACTAAAGAACTCGGTCACCACAGTCGGCTGAATGCCTGTTGCATAAACTTTTTGAACTTTATGTCCTTTTACTTTAAATTAGGTCAGAAGACAGAATCCTGCAGTTCATGTTAATTAGATAAAAAAAAATAACAAAAAAGATTTATGTAAACATAGACAAGCAATAACTCTTAACCATCTCACGCTCCACCCCTCTCCTAATCATGTCATTCCTTGTTTGCGACCTGGACATTAATTTAATAGAAAGTAGTCTTTATTTGCTCCCTTCCCAAATTTCCTAGCCTCACCTTCTACCACTTTTTACTTCAAGCTCGTTGCACACACTGTGTATTGTACACTGGCATATTTATCACAGTTGGTCCCAAATGACAAAATGAAGAAAACAAAACACCTCAGTGAACATAGATAAAGTGCAGATTGTGATTAGAGGAAAATTAGTGGATGGAGAATACAAAGGCTGAGAATTTCTCTAGCCCTCCTAACAGGTTTTCACCCCTGCCTTAGGAAGAATGAGATCAATTAAAACCAGAACCATGTTAGGTCTCTATCTTTGTAAACAATACATAATCTGAAGTTCACTTCACACGCACATTTAGGATCGAGTAAATGTTTAGCAATCCTTGTTTATTACAACCCCCAAAATCCTTCAAAATTATCCCCCAAATTACCATAATTCATTCTACTTTGTATCTCCAGCCAAATTTTATTTGGCAATTTCTGTTCAGTATTTTTGAAATCTTGATAAATAGTCCCTTTGGATATGCCTAATGATATGCTCCTGAAATATGGTATCTTCAAGTGAATATTGCAGTTAAGATTCTATTGCCAGGAAGGCATATCAATATTCTGATCTCACTTTGTTATTTATCAAAAGAAAATAATAGCTAATAATATCTTCATATAAGGGTTTGTGTGTGCACTTTTATGTATAAATCCTAGGTGTTATTTTAGCTGAATTTATTTTATATATTTTCCTTTAATGAGGCCTGTGATAAACAGAAAAGAGGAAGAAATGAAATCTCTGTTATACATTTTATTGATCTGGCTAGACAGACCACAAACAACTAAAGATCAGGTGTAAACATAAAGTGGAAAATCAAGAGAATGATGTGTCTAACCTTGATTAGAAGGTATTTATTCATCCATGGCAAGAGAAAATATTTGTCTACTTCCTAAAGAGAAGTGATAGTTACTAGAGAGGACTTAAAGAAACACAGAATGCTACTGACTTTCCTTTGGGTCTCTGTATTTTCAGCTATAAAAAGGGGTAGTAAAGTTATAAAATGCAATCTTTCAAGTTCCAGCTCAATAAAATTATATAATTTTGTGATATCCTCAAAGATTTTCTCCTCCTCCTGCCTTCTCTTTTTCACGTTTTTCTCCTCCAGTTGGAGTAAACCTAATTCACACTAAATATCAGTTTTGTTTTTGTACATCAAGCACTATTCCACAGAGAAAATACCCTTTCTTCCTGTCTTCTTGAAATCCTCTTTACATGTGACTCATCTCAGAGTGCCCTCAATATCTTACAAAAATGGGTGAGGAATGCAGAAAGGGGCATAAACACGCAATCTCAGGATTCTGGATCAGGAAAGAATAAAATAAAATTGTTTTGCAGCAGTAGTTGTTTAAAGGATTTAGTAGGCAGAATAACATGAACCAAGAATCAGAAAATCCAAGTCTTCGACCCAACTTCACCACTAAATTATGTGACATTAACATACTGTCCTCAATTACAGAATTACATGCTTGAATTGAATACTTTCACTATTCTTTTAACTCTGGTAGTTACAAAGCGTGAGAGATGGTAAAGGATTCTATTTCTAGTGATCTACAGGAAGATAAACTAGTTTCTCACCTTCATTAGAAAATCTTTCCAGGGTTTTCTTCACTTGGCAATGTTAACAAGCCAAGGAACCTGTCGCATATTTGATTTTAAAGTCATTTAATGATTACTGTAGTTAAGACTGTTTAGAAAATATATTAATAAATACAAAATGCATTACTTTATTCAGGAGAGTATTATGGGTGGTTGCTGTGCTTGGGATACAGAAATGAATAAGACCACACAATTTATGCCTTTAAGAAGTTTAAGTCACCAAGAAGAGCATGTAATAGTAATAATATGCATAATATGGCATAATAATACCAGGGTATATGTATGATGAATGTTGAGTAGGGCAAACTAAACCAACCTGGGAGGTCAGAAAGGTCTTCTCAGAAAAGAGTGAGACTTGGGTGGAGTTTAATAAAACATTTAGAAACTATTCACATAGTAAGGTGGCGGAAGGGGGGATACTTCATGGGGGAGAAAGAAAATAAGCAAAATCCAGAAGTTATAAGAGCATTTTTTTTTTCAGAGAAACTAAAGTATTTTAGTTTGACTTGAACAGAGTGGTTTTTTATTGGCTTGGCAAAATAAAGGTGGGAGAAATAGGTAGAAACCAATTTTGAAGGAAATACATGAGTTCATAATGAGTTTGAATGCTATAAGTAAAAAAAAAAAAGCCTGAAATATTTGAAATAGAAATGTAATAAAATAAGTTTGCAATATAGAAAAATCACCTCTGTAGAGTGGCAAAAGAATCGAAAAGAAGAAAAGCAGAAACACAAGATGCTGGTGATAAAATTATCTGCAAAAAAAAATCCCATCACTTTCTGTTATTTATTTACCGTTTAATTCTATTACAGTAAGAGAACGCTCTTTGTATGATTTTAAGTTCTTTTAGCTATTTTGAGGCTGTTTCATGACCCAGGATGTGTTCAATTTTGGTGACCATTCCTTGGGAGATTGAAAAGAATATGTACCTGCTGTTGTTGGGAGGTGTGCTGTATAAATACCAATCAGATAGTGGTTTTTAGCCTCTCCATATCCTGGTTGAATTTCTGTTTACTAGTATTACCTATTACCGGAGGTGGAATGAAGTAAATTTGCATTTCACATATTTTAAAACTTATTTTTAGGTTCATAAACATTTAGTACTGCTATGACCCTGTTATCATTACATACTATCACTCTTTATCCCTATTTATTTTCTTTACTCTCAAGTTTACGGGCATACTTTGTATTATCACATTTCACTTTATTGTACTTTGTAGATAATGCATTTTTCTTTAATTGAAGGTTTGTGCAACACTGTGTCAAATCTATCAGTTCCATTTTTCCAATAGCCTGTGCTAACTTCATGTCTCTGTCACATTTTAATTAAGGCATGGACATTATTTTTTCAGACATAATGCTATTACACACTTAATAGACTTTAGTATAGTATAAAAATTAATTTTTATATACACGGAGAAATGAAAACATATGTGTGACTCACTTTATTGCAGTGGTCTGGAACTGAACCTGCAATGTCTCCAAGGTACGCCAGTGTTTTGCCTGATATTGAAATAGTCACTCTGGCCTCTTTCAGTTGAATTTGGTTTGTATGGTTTATCATTTTCCATTCTTTTACTTTTAATGTACCCATAATATTATATTCAAGAGGGTTTCTTTTAGACAATATATAGTTGGATTTTGTTTTTATACACTTCTGTCAAACTCTGCCTTTTAATTGACATGTTTATACCATATATATTTAATGTAATTATTGACATGTTTGGGTTTAGGACTACCATTTTATCATTGTTTTTTGCTTAGTTCTTTTGTTTTGGTTTTTCTCTTTTCCTTTTTCTATTTCTTTGGGTTATTGAACTTTTTCTATTCTATTTCAATTTCTCAATTTCTTTTGGATGCTTTGGTTGTGATTTGTTTTTGTAGTTTTCCTCAGGCTACATATTTGGTATATAGCATATGCAGTATATACATATATAACTTCTCACCATTTACCTAGAACTATTTACCATTTTAAGTGGACTATAGAAGCCCTACAATCATATAGTCCCTTTACACTCCGAGTTTCTTTCTGGCATTATTTTCCTTCTCTTTGAAACATTTCTTTCAGCAATTTTTTAGAGTAGGTCTGCTAGGCCACAAGTTCTCTTAGTTTTCTTTATCTGAGATTGTCTTTGTTTCACTTTCATTTCTTAAAGATGTTTTCACTAGACACAGAATTCTGGATTGAAAGCTTTTTTATTCACAATTTTTAAAAAGTTGTGCCATTTCTTTCTTGCCTCCATGGCTTCTGATGAGAATTTCACAGACATTTTAATCATTGTTCTTTTGCAGGCATTGTTATCAATTTTTTCTGCCATCATTCAAGAGGGTTTGTCTCTTTCTTTCAGCTCTTTGACAATGACGTATCTTGGTGTTAATTTCTTTGGTTTTATTTTTTATGGTTTTTTTCTGTAACTTTATGTCTTTCTAAACCTTTGGGAAGTTTTAAGACTTTACTTATTCTTTCATCTGCCATGTCCATTCAGCTTTTGAGTTGTATGAGTATAGTTGTGTTTTGGACTTCTAAAATTTCCGTTTGGTTCTTTTTTCTATCTTTTTTTTTGCTAAGAATTACTAATTTTTAATTTGTTTCAAGAGTGGTCGTGATTGTTTACTAAACCATTTAACCAGATGAAATCTAACCACTAGTCTTCCTCATACACATACCTGTCAGGAGCTTTTACTAGCAACAGGAATCTCTTTGAGGGATATAGATTTCTTGATCTTGGCCATCTTTGCTTTCAGATTATACTTATGCTTCTTTCCCAAGCAATTCTCCTCTCTGCCTCATCATTTTACTCCCCCCTACCTTTGTCTCTTTTCTGCTCTCCTTCCCCTTCTTCCTTCTTTTTCTTCTCTTCCCTTCTTTTCTTTTTGAGCCCTTCTTCCTTATCTTCTTCATTCCTTCCTCTATTTCTTCCTCTGTTCCTTCCTCTATTCCTTCACCATTTCCAGACTTTATTCTTGTAAAATTCACATAATTCCCTAGGTTATAATTAACATCAAGATCATGACCCAAAGGCCTAAATAGGCTCCAATGGAAATTTTGCCAAATTTAAAATCTTAAACAGAAAAGAATACAAGGAATAAGTCTTCTTATCTCTTGAGAAAGACCTTAAATATATAAGAGGTTAGGAAAATAGTGAAAATATTCCAGGACTGAATTACATTGAGACTAAATACCATTGTGCAAAATTTTGAAAGATAAATTTGACCTAATTCCTCATTCTTATATAAATAGGATTGCAGCTATTATATGTGATCTTACAGTAATAAAATATTTTGTAAAATGCTAAAGAGCTCTATTAACCATAAATTATTGTTCCCACATCTAAGGTTTACTCTGGTATTGAGAGATATTTTTAACTAACCCGTTCAGGCATTACTTAGTTCATCATTTGCAGGATGCGGTGTTGGCCCAGGCACCAGTAAACTTCAATGAAAATTAGAAACCACAGTTTACAAAATGAATTTTACTGGAAAGACCTAAGAGATCTCTAGCCAAATATCCCATTTTTCAGGTCAATGAATCTGAGGTCCTGGGAGGATAGTTACTTGATGCCAGGACCAGAAATAGAGGCAGAGTTAGGCTCCCTCCAGCGAGAATTTGTAACCTTGTAGGAAAGTAAGATATGTATTAGTAAGAATTACATTTTTAAGAACAAATTAGGAGTTGAGAGGAGAAAAAGGAGGTAAAATGATCTTACAACAGCAGAAGTATGCTGGAAATCATTTGTTGATGTTCAGAATTATCTCTATCGTTT
Organism: Tamandua tetradactyla; assembly: GCF_023851605.1. NCBI lineage: Eukaryota > Metazoa > Chordata > Mammalia > Pilosa > Myrmecophagidae > Tamandua > Tamandua tetradactyla. Next base: position 62,537,468 of record NC_135334.1, on the reverse strand, counting down.
TAAGCTCTCACCTATGTTCAAAGAAATAAGTTCTATAAAGTGCATTTCTCCAACTCTCTTGCTAATATGGTTCTAGCTACAGTCCACCAATGAGAGGTGCTTCTGAGAGATTCAGGAAGCCAAAAGGAAGGAGAAGACTTTGTTCTCCTATGAGAAATATCGGCTGGTATGTAGGCATTGGAAGCTGTGGGTTTGGATAGGTGGTTTCGAGGCATCTTTCTGAGATATTGCATGTAGCTGAAAGCACAATGGTAGTGGCTTCCGGTTCCTGAACTATAGGCTTCCTGAGAGTAGATTTTCTGAGCTTTGATTCCCCATCAGTTGTATAAGGCTCTGTTTCCTTATATTAAACATCTTCCTACTCGAAATAACTAGAATGGCTTCCTGACCAAACCATGACTAATAGAAGAATCACTACTAATGCAGTAATTCAGACTTAGAATAGAGAAATAAAATTAAAGCCAAATAATGCATGTCCTCAAAACTGTATTTCTTCCTGGTGGGAAGGAGAAGACTGAGATATGGATGAACTAACTGTCTTTGTCCAGTTACAGTATCCTAACAATCTGGTTTCCTGTGGCAAGGAATCATTCTGAGAAACCTAGAACACTATTATCACATAGATGGAGGCTGTTGGACATTGAATGTATTCTTGATGAGAATTAGAGCAGCCTTCAAGATTTGGATAGAGATTTCTCTATTAATTGACAATGTAGATTTAAGTACATAATAGGAAGTTAGGACACGCATGTTTATGAATATATATATCATGAATACACATACACAAACACACATACATACATACTCACACACATACCCAGATCACATCCATCTGGAAAGCCAGACTGGTAACCCTAAGTATAACCAGCAACTAATACGAACATAATGATAATTATATACTTGTTACTCTTGGACTAATTCTACATTTAAAGTCTTCAAACATGCATTGGTCCCTAAATCCAATCTGTTTGGAAGATGTTGTTGTTATTCTGCTTTGCTTTTGTTTTATATCATGTATATCTTCTGTTCTCATATACCTAATCATGCCATGAGAAATAACTTTACTTTTGCATGAATGGTCTTAACTTACTCTCCTTTATTCCAGTCCTTTCTTCATCTTAGGTTATCTAAGCCAAAACACTTCATAAATAGGAGAATCTTGATCACTCAATTCTTAGGTGAGGGCTGTAAGGTTCAGAATCAGGGGGAAAAAAGGCATCTTTGGTACAAGGACACACAGCTGGAAATAACAGGGCTTGGACTGGCACATGGGTCTTCTGGTTCTGAGTTCATTGTTTTTCGTCTGAGTTTCCTAGATCTTTCTATGAATGAGAATCCAGAGGTTGGCTGGGAAAGTGTGCCATACTGAATGTCAAGATACTCATTTGGTGCCATGATTTGGTATCTTCACAATATCATGTAGTCTCAGTGTGGTGTGTACATAACAAAAAAGTATACATATGTGCATATGTATGTAAAAGAACTGAAAGCAAGTACAACAAAGTGCTTCTTAATTTTATATAAGTCAAGGAAATAAAAGCCACTAAATGCATTTTATTTTAAGAAAAATAAGACATATAAGTCTTTCAAATCTCTCATCTATTTCTGAAAGATTTTCTTGTTTATAAGTTAGAACTTTGCTTTTCATAAAAATGTTGACACTATTGAATTGTCTTTACTGAAGAATGATATCACTTATATGAAGTAATCATGATCTTCATTGGAAAGAGCATGGTCATTCTTGGAAATAGTGATCTTAACCATACCTACCATATGTTTACTTAAACATAAATTAAATGAATCTCCTACTCTAACAGTCAGGTTTATCATTTTGTTTACCAGCACGAAAGTAATGTGGAAAGATCTTAGGCTTTGGATAATATGATTTCAACTTCCCAGAGCTATTCATAAAATCTTTGACTTTGGACAAGTTCACTACTAATCTCTCATAGGCATAGTTTTCAGAATCCAGAAGTCAGGAGAGAAGTACAGCAGACATTGTCCATGTGCCTTCCCATGTGACAGAGGAACACGATGCTGCCTTTCCTCTGAAAAGATATCCTCTTTTTGGCTTCTGAATTTGGACAATTTCACAGCCTTAGAATTGTAACTTGCACCTTAATAAATTCCTTTTATAAAAGTCAATCCATTTCTGGTATATTGCATTCTGGCAGCTTTATCAAATCAAAACAGATTTTGGTACTGTGAGTGTGGTGCTATGGTTTGCAAATATCAAACATGTTGGAATGGCTTTTTACATGGGTAAGGGAAAGATTCTGGAAGAATTGTGAGGTGGTGAATAGGAAAGGCCTGGATTACTTTGATGAGACTTTTGGTAGAAAAATGGATGATAAAGATGCTTTCAATGAGGCCTTAGACAGAAATGATGCATGTGTTATTGCAAACTGAAAGGAAGGTAGTCCTTGTTTCAAAGTGGTAGAGAATTTGGCAAAATAAAGTCATGGTGTTGGATGGATGGTAGAATTTGAAGGAGACGAGCTTGGATATCTAGGTGAGGAGATTACTAAACTAAATGTGGACAATGCAGCCTGATTTCTTTTTGCAGCTTATAGTAACATGCAAGAGGAAAGGGATAAACTGACAACTGAACTATTGAGTACAAAGAAACCAGAAACTGACAGTTTGGAAATTCTGAGCTTTTGGAAAGGAAAACCCCAGAGAATAATTTCCTCACATGAGGATTTAACTAAACATGGAAGCAGTTAGGCATTACAGGAAAGGGAGGATTGGAGATGGACTTATCCAGAAAGGGTTTTTGGAAAGTCCTATTGTCTGATGGACTTGACCCCTGTATACTGCATCCCAAGTCAACAAATTTTGGGTGAGATCTGTGCAAATGGAACTACTACTAGTCTGGACTAAAAAGGACAGATTGAAGAAAAATTCTCCAAAGGCAGAACAATAGAGGCTAGGGTCCTGAGCCAGGAAATCTCAGGATAGCAGAGTAACTCTACCCATGCATGTGGAAAAGGTGAGTTTGCCCTGAAGCAGATAGCAGGACTTCTGCTTCATTGCTCAGAAGAGTGTTGCCTCCTCAGGCCAGAGAGAGGGTGAAACACATTCCTCAGGGACTGGGAGAGACTGCTGGCCACCACCCCACTGTTCTGAAGGAGTTGAGCCTATGCCTGGATATGGCAGAGAGTCTGGATGCTGCCCAGATGCTTGGAGAGAATGGGGCTGAAAATGAGATGGTCTCCCCAATGTTCCTGAATGTTGTAACCCTCATCCAAATGTTTAGAGAGCAGGGCTACTATGTAAGCCCTTGGAAAGTGTGGCATCATCAAGGATAATTGACTCTCATATTTAGAAATATAATGGAGTATACCCTACAGGTTTTTGGAATTGTTTCAGCCCAGTGACCACTGTCTTCCTCTCAAATTCTCCCTTTGGAAACAGGAATGGTTATTCTATGACTGCCCCTCCTTTGTATATTGGCTGCAGATAACCTGTTCTGAGTTTCACAGGTCCACAGCTAGAGGAAAAAAATATGCCTTAGGACTGACCATGCCTGTAACTGATTTTGAAGAGATTTTGTACTGTTTTTCACTTGGTATTGTATTTGTATTGTTACTGAAATTGTTTAAGCCTTTTATAATATTGTGATGGAATGAATGTATTTTGGGTATGGAAAGAACATATCTTTTGTGGGTCCAGGGCATAAAATGTACCAGTTTGAAACTGTTATGATTCCAGAAAAACCGAGTTCTTTTTAATCCTAATCCAATTTTGTAGGGGTGGATCTGTTGTTGGGCAGCATCTTTTGATTACATTTTTTCCATGGAGATGTAGCCCCTCCCTTAATTAGTTTACTGGAGTACTTAAAAGAGCCTACCCAGAGGACAAAGACAGACATATGGAGATGCAGAAGGAACTGAGAGAGCCATTTGAATTCAGAAGCTGGGAAAGGGCAGCAAGACTTCGCCATGTGCCTTTCCGTGTAACAGAGGAACCCAGATGCTGCCTTTTCTCCAAGAAGCTATCTTCTTGTTGGTGCCTTAATTTGGACATTTGCACAGCCTTAGAATTATAAGTTGTACCTTAATAAGCTCCCTTTATAAAAGCCAATCCATTCTGCAGGCTTTAGCAAACCAAACACTATGCTAACACTAATCCAAAGAAAGTTAGGATCACCTTTATTAATTTCAGATGAAGCAGATTTCAGATAAAGGATAATTACCAAGGATAAAGAAGGAAATTACAAAACAAGAAAGGGACAAAATTTTAAATAAAACCCAAAGTCCTAAGTGTTTATGCATCAGAAATACTTAAGACTAAAACTTATGGAACTGAAAGGAGAAATAGACAAATGAGAGTTATTTCAAACCTTAGCTCAATCATGGAAGAGATTTTCACTATTTTGTTTACTAGCATACCCTGTACCTACAGAAGTGCTTCACACACCATGAGTTCATCATAAGCATTTTTAAGTGAATAAATACTGTAAATGGCCCCTGTACATTTTCCCTGATAAATATGTTACATCCCATATTTGAGGGAGGAGTTATTGGCCCCAGTGCAACTGCACCGAGGATAGTTTACCAAGGAGCATTTTAGAGAGTGGCAAGTCTGCCCATGGAAACCTTGAGCTAACATGGGCTAAAATGCTGTTTGGTTTGTTTCTTAACTGTGTTATTGACTATAGGAAATCTCAATGAAGAAATTGATTATGCTGAATCTGCTTCAGTGACAAAATGATTGCCTAGTACTACAGCAGGGCCAAAGATGCATAAAGGTTGGTCCTCGTGTCCTGATACACTTCATAATGTTTTATTATTAACAGTTTTATAGTTACTTAAGAAGCATACAAAATTATGACTTCATCCTGGCAGGTTTTGATTTTTCCTAAGCCATGAATAAAAATTTCCCACTGTCCATGGTATTCTTTTACAATTCAGTAAAGGGATACTTTCACTGAAAAGGAACTTGTGAAAACTAATGATTAATAGGAAACATTGAAACTAAATTCCACTTCCTTTGGAAAAAGCTAAGAAATTATACAGTTAAGGAGATCAATTATCTCATTTTATATTTATCAATAATAACATTTAAAGAGAAACAGGTATTTACTGAGTTAGCAAGTTTGAATCAATGTTAGCTTCTCAAAATAATACCATTCCCAGAATAAATACAATGATATATTTGTTGGAGTTGGGACCAACTTCTGAAACTTGTCTTTAAAAGTGTTCAAAATTCCAGTTCTGTCTGGAAAAGAAATGTAATGTGATTTTATTAAACCTTGTATATCAAATGCAGTTGGGAGACTCTCAGAGTACTAACAGGTTAACTAAATAAACCTTCTTAGTACTTGGATAAAAAAATAAGTATTTCTTATGTTAAGTATTTAAAACATTGGAATATGATTCTTTAGTAATCAACCTAAGAGTCTGATAAAGCAATACCAAAATGACAGGATTTTCCACTGAAAATACATTTTTGTTAATAATGTCTCTTTCAAAATTCTGAAAACACCACAGTCTGGGATAGAGAACTAAAACATCTCTTTGTGTTTGTATTTTTTTAGGAAATAGTAACAAATAGTATTCACTGAATTAACAAAATTATTTACCAAGTTAAAGGGATATCCAATAGGTTGAGTTGTTCCCCAACTGTGAACTGACAGATAATAATAGTTATTTTACGAATATGTTAAGCAATTTTCCTGTCAATGCTAAAGACTCAATATAATTTTCTTTTGTACCTCTAAAATATTGGCTATGTTCATCCCACAAAATATATACCTTTAAAGTGCCTAGGCATTGTGAACAGTACAAAAATGAGTATAAGATATCTGTCCCCTGCATGGAATGCAGACTTCCAGTAAAAATATGCAAAATACGAACAGAATATAAGAGAATCTTTTTAAGAGAGGTTATGAACCAGCAATGGAACAATCAGAAATTTAAAAGTGAGATCCAGGAAATGAGAGGGCCAAAAAGAACTAACCCAAACTCTCCCACAAATACTGGATGACTGGAAAACTACATGTATTGCCAGCACACATGAAAAAGTGAAAGCCTACTTAATTACAGGCCGCACTTTAAATTTAGTTTCCAACCCACAAAGGACATTTGGCTTAGGGTAGAAGCATTAAAAGCTTGACATGTTTGAGCACAACCACTGCTCAAATCATTGGCTTATCATTAGGCTATACAGACTAATGGGCAATCACTAGGAAGGCTATAAAATAGAATAAAATAATGTGTAGGGACATCAGTATCCATGGAATATTCTGTAGTTTAAGTCCAGACAAGATTAAAATACAAACCTAGAAAAAAAAGCAAGTTAGAAAATATAATCTAGAATTATTAGAATCGAGAGATACTGCAATACATTTTCTTGATGTCAAATATTCAACCAAAACTGAGACAGGCAAGAAACAAACACAACAAACAACAAAATGAAAAATGTGACTCATACTCAGGAAAAAGCAATTAATGGAGTTTGATTTAGTAGATAGAGAAGATATGCAAATTCTTTTCAAAGAATTAAAAGAAAATATGACAATGACCCCACAAAATATTAATCTCAGGAGAGAAATATAAATTATAAAACACAACTAAATGAAAATTTTAAGTTGAAAATGATCCATATGAAAAATTTACTAAATGAGTTCAAGAGAAGAATTAAAATAGCAAAAAAAGAACAGGTTAACTTGAGGATAGTTCAATAGAAAATATGCTGTCTGAAAAACAGAGAGATAAAAGATTAAAGAAAAATGGACACTACCTCAGAGATCCGTGGAACAACATCAAGTATTCCAATATCCAATATGCAATGAATGTACCAATAGGAAAACAGGAAGGAAAATGGCTCCAAATAAATATTTGAAAAAATAATGGCCCCAAATTCCCAAACTTGATGCAAAACATAATTTGCACCTCCAAAAACCTCAATCCAAAGTAGGACGAAAACAGAGATTAACTGTTCGAATCAATTGCTGAAACCCAAAGATTAAGAGAAAATCTTGGAAATAGTAAAAGAAGAATGATTGATAATGTACAGCATAAACAATTCAATATATGGTGGGATTCTCATGAAAAAAAATAACGGAGGAGACATTGGAATGGCATTCAAAGTGCTGAGGTGGTGGTTGGGGGTAGGGAGGTAGGCTGTCAACCAGGATTTCTACATCCATCAATATCGTCCTCCTAAAAGGCAAATAAGTAAAGGCATTTCCTGTGGAGCAAAAGATGGGCAAATTTTTAGTTATCAGAACTTGCCTACAAGAAATACTAAAGGAAGCCCTTTATGTGAAACAAAATTGCAACAGATGATAAAAGTAGGGAATGGGAAGTGGTAAAAATGATTACTATGTGAATAAATATAAAATGCTTTTAAGATTTTCTTTTATTTTTTTCTCTTAATTTATTGAAAGAAAACATAAGACTACCAAAAGAAATCATTCTAACTCTCCAAGGTTGGGTTTATGATATACATGGATAAAATATATACAAAAACCAGCACAAAGGAAGGGAGAAGAAATGGAGTTTATGGGAGCAAAGTAGCTATATTATGTAAGAATCAAGTCAGTGTTATTCTAAAGCAAATTTTGATTTTAGACTCAAATTTTTAACACCTAAAAGAACCACTATGAGATATTTCAAAACATACAAATATCCAAAAGAGAAATTAAAATAGATCACTAAAAAAATATTTTTAAGACAAAATAAAGCAGAAAAGAATATAGAAACAAATGACAAAACACAACCATGAGACATTAGAAAACATAGAGCAAAAGACAGATGTAAATCCAAACTTGACAATAAGTATAGTATACATGCATTAAAGGCAGAAATTGTCAGACTACATAAAACAAGGGCAATGCAACCCCACGATATACACACTTAAGGTTTATAGACATAAATAAGTTGACAGTAAAATAATAAAAAAGATCTATCATACAAACAGTAATCAAAAAAGAGCTTGAAGGAAGAGCTATAAAAATAGCAGCAAAATAGATTTTAAGACAAGAAACATTTATACAGACAAAGAAGAGCATTTCATAATGATAAAAGTTAAATATAAAGGGACAGTATAACAAATATAAATAATTATGTACTCAACCACAGAGTTCTAATATAAACACAGCAAAAACTAACTGAACTGAAAAGAGACAGACAAAATTTCTAATTATAATTAGAGATTACAATATTCTTATCCTAGTAATCAATTCAATAAGACAGAGATCATACACAGTATAGAAGAGTGAAAAAATAAAACTAAAAACTAGCAACCAATTTACCTAAAAATCCTATCCAACAATGGCAGAGTACTTCTTATTTTCAAGGACATATGTTACATTCTCCAGGATAGATCACATGCTAAGTAATATCCTCAGAACATTTCAAAGGATTCAAATAATAAAAAGAACATTTTCCAAATACAATAGAATAAAGGTGGAAATCAACAATAGAAATAAATGCAGGAAATCCCCGAAATATTTCAAAATTAAACAACACACTTCTGAATAATCCAAGAGTTAAAGAATATATTAAAAGGGAAATGAAAAGTAAATTGAAATAAGTAATAATGAAAATGCAACATTAAAAATGTATGGGATACAGCTAAACTGTGCTGAGAGGGAAATTTATAGATTTAAACACATTAGAAAGTAATAAAAGCCTAAATTAGTATATTTTTTATATTATTTTACTGAGAAGTCTTCTCACACATATGGTCCATACATGGTATTCAATCAGTGGTTCACAATATCATCACATAGTTGTGTATTCATCATCATGATTATTTTTAGAAAAATGAAATTAATATTTTTAGCTTGGGTTTCATAATGCTACAAAAATAAGAGCAAATCAAACCCAAAATATGTAAAATTAAAGAAATGATAATAAGTGGAAATATAAATTAAAAACAAAAAAAAGGTAAAAAAATTAATGAAAACAAAACTTGGCACTTTGAAAATATATCTTGAAAATTAATGACACTTAACTAACCTGGCACCAAGATAAAAAGAGAGAAGACAAAAATTTCCAAAATCAGGAAGGAATAAAGGGATATCACTAGAGACTCTAAAGATATCACTATAGACTCTAAAGATATCACTATCACTATAATAAAATATTATGAACCTTGTTATTACAATACATTAGACAATTTAATTTAAAAGGGAAAACTCCTAGAGATAAACATATTATCAAACTGACTCAAGGATAGATATAGTGTTTGAATGAATAAAAGAAAATCAAATAAAAAAAATGAATTAGAAATTTTCCTGTACAGAAAAGTCCATCTGTCTTCAGAGTAAAAAACTATACAACATTTAAAGAAGAAATAATATCATTCCTTTACATATCATCTCATAAAATAGAAGATGAGAAAGCATTTCAATTCCTTTAAGACACCATTATTAATCTGGTACCAAAGCCAGAGAAAGACATTACAAGGTAAGAAAATTACAGACCAATACCACTGATGAGCATATTATTCACAAAATAATAGCAAACTGCATTGACCAGCATGTAAATAAAATTCTACACGATGACCAAGTAACTTTATCCCAGAAATTCATGTTTGGCATATCATCCAAAAAGGTAATTACTATACACCATATTTATAAAATAAAGGTAAAGAAAACATGTGATGAGTTCAGTAGATTCGGAAAAAGCATTTTATAAAACCCAACATCCACTCATGATAAAAGCTCTTAAACTAGAAACAGAGAAAAACTTCTTCCTTGATAAAGGGTAACTATGGTATGGTGAATGAAAGAATGTTGTCCCCTGACATTAGGAGCAAGGAAAGGATATCTGCTCTCACCATTTCTATTCAACATTATTCAAGTGCTTTTAGCAAGTGCAAAAAAAGACAATCACTCAATTAATCATTCGGTCAATTGTACCCAGATTGGAAATAATTATATAAAACTTCTTCTTTCTGAAAATGAAATAATCGCAAATGGAAAGGTCCTAAGTAATCTACCAAAACCTACTACTATTAATAAGCAAGTTTAGAAAAGTCACAGGATGCAAGATTGATATACAAAAAAATTAATTTCAATATACCACAACCAACAATCCAAAAATAAAATTATCATTGCAGTAGAATAAAAATACTTAAAACCGATTTAACAAAAAAAGTTAATGGCCTGCCCATTGAGAAATGCAAAACATTGATTAAACAGATTTAAAATAACATTTTAAGAATAGAAAGATATACCATGTTTTGGGCTTTGGCACATTCCATATTTTAAGATACCAAATTGTTTCCAAGTTGACAAATATATTCAGCATAATCCTTATCAAAATCCAAGTGACTTTTGAAATTTTGAAAAAAGAAGAAAGTAGAAGTACTTGCACTTGATTATTTTGAATCTTACCATAAAGCTACAATAAACAAAGCAGAAATCTATTGGAAAAAAAGATAGACATATCACTCAATGTCACAGAAAACTAATTCCAGAAATATTCCCAGATTAATTCATTGAAGAAAGTATAGTCTTCTAAACAAAAGGTACTGGAAAAATTGGATATGCAAATGCAAAATAAATGAATTTAGACTCTGAGCCACACATGAAATTTAACTCAAAAATCAAACATATTTCTAAACATCAGAGTTAAAACCAAAATAGTCAGAAGAAGTCTTTGTGACCTTCATTTAGGAAAAGTTTTATTAAATGTGATATCAAAATCCTGATATCTGTATGAAAAAATGATCAATTGGACTATACCTAAATTCAAAATATTTGCTTTTCAAAGCTTATCATTAGGAAAATGAAAGAGAAAGACAAAGACCAAAAAAACTTCCTTAGATTATTTGCAAATTATATACCTAATCAAGAAATAGATCTAATAAAGAAATATACCTAATAAGCAACCCACCTTTGAAATGAGCAACAGAACTGCATGGACATGCCACCAAATAAAATACATGAATTATAAATAGGCACATGAAATTATGCTCAACATCATAAGTATATAGGAAATGTGAATGAAAAAGCACAATGAAAAAGGAGAAATACAAATCCACAACGTAGTCAGGGACACAAATATCCCCCCCCCTCAGTAATCAATTGATCAAAAATATAGAAGATTATAGAAGTATGGACAACACCATTAATCAATGGAATCTAAAAGGACATTTATGAAACATTCCATCCAACAACAGTAGATTATGATGTTTCCCAGGTACACTTGAAATATTCACAAAGATATACCGTAACTTGAGTATAAATCAAACCTTAATGAATTTCAAAATAATTGAAACTATGCAAAGAATATTTTATGACAATAATTACATTGGAAACCAATAAACAAATATAGCAAGAAATTCTACAACCTTTTAAAATTAAACATTCCTTTTCTATATGATCTTCCAGGCAAAGAAGTCTAAAATGTTTGTAACAATTAAAAATAAAACATCAAAATTTGAGAGATGCAGCTAAGGCAGTACTGAGAGGAAAATTTATAATATAAAAATGTTTACATTTAAGACGTATACAAGTTTCATGCCAATAATCTAGTTTCAACCTCAAAAACCTAGAAAAATGAAGAGTAATATATATTCAAAGCAAGCAGAAGGAAGTAAATAATCAAGAGAAAAATAACATAAAATTGAAAACAGAAAAACTATAAGAGAAAATCAAACTAAAAGCTCATTTTCTGAAAAAAATTTTAAACCTCTATATGTTTAAAATAATTACTTAAAAGGCCAGCACATTTTTCTGTAGATATAGCCTAGCTGATTCTAAAATTCATATGGAAGGCAAAGGGATTAGAATAGCTAAAGTAATTTTGAAAAATAAGTCTACAATTGGAAAAGTCACACTGCCCAATTTTAAAACTTAGTGTGGAGTAACACTAATCAAGATAGTGCGGTCTTAGCAGAGGGAAAGATGCATGGGTCAACTGATCATAACTGAGAATCCATAAATAAATAAAGAAGCATAGCTGACTGGACTGTTGTCAAACATACAATAACAACCCAATGGACTTACCTTTCATTAAATGATGATATAATTGGACATCCACAGGGGAAAAAAAAATCTATCGGAACCTCACACTTTATACAAAAATTAACTCTAAATGACCCATAAATATAACTGTAAAACTATTAATCTTTGCTTTTTTTTCTTTTTATTTCTTACTATTAATCTTTTAGAAGAAAACTGAGGAGAAGTTTTCTGGAATCTAGGGTTATGCAAAAAGTTTTGGACATTTCACAAAAAAACATAATCCATAAACACCAAAATGGATGAATTGAACTTCATCAAAATTAAAATGTTCACTATATGAAGCACTTTAAGACAAAGAAAAAAGCAGTCACAAACAGAGTAAAAAACATAATTGCAAATCACATAACCAACAAGACTGTATTCAGAATATAAAAAGAAATTTGTAATTCAACAGTAATATATAACCCAATTATAAAATGGGCAACACACTTGAACACTTCACCAAAGAGTATCTATGAAGAGCAAATATAAGGATACCAAAGAAACACATGAAAATACATTCCACATCATTAGGCACTGGGGAAAATGCTAATTAGAATCTCCATATGATAGTACTACACACTTACCAAAATTTCTACACTAACAATTCTTACATACCAAGCGCTGGTAAGAATGTGGAGCAATGGACCCACGGCTGATGGGAATATAAAATTTAACAGTCACTCTGGAAAACAGTTTGGCAGTTTCTTATAAAGCTAAACGTACATTTACCACATAACCCAGTGTCATCATTTTGCTAGGCTACAATCACAAATATCATAAACTGATTTTGGCTTTAAAAACATAAATGTATTGGCTCACGGTTTCAGAAGCTAAAAGGCTTTTCCCAGGGTCTTAGCATTTGGCTGGTAGGCAATTCTTGGGTTCCTTTGCATTTCCAACACATGATAATGTTCTCTTTTCTCTTAATGGGTTCCACTGACTTTCACTTTCTGGCTCCTCCCCATGGCTTTTCTCTCACTGTCTAAATTTCTTTTTCTTACAAAGGAATCAGGTAGTCTGAGTTAATACAGTTGGGCCAAACTTTAACTAACATGACATCTTCAAGAAATTCTATGTATAATGGGTTCACACCCACAGGAATATAGATTAAGATTGACCAAGAATTTTTTTCTTCCTCTTGATCAAACTGCCAGCCTTACTTCTCAATTGTCTCTACTGCCCCTTTCCCCATCCTAACTACCTTGAAACTAATCTTGCAGCTGTGGAACTTCAAAGAAAAACAATTCAGACTGCCAGAGAAGAGACAGAAAGAGAGGGAGGGCAAAGGAGGGACAGATAGGGACAGAGTGAGAGAGAGGAGACGGGAATAGGGGAGGGCGCAGGGGAAAGGGAGAAAGGGAGGACAAAAAGACCCCTTCAGACCCTAACTTTTCTAAATATCTAATTCACCCATGCTCTCCACCTCCCCTCACCTTTGCTACCTAGGCACCTGTGAGGCTCCTCAATAGGTAGTTCCTTTCCGTTCCCCCCTTCCTCTCTCCCAGCCCTTACAGAATTCAGGTGGCCAAATTATTGTAAAGGAAAACATTCTGAACCAAGTGGTACTAATCACACACTCAGTAATTGCAACTTCAATAAATCACTCACTCATCTCAGTGATCAACCACCCTTCATATCTTCCAGGGTATTAATTTTAAAAGCATCCTTAGCTTGTGGGTTGTAAAAACTGAAACCACAGGCATGATTTGTCCTACAGATCATGATTTGGTGACCCTTGCTCTAGAAAAATGAAACTGTTGGTTCACGTAAAAATCTGTACAGAAATGTTCTTATCAGCTTTATTTGTAATAGCCAAAAATCTGGAACAAACTCAAATGTTCTACAAGTTAAACAGGTAAGCAAATTCTGATACATACATATAAGGGACTCAGCAATAAAAACAATTATTGAGATGCACAAGAATCTGAATGGATCTCAAAAGCATTATGCTGAGTGAAAAAATAAAAGCCAGTCTCACAACGGTACACACTGTGTGATCTCATATATAATATTTGTGAAATGACCAAATTATAGCGATGGAGAACGGTTCAATGGTTTCCAGGAGTTAGGGCTGTAGGGTATGACTATAAAGTGGTAGCCTGAAGGATTTCCTTGGGGTGATGGAATATTTCTGTATTCAGATTGTGGTGTTGGTTACAGGAATCTTTAGTTGTGATAAAATTTCGTAATACTACACTCCAAAGGAAAAAAAAAACACACACAAAACAAAGTGCATGTGAAATTTGTAAATCTAAATAAGATATGACTGTGATGATTGTGCTGTGCTTATGTATGTGTTATATTTGGGTAAGGTAGGTGAAGAGTGCACAGGGAATCTCTCCACTATTATTGCAAATTCTATGTTAGTCTAAAATTATTTCAATTTTTTAAAAATAAGTTTCTACTGTGCACTCACAATATCCATCAAGAAGAACGAGAATACCAAGTATTGGAAAGGGCTAGGAGAAACGAGGACTCTCATGCATCATGTAAATTAGTGGAGATATTGTAAAATGGGACAGCTACTTTGAAATCAATCTAGAATTATCTTCAATAAACATACACTTACATTGGCCTACCAATTCCATTCCTAGGTATTTACACAAAACAAATGAAAATTTATGTTCACACAATGAATATACATAATATACACAAATACATATAGAAGCCAAAACCTGGAAACAATCCAAATATACATCGACTGATGAATTGCTATATAACATAACGTATATAGAGAGAGTGTAAATCACTCGATATAAATGAACAAACTATAGATACATAGAAGAATGTGAATGAAACTTATCTATTATGCGTAGTTGTGATAAATTAATCAGCAAAAAGCCTTTGCAGAAACCTCAAAGTGAACTCAAATGTAAAACATCAGACAAAATGTAGAGAGACCTAACTGGATGTTTTCAATCCATTTTACATATAAGCAAATAAAGGCTAGAAATGGACATTAAATAATTTGCCAAGATCATTTGCTATACTGCCAAGACACCCAGATAGGATGCAGAATGGCCCGAATTACAACCCAGGACTGTCTATCTCCAACATCTTTGTTCTTTCCTCTAGAACCAGGCAGGTCATAGAAGTACGAAGCTAAAATCAAAGCTGGTTTCAAGCTATTCATTTGCATATGGACTATCTGCACTCTATTTACCACACAAAGATGAATTTATTTAAAATTATTTTCATGAACTTTGTTGCCTGTGTGGACATTATATACCTACCTTTGGAAATGCTGTCTAGCATTTCAGACATATCAGGCAACAACATTTCCATTGATTGGTAGTTAGCATAAATCATGACAGTATAAAAGGCCATCATTTAAATTTACAAAAAGGAAATGATCTAATTTGCAATTTCTTCATCTTAAATATCATGATGCATCAGTACACCCATAATTGGTGTGACATTGAATTTCATAACCCAAAGCATCTGGGCTCACTCCCATGGTGACCAATGAGAGCAATTTCTGAAACCTGGACAAATTATCCTTTCTAAGAACACAGCAGCTGTCTCGGTGATCTATAGATGTGTCTTCCCCTTTAGCCTGGGAGAATATTCATGTCAGAAAAGCAGGGTCAGGTGCATTAGGGGAGGTATGGTCCTAGTGGAAAACCAACTGTTCCCTATTTCATCTTTTTTGGAGGCCAATGAGCCTTTATTCACCATACAGCTGTTCCTGCCCATCCTCCTGATTAGACACACCTGCCTCCTGATCATTAGCTACATTCATCAGTATGTGGGAAGTTCTCTTTTTAGATTCTTTTGCTGTAATATCAACAGTAAACCCTGCTCAGAGACTGTGTGTTTGCGTAAAACACATTGGGAATTGAATTTAGAACCAGGAAGCGAAATTCCTAGTCCTGGACTTCCTATTGATTTGTTATGTGATTTAAGACTATAAACTTAAAACAGAGGGAGTACATGGATAATCTTAGGACTCAAAATTCTCTGACTTGAATATTTACCCCTATTAATTTTATGTAGATAGAAGGAAAGATCATTATAAACTAAAATTATTAGAAACATCCCCATCATATTTAATAAAAAATTACAAAGAGAACCTTGCTAGGTAAATGTCTCTGAAATAAGATTCTGCCTCAGATCGCTCACGGAAAATTCAGAACAATTATACTAATTGCCTATGAGATATGTATCACTGTGCCCTATAACCCCGTAAATATATCATAAAATCTTTCCCACAAACACGGAGCTTTACAGGCCAGTGCACTTTCCACATTTTTTGCTAAGTAGAAATAATAAAATAACAAATGTTAATTAAACCACTGCTAGATTTCCATCACCAAGATGATTATTTTGTTGAATAGCTAATAAATGGTAATCACTCTCTACCCTCTTACTGAACTTACCTGTGCAAATTTAACCTCCTAATAACAAAACATCACTGAAAATTCCATCCGAAATGTCTCCATGAAATCTATGGCTCCAGTCACCTGAAATGGGTAATTGTAATCAGATTTGGGTCTTTTCACGCTACTTTGTCCAACAAATAGTCGAGAAATTCAAGATATATTTCCCAAATCAGAAGTTAACTAAAGGACTGTACAAAGTAGACGCGAAAGAGCTGATGCTCCAGAGACTATCAGCTTATTGAAATATACTTTGCATACAATATAATTCATATTAAATTTGGGAAAACTCTGCATGTTATTTGATGAATTTGGATAAATGTTTACAGTAGTGTAACTACTACCACGTGGAGGAATAGAATATTTCCATCACCCCAAAAGTTTCCCTATGATTCTTGGTAGCCCATCCCTTACTCCTGCTCCAGTCCCTGCAATCACTGAGGTTTTTTCTCTTTATGAACGTGATTTTTGATGTCCAACATTCAGCTTTTGAGATTTATTTGTGTTGTATATGGCAGTGGTACATTCCATTTTATTGCTGAGTAATATTACATTTTACGAATATACAAAAATTAGCTTATCCATTCACTATTTGATGGACTTTTGGATTGTTGTCCAGTTTTGGAAATTATGAATAAAGCTGCTATGAATATTGGAATAAAATATTCCAATATGTGAAGATATGTATTTGTCTTGGGTAAATAAGTAGAGTGAGATTTTTGGATCCTATTGTAAGTACATGTTTAACTTCATAAAATTCTGCCAAACTGTTTTCCAAAGTGGCTGCATATTTGTTCATTCTCACCAGCAATGAATTAGATCCAATTCCCTTATACACTTTACATCATTTGGTATTGTCAGTCTTTTTAGTTTTAGAAATTCTATTGGTATTAAAATATCACATTGTGTTTTAATTTGCATTTCTCTGATAACTAATAATATTGAGCATCTTTGCATTTACAATTGGGTGTTTGTCTTTTTATTGTTGGCTTTTTCCCTGAAATTCAAAATTGCCACATCATAGACATATGTTCTTCACCTTGTATGATATTGCCAAACTGTCTTATTCACTTTCTAAACAGTATAATAGAAGTAGAACTAATGGAAAATATATTTCATATATTGAAAGTATACAAGCTGATAAATTTGACATATGTATTCCTGTTTAAACCATCTCCACGATCCAGTTAATGAACAGGTTCATCTCTCGCAAAAGTTCCCACATGTCCCTCTGTAATCCTCTTCATTTTTCCAGAAAGTACTTGTGAAATTGCCCACCCAGTCACCCTCCATTCCCAGACAACCTCCGATTTGCTGTCTGTCACTGTCAGTTTGAATATTCCAGAACTGCATATAGTTGAATAATATGTTATTATTTTGGAGGAATGAGCTCTGAGTTCTTCTACTAAACAAAATGATTTTGAAATTTTTCCATGTATTTTTCATATATAAATAGTTTATTCCTTTTTCTTGCTGAATAGTAGTCCATTGTATGGAGATACCAAAATTTGTTTATCTCTTTACTTGTTGATGAATATTGGGTTGTTTTAGGTTTTCTATAATTAGAAATAAAACTTCTGTGAACATCTGGATGCAAGTCGCTGTTTGGAAATACACTTTTATTTGTATCATGTCAATACCTAGGAGTAGAGTAGCTGAATCACATGGTAGATGGCTGCTAATCATTTTAAGAAATTACTAAACAGTTCTGCAATGTTGTGCCATTCTACATTTCACATTACATGTATGAGGCTTACAGTTCTTACATATCCTCTTCAATGCTTTATATGGTCAATCTTTCTAATTTTAGACATTCTAAGTGTATAGTGATATCTGTGGTATTAATTTGTATTTCCTAATGATTAATGATGTTCAACATTTTATCATGTGCTTGTTTGCCATCTGTATGTCTTCTTTGGTAGACTGTCTATTCAAATGTATTGCAAATTTTTTATTATATTGTTTAGTTTTTTATTATTGAGGAGAAGCTACATGTCATGGTCAGGTTGATGTGTCAACTTGGCCAAGTGGTGGTACCTGTTTGTTTGGTTGGGCAAGTACTGGCCTGTCTGTTGCGATGAGGACATTTCATATAATTAAATCATGTTCATGTCAGCTACATCCACAGCTGATTCCATTTGTAATCAGCCAAGGGGAGTGTCTTCTGTAATGAGTGATGCTCAATCTAATCACTGGAAGCCTTTAAGGAGGATTCAGAAGAGACAGACTCTCCCTGCTTCCGCCGGCGAGCCTCACCTGTGGATTTCGCCCAGACTCTCCATCAGAATCGTCAGTTTCACAGCCTGCCCTACAGATTTTGGACTCTGCATTTCCATGGTTACATGAGACACTTTTATAAATTTGATATTTATGATATTTCCTGTTGATTCTGTTTCTCTAGAGAACCCTAACTACTATACCACATAATAATAATAATGAGTATTCTGAACCATACAGACTATTTCTCCAATTAGGTAGGTCTTTAATTTCTCTCATCAAGGTTTTATAGCTTTTAGTGTTCAGTCATTGTAAACATTGTGTCAGATTTATTCTTAATTTCATACTTAGACATGCTGTTATACTTTATATTTTTATTTAAATTTCCAATTCTTCATTGACAGCATGTAAAATAAAATTGACTTTTATATATTGATCTTATATACTACAAATATGCTAAACTTACATATTAGTTCTAATAATTATTTGTAAATTCCAAAGGATTTTCTACATAGACAATCATATTGTATTGCAATAAATACAATTTTATGTATTCTTTTCAAATCTACATGTCTTTTATTTCCTTCCATTACCTTGTTCCGCTGACAAAAATCTCAAATATAATGTTCAATAGGAATGGTAAGAGTAAGCATCTTTACCTTATTCCTGAACTTAGAGAGAAAACATTCAGTGGTTCACCGTCAGATGAGTAGTTGTAAGTTTTCCATAGATGCCCTTTCTCAAGAAGATGAAGTCCTTTTCTATTCCTAGTTTGCTGTGAGTTTTAGATATTAGATTTTTTAAAACATATTTCACTCATCCATTGAAATAGCCATATAGATTGCTCTTATTTAACCTGTTTAATATGGTGAATTGGATTAGTGATGTGTGAATATTTAACCAGCTTTACATTCTTGCAATAAAAGCCAAATTGATCATCATATATTATTGTTTATATATTGTTGAGAACAATTGCCTAAGAATTAAGAATTTTTGCATCTCTATTAATGAGGAATATTATTCTGTGGTTTTCTTTTCTTTTATCATATATTTTGTCCAGTTGTTTAAAGCAGAAAGGTCAATTCTCTCATTATTATACTGTCTTCGTCAGAACGAAGGATCTTAGTTTACTTCTTTTTTAGAATTTTATTTTATTTTATTTTTTGTGAAAATTAACATATATACAAAAAAGCAATAAATTTCAAAGCACATAGCAGCAATTAGTGGTAGAACAGATTTCAGAATGTGGTATGGGTTACAATTTCACAATTTTAGGTTTTTGCTTCTAGCTGCTCTAAGATTGGAGACTAAAAGAGATATCAATATAATGATTTGGCAATCATACTCAATTGTTAAACCCTACATTCTCTGTATAATTTCACCATCACCTTTGATCTTTCTCCCACTCTGTAGACTTATTTGGGCTATGCCCATTCTACTAGTTTACTTTTAAGCTTTGTTACTAAGAGCATTCACATTTAGAATTATGTCCATTTGAGGGATTAACATTTTTATCTTTGTGAGCTGTACTGTGTCCCTCTTTATACCTGGTAATATTTCTTCTTCTCAGACCCATCTTATCTGATATTATTATAACTATTCTAGCTTTATTTTGATGAATGTTTACATAGTCTACCTTTTCCATCCTTGTAATTTTACACTTGCTATTATTTTAATTTATATTTTAAATGAGTTTTGCTTTTGTATCCAATCTAACAATATCTGACATGGACGTGGAGAATTCAGACTATTTGCATTTTTACATCTTCAAGTAATTAACTTTTTTTTGTATGCTGTATGGCAGAGGTCACATTTCATTCTTTTTCCATGTAAGTTACCCTATTATTGCAGCACCATTTCTTGAATTTTTGTCTGTATGTTTGTTTGTTTGTTTTTCTTGTTTGTTTGTTTTGGGGAAGTGCATGGGCTAGGCATCAAACCTGGGTATCATGCATGGCAGGTGTGAATTCTACCACAGAACTACCCTTGTGCCCCCTAAAATAATTAACTTTTAAAACTAATTCCAAACCTACAGAAAGCTTGCAAGAATAAAAATGTAGCAAAAATTATTTATGTTCCCTTCACCACCCAGAATGATCCAGTCTTTATTTTTACCCCATCTGCTCTATTAACTACCACTCCCCCCATATCCTTCTATATATCTAGAATTTTATTATTTTAACTGTTTGGACTAAGTTACATACATCATGGTCCTATACCAGAAAAACTTCATTTTGCATTTGCTATGAGTAAGGATATTCTATTTTATAAATACAACATAGTTATCAACTTTAGTAAATATAGCATTGTTATAATACTTCAACCTACCATACATATTCCAATTTTGTAAACTCCTCCATAACATCATTTATAACATCTTCTATCTTCAGTATGTAATCTAGTCTGGTTGAGAATCTCATTAGTTTTCCTTTTTTCTTCAGCATTTCCTTTATTCTCATCAATATGTTATTAATATCTGCTAAAAAATACACTCTTAACTTTTTTCTTTTTAAAAATATTTTTATTGAGAAATATCCAAACACATAAAGTCGAATAATATTATACAATCAATGGCTCACAATATAGTCACATAGTTGTACATTCTTCACCATAATCATTTTTACAACATTTACATCACTCCAGAAAAAGAAATAAAGAAGAAAAAAAAAACCTCATGCATCCTTATACCCCTTACCCCATTCCTCTCATTGACCCATAGTATTTCAATCTACACCATTTTTACCCCTTATCTCCCCCTATTATTTAATTCCCTTTATCTCGCCCTATTTATTTTTATCCTTTTTTTTCATCTGTCCATATCCTTGATATAAGGAATATCAGACCCAAGGTTTTCACAATCACACAGTCACACTGTAAAAGCTATATAGTTATATAGTCTTCTTCAAGAATCAAGGCTACTGGAACACAGTTCAACAGTTTCAGGTACTGCTCTCTAGCCACTCCAATATATCATAAATCAAAAAGGGATTTCTATATAATGCATAAGAATAACCTCCAGAATAACCTCTTGACTCAACCACTGGGAATTTATTTTGCCCCATTTCTCTCTTCCCCCTTTTGGTCAAGAAGACATCCTCATTCCCATGATGCTGGGTCCTTGTTCGTCCCCAGGAGTCAGATCAACAAGTTACCAGGAAGATTTATACTCCTGGGAGTTATGCCACATGTAGTGGGGAGGGCAGTGAATTCACCTGCTGAGTTGGCTTAGAGAGAGAGAGAGAGAGGCCACACCTGAGCAAGAAAAGAGTTCTCTGGGGGTGACCTTCAAGCACAATTATCAGTAGGCTTAACTTCTCCTTTGCAGGAATAAGTTTCTCAGTTAAATTTATTCCTAAATATTTGATTCTTTTGGTTACTATTATAAATGGATTTTTTTTTCTTGATTTCCTCCTCAGATTGCTCATCACTAGTGTATAGAAACACCACCGATTTGGGGGTGTTGATCTTATACCCTGCCACTTTGCTGTACTCATTTATTATGTACTCATTTATTAAAATCATTTGCTATAGATTTTTCAGGATTTTTGACATATAGTATCATGTCATCTGCTAACAATGAGAATTTTACTTCTTCCTTTCCCATTTGGATGCCTTTTATTTCTTTTTCTTGTCTAATTGCTCTAATTAGAACTTCCAGTACAATGGGCATCCTTGTATTGTTCCGGATCTCAAAGGGAAAGCTTTCAGTCTTTCCCCATTGAGGATGATGTTAACTGTTGGTTTTTCATATACTCCCTTCATCATGTTGAGGAAGTTCTCTTCTATTCCTCTCCTTTGAAGTGTTTTCATCAGGAAAGGATGTTAAATTTTGTCAAATGCCTTTTCTGCATCAATTGAGATGATCATGTGACTTCGACTTATTGATATGGTATATTATATTAATTGACTTTCTTGTGTTGAACAAGCCTTGCATACCAGGAATAAATCCCATTTGGTCATGGCATATAATTCTTTTAATATGC
This sequence comes from Tamandua tetradactyla, assembly GCF_023851605.1. Classification (NCBI taxonomy): domain Eukaryota; kingdom Metazoa; phylum Chordata; class Mammalia; order Pilosa; family Myrmecophagidae; genus Tamandua; species Tamandua tetradactyla. The sequence goes on along the minus strand of NC_135334.1, from coordinate 62,514,918 downwards.
TGCTGGATTCGATTTGCAAGTATTTTGTTGATGGTTTTTGCATCTATATTCATTAAAATGATATGTAATTTTCTTTTCTTGTAGTAGTTTTGTGTGGCTTTGGTATTAGGGTGAGATTGGCTTCATGGGATGAATTAGGTAGCTTTCCCTCCTCTAAAATTTTTTTGAGAAGCTTAAGCAGGTTTGGTACTAATTCTTTCTAGAATGCTGGGTAGAAGTCACATGTGAAGCCATCTGGTCCTGGAGTTTTCTTTTGGGGGAGCTTCTTGATGACTGATTCAATCTCTTTACTTGTGATTCATTTGTTGAGGGTGTCTATTTCTTCTCAAGTCAATGTTGGTTTTTTTTTCATGCCTTCCTATGAAATTATCCATTTCATCTACTTTGTCTAGTTTATTAGCATATAGTTGTCATAGCATCCTGTCATTACTTCCTGTATTTTTGTAGGGTCAATGGTTATATCCACTCTTACATTTCTGATTTTATTTATTTGGATCTCTCTCTCTCTCTCTCTGTGTAAGCCTACTAAACGGGTCCATTAATTTTATTGATTTTCTCAAAGAACCAACTTCTGGTTTTGTTGATTTTCTCAATTGTTTTCATATTCTGAATTTCATTTATTTCTGCTCTGATCTTCTCAGTTTCTTTCCTTTTGTTTGCTTTGAGGTTAGTTTGCTGTTCTTTCTTTAGTTCTTCCTAATGAACAGTTAATTCTTTGGTTTTTGCTCTTTCTTCTATTTTAATATAGGCACTTAACACAATAAATTCTCCTCTCAGCACTGCCTTTGCTTTATCCTATAAATTTTGATATGTTGTGCTTTCATTTTCATTTGCCTCAAGATATTTATTGATTTCTCTTGTAACTTCTTCCTTGACTCACTTGTTTAAGAGTGTGTTGTTTTGCCTCCATATATTTGTGAATATTCTAGCCCTCTGCCTATCATGAATTTCCAACTTCATTTCATTATGATCCAATAAAGTGTTCTGTATAATTTCAATCTTTTTAAGTGTATTGAGACTTGATTTGTGACCCTAAGCATCCTGGAGAATGATCCATGAGCACTTGAAAAAAAATGTGCATCCTGCTGTTGTGGGGTGTAATGTTCTATAAATGACTGTTAAGTCTAATTCATTTATCATATTATTAAAATCTCTGTTTCCTTATTGATCCTCTGTCTAAATGTTCTATCCATTGATGAGAGTAGGGAATTGGATTCTCCAACAATTATGGTAGAGGTGTTTACTTCTTCCTTCAGTGTTGTCAGTGTTTGCCTCATATATTTTGTAGCACTCTGGCTTAGAGCATAAATATTTATGATTGTTATGTCTTCTTGCTGAATTGTTCCTTGTATTAATACATAGTGTCTTTCTTTGTCTAATTGTTTTACATTTGAAGTCTAATTTGTTGGATATTAGTATAGCTACCCCTCTCTTTTCTAGTTGGTGTTTGAATGAAATATCTTTTTGCAACCTTTCATTTTCAATCTACTTTTTACCTTGGCCTAAAGTGATTCTCTTGTAGATAGCATATAGATGACTCCTGTTTTTTGTTGTTGTTGTTGTTGTTGTTGTTTTTGAGTATTGTTTTTAAATCCATTCTGCCAGTCTATGCCTTTTGATTGGGGAGTTTAATCCTTTAACATTTAATGTTTTTACTGTAAAGGCAGTTCTTTCTTCTACCTTTTTGTCTTTTGAATTTTATATGTCATATGTAATTTTTTCTCTTGTTACCTATACTGATAGTCTTCATTTCTACACTCTTCTCCAGACCTCTCTATTCTGCCTTTTCCTATCTGCCTGTAGTGCTCCCTTTAGTATTTCTTGTAGAGACAGCCTCTTAGTCACAAATTTTCTCAGTGATTCTGTCTTAAAATATTTTAATCTCCCCTCATTTTTGAAGGACAGCTTTGCTAGGTTAGAATTTTTGGTTGGCAGTTTTTCTCTTTCAGAATCTTAACTGTATCATACCACCACCTTCTCACTTCCATGTTTTCTGTTGAGAAATCCACAAATAGTCTTATCAAGTTTCCCTTATATGTGATAGATTGCTTATGTCTTGCTGCTCTCAAAATTATTTCTTTGTCTTTGACATTTGACAATCTCATTAGTAAGTGCCTTGAAGTATATCTATTTGGATCTATTCTGTTTTGGGTATGTTGCACTTCTTGGATCAGTAATTTTAGGTCTTTCATAAGAGATAGGAAATTTTCAGTGATTATTTCCTCCTTTAGTATTTATCCTCCTTTTCCCTTCCCTTCCCTTCTCTTCTCCTTCTGGGATACCCGCAACATATATATTTGTGCACTCATGTTGCAGTCAATTCCATGAGACCCTGCTCATATTTTTCCATTCTTTTCCCTATGTTTTATTTTGTGTGTTGGATTTCAGATGTCCAATCCTCTAGTTCACTAATCCTTTCTTCTACCTCTTCAAATCTATTGTTGCAGGTTTCTATTGCTTGTTTTAACTCTTCTATTGTGCCTTTCATTCCCATGAGTTCTGCAATTTTTTCCCAAACTTTCAAGTTCTTCGTTATGGTCTCTCAATGTCTTTTTTTATGTCCTCCCTCAACTTTTTGCATTGATTTTTGATGAGATTTTGCATGTCTGTTCAATATTCCTGAATTAGTTGTTTCAACTCCTATATCTCAAGTGAAGTGTTAGTTTGTTCCTTTGACTGGGCCAGGTCTTCAACTTTCCTGGTATGACTTGTTATTATATGCTGGCATCTAGGCATTTGATTTCCTTAATTAGTTTATCCTGGAGGTTGTTTTCACTCTTTAACATATGGTTTCCTTGCTGGAAGGCTTTGTTCTCTATCTGTTCTTTGATATTCAGTTCAACTTATTCTAGACCTCTAACATAGGTTCTGTTTAACTGATCAGAATTTTTCAGTTCTTGTTTTTCTATTTTTTTTGCCCTGCTTATAAGAATTCTTTCTCTTTTTTTTTGAGGAGGGGGAGGAGGAGGAGGAGGAGGATTACCTCAGATATTATAGACCCCAGTCAAATTTTCCCAGACCAGACAGGCTCACATCTCAGGAGAAGAGAGTAGCCAGCACCAGTTTTCCTTAAGGGTGAGAACCATAAGGACATCTGACTTTCCTATGAAGCCTCTAGATTCTCTTCTCTTCTTATCCTTCCCAGTATGTGGCTCCTGTCTGCTGTGGCTTCCCATCAGCTTAAAGTGATGCATGCCTTAAATTTCAGCAGACTCTTCCTGCCAGGGGCTGGCTGAGATAGAGGTGAGGTAGTAGGCAGGCTTTGATTGCTTCTGTTTTCCAGCCCCTGGGGCCTGAATTCCCTGAAGGAGGAATACCACTTGAGCAGGACCCTGCCCCCCTTTTCTTGGGAAGGTATGCCCTTTAGGGAATTAACCCCCTTCACCTGACTCGTTACTTTGTCTCTCAGCCATGCCTTAGTTCTGCAGGTACCTAGAGCAATCCTGGAGCCTGAGAGTGCTTGCAGTTCTATCTAATGAGTTGTTAAGAGTTTATAAAACAGAAAAAAAGAAAAAAGCCTTTTTAGAGCTAGACCCCTACTCTTCTGATTTGCCAATCAAGAGCTAGAGTTGGTTCATGATTCTATGTATCTCCAGGCTCTATATGCCCCCTTTTTAGGGGGTCCCGCCCTTTTCCAGTAATTTGTGCTATCCAACTCAAAAAGCCTCTGTTTTTTTTTTGTTGTTGTTTGTTTGTTAGTTTTCATCAGCTCCAACTCTGCTTTGCCAGGGCAAAAACTCCTATTCCTTTATTGCCTATTTCAGGTTTAGCTGTGCTTGGGGCCTATTTTCAGCAGCCAAGATTTGTTAAGTAATTCCATTCTTGGAGCTTGGTTGAGCAAAGCCCTTGTTACTAGTAAAGTCTGTTTTGTTTCCCCTCAGGGAAACAACCTGCCATGCCTGTGGCAGAGGGGCACCATCCTTCACAACTTGGGGGACTTGCAGTTCGGTGTGGGATCTCAGCCATTTCACCTGATCCAGACTGCTGTACACTCTGTCTGGTCACTGATGTGCCCTCAGCAGTTGTTCTGTACTGTTCTGCTCTGCCACTTGGGCCATATGATCCAACAGATCCAACGGTGCTAGAAGTGTCAGTGGCAAACAGGGATGCTCTCTGGAGACTTTGGCAGGCCCCTATAGGAGAAACATTAAGCAGACCCTTAGGATTTTGGAGCAAAGCCTTACCATCCACTGCAGATAACTACTCTCCTTTTGAGAAACAGCTTTTAGCCCACTACTGGGCCTTAGTAAAGATTGAATGCTTAACCATAGGCCATCAAGTTACCATGAGACCTAAGTTGCCTATGATGAGCTGGGTGTTGTCTGACCCACCAAGCCATAAAGCTGGGCATATACAGCAGCACTCCATCATAAAATGGAAATGGTATAGTAGAGATAGGGTTTGAGCAGTTCTGGAAGGCACAAGGAAGTTACATGAGGAAGTGGCCCAAATGCCCACTCCTGCCACCTTACTTTCTCTTTCCCAGACCAGAGCTATGGCCCTTTGGGGAGTTCTTTACAGTCAGTTGACTGAGGAAGAGAAAACTTGGACCTGGTTTACAGATGGTTCTGTACAATATGCAGGGACCGCCCAGAAGTGGGCAGCTATAGCACTACAGCTCCATTCTGGGAAATCTTTAAAGGACAATGGTGAGGGGAAACCCTTCCAGTGGGAGGAACTTCAAGCGGTGCACCTGGCTGTTCATTTTGCTTGGAAGGAGAACTGTCCAGAGGTATGTTTGTATGCTGACTCATGGGCTAGTTATAATGTTTTAGCTGGATGGTCAGGGACTTGGAAGGAGCATGATTGGAAAGTTGGTGGCAAAGAGCTCTGGGGAAGAGATATGTGTATAGACCTTTCTGAGTCAGCAAAGAACATTAAGATATTTGTGTCCTATGTGAATGCTCCCCAGAGGGTGACTTCAGCAGAGGAAAGTCTAAATAATCAAGTAGATAAGATGACCTGTCCTGTGGATACAAGTCATCCTCTTTCCTCAGCTACTCCTGCCACTACCCAATGGATTCATGAACAAAGTGGGCATGGTGGTACGGATGGAGGTTATGCATGGTTTTAGCAACATGGACTTCCGCTCACCAAAGCTGAACTAGCTATGATCACTGCTGAGTGCCCAATCTGCCAGCAGCAGAGACCCACATTCAGTCCCCAATGTGCCAGCATTCCCCAAGGTGATCAGCCTGATATCTGGTAGCAGGTTGATTACATTGGATCACTCCCATCACGGAAGGGACAGTGATTTGTTCTAACTGTAATAGACACAGACTCCAGATGTGGGTTTACATTCCCTGCATGCAATGCTTCCACAAAAACTACCACCCATCAACTTGCCATATCCACTGCCGTGGTATTCCATACAATCTTGCTTCTTATCAAGGAATACACTTCAGAGCAAATGAAGTATGAGGATGGGCACATGCTATAGAATTCTCTGGTCTTACCATGTTCCCCATCATCCAGAAGCAGCTGGGCTGATAGAACAGTTGAATGGTCTTTTGAAGACCCAATTATGGTCCAACTAGGTAGCAATATCTTACAGAACTGGAGCAGTGTTCTTCAGGGGGCTGTGTATGCTCTGAATCAGCACCCACTCTCTGGTTCTGTTCTCCCATATCTAGGATTCACAGGTCCAGGAATCAAGGGGTGGAAATGGGAATGACACCACTCACTATCACCCCAAGTGATCCACTAGGAAAATTTGTGTTTCCTGTCCCTGAAACCTTAAATGCTGCTGGTCTGCAGGTCTTAGTTCCAAATGGAGGAATTCTCCTGCCAGGAAATGCAACGATTCCATTGAACTAGTAGTTAAGAATGCCACCTGGCCATTTTGGTCTTCTCATGCCTCTGAATCAACAGGCATGAAAGGGAATTACTTTTCTACATTGGGTGATTCATCGTGACTATCAATGGGAAATAGGATTGCAACTACACAATGGAGATAAAGAAGAGTTCTCCTGGAATACGGGTTATCTTCTAGGACGTCTCTTAACACTACCATGCCCTGTGATTAAAGTAAATGGAAAACTGCAACAACCCAATCCGGGAAGGACTACCAATGGCCCAGGAACTTCAGGAATAAAGGTTTGGGTCACCCCATTAGGCAAAGAACCAGGGCTAGTCAAAGTGCTTGCTGAGGGTAAAGGGAACATGGAATGGATAGTAGAAGAAGGTAGTGATAAATATGAACAACTATATGACCAGTTACAGAAATGAGGACTGTGATTGTATGAAATTTCCTCCTTGTTTTGTTATGAGCATGTTTGCATTTGTACATAAGCAAATATTTTATTTTATTATTATTATCATGTGACATAAGTTGTATTTTCATGGTATAGTATCTAAGTCAAACGATATGAAGTTTAGAAGTCAATGTTACCTAAGGATTTGCACCCTATTCTGGAGAGATGTGCATTTTTGGTTGTATGTAGGACAGTTAAGTATCGTTAGGTGAAATATATGTCTGTTATTGTGATCTATTTGGAAATTGTGTTTCAAGGTGATGTGTATAGCTACCAAGCTGACAGGGTGTGAACTGTGATGGTTAGTTTCTGGTGTCAACTTGGCCAAGTGATGATGCCCAGTTGTCTGGTCAGGCAAGCACAGGCCTGGCTGTTGTTACAAGGATGTTTGGTGGCTGGCTGATAAACTGGAAGGCTGGCATATTAAATCATTAGTCAGTTTATTGCAGCTGTGGCTGGTTACATCTGCAATCAGCTAAAATATGCCTCCCACAATGAGATAATCCCATCAGTTGAAGGCTTTTAAAGAAGAAGAGGGACTCTTTCACTACTTCTTCAGTCAGTGAGCCTCTCCTGTGGAGCTCATCCAGACCCTTCATTAGAGTTGCCACTTTCATAGCCTGCCCTATGGATTCTGGACTCTTCCATTCCCACAGTTGTGTGAGACACCTTTATAAATCTCATATTTACAGATGTCTCTTATTGATTCTAGTTCTCTAGGGAACCCTGACTAATACATCCCCTTACATTTACCAGAAGGCAGTCTCATTTACTGAAAACAAGAGGCTGCATATATTATTTTATTTATTTATATATTAACCTCTTTCTCATTAGCATAGACTCACAAATTCCTATTTGCCCAATAGTTTGTGTTTCCCATTATACATAATTATTTTGGTACAGAATTATCCCAAATTTGGCCAATAGGAGCATTTTCAATCTGGCTTCTGTGTCCTTTTGAAACATTGCCATTGATTTTTAAGCTCTTTCTTTCATTCTGACATAACAATATGTTTCAGGTTCATCTTATTTTTACTGTCTCAGTCCTAGAATCAACCATTTATGCAAGGAGACTTGGTTATTTATGGTGGGTAATGGTTGGACATCAATTGTTAATTCTATTTTGGTATCTTTACTTCTTGGCTTTCTCATGTGTAAGAGCTATGAAATGTATGCACGTATATAAACTTAGATGCAAACATATATATATCTAAGTATATTTATGTACAAATATCTACATCCACTTCTACTTCTACATTGTTACATGTAAATAAATACATACATAAATGTGCATATTTTAGATATCATTACTTAACACCTGTAAATTGAGTTATAGTCCCTCCTATCAGGGTAATTTTTTGCATTATACTATTCAATATTTTAACTCATATTTATAGAGAGAAATAAATGGAAAGGAACATTGAGAATGATCCAGGGAAGTGTAAGGATTCAGAAGCAATTGCTGACAACTATGCTTTTAAAAGTAACAAAGCAGAGAAGCATAGAGATGAGTCATTCTGTCATTTAGTGATAAATCATTCATTAGAATTGCTCATTAGAATAACACATAAAAAACATTTTCAAAATAGTGAGACAGTAAGAAATCAAATATGATCCCTTATCTGAATGACCTTACAATCTCTTGGGTAAAAGAGTCATATACCTTAAAATAAATAATCTTGGTTACATAACATAATTGTGAACTTAGTACTATGGAAAATCAAAGGATTGAGTGGTTTTGGTGAAGAATGTGGAATGAGAAAGTGTGTACAGGAAAGGTTTTATGGAAGAGACGCAGCTATAGTTTAATCTTGAATAATGAATACATTTTTAATATGTGGACAGGTTGCAGTTGAGCATTCCTTCCAAAAGTAGTTCCTTGAGTAAAGGTATGGAGGTATAACATAACCATTCATATGCTAGGACTTGCAAATGATATAATTTCTGGAGAATCTGGAATAACAAAAAGAATAGCTGCAGAGCCTGGCTGAGTTGATGCATAGGTTTAAATTCTTTGTATTATGATTTGATGGCTAATTGTTTGTTTTACAAAAAGGTATATTCATATCATTTCTTCTGTCTTTCTTATTATACCTCAGTCCTGTTAAAAATATCTGCCTCTCCCACAATCAGTTTCTTATGACTAAGAACTATAGTTGATGAATCTCTCTAGCCTCAGAAACTTGTGCAGGCTTTGACATGTCATGAAAACATAGAAAAGACACGTAGAATTACCATTCAGCTTTTTTGTATCTTAAAAAGTAACCATGGGGGAAGGGCTAGCAAAGAGAATATTGGGGACAAATGTGAACAAACCTATGTTCATTGAAAACACCTGGCATATGCCAATCAAGTTGAAGTAGCTTCTAAATTTTAAACTGGAATTTTTCTATATTATCAGCAATAACTAAAATTCTGCATTTTTATTTTCATATAATCTCTTCCGGTTAAGAGTTTCCATTGCATTATGTCTATTTCAAGATCATTTTCACCTAACTTTTCAAGTAGGAATAAGGCCTGAAAGATTGTCCTGCTGGATTCATAACTTGACTACCAAGATCTACAGACAAGAATGTGAATCCACTTCCAGATTCCTTATCAGTCATACCTTTTCCACCTTAAGTCAAATAAATTTATTTAATTTCCTGGGTCCTTGGACATTCTGGAAAATATTGCTGTTAACTACTTAATAATAGTGAAATTTTTAAAGTAGAAATCCCTGCAAGTGGAGAGATCAGAGATCTAGTTATATGTAGACTAATTCATTGTATATTAAAACACACAAAATCTCAGCATATTGTGTGGAAACTGAAGGTTGGAAAATACTGGGAGGTGTTGAAAATGGATAGAGCAAAGTAGCAGAGGAGAGGAAAAAGGATGGACTCAAAAGCACAGGTGGAAAACTTAGCTTTTGCAGTAAAGACAGTTTCCTCTGTAATTAGAAGGAATTAGCAGAATTTCCTTAAGATATAGATATTATGACATATGGAGAAAACATAAGGAGAAATAAAATGGTGAGTTTGGAGTACTATGGGAGCTCCAGCATAGTTTAAGTATAGGAAGAGTTGAAGAAAAGTAAATGGAAAGGTCAGATAGCTGTTTTAGAGAAAGCTGTTTGAATACAGGATGAAGGATTATCAATTTATAATGAAAGATGACTAAATTGAAGTCAGCATGCACTTGAAGTAGATGCAATGTTGGAAACCTAGGAAAGGCTTCCAATTTTGACCTAGTAGCTTCCATCATAACCCAACTTTCCCACTGAGAAAAAATATATAAAAGCAATATAATATGCAAAAGTAAATAGCAGTTTAAGTGCAATGGAAAGTAAATAAGGCAGCCAGTACTTGAGGGAGCAAGATCCCAGAGAGGATTGAAACATAACCGAAGTGAGCAAGCCACCTCTTCGTCTTTGTACTTAGGAAGTATTTGCTGATTTTTAATGTGTGGCACAGAGAAAAAGTGACAGCCTGGATATTTCAGCACTGGTGTGATAAGAGAAAGAAAAAACTGCAGTTCAAAGGTACAAGGGCAGCTAGGATTTGAGAGGCCAAGACCTCCGAGAAAAGTGAGTTGACAATCTACACAGTTTTCCCCTTTAAGCATCTGAATTGAGCATCTGAATCTGAATTAAGTAGTATGTAAACTGCTATGAGTATAAGAGGCAAAATATTTAGTAGTCAACAAGGAATTGGGGTGACAAAAATTTTAATTTAAAACCCTGCCAAGGAAAAGGATTTCTAATTAACATGCCAGGTGTATAGTTAAAACCCCTGAAAGTCTACACCCTAGGAATAAGGGCAAACCAGAAATAGAGGTCAGTGCTCCCTTCACCTGAAACTCATGATCAAACTATAAAAATCCCAGACTGGATCGTGTTGAGCCACACCTATTCTAATTTGCAGAAAACTGAATCCTCTCTGGAAGAATGTAATATCTAGAAGCTCTATAATTTTTTAATATAAAATATCCAGCAATAATAAATAGTACCAGATGACATAGAGGCAGAAACAACTAAAGGAAAAAAATCCAACTATAGAAACTTATGTCATACATGATATGGAAAAAAGTCACAATCATAAAAATGTGCAAAGGAAGATACATAAAAGCCCAATTACCATAATTACATCCATATGACAATTAAAATCAATATATGATAACAAAACTCAGAATACTGACAGGAGCACAGGTGATTTTCTAGTGTTACAATAATATTCTATAACTTGATCTCAGTGAAAATCATCAAATTTACACTTATGATTTGTGCATTTTAATTACACTTCAGTAGAAACCTTTATTTTTAATAAATCACAAAACAGATGAAACAGAGAAGGGTAATGTTAAAGGTAACTTAGGACTCTGGCATGAGTCACTAAAGGAGAAAGTTCATAGTGCAAAGGATCCTAATTAGGTAAAATAGGCTGTTTTGAATTGATCATGAGATTCTGCCTTGTCCTCAAATTTATACATGAATATAAGCAGAAGAGCTATTATTAGCAATGTAGTATATGGAAAAATTCAAGCTTTAGATGCAGACCTGAGATTTGATTTTATCTCTACCAACATGGGTGAGTGTAAGCAAGCTGTGAGCCTCAGTCTCCTAGTTTGTGGTTTGAGTATGCTGTATATCTTTAAAGAAACAGAGAGATAGAAAGGCAGAGGCACAGGCAGAGAGACAGATTTAATGCTCAATATGCTATCTGGCTTGCAGTAATCAGTTAAATTTTAATTTCTTCTGTTCCCTCCATCTACTTTACAGTAGAAGGAAAGGAGGTAAGGAAGGGTTGATTGTCTTATTCTGTTGCTGTTGAGTATGTAATAGAACCAGAATCAGAATTCAACATCTACAGCTAAGTCTATCCCTCATACCACTCAGGTGTTTCACTTCTACGAGCATGCATTGGCCAGAATGACCAACCTCTTCAGATGGAAATGTCAATTCAGAACGGATACCTTTTTAGCCCCATCAAGAAATTGTCATGTGAATATTTATATATATAAATATTTTTTCCAATGGAACTGTATATAAGGAATTGAACTCCTCTTTTCCTTGCAATTGTGGGTCTGTAGGCAAATCTCATTTACCTCCTCTGAGAAGTTCCTTCTGAAAGAATGTATTCCAAGATACCACTTGCAACGTCAATGCTGTAGCTATGACTTGATATTGGAAGTAAATTTTCTGAGTGCCCTTAAGTAAAAATAATAGTTTCACTGTAGTAGAATTCTCATAAATAGGGCCCTAATGACTTGACCGGGACAACTAATGACCTTAGTTCCAATTTTGTATCCTCTAATCAGTTTTACCTACTTAACTTCCTCTGGAATGTCTTCATGCTTGGACATTATCTTTAGTTTCTCACTGTTAACCAGAGAAGTCTTTAAGGAGAATCCATATTGCACAGGGCATGGTGGCTGTGATTTGCTGAGGCAGCTGAATCACATTAGTCCATGTGTGCAAAGAAGTTGAATGGTGGACACTATTATGTGGATAGTCAGGAGTAAAGAAGCTCCTATTTCTACTTGGGTTTGGCTTGTTTTCTAATTAAATCTCTTTTTAACACATGTTTAGGTTGATAAGGTAACGTTTTAGAAGGCTTGGTCAACAAGTACGCATTGGTGGAGATCAAGCTAGGGATAAGAAAAGTACTGGTAGGAGCTAACAGGTACCTGACAAAAGCAATACAGAGAAAATGGAATGGTGTGTCATATTCAAGAGAAGAACTTTTAAGCCACTATTACGTTCCAAGCATTCTCCTATGCTTAGCGTGTATTACCCCTTTTGTTTTTCACTTATTTAAACTCTAATAGGTAAATAAGGGAAAGATTCCCGTTTTTAAGTAAGAAAACTGGAGATAAGTAAAATGTTTCTTCCAATATCACATAGCTTTCTTGTGTTAAGAGGTAAGATTCCTGCCTCCACATCGTGCACTTTTTACCTGAGAGGTCCTCAGGGATCCTAAGACTGGCCCCATTTACCACTCATGTTCACAAAAACACATACACTTGTTCATTTCAGTGATATTTAGAAGCTCTATTTTGTCTCAGTGAAATACTTAACCCTCAAGAGTAGGGAAGAACATATACCTGAGCTCTAACAGATCTATGTTTTGCTTCAGGAGTTCCACCTTCTATAGTGGCAATTTACTTAACATTATTAAGTCTCAATTTAATCAGCTGGAAAAAATGGGTCAAAATAACCATTACAGGTTTGTTCCAAGGGCAAATAAATAAATCACCCGATCCTATGCTTCACACAAACTTATGAGCTGCCATGCCATACTGAAATGCTTTATCAGGTCATTGTGAAGCTGTGGTCTACTAAAAAAGAACTTGGTCATTTTCATGGTAAAAGTGAGGTCTATTCTAGAAGTCCACATCCCCTCCTTAACAAAGCAAGCAACATGTTCCTTCCTCACATAGAAGAAGTCATCATGTCTTTGAGGAAAAACTGATAACTGAACCCTGTCTGTTTTCAGGGCCCTCCTCAGGAGAGCATATCTAACTGTAGAGTTTAGAAGACCTCTACCATGGTTCAGGGAGCAGAGGGGCTTGGAAGATAGAAGTGCATTATCCATAAAGACAAGAACTGATTATGTATTGTTTTGGGAGTTAAACTGCACCAGAGGATGCTTGAAAGGAAAAGAACAAAATAACTTTCCTCATTTTTTTGATGTGGCTGAATTACAGATCCTTGATACATGTTTTCTACTTTGCCTTTCAGCAATACAATAAGTGAGAAATGACAATCCCCATTTGGGGGGGGGGGGGATTGGATTGAGGTTCTTAAGTAACTCTGCTATGCCACATAGCAAGAAAATGGCAAAACTCAGATTGAAACCAATGTGGTTTATTCTAAAGCCTGTGTTCTTTATATTCCATGGTAAACCATGGGGAACTTGTGTTATGGTTTGTGAGTTCAAAGCATGTATCCATTGACACAGAAATTAAAATCAAAAGTGGATGTATAAAAAAAAGTGGGTGTATCAGCAAAGATGCCAACAAAAAAAAGAAGAACTATTCAAATGGGATAATTTTAGGAGAGTTTAATAAAGGAATTATTTTAAAAGATAAGGGTAGGATTAAAGGAAATCTACAAGGAATGTGAGAGCTAGCAACAAAGGGAGCAATTTAGTATCCTTACATCTAAAGGGCAAAGGGAGGAAACAGAAACCCAGAATATATAGAGAGCCTTGCAGATGGAGAAGAAAACAATTTGAAAAGAATTATGGGCTTCAGTGGAGGAAAATACCACTAAGAATCCAAGCCTCACAGCAAAGAAGTCAGGGGAATATGCACCTACCTCATTCTCCTTCCACGTTCCAGTCAAACTAACTGGAGCCAGAACTCAAAGGAGTTCTTCAAAGCAGTACAAAATGATATGCTTCCTGGAACAGAGAAAATGATAGAGAAAGGTGATAGTGGATACAGACAGGCAAATCAATAATATCTGCAATAGCTCATAAATTGAACTCAAGTAAATTTTAGTATGAGGGTCTGGAGCATTCTCCTACATCCAGCCCAATGGGCTGTTAAACAATGGAGCAATCTGCGATCTGATGTCAAGGAAACCCTAATCACCAAAACCAAAGAGAACAGAATATCTCCTACTTAAGTGGGCTCAGGGCAGAGCAAGAGAAAGCAAGAGGAAGCAGCCAGAAGCTAAACATCAAGGGAACCTGGAAAAGAAGGGAGAGACCAGGAAATGCCACCATGTGTCATGACATGCGACAAGTGTAAGGGCCAAGATTTACTAGGAGCCAGCCACAGAACGCCAGTTTAGGAGAGAAAATATCATTTTGATGATGCCTTGATTGGGACTTTTTCCTAATCTACAAACTGTGAGCAAATAAATTCCCACTGTTTAAGCTGAAAAAAAAGAAAAAAGTAGGCTGAGTGGTCATTAGCATCTGTGGGGTCTACTTTAAAAAGTGAAGAGAAGTTTCTAGAAGACAGTGACTCCAGAGTTCTGGGGAAGTATCAAGTTAATACCATGGAGGAGTAATAGAATCAATGTAAGCTATGTAAATAATACTAGAGTAAGCAATGCTATTTACATATATCAGCCCCTTCCTTCACCCTAGAATTCATTATTGCTCCCCAGAGAAGAGTAGTATCTTCCTTTTTATAGTCTACCCATCACATTTTGGTTTTGCTTTTACATTTAAGCTTCTTGGCTTTTTTTATTTTCCATTTTAAAGTAATGGGTAGCCACAAAAAGAAATTTTGGAAAAAAGTAGAGAAGTAGAAAGAAGAGACCTATAGGCCATGATCCCATCTCCCAAAGATAACTATGGCTAACACTATGGCATATTTCACTTAAGACTTTTCTTGGGCATAATTTTATTTGCTTGCTTTACATATTTTCAATCACCCTATAGATCAGTTGTTCTCAAAATTTAAACCCACAATTTCTCTAATAAATAAAAAATGTCAGTGGTGCAACGGTAGTTCAGTGGTAGAATTTTTGCCTGCCACACAGGAGACGTGGCTTCGATTCCTAGCCCATGCATTACCCAGCCCTCCCCCCCCAAAAAAAAGATTCAACAAATTTTGCTGCAATAATGAGATACACACATGGAAAAAGAATGAAATGTGACCCACACCATCCCACCACACAGCATACAAAAACAAATGTGCTCCTGGTTATGACTTAACACCACTGAATTATATCATTGAAAGTGGATAAAAATGGGAAATTTCAGGTTGTATATAACTGAACAGAATAAAAATTTTTTTAAAACCACCCATAGAACTGTACAACACAAAGGGAACCCTAATATAAATAATGGACTAATAAAAATATTGTGTCATCAGTTGTAACAAACTACCACACTAAGGCAAACTGTTAATAAGGAAAACCATGTGTGTGTGTTGAGAAGGAGGCTATAGGGGAACTCTGTACTATCTGAATGATTTTTGTGTAAAACTAGTTCTTCTCTTGAACATGGATTAAAGAACATGGTTCTTCTGGGGTGTATATAACAGTTTGAATCCGGCACACCCTGCACTCAGAGAGACAAAAATCAGAAACTCTAGTTTATCCTGAAAAGAATTCATTCTCTGGTATGAGTGCTGAAAGTATGTGGCCTCAACTATTTAATGAAATTCTTGTCTACTTCATCAGCAGTTAAAGAATTTCCATCATTTCTGATCCGGCAATAGCCTTTTATTTAGGAGGGAGAAATATGTGGTCTCTTTCTCCAATGTAATTCTGTGCTATGATCCCCACTTAGTTCATGGGCTTCCAATCTGCTCAGTAGGTTCTACGCCTTCATGCAAAAATGGTTACTGGGCTCAAAGCAGGTGGATTAGATGACATTCTCTTATATTATGACACAAGCTGTGCCAGGAGCTAACTCTCATCTGAGACTCTTTAAACATGGGGTTGAGTATGCCTGCATTGAAAACTTGACTCTCCCTTTCCTTTCTGTCTTTCATCCAGTTGACCTAAGACAGAACTAACTCACCCCATCAGAGAGAGCTAATAATATTAGGTCCTAAAAGAGAAGGAATCAGATCCAGTTTACTTTCTTCCCAGAAGGTTTTCTGGGCCTTCTGCTATGAAATGAAAGTAAAGGACACTTTCTCAAATAAAATCAAATAGGTGTACATCTGTTTCCTCAAATATAAGGAGGCTTAATTCAATTAAAGCTATATAACTAAAAAAGGAACACTCTAGAAAGAACAGCATATGATCCAGGATGATTGGATATCTGTTCCTATAAATATAATAGAGGCTGAAACTTTTAAGTAGCAGCTTATCTACATTAACTACTGATACTAATCATCATCATCATCTTACCATAGGTATTCTCTAGAATTCTCTAGAGTCAGGGTTCTCTAGAAAAACAGAACCAACAGGAGATTTCTGTAAACATGAGATTTATAAATCTGTCCCACACAACCGTGGGAATGGAATTGTCCAAAATCCACAGGGCATGCTGTATAGCTGGCAGCTCCAATGAAGGGTCTGGACAAACTCCACAGGAGAGGTTCACTGGCTGAAGCATCAGTGAAAAATTCTCTCTTCTTCCTTAAAAGTCTTCTACTGATTGTATTGTCTTGATGGTGAGAGGCATGCCTTAGTTGATTGCAGATGTGATCAGCCACAGATGTAATCAACTGACTGATGATTTAATACAGCAGCCTTCTGGTTTATCAACCAGCCAGGAAATAACCTTGCAGCAAGTTTCAGGCCAGTGCTTGCCTGACCAGACAATTGGGCATCATCACTTGGCCAAGTTGACACCAGAAATTACCCATCACACCTCATATCCATACATCTTCTTATTTTCAAGAGATAGTCTTTATTTTTCCAATTTAATTGGTAAGAAACTTCAGATTTATAGTTTCTAGAAATAAGATAAGGTCAAAGAGCTAGTAAGCAACAGATATGTCTGATTAAAAGCTGCACTCTTAATTTGTATGTTTCATTCATCTTAGCTCCTTGTTTATATTTCCAACTTCCTTTAAAAAATGTACTAAATGTTTCTCTTTCACCCAAAATTTATTAATAGTAGCATATATTTTAAATTGTTACTAATTTTTAACTTTATTTTGAAATAATTCTAAACTCATAGGAAGTTGTGAAAGTAGTAGAGAGATCCTATATATTCATCATCCAGTTTTTGAAAAAGTTACGTCACATGTAACTACAGTACAATATCAAAATCAGGAAACTGACCTTAGTGCAGTGTGTGTGTTTAGTTATACGCCATTTTATCACATATAAATTCATGTAACCACAACTGCAATCAAGATACAGAACTATTACATCACCACAAAAATCCATCACATTACACCTTCATGGTCACATCCACTCTCCCTCCATCCTTAATCCCTCATGATGATATTCCATTCTCCATTTCTACAGCTTTGTCATTTTGAAAGTGTTATATAAATGCAATCACAAAGTATGTGTCCTTTTAAGATTGGTTGGTCTCACAAAGCAAGCATTAGTTACTATTGCTATTATTCCTTTTATTTTGGGTTATGTATTTTCTTGAATTTTTTCTCTGTTAACATTCAGTAGCTTTTAATTTTTATGTAGCCAACTCTACAGATTTTTTCCTTTGAGAGTTCATATGCTGCTTTTAAACTTAGAAATTATTTTGCCTCCAGAGGTTTGATAAATTTACCTTTTTTCTTCAAGCTATTTCATGGTTATTTGACGTTTATGTGTAGCTCTTTAAACAATTAGGAACTTATTTTAGTTATCATGTGATTTATTTTTTCAGTAAGCAAACCATTTGTTCCAATACTGTACATTTAAAAAACCCTCTGTTAACTTGTCTTTTATGCTTCATGAAATACTGAAGGGCTTAGTAAATGCCTTCCCCATAATTTGAGTTCAGTGTCAGAAACAGAAAGTTGAGACTGAAATTAAGGATAATTAGAAGGAATTGCAATGTACCATTCACAACACATCAAGTTTCACCATTAAGATTCCCTCTTTCTGAAATGTGGCTAGCCTAGCATTCAGGTTACTGAATACAGGACTAAGCAATGCTAAGTCATAAACCATGACCTCAACTGAAACCAAAAAAGCCTTACCAATTTGGGATGAATCTTTTTGCTGACCACTGCTGAGCAGAATAGAACAATAATGCATTATATCAGAAGTGTGAGGAACAGTCTTTACTTGGTGGAACAAAACTTATCTCCCATCTGAGACATTTCCGATTTTAATTATTGAAATAAATTAAATATTTATGGAAAACAAACAAGCAAATAAGCCTTCCATCTTCAATTCAATTCAAACTTTATTTCCTTTGTGAACTGAAAAATCAGTCTTTCCTGTCTCCTAAAATTTGATGGACTGAATAGGTCAGCAGACAAGAGAATATATCAGCAGATAATGTAGGGAAATTTACTAAGCAAAAGGTACAAGTCCAGGTTATATTTGGGACCTAGGATGTCTGAAGAGTTACTCTCTGGCATAGTTTATGGTTTATGCAGAAACTTCTCTGATCTAGCAACTCTGGAATTATAAAACATTCTTGGCCCAAGGGAGAGATGGGATAATGCAGGAAGGTGAGCATAAGAAAACATAGAACAGGGGACTTATAGATGGCAGGGGCTTTCTCAGAGACTAGATGATCCCTGAGGTCATTGCCAATATCTAGTCCCAAACCTACTATTTATTTTTTCCCTAGTGAGTTGCCTATCTCTCTAAAAATTACAGGCTTTCTATATTTGGCTCTGCAGAATAACAGCTAGTAAATTACTCACCTGTGAAAGGTAGGGGTGAAAGTTTTTCACAAAGTATTTCCCTTGCCTGGCTGGGCAATCATGAGACCTGTATCCTTTACAGGTGCCACAGAATTGACTCATTAACACAGCAATAACCAAAAATTCCACCTCTTTCAATAATCTATGAAGAACTCTACTAAGAAGCTCATTGAAATTTCTCTGTTTGATCTTCATGTTCTGCTACAGTTCGTCGATAGTTCTATGGTCACATTTACAACATTATTTTTCCTAGATTTTATATCCATCTATCTCTCCCTCCCTTCTATAATTAGGTCAAGCTCCTAAGAGTAGGGGCAAAATTTACAGCTTTATATATGCAATGTCTATCTCAGTATTTAGGACTCAAATGCTTAATGGATGTTGTTATAGTCATGAAATCATAACATGAAAGCTTTAGCAAGGAAAATGTATATCATTACCAAACACTGTCAGAAGCAGTGATTACAGGTTTGGAATTGCAAAGATTTGGCTCTTGAGCCCCTAATATGTCATTCTTATCCATGTACATGCCAGGAATTTTCTAAGACACTATAAGCCTTAATTTCCTCATCTGTAAAAGGATATATAAAAAAATACTATTTACACAGTAGAGATATTGGAAGTATTTATAAAGATAATTGATAAAAGTGCTTACCACAGTGCCTAGCACAAAGCATGCTTTTAATAAATATTAGCAATTCTTTAGTTTAGGAAACAGGAAGATATTTAGGATAGAAATGCGTTAGTAAGTCCAATTCTTAAATGGAGATTCAATGTAATTAGAGGAAGTAGACGATTATTACTGTAACCTTAATCAAACTCAGGGAATAACTAAGCAGTTATTTGCTTGGAGATGGGAAAGTAGTACTTAAGTGAATTGTAAAGTCAACCTCTGGAGAATTGATTGTGAACTTCGCTCTTGGCATGATGGCTAAATAAACAATTACTTACTAACTGCTGCCTGGAGGTTTACTTTTTAATCTCCGGAACTAGCGATCAAGAAAAGATTTGATTTGGACATTTAAAATCAGGCTATAGACAATTTGCAACTAAGGTGAAAAAGTAACAAGAAACAGAGACTTAGGTCAAGTGGCAAAAACACAATTTAGTTGTTGACCGAAAAGCTCGGCTGAGGGAAGATTCGAAGCTAAATATGCACAGGGCAATTTAACCCTTCAAAGATGGATGGTTCGGGCACTCCTCAATATTATTTAATGGCTTCCCCTGAAGGGCACTAGGACAGCACCTTACTGGATTAGCCCTTTTCTTTCCATTGTGAGAGCAGCACTTCAATTACTTGTGTATTTGATGTTGACAACACGCTACCTAAATGATAGATACTTGGCTGTGTTTGTGGGAAAAGAGGATGTTTTAACATCCACAAATCACTGGGCATTTTGACAAAGAAAAAAAATCCTTACAGTCAAGACTCTCACATATCCTGGACATGAGTCAGAGGGTAAAGCCAGTCAGACCCAGGGGTACGGTTGAGGCTTGCTACCAACTAGCAGTATTATCGTGGATGAGTACCTTTACCTTCTTGATTCCCAGTTTCCTTCTTTGTAAATGAGAATAATAGTATCAACCTCCGGAGGGTACAAGTAGGCAGGACAGGGCCAGGGGATGAGGTCTTCTCAGCTTCTGTGCATACTCCATATTTAGAATGCATGACCCCACTAACCTCAAAGAACTGACAGTAAAATCAGCACTTAAGGATGAACACTGGACTCTTCAGTGCTGTGCAGCACCTTAGAGAAACACTTCTCACATTCCTCCAAAGAAACTCAGAACACAATTGAACCAATTAAGTTCTATTGTGTGGTTGCTCCTCCAAGGAGTTCATACTCCCATCTTTTCCATGGGGAACCCGCAGGAATTCCAGATGCCCTGAAGTACCATCCTTGCCTTATTTTCCTTAGCCATGATTTTCTGATAATTGCCTTTCATTAAATCTAAATCCAGTGATGTCATTAATTTTGTATATTGCTGCCACCTGGGAGCATTGACCCACTAGGGGATCAATGATGACTGCTCTCCACAATATATTTTAAAATTTAAAACAAAACATAGAAAAAGATGTTTTAAAACCCATTATTATAAGAGCGATATCTTCCTACTACATAGTCCAGAACATTCTGATTCTTCACCCATTTATTCACATCTGATAAGTCGCATACATCCTAGATTTCTTGCATACACCATAATCGGTGACGCTTGAAGGAATTTAAGGTTTATATATTGTATAAGACATTAATTAAGATTTCTGTAATATCCCTTAAATATTCTATTTCTGGTAGAGTGATCAACCTGGCATGCTTATGAAAAGTCACAGCACAGGTCTAGGGAAGCTCCATATTTTTTTTTCACTGCCGCTTCACTTACAGACAAAGGAAGAATGCCTTCCCACCTACTGCACTGAAAATAGATTAGCTTTCCTTTCAAGGTCTATTCCTTGTGTCTAGTGCTGTGAAATTACTGAGGTAAACAAAAATTTTTAAATCAGCTCCTGTGTGCATTCACACGTGGCAGGCTGTAGATGTGTGCACTAGAAGCCACCCCCAATGAGACAAATTAGTGTACACAGTTCATAATGGAGGAACACCTAAAAGCTGCTCCTCAACTTGTTAAGAGCCAGTAATTAAATAACTCATGGGAAGGATTGGATTTGATTCCAAGTACAGCATCTATTTCAAGCAGCTTGAGTTCTGTATCACATGAGGCTAAGTGGAGTAGCTAGAACCATACTTTTTCTTATCTATGGGAATTCCAATATCAACTTAAAGTTATCTGGTTATACTAACTTTTTTTTCCTTTTCTTTTTTAAAGTACTTCCATGAGGAGAAGGGCTTTCTGGTCACCCTCTCTAAAAGAGTCTATCCCCGCCCCATTTTGTCACCATGTCTTATGTTTGTTTATCATCTGTACCACCTCCATCCCCACCCCCACTCCCCAATGGACAGAGAGTCCAGGCAGGCTGGCCTGGATCATACCTGCAGCTGAAAAGGTGCCCTGGAACCATGGAAATGCCTGGATGTGACGCCTTCAGTTGCAAAAGAGAGAGATGTTGGTTGGTTTAGTCAGAAATGCATGTAAATAGAAATAACCCTTCATCTTACCACTTAGAGGTCAACATTTAACATGTCCATATATTTTCTCATGGATATATACTATACACATTTCTTTTCAGTAGACTTCAGCAACCTTATTTCTACACATTACAATTTTTTAATATTATATAGTCATTCTGCATCACTATAATAATATAATAAGCTTGTTAATGTGTGCTTATTCCATTCCCTGAAATTATGTACAAAAGTATAGGTTGATATGTATCTTAGTTTCTCAGCTGCAGACATATGCCAAAAAGCGTTGGTTTTAACAAGGAGAATTTATTGTCTCTTGGGTTCGGAGGCTAAAAGCTTATTTCTTCCCATGCCGGCAATATTATGGTGGGCTGGCAACACCTAGGTTCCTTGGCTTTCCCATCACGTGGCGATGTCTCCCCTTTCTCTTCCAGGTTCCAGCTGGCTTCTGACTTCGGCCTACTCACTGTGACTTCTCTTTTATGAGGCCTCTAATAACAGGATTAATATCGACCCTGATTCAACTAGCCATAATTTGAGTAAAAATAAACTCTTCAAAAGGTCTGATTTGCAATGGGTTCACACCCACAGGAATAGGATTAAGATTGAGAACACGTGTTTTCTAGGGTACATAATTCAACTTACCACAGTGTGTGGTATGTACTTGTGTCTGTGCGTACCTGTATGTGTGTTTGTGTGTAAGTACATATCTGTACATATCCATATCTGTGTGTCTGTCTGTGCTTGTTGCTGCGGGTATTTTTTCTGTGTGCTTGAGCGTGCATAGAGAAGTTGTGTGTCCAGTCTGACCTGTTACATCCCCTTTGTCAGAAGCAGTTCTCAACAATAAGCATCACTCACCCCCACAACCAGTCTTTGCTGTGCACCAACCAATCATGAATCTTGGTGGCATGCAAGAATAAGCATTTATATCTTACTCGTTCATCTAAAGGTTGATTGAGTTTCACTTG
This sequence comes from Tamandua tetradactyla, assembly GCF_023851605.1. Classification (NCBI taxonomy): domain Eukaryota; kingdom Metazoa; phylum Chordata; class Mammalia; order Pilosa; family Myrmecophagidae; genus Tamandua; species Tamandua tetradactyla. Next base: position 62,492,379 of record NC_135334.1, on the reverse strand, counting down.
TTTGTAAGTTTCCCATAATAGAAACTTATTTTCCCACATTTTATCATTTATTCTAGGGAAGTCCTGTCCCACAAAGATGTTAAGAATCACAAAGATGTTAAGAATTTTTTTTTAAATCCCGTTTTTGTTTTAAAGGCAGTGGAGCAAAGCTGTCACTGATCTTGGGCCTCATGATGTGTTTATTTGACACACCCACCATTGTGGTCAAATTTGTCACAGAAGCCCTCCTTTTCTATGAGGCTTCCAAGCATCCCTGACCAGCCTAGGGCCACTTCACCCCTGCGATAAGGTTCCTGTCCTGACTCCATATCTCCAGGCTGCCCTTGTGCCTTTGGAGACAGTTGTTCCCAAACCAGGCCCAGCTTCAGTGTGCAGGTGCTCCATAGGCTGTAAGGCCCTGTGAGACAGCGATTTTTATCCTCTGAGGAGGGTAAGGGAAGAGAGAGATGATGAAGTGGGAAGTTCTGGAACTTGATTTTCTTCCTCTCTACTGACAGAGATGGATTCGATTTGGAGATAAATTGGCCTCAATTTGTCAAACTTCAGCCCCCAGAGGACAGAAAACTACCCCTCATCCTATACATGCAAGCTGGGGAGAAGGTAAGAACTGAGGAGAAGTGCTCTACCAGAGAAGTTTAAAAAACAAAAAGTCAGAAAAACAGGTGTGTTGAGAAACCACGACTACCAAGTAGTGAGCCAGGGCTCTGTGGGGAGAGGTTTCCAGCTGGAACCATGCTGTGTGAACAGGACTCACAATTTAGACAGAAGGCATTTTTTAAAGGATGGCGTATGCTCTGCATTTTAAAAAATGGCTTACACCCAAATTGAGGGAGCTCCTGTCTTTTAGGGGTCCTTAACTATGTCTGGATCTCCTTTTGTCAGTGACTTCTTGAGGAATGTCAACAGAGCACAGAGCTCCCAGTCGGTCCTGGGTCCTAGCTACATTGGCTTCTTATACCTAGGCCCTAGAGGACTGAAGCACTAACTGCATAATTAAATAATGATATCAACATAGGATTTATGTTAAAATTATTCTAAACTCATCATAAAGTTGGAACTACTTCTCCCCTCTCTGCAAACAATAAAAACTCTTGACAAATGATTTCTCAACATTTTGTAATTATACAAAATTCATGTTAAAGCAAACCACTAGCCACATGTCAAGACTTAAGACTTACTCATTCTGTGCCTTTGATGTAAGCTCTTCAAAATCAGTTTACATTATAGTCTGTGATCTGTTACACATTTTTTCCTTTTTGTGTTCTACACATGATTAAATAATTCTTATCTTTCAGTAGCTATGAACATCCAAAATGTGCATGCATCTCTTGTCCTAGCATCTGTACATGGCATCATGCCAGAGGCCAGATTTGAGCAGCCCTAGAGACCACATCCTTTGGCATCCTCCCAGTAATATAACCATATTTCTTATGGATCGATCTTCAATCTGTTTTTTTTTAATCACTGGTTCCTTGTTCCATCCAGAAGCCACCTACCACTGTGTCTCTCGTGAAAAGTCTTACACCAAAACTGACTGTAAGTGACATGATCTCCTCAAACACTACTCACCCTTAACATGTCTGGCAAGATGACCACAGCCAGCTCTGTTAAGGGTGGTGTTCTAGTTTGTTTGCTGCTGGAATGCGATATCCCAGAGACAGAATGACTTTTAAAAGGGGAATTTAATAAGTTGCTAGTGTACAGTACTAAGGCCAAGAAAATGTCCCAATTAAAGCAAGCCTATAGAAATGTCCAATCTAAGGTATCCAGGAAAAGATACCTTGGTTCAAGAAGGCCGATGAAGTTCAAGGTTTTTCTCTGAAGTGAGAAGGCACATGGTGAACACAGTCAGAAAGTCAGAATTTCTCTCTCATCTGGAAAGGCACATGGTGAACATGGTCAGGGTTCCTCTCTCTTCTGGAAGGGCACATGGCAAACATGACATCATCTGCTAGCTTCTTCTCCTGGCTTCCTGTTTCATGAAACTCCCCAGGAGGCATTTTCCTTCTTCATCTCCAAAGGTCGCTGGCTGATGGACTCTGCTTCTCGTGGCTATGTTGTTCTGCTCTGCTCTCTCTGAATCTCTCATTCTCCAAAATGTTTCCTCTTTTATAGGACTCCAGTAAACCAGTTAAGACCCACTCAAATGGGTGAAGACACATCTCCCCTAATCCAGTTTAACAACTGTTCTTGATTGGGATACATCTCCAGGGAGATGATCTAATTACAGATTCAAACATACAGTATTGAATAGGGATTATTCTACCTTTATGAAATGGGATTTTGATTAAAACATGGCTTTTTTAGGGTCCAAACATCATTTCAAACCAGCACAGGAGGGTAGTACTTGAGATAAATGGAGCATAAGTATTGGGTCAATAGAGTGTGTTGCCTATCATCAATCTGACCTGTTATCTCCACTAAGAAGGATCCCCTTTGCCAGAAGCAGCTCCCAACAATAAGCATTCCCCACCCCCACAGCCGGTCTTTGCTATGCACTAACCAATCACTAATCTCCATGGCTTGCAAGAATAAGCATTTATTTCTTACTCATTCATCCGAAGGTTGGTTGGGGTTTAGCTGTTTACAAGTTTCCGATAATGGAAACTTATTTTTCACAGTCCTGTAGACCAAATGTCAGGAATCAAGGTGTTGTCAGGGTTGCACTGTTTCTGGAGGTTCTAGGGCAGAATCCTTCTTTGAGTTTTCAGTTTCTGAAAGCTGGCAGAATTCCTCGGTTTCCTTGGCTTATGGTCACATCACTCCAATCTCTACGTCCATTTTCACATCACCTTTTCCTCCACATATCTTCTAAGAATGTTTGCCATTGGATTTCAAGTTTACCCACATAATCCAGGATCATCTCACCTCAAAATCCTTAACTTAATTACATCTGCTAAGTCTCTTTTTTCAAATTTTCTTTTTCAAATAATTTTAGCTTATCTCCAGCTAAAATTTGGGTCCAAGTGTATACTATGCCTGTCATTCTTCTTAAAGTAGTAGCAAACCAAAATATATTCTCATGGCAAAAGATAAGAGCACAAGTTCAAACTAAACTCTGCAGCCACATTTCTCATTGTCCAAAGAAAGTTACATGAGAAAAATCCCAAAGTTCAATAATTCTTGCAGGATTTTTATTATAAGACAGGGAACATGAGCTAGAGCAGGTAGTTAGCAAGCCAGGTAAATATTTGTGCCAGTGGATGTCTTTATAAATGATTTTTTAAAATATCTTCCCCGCCCATTATCCCATACCCAGTGCCTTCTGACTGATCTGAAAGCCCTTTCCATAGCAACATGATAGCATACTCATCTCAGTCATTTTAATTGAAAAGACCTTTTAAAGTTTAACAGCTTTGCAGAGAATGGACATTTTTACAATCTGCATATTTTGTGGCATTTGATTTAATTTACAGCTCAATGAACTTGTCTCTGACTGTCTAAAACTGACACTTTATATTTACTTCTTTTCCTCCTCTGTTTCCTATTAATGATCTTGAACACTAATAAAATTTTACGAGAGTTGTGGCTTCCTGACCAAGCATAACATTGTTCACCAGTGATAAAGTATAAGGGTAGATCTCTCTGGCTTAAGGCCACAGTGGATTTTGTAGAAGTGACACAGACTTTAGTTTCAATTTCTTTTCATTATTCTAAACCCATCACTAATATTTTATCAAGAATTAATACATGTTTTCAACTATATATTCCTAACAGTCTAACTGTAGATTCAAATTCCAAAATCAATTTGTCAGCCTTAAGTGGAAGTAGTTGTATTATCTATTATGAATCAAATAGCAACAGAATGCTATTTTATGTTCCTTAACATCTGTTGAGTTCCAACCTCATACACCAAAGTAATCTCCAGATTAGTTGGACTAAACCATTGGTTGGCTACAAGCATACATTTATACCCTGTCCTAAGGATAATATTAAAATCAAGAGTAGTTATTGGCTCCTTTTTCCTAAAACATCCCATCCATTTTTTTGCCCTTAGCAACTTATCACTCAGCTGGAGAGAATGTAATGAAAAAAATTTTAAAAACAAAAAACAACCACTGCTTAGGTCATGCTTGGACTTTCCAGAAAAGGAGGCCTCCCGAAAGAAAGCTGACTCTCATAGAACCAACTACTGGATAAATAAGTACTACAAAATGTAGATAAAAGGAACATACTATTTATACTCAAAATCTAATCTTTTCTCAAGTCAGTGGAGGCTTCAGTTCTAGCACTATGTATAATAAATGTTTTGTCCAGGCTTGGGTCTAGCCTGGAATAAGATTGACATTTTGCATAAGAAATTAATCAAATGTGCTATATCCTGATGGAGAAAGAATAAGAAGAAAAAGGACTAGCAGCTCAGAAAAAAGTAAAGGGAAAGTAAAAGTGTTTGAAACTGATACTGGTGTCTCCAGTACTTTGTTCCAATACAGAGACCTAGAACAAAGTCACCAGGACTGGATTGGTTTGTTTTGTCTTTTCCGAGAGAAGGATAATTTTAAGATTTACAATGCCTTTCAGAACCAGCTATCTCCTTTTGTTCTCTTTCTGTTCTTCTAAGTCATTTTCTGATTATTGTGACCTCCCAACCCAAAACACACACCCACACACACACACAGACACAAAACCACTTTTACAATGTGAGGGTAAGGAATACAACTTTGTGTGAAAAGGGTGGTATCTTCCCAAAGAAGTAGACATAAATTAAGATTAAGTTAACCATGTGTCTTGGTCTGCCCTGGAACATCCCTGGCCATAATATGTTACAGAATTAATGATCCTAAAATGTTGTTTAAGATACGCATCTGGTTCCTCTCCTATTCTCACTTTGGGTCTGTCATGAAGTTGCAGAGATCCAGTAGCTTTATTGTGACTGGATGTTCTAATATATTCTAATACTCATACATATGACTTTTGGTGCTGGCTATTCTAGGGGATATCCTGGAGTGATTTATCTATATTAAGCAGGGTCTATCATCCTCCAGTATCAAAATCAGGCTTGTTCAAACCAGGAATAATTCAAACACTAAACATACAAGACCGCTAATGAAAAATTGAAAAACTTTGTTGAATAAAACTAAAAAAAAAGACCTAAATAAATGCAGAATTCCAACAATGATCATGAATAAGGTAACTCAGTAATACTATAATATTTTGATACATTTAATCTATAGGTTTGCCACAATTCAAATCAGAAGTTCAATAGGTTGGAGGAAATAACAACTTGATATTAAAATTTAAAGGAAAGATACAAAGTATCTCAAGCAGCAAAAAAACTTTAAGAAAGAAAAACCTAGTTCAAGGATTTATACTACCTGTTTTCAATAAAATATAAAATTGCAATAATCAAAACAAGATTGAATTAGAACAAGAAAATGCAAATATAGCAATAGCCCAGAGCCACACCTACATTGATTTGCAGCAATGGCACCAAAGAAATTCAACTGAGAAAGACTATTCAATAAATGTTGTTAAAACAACTGGAGATATTTATGGGAAAAATTAGCTACTATTTTTGGCCCAGATGGAGTAGCAAGTATTGGATATTACCTCCCATTGTGAACAACTACGAAACTAGACAAAATATGGGAAACAATATTTTCAGACATTGGAGAGTAAGCAGCACAGGACTGTGATCCCAAGAGAAGGGAAACAAAGAAAGTGAGGCCTATACATTCCCTAATTTTATGCCTGGAGGCAATATAAAGACCGTGAACGCAGAGATGGAGAATCTACATAGAGCCTATTTTGTTTTGTTTTTTTTAATGCAATTTACTGACATATAGTCATATATCAAAAAATCCATCCAAAGAATATAATCAATGGCTCACCATATCATCATTTAGTTGTGCATTCATCACCACAATCAATTTCAGAACATTTTCACTACTCAATAAAAGTAAAAATAAAAATAAAAAAAGAATACCCAAAGCTCCCATATCCCTTATTCCTACTATTATTCATTTGTCTTTATTTTATTACTTATCTGCCCATACACTGGATAAAGGGTGTGGCAGTCACAAGGTTCTCACAATCACAGGATCACACAATAAAAGCCATATAGCTATACAACCATCATCATTAATCTAGTCTACTGGATTACAGCTCAACAGATTTAGGCATTTCCTTCTAACTATTCCAGTACACTACAAATTAAAAAGGGGTATCTATATAATACATAAGAATAACCTCCAGAATGACCTCTTGACTCCATTTGAAATTTCTTAGCCATTGAAACATTACTTTATTGCATTACTTTTCCCCTTTTTGGCCAAGTAGACATTTCTCAATTTCATGATGCCAGGATCATACATCAGGCACAGGGTTGTCAGGCACATCCCTGGGAGTCATGTCTCATGTTGCCAGGGAGACTTACACCCCTAGGGGTCACGTCCCATGTAGGGACAAGGGTAGTGAATTTATTTGCAGTGTTGGCTTAGAGAGAGAGGCCACATCTGAGCAACAACTATGAGGCTGTTGTCTGGGAGTCCTGATTCTTGAGCCGCTGAGACAAAGAATTGAAACTTGAGTCGAAACTGGGAGAGCAAGGTGATTTGTTAAAAGCTGCAAGTAAAGAGAGGAAGAAATAGGTCCTAAGGAAGGATGGGCTCAGTTGATCAAGAACCAAACTAGCCCCATTTACAGTTTTAGTTTGGAGTTTTATGGAGCCAGCTGAGGGTAGTATTATGCATGCATTACTGGAGCTTTGTTGGCGTTTTTCCTTTGTGACTTTGTTTCTTGCTCTAACAGGGTGTTTTGACAGCACTTTGCTCAATTTAACCATTTAACCATCTGTTAAAGGTAGAATGTTCTGACTGCAGTTTGCTCAAGTTAACCATCCATTAAAGATGGTTCTAGCCTCCTGGCGGAGGGAAGAGGGTCCTTGGATGGCCCCCTTTTCCAAAGTGGCAGGCTCATGACTTCCTAACTACCTAACAGGGCAACACATAGAGCCTGTAAGTCTGGCTGAGTAGTTAAGGAAATGACAGTCAGAGTTTAGGAAGACTGAGGTGGCTAAAATTGTAAACAAATTTAAAAAACACAAGGTCCTCTTGAGTCTTGACGAATACTAGGACTTTGCCTTTTCATTGGAGAGTGTTACTGGAAAGTTATTACATTTGAAGTAATAACTGTAAGACAGTTGTTTCTCATAAGTTGTAGACCTTTTTGGACCTTCATTTCCTCCACCGCTGCCTTCTCTTATGTTAAGTTGATCTTTTCCAGAGAAACAGGTTTCATTCCTTTATCATTTGCTGTTCTGTATTTTTCATTTCCTGTTCTATTTTTTTTTTTTTAGATATTTTCCTAGTAGTTGCCATGGGGTTTGCATTTACTATCTTACGTCTAAAAGAGTATAGTTTTAATTGATACTAACTTGACTTCAATAACATATACAAACTATGCTCACACATTCCTCTGTCCCTCTCTTTATGGTATTTTTGCCACAAATAACATCTTTAAACATTGTTTGCCTAAAAACATAGAACTTGTATTATTTTTATGCATTTGTATTTTAGTCATGTAAGTTATAGAAAGTGGATTACAAACCAAGAATGTAATAATGCTGGCATTATATTTATCCAGGTAGCTACCTCTGTCATGGATCTTTATGTCTTCAAATGGTTTTAAGCTACAGTGTGATGTAGTAACAGAGAAGTTAGGATTTAGGGGGTGATTATGATTACTGAATCATTATATAGATATTCTTTTTTACTTTCTAGTATATGAGAGTAGACAGGGGGCAATACCTGAAATCTCTGAACTGTGATCCAGCTGCCCTATAAAGATTGTATAGCCTTTATCTTGTGCCCTTGTGATTGTAAAACCTTGTCACTTGTACCACCCTTAACCATTCCTTTTTTAACTTTAAAATCTTGTAATCAGAAAGGCAACCCCCTAATGCGAATGGAGGAACTTTAATCAGCTCAGAACTAACCACGGACTTGTTCTTATAATGGTTAATTTGGTTCTAGCACAGTTCCACTCCTTCACAATTGTAAATTGTTTCTGCCTATACTTGCTATTGGGATGATTACAACTCCACCTTCCCTCATTTCTGCTTAAATTTGTTATTGAAATGGTAGCACTTCCATCTGTCCCTTGTTTCTGCTAATACTTGTTTTTAAAATGGTATTGACTCCATTTCCCCTTGTCTGAGTCCCCCAAATCCTTGAACTACTCAGATTAAGAGAGACAGATCTTTAGGACCATAGGACATCTGATTTCCTGCTTCATTCCTAGCAACAAACTCTTTCTTTGAAACCCTGGTGTCATGGATTGGCTGCTGTGTGCACTGGGCTGAGAACCCACCATTTTTGTTCAGTATCAGTGTCCTTTCATTCTGAAAGACTACTGCTAGCCTTTCTGGTAGGGCAGGTCTAGAGTAAAGAACTCCCTCACCTTTTGTTTATCTGAGAATGTCTTGATTTCTCCCTCATTTTTGTAGGACAGTTTTGCCACCTACAGAATTCTGGATTGACAATTTTAGTTTTCTTTTAGAACTTCAAATATGCCATCCTACTTCTTTCCGGCCTTCATGGTTTCTGGTGAGAATGAGCACTTAGTCTTGTAAAGGTGCTCAGGTATGTAATGAGTCTATTCTCTCTTGCTGCTTTTAGGATTCTTTGTCTTTGGCCTTTGACACTTTGACTATAATGTGTTGATCTTCTTGATGTGCATCCTATTTGAAACTTTGTGAATGTGCATATTCATCCTCCTTATTAAATTTGAGAAGCTTGTCATTATTTCTTTAAATATTCTTTCTGTCCTTTTCTCTTTCTCCTCTTCTTCTGGGACTCTCATAATGTATATGTTAGTACGCTTCATGGTGACCCACAGATCCCTTATGCTCTGCTTAATGTTTTTCATTATTTTTTTCTTCATCCTTCTCCTCAAACTGAATAGTTTCAATTAAGCTGTCTTCAGGTTCAGTGATCCTTTCTTCTGCCTTCTCAAATGTGTTGTTGAACCCCTTTAAATAATTTATTTCAGTTAATAGACTTTTTAATCTCCAGAATTTTCTTGGTTCCCTTTGAAATTCTCTAATTGCTCCTTTTGTTCATTTATCATTTTCCTGATTTCCTTTAGTTCTTTGTCACTGTTTTCCTTTAGCTCATTGAACCTTTAGGAGGATTGACTTAGTGTCTTTGATTAGTAGTTCTAAATATCTCTGCTTCCTCAGGGACAGTTTCTGTCACCATATTATGTTCCTTTGAATGGGCCATCTCTTCCTGTTTCTTTACATGCCTTGTCATTTTTTTGTCAAAGTCTAAAAATTTGAGTATTTTCATATGTTAACTCTAGAAGTCAGATTCTCTCCATTCCCCAGGGTTTTCTGCTGTTGTTGTTTGGTTGTCTTGGTTTGGGGGTTGGGGTACTTTTTCTTTTCCAGTCTTCTTTTCTTGATTGTTGAGGTCTGTAGTATAGACTGGCTCTCTGTTGAAACTCTCCTTCAATGCATTGCCCAATTAATAGTTAGCCTATAGATCAGCCTTGCAGGAATAATCAAGATTTTCTCAGATCTTTCTGAGTATGCATCTTGCCCTGGACATGTGTAGTGGCTTTCAGAAATTCCTCAATATGATTGTTACTGAGTGTCCCACTTTTCTGTCCAAAATGAACAACTCTCCATAGCTTCTCCTCCTAGGACCCATACACTGCATTTCATGTCTTACCCCTTTGCCCTGGGTTGCCAAAGTTTGCTCCATTTATGCCAGTTTTCTGCCTGAGTTACACAAAACAAACAACACTAGATTTGAACATTAGGCTTACTAATAAAGAAACCAGGGATCTGCACTAGAAATGCAGACTACTGAACTTGGATCATGGGCTGCCATCAGTCCCACAGACTACAATGCCTAGCAAAGGGAGAGGGTGCCACCAGGGCAAGTGGAAGCACTGTTAGGGGTGGAGTCCTTAAGGAATCCACACAGGAGTCAAAGCTCAACAGATTTATTGGGGTGAGAAAGCAGGGAGAAAGCAGGCTGGTGGGAGCCAGTGTAACCTGCCAGCAAAAGGAAAGAGAAAATGGCTCCAGCTCTCTTTCTGAGAGCACACGGTTCTAAAGGAAAAACTGCACCTGGAGAGGAAGGTTATCAAGCAGGGACAGGTTTTGACTGCATGGCTGTTTATCATCTTCTGATGGGTGTGGCACCAGCATGCCTGGGGATCTTCCTGCAGAAGAAACTAAGGGGCCCTCTGAATAAAAAGTCCCTTTTTATATGTGAAGTTCTTTTTCTGAGACTTGACAAGCACCATGCAGCTTTCCTCCCAACTTTATGTTTTCTTTTACCTGATTCACGGTTCACTTGGTTGCCATTTACCCTTTACAATTTAAGTTGGCTTTGAAAGCTTTTGCTTGTATTTTGATGTTTCTGTTGGGAGAGAGGGGTTGCTTGGACCTTCTTATTCTGTCATCTTGCTGATGTCACCTTTAATTGCTTATTATTAAGAGTTCCCATAATCAATTGAGAACACCAAGTCTCAGACAAGGAAATTAAATTTCCCGAATCAGGAATATTAATGGTTAGTGACAAACAGGCATTAGCATCTAGGTCTGTCTGACAAACTTCTCAGATGAAGCAGCTCCGTGATCAGGAGGTGGAGGAAAGAATTGATATTTATTGTGCTATGTGCTGGCCATTTTTAATGTATTAAATCTTTTAATCTCACAGCCCTATTGTTAGCCTAGCCCCCCAGTCCATGAAGTAACCTACTCTTAGCAAACATTCCAAGAAACTTTTCCCACCCATAACTTCCATGAGGCCCCTTGCAAAACCAAACCTGTCCCTCCCCCACCGCACATGCCAACTACCAGCACTCAAGCTAGTCTTCCCATCAACCATCCTATATAAGCTGTACCCCTTCCCCTGCTTGGGGCTGTTGCCGTCTTAGGCATCATCCCTCCTGTGCATATCCTTGCAATAAAGTTACTTTAATTGAGTTTTGGTCTTGTCTTCTCCATTCTGGTGGAAAAACCTATCACCTATGAGAAACATGCTATTTTTCTGATTTTTTACTCTAAGAAGTTAGTTGATTTGTTCATGTTCACACAAGTGCCAGAAGATTAAACAAAAATGCATCACATTTTTCTAACATTTGTACCACACCAAAGGGAAATAAATTGCTTCAGTTCCCATAAGAAGTTGAATATAAGAACCACAAGTAGAGAACTGAAGTCTCTTTGCTCAATATCTAGAGGTTGTCTTATTTCTTTGAAGCAGGTACCAAAAGTGTTATTGAAAGAAATACCCTGCTATAAATTCACTCAAACAGGAGACAGAAACAATTAGAAACTAGCTTAAAGGGCATCAATTTCAAAACACCTCTTAGTGAATAGGGAGATAAATAGCATCACTAACATATTGTATGCATCTCCTTGCTATCTGGCCATAACTATTAGTGAATTGCATTCAATAAAATTTTACAGCTATTAAGTCAACAACTCAACTGGTCTTATATCACAATAAGGTACAGTGGTTCGGTAATATCTGAGCTAGTCCCAATTGGGTAAATGTAGATGTAGGAACAGAATACAAACAATAATTACAAAAGTATCTTGTTTATGTAACGCGTGTCAGCCATTGAACTAAGTCATTTTTATGCACAATTTTATTTAAATGTCATCAATCTCGTAATGTGTTTTATTTTACTTCTAATTTTTGTATATGAGGAAGCTTCCCCAAGGTATAAAACTTTGAGTGTAAAGTCATAATTTGGCTCTATGACATCTGGAAGCCATTTCTGACTGTAGATCCTGCCCCACTGGTAGCATACATCCTCTCCATTCTACTCATCACTACTCTGCTGAGATGAGGACACAGTGTTAAAAGCATAGGTTTTGAAAAACTAAAATGCAATTTTTACACTAGCTTCTTAACTTTCTGTTGATTAAAACTTGGGACAATTTGCTTGTCAGAGTTGAGTCTCAGTTTTCTAGTTTGAAAAATTAGTACAGAAGTTTTGGTCTTAGAGTATTGCCATAAAGATCACCTATGCAATTGTAGTCCTAATATTATGTGTACTTGATGAACACAGAAGACACTTAATAAAGGAGGATTATTTTTCTCTTTCATTATGACCATCAGGATCCCATGGCTTTAATCCATACAAATTTGCCCTTCTTAGGAATATGAATTGTTAGTAGATCAGACTCAACCAAGACAGTAGTAAATACTACGAGTAAAACACATGGGATGGTTTAGGATAATGGTTGTCAAAATTTTTTACCAAACTGCATAATTGTGAAATTGTAACCCAATAATCCAATCTCATTCCCACCCCTACTCACCCTGCCTCTCTCTCAGACACACACACACACACACACACTCAGAACCAAGAGTATAATTGATATTAAATTTCATAACATAACTAACATGAGTCTTGTCTATGTGTGATGAATCTCACATTTTCTACTCTGTTTTAGTCTGTTCTATCTATTATAGATTGTTTTTCTATTCTAATCTATTACATTTTTTTAAATGATGGTTTCTATCCAGTAAACCAATTTCACAACTGCAGTTCTGAAAAACAAAAATCTGATCTAGGATCTTTAGAAAAGACACCTCATACAGCATGATGGGATGAGGAGTTGGGGAGGGTGGATTTCTAGCTTCACCTCAAAACCAAAAAATATTCAACAACTGGATATAAGGTGATGTTCTTTCTTATTCTTGGCTAAGCATCATGTGTGGGGACACGAAAAGGCACAGAAATATAGAGTGATTATCAGAAACCCAGAACTGCATCTTCACAGAGATTTGGAGCAGATTCTTGGGGTGTCAAGTATAATAGCACCTCATAAATTCCTACTTATCCTTCAAAACTCTTTTCATGCCTCAGGAGTCAAAGTTTAGTTTTTCAGTCACATTGCACACCTTCCATATACAGTTTATTTAAAGCATTTAAAGTACAGTTTGAATGAAAATTGTAATGTTCCTTTTTTTTTTTTTTTTTTGAGCTTCTTAAAAATGGAATGTTGCCAGAGACCAAGGTTCGATTCCTGGAGCCTGTCCATGCCCCCTCCCCCTCAAAAAAAAGGAATGTTACTTATCTGAAGTGGTTCTGTGGAAGATTAAAATATATTATCTATGTCAAGTATATGTTATGGTGTCCAAGAAATAAAAGGAACACAAAATAGTAGCTATTATTATTATTAACATTACTTATTATTTATAAAATAATTTGAATCCATGAATAACTTTCATAATTTCCCTAAACTCACCTCCTTTTCCTCTACTTAATATGCTTATTTATCAGCTATCCTTACTTCTGGTCCTTTTGGATCCATCTTCTTTGAGTTCCTGACTGGCCCCTTGGTTCAGGGCACTTCTCACACTGTGACCCTGCCTGTCTCCATGCTAGTGTCTGTTGTGCTTTATTCCCTCGATGTCCCACAACCAAGGGTGCCTGTCTAGAACATATCCTTAAGGATCAAGAAACCAGCTAGTGGGCTGAGCATCAGGTGACACTTTCTCAGCCCTAGAATTGAGGAGGAGTTTTGGGGTTCTGACTAACAAGTGCACCACAGAGCCCCAGTTCTCCAGATTATATGGGAGAGACTCAGACACAAAGAAGGTACTTGATTCAAGGATAAAGGTATTAGAATTGATCTACAAACCAGGAACTAGCTGTAGGCCAAATGTAAGTAGTGCTTGATTTTTAGAACTATAGCAAAAATTTGAACGAGATTAAAACTCTAAGAAAGTTTTCTTAGAGCTATTTAAATCTCTCTTTCTGAATTCAGGATTTGCCCTGGGTTCTATGTTAAAACTAAGCCAGCAGACGTTTCAACTAGTTCCAGGTATGAGGAATAATTTAGGACTAGGCTGAGATTGGCACTTTACTGCCCTTTTACTCAATTTCCTTATCTAGAAAATAGGGACAGTATATTCTCAGTCTATTTCAAGGTTTATGGAAGGAGCAAATGCAACTATGTGTATGAAAGGTTTATGTAATAGTATAAAATTTATCTTAATTGGTTCTATTTTTTTCACACCATTTATTGCCTTCCATATACTTTGCGTTTTGCTTATTAATTACTTTGATTCATTAGTTTTTGTGTTTCCTTAACAGATTGTGAGTTCCTGGAGGGCAGTAATTTGTGTTTGTTTAGTTCACTGACTTGTCCGAAATATTTAGGAATGGTTAGATATATTATATAATAAATAACATTTATCAAGTGGATAAATATATTAATATTTATTATTTTAACTGCATTTGTTAAGAATTAACCATTCCAAGGTTATCTTTCTATAGAAAATTTCCAGAGATATAACTTCACGAGAGATAACTAAAATGGTAGAAATTTCAGAACCAAACTCAAGTTGGAGAAAGATGTATTTCTAGACAGGTTAACCCTGTAGAGTTCTACAAATAAGGCAGCAATCTGTCTGCCTAAATTTGCTGGTCTCAGTTGCAAAAAAATAAAAAATACAACATATCCAGGGGCCAAATGGCTTCACTCTTATCCCTAAGTCCAGTGACAGCATCTATACACAATTTAACTTAACTAAAATCATTTTAAACATGGTTGGATTCAGTCAAACAAATGTCTAGATTGGACCAATAACACCAATTCCCAGAATTCAACTTTTTCCAGCTGGTTGTTTTGGCCATACATAATTGCAAACTGGAGGGGATTTAGATATGAGAGTAGCATGTGATTGTTCCAGCCTCCTTTGCTAGGATTGGACTTTGAATTCCTTCTCTTGTGGACTGCAATCTGCATTTGAAACAAGAACAGATAGATATTTTTCAAGAAGATAATAAAGCACTTCATTAGGCTGTTTAAAACTTAATTAAATGAAAGTAATAAAGACAGCACACAGAACCACCTCACCCATCCATATATCCATTCATCCATACATCTATTCACCCATACATCCATTCATGGCACAGTTTTTAATGCACTTTCTATTTGTCAGGTGTGCTAAGCACTAGAATGCATATGAATAGGAGGCATTGCCTCACCCTTTGCAGAATTTGTAGCATAATTCAGATAAGATTAATACCTGATACTTAAGACATCACTCCTTCCTTTTGTTACAGCAGAAGTCACTGCTAATGGTTTGGCATTCTATCATGTTAAGGCTAGGAGGATGTTGCTACAGAATCCCTTTTAACACAAAATTCTAGGTAAACTTCACCAGTTGAACAGCACTGGCTCATGAGATGAAGCCAATTTTTCATCTATGATTTGGCTGTCCATAATCTTTTGGCTCCATCTCTGGTTCCAAACACATAGCTTTATGCCATCAGTGATCTGGGACAATTCTGTCTTTCCCACATCATCTTCTATGACTTTCTTCTCACCTTATCCACTCTTCACAATTGTTCTTAGACAGCCTGGTACACTCTTTGGGCTTTTCATTTATTGTTACTCTGTTTTAGGCTATTTCTTTGACCTGAGAAGCATGATGATGAATGTATACTAATTCCTTCTTTGCCTTATTTAAAAAATAATTTGTTCATTCATGAATCAATAAAAAAGTCATCGTATTTTTGTTTTAGGTGCTTGGAATGGAAAGAAAAGATTTGTCTTTGCCCTCAGGAAGATGACAAACAGTAGATTAGACAAGTAAATAGACACAAAACGGTGTAATAAATATTATATTAGTGGTGAAAAACAAAGAAATAAGGCTGGAGTTAATCAAGGAAAGCTTCCAGGAAGAAGTGATATCTAAACTGTGTCTTAAAGCACAAGAAATTATCTTGGTAAAAAGAGAACAAGGATGTGTCAGCAGAAAGAATAGGCATATGTCAGGAAGCATAAAAATATCAGTTGTGGCTGGGCTTAGGTTAAGTGCAAACTGCAGTAGAACTTGAGCATCTTGAAGGGGGCTACATGGAGGGGCCTGGCAGCCTCAGATTTCCAGAGCACATGATAAACCCCAAGATGCTGCCTAGTAATAAGCTGACATTTACTGAAGGTGGTTTCAGTGCTAGTTACAGAGAGGTTTAGTAACTTGCCCCAAAGTCACATATTCAAGATATACAGCCAGGATAAGAACCCATTCTGTGTGGTTCCAGAGGCCACATTTTCATCCAGCACATTCTAAACATATTGTCAGGGGCTTCCAACCTGAAAGCTATGAAGGATCCCTCTTTGTGTTATTCTGAGTGCACATCTCCTGCCTGGGTGGAAATGCAACATGTTCTCTCCCCCAAAGGGCAGAGTGCAATGTCTTCTCTGTGGGTATGCTGCTACATCCAATGCCTTCCCAGTGGCTGAGCAGATGTCCTGCCAGATGGTTAGTCACTTGGACCTGGGCCCCACTGTGGCAGGCAGCCAGGACAATTGCTTTGTAATGGTTGTAAATGTCACCATCTTTTACAGACTGGACATCTGGACAGAATGCCCAGAGCAAAACAGGTGCTGACCACGCAGCACATAGTTTTGCTGCCCGAAGGGAAGAAAGGCACAGGTTTTGCTCTGGGGCACATCAAACACTATGATTTTGGAATAGTTCTACTTACTGCACTAACCAGCAGTCTCCATTACACCTGGGAAGTAGAAGAAACTTCAAGGAAAAGCAGGGTTATATATTCACAAATATTTCTGGTTACTTCTGTTATCTAGTTACCCAGGATTTATCATCTTAATCCTTCTTTGTTCAAATTCGGTATGTCTTCCTCTCTGTGAAGGCTTCCAGTCTTACCCAAAGGAGAATATTAATTTCCTTGTCCTCAGGTTTATAGGCCAATAGGGGCAAAAAAAGGCATGTGGTAGAGGGCAGATGCAAATTACTATGTGGACAGTTCTACATGACCCAAAGGAGAAAATGACAACCTTCTTGGTAGATTCATAGAAAGCTTCACAGAGGAAGAAAGGCTTAAGACTTTACTAGGCAGCCAAGAAATTAAAGGGAATTAAAGTAAAAAATCACAACAGCAGAAGCATGGAGAAGTTGAATAGAGTCATAGCTTTTGGAAAATGTATCTATTTGCTCTGCTGTGCAACAAATTACACCAAAACTCAAAGGCACACAACAGTAGACTGTGGGACTCGGGTGATGGCAAACAGATGAGTTCACTCATTTGCAGATCATCTAGGGGCTCTGCTCTAGTAGAGCCTGTTTGAAAACAAAGCAGTTGGAACAAAGTAGTTGGAACAAAGTGGTTGGAACATCTACCTGTTGATCACCTCACTGCATCTATGTGGAAAATATTTCAGAATGTTACAAAATAGAGACAGAGGACTTGAAAATTAAAATTTTTAAATAAGGGTTTTATGTAAGACACTACAGTTAAAAGATATAATGACTTTTATCTCTATGTCAATTTGTGGTACAATTTGTGGTATCCACAAACCAGTACAAAGTTGGTAGTGAGGAAAACAAAATTCCAGATTTCTATTTTATCTGACTTGCCATACAACAGCCCTATCCAAAAAATTAGAGAAAGCAAGAGGTGAATGAGGCAAGGGAGGAAAACAATATGAGAGGCTTGGATATATCAAATTTTAGTTATTTGCAGATACCCAGGACAAAGATGTCCTGCAAGCATTTGAAATTGAGCAGGATAGAATTCTAATCTGGAGACGCACATTTGAGAGTGATTGATACTTAGGTGATTTTGAACTGTAAGCATTATGGAGATTGCTCAGGAAAAATCAGGCCATAGCGTGAAAATAACAGACATTCAAATTTGTTAGTATAGCACATTATGAGTACATTATTCACTGTGAGGATCTTTTGAAAGCCATGAGCACTCTCCTAGAAAACTGCATGTATATGGACCCTAAAATTTCAGGAAAACCGTAGATTTCATCAAGTCCTTCCATAGACACTTCAAGGAATCTAAAAGCATCCTCATTTAAAGGATGAGGAGGTAAAAAAATAACAAGTAAAATAGTTTCAAAAGCAGAGGGACCCTTAACAGGGGCTAAAAACAAGATCTGAACTCCTATGTCATGAGCTAGAGCTCATCAAGTACCAAAGTTCTAGTTAAATTGGAAGGTTCAGAATGGACTTCAGGAGAAAACAGTATCATGGGCAAAGGAACTGAGACAGAAGCAGCGAGATAGTGGAAGACAATTTAACTTTTAGTCAGCACCTATTCCCCAGGGTTAAACCAGGAACACCAAATATGATTATTTCCGCCGCAATGGGATGTGAGTATGAGATCCCCATGGTGTCATATGATTTGAAAGCACTGATTCCAGACTTTGCTAGGGAACAAACCAGCAGGAAGTTCTGTATCAGTAACTACTGGCCACCTAAAGGGACTGGGGAAAGCAGAATCTAGAAAGAGAGACTTAGAGAAAGCTCTTTAATATCATCATTAGTAAGTCACAATTACAGGGATCCCTGTGAGATGATGGAAGTCAGACAGAGATGCTTGATAAACAATCTTACTATATTAATACCCAAAGAATAAAGCAATCCCATAATTTCTTAGAGAGCAAGGAATGGTTGTTATTCATTAACACCCAGCACCTACTAGTATCTGGAACACAGCATCAGTAAATTCATATCACATGAATGAATAAGGCAACTCTATGAAGCACCCAAGAAATGCCTCTCTATAGGCTTGTAAATGTTAACCTTCTTTAAAATGCATTGGGTGCTCTAATGATCAGCCTGGTGTTGTTCGAAGAAAACGGTGAGTCTTCTTTTCTAATTAATTCATTTTATTACTGGTAGTTCACCCCAAATGTGAGACATTTAGAAAACTTGAACACAGTATAAAGTGTTTTATTATTATTTTCAGTTCTCTTCGGCATCAAGTATATTTGGCTAGAACAAAAGCTAATAAACCCTGATTTAAAAGCTATAATGCCTGCAATATCTGCACTACATGTGCAACAAAATGATGCAATACCACAAAGCCCTGTTTTAGTTAAAAGTCACATTAATGATTTCATCCTTCATAGTTGCCCAAAGAAGCCTGAGAAAGAAACCTTCAACTCTTACATCGTTTTCTGTCTTAAGGGTAATGAACCATATGTGTAGACAGCTGTACTGTCTGTAAACTATGGTCATTAATTAGACATGAGACAGGACACTGCCAGGGAGAGGCGGGTGGAGAGAGAAGGGTGAGACTTTGAAAAGTCATGGCAATTATTAATAACAGAAAGGGCAGTAGAAAGGGTACAATGGTTGTCCTCCATATTTTAAATGCATGCACTGCCCATAGGACTGAAGTATTTGAAGGGCCTGGGTAACATGGTGAGAGTTTTGCACCGACACGTGGGGCCAGGGTTAACCGAAGCAGCGGTGCAACAGGTAAGGATGCATAAAAAGTCACATTTAGAATTCCAAAGACTATGCCAAATTGGTGAACTACTCACCCAAGGAGTTATCTCCTTTTAATCTTAAGGAGATAACTGAATTATAGTGCAGGAAGTAAAGGAAAAAAGGAGAGAGCATCAAATCCAAGCTTTCCCCAAAACATCAAAATTGAATTCCTACTAGAGGTAGAAGTTTGGAAGATTATGACCAGGTCATGATGTAAAGGACAAGACTTCAAGTTGGGTTGGGTCAAGCAGAGACAAAGGCTATGACCAACAAAGACCTTACAGCTTAAAGGGCCAGATCCCACTAAAGAGGTGAGTCCAGCCTAAGAGACATGCTGTGCTTCATGACATCCCGGTTCATTTTATGGTACACTTTAGACATCTCTGAAACCATGCTCTAGAAATAGAGAACATCAGGAACACGGGCAGCACTCCTGTTTCTTGCACCTTTTGCAAGAGTCACCAATTATTCATTATACTATTTTGGCTGAGGCCAGAGATCTGTGATCAGGAGAAAGCATGCAAGCACCAATGGACCAGGACTGCATCCGACTACTCAGCACTGTGTTTCCATTGCTGCACAGGAGTGCCTGCTATGTGTTGAATAAAGATCTCTGGAATGAATTAAAGCAAATACTTATTGTAAAATGGAAAACCTGTCTACAAAGGTTGCAAAATAACTCAGAAATATATTGGCGAGAACAATAAACTGAAAGGTCAGGGATATGAGAGTGAAAATGATGAAAACATGATCTTTGTCTCCGCTCCATAGAATGAAAATGGCAATCAAGTATATCAGTGCAGAAAAAGTAAATAAGAATCAGAAGGGTCAGACTCACTGACAAAGGGAGGGAGATTTAAAGAACCAATTAAGAATTGTGTACAGGAGAGTGGCATGTTAGATTTCTATGTGATAAAGATCTGTCTTACAGTTATATGGTGGACACTTTAGTGGGGAGATTGAGCGTCAAAAGAAGAAAACATTTAAGGCATTATTACATCCATCTACACATAAGACAGTAATTACGTAACTAAGGATTGTGAATGTAAAGGGGATGGGACAGATATTTATAGAACTGCTGTGACTTTGTGATGTTTTGGATATTAAGAAGAAGAAAGAAGGAACAAAATCTAGGGTGACTTCCCAGTCACTAATTTCACAGCTACAAAATTCTAGGGGTGCTCAATAAATGTTTCCTGGATTAGTAAATAAAACATGTACACTTTTAAAATTTCTGTTATAATAAAAACTGTGATGATGACATTTATATGCTGATTTATTTATTCAGGAAGCATTTGTGGCAAACCACTTAACTGCTGACTTACATGTTGAAAGAAGTTGAAAAAAAGGAGAGAGAGAATAGAAAAGCATATGGGTATTATAAACAGGAGCTGAATTCAAGGCACTTCCCTGTTTTAAATTTTCCTGCCCTACTCTTCCTGATTTTGGGTTCATCAAACACTGACACCAAGAGGGCAGCCAGCAGCTCTCAACTGTGTGATCTGAACAGGCCTGGAGGAGTTTCTCTGCTGATAAATTTGGACCACTGCCCTCTCTGCAGTGCCAAGGTTCCAGGTTGGCCAGTGTTGTAAATTGCCTTCATAAACACGTGGCATACTGCCCCTTAGCTTTATCTCCAAATCCAACTCCCTCCTGAATTCCCACAGCATATTTTCTATTCTCATTTACATGGCTTCATGTTATCTACAACTCATGTGGATTTTTTTTTCTCTTTTACTACTCATTTAGCTTTGACTTTACTGTTTGTTTGATCATATAACCACTACTAAAATATAAGACCTCAAAAGAGCCTTCAAGATCTAATCCACACTTTCCTTCTCCCTTTCAATTCATGAATTCCTTATCTGTCACTTCTGAATCTCAATCAAGTTTCAGACACCTGAAGTAGTTCTGCACTCATGAAATAAATGAATCACTGTAATCTAAAAAGTACACAGCAGATTC
This sequence comes from Tamandua tetradactyla, assembly GCF_023851605.1. NCBI lineage: Eukaryota > Metazoa > Chordata > Mammalia > Pilosa > Myrmecophagidae > Tamandua > Tamandua tetradactyla. Next base: position 62,471,176 of record NC_135334.1, on the reverse strand, counting down.
TTCAACAATTTTGCTTTTACATTGCACCTTCATTAAAAAGCTTACATATCAACAACTTTTTTTTATCATAATAGCAACCTAGTTTTAGAATCTAGTTTAATTTAATGAGCATTTATTGAGCACTTATTATAGGCGAGCCTTGTGCTATGTATTATCAACACGGGGATGATAAGCACTAAGTGCAATAAGTGAATAATAAGTACAAATACAGTAAATTAAATATGTTCCAATTACATATAATTTGTAGATAAAGCTCAAAGGATGGAATAATGTACCTGAGAGAGAGCTGGAAAAATGCCATCAGAATTGGTTGGATTTGTATAAAGGAAATGGAAATCAGTAGGAGGGCATTTCAGTCTACAAAAATTTAATGTGGTAAACACAAAATAGGATAATTAAAAAAAAAAAACCAGTGTCTACATAAAAGAAACAGACTGAAGGAACATGCATGATACCATCTACATTAATCAGCTCAGGATTAAATATATTAAAGCTGTTCTGTGCACCCCAATACTCCAGGACCCCAACATCTGGAATGGCAGGGGAAGGATTACTCCTTAGCATGGTCTTCTCTGGTTGGAGGCAATCAGAAGCTACAAGACTACTAGTCACATATTAAACAAGGAATTTTCTGAGTGCAGAACCCCTACATAAATCAGGTAAGACTTGAACTGGGCTCAAGAGGGCAGCTTCGATTTCAGTAACAATGAGAACAATGTTAGGTAAGGCTTAGTGAGCATTTATCGGATAAGACCTGTTCTAAACACATTGTTATATAAATGGACTCAGAAAATACAGCAATCACACAAAATGCAGTAAATTCGATTGTTACCTCTATTTCACAGATGACAAGTGAACACAGAGAGGTTAAGTCATATGCCCAAGGTCACAGGATAAGCAGCAAAGTCAAAATCTTATAGACGATTATAGTGGTGGAGGGAATATTGGTGTTCACACCATTAAACAAGACAGGAACCGCAGCAGATAGTATAAGTTTGCCTTAGGAAGGTGCAGTTTATGGAAATGGCATGTACGTGTACAGGACTATTGTGGCTGCCTATTAGAAATGAACAATTAGACACCAAAGAGAAAGGTCTGTGTGAGGAAGGGCCTGGGGCGTTAGGCATGAGAGTCATTGCCAAGTCACCATTAGGAGAGCTTTATTTTAAGCAGAGGGAGGCAGACTAATTTGAAGCACATCCGCTGAGTAGCTAACATGAGCAGACCCATAATTCAATTTGGGGACGTAAGAGTTGAATAACACAAAGTCAATTATACAAAGGCAGTTCTCAAGGATTGCAGTGCATTAGGTGGGGAGTCGGGGGGGGCAGGGGGGAAGGTAGCTAAGACAAGCCAAGTCATAAAAAATCCAACTAGGACTGAAGGCGCTATAAAGAACAATGAGCAAAATTCCGGGAGCCATCAGTTGAAACTAGTAGCAAATACTACTCCATAATACTTATGATGTGACTATGCATGGATTAGCCCATTAATCCCCACAGCCCTATGCCATAAATACTACTATTACCACCTGCATTTTACAGATGAGGAATCTGAAGCAGAATGGAGGAGGAAAACTTTGTCTTAGAACTAGTAAGCAGTTGATAAATAAAATCTAGCAGGTCCAAACATGGTGGAGCTGGTGCTACCCCATGTCAGCAAAAATAAAAAAGACAAAGCCCCAAACCAGTTTCTTTTTCTTGTAATTACCCAACTAGCCCAGAAGACTACATTTAAATATGGCCAGATCTTTAAGTACAACCAGCTAGCATCCTTATTCCTAAGCAACCACATGCACTGCACTAATAGAAATTCTTTATCAATGTACTTGCTCACTCTGCTTTAAAAATGTGTTGCTGTCTTTGTTCAGAGGAACGCTTCTCTACCTTATGGCAATTAGAGCCTCCCAAATCCATGAGTTGATTCAATACAAGTCTCTGAGATTGAATCAAATTTTGCTCAAGTCTTTATTTAACACAGCCAACCTGAGATTCAAGGATAGGCAGGATGGGACCTAAGTACTAATTCAGACATATTCCCTTTCTAGGGGAGGGGGAGGGTAAGAAATGATGTGGAGATAAGTAGAGGTTATTATTCTGTTTTTTTCTTCATTTATTCAATAAAATGTTCATTGAGCACCTACTAAATGCCAGGCTCTTTACTACACAACATAGGTACAATACAAAATACGCAAAGGCCCTTCCTTCCTCTCGGGGCAAAGATGAGGACATGCTGTGGTGAATTAAGGAAGAGGGTACTTAAATGTGACAGGCACTCAAGCTGGCACATTAGACACCATATCCAATGTAATCCTTATAACGCTTTGAGATAGGGACCATTATCATTCTCGTTGTACAGATAAGGAAACTGCATCAGTCCCAGGGTATTGCCTAGTCACACAGGTTTAATGGGATGTGCAGACTGAAACCTAGATCCACTAGACTCCAAAGGTCATCCTTAAAGCAGTTTCCTCTAGTGCAGGAGAAATAGGATTGACAGAAATATTTTTATGATGTGGAAAATCATTTTTAGTCTTGAGCAGGAGGAAATTGTAGCAATGGTTCAAATGGAAAGACTGGAGGCAGAAGAAGATAACTGATTATGTAGATGACATTTTAGCCAAAGGGCAAGAAAGTTATAAAATAATATCATTTGTGTGTTTTTTTTTACTGGACTCTATCGAATGTTCAATTATGAAGGATTCTGTAGGCCAAATGGAAACGACCATTATGCAAGTTTTTTCTTCCAACGAAAAGTTTAGAAATATCGACCTTGTACCAAAAGCCCTGCAGTCCCATAGCCGAGAAGTGAAATCATACAAAATGGATTTTGCCCAACAACACAACAGTCAGCAGCTGGTGACTGAACATAAGAAAGATAAACATTTTTATTTTTGCTAAGAGAAATAGCATCAAGGTTAGGATCGGCTGAGCTATCTCTGAAAGGATCTGTCTTTGACTTTTTGGTATTGCTATCTCCCTACCTCTCCTCGTAGGAAGGATGCCTTTGTATCATCTGTTATCAAGAAGGACCATGCTGTTGCAAAGGCACGTGATATGTCAGAAATATCTGCTGGATGCTCTCACTTGGCTCTGAATTCCAGCTGCTGCATAGTTTTTGTCCCAGGCAGAGAATGTGCAGCGCCAGATTAATGGTAACGTGATTATTTTAAAATAATATCCATCCCTGTAATACTGCCTTTTGGGCTGTCAGTGCATCAAAGTGATAGGTCAGTGCTATTCGGATCCCTACTGGTCCCCTCCCAAGGGGATTTAAAACTTGGCATTTAAAAGTGAGCAGACAAGCTCTGTGAGTCCAGAGACTATTGCTATTATGTGCCTTTTTCTTATGATATGGCTTAATGTTTTTTCTGCTATTTGTTCATACCCAGTGAGGGCACGATTGTTTTTAATAAATAATATCTTAATTGTTACAGAATACTGAACATTCTTGACCTAAGGAGTGAAGGTTTCTGAGTAACTAAAGAAAAATAAAATCGTATATGTTTTCGCTTTCTAAACACTTTCAAATTTAGAAATACTTTTTTTATCTATGTCACATTTGATCATCAAAGCAATACAATAGGAAAGGCAAAGAGGATGTCATTACCCACATTTTAATATATGGAAACAGGCTTAGAGCTAGGATGGGGAGGCCTAATCACACGTAACATTAAAGTGACAGAACTAAAGTTTAAATCTAATTTTCCTTTTCTCTTCTTTCCTTTTTCTTTGTTTGAAACCAAATTTGTTTCTATTTGTTAACACTGTGGAAAATTATAATAAAACAGGAAACTTAAGGGAGGAAAGTTTAAGAAAAACAACCAACAAAGTTTACATATCATGTGAACGTAACTGCCTAGAACCTCCTAATATTGAGTACATTACCAGATCTGAGAGTTAACCCATGGATAGGTCTTCAGAGAGAAGTGGTCATTTCTCCTGGGTCACATTGAGGTTAAGGTTTTTAGGACAGGGGTAGCTTCATCTCCTAGCCCAGGCATCTTCAAACACATCTTTTCCTTGGGCTCTTTTACTAAACCATTCCTACTGATATTTGCTTCCTTTCATTTCAAAAAAATTATAGAGGACTATGCATATATATTTGCATCACATCCTGTATTTGTTTTCCTCTGGTGATTTTTCATGACAGCATGCAATGGGGATTGATCATCCTGCCCGCCACAAAAGACATGTTCAATCCTAACCCACATTGCTGTGGGTGTGAGCACATATGCACATAGGATATTTCAAAGATATCTCCAACAGTTAAAGTGTAGTCAAACTGAATGAGGTGGGTCTTAATCCATATGACCATAGGACTTATAAAGAGGAAATTCAAATGCAGCCAAAGAGGAGAAAGAGAGATACATATGACAGAAGACTGCCATCACCAGGACACTACTGACCCCTGGAGAACTCATGGTTGTGATGACATCTGGACTTCCAGCCTGCACAGTGTGCGGTCAACCCAATTATGTGGCATTTGTCATAGCAGCTCTGGCCAACTAAGATACCATGCTTTTTTGTTTGTTTAGTTTTAAAGCAAGAAGTCTGCTTTTATTATTTTGTAGGTGTCAAAGAGGTTGGTAAGATTAATCATAGAAAAAGGGCGAAGCAAGTAAGGGTAAGATGACAAGTTCTATATGGAGATACTCATGGGAGAATAAGAAGAAGTCATTGGAAATTGGCACTAGCGATGAAGCTCCAAGAGGGCAGGTAACACCTATAATGAAATTGTCTTATTTTCTAGATACTTCTGTAGCCAATCTACCAGCTTTTTCAATGCCTTTGATGCCTTGATGTCCAGGAATATGCTTCCACTGAATATCCAAACCTTAGAAAGCTTGATTTATGTTCTCAAACTCTTTTTGCTGATAACATATCCTCTGAGAGGTTGTTTTCCATCCATTTTCCATGTCTTTGATGACAAACTTGTCATCTGATCCAACGAATCTATTTATGCAATGACTGTTTGCTTGTTTATTTGCTGTGGGTGCTATCTTCAGCTCTGTTCCTTGGTTTGTCTGCCATCTGAAAGTCCTCTCACTGACATTTAGAAGATTGCCAGGTCACTAGTAAATTCCGAATCCTGACTATATGCCCACTTCTCCCTTTATTTTTGCAGCTACCATCTACATTAAACAGTTGGAAAGTGTTCTCGGCCCCTGCAGAAAACATTGTCCATATTGGTACTGGTAGTTTATGTCAGTTTTTTCCAACAGGATTGCTCAGTGTTGTCCCCAGTTGTCCCCACTGCACTACACTTGCATTGCTGGTTGGGGGGATGGGGTGTCTATGGTCTCCAGTCTATACCAGGGTCTTTTAAAGACAATTTGACCTTCAGACAAATTCAGAAGCCATTTTCACTCCTTAGTCACCATTCAGGCACTGAGGCACACAATGAAGACCACCTCTGAGATTCCTTTGCCAATGAAGTCTTTATGTATAGAACGTAAAGATTATATTCTATCATCTACCCATTTACCCATACCAATAGCATTCACTGTGAAATACAAAGTTATAAATTATTTTACCAGGCCAAAACATATTTTAATTATAGTCAAAGTAATGCAAATTCAAACAATGATGTATTGTTTTAATCTACTTAATTAGCAATTAAAAAACAGAAGAATTAAAAAGTGTGGAGTAAAACTGGCATTATCATTAACTTTTGGAGAGAGTATAAATAAGCAGCCTATAGGAGAAGTATTTTGGAATATGTATTTAGATCCTTCAACAAGTTCGAATAATTAACTTGTAATTCCCCTCCCCTAGAAATGATTCCAACTTATAAAACAGGTAAAATTTGAACAAAGATTTGTGTACCAAAATAATTATTACACATTTATGCTAGAGAAGAAATAGGAAATATTTTAAACTTCCCCTAAATGATTGAAAAACTATGGTACATTTATACCAGATAATATGAAGTGGCCCTAATATGCTTTCAAAAAATATTTTGTGACATAAGAAAACTTCAAAGTGGAGTTTTCTTATGTCACTTTCTTATGTCACTTTCTTAAGTAAAAAAGAATAGGATACAAATTTGAGTGTATTGCATGATCTTAATTATATAGAGACATACATATATATATTTATATACTACATAAAAATGCATTTATCTGGGTATCAAGCATATATTTTTATAATTTTCTGAATTTTCAGAAATATCTGTCATTAATATGAGTTACTTTTATAATCAGAAAGCAAGTTCTCTTTAATGAAACACTGGTATTCTTAACTATGTGTTGTCAGATAACTTTCAATCAATGTTATGACTATAATTATCACTAATTTTTAATTATTTATAATTGTTATCTGATGGGACCCCCAATGGTTGGCCCAGGAACAAGGTTTAACCAAAAATAAATGAACTCTTAGGTGCTGCATTAGTAGCTCAGTGGCAGAATTTTTGCCTGCCATGCCAGAGACCCAGGTTCGATTCCCAGTACCTGCCTATGTGCAAAACAAACAAACAAACAAAAAAACAGGGTCTACTAAAGGCAGGCAAGAATTCTACCCCTGAATTACTCTTGCACTACCGGTCCATATCATCTAAATATGATGAAAACCTCAACTCTGGAATTTGAAAACACCATTTCCAGATTTCTATTATCCTCAGGAATCTTGCAAAGATAAACAAGTCTTGTCCAGAGTAAGATAACATCATCCTATACTTCATATTGATTTTATAAAGTAAACTTTCAAAATCAAGTAAAGAAGACATACTAGGCAGCAAGTGACAAGATGCAACAACTGCGGGGGAAAAGTAAACAGATTACAGAAGCAGATCCAGATGTTGAAATTGGAAGATATATTTTATTAAAACGATTATGCATACTATGCCCAAAGAATAAAAGGCACAGAAATTTCAGTAGGTAACTGGGAACTATAAAAAGCGCCAGCACTTGAAAAAAAAAACAATTGAAATTTAGAACTGAAAAATATGATAACCAAAATAAAGAACCCAACAAGTAAATTAAAAGCAGGTTAAGTGCTACAGGAAAAAGTCATTGTACTGGATAGAAGGGCATGATAACTACACAAAACTGTGGAAGAACAGAGGTGAAAAACACATAATAAAAGATGCAGTGAGGACAGTTATAAGAAACAAGGAGAGCAAGTAGGAGTGGAAACAATATTTGAAGAACTAACAGCTGAGAGTTTATACTGTGATACACATGCAAGAAAGTTCAGAGAAATGTTGTTTGCAATATCCAAAACAGGGAACAACTCGTATGTCCATCTACTACAGAATGGAGAAATAAATTGTAAAATATGCATACAAGGGGACACCATAGAAATTGCAAATAAAAGGACCACTAAATTGCAAATAAAATTCAACAGAAATTGCATTTACCAATATAAAAGTGCATAAAAGAAAGCCACAAATTATATTGTTCATTTTATAAAATTCAAGAACAAGCAAAACTAAATTATAATACTTATTAATGCATCGTTAAACAGCAATACTACAAAAGAAAAAGGGGAATAATTAGCCAATAATCAAGGCTTTGTATACCTCTAGGGGCGAGGGAGAGGTTTGTGATCCTGAAGGGGCGTGGTGGGGGGGCAGTCTCTGGACTGCTGACAATAGCTTGTATTTTGACGTGGGAGCTATTCCATGTCTGTTTAATTTATGATACTTTTATATTTATGTCCCAATTGGGGTATAGATTTGCACAGTAGTCCCAGATTAAAGATATCTAAGGATGAGTCTGGAACTGAATAATCATATTGCCATGCAGCATAATGGGAAATGTTTAGTCTTTGAAGTCGGACACACCTGAGCTGTCAAGTCCCAACTCTGTCTTTTACTAGCCCTTGGAAAAAAGTGCTTTCCTGATCTACATAATGACAGTAATGAGACCTATTTCATAAGACTTTTGTAGGCATTACATGGAATAGCTCATTTTTCAGAATGATTTTCAATAGCCAGGGGCCAATATTGCTTTCTTCCTCAGGATAACATACCTCCAAATTTATCAGAATATCCTAGATGAAAAAGCAGATTTGCCTATACAACAATCATTGCTCCCATTTTTTTTCAGAACAAAATTCTGATTTTGTTTTCTTTCTCCCATACATCTTTCATGGAAGGCTAACCTTGTTGTCTGGAATTGACCCTATGAGGAGAGCTACCTAAGGGGAGGAGCCTACACTGAGAATGACACAGCCATGTTCAGTCCTGAAACTGCCAGAGCGTTATTTACTTTTTGTGACCTGATATAACAACACATCTTTTTTGTTTGAGTGACTTTTAGTTAGTTTTTATGTTATCTGCAGAAAAAAACATCAACTTATGGTAGAAACTGACATTCTCCATACAATATTCATTCTTCCCTTTTTTCTTTGTAAGGAATTCCATTTTATTTGCATTATTTATGTACCTAGTTTTTATATTTGCCATCATCTCTTGTCATTACTGCAGGTATTTGACAGGTTTTAGTTAATAAGATATAAATAAAAGAGTTGTCTTGGAAGACTGCTTCAATAAAGCTGAGGCAGCTGAGAAGACTGCCTTTTACTTTCCTTCCTTTGTCCTTCGTGCTGCCTTAAATAAGGATGAGAAGGTTGGAACTCCAGCAGCTATATTGGAATATGAAGATTGCCTAAGTTTAAAAGTCAGCACTAGGGCAGTGAAGCAGATAGACAGAAGGCCTTGGGGACTAGGATCACTGCAGCTGCTCTGTAAGCGTGGACTTACATATGCCCCTGGACTTCTTTAGGTAAGAGAGAAAAATATTTCTATCTTTGTTATGTTGAGCTTTCTGATATACACTACCAGAACTAATTCTAATTATATACCATAGATATGCAGAAATTTGCTTTACTGTCAAAACATATCTATATATCCAATGAGCAGAAATTCTATTTACAGGACATTTAAGGAAACTTTCTATTTTTTTTAATGGCAAATGCATGGAAAAAGCATAATATCATTCTCTTCCAATCTTCATTGCAGTATCACCCCCTTCCCATCCCACACACACACATTAGAGCATATTAGCTCCTTAACCATAGTTTGAGGATAGGATTTGGCTTCTATAAGCCAGAGGGAAAATGAATAAAATCTAGAAAACTGGATTGCTATGGAACAGGTTGACCAAAGCTTTTTGGGTTTCAAATCTGGTTTAGAATTGTGAAAAAGTCTGGCCTTCTCATTTCTACATATTTTTCTTCTGTAGTGATCTTTATGGTGCTCTCAGAGTAAACTGAGAAGTTATGGTAAGCATGCACAAAATGGGAACACACATTTGGGAAAGAGTAGACAAACTGACAACTACCCTACTGTTTAATAACAGATCACTCTGCATCTGCTCCAGAGGTTAACCTGTCAATCTAACCACAATCTTATAAACTCAATCTAATGCCAAACTCTTTTGCAGCTCACCACACACCTACTAACATCTCTCCTTTATATGTAAAATTTGAGAATGGAATTCCATTCTATATAATAAATTATCCCACAAAATTGTGCTCTGTTCTGGATTACACGTATAACTAGCCCCATTCAACCTCTCTGATCATCTTGCAAACTCACATATTGTTTTTCTCCATCAAGAGTGGATCATACCTCCATATTCCTGAAGTTCCTCATACTTCCAGAGTACTTATCACTCAGTACAAAATTGTTGATGCACAGCCCTGACAATCAGTTGATGTGAGGTCTTCAGTATAAAGGAGTGTGCTTTTATCAGCTTTGTCTTATTAATGCAGACCCCAGTGCCTTACACAAAATAGGTAAAGTTTATTGCTAAAAGAATAACTAAAGAATAGGCTAAGGAATTCCAACTTATCATGACAATGGACCATGTATTAGCTTTGTTCAACAGTAAATCTGGCAACACATTTGCCCATTGAAGGATCCTATTAGTGTAAAAATCTGAGGTAACCTGCTCAGAAATATGCAGATTAGGATATGATGTGATTGACAATTTGTCTCTGTCTTATTTTGTCAGGCTGCTAAGACAAATAGCACACAATAGGTTTGTATTTATTGGCTGACAATTTTGAAGCTAGAAGACACCCACATTCCAGGTGTCAGCAAGGTGACGCTTTCTCCCAGTCTGTAACACTCTGGGACTGGTTGTCAGTGGTCCTTAATTTCTTGGCTCTATTCTTGCCTCTGATTCCAGGGTGATGTCCTCTCTTTTCTCTTCCACACCCTGTTGACATCCAGCTACTGGCTCCTCCCTGTGACTTTCTCTTAACTCTAGCTTCCAGTTTCTTTCTCTGTATGAGACTTCCAGTAAGTAATCCAGATTAGGAACCAACCTCCTTCAGTTGGGCCACACCTTAACTAAAAATAATATTTCAAGGGATCATATTTACAGTGGATTCACACTCACAGGAATGCAGACAAAGAACATGTCTCAATTGAGGCTCTTTTGTCCAGTGCCATTCTTAATGGGCTGTGGGGTAATATTTAGTTTCAGAGTTGGGGATGGGGAGATGAACTGGAGGGCAAGACCAGACAGGGAGGTTGGTCCCTATATCCCTAGTTCTGCGCCAGGCTCTCTAGGTCAGGCTAGGAAAAAGAAGTGCCAACTACTTGTGAGATTTATGCATTTTGCTGCCTCCATTCTGGAAATACCAGCAAGCAAAAAAACCCTGACTTTTCCCATTCAATATTTAAACTTGAATAGACAAGTGCCACCAGGCTGCACCAAACTACAACATGGCCAGGGTCAATTTGGGTCATACAAAGAAAGACCACCAAACTCCTGTTGTAATAGCAGCATAGACCCAACATGGTTATGTCATTAACTTTGTGGGAATGTGAGTTCACATTTTATACAATTGAAGTATTTTGGTCCCAGTTATCATGTTACAGTGGATTTCTATATTAATTAAACTAATACAGATCAATATGAAATAGATTTAGGAAAAAATAGCATTAGTCACATAGGTATTCAAACCCACAGATCCATCACTGCTTCTAAAAATTGCACTCACAGTCTTTTATTTGTTTCAAAATGTGGAGAAAAGCTCAGAAATAATATAAACTCTTCTCAGAAGGACTATAGTTTTTAGAAGACAAATGTCTCAGTTTCTAACATCAGCAAAACAGAAAAATCTCTCTGATCTGGATAATATAACTTTTTCTAGCTACTAGCTCAAAACTGTGCTTTCTGAATACAAAATGGTAATTGTTCATTAAAACATTATTTTAAAGTTCAACAATGGAGGACTAGGAACAGTGCCAACCAACCAATCATTAAATTATTGTTCATGCATTTTAATAAATCTATCTGTATTCAAAATATCAGAGCTATTCAATGAACCCTAAATTAATTGTGTGTTAAAGAGAATTTTGCAGACTATAAATTTGGAAGTATTTTTAAGTGTTCTCTGGTTTTAAATACTAAAATATTAAGTTTGCATAATTTAACATTATTAATTTTTATAATAACAAACAGATGAAAATAGATACTACGCTTTTTGTGGTTTCTATAAAGGACAGAAAATGAAAGAATATTTAAATGATCCCTTCAGTGATGCACTGAATAAAATCAGGAATTTGACAAGTCACTACACAAAATGCAAATCATCCCAGGAATGTAATTAAAATATAATCCAGATAAAAGTCTCGGCATACATATGTCTAGAACACAAATTAAGTATAAGTATATAGTTTTTAATTTAAAAGTAATAATGCCCCAAATTATGAAAAACATAAGCCCCTGACCCCCCAAAAAAAATCCACAGAAACATTTATATGCTTCAAAAGGAATTACTATTAAAAGTTTGTGTATTTTCTTCTACTCATCTTGATAAGCATTTTTCACATGGTTAAAAGCAGTTTTTAAACTATTTTATTCTAGCTTTTCTCTTAGTATAATATAAATTGTTTTCCTTACTAATGAATTCTTCTTCAGCTAATTCACTTTCCAAAACCCCTCATTAAATTGCAGAGCCTTGTATCAACGATTATGTTTTGTTCATCTTTATATTTTCAGAGTCTAACAATTTCTGATACACGTTAGGAACTCACTGTACGTTTTTCAATTAACTAATTAGGTTCACCGAACAAAATTTTTATTTGATGAAAATTGTCACAGAACAGGTTCTTTATCTTAATAATAAATAATGATAATTACAACTATAATCATATACTGATCTCCTACTCTGTTCCAGGTACTGAGAGTAGGCTTTGTACTCTTTGATTTCTATACTTGTTTACTTATATTCATTCAAAAATATTTGTTTACCAACTATTCCTGGGAAGATGTTGGTCAGTGAAACAGATGCTTTTTCTCCCCACAGGACCTTATAGTTTAGCTATGAGTGCAGGTGAGTTTTACATATATTTGCATAAGTAAATAAAACTAAATAAATAAGCATAAATAAAAATTCAAAATAGGTAAGGTCTTAAGTGATGTTCCTCAGGAAACAGACTCTAAGAAGCAGATTAACATGTAGGGAGTTTATCGTGAAAAAACCTTGGGATCAACACTTGTAGAACCAGGCTGAACAAGGAGTTGGACTATGAGCCACCAAAAGTCTCAGATGTTCCATAAGGAACATCACATGGCATGGCCTTTAGAGTTTTCCAACCTCGAGCAAAAGTGACCAGGACTTCATACCCCCATGTCAAACAGATACTGGGTATGGGCTGCTCTTGAGGAGGAAGATGTGACATTTGAGCGAGGCAGTGCTATTTAGCTTAGGGCAATTCCTAGAAAGGAACTTAGCTAAGAGCCGAAAGCCACCATACTTCCTGCAGCAGAGGAAAATGAGGGTCTCCACTTTGATGGGAGGATCTGGGGTGGAGGTGGGGGACACAACCCTGCAAACCTTACACCTCGTGTCACTTGGACATGCAAACTTAGTATAATACATTCTAGGAACAGCTCCTCCAGAACTCTGGTTGGTCTCTTTACTTAAGGAAAGACATAAGATGAACAAGGAACACTGCAGTTTCCATTATTGCAGCCAGTCTTCAAACTGCTATTGATACCCATCATCCCATTCCTCTATTATTCATTCTAGAGTCTTCTTTCAGCTAACCTCTGCTGGTCTAGGTGAATTACCTAGTAAAAAGACTCCCCATTCTTGAAGGGTCTGAGCCGCTGATCCCCATGTCCTTCTTAGGTGGTGAGTTGACTATTTCCAGTCAAAATTGGGCAAGAGATTTCCTAAATATGCCTCAGTGGATTATCTAAATGCCAAATATATTATTCCCTGTCCCTGTTGTGTAATAGCAGCCCTAACCCTTCCTGAGGATCAGGGCCAATTATCCATGCCAGGATGCTGATTCTTGTGGTCCCAGAGAAAGGGTTGCCCAAAGTGATCAGGCAGCAGCTAAAGCTTAAAATTTTAGCGGTACCCATGCTGTATTCTTCAGTCAAAGAGATCCCTTTCTGAGAACAAGAATTCTAACCCATAGAGGGCCTCTTCCACCACAGCCTGAATCTGTTGCAGAATACTTTTCTGCTCTGGCTCTCGCTTAAAGCTGGCTGGCAGTCAGTATTTTGTGACATCTGGTAAATATGTTAGAACAGTATTCCCAAATGAAATATGCCATCTCTAGAATATAACGAGGCCTACCAGGAGTGGTGCTTCCTTCCTAGTGATGGAAAATGCAGAAGGCACTGATTTATCCTTTACTTTGAAGATGTCCCATGATACCCTGAACTATACTCTAAAGACTTCACTAATGTTTCAGGCCCCTGAGTCATTGTATAGTTTATTTTGCAACCTCTGTAGTTCACACATGTTGCTAAAACCTCCAACATACCTGTTATTTACTGCACATCAGATCTAATTAGCATAAAGTGATTGAAAAAGCTGATCAATGTGATATTCTGTGGGATGTCCTGATTGCCTAGATAAACTTGTTCAAGAATAAGAGAGTAAATACAGTTGTGGGCTCTAAGGTCGTGTATGTATTCTCTTGTCTGTCCCAGGTGAATGTAAACTGCTCCTGGTCCATCTTTCTAATATGTATATAAAAAAGAACTCATTCACCAGATCCATGGCTGCATACTTAGAATGTGAAACCATGTTAATCTATTGTAGCAGCTGCAATTACTTGACTATGCAGTGGTCCATTATTTTTTTCCAAGAATCTCTTAGATCTTTAAGGGTAGCACTCATCCTACAATCCCCTTAAAGTACAATTTTATTATTATTTCATCTGGAGATGGAGGGAATAATTTCAGAGGCTTCCACTTGCTGTGCCCTACAAAAATACATCCTATTCCATACGCTCAATCATTAACTTGGGGTTCTACCAACTCCCAGGTATGTTCATTCCAATTATACACTTGGAGACTAGGGGAAGGGAGTTAGGTGGGTTGTGTCCAACTTTCCTCAAAATGTTTGAGTATCCCTTTTCCCCAGTGTAGAGTTATCTGAATAGATGGCTGTGGATCCCTTTAGGGATAGACTCTAGGAAGTATTACCAGGTATACCTTGCAAAGTATTGTGGAATCCTTCCTACTGGGGACTGTGCCTCTCCTCCATTCAGTGGATCCCAAGTCTGAAAACTGGCTCATATGCAAACATTAGACAAGGAATTGGTGCCTTTCTGTGGGCACCTGCCCTCAACCCCCTGTCAGCCAGCCTTGCTATAATTTGGTTACATAATTTGAACACACCATTCTATTATTCTCTGTGTTGCTTCAGTTAGTGCTGTATTCTATTACTCTGTCAGCATCCCCCCACTTCTAGCTACCACTGCAACTTTGGCACTCATTACAGTAATTATATCCACCTTGCTTCTGTTGATTAAGCTCTGTCCGTGAGCCTCTGCTCTATTATTTCAGGATCCCATCATCGTCTTTCCTATCACGAAGCCTAGTTCTACTAACTACTACTTTCAGCCCTGGCCTACAGAGAGCCACCCCTGACTTCTAGGTGATGCTGCTTCCCCTCTCACTAGTGCCTTTGTTTTAGTGAATAAAGTGCCTCCGGGCTCTCCTAAATTATGCTAAATACTAATGCATTTTCTTCTATCATGGTCACTTCTCCTGCCCTTTGACCTCTTTATACCATCTGCGATAGCAACGGTAACATGTCTGCTTCACTTGTCTCTTCCCTATCTTTGTAGACCCAGCATTTTCCTAACCTGGTGATGTTGTGATGAGACTCAGTCATAGATCCCGTAGTTCAGGAGAAGAGAAGCAAATGCAGGAGAGAGTATATGTTGATATGTAAAGCAAAGACATATATGTCCTCAAGCAAGTGGGAAACTGGAAAATATTAGGCTGTAATGGGGAGTAATGGGACACTTCTGCAGACACTGAAATTTCAGGGTGGTGTGAAGTTTCAAGGATTTTGGTCATCAACCCTTAAATTCCCATGTGAAGTCTTAGGATCCCACACCTTTTTATCCTGATATCTAATGTTGGAATAATAGAGTTGGTGAAGCTAAAAATTCTGTCTTCTCAGAGCTCTGTCACTCTCATAATTAAGTCCTTGATCTGATCCACAGTTTTTTTCTGGACTCAAGTAGATAAAAGTCTCTTTTATGTTGCCCAAAAGACTCTCCATCTCTCACCCTATATTTTCAGTTTGTTTCACCCTATCCCTTCAGTTGGAGCGTAATCACCTATTCTTCCATTTACTTTCTCCAATGCATGAATGGCACTCAGCAAGAATCATCCAATTTCATTCCCCAAACTTCCTTTCAGCTTTCCAGGGCAAGGCTTTCCTCTCACATAGGGAACTTTTGCCTTCTACTAAGCTTCAGCTAATTGAAGTCTATACCAGAGTGTCCCACTAACATCAACAAGCATTTTTTGTTGTTGTTATTGATTTTCATGTTCTTTACTTCCTAGCTCCTTTCAAAGGTCTCCCACCTTCCTTTATTCAAAGCTCATGTCCCATTCTCAGTCTTTTAAAAATCTACTGTTAATAATATGCATTAATGAAATGAATACTGGACAGAGTTTTGGGTCCATCTCTAACCTCACAAAACTGTCCTCTCTAGGTTCAACTTTTCCATTCTCTAATCATTTCCCAATTAACTGCTTTATACCTATGTTTTTATTCCACAACCCTAAGCAATTAATTAATAGTATCTGAATCTATTACTTCTTTATGGGGGTAGTGAGAAAGACCTTCTTGAGTAGAAATTCATGATGTAACTATTCAGACATAGAAGGATTCAACATTAACAGTGAATTCACAAATGAAAAGCATAAGGTACAGTGAAGGTGATTTATATTTTTTCTATGCAAAATCTTTAAACTACATGTTTTGATTGTTACATGCTGCTGGAAGGCAATATGCCAGAAATAAAACAGCTTTTATAAAGGGAATTTATTAAGTTACAAGTTTACAGTTATAAAGCCATAAA
Source organism: Tamandua tetradactyla (assembly GCF_023851605.1). Taxonomy (NCBI): domain Eukaryota; kingdom Metazoa; phylum Chordata; class Mammalia; order Pilosa; family Myrmecophagidae; genus Tamandua; species Tamandua tetradactyla. The sequence continues at coordinate 62,454,865 of NC_135334.1, read as the reverse complement.
AACGTCCAAACTAAGGCATCCGGAGACAGACAGCGACTCAAGAAAGGCCAAAGTCTGTCACATAGGAAGGCACATGGCTGGCATCTGCTGGTCTTGTTCCCAGTTCCATTGCTTCCAGCTTCTGAGGCCATCGGTTTCCACACGAAGCTAAGTGGGCTTTCACTCAGCTACTCCAGGAAGCAACTCTGGGTTCTGGCTTGCTTAGCATCTCATGGGAAGGCACATGGCAACATGTGCTGGGCTCTGCATCTCCAAATGTCCATGTCTAGGCAGTTGCTCTCTCTCTCTGTTGGCACTCCAAGCATCTCCAGATGTCTGTGTCTCTACTTCCTGTCCAGCTTCTGTTGGCTTTCTTAGCTCCTGGCATCTCCTACATTTCCAATTGTCTGTGTCTGCACCTGCATCTGACATTTTTCCAAATTTTTCCTGTTTTAAAGGACTCTAGTAAGCCAATCAAGACCCACCTTGAATGGGCAGAGTCAAATCACCAGCTAATCAAAAGGTCACACCCACAATTGGGTGTGTCACATCTCCATGGTAACAATCCAATCAAAGGATTTCTACCCTACAATATTGAATCAGGATTAAAAGAAACATGGCTGCCCCCAGAACATTAGATCAAGAAAAAGACATGGCTTTTCTGGGGCAAATAACAGCTTCAAACCTGCATACTACACCATTAACTTACTAGCAATTATCACCAAAACCAACGCACTGCCCAGGGGACATAAGCCTCTGTTTTAGGACTATGGTGGAGGTAATTTATATTTTTAAATAAATTTATATATTTTATAAATACAAATTTTATAATTATCTTGAATCTAGCTTTTGGCAAAATGAGAAAGCATTTTCATTTTGACAAAAGCTAGATTCAAGGTAAGTTTCTAGTGTACAATTTGCTTACCTCACAAGCAAAGGAGGAGATACTAAAATAATTTTACTGTGATCTCTCCAATATCCATTTATTGAACTCTGCTCAAGGTGCACTTTTACTTTTATGTACATATTCACAATCATATCTCATTTGCCCTACAAATAATCTTGTGGAAAAGCTAGGAGAGATATTATTACTCCATTTTATAAATGAAGAAATTAAATTCCACAAAGATTGAATTTGATTATCATTAAGGATTGAATTATATTCTCCACAAATAAACGTGTTCAAGTCCTAATCCCAAGTCATGTAATTATGAAACCATTTGTAAAAAAGACCTTTGAAGTTGTTATTATGAGATATGGCCAAACTGAATGATGGTGGGTCTTAATTCAATATCACAGAAGTCCTTATAAACAAAGAAAATGGAACACATCAGAAGAAATCATAGGAAGAGAGACAAGGAGACATTGCCACATGATGCAGGATTGCTGGTCAGCCATCACTGGAAGGCCACAGACTTTGAGAAGTCTTGGCCTCACTGACACCTTGATTTTGAACTTTGAGCCTTCAAAACTAACATAATTGGAAAACTAACATAATTGCTCATTTCATCTCTTTCTCCCCATACTGTTTACTCCATAGTGGCAAGGACTCTATCTAACTTGTGAACATGGTGCCTGATATAGTCAGCATTCAAAAAATATTTCTTGATTTAAATGAATGAATGAATGCATTCAGATAGATCCTGGGAAGGGACAGGCAAACACAAAATTTAAGGATAAAAATATTTTTAAAGTATAGCATAACTGTAAATTTTTATGCAAATTTCATTGTATATATTCATTGTATTCATCATGAGGTACACACACGCACATCTAGGAATACATATATACATACATACACGCAAACATTTTTGCAAAAAAAACCCAACATACTAACAAAGAAAACTTCCCCCTAAACAATTATCTTTAATTTTAAATCTAAAGTAAGATTTATACACAGCATCAAAAGTTCCTTTAATTAAAGCACCAGGATAAAGAGCGTAAGCCTAGCTTTATTTAGTTGAAATTTGTTTCAGTAATTTTATAGAAGTCCTTATTTTTTAATTAAAATAAAAAACAGAAGCTTTTACTTCAAAGCTCTTGATGTAAACAACTGACTTCAGAAGCTGAATGTACGTAAGCTGTGCTATAAACCTGTTCTTTAATTGTTCCATTCTCTTCAAAACCAAACTTGACTCACTTTATTCCACTTTCTCCCACTCTTTCAGTAGTGCTACTCTTTAGTTTATTTTCAGTCTTGCTGTGACTGATAATATTTTTTCATCAATGAAAAGGTTGATGATGTTTCCAAAAGTAATGGTATGTAATAAAGCTGTTCTACTCCAACGATTAAAAACATTTTATTACATAATAAAGTAGGTGCCTTTTTTCTAGCTCTAACCACACAACATTAATTCAGACACTAATATTCACATGATATATTATTGACAGAGCTGTATGAAAATTTATTACTAATAACCTAATACAATCGACATATATATGTATATCATATATATATACATATACACACATATTAGATTATATTTCTATTAATTGCTTATTATGGTAAATTTAAGTGGCATAAATATCCAGTCCTCAGCAGGTTTTTACTTTAACATAATGACAATTTTTCCTTTTGTTGGGAGACTACAAGGATAAGTCCACAATAAGAAAAAAATTTACATAATGGTGGAGATACTTTGGAAAATTTCTAAATCCAAATTAAATGGGAAAAGTTGGACAACATCTAACCCAGAGCACCTGGTAAGTGCTCAGAAGTGTTGATTGTTCATAGAGATATAAATACAAATTATTATTTATAAGAATTCATATAAAACTCAAAGCAATAGGCCAGGAGCTAAGAGATCTGGGTTTAATCCCACCTCTGACAAAATGTAACCATTGCTCAATCCTGGGAAAGTCACCCCTCCTGGGAAATTTTCCTCCAATGTCAAATGAGGAGTTTGTATAGCCTAAAACATTTCTTCCAGCAATGAGATTCTCTGAATCTTGACAGTCTGCTGGAGTATTTTTTTTTCCACTAGAGTTCCTCTTTGCCATGTGTATCAATGGCCAGAGTTCAATGCCAGTCCTTTTTCCTTGTGACTGTCAGATTGAAATTTTTATGCTCTTATTTGAACTCTATGCATATAAGTTAAAATTTAAATTTCTTCTCATGATGTGAAAATTGTGCATGATCTGGAGAATGTCTATTTCTGCGGCCTTATCTCATGTTCTGCTAAATCTATGTGGCCTGCTGTGTGCTTCAGTTCACCAATTATGCCAAATTAGTTCCTGCTACTGTGCCTTTCCACTTGCTAATTCTGCTTGGAATGTCTTTACCCACATTTCATTCTGCCTAGTGACCATTCTTTAGTCCAGACTTAGCAAATATTTCTTTGACCACTTGTGGAAATATAAGCATAAGCAATATAGGGAAATTGAAGGAAAAAATCTCCTGAGATTGCTAAACATGTGGATTCACAGACCTGTCCTGACTTCCTGAAACAGACCTTTCGAATAGAGCCTAGAAATATGCAGTTTGCCAGTATCTCCTTGCACAAGTATTCAATAGATGACCCTTTGAAAAAACACTAGGTAGGAACAATCCCCACTTGCTCAGTTTGTGGCCTGAGGAAACGGAAGGAGACTGTAGTAACTGTACCAGTACAAACAAATTTCTTACAGGTTCCTGGGGTCATTTGCATGTTTGTTTATTTAATAATTCTAATAAACATAGCTAATAGATGCCATGCTCTGTGCAAGATGCTTGAATATGGACAGAAACAAAGTCTTTGTTGTTCATTTAACTACAATTGCAATTAATACCACAAAGGACTCCCTGATTAGAAACCTGTGTCAGGAAAGGTCTCCTTGGAATTTAACAGAAAAACAGGGCAGTGATGAGTAGGGATGAAATATCCCATATAAACATAAATATATAGATGTGTTTAAGGCGAGGTAAAGGAAAAATAAGCTGGCAAAAGAGACAGAGTCGCAAGAAATTGATATTAGCAAAGTCATTCCTGCTCTCTTATAGTTGCTTTAAAAGCCACTTACTTTAAAGGGGGTGAAAAGTGAAAAGTTGGTGAGGAAATGAAAGGCATGAAGGTAGCCTGTAAATGGTAGTCGTTTCATGCAATAGTTGATCTAGGGGAGTTTTTCATTTATTAAAATAGTTTTTCGTAGGTGGGAAGGATCCTGTCAAGAGGGGATGATGGAAGTAAAAGGAATCATAGAACAGAAGTTTAGGTTTCTGAGAAAGTGGGAGGAAAAGGGAGCAGAGTCCAAATGAAGACATTGGCCTTATAAAGTAGGATAACAGCTCTTCTGTTATAGCAGGAGGGAAGGCATAAAGAATGCATGTGCAAATAATGTTTTGGGTGGCAGAAGGTGGGTGGAGTTCATTGGCTCTCTGCTGTGGGAGGGAACTCAATCAGGCCTCTAGTCTGAACCTACGTGTTCAGGCAGCTGTGGTATTACCATTTCCTTTCCTGAAATTAAGTCTACTGTCTTGCTCAAAGGTCACACAATGAACATGTGATGAAGAGTATCGCAAGAGCAGGGAAAGGCTGCAGAGTTAAACAGTTGTACCTGTCTTTAGTGCTCCTGAATGGAATTTCCCCCATTAGCCACAGGCTGGCCTCAAAGAAAGAGATACCAACAGGGCAGCGCAAGTGCTGAACAGTGGGAAGTTGAGGGAAAGGAAGAAGGCACAAAACATTACATCTGAAGGCAAATAATGAGGCTCCCTAGATAGAGAGAGAGAGAGAGACAGGCATCTCATAGATGCTTCAGCTGAGGAAATTGTTGGATAAGTTGCCTACCTAAGCTAACACAGTAACTTAGAGACAAAACTTAAGTCTCCTGACTCCACGAATGATGTTTCATTTTACAAAGTCACTCAGAATCCGGTACTGATTTTAGAGCTCATCTAGCCTAGAGATTGCAAACTAGGGTCCTCCAGACATGCTGAATTTGACATGCAGTATTGGCCTGCACAGGGTCTTAAAGGTGAACTATGTAGTTATTTCACCAACAACTAAAAATGCAGATTTCACATAAAAATCCAGATTCAAAGGTCTCTTGAAAACCTGAAAGATCTGACAAGGCTGGACCCACTAAACATCCACTGACATAAACGGGACAGCAACTTCCCCCTTTTACAAACAGTAAACAACCTCCAATTCACCACACTCATTATTGGTTGCAATTTTTGTACACTGGCTGACTTCACCCATTTAAGTTACATGCCTAGTCCCAATTGGCATTTGAACTAATGCCCTCTGGTGTTTTCTGGAAACATTATTTTGCACAAGAAGACTTCAAGACCATAAATAAATAAATAAATAAATAAATAAATAAATAAATAAATAAATAAATAAATAAATAAATAAATAAATAAAAGCAAAACAAGCAAATAAATGAAATGAAAGAACTTCTTACTCAATGGCACAATCTTGGTCCTCCCTTTCCTCCACCCTCCACTCATAATCTCCCCATTCTCTTTGTATAAGCGCAGCATAATGAAAAACTTGGCCAGTCCTTCAATGGGGAAACAATCTCTGAGTCTTTCCAATTTCCTGTGCTAGGAGTGTCGTTTTTTTTTTTTCATGGTAGGCCAGGACCATACCTGATAGGTCGTATGCTAATGAAATGACAGGAAGAGACCAGCCGTACCTGCAGTCTGAGGGTGGTGGACTGGTCACTCCAGAAAGACCAGTGATGTGATGAGGGGGTTGGGGCTTTGAGCCACATGGTCTCAGCCCACCTCCTCAACCCGTGTGTTGGGGGGTGGTTTACAGATTTGAGTTCATCCGGGTGGAGATTGTTTTATCAATGGCATCTATGTGCTGGGACCCCATATAAACTCAGGACACTCAAAGTTTCATCATGAGCTCCCATGTTGAGAAAATACGTCTCTGTGCTGGGAGGGTGACACATTCTGACGCCACATGGAGAAGACATGGAAGCTTGCACTTGAGACACTTGCAGACCTTGCCCTATGCATCTCTTCTTTTGGCTCCTACTTATTTGTATCCTTTTACTACAGCAAAGCTATAACCATAAAGTAGAGCACATTCAGTGAGTACTGTGAGTTATTCTCTTGAATTATCAAACCCAAGGGGTACCCCCAAATTTGTGGCCAGCTGGTCGGACACGCTGGAGGCCTGGGCCTGCAAACGTGGGACTAGTACTTCAAAGGCAATCTTGTAAGGATTGCTCTTAACCCATGGAGTCTGGCCTAACTCGACAAGGAGTCAGAATTGAATTGGATTTACTGCAGCATTTGCAGCTGGTGTCAGAAGCTGTTGTGGTTGATACCCTTTATAATAAGTTTCATTAATTTTTCAGTCAGCTCAGATATCACTTTATCTAGGAAAATGTCTCTGCATATTCAGCAAGATATGTGGCCAGGTGCCTTTCTTGTGCTTTTATAATGCCCTACATTCCCTAGACGATAAATACCTCTATCTAGTATTTAACCTCCTTATAATTATTCATGTACATGCCTTTGTCACTACTAGGTCAGAGGTCTTATTTCATCTCGGCATCACCCATCACGCATACGGCTGTTTAGCTCTTGGAGCAGGTTTATTAAGCTGAATTGTACTGAACTCAGAGTCCAAGTTTATAGTCTAAGGAAGAGAAAAATGAGCAGGGATGATGTCAGAATATGTTCGTTCTGATGTCAGTCCTGTACCTAGCCATCTGAGTGACTCTGGGCAAATCGCATCTTCTCTCTGAGCTTCAGTATCTCAGACAATTCAGTATCTCTAGAATTTACAGACAAATTCTTTCAAGAGTCACAGTGTCTGGTTCATAAGCGATGCTTGGTAATTTAAGACAATAAATTTATGGGAATTTCTTTAAGTTTTCTAAGATCATTCTATCTATGAAATTTGGTGGCTGATTCCACCAAAAAGAACATTAGAGTGAAGTGAGTCTCAACTGTCTGTGGGTGGCTGAAATGCTGGAAGAGGGCCAAGGGTGATTCCTTTAGGTTCCCACCTGTCCACATAATCCTATTACAAGGGCTAGTTATAAAGAAAAATAATCTGGTTACAAAGCATCCCACTCTTAAATTAGCCCATTGGTGCCCTCTAGAGGCCTTTTGATTTTTTACAACTATATGAGAAAGAAAACCGATTTAACCTGTATATGTTAAATTCTAATTGTTTTCACATTTGGAGGCAGTACAAATGGTAGTTTATACTTACACAAATTCTAGGTTGAGGAGGAGAGAAAAAACATTTTTAGCTTTTTTTTTCTTTTTTATGTTACATTTTTAATCAATTAGCTCTATCTAGATTTAAAACAAGGTCTGGTATAGAAGCTGACTCCATTAGCACAGCAAAACTCCAAGTGGCCCAGGCAGCATTTCTTGAGGAATATTCTAAAACCATTCATCTATCACCCCTACCCTCACACTTTCCAGTGTTGCCCATTTTCTATCCTGACAGAATTTTGTAAATAGCTATGCTTGACGTCCTCAGTAGGCTCTAGGTATTATCTCCATATTTCCAGGCCCTAGCTCAGTGCATGCCTTAGAGTATGTTAAAAGCAGTGGCAATAACTCCTGATTCAGGATTTTGTACTGAGGCTAACAACAAGGTCATGCATGTGAAGCATGTAAGGTGCTATACAAATGCTACCGTATATTATCATCTGTACAGCTTGGTACTTCCTTAGGTAGGAACACTTTTATCCAAGGCATCTGCAGTGGCTGACAAAGAAGCTTGGCGTATCTTGAAGAGCTGAAAATAGTTTTGTATGATAACAGCAATCTCTTTGGGGGTCTACATGTATCTCTGGCTGTAATCTGGACACCAGTGGCACTAGAAATATAGAGGGTAGGAAACCATAAAATAAATTTTATTATTCATCTCTTTACTAAAGGAGAGATGTGTTTGTTTTGTTTTGTTTTTTTTTTTTGGTACTGGAAGTCGGATCTCTCCTTACTATCTCAGTATTCATGAATCTAAAATGTTCATCTGAGGTTTTGTTGTTGCATTGTGTTTGTAGTGTGTGAAGCTCAGGTAGCTCTACGTTAAGCATTAGGTGAGGAATTTGGAACCCACTAGTGGGTTTATGGTATGTTTAGAATAGTTTAGAAAACAACAACAATCAATTTGGATCAAATGTAGAGGAACATGTGTACAAAGGTTTATTGAGAAGTGCACTCTCTGCCTACATCATAACTGAACCTTAGATTTCCATGGCTTTCTGAATATCTCAATTTGAATGTTCCACAAACATTCCAAACTGGATGCATCCAATATTGAAATAACTTTGACCAAAACCATTTATTCTACTTTAATGTTTTACACTATTCAGTGACCTAAGCCAGAAATATGAGTCGTCTTTGCTTCCTCTTTAATATTCCAATAAAATTTTCCTACTCCTTTACATTGTGACTTCCATATTTTTAGTTCAGATCCTTAATACTTCTCTTCTAGATCACTGAAGTAGCCTCCTAAATGTCCTTCTTGTTGCTGAAATGTAACCACCCTCCACTAAATTGCTGCCAGAGCAACAGTCTCAGAGTCCAAATTTGACCATTTTTGTTTCCTACTTAAAATCTTTCAATGTCATATTAGCTTTCAGGATTATACATAAACGACTTAGGTTAGCACATAAGATTCTTGTAACCTGGACCTTTTCTCACCCTCCACCATGTTCCCACATATATCCTTTACTTCAAGTCCTCAAAAAAACTATGGAACTATTTGCCGTTTTCTTTTGCTGTTTCATATCTCTTTGCCTTCAGGCATGCTGCATCCTTTGTCTGGCACGTCCTCTTCTGACTTTTTCTTACTAATTTACATTTGCCCTTTAGCACAAAGCTTGTGTTACCCACTCTTCAAGGCTGTCCTCAAGCCCCCACTCCATCACCGTCAGGCTGATGCAGATGCCCTAACTCTGTGTTCCTTTAGCAGGCCTTGAGAATGTCTAACATAGTTAATGAATTGTCTGCCACTCATCTCTCTCCAAAGAGGCTGATTTTTTTGTTTTGTTTTGTTTGGCATGGGCAGGCACCGGGAATCGAACCCAGGCCTCCAGCATGGCAGGCGAGAACTCTGTCTACTGAGCCACTATCGCACCGCCCCAAAGAGGTTGATTTTTAACATATACCTTAAGAATGGCTCCGTTGTATATATTTAATTCTAAGCATGATACCTAAAAGCCTTTAGTTATTCTCCTGACATCTAGCATAATTTCCTGATGAGGTTCCCCAATTCACATCCTCCAAGGTCAGCTAGATGTTTATAGTTCCCCAAACAGCATGTATTTTAACTCTGTCTGGTATACCTACTTCTAGCCTTCTCCACCCAGTTTTCGAGATTACATTCAAAAGCCTGCTCAGATTCTTTTCCTCCCTGTACTCTATAAACACTGCTACCACCCCCTTATCCCACCTTGGTCTTTATTTCACTGTATCAAAATCACCAGATTCACTGTCTGCCCCACTGGGCTCGAGGAACTCCAGAGAGGGCTGTCTGTTGTTGCTGGGTTTTTTATCACTAGCACCTATTCCCAACAAACATCCACCATAGAGCCTAGTGGTTCAGGGTTTGTAGGCTTTGGGACTTGACAGAGTGTTCAAATCTCTCCTGGGCACCATTCAAATCATGTGGTATCGAGCAATTTTAATTCTCTAGGTCACAGCCCCTTTGAGTATAAAACTTGGATAAATGTATGTATGTTATAAGGCTTTTTAAAGGATTAAACAAGATATGGCATGTTGAAGGGTGCTCCCTGCACCTGCCACATAGCAAGCACCAAATAAATGGTAATATAAGTTATGTAATAGGCATTTGGTTATAATGCTGAATGAACGAAAGTTTGAATGAGCTGCAGGACCAGGTAGTGATGGACAGCTACATGTCAAAAAGGGCAGAAGGTAAGTAGGAAAGGCATTCCAGTCCAAGGAGCACTTGAAAAATAGTGTGAAGATGTACCACACAGGGAGGCAGATAAGCCTGGAGTAGAGGGTGAATGGAAAGTCATCTAGGAGGTGAGCTGAAGCTGGAGGCTATGTGTGGTAGTTAGGTTCAGGTGTCACCTTGGCCAGGTGAAGGCACCAAGTTCTGTTGCTCAAACATGAGCCAATGATACGTAAACCTCATCTGTTGCTGATTACATCTGCAGTTGGCTAGGAGGCTTGCCTGCTGCAGTGAATGACGTTTGACTTAAATGGCTGGTGCTTAAATGCTAGAGCGCAATGTAGCACAGCCCAAGCAGCTCAATATACCTCATCTCAGCACTCTTGGCTCAGTCCAGGCCTTTGGAGATGCAGAAAGGAATCACCCCAGGGGAAAGTTGTTAGAACCCAGAAGCTTGGCGAGAAGGCCAACAGAGATTACCCTGAGCCTTCCCACATAAGAAAGATCCTCAGATGAAAGTTAGCTGCCTTTCCTCTGAAGAACTAATGAAATAAATTCCCTTTTATTAAAAGCCAATCCGTCTCTGGTGTGTTGCATTCCAGCAGCTAGCAAACTAGAACACTATGGGAAGCCTCACCTTACTCTTAAATACAGGCAGGTGGGAGACTACAACCCAACCTTATTCAGGATGACAGTCACATGCTCGTTCACAATTCTACCAGATTATTATTATTATTATTTTGATAGCTCTGAAATGAGCTTCTCTTCAACCTTTCTTCTCCTTTTTCTTCTCAATTCAGTTCCAGAGGGCTAATCTGATGAATTTACTGGGCTCCAATTATTATGAGTACCCATTTCCCGCTCTCCTGGCTGCAGTGGTTCTTTCACACTCTCTTTGGGATGGATGGACATAAATGTAGTTAAAAGGAAAGATGTTATTTTGCTGTTGTGAGTCTAAGGAGGAGGTGCTTTTACCCAGAAACATCTTTCTTTTGTATCCTCAATGGCATTTTTCAACTTTTTCATTTTCAAAAGCAGAAAAAAAATATTCAGGGAAGATCTGCAGATTTTTATTTAGCTAGTTGATACCTCCAGGGCCAATCATCTGTGTATATTTTTCTCTTTCTCCTCCACTTTCTTTGTTTCTGTCCCTCAGGTAGGTTTATCCTTTATAATTTAATAGGATTTGTTTTTCTATTGATCACCTGCTGCTCTGCTGTTTGGGGAGTCCTGAAGTCCTATCTCTCCTGTTTTTCCATTATACCAGCAATATAGAAGCTAGAAATGGAGAACACTAACACATAAACACACACACACACACATACACACACATTCTCTTTCCCTCTCTTTCTTTCTCTCTCTCAAACTTGGATGCATATCCAGAATCTAATGTTAGTTTGAAATATTGTTCTTATGAAAAAGCCAGAAATGGCCTGAAATAAAGCATTAGAGAACACAGTCCACACAAAGAGCTTATGAAGGAACTATAAAAAATGAATTGTCTTTTTCCCATTTCTTATATATTGAATCATGGAGAGAATGACAAAGAACTCATGTCATGATCTCATCTGCCTCTACTGCTTGAGAAATGTTGAGTCAGCTTCTTCTTCAGAATGGTTTGACCCATTTAAAAAATTTCTTTTTCTGAGAATAAAGGTATAAAATTACAAAGTTTCTAGGAAAATATATTTTACATAGCCTTTGATATTTTATGTTCCAACTTGCATGGGTGTTAGAGTGAAACATCTATTTATTTATAAATAAATAAATTATTTTTATTTATTTATAAATAAATAAATAGATTTATTTGTGTATCTTGCCACTCCAGACTGCATTCTTTGCAAACAAAAGTTGACTTTTCTTATGATTTTATTCATCAAATTATTACAAGTTATTTATTATGAGCCAAGTACTACTCTAAGGGCTTTCCAAGTATTATAACACAGTTAATCCTCATAACAGCCCTAAAATTTCAGATTAGGAATCTGAGGCTCACAGAGATTAATTTGCCCAGAATCACTAGCTAATACATGGATAAGCTGGGATTGGAAACCAGACAGGGGCTCGGTCCCTCTGGGGTTCTACGAAATTTGTTGACTTCAGTGATTATCAGTTACCCTCTGAGGTTAGCGTGGGGTCTGGCACATGCTGGAGTCTCAGTAAGTGTTCACAGAATGAATAATACATTTATCCAAATTTGTAATTGTCTGCTGACTTAAATGTTTATATGTTTATTATCTGTCTCCCACTAATGTATGAGTTCTCAGAGGGGAGAAATACTATCTGAGTTATAGCTCAGCTTCTGAAATTTTGCCTGGAAAGTTACTCAATTATTTGTTGAATAAATGAATGAATGACCTTCATATTAATTTACAAACTCCCATAGAGAGGTAATATGTTTTTCTACCTTTCTGTACTAGTTTTTTTATGCTGCTATAACAAATTGTCATGAAACAAATCAGTGACTTTCAACAACACAAACTTATTTTCTTAGTCATGTAGGTTAGAAGTCCAACATAGGTCACACTGGGTTAAATTAAGGAGCCATCAGGACTGCAGTCCTTTCTGGAAATTCTAGGTCAGAATCCTTTTCCTAACCCTCTCCAGTTTCTAGAGGTCACCCACACTGCCTGGAGTGTGGTATCTTTCTGTGCCTCCCTTCCATGGTCACCTCTTCCTCTGACTGACTTTCCTCTCCTACCTCCCTCTTCTACTTCTAAGGATTACACTGAATTTGTGCGCCAATCTACGATAATCTGCCTATTTTAAGATAGTTGTTTAACAGCCTTAATTCCATCTGTAATCTTACTCCCCTTTTGTCCTGAAACCTAACATATCCACAGGTTCTGAGGATTAGGATGTGGACCTACCTTTTCTCCTTCACAAATTTCTCTGATTCCCCCATACTACCTCCCCATTTCAGCAATAAATGAATTCCTTCTCTTTACATTGTTTTCTTTTAAATTCAAAGTGGTATTGATCCTTTCCAATTCATTATACTGACGTGTTTACATGTCTTACCTCTTTATAACACAGTAGACCCTTGGATTATAGACTCTCACACAACTCCATCGCCACTCAGAACCTAACACCATGAGGGCTTTGGGCGTAGACTTACCAATATTTGTCTGTAGAAGGAACATCATACACTTTAGATTTTTAGCCACAATTTCTAAATGCCAAGTGGAATAAATACTAGATACTAAATGGAAAAACAATAGTTGAGGGCGGAAGAACAAAGACACAACGAGGCTATGAGGGGTGTGTGTACTAGCTGTGTGTCCTATGTCTGAGAGATTTTTGTGGTGACAATAGTAATGACACTGATAATTTTAAAAGTGCCATTTAGTGTTCCAAGCTCTGCACTAAGAGATTTATTTTCAATTTAAACTGTATTAATACACCATGAGGTAGATTAGCCCCATTATATAGGTTAGAACACACAGCTCAAAGAATTTAAGGACCAGGCAGAAAACTTTACATAAATAAAAATAATTCTTGCAATAAACCTGAATTTTATATTCATTTTATATCTGAATAAACTAAACTTCAGAGAAGTTGATGATTTGACCGAGGTCATACCTATATCAAGTGTCAGAGCCAGAATTAGAAAGCAGGTATTTCTGGCTCAAAAATGCAAGTATACAAACTCAGAATTTTAGAGAATATTTACAAAGGTACTATGTCCTGAGCTATATTACAAAGGTACATAAAAGGAGCAGACCTGAAATGACCATACTCATTTAGTATATAAATTCTGATAAGTATATTATAAAAGTAAATAACAAAAGCTATCTCCTAACCTATTAGGAAAATTTGTGGTTTTTATTAACACTATGTGTTAATAAAACTATGTGACAGTGCTCTGCACAATCCCTACTCAATAGGTTTGTAGAATAATCACTATATCAATAAATTAGTGTGTGTGTATGTATATATATATACACATACATGGATAATTACATATACATTCATAATTTGCTTTTTGATAACAGCTTTACTGAGATATAATTCACATACCCTAAAATTCAACCTTTTAAGTGCACAATTCACTATCTTAGCAAATATTAGCAAAATCTGTTTCTATTTTTATTGTCTATTTATTATTGAGTTATAAGATTCTTTATATATTCTGGGTACAATTCTCTTATTATATATATGATTTAATATATTTCCATTCTGTAGGTTGTCTTTTACTTCCTTGATGGTCTCATTTGTAGCACAAACATTTTTAATTTTGATGTCCAATTCGTCAATTCATTTTTTTGCTTCCTCTTTGGTCATATATATTAAATCACTGATTCAAAGTCACAAATATTTACTTCTATTTTTTTTCTAAAATTTGTTTAGTTTAAACTCTTAAATGTAAGTCTATTTCAAGTTCGCATTCTGGTGCAGACAGGTATTAGTTGTCCCAATAACACAGTTAGAAAGAGTATTCTTACCCATTGAATGGCCTTGGCACCTTACTGAAAGTTGATTGACTCTATATGTGCGAGTGTGTTTCTGACTCTCAATTCTGTATGTTTGTTCTCACACCAGTGCCACACTGTCTTGATCACAGCAGCTTTGTAGTAAGTTTGGAAATTGGGAAGTATGAGTCCTCCAAATCTGTCCTTCAAAATTATTTTGGCTATTTTGGTTCCTTTGCATTTCCATATGAATTCTGTGATCAGTCTGTCAATTTCTAGAGTTTAAAAAAAAAAATCCCTGCTAGGGTTGTAATAGAACCTGTTTATGTGAAGTACTGGTAAATAAAATCTATCTATTTATATATATATTCTTTGGACAAATATTCAAGTGCCCACACTCATCTGGGCACCCTCTGGGTGGCAAATACGTATTAGTGAATAAAGTGGACGTGAGCTCTACCATCATGCAGCGTAATACTCGTTTGCACATTACTCAAATTCTGAAGTGAAAGATAAAGAAACAAGAAAAAAACAAAATATGTATATATTTGAAAGAGGGAGAGAGAAAGAGAGAGAGCATATAGCTCTCTCAGTGTGTACCACCGATGGAAAGCAAGCTAATGCAGCGAGAGCATAAGTAAAGGGAATGCCAGCAGGGACACGACGTTAAAGATGTGGGTGTGGGTTACATTTTCCAAGGCTTCTCAGTAATGGAAAGGAGCTTAAATCTGGAATGAAACAGAAAAACTACCAAAGGGCTTACAAAGGACCAGAGATGGTAAATTGACTAGTACACGGTTTTGCCAGTTAAGTAATTAAAGTAGTATTCACTACACTTTTTAAAATATTTGTCACCCGACTTCCGGAGAAGATGGCGGCTTAGTAAGACGCGCGGTTCTTAGCTCCTCCTCCAGAAAAGTAACTAAAGAAACAGAAACAATACGAAACAGCTCCCGGAGCCACAACAGAGTCCAAAAAGACAGCGTACCCCATTCTGGAACGGCTGAACGGGCAGGGAGAATCCACTGCGGTGAGATATCCAAGGGGCGCGCATTTTCCCGGCCGGGGCGGCTGGCGACTGGGGTCCCCTCCACGCACGTGGCTCCCCGGTCTGAGTGGGAACGTTGGATAGTGGGGCCCTCCCGCCACGCTTGGCGTCTCGGGCCAGCCGGGCAATTTGGACCGGCAGTCCCCCAAGCCACGGCGGCCGGCGACCCCCACCTCCACGCGCGGTTTCCCGGGCTGACTGCAAGATTCGGACTGGCCAGTTAAAGGAGCCACAGCATCTTTTACTGGTGGGCCCTGCAGACAGACGAGCACCACGAGTGCCACCTACTGGGCAGGAAAAGAAAAACAGCCCAGAGATTTCACAGAAAAACCTTTCAACCAGCCGGGTCCCACACCCAGGGAAATCTGATCAAATGCCCAGACACCAGCAGAAAATAATGGATGACGCTCGGAAAATTAAAGATATGGCCCAGTCAAAGGAACAAACCAATAGTTCAAATGAGATACAGGAGCTGAAACAACTAATGCTGAATATACGAACAGAAATGGAAAACTTCTTCAAAAACCAAATCAATAAATTGAGGGAGGACATGAAGAAGACATGGGCTGAACAAAAAGAAGAAATAGAAAATCTGAAAAAACAAATCACAGAACTTATGGGAGTGAAGGACAAAGAAGAAAAAATGGAAAAAACAATGGATACCTACAATGGTAGATCTAAAGAGACAGAAGCTACAATTAGTGAACTGGAGGATGGAACATCTGAATTCCAAAAAGAAACAGAAACTATAGGGAAAAGAATGGAAAAACTTGAGCAGGGGATCAGGGAACTGAATGACAATATGAAGCGCACAAATATACGTGTTGTGGGTGTCCCAGAAGGAGAAGAGAAGGGAAAAGGAGGAGAAAAACTAATGGAAGAAATTATCACTGAAAATTTCCCAACTCTTATGAAAGACCTAAATTTACAGATCCAAGAAGTGCAGCGCACCCCAAAGAGAATAGACCCAAATAGGCGTTCTCCAAGACACTTACTAGTTAGAATGTCAGAGGTCAAAGAGAAAGAGAGGATCTTGAAAGCAGCAAGAGAAAAACAATCCGTCACATACAAGGGAAACCCAATAAGACTATGTGTAGATTTCTCAGCAGAAACCATGGAAGCTAGAAGACAGTGGGATGATATATTTAAATTACTAAAAGAGAAAAACTTCCAACCAAGGCTTCTATATCCAGCAAAATTGTCCTTCAAAAATGAAGGAGAAATTAAAACATTTATAGACAAAAAGTCACTGAGAGAATTTGTGACCAAGATACCAGCTCTGCAAGAAATACTAAAGGGAGCACTAGAGTCAGATACGAAAAGACAGAAGACAGAGGTATGAAGTAAAGTGTAGAAAGAAGGAAAATCAGATATGATATATATAATACAGAAGCCAAAATGGGAGAGGAAAATATTATCCAAACAGTAATAACACTAAAAGGTAATGGACTGAATTTCCCAATCAAAAGACATAGAATGGCAGAATGGATTATGACCCAGCAATACCACTACTAGGTATCTACTCAAAGGACTTAAGGGCAAAGACACAGACGGACATTTGCACACCAGTGTTTATAGCAGCATTATCTACAATTGCAAAGAGATGGAAACAGCCAAAGTGTCCATCAACAGACGAGTGGCTAAACAAACTGTGGCGTATACCTACGATGGAATATTATGCAGCTTTAAGACAGACTAAACTTATGAAGCATGTAATAACATGGATGGACCTAAAGAACATTATGCTGAGTGAGTCTAGCCAAAAACTAAAGGACAAATACTGTATGGTCCCACTGATGTGAACCGACATTCGAGAATCAGCTTGGAATATATCATTGGTAACAGAGACCAGCAGGAGTTAGAAACAGGGTAAGATAATGGGTAATTGGAGCTGAAGGGATACAGACTGTGCAACAGGACTAGATACAAAAACTCAAAAATGGACAGCACAATAATACCTAAGTGTAATGTAACTATGTTGGAACACTGAATGAAGCTGCACCTGAAATATGGTTTTTTGTTTGTTTGTTTGTTTGTTTGTATCTTCTGTTTTTGTTTTTTTTCTTTTTCCTTTTTTTATATATATATATGTTATTAGTATTATTATTTTAATTCTCTTCTCTATATTAACATTCTATATCTTTTTCTGCTGTTTTGCTAGTTCTTTTCCTAAATCGATGCAAATGTACTAAGAAATGATGATCATACATCTATGTGATGATACTAAGAATTACTGAGTGCATGTGTAGAATGGAATGATTTCTAAATGTTGTGTTAATTTCTTTTCTTTTTTTTGATTAATTAAAAAAAATTTTTAAAAATTGGATAAAAAAATAAAAGCACATAGTAGATTCAGGAAAAAAAATAAATAAATAATAGAGGAAAAAATGTTAAAATAAATTCAGTTTGAAATACTAGCGATCAATGAAAGGGAGGGATAAGGAATATGGTATGTAAAAATTTTTTTTCTTTTTCTGTTTTTGTTTTATTTTTCTGTTGCCTTTTTATTTCTTTTTCTGAATTGATGCAAATGTTCTCAGAAATTATCATGATGATGAATATGCAACTATGTGATGATATTGTGAATTACTGATTATATATGTAGAATGGAATGAGCATATATTACGGATGTTTGTGTTTCTTTCTTGTAATTTCTTTTTAATTAATAAAAAATTATTTAAAAAAAAAAATATTTGTCACCCAAGGGAGGATTGTCACAGCTCTATGATGCTTTGACACCCACGATTTTGACACCATCATTTGAATATTTAATATGCTGTGCATTTCAGAGCTTAGAAGTTAAATGGATCTAGATTACTACAGTTTGTTTTAAGTCCAATTTAAAAAGCATTTGGATTCCCAAATTGGCACTTCTATTATTTTCTTCCACTGGTTTGATGTATATATTAAAGAACAATCTATGAGGAAAACCAAAAGCACACTTTTGCCACAGCTTTACATAGCCATAAAATTTGGACCATGGCATTCTACAACACTGACAAAAATTATAGGTTCTAATCTCAGAAGGAAATAAAAGCACTTCTTTCAAAAAGAAGTATGCTTGGTAATATAAAGAACATAAATTTAAAATTTACAGTGGTAAAAAAAATCACATTGTAAAAGATGGTACTGGCTAAATTTGATGGAAGGATAAGATTTGCCTTACAATATTCAGATATGGAAAATTAGGCCCAAGAAAATGGGACTTGATAAAAAATGTCATTAAAGTTGACAATGAGAGAAAGTATAAACGGTAAATTTGATTTATTAAAAAAGCTGAATGGTGGATAAAATAACATACAGCAAAATAAAAATGGAAGTACTTCAAGTGTTTTGCATTGAAAATGATTGCGGAATTAAATTGTATCATCATATATTTTCCAAGGAAGGGAAAAAAAAACTTTATTGATGAAAATTAATCAATAGTAGCATCTCCAAATTTAAGTATGTCTATTAACAAGTCCTTAGAGTCAAAAAAGCAAAGTCAAAATGTTAGTTTAAAATAGTGGGCTAGAAAAAAAATAAACAAATTAAAAAACAAAAAACAAAAAAATAGTGGGTTAAACACTCTGTCTCTTTATCCAGTTCTTAATGATATAATTTTACCACTGAAAAGTAATTTCTCATCCTGACAGTCTCTCCTGCTCTTATCACAATTGCCTGTAATTGTGTGGCTTAAAGTCGTTATTTGATTTGTCGGTTCCTGAGAATTCAAAATGAGTTTTAATGGCCTTGATTTTTTTCCCCCATAATGAGGGGGAAGGAAGTTTTCCTCTTTTTCTCACCATCATATCCACAGTGGCAAGCACAGTATCTGGCAGGTGGTGTACATTCAATGTAGAGGGGGGAAGGAAGGCTAAAAGAGGGAAGAAATAAGGGAATGAGGAAGGGAAGGAAGGAGAGAAGGAGGAACAGATAAAGGGTGGGAGGAGGAAAGATGAAAGCTCAGTGGGAAAGAGGCAACGTGGAATGTGGTTATCGATCCAGCTGAGTGAGAAAAATGATTGATAGGTGTGAGAAGGTTGGCAGTGAATAAGCACAGAGAGAGAACTCATCCACCTGGCAGAAAAAAGATAACAATGGTGTGGGAGTAAGATTAGATTGGCAGCAGAGGGAATTGAGTGGTGAGTCAGGTATTGAGAAAGAATTTTTCTGGTTGTCTTAATTACCTTAGTGAGATACCTAGAAAAGAATTGACATTTATTTAATTTAGCAAGTTTATGTTGTTGACTTATGCTACATCTAGCTCTATTTAAATCACAGTGAAGGATCCAGGAAAAGTAAAAGCCTATGACATCCTGTTGGATCATTAAACTTGCTTTATATTTTTCTGGAGAATTCATATTTTTGAAATTCATTATTTTATAGAATCAGTTCAGACCTGGAAAAATTCTAACTTTCGCCTGTCTAGAGTTCATTTCTACAACATGCCTTTAGCAAGTAGCAAGTTTGGAATTTCTGCTGAAATACTTCGGGGACAGATAACTTTCTCCCTATTAGGACAATTATTGCCTAATTTTAATGAAACAGGTTCTGAAAACTTGAGCTATCTGCATTCAAATCCTGTCTCTATCACTAAAAAAACTGTGTGACCTGGGCATCTTTTGACCATAGTGTATTTTATCTATCAAGTAGGAACAAAGTACATGCTTAACTCCAAGGACTGTTGTCAGGGTTCAGAGAATTAATATATGGAAAGAGCTTAGAACAGAGCCTGTTTTGTGTGTTTGGTTAATGACAGCTCTATATGTTGAACAGAATAAACTATATTCTTTCTGATACAGAGCAAAATTTGGTCCATATTACTTATAATAATGCATTTTAGTTTTACCTCTTTCTTTCTCCTAGGCCATATGAAACTTGAATTTCTGCTTTATGTGCACATCAGACTTCTAAAAATCATGTTGCTTCCTCTATCCTAAAATGCCCTGCTCCCAATATCAACTTGGTAAATCAAGATTATAGTGAATATTTAATATTATACCCTTTTCACGTAACATTGTATTATTCTGAAAAAAATATTTTAATAGCTGTGGAATGTTTATCATGTAGGTTTACTCTAATTTCTATAGTAATTTTTATTGTTGGAAACTTACAGTTTTCTTTGCTTGCATTGCTAATAAGATCATTCCATAACAATCTGACTCTATTTCCAATAATTTTCTCAGACCCAATTTCCATAAACAAAATTATTGTCTGTAAAGTATGAAAAACAGTTTTCTGTTTTGCCACCACATTCTCATCCACAACGAACATTGCTATTTTTCTCTTTACTAATTCAAGGCAATTTTAAATGACATTATACTTGATAAGTCTTTAAATTCTGGATTTAAAAAGTTAACCAAATTTCTTAATAGGGTTATTCACAGAGCTTTAACATGCACATTAGAAATATTAAGAGAGTAGACTGTACTGAGTGTATTCCAATGTAGTTGTCCATGAATATCTTTATTTTTTGTTGTGCAGAACGTATTTTGGAACATTCAGGATTGGAACTTTGGAATAATTCTGTGGTTGCAAAGAGCAGAAAAGGGAGTGTCTTAGGAAGGAACAAATCCCTTTCCTTGATCTTTTTTTCTGTCCTTGTTATGTGGCAACATTTTATAAGTGGAGCCCCAGATAGAATTTATGCCATGAACCTGAAGAATATTATTCTTCCTGCAGAATAATAAAAACGAAACAATCTAACACGTATGAAAAGGAAAAAAAAAAAAAGGCATTAGACAGAAGAGCTACACAAACACCTAAGGAAGTAAAAATTAGCATATGCTGGAACAATTATCTCTTAATTAAAGGTTTTCAGCTGGTCTCATGGGAACTTGGCAGCCTGAAAACATTACGAACATCTAGAAAACGTGAGCATATTTTCAAGAGAATATAAGACAATTTTAATGAAGACATTAAAATGACTGTAATTAAAGACTCTAAATGCAATCATCTCTCTAAAGTTGAGGAAGAAATTTTACAGGTGTGACTATATTCTGAATAATGAGAGACTAATGAATGAATTTGAGAAAAGATAGACCAGATCCAGTTTAAGTTCTAGGTTAGTGACTGTTCAAGTCTGCTAGTTGCTGGAATGCCATATACCAGAAAAAGAATAGCTTTTAAAACGGGAGATTTGTTAAGGTGCTAATTTATAGTTCTAAAGCTGTGAGAATGTCCCAATTAAAGCAAGTCTATAAAAATGTCCAAATTAAGGCACCAACAAGAGGTTACCTTCACTCAAGAAAGACTGATGAAGTCCAGGGTTTCTCTCTCAACTGGAAAGGCACATGGCAATGTCTGCTAGCTAGCTTTCTTTCCAGGCTTCTTGTTTCATGAAGATCTCTCGGGGATGTTTTCCTTCCCCATCTCCAGAGGTCTCTGTTGCATGGGCTCTGGCACTCGTCATTCTGAAACTTTCTCCAAATGCTTCCTCTTTTAGAGGATTCCAGTAAACTAATCAAGACCCACCTGAGATGGGTGGAGTTCCGTCTCCCTCTAATTAATACCCACAATTGGGTGTCACCACACATCTCTGTGGAGATAATCTAATCAAAAGATTCCAACCTACCTTATGGAATAGGGATTAAAAGGAATAGTTGCTCCTGTAAATTTGGATCAGGATTAAAACATGGCTTTTCTAGGGCACATCATCCTTTCAAACCAGCACACTGACAAACCTAGTGTACTGTGACACTAGGCAAACCCTTATACACTTTCAGTCACTTGAAAAATGGAAATAACAATGTTACCTACTTGAGCATCTCTGCAGTATGAAAACAGACTTTGCTGCATACTAACAACTGCAAATTTGAGGGATTTTTGTTATCTTCTGATCATACAGGCAAAACTGGGAGAAAGTAAGGGCACTTTTCCTTGGTATTTATTGCCAAAAGGTGGTTTTTGAAAGAAAACAATTACTTTAGACATGAGATTTGTTTTCTCCTTATTGAACCAAAGCAATATTGTCTGATCTTTCTAAATTCAATTATGGAAGTATTTGTGAAACACTTTCTTGTGTGTTCAAATCTGCATAAGTATCGAATTAATCTAGTTCTGGGTCTAGTTAAGGAGATACAGGTTTGACTCCTATCTTTGAGCTGTTTCTGGCTATGTGAACTTGACAAGTCATTTCACTTTTCCAGTCCTCTAGTACTCATTCATAAAAAACAAATCCTAATTTGTAGGGTTCTTGAGAGGATAAAATTAGATAAGTTGTGTTAAAAAACTTCATAAACTATAAAATATTTTCAAATGTTTGTAATTATTGCAAGGAAATTGGGAAAAAAAATAGATCTAGGCTTTAAAGGGGGATTTGAGTGCTTCTCCAAGGGGTACTGAATGCAGATCTGAAATTCTTTCCTTTCTCTTCTCTTATTTTTATTAACCAAACCTGTATCATTTCTTAACTTGCTTCTTCAAAGCTCTGTGATGGTAGAGAAATGACTAAATAACTAAACAATGGTGCTAAAAATTGCCAATGTCATAGTTTAATACATCCCCTGTGAAAGATACAATTTTCACACTGTCCTTCTACTAGAAGTAATATCACATTGTTCGCCATGCGACTGGCTCGGGCCAATGAAATGAGAATGGCTGTGTGCCAACTCCAACCAAGACCTCAAATGATGACATGTGTTCCCACTCTTTTTCTCGGGCTCCTGTGACCTGCCATGAGAAGAACATGCCCCAAGAAGCCTCTACTGCAAAGACAACATGGAGACCTGTGCAGTAGATCTGATTCCAACAAAGCTGATAGGAACATGTTAGGTGTATGTTCATTTTTTAAGAAACTGCCAAATCATTTTCCAAAGTAGTTGTATCATTTTGCATTTGCATCAACAACATTGGGGCATTTCAGTTGCTCCACATCCTAGACATGGCATTTTCTGTTTTTTGTTTTTGTTTTTGTATTTTTATGTTAGTCACTCAAATGGGTGGGTAGGAGTAGTTCATTTGTTGTTTTAATTTGCATTTTCCTGATGACTACATTTTTTTTCAGGTACTATTTATTCTCTGAAAATCTTCTATTGGGAAGTATCCAAATGTTTTTCCTATTTTTTAATTGATTGGTTGTCTTATTTTTGAATAGTAATGATTCTTCATATATTCTGGATACAAGCACTCAGAAAGATTTATGTATGTATGTTTGTATGCACGTCTCTTTGCATGTGTACTTTTCTATAGCTTCCTTTTGCATTTTTGTAAGTGTTCATTGACAAGCAGATGTTTTAATTTTTATGAAGTAATATGTATCATTTGTATACTACATGCTTTTCGTGCCCTTACTAAAAAACCTTTGCCTAAATAAGTTTCTGCAAAAAAGTTATATAACTAATAAATGAATTTAGTAAAGTTCCAGGATACAGATAAATATAAAACATCAATTATATTTATACGTACTGCAAATGAACATTTAGATATTGAAAGTAATTTGCAACTATGTTATTTATGATATGTGTAATTTAAGCAATCCATCTGTTCAATTTGTCAAATGTGCTAATATAAAATCATTTATTTGCATTCATTTATTATCTATTTTATGTATCCTTGCTTTTATTCCCAATATTATTAATGATCATCTCTTTACTTCTTGATTAGTCTGGCTAACGGCTTATTACTTTATTGACCTTTTCAAAAAGTAGCTTTTAGTTTAACTATTATCTCTATTGTTTGTCTATATTCCATTTAACTGATAGCTGCTCTTATCTTTATTATTGAAGCCCTCTACTTCCTCTGGATATATTTGTTATTTTTTCCTATATCCTTAAGTTAGGAGCATAGAACACTTATTTTAAACCTTTTTCTTCTTCTAATATAAGCTTTTAGAGCCATAAGTTTCACTCTTAGCGCTGCTTTCACTGACTCACAAATTTTTATATGTTCCGTTTCCATTGTCTTTCACTCCAAAATATATTCAGAACTCAAGTTTTTCCTAGTTTCAAAGTGATTTGTCAAATTTCCCAATATTTTTGGTTTTTCTTAATGCCTTAACATTGTTTTTTTAATTTAATGCAATTTTATTGAGATATATTTACACACTATACAATCCATCCAAAGTATACGAACAATGGCTCACAGTATCATCACATATTTGTGTGTTCATCATCACAATCAATTTTCAAATATCATTGATTTTTAAATTATTTCTCTTGTGGTTATGGAACATAAAGTCACTGAGATGCCTTTACTGATATTCTATACTTCCCCGTAAGTTTAAACATCTGAATTTTCAATCTGAATTGTCATCTGGTGGAAATTTTCTTTCAGACTGAAAAGCTTCCTTCTTCATACATTATAGTAATGGTTTTCTTGCCGTAAATTCTCTCCATTTTTTTTTTGTTATTTGAATATATCTTTATTACATTTCCATTTTTGAAGAACAGTTTTACTGAATATAGAATTCTTGATTGACCTATACTTTCTCACGTTCCCAGCTCTCTGAATATGTCATTCTCATGACTTTTGGACTCCTCTTGTTTCTGCTGGGAAGCCACTAATTAATCAAACAATTTTTCCTTCTAATGTATCTTCCTTTTCTGGATTATTTCAAATATTTTCCTTTCTTCTGTTTGATTCTGAGGTGCCTTGGTATCATTTTCTTCGTGGTTATCTTGCTTTGAGTTTGTTAATCCCCTTGAGTCTATAAGAAATGTGTTTTGTGTCTGTGTGTTTTTAACAAACTTGGGATGTTTCCAGTCATCATATCTATAAATATCTTTCTGTCCCTTTCTCTCTCTTTTCTGCTTCTGAAATTCAATTACATACATTGGACTACCATGTTTTGTCTCCCAAATCTCTGAAACTCTATTTATTCTATGTAAATTTTCTTTTCTTTTTTCTTTAGACTGCTTAATTTCAATTGATTTATCTTTAAGTTCACTGATTTTTTTCTTCTCCCACCTTTAATATTAGCTTTAGCCTTTGGTACTTTAAAAAAAAAATTAGGTTTTATACTTTTAAGTTCTAGAATTTCCTTTTTTAAAATAGTTTTTATTTATCTGTTGAGTTTTCCTATCTGCTCAGAATTAAGACCATAGTCTTTCATTACTTTAACATAAATTTCTTTATTTTAGCATATTTTAATAGATGCCTTGCCTTTGCTAATTTAATGTCTAGACCCTTCAGAATTACACAGAAAGTAGCAAATGCAAAAGTCTGAAATGATGTCCCTCTGTACTTCAAGATTTAAGTCTTTTCTGATCTCCTCTTTTTAAATTTGGTCCCCTTGGGCTTCCCCCCTCACTTGCATAGTAGACAGCCAGAGAGGTAGACAAAGTTCATGCACAGATTGTATGTCTCCTCCCATTACACAGTTCTCTCACTTCTAGGATATCATCCAGCCCTGAAATATGTCCTTGTCACCTCAAGCTGATAGGGCTGTAGTTTTCTAGTGCTATCACCAGAAGACTGGGTAACACTCTCTGTCAAAATAAGTCACAAACTCATGTTTTTTGGCTGATGCAATTGAAGTACTTCAAGAGAAAACTTTTTCCTGTTCCATTTGTTTTTGTCTCAGTGATGTTAAATAGTTTTTTTTGTTTTTTTTTTTGGTTTAGATATTAAAACTATCTTTTTTGGGGTTTACTGCTGACTTAACTCTACCACCATTACCAGAATTACCTTCAATATTTCCATTTAACCTAAAACATTTAAAGATATTTACATAGGACCAAGGTCTTTTTTTTGTTGTTGTTCCCAGCCTTCTGATTATATTTAGGTGATAATTTTTGCAAGAACCATACCCATAACTGATTTTTGCTGATGTCCAGCTTATTTCTTTGAAATGGAATAATAATTTATAATACTTGTGAAGCCATCAGAATGCCAAATCCTATATATTTATGGTTCATTTGCATGAAATGGTTAAAATTGCAAATACTTTGTGCTTCATCATTGTAGACTTTCCAAAGCATGTTGGAGATAGTTGCTGTGTGGTGTGTTGGGCTAACACAGCCTCAGGCAAAACAGAGATTCTTAACAAATGACCACCTTAAACACAGCACAAAAGGACAGGGGAAGAGGTCCCATGATGGCCAGGCCCCCAGGGAGGTTAACATCTCAGGTCAGGATGGATGGATGGCAGCTTTGTGCACCCAGTTTTGCACTGGAGAAGAAGGACACTTGTGCTGCCCGAAAAATGGGTATTTATATACCCCAGGGGGAGGGGAGCCTGCCACTGATAGTTCCCACCTCCATAAGCAGTTAGAACTGCTGGTTTCTGGTCTGGGATTCAAGGACGCTCAGCCTGTTTCATTGGACTTACAGTCTGCACCAGACTGCAGAATAGAAACATCTTACAACATCTGCACACAATCAAGCAGGAGGGGAAAAGGAGAGGATAGGCAAGGGCTGGGAGGTGGCTGCTAGGTAGGTCCTGTGACTTCCTCAGCAAGAACTCAAAATACTTTATTTGCATGCTTATATATTATCAATTTAAAATTTTAATTAAATCCTATAATTATAATGCCAAGTACAGCCATGCAAATAATTTTGGATAAATGTACCTGAATCTTGGTATGCAAACAATTCTTTTTGCAGGAAAAAATGTGCGGGCATCCTAGAGAGTAGTCTACCCTGAAAGTTCAATGTCTTAGGCATCAATCAGTATATTTTACAGAGGAGATGGAGGGAGATGGTTAATTGAATGAGTGGGTTAAGTAGAAGTTCATTCAGAGAGCTTCTGGGGTGGGCCAGGGTGGCTCAGCAGGCAGAGTTCTCACCTGCCATTCCAGAGACCTGGATTCAATTCCCAGTGCCTGCCCATGCCAAAAAAAAAAAAAAAAAAAAAAAGCTTCTATTCTATAATCCTCTCTATTTTACATCTGAAGAATATGGGGTTCAGAGAGAATGGCAATTTTCTCAAGGTCATATAGCTGGTGAACATAGCTGGTGAGTATTAAACATGGCACTGGAATGCAGGTCCTCTTCCTGATCCTGGGATTCTTCTATATATTACATTTTTCTAAAAGCCTATTTTATATTCTGGGTCTTCTTTTGTTGCAAAATGCTCTTTTTAAGTCACCACAGAAAAAATATGCCTAAGAAACTTGAGGTATTTTTTCTAATTCATAATGTTCAATTACTCAGCAAGTTTTTGAAGTTCATTCTATTATAGATTAGATTTTTAAAATACCACCAGGGACCCTGTAATGCAACTGAATTGCATCTACCTTCGTGAGGTAATTGATTGAATGAAAAATTTTTCAACATAATCTAGTTAAACGAAAATTGAACCTTACAGACCTTGGCCTTTCCAATTCCTCTGCTATACTGAAAGCGAGCCAAGCCACTCATTTCCTTTTACCTACTTATTTAAACATGTTTTTAAATTGCTAAGCAAAACCTCCATTTGGCTGAATAATTTTACAGATTTTACCTGGGAAAATGTAATAACAACAAAATTAGTTCCCTGGGTTATTAAATTTTGCTTCTCATTTATCCCTAGGTTCTACAATATTAAAAGGGTATATATGTATATCTGTATCTATATCTGGCTATCTATCTATGATCTATGTATATGAACCTTCATCTTGCCTTTTGTATAACCATGAAAACAAAACATGCGTAAAAGTCATTGAGTTCTTGTGTAACTAATGAAATATCAGTGGCTTAAAACTACTCTGGAGGTCACTCTTACACAAGCTTCAAGAAACTACTCTGAGTCAAGAAACTACTCTGGAGGTCACTCTTACGCAAGCTTCAGTTAGACATTGCTGCCTATCATAACTTGCCAAACCCCAACCAAAACCATTCCAGTCAATCCCAAAAAACACCTAGGGAAATATATAAGATTCTCCAAAGTTTCCATGCACTGGTGCAACTTTCCAGAAACCTCCAACCTCCAGATGGGTCCCTGGACCAGATAAATCCTGATACCTAGAGAGGCCAGCCTATCTAGAATATCAGCTAGTTCCATCTCCCAACCCCTTGTTATTGACAGCCCTTCCAACATGAAAAAGGTAGAATGGGCTTAACCCAAATACCCCTAAAGTGTGAGAGAAAGATCAAAGGTGATGGTGGAGTTATATAGAAAAGGTAGGGTTTAACAAATGAGCGATTGTTGAATCATTATATTGAGATTTCTTTTAGTCTCCAGTATCTTAGAGCAGTTAGGAGTAAAAACCTAAAATTGTGGAATCGTAACCCATACAAAACTCTGAAACCTGTTCTACAATTAATTGTTACACTGTGCTTTGAAATTTATTGCTTTATTGTATATATGTTATTTTTCACCAAAAAAAAGTCTACTGTGATGATAAAAAAATATTTATTCCTTCTAGCCTCCTATGTTCTGGAGCACCTAGAAGGAAAAATCTGAGATTATGATATGGTAGCCCATGACAAATACTGGGATCTGTCCTGTAACTACTTGTTGAATAGTGCTTTGAAGACTATTGCTTTTTTCTTTCTTTGCTTCGTATATACGTTATATTATACAATTTAAAA
This sequence comes from Tamandua tetradactyla, assembly GCF_023851605.1. Lineage (NCBI taxonomy): Eukaryota > Metazoa > Chordata > Mammalia > Pilosa > Myrmecophagidae > Tamandua > Tamandua tetradactyla. The sequence continues at coordinate 62,426,165 of NC_135334.1, read as the reverse complement.
ATTTAAAAAGAAAAGTCTGCAAGTTCTCCTCAACCAAGACTCCTGTATTCTGTAAACTGTCACTCATGGAGCACAAAATATTCATAAATTCTTAAAATTGGAAGATATTTTAAATGTCATTCATTCCAATAGCTTCCAATCTAGTACTTCCATATATCTAGTGATCCTGTAGTTAATATCAGGATTCTGAGAGTTAGTTTCAAATTTTCAAAAAAAAATCCTAAATCATAAAAATCACACATTTAATTTATTTAAGGTTCATAAGATTGAAAAAAAATCAAGATTATTTTGGCTGAATTTTTTTAGCAATGTAGAGTGGCAACATGAAAATTTGGGTTATTGTTGATAGTAATTTACAAGTTCAATCTTATAAAAACAATCTTTCAAAATATGGGATGGAAAGAGTAGCAAAAATGTTATCTCCTAACATACTGCATTCATTTTATAAGGAAAAGAACTGAGAAAGGACAAAGATGACAAATGCCTTATTTAAGGTAACAAAATAGTTCAGTTCTGAAACCAGGGCCACATTTATCTGATGTATTTACCTGAAATTGCAATTGATTACCAGAAATAATTCCACACACATGCTCCCTACCTCTTCAATGAGCAGTGTACGTATTGGTGCCGTGTACGTGAGATCACTGGCAAGATTTTGAAAAACGTATGTGCTCTCTACCTGGATGATGGAATATGAAGTGAAGTGGGGATCTGTCATTATGCTAATCCAAACTAATATTTTTGTCACTCAAGCATTCAAACTAAATTTAAGATATAAATTAAGGTGAGTAATTTATGCTATAAAAATGTAGGATCATTCCTGGAAATGATGTTCATGCATTCCCTGACTTCCATGGATATACTATTATTCCCTGCCCGCTTCGTTTCACATCAGATATAGAGAAGAGTTATTCATCCTCTACTGATGGCACATTATCACCACTGCTCCCACTACAGACCATAAATTGTTTTTTATTTTTAATCCCAGATTACCATACACATTCCCTCTTCCCCAATGGATACCCACTGCAATTTTTTGACTACATGTGTTTAAACATGCATGTATCCCAGTAAAATACATAGTGTTGATATATACATATTTAAGGTCCTTTTGTAAACATTTTTAACTGAAGTATAACTTACATACAGGAAAGTGCTACATCATCACTAAATGATCACAAAATGATGAATGAATTATCACAAAAAGAACACAGCCATGCAATTACTATCCAGCTCAGGAAAAAGAATGTTACTTACAGGCTAAATGGACTCCTTTGCTTCCTTCTAATTTCTAACTTATTTTTCCTCCCCCCAAATAACCACTACTCTGATTTCTAATGTAATGTAGTGACTTTGTATGGATCTGGAATTCTCATGGTGAGGAATTTTCTAATTATAGGAAATTATTTCTTTGATATTTACAGGACTATTCAAACTTGTTTTCTTATGTCAGAAGAGTTGTGTTGTTCTCAAAATTTTGCATGGTAATAAATTGTTCATAATATCCCCTTACTTTTAATGCCCATAAGTTCCATAATGACATCGACTTTTCATCCTTGATGTTGATTATGTATCTCTTTTATCTTTCCTTTATTAATTCTTCCTTATCATAAGATTTGTCTGTTTATTTAGTTAATTTTGTCAAACAACCAACTTGAAGCTTTGCTAATATTCTGTTCTGAAGTTTCACTTAATTTATGCTTTTCTCTTTTTAATTTCTTGTCTTCTGGTTTTTTGGTGGGCCATAACATTGTTCTTTTGATAATTTCCTGCAATAGGGACTTACATAATTGATTTTCAGCCATTTTTATTTCATTATTCATGCATTTAAGGCTATACATTTTCCTCTAAGCTCCTATTATACTTTTTATCTAAGTTTTAATATGAGTATTTCAATTATGACTCAATTTAAATTATTTTTGTGAGTCTTGTTGAGGGGTTATATCCTAACACTGATGGTGAGACTTTGTAATGTTTTTCTTTTGTGAAGGGTGTCAAATTATAATAAATATTGAACCATTACCTTGGACTAAGCACTGGATTAGATGTATTACTATGATTTTCACACAATTCTGTGTGGAAGGTGGCTTTATTCCAACTTTAAAATGTACATTATTAGAATTCACAGTCATAGTGATCCAATACTTTTTTACAAGCTTAGATCATCTTTCTTTATTTTCTTTTCATAATTTTATCTTTTAATGTACTTTTAAAAGAATAGTTTTGGTTCTACAGAAAAGTTGCAACTGTACCACATATATTCCCATATACCTCACACCCATATTCCCTGTTGTTAACATCTTACATTAATGTAGTACATTTCTTACATTTAATGAAGAATAATGTTACATTACTGTTAACTGAAGTTAGTACTTGATTCAGATTTCCTTAGTTTTTATCAAATATCTTTTTTTTCTGTTCCAGGATTCCGACCACATTACAATTGTCATGTCTTCTTAGGTTTCTCTAGACTGTGACAATTTCTCAGACTTTCCCTGTTTTTGATGACCTTGATAACCTTCAGAAGTATATCAGGTATTTTATGGAATGTCCTTCAATTGACTGGGTTTTCTTTCTGATGACTAGACTGAGATTATGAGTTTCAGGAGGAAGACCACACTGATAAATTAGCTATGTAGATACATTTCCTTCAAAGATAGAGTATAATTGCCCACTCAATAAGTGTGAGTTGTTAATAGTGACTTCTTTCAAAAGAATACAGTATGGAAAGGGGGGAAAGAAGAAGACCTTTGCTGGGGAGAAACCTGACAGACATTATCCTAGCCTGCTGACCAAGGGTAACATCTTCTAAGTCACCCTGATAATGATGAGTCATATTGATAGCTTGTAGCCTCAAAATGGTGTGATGAACGTGCCATTCTCCTATTTTTAATTAAATATAAAATTAATTATTAATGTTTTGTTGTTTTAGAATTGATAGTGTAAACTAGCGTGATTTTTCAAGGAAGTCCTTTGTGAAGTCATACTTTATGAGAACTTCTGATTGTCAATTGCAAACCAAACAAGAAAATTAGTCTCATTGTATATTTGCAACCCATTCATTCATTTATCACACAAAATTACAGAGCACCTAATATTTGCCTAACATCACCCAAAATGACCCTACACAAATATGCAAACAAGACACAATTTTGTCGCATGGAATTCAAGCTTTATCTGAAGGAAACAGATTTAGGGCTAAACATATCAAAGCAGTAGTGAGGTAGGATTGAAAAGCAGGGTGATTCATTCTGTTTGGGAGGCATCAGAAAGAAGTGGTCTTTGAAGAATGAGCAAAATTTCAATAGAAGGCTAGAGAAAGGAGTAGAAACAATGGTACAGAAGTATCAAAGCTCTAGGTGAGTAGTTTATATGTTCATGGCATATAAATGGTGCACAAGGATGTATTGAAATCATAATCGTTTTTCTTCACCTTATTTCTCAGACCCTGTCTTTTTCAAAATGTAAACTCCACTCTTAAAATTTCCAACAGCAGTCATTAAATTAACATCTGACCAGAATTTTAACACATATAGCAATGCAAGCTATTGAAATAAATGTTATAGCTTTAAAAATGACTCTTTTGATGAGGAAAATATATAATTCATAATCTTCACCACGTATCTTTTAATCAGAGCTCATTTAATCCTGACCACAAACTGTCATGTGTTTTTGAGACCCTCTATCAGTATCTGCAAACACAAAATGTAATAAAATGAACAAGTGCCAGCAAACAGTCTTTCTAACCATCAGTTTCCAGATTTATAATAATTGTGAATACATGTATATAGCACATCTCAAAACAATCCTATAAGAAAAATAGCATGGCTATTAAAACTGTTTCCAAGTCAAGAATGAACAGTTAATAAAGATTAGGGATACAAAGAAGGAGGATTTCGCTTTCAAAATAACCCTCAAGGAGTGTTATAAGAAGTGCAAGGCTTTCTGAATGACCCCACAAATTATAACACCTTTTCTTTTGCTGAACAAGACCCTTGAAATGGTATTTTGTCATTATTCAATAGCTTTCTTGTCAATGTCACCACTCATTGCTCTGTTCTTTAAACTGGCATAAAACCAAACCAATGCTCACAGCTCCCAAGCCAAATTCCAGTATGTTGAAAGTATTCCTTTTGAATTAGTTTTCTATGGCCACATAACAAATTAGCACCAAGGTAGTGGCTTAAAATCCATCCATTTATTATCTCACAGTTTCTGTAAATAAGAAGTCCTGGAAGGCTGTGTAGGCTGGATTCTCTGTTCAGGGCTTCACAGGGCTAAAGAATCAAGGAGGCAGCCAAGCCTGCAGCTCCAGCTAGGCATGGAGTCCTCTTCTAGACTCAATGGTTGTTAGAGGATTCATTTCCTTCTAGTAGGAGGACTAAGGTCCTCACCTTCCTTCTAAGTGGCAGCTGGAGACTGCTTTCGCCTCCTAGAGCCTGCCTGCAGTTCCTTGGCAGGTAGCCCCATAGGCAGTTCACAGCATGAATGTTTGGTTTTTTCCAGAAGAGCTGGAACATATCTCTCTGACTTCCTTTTCTGTGACAGCTGGAGAAAACTCTGCTTTTAAAGGGCTTTTCCCTAATTCTAAATAAACTGATTTGGGACCTTAATCACCTTTGCAAAATCCCTTCATTAATGTTTAAATAAATAATTGGGAGGCCCACGCCCCACAGCAGCCGAACCGCCCGCCCTCCTTCTCCCCCCTCTTTCTCCGCCGGCCCGCCGCGCGGCGCCCACGCCCCGCAGCAGCCGAACCGCCCGCCCTCTTTCTCCCCCCTCTCTTCCCCCTCCTGCTCCAGCGGCTCTCCAACCAGCACGGTGCCCTCTTCCCCCGCCTTCACCGGCTCCTCCGCCACCAGCCTCGACAGCCTTGCCGCCCTCACCTTTCCTCCTCCAGAACAGCTACTGGGGGAGTGGAGATAATACAGAGCAGCTCCCGGAGCCACGAGGGAGATCAAAGGGATGGCGTACCCCATCCTGGAACGGCTGACTATCTGGGAGAACCAGCTCCGGTGAGATCACCAAGGGGCATGGGCTTTCCTGGGTGGGACGGCAAGCGACCGGAGTCCCTCCCTTCCACCTTCCCAGGCCAGCTGGTAGAATTGGACAGGCGGTTCCCTTAGGCCGCGGCGGCTGGTGCCCCCACCACGCGAGGCCCCCCGGACCAACTGAGATAGTTGGGTCACAAATCCCCAGACTGCAAAGAACAGTGACCGGGGGATCCCTTCCAAACACGTGACTCCCCCGTCTGGCTGGGAACAGTGCACTCTCCCGGACTGCGACAGCTGGCGCCCTCCCGCCACGCTTGGCGCCCCGGGCCGACTAGCTAATTCGGCCGGATGCTCTCCCGTGCTGCGAAGGCCGGTGACCCTCCCTGCATTCGGAACCCCAGGCCGGCTGGCATTCTTCCAAGACGCTTCGGCTGCCGAACCTCCCCTACAGCGAGAATTTTCCAGAGTTAAAGGACCCACAGCAACTTTCACTGGTGGAACCCGTAGACAAACGTGTGCCACGAGCGCCACCTACTGGGCAGGATAAGAAAAACAGAACCCAGAGATTGCATAGAAAAATCTTTCAACCTGTGGGGTCGAACACCCAGGGAAATCTGACTAAATGCCCAGACGCCAGCAGAAGATAACGGATCACGCTCAGAAAATTGAACATATGGCCCAGTCAAATGAATAATTGGGAGAAGATGTTTGTACAACAGGGGCCAGGAAACAGGAGGAGCCATCTTAGCCATACCCTCATTTGGCTTTGCTGCAAAAGGGAAAATATTTCCTAAGCTACACTGCCTGATCTAACAAAATCAATGCCTGTGTTTCCTACCTTTACTTGGTAAGCTCACTCCACAGATTTGGTTTCAAACTTTGATTCTTTTGCTGAGTAACAACATGATCAAGGGAAATTTATTTTAAATCCATCAATGTGCTGCTTATTCCCCATCTATAGGTTGTGGTGAGAAAAAAAAATGAGATGAAAGAAAAAGCACCTAGTTCAGTGCCTGAATCATTTTAAGTCAAAGACTATTCAACTGGGTGGGCCATAGTGGCTCACTGGCAGAGTTCTCACCTGCCATGCCGGAGACCAGGGTTCGATTTCTGGTGCCTGCCCATGTTAAAAAAAAATAGCTATTTAATTGATATCAGCAAATATTACAGAATGTCTATATCTTGGAAGTAAACTTGTGAGCAAAACAATCTTTTCTGTGCCCACATAGAACTATATATTGAGGAGTTAGATATTAGACAAATCAACGTAAACTATCAATTACAATTGCAATATGTGTTACCAAATAAATAAATAAAGTTTGGAGAAGTGAGAGAACCAAAGGAAAAGCCCAGATCCCAGCTTTCTTTTCTAGCGCCTTTATCACTGAGCCATCATGAATGGCCTCAAAAATCTGTAAATCTTGCTCCAAATTGACTAGCATATGAACAGAATGACATTAATCCAGCTGAAATCTCGTTTAACAGGGGCTATTGCCTAATGACAAGCCTGAGCAAAAGTCTTGACTGAAGATGGGGAAGTAGTGACAACAGCTCTTTTCAAAAACGTTTTCATTGATGACCTTTTGTTCTTGTTGGAAATTGGTATTTAATAACCACTGAGCCCAGGATAGAGAAGTGGAAGCTGAATAACTCAGAGTAGGTTAAAAGCACATTAATTTCATCTGTATATTTGAGGAAGGCATTTTGGATCCTGGCTTAAAATCAATTTGTCTCTGTTTCAATTTTCATGAATAAAATGCTTGGTCACTGTAATAAAAGCAAGTTTTTGATACATTTCTAAATTTTCTATAGTTTTTTTAATATATCAGTTAGCAGCGAGAAGTGGAAGAAAGAGACTGGAGGGATTAGACCTCTCTGCTAGTAATAAGAAAGAGAGCTTCAATATTAGAAAAAATATGAGCTAACAGAGCAAGAAACATAGTCAAATATGATATATATTTGTCAGGGGTGGGAGCCTAGAAGAAGTCATCACTAAGGCTTGTTTAGGATGGGGATCAAATTAGATGTGTGCTGCACCACACAGTGGACCCTAAATTAAGCCATGTATTATAATTAATAATATAATTACTAAAATTTTACAATCATCAATTGTAACAAATGTATCACACCAGTTCAAGGTGTTAGTAACAGGGTGGTATATGGAAATCCTGTATCTTATGCATGATTGGTCTGTAAGCCCACAACTTCTGTAATTAAAAAAAATGAGATATGCATGAGGTATACAGTGGCTGGGGATGAAGACCCATGATTTGCACACCTGAAGTTGCACTCTGGGGGCTAGGATTCATCACAACATGATGGGCTACTTCGCTTCTGCCTTCTCTACAGACGTTCCAAGCAGGCTCTTAAAATTTGACTATCACATTGTCATACATATCAAGGTAAAAAAAAAAAAGAGCTCAAAGGATCTCAAGGTGATAACTATTGAGTAAAGCTCAGCAAAATGTGAATGATGAAAAAAAAGTGTTCATTAGTTCTCTATTGATGTATAAACAAATTACCACAAATCGATCAGCTTGAAACAACACCCATTTATTATCTCACTGTTTCTGTAGATCAGAAAGCTGGCACAGCTTACCTGGGTTCTCTGTCTGGGCTGTTACAAAGCTGAAACCAATGTGTCACCAAGGACTGCATTTTCATCTGGAACTTGGGGTCCTCTTCCAAACTCATTCAAATTGTTGGAAGAATTCAGAGGACTCACATTTGCTAAGCAACTGAGGGCTTCCTCTAGTTGCTTAGCAAATCTCTGCCAAAAGCCAGCCAGAAAATGGGCTCAGTCCTATAACTACAAGGTCGTCTCACAACATGGTGGCTTGATTTTTCAAAACCAGCAGGGGAAGCTCACTCTCATCTACTAGGTCAGAGTCTTATATAATGTACTAAATCAAGAGAATGACTATTACATTATATTCACAAGTCCTGACCACATGCAAGGCAGGGGATTTCACAGGACATGTATATCAGGAGGTGGGAATCTTGGTGGTCATCTCTATGTTTAGCTTCATAAAAAACACCACCAGCCAAACCTTTTTCCAAAGTAATTGTATCATTTTACACTCCCATGAGCAATATGTGAAAGATCAAATTATTCCACAGCCTCCGCGATATTTAGTGCTTTTTAGTTGTTTGTTTTTCATTTTAGCCATTCAAGTAGGTGTGAGGTAGTAGATCAATGTAGTTTTAACTTCCATTGCCCTGATAAGCATTTTTTACTTATTTTTATTGATATATATATATATATATATATATACAATCAATTGTTCAAAATATCATCATCAAACTGTGTATTTATCATTAATATTGACTTTTTTTTCCTTTTTTGTGAAAAATAACATATATACAGAAAAGCAATAAACTTCAAAGCACATCACAACAATTAGTTGTAGAACAGATTTCAGAGTTTGGGTATGGGTTACAATTCCACAATTTTAGGTCTTTACTTCTAGCTGCTCTAAGATACTGGAGACTAAAAGAAATGTCAATGTAATGATTCAGCAGTTGTACTCGTTTGTTAAACACTACCTTCTCTATATAACTCCACCATCATCTTTAATCTTTCTCCCACTCTTTATTTGGGCTTTGTCCATTCCAATTTTTTCATGTTGGAAGGGGCTGTTGATAATATGGGATAGGGGGATGGAACCACTTCATATTCTGGAAAGGCTGACCCTTCTGCATTTCAGGACTTATCTGGTCCAGGGACCCATCTGGAGATTGTAGGTTTCTGGAAAGTTATCCTAGTGCATGGAACCTCTGTAGAATCTTGCATAACAACCTAGGTGTTTTCTTGATTAGCAGGAATGATTTTGGTTGGCTTGCCGTAGCTTGCCAAACCCTATACAAGGGTCTAACTGAAGCAATAAGAGTGACCTCCAGAGTAGCTTCTCAACTCTATTTGAATTCTATAAGCCACTGATACCTTATTTGTAATGCTTCTTTACCCACTTTTGGTCAGGATGGCTTTGTTGATCCCACGGTGCCAGGGCCAGGCTCATCCCTGGGAGTCATCTCCCACACCATCAGGGAGACTTTCACTCCTGAATGTCATGTCACACATATGGGGGAGGGCAATGATTTCACTTACACAGTTGGGCTTAAGGACAGAGAGGCCACATCTGAGAAACAAAAGTGGTCCTCCAGAAGTAACTCTTAGGCATATCTATAAGAAGACTAACTTTTCTGCTACATATATAAGTTTTACAAAAGAAAGCCTGAAGATCAAGGCTTTGGCCTTGAATAAACATTTTTAATAGGAATTTTTACCCATTCATATATCATTTGATGTAAAGTTAGAAAATGTCAGTTCATTATAGGTCCACTTTTAATTAGGTTTTTATCTTTTTATCACTGAGTTTTAGGAGTTCTTGATATAATATAAAGATATATTTATATATATTTATTTTTATATACTTATATATATTTATTGTTTGTGTATATATGCACACACATTACGACTTTGTATGTTTTGCAAATAGGTTCTAATTTGTGGTTTGTCTATTCAGCATTTGAATATTCATGTTTTCATGAACAGAAATTTTTAACTTTGATGTAGTCAACCTTATAAACTTCTTTTATGATTATTGGGACTTCTCTGATTTCTAAGAGACCTCAAGATCTTTAACTTCTCTGAGGTTACAAAGTGACTTTCCTATGTTACTGTTTAAAAACCTGAATTTTAGCTTTCTAGGCTTAAATTTTATGTATGGTATGAAGAAAGGTTGAAGTGTCTAAGCAATGGCTCGCATGTTTCCTATATTCCTGAATTCACTGGTTATCAATTCCCCCCTCAAGATCATGCAGTCACACTGACCTTCAAGGATTCCTCAACCCATTCAACTTTCATCACCAGACTTAGGTGCTTGCTGTTCTGAGTCTTGAATGTTCTTCCTAAATCTCTGCTTCACTGGCTCAACTTATCATTCGAACCTCAATTCAAATTTTACTTCCTCAGAAAGACCTGGTCATGCAATCTAAGGAAACCATCCACCCACTAACATTCCTCCAATATGTGATCATTTGTGCTGTGGTGCCATGTTTTCAAGCAATGAAAAAGAAAAAGAACTACAGTTTATAGACACTGTCTGCACAAAATAAAACATGTACAATATGCAGTGGAGAGAAAAAGGGACACATTTTAGATATGGATAGAACTGAATTTGAATAAACACTTGAAGTTACAGGGCGGGCCACGGTGGTTCAACAGGCAGAGTCCTCGCCTGTCGTGCCGGAGACCTGGGTTAGATTTCTGGTGCCTGCCCATGCAAAAAAAAAAAAAAAAAAAAAAAATTCGAAGTTACAATAAAGAATTCATAGGTACTTGTGGCTACATTAAATTGAGCTAAAGGTAATAATTTCTATTTTGCAAAGTGGTTATGGAAATTAGATGGGACAAGATAATTTTAAAACATACTTCAGAACCCGCTATATATTAGGACTAACAAATTATATAGTTTCTTTCTTCCCTCGCATAGTCCACTATACATTAAATGACACTGCTGAGTAAAAGAATTCCTCGCCTGCTCACAACACATATTTCAATTCATTTTTCAGGTACGGACTTCAAAAACAGGAAAGATATAATCAAAGATGCTACTCTTCTCAGGGAGGCAGAAACAGTGAACAGAATAGCAGAAACAGTGAAATTTAAACCTCTGCATATTCAGGATTCTCTATTTGTTTAATTCTTAATTCCTGACACATTTCCACTCCTAGAGTGCAGGCAACTCTAGGTTCTCAAAAGCAGATCATATAATTCCAACCACCTGTCACTTAAACCAGTGGAGATTTAGTAATATTTTTGCTACTGTAAATAGAACCATCATGGCATCAGGTAAGACAGGGCCCAACTTATAATGGCCTCAGCACACTGTCAGTACTTACCTTCTACAGTCTTCTTTTCATTTCTGCACAAATAGAAGAGATACAGCAAGTAAAGGGAGCTCAGAGGCTGTTGCTCTAATAGTTAATGAAAAAGACATATCTATAGATCTAGCATCTTTAGTGGTTGTTTATAGTTCTTTTTTTGAAATTATATTTACATACAATGAAATGCACAAATCATAAGTGTTCTACCATCCAGTGAGTTAATACAAATGTATAATACCCACACAAGTATAAATATATAGATTTGTTCTATCATCAAAGTAAAATTTCCCTTGTAGGTCTTCTAAAATATTTCTACCATAGACAATGTGACTTTTCTGACTTTTTTGTTGTTACCATATCATAGCTCTACTTGTGTGTGGCTTGATTTTTTAGGATGATATATGTGAGGTTCATTCATCTTGTTTCATTGGTTTTAATATCTAAGTAGCATCCTATAATGTGAACATAAGAAAACTTGGTTTTCAATTCTCCTGTCAATGCAATGTTTCCAGTTTTGGTTATTAGGAATAAAGTTGCTATGAATATTGCTGCAAAAGTACTATTTGGACACAATTTTCTTTCTCTTAGTTAACACCTAAGAATAGAATTGCTCTGTCAAAGGATGTGTGTATGCTTAACTCTATTTTTTTTTTTTTTTTTTTTTTAAAGGAAAGACAGAGAGAAGGAAGGAAGGAAGAAAGGGAAACATCTTTAAACATTTTCTTGTTTTATTGTATTTTGTTTTTCCGTTTTTTGTTACATGGGCTGGGGCCGGGAATCGAACCGAGGTCCTCCGGCATAGCAGGCAAGCACTTTGCCCGCTGAGCCACCGCGGCCCGCCCAACTCTATTTTTTAAAAAAACTGCCAAAAACTTATCACTAGGGCTAAAAAATTTTACCCACCAATAATGAAGGAGAGTTTTAATTACCATATTTATTCAACAGCAGTTGAAGTTGCAAGCCTTTTTAATTTTGGCCAATTTGTTGGATGTGTAACGATACTGCCTTTTGGTTTTAATTTGCATTTCCTTGATGACTAATGAGGTTTCCCAGGTTTTATGAGATTATTCATCATTTGTAGATCGGCCTTTGTGAAATGTCTATTCAAATCTTTTTCCCTGTTTTATTTATTTTGTTTTTTGCTTATTGCATTGTTTGTATGCTCAGTATTGAAGTGCACGAGTTTGGTATAAAATCTAGATCAAACTACTTTGTGAGATTACTGATTTGATATTATTCTATCCCAGTTTGTAGCATTTCTATTCATTTTCTAATAGCACATATTTGATATTTGATAAAACCTAATTTATCATTTCCTTGGTTATTTTTTCCTTAATCTTAGGTCTCAATGAGATGTGTTTACTTTTGGAAGTTCTATAGATTCAGCTTTCCTTTCTGCATCTCTTGAAAGAGTCATGTTTTCTTTTCTCTCTCTTTTTTTAATATGTTGTATTATACTGACTGGTTCTCAATTATGGAATCAGATCTTGCATTTCTAGGGAAAGTTTCTCTTGGTCAGTATAGATTGCTGGATTGTTTATTAATTTTCTACAAGGGTTCATAAAAAAATCTATTTCTATAAATTTCTTTTCCATAAGAGATATGTTCCATAAATTTCTTTTCTTTTACTATCTCTGAAGGTTTTGGCATCAGGGTTTTGATGATCTTAGAAAACAAGTTAAGGAAATTTAGGAAGTAGGTAAGGTAAAACAAAGAAGTTCTCCTAATACTATATTTCTGAAAGAATATTTGTAATATTGGTATTTCTGATTTGTGTGAAAGACTTCTTCAGTGAAGCCATGTATACCTTGATTTTCACTCTCTGATTAGTTTTTTTAAGCAGTTTATTTAATAGGTACAGGGCTACTCCTATTTTCTATTTTATTTTTTCCAACTCTGGTAAATTATGTTTTTTCACAAAATGTGAATATTTCATCATAGTTGACTAATTTGTTTCATTTAAAGTTGAAAGGATCTCTAATAGTACTTGCTTGTTCATTCTTGATACTGAAAATTTGACTTTTTCATTGCTGATCATTTTTTGTGGGGAGTTTTATCAAATATTAATCTTTTCAATGAACCAATTGTGGGGTTTGTTAATTTTCTTTTTTCTTGTTTTTAATTATATTTATTTCTGCTTTTATTTTTATTGTGATCCCATTTCTTTACTTACTTTTGACTAAATTTTCCATCATCTTATGTATAAATCATATGTTTGTTTTTTGAAATACATTATTTTTAAGAATAAGCATTTAAACCCTATAAATTTTCGTCTAAGCACCCATCAGCCTTTGCCCCACAAATTTTACATGTTGCTTATCATTCATATCATAATATCTCCCGGTTTTCCATGTGATTTTTTAATTTAAAGCATATATTTTATATAAATGTGTTGTTAATTTCTTTTTGTATGCTGTATGGCAGGGTCACATTTCATTATTTTTCCATGTGAGTATCCCATTAATGCAGCATCATTTGTTGACTTTTCTTGTTTGTTTTGCTTGTTTGTTTTGCGGGAAGTACATGGACTCTGACTTGAACCCAGGTCTCCCACATGGCAAGTGAAAATTCTATCACTGAACCTTACACCCTGAGTGTGTTGTTACTTTTAAATATTTAGATTTTATACTGATTTCTAACTTTAATTCAAAATTGTATTCAAGGAACATGTTCTTTAAGCTTCAATTCTTTCACATTTATTATAACTTCTGCTATGTGGCCATTATAAAAAAACAGAAAATGACGAGGGCTGGAGAGGGTGTGGAGAAGGAGGCACACTTATCCACTGTTGGTGGGAATGTCAAATGGAACAACCCTTCTGGAAGGCAGTTTGGTGGTTCCTCAGGGAGCTAAGTATAGAAATGCCATGTGATCCAGCAATCCCATTGCTAGGTGTTCTAGTTTGCTAGCTGCCAGAATGCAATATACCAGAAATGGAGTGACTTTTAAAAAGGGAAATTTAATAGGTTGCTAGTTTACAGTTCTAAGACTAAGAAAATGTCCCAGTTAAAGCAAGTCTATAGAAATGTCCAATCTAAAGCATCCAGGGAAAGATACCTTGATTCAAGAAGGCCGATGAAGTTCAGGGTTTCTCTCTCAAGTGGAAGGGCACATGGCAACACAGTCAGGGTTTCTCTCTCATCTAGAAAGGCACATGGTGAACACAGTCAGGGTTCCTCTCTCATCTGGAAGGGCACATGGTGAACACAGTGTCATCTGCTAGCTTCTTCTCCTGGCTTCCTGTTGCATGAAGCTCCTTGGGAGGCATTTTCCTTCTCCATCTCCAAAGGTGGCTGGTTGGTGGACTCTGCTTCATGGTGCTACAGCATTCTCTGCTCTCTCTGCATCTCCTTTCTCCAAAATGTTTCCTCTTTTATAGGACGCCAATAAACCAGTCAAGACCCACCCAAATGGGTGGAGACATGTCATCACCTAATGCAGTTTAACAACCACTCTTGACTAAATCACATCATCCAGGGAGATGATCTGATTACAGTTTCAAATTTACAGTATTAAATAGGGATTATTCTACCTTTATGATATGGGATTTTGATTAAAACATGGATTTTCTAGGGGGCATACTTCCTTTCAAACCAGCACACTAGGTATACATTCAGGATAACTGAAGGGAAGGACACAAATGAATATTTGTGCACCAATGCTTATAGCAGCATTATTTACAATTGCCAAGAGATGGAAACAGCTCAAATGTCTATCAATGGAGGAGTGGCTAAACAAGCTGTGGTATATACATACCATGGAATATTATGCAGCTGTACGATAGAATAAAGCATGACACACATAACAATGTGACCTTGAAATTGCTGAGTGAAATTAGCCAGAAACAAAAGGACAAATACTTACTGATATGAGATAACATTAATGAGTGAACTTTGAGAATTAAGAAAACAAGCTATCAGGAGACTGGAAAAGGGTCAAGACTGGACATTTGGTACTGAAGGAATACAACAGGACTGACTATCTGATTGTAGCAAAATATTATAAGTATGCTGAAGAAGGCGGTAAGTGAGTATGGTTGAGAGAGAAGGGTTGGGGGCATGTGTGAAACCAGAAGGAAACATAGAGGATAAAGCCTGAGACGGTATAATTTAGGAATGCCTAGAGTGGACAATGATGGTGATTATATGTACAAATATAAAATCTTTTTTCATGAGTGAGAAAAAATGAGTGTCAACATTACATGATGTTGAAAATAGATTGTATACAGGAAAAAGTACAATCAATGCAAGCTACGGTCTATAATCAACAGCAACATTGTAGCATGCTTCCACTGATTGAAATAATGCCTTCAAATGCCAAAACTAAACGTCACCAGGCAAGGGGATATGGGGGAGGAGTATGGATTCATTGCAGAAGAAAAGGAAATGTCTTCATACAGGCTATGGTGGCGAAGGTATGTCTATTTACTTAGGTTGGATGTATAATGTGTGAATAAAACTGTTCATTAAAAAATGTCCAGAGAGAAACAGTGCTAGAGAAAATGTGGAAAAAGAAATGCAGCTGTTCACTGTTGGTAGGGAAACTGAGAGGTGCAGCCTCTTGGAGGGCAGTGTGATGGTTCCACAGGAAGCTAGGGGTGGGGTTGCCTTAGGATCCTGCAATCCTGTTGCTCAGTGTACACCTGGAGAAACTGAGTGGGAGGGACACAAATGGACATTTGCAGACTAGTGTTTATGGTGGCAATGTTCATGATTCACACTGGATGAAGGTGGCCTAAGGGTACACAGACTGAGGGAAGGAAGGGAAAACAATGGTGTAAACATACAATGGACTACGAGCAGCTACAAGAAGGAATGAAGTTTTGAGGCATACAACTAGATGAATGAATCTTAAGGACTGTATGTTGAATGAAATGGCAGAAGCAAAGAGACAAATATTATCATGCCTCATGCATACGGATTAACTATAATGTACACAGTTGGAGAATTGAAGTAGAAAGCATGGGCTATCAGGTTGGGTCCTATTGTAAAGGTTCATAGATTGCAAGCTCTTATAGCAGTCATACATATTTAGGAGTTGTAACTGTTATTTCTAAATTTTGAGATACTGAGCTGGTTGTATACAACCTGGACATTACCAGAAACTTCAGGTATTTATGTGATACCTGAGACTCAGAGTTAGAGCACTGAAGCTATGAAAGGCAGCATTACTCCATATAGCAATGGTTGAAAAAGTTGAAAAATGGATCAGACTTTGACTAGAGATATGAATGAAGCTAATCTGGATCATACTAAGGTAAATAAGAACACAGGGTAAAGGATGATATCGTCCATGTTTTAAAACTTCAACTTCTGTGTGAGATCAAAGGGAAAGATGTATATTTGGTGCAAAATTTATAGTTTGGGTACTGCATTACCTAATTTAATTTGTATGGTCAGTTTACTTGAACACTAGAAGTACGTGGAATCCTGAATAAAGGTGTAGGATCTTGTTGGTTTGTAAAGGTTAGTGTGATACTTCAGTATATACCAGAGTAATTTGGGCAGAGAATAAAAAAGTATTTGCAAAGTCCCCTTGGGCGACTGGGTAGAAAGGAGGAAATATTCAATATTCAACTTCTCCATCTGGAGAATTCCTGATATTCTCGCAAGCAGTGGGGACAACCAATTCAACAGGCCGAACCCTCAATCTTAGGATTTACCCCTATGAAACTTATTCCTGCAAAGGAGAAACGAAGCCTACTTATAGTTATGCCTAAAAGCCACCCCCTAGAGAATCTCTTCTGTTACTCAAATCTGGCCTCTCTCTCTAAGCCTGTTCAGCAGGTAAACTCACTGACTCACCACCCTACATGGGACATGACTCTCAAGGGTTTAAATCTCCTGGCAATGTGAGACAGAAATCCCAGGATGAGCCGGGACCTGTCATCATGGGATTGAAAAAGGCTTCCTGATCAAAGAGGAAAGAGAGAAATGAGCTGAAATAAAGTTTCAGTGGCTGAGAGACTTCAGAGTCCAGAGGTTACCTTGGAGGATATTCTTATGCATTATATAGATATCCTTTTTTCAGTTCATGGTATATCGGAGTGGCTGGAGGGAAGCAGCTGAAACTGTTGAGCTGTGTTCCAGTAGTCTTGATTCTTGAAGACGATTGTATAATGACACAGCTTTTACAATGTGACCATGTGATTGTGATAACCTTGTATTTGATGCTACTTTTATCAGGGTATGGGCAGATGAGTAAAAAATAAGGATAAATAAATAAATAGTAGGGGAATAAGGGTTAAAATTGGATAGATTGAAATAATAGTGATCAATGAAAGGAAGGGGTAATGTGTATGGGACATGTGTTTTTTTTTCTTTTTTTTTCTTTGTCTAGAGTGGTTCAAATGTTTTAAAAATGATCACAGTGATGAATACACAACTATGTGATGATATTGTGAGCCACTGATTATATACCATGACTGGACTGTGTGTGTGTGAAGATTTCTGAATAAATTTTTTTTAATGTATTCTACAGCCCTTTATACAGTCTATTCTAATGAAAGTTTCATGTGAACTTGAAAAGAATGTGTGTTCTGCTGTCTTTGCAGCATTCTATAAACATTAATTAGGTCAAGATGCCTGACAGCATTATTTAGATTTTCTGTATACTTACTGTAAATTTACCTAGTTATTCTATCAATTATTTAGAGAACTAGTATTTTATCAATTACTCATAGAATAACTGTGAATGTAGATGTTTATTTCTTTCTTCTATTCTGTCAGTTTTTGCTTCATGTATTTTAAAACTGTTATTAGGTGTATATAAATTTATAACTATAAGACATCCTCATTGAATGCCCCAATTATTATTATGAAATATCGCTCTCTAAAGTACTCCCGGAAGACTATTATATTTGATTTGAATACAGCTACTTCAGCTTTCTTGTTTACTTTCTGCATAATGTATCTTTTTGCCTCCTTTTAATTGCAACCTATCTTTTTTTTTTATTAAATCTGTACCTTTTTGCAGAAAACACATGGTAAGGGTTTTCTTTATTATCTAGTCCTTTTGTTTGACTGTCCAGGGGCCACCAAATTTTTCTGTAAAGATCCAGTGAGTAAATATTTTAGGCTCTGCATGCCATATGGTATCTGTCATAACTACTCAACTCTGATACTGTAACATGAAAGCAGTCATAGACAATATGTGAATGAAAGAGCATGGCTGCATTCCAATGAAACTTTAGTTCTGGACACTGAAATTTGAATTTCATGACACTTTATACAATTTTATTTTCTTTTGATCTCACTTCAACCACTTTAAATTTTAAAATTTAAAATTTATTCTTAGTTTATAAGCCATACAAAAATAGGTAACAGTCCAGATTTGACCCATGGGCCTTAGTTGTCAATCCAGATTTAGTCCATTTATATGTAAGGTAATTACCAACATGGTTTAATTATTTGTTTTCAATTTTTCCTATCTATTGCTTGTTCATCTGTTCCTCATTTCTGGTCTTATTCTTCATTAAGAGAATAATTTGTTTTTCATTTCAATTTCTACTTTGGCTTTTTAGCCATATGCATCATTAGTGAATCACAAGCTATGTAGAGTTAATGACACGCCACGCCATACAGAGTATAAGAACATTAGTCTTATGGTTCCATTTACCTCATCAGATGTGCTGTTGTGATTACACACACCTGTTATATATAACATATCTAAATATCTTATAATTTCACAGTATTTGCTTTACACAATGATATTCCTTTAAAATAATTAAGAAATATTTTACAATATTTACTTGCATGCTGCATTGTTGCTTCTAGTGAATAGAAGATTCCATGTTGCATCATTAACTTTCATCCTGAAGAACTTTCTTTAGCATTTCTTGAGGTGAAAGTCTGCTGAAAACAAAGTCACTTAATTTTCTTTAATCTGAAAATGTCTTTATGTCACCCTCATTTGTGAAGGAAATTTTCATTATTAACATAGAACTATTAGCTTATATCTGGCTTTCTTTCAGCACTTCGAGTGTGTCATCCATTTTCTTCTAGTCTCCATTGTTTCTGATGGACAATCAACATCATTTAAATTATTGCTTCCCATACATAATGAAACATTGTTTCCTGGCTGCTTTCAAGATTGTCTTTTTATCATTGGTTTACAGCAGTTTGACTATGTTTGGCCTATGTGGGATTTATTATTAATTGTTCCTGCTTGCACTTAACTGACCTTGTTTTATTTATGTTTTTCATCATATTTGGTAATATTTACCATTATTTCTTCAAATATTTTTCTGTCCCATTCTCTTTTTTCCTACCAAATTTTCAATTGTATATATATAAGTCTACTTGATAATTGAGTCTTTGATAATTTTCTAATCATTTTTCTCTGTTTCTCAGAATGAATACTTTCTATTGATCTATCATCCAATCCACTGACCCATTTTTATGCTTTATCCAAGGTGAAAGAATAACTTGACCAGTTGAAGTCAGTCAATCTCAATTATTGAGCACTTGAATGTTGGACTAATGAGGCCATGAATAGAGTAGACACAGGGGCAGGGATAATGGCAATACATGGTTCCCAGAGGGAAATGCTTTTAACGAGGAACATACTACTAAGAGATTCATTATGCTTTAGCTACAATTACTTCCAAGTCACTTTGGACTTGTACCAAGAAACCAGAGGGCAAGGAGTCATCACACTGGCAAAGGCAATTAACACTAATATTCAGAAAAAGATAAGATTACTGTTATATAAGGTGGACAGAAAAGGAGATATCTGACACCTGTGCTAGTCTGAAACTGTTAAGTACCCAGAAAATCGTGTTCCTCTAATCCTGGTTCAATATTGTAGAGTGGAACTCTTGATTAGATTGTTGCCATGGAGATGTTAGACACTCAATTGTGGGTGTGACCTTTTGATTAGATGGATATGACTCTGCCCATTCAAGGTGGGTCTTAATTAGTTTACTACAGTCCTTTAAAAGGGGAAAACATTTTGCAGAGAGCCCAGAGCCAAAACAGACAGAGACGTTTGGAGATGCAGAAAGAAAATGACCCTGGGGAAGCCATTTGAAATCAGAAGACAAAGGAACAGCTGCTGCCAGCCACATTTCTTCCCACCTGGCAGAGGTGTTCTGGATGCCAACGGCCTTTCTTGAGTCAAGGCATCTTTCTCTGGATGCCTTAGGTTGAACATTTTTATGGCCTTAGAACTATAAACTTGTAATTTAATAAATCTCCTTTTTAAAAGCCAACTCATTACTGGGGTACTGCATTCCAGCAGCATTAATAACTAAAGCAACACCCAAATGATCAAGTGAGGTTTGTCTTGGTTCTTGCCTACTCAATTTTGATGATTAGTCAACAACTATAGAAGCCATGGCCTGAGTAACAGTAAGCAGAAGCACAAATCCCCCAGGGATGAAGATCCTGGAGACATCATCAATCAGATGGCAACTGAGGGATGGAGGAATCTAGAATGATGGTGAAGGAGGAAAATGATGAGTGTCATCTGTGACCTGGAGCATACTGTCAGCAGGAGAAGCTATATTTCATCTCACCAACCTTCCTCTAGTATGCTGCAATAGGAAGATGCCAAATAGGATCCAGGAAAAGCTGTGAGAAGATGGCCTGAATGTATTAACTGAAGCAAGCAGATCCAAGTGGTGCAAGAATTAAACTATTCAGAACCAAGGCACTCATCCTCTGTCAAGCGTGTTGCCTCTTTACTGCTCACAGCTGAGTTCCCTCCTGAAAACTGCACTTGACTTAAAGGAGCCGATTAGCCCAAAGTTACACCTTCAAACACAGCCCATATCCAGTGAATGTTTGCTGCAGTTGAACAAAGAATGTCACCTGCTTCAACATGAGACACTTTGATATAATACCCCCGTGTCAGAGCTTTCCATGGGATTAACCAAGGCCTCTGTTGAAACTGCATTGTAAATCAAACTTTCTCTCTTTTCCATCCTGTTTTCTACTCTCCCTTGGTATATCTAAGACTACTCCCCAGTAAACCACTTGTACTCTAAATGCCATACATGAATTCTGTTTCCAGGAAATCCAATCCACATCAGTATTTAATAATAACTTTGTAATAGAGTAAAAGCACTAAATTATGTATGTGAAATCGTTATCATTGCAAATGGCTAAAGGAAGAGAAGGGGAATATTTTATTTGTCCCTCAGCACAATCCTGCTTCACTCATTCCACTGTACCTGCTGCTCTCAAGTGCACTCCCAATACATTACCTGAATACACATCTCCATCCAAGACTGTTTTCTGGAATTGACCTAAAACAAGCCTGAAATATAAATTATTGCCATTTTACTCATTAGTGAATTGAGACTCAGAGAGGTGAAGTAACTTACTCAGGATTTGTTTTAGTTTCCTGGATGCTAAAACAAATACCAGGCAATGGGCTGGTTTAAACAATAGGAATTTATTGACTCATGGTTCTGAGCCTAGAAGTCCAAAATTGAGGTGTCATCAAGGTGATGCTCTCTCCCCAAAGACTCTGGCATTCTGGGGCTGGCTGTCCGTGATCCTTGGTCCGTGGCTTTTCTGTCACATGGTAATAAAAATGGTGATGTCTGTCTCCTCCAGGTTCTGTTGACTTCCAGTTTCTTACTTTTCCCATGGCTTCTTTTCCATGTTTACTTCCTTTTTCTTATAAGGACTTCAGCAATATTGGACTAAGGCCCACCCTCATTCAGTTTGGGCACACTTTACCTAATAACATCCTCACAGGTCCTGTATGCAAATGGGTTCACACCCACAGGACCAGGGGTTAGGACCTGAATGCGCCTTTTGTGGGCACATGATTCAATCCCCAACAGGATTACACAGCGATAACTAACAGAGCCAGTATTTCAAATTTGTTTGAATACAAAGCCATATGCCTTCAACTATATTGTAGTCTTTCCTCTCCTGTCAATTGAATATTACCTTATTAATAAAAGAATCTACAGCATTATCTATTGGCTTTAAAGTAAGCCTTCTCAAGCTGACAGGTCTATCAGAACTTGTCACTTATAATTTAATGCCATGCAGCCTGCTTAGGGCTTGTCAGACTGGAAGAAAAGACCAAATGGATACTATGCATTTGATGTACTGCCTTATGGAGTCAACCACTCTGTTAAATACTTAATGCCAATCAAATTTATTTAATGGATTGGCCCTTTCCCCTTCAGATATTTTCTTTTATCCACTGAGCTGAAGCCTCAAGGGCTCTTTGGAAGCTACTTGGCACCTTATCCATACGGGATAATTCATCACCAGTGGTGACATTTTCCAGTCTAGGGTAAAAACTGTGCACAAAGAAAAAGGGACCCTAAGGAACTTCAGAGTAAGAAAAGGAGGTGAAAAACTAAAAAAAGAAAAAAGATATTCTTTTTCATTCTATTATAGAAATCGTTGAAAGAGCTCTTTTGTTCTGTATCTTTTTATCCTACATCAAAATACTATTTATGTTGGTCAAAGATACCTGAAGACTGTTTGCAAATCAATTAGCTTTGCTTCTTTTTCACCTTTTAAAATGGTACTGATATGAAGAAAAGTACAGAAGCCTAGGCAATAGTGTCTACCTCATCAGACCAGCAGGGTTTCTAAGATCACCCCAGTAAATCTTGGCTACTCTGGTATTTTTCATAGGACTGCAATGAAATTTCCCTCACCCCAAGGCTGGGACTCAGAGGCATTATTTTTTTTAACTGAAAAATGTACATGAATATTATTCTGCCATGTTGTGAGCAATCCACGTAAAAGAGACAAAGATAAGCTGGAGCATGGACAAAGAGGAACAAAAAGAAAGGTGGGAAGTTTGGAACCCATATCATATGAGGAATGGCTGAAGAACACAGAGTCATTGACTGAGAAAAGTTAAAAGAGAGCATCAGTGAACTGTCAGGGGAAGGCTGGGTATCCTGGTCCTAATCTTGCCCACATCTGGTCCAATTAAAAGTCTTCTTGTGGGCCATTCCCTGGCCAGAAAGGTATTTCACAGTTTCTTAGTTCCAACACTTCCTTAGCTAACAAATCATTTTTCAGATCTCAATTTAAATGTACTTGTTCAGGAAAGTCATCCTGTCTGCCACCATTACCACCATCAGAATTATTCCATTTACTCTATTATATGTTCTCATAAAACCCCGTAGTTTTAATTTTTAGAACTTATTACAATTTGAAACATTATATCTATGTGATTTTCCAATTACTGTGGATTTTACCCAATATCTTCTAAGTTCCACAATGGCATAAGCCTTTAGTATTTTGTTATAATCCTTAGGACCTACGGCAGGGCTTGGCACAGAATAAGCACTACATATACACTTTTCAAAGAAAAAATTATGCATGTGTGCATGAATGAATGAGTGAATGGCTTAGCATAACAAATTATACCTACAGAATAGAAAGCAGACAGAGCCAATAACATTTCAACAGGGCGAGCCATGGTGGCTCAGCAGGTAAGAATACTTGCCTGCCATGCCCGAGGACCCAGGTTTGATTCCCAGTGCCTGTCCATATAAAAAAAAATAATAATTAAAAAAAAAAATAACATTTCAACATAAGAAAAATTATTTAGAATAATCAGAGTTATTCATCGGTGAATCTGCTGGCATTTGTAGTATTGAGTTCCCTGCCAGAAGAAGTATTTGAGAGAATAGGGCAAGATTTGTTTTTAAAGCTTATATGCATATTAATTAAGCTTAGATCCATATAATTGCTACTTAATACAGTGTCCAGGAGTTCTAGGATTCTATCAATGTTGTTCTCATCCATTTATATTATATTGACAAGTTCAATGACTACCTCAAAATCTTTCAGTTCTCAGAATTGCTGCAATCAAATTTGCCAGGTCCCATCAGGAATCAGCAGAGAAGCTGATTTCCTCTTCAAAATCTACTCCTCTGGGATTCATTTAAGAAAGAGTAATTCACTTTGTCCTGTCCATCAATCTAGCCTCTTTTGGTTATAGCAGATGGCTTTGATCTCGAATTTCAAAACATAGCTTCTCATGAATTTTTCCCACTCCCCTGAGAATGGTTCACGTCATTATTAAAATGATAAACAAAGATAGCAAATTCAAAAAGCAATCAAGGGTGATTTCTGGAGGGACCTCTCTTTCCAATCTAGGTCTGGGTAATGCACACAGCATAAAGAAACAGAAAGGGGAGATCAGCAGAATTTTTTTAAATAAATTAATAAATGTGATACAAATAAAAATAAGAAAAATTTTACCATCAGTGAGTTTAGATTTGGCAAAATATGAAAATCTTTCCAAATTGTCAAATTTACCCAACAATGGAATAGGCTATCTTGCATTGAGTTCCTTGATAACGTGTGTTTAAATAGTGGTACCACCTGGTAGCAATGTTGCAGTTAAGATTAATACATTGAAAAAAAAAGATTCATAAACTGAATTGGTGTGTGTTCTCAATGTTGTTTAAATGCCTTTCCAAATCTGGCATTCCAGGATTCTATTACTTTAGTTTGAAGACTCTACTATATATAATTGGAGAATAATACTGTGTCTATATGTTACCAAACAAGCTATAAACTCAATATTTTATTCAGCAAAGGATATCTGATTCAGGGAAAGTACTCTGTCTGCTGATCTAGTTTGGAAATTTTGCTATTCTACTGAATAGATGAGGAAGCTGAGGCTCAGAGAAGATTAATAGCTTTTATCTTATAAAATTATACACAATATAAAATCTAATACAATGCCAGGATTTTACTCCCAGTGTTTCCAATTCCAAAAACCTTTGTTCTTCCCACAGAATCAAAATAAGTAATCGCAGGAAGAAAATCAGGACTGACGTTGGAAGCCAAGTGAGTTGCATCGTCTTGTTTCTAGGGCAACAGGCATTCACAGCACTGGACTCGGGGGAGTGGAAGAATTGTGACAGCAGGGTCCGAGGTCCTGAGAGAGGGAGACTTCAAGAGTAAGGCATGGGTCCTAGACCCTCAGGGCTAAGGGGGTGGGACCCTGTATGGTTGCTTCTTCTTTCCTGGGAATCAGGGAGTGGAGCTCACCTGACTGGATGGTGTCCAAGACAGAACACTGACCTTAGTGACAATGAGAGACTCAAAAGACAACCAATACTTTCAAAATGGAACAAGATTGAGTCATCATCTCAAACAGGAGAAAGGTTAAAAGCTAATGGTGGGGAGAAAGCCAGGATTGATTTCATTTCAGAGGTGAAGCGCAGGCAGATGTAGGTTCTTGTCTCTGGTTGTCACAGCTACCAACATGCATGTACTAGGAATGCAGGAGGCACTCCACAGGAGTGCTTGGCAGAGAAGCTAAAGCAGAAGGCAGTTTGCTCAGGGTAGGCAGAGGAGAAGACTGGGAGGAACAACTCCTCTGTAGTTTAGGAAAATCAAGGTTCTTTGCTGCCCTGATCTTGTCCCTTGAAACCCACGATATCAAATAAATGGGCGAAATTACTAATTGCATATCCTGCCACATAAAGGTTTCTGAAATACTTTCTGTGCTGGTCAGGACCAGCTCAAGAACAAGAGGAGCTGAATCTGCAGGAAGAGTTAAACAATGACTCTAGCTGGGACCACAGGAAAGGCAGAAGCCTTTTTCTAATGTAGCATAAGGATGACTACATATATTCTAATTATACTGGCTATTAGCAATTTTGAAAAATAATACTTACTTATGCAGCAAATTACTATATATTGGGAGATATCATTTTATGGCTTTTAATTGATGTTGTTTTTGTCATCACATTTTAATAGAGTAGCTTAAGAGGAGACAATTCCAGTTCATTCCAGCCCTGGGGAAAAACATTTTCTCAAATCCTGGTGCATTTGTACAGCTTTGTTTTTGTTTATTTGTTTGTCTGTTTGGATTTATCTTGCAAATTTGTATGTAAATTGCCTACTTGATTAACTTTGCTTTGATTCTCCTGCAGCTGGAATGGGGGCTGTGATGCCATATAACATACCAAAATCAGAAAAGAAGTGAACAACGAACAAGCAAACAGACCACTCAAAATCTGAAAGGAGGCATTATTAATGACTTAAGATTGCCTGCTACATTGTACTCATTTGTATGGGCATAGACTCTGTATGTCCAGACAGAGATTCCAAATTTTTGTCTCCAAATCAGTACTCTCATGGCTTTGCCATGAGAATGCAAATTATGCTATTTGCTGCCATTCTGTGTCAATTAAATATAAAATGTGAATTCCTTTTGCAATATGGTCCTACTGGCATAGGATCTGGATTTCCCTTGAATTCATGGTGCAGTTTCAAAAGATGGTACCTGCTTGGATGCAAAAGGAGGAAAGCTGTGGAACATCTTTGGCAGCAGTAGAATCATGGCTACCAATGTGCATTCCAAAAGTATTATTTCAGGTAACTTATTTTTACTTTTTCTCTGCATTTCTTGTCAAACTATACTTAAACCAATACTTGGTGTCCCTAGACACCAAGATTTCTAGCTGAATGTGGATCATACCCTCTCTCCCTCTTGCATCACCCTGCAATCTGATATCAAATCCCATAGATTCCACTTTACTATTATCTCTCACCTAAGCTTACCTCACCACACACATAATCCCTGTAGGGACTTGTCCCTAATTTCCATGGCTCTAAAATATTGCAATAACTCCCTAATTGGTTTATTTTCCTCTGCTCTTTTCTTCCTGCAACTTTTCCCCATATTACAGCTGTATTTGCCTTTGTAAATCATCTTATGATCACAGCAGTTCCATTCCCTCCAAACTTTCTATGTTAAAAATGTGGCACCATGTCCACGTTGTCTGTGACACCATGAGTCTCTCCTTGCTGTCCACTCTGCCTGGAATGTTCTTTCCCTTTTCCCAGCTCACTCCTTCTAATGTTTACAACTCATCTTTCAAGACACTGTTCAATTGTTTCAACCTCTCTGAAGAATTCACGCAAAATAATGCCTCATCTGGGCCATGTGTGCCATTAGATAGAAGATACTTCCATTATTGCATTTATCTTCTTTTTTTTGTTGTTTACATGCTCGGTCACCAATCACCCCTATAAGAGTATGTTCTCTAGAATCAATATTGTTATTTCCATCTTCAGGGTCTATTATATAAATAGTAACCAATAAATGTTTTTGCAGTGATTGAATGAATGATTGAATGAATTCTGAGTCCAATGTTAAGTGAATATTTAAGTAAATATTTGGGAGAAAGAGAAAAGCACTACTGCCTATATAATATTTACATGTATATAAAAATGTTTGTAACTCCTATTAGATTTCTGGATATAAAAAATTCTATTGTGCTGCCTCATCTTATTCAAGCAGCTGCATCTCTCTGATAAAGAAAATAACATGCATTTGCAATTATATTTAAAACTGTACAATAATGCAATGAAATTGCATTATTGTCAATATGGCCCTAAATGGAAAAAGTAAAACATAAAGAGACTTATAATGTTCCATCCTGCCTTAATGAGGCAATTTTGTGGTGTTGTCTAACCCTGACTTCACTCAGCATGGGACTTTGCCTGGATGAATAGGGTAACTGCTATACAAAGAAGACTTGGACTATGCAAAATACTATATTAGAAGGTTGACCTCATAGTATTCAGTCATCAGCATTTACTAGATACCTGCTATGGAGACAATGTGTAGTCTCTGAAGAAAAAGTAAATACTAAGTTTTTGCTCTACGCAGTCCCCTGGGGTAGACTGACCCCTAGTTCAAGACTCATAATATCATAGAAGGAGAGCTCTTACAGAACAATTTAATTCTAGGAGCACAAGGATGGTGAGAATAACTCAACCTGACAGTTTTGGTATAAAGGCTTAGGACACAGGTTTGAAGGATAAATAGACGTTTGATAGGCAGACCGCAGGGAAATGACAAGAAGAAATTACAGTTTAAAAATTCAGATTCATATTAATCTATCTCGGTTGAGCTCCCAGCAAGAGCCAATATCAACTACCAGACGTGTGACTGAACTATCTTGGATGTACCCAGTCCAGCTAGAGTATAACACCATAGACATCAGATGCAACAGCAGGACAGAACTGCCCAGCTGAGTCCAGCCAAACCATAGAACTATGAGAGATAATACTAATAAGCTCTTTTTTATGCCATTAAGTTTAAGTTGAGAAGTGATGTGCTGCTGTAACAATAATCTAAAACTACTGACTTGGAATCTGGAAGTAAGCAGAAACTGGAAGAGCCTCAGGGAAATTGTCTATAAAGGATCTGAAGAACAGTGAGGACACTGTTACTTGAAACTGCAAGGAAGGTAACCTGCTATGTAGTGGTGGAAAGTCCAGAAAACTGCTACCTATGATAACACTTAACACAGTAAAATATACCTTAGGTCCTAGTACATTTGGCTAAGAAAATTTCCAGGAAGAATGTTTAAAGTGCCAACTAGATTCTTATAGCTCTTTGTAAAAAGGTACCAACAGAGCTAGGTGAGTTAAAAAGGAATTATTCTGTTTCAAACAGAATTTATAAATATATATATATATATATATATGAGGGAGCTAAAACTTGTGGATTTGAAGGGGAAAATTGTTTCTATTACATCAAATTTCAAAATGACAAAGATTCTAAAGTAAGAAAAGCCTGCCCTGAGATCAAGTCCAGGGCACTTCCAGTAAAGTTTAGATTAAGGGTTCAACTGTAAGTCCTCTTTTTGAGACCTTAAAAAGACTTAAAATGGTACCTTAAAAAACTTTTTCAGTTAGAATTAAAAATTTATTAATATTAAAGAAATGTCTATCAGCTAGAATAAAGAACAACTAGAATTATTAAAGGCATAACTCTTACCTGCTATCCAACAAGATTTCTAAGAATCTTAAGAGTATTGCACTTAAGTAGACACACAGATGGCCAAAGGACAAAATGGCATCTCTTGGAAAAAAGTGTAAATTTGATATATAAGAATCCCACAGAGTTTTTAAAGGAATTATATTAACTTCTCTTGAATTGTTCAAAATGAAAAGTGGCATCTGGACCTCAACTTCTAACAAAGGAAGCAACCTAGGAAAGTTACTTCTCCATAAACTCAGGTAATTCATTTTGAAAAGAAAAGTATGAAGATGCAAGAGCAGAGAGGGTAAAACCAAGAATATTAGATTGATAACTAAGGTGAACACTGGGTTAAAATCAAGGAATGACACCATGTATACATATGGCTGAATTTCAGATATGCTTTGATTATCAATTTTAATCTGTCTCGTTTTCCCTTTTTATGAATAGGAGTTTTTATTCAGGTTAATTTACAGCTGACCTCCAGTGTATATTGAGTGTGAGAAGGACACACTTTATTTTACAAGTCATTAGAAATAAAAAAGTGAACTTGAGACTCTGAACCTACAGAAATGCATCCAAGGAGGTTTGACCACACCTGGACTTGATTTAGAAAATGAAAATTTGGAATGCCAAAATGGATGTGACTCTGTAGTCATTGGAAGGGGGAGGTGAGTGCAGTTTTTGAGAGAGATATGAGATATGTAACCAGACAACGAACTGTGGTAAATAGTCCCCAAAGAGACTTTCATCTCTATCAATGTCCTTCCTCCTATACTTCCATATTGCTACTTACATCAAGAGGAGTTATAGTTAAATTCCTCTCCTCTTGGCTGTGGGCTGGCCCCAGTGACTTGCTCTACCATTACAATACAGAAAAAAAATAACATTCTTGGACTTACAGGCCAAAAAAGTCTTGCAGCTTTCACTTGAATCACTTGTTAATCTTCGGGATGTTTCCTCTCAGAACTTAGTTACCCTGCTGTGTAAAAACTAAGTCATATGGAGAGGTCACACGCAGGTGCACTGATTTACAACCACAGCTAAGCTTCCCCACCAACAGCCAACATTAACTGCTTGCCATGTGTACAAAATGCACTGGACATTAAACCTAGGTGAAACTTCAGGTGACTACAGTGCTAGCTGACATGTAACTGCAATTTCATGAGAGAATCCAAGAAATAATTGCCCAATCAACCAACAGAACTATGGGAGATAATAACTGTCATTTTAAGTCACTAAATTTTGGAGTATTTTGTCGACATCAATACAAGTCAAATAATTAAACTATCATGAAGAGACTCACAATACAGTGGAAGATTTAAATATCTAAAAGAGAATTATGCTGTTAGTTTAAACATTCTCAGTCCCTTTTAAACCTTTTGAAATTCCAAGCACTGCAGGTTATAAATTCTAAAGAGGTTGACCAGCTCTGGTGATTATAACTGACATTACATTCTCCTAACTATGCATAGTTGCTAATTATATTCCCCCCCCCAGAAACTCCTTGCACATATATAAGCTAGATGCTTTATATTTTAACTGAATGAGCATATTATGGATGGATATTTAATATTGCATTTTGGATTTAAAAAGATCCTCTGGAGGCAGTAGAGAGGAACTGAAAGAGCATAGATTTTGCTGTCATTCATTTAAAAAATATTTACCGAGTTACTACTACATGCCAGAAATTGTTCTGGGTGCTGAGGATACATCAGTGAAAAACAGTATCCCCTCTTATGAGTTTAAACTCTAGTTTAGGAACTTGTGACTGGAATTGATGGTTGGGGGAGTAGGTCAACACATTAAAAAAAAAACATAAAATGTCAGGTGTCAATCAAGTACCATGAGACTTAATTAAGCTTAATAACAAAGTATTATAAAGTTAAAATATAATATCTATAGTTATTATGAAGTGAAATTTAGTCAGGTAAATGTTCTGTCTTATATAGGCTAGACGTATCTGTGTTTGTATCCTACATATGCAATTTACTAAATTGTGTACATGCAGTCAAATTACTTCACCTCTCCAACTCTCAGTTTTTTCAGCTAAAAAATAAGTATATTCATGACCAGGAATAAACAGGGTATAGTTGAGAACAAAAGGGGCTTTTTATCAAATAGACATGGAACTGCCATCATACACCCTCAGCAATTTAATTATATTCTCTTATT
Organism: Tamandua tetradactyla; assembly: GCF_023851605.1. NCBI lineage: Eukaryota > Metazoa > Chordata > Mammalia > Pilosa > Myrmecophagidae > Tamandua > Tamandua tetradactyla. Next base: position 62,395,380 of record NC_135334.1, on the reverse strand, counting down.
TCAATTGTCAGAGCCTAATAAATGCTTCTTACTCTCACTAGTGGATTTCTAGAAATAAATGGTATTAAAATGCCCCTTTGATCACTGATTCACTCAAAAAACAAATATGGAGCACATAGTATGTATAAGAAACCATGTTAATTAATATATATATATGGTATAATAACTAAGAACCTGGACTAAGGAATCTGTTAGTCTTGGATTCAATCCTGCCATGAAAGCTTGTTCATGATGACCTTGAATAAGTTGCTTTTCTTCCTGGAGCCTAAAAGTTTCCTCATCCCTAAAGGTATAATAGGAAAATAAACATGTCATTTTAAAAAAAAAAAATTAATTATATGAAAACACCTACAAAGTGAGTAACACGTTCTAGGTATTCAAATATCAGGTACCTTCTCTGGTCATTGCAACCCAGACTCCAGTGCAGGAGACTCTAATGCCCCACCACAGCAGAGAGCCACCACGTCTCTCTTTCCAAATCTCCTTCTAAATTTTCTTCATGGATGCTACCCTGGCATCAATTTAATCTTTGCCTTAATCTCCTAAAAATAGGAGACAGATGGTATTTTGTTCTTATGCCATCATATCTGATGTAGAAAAAAATAGAACCCAAATGGTGCTATTAATAGTAATAATACAAGGATTTTATATCAGTCAACTGTAAACAAAAGAGAAGGATTTTATATCAGTCAACTGTAAACAAAATTCACAGTAGCCTAGTTTGCATTTAACCAGACGGAAAAACATTTACACTCACCCCAGAGTTCAAATAGTTAATTTCACTCCAAATAGGGCTTTTAAAGTTGTCTTAAAATGTTGAGCTGTGGAAAGTGAAAAAAATGCTTCCCAGGGAACTGTAATTCCTACACATGAATTGTGAGACATAACTAAGCATATGTTAGCTGGACTCTGGGGATGGAGAGATGAAAAAACCTCGCACCCACTCTCAAAACTGCTTCCTCTTTAAGTGAAAGCAAGTTATGGTTAAAAAGTGTTTCTGCAGCTATTACTGTATTTGATTCTCACTAAAACAAAGTGAGAAAATTATCTCAAAACAGGAAATTAAAGCTTAGAAAGATGAACCAACATTCACGTTAATGCCATTAATAAGAAGGTGAACTGGGCTGAGACATTCTGGGTTTGCTTCTTTAATTCCAAGTCTTATTCTGTTTGCACCATCCCAGAAGATGGAGACACAAGCCTTTAAAAGTAGGAAAATTTATATTTACTCTGTGATTTTCCATTGTCATTACCATAGATAAAATCTTTCTGTCTTATCCTATCCTTTCGTGCCATCTGGAAAGGAAAACTTTCTCCCGTTGATGACGAAGCCTATGACATTTCTCCACACTGTCTCCTCTGTGTTCAGCAGGTCAATATGCGTTATGCCAGTCATGGCACTTTCTCACAGGTGGTTTCTCATGTATTACTTCTAAAGTCCTACAACGCCATTTGATTTTATTGTCTATACTATTTGAGAAAATGAACATTCAGGGAGGATAGATGATTTTATGATGGCTATGCTGCTAGTTAGTAGCCAAACTAGAGTTCAAACACGAGTCTTCTGACTCCTATATCCAGTACTTCATCTCCAGTCCACTGCCTACCAACTGGAATGAGATGATTATTTATTATACAGTTTAAGACAAATACAGCAGAAGAGTTAAGAGTTCAGGGGTAGAATCTCAGCTCTGACATTTACTGGTTAGGTGACCATAGATAAGCTTTTCAACTACTCTGGATCTCAGTTACTTCACCTATAAAATGGAGTTAATAACAATCTCTACTTACCAGAGAGGATTATTACGTGGGGTAAATGAGTTAACGAATCTAATATGCTTGGCACATAATAAGCACTCAATAAGTTACAGCTACTCAAAATAATATAATCTTATTATTTTAATCTATATAATCCTATCAGTCCTATTTCTTTCATTCATTTTCCACCACTATGGTCTCAAAGCAGGTAAAGCTCTTCACTCCTAAAGGAAACTAAGTGTTTCCTTCATTCTTTGGATGCACTAACAGCAAATTGGCACAGCCAAATACAGGAACCGGACTATAGTGAAACCTAATGACGCTGCACATATAGCAAGTGACCAGAAATTCATCTAGATAACACAAACTAATGTTGATTATAGTCTTAATTAAATTCCACTAGAGTGTTTTATCTATCCACCTATCTGTCTTTGAAGTTCTTTGTAAGGTCAGAAACTTTATCTAGCAATAAAAACTAAATAGATTTTGATGACTCCATATCAGAAAACACTAATGCCATTTCCTTATCTCTGTGAAAATAGGCTTTTCTCTATATGCAACTTCTAACGACTACAGGAAGTAACACTGGTCTTACTGCCCTCAACTTGCTTTTGATAATTTCTTTTTTCTATCAGTATTTTTGCTAAAAACTAATTTTTTCTACCATATAGCCCTCTTTCTCTCTCTCTCTTTTTTTTTTAGAGAAGTTGTATGTTTTCTGAAAAATCATGTAGAAAATACAGAGTTCTCATATACCCCTTATTATTAACACCTTGCATTACTGTGGAACATTTGTTACAATTGATAAAAGAATATAACTACAGCTGTACTATGAACTGTAGTCCATAGTTTACAGTAAGATGGCCTGTTTGTGTTGTAAAGTCTTTTTTTTTTTTTTGCATGGGCAGGAACTGTGAGTCGAACCTGGGTCTCAGGCATGGCAGGTGAGAACTCTGCCTGCAGAGCCACTGTGGCCCACCCTGTACAGTCATTTTTTAAAAGAAAAAAGTTATCTAGTAACATATGTACAACCTTAAATTTCCCCTTTTATCAATATTCAAATATATAATTTACTGCTATTAATTATGTTCACAATGTTGTGCTACTATTACAATCCATATGATTTTTAAAAGGAGTAGGACAGATCTTTACATCTCTTCATTGCTTTGGATATTGCATGAAGTATTATTTGCTGTAGTTGTAATGTCCCCTTTACTTGTGATAATTAATAATTAATAATTAATTGGAATTAAGAATTAATAATTCCATCTGGATACAACTTTTGTCAGGTATCACTATATTCTTAAGCATACAACATCTTTCATACACTTGAGGGGAAATCAGGAAACAATGATCTTTTTTATTCTGACTTTTTTCAGGCAAAATCAACTGCAAAGCATCATTGTTCATGCTTATAACCATGATAGCCTAAGATCCACCTCATATTTGCCTAAAATTATCATCCTTCCTACAGGGTCTTGGCTGCTCTTTTCATATATCTTAATGATATCCATTCTCCAAGATCCATGCTCCTTTACTGGGATCCTTCTTTTCCTCTTTTGAGCTTATATACAGCACTCACTAGATAGCAACATGCTGCCTGGGAATAACACTTGGCCTCATTTTTGCCAAAAACAAAACTACCAAACTATCCTTTAAGCAGGCTCCACAATATTGCTTGTGTACAAGATAATTACTGCTAAGAATCATTAGAATTTGCTTTTTTAAAAAGTAGGGACAGGGGCGGGCCATGGTGGCTCACTGGCAGAGTTCTTGCGTGCCACGCTGGAGACCCAGGTTCGATTCCTGGTGCCTGTCCATGCAAATAATAGTTAAAAAAAAAATGCAGGGGCACTGTGTCATGGTGAAAAGAATATGGTCTCTAGCAATGCCTAGAACTTAGGTTCAAAGCTGCCCAGCACTAAAAGTGTGTGAATTTGACAAACTTAATTAACTTCCTGTTACCTCTAAAGATGTATCTGTAAAGAGCTGTGAATAACTAGATTACCAGGAAGATTTAACGAGATAAAGTGTGTAATAAATATGGCACTTAGTAATTGCTCAATCTTGTTGGTCCCTCCTCCTTTTTTCCTAATATTTTGCTGAAAGGAGTGATCAGGACTCAAATGCATGTCATCTACTCAACACGACTATTTTCTGTGCAGTCACAAATGGCCATCACACATGTCTCTGTTAATGGTGATCTCCAGGGCCTTAGGTTAGGCATATCATGAAGTAGTTGACTCCTTTATTTGTAATGCGGTTCAAACCTATTCCTTAAACTAAAAAAAACACTCAGATATTCTTGCTATGCCTTTATAATTATATTTGGAAAATAATATACAAGGAACCACCAAAAAAACACACAAAGAATCAGAGCCAACAATTTATAAATGAAGAAATACAAATTGCCAAGGAACAGGAAAAGAGACCCAAACTCACTAATAACTTAAAAGCTCAAATTACAATGGCATTTTGAATTTTTTGTTTACCACTTTGACAAAAATTTTAAATAAACGTTTTGGTAACAATGGGGAACACTGGGCATTATTTTACATAGTTGAGGAGTGAACATTTATAATACCATTTTGAAAGGTGATCAGTCTGTTTAATAAATGATACATATACTCTATGACTGATTAATCCCACTTCTAAATAAATACAAGTTAATATTCTATATATCTAAATATCATCACAAATTTATAAAACATATTTAATAATACATAATGCAACACTTTATATTAGCACAAACCTAAAATAATGTATTTTAGGCTAAATAAATTATAGTATAATCATACACTCAGCTATTAAAAATAGTGGAATGGACTATATACTGAAACAATATCTACATATAATGTTAACTGAGAAAAGCAAATTGCAGGACAATTTGTTAATATGACATTGTTTCACAAAATTAAGTCTTTTTGTCTATGTATTTATATATGTAGTGAAAAAATTTTGGAAATATTTGTACCAAACTGCTCACAGTTTTCACCTAGGGAAGGAGAAAATGAAACTTTAACTTTTAATTTTAGAATTTTCATTCTTAAATATTTTTTCATAAATTTTAATTTCTCAATTTAAAAATAATCTAAATAATCAATTAAACTCAAATGGTATTCGTTGAGCCCTTTCAATGTGGTTTAAATAAAAGTTCATGAAATTTGAATCCTATTATCAAGAACCTTATCATTAAATGAAAGGCAGGAAAAAAGGAACGTGTATTTCTGAATATTTAAAATGGTTTGGCCATTTTACGTATATAAGTATTGTTGCCCTTATTACACAGACAAGAAAATAGACATGATTTACCTATATTCATCCCAGTACTGAAGGGTAGATCTGGATTCATGTTCAAGTCTATTTAATTGCAAAACTATTCACTTTTTACACCCAAGGGATCAGAAAACTATAATTTAATAACTTCTGAGATTTCCACAACAAAATCCCTAATTAAACATCCTTCCTGAAATCTGCTAATTATTCTTTATTTTTCTTGCTGTCCAACTCGGTATCTCCAATTTTAATTTTCATTGATCCTTCCAACTGTTCTTTCTCTTGAGGGTATCACAGATCATAGTACTAATATTCCAGCTCCCCAGCTCAGAACATTTCTGACATTTCCATTTCCCCCACCCACCACCCCCAAACCAATCAACCATCAATTCGACTATCCCAAACTGTTGAATTCTTGCAAAATTGCCTCCATCACATCACTGTTCTAGCTTAGCCCTCATCACAGTAAGTCCTGAGTACAACAACAGCTTCCTAACTGCCTTCTGGCCTCTACCCAGTTTGTCCTCCACGTGTTAATCAGTGTAATCTTTCAAAACTATTGATCTAGTCATGTTGCTCTTAATGCTTTAAATACCCCCCCCCATACTTCCCTCAGGATAAAATCTAAACTATGCAGAGCAGCATTCACGCTTATTTACAGACCTGTTTTCCAGTGTCTTCCCCCTACTACACACACACACACTCATACCCCCACACCGCATTGAATAACCACTCCTTTCCCAAAGATTTCTTGCAACTTCACATCTTTGTGCCTTTGCAAATGCTATTCTTTCTACCTAGATGCCCCTGCTACTGCGTGAAAGCTACATAATTATCCTTCATAATTCATCTCATATATCATTTCTGCTGAGAAGCTTTGAACAACTGCTCTCTTCTGGGAAGAATAATATCATCCCCTATTCTATGCCCCCAATGAATTTGTGTAAGGGTCTATTCATATCACTCACTCCTCTATGTTATATTTATTTGTGTCCATCTCCTTTACTAGAATGTTCTGTCTTATTCATCATTCCAACCCCAGCACCCAGAAAACTGCAATGTTGGCACATAACAGACATCCAATAAATATTTATTGAATTAAATTAAAATGAGGGAGATATTCATATATTTATGCACCCATTTGGCATACATATTTTTGAGCAAGATCCAAGAGTAAACAAAAGAGACATGGATAGATGAGGTGCTCTGTGAGTTCATAGAAATAAAAAATTATCTACAACAATTTGATTTATTTAAATAATAATTCAGCTTTGTATTTGTTTTCTGTTGCTGCTATAATGAATTACCACAAACTCGGTGGCTTAAACACACATTCATTATGTTAGAGTTCTGTAGGTAAAAAGTTTGAAATGGGTCCTACAGGGTGAAACCAAGGTCCTAGTAGGGCTGCATTCTTTCCGGAGGCTCAGGAGGTGATTTTTTTTTTTTTTTTTTAATTCATCCAGCTTCTGAAGGCTTCCTGTATTCCTGGGCTCATAGCCCACTCCTTGCAGGAGTGGGGTTTCAAATCTCTCTATCATCTGACCTCCTCTTCAGCCTCCCTTTTTCGCTTTAAAGTATGCTTGTGATTACACTGGGCCTACCTGGATATTGTAGGAAAATCATCTTATTTGAAACTCAATTCCTGATTAGGAATCTTAATCTCTCTTGCCAAGGAAGGTAAGATATTCACAGATACTGGAGATTAGCACGTAAGCATGTTTGGGAGAGCGCTTATTCTGCCTATCACAGGTATCCAAGGAATAGGAGTGACACCTTGTCTCTCCTTTCTGGTGTTGGGAGATGTAACCAAACATTTAGCCACTGCTCTGCTTTCCAGCAATAATGCTAAGGCGATTATCTAGAAAACTGCTAGATCTAGCGATAATAGATTTCCAAAGAAAAGACTATTAATTTATTTTCAGATATTCAGAGTCAGGTATCGGGTGGCTGATGGACATAGTTTTTCCCAATATAGTGGTGTAGACATTTATGCCACATCAGCTATAACCTTTCCCAAGCCTATACACACCACTTCATTCCAGCTTTCCTTCTTGTGATCTGCTACATCCACTCATAAAAATAAGTTGAATTCATATCAATCTTACAATTTACAAATCTCTTTCATCCATTATATCATTTTTATCCTGAAAAGAAGGCAAAGTTAAGGATTTTTTAATGCATTTCACTTATGAAGAGAATAAGGCAAAGAAATGTTTTAGCTGTGTGACCAGGTCCAGACTGTGAGATTGCAGACAGTGCCCATGTTGTCTTAATGTTCCCTGGTTAAACAGTCTCAGCTTCCTTCGCTCTCTCACATGTTCCCAAAAGCCTGATTACCAGACTTATACTTGTGGGAAGATGGCCTAGAACTTTGTACAAATTTCAAGCCTTATTATTCAAAATATTAACTCAAACTGGATCACAGACTTAAATGTAAAATGTAAACCATAAAACTTTTAGAAAAAATGATAAGAGAAAATTTTCAGGATTTAAGGCTAGGCAGAGTTCTTAGACTTGACACCAAAAGCACAATCCATAAAAAGGAAAAATTATTAAATGCACTTCATCAAAAAAAAGTTCACTTAGAAAATGGGCAAAACACATGTGCAGACATTTCACAGGAGATAATACACATCTGGTAAATAAGCACTTGAGAAGATGTTAAAAGTCATTGAGCAGCAGAAAAATGAAAATTAAAACTACCATGTGTCAGAGACTTCTGTGTCAAGATGGTGGCTTAACAATGGGCGCATTTTAGTTCATCCTCCAGAACAACTACTAAATAACCACAAACAGTACAGAACAGCTCCTGGGGCACATCAGTGACCGGACACACAGTGTACCCCAGTCTGGACCAGCTGGACCGGCTGTGAGCACCCACAGAACCGTGAGTTCCCAAAGCTGCGGCAGCTGGTACCCCTCCCCCACAGGCTGCTTCCCAGAGGGGAAAGGAAAGGAAATTTACCAGCAGCAGGGACTGAGCACAATTAAATGCCAATTGTGGAATTAATTAACAAATTCTGACTACTGAAAATAGGCCCCCAGCTTAGGTGAACCTGGTCAAAGTGGAGGTTGCTCATTTTTGCCCCGGTGCCATGGGGGCAGGGCTGATGGAAAAAGGGGGGAAGAAAAAGAAGGAAACAGAGGTTTTTGTGGCTGTGTTTCTACAAAGGCTTGACTGCCTTTGGATATAGCAGCAGGACTTCTCAGGCTGCAACTGCCGCAGGTATAGGCAGAAGTGAGCTCTTTTGGGGGTTTGTCTGGAGACTGTGCCTTCCCCAGGGGAGGGGTGAAGCCCAACTCAGGTGGAATCCCTCCCTCAAGGAATTCAGACACCAGGGATTGGTAATTTGAAGACATTAAAAGTAGCCTACAACCTCTCCTCTGTCTCCACCACACCCCCAGCAAGGAGAGTCCACCAAAGTTAAAGGTACTGCATTATCTTATGCTGGTGGGTCCTGCAGACATACAAGTGCCACATACCGGACAGGATAAGAAAAACAGAGCCCAGAGACTTCACAGGAAAGTCTTTCAACCTGCGGGGTCTCACCCTCAGGGAAAACCGACACAGGTGACTCTTTCCTCCTGATAGGAGGCCAGTTTGGTCTGGGAAAATCTGGCTGGGGTCTATAATATCTAAGTAGACCCTCCTAAGCATGGGCGGGGGCGGGGGGGGAGGCACCATACAAGCAGGGCAAGAAACAAGAAAACAAGAACTGAAAACTTCTCCTCTGTTAAACAACACTTAAGCTAGAGGTCCAGATAAAGCTGAACTGAATGTCAAAGAACAGACAGACAACAAATTCATCCAGCAAGAAAACCCTAGGTAAAAGAAGTGAAAGTAATCTCCAGAATAAACTAATTAAAGTAATTAAATGTCTAGACACCAGCAAAAAATAACAAATCACACTAGGAAAATTGAAGATATGGCCCAGTCAAAGCAACAAACCAATAGTTCAAATGAGATACAAGAGCTGAAACAATTCAGAATATATGAACAGACATGGAAAACCTCATCAAAAACCAAATCAATGAATTGAGGGAGGATATAAAGAAGGCAAGGAATGAACAAAAAGAAGAAATTGAAAGTCTGAAAAAACAAATCACAGAACTTATGGGAATGAAAGGCAAGGTAGAAGAGATGAAAAAACAATAGAAACCTACAATGGTAGATTTCGAGAGACAGAACATAGGATTAGTGAACTGGAGGATGGAACATCTGAAATCCAACAAGAAAAAGAAAACATAGGGGAAAAATGGAAAAATATGAGCAGGGACTCAGGGAATTGAAAGACAATATGAAGGGCATGAATATATGTGTTGTGGGTGTCCCAGAAGGAGAAGAGAAGGGAAAAGGAGGAGAAAAACTAATGGAGGAAATTATCACTGAAAATTTCCCAACTCTTATGAAAGACTTAAAGTTACAGATCCAAGAACTGCAGTATACCCCAAAGAGAAGATCCAAATAGACATACTCTAAGACATTTACTAATCAGAATGTCAGAGGTCAAAGAGAAAGAGAGGATCTTGAAAGCAGCAAGAGAAAAGCAATCCATCACATACAAGGGAAGCCCAATAAGACTATGCGTAGATCTCTCAGCAGAAACCATGGAGGCAAGAAGACAGTGGGATGATATATTTAAACTATTAAAAGAGAAAAACTGCCAACCAAGAATTCTATATCCAGCAAAATTGTCCTTCAAAAATGAGGGAAAAATTAAAACATTTTCAGACAAAACCACCGAGAGAATTTGTGACCAAGAGACCAGCTCTGCAAGAAATACTAAAGGGAGCACTAGAGACAGATATGAAGACAAAGAGAGAGGTGTGGAGAAGAGTGTAGAAAGGAAGACTATGAGTAAAGGTAAAAAGAAGGAAAATTAGATATGACATATAAAATCCAGAAGGCAAAATAGTAGAAGAAAGTACTACCCACGTAGTAATAACACTGAATGTTAATAGATTAAACTCTCTAATCAAAAGACATAGTCTGGCAGAATGGATTAAAAACAGGACCCATCTATATGCTATCTCTACTCAAAGGACATGAGGGCAAGGACACAAATGTACAGTTACACACCAATGTTTATAGCAGCATCATTTACAATTACCAAGAGATGGAAGCAGCCAAAATGTCCATCAATAGATGGCTGGCTAAACAAATTGTGGCATTTACATAAGATGGGATATTATGCAGCTGTAAAACAGAATAAAGTTATGAAGTATGTAACAACATGAATGGACCTTAAGGACATTATGCTGAGTGTGATTAGCCAGAAACAAAAGGACAAATACTGTATGGTCTCACTGATATGAACTGACATTAGTGAATAAACTTGGAATATTTTGTTGGTAACAGACACCATCAGGAGATAGAAATAGGGTAAGATATTGGGTAATTGGAGCTGAAGGGATACAGATTGTGCAACAGGACTGAATAGAAAAACTCAGAAATGGACAGCACAATATTACCTAACTGTAATACAATTATGCTAAAACACTGAATGAAGCTGCATATAAGAATGATAGAGGGAGGAGGGCTGGGGCATAAATGCAATTACAAAGAAAGATAGATGATAAAGATTGAGATGGTATAATCTAGGAATGCCTAGAGTGTATAATGATAGTGACTAAATGTACAAATTTAAAAATGTTTTTGCATGAGGAAGAACCAAAGAATGTCATTACTGCAGTGTGCTGAAAATAGATGGTAATTAATATTTTAAAATTTCAACTTATGTGTGAGACTAAAGCAAAAAATGTTTATTTGGTACAAATTTATACTTCGACTAGTGCATCTCCTAATATAACTTATGTAGATAGTTGGTTGAACACCTTATGTACATGGAACTTTGTTTAGGACATGAGATTTTGTTGGTTTGTCCAGGTGATGCCCTGATGAATCCCAGAGTGATTTGATCAGTGAGTGGAAAAGTATTTGCAAAGTCCCCTTTGGGGAATGGTGAGAACCGGGGAAAACTCAACTTCCCCAAGTTGAATTCTTGATATTCTCACAAGCAGTGTGGACAAACAAAGCTATAAGCTGAGCTTTGAACAAACCAGTCTTGGGGGTTGTTCATATGAAACTTAACCCCACAGGGGATAGGTCAGGTCTACTTAAAATTAGGCTTAAGAGTCACCCCCAGGAGAACCTCTTTTGTTGCTCAGATGTGGCCTCTCTCTCCAGCCAACACAGCAAGCAAACTCACCACCCTCCCCCTGTCTGCGTGGGACATGACTCCCAGGGGTGTGGATCTTCCTGGCAATGTGGGACAGAAATCCCAGAATGAGCTGAGATTCAGCATCAAGGGATTGAGAAAAACTCTAGAATGAGCTGAGGCCCAGCATCAAGGGTTTGAGAAAACCTTCTGGACCAAAAGGGGGAAGAGTGAAATGAGAAAAAGTGTCAATGGCTGAGAGATTTCAAACAGAGTTGAGAGGCTATCCTGGAGGTTATTCCTACACATTAAGTAGATATCACCTTGTTAACCAAGATGTAGTAGAGAGGTTGGAGGGAACTGCCTGAAAATGTAGAACTGTGTTCCAGTAGCTGTGTTTCTTGATGATGATTGAATAATGATATAGCTTTCACAATGCGACTGTGTGATTGTGAAAACCATGTGTCTGATGCTCCTTTTATCTACCTTATCAACAGACGAGTAGAATATATGGAATAAAAATATTTAATAGGGGAACAAATGTTAAAATAAATTTAGTTTGAAATGCTAGTGATAAATGAAAGTGAGGGGTAAGGGGTATGGTATGTACAATCTTGTTTTTTTTTCTCTGTTATCATTTTATTTCTTTTTCTGTTGTCTTTTATTTCTTTTTCTGAATTGATGCAAATGTTCTAAGAAATGATGAATATGCAACTATGTGATGATATTGAGAATTACTGATTATATATGTAGAACAGAATGATACATTAATGTTTTTGTTTGTTCTTAATTTTTTTAATTAATAAATAAATTTTTTTTTTTAAAAACTACCATGTGTTACCACTACACACATTTAAGCATGGCTAAAATAAAAAGTAGTAAGAGAACTAATGCTGGCAAGGACAAGGAGAAACTGGAACACTCATACATTGCCAGCAAGACTATAAAATTGTATACCCACTCTAGAAAACAGTGTTTTAGCTTCCTGGGCTACTCAAGCAAATACCACGAAATGAGTTGGGTTAAATAATGGAATTTATTTGTTCATGATTTTGAAGCTAAAAGAAGTCTAAATCAAGGTATCATCAAAGTGATACTTTCCTCCTGAAGACAGGTGTTCTTGGAATGGTGGTCAGAGATCCTTAGTCCTTGGCTCCTCTGCCACACAGCAGTAAACATGGTGGCCTCTCCTGGACTCTCCGTTCTTTTCCAGGTGCCACTGAATTTCAATATCTTCTTGTTTCTATGGCTTTCTTTCTGGCTGTCTAAATTTGATTCTGCATATAAAGCACACCAGGAATATGATTATGACCCATCCTGATTGGGCTGGGCCACAACTTAACTGAAGTAACTTTCTCAAAAGGTCCTACTTACTATGGGGTCACACCCACCAGAATGGATTAATTTTAAGAACATGTTTTTTCTGGGGTACATATAGCTTCAAACCATCATACTCATCCTCTGGATTCCCAAAAAGACATGTTCTTTTCATATGCAAAATCCATTCATTCCATCCCAACATCCCAAAAGACTTAAATCATTTTAGTAATGTCAAACACAAAGTCTCATCAAAATCTGTCATGGGTGTGGTCTGCCTTGAGGCACAATTCCCCTTGTCTTTAGGGCTGTGAAACCTAGAGAAAAATTATCTGCTTCCAATACACAATGGAGGTACAAGCATAGTATAAAAATTTCCCTTACAGTAGGAGGACATTGGAAGGAAAACAGGGGTCGTGGGTCCCAAACAATTCTGAAACCCAACAGGGCAAAGTCCAGTAGATTTCAATGTCTGAGAGTCATTTATAAATTGATGTTCTGTCCTCCAGGGCAAATGGAGTGGCAGTACCACACCCTCCTTGTGCTGCACCTGTGTTCTCCCCCACCCTCCCTGAGCATTTGGGTGGTGGCCAGCATCTCTGCAATTCCTGGGCATAGACCCCACCCTCTCCAAGCACTAGGGCAGCAGCAGACTCTCTTTGGACACTAGGGCACCAACTCCAAGAATTAGGGTGCCAGCACTCTTCCTGATTAATGAAGTGGACTGTCCACCCTTAACAAGTGCCAGGGTATACCAGCCCTTTCCAAACATGGGGGTGGGCCCATGCTTTTGGTTTTGATTCCATGGTTCTTCCCTTGAAGCCATTCTTCCTTCACTTTGTCTCTTCTCTGCCCCTTTTAGTCTAGGCCAGCAATGGTTCTACTCATACAAATCTCACACACTCAAAAATTTGTCAGTTTTGCATGTGGTTTCCAAGAGTCCTAACAGCAGACAAAATAACTTGCCAAAGATCTTTCTTGGATAACTGTATTTCCATTCTTGACTTTCACAGAAATTGCTGACTGGGTTCATACTCAATTAAGCCTTCACATGCAGCACTATTCTCTGGGGACTCACTTTCCAGAAGCTCAGAATTTTCCAAACCACAGATTTCTGGTTTCTTTATGCCCATGAGTGCAGTTCTCAGCTTATCCCTTTCCTCTTATATTGGACAATAAGCTTCAAGGAGAAGCCACGCTGCACTTTTCACACTTAGATTGGAAATCTCCTCAGCTAAATATCCAAATTCATCATTTTCAAGTTCTGCCTACCATACAGCATCAGCAATCAATTTCACCAAGATCTCTGCCACTATAAAAAGAGGATTGCCTTTTCTCCAGTTTCCAATAACACATTCATCATTTTCTTCTAAGGCCTCGTAAGAAATACCTTTGGTATCCATATTTCTACCAAAAGTCTCTTCAAAGCAATCTAGGCCTTTTCTATTGAGTGCCTCACAATTCTTCCAGGCTCTGCCCGTTACCCAATTCCAATGCCATTTCCACATTTTTTTGGTATTTGCAATAGCATCACCCCACTTTCATGTTACCAGAATCTTAGTTTCCTGAGCTACTCAAACAATGCTATGAAATGGGTTGGGTTAAACAAAGGGAATTTCTCTGCTCAGAGTTTGAGATTAAAATAAGTCAAATCAAGGCATTATCTAGGTGATGCTTTCTTCCTCAAGACTGATGTTCTGGGGTTGTCTGTCAGCTATCTTTGGTCCTTGACTTCTCTGTCACAGAGGCACATGGCAGCCTCTCTGAATTTCATTCCACTTATAAATTACTCTATTAATAGGAATAGACCTATGCTGATTGGACTGGGCCACAGCTTATCTTAAGCAACCTCCTCAAAAGGTCCTACTTATAATGAGTTCTCACCCACAGAATTGTATTAGATTTAAAAACACATTTATCTGCAACACATACAGCTTTAAACCACCACAAATATTTTGGCAGGTTCTTAAGAAACTAAACATGCAACTACCATAAAAGCCAGCAATTGTACTCCTGGGTATTTATCCCAGAGAAATTAGGATTTATGCTGATGCAAAAGTCTGCACACAAAAGGTTAGAGTGCCCTCATTTCTAACAACCAAAAAACTGAGGAAAAAATAGATATGTTCCTCAATTGGTGAACAGTTAAATAAACTGTGGTCTATCTATACCATGGGATAGGCTAGTAATAAAAAGAAATGACTACTGATAGATGCAACAATCTGGATGATGCTGTGAAAAAATTATGCTGAGTGGAAAAGCTAATCCCTAAAGGTTCTATATTACATGATTCTATTTATATAACATTCTTCAAATGACATAATTACAGAAATGAAGCACAATAGTGTTGCCAGTGTTAAGGGGAGTGTGGGGCTGGGGGAAATGAGGATGACTATAAAAGAGGAAAATGGTGGGTCCATATCGTGATGGAAATGTTCTGAATTTTGACTGGACCAATGCCAAATCCTGGTGGTGATGAGGAGCTATGTTTGCTTGATAAAACCAGTGGGAGAAGTTGAGTAGAGGGAACTCTCTGTCTTATTTCTTTTAACTGGGTATGAATGTGCATTTATCCCAAAATAAAAATTTCAATTGAAAAAAATCTCAAAATCATGTCACTTCAAGTTTGCTTACTTGCAAAGTCCCGAAATTATACAGCACACTACATATCCTATCACAATGGAAATCTTTCCTTGATGAAAATGTAAACCTATTAATTTGTGGTGAGTAGCTTCAGAAAAAAGAAAAATTGATAATGAAAATTGTTCCAAATAGCTGCTCCATGTATGTCATCTTAAAAAGCAGGAAGATTTTACTGTCTAAACGTGCTACAGTCAGTATTTTCCAATTATAAAATAATAAATTTGAGTCAGATTATGTTCTTTTTTATAATTAGTGACTTGGATATCTCAGACTCAAGTAAGTTTGATTACCTATGGAGCGTCTATTTCCCTGAATATCTTTCCACTTAACACTCCGGTAATAATAGAAATGTCACATCTGCTGTTACATTAGATAAAATACTTTTAAGGCAAAGAACATTAAGAAAGAACAGAAGACCAAAGTTTGAAATTCACAATCAGTTAAATTTCACCTGCCACACACACACACACACACACACACACACACACACACACTGACTGTTTCCCAGGCCCAAGGTTTTTGCCCTATTCCTTCACCCAGAATGTCATATCTTAAAGGAGAGTTAGTGAGGGAAACCCTGCACATTATTATTATCAAGCCATTCTTTAGGTAGTGATTTCTATGGAATTAACACTACATTCGTTGCTGGAAAAATATTGAAGATCAAGGCAGATATACACACCCCGTGTTCCTGGAGTTTGTCACAGATGGTGATTCAGTGGCGGCTCTCTGGATAAATGTATGTATTTGTACTTAGCACCACTTCCACCTTTTTAAGCTCTAAAGAAACTGGGAGCTGGAAATCTACCCCTACCAGATTCCAGTGCCAGCAAGATTGCATGGTTAGAATAACACTGTGAAAGGAAAATTAATTTTCTCTGTTTGCATATTTTATGTTTGCATATTTTATGTTTGCATATTTTGTATTTCATTGATTTTAGTCCCTATCTTTATTATTTCCTTCTTTCTGTGTATTGTAAGTTAATATTTCTTTTTTTTTTGTCTGAGCTTTATAAATTAGTCTTGAGTCACTGATTTTAAAACTTTTTTTAAACTCATATTGCATTTTTAACTATTTATTTCCCTTCAAATGCTTAAATATAAGCATTTAAGATTTAAAATTCTCTCTAAAGCCTGTTTTAGCTGTATATCACAAATTTGATATAATGTATGTAATTATTATTCAGTTGAAACTATTTTCCAATTTACCTTGTCATTTATTCTTTAATCTATGAATTACTTATAAGAACACTGTTTAATTTGCAATATTTGCAATTTTCTGATTATCTTATTGCTATTGATTGCCAGTGAATCATTTTATAGTTTCTGTATGTTTTTCAATATTTTTAAATGTACGGAGACTTCTTTTATGGCCAATCAGAAAGTCTATCTTGGGTATGGAGCACTGACTATTTTAATATAATTATTCTATCAGCTGTTGAGGGCAGGGTGTTAGCATCTCCAACAATGAGCATGGAATTGCCTATTTTTCCTATTAATTCTGCCTTTTTTTTCTTCATGTATATTGATGTTCTGTTGTTAGGTGCCTGCACTTTTACAATTATTATGTTTTCCTGATGAATTATCTATTTTCTCATCTTGAGGTATTTCTCCTGATCTCTGGTAATACACTTTAAGAGTCTATGCTATCACTCCAACCTTCTCAGCTTTACTGTTTCCAAAGTATACCTTTGGATTTCTTGTGGGCAGAATATAGCTAGATCTTGCTTTTATAATCCATCCTGAAAACCTCTGCCAATTTATTTGAGTACATTATTATTTAATGCAATTGTTCACATGGCAGGATTTCCTTGTTGCTTTCTATTCATTCTCTTCATAGTTGGTTCCTCTGTTACTCCTTTTCTCCCCTATTTTGGATTATCAGAATATTTATTTTTTTAGAATTTCATTTTAATTTTTCTACTGGGTTTTTAGCTATACTTCTTTGCATTATTGCTTGCTCTGGGGTTTTGACTATGTATTGTTAACTTTACACAGTGTATTTAGAATTATTGTTCTACAATTCCACATAAAATACAGAAAACTCCTAGTATATGAGTCCCATCCTAAAGACATGGGTTTCCATCTAGGATAATTTTCCTTCAGTCTGAAGGACTTTATTTAATATTTCTTTTAGTGCTGGTCTATTATCAGCAAATTTTCTTAGTCTTCTTTTATATTAAAATATATTTATTTGCTTTAATTCGTGAAGAATATTATCACTGGATATAAAATTTGGGGTTGAATTCTATTATTTTCTTTCTTTCAAAAATTTAAAGATAAATTTGTACTGTCTTTTGGCCTCCATTGTTTCAGATGAGAAGTCAGCTATCATTTGAATCATTGTTCCCCTATATGTAATATATAATTTTTCTCTGGATGTTTTCAAGATTTTTTTTTCTATTTGATTTTCAGCATTTTGCACATGATGTAACTAGACACGTTCTTTTGTATTTATTCTGTCTGGGGTTCAGTGGACTTCTGGAATCTTTAAATGTATGCGTCTCACCAAATATGGAAAATTATCAGCTACTGTTTCTTCAGATACTTTTTCTGCCCCTTTATCTCTTTACTCTCTTTATCTCTTATTTACATGTAAATTAGAGTTACTGACATGGTCCGTGGGTTCTTAATGCTTTGTGCATTAGTTTTTTTTTTCTCTCTATAGTTCAAATTGAATATTTTATATTATCAAGTCAAATTCAGTGAACTCTAGCCTTCTGACAAATCTCATCCAGTGGGTTTCTATTTCAAGTATACTGCATAATTTTCTCCTAAGATTTCCACTTTTATTCATTCAGTATAAACACATTTTCTTTTACATCTTTGGACATAGTTATACTAAGTAGTTTAAAATCCTTTTCTGCTAATTTTAATATCTGGGTCATCTCTAAAGACTCTTGTGGTTTCAGAATAGATCATGGTTTTCTGCTTTTTCACATAAGTGATTCTGGATTGTATTGTGGAATTGTGAATGATATATATATATATTTTAACAGTCTGTAATTTGTACATTTAATCACTATCTTTATAAAAAAGCCATAATTGTTTTTTGGTTTTTGTTTTGTTTTGTTTTGTTTTGTTTTTGCCAGCCCCACGCCTCTGCTGGGAGAGACTTCAGGATTCCTTTCCTGCTTCCTCTGTTTACCTATGTACGGAATTTGTATTAAGCTATCCAACTTTGTTGATTAAAACAGCAATTAGAATTTGATTGAGTTGCCCTCCTTTGTTCCAAGAAATGACATATTCTTCCCAACAGAAGTGTCTCCTACAACCTGCTCTGCCAGTAGGGAAAAGGTGCCAGCCTCAAGAGTTTGAGTCTTTTCTTAGACTTCTGTGTTGTGATCCCACTTCTTCCACACATTCCAGACTTGTGTATGATGTGTCTTCACACGGATGTTACCCAAACAGTTGTTCCAGATACTGTGGCTATTTACCAGCTTCTCTAGAGGACTAACGAATCCCACACATCTTACAGTGCCATCATGCCCTGCCCCATGAAATGTTATTTTAAATGAGAAGTATTTATGTACCGTAAGACTCTACTTCTAAATGTTTTTTATTTATCCAGGTTTATTTTCATCCTGGAGTGGAAATATAGATGAAGATAATAGCTATGAATAATAATTTTATATTCTAAGTGTTTGAGTTAATGTCTCAAGTAATTTTGTGATTGATTCAAATATTTTTGTTTAGAACTGCATGAGAACAAAACTAGAATATGTCTAACATAACAGATTTTTTGCCACAATATTTATTCCTTACAGATATGAAAATACTGATCTATGGAATTAATTTCACTTCTTCCAAAATTCATTATTAAGTTTAATACCAATGACATATCACAATTCTACAGTTATCCCACATAGTTTCAACAGTAAGCTTTTATTCAAAGATTTTGTCTCTTTATTGAAATGATTATTAAAGGGTCCAAAATAAAGATTTTATTTAATACTAAAAATTTTCTGAGGTCAAATCCAGCTGAACATTTTCCCAAACTGACTTTAGGATTGTTGATTGCTCTGCATAAGTATATTACTACTAAGGAATAAGTGATCTCTGAAGACATGATTTCATTCATGACACCCATGATTTTTATACAGTGTGAATTCATATTTGCCCTACAAGTGTTACTTTTATGAATGATTTAATGTGATGTTTTATGAAAAACATCTCCATCTTACATTATTTGGCACTCTTTCAGAGGGGTTCATCTTCTGGTAAAGACTTTTCTCTATACCAAGTGGAGCAATCAATGTAGACACATCCACATCAATTACACATATGTTATGATTTCCTTCATGTTGCATGAAAATCTACTAAAGGCTTTTATACATATGTGACATTTGCACTGAAATGTTCCAATATAAATTGGATTAGATTGACATAATGTTCAGGGTGACTAAATACTCTACCAGGTTGATTACAGTGATTTTTTTCAGTGTGAGTTTTCTAGCATTTTTAAAGGTTCACTCAAGGTTGAAATCTCTTTCGTACACAAAACATTTTTAGTATACATCATTTCATGTCACCTAAGTTCAGAATAGTGACTGAAGCCTTTAACAACTATCGCATTCAGAGGGTTTCTCTCCAGTTTGGGTTCTATCATGTTGCCTAAGGTTACATAAATGAAGGTTTCCCCACATCTGAGTATGTTTTCTCATGCCTTCTAAAGGCAACATGATAAATGAAGGCTTTAACCAAAGGTGATCTTCATAAAGTCACTTTCTACTGTGAATTCTCTCATGCTGTCTCAAGGCAAACATTGAGCAAAGGTTTTCCTCACAAAGATGGCATTCATATAGTTTCTCTCCAGTGTGAATTCCCTTATGTTCACTTAGGGAAGAACAATGAATGAAGGCTTTCCCACCTCGATGGTATTCATATGGCTTCTCTCCAGTGTGAGTTCTCTCATGTACTCTAAGTCAACAACAAGGACTTAAGGCTTTGCCACATCAATGCATTCATGTGGTTTCTCTCCAGTGTGGGTTTTCTCATGATGTCTCAGCTAAGAACACTGAATGAAGGCTTTCCCACATAGGTGGCATTCATATGGATTCTCTCCAGTGTGACTCCTGTCATGTTTTCTAAACAAAGATTAATGGATGAAGGCTTTCCCACATGCATGGCATTCATATCTTTCCTGTTCGGTGTGAGTTCTCTCATGTTGTCTTTTGGTAGAATACAAAGTGAAGGCTTTCTTACATACATGGCATTCATATGGTTTCACTTGTGTCAGATTCAGTGCAATGTGCAAGGCCAGACCTTTGAATAAAAGATATGTCAATTTGTTGACATTCAGATGATTTATTTCTGGTGCATATTTGCTTTTGTTTATTAACAGATGACTGGCCACTGAGAGCTTTTCCAGTGAGATTGCTGTGGTATGGTTTCTTTCCGCTGGGCATTAACACCTGTTAAGTTACTCTGGTTGTGTGAGTAAAATCTTCTGGTAATTCATTACATATAATGTCATTCTTTTTAATATGGGAATTATGCCTCAATGACACGATGGCCAATGTGTCTGTCCTGCACTTATGTCACACAGACAGCATTCCTTTCATTTTAAGACCACTTTTCTTGCCTGAATTCTAGGAGTGGAAAAATCCAATTCCTTCTCTACAGAGTTCCTCTCCTTGCTCCAAGTGGGAAAGTGCATCTGATTTGAAGACTAGATGTCCTACAGAAACCAAATGACTGATATTATCCAGCATCACTTCTCTGAACAACTTTCTCTGGGATGTGTGTGAGAGGGAATCACTCTTCCTGGGTGAAGTCTATAATTATATCTTTCATGGTCACTAATTCCAATGGCTTCATTGTCAATAATAGCTCAGTTGACAATCATCTTCTCAGTTTTCATTCACAACCAGATAAGCATGCAAATGGCCAAGATATCCCAGAGCTGAGCATGCCTCCCGGGTGAGTCCTATAGGGATGAAGCTCCATCCTCAGTGTGGAAGCAGCACCAGGCTCTTGGGAATTGAACCACAAGACATTTCTGGGATAATTTGAGTCATGATGGGGTGGACAAAGCAGGTTTGGGTGCCTGCTGGAGGACACATCATTTCCTCTCCCTCTGGCTGAATCACTGAGATGGAGCTGAGATTCCTCAATGCCAGGCTAGGTGAAGTGGACTCCTTAGCACAGTCAACCGGGAAGGCATCAGGAAGGAAGGCTCCACAGAAGGAAAAGGAGTGGGGGAGTGTCTGCTTGTGAATGGTATTTTGTAGAGGCTTTGGATTCTGTTATAGTCCTCAGAGTGGTGCCTGTGTATGCATGTATGTGGGTATGCATATGTGTACATGCACAGAAAATTAACTTGACTCACATTGATTCGCTTGACTCAAATTGCAAATCCTGACTTCTTTGTGGGTTGTTAATCTCTTAGCCTTTGCTGGGATTCTTGAAGTCTGCCCTATACAAATATGATTCAGGGGTGAGCTAGATATTTAGGAAGAATTTACATACCAAATTTTATCTTTCCTTCTGGCACTCTTCTTTCAAGGATCCCACCCTGTCACTTTTCATAGCTGTGGTTGCCCCGAACTCTGCTCTCTGGCTCTTGAAACTAGTAAAACTGCAGGTTTTAGTTTCCCTGGGTGTCATGGAATAGAGCACATTCTCAGGTTAAAAGTCATAAAAATGTGACTTTCACTCAATGCTACTCCTATCTTCCAAATGTAGACACTTCTTCCATATGTCCCTGCTTCTGGTTATTCTCCAGTTCCTTCACATGGCTTTATTTTTAAATATAGGATTTCCCAGTTATCTTGGAAGAGTTTATCTAACAGTGTGTATTAGCCATGCCAGAAGTCTGCCTGATATTTAAATGGAAGAACATAAGCAGGATTCATTATTTTCACTACTAGTTGTCTATCAATTTATTTTTTCTTCATAACAAAATCCTCCAAAACCCATTGACTAATAAGGTTTGAGCCATAAGAGACCTGTGGATACTTCTGTGGGTAAATCCCTAAATAGTTAGCAAAACCCAGAGGGCAGGCAATGGTGGCGCAGTGGCAGAGTTCTTGCTTGCCATACCGGGGACCCGGGTTCAATTCCTGGTGATTGCCCATGCAAAAAAACAAAAAACAGACAAAAAAAAACCCAGAGGTGAAATGCCCATGTGCTCTATTTTGTTTTATACTACTTAGACAACCTCAAAAGGAAATTCATCCTCTGCCATTATTTTCTCTATGACTATCTCACAGGCACATAGTTTTTAAAACACCAAGAAGAGAGGCTTAAAATAGTTTCCTTTCTTATAGGAGATCCCTGGGATTATCCTGAAAACCACACGTACTTATACCCTGAAACCTCAGTGAACTAATAAATTCGCAAATAGATGATTTTTCAGGCTCTTGCCTTTACCCCAAATTATATTTATGTTGAGAGTAATGAGTTTCCAGGGCATAGCTTCAAATTTTAACCACCTTTTTCAACATTTACTAAAGTTTTATCTCTCCCCTGTCAGTAGTATTTAATAAATAAAACATTTTATAACCTTAGGAGAATTTATAAGTATATAAGGATAAGGATAGAACAACCAGATGTACTGAGATGTGACATACTAGTACCATTCAGTAGCTTAGTAAATTCACAACTCAAGATTCAGGTTTGTGCCTCAGTGAAAGAACAAATTATCACTGTACATGTATCAAGTAATGTGACTGTATGATTTCATTTCTGTATTCTCTAATAGATTGCAAACTGCATTACCATCGCATCTCTAGCATTTAGCACAGTAAGCATTCATGAAATGGTAGCTGAATGAGCTAATGAAGAGTTAAAACAAAGAATGCTGAAGTTCTACTCTGATCACATGTTGAAATAAAACCTTTTAATATTAGTGATTGTTATAAGAGTATACATATATATATATGTGTATCTATATATACTAATTATAAATGTATCACACATATATGTATAATTTTGCAAGCCATAAATGTCTGGATGAATGAATTTTATAGTTGCCTATAAGCTAAAAAATTCCTTGTTCATATGTTAACCTACAATATTTTCCTGATTCACCCACCTCCTAGCTTTGCTTTTGATACAGCTTTTCTTTTGAAACGAAAATACTCCCACCCAAAGCTTTTTAAAAACGTTTATTGTAGTAATAAATGCAGAATTCAAAATTTCCCATTTTAACCAGTTTCAAGTATACAATTGAGTGGTATTAATTACATTTACAAGGCTTTTTAGATAACTCAATGTAGCCCAACATAATCTTAGGTCTGATCTCTGGTTTCTGATGAAAACTACTGCACAGACCAAGGACAAGCCATCCACCTTTCCACTCGCACAAGAATAGTTCTCCTCTTATTGTATCATTTCCTCACTTAGAATATACACTTGTTTCCACATTCTAATATATACAAGTTGTTATTCACTTTGGGGTCTGTTTTCTGCTTCAACTCACTCACTAGCCAAGTGAGCTTGGTAAAGTCACTTACCTTCTCTGAGCCCCAGGCTCCACTTTCTCAAGTGTAACTATTAACATCTTAAAGTATTAAACATAAGCTGTATGAAACACAACAGGTGTTTCATCAGTGAAGCTGTTCACAAAATTATTACAATTTATACTGTTATTTTCTCTCTCACAAGAAATCTGCATTATGTACCATTCCCAAAAATGTGCCCTCTATCCTTAGCAAAATTATTAAAATTTAGACAGTGCTATCCAATAGAATGTTCTGTGGTGACAGAAATGTTCTCTATCTATGCTGTCTAATATGGTAGCCACTAGCTGCATGTGCTAGAGAACTCTTGGAATATGGCCAGTGTGACTGAGAAATTGAGAAGTTAATTAATCTCTATTTAAACAGCCACATGTGGACAGTGCCTGCTATAACTGAATGGCAGAGATCTATACCATCTTTCAAAGTCTATCCTCTCTGTGAGGGATGTAGTGGTTCCTAATATAGAAATGTGATTGTTTCTTCAGCTGCCCTATTTCTTCAGCCCTAGTTAGCTACTATTTCATCACTTTCACTAAAAAGCCTTGTTTTTGTCATTTTTTATTTGTGTGTGGGTGGGGCGGGCGTCAAATCTGATGGTCAGTCATTTATCTTTTATTATCCTCAAATATTATGTCTATATTTGTCAGAATTTCTTGAACTGTGTTAAAAATCGCTTATATGAATCTTCAATAAACATTTTGAAGATAGATTCTATTTTAATTTTTTCTATTTACAGTGTTGATTGAAGGGTCTTATATATAATAGAAGCTCAATAAAGTCAGATGAAAGGGAAAAATAAAGTGAGGTACCGAGGCAGAAAGGAAAGAAAGAGCTCAAGGTAGGGTGGCATAGTTGGAAAATGTATCATGGAAGAGGCAACTAAAAGAACTCACTTCACACCCACATCAAATCAACACTGATAACGAGCTTCCCAATTTTGGGCAATTACTACTTAATATATTCCCTCAAGGTCTCATCTCAACATTAATCAATAGGCAACTGAAGGTAATGGTGCCTCAGTTCGGGTTGTTAAGTGGGGACCTTGATTATAAGGAAATAGGTGATCGATAGGAGAAAGAGAACACTTATAATTGCTCTTTAAAAGCTACTGCTCAGCATAGTTCAGGTGACATTTGATTCCTTTCAGGAGACCCTCAGGTCAGGCTGTCACAAGAAAAGTCATTGACACAGGAGACACGGTCTAAATGGTGCTGTACAACCACACATTTTCAACTTAACACTAAATCTTTAATTAGCATTACTGGGAGCCCATTCATTCCCCGCGCCCCCCCCCCCCCCCCCCACTTAAACACCAATCCACAAAGCAGCTTCTTCTTCATAGGAAATGCTAGGATCGAGGGATTTTTCCTTTGAAATGTAAGTGTTATGTTCCCATCATTAGTCTCAGCACACAAGAGAAACTCTAACCCTAAATGATATCTGTGAAGTTTCTCCAGAAATCTTCAGAGCAAAGACCTTATTCAGTGAAGCTGTAAGATAAATATGAGTAAATATTAGCATGCAACATTGGCCAAATGGATTTACTGCCTGGCCACCTGACTAAAAACATGCCCAGAGCATGGCAGTTGGGGATACTTCTTTTATTAATCATCTTCTATGTTCAGGCTTACACTGGGCGTGGGAGACACAAAGGTGAGCAAGGTAGTCTTGACCATAATGAGCTCAGAGGCTGCTGAGGTAAATTAAACGACCAATTTAAATACAATATAATAAATAGACAGTGCGGCAAGAGGGCTGTGAGTGAAGGGTGGGGATGGTCAGGGAACATTTCTGAAAACAAGTGACAGCTAAAACTTTAAGGCTATTTAGAGATATGCAGTGAAGTATATGTGTTTGATTTGGGACTGGAAAGGGGCAGGAGGTGGTTTTGAGTGGGGGGGTGGTTTCGGCAGATTGTTTTATTCTGATGGAACCGTTTGTGCAAAGTCTTAGAAGTTAATAGGCACAAGGGCCAGAAAGATAAATAAGAAATACAGACATTGTCCTTGAGGACTGAGTCTGCCCTAAAAACAGACGAACTATAGTGTAATAGGATGAGTCCTATAAGAGAGAATAGACAAGGTTCTGTGCATCTAACATTCCTTAAGGAGTCGAAATAAGTTTTGTAGAGAAAGGAGGTAATATTTGATTTGTATCTTCAAACTTCAATAGTCCTATCCCCAAATGGATGTTTTTTAGAAGCCACGTCATGTTCTTAATGTGTCTAGTACACAAATATCCCAAAATGGTTTCAGTGATGTGAAAATTATCATGTGTTTCTGAAGTATGTTGAAAACAGATGAAATCCAAAGACTGTTGAAGTGACAGAATAAAGTATGAAATACTCCTGTTCATGTTTGAGTCAAAAAAAAAAAATGAAACTGTGATGTATCAGAGAAATATTTAACATCACAGAATCAAAAGTCAAATGATGGAGACTTCTATTCACTTAGTCATTCAACTGCTATTTACTGTGAGCCTCCTCTGTGATAGGTATCATGGCAGGTGTTAGGACATAGATACATAGATCTGATCGATAACAGGCTTGACACACAGTGAAGGAGACAGTCATGGAAACATATAATCCAATAGGATGAGTAAATGCTATGGGCACAAAGGAGGCACAAAATCAAGTATTCTGGAGGATAAGGGCAAAATTGGGTAATTAGGTCAAAGAAGGCCCTGAAGGAGATACAACTATAAAGGGACTTGCAGCCCTGCAGTCACGGCAGCATCAAAGCTGAGGTTGCAAAATACATGAAAAACTCCATCATTTACTGCTATCCACTTTCTGATAACTAGTATGAAGGCGGAGTCAGTAAGTCAGCGATCAAGACCTTGGTATGTTGATCAATATAGTCAAAGTACTACTTGAAACAGGTCTCTCTGAAAGGTCTTTCTCTTGAAGCAGATGATTATCAAGTTTGCCACAATAGCCAGTGCCAGACTTTGATTGGTTGCCCTAATCTGGAGCTGGCAGGCTATGATTGGCTGGGCTCAGGTTTCAGGTCCTGGGGAGCACCCAGCCTTATGAGAACCAGAAACTAAGTCAAAGTTAGCTTCCTGATGAGGGGTTTAGGGGGAGCAACTTCATCTTGGGCCCATATGCATTATTTAACAAGGGACTGGGAGTATAGTCCTAAAATAAAATATCACTAGCTTATCTTCTTTAAAAAAGTGGATGGCAGGTTGAGCCATGGTGGCTCGGTGGCAGTGTTGTCGCCTGTCATGTTGGAGACCTGGGTTCAATTCTCAGTGCCTGCCAATGCGCAAAAAAAAAAAAAAAAAAAAAAAAGTGATGGCAGTGATATCAAGGAAAATTAAAATATCAGAAATATTATTTTACAAGATTTATTTATATGAGATAATATTGGAGCAACTCCAGAAAACTGTCATTTGGATCTTAGAAAACTTAGACTATATTTCAATTAAAATATAAAGGAAGAAAGAAAATCAAAGCAAAGGCAGGGGGCACTTGGGAAAATAATGCAACACAAGATCCTGTAAATGTCCAAACCAAAGGACTCTTTTTAAACTCAATCTTACTTAACCCCTCCAGTATCTGACTCCATTGGCTACTCTCTCCCACTTAAAACTCTCTCTTCCCTCTACTTCGTGTGATACCATACTCTTTATTCTATTCCTCCTATTACCGTTGCTTCTTTATCTCCTTAACTGGAGCACCTCTGCTTCGGCCTCTGCTCACTCCTTAAGTGCAGATGTTCTTCCAGGTTCTCATTTGGCTTAGTGCTTTTTTACTTTTTAACTGTATGCACTTCTACTAGTTAACTTCATCTACTGTCAAAGTTTTAGCTTATAGCTACATGCTACTGAAATCCAAATTCATACTTGCAACCCAAGACTAGAAATCTAAGTCATCTCTCTGATTCCTTAACCTATGCTCTTTCCAGGAGAGCATTCTGGCCCCAAGAAAAATTAAGCAGGTTGAGAATTTCAAGTGGGGTACATAAAATTGCACTGAATTATTAAGTCACTGGAAAGTCCAGAAAACTTACAAAACCAAATATGAGTGCCTTAGACAAGGCCTTCCATGGCACATTCAATGGGCCTAGATAAGAATGGGTACCGCTTGAACTTGTGTTTTTTTAACTTCCTTCCTCTTCTTAGTCATTCACCCATCTCAGCTGTGGATATCTACTTTAAAACAAAAACCATGGCTTCTATTCAAAGTGATTCCTTATCTCTCTTTATATCTACAGAGACAAAGCAAAATGCAGCTGCTGAGCAAATTTCCCTTTGCTTAGCCTTTGTCTCTAATTCCCAGTTCTCATTTTTCAGCAAACCAATTTTCTCTTTTCCTGTCTCCCACAAATACATTTGAGAAATCCTTTCTTGCTGATTGAATTAGGCCCTGCAAATTAATACTCTGTGGGGTTTTTTCACTTTCACTTATCTCTTAAAAATTTATTCAGTTTATTTGCCTTTGAATCCTTCCAATTCTTCCAATCACTGAAGAGCTGTAATTTCCTTTTGAGATATACTATATTTTTTAAATATATATTTTTGGGTGAGTTGCAGAGAAAAAAAAATCAGCTTTGAATCATTTTATCAGAAAGTGTGGATGTGTTTTTAGCGAAAGTTCATTAATTTTAACTTTTAATCTCAGCTATTTCAGCCTTACCATAATTTGATGCACATTGTTTACTAATACTTGTTCATTCATTTACTCATTCAAAAAGCATTTATGATTCTGTAGTGCTAGAGACTATATTAGACTTTAGAAATGTTGAGATAAATTATACATGAAAAGTTTCTTAAGAGTCTCAGGCTCTTCAGAGGAAATAGAAGTATAAATAATTTCTTTATGGTAATAATAAAATTTATTTATCAATAATATCATCATGTGATGAAGAGTATAACTAAGACAAGGAGGTAAGCAGAAATGATATCCTAGAAGTTATGTTTGAGTTTGAGATTTCTGGGCAGAATAAGGGTAAAAGTATATTTCAAGTAAAGGAAAAAGCATTCTTGAGGTCGCAAATGTTAAAAGTGGACTCCTTTAAGGGTGTCCCATAAACTCAAAACAGTACACCCTAATCTGGGAATTGTCCCCCAATCTATGATCTAGACACATATGTCAAGAGCTAGAGTCAAATATGTACTTCATTACCCATACCACATCCCTGGCATAATTTATTGGGCCAGGAATACACATTTAATAAGTTAGGCAGACATAATTGATTTGAGATTTGATTTGAGATTTGAGCTATCACAAATACCACAAAATGGGTTGGCTTAAGCAATAGGAATTTGATTCAAAGTTTTGAGGTTTGGAGAAGTTCAAAATAGAGGTGTCAGCAAGGCAATGCTTTCCCCCCAAAGCCTATAACATTCTAACAAAGGCTGCCAGCAACGCTTAGGAGCTCTTGACTTATATCCCTGCCTCCTGTCACATGGCACTATATTCTCCTTTCTCTTCCAGGTTCCATTGACTTCCAGCTTCTGGCTCCTTCCTGTGACTTTCTTTGACTATTCCTAAATATGTCCTGCTTATAAAAGACTCCAGTAATCTGGATTAAGGCCCAATACCATTCAGTTGTGTATACTTTAGCTAAAAATAACAGCTTAAAGATTTCCTATTTACAATGGGTTCACACCCAAGGAATGTGGATTTAGGTTAAGAACATGTCTAAATTGTGGTACATAATTCAATCTACTACAGAGATTTAAGAAAGTCACATCATTCTCCTTATGTGACTGTTCCCTTAACGCATGAATTCAATAAATCAGACAGCAGCTATGTTCCACCACATGACCTAAAGTTTAAGAAGAAAAACAAAAAGAAATGAACAAACTAAGCAAAGCAGAAGAGGAAAGCAGGGAGCCTGACCACCTTCTAAGTATCATTTCCAGTTTTCCCTTGTGCCCAGCTGTATTCTAGCCTTAGGGTTCTGAGAGATAGCCTACATACTTAGAATAACTTTCCCCCTGTAGACTTAAGCAGACCTGATCTGGTTTTATTATTGATACTCAAAGAGTCTTTATTGATCCAGGTATTAAGAAATTTGAGCTAACCATTTCAAGCTTCTAATGACCAAAGAACAAATTGAGCAACAAAATAAACTACACAGTATTGGATCATAATCCAACATAGAAGAGGAATATTCATAAGCTTGATATACTGATATAGATAAAAATCAGTAGGCATAAATCTTCCTTATAGAAGAATTTCAAATAATATATGTTAATATCCCTTCCTCTAGGAAATGGCGCCTCCCCTTCCCACCCCCCGTCACTCTTGAGCGTGGACAGTTTTAGTGATTCACTTCCAAAGAATAGAATATAGAAAGGGAAAACCAGTAAGTTTACAGTGGATAAACGAAACAAACACTATCTTAACCGATCAGTCAAGATTAACACCTCCAGGAAAAATCATGTTGGCAGCATGTTCTCCCTGATTTGATGCAATGAGGAAGGTATTTCACCTCTGTGCATCCTTCTCCAAAACCCATAACTTCAGAGGAACCATAAGAAAAATATCAGACAAATCAGAATTGAAGGGCATTCTACAAAATACCCCATCAGTATTCCTCAAGACTCTCAAGGTCATGAAAAAGAAAAATCAGAGAAACTGCCACAGACCAGAGAAAATTTAGGAGTTATTCTGTTTAAGATGCAGTGTGATATCCTGTTTGGATCTTGGAACAGATAATAGACATTGATGGAAAACTTGGTGAAACATGAATAAAGTCTGGAGTTAAGCTAATATACATGAACCACTGTTGGTTTCTTGGTTTGAAAAATAGACCATGGTGATGTAAGATGTGAACCATGGGGGAACAGGGGTGTGTGGAGGATATGTAAACTTTCTATTCTATCTTTGCATCTTTTCTGTAAATATAATTATTCCAAAATAAAAAGTTTACTAAAAAACAAAAAAGCTTGGGGGATTTGGAAACAAGTAGAGAGCAGGATTCATTTAAGACTGACAAACATTAAGATTACAGCAGTGCAGATCAAATTTTAGAGAAATGACTTTGCCATCCAAAGGAATGAAAACTCACCAAAGGAGTGAAATAGAAGAGTGAACCTATCAAACCATTCTTTGAGAAATGGCTCTGTGGTGTCTTTGCAGAAAGTAATACTAGACAGGTAGGCTGTTTGGGAGAAGAGAGCAGAATTAGGGCTACATGACAAAGTTTAGGTGAAAGTTCTCAAGAACCTAAACTAGAGTGCTTTTGCTGACCTGGCACTACTTGCTCACTTCAACCGAAATACAGGCCCATTTATCCAACCAGACATGTGTAACCAAGCCATAAAAAAGCAATCTTTCAAAATACAGGGAGGTATCTGATAAATTGGGGCAGACCCTGGCTTTGAGATTTTATTACTGGTCTGGGATCATTAAGAAGGCTTAATTTTTCTTTATTGATTTTGAAGAGACACTTCAGTTCCCCTTTAAATATTCTTTCCCTAAACATTATAAAAATTCCATCAAGGGTGCTTAGGGCTTCCTGCACATTCCTTCAAAATCAAGTCCCTTCACCGTTTCTTCCACTTAGCATTTGAAGTCCAATAACATCGCAGTTACTGTCATTGCCCAAAGTCTAACTCCATTATCACAGTTGGCTTTTTTCCTGGGATGCGCTTAGAATAGCAACTGACCACAGACTAGGAAGAGCAGTTAGATGCCACAGTGGGCATTGAAGACATCCAGCCCTGTTCTCAGACTCTGTCTTCTGCAGGTGATTTCTACGTGTTCTGATCAATATCTGAGTAATTAAAATATCTCATGATCAAAGTTCTGACCTTTGCATTGGCCATGCTTATCAGTAAAAATTTGTCTTGATCTCCTTGTCATTGGCTGCCTGGAGGATTGTACGAAAATATCTCTAAGCCCTTGCCTCCCTCCCCTGTCCTTGACTTTGGCTCCTCCTGTGTCTGCTGTGTCAGGAAGATCTAAGCTAATCCTCAACCAGTACTACCTCTCTTTGCTGTCCATAATGAACCTTAAAGATATTCTCAGCTACATTTTAAATCTGGTATTTTGCTTGTAAAGCCCTGTATCTGCTTGGTTTTTCTCTTATGAATCCTTAAAAATACAAAATTCAAATCCAGTAATCTGACTTTATGTGCTCTGGGTATTTGTAAAGAATATATGTTGTTTGCTTTGCCAACAGCAAAAGTGACAGTTTTTTCTTTCTCAGTGAGTCCTGTCACCACTGTGTCTCCATCTACCCATCCATAAATAAAAGCTTCCTTTATTTATTGGCCCGCAACAATCAAAACTCTAAAAGAGAAAATTTTTTTCTCCCTTCAATGGGGCTGTAGTTCCAATAGGGTGGGGGCTGCCTGTAAAGAGGAGCTTCAGAGAGCCAAAAAGTTCTGGGGAGTTACAGAAAGAAGTGAGCGTGGGGAAGTGACCTGATAAAGTTGTTTATGAACTCTGGGTTCACCTCCATGGCACAAATACATTGATCTGATACTAATTAGCATACCTATCACTGAAAACTCAACTAATTGATAGACCACTGCTCGGGTCCCAGACCGTCCACTGGGTGACGCACAGTGTAGCTCTTTCTGAAGTGCTCTACAAACACTTTGAAATCTAAATTGATTTCGGAAGGACAACCCACAGGAGGAGGGTTGGAGCTTCCAGCGTGAACTTAAGTGGTATATTGTCCACTAAAACAAAATTATCAACATTTTCCATAGGTTTTATGCAAGACCCAGAACCTCATAATATAAATTCAAAGTGTCCAGGATTCCATTCAGAATTACTTGGCATTAGAAAAGTCTTAAAAAGTTTAATTTTCATGGGAAAAGCATTGATGCCAATGCTAAGATGATGAAGCTTTTGCAATTATCTTTAAAATGTCATAAAATAGCTAATATAAAAAAACTCAAGTGAGCAATTGCAGACATCCTTGAAGCAAGTGTTATAATAGAAATTTTCAGCAAATAAAAACATAAAAAAATAAATAAAATAGAAATTTCAGAACTGAACTTAAAAAAGCAAAAAAATCACTGGATAGACTCAATAGCAGAATGATGACACTAAAGTCTGTGAACTTGATGACAGATTAATAGAAATTATCTGATCTAAGCAACAGGGAGTCAAAAGTTTGTAAAAACATGGATAGGGTCTTAGTAATTCAGAGGGAATAACAAAAGGCCTCTCTTTGTGTTATTGAAGTCCTAAAAGGTAAAGGAGGGACCGAGTGTCGCACTGAAAAAGCATTTAAAGTAATAACAACTGAAAAGTTCCCAAGATTTTAAATAAAATAGGAATTCATGAGTCCAAACTGATACTAATCAATTAATTAGTTAGTTATAAAGCCCTTCCTTATTAGAAGGTAAAATATTGAATGTAGAAGAACGAGGGGTTTCAAAAATTGACAAGGGTGCTAAAATTAGTAGGAGAAATTTCAATGAGAAATAGAAAATGTACATGGTCTCAAAGTAGCATTTCACAAATTATTTTCTAATTTCAAAGGTAAGA
The DNA here is from genome assembly GCF_023851605.1 of Tamandua tetradactyla. Taxonomy (NCBI): domain Eukaryota; kingdom Metazoa; phylum Chordata; class Mammalia; order Pilosa; family Myrmecophagidae; genus Tamandua; species Tamandua tetradactyla. The sequence continues at coordinate 62,362,297 of NC_135334.1, read as the reverse complement.
CCACTAACTTTGCAATGGAAAAATCTGATTAAAGTTACTATTGCCATAATTGAAATAAACTGACATCACCTTTCCCTTGATATAATGTAACAAGAGTGACACATCATTTCCGTGGTTTTCCTTCCAAAAATTTATCACCTGAATATAAACGTGAGAAAATATCACATAAATCCTTATAAAGGACATTTTATAAAATAAGGTGAACTGCGCTACTTAAAAATGTCAAGTTCAAGAAAGACAAAGAAAGTTTGTAGAACTGTTTCAGAATGAAGGAGACAAACGAGATATGATAACTAAGTAGAATACACAATCCAGGATTGCATCCTGGACTGGAGAAAAATAATAACCATAAAATATCCATTGGGACAATTGATGGAATTGAAATTTGGACTGTTGATTGGATAATAATATATCATTGTTAAGTTTTCTGAATTTGAAAAATATATTGTTTTGTACTTAGAAAATACATGTTAAAGTGTTTTGAGAAAAAAAAGGGTTGTTTCTCCCATCTATTATCAAATGAATCAGAAAACGATAATATGAGTGTGTGTGTGTGTGTGTGTGTGTGTGTGTGTGTGTGTGTGTGTGTGTACAAAAATAGAGAGGTAATGAGAATGAGAATAATAAAGCAAAAATATAAAGGGAAAAAAGGAAAGGCACAGTGTTAAACATTGCTGCATTTGGGTAAAGAATATATGCAACATCCTTCTACTAGCCTTGTAATTATTTTATACGTTTGAAATTATATTTTCAAAGTAAAAAAAAAAGAAAACCAACATTCTATGTTATGAATGTGTGCCAGATAATTGCAACAAAACAACCCAAAACAGAGCAACTAGACTGTCTTCTTTTTCACAGCTCTTCACTTGACCAGCCAAGAAAGTGAAAGAGAAAGAAAGTGTGCTCATTTAAGGAACAGGAAAAGTGCAATTCCTGTTAACAACCCTTAGATATGAAGCAAAAAAATAGGAAAAGAGACCGAGTGGAAAGAATTAAAATCATAGTTTGCATTTTAGCTCAGCTGCTTACTAGCTTTTTGATTTGGGGAATGTTATTTAACTGATCAGGCTTCAGTGTTTTACAGCTATGAAATGATGTATATAGTTGATTTTGAAAATCAAATGAAATAAAGAATTTAAAGTACCAAATACATTACCTGTCATAATGCTGACAAGCAAGATATGATCATTGAATTAGTTGCATAGGGATAGAACAAAATATTTTTCCTGTAGAGAAGACAGAAAGTGTCTTTTTGTAGAACTTAGGCAAGTTTCCATTAGTCATGAAAGAAGTCTTCTCTTGCCTTGGGCAGGCTACTAATTTATTAATTAATTAGAATGCAAAAGAGCAGTGCAAGGATGAAGATTTCTAGTCCTTTAAGAATGGAGTCATTTCTAGTTTAAGACTGCAGTTTGAATGTATATGCATTAACCTCTACTTCTTCCTGAACTCCACTCAAATGAAAGTAAAAAATGTTTTTAGAAGCATCGCCCCATGAGAATAAAGAAGTGTGGGAGGACATAAAAGGAATTCAACTTTGGAATCCGAGAAGCAAATGAACCAGACAGTACTAAATTAGCAAGATGAAGAAATCTGAACCTAAGTTTAAATTAAACAAAACTTTTAAACAACTCAGTTTTCCTTGCCAGGCTTCCCCAAAGTCTTAGAGATTGGTGGTTCCATTATTTCAAGAAATGGAAGTTAAAAATACAGCTAAAATTAGCAGAACTGCTTGAATATATGTTACAGAAGTTCAATCCCAGATCCCTTCCTCCACTCTGCTCAATTGACAGCTATCTGTTTCCAGTCCAACAGAACACCTCGAGTTTTCTGAAAACAGTAAAACAGTGGGTCCTTGAAGTGGGAGAAAGCAAGCACTGTTGAGACTTAGATACCATATAGTAAGTAGGGGTACTAAGTGAATATGATCTCACTATATTTTGATAATCATGCCTTCTTCCCTCATCCATACCTCAAACTATCTTAATTATAGATGGCACTACACCACATCTGGGAAGCCAACAGGTGCAACTAACATCCAGGAACTGTCCAATAAATATAAATAAACTGAGGCATCCTTTCTGTCTTCGCTCTACTTTCATTCTCAGGCAACTGACAAGATCAAAGTACATATTTGTCTAATGATTCAATGAATAATATAAATTATATCAACCCTCTTCTCCTTCCTTACTCTCCCTTGCTCCCCTATGTATCAAAGAAAAGGCATTCATCCCTCTTTCCAAGTTTAACTTCCATTTCTCAAGATAACAGAACCACCAATTTCTGAGACTTTGGGGAAGCCTGGCAAGGAAATTTGGATTGTTTCTAAGTTTAACCTACTTTCAAACTAGGATCCAGCTTTCTCAGGCTTTCTAAGTCAGTACTCTCTGATTCATGTGCTTTACAGATTTCAAAGTTGTTATTCCTCTTATGTCTTCTCACATCTTCTTTACCTGTATGGGTTAAATGCCTTTTAATACATTCTTCACATTTTTTTGAGTGAGGTTTAAGAAGGAACAGAGGTTAAAGCATGTGTATAACCTAAAAATCTTTTAACTAGAAATGACTCTATACTTTTGTTCTTTAATTAGTTAAAAAATGGGTAACCTAAATTCTCATTTCCTCCAAGAGCCTCCAAAACTATAAATTACCCTTTTAAGAAATATTGCCATGTCTACTTGAACCTTCCTTTTTGACAGATGCAAAAATCTACACTGTTGTTATCTGTAAAACAAAAACAATAAGACAACTTCTCTCAAAACTGCTGTATCTTTATACTCCTGGTCTCTTTTCTCGCCCTTGTCAATTTTTTCGAAAAAAAAAACAGAGATACGTCTGCTTATCTCTGCTTCTTAATCAACCTTCCCCATATACCCTCTTGCAATTCAACTCCAGGCCACAGTCATGAAAATACTTTTTGTAAACTCAATCATGATCTGCCCTATCCATGGCCCATGCCTGAACCCAGGTTCTCATGATCCCAACCAGCCTTCCTCTACTCATTTCAAATTCCTGTCCTCAACATCCTATCAAATCTGCCTCTCTTTTGGACTCACATATGTCTATCAATGGCACTTCCAGTTTCCCAGGAAACACAGCTAGAAAAGTCAGGGTCAAATGGCAAGTCTTCTTTGTCTTCCTCCCTCCCTGCTACTAAATTGGCATTAGGTATTCTTCTGTCTGCCTCTGGCCTCCATCCTTGTTTTCCTTTCTCACTTATAATAATCCTGATGTAGCAACTCAACAATTACATTTACTTCACTTTACCACATTGTCATAACCAACTGGTTAAAACAACCAGTCTTGGCCAAAAGAAAAGCTTGATTGCCAGTTGTACCCTGGCATCATCAAGCGAGGTGAGGTACCAGGGTTAGTGTTTTTCCAATCATGATTTTCTCTTTTCCAATTCCTTCTCCACAATGCTGTAAACATATGACCTTAAGAACAACTAACATGGTACCTTTCCTTTCCTCAAAAATGTTCCTCAGCTTTTCATTTCCTGCAGAAAAAAATTCCAAACTCCAAAGAATAATATTAATTTTTTCATGAATTTTATTCAGCTGAAAAATTCAATGAAGAGATGAAGATTACTGAAGACCCAGTATCAACTCCAGCTCAAACACTTTCTTTTAAAAATATAACATTAATTAAAAATAATCTAAGTAATCATTGTAAAGCCTGTTTGTACAATATATTTCATAAACCAACTTAAAATTAAAGCAAGGAAGGAAAAAAATGTATAGGTACAGATATTAGAGTTTCTTAAATTCTAAACATTAAACACTATCTTAAATATCATTTGATAGACTATCAAAACTATGTGCGTTCTCAAAATATCAAGTAATGAATTATTAAAAATATCATCTTTGCTATAGTAGTGAGCTACATTACTAAATATTTTCAAATTTTTATTTTAGGAATTTATTTTATCTAATATTACTATAGCTGCCTATAGCTTGTTTGGTTTTTTTTTTTACCATTTTTTTGTTGTGAAGTATGGCATATACATACAAAGAAAAGAGGGAGAGAATCAATGATTTTCAAAGCACACTTCAGCGGCTGGCTGTGGGGTGAGTGTCAGAGTTGGTCGTGGGCTGCCATGCCCTCATCTCAGATTTTTCCTTCTGGATGCTCCAAAACACTGGCAGCTTTATCAGAGTCATAATAAAGGAATCATACAGTAAAAAAAAAGAGAGAGAGAAAAAATATATATATAACTTTAAAAAAATTAGTAGACTAAATATTAATAAAGCATGTATAAGATATCAAAAATACAATATTCTTGATTTGTGTTAACTTATACAAAACTGATCACTTGAAGACTGACTTCCTAGAATTTTGCCTCCTGCAAAGTCCTGAAAATTGTCATAACCAACTGGTTAAAATAACCAGTCTTGGCCAAAAGAAAAGCTTGATTGCCAGCTGTACCCTGGCATCATCAAGCGAGGTGAGGTGCCAGGGTTAGTGTTTTTCCAATCATGAACACTGACCGGGTAGGATAAAACTGGATTCATGTTTCCCCAGTACTGTATTCTTATTATATCTCAGCCTCTGTTCACACCGGGAGAGGGACAAGGACTTCCATAATAATGCGGTTTCAGTGCTCCGGAGCCAGGGGTCAAGATCCCACTTCAGCAATCTGACGTCTGGCCTTGCCAGCTGGCTGTGCTCCGCTTAGAATATAAAGGGAAATGTGGGATCTGCACATTTTTATGGCTCTGTCTCCATCAGTGTTCCCCAATAAAAAAATATATTCCAGACATTCTGGTATATTCAGTTTGGTCATCTTCCCTTGTTTCTTGAAAGCCATACCATAAATACATATACATTTTCTATGTTGTTCTAAAGGAGTACAGCTGATGCACTTTTGGAAAGTCACATGACATCTTTATTTTACTTGCCAAATCTAAATAAAAATATTTAAAATGTTTTGTGACTAAAAAAGATATCAGTTGAAAGTGCCAAGGGCAGTACCTATTATAGAACTGAGCTCTAAAATCCAGTCCTATAAAATATTTCATGTCATCAAGAAAGGAAATAAAGTTTAATCAGGAAAATTAATGGACTACTGGAATGCAGTAGGTCAGAGCGTATTGAACTATTTAAAGGCCAAGAACATTATCTGTCAAGGTACTTACTTTTCGCTGACATTAAGAGAACATAAAGGGAAAACAAGGACTTGCTTGCATTTATGCAGAAGAATGCGAATGAGCACACTTAAGGGTCATAATTAGGAGTCTACATGTACATTTTTTTCCATTTTCTGAGTTCTTATTTCCTGCAAACACTGTCCACCTAGTCTAGAAATATATGCTTAAATCACTGTTTAGTCAATTCATCGTCGAAAGTGTAACACTATTGGCTACATAAAGGAAAAACTTTTTTTCTTCATACCAATGTCTTAAAACATGGTTTGTTCAATCACTTGTGCTGTTCCATGATGACATATACTGTAGATTCTAATGCTTCCCTATAATTAGCCATTATGACAAGGATTCCATTTTAGCAACTAAGACTGACTCAATTATTTAAAATCGCCATCTAATTCAAACCAAAATTCAGTATCTTGGGGGTGAAAGGGTATAGTTCAGTATTCTCGCCTGCCATGTAGGAGACCAGAGTCCAACCCCCAGCCCATGCACTTCCCCCCCAAAAAAGAAATCAAATAAATGAAAAAATCCAAACAAAAGTTCAACAAATGGTGTTGTAATAGTAGAATACTCACATGGAAAAAGAATGGAATGTGACCCCCGGCATACGGCATACCAAAAAAAAATCAGTAACTCAGTAAATTCGAAATTTTTCCCCTCTGACATCTTGTCATGACATAAGGTTGGGGGAAAAGAATGTGGTCTGTTCCTACATTCCTCTTTCATTCCTTCTCATTCTTCTACCAATGGCTTCCTATGTCGTGGCTGAAATCAAAGAAAGGGTTTTATGTTTTTGTTGATTGTTTTATGGTTTTTCTTTCACCCCACTAGCTAACACTGGCTATCCATCAGTGTCATTATGTAGTAGGTTTTCAAATTCTGATTCTTCCATAGTCACTTGTGGGGGTTCTTTGCAGGCTCTATGGAGAACTCTAACATAGGCATTCATTTTCTAGTAGAACTCTTTGTCCCTTATCTACACTCTTTGCAGGATACATCCAGGATGGCTCTACACTGGTTTCTTTTCATGGTGTTCACTTGACCCATGGAAAATGTCACTCTCTTTGCTGAGCAGAAACACAGGTGATTCACGACAGCCCTCCATTATGGGTGATCCCAATAGTCTCTCGCCTACAAATTTCCCTAGATGTGAATTTTCTAAGTATTCATGTAATCCAGAGAGCACTATCAATCTTTCTCAAGAACTTTTTCCAATGATGCCCACAGAGAGGATCAACAGAGTTCTGGACATTAGCATCAACCTGGATAGTAAGAGGCCCGTCTTCCATTTCTGAGTGGTATTCTTGGGGTGCCCCCCAATTTTCTTTGGGAAGGGGACATACAGAGGGAATATCTACCTCATCAATTTGCTCAAATTTCTCATCTGCTCTTATATAGCCTAATTGGAATACTGTGAGTGAAATTTCTTAAACCTTTATGCTATATTATAGCAAATCATGGAGGTGATAACTAAAGAAATTCAAGTATTATCTTTGTACTGTGGGAATATTAATTCCCTAGTGTTTTGAATTTGAAACTCACCTAAAATCATGAAATCACAAGAAAATTTGCATTTGAACAGTCTTGAGTTGAGTGGATTCTGAAATACAGTACGAACTCTGATTCCTAAGGGAGTAAGGGGCATCTTTTTCTTCAAAATAGGCTCTGCACAGTCACTCACTTATTTATCATCCCAAACAGGATACCATTTTGAGTTTGCTGGTTGAGAAAGGATGCCTTTTCCTAATTGACAAAAAAGGCACCATATAGACTAGGAACAGCTCTATTAATATTAAAAGTGAAACAGGACTATGAGACAATTGCATATGGAATATCAATAGCTTTTCCAGTTACAGCAATAAACAGATAAAAAACAAAATGAAAAGATATTTTATTCTATAAAACCTGAAGCTTTAAAAAATCTCTTTATTATAAATGACCAAAATTGTACAAAATATGAAAACAACCTTGGAATTGTATCTAGTTACATAAAAAGACTAAACATTCAGAAACATGATAAGTGCCTGAACGTAAACATATTAAATATCACCAAATTCATCTATGGATTTAAATATTTTAGAATAAAGTCCAAATAACAGATCTTTGGAACTTGATAAGATTATTTGAATATAAATCTGAAATAACAAAAGAACAAGAATAGTCAAGGAAACATGGATAACATAAAAAATAATGAGAGGTTATCAGATATTGAACAAATTAAAAAGGTACAATGATCAATTCACCTTGATCTAAAACTAGAGAATGTAAAAGAAAATAAGTGCATATGATCCAGGGACATTTATTATCTGATAAAAAATTTCATTTAAAAACATGGAGGAGGGGAATAATGTATTATTCATTATGCAATTTGGGGAGGTTGAATTAATATTTTCAACAGTAACTTACTCTAAATATTTGAAAATAAAATTAGATATATACCTCATGCTATATACCAAAATGTACTAAATGCATTGTAAATTTTGAAAAAGTAAAATTATGAAAATAAAGTATAAATAATATTGACATGGAAAGGACTTTCTAGATAAATACTGAAAAAGTAAATGAAATTATTAATATTATAATCCATAAAATATTTGTCTCTTTTTGTAAAAATCACTAAAAAGAAAAGAAATATTGATATCTGAACTATATTAAAACTAACAACTCTGTACATCAGGAAACATCTTTAAGGGGATGAAAAGACAACCCAAAATCTTCACAAAAGAAGATAAAAAGAACACCAAGAAATACGACAAAGTATTCAATTTCATTAATCATCAGGGAAATGCGAATTAAAATCCCAGTGAAATATCATTATATACCTGCCACAATGACTAACTGGAAAAATACAGAAATAACAAGTGTTAGCAAAGATACAGAGTAATTGGAATTCACGTACTAATGATGAAAGTACAAACTGTTATGACCCTTTTGGAAAACTGTTTGGCAGTATCTACTAAAACTAAATATATGTATATAGATTGAACCAGCAATCCTATTCTTGAGTACATACCCTCCCCTCAAAATATGCAAAGGCACATAGTTGTTCTTAACACCACTATACATAATAGTCAAACCTAAAGACTATCATATGACCTTTGAGAGTTATAGAATATTCATATGTTAGACTACTAGGCAGCAGTGAGAATGTATAATATGCCATAATATGGTTAATTCCACCAAAATAATGCTGATCTAAAAAACACCCAGATGCAAAAGAGTATATATGGTATAATTTCAGTTGTATAAAAATTTTAAAAGGCATAATTAATTTGTGATGGTGGTTATGCTAGTTGCAGGGGGTATAGAATATGAGTTGGGACTGGAAAGGAGCATGAGGGAGACATCTGTGGTGCCACTAAATTTTTCAAATGAGTGTTGATTTTATGGGTTTGATCTGGTTGTAAAATTAGTTGAGCAATATATTTATGACATACTATTTCCTAAGTATATATTATACCTCAATAATTTAAATCACATTACAATATTTAATGGTAACTGAAAAAAACTAGAAAATCTATTTGACTCTCAAACAAAAATGTTGATATCTTTAATATAGAGCATTGAAAAAATCAAAAATTAGATGAAAAATTCAATGAAAGATGAATAGAGAATAGAGAGGTAAATATTAAACAAAATATGCATTAAATAGATTAAAGATATTCAATGTCAGTATTTATTAAAATTGAAAAATTATAACTTTTTCAATCAAATGGGTAAAAATTAAAATAAATGCTAAACCTTTTAGGTACAAAAGTATGGGGAAAAGAGCAATTTATATTTGATTAAAATGTCAATAATATTGGTCTTACAAAGAGCAATTTGAAAATATGCACCTAAGTCTTTAAATTTTTCATATCCTTTTCCCATTGCCAGAAACTTATCTAAAAGATGCCATTCAAATTATGTTAAAGTTATAAGTACAAAAATGTTTGGCTCAGCTTTGTCTGAAAGTCCAAATTATACAAATACCTGAATGACCAATAAAGAAATATTAAATGGATAAATCATGGTACATCTATTCTAAGGAAAAGTGTATAGCCATTTTAAATGTTTCTGTAGTGGAGGAATGTTTAATGTTACTCAACAATGCTTATGAAAAATTACTAATTCAAAAGAGTTGTAAAATAATATGCATGGTAAATAATAGTTGTTTAAAAATGTGTGCCTTTATATAGCATAAATTCTGAAAAAGTATCTGTATTGTTTTGTTCAAGGTGCAAGAATGCAATCTACCAGAAATGGAGTAGCTTTTAAAAAGGGAATTTATTAAGTTAAAAGTTTACAGTTCTAAGGCCATAAAAATGTCCAAACAAAGGCATCCAGAGAAACATGCCTTCACTCAAAAATGACCAATCTGGGAAGGCAAGTGGCTGGTGTATGTTTACCCTTTGGCTTCTCATTTCAAATAGCTTTCCTAGGGGCATTTTTTTTTCTGTATCTCCAAACTTCCATCTCTGTGTCAGCTCTGAAGCTTTTTCAAAAATGATTCCATCTTAAAGGACTCCAGTAGTGGATGGGAGGAGACACACTCCATGGAAACCACCTAATCAAAAGGTCTTACCCACAATTAGGTGGGTCACATCTCCATGGAAATGACTTAATCAAAAAGATCCCACCCAACAATATTGAATCAGGATTAAAGAACATGGCTTTTCTGGGGTGCACAACAGTTTTAAACCAGCACAGTATCAGTTAAATTGTTAATGGTAATTATCCCTAAAGAGTAGAATTTGGGGTAAATTGTATTTTTTTTTCTCTGTACCCATCTCTATTGTTCTTTTAAACCACTTAAAATGGTACTTCACATTTCCTTTGTAATTAAAAATTATGCAATCTGAAGATTTCTGATTCTAGGAGATGGAGTAGGTATATTTCTCCCTATTCTACTAGATAAGTATAGCTAAAAGACTTGGGACATTAAATAAAAAACAAACATAAGCCTGTGAAAGGTGGAGAGAAGATACACCAGGTAAGCAACTGGGAACATACAGGTGGAAACTATAGTCAGTCCCCAGGGTTTTCTTTTTTCCTCATATATCCAAGACTTGGAGCTGACAAAGCCCATGGATGAAGCCAGAAATACCAATGGGTGCAGGCAATAAAGCCCGATAAAAGACTGACAAATATAACAAAGGACAAGAAAAGGTGAAGTCCAGCAAATCGTCAGACAATAATCACAGTACTCCAGCCAAACACCACTGAATAAACTGTTGTCCATTTCCACACATCCCAGCCCAGGCTGAGTGGGGAGGCTAAATGTCCATCTTCAAGAATCTGCAATGATGTACCCCAACAGTCCTTGCCAGAGTTATGTCAGAGCTGGCCAAATAGAGAGCCAGGACTCTTACTCCTGCCAACTGATAAATGAGTCCTGCCCTACCACCCACAGTCAGGGAAACAACATAGGGAGCTTGCACTTCCACACTCATCCAGCAGTACTGATGCTTCCCTCCCCCTCTCCCAATGGAGTGGTGACTGCAGAAGCCTAATAGAGAGTCAGGACATCCATCAACACTCAGCAGTAACAAAGCCTCCTCCATCGTGGTGTTTGTGAAGAACACATAGAGAGCCAGCAGTCTCACTCTTACTTCTCATTAATAAGGAACTCCCACCCTTATTCTTAGGTGTCAGTAAACTACTTCTATCATCACCCAGCAATAATGGGGGGCACCCCCCCAGTCCTACCTACTTGAGTGTTGTCAGAAAAGAGCAGCTAAAACAAAAGATTTGAATATGATTCAGCATTTTATAACATAATAGGAAAATGTCCAAGTTTCAAGTGAAAATCACTTGCTATACCAAGAACCAGAAAGATCTCAAACAGAATAAAAAAGACAATAATAGATGTCATCATTGAGATGACAGAGTGTTAGAATGATCTGACAATGATTTTAAAACAGCCATGATAAAATTATTCAGCAAGTAATTACAAACGCAGTTGAAACAAATGGAGAAATAGAACGTCTCAGCAAAGAAATACAAGTTTAATGAAGAAAGAAATAAAAAAAATTAAAAATTGAAAAATAAAAGAACTGAAATGAAAACTCAGCAGATAAACTCTAACAGCATAATGAAGGGAGCAGAGGAAACAGTGGACTAGAAGAGAGAATAATAGAAATTATCCATTCTGAAAAAGAGAGAAACAGACTGAAAAAAAAAATGAACAGTGCCTCAGGGACCAGTTCCACTATAACAAAACATCAAGCATTTCTATCATCGGAGTCCCAAAAGGCAAGAAGATAAAGGGAAAACCTGAAATAACTATTCAAATAAATAATGGCAGAAAAGTTTCCAAATTTTGCAAGAAACAAAAATTTATAGATTCAAGAGAATGAAAAAAATACTAAACAGGCAAAATTCAAAGAAATATAGGCAAAGTCACAATGTAATTAAACTCCTGAAAACTAATGACAAAGGAAAAATTCTGAAAGCCATCAGAGATCAACACTTTACTTATAAGGGAATAGTAAATAGGATTTCTCATCAGAAATCATGAAGACCAAAAGAAAGTAATGAAATATTTTTCAAATGCTGAAAGAAAGGAACTCTCAAACCAGAATTTCATACCCAGTGAAAATAACTTTCAGGAATGAAGTGGAAGCAAACATTCTTAGATGAAGCAAAATAAAGAGAAACTGTCACCTACAGACCTACCCCAAAGGAATAGATAAAAGAAGTTTTCAAAACCAAAAGGAAATGATAAAAGAAAGAACTTTGGAATATTAAGAAGGAAGGTCATAGTAATCAAAACTACGGGTAAATACAATAGGCTTCTTTCCTCCTCTTGACTTTTCTAAAGTATATTTGACAATTAAAGCAAACTGCATCTAATGTGCTTCTAAGTTTATGTTGCCAAAATAATTAGATAACTATATTATACACAAGGGAGGATAAAGGGCCCTAAGGAGAGATACGTGTATTTCACTTGAACTGGTAATATGATAATACTGGTGGAATGCAAAATTAGCTATATATTATGTGGCATCTAGCCTTTAAAAAGCTATAGACATAGATATATTCAAAATCATTACAGATAAATCAAATTGGAGATCTAAAAACTATTCAAGTAATCCACAGGAAGGCAGGAAATAAAACACCAGAAAATGGAAAAACAGAGACAACAAAGAAGAAACATTTAAAAAAAGAAAAAAGGCAGGCTTAAGCCCTAGCATAATAATTATATGATATGTCAATGTTCTACACCAAATAAAAGAAATTGGGAGAGTGGATCAAAAATAAGGTCCCAAGTATTTGCTGTGGATAAGAAACTCACTTCAAATATAATGGATATAGGCAAGTTAAAAGTAAAAGAAAGAAAAATGATATATCATAAAAATATTAATCAAAGCAAAGAAGTAGCTATAACAATATCAGGTAAAGTAGACTTCAGATTAAAGAAAAATTTAAAAGTGATACCACATAAATAATAAAAGGGTCAATCTTCCAAGAAGGCATAGAAATCCTAAATGTGAATGCACCAAACAGCATGACTACAAAATATGTGAAGCTAACTGATAGAACTGAAAAGAGAATAGATGAGCCCTTTATTTTAGTTATAAACTGTAAACACCTTCTCCCAATAGTTGATAGAACTAAACAGAAAATCAACAAGTGTATAGAAGAACTAAGCAGCACCATCAACTAACAAAATTCAATTGACAAATATAGAACACTCCATCCACTAGAAGAAACTTTCTTTTCAAGTGCCCAGAGAACATATACCAAGAGAGACCATACCCTGAGCCATAACAATCCTCAACAAATTTAAAAGGATTTAAATCATACAGAGCATGCTGTATACAATGGAATCAGCCTAGAAATCAATAACAGAAAGATAAGAGGAAAATCTCCAGACCCCTGAAAACCAGACAATACATTTCTAAATAATTCATGAACCAAGAGAAAATCTCAAGGGAAATTTAAAAATACATTGAGCTGAATGAGAATAAAAATGCAACATACAAAACTTTGTGGGACACAAGTAAAGGCGAGCTGAGAGGGAAATTTATAGCACTAAATACATACATTAGAAAACTGGAAGTCTCAATTAATAACCTAAGCTTCCACCTTAAGAACCTAGAAAAAGAAGAACAAAGTAAACCCAACGTAAAAAATAATAGAGATAAAATTAGTAGTCAATAAAATAGAAAACAGAAAAACAACAGCAAAATGTATAAAACAAAGAGCTACCTCTTTAAAAAGATCAATAAAATTGGCAAGCCTCTGATAAGAGTGACGGAGTAAAAAAAGAAAAGGCATCAATTATCCTTACCAGAAATTAAACAGAACATATCACTATAGACCATGCAGACATCAAAAGAATAATAAGAGAATACTACAAACAATTCTACACATACAATTTGACAAGTTAGAAGAAATGGACCAAAACCTTGAAAAACATAGATACCACAATCAGCCCAATATGAGATATATAATTTCAATATCCTATAATTATGAACAAAATTGAATTGACAATTTAGTAACTCTCCAAAATAAAATTTCCATGGCTACATGGTTTCAGAAAAAAAATTCTACCAAACGTTTAAAAGAGAATATCAGTTCTATCCAATCTTTTCCTGCAAATAACTAGGGGACACTTTCCAATACATTTTACAAAGCTAGCATTATTTGGATAACAAAGCCAGACAAAAAGAGTATAAAAATAAAGAGAGAAAGTACTATGAACAAGTATCCCTCAGGAATCCCGCAGGAATTCTTAGAATTATGAGAATGAGGGGGGGGACCTTATTTAACTTGATCAAGAACACCTATAGTAAACAATATAATAAAGCTAAAATTATACTTAACAGTGAAAGACTGAATACCACACCCCTTACCCCAAAGATCAGGAACAAGGCAAGAATGTCCACTCTCAAAACTTATTCATAGTTCTGGAAATTCTAGTCAGTAAGATAAAGATAAAAAGAGAGAGAGAGAAAAAAAAAATTAAATAATACATACCAGAAAATAAGAAATAAAGCTGTCCTTATTTGCAAATTATATAATTGTCTACATAGAAAATCTCAAGGAATCTATAAGAAAAATTCCTAGAACTTGTGAGTTCAGCAAATTCATAGGACACAAGAAAGATAAAATAAGCAATCACTTTTTATATGCTAGCAATGAACACGGACACCAAAATAAAAAAAAAATACAACGCCATTTATAATCACTCAATAAATTGAAATTCTTGGGTGTCAATCTAACAAAACATGCACAGGACTTGTAGGTTGAAAACTACACAATGCTGATGAAAGAAATCAGAGGTCTAAATAAATGGAAAGACAAAACATGTTCAAGGACTGGAAGACAACATAGTAATGAAGTAAATTTTCTCAAAATTCATATATAGGTTTAATCCAATTCTTATCAAAATCACAGCAATATTTTGTAAATATAGACAGGATTATTTTAAAATCTATGTGGGAAGACGAAAGAACTAGAAATGCTAAAACTATTTTTTAAATGAAGAATAAAGTGGGGGGAATAAGCCCACTAGATTTTAAGACCTATCATATGGCTACAAAGTTCAAGATCGCGTGGCATTGGCACAGGGAGAGACGCCATATTTCACTGGTACAGAATGGAGAACCCAGAAATAGACCCACAAAAAATATACCCAACTGATTTTTTATAAAGATGCAGAAGAAATTCAATTGAGGAAAGACTACCTTTTCAACAAATGGTGCAGGAGTAATTGAACACCTATAGAGGGAGAAAATGCAACCGAAGTTTCATGTTATAGAAAAATTTACTTTAAATCGATCATGGACTTAAACATAAGATGTAAAAATTTAAAACTTTTAGAAAAAAATCATAGGAGAAACCTTTTGAGATCTAGGCCTAGGCAAAGAATTCTTAGACTTGACTCCAAAGTATGATCCATAAAAGGAAACAATGATATATTGTTTTTTAAAAAAATCAAATTAAAAGTTTTTCCTCTTTCAGAGGAAGCACAGATGAACATAAGACCAAGAGAAAATATTTGCAAGCCACATCTCTGACAAAGGACTATTATCTAGAATATATAAGGACTCTTAAAACTCAAAAGTTAAAAAAGCAAGCAACCCAATTAAACCATGGGCAACAGAAATGGAGAGTTCACTCAGGAAGATACACACATTGTAAATAAGCCCAGGAAAGGAGTTCAACATCATTATCCATAAAGGAAATGCAATTAAAACATAAATGAGATACGACTACACATCTATCAGAATGGATAATATATTAATAACTAATAATAAATAGTAATAATATATTAATATTCTCCATTCTGTAATATATATACTGATTCCACTAAATACTGGCAAGGATGCAGAGAAGCTGAGTTACTCACAGATTGCTAGTGGGAATGTGCAATGGTACAGCCACCCTGGAAAACATTTTAGCAGTTAGTTTAAAATAAGTAAATAAATATGCAACCACCACATAACCCAGTAATTTCACTCCTAGGCATTTATCCCAGAGAAATGAAGACATGCTCACACAAAAACCTGCAAATGAAGGTTTGCAGCAGTTTTATTTTTAACAGCCAAAATATGGAAACGATCCAGGTTTCCTTCAACTGCGGTAAATCCACACCATTTAATTCCAGTCACCCATAAAAAGGACTGAATTATTGACGCACACAACAACCTGGATGAATGAGTCTCCAGAGAATAACGCTGAACGAAAAAAAAGCCAATCCCCAAAGGTTATATACTGCATTATTCCTTTTATATAACAATCTTGAAATGACAAATTACAGGCATGCAGAACAGATTAGTGGCTGCCAAGTGTTAAGGAGGAGGTGAGGGTGGGAGGGACGGGTATGTGGCTACAAAAGGGCAGCATGAGGGATCTTTGCGATGATGGAAATGTTCTGTGATTTATCCATGCCAATATTCTGGCCGTGATATTGTACTATAGTTTTTCCAGGTATAACCATCGAAGAAACTGGGTAAAGGTTACACGGAATCACTCTGTATTGCTCCCTACATCTGTATGCAAATCTACAATTATCTGAAAATAACAAGCATATTTAAAAATTATGTAAACCTTAGAAATTATAATGTCAATATATAACAAGAAATGTTCCAAGAGAATCCGTGGTTGTGCTAATGGACTGGCAATATGTGCTGCAGGAACTAAGAGGAAGGAACTGGGGTAGAGTTAAGGAAGTCTTCAGAGAGAAATAGGATTTGATCTGTCCTAAGAAGAAAACGAATACAGTGGAAATCTGTAAGGAGAACTGTATCAGCCAGATGGGGTGTCAGTCTCGTTGAAGGAAAAAAAAAATTGTAAAGGGAGGTAGATTAAACAACATGAATTTTTTTAAGACAACAAAATTGTCCTCTGCTTCCTGTCCTCATGGCTCTCCTATAGTTAAAGCTTGGTCTGTAGTTATATCTTTTATCTGTTATGAAACCCTTGTTACTGACTGACTTCCTGTTCATTTATTCTTCATTACTTATAAAAATAATTCAGCCAATGGCATGAATTGCAGGGATTTCAGGTCTGTGAAGTGTTGCATTCATGAATGTCTATTGAAGATATAGTCAGCCTCTAGCTCATCAATAAATACACCTGTATGATGCTCCTCTTAAAAAAATTACTATTAATAGGCGTGGAAAGAGCATACTTTTTCAAAAATATATTCAGACAATGTACTGTGAATAAAGATATCACAACAAAAGGAAGAATCTCTGTTTAAATACCTAAATAAATAATAGTTATTTGTGAGGCATTATCAAGTGATTTATGACATTTCCCTTCACATTTTTAAAATTTAATCCTTAGCAAGGATCTCGTTTGATAGTTTTATCAATTCCTCTGGGAGACTTCCAACAGGGAAGTGTGCTTTTATATTGTTTTGTTTTGTTTTTTCCCTTGAGAATGTTGTTTTCAGAAGCTTATCTGCTTTCAGGAATCCAGGAAAAAATGTTGAAATAAGCCTCTCCATAGCTCACCCATTATCTATGTACTCAAAACCAGAAAATCCAAATACTCGAACAGGACCAAAAGAATTAAAGAAAAGACAAAATGAACCAATTAAGGCAATATAAGTACTTAGATATATAAGCAAATATACAAAACATATACCCTGAATCCTATCCAGTTGGGAGGTAGGTCCAATTTAATGTTAAAGCATAGGCTTTTAGAGGGAATTAAATCATAGTTTTCCCATTTTACTAGCTGTGGATTCTTACACAAATTAACTAAACTACTGACTTGCAGTTTTCCAATCTATGACATGAGGATAACTCATATGGTTGTAGGGAAGAATAAATAAAGTTGTTTATATAAAGTCCCTAGCGTCTAGTAATTTCACAACAAATAATAGATTCTTTTGCCCCAAGTGCCCTAAATTTATTGTGCCCATTTAACCTAAGGTTTATTTGACCACTATTATGTACAAGACAATGTATGCAACACTTTTCAGGTATAAGTATTAAACATCTACAAATGATGACTTTAAGATTTTTGCATGAAAAAAACGGGATGAATTGATTTATATAATTCAGTATAAAAAATTACAACAAATTCTGTAAATTGGCTTATTCTACATTCATTTCAACTTCTTTCTAGCTTGCATTCTTGCACTATGGAGACGGTGAAGGTCAAATCATATTTCTCAGATTCTGTTGCAGCAAGTGTACAAGTTAGACACACACACCCATGATTTGGATTCAGAAATGACTAAAGTGAGGCATTATTTGCTGGATGGTCATGGATACTCTTTAGGCAAGCAAGTAGTGAAAGTACCTCATTTATCTGGGGTGGCTGGAGCTGAGGTCTAGAACCCAGACTCTGCTCTCATAGGTGTTAAGAGGCAAGCAAAGATGGTAGCAGTATTTTTTTTAAAAATAGCATTTTAAGATTCTGTAAACTATTTACTACCCTTTAATATCTTATCTAGTTTTCTCTGTCATTCACAGGTAAGGGTGGTATGGGTTTTTTGTCATTTTGTTTGTTTCTCATTTTTGTTCAATGTGCATAAGTATGCATTGTAAACTAAAGTTATTTTTTAACATGGATTTAAAATTTTTCAAAAATCCTTCTTTATCATTTTATCACCCTCTTTAATAAGCCTTGAGGTATTTTAATATATAGATATACAAGTAGGAGAATGAATAGCATTTCTCTAAAGCTCTTTCTTACTAATGCTGATTTCTGTCTGCTTTCTTACTAATGCTGATTTCTGTCTGATTATGTGCAGAGGGTGGGAGAGGTATTTATTACACATTCATATGAGGCAATATACAGTAGAGCACTGGTTCTCAATGGGGGTGATTTTCCCCCCAAGGGTCATTTGGCCATGGTTGAGATATTTTGGGGTGTCACAATTATGTGTGTGTGTGTGTGTGTGTGCACACGTGTGCATTACTGGCATCTAGTCGTTAGAGGCCACTTATGTATTGTGGCCTTTTCATGCAATACATAGACAATCCCTACACCAAACAACTATTCAGCCCAAAATATCAATAGTGTTGCTGTTGAGAAACCCTTTAGTTGAGTAGTGATAAAAGCATATTCTGGAGTGAAACTACCTCAGCCCATAACCACTTAATTTTCATTTAATTGCTGTGTGACTTTGGACAAGTTAACTTACATGCTTCAACTTAATTACCTTTAAGAATGGAATAACAATATTACCAATCTAAAAGATGAGTCAGAAATGAAACCACTTATAAAAGTTCTGGGCACATAATTATCATTCAAGAGGCTTAGCTGTTAATAATGTTATTTCATATATGTGTCTTATTTTCTCACTTAATTGTCATAGTTACCTGTGACGTGGGTATTATTGCCCCCATTTTATTAATTAGCAATAAATTCTCACTGAATTTAAATGATTTGCTCGAGGTTGGCTAGTCAGTAACAGGGAGTAAAATATTTAAACTCAGATCTCTGAATTCCCTTTGTACTCCCAATGCAAACAACATTTCTGGATGAGTGTTGTCTAGATTTGATTTTGTGTTTATAACTCTAAGTTAAGAAAACAGGAGCAACTTGAAGTTATTAAAAGATCTTACTAATTTATGGATTATCCATGCCCAAGAACCTGGCTAATTTTCTGTCTCTATTCCATCTCTCCCTTAGAACGCTTCAAGCAAATAATTGAGTATTGATCAATTATTCATCAAGTAATTCTTAAGCATCTCTAGGAAGCACAACAACAAGGCAAAAGAAATGGTCAAATAAATTCAATGAACTGTTTTACTAAATGAAAATATGGATATTAGTCATAATTGTGCAAAGGTAGAGATAATTGGGAATGTCAAAAATGTAAATGTTCAGACATAGTTGGTTGCTCTTTTAATTTAAACAGAAGATGTCCAATTGTGAAGGAAAAGAATTTAAAGCATTATATATATGGGGGGAATGTGTGGTGTGACTTACTCCTCTTACTCAGGATACAAACATGACAAATGAGATCCAGGAGGGTAGGGACCCTGCATGTTTTGTTCAGTGCTGTATCTCAAGTGCTCCTAACAGTGCCTTCAACATAGTGGGTGCTCAATAAATAATTCTGAATAATGAATTAATGAATATGTTATATCTTTTTTTCATTATTAGAGAAGTTTTCGGTTTCCAGAACAATCATGCATAAAATAGAGGACTCCCATAAATCACTTTATTATTAACACTGTGCGTTGGTATGGAACATTTTTTACAATTGATGTCAGGTATTTACCCAAAAGACTTGAAAGCAGGGACTCAAATACATATTTGCACACTGGCGTTCATACTAGTATTATTCACAATGGCCAAAAGACAGATGCAATCAGAGAGCCCATCACCTGAGGAATGGATATATATAATATAGGATATTATTCAGCTGTAAAAAGGAATGAAGTCTTTTTTTGGGGGGGGGGGCGATGAAGTCTTGATACATGGATCAATTTGCAACAACATGGATAAGCATGGATGACTCCAGAGGTCATATTCCTCCAAACTTCCCAGGAACTCAGGAAGGCAGAACTGTTTCCAAAAGTCAAGTGGAAAAAGAACAAGGCTGTGGTTGTTCCTGTCCAGTCATGGTCCCTTATGCCATGCTTTGCAGCACTTGAGAACACAGGTTAACCCTGGTCAATCCACGTTCCTGTCTACACATGGGCTCTAAAATCATACTCTCCCTTCACATTGCCATTCTCAGCATTTGTTCTCTAAGCACAACCACTTATCTAACCACAGTCTAGGTGGGAGAATGAACACAGGAGGTAAAGAACCCAGGCCCACTGGACTGTCCTTTAGATTCTTGCAGAAAAGCCAGGTCACCTGTTCAGATTGCCTCCAAATTCATTTGCCTTCCCTCTCACCAGGACTTAATGGAACCATCTTGCTCCCCACTAAGAGGTTTCCTTTTCAGAGAATTTGGGGAGTAGTAAGTAGCTCTTGATCGCCTCTCTGTCAGAGAAGCCTTACACAGAAAATCTACTTTATACATGGTGAGCAGGTCTGGGCACCAAGGGGTGATCAAGCTTTTGTTAAGCAACTTCTTGTTCCCCTCTTCTTTCCACATTAATGGGTACCTCCTAAACCTACCTAAGCAAGGGGCTGGGGGAACTGAGTCTTTGCAAAACAAATAATATTATTATTCTGTGGGTCTACCGTAATATGTAAGCAGGAATAACAGGTTTACGGTGGTGGCTTTCCAAAAAGATATATTCCTGATTTATAGCATTTGCCAAAGTCCATGGTGTAAATACTCCCACCATGGCCTGTCTACATGACATTGACAAGGTTGAGTGTTGCTTCCTATGAAACGGAGCTCGAAGGATATCAAGGAATGATGAGAAAGAATGAAAGATAGACACAGATGGGTTCGGGGGGTCTGAAGCTCAGTGATAACAGACTAGAAACATCAGACAACTTTATTCTTAACTGGTTCCAGCTTATATACTGCAGGGTTCACATGACAAAGAGTACGCATGCACCTGGTGAGAATACAGAGTGCTTACTTAAGATGACCACAAAGAACCTGGGGCTAAGACAAAACAAACATTCTCTCTCCCAGACTGTTCTCCATTAAGCAATTAACTGTCTCCTCAATTTCTTGCCACCAATTTCAGCTGCAACAAATTCTGCAGGTCTTGTTTTAACCCTTGGCTCCTAGCATTGAGAAGAAATGCATATGACTAGCTCTCATCAATCATGCAAACCGAATCCAGCACACCACTGGCTGGGAAAATGCATAATGAAGAAGGAAAAATCAGGACAGCTTCTCTAAAAGTTATCATGAACAATACTTTATAATTTGATAGTAGACATAATAAACCCCAGAATTTCATATGCAACACAATGCTTTTTATCTTCCTAGAGTAGATTTCTTTATAAAGAGAAGGAGGCTGATTGGCCATGTTAAATTACAAAATTCTTCAAAGATGCAAATGTGTGTAGAGTGATGAACAGCAAGTCCTTGCTTCCAACATTAAAATCAGAGTTTTTCATTGCCTCTTCAAATAAGCCAACCAAAATGGAATTTGAGAAAAGAATTTTAATTTTTTTCTCTTTATATTTGATATTTAATCTATATTTTAAATAATTACATAAATATTATACATAAGAGTTAACTGAAACATTTACATCATACTTTTAGGACATATGACATCTTAGAATGAAGCTCTTACATTTAAATCTATACCTCTACTTTGTTTTGTGACTTCTATAAAAGTTTCCAGGAGTACACTATACATGAAAGTAGTAGAATGCTCAAATTAAAATACAAAGGCAGGCAGACAGTAGAGGAAGGCTTGACTTTGTGGAGTTCTGTAAGCACGTAGCAAGGTTTACATATAAATCATAGGATTTATGCAATTTAGGAAAAGGATCCAATTTCTAAGTGCACTAGAAAAGAGGAAGGGAAAGGAAGGGAACCAATATTGGATGAACCAAAAAAATCCTCAGGGACTAGTTAAATTCTTTATCTCAATTTTCATTACAGCTCTTTGAGCTGGTTATAATTGAACTTATTTTATAGGTAACTCAATTTTATGAGGAATTATCTATTATCACATAGCAGGGAATGACGAAGCAAGTATTTAAACTTGGGTCTGTGTGATTGCAAAGCTAATCTTCCTCCTAGTCCACAGTGCTGCCTCAAGAGAGAAGGGAATCCATTATAGAGAGAGAATGGAGTGATAGAGGATTGTCAAGGTGGGAAATCAGGAATGAACGCTCCAATTTGGGGACTCATGAGTAGTAAGGTAGAAACCCAAAGGTTTTTAACCGTATCAGAAAGTCAGAACCAGTACCAAAATATGGGCTACTTCATGCTGAATGACCTGACTTTTGAATATGACAGAGCTCCACCAACCCCCTCCCTACCTAAAGTCAGAATTGTTCCCAGAACTTTGGTGGAACTTTGGGAGAGCTTTAGATACAGGTCAGGTGATCCTATGGGTGAATAGAGGCAAACTTCTAAATTAGGACATAGGCAGGTCAGATGTTATGTCACAGTTTCTTCCAATTCTGTCATTCCAGAATTTATGTAAATCCTGATTCCCCATGCAATTGGAGAAGGGTCTAAAATATACCCTGTAGTCTGTCAAGTAAAGTTGAGGACACATACTTAGAACAAAATGCAGCTTCTGCTCTGAGAAATGTTTAAACCTACTGTGGGGACAAGACTTATAAACATGAAATAATCATACAGAAAAATATATATATACTTCTGCAATCATTTTCATAGTTAGCAAAAATTTAAAGAAGATAATACTATATAAAGCTATCTAAATTATAAATAATAAGGTACACAATCTTATAGAACACACGCTAAGTCTTTGGGCAGCCAGATCCAAAACAACCAGATCTCTCTGTGGCTGCATAAAAGTAAAACTTTTAAAGAAGTTATTGAGGAAATCATATTACTATACCAAATATTGCAAACCAAATCTAATTAAAATTAAGTAGCTCGTTTAAAGCTGAGTTCATATATCCTGACCAAATTTTTGGCTTTGATGTAAAATTCATCTTTAATATATAAAAAGGAATGTGAACCTCTGAAGTAAAATTCAAATTTTTTTGTTATTTTTCACTATTAATAAATGTTATGTGCACATACAATTCACTTATTTTTTTGCAACTATTAGCATTTAGTGTTGCTCAATTAGGTTGCTTTTTTATGAGGATGATAATATTGCTTAATTAGTTTTCAAAGTCCTTTCATACATATTAAGTTGTATGATTTTTCACTAAAATCCTGAACTTGGGAAAGCTGCCCAATCCCTGAGTCTTATTTTCCCCCTCCAAACAAAATGGGGATATAACAAAATGCAAAGATAATTTGGGAGGGTTACTCATGTAATATGCATTATAGTGCCCACCTAGAACATGGTAGCTAAGTAATAAATAGTATTTGACTCTAAATCTGAATTCTCATGACCTCACTCTTTTATGCTGAGGCCTTGGGTCAGTTTCCTGATTTCTCAAGTGCTCCTTTCTGTTCAACAGTTATGTGGCAAGAAGGCACCCCTCAAATAGCTGCTCAATATTAGGCAGGAATACCAAATGCAGGAACACCAAAAGAGAGCAGGAAAATAATGCTTAAAAATATTTTCTAATTTTCAAGGCAAAATGTGTTATTAAATGTTTTAATTTTTATGTACCCCTGATTTCTTGCGGTTTTGGTCATTTATCCAGAGTTCATTAACTATTTGGGCTTCCTAAATGGGGAATTATCTGAGATTAGCTTTATATATTGTGAAGAAAGGCCAAGAGTCTCATTACAGTACTGATACAAAGTGGTTAGAGCACCCTAGGAAGACATTCTTGAAAGGTGCTTGGGATTTAGACATGCAGAGTAGAAAACACTGGAACATAGTTTGATTTTTGCCTTTCCTCTTCTTTGTTTTAATAGTATTTACCTTTGGAAACTCTCATTATATTCCCTTCTCTTTTCTTCCACAGGTAACTACTATGTGTTCTATTTGTAGTCTAATATTTTTTGGACTTTATTAAGATGCATTGTAATTGCAATCTCCTTAATTGCCTCCTAATTGGTTCCTTCCTCCCCTTGGTGTATTTTTCATGCATTATTAAATTTCAACTGGCTTTCTGGAACTCATTTTGCATTCCTTCCAGACAACTCTTCCAAAGTTAAGCTGTGTGTCTCCTGGTCACACAAAAATGAGCTCTGGAGAAGTGAGAGGATCATTGTTTGGAACCTATGTGCCTCCTGATGTAACTAACAATGGCGATGACAACAATAATCACAAAACTTCAAGCATTCCAATCATGCATGCCATTCACAAGCACCTTTATACAGCAATTCATTTCATTACAGTTGCTTAAAGAGAGTATTATTTTTTTCAAATCTCCCATTTGACATAGGAGACATCTAAAGATAAGAAAGATTTAATAGCACTTCCAAAGTCCAAGACCTGGTCTGGGACTTACATCTAAATCTCCTGACTTTAAGTTCTATGCTCATCATTTTTGATGCCTGCATGTTAAGCCATTGGCTCATAGCCAATTAACCTCATTAGTTGTCTACATATTGCTCAGGAAAAGATTTTTCTCTTTCATCCATGACGCACCTTCTACAGGGAAAATGTGTCATGGAAAGATTAAATCATCTGGAATCAGAAGATCTGATACTGAGTCCCAGAACCCAGCTGGAGAAAGCATTTAATCCCTCTGGCCTTCAGTCCCCCCATCTCTAAAATTAACATCTGTTCTACTTATTTTACAGAGCTATTGTGATCCTCCAATGTATGCATTTTTTAAAATTTTTATAGGGCTAGCATTGCTAGGAAGTGAGAGGTTATAGAATCATATGACTTTTAACGTTCATTGCCACTCCAAGATTGTATTAATCTGTGAATACCTCAAAATGGCATGCCAGGGTAGGCAACAGTGGCTCAGAGGCAGAGTTCTAACCTGCCATACCAGAGACCCGGGTTCAATTCCCGGCGCCTGCCCAGGTTTAAAAAAAAAAAGTGGCATGCCAGCATATGCTTGAAAGACTTGAAATACTTTCTGGAATAAAGGAGAATTAAATAAATAAGTAAAATCTCAAACCTGCAAACCAAACAATCAAAATGAATTCTGGATCTCTGGGGAATTAAAAATCCTAAAAGAACTCATTGTTTTTTGTATTTGCTTCAACATCAGTATATGTTACTATAAATCAGTCAAAATGCCACAATCTATGCTATTCAGAATTAATATTAGGATTTTAAGACTAATCCAACAAAACTGTAATGATCCATTAGTAATTCTTAATTTTCCCAAGTCAAGAATTTTAATCACACATATGGTCACCCAGTATGTTACAGCAAGTCACTTAGGTAATAGGTGAGCTTAATCTCACCCTCATCTTGAATTAATTTTGATTTTCCTCCACTGAGTAAACCATATTCTATACTGGTTTTGAAAAACTTACAGAAGTCTCAGAATATATGCAGTGCAAATGCATATATTGTGAAGGATATTATTTACTTATTGGGTAAATTTTAGCAATGCCTTTTGCATTGTAAAGAAATAGGAAAGAAATGGGAAGCCACGAGTACACTGATACATTGGAAGTACCATATAGTAATGCCACAAAGTCTCTAATGAGAATATAAGTGAGTGGTGGTGGTGGTTTAGTAATAATTAGAGGTAATATTTACCATTTACTGAGAGTTGAAAATTTGCTTATTCTTGCTCTAGGATTATTATATATGTTGTGTTTAATCATACAGCAGTCTTACGTAACAGGAGTTATACTTGGGTAAATGAGCCTCAGAGAGACTTTAAGCTTAGAAGTAACAGAATCACTATGTGCTTCTAAAATATTCGGGGAATGGAAACCTATGTGTGGAGCATGGAATTGTCAAATTCAACTAGAATTAGACCAGCAGAATTCCTTCTATGCTCCGGAGAGTATTCTTTGGGTTGGTACCACATTAACTGATTACTAATTTCAATGGTTTCCAAGTTCCTCTTTCTGTACTTGTTCTGGGGACTGTCTATTCCCAGCTTGGTCCAATTCGTCTTTTCAAGCATCTGAGATGGGCATGGGGAAGGCATAGTCTCTGATATCAGAAGCCACTCACTAATTCAACTGTTTCCTGTCCTTGACAGTAAAACCAAACTTCTGTCTGGTCACAGTAATAATTTCCTCACAGGAAAGGTAAATATAATGTAGTACCAATTCAAAATATGCTTCTTAATCTTGAAATTCAGTCAATAATCACCTACCTTCCATATTCTCTACATTTCTAGTTGATGAATCCTCTCCTTACATTTTCTACTATTTCTCTGAAAATTACTTTGCACTGTTTTAAAAAGTCTGTTCAAAGTTTATCTTTTTTTTTACAGGCTCTCTATCTGGTGTACCTTTAATTGAAGGTCAAGTTTCACCTGAGGACTTACCCTCTGTTTTCTCCAGTGGAAATTACTCGATCATTTCTTATCTAACATGTCATGAGTTCAGGAGAGGAATGGCATTCTCCTAATTTCCAGCTGCCACTTCCAGATCATTGCTATTCTACTTTCCAATCAAACCTCATCATTCTTTGAAACTCACTTCATCCCACCTCTTCTTTTACCTACCACTTCAACTTATGGCATCTTAAGAACTGTCCTTTATTCATTGAAGTCTCTACATTTGGTGGTAGTTTTCCTTTCTTTCCCAGCTCCTGCTTTCATCCTTGGTAATTTCAACATTCATGTAGATGGTTCATGAAAACCTCAGGTATGGTTGTTAAGTTTCCTCCACTCTAATGCCTTTGCCTCCTTTGAGCTTCATCCCCTAATTGAGAGCTAGGCAAAATAAACCCTGCCTACCCATATCTGTTCCACCTTAGAAGTCACCGGCTAATTACTCTACACTTCCTAGCTTCTTTCTCTCTCATGTCCTCATTTTCCCATATCTTACATATTCAACTTACAAAGACTTCAGACTATTGACTCCTTCCTTTCCTACTTGTTGGTCTCCTTCTGTACCTTATTCCTTTCTTGCTGATCCTGGAATCCATAAGTTTTATTTCAACCAGGTTCATATACACACCCATTTTTCTCAAAACCCTAACCTTCCACCATTCATAAGTCTCCATGCTGAATCGTTACTCAAATATATCTTTGCACTGCCATTTATTTTTTTTTAAAGTAAATATGGGTAATTTGTCCTGCAGAATTTTCCGTATTCTGGATTTGGCTAATGGCTTTGCATGGTGTTAACTTTTTCATTTATCTTCAAAATTACCAGAACACTGGTAGTTAAAGAATCCAATGCTTCATTGGATTCAGGTGTTCTGTTTTGTTTCATTTGGGGGATGGGTTAGGAATCCTTCAGGGATAGCACTGTACACAATCTTTTATATCACATTAGAAAACACATCCTCTTTGGCTGTCCTACTTTTAGTTTAGAGATGTTCAAACTGATTGTTAGTTCAGCTGTTGTCAATGTGGCCCACTCATTATAAAGTTTCCTTCACCTATTGATTTTAATACTTGTGCTTGTTTGAAGGTATTGAGTACTGCAGAAAAGCCATGCCCTTTAAACCTCATTCAATATTGCTAGGTGGGATCTTATTGATTGTTTGACCCACCCAATTGTGGGTGGTAATTTTTGATTAGATGATTTCCATGGAGATGTCTCTCCACCCATTCAAGGTGGAGTTTGCTCACTGGAGCCTTTTAAGAAGGAAAATGCCCCCAGGGGAGCTTCCTGAAATAAGAAAAAGCTAGCAAACATCCCCATGTGCCTTCCCACCTGAGAGAAAACCCTGAACTTCATTGACCCTTTCTTTGAAGTTGAGGTATTTTTATCTGGATGCCTTAGTTTGGACATTTTCACAGCCTTAGAACTGTAAACTTGCAACTTAATAAATTCCCCTTTTTAAAAGCCATTCCAGTTCTGGTATATTGCATTCCAGGAGCTTTTACAAACTAGATAATACTCACTGATAATGTCTGCATAGAACTGTTTCATCTCTGCTGGGTATTTCAAACAGTAATTTCCTAAACCAATTATTCCTTCTTTACTTATTAGCTAGAACTTTTTTACAATAAGAACATCCCTCCTCAATTTAACACACCCAAAGTAACATTCATGCAAGTAAGCAAAACAAATTCTTGACTTTGATTATTTTAATTTCTTCCCCCTTTTCAGACTAAAGATGAAGTTAAAATAACAAATTTGTTTTATTTGGTAAGTTGTTTTGTTTTATTTTGTTTTGTTTGTATGGGCAGGCACCAGGAAACTGAACCCTGTTTGGTAAGTTTTATCATGGACTTATAATTTTCCCAGGTTTGATGTGTCTAAATCCATTGTGATTATTTTCTTTGGTGTTCAAGTAATCCCATATTTAGCCAGTGGGAGTCCCTTTCAATGGATTCTGGATATTTTTGAAACATCCCTATGATTTTCTGAGTGCTTTCTTGCTTTCTAGAACAATACGATATTCCAGGTTCATTGTGTGCAATTTCTGCCCTAGACTCAAATATTAGTTCCTGGTTTCTTTTCATGGGAATTGTATTTGGAGATAATAATTGGACTCTAGAGGTGTCCATTGTTACTGTATTGTCCATTGCTTCTAAGCCTGTTTTCAGCAGAGAAAACTAAGAAATGAGCATTTCTATAAGAAAAATAAACAATGAATTTATACTGATATTTCCAAATTAAATGTAAAATTATAGAAAGTTTTATTAAATTGTTTATTTTAAGAGAAAAATCTAAGTTGCTAAGATAATAACAAAATTACTTCCCATTTATTACTTCACTGTCAATAAAAACCTCTAAAAGAAGACCTTTAAAAAACTGCAAAAAGCAGTTTAACATTTTCTAGTGATTTTTCTGTATATAGTACACATATATGTGTTGAAATTAGCTGTCTAATAATGGTTATGCAACCAATCTGGTATTAATTTTTCAGTTTTCAATTGTTAGTTATGGCTTTTTTCTTTTTAATTTACTTTTTTTTTTTTTTTTTGCAAATAAGTGAAATATTTACATGATTTCAACAGCTGTATCTACCACCATCCTCACTTCTTTATCTCCTGTCTTGGAGAATAGAGTGTTTCTCCTTCTAAAACAAAATTCATTAACTGCTGCCATTAATTTCATTCCCCATACTCTAGAATATTGCTTGATTGACTTCTATCTACACATCTTCAGTTTCCCCTTTGTCCCTGATTCTTTCTTTATGCTTACAAATGCATTCAAATCAAACCCAACAAAAAACAATACTCCCTTGACCTTGAAACATTATGGGCACTTGCCAAACTACTTATTACCTATTCATACCACTTGCTACCTACATTTTCTCACCTTCTAATAATCCTTCACCCCTTTTAAGCAGATGTCGATGGGTCTTAAAGTTGTCAAATTGAGGTGGAGGAATCAATTTATTCTTGCCAACATATGAACCCCTGCTTCAGAACCTTAACATAACTAAATGCATAGATTCTGACCCCACTCCAGCTGGTCCACAGGTGTTTTTCAAATAGACCCCAAAATGCAGACATTGTCATTCCAGAGTGCCTTTTTATAGAAGTTCAGAGTCATTTGCCTCCTGGTTATATGGGCTGACATTGTGTATGACTTCCCTCATGTCTCAAGTATCCATCTCTCTCTCTCAGCTTTGCTCCAGAGAGGCAGTGACAATCAATCCTGGGATTTTAAAATACAGAATAAACCTACTGT
Organism: Tamandua tetradactyla; assembly: GCF_023851605.1. NCBI lineage: Eukaryota > Metazoa > Chordata > Mammalia > Pilosa > Myrmecophagidae > Tamandua > Tamandua tetradactyla. Next base: position 62,332,528 of record NC_135334.1, on the reverse strand, counting down.
GTTGTACTATCTAAACAGGGTTTAAAAACAAAGAAACAAACAAGCCACCATTTTGTCTGTTCAAATCAATCAAGAACTGGAGCCAGAAAACAACTGGAGTTGCTCTGCATCCCATCAGAAACAGTTTCTGAATCTACTGGATGAGGTTAAAAAAATATCTCTTGAGCTTCTGGATGGGAACCTGCACCTGGACCAGTTAGAGTCTGTTTAGGCTCCCACCTCAAAGAGTTTGCACTAACAGGGAAAAATAACCATAAAAGTCATCTTCAAGGCTTGTTAAAACCTTAACGCATAGTCAGCTTCCCTCTCTATGTCTCTGCTCATGCAATGAACCCTTCCACGGAGCCCTCTGTTCCAGGCTTTATATGATCCTGCAGAGGGTAAGTATGGTAATCTGTAATTACTATCAATGATTAATGTTTTATCATTAATAGGCTAGTAAAGAAAAAGAACTAGTTGACTGAAATATACAAGATGTGCAAGTATTGATCCAGGAGGAAAGAATCTCATGCATGGTTGAGGTTAGGAGTGGAGTAATAATCATAATAATAACTATTAAAAAAACTAACCTTTATTGAGCTCTTTCTATGTGCCAGTTTGGGTATAAGCACTGCATGTACATTAAATTGTTTAATAACAAACATAAAAACCCATAAAACCCGAGGTGTTGCTGTAAGCCACAATGAAGGATGAAAAAACTGAGGAACAGCAAGGGTAAATAAAGTGCTCAAGGTGTTAAAGCAAGTAAGCAGCAGACCTAGAACAGACTGTGGGAGCTCGGTTCATCCAGTTGTGGCAAAATAGAAGCCTGGTGCAGTAGGAATCCAATACCTAACTGACGGAAGGGGGTTGGAAGTAGAAAACATGAAAGACAACTTCTGTCACAGCAAAGATGAACTTTTTTAACAACCTTAACAAACCTGCCATTGAAGCCCAAACTACCTCAACTGTGAGGAATTTTGGCAATTTTGTTTTTTGCCCAAGCCATCATTTGGACTGAGGATCAGAAAGGGAGGATGATTTCCCACTGACAGCTGGGTCAGCGGCAGAACCAGGACCAAAATGCAGTTGTCCTAACTTCCCAGGTCATTTCTACATCCCTGTATCCACTTCCCACTTCCCAAGATTAATGCTTTATTCCTCCTGCATTCAAAATTCAAGTTACTTAGTGGTAACTATATGAACATATCCTCCTGATATGTTTAAGCATGCTATTTATTCTCTCCTGTTCCCTGCTTAATAATATTCACAAAAGACTTATATTCTTGTCACTACCTGTATCTTATTATCCAAGATCATTCTTTGAAACATCTTGGTGCTTATCTACCAGGAGAGTCCTTACACATGATGCATTAATTGATGTCAGGCCTGCTATCCTAGTTTTCATTTCTAAGTCATGTCCTGTTTTCTTTTGAAGAGTTCAAGAGGAGGAACAAAAGAACCCTTCCTCTATCTAAGTGTATTTGTCATAAAAGGAAGTTCCATGCAAAATCTAATTTGCCTGGGAAGATCATTTGGCTTGAGTGTAAGATGCCAAATTAGTTTCCCTTCCATCCAGATTTTGAAATCTTACACAGCTCCCCAGTCCTGTGTCGTGTCCTCAGGGCAGGTACCATCAAGTCTCACTTCTGAACCACTTACTCAGACCTGCTCTGCTTACTTCATCCTATCCTCATTCTCCGTGCTCCATGTATCTTTACTCGTTGTTCAGTAAACCCTGTTTCCTTATATCTCACGGCCTCACCTTCCTCTTATCCTGCCTTGGATGATCACTTGGATCAATAGTATCATTCAGCACAAAAGTTAAGTACTCAATGTTTAACAAACTTAACTAAAATCTAAAGAAAGACCAAAAGAAGAATTTGGGAAATCTGGAAGCCCACAGACCATTGAAGCAGAGATTTGCAACTCATGAAAAACTTCACTGCATAACTGAAAACTAGAATTTATAGAATTTCTTGATAAGCCTCCTTTTCTTTACCTATGAAAACAGATATAGTGATAAATATCTCATGCCAAAATTAAGGAGATTAAAGTAAATATGTGAAAGTACAGTACTTGACACAGATGTGTTTTACGGTATAAAACTGTGGTTTTAGCTAGAAAAATCATATGATTTAGAGTAGAATAGAATAGAATAAAAGATAGGACAAACAAAAGTAAATAATTATTGAACAGTAGCTTAAATCACTTTGGTTACAAGAGAAAACCTATATTGTCTTAGACAATGCCTAAAGTATCAAATATAAACTGTAAGTATAAATATGGACATTAAACAAGTGCTTCCTAATGGCTCAGAAAGAATTAAGAAACATGTTATTGGAAACTGGGGTAAAGGGGATTCTTGTTATATAGTGGCCAAAAGCTTAGCAGGACTATGACCTACATTTACGTGGAAAGGAGAATTTGTAAGCTATGAACCTGTATATTTTAGCTGAGGGAATTTCCAAGAAAAGTGTTGAAGTTTCAATCTGGTTTATTCCTGCAGCTTATAATAAAATGTGAGAGCAAAGAGAAAAATTGAGGGACAAAACATTGAGCATAAAGGAACTAGGACTTGATTATTTGGGACATTTTCAGCCTCTCCAGATTGAGAAAGGTGCTAAAATTAGAAGATTCACGTTTGGGAAAACGTGCTCTGGATAGAAAACGAGCGTTATGGCTGTTCAGCCTTTTTGCTAATGCCTTGGAGGATCAAAAGTTCAGAGTATCCAATCCCACATAGGGCTCTTTCAGTAGATCAGCTGTGTGACTCATGAGTCCCTTCTGCCATCTAACGAGAAATCAGAAGTAGAGAGGTGATTATCCATGCAAACCTGAGGAAGAGCCTCTTGCTTAATACCGAGTGAATGCCTGATAGATACATAAAAAGCCTGCAAGTCTCTTGAGAAGGTTATGCCATCAGAAATATTGCCAGCTTGGACTGAAAGGTAAGAGAAAGGGTGAAAAAATAGAAGGCTGTTGGATTCCCAAAATTCTACAAGCAGGATACATGCTGATGAAACTACTCAGCTACAAACCATTGCTACCCTTCATAAAAAAGGAAGAATGGCACAGATGGCAGAGCCAATAGCCCAGAGGGTAGGGCTTTGGGCCCAGAGTTTATTGTACTTTGTTATAGTGGCAGTAGGAAACTAATATAGTATAAAACTAAAATTAGTTTTCTCTTTCAGTTGTTTAGATCAAGTTCCTCTTCCGGAAAGTAAGCTCCATTAGCATCAAAGACCTTGCCTGTCTTGTTCACCACTGTATCTCCAGATCCTAGAACAATTCACAATAAATAGCAGGTCCTTAAAAAATTTTTAATAGGTGAATGTGTATCTCAATGACGAATAAATATATATCAATGAATGATATATATTAACGGCACAACTATGGAAGTAGATAATATAAACTAAGCCATCCATGCAATTTCCAGATCTGATCCCAAACATTTCTCTTCCTCTCCAAAAAAACATAGTGAATATTAGCATTATTATAGGAATATCTATGAATTTGTCCAGAATAATTTATTTTAAAACATATAAACTCATGGGCATATGCTAATATTTAAGTGTCATAGAGAAAAAACGTATTTGTGGTATACTTCATAATGACCTTTCCACACCAGTATATACAGTGCTGAATTCTGGTAACATCACAAATGGGATGCCATTGAAAATCATGGGCTTTCTGAATATCCTTAATATTATGAAATCCCAATAGAAATAAAATGGTATTTCACAATGCCCTTTAGGTTTTCTCAAAAACCCTGAGGCCATTTACTTTTGAGCTGCTGTCTCCCTTGCAGGTTCTATTATAGAAGAGTTTAAAGGCTGTTTTTTTTTCCCCATTGTAAGAACATAAGAGAGAATCTGGAAGTTGGGTCATTTTAACACTTCACATACTTCTACCCAGATGCAATTGAATGAGTTCTCCTAAACCCAACTATATTTTCCAAATTCAGTAGCTCCATCTGTGGGCCATTGCTGAAAGCTTCTGCTGCTGCAATTTTGTGCATATAGATCACACCAGCTATTGCTAAGATTAGGCTCAAGAACCATGTATATATATTTCTAATAAATTTTTCTCATAGAAATGGACTCAAAGTATACCTGAGACAAGGCTAGAGTTTCAAATGGCATGTTCACCCCTTGAGCAAATCATTTGGTTGTGAAAAGTAATCTAACTGAATATTCCCCAGTTAGTTCATGGCATGCATGGGAGAATTTTCTAAGTAAATGGAAGGAAAGATGAATTTTAATAAGGAGCTGATTTTGATTGCTGATTATATTTTGGATCACCCAGATTGCTTTAACAGAAACAAGAAAAATGAACGAAATAAGAGCCAGTAGGTACTTAAAGTGGTAGTTTACCAGGCTTCTCAGATACTTTTTTACTAATTTTGGATGAGTTTTGTTAAAAGTGCTTTTTGAGTGCCTATCAAGTGTCCAGGACTTAATGATTCCTGGTTGAACTTCAACAAGGCAAGACACCCTTTATTCCCTATTCCTCAAGGACATCTCCATATCCAGCAACAAACCCTCTTTTATACCCAGTGGAAGGAAAGAGGAATTCATCTCAGACACATGCCTAATTCAGAGGCAGTACAATGATGGCTCTTGGTACTAGTTACCTATGGCTACAAAACAAATTCCAAATTTAGCAGTTTAGGGCAACAAGTATTCATTGTCTTCAACTCATCATTTCTATGGTTCAAGGATCTAGGTGCGGCCTAGACAAGTGCCTCTAACTCATAAAGCTGTAATCAAGTTGCTAGCCAGGGTTGTAATCATTCCAAGGACTCCATGGGGAAAGAGCACTCCCATGCTCACTCGCATGGCTGTTGGTACGTCTCGGGTGCTTGATGGCTGCAGGCTGGAGACATCAGTTCTTTCTCGTGAGGGCCTCGCCACTGGACAGTTCACAACACAGCAGCTGGTTTCCCTCGGAGGGAATAAGTGAAAGAGGACTCGAGGAACAGATGGAAGCTACACTCTTTTTGTAATTTAGACTTTAAGGTAATGTTCCCAACATTTTTGTGGTATTCTTTTTATTAGCAGCAAGTGACTAGGTCCAGCCCATATTCAAGGGAAGGGGATTACACAAAAGTATGAATAACAGGAGACAAGGATCCTTGGAGACCATCTTAGCAGCTGCCTACTACAGCTCCCTACTCCAAAATTAGGGATTCTCACATATAGTACCTCACCCAATTGCCACTGAGGATTGTTATGAGGCTAAAATAAAGTAGCATATTTAACGAACACTGATGTTGAAGTCACATACACCTTTGTTCACATTCCAGCTCTGTCCCTTACACACTAGTTATGTGACCTTGAACACACTACTTAGCTTTCCTGAATTTGCATCATCATCTAAAATGAAAACAATAATACTCTGTTATCTTTAATCATCTGCAGGATCAAAATGAGGTCAGGCAAGAAAAAAAATCTTAAATATGATAGTCACTTGGTCGAAATTAGTTCTATTTTTATATGTTGCCAAAATATAAACTGTATAACTGTTGTTAATATAACTGTTTTTGCTGCTACTATCTTAGTTGCCATCTCTAAATAGTGAAGACTCCATGTTGATAAAAGAAGTTAGTACCATTTCTCATTTCACTGTTTATAATGTGTTTCCTAACAACTGGAAGCACAAAAATTAACAGCAAATAGGGCATTTACAGGTGGAAGGAATAAATCACAGCTAAAAACAGCCAATTAATCAGATCATTTTCCTTGAAGTCAACATGTTCTCACATTTGTTAGCATGTTAATTATTGTGGCAGGGTTTTCAAAGTTGCTTAGTAGATTTAGCCACATTTCAGCCCAGATGTGTGTTTACCTTCAATAGGTTTTATATGTAAATATTGACAATATTTCTTCAGGGGCATTTTACCTGTTACGTTTCTGCTCAGTTTAACAAAGCATTTGTTCTCCTTTGCTCAGCTTAGACAGTCAATGTAAGCAGTAGCTTATAAATCATGCCATGAGCTGATAAAAATCATAGAATAGGCAGAGAAGTGGGACTGTGAAAAGCTTTTCATTTATTGTATTTGGCAGGGGTGAACATCCTACCTGGGGACATATTTATGATCCTGCCTTAATGGGCATAGGCTCCAAGTTTTTTATTCCTTCTATACTCAGTATCTGTTGTCCATTAATAGATATTATGTATTCAAAAGCTTCTTTAACATTTTTGATAGGGTACATGTACAGAGGACAAAGCATTATAGCATGAAGCAGTAGCAGTATACTGAGGTTTATAACAGGGGTTCTACTGGATTTTCTGTTTGTAGCCACGTCATCTTGAAGGAGTCATTTAACCTCTCTCTGAGCCTTAATTTTCTTGTCTGTAGAGTGAATCAATCAGAATAAAACCCCCTATGGTCCCATATGATGATAACGTAAAACTTCAAATTCTGCACTTAATAGTTACGTCACAATATGTTCGGAACCAACTTATATTAGCCCTTCTTTATTTATCTATAAGTCATTAATGACTATAAGTTGAACAATTAATGTCTACTTATTTGTCAAAACTATTAAATCAGTCTTCTAGCAAATCAATAAGGAAAAGAAAAACTAGATAGTTAAGTATGAATCTAAAGGATGAATCTGAAAAGGCCAGAGTCAAATATATTGTCAAATAAATTGTATAAGTATACATGTGTAATTGTATAATTATGTCTGTATAATAAAGTCATAATTTTGCTTTTTATAGAAATGTATTTATTATTATCACTAATAATTGCTTCATCCCAAAACTAAATAAATTCCAATGAGGCCTTGTCATTTTCCCCTCCCCTCTTGTCCTTTGGGGAGTTTTCAAATCTGAAATTGCTGGAGGAAAGGAGGAAAAAAATAAAGAAGAAACCGTTCAGTCCTAGATTCAAGAATCAGAGATAAATGGGCCTCTGTTTTGGAATTATCTCTGTTCACCATCAGCTGTCTGAGAGATGAGTGCACAGCTAGAATTCAGCTGTCACAGCAACACTCAGATGTGCAGTATCCTAAAGGACCAGGCACAAACATGCAGACTTGAAAGGAAAATCTAATAATGTGATGTACTGAATAAAAACCTATATGAATCTATTAACAAAAATGGTATTTTGGAAGAATTTCTAAAACATGTTTTGTAAGTAATAAGAACTAAATAGAAGGATGACATGTTCAAACTTTTCAATCCTACTGGGTCTCTCCTATTTTTCAGCTCATTCCTCATAGTCCATAGCAGTTTAAGACAGAAGTTTTTGCATCACTGAGTGATTCCAACCCCCTTATACACCCCCTAGAACTCCCCCCCCCACTACCAAAGATATACAGTGTCTATCTTGTTTCCCTTTAGAAAAATAAAAAACTATCCTCGACAGTCTGATAAAATGTATTTATTATGAAAAAGCAATAAAGTTAATCAGTGGTACAGTATATTGGTGTCCAAGGCCTTTGATAGTATTGAATATGATCTGATCACCTACTGAGCCAGTATAGGGTGACTGTGTACCTTCAAGATTACAAGAAAATGCAAGCTGCCTCCATGTGATAAACACATCTGGATGGCAATCCCACAGGACCTTGAATATTTGTACTCTCCATTTTAGATTTCATACTTACAAATGTGGCACTAAGTCAAATCAGGCCAGGTCTTGGCATCCAACCTCTTAAATTACAGATGACAAAGCAAGAGAAAAAAGGCTTCAGCTATGCCTCCCAATCTTAGATGTGTTCCCTAGCAGAGTTCACCAGAAAATCCTGAATTGGAATTGTGCGTGCCCACTTATTAAGAAAATGACATTTTGTTCTCTATTTGACTCCTACATATATCATTTCACTAAAGCTGCCAGAAGATAATATACCAGAAATGGATAGGCTTTTTTATAAAGGGGATGTATTACATTACAAATTTACTCCTCTAAGGCCATGAAAATGTCAAATTAAGGCATCAAGAAGAAGGTATCATAACAGCAGTAACAGCAACTGGAGAATCAGGCTTCCAGCAGCCCAGCCCTTCAAATTCAGATCTACCTGAGAACTCACCTCGTAGGTGGCCACTAGCCAGTACTTGCCCCAAGATGGGGATGGAGTCCAGAGCAGTCTTAGTCTTGGCCTGTTTGACTGTCACTTTTGCAGTCACAAGGGGATGCCCCAAGGCTCTAGGGCAGCGAGAATGAGCTCAGTACCCTATCTAGCACCTTCAAGAAGTTGGGTCTGCAGCACCCTCTTTCCCACCCCTAACCCAAGTCCTCCCCATAGATCACCCTGTCTTTGAGGGACAGAGTGAAGTGTAGCCCCTTCCCTTCAAGGAAGCCATCTTTGTTCAGGAGGAAAAGCTGTCCCCTCCCCAACTCCCTGTTGAAAGCAAAGCAGATGCCCCCATGAAGCCAACACCCTCCAAGAAGAGCTGCCTCCTCCCCAACTTCCTATTGAACAGAAAGAAGTAGACCCACCTTTCTCACATCAGGAGGCAATATCTTCTGATCTAAGCAGAGAGAGGAAAAGCCAGGTCCCTCACAGGGCAGAACCACCCAGAACCTGAGTCTTGGAATCCAGTTCAACACTGCCAAAAGGGCTGACCTCATGGGGGCTGGGGCCACTGGCTGTATGGCTTCTGTCCCCAGCCCCTGGGCAGTCTTCTGCAGACAATCTGAACCAGATCTGCCTCCCTGACTGTCATTGTGTGGTATACAGACCCTGGAATCTGTCCCAAACTGACTATTTCCACCTCAGTCGCCAGGATGAGACCCTCAGTTTGCTGCAGAGTGGCTATTTCCACTACTGCTGCTGCTGCAGTCACACAAACCACCAGGACCATGCAACACTCATGTAGGAGAATGCAATGACCTGGCTTTGTGAGGCCAAATTCTTGGTCAAGACCCGAGCCCACTGCTGCTGCAGATGGCAGAGGGAGGCTCAATTCTCCTGTTTCCAGGAGGAAGCTCCCCAGCAACACTATCAGGTCTGAGCCTGCCCCAGCCACCAACCTGGTATTTCCTCAGCCATGAGCTGCCTTTTCCCCCTGGGATGCCCACACTGAACAATGTCAAGAACATCTACCACCTGAGACGCTTCGCTCTGTGTCATGCAACCTCCCAGCTATGGACCTTATCCAAAGGCAGGTGTGAGCTCTGACCCAGCTGGAAGGACAGTTCCAGCACTGCTGCCTCAAAGGGCACAACCACACTTGTTGTGTGGCCTGGGAGGATACCCTTGATAGCTACTGTGACTGAGAACAGGCCATAAAGACACACCGCCATGGGTGTTGCCACTAACCCCAACCCCTGTCTGTGATGAGTACTTTCCCCATTCGGCCCCTACCCCAACTGTGACCAGGACATCTTGACCCTGGACCTCAGGTGAGTTACCCCTAAACTCATGGGCCATCTCTGTGGAAATGGGAGATTTCTCACCAAGCATAAACAGATTTATGGGCTGATCCAGAACATTCTTTCCAAAGCAGACCTGCTATCCTAAAGAGGAGAAATCAGCCTTCATCATGACCTGTGTGGTCCCCACATACCTTCTGGCAAGATCCTGCCCTCTGCTGTAACCTGAATTCTGGGGATGACAGACCAACTGCTTTAACACCAATTATTTAGGAGTGTGGCTCTAATTGTTGGAGACACAGGGTATCCCAAGGCCAGGGGGAACAGGGCCCACTAAGGGAAAAAATATCAGCCCTACCCCAGAGCCTAAGGAAGAATGAATTCTTTCTTAGCTTCTCTTGGTTCACTCCCACATAGGACTCCAGGAAAAGATTAAGACCCACCTTGAATGGGGAGGGTCACGTCTCCATGGAAACAACCTAATCAAAAGATCCCACCCACAATAAGTGTACCCCTACACTGAAGTAAAGGAGACTTTTGTGGGGTACATAACAGTTTCAAACAGGCACAACATCTTTGGCAAGAAATTCAAGATGAGAGGAAGGAGGAATCATAAAATCAGGCACCAAATCTTCACCTTGTATATCTCAAATATTCCTTCCTCAAGCTTTCATAGTACTGTCATAGGATATTTTTTATTTTGTAGCATAAATGTTTATAAAAGAGACATTACATAAATACTAAGGTTGTTCCTTATTACTACCAGGTGGCAATGAGTCCTACATCTAATTTTAATATTTATAACTAAATTGATTATGATTAAGTATATTTTATTTTCTTGAATATGCCCAATCCTCTCAACAACTCATTTATATATTATTTATGGCAACAGTGCCTCTGCAATAAGTTATTCAACATTGTAGGCAGAATGGTTGATGCTTCTGACTCAGTCCTTCTGCTCACAACCTTCAAAATAATGGATAAATTATTTATTGCCTCAATTAAATATGTAAAATATAAACAATAATAATAGTGCCTTAAATTTATTTAATGTTTTAGAGAAGTCATTCTCAATCACCAGGCAGCAGACAAATGTTTCTCTGTAACAGAATTGTCAGATTTACAATTAAACTAGAAAAGTTAAAACACGATGAAGAAATTGCCATTTTTTTGTTAGGATCTAGAATATCACAAAAGACCTTCCATGATATCCAATAAGAAGAAGACACTGGATAAGATACGAAATCAGTATCTACTTTTAATTCCATCAGAGAGTTGATGATATTTAAAAGTGCAAGCAAATAAAGTAAGGTACAATCTCTTTCAAGAATTCTGCCATCTAAGGAGCAAACCCACTATATATGGAGAACTTTACTGCTATAAGGAGAAACAAGTGAAACTTTTAATGGCCACATTTAAAGCGTAATAGATGTGATTCCTGACGAATCCCAAACTCAAAGTAAATCCATACATGCCTGTCAATTATTACCCTCAGGGCCTTCATCACGTTTGTGACAACATATCAAAGAGCTGAGCATCAGGCAGTCAGGGAGAGAGAGAAATCTCCCAAAGCTTTAAAGGCCACGAACAAAACTAGAGAGAAGAGTGAGCTATTCAGGAACCCACAGAAGTGGCAGATGAACTAACAGAGAGACATAATCAGAATCTCACTGGGGTTTATATCTCAAATCCTAATGAAATGGGAGTCTCAAATTGGCTTTCAAAACATTTATAAACTAGTGGTGAAATGAAACTTATTGAAAGTCAGACTCAGCTCAATATTAGATTAGATCAAAGAAATTAGCCCTTAACCTAAAAGCCTCAGAGAGAAAAGGATTTCCCTTTTCTGCAACTAAATGTTAGTTACTTTAGCCTCTATCATTGATTTTCAAACACTGCCTAGCCTGAAATGTAAAATTATGAAAGAAGATAATGTGAACCAAAATCAGCATCAAAAAAAAAAGGCAGTAGATGCATCAATTATAGCAGCAAGTGTCACAAAGTATAATAAATAAGACCCACTTATACTTTGTCAACAAGAATCCCACTTTAAATAATAAGACTCAGGTAGATCAAAGGTAAAGAAATGGTGAAAGATATACATACCATGCTAACACTAACCAAAAGAAAGCTGGAATAGCTATATCAATTTCCAACGCTGCAGGCTTCAGAACAAGGACAATTATGAAGAATAAAGGGTACATGCCTGTGTTAGTTTGCAAGCTGCTGGAATTCAATATACCAGAACTGGAACAGCTTTTATAAAGGAGAATGTAATAACTTACAAGTTTACTATTCTATGCCTGTGGAAATGTCCAAACTAAAGTATCCAGGGAAAGATACCTTAATTTAAGGAAGGCTGATGCATCTGCAACACCTCTATCAGCTGGGAAGGGACACTGGTACTTTGTTCCTTGGCTCCTTTGCTTTCAGTCTCTATTCCTATAGAGGTTCCTCACTTTACTCCTCCAGGGCTGGTTTTCATCTCTTGGCTTCTCTTGGCTCTCTTCAGTTTCTGGCTTGCTTAACATCTCATGGCAACATCTGCTGGGCTTCAAGCATCTCCAAACATCTGTGTCCCTGTTCTCCATGTGTCCACATCTGTGTCAGCTATGCTGTGAAGTTTCTATCAGCTCTGCGGCTTCTATCATTTCTACCACTTCTATCATTTCTCTATCATTTCTCTAGGCTTTAGCCATTTCTGGGTCTCTCTCTAGAATCTTTCCTCTTTTAAAGGATTCCAGTAAAACTAATCAAGACCCACCTGGAATGGGTGGAGTTGCATCTCCATGTAATCAAAAGTTAATACCCACAATTGGGTGTGTCATATTTCCATGAAGATAATCTATCAAAAGATTCCGACCCACAGTATTGAATCAGGATTTAAAAAAATGGCTGCCCTCACAAGATTGGATCACAATTAAACTTTTTGGCTTTTCTGGGGTACATAATAGATTCAAACCAGCAGTTACATAATGATAAAGGGATTGATTTCCCACAGAGATATAGCAAAGCATAAACTGTATGCACCTAACAACAAAGCATCAAAAATGTGACACCATAACTGACAGAACTGAAAGGAGCAAAAGACAAATACACTATTAAAGTTGGAGACTTCAAAACTCTTTACTTAGTAATATCTAGCAGTTAGAAAATCTCTAAAGTTGGACAGAACAGCATTATCAATCAACTTGATCTAATTTACCTATATGTATACTCCATACAACAAGAGCATAGCACACATTTTTCTCAAGCTTTCTTGTATACTCACCAACATAGCTCATTTTCTTGATCATAAAATATACCTTAAGATATTTAAAAGATTATAAATAAATGCTTTCAGAACACAATGAAATTTAGAAATCAATAACAGAAAGATATCTGAAAATCCCCAAGTATATGGAGATTAAACTATATGCTTCTATATTGCATATAGGTCAAAGAAGAAATCTCATGAGAAATTAAAAAAATATATTTTGTACTAGGTGAAAATGTAAATATAACTAAAATGTGTGCTTTGAGGGCAACTAATAGAATTAAAAACATATATTAGAAAATAAGAAAGATCCAAAATCAATCATCTAAGCTTCTACCTGTGGACTTAAAAGGAATTTAAAGGATACTATGAACAAATCTATGCCCACAGAGCTCATAACTTGGTTGTAATGGACCAACTCCCTAAAAGACAGAAACTACTAAAACTTACAAAGTAGAAGTAAGTTATCTGACTAGTCCTATATTTATTAAAGAAATTGAATTAATGACAATTAACCTTCCAAGAGGGAAAGGACCAGGTCTAGAAGACTTATCTGCAATCTCTTCCATTAAATAGAAGCAGAGCAAATACTTTCTCACTCATTTTATAATGCCAGCATTACCTAATGACAAAATTAGGTAATGACATTGCAAAAAAGTAAAATTACAAGCCACTATCTGTAATGAATATAGATACAAAAATCCTCAATGCAATATTAGCAAGTCAAATCCATCAATGAAAGAAAGGCATTATATACCATAAACAAATGGGATTTATTCCAGGTATGCAAGTCTAGCTCAACATTTGAAAATTGATCAATGTAATCCATCCATCAAAAAATTAAAGAGTAAAAACCATAAAACAGTATCAATTAATGTAGGGAAACCAAATAAAAGATAATCAGGCTCCTCGGGAAAATGGCTGAATCAAAGACTGGAGTAAGAAATAAACAATGGGCAGAACATAAGGAATGCTTTAAAAATGGTGCTATGTCAAAAGGTACTAGAGGAAGCTGAAAGAATTTCTAATGACCAAATGTAGAAAAATTTGGGCAACAAAATATTCAATATGAGAACGGATTAAAAAAACAAATAAAAGTAGCAGTGTATTATAATTCAAAGTATAAAGCAAATATCTATGAACCCATAGGAGAAGAGAATTCCAAATAACTTCTGGAAATACTCTTTTCTCAAGGAAGTGGAGCATAACTCCCCACTCCTTAAGTAGTAGGCTACACATAGTAACTGCCCTCTGAACAGCAAAGTATGGAAAGGGGAGAAAAAAGAATAACTTTACAGTGGAGAAACTGCAAACACTACCTTAGTCAGGTAATCAAGGTTAACATCAACAGTGATAAGTAATGTTGACAGCACATAACCTTGATATAATGTGATACAAATGACCATTTAACTCATGATCTTAGTCTAATAATGAAAAAAAATCAGAAAACTTCAACTGACAGACGTCATACAAAATATCAGTGCTCCTGAAAACCGCCAATGTAATCAAAACCAAAGAAAATTTGAGGAACTATCATAGCCAAGAGGAGCCTAGGAAAACATGACTACCAAACGTAATGTGCTATAACAGATGGAATCCAGGAACAGAAAAAGGACATTAGGTAAAAACTTAGGAAATCTGAATAAAATATTGATGGGCTTCAGTTAATAACAATAATAATGTATTGATTTTAATTAATTCTTACAAATGAACTATACTAAGGTGAGATGTTAATAGTGAAAATTGGATGTGGGTTATATGTAATTTTTCTATAAATATAAAACTAATATATAATTAAAAGTAGGTTAAAAGTTAAACCATTAATCTTATGTAATTTCCTAACAAAAATTTTTTTACGTTTATACCAAACCTGGAAACTCCTCTTTTAACCTTTTGAAGCCTTTTACAAGAATCCCTCTATTTTATATTCATTCTAATTCACAAATATAAGTAAAATATATATTTTTGTTCTACTCTTATAGGTAAGGAAAATAAAGTCAAGAGACATGAAGCACCTTTCTTCAAGGGCATTCAGCAAGGACACTGTAAAGACAGAATTCTAACTCTGTCCTGTCCCCCATTAGTTGCCTCATGTCATGGTCAGGTTCATGTGTCAACTTGGCCAAGTGATGGCACCTGTTTGTCTAATTGGGCAAGTGCTGGCCTGTCTGTTGCAATGAGGACATTTCATAGAATTAAATCATGATCATGTTGGCTATATCCGCAGCTGATTCCATTTGTAATCAGCCAAGGGGAGTGTCTTCTGCAATGGGTGATGCTTAATCTAATCACTGGAAGCTTTTTTAGGATTCAGAAGAGACAGGCTCTTTTCCTACTTTGGCCAGCAAGCCTCTCATGTGGAGTTCATCCAGACCCTCCATTGGAATCGTCAGCTTCACAACCTGCTCTACAGATTTTGGACTCTACGCTCCCATAGTTACGTGAGACAATTTTATATTTACAAATATTTCCTGTTGATTCTGTTTCTCTAGAGAACCCTAACTAATACACTTCATTTTGTATGTACTTGGTCTTACATCAAATTTTCATCTTACTCATCTTTGTATCATCAGTGCCTTCAAGGTCTAAGAATTGGCTTCATAAAGAATATGCCCAATAATCAACGCTTCATGTTTAGCCTTAAAGAAATTTATAAGTGGGAAAAGATTCAAATACTCTGACCATCTTAAGCCCTTCTATTTAAAGATGAAGAAACTGAAATTCAGGAAGGTGAACTAATTTACTCAAGGTCATTGCACAACTAGCCAGTGTCTTGTCCAGGAAGAAAACCAGTTCTTCCTGACTCCAGACCTATTGTTCTTCCTTAAACAGTATACTAGTTAACAAGCTGTAATACTGGAGAAATTCCTTCATCACTAGCTGAAAACTTAGGAAGCAAATTGCTGTAAGAGTTTAAATGCTTTTAAAAGTTCAAGGAGGCGGGCCGCAGTGGCTCAGCGGGCAAGAGTGCTTGCCTGCCGTGCCGGAGGACCTCGGTTCGATTCCCGGCCCCAGCCCATGTAAAAAACAAACAAACAAACAAAATATAATAAAAAACAAGAAAATGTTTAAAGATGTTTCCCTTTCTTCCTTCCATCCTTCCTTCCTTCTCTGTCTTTCCTTCCCTTCCTCCCTCTCTCTAAAAAAAAAAAAAAAAAAAAAAAAGTTCAAGGAAACCTCTAAGCAGATGTTGCCTAAAGGGCA
Organism: Tamandua tetradactyla; assembly: GCF_023851605.1. NCBI lineage: Eukaryota > Metazoa > Chordata > Mammalia > Pilosa > Myrmecophagidae > Tamandua > Tamandua tetradactyla. The sequence goes on along the minus strand of NC_135334.1, from coordinate 62,316,761 downwards.
AGAAAATAAAAATTAATAGAAACTAAGGAAGAACAGCTGTAGAAAAATACTCCAGGGCATTAGGTTGAGCCATATAAAATCAATGAATTTAAACCATTACTAATTTATAAACATTTCATTTGGTTCAAACAAATAGATCCAAGCAATCAGATTAACGTAAGATAATATTGTAAAATCCAAGGATGAAACTGCCTGTTATGTTGGTCTGCATATTTAAATGGCACCAATTACATGAAACTTTCATACATGTATCAAAATTTAAAATTCATTCCTTCAGTAAATAATCGTTGAGCACTTTCTATGTGAAGCATTGAGCTTGATATTTATAAGCTAAAAAGATGAATAAGAGAAAAACCATGGGCTGAAAGAGACTATTAATCTACTATTAGGACTAAAACATCTTCAACATGAAACAATACTTCTATTCATTAATCAGACTGTGATGGGAAGTATAGCATATTCTTAGAAGCATGTCTCATTTTAAATCACCTAATAGCATCTCTGGTTGGTCTAATGTCTTTGCATTTTCCAAATGGGGAAACTGAGGATCAGAATGGTAAGAAGACGTAAGCAAGTCAAACAGTTTATAAGTCTCACTATATGAACTCAATCAAGTTCTTCTTGCCTCCAAAGCCTATGCTGATCCTAGTAAAAATGTTATGGAAGATGAGGTTGTGGGGCAAATAATTTGAAAACTGTTGATCATTATCTACTAAAGCTGAACATCTGAATACCCTATGACCCAGCAATTCCATGATTTATTTTTCAAGATCAATTTTGTCATAGGTTTATCTATTTCTTTGATCTTCAAAAAAAAAAAAAAACAATTTTTGATTTTGCTGATCCTCTTTAGTTTGCCATAGACTTTTTTTCTTTTATTAACTTCTGCTTTTGTTTTATTACTTAGTTTTAAATTTTCCTTTTGGTTTAATCTGTTATGGTTTTATCAGTGTCTTCAGTTGAATGCTTCTTGAATATTTTTAGTTTTCTTTTTGTCTAATAAAAGCATTTTAGCCAAACATTTTCCTCAAAGTAACATTTTGACTGCATCTACAAGTTTTGATATGCACCATCTTTATTACTATTTAAGTTCTATATTATTTTCTGATTTCTTTAGTATTATTTCTTCTTTGACTTCAGATTAATTTGGAAATGTGTTTTTTAAATTCCCAACTGTTTGGAGATTTAATTTTAGTCATTTCTGAGTGCTGATTTATTTTCATTGTGGTCAGAGAATATAGTTTAAATAGAAGAGTCTAATGCTAAAGCAATACAAAAATTTATGCCAGGGACCACCTTTGGCTGGTTATTATTAGGAAGGAAGAATGATTGTTTGCATATATAAATACATAGTTAATTAATTAAAGTAGGTGATGAGTTAGGAAGACATTCCAAAAGATCTTTGTTATACTAGCCAATTTGAATTAGAAGTTTGGGACGGAGCTTCAATCTTAGCTGGGGTTCTTTTAGAAAGAAGAGACTGATACCAAAGCATACATGCATATAGCTTATGTGCTAATATGATCCTAAGGAACAAGCATAAAGAACAGAGAGAGTGAAAAATGGCAGAAGGAAGGCAATTCAAAATACAAAACAAACATGTTATTGCATTGGTTGGTCTTCATAAGCTATCTTCCTTAGAAAATTGTTACAAAATGTCTGTACCAGCAGACTAATGGAGAAGCATTTATCTATTGGCATGTATTGGCCAGGGGCATTAGCTCTCTAAATTTTAAGTTTTCATTTATGAATGCAGAAAGATCTTAGGCTGCAACAAATGTCCCAAGGTAGGAAGTAAAAATACCATGTACAAGAGTAAAGGAAGGCACTGTAAGAGCCTGCTCAAAAACTTCAAGATACCAGTTGCTACAAGCATTGCTATGTAAGAGATGTGGCCAAAAGGATAATGAAGTGCTACAAAAGAGGTGCCCAAAACTGCTTCTAAAGCTAACTATACTTTCCTTTGGTTTTTTTTGTGTGTGTGTGTGCTTATGCTCTCTAAGGTTCTTCATAAGGGAAAAAGCCAACAAAGCCAAAGGACCCAAACATTTGTAGGTCCTCTGGTTACAGTTATAGTTTGGAAATTCAGATGTAATCATGCGTCTCCCCGATCTTATTCTTCAATTTACAACTCCTTAATGGTTTTCCATTTCTCTTAGAATAAAAACCAGAATCCACTGGTTCTTTCTGACTTCAGCCAAACTTCATTTTGTGCCAATCTTTCCATTTTTCTATGATTCACATACACTGGTTTTCTTTCTGGCCCCGAAGTGTTATGTTTCAGGGCATTTATTATCTAAAAACCCCTTATCTAATGGTGCAAAATAAATCCAGCATAGTCAGTGTGCCCAGCAGAAAAGTTAGCACAGTCTCCAAGGCATAGACATGTGCATACGTCTGGCCAAAAGTCTCAAAGATGCAGATGACAGTATCTGTATGAGGAAGAATTACATCAGAATTCTTGGAAGCCTCATGCTCACCTTTGTGCAGTTTGGCCAATCTGGATATGTGCCAAGGATGAGCTTGCCTATTTTGGAGCACCCATCAATACCAATATTCTACCACGCACAACATAAATATGTGTTACACAACACTCTTATACTCTATAAACTAGATCAGTCCTAGTCTGAGGACATTCCAGAACCCGGTGCTGCAGAACCAGAAATACTAGCTTCCAATAATTGAAATTAAGAATATAGAACACAAAATCCAAATTAACCGTTTCTTTTAAAAATTCAGAAAGTTGTAAACACTGAGCATATTTTCTATCATGGCTACAAATTGCTAAGTAGCAAATGCCCTCTTTAAAAGAGGCATGCATTTCCCAATTTGCCCTATTTCCCACCCCTCTCTATTACATTTTCATAGACAGTTATTATTTCCGTCACCTATCTGGAATCTACAAGCCTTTGCTGCTTTTAGTCCCGAGATCTAAATTGCAAGCTCTTTGTGGTAGGGGCATTAAGTTCAGCATCTCCCACACTCTAACTCATGGTCTTCCATATAGACATTGAAGAGAATAGCCTTGTGGAATGAGCAATGGGCATGGAGTTCAAATCCCAGTTCTGCCTCTTTCTAGCTTTATGATCACGGGCATAGTTCCTCATTTGTCAAATAAAATAGCTACAACATACATTTGATAGGGCCTTTGTGCATTAGATAACATTATGCAAAGTTTCAGGAACATAGTAGGCACTCAATAAATTATCCATTATAATTTTTAATTTTACATGATTGATTATGGAAAACCTGCAAAGAAAAACAAAGCCCAGATGATCAGGCCAGCAAGAGACACATTAAACAGATGGCAAAACAACAAGGAGATAAGGCATGAGAGAGCAATTTGAAGAAGGCAGGAATGGTGAGGTTTAATCAATATGGAAATGCAGGCACAAAAGGGCCTCAATGATGCTGAATACATTATCTTCTCCAATAATGAGGACACAAAGCTGTTCCAGCAGGCTTTGCAGATCTCCCAGTTAATTCTACCAGGGCTGTTCTTGCCCTGTGCTATCCTGTAATTTGCATGGTGAATGACAGGAGGGTCTGTCATTGGACACAGAGCTTGATGAGTCTGGTGCATTGTTACAGTCCAGGCAGTCAGTCCCATCTGCAACAGTACCCAATAGACTCACTATATATGCTCCTTATAATGACAATAATGGCAAATACAATATTAATAGTAGTGATTATTATTATATATAGTTAGTTAATATTACTTATTAAAATATTTATGTTAATATATATGAATACTTGCTATGAGCTAGAGTCTATGCTAAATGCTTTACATATTTTGCAGTGACTAACCCTCAATATGATTTTATATAGTAAGTTGAAAAAATAAGTGTAATCCTTATTCCCCTTTTGTAAATAAGGAATTTAATGTTCATAGGCATTATGTAATTTGGAATTTCTCAAATAGCTGGTAGGTAATGTAGCTGAGATTTGAACCAATATCTGAATGATTTCTGACTCCTTGCTCTTTACTATTTAGAAATAAACCTTTGGTATCATAATTACCATCATCGTCCAAGTGAAGTTCATTGTCCATTGCATGGTTATTGCCCTTGTGGTCTGCTAGGGAGAAAAAGCAGATATAAATAGATGGATGGATTAGTATCCAAGGGCTGCCATGAAAAGTGCCACCAACTTGGTGGATTAAAACAACAGAAATTCATTCTATCATCATTCTGAAGCTAGAAATCCAAAATCATGGTGTTGGCAGAGCCATGCTCGTTCGGAAGACGCTAGGAATGAATCCCTCCTTGCCTGTCTCCTAGTTTCTGGCGGTTTCAATCCTTGCCATTCCCTTGCTTGTAGCTGTGCCGCTTCAATCTCTGCATCCATCTTCACATGGTTTTCTTCCCTGTTTTGGATCTGTATCTATCTATCTCTGTGTTTCATCTGATAAGGGCACTAATCATTAGATTTAGGGCCCACTCTTAACCAGTATGACCTAACCTTAATTTGATTTATCTGCAAAGGCTCCATTTCCAAATAAGGTCACATTCAGAGGTACTGCAGATAAGGACTGCAACACATTTTTTTTGGGAAACACAATTCAACTCATTATAATGGCTATGACTATCTTGCCTTCCATCAATATTAACAGATATATTACTTTGGGTATATTTTCTGACCGCTCCCCCCCCCACACACACACACACAACATACAGTCTAGTAAAGAGATCAGCTAAACTTAAGGCAATCTAAAATTAAAATCCAATCTCATGTGTTCCTCTGCAGTACTACCACCAAGGGTTTTTCTAATTAAACCATTAATACTGACAAAGGATACACTACATGATAAGCAGCCTAATGAATACCAGAAAGCTTTGAGTTCTAGAAAACATTTCCCCTTACCTCCTCCATCAATCCTTATTCTGTTTTCTAGAGTCTCACAGATTAAATATAGCTATGACAAAATAAAAAGAAGAGGAAATTAATGAGCAGAATAAAATTGAGAAAGAAATATGCAGGTGTAGAAGCTAGAGCAATCCCTATAAAACCAAAGTAGCCAATAATGCTGCATTTTATTAGTGGTCTTCTACAGGCATTGATGGGGGTAAGGAAATAGTTGCTTGGATAATTGTCTTGGTTTTCTGAGCTGCTATCACAAATACCACATAATATATAGACTTAAACAATAGGAACTAATTGGCTCATGGTTTTGGAGGATAGAAGGCTTGCTTTCTCATGGGGTCAGAAGGATTCTGACTGGCTAACAATTCTTGGGTTTGTTGCCTTTTCCATTGCATGGTGATGTCTTCTTCTTTCTCTTCTAGCTTCATGCTGATTTTCAGCTTCCAGCTCCTCCCTATGGTTTTCTCTGTGTCTGAATTTGTTGTGTTTATAAAGGACCCCAGTAATCCAGATGAAGGCCGAACCTTATACAATCGGGCCACACCTTAACTAAAGTAAAATCCTATGGGTTCGCACCCACAGGAATGCAGATTAAGATGAAGTACATGCCTAAACTGGGACACATAATCCAATCTACTGCAATAAATATTTTCATTTGTTCCATTTTGCAAACTCATCTAATTTATCAAGACAGGGTCTGCAAGTCATTGTCATTCTACGTTTTTGCAGTTCTTCCACAGGCAGGCACTAGACTCCACAATATTCAGACTATTCCCCTTCATGAGCCATTCTTGACCGAGACAGTAGATACAGTCAGACATTGATTCATTCATAAACAAAAATTTATTGAGCATCTACCAGGTACAAGGTACCACCAGTAGGTGCTGAGAATATTGTGGTGGACAAAAAAAAAAAATCCATGCCAATATGGGGTTTATACTCCAGTGGAGTTGACTAACAATGAGTAATAAGTATATAATATGAGAAGTGCTACAAAGAAAAATAAAACATCTGAACAAAGGCTTGTAGGAAGTAAAAAAAATTCTGTATATCTCCAGGCACATATAATAGTCCTGGAGATAGGCCTGTGCTTGGACTGCTCAGAAACAGGAAGGAGGAAGCCAAATGGGAAATGACAGAGGATAATGACAGGGAAGTAGCTGGGGTGTCAGGGGTGGTGGAAAACAGTTTAAGGCCTTATAATCCAGGGTACAAAACTTGAATTTTATTATGGAAAGCCAAGAGAAGTTTTTGAGTTTAGGACAATCACTCCAACTTCTGGGTAGAAATCATAAAAGAAGACAACAAATGAAATAGGGATTTCAGTTGAAAGAATATTGAAGTAGCCAAATAAAAGGTGCAGTGACTTGGTCCATGATTGGAACATTGTAGGTGATAAGATACACCATATTTATGATATATCTTTGAAAATAGAGACAGTAGGATTTGCTGATGGATTACATGTAGAATCCCATGAAAAAGAAAGAGAGGACTTAAGAATGACCCTAAGTCTTCTGTCCTGAGCACTAGGAAAATTGTAGTTGTCATTTACTCAAAAGGGGAGAACAGGGAATTTAGCAGGTTTGAAGGTAAAAATCATCAAGATGGCATGTTGAGTAGGGAATTGGATATGATATGGAATTAGGAGGATGCTTGTCCACAAATAGATCGTATTTAAAACAAGGGGCTGGTTGAAATCACCTAGAGAGTATGTTCAGATAGAGAATACAGGAAATATGCAGATTGAGACTAAGCCACTCCAACATTCACAAGTAAAACAGATTGTGAAGGAGTGATCATTAAGACAGGAAGAGAACCCAGAAAACATGTATCAGAGAAGCTTAATAAATAAATATTTCAAGAAGAAAGGAGGGATCAAATGTATCAAAGTATGTCAATAAGGCAAGCAAGATAACCCAGAATCAACCCCTGGCTTTTACCACCTGGAGGTTATTTCTGACTTTGACAAAAGCAAGATTGGTAAAGCGGTAGGGATGAGACTTGATTCTCCACACATGGCAGATGGTTTCTGCAATTTGTTTTGCTCCTTTACTTCTGGAATAAAGAACATGTAGACTGGACAGTAACCAGCTGCTTGTTCACCTGGCCACATTTTTCTTCTGGCTCCCCTATGATTAGGTTCTCAAGTTCCTGAACTTGGCTAGGGCACTGATAATTCACCTAGATCTTGCCACCTTGCTCCTGCCATGAGCTGAAGCCAACTACTGCCTGGGGTTTTGTTTCAAATCAAATTAAATACCCCAAACCAGAATAATTCTACAACCTCAGACTAAATCCCAGCTGCCCACCTAGAAATACCTGCTGCCATTTCAAATACTCTGCCAACCAATATGTATCATAAATTCGACTCATATTTTTGAATAATTGCCTAAAAGGCATACAGCCAAAAAATGTCCCTAGATATAATAGAATATTCAATATATAGGAGGCCAAGTACTAGAATCATTCAAATCACATATTCTTTTCATAAGCATGCATTTTATAAATTAAGTCATTTTAAAAAATTTAGAGCATTATTTGCTCTAGTATGTGGTATCTAAAGAAGATGGTTAGAGCCAACAAACTGAATAATCCATCAGTGGATGGCCTGGTGGTCCAATGTCTATCACATGGTAGAGTCATATCACAACAGATCATCACAGTGATTTCACACTGATAACATACAAATTGTAGCTACTGTTAGTCATATTATGTTTTATCCAATAAAAGCTATTTTAGAAAATTAATTTAATCATGTAAGTATATGCAAATGTAAGATTTTCAACAAGATTGGCTTATGGAATTAAATCAGAAAAAAAAAATGTTCTCCCCCTCCCCCATCCCATCCATTGTTCTGTGCCGAATCTCTGTAGGTGTATTTCAAAACTGCTCCTTGGATGTGGTTTCTAATCACAAACCAGTCACCATTTCGTAACTGTATGTCCTGTCAAGTAGAAAATCCAGATTTCACCTAAATTTAAAGTTTCTTCCTCCCCCAACCTGGGCCTATTTCAGAGGTATGTGTTTGATTTATTTTCTACTTCTTCTAGATTTTGATCCTTCTTCCTCTATTTAGTAGGCAGCTTCTGTTATCTCCAAGATTAAAGACAGGGAAGAGAGAAGAGGTATGGGTGTAGAAAAGGTCGTAGTTGACCGTCATGCTGAATGCTCATGTTTGGGCTCAGGCTTAATAGATATGTAAATTAACTCTTCCCCTCATAGGATGTGTTTATAGGTTCTTTAGAGAATTCCCTTCAACCCATTACTGCAAACCTTTCCTATGATTCCCTAACATGGATAATGTACTTACAGTTTAACCCCAGTTGTATGTGGAAGTGGCCACATATGCTCTCTCCTATTGTTGCTGGTGTCCCATCATCCTTTCAGGAAACCCTTTGGGCTTATGTTCCTATAAGATGGCCCCAGATCCTTGCTCTCTTCTTCCCCTACACAGTCACACACACCTTTGTTTCTCAGAAGCACACTCTGACCCATCATTGGTAGGAGCGCAGCACAGGTACTTAGAAAATGCAGCTACCACTCTTCATTCTGCTGTGGGACAGGTAGTGTCAGCCACACCTTTCACTTTTAGACCTCCTGGGCATGGACCACTACCAGGCTTTGCATTCTCACAAGACTCCAGAGGTACAGAGTCAAGTTTTCCATGTGGCCTCCTTGATGCCTCTTTCAAATGGTTGACATGAAGCAAGGTCTATGGAACCATGGCCCCATGAGTACGCAGGACTCAACACAATAACAGCTCTTCAAAGGATGCAGCTCTAGTTTCCAACCACTCTTGTAAGCTCTCCAATCTTTTTTGGTGCTCTGAGGAAAAGCTACAAATTGAAAAAGCAACTCTTGCCTGCTTGCTCTGTAAATTCCACTCAGGTAGGTTTGCACCTTACTTTGAAACACTGGAGTTCCACCATCTATGTCACTTATTTTCTTGAGACTTCAGCCAATAATGGCAGAAGAAGTTTCATTTTTAACTCTTGCGATTTTAGCATATAAAAATATTGCATAATCAAAACATTTCTCTTGTGAATAAATGTATTTAACTCTAGAAAAATATGCTAAGTCAAAACTGATCAGATCAGTGGTATTCTGGGTAAAGAAACTTCTCTGACCTTTAAAAAGTGGTTACAATTAAGTAATACTAACCAAAATAAGTGAATCAACATAGGCAACATGGATGCATTTCAAAAACACTATGCTGAGCAAAAGCAGCCAGACACAAAACAGTTCATATTTATGATTCCATTCATATGAAACTGAAAAGAAGACAAATCTAAATCTTTAGTGACAGAAAGCCAAGCAGTGGTGGCTCAGATTTTGGGAGGCTTTCACTGGGATGAAAATTTTGAGGTTGATAGAAATGTTCTGTCTTGCTTGTGCTGGTGAATATGCTTGTCAGAGTACATAAGTTATCAAAACTTGTCAAAATGTATACTTAAAATAGGTACATTTTGTCGTGTGTAAACTATACTTCAATGAAATTTATTTTAAATACATACATATTTTTATTTATATATGTTTGTGTGTGTGTGCTTATGTTGGGTGTGTACATTTAGTTTCTGAAAGCTATATGCCTGCATCATATCTGCCCTATAGATTAGCTTTCACTGAATTGCTATATTTTTTGCTTTGTCATAAAACACCTAAAGGACATAGTAAAAGCAGCCTCATCCACTCCTGTTGTATTTTCCAGAGGGAGACATTTGAGGGTCCTTTTTACCACGTTATGCTGTATCCTGTCTATGAGGGTAAAAAAGAGAAATTTTAGTAATATGTGAGCTACTTGTGAACAATGTAGTTGTTTTAACCCTACGGACCCTGAATCACTTTAAAGGATTATTTTTCCCTCTCCCAGGTTACTTCCACAAAATTTAGAGCTTTGTAACCTATATGACAATAAGATTTGAAGGCATGCATTCTGCAGCAACATACTTTTTAGTTTCCTTATTTTTCTTCATTAAAATTAAAGATCGCTTATACCGGCATTGATTTATCATTCCAAAAAAAGAATAAAGTAAAGTAAAAACCAGATTATTGAAAACATCTGTCAACTGAAGAGAAACTGAGACTATAAAAGCAACCAGGCCAGTAATAAAACTCCAAATGCTAAAGACCTACCCAATCCCCCTTAACATATTCAAGATGCAAAAACTCATCACAAAACCCAGACATACAAAAAGTAGAACCTGTTTTATACCATGAGTACTGGTCAGAAATCTGAGCTGTAGCTCAAGGAGAGGAAATAACACTGCTAGAACGACTCTCAGTCTTGTCATGCAAATGAAAGGAAATAATTATAGTAATCTCAATTTTCTTAACTAGGGAAAGAGGATTAAAAATGCTTATTTTACTGTGTCATTTTGAGCATTAGTTGAAATAATGTGTACAAAAGGGCAGGGAAGTGATGATACTAAAAAAAAGTTAGTGAAAATTAAATTATACAAAGATCATCTAAGAGTACATTTTGTTGGTGACATTAATGAGGAAGAAGTAAGGAAAATAGAATGTGAGTGCCACATGTAGCTGCTTCTCAAACAACAGGGGCTTGCGATGAAAAACAACATAACTATTTTGGTATTTTCTCCTTCTGGCAATTTTTTGACTGTTATTGTTCTATGTTCATTCCTTTTGCAGCTGTTCCTGAGTTCACTAGCCATCTTGTTTGTACTGTATCCTGTCAACATGTTTCTCAAATCCTTTCTCTTATATCTACCCTTCTCAAGCATCCCAGTAGAATCCCAACATACACAAGCAAACTTCTCTTCACATTTTCCTTTTATTTCTAGTTTGCTCCCAGCTAGTCTTCTCTAGGTCTGCTGAAACTAAACCCATGTACCAGTTCATTCAATAGGCATAATGGACCATCTCCTGCATGCTAACTGATGTGTAACCAATGGTTGCAAATTTCGTTCACAAACACTCCCTCAACAATCCTTAACATCATTTGGAGGTTGGAGGTCTAGGTAAAAGGAATCTCTGGCAAGAAGTGCCCCTTGATGTTTGCAAGTAGAAAACCCAAAGGCTGTATGGATGAAAGCAACTCATCCTAGGTCCTCAAAGAACACACACCCACAAAAAAAAAAAAAAAAAAATTCTCTATGGGCAATGAGCAGTTCACAGTCAAAAATGAACCCAGAAGGAAATAAGACACTATGAGGGAGATTAAAGAAAAAGAATTCAAACCTCTGACCTCCAGAAATGTTAGAGAATAGATTTGTGTTATTTTGAGCCTCTTAGTTTGTGGTGATTTGTTACAACGATAGAAAACTAGCACACATAGGAAAACACAAAATGATAAATGTTATTCAGTCAATCCAAAATAAATAAAAAATAGCTCAGGAAAAAAGAGAATCAAAGAAATGGCAAGACAAAGAGAAAGCATAAGCTAAGATGTTAGAAATATTTTACTTTGACCCAGGGAAAACAAAGCAACGCAAAACAAAAAAAAAGCAGGTATAAATGACCTGAATTAGAACAGTGGGTATTAATATAAAAAGGAGGTGATAGAATCAATACAAATTTTTTCAGTAGATAAAATCAGCAGTGCTCAATATTTGGATGTGGGGAGTGAGGAAGAAGAATTCATGGATGATAAATCTTTTTCTGACTTGAACAATTAAATAAATGATCGTTTCTAAAATTTGGAATAAGGGATCCCTAATAGCTACAAGGGTGTAGGGGTGAGGATGATCATTTCAGCGTGACAGTGGTGAGCGTGAAATGCAGGTAAGACAGAAAGATGAGTGTACAGAAAAACATTAGGTATAGGTCTATGATGGAGGGACAAAATGAGGTGCAGAGAAACATATTTGGAGTGATGAAAATAATAAGCTTACCCAGGAAGGGTGTACAGGAGATGAAAACAATGTCCAAGTATGAAACTCTGGAGAAAATCAATAATTAAAAGGAATTCTGTCATTAGGTCATAAAAAGGAATGAAGCTGTGATATGTATTACAATGTGGCCAAATCTTAAAAGCATTATGCTAAATGAAATAAGCTAGATACAAAAGGACAAGCGTTGCATGATCCTACTTATATGAAATATCTAGAATAAGCTCTAGATAAGCTCTTCTAGGAGCTAGAAGGTAGATTAGAGATTCCAAGGGGCTGGGGGTGGGGAAGGTAATTTAGAATTATTTCTTCATGAGTAAAGAGTTTCTGTTTGGGGGTGTGACAAAGTTTAAGTAATAGATGGTGACAATGGTTGCACAACACTGTGAATGTAATTAATGTCACTGAATTGTACAATTAAAATGGTAAGTTTTATGTCATATGTACATGTTACCACAATGTACAAAAAAAGGAGAGCTGACGAAGGGAAGCCCAGGACGGACAATTGGGCAATCAAGAAAGTATAGTGTCATGGAAACCAAAGGCAGTGTAAAGTGTCCCAAAAGAAAGGTGTGATCAAATAATGCCTAAGGCTGACAATTGATTAAATAATATACTCTCAAGGAATATGTGAGGATATAAAGGGAAAGAGATGGTGTCTTCCCACTTTGACCCATGAAGAGAGAAAGCAGAGCTCCTCCAAAGCACTGCAGTCGCGGTTATTATAGCTGCATGAGTTGAGAATTGTGGAAAACCCTGTCTTGTCAACCTGGGCAGCTCTTCTTCTTCCTTCAAAGTCCAAATCCAAAACCCCTGACTTATTTGTATATATTAGATAACTTTATATTCTGTGATATCTTACTGTTGGATATCAGCACTGTCACTGCTTACATCTGCGATCAGCTAGCGGGGGTGCCTGCTGCGATGAATGATGTTTGGTTTACTTGGCTGGATGCTTAAATGAAAGAGGTCAATGCAGCAAAGCTCAAGCAGCACAGCATACCTCATCTCAGCACTCGCAGCTCAGCCCAGGCTTTGGAGATGTAGGAAAGAATCACACTGGGGAAAGGTATTGGAACCTGGAAGCCTGGAGAGATTGCCTTGTGCCTTCCCATATAAGAGAGAACCTCAGATGAAAGTTAGCTTCCTTTCCTCTAAAGAACTCTACATTTTTAACTAAATAAACCCCTTTTATTAAAAACCAGTCCATCTCTGGTGTGTTGCAATTCTGGCAACTTTGGCAGACTAGAACAATCTGCCACATTTTAAGTTTCTGATTCTGACCAAATCAAATGATTTCCCTTAGTTTCAGTTTTACAACCTGTTACATAATAATAATATCTACCTTGTAGGAACTATAGTGATAATTAAGGAAAATGAATATGTCTTATCTCTTCTAAAGCTCTGGGAACCAAGCCTAAAATAGTATAGACATTTAATGAATGATAACATCGAATGTAATGTTCTACTTGCATACATGTGTATTTTTCTTGACATTGTAGACTGCCTATAATACTATTTCCAGTTTCTAGTACAGTATCTGGACTATATTAGGTTTAATTATACGTCTGCAATTCTTACCAGGGGATCTTTATAGGTGCAACTAAATCTCTGACTCACAAGACTACCATAGGCTACATTTTGACATTAGTAGGATAGAGAACAAAAACCACTTCCCAGGTGGCTGCTCAACTCCAAGGCAGTGAGACTGAAGTCAGACAGTGTATTAATGTCTATTGCATCATAATATATTACCCCACAGTGCAGTGGGTTCAAACAACAAAACGTTTTTATTTTTTAAATCTCACAGTTTTTGTATGTCAGGAATCTTGGCACAACTTAGCCGGGTTTTCTGGCTCAAGGTCTCCCACAAGGCTGTAGACAAAGTATCAGTCAGGACTGCAGTTACCTCAAGACTCTACCAGGGGAGGATCCACTTACAAGTCTACTCACTTGGTGGATGGCAGAATCCAGCTCCTCAAAGGCTGGGGGCCTCAGTTTCCTGCTGGCTATTGGCCAGAGATGTCCTTTCCCGAGGGCAGCTCACAACATGGCAGCTGCTTCCACCAGATGAGAAAACGAGAGGAAGAGAGGGCCAGCAAGACAGAAAGCAGTCTTTCTGTAACCTATTCTTGGAATTGACATCCCATTACTTTAGTTATATTCTTTTTGTTTGAGGAAAGTTATTAGTTCCAGCCCACAATTAGAGGGAAGAAATTACACGAGGGCATGAATACAAGAGGCAGGGATCAGCATCTTAGAAGCTGCCTACCACAGGCAGTTTGGGATCTATGCTGGTACAGAAGCCTTACTACCCCCAGGTGTAGATATCACTTATAACAATTTCATAAGCATAGCTTCTGGGTTTCCCCCAAGAAATGCAACAGTTGTAAGACTTACTACACTCAGGGAAGTCTGAAGTATGGCATTTGCATAAGATGTTTATCATTCAGATATAGTTCCTTCAATCTTAATTGCAATGCTCAATCATTTTTATCACAAGCAATGCTGCTTAGCAATATAGTTCACATTCTATCCTTATGAGGTTACTAAAACAGAGATAGAAATCTTACAAAAATCAAATTCTTTTTATCAATAATATGAAATTGCCATTTTTACAAGTCAAGAATGCTCAAATATCAGCAAATTTATATGGCTCAACCTGATACTAAATGTTTAATTAATGGATATCTGGCCATTGAATTTGATTGAACTGAATTGAATTTGAAAACTCAAGATTAAGATAGTTAAACATCAAATAAGCAATGTGAAACCCAGAAAAATAATCAAATACAAATGTTGACTCTCCTAGAGAAGGGACCAGGAAGATCAAGCCAGGGTGTGAGACTTTGTCACATGCTGAGGATGATTAGAGAAAACCTGCTGCAGTGGAGGACAAGTGCCACATTGAGAAAAAAGAATTAATTTATTCTTGACCAAATATTTATTGCTGTGAAAGGGTTCTTTTCATTTCACTTAAACGAAACTGCTTGAAACACTCACCATATACTAGGAAGTGTGCTAGGGACTAGAAATAGAAATGCATAAGGCACAGTTCCTGAGCTCAAGAAAACTGAAGGCCTACATTTATTGAGCTTCTATTATATGCCAGATATTATGCCAGGACCTAAAGTTAAAGAAATTAATGAGATACAGGTATTTAAGATCAAATGAATATAGGCGCAAAAGTCATTATTTAAAAGTCCGAGTGGCAGAGATGAGGCTGAAGAGGTGGAAAAGGACCACATAATAGAGAACTTTGCAGACCATGTTCAGATTGTTTGAGTTATTGAAGGTTTTTACCAATATGGTAGTAGTATGATCAGAAATATAAGACTTGCCACTGTGCACAAGATGGATGTAAGGAGGTGAGTGTGGAGACAGAATCATAAAAAGCCTTCACAGAGAGAAAGATCTGAATTAAAGCTATGGTAGGAGGAATGGAGACTTTAACTTCAACTTCTGCCCACAGAGATATCCAAGTCAATCTCAAATTCTCTTTATCACTCTTTGTGAAAAAGCAGCACTGCCTTAGCCTTCCCAGCTCCACTCTATCAGCATTTTCTCATAGACTGCTGGCAAAGTCTCATCTCATGATTCACTCAGGTAGATTTTATGCTCAGTGCCTACTAAAAAAGGTGCCCAAACTCTTGTTTTGCTTGACCACATGAATTGCCAAATTGACACATGCCTTGCCTCCTGTTTTGTTGGCTGCTTTCTCCTGGCAAAGTCTGTGGCCTTGAAAAGAAGGGACATGGGTTGAAAAACAATGAGAAGCATCTGTGCTCTATATACACAGCTCTGTTTTGAAATCTCCTGTCCCTGATTCAGAGAGCTTGTCAGCAGCCAGAACCAAGTGTCTGGTTAATGAAATTATGAAGTCTAAAGAAAAAAAAAACCAAACAACTTGTAAATTCCTTTCAAAATATTCAAAGTGTTCAGAGATGACTTCGTTGCTCAGAAGACCTTTCATTGTTGTTATTTAAGCACCTACCATGTACCATGCACTATAGGGCAAAAAAAGAATCAAATTCGGGTCCTATACCAGATGAGTTTAAGTTTTAATGGGGAAGAAAGAGATGATAGATTATAAGATGATGATATAGATAAACAAATACATAGATTATTGTTAGATGATGATAGATGACGGATGGATGGATGGATGGATGCATGGATGGATGAATGGACGGATGGACAGATGGATAGAGAGATAAACACAGAGTGAGTGAGTGAGTGATTGCTGGTTGTTTTAGGTTGAATTGTGCCCTCAAAAAAGATGTTAAAACCCTAACCCCTTGTACCTGTGAATGTGAGTTTATGTGGAAATAAGGTCATTGCAGATATACTTATTTAAGCTAAAATGATGTTATACTGGATTAGGGTAGACTCAAAATCCAATGAATGGTCTCCTTATGATCAGGCCATGTGAAGACATAGAGAGACTCAGGCACACACAGAGGGAGGTGGCTATACAAAGATGGAGGCAGAAAGATGGGAAGATGCAGCTATAAGCCAAGGGATGGCAAGAATTTCTAATAACCCCCAGAAGCTAGGAGAGAGTCAAGGAAGGATTCTTCTCTAGAGCCCTTGGAGAGAACATGGCCCAGCTGCCACCTTGATTTCAGACTTCTAGCCTCCAGAACTGTGAGAGAATAAATTTCCGTTGTATTAAGCTCTCCAGTTTGTAGTATTTTGTTGTGGCAGCTCTGGAACACTAACACACTGGTCAACATAGCAGTTTCTAAAAATGAAAATAAAAAACTTTATTGGGCAGAGAGGATAGATCATCAACCCCTGCCTAGGATACAGGGGTAGGCTTTACAGAAGAAAGGCTATGAGAGCTGGGTATTGAAAGATGAAGAAGAGCTTCATACTTAGAAGGGAGAGCAGGAGGAAATTTCAGAATTGTTCAATGACAGGCATAAAAATAAATAACATAACTAGAATTTTTTAAATGCAGGCCAGATTGTGGGCATGGTGAATTCACCAAGGTGATGCCCTCCATTCTCCCTCATGTGCTTTTTATGAGGAAGAGACACCTTGGACCCGTACTTCTGATTTATAATCAGTCTGCAGCTAAATTGTGAAGTGCAATAGCCTTTGACTTAGGTGTGCTTATATCCTCATCTCATTTCTGGAGCCTCATAATATTTGTTGGCTACCGAAAGTTGCCAGAAAACAATAATATAAAAAAGTTTCTCCCCTCGTCTTATCAAAATGTTGACTGAGGAACACACATCTTTTTCAGAGAAAATAGTACATTGTTCTATGTGAATAGTGCACTACATGGGGAGGTAAAACAAGAAGTCAAATATTCTAATCATGAATTCAATAAACCCTTTTGCCTTTCCTGCTTGCAATAATCAACATTTCTTAATCCCCAGTATAGAAATTGTAATAAAATCTCTGACACACATTTGGCAAACATAACAAGGCCCCTACCGTGTGGGCAGCCCAGGATCTGCAACATAAGCCTCCAAATAAGTCTTTGAGTCAAGTTGCAGATGGCTTGCACAGCTCCAGGGCCACCAACTGACCAGCCATGTGCTGACATAAAATGAAAATAACTGCCCCCATGATGACCAGAGGGTTCTTCCTTGGTGTTCAACTGTACGGCAGCCCACTTCGCAATATGGGTATCTAGCTCTTCATGAATAAAATGCAACAATTTCCAAATCAGGAGACATTGTTTGACCACTATGAAAACAACTGAGAATTGTTCCAGTCACTTGGAAAGTAGAAAAAAAATAAAACAAGAATGTCATGCAGCCCACACCCTAAAGTGGCTTGGTAGGGTGTAGTGGGAGACTGTAAGTCAGTCTGCCAGTGTTCTGCCCCTCACCCACTTATAAGATATTTGAGTGAAGCTTAAGAGTATTGTTTCAAAGACTTGAAGGTAATCTGTATTGTGGACATTTTTCCAAATGGTAACTGGGAGAAATGTATGCAGGCAAGCTTACAGAAGTCATCCTGCATGGTCAATATTAATTTTCTCTGATACATCTATGACAAACTCCCACTTGAGAGAATCAAATTGGTGGTGATTAATTTCTCAAGAGAGAAGGTTAAGGAAAAAACCTGAACTTGTGGTGTTATCAAGAAAAAAAAACAAGGTATACTAACTCCCAAAAACATGAAAAAAATGTGCAAGTATTTCAGGTGAAAAAGGCGATGAGCCCCATGTGGGGGAGAGAAAATAAAATGTTGAATTATCAGCCTCAGAGAAAGGAATGTAGGAGCAGTTGCCATGAGAGTCCATGGGAAGGATATTCTTATGAAAAGTTGTTAAAATGTGATTTTTTCTTCATTTTATTATTGACTGAGGCCCAAAGGTAGGAAAAAGTTCAAGTGTGTTAAGTACCTGCACACCATTAAGGGAAGTGGTGGGTCCCATTTGCAAGACATGCCCGTGAGACCAGGAAATTGATTCTGCTAATATTCACCCACTACCCTCATCTGAGCTGCATCAGGGGAAAGATGGAGAGAACGGTGATAAGGCAATGTTTGGAGACAGTTGTCAGGGTACTGTGTAGGGCACTCCCACAGGGATGGAAAGGAGGATGCTTCTCTCAAACTCAAGCCTGGGAAGTCTGAAGTTAGAGGCTACGGCTAAAAAAGGGCTGCATTGAGAGAACATACATTTCCTCTGAAAGTAGAGCAAAGGTGCAGGTTTTCCATGAACTGGACTTGGGTTTCCCTACTTAAGCTGGAGAAGAGAATGGCACAGCAGTGTAGGAAAATTCTGAAAGCTGGACTAGGCAAGGGACAGCAGGTGTGAGTCCACAAAGAACACACAAAGAATGTTATGGGAAAAACAAATCAATATTTTAGAATCTTTCACATCTCATATGGATATGTCATTTATTAATTTATTGTACCGAACTTCAGAATGTACCCTTCAAAATATGTGATACAATACTACATGATAAGCAATGAATTTCCTGTATATATTCCTCCATTAAAGTGAGCAAAATGTTTGGTTCTCTCAGTACAGTGTGCTGGAAGGACACTGCAGCAGGAAGAGGCTGTTCTGCAGTTTTCACCATAAGCTTGGGAGTGAGAACGTCAGATGGATCACAGTCCCAGCCACAAGCCCAGTCCTTCTAAGACCTTGTAGCCTCTGCATGGCAAAAACCTTTCTGCAGCCCTCTGTATATGGGTACCAGAGCCCCTATTCTGCCCACTCATTGAGATTGTCTCCTGCCCGTTACCTCAGCAAGACCGCATACAACCTGCACCCATCACCTATGGCTTGGAGGCTCACATACCTAGCTGCTCCTCCTGCAAGCCCCACACAGTCCTTGTGCTCTCAAGGTCCCCTGCCCTAGAGAGCCTGGACATGCCCACAACCCCACATGCTTATCACCTGCTCCAGCACCAACACTCTGGAAGCTTGCCTATCATTTGCTCAGCAACTCAAGTCCCACTCCATTCCCACTAAACAGCAAACTTCTTTCCTATCTGATGGCTGACCCATGCCTTCTCCAAGGGGTTCTGAACTCTCCCCAAGTTTGTCCTTCCCTGAGTTCTCTCCCTCAGCCCAATGGTATGACATATTTCTATATATGCTGTATTTACACTGTTATCATACTTAGTAATTTTTTATTTTTTCTCTGTCTAACCTACTGTGTAGTTCCTATTTCCTGATTACACAGACTGCTCTAGTCACCAATGCAATTCTATAATTTTACAAAACAGGTTGACCCTTCTGCACCTTATCACTCTACTACCCAGTCCCCTCTAACCCTGGAGGAGCCAGATTAGCCTCATGAGCATGGGGGAAATAACAGAAGAGCAAGTTGGTGAATCAGAGAAGAAAGCATAAGCTCCCTACTGCATTGCAGGCTTCTTGTATCACTGCTGGCCTGACGCAAGACAGAGTAAGAGGAGAATAGAAGCTTTTAGTAAATGAAGTTTTGGAATTATGTGATTATGAGTTTCTTAGGGCCCAATGGTAACTAGAAAAGCAATTGCATCTGCCTAAGGCTTTCTCCAGGGATGGGGAAGACAAAGGAAAGAAAAACCAATCAAAGGGGTAGTGGTAAGAAAGAGCAATGTGACTATGTATTTGTACCCTACACACCAGCTCATTCAATATGCCTGTTAAAATATCTTCTTCTGAGATATGGATTTCACCAAACTATTGGAATTGTACTCTGCTAATATGTAAGTTCCAAGAAAGACTCTGTAATTTTCATCACGTCTTTCAGCTATTAGAAAAGAGGATTGTCAAATTCCAATAATATCTCCTTTTTGTTTTTCATTTTCATGCTGTGTTTAATTCAAAATTGAACAAAGGTCTTTTTTTGTTTTTTTAAACACAGTGTTACTCCATATTAGTTTCCCTTGTCAATCAATGCAACTTGTTGCTGGCTTTCTCTTTCTCCACTATCAGCTGAAGAACCCACAGAGAGAAGCTTGTTTAATATTAGGCTCAGAAATAATTCAAAATCGAATTCTACTGCCAAAGGAGAGGGAAAAAGCTTAATGCATTCCAAGGAGAAATAAAAAGTATTCTTAAAAAATTATTTGCTATGCCAAATTGCCTGGGCCACCATTCCATTTCAGCAGTATGAAGAATAGAATATGAACTTATAATAATGTTATGTATTACTTAAACTTTAAATGTATAAGATGATACAATGTGAGTGATTAAAAATTATTTTTCTAATTGCATTGTGAACCAGGAATGAGTTAATGGGATGATATTAAAGCAAGGGAGATTTGAGTGAGAGTTTAGGACACTCTGTAAAATCCTGGAAGATATTTTCAAGTGAAGTTTAGGAATTACCAAGAAGGTAAATCCTTGATGTGCAACACATATACTAAAATTGAAATGTTAGCTAGACACTCAATAATGTCTTTTGAATATTATTGTTATGGCCAAGAGCCAACAAGAGTAGGAAGAAAAGATAACCAGTAGTTAGTCAGAGAAGAGCAACCTTATTCAGAAGTAGGAGTCTTAAATTGAATCGAATTCAAACACAATGAAAAAATAAATAAATCCCAGAGTAAAAGTCATTCTATTTTTTTTATCTGAGGACAAAATTTTTTAAGCAAAGGGCATCTTCTGATAAGGAACAGCAAAATTTTGTTAGACTTAGGAGACCCTTTAGTTCTTAACCTCTTATGGGAAGTTTCAACTCCCTCAGCAACGTCCCTGTCAGCTTATTCTCAAAAAAGCCAGGAACAGGGAACCCATTCCCTCCCCAAAGAAGCCCATCTCTATTTTAGAAAGCATAAATGTTAAGACACTGCTTCCTTTAATTGAGTTGGAAATATAACTACACATCTAGTCATGCTCTCAGGAGAAACACAAAAAGGTAGATTCCCTTTCCCTGATGACAGCCCTTCAAATACTCGAGCGCAGTTATCATGTCCCTGAGGGTTTTTCTCTTCTGTAAATTGGAGAGTCAAAGTTCTGTTTCTTTCATGGCTTGGTTTAGTGTTTTCCCACTCTCCTAGTCACTCTCCTCTGAACACATACCAGTTGGAAATGTCCTTTTTAAAATTCCCTTTACATAGCTTCATCTGTATGTGATGAGAACGTTACAACATAGTTGACACAACATATAGATGACATGGCAGAACAGAGCAAGACTGTCATCTTCTAGGCTCAATATAATTTCCTTCTATGAAAGTAGACTAATCATTCCTCTCACTCCAATCATGTTCCCTGGGGGGTGAACTCACTGGTTTTGATGATTTAAGCTACCATAAATATGATCCTCTAGTGCCTAACCTATATCCCTAGCTCAGGCCTCTTCCCAAGCTCCTGATGCATTTACCCCAAGCTCCTGATAGATTTAACTCTCCTGGACATCCCACAGATACCTCAATTTCAACAGGCTGAACACTAAAATCTCCACTTTTCCCTAGAAATATGCTTCTCCTCCTGCATCCTACCACACTAACTAGAATGCGCCAAACAGAAGCAAATGTTAATCGCATGTTCTCTCATTGTCACGCTATAAATATCTCTAATAAATATTCTTTTTCACCCTGCCACACTGTTTCATTATCCATGATATTCTCCATATTGTCTTCTGTCTCTCCTATTAACCCCACACTGCTAGTTCCTGCATATCATCTCATATCCTAGGCAGGATATTTTACAAGAAGTCAAGACCTAGGCTGAGTCCATGATATAAATGTAGAAAACTTGATGGTTTATGTCTGCTCCTTCTTCCTCCAAACACTAAACCATTTACCCTGAGTCTACAGCACTTGCCCCTCACCCCCCAATACCATACCCCTTTCTCCCTGCATATTTGTGATCATCCTTTCACTTCTTTCCTTTTCAACGAAAATTCTAA
Source organism: Tamandua tetradactyla (assembly GCF_023851605.1). NCBI lineage: Eukaryota > Metazoa > Chordata > Mammalia > Pilosa > Myrmecophagidae > Tamandua > Tamandua tetradactyla. The sequence goes on along the minus strand of NC_135334.1, from coordinate 62,294,734 downwards.
AATGCTTTTGATTTCTTCTTGACCTTATACCAATTCTTTGTTCTTTTCTTCTAGAATTTTTCCAAAGACTTCCCTTAGTTCTTTTTTATTTCACCCCAAAATGAGATACTCCCACTCACTCCACAAAACATATTTTTCTGGCTCAAGGAAACTGGAAATTTTTCACAACTAAGTGCTCATCGGCTCTCAGGCCAAAAAAAATCCCTTTTCAATATCATGGGGACTGAAGTTCTGGATTGTAGGGGCCCCATAATACCCATCGCATGCATCACAGTCATGTTGGCATCAAGGAGAAATATAAAAATAATAAAGAGACATGCAGCAAACTATGTAGAAAGATGCTTCGAGATCAGTGATTTACACATAAGTTCTCTCTCAATATCTCCAGGTCAGAACATGGATTTTGAAATGAAATGAACTATGTTAGAGCCTTGAGATCATTACTCATAACTGTGTCCCTAGCAAGTTCCTTAATTGCTCCAAATTTCAATAGCCTCATCCACAAAATCAGGATAATAATAGTACCTACCTCATAGGATTTTAATGAGGATTAAATGAGATTTAAAGCACTAGTGCAGAGCTCAAAAAAGTGTTAGCTATTAGGAATACTCGCAATCAGACAGCCAATTAGGCGTGTAACTGGAACTTATCTTCACATCTCCCTGTCTAATATCCATTCCATCTTTAGAAATGTGTGGTCTATTTTGAGAAACAATATATATGGCCCAAAATTGACATTGGTACTAGTAATAACTATCAAAAATGTTTGTGTACTGCATCAGCTGTCTCCACACTGACCTTTGGGCTAGTTAATGAACAGCTTTCCATCCTGGGACAAAAACTTCCCCAGACTCCAAACCCATCACCCACACACCTCACCCAAAACCCACAGCTCGCCCCCAAAAGTAAGCTAACTATCCCAGCTGCCCTCGGACCACCAGTCCCTTCACCTTTTCACATACACTTGCTTTAGTTGATTTGTGAAAAATCAACTAACCTCTCCTCCCGGTCCACGATAAAGGCACAAGCTCACACAGCTTCCTCTCCCTCTGCTTCTGTGCCTTCCCACCTGATTGAGCCCCCTGAGCTGATCATGCTTCCCATTGATTCCTCATGGCAATCCCTCTCTTTTTGGGGCCTGAAAGCAACAAACTCATGTTTTCATGCCTCGGTTTCCCATTGTGTCACAACCTGACCTCCAAATTTAAAATCTGACTTAATCAATTCAGATAACCCTTCTTGTTTTTCTTTTTTATGATTGCTTCAGCTATAATCTAAAGACCTATTAAAATTGTCTAAGGAAATTGTCCAGGAAGAAATATAGTATTGGACCGTGAGACCTGGCATGTATAGCCCATAGTTCATTAAAGTCTTAAATGGAATGAACCTTTAATAAACATCTTTCACGAGCTTCCTTCTTCCATCTTGGGGTCTCTTTAAGATTTAATTGTTACATTTTGATCATTTTGATATTTCTTTATGTGAGATGGCTCGATTTGTTTTGTTCCATTTTGGTTAATTGGTCTATGTAATGATAATACGTTCTTTAGTCCTGTCTGGAATTTCCGACATTTTTATTTTTCTTATTTTTTTGCAGTTCGCTGCTTCAAGCAACATGCATTGAGCTATTTTGTGCAAGTCACGGTGCTAGGTAATAATTTAGGTATAGCCACTGCTCCAGAAAAGTTACAGCTAAATGGGGTGGAGGTGGAGATTGTTTATCTCATGTATTTTGACCATTTAGGCCAAATTAGCCACATGATCATTAAGGGATGAAGAGCTTTCTTTTTTGAAGTTGTCTTTAGCAAGCCTTAAGTTAAAATGTTGACTCTAAAAAGACTATTGCTCTGCACTATAGTCTTAGTTTAAAAATTGCATGGAAATTTAAAATGCAGTATCTTATTTAATTCAAGTCAAGAAACGCTTGAACCTGCTATGTACAATGCACTGTGACAGGTGCAACAATTCTCCCTTGAGGCTAGACATTGCTTGATACAAAGACAGGCTGAAAAAATACCTGTAATTTGAATAAGCCATAACAGACCTCAACACAGTCTTAGGTAATATAGGAAAAATTCACACTTCACACTTAGAAAATTTTCAGTCTACTGAGGGAGATAAAGACACACAAATAACAGTAAAGCAAAACAACCTTACACATGTAAATTTTCATATGTTCTAAATTGTGGCATAAGCAAGGAGCTAAGGGAAAAGAGATAAGTGAATTGTGGTTGAAGAATCAAGAAAGTCTTCCTAAAGGAACCGATATTTGAAATGGGTCTCAAAGATTGAGAATAGGCAGGTCAATGGATATAAGCTTTTAGGCAAGAGAAATAGAATAAATATAAGCCCATAATCTTGAAAGTATTTGGGACTGTGGGGGAAGGACTGTGATGTTGTACGCTTTGAGGAACACTGATTCCAGAGCCTAAGACAATATAGATCTTTATTCTATTCTTTTTTTTATACCTGAAACCTCAGATGCCTGCCACTCACCCTGCAGTAAATGGCAAAGGGAAGGGGGAAAGTCTAGAGGAGAAGGAAGGGAAGGAGAGGATACAGGAGAAGGAGGATATAAGGCATACCCACCAATCAGAGTAGATGTCTTGAAAGTATGCACTTTGAGTCCTGGATCAAACAAATTATATTTAAAAAGAAGAAAACAAAGAAAAGGAAAAATTTGTATGAGTTTCTGAGAAGCATGAACACCAACTATATGATCATTTTAAGGGATTACTAATTTTTATGTCATATTGATATTGTGGTTATGTTTTAAAAGTTCTTATCCTATAGAAATACCTACTGAAGGATCTGTAGATGAAATGATATAATGGATAATACTTCAAAATAATCCAAAGGTGGAGGGCAGAAAGTGGATAAGACTATAAATAAAACTATATTGGCCATGTGCTCATAACTGTTGAAGATGGCTGATGGACAGAAGGAGGTTCACAATATATTTTCTCAACTTGCAAGTCTGAAAGTTTCTAAAGCAAATGTTAGCAACAAAAAAAGATCAAATGCCTTTAGAAAACATTTGATATAAAAAGTTCAACAAAGAGAACATCACCGTGGAAAATTCTTTCTTACATATATGACACCAGCAGATTTTATTATTATTTGTAGTATTTTATTTTTATAAGAACACTTCATATCTTGTTTACATAATTAAAATTTAATTTTAGGAAATAAAATACTCAATCTGAAATTAATTGTCATCTCACCCTTTCTCCATATTATTCCACTACCTTCTTTACACATATTTAAATGTATCGGCAATTAAGTTATATTTTGACCAATGTCAATAATGTTCACTCAATAAAAACTTATTCAACACCTCCCACATGCCATGTATCTGCACAATATATGAATAATATATAACTTTGACCCTCAATGAATACATCATGCAGTAGAAGAGTTTAGTGTTTATTGGTCAATTCCAGATTTAATTATTTTTGATGGCTGGATTGAGTTTTACCCTATATTCTCACAGCTGTAACCTGAAAAGATGGTATTTATAGAGGTTAGTTCCCAGAATCAAATGAATGTCATATCTTAGTGAAATCCATGGGTAGCAGTCAGTCAATCAGATAGCTAAAGAAACTTATTAAAGAGATTTTTTTTTATCATGTAGGATATTTCTTAGGTTGCTTTTATGTGAAAGGTGATACTTTAGGTCTGACTAACTCAAACAGACATCCTACAAAGAAAAAGAAATGAAACACTCAAGAATGCTACTTTCCTAATTTAATTTTGACATATTCAAAAAGCTAAAGTTTTGAGTTCAAGTATGTTGAGGAAAAAAATCATATTCTTTCCAAAACAGAGTAAAACCTATCAAAACCCTATTGCTCCCCTTACTTCAGATCCAGATCCTAAAGACAGAATTTAATAGTAAGCCTTGGCTTCCTTGCTGCCTGTGCTCGCTCTCTCTCTCTCTCTCTCTCTCTCTCTCTCTCTCTCTCTCTCTCTCTCTCTCTCTGTCTCTCTCTCTCTCCCTTCCCTCTGGAGAAAATAACCTGGGATATTTTAGGTTTAAAAAAATGTCCTTCAGCTTGTTAATTTTGAGGCGCCACAATTCAGACTGATTCATTGCAGCCGTGAATAAGGAATGTCACTGAAATAGTGAGATGGCCTGAGCCACTTTAGAAATTAATGGGCTAACTGTGATATACTGGTTCCTCTTTCATGCATCTATAATTGGAGTGCCAATTTATTTCCAATCATTTCAAGCACTGTAATTATAGAGCATCATCATTGCCTGTTCAGCATTCATATGGGAAGTTGTCACATGAGTGCTGGCCAGGGACCAATATTTTGCGACTGAATTGCATGGACAAAATATGATGAAATATAAAAAGGCCTGGGTTTGTTTTTCAAGACATGAGCTTTGGCCAAGGTGGACAGAATTAAATGAGGCAGTGGATGTACTGATAGATTTTTAAGTCATAAAACTTTCTTTTAAGCATATCATCGCTCAATACGTGGTGAGAAGATAAATAACAATAAGGAATGGTCATTATACTGACTCAATGACATTTCAATAAGTGTTCCTAGAGCATCTACTCTGTGCCAAGCCTTCCACTGGACGTTGGAGGCACTGAAATAAAAATAAGGCAACATTCCACACATATATTCAGAGCAATGTTAATGCACTGAAAGGTGATTATACACTGCACATCAGGAAGGTAATCTGAAAAATGGTATCTATACCATTTCATATCTACTGATGAAAAGGCATAGACTGCAAAAAAGGAGAATTTATAAATTTTTCTCAGAATTTTGGAAGCCAAAAATAGTCTGAAACTTCAGGTTCAAATAAGTTTGTAACCAGAGAAATACTTAAACCAAACTGTCAACACCAATGCAGGCTTAGGTGCAGCACCCCTTAGCTGCTCCCATAACATATTATATTATCTCTACCTCACATGGCTCTAAAGCAAAGCAATGAATGTCTTATTTGCTGGTGGATTCTCAGTGCTAGCCACAGCACCTGGCTCATAATTGAGGCTCAGTAATAATTTTTCCAAAAACTGAATAAATAAATGCATAAATTAAATTCCCTTCTGAAATAACAGTCACATTTACTCCTACTATTGTGGAATGGATGTTATTCTGTAAAAAGCAATTAACAATAAGTATGAGATTGGAAAAAATGTGTTATGGAACTTCTAAAATTTGAATTTCAATTCAACAACTATTGATACCAATTAAGTACCATATTTTGATACACATAAAAATTATAATGATGGACATGTTTAATGAATGTATACAATGCTAAGTACAGTGAGTAGGAAAAATAATTAAGTGCTATAAATCAATAATGAAAAAGAAAGTTGATATGAGGGATTGTGAAGGGTTGCCAGAAGATAAGAACGGGAGGGAAAAGAATAACTTTAACGAAACTGCATATACAAAGCTCTCAGTCCTCCCTAGGACCACCAAGATTGACTAACTCGGCACTCTGAGCCCAATAATGAGAGAGTGCATCTTTCTTTTAAACTTGATTGGTAAACATCAATCTATATGAGCTATTCAGAGCCGAGACATAACAATGACTAGGGTAGTGGCAGATTTATATGGGTAATTGAAACAGAGATTGCTGACATCAATTTATATGAGGAATTGTATTATTACTATTAGTAAAGTGCAGTGGCAAATATGAAGTATGATTAATATCAATAAATCTATAATTGCATTATACTGATGAGCTAATTGGAAAAGAATGTCTGAAGCTATAAATTTGCTATGGGAAGGAAAGGGAAAGGAAACTGATAACTACTTAGCTGGCTGCTTTATAGACATTTCTTTCTTTATCCTCACAAAAGCCCTAAAAACAATATTATTATTATTATTAGCAATGAGTTAAAAATCTCAGAAAGGATTAAAACTCGCCCAAGTACAATAGCTACTAGATTCCAAGCTGAGATTTGAATTACTCAGATTCAAAAGTTACATGTCTTTTCTTTCACTAAATATTATCTGGAAAAAAAATGATGAATGACTGACTAAAGGAAAAATGAAATGAAATTTGGCCTTCTCAAAATCATATGCAACAGCAAGGTTGGTAAAGAGTACTTTATAGAGAGGAGCCTTGAAAATGTCACTTCTTATGAGTCCTGCATCCATTGAAACTACCACCAAAGTTTCCAATTGCTCAACTGTAATAAAAATTGGTCACTCTATGATTGGCAGGAAGAGGACATAGGGGTGGTAGTACCAAACTCCTTAATTTGAAGGAATGGTACAAATGAAAGAACTTGGTAATGGTGATACAACTGACAAAAAAGGAAAAGCAAAACCCATCACACATGGAATACTGTGTTGACAATGGAAGTCACCCCGCATGGCTATGGGGAAACCAGCCTAAGGCTTAGCTCTATTCATCCCCATCTCCTAGGATGTGTTTACCAAAGAGATGCTCTGCCAAGCCAGATTCTGGGGTGCCCACCTTGTGCAAGGTGGTTACTAGTTACCAATTCTTTGATGAGTTTTACCTATTCACTCAGGTTATGTGTCTCAATGAAGTCACACAAGTGGGGGGTGTTTATGTCAGTGGCCAGACTGTACAGTTCTAATAGTGACTGATTCATCCTTTTCTCAAGTGTAATGCACACTCCACTGCATTCAGCCCTCTCTCCCAGACATCAAGCCCTGGCTTCTTGATATCCTGAAGGAGGATTCATTCACTTTGTTCGTTCTGCAGCTTTGCAAGTTTTTTCACGTTTCCACTCCTCATGAGTCTGGTGGAGAAAATATTTGGCAAAGTTCTTCAAAGCCACATCATGAATGTCAAAGTTGTAATTTATGGACATATACACATAAGGGGCATAGATTCAGGTTGATTTGGGCATTGATGGCAGGCTCATGTCCTTATTCTGGTCTTGGCACATCTGCATGAGTATGTGGTCCTCATAAAGGACTGAGAAGAGGAAGAGGGAGCGGGGACTGTGGCGGGGTCTGGAATAGAGCCTGGAGCCTTGGAGCACATGAGGGCATTGTGAGGAGGTGGTGGAGGGCTGGCTCAGAGGGGCCAGTTGAGAGGCTGAGCACCCAGTTCAGCTCAAGAACTGCTGAAGCATGAAATCCTGACCATTCTTTGCAAAGATGTATGACTCATTCTCTATGAATTTTGGTAAATACAAACTACCAATGCAGAAGGGGCAATATTGTGATTTTATACGTGCATAAAATGCACCTTTGGGTGAAAAATAAATTTAAAAAACTGTTGGGAATCAGGATTCTTAATATGTTTGGACTTTAGTGCAAGCCTTTTCTTCAAGGTATAGCATTCCTAAAAATAATAGTGGTTTTTAACTTGACGTGCACACACTAGATGCTCTAATTTGCTAAGATGGAAGAATTGACATAGCACCAGGGGATCTTTCGGCACAAAGACAGACTCAGGTGAAAAATAGAAAAACTCGAGAAAAGAAATTAGTAGTTACTTATGTAAAAAAATATATATATATTAAAACATGGTGATTCCCCTGTTCACCAGAAAAGAAATTGCTGGGGGCAGTCCTTATTTATAAAGTGCCTTAAGTTTATGAGACAGAGAATACCATTAGGTGATATTTCACCAATGTCTCCAGTCCCCTCTATTATCTGGATGATAATAGAGGAGGATGAATAAACACATTACCATATTTAAAGTATTAGTTATTACATTTACATGCAAGTGGATTACAAAGCTGTGTGTTTAATTCTGTGCTAGTCAAATTTTCTTTATCAACCACTCAGTAAAAAATCAGAAGATAAAATTATCAAATCAAAGTAGGAAGATTCTACTGAGGACTACAGAATCACATCTCAAGAGCCTTGTAAAATGAGTCAAATTATAATGATGAAATTTAATGACAAGAAATCTACACAATCCACTGAGCCTCTAAAAATCAAGTACAGAATTACAAGATGATTAAAATACTATTTCCCATTATGTATAGAAGGCCTAGACATTTTGGTTGACAGTAAGTTCAATATGCATTGTTATTGTGACATCAAAACACCTAATTTAATCTTATACTACAGTAGTAGAAGTGAAGTACTAAAATAAAAGAGTTGACAGCCCCACTGTGTTTTGTATGTATTGTTTCCATTTATGGACAAAAAATTAAGTGAGACACACTGAAAAACATATTTGTACAGAGAAAACAACATCTGGAAACAAGGTGAAAAATGACAAGATTTTTTCAGGCCTAAGAAAAATAATAAAGCAGTTCTCACATATTAGAAAGATCACAATGTAGAAACCAAGCTACATACATGTAGCATAGAGCAGACCTAGAATCAATGAAGGAGAAGAAAACACATTTCAGTGGGCTTTATCAAGAGGCATTGGGTTCCCAGGCATCAGCTCAGATGGACAATCCCAGGTTTCCCTCACATGAGCAGCATCTGTCCCAGTAAATCGATTCCACTGTGAACCTTTTGCAGGCTGCTGGGGACTGAATCATATTCCCTACCAAAAAGCCATGAGCCTGTTCTTTTGGGTGTGAATCCATTTGTAAAACAAGACCTTTGAAGATGTTATTAAAGTGTGCCTGTATTAGTCAGGGTTCTCTAGAGAAACAGATCCAGCAGGAGAGATCTGAATATATGAGGTTTGTAAAGGAATCTCACACAACCTTGGGAATGGAAGAGGCCAAAATCCATAGGGCAGGCTATAGGCTTGCAACTCTGATGAAGGGTCTGGATGAACTCTACAGGAGAGGCTAGCTGAAGAAGCAGTAAAAGAGTGTCTCTTCTTCCTTAAAAGTATTCAATTGATTGGATTATCTCATTGGTGGGAGACATGCCTTAGTTGATCACAGATGTAATCAGCCACAAATGCAATCAAATAACTGATGACTTAATACACCAGCCTTCTGGTGTATCAACCACCCATGAAATAATCTTTGCAGCAAAGGCCAGGCCAGTGCTTGCCTCACCAGACAACTGGGCATAATCACTTGGCCAAGTTGACACCAGAAACTGACGATCACAGTGCCCAAACTGAATGAAAGTAGGCCTTAATCCAAATGTCTGAAGTACTTATCAGTGAAGGAAACTGAACACAGAAGAAGCCAAGGGTAATAGTCAGCAGCTAAAAGTCAAAGAACCCTGAAGAGAAAGAAGAAATTGCCATGTGCATTATCATGTGATGAAAAAGTCAAGGAATCCCAAGATTGCCACAGTCAGAGGATACAGATCCTGAGAGCAAGCAAGACTTCCATCCTCTGAAACCAGCAGCCAACAAATTCCTTTTGTTAAAGCAACCTACTACATGGTATTTGTTTTAGCAGATTGGAAACAAAGATACAGGCAGACATGAAGTTCTTACCTTCCACAGTCTCTTTGCCCTCAAGTCTGTTCCAGGATTCCAGCTTAAATCTCAGCTGTTTTTCATTACATCTTGCTGGCATGTGTGGGTATTCTGCATACTGGTCTAAATTTCACCCACTGATACATTTTCCTCAGCCACCGCTACTGAAACCCTCCTGTACCACATTGGATACAGCACCATAGCAAACGTGAGACTCCCCTAAAAAGCTTTCAGTCTCCTCAGTATTATATCCAAGGAAACGGGGAGCTAGCCACCAGGATTTACATTCCCTTCAAAATTATTTGAGAATATTTATCTACTTTCCCCAGTTCATGGCCTGTGTTTTAAAACTGAGGACAAATCCCCTTAATGCTGTTACAGGAAGTTGCCTTGTATAAAATCTTTCCCTTTCTTGACTGTTGTTTTTTTTGTAAAAACTAACACACACACGCAAAAAGCAAACAAACAATAACCTTTGTGTTCCAGAATCTGAGATTATCATATATAAACCTCAAAATTATAAGAGGGGAGAATTTTTTCCTTTCTCTCTATCAATAAAACTTGATTCCTAGAAGAAAAATAAAACAGGCAAATGAGAAAAAAGAAAAGACAAAAATATTTGCCTGTTGTCACGGGTAGGGACAGGTGTCAACTTGGCCAAGTTATGGTACCTGTTCATCTGATTGGGCAAGCGCTGGCCTGTCTGTTGCAATGAGGACATTTCATAGGATTAGGTCATGATCACGTCAGCTACATCCACAGCTGATTCCATTTGTAATCAGCCAAAGGGGACTGTCTTCTGCAATTAGTGATGCTAAATCCAATCATGGGAAGCCTTTTAAGGAGGACTCAGAGGAGACAGGTTGCATTCCTGCTTTGGCTGGTGAGCCTCTCCTGTGGAGTTCATCCAGGCCATCCATTGGAGTCATCAGCTTCGCAGCCTGCCCTGTGGATTTTGGACTCTGTGTTCCTACGGTCACGTGAGACACTTTCATAAATTTTATATTTGCAAGTGTTCCCTGTTGATTCTGTTTCTCTAGAGAACCCTAACTAATACACCTGTGGTTTATTTTCTCACTAGGGATTTTAAGAACTCAAATCCAAGCTGCTTCACTTCACTCTTCGTTGTGTTCTGTCTTTCCAGTAAACCAATTGATTAAATGATTTAATGGGTGCTTTAATTCAATGAATGGGTGAGTGAAATGAAAAGTAGGAACTGGGGATTATTAGAAATACTGGACGAATATTTTTATCATGTAGAAGTGTGGATTTTATCAAATGCTTTTTCCTTACATCTACTGAGATGATCATAAGGCTTTTGTCCTTTGTATAATTGCATTAATTTAGTTTTGAATTAAACAAACTTTATATTTCTCAAATAAATCCAAGTTGATCATGATATATTATCTTTTTTATGTATCACTGGTTTCAATTTATTATTTAGTTTAGATATTTGTACCCATTTTTTTTTAATTCTCACTACAATATAAGTCCAGTTTTGTTATTTCACTTTCATTGATGAGGACTTTGAAGCTTACAGAGGTTAAGAAATTTATTCAAGGTAATACACCAAGCAAATTCAGAATTTGAATTTTACTCAGGTCTGTCTGATTACAAGAATTAGGCTTTTTCTACTATATTATAAACCGCGTTTTACTATTTCTAGGAAAGTCAAAAAATTGCAGATTCTTTACTTAATACACTCGTAGCAAGTCCCAATTCTATTTTCCTTGTGTGTTCTTACAATATGACAGTATATGTCAAATGCATTGACAGACAGAATAGATAATACATGGAACAGGGAGTTTGGAGTTTTGAATTCTAGCTGTCACTAACTAATCATATAGTTTCAGCGTCACTGAGCCTCAATTTTCTCATCTGAAATGTGTAGCTAAGAGCACTCACTCTTTAGGTTGCTGTGAGAATTAGAACTAACACATATAAAATGTCTAGTACAGAGTCTGGCTGGCAGATCACAGCTGCCTACCAAATGTGAACATAAAAGCTATTCAACATTAATTGACTTTTATCCACCTTTTCTTTTGCCTCAATACATATTTTATAAATAAAGTAAAATCCCCTTGAGAAGAAAATTCTTATGGACTGCAGATTACCTCGTAACTAAGGAGTATCCAGTTGAAATTTCCTCTCTTTTGATGGATCACAACGTAAGTAAAAACTCATAGCTTGACACCTAACTGCAGAAACACCTCTTGTCTATAATCCTTCCAGGGGAATAAAAAAAGATTGTTATTAGAAGAAATATATGAACCATTAATTGGTATTTATTAAGGAAACTGGATGCATTTTCCAGAAGTCTCTTCAGGACCCTGGGCAAGTTACTAAACCTTTTAGTAACTCTGCTTCCTTCCTTTTAAAATGAGGTGATAATATTACCTTCAGGCACAAAAGAGGATAGCAGTAGGACATTATTGTCTATGAAGACTCCTAAAGAGAGACCAGAAACTATCGGCCAGGCATGATAATTCCAAGTGTTTAGCAATATCTCCAGAAATGTCATGATTTTCTTATAGGCAACATTCTGAAACTGCCTGTCTCTATGTAATGATTACCAACACAGTATAATGAAAGATAATGTGCTTTATTCGACAAATCTGTCATTTCCTATGTGACCTTGGGTGCTGTTGTGGTTTGGAACTGCATATACCCCAGAAAATCATATTCTTAAAATTAATCCATTCCTGTAGGTCTAAAACTACCATAAGTGGATCTTTTGATGAGGTTTTTTCAGTTAAGGTGTGGCCCAGGGTGGGTCTTATCTTCTTACTGAAAGAGAATGAAATCCAGACAGAGAAAAAGCCATGGAAGCAATAAGCTGAAAGCAATGAAGAGAAGGGAGAGTCCAGCAGATGCTGCCATGTGTCTTGCCATGTGGCAGAGGAGTCAGGATAACCAACAGCTGTTCTTTGGGGAAAAAAGTATTGCCTTGATGATACCTTGACTTTGACATTCTCACAGCCTCAAAATGTAAACTAATAAATTTCCATTGTTAAAAGCCAACCCATTTCATAGTATCTGCTTTCAGCAGCCTAGCAAACTAGCAAACGAAAACAGAACTCCTAGTACAAAGTTGTACTAGTCAGTGCTCTCTAGGGAAACAGAACCGAAATAAGTATGTGTAAATATTATGAAATATTTAAAAGAATTTTCTCACACATCTGTGGAGATGTAAAGTTCCAATTCTATAGGGCAGGCTTCAAGCCAGGAACTCTGATTAAGGTCCTCAATGAATTCTCTAGGAAATCCGAGTGGCTGAAGTAGAGGTGGAAATTCTCTCTTCTGACCTCTGCAATCATCACTTCTTTTTTTAAAGCCTTCAACTGATTGGATGAAACATCTCCATTGTTGAAGGCAATTTCCTCAAGTGATTATAGATGTAATCAGCCATGCATGCAATCAACTAACTGATGAGTAAAGTCCATGAAATATCCTACAGTAACAATCAGGCCAGTGCTTGCTTGACCAAACAACTGGACACCATGACTTCACCAAGTTGACACATGAACCTAACCATCAAGGGACAACTTCTTGCTTTTCGTATTTGCAAGATGCTGACAATATCTATCCCCTTGCATTTCCTTATAGATTAAAGAAGAAATAAAGTGTATGGACCACGAAAATTATTCAATATATTTTTCCTGTATAAATTAAAATTGTAGTGCCTGCAGATTTGGGGGATTTTCTTTTGTTCCAGTCAGGGGAGCAATGAGGGAGCTGAATGATTATCCCCAAGACAGCAGTCATGAAAAGACATTTTTCAAAAGAAGAGGCAATCAGGTTGAGTTCTTGAGGTCATAATCACAGAAGAATGGAGTGCAGACAAACAATGGTCTTTGGGTTGGTGGCCTATAGCACAGTTTCCCAACACTTCCAATTCAAAAGCTTAGTGAGTCTAGGAGAGAGGTGTCCTGTAGCAGGCTGAATAGTGGCCCCAGGATATCCAGGTCATAAACCCTGGAAACTGTGAATGTTGCTTTACATGGCAAAAGGAATTTTGCAGTTAAGGATTTTGAGATGGGGAGATTATCCTGGATTATCTGAGTAGGTTCTAAGTGTAATCAAAATTGTCCTTGTAAGAGCCAGTCAGAGGGGTAATTGACAACAGAAGAGAGGAAAGTGATTGATAATAAAGCAGAGATCTAAGTGATGCATTTTGAAGAGTGAGGAAGGATTCACAAGCCAAGTGCTACTAGAGGCTGAAAAAGCTAAGAATGAATTTTCCCATTGAGCCTCCCAAAAAAGAGCTGTGCTGGTTTGAAGCTGTTATGTACTTCATAAAAGGCCATTTCTTAATCCATCCCTGTGGGGTAGACCTCCTAGGGTGGAACCTTTTAGTTGGATCATTTCCATGGAGATGTGACCTAGCCCATTTAAGGTGATTCTTAATCCCCTTGCTGGAGTCCTTGATGAGAGGATAAAGGACAGATGAAACTGAGAGAGTTTAGTGAAAGAAAACATCCCAGGAGACATAAGAAGGACCCACAGAAACTGAAAGAACCATTCTGAAACCAGAGCCCAGGAGATAAGGACCAGTAAACATCACCACGTCTTCCCATGTGACAGAGAAATCCCAGATGCCCGTAACCTTTCCTCAAAGAAGGTACCTCCCTCTTGATGCCTTAATTCAGGCATTTCATGGCCTTAGAACTGTAAATTTGTAACCTAATAAATATTTGCAAAAGGCAATCCATTCCTGCTATATTGCATTATAGCCGATTTAGCAAACTGAAACTACCACCATCCCTGCCTATATCTTGACTTTAGCCAGTGAAACTGATTTTAGACTTCAGACCTCCAGAAAGCTAAGAGAATAAATTTGTGTTCTTTTAAGCCATTACATTTGTGGCAATTTGTTACAGTGGCAATAGAAAACCTATACACCCCCCTTTTTTGGAACACGATTCTAGTACATAAAAACATGACATCTAACAAGCAAAGCAAAGCAGTGGTGCTTGGGTATAAACCTCTGGGACCTTAAGAGATCATGCACTCTTACTTGATCATACATATTTTCTCAGAACAGAAGAAATGCTCACAATTGACCATCAAATGCTGAATGCGAAGTGCTAATAGGTCCCGCTTTAACAAAATACAGGAGGAGATACTCTGTTACATTTACTTGTGATATATAATTGATTGTATTTGTTTTAGCTGGAGCTTAATTTCAGTTGTCTACATCAATAGACGAGTTCATATTGATTTCTTTAAAATTCAAATTCAGCTCCTTGTGCACCCTCCAGCATTTTTAAACTTGAAGTGAATATTGTTCTTTCATCGGTTTGCAATGAAAGATGCAGACAACGAATTTGACATTTTATGGCTTGAGGTTAAAATTTGGCTTGCATATGCAAATATTTGATGCCAGTTAAATCTACTCACTTTTCCTCAATAGACTGCTTGTCTTTGTAAGTGCCAGCTGCTGTGCACCAGCATTCACCATCTGCTAAGATCTGAAATATACCTCCTCTTACTCTGTTTGGAATCCTATACTCTAGTCTTTCCAAATGGTTGCAATTCCTCAAATGCAGTTTGCATTCCTTGCTTCTGTGTCTTTGAAAATAATGTGATTTCTCCTTGAAAATCTCTTCCTTCCCTCTACCTGCACCCCTTATTATTAGAATAGAGAATGCCAATTCATTCTTTAATGCTCAAACATGAAGTTTCACCAGGTCTGTGAGCTTTCTCTGAACTCCACAAGTGGAATTAACTACAATCCTCCTTCCTTTGGGTCCCAACAGTATTCTGCATGCATTGTTGATTCTTGCTTCTTCTCCACTTACTGTTACACATTGTCTAAACCCTACTGGACACAAGGACAGGACACGGAGAGATGTCTAAGAAGTAGTTGGCCACCAGCCAGAGTAGTACTTGTGAATGTTTGGTTTTACAGAAAATGCATTTAATGAAAGATAATGTCACTTGGCCCAGCTGTGTATTTTCTTGGTCCCTTCATTCACGGAGTCTGCTGTTCTGCCAGTAGATATCCCTGGTCATTATCTTTCTCTAAAAGGTTTTACTTATATAGGCACTCCCTTTTTAAAGGTTTCTAATAATTCATTCCATTTCTGCTAATGTTGATGTCTGGCCCATCCTCCTATAAAATAAGATTTCCCCATTTGATTCCTCCTGTGTTCAATACTACACACTCAACATTCTTCTACTTTTTATATATGTCTAAAAATTTCACCTCCCTTTAACAAAAAGCCTTCTCAATATTTTCCACATCCTATGTTCTGATCAGCACTCCTCTCGTTTCTTATTTGCCATTCATTTGTAATTGAAAATCTAATTATTGGTCCAAACACCAGTTTGGAGTTTCAGAATTTAGGTTGGTTCATATATTGCATTTTTATGTACAATACTGTAAACTCTTTCATGCTCTATAATCATCTTTAGCCCTTGTTGTATTACCTTTCCTGTTTTTAATTTATCATCTGAGGGTAATAATTATTCCTTAATCTTGCACTGTCAAAGTCTGGCCTCTTTTTAAGCTGATTTTTTTTTTTCCTCAAAAACCAGATGATCCAAGTTCATCTTGATATTTTCCATTCCAAGATGTGAAATTAATTCCTCCCCATGGAAATATGGTTCCATTTAGTAAAAAATGGTATTACTGGCCAAAATCCAAAGACAAGAGGAACCTGTTAAATTGCTCCATATCATTATTGGCAGGCAGCTGTAATAAAGAAAGAGAACCTACTGAAATCTCTTAGTAACAGGGAAGAATTTCCTTTAAAAAGGAAGGGAGAGTTCATAGGTTTATATTGATAGTTCAAATTCATCACTTTCTTTTTGTTTCACTTCAAAATACGTTGATAAAATCCATTTTATCCTTTTATAGACCACCAGTTTTGTACATTAATATAGATGTTTCATCTTATAGAGCAGTATTATCCAATTAAACCTTCTGTGATAATGGAAAGGTTCTATTATACAGAACAATATTATCCAATATGGTAGCCACTAAGCATGTTTCTATTAGGCATGTGAAATGTAGCTAGTGCAACTGAGGAAGTGATACATTTTATTTTAATTAATTTAAATTTAATCTAATTACTTTTACTTTTAATTTAATTAGCACCACTTTTACTGGCTACCATATCGGTCAACACATAAAATAAAATGTGTTTAAATTATATGATTAAAACTTTTTCATTTTCTTTTACTACGTCCTTCTTGAATCCTAGGCTATACCCAAAGTGGTTATTTCTAGCATCGCCAGGGGACAACAATGACTGTTTGAAAACAGAATTCCAATATGACTCCCATACCAGACAAATTTCAGGTGATACAAACCCATACCATTTAGCACCTCGAATAATGTGCTATGCACTTAGTTATTAACAATAATGCTTATTAACAATAAGCTGTGTTTTGAGGATTAAATTTGTCTTCTAACTTCTTTTCATATAAAACCTATGAGCTTACTATATATTTTATTATTTTATAAAATATATATTTCATATTATATAATGTCATTGTCCACTCCTTTTCACTTTTATTTTTAGCACTAGTTTCCAATAAAGGCATTTAGAACCATGACCCCATATATTCAGTGTTGCAAAATGATAATTTTCTGAAATTAGGTTGAAAAATAGCAGAAAATAAGCCAAAATTATTTCCCAGAATTATCAAATAAATATGCCAAATATTTAATTTTTGCATTTTGAAACTTGCCTGGTAAAATTTGCATAAAACAACTTATTTAGATTAATGTACATTTTACCATATTGACTTGCAGCAAAAAAAGAGAATGCAATTGGGTTACAGAATGTTCATATTTCTATTTTTTATTGCCATTGTATTTATATTACTTATCTACACCTCATACTTACTCGGAGAATTTTTCATATATCCCCAAAAGATAGGAGAAAGCAATTTTGAAAAATACAATTAGAGAAATACTTAGTATAAGTTTTGCATGGATTATATTTTCCCATACTTGCAATCACTGCTTTGTATTCAGTTAAATCGTGGAGAAACTTTTAAAATGTAAAGTCCTACAAAAAATTACTTTTTCCTCAGTAAAGATTTTGATAGTCTTATATTGAATACCACATAGAGAAAGTCAACAATTAAAACTAAAACAAGTTTCTTGTCAACAAAGATGGTGGCATAAGACATTCCAGAATTCTATTCCTCCACAAAATCTTTGAACACCTAGCAAAAACTGGAAGAGCCATCTTCCTCAAAACTCTGGAAAAGAGTTAAGGGTAGTAGTAACTGTCTGAGTGCTGAATTAAGAAAACGACATTAAAACATTTGCTGGACCCTTCTCCACCTCCCACTCCTGGCACAGTGTGGAGCTGACATGCCTCTCATTGCTGGTCCTTGGCCCTGTTCAGGAAGAAGCAGAATAACCCCTATATGCATGGGGTATGTCAGTGCCAAACTATTCATTGGCAGCTTAAAAGAATGAACCAGGACACTGATCTCTGGTTCATCCTCTCAGCATTAGCTCTGTAGGCAGAAGCAGCTTGCACACAGCTAAAGCAGTATAAGAAATAATTGAATCAAAAGGCTTGGGGCAATTGACTATTAGCTTTAAGACATACAATAGAGTACCTTGGAGTGGGGAAAAAATCTATTTCATAGTAACTAGAGGGGGCTTTTGGATTATTGTAAATGGGAAAATGTCTAAGGCAATAGATACAAGCCTAAGACAAGACAGAGGCTCTGAAAAGAACAGGACCCTGTGCTTTTACTTCAGGTTTATATTCTTGGTAGAAGGGAGGAACTCTGAAAGGAGCACCAACTATTGCAAAGTCAATTTCCAAAGCCTGTGGAATGTGTTTCTTGTATAGCTTTGTTTGTTTGTTTTTTTTCTCTAGCTTGATACAAACTTAAGGAACAGAAAGCTAAGGACTAAAGTTAACACACTGAAATATTAATATCTACAGTGTGCAACAAATGATTACAAGACAAAGAAAAATGAAATGGCTCATCCAATGGGACAAGATAAAACTTCAGAAACCATCAACAAAGAATATCAGATGTTGGATCTACTAGACAAACACTTTAAAAAATATCTCCCAAATGCTTCAAAAAAAAAAAAGAAACAATGGAGAAAGAACTAAAGATATCAGGGGAAAAGGTGAATGAAAAATATATGAATCACAAAAAATAGATAGAAATTTTAAAAGAAACCACAGTTCTTTCTTCGTTGTAGACCACAATAACAGCAGATTGGAATTGGCAGAAGAAGGAACAAGTGAACTTAAATACAATGCAATTGAAATGAGTCTACCTAAGGAACAGAAAGAAAAAAGAATGAAAACATTCAACAGTCTGGGAGACGTGTGGGATGCTATAAAGCATAACAATATGCTCACCATGGGAGTCTCAGACAGAGAAGAGAGAGAGAAAGGGGCAGTAGGACTATTCAAAGACATAATCACAGGAAATTTCCCAAATACAATGAAAGATGAATACACACATTCAAGAAGCCCAAAAAACCCACACAGAACTCAAAGAGAACCACACTCAGACACATTGTCGTCAAACTGTTTAAGGACATTAGCTGCAAAAGAAAAGCAATGTTTTATGTACAAGGGAACCCCAATAAGATTACATGCCAATTTCTCATCAGAAACCATGGAGGAAAAAAAGGCAATGGGTTAAAATAATTAAAGAAAATAGTTGCCTACCCAGAATTTCCTAACTGGTTAAACTGTTATTCAAAAAATGTGGGAGACCTAGAGGAACTTCAAAAAGAACAGCAAATTACCCCCAAAGCAAATAGAAAAAGAGAAATAACAAAGATGTAATTTTAATCATGTATAATTGGTCACAAGGTCCAATTTGCAATACCTATTGCTGTTTTATTTAACAGTGCCTAGTTGCTTTGTATGCATTAATGTTTAGGTGTAAAGATTATGTATCTATCCAACAGGGAGCCACAGTATTTAAATTGACTAAGTTATTGTGACAACTACTTTGAGGTGTAAACTAAATGTAAACAAAAAACCTTAAAGTGGTGCAATTTTATATAACTTAGCTTCAGTAGTTCAATAAATTTGGACTGCAGTGCAAGGGCTTGCATTATAATTACCTGCCACTTGAATGTTCTGTGCAAGGTTTAACACTGTTATTAAATAAATATTTTCTTTAATTTTTTTAAATGTAATAGGTGCATTTTATACAGTGTGGTTTCATAACTTAACATTTGGTCGAGCCAGACTCATTCATTAATTATAAGAATGTTGAGTGAAAATTGTCAGATTTTTTTCTAGTATTGTTTGATTATCCACATAACCACCTTTTGAACTTTTCCTTGGGAAAAAATTCTGTAAATCAAGCAATATTACTTATGACAAATATCTTCTGGGTAATTTTCAGCAGTTCTTTGGGGTGAAGAAGGAAGGATCGAAAATACTTTGTATGTTACACTGATGGATTTTTTTAATGTAGGATAACATTATGCTTAGAATACTATGGTTACAAAAATCTTTGAATGAAAAACAAATAAGGGAGTTCATTTCCTGTGCCTGCCCATGCATAAAGAAAGAAAGAAGGAAGGAAGGAAGGAAGGGAGGGAGGGAGGGAGGGAGGGAGGGAGGGAGGGAGGAAGGAAGGAAGGAAGGAAGGAAGGAAGGAAGGAAGGAAGGAAGGAAGGAAGGAAGGAAGGAAAGAAAGAAAGAAAGAAAGAAATAAGGGAAAGAGTAGACATTCCCAGAAAAACAATTGCTGAGGGTGTTTGTGACAACTGGACCAGCCCTACAAACAATTCTAAAGGTAGCACTTCGGAGTGAAAATAAAGGGCACTAGGCATTGTTGCAGAGCATAATAAGGAAAGATCTCCAGTAAAATTAACAATATTGGTACTTGTAAATGCCAGTTCTATTGTACTGTATTTCCTGGCATGTAACTCTATATTGTACTTCCTACAGATTCTAAAGTGCAAATGCATAAAAAATGATGATAAATCTATGGTTCTGGAAAAAAACATATGAAGATATAAGTTGTAACAAGTGTCTGAGAAAGGTTGGGGGACAGAATAGTATAGGATCAGTGTTAATTTGTGCTAAAGAAGATAACTTGGCATCAAGACAAATGTGACTCTTAGAGATTTAGGATGTTAAATTTAAGCCCCTTGAATACCCACAGGAAAAAAATCTGAGAAATAAACACAGAAGAAAATGAGAAAGAAATCTAAATGGAACATTACAAAAAAAGCAAATAAATACATAGGTAGACATTAAAGCAAGAATTTGAGGGGCAAAAATTGTAGAAGACTTACAAAGACCAACAGTCAAAATGACAGAAGAAAGTCCTCCATTATCAGTAATTCTTTAAATGTAAATGGATTAAACTCCCCAGTCAAAAGCAGATATTGGCAGAATGGATTTTTTTTTAAAGCCTAACCAAACTATATACTATTTACAAGAGACTTGGTTTACATTTGCAGTCACAAGTAGTTGAAAGGAAAAAAACTGGAAAAATACACCATGCAAACAGTAACAAAAAGTGAGCTGGCATAGCTATGCTAAAACCAGATAAGATAACTATTAAGTAAAAAATTTTTACAAGAGACAAAGAAGAAAACTATATATGATGAAGGTGTCAATTTAACAAGACATAACTATGATAAACATATATACCTAACAGCAAAGCCCCAAAATATATGAAGCAAATAATAAGAGATTTGAATGGAGAAAAAAAAAAAAGACAGTCTCACAATAATAGAAGACTTCAGTATACCACTTTTAATAATGAAAAATTATTAAACATATTAAAAAAGAAATAGAAGACTTGAATGATACTATAAACCAACTAGACCTAGAAGACATATGTAGAACACTTCACCCATCGACAGCAGAATACACATTATTATCTAGTGGACGTGGGTCATTCTCCAGGAGATACGATATGTTAGATTACAAAACAAGTCTCAATAAATATAAAAATATTTAAATAATATAATATATCCTCTCTGAACACAACAGCATGAAGCTAAAATCAATGATAGAGGGAGAACTGGAAAACTCACAAGTATGTAGAAATTAAATAACACAAACAAAAACCCAATTTGTCAAAAGGAAATCACAAGGAATAAAATAGGAAATATTGCATAGAGAATTAAAACAAAACACAACATACCAAAGCTTATGAGATGCAGCAAAATCAGCACTGACAGAGAAATTTATAGCTCTAAGTGTTTATTTTAAAAGGAAGAAAGATCTCAAATCAAAGACCTAATGACCTAAAGACCCAACTGGAGGAATGAGAAATAGATATGCTATATTAAACTCAGAACAAGCAAAAGGATGGAAATAACAAATAGTGTACTTGTGATAAATGAAATAGAGAATGAAAAACAAAAAGAGGGAATCCATGAAAATGAAAGTTGGTTCTTTAAAAAGTTAAATAAAATAGACAAACTTATAACTAAACTGACAAAGAAAAAAGAGAACATAAATAAATAAAATCAGAAATGAAAGGAGGGATATTACTACTCACCCCAATGAAATATAAAGTATTATAAGAGGATACTATGAACAATGGAACATCAACAAGCTAGATATTCTAGATGAAATGGACAAATTCCTAGAAACATACAAACTATCTATGCTGACTCTAAAAGAAATAGAAAACCTCAACAGACCAAGAAAGAGTAAAGAGATTTAATCAGTAATCAAAAACATCAACAAAAAAGCCCCAAGGTTAGAAACCTTCACTCATGAATTTTACAAACATTCCAAGAAGCAATAACACCAATACTGCTCAAATTGTTCCAAAAATAGAGAATGGCACACTTCCTAACTCATTCTATTAAGTGAGCATCACCTTTACTCCAAAGCCAGATAATGATACAAGACAAGAAAATTATAGACCTATATCTCTTATGAATATATATGCAAAAATCCTCAAAAAATACAAGCAAACTGAATTCAACAGCACATTTAAATAATTATACACCATGATCAAGTGGGATTTATTCCAGGTATGCAAGAGTGGTTAACATAAAAATCAAATAGCATAATATACTGCATGAATAGAATGAAAGGGGAAACCACATGATCATCTCAATTGATACAGAAAATTCATCTGACAAAATCCAGCACACCTTCTTGAAAAAACACTGAGTAAACTAGAAATACAAGAAAGATTCCTGAACCTGATAAAGGGCATATAAGAAAAAACACAAATAACAGTATACTCAATGAAGAAAGACTGAAAGCTTTCCCTTAAGATCAGGAACCAGACAAGAATGCCCACTGTCATCACTGTTATTCGATCTGTTACTGAAAGTTCTAGACAGAAAAATTCAGGAAGAAAAAGAAATGGAAGGCATCCAAATTGGAAAGGAAGAAGCAAAACTTTCCCTATAAATAGAAAATCCTGAAAAATCAACAGCAAAGCTATCAAAGCTAATAAATGAATTCAGCCAGTGGTAGGGTACAGAATAAATATATGAAAATCAGTAGTGTTCCTCTACACTAGGAATGAACAATTTGAGGAGGAACTTCAGAAAAATTTCATTTACAATAACAACCAAAATAATCAACTACCAAGGAAAAAAATTAATCAAGGCTGTGAAGGACTTGTACACAGAAAACTACCAAATATTGCTAAAACAAATGAAACAAGACCTAAATAAATGGAAGGACATTCTATGCTCATGGATTAGAAGGCAAAATATTGTTAAGCTGTCAATTCCACCCAAGTCAATTTGGAGATTTAATGCAATTCTAAGAAAAATTCCAACAACCTTCTTTGAAGAAATGGAAAAATGTACCATCAAATTTATATGGAAGGGTAAAGGGCTCCAAGTAGACAAAACCATATTAAATAAGAAGAATGAAGGTGGAGGTCTCCAACTCCTGATTTTAAAACTTATTACCAAGATACAATAAGCCAAAGTTCATGGTGTTGGCATAAGGACAGACATATAAACCAGTAGAATTGAATGGAGTATTCAAAAATAAACTCTCACATCTGTAGCCAGTTGATTTTTTACAACAGTCCACATCCACACAACGGGGAAAGACTATTCTCTTCAACATGTGGTGCTGGCCATACAACTGGATAGCCATACAACTGGATAGCCATACAAAATGAATGAAGGTGGATCCTTACCTCACACCATATCAAGAATCAACTCACCCAGTCCATGCACTTCCTAAAAAACAACCAAGTGAAACAAACAAACAAAAGTCAAACAAACAAACACAAATTCAACAAATGGTGTGATAATCAGATACTCACATGGAAAAGTAATGAAATATGACCCCGCCATACAGCATGCAAAAAAAAAAACTCAAAATGGATTCATGTCCTAAATAAACACCAAAACTAGAAAACTCCCAGAAGAAAACATAGGAAAGTGTCTTTAGGACCTGTTTTAGGCAATGTTATTTAGACTTTACACCAAAATCATGAGCAACAACAACAAAAAATAAATGTAACTTCATCAAAAGTTAAAGCTTGTGTGCACAAAAGTACTTTATCATGAAAGTAAAAAGACAAGACAGAATGGGAGAAATTATTTGGAAATCCCATATCTGATGTGAGTTTAGTATCCAGAATATAGAAATAAACTCCAAACTGAACCAAAAGGCAAACAACCCAATTTAAAAGTGGACAAAAGACTTAAATAGACATTTTTCCAAAGAAGATATGCAGATGGCTAAAAGCACACATGAAAAGATGCTCAACATCCTTAACCATTATGGAAATGCAAATAAAAACCAGAATGAGATTCCATTTCCTACTCACTAGAATGACTACTATTTAAAAAAACAAAATAACAAGTGTAGGAGAGGATGTGGAGAAAAAGAAATATGCATTAATTGTTGGTGGGAATGCAAAATGGTACAGTCGCTGTAGGAGACAATTTGGCATTTCCTCAGAATGTTATGTATAGAATTACCACATGAACCAGAAATCTCACTTCTAGATAGATGCTCAAAAGAATTGGAAGCAGAGACTCAAACAGATATTTGCACACTGATGTTCATTATTCACAACTGCTAAAAGATGAAAGCAACCCAAGTGAAATCCAAGTAACCATCAACAGTCAAATGGATAAGTAAAATATGTATGTGCAATGGAATATTATTCAGCTATAAAAAAGAATGAAGTCCTAATACATGTGACATAGGTGAACCTTAATACATGTTGAATAAAATAAGCAGACACAAAAGGACAAATATATGATTCAATTTATTTGAAATAATTACAATATGTAAATTAATATAATCAGAAATGAGACTACAGGTTACCAGGTGATGGGTTGAGTGTAAGGAATAGGGATTTAATGCTTAATTGGTATAACATCTCCATTTAGGTGATGGAAAAGTTTTGATAATGAGTGGTAGTGATGGTAGTACAACATTGTGAATGCAATTAACACCACACATTACACTTGAATGTAGATAAAATGGGTAATTTTAGGTTGTACATTTGTTTCTAGAAAAAAAAATGTTTAAACCATGGAATTTAACAAGGCAAACAGGAAACCCTAATGTCAACTATGGACTACAGATAATAGTATAATTATAATAATATTTCATTATTGTTTCATTAATGTTTTCATTAATGGAAAAAGTTTCATTAACTGTAACTTTTTGCACCACACAAATGCAAAGTGTTAACGAAAGGTAAAACTGGGTGAGGGAAGGTATATGGAAACTCAGCATTTTCTCCATAATTTTTCTGTAAATCTACTTCTTTAATAAAAAAATGCTTTTTCATTTGAATTTTATCATTTGTTTCCCACTTTTTCCTTAGATTAAATATTTTACAATTTTATGTACTAAGAAATGATGAATATGCAACTATGTGATGTTATTAAGAATTACTGATTGTACATGTAGATTGGAATGATTTCTAATTGTTTTGTTAATTCTTTTTTTAATTAATAAAAAAAAAATATTTTACAATTTTAGATTCCCCTAAATGAAAATATTTTTAATTTGTAAAGTGCAAACCTTTTACACATTCCTTTTTAAAAAAGAACAGGGTATTGCATCTACATCTCCTCTCCATCTCAGTTAAAAAGTCACAGCCTAGGGGGTGGGAGGGTTGTTCAGTGGTAGAATTCTCATCTGCTATGTGGGATTTCCAGGTTAGATTCCCAGCCCATGCACTTTCCAAACAAATAAACAAGCAAAAAAACCAAACAAGCAAAAATTTAACAAATGGTGCTGCAAAAAGGGGATACTCACAGGGAAAAATAATGATATGTGATTCCATCATGCAGCATACAAAAAAAAAAGTCACAGCCTCACAGTTAAACTCTAAAACGACTGAGAAGATTATGTTCCCCTTCCAAACCTTGAGCTTGGGGAAAGAACTCTAATAATTATTGTAGTGAGTAGATTGTCTTCTCACCCACCCCACTCCTAATCTCTGTTCACTCCAATTCAGCAAAATTGTCATTCACAATAAAAGTTTTGCCTGAAACAGAGAAATATTGGAATTTCAAATAGAGTTTAATATATGGGAATATTCTCACTAAATTGTACTGAGATCATTTCAATTCAGTTTGTGGGAGAACAATGAATCATCTTGAAAATTATTAACCTTATAATTTTTTACAAATTCTCATATATACAGCCACTTAGCCTGGCCACATTCACACACACATTCCATAAAGTTCATTCAGTAAGACGTTGTTTAACAATTTATCCATGAAAATGTTATGCACTCACTTATGTCAACTATGAAACCACCAAGCAATCATTTTTAATCCCACTAGTTCCCAATGTTTGTGCAAATGAGAATTGCAAGGCCACAGCTTGCCGCCTGCAAGGAGAGAGAGATTTAATGCCGATACATTTTTATATTAAAATATTAACAACTGCCTTGAAACTAATATTTTTAAACAAATTTGTGGGAAACAATTAACCTTTCCTAACATAACGCAACCTGCAAACTGGTGGCATTTTAAAAATTCTCTTTGGTTTGTAGCCTATTTCACTGACTAATTCACACTCTCCAATAAGAAAAGTGAAAGCCTGCTTCCCTGTGTGTTCTCTTAGTCTCTTCCTTCACTCTGACCTCCTCCATGAGGACCAGGAGCCCTGAGTCTGAGAAGCCAGGCTCAAGGAATCTGTCAGAACATCTACTTTAACGATACATAAGTTGCCTTCCTGCTTTCATAGACAAGGACTCTGTCCCACCTAGATTGATGATGAGACCCTTCAGAAGAGGTCCACATGTAATGTTAGGAATATATACTTCCTGCCCATCAGAACTTCCATAAACCTACAGTCATTCTCCTCCAGAAAGATGTTCCTTTTGACTGTCCTCCTAGGCTTTCTCTTAGATTCAGCACCACATTCTCTTCAAATGGTTTAAGCATCTGCTGGACTTATAAAGATGTCGCCCCTAGTATAGTCGTCCCTGACTTTCTAGTCCTGCAGTGCTTTTTTAGTCATCCTAGTTATCAACCTGTCCAAACCTCACAGAAGGATCCTATTATCTTGCTGTCACCCATCTCTACCCCTATCCATACACTGGAGACTCTTTCCATTCCCTAAATGATAATGCTAAATCCATTCATTGGATTTAACACTCTGCAGGTTTCTTTATAGACATGAAAATATAAAGTCAATTCCAAAACCTAATCGATAGTAAATTATATGACCTGAAGGCAACAATCCTTTGAGAATTCCAGATGGTTCATTCCTTACATAACTATGTTCAGCTCAATTACACCCACTGCAGCTTAGGTTGGTCGAGCTGTAAAAATGAGTCCCATGGTGATCTAATCACACCCTACTCAAACAATGTTGTTTATTAAGGTCTAGTGATGCATCCTCATCCAGATTATTTTAGCCATCCAGAAACAAAGTAAGGGATGAAGAGAGCAATATAAACAATGTGCTTCTAAAATAGATGATTTCCCAAACATTGCAGAGGAGTCATATCCCAAGGCCAGGACAATCAGAAGTAGTGCATGTCAGTTTAGGCATTCTGGAATTCTTAACTCTAGTTGGTGAAATTCTAACTATGACCTTGTTTTCTTCCTTCAGACAGTCAAAAGAATGCAAGATATCCTGCCAGCTTTGTTTTAATCTAGTCTTGTCTGTCTTTCTACTAAGTATTATCAAGTTGTTTATTTTTATTTAATTTGCTAACTTAATTACTCATTTCTATTAGCTAACGTTAATGCTTTTCTTTCCTGTTACAAAAATGATTCACTCTCTGAATTTCCCCACTGATCAATAAAGTGAAGACAACCCCTATCCCAAATTGAGTATCTATCATAAATACTTATTTTTATGTTACTTGTCTCTGAACAGTTTGAAAATAAAAACATGTCTTATAGATATTCAAAACAGATACTAAAAATAATTTTAATATATTCATGAATTAAATGACCCAGTTCTTAACAACTGTAGAGTTGGGCATAGTGGTCGAGAAAGATCCAAACATGAAATTTATAGCAGGTACAAATATTTTCCATTTCTGAACTTGATTTTTATCTCAGGTACCCATTTGACTAGAGATAAAGAATCATTCTTGGTTTAGTTCTTGGGGTTCACCCACCCCAGTGAATTAAGGCTTGGGATGGCAAATTCAAGATTTCCTCCGCCCGATTTCCTCGTGGTTGTATCTAAGTCATGGGAGGAAGGGTGAGTGACTTTCATGTATCAAGGCACTGGGGTGAATGGTGTCAGGACCAAGACATACTCTGTCCACATGAGTTTCACTGAGAGATAAATAATATACTCTGTTTTGGGGGTGTCTTCATCTGCCCCCTCTGGCATTTGCTCAATGGTCAATGATCAATAGTCATAAAGTTCACCCTGGCATTGAATTCTTCCCCTTGCCCTGAGTCAAAACTCTCTCCAGCCCAGTCATCTTAGCAGCCCATGACTGTTCTGCTCTGGAGGTTGGAAGGCTCTTGTATAAGACTTTTCATGTGGACA
Organism: Tamandua tetradactyla; assembly: GCF_023851605.1. NCBI lineage: Eukaryota > Metazoa > Chordata > Mammalia > Pilosa > Myrmecophagidae > Tamandua > Tamandua tetradactyla. The sequence goes on along the minus strand of NC_135334.1, from coordinate 62,266,528 downwards.
GACACTGGTATCTAATGATATCCCTCTCTCCTCAGGTAATTTGCTTCTATCCAGTCCAAACATAATATTATTGATTTGTGGGATGGGGTGTGAGGGTGGGGGGAAACGGGAATTGAAGTGAGGGGAAGGGAGTGATACAATAATGATTCAGCATTTATTTCTCTGAATCCATGTTTATTCCACAACCTAAGTTTTTGAAGCTTTCTGTTTCTATTTAGAAAATTCCCCCTTGGAGACATACTGGGAAGTGAGGGAAGGGGGAAAATATACAATTGTTCATACCTCTCAACATCATTCCATCATACAGAACTTATTGTGGAGGGCAGCACAGGGCTAGGAGAGATAACTTTGTGAAACTATGGGATCATTTGTGTTGAAAAAGATAAATTTTCTGCCTAAATTTCTAAAGACCACAAAGTGATAAAACTTAGAATAGCCCAAAGCATCTTCTCTGACTCTAGAATAATCCAGTACAGCTCTATAGAACTGGGGAAGAGAAAGAACTAGGCAGGGGAGGATATGAGGTGTTTCAATGAAGAAGAATGTCTGCCCTGTACAAATAATTTTTTTTCTTTATTTAGAGCTTCTTAGAAGCCTTAAGACACTGAGGCATATTGTGAATCTCCAACAGGGGGTACAACCATGCAGCAAGTATCTACTTTATTTGAAGAGAGCCCTTTGTCATCTGGATACTAATTATCGACTAGAACAAATGTTCTCTAGAACACTGTTTAGGAAGCACTGCCCCAATATACTGCACAATTATTGGTATGTTGTCAATGTTCACTTAGTCACAAGCACAGTGTAGGGTAAAGTCCAGAGTGTGAGGGGAGCTTGTCAAAATACTCTGTCAGAAAATCTGCTATTTCATTTCAATTCAATCTAAGGTCTCCTTTGCATCACCTCAAACAAAAATGCAAAAATGAACCTTCAGAGATAAATGGGAATAGACAGGTGGAACAAACTTTCCATCTGTTCCTATGTCTCCTTTTCTAACCACTCATATCATGCTAGAATACTATTATTTATTTAGTGAGGTTAGCAGCAGGATACTTTGGGAAGAATACTGAACAGAAAATGGAGTATCTGGTCCACATAGTTGTGTGGCTTTGGCCAGTTAACTTGACCTCTCTGGACATCAGTTTACTCATTTGATATTGGGGTCTGTAAGAAGAGAGATGGAGCTTAATTTTCCTTTCTAATGACATTCTGCCTGGTAATCATCTTCACTCATGGGTTGATCAATTTTCTAGGGGACTCTCAGGTAAGAAATCATTTTTCACAGTGCATCAACAGCAGGAGATATTAATGTTAACAACCCTTTATGTTTACATGATACTTTACAGGCATTCAACCCTTTCACCACAATTACTTCATTTGACCTTAGAACAACCAATCATATAGCACAGGGATTATTATTCTTTTTACAGTTGGGAAAATCAAGATTCAGATATTTGTCCAAGGACACCTAGATGTTAAGTGACAGAACTCGGCTTGAACTCTAGGTTCTACTTTAGAGTACTGTATGTATATAGTGATATAGAGCTGCCTTTCTATTCTGAAACCCCAGCAGAAAGTAATTTTGCTACATTCTCCATTGCTGCCAGACAATCACTCTAGGGAAAGTAGAACTCATTATTTTTCTGAAGGGAAAACACAATGTTAACTCAGACAACATCATAATTTTATGGTTTGAATGAAAAAAATTTTGCTCTTGTCAAATTCAATTTATGTCACTAGACTAAATAAAAATTTTATGTTCTAGGAGAAGGAAAAAATAGAGAGAAAATATCCTGAGTGGTCGAGCGTAAATTAGTTCCCATTTGAATGAGCTCATTTCCCAGAGAGAGTTTCATTAGGCTTTTTAATCAAGAGCAAAATGTTCATCTAGAGTCAATAATTTGCCAGTGACCTCTTCTTAACACTCCAGTCTAAGGTTACAAAACTGACAATGGGACTTTCAAATCAAAAACATCAAGCTTTTGCAGAAACTGGTCTCTTCAGTTCCATACCTGAGTCAGGAAAAGATGACTTGAGAAAACAGTGACATTCTATCCAAATTTCTCCACTGATATAAAGCTCAGAGCTGTTAAAGAGGTCCTAAGTTTGGCAGGATAGACATCAGTGATTGGAGACATCCAGTAACATGAATAAAGTAGTACATTTATGCAACTATATACATATATATGCATGTGCATTTACATAAATTATATGAGCATGGAAAAGTTCCAGAAGGATATTGCCTACATGGTTAACAGCATTTTATTATCACAGTAGTAGAGGGAAATGAGTGGCAGGATAGTATGTGTAAAAAGGGAAGGGGAGCAAGAAAAAGAAAATAAGAAGTAAGCTACAAAATGGAAAGAGTGAATGATATGATACATTTTATTCTTTTATGTAAATTTTACATAGGTGTTTAGAAATCAAAAGATTACACGAAGGGGATGCAAGAGTAATTCAATGGTAGAATTCTTGCCTGCCATGCAGGTGACCTGGGTTCAATTCCAGACCCATGCCCTCTCCCCCCCAAAAAAATTCAACAAATAGTGCTGCAATAATGGGATAGTCACATGGAGAAAGAACGAAACATGACCCCCACCATATAGCATATAAAATATTTTTTAAATAATATTAATTAAAAATATTGCATGAAATAATACAGCATGAGGTATATGAGAAGATGTCTAGAACTCTGAAGAACAATTACCTTATCACATTGTTGTAGGAGATGAAGCTGGAAAGTTGAGGAGAGGCCCGATAAAGGAGGGCTTAGCAAAACCCATTAAGGAACTCAGACTTCATCCTACTGGTGAGGAAGGGCTACTGTGGGCTTTTAAGTAGTAGAGAGACTGGCTGAGACTTGGATTTTAGAAAAATCATTATGTCACTGGTGTTGACTTTGATTGGTAACTAAGAAGAGGTAACTAATGATCTAAGTAAAAGATGATGCATTCCCACCTCAGGGCAGTGATAATGGGATTGGTAGGTGTTCTAGTTTGCTAGCTGCCAGAACACAATATACCAGAAATGGAATGGCTTTTAAAAGGGGAAATTTAACGAGTTGCTAATTTACAGTTCCAAGGCCGAGAAAATGTCCCAGTTAAAACAAGTCTATAGAAATGTCCAATCTAAGGCATCCAGGGAAAGATACCTTGATTCAAGATGAAGTTCAGGGTTTCTCTCTCAAGTGAGAAGGTACATGGCGAACACAGTCAGGGCTTTTCTCTCAGCTGGAAGGGCATATGGCAAACATGGTGTCATCTGCTAACTTTCTCTCCTGGCTTCCAGTTTCATGAAGCAACCTGGGAGGCATTTTCCTTCTTCATCTCCAAAGGTCGCTGCCTGTTGGGCTCTGTGCTTTGTGGTGGTGCAGCATTCTCTGCTCTCTCTGAATCTCCTTTCTCCAAAATGTTTCCTCTTTTATAGGACTCCAATAAACCAATCAAGACCCACCCAAATGGGCGGAGACATATCATCACCAACTTAACAACTTAACAACCACTCTTGACTAAATCATATCATCCAGGGAGATGATCTGATTACAGTTTCAAACATACAGTATTGAATAGAGATTATTCTTCCTTTATGAAATGGGATTTTGATTAAAATGTGGGGGCATACTTCTTTCAAACCAGCACAGTAGGAAACACAGAACTGAGAAAAATGCTGCTGCTACAACTATCACTATCACAAAAATTACTGTTCTACACACTTCCCACTATTCCTTCTGCACCATGACCCACTATTATCCAACTGCTGCTATTTAATCAGTGCTGTCTGGGTACTAAGCACAGTGAAAAGAACTATATTTTTTGTTATTTTAATTAATTATTACAGTAATCCTGAAAATAGTCTCCCTGCTGCCATTTACTGTACAGATCATCACATAAGGCATGAGAAAGTGACCCTGGCAATGACTGAAGAGACAAACAGGATCCATGACTTGCAAAAAAAACTACCACAACTTGCAAACCAAGCTGTGATACGCAACACAAACTATGTAAACTCAAACTATTTTAATACCAACTCATTCCCCAACCACCTAGTTTACACACATTCATCAATAGCCTAGAACATATTTACTAATACCCCAAACTAACGTATACCCTATAACTAACTCCATCTGCTAAAAACTTCTAATGCCTTTAATAACCCCCATCTTTGAAGACACTGTTGAAATTCTGTCAAGGTGGTGCTCTCCATTGCTTGACAAGTAAAAAATCTCGTATCTGTATGGTGAACAGGCTTCCTGATGTTCTCTGCATGGACCTCTCCAGCACACAAATACACCCTGTGGGGCACAAGCTCTCAAGTTCAGGGGGAAAGAATGTAGGCTTTGAAGCCAGTCATGCTAGGGTCCATCTGAGTCCTAGCTCTGCTAATCACTAGCTGTAAAATTTGGGGGAGCTTACATAACATCTCTCATGTTTTTATCTATCGATTAGGAACAAGAATGCTTATGGGCCATCATGGGAATTGAGTGAGACAGTAAGTGAAAATTGTTGGCATAGTTCTTGGCACACAGTAAGTAGATGCTTAATAAATCTAGCTGGTAATGTTGCTCTTGCCACATGCCCACTAATACCATTCTTTCTATCATTTTTGGCATCGTGGAGGAAAATTGGGAAAGTTTCCTGCCCTCTCCACTCTGATGGTTCCTTCCTGTTTATTCACTTAACCATCATTTAGTAAGACCCCCACTAAGTGCCAGGATCTGGGTTAGGCATTGGAGGTATGATAAAGAGCTATCTCACCATAAAGGAATTTAATTGAGTGCAAGAGGTGAACATGCACACAAATAGATAAATTAGAGGTGTGGAGCAGGAGAGGTGGTGCGAGTAGAATGAGCACAAAACTTTCCACCTTCCAGGTTCCAAATTAGGACTACAGGACTGCGTTAAGACCCCATTTATAGGAAAGTTAATAATAATGATGATGACAATCAGAAATTGCTTTATTTGGGGGACCATGCAAGTTGGATGAAGGGGCTGAGACAGAACCCGTCAGCTTTGCTTCTTTTTCAGAACAACCTTGATCTTTTTCAAATAAATTACCCAGTTCAAATTCTAGGGATGCAGATCCATGGATACATAGTGATCAGTTTGGGGCCCTTCTTCTCCCAAAAGAGAGAAGGACAAAAACAGATCAACCTATTGTGTGCACAGTTCTAAACATACACAATATCTCATTTATTCTCACATCTCTGCAAAAAATTAGTGTTTTCATTCTACAGATATTGGAAATGAGGCACAGAAACGCTACCTGATTTGTCCTGGGTCACACAGTTGAGTGTGAAAACTCAAGTCTGTGTGAACTGGGTTCTACGTTAGTTGCAATCTTCACCCAGACAGGAGCTGTGACTGTTCTTCAACTGCAAGTTCATAACTCATATGAAATTTTTCAAAAAGAAATGAGATCCAAGGATAACTTAAACTGGAGAAACATTTAAAAAATTGGGAAGCTGGGAAACTCAGTGTCCCAAAGAGTCTTGAATTTGCAAGCTTCTTAAGTTCTTGTAACTAAATGGTTCACAAAAGAACAGCTGTTTCAAATATTTTAAGAAGTTAAACTTTCTTTCAAAACAATTTCTGAATTCCATACCCATGAATATCGAAGAAGTAGGAACTATAAATTGATATCTATATAATGCTGAGTTAACATTCACTGCTCATTCTCTCTCCTGCTTCAATGGCAGAAAAGATTAATATATTATTCAGCTAATACAAATTCTAATTTATTTCCAAAGTGGTATGTTTCCTTTACAGCATTGAATCTGGCAGCTCTACCTGAATGCTGTTCTGTCATCTGGAATAATGCCTTTAATGAACTTGTCTCTGGAATATCAAATTATAGTCTGTTGCACAACTTACATTCTACTATTCAGACCCTCATCATCTAACCTAACAGCTTCCACATCAGCTGCAATTCAGGAAAATTCATTCCAGAGCCCCGACCTCAATAATTCACAAACTAGTCACCAGAATTCACACGATTACTTCCAGTTTTCTTACTCCACTTTTTTCAATTCTGCCTCCATAACCACTGAGCATGCAAGGGTAGAAATATTTCACCAATCCTGAAGCACTCTTCTTCTATGCAGGTAGTATTTTACAGAAAAAAAAAAGATAAATAAGGACCACTGGAATCCTAACACTCACTCTTGGTCCCTCACTGCTTAAAACTTGGATGCTGCAAAATCAACACTTCAGCTACCAAATAGGCTTTGTCACCCTGCCACGTTGCCCCAGTCTTTTAAGAGAGTTTTACACATCTAATCATCATGCCTATGAGAACTTACAAAGGCAAAGTCAAAAATACTTGTTATGCCTCTGTGGTGGTAATGTCATCAGCATGGTGGCATAAGACATCCCCTGGAAAATTCTATCCTCAGGATAAACTAATAAAAGGACAAATCTCACTTGCTTGGATCTCAGGAGAATGATAGAGACAGGAGAAGGACTTCACCAATGCTTAAACAAAGAAAAGAAAAATAACCTCCAAGATTGGTTAGGAGATTTCTGTCCCAGACCCACCAGTCTGGACCCATTCCCCTCATTCAATCCCATGCAGCTTGGGAGTCACAAACAGGCAACATGGCCTGGGTCCCTTCTGCTGAGGATGCAGACCACAGAGCCATTCACAGCAGTGAGTAAGGACCCCACACATGTCAAGGCACAGGAACCCAAGTCCACAGAGACCCAGGGTGGAACACAAGCAGCTGAGGAGTGCTACATACAAAAAGACCCCCAGGACAAGAGACTCCAGTAGAACTGTTGGCAAGAGTTGTACACAATCAATCCAGTGTCTGTTTGCTGGACCATCTAAATGCACGACAGACTTTACTGGGTGAATCCTATCCATCTGTTCCTAGGGATGAGATACTCTAATGGGGAAGAAAACAGAAGCAGAACATACTCACAGGGAAAAAAAGAGGGGAAGGAACTTAACTTCTGTAAGGAAGGATGGGTCCCAGAACAGAAAAGTATAAGGTAAAGAGGGTACTGAGTGAGGGAGAGAAGTCAAATAAATCATAGAAGCTGGGGAGAAAATTCTTCGCAAAAACAAACAACAGATTGAGGTTGCTGGAGAAGAGACAGAGGAAAGGAAGCTTTTCCTGGAGGTGAAACAATCACACAAAAAGTGCAATCTTAAAAAAATTTTACTACAATGTAGGTGCGAGAATCAGATGAAAAGCAACCAAGAAAATCTGAACAGTTAAACATGGGCTACTATGAGGTTGGACCAAGTGTCAAAGAAGAGACTTAACACAAAGCCAATCAACAATAAAACCCTAGACAAGAGAGAGAAACTGACATTCAGAACTAAAACATCAAAACAATCATATGCCCAGACATCAGCAAAAACTTACAATCACTCTAAGAAACAAGAAGATACTACTCACTCAATGGAACAAATTAAAACTTCAGAAGAGACACAGAATTTGGAACAACAAATCAAAGAAGTTCAAACAAATCTAATTCAATTCAAGGAGATAGACGGAAATATGGATATAGAACTAAAGGATATTAAGAAGACAATGTGTGAGCATAAAGAAGAATTAGAAAATTTTAAAAGAAAACACAGAAGCAAGAACACAGAGTATGATATATTTTAGATACTAAAAGAGAAAAACTGCCAGCCAAAAGTTATTTATCAAGCAAAAGTATCCTTCAAAAACAAAGGAGAGTTTAAAATATTCACAGATAAAAAGGAAACTGAAAGAGTTCATCAACAAAATATTTGCCCTACAGTAATCACTAAAGGGAGTTCTGCAGGTTGAAAGGAAAAGAAAGGAGTGTCTTGGAGTAGTATGAAGAAATGAAAAAACACAGTAAAGGTAACTAAAAGGGTAAATGTAAAATCCAATTGTACTGTATCCTCAATACATAACTGTATTCTTTAATTCCTGTAAGAGTCAAAAGACGAAGGTATATATCCCGATAACAAACAAAATATAAAGAGGTAATGTGGGGAAAAAAAAACATAAGAAAGGGAAACAGAGGGATATAGGAGGAGAGAATATGCATTCTAATGAAGATAACTCGGTATATTTTCAAATTAGTAGGTTATAAACCTACGGTAACCACAAAATACTTTAAAAGTATAAAGAAACAAGTGAGAAAAGGGTCAGTCAGATATATTACAAAAGATCAACTATAAGGAGTTTGCAATAAAGGAAAAGAGAGGCACATTTATAAAACACTTGTCACTTTGTAATAACTTAATCAATACTATTTACATAGATGACATATAAGTGTAAAGATAGATGGCAGGATATGATAAATTAGGACAGGAGATAATAGGAGAGGAGAAGAAAGGAGAGGGGGACAAAAGGGAAAGAAGGGAGGAGAGAAGAGGATAGCTATAGATGGGCACACAGATACCTAGAGAAATAACGGATAGCTAATACCATGGAATTCAGACTTTTTACTTGGCCATCCTGCAGTTGGGCCACCTGCTTATGCATCCATAAGATAGACAGATGCCTGGGATTTGGTTGTAGACCTGGTTCTAAAATTAAAAATGATTGCAATCTTGGACAAGTTAATTATTGTGTCTTTTTCTATTTTCCTCACCTTTTAAAGTGACCCAAGAATACCGAATAATTTCTATAATGTCTCAAGCTCTATTACCGTATATTCTAACATCCAAATTTTAATTGTATGAACTTTACCACAACTACATAAAGCAGCCATAATTATTTATTCAAAGGGATTAAGTTATTTCTTTTGTTAAACACAATGAATTATTCGACATTTATTATTAAGCACCGACTATATCTACAACCTTATTGTAGGACAATAGGAAGAGTAGAAACAAACAAAAAACTGCAAAAACAATTCAAATGTTTGAAAAACATAAATACATGGTCCAAGGCCTGAATGTCTTAGACATTTAAAATCTACAGTTATCTTGACCTGCTGCATTCATAAAACAGCATTTGAAAATATGTATGGATATAAATTTTCCATACTCCTATAAGATCATCTTAAATCCAAGTTTTTTAAGTTATACCAGGCAATAAAAACCAATTCCATTTGGTTCCAATGTTATCTAATAATATATTTTTTGAGTGAATAAATGAATGAAAAATGTGCAAGACCATTTCCCTGACCGCCACGATACTACATTACTGTAGTTTCTAAACTGATGACTACTCATTCATTCTTTTAAGTGAACACAGATTTTTATTTTTACTTAAATTTTTTTCAAAGGTACACATTGAGAATTAAATCTTGTTTTTTCTTCTTTCCAGGAATATGATACATATGTTTTTTAGTCAGTATGATTACACCAAACATTTTACTAAACCAAAGCCAGATGGGTGACTATTCAAGCTATTTGCTATCTCCTATTCAGGCTGACCTAGAGCAACAGAATACCATCATACCAGGAGAGACTGGCATGAAGAAGGACTTGCAGAGCTTTGAGAATCATGTTTTTTATAAAACTCACACCCACCCCAACAGAAAACCTAAGAAATTGATTGACTGATACAGAAAAGGTTTTAAGCAAACCTGCACAAACACACTTAACATGCTATAAGTAAAGAACACCTCTTAGTCTACATTCAGCACACTGCTCACGTTCATTGGCATCCAGTAAGTTAGGAAGATGAATGCAGAAAACATTTTCACCTTCGTAGTGCTAACACCTAAAAAGCATACAGCATATAAGACTTTAAACTTTAAGGGGGTAATCGTGGAAATATAAGATTAGATTCAACTAGGTTAGCCTAAGTATTCATCTATAAAAACATTCATTCATTCATTTCTGAGCAATTTTGAGAGCCTACCCTATTTCAGACGCTAGGGTTACATGCAAGAGATATAGATATGTCAAGATCTGTGCTCAGAAAAGCACAGTTCCGTAGGAGAGAGAGGAAAAAATACCTAGGTTACGGTGTAATAAACACAAAGGTCAATGTGACTGCATGAAACAAGTGTATCAGAGTAGAGATACAGATCAATTATTCCTTAGGTGATCAGAGATTTCACAGAAGGAATAAATTCAATGGGTTTTAAAGAATGAGTTTATCAGGAGGACAATTTTTCAATAAATATATCTCACACTTATAATCAGGAAAAAGTAATCAACAGTGGCTAGATGATAGGGCTAATGGCAATTCTTTTTCTCTATATCCTTTTTTCTATTATGCCCAAATCAGATTGTCTTTCAATAATCAGAAAGTGATACAATATTAATATTGAAAATAAACTATTGTGAATAAGCTCCTTCAGTTTTATAGAGTTACATCTAACTGATCTCTAGTTCATCAAAAAGCAATAGTCTGATGATTACAAGAGCGAAAATACAACCTTTAGTTTACTGGTAAAGAGAAATACAGTTAACATTTACCACCTAGAAAGCTTCCCCAAAACAACTGAAAGTTCCAGTAAACAGTCAAATTTTATGTACAGGTCTAAGTCATTTCTGCCTCTATGTCTCTTTTGCATTTTGCATGCACTTTACACTGTAGCCAGCGTCCAATTTCTTATAGCCTCTGGATATACCACGCTGATCTGTGCTATTTACTTGCCCTTCCTTGCCTGTTTGCCAAACCTCTAAACATCATACAAGACAATTTCTGACATTTCTTCAGCGAATTTTTCTAAGATGAAAAGAAAAATAAGAGACGTGTCTTCTAATTTTCTTTCCAAGAAGTCAACGCAAGGGTCTTAGGAAAGGACATTTCTAGTTTAAGGCCTCCCCACCTGGTCGATCTCTCTTTGCCTTGTGATCCTTTGGGCATGTTTCTTTTGTAGTTCTACCCTTAGTGCTCCCTCTTAAATATATTTTTAATTCACGCTGTGCTCTTCCTCCTCTTCAGTTGTAGATAGGATAAACTCACCCTCCAGCCTGGTCTCACAGATCCCTTAGCCAACTGGACTCACATGACAGCCAAGACACTGAGCAGCTTTAACCCAAGATAACAAGCTGGCAGTGATATTGATTCTCTGATACTGGCAAGAAGCTTTGCCTGGCTATGGAGTAATTTAGAATTTTAATGAATCATTTTACATAGATCCTCAATAAAAATGCAAAAACTATCATTATTACTTAATTAATACAATCCGTGAAACAAAATTTCTTTAAGACATACTCAACCATATTTTATACATTTTTACTATGTGCCAGATACTTAACCTCTTGGAGTTTGTGTTCCATCGGAAAGGACAGACTAAGTACTTTCAAATAAAAGGATGATAAACTAATTAATAAAGAGCTGCCTCTGGCATGAAAAATTAAAACTAGGTGTATTGTGGAGAAACTCTTGAGAGATTAATTCATAAGAATGTCTTCCCAACAGTACCAGGGGTGGCCAAGCTCCCGTCCATTGTGCTCCCAAGGTTTCTTTGGCATTTCTCTACAAGAACATGTTTCTTCTTATTAGAAATTATCTGTTTATAGTTCTATCTCCCCTTTTACTCTGAGCTTCTCAAGACAGGATTCATAGTTAGGGTTTAATATAAATTAATTTTAAATGGCAATAAGTCATAAAAGCAAAATAAAATGACCATAAACCATCAAAATAATGTGCAATGGTAGAATCATGTTCCAGGCTCTATACAATGTCCATGAACTTCTACATCAACTGATTAAACACGTAACCCTAGTAGACTGTGAAGAAAGCATACGACATGCAAAAATCTGGCAAACATTGAATTATTGTCATGCTGACTAATAGAGAAAGAAGCTCTCTCATCTATTTTCTTTGGACTCACTCTCCCACACCGGTCTGAAACTGGAATATGGTTACCTGTAAAAATCTACATAAATGTGCATGAGGAATAAAAAGCAACAGGACAAAGAGTGATTCTTCCTGTACTTTCATTTTCACTTTCTTGTAATAATTAGAAATTCATGTTAATTTTAAAATAGATATTTTTAGTAGATTACAAAATTTTCATAAGCTTTGAAGATAAACAAGGGATTTTAAAATAAAGATGTACTTTTAGCTGATCACGCTGAAATACACACTCAAGAAAAAGGGTAGGGAGGGCTTGAGCCAGTGGAAGGGAAAAATCACACTTTACTCTGCCATTGGGGAACTTCAGTGGAAAAGTTTAAAATGCTCTGGTCAAAACCAATACCATATTTTAGCATACCAGAAATGAAAATTACTTAATATAAATATGCTACATCTAACCTGCATGAACTGAGTTCTTCAATAATAAATTTCTTTTTTAGGAAGTAATGACAGCTTCCAAGGGATAATTTGGAATGGACCAGTTCTATGAAAAGATAAATAGAAAGAAAGAAATAATAAAGCCAATTTGCTCCTTCTTTTGTCCTGATAATTTTAAAAGGAAACAGCATTGAGAACCATGCCATTGGCCTTAAACTGATGTTCAATATTTTTAAAACTATATCCAGATTTCTAAATATTTAACTACTGTTTCATTTTGCTAAAGCTGCTGGGACGCAATTGTTCTAGTTTGTAATCTTCCAGAATGAAATATACCAGAAACAGAACAGTTTTTAAAAAGGAGAATTTATTGAGTTGCAAGTTTACAGTTCTAAGGCCATGCAAATATCCAAATTATAGCAACCCTATAAAGATGTCCAATCTAAAGCATCCAGGGAAAGACACCTTGGTTCAAGAAGGTTGATGATGTTCAGGGTTTTTCTCTCAGCTGGAAAGCACCATGACAATGTCTGCTAGCTTTCTCTCCAGGAATCTTCAACAGCTTCCCCAGAGTTCTGTCCATTCTCTTGGCTCTGGTGACTCAAAAGCTTTTTCCTAAATAGTTCCCTCTTAAAGGGTTCCAGTAAGCAACCCCACCTTGAATGGGTAGAAATACATCTCCATGGAAACCATCTAATTAAAAGTTACCACCCACAATTGGGTGGGTCATATCTCCATGGAAATAATCACAAAGGTCCCATTCAACAATATTAAATGACAATTGAAGGACAAGACATTTCTGGGGTACATAATAGCTTTAAACCAGCACAGCAATACAGCAGAAATGGATTGGCTTTTACAAAAGGGATTTATTAGGTTAAAAATTCACAGTTCTAAGGCCATGAAAATGTCCAAATTAAGGCATCAACAGAAGTATACCTTCACTCTAGAAAGGCCAATCACTTGGGGAATTTCCCTGTCGCATGGGAAGACATGGCAATGTCTGCTTGCCCTTTTCTCCCAGGTTTCATTGCTTTCATCTCCTGGTTCCAGTGGCCTCCTCTCTAAACTTCTGTCTGTCTCCAGCATCTGACTCTCTACTTTCTGTGTCAGCTCTTTTAAAGACTCCCGTAACTATATAAAGACCCACCTTGAATGGGTGGAGCCACAGCTCCATGGAATCAAAACATCCCACCCACAATTGGGTGGGTCGCCTCTCCATGGAAACAACCTAATCAAAGTTTCCACTTAGCACTGGTGGGTGGCTCTTCTGGATTACATAACAGTTTCAAACCAGCACAAGGACTTTATCAAGTATGAAAAGACAAGGTTTTATCAGAAAAGTTTTGATTATTTTCTTTTTCATCCTACATATATATTTTTCCCCCAATTTGACCCCACTTTCCAAAAATACAAGGGAAAACTAAGTAAAACCCCAAAAGCTGGTGAGATGGATGTGTTGAAAGTGGGATAAACATTCTCATTTTACTTTGCCTTGGTTAAAAATCAAATTAATGCAAACATGCGTAAATGGAATGTGAGCATTTAAACCAGCAATTCTCAAAATATTTTACTTAGACTCCAGGACACACTAAGCCTACTTATCCCAACTTTCTAGTTTGAAAATAAAATTCTAAGAATAATTTGAGAAAAACAAAGGAAAGATCAAAATGACTTGAAGAACATCAATTGACCAAAACATGTTCAAAGACAGCACTGCTCATGCTCTGATAACAAAGTTTTCTTCCCCAAAGTTTCAGAAATTTCAACCATCACTCTGGATGTGCATGACCAATCAAGTCTGACAATTTACCCAGACTAACATGGCAAACAAAATTCTTAGCAGACCACTGTTCTAGAGTTTTCAGCAAACTGTAAACAGATGCCAGTTGAAGGATATTTATACTTCTTATACTTAACCTTTAGTCAAACATAAAAAATCAAAATCATTTGCCCATCAGAATGGAAGAAAGGACTTTATTTGTATTAATTTGCATGCAACTAAGAACATACAAGTGACCAAGAGACCATTTCAAATACTGTCTCTCTAATTTAAACCAAAAAGTGTTAGTAAGATGATTTTTCAAACTCATTTTTTCACTAGTACTGCTTCCCCAAGTCATTCTCCACCTGGAAAACTCTAGAAACCTTATCTAACTCTTCATACCATATCCAGCATCAACTATATTAGTTGAAGAATCTCAACTGTATCAATAATGGTGAATTAATGAAGTAAGACAACAGTCCAGAGGTAAACAGCAGGATAAATGTAAAAACTCTCATGAAAATTATTTTGCTATAACACTTTATGTTCTTAATAACAACTTAAACCATAAAGAGGAAAAAGTCCATGGGAGATTTCTGTAAGACAAACACAGTGCATTAAAAAAAATGAAGTCAAACTTATTTATCAAAAACACACCCAAATAGCTAATAGACTGCCTCGGAGTATCAGTTCCAAACCTCAGAGATGTGTACAAATATTCTTTGCTTACTTACTTTGATATATTAAAAAATTTGCCACTAAGTGAGAAGTCATTAAAAGAAAAAAAATTAATTTTAATGTAAAAAATTATGTTTTTCATCACAACCAAAGATACCTATCTTTACAGATAGAAAACAGTCAATCATTAAACAATAATACAATTTTATATAAATAACAACTAATAATGTGAAAATAAATAAGTACACTTTAAACAATAACAATTTTATGTAAATAATGACTAATAATATGAAAATAAATAAGTACACTTTGAATGTAAAAGGTAATGTTATGAAGGTGTGCTAGTTTGAAAGGATGTATGTCCCCTAGAAAAGCCATGTTTTAATCAAAATCCCATTTCATAAAGGCAGAACAATCCCTATTCAATACTGTATGTTTGGATCTGTAATTAGATTATCTCCCTGGAGATGTAACCCAATCAAGAGTGGTTGTTAAGCTGGATTAGGTGATGACATGTCTCCGCCCTTTTGGGTGGGTCTTGATAAGTTTCTGGAGTCCTATAAGAGAGGAAACATTTTGGAGAATGAAGGAGATTCCGAGAGAGCAGAGCAGAATGGCATAACCACGAGAAGCAGAGTCCACCAGCCAGCAACCTTTGGAGATGAAGAAGGAAAATGCCTCCCGGGGAGTTTCATGAAACAGGAATCCAGGAGAAGAAGCTAGCAGATGATGCCATGCTCACCATGTGCCCTTCCAGATGAGAGAGGAACCCTGACCTTGTTCACCATGTGCCTTTACAGATGAGAGGGAAACCCTGACTGTGTTTGCAATGTGCCTTCTCACTTGAGAAAGAAATGCTGAACTTCATTGGCCTTCTTGAACCAAGGTATCTTTCCCTGGATGCCTTAGATTGGATATTTCTATAGACTTGTTTTAATTGGGACATTTCCTTGGCCTTAGAAGTGTAAACTATCAACTTACTATATTCCCCTTTTTAAAAGCCATTCCATTTATGGTATATTGCATTCCAGCAGCTAGCAAACTAGAACAGAAGGTTTAATGTGCTTGCCAAAAGGGAAAGAGAAGCTTTGAGAGAGAGTAGTGGTTACTAAGAGTATGGGCAAAGATGTCATCCCAGAAGTGGAGAAGAATCAGGTGTTTCAGATATGCATTCAATATCAGAACTAAAGAGGGATGATGATGATTTTCTCTTCTTTGATGTTTCTCCTGTTGTGGAAGCTTTGGGCATTCCTGGGGAAGAAGGCTGCCAAAGCAGATATGAATGTCACTTGAAGGTAATGTTTTCACCACTATTTGAAGGTATATTTTTCACCTTATTATTGTCATATTTGGTAATGACATTTATGGAATAGGAAGTCATTCTTCACTCTTTCTCTGCCTTGATACCTAAATGGTGGGTACTAAGAAGATCCTTCTGGAAGGCAGTGGGCAGTCCTCATTAGGAATAGAGACTGATGAGCCCAGAGAATTCTGAAAAGTGTAGTTCTGGACTGGAGAAAGGGTTGATGTACATAAGAGCAGCTTACATTAATAAATGTCACTCTGCTTCTGGTTGAGTGGGTTTGAAGGTGAGAAACTGTCATACTAGAAGAAATAAATTATAAGAAAAGTGGTGTATTATGTAAGGAGTCCTTACTGTAATACTTGTATGAAGGGGAATAAATAGTGGCATATGATATTGGAGGGTATCGTGCCCTCACACAATCTTTGAACAATTACAACAACTGGCAGAGACATCTTTCTTAAAGCTCTGGAAAACAAGTTACATGGTTGCAATAATTGGGTGAGGGCCAAATCAAGAACACAGCTTTAAAAAGAGGAGGAAAAGTTTGTGGCATCCTTGTTGGCCGTTCTTTCACCACCTCCCCAGCAAGGAGTGGAGCCAGCCTGAGCCAGCATTGTTGACCAGGCCTGTGCTCCCAGGTCCTATTCTAGTGAGAGCATAGTAATTCTTAGGTGCACGCTGGGGCAGCCATATGTCAATGCCAGTCTATCAGGTGGCAGTCTGAAGTATTGAAACAGGAAACTCTACCCAGGCTTGCCTTCCCAGAATTTGACCTGCAAGAAAATGCAAAAGCAGTGCAAGGAAGGATTAAGTTGAAATGACCTGGGGTGAAAGAGCATAGGGACTACTTAAATCAGACAACAGAGTCCCAGGAAGGGGAAAAAAGTTTATTTCTTAGGGAGCAGAGGGAGCATTCAAATTCCTGTTAATGGAGGAATACCCAAGGCCATGAGCAAGCACAAGCCCAGGACAAAACTCAGAAAAACGAAACTCAGCTCTTGACATTTGCCTTAAGCTGAACTTTTTAATGGGAGGATTAAACTCTAAAGGAGAGCACCAGGGCATGAACAGCCAAGTCACAAAGACTGTGGAAGGTGCTTTTCTGTTGTTGTTAGATAGTTTTGTTACTTCCTGGCACTCAAGAAAATGAGTCATATTACTAGCTTAAGACAAATTTAAGAAACAGACAGCTCATGAACTAAATTCCAAATTTAATACTTTAAAATACGAAAATGTACAGTGTACAACAGAAGATTACAAGACAAATGACAAAACAGGAAATGAAGGACCATCCAAAGGAACAAGATAAAAATCAAGACACCATCAAGGAAGAAGATAAAACTTTGGACACATAAAATAAAGATATTTTAAAAATTTAAACTCAAGCAGATAAAAGGAAAACACAGAGAAAGGAGTAAAAGATATCAGGAACACAAGGAATGAGGAATATGAGAATTTCAGTAAACAAAACAGAAATTTTGAAAAGGAACCAAATAGAAATTCTAGAGTTGAAGACCACAATAACTTACATGAAAAATATGCTCGAGAGATTAAACAGCAGATTGGATGTGGCAGAAGAAAGATTCAGTGATCTCAATAATGAAACAATTGAAATGATTCAGGCTGAGGAGCAAAAAGAAAGAAGGATAAAAACTAGTGACCAGAGCATGAGAGAACAGTGGGGATACTGTCCTGTATACCAGTATAAGTTTTATGGGAGTCCCAAAAGTAGAAAAAAGAAAGAAATGGGCAGAATGAATACTCAAAGAAATAATGGGAGAAAACTTCACAAATTTAGTGAAAGACATGAATATATACCTTCAAGAAGCCCAACTAAACTCAAATAGGATAAATTCTGAGAAGACCATGTCCAAAGACATAAAACTCAAACTGTTGAATGCCAACCACAAGCATAGAGTGTTAGAAGCTGCAGAAGAGAAGGGACGTATTATGTACAATGGAGACTCAATGAAATTAGGTGAGAATTATTCATCAAAAACATGGAGGCAAAAAGGAAGTAGGAAAAATTTTTAAATTGTGGAACGAAAACAATTTCCAATCAAGAAATTTCAATCTGGAGAAACTGCTTTTCAAAAATGAGGGAAATATTAAGACACTACAAGATAAACAAAATCTTAGGAGTTTGTCAGCACTAGGCTTGCCCTATGCTAATGGAGTTCTTAAGACTAAAATTGGTATAAATATATAAAGAATTCAGGTACAGATGAACTTATATATAATTATAAGTACTATTTTGGGGTAACTCCATTTTTTAATTTCTTACTGATTCTAAAACGCAAATTTATAAAAACAAATGAATCTGTGTTTTTTAATATACAATGTATAAAGATATAATTTGAAACAAATACAAAAAAAAAGTGGGGGAATGGAGAGTTATAGTAACAGAGCATGTATATGCCATGGAACTTAAAGATGCTAAATTTAAACCTCATGGTACCCAAAGGGAAAATAAATGAAAAGTATATATGAAAAATATATGCAGAAATAAATGAGAAGGGATTCAAAATGGTACACCACAAAAACTCAAATGAATATAAAAGTAGGAAAAAACAGAAGAATTGAGGGATGAATCAGATATAAGAGTAGAAAGACCAAATAGCAAAATAGTATAAGGTAGTCCTTCCCAATCAGTAGTTACTTTAAATATAAATTGATTAAACCCTCCAGTCAAAATGCAAAGATTATCAGAGTAGATAAAAAAGGGTGACACAACAATATGCTGTGCACAAGATATTAACCTTAATTTTAAGGACACAAGTAGTTTCAAAGTGAAAGGACTGAAAACGTATACCATTTAAATACTAACCAAGAGAGATTTGGAGATATACTATTCATATAATAGTAACCAATATCATATAAAATCTATGTTAAGTCAAAAATTGTTATGAGGGACAAAGAAGGTCACTATGTACTGATAAAGGAGTCAATTCAGCAAGGAAACAAAACAATTTTAAATATATATGCGCTTAATGGAAGAGACTCAAAATATATGGAGCAAATATTCACAGCTTTGAAGAGAGAAGTAGATGGTACTACATTAATAGTAGACTAACTCATACTAATACTTCTCTATCAAGCTCCTCACAACTCTTCCAGAAGCTTCCTCTAATCAATTTAAAAAGCTGTTCCAACATGTTAGGTATTTGTAAACTGCAGCAGCACCCCATTTCTCCAGTACTAAAATCTGTATTAGTTTGTTAAGCAGCTGGAATGCAATATACTAGAAACAGAACAGCTTTTAAAAAGGGAACTTAGTAAGTTGCAAGTTTACAGTTCTAAGCCCATAAAAATGTCCAAACCAAGATATCCAGGGTAACATACGTTAATTCAAGAAAGGCCAGTGGGTCTGGAACACCTCTGTCAGATAGGAAGGTACATGGCTAGCATCTGCTAGGGTCTTTGACTTCTGGTTTCAAATAGCTTCCTCAGGGGGCATTTTCTTCCTTCTTCTCTGTGCTGGTCTGAAAGATTTATGTACCCTAGAAAAGCCATGTTTTAATCCTAATCAATCATGTGAGAGCAAAGGTTTCATCTAATTACTATTTGGCACTATAGGTTGGAAACTCAATTAGGTTATCTCCACGGAGATGTGACACAATCAACTGTGGGTATTAAACTTGATTAGATGGAGATCTGCTTCCACCCATTCTAAGTGGATCTTGATTAGTTTACTGGAATCCTATAAAAGAGGAGACATTTTGGAAAGAGTTCCTTTTGAGAACAAGGAGAGAGCCACAGATTCATGACAAATGATGAGAGAGCCACAGAGTCCACCAGCCAGTGACCTTTGGAGATGAAGAAGGAGAATGCCACCAGGGAGCTTCATGAAGCAAGAGGCCTGGAGATGAAGCTGGTAGATGTCACCATGTTTGCAATGTCCCTTCCAAGTTGAGATAGAAATCTTGAACTTCATCAGCCTTCCTTGAGTGAAGGTAACCTCTTTGATGGTGCCTTAATTTGGACATTTTTAAAGACTTGCTTTAATTGGGACATTTTCATGGCCTTAGAACTGTAAACTTGCAACTTATTAAATTCATTTTTTAAAAGCCATTCCACTTCTGCTATATTGTATTCCAGCAGCTAGCACACTAGAACAGTTTCCAAAGGTCTCTGGCTGGGTGGGCTCTGTCACTTCTGCTCTCCAAATGCCTGCATTGGCTCTGAACTCTCTCCAAAACATCTTCTCTTTTAAAGGACTCCAGGAAACTAATCAAGACCCACCCTGAATGGGTGGAGTCATATGTTCATCTAATCAAAAGGTCACACCCACAATTAGGCACACCCATCTCTGTAGAGATAATTTATCAAAAGTTTCCACTTTGCAATATTGAATCAGGATTAAAAGAAATGGCTGCCCCCACAAGATTGGATCAGGATTAAAAGATGTATTTTCTGGGGTACATAATAACAGTCAAACCAGTACAACTTCCTAGAAACAATAAGACATGCAAAGTCCTGATATTTCCATAGAATTTTGCAGATATCATAGGATTTCTCTCACTTTGTTTGTGGTTACCTCCATACCCCAGATTAGGATCTCCCTAACTATGGAAACCATGCCTTGTTCTATTTTGCATCTTCAACACTTTATACACATTTATTTTTTATTTATTGTTTATTGAGTGCTTATCTCATGTGCCAGCACCATGCTAGATGCTCAAAACAAAATGGAGAGAACAATCAGGCATAATTCTCTACTCTCATGAAGCTTACAGTCTGGTGGGAGACAGTAATCATATAATCTCAAAAATAATTGTAAATTTGTAACCCTGACAACATCTATGCAGGAGAGTGCTGGGAATGTCACAAACATGCCTAAGAGCCATCTCCCAGCCCTCACCTACCAAGTCCCTCCTCTTTGGTGCAGATATTTCAATATGTTGCCATTTTTGCAGCCCAGAGGAGATGTTAAGGCTCCTGGATCTGCCTGACCATACCCTGAACCCAAAACTAGCAACAAGCAAAGGGTAGGAACTCTGCACAAAGCTTGCTCAACACATGCTTATTGCACAGTGGCAGGGCTCCCTCCCCATGTGGTACAAAAATACTCAACATTCAAAACAGCACAGGGTCTCTCTTCTCTAATGGGAAGCAGACTTGTGGAGCTTCCATTGTCCAAACTTAACCCAAGCAGTTGGCCTCCCCAGGGGACTGTCTGTGATGGGATCTCTACCCTTGCTCTTTTGGACACTTCATACTGTATGAGTAATAAAACAATCATTTACTGAAAGTCGTTTTCATGTCTAAGCATCTGGTCCCACAAAGCAACATGCTGCAACTCACTCCACAACAAGGTATACTGGGCTATGCACCTACAACTGAAGTATCAGACCTCATCAGAATAGCCTCCCCTTGAGGAACTGACCAGAACTCTGAAGGATGAGTCAACCAGGTGACTAGAAATGGAAGAGCATCCCAGCACAGTGAATATGAAGGGCGAAAGAAAGCCAACATGGGTGAGAATGAGGGGCAGTTTAGTACAAACTGAGATTGGAGCTGTGGGTAGAGGCAAGACCTTGCAAGTCCTTACCACGTGGGAGTATTGTGGTCATTATTCCAAACAAAAAAATGGAAAACCACTGACAATTTGAAGCAGGATAAAATGGTTAGATATGTGCTTTGAAATATCTCTGTAGGTGCAAAGTAGAGAGAGGATGGAGGGTAAGTATATCTATTAAGATCAGCTAAGAAATTATTGCAACAGTCCAGGTGAATGAGAATTGAACATTAGACAAGATTAATGATGGTGATATAGAAAGACATGGACACAACTGAGAAACATTTAGAAAGAAAATCCAATATGACTTATTATGGATTAGAAGTATTAGTGCATATGGGTGTGTCAACGATGATTTCTGGTTTTCTAGTTTCAGCCACTGAAAGCTTAGTAATGCCATTAACTGGCATAGAGAACATTAGGATAGTATCAAGTTTAGAGGAGAATCATTAGTTCAAGTTTGGGAATCCTCACTTTGAGGTGCCTTTGCAATATAGAGTAGTTAATTACAAGTAAGCAATGGATCATATGCATCTGGAACTAAATTTGTTTATCATATGCAAGCTTATCACATGAAAGTTGATCCTGTGGCTGTTTATGAAACCACCTGCAGAATAAGCACAAGTAGAGCAATGTGTCCTAGGGCTGAGACTTGAGGACGCCAAGCAGGCTGAGCAGAAAAGGATTAGAATGTCAAAAGAAAGTGATGGAGGTACAAATAAAACTAAGAGACTTCCCTGTCAAAAAAGCCAAGAGAGAGGGCATTTCAAAGAGGAAGCAGCCAACAGTTTTGACATGGTAGAGGGGTTAAGATGAAAACTGGAAAAGGTACATTGGAAAGAGCAACCTGACAGTAATTTGTGAGCTTTGTAAGAGCTCTTTCAATGATATGATGAAGTCAGAACCAAATAGGAGAGGGTTGAGGAGGGAATAGAACTTAAGGAAATAGAGACCACAAATATGAAAACAAAAGTTTCCAATGAAAAAGAGGAGAGAGCGAAGGCAAAGTTGAAAGAGAATAAGGGTTGAATGGTAAATAAAGAGGAGATATTTGAGAATATTTTAAATGCAGCATATCATGGTGATTAAGAATAAAAACTCTGGAGCCAAAATGGTAGGCATCAAATCCCAGTTCACTATTTACCAGTTATTGCGACCTTCATCTTTCTGTACCCCAATCCCTTTAACTGTAAAATGGGAATAGTAATAATATTCCACGGGGTGGTTATAAAGATATGATTTAAATATATGCAAATATCTAGACATTGTCTGACACAATAAGAGCCATGTAAGTGTTCGTTACTGTTATTATTATTTCTAATGAGAAGGAGTTAGTTCAGAGATGATGTTGAATATTAAGAGAAGAGAAAAAATAATAACATAAGGTTTTTGTCAGATGGAAGAGATGGAACAGAAAGCATGGATGGAGGGATTAGCCTAAACAGGAGAAGAAATGGATGAGATACACATAAATATATAAAGCTTGGGGTTGGCAAAAAAGACAGCTCTACTCTGATAAATTAAATAATTTTTCTACTGTACATAGGAGTGAAGGTCATTTGCTAAGAGTGTGAGGAGAGGAAGAGAGTATTAAGAAAATTGAAGGAAGAGGATAATGTTTAAAATAGTTGTGATCATAGTAAAAGGATGAGTTGACAAAAAAATAAGATTGCTCTAGAGTACCAAGGACCAATTTGATGAGGCTGATGAGCCTAAATTTAAATAGAAACCAATCTGTCTGTAGTGGGAATTTCTCCAGGAGTATCTAGTTGCTCAGATGTAGGCATGAAGAAAATGTGATTGGTTTCATCCCATGTTGGCTTTTTATGCCAAAAGGATGTGATAAAATCTAGAACAGTTAAGGGAATTAAGGTCATTTTCAAAAGTGTTATTGAAATAATTATAGCATGGAATCAAAACTGAATGAGAAGGAAAGCAAATAAAGGAAAGGGTTGATGGTTAAGAGAAGGCAGATGGGTCAATGGAATGGAGATGTTTCCGAAGTTGAACAACAGTCACAGAGTGAGGAATTATGGCTGGAGGAAGAGAAGGTTGTGGTGAAAAAGTTGGAAATTTGACTCATGACAGTTTTAGGTAGGCAATTACATGTTATTCCACGACCCAAACTATCATCATGTCACCTTTGGAGTTTCTAAAGTGGAATGAAGTTAGGACACTGAAGATGAGGAGGTGAGGATAGGTCAACTACACATAAACTGAAGTAACTGAGGATGGTGATGAAGTTTATGCCAAAGATTGGATAAATGAGTGATTACAGTCTCCTTCTGTGTATGAACAGCCGTGCTTTCCATGAATTGCATGAAAGTTTTACCGACAAAATAAACAATTATTTAAACACCGGAAAATTTGTGTATGCAACTTTCAAAATGCTAGCATTCACTGCACATCTATTTTGTGAGAATAATTTTAAATATTATTATTAACTTATTTCAAAGATAAGAAAACTGAAGGTTGAGTAACTTCCTGAGATACAAATATTTCAAATGGCAGAAATGATATTCAAACACAAATCTCTTGATTCTAGATCCTGCAACTGCAAACCTAACTCTAAACTCGATGGCCTCTAAAACCTTCATGATACATGTCTGGCTATTTAGTTCAACATTAAATTCACCCCAAATGGTTGACGAATATAGCCCCATATTATTTGTGATACTTATAAAAAGCATACAGACCAGGAATATGAAGTCCCTTTAAAATTTGGTATTCTACCATTTCAATGACTTAATAGGTTTTTTTGTGATGCATAAGTTTAAAAAGCTTGCCCATTCTCTATGGTCATAGAAAAATCTAGGCCCAAGCATTCCTGAGGGCCTTAATAATAGAATTGGCAATGTGTCAATGAAACATCCTCAGGAATAAAGTAAATGTCACAGAAACTCCTATGCCACTAAATTCGCTGACTATTCTTTACAATCACACACTAGAGTTTAATATTTTATTGAACTATTTTCAAAACCATAAGTTGAAAGAAAAGAAATTTGATGTTGGCCCATTGAAGAAAATGATTCTACACCAAAATTAGATCCCTTACTTTGCATAAATCCTATTCTGTAAGAGTGAATTAATTATCCATAAAAAGAAATGAGTAGCTTCAGTCTTATTTTAAAGCTTGATGTACCCTCGCTAAGGCTGGAAATTGAAAAAATCAATCTTGCTATGAATGGGAAGTTGTCTTCATTCCATAAAAGATGTTTTTAGAATGACTGAGTATTTCAAGGAGGCAAAGAAAAAAGAAAAAAAAAGGTGAATGGAATATTGCAGCAAAACGTTGCTGCCCCTCATCTTCTTGGGCCATGTTCTTTTGGGAAGGAAGAACTTTTAGCTTTTTAGAAGCTTGAAGGTTATCATGGTCTATTTTGTTCAAAACTGTTCCTATTCAGAGATCATAGTAGATAGTAGTTGCTTTTGGGCCACCAAGAATCCTTTCACCCTGATTTACATTTAGGGAACTCCTCTTCATTGTTAAACAATGTGATTCAGATGGAGGTCAAATATGGGGCCTAGTCTATTATCCTGCCCCTAATTTAGGGATAAAGTGATGGTTAAGTTCATGTGTCAACTTGGCTAGGTTATGATGTCCAGTTATTTGGGCAAGCCAACACTGGCCTGATTTGTCACTGCGATTGTATTTCATGGGTTTAATTCATCAGTCAGTTGATTGCATTTATGGCTGATTACATTTATATCTGATTACATCTACAATTAATAACAGGTTGCCTTTAGCTCTGAAAGAAGTCTCATCTAATCATTTGGGGACCTTATAGGGAAAACTGATGATTTTAGCCATCAGAAAGAAGAATATCTAACTCTGCTTCACCAAACCAGCTTCTCCAGGGGAATTCATCAAAAACTATCTCCAGATTTCCCAGCTTGCAGTCTGCCCCATGTAATTTGGACTTGACAATCCCCATAGTTGTGTGAGTCAACAATTTACATAAAGCTCATATTTACATACGTATATATTCTGTCAGTTCCTTTACTCTGAAGAACCCTGATTAATGCAGAGGCATATGACTTAAGCCAAAACAATCAGATCAATAAAAGCTGATCCCGGGACACTTCTTGAGTGGCATACAAAAAGTGCTTGCTCTTTTCTTCTATACTAGGATTTGAAAGAATATAGGTAGGAGCTATCTTGAAAACTTGAGGGGAGACCTTTTCTGAAAGTGGAGCAAACACAGAGGAAGGTAGAATTAAGAGACAGAGAAAGAAATAAAGGGAAAAATAAATAAAACAAGTTATGATGGCACATTTTTTTTATTTAACATAGGCATACTAAAAACTTCTCTTCTGGAATTTTATATTATAATAGTCAAGCCAACAAATAGCATAAGTCACTTTACTTAAGTTAAGGTTTTCTGTCACAAACAAATGAGTCCTCTCTGGCACAGTGACTCAGTATCTATTGGTAAACTAGATACGAACATTTTGGAGATTCATGCCTGCAGAGGGAAACCCAAGAGTATATTCACAAGGCTATGTTATCTTAGAAATGTGACCAAGTTATCCTCAAACTTTAAGCAAGAATGTGATATGATTCTGAATGCCAGCTTCCATGGTGACTTAACTTCAGTTTCATCATTTGTAAAATGGAAATATTTCATAAAACTATTTAGCATAAAATTAGCATATGTTCACCTTCTAACAGAATACCTGAAACTTATACATATTCAATAATTGGTAGCTAATATTGTTTGTCGGTCTGTTTATCTCCCTTTCTCTTTAAGCTTTTCAGTTATCTGTATCTTTACACTGGTCTAGAGCCTTGTACAGAGTAGGTAGTCAACAACTGATGTTGAATGAATAATGAGTCAATAAATAGTCTGTCACCACCATTCATTAACAAAACTTTTCCAACCCCCAAACAGAAATTCTGGATGGTGGTGAACATACTCTACAGTGCTGAGTTATATATTTGAATGTTGTCAAAAGGGGAAATTTTAGGTTTTATACATGTTACTAGAATAGAATTTTTAAAAACACAGGACTGTGCAACATAAACAGGGAATCCTCATGTAAATCACGGACTATACTTAGTGCCACACTAATGCAAGCTGTTAAAAATAGGAGGTGTGTGATGGTGTATATGGGGGTGGGAAATACGGATTCCCTTTATTTTCTCCATGATTTTTCCATAAATCTACAACTATTCTAAAAAAAATAAAATTAAATAAATAGTCCATATTTATGGCACCCATATTATATCAGTGGGACCAAGACAGTCCTTTTATTCTCAAAAATGTCCTTGGTTTAGATGATTAATTATATGACAACTCTATTAATACTATTCTTATTTCTTGTTTCTAAGTCAATTTCACCTTCTTTAAGCAGGCTTTCTCTTACATGATCTTCCAAGGATACAGAAAAAAAATGATCTGGATTTTCCCATAACTATTTTTTTTTGCTAAATGCAAGCTAGTTTTCAATCACTTTCCAAACAGAGAAAGACTTGATGGTAGAGAATAGAGCACTGGATTTAGACTGTAAAAGATACATTAAATTCCAGTTTACTGCCTGTGAGACCTTGGGCAGGTCACTTGATTTCATTTTCCTCATTTCTAGTAAAGGAAATTAATAATTTCTACCTCATAAGAATTTTAGGGATGATCAAATGAAGCTGCCATAAATTAAAGAGTACTCTGCAAACTCTTTAATACTCTGACAATAATTATGATTAATGTTCTGAGTTAATAAGGCGAGGACATACTCTCCTCTTCTTTCTTCCTTGTATACAACTGATCAAAATCTTTAATCTTTGAATGTATTAATTCTTTATTTCCAACAATGGCAGAAGGGCATGAGTGAGCTTTAGATTTTAATAAGAGAATTTTATCATAAAGTAGGAGGAAGGATGGAAAGAAAAAGAGCACATTTCACAAACGTCATTCCCTTAACATGGATTTTCCTTCTCTCCAAATGCCTCTCAACCCACCAACTCCATCCAATTACCCAGACTCCTGTCTGCCTGGTGATTTCCTACACACTAAATCTCAGATCTCCTTTAATCTGCCAAGGAAAGACAACGCAGGTGGAACTAACCACAAACTCTTCTGTATCTCTACTGTATGTGGTGCTTTATCTCTATTTCGCACCTATCGTGAAGAAATGGCATTTATTTGTTTAGATGCCTGCCTTCTCCACAAGGCTAGAATTTCCTTGAAATCAGGTCTTTATATATTTTATGTTAATATTGTCAACAGTTACATAGACATTGACACATAAAATGTACAGGATATATGTTTGTTCAATGAATAGAAGTAAGCATTTATTGATCACAAATTATGGATGAGAAAACATACTAGGTGCTTTACTTATATTGTCTCATTAGTCCTCAAAATAATCCAACAAAATAGGCATGTTGTTGCCTATCATTTTAAAACAGAGAAATCTGAGACGCAAAGAGTTTAAATCATTTAAAGACCATTCCATAATCATCTACATAAACTAAGTTTCAATTAATAAAAATATGAATTATAAAAATATAAGAGCTATATATTTCTCCTTCTTAACACCATGACCTGCAAATAACCACTGAGATTGATAAAGACCACTTTCAATTCTTTTTTAGAGTGTCTAGACCTGTTGATTAGCCAGAAAAGAGAACTAACATCGATCATATTTTGACACTGAAATCTGATCATTCTAAACTGCGCTGATAAAGCTGTTCCTGAAACATTAAAGGAAATAAATATATGTAATGGAAGCTCTATCTGAGAAATCTAAATGCTAGTCATGTCCTCTATCACTGGGGAAGAGCAGTAGTTAATCAATTTGAGCTAAAAGCTACCAAACCAAGGCTTACCAGTAAGATAGTAGCATCCACAAAAGTCAAATCAAGAATGAAGCATAGGTTAGTGAAAGATAAGGAAGACATATTCAGATAACAGGACTGTAATTATAAATGACTTTGAGCCTCAGCAAAATTAATTGAGAAGCTTTTGATAGATGGTTAAGACTGAGCCCTAAATGACATTGACTATGAGTTATAGCTTTCTAGTACAAACTCTGAGTGCATTTCCCTGAACTGGGTGAAAGCTAGGTCTATTCCACTGGCAATGTGTGAGATAGATAGGAAATGTGTCAAATGATTGATCAGAGGCTTGACCATAGGGTTGCTGACTATAATTTTAGAAATTGAAAAGCAGTTTGTTCAAGAAATTGGGCTTTAAACTGTATCATCTGGGGAGGAATAAAGAAAGGTTACAGAGAATAGATGGTCTCAATGGAAGGCAATAGATGATTCTCCGAATTAATCTGAAAATTCCTCCATGATGGCTCATCATCACCACCTTTTGACCATTCAATCCAGCCTCCTCACTGCCACTATTACTATATTTTCACATGAAGAGCTACTCAAAATATTTTAGGATGAAATCAACCTTGGTCATATAATATGTAATATCTTCACAGTATGGAAAGGTTAGTATTAGCCTCTTCATTCCTAAAATATTCTAGACACTTTCAAAACTATCACACTTTACCCTGCTGTTCCAGTACTTATGATGCACCGTGCCCTTCCTGCCTTTTGTTGAATCCTTTGTATCTCTCAAAAACCTACTTCTGAAGTTTCCACCTTGTAAATCCCTCTCTAATTCTCCTAGGTAAAGGTAGTGATATCATCTCAACCTCATTTTATATAGCATTTATCCTGGGCTTTGTAATTATCAATTTCCTCCTCCAAACCACAAGCAGAGAGCGTAACTCACTAAGCCATGCATGCACACCAGAACCTAATACCTGATATTTGAGCAACTACTATGTTCTCTATGTCCTAGAATACAGCAGTAAACAAACCACGTCTTTGCTAAATTTTATGGAGGTGGAAGGAGAATGAAAATTCTAAAATAAGCAAATATATTCCAGGTGGGAATATTTGGCATGAAGAAAACTCAAACAGGTTAAAAGGGCTAAAGTGATGGGCTTGGGGTGTTATTTTAACCTGCAACTTCATGAAAGAGCTTCTGATAATATAATATTTGGTGTTTATTGGAGACATTTGAGAAGGTAAATCACATCACATAAGGCCAGCACCTGAATGGTGTTCAAAAATCTTAGGGGAAGTTCCTCAGTGGGGAATCATTCTAGAGAACCGTAACTCTGGCACACAGCCAACCCAAGTTGGAATCTTAACAACACCAACTGACATCTGTGTCTATGTGTGTTGGGGAGAGGAGGGAGGTTGGATTGTGGGTAGTCCTATAATTAGAAACTTCCAGAAACTAAAATCAGAATGCAAATAGATTTGAATAACAATGGACACTTAAATTTTATTTTTCTGAGCTCACTATCACAGTCAATTCAACATGGGAAGTGCAGGGCTAGGAATGACGTAGTGGGTCAGAATTCCCATAGACAAGGTTTATTCAACACTGGTACTACTGATGTTTTATACTGGATAATTTTGTTCTGGGAGTGGGGGACTGTCCCATATAGGACCCCTTGCCTCTACATAATAGATACCAGTCCCATCCTTTCCAATTGTGACTTTCAAAAATGTCTCCAGACACCACCAAATTTGCAAAATTGCCTCCAGTTAAGAACCACCAGCACAGATCAAATAATATATCAGAGGGAGAGACAAACGTAGTTGTAAACAAATAACTGCACACAATGCAATCAAAGACCTGTGGAGTAAGTTTTCAGTTATGAAGTAGCTATAGATAATAAGGGATAATTCCTCATTACCCCTTTCCTAGACTCTTAAAAATCTTTAATTATCTAAGAATCAGTTATGCCAATTTCACCATATCAAACAAATGAAAATAATTAATTTATTTTAGGATTTTGGGCAATCAGGATTGAAATGGTATCAAGCATCCATCAAATCTCTCTGACACGTTACAATTAATCAATGCCACGTTGACTTGTACAAATATCAAGCTTGTTTTTTACATCCCCTAAGGATTGAACATTTATTGAAGGTGTTACTTTTATTCCTTCACTAGACAAGCCTATATTGAGTGATTACAGTGTGCTTATATATAGGTACTAAACAGGAATAAGATATCTTTTCTGGGATATATAATGAATATGACAGCAGATATGTATTTGAAGGCATTCTACTACTGATTAGTTCATAAATTGATAAAATAACAGGGATTCTTCCTTTCCTTGGCCCTTAATTACAGATATCAGAGAATTAATAGAGAAGATTAAGGATCTCAGATACTAAACTGAAAGCTTCACAGGTTGGGTTCCTGGGAAGCATGTGTGTCTGTGTATCTGTGCTTTGTGGTGGAAGGGGTGAGGGAAATGATAATCTGGAGCAAATGAGGGCTGCATACCTTGATATTTCATTCTTCTTTGCAGATAGGTATTATCTATCAAACTAGCTTATATCTCCAGGGGAAGATTGCTCACAAAAAGACATTAAGAAGAGTGATGTCATTAGTATGATGACATGAGAAATCCCTTGAAAAAAACCTTCCACCAGAGATTCAGTGAATAAAAGGACAAATCCCACTTGCTTAGAACTCTGGAGGGTGAAAGGGACTGGAGAAGTCCACAAATGCTGAATCAAAGAAAAAGAAAAAATATCAGAGAGGGAATTTCTGTCCTGGACCCACGGGTCCATATCCCTCTCCCTTACTCTGTCCTGTGCAGGTTGGGAGCTGCCCATAGGCAGTGGCCCAGAACCCTCCCACCTTCCACTGGGGATACAGATTTTAGGCCCACTCACAGCAGCTATAGAACCCCATGCATATACAGGCACAGGAACCCAAGTTGAACAGAGGAAAGGAGTTTTTCTCCTAGACGTAAAACAGTAGCACAAAAAGTGAATCTTAAAAGTGCAGCAGCTATAGAACCCCATGCATATACCGGCACAGGAACCCAAGTTGACAGAGATCCAGAGCAGGACACTGAGGAGTTCTGCATACAAAAGGGTTCCCTGCAGTGGGGAACAGAGAGATCACCCTTGAAATATGGCTGACAAATGCTGCACTCACCCAGTCCAGTTTCTGTTGACCGGACAGACTTACTGCAAAATGGAGTTTTCTGGCATGACCCACCTTTCTGGATTGAACTCATTTAGTTTCCTGAAACATGATACCCTAACAGGGAAGAAATTAGAGGCAGAAAAACCTCAAAAAGAAATAAAAATGAGGGAGGCTAAACTGAAATTCTGTAATACAAAAGAGTCCCAGAACTGAAAAATATGAGAAAAAGGGGACACTGAGTGAGGGAGAGAATTTAAATAAATCATGGGCACTGGGGAGAAAATTGTGCACAAAAGGAAAAGAATAAATAAAGTTTCCCAGAGAAAGAACAGAGGAAAGGAGTTTTTCTCCTAGAGGTAAAATAGTAACACATAAAAAAGTGCAGCCCTAAAAAATTTTACCACATATCCAAGAAAAAAAAAAAAAGATGGAGAAGAGCTAAGAAAATCTGGTCAGTTAAATGGAGGCTACTCTAAAAATTTAGAAGAAATTGGACTAAGCATCAAAAAGAGCCTGAAAACAAAGCCAATCAACAATGAAAACTTTGACAAGAGGGAGAAACTGACTGTCAGAGTTAACACATCAAGATAATCAGAGGCCTATAATCAGAAAAAAACTGCAAGGCCTACTAAGAAACAGAAGACATGGCCTAGTCATAGGAACAAATCAAAGTTCATAGGAGAGGACTTCCAGTATGATGGTGAGCAGAGTAGGCTGGATTCACCCCTGCTCTGTAGAACAAGATTGGGGTTAGGGGAAAATGACCAGGACTGCAGTCCCCAGGAATGTGATCAAAGAGGGGCTTCAATAATTCATATGGAAGAGAGAGGGGGGAGAGCTCAGGACAGGAAGAATAAGGTGGGTCTGATCAGCCATGACCCCCACCAGGGGAGGGCAGCGGTGCACAGACAGGTGCACATTGTCAAGCTGGTGGTTGGGGAAGCCTCCCCATGTGGCACTGCCCGCTTCATGGGGAGCCCAGAATGTGTGACTCACTGTCTGCCATAAAAAAGCCAGGCCACCCCTGGTGTTGCTGGCCAGGTGGTATGAATAGCCATCCCATCGGGCACAGTGAACAACAAATCCGTTGGGCACTGGGCACCGCAAACAGCTATTCTCCCAGGCGCTGTGATTGGCTCCCGCATCCTGCAAACTGGGACCAACCATTCTGCCACCATGCCCCAGGAACAGCCACCCCTGCTGCACACACCATCTCCCCAGCTATCCGCTAGAGTTAGGGAAGTGCAGGCCTGAGGGCAGGAGGAGCCTCCAGAGGGCCACCTGGTAGGAAGAAGTGGTAAGTGCAGTCTGGCAAACTCTCTATCTGCCTAAGTATTGTTTTTTAAAAATATTTTTTTTCTAAATTTTTAATTTTAATTTATATATATTTGTACATTTATGCTTTATTTATTTATTATTTTATTTTCTCTCTCTTCTGTGGGCACCTGAGTTCATTCTCAATATATCTAGGGGTGTCTCCTTCTGACTTCAAGGCCTACTGTTGCTAATACGTGCTTTTTGGTTGTTGTCTTTAAAATATATTTCATTTACTTTAATCTTTGTGTGTGGTGGTGCACAGGATGGAAATCGAGACTGGTTTCCCACATGGCAGGCGGGCATTCTGTCAGTGAATTACCATGCACACCTGCCTACCTTTTAACAGACCCTCAATAGAAATGAACCCACTACTTGAGATCTGGGCCTTGGTTTGGTGGGGAATTACTGATAAATCAAGTACAAAAGGGAACCTTCAACGCAATACTAAGTAAATACAAAACTTTACATGAGTGAAGGAAATCAAATAACAAAAGAACTGTATTAAGATAATCAAATGCCCCAAACACAACAGAAAATCACAAAGCATATGAAGATACAGGCACGAATAGAAAAGTCAAATGAGGAAATAAAAATACCAGAGGGGACACAGAATACAGAACAACTACTCAAGGATATTTATACAGGAATAAAGAGTATCAGGAAGGCACCAGAAGAGAAGAAAGAAGAATTTGAAGGATTAAATAGAAACATGGCAGCTCTTACAGAGGTGAAAGATAAAGTAACTAAATTAGAAATACAGTAGAGATATACGATAGCAAATGTAAAAGAAGCAGCAGGAAAAATAAGTGAGCCAGAAGACAGAACAATTGAATTAGAGTATACAAAAGAACAAATGACAAGAAAGATGGAAAAAATGGAACCAAATCTTAGGGAAATGATGGACAACAAAATGCACACAAATAAAAGAATCACAAATTACAAATAAAGAGATTCAATCAGTCATCAAAAATCTTCCCACAAAGAAAACCTCAGGGACAGACAGCTTCACAGGGAAATTTTATCAAACATTCCAAAAGCCACTAACACCAATCCTCCTCAAATTCTCCCCAAAAATTGAGGAAGAAGGAACCTAACTCATTTTATGAAGTTAACATCACTTTAATACAAAGAACGAGAAAAAGACACTATCAAAAAGGAAAACTACAGGACTTCCGGAGAAGATGGCGGCTTAGTAAGACACGCGGGTCTTAGTTCCTCCTCCAGAAAAGCAACTAAAGAAACAGAAACAATACGAAACAGCTCCCGGAGTCACGACAGAGACCAAAAAGACAGCGTACCCCATTCTGGAACGGCTGAACGGGCAGGGAGAATCTGCTGCGGTGAGATACCCGAGGGGCGTGCGTTTTCCCGGCCGGGGCGGCTGGTGACTGGGGTCCCCTCCACGCACGTGGCTCCCCGGTCTGACTGGGAACGTTGGATAGCGGGGCCCTCCCGTCACACTTGGCGTCTCGGGCCAGCTGGGCAATTAGGACCGGCACTCTCCCAAGCCGTGGCGGCCAGCGACCCCGCCTCCACGCGCGGTTTCCCGGGCCGACTGCCGTGCAGACAGACGAGCGCCACGAGCGCCACCTACTGGGCAGGAAAAGAAAAACAGAGCCCAGAGATTTCACAGAAAAAGCTTTCAACCAGCTGGGTCCCACACCCAGGGAAATCTGATCAAATGCCCAGACACCAGCAGAAAATAATGGATGACGCTCGGAAAATTGAAGATATGGCCCAGTTAAAGAAACAAACCAATAGTTCAAATGAGATACAGGAGCTGAGACAACTAATGCTGAATATACGAACAGAAATGGAAAAACTCTTCAAAAACCAAATCAATAAATTGAGGGAGGACATGAAGAAGACATGGGCTGAACAAAAAGAAGAAATAGAAAATCTGAAAAAACAAATCACAGAACTTATGGGAGTGAAGGACAAAGAAGAAAAAATGGAAAAAACAATGGATACCTACAATGGTAGATCTAAAGAGACAGAAGCTACAATTAGTGAACTGGAGGATGGAACATCTGAATTCCAAAAAGAAACAGAAACTATAGGGAAAAGAATGGAAAAACTTGAGCAGGGGATCAGGGAACTAAATGACAATATGAAGCGCACAAATATACGTGTTGTAGGTGTCCCAGAAGGAGAAGAGAAGGGAAAAGGAGGAGAAAAACTAATGGAAGAAATTATCACTGAAAATTTCCCAACTCTTATGAAAGACCTAAATTTGCAGATCCAAGAAGTGCAGCGCACCCCAAAGAGAATAGACCCAAATAGGCATTCTCCAAGACACTTACTAGTTAGAATGTCAGAGGTCAAAGAGAAAGAGAGGATCTTGAAAGCAGCAAGAGAAAAACAATCCATTACATACAAGGGAAACCCAATAAGACTATGTGTAGATTTCTCAGCAGAAACCATGGAAGCTAGAAGAGAGTGGGATGATATATTTAAATTACTAAAAGAGAAAAACTGCCAACCAAGACTCCTATATCCAGCAAAATTGTCCTTCAAAAATGAAGGAGAAATTAAAACATTCTCAGACAAAAAGTCACTGAGAGAATTTGTGACCAAGAGACCAGCTCTGCAAGAAATACTAAAGGGAGCACTAGAGTCAGATACGAAAAGACAGAAGAGAGAGGTATGGAGTAAAGTGTAGAAAGAAGGAAAATCAGATATGATATATATAATACAAAAGCCAAAATGGTAGAGGAAAATATTATCCAAACAGTAATAACACTAAAAGTTAATGGACTGAATTTCCTAATCAAAAGACATAGAATGGCAGAATGGATTACAACCCAGCAATACCACTGCTAGGTATCTACTCAAAGGACTTAAGGGCAAAGACACAGACGGACATTTGCACACCAGTGTTTATAGCAGCATTATCTACAATTGCAAAGAGATGGAAACAGCCAAAATGTTCATCAACAGACGAGTGGCTAAACAAACTGTGGCGTATACCTACGATGGAATATTATGCAGCTTTAAGACAGACTAAACTTATGAAGCATGTAATAACATGGATGGACCTAGAGAACATTATGCTGAGTGAGTCTAGCCCAAAACTAAAGGACAAATACTGTAAGGTCCCACTGATGTGAACCGACATTCGAGAATCAGCTTGGAATATATCATTGGTAACAGAGACCAGCAGGAGTTAGAAACAGGGTAAGATAATGGGTACTTGGAGCTGAAGGGATACAGACTGTGCAACAGGACTAGATACAAAAAGTAAAAAATGGACAGCACAATAATACCTAAGTGTAATGTAACTAGGTTGGAACACTGAATGAAGCTGCACCTGAAATATGGTTTTTTGTTTGTTTGTTTGTGTGTTTGTATCTTTTGTTTTTGTTTTTTTTCTTTTTCCTTTTTATATATATGTATATATTATTAGTATTATTATTTTAATTCTCTTCTCTATATTAACATTCTATATCTTTTTCTGCTGTTTTGCTAGTTCTTTTCCTAAATCGATGCAAATGTACTAAGAAATGATGATCATACATCTATGTGATGATACTAAGAATTACTGAGTGCATTTGTAGAATGGAATGATTTCTAAATGTTGTGTTAATTTCTTTTCTTTTTTTTGATTAATAAAAAAAATTTAAAAAAAAAAAAAAGGAAAACTACAGACTTATCTCCCTAATGAATATTGATGCAAAAATTCTCAACAAAATACTAGCAAATCAAATCCAATAACACATCGAAAGAATCATACATCATGGCCAATTAGGGTTTATGCCAGGAATGCAAGGGTAGTTCAACACAAGAAAATCAATCAATGTAATTCAGCACATTAACAAATTGAAAGGGAAAAATCACATGGCCATATACTATGATGCTAAAAAAGCATTCGACAAAATTCAGCATCCTTCCTGATAAAAACACTTCAAAAGTTAGGAATTGAAAGAAACTTTCCCAATATCATAAAATGCAATATGAAAAACCCAGAGCCAGCATCTTTATATAACAATGAGAGACTGAAAATATCCCCTCTAAGACTGGGAATAAGACAAGGAGGCCCATTGTCACCATTATTATTCACCGTTGTCTAAAAGTCCTAGCTGGTGTGATTAGACAAGAAAAAGAAATAAAAGGCATCTAAATAGAAAAAGAAGAAGTAAAACTTTCATTATTTGCATATGACATGATCTGGAAAACCCTGAGAAAGCTACAACAAAGCTACTTGAGTTTAATAAACAAATTCAGCAAAGCAGTGGGATATATGATTGTTGCACAAAAATCACTAATGTTTCTATATACAAGTAATGACCTATCTGAGGAAATAAGGAAAAGATTCCATATAAAACAGCAACCAAAAGAATCAAGGATCTAGGAATAAGCTTAACCAAGGATGTCAAGGACTTGTACATACAGAAAACTACAAAACATTGCTTGCTAAAAGCAATCAAAGAAGACCCAAACAGATAGAAAGACATTCTGTTTCATGGACAAGAAAGTTGAATGTTGTTAAGATGTCAATTCTACCCAAATTGATCTGCAGATACAATGCAATACCAATCAAAATCCCAACAAGCAACTTTGAAGACTTGGAAGCTATCAAATTTATATGGAAGGGAAAGAGACTCAAATAGCTAAAGATATCCTTAAAAAGAAGAGTGAATTGAGAAGACAAACATTTCTAACTTTAAAGCTTATAAAGCCACAATATCAAAACAGTATGGTACTGGCATAAAGATTAAAGAATCTACCAATGAAATTGAATCAAGAGTATGGAGACACACCACCAAATCTATAGCAACTGATCTTTGATAAGGCCCCCCAATTCCACTAAACTGGGACAGAATAGTATTTTCAATAAATGGGCACAGGAGAATTGGATATTAATAGCCAAAAGAAAGAAAGCAGACCTTTACCTTACACCCTATATAAAAATTAATTCAAAATACCTAAGTGTAAGCACCAGTACCATGAAATTCTAGAAGAAAATGAAGGGAAACAACTTCAAGATCTAGCAATAGGAGGTAGCTATTAAATTTTACACCTAAAGCACAAGCAGCAAGATAAAAATTAGATAAATGGGAATTCCTTAAGATCAAGAGCTTCTGTGCCTCAAAGGACTTTGTCAAAAAGATGAAGAGGCAGCCAACACAATGGGAGAAAATATGTGGAAAATACATATCAAATGAGGCCTGATATTCAGTTTACATAAACATATTATACAGTTCAACAACAAAAAAGGCAAACAACTCAACTATAAAATGGGCAGAGAATATGAAGATTCATTTCTGAAGAGCAAATACAAATGGCTAAAAAGCATATGAAGAAATGCTCATTTTCATTAGCTATAAATGATATCACCTTACACCTGTAAGAATGGCTGCTATTAAACAAACAGAAAACTACAAATATTGAAGAAGATGTGGAGAAACTGCAACACTTATTCACTGTTGGTGGGAATATATAATGATTCATCCACTGTGGAAAACAGCTTGGCAATTTCTCAGAAAACTAAACATGGAGTTGCCCTATGACCTTGCAACACCAATACTTGGCATATGCCCAGAAGAGCTGAAAGCAGTGACATGAACAGACATTTGCACACTGAGGTGTATTCACAATTGCCAAAAGATGGAAACAATCCAAGTGGCCTTCAACTGGCAAGTGGAGAAACAAAATGAGGTATACACATATGATGAAATATTATGCACCAGTAAGATGAAATGAGGTCCCAAAGCATATGACACATAGATGAACCTTGAGAGCATAATGCTGAGTGAAGTAAGTCAGACACAAAAGGATAGCTACTGTATGACCTCATTAATATGATTCTGGTAGATGTAATCTCAGAGGTTACACTGTAAAACACAGCAGACCTAGAGGTACACAGAAGCTAGGACTGGGGGAAATGCTACCCAATGAGGTTGAACTCAAATGCAAGAAAATGGAAGTGATGGTAACCAATTAATGGGATTATAAGTAACAATGCCATATTGAAGGTGAATATGATTGAAAAGTGATGTATAGTGCCATGTATCCCACTAATTAAATCTACAATTATAAAGAAGTTCTCGTGTGAACTATTTCAAAGTTTTGATATTGGACAAAGAATCAATAGTAGAGGGGGCCCGGGGGAACTAAAACTGTATTTTATGTCCAATAGTTAACAGAAAGTCATCAACTGTACCACAGAAATATTAGGGACAACTAATGGCAGGGAGGGAGTGACAAATGATAAGCAGTTATTTTGATTTGATATTTGGCGAGGCTGTGTTTGTCAGTTCTTTGTCTCTATGAACCAATGAAAATTGTCTAAAATTGAGAGTGTTGCTAACTGTACAACCAAGTAAGAATACAGTATGACATGGTTTATTTTGGTCATTATCCATCATGCCCAACAGATGAAGGGATACAAATAGTACAATGACTGAGAAGCAGAATAGTGAACTGTAAATCATTTATATATTGGAATATCATGTGGCAACAAAAAGAAAGGATGTCAAGAGGTCTGAAGCAAACTGATTAAACCTTGGGGACAATGTATTGTGCAAAATAAGCCACAAACAAAAGAACAAATATGCTAAGGTCTCTTTCAGAAAATACCTATAAGAAAATTGGAGCATAGATTGTAAGCCCTTATAGCAGCAAATCTGAGTTTGAAATTATAAATGTATTTTTTTATTTTGAGACACTGTACTATTGTGTATAAGCTGGTATTCCCTGGATCTTTTAGTAACTCTGTAACACCTAGGACCCAGAAATGGAATGCCACAGCCCTGAAAGTTAACATAGCTACATAAAATAACAGTTAAAGTAACTGAAAAAGAGATCAGACCTCAATTAGAGATAAAAATGAAGCCAATCTGGCTGGGACTAAGGCAAATCATAATACAGGGTAAAAGATGTTAGTTTATGTACTCTAGACCTTCACCTACTGTATGAGACCAAAGGCGGAGAAGTTTATTCTGTCTAGAACCTAAATCTTCTGTAACACAAAATCTAAATTGATCTGTCTGGTTAGCTCATTTAAACTCAAGGAATCTAGAACAGGAGCAAGGCCTTGTAATTCTGTCTAGTTTAATGTAGTACCTGTATACGTCTCAGACTGATAGGCTGGCAATTAAAAAGTATTGGTAGAGCACTTGAGGGTTGAAAGGAAAAAAATATGGAACTATTAAACTTTTCCATTTGGGAAAACCTAGATGCCCTCTCAATCACTGAGAGTTCCCAAGAAAATTGGCCAAGTCATTGGTTTTGGGGCATGCCTTTACAAAAGTTATTTCTGTAGTGGAGAAGCTAAAACTACTTATAATGGGGCCTCTCTTACAATGAAAGGTAGCTTCCAGGAAACCTCTTTTGTTGCTCAAATTGGCCTTTCTCTCTAAGCCCAAATCTTCAAGAAAAATCATTACCCTCTGAGAAGCAGAATGGCGAACCGTGATACATTTATATGTTGGAATATGGTGGGATATGCGGGATATGACAGTCAGTAGTGATAGTCTCTCTGACAATGTGGGGCATGACTCCTGGCCCTGGCACTGTGGGACTGACAATGTCTTCCCGACCAAAAGGGGAAAGAAGTATAATACAATAAGGCACCAACAGCTCAGAGAGATCAAGTAGAGTTAAGAGGCTAATCTGGAGGCTACTCTGGCGCAAGCTTCAGTTAGATAGTGCGTACTGCCATTGTTAGCTAACTCCCAAGCAGTATCACTCCTGTTAACTCTTAAGAACACCTAGGGCTCAAACTGAGACTCTACAGAAGTTTCAAGCACTAAGTTTGCTTCCTGGAACCTATGATTACACAAGGATCCCTAGGCCAGATAAACCCTGAAACCAAGAGGGACCAGCCTCTCCAAGATAATCAACTAATTTCATACGCCTCTCCTTTAGTGTTAATACTCTTCAGTACGTAAAAGTCAGAATGGGTGCTGCCTTAATATCCCTATAGATTGGAAGAAGGCTCAGAGGAGAAGGAGGAGTTATAACAAAGAAAATAAGATTCAACAAATGAGTATGACTGCTGAATCACTATACTGATATTTCTTTTAGTCTCTAGTGTTTTGGAGCAGGAAAAATCTGAAATAATGAAATGGCAACCCATAACAAACTCTGAAATTTGTTCTATAACTACTTGTTGAAATGAACTTTGAAAGTTATTGATTTTTTCTTTTCTTTGCATATATGTTATATTTTACAATAAAATGCATAAACAAATATTACCCCCAAAAAATCTAAACATAAAATAATTTTGTATTTTATTTCTCAATGGTACAGAAAACTTTCTTGCGCTTATTAATAATAACATGTTTTAGTAGTAAAATATGTGGGTGAGAGAAATGAGATGGGAAATGCTTCCTCATCCTTTTATGATTGAAAATGCTTCACAATTTCTTTTTTTAAATTTTTGTGAAATGGAAAATTAGGAACATATTCTTTAGTGTAGTTTATTGGATCATTTTTAAAACCTTTTGTTTTTTTTTAAACTTAAACTTAGAAAAAAGCACAAGAACAGTACAATGAATGTCTGTACATCCTTTACCCTGACTCTACAATTGTTAACATTTTTCTATACTTGCTTTATCAATTATTCTGCTTATGCTTAGTTATTGAACTATTTGTAAGTACGTTGCAGACATGAGAGTAATGCTATCCCTTAATACTTCAGCATGTATCTCATAAGAATAAAGACATTCTCTTGATAACCACAGCACAATTACCAAATATGAAATTTAACACTGGTAAAATACTATTTTCTAATAAAGAGCTCAGATTCAAATTAAATTTTGAAAGTTCATAGGAGATACAGAATTTGTAACAGCTATTAATAGAATTTTAAACTAATTACCTAATTCAATTTAAGAAGTTGAAGGGAAATATGCATAATGAGATTAAAAATATATTAGGAAGGCAATGTGCAAGCATAAAAAATTTGAAAGTATGAAAAGAAATTTAACAGAACTTATGGGAATTAAAGCACAATAGTACAGATTAAAAATACACTAGACAGGCAGAAGAAAGAATCAGTGAACTAGAAGATAGGGCAACTCAAATCATAGAGTCAGAAGAACAAATAGATAAAAGAATAGAAAAATTGAGTGATGTCTCAGGGATTTCAGTGACAGCACCACAAACACAAAAATATACATCATGAATATCCCATAAGGAGAAGAGAAAGGGAAATGGGCATTAAGAATATTTGAGTACATAATGGAAGAAAACTTCCCAACTTTTATGAGAGACATAGCTCATACATATCCAAGAAGCTCAATGTACTCCAGGTAGAATAAATCCTAACAGACCTACTCCAAGACATATACTAATAAGAATGTCAAATGCCACAGATAAAGAAAATTCAGCAAGTGGCAAAAGAAAAACTATTTATCACATAAAAGAGATCTTCATTAAGAATAACATCCAATTTCTCATCAGAAACCATGGAGGCAAGAGGGCAGTGGTATGATATTACTAAAGTACTGAAAGAGAAAAACCACCAGCCAAAAGTGTTGTATCTGTCAAAACTGTCCTACAAAAATGCAAAAGAGTTTAAAATATTCACAGATAAACAGAAACTGAGAGAGTTCATCAACAGTGAGAAGTGACCTACAAAAATTACTAAAGGTAGTTCTGCAGGTTGAAAAGA
This sequence comes from Tamandua tetradactyla, assembly GCF_023851605.1. NCBI lineage: Eukaryota > Metazoa > Chordata > Mammalia > Pilosa > Myrmecophagidae > Tamandua > Tamandua tetradactyla. The sequence goes on along the minus strand of NC_135334.1, from coordinate 62,224,233 downwards.
AAAGACAGGACAGAATGGGTTGGAGTAGTATGAAGAAATGTAGATTAGTAAGGATAACTAAAAGGGTAAATGCAAAGCCCAATTGTATAGTATATTCAATATACAACTCTACTCTTTGATTCATATAAAAATTAGGATACAACTGAACAAGAAAAAGGAATATTTCCTGATAATGGATGTGCAAAATATAAAGTGGTAAAGAGGTATAAAAACAACATAAAATGATTAACAGAGGTATATGGGAGGAAAGAACATGCATGCTATTGAAGCTAAGTTTATATCTTTTTAAATTAATGAGTTAAAGATGTAGGTTGTATAACATAAACCCCTGGGTAGCCACAAAGAAAGTAATTAAAAAGCATACAGAAATGTAAATGAGAAAGGGATCAGTCATATACATCACAAAAGATCAACTATACAGAAAAGGAGGATGCACTAAAGGAAAAAAGACATGACAAATAAAAACCAGAGGACAAATAGCTGAAGCAAATATTGCCTCTACAGTGTCAACACAGAATGTTAATGAATTCAACTCCCCAATCAAAAAACATGGATTGACAGAATGGGTAAAAAAAGTATGATCCAACTATATGTTGTTTACAAGAGACTCATCTTAGACCCAAAGACAAACTAGATTGAGAGTGGAAAGATGGAAAAAGATGTTCTATGTAAATAGTAACCAAAAAAAGAGTTAGGGGGCGGATAATGGTGGCTCAGTGGCACAGTTCTTGCCTGCTGTGCTGGAGACCCGGGTTTGATTCCAGGTGTCTGCCCGTGCATAGGAAGAGGGAAGGACAAAGAGTTGGGGTAGATAAAATAGACTTTATCAGATAAAATAGACTTTAAGCCAAAGCTGTTATAAGAGACAAAAAAAGACTCTATATACTTAAAAAAGAGCCAATCCACCAAGAAGAACTAACAACCACAATGTATGCATTTGACCACGGTGCCCCAAAATACAGCAGACAATGGCAAAACTGAAGGGAGAAATAAACACCTCCAGGATAATGGTTGGAGACTTCAATACACCACTCCGATTAAGAGGTAGATCATCTAGATGGAAAATAAATAAGTAAACAGAAAACTTGAATAATATGATAAATGAACTAGATAACAGACAAATAAGTAACACTGTACTTCTGACCAGCAGGATATACATTCTTCTTGAGGGAAATTGGATCATATTCCAGGACAGACCACATGTTTGGTCACAAAATAACTCTCAGTAAGTTTAGAAAGCTTGAAATCACAAAAAAGTATCTTTTCTGATCATAATGGAATGAAACTGGAAATCAGTAACAGCCAGAAAATTGGAAAATCCACAAATACATGGAACTTAACATTCTCTTAAACAATCTGTGGGTCAAAGAAACAATTGCAAGGGAAATTAGTAAATATTTTGAGACTATGAAAACAAGAACACAACCTATAAAAAAGTATGGAATACTGCGAAGGCAGTGCTCAGAGGAAAACTTACAGCCCTAAACACTTAACAATAAAAAGGAGAAAAAGCTAAGTTAAAGACCTAAGTGCACAACTGGAAGGACTAGAAAGAACAGTGAACTAACTCCACAGTAAGCAGAAGGAAATAAATAACAAAGATCAGATCAGAAATAAATGAAATTGAGAATTTAAAAATATATACAATTAACAAAATTCAAAGCTTATTCTTTGTAAAGAGCCAAAAACTTGAAAAACCCTCAGCTAGACTGATATAGAGAAAACAGAGAGGATGCAATAATAATAATAATAATAATAATAATAAAATTAGAATGAAAAGGGGAACATTTACTACCAAGACCACAGAAAGAAAAAGGATCATAAGAGGATGCTATGAACAATAGTATGACAACAAATTAGTCAAACAAGATGAAATGGGAAAACTCCTAGAAACACATGAACAACCTACTCTGACTCTACAAGAAATAAAAGAACTCAACAAATCAATTTATAAGTAAAGAGATTGAATCAGTCATCATAAACCTCCCAACAAATAAAAACCCAGAACAAGGTGGCTTCGCAGGTGATACTACCAATCATTCCAAGATTAATTAATATCAATTCTGCCCAAACTCTTCCAAAAAAGTGAAGAGGAGGGAATGCTACCTAACTCATTTTCTGAGGCCAACTTTACTCTAACCAAGGCCAGAAAAGAAACTAAAAGAAAAGAACATTATAGGCTAATTTGTCTTATGAATATAGATGTAAAAAATCTTCATCAAAATACTTGCAAATAGAACCCAACAGTGCATTAAAAGAATTATACACAATGATCAAGTGGGTTTTACCCCAGGTATGCAAAGGTGGTTCAACATAAGAAAATCAATCCGTGTAATACATCACATGAAGAAAACAAAGGGAAAAAACACGACTGTCTCAATTGATACAGAATAGGCATTTGACAAAATTCAGCATTCTTTACAAAAACACTTAGAAAAATAGGCACAGAAGAGAACTTCCTGAAGATGACGAAGGGCATATATGAAAAACCCACAGAATGTCATACCCAGTAGTAAAAGACTGAAACCTTTCCCTTTAAGATCTGCAATAAGACAAGGATTCCCACTGTCACCACTGTTATTCAGCATTTTACTGAAGTTCTAACCGGAGTATTTAGGTAAGAAAAAAGTATAAAAGGCATCTGAATTTGAAAGGAAGAAATAAAAGTTTCACTATGTGCAGATGACATGACCCTATATATAGAAAGTTCCAAAAAATCAACAACAAATCCACTAGAGCCAATAAACAAATTCAGCAAAATGGTAGGGTACAACATCAACTCACAGAAATCAGTATTGCTTCTATATCCTAGAATGAGCAAGCTAAGAAGGAAATTTTAAAAATCCAGGTTCAATAGAAACTAAAAGAATAAAGTATCTAGGAATAAATTTAGCTAAGGATGTAAAGGATTTGTATGCAGAAAAACTAACAAATATTGATAACAGAAATCAAAGAAGACCTAAATAAATGAAAGGACATCCCATGATTATGGATTAGAAGACTAAATATCATTAAGATGTCAGTTCTATCCAAAATTATTTACAGATTTGATGCAATCCCAATCAAAATTCCAACAGTATACATTGAAGAAATGGAAAAGCCAAATATCAAATGTATTTGGAAAGGTAAACAGCCCCAAATAGCAAAGAAACATCTTGAAAAAGAAGAACAAAGTTGGAGGACTCAGACTTCCTGATTTTAAAGCACATTACAAGTCACAGTAGCCAAAACAGCATGCTACAGGCCCAAAGATAGATATACTGACCAACTGTATCAAACTGAGGCCAACTGGTTTTTTTTTTTACAAAGCTGCCAAGTCCACTCAGTTGGGAAAGAGGAGTTTCTTCAACAAACTGTGCTGCAAGAATTGGATATCCATATGCAAAAGCACTAAAGAGGATCCCTATCTTACACCACATACAAAAATGAACTAAAAATGGATGAAAGTCTTAAATATAAGAGCCAGAACCATAAAACTGCTAGAAGAAAATGTAGAGAAGCATCTTCAGGATCTTTTGTTAGGCAACGATTTCTACCCAAAACACAAACAAAAAAAAAAAATCGATAAATGGGACCTCCTCAAAATTAAAAAAAATTGACATCAATGGACTTTTTATCACAAAAGTGAAGAGACAGTCTATTTAATGGGAGAAAATATGTGGAAGCCACAAAGCTGATAAGGGTTTGTTTTTATTGTATGCTGTATGGTGGGGTCATATTTCATTCTTTTTCCATGTGAATAGCCCATTATTGCAGCACCATTTGTTGAATTTTGTTTGTTTGGTTTTTTGTTGGTTTCTTTGTTTTGTTTGTTTGGGAAGTACATGGGCCGGGAGTCGATCTCACGTCTCCTGCATTGTAGGCACGAATTCTACCACTGAACTACCCTTGTACCCCCGATGAGGGTTTAATATTCAGCATATATGAAGAAATCTTACAGCTCAACAATAAAAAGCAAAAAAAATTTTAATGAACAAAAGATTTCAATAGACATTTCTCCAAAGAGGACATCAAGACCACAGTAAGATATTGTTTCACACCAACTAGAAAGGCTACTACAAGAAGAAAAAAACGGAAAGAAAATTACAAGTATTGGAGAGGATGTGGAAAAAGAGGAACACTCAATCATTGTTGGCAGAAATGTATAATGGTGTAGCTACTATGAAAGTCTGGCAGTTCCTCAGGAGACTAAATATAGAATTACCTTATAACCCAGCAATCCCACTACTAGGTACTTACCCAGAAAACTTGAAAGCAGGGATTTGAACAGATGTTTTCACAACTGATGTTCATATGGCCTTATTCACCATCACCAAATGATGGAAGCAACTCAAGTGTCCATCAACTGATGAATGGATAAATAAAATGTGGTATATACATATGCTGGAATATTATTCAGCTGTAAAAAGGAATGAAGTCCTGATGTATGCAACAACATGGATGAACCTCAAGGACATTATACTGAGTGAAATAAGGCAGACACAAAAAGACAAATATTGTATGATCTTATTGATATGAACTAACTATAATAAACAAATTCATAGAGTTAGAGTCTAGGACGTAAGTTACCAGGTAATAGACAGGGGTAGAGAATGGGGAGCTATGCTTAATTTGTGCAGAATTTCTATTTATGTTGTAAAGATTTGGAAAGAGATATTAGTGATGGTAGCACATTATTATAAGTGCAATTAATAGCACTGAATTGCATATATGAATGTGGCTGAAAGGGAAATTTGGGATCATGTATGTCACTAGAATGAAAATTAAAAGATAAAACATAGAACAGTATAACACAGTCAGCCCTGCTGGGGAAGATGGACTATAGTTAACAGCACAAGTACAAGAACTTTCTTTCATGAATTATGACAAATGTATGAAACTAACATAAGATGTTAATAATAGATAATAGGAGGGCACATGGGAAAAATACACCCAATGTATATTGTGAATGATAGTTAATAGTAGTATTTTAAAAAATCTTTCATCAATTGTAAAAAAAGTAACCACTGTTAAAAAGATAGTATAATTACAAAAAAAAAGATCATGAAACATCTAAAGGATACAAGTATTATAAAACAAAATTATTTGAAGCACTGCTAATAAACAATCAAAATAATAATTCAAAATAAAGATAATCATTCTCAATTTGTTACTGGAAGATATTATGAAAAATGAGTGGTAAAAAGAGTTATGAAGGTCAACCAAGCGAAAATCCTAGATATGAAAAATATAATAGTTATAATTATGAATTCAGTATACTGGTTGATAGCAGAATGGATACAGACAATGAACAAATTATTGAGACTGAATATCAGGATGAGGGACTCTCACAGAAACCATCAGATTAGACATAGTTAATTTTTAATGATTAGTTTCAGAAGAAAAAGAAAACTAATTGAAAGAAAAATTCATTTTTGTCATTGTAACTGAATTTCATAGCATAACAAAAGACGATAAAAGATAACAACAATCGTGATTATGTATCAAAAAGACTTAAACAAGAAACAACACCCCCCTACACACAAATGCCTATTCCTAGACATATTTTAGTGCAATTCAAGAGCATCAGAGAAAAGAGGAAATGATTTAAACGATTCTAAAGAGATAAAACATAACCTACAAAAGCAGAAGAATCAAACCGGCATCAAATTTCTAAAGAGCAACATCAGTTACTATATAACAAAATAAAACATGTTAAAATACCTAACTTTTGTTGACTGTCTATTATGTATCAGGCATGGTACTAATTGCTTCTTTTATTTACATATTATTTATTTTATCCTCTTAACAATGAAGATTCTATATATGTATATATATTCTCATAGCCACTACAAGAAAGAAAAATAGAATTATAAATTTCCAAGAGCCAGTAGGAAAGGAGTGAGAAAAGGAAAAAAAAAAACCTCAATGACTAAAACTTCTGAAATAAGATGGCAAAAAGGGTTTCAGATTTAGCATTATTTATGGCCACTGTAAATGAGTTAAGACTACATCAAGAGGCAGATGCCCAGACTGGCTTAAAAAGCAAGATTCAGAAATACATGAATTGTATGCGATAAGTTAAATATATATATATATATATATATATATATACACACAAAGTTTGAAAAGAAAGAGAAAAATTCAAATTCAAGATAAGGAAACAAAATGTCGTGGCTGCAATTTTTTTATCAGACAGAATATAATTTAAGAAGAAAATCATTAAAACATGTCAAAGAAATTAGACATGACATACTGGTAAAATGAACAAGAGACTGAGCTAATATTCAATTGTATAAACACAGTAGTTTCATTCTATATATTAAAAAAACAGTTAACAGAAATATGTAAAGGAAAGATAAAACTGATTTGCTGTTGGACACTGTAGCACGCACCCACTTAGAATCTGATAGACCAATGAGGCAAATACAGAAAAGTTTGACTATTATACTCAAACTAAATATATAAAGACATTTACAACCAAAATGTGTGCAATATACATGGTCTGAAAAAAAGTAAACATGTACCAAGCAACTAAAGCTCAATCAAAATGGCAGAAGAAAGCCCTGCATTATCAGTAGTTACTTTAAATGTAAGTGGATTAAAATCTCCAGTCAAAAGATATAGCTCAGCAGAATGGATAAAAATGCATTAACTCAATAATATACTGCTTACAAGAAACTCACCTTAAATGCAAAGATACAGTTAGGCTGGAAGTGAAAGAAGAGAAATAATACATTCCATGTAAATAGTAACCAAAAGAGAACTAGGCTAGCTATACTAATATCAGATGGAATAGACTAAGTCAAAAACATTTGAGGGATAAAGAAAGAAACTATATACTGCTAAAGAGGTCAACTCAAGAAGACAGAACTATAAATATGTATGAACTAATGGTAAAGCCCCAAAATATATGAAGCAAATATTGACAGATTTAAAGGGAGAAACAGAGGGCTCTTATACTAATAATAGGAGACTACAATATACCACTTTCAGTAATAGATAGAGTATCTAAACAAATAAAGAAAGAAATAGAAAACTTGAAAGATACTCTAAAACAACAAGACCTAAACAAACATATATATAATATTTCACCCAACAACAGTAGAATACACATTTTTTCTAGTGCATTCTCCAAGGAAGACCATATGTTAGGTCACAAAAAAGTCTCAATAAATTTAAAAATATTGAAATCATGCAAGGCATCTTCTCTGACCACAATGGAATGAAGCTAGAAATCAATGACACAGGTAGAAATGGAAAATTCACAAGTATGTGGAAGTTTAACAACACAGTCTTAATCAATTGGTCAAAGAAGAAATCAGAAGAGAAATTAGGAAGTATCTTGAGTCAAATGAAAAAAGAAAACACAACATATTAAAATCTATGTGACACATCAAATGCAATATCAAGAGGGAAATTTATAACTGTAATATCTAAAAAAGAAAAAGAGAGCTAACCTCAAAAGTAAAGGATATGGAAAAAGAAGAGCACACTAAATCTAAAGTAAGCAGAAGGAAAGAAAGAACACAGATGAGAGAGGGCAGAGATAAATGACATAGATAATAATAATTAAAAAAAAAAGAGAATCAACAAAACCAGAAGTTGGTTCTTTGAAAATATCTAAATGACACAGATAATCATAATTTAAAAAAAAGAGAATCAACAAAACTACAAGTCTGTTCTTTGAAAATATCAATATAATTAGCAAACCTTTAGCTAAATTGACAAAGAAAACAAGAGAGGAGATACAAATAATTAAAATTAGAAATGAAAAATGGAATCTTACTACCAATTCCACAATATAGAAGAATTATAAGAGAATGTTTTAAGTAACTGTAAGCCAACAAATTAGACAACATAGATGAAATGGGTAAGTTCCTAGAAATACAGAAACTACCCAACCTGACCCAAGAAGAAAAAGATTATCTAAACAAACCAATAAGTAGTAAAGCAATTGAATCAATAACCAAAAACCTCCCAACAAATAAAAACCCAGGACCAGAAGGCTTCATGGGTGAAAATTAACAAACACTCCAAGAAGAATTAACACGACCTCTGCTCAAAGCCTTCAAAAAAAGGAAGAGGGGAAAACTTGCTAAATCATTCTATGAGACCAAGATAATCTTCAAACCAAAGCCAGATAAAGCTTTAACAAGAAAAAACAATAACAGAAAAATATCCCTTTTGAATATAAATGCAAATATCCACAACAAAATTTTGGCATATTGCAATCAAAGCACATTAAAAGAATTATACACCATCATCAAATGGGATTTATCCCAGGTATGCAAGGGTGGTTCAACATAAGGAAATCAATTAATGTGATATACAACAATAACAGAGTGAGAGAAACAAAAACAACATGATCATTTCAATTTAGGCAGAAGAGGCATATGACAAAGTCCAGCACCCTTTCTTAATAAAAACATTTAGAAAACTAGGAATAGAAGGAAACTGCTTCAACACAATAAGAGTAAATCTGAAAAACCCACTGCTAGCACATTACTCAATGGTGAAAGACTGAAAGCTTTCTCTCTAAGATCAAGAGCAAAACAGTACAATTTAAAAATGAGCAAAAGACTTGAATGGACAGTTCTCCAAAGAAGTTATACAATGGCCAAAAATCACATGAAAAGACGCTCAAAATCATTATCAATTATTTAAATGCAAGTGAAAACCACAATGAGATATCATGTCACAACTACTAGAATGGCTAATATCAAAAAAAAAAAGAATAATAACCCATGCATGGTATTTGCTTTAGTAACAAGGAAACTAAAGAAAGTTCTCAATTAATTAGCAAATATTATTAAACTTCTACAGGCAACGTATTGTACTAAGTTTAATAAAGAACGAAGAAATGTTAATATAAACGTATTTTTAGGTGATGTAGGCTGTCAGAAACAACAAAAATAAAATAAAATGTGGGGGAGAGGATGTGGAGAAATAGGTACACTCATTCGTTGGTGGGAATATAAAATGGTGTAGCTACTATGGTAGATAGTTAAATATAAAATTACCACATAATCTGTGATACTATTTCTACGTATATACCCAAAAGAATTGCAAACAGTTACTGAGATAGTTGCACACAGATATTCCTAACAGCATTATTCACAAGTGTCAAAAAATAGAAACCATCCAAGTGTCCATCAATCGGTGAATGAATTAACAAATTGTGGTATATACATACAATTCCTGGAGTCTGCCCATGACAAAAAAAAAAAGAAAGAAAGTGCTGCAATAAAATATATATGACCTAAAATTTCCCCCTTTCAACCACATTCACATATATAATTCAGTGGATGGATTTCATTATATCAAAATTATAAATTTATTTTGGAAAGACCTAAACTGCAGGGAAATTAAGTACGAAAAATATAAAAGAATCACAGCATATAAAAGTAACCGGAGATTAATATCTTGTGTATATAATGAATTTCATTATATAAAGAATAATAAAGCAGCAAACTCAATACAAAAATGGCAAATAATATAAATAATTAACAAAAGAGAAATCTAAATAGCTATAAGTATATGAAGTGATATTAAAACTCATTAGTAATCATGGAAATGCTAATATTTTCTCTGTCTCCATATTTCTTTCAGAATCAATGGATTAAAAATATATACAGCTGCATGGATAGTTACGAAAAACAAATTGTAAAAAGAAAAAAATGTATTTTAACATGTTATAATTTACATAAATTTAAAATATATACAAACAAAATGGAATACTATATAATCTTCCTAAATAACTGCATATCTAAGAACATAAATAATTCATCAGGGTGGCTGCAAACATTGGGTAGAGATTTGAACTAAAGAGCTGAGTTGAAAAATGGAATAATAAAGTGAAATAAAAGGAGAGGGGTCTTCCATAAATGAATGATGATTATAACTCCATAAAGTGATTAATACGATTGAATCAACTCTATGAACCTGATAAAAAAATAAATTACATTGTTTTAGAAGCATAGATGAAGGACAAATTAATTGCAAGGTGTAGGGATAGTAAGCACTTCACAGAGGGAAGAGAAGATAATGTGTCTTCAAGGATATGTAGGACTAGACTGTGCATAGAATGCAGGGAGCAAATCATAACCAGCTTATGGAAAGCCATAATCAAAAACACGGACAAAAAAGAGGTCATGATGTTCAAGGAACAACAACTGGTCTGATGGGTAGAGATTGTAAAGTTTGATGGATTAGACAGGGAGGGTTGGGGGATAGAAGATGCCTGACTACTGTCAAGGTCAGAGTAATAGGTTGGGTCCAGATTTTGAAGGCCCTTGCAAAGCCTGCTAGGAAGACACGGAAAACCTATAGAAGCAGGAATAGGGAATGAAATGACTGCTTGTGGCTTATAAAAGCCACAAGAAGAATTTCCAAGCTGTCACAGATTAGCCAAGCTGTCAGATTCCAGAGCTGGAGTGGAGTAAAGCAGTTAGCTAAAATGAGGCTCCCATGAAGAATGTCCCTGTCACTCGGTCTGGAATGGCATCTGGTGTAACTAGAGACTAGCAAGTCAACAGACACTTTGATTGTCAGATGATTTATGTCAGCTGTCGAGTGTCAGAGTGGCAGCCACACATCTGTTATCAGGACAATGTTATATAAAAGCGATTTTTAATTGCCTCTGGATTATAAATAAAATGAGCAGAGCATCAGAGATAAATTATGGGATCACTGCTAATTTACAGATTGTATGATGAAGGACAAAGTAAACCCCCAAAGGGCTGGGGGGTGGGAATAGGTATGTTACCCATAGAAGGCGTAGGCAGGAGTGGCTTAATAAAAATGGCAACATTCATCCTCTGACAAGAGCCTCGATTCAGAAAATTGTCAAGCTGATATATTCTGTTTTCTGTTCCGTATTTAATCGTCTGTAGAAGGTATTGATAGGAGAAGCAGGCTGTAAGAAAAGGACTTGTGAACGTCAAGTGTTAAAAGAAATATTTGCATTTTAGATCATCTTTTCCAATCCACTATGCATATTGGCCATAATTTAATGTCTTCATATCTGCTTTTCCCCTTCCTGTCTGAAATTTTCCTCCTCTCATTTCCTACTGCTTTTTTTCTTCATTTAAGCCCTTATTTACCTCTACTTTACTTGTTTTTCTCACCTGCCTCTGCAGAAAAACTCCTCCTGAAGCCCACTCCAGTTATTCAAACTTTTAAGTATGTCTTTGACATCCATATGCATAAACCACAGAATTCTTGGGCTCTCAGTTCCTCAAACTTTATTTCAAAAACCTATTCCTCCTTTCTACTCCAGCCACCCTTTGTCATGGTCTATTACTGGACTTAACACATAAAACAGCAGCACCTGGAAAGTCTTGATTTCACAGGTCCGACCTCCGACTATCACTTCCTAATCATTCAGCTCTCCTCTTGTAGTGCTTCAGCTGCAATAAGTCTCTGACATTGTTAATACTTTCAAAACATGTGATTACCTATTAATCTCTACTGTCAGGTTTTCACTGAATCCCTTATTCGGCTTGGATGTTACATATGAATACTTATTACATTCTTACAACTGCATCTATCAGTCTCTATCTGCCAACACATCTTCTTTGTTACTATATTCCTGGGGCCCTTTATAATACACAAAATAATAGCAATAAATTAACACGCATTGAGCACTCACAATGCACCAGGCTCTGGTATAAATGTTCTAACAAGTGGACCAATATAATCCTCACAGCAACTTATGAGGTAGATATAACATTTATTTTATAGATAATAATAATGGTAATAAGCATGTTTGAGCACTTGTATAAGAGATTTATATGTAGTAACTTCATGAGACAAGTACTATTATTTTTCCAATTTCATATTTGAAGAAATAAATAAATACTTTAGGAATATCTGATAAATTAAACAAGTAAATTCTAAATAAAATAATAACTGTTCAGTAAATGTATGATGAATATAATCTAATTCCAATGCAATTGGAAGCCATATCCTTTTAAGAGCAATTTTGTCCACTCAGAGCACTTTAGTGTTAGTAAGCAGGAATGCCTTTTGTCCGCATAGAGGTCTTCCTTTGACTTTCGCATAATTGGAACAGGTTTGGCATTAGGGGAGAATATTATTCCATATTTCCTAGAATCTACCCTGGTTCTGAGTATGGCCCACACCCTAGCCCAACTGGATTGGATGCAGACTAAACTACAACTCACAGACCAAAGAGCACAACCAAGGGCTGAACTGGAGAAAGCTCACCCTCCTCTCAGTATATGGCAGTGGCAAATACGTACTAACTTAGTGAATGGGCCTAGACTCTTCCCCAATTTCCTGGACTCTTGTAGGTTGTCTACAGACAGAGCAGTGCACATAGAGTCAGAAACCTAGGATTGAAATTCTGGTTCTTCTCTGTGTTTGCAGATAAATCTAATTACCTCACTCTTTTTCCTCCTCTGAAAAAAACGAGACAAATTGTCTACGGCATTGGAGTTCTTGTGAGGAGTACTTTGAGTTGAACATTATAAATGGTAGCAGTCACACTTTATAAAACATTGTAACCACCATGAAAAGACTATTCAATATCGTTGTCAAAATGCCAGCCAACGCAAAACTGTGCTTAGTCATTAATCCACCATAGCCTTTAATCTATGAAGTAATCAGGGAAATAGGTTTCGTCTTTTTGCCCCACCATCCTTAGCAAATAACTTCTATCTCCAAGTTCAAAATATGACTATTGAAGTTACAGCTATCATGTCTGTACTCCAAGCAAGAAGAAAAATAAGAGCAAAGGAAAATAGGGGGAAGACTTCCCCCCTGCTTAATTAACCTTATGTAAATATTTCCCAAAAGCTTCTCAAAATAACTTCTACTGATCACTCCATACAGAAGGCTGGAAAATGTAGTTTGTTAGAGTACCCATTGCTACCATATAAAAAGCTAACATTTTGTTACTAGGAGAAATAAGGAGATCATTTATTGTTGGCCAACTAGTCTTCTTTGCCATAATTTATATTGAGTTTTAATTTTACAAAATCAACAGAGCTTAATTTCCCAATTTCATTCTCCCAACCATTTTGTGAAGTAATTAGGACAAGGATTATTGTTCACATGCTATAGACAGTAAGTCTAAGAATTGTTCTCCACAAAGTTTTACAATAAGCTATTCTAAACCTTTTTATTGCAAAATAGTACATATACAAATACAGTGCATTTAAAAACTATAGCTCAGTAATTTATCAGAAAGCAAAAGTCATGTAACATGGTGGGCAATGGTGGCTCAATGGGAGAGTTCTTGCCTACCATGCTGGAGACCCGGGTTCGATTCCCAGTGCCTGCTCATATTAAAAAAAAGGTCATGTAACAACCACACTCAATATATATCAGCATTTATCAGCACTCCAGGAATTCCATTTCTCTCACCTTCCTTGAAATAACTAGTTATATTTATTGTAATCACATTATTATTTCTCTTTATAGTCATTTTTTTCCTATTAAACACACACCCTTAAAATTTTTACATTAGTCGACTAGAATGTGAGGAGATCCCAGGATGGAATACAGACTATAAAAAATGACACTATCCATACTCTAAACTGAAGTAAGAGCTGACCTAAGTAACTTTAGAAAAATAGTGTTTTAACTAGAAATTATAAGACAAAAGACAAAAAGGACTGTATATAAACACCTTTCATTGGCTAGTAAATTTGTTTCTCATAGTGCTATGTAGCAATTCTGGAAATGTTTTGCATATGGCATATGAATGAACAATTAAATAAATAAATATATCTGATGGGATCAAATTTTCAACAGAGAAGTTACAAATTAGCAAGTGGAATATATACAGATATATATATGTACATACATTTTTATACAGATGCAGAAATATAGATATGTATATATACATGAGTAAATATACTTACACATACTCTCTCCCTGCCCACTGAGAGTGCCAAGAAGGAGTGACATCCTGTTTGCAATGAACAAACTTAACACCCAAACTTTGATTTTTAACTACTTTTCTCCAATGAAAGAAATCAGGGAACCTTGGAAAAAAGAGCTGTTTCTAGGGATGAGGCAGTGTAAGATGAAACTGGAGCATTTTGTAGTGACAGAAGGTAAGGTAACATTTTTTTAAAAGGCAAAAAAAATAATAAGGGATTATCAAAAGGACACAGGAACAAACACAAAAGAACTCCCAATGACTGAGACTGCATCAATCTGAGAAATAAAATAAATGACTAGAACGTTAGATTGTAAATCAAAGAATAAAATAAATTTCCAGGAGTCTATAGTGATATAAATAAATTATTGAATAAATAAACAGGGGCAAATGTTCCTTACAGAGGACCTACAATAAAAAATGTAGCAGGAATGAGGGAAATTTAAAAAAAATCAACAATAGAAAACCACAGTAATAATGGCTGCAGGCAAGATCTGCTTGTGAATGGTAATGTTAGTGTGTGAAATTTTTTAAGAGAAAGAGAATCGTTCCATAGTTCCAAAATGTTTAAAATACAGTAGTGGTTTTAAGGTCTACCCAAAAATTCCTTCTAAAAGGTGATGTTTAATTTCCTTCCCCTTGAGTGTGGGCTAGATTTATTGATTTGATACTGAGGAATAGATTATGGAAAAGGAAAAATAATAACTTCACAGTGAAGAAACTCAAATTAATAGAGTCAAAATTAAACCCCTTCTGTGAAGAGTGATTTTTGTGTCTTTAAGTTCTTCCCTAAAATTATAAAAATGCTTCCCTATATTATTGTGTAGAAGCTTTATTGCTTGCTTTTCACATTTAGATCTCGAATCTACTTGGAATTGGCTTCTGTACATGGTATTAGATAGACTTCAGATCTCCTTTCTTTCATATGAATATTCAGTTGAACCAACACAATTTACAAAAAGGATGTTCCTTCTTCTACCACACTATGATGTCATTTTTAACTCAATATAAACCTGGCTTAGTTACTGGAGTTCTTAATGCTATTTTGTTGGTTTATTTATCTGTTCTTGGACCTACACCAAACTGTAGTCTTACAATAAGGACTGATAATGGTAGAAGTCTTCCTAGCTTTTTCTTTGATAAGGGTATTTTGGCTCTACTTCATTCTTTGCATTGATATATGAATTTTAGATACAGTTTTCCAAGTTATGCAAAAAAAATCTTTTAGAATTTTGATTGGAATTTTATGAAATCTGTAGGTCAGTTTAAGAAGAACTGACAACATTTAAACAGATTCCATGAACACACACACACACACACACACACACATATATATACACCATTTATTACATAATCTTAGCTTAGCTTCTTAATGTTTTGTATTATTATAAAGATTTTATACTTCATTGTTAAATGTAATCTTATATAGTTGATTTTTTAAACTACTGTGGGTCAGATCCTTTCATAAACTTTGTTTTCTAACATTTTGTCTATGGCATATACAAATAAAATAGATTTTCTTATATTGGTCATATTTCCAGCAACAATGCTAAACTCATTTATTATTTCCAATAATTTACCTTTGTATTCTTTTGGATTTTCCGTTACCCAAGCTAATCACCTGCAAATAATGAAAATCTTACTTCTTCCTTTCCAAACTTATAACATATATTTATTCATCTTGCCTTGCTGCAATGGCTAGACTCTTCAGTATTATAAACAACTATAGTAAAATATCAGAATCAAGTTATCATTGATGTAATCCATAGAACTTATTCTTCTGAAAAATAAATAGTGTAATCATAATTTTAATTTGCATTTCTGTAATGGCTAACAATGGTTAACATTTTTCATGTATTTTTTCCATCTATTAATCCTATGTAGTGAATTACCTAGACATGTTTTGACCTATTTTATAATTGGATTTTTCATTTTTTTAATGTTGTGCATTCAGAGTTCTTTCAGCATTCTCAGTGTAAGACTTTTGCTGCATACGTGATCTGCAAATATTTTCTCCTACTATTTAATTTATATTTTTTTCTTTTATCAAGATCTTTCACAGAGAAATCACTCTAATTTTTATGAGGTTGCATTTATGATTTTTTTCTCTTATGCATCATGCTTTTGGCGTTAACCTAAAAACTAATTTCCTACTCCTAAATCCTGAAGATTTTCTCCTATGTCTTTTCCAGAAGAAGCTCAGAAAAGAAAGACCCAGTACTCTACATTCACCTGGAGTTGACCTTCTTGATAGAAGGGATAAACTTTGAAGGAAAGCACTGGCCAACACAAAGCCAATTTGTAAACACTGAGAAGTTTGGTTGGTTTGGTTTGGTCAGCTCCTAGCACTCAAGGAATACTATATCATAGCACAAACTAGATATATACTCGACAAAGAGACAGCTCAGGGACTAATTCCAGAATTAACTCTTTAAAGTAGTAAAATACACAATGTTCAACAAAACACTAAAAGACAAAGGAAAAGGAAATGATAGCCCATGCAAAGGAAGAGGATAAAAATACAGAAAATACCAATGAAGACCAGATTGTGGATACACCAAATAAAGACTTTTTTAAAAATGACCTTCAATATGCCGAAGGAGATGAAGGAAAATAGAAAGTACTAAAGGACATCAGGAAAACAATGGATGAACAATATGACAATCTCAGTAAAGGCACAGAAATTTTTAAAAGGAACCACAAAGAAGTAGTAGAGCTGAAGACCAGAGTAACTGAAATGAAAAATTCATTAGAGGATTTCAACAGCACATTGGAACTGGAAGAAGAATCAATGAACTTGAAGATAAGACAAATGAAATTAGTCAGACTGTGGAGCAGAAAGAATAAAGAATTAGGAAAAACAAACATAGTCTAAGAGACTTGTGGGACAACATTAAGCATACCAATATATGTGTTGTAGGAGTTTCAGGGGGAGAAGAAAAGAAAGGGGCAGAAGGAATACTCAAAGAAATAATGACAGAAAAATTGCCAAACAGAGCAAAAATGTGAAAATGCACATCCAAGAAGCCCAACAAACATCAAACAAGATAAACTTGAAGAAAAATATACCAGACACATAGTAGTTAAACTGTAGCATGCAAAGGACATATAGAGAGTTCTGAAAGCTACTAGAGAAAAGAAAAGAGAGAGTTCTAATAAGATTGAGGGCTGACTTTGCATCAGAAACCATGGAGGCAGGAAGGCAGTGGGATGAAGCACTTAAAATGCAGAGAGAAAACAATGGCAAACAAAGAATTTTACATCTGGAGAAACTGAATTTCAGTAACAAGGGAGAGATTAAGGAAGCTCCAGATAAACAAAAGCTGAGGGGGTTTGTCACCACTAGGCCTTCCCTACAGGCCATGCTAAAGGGAGTTCTTCAGACTAAAAGGGAGGGATACTAAATGATGTATTGAAGCAACAGAGAAAAAATAAGGCTTCTGGTACAAGTAACCGTAGGGGTGACTTTAAATGCCAGTCTCCTGTATTATAATTGTTGGTATGTAACTCCACTTTTCACATCTTACAGGTTTAAAACCACAAATGTATAAATAGTAATGACAAATAGTAATGAGAGACACAATGTATAAAGATTTAATTTGTAACAATTACAACAGAAAGTTGGAGGAACAGAACAAGGTTGGTGTATGCTGCTGAAGTTGGTATATCAAATCAAACTTGATTGTTAAAGATTTAGACTTCAATTTTAGACCCACGGTAATCACAAAGAAAATATATGAAGAATATATTCAAAATGAAATTAGAAAGTACTCTAATTGGTACATTGCAAAAATATATAAATAAATATGAAAATAGGCATTAATGAAAAAATTCAGGATCAAAAGGTTAAAAGGCTTACAAAGACTAAAATAGCAAAGCATCAGAAGAAAGTCCTACATCATCAGTAGTTACTTTAAACAGAAATGGATTAAACAGTCCAGCCAAAGACAGCCTTCAGAGGGTATAAAAAAGCCTAAGCCATCTGTATGCTGTTTACAAAAGACCCACCTTAAATTCAAAGACACAGGTAGGATGGAAAGGAAAGGATGGAAATAATATATACCATGTAAATAGTAAAAGAGAGCTGAGGCAGCTATACTCAAATAAAATGGACTGTAAAATAAAAAACTTTTGAGGGACAAAGGTCACTATATACTGCTGAAAGTTCAATTCATAAGAAGACAGAAGAATTAGTAATATATATGCACCTAATGGCACAGCTCAAAAATATATGAATCAAACATTGACAAATATGAAGGAAGAAATAGATGGTTCTACTTTAATGACAGAAAACTTTCAATATAACACTTTCAATAACAGATAGAACAACTAGGTAGACAATCAATAAGGAAATAGAAGACTCGAATGATACTATAAACCAACTACACATAACACATATACACAGAATACTTCATCCAACACATTCTTCCCTATTGCAAATGGATCATTCCCAGATAGACCATATGTTAGGTCACAAAACAATCTCAGTAAATTTAAAAATATCAAAATCATACAATGTACCTTCTCTGACCAGAAAGCAAAGAAGCTATTAATCAATAACAGAAGGAGATATAGAACATTCAAAAATATATGAAGTGAGCATTACCCCATACAGCAACTGTTAAAGAAGATGAAAAAGAGATCAGACTTCAATTACAGATATGAATGAAGCTTATCTGATTAAGACTAAGGTAAATCAGAATACAGGGTAAAGGATGATATTGGATATATTTTAAAACTTCAACTTCTGTTTGAGACCAAAGGAATAGAGGTTTATTTGGTACAAAATTTATATTTCCTATAGCACCCTATCTAATTTAACCTGAATGGTCAGTTTATTCAAACAACATAATTACATGAAACCTTGAAGAGAGAAGGAGATCTTATTGTTTTCTATGGGTTACTATAATCCCCCAATATATCCCAGAGTAGTTTGGAAAGAGGGTAGAAAACTATTTGCAGGGTCCCCTTAAGAGACTAGGGAAAATTTTGGAAATATTAAACATCCCTGCTGAGGAAGTCCTGATATTCTCACAAGAATTAGGGATTCCCAATTTAATAAGCCAAGCCCTTGATCTTGAGGCTTACCCTTGTGAAACTTATTCCTGCTAAGGAGAAGCTAAGCCTACTTATAATTATGCATAAGGGTCACACCCAGAGAACATCTTTTATTGTTCAGATGTGGCCTCTCTCTCTATGCCAACTCTGCAAATGAACTCACTATCCTCCCCCTTACATGGGGCTTGCCACCCAGGAGTGTAAATCTCCCTGAAAATGTGCAACCTGACTACCAGGAATGAGCCTGGCCCCAACATTATGCAATTAAGAAAGCCTTCTTAACCAAAAAGGGGAAAGAAATGAAACAAAATAAAGTTTCAGTGGCTAAGAGATTTCAAATGAAGCCAAGAGTCATTCTGGAGGTTATTCTTATGTATTATATAGATATTCCTTTTTAGTTTCTAGTGTATTAGAGCAGCTGGAAAGAAATACCTGAAACTATTGAACTATAATCCAGTATCCTTGATTCTTGATGATGACTGTATAACTACATAGCTTTTACAGGTGACCATGTGATTGTGAAAACCTTGTGACTGACACTCCCTTTATCCAGTGTATAGGCTGATAAGTAAGAAAATAAAGACAAAAAAATAAATAAATAATAAGGGGAATAGGAGTATGGGATGTTTCGTGTGTTTGCTTTTTTTTTTAAATAATGAAAATGTTCAAAAATAGATTATGATGATACACGCACAGCTATATAATAAGGCTATGAATAAGGTGGTACAATTTGGATGATTATATGGTATATGAATATATAATATACTCAATAAAATTGTCTTAAGCAAAGATGAAAGTGGGAATGGAAAACAAATAGAAGATATGGTGGCTTAGAGCTAAATACCCCCAAAAAAATGTTCTTTAATTTAATCCA
Source organism: Tamandua tetradactyla (assembly GCF_023851605.1). Lineage (NCBI taxonomy): Eukaryota > Metazoa > Chordata > Mammalia > Pilosa > Myrmecophagidae > Tamandua > Tamandua tetradactyla. The sequence continues at coordinate 62,204,410 of NC_135334.1, read as the reverse complement.
TTCCTGTGGATGTGAATCTTGTAAACAGGGCCTTTTGATGAGGTTACTTCAGTCAAGGTGTGGCCCAAATGAAATAGGATGGGTCTTAATCCTATTACTGGAGTCCTTTATAAACAGAATGAAATTCAAACAGAGAGAGAGAAAGTCACCACAGGGAGCTGGAAGTCAATGGGACCCAGAAGCTTAGAGGCTGCCATGTACATTGCTCTGTGACAGAAAAGCCAAGGACCAAGGATCTCTAGCAGCCAGCCCCAGAGCACCCCAGTCTTGTGGGAGAAAGCACTGCATTGATGACATCTTGATTTTGGACTTCAAGCCTCAAAACTGTGAACCAATACATTTCCATTGTAAAACAAGCAAGCAAACAACTATGGTGGTCAAAACAGCATGGTACATGCACAAGGACAGACTCATAGACTAACAGAATCAAACTGAGAGTTCTGAAATAGGCCCTCATATCTATTGACAATTGACTTTTGACAAGGTTGCCACATCCACTCAATGGGAAAAGAATAGGCTCTTCAACAATGCTTCTGGGAAAACCAGATTATCCATACACAAAAGAATGATGGTGGATCCCTACCTCATGCCATATACAAAAAAAAAACTAAAAATGGATAAAAGATCGATATACGAAACAGGACAATAGAACTCCTAGAGGAAAATATAGGTAAGCAACTTCAGAAAGAAAAAATAGATCAATGGAACTTCATCAAAATGTAAAACTTTTATACATCCAAGGACTTTATCATGAAAGTAAAAGGACAACTACATAATAGGAAAAATATTTGTAATCCACTTATCTAATAAGGGACTGGTATTCAAAATTTACACTGATAAACTCAACAATAAAAAAGCAAACAACCCAATTTAAAAATGGATGTAAGACTTAAATAGAATTTTTGCTGAAGAGTACTTAAAAATGGCTAAAAAGCATATGAAAAGATGTTCAACATCATTAACTATTAGGGAAATTTTAATCAAAACCACGAGATACCATTTCAAACCCACTAAAATGGCTTCTATTAAAAAAAATAGCAAGTTTTGGAGAGGATGTTGAGAAATAGGAACATTCATTTATTGTGGGTGGTAATTTAAAATGGTTCAGCCACTGTGGAAGACAGTTTGGCAGGTCTGCAGAAAGCTAAGTATAGAATTACCATGCGACTAGACAATCCATCTACTAGACACATACTCAAAAAAAGAAAGAAAGAAAGAAAACAGGAACTGGAACAGATATTTGCACACCAATGTTCATAGTGGCATTATTCACAATTGCTAAAAGAGGGAAGCAACCCAAGTATCTATCAACCAATGAATAGATAAATGAAATATGGTATTACATACAATGGAATATTATTTAGCTGTGAAATGAATGAAGTTATGATACATGTAACTGCATGGATGAATCCTGAAAGCATCACGTTGAGTGAAATATGCCAGGCACAAAAGGGCAAATATTGTGTGATGACACTGATATGAAATAATTAGAATAAGAGAATTCAGAGACAGAAGCTATAATACAGGGTCTGGGGTTGGGGGTAAGGAATGGAGAGTTCATTCTTAATTGCTGCAGTTTCTTTTGGGGATGATGGAAATGTTCGTAATGGATAGTGGTGATGGTTATACAACATCGTGAATGTAATTAACATCACTGAATGAGATATCTGAATGTGTTCAAAAGGGAACATTTTAGTTGATGTATATGTTGCTAGAATAAAAAAATTTAAATATAAGACTGTACAGCACACTGACACTAATAACAACTATAGGCTATACTTCTACAGTACATAAAAAAAATTTTTTAAATAATTGGTTATATTAGTGTGGATCTATTTTGGGCTTTCTATTCTGATCTATGATGAAATGACCACTCTATCTTGGGTAAGGTTTTCCATCAAGAGAAATTCCCTCCACATTATTCTTCTTTTTCAAAAGTGTTGGGGCTATTATATGGCCTTTCCCTTTATAAATAAATTTTAGAATAAGCTTGTATATGTCTACAGAGAAACTTTTGCTGTGATTTTGATAGGAATTGTGTTAAGCTTATATCCCAATTTATGGAGAAACCACTCTTTACTATGTTTCATTTGTCAATGCAGAAACATGGTATGTTTCTCCAATAATTTAGGTTCTTTTTAATTATTATGAATTATTTTCATAATACAAATACTTAGGCATAAATCTAACAAAGCATGAACAGTATTTTATTTTCCTTGGAACGATTGTATATGTTCTCTCATTTTTTATTTTGATCTCTACTTGTTCATTGTCAGTATATAAAATGCAATTGATTTTTATGTATTGATTTTGTATTCTGAGAACTTACTGAATTCACTTTTCAGTTATAGATTTTTTTTTAGATTCCTTTGGATTTTCTAGGCACACATTCATGACATCCTCAAGTAAAAGCAGTTTCATTTCTTCTTTTCCAATCCACATGCTTTCCCTCTCTTTTTCTTACCTTACTGTGGCGGTGAGATCTTCCAGTACAATGTTAAGCATGAGCAAGGCAATGGGATTGCCCTGTTCCCAATCCTAGAGGGAAAGAATTGAGCCTTTCACCATACTTAGGTATCATGTCAACTATGATTTCATTGTTTTTACTTATCCCTTTTCAAACTGAGGAAGTTCCTTCTCTTTTTGGTGTGCTAGCAGTTTTTGTCTTGCGTGGACACTGAATTTTGTCAGTTTGCATTTTCTGCATCAACTAATACATCCACATGATTTTCTTCTTCACCCTGTTGATATGGTAGGTACATAGAGCTTTTTTCCTTTTCTTTTTTTAAAAAAAAAATATGAAACGCTTCACAAATTTGTGTGTCATACTCGCCACACTAATCTTCTCTGTATCATTCCAATTTAAGTATATGTGCTGCCAAAGCGAGCACCGTAGATTTTTGAATGTGAAAAAAAAAACCTTGCATTTCTGAAATAAACTCAACTTGATTGTGTTGTATTTTTATACATATCGCTTGGTTCATTCATTAATATTGATTTAGGGTTTAGGGACCTATGTTTTCTTCCTCTTAAAAACCCTTTAAGCTTTCATATTATGGTTATGTTGCTTTATATAGTGAGCTGAGAAGTTTTCCCTCTTTATCTTCTGAAAAAAAATTCAAACACAGGTGTTTGGTTTTTCATAGATGAAGGCATCTTAGATGGTGGTTTCTCTCTGGGAAGGTTTTGAATTATGGATTCACTGTCTTCAATAATTTTAGAACTACTCAGATTTTTACATCTTCTTGTCTCAGTTTTGATAAGCTGTATTTTTCAAGGAATGTCTCCATTTCATATAAATGTATCAACATAAAATTTTCAAATTTATTGGCAGTTTGTAGTAATGGTAATGAAAAACTTTTGTTTCTGTGTAACTTCTTTTTTTATTCTTATCAATATTGCCTGTAATTTACTAATTTTATAAGCCTTTTTAAAGGGCCAGTTTTGTATTTATTGATCCTCTCTATTTTGTTTGTTTTCTGTCTTTATTTTTTGTTCCTATCTTTATAATTTCCTATGTTCTATTTGGGGGGTTAACTTATTATTTTTCTATTTTTGAGGAAGAACCCTTTTTTATTTTCACTCTTTTTCTTTTTCTTATCTATATAAGAGCTATAGAGACATAAAGTTCCCTCCAATCATTGCTTTATTTGAATCCCATAATTATTTTTAGTAAGACTTCCATTGAACTATGACACATATAGAGAAAAATGCAGAAGCATGCATGTTCTGTTCTAAGCATTTACCAAAGCAAATGCAATCACTAGCCACTGTCTCCTCAGTGGATTTCTAAATATAGATTATTTTTGTATATAATTGAGATTTATATAAATGGAATCTTACAATATGAATTCTTTTGTGTCCAGTTTTTTTTTACTCCAAACAAGTATGTGAAATTCATCCATGTTGTGTGTAGCAATAATTTGCTTATTCTCACTACTGTTTATTAAACATTAAAAATACATATACCACAATTTATATAGTCATTCTACAGTTTCCAATTTTTTGTCTATTACGAAGATTGCTGGTATGAGCATGCTGGGCAAATCTTTTGATGGACATATTTAAAAACTTCTGTTGTGTTTATATATAAGAATTGAATTTCTTTTTCTACCTCCTTAAAATGGAGACTTAAGTCCTTCGTTTTCAGGCTTCTCTTTCCTAATGTGCATATACAACCACAAATTTCCTTCAACTCTTGGCTTTAGCTATAGCCAACACATATTCTATCATTTACTTCAAGATTTCTTTTTCTTTCCACTGTAACTTCTTCCTTGTCCCTTGGGTTATTTAGAATAATATTACTTGATCTCTACACACATAGGACTTTGAAGTCGTCGTTTTGTCACTGCTTTTTGGTTTTATGCTTCTGTGGACAGAGAACATGCTCTGTATAATTTCAATCTTTGGAAGTATGCTAAAATTTGTTTTGTAGCACAAAATATGATATTGGTAAGATTCTATTAGTACTTACAAATATATACATTCTGCAGTGTGCTATACGTGTCAACTGGATTGCATTTATTAATATGTTATTCAAATCTTATCCTTAAATGGATTTTTGCTTATCTACTTTATTAATTAAAGAAAACTTTGAAAATCTCCCCACTGATTTATCTTTCCTCTTACTTTTGTTAGGTTTTACTTTATATATTTTAAAGTTATTATTTCAGTGGATGCATACAAATTTAGAATTGTTATATCATCATAATGAATTGAACCTGTTCTCATTCTAAGACATCCCTCCCTACATCTTATAATTTTGTCTTAAAGTCATGTTTGATATTAAGTAGTCACAAAAACATTCTTTCAATTAGTGTTTGCATAGTACACATTTGTCCATCATTTCACTTTCAAACTTTTTGCCTCCTGTGTTTCTTATAGATCTCCTAAAATTGAATATATTGAGCCTGTTTTACAACCCAGTTTGAAAACTCTACCTTTTAATTAGAATACTTAGTCCATTTATATTGAGATAATTACTGATAAATGTTGGTCTAAATTTACAATATCACTAAGTGATTTATATTTGTCCTGCTAATTTTAAGTTCCAATTTGTCACTTTTTCTTTATTCTGCTGGATTAGTAATTTCATTCTTTCTTCACCAGTTTTCAAGTATCAGTTCTTTCAGTTACGCAAATTATAACTGTCTCCTTAATTCATGAAATGTAATGCTAATTACTACACTAAGCTTAATCTGGGAAAGTCAATATGGGTAAATCATTCTGATAACCTTTACCCAAGTCTTAGTTTGTAGTTTTGCCTTGATTAACTTATATTTTCTCCTATGTCGCTTTGTAATAATTTAAAATGAAAAGGAAAGAGATTAATTATTCTAGTTCATCAGGCACTACATGAGGAAATTTCACAAACATTAATTCATGTAAAGGGTACAAGTACTCTGTATTATATATTCTATTATTATGACTTTGAAGATGAAAAAGTTAAAACAGAAATTCTTGCAAGATAGCAGGGGTTTGAGTTTCTTTTTCCAAAGTCAAGCTTGGCATTCCTTCCACTGCTCAAGAGCTACTGCCCTGAAATAGAAGGACGGGACCCACAAGCCATGGAAGGTGTGCAGCTTCTCCACTCTCAGCAGCTCCCCCAGCAAACTCCCCCAGGAAGAAGTGGTCCCAAAGATAGCTTCACCTTTTGGGGCTTCAGTCCTATGCACTGACGGTTTAAATTTTCTGAAGGACAGCATAACTGGGAACTTGCATCCTCCTACTCAGGGAAACTTAGAAGATAAAAAAACTCAGGTAGGAAAGGAATTAAACTTATAGAACTGTACATTAAAATAAGTGAATTTTAATGCATGTGATAGTCCTCAGCAAAAAAATCATAGAAAAAAGTAAATTTAAGATCTCCTGTATTCATTTCTTATAGCTGCTATAACAAGTTAAGACAAATTTATTAGCTTAAAAAAAATAGAAATCTATTTTCTCACAGTTCTGGAGGACAGATGTCCAAAATCAATCCCACAGGGCCAAAATCAAGGTGTCAGAATGACCACATTCTCTCCCGAGGCTCTGGGGAAGAAGAATCCATTCCTTGACTCTTCCAGTTTCTGGTGGCTGCTGACATTCCTTGGCTTGTGGCCTCATCACTCCAATCTCTCCCTCTAGTCACAATGCCTTTTCCTCTTCTGCCTATACCAAATCTCCTTTTGCCTCCCTCTTACAAGGATACATTTGATAGTATTTAGGGTCCGCAAGTATAATCCAAGGAAATCTCCCCATTTAAAGATACTGCAAAGACTCTTTTTTCATAGACGTACAATTTATAGGTTCCAGAGAGTAGGACCTGATATCTTTGGGGACCATTATCAACCTCCCACACTTGCAGAGTAAAAGCCAAATTCTCAAATTTTCTACAAGGTTCTCCTGCTCCAGTCCTTGCTTTTTATCTCCCTGACATTATCTCCTGCACATCTCCCCCTCAATCCATTTGCATCACGCCAGCCTTCTTCCTGTTTCTTGAACACGTTAGACACCCTCTTCCTCAAGCTTTTTCAGTAGCAGCCTGGGGGTCTCTTTCCCCACCATGGAGCTCTTTCTCACTTGCTCTCATCTTCACTCAACTGCTACCTTCTTTTTTTTCTACCTTCTCTGTATATAAAGTCAAGCATCTTTAAATATTTTTTTATTAATTAAAAAAATTACCAACAAACAAAACAATAAGATATCATTCCATTCTACACATATAATCAGTAATTCTTAATATCATCACATAGTTGCATATTCATCATTTCTTAGAACATTTGGATCGATTTAGAAAAAGAAATAAAAAGACAGCAGAAGAAGAAATAAAAGATAATAGAGGAAAAAAAAGTTATACATACCATACCCCTTACCCCTCACTTTCATTTACCACTAGCATTTCAAACTAATTTATTTTAACATTTGTTCCCCTTATTATTTATTTTTTTTCCATATGTTACCTTCTTGATGAGGCCCCCCTGGTCACTGAATAAAGTTACCTCCTCCCTGTCCTGCCGCCCCCCAAAAAACTCCCACTTCCCTTTTCCTGTTTTAATTTCATCCTTCGATCTTTATTATCTCATACAATATGTTTTTTTCTGGATTTCCCCCTAGAATGTAAAGTTTTTGAGGGCAGACACTTCTGTTTTGTTTAGTGCCGAATCCCCGGTGTCTGAAATAACCCCTGTCCCATAAGAGGTGATAAATATTTTGGAATGAGTAAAATTAGCTTTCCTATCCATTTACTTTTTCTCTGGGATTTTGAATCAATTAAAATCTTCCTAAAATATTCAAGATTCACTATCAACTTCCTATTAAAATGCTGAGATTCTTTCCACATATTCTCTGTCTTCCTGTCTTACACCAATTCCTGAATGCAGGGAGTCACTAAACTCCAGAGAACAGAGAAAGGGAGCCTTAATTTTAAAATCCAAGGTCATTTTTGATGTCTCCCATTTGCAACTTTTGCACTTCTTGATTTTGTCTGAATTCCCAGACTGTAGTCTGGGCTTTTGTAGACCTAAAGAAGGTTCACATTCTTCTCAGTAGTAACCAACTCCTGCAGCCCAGACTGGCTTCCCTGTGAACCTTTCTATTCCTGTCCCTGGGATGCTCCTCCCCTACCATCAGACCAACAGTAACTTCTCGACAGATTCAGCCTATTTAATAAGCCCCCTTCTGCCTCTGCTTACCAAGCTACTTCCCCATGTTGGATAGTAAAGGATTACTTTAAGAAACCCACAGTTCCAGGAGGACATTAATGGACACTTAGGTTATGATTGCACAACTCTGTGAATATAGTAAAGATCATCAAGTTCTGCACTTCAAATGGGTGAATTTTATGCTATGTGAATATTATTTCAAAAGAGATGTTATTTTTTAAAACTAAGTTATGTATACTCTCTTTTTTGTCTCCTCAAGTATCCAACTACTGTTGTTCTGATAGTTTGATTCCAAGCACTTCATTTATTCATTCAATAGATATTTATTGAGTGCCTACTATTTATCAGATACCATGCTAGGCACTGGGGATATACAGAGAACAAAGGAGTCTAGGCCCCTTTTTCTACATTTTATAATCTCATAAAAATAAATTCGAACAAGTGATAATAAATGGAAGGAAATGGGTGTTCTCAGAGGTCATGTACACAGTTCCCTGCTTAAGAGTAGCAGTTGCTAAGAAGTAGTAGTTACCTTGGTAATTATATAGTAGTTACTCAATAAAGGCTGAGAAAAAAATTGGCTGCTCATATACATAATCCTGACACTTTTTTTCTCTCCTCAGATCTCAATGATCTCCACACAGACACCCAGAGACTTTCTCAACCTTCAAGATTCGATATGCATACTCTACATGCCCAGAAAAGACCTTCAGGCACACACAGTCTTTCTCGTGGCCCATATATAACTCCTTTTCCACAAAGTCTTAGGTGTCCTTTGAAAATTCCCGTTATTTGAAGAAGGACATGTTTTCAGAAGATAATTCCCTTTCAATATTACCCAAACATCAAGCTCAGTAGTTCTTACATTATTGCACAAGCCAAATCCTAATTATTTGGCATGAGTTATTTCTTTCTGGCACTATGTTTCGAAATATAGCATTGACTTCTTGTTTAAGTGCTGAAAATATACGTTCTCAACACAATCATCTTGAAACAGAATCTTTCACTTCAAAGAGGATTGAGAGAGCAGAGGATTCATGAACCGAATCCTTCTAGAACAAATGCAGCATTTAGAGAATTGACACCGTTTTCAAACACTGCAACCAGGGTGCCACTAAGTCATATCATCCCACTTCAGTCTGTGTGGAAAATCATACTGAAGCTTCCTGTCACCTCTCTAGTTGTACTCAGCTTCGTTCCCTTATTTGTGAACCCCCTGCAGTCAGTTTGGGGCTTTTTTTTTTTCTTTTTTTTTTTTTTGGCTTCTTCTCATCTCTCAGCTGGAAGATGGAAATCAATAAACAGATGCTTAACAAAACCCTCAAGAAATTGATTACAATCTGTCTTGTGGTCTGCTCTACCCAGCAAGAGTGCATGATAGTTTAGACATTAAAAGAGGCAGCTGTTTTGTAGTAGTAAAACCCCTGGAACTGGGATCCAAAAACCTACGTTTGAGTTCTGCCTCAGCAAACCACTCCTCTCTGGGTCTCAATGAAAGAATTCGGTAATCTGTAAACACTTTGCTAATATGGTTTTATCATTCGGGTATATTAATAATTCAATATGTTTTCATTTTATTTCAGGCTGAGTTTTCCAGACACAGTATTATAGGCACAGAATTACCAGTAAATGTTCACATTTAAAGTTGGACTACTAGATCACAAAGAGGAGACTGCTTTCTGAGACCCAAAAACTTCTCTTCAATCTGATGCATCCTCTGCCCTTCTCAGTCCAGTTTACTCCCTGCTGCTGCCCTCACCTTTCTCTCTTCTTCATTCTGGTCTCCATGTTTGTACCCATGCCAGATAAGCCTTTCCTCCTCCTTCTTACCTACTTCAAAGACCAAAATAGATCCTGCATAATCCATAGTGCCATTTTTAGCTTCTCAAAAAGCATAGTTCTTTCCTTTCTCTAATGTTTTTGACAGAAGCACCATACAGCTATCATACCTATTTTTTTCAACTTGCCTCCTTTTTGTGTCTAGTCTTCCAGCAACAGCAGATTAGGCTTCTCTTGAAGGGACTGGTAGAGGTCAGCTAGGATGAGATTGTAGAAAGTTCTAGAGTTCCAGACACCTACAAGAATTTTGGATATATTAAAAGATTTTAAGTAGAGGAGTGGTACATCAGAGCTCCTGTGCTCAGGAACACCAGCCAGGAGGCCACTGCAATAGTCTAAGCATGAGATCGTGAGGACAGCTAGAACCTTGGCAGTCAAATTAAGGAGAGCTTAAAGATGGAAATGCCAGGCCCTCCAGCATGACTAATGTCCTGTGTGTTCATCATCCTCCACCAATCCTGCTCCTATTCTATGCTCCCTAACTCAAGGACTGAGGCTTTGTCCTCCCAGTCACACAGGACAGAGCCCAGGAGCCCTCCTGCACACTTCCTACTCCCTCACTCGTTATCTGAGCAAATCCCTAAAACACACCAATTCAGCCTTCTAGATTGCATCTTCCACTTCCTCCACTTCTTTCCAACCATACCACAATCACCTGGAACCATCCCTTCAGCTTCTACAACCTGAATTATTCCTACATCCTATGCCTACCCCCAAGCCGACACCTCGACACCTCCCATCCATCCTCCAACTCTGTGTCTTGTGGATCTGTCTGAACAGCTACTCTATTTCGTTTTCAGGTTTAAAACATGTCAATCATCCCTCAATGCTCACAATGTTAATTCCCAAATGCTTTGGTATGGTTTGCAATGTCCACTATGATCTGACCCTTTGCCAAACTCTCCAGGCACCTCCTTGCCTCTCTACGCTCTTGGCCCCCAGAACTTCAGACAATTTTAAATGGGCTCCAATGCTGCACACCTCTAGGTCTTTGTTCACGCTTTCTCTTTCCCCTTTCCTCTTTTCTTCCTCTCAAAATTACCCTTGTTCTTCCACTATTCAAGGAAATTTTCATCCTTGGTTAGAAATATTATGTGGCCCTTCCCTGTACTCCCAGATGATTATTATGACACTTGCTGGTGTCACAGAACACAATAAATTATAATAATTTCTATGTCACCCTGAGATTCTTGAGGATAAAGACTGAGACTTTTATCCTGTTATCTTTAGCACCTATTACAATTTCAAAGCTTATGGCACAGTAAATGTTGAATGACTCAACAAATCAATGATTGAGTGAGATGGCACCCAAAATGGAAAGGTGAAAATGAGCTGAATGCCAAACATATAAAGACCCAAACGTTCACATCTTGAACGAGGTCTGAGTTTTTCCTTAAGTGAGTTCTAGGCCTAAATCAAAGGTGGGGACTGCTGCTAAAACCAATCATTTCGAAGGAAATTAGAGCCTGAATTGGTCAAGTCAAACTTCTGAACTCATGAGTGCTGCTGATTTTGAAGGACTAGCAAAGTGCTGCAGTGAGCTTGGTCTACTGGTCACTGTTGTATAACCAAAAAAAAATAAATCACAGGCTTGTTATCAGAAACCCTCAGTTTATTCCTGACCCTGCCTATTACTAGCTTATTGATTCTGTGACTAAACTTCACCTTTAAACGGAGAGGGTATTCGTGATCAAATTACAGAACTGGTAAGAAGTTTAAATGTGATAAGGCGCCTAGCAGAGTGCCTGATTCTGAGCGCTTAATAAATAGAAACTATAATAATCATTACCATCATGTGAGAATTTCAGGGACAGTAAATACTTTGCATGCATTTGCTTTTAAGGAGTCTGGATAGTTTCAGGAGCATTAAGTTCTGAATGAACCAGATTCTGCAGAGCATACTGGCTCAGTCTTAACACATATGAGAACTCTGTAAGTCTTGGTTGGCTGGACAAAAGTCTGCAGGATGAGAAATATAGAGGGAACAGAGGATTTCAACAAACCAATGTTGGTCTCACCTGTACTAGTCGCCAGTTATACTGCTACAACTATATGCGAGGTGCCTTAAATGCATTGTCGCTTTAGTCTTTTCCACAATTATTATCCCCATTTTATAAAAGAAACTAATGTTCAAATAAATGCCCAGAGTGGCAAAACCAAAACTTGAACCTGGTTTATTTGTTCCCAAACCCATGCTTTTTCTGCTCATGCTACTTCCTTACTGAGTTTCACTGTGAAGTTCGTAGAACACGAAGCATTTTCATATACGTGATGTCTTTTGACCCTACTGTGGTAGTCAGTTGTCAACTTGGCCAGGTGAAGGCACCTAGTTCTGGTACTGTGGGCATGAGCCAATGGTACGTGAACCTCATCTGTTGCTGATTAAATCTGCAGTCGGCTAGGAGGTATGCCTGCTGCAATGAGTGATGTTTGATTTAATTGGCTGGTGCTTAAATGAGAGAGCGCAACATAGCACAGCCCAAGCAGCTCAGCATACCTCATCTCAGCACTCACAGCTCAGCCCAGGCCTTTGGAGATGCAGAAAGAAAATACCCCAGGGAAAGTTTTTGGAACCCAGAGACCTGGAGAGAAGGCCAGCAGAGCTCACCCTGTGCCTTCGCACATAAGAAAGAACCTCAGATGAAAGTTAATGGCCTTTCCTCTGAAGAACTAATGAAATAAATCCCCTTGTATTAAAAGTCAACCCATCTCTGGTGTGTTACATTCTGGCAGCTAGCAAACTAGAACACCTACCAAAGTCTCTGTGAAATAACCAAATAAAACACCTGAGATTTGGGAAATTTAAGTGACTTTCTTAAGGTCACAAAACAAGTCAACAGTCACCAGAAACCCAAACTCTTATCTTCTGATTCAGCTCTACTATGCTTTCCTATAATGGAGTATCTACCATCTGTCCTGACTAAAGAGCGCAGAAATAATAAGATAATTGCTTCTTCCAAACCTAGACATAAACTGACATAAAACTTCCTCCTGGTGGAATTGTTATAGAAGCTACACTTTTTTGAGAAAAAGATTATAAAACATTATATATCAATTTCTTGCCAACTTCTTCCTAGTATTAGGAGAAATTAACTCATGATTAACTATGATTAACTGCTCATAGATCAAGAAGCTGTAATATTTTAAAGTGAATTTTATATATTCAGAAGATGGAATGTTCTTTAAAACTACAGAGACTTGGATGAAAGTGTAAACACATGTTAAATGCAGTTTTTGTGAGCCTTGTTATATTAAGTGAATTTAAAAATCTAATATTCAAAGACAGAATCTATTCCATTTGTTTCAAAAAATTTATCAAACATCTATCAGATGCCTACTGTCATAGGCAGGGTGATATAAAGATGAACATCAAAGCTATACCCTCAAATAGTTTCTCCTCAATTAAGAAAAATTGACCTGTAAACAAATGAGTGTAATTAATTTTAAGCTTCATTTGCCTCTATTGCCATGCTAGAAGGAACTGCATAAAAGGCAGTTTTGGGCAGAGATCCAAATAGACTCCAGAGAATAAGTGACATTTAAAATGAATCTTGTAAAAAGGATAGGTATTACCAGATGGCCAAGGGACTATACATGTCTATTAGTGAGTCAAAGAACATTATAGCTTCTTTTGTCCTTGGAACTCAAGTAGTGTCATGGAACTAGGATGGGTAAAGTAAGACTGAGGGAAACTCATATCAAGAGCCTGAACTACGTTCAGACAGATGATGATGTGTCTAATAAATATTAATAGGATTTGAGGCCTAGCTATATGTAAGTGTAAAATAGAAAGTTTTCAGCTTTAGTGGCTCGATGATGTCACTAACTGAGATAGGGATTGGAAAGTCTATGTTGCAACCATATGGTGAAAGGAAGTAAGCAATCGGATAAATGAGATAGTATCTCAAAAATAGGCCCAGCCTGGAGATACAAGTAAGGAGCCATCACATTTGGTTGGTTGATAAATGGATAAATGAATGTTATTCATGAATAGATGGCATTACCCAGAGAGGGTATACAGAGTGAGAAAACAAAAAGAGCCAAGACCAAAGTGCTAAGTACCAACGTGTAAGATATTACATAAGTTTTAGAAAGAATAAAAGAAATCTAGGAAGGAGCACAAAGAGAAAAGATCAAAAAGGTAAAAGGAAATTAAGAGAGGATGTCTTAAAAGCCAAGGGAAGCAAGAGCTTCAAAGGAAAGGAGAGAATAGTCAATAGCTCTGAATGCCACACCTTTGTAGAAACAAGGCTTTTACAGAAGAGAATTAAAGATACCAATTAATAGATAAAAAGATGATGCAAACTTGCACTAAGTTAAGAACAAAGGAATGATGAGGATGAGAAGAACTAAAGGGACTTAAAGAGTTAATGACATATGGTGTTTTGAAGCTGCATGTACCCGAGAAAAACATGTTCTTAAACCTAATCCATTCCTGTGGGTGTACACCACTGTAAGTAAGACACTTGGATGAAATCACTTCAGTTAAAGTGTGGCCCAGTCCAATCAGGATGGGTCCTAATCCTATTACTGGAATCCTTTATAAATGTAATGAAACTCAGTCAGAGAGAGAATACCACAGGGAACAGCCAGAAGATGAAATTCAATAGAAACCGGAAGAGAACAGAGAAACCAGAAGAGGCTGCCATGGCATTGCCATGTGACAGAGGAACTAAGGGCCAAGGATCACCAGCAGCCAGCACCAGAATGCCAGTCACTGGGAAGGAAGCATCACTTGATGAGACCTTGATTTGGAATTTTTTTCCCAGCCTCAAACCGTGGGTAAATAAATTCCATTGTTTAACCTGACTCATTTCATAGTATTTGATTGAACAATCAGGGAAACAAATAGATTGTAGCACTATGAGAGAGGGGTGCTTCTATTACACATACTGAAAATGTGAAAGCAGCTTTGGAATTGGGTAATGGGTAAAGGCTAGAAGAACTGTGAAGGCCAAAAGTGAGTGACAGTTTGAATTATCTTAGAGACTATATAATTTGTCATCAACAGAATGTTGGTAGAAATATGGACATGGAAAGTAGTTCCAGTGATGCCTTAGAAGGAAATGATAATTGTGTTATTAGAAACTGGGGGAAAGGTAATCTTGTAAAGTGGTAGAGAACTTGGTGAAATTGAGTCCTGATGTCTGTGGATGGCAAAACTTGAAAGTGATGAACCTGGATATTTAGCTGAGATTTCCAAACTAAGTGTGGAAGGTGTAGCCTGGTTTCTCCAAAGGCAAAATACAGACATAAAAGGGAAAGGAAAGAAACCTCATACCCTTCAAGAGGGAATGAAGAGATAGAGGGATAAAGAGCATTAATTTAGTTCAACATTTCAAGTTTCAAAGCAACTCTTGTGATAACTACTATACGATTCTGGGAGAAGATAGCTGAAATGAAGGAGAAAATTATTGGAATTGATGGGGTCAGGATCTGAGGATAAGATAGATAATCCTGTTTGGTATAGAATTTATTGCAGATGACAATAGGAATTGGGAAAGAGGTTAGAATTATGGCCAGAGGCAAAGCCTTGATGAGCATAAGGGAGTGACCAGGAGTACAGAAGATGAGAGCTGTTCAGAGCTAATTATACGATATAACCAAATATCACAAGCCTTATACATTGAGATGTTTTTATAAAAGGCAGAAAGGAAGAGCAATGGTTTATATGCGAAAATGGCAGAAGAAAACAATATTGATTAGAACTCAAGACCTGAAAGCTGAGCCAAGTTTCAGTCAAGGTCAAGAAATGTAATGAGAGTTACAATGAGAATTTGAGGAAAAAGAGACTGTGGAAAGGCTGGGAGGTAGAACCAGATGAAAGTAAGCATGGAGGCTAATGAGAACGGCAGTATTTAAAAAAAGCAAGCTGAGGATGGAGTCCTTGCCTTTTACACATATGTCTATGATGAAAGGAAAAATTCACTTTAGAAACTACTGGTATCAAGTTTCAAAATGGGCATGGGATGTCTGAGGCCTGACGAGGCGGCAGTCTTCTATTACTAGAATTAGATGCTGAAGCATTGCTTAGGTACTTCTAAAATGGGTCTGTAGTCACGAGGAGCAATCTTGGAAGTAACCCTACCTACTTACATAGTAGAATGACATAGTTCCTCAGATAGGTGACCTCCTCCAGGAATCCTGACTTAATGTGTTTTCTGCGACCCTTCCACAGCACTTAGAAATGTTCTCTATTTCAGCTTTTATATTCCTACCTTTTTAAAGGAAGTTGTTCATTTATCTGGGTGTTACCTTTCTTGAGAAATGAGGTAGGAAGCAAGGATAAAGCAGCAGGTAGAGGGGCCCTGGTCATAACACACAACTGTTAACACAAAGGCAGACTTTCACCATCATAAGGTATGAAATTATGCAGACTGACAGTAGGAATTGGGACAGAGATGAAAACTAAGGCCAGGTTCAAAAGTCTCTGATGACGAAGTTTAGGAAATTACAGTTTATTTCCCTTCCCTGGAAAAGGGAAACGAGACTTACTGAAGGTTACTTTTACAATAGTAGGAAGAGTGTGACAGCAACTATAGAATATTCAGAAGCTCAATTTCCTTACTAGTAAGATGGAAATTATAAAATGTACACTGCAGGGATGTTTTGAGGATTAGATAAAATAATACATATGAAAGTGCTTAGCATGCTGCTGGACAGGTTGTTGATAACTGAATCTGATAATATGGAGAGTATATTTTATATAACTGTTCTCTTCATACTTCATTTCAGTCTTACAGATGGCCAATGACTTGAAATGGTTTTTGTTGGAGGCTGATATGTCAAAACTCACTGCCCATTCAATTCTCTTTTAACAGTCCAAATTAGTCTTTATCTCTATATATTAAATCTGAACCTGTAGTTCTCTCTAGCTGAGAATTGTATCATTCATTCCCAAGATTAGCATATAAATGCTAGCATATATAACACAACCCATATGCATATATTAAACTATGCATGCATGTCACGGTAGGAAATTAATTTCCCCTCTATTACCCTAAACTCATTTCATTGCTTGTTTTCAATTTGCTTTGTTCATTGGATTTTTAAACCAATTTACCGATGTGTCACCATTATTCTAGAAAGTAAAAGGCTTAAAAATATACTATTTTTCTTTAGGATGAGAATAAACTTGCATCTAAAGAGTTTTTGTGAAGATTCAAAGGGATCGTGTAACTGTATAATCCAATACGTACCACATGAAAAGAATGACTTCTTCTCTTGATATCGAGGTAGAATAGCAAGAAAAGCATGCGTTTGGGTCCCTGAAAAACATGGGTGAAAATCAGGGCTTTACCCTTTATCAGCTGAGGATTGTTGGTCAAAGTATTCAATTCCTCTAAGCCTTAATCTTTCATCCATTAGTATGGGGATGATAATACTGACTTCATAGGCTTATTGTGAAATTGAAATGAGACAACATACGGAAAGAATCTGGCACAGTGTATAACACAGCATAGTTGCTCAACAAACTTTCTTCTTAAGTCTATGTGGACATTCTATCTGAATATTTTTTCAAATATTTTGAAGAATTTTCATTTTCTCTTTGAACCTCCTGTTTTTGTGAGGAGGAGTAAATTGCATTTCTGTGTAGTCTTCTCCCTGATAGAAGAGAAATGACAACCTTGCCGGGGTTCATATTGGTTCTTGAGCTTAAACCATTTCTGAAAAGCATCCTGTAGAGCCTTCATTATTCCTCCTACTTTATTCCCTTTAATAAATACCAATACATCAGGATAGTAATTTTCACTTCCACAAAATGCTTTAAAAAATTTCATCTTATAATACTCAAATGATATTGAGGAATGAGATAGGATGTGCATTATCATCTCCACTCTAAAGCCGAGGAGTCCGAGGATCAGAAATGAATTCACCAAAGCCTGTAAGTGGCAGAGCTCAGATTTTAAGTGATTTCCTAAATCCAAAGTCCATTTTTTTTCAGAGTTAGGATGGCAGAATCCAAATTAAAATTATATCTCCAAATTCAAGTTTCATGGATTGTTCTATTGGATCATAGCTGCCTCACATCAGTTAAGAATATTTTCAACCTTGTGTCTGATGCTACTTTTGTCCAGCGTTTGGACAGATGAGTAAAAAAAAAAAATGAGAATAAAAAAATAAATAAATAAATAATAGGGGAGATATTTGGTAGATTGAAATATGAGCAGACAATGGGGGGGGCATAGGGGTATGAGATGCATGAATTTTTTTCTTTTTTCTTTTTATTTCTTTTTCTGGAATGATACAAATGTTCTAAAAATGATCATGGTGATGAACACACAGCTATGTGATGATATTGTGAGCCACTGATTGCATACCATGTATGGACTGTATGTGTGAAGACTTTTCAATAAAAGTATTTTTAAAAAAGAATATTTTCCATGTTAATTTTCCCGAAATGACACCACTAAAATCATCAGTCAATCTAATGCAATTCTGACACATAGTTATAAAATCCCCAGAAAGTTAAAAATGGAAAGACCTATTAAAATCAACTAGTCCAAACTTAGGGCAAAGAATCAAGACCAAGAAGTATTAGGAGACTTGTTCAAATTATATTTTTTATTAATGGCAAGCCAGAACCAGGCATTGTTCTGTGACTTCTGATCCAAAGTCCTTTTCAACCCTTCTGTACTGGTCTAGCAAACAAGGACAACAAGAACAATACTGAATTTCTTTTGTTTCTATATCAAAATCCTTATTTCCTTAGGATTCCTAAAACAAGTATGTCTCCTATTAACTTACAATCAGATGGTTAATAGGAAAATCAGACATTTCATTTAAATCTCTTTCATTCTTAAATCCCTTTTAAGATTTTTCACTATGTAAAGAAGTACTGTTCATTCAAACATATCACATTCATTCCTTAAATCCAGATTGAAATAAATACCTCACTTGAATTAGAAAGAAAAAAGAGAGCAAGTTCCTGTCATTTCTAATAAAATAATTTGCTTGAAGCAAGTTTCACATTAAAAGTGAAAACGGGAGCACTTTGCCTTTTTCCACAAGTGATGTTAACTTTTCCCAATTATTCTGCCAACCCAAGTGTATTAACTAGACACATTTGACACCGTCATGATACTGGATTATAACTAGAACTGTGGACACATCAGAATCAGTTACAATATTCCCAGCTTAGCAATTATTTTCCTTTCTTTTCACTTTCCTATGAGATCAATACAGCATCAACCCAAGCATAAAAAATCTTTCTGTTTTACCTGCATCTGTGAAATACTAATTCATAGAATTGTCCTTGCGACAGTTATTTCCCTGTGCTTGGAGAAAGTTTCTGGGGTCTGACATACAACTATCTCTCTTACATTTGGGAACTTCAAACTTTAGAATTGGCTTAACAAAAAAAATGAAAATAAAGTTATAAGTTATCATATTACTTTCCTAGCTACAGAATAAATGAAGAAAAGCATGGGCTTTCAAATCAGATATGCCCAAGTTTAAACCTTGACAACTCCACATAAAAACTCTGTGACCCTGGATAAACCTTAACTTCCACATCTGTAGCCAATGAATAACAAAACTTACTCTACAGAGAAGTTGCAATTATTAAAACAGATTTGTAAGTACTTAATGCAATATTTGACACAGTACTTATTCAAGAAAAGCTGTACTAAAATAATGGTAATGAGAAATTAACATGCCAAAGACGATACTCACTAAATTGTAAATACTGAAGTCAGGTTATACAGCCCATTTTTATCACTTTTTCCCAAATTGGGGGTAAATCATTCCAAAGAATGGAGTGCATAATGAGGTTATTTTGCCCCTATTGGTTTATTCATTCATTCAATAATAATTTAATGAAAGCCTACCATGAACCAGGCACTTTTGAAGCTACAGAAGATGACGAAGTTATTACCCTCATGAAGCTCCTAAATGTACAATAAAAAGAAAAAATTAAGAGACAGAAAATGATGAGTGGGGATGTCTTATTTGGGTTTTGTCAAAAGAAAACCCTGAGACAGGAATTTGAGTAAAAGTAATTTATTTGGTAGGTAGTCCCAGGAGGTAGGTAAAGGGATTGTGAAGTGAGACAGAGAGCAGAGAAGAGCCAAAAAATAATGCCTTGATGAGTGGATTATATCGTAGGCAACTGAAGAAAAATCCCATTGTAGACCCTCAGAGAGACAGCATAGCATGTTTCTCAGAAATGTCCCACTGATTGCTGAGAAAGGTGGGGTATGTATCAACCAAATCCAGTTCATAATTCATTGAGTAGTACTCGTTGGGGTACTAACTCCATGATATTTTCAGACCAACCCAACCACAGGTCTCTTTCCACAGAGAGATATATGTGTTTTAGGTAGCAAATTGTCTATGTATATAGGAAACCATCCACCAAGGCTCCCGGAGACTAGGTGACTGAGAAGTTATGGGTGGGGCTCCACAGCATTTTCTAAAGAGGGTCTGCCATTTCAGATAGTATGGCCAAGTCCTTTCTGGGTCATTGAACTGTAAGAAGAGATGCAAATAAAGTAAGGAGCCATGCCAAGGTCTAGGTATAGATCATTCCATGCAAAGGGAAAACCAAATTAAAAGGCCTCGAGGCAGAAACAAGCTTGGTTTATTCAAGGAGCAACATGAAAGTCTGGGTGATTGGAATAAAATAAGAGAGCAGAGAGTGATAAGACATGAGACTCGGAGATGATCTGATAAGGCCAGATCATGGAGGCCTAGTAAGCCTGGTAAGAGGCTGCATTTTATTCTACATGAGCTGAAAATCCACTAAGGCTTGGGCAGAAAAGTGATGTGATTCAACCTACATTTTAAAAGAATTATTCCGCCTGCTACTTGGGAAACAGACTATAGGGAGGTAATAGTTAAAAAGAGGGAGACCATTTAGGAGGTTAATGCAATATTCTAGAAGGAAGAAGTTAGTGTGGTGGAAATTGTGAGAAAGGAATAGATTTGGGGTATATTTTATGAAGTAAAGCCATCTTTCTAAAGAGAGATGAGTCAAGGGTGGGTGAACAAGAGAAGTGTCGAGAAGGGTTCCCATACCATCAAAGTCAGAAGTATCCTTTTCAAAATTAGTCATAAAACTAAAAAACAAAAGAAGAACTTGAGGTCTTTGATAAATTGAGGATGTAGCCCATTTTTTGCCCATACCAAGCACTGTAAATTATAAAGGGAAAAACAGGGTATGAAATACAAATGGAAGAGTCACATCATGGTGTGACAGCTATCTCTCCAGATTAATGACACAGAAGAAAATGCTGCCTTATTCCTAAATCATGGGAACCTGGAGGTGAAACCAGATGAGGAAGTCACCCATACTCAGTGGGTACCATGGGAATGGAAGCGGTCTACCCTGGAGGAAAGGTATATATTATCACTGGCATGCATTAGAATTGCTGGCCCATCATCATAATAAAAAGCAGACACCTTTTATGGTCACTTTTATTATGGTTTATACATTCTTACAGACAATATACACTTTTATTGCCTATACCGTGAGCAGACTGCTCCTATCAATTCTCCGTTGTAACCACAACAGCACCAGAAAGTGGAATGAGTATAATGAGATGATAATAACAGCTAAGCTTTATAACATGCTGTGTTCCAGAAGTTCTAAGTGTTTCACATTTTTTACATACACTATCTCATTAATGCGTAAAAATGATGCTACATAGTAGATCCTGTGATTATTCCCATTTTACAAATGAGAAACGTAGGGTTAGGAAGTTTAAGAAATTTGACCAATGCCTCACAAGTGCCAAATGACAGGGCCAAGGACTCAAGCCCAGTTCTGACTAACTCCAAAATCCAAGCTCTTCACCACTACTTATTCCATTTAGACGATTACAGCATGTTTTAATTTTAGATTCAAAATTAATCATTTCAACTTTACACATGCAAACCCAATGATATTGGTACTTTCAGTGTTGCTTAGGCTTGACTTAATCACGTGTGCTGAGGGCCTGGTAGGTGGGTCATCACTTCATTCCTGAGTCAGCCTGGTTTCACCCAGTGTTCCCATCTCAGGGGGATGATAATCTGTGGCTAATAAGTAAGCTGTGTGGAGAGACAGAGACTTTGCTTTCTTGTGAGAAAAAAGGGCTCCCTGAAGAAGACAAATGCTTACTGACAAAAATTGAAGGGAATTGAAAATATTTAAGTATGTAATGTTTACCAGAAAAATGAGAGTTGTGAATAGGTTAGAGAGTGTAACATTGCATCTAGTAGTGTTCATATCTACAGAAAGAAAAACTGCATCTGGCCCTCTGAAATTTAGAGACATAAAGTGACTTATCCAAGATCACAGAGGCATTAAGAGACAGAGCTAACATTCAAAGCAGATATGTTTGCTTCCTGTTTACCTTCTACAACCCCGCAACTCAATGGATTTTGCAATTTTCAGCACCAGATCATTTGTTCCTTATGAAGGTTACTTGGAGATTCAAACCCAACATGTAGATCTGAGTGCAGCTGCTTGGAATTGAGAGCAGTCAGGGAGAGCTGAGCTGTACTTGCTAGATCTTCCTCCACCCCTCAGGGTAGTCTCCCATACATCTCCACAGAGACTACAAAGACTGCTGATTTAGTTGCTGCTTGATTCCCCCCACAGCAACCCATCAGTCCTCCTTTCTTTGACTATTTTTTAGTGAGGAAGGTGGTACTTATTAGTAGCTTTTGATGTGCAAACATGTGGTATTCCTATCTCTGAATCTATCTCTGGCCTGCTCTATTATGAGCTCTCATATTTCATAAAAGAGAAGACTGATTCTCAGGTGCAGGGTCTAAGTAATTTGGGTCTTGTTCATTGAAACCCCATTCCATCTTTCCCTATTAATTGAAACCCAGAGAGCTTAGATATCTTGCCCAAAGAGTCCCAGAAAAAGGTGGTAAACCCAGATACTCTAACTCCATGGCCAAGACACTTAAATTTCTGCTGCATTTTCTCAGAAGAAATGATGAGAGGAATTAATTCCATGTATTGGCATCCCTCCTTCAGCAAACTAAAGAGGAGGTATGTTCTCCTTGCCCATAAGATTCCCACACCTCGTATTCCACGTATCTTCCTCTCTGTGGAGTTGTTTTGTGCTACCCTTTTCCATTCCTGAAGAGTAACTGAAGACAGTGCTTCCTGCATCTAGAAACTCTGTGTCCAAGTCCCTGCAGGCCTCCTCTTCTCTCCTGGCTCTGTTCATTCTGCCTCAATTTTCCCTCCACAAGGGGAACAGATGACACACTCATCTCCTGCAGCTGTTTTGTGTACCACAATATTATATTACTTTCTTCCTTCATCTTGGTACTGAGTTACTGGTTTTAAAACATTGGAGGCAGATGAACACAAGAAAGGAGTGAGGCTAAACAGCCATAGATGAAAACTCAGAGGGACTGAGGACAGCTGCAGAAAAAACACAGCACAGGTAGAGTTTGACCCCTCAGGGGTTCCGGTTCTCCCTCAGGTCCTCCCCACTTTCACTCGGATAGGTAAGTTTACCCATTCACATGCCCGACTTGTCCCTCCCGCTCTGTTCCTCCATGCGGTCAGCCAGAGAAGCATGAGGGCCTTATTTGGGCCTCAGGTCTAAGCTGAAAATCCCAACCTAACCTTTACCAGAGATTTGTATTAGGGAATCAAGTCCTTACCCAGCTAATGAAAAAGTTGTGCTTGGCTTCCCAATCTGCTCTTGTACCCTGGGTATATGTGTCCCTGGTGAACCCCATGGGAAAAGGAACTATTGTCAGGATTTATGAAATAATACCATCAAAACCCACCCCAAATTATAAAGCTAATGTGACAGGCTGTTTTTCAATTTACTATCAAATGACATATGTTAGCCGGTGATAATTACTGTTACCGGACCAGTGGAAACAATGATGATTACACGGAAAGGCAACCGCGTTCCCACTCATTCACCTGGAATATAACACCAGCCATCACGGTGGCTGCAAGAGGGATTACATTTTCCTCTGCTCCAATGCTCTCGTGATGATGTTTTCATCTTCTTGATGAAAAGGTTCCCTGTTATTTTAATAATATGGCTGAGTAGGTTTTAAAAGTTCTGAAGGATGGTGCTGGGCATTTTTATAACATTCTTGATTTTTAAAATTTTGGAGGATTTTTCACCAGGGAAAACAAGGAAACACAAGGATGATGACACAAGGGGATGCCTTCTGTACAGGCGCTGATAGTGGGGAGACTGTTGACACACCTGGGATTCTGGATATCAGTGACTGAGTTCAAATCCAAGCTCTGCCACCTACTAACTATTTGAGCTCAGAAAGAGAGCTGGTGGGTCTTCTCATGTCACCTCTCCAAGCTTCATTCCTCAATTACATACTGGGCATGAGAATAACTACCTTACAACATTGCTGTGAACATTAAGTTGGATCATGCTTCACGCAGAGCCTAATACAGAGTAGATGTTTAAGAATATTAGTTTACCACTATTTAATGGCTTTGCTCAAGATCTCAGAGGAGACTCTTATTTCTCTTTTCTTTATTCCTTAGTGCAATTTTTCTTAAATGTATGTAAAATCTAAATAGTCAAGAGGATTGACGTATGGGTTGAGGGAAAGAGGGCTAGATTAGATGGCTGCTTTACCTCATAGACCTCAGGCCCGCCTTAGCTGAAACAAAACGGTTCTTCGAGACTCCATGTTGTTCAGCCCAGTTCACCAAGAAAAGTGTTTTGGGACTTAGAACAAAACTCTAGCTGATGAATAAAAACACTGCCATCACTGTGCATTCACTTGACCTTGACCTCTGTGTGGCTCACCTGATCAGGGGATTTGGAATTACTGGCAAACAGCATCTTGGCACTACCAGCTATCAATATTCACCCTTTCACTTAAATCATACTGCAAAACTGAAGTTTGAGCACTTTTATTCTGTTTTCATAGAAATGGGGAATATGAAACACAGAGAAGTCATATGGTGCAGAGGTCACACCATCAGGAAGTTGAGATTCAACCCCAGGTCTTCTGTCCACAGAACCAAGAGTCTGTCCGTGATTCCACAGCTGTTGCTCACCTGTACAAGGCTCACATCAAGTTGGTTGAAGCAATGGCAAAGCCAAAATAGGTCATTTTCAGTAAAATAAAATCTATTATCCTTCAGAAGCCACTCTAATTCAGCATGTTTGGTTTTTTAATTTTATTTTATTTATTTATTTTTTTAGGTACATGGTCCAGGAATCAAACCTGGGCCTCCCACGTGGAAGGCAAGCTTTCTATCACTGAGTCACCCATGCACCCTGGCATATTGCTTTTTCTTTTTGCCTGGACAGGCACCAGGAATCCAACCTGGGTCTCCAGCATGACAGGCAAGAATTCTGCCTGCTGTGCCACCGTCGTCCACCCCCATGTTTTTAATGTCCATACACCAGGAAAGAGAGAAAGAGAGAGAAGTAAAGAGAAAGCTGAGATGTTTAAATAAATGTTTAAATAAACTAGGTTTTTAACACCCTTGAGCTAAAACATGAAAACAGCATTTAGCTCAAATATTTACCATTATGTTGATTCTAGACAGGCTATTTATGAGCCAAATCAGAGCAGCAGGACTCAAAAACCAAAGCAGCATAATTGGTCTCCTGTTACCTTTTTATAGCTTTCCACTTCCCCATCATCCAGCCAGAGTCCATTTCTCCTCCTCCTCAGAGAAAAGATGAATGATGAACATTTCAACAAAGACCTTTCACATTTTGCTGTTTCTCTGGGCTTTTTCTGGCACTTTTATAAATTATTCGAAACTGTAATCAGTAGCCCCA
The DNA here is from genome assembly GCF_023851605.1 of Tamandua tetradactyla. Lineage (NCBI taxonomy): Eukaryota > Metazoa > Chordata > Mammalia > Pilosa > Myrmecophagidae > Tamandua > Tamandua tetradactyla. Next base: position 62,179,191 of record NC_135334.1, on the reverse strand, counting down.
TTGGCCATACATAAATGGTCAGGAGAATGTGATATTTGCTCAAAAGTAACCTGATTTACCAGACTACTAGTATAGATGGAATTATATAATTCTGGAAATGTCTTTTAAGTACAATCTGAAAGGTTTTTAAAAGTATTACCATTTCATTTCATTTTGAATCCCTAAGCCTCTCTCCTTCAAGAGCCAGGTCTCTGATACCTGCATTCAGAAGACCTGCTGACCACCTGGTCAAAGGACCACCATCCTTCTGGGATAGTGTCTTTGTCCTTATCAGTTTTACCCATAGCCATATCTTCCATATTTTGCCTAAACATAGTAAGTGCTCAATAAATATGTATTGAAAGAATAAGTATAAGAATAAAGGGAGTGGTAAAAAATAAGATTGGTGAGAGTATACCTAGCAAATTCATTCAAATGATAAGATTGGATGAACGGGATCCACATTCTAGCATTGTGCCCAGTGGGGTCTTAGAATTTTATACATTTTTATAGCATTTTATCCACTCACTATTTCAGCAGACATGCATTAAGTATGCAGTTTTTATAAGCCTTGGGACAAGCTCCAAGTATACAAGGATGAAGAAACAAACAAGCAAAGTTCTTGGCATTCGTATTCACAGTCCAAGGAGGGTGGGAGGTAGGGGAAAGAGATGGTGAAGAACAGATGTAAGTAAACAAAATGTGATGTGGCAAACACAGAGAATTATCTGTAAGATACTATAGGATCACAAAGAAGGAAGCTTTTAATGCTCCCTGGGGAGGCCAAGAGAGCCTCCAGAGAGGAGGAGAACTGGTTCCTAAGGGATGAGGACTGTTTTCCAAAAAGACAAGAAAAAGAAAGGCACTCCAGGCACAGGGTGCAGTACATGCAAAGCAAAGGTCTTTAGATAAACAAAGGTACTATACTTGGGTATGAATTGAGAATGATGGATGATAAAGAAAGAGAAAAGGGAAGACTAGAGAAATATGGAGGGTACAAATCACAAGAGAGATTGTGCACCATCCAGGGAATTAGAACATAATTAAGAGCCAACAAAAGGTCTTAAATGCTGATTAATAACTGTTAGGTGAGTTGATTATGGTGTATGGATAAATGGACACCAGATCTCTCTCAGAAGAGAGAGGCATTTCCAGAAGGGCAGTGAAAAGACTGCTGGGGAAGAATCATTGATTGGGCAGTCCCCATCAAGCAGCTCAAAGAAAGCCCTGACCTCTGAGGCAAAGAATGGGTTTGGAGTCAGCCCACAGAAACACAAATACAAAGGAGGAGGACAGGAGCACTGAGAGCTTGGAGGTCATGGAGAAAAGCTGTATCTGAAGACAGAAATGGAAGAGGTACCAGAACCAAAGGTTAAAGCAACAAAATAGTCTTCCTCCTTCAAGAGCCCAACTTCAAAGATGTTTCAACTAAGGCTTCCAAGATCATGACCCATGAGAAGGTACTACTATCCATTGCATGGTAATTTGCACATAAAACAAGAAAAAGAGGTCAAAAATATGGAACTGATATCCAGGATCTCTGTTGGCACAGTTTATAAGGAAGGTATTTCATATTTCTAAGTTTAGTAACTTACTCTCAAGAGTTCTGGAAGTCTTCCCCCCCTCTAGCTCCCCCAGCATGGTAGGCTTTTCCCCAGAACTCTCGGTGATGCTTATCATTGGTTACCTTCCATTGAGGGCATCTGCCATTCAGCGCCACCAAGCACTTACTGAATGCCGGTCTCTGGACATGCTAGGGTAAATAAAACACCGTTCCATCTTTCAGCGAAGGAAGACATAAAAGAAAGCTATTCTACTGCAACACAAGGGGAAGGGTTTACCTAGGTTAGTTAAGACAAAGGAGCAGTGGATGGGCCAGTCCAAATTCTGTAGCATAGGCCTCAAGTTAGGAACTCCAGTGAAGGAGTCCCTTCTCCCTAGGAGAAGCCAGCTGGCTGAAGTAGCGATAGATAGAATTCTTCTGACTGCTGAAATCATCTGTTAAATCTTTAAGACCTTCACCTGATTGGCTGAGATTTCTCTTATTGCTGAAGGCAATCTCCATCATCGTTTGCAAAGAACCAACCATAGATGCAATCAACTGACTAATTATTTAAATCCAGAAAATACCCTCACAGTAACAAACAGGCCAGTGCTTGCTTGACCAAACAATTGGATACCACAACCTAGCGAAGTTGATATATGGACTTAACCATCATTATAGACAAAAGGAGGTAGAAGTTTTTATCCTTCATCTGATTCCCCAGTTTCTAAATTGACAGTTTGCAAAGGGCTGTGGCCATATTATTCCACCTATGTTTGCCCCAGAGCAGCTAGTTTGGAAAAGTAGATATTTTTTAAAAGATGCCTGTGGAATGAATAGGCACACTATATTGTCCTAACTTTCTAGCAGTTCTGCTCTCCGAGACAATCAATCAGTATCTGCCTCACTCACTCACTTGTATTTGTGAATTATGGAAAGCATAGGGCTAACACACAGACTAATGTTATGTTGAAAAAATATGTTCTCAACGTTTTACAATATGAAACCATCAAGTTCAGATCTCTGAGTCTGAATTCACCTAGTAATTCATCTCTCCATACAAATGTCACTTCCTCACCAACCTCCCAAAATCTAAATAGCCCCTTCCCATACTTCGAGTAAACTCTTGGGATTTTTTTTGTATTCATAACATCAGCAATCTGTCAAATTATTTTGTTTATTTATTTACTTTATTTTTTTCTCTCTTCTCTAGATTTTGGTGTTAAAGAAAAATAGTGATGACATCTGTCTTGTTTACTTGTCCCAGGACCTAGAAAAGTCCCTGGCATGTGAAAAGCACTCAATTAATATGTAATTAATTAATTAATAGCTCATAAGCACATTCACTTTGTAGTGATGTTTCAGATGAAGTAAACCCATGGACAAGGACTTGGTAATTACAAATCTTTTGTTCTATTGGCAGGAAAACTACTTCCACTGAATTTCTCAAGCTGGAGTTAAGATAGCATCTGCCTTCCAAATCACTGATGCTTTTTAAATTAAGCATCAACTGAGGAGGGTTAGCACTTTGGTCATTTGTTGAAACTCTCATAGCACTGGGTTTTCACAAGATATTTAGCAGGCTTCATTTATTTACCAACTCCAAGACTGACGTTCTAGCCCCTGGGACATCCATAGGTCAAGGATGAGAAAATAATTACTAAGTAAGAACAAAATGTAACAAGTGCCAAAGGGGGATTCAGAGATGGAAAAGATCACTGCCAGCCACTGAGAAGAAGATGACCATGGGGAGAAGGTGGCATCCTAGCTGGGCATTGAAGGACAAGAAAGATTTCCACAGGTACAAATCCTGTTGCATCTTCTTTCTTTAAATGAACATTCATTAAAGACTTTCTATGTGTCAGACATTTGTTAAATCCTGGAATAGAAACAAATTTTAAAAAAAAAAAACAGTCTTATCCTCATTCAGTTCAAATTTTCTGGAGGAAGAAAAATGGGGAGAAAATTAAAATAGAGTAAGATAAAGACTAAAGAGAAACAGTACATCATGGAAATGCAAAAAAGAGGGTAATAGGCATATGATGCTTGATTAAAGATAAATAAATAACAGGGGACTTTCTAAGTGTGTCTGCAAGGAATGGGAAGATTTCACCTGCCAGAGAGGTGATGAGGGAAATCTCAGGCAAAAGATGACGTCCGCACCCAGAGCTGTGAGGTGGCTCTATGCATTCAGGAATTTAGAACACCTGGAACCAAATTAACCAGAGGAGACAGTGAGGGGTATAGCTGGAGCAGTAGGCAGGCCAGATCATGAAGGATTTATATGCCATATTATAGAGTGAGGACAAGGGAGAACCATAAAAGCAAAAGTATAGCACCAAGAAGAACTGAAGAGCCATTAAGAGGACTAGCAGAACCCAGGCTGGCGGAGGCAGAGGAGATGGTAATGCAGCTGTCATGGGAGCAGATCACGCAGGTTCCCAGGCTGCACAATGCTGATGCTCTTCTCTAAGCAAGGGAAGGGAAGTTATTGCAGGGATTTTCAGCTTTCTGTCCCAGTACCTGAATGATAACCTATACTTGATTATTAATAACACTGGACATCTAAATTATTTTGCTTTTGATGTCATGAGAAAAATCACAGTGTTGATATCTTTATACCTATTTATTCTTTCCATTGAAATTATTTCCTTGGGGTGTTTTTCCAAAGGTGCTTTGGACAGATCTAAACTATATTGTACCCCTTAACAAGGATGTACTTATTTCTCTATTTCTTGATCAACACTGAGATCTGCCACATACATTTATTTTGTTAAACTAAAAGTTATACTTTCAGGATATTTAACTCACATTTATTTATTGGTGGTAAAAGAATGAATTTTTCATATGGTGGCATTCCGTGTGTGCTTCCTAGTCTGCAAACTGAAGTGTCAGTGCTGAGGGAAGACCACGCAGATAGTTCCGGAAAGAGTCCATGGATACCAGCCTGCAGGACACCCCCGTGCCCACTCTGGTCAGGGGCATCCAACCAGCATGTGGGCATTTAATCTGCAGGTGGGCAAGTTAATAAATGAATAGAGAAATGAAATGAATATGGAGTTAGAAGATCTGGAAATCAAATTCCACTATTTTCTGTGACATTGTGATCTATGACAAACTACGAAACCATTTTAAGCCTCAGTTTCCCTAATAGGTTATTTAAAGCAGGGTTTCTCACACGTTAATGTGCGTGTGAATCCCCTAGGGATCTTGCTACAATTCAGATTCTGGTTCCGGGGGTCTCAAGTGGAGCCTGGGATTCTCCATCTCTAATATGCACCAAGTGACACTGACAGTGCTGATCTGAGGACCACACTGAGCAGGAAAGTCTCAGAAGAGCTCATGAAGGAAACACTTCATTATCAAACTCAACCCTTCCTAAGTTTTCGAGCATTACATAAAAGTTCATTGCTGCTGTCTGTTGAGTTAGTAAGTTTTTATCAATAACGTTGCCATAAATCTCCTTTCTATATTTTAGTTCCTTTTAAATATTTCTTCTACTACATTTTACATTGCCAAAACCTTATCTCGCCTCCAAAACTGGGATGAATATGCTATTCCATTTCCTTCTAGATTTTTTCAGGCTCTAAAAGAAATATTTAACTCTATGACCCCTTTGAAAATTATCTTAGTTGTAGAAGATGAGGTATGAATTCAAGTTACTCTCTTTTGTACTGGTATTCAATTCCCCAATAGCATATTCAGTAATGTTTTTTCTCATTATTATGATACTTTTATTAAACCTCCAGGCCCTCAATGTATCCAGTCTCTCCTGAAGACATATTTTTAAACATCTATTAAAGCAATTTAAATATATTTTTGAATTATCAAATTTTCAACCCCATATCATACACTTTTTATAATTATCATTTTCTTAATGTTTTAAAATCTTATGTAGTAGTGACATTGTTATTGCCTTCAAAAAAAATGATTTTGTTACTCTTGCCTATTCTTATGTGAGGATTTACATTTCAAAATGTTCAGGGTCTATGAAATATCCTACGAAGGTTCCAGTGTTGCATAAAATTATAATATAAACTTAGAGAATATTACCATCTTTACCATAATTAGTATTCCCAACCAGGAACAGGACATAGCGCTACTTTTATTCATATCTTCCTTTGCTTTTCATTTACATAATTTATTTCTGTGGGGAGAAATCTACCATGCCTTAGAAAAAAGAATAAAGTATAAATATAGACATATTAACCAATATGGGGGTTGGGGGTATTTCTCAGTTTCATGAAAAGCATTTTTTTTGTAGTTTCCAAGCTCTGGATTAATAGGATATAAGTAGAAATGCAATTGATTTTTTGCAGATTTATTGTATATCTTATATTTCTTTCCTGTCTTATCGCTATCGATAATTTTGCTTGAAAGTTTAGATGTACAACTGAGTTAAATGAAAAAAGACTCATTCATTTCCTATAATCATTTCCTTTAATCAATGAAAACACAATATTGAGTGCCAAGTGTCCGTTGGGCACATAGGATACATGCTATCCTCTGCTAGGCACAAAGGTCCAAAAGCAAACAAACAAAAAATAGCCCCCCAGATTGCTCAGACCCTAAAATGGAAACCACACAAGCAAGCCCATGATAGACAGCAGAGAATGGTAAGGAGAGTTAATCGCTAAGAACAAGATTTTGTGTCATTTCAGCAGGCAAGAGACTATCAGCACCCTGGAGAAACTATTCTAATATGGGGAATTTATTATACAAAGCAAGTGGATTTTTGGAGCACAGCAGTGAACTTCAGCAGATACCACCCAGATACCCCCTTCAAGTCTCAGGGACTCATCCTCCTAGCTGCTGGAGCATTGGCTGCTGAGGACCCACAGCTGGATTCCTGCATAGGAATTGCCTCCTCCATGAAAATGCCTATGGTTATGTCCCCTCCCTAAAGATGCAGTGTACAAAGGCCTCAGTGTGAGACATCTCTGCAAGATCATCCCAGCCTCTACTGCAGCTGCATCTCAACACAACTCCTCCGTCTCCCAGAGGTGTTCTTGAGAGCATTCCTCACAATGCCACCTGTAGACAACTCTCGTCTTTCCCTGGAATGGTTTCTACCTTCTCCCCAACAAATCTCCTGGAGTCTGCCTACCACCCTGTGCAGATCTCTGAATATTACCTGACCCTAGATTCCCATGGCTTGCAACACCCCTTGCTTAAGAAACCCTTATAACTTCCTGTTTGACTTCCCTGTTCCTGCTATTTGCCCAAACTTAGTTGGTGCCCTTTCTCTAAATACCTTCTTTTCCTTCTTGCTTGTATTCTGCTGCACCACCTAGAGATGAATTCCTTCCCCTCTTAAGCCTAACCCCAGTAAGTTACTAAGGCAAGATTCAGACCCAAGATATCTGACTCCAAAATCATACTGAGTTCACTTTACCATGCCCCCACTCAAGACAAAGCAATTATAGCTACTCTTACTATGAGCATGTGTATGCCACTTTACAGTTTACAGAACACATTATCTTACCATTAGACTAATGTTTAGTAACATTAATTACAAAGCATTTTGTCAACATCATCACTTCTACGCTCCTGGGAATACCTGAAAAGTTGGAAAGGCTTCTGACTAAAAATGTACTGTATGAGAAATGTAATTAAAGATCAGAAATTATATATAGCAATAATCAAGTTGGTAGTGTCATGAAAATTCTCTAAAATTCACAAAAATTTTAGACAAAAATCTAAAACCCCTCATGCTGCCTAAACCTCTGTAGCTGTCCTTTACTTCACTCAGAGTGCTGAAGAGAGACAACTTCTTGGGTCATTTTCCTAGAGCCTGTGATTTAGGCATCATTTTGGTCACTCCTCCCACGGGTGTCCCGCTAACTGTTTGTGACATGGCCTCTTTTGGTAACCTGCTACTCTTCACTCATATTCTCCTTTTCCTTTTGGATGTCATCCTATTGTTCTTCCCTCATTGCCATCTTCTTCCTCTGCAGCTGCCGTCTTCACTATTCAGTCACCTCAGCCTTCCCTTGGTAGGACTCCTCCCAATAAGAAAATTTAGTCTCTCCATCTGCCCTTCTGAATCATAGCCATGTGAGACTGTATCCATGCTCATAAAAATCCTCAGAGGGTTGCTGTAGGGGTTACTACCACTGTGGTGGTTTGAAGCTGTATGGACCTCAGAAAATGGATTGTTCTTAACTCCAATCCATTCCTCTGGGTTGTAAACCCACTGTCATGGTCAGGTTCATGTGTCAACTTGGCCAAGTGGTGGTACCTGTTTGTACGGTTGGGCAAGTGCTGGCCTGTCCATTGCAATGAGGATATTTCATAGAATTAAATCATGATCACGTTAGCTGAATCCACAGCTGATTTCATTTGTAATCAACCAAGGGGAGTGTCTTTTGCAATGAGTGATGCTCAGTCTAATCACTGGAAGCCTTTTAAGGAGGATTCACCTGCTTTGGCTGGTGAGCCTCTCCTATGGAGTTCGTCCAGACCCTCCATTGGACTCATCGGCTTCACAGCCCACCCTGCGGATTTTGGACTCTGCGTTCCCACAGTCATGTAAGACACTTTTATAAATTTTATATTTGCAAGTGTTCCCTGTTGATTCTTTTTCTCTAGAGAACCCTAACTAATAACCCACTATAAGTAGGACATTTTGATGAGGCTGTCACAGTTAAGATATGAGCCGCCTCAATCAGGATGGGTCTTATAATCCTATTACTGGAGTCCTTTCATAAACAGAATGAATACAGAGAGAGAGAAGAAAAGCGAAAGACTAGGAGACACTGCTGTGTGCCCTGCCACGTAGAGAAGACAAGGATCACCAGTAGCTGGTCTTCAGGAGGAAGAAGACATCATCTTGATGATGACTTTATTTGGACCGTCTCATGTCCTCAAACTGTAAGCTAATAAATTCCCATTATTTGAAGCCAACCCATTTAATGGTATCTACTTTAAGCAACCTAGGAAACCAAAACAACTGTGATAATTAGCACTTAATAAGTGAGAAAACTTAGTCAGTTACTTGTCCAAGTCCACACTGTCAGAAAGTGACAGGACAAAATCCCAATCCTTGAGTGATCTTTTGGCCTAGTACTGCAATGCACTGGCACATACCAGCAACAATATCAATAGCCATAGGAAGTGTTCTTTATGTGCTTACCACTGGCCTAAGCAGCTATTATAAACTAGCACCCTTGACGCTCAGGATCATCTTATTTTAGTGGAATAGGTAAATAATGACATCATCCACGTTTTATATATGAGGAAATGGAGGCTCATGGAAGGTTTGAGAAATCTGCCCAAAGCCACACAATTGGGAAGTATTGGAGCTAAAGTTTGACTCAGTCCCAGGATGACTGCAAAACTCACCTGTTTTCCTAACAGAGTCATTTCCAGTTGTTGGCTTTATTTGTGATATTATGCCTGCAGGAAGCACTATCCAAAGCCATCACAGGATATACGGTACTAGTCTTGAGAGACTAGTACCGTATATCCTGTGATGTTATAAACTTAAAGTTATAAAACTTTAATCGCTTTATAAAAATCCAGTTACTTCTCTATCCTTGCTTTCTGCAATGGTTTGACACTGTTATGTGCCCCAGAAAAGATCTTGTTCTTAAAATTATTCCATTCCTGGGGATGTAAACCTATTGTAGATGGGCCCTTTTGATAGGTTATTGCAGCTCGGGTGTGCCCCAGGTGGGTCTAAATTTTCTTACTGGAGTCCTATATAAATGGGATGAATATGGAGAGAGACACAGAAAAAAAAAAACAGAAGTTGAGAGAGAAAAAGACACAAAAACTTAGAAAGAAAGCTCCAGATGGAACAGTCAGAAGCTGAAAGCAATGCAATATAAAAAAGAAGGACCACCAGATGCCACCATGCATCTTGCCAATTAATGGAGGAGTCCTGGATCGCCAGCAGCCTTTCTTCAAAAAGAGGGTATCATCCTATTGATGACTTGATTTGGACATTTTCATGGCCTCAGAATTGAAAGCTTATAAGCTAATAAATCCCCATCAAAAAAGTCAACCCATTTCTGATATACTACGTTTCAGCAACTTTAGCAGACTTCAACACTTTCTCAAGTAATATCTGTATATTCATTTCAGACAAATAGTAACTTGAAAACTCTTTTACAAACCCGTTAAACATTGGCTATCTGCCATATCTTCAGTCTAGCCACATGTTATAAAGAAGAAAGGGCCTGGCATTTGTTGAATGTGCACCTTGCTCCAAGTAATTTATCTGGCTTACTTCATTTAGTTTGCATAACAACTCTCCACAATAAGTATCATAGACCAGTTTCACAGATGAAGAAACTGAGGTTCAGAGAATTTAAGTAATTCGCCCAGAATCACACAACTTCCAAGTGACAAAGAAGGAATTCAGATTCATTTCTGCCTGATGTCAAAGTAGAATGTTCTTTCCATACACTGAGTACATACAATGCACTGTTGATAGAGCTGAATTACGTTTTAAGCAACAACAAAACAATTCTTAACTAAGAGTCTCTTGCACTTCATCAGGTTTTGCACCTTTTTTTTCCACCAATACCCCACAGGGCTACTTGGACAGTCTTCTTTGTAAAGCAGATTTTTAATGTTAAAAAGAAAGAAAGAAAGTCAAATATACATAACTCCAAAGTACCAGGAAGCAGACATCAGAATTCATCTAATTTGTTAGAAAAACTATTTGTTACCTTGTACGCAGAAAATTAAGTTTACTGCGTAGATTGCTGGGGGCAAACTAAGAAGATTTCAAAGTTAATTTCCCCTCATAAATAATACATTGCCAAGCCTACAACCCACAAGCCTTCTCAACACTCAATCTTTGGGCTCCTACTGCCATCTATTGGGCTGCGTGCTGCCTGCAGGAGGGACGGGTGCTGGGGACCTGTGACTGTTCCAGCACATGCCTACACTGGTGATTATGGTTCTCTGGACCAGAAAGGAATGACACTTAATGTCACACCAGATATCTTTTAAAGGAATTCATTCCAAAAGACTGCTCTTGTTTTTCTTCACAAGACAGTATCCATAAGGAAGAGCTCCCCACAGAGGATAAGAACAATGAAGATGTGTTTCTACCATGAAAATACGGGCTGAAAGAACCAAGAGCCATAAGGAATGCTTTGGCAGCAGTAATTAATGAAATCAGAAAGAGAGAAATGAAAATGAAGTGTTTTGTAATGCAGCCAGAGCCAACTCAGTAAAACTGAGTGAACGCCTGTTTCATCCATCAGGCAATGTGGAAGGAATTTTCATATCTTCGGAGTTCTTAACTTGGTCCCTCGGTGGGCTTCCAGGAACACCGAACCCCCTGAAATTTTTTACAAAGCAGCTTTAACGTGCTCCTTTTTCTTGGTGGCAGATTTATCAATTTCACTGGTTTATCAAAATTCCGACATAATAAAGTATTAAGAACCCCTGACACACAATTCAGAAAACAAAGTCATATAGCAAAAGGGCATTGGCTTGAGAGTGAATCTCCTCTGCCACTGCTTAGCTGAGTGACCTTGACACACCAGCACAAATTCCTGCCTCTCAGTTTCCCCATTTTAGAGATGCAGAAAGCTGAATCCGTGAGAAGGGAAATGACTTGTCAGAGGTTCCATACCAGGCGATGCTGGGGCCAGGGCTCCAACTACCACTAACAACTACCTGATGAGGTTAGATTTTTTTCCCTGGGAATCCTACCTTGCCTGGTTCATTATCAACTCTGAAGGCTAGTTCCTTATACAGGGCTTGTGACCTGGGCAGTCATACGAGGCCCTGCACTCAGAAGGGTTCCTGCACCTGCAGTTTGAGGTTCTGCAGTCAGCATCCTGAAATTCTTCATAACTTTGACCTTGAATTTGTGTTTTGTAAGTGAAGTCTGATGGGACAGCGTTGCATGCACTGGGGCTTGAGACCTCAGTTCATGTTTGGTCCCACTTCCTGCCACATTCTGATCTCCCCAACAAATTCTCAGCCTCCCCCTTTCTGTCCTTGAGTCCCACATCCCAGACCCTTTCTGGCTGCCCTGTGTGGCCTTCTATGGTTTTGTTCCACAGTTGCCGCTGCCCTCCACCCAGCGCTGCACCCTACAACATCGAGGACTGGGACCATCCCCAGTCTGGCTTAGCAGCTCCACAGTGAATTGGGGGGACAGTTGGGAGGCAGTGTTTACCCAGCCCTAATTCAGGGACCAAGCACATGCCTGCACAGAGGATGCAGGTCCTAGGGAGCTCTCCTTCCCTGGGTTGGAGCAGGCAGCCCATGGGAAGAGGAGACAGACTTCTCTGCCCTGGCCTGCGTCCTTCATTTTCATTTTGCACTAAGCTCCATCAATACATAGCTGGCCCTGTCCTAAATGCATCAACATTCAAGAATAAACACTAATAAGCTACTGTTACTCAAGCTACTACTGTTATATTTCTTCCTGTTAAATCCTCTGTCTGCTGACATTAGCACTTGTCTCACATTTATACATCATCTATTATTTGGGAATGACAGTGCAAACAAATAAAAATTCAATGGTATCAAAAAAATAGACTATATAACACTGCACTTGAGAGGCCCTATCATATTGGACCATGTGGTATTCCTATTTTAAAAACTGAGGGGGAGGAAAATGGTCCAGTTTGGGATAATTCTAAAATTTTTCCTTGTTCTCACAGTCTTTTCTATAATAAAGCTCTGTTCTGGTAGTTAGCACTGACAGGAAGGCCTCTTGTGGATTAGTTGATTCTACAGACTAAAGTGCTAAAAAAAAAAACAACTTTCCCTCTATTTTTATTTTCTTGAGGAAATAGGCTACAAGCTGTTATTTTCTGGGATTAGCAAGGAGTGCTCAGTAAAGACTACATTCAAGGGATGGCATTCATCCATTCAGATCTCAGAGGAAACTCTCAGGTTCATCCACTTTCTCTCTTCTTTCTACTCTATTCCCAATTGCACAGCTGGGTGGATTTGTTCCAGAAAAATGAAAAGTAAGAGAAGTTGTCTTGATGGGCCCATTCTCCCAATCCAAAATTAATCTCTTCCACCTCAGATGCTCATGCATACTTAGGTGACCACTTTAAAGACAAATATAATCATCTCATTCCTAAGATTATAAATCCAGTGAGGCTCCAGCGCTCAAACAACCTGTTATACTAACAACTCATTCCACCCATTCCCTGTTATCCTACATCTGTGTTCATGGCCATTTCGGGATCCTGAGGCAACTTACTATAATGTTGACAGAATATAAATAAGTTTATTAATTACACTATACCCTACACACACACACACACACACATGCATACAGATGAAGAATTAGGCAAAGTCACAATCCAAACTTAACTCAGAGAAAGAGTTTCACAACAAAATGTCATAAACAACCTGCCTGATTTTTTACTTCGCTCAGGTCCAGGGAACAAATGGGTCAAGAGGAGACATTTCTGACCCTCTCCTTTCAATATCAGAGACATTTATCACCTTAGCTTTATTTTATTTATTTATATATATTTTTGTTTTTATTTTTATTTTATTTTTTTCTTTTTTAACCAATTGATTTTTTATTAATTTTAAATTTTTAAAAAATATATGAAAATAAAGAAACACAAACATCCTTAACATATAATCATTCTGCTCTACATATATAATCAGTAATTCATAGTATCATCACATAGTTGCATATTCATCATCATGATCATTTCTTAGAACATTTGCATCAATTCAGAAAAAGAAATAAAAAGACAGCAGAAAAAGAAATGAAATGAAAACAGAAAAAAAAAATTACCCCTCCCTTTCATTGATCACTAGCATTTCAAACTAAATTTATTTTAACATTTGTTCCCCCATTATTTATTTTTATTCCATATGTTCTACTCATCTGTTGACAAGGTAGATAAAAGGAGCATTAGACACAAGGTTTTCACAATCACACAGTTACATTGTGAAAGTTTATCATTATACAATCATCATCAAGAAACATGGCTACTGGAACACAGCTCTACATTTTCAGGCAGTTCCCTCCAGCCTCTCCATTACATCCTGGACAAAAAGGTGATATCTACTTAATACGTAAGAATAACCTCCAGGATAACCTCTCGACTCAGTTTGGAATTTCTCAGCCATTGACACTTTGTCTCATTTCACTCTTCACCCTTTTGGTCGAGAAGGTTCTCTTGATCCCTTGATCAGCTCATTCTAGGGTTTTTCTCAATCCCTTGATGCTGAGTCTCAGCTCATTCCAGGATTTCTGTCCCACGTTGCCAGGAAGGTCCACACCCCTGGGAGTCATGTCCCATGTAGACAGGAGGATGGTGGTGAGTTTACTGGTTGTGTTGGCTGGAGAGAAAGGCCACATTTGAGCAACAAAACAGGCTCTCTTGGGGGTGACTCGTAGGCCTAATTTTAAATAGACTTGACTTATCCTTTGTGGGGTTAAGTTTCATATGAACAAACCCAAGACTGGGGGCTCAGCCTATAGCTTTGGTTGTCCACACTGCTTGTGAGAATACCAAGAATTCAGCTTGGGGAGGTTGAATTTCCCCCCGTTCTAACCATTCCCTGAAGGGGACTTTGCAAATACTTTTCCACTCACTGATCAAATCACTCTGGGATTCATTGGGGCATCACTCTGGACAAACCAACAAAATCTCATGCCCTACCCAAGGTTTTATTTTTAAAGAGAAAGTAATGCAAACTTCTTGTTTACTTCAGTGGGAACTTGGCTAATTTAAGAAATGAGCTGGGCCAGAAGAACAGGCAAACAGAAGCCTTTGTATAGAGGTCTAGCAAGTTAACTATATAGCTTGCATTAGGGCAAAGAGAGGATTAGAGGGCAGAGACAGCATGGGTAGCAATTACTACCAACAATGGATAACCTAGGAGAAATTTCTTTAATAGTTCTATTATAATACTCATCACACTCCATTATACTCACATGGTTATTCATCCGTCTCCCACCCTAGACTGTAAATTCCTTCTAGATGCCCAAAGTTGGTGTAAAGCCCGACCCCAGCCTACCATAGGTGGGGGATGATAAGGGCTTGAGAATATACTTCTTTAATTGAAACATGGGTTCTTGAACTTCCTTAAGTCTGTTTTCCCCCAGAGAACCAAGATCATGCCAATAGTGTTCTTTCCCCTTCACAGTTTCTCAATTGCTAGTACTAAAACCAGCAACCATTTACCCCCAGCACCCAGAACAGTGCCTGGTCAGGAGCATTTACCCCATGCATGTTAACCCTTCTCAGATGAGGATCTCCAGCAGGTAAGAGGAACATTATCTTATCATCATTAGGAGTATGCCTCAATTACCAAATTCTAGCATCCTCTGACTAGAAAAGAGAAAAGCTAATGACCGCTAAATGGAACTCAGTAGCTTCAAAAAGTTCAACAGCCCCACGTCAATGCATTGTCTGACATCTGGAGCCTTGCCAATCCCTGATTTAGTGAGCTGCATATTTCATCATCAGTCACTCTCCAACAGCCCCACTCCACTTGAGACAGCCTATTCTGAAGAACAGGATGGACGGGTCTTCAGCGAATAGCTCCCTCTTCCCCATGACTTCGGCCGGCAATACTTATATAGACTGTCCAATTTTCCATGATCCACACCATAATTGGGGTTCCTTCTACCTGCCTTGTGCCACCTTTCCTCTGTCAGGCTTCTTGCAAGGCAAAGGTAACCAATTTGTGTTTTACATATAAATTCAACTGATGACAGTAATAAAACCCTTGAGTTGCACGACTTAATAAAACACAGTCTGTTTAGGAGATCCATTTTCGCATAAAGTAGATTGGCAGTAATCTATCAGGAATAGCAGGTCCTCCTTGTCTGCTGCCAACTTGGACCCAATCGCAGTGACCCTTGGAAAGTCTACTCTCTGTCCTACATATGTCTGTTTCATGGGAGTGTAAATATAGTGGGAATGCCAAACCTTGCAGGGAAATGTTCTTGGTGGAACAAAATAAAACTAAGAATTATTAGTCAACGACTATTCAAGCAGCTTTTCTTCTGTGTTACCTAGGTTCCTTCACTTTTACTCATTCAGATTACTTTATCTACAAATGGAAATCAACCAGATCTCACATTGTTAAAAAATTGCAAGATCATTTAAGATTCAACAGAGTCTTAGCAATGAAGTTTTCCTGTCTCCCTCTCAAAAACCAGTTCTATGGACCTAGTACTCTACCATTTGATACTCCAAGCTCTCACTCACTTCTGTTTCTGCTGTTAAAATTAACATTGCTATGCCCTCCTTCTGGATTGCTCAATATTTCTGCTTACACATAGCTTCTTCTTAATTATGATTCCAACTGCTTCATGATATCTAATCATTCATGAAGTTTGTGTGTGTCTCATGACACCTTCTTTGTGTTCTCTGTCTCCACTGTCAACTATTGACTCTATACCTAGAGTATAGGTATACATAATATTCAAACTCCCTTGTGGAGAACTTTATAGTTCAACTTATTACTATCAAAGATAATTATCATTACCCACATTGGGAATAGCTCTTACACCGGGCTGCCAGAGTTTTCTGGCTAGCCTCAATTCAGATATCAGCCCTTTGTTCAATCAATTATGGCCAAGACCCAAAAACAGCATTCTACATATGCATGAAAACCCCCTAGGGCTACTGTCATCCATAACAGGCTGTGGACTTGGCAGGCAGGCAGCACAAAGTATTCCTCTTCCAAAACATCTCTTTATCCCGGCATTTTTACTCCAGAGAAGGTTTGTTACATGAAACAGGTAAGTGATTACTGTACCAGAGATGGTAATTATACAGGATTGCTTATTTCAAAAAGCTCAGATGAACAACAAAACACCATACCTAAACTCTGTCCTTTTGAACAAGAAGTTTTTGTATAGTAGAAGACTCTGTATTCATTTTAAAATGTAATCAAGTTAATACAGAATACATTTTGAGAATTTGGATAAGATACTTATTCTCAGTATAACTGAGAAAAATTTCAAGACACCATGGAAATAACTGTTGTATCATAAAAGCAGGGTGTGAAATCTGGCTTGCTCTCTGATTCTAGATCCTGCATTTGGTAGCTCCACCATTCAGTAAGTATTTATTGATCATAGACTAACAAAAAGGAACTGCTGGCTGATTTCTTTCATAAGAGAAGTTGTAAGTTAAACAGAAAAATCATCAGTGTTCCATATACTCCTGCTCATACACACAATTTTCTCTATTATTACCACTTTGCTTTAGTGCAGTATATTTTTTATAATTGATCGAACAATATTATTATAATACTATTAACTGTAGTCCATATTTTATATTAGGGTTCACAGTTTGTGTTATACATCCCATGTTTTTAAAAATTTTTTCCCTCATAATATACATATAACCTAAAATTTCCACTTTTAACCATATTCAAATATATTATTTAGTGGTAATAGTCACATCCACAATGTTGTGCTAACGTCACCAATATCCATTTACCAAAACTTTCCATGAAAGCAATAAGAAACTCTTTATCAATTAAGCATAAACTCCCCATTCCCTGTTACTACTCTGGCCCCTGATATCCTGTATCTAATCTCTTATTTCTGACTCCATTAATTTGCTTATTCTAATTATTTCAAATCAGTGAGATCATATAATATTTGTCCTTTTGAGTCTGGCTTATTTCACTCAACATGATGCTTTAAAGTTCACCCATTTTGTTGAATATATTAGAACTTCATTTATGCCATTGTATGTATAAACCACATTTTGTTTATCCATTAATTTGTTGATCTACACTTGGATTCCTCCCATCTTTTAGCAGTTGTGAATAATGCCACAATGAACATTGGTGAGCAAATATCTACTTAAGTCCCAGCTTTCAATTCTTTTGGATATATACCAACAAGTAAGACTGCTGGGTCATATGGTAAATTTATATTTAACTTTCTGGGGAACCACCAGACTGTCTTCTACAGCAGTTGCAACATTTACATTCTCACCAACAATGAAGTTGTCCTATGTCTCCATATCTTCTCTAACATTTATTTTCCTTTTCTTAATACTAGCTATTCCAGTAGGTGTAAAATGGTATCTCATTATGATTTTGATTTACATTTCCATAATGATTAATGATGTTGAGCATCATTTCATGTGCTGTTTTAGCCATGTGTATATATTCTTTGCAGAAATGGTCATTCAAGTTTTTTACCCATTTTTTATTTGGGTGGTTTGCCTTTTGTTGTTGAACTGCCAGATTGCTTTATATATTTTAGACATGAAACCCTTATTTGATATGCAATTTCCAAATATTTTCTCCCATTTTGTGAGCTGTTTTTTTTTACTTTCATGATAAAGTACTTTGATGCACAAAAGTTTTTCATTTTGATGAAGTCCTATTTACCTATTATTTCTTTTCTTGCTTCGATCAATCTAATACAAGATTCTGAAGATGTTTCCATATATTTTCTTCTAGGGGGGTTATTTTTAGAAATCTGATCCATTTTGAGTGATTTTTGATATGTGGTATCAGGTAGGAGTACACCTTCATTCTTTTGCATATGATATCCAGTTTTGTCAGTACCATTTGCTCACTATTCTTTCCCCGTTAGGTGCCACTTGGCACCCTTGTTGAAAGTCTATTGGCCATAGAGGTGAGGGTTGATTTCCAAACTCTCAATTTGATTACAATGATCTATATGTCTGTCCTTATGCCAGACCCATGCATTTTTGACTACTGTAACTTTGTAATAACTTTTAAAGTCAGGAAGTGTGAATCCTCCAAATTTGTTCTTTTTCAAAATGGTTTTTGCTATTTGGGAAACTTAAACCTTCTATATAAATTAGATGATGAGCTATTTCCATTTCTACAAAGAAGGCCATTGGAATTTTGACTGGCATTGTGTTGAACCTGTAAATTACTTTGATTTTTTCTTATTTTTTCTAGATCCTTCAGTTACGAGGTTAGCTCCCTTTTTCAAGATCGTCTTTTTAAATGTAAGCATTTGGAGTTATTAGTTTTCTTTTCAACACTGCCTTTCTTCATCCCATACATTTTGGTATGTTTTCTTTTTCATTTGCCTCAAGATATTTCCTAATTTCCCTCATGATTTGTCTTTGACCCATTGGTTGTTTAGGAGTCTGCTGTTTAATTTCCATGTATTTGTCAATTTTTTATTCCTTACCCTGTTATTGATTTCAGGCTTGATTCCATTATGATCAGAGATGATACATTGTATGATTTAGATATTTTTAAATTTATTGAGACCTATTTTGTGACCCAATATATGGTCTCTCCTGGAGAATGACAACTGTGCACTAGAGAAGAATGTGTATTCTGATGTGGTTGAGTAGTGTTCTTCATATGTATGTTATAGTTTACAGTATCATTCAAGTCTTCTATTTTCTTTTTAATATTCCATCCAGATGTTCTATCCATTATTGAAAGTGGTGTATTGAAGTCTCCTGTCGTTAATTTAGAAACATCTGTTTCTCCTTTCAGATATTTGGGGGCTCTATTATTAGGTGCATATATGTTTATAAATGTTCTATCTTCTTGTTGAATTGACCCTTTAGCAGCATATAGTGACCTTCTTTGTCCTTCAAAATTTTCTAATTAAAGCTTATTTTATCTGATATCAATATAGATATTCCAGCTTTCTTTTGATTACTATTTGCATAGTGTATTTTTCCCATATTTTCCATATTTTCCCTGTCCACCTTTGTGTCTTTGAATTTAAAATGGGTCTCTTGTAAAACATATATAGTTGGGTGATGCTTTTGGGGGGGGGTTGCATTTTACCAATCTCTGCCTTTTGACTGTAAAGTTTATTCCATTTATATTTAAAATAACTACTGATAATTCTCACCTGCCATGCCAGAGACCTGGGTTCAATTCCCAGTGCCTGTCCATGCAAAAAAATAAAAAATAAAAATAACTACTGATAATGTAAGACTTTCTTCTGTCATTTTGCTATTTGGTTGTTGTATGTCTTACCCTTGATATGAATGCTAACTTTCATATTTATTTGATTTTTTGTAGTGTATCACTTTTACTCCCTTCTGATTTCATGTTGCATATATTTTTAAAATATTTTCTTTGTGGTAATACCATGGTTTTTAAACTTACCATCCCAAATCTATAACATTCATATTTTATTTGATACCATCTTAACTTCAATAACATATACAGCACTGTCCCTATACCCCTCTGTCCTCCTACATTTTGATGTATTTATTAACAAATTATATCTTTGTATGTATACACTGTACATTGCATGTTCAAAACCATAGATTTATCAATACTTTAAATGCATTTGCATTTTAGAACCTGTAAGATGTCAAATTTTGTATTATATACTCTCAAAATACAATACAATAGTGCTGACACTTACAATTACCCATATGGTTGCCTTTACCAGAGTTCTTTATATCTTCACGCCATTTCAGTCCACTGTCTCATATCCTTTTCTTTCAGTCTGAAGAACTTCCTCCAGCATTGCTTGCAGGGCAGATCTAGTGATAATACTCTCTCAGCTTTTGTTGGTCTGGGAATGTCTTACTCTCTCTCAGTTTGAAAGACACTGTCATCAGATATATAGTTTTTGGTTGGCAATTGTTTTCTTTCAGCACTTTAAGTGGGATGAAACACTTCTTGTTGCCATGGTTTCTGATGAGAAATCAGTTATTATGGTATTCAATTACAGTATTTCCTTTTTAAAATGTCTATCTCTTTATTAATATTCTCATAGTGTTTATCTATCTTTTCCTTATATTCTTCAGTTATTTTTCTGTTTTCCTTTCTCCTTGAGTATACAGATCATTTTTTTCAAGTCTTTGTCTGATATGTATAAAGTCTTGTTTCCTTTGTTGATGGTTTCTGGATATTTATCTTTTTCCCTTGGATAAGCCACTGCTTCCTGTTTCTTTGTTTTTCTTGTAATTTTTTGCAACACACTGTACATATTGATATTTTAATATTATCTTTGGGATACAGTCCCCAAGTTGTCTGTTTCTTAAGTTTGTATAAAGCTAAAGATATGACAGAAATTTTCTTGAGTGCTAGGAGCTAACAGAAACAAACCAAGGCAAAAATAAACACTTTTCATGGTCTTTGCAAACTGACTCTGTGTTGGCTGGTTCTCTCCTTCAGGTCAAGAAGATGGACCTGAAGTAAATGTGAAGTGCAAGGCAATCTCTTCTTCCTGAGCCTATATCTTCTCTTGGACTTGTGCTTGCTAATGGATTTACAATTTCTCCATTTATAGGCATCTGAATGTTCTCCTAGTACTCTATTGTCTTAAAAATGGTAATCCTTTGCCCCAGGCCACTTTGACTCAACTATATCTGACAAGTCAACTGCCTGCAAGCTGCTTCTGCCTGCAAAGCAGTTTATGGAGAGTAAGCCACAGTGGAGTTTCCTGATTCAGTCTTTCAGGCTAATCCCTGATAAATTGGAACTGACAAACAGGCATCAGAGTATACACAGAGGAATTACTTTGTTCCCTCAAGAATAAGGCCAGGTACCCACAATGGGAATGCAAGCGATTTCCACTCTGTACCCGGGAGAGGGTAAAGGACAGGCCAATAAGGGTGCTGTGAGACTCTTCATCTATTTTTAAAGTTGCATTTTCTTGACTCAGCCCTCCCTCACTTCTTACAACACTGTAACTATTTTGCAAAGTTTTGAGGATTATGGCTCTGCTGGTTTCTACTAGCTATTCAAAGATCCTATGGGGCAATGGCACCCTGGAGTGTCTCACACAACTATCTTGATCAACCAGAAGTCCCCCTGGTTGTTTTAATACCCATGAATAATGAGAAATAATCTCAGAAAAGCTTTGGTGAACACCAGGTAATGGCTTCTATGAAAATCAGGACAACAATTGTATTTCATGCCTGAAATTCATACTTCATGATGTTCCACTGTTTTATTTCTTCACAACATCCCTTTGACTCATTCTCTTAGAACATTAAAGACTAAAAATTCACTATGCCAACTCTCTTTTGCTTGTCATCTGAATGAATTTCTGTTTTAGTCTGTCAAGAAAGAGGTGAGCGGGTAGGAATTTGATCAAATCAGAAGCCTCTTTTTTTTTTTTTTTTTTTTTAATGTTTGGGAGCATAAAACTGCATTTTATGGCAGTGTAAGGCCATTTTCATGGCTTATTAAATGATGAAAAGCAAAGTAACTTTGTCTTATGAGTGATGATGAGGTCAGAGGACTCAAGGGTACTAGTGCAACAAGAGCAATCTTGCCTGTAAAATGCTGTTGTGGGCATTTCCGCATGCCCACAACATTATCCAGATGCCATTTTTGCAAAGGAACCAATCTAACAACTTCATCTTATACCTATTGGACTGACCATATCTGAGCAATCCCAAGCTGGTGCTTTTGTAAGGTGTAATTCATTGAGTGAAAAGAGTTATTCTTTTAAGCATCATTTTGTGAAAATGCTTAATAGGTACCTCCATCATCCCTCAGGCAACAAAATCCTTTTGTTAACTGTATTCAATATTGTTATATTCAACAAACAATACATGGAAATAATCTACTTAAAAGGCTTTATCTCTAGTTAAGGCAAGGGACCTCCACCTCTGTTGCCCCCATACCTAGCAAGTGTAATGGTCTATGAGAACTTGTTGAATTGACCAAGGCAGGGTCTACCTAGTCCAGACACCTCTCATGAGGGACTGTTTACCTATTGATGTTTTGAAACAAAAATGAGAAGGGTTAGTTAAAGATGGCTTAATGGGATTAGTGTCTGCAGTTTCTTATTAATGGATTCTGGTATTATTCGGGGGAACCAGCCTAAACTATCTCTCTGCTCATTCCTTATTTCTTCTCTTATTAAAGGCTGTTCTATACCAGAATTATCCCAAATTTACCTAAAAATTTTCATCCCCAGCTTTTTCTGTGGTCTTGTATACTCACACAAGTTCTCTCTGCAAAATGGTGCTTTTGGACCCAACTTGTTACCTCAAAAACAGCTGTCCTATGCTGTGTCTTTGCCAGTTTATCTGCTTTGGAAGACTTTATAATGTATGTGGAAGATAAGGAATTTGGAAGACCTACAGCCCAGGATTTGTGCCCAGTTATCCAAGTTACTTAATTTCTCTAAATCTCAATTATCTGTCCTTAAAATAATCATAATAATAGTAAACATTGGGCTGGCCACGGTGACTCAGCAGGCAAGAACACTTGCCTGCCATGCCAGAGGACCTGGGTTCGACTCCCGGTGCCTGCCCATGTATTAAAGAAAAAAAAAAGATAGTAAACATCAAAGAATGTTGCTATAGAGATTAAATGAAAAGCAATTAATACAACTTTGGGCACATTGTAAGCCCTTTAAAAGTGGCTGCTATTTTTAGTATTACTTTTTCACTTATTTTATTCTCTGAACATCTAAATTCTATACCACTGTCCTGAATCCCTTTCTTAGCTTTGTTCTAATAGGGTGAAGTGACCAGTAAAGCTACTTTGTTAGCATTTGAGCTAAAAATAGAGGCTCTGGTAGGCAGAGTCCACCTGGTATTTCTTCTCTAACATTGTTAAACACATCTCCCACTCCTACCTGTAACTACTTCAACCTCAACATAGTATAAACTGTACTTTCATGGATTTAGCATATAGGATTATTATTTTTTAACATTTGTTGCTTTTTAAATTATGATAGAAGTATAAGTATTCATTGTAGAAAATGCAAAAAAACACAAGGAAAAAAGTTAATCACCTATAATTTTATCACGTTGAAAAATTCACACCTAGCATTTGGGGAGATATTCTTCCTGCTTTTCAGTTCTTTAAGTATATTTATTGAGAAATATCTAAATATGTACAGTCTAACCATATTATACAACCAATGGCTCACAATAGCATCACATAGTTGTGTATTCTTCACCTTGGTCATTTTTAGAACATTTGCATTACTCCAGGAAAAGAAATTAAAATTAAAATAAAAAAGAACTCACACATCCCTTACCCCTTATCCCCCCTTCACTGACCCACAGAGCGTACAGGATTATTAATTATCACATAATCATTTAAATTACAACTGCAAAGAAAAAAAAATTTAATTCTATGTAACTCTTGCAGAAAGTAAACCAGATTCTGTCTTTGAATCAATGTAAATCCAAAATCTCAAGGAACTGGATTAACAAATATTTCATTAATTGGCAGATGTTAATCAAGCATCCAATCGGTGTAAAATGTTGTGCTGGATCCTTCCCTGATGCCCCAGGCTGGACCAGCTGCCCTTCCTGTGTCCCACAGAAACCAATCTAATGTTTAACTGAACTGGCCTAGCACATATGGTATGTCAAAACTACCTGTTTGTTTGTCTGGCACTCTATGTGATACAAGCTCTTGTAACCAATCTCTACTAATCAGCTTTCTAGATTAAGCCTTTACCTCTATAATCTACCGAAAGAGGCCCACTGCAGCTAAATGCTCAGCACTGGTAGGCAGTGTCCACACATGTCTTGCGTGCAACAGCCAAGTGGTAATTTTTCCATGAGTCAGTAGAATTTGTCTCTTTCTGTTTGTTGTGCTTGTTATTGAAATCATGCCATTTAATTAACTGTGATATAAATCACTAAATATGGGTACAAAAAAAGAGAGTTGTTACACTATTAAAACCAAATCAAATCCTCTCGAAAGACCTGATGAAGAGTTATTTCAAAAATATGATTAAGTTAGCAATGAGGAAAACAGATTTCAAAGGATTGGGAGGAAAATAATTGTAAAAATTTAAAGATTGTGTATTCAATTTTCTTGGCAAGTACCTAAGTTTTTACTACACTTTAAAGATATGGAATCTGGAAATTGTAAGCAACAAGATGTGTGCAGGTTTATGAAAATAGGATGACCAGGAAGTCTTATCAGCAGACTCAATGAAAAAAGCTACCCCACATTATAAGATTGATAATTAAATATTCCCTTGCCTGTTCCAAGTTAACATAAAATGTTTAAGGTACGTACATATCATTTTAATGGTACCTTAATTTAAGCAACTTTTTCAATTAACCAAACAATCAATCAGAATCACAAGATCTCAGATTGCAGTGGTTGTGCAATGTATACTAAACCTGATGCGTGGCTAAAACATAGCAGATAACTAGGAATGGTTCACAAAATGAATGAACACATAAATTAAGCCCTGATTAAATGAGTGGCTATGTGATTTAAGTGAAAATACAGTTCATAGATTATCAGAGTG
Source organism: Tamandua tetradactyla (assembly GCF_023851605.1). Taxonomy (NCBI): domain Eukaryota; kingdom Metazoa; phylum Chordata; class Mammalia; order Pilosa; family Myrmecophagidae; genus Tamandua; species Tamandua tetradactyla. Next base: position 62,154,532 of record NC_135334.1, on the reverse strand, counting down.
GTAGATCAGGAAAATGAAATGCCCACCAAACTCTCAAGAAATGTAGGAAGTCTCACTCAGCCTTCCTCTCCTGCATTTAATATTTATGCTTTTCCACCAAACTTTTGCTAATTAGTCCATTGAGCATGCAGAAAGAACTAAATTTTTACACATCTCTGCAGCCAAAATAAGGTGACAGGATGGTCTAAAAGTAGCAAAATGAGGTATTTCAGACTTGACGAGTTCCAGTTCCAGATGTGTCTAAGGTTGGGAAGTTGTCATTTTATGCATAATTGTGGAATGAGTAGAAGCACATAGAAAACTAAGGAAAAATAACATTTATCAAACACTACCCTGCCCCAAGCACCGTGCTAGTCCTTTACTTATTTAATTCTTACAGACATCCTATGAGGGAAGCATCTGTGTTGCTCATTTTACAGATGAGCAAACAGACTCAAAAAGGTCAAATCATTTGCTTAGAGCTACACAGCAAGTAAGAAGAATTCCCACACCTTCCCCAAACGCACTTTGCTCCCCAGTTCCATCCCTAATATACTTGTGCAAGTCAGAATTGGCTTGCATTATCGAGTTCTGAGCCCACAGGCAAGTCCAGAGTTTTAAAGTGCCATCTGGTCATAATCAAGAGCAGAATCCTGAAGAAAGGGATTTATTATCTATACTCATTGTCTCCAAACTGCATATCAGTTTGGCTCTCCACAGTATGTAAGAAGCAGAAGAGCACTTGAGCACGCTGGAGGGCCCTTGTACACATTTGAGTAATTAGGACTGGAATTCTTCTAACCACTCATTGACCAATGCAATTTCTTTCACAGGCGCTTCTGTTTGTATATCCCACCATCCCCAACCACGCTTTTTTAAAGGCTGTATGAAAACCATTTCCCAGGTTTAGAGTTCCACCCAGAGGACAATAGAGAATCTGGACCTTCCTTAACGACATTATGAAAGAGATAAATTGTGCAAGCCTGAATACAGAACAAATGCTTAAGAAAAACATAAATATAACTATATTATAGTGATCATCATTGGTCATTTGTTGAGCCCTTACTAGGTTCCAGGCACTGTGCTAAGTATGACCTTTGTGGCATCAATATATTTAATCCTCATTAACAACTCTTTGAGGAAGATACTATAATTTCCATTTTGGCGATCACTTAGGTTTCAAAGCCAATAATTTTCTTCTGAATTCACACAGTTAATAACTATTGTAGGGGCCATTAAAACCCATGTTTGCATGAACAAGTCTTGAATTCTTAAGCAGTGGTATATATTGCATCCCTAAGTAATAGAAATACTGAATATTGAATAATGGGCTCAGAGACCAAAACATTTTCTTTTGCCTCTGGCCCCAACCTCAATAAACTCTCCATCTGAGACATTTCCTTCACTTTTCTGTGCTTCTGTGCTCTTCTTGGAAACTATTAAGTCTGTTATCACAAGGGATCTAACTTAAGCCTATTTGTATTCATGTGTAAATAAAGCTTAATCAATAAGGCTTACACTTCAATTATTTATTTATTCAAATTGATTATTTAAGCTTAGCAAAGAAGATATAAGCTAAAATTCATTATGTCTCCACTGTTTCATCAATTATTCACATCTAAATTAAGATAAAGAAGGTTTAATATATCAACCCTTATTAGAAAACCCCAGTCAAGTCTGGGCAGGCTCTGGATTCTTCTTCCTTCTCTCTGCCCCAGGCCTTAGTATTCTACTTTCTGACTTTTCTTAAGGCTGCCACCAACCACTCCTTTCTACAGACGTCTTCTCCCCCAAGCTCATCTCTAGAATAAAGCACAATCTCCCTAGAAACCCAATTCTAGCAAATTTTGGAGACAAATTCATGAGCCATTTATGGATTTTACCTTTTTTATTATAATGGATAAGTAAACAAAAGAAAACATGGGTAATGTGGCAGTTTTTATTTTCCAAGATAGCCACAGCAACATCTCCCATTCTATATGCTCTGCTTAAAATGTGACCTTAGCACTCCTTGCATTAAGCTGTTAGTCTATGACCACATTTCTGAACCTAGATGGATCTTGGTAGTTTGACCAATGAAGAATATTGGAAGTGATGTAATATGACATTCTACAAAGGAAAAAGTGCCCCAACCTTTCTCCATGCTTTCTTAGGACACTTGCTCTTAGAACGCAGCCACCATGTTGTAAGAAAACTCAAACTAGCCTATGGGGAAAAATCATATTGGAAAAGCTACATGTTAGGTGTGCTGGTCAACATACCAGCTGGACTTTGGCTCTCTGTCCTCCACACTCCCACAGTATACTTTAACTACTAGAGCAATGTGTTAGTTTGAAAGCTGCCAGAATGCATATATCAGAAACAGAATGGCTTTTAAAAAAGAGGAATTTATTAAGTTTCAAGTTTACAGTTCTAGGGCCATAAAAATGTCCAAATTAAGCCAAGGGTATAAAAATGAACAAATTAAGGCATCCAGGGAAAGATACCTTGGTTCAAGAAGGTCAATGATGTTTGGTATTTCTCTATCAGCTAGAAAGGCACATGGTGACATCTGCTAGCTTTCTCCCCAGGCTTCTCCAATGGCTTCCCTGGGGTTCTATCTGTTTTATTGGCTCTGTTAGTTCTGGTAGCTCTAAAGCCTTTTCCAAAATGGCTCCCTCTTAAAGGGCTCCTGTAAGCAACCCCACCTTGAATGGGTAGAGACATCTTCATGGAAACCATCTAGTCAAAAGTTACCACCTACAATTGAGTAGGTTGTATGTCCATGAAAACAATTAAAAAGATTCTACCCAGCAATATTGATTGAGGATTAAATGACATGGCTTTTCCAGGGCACATAATAGCTTCAAACCAGCATAAGCAATTATTGTAATATTGCTTTCTTTCTTGTCTCCTCAACAGGACTGAACTAATTGAGAGTAACAAGTTGCAGACTTCATCTCAGTGCCTGGTATATAATAGCACTTTAAAAATGTTTTATTTATTTAATAACTTCATGAAATATTAATTCTTATTGGTTAGATCAAGGAAGGCTACCTTAAAAAGGAACATTTGAACTGGGTATAGAAGAATAGATTGGACTGGAACATTCCAAGTGGTAAATTATATTTTAGTAAAGACTCAGAGACAGCAAAATGATGGCCACTTATGGGGGCAGCAAAATATATGAAGAGGTAGGAGCATATATTGCATGAGAAGAAATAATGAAAGAAGTTTGGGGTACAGTGTGATAAGTTCACATAGGGATTTAAACTAAAGTCTTGGGGATTTCAGCTTTATCTGGTAGCCATGAGGAGACATTAAAAAGTTCTAAGGAAGGGATGCTGGTCTCATGTTTTCTGTCCCCAAAATTTCCAATCAATTTTTCATGACATGCTGTTTCCATACCTATCATTCCATCATATCAGTGATGTTAAGATTCCTGGTCAAAATCAGATTCCTGGGTAGAACAAGTGCTAACTTCTTTACCTTTGCTGAGAACTGGGGTGGGGGGACGAGGAACCATCCTTAGAGTTAACTGACACCTTGTGAAAAGTTCTCCATATTCCAGTGCAACTGAGCTCCAGATGGAATCACCAGCAAGGCCTCCTGCATCTTTCTCAGCAAAACTAATGTGATAAGGGATCATTATCCATACGGAAGCAGTAGAATTATTAACTCCAGCAGCATGTCAAACAGCATTTTGCAAAGAATCCTTGCCAAACAGCCTGAAGCTGATGTTTCTTTGACAAGTGCAAGCTGAGAACAGCTTGCTTTATTTGTGGCTCTAAAGAAAAGTTGGTGTAACTTTTATCATTTCTAAATAATACACTGTAATTGCCACTAAAAGACTGATTCTTGTATTAAGGCAATTCATGTGTATTCATCAAACATGTAATGAACTTATACTATGTGCCAGCCAATTTATAAAAACTATTACATTTAATCCTATCTTAATTAGCATGAGAAGTGGATAATTAGGCCAAGGTAACACAGAAAGGGTTATTTTTGAACCCCGGATAGTTCAGATTTTTTCTCTCCCCACTACCCAATTCTGTCAGGAACTTGATTGGTATTAGGGACACAAAAGTGAATAAGGGAATGAGCCTGACCCTGGCACCATGGCACTGTGGGATCAACAATGCCATCCTGACCAAAAGGGGTAAAAGAAGTGTAACAAATAAGGTATCATGGCTGAGAGAATTCAAATAGAGTCGAGACGCTAATCTGAAGGTCACTCTTATGCATCCTTCAGTTAGACATTGCTACCTATCATAACTCGCCAACCCTAATTAAAACCATTCCTGCCAATCCTAAAGAATACCTAAAAATATTCTACAAATGTTCCACGCACTAGGGTAACTCTCCAAAACCTACAACCTCCAGATAGGTCCCTGACCAAACAAGTCCTCAAATGCAGAGAGGCCACTCCTTCCAAAACATCTAGTTCCATGCCTCTATCCCATATTATTGACAGCCCTTTCTGTCATGGTCAGGTTCATGTGTCAACTTGGCCAAGTAGTGGTACCTCTTTGTCTGGTTGGGCCAGTGCTGGCCTGTCTGTTGCTATGAGGACATTTCATAGAATTAAATCATGATCACATCAGCTACATACACAGATGATTCCATTTGTAATCAGCCAATGGGAGTGTCTTCTTTAATGAGTGATGCTTAATCACTGGAAGCCTTTTAAGGAGGCTTCAGAAGAGACAGGCTCTCTTCCTGCTTCAGCTGGTGAGCCTCTCCTGTGGAGTTCGTCCAGACCCTCCATTGGAATCGTCGGCTTCACAGCCTGCCCAGCTGATCTTGGACTCTGCATTCCCACGGTTATGTAAGACACTTTTATAAATTTTATATTTGCAAGTGTTTCCTGTTGATTCTGTTTCTCTAGAGAGCCCTAACTAATACACCTTCCAACATGAAAAAATTAGAATGGGCATAGCCCAAATATCCCTAAAGAGTGGGAGAGAGGTCAAAAGTGATGGTGGAGTTATACAGAGATGGTCAGTTTAATAAATGAGTATGAGTGCTGTATCATTGTACTGATATTTCTTTTGGCCTCCAGTGCCTCAGATTGGCTAGAAATAAAAACCTAAAATTGTGGAATTGTGGCCCATCTGTGCCTAACTCTGAAATCTGTTCTACAACTAATTGTTACAATATACTTTGAAATTTGTTACTTTTATGGATATAGTTATTTAAAGAGAAGGAGAAGTATAACAGAAATGATAGGATTTAACATATGAGTATGACTGCTGAATCATTATATTGATATTTCTGTTGGTCTCAGTGTCTTGGAGCAGCTAGAAGAAAAACCGAAAAATCATGACACCATAACCCATACCAAACTTTAAAATGTGTTCTATAACTATTTGTTAAAATGTACTTGGAAAATTATTGCTTTTTTGTATATATAATTCATAATTTTAAAAAAGTTTTAAAAAATGAGTAAGATGTCATCCTTTTTTTCAAGGGCCTCACAAACTATTTGGGAGATGAGATGTAAACAAGGAAAGAAGAAGAGCCAAAGAGAAATACCAACAAAATTTAGTAAAAGCATAAAAGGAGGATAATTATTTCTATTCACAGACATCTGAGAAGGCCTTACAGCAAAGGAAAATGTGATATGGATTTTCATGAGTGGACAGGATTTTGACAGATGAAAGTTAGGGGAGATCACTGAGAGTCAATCACCCTGGAATTACAAGCTTGGACTAGACCATCAGACAGACCTGGGTTTTATAAAAGTCTCAGAATCAAATTCTAGATATTAAAATTGTCATATGCAAATATCACAGTAAACATATTTTGTATAAAAAAATATAAAATGAGTTATTCAAAGTATCACTAATAAAAAGTTTCCATTAAATTGGAATAGCAAACAAAACATTAAATAAAATATTAAGGTATATAATATTAAAGTATACATTATATAAACAAATATGATTAATTCATAAGTTGATAAGAAAATAATACATTAGGGAAAGATTACCCAAAGGAAATCTTGGCTAATTCTATCATTAGGAAAAAATGAATTTTAAGAGAAAAAAACATAAGGGATACAAAGGGTCAATGCATAATGATAACAGGATCAATTCTTCAGGAAGAAACAGCAGTTCTTACATTTTTGCAGCTGATTTTAAAGCTTTAAAATGTGTAAAGCAAATTGAAATAACTGTAAGAAAAAATAGAACAATCTAACAGCTTCACGGTATGAGACTTTAAATACATATCCCTCAGTAACTGGTAGATCAAGCAGACAAAAAAAATCAGGAATAATTTATAGAAGATCTCAACAATGCAATGAACATGGTAAGAGTGAACCTATATGGAAGCTGATGCCCACAAAAGAACATACATTCTTTCTAAGCATCAGAGAACATTTGCAAGAGTTGAACATAGAGTCAATTGTAAACCAAGCCTCTAGAAATGTGAAAGATACAATATAACAGAGGCAACATTCTCTGACTATATTAGTTTGTCATTGCTGCCAGAAAGCAATATACCAGAAATGGAATGGCTTTAAAAAAAAAGATTTACAAGTTTACAGTTCTAAGGCCATAAATATGTCCAAACTAAGGCATCCAGAGAAAGATACCTTGGCTCAAAGAAGACTAATCTGTGAACACATGTGGCTGGCAACTGCTGGTCCTTGTTCCCAGTTCATTGCTTCTACTTCTGATTCCAGTGGTTTCTTCTCTAAGTATCTGTGGGCCTTCACTTAGTTCCTCCAGGACACAAATCTGGGTTCTGGCTTGCTTAGCATCTTGTGGGAAGGCACATGGCTATGTTTGCATAGCTCTGCATCTTCAAATGTCCATGTCTAGGCATCTTCTCTCTCTGCTGGCAGTCCAAGCATCTCCAAACATCTGTGTCTCCATCAGCTCTGAAGAAACTGTTCTCCAAGCGTCTGCATCGAGGTTTCTCCAAAATGTTTCCCCTTTTAAAAAACTCTAGTAAACTAATCAAGACCCACCTTGAATGGGTGGAGTCACATCTCCATCTAATCTAAAGGCCACATCCACAACTGGGTGTGTCACAGCTCCGTGGACACAATCCAATCGAAGTTTCCACCTCAGAATGTTGAGTCAGGATTAAAAGAAACATGACTGCCCCACAAGATTGGGTCAGGATTAAAACATGGATTTTCTGGGGTACATAATAATTTCAAACCGGCACACTGACCAAACCAAATAAATTTTAAAATCAATGACAAAAAATAAATAAAAGGAAAAAAATGCATTTGAAAATTTTAGGACACTTCTAAACAACTCACATGCAAGAAAACTCTTCTAGAAATTAGCAAAATAATTAGAACTGAACAATAATGACCACAAAAAAAAATCACAGCAAACTTGTAGACTGTAAAGTGATAACCTTTAAGTATCACTTTAAATACTTAAGTGATAGCTTCAGCTTAAGGTAGCTTTATAGTCATTAGTGCTTAAATTAGAAAAAAGAAAAAAGGCTTAACGTTAACAAGATTATCCAATGTAAAAAGTTAGAAAAAGAACAAGGAAAAAACATTAAAATATATCAGAATTGCTGAGTATATGTGTTGGGAATGTTTGTTTCTTATAATTTTTTTTAATTAATAAAATTTAAAAAAAGAAAGTAAAAAGACAAAAAAAATCAGAAATGAAATAATAAAAATAAGAGCAAAAATATATATATGAAATTCAAATAAAAAATAAAATAAAGAGGCTCCATATAACCAAAGTTGGTTCTAGAAAAGACTAATGAAATTGGAAACCCTCTGATAATATGGATCAAAAAAAGGAGAATGTACAAACAAAATATTAGTTATAATTAAAAAACTAAAACTAAAGAGGCATCAGAGATTAAAAAATAATATAAGAATAAATTTATGTTAATAAATGTAACATACTAGAAAAATATACAAATTAATAGAAAAATATAAATTATCAAAGCTGCTTCAAGAAGAAATATATCTCAGAACATTTGCATCAATTCAGAAAAAGAAATAAAGAGAAAACAGAAAAAAAACTCATACATGATGAATATACAACTATGTGATGATTTTATGAGTTACTGATTATATAACAAGAATGGAATTATCATATGGTAAGAATGTTTGAGTTTGTATGTGGTCATGTTTCATTAAAAAAATGATTATTGTGAAGAATACAGAACTATGTCATGATATTGTGAGCCATTAATTGTATACCATGTATGGACTGTATGTTTGTAAAGATTTGTCAATAAAAATATTTAAAAAAAAAGAAAGGAAGAAATATAAAATCTGAATGGCCCTCTATCAATTAAAGAATTAAATTAGTAGTAAAAATCTTCCCCCAAAGAAAATACCAGGCCCAGATGATTATATAAGTGGATTTCACCAAATAATAAGAAACAATAATTCTAAACCTATGCAAATTCTTTTAGAAAATAGATGAAGAAACACTCCTCAGCTCATTTTAAGGTACTATTATAGGGTGGGCCACAGTGGCTCAGCAGGCAGGGTTCCTGCCTGCCATGCTGGAGACCCGGGTTCGATTCCCAGTGCCTGCCCATGCAAAAAAAAAAAAAAAAAAAGAAGGTACTGTTATAACCTCAATACCAAAAACAGACAATGATATTTATATTGGGACAGAAAACTATAGGTCAATTTCATGTCAAACAGTTGGAAATATCCTGAGCAAAACATTGGCAAAGCCATCATATCAAATTATAAAAAGTTTAAAAAGAAACAGCATGGTTAGTTTTCCTTTGTTCCAGGAATGCAAAAATCTCTAATGTAATTCACCAAATTAAAATATTCCAGCATAAAAACCGTATGTTCATTGAAATATACACAGAAAAAAAAACATTTAATTAAATCCAATATTCCTGTTTGATTAAAACTCTCAGCAAATTAGAAATTGAAGAAAATCTCCTTAAACTGGTAAAGGATATCTACCCCCCCAAATGTCAGTAAATAGCATACTCAATAATAAAATGTTAAATGCATTCTCTTTAAATTCAGGGATATAAGAAGGATGCCAATTATTGCTGCTTCTCTTTAACATGGTACTTAAGTGACTAGCCAGCATAATGAAATAATAAAAAGAAAGAAAGTGTGTATGCACTGGAATTCAAGAAATAAAGCTATCATTTTTTGCCATTGACATAACTATCTACCTACAAAACTCAAAAGAGTTCTCAAGCAAATTAGTAGAAAAAATACCTTAGTCATATGCTAAACTCTTAGTTAAACTCAATATTGTAAAGTCAGTTCTTTCCTAAAGCAAAATGCCAAATTCCAATAAAATCCTCACAGGTTTTTCACAGATGTCAATAAGCTAATTCTAAAATGTATTTGGGAAAGCAAGGCTAAGAATAACCAAGAATCCTACATAGAAACATATGATAAAGATAATATTGCAGATCAGTGGGAAAAGATGGACCACACTATTGGGAAAAGGTTCTTATTCATGATACAACCACAAATTTTAAAAACAATATTAATAAATTTGATTATATTATAATTAAAAATTTTATCAAAAGATACCATGAAGAGAAATAAAATAACTATAAACTGGGAGAAAATATTTATAGAATAATCAACCAAAATTAATAATTTATCCAGAATATATATAAAATTTCCATTTTCGTGGTCAAAATAATGGTCAAATATTGGCAATTATTTTGGTGTACTCTGATATGAAGAATTCTATGATTCATGAAGTGAAAGCTAGGCATCCTTATAGAAACATAAGTAAAAGACATAAGCCAGGATTTCATTAAAGAAGAAACAAATGGCCAATCAACAATTAGACAATAAACATTAGAATCAATAAAATGTAAATTAAAATCAGAATGATATACACACTTACATTATTAGACTGGCAAATATTATAAAATCTGACGATACCAGAAAACTCAAGAAGGTCCAAGAATTGCTGAAGATATGGAACATAAAGACTTTTCATTCAGTGCTGGGTTTTCATCTTGGATACAACCAGTATTTGTGATTCCTGCTCTCCTGATCCTACCTCTGTCCAGGACAATAACAAAAAAGAGGGCGTTTGTGGGCATTATGCTAGAGAGCAGGATCCCTGAAACCTGAGCAATGTTCAAATTTCTTTAAAGATAACAAGAATAACAGAAGCAAAGTCACTAGACTGTAGTTGAGACAGGAAATCTATACTTTAGGGAAGTGGTTCTCAAACTTCAGCAAACACCAGAATCCCCTGGAGATTCCTCCCAGATTACTTGACCACATTTTCAGAATTTCTTATAAGGTCAGTGGTAGGGCCCAAGAATTTGCACTTTAACAAGTCCCCAGGAAATGCTGATAGTGATGGTCTTGGGATCACCTATTGAGGATCCTTACTTTAAGAGTAAACTTTGATCTATTATAGACTCAGAAAAGTTGAATGATGGAGTGGAAGGGAGTTAACATATTTAGGGTCTGCTATGTGCTTTTAAATAAATTATTATTTTTATAGTCACACTAAATTAAAAAATACATATTATTATTCCCATTTCATAGACAAGAAACCTAATGCTCTGAATGGTTTAGTAACCATTCAAGAAACCCATAAATAGTACATGGCAGAGTGGTAACTTAAATATTGGTGCACAAGGCTGGTTCTCTTTCCCCTATATCTCCTGCCTCTCAAATAAAACAAAACATCCTCCACTATTGGTATCACTGTGAGTGACTGAATATACAAATGGGCAATCACCAGGAAACTCTGGCCCACTATCTGCAACATTCATTCCAAGGAGGCTGACCACTACTGACAGCAACCAGCTCAGAAAGTCAAACCATAATCCCTGTAACAATTGACCAGGACTTGAGCAATAAGTGACAGCTCCCCTAATTTTTGTTCCTGCTTCCAATTTAGAACCGACCAGATGAATCCAGATATGTTCCCCTAACCAATCTCACAGGATACTTCACTTCTACTTAGCCTAGCTTCAGCTTCCCCATGCCAAAAGCCTCCAATCAGGGCATACTGAAGTCTTCCCTTGTTTCCACTATCAAGCTTTCCCAATCTTCTGCCTGCCTTTGAGTCTCTGACAAACACAAGTGATGGTAGCTGACTCCCTTCCTATAGCAAGCTCTAAATAAATAGCCTTTGCTTGTTCTCATTTGTTATTTCCATAGTTGATACAAAATGTGAGCAGGCCACAGATGCCTGGTATGAGCAAATTCATAGAAAATACATATGAATTGGAAGTACAGACTCAAAATAACGAAGGTAGAAGTGACAAAAGATATTAGCCTTGCCCTAAGAGCTTTCCTAATATCCTAATGAAGAGTGAAGAAGCACTTTGTAGATATTCCTTTATAGTCATGCAGTTTTATAAAGAACTATAAACATACAATTGTGCTTACTTAAGTTCTAAGTATATTGAATACAATTCATTTCAGCATTATTAGCTTCTTCTTGGCAAATCCTTATGCCGTCCATGTAAGGTCAAAATATAAGATTCCATCAGAAGTCATTAAGAAGACATCCCTTGGGGCGGGCCGCGGTGGCTCAGCGGGCAAAGTGCTTGCCTGCTATGCCGGAGGACCTCGGTTCGATTCCCGGCCCCAGCCCATGTAACAAAAACAAAGAAACAAAATACAATAAAAACAAGAAAATGTTTAAAGATGTTTCCCTTTCTTCCTTCCTTCCTTCCTTCTATCCTTCCTTCCTTCTCTCTGTCTTTCCTTTAAAAAAAAAAAAAAAAAAAAAAAGAAGACATCCCTTGAGGTAGATTGACTCATGAACCCACAAAGACCTGTTCTAATCCCAACCCTAAATCCTGTGAATGTGGATTCATTTGCAAATAGGGTCTTCAAAGATTCTATTTAGATGATGCCAATTTAATCAGAGTGGGCCTTACTCCATATGACTGGAGTCCTTATGAGGAGAGAAAATCTAGACAGACATATATACGTGTCTAAGCTGGAGTAGAAGCCAGAGAAGACAGCTCGCCATGTCACAGAGGCAGTGACTGACTACCAGCAGGCTATAACCAGAACACAGAACATGCATGGCTTGTCAGTACCTTCATTTTGGACTTTTAGCCTCCAAAACTGTGAGATAATAAATTCCTGTGGTATATGAAAGGTTTAGGAGGTGAAAGGGCGAGAAAGAAGAAAGGTAGACCAGGAAATTTAAAGTGGGGGAGGGTTATTCTGCGCTCCCGGGCAGAACTCACCAAACCCAAGACGGAGGGAGGCGAGTGCGCACGTGGGCTTCAGCACGGGCAGCTTTTAAGGATGGAGGTCAGGAGACATCTGGAAGGGGCGGTTCATTAGTTCCGGAAGTCAGGTTGGGAGGGGTGACACAGCCTCTGCAGCTCCAGTTGCAGTGCCTTTCCCCATTCCCCCAACCTAACAGTATAATCCAACCAGTTTGTGATATTTATCACAGCAGACCTGGCAAACTATGACACTCCTGAGTAGACCCAACATCTTTATCCAGTCTCTTGTTGGAACATTGGTTAGATCAGAAAATTAAAATAAACAAGCCAAAAAAACAAATAAATCTCATTCTTAATGTCTAATATTTCTATAACTATATGCTATGGAATACATCAAGGAGCACCTATTTATTTCATATTCCTCAGATTCTTCTTAAGTTTCAAGTAGAAAACCGTTCTCAGGGATTTTTTAAGTTGGACTGAGCACCAGAGTTCTGTAAGTTGCCTGCAGTTTCTGAATAGGATTACTACTACACATTCCACACTGTGCATGTGTGCCTAGCATTTCAGAGCAGGCGAGGCCCTAAGCAATACAAATTTTCATTGTCCTTAAGCTTTACACAACAACATTTACATCTCTGCAACTCTGTAAGAACATAAAAGGACCAAAAATTTCATGAGAATTTGCAGTACTTGGTAGCATGAATAGCTCACTACTTCTGTTATCTCTTTAAAGAAGTAAAGAAATACCAGGCTTTTCTATGTGGACAAAACCCAGACCTATCATGAAGCACAGCAACACAAATTGCTACTCAGTAAAATTAGCTCACACTGTCTTAAGAGTCCAGATAGAGATGCTTAAGTAGTCAGCCAATTACACTGTCATGCCATACTTTCTAGATTCTAACATGATGTGATAGTAAACCAAACCATTTTATACTAATCTTGGGGGGGATCATGGGGAATAAGTATATTAAATGAATGTAAATATTTACTGTTTTTTAGATTTGACTATAATCTACACTTTTCTGTACTTTCTTCTTCAGTGGCCTAATCAAGTTTGGAGCCCACGTTTTGGATTGAATAACCTCTGCTCATGACAGTGACCTTTCTAAACCTTTAAGATTAACAGTATCATTTTCAGATATACAGAAGAATATCAGCATTTCATCTATATAGCCCTTATAACTTCATTCTTTTTCATAACTGAAGGAAGTATCCTGAAAGCTAGCCAGCTTCTCTTGAAAGTCAGTCAACAGCTTTTGAAAGAGCTGTTTGGCACCTGTATGACAGTTCTTCAAACACATAAATTAATCACCTCAACTTTTCTCTTTAAAATTTATGATCTATTCTGAGAAATTTAGCAGTTTCTATTTCCTTTCATTGCATTGCCTGGCATGTGTCAATCATATTTTCTAGAGCCATATACTGTTTTCATTTTAATACTGCATCATAATGCAGTATTTTTAAGGCATTTAAAACAATAATTAGAGATCCAAATTTAAGCTAAAACCCAACCCTCTGAAATGATATTGATATAAATAACTCAACTGAGTAAATAATAAAGTGATTAAATAACTTTCATGCATGGACAAATTCACATATCTTCAGGCAATGTTACACAGGTCAGTTACTAAATCATCTGCCTGGTAGCTGACAGGATTGCTTATCTTAATTTGGAGATTTGCGTCAACCTCAGAAACATTACTGTGCAGGAAGAAGTATCTCAATGTCAAGGGAATACCATAAAAAATATTTGCCATTTATTAAGCACTTACTACATGAAAAACATTTTATAAATTTGTAATATAGGTATTAACTCTTTATTATACATGATAAAATGGAGAGCCAGAATGGTTAGGGAAGTTGCCTAAGATTAACAATTAAATATTAGATGTGGCCTCTGAAACCCAAGGTGATCCAGAAGTCTATGGTTTTCTTTCCACTACTCTGGGTTTCCCTAATCTGCAACAGCCCATAAGAATCACCCGGGAGCTTCCTAGTCAGCCAGCAGTGTCAGCAGGTCAGGATTTAGGATCCATCATCAGATTGCACCATGCTGATATTACTTCCCTATACTTTCTCACACATTTGCCATAATCCACAGGAATCTCATCCTACCTACTTTGAGTAGGATCTCATCCTACCTACTTTGAGGTCTGGATCTATCTGAATTTAAAATACCTTTCACCCATGCAACACTACATCATTCAAATTACCTTTTAGAATTGAGTACTTAATCAGGTAAGCATCATAAGCCCTTGAATATTGTTCTCAAAATACATACCAAATAAAAATAAAATAGCTAAAAATTATTAAATAATTTTCTCAAGGTCATATTACAAAGAAGTAGAGGATCAAAAATTAGGTCTGTCTGAAAGCATGAGCTTTCTAGGAGAGCAGGCTACCTTAGAGTGTCTGCTTAAATTAATCGTACTTATGACCACAAATATAAATGTCCCAAATAGAAGTATTTGAAGCAGATGAAATCTAGAATTCACCACAATGAAGTGGAACCTATCTCAGGAAGGCAAGGATGGTTCAAAATCAGGAAATTCATTAATGTAATTAATTATATTACCTGATTAAAAGAAATAGGGCAGTGCAAGAGATGCTACGGTCTTGATAAAATTTAAAACCATTCACAGCAACAACCCAAATATTCAATAGTAGGGAAAAGGTTGTACGTTAGGGTCACTCAGCAGATATAGGTAATGATTAAAATGACCATTATGGAGAATATATAAGAAAATGATTAAGATATTATATTCATTGGGGAAAAAAAAATCAGTGTATGAAATTGTACATACAATTACAATTATCCAAGAGAGCAAACATGGAAGAAAAGACTGGAAACACAAAAACCAAAATGCTAAAAGTGATATGATAGTGTGCAGGTATTATGACTATAATTTTGTTTCTTTTCATGCTTTCAGTTCCAATATTTCAAAATGAAATATATAATCTAATATAAATAAAAAGCCTTTATCATAACTATAAAAAATATGTTGAAGCCACTTTCATCTTCTTCCTGACAAGTTTTATTCATTTTCTTCTTCATCCTCAGGGCAATTTGGCTCATCAAGGATTCATGTTTCCCAGACATTTGCAGATATTTCATTCTGTACATCACCTGTTCCGTACCCCATCAAGGGACTGCATGAGGCACAAGCACTATTTATTTATGCAGACAGGGCTTTAATAGTGGTCCCACGGAGAAAAGCATTTTATCTGCTGTCATACATAATCTGTTCTGGAAACAAAATTACATTTGGAACATAAGATTTGCCAGCTTTCACTTGGATGGTTCAGCAAGCTTTTTAGTTAAGAGAGATTAAAATGATTTTCTTTTCTCATTCCAAAGCTCAAAATTCCATGGCCTCATAACCTGTAATAATACCGGTCAATGTATTAAATGTTTTCCAAATGTGTCACTCAGCTGTCAATCCTCTTGCAGTAACTTTAGGCAAGTTTTGTTTGTTTGTTTTATAAATCTGCTTTAAATCTGAAACAGAGGCTGTTGCCTGTGTCTCATACATTCAGGCCATCATCCCTTATTACTAAAGAATTACATTGAGCTAATCTTTCTGGCTAACAGGGAACTCAAGTGTCACCTCTAGCCATCAATTTCTCCACCGCTTTATTCCAGCCTGCTCCAGCACAGCCCTCTCTAGTTCCTCTCCTTTCTCCCAAATTTTGATCCATAAACCTGAGAGACCTCAGAAGCTGACCTTCAGAGGTAGTTCAATATCCTGCAGGGCTTCTCTCATCAGAGAGACAGACATTTGAGCCCTGCCTCCTCCATTTTCTAGTCATGTGACCCCAGGCAATCTGCATAACCTCTACAACATCATCAACTTTAACATCTGCTCGTGAGATCCTTCTAGTATTACAAATCATCTATGTGAGACTAGCACAAAGCGGGGCTCAAATATGCATGCTGAATAAATACGTTATCACTTAAACAAATAACCGCACAGCAGGAGGACAGCCAAGATGAAGGAAGCAATCAGGTTGAAGGGTATGATGGAAAAATCATTTGCCTGTTTGTCCAGATTTGGGGTCTAAACCCTTCCCTGCTACTAAATAGCTGTGTATTTGGGGAACAAAACCTTTTCCTCTCTGGGCACCTGTTTCCTTATCTATAAAGTAGGGAATTATGTTAGATGATCTCTTACACTCCTTCCTGAATTAACGTTCTCTATTTGTTTTCTTCTTTCATCATGCTAACCGCATAGCTTTCAAATGCTGTTCACTTTCTTGAGAGAAATCCTCAGCTCTTTTCTTTTCGCCTGATATTTCTTGACAGCTGTCACTTCCTACCCAACAATACAGAAAGGGCTCGTCATAGCCCCAAGCAAGCACAGATGTTTGACAGCCGAAATGCAGAGCTGAGTGAACAGGGCACATTTTCTAACCTTCCCACCTTGAACAGGGCAGCACATGGTATTTGATCAGACAAGGCTTTCTCTACCCTTTCTGTCTGGAACCCTCTCTGTTCAACCAGTCACTCATGTTCTTGTTACAATTTCCCCACGAGCCAGGAGCAAATTGGAGGCAAAGGGTCTGAGTGCTTTGTGCATGTGAGAGCTTTCTCTGCCTGGTAATTCCCGGCTGTCCTGACACAGTTCATCCACAGCAATAAATGGAGCTAGTCAATGCTCACTTGGAAAGCTGGTAGCCGGCACTTAATCTGAGAATGAGGGCAGACAAATCCTGCTCCCTGAAACAAAGGGTATTTCCACAAATGGCTCAAGGGGGCCCTTCCTCAAGCAGAGTACCTGCCAAAGAGAGACCAGAGGCACAGTCCCAGTGGTGGCAGGGGTAGGCAGTGGAATCACATAACAGGCAGGGAGAGATGGATCCTGGAACTTAAAAGGAGAGAAGCAATCAGCTACATAGAGAGCCGTCCTGTAATAGTAGTAGGCTGAACTGACCCATCAGGGCTACCCCTATATATCATTTTAAAAAAAAATAGTTACTCTCACACTTGTTCCTTGTAAAAGACCTCACAATGTACTTAGAAGCAATTGTTTCCATTTACTGACTACTATTATTTAATAACCCTGTGAAGTAGATGTTACCATTTCCTTTTTTTCAAATGATATTCCTGGTGGTATTAAAAGGCCTGAAATTAAGGCACAATATTAAAGTGCTTCCTTGACATCTTTTAGCCTCACAGGACCCCTGCCTAACATCAGTGTCCATGTGCTTGGCCCTGTCGTACTATCGAGGGCAGGGGATCCTTCCTTCAGCCAACGCAGTGAACAGGAGGTGATCAGAACACTGGTGAGTAAGTCTCTTCGCCTAAAGTTAAATATTGCTAAATTGTCATATATCAGATTCCCTAGATGTGGCTTTCAAGATGATACTCCATGTACAAGTCATTTACTAAGGAGGAGCTCCCAGAAGAAACCAGTCATTGCATAGGGAAAGCTGGAATTAGAAGTGGGAGAAGCTTAGCAAGGATAGGATTTCAGTCAAACTCCTGCTCCTGCAGAGGAGTTCCGGAGGGTTAATTTCACCTCAGAGTCATCTCCCTCAAGGTAAGGGAGGTGGACTGTCACATCTGGTCATTAGTGAAGGGCATCTGGACAGCTGTACACTTCCAGGCTCTTGAGAAAGTGTCAAGTCACAGGAGAAGAGGCAAAGGTGCAGGCCATTGGGAAGCAAGCACACTCCAAAGCCAGGGGAGGGACACACAGAAACAAGCAATAGAAAGGATCCATCCTGGGCCCCAGACAAAGCCTCAACAGTGCACACTTCATAAATAGACAATGGAGGGTTCAAACCTAGCTCTGTCTTCAACCTAATTTCTTTCAACCATTGATCTCATTTATTCCTGACAGCCACTTTAGGGGGAAGGCTGGCTAAGATGTATTATTTTCATTATTTAAATCGATACTCAGATCAAATAACCTGTCCAAAGTCATATGTCTAGTGAGTGGTCAATCAACACACACACCCCAACCCTCTCATTCCAATTCCCTTTCTCTTTTCAACGTGCTATGCTGCTTTTGGAGAAGAACAGAGGAATGCCTAGACAGTGCCAGATGAAGGGTACTCAAAGACATCCTTGTAATTCAATATCTCCCCTCAGCAGCACTTGTAAGTCCACAGTTAGAGATACATTTCTTTGGATTACATTCCTTGAATACATATATTGTACACAGGAGACACAGAGGAACAAGACTTGCGTTGAAGGAAAGGACTTCAGGTCTTAGAAAGGACTCTTCCATGGGTAGAGCTACAATTACTCCCAAAGCATCTGTGGGCATCTTGGATCCTCACAGTAGCCACAGACAATAGGTATGATCCTCATTTTACAGTTGAGAAAACTGAGTCTGACAAAGATGACTTTTCAGAATTACACAGTAAAGAGAAGAAGAGCTGGAGGGGTAAGTCCTCCTTTGCCTTTCCCATTATGAAGGTTCCCATTATCTACAAAGTTCCTGAGTACTTTAATGTCTTTGGGTTTTTCCTATTCAGAATTCCTTATTTTTCTCTTGATAACAGCACCCAATTTTTCTTTGAGAAACAACACACTCCCATTCCATACGGTCTTAGTGAAAGGGGCGGGGGGTGGGGGGACCCAAGGAGATGGGGGAAGAGTTATTCATTCTAAGCTAGATTTGTTCAGAGATGGGCACCTGACTCAAGAAGGGCCCATCAAAGCTTAGGAGAAGATTGATACAGATTCTAGGAGAGAAGGTTTCTTTACTGCTGAGAGTATAAGCACAGACCAAGTAAATCTGTAGCTTCCTTTATAACCCCAGGAAGAAAGTTTGCCTGGAAATGAAACCAACACAGAATAAGACAGAGGTAAAGAATGGATTGAAGAAGGAAGGGGAAGAAAGAAAGAATTATTGAAACCCCCAGTTGAAGTGAACAATGATCACCTTAGCATTACCAATACATGAAACATCACAATTCTCTTGTTCTTTGAAAGTTTAATTTTCCATTTTTGTCACTTTCAACCAAAAGTGTTCTTACAAATACTTTACAACATAACTTTCAGATATATATAGATATATATGTATCTAAGGATATAATATTAATATAGTAATAGATTCCAATAAATGCACAGAAATATTTAAAAAGAAGCATGTCTTTGAACTACATGGTGAATGACAGAGTCTAAGGAGCCAATGATCCAATGCAACGGTAAAAAGAGCTAGACAACAACTCACAAGACATAATTCGAACTTCAGCTCCATAGAAAGACAAGTTTGTGCAAGAGCAAGCAAGGCACTTACCCATTCTATAACATTGGAGCTATTTTTTAACCTCTCTGAGGGTCAGTCTCCTTGTCTTGGCTTCCCAGCTGCTAAAACAAATAGGATACAGTGGGTGGCCTAACAACAGGAACTTAGTGACTCACAGTATTGAGGCTAGGAAAAGTCCAAAATTAAGGCATCGGTAAAGTGGTACTTTCTACAAGAAGACTGTAGTTCTGGGGCTGCTGTGGGTGATCCTTGGACCTTGGCTTTCCTGTCACATGGCAATGCACAGGGCAACAACCTCTCCTCTCTCTTATGGGTTCTGTTGACTTCAGCTTCTTGCTCTTCCCAGGGCTTTCTCTCCATATGCCTGAATTTCATTCTGCTTATAGAAAGACTCCAGTAATCCAGGTGGTGCAACAGTGGCTCAGGGGCAGAATTCTTGTCTGCCATGTCAGAGACCCGGGTTTGATTCCTGGAGCCTGCCCATGCCAAAAAAAAAAAAATCCAGTAATCCATATTATCCTCATTCAGTTGGCCACACTTCAACCAAAAATAACATCTTAAAAATGTCCTATTTACAATAGATTCATAGATACTGCAGGAATGGATTGATTAAGAATGTGTTTTTCTGAGGTACATCATTCAACTACCACACTCATCACCTACAAAATATATCTGCACTCACTAGTTGTGAGTATCATTAGGGAAAAGATGTGACGGTGATTTATGAACTGAAAAATCCTGTATGAGGTATGAGTAATGACGGATTCATTACTAAGGCAACAGATTGAACTACTGAACTTTTGGCTAAAGTATGTGTATTTATATAGATGTATACTAAATGGGTATAAATACAGAATGAAATAACATTTCAATGATTGTTCTACCTTGTTGTCCATTTTTTTTTTTTGATGCAGTAAGTACTTGGAGGTGTTTGCTGGTTTGTAATGGGGCTTCATGGGCGATTTCCCTCTACCAAGCATCATAGCAGAAAAACAATAACGGTCTTTGACGGACTCTGAGTCAAAGTTGTCTGGGCCATTCAATGCAGAACACAATTCTATATATACCATTCCATCCCAGAATGCAAATTTCTTGACAGCATGTCATAGTGGCTTTTAAAGGCTTTGAAAAATTCATGAGGTCTGTTAGACTCTCTCTCTTTGAAATTCAGGGTTATTAAGGATCAGTAACTTGGGAGTCATATTATCCCTCAACCCCATATCCCATCAACCCGTAAATTTTGCCAATCCCACTTCATCCCCCCTGCCCAGTGTTGCAATTGCCCTAAGTTGATGCTTCATCACTTTACAGTCCCACCACCAAACTAATTTCTTTCTCAAACTAATATCTGACCATGATATTCCCAGCTGAAACCCCTTTAGTAGCTCCCTATTACTTACCAAATAAAGTATTAGTCTTTTAGCATATAAAAAAGACCCCTTATGAATTTAGTCCCTCCTTATCTCTTCAGACTTTTCTCCTGCCTCTATCCCATATGCACCTTATGTTCAAACCATATCAAAATATTACTTAAAGTGTTCAAAAATACCAAGCTCTTTCACATTTCTATGCCTTTGCACTTTCTGTTTCCTCTCCCGAGAACTCCTCACACACTTCTCAACACATCTCCTTTCCTGGAAAATCTCAATTGTCCAAAGAGAATGAACTCAAGCATCAGCTTCCTTTTGCAGCTTATCCTGAACTACCATTTCTCCACTCCAGTCTTTTGGAGTGCAAAAGCATCACTGTAAAAAGCATTTATTGAATACGTATCAGGTCCTAGCTACAGTACTAAGCACCTTACATAACCTAATCTCATTTAATCCTCTCAACATGATGAAATATATATTATTTGTATTCGCAGTTTACAAAATGAGGAGAATAAAGCTTGGCGATATTGTTTAACTGTCCTAAACACAGAGGTAACTAGTGGTGAAATCAGAATTGAAACTCGGGCAGTCAGACTCCAGAAGCCCTGTGCCTAGCATCCACCATAGCACATAATACGACTGCTATATTTTAATGGTAGCATTTGTCATATTGTGCTTTAATTAATTGCTAGCATGCCTGTTTCAATTTGAAGGAGACTTGAACTTATTTGACTGTGAATTATAAACACTTTTGAAATATGTGAAGTCTTTTAAAATACATATATATTTAATATTATCATTCTCTAAGAATTGTTTTTCCTGGGTTGTAAATAATTTACAGTATAAAATTAAATTCTTTCTTATATCTTGTTTAACAAACCAACTTTACTAAAAGTGTAAAATGAAAATACTTGCAGTATTAACTGTACAAAGAAGAAGAGTCAAGTACATTGATAGTTGAGACTGGTAAAAAGCTAACAGCAACCAACATTCACTGAGCACTTACGACATATCAAATTGTATGCCACGTACAGATCATTCCTAGTTCTTAATTGGCCCACATCCCCCACACCAAGAACGAAGCCTAGTCAATTCAGAATACAGTGTTTCTTTTATAATATAGAGAAAATAAATGCCCTTCCCACATATAATAGCTAGATGAAGAGGAAGAAAGAACCTTAGAGTAGTTCCCTCCAGCCCTAAAGAAAAACAAAAGAAAAGACTGCTCCTTCTAGTGCAGGAGGAGAGTGGAGAATATAAAGGAAAGAAAAGAGAAGCAAGTAGATAATGCATCAAAAACCATAATTTCAGGAGCAGGAAATATAAGATGTTATATTCCACTCTCTATTTGAAACTTGAGGACAGCAGTGAGAGGCAACCCACAAGTTAGTCCATTAGCAACATGGGGCAAAAAAAAATTTGCATGGTTAGTTTAGGTGGAGGAGGAACCTGAATTAGCACTCAAATCTCTCTCCACTCCAGCGCTGTAAGGAATCCATTAGTCTTGGTCCATAGGGTATGCTGACGCTGAAGCAAGGTGACCCTGTAGGCAAGGGCTATGGGAAAGATTGCCGTAACAGTTAACTAGGAACATCCTTAGCACTAGTGAAGAGAGCTGTGTCAGCAAGGGGTGAGAAGAACCACTAGAACCTGTTCGAGGCCATAGAATAGACCATAAGTTCACCAACCATAAACTTTGGTCTTTATGGCAATGTCCAAGCAAGACGATATTGCCATGGAGAATAGAAAAGTAAGAGGGCAGTAAAAGAGGCTGCATATGGGGAGCCACATGTCACCACCCTGCTGTGGCTAGGTAGAATCAGCCCTCATCTCACACATTTAGAGAACATGTTATGAAAAAGTAGGGTGGAGCCACCCAAAAGCTATTATCCAATTTAGATCATTTTGAGTTTACCCTCACCCTTCTTTCCAGCTTTCCAATAGGATAGCACATTTGATGAAGATTAAATCAGTTGTAAAAAATTCTAATTGTATTTTCTTTGAGTAATAATAATAATAAAATCATGACCCCAGAACACATGCAATTTCTCATGTATTCTTCATAACATGTCTGTGAGATGGACACTATTATTTCCTATTTTACAGATAAGGAAGATGAAGCTTAATGAGATTAAACAAATTGCCCAAAGTCTACTACCTGGACTCCAACCCATATTGGACTTAGGTCCAAGTCTCCTTTTAACCACTATGCCAAACTAAAAGTTTAAGCCAGTTTGTGGGAGACACTGAATAAAAATTCAGTTGATAAATTCTGAACTTCACTTCATAGAAATAGTAAGAAATAAAAAATTTTCAACAAGGAGGGAGACTTGAAGTTTAGAAGAATCACTCTCATGGTAGCATATAAAAAACATTGAACAGGTGGAAACAATGCATGGATTTCAGGAAAGAGGCTTAGAGAATGTAGAATGAGAATTCAAATTCAGCCATATTAAATGTGAAAGTCTGAATTTTCCTCTGTGCCAATTTGTCTCCCAAAATGAGCTTTCTGAGACAGAAGGAATAAATCAATTGAGTGATGGGAGGTGCTTTTGTATTAAAAATAATAATAATAAATTGGTTCCACCTTCCTAAATATCAGTCTCCTTGAAAATAAATAGTATACCATGCACTTCCAAGAAGCCATTTCTAAGACTCCTGATACTTAAAAGGACCATCATCATCATTATGACATATGTCTCAATTAATGCTTTCTCAGCATGACTCTGTATTGGCATTTCCTCACATCTTTTGAGCTTTAAGACATGAAAGTCCTTTTTAATATAGCTCATGAATTTAATTGAAAGTTTTTTTAATTCATGTAATCACTTTGAAAAGGAAGAAAAATATTTTTAACAGCTAGGTGACCTGATTTGGGATAAGTCCCTAGGAAATGAGCCTTTATGGTTACTAATGAGATCAAGATGTATACAAGTAGAATTATAAACAGGAACGCAAAGGATAGCGATAACTTAATCATTTAGTTCAATTCAATCCAATTAAATAAAACTGTTACTGAATACCAACTTTATGCAGGGCCCTCTGCTAGGTAATGGGATTACAAGAAGGCTTGGGATAAAGTTTCTCTCCCCAAGGACCCAAAAAATTAGTCTTGCTGTAAAAGGAGCATGGCTTTCACAGCCACACTATCCTCACTTTGAATCCTGATTCTACTGTGAAGTTCTGCACATCCTGGGGGAGAGTCCTCAAACTATCCAAGCTTCCATTTTGTCCTCCGTAAAGCAAAGTAATGAACTATATTTTATTTGCACCGTTGCTATAAGAATTAGTGACAAAGTACATGAGTCCTAATGAATGGTGGCTATTATTCATAGGAGGTATAACAAGCTTACAAACAACTCTGATAAATGGCCCTCTAGCCCCGTAACAGGTAAGGTGTACTATATAGAGGAGGAGCTTCATGCTGCTTTTGTTCTTGCTGATAGGTTTGGTTTTGTTTGGCTTTGGGGGAATATTTTTAGGAGAAGGACATGAGCAGGAATTGAATAAGGTTTTCTTAAGTAACACAATAAATGTTGTTAGGTCATAGGCAGCCCAACCAGAAAAGGAAACTAGTCATTTACCAAACCAGTCACATTACAATATGTTGTGTTACTTAATCCTAGCCAAATATCATGAGGATGAATCGTTTCGTACATGTTCCAGATAAGGAAACAGACTCTGAAAAATTCTGTGATCTCCAAGATCATACAGCAAGTAGCAGAACTAAAATCCAAACCTCTGTATACCCCTTTCCTTGCATCTCCTGTGCCATCTGCCAGACTGTGTAGAAATATATTACCCAGATAATCTTGTAGAAGGTGTTCTATAGCATTTGCTGGTCCGAGTAGAACAGAAGGAGCAAACTGATATAAAAGGAGTGCAGACCATCTTGAAAGTGGATCTTCCAGTCCCAGCCAAGCCTTCAGATGACTGCAGCCCCAGCTGATATTTGACTGTAATAGCATGGCCTAGAACTAATGTTCTTCTGAATTCTTGATCTTCAGAAACTGCAGCTTTCTAATCTTTTACATGCCACAAAGTCTGAAGACCCTCCACCTGGCTCTTGAGAAAGGCTATGGGCTGACTCACAGGTGGAGTTGGCAGACTTCAGATCTGGCACCAGCCTGGTGGCCCTTCCCTATTACAGTTATCTCAGTTTGAATCAGGAGAATGCAAAATTACACTTGTCTTCCTAACAGGGACTGGAGTGGCTTCCTGAGAAGATGGAAATCAGTCTCCCAGCTGTGATACCCCCATCAGAGCCCTCCGGGGCTTTAGGTGGACCAGGGGTGAAATTTGCAACTTCCAACTTGGGCTTTGTGGTTCTGATTGAGAAAATACCAACTGTCTGATTCACATCTAAGATTTCTACTGAACATCAGTTGATCAAGTTCCTGTTGGGATGTTGATGAATTAATGCTTCTGTAAAGTCCCTTTAAAAGGCAGCAAAGAGAGTTAGGCTGTCTTTTAGTATACAAGTCTAGCTTCTGCAAGCATTTCCAGAGCTCCTTTGGAGTCCTTCCACTATGCTGATCTCTTACTTTTGGTCATCCTCTTGCAAGAATCTCTACATCCTTCTTAAAACATAGCTCCTAGAGGTGACTCCAGCAATTCAAGTTGTGGTCAGTTTAAAATGAGTTGAGCACTATCACTTCCTTTACTTTGGACACTATCAAAATTAATGCAGCCTAAGATCGCATAGGTGTTTTGTTTCATTTTCTCTTATTTAATGTGGTCATGAACCATTTAGTGACTCTTATAGTATACACAAGTTTTATTTAAGAAATACATAAATTTTTAATTGACCAAAACAATGCAATCTCATATATTTCAAAGCCTGTAGTAGATACCAGAAAAAGACTTCATATTTCAGACTATAATTACTGTTAAAGGGTTTCAAAATCACAGCACTGTTTCCAAAATAGGAATGACAGCTAAAATGTTTTCTCTTTAATGATTCAAGAGGAATTGAGCAACTGTCTAAAGAACAAATCCATTCTGGATGTACCAGCTCTTCTCTTTCTCATTTGTTTAATTCTGTCTGCACTGCAAATTGGGCACAACTGTTAGGGGCAAGCTCTCTAGAAAAAAAATACTATTAAAATGGAAAGCTCTCCTACAAAAATCTGTTTACATTAGATCAAAATTTTGTTAAAGAAAAAGAAATTAATAGATCACTCCATAGATCTGTTACTAACTTTAGATTTTTGAAGTGAGGCTTTCTGAGAAGATTTTGTCAAGGACAGTTAAAAAGCTTTGCAAAATTAGAAAGACCCAGCCACCTGGACTGTGTCTCTTTATTAAGATAGTTAAAAGGGTGCTTTTTGTCTCTACCTAGGATTTTTGCAAAAGCACACTATGAAACAGATTTTCACAAAACATCAACTTCATAATCTGTAAGGACAAGGACAATGGGGTATTCTAAATTCCTTTCAGATTGTTCATAGAGAATTTATTGCAAATCCTTAAGAACAGACATGTATGGGTATAAGGGGGGAATAACACAGTTATTAAACTAAGGAAAAAGAATTAGAACAAATGGAAGCTTGTTTTTTTATATTAATAATTAAAATAAATATTCTAATGTTATTTATCTAGACAATCATGGGCTAATTTTTCTCAGATCCAATGTTTAAGAATTAATCAAACATTGTTGAGCACCTACTCATGGCCAGGAAATAGTTAAGTATTGGGTATACAAAGAACAAGACAAATTTCCTGCTCTTTAGCAGCCCTATATCTAGAGGGATTTAAATTTACAAATTATAATATAGCATACAAGCATGATGGCAGAGACATAAGCACAGTGTTGTGAAAATAGAGAGAAAGGAGCACAAAATTCAGGGCTGCCAGGCAAAGGAAGACTTCATCCAGAAGTAAAATATTGATTAGTCTTTATAGGAGGAACGTAAATGTGGGGACCAGGATATAAAGAGATCTTGGGGCCAGAGGAGAAGAGTCTTCTCTGGTTGATGCATGGGGCAAGGGGTAGCAGTGGCTTTCAGAAAATTCCATCTCCCAGCTCATTTTACCTGGACCTTTCTGAAGGAGTTGAGCATAAGAAGCCCATGTTGTCTGGCTGTGGGGCTGCTTAAAATACTTCCCTGGTATCTTCCTTTATGGGAATCCTCTCTATGACTCCTTTCTTCTCTGCTCTTTCCAGAGAAACCAGACAACCTCAGTTTTTCTGACCAGCTCTAGAAGAACACCTTAAATTCTGTGCTTTCCTTTGCCAAACTCTCAATACATATGGTAGGGCCAGCCATGAACAAAACTATGAAGAGGAAAAAGGGATAAACATTTACTGATCACTTTTTCTCTTTGTCAGGCACTGGTTGCATCTTTTTAATCTTTACAATAAGCCTACAGAGGAAAACACCAATAAAAATGTGTTTCATTGGGAGTGGGTTCCAAGAGAGAAAGCAACATGCTGGAAGCCACACAGACAGTAGGTGTATCTAGGTCCAAAGGTTCTTTCCTATCACTGGCCTATGCAGTTTGTCTTTGGAATATTTCATTTTCCTGGAATGTTTTCCACTTCTCAAGCTCATCCCTATTGTATTAGCTAGGGTTCTCTAGAGAAACAGAATCAGCAGGAGAGATCTGTAAACATAGAGTTTATATGAAAGTGTTCTCACACAACCATGGGGATGTAAGAATCAAGATCTGTAGGGCAGGCTGCAAGCTGGCAGCACCAATGAAGGTCTTCAACAAACTCTCAGGAGAAGCTGGCTGGCTGGCTAAAGCAGGAAGAGCGACTGTCTCTTCTGAATCCTCCTTAAAAGCCTTCCAGTGATTAGATTAAGTGGCACTCATTGCAGAGGACATTCCCCTTAGCTGACTGCAAATGCAATCAGCTGTGGATGCAACCTACATGGTCATGATTTAAGTCCATAAAACGTCCTCGCAGCAACAGACAAGCCAGGGCTTGCCCACCAAACAACTGAGCACCACCACCTGGCCAAGTTTTGACACATGAACCTGACCATCACACTAACCATAGACTCCAGGAGCTGCTAAGTACCAGTGGGAGTGAATTTGATACCCATACAGTGAACAGATATTTTGAAGTCATATTTAGACTTTACCCTGTGGATGTCAAAAGACCATTGAAAAATTTAAGCAGAGATGGATATTTCATAAGTAACTTATCCCTTATCTACACCTTGGGCCAGCTTGTCTCAGATAAACCTACAATTTGGGGTCAGACTATATGTCCCTTCCAGTCTGTTCTCTAGATTCTAAGCAGGGCCTTCCATAAACATATCCCTAAGACTCTGCTGTGCAGACCCCAGAAGAATATATTCCATACATGCTAAGTATTTCTGCATTGGCTGCTTCCCAAGCAAGAAAGCCAAAAGCTGCAGCACAAGCTCTGAACATACTCTGTAGCTCCTGAATTATTCAGGGCACTATTTAAATGAGGCTCATGACTCACAGGGCAAATTAATTTTAATTTTTAAACAGGCAACATTTTAAACTGTTCATTTCCTTGATATGTATCCATCCTGACATTTTTATCATCAGAAGAGTAAGTAAAGCTCACAGTTGGAAAGGGAAAAAAAGATTGGGCATATCCCCAAACTGGGTCCTCTAATGTTCAGAAAAGAGCCTCTCAAAATAAGCAAAAGTTACATCACCTATTTTTAGAAGGAATGATTTTGAAAATCCAGTGTGAATCTAAGAAACCCAGTACTAGAAAACTCATTTTCCCTTTCCTTTTGTCATAATGGCATGTGGTCAGCATCCTTCAGCCAGATTGCTGTAATTCTGCAGCCTATTTCTACACAAAGACAAGAGGAAAGTGGAGTCAAGAGCCTAAGATACTGAGGCCTAAGAACACTCCTCTGAACTTCAAATTTCTTTCTATAACCAGGACTGTGTGTTGTTGTCTTTGTGTCCCCAGCAACCAGCATACAGTTGCTCAACTAAACTTTATTGGGAAGAATTACATTTCATATGGAAAACCCTTTTCACACAAGATAGTATCCTTTCTGTGTTTCCTTTTCCATGCTATCTCTGACCCCCATGGGTAGTAACTTAAGTGCCCTAAGAAGGCCCAGTAGCCACTGGAACAGAATAAAATGCCACCACTGCTACCTAAACTTTGCTTTGAAAATGACAGATTCTGACTCCTGTCATGCAGATGTTCAAGAAAGTCCATGCAACTGCTGCTCATTAACTTAAAGCCAGGAGGCCAAGTGAGAGGCAGGGCCAGCCTGGAGCCCAGGCTTTGGCACTCCCAGTCCAGTGCTCTTATCACTACACATCATGGTCTAGAAAATCAGGAAATCTCTCAGATGCTCACCTGACTTCCTTACCCTATGCTTTCCTTCTTCTTTGCCAGAAATCACAGAAAAAAAGAAAACACACTAAAGTTTTAAGACCCCTTACTATAGACCTATAAGTAATTATATACATTATGTGATTCAATCCCTTCAGTAATTCTGTGTGAAAGAATTTTTATACCTATTTTATATATGAGAAAATTGAGGCTGTGAAGGATTAATTATATGCACAAGGTCACACAGAAAACCAGTGGTAGAACTAAGATTTCAAATCATGTTGGTTCCAAGTTTTTGCTCTTCCTATTTTACTGGGGAGGATTTGGGTGGGTTGGGTTAGACGGGAGTTCTTTGAATGAATCAGGAGTCTTCCACTTCATGGCCCCAACTCAGGTTTGCAAACTATGTGGGTAGTTCCTGATATTGGGTTATCCCTCCCTTAAGTAGACAATATTCTGATTCCCCACTCATCTGTGACTCATCACAATTTCTCAGACTCACCAAAGCTTTGCCTCATGTCACCACAGGACTAATATCAACTAGCATTTTGGAAAGGGTGTCAGACAGACACCTCTGCTCTGTTCTAGTCTACTTCCTCTCACCTATGCCCCTATTGCCAGACCCAAGTCACCGCCTTCTCTCAGGGACTCATCATCTCATACTTTAGCACTTTCTAACTGACCTCTCTGTCTCCTGTCTTTTCCTATTCCAATTTGTAGCCCACACTGATTTCAAAGATATGGCTCCAAAATGTAAATATGAACATGTCACTCACCTCCTTAAAACCCCACACCGTATTCTGATCTCTGACTTTATTCTCAAGCCTTGCTGCTCTCCCCACCCACATTCTCAAACTCTGCTTCAACCATATCAAAATACTACCATTCCCCATTCTGCAGCATACCAGTGAGCTTTGCACATACAACCACACACACACACACCTCCATCTAGTGGATCCCTAATTATTCTTCAAAATCTACATCACATGCCATTCTTTTATGTAGCCACACCCCCACGGTCATCTCAGGAGAAGTTTATCATTCACCTTTGGCCACCCACTGATCTTCAACCTCCTCAAGTTTTAAAATCCATCCCACATTAACCAATTATTTTAGGACTGTCATTACTTTTCTTCATTCTGTGTGTCTTAATGAAAGAGACTATAGGTTATTCATCAATGAATCCCATTTAGAACATACCAGACACTCAATAAGAATCTGAGGACTGAATGGGTTGAATGCATAATTTAATAATCAATACATCAAGAAATGTAATCAGGCTAGCTGAGTTCTACCCTCATTATGTCAACACATTTTTGTACGGAAGATCAATCAGTCTTCTGAACACTATTTTCATGTCCTCCGTAAACTGCTTTTTGTGAGAAGAAACATGCTACCCAGCTAATGCTTATAGTCTCAACCATGTAACAGGAATATTTCTTATAAGTTAATAAATGGGTATTTTGATTCAAATGTCAATCTTCTATGAATGTAGTTAGTGTCAGTCAGTCCCCATAAAAATGGTAACCCCTGCCTACACTGAGAAAACTTTCTTTCTGTATATAATAAGCAAAGAACCAGCTTGACAGGCTTTCTGAAAGCAACCAGTCAACTTCTGTTTTTATAAATTGTTCTTTACTTAAATGTAAAATTGTGAGATTAAATACTGAGCTTTAAATTTGTTAACTATAAAATAAGGGACTAGATTAGATCCTGAGTCATGAACTAACATACCTGTTGTTAACCTAAGTGAGTGAACACAGTTGGGTGTTAGAACAAAAGGAGTTTGGCTGCATGTATAACTATGATTATCAGTCATGATTTCTACCTAGTTATATTGTCCATTAAAACTTAAAACACCAGATAAAGCAGAGCCACGGGCCTTCTAAGATGACTAGCCTCCTGGAGCAGAATCACTCTTGTTACCCATACGGCACTAATATGTTTTGAGACTATAATTCTGTGGTTTTTCGAATTGAACTAGGAACTGTCATCAGTGACTTTCATTCTTTCTTTTATTTAGTCATTCATTAATCTGCATTCAAACTTTTCTTTAGTCATTTATTTAGTCTGCAGTTAAGTATTACTGACACTGAAGTAATACTTCAGTATTACTGGTAGTACCAGTGTGAACAAACAAGACCCTGTCTTCAATGGACACAATGGTCTGATAGAAGAGATAGAAATAAAGACATGAACTGGTGCCGAAGAGGCTGCATACAGGGCTGTGGGTGCATAGGAAGCAATCTTGCCTATGCACGTGGTAGTTAACCTGGGAAGGTCAGGAAGGCGTCACAGAGGAGGTGATATGTGAGCTGGGTCTGAAAGGATAAAGAAGAGTTTTTCAGACAGGGAAAGGCATTCCAGGCAAAATGAACAACATTGGAAAAGGCATTAAAAAGTGAAAGAACTCAGAAGGGAAGGGGGAACATGATAAACAATCAGGTCTCCTTTCTTACTTCAAAAACTGCAGGAGACAGGAGAATTCCATTACTAGAGATATACTTGGAAGAACAGAGAGCAAAGACATGACTAGACATTTGCACACCAATGTACATGACAGCACTATTCATGACTGCCAATGGATAGAGGCAGTCCAAGGGTTCAGTGACTGATGAACAGAAGGTGATCTGTGGTGTATACATACAATAGAATATTGTGTGGCTGCAGAAAGGGATGAAGTCATGAGGCATGCAACAATGTAAATGAACCTTGGAGACATTATGTTGAGTGAAATAGATCAGAGATGAAAGGACAGATATTATATGATCTCACTAGTTTGAACTAACCATAATGAGCAAATTCTTAAGAGTTAAAGTCAAAAACAGGTTATCAGGAGCCAGAAAGAGGGCAGAGATTGGGCAATCAATGTTTAAAGAGTACAGAATGTTCAATAACGTTGCTTGTAAAGGTTCAGAAATGGATAGCACAATACTACGTGAAGGTTGCACAATACTGTAAGTACAGTTAACAAAGTTGAGTATGAACATGGTTGAAAGAGGAAGGCTAGAGTTGTGTGTGTCACCAGAAGGAAAGCTAGAGGATGAAAACTGGGGCTGAATAACAGCAAAAGCTAGAGTGGACAATGATAACAGTTCTGCCAGTCTGAATCTGTTATGTACCCCAGAAAGGCTATGTTTTAATCCTGATTCAATCTTGTGGGGCAGCTGTTTCTTTTAATTCTGATTCAGTACTGTCCAGTGGAAACTTTTGATTAGATTATCTCCGAGAAAGGTGTGGGTATGATTGGGCATGACCTTTTAGTTAGAGGAGATGTGACTCCACCCATTCAAGGTAGGTCTTGAATAGTTTACTGGAATCCTTTAAAAGAGGACACATTTTAAAGAAAGTGCAGAGCCAGTGTAGACATGTAGAGATAGAGATAGAAATAGCCGGGTGCTAAGCAAGGACTCATAGAAACAATCAGAACCTGAAGAGAAATCTCCAGGCCTGGCACATGATAAAATAAGAGATGAAACCTAGAGTTTTGTTCCAGAGCAGCCAAGTGAAGGCCCACAGACACTTAGAGAAAAAACCACTGGCACCAGAAGCTGGAAGCAACAGAAACAGAAACAAGGACCATTGGATGCCAGCCGTGTGCCTTCCCAGATCACCCTTCTTTGAGCCAAGATATCTTTCTCTGCTTTAGTTAAGATATATTTATGGCTTTAAAACCATAACTGATTAAATTCCCTTTTTTAAAGTCACTCCATTTCTGGTATATTACTTTCAAGCAGTATTAGCAAACTAATACAGTGATTAATTGTATAAATATAAGAACATTCTTACATGAACAAGAGCAAACGTACATCACTATTACAAGATGTTAGTAATAGAGTGGTATATGGAAAAAAACATAATTAATATAAACTAAGATCTATATTTAACAGTAACGTTGTGATATTACTGCATTAATTATAACAAAGGCATTATATCAAAGCCAAATGTCAATAATAGGGGGATATATGGGATTTTTTTCATCAGAAGAAATTAGAATGTTCTCATATTAACTTTAGTGGTGAATGCATAACTATGTGATTATACCAAGAGCCATTGATAGTACACTTAGGATGGATTTATGATATGTGAATAAGCTGTTAAAAATTAATAATAGGGGGAAGGGTATAGGATGTTTTTGGTTTTATTTTTTAGCAATAATAAAAATATTGTAAAATTGACTGTGCTGATGAATGCACAACTGTATGATTATACTGTGAGCCACTGATTATATACTTTGGATAAGTTATATGGTGTGTGAATATATTTCAATAAAATTTCATTTATTAAAAGAAAAAAACTGCAGGCAGTAATGGAGCATAAAAGAAAGGAATAGTAATACTCTTTGGTTTCATAGAGGCCTGTCCCCAGTCACTTAAAGGACAGCAATCCCCAACCACAAATACCAGCCATTCCTCACCTGTACTGGTAACTTAGTCCTGGTTTCCAGGCAAAGAAGCAAGCAAGGTATCATTCATTCATGACATACCATTTTTGTGCTGTCAGTCTCCTTTCTTGCAGGCTTTTCAGTAGCTCAGCTCAGCAAAAAAGCCCTTCTCCTCAGAGACCTGGTAACCCAGAGGGCTCTTCACTGAGAAGCTCTTTGATCCTGGTTAATTATTTGCGGTGATGAAAAGACACTAAGCACTTGGTTTAACTTGTTCCTTAAATTGCCACTTAAACAGAGGGGCAGAAACAACCACTAACAATATAGGATGTTGAACTTTATACTATTGCTCCGTATAACTTTCTGTACTTTCCAGTTGATGACTGCAAGCAGGGAGCAGGGGAAGAGCCACTCCTTACTTATGCAGCACCAACCACGTGCCAATGACTACTGTACCGGACCCACTGACATTCGTTCATTTAATCCTCACTAGGTCCAATGAAGGAAGCCCTATCATTGTCCTCATTTTAGGATGAAGAAACAGGCTCAGAGAGCTTCTTACCCACTTGCCAATAAGTTGCAGAGACTGACATTTGAACATCATACAGGGGGGGTAACAGACTTTATTCTTAAGAACTCTGCTATCCTTACTGCCTTATGATTCAGTAGCTGCATCATGCGTTTACGCATTTTTGGTTGTTTACTACAAGTAAAGTTGATTAATACTTTATCAATGCTTTGGATAAATTATGTCATTTGATCTTCATGACAGCTTGTTTAAGCTGAGGCTTGGAGAAGGTAACTGGCTCAATACCGCACAGCCGGTAACTAAAAGAGACGGGATTTGATTTCACATTTGACTTTAAAACTTATGCCATGGCATCTGTCTGTCTTTATACGCAATAGAAGTTTACACAGAAAGAAGAAAATTGTATAACAAGACAAAAGGCCTGACTTTCCTGGCTGATATTATTTGCAATTTAATGGCCCTATCTGGTTGGAAAATAACTGATGCTGGGATTTTTCATTGAGCCAAGAATAGTTTTGCTTGATTCTGTGGTTTTCAACTATAGTCCTTGAAGCCCCAGAAGCTCCTTCACTGGGAGAAGTACAAGTCCTTCATATTATCCCCCATATTAATCAACTTTACTTGCAGTAAACAACCATAAATCTCAGGATTTCTCAACAATAATGGTGTATATCTTAGTTAACTTACATGTGACCTGCAATTGGGCTGTAACTCTGATCCAGGGTGTGTCCTGCTCTATAGGTGTCCTCATGCAGGGACCCAGGTCAACAGAGCAACTCTTATCTGTGTCATGTAGAGGTACAAGAATCTGAGGCAAATCACTCACATTTCAAACATCTGCTCCATGTGGCACACATGGTCTACCCAGACATTCCATTGGCTGAAGCAAGTCACATGGCCAAGCCAAATCTCAATGGGGCAGAAAAGTATATTTTAAACTTTAAACAATTTAAGGACTAAGTATGCTGAAATAGTGTTCTGCTTTAAACACAACTCCATCTTTGTCTCTTTTGTATACAGAATGGTCCATTTCTCACCCTCTCAAACCTTCTCACTGCACCCTGTAGACTTCTGGTTCTGTAATCAGCAAATTCTCCTGTATCTCCAATTTTTCCCAGAAAATATCCTCCATCTTCGTTTTAATAAAGATCTGGCTGTCCCCAGTGGTTGCCACTAAACTGCAGTTCTCTTGTGTGGAAGATGTGTGTCTTTGATCTCTGCTGCTACTTTCGGACTATCGCATCTCCCTCATGCAAAAAGCAAGCCATCCTCTTCCCTTCTCATTGTTGTTTTTACTGTCTTCCTGGTCACTCCCCATCATACAGAGAAGCCTAGATCCTCCCCACCCCAACTGCTATCATGATAATTGGTGGCTGCAGGATCTGCATGGGATGACTCACCCAACAGTCTTGACTTCTAATTCCTTACCCTCTTTGTCTCTACTGGCCTTTCCTCCACTCCAACTCAGCCAATAGTCTCACAGTCTTACTATGGACCCTGACATTGCTAGGAACTCATAATAATATTATATCTAAAATTATAAGTTCAATCTCCTGCTAATTAATCGCAACCTCTGACCCTTCCAGCTTATTTGCATTAGTAGCCCCATAATAATAATTATTTAACCACTTTGACATCACCAATACACTGATCCTTCCACTTTTAAACCATCAGTCTAGTCTTCAGATCAGATGGTCCAAGGCCCACAGTTATTATCCAGCTCATATTACTTTGACATCCCTCCATTGTGCTCTTCCCAACTCTGAATGAGTGTAACCCTACATTTCATTGCCTAATTCATGCAGCTCAATGTTGAAGGCCACCACATTACTGAACAAATTTCTTTTACCATGTATTATCATGACCACCAATCCCAAACTTAATACTGACCAGCAATGTTACTGCATACTTCTAATAAGATTTTTTTTGCTCACATTCTTTTAAGGTCCCATGTTCCACCCTTATTTACAGTAGTTGGCCATAACATATTTTATTAAGAAAAAAGAAGCTATCAGACAGATCTCCCACAACTTCCTACCTTCAAATATACAAACAAAGCTAATCTACAATCATTTTTCATTCCTCACTCTTCTCCCCTCTATGTGTTCATTGGATTCCATTGTCTCTCACCTTCTCAATTATTCTGCCATCTCATGCAACTTCTCTCTCTCTCTCAAATAGATTATTTATATCATCATTAAATGTTATTATACCTCCCATTTTTTTTATAATCCTCCTTTGTTCCCACATACTTGTCTAGTTACTGTCCCTTTTCTCTGCAGAGGGAAACTTCTCAAGAGTTAAAAATAATATCTAATTTAAATAAAAACATATGAACCAATTATATATATAAAGCAACTTTCACCAAGTCTGAGCCATACCAGGTGCTCAATAAATGACAGTATTGGTAGTAGAAACAGCAAAAAAAATAATAATAATTGCAACTGACCCAGAAATTTTCTTATATGCCAGTATTGCCCTTAGCAATGTGAGTAGATTATTTCATTTGGCCCCTAAAGCAAATAGGTCTTAATTTGATTCAAACATTATAATTGATGGATCAAATGTTTGGAAAGGTTAATTTGCCCTTATATTAACACTCTAGAAATCCCACCCTTTGCTCCCCAAGCAGTGTCTACATAAATCTACCTCAGAAAAACAGGGACAGTTTTTCCCAAGAACAGAGGAATAACAGCTCTATGAAGGTGGACGAGTGCTGGTGCCCTCCAGATCCCTTAGGGCGCCAGTCCACAGCAAGGCCCATTAGGGAAATTCTAAGTGCTTTTATGGCAGACACCAGATTTAACTCATGACAAATGATATAGGCAACATTTTGGGTATCATTAAAGGCTGTGGAACAGCTTCTAATGGGGAGGATATGTGGTTTGGGGTGGAGGGAAGCTCTGGAAGTTTGGTTGGGGAGAGAAAGCATAGAAGTTTACAGATGACCAGATGCGTGCACTTTTGGGTGGGGGTGGAGGGTTAGCTGTGGTGGCAATGGTGGGGCCCAAATTTACAAGAGGATCTTAGGCATGTACCCAGACTTCTGGGACTTTGGTTCAGGGTTTTAAACCTGCTAACATGAGACCATTTAGGTAAAGCATCCAGAACCACGCCTGCTACATACTAGGAATCAGCCATAGTGACTTTATTACTATTATTATTCAGGCTCTGTCACATAGTGGTAACTGACTATATGGCAGCTCCCCTTTTTATAGTAAAAAAGGCATATTAGTAGAATTCCCCATGTACCAGAGATAAGTAATAATAGCTAACACTTTATAGCACTCACTCTGACTGTTAAATTAACGCATTTAATCTTCTCAATAACCCTTAAGAAGCTGCTATTATCCCCATTTTACAGAGAGACTAAGTAGCTTGTATAAGGTCACACAATGACTAGTCATTACAGCCAGATTGAACTCACATTTTTAATCACCGTCCTATAACGATCAATATATGTATATATATACAATTCGTTTTTCTGGTGCATACAGTACAGGTTTAGAAACATGAAATTGTGTTATCCATACCAATAGAAAATAGTCCATTATCTGTTTCTAACAAATATAATTTTTGGTTAATGTGCCGAAAGAAAAACCAACCAACGAACAAAAACCTCCATTAAATCCAGCCCAACACAGGAAGAACTATGAGTAAGAAGCAGAATGTATGAAGTAAGTGAGGGCCACTCTACCTATTAAAATTGAACGGATGACTGGCAAAGTTGGGATGTCCTCAAAAATGTTCTGTTTTGGGGGAAATATCAGGCTCAGAAGGAAAAGCTGAAATATGAATGAATGCAACAAAAGTGGTTACAATTAGATAATTAAAAAGTCAAATAGGAAATATTAAAGGTTAGGATACTTGAGTACAAAATCAATATTGATATGAAAAGTGTAGTTTTGAATGTTCCAGAGGTTAAAAAATTTTTTAGGAAAGTATGGGAGGCTAAATATAACTAAAGATAGAAGAAGGAAGGTAAATCATAAAGGTGGGGTAGAGGTGGCCTAACCTACCATGTACCAAAGCATTTAATTTATATCCACCATTTAAGATAGGTTTAATATTAAATTTTACATGAGCGCATTGAGGTTTTAGAGAGAGAAAGTGAATATTCCAAGGTCATTTAACTATTATGCTGAATTTCAAGTGCAACTACTTTAAATAAGAATTTGTGCTACCTTGACTCATAAACCCATTTCATTCCCATTTGCCTTCGAAGAAAGAATTATTTAGGTGTGGGGTGCTTGTTTGGTAAAAAGTGAATTAGATTTGTTCATTATGACTCCGTAGAAGAGATCTAGGACCAGAGGTAGACAGCACAGGGAGTTAATAATGTTAATATCAATAATAACCTAACATTTACTAAGCATTGTACTAAGTACCTTATATGAATAGTCTCATTTAATTCTGACAATAAGGCAAGTGGTAGGTTCTACTCTACAGGCGAGGAAATAGGAGCCTAGAGAAGTTAAGCAACAGTTTAAAAATTTATGACTAGCAAACAGTAGCTTTTAAGCCAGGATTGCTGGAATCTAAAATGTATACTCTCTACCACAATGAGTCTTAATTGGAAGAAAAGCTTTGAAACAGAACTGTCCAAACACTATTGGATCCCCATCACAAGAGGTATAAAAGAAATGACCAGAGTGCATATAGGTAGTTCAGTTTTAGTATGTTCACCTTCCATACAGGAGATCTGGGTTCATTTCTGGGACCATGCACCCCTCTCCCCACCAAAAAAGAAAAAAAGAAAGAAATGGGAGAAGACCACTTGGCTGAAATACTACTGAAAAGATTCATATATTGATTCATTTGACCCATATTTACTAAGTACCTACTATGTAGAAGTCAAAATATAATGTAAGTCCAAGACTGTTTCAAGTAAGCAAATTTAAGTATGAGGTAGAATTCTGAACTGAATAATGTTTTAGTGTCTCTAGAAATGTAATTCTAAGAGTCTTTATTTCCCTTATTCTTATAAATGCCAGCAGTTCCTAAAGCAATTAAAAGAGGGTAAATTGTTAATTCAACTACCTGATTTCTCTCTTTCCCAACATTTGTTTTTACTGAATCCCCTGTTCAATATGCTGACTTTGGTTAGCTCTGATGTCACTTAAAACTGAAGTGAAATTCAGGAATTCCTATAAAGTTCTTTAAAACAGATGCTAAAATCTCAAGCCATATGTTTCATGAACTGCCCCTCTCCTAAGTATTTCATATAATCTCATGGTCATTTCACCAAGGATGGAAGAGTAAATCATTTTTCCATTTCCTCTCTTTAGACCATTTTGATAAAACGTATAGATATCTTTTTGTCCCCTCCATCTACCAAATATTATAAGATATTTCCCCAGTAACTTCTGCACAAACTGAAAGGTGTAAGTCAAGAGCTAACCCCCAGTACCTGATTCTTCATGAAAATCTACCGAATTCTTCAATTATATACCTTGGGAAGATTATATAACTAAAGTAGCTTTAAAAAATTGTTCATGGTCATTTTCATTTGAATCTTCTGGCAAAAATGCATCCACAAAGGATGCTGATTCCATAGTTATCAGAGTTCATTTGTTCTATGCATTTGATTGAAAAGTGATAATTGATTAGTATAAGCGTGGGCAGCTAACATTATGATTCAGTGAGCTTTATGACACAAGTCAACAGAAAAGCACGTGAACACTTAGTGTGGCACTGAAAAAGCTTTAAAACCTTCAATGAGCCCACCATCACCTAGAGTGGTCTGCATCACCGTGGCCTGTGGATGCAAATAAATCATACTGGAGGCTCACCTTTAGCGCTTCCACTTCAGGAGCAGTGAGGTGATCCCAGCCATCAGACATGTTTTTCAGGTCTTCAGGTAAATCTGATGTGTACTCTCAGTGGAGAACCACTGATCACTAATTTCCCTAAACTACTGTTTTCCACAATTTATTCTTCTCTCTGCTGATACAGCAATCTTTCTAAAATGTAAATCTGAAATCATCCCAACCCTACTTTGATGTCTTTCAGAATCTTTAGACAAAGTCTAAACACCCTATCATGCCATACAAAGCCTTTTCTGCTGTGTAACTACCTGTCTTTAAGCCCCAAGCCCCCCACTATCCAAAACACAGCCTATGGTATGTGCACAGGGAACTAAGCTGACCTCTGGAATGGGCCATTACTTCTCTTGCTTCTGTGCTTTTGCATATATTGTCTCCCCTTTTTACAAACTCCTACTTCTTCTCTGCCTGGGTAAATTCTACCCACCATAAAAAAAAAATTTAGGTCAGATGTTCACCTTTCCTGGAACGGTTCTGTTAATAACCCTCTCTTACACTGGGCCATGCGCACAGACCTCTGGTTTCCATAACTCCCAAAGCATTCCTCTAGGTTCAGGTCATTGCAATTGCTGAATTAGCTGTCAGTCTCTTCCACTAGACTGAAAAATTTTCCAAGGAAGAAGTTCTTACACCTAGCACAATGACTGACATAGAGAAGCGTTCGTTCATTATCTATTAAACAAAAGAATAAATATATCCATGATTTAAAACATTACTATGCTACATCCTATATAATTTGTGATGAATAGTAAATATATATATATAAGTTACAATGATAATAATAGTAATAGTTGCCATGAGGTTGGCAAAAGTAAGAAAAACTCAACCTTCTGATCAACTATAGTAAATGTGTAAAACAATAAGTTTTGTTAAGCAGAAACTTTCTCTTGTTCAGATTGTTACTAGGATCACAGGCATTTATTCATTTACTGTGAGCCCAGAAGCTCACATTGTAGTCCTTGCTTTGGACATAAATAAAAGAAGAAAGGAATATAAAGAACAATTTTGATGAGGTCCCATTTATCTATAGTTTCTTTTGTTGCTTGTGCTTTCAGTGTCAAGTCTAAGAAACCATGGCCTAACACAAGGTACTGAAGATGCTGCCCTGTGTTTTCTTCCAGAAGTCTGATAGTTCTATCTCTTATGTTTCTGTCTTTGATCCATTTTGAACTGATTTTTGTACATGCTGTAAGGTAGAGGTCGTCCTTCTTTTTTTGCAAATGGAGATCCAGTTTTCTCAGCACCATTTGTTGAAGAGATTTTTCTTTCCCAACTGAGTTGTCTTTGTCACCTTTTAAAAAAAATCAATTGGCTATAAATGTGAGAGCTGATTTCTGAGATCTCAATTTGATTCCACTGGTACACATGTCTGTTCTTGGGCCAGTTCCATGTGTCTTGATTACTGTCACTTTCTAATAAGTTTAAGGTCAGGAAGTGTGAATCCTCCAACTTCATTTTTCTTTTTCAAAATAGCTTTGGCTGTTTAGGGCCCCTTGCCCTTCCATATAAATGTGATTTTTAGCTTTCCCATTTCTGTAAAGAAGATTGTTGGAATTTTGAATGGGATTTCATTTAATCTATAAATTGCTTTGGGTAATATTGACACCTTAATGATATTTAGTCTTCCAATCTAAGAGCACAAAGTGTCCTTCCATTTATTTAGGTCTTCTTTGATTTCCTTTATCAATGTTTTGTAGTTTTCTGTGTACAAGCTGTTTAAATTCTTGGTTAGATTTATTCCTAGATATGAGATTCTTTTAGTTGCTATTGTAAATAGAATTTTTTTTATTTCTTCTTCCAATTGTTCATTGACAATGTATAGAAGCACTACTGATTTGGGGCTGTTGGTCTTATAACCCACCACTTTCCTGAATTCATTTATTAGCTCTGGGAGCTTTGCTGTGAATTTTTCAGGATTTTCTGTATATTGGATCATATCATCTACAAATAGGGTACATTTTAATTCTTTCTTTCCAACTTCAATGGCTTTTCTTTTTCTCTCCTAATTGCTCTGGCAAGAAATTCCAGTATAATGTTGAATAACAGTACTTACAGCGGGCATCTTTGTCTTGTTCCTGATCTTAGAAGGTTCCTATTGGGAATGATGGAAATATTTTTGGTAATGGATGGTGACGAAGGTAATACAACATTGCACACATAATTAACAGCACTGAAATACATATTTGAATGTTATTAAAAGGAAATGTTAGATTGTATATATGGTAACAGAATAAATGTTTTTAAAATCCATGGAACTATACCACACAATGAACCCTAAATTAAGCCATAGACTATAGTTAATAGTACAATTTTTTAAATGTTCTATCATCAATTTTAACAAATATTCCACACTAATTCAAGATGTTAGTAAAAGGGTGGTATATGGGAATCCTATATTTTGTGCATGACTTTTCCATGAAGGTATAACTTCTCTAACAAAGAAAATAAAATAAAAAAAAAAGTAATTTTTCAAATGATAAGTGCCCCAATGTTGATCTACATAACGTTCCAAGAGGTCAGAAAGTAGACAATAACTCACTTAGAGAAGAGTGGAAAAGCTCCTACATTTCTAAGTATTTGCTTGTGGAGATTCCCCTGCCTAAAAAGCCCTTCCCCATCCTCTTAATCCATTTGCCAAACTCCTCATCATTCTAGTCTTCACAGTCTAAACTCAGTGCATGAAC
Source organism: Tamandua tetradactyla (assembly GCF_023851605.1). Lineage (NCBI taxonomy): Eukaryota > Metazoa > Chordata > Mammalia > Pilosa > Myrmecophagidae > Tamandua > Tamandua tetradactyla. The sequence continues at coordinate 62,112,122 of NC_135334.1, read as the reverse complement.
ATTTTCTTCTTCTCCAACCACTGCCTTCATCTATGCTCCTTCAAACTTTGCTCCTTTACCCCTTGATATCTCATAAAGATTCCATAACTTTTGGTATATTTTTGTCATATACAGGGAACTTCCTCAGTGTAATAAAGGCACCTACAAAAAACAATCTGCAAAAAAAAAAAAAATACATCATGTATAATAGTGAAAAACCAACTGCTTTTTTCCTAAGATCAAGAACAGTACAATGATGTCTGCTCTCACCAATCCTCTTCAACATTGTACCAGAGGTTCTAGAGAGGGCAGTTCAGCAAGGAAAAGAAATAAGAGCCATCCATATTGAAAAGGAAAAATTAAGGCTATCTCTATTTGCAGATGATATTGTCATATATGAAAAATTCCAAACAATCCTCTAAGAATAATTAACTAATTAAAAAGTTCATGAAAATTGCAGGGTACAAGATCACTATCCAAAATTCAATTGTATTTTTATTTGCCAGCAATGAATAATTCAGATATGAAATTAAAAATACAATTGTATCCATAATAGCATTAAAAAGAATAAAATACTTAGGAATAAATTTTATTAGAAAGTGTAAAACTTTTACTCTGAAAATTATATAAAATATTGTGAAAAATTTTAAAAAGATATAAATAAATAGCAAGATATCCATGTTCATGGATAAGAAGAACTAATATTGTTAAGATGGCAATTCTCCCCAAATTGATCTACAGATTCAATGCAACCGCTCTCAAAATCTAGATGTCTCTGTTACAAAAATTAAAAAGCTGACACTAAAATTCATATGGAAATGCAAGGGACCCAGAATAGCCAAAACAATCTTTAAAAAGAACAAAGTTGGAAGACTCACACTTCCTATTTCAAAACTTACCACAAAACTACAATAATCAAGACAGTGTAGCACTGGAATAAGAATAGATAAATAGATCAAAGGGATAGTATTGAGAATTTAGAAATAAACCCTCACCTTTACAGTCAATTGATTCTCTTAATGTATTTTTATTAAGCTATTTTATCTTCACACACCACACAATCCATCCAAAATATACAATCAATGGTTCACAATCTCATCACATAGTTGTGTATTCATCACCATGATCATTTTGGGGATATTTGCATTACTCCAGAAAAAGAAATTAAAAGGAAAAGGAAAAAATCATATATATCCCATACCCTCTACTCCTCCCTCTCACTGACCACTAGTATTGCAATTACCCAATTTTAAGATTTACAATAGAGGTAGATTGACTAAGACAGTATAGTGGTCAATTGATTTTTAATGAAAGAGCCAAGACAATACAAAGACAGAAGAGTCTTTTCAACAAGTGACACTGAAATAAAACTGGAAACACATATGCAAAAGAATAAAGTTGAACCTCTCCCTTATACCATACACAAAAATTAACTCCAAATAGATCATTGTCCTAAATTTAATAGCTAAAACTATAAAGCTCTTTTAAAAAACCATAGGAGTACATCTTCATGACCTTCAGTGAGGCAAAGCCTTCTTCAATGCAATACCAAAAGTAGAAGCAACAAAAGAAAATATAGGTAATTTCGGACTCCATCAAAATTAAAACTTTTCTGCTTCAAAGGATACCATCAACATAGTGAAAAACAATCCACAGAAGAAGAAAATGCATTTGCAAATCATAGATAAGACACTTGTATCCAGAATGTAGAAAGGACTCTTAAAACGCAACCATAAAAACACAGATAATCCAATTATTTGTTGAAAAGGAGCTGAAAAGACATTTCTTAAGAAGATATACAATCGCCCAATAAGCATATCAAAAGATCCTCAAAGTGTTAGTCATTAGGGACATGCAACTCAAAACCTTAATGATAGGCTACTTTACATATGAAAGGCTAAAACTAAAAAGATACACAATAACAAGCGTTGATAAGGATGTGGAGAAATTGGAATACTCACACATTGCTGGTGGGACTGTAAAATGGGTACAAGCACTTTGGAAAACAATTTGACCATACCTCAAAATGCTAAATTTTGAGATATGACCTGGCGATTTTACCTGTAGGTATACAGGCAGTAGAAATGAAAACATGCCCGTATAAAAAGTTGTACATGAATGCTCATAGCAGCATTATTCATAATAGTCAAAGAGCAGAGGCAACTCAAATGCCTATCAACCAATGAATGGATAAATAAATGTGGTATATCCATACAATGGAATGTTATTGAGCAATAATAAGACGTGAAGTAATGAAACATGCTACAACATGCCTGAACTTTGCAAACATTGTGCTACCTGAAAGAAGCCAGTCGAAAAACTCAACGTTTATATGAAATTTTTATGGAATGTCTATAACAGGCAAATCTACAAAGCCAGAAAGTAGATTGGTGGTTTTGTGGAACTAGGATGTCTGGGATGAGATGGGTACATGGTTTCTTCTTGAGGTTGTAAAATGTTCTAAAATTGATTATGGGGATGGCTGTGCCACCCTGTGAATATACTAACAACCACTGGATTCACCTTAAATGGGTGAATTGTATGGTATGTGAAATACATCTAAAAGCTGTTACAAAAGTTTTGTTACATTAAAGTCAATATTTTACCTTCTCTATAAAGCAATCTCCAGGCAGAATAAGTCTCCTCCTCTTCTCTGTTCTCTTAGCACCCTTTGCTTACTTCTATTACAGTGACGCTCAACCTTTTCCTCATTCTCACCTCCCACCCCAGGAGCCTTTTTAGATATTTTTTCCCTAATCCCCACCCATGAAATTCATTACCGCGGTATACAGGACCAAAAAGAACCACGTTTTGCTCCAATATCACCACTGTTAAGAATTTAGCTGCAGAGTTTGAATTCAGATCGACAATCAATATTCAAGTAAATGGGTTCCAGAAGACAAAACTTTTCCAAAAACCCCAAAGATTTTACCAAAAGTCCCTAAGCAAGAAACAGTTTTAAAACAGCAGAACGAGGGTGCCCAGGTGGTTCAGTGGTAGATTGCACGCCTTTCACATGAGAGACCCGGGTTCGATTTCTGGACCATGCATCACCCCCCCCCCCCAAAAAAAACAGCAGAAAGACAAAGTTAAAACCAAGTACATAAATCTGCCACTTTATCAGTTACCCATTCCCAAAGTCAGTTGTTCTATGCAAAATTATTCATTGGTAGCTTATTCCCCATTATTTCAAATGGAAAAAAGTATAATGTATTATACATAAACCCAAACTATAAACCACCAATACTCTAAAACTTAACTAAAACACTGTAATATTTGGGTGAAAATGTTTAAAACTTGTTTTCCCCCACTCACCAGAAAATTACTGCGATTGATAGCAGTTTCTTTGTAATCATTAACATCTACTTTTCTGTTATAATACTTTGTCATTCTCTCTGCTTCCCACACCACATTTTCTATAACACTGTTCTAGTTTGCTATCTGCCAGAATGCAATATACCAGAAACAGAAAGTCTTTTAAAAAGGGGAATTTAATAAGTTGCTAGTTTACAGTTCTAAGGCCGGGAAAATGTCCCAGTTAGAACAAGTATACAGAAATGTCCAATCAAAGGCATCCAGGGAAAGATACCTTGGTTCAAGAAGGCCAATGAAGTTCAAGGTTTCTCTCTCAACTGGAAGGGCACATGGTGAACACAGTCAGAGTTTCTTCCTCATCTGGAGAGGCACATGTGAACATGGTCAGGGTTCCTCCCTCATCTGGAAGGGTACATGGCGTCATCTGCAAGCTTCTTCTCCTGACTTCCTGTTTCATGAAGCTCCCCTGGGGGTATTTTCCTTCTTCATCTCCAAAGGTCGCTGGCTCATGAACCCTCTGCTTTGTGGTGCTGGAGCATTCTCTGCTCTCTCTGAATCACTTTCATTCTCCAAAATGTTTCCTCTTTTATAGAACTCGGAAACTTATCAAGACCCACCCAAATGGGTAGAGACATGTCATCACCTAATCCAGTTTAACAACCACTCTTGATTAAATCACATCTCCAGGGAGATCATCTGATTACAGTTTCAAACACACAGTATTGAACTGGGATTATTCTACTTTTATAAAATGGGATTTTGATTAAAACATGGCTTTTCTAGGGCACATACATCCTTTCAAACCAACACAAACACACAGTTTTTCTGGGACTCCTTAGGTAATACTATGCTGGGGGGAAAAAAGGGTTGAATATGGTACATGCTACAGAAACGCATTCAGGACACATAGTGAGAGAGACACCCGTGGTAAAGAAATGAGTATGACCTATGGGTGCATCTGTCAGGGCCAGCAACATCCCAGATGTCCACCTCATTTGTTGACACCCAAGAAGCATATTCCATGTGATTTTGACAATCTACCAGTTATATCTGAATGTAACTCAAGACTTGCCTCAAATCATTTTGTTTAAAGTGCACTTAGTTTGAAGATTGTACATTTTCTTTCTGAAATTAATATCACCTGGAAAACACTGTGATTCAAGATATCTACAATCTATGAAGTTTGAGGATTTAAAAAACAAAGTGTTTTATGAGGAAAACTTTTCCAAGGGGATATTTGCAAAATACAGCCACAGAACAGAAGGCTTTTCACAGTCTAAGCACAGTGCTAGGCACATGGGATTCAATTATACCTGAGAGTTGGATTCTTGCCCTCAAGGAGTCAGCAAGCTGAATTTAATATTTAGCAAAATAAATGAAATCATCAGTGTTGACCAATACTCTTCATGCACAGAAGTAGAATAAGAAGCAATTCACTACTGAGCCACAGAAAATAAAACACAGTTAAATAAACTCAGGAGTCTACTCATTTCTTGTTTTCTGTTTGTGAATCTTGCTTGATTAAAAAGTGGCCTCTGTAAGATTCTTTCATTCGTTCATTTATCTACCCACTTAATAAGTATTTCCTGACCATATCACCCATCAGGCACTTTGCCAAGCACAGATGCTACCAAAAATAGTAAGACAAATCATTTCCACAGAGGCGCTTTTAATGAAAATAGATAAATACAATAAACATAGCAAACCTACAAATAAAGTAAATTTAACTTTGCGTGGAGATCATGAGAAAAATATTTAATTTGAGTCCTGAGGAAGCAGTTGGAGTTTGCCAGAAATCTTATCAGAGGTGATAATAGAATTGAATATGGAATTGTGTTTCACTGTGCACACCAACCAACATAAAAGCCATACACATCTTTCTTCCAGATGAGTGTTTTGGCATTTTCCTCATTAGAATCCCTTACATTATTTTCCAGGCACCTGAATTTAAAGAAGGTTCTCCCCCTATAGATTCCTCAGCGATGGTAAATGCTAATTTATTCATTTTCTGTATATGACACATATTGATAAAATGATTTTCAACAAATCCTTGTATATGTGTGGGAAACACTTAACAATATCTATTTTTCTATGCTGCAAAGAAGATTTTAAGAAAAATCTTATTTTCTCCAGATTCTGCAAAAAATGAGTTTTTCAGTGCAAAAACTCTGAAAAGTGGAGATTTTTCATGCAAGAGAAAACGTCTCACAATACTTTTTTAAAAGTAGAAGATATTTCAGTAAACATTTGGGCAACATATTTTAAATTCCCAGCTGGAATACCTAAGAAGGAAGACTCATACAATATACCAGTTTTGTTTATTTGCTCTTCTTGAGTTTTATTTTTCTAACCATAAACGTAATACATTCACATTGTAGAAAATTTGAGAAAATACAGAAAAATAATAATGATAGTAATGGCTGGCATTTACTGAACAGTTTCTCTGTGCTCAGCAATGTTTTACATACATTATCTCACCACAACCCTACGAGCTATGGATTATAATTATCTTCATTTTACAGAAAAGGAAACAAGCCTTAAAAAAGATTTAGAGACACCAGCAAGGGTGAGGGACAAATTGCAAACTTAGGTTGTCTAGCTCCAAAGCCTTCATATTTAATAATCTACCACAAGGCCAGTACCACCTTCATATAATGACATATTTCCCTCCTCTTCACTTAATTAATTAATCTTTAACACATTTAAGTTATTCACTTGATTACCATTGGTATCAAACACGTACTAGGTGCTGAAGTTGCAGCCGTGAATAAGACAGATGTGGTCTCTATTACCACAGAGCCTGCATTCTAGTGAAAAGGGTAGACGTTGAACAGTAATTACAAATGTGATGAATGTAATAAAAGACAAGTGTGGAGTGGCTTATAAGGAGGGGGACAAAGTCTGTCAATCTTCACATATTTCCCCAAACTCTGAGAGGAAGGGCAGAAATTTACTGAAAATTTTTTAATATATAGGAAACTTACAATCCCATTCTCCCTGACCTAAAACAACTAATATTTGTGTTGGTTAGTCGGTCCATTTAGTACTAAAGTCTAGCAAAAAATCAAACAAAAAAAGTGATTGGAAACACCCAAAGAAAAGTTCTTGCTATTCCTGAGGTCACCAAACAGAAGAAAGACAAAAGAAAGCATAAAATGTGAGCCACTCTTATTGAGGGTTACATCTATTAAATTTCCAATAAAGATTGACTAGACATCAATCCAGTATTTCAAGATGAGAAAGGGAAAATCCTTCCAAGATTTTAGAATTCACCTTTCAATAACTTCAGTCAACTTTCAGGGGTAGATTCATAGACAGATGCTTCAACTGCACTATCTCATTTTTTATGAACGGCCTTAAGTTAGAAATACCAGACTCGGTATATAAACAAATTCTTAGCAGAGAAATACTTCTAATTGACCTTTAACATTTAGAGAAACAAACTGAGAGAGTCTTAGAATAAAATAGAGTAAGGCCAAAAACAAGTTAATGGTTTTGCAAAATAAAACAACTGCATGGCTCCACACCTTCCTGGATTCCTGAGGGTCCCATACACAGACAGCATGGTAGGCTTTCAGAATGTTCATGATTTGGGAATGCTTTGAAAAAAGTAATTCTCCCTAAACACAAGGGGGACCACTGCCAAAAGTGATTGACTAGTCAAGGAACTTCTACATACCCTAATGCCGACAAAGGAAGTAGCTTTTCTAAAGGCAGAAATCTTCTCAAACATGTATGACCTAGAGGCTAACAGATAGACCCTGGCTCTTCATAAGGTCAAGCAGATAGCCCTTATAAAGGTAATGACTCCTGGGATACCTCCAAAATTTCCAGATTTGGGATGTACTCAAATAAGCCATTATATAATGTCAAAATTTAGCGCCAACATCAAAGAGCAAATATTACAAATGTATGGATGTAAGTTACATGACAATAACTCTGGCATTCCCAGAACAGTGGACTGCAGCACCAAATGATCTCAAGTGGAAACTCACTAAAATCCCACATGAAAACACACACCACAGCAAGGATAAACTGGCCAATATTACAAACCAACATCAGTGGGGGAATTTTGAAAAAATAAGTGGGGAAACCTCTACTGCATGTTTTACCTGCCAAAAATATAATCCTAGCAAAATTCAAAAGGAAAGGCATGAATGAGACAAAAATTTTAAATTGTATTTGACCCTGAAATGGAATTTTACTTTTTTATTCTAATCATTGTACACTTGTTTTCAGAGTAGGTTAAAGCCTTTCCCAGCCAAAAAGCTACAACTCTTTTTAATTTTGCATTTTCTATTTGTGGATTCAATCTACCTATCTAGTGATAACAGTGCTCATTTTACTAGGACAGTTATCAAAGGGCATTATACTTACTCAAGGTATTATTTCTACTTTCCAAGCAAAATAAAAAGGACAAATGGAATTCTCAAACCAAAGTTAGGCAAACTTTCTGAAGCATATGAATTTTACTGATCAAGGTCCTACCCTTAGCCCTAATGGCAATAATATTAACTCCCTTTGAGCCTCAGCAATCTGTCTTCTTGTGATTTAATTACCTGCATTAAATCTAGGAATATAACCTGTAATCATAAACCATCCTGTCTGAACAGTATATCAGTAGAATACACTAAGGTATTCATGAAGTACACTCAAGTCTTGTTATCAGCATATATCCATCCAGTAATTCTTACAAGGCTTAAAACCTGGAGATTTGGTCTTCTAGAGGAGATATCAGAGAAAAGCATCTCTTGAATACCTATGGAAAGGGCTTTATGAAGTTCTGTTAACAAGTAGCAAAGTAGTAAAACTCTATGGTTGAATCCTTGGCTCCATGTCTCCCAATTAAACACTTACAAATTATCCTCAGAATACTGGTAGACCATGCTAACTAGAGATCTCCAACTGAGAATTCTTAAGAATATTCCAGAAGTAGATGATCATCAGAAGGTAAGTGCCAACTTAAAGCATTTAGATCGAGCTGATAACACCATAAAGTAGACAGCTCCCACCAACATCTTTGAAACAAGAACATCCAGATGCTCAAAGCCAGAGTATAACATACTACCACTTCTCTATTATACTTACTTCAATATTGGCCTGTTTCTCTCACTTTACTGATCCTAAGGAATAAGTTACTGGTGAAATAACTTCTGCATCATAACCATGAGCACCAATTTGAAAATATTATATACCCCAGACAAGCCATGTTTTAATTCTAATCCTATCTTGTGGGGTGAGGGAGGGGGCAGCCATTTCTTTTAATCCTAATATAATAATGGAGGACAGGAATTTTAATTAGATTATCTCCACAGAGCTGTGGCATACCCAATTGTGGGTGTGACCTTTGACTAGATGGAGATGTGACTCCACCCATTCCATGTGGGTCTTGATGAGCTTATGGGGTCTTTTAAAAGAGGAAACATTTTGGAGAGAGCTCAGAATAGAGATATGGATGTGTGAAGATGCTTAGAGCCCACAGACGTCACCACATGCCTTCCCATGAGATGGTAAGCAAGTTAGAACCTAGAGAGAGCCAACAGAAGACAAGAGATGAAAGCCAGCCCAGGAGAAGTAAAGTGAGGAACCTCCACAGAAACAGAGGGAGAAAGCAACAGAGCCCAGGAGCAAAGGACCTGAAGACGCCAGCCATGTGCCTTCCCAGCTGACAGAAGTGTTCTTTCTTGAATGAAAGTAACCACTTGTTGGTACCTTAATTTGGACACTTTTTCAGCCTTAGAATTGTACATTTGTGACTTAAATTTCCTTTTTAAAACCTCTTCCATTTCTGGTATATTGCATTCTGGCAACTTAACAAACAAAATCAGTAAGAATCTTATGATAGAGTTGGATAATTCTATCCAGAACTAAATGGGGAATTATTCTGGAAAGAAATCTCTTTAATATGATAAGATTCTTACTGATTTTGGCAAAATCCATAAATCTTACTGACTCTTGGGTTTGCCAGACATCACACAAAATCTCAGATAAAAATCTATTTACTAGTCAGGTTCATTTTCCTGTACCTGTCCATGTGGAAAAAAAAAGAATGAATTACTACTCATCTAAATATTCAGAGGATTCTTCCATTAGACCCTTCTAGTACCTAAAATATAACCACAGTATTAATTATAACATCTAGTTATATAAATATAAGTTCTTGCTGTAGCAGTGTATTAGCTAGGGTTCTCTAGAGAAACAGAATCAGCAGGAAATATACATAGATATAAAATTTATAGAAGTGTCTCATGTAACCATGGGAATGTAGGGTCCAAAATCTGTAGTGCAGGCATGAAACTGAGGACTGTGATGAAGAGTCTGGATGAACTCTACAGGAGAGGCTTGCAGGCAAAAGCAGGAAGAGAGACTGTCTCTTCTGAATCCTCCTTAAAAGCCTCCCAGTGATTAAATGTCACTCATTGCAGAAGACATTCCCCTTGGCTGATTGCAAATGCAATCACCTGTGGATGCAGCCCAAGTGCTCATGATTTAATTCTATGAAATGTCCTTATAGCAACAGACAGGCCAGCACCTGCCCAACCAGACAAATGGGCACCACCACCTGGCCAAGTTGACACATGAACTTGACCATGAAAAGCAGCAAGCTGCAGCCACAAAAATTACTATTATTTTGCCCATAGAAACTACAAAAACAGTAAAGGATGGGAACAAATACTGAGGAAATATTTTCTGTAATACACCATTTGTTTTCTTGAGAGATTCTCCAGCATCTTTAGGGAAGTTGTTATAGTCCACCTAGAGAACCTACTGTCCCAAAGGAATAGATAATTGACATAATCCTATTATGGTAATAACATCTACACTCCTAAAACATCTGTGCTCAATACCATCTTTTATGTAGGCACAAAACCTTCACTTGAGTACCATAAATAAATTTTACTTACATACTCCTTTATTGGCAGAGACTTTCAAGTATTCTGTATCACTACACCTTTATGTACCATGTCTCATTGAAGTGCATTCCCAGGAATTTAAAAATGAAACCACTATAGGCTATTCTAGAGAACTACTTAAAGGAATCACTGATTCACTTTTATACGCACTATCCTAGCAATGATTTCTATACTAAAAGCTATGTAATTAGAAAAGATGACCAGAAATTTATAAATGTTAACCAGTTATAAATGGTGTTCTCCCAGCTCAAGGTTTGAAAGGTAGTTGTAAATTCTTTAGCCCAAGAAGAAATAAACAATTGAATAACTTTTGCTTTCCAGTAGCTAGCCATGGTGGTGCCTATGCCCCTTCCAACACTGCACATGGAACTGGATAAATCCTATTAGCCAGGTAGAACAATTCATCTCTAAACTGAAGGTAGAGCCACATCTCCAATGTATTCAAATAGAGACTAGGGGACATTTTTCTTCACCTGGATTTGATATTTGGAATGATGGCTTCAAAGCATTTTAGTTCTTATTCTTTATGTATATTGTAGTTGCCAAATATGTTTCCTCTTCAATCTTAAATGCTGCTGCAAAAGCATTATCATGTGAAATGATCCACCAATTTGACAAATAGGCAAGAAAATCAGACCTTGGCCTAACTCAAACTGTTGCTACTGAGATGAAGATGCCACCAAGGGATCATGACAGTGGTGTAGATCTAGAATGAGACTGCTTTTACAGTTTATCTCTGGCCTAATCAGACAATGGCCAACCAATAGAGGTCAGAGAACCTGCACAACAACCCTCATCACTTATACAACACTGAGAACCAAAAAAAAAAAACAAGACCCATCAATTATTCAATTATAATCTACTCAAAACCTCATCTCACTTAGATTGGCCCTCAACTTAGAAATTCAACGAATCCAAAGATTGGTCCCCTGTGATACCTGTCCTAAGAATTTCAAATCTTAACCCATAGGAAATAAAAACCATGCTGTCACTTTCCCTACAAGAAGTGAAAAATATATATGTGGTATTCTTCCTCATTGTACTTGGTCAATAAAACTCAGTTTGTTAATATTCTAACAGGTATATTTATAGGAGTATGAAGCTTTCTATACCTCAAATAGGCACAAGAGCATAAAGTACATAGTGACCAAGTAGAGGATTGGCTCACCTTGGTGTAGGATTATTTCTTCAGGGGTAAAGGGCAGAAAGGCAGAATATATGCTTCAGACACAGTACTAGGCATCTCCCATAATTTGTCCTCAAGAAAATTGGTATATGCCCCAAGAAAAACAAGCCTTCCTCTATGCTCTTCTGATGTAATACTGACTACTTAGCTGGGCTTAGACTTAACTACTATTGAATCAGTCCAAAAGAATAGATATATAGATAAATGTAGACCCAAATATAGAAATGGTCTATAGTCCACATTGTTGTTCTAAACCAGCTACCTAGTTCAAAATAATAGGAGTCAAGTAAATAAAGATATACCTTTTCCCATTTAGATGCAATTGCAAAAGCATTAACTTGACAAAGTGATTCTAAAGCTTATCTTACAGGCTAAATAAATAAGAACAACACAATATATTTGATATAGATTATTAAGTAGCAATAACACATAGATAAATTTTTAAAAGCCTAAAAATAACCACTTTGAATGATAAAGACATCAAAAATTAATGGAGAACTCAGACTATTTAACATTTAGTAAGAAGACAATTATTCAAATCTAATGAAGCTAGAAATTTATCTTTCACTATACACCAACATAAATTCTTAATGAATTAAAAAACCAAACGTGGGCGGGCCGCGGTGGCTCAGCGGGCAAAGTGCTTGCCTGCTATGCCGGAGGACCTCGGTTCGATTCCCGGCCCCAGCCCATGTAACGAAAACGGAGAAACAAAATACAATAAAACAAGAAAATGTTTAAAAGATGTTTCCCTTTCTTCCTCTCTTCCTTCCTTCTATCCTTCCTTCCTTCTCTCTGTCTTTCCTTAAAAAAAAAAAAAAATAAATAAATAAATAAAATAAAATAAAATAAAAAATAAAAAAAAAAAAAAAAAAAAAAAAACCAAACGTAAAATAAGAAATCATTTAAAATTTTAAAACATATAGTTTAAAATGTATCTGACCTTATGTGGGAAAGATCATTAAAAGATAAAACGAAAGAAGAAATCACAATATTAATAGTAGGTAGCTCTATTCATATATGAACTTTCAAACTTTCGAACATCACAAGCTATAAGAAACCAAAAAGAAGCAAACAAACTCAGAAAAAAATTTTTGAAATACATACTATAAACAAATTTTAATAACCTTAGTATATAAAAGTTCATATAAATTGATATGAAGAAAATAAAAATTCTAGTAGAAAAATAAACATAGGATATAGAAAAATAATAATCCACATAAAAATAATAATCCCATAAAACTGTTTAAAGGAATAAAAATGAGTAGCAATCAAATAAAAAGTCAACATTACCAGTCATCCCAGAAATGCAAGTTAATTACTAAATTGGCAACTTGTAAAAAGCATTTTATCTGAGATTATTCATAATTGTGGTGAATCAAACATTTAACTCTACATCTGGTGGGAGTATTAACTATCAGAATCTTTATGAAAATATTCCACCATGCTACAAAAGCCGAAAAGGTCTCCATACTGGAATCTACCCATATAGAATCGTTTTTTGTTTTTGTATGTATCCAATTTATAAGCAATATTCATCCCAATATTATTTAAAAGAGCAAACATTTATATGCAATTTTAATACCCAGTCATATGAGAACAGTTATATTAGCGATGGAAGATTGAACATATCCAATAGTGGATGTCAAACATTTTTTAACACACTTCTTACATCTTGACAATTTTTCATATCAGTAATGTGATGTGAAAATTCCTTTAGATCAGGAATTAAGAAAACTAGCATCCCTAGTCTCCCTTTAACTAGAATTCAGGCAGGTGATCTTGTAGGAAATGAACAACAAGGGTAAGCATCTGTGCATGGGGAATCAATCTTGTAGCAAGCCCAGGGATGAATTCTCATTTACTCATCCAAATATATTGCTCTCTACATAACCAACTGGAATATTTCCTGAAACACTTTTACAAAAGGACATTCAGCCTACCTATAGGACTTTGACTTAGGGCAGGCTTTTAGCCCTCTAAAAAAATATATCGTACAACAGGTTGGCTTAAAAACAGACAGTTATTGACTCACAGTTTCACAGTCTAGAAGGCTTGCTTCTTCCTGGGATCGGTATCTTTTGAGTGGCCTGCAGTCTTTGGGGTTCCTTAACTTTTCCATCAAATGTCAATGCACATGCTGAAGTCTCTTTTCTCTTCTAGATTCTGTTTGACTTCCAGCATCTTGTTTCTCCCCATGGCTTTTTCTCCCAAGTCCAATTTCCTGTGCTTATAAGGACTTCAGCCATATTGAATTAAGGCCCACCGTCAGTCAGTTTGGCCACCCCTTAACTAATAAATCTTCAGAGGTCCTATTTGCAAATGGGTTCACACCCGTAGCATCAGGGGTTAGGACCTTTGTGCGAGACATGATTCAGCCCTGAACAAACAGTAATGGAAGAAAAAGGAAGAAAATCAAAGTAATGAATTTTTTGCCCACTACCTACATTATCTAATTTTATATTTACAACCACCACTATTATACCCATTTTCCAGCTGAAGAAAAAAATCAACCAGGTTTGACTGACTCTTAAAAAAGCTGGAGCTTTTAACATTTATGTTATTTTGTCATCACTTAGGGCAATAACATGCACATAGCTGTCAATTCATCATAGTTATTATTATTATTATTGGAATTTGAACTAAGGTCTGTCTGACTCTAAAGTCCACTTTAAACTCCATCATAATGCCTGCTAAATTTCATTAGTATTGGTAGATACACACAAATACTCAGAAATAAAAATATTCATTCCTTCCGTAGATTTGATGTCTCCTGGGCATTGGCACAGCCTCAATTCTAGATTGCAGTCATATTTATTCAGGATTATATGGAAATTGCACAGGAATGGCAAAATGATACGTTACATGAGACCTATTCTAAACCACTCTTCTCTCCATGCTTTGTGAAAATGCAAATGATATTCAACTGTAATTTATTATTATTTTATCTTACCTATATTTTATGAATATGTATTGAATAATGTTAAGTCAACACTTTGCTATAAATAAAGGTTGCTTGATATTCAGCAAAGCCACACAATCAATTTTTGATCTCCTGCCTCAAACACAATGTCACTGTGTGACAGGTTGATTTGTGTTGACATTAAATGTGAGTTCTGTGAAGTTCCAAAGCAATGCATGAAGGACCAGCACCTGATTGAATAGCCTACATGTCAATATACAGCGATAGAATGAGGTACACCTGGAAATGTCCAAACTATCATTAGCAGAACCAAAAGGCAGAGCAGTATATGGTGCTAAGAGCATAGATTACTAGGGCTCAAAGCTCAATTCTACGACATCATTAATTGCATGACCTTGAGCAAGTGACACAGCCTCTCAACTTTAAAATGGGATAATAATAGTACCTTCCTCACAGTTTTACAAGATTTAAAGGAACTAAAATTTATAAAGTACTTAAAAGGGGATCTGGCATATAGAAAACATTCTGTAAGTATTAGCTAATACAACTAAAACTTGCCATCAAGGGATTTTTGGAGGGGGAAAGTTATACTTCTACCCAGACATATGTGTATGCTTCAAATGTGATTTCAATTCTTGTGAACTTTAATATGCAGAAATAATTTACAGCTGTTGTGGATGGTAATTACTGATAGGCAGCTTAATGCAGTACAGAAAGCACAGACACACCTGGGTTTAAATCTCTATTCCCTGAAAAATAATATGTGACTGAAGGCAAGTTATTTAACTTCTCCAATTCTTAAATTTCCCGTGTGCAAAAGAGAAGTGAAATTTAAGTTTCACGGTCGGAAGTTTCAGAGAAAATGTATACAAAGCAATTAACCTAACAAGTGTATGCACTTAATAAATATTAGTTGGTTTTCATTATAAGTCATTTGAATAAATATTTATTCAGTGCTTTCAGTACACCAGATGTCAAATATAGAAAAAACAAACAGAACTCCATTTCTGCCCTTAAGGTCATTTCTGCCCTTAAGGTCATATGTAGCATATTGGGAGAAGAAGCTGGCCTGGTCAGTGCTAGGATAGAAGCAATAACCTGAAGTAATGGGAGTGCAACCAAAAGGCACCCAACTCAGTCAAAACACTGGTGGGGAGTGTGGTAGTTAGATTCAGTTGTCAACTTGGCCAGGTGAGCGTACCTAGTTTTGTTGCTGCGGACATGAGCCAATGGTACATGAACCTCATCTGTTGCTGATTTACATCTGCGGTTGGCTAGGAGGCGTGCCTGCTGCAATGAAGGACATTTGACTTAATTGGCTGGTGCTTAAATGAGAGACTGCACCATAGCACAGCCTAAGCAGCTTGGCATTCCTCATCTCAGCACTCGCAGCTCAGCCCAGGCCTTGGGAGATGCAGAAAGAAGTTACCCCGGGGAAAGTTGTTGAAACACAGGGGCCTGGAGAGAAGGCCGGCAGAGACCATCCTGTGCCTTTCTATGTAAGAAAGAACCTCAGTGGAAAGTTAGCTGCCTTTCTTCTGAAGAACTAACAAAATAATTCCCCTTCTATTAAAAGCCAATCTGTTTCTGGTGTGTTGCATTCCAGCAGCTAGCAAACTAGAACAGGGAGCAATTAGTAAAGAGGAGGTAAACCTGTGTTGTGATGCATTTGAATCTTTTGTGATTACCAGGGAATAGAGCATACCAAGCTACAGGACGAAAATGGCCAGGGACAATGAGATGTGAGAAAACAGTTTCTCTGAGAATCTGTAAACACAAAAAATTTCCTTCTCTCATAATTCTGTGAAAGAAGGAACTCCAGAGATTGGCAGAGGACAAACCACAACAACAGGCATGTTGATGAGTTTGGACTTAGTCTTAAAGATAATGCAGGAACTGAATGTGTTTTAAAGGGCAGTGACATGATTTCCATTTTAGAAGGTTTTTTTGCTGTGTGGAGGGTGAACCAAAAGAGATAGAAGAGGAAAAGAGTGGGGAAGACGGGAGAAATGAAGTCTAATTAGAAGCTACTGCAATAGATGAGACAACGTGCAAGAAGAGCTGAGCAAAGCAGTTAAAAAATGGATTCGAGACAAAGAAGAGGTGGGGGAGTGCTCCAAGGGAACAGAGAAACTATTGGAGTTGCACCAAATCCACAGTATCAAGCTTTTTTTTTTTTTCTGCATGGGCAGGCACCAGGAATCAAACCTGGGTCTCCGGCATGGCAGGTGAGAACTCTGCCACTGAGCTACCACTGCACCGCCCGATCATGAACTCATTTTATCTTCACATCACCCACTTTATAGATGAGTAAACCAAGACAGAGAGGTGTATTAACTTGCCCAAGGTAACAAGCTTTGAAATGGGGAAATCCAATTTATAACCCTGCTCCTCTGATTCCAGATATCAGTGTCTTTCCACTGCACCAAACTAACTGCAACTTTGTTACATACCTTGCTTTATAGAAAAATCAATTTGTCACATATCTTGGTTAGAGCGAGGGGTGTGGGATAGGCAAGGAATACTGAGAAAGCGAGGGAAATTGCTAAAATCACTGGAACAGCTGAAAAGGTCCATAGCTGATAGCGAGTCTTTGCTAGCAAGTATGCATCAAACTAAACAGTAATCATTTGTTTATATGTCTGTCTCCACACTAGACCGCAAATTTCTTTAGGGGATAAATTTTTTGTCTTATATTTTTATCCTCAGTGTCCATCACAGAGCCTGGCACAATAATTCATCTATTTATATTCGGTGTTATTTCTGGATAAGATTTCAAACAGCCTACAGTGTTCTCAGAATGTGACAAAGTAGAATGACTTAAAAGTAGAATGAAAAAGGAAAGAAAAACAAAGTTGAGGACAGCACTGCATAGTAACCTACCAACAATGTACTCATGGGTTAAAGGTATCCAAAATTAAAAGAGGAAATCTTGTATGATATACGGTTCAAAATGCCCAGGAAATTTACAGTTATTTTGGTACTAAACTCAGACATTTCTTTGGGAAGGGGGAAGGGGGAAGGTGAAATTTGTTTTAAAAAAGGTCCTTTTGTGTTTTAGAACATGACGCACTTTGTAGGGCTGTTTCTTTTACAAAGTCTATCAATCTAAACTGATACAGAGTCCATCAATCTAGACTGACGGCAAAACACCCAAGTGTGCCTCAGGAAAAACAACTGTGCAGGAAATGAACACTGTGTCACCCAGCTATCCAGCTGTCTGCTAAACCAACATGATCATTGTTTCTCTGTACTAAATTTATCGCGCCTGTTCTACAATAGGTCTTCAAAAAATATTGAGTGGGTGGATGGATGATGAATACCAAGCTTAAGCTGATAACAGATTGTAATTCAGATGGCCCCCCCCCAAAAGTGCTCCCTTCCTTAATTTCTAGACTTTCAGGTAACCAGGCCTTCGCACAGTAGGCTGTTCGCAGTTTGCTGTTTCCTTAGAGCTGTCTTGCCTGCAACTATTTTTCTTTATTTCGGTTTGTTTTATTTGTATGGTATATTATTTTACATATTTTCGATCACCTGAAATTTCTCATGTTTGAATTTCTTCCTGTATCATTTCAGCTTCTCCAAGGGTACAACTTTGCAGGAAGCCTTCTCTGACCTCTTACACCCAGGTGAGATGCCCTGGTCTGTACTCCATTAGCATTACGTGCTCACCTCTATAAAGTCACTCATTGAGCACTGAGTTTTGTTTTGTGTTTTCTGTGTTGTCTGCTGGTCTTCCCAGGCAAGGACTGTCTTATGTTCACTGTATTTCTATCTTAAACTCTTAATTCCATCCTTAGCTTTGTGCTTCTTTTTGAGGTCATTTTTATGGTTTAGATGTTCATTTTAGCCCTCCTAATTCTTGTTTAGGCTTTCCAAATTCATAACACTTGTTCCTACATTGAAACCTTTACTCCAGCTGTTTTGACCATCTGGAAGGCCCTTCCCCTAATATTATATGGCTGATTCTGTCTTGTCGTCTAGAGCTTGGCTAAAAATCCTACACATGGTTGCCTGCTTATTTGCTAGTTGGTTGTATTTTTCTTGATGTTGTTTTACAACTCTTATCACACTTTATAATTATGTTTACTGTTTTTTTAATGTTTTTAATTTATTTTTTTATAGCCAAGCCTTTGATTTTTTTTTTTTTTTTTTTTAACATGGGCAGGCACCGGGAATCGAACCCGGGTCCTCTGGCATGGCAGGCAAGCATTCTTGTCTGCTGAGCCACCGTGGCCCACCCGTTTTTAATTTATTTTAATCATTATTTAATTCCTGTCTTCATGCTGGACTGCAAGGCCCCTACAAACAGAATAAACAGGATCCTGCTCACTAATCACTGCCTAGAAAGAAGTCTGGGCATAAATGTGCATTCAATAAATATTTGTTAAAAGGCTGAATTTGTAAACGCCTTGACTATTATGCTTTCTATCTGCTACTTTACCTATTGTTTACTGGATCTTATGTTTTTGCTTATATTTGAAAAATATTTTTAAAGTTTTTAATGATTTTCATTGAAGTGAGACTGTTTTATTTCTTTTATTCTGATACTATAACAATGTTCATTTTTTTATCATTCATTTCATTAAATTAACATTTGTTAAGCGGTTACACATGACAAACACATAGTCAATATTCATGCCTTTTCATTATTCTTTCTCAGACAATCTACTTGTAGCCCCTGTAGCCCTCCCCAGTAGGCTAGTCAATTAGACAAATGTGTCACCTGACTCAAAACTAGTCAATCTGTGGAGTAGCCAGCAACCAATCATACTCTTTCCCTCTTGAGACTCTCAACAGAGACTGTAGCTAGTCAATGATATAAGATCAATTAGACTCAGGATTGACAGCCACTGCCCACCTCGTACACTCTGATTAGTAAGAAGAGTGAGCTCTTCTCAAGAGACAAACAAAGAAATGAAACAAAACAGGTTATGCAAAGAGAAGCTGAAACTAAAAAGCAGAGAGACACCCAACTGTGTTTCTCCTGGTTGGGTTCTCTGAGGATTCCATGAATCCTTCTAATAATTCTCTTTTTTTTATCTACTTTCCATCATTTTTGGTTCCATGAAACACAAGATCTCTAAGAAGTCATCTTCTTAAAAGGCAAACAGGAAGAAAAGAGAAAACAAAGGTGGCTGTGAAGGAAGCACTTGCTCCAACCAGCAAAGACAAGCTCAACCATATCTTTGGTTGGCCCGAAGTTCTCTCCACCTCTTTAGTGGATTCCTTCATATTTCTCCCAGCACTGATACCCAAAATGTTCACTCAAGTTATCTGGGGGACACTGAGATCATAGCCATTAAAAATATGTAAAGGGCGGGCCACGGTGGCTCAGCAGGCAAGGATGCTTGCCTGCTATGCCAGAGGACCCAGGTTCAATTCCCGGTGCCTGCCCATGTAAAAAAATAATAATAATATGTAAAAATCTTGAGGAGAACATGAGATAAAAGCTTGAGCTGATAAGTGGATTTAAGTTTGTATTAGCAAGAACTGAAGGTCAGAAGAAAGTGAGAGGCTGCATTCACACTATTCAGTTGATTGGAATAGGTTCAGTTGGCTAAGAAATATACCAGATGTGATCTTTATCCCTCCAAGAAGGAAAGAGCAAACCACAGTAATCCAATCTCCAGGCCCCCAAGGAAGTAATGAATTTCAAGAGTCCATGGATTTTACTCAGTCTGCACAGAGACTCTTTAAGATCCTTGAGAGATTTTTTCTTTTTTATTTCTTGTGTTTCTTTCAGCAACAATATTTCCCAACTAATATATTGTAGAATTTTTTCCAGTCATGTTTACTTAATGTCAATTTCTCTGCCCACAATATTTTCTATCAGTTTTCAGATCTTAACAGGTTTGCTTGCCAAAAAAAAAAAAAGTTTTTAAAGCAAAGAGGGAGGGGGCAGCACTCCAAAGGTATTACCACATCCTCCCCTATTATATAATGCAATTCTTCCAAAAGTAAATTCCAAAATAGTAGGTGTGTTAGTAAGCTGCCAGAACGCGATATACCAGAACTGGAATGGCTTTTAAAAGGGGGAATTTAATGAGTTATAAGTTTACAGTTCTAAGCCTATAAAAATGTCCAAACTAAGGCATCCAGAAAAAGATACCTTAATTCAAGGAAGGCCAATGTGTCAGGAACACCTCTGTCAGCTGGGTAGTCATGTGGCTGGCATCTGCTGGTCCCTTGTTCCTAGGCTCCATGACTTTCAGCCTCTGTTTCTGTGGGGGTTCCTCACTTTGCTTCTCCAGGGCTGGCTTTCATCCCTTGGCTTCTCTTGACTCTATCCAGGTTCTGGATTGCTTAGCATCTTATGACAATATCTGCTGGGGTCCAATCATCTCCAGACATCTGTGTCTCTGTTCTCCAAGTGTTGGCATCTGTGTCAGCTCTGCTTTGAAGTTTCTGTTGGCTATCGTTTCTGTAATTTCTGAGGTTTCTCCAAAATGTTTTCTCTTGTAAAGGATTCCAGTAAACTAATCAAGACCCACCTGGAATGGGTGGAGTCACATCGACATCTTGTCAGATGTCACACCCACAATTGGGTGCGTCACATCTCCACAGAGATAATTCAATAAACAGTTTTGGGCCTACAGTATTGAATTAGGATTAAAAGGAGTGGCTGCTCCCACAAGATTGGATCAGGATTAAAACATGGCTTTTCGACTTCCTGGAAGATGGCGGCTTAGTAAGACGCGCGGATCTTAGTTTCTTCTCCAGGACACCTACTAGGGGAGTAGAAACGATACAGAAAGCGCCCAAAGCCACAACAGAGATAAAAAAGACAGCGTACCCCATCCTGGAACGGCTGGCTGGCTGAGAGAAGCAGCTCGGGTGAGATCGCCGAGGCGCGCGGGCCTTACCGGGCGGGGTGGCAAGCGGCCGGAGTTACTCCCTTCCCCCTTCCCGGGCCGGCTGGGAGAATTGGAGAGGTGGTCCCCTGAAACCAAGGCGACTGGCGCCCACACCACGCGCAGCCCCCGGACCAACTGAGAGAATTGGATCGGAAACCCCCAGGCCGCGGAGAACGGTGACCCCGTGACTCCCGGGGAACGTGCACTCTCTCGGGCGGGCCGCTGCCGCTGGCGCCCTCCCGCCACGCTTGTTGCCCAGGGCCGACTAGGAAATTCGGATGGGCTCTTTCCCTGGCTGCGGCGACCAGCAACCCTCCCTGCGTTCGGACCGAGGGCCGGCTCAAGCCGCTTCGGCTAGCGAACCCCCAGGACGGCGAGAGTTTTCCAAAGTTTAAGGTCCCACAGCACCTTTTACTGGTGGGACCCGCAGACAAACGTGTGCCACGAGCGCCACCTACTGGGCAGGATAAGAAAAACAGAACCCAGAGATTTCACAGAAAAATATTACAACCTTGCTGGGTCCAACACCAAGAGAAATCTGAATAAATGCCCAGATGCCAGCAGCAGAAGATAACTGTCCACGCTCAAAAGATTGAGAATATGGCTCAGTCAAAGGAACAAACCAATAGCTCAAATGAGACACAAGAGCTGAGACAACTAATGCTGAATATACGAACAGAAATGGAAAACCTCTTCAAAAATGAAATCGATAAATTGAGGGAGGACATGAAGAGGACATGGGCTGAACATAAAGAAGAAATAGAAAAACTGAAAAAACAAATCGCAGAACTTATGGAAGTGAAGGATAAAGTAGCAAACATAGAAAAAATAATGGAGAGCTACAATGATAGATTTAAAGAGACAGAAGATAGAATTAGTGATTTGGAGGATGGAACATCTGAATTCCAAAAAGAAACAGAAACTATAGGGAAAAGAATGGAAAAATTTGAACAGGGTATCAGGGAACTCAAGGACAATATGAACCGCACAAATATACGTGTTGTGGGTGTCCCAGAAGGAGAAGAGAAGGGAAAAGGAGGAGAAAAACTAATGGAAGAAATTATCACTGAAAATTTCCCAACTCTTATGAAAGACCTAAAATTACAGATCCAAGAAGTGCAGCGCACCCCAAAGAGATTAGACCCAAATAGGCGTTCTCCAAGACACTTACTAGTTAGAATGTCAGAGGTCAAAGAGAAAGAGAAGATCTTGAAAGCAGCAAGAGAAAAACAATCCATTACATACAAGGGAAACCCAATAAGACTATGTGTAGATTTCTCAGCAGAAACCATGGAAGCTAGAAGACAGTGGGATGATATATTTAAAATACTAAAAGAGAAAAACTGCCAACCAAGACTCCTATATCCAGCAAAATTATCCTTCAAAAATGAGGGAGAAATTAAAACATTCTCAGACAAAAAGTCACTGAGAGAATTTGTGACCAAGAGACCAGCTCTGCAAGAAATACTAAAGGGAGCACTAGAGTCAGAACCGAAAAGACAGAAGAGAGAGATATGGAAAAGAGTGTAGAAAGAAGGAAAATCAGATATGATATATATAATACAAAAGGCAAAATGTTAGAGGAAAATATTATCCAAACAGTAACAACACTAAATGTCAATGGACTGAATTCCCCAATCAAAAGACATAGATTGGCAGAATGGATTAAAAAACAGGATCCTTCTATATGCTGTCTACAGGAAACACATCTTAGACCCAAAGATAAACATAGGTTGAAAGTGAAAGGTTGGGAAAAGATATTTCATGCAAATAACAACCAGAAAAGAGCAGGAGTGGCTATACTAATATCCAACAAATTAGACTTCAAATGTAAAACAGTTAAAAGAGACAAAGAAGAACACTATATACTAATAAAAGGAACAATTAAACAAGAAGACATAACAATCATAAATATTTACGAACCGAATCAAAATGCCCCAAAATACGTGAGGAATATACTGCAAACACTGAAAAGGGAAATAGACTCATATACCATAATAGTTGGAGACTTCAACTCACCACTCTCATCAATGGACAGAACATCTAGACAGAGGATCAACAAAGAAATAGAGAATCTGAATATTACTATAAATGAACTAGACTTAATAGACATTTATAGGACATTACATCCCACAACAACAGGATACACCTTTTTCTCAAGTGCTCATGGATCATTCTAGAAGATAGACCATATGCTGGGTCACAAAGCAAGTCTTAACAAATTTAAAAAGATTGAAATCTTACACAACACTTTCTCGGACCATAAAGGAATGATGTTGGAAATCAATAATAGGCAAAGTGCCAGAAAATTCACAAATACGTGGAGGCTCAACAACACACTCCTAAACAACGACTGGGTCAAAGAAGAAACTGCAAGAGAAATTAGCAAACACCTCGAGGCGAATGAAAATGAAAACACAACATATCAAAACTTATGGGACGCAGCAAAGGCAGTGCTAAGAGGGAAATTTATTGCTCTAAATGCCTATATCAGAAAAGAAGAAAAGGCAAAAATTCAGGAATTAACTATCCATTTGGAAGAACTGGAGAAAGAACAGCAAGCTAACCCCAAAGCAAGCAAAAGGAAAGAAATAACAAAGATTAGAGCACAAATAAATGAAATTGAAAACATGAAAACAATAGAGAAAATCAATAAGGCCAGAAGTTGGTTCTATGAGAAAATCAATAAGATTGATGGGCCCTTAGCAAGATTGACAAAAAGAAGAAGAGAGAGGATGCAAATAAATAATATCAGAAATGGAAGAGGAGACATAACTACTGACCTCACAGAAATAAAGGAGGTAATAACAGGATACTATGAACAACTTTACGCTAATAAATACCACAATTTAGAGGAAATGGACGGGTTCCTGGAAAGACATGAACAACCAACTTTGACTCAAGAAGACATAGATGACCTCAACAAACCAATCACAAGTAAAGAAATTGAAACAGTCATTCAAAAGCTTCCTAAAAAGAAAAGTCCAGGACCAGACGGCTTCACATGTGAATTCTATCAAACATTCCAGAAAGAATTAGTACCAACTCTCCTCAAACTCTTCAAAAAAATCGAAGTGGAGGGAAAACTACCTAATTCATTCTATGACGCCAACATTACCCTCATACCAAAACCAGGCAAAGATATTACAAGAAAAGAAAACTACAGGCCGATCTCTCTAATGAATACAGATGCAAAAAACCTCAATAAAATTCTAGCAAATCGGATCCAACAACAAATTAAAAGAATTATTCATCATGACCAAGTAGGATTCATCCCAGGTATGCAAGGATGGTTCAACATAAGAAAATCAATTAATGTAATACACCATATCAACAAATCAAAGCAGAAAAATCACATGATCATCTCAATTGATGCAGAGAAGGCATCTGACAATATTCAACATCCTTTCCTGTTGAAAACACTTCAAAAGATAGGAATACAAGGGAACTTCCTTAAAATGATAGAGGGAATATATGAAAAACCCACAGCTAATATCATCCTCAATGGGGAAAAATTGAAAACTTTCCCCCTAAGATCAGGAACAAGACAAGGATGTCCACTATCACCACTATTACTCAACATTGTGTTGGAGGTTCTAGCCAGAGCAATTAGACAAGAAAAAGAAATACAAGGCATCAAAATTGGAAAAGAAGAAGTAAAACTATCACTGTTTGCAGACGATATGATACTATACGTCGAAAACCCGGAAAAATCCACAACAAAACTACTAGAGCTAATAAATGAGTACAGCAAAGTAGCAGGTTACAAGATCAACATTCAAAAATCTGTAGCATTTCTATACACTAGTAATGAACAAGCTGAGGCGGAAATCAAGAAACGAATCCCATTTACAATCGCAACTAAAAGAATAAAATACCTAGGAATAAATTTAACTAAAGAGACAAAAAACCTATATAAAGAAAACTACAAAAAACTGCTAAAAGAAATCACAGAAGACCTAAATAGATGGAAGGGCATACCGTGTTCATGGATTGGAAGACTAAATATAGTTAAGATGTCAATCCTACCTAAATTGATTTACAGATTCAATGCAATACCAATCAAAATCCCAACAACTTATTTTTCAGAAATAGAAAAACCAATAAGCAAATTTATCTGGAAGGGCAGGGTGCCCCGAATTGCTAAAAACATCTTGAGGAAAAAAAACGAAGCTGGAGGTCTCACGCTGCCTGACTTTAAGGCATATTATGAAGCCACAGTGGTCAAAACAGCATGGTATTGGCATAAAGATAGATATATCGACCAATGGAATCGAATAGAGTGCTCAGATATAGACCCTCTCATCTATGGACATTTGATCTTTGATAAGGCAGTCAAGCCAACTCACCTGGGACAGAGCAGTCTCTTCAATAAATGGTGCCTAGAGAACTGGATATCCATATGCAAAAGAATGAAAGAAGACCCATCTCTCACACCCTATACAAAAGTTAACTCAAAATGGATCAAAGATCTAAACATTAGGTCTAAGACCATAAAACAGATAGAGGAAAATGTTGGGAGATATCTTATGGATCTTACAACTGGAGGCGGTTTTATGGACCTTAAACCTAAAGCAAGAGCACTGAAGAAGGAAATAAATAAATGGGAACTCCTCAAAATTAAACACTTTTGTGCATCAAAGAACTTCATCAAGAAAGTAGAAAGACAGCCTTCACAATGGGAGACAATATTTGGAAATGATATATCAGATAAAGGTCTAGTATCCAGAATTTATAAAGAGATTGTTCATCTCAACAACAAAAAGACAGCCAACCCAATTACAAAATGGGAAAAAGACTTGAACAGACACCTCTCAGAAGAGGAAATACGGATGGCACATGAAGAGATGCTCAATGTCCCTGGCCATTAGAGAAATGCAAATCAAAACCACAATGAGATATCATCTCACACCCACCAGAATGGCCATTATCAACAAAACAGAAAATGACAAGTGCTGGAGAGGATGCGGAGAAAGAGGCACACTTATCCACTGTTGGTGGGAATATCAAAGGGTGCAACCACTGTGGAAGGCAGTTTGGCGGTTCCTCAAAAAGCTGAATATAGAATTGCCATACGACCCAGCAATACCATTGCTAGGTATCTACTCAAAGGACTTAAGGGCAAAGACACAAACGGACATTTGCACACCAATGTTTATAGCAGCATTATTTACAATTGCGAAGAGATGGAAACAGCCAAAATCTCCATCAACAGAAGAGTGGCTAAACAAACTGTGGTATATACATACGATGGAATATTATGCAGCTTTAAGACAAGATAAACTTATGAACCATGTAATAACATGGATGGACCTAGAGAATATTATGCTGAGTGAATCCAGCCAAAAACTAAAGGACAAATACTGTATGGTCCCACTGATGTGAACGGACATTCGAGAATAAACTTGAAATATGTCATTGGTAACAGAGTTCAGCAGGAGTTAGAAACAGGGTAAGACAATGGGTAATTGAAGCTGAAGGGATACAGACTGTGCAACAGGACTAGATACAAAAACTCAAAAATGGACAGCACAATAATACCTAACTGTAAAGTAATCATGTTAAAACACTGAATGAAGCTGCATCTGAGCTATAGGTTTTTGTTTTGTTTTGTTTTGTTTTGTTTTGATTTTACTATTATTACTTTTATTTTTTTCTCCATATTAACATTCTATATCTTTTTTGGTTATGTTGCTAGTGCTTCTAAACCAATGCAAATGTACTAAGAAATGATGATCATGCATCTATGTGATGATGTTAAGAATTAATGATTGCATGTGTAGAATGGTATGATCTCTAAATGTTGGGTTAATTTCTTTTTTTCCGTTAATTAAAAAAAAAAAAAAGAGAAGGGATAATTGGAGATGAAGGGATACAGACTGTACAACGGGACTGGATATAAAAACTCAGAAATGGACAGCACAATACTACCCAATTGTAATGCAATTATGTTAAAACACTGAATGAAGCTGCATGTGAGGTATAGGTTTTTTGTTTTTTGTTTTTTTTTCTTTCTATTATTGTTTTAATTCTTATTCTGTTGTCTTTTTATTTCTTTTTCTAAATCGATGCAAATGTACTAAGAAATGATGAATATGCAAGTATGTGATGTTATTAAGAATTACTAATTGTACATGTAGATTGGAATGATTTCTAATTGTTTTGTTAATTCTTTTTTTAATTAATAAAAAAAAAAAAAAAACATGGCTTTTCTGGGGTACATAATATTTTCAAACTGGTCCAGTAGATGAGTTTGTTTAGATTTGCAGAATCTAGAACAGTGCATGGGACATGATACGCTCTCAATAAATGTTAATTGTTATTGAATTCATGTTATTGTTAACAGTAAGAATGAAACAAAGTTTTCTCATTATTAAGTCATAAAGGTATAGAGGAAACTTGCAGGCCTTGGAATCAGGTAAACAACAAAGCTGTATTTCATTAGCAGTCATGAGGAGCAGCAATAAAGTACATAACCACACAGTTTGCAAACCACAGCTAACTTTTATATATGTTTTATATAAATTCCTCCTGAATCCTTCATTGAATCTTTACCATTGTTTTGGGTATTTATTGTGCTTCTCAGAATTTTAATATAAAATTTAAATTTTGTTTATTTTCTAAGAAATTGGTGTGCTGAAATAAGTGTGAAAAGCTAATGTCCACTAAGACACCATCTTAAAGCAGAAATTTTTAAAAATGTATAAGCTGACTCTGTGATAAAATCGTAAAAGGAATTACAAAATCTGAACACTAAAGGCCAAGACATCTATCTACCCTTCTAGCTTCTACAGGATCTACATATTTGATAGCATAAAGACTTAAAAGTTATTGAATGCCAAGGAAAAAATTTTACAAGATAAAAAGGGAAATTAAAAAATTGTGGGAGGGCCACGGTGGCTCAGCAGGTAAGAGTGCTTGCCTGCCATGTCCAAGGACCCAGGTTCGATTCCCGGTGCCTGCCCATGTAAAAAAAAAAAAAAAAAATTGTGAGAAATATTTGCAGGAAATGTGATTCAAGGAAATAATTTTATTATATACAAAAGCCTTTTAAAATAAGAAGGCACTAAGACTCTGTAACAGATTAGATAAGCACAGAAGGCATAAAATAAACAATTCACAAAAGAGCAGAAGCAATTAATAGCCAAATGTATGAAATTTTAGTAATATAACTCCAGTTATAGTCAAACAGTAGTACAACTCCTGATAGTAACATTGAGGTAATATTTTTCATATTCTATGTGTGATATACCCCCTGCTGTTTATATGCATCAAAACTGTAACTCTCCTATATAGCTAATAGAATTGTATATTGTTTCAAGCCTTTGGAAAACTGAAAATCAAGAACTTTAATTGAAGTCAATAACAAAATCTCTAGCAATTCAAAATATGGAAAAAGTCACATCTAAATAAAAGTTAATCACAGAATCACTTACACTGATGGAAGAAAATGGATATGACGTTTTCAATGACAACATTAAAAAATCAAGCTGAACACACAGGGATCCAGGCCATTCAAAATAACACAAACCAACATCTAAAAAGCCAGGAAAATATTAACCACTGCAAACAACTTCTCTAAATAAATAAGTCAATCATCTTTAAACATTTAAGAATCTGAAAACATGATGAAAAGCTGGCTCAATACTTCCACAGGCCACAGATACTTTCCTTAGTAAAATCAGAAAGTATGGGAGCAACTTACGAAGAAATTGATTTCTGGCAAGAAAAAGGTGTAATATATAGGCTGTCTTTTAAAAGTTTGCAAAAATCATATTTTATTATAAATAATCTAGGCTCTGCCTCAGTAAACCCACCCAAGGTTTTAGCACGCCACAGTCTCTATACTAAATCTAAATTCAACTTTCTACACAGTCCATTAATCTTTTATTGTTGGTTCCCAGGAAAGATAAAATTACAATCCTGTGTAAAACCATAGATGCTATATAAATATACTGAATTACAGCAAAATTTGTTATATATTTTAAAACTTAACATGATTGTAGATACGTCTATCTTCTAAAAGTTTGAAGGGGTGTATAAATCATATGGGTGGTGAAAAAAATCTTCTCCACCCTGGTTCCTTCCCCTTACCATGAAGAAGAGAACAAAGAGAAATTTTTAAGCTTTTGCAAGTTAGAGGAGTAAGATTCAGGGCAAATGGGGCATCTTTTTAGAAGAGCACGTGAAATAGTTTTTGGTTTTGGAAAGTATGACTGGAAATAAATAATGGAACAGAAAACTAAATCGTTCTGAAAAACAATTGTGAGATATTAATATTTAAGTGTATCTTAAAGAAACAAAGAGACAGATCAGCCTGAAAGAAGGTTAGAACTTCCTGAGAAGTTTTGTCAGTTCCCAGAACTGGCGTGGCAGATGATCTTTTAAGAAATGAGATGTCTAATCTTGAATTTATATTTTCAATGTCATCGACATAAAAAAAAAAACCTGTAAAAAATTCTACTACCACATGAATTCCTTTTTGTGAGTGATTTGAGGAGAAATTAAGGAAAGCGGACTGTGTTCTTTATTTGAGCTGATGGCAAGGAACTGGTAAATAAGATGAAGTGGGATGTTTGTGGAGCTATTAAACTCTGGGAAGGCAGGAGCCATGCCTGTTTCATTCATCAAAACGTAGAGGTTGAGTCTATGACAGAACAGATATCCAATAAACATGTGCTGAAGAATTAACGAATTCGGCCATTGACATATAAACCACTGGATACAGGAGTATGAGACACAGGGAAGAAATGATTAACTCTGCCTGGAGATTTTCTGGAGGAGTTTAACTGAGTGAGAAATTTGAGAAAAACCTGAGGTGACTCAAAAAAACAGCAGAATGAGTGAATTCTATTCAGCAGAGACATGTAAAGGAGCACAGAGGCCTGAAATGGCCTGGTGTGTCTGGGGATCTGCTGATTGTTTGGTGTGGCTGAATCTCAGTCCTGAAAAGGCAAGCAGAGAGCAACATTTTCCTATGGGTAGATTATTCTGTATGCATGCACACACGATTATTTTCTCTTCCGTTCAGTACACCATACTTTAATGAATAGAAATTGCTAAAATAACTTGTGTGATCGTTTTGGGGGTGTACTCTTTGTCCATACTAATTGAGGAAGGCAGCAGTTTGCACCGTGCAGTGTGTGGAGGACGTCCAACCCACACAACTTCAGGGACAACACAACACACCAAATTCTGAGGCTAGGAGATGTCGCCGCCTGTCATTGTTGCATTGACAGAGATCCGACGATCCATGAGAAGAGGTGTCGTATTCATAAACTGAAACATATCCTGTCATAATTGAAAGCCTAACATATATGGGAGTAAAACCTAATTAGGACCATTAGAATGTGCTCTGAAAATAACGATGAAATATAAGGAGAGTAGGAAAAGAACCTCCAGGTCTTTTGATTATCATATGCCTAAAATCTGCATATTCATGATCATCTGGAAAGCTACAATGAGCTTTGTGGTCCTTAAGCTCCATCTGCAATTGCCTGCTTCTCCACCCCCTTGATTTTCCCACTAAATAAGTTTTTGTTTTGTTTTTAAAGTGCAAGAAATGGCAAGGGTGGGAAAACAGAATTTTGTTACTGAATTTTGCAGCCCTGAGCTAGATTGACAGCTCAACCTTTGTTATTCTTATAAATGCTGTTAATTTATCCTGATATTAGTGATAGTCCAAGATATTTAGACAAAATTATGTGACTAAAAAAGCGCAGGGTGCAGGTCAGGGAGGCCTAGTAAAGTGGGCAGGGCAAGAGGACAGCCTACAGGAGGTCTTAGGAAAAGATGGTCTGCACGGACCACCGAGTAGACTTTGAAGAGATTTCACAAGGTACATAATATCTTATTTTCACTTTTCTCTAATGAAACTTAAGCATTTCCTTCAACTACGAATTGGTTAGCACTGTTTGATTAGCAGTGCTCTGACCCCAAAAGAAATGATGATATTTTCATATTGCATTACAGTTATTGAAAATATCTTAAAACATTGCTTTTGGTCATCGCTAATTTGAAATTACAGTAGTATTCAGATTTGACCCTAAACACAATTTTCCTGTTAACATATGCTGGTACAACATAGCTGGCCAATTAGGGCAATTCCATCCATAGTTGTCATTGGACCCTAACGGTGAAGCTACACTGGTGACCAAGAAATCATAGCTTTCTAGTGCATTCTATCTAAAATGGTTTATTGGGTAACATATGGAAGGAGGTGGGCCATGTTAATATTCTGAACACCTTACTTGAGTATAAATGTTATCCTCTATAATTTAATATATTTTATTGTATTCATTATAAAAGCATCATTCTAAGAAGTGGTCTATAAGCGTCAGTCAATTGACAAAAAAAAGTCCATAAAACAAAAATGTTATGACTACTGTTCCTTGGAAATCATATGGCCTCTTGGAAATTAAGAAATAGAAATTCTTATTGTCTTTCCTTGCATTATTTGACCTGATGAATTAAAGGGGAGAAACTGGGGAAAGGGGAACGTTTGGTAGCCACCACTCCTTAGAATAAAAACAATATGGCTTTTATGCATGTCTTTATTTTATTACTCATCTACCCATACACTGGATAGAGGGAGTGTCAGTCATATGGCTTTTACAGTCAAACAGTCATATGATACAAGTTTTATAGTTCTACAATCATTATCAAAGATCTAGGCTACAGGATACAGTTCAACCATTTCAGATATTTCCTTTTAATATGGCCTTTAGCTTTGATGTCAAGGAGTCAGATCTGGAAGCCAAACTTTGAGAACTTTCCAGAATTATGAAACCTTGCTCTTTTGCTCACATTCATTATTAAAATTATTTTCATTTCCATGGTAGTCAGCAAGTACCTGAAACCAGAATGGCCTGTGGGTTTCTCCTCAGAGACTAATAAGAAGGAAAACACTAAAACAAGACTCAAGCAATAGAGTGGGTGGTAGAGTTCCCAAGAAAAGGGATAAACATGCTGAGATCCCAGGGCCTGGCCCAGGAAGGGAGGAGAGCATGGGAGCTATTCTGTGATTGGAGAAAGGGACACTGAGGCTGGGGACCAGCTGTTACTCTCTCAACCTTTCTCAGAAAGTTCTTTAGAAATATTTCCATATTCTGGTGCTAACATTTCCTAAAGACGCCCACATAAGATGAATACTTGGTCCCCTTTCAACTTTGGAATATGATCATTGATTGACACTTTCTGAAGTCCCTGAATTGCTCCCACTACCATGTTATACTATCTATTGCCTTCTATTGCTCCCAAAAATTCTCTAGAAGGCACAAAGTATTTGTGCTCTAGTATAATAGGTTAATTTCCCAGGAAAGGGGCCCTGGTAGGTCTCTGAGAAGAGAAGAAGAGAAGAGGGCCAGCATTTCTTTAGTGCTAGGCATTGAGCTGGGTATCTGTTTTAATCAGTCTTTAAGGTAGTCATGTGTGGTAAATGTCATTATCCAAATTTTTTCAGAAAATTAAAATTCTAAGGGATTAATTAATTTACTGAAGTTGATATAAATAGTCAAGGCTACTTGACTCCAAACCAATTATTCTAAATTTACCACTCTGCTAAATGTGGACTCATAAACAAGAGCTCAAACCATGGAACCAAACCTGAATTTCTTCAACTTTCTAGCATCAGGATTTTGGTGAGATTTCTTAAACTCTCTGTGCCTCAATTTCTTCTGTGTAAAATGCAGATAATAGTACTTACTTAACACCATACACTTAGTACACTATAAGTGGGCAATAAAAGTTAGTAATTTTCATTATGCCACAAGAGAAAGAACAAAATTCAGAAAGGGAAGGTGGCAACTAATCAAATATAGCAATGCATGATCTAGTGCCTTACATTGTTTGCATAGCATTTAGATCCATGCCATTTTAACTCAGAAAACATTCATTAGACATGCAGTATATTCAAGGCACTCTGGAAAATACAAAGATAATGCAGAACTAGATTTTTAAGAATTAATTCTTTTAAGAAGTTATAGAGATGTAACTATAGACCAGACAGGGGAGATACAAACAATTAAATGTAAAGATTCTTTTTATTACATTTTAATTTTTTACATAGCACACCTATCTCCATTTATACTGTGACCTCCTTGAAGATAGAGACTTCTCTTAGTCTCCATTGTCCATCCCAGTATTCTGAACATAAGAGGTGCTTAATGAATTCCCCAGGAAAAAAGAGGGACAAACGGAGAAAGGAGGGAAGGAAAGAAGTGAGTTGAGGAGAAAGAGAAAAGCAGGAGTATATAAGAAGGGAGACATTCTACAAAGAGGCATAATCAGAAAGGATTGTGAGACTCAGAGAAAGGCAACATTAACTAGGTGGAAATACTGGGGCATTTGAAACACACTAGGTGACTGGAGGGATTGTTTTGTCCTGAGCATCTACCACAGTACCTGAACTGTAGAACGATTCAGTAAGTGCTTGTTGACTGAATGAATGAATGGCCGAATGGCACAAGGGTCAGAGTCATGGGAATCTGGACATGCCATTTACCTTTCCTATTTCAGACTGCTCACCTGAAAAAATGAAGGAAGAAACCATGCCTTCAATGTCTCCTACTGACATTTTCATTTCCAAACTAATTTCACCAGTTTATCTTTTGTTAAATATAAAAGAGTTAGATAAACTTTATGTTCTTATAGTTGATGGCTAACACACGTTTTTATAACCCTGCAAAACCCTCTGGCTCCATATAGATAGCACCGTGCTCCATACAGGGAGCATAAGAGTTGAAGGCTCCACAACTTTTTATAGTATCTGCGACTCATTAAACTTGTTAAACCATCCCAAGGGACTGGGAAGGCCAGTAAAGACTAAGTTACATGAACAACCTGCTTTACTATCTTTTCCGGACTAGCAGCTCAGATGTTCTGCCTCATTTAGTAAAACTACTTTCCACTCCTTATACTATTGAAAAAACAGTCCATAATACCTTTGAACTTAAAGACATTTAGAGATCACTCTCTCCTCCAAAGATGTTGAACAGTTGGAACATAGTATGAAACAAAGATGGTGAGGAGAGGGAGAGGGAAGAATTAGATAGGAAGAAAGTTATTTAAACATATATCTGGCAGAACATCAAGATCATCTAACACATGTTAAAATTCCTTGGGAGGAAAGGAGTAAGGAAAAGAAAGAGAGAAATGAATTGAAACTGGGAGAAAGAAAAGAAGGAAATAGTATGCTAGGCAACAGCCTCCAATTTTTAAACATGAGATATTTACATTTATTGAGATCTATTTTATGTCAAACACTGACAGGCAGTGCAGATATTGAAATGAATGAGTTACAATTCCTGTGGAAGCTGCCATTGCTTCAAGGTAATTCCTACATGACAAAAGTTGCACATATTAATTCCTTTCCTTCATCTGTCTCACTGAGATATAACAGAAGAAATTAATCATAGTACACTTTAGAATGGGTATAGGTTGATTTTATTTTCTATCTGACTCTACTTATACAAGCTACGCCTATCATATGCTACTCATAACTTCTGCCAAGTAAACATCAGCTCACACAATGTCACTCATTTGGCTGTAGTGGATTGGGTAGGGTCCAATACCAATAATTGGCTAGACAGTGACCTGAGACTTTTGAGACCTAATTGAGAAAAATCAGCTGAGCCAATCAGATAATGATTTTAAGAATATACAAATAAGAGATTGTCAGTTATCAAAAGGATAAAGTCAGTAGGGCAGGGACGAGGGGCTTATGTGAAATGGGAGTGAAGAGATACCCAGGGCTCTATGGCCCACATTTGGGATAATGAGAGAGGAAGATAAAGCTGGTCTACAGAGAGCGGAAACAGACCAGGTACCCAGGAAGAAGCAGAGATATAACCAAAGAATGACTACTAATTTTCTCAAGAGAAAAATAGATGAAGAGATTTTACTCAGTTGCAGCTTTCCATTTCCAGCTTCAGTGGGTCCCACACATTCAGATGTTTCCAAGAAACATCTGTTTACTTTGCAATAGTTTGCTACTGTTTCTGTTCCTTGCAACCAAATAAATCAAAGCTTCCATTAGAATATTACTTACTCATTTTAATGTTCCAAATAACCTCATTTAGATGCCACTTATGTGTCTTATGCTAAGAGTATATATTAATGGTAAAAATATCTGATGCAATTAGTACAGTGTCATTCATATATTTAAGTGTCATATTCAATTAATATGTCATAAAAGACACCAGCTGTGCAGATCATAGTAAATTAGAGTGCTTGCTGATGACATTGATGTAGGCAACAGTTGGGGCCCTTATACATTTCTCATCTAGAAGAATTAATCCCAACACCTTCATAGTCTGATGCTACTGGACAAATTAATGATAAAGGAAAATATATAGCATATTCCCAGACTCATCCAATTTTTAGAAATGCCAGTGAAAAGTGTCATCAATTAATAAGCTGGGTTTGCAAGAGCAGACAAAATTAGAGACAAAATTAATTAGCAAAAAAAAAAACTAATCTGCTTGCTTCCTAATTTAGTGAGAAATGGACTATCAGAGTTTGACAAAGCCATATAAATGTTTATAAGCATGTCACAACCAGAGAGCCTAAGAATAGATTCCTTAACCAAAGTTTTATGATGCCATTGTCTTTGTTTGCCAGCCTGCTATGACAAATACCATACAATGGGTTGGCTTAAACAACAGAAATTTATTGGCTCATGGTTTCAGAGGCCATAAACCCAAATTAAGGCACTGTCTAAGAAAGCTTGCCTCCTTCCAAAGTCAGCAGTGTTCTAGCTGGTAAACAGTTCTTGGTTTCCTGGGTTTCCCCATCACATAACAACATCCTCTCCTTTCTCTTCCAGATTCCCAGTGACTTCCAGCTTCTGGCCCATCACCATAGCTTTTTCTGACTATATCTGAATTCCTTCTGCTGTAATAATTGTGACTCTAATAATTCACATTCAAGCCTATCCTCATTGGGTTGGGCCACACCTAAACTAAAATTAGCATCTTCAAAAGGTCTACACTGGGGCCTAGAATGTAAGCTCTTATAGCAGTCACATTTAGTCCAGAGTGATAATTGTTATTTCTGGATTTTGAAGGGCTGTTTTATGTATGTATAATGTGGTATTTAGAGATAAGAATAAAGCCAATCAAGTCATGAATAAGGTAATTCAGAATACAGGGGTAAGGAAGACATTGCCTGTATTTCAGATTTTCACCTACTCTTTGAA
Source organism: Tamandua tetradactyla (assembly GCF_023851605.1). NCBI lineage: Eukaryota > Metazoa > Chordata > Mammalia > Pilosa > Myrmecophagidae > Tamandua > Tamandua tetradactyla. Next base: position 62,075,752 of record NC_135334.1, on the reverse strand, counting down.
ACCAAAGGAAGAAAGATTTATTTTGTCCAGAACCTAAATTTTCTGTAGCACATAATCTAACTCAACCTGTCTGGATAGGTCATTTAAACAATCCAAACACAAGGAACCCAGAATAAGAATGAGGGCCTTTAATCTTGTATAGTTTAATGTAATGCCTGGATATATCCCAGAGTATATTAAGCAGATAATCAAAAAGTATTGTCAAAGTCCCTTGAGGGATAGAAGAAAAATTAGGGAACTATTAAACTTTACCTACAGGGAAACCCCAGATACTGTGCCAAACATTAAGGATACCGAAATCAATAGGCCAAGCCCTTGATCTTTAGGCTTACTCTTGTGAAGCTTATGCAGTTGGCAGAGAAGCTTAGCTTACCTACAGGTATGCCTAACAGTCACCTCCAGAGGACTTCTTTTGTTTTTCAGATGTGGCCTCTCTGGTTCTAAGCCCAAATCCACAAGTGAAACCATTGCCCTCTTCCCTATGGCATGACATCCAAGGGTGAAAGTCTCCCTGGTGTCCTAGGAGATGATTCCCAGGGATGAGCCTGGCCCTGGCACCATGGGATCAACAATGCCATCCTGACAAAAAGGGGGAAAAGAAGTTTAACAAGGTATCAGTGGCTGAGAGAGTTCAAATAGAGTCGAGAGGCTACACTAGAGGTCACTCTTATGCATGCTTCTGTTAGACATTGCTACCTACCATAACTTACCAAAAGCATTTCTGCCAATCCTAAAGAATACCTACAGCATTATAAAAGATTCTATGAAGGTTCCATGCACTTGGGTAACTTTCCAAAACCTACAACTTCCAGATGGGTCCCTGGACCAGATAAATCCTGAAATGCAGAGGGGCCAGCCTTTCCAGAACATCAACTAGTTTCACCCCTCATCCCATATTATCGACAGTTCCTTCCAACATAAAAAAAAGTTAAAATGGGCATAGCCGACTTCCGGAGAAGATGGTGGCTTAGTAAGACGCGCGGGTCTTAGTTCCTCCTCCAGAAAAGAAACTAAAGAAACAGAAACAATACGAAACAGCTCCCAGAGTCACGACAGAGACCAAAAAGACAGCGTACCCCATTCTGGAACAGCTGAACGGGCAGGGAGAATCTGCTGTGGTGAGATACCCGAGGGGCGCGCGTTTTCCCGGCCGGGGCGGCTGGCGACTGGGGTCCCCTCCACGCACGTGGCTCCCCGGTCTGACTGGGAACGTTGGATAGCGGGGCCCTCCCATCACGCTTGGCGTTTCGGGCCAGCTGGGCAATTAGGACTGGCACTCTCCCAAGCCACGGGGGCCAGCGACCCCCGCCTCCACGTGCGGTTTCCCGGGCAGACTGCCGTGCAGACAGACAAGCGCCACGAGCGCCACCTACTGGGCAGGAAAAGAAAAACAGAGCCCAGAGATTTCACAGAAAAAGCTTTCAACCAGCTGGGTCCCACACCCAGGGAAATCTGATCAAATGCCCAGACACCAGCAGAAAATAATGGATGACGCTCGGAAAATTGAAGATATGGCCCAGTCAAAGGAACAAACCAATAGTTCAAATGAGATACAGGAGCTGAGACAACTAATGCTGAATATATGAACAGAAATGGAAAAACTCTTCAAAAACCAAATCAATAAATTGAGGGAGGACATGAAGAAGACATGGGCTGAACAAAAAGAAGAAATAGAAAATCTGAAAAAACAAATCACAGAACTTATGGGAGTGAAGGACAAAGAAGAAAAAATGGAAAAAACAATGGATACCTACAATGGTAGATCTAAAGAGACAGAAGCTACAATTAGTGAACTGGAGGATGGAACATCTGAATTCCAAAAAGAAACAGAAACTATAGGGAAAAGAATGGAAAAACTTGAGCAGGGGATCAGGGAACTGAATGACAATATGAAGCGCACAAATATACGTGTTGTGGGTGTCCGAGAAGGAGAAGAGAAGGGAAAAGGAGGAGAAAAACTAATGGAAGAAATTATCACTGAAAATTTCCCAACTCTTATGAAAGACCTAAATTTGCAGATCCAAGAAGTGCAGCGCACCCCAAAGAAAATAGACCCAAATAGGTGTTCTCCAAGACACTTACTAGTTAGAATGTCAGAGGTCAAAGAGAAAGAGAGGATCTTGAAAGCAGCAAGAGAAAAACAATCCGTCACATACAAGGGAAACCCAATAAGACTATGTGTAGATTTCTCAGCAGAAACCATGGAAGCTAGAAGACAGTGGGATGATATATTTAAATTACTAAAAGAGAAAAACTGCCAACCAAGACTCCTATATCCAGCAAAATTGTCCTTCAAAAATGAGGGAGAAATTAAAACATTCTCAGACAAAAAGTCACTGAGAGAATTTGTGACCAAGAGACCAGCTCTGCAAGAAATACTAAAGGGAGCACTAGAGTCAGATACGAAAAGACAGAAGAGAGAGGTATGGAGTAAAGTGTAGAAAGAAGGAAAATCAGATATGATATATATAATACAAAAGCCAAAATGGTAGAGGAAAATATTATCCAAACAGTAATAATACTAAAAGTTAATGGACTGAAGGGCGGGCCGCGGTGGCTCAGCGGGCAAAGTGCTTGCCTGCTATGCCGGAGGACCTCGGTTCGATTCCCGGCCCCAGCCCATGTAACGAAAACGGAGAAACAAAATACAATAAAACAAGAAAATGTTTAAAAGATGTTTCCCTTTCTAAAAAAAAAAAAAAAAAAAAAAAAAGTTAATGGACTGAATTTCCCAATCAAAAGACATAGAATGGCAGAATGGATTACGACCCAGCAATACCACTGCTAGGTATCTACTCAAGGGACTTAAGGGCAAAGACACAGACGGATATTTGCACACCAGTGTTTATAGCAGCATTATCTACAATTGCAAAGAGATGGAAACAGCCAAAATGTTCATCAACAGACGAGTGGCTAAACAAACTGTGGTGTATACCTAAGATGGAATATTATGCAGCTTTAAGACAGACTAAACTTATGAAGCATGTAATAACATGGATGGACCTAGAGAACATTATGCTGAGTGAGTCTAGCCCAAAACTAAAGGACAAATACTGTAAGGTCCCACTGATGTGAACCGACATTCGAGAATCAGCTTGGAATATATCATTGGTAACAGAGACCAGCAGGAGTTAGAAACAGGGTAAGATAATGGGTAATTGGAGCTGAAGGGATACAGACTGTGCAACAGGACTAGATACAAAAAGTAAAAAATGGACAGCACAATAATACCTAAGTGTAATGTAACTAGGTTGGAACACTGAATGAAGCTGCACCTGAAATATGGTTTTTTGTTTGTTTGTTTGTGTGTTTGTATCTTTTGTTTTTGTTTTTTTCTTTTTCCTTTATTTATATATATATATATATATATATTAGTATTATTATTTTAATTCTCTTCTCTATATTAACATTCTATATCTTTTTCTGCTGTTTTGCTAGTTCTTTTCCTAAATCGATGCAAACGTACTAAGAAATGATGATCATACATCTATGTGACGATACTAAGAATTACTGAGTGCATTTGTAGAATGGAATGATTTCTAAATGTTGTGTTAATTTCTTTTCTTTTTTTTGATTAATAAAAAAATTTTTTAAAAAAAATGGGCATAGCCCAAATACCCCTAATGAGTGGGAGAAAGATCAAAGATGATGGTGGAGTTATACAGAGAAGGTTGGTTTTAACAAATGAGTATAAGTGCTCAGTCATTATGCTGATATTTCTTTTAGCCTCTAGTATCTCAGAGCAGCCAGAAATAAAAACCTGGAATTGTGGAATGGTAAGTCATACCAAACTTTAAAATCTGTTGTAAAACTACTTGTTAAAATGGACTTGGAAATTTATTGCTTTTTTTAATATATTTTACAATAAAAAAGAAAGTCTGATTTAGGATGAATTCAAACCCAGTGGAATGCAGATTAAGATTAAGAATATGTGTTTTGACTTCCGGAGAAGATGGCAGCTTAGTAAGGCACGCGGGTCTTAGTTCCTCCTCCAGAACAACTACTAAAGAACTAGAAACAGTACAGAACAGCTCCCGGAGCCACAACAGAGAACGGACACACAGCATACCCCATTCTGGAATGGCTGGACCAGCTAAGAGACTCCGCTGCAGTGAGGTCCCCGAGAGGCGCGCGCTTCCCCAGGCCGCGTGGCTAGCGGCCGGAGCCCCTCCCTCCCTTCTTCCCGGGCCAGCTGGGAGCTTTGGATCAGCGGTTCCCCAAGCTGCAGTGGCCAGCGCCCCTCCCCTATGCGCGGCTTCCCGAGCCAGCTGGGAGCCTGGGAACGGCAGTTCCCCAAACCACGGTGGCCAGCGACCGGAGCCCCTTCCACACACACAGCTTCCAGGGTTGGCTGGGAACCTTGGATCGGTGCTTCCCCAAGCCACGGTGGCCCTCCCACACGCGGCTTCCTGGGCCTGCTGGGAGCTTTGGATCGGTGGTTCCCCAAGCTGCGGCGGCCGGCGCCCCTCCCCCACGCGCAGCTTCCCGGGCTGGCTGGGAGCATCGGAACAGCAGTTCCCCAAGCCACGGCGGCTGGTGACCCTCCCCCACAGGCAACTTCCCAGAGGGAAAGGAAAGAGTCTCCAACAGTAGTAGAGACTGAGCCCAACCTAACACCAATAGTGGCATTAATGAACAACTTCTGACTACTAAAACTAGGCACTCAGCTCAGGTGAAACTGATCAAGGCGGAAGTCGCGGATTGGGCTAACTGAAAACGAGGAAAGGGGGTGAAACAGAGCCTTCTGCAGCTGTTTCTACAGAGGCTTTGTTGCCTCTGGGCTCAGCGCTGGGATTACACAGGTTGCAACTGCCCCGAACGCAGAAACAGGCTGCTTTCAGGGCTCTCTACCACCTGAACCTTCCCCGCAGGAGGGGTGAAATGCAACTCAGGTGGACTCCCTCTCTCGAGGAATTCAGATCCCAGGACTTCACAATTTGAAGCCATTAAAACCAACCTACAACCTTTCCTCTGTCTCCAGCACACACCCAGCAGCGAGAGTCTTCCAAAGTTAAAGGAGCCACAACATCTTTTGCTGGTGGGACCCGCAGACAGACAAGCACCACATACTGGGCAGGATAAGAAAAACAGAGCCCAGAGACTTCACAGGAAAGTCTTTCAACCTACTGGGTCCCACACTCAGGGAAATCTGATTAAATGCCCAGACGCCAGCAAAAAATAACAAATCACACCAGGAAAATTGAAGATATGGCCCAGTCAAAGGAACAAACCAATAGCTCAAATGAGATACAGGAGCTGAGACAACTAATTCTGAATATACGAACAGAAATGTAAAACCTCTTCAAAAACCAAATCAATAAATTGAGGGAGGACATGAAGAAAGCATGGGATGAACAAAAAAAGAAATGGAAAGTCTGAAATAACAAATCACAGAACTTATGGGAATGAAAGACACAGTAGAAGAGATGAAAAAACAATGGAAACCTACAATGGTAGATTTAAAGAGACAGCGGCTGGAATTAGTGAACTGGAGGATGGAACATCTGAAATCCAAAAAGAAAAAGAAACTATAGGGAAAAGAATGGAAAAATTTGAGCAGGGGGCTCAGGGAGTTGAATGATAATATGAAGCGTAAAAATATACGTGTTGTGGGTGTCCCAGAAGGAGAAGAGAAGGGAAAAGGAGGAGAAAAACTAATGGAAGAAATTATCACTGAAAATTTCCCAACTCTTATGAAAGATCTAAAATTACAGATCCAAGAACTGCAGCGCACCCCAAAGAAAATAGACCCAAATAGGCGTTCTCCAAGACACTTACTAGTTAGAATGTCAGAGGTCAAATAGAAAGAGAGGATCCTGAAAGCAACAAGAGAAAAACAATCCATTACATACAAGGGAAACCCAATAAGACTATGTGTAGATTTCTCAGCAGAAACCATGGAAGCTAGAAGACAGTGGGATGATATATTTAAATTACTAAAAGAGAAAAACTGCCAACCAAGAGTCCTATATCCAGCAAAATTGTCCTTCAAAAATGAGGGAGAAATTAAAACATTCTCAGACAAAAAGTCACTGAGAGAATTTGTGACCAAGAGACCAGCTCTGCAAGAAATACTAAAGGGAGGACTAGAGTCAGATACGAAAAGACAGAAGAGAGAGGTATGGAGAAGAGTGTAGAAAGAAGGAAAATCAGATATGATATATATAATACAAAATGCAAAATGGTAGAGGAAAGTATTGGGTAATATTCAGTAATATTCAGTAATAACACTAAATGTTAATGGACAGAATTTCCCAATCAAAAGACATAGACTGGCAGAATAGATTAAAAAAACAGGATCCTTCTATATGCTGTCTACAGGAAACACATCTTAGACCCAAAGATAAACATAGGTTGAAAGTGAAAGGTTGGGAAAAGATATTTCATGCAAATAACAACCAGAAAAGAGCAGGAGCAGCTATACTAATATCCAACAAATTAGACTTCAAATGTAAAACAGTTAAAAGAGACAAAGAAGGATACTATCTACTAATAAAAGGAACAATTAAACAAGAAAACATAACAATCATAAATATTTATGCACCGAATCAGAATGCCCCCAAGTACATGAGGAATACACTGGAATCACTGAAAAGGGAAATAGACACGTCTACCATAATAGTTGGAGACTTCAATTCACCACTCTCATCACTGGACAGAACATCTAGACATAGGATCAATAAAGAAACAGAGAATTTGAATATTACAATAAATGAGCTAGACTTAGCAGACATTTATAGGACTTTACACCCCACAACAGCAGGATACACCTTTTTCCCAAGTGCTCATGGATCATTCTCAAAGATAGACCATATGCTGGATCACAAAGCAAGTCTCATCAAATTTAAAAAGATTGAAATCATACACAACACTTTCTTGGATCATAAAGGAATGAAGTTGGAAATCAATAATAGGGAGAGTGCCAGAAAATTCACAAACACGTGGAGGCTCAACAACACACTCTTAAACAACGAGTGGGTCAAGGAAGAAATTGCAAGAGAAATTAGTAAATATCTCGAGGTGAATGAAAATGAAAACACAACATATCAAAACCTATGGGACGCAGCAAAGGCAGTGCTAAGAGGGAAAATTATTGCCCTAAATGCCTATATCAGAAAAGAAGAAAAGGCAAAAATTCATGAATTAACTGTCCACTTGGAAGAACTGGAGAAAGAACAGCAAACTAACCCCAAAGCAAGCAAAAGGAAAGAAATAACAAAGATTAGAGCAGAAATAAATGAAATTGAAAACATGAAAACAATAGAGAAAATCAATAAGACCAGAAGTTGGTTCTATGAGAAAATCAACAAGATTGATGGGCCCTTAGCAAGACTGACAAAAAGAAGAGAGAGGACGCAAATAAATAAGATCAGAAATGGAAGAGGAGACATAACCACTGACCTCACAGAAATAAAGGAGGTAATAACAGGATACTATGAACAACTTTACGCTAATAAATACAACAATGTAGATGAAATGGGCAAGTTCCTAGAAAGGCATGAACAACCAACTTTGACTCAAGAAGAAATAGACAACCTCAACAAACCAATCACAAGTAAAGAAATTGAATCAGTCATTCAAAAGCTTCCTAAAAAGAAAAGTCCAGGACCAGATGGCTTCACATGTGAATTCTACCAAACATTCCAGAAAGAATTAGTACCAACTCTCCTCAAACTCTTCAAAAAAATTGAAGTGGAGGAAAAGCTACCTAATTCATTCTATGAAGCCAACATCACCCTCATACCAAAACCGGGCAAAGATATTACAAAAGAAGAAAACTACAGACCAATCTCTCTAATGAATATAGATGCAAAAATCCTCAACAAAATTCTAGCAAATCAAATCCAACAACACATTAAAAGAATTATACATCATGACCAAGTAGGATTCATCCCAGGTATGCAAGGATGGTTCAACATAAGAAAATCAATTAATGTAATACACCATATCGACAAATCAAAGCAGAAAAATCACGTGATCATCTCAATTGATGCAGAGAAGGCATTTGACAAGGTTCAACATCCTTTCCTGTTGAAAACACTTCAAAGGATAGGAATACAAGGGAACTTCTTTTAAAATGATAGAGGGAATATATGAAAAACCCACAGCTAATATCATCCTCAATGGGAAAAAATTGAAAACTTTCCCCCTAAGATCAGGAACAAGACAAGGATGTCCATTATCACCACTATTATTCAACATCGTGTTGGAGGTTCTAGCCAGAGCAATTAGACAAGAAAAAGAAATACAAGGCATCAAAATTGGAAAGGAAGAAGTAAAACTATCACTGTTTGCCGACAGTATGATACTATACGTCGAAAACCCTGAAAAATCCACAGCAAAATAACTAGAGCTAATAAATGAGTACAGCAAAGTAGCAGGTTACAAGATCAACATTCAAAAATCTGTAGCATTTCTATACACTAGTAATGAACAAGCTGAGGGGAAAGTCAAGAAACAAATCCCATTTACAATTGCAACTAAAAGAATAAAATACCTAGGAATAAATTTAACTAAAGAGACAAAAGACCTATACAAAGAAAACTACAAAAAACTGCTAAAAGAAATCACAGAAGACCTAAATAGATGGAAGGGCATACCGTGTTCATGGATTGGAAGACTAAATATAGTTAAGATGTCAATCCTACCTAAATTGATTTACAGATTCAATGCAATACCAATCAAAATCCCAACAACTTATTTTTCAGAAATAGAAAAACCAATAAGCAAATTTATCTGGAAGGGCAGGGTGCCCCGAATTGCTAAAAACATCTTGAGGAAAAAAAACGAAGCTGGAGGTCTCACGCTGCCGGACTTTAAGGCATATTATGAAACCACAGTGGTCAAAACAGCATGGTATTGGCATAAAGATAGATATATCAACCAATGGAATCGAATAGAGTGCTCAGATATAGACCCTCTCATCTATGGACATTTGATCTTTGATAAGGCAGTCAAGCCAACTCACCTGGGACAGAACAGTCTCTTCAATAAATGGTGCCTAGAGAACTGGATATCCATATGCAAAAGAATGAAAGAGGACCCGTATCTCACACCGTATACAAAAGTTAGCTCAAAATGGATCAAAGATCTAAACATTAGGTCTAAGACCATAAAACAGTTAGAGGAAAATGTAGGGAGATATCTTATGAAATTTACCTTTGGAGGTGGTTTTATGGACCTTAAACCTAAAGCAAGAGCACTTAAGAAAGAAAGAAATAAATGGGAGCTCCTCAAAATTAAACACTTTTGTGCATCAAAGAACTTCATCAAGAAAGTAGAAAGACAGCCTACACAATGGGAGACAATATTTGGAAATGATATATCAGATAAAGGTCTAGTATCCAGAATTTTTAAAGAGATTGTTCAACTCAACAACAAAAAGACAGCCAACCCAATTACAAAATGGAAAAAAGACCTTGAACAGACACCTATCAGAAGAGGAAATACAAATGGCCAAAAGGCACATGAAGAGATGCTCAATGTCCCTGGCCATTAGAGAAATGCAAATCAAAACCACAATGAGATATCATCTCACACCCACCAGAATGGCCATTATCAACAAAACAGAAAATGACAAATGCTGGAGAGGATGCGGAGAAAGAGGCACACTTATCCACTATTGGTGGGAATGTCAAATGGTGTAACCACTGTGGAAGGCAGTTTGGCGGTTCCTCAAAAAGCTGAATATAGAATTGCCATACGACCCAGCAATACCATTGCTAGGTATCTACTCAAAGGACTTAAGGGCAAAGACACAAACGGACATTTGCACACCAATGTTTATAGCAACATTATTTACAATTGCAAAGAGATGGAAACAGCCAAAATCTCCATCAACAGACGAGTGGCTAAACAAACTGTGGTATATACATACGATGGAATATTATGCAGCTTTAAGACAGAATAAACTTATGAAGCATGTAATAACATGGATGGACCTAGAGAACATTATGCTGAGTGAGACTAGCCAAAAACTAAAGGATAAATACTGTATGGTCTCACTGATGTGAAAGGACATTCGAGAATAAACTTGGAATATGTCATTGGTAACAGAGATCATCAGGAGATAGAAATGGGGTAAGATAATGGGTAATTGGAGCTGAAGGGATACAGACTGTGCAACAGGACTAGATACAAAAACACAAAAATGGACAGCACAATACTACCTAATTGTAATGTAATTATGTTAAAACACTGAATGAAGCTGCATCTGAGCTAGTTTTTGTTTGTTTGTTTTATATATATTTTTTCTATTTTTTATTTTTATTTTTTTCTCTATATTATCATTTTATTTCTTTTTCTGTTGTCTTGCTATTTCTTTTTCTAAATCGATGCAAATGTACTAAGAAATTATGATCATACATCTGTGATGATATTAAGAATTATTGATTGCGTATGTAGAATGGAATGATTTCTAAATGCTGTGTTAGTTAATTTTTTTTAATTAATAAAAAAAAGAATATGTGTTTTTTTCTGGAGTACATTGCTTAATCTACTATACAGATATTAATTATTAAACTGCTTTACAGCTCTAAAAATCATTTCTAGCTCAAAAAAATTATTGTAAATTATTGTAAAAAACTATTGTAAATGGGAGCTTTCAATGTTGTCTTAACTGTGTCATGCCCCTACTACATTTCAAGTACTGTACCAAAATCTTCTAAAATATATATATAGATTGCTATCCCTGTTCTCTCTATGCACAAGAGGAAACTGAGATTCAGAGAAATTATGCTACATACCCAAGGATACACTGCAAGAAAATTACAGAGCTCATGTTCTAAAAAAAAAAAAGGTGTATAGCTCCAAACCTAGCCTTTTTCACTTTGTCATGCTGCTTCCACTCAATATGATGTGTTAAATCGATGTATTTAAACAATATAATGTGTTTTACTTTAATCATTTTTATGGAAACGTGTTTGACTGGGACTAGCCTTATTTAAATGTAATAAACGGTTGAAGCTGGTTTTTTTTCTTGACTTGGAAAGATCATCAAAGTCACTGGTACTATCTGGAGAATAAAAATTAGGGCTTGACAAAGACAGACCTAAAATAAACAGCCTTCAGTCTTTACAGAGATGATCTGCCATAGGTTTTAAATAAAAGAAACTCCCCCAAGCATCCAAAATTCAGCGTATCACAAACTAACCATCTCCAAAACTAAACTCATTTTCTCCAAGCTTCTCCTTTCCAAAAATGTCATCAAAATAATCTGATCTACCTCTATTTTCCTATTTCAGTGACTGGGATCCCTGTTTCCTAAATCAGAATTCCAGAAGTCATCCTGAATCTTCTTCTTTCTGATCTCCTGCTTTCATAATATTACTGTGCTGGGCAACTTCTCTTGTCTTGGCCTTTCCAGATCTTCTCTTCCCCTTTCCTCTCCTCTCCTCTTCTCTCCTGCTCTCTGTCTTGCTCTGTCTCCAGAAGTCTACTCCATGTGGAAGCCTTCCATGGGCTTACATCTGGCCAATCCAGAGCCACTGGAGGACAAAAAAGAGGGAGGGGAATAGGTTGGGGCACCATCTGTGATAGGACCCTGTGTGCTGGCTGTAAGCCTTGAATGAAAGTCACAGATCCTGCAGTCTTTCTATACACAGTTTCTTGCCAGGTTCCAGTAACTACTCTCTCCTCTTGCCCCCTTAAACCTAGGGATGGAAATAACTTCCCACTGTATCACTCTTCTTTGTCAATTCCCTACATTCTGCCCTCACTTTTATAAATAGTTCTATTATTAAAACTCATTGCAGAATAACCAGTTGAGTATGCCCTCTCTTTCCTGTATTCTAATACTATAATCTAATTCTACTTATTCTAGATATTTCTAGAATCTGTCCACTTCTCAATCTCAATGTTTTTGCCTTAACTTGGAACTTCATTCCTTTATATCCTGGATTTATGTAAGGCCACCTGACCAGTTTCTAATCCATTGTCCATTTTCTAATTAGTAAGATCTTTCTAAAGAACAAATCTTATCAGGTCACCATACCATGGCCCTGTTTAACTCTCAATGACGGACTACTCACTGTACCCCAAACTCTTCAGGATGTTTATTTATCAACTGGACCACATTCAATTTACCAGACTCTTTGCACAACATTCCTGTTTTAGTTTGCTAAAGCTTCCAGAATGCAATTATAACAGAAATGGGTTGACTTTTTCAATGGGGATTTACTAGGTTAGAAATTTACAGTTCTAAGGTCATGAAATATGCAAATTAAGGCATCAAGAGGGAGATACTTTCTCTGAGGAAAGGCTGCTGGCATCTGGGGTTCCTCTCACATGGAATCATCTGCTGGTCCTTCCCTCCGAGTTCTGGTTTCAATGGCTTTCTCTCTCAGCTCCTCTGGATCCTTGCTTGTTTCTCCTGGAATGTTTCTCTTGAGGCTTTCTGGGCTTTTTCTATCTTTTGTCCTCTTCACAAGGGTCTCCAGTAAAAAATTAAGACCCACTTTAAGTGGGCTGGGTCACATCTCAATTGAAATAGCCTAACCAAAAGGTCCCACCTACAATATGTCTGCCCCTACAAAAATGGATTTAAAGAACATGGTCTTTTCTAGAGTACATAACAAACTCAAACCAGCACAACTCCTCTTCCCTAAACCCTTGTCTTTATGTTTGAGCCGTGCTCATTGTAAATTCAGCAGCGTCCCTAAATCTCAATCCCCCCTCCTCTCTGCCTCTCCCCTCTCTCTCTCTCCCCACTCCCATCCTCTCTCCTCTCCTCTCACTCCACACCACCCACCCTCCTACCCGAATGTTGCAGGATTTAGTTCATCCATCCAGATCAACCTTCAATCTTCCCACTCCACTTCAATTGGCTAATCCCTACTCCATCTGCACAACTGGCTTTGGTTTTATCTTCTCTGGGAAGCCTTTGTTGATCCCCCCTCCCATTCCTGGCTAGTTTCCTTCCTGTGTGGTCCAATTTGTGTGTCGTTATCATAATACTGATCCCTCTGCTTGACCCCACTGGATGACAACCTCCTTGAAGGCAAGGACCTATTCTTTTATTTCTGTATTCATGCTCCAGGAAAGTACTTCACATAGATACTCAATAAATGTTTGTTGAATAAATTAAACTAGCCCCCTGCCCATTCCCCCTACAAAACACAAACCCTACAAATTTGTTTCTTATATTCTTATCAAGGTGTCTTTGATACAGAAGTGTTTGTGATGTGCATGTTTATCTGAAATATGAGGCAATATTGATTTGTATGTATACTTATATTTCAGTCAGTCACATTATGCCATGTTTTGGTAATAGCTGCATAATTCTCCCACTGGGAGAGCAATTTCTATAATCGCAGTTGATGATTTCTTTTTATAGACTTTATATTTTATGTGCTGCCTTTTATTGTCAGAAATCAAATTAAGAAAGAGAATTCTTCTGAAATGAGGGTTCTGGCCCTGAAAACTATAAATCCAAAGGTAGGAACTCATCTATCCCAATGAAATGCCAGGTAAATTACCAACAGAGATTACAAATTGCTTGAGAAAATAAAGTTTTCAATTCACCAACACAGAATAAGAGGTAAAATCAGAACAATGGTGATGTGGAAAGGAAGTCTCACAGAGCCTAGAATCTTGAACTTTATGGATTTGATTGCTGAAAATCTATAAAGAAACTGCATCCTCATATAATATGTATATCAGATTATAGTTATTTTTTCCTTTTCTACTCTTTCTATCCATGGACAATCTTCATAGTTGTAGGGTGAAGGAATTAAGATATTGTTGTTTTGACTTTCTTTATCTATTATCAACTGCCACTTGTTATAGAATCTCTGACTTATTCCCACTACCTACCTCATATGGCTACCATAAACTACCTATTTGAGAAAATGCATCTTCCCCTTTTGTATGTTTTTTACAGCTTCATAACATACCACCCCAAAACTTAGTGGCTTAACACAACCACTTAATTGTATCACAATTAGATAGGTTGTTGTCATGGGCAGGGTTCAAGTGGGTGATATTTCTGCTGGACAGTCCATGTGGTCTGTAGTCAGCTGGTGGGTTGATTAGGGCTGGTTAAATTGTGAATGGCTTCACCTAAAGTGGCCAGGATACCAGGGGCCTCTCTCCATGTAAAGGCTTATCCTCCAGCAACCAAGCCCCAAAGCAGAAGCATTTTAAACCATACCTTGAGTCATGTTTGTTATAACCCAGAGTCAATGTGTGAAGAGACTGGTGAAAAGCTTGGACATTGGAAAGCATAAACATATTGGGGACTGTGATAATTAGGTTCAGGTGTCAGCTTGGCTAGGTGATGGTGATGATCACTGTGGGCTTAAATCATCAGCATGTGTAAATCATCAGCATGTGACTCTCACTGATGGCTAATGGTATCTGCAGTTGGCTAAGGCAAGTGCCTTCTGTAATGAGTGAGACTTAAAAGGAGGAGTAAAAAGAGAGGAGCTCAGAGCCGGCTCAGATACAGACGTTTAGAGATGTAGAAAGGATGCAAGCCACGGAAAGCCATTTGAACCCAGAAGCTGGAAGAGAGGACCAGCAGATGTTGCCATATGCCTTCTCAAATTAGTAGCTAAATAATCCCCTTTATAAGAGCTGATTCATCTCCAGTATTTTGCACTCCAGCAGCCTTAGCAAACTAAAACGGAGCCATTATTACAATAATCAGCTGCACCATTTCTGGTATTTCCTTCTCTGTGCTGGGGGTTGAATTATGTAGTCCTCCTGGCCCCTTTCTGATCCTTTACTTACTCAAGCTAGTGCAGCATGAGCAATTTAATTGCTTAGAAAAATTGGGGAGAAATAAACAAGCATGTTAAACTCAGTTCCTTTTTTTCCAATTTGAAAGACAGTGCTTAAAGAGAGCACACTTTCTCCACTTCACAGTAAGAGCTGCATGTATCTATCATATTCATGGGTCAGTAATAGAAAATCCATTTTTTTCTGCAGGTATGTTCTCCTCTGCCTAATTTTTAAAATATTTTTATTTAGAAATCTTCACACACATACAGTCTAACCATATTATACAATCAGTGGCTCACAATATCACATAGTTGTGTATTCATCACCATGACCATTTTTTTAGAATATTTGCATCACTCCAAAAAAAAAAATTAAAATAAAAAACTCACACATTCCATACCCTTACCCCTCCCACTCATTGATCACCAGTATTTCAATCTATCCAATTTTTTAAACTTTACCCCCCCCATTATTTATTTATTTTGTATCCTTACTTTTTTTACTCATCTGTCCATACTCTGGGTAAAAGGAGCATCAGACACAAGGTTTTCACAATCACATGGTCATATTGTAAAAGCTTTATAGTTATGCAATCATCTTCAAGAATCAAGGCTACTAGAACACAGTTCAACAGTTTCAGGTACTTCCCTCTAACCACTCCACTATACCATAACCTAAAATGGCATATCTATATAATGCATAAGAAAAACTTCCAGGATAACCTATCTACTCTTGTTTGAAATCTCTCAGCTACTGAAACCTTATTTTGTCTCATTTCTCTCTTCCCTTTTTTGTTAAAAAGGCTTTCTCAATCCCATGATGCTAGGTCCCAGCTCATCCCTAGGAGTCAGGTCTCACATTGCCAGGGAGAGTTGCACCCATGGGAGTCATGTCCCAGGTAGTAGGGAGGGCAGGGAGTTCACATGTAGAGTTGGCTTCAAGAGAGAGGCCACATCTGAGCAATAGAAGAGGTTCTCTGGGGAGTGACTCTTAGGCATAATTATCAGTAGACTTAGCTTCTTCTTTACAGGAATAAGTTTCATGGGGAGATCCCCAGGATTGGGGGCTTAGCCTATTGAATTGGTTGTCCCCAATGCTTGAGAGAATATTAGGAGTTTCCCAAGTGGGGAAGTTGAATATTTCCTCTTTTCTCCCAGTCCCTCAAGGGGACTTTGCAAATACTTTTTTAATATTCCTTGCCCAAATTATTCTGGGATATATTGGAGGCATCCTAACCTGTACAAAATCTCACACCCTTTTCAAGATTCCATGTAATTATGGTGTTCAAGTAAACTAATCATATTAGTTAAATTAGATAATTTGCTACCTAAAATACAAATTTTGCACCAAATAAAGATCTCTTCATCGGTCTCATCTAAGGTCTAACTTTTGACAATAATAATGAAATTTGGGGGCTCTGTTCACTTATCTTTTGTCTTATTTCTCAATTAGTTCACAAATCAGAGAAGACCCTAGCTCTTTAATCCTAATTCTCTCTAAACATAAAAGAACGCCAGCATATGAATGAGAAACTTCAGCTATTGTATCAAAATGGCAGCTATCTTGACTGAAAAAAATGAAATTAATAACAGGAGAACTCCTGGGAATTATTATAGAATAATGATTGTAGAAACTCCACCACTGGACAATGGAAAACTTGATGAGTTAAAGTCTTCAAGAAAAGACTTCAGTTTCAACCAAAGGAAGGATGGACCAAATTTGTAAAGGTCCAATGCCATTAAAAAACCCAGGTAAAGATCATGAAACCATGCCCTGATCTAGGAAAAAGGTCAACCCCAAGAACTCCAAGTAAGAGTATCTAAGGCTATGACTAGCAAAAGAATTGGCATTGGGAATAAAGAGCAGAATTAACCAGACATGGCTGGCAGCACCTGCATGGATCTAAATGAAGAGAGTGCTAAACTGGAGGCAAAAATAGTGGCATATTTTTCACTTTCTACTTCTATAATCTGAAGTAGTTTAAATACATCAGCATTAACCTAAATGTCAACCCTAAGAATTACATTTGACTTGTCTCATTCTATACGTGAAGGAACAGAGATAAAAGATGAAGGAACTTGCCCTCAATGGTGTGCCATTTACACAGAGCATAACTAATGCTATAAAGTAAGATAAATAAAAATACTACTCAATAAATCATTTAAATAACATATATCTTTATATATGTATTTTAGATATATCTAAAATATATATATTTTAGAGTTAAAGATGACAAAAGTAATAAAAGTCCAATATTAATTGTTTTAAGTAAATAAGAGTCTTATTGCTAATAAGCACTAAATAAAATAAAATCCAAGTTTAGAGAACGAAATCTTATCACCAAATAGTCAAATATCTCAAGACAACGCTGCAATCCTGGGCAGCTTCTAAGCTGTGTGATGCATATCTGTATAATAAGGGCCTGATAACTCAACTAGGAAGTGATCAAGTCAGAATTCAAATCAAGTCCTGGCTTACAATCAAAATCGTTCTGAGAAATCAAGTGAGAAGATATGTACAGAACAGATTAAACAAAATAAAACAAACACAGGGGAGAGTTAAGATTCAAAAACTTGGAGCTTTTTAAGGCTTGACTCTAACTAATGAACCATCCTAATTGTGCCAATAGAAGAAAGGACTACTGTTTCCAAGATGAAATTATTATCTACTATGAAGTCTATGGATATAAGGGCATTAGGACACCTTAGGTTCTACCTGAGGACGTGTGTGGATGATATCTACCCAATGTACAGAAAAGTTGGTGGAAGTCAATAAGTTAGAGCTTGTAGCAATTAGAAATAAATACTGAAGTATGTAGTTACTGAAACTTGGAGAATATTTAACGTATAACTCAATAGAAGCATGGTGTTACATATATAATTCAAAAAAGGATTACTGAAATTTTTTAATGAATGAGAACAAGTAGAAAAGAGCATAAGTCTTGCCTCCAAGCCAGCTGCCTAGAAGACTCTTCTCCCTTTCTGCATTCCCTCTTATTGGCCAACTCCTTCTTAGTAGCAGAATAGAATGAAATGGAATAGAAAATAATAAAATAATAGTAACCTCGTAGTTCCTTGCAGTTCTAGATGCACAATGATTCTCTAATTCTCTGACTTCTTCAACTTATACTACCAAGCGAAAAGGATAGAAAAGCTGTAAAATCTTGAAGTCATTTACACCCTCATTATTTTCATTAGAGATGTTAATGAAAAAAAAGCAATTATGGTATATTGTTTAAAACCCACCTTGACCTGTCAAGCATTAAAATCCAGTATTAGTTGTTCTGATCATATAATAGTCTTACTGATGACCAGCGCTAAGTCAAATAAATCCAGGTCAAGGCAAACCAAAACTTCGCATCCCTTGATCTCTAGAGGCAGCCGTGCAAAACTTGACATTTAATTTAAAAAGCGTGGAAGCATGATGAAAAAGCATCTCTGTGTGGAGAGTGGAGAGCAGTGGTGCATTTTATTTGACATGGTGCGTTTGCTTTCATTTATTTTAATATTTTAATAAATTCAACTCATGAAAGCATAATGAAAATTTAAAAATCAGATATAATCAGGACATATGGACATTTGGGGATCTTGATTTAAAAAGCAGTTGCCTTCTTAAGTCTTTCAACAAAATGTAAATTAAACAGGTGAAATTGCCTAAAACATCACTGATTCCCCAGGGAATGTAATCGTGCTTAAATGCCAACACTAAATTAATCACAGGGACAGAATATAGAGATGAGGAATTTCATTTTAAGCACCTTCATTTTCATTAAAATAAGTGGACATGGCAGTTCAGGTTAAGATTTCACAAAGAATGATTTGAAAGCAAAAGACAAAGGTTTCCATCTCAAAAAAATAGCCACAAAGCCTATTCAAATAGAGCTGAATTTCCATTCATGTGCATAGTATGTTCCATAGGTGCTCATTTTCCCAGGATATTTTTTTTTCTCAGAAGAGCATTCTGGAAAAAAATATTAATACTTGTGTAACTATGTTGTTTAATCAAATAATAGCTTAGTTGTACTTTTATATACTGCATTTGCATTGCTTATAAATACTCTCATTCTTCTACACGAAACTGGTCTGCAAAAATAAATTGAGCTGGCAATGGAAACACGGTACATATTTAACTTAGAATAAGCTAAGAAAGAGGTTTGAAAAGGATAGTAAATGGACAAAACTTTTGTCAGGATTCATGCATTTGTTCAACCAATATTTTTTAATGGTAGTTCCACAACCGGCATTGTTATAGAAGTTTGACATTAAGAGTAAAAACAAAAAAAAAACAAAGATCCATGGATAAAATGGTAAATTATGTGTTATACAAGAATATATATACCTGTAATGGGGAAAAAATGTAGATTACAGGAAGGAGAAAAGGAAACATGTGGTTGTAACAACTAAAATAGTATTGTGAGGGGAACTTGAAAGAGATGAGAGAGTTATCCATGGAGATCCCTGTGAGAAGATGAGTCCAGTCAGAAAGAACCGTCACTTCAAAGACCCTGAAGCAGGAATGCGCCACATGGGTTTGAGGAAGAGTGAGGAGACCAGTGTGCTGAGCAGACTAGTGGGATAAGAGGTCTGAAAGGTAGTAGAGGACCAGATCGCATAGGGTCTCAGAAGTCACGGTAAGGACTATAGCTTTAACTCAATGTAAAGAGCGGTACTATAAACTGACTTACCTGGCTGCTGTGTTGAGATAGACTGGGAGAGGAAGTATCAAGGGTAGGAACAGGGAGACCATTTAGAAGGCTTGCAGTAATCCAGGTGCAAGTTACTAGCAAAGAATTGAGGACGTGAGAATCGATTGGAGTCTGTATTCATTTTGAAGATAAAACCAACAGGAATTCTGTGGGATTGAATATGAAATATAAGAAAAAGAGGGGAGTCAAAGAACCAATCAAGGTTTGGTGCATCAACTACTGAATGAAAGAAGGTACCATCAGCTGAGAGAAGGAAGACAGTTGGTATGAAAAGTTTGGGGTGGGATATGATAAGCTCAATTTTGGACATGCTGAATTTGTGATGTCTATTAGAAATCCAAATGGTCCACCTCAAGTGCAATCTCCTCTAAGCTTTCCTTTAAAAAGCTTTCCATTTGTATTGGAGATAGCAGTTGTTTTCATTATATTTACATAGCAGTTTTTTGAGTCCTCAGTTTCCACTTCTGTCATAATCTGTCTTATATCAGAGCTCTTACGCTTCTGTGCTTCTTGAGAGTGAGAAACTTGTGGACAATGATTTACCTTGATCATTTTGTTATACAGATTCTATCCCAATGCCTAGGCTAATGAAGAACATAAGGTGTAGGTGCTAATTGAATATATTGTGTCAAATTGGATTTATTAGGTCTTCAGGTTAAAATAGGGCACTTAAGTGGAGAAAGGAGGGAAAAGCCATATTTTCATCTAGTTTATGTACAGCTTGAGCTAAACTGGAAAATTATAGAGAAAAATGTCTATCATAAATGAGTGCATCCTTCCACTGGGGAATATGCACTATTATTTGGCACTTTGTGAAATGCACTTTAAATACATTATCTCATTTTATTTATTCAACAAGCTTATGTAGTTGGTATAATTAGCCTTATTTTACCAAGGAATACACTAAGCAATAACTGGAAAAACAGAAATTTAATCCAGATGTGTCTGATTCAAGAGCCCATGTTCCCTCACTTCGCCTGGCTGTTCCTGCAATTAGGTACTCTTGAGCATTACAGAAAGAATCCACAAGCAGTAGGTGACTTCTTTAGGCTTCTGCCAACATGATAGTGGAGTTGCATTCTCAGCTGTTTTCACCTTAAGGCATCACTATTTCACTTACCATCCCACCCACACTACCCACCTGGAGAGATTCATAGTTTAGGAGAACGAAGGAAAATTAAAGTCAAGAGAGGAAAAAAGGTGGAACTCAGAGGGCTGAGCTAGTCCTTGTACGTCTCCCATAATTTACTGTATTCCTCACTCATTGTGGACCCAAGCCACCACATGACTTCCCCTCATTACCTAGAACCCAAACTTCTAGTTTGGGAAACTCAAGAAAGAAAGTTGAGCTAATCTGACACCAGAGACAACATGCACAGTGAAACAAGAGATGATTTAGAATCAAATTATCTAGGTTCAAATCCCAGTCCTATTACTTATATAGTTGTGGGGCCTTGGAGGATTCATTTCAAACTTCCTGAGACTCAAATTCTGCATCAGGAAAAAGGAGGTAGTAACATCTTCCGTGCCTAGATTGTAGTACTGTAATAAGTATAAAAGAGGTAATGAAGGACAAGTGCTTTAGCATTTGAAATGTTTTCAAGTTTAACTTACCTTCCCAAGTTCATACTAAATATTTCTGAGGTTCAATTGTGTAAGTGCCATGCACATACATGAAAGATATGTATTTATGTATCTGAGATAAGAACCAGGAATGAATGAGGCTTAAGCCACTAAACATATGGGTGGGTTCCTTTAAGCACAGAAAAAATTAACATGAATATTAGTCAGACTGGGCCCCATTATTTCCCACAGCAAAAGCAAGTTCTGAATAAGGAGAGAAAACAAATATAAGGTATTATCACAGTCAGAGCTATTTAATTGACAATTGTTTTCAATTTTTTAAATTTTTATAAATTTTATTATATTAAACTACATATTTACTGTTTTCCTATAGTTTTGAGTTACTGTCTTGTGTCATTTTCTTACTCCAATATACCCCAATTCCTCCCTCACATTTCTGTGCTGTTATCTTCAAATGTATTACATCCTTATATATTTTAGGTCAAATAATACACTTTTATACTCATCTTTTACAATTTTATTATTAAATAGTTTCATGGATTTTTCTTAGCAAATAAGTAAGAGGAAATATATACTTATATTTACACTTGTACATGAAATTACCTAAAATTGAGACTGTTGATGGACTGTGGGCTTTGGGCCCTCTACATGATGCCCGATGAATGCAGGTGGCTGAAGGATGCACTGACTGAGAAGTAGATCGCCAACAATGGTGTATACTTATGAACGAAGGTTGTGCTGCTACGAAAAGGAACAAAGCCGTGAGGCATGCAATGATGTGAATGAACATGTGGGACATTTGGTGAGAAAAAATAAGCCAGAAACAAAAGAACAATGGTATGGTCACCTTTAGAAAATGCTTATAAGAAAGCAGGGGCCTAGATTGTAAGGTTTTAGAACAGACACTTTAAGTCCGGAGTGGTGATTATTATTTCTGGATGTTGAGAGCCTGTTTTATATATGTAGCATGATATTCAGAGATAAGAATGAAGCCAAATAGGTCAGGGTTAAAGTAATTCAGAACACAGGGATAAATAAGACAGTGTCTTTATTTTAGAACCACACATACTCTTTGAGACCAATTGAAGAAAGGTTTATTTGATCTGGAACTGAACTTTTCTGTAGTGCATAATCTAACTCAACCTATCTGTATAGCTCATTTGAACAACTGAAACACAGGGAGCACAGAATAAGAAAAGAGTCCTTTAATCCTGTATAGATTATTGTAATGCCTGGATACATTCTAGAGTACATTAAGCAAATATTATCGAAGAGTATTGGCAACGTCCCCTGAGCGATGGGAGAAAAATATGGAACAATTAAACCTTACCATCAGGGAATCCCCTGATACTCTGTCATATTTTAGGGACACCCAAAACAATAGGACATGCCCTCAATCATGAGGCTTACTCTTGTGAATCTTATGTAGGTAGCAGAGAAGCTTAGACTACCTATAGGCATGCCTAAAAGTTACTTCTGCAGGACTTCTGTTTTTGCTCAGATATGGCCTCAGTCTCTCTAAGCCCAAAGCCACAAGGGAAATCATTGCCCTAACTGCTTACATGGGACATGACATCCAGGGGTGAAAGTCTGCTTGGCAACATGGGCGATGACTCCCAGGGATGAATCCAGGCCTGCCACCATGGGATCAACAATTTCATCCTGACCAAAAAAGGGAAGAGAAGTGTAATTAATAAAGTATCAGTAGCAGAGAGAGATCAAATAAAGTCAAGAGGCTACTGTGGAGGTTGCTCTTACACAAACTTCAGGTAGACCTTGCTACCTATCACCCCAACCAGGACCATTCCAGCCAATCCTAAAGAACACCAAGGGCAGTATATAAGATTCCACAAGGGTTACATGCACTAGAGTAACTTTCCAGAAACCTACAACCGTCAGATGGGTCCCTGTCCAGATAAGTTCTGAAACCTAGCCCAGCCTCTCCAGAACATTAGATAGTTCCATCTCCCTACCCCATGTTTGTGACAGACTCTTCCAATATGAGAAATTTAGAATTGCCATAGCCCAAACACCCTTAAAGAGTGGGATAGAAAGTCCCATGTTTTATCTTCTAACTTTCCTTCTAGTAGCATACATGACCCAGAATTCCCCATTCAACAACATTCATCAACATACTACAGCACTGTTAATTATACCACAATAATGTACTACTATCACCACTATCAATTTGCAAATACTTACCATCAATGTAAATAGAAATCCTGCACAAATTAAACATCAGCTCCCCTTTATCTACTCACAGTCTATCCCTTGGTAACCTATATTCTAGATTCTAACTCTGTGAGTTTGCTTATTATATTATAATTAGTTCCTATAAGTGGGATCACACAATATTTGACCTTTTGTATCTGACTTATTATACTCAATGTCTCCAAGGTTCATCTATGTCATCACATGCATCACGGCTTCATTCCTTCTAACAGCTGAATGATATTCCATTGTATTTATATACTACATTTTGTTTGTCCATTTATCAGTCCATAGACACTTGCTTTGCATCCATTGTTTGATAAATGTGAGTAATGCCACTATGAACATCAGTATGCAAATGTCTATTTAACTACCCGCTTCCAGTTATTTTGGGTATATACCTAATAGCAGGATTGCCAGATCACATGGCAATTCTATACTTAGCATACTATGTATCGACCAAACTATCCTCCACAGAGGCTATACCATTTTACATTTCTACCAATAGTGAATGAGTGTTCCTATTTCTCCACATCCTATCTAACACTTATAGATTTCTGGGTTTTTTACAAGTGGCCATTCTAGAGGTGTGAAATGATAATCTCACTGTGGTTTTTTATTTCCATTTTTCCTATTAGCTTATAATGTCAAACATCTTTTTCTTGTGTTTTTATATTTCCTCTTTGGAAAAAATGTCTATTCAAGTTTTTGCCCATTTTTAAATTGGGCAGTTAGTCTTTTTATTGTTGCATTTATATTCTGGATATATATTCTGGATATTATACCTTATCAGATATGTGTTTTGCAAATATTTTCTCCCATTGATTATGCTGCCATTTTACTTTCTTAACAAGGTCCTTTGAAGCTCAAAAGTTTTTAATTCTGAGGATGTCCTATTTATCTATTTCTTCTTTCATTGTTTGTGCTTTGGGTGTAAAGTCTAAGAAACCATTGCCTATTGCATTCTTGAAGATGCTTTCCCAAATTTTCTTCTATGAGTTTTATGGTTCTTATATTTACGTCTTTGATCCATTTTTGAGTTAATTTGTGTAGAAGGTGTTTCATAGGGCTTTTTGCATATGAATATCTAGTTCTCCCAGCACCATTTGTTTACAATTATTCTGTCCCAGTTGAGTGGAACAGCAGCCTCGTTGAATATTAATTGGGCATAGAAGTGAGGGTCTATTTCTAAACTTTCAAATTGATTCCGTTGGTCAATATATCTATCTTTATTCCAGTACCATGCTGTTTTGACCACTATAGCTCTGTTATATGCTTTAATGTCAGGAAGCATGAGTCCTCCAACTTCACTCTTTTTTTTGGCAATTTGGGTCCCCTTACCCTTCCAAATAAATTTGATAATTAGATTTTCCATTTCTATAAAGTAGGCTGTTTGGAATTGAATTGAATCTATAAATCAATTTGGTTAGAATTGACAGCTTAATGATATTATTCATACAATCCAGGAGCACAAAATGTCCTTCCATTATTTATATTTACTTTGATTTCTTTTAGATGTTTTGTAGTTTTCTGTATATGTCCTTTATATCCTTCATTAAATTTATTCCTAGATGTTTGATTCTTTTAGTTTCTATTAAAAATTGAAATTTTCTTGATTTCCTCCTCAAATGGCTCATTACTAGTGCATAGAAAAATTGCTGATTCTTGCAAGTTGATCTTGTATCCTGTCATTTTGCTAAACATGTTTATTAGTTCTAACAGCTTTGATGTAGATTTTCCAGGGCTTTCTATATATAGGACCATACTATCTGAAATAGTGAAGGTTTACTTCTTACTTTTTATCATGTTTAGAAAGTATCCTCTATTCCTATCTTTTGAAGTGTTTTTATCCAGGAAGTAAAGCTGAATTTCATCAAATGCCTTTTTTGTCTCAATTTAGATGATCATGTGGTTTCTCCCCTCCAATTTGTCATTGCGGTGTATTACATTAATTGATTTTCATGTGTTGAACTACCCTTGCATACCTGGGATAAAAACCCACTTGTTTATGGTATATAATTCTTTTAATGTGTTATTGAATTCGATTTGCAAGTATTTTGTTCCGGATTTTTGCATCTGTATTCATGAGAGTATTATTTGGTCTGTAGTTTTCTTTTCTTATATTATCTTTCTCTCTCTTTGGTAATTAGGCTGATACTGGCTTCATAGAATGAGGTGGATAGTATTCCCTCCTTTTCATTTTTTTTTGGAAGGGTTTGAGCAGGGTTGATATTAATTCCTTTTGGAACAATTGGGAGAATTCACCTTTGAAGCCATCTGGCCCTGAGATTTTCTTTGTTAGGAAGTTTTTGGTGACTGATTCAATATCTTTACTTATAATTTTTCTGTAGAGGTTTTCCGATTCTTCTACAGTCAGTGCAAGTTTTTGTGTGTTTCTAGGGATTTGTCCATTTCTTCTAAGTTGCTGAATTTGTTGGCATAGAGTTTTTCATAGTATCCTCTTATGATCCTTTTTGTTTCTCGAGGGGTTAGCAGTAATGTCCCCCTTCTTATTTCTGATTTTATTTGCATCTTCTTTCTATTTTTCTGTCAGTCTCACTAAGAGTTTGTTCAACTTAATTATCCCCCCCAAAGAATCAACTTTTGGTTTTGTTAATTCCCTCTATTGCTTTTTAAATTCCCAATTTCATTTATTTCTGCCCTAATCTTTATTTCTTTCCTTCAGTTTGCTTTGATTAGCTTGCTGCTCTTTTCTAGTTCCTCCAGGTGTGCAGTTAAGTCTTTGATTTTAGCTCTTTCTTCCTTTTTGATGTAGGCATTTAGGACTATGTTTTCCTCTCAGCACAGCCTTCACTACATCCATAAGTTTTGATATGTTTTATTCTTATTTTCATTCCTCTGAAGATATTTACTGATTTCTCTTGAAATTTTTTCTTTGACCCATTGATTGTTTAAGATTGTATTATTTAACTTAGATAAATTTTTTAATTTTCCTGTTCTCCATCTGTTATTTATTTCCAGTTTCATTCTATTATAGTGAGAGAATATGTTTTGCATAATTTTAATTTTTTAATTTATTGAAACTTGTTTTGTGACCCAACCTGTGTTCACGAGTCTGGAGAATGATCCATGGGCACTTGAGAAAACCTATATCCTGCTATTTGGGGGTGCAATGTTCTGTATATGTCTGTTAGGTCTGGTTCATTTATGACATTATTCAAGTTTTCTGTTTCTGTATTGACCCTCTCTATAAATGGTCCGTCGATCAATAAGAGTGGTATATTGAAGTCTCCAATTATTCTTGTAAAGACATGTATTTCTCCTTTCAGTTTTGCCTCATGTATTTTGGGGCACCATAGTTAGGTGCATAAATATTCATGATTAGTACTTCTTCTTGGTGGATTGTCCCTTTTATTAATATATGGTATCCTCTTTTGCCTCTTATAACAATTTTGTACGTAAAGTCTATTTTGATTGATATTAGTATAGCTACCCCAGCTCTTTTTTGTTACTGTTTATGTGGAATATCTTTTTCAACCTTTCACCTTCAACCTATTTGTGTCCTTGGGTCTAAGATTCGTCTCCTGTAGACAACATATAGAGAAATTATACTTTTTTATACATTCTGCCAATCTGTGTCTTTTTGTTAGGGAGTTTAATCCATTAACATTCAATGTTATTACTGTAAAGCCAATACTTCAACCATTTTGTCATTTGCTTTTTGTATGTCATATCTTATTTTTGTGTCACTTCTTACCTTTTTTAGTTGCCCTTACTGATAATCTTCATTTCTACACTTGACTCCAAGCCTTCTCTCTCCCTCTCTCTCTCCCTCTCTCTCTCTCTCTCTCTCCCTCCCTCTCTCTCTCTCTCTCTCCCTCTGTCTCTCTCTCTCTCTCTCTCTCTCTCTCTCCCTCTCTCTCTCGCTCTCTCTCTCTCTCTCTCTCTCTCTCTCTCTCTCCTGGTTTTTTCTTTCAGCCTGCAGAACTCTCTTTAGTCTTTCTTGTAGGACTCGTGTCTTGCTAACAAATTTGCTCAGTTTCTGCTTATCTGTGAATATTTTAAACTCTCTCTCATTTTTGAAGGGAAGTTTTGCAGGATAAAGAATTCTTGACTGGCAATTTTTCTCTTTCAGTACCTTAAATACATTATACCAATGCCTTCTCACCTCCATCATTTCTGAGAGAAACTGAGATCTAATCTTATTGCCGTTTCCTTGCATATAATAAAACACTTTTTTCTTGCTGCTTTCAGGAATCACTCTTTATCTTTGGCATTTGACTTTCTGATTAGTATGTATCTTGGGTTATTAAGATTTATTCCAGTTGGACTAAATTGCACTACTTGGACATGTATACTTAGGTCTTTCATAGGAGTTGGGTGATTTTCAGCCATTATATCATCAAATATACTTTCTGCCCCTTTTCCCTTCTCTTCTCCTTCTGGGACACCCATGATGCATATGTTCATGTGCTTTGTGCTGTCTTCAAATCTCTGAGGCCCTGTTTATTTTTTCCATTCTTTTCTCTATCTATTCTTCTATCTGTAAGATTTGGATTGTCCTATCTTCTGGTTCACGGACTCTTTCTTCTTCCTGTTCAAATCTTTGTATGTCTTTAGTGTGTTTTTAATCTCTTCTATTGTGTCTTTCATTCTCATAATTTCTGTTATGTTTCTTTTCATACTCTCACATTATTCTTTATAGTCATTTAGTGTCTTCTTAATCCTTTGCCTCTTTAACCATATTTTCTTTCATTTCTTTGAATTGATTTAGTTTATTCATTTGTATATCTTTGATTAGTTGTTCCAAAATCTGTATCTCCTCCAAAGTTGTAATTTTTCCTTTGACTAGGCCATCTCTTCCTATTTCTTAGTATGGCTTGTAACTTTTTGTTGTTGTCTAGGCATCTGATTATCTTGATGAGTTTACTCTGAATGTCTATTTCTCCCTCTTGCCTAGGGTTTTATTGTTGATTGGCTTTGTGTTAAGGCTTTTCTTTGGCACTTCACTCAGTTTATTCTAGCCCTTTAGAATTGGGGTGCTTAACTGATCATATTTTTTCAGCTTTTCTTCATCTGATTCTTGTCCTGAATATGCAGTACAATTTTTAAGATTGTGCTATTTGCGCAATTCTTTCACCCCCAGGAGAAATCTTCCTTTCCTCTGTTCCTTCTCCAGGAGTCTATCTACTCTCTTTGTTTCTGCTTTGTCTCTGTTGTTTGTTTGTTTGAACTCTCCATTCATTGCTTCTAGCTGCCTTTACCCACAGTGTGAATTCTAGGAGGACAGTTGCTCCAAAGACAACTTTCCCAGTATTTCCCGTCAAAACACAAAAGGGGTGCAGACCAGGTCCAAAGAGCCCTGAGTAGAGAATAAGAAAGGCCCCCAAAAGCCTTTTTTTGATAGCTTCCCAAATCCACACTTTCTTGGCCTGCCCAGCAGACAGTACTCTTCAGCAAACTTTTCCCTGCCAACCCTAAGAGGGTCTTATGTCTTTGAACTTCCATCACCTTTGTCCCTGTCAGGGTTGAAACAATTGCCACAGTGGTAGTCCCTGTCCTTGGCAGGCTAAAACCATGGCTCAAAGCCAGTCCCAACAATTCCCATACGCAAACCTTAAACCATGATAAAGACACAGCTGTGTTCCCCCATGTTCTTGGAGAAGAGGGCTTCCATGTCCCTATCCATCTACTGTAGCTAGCCAGGAACCAAATCTGAAATGCTAGCCTTGAGACCAGGGGTTGGGTGCTGGCAGTTGCTGGTGAGTGCTTTACTCACAGTTCTTTACCACAGTGTCTTGCCTCTTTATCCTCCTCTTTCCAGGATTCTGTGCAATGCACCTCTGGCCTTCAAAGTACCAGAACAGCTGTTTCAGACAGTTTCTGCTTGTCCACTAGCTGTGTTTGGAAAAAGAGTGACTACTACAGCAGCTTACTCCACCATCTTCCTTGGAAGTTTCTTCAATTGGTTTCCTTTTTCCATTCAACATTTTAAAAATCCAATGAACCATACTCGTTCATTCTCATTTTTAAAAACTTTTCAGTAAACATAACTAGATAAATAGCAAAATATCTCTCTTCCCTCTCTCATCTATTCAATTGCCTCTGAACATATTTCTATCTTCAATCAAATGGGTCAGTGTTTAAAATGAGAATATTAATTTGCTTATGCAAGAAAATGTCAATGTGATAGTAATCCTTAGCAACAAGGCACTACACCAGTCACTATTTAAGTCACTTTAATTCAACATGTGTTTTAAGCATACCTGGTATATGTATGTTTCTATGTTAGATACTATGGAGAAACAAACCCAGCAAGCATATAAGCATCTAGTTAGACTAGAAGGCAAAAGCAAAATTCACCCACCCATTAACTCACTGACAATATATATTGACTATCTTCTATATTTCAAAAATACGGAGAAAAACTGAATAACACATGGGTCCTTCTCTCAAAGAATTCATAGATTAATAGGATAATTATATAAAAACAATTATAATAAAGTGTGACATATATAATAAAATGGACAGGAGTTGCACAGAAGAGGGAGTAAATAGCTCATTTTGAAGGTGTAGGTAATGGTTTTCCAGAGAGGATGATTTTATTAAACAGGATCTTAGAAGATAGGAAGGGATTCATGAGGCTAATAAGGATGGGGATGATTTTCCAAGCAGAATAAACATTACCTGAAAAGACACAAAGATGTGAAACATTAAGAAAAATTCAGAAATCTACAAGTGTAAGAAAAATTCAGAAATCTACAAGTGGTTTGTATGGTTAGAGCTTTAAATTGGGGAGAAGAAAAGGATAGAGAGTAGGCAGGAACCAGAATTTGAAAGATTTTCTGACCTGCCATGCAAAGCAGCTTAACTTTTTTTATTCTAAATCCTATACAGAATGGCATGATTAAATCTGCATTCCAGACAAACTCCTCCGATGATCATGTGGCAGACTTATTAGAGGAGGCCACACCAAGAGTCAGATAGGTGATAGGAAGCCAGGACAATTATCAAGGTAAGAGAGGCTGAGGATCTAAAATAAAGCAAAACCCATGGAATGGAAAATTCCAAGATGTCAGGGAGGTACAGGTGACTTCCAATACTAGGTCAAAACTATATTCTAGGGAGTATCATGCTGTGGCACTTCATAAAGATCTTTGAATATTCTCTACCCACCACTTAGGCTAAAGGACAAGGCACAAAATTCATCTAGCACAATATATCTTTTTCTTTCTGTTAGGTTTTTTTTTTTTAATTCTAACAGATAAGATGCCCAATACTTCACATTACTTATGCTAAACTGCTGCTACTTTAAATGGTACAACAAGAAGGCATAAGAAGGAACACATATGGAGGGGTTAGACTACCCTGAATTCAAATCCCAGTTCCAACATTCTCCAGTGGTTACTGATCAAACAACTGCAATCATCTAGTCTACCCCCATACCTATCATAGTCTGTGTGTGGAAAGTTTAGATTTGCTGGTCATGTAAGGTGGCTGGAAGTAGATAAAGGGGTAAAAGTTTCCCTTGCCTCTAAACAAGTAACATTGCCTGGGAGTGAGGATATGTGGAAGGGCCAACTAACTTAACTGGTCACAATGAATTTCTAAGGATTTCTCTATGAAAAAAGAGAAACAAACCAATGGAAATAGAAGCAGGAAGAATAAAGAGTAGACATCATTTGAGCTGAAAGCCAATGACTTCTTAGAAGGAAACCCAATAATTCAGACTTCAACGGCTCACTTTGTTCACTTGGATGGGGATTCAGCACAAACACTAATCTCTCAATGTAATGAGGCAGAGCCCATTTTCTGCCTACCCAGTGGAAAGTGAAATTGCAATCCGTCTCTGTGGCAAATCAAAATGCCTTTCTAATCTCAGTTGTTAATAACAAATGTATATTTCCCATTGCACCAACATCTCTTTAAAATTCACACATTAAAAGATATTTCATTCAATATTCTGCTTTGCTTGAATTCATTTTCAAGATTTACCACAGAGGCCACTGGGCCTCTTTTCTAAATAGATTAAACAGATTTTTTATAAGTTATACAAACAACCTAGAAATCTGATTCTGAAAGCATCAGACAAATCCATTTTAATGTTTAAATATGTAACATTCATTCAAAGTACAAATTCATAGCTTTTCTTTTCCGGCATCTCACATTCTAGTACTTGTTTAGGAGCATTTGTTTAGGGATATAAAAAGAATAGAAAAGGACTTCTGAGAACATGGCAGAATAGGTAGTCTGAGTTTTTCCCTGCTCTGTGGAAAAACTAGAGAAATGACAGAAAAATGACCGTGACAGCAGTTTCGAGGTGCGAGTAGCTTGAGAGGGTCCTCTACACTATATACGGAGGTCCTGGATAAAAAGGCTGAGGAATTGGGACACAGACAATGGATTGAGTGGGCTCTGTCAGTACTCCACCAGTACCCAGCAAAGTGCCCGTCCCCACATCTAGCTTGGGATATCAGCACCCTCAGCTCTGCAGCCTGGAGCTCCCTTGGGGAACACAGAAGTCAGAAAACTTGCTTTATCTACTCATAGAGACCATCTATCTAGCGCACAGAGCCTACCACTACCCTTTCCATACAGAGACCGAGAGCCCGTGCAAGTAGAGGAGGTGGACATGAAGAAGGAAGCCATACCATACCCCACGACTCCACACCCATGTGTCCCCATGTCCCATGCACCCACATCCTGCACACTCGTGCCCCTAACCCATGCCCCACCACCATGCCACACACCACCACACCTTGTGTCCTGCCTGCTCAGTGCCCTTCCTCATACCA
Source organism: Tamandua tetradactyla (assembly GCF_023851605.1). Lineage (NCBI taxonomy): Eukaryota > Metazoa > Chordata > Mammalia > Pilosa > Myrmecophagidae > Tamandua > Tamandua tetradactyla. The sequence goes on along the minus strand of NC_135334.1, from coordinate 62,043,775 downwards.
CTGCATGACATCCAGCCCTGTGCCCCAGCCCAGGCCAAAGGACACACACACCCACTCCTGTGCCACACGATGCGCCCCCATGTCACACCCCAGGACCCCATGCTGTGCCCTGCACTCTCACACCCTGTACTCTGCACCACACCCCACAACCCTGCACCCCACACCCCATGCCCTGCACAGTGCCACACCCCATACCCCCACACCCCATAGCCCCATGCCCACCCATGCCTCGTGCCATACCTAGCCGGTATGAGTTTCCAGATTGGCTGTGGACAGGGGTGGCTGACGTACCCTGTCTCACAGCCCAAGGTCATTCCAAGCAGGAGTCTGGGGGCTACAAGTCCCATCAGGCTCACAAACGGAATCTCAACTGAGGTACACACTGCCCACGCCCAGCTCTGGAGTTGGCAGCTTTCAACATGAACAAGGACCAGCAAACCTGAGTGGAATTGCGTCAGGTCTCCATCCAGCTCTCCCAACTGTCTATATTTTAGAACTTCACCTACTGAATGAGACCAAAGGAAAAGAGGTGTATTTTGTCCAAAACCTAAATTTTCCACAGTATATAATGTAAATCAACCTGTCTGGGTAGCTCATTTACACAACCCAAACACGTGGAGCCCAGAATAGGAATGAGGGCTTATAATTCTGTGTATTTTAAGGTGATACCCAGATACATCCCAGAGTATGCTGGGCAGATAATTTAAAACTATTGGCAAAGTCCATAAAGGGATGGGAGAAACAAATATGGAACTATTAAGCTTTAAAACCATGGAAACCCCTGATACTTCCTCAGATGTTAGGGACTTTCACATCAATAGACCAAGCTCTTGATCTTGAGGCTTGCTTTTGTGAAGCTTACTTATGTAGTGGAGAAGTTAAGCTTACCTATAGTTGTGCCTAAGAGTTACTTCCTGAAAACCTCTTTTGTTGCTCAGATGTGGCCTCTCTCTCTCTCTCTCTGCCCAACTCTGCAAGAAAAATCATTATCCTCCCCCTACAAGGGATATGACAACCAGAGGTGAAAGTCTCCCTGACAACATGGGACTTAACTCCCAGGGATGATCCTGACCCTAGCATCATAGGATCCACAATGCCTTCCTGACCAAAAGGAGGGAAAGAAATGTAATAAAATAAGCAAGAGAGTTCAAGTTGAGATAAGAGGCTACTCTGGAGGCTATTTTTATGCAAGCTTCAGCTACATAGTGCTAATTACCATGTTTTGCCAAACTCCAATCAAAACAATTCCTGTTAACCCTTAAGAGTTGTATCTGAGATTCTACAAAAGGTTCACATACTAAGATTACTTTACAGAAAACCAACAACCTCCAGATGGGTTCCTAGTCCAGATATGTTCTGAAATCCATAAGGGACAGCCACTCCAAGAATATCAACTAGTTGCATCCCCCATCCCATATTATCAGCAGCCCTTTTCAACATGAAAAAGTTACAATTGGCATAGCCCAAAACCCCTGAAGATTGAGAGAATGATCAAAATAGATGGAGTTATAACAGAGAAGATAGGATTCAACAAATGAGTATGGTTGACTCATTATATTGATATTTCTTTTAGTCTCCAGTGTCTTGAAGCAGCTAGAAGGAAAAAGCTAATATTATGGAAAAGCAACCCATACCAAACTCTGAAATCTGTTCTGTAACTCCTTGTTACAATGTACTTTGAAATTTATTGCTTTTTTTGGTGTAACTGTTATATTTCACAATAAAAAAAATATTTTTAAAAAAGAATAGAAAGGAAATCAAGATAACCACTGAAAATGTCTGAACATAGTGTCATCTTGCTTCAGAAGTTTACAAAAAAGTTGACCTTGTTATATTGGTCAATATTGAAGCTTCATCTTCAAGATGATTCATCTTTCATGCCTAGGCTTACAGAAGTAACTTTCCTTGTCAGCATCTATTCATCCCCTCTGCCAGGGATTCTCTGTGGATTCAGAAAAAAAATCAAAGTAGTATTGTATGAAGAAAAATTTGGTGGTACCATCATAACTGCTGGTGGGTGTTGTTTGGAATACATAAGCAGTAAAAGACGTTACCTCTTTCCTCCTGGAGCTTAGAATCCTGCCATGAAGACAATATTAACATGCATGAGAACTACGAGAAAACAAGTCCTGAAACTACAGACACAGATGGAAGTGCCATTAGGAAAGATGTCATCTATTGCTCTTCTCCTACATGGTAGTGTTTACAAATATTATCTCATCTAAAATTGCCAACAACCCAAAAAGGAAAACATTTATAGCCATTTAATAATAGGAAATACACGAAGAAGAATAATCAGGGAACTTCTCTAAGTTGCCCAACTAATAAGCTGCAGAACCAGAATTCATGACAAGTACGTCTGGCCAAAATGCCTATGCTTTTCTTGCTATACTATGTGCCTCTCAGAAGGTTAGAAGAGAAAGGAAGTCTCATTAAACCTCTTCAAACCTCTACTAACAATATATTTATACCTATCATATGATACTTTACATTTTTTAGTTTATTTATGACAGTTACTAAAGAGAAAGCAGTTGGTTTATTGAAAACAGCATACACTTGGGGGTCAGAGAGATCTGATTTCAAAATCTTCTTTCTGCCTCTGATTAGCTGAATGAATGTAGGAATGTCATTTAACCTCTAACAGTACTTACCTTACAACACTGATATGAGGAATAAATGAAATTAATTCATTCACTTAACAAATATTGATTGAATATCTACTATATTTCAGGCATTATTCTGGTTGTTGGGGACAAAACATTGAGCAAAACATGAAAATGCCTACCATTTTGGTACTTACATTGTCAACTAAGGAAACAGAAAACAGGTTAACAAATAAATGTTATAAAATAAGGAGTGATAAGTTCTATGAAGAAAAATAAAGTAAGGTGGTAAAGGGTACAGTGAATGCACTTGTTAAGAATGTAATGGGCACTAGCCACTAACCAAACAATGGAGAAGATACCATAAATCCACACTTGTCTTCAAGGAGAGCTAGTCAAGTAGGAGCTAGATATACAAACTGTCAGGGATTATACCACACAATGAGAACACCAGGAATGATGTGTTCACGTACTGTGGGGCAGCAGATTAGTACAGCCAAGAAAAGAGAACGTAAAGACTGTGGTGATAACAATAAAAAGAAGAAGAATTAGTATACATCATCAGCTACAACTTCATTCTAGACATTTTGCACACATTGTCTTTTAATTTTCACAACATCCTAGAGACATAAACATTATTGTTCCCATTTAACATGTGAGGAACTGGCACACAGCAGCTTAGGTGTGTGCCAAAAAGAAAAATTGGCACAAGAAATGGGATCACGATTTGGAAGGAATATCCTGAGAAACATCTCTATACTTTGTGGAACTCTCCCTCAACAATCCCGGGATCTTTCTGCTTAGCTTTCTAGGGTCACTTCTCCATCTCACCTCATCACCTTGGTATGGTCTCAATGTCTTTGGTCTGGGAAAATTTCTCACTTGTGCAAAGATTCACTCTAACCTAGATTAAACCTAGAAGCAAGAGTAAAATAAAAATCTTGGTCTGTGATAAGAATACACATGGAGTACATATTCCATGCTGGGCTCTAGAGACAAAGATAAGAGTAGGAGTGTCCCTGCCCAAAAGCAGAGAATGAGGTTGAAGGAAGATTAACAAGCACTCTACCAGCAATGATACAGGGAAGACTGAGATGAGAAGTCTGATGGAACACCATCCAAGCTCTTGCAAAGCCTAATGCCACCATTCTGCATAGTAGGACTATGGAATGGTTGATTCCCAGCTAAGAACTTAATGAGAAGTGACCTGATGTGCACACCCATTTGGTGTAACATTAGTGGTTAAAAGTCTAGTTGGCACCCCAGCTCTGCCACTTTCTTGTTGTGTGAACATTATCTAGTCACTTTAGCTCTCCTTGTCCCAATTATTTCAGTCATAAAATTGGTGTAATCGTATCTATTACATGCAGATGTTGAAAAGATTAAATGAAAGTAAATGATATCAGGTTTAAATAAAGTGCTTTAGCATAGTGTCTAGCTATATTAAGCCCTCAGTAAATAAGCCCTTTTCATAAGATTACTCATATAACAGTGTGGGGAATTGAAGGGTAAATAGCCTAAAGGCCAGAAAGCCAACTGGAAAGCTGAAGCAAAAATCTGATGAGAAATGGCAGGAGACTAAACAAAATGACAATTGCCTCCCAGTAGCTCCACATGAGACCCAGGGAAGGTTAAAGACGGAGTATACTAGTCTGAACTCATCATCTCTGTCTCCTGATCTGCACTCCCTCTGGGAATTCTTACCCTGGTACCCCATTGACTAGACACCCAGGCCAGAAACTTGTCAACTCAGACTGTGCTTTATACTTATCTCCGTCATCAAACCATCATCAAGTCCTATAGAATATGCCCACCTACTTAGCATCTTTCCCTCATCTTTATCTCACTCACTCAGAATATGTCATTACTGCATTGGTTTGGTGCTCCATCATCTCTCATCTGGGTTTAAGGAAGGGTGACCTCACTAATTATCCTGACTCCCTCCAAGACTCCCTTCAAATATAATCTCTACGAAGAAGGGAGAGTAATCTTTCCAAAGCACAAATCTGATCATTTTGCCTATTCTTCTTAAAATATTTCAATTTTTCTCATTGCCTAGGATAAAAGTCCTAACTACTTACTCTGGCCTCTGTGATCTGGTCCCTGTTCTACCCCACTCCACAGACCACCACTAGGTTGAACTTCTGGTGTTCCCCAGGCATGCCAGGCTATTTCATGCCTCTGTGCATCTGCACATGTCATTTCCTCTGATATTTCCCAAAGGCTGGTTTGTGTCCCCCAAAAGGCTCTATGAAGTAAATGACCTTAGATCAAATAGGGATTTAAAACACTACTCACCATCTTCTCCTGGAGACTCTTTAGGCTCTTAAATGTCCTATAACCAGGAAATCTATATGACTTTGTTTAAACCTCTGTTAAGCAATTTGTTAATGGAACCTTTTTTGCAGCTAGAATTTCTTGGGATTTACATACTGCAGAAGTAGCATTTTGTGAACTATATCTTGAGAATACCATTCTTATACATGCATGGTTATGTATATGCTATTTAATCATTACTTCACTCTGTGGGCTTCTGAGCCTGTTAAATATCTGGTACCTCTATTTCAAGAAAATAATAGTGGATCTTTTGTTTTAATTTTATTAATTCCACATATAGTAGAAACAGATGGATTTCTCAAAACAGAACCAAGAAAAAGTTTTATCAGGTCTGGGCCTTCTAATGATAACAGTGTGTCATTTAGATTGATGGACTGATAATTCTTTACATCAGAGAAGCAGAGAAATATAGAGACGTACTCCTTGCTCAGTATATACTCAAATCTTCCAAACTGAGAATTTGTCTCGTGTGCCATTTGTTTAAAATAATACCCTAATTAACTTTAATGTATTCAAAGCCAAATCAAACTTCAATCTTTTGCTGTTCTATCAACCATTTCTTTTTTTCTATTGAAGAGTGGCAAAGCTGTAAGAAGTGAGATTACTAACATCAGCAAAAGTAGAAGAAGGCAAAAACTAATATTATAACTGAACTTGAGTAAAAAAAGGATTGAAATATTCAGCCTCTCTAACTCAGCCAAGTTCACATAGTCAGCATACTTCATTGTAGTGGAACTCAGAAATACTGAATGAAGAACTATGTCATCCTTAGTATGGAAAAAATAAACTTGAATCAGGTATTTTGTTAGGTTTAAAATCTAGCTTAGTACTTGTGGTCCTAAATTTTTTAATCTCCCTAAATTCAGTTTTCTCATCTGTAAATATAATATAAATATAAACATTATATAATATATAAATATTACAAATATAATATAAAAATCTATTTTAAGGGTTAAATAAGAACACATATATGAAACATCTAGGGATAGGACTTGATGCTTAATAAATATTCATTTTCTTCCTTTTTACCTCTACAATCTATCTAAAAGCTTCCCACTGATATTTGCCCTGATCTTCATTCTGTTATCACTGACATCCTTATCTTTGCCCATCAAAAGATGCTTAATTTTGCCCTGAGTCATGAACCAGAGCTTGGCAAACCATAACCTGCGGGCCAATCTGGCTATTCACCCTGTTTTATACATAATTGTTCACTGGAACACAGCCCCGCCCATTTGTTTACATATTGTCTATGGCTGTATTCACACTATAACAGATTAGAGTAGTTATGACAGAGACTTGTATGCTTTAGTTTTCTATGGCTGGTTTAACAAATTATCACTAATTTAGTGGGAAAAACAACACAATGAAACATCTTATGTTCTGTAGGTTAGAAGTCCAACACAGGATTCACTGGATTAAAATCAAGGTGTCGGCAAGGCCTTGTTACCTTCTGAAGGCTCTAAGGAAAAATCAATTTTCTTCCCTTTCCCAGCTTCTAAAGGCCACCCACATTCATTGCCTTAGGGGCCCCTTCTTCTATCTTCAGAGCCAGTAAGAGGGGATCAAGTCCATCCCACACTGTATTACACTGATCTCCCCTTCTGCCTCCCTCTCCTGCTTCTGAAAACATTTCTGACTACAGTAGGCCCACGCAGATAAATGGAAATAATATCCTGATATTATAGGTCAATTTAAAGGCCCAACTCCCCTGCTACCTAAAGGATTTGACACCTAATAACTGCTCTCCCCCAGCCCTTCTGCCTTAGATAGTGTTGTGTGAGGAAATTTAGAACTCGCTTATAATTTCTGAGTTAGAAAAGTTCTGTGTTAAGGAGAAACTGCCCACTTCAGCTCCCTGGGAAGTGTGACCAGGTCAGTGCCCACCTGGGTTTGGGCTGATCCAGTCACTGTGCAGGAGTCCTTTGGCCCCAATTCCACCCTGCCTTCTCCAACAGAGCGGGGCTTGCAGGAGGCAGGGCTGGCCTGGAGGAGGATATAGCATCTTTAGCTACAAATGTCACAAGCAATACCCAGGCACTAGCTGTAGGGCCTGGGTGGAAAACAGACCCAGCCCATGGACATAGTTTGATTTATAACTTATAAATATGCTGTGTGAGCTTCCATTTGTACATTTGACCTCTACATCCTGCCCTACAAAAGTCAGAGGAGGGCTGTTCATGTATTCCTTCCAGTCAGGGCCCCACCGCTGATTTCCCTGTCTTAGCTGCACTGTGGGGAATGGTTTCTGGGACACCAAAGACCATATTTCTCAAACAAGGAGGAAACAACGTGTGTGAGACCCTGAAGGTTTTCCAAGTCCAGCATGAGCCATCTTTGCTAACATGTGTACCCTTTGATTAATATCATTAAAGCCCCTCTTGGTTAGGCGACAGATTTAAATTACTTTTTCTTTTAGCAAACCCATAAGGAGAAATGAGAATTCGCATCATCTGAAGAGGAGGGAATTAGTCAAATACTAAAAGTAAAATCTAATTCCATACAGCCAGGCCACAAATGTGTACTGGAAAGTAATGAACTGAATTTCTATGATCAAAAATTTATTTCCTTTCTGTATCCAATACAGGGCTTTAAGAGAAGTAACAAAGGATACCCATATACCAAGCATAAAAACAAATGTTTATCCAATTGAAAGGGGCAATGGGGAATAAAAGGAACAAAAATCAATGTTTAAAATAAAAAGATCCCTTGCAGATTTAGGTGAGTCTTTAGCTATTAATTAAGTGCTTGGTCAATGCCGCTTAATTGAAGAAAATTAGCCCTTTAGAAGCTCACCTCTGCAAAGAGGTCCCGCTAACAGTAAGATTCATGACCTTTAAGCTACAACTATCCATCGGGTCAGGAAGGAAATCAGAGTGGTAGCATATATGAGGATGTCACAGAAAACTGACATCTGAAAACTGAAATGGCTCACTCCTAAATCCTAACGGTAGGTCAGCCAGCAGATAGAATACTTTTAGGAGAGAACGAGAACTTAAGAAACTTTTTTCAAAATATTTTCACATTGTAGAAATGTATTTCATTCCCTATTAGAGCATTGAAAAGATTACTTGGGATTATGCTATTACTCTGTTCAACTCAGCAAATGCTTTTTCATAATACCAACCTAATGACCAAATAATATGTTGGGCCCTGTCATCAAGAAAATCATCATCTAGAAGGAGAAGCAGGCAAGTCAATGTGGAATTAGGGAAAGCATATACAATCCCAAACTAGGTCACCTAACCTAATATAGGTTCTTGTCATATGAATAGAAATTAATCCATGGTTGAGCTCAATATTGTTGGTGAGGTAAAATGAACTGACCATTCCTCCTTTCTACCTCCCACCTATCACCTTTTATCAGAAGGAGACTCAAAATAAAAAATTGAATCAAAGCCAGCAAATCTAAGCTGGCACCATGCCCCCTCTCTCGCAAGGTTGCAAAGAGAATGTCCATTAGCAATGAGTCAGAAGGGGCAAGAAAGGCAAGGCAATTCTCAGCCCAGTAATTGGGGAGTCTATGATTCATAAAGTCAAAGATGAAACCCTGCCAATAGGACAATATACATTCTTCATTATAGAATTACACTGCATAGTCTCTGGAAAAAAAGTAAGATTTATGTTTTCAGGGCCCGCATACTTCATGAGAGACTTAGTATAGAGAATTAACTAGCCCGAAGTTCTTAATGTTTGAGAGACTTAAGAGGGAGCTGTATTCATCTTTATTTGGAAGAACAAAAGCCCACTCCCACTCTGGGCCAGGATTACTAGAGTCAGTATGCATCCAGCTGCAGTCTCAGGAACTGCTTAAATGTGCAAGCTATCAGAAAACAAATTTGAAAGATCTAAGAGGCTATACCTCATCTTTTGTATGGTATAATTAGAGATTTCTGAGGGAGGTAGGTGGTATTACAAGCCCAGGAAAGGAAAAGGGGCTACATGAGAGGAGGGTGCCCTAGTAGAAAGGTGCCCTGGGAGTGCCTAGTTAAGAAAGATGCTCATCAATGTCCACACAAAGAGGAGGCTTGTTAAGGCAGTAGAAGGGATAACTAAGTCATTTGGAATTTCAGCGATTATACACCCTTCAGTGTCATATTTCTGAGATCTGCTTAATTCTCTACTAAGGAACCTTGCCTGGGAACTTGAAGTCTTGGATGCTTAGAATGATGAAGGTAGATAGAAAAGGTCGGTCTGTGTAGGAGAGAAGATCCTCTGTATCATGTTGTGAGCTTGGCAGTACAGGAGCTTGGGGGACATTGACCCCTACAAGGTGAACTAATGGGTGAGATCATTTGGGTAATCACATCAGCAAAGAGATTTGAGTATAATGGAAAAGACCAGAAATTTTCTGAAGAATCTCCCTTCCCCACTGAAAGAGCAAGGTCTATACTCATCAATGCTACATTAGATTTACACAAAAGTGTAAACTTAACAAATGCTGATGAAATTTGTTTTCACAGTTCAATTACTCAATGTTACTGGATCCTGGGACACTAACAAGAAAACCCTGTCCATGAACACTCTGTGTTTGATCTCAGAGGGTCAAGTCACAATCAGAGACAAGCTGAGGGCTGGTCAGTTATCTGAAGATATCTGCCAAGCACCTTTAAGACACAGTTCATCCATCACCATCTTCATGAATTCTTCCCCACTTCATCTCAATCCTGAAGCCATGGGCCCATCTCTCTGTTCTCATAGTCACAGTTCTCAATTCCAAAATACTTCACATTGCTCTCTGTTTTCTAGTCTGTCCTATAATCAAGAATTTGAGCTCCTTCTGAAAATAACTTGGTTTTGCTCCTCTCCATATCTCCGGTACAACTGATGATAAAATTTCAGAGGACCGTGAATGGTCTTCAATGGGTTACCAAAGGTAGCATGAGTCACTATTTCACTTATGGTCCCTTCTCTGAATATAGCAACATTCTGCAGGAGATGCTGTACACCCCTGTTACTGATCAGTATCCACAACTAGTTCTGACCAACTGCCTTCATGGCTAGTCTACAACAGATGCTAGTTCCTGTTGTTTACTCTCCATGGAGATGTAGCCATGCTGGCAAATCCATTTCAGAACTTGGCAGAACCAATGCCATCTTTGCTCAGAGAGCTTAGAGTCTGAGCTTTTTGCTGAGGACAAGGGTGTTCTTTTTATATTTCCATTCCTATAATCTAACAAATAATAAGCACTTGATACATATTTGCTGGCTAAATAGCACCCGTGCTGATGCTCTAGCTTATTTTCACTTTTATTTCTGTATCTCTTGTGGAACCACTCCAGAAGGGTAATCCAACTTGCCCATGTTCATAAGCCAATAAATTGTAGTTCAGAAATATGTTAACCTTATGTCTATGTGAGTCACAGACCAGGATCATCTCTCTGCTGTGTTACACTGCTTTTTACACAGCACTTACACTGACCAGATCCTTTCACAATTGACTGTAAAAGAATGACGGAAAAGTTGGAATTTCAGGCAATAAACGTGGCGGTGAGGAAGAATAACATTTCCTAGAACTTCTGCCATAATAATAGCAAGCTTTCTACATTTCATTTTGAACTTACTCTATTCTAGACTTTATACTAAGTATTATATGTGTTTTGATCCATTTAATATTCATAGGAGTGAGATAGGTATCATTATTCCTATTTCATAGATATGAAAACTGAGATTCAGAAAAATAGATTGCCAAAGACAAAAAGTTGTCAGAATTGCTGTAACTGCAATTGAAAACTAAGTCTCTCTGACACTTAACAGCCATTGAACAAGTCGAAGTACATAGAAAATTCACCTTTCTGGGCATTAGTATTAAGTTTCATGTTATTTATGGTCTCTTCTAAAGACCAAAGAGGACCAGTAATTAGATGAACAGATTATCTTCAATTGGAAGAAATGACAAATGCATGTTAAAAAGATTTAAAATGTTAGATTTGTCTTAACTAATAAAATGCAACAAACTCATTAGGTTCAATAACTGAATTTCTTAGAGTTTGAAAGTTGTGGCAGATCAGGGAAAACAACAGGAGATTTTTATTTCTCTGAATGCTACATGAAGACTTAATCAGGGGCAGAAAGAATGCAGGCAGTCCAGCTGGAAGGCTGTCTTGCAGTATTCCCTATAAAAGTTGTTAGCGTCCTGGACTAGGACATTAAGTTTGAATTTGATATTAAAGGATATATTTAAAGCCTATCCCTGGCCTATCCTGGAAAATGGCAAAGAAAATACACCATATGGGGGAAAAAATGTTCTCTCTTTCCAATTTTTTCTTAAAAAAAGATACCTGAAAAGCAGACTGCTCAATGCTCTGCAATATCTGAGCATGTTTAGAACTCCATTTAGAAAGGAGCCTCTCAAACCATCAATCTTAGGCAGGACAGAAGCACTTGGGAGAGAAACTTACTGGGTAGACCCTAAATGCAGTGGAGAGCAAACAAGAGTTATCTGTGCCATCAATATGCACACATAGAACTAAGTCTGAGTACCATGAGAAGGACTGCAGCCATCACAATAGAAAAAATGGCAGATGTGAGAACAAAGCTAATGCAACCCATACCAGTGGTCACGTTCATCTTATCCCAAGTATTTCTGCCATAAAATAATTTGGAAATAGTTACAAGGGATTCCAGGGTTAAACTTTATGTTACATTGAACTCAACAAGAATTTAAGAATCCGCTATGATCCAGGGAAGAATGCAAAGATGCAAAAATGAGTGAAATACAGTTCTGACCCTGTACTCACTCACAACATTAAGAGGAAGCAAGGGTATAAACTGGAAATTATGATAATAACAACTATAATTTGGGGGGCAACTAGCATATGCCAGATAACGTGCCTGATGCATCCATACATTATTTACTCTTTTAGTTCTTAAGCAACTATCGGAAGCAGATGTAATTATTCCCATTCTTACATCTGGGGAAATTTAGGTTCATAGAGTTCATTTGCTTTCCCAATATCACACTTTCAGATGACAATAAGGCTCTCTGACTACAAAGCTCATGTTCTTTCTGTTCTGCAATGTAATATTTCCAAAAATATAAGACGTGAATCAGGCTAAATACAAGAACAAGATACTAGTGATGCCTCGAGAGTCTCTGGGACACCAACAAGATTGGTTCGAAGGTCTTGATTAGAAAGGGAGTTCTAAGGCTCCTTCCTGTTAAGAATTGATGCAAAGTGGTCAGAAACTGAAAGAAGATGAGGATGAGTCCTGATTTAAAGATTGTCAAGCTAAAAGACCAATTCTGTTCACAAGTCCAAAGAGTGATAAAGGCATTAAGATTAGAAGACAAAGCCAAAAAGAGGAAGTATCAGCTCACCACCTAGGATGGAGCAGGAAGGCAAACACTGAATATATTCTATGCTATTTCTTTTTTTTTTTTTATTAATTAAAAAAAGAATTAACAAAACAATTAGAAATCATTCCAATCTACATGTACAATCAGTAATTCTTAATAACATCACATAGTTGCATATTCATCATTTCTTAGTACATTTGCATCGATTTAGAAAAAGAAATAAAAAGACAACAGAATAAGAATTAAAACAATAATAGAAACAAAAAAAAACAAAAAAAACAAAAACAAAAAACCTATAGCTCAGATGCAGCTTCATTCAGTGTTTTAACATGATTACTTTACAATTAGGTATATTGTGTATTATTATTATTTTTGAGTTTTTGTATCTAGTCCTGTTGCACAGTCTGTATCCCTTCAGCTTCAATTACCCATTGTCTTACCCTGTTTCTAACTCCTGCTGAACTCTGTTACCAATGACATATTTCAAGTTTATTCTCGAATGTCCGTTCACATCAGTGGGACCATACAGTATTTGTCCTTTAGTTTTTGGCTGGATTCACTCAGCATAATATTCTCTAGGTCCATCCATGTTATTACATGGTTCATAAGTTTATCTTGTCTTAAAGCTGCATAATATTCCATCGTATGTATATACCACAGTTTGTTTAGCCACTCTTCTGTTGATGGAGATTTTGGCTGTTTCCATCTCTTTGCAATTGTAAATAATGCTGCTATAAACATTGGTGTGCAAATGTCCGTTTGTGTCTTTGCCCTTAAGTCCTTTGAGTAGATACCTAGCAATGGTATTGCTGGGTCGTATGGCAATTCTATATTCAGCTTTTTGAGGAACCGCCAAACTGCCTTCCACAGTGGTTGCACCCTTTGACATTCCCACCAACAGTGGATAAGTGTGCCTCTTTCTCCGCATCCTCTCCAGCACTTGTCATTTTCTGTTTTGTTGATAATGGCCATTCTGGTGGGTGTGAGATGATATCTCATTGTGGTTTTGATTTGCATTTCTCTAATGGCCAGGGACATTGAGCATCTCTTCATGTGCCTCTTGGCCATCCGTATTTCCTCTTCTGAGAGGTGTCTGTTCAAGTCTTTTTCCCATTTTGTAATTGGGTTGGCTGTCTTTTTGTTGTTGAGATGAACAATCTCTTTATAAATTCTGGATACTAGACCTTTATCTGATATATCATTTCCAAATATTGTCTCCCATTGTGAAGGCTGTCTTTCTACTTTCTTGATGAAGTTCTTTGATGCACAAAAGTGTTTAATTTTGAGGAGTTCCCATTTATTTATTTCCTTCTTCAGTGCTCTTGCTTTAGGTTTAAGGTCCATAAAACCGCCTCCAGTTGTAAGATCCATAAGATATCTCCCAACATTTTCCTCTAACTGTTTTATGGTCTTAGACCTAATGTTTAGATCTTTGATCCATTTTGAGTTAACTTTTGTATAGGGTGTGAGAGATGGGTCTTCTTTCATTCTTTTGCATATGGATATCCAGTTCTCTAGGCACCATTTATTGAAGAGACTGCTCTGTCCCAGGTGAGTTGGCTTGACTGCCTTATCAAAGATCAAATGTCCATAGATGAGAGGGTCTATATCTGAGCACTCTATTCGATTCCATTGGTCGATATATCTATCTTTATGCCAATACCATGCTGTTTTGACCACTGTGGTTTCATAATATGCCTTAAAGTCAGGCAGCGCGAGACCTCCAGCTTCGTTTTTTTTCCTCAAGATGTTTTTAGCAATTCGGGGCACCCTGCCCTTCCAGATAAATTTGCTTATTGGTTTTTCTATTTCTGAAAAATAAGTTGTTGGGATTTTGATTGGTATTGCATTGAATCTGTAAATCAATTTAGGTAGGATTGACATCTTAACTATATTTAGTCTTCCAATCCATGAACATGGTATGCCCTTCCATCTATTTAGGTCTTCTGTGATTTCTTTTAGCAGTTTTTTGTAGTTTTTTTATACAGGTTTTTTGTCTCTTTAGTTAAATTTATTCCTAGGTATTTTATTCTTTTAGTTGCAATTGTAAATGGGATTCGTTTCTTGATTTCCCCCTCAGCTTGTTCATTACTAGTGTATAGAAATGCTACAGATTTTTGAATGTTGATCTTGTAACCTGCTACTTTGCTGTACTCATTTATTAGCTCTAGTAGTTTTGTTGTGGTTTTTTCCGGGTTTTCGACGTATAGTATCATATCATCTGCAAACAGTGATAGTTTTACTTCTTCCTTTCCAATTTTGATGCCTTGTATTTCTTTTTCTTGTCTAATTGCTCTGGCTAGAACCTCCAACACAATGTTGAATAATAGTGGTGATAGTGGACATCCTTGTCTTGTTCCTGATCTCAGGGGGAAAGTTTTCAATTTTTCCCCATTGAGGATGATATTACCTGTGGGTTTTTCATATATTCCCTCTATCATTTTAAGGAAGTTCCCTTGTATTCCTATCTTTTGAAGTGTTTTCAACAGGAAAGGATGTTGAATCTTGTCAGATGCCTTCTCTGCATCAATTGAGATGATCATGTGATTTTTCTGCTTTGATTTGTTGATATGGTGTATTACATTAATTGATTTTCTTATGTTGAACCATCCTTGCATACCTGGGATGAATCCTACTTGGTCATGATGTATAATTCTTTTAATGTGTTGTTGGATACGATTTACTAGAATTTTATTGAGGATTTTTGCATCTGTATTCATTAGAGAGATTGGTCTGTAGTTTTCTTTTTTTGTAATATCTTTGCCTGGTTTTGGTATGAGGGTGATGTTGGCTTCATAGAATGAATTAGGTAGTTTTCCCTCCACTTCGATTTTTTTGATGAGTTTGAAGAGAATTGGTACTAATTCTTTCTGGAACGTTTGGTAGAATTCACATGTGAAGCCATCTGGTCCTGGACTTTTCTTTTTAGGAAGCTTTTGAATGACTGTTTCAATTTCTTTACTTGTGATTGGTTTGTTGAGGTCATCTATGTCTTCTTGAGTCAAAGTTGGTTGTTCATGTCTTTCCAGGAACCCGTCCATTTCCTCTAAATTGTTGTATTTATTAGCGTAAAGTTGTTCATAGTATCCTGTTATTACCTCCTTTATTTCTGTGAGGTCAGTAGTTATGTCTCCTCTTCCATTTCTGATCTTATTTATTTGCATCCTCTCTCTTTTTCTTTTTGTCAATCTTGCTAAGGGCCCATCAATCTTATTGATTTTCTCATAGAACCAACTTCTGGCCTTATTGATTTTCTCTATTGTTTTCATGTTTTCAATTTCATTTATTTCTGCTCTAATCTTTGTTATTTCTTTCCTTTTGCTTGCTTTGGGGTTAGCTTGCTGTTCTTTCTCCAGTTCTTCCAAATGGATAGTTAATTCCTGAATTTTTGCCTTTTCTTCTTTTCTGATATAGGCATTTAGAGCAATAAATTTCCCTCTTAGCACTGCCTTTGCTGCGTCCCATAAGTTTTGATATGTTGTGTTTTCATTTTCATTCGCCTCGAGGTATTTGCTAATTTCTCTTGCAATTTCTTCTTTGACCCAGTCGTTGTTTAGGAGTGTGTTGTTGAGCCTCCATGTATTTGTGAATTTTCTGGCACTCTGCCTATTATTGATTTCCAACATCATTCCTTTTATGGTCCGAGAAAGTGTTGTGTAAGATTTCAATCTTTTTAAATTTGTTGAGACTTGCTTTGTGACCCAGCATATGGTCTATCTTTGAGAATGATCCATGAGCACTTGAGAAAAAGGTGTATCCTGCTGTTGTGGGATGTAATGTCCTATAAATGTCTATTAAGTCTAGTTCATTTATAGTAATATTCAGATTCTCTATTTCTTTGTTGATCCTCTGTCTAGATGTTCTGTCCCTTGATGAGAGTGGTGAGTTGAAGTCTCCAACTATTATGGTATATGAGTCTATTTCCCTTTTCAGTGTTTGCAGTATATTCCTCACGTATTTTGGGGCATTCTGATTCGGTGCGTAAATATTTATGATTGTTATGTCTTCTTGTTTAATTGTTCCTTTTATTAGTATATAGTGTCCTTCTTTGTCTCTTTTAACTGTTTTACATTTGAAGTCTAATTTGTTGGATATTAGTATAGCCACTCCTGCTCTTTTCTGGTTGTTATTTGCATGAAATATCTTTTCCCAACCTTTCACTTTCAACCTATGTTTATCTTTGGGTCTAAGATGTGTTTCCTGTAGACAGCATATCGAAGGATCCTGTTTTTTAATCCATTCTGCCAATCTATGTCTTTTGATTGGGGAATTCAGTCCATTGACATTTAGTGTTATTACTGTTTGGATAATATTTTCCTCTAACATTTTGCCTTTTGTATTATATATATCATATCTGATTTTCCTTCTTTCTACACTCTTTTCCATATCTCTCTCTTCTGTCTTTTTGTATCTGACTCTAGTGCTCCCTTTAGTATTTCTTGCAGAGCTGGTCTCTTGGTCACAAATTCTTTCAGTGACTTTTTGTCTGAGAATGTTTTAATTTCTCCCTCATTTTTGAAGGATAATTTTGCTGGATATAGGAGTCTTGGTTGGCAGTTTTTCTCTTTTAGTATTTTAAATATATCGTCCCACTGTCTTCTAGCTTCCATGGTTTCTGCTGAGAAATCTACACAAAGTCTTATTGGGTTTCCCTTGTATGTAATGGATTGTTTTTCTCTTGCTGCTTTCAAGATCTTCTCTTTCTCTTTGACCTCTGACATTCTAACTAGTAAGTGTCTTGGAGAACGCCTATTTGGGTCTAATCTCTTTGGGGTGCGCTGCACTTCTTGGATCTGTAATTTTAGGTCTTTCATAAGAGTTGGGAAATTTTCAGTGATAATTTCTTCCATTAGTTTTTCTCCTCCTTTTCCCTTCTCTTCTCCTTCTGGGACACCCACAACACGTATATTTGTGCGGTTCATATTGTCCTTGAGTTCCCTGATACCCTGTTCAAATTTTTCCATTCTTTTCTGGATAGTTTCTGTTTGTTTTTGGAATTCAGATGTTCCATCCTCCAAATCACTAATTCTATCTTCTGTCTCTTTAAATCTATCATTGTAGCTATCCATTATTTTTTCTATGTTTGCTACTTTATCCTTCACTTCCATAAGTTCTGCGATTTGTTTTTTCAGTTTTTCTATTTCTTCTTTATGTTCAGCCCATGTCCTCTTCATGTCCTCCCTCAATTTATCGATTTCAGTTTTGAAGAGGTTTTCCATATCTGTTCGTATATTCAGCATTAGTTGTCTCAGCTCTTGTGTCTCATTTGAGCTATTGGTTTGTTCCTTTGACTGAGCCATATTCTCAATCTTTTGAGCATGGACAGTTATCTTCTGCTGCTGGCGTCTGGGCATTTATTCAGATTTCTCTTGGTGTTGGACCCAGCAAGGTTGTAATATTTTTCTGTGAAATCTCTGGGTTCTGTTTTTCTTATCCTGCCCAGTAGGTGGCGCTCGTGGCACACGTTTGTCTGCGGGTCCCACCAGTAAAAGGTGCTGTGGGACCTTAAACTTTGGAAAACTCTCGCCGTCCTGGGGGTTCGCTAGCCGAAGCGGCTTGAGCCGGCCCAGAGTCCGAATGCAGGGAGGGTTGCTGGTCGCCGCAGCCAGGGAAAGAGCCCGTCCGAATTTCCTAGTCGGCCCTGGGCAACAAGCGTGGCGGGAGGGCGCCAGCGGCAGCGGCCCGCCCGAGAGAGTGCACGTTCCCCGGGAGTCACGGGGTCACCGTTCTCCGCGGCCTGGGGGTTTCCGATCCAATTCTCTCAGTTGGTCCGGGGGCTGCGCGTGCTGTGGGCGCCAGTCGCCTTGGTTTCAGGGGACCACCTCTCCAATTCTCCCAGCCGGCCCGGGAAGGGGGAAGGGAGTAACTCCGGCCGCTTGCCACCCCGCCCGGTAAGGCCCGCGCGCCTCGGCGATCTCACCCGAGCTGCTTCTCTCAGCCAGCCAGCCGTTCCAGGATGGGGTACGCTGTCTTTTTTATCTCTGTTGTGGCTTTGGGCGCTTTCTGTATCGTTTCTACTCCCCTAGTAGGTGTCCTGGAGAAGAAACTAAGATCCGCGCGTCTTACTCTAAGCCGCCATCTTCCAGCTCTGTCTATGCTATTTCTTTACTTATAAAATGGAGATAGCAGCTCCTAATGGGATTGTTGTGAGACTCAAAACATAAATGGATATGAGCACCCATCATAAATAGCGCAGTTCTGTATAAGCATTAGAAGTTATTCTTGTCATGAGACAGATTGTAGAAGGCAAAATTCTAAAGATGCCTCTCCAAGATCCTTACCCCTGATTTTCCAATCACACACTAATCTAGATACTGCTGTGAAAGGATGTTGAATATAGAATTAAGGTTACTAATCAAATGATTTTAAAATAAGGGCATTATCCTGGATTATCTGGTTACATATTCCAATGTAATCACATGCATTTTTAAAAGCAAAAGAGAAGACAAGAATGAGAGAAATGCAGTAGAAGAAGATGACAGGAGAAATAACAAAGAAAGGAGGACAGAGAGATTCAAAGCATGAGAAACACTTGCTCCACCATTACTGACTTAGGAGATGGAGTAAAGGGGCCAAAAGTCAAGGAAGAATTTAGCAGCAGATTTTACATAGCTATAGAAAGAATTTCTATATTGGAAGACAGATCAAGGAAAATTATCTAAAATGTAGCACAAAGATATGAAAGACAGGTTGGAAATACTGACTATAAAGAAGATCCAAACTCTGTTTATAAGAATGGGAAAGAAACAATATTTAAGAAAGTAATTGCTGAACACTTTCCAGAACTGATGAAAGATATCATTCCAAAGATTCAAGATATTCAGCAAATCCCACGAAAAATTACAGGAAATTTCCTTTCCTAGAACCATAATTGGTGGGCAATGGTGGTTCAGTAGCAGAGTTCTCACCTGCCATGTCAGAGATCCAGGTTTAATTCCCAGTGCCTGCCCATGCAAAAAGAAAAAAAACTGTAAGAAGAAAAAGCTATAAAAGAAAAGAATTGATAAAATTGGACATCATCAAAATTAAAAATACTTGCTCTTCAAAAGACATTTTTAAGAAGATTGAAATGCAAGCCTAGAAGAATATATTTGCAAAACATGTATTTGATAAAGGAATTTTATAGTATGGACAATATATAAAATATCTCTCACAACTCAATAAGAAGAAGACAACCAGATTTTAAAATAGCAAAATATTTTACCAAAGAAGATACACAAAGGGAAGTGCATGCACAGAAAGATACTCAACAACATCAGCCATCAGGGAAACACAAAGTAATATCACTATGAAATAACACTATGCACCACTAAAATAGCTAAAATCACCAAACAATATTGCTACACATCAACTAGAATGGCTAAAACTTAAACAGTCACAGAATAACAAGCATTAACAAGGATATGAAACAAGTGGAATTGTCATATAGTGTCAGTGGTGATGAAAAATGAGACAGCGACTCTGAGAAAAAGTAAACATACACTTAATAAACAATTCAGCAACACCATTTCTAAGTATTTAACCAAAAAAAAAAAAATGAAAACATATGTCCCCACAGATACTTGTATGTGGATATTTATAGCAGCTTTATTTATAATATCTCCAAACTAGAAAGAAACCAAATATCTATCAACAGCAAATGGATAAAAGCAAGTTCTGGTTTATCCATGCAGTGGAATATTACTCACCAACAACAATGAACACACTGCTGATATACTGAACAACATGGATGGATCTCAACAGCATTGTGTTATGTGAAATAAGCCAGGTACAAAAAACTTCTTTAGAAAAGGCAAAATTATGTGAAACAAAACAGAGAGAGTGGTTGGTTGCCAGGGGCAGGATTTGTGGAGTGGAATAGGCTGAAAAATGGCCCAAGGAACTTTTGGGGGTGATAGAAATGTTCTATATCTTGATTGTAGTAAAGAATACACAACTTCATACTTCATCCAAACTCAGAGATTTATAAATTTAAAGCTGGCGAATTTTATGGCATATAAATTATACTTCAATAAGGTTGTCTTTTAAAAGTCAATTATACTTCTGGGCGGGCCGCGGTGGCTCAGCGGGCAAAGTGCTTGCCTGCTATGCCGGAGGACCTCGGTTCGATTCCCGGCCCCAGCCCATGTAACAAAAAACGGAAATACAAAATACAATAAAACAAGAAAATGTTTAAAGATGTTTCCCTTTCTTCCTTCCTTCCTTCCTTCTATCCTTCCTTCCTTCTCTCTGTCTTTCCTTTAAAAAAAAAAAAAAAGTCAATTATACTTCTATACATGACAACAATATTTTATAATGTAAAATTTTAAAGAGGATACCATTTATAATTCCATAAAAACCCCTGCAGCACTTCAAAATAAATTTAACAAAATATATGAAAGACCTCACAGAGAAAAATATACAACTGTTTTGAGAGACATCGAAGAATACCTAATTAAATTAAGCAACATTTCATGTTTATATTTTGGGGGTAAAAAAGCGAAAGGATGTGGATAGCTTCTAACAGCTGAGAATAACCCCCGGCCAACAGGCAGCAAAAAAATGAGAACCTCATGGAAACCAATGCTGCTAACCCGAATGAGCTTGGAAGCAGATTCATCTCCAGAGCCTTGCCCTGATTTTGGCCTTCTGAAACTCTAAACAAGGACTCCACTGAGTTTTGTTATACCTGGATTTCTGACCTATAGAAACTGAGATAATAATTTCATGTCATTTAAAGCTGCTATGTTTGTGAAAATTTATCACAGCAACAATGGAAAATTTGTCCACCCAACTAATCCCTATCCAGACCTTGTTCTCTGGTAATTTGTACCCAGATACTTTAACAAAATATAACATCAGAAGTCCAGAAATGGTTACCAAAGAAACTAATTTCATTTACACAGTCATAAGTCTAGACAAAAACAAATAAAGTGTGATTCTTTAATTGGCAATTAGATGAACATTGAACGTTAGAACTGCAAATAGTGTTTTTTTATAAAAATATTAATAAGAATTATATTTTTGAAAAAATTAAATTAAAAATTCCACATTTATTTAAACAATTTTTATTGATACTCCCAATTGTTCCTCAATATCCATGTACAACTCGTTGTGAATATCATGCTGATTTATGAGAACTTCTGGAACAACATATTGTAAAACAAAGAGAAGGTAGGAAATGGATGCTGGGAATACATTTAGGCAAGAATCTATGACATTCATGCTCCCTGAAAGGAAAGATTTGACAAAGCTTACCTAAAGTGTATGTACTCAAATCCTCCTTGCATTCAACAGAAGTATTTATCTCTGACATAAGTTGAGGAAAGCCCACAAAACATCATGGCACTCAGATACAGTTGTCTTGTATTTTGAGGAAACAAGGCAAGAGATATGGAACAGCATTTCCCTGGGACCTGGATGGTGGTACTCACAAGAGCTGATGTTTCAGATAATGGGGCACAAAGTGCCAAGGCTGAGCACTGGATTCCTTATGAGAGAGGTGCCCATGTGCTATTTAATAAGTTTTATTTTGGTGTGTTTTTCATCTGTTGGGCCCAAAAAGGCACAGGTCTTTGTATAGGGACCCCTCCTGTCGATTTTAGGGAGGATATCTTTCATAAAGATTTCAGTTGAATATCAAAGATGCTTTTCCCCTTGACTGTCTTCTTGAAGAGCATACCATTGTCAAGTTAGATAAACACTGGCTTAGTTTGCTAAAGTTGCCAAAATGCAATATACCAGAAATGGGGTGGATTTTACAATAGGGATTTATTAGCTTACACGCTTACAATTCTGAGGCCATGCAAAATGTCCAAATCAAGCCATCTCGATTATACTTTCTCCCCAAAGACCAGCTACCAGTGATCCTCAGTTCCTCTAGCACATGGCAAGGTACATGACCAGTGTCTGCTGATTCTTTTCTCTCAGGTTTTACTGCTTTCAGCTTCTGGCTCTTTCTCTCTTACCTTCTCTGGCTTTTCTTTCTCAGATTTTCTGTATTTTCTCTTTCTTCTGTGTTTCCTAGCTTCTGTGTGGAAGCTCTTAGAAAAGACTCCAGTGAAAGGATTAAGACCTACCTGAGCATGTCTCAACTGAAAAAACAATCAAAAGGTCCCACCTACAACAGGTTTACACCCAAAGAAATGTATTAGCTTTAAGAGCATGATCTTTTTAGGGGACATACAGCTTCAAACTCTCACAAGCATCTTTGCTTTATATTTGCATACTTGAGACATACACACACGTTCTATGCAGACTCTTTGTTCTCAAAATCAAAATATGTTCAGTGGTTTTCTCCTAATGTAATCAAAGTTTGCATTATTTTGTGGTGTCAAGAGGTAAAGCTCTATCAATCAATGAAAGCCAATTGCAATATTCCTTCTAGTGCCTAATTACAAATAGAAATAGTGCCTAGAAAAAAGCTTAAATTTGTAGCAGAATCATAAAACTTGAATAAAAGATCCATTAGAAAAATATATCTTCAGATTATGATAAATGCTTCACGTATCACTTTTATTGCCAGAGTCAAATGATTACCAGATGGTTTTAGCACTTAATTTGCATTCAGCACTCAAGTATTGAGCAGTTAACATGCCCTCGGTGCATTTTTTCTCTGGTACTTTCTAAATAGAACAAATGTGGGTTTAAATAATCTATGCTCTATTTTTCTTCTCAAATATCATACTCCAAAAGCCCTAGTCTCCAAGTTAATCTTTCTTTTCATCATGCTTTTCTTTTTTTCCTTCTTTTTCTTCCCCTCCTCCACTTCTTTTTTGAAATGAATGCTTACGATGGAGGCTTCAATTCAAAAGCCCTTCCTAAAGTGGCTGGTCCTCCAACACAGAAGTGTGAGGTATGAAGAATTTTAGAGTAATATCTTCTATATGCCAGACAGAGTCTACATATTCACAAATAGTAGTAGTAGTAATAGTAGTACTCCTTGGATATAGAGTCTCAGATTCACATTCAAGTTCAAAGAAGGAGAAGCGTGGTATTATGGAAAGAACATGAGCTTTACAACCAGAAATCCTTGGTTTGAGCCTCAGTTCTACCACTTGCTAGTTTTGCGACATCAAAAAGTTTAATTGAATTCTCTGAAAATCAGGCTTCACTGGTAAAATGTGGATAATTAACACATGTATTTTAGAAGTCAAAGGATATAAATCCCATAGCCTTGCCCATGGTGGACACTTAAAAAATATTGTTTCCTTTTCCTAATTGTTATTAAACTGCTATCACATAGCAGGATCTGTGCTATACACTTTCATGTTGTTTCTGACTGAATTCACATTTTATACCCTCTGTGCAGAGGGCTTCAGAGGGAGGCTAATGTAGGTATCCATCATGGAAATGAGACGTTGGTGAAGGGGTAGAGTGAGGTTGCGATCAGCTGGTTGTTCTGCTTGCCAGATGTTGGCATATATTTGAACTTAGCCTTGGAAAAGAAACTCATAATCAAGGATGGGAAACAATGGCCTCTTACTTTCAGAAAGAATCTCAGGTGTATATGATAGATTTGCCTTAAAATAGGAATTAGCTAAAGTGTTTCATGTCCGTATAGGGCAATTAACTTAGGGTAAATGAGAAAGGAAAATTTTGAGTAAGAAGTCACATGATGTCACTAACAGTATCTTACCTCCTGTCCCAGAAAGAATTAATTTATTGTTCCTAATATAGGGAGCTATGTTTAAAAATGTAAAAACGAAAACTTAAATAAGAGTTGAAACAGTGGAGGCATTGTAGAAACAGAGAGCAAGGACCTCCGTTTAAGAATCAAAGAAAGGGTTGGCACAGAGGAGCCCATTTCCCAGTCTCAGTAAGAGAAACTGTTGGAGCAAAAAGAAGTGGGGAGGATCACACAAGCACAGGAGGAGTGATGACAGTTTGACAACTGCAAGAGTGGACTAAAGCCTAAGCCTTGCATAACCAGCAGGAGCAAGGTCATCTCAGCTGTTATTCCAGCCACTCAGAAGCAGCACAGGAGCCCCAGCAAAGACCAGGAAGCAATCCTACCAACAAGTGGACATAAAAGTCCACCAGGGAGAGATCAAGATGGTGGAGTGAGGGTAGGCTGGTTTCACCCCTGCTCCATGGGTAAACAAGAACGGGAACAGTAAAAGTGACCAGGACTGCAGTCCTAGCAGGTGAGTGATCAAAGACGGTCTTCAGCGTTTTGTGGAGCCATCCTAGTAAAGAGAGGCAGGGAGACCAGGATGGGAAAGCAGGGCAAGTCTGTAAGGCTGCACCTGCCAGCAGGTAGGTGATCAAAGAGGGTCTTCAGCATTTTGTGGAGCCGTCCTAGTAGAGAGAGGCAGGGAGACCAGGATGGAAAAGCAGGGCAAGTCTGTAAGGCTGCATCTGCCAGAGGCGGGTGACAGCATGTGGGGAAGTATGGACCCAAAGGAGTGGACCATCCCTTCACTCCAGCCTGCCCCAGCAGCCAGCTGGGTAGAACTACTCATGTGTCTCTGGAGTCAGCAACACCCATATGGATCCCAGGGATGCACACAACTGCCCACCATAAGGGGCCACACCTGCCAGACACTGGGACCAATCACTTCACCAGGTATAATAAGTGGCCATGTCATTGGGTGCTGTGAGCAGCGATTTTGCCAGGCATGAGGTACTAGGATCAGCTCCCTGCCAGGCGCTATGATAAGCTGCCACATATTCCATGCACACACTATTTTGCACAGCAGCCACCACAGTCGGTGGGAAAGGTAGGCCTGAGGAGAGGTGGTGGCTCATGAGTGCCATATGCTGGGAAGAAGCAGTAAGTGCAGTCTGGCAAACTCCCTAGCTGCCTAGGTTTTTGTTTTGTTTTGTTTTGTTTTTTTAATTTTTATTTTTTCTCTTTTTCTTTTCATTGGGCACCAGTCTGAGTTCATTCTCAATATATCTTGGAATGACTCCTGACTTTTGGGCCTACTATTGCTGATGTGTTGCTGTGTTACTTTTATTTATTTCTTTTTTTGGTCTTTTTTATTCTTTTTTTTTTTAGATGAGGAGGGTACATGAGTCAGGAGTCAAGCCCAGGTCTCCTGTATGGTGGGCAGGCATTCTGCCAATGAACTACCCATACATCACTGCCTAGTTAATAGACCCTCAAGTAGAACTGCACCCCCTATATGAGATACGATCCTTTGCTTGGCAGGGAATTACTAACAAACCAAGTGCAAAAGGGGACTTTCGATGCAAACCTAATTAAACACAAAACTTTAGATGAGTGAAGGAAACCAACTTGCAAAATAACCTTATTAAGATAATCAAATACCCTGACCAAAATAGAAAATCAGAAAGCGTGTGAAGATCCAGGCAGAAATTGACCAGATAAATGATCAAATCAAAACACCAGAGGAATCACAGAATATGGAACAATTACTCAAAGATATTTAGAAAGAAATAAAGGACATCAAGAAGACACTAGAAAAGCATAAAGAAGAACTTGAAAGATTACATAGAAAAATAACAAATCTCACAGAGATGAAAGATATTGTAGTCCAAATTAGAAATATACTAGAGATACACTGTGGGAAAATGACCAAAGATCAGAATGCTTCCATAATGCAGATGAAAGTGTGGACCTTGGAACACCAGGTCCTGCCAGGGTGGAACACTGTCCTGGCAAGCACATGATTGTTTGCAGAAGGAAGTATTTGAACCTTGTATGGCATGCCTGAGATTAATGCTGATGTGGCAGTTCAGTGAAAAACAACTTACTAAGAACCTTGAAAGATACTTTCTGTTTTGAAGCTTCTCAATAAATATGATGAGGAACTCAGCGCTGAGGCTCTTGTCCTTTAAGACATGAATCCCCTGCTCTCATCTTAAAAGACTCTTTTGTGTGAGTGTCTTTATTTTTCAGATTCGTGGTGCCTTCCTTGGCCCCTCGTGGTGATCTGGTCTCAGCAATACACAACAGCAGATTCAAAGAAATTCGAAGAAATTCGAAGTTCTCACATGAACTTCAAAGACATGAATATTGTACAAAGAGTCAGTAATAAAGGGATATGGGGGGAAACTACTAATATACTATGGTTTATAGTTAACAGGAAGACAGCAACACCGCCACAGCAATACCAGGGGTAAATGATTGGGGTGGGGGACAAAAGATTAGGAGAGGTTTTGATTTGATATTTGGTGAGGACAATATGTTCTGCTAAATAAACCAGAAACAAAAGAACAAATACACCATGGTCTTTCTCAGAAAACACTTATAAGAAGAAAATTGAACCTAGGTTGCAAGTTCTTATGGCAGCCATACTTAGTCTGAAGTTGTAAGTGTATTTCTAGATTCTGAGATATAGAGCTATTTGTGTATAAGCTGGTATTTCCCTGGAACTCTGAGTACCTCTGTGACATCTAAGATACAGAGCTGGAGCTCTGAAGCTCTGAAAATCAGCATTGCTACATACAATCGCAGTTAAAGTAACCAAAAAAGATATCAGGCTTCAATTAGAGATAAAAATGAAGCTGATTTGATTGGAACTAAGGTAAATCAGTACACAAGGCAAACATTGATAGTGTATAAACTCTAGAGCTTCACTTACTATATGAGATCAAAGACAGAGAGATTTATTGTGTCTAGAACCTACATTTACTGTAATACACAACCTAAATCAACCTATCTGTACAGCTCACTTAAATAACCCAAACACATGGAGATCAGTGTGGGAATGAGATCTTATAATTCTATGTAGGTTAATATAATACCTGGATACAACCCAAACTATGGGAGGCCGATAATTAAAAAGTATTGATAGTGTCCCCTGAGGGACTGGAGAAAAAAAATAGAACTGTTAAACTTTCCCATTTGGGAAAACCCTGGTGCTCTCTCAAACAATGGAGACTCCCAAGAAAATAGACCAAGCCGTTGATTTTGAGGCTTGCCGTTATGAAACTTACTTCTGTAGCAGAGAAACTAAGAATACCTATAATTATGCCTAGGAGTTGCTTCCAGGAAACCTCTGTAGTTGCTCAGATGTGACCTCTCTCTCTCTATAACCCAACTCTGCAGGTAAAATCATTATCTTCTCCCCTATGGGGGACATGCCATCCAGGAGTTAAAGTCTCCCTGGCAACATTGGACATGATTCCCAGGGATGAGTCTGGTCCTGGCACCATGGGATTGATAATGCCTTCCAGACCAAAAGGGGGAAAAGAGAGGTAACAAAACAAGGTATTGGTGGCTAGGAGAGCTCAAATAGTGTCAAGAAGCTATTCTGGAGGCTATGCTTACACAAGCTTTCAGTTAAATATTGCTAATTGCCATGGCTTGCCAAATCCCAACAACATCATGCCTATCTATTAACCCTAAAGAACACCTAGGGTTCTGAGATTCTACAAAAATTTCATACATTAAGCTTAGTTTTTGAAACCCATTATCTCTAGATGGTTCCTTGGCTAAATAAGCCCTGAAACCCAGAGGGGCCAGCCTCTCCAAGAATATCAACTAATTCCATCCCCCTATCTTATATTGTTGATACCCTTTTCCACATGTAAAAGTTAGAATAACCATAGCCCTAACACCCTTATGTGGGAGAAGGATCAAAAGAGAAGAATGAGTTATAACAGAGAAGATAGCATTTGACAGCTGCGTATGACTGCCGAATCACTATATTGATGTCTCTTTTAGTCTCCTGTATTTTGGAGCAGCTAAAAGGAAAAACCTGAAACCATGGAACGGTAATCCATAACAAATTATGAAATCTATTATGGAGCTGTTTGTTGGAATGTACTTTCAACATTATTGCTTTTTCTTTCTTTTTTGTATATGTGTTACATTTCACCAAAAAAATGTTAAAAAAAAAAAAAAGTCTACTGGGAGAGGGCATGCTCCACTTCAGGACACTGTTAGGAGGAGAAAGAACTTCTGCTGATCTGCGATCCAGGGAGCTCACTAATGGAGACTTCACAAGAACCTCTTCCCCTCCCACCTCCATTGATTATCTTCATTTAATAAGTTGGCCAGATGATTATGGGACAGCATCCATTCCAGAAGAATATATGAATTAGATATTATATATATTAACATAATAAATAATTCCTATTTTAACAGGTAAACATTGGGCAATGAATACATCAGACACCTTGCTGGGTGTAAAAGATGCAAATTTAAATGGATAAAGAGACAATAATCTCTAACAGTATAAAGTACTAAATAAAATGTAACAGATGGAGAAGAGGAAATGCAGAATAGTGCGTCTCAAGCTTTCAAGTGGACTCTGGCGTTAGCATCTGTACAGATTTCAAAAGAATAAAATATTTGCATATCCGTTTAATAATCACTTAAATTTTTTCTTGACCTGACAACACCATACACGTACTAAATATTGAGGCTGCCTAGCCCCTTTTTCCCACTAGCCTGCAAAACTCTAGTAGACAGGCTTAATCCATAGCATTGGACCATGTGCTATGCTGGCTGTGAATTACCATCTTGAGATCTTCCTTCTCTTCATCATGGGTATTCCCTTTGCCTTTCTCTGATGTGGGATTCCTTGTTTTCTTGACTCCATGTCTTGCTCTTTTATTGTTCAAAACTCACATGTCCTCGATAAGCTTTGTAAGGAATGGCGCATTAGAGGTAAGTACTTTGATACATTTCATGTCAGAAAATATGTTCTTTTTACCTCCCCATTTAATTGATAGCTTGGCTGAGAACAGAATTCTAGATTGGAAATAAATTTCTCCTTTAAATTTTGAGGCATTGCTCTTTTGTTTTCTAGTTTCCATTGATAGATCCAATGCCATTTTGATACTCCTTTGTATGAAACCTGTATAGACTTTTTAGGATCCTCTCCTTATTTTAGCCACATTTTTCCATAGTAAAGCTTATGGGAGCAAGAAGCTCCACCTACAGTTAAAAAGAAGCTTTATCACATGTTGAGAGCTTACAATTAGATTTCAATACCCCCTTATTAAATTTGAATGGTCAATAATCATCAAAGGTCACTGGAGAATAACATTTAAAAATGAATGACAGGGCAGTGTGACAGTGGCTCAGTGGTAGAATTCTTGCCTGCCATGCTGGAGACCAGAGTTTGATTCCTGGTGCCTGCCTATGCAAAAAATAAAAAATAAAAATAAATGAATAAATAAAGTAAAATTAATGACAGGGGATGCAAGGGTAGTTCAGTGGTAGAATTCGCACCTGCCATGAGGGGGACCCAGGTTTGATTCCTGATCCATGCAATTGCCAAAAAACAGAATTCAACAAATGGTGCTGCAACAACAGGATACTCACATGGAAAAATAATGAAATGTGACCCCACCATGCAGCATACAATAAAAAAGAATGACAGATCCTAAGTTAAACCATGGACTAGAGCTAATAATACAATTATAAAAAATGTGCTAACATCTGAGAGCCAAGAATGACAGGAATTAAGCATCTGACCTGCACACCCGGCCTCCTCTCACTTCGCTTTCATGGCTTTCCCTCCTTCTGCCCTGATTGCTGCACAGAACACCTTCCACCATGACCACCTCAGCAAGTTTCCACTTGAACAAAGGCATCAAGCAGGTATACGTGGGTCTGCACCAGGGCAAGAAAGTCCAAGCCGTGTATATCTGGATCGATGGCACTGGAGAAGTACTGCACTATAAGACATGTACTCTGGACAGTGAAGCTAAGTGTATAGAAGAGTTGCCCAAGTGGAATTTGATGACTCTACTACTTTTCAGTCTGAAAGTTCCAATAGTGGCATGTATCTCAACCTTGTTGTATTTCAGTACCGTTGCCACAAGGACATCAATAATCTGGTGTTCTGTGAAGATTTCAAGTGCAATTGAAAGCCTGCAGAGACCAATTTAAAGCAGCCCTGTAAATAAACAGTGGGCACGGTGAGCAACCAGCACCCTTGGTTTGGAATGGAGCAGGAATATTCCTGATGGGGACAGATGGACACCTCACCTCTTAGGCTGGCCTTTCAATGGCTTTCCTGGGGCCCCGAGGCCCATATTACTGTGGTGCGGGAGCAGACAAAGCCTATGGCAGAGACATTGTGGAGGCCCACTACCAGGCCTGCTTGTCCGCCAGCATCAAGATCGCTGCAACAAATGTGGAGGTCATGCCCGTCCAGTGGCATCCGCATTCCCCAGACTGTTGGCCAGGAGAAGAAGGGTTACTTTGAAGACCGCCAACACTCTGCCAACTGTGACCCCTCTGCAGTGCCAGAAGCCCTCATATGCGTGTGTCTTCTCAATGAGACCTGCAATGAGCCCTTCCATTACAAGGGTTAGACCTCCAGTCATCACACCCCTCCCAGTTCTTCATCTCACTCCCACTTTTCTTCTCTCCCAATTGTCCTACTAAATGTAACTCAAAGGGCAGAGTATCAAGTATTTTATTCCTCGTGCCCAATTAATAACTGTTGCTTTTGTGAGCCAGGGAAGAGGGATCAAGTTTTTAAACTCTTCACACCCACCCCATGTCCCTTTTGATCCTATCACAGAAGCTTTGAAAGAATGAGGAAGAAGCACATAAATGGGGAGGGGTGGGGAGGGAAGACATAACC
Organism: Tamandua tetradactyla; assembly: GCF_023851605.1. Taxonomy (NCBI): domain Eukaryota; kingdom Metazoa; phylum Chordata; class Mammalia; order Pilosa; family Myrmecophagidae; genus Tamandua; species Tamandua tetradactyla. The sequence goes on along the minus strand of NC_135334.1, from coordinate 62,013,038 downwards.
ACTGCTTCCATTTAAATCAGGTGTGTTTGTCCAGTAGGCATAGTCCAGTCTGAACGGAAAGCATCTGCGTTTGTGAAGGGAAAGATGTTTTCTGTGAGGTTAGCTGAAGTGTAGGGGGTGGCTGGCTGGCTTTGTAGTTAGCCGAGACTATATCCTGCCCACCACCCATTGGTGGGGAAGTTCCATTTTCTAAAAACATTATAACCAACTTTCCTTTTGAAGCGGGAATTAGTAGAGAAGGAAGGACTAGGGAAATTAGGAGGAAAATGACCTTGATCTCTATGCTTCCCTCACTTGAGGCTAAATGCCCTAGCCTGAAGACAAACTTCAGAGTATTAACTGATGGATAGCTTTATGTTAAGAAGAAGAAAAAGTTCCTATTGCCTGGTCCTCCATTTATAACACAAAGCAGAGTAATATTTTCGTATTTAAATGTAAAAACAACAAAAAATTATATATATTATGTATAATTATATATATGGATATGTGGGTGGATATGCGTGTTTTCTGGAGGAGAAAACCATTGTAATTACAGGGAGGAAAATTTGATGCAAGAAGTCTATTTAGAAATAAGAATCTCCTTTTGAGTGGGGTGGGTGAGGCCCTGTTTAAAAAGTTGGCCCCTCGGGGGCCATTATTCACTCCCTACCACTTGGGGAGTTTCATTGTGCACTCCTTACCCTTCTGAAGGAGAGGGAATTGCTTCTGTAACAGGTGGAAACAGATTACTAGCAGCCGTGGTCATGTGAGCCTGTTGGCTCTGGTTTAAAAGACACACAGGGGGTTAGCAATATGAGTTGGCTGGTATATTTAAGCTTTGGGTTTCCGACAAAGGGGTATTGGGGTAATTTTCTGATGGGATTAGCATGAGGCTAAAGCAGGCCCTTTGCTATATTAAATTTTTTTAAGTGCTATCATCTATTGTAACAAATGTTCCACACCAATGCAAGGTGTCAGTAATAGGGTGGTATATGGGAATCCTATATTTTATGCATGACTGTTCTGTAAAACCACAACTTCCCTAATAAAAAACTGTTAATTTAAATTTTAAAGAAAGGAATGATAAAGGCCAAAGCAAACATAAATCAGCATACTAATAATGAAAAAGGAACTATGCAGAGAGATAAAAATCAGAAAAATCAATCATTAATATTCAGAGAGAAAAGAGAAGGCTTTGTATCCATAAAGCAAAGCTAAAAGTTATTAAATTTTAAAAAGGAACTTTCAGATAATAAAAATGTTAGAAATTTCAAAATATGATAACAAAATGAAAAACTCAGTAGAGGTTTAGGAGACAAAGTTGAGGAATCATTACAGAGAGTGGAATAAAAAGAATAAGAATAGAAAGGAGAAAAATAGATGTGAAAATTAAAAGGCTGGTCCAGTTTATTTGACATTCAAATATTGGAAGTTCTGGAGAGAGAGAATGAAGACAACAAAAATAAAGAAATCACTTCAGAAATACATTGGGAAAATTTTCCAGGAAAAACATGCATCATATTTTTAAGGTCCTGCTGACTGCCTAGAATGATGGATAAAAATAAGCCTATAACAAAGCATATCAAAAAGAAATTTCAAAGCTAAAGAAATAAAGAGATGATTCTAAAAGGTCTATACAGTTTTCATACAGAGAAGAATCAGAATGGCATTGGATCCCTCAATGGAAAATAGAAAACAACAGAGCAATGCCTTCAAAATGTAAAGGGAAATTTGTTTCCAACCTAGAATTCTATTCCAAGCCAAACTATCAATTAAATGGGGAGGTAAAATAAACATATTGTCTGACAGGAAAGGTATTAAAATATTTACCTTTAATGCACCATTCCTACAAAGCTTTATGGAGGTAAGTGAGTTTTAAACAATGAAAGGGCAAGACATGGAGTCAAGAAAACAAGAATCCCAGGTCATAGAAAGGCAAAGGGAGTGCTCATGGTAATAGAAAAGGGAGATCTCAGGATGATAATTCACAGCAGGCACAGACAGCATAGCAGAAACGTCTGGGCTAAACTTCTTTAAGAAAATAAAATAAATAAACAAATGGCTGAATGAAATAGGGATATGGAGTTCTCTGTCCCCTTCACCCAATTGTGTTATTCTTCATCTCTTCCCTTGGAGGAAAATGATCTTCTAGCATAGTAAAATAAAAGTAGTTATGGGAAGTTGCCAATATTAGCAAGAAAGAAATCAGTTTTTCTCAGAAACTCTGGACTTTTTAAAAAAAATGTGAAGATTCACAACAAAAGAGTTGAACATTTTTGGTAATCTCAGTGAAGACAAAGAAAGAAATGCAGAAAGGTAACCAATGGAAAGATATTTCCAGAAAACCACGGGAGGTCTGAAAGTGACACAAAGAGAAGCAATAAGGGAGTATCTGGTGCCATCATCTGGAATGAGAGTTGGTATATGATGAGCTGCAAATAGGATTGGCTTACTCAAAGTAATGAACTGTACCTAAGTGTTTCTAAATGGTATATGCAGATTTGTAGAGTTTAAAATAAAGGGAAAAAAGTCTCTTCCACCTGTAAATTGAGTATTTTTAGTCTGGATCCAACCTTAATTTCCAACCTCCTTATCACATATTCCAGAGGCACTAAACACTATAACGCTCACTGTTTTCCCAGATGCATCACAAACACTCAGCTGCCTCTAAAACTCAACTCCACTTCTCCTCTGTCTAAAATGCATGCCCCATCATTAGAACCTGAATTCAAAAAATTTTTGAAACCTAGATCAAACGTCAAGTCTCTTCTGAAGACTCCCCCAGTTCTCCAGTCAGAGGTTATATATATCCCTTCTTTTTCTGAATACCCATAGTCCTCAATTTGTTGTCATTATCACTGATTACATTTAGTTGGTTATTTCTTCCAACAATAAATCCTGTAAGTTGCTGAGTTATTTACAAAGCACTTTTAGATCCAATAGCGCTTTACTCTTCCGCTTCGTAAAAATGTGATTACTCTCATTTAATAGATGGGGAAGGTAACTCAGCAACGACAGATGGTTGCCTAAGGCCACATAGCTAATGCATGGCAGACTTGGATTTAAACCAGATTCTTGGGCCCCAAATAATTAGTAACTTATCTGCCTTACAGATAAGTGTGTGCATGTCTTATCCTCCCTACTAGACTGTAAAGTCTTTGAGAAAAGGTCATGAATCTGAGTTTTCTCTGCAGCTACTTGATGAAATTTGATGATTTGGCTGATGAAACTGAAGATCCTAAGAAACTTAATAGTCCAAAGAGGATTGATTTAAGAAGGCACTTTCATGATTTCTTGATTTCATTACCACATCAAAGCTGCTTCCAAAGCCAGTGTGAACATCCAGCAAATAGATGAAACTGCAGAGCCTCAAGTACATTAGGCCTCTAGATGTGTTCTTAATGTTGTTCAAAGGCACTGAGAGAGACTACACTGTTTCTGAAGGGGGAGAGTAGAAGAGAAGTCTTTGATGTTACAGGTTCTCCTTTATAGATAATTATCATTCAAGGAGAAATTATATAGCAACAAGCATATATCAAGCCCTGTATTCTTGCATAAAAAATTACCTAAAATTTAGTAGCTTAAAACTACTTCATGAGGTCAGTGATTTGGGCATGGCTTAGTGACTTGGTGTCCTTCATAAGGCTGCAATCAAGATCTTAGCCAGGACTAAGGTCTCATGCCAAGGCTCAACTGGAGAACACTTACTTCCAAGATCCCTCAATTGACTTTCTGTGGTGCTCAGGTCCTCAATGTCTGCTGGCCAGAGCCCTCTAGAGGGCTACCCCAAAAAATGGCACCTTGCTTGCCCAGAATGAAAACTGAAAGAATGAAAGAGGGAGGGCAAAATGAAAATCACAGTCTTTATAACTTAATCTTGGCAGTGACATCACTGCACTTTTGCCATATTCCATTCATTGGAATCAAGTCACTAGATCCAGTCTATTCTCATGGGAGGAGATTATACAGGGAAACACAAACAGGGATGATTGAGGATTATTTTAGAAGCTGCCTATCACTGTCTCTGAGTTCAGTAGTGTAAATACATGATCCCATTTGGTCTCCCCAGCATCTTATGTGGTATGTGTAAAGTTCTCAGCTTTAGGAGTGAGGAAATTAAGACTCATAAAGAATAAGTAGCTTATTATATACCATACAACTGGTAAGAGTAGAGTAGAAATTTAAGTACAACACTAATTTCAAAGCCAGCTAGTTGTAGACAGAATATAATGTTCCTCTATTCAACCAGTACAATCCTGGTTTATACTGTTATCCCAGTACAATTATTAACTGCGCACACCTTTACTTTCAAAACAGTCCAAGTGTGAGTGATAAATTATATGGTCATCCTAATTGTAGATATTCAAAAGAGGGTGAAGTTTAAAAGACAAGCTCTTCCTGGACCCCTTGGGTGAGACTTACATGGAATGCAATCCATGATCCAGTAATCCTGATTACTTGAACTGAATCAAATTGATTTCTCAATGATACTGAATTGAAACATTTAGAAAATTTCAATAGAGATATTACATAATAAAATAGATGGTACCAGCAGAGAGACAAAGGAAAGACTGAATCATTCATTCATTCTTTCTACAAATATCTTTCTACAAACACCCACATAGAGCCAAATGCCAAGGCGATATTATGTGTTTCCTCCCTCAAGGTACATGATATCTTGCAAAAATTTAGGATTCTATAACACAGATTATTCATTCAATGAACCTACATGATGGTTAGGTTCTGGGGTCAACTTGGCCAAATGATGATGCCCAGTTGTCTGGTCAGGCAAGCACTGGCCTTACCGTTGCTGCAAGGATATTTTGTGGCTGGTTGATAAACTGGAAGGCTGGTGTATTAAATCTTCAGTCAGTTGATTGTATCTGTGGCTGATTACATCTGCAATCAACTAAGGTGTGTGTCCCACAATGATATAATCCAATCAGTTGGTGGCTTTTAAGGAAGAAGAGAGACCCTTACACTGCTTCTTCATCCAGCGGGCCTCTCCTGCGGAGTTTATCCAGATCCTTCATTGCAGCCACCAGCTTCACAGCTTGCTCTACAGATTTTGAACTCTTCCATTCCCATAGCTGCATGAGACATCTTTATAAATCGCAGATATACAGATCTCTCCTGTTGGTTCTGTTTCTCCAGAGAACCCTAACTTACCTCCATACCTTTGCGTCCCTTTGTCTGAAATCCCTCACTCTAAACTTCCACCCATCTAATGGGTTCCTAATTATCTTTTTTTTTTTTTTCGGTCTCTCAAAGTGGTTAATAAAAAATAGTTGGGTATAACATGAAGTTTATAGTTCAGAGCAAGAAAACATGTTGAACATGCTATTGAAAAGAAGGGCTGTTTCATGTTGAACTTTCTTTTCAAGTGTCAGTCTTTGTTTCTTCATCACAACCTTCTTTTTTTCACCTACTTTCCAGGACTTTTCTTCTGGGCCTACATTTGTTCTGCCTCCTGTGCCAGCCCCGGCCTTTCAGGCCTCAGCCAGTCTCTCCCTTGCTTTCTTCATTTTCCATGCCTGCTTCCTGACATCCTCATAAGTTACCTTTTGTCTGCTGAGGGCCTCTGACAGACTCTGACAACCTCTGTGTAATCTGCAGAATTGCCAGTGGGTGGGCTCAGGGCTGGTATAAAGATTCCTGGCAATAACATGGCCCAGGCACTCAGTGAGACCACTGGTGCAATTATTTCTAAGGCATCTGGGAAGTCCAGGGTACTTAAAGGTTATCCTGTGCTGCTGCATGCCTGGAATTCTTCCACTCTCCTGCACAAACACAGCTTCTAAGGCTTCTACAACGTCTCCCATCACCTGTGCCTGACAACATTACCAGAATGGGAAGTAATTTTAGTAACAGGCCTCAGGAATATGCAGCAGGTCATTCTTACAGGGAGTTCAGAACTTAAACCAAGCTTCTGCTTGGCCTCAGTTACAGGGTGCTATTGCTTCCTCTGTGAAGTCTGGGGCATCATGTTGTTTGGGGCCTCCCCTGGAAAGGCTGGTTTGGAAAACCTATTAAGGCAGTATCCCTTATTGCAGCCGAGTTGTCTGTTTCCATTGCAGTCCTGAGATACAGAAAGCTTGACTTCTGCCGAAGAATGCGCCTATTTATCTTTTTTTTGTATGCTATGCAATGAGGGTCACATTTCATTCTTTTTCCATGTGAGTGTCCCATTATTGCAGCACGATTTGATGAATTTTTATTTTGGGAAGAAATCACATGTTGGGAATCAAATCCGGGTCTCCGGCATGGCAGGTGAGAATTCTACCACTGATCTACCCTCGCACCCCCTCCTAACTATCTTTTAAAACTTAATTGAACAGGGTGCACAGGTAGTTCAGTGGTAGAAGGCTCGTCCTTCATGCGGGAGACCCGAGTTTGATTCCCAGACCATGTATCGCGCCCCCACCGCAAAAAAAACAAAACTCTGTTGAAGTACCATCTCCTCTGATGACTCTTCAATGACCCTTTCCCTAAACCTCCCATAAAGTGGATCATCCCCTCCTTTGTGCCCCCACATGTCTTATCCTAATCTCTATTATGCCTATCACCCCATTCTGCAAGGATTGATTAACATATCTTTCTCCCTTACTCCCTGGACTTCAACCTCCCTTGTTATGGCTAGAACATAGCACTTGCCCAAGAAATACCTGTGTTGAACTGATCTAAGTAGATCAGTTAGTGATAAATGCTAAACATTAATCACTCTTATCAACAGCCAGTATAGACTGATTCCTACATCCAAGGCACAACCCCCTGAACTGCCCTTTCTTCCTACAAATTTAGAACCACTCAGAGTGATTGACTTAATGCTTTCATCTTTCAAGCCAGTTCTCATTTGCTGACAGTGGCTACCTGGAGTGCCAAGTAGAGAAGGATTCTGGGACTGCATCCATGTTCAAGAAGAAACAAATTGACAGTCAATTCACTATACATGAGAAAGAAGCAAGGGCAGGCAGTAAGAGCACATGGTGCATGCCATCTGTGACAGAGTGTTACCTTCTGTTACAACAACATGGAAGTATTCATTTATTTCCCCTAACAGAGAGGTGGGGGAGGAGGCATGAGGTGCTTTCCCAGCATCCTCAAGTAAAAACTTTCAGAAATGTTATAACTAGTATTTAGAAGCCCTTAAGCACAATGGGAGAGAGTATTTTTGTCGGGTTTTGTTCATTGCTGTACCACCTGACTGGCGCACAGCTAGAATAGTGCCAAATGCTCAATAAATATTTGTTGAACAAAAGAATACAGTTGACATTTTCAATACATTTTAACTAAAGTAGAATTTTTGACTACTAAAGTAGAACTCTGGAAACCTAAGCAACATTTCTCATACTGCCAGGAGTAAAAAGCAACCTGGATGTTTACCAAAAAAAACATTATGTAGGGATTTTGAGAATGCTCTGGTGCCTTTCTCATACTTTCTCTCATGTTTGAAATGTGCTTTTCCTTTCTTCACCTAGAAAATTCCTATACATGCTTTAAGGTCTGGTTCAAATGTCACCCCTCTGTGTTAGCTCCCCAGACTTTCCCAGAGTTTATACGAACTCGTCTACGTTCCTATAGCACAATGTTGACTTGTATACTCATAAAAAGCCCATGCCTCCAGCTTTAGACAGATAAAATCCTTTTAAATGAAGGCAATTCTTCTTTAAAATGGTTTTGCTTTGCTTTTCAAAAGCACAAAATGCATTAGATGTGTTCCTGAACATGATTAGGAGAAAAGAAAACCAACTAAAAGCTTTTACAAGATGCCTTTTCATCATTGCATGGCAGAGAATAAAATCATTTCTTGTTATTCCTTAGAAAGACAGCCCTTTTTTGCCTCTTGACTTCTATAGTTTTCAGTTCCCTCTGTTGTTACAAACAATGACACAGCATGTTACTGATAAAAGGAAATTATTTTTTCAAAGGAGACACTGAAGCTGTCCTTGCTAAGGTGATGCCTTCAGTTTATGAAGGTCAGTTTGTTAAGGGCAAAGTCATAAATCAATCTTCTCAAACATCTTGGGAACCATCTATCACCTATCTGTTCAGTACATGCCTAAAAACCTACATTACGACTTATGGACTTGAAGGAATATGTTCCTGACCAAACCCCCATCAACGACAAAAATAGGAGAGAAAATGGCTGCAAACTGACTAAAGCCAGCCCCTTGAGTGAATTCTCAGAATTCTAAAATTGCCATAAAAGGCACAACAGTGTAGCTGTCCAAACGAAGAATGAGAATGCTGACTTACTCAAAAATATGGAGTATTCCAATTTCTTGAATGTCTTAATTTCTTCTTTACCACTGTGTTGAAATACATATATTTCTAGGAATATATATGTAGGGATATAGATATCCCTAGGGTGTATAAAGTGTTATACTTATGATAATAATGTTCATTTTGTTTTGTTTTCATCCAAATACAACTACTCAAATTTTTGAAAATTTATGAAGGGAGTCAACCAGCCTTCCCCTATTCCTTTGCCATTATCCAAAAGATCTTGGTCACAAGACATACTAGACCTTAGTGTGGGACAAAAAGAAAAACGGAACAAGACTTAAGTAGAAAAATTCCAAAGAACTCTGTCCAAAGGAACTTGGAAAAGTAAAGTCTGATCCAAGCTGGCATTAATAAAGGGGGACTCCAATTTCATGGGGTGGGACACAGAAGCAGATGTCTATGGTCATTCATTATATTCACTGTCTCTGGATTGATTCTGAATCGAAGCTGGATAACAGTCAGTTTTGTGAGTAAATAGACTGGCAACTCCGGTTATAGGAGTTGTCAAGAGTTAGAAACCTAGGGATTTACTTTCCTAAGCATTCAAGGAACTTCATGGAAAATATTGCTAAGGAGAGAAAGATCCATTGCATAGCTAGTCCCAAAGCCTGAGTTGAAGAAAAGGCAAATGACCAATAGACATGCCCATATCCAACTCTTATTCTAAGCACAATATTGACTAGGATGAGGACAACAAGATCAAGTCCAAACCCCACCTACATTTATTGAGGGAAATTCCAGCCCACCACCAAACTTGGTGCTCATCGCCTCACCCCAAGGAGGAGCACCATCAGTACCTGCACCCTAGCTGTGCTAGAGCAGTAAGAGTCTTGTCTCCTGACCCTCTAATCCCACCTAAGGTCCCTCTGGCAGGTGAATCTACTAACTCCACCCGTTGAGTCTGACAAAATGGTATCATAAATTGATTTAATTGAATATGTATCAGTACCTTTCATTCAGGAAGTGTCATGGTCAGGCTCATATGTCAACTTGGCCAGATGGTGGTACCTGCTTGTCTGGTTGGGCAAGTGCTGGCCTGTTTGTTGCTATGAGGACATTTCATAGAATTAAATCATGATCATGTCAGCTATATCCACAGCAGATTCCATTAGTAATCAGCCAAGGGGAATGTCTTCTTTAATGAGTGATGCTTCATCTAATCACTGGAAGCCTTTTAAGGAGGATTCAGAATAGACAGTCTCTCTTCCTGCTTCGGCCAGCAAACCTCTCCTGTGGAGTACATCCAGACCCTCCATCAGAATCGTCAGCTTCACAGCCTGCCCTACAGATTTTGAACTTTACATTCCCATGGTTACATGAGGCACTTTTATAAATTTCATACAAATATTTCCTGTTGACCCCATTTCTCTAGAGAACTAACTAATACAGCAAGTAATACTGAGTACCACCTTAGCTTTCAAGTTATAAAGACATGATACTTCCCTAATAGGATTTACAGACCACCTGAAAACACAAAGAGCAAAGAAATAATTGTAAAACAATTGATGAATGCAATATTAGGACATGCAGAATATTATAGATATATATCAAAGAGCTCCCTGGCCCAATCTTGTAAAGTTCAAAGAAGTCTATATAGATGAAGTACTACAAGAATACTCTCTCTTTTATTTTGTTTGCATAATTTATTTGAGTGTCTTGTTTGCTTTACCAAACACTGCACAGGAGTTAGTCAAAAGGATTATATGGCAATTTTAGCCACAAAGAATGGCATGATAAAAAAGAACATAGCCTGCATATTCTGGAACACACTGTATAAGGCAGGGAGGGAAGGAGATGAGGCCAGAGTGGCAGATAGAAGCCAGAGCATGAGGATCATGCATATCAGCAATCTTGGTCTTCTCCTCACAGGAGATGGACAGCCACCATTACAATCCATGAATTATTAGCATACCTAGTCGGAATGAAACTGAAATAAAAAAAACTTAAGACTATGTTAGGGCTTTCTTATTTTTTTACATTTAGTTTTTAATACTAAATGAGTACCATTTAGCGTGTGATCTTAGAAAATCAATTATCTTCTCTAAGACTCATTTTCTCCTTTTCTAACAGTGCAATAACACTTTAAAAAGTTTCTGTAAGGATTAATAGAGATACATTTAAATATGGTGTAATCAGAAGTCAAACCCAGTCCAAAATCAGCGTCCTTGCCAGTTGTGACTACTACCTATTCTATGAGTTTTATTACACAATGAATCCTATCAATAGAAAAGATTATGGATGAAGAACCTCTTCTTCATCATCTTGCCATATCGAATAAAAAATAAAGCAAGATCATTCTTTTCTACAATTTGATCCGAAGGTGATCTTTCTGTCCTACAGAGGGCCCAGGAAACTGCAGTGTATGGGAATTGCCTGAATGAAAAGTTACATTTAATTGGGAAATCAATGAGTAGGAAGCGGGCATCAAGGTCATAGCGACAGTATTATCCTGACCAATCTTGCTCCCTCACCCTTTCTCTAGGTCTTCCATCATCATATCACACTTGCCAATTCCTCCGTAGTCTTAATTAAGGACACAGCTATTTGCCTTCAAATAGCACAGCACTGTGAAACCTATACATCGATAAATACAGCTCAAAAGCTGTTTTCCGCACTGCTGGAGAGTTAATCGTTTCTGTGGTTAAAGCAAATGTGGTCATTCTTTACCTTTGAGAGAGACTTTCAAGGTTTCCAAGTGCCTGGAGTTTTCCTATAAAGCCAGAGTAAAGAACATCATAATTCTGGGATTTGAAGTTGTGCCTCAAAAATTCCACATTTTCAGATCCATGACTAAACAATACAAACCAGTTTTTCAGGGTCATACAGATTTGGAAAATCAATTCTCTATTTCAAAACAGATATCTTCTTTATATTAACATCATTCTTTTATTCATTTCCTCATTCAGAAAGCATTTAGTTGCATAAGAGATACATGCCAGATGCTATTACAAGCATTTGAGAGAAGATAAGAAATGGCATCTCCCCTTAAGAATAGCAGAGAAGGTATACATGCTCAAAAAAATTCAAAGCAAGCATAGTTTACAACCAAAATCTGAATTGTTCTACTACAAGATAGAGGTCAGAAAAAGCACCATAGAAAAGGTGAAACTTGGACTTAATTTCAAGATAAAAATATATTGCCTGGCATCAAGAGTGGGAATTAAGGGAAAAGAAGTCTTTCATACATATGTAGCAGAAGAATAATGGGACGAAAACATGTTGAAAACATATGACCATTCAAAAGATGGTAAGTTATTTAGTAATGGATGGCATAGAGGGTGGTACTAGAAGTAGAGGGAGAAGTAAGGCTGGGGAAGTAGGCAAGAGCCAGATTGTAGAGGAGTTCATATGGTTTATGAAAGCTATAGGGGTCATTAATGGACTTTAAGCATGATGTACTCAAATATATTTTAGAAAAATTGTCCTCACTACCAGTGTGGATGATAAATTAGAAGGAGAGAGATTGAAGGAAGGAAGATCAATTAAGAGGCAAATCCAATAGCCTAAGAAAAAGACCAGAAGGTCTAAACTGACATTGTAGCATAAGAATATAGATGAGCAGACAGGTGCAAAATGAGGATCACATAATTCCAAAGGCATTGCTGTGGGAAGGTAGATAATGAGGTTATTGGTTACTTCTTTCTAAGAATAGCTGAGTACAGCCTTAGAAATTAATAAGATGGAAATTCCATTAAATTCATCTCATTTTTATTGGAAATCCAGATTGTGTCACCATGATAGGCCATGCTTCATGCTATGCAAGATGAATGAGACCACATTTCTGCCGCAAATCACGGTGGAAACACATAAGTGGAGTGACAATGAAAACCAGTGGCTTTACTGGTACTAGATGAACTACAAAGAAAAAATAATACCATCCCCCGTTTCCTTACATTACTTTTCTTTTCTCTGTTGCTTTTTATCCATTTCTCCCCATTCTCACCTAGAATGTAAGCTCTATGAAAGCAAAGGATTTATCTGTTTGATTCACTGCCATATTCCGAGCACTTACAACAATAGGGTTTGACATATAATAGATGCCCATTAAGGATTTAATGAATAAATGAATTAATTTATCCTGATCAGGACGTATTGTGTAGATTTATGCATTTAATTCTGTAAATTTCTCTTATTCCTTTCAAGATTATTTCTATACTATTATATTATCTCCATCTGATACTCCTATTATGCTGAAATTTCTGGCTTCCATGTCTCTTCCATATAAACTTCTTTTTATATTTCCATCTCTTTTCCTTTCTGTGCTGCAAATGGAAAATTTTCTCAGAGTTATCTTCAAAATCATTATTTCTCGCTCATCTTTCAACTGAGTGCTTTATTATAATGACCATATTTCTTATATCTGTACTATCACTTTGGTTCAGTTTCAAATCCATCTGTGATTTTTCAAATTAGCCTGTTTGTGGCTCAGTTTCTATTCTCCCTTGATCTTTTATTTTTTTACTATTTTAAATTTAGTTATTTTAAGGTCTCTTTTTGATGATTCTCTCATTTGTGTTTTTCAAAGTGATGTTTATTTCAGCCACTGGGGTTTTTTCTTCTGCTGATTTCCCTAATCGCAATTTATTCCTTTGTGTGGTTTTTAATATTTGATTGTAAGCTTATCTTCAACAGCATGTTGGGAGTTCTGTTGCTCTGAAAACGTCCCTCCTAAGATTTATTTCATTTGCCTCTGATTGCCTCAGTGGTCTACACTGGTTCTAGACTAGTTTTTATGTTAACTATTTGGCTTGGCATTCATATCACCTGAGTACTGTGAAGTCCGATCCTACAAATGTGAGTGATGTAGATTTAGGTTCTGATTTCTCATTGATGACTTTGTGCACCAGATACAGCCCAGAAAAGACTGCTAACTTTCCTTCTGCATCCCAGGACAGGAAGGCCAGTTTTTTATCATCCATATTCTGGAGATAGGCAGACTTTATGGCTCCTGCCTTTACACAGGTAGTTGAGCTAAGTATGAAATATAAAGCCTTGAATATCTACCTGATACCAATATCAGAAAATTCTCACCTCCCATCCCCAGTCGTCAAGTTCTATATGATATTATAATAGCCATATAAAACTTTGCAGCTTTAAGTCCACTAACGGCTCTGAGTCTCCCTTTGTTTTGGCATCTGGATATTTTCTGTCCTTGGTTTGTTCTTCATCTACATATGCAAACAAACAAACAAAAAACTTTATTTCATTTTATCCAACATTATCTTCTGTTGAAGTAGGAAGATGAGTCATTCTGTTTCATCTCAGTTTACCATATTCATGACTCTATAATCTTGAAGCAAGTAATTGTAGCTTGAAATTTTCATTGTAACACTGAGTTTTTGCAAAGCCCAATCTGAGTTGTGCAAGTTGTAAGAACTCATATCCGCTCCCCTTAATTAAATCTTTTGCTGATATATCCATGGATGATGTATTCATTTCTGGATACCAAAGTTGGGAAGGGAAATTGACAATCTGATACACTTCTGAAAGAGATCAAACATGATGAGCAGTCTAGAAACTCTGCCATGATAGGAGTGTTTGAATAATGGGAATGGCTGTTTAGCCTTAAGAAGAGGAGACTTGAGGGCACTGGAGCACTGTCACCAAATATTAGAAGGGCTTTCATTTGGAAGAAGAACTAGTTTTTTCTCATGTAGTTCTAGAGAACAGATCCAAGATTGTGTTGCAGAGAACTAGGACTCCAGTGAATGAGATCTGATGGGAATTTCTTGTATAAAAGCCTTGGACAAATCACTTCTCCCTTATTGGCCCCAGGGTTCTTGTCTGTAAAATGAGGTGGTTTAACCACATAAGTGCCAGGACCCTTCAGCTCTAACAATATTTAGTCCATTTCTCACCAAAGGTACTGAACAACCTTTTACCAGGAGTGAATCTGTGGGCACACTTGATGAATGCTCTAGATCTCCCTTTTTTCATCCCTAGTCAAAATAATTCATTGCCTTTTTTGATTCACTAGGACTACATAACTATTCCAATGCTCCATAATCTTCTTTTGGGTCAGAAATTGTGATTTTAAAATGCCTGAATTGCAGAATGGTATGGGGAAAAATTATAGGTTTTAGTGTCATACAGACCTGAGTATCAAGACCAACTTTCTCCTCCTTCTATGTCCTTAAGCACCATTTAACTTCTTGAGTATCAGCTTCCTCATAAATACAATAAAATAATAATGTCCATATTAATGAGTTTTATTATTATTAAATTGTTTAATGCCAATATAAAAATGTCTGTCATATGGAAGGTACTAAATGTTAGTGAAATCCAAAATCAAAATCAAACACTTTACATTGACAAAGGATGGAATGGTGCCTATGACAACAGGACATATTTTAATCCTTCCAGCATGTTATACCATCTTGCCTTCACACTGCAAATTATCTTCTATTCCCATCACAATTTGCATGCATTCCAAATTCTAGCAATTAATTATTTTCATACAGGCTACAGTTATCTGAATTACTCCAACACCTTGGGCATCTCTTGAAAATTATCTTTCCCTTGAATTGTTAAGCCATGGATAATCAAATCCCAGTCTCATAAATATTTGATTTAGTAAAAAACAATTGCTATTCCTCATGGTAACCAGTTTTTCTTCCAACTTATCTCTGGTCTCCTTCATTATCTCTTAGCACGGAGGGATTCCACCCTCTCATATGTTCTGTTATCACACCAGAGCTGTACTTTATGAGCGGACATCTATCCATCTATCTCCTGACAACAAGAGGATCTTAATGTGGTAAACAATACAACTGGATTCATTAAAAGTTTCTGACTCATAGCAACTCCATGAAAACTTCTGCTATTGTACTGATGTGTTTTGCTTCCTGGGCTCCTTTCTCTTGAGGATTTCACTCTGCTAAAGTTGTTCTCGTCTCTGCAAAAAAGGAAATTAAAATAATCTACACTCTACAAATATATAATAGTGTCTATAATTGAAACATGAGTAATAGAATGGAAATGTTTGAAGAGTAACCAATTGCAATAACATAGTGATTTATTAAACTTGGGTTCTGAAATCAGACCCAGTTCAATTTCAGGTTCCACCACTTGCTAGTTGTGTGACTAAGCTTCAAGTTCCACATCTGCAAAATGGGCATAGAACACTGGAATAAACAGTGAAAATAGGAATTCTCTCTAGCACAGGTGAGTGGAGCCAAAGAAATCTGTTTTTACCCTCTACTTAAATGGCCTGGGAAACAAAACTCACATTACTATATTAAAACTCAACCTTTAATTTCACAAATAAAAAATGTGATATAGACACCAGAGCTGATGATTAAACCCATGAACAGAAGCAGTAGTTGCATTATAATACAGGGTACTTCTTGAATACGTATTCTGGGCCAAGGACTCCTTTATATGTTTTATGTTCACTACTCATTTAATCTTACAAAAATCCGTGAGGGAAGTATCATATTATGTTCCTCACTTAACAGATGATGTCTTAGTCTGGGTTCCACTAGAAGCAGAGACTGAAACAAATATGCAGGTAACTTATTTGAGAAGTGATGCCAGGCAACAAAAGTGATGGAAGGAAGATGGAAAGTCAAGACAATGAGTCATTATCTAATAGACCTCCAATGTAGTAACCATCCCTGTCACTCCCCTGCTGAAGAGTCTCCATTTTCATTTCCCACTGGTCAAGGGATGCCCCATGGGGCACTAACTCTTTTGTATATCCACATTGTACAAATATGAGTGTACAGCAGGCTTCCTCAGGCTGTAAGAGGAAGCAGCTCAGTCTAACAGAGGTGCTATAGAGTGAATCTGGTAGAAGCTTGAGCAGAATTCTTTACAGTAGGTATTGTTAGAATAAGAGAAGAGGCCAAGAAGCAGCGAATGCACAAAAGCCAATAAACTAAGACTTATAAAGATCAACTTTCCCAAGATGACACAAACTGAAAAGTGAAGGAGGTGATGCTCCACTCTGTTCTTCCATTCCAGATCACCTACTCTTTCACCTGTATCATGCTATTACCTTATCCTCCAAATAGAAAAAAGGGTAAAGATACAGAAATCTGCTTATCCACATACAGTGTTCATGAATAGAAATCCCTCCATGGTCTTTCTCCTGCTTGCCTCTTTAGTGTCACCTGTCTCCACTTTCATCCTCACCACCTATGCTCCAATCATATCACAAGGTGCTTATCCTCAGAGCAGTTCAGTGGCTTATTCAAGTTCGCATAGCTGGTGAGCCCAAACTCTAAAGGGAATTCAAAGACCAGATGCTTATCAGTACTTCATACTGTCTTTCTGTTGTTTCCATTAAAACAACCTAAAATTGAATCAGTCAATCCAGAGCTTCAGGTATTTGATAGCTAGAATTATCCAAGAAATAAGCATTGCTGCAAGTTCCCAGTTATTGGAAGTAATTGTACTGACCTGGGAGGCAGGAGCCCTGGATTCTAACCCTGACTGACTTGTAACTCACTGTGCAATGCTGAGTCTTCTGGCACTCTCTTGCTCTGGACCTCAGTTCCCAGGAAATCAGGCTGAAACAAATCCTCTCCAAGGTCCCTTCCAAAAGTAGCAATGTATGCATCTAAGGCTATTATAAAAATAGAACCAAATTCTTAGCTCCATTTTCCCTTCTTATTATTTTCCTTGAGAATAAGGAAGAATCTTAGGAGTGTGTTGAACAGGCAGGCCTGATCAGATCAAGCCCCAGACTTCCGATTTGACGTGAGAGACTGTCTGTGGCACTGAAAGTGGAGACCAGTAGGATGAGTTCTGCAGAGCCTGTGGAACTGAAAATTAATCTCATAAACTTCTTTCCAAATCCTGACAGCTGTCCGATGAAAGCACATCCTCAGAACTGTCCCATTATAGAACATGTTCCCCAGGCTCAAGTATTGGTCAGCATAGGGAAAGACTAAGAGGTCACCGTCTTACAGCCCTTCATTCTACAAGCGAAGCATCTGAGGCCCAGGAAGGAATATGACTCCCTGAGGTCCTGCCATGAACCCTAGGCCTCTAACTCAAGCTGGTGCTCTTTCTATAGCATCATACCCTCTCCTTGAAGGGATAAGATTGTTGAAGGAAAAAAAAAAAGCACTGGACTAGGAGCCAAAGGAAAAAAAAGGGCTAAACTAGGAGCCTAAGACCTGAGATTGACTCCTAGTTGCTCTGCTTTCAAATTAACATTATTGATCAAGTAATGAAAGTGAAGATTACATGAAAAAAGTTATATGGAAATGCCTACGACCCAACCCTCACACATATCGGGTGTTTAATAAATATCTTTTGAATCTGAATCTCTCAAGGGAGTACAGCAAGATTTGTCTAAGGCATTTCATATGAACTTATACAAAGTTAGATTGGTATAGAAATAGAAGAAATTTTTTTATTTTTCAGTAGTAAAACAAAGACCTTCTTCAGATAGGATTGCCACGTGTGAAAGACGTTACTACTTTCCAACTCATGGAAAAGTTGCAGTAATATTTATGCTCTTAAACTACCAATGCATGCACTTTTTGCATCCAGACTCTGAGCCCTGGACATAAGCATTCATCTTGACTTGAAAATAAATCCATTTTACTTAAACTGACAGGAAAGACCCAGTGCACAGCAAATATACTGAAATAAATAGTTTAAGTGTTGCCTATCACTTGCTGAATATAGCTGCCTGAGCCAACCTATCTGCAGAAATAACTCAAATTGCCCATGAAGTAAGAAAACTGTGCTTAAAATACTCTTAAATATTTTAAGGAACCCAAACAAAATACATTGATGCTACAGTAAAGCTTTATTCCTTCGAGGCTTCTGAAAAAAACAAAACTATGAAAATACGTACTAACCTCTCAAAGGGTATAAAAAAAGAACTAGCACTTACTGATGCCTGAATATGAAGGACCCTGCTAAATATTTAATGTATATCATCTCATTTGATTCTCCCTTTATTCATATATTGTCCCCATTTCAGAGAGTTTGTCAAATTTCCCTCAGGACACCCACTTGTAAATAATGAATCCAGAATCAAATACCTTCCCACAATCAACACTTTAGAAAACACACATTTCACATGACCACAGGATATACCTTTCTAATTATTCAGATTTTAAAGCCAGAGCAAAGCAGAGATCTCAGCCCTTAGACCAACATCTTTGAGAGTTTAGGAGTCCATTGGATAATTTGGATTTTGTTTCTTTCTCTGCAATAAAAAGGTAATAATACCCTGCTATGTAAAGAACATTTCAAAGCATTTTCACAATTATGAATGACATTGCTAAAATTTAAATCCAAGTTTTCTGACTCCAATTCCAGGTCTTTTCCCACCAAAGCCTGTATCAATAGAATGTAAAGCAGAATTGAGGCAGCAGATGGATGACAATATAATCTTCTGAAAACAGGTATCTCTTATTTACTGAGTAAATTTCCAGAGAATAAGACAATTACAACAGTATCCCCTGCAGAACAAGGCTATCATAGAAGCTGGTGACATGATGGGATAATGATCAATTGTTTTCTAATTTTTTCATTTATAAAATAAATGTTAGCCACTTGATGAAATCATCTCAGTCATAAACAGAAGCAAAAAAAATATATACCATATTTATTGAGTCAAAAAATTTTTTTTTAATCTAGTAGTAATACTTGGTACCAAAAGGGGAGAACTACCCTTAAAGAAAATTTCAAAATGCAAAAACATTCATTGCAATGCCATTTACAACAGTAAAATATTAAAAATAACTTACAAATCCAACAATAGACTAATTCAATTAACTGATCTATGGTACACCAAACAGATGGCTTTTTATGTAATTGTTAAATATAATAAATTCTAAGCACTAGCTAGTTAAAGGATATACTAAATTTAAAAAGAAAAAATGCTACGTAGTGCAAAAATAGCATGTACATATAAGCAAAGTGTGGAAGACAAGATTAAAATGGCAGCTATTAATTTGTAAGTGTGACAGGATTATAGATGGGGTATTTTCCTCTTCATTTTTAAAATTTCTAACATACTTATTATAATATAAATTTCAAATAGAAATTAGCATTACTCCAAACTGACTTTCTTTTTGTCAAATACCAGAGAGAGACAAGACATTTACCATCTCTTGGGGGAATCAGAGATTTGTTTAAGCACTGTGTTAAAAGTTCCTGTGATTGATCTTTGTCATTCAATTCAATGTCACCTAAATTTACAGATCTCCTTTGCTTCACGGTAATGTAGATAAATAAGAATCATGTTAGACTATTGACATTATCTTGGCATCTGTGCATATCAGCACTTTGGGTGTTTGATTAACACATAATCCAGGCTTGGGAAAGCTCAGGCATGGTATAAGAAGTCATTGCTCCTCTTTTCTAAACTTCATGGCTTAGAAAGTTCATTGGGCTCAGAATAGAAAGACATGAAATCTATTCAACCCTGACTCTATAATACACAAGTTAGGTGAATTGCTAAAACCCTGCAAGCCTAGTCCCTCACCGCCTCTAGCCTCTCTCACTTTGCAGAGCTATAATGAGACATAAATTCTCTGAGGGACAAATGCATACTATGCAGAGCTTTAGAAAGGGTCACTCAACACAGGAATAGCCTTTCAGGTGCTGCTCAAATAATAAAACCTGCCATTTATTCAATGCTGTCCACAGGCCAGTCACTGTGATTAGCACTTTACATGCATCATTTATTCATTTATTTTAAAACTGCTTATTGTGCAATCACCATGTAACAGATGATAGTCTAGGTAAATAAATACATCAGTCAACAGAATAATTTCCTGTCCTCATGAAGCTCATATTCCTGTGGAGCAAGATGGGCAATAAAGAGCAAATATAACAAATAAGTAAATGTTATGGTATATTAGAAGATTATAAGATCTGGGTGAAAAAATAAGAAGACTAGAAAAAGAGGTCTTATGGACAAGGAAAGGGGACAGCAGAAATTGAGCTGCAATTTTAAATAGGGTGGCCTGCATGACATTGGAGCACAGATCTGGAGAAGAATGCACCGGTTGTGTAGATAACTGGGGGAAGAGTACCTCGGGCAGAGGAAATAGTCAGGGCAAAGACCCTAAGGTCAGAGCATGCTCGACATGTATGGCATAAGGTAAGGGGGGGGGCCACGGTGGCTCAGCAGGCAGGAATGCTTGCCTGCAATGCCAGAGGACCTGAGTTCAATTCCCGGTGCCTGCCCACGTCAAAAAAAAAAAATAAGGGGGTGTGTTCAAGATGGTGGCACAGTGAGGTGTGGAATTTAGTTCATCCTCCAGAGCAGCTAGTAAAGAGTCAGAAACAGTACAGAACAACTGCTGCATTACATCAATGACCATATACACAGCATACACCAGTCTGGACCAGGTGGAATGGCTGAGATGCCGCACAAAACTGTAAGTCCCCCCAAGCTGTGGAGGCCAGCACCCCTCCCTTATTGGCATGGCAGGCTGGATCGCTGAGGGGAAAGGAAACAGACTTTGTTAGTAGCAAGGGCTTAGCTCAACCAAGCAACAAGCACAGATCATTTAACAAATTCTGACTACTGTAAACAGGCCCCCAGCACAGATAAACCTGGAGTAAGCACTAACAGAACCAGGAGATTTTGCCCAATCCCCAACCCCCAACTCCTGAAGAGAGAATGTAGGGGATGATGGGAAAAAAACAGAGGCTTTTTGAGTTGGACAGCCCAAAATATTGGAAAATGGCTGGCCCCCAAAAAAGCAGGCACACAGAGCCTGGAGATATATGGAGCCACATACCAACTTAAGCTCTTAATTGGCAAAACAGAGGAACAGGGGTAAATCTCTGAAAAAGCTTTTTGTCTTTTTTTAAACTCTTTAAACAGCTCATTAAATAGAATTGGAAGCACTCTCAGGCTCCAGGACTGCCCCAGACAAGGGCAGAACTAAGCTTGTCTGAGTAACTAGCCAGGTGATAGGGGTTAATTCCCGAAAGGGTGTATGTTCCCCAAGAAAAGACAGACAGGGCTCAGCTGAAGTGGAATCCTCCTTCAGGGAATTAAGCCCCAGGGGCTGGAAAATAGAAGCAATCAAAGCCATCCTACTACCTCACCTGTTTCAGTAAGGCCCAAGTCTGCTGAAATTGAAGGCATCACATCACTTTAATCTGGTGGGAAGCCATGAGCAGACAAGCACCACATGCTGGGCAGGATAGGAAGAGCACAAAGTCAAGAGGCTTCATAGGAAAGTCTGACAACCTGCTGGGTCTCACCCTCAGAGAAAACTGATGCTGGCAACTATTTTCTCCTGAGAAGTGGGCCAGTTCAGTTTGGGAAAATCTGACTGGGGCCTACAATATTTGAAGAGACCCTCATCAGAAAAAAAAGTCTTTATATAGGCAGGTCAAGAAACAGTAGAACAAGAACTGAAAAATTCTGATCAGTTAAACAGAACTTATGCTAGAGGTCTAGAATAAATTGAAGTGAATGTCAAAGAAAAGATAGAGGAAAAAAGTCATCCAGCAAGAAAACCCTAGTTAAAAAAAAGTGAAAACAACATTCAGAATAAATTAAGGAAATCAGATGCCTAGACACCAGCAAAAAAATAATGAGTCATACTAGGAAAATTGAAGATATGGTCCAGCAAAGGAATAAAACAACACTTCAGGTGAGATACAGGAGTTGAAACAACTAATTCAGGATGTTCAAACAGACATGGAAAAATCTCATCAAAAATCAAATCAATGAGTTGAGGGAGGATATAAAGAAGACATTAGGTGAACAAAAAGAACTCAAAAGTTTGAAAAAAACAAATCACAGAACTTACGAAAATGAAAGGCACTATAGAAGTGATGAAAAAAACAATGGAAATCTACAACAATAGATTTGAAGAGGAAGAAGAAAGGATTAGTGAACTAGAGGACTGGACATCTGAAATCTGACACATAAAACAAAATAAAAGGAAAAGAAAGGAAAAATATGAGCACGGTCTCAGGGAATTGAATGACAACATGAACTGCATGAATATATGTGTTGTGGGTGTTCCAGAGGGAGAAGAGAAGGAAAAAGGAGGAGCAAGAATAATGGAGGTAATGATTACTAAAAATTCCCCATCTCTTATGAAAGACATAAAATTACAGATCCAAGAAGTGCAGTGTACTCCAAACAGAATAGATCCAAATAGGCATACTCCAAGACACTACTCAGATTGTTGAAAATCAAAGACATTCCAGAACATCAACTAGTTCTATCCCCCTTCCATATTATGGACAGCCCCTTCCAACATGAAAAAGTTAGAATGGGCATAGCCAAAATACCCCTAAATATGGGAGAAAGAACAAAGGTGATAGTGGAGTTATACAGAGGTTGGGTTTAACAAAGGAATATGAATGCTAAATCATTATAATGATATTTCTTTTAGCCTCCAGTACCTTAGAGCAGCTAGAAACAAAAACCTGAAATTATGGAATTGTTACCCATACCAAACTCTGAAATCTGTTCTACAATTAATTGTCATGATGTACTTTGAAATTTATTGCTTTTATATATATGTGTGTGTGTGTGTGTGTGTGTGTATGTGTTATTTAAAGAGGAAGAGCATAGCAGAAAAGATAGGACTTAACAAATGAATATGACTGCTGAATCATTACATTGATATTTCTGTTGGTCTCCAGTGTCTTGGAGCAGCTAGAAGAAAAAACAAAAAATTGTAACTCATAGCAAACTTTAAAATCTATTCTATGACTACTTGAAATTTATTGCTTTTTTGCATATATACTATATTTCACAATAAAAAAAGTCAAAGACAAAGAACTTGTGATTAAGAGACCAGCTCTACAAGAAATACTAAAGGGACATGTTCTAGTTAGCTAGCTACCAGAATGCAATATACCAGAAACGGAGTGGCTTTTAACAAGGGGAATTTAAGAAGTTGCCGGTGTACAGTTCTAAGGTCAAGAAAATGTCCCAATCACAACAAGTTTATAGAAATGTCCAATCTAAGGCATCCATCCAGGGAAATATACCTTGGTTCAAGAAGGCCAATGAAGTTCAGCGCTTCTCTCTCAAGTGAGAAGGCATATGGCAAACACAGTCAGGGCTTCTCTCTTGGCTGGAAGGGCACGTGGCAGACATGGAGTCATCTGCTAGTTTTCTCTCCTGGCTTCCAGTTTCATGAAGCTCCCTGGGAGGGGTTTTCCTTCTCTCCTGGCTTCTGGTTCCATGAAGTTCCCTGGGAGGCATTTTCTTCATCTCCAGAGGTTGCTGGCTCATGGACTCTCTGCATCTCATGGTTACATCATTCTGCTCTCTCTGAATCTCTCATTCTCCAAAATATTTCCTCTTTTATAGGACTCCAATAAACCAATCAAGACCCACCCAAATGGGTGGGGACATGTCGTCCCTTAATTCAGTTTAACCGCCATTCTTGACTAAATCACATCATCCAGGGAGATGATTTCATTACAGTTTCAAACATACATAATTGAATAGAGATTGTTCTGCCTTTATGAATGGGATTTATATTAAAACATGGCTTTTCTTAGGGGGCATGCTTCCTTTCAAACCAGCACAGGACACTACAGGCAGATAGAAAAAGCAGAAGAGAAAAGACTATAGAAGAGTGTAGTAATAAAGGCTATTAGCAAAGGTAAAAGGAGGAAAAACATTTGCTATGATATATAAAATCCAAAAGATAAAACAGTAGAAGAAAGTACTGCCTTTACAGTAATAACATTAAATATTAAACAGCAAAGCTACTAGAGCTAATAAATGAGTACAGCAAAGTGGCAGGGTACAAATCAAAAGACACAGACTGGAAGAATGGATTAAAAAACAGGACCCATCTATATACTGTCTACAGGAAACTCATTTTAGACCCAAGGACAAAAATGGGTTTCAAGTGAAAGGTTGGGAAAATATATTTCATGCAAGCAACAATCAGAAAAGAGCAGGGGTAGCTATATTAATATCCAACAAAGTAGACTTCAAGTGTAAAACAGTTAAAAGAGACAAAGAAGGACACTATGTATTAATAAAAGGAACAATTCAACAAGAAGACATAACAATTATAAATATTTATGCACCGAGCCAGAGTGCTCCAAAATACATGAGGCAAACACTGAAAACACTGAAGGGAGAAATAGAAACCTCTACCACAAGAGTTGGAGACTTCAATTACCTGCTCTCATCAATGGACAGAATGTCTAAACATCTAGAAGATCAATAAGGAAACAAAGATTTTGCATAATACAGTAAATGAACTAGACTTAACAGACATTTACAGAACATTACACCCCACAACAGCAGAATACACATTTTTCTCAAATGCTCATGGATCATTCTCAAGTATAGACCATTTGCTGGGTCACAAAGCAAGTCTCAATAAATTTAAAAAGATTATCATCATACAAAATACTTTCTTAGATCATAATGGAATGAAGTTGGAAATCAGTAACAGGCAGAGGGACAGAAAATTCACAAACATATGGAGGTTCAACAACATACTTCTAAACAACAAGTGGGTCAAGGAAGAACTGATAATGGAATCAGTAAATATTTCAAGGCAAAATGAAAATAAAATTGCAACATATCAAAATTTATGGGATGCCGCAAAGGCAGTGCTAAGAGGAAAATTCATTGCCTTAAGTGCCTAATTAAAAAAGAAAAAAGCAAAACTCAAGAAACTAACTGTTCACTTGGAAGAATTAGAGAAAGAATAATAAACTAACCCCAAAGCAAACAAAACAAAAGAAATAACAAAGATTAGAACAGAAATAAATGAAATTGAAAACATGAAAACAATTGGGAAAATGAACAAAACCATAAGTTGTTTCTTTCAGAAAATCAATTAAATTGATTTTGTCAACCTTTAGCTAGGTTGACATAAAGAGAATGAAAGAGAGGATGCAAATAAAATCAGATATCGAAGAAGAGACATAACCACTGGGCCAACAGAAATACCAGAGGTAATGAGAGGATATTATGAGCAACTATATGCTATAAACTAGACAGCATAGATGAAATGGACAACTTCCTAGAAAGGAATGGACAATCAACATCAACTTGAGAAGAATTAGATGACCTCAACAAACAAATCACTAGTAAAGAGATTGAATCAGTCGTCAAGAAGCTCCCAAAAAAAGAAAGTCCAGACCAGATGGCTTCACATGTGAATTCTACCAAACATTCAAGAAAGAATTAGTACCAATCTTGGTCAAGCTCTTCAAAAAACTTGAAGAGGAGGGAAAGCTACCCAACTCATTCTATGAAGCCAATATCACCCTCATCTCAGTCAGGCAAAGATACTACAAAAAAATAAAATTACAGACCAAGCTTTATAATGAAATTAGGTGCAAAAATCATCAACAAAACACTTGCAACTCAAATCCAGCAGTATGTTAAAAGAATTATATACCATGACCAAGTAAGATTTATTCCAGGTATGAAAGGATGGTTCAACATAAGAAAATCAATTAATGTAATACGTCATATTAACAAATCAAGGCAGAAAAACCACATGCTCATCTCAATTGATGCAGAAAAGATATTTGACAAAAGTCAACATCGTTTCTTGATGAAAACACTTCTAAAGATAGGACTACAAGGGAACTTCCTCAACATGATAAAGGGAATATATGAAAAACCCAAAGCTAGCACTATCCTCAGTGGGGAAAGACTGAAAGCTTTCCTTGTAAGATCAGGAACAAGATAAGAATGCCAAATGTCATCACTGTTATTCAACATTGTGCTGGAAGTTCTAGCCAGAGCAATTAGATAAGGAAAAGAAATAAAAGGCAAACAAATCAGAAAGAAGCAAAACTCTCACTATTTTCAGATAACATGATACTATATGTTGAAAATCCAAAAAAAATTACAGCAAAGCTACTAGAGCTAATAAATGAGTACAGCAAAGTGGCAGGGTACAAGATTAAGGCCCAAAAATTCCATAGTGTTTCTATACACTAGTAATGAGAAATCTGAGGAGAAAATCAAGAAAAAAAATCCATTTGCAATAGCAACCAAAAGAATCAAATATTTAAGAATAAGTTTAACTAAGGATACAAAAGTCCTATACACAGAAAACTATAAGAAATTGCTAAAAATAAATCATGGAAGACCAAAATAAGTGAAGGGTATACTGTGTTCATGAATTGGAAGACTAAATATAGTTAAGATGTCAATTCTACCCAAAATGATTTATAGATTCAAAGCAACACCAATTAAAATCCTAGGAAAAACAATAATCAAATTTATTTGGAAGAGCAAGGTGCCCCACATAACTAAAAAAATCTTAAGAAAGAAAAACTCAAGTGGGTGGTCCACACTACTTGACTTTAAAGCATATTATGCTGCTACAGCACAGTACTGGCATAAGGATACATATGCTAACCAATGGAGTCAAACTGAGTGTTCTGAAATAGACTTTCTCATCTATGGACAGGTAATCTTTGATAAGGTGGTTAAGCCAACCCACCTGGAACAGAACAACCTCTTCAATAAATGGTGTTGGGGAGAACTGGATATCCATATGCAAAAGAATGAAAGAGGATCCATATCTCACACCCTATACAAAAACTAACTCAAAATGGATAAAAAACCTAGACATTAGAGCTAAGACCATAAAACTTTTAGAAGAAAATGTAGGGAAATATTGTATAAATCTTGTAATTAGAGGCAGTTTCCTAGACCTTATACCCAAAACATGAGCTTTGAAAAAAGAAATATATAAATGGAATCTCCTCAAGAAGAACAAAGGAATGTCATTATTTCAGGGTACTGAAAATAGATGGTAATTAATATTTTAAAATGTCACCTTCTGTATGAGACTAAAGCAAAAAATATTTATTAGTTACAAAATTTATATTTTGACTAGGGCATTTCCTAATATAACTTATGTAGATAGTTTGATTGAACACCATAAGTACTTGGAATCTCAGGTAGGACATGAGATTTTGCTGGTTTCTCCAGAGTGACGCCCCAATGAATCCCAGAGTGATTCGATCAGTGAGTGGAAAAGTATCTGCAAAGCCCCCTTCGGGGAGTGGTGAGAATGGGGAGAAATTCAACTTCCCCAAGTTGAATTCTTGATATTCTCACAAGCAGTATGGACAACCAAAGCTATAGGCAGAGCCCCCGGTCTTGGGGTTTGTTCATATGAAACTTAACCCCGCAAAGGATAGATCAAGCCTACTTAAAATTTAGGCCTAAGAGTCACCCCCAAGAGAGCCTCTTTTGTTGCTCAGATATGGCCCCTCTCTCCAGCCAACACAAGGAGCAGTCTCACCACCCTACCCCTCTCTACGTGGGACATGACTCCCAGGGGTGTGGACCTTTCTGGCAACGTGGGACAGAGATCTTGGAATGAACGGAGACTCAACATCAAGGGATTGATAAAAAAAACCTAGAATGAGCTGAGACTTAGCATCAAGGGATTGAGAAAACCTTCTTGGTCAAAAGGGGGAAGAGTGAAATGAGACAAAGTGTCAATGGCTGAGAAATTCCAGAGTCGAGAGGTTATCCTGGAGGTTATTCTTATGCATCAAGTAGACATCATCTTGTTATTCAAGATGTAATGGAGAGGCTGGAGGGAACGGCCTGAAAATGTAGAGCTGTATTCCAGTAGCCATGTTTCTTGAGGATGATTGAATAATGATACAACTGTCACAATGTGACTGTGTGATTGTGAAAATCTTGTGTCTGATACTCCTTTTATCTACCTTGTCAACAAAGGAGTAGAACATATGGAATAAAAATAAATAATAGGGGGAAAAAATGCTAAAATAAATTTAGTTTGAAATGCTAGTGATAAATGAAAGCAAGGGGTAAGGGTTATGGTAGGTATAATCTTTTATTTTTTCTTTCCTGTGTTCGTTTTATTTCTTTTTCTATTGTCTTTTTATTTCTTTTTCTGATTAATGCAAATGTTCTAAGAAATGATGAATATGCAACTAAGTGATGATATTGTGAGTTACTGATTATGTATGTTGTTTTATTTTGTTTCTTTATTTTTTAATTAATAAATAAATTTTTAAAAAATGGGATCTCCTCAAAATTAAACACTTTTGTGCATCAAAGAACTTTGTCAGGATAGTAAAAAAGCAGTCTACAGAATCGGAGACAATATTTGGAAACCACCAATCAGATAAGGATTTAGTATCCAGAATATATAAAGAGATCCTTCAACTCAACCACAAAAAGACAAACAACCCAATTTAAAAATGGAGAAAAGATATGAACTTACACCTCTCCTAAGAGGAAATGCAAATGGCTAAAAGGCACATGAAAAGATGCTCAACTTCACTAGATATTAGGGAAATGCAAATCAAAACAACAATTAGATATCCTCTGACACCCACTAGAATGGCCAATATCAAAAAAAAAAAAACAGAAAATGACAAGTGCTGGAGTGGATGTAGAGAAAGAGGCACACTTATCCACTGCTGGTGGGAATGTAAAATGTACAACTGCTCTGGAAGGCAGTATATAACTGCCATATGATCCAGCAATCCCATTATTAGGTATATATTCAGAGGACCTCTATATACCCATGTTTATAGCAACATTATTTACGATTGCCAAGAGATGGAAACAGCCCAAATGCCCATCAATGGACGAGTGGCTAAACAAGCTATGGTATATACATACGTTGGAATATTATACAGCTGTAAGACAGAATAAAGTCATGAAGCATGTAATAATGTGGATGAACTTTGAGGATATTATGCTGAGTGAAATTAGCCAGAAACAAAAGGACAAATACCATATGGTCTCACTAATATGATCGAACATTAATGAGTGAACTTTGAGAGTTGAAGTTAAGAACACAGGTTATCAGGAGATAAAAACAGGGTAGAGATTGGGCATTTGGTGTGAAGGAATACAGATTGTACAACAGGACTGATTATAAGAATTCAGAAATGGATAGCACAATATTACCTGATTGTAGCACAATAATATAAATAAGTACACTGAGAGAAGCTGAATGTGAATATATTTGAGGGCCAAGGCTGGGGGAACATATGAAACCAGAAGGAAAGATAGAGGATAAAGACCTGAGAAAGTAAAACTTAGAAATGCCTAGAGTGGACAATGATGGTGATTAAATGTACAAATAAAAAAAAATTTGCATGAGGGAGAACTAATGAATGTCAACATTGCAAGGCATTGAAAATGGATGGTATAGAGGAAAAAGTCAATCAATGCAAGCTAGGGTCTATAGTCAGCAGTAACATTGTAATATGCTTCCAATGAATGTAACAAAGGCATTATGCCAAAACTAAATGTCAACAGGTTGGGGGTATGGGGAAGGGGTATGGATTCTTTGTCCAAGAAAAGGAAATGTCTTCATATAGATTATGGTAGTGAAGGCATGTCTATTACTTAGGTTGGATTTTATGATGTGTGACTAAAACTGTTCAAAAATGAACAGAGAGAAGTGCTAGAGAAAATGTAGAGAACAAAATATACCTATTCACTGGTTGGTAGGGAAACTGAGAGTTGCAGCCCCTTGGAGGGCAGTGTGGTGTTTTCACAGGAGGCTAAGGGTGGGGTTGCCATATGATCTTGCAACCTTGAGGAACTGAGTGTGGGGACACAAATGGACATTTTCACACTGGTGTTTATGGAGGCTTCTATACTAAGAAATAGGGAGCCAGTAAGGGTTTGATCACAGGAGTGACACGATCTGACCCACATTTTAACATGATCATTCTCGTTAGTGAGTTGAGATTAAACCATGATGGGCATGAATAGAACCAGGGAAACCAATTAGGAAGATATTGTAAAAATTACAATGTTAGCTTGAACCAGGAAAGCAGCAGAGGGATCAGTAAGAAGGGATTGGATTCTGTGTTTATTTTGAAAGTGAGGCAAGTAGAATTTGCTGATGGATTGAATATGGGATATAAGAGAAAGAGAGGGAGACGGTAAGGCTCCTGGCCTGAGAAGTTGGAAGGATCCAAATGCCATTATCTGATATGAAAAAAACTGAGAATGGAGTTGTTTGTCATGATAATCCTCACCCTGAACTTATGATGTAGGTAATGTCATCTGCATTTTATAGATAAGAAAACTGTCACTTACAAGATTAAGTGACTTGCCCAGTCACACAATTTTTCAGCAAGAGAACCAGGATTTAAATACTCCAAAGCCCAAGCACTTAACTACTGCACATTGGTGCTTTGCAGAAGAGAAAACCAGAGCATCCAAGTTTTCTCATCAATGGTCACATGATCAGAATCTCGTAAATGTGGAGCTACATAAATATTTTTCTGACAATTAGTAGTGAATGGTAAGGAGTTTCTAGGACTGACCATTACATGAGTCAATTGTCTGGACAGACTTGATTCACTCTTATATATCTTTTTGTCAGTGAGCCTCCTCAGTGCCCCTAGTTTCATGATATGACACTCAGACTGTTACATGAGTCATGTCCATGAACATGAGTCATGTTCAGCTTCAATTACAGTGACTTATAGTTCTTTACATGCTGGACCAATACCTGGGAGTAGTCCTTACTTGGCTGGTTCCTATCACAACTAATCTGGGACATATTTTTAAAATAAAGATTCCAAACTCTGCCCTACCTACAGAAGTAGACTCTCCTGGGCTGGAATCAGGGACTTTGTGTTTTCACAATTGATTCTTCTGCAGTAAGGCAGATGCCAGTTGGTTAACTGGTGCTTAAGGTAGTAGGGCACTACTAGCTTCCACTTCAGATGTGATAACTAATTAAGTTTAAAAGTCTCACTAGTCAAAGTGAGGTTTCTGAGTAGCAGCATTAGCATCACCTGGGAGCTTGTTAGACCTGCAGACTCTCAAGTCCCACATCAGACCTATTTCATCAGAACTTGCATTTTAACAAGATTTCTGGGTGATTCGTAAGTGCATTTTGAGTTTGAAAAGCATTGGAACATATTTACCAATAAATCCTGAGTGGACCCTACCCAGGGTCAGGTGGGTTACAGATGGCTCACTGGCTTCTTGTTGGGCAGGTGAGACTTTAAAATAATAACTATTATCTAGGTACTGCTCAGTTGATACTAGGGTGGGTGCTTTACGTACATTGTTTCTTTTTTTTTTTTGCATGGGAAGGCACTGGGAAATGAACCCTTAAACTCTTTTTTTTTTTTTACATGGGCAGGCACCAGGAATTGAACCCGGGTCCACTGGCATCGCAGGCAAACATTCCTGTCTGCTGAGCCACCGTGGCCCACCCAACATACATTGTCTTAATACAACAACTCTACGAACTGGATAGTATCTCCATCTTACAGGTAAGAAAACCAAAGCTCAAAGAGTTATCATATATCACCAATGGTCATTCAGTGTTTAAACAGCAGAGCTGGGAGATGAACCCAAGTCTATATACATCCAAAGCACATGCTCATTCCTCAATATATCTCGCTTAAAATGAAGAGAAATTGAAGGCTTAAACACAATTAGGAAGACTGATTTGGGCAATCAGGTGAAAAATGGAGTTTTCTGTCCAAGAATGTCTGTAGGGAGAATCAGAACATGTCACTGAATCAGGCTTGTTCGCCCACATCTTAATCACATTAGATACCTGCCATTACATTTTTACAAGACAGCAGGACCTGCTACTCTCTGTTGCACACATAGTGTGGCATCTGGCATCTGAATGGCTCTTGGGATGGTATAGCCCGTGTTTTACATTAGGTGGGAGGCACCCTGCACTACTTGAGGCAGTTATAATTCTGTAATGAGTAAACTGTTCCCTTGGAATAAACTGTTCACCCATGTGTGGTAAACAAAATCAGAACAGTTGCTGCAGGGTGAGCCAAACCATGCCATCTATGTGCCATCAAGTTCGCTGGAATGTTGCAGGTAGGAACAATAATCATAGCAGACTCTGGTTGAGTACCTTGGTATCTACAAGAGGAACATTACATTTTTTATTTCAATTGACTCTAAGCAAAGTCCCACAAGTTAGATATTTTACAGATGAGAAAACAGATTCAGAAAGATTGATGACTTATCCAAGACCAACAGCTAGCAAATGGCAAAGCATGTACTCAAGCCCACATCTACTATTTTATGTCCTTTATTTGTGTAGTCCAAGTCCATGGGTGTGAAACAATTCAAGTGTAGAGCCTCAGAGCTACAGCAGCCAGGGAGAATTTTATACAGAAACAGAGGAAATCATTGGGGAAATATTTTTTTGATGGACCAGAATCCAGACATGACTTTTTAAGGAAAAAAAAGTTTTGGTTCTCAATGGCCACGGGACATCCCTTTCCTCTCCACTTCCTGGGGTCTTAACAATGAGCTAGTTCAACTGGAGAGAAGGACAGAGGACTTCACTGATCACATGAATGGTAGGCAAGCTCCCTAGCTAAACTCAGGAGGCTCCTGGGGCTCCAAAAGTTCCTTTGTTCATAGAAAACTATGTGGTCCCTTACCCGCACCTGAATCCACCTTGCCTATAAATATGTAAAACTGTTACAACATTCTTCTACCATAGTGCTTTTCACAGCTTTGTCCCACCCAGTAACCAAAGCACACCTCACTATATAACAACTATGAGTACTTGGGCTTCCTGTGTACTCTGCTACTCCTCTATTTGTAGGTTTTTCTCAGTAAATCTTCTCATAGCTGAAACACCAAGTATCATTAGTGGTGTAGGTTACTATGCATCATGTAGGAAGGCAGCATCCAATGGAGGGACATTCATTCCAGTGTTACAGATTTTGGGAAGCAGGGAGAGAATTTAATTAGGCCTCCATAGGTAGAAAACCTCAGCCCTGGATATAGAGGCAAGAAATAAGACTGTTGGGGTGGTCACTGACTGGATAGATGTGGAAGCTTTAGGGCAATGGGTGTATACTTAAAGGTCATCTAAGGGATAACAATGGTCAAAATGTGAACATTTTACTTGTTTGGAAGTCTTTGAGCCATAAGAAGCAGAAGCAGCAGCAATAGATTATCTCAGAGACAATAGATTATTCTGAAGACAGACAGGCAGGGCATCCTACCCCACTGCTGCCCTAAAAGAGTCAAGAAAACTAACATGGTTGTTGCCTCCCTTGGAAACATAGAGCACACACCCAAAAGGCAAAGCAGAACAGAACCCCTATATAATTCTATTAGGACCACTGAGTCAACCCCTCTTGATTTGAAATAGTTATTGTGTGGTGTATCTAACAGGCGCCTGAGGAAAATATCATCATAAGAAGTGTGGTAGTGTTCAAAAGTAGAATTAGACTGCCTCCAGTGTGGTTTTCACAAGTCTCCAAACCAGAGCAGTTTTTAGATGTTTGAAAGGCTAGTTTGCATGAAGGGATACGATATCAACATTCTTGAATGAAGCTGAATGATCTTCTTCAGGGGAATTATCATAAGATCCTAACTAAAGAAAAAAATTGTCTGGCTTGAGTAAGAATAATAGGGAAAGCATTCCTGTCTTGAACTAGGTACTTAGAATTGTGCATACATGCCCCATCAACACAATTTTTCAGAAGCAGATGGTGTAACTGGAGAACACTCTGACATAGCTTATTCTAACGGCATGGTTGTATGAGAATGCTGGAATCTCATCAGATGAGAACGCCAGATAATATGTCTTTGACCCCCGAGAGTGCTGGATGAATTGATATAAGCAGGCTCCTCCAATTGGACAAATGGACAATGGCCTTGATTTTGCTCCTGAACTCTCGAAAAAAAGTATAGTCTGTTTCATCCTTAAAAGGGGATTATAGACCTCAACTGGTAACTTCCTTCTTTCTACTATGGGTATGATTGAACAGTACCAAACAACTCTCCCAGACAGTGGCTTGCAATGTAAACTCATCACAATGTTGGAATACACATTCCCTTATCAAATCCAGCTGCAAGAGGCCCTATTGAAACCCCATTCCTAAGTATTGCCATTAAAAACCGCTCTGTCCTAGCACCATTTGGAGCTAAGAGAGTGAATTCAATAAGATGCCAAGGACCAGGAGGTAGAATAAGCTGATAGCATCTCCTGAGCTCTAAAGCTTCTTCTTCCTAACAAGGCCACTTCCTCAACCAGATGATGACCAGCCACCCTAATTTGCCCAGGACTGAGGAATTTCACAGGATTCAGGGCTTTGCCAAAACTGGGATAGTCCCAGAAAACCAAAAAGGTTGTTCACCCAATCAACCAGGGTGTACTATATTGTAACAACATATAGATGTCTTCTAGCTACCTGGTCTCTATACATATGGAACATTTTGGGAGTAGAGGTGGTCCTATTCTTTACTCTAGCCATGGCGCATTGCTCAGCTATGCTCAGCCTATACACATATCCCTTTGGGGTATTGAAAGCATGGGGAATTGTATGTACTTTGTTATAGTTCTGCTTGTAAATTTTTTCCTAGGAAGATTGGTTCTATATTTTCCCTACATGGCACTAGTATATATATGCACATCATATTGCACACTGTTTTCCTGACAAAGGAACAGGCTTCTTGGATTCTAACTATAGTGCAATCAGAAGGCAAAATACAGAGCCAGAAGGCAGAAAGCAGGATGAGACAGAAAGTTTCAGGTCTACACAAATTCAGAGAAAATCCACTCACCAAATAGACACGGTTCTGTTTGCTAGCTGCCAAAATGCAATACACCAGAAATGGAATGGCTTTTAAAAGGGGGAATTTAATAAATTGTTAATTTACAGTTCTAAGGCTGAGAAAATGTTCCAGTTACAACAAATCTATAGAAGTGTCCAATCAAAGTCACCCAGGGAAAGATACCTTGGTTCAAGAAGACCGAAGAAGTACAGGGTTTCTCTCTCAAGTGAGAAGGCACATGGTGAACACAGTCACAGTTTCTCTCAGCTGGAAGGGCACATGGTGAACACAGCATCATCTACTAGCTTTCTCTCCTGGCTTCCTGTTTCATGAAGCTCCCCGGGAGGCATTTTCCTTCTTCATCTCCAAGGTCGCTGGCTTGTGGACTCTCTACTTCTCGTGGCTATGTCGTTCTCTGTTCTTTCTGAATCTCTCGTTCTCCAAAATGTTCTCTCTATTATAGACTCCAGTAAACCAATCAAGACCCATCCAAATGGGTGGAGACACATCTCCCCTAATCCAGGTTAACAACCACTCTTGATTGGGTTACATCTCCAGGGAGATGATCTAATTACATACAGTATTGAATAGGGATTATTCTGCCTCTATGAAATGGGATTTTGTTTAAAATATGGCTTTTCTAGGGTACATACACATTTTTTCAAACGAGCACAGACATAGATCTGAAAAACTGAGCAAGAATATAGAAAGCCAGCTCACAAACAAGTATAGTTTGACCCACCCATAGTTTGGTTTTACTTTAATTGATTTTTGAAATGTGTAAGAGGCTGAGAAAGAGTTCTTCAGATCATCACGGGTCTCAAGCCCCACTGCCGCACTCTTGACCACTGCACTCATTTACTACTGATTGCAGATGGAAAAGTATGCTGTGAAAACTGTTTAAAAAGCTGAAATAGAGCTCCAACTTCAGTTAGAGATATGAAGGAAGTAGATCTGTTTAGAACAAGTAAATCAGACTAACGGGTAAAGGATGATATTCATTGGATTTAAAAAAATTTTTTTAATTGTGAAATATAACATATATACAAAAAAGCAATACGTTTCCAAGTACATTTTAACTAGAATTACTGATATTCTTGAAAACACTGGGGACTACCAATTTATTAGGCCAAACTCTTGATTTTGGAGCTTAACCCTTTGAAACTTATTCATGTAAAGGAGAAGCTAAGCCTACTTATAATGAGCCTAAGAGTCACCCACAGAGAACCTCTTTTGTTGGTCAGATGTGGCCTCTCTCTCGAAGCCAGCTAAGAAGATTAACCCATCGCCCTCCCTGCTACACGGACATGACTCCCAGGGGTGTAAATCTCCCTGGCAACAATGAACATGACTCCTGGGAATGAACCTGGACTCAGCATCATGGGATTGAGAAAACCTTCTTGACAAAAGGGAGAAGTGAAAGGAAACAAAATAAAGTTTCAGTGACTGAGAGATTTCAAATAGAATCTAGAGGTCATTCTGAAGGTTATTCTTACACATTATTTAGATATTCCTTTTTAGTTTTTAGTATATTTGAATATCTAGAAAGAAATACCTGAAACTGTTGAACTGTATTCCAGCAGCCTTGATTCTTGAAGACAATTGTATAACTTATATAGCTTTTACAGTTTGACCATGTGTCATGGTCAGGTTTATGTGTCAACTTGGCCTGATGGTGGTGCCTGGTCATCTAGTTGGGCAAGTGCTGGCTTTGTTGCTAAGAGGTCATTTCATGGACTTAAATCATGATTATGTCAGCTGCATCTACAGCTGACTGCATTCATAATCAGCTAAGGGGAGTGTCTTCTGCAATGAGTGACATTTAATCTAATCACTGGAAGGCTTTTAAGGAGGATTCAGGAGAGACAATCTACCTCTTCTTTCTTTGGCCAGTGAGCCTATCCTGTGGAGTTCATCCAGACTCTTTGGAGTCACCAGCTTCACAGTCTGCCCTATGGATTTTGGACTCTTCCATTCCCAAGGTTCCCAAGCCAGTCTCTCTTGAGAGTTCCTTCATAGGAGTTCTCAGAGGACCTTCATAGGACTTCCCAGCTTGCAGCCTGCCCTATAGACCTTGGACTCTACGTTCCCACAGTTACATGAGACACTTTTATAAATTTTATATTCAGATATCTCCTGCTGATTCTGTTTCTCTAGAGAACTTTAATTAATATACCATGTGATTGTGAAACCTTGTGGCTGACACTCCTTTTATCCAGTGTATGGACAGATGAGTGAAAAAATGAGGAAAATAAATAAACAAATAATCAGAGGAGATAAAGGGTATGAGATGTTTTGGGTGTTTTTTTTCTTATATGTATTTTTTGGCGTAATAAGCATGTTCAAAAATTGGTTGTGGTAAGGTTCCATGTGCTAGGATAATTTTCCAGAAACCTACAACCTCCAGATGGGTCCTTGGACCAGATAAGTTCTGAAATGCAGAGGGGCCAGCCTCTCCAGAACATCAACTAGTTCCATCCCCCTATCCCATATTATTGACAGCCCCTTCTAACATGAAAAACATGAATGGGAATAGCCCAAAACCCCTAAAGAGTAGTAGAAAGATCAAAAGTGATGGTGAAATTATAGAGAGAAGGTAGGGTCTAACAAACGAGTATGATTACTGAATCATTATATTGATATTTCTTTTAGTCCCCAGTATCTTAGAGCAGCTAGAAGTAAAAACTTAAAATTGTGGAATTGTAACTCATACCAAACTCTGAAATCTGCTCTACAACTAATTGTTACGATGTGCTTCGAAATTTATTTCTTTTGTGTATTTATGTCATTTTGCACACAAAAAGTCAATTGTAATGATAAATGCACAGCTATATGATGATACTGTGCAGCTCTGATTGTACACTTTGGATGATTACATACTATGTGAGTATATAATATATATCAATAAAAAATAAATGATTTTTAAAAATTCATATGCAACAAATCCAGTATGCATTTTAATGTTTATTTCTTGAATTTAGGGTAAATGAGCTTTTCAGACTTTTTAAAAATTTCATTATGTTGCTCATCTTATTTTCAGTTGGCATAATTGCAGTATTTAACAATTTATCTTGAGACAGTAATGGTGTTAAATAAGTTTTCATTAATGTTAGCTTCCTAAAATGTTTTCTCAAGGCCCCCTCCTTTAATGTATTTCAGCAGTGTTTTCAAGCTTTCGTTACAAATAATGTACCTCCTTGGTTCAATTTCTTCCTAAGTATTTTATTTTGATGCTATTATAGAAGAAATTGTTTTATTATTTCCTATTCAGATTATCTGTGATTATGGTATAGAAACAACATATTTTTGTACATACACATATATATATTGATTGTGGTAATGAATGTACAACTATATGATGATACTGCAAACCACTTATTGTACACTTTGGATGATTAGTATGGTATGCGAATATATATTAATAAAACTGCATTAAAAAAAAAGAAAAAAAAGAAGTATGGTGTGGAGTCATAGGCACTCCCCAGAGAACAAAAGAAATCTTTAGTTAAGATTGTAGAAGGAGGCTTAGTACACCAAGTTCAGCACCAATTAAATGGAAAACCTAGAAGGCGTCGAGGAAAGAGTTAAAATGCTGCTCCATGACTGCTCTGGATGTCACCACTTCAGGCCAACATTCATGCCTGTCTTCATGCTTCCTGATCACCTGACACCAGTCTACCCTGCTCACTGCCTTCCAGTGCCATCCCACACACCACTGTCTTCCTCTTCTTCCCATCACCCATGCCCAGAAAATGGCAGTACAAGTACCCAATAATTACTTATTAAATTAAGCAATTTATTCATTGATTTAAAACTTTAATGGCTCTCCCATCACTATGACCGTGATTTACAATATTCTTTTATCATTTGGAAGTAAATAGAGTTCACTGGTTGAATTGGGGGAAGGGGAGCCTGGAATCCTTTCCCAGCAGGTACTCCATCACCCCTCCTCTTCTAGCTTGGCCTTTAAGCAGGAGTAGGAGCTGGGAGACGCCACAAAAATGATCTGAAACCCACTTACACACAAGATTGAAGATGAATTCTCAGGCTTTTCAAAAATTTAGCTCCACATAACTTCTCCCCATGCTCTCTAGCATGAACTTTCTCCTTCAGAGGGTTCAGAATTCTCTGAGCTTGCCCTACTCCTTCTCATCTCTTCCTGTAATCATCTCTCCACCTAGCATGCTCTTTGTCTTCCTTTCCATCTATCTAAACCTGACCTATCCTACAAAGTTTAGCTCAAGCTCATCTCCTTCCCTCTCCCCAACAAATTAGATCAATTCTGATTTTTCCTTTTAGGAAAATCATGGTAGTTAGTATCTGTGTTGCCATTTAGGCATATTCAATATTTAGTCTAGCATGTCTATCTTTTATGCATGTATCTTGCATTTATAAGTGAACCTATCATCTCCTAGAGAAAAGGGATCATATCTCACATTTTCACACAGTATCTGGCACATGGCATTTGTTTTGCATGTGACCAGAGACATATGTTCATTAGAGCTACAGGTCCTTTAGGATCAAAACAGAGGAGTCTTATAGTCCAGTCTTTCCTCATCACCAGAGGGTCATGCTTCTAGATGGGACGGGGGTTGTTATTATGGTGTTTCTAGTTTGTGGCTCAGCCACTATAAAAGGCAGGGATTAATAGATGGATTTCTCTGGGGTTTGGAATCAGACAAGACCTACTGATTACCAAGACTATATTTTCTGTCT
Source organism: Tamandua tetradactyla (assembly GCF_023851605.1). NCBI lineage: Eukaryota > Metazoa > Chordata > Mammalia > Pilosa > Myrmecophagidae > Tamandua > Tamandua tetradactyla. Next base: position 61,973,584 of record NC_135334.1, on the reverse strand, counting down.
TGGATTTATCCCATCATTTTTTCCATCTAAAGTGCTTTGAGCTGGAACTAGAAGAACTCTGATGACTGAAAGGCCTCTAGGATATCTGTTAATAACATTAGTAATCCAACAGTGCAATGTATAAGATGTTAGAATTTTATGCCAGGACACCAAGTGTAGCAAACACTGTCAATACTCCATCCATATCCTCTCAGATCCCATTACTAGTCACATTCCATGCCAAATTGAGTCACAAGAGCCAGTAACAGAATCTTGTTGGAAAACTATCCTCAGGCTAATGGAACCCACTTGGGCTGCCCATGCACAGGCTAGAAATGCCTAAATTTAACAACCCACCAGGGAGTGAGACAGGCATGGGCAGCATTTAACCAATGGCTATAACTAACCTAGCTCCCTGTGCCATTAACTAGGATAAATTCTGATGTTTTGACTATTATCCAGAGTTTGCTCCATGGAATTAAGCAACAACTGCCCCTTATGATAACTGACTCAGTAATTCACCATTTAGTAAATGACTTCTCTTTCCCCATACCTCTTGACCTCTAGTCTTCTAGTTTCCTTCCATCTTCCAATAAACTGACTGCATTCTAATCCTTGGCTCAAGGCCTGACTCTGAAGAACACAAACCAAGGTACCAAAGCTGTCAACCTAAAAAAAAAAAGGAGTCATAAGAGATAGACCTAGGTTAATATAAAAGTCCTGAGATAATGTAGTCAAATATCCTATTCCTCCAGTGCCCAGGTTGCTCTGTGAGCATCAGGGATAATCGTTTTTAAACACTTCTCTTTTTACTTTCCCTTTAAGGAAAATTTCCCTTCATGTATGCCCTGCTAGTCCCTGAGCAGCAAGACTAGGTAAGAAGAGAACATAATCAAGGAAAGGAAATGCCTGCCGATTCCAGTATTATAGGGACTCTTTTTCCCCTCTCTTCTCCTCGCTGAATACTTCTCATCCTTAAAGTCTCAACTTACCACATGACACATCATCCAGGAGGTTTTCTCTGATCCCTTCTTTCTTCTTCCTCTTGCTTATACAGTACTCTTTATTTTCATGGTCATAGCACCAACCACCTGGATTATAATTGTTAATTTCTGTCTCTCCGCTAGGCTGTAAGTTCTGTGGACACAGGAACTGTTCCCATGTTTGTATTTACTCTCAAAATATAATACAGGCCCTGGCACAGGGTTTAAGTGCTCAAAGAACAATTGTTGAGTGAGTGAATTGGTAAATAAATGAATGAATGCAAGCTTGCTCACCTTCCTTATATCCATGCTGGGTCATTGTTTTTTTTTATTATTATTATTAATTTGGATCATATTCTCCCTCATGTAGTAGAGCAATGGATCTAAACTCATAGGATATTTGGGCTGCAAAGGACCCAGAGACTCCTTATGAGATTATTTCCACTGTTGGGAAAATTCAGACACAGCCCATTTTAAGGCCAGGATTCAGATAACCTGGCTTCTACCACTTCTAGATGAGTGGCCTTGAATGGGTCTCAAATTAATTCTCTCATCCAACAAAACCCCTGAATCTGTTTCACCATCTACAGATTTAAATAATTGCACATGCCTTGACTATTTCCAAGAACAGTTTTTCCTTCTCCTAATACTCATTGAGCACCTATTATCTGCTAGGCACTCTGCCAGGGACTGCAAATGTAACACTAAACACTCAGACTGTGCCCTCAAGGAGTTTATATTGGTAATTATTCAATGAGATGAATAATGTATTCTAGAAATGTGGAAACTGATCCTTAAAAGCCATGTTACCTGACCATGTTCACCCAGTTAGTTAGCAAAGAAAGCAAACTTCAAATACATGTGTGTTTTTCTAAACAAAATGCTCACTTCTCATTGCACAGGCTTTCTGTTTCCCTCTTTCACCTACCTCCACCTAAGGCTCATATACTCCTACCCTTGCTTTAGATTTTGATGTAGCTTTGTATTTCAGTGCATAATCTAATTTTGGCAACCTGCTACTGTGTTCAAAACTGGCTAAATAGTAAAGAAATAAAATGACAAGCTTTCAACAAGTATTGGCCATATTAAATCAAATTGAATAGTCTCAATAATTTAGTTTCATGAGATTTGGAAAGAAAAGTCCAAAGATCTGGACCATGCAAAGCTCTCTAGCTGTATCTAATCACTTCAATTCAATCCCATTCCATTCCATTTTATAAATCTTTATTAACTGTCTATGATGTCAGAGCCCTGTGCAAGGATGATAGAATCAAGGATGGACCTAGAGAACTGAAGAATATTTGGATAGGACTTGGCAACATCTGTTGCTGCCAAGTTCAGAACCTGATACTTAAGTATTACCCGGTCAGTGTTTATTGAAGGAATGAATGAATGAGCTCTCACATTCCAATGATTATTTTTGCATTTTTAAAAGAACAGATAGATATAGTTAAGGGCCCCTACCTGATCAAGATGGCAGAGTAAGGTGCTTCAGGGCTCCACGGCCCTTCCCCCCAGTAGCTTTTAACAACCAGCAAGAACTGGCAGAAACATCAATCTCAAAGCTCCAGAAAACAAGGACTTCTGAGGAATATGGAGGAGTAGGGAGCTCTGGGACTCACTGCTCCTCCAAAACCAGCTAGTGAACATGCAGGAATATCTGAAACAAGTGTTCTGGGGCTCCAGAGGCCCAGTTCTGGAACTCTGGAGGAGTACTGTGAAGCAACCAGGGAAGAGTGGGAGGAAGAGATTAAGAAACTACAGTAAAGAACTGTGAGTAGCTCACTCCATGGTAGCTGCCAGCATCTACGCCCTTTTTGAAGGGGGACTGCTTAGGGTCCATTTCCTGACTGACTGCTACAGACAGAGAGGTGCATGTATGTCCTATTCATCCCAAATGGAGGGAGCAAGCTGAGTACTGATCACACTTTTGATCAGCAAATTTGGATCAGTAGGTCTCAACTCTGAGTTGCTGTTTTGGCCCACCTTGGACAGGAACTGCTGAAGTTATTTCAACCCAACATCCCCAACAGAGGTGGAGCCATTGGAGGTCTGAACACACAGTACCTCATTAGAGCTGCAGGGAAAAATTAGCTGAAGGAAGCCATCTGCAGAGCAGGTCAGGAAAGTGCAGCTTCAGGGAGCTATCTAAAAAAGCTTTTGAAACCTTTCCTAACCCTCTTTGCAGGGCTCTTTATAGCTAGTCTGCACCCACTTGTGGGTCCATGGCCCTGTTTTAGCTGGGAAATATTAACTTGGGGAAGTCCTCTCTGGGGTGAACCTATATTCAGAATTTGCCCTCTAACTAAAGGCAACTAGAGGAAATGAAAGGAGTTTGGAAAAAAAAAGTGAACAGAGGTAAAGCAAAAACAAACAGATCAAAATTCCTAGAGAAGGAAAAGAGGCAAGGAAGATTTTCTTGAGGGTGAAACAATTGCACAAATATTACAATCTCAAAAATTGCAGCACATGCCCAGGCAAGAATCAGATGAAGAAGAGCTGAAAAAATCTGATCAAGCACCAACAATTCTAAAAGTTTAGAATTAACCAAATGAAGTGTCAAAGAAGAGTCTTAACACAAAGCCAATCAACAACAAAACCCTTAGGCAAGACCTTCAGAGTAAATTCATCAAGAAAATCAGATACCTAGACATTAGCAAACAATTACAAGCTATACTAAGGAACAGGAAGATATGGCCCAGTCAAAGGAACAAATTAAAACTTCAATAGGAGGAACAAAGGTTAAAATATATTGGGTGGATGGAAATACTAGTGGTCAATGAGAGGGAGGGTAAGGGGTACGGTATGAAAGAGTTTTTCCTTTTTCTTTTTATTTCTTTTTCTGGAGTGATGCAAATGTTCTAAAAATGATCATGGTGTTGAATATACTACTAAGTGATGGTATTGTGAGCCATTGATTGTACACCATGTATGGAATGTTTGCATGTTAAAAATGTTCATGTCTGTATGTTGTTTTGGCTTGTCAATTAAAAATAAATACATATTTTAAAAAAACTTAACAGGAGACACAGCATTTGGAACAACTAATAAAAGATGTACAAACAAATCACTTAAATTTATTCAAGGAGATGAAGGAAAATATGCCTAAAAAGATAAAGGATTTTAAGAAGGCATGGGTGAGCACAAGGAACATTTGAAAATATGAAAAGAAATGTGACAGAAATTATGGAAATGAAAGGCACAAGAGAAGAGATTACAACAAACTAGAGGTATACAAAAGCAGATTTGAACAGGTAGAAGAAAAAATCTGCAAACTAGAGAATAAGACAATTGAAATCTTACAGGCAGAAGAACAGATATAAAAAAGAATGTGAAAAATTGAACATAGCCTCAGGGACTTGAATGACAGTATGAAGCACACAAACATATGCATCATGGGTATCCCAGCAGTAAAAGAAAAGAGAGATGGGGCAAAGAAAATATTTGAGGAAATAGTGGCCAAAAATTTCCCAACTCTTATGAAGGACATAAATGTACATATTCAAGAGCTGCAACAATCGAAACAGAATAAATTCTTATAGACCTACTCTGAGACATACACTAATCAGAGTGTCAAAGGCCAAATACAAGGACAGAGTACTGAAAGCAGCAAGGAAGAAGTGATTCATCATATACACAGGAATTCCAATAAGGTTAAGTGTTGATTTATCACCAGAAACCATGGAGGCAAAAAGACAGTGGTATTATATATTTAAGGCTAGTGAAAGAGTAAAACAGCCAGCTAATAATTCTTTATCTGGAAAAACAGTCCTTCAAAAATGAGGGAGAACTCTGAAATCTTTTCTGTAACTGCTTGTTGAAATGTACTTTGAAAATCACTGCTTTTTCTCTTTTTATTTGCATATATGTTATATTTTAAAAATTTTTTAAAAGTTTTAAAAAATGAGGGAGCGTTTAAAATATGTACAGATAAACAGCAACTGAGAGAGATCAATAACAAGAGACCAGCCCTATAAGAAATACTAAAGGGAGTCTGCAGGTTGAAAGGAAAAGATAGAAGAAGGACAGAAAGACACAGATTGGCAGAATGGATTTAAAAGGTATGACCCGTCTATATGCCATCTACAAGAGACTCACCTTGGACCCAAGGACACAAATAAGTTGAAAGAGAAAGGCTGGAAAAAGATATTCTACATAAAGAGTAACCAAAAAAGAGACAGGGTAGTTGTGCTTATATTGGACAAAACAGACTCTAAATGCAAAGCTGCTGAAATAAAAGGGCTCTATATTAATAAAAGGGCAATCCACCAAGAAGAAACAACAACCATAAATACTTAACACACTTGACCTTGGTGCCCCAAAATACATGAGGCAAACACCAGCAAAATGGGAGGAATATCTATATAACAATATTTGGAGATTGCAATACACAACTCTTATCAATAGAGAGAACATCTAGACAGAGGATCAATATGGAAAAAGAGACGAATAATATTAAAAATTAACTTGACCTATCAGACATACAGAACATTGCTCCCCAAAATAGCATGATATACATTCTTCTCAAGAGCTCACGGATCATTCTCCAGGACAGACGACATGTTGAGTCACAAACAAGTCACAGTAAATTTAAGAAGATTGAAATTATACAAAACACATTTTCTGACCCTAATGGAATGAAGCTGGAAAGCAATAACAGATCGAGAACTGGAAAATTCACAACTTTTAAATATTAAATACATCATTCTTAAACAACCAGTGGGTCAAAGAAGAAATTGCAAGAGAAATCAGTAAATATCTCGAGATGAATGAAAAGATTAAATATTACCAAGATATCAATTCTACCCAACCAGATTTACAGAGTAAATATAATCACAATCAAAATTCCAACAGCCTACTTTGTAGAAATGGAAAAGGCAATTATCAAATTTTTTGGAAGAGTAAGGGGCCTGAATAGACAAAAAATATCCTGAAACAAAAGAGCAAAGTGGGAAGACCCACACTTCCTGAATTTAAAGTATATTACAAAGCTAAGTGGTCAAAACAGTACAATACTAGCACAAGGACAGATGCATTAACCAATAGAATCAAACTGAGAGTTCTGAAATAGATCCCCACTTCTATGGCCAATTGATATTTGACAAGGCTCCCATGTCTACTCAACCAGAACAGAATATTCATATGGACATCCACATACAAAAGAATGAAAGAAGATCCCTTTCTCATACCTTCTACAAAAAATTAAGGACAGTAAAACTCAGAAGAAAATGTAAGGAAGCATCCTCAAGAGCTTACGGTAGGTAATGGTTTCTTAGACTTTACTCCCAAAGCACAGGTAACAAAAGAAAAACAGGTAGTAGATGGAGCCTCCTCAAAATCAAACACTTCTGGGATTCAAGGGACTTTTTCAAGAAATTGAAAAGGCAACCTGTTCTGGTTTGCTAGCTGCTGGAAAGCAACACACCAGAGACGGATCGGCTTTTAATAAAATGGGATTTATTCTGTTGGTTCTTCAGAGGAAAGGCAGCTAACTTTCCACTGAGGTTCTTTCTTCTTGGAAGGCACAGGATGGTCTCTGCTGATCTTCTCTCCAGGCCCCTGGGTTCCAACAACTTTCCCCGGGGTGACTTCTTTCTGCATCTCCAAAAGCCTGGGCTGAGCTGCTAGTGCTGAAATGAGAAATGCTGAGCTGCTTAGCAGTGCTACGTTGAGCTCTCTCATTTAAGCACCAGCCAATTAAGTCAAACGTCACTCATTGCAGCAGACACGCCTCCTAGCTGACTGCAGTTGTAATTGGCAACAGATGAGGTTCACGTTGGCTTATGTCCACAGCAACAAGACTAGGAATGCTCACCTGGCCAAGTTGACAACTGAATCTAACTAACACATGTCCACCCCTTGTCAACTTGGCAACTTCAAGCATCACCTTACACAGATGTAAAAAATTCTCTTGCTGTGGACCTGTGAATCTCAAAACAAGTCCGGTGCCAATAAGCAAAGGAGGATATTCACAGGATACAGATTTTCATTTCCATAGGGAGAAATTGGATGAAACACAGATGTAAAACCTGCAGGGCAAGCACCGTGGGATTTCAAAGTCTGAAAGTCATTCATCCTTCGGCTTTAGAAAGTGGCAGTCCCACCCCTTCCAAAGGACCATGCAGTGGCCCGCCTCTTTCCAAATCAACCTCGGGGAACATCAAGGAGACCACCTCTGGGCTCCACTCTCTCCAGGCATCAGGGCCACCCCTGGGCTCTCTGCCATTTCTGGGGCACATGCTCAACCCCTCCATATGGTGGCAGCCAGGCTCTCCCAGTCCCCCAAGGAGTGTGCTACGCCTTTTCCAAGGCCCGAGGCTGCACAACTCTTCCACTGCAATGAGAGGGGAAACTCATCCTCACCCTTCAGGGTAAACTCACCCTCTCCATGTATATGGTGGGTCCACTCTCCTGGCCGAGGTTTCTTGGATTCAGACCCGAGCTTCCATGGTTCTTACTCTGCAAACTCCAATTTTTCCCTTTTGTGTCCTCTTTTGCCAAGATTGGCAGTGGTTCCATTTACACCAACAGTCCCTTCATGCACTCCAGGTCTTCTCCATCATTCTCTTCACAATTCCTCCAAAATCTTCCCCTTAGCCATCCAAAACACCGTTCAAACATATCTGGCTTTTGCAAACTGCAACAGCACCCCACTCCTGGTACCAAATCTGTTCTGGCTTGCTAGCTGCCAGAATTCAACACACCAGAGACGGATCGGCTTTTAATAAAAGGGGATTTATTTTGTTGGTTCTTCAGAGGAAAGGCAGCTAACTTTCCACTGAGGTTCTTTCTTACGTGGAAGGCACAGGATGGTCTCTGCTGGTCTTCTCTCCAGGCCCCTGGGTTGCAACAACTTTCCCCGGGGTGACTTCTTTCTGCATCTCCAAAGGCCTGGGCTGAGCTGCTAGTGCTGAGATGAGGAACACCGAGCTGCTTAGCAGTGCTACGTTGCAATCTCTCATTTAAGCACCAGCTAATTAAGTCAAATGTCACTCATTGCAGCAGACACGTCTCCTAGCTGACTGCAGATGTAATTGGCAACAGATGAGGTTCACGTACCGTTGGCTTATGTCCCACAGCAACAAGACTAGGTATGCTCACCTGGCCAAGTTGACAACTGAATCTAACTAACACACAACCTAAACAATGGGAGAAAATATTTGGAAACCAAATATCTGAAAAGGATGTAATATCCAGAATATCTACAACTCAACAGTAAAAAAAAACCCAATTTGAAATGGGCAAAAACTTGAGTAGACAATTTCCAAAGAGGAAATACAGATAGGCAAAAAGCACACGAAAAGATGCTCAACATCACTAGCTACTGGGGAAATGCAAATCAAAACTATGAGATATTATTTCACATCTACTAAAAGGGCAACTATTTAAAAACAGAAAGCTATATGTTGGAGAGGACATGGAGAAATAAGAACACTCCTTCACTGCTTATAGGAACGTAAAATAATGCAGCCACTGTGGAGGACAGTTTGATGATTCCTCAGAATGCTTATAGGAATGTAAAATAATGCAGCCACTGTGGAGGACAGTTTGATGATTCCTCAGAAAGCTAAGCATAGCCAGCAATCCTGCAACTAGGTATATACCCAGAACTGAAAGCAGGGACTTGATCAGACATTTTCACACTGATGTTCACAGCATCATTATTCACTATTGCCAAAAGATGGAAGCAACTCACGTGATCATCAATCAATGAATGGACAAACAAAATGTGGTATATATATATATATATATATACAATGGAATACTATCCAGCTGTAAAAAGGAATGGAGTTCTCATGCATGCAATAACATGGATGAACTTGGAGGATAGACACAAAAGCCAGACACAAAAGGACAACTATTTTATGATATCACTGGTATGAATTGATTATAACGAGCAACTCATGGAGTTAATACTCAGAAGATAGAATAAACATAGAGAATGGGGAACTGATGCTTAAATAATAATGTTTTAAAAACATTATGCTTAGTGAAAGAAACAAAGTACTACATATTGTATGATTTCTTTTATATAAAATGTAACAATAAATAAATATACAGAAACAGCATTAGATTAGTGGTTATATACCGCTAGGAGAGGATACAGGGATTGAGAGGTGACTCTTAAGGAGTATGAGTCTTTTCTGTTTGGATTAATGAAAATGTTCTAAAATTGACTGTGTTAAGGAATATACAACTCTGTGATTATACCAAAAGCCATTGATAGTACACTTTGGATGGAGTGTAAAGTATATGAATATATCCCAATAAAGTGCTTAATAAAAAAGAAAATAGTATTAAACTTATACTCAAACTATTAATCAAGCATGAGAGAAAAATAAAAACTTTTTGACATTTAAAAAAAAAAAGCTCCAGAAAACAGCTAAAGGACGGCAATCACAGAGTAATTGCTGGATCAAGAAGCCAAAATAAATGCTATATAAAAGCAACAGCACCTCCTGGGGCCCTGCCTGGCCCCTTCCCTTGGCTTGGTGTGAGTGGCCTGTGTTCCCAGTGTGCAGATCCCCAGTCCTGGTTCCAGAGGGCACAGAGTAACCTTTGTGCCGTACTGGGAGCAGGGATGTCCGGCCCACTCTCTCTGGTGGTGGCCCAAGGGACTCACTGTTCCAGAAATTGCCCTGTGTATAGAAAGTAGCTCACTAATCTCTCCTACAGAACATTGTGGAAGAGCAGTCAAGTCATGCTGCCAGGAGCAAGGTATTGCTGGTGACAGGACAGCAATGTCTGGACCATAGTGCAGTGTCCAAGACGATGAGGGAGCGGAGACATGGGAACCATGTAACGGGGAATTCCTAGAGCCACATGCACATTTCCGAGACAAGATGCATGCGCATAAAACCTCAGGGGTCCCTATGTTTTGGCCTGAAGCCATTCTCTAAAGTCATTGCATGGATAAGATCTGAAAGAAAATACTCACACAGGTCGATCTGAAAAGATATCCTTATTTCTTTTTGTTACCTCTGGGCATTCAAGGAAAGCTCTATCAAAACTCTAACTGGTTAAGAGTTTAAGAAGCAAATGTCTCAGAGTCTAAATTGCAGAAATAACACATTAAAATATCAAAGTACCCAGGTTTCAACAAAAGGTTTCAAAACACACAAAGAAACAGCAAGTGATGGCTCATACAAAGGAGACTAGGGAATTAGAAACAATTGATGAGAAGGACCTACCTAGGAGTAGCAAACCAAAGAAACTTTTAAAAATGATCCTAAATATGCTCAAAGAGATACAGGAAAGCATTGAAAAAGAATTAAAGGAACTCAAGACAGCAAAAGATGAAAACAGAGAGAATACCAATAGAAAGATGAATACTATGAAAAGGCACCTGGAAAAGCTGCTGGAATGTGATATACCAGACCTGGAATGGCTTTTAAAAGGGGGAATTTAATAAGTTACAAGTTTACAGTTCTAAGGAAGTGACAGTGTCCAAATTATGGCATCAACAAGAGGTGACCTTCACTCCAGAAAAACCGATGGGTCAGGAGCACCTCTATTATCTGGGTAGTCATGTGGCTGGCATCTGCTGGTCCCTTTTGCTCCTGGGCTCTGTTGCTTTCAGCCTCTGTCCTTTGGGGTTTCTCACTTCACTTCTCCAGGGCTGGGTTTCAACATTTGGCTTCCCTTGGCTCTCTCCAGATTCTCTCTTGCTTCACATCTCATGGTAATGTCTGCTGGGCTCCAAGCATCTGCGAATATCTGTGTCTCTATTCTCCACATGTCTGCATCTGCGTCAGCCTGTTGACGTTCCTGTCGGCTCCAAGGCATCTTTTGTTTTCTCTCTGACGGCTCTCATTTCTGTTGTTTTTTACTCTCTCCAAAATGTTTCCTCTTTAAAGGATTCCAATAAACTAATCAAGACCCACATGGAACGGGAAGAGTCACGGCGCCATGTAATCAAAAGGTCACAGCGGCAATTGGGTGTGTCACATCTCCATGGAGGTAATCTAATCTGAAATTTCCAACATACAGCGTTGAATCAGGATTAAAAGAAACAGCTGTCCCCACAATATTGAATCAGAATTAAACCATAGCTTTTCCGGGGTACATAATATTTTCAAAACAGCACAAAACCAAACAGAGCTGAAGATAGAAATTTAAAATTCCTGGTTCAACAGAAGATTGGAGCAGGAAGGAGAAAGAATAGTGAACTTGTAGATAAGACAATTGAAATCATTCAGTCTGAGGCGCAGAAAGAAGAAAGAATGGGGAAAACTAAACAGAGTCTAAGGGACCTTTGGGGCACCATTAAGTGTACTAATATATGCACTTTGGGAGTCCATAGGAGGAGAGAGAGAGAGAGAAGCACAAAGAATTTTAAAATAAATAATGGCTGAAAACTTCTCAAACTTAACAGAGGACATGAATATACATACCCAAGACATTTAATGAACTCCAAGCAGAATAAACCCAAATGGACCCACACAGTGCCATATTATCATCAAACTGTTGTTTGCCAAAGATGAAGAGAGAATTCTGAAAGCCATAGAGAGAAACAATGCATCACATAAGAGGGAACCTCAATAAGATTAACTGCTATGCACTCAACTGAAACCATGGAGGCAAGAAGGCAGTGGAAAGACATGTTTAAAGTGCTGGGAAAAAAATGCCAACCAAGAATTCTAAATCGGGAAAAAATATCTTTCAAAATGAGGGTGTGATTAAGACATTCCCAGATAAAAGATGAGAACTCTGTCAACATTAGATTAGTCCCATATGAAATACTAAGGAAGGTTGTGCAGTTAAAAGGAAAGGACATCAGATAATTGACTGAAGGCACCATAAGTTATAATGATCTCTGGCCAAGGTAATGGCATCAGTAAATTTAAATACCAGTACTATTATCTAAAGGCAAATGCACAAAGTGTAATGATAAATCAGTGGGTTTAGACAAATAATGTATGAACATGTCATTTGTGATAAGAACCAAATAAAAGTAGGAGACGGGATTATAGGAATACAGGCCACATATGCTGTTGAAGTTAAGTTGGTATCAAAGCAAACAAAATTTCTATAGATTTAGGATGTTGATTCAAGCCCTATTGTAAATACAAAGCAAATATTGGAGAATAGGCATGCTCATACAAACAGGAATTATACTACAGGTTACCCAAGGCAGGAGGAGTGGGGAGTTAATGCACAATGGGAGTAGGGTTTCCATTTGGGGAGATGAGAAGGTTTCGCATTCACAGTACCATGATGTGATTAATCTCATTGAAGAGTATGTTTGAGAGTTTGAGATGAGAAAACTTAGAGAATGACAAAGGCGGGGGTAGGGGGGCGAGAGGAAGGAAGGGAAGGAGGAAGAACAAGCAAATGTGGCCAAATGTTAAAATTGGTGGATCTGGATTTCTAGGGTGTAGGGGCACATTGGAATTCTCTGTATGGCATTAGCATTATTTTTTAAACTGCTCTGTCAGTTTGAAAGCATTTCAAACTAAAATGTTAAAAACGAAAGAACAGATGCTCTGAGTCACACAATAAATATCTGAATCCTAGCTGTTCCACTTACTATTGATTGTCTTGAGCAAGTTGTATTAATTCCTCTGACTCTCAGTTTCCTCAATTGTGAAAATACTGTCTACCCACCCACCTATCCTCTTTTTTTAGAGAAAAAAATTCATAAACAGTTCAGGAATCAAAGTTTGAACAAAGTAAGAGAAACCTTGGTACTGGCTGCACTACCAAATGACAGATTTTTAAGTTCCTCTTTTCACTCCTTCTTCCCAATTCCTTGAGATATGGTGGGGAAAACCCAGACTGGGATAGAATCTTGACCCCAAGCCTCTCTCCAAGGCTCGATTTCTTCATCTACAAAATGGAGCTTTTGCACCTAACTCACAGGATGATGCCCAAGATGAAATAAGACAATGAGAGGAAAGCTCCCCTCCCATTGTCTGGCTCAGAGAAAGATCTCCAACACTGATAGTTTCCCACCCTTACTCAGTTTCCTCCTTGCTGCCTCCCCCTAACACATCAGGGTCTCACAGTTTATAACTCACTTCTGGCCTCTCTAGCAGGACCTTCCATCCACCTTTAGTAAATGCTCCTGCCCGCACACAACAAGCACAGTGAGAGAAGGAGCTCCCCATCACCAAATCCACCACCTGTAATAACCAGGCGTGCAACCACCCAACAGCACAGAAGGGAGAAACCTGAAGTGAGAAATCTGGAAGCCCTGCACTGAGTCAACTAATTGTCAAAAAGGCAAATACTGTAACCAGCTCCAGGTCAGGAAACAGAGAGACCACTGGGGCCCACTTTAACTCAAAGAACCAACAGAGCTGTGCACTCCCTGCCTGGCAGAGCCCGGAGTAAACATAAGGGGAACTCCCATCTGCTGAGGGATACTGAATCTGCAGGCTTTAGGTGGAGCAGGGATGATGAATTCATTGTTGGACTCACAGCGCCTCCTAGTGGTCATACTGTGCCACCATAGTGACTTCAATCCCAAGGCCAATGTCCCCAGGTTTTTGAGCCCTGCGGTTCCAACAAGGCCACCCATTACAGGTTTCTACCATAAAATAAATCTATTAACCCTATTTTATAATCAATCAAGTACATATATAACTACCAGACTTTCACCATTGTGGAAGTGGAGTCACAAGTACAGGGAAAAAGGTTTGTTGTCATGTGCACCTGAGTTCAAGTTAGTGTGTCTAAATCTGCTCACGTGCTAGGTGTCCTTGGTAACTTACTCTTTAGCTTCCACATCTGCAAAACTGAGAAACAGAGATAGTTGTAGCTATCTCACGTTTGGGAGAACTAAATCAGTTTCTGTATGCAGAACACCTGGAATTCAGGAAACGTTTGCCCCCTGCCCCACCCCACCCACCGGCCCCGACCAGCATGAGCTACTGTTTCGGCTCATTGAATTGATAGACTTCTTACCCAAAGCAAAGAAGGTTCATGTTGAAATAGGACCATGGGTACCAATTTTCATGAGATTTTTGAGTATTTAAAGAACATCTCCCCATTACTGCCTTAAGACCATATAAGAACCACTTAGCAGGACTCTTTTATTACTTGATGACTGTAAGAGGCTAGACAATAATTAATGTAGGAGAGGGCTTCAGCTTTCAATAATGATTTCATGGCGGGAAAAAGGTAATGAGAAAAAGTGATCCAGGCATAGCACTGGCAATACTGGGTGCTAGGTAAGCCTGTCCCCACATGGGTTGAAAAAAGACCCAAGAGGGAGGAGAAGCTGGTATCGAGATGGAATTGTGACATCAACACACAATGTTAAGCTTAGAAGGTAACTTAAATAACATCTCTCAAACCTTCATTTTACACAGACATAAACTAAAGCTTAGAGAGGATAGACACTTTTCAAAGATCACATTGAAATTACAGACAGAGCTGGGGCTAAAACACAGATCTCCTAATTAGAGAGAGTAAGACCCTTTGATATATGAATAAGGAGACATTTCTAGCCAGCAGGGAAGAGAAGGATTAGTCAATAAACAGCATTGAGCTAACAGGCCATTTTAGAAAAGGAAATAAAGCTAGATTTCTACGTCACTTCCAAAGTAAATTCCAGAGAGGTTAAAAAAATTTTACGTAAAAAATTAATGAAATAAAATCATAAAAGTACCAGAAAAGAATGGAGCCAGTAGTTTTATAATATTGGGAGCGAGGCAACCCTTTCAAAGCATGACATAAAACCCAAAACCCTAAAGAAAAAGTTTGATAAATCTGTTAACATAAAATTGTTATACTTTTGTACTAGAAAACAAAATTAAAAAATAAATACATAAACTTGGGAGAATATTGGCCATGCATATGCTATACAAAGGGCTCATTTGCATCACGTAAAATGAGCTCTTGCAAACCAATAAGGAAAAACCATGCAACTCATTAGAAACACTAATGCTCAATAGATAGATTTTAAAATACTTTCTCTTATTAAGAAAATAGAAATTAAGTCCACATTGAGGCATCATCTTACAAACCTTATCAGTTTGGCAAAATATTTAAAGTTGAACAACATTCACTGCTGTCAGAGGTGAAGGGAAATGGGCACTTGGATATACTGTTTGTGAGAGTATCAATTGGTCCCACCGGTTAGATGAACAACTGGGGAAAGTCTAGTGAGACACAAACAGAGCCGTCTTGATTGGTTTTACTTCTGTTTTATACCCACATGCTCTCATGTGGAGGTCCAGAATACCTTGTGGAGGACCTGCCTTCAATTTTCCAAAAGCCCCGAGGGGCTCTCAGACAGAGCGCGATGGTGGCTGTCAGCCCTGCTCACAGCTCCCAGCAAGCACAAGCTTGGAGAGCTGGGGGCCTCTGCTCCCGGGGCTGCTTCTCATTCCCCACCCTCAGCTCATTGTCCAAGGTCCATCCCGGAGGCTTCCACGGGTGGCAAGTGCCCACTGCTCCTGGGGCCCTTGCTGTCCCCGCTCTGTCACCCGGCTTCTTCACAAGTGGGAGGGTCCCTCCTCCTAGGACTCTCCGGGTGAAGAGGGCTCCTGGTCCACGAGGTCACAGCTCTTCACATTTTCCTCGCGCAGCCATTCCACTTCCACAGGGCTGGACACACCCCAGCATGCCGGCGCGCAGGTGCAGGGTCCCTCACCTCAAAGGCTGGCATGGGTGGAGCTTCTGGCTCCAGGGGAAACATGCACCCCAGGGGTCCGGGCTGTGGGAGGCTGTGTCCTGAGTGTAGTGATGGATCCGGCCACTTCCAGAATGGCTGGTGTTGGTCCCCCTTCCAGAGACCAGCAGTTCTTTGAAACGTGCAAGCTCCTGTGTGACAGACAGACATACAGTACCACCTGAGGGATGAGAGCTCAGCTCTCCTCTCAGCTCTCTCACAGCCACTTCCCTAGGGCAAGGGAGCAGCAGGAGAGCTGGGTCCAGGACCCTCGCCACTCTCCCCTGTCTCTAGGCCACAGTTAGGGACAACAACCTCCACCCCCAAAGCTCTCTCTAATCCCGAATCTCAGGAAGAAGAGGAAGGGATGACAGAAGTAATCCCCTCCTCCCCAAGGGGCCTACTCCCACCAGCCTAAACCCCACCCAAATCTTCCCTTTTACCCAGGAAGTGTCCCAGCCTTGTACACATCTGCAGAATTAATGTGTCCCTTAAGAGGTGCTTCACGGTGAGAGCAGCTGGCAGCAGCTTTCACTGAAAAAGAAGAAAACAGTCTACCTATGCAAGCCTCTCCTTACACCAGCAAGGTGATTTGTGGGAATTTACCTCACAGATATACTTGAGCAAGTGCACAAAGATGGTCATTGCAGCATTGTTTGTGAGATTGAATAACTGGTAACGACCTCGATATTCATAAATATGAGAGTGGGTAAATAAATTATGGTGCCTCCATACCATACAGTACCACTCAGCATTAAAAAGCAATGCGGTAGATTTATGTTTACCAACATGGAAGAATGTGCAAGATTCTTTAATGAGAAAAAGCATGCTGCAAAGCAGTATTATGAAATGCTCCCCTTAAGAGCATATATATAACAAAAGCAAACACTATATGTCTAGCACTCTGTGAACTTTACATCTATTACCTCATTTAATCCTTATAACAACCTTACGGATGGGTGTCCATTTTGCATATAGGAATATTGAGGTGTAGGGAGATTACATACCTAGTGTGAAGCTTCTTTTATAAAGCTAGGGGGCTAGGAGTTATAATTCGAACCCAGGCAGGCTGGCTGCAGAGTTGAGCTTCTTAGTACCACACTTTTCTGCCTTTCCCTATATAGGTGGGTGTTCCTCCACTCACCTGGAAAGAAGCCATGGTGTGGCAGACCCTGTGCACTTGCTTATATTCCCCATCAGTGAAAGACTTGCCCAGCTGCTGGGAGTACAGAGCTATAAACAGCCTGCAGCTGCCTTGCAAGACTGCCTCTGCTGCAGAGTTACCGTCCCCAAAGTCCCATCCTTCCCAGGGTGACCCACATCCAGTGACTATTCTTAGCACCAGTACTCTCCTAGAATCAGGATTAGGAAGCTGAAGAAATGGTGGGAGGACTTTTACCTTCTCACTATATGGACTTCTGCTCTACTTGACTATGTTTATAATGAGCATGCATTGCCTTTAACAGAGTGCGTCTCAGTCTTGAACCAACCTATTTCTCCCCTTCAGGCTTAATCCCACTGGTGCTCCCAGAAACGTGTTAAAATCCTAGTTGGCATTTACTCATTCATCCATAAACACTAAAGTCCCTCTGTGCACCAGGCATGATCACTGCACTATCACTTAAAACTTTCCATGAGGGCAGGCCACGGTGGCTCAGCAGGCAGGAATGTTTGCCTGCGATGCCAGAGGACCTGGGTTCGTTTCCCGGTGCCTGCCCATGTAAGAAAAATTTAAAAATTAAAAAAAAACAAACCTTCCATGACCCCCCACCAGCCATGACAAAGTCTGTGATCCGGGCACTACCCATGCCATGTCTTATCACACTTTATACTCCGCCAACACCAAACTGTTAGTCATTCCCTGCTCACTAATTGCTGTCAGTAGCTTCTCTTCTGTCCCCCGTTCCTGGATTGCTCTCACCCAGACAGCTACTCCCATGTTCCCTTGTTGAACTCTTTCTCACTTTTTAAGACTCAGCTCAGGAAAAACCTCACCAGTAAGCTTTTCCTCACGGACCCTGCGCTGGTTTGAAAGGATTCATATGCCCTAGAAAAGCTGTGTTTTAATCTTAATCAATCTTGTGAGATCGACGGTTTCTTCCGATCCCTATTCAGCACTAGAGGTTGTAAACTTGATTAGGTTATCTCTGCAGAAAAGTGGCTCAATCAATTGTATTAACCTTGATTAGATGGAGACATGTTTCCACCCATTCTGTGTGAGTTTTGCTTAGTTTAGTGGGATCCTATGAAAGAGGAGACATTTCTGGAGAGAATGCCTTCTGAGAAGGACAGGAGAACAAGAAGAAAGACGGGAGAGCAACAGAGCAGAGTCACGAGAATGACGGGAGAACCACAGAGCCCGCCAGCCAGCGGCCTTTGGAGATGAAGAAGGAAAACGCCTCCCAGGGAACTTCATGGAGAGGAAACTAGAAGACGTCACCATGTTCACCATGTGCCCCTCCAGCTGAGAGAGAAACCCTGAACCTCATGGGCCTTCTTAAACCGAGGTATCTTTCCCTGGATGCCTTAGATCGGACATTTCTATAGACTTGCCTTAATTGGGATATTTCCACAGCCTAAACACTGTAAACTTGCAACTTATTAAATTGCCCTTTTTAAAAGCCGCTCCGTTTTTGGTATATTGCTTTCCGGCAGCTAGCAAACTAGAAAAGAGCCCTTCCTGATCAAGGATGAGTCTGGTGCCCTTCTTCCTGCCTCCATCAACCCTGCCTGTATCTCAGTCCACCTTAATTTTAATTGTCTGATGTCTACATCTGTCTCCCCTATAAGAACGTGAGCCCATGGAAGTGCTTTATTCATCTTGCTTCCCAGGTGTCTAGCATAGGACCTGGCATACTTCAGGTACTCAAGAATGTGTGGGGAGCTAACACAGAATATTAAAAATAGTAACAAGCATTCATTGAGCCCTATCATATGCAGTACACCTAATCTTAGCCCTGTAAGTTTTTAGCTCTCAATTAATCCTCACAGCAGCCTGATGGTGTAGGAATTATAATTATCCCCTTTTAGAGCCAAGAATCATTTTAAGGGGCACAGATGATTAACCCATTTTCCTAAGTTCTAATACTGGTAAGTAGTGGGGGCCAGATATAGAACCAGACATGTCACCCCAGAACCACTGGCTGAACCCCTGTGCAAGCTGCCTCCTGAATGGAAAGCTGAGAGCCACACCTCAAGTCTTAGTTCTCATTTCTCTCCAGCCTCCCCTGGTCACTCACGTGAACCTGACCTCTGACTTCCCTAAGCTCTGAACTTGCTTGTAGCACCCATGAAGCTTACCTCTTGCAGTATACAGACAGATGCCATTTCCTTTTCCATCAAAACTCCCCAAGGCAGAGACCAGATATTATTCATCAGTGTTATCCCGGTGATCAGCCCAGAGCCTGGAACTCAGGAGCTTGCATTAAGGCGGCACTTGGTAAGTATATTCTGAAGAAAGGCAGGTAAGGAGGAAGGGATGCCCCAGCATCCCATACCTCATGCATCACTGACAATGTGTGCATATGCACATGCACACACACACACAAACATCTTGGGTCCCACCTCTTCTGAGTCTTTCAGTTGCCAAGGAGGGGAAACTTTAAAACTGAATCTCATTGTCTTTCCTATGCTTGTCTTTCTTTACAAAAAGAACAGAATAGTCCCACCTTCTTTCTTCCAGAATTCCTGTCTGTACCAAAGCAGCTCAGAATTGACACTGCAGCACCATCTTGTGTCCGCAGGCCATTATATCACCCCACTTTTACCAGGCAAACAGGTGGGTGTAAAACTTTTTCTAGTCTGGTGAATGGTAATGATCACATACACACACACACACAGTCATACGAACCCCACCTCTCTATAACACCGTGGTGTGTTGGACACCGTGCTCTGCTTATATTCTGCACCAGTGAAGGACTTGCCCATCTGTTGGGAGTATAGAGCTATAAACAGCCTTTAGCTGTCTTGCAGGATTGCCTCTGCTACACAGCATTGCCTCTCCCAGAGTCACACCCTTTCCGTGGTGACTCACATCCAGTAACGAATTGATGCAGCAGTGTAAAGGCCTGGTCATGTCGGCCCAACCCAAGACCCCTCTGAAGAGCCATTCTAGCTCCAGAGCTCACCACGGTAGGTGGAAGCTGTCCCTGAACTTGGCATGGCCATTCAGCTTCCCCCTCTGCCCAGGCCTGCCTCTGTTTCTAGGTGTTGCTCCTACCGCCTTAATAACCATACTGTACACTAAACCCCATCTTAGACTCCACTTCTGCAACACCATGCCTCCGAAATGTGGAACTTCCCCTATTTAT
The DNA here is from genome assembly GCF_023851605.1 of Tamandua tetradactyla. Taxonomy (NCBI): domain Eukaryota; kingdom Metazoa; phylum Chordata; class Mammalia; order Pilosa; family Myrmecophagidae; genus Tamandua; species Tamandua tetradactyla. The sequence goes on along the minus strand of NC_135334.1, from coordinate 61,953,692 downwards.
TCATCTACTCAAGAAGCATTCATTGAGCCTGCATGTATTGATGAATGAATTAAACTGAAGATCTAATTCTCTATTTCTGTAATCTGGAGCTTAAACTGGTCTAAATGATCCTGATGCTGTTAGCAGGCTTCAAGAAAGGGGAGACAACAAATAACACAGGCGAATCGCTTCATTGTACCAGGCTCTCTTTTTAATAGCCAATTATTTAAGGCCCCAGAGTGTCATGGTCAGGTTCATGTGTCAACTTGGCCAAGTGGTGGTACCTGTTTGTCTGTTTGGGCAAGAGCTGGCCTGTCTATTGCAATGAGGACATTTCATAGAATTAAATCATGATCACGTCAGCTGCATCCACAGCTGATTCCATTTGTAATTAGCCAAGGGGAGTGTCTTCTGCAATGAGTGATGCTCAGTTTAATCACTGGAAGCCTTTTAAGGAGTATTCAGAAGAGACAGGCTCTCTTCCTGATTCAGCTGGCGAGCCTGTCCTGTGGAGTTCGTCCAGACCTTCCATCGGAATCGTCGGCTTCACAGCCTGCCCTGCGGATTTTGGACTCTGCGTTCCCGTGGTCACATAATACACTTTTATAAATTTTGTATTTGTGAGTGTTCCCTGTTGATTCTGTTTCTCTGGAGAACCTTAACTAATACACCTAGTAAGAAAAATATGTAGAGTAGCAGGGCTAGTTTCATTACATTCTAAGCAAGTTGCTCACCCCTCTGAAACATCCTCATTTCCAATGAGATGTAATAGTAGTCATTATCGATGGCCTACTATGTGTCAGGCGCTGTGCTTGGGCTTTACTTACACTCCTACACTTACTCCTCTCACCTACTCAGTGAGGCTCATTCTCCATTTACAGATGAGAAAATGGAGGCTCACAGAGGTTAAGTAACTTGCCCAAAGTTGCACAGATGGAGATGGGCAGAGTTCCCATTTTAATCGAGATTTGTATAAGTCCAAAGCCCAGCTTCTTTACCCCATGTGTTGCCATCTCTTAATATCTACTACTCACAAGTTTCTTGAACGATCCTATGTGAAAGTCCCTAGCACAGTGCCTGCACATCAAAGGCACTCAATAAATGCTAGAAGAAAATTAAACTGAAGTGGAACAGCTGCTCCATGAAAACTTGCAAAATGAATTGTACAGCCCAGCCCACCTCCATCAGGTACTCAAATGTGTCAGTAAAGATGGTTACCCTACAATGAACACGGAAGAGGCAGTCCAAGCTCTTTTAGCTAAAACATCTCTCACAGATAAATGCTGGCCAGGAGGAGGTTTCAGGTGCTGCCTAGACCAGGGCACGGCTGGAAACTGTTCCCCTGCCACTCAGCGGCTTGATTTAATTGAATGCTCTTGCTTCCTTCAGCTCAGCAGAGGTTTATAGGCCTTCATGCATTTTCATCGCAACCCTCCACTCATGTGATAGAGACAATGAGAATAAATTATCTGTCCCTCAGTCACTAATTGCCTGAGTTTCAGGAAACTACTTATGTGGTCGCTGGAAAGTCAATGAGCCATCCCTCAACCCAACCTTTACTCATTCCAAGGTGAAATACTATTGCCTGGAGCAGGAGTATTTTATTGACAAGTTTATACAACCCAAGATAATGAGGCTTCATAGCCTAAGAAATAAGAATAGTGAAAATCATATTAATGGCCCATGCCTAGCATATTTAACACCTGATAGTGATAATCTTTTTTTTTTTTTTTTTTTTGGCATGGGCAGGCTCCGGGAATTGAATCTGGGTCTCCAGCATGGCAGGTGAGAATTCTGCCACTTGAACCACCATTGACCGCCCCCTGATGCTGATCATTTTTAACACCCTTTTCCTCTATAAAATAAAGTTATTTTTAGTAATAATCATGACATAAAACAAATAAAAATGATGGTCAGATAAGAAATGCAGGCAACGAAAATTTTCTTTTATTGCACTATGTATATATCATCATGCCACTAAAAAAAATCAATATTAAAGTGAAAAAGGGAAAAGGAAGTAATGGGTTAAAACTTTGGGGCGGGCAATGGTGGCTCAGCGCAGAGTTCTCGCCTGCCATGCCAGAGATCTGGGTTCATTTCCAGGTGCCTGCCCATGCAAAAGAAAAAAGAAAAAAAAGCTTCATAATTACATGTGGTAAAGACATGAAGAAATGCTTCCAAGAGAAAAAACTCCACCATATTCTGAGAATGACTTACACAGAGAATGACAGAATTGAAGTAATTCAAGTTCTGCCTCTTCACCTTTACAGTTACTATGCTAACAATTTTTATTTTGAATCTGCTGTTTAAGTATAGAGATGCATAGTTCCATAGGGACTGGAGACAAAGGAAACTACCAGAAATGGGTTCAAACAATTCCATACAATCATGAATTTACTCTCCAAGTGCACACATGTAGCTAAGTCTGCATTTGTTGGAGGCCAATATCATGACTGGGAGGTCTCTGAATCAACTTCCATGTAAATTACAATTTGTAATAAAGGGTGTGCAAGTTTGAAGCTATTATGTAGCCCAGAAAAGTCATGTCCTTTAATCCTGATTCAATATTGCTGGGTGAAATCTTTCTGATTCTTTCCATGGAGATGTGACCCACCCAACTGGGGGTGGTAACTTTGGATTAGATGGTTTCCATGGAGATATGTCTTCACCCATTCAAGGTGGGGTTGCTTATTGGAACCCTTTAAGAGGGAACCATTTTGGAAAAACTGGAGAGCCACCAGAACCAACAGAGTCCACACAGCAGAGACCTTTGGAGAAGAAGAAGGAAAACACCCCCAGGGGAGCTTCATGAAACAAGAAACCAGGACAGAAAACTAGCAGACATCACCATGTGCCCTCCCAGGTGAGAGAGAAACCCCGAACTTCATCTGCCTGTCCTGAGTGAAGGTAATTCTTGTTGGTGCCTTAATTTGGACATTTTCATGTCCTTAGAACTGCAAACTTGTAACTTATTAAATTCCCCTTTGTAAAAACCGTTCCAGTACTGATATATCACATTCCAGCAGCTTACAAACTAAAACAAAGGGTAAGTAACAAAAATGTGCTGATTTGAGACATATATATGTGCGCATATTACAATTATTCCAACTGAACAGTACTCACAGCAAAAATATTTTAGGACTTCCATAGTTTAGAATTGCTAGAGTATGGTGATAATAAAATGCAAACCAATTTCTGGACAGCTTTATTACTGTTTATAAATTCTCCATGGAAAATGCACTCCCATTATTGCTTACATATATGGCAGACCACTCTCATCTCCCCACCCTTTGTACATCACTGTTAATAGCTACTGTTTTCAGATTCCTGCTTTGTGGCAGGAACTGTGTTACATTTAATCGTCACAGCAATCCCATCACATGAGTTAATATAGTCAGGGTACTGCCAAGCACACAGTAAGACCTCAATAAATGTTGGTTGTCGTTATCATCATTTTGAATCCCATTTAACCACTGATGAAGCTTTGAAACTGACACCGAGAGGCTAAGTAACCCACCCAATGGAACACTGCCAGAATTCGGATCCAAATCCACCTGACTTCAAAAGTGAGTTCTGTCCACAACACCATCCGGCTAAACATTTTTCATTCTAGGTATTGTGTATCAGAGAAGCTGCCTTCTTGGGGTGATTCAATAGGTCCTAAAAGCTTCTATCTCACTCTAGCCTTTCATAAAACTTGAAATTCAGCCATTCATCTTTTTTCGGTGTTAAGTAATTTCATATCACTTATTATAGTTTGAAATTAAATATTTCTGTGGTCATCAGATTAATGTGTGCTTTCCCCGTGGGCTGACAGCTCCATGAGGACAGGGCAGAGGCCACACCAGCTTTGTTCCCCAGAGCATCCCCAATACCTTACACACACCTGGAATGCCACAGACACCAAAAATGCCTATGTTGCATGAATGAAGGAATGAGCAACTGGAAGAATTCTTTCAGAAATATTTTCAGATTCGATTGGGTCCTCACAACTTTACCATGAATTTTTTAATTGAAATAATTTAGGTTGAACAAATGTAGGCCTCCATCTCAAAGTTCTTCACTTAAATCATCTTCTTGCCATTTCCCTCGACTCTAAATCCCTTTAACCCTCCCTCATACCTACCTGGAATTGTGCATTCATCCAACTGCCTGCCCCCTTGGTGCCTATGTGTTGTAATTGTTTTTTCCCTTGTCTGTATTCCCATCTGGACTGTGAGCTCTGTAAGGACAGGGACTGTGTCTTGCTGACTACTGAATCTCCAGAGTTTAGCATAATGTCGGACACATAGTAGATGTACGATAAATAATTGCTAAATAATGGCCTGAATTTGAGTCTTGAGTCTACCCCCCTCTTAGCCACATATCCTTGGACAAATCACTTAAACTCCCTGAGCCTAGTTTGCTCATCTGAAAAACAAATGTAAAAATACCTCACTGTAAAGATGCTCTAAGAACCCAGCAAATGATGACTATTGATTGCCCCTGCCCTTTTCAGCTGTAGGCACAGAGGACAATCAAATGAGAGGTGCAGACCCAGTTTCTGAGCTTGAAGCTGACAAACTTGGCAGCATGTGAAGACCCTCTCCCCTCCTGCAGGTGGCCGAGGGATTGCTCTTGCTTCCCTAAGTCTGCTGTCCCATGTGTTTGGGTGAGGCCTGGAGCTAGTCACTAAGATGCAGCCATGTCACTCCCTCCTGTCACTTTCTATTTGCTCCTGCTAACTCCTGACTTGGCTCTTGTCTGCCTCTCTGGCTCTGGTTTCCACTCTCCTCTCCTCTCTGTGTATCTCCTCCTGGCACACCCACTTAAATGTCTATCCATTCACCAAATCTTGTTACAGACCTACCATTTGCAAGAAGGATAGAACTAGGCCTGTCTATAAGGAGCTCACAACTTTGTGGAGACAGCCATGGTCACAGAGAAAATGCAATACAGCAGAATACATGCTCCCATGCAGAAAAGAAAAGGCACCCTGAGAAACCTGAGGTCAGAGGGACCAGAGACTGCAAAACTCTCAACTCTGATAACAGCTATATCCATACTGAGGCCTCAGGAAGACCTTTTTTTCTTTTAATGGAAAGAGAAAATTTTCTGATGAAAGGCCAAGCTTAAAACTGATATTCCTAATAGTCTCACAAGCAGTGGGAACAACCAATTAAATAGGCTGAGCCCCCAGTCTTGAGGTTTGCCCCTATGAAATGTATTCCTGCAAAGGCAAAGCTAAGCCTACTCATAATTATGCCTAAGAATCACCCCCAGAGAATCTCTTTTGTTGCTCAGATATGGCCTCTCTCTCTAAGGCAGCTCGGCAGGTGAACTCACTGCCCTCCCCGCTACGTGGAACATGACTCCCAGGGGTATAAATCTCTCTGGGAACGTGGGATAGGACTGCTGGGATGAACCTGGACCCAACATCATGGGACTGAGAAAGACTTCTTGACCAAAAAGGGGAAGAGAGAAATGAGACAAAATAAAATTTCAGTGGCTGAGAGATTTCAAACAGAATTGACAGGTTATCCTGGAGATTATTCTTATGCATTATACAGATATCCCTTTTAGTTTATGGTGTATTGGAGTGGCTGGAGGGAAGTACCTGAAACTGTTGAACTGTATTACAGTAGTCTTTATTCTTAAAAACGATTCTATAACTATATATATAGTGTTTACAATGTGATTGTGTGATTGTGGAAACCTTGTTTCCTGGACATGAGGTCATCTTCTTCTTTTGCATTCTATAAAAATACCCACTCTCATATTTGCATATGTAATCTGATTGCCTTGGCTGAAGATTTCACAGGGGAATGGAAGTGACATCCCATCACAGTAATAGAAAGATCTTCCAATAGAACTGTGGGTATTACCTCTTATCCCTTCCTGCAGACTCTTTACCACAGAGCATCACTGACCTTTCAGCTCATTTGCTCTCAGCTTCTCTCACTCTTGTTCAAATCTCACCTTCCTGCTTTCTTTGCCACCTACCTCACCCTGCCAGTTCTCTCTACTTCATCCCTTATCTCAAGAACGCCACATTTTTCTCCCTCCACACCCAAAATTATATAAGCAAAGTCATCAAGTCACTAAAAAGAACAAAGGATTTGCCACATAACCTCCCTTATATAATAAGTAGGAAAACAATTTCAGTTGACACATTTACTAAATTCAACATCCTCCTAGGCTGCAGTCGCTCTGGGCTTCTACTTTAACCTATTTCAGGTAACTAGCATCAAGACTACAGTAACCACTCCATCCTCTTAGCAGAGTCCTCACTCAGGTATTTAGCTCCCCATGACTTCACCAAAGGGTACAAGAGCCTCAAGTGATTTCAATTCAGCATTTATAAAGTGCCAGTGATACAGAGAAGATCAAACAATATTTCTGCTCTTAAAGAGTCTGGATTCCAGCAGAAAAGATAGGGATATGCCCAACTGAATGGATATGATTTGCTTTCAGTCAGTTCCAAGTGCCAGTTAGCACAACCCAACATTTATTTTCCAAACACGGGTCCTTACGTCTTTTATTTCTTTGCCTGCTAGTTCCATCTTTGCTCTCTTTCAATTTAAGGATAGCTACCTTGAGGTATCTGAGGGGCTTGGGTGGGAAAGGAACACCCTTAATCTGGTCTTTGCCCGATGTTTCTTTATTCAGAAATAAGTCTGTCTAATGGACCGTATTATCCAATCTTTCTTGGTTAAATCTTACTCTGTTACATAGAACAAATCTTCTTCTACTGATGTCTGGACTGTTTCAAGAGCAAGATATAAATGCCTATTGGGTTGAACCATCCCATGTGTGAATGTTTTTTTGTTAACAGAACTTAGCATATCCTAACTAACTTTAAAACTGACTATAATACAAGTCAGAATGAGGTAAATTCTAGGCAGAAATACAGGTCATGTGCTTGGAAGAGCAGAGGTGAAGAAATACTATTTTCTAACTAATTTTTATTGTCTAGCATATCAGGTTTTATCCTCACAGTAGCACCACTGAGTATTTTTTTTAAATCTCCTTTGTATGGCTCCATAGGCTAAGATTCATAAAAGTTAAGGAACATGTACAGCATCACAAACCTAATTATTAGTGAAATGGGATACAATTTTGAGTACCCCTTCAAAACCCATAATCTTTCCACTAGCCTCATATTACCCCTTGTAGTGGAAGTCAAGGATGACCTCACAGGGGGCAGGGGAAGGGACTGGTATTTGCACTTGGCCTGAGAAGATGAGTAGGAGGATGAGTAAGATGTACAAATCAAGTGTCAGAGGCAGCCCAGGGTATCCCACAGATAACCACTGAGTTTATCATGATGGCTACAACACTGGAAACAAAGCTACTTAATTCAATAGAATAAAATAAAAATATATAAATAAATAAACCCACTTAATTCATAAAGCCACTTTCCAAAAAGCTACTTAATAATCTTGCTTTGAGCATGTATGTAGTTTTCCTCTTCTTCCAGGTACACAAGTCATTGGCATGATGGACCTACTCACCATCTGTCTGGGCAAATAATAACTTCCAAAGACCAGCGGCTGAAACTCTTAGCAGAGTGAAGCCACTCCAGAGTCAGCAGTTGGCTTGAGCCTCTTCATATAGAACACACCAATTAATGAGACCAATTAGGCTTCCATTAGATCCCAGTGGGATTCATTAAAAGAAAATGTTGTAAAACATTTTGTCCCTGAACATGTATTTAGATAATCCAGATGAGTGATTTAATTAGGGAATCAAAAGCCCACTGACGTATATTGCAGGATGTAACTGCTTCTGTTAAAACCACATGGAGATCACTGCCCCTGGGGCAAAAAGAGAAAAGACCTGCCAAGCATCCTCTGCCCTCCTTTTAAAGGGAGACGGTTGCAGCAATTCATTTCTTAACCACATTAGGTCCAAGCATATAGGAATAACTTTCACTGGATCTTTCCTGCCATGATTAAGCTGTATCGATAATTATAGATCTCAGTTTCTCTACCCAGTGTTGCAAAACTGTGAAATCAGTGGGGACTGGATCATCTAACAAAATCTATGTCAAGGTCAGCCTTGCATGGAGGTCTGTGTATCCCCTTCCAGACTGTGAGAAAGGCACAAGCTGTATTACATCAACACTGATGCCAATCCCGTGTTTGGTATATTACAGTATAACCTGGAGACGACAACTGCTCTGGGCAATGGAAGAATATTTTCAAAAGGACTTCCAGCACCTCGCATGGGTCCCTCATTGTCCCATCTTCAAACCGTACCTATGAGTGTGGTTTGGATCATAGGGACTGTCAAAATCCACAAATCCCACCTCTTCCTGTCTGCACTTGCATATATAGAACCTCATCTCCTATAAATCACTGCAGTTCCTCTAAGAATCCCCAGAATTTATCTCACTTGTACTCAGGAACAAAGACAGGCCACCTCCAAAGGTGCTCTCCTTTTCCCACACCCCCAACTCCACTTTCCACTGAATTCAGACCCAGAATCACTGGGGACTAGATGAGAAGATAAAACAAAATAGCAGACACTACACTGTTTTAAACTTGCGCCTCTCAACCTACTACCAATCTACCCTTCGGGGGTCAAATTTATCCTTGTTGGCATACAGAAGGCATTGAGGAAACATTAATTGGATGACTAGGCTCAAGTTTTGGATGTTCCTTTGTCACTCTCCCCTTCCCTGTCTTCTTTCTTTTTTTTTTTATTAATTAATGGAAAAAAAGAAATTAACCCAACATTTACAAATCATACCATTCTACATATGCAATCAGTAATTCTTAACATCATCACATAGATGCATGATCATCGTTTCTTAGTACATTTGCATTGGTTTAGAAGAACTAGCAGCACAACAGAAAAAGATATAGAATGTTAATAGAGGAAAAAAATAAAAGTAATAATAATAGTAAAACAAACAAACAAACAAAACAAAACAAAAAATCCTATAGCTCAGATGCAGCTTCATTCAGTGTTTTAACATGATTACTTTACACTTAGGTATTATTGTGCTGTCCATTTTTGAGTTTTTGTATCTAGTCCTGTTGCACAGTCTGTATCCCTTCAGCTCCAATTACCCATTATCTTACCCTGTTTCTAACTCCTGCTGGACTCTGTTACCAATGACATATTCCAAGTTTATTCTCAAATGTCCGTTCACATCAGTGGGACCATACAGTATTTGTCCTTTAGTTTTTGGCTAGACTCACTCAGCATAATGTTCCCTAGGTCCATCCATGTTATTACATGGTTCATAAGTTTATCCTGTCTTAAAGCTGCATAATGTTCCATTGTATGTATATACCACAGTTTGTTTAGTCAGTCTTCTGTTGATGGACATTTTGGCTGTTTCCATCTCTTTGCAATTGTAAATAACGCTGCTATAAACATTGGTGTGCAGATGTCCGTTTGTGTCTTTGCCCTTAAGTCCTTTGAGTAGATACCTAGCAATGGTATTGCTGGGTCGTATGGCAATTCTATATTCAGTTTTTTGAGGAACCGCCAAACTGCCTTCCACAGTGGTTGCACCATTTGACATTCCCACCAACAGTGGATAAGTGTGCCTCTTTCTCCGCATCCTCTCCAGCACTTGTCATTTTCTGTTTTGTTGATAATGGCCATTCTGGTGGGTGTGAGATGATATCTTATTGTGGTTTTGATTTGCATTTCTCTAATGGTCAGGGACATTGAGCATCTCTTTATGTGCCTTTTGGCCATTTGTATTTCCTCTTCTGGTAGGTGTCTGTTCAAGTCTTTTTCCCATTTTGTAATTGGGTTGGCTGTCTTTTTGTTGTTGAGTTGAACAATCTCTTTATAAATTCTGGATACTAGACCTTTATCTGATATGTCATTTCCAAATATTATCTCCCATTGTGTAGGCTGTCTTTCTACTTTCTTTTTTTTTTTTTTTATTAATTAAAAAAAGAATTAACAAAACAATTAGAAATCATTCCAATCTACATGTACAATCAGTAATTCTTAATAACATCACATAGTTGCATATTCATCATTTCTTAGTACATTTGCATCGATTTAGAAAAAGAAATAAAAAGACAACAGAATAAGAATTAAAACAATAATAGAAAGAAAAAAAAAACAAAAAAAACAAAAACAAAAAACCTATACCTCACATGCAGCTTCATTCAGTGTTTTAACATAATTGCATTACAATTGGGTAGTATTGTGCTGTCCATTTCTGAGTTTTTATATCCAGTCCCGTTGTACAGTCTGTATCCCTTCATCTCCAATTATCCCTTCTCTTTTTTTTTTTTTTTAATTAACGGAAAAAAAGAAATTAACCCAACATTTAGAGATCATACCATTCTACACATGCAATCATTAATTCTTAACATCATCACATAGATGCATGATCATCATTTCTTAGTACATTTGCATTGGTTTAGAAGAACTAGCAACATAACCGAAAAAGATATAGAATGTTAATATAGAGAAAAAAATAAAAGTAATAATAGTAAAATCAAAACAAAACAAAACAAAACAAAACAAAAACCTATAGCTCAGATGCAGCTTCATTCAGTGTTTTAACATGATTACTTTACAATTAGGTATTATTGTGCTGTCCATTTTTGAGTTTTTGTATCTAGTCCTGTTGCACAGTCTGTATCCCTTCAGCTTCAATTACCCATTGTCTTACCCTGTTTCTAACTCCTGCTGAACTCTGTTACCAATGACATATTTCAAGTTTATTCTCGAATGTCCGTTCACATCAGTGGGACCATACAGTATTTGTCCTTTAGTTTTGGGCTAGACTCACTCAGCATAATGTTCTCTAGGTCCATCCATGTTATTACATGGTTCATAAGTTTATCTTGTCTTAAAGCTGCATAATATTCCATCGTATGTATATACCACAGTTTGTTTAGCCACTCTTCTGTTGATGGAGATTTTGGCTGTTTCCATCTCTTTGCAATTGTAAATAATGCTGCTATAAACATTGGTGTGCAAATGTCCGTTTGTGTCTTTGCCCTTAAGTCCTTTGAGTAGATACCTAGCAATGGTATTGCTGGGTCGTATGGCAATTCTATATTCAGCTTTTTGAGGAACCGCCAAACTGCCTTCCACAGTGGTTGCACCATTTGACATTCCCACCAACAGTGGATAAGTGTGCCTCTTTCTCCGCATCCTCTCCAGCACTTGTCATTTTCTGTTTTGTTGATAATGGCCATTCTGGTGGGTGTGAGATGATATCTTATTGTGGTTTTGATTTGCATTTCTCTAATGGTCAGGGACATTGAGCATCTCTTTATGTGCCTTTTGGCCATTTGTATTTCCTCTTCTGGTAGGTGTCTGTTCAAGTCTTTTTCCCATTTTGTAATTGGGTTGGCTGTCTTTTTGTTGTTGAGTTGAACAATCTCTTTATAAATTCTGGATACTAGACCTTTATCTGATATGTCATTTCCAAATATTATCTCCCATTGTGTAGGCTGTCTTTCTACTTTCTTGATGAAGTTCTTTGATGCATAAAAGTGTTTAATTTTGAGAAGGTCCCATTTATTTATTTATTTCTTCAGTGCTCTTGCTTTAGGTTTAAGGTCCATAAAACCGCCTCCAATTGTAAGTTTCATAAGATATCTCCCTACATTTTCCTCTAACTGTTTTATGGTCTTAGACCTAATGTTTAGATCTTTGATCCATTCTGAGTTAACTTTTGTGTAGGGTGTGAGATATGGGTCTTCTTTCATTCTTTTGCATATGGATATCCAGTTCTCTAGGCACCATTTATTGAAGAGACTGTTCTGTCCCAGGTGAGTTGGCTTGACTGCCTTATCAAAGATCAAATGTTCATAGATGAGAGGGTCTATATCTGAGCACTCTATTCGATTCCATTGGTCGATATATCTATCTTTATGCCAATACCATGCTGTTTTGACCACTGTGGCTTCATAATATGCCTTAAAGTCCAGCAGCTAGAGACCTCCAGCTTCGTTTTTTTTCTCAAGATGTTTTTAGCAATTCAGGGCACCCTGCCATTCCAGATAAATTTGCTTATTGGTTTTTCCATTTCTGAAAAATAAGTTGTTGGGATTTTGATTGGTATTGCATTAAATCTGTAAATCAATTTAGGTAGGATTGACATCTTAATTATATTTAGTCTTCCAATCCGTGAACACAGTATGCCCTTCCATCTATTTAGGTCTTCTCTGATTTCTTTTAGCAGTTTTTTGTAGTTTTCTTTATATAGGTTTTTTGTCTCTTTAGTTAAATTTATTCCTAGGTATTTTATTCTTTTAGTTTCAATTGTAAATGGGATACGTTTCTTGATTTCCCCCTCAGCTTGTTCATTACTAGTGTATAGAAATGCTACAGATTTTTGAATGTTGATCTTGTAACCTGCTACTTTGCTGTACTCATTTATTAGCTCTAGTAGTTTTGTTGTGGATTTTTCTGGGTTTTCGACATATAGTATCATATCGTCTGCAAACAGTGATAGTTTTACTTCTTCCTTTCCAATTTTGATGCCTTGTATTTCTTTTTCTTGTCTAATTACTCTGGCTAGAACCTCCAACACAATGTTGAATAATAGTGGTGATAGTGGACATCCTTGTCTTGTTCCTGATCTTAGGGGGAAAGTTTTCAATTTTTCCCCATTGAGGATGATATTAGCTGTGGGTTTTTCATATATTCCCTCTATCATTTTAACGACGTTCCCTTGTATTCCTATCTTTTGAAGTATTTTCAACAGGAAAGGATGTTGAATCTTGTCAAATGCCTTCTCTGCATCAATTGAGATGATCATGTGATTTTTCTGCTTTGATTTGTTGATATGGTGTATTACATTAATTGATTTTCTTATGTTGAACCATCCTTGCATACCTGGGATGAATCCTACTTGGTCATGATGTATAATTCTTTTAATGTGTTGTTGGATATGATTTGCTAGAATTTTATTGAGGATTTTTGCATCTATATTCATTAGAGAGATTGGTCTGTAGTTTTCTTTTTTTGTAATATCTTTTCCTGGTTTTGGTATGAGGGTGATGTTGGCTTCATAGAATGAATTAGGTACTTTTCCCTCCACTTCGATTTTTTTTTTTTTAAGAGTTTGAGGAGAGTTGGTACTAATTCTTTCTGGAATGTTTGATAGAATTCACATGTGAAGCCGTCTGGTCCTGGACTTTTCTTTTTAGGAAGCTTTTGAATGACTAATTCAATTTCTTTACTTGTGATTGGTTTGTTGAGGTCATTTATTTCTTCTTGAGTCAAAGTTGGTTGTTCACGTCTTTCCAGGAACCCATCCATTTCATCTAAATTGTTGTATTTATTAGCGTAAAGTTGTTCATAGTATCCTGTTATTACCTCCTGTATTTCTGTGAGGTCAGTAGGTGTGTCTCCTCTTCCATTTCTGATCTTATTTATTTGCATCCTCTCTCTTCTTCTTTTTGTCAATCTTGATAAGAACCCATCAATCTTATTGATTTTCTCATAGAACCAAGTTCTGGTCTTATTGATTTTCTCTATTGTTTTCATGTTTTCAATTTCATTTATTTCTGCTCTGATCTTTGTTATTTCTTTCCTTTTGCTTGCTTTGGGATTAGTTTGCTGTTCTTTCTCCAGTTCTTCCAAGTGGACAGTTAATTCCTGCATTTTTGCCTTTTCTTCTTTTCTGATATAGGCATTTAGGGCAATAAATTTCCCTCTTACACTGCCTTTGCTGCGTCCCATAAGTTTTGATATGTTGTGTTTTCATTTTCATTCACCTTGAGGTATTTACTAATTTCTCTTGCAATTTCTTCTTTGACCCACTTGTTGTTTAAGAGTGTGTTGTTGAGCCTCCACGTATTTGTGAATTTTCTGGCACTCCACCTATTATTGATTTCCAACTTCATTCCTTTATGATCCAAGAAAGTGTTGTGTATGATTTCAATCTCTTTAATTTGTTAAGACTTGCTTTGTGACCCAGCATGTGGTCTATCTTTGAGAATGATCCATGAGCACTTGAGAAAAAGGTGTATCCTGCTGTTGTGGGGTGTAATGTCCTACAAATGTCTGTTAAGTCTAGCTCATTTATAGTAATATTCAGATTCTCTATTTCTTTATTGATCCTCTGTCTAGATGTTCTGTCCATTGATGAGAGTGGTGAATTGAAGTCTCCGACTATTATGGTATATGTGTCTATTTCCCTTTTCAGTGTTTGCAGTGTATTCCTCACATATTTTGGGGCATTCTGGTTCGGTGCATAAATATTTATGAATGTTATGTCTTCTTGTTTAATTGTTCCTTTTATTAGTATATAGTGTCCTTCTTTGTCTCTTTTAACTGTTTTACATTTGAAGTCTCACTTGTTGGATATTAGTATAGCCACTCCTGTTCTTTTCTGGTTGTTATTTGCATGAAATATCTTTTCCCAACCTTTCACTTTCAACCTATGTTTATCTTTGGGTCTAAGATGTGTTTCCTGTAGACAGCATATAGAAGGATCCTGTTTTTTAATCCATTATGCCAGTCTATGTCTTTTGATTGGGGAATTCAGTCCATTAACATTTAGTGTTATTACCGTTTGGATAATATTTTCCTCTACCATTTTGCCTTTTGTATTATATATATCATATCTGACTTTCCTTCTTTCTACACTCTTCTCCATACCTCTCCCTTCTGTCTTTTCGTATCTGACTCTAGTGCTCCCTTTAGTATTTCTTGCAGAGCTGGTCTCTTGGTCACAAATTTTCTCAGTGACTTTTTGTCTGAGAATGTTTTAATTTCTCCCTCATTTTTGAAGGACAATTTTGCTGGATATAGGAGTCTTGGTTGGCAGTTTTTCTCTTTTAGTAATTTAAATATATCATCCCACTGTCTTCTAGCTTCCATGGTTTCTGCTGAGAAATCTACACATAGTCTTATTGGGTTTCCCTTGTATGTGATGGATTGTTTTTCTCTTGCTGCTTTCAAGATCCTCTCTTTCTCTTTGACCTCTGACATTCTAACTAGTAAGTGTCTTGGAGAACGCCTATTTGGGTCTAATCTCTTTGGGGTGCGCTGCACTTCTTGGATCTGTAATTTTAGGTCTTTCATAAGAGTTGGGAAATTTTCAGTGATAATTTCTTCCATTAGTTTTTCTCCTCCTTTTCCCTTCTCTTCTCCTTCTGGGACACCCACAACACATATATTTGTGCGCTTCATATTGTCCTTGAGTTCCCTGATACCCTGTTCAAATTTTTCCATTCTTTTCCCGATAGTTTCTGTTTCTTTTGGAATTCAGATGTTCCATCCTCCAAATCACTAATTCTATCTTCTGTCTCTTTAAATCTATCATTGTAGGTATTCATTGTTTTTTCCATCTTTTCTACTTTATCCTTCACTTCCATAAGCTCTGTGATTTGTTTTTTCAGTTTTTCTATTTCTTCTTTTTGTTCAGCCCATGTCTTCTTCATGTCCTCCCTCAATTTATCGATTTCATTTTTGAAGAGATTTTCCATTTCTGTTCGTATATTCAGCATTAGTTGTTTCAGCTCCTGTATCTCATTTGAACTATTGGTTTGTTCCTTTGACTGGGCCATATTCTCAATTTTCTGAGCGTGATCCATTATCTTCTGCTGGCATCTGGGCATCCAGTCAGATTTCCCTGGGTGTTGGACCCAACAGGTTGAAAGATTTTTCTGTGAAATCTCTGGGTTCTGTTTTTCTTATCCTGCCCAGTAGGTGGCACTCGTGGCCTACGTTTGTGTGCGGGTTCCACCAGTAAAAGGTGCTGTGGGTCCTTTAACTTTGGAAAACTCTCACCGTGGGGGAGGTTCGCCAGCCGAAGCAGCTTGAAAGAGTGCCAGCCAGCCCGGGGGTCCGAACGTGGGGAGAGTCGCCGGCCGCCACAGCCCGGGAGAGCGCCTGACCGAATTTCCTAGTCGGCCCGGGGCACCAAGCGTGGCGGGTGGGCGCCAGCCGCCGCAGCCCAGGAGAGTGCACCATTCCCAGCCGGACCGGGGAGTCACGTGTTTGGAAGGGACCCCCCCGGTCTCCGTTCTCCGCGGTCTGGGGATTTCCGACCCAACTCTCTCAGTTGGTCCAAGGGGCCTCGCATGGTGGGGGCGCCAGCCGCCGCAGCCTGAGGGGACCACCTGCCCAATTCTGCCAGCTGGCTTGGGAAGGAAGAAGGGAGGGACTCTGGCCACTTGCCGTCCCACCCGGGAAAGCCCGCGCCCCTCGGCAATCTCACTGGAACTGGTTCTCCCAGACAGTCAGCTGTTCCAGGATGGGGTACGCCGTCCCTTTGATCTCCGTCGTGGCTCCGGGAGCTGCTCTGTATCGTCTCCACTCCCCCAGTAGTTGTTCTGGAGGAGGAAAGGTGAGGGTGGCAAGGCTGTTGAGGACGGTGGCGGAGGAGCCGGTGAAGGCGGAAAAGAGCACGGTGGTGGTTGGAGAGCCGCCAGAGCAGGAGGGGAAAGGGAAGGGCAAGATGGCGGATGAAGTGCCACCAGAGCAGGAGGGGAAAGAGGAGGGCTGGCTGGCGGCGGGAGCGCCGCCGGCGGAGAAAGAGGAAGAGGAGGGCTGGCTCCCCTTCCCTGTCTTCTAATTGCCAAGACTCTGGGACACTAGAAGTCAGGTCAGTGGATTTGATTGCCTAGAGAGCCAGAGTAAAGTAAGAATAAAAGATTGTCTCCTGGGTATATACTCCAACGAGATTCTCACTCAGAGCCATAAAGAAGTTCATCACAGCATTATTTGTGGAAGCAAGAAGGTGGGGCAATCTGGGGGTCCACCGGGTAAACTATGATGGGTGCCTACCTTACAGTAATGCAATTATCAGTAAAAGACCCATAAACATGGAGCTACACGAATGAATCTTTGAAATACAGTGCTGAGCAATTCAAAGGATCACTGATGAAAATGTAGGAAGAAAGCATTTTTGAGAACTAATAAATTATTAATTTACTTTTCAGAATTTTGTATTGTTTGTGACATTTGATAGCTTTTATACATTTTTTATTTATTGTGATTTCTTTTTTCACTTGAAATAAACATTTGCTTCGTAATTAATTTTGTAATTGTAAGTTTCTATTCTTTTGCTTGCGATAACCTATAACATTGTGTAAGATTCGTGCTACAGTTGGTAGCAGAACATAGCTGGAGCCCAGAAGTACGGCCACCATATGGGAAATACAGACTGTGATGGCGGAATTTTTAGGAACGGCTCTCAATGATCCACACCCTAGTCCCCAGAACCTATGAACGTGATGAGACACACTGTCATGATTGCGTTATGTTATATGATACAATTGACCTTAAGCAAAAGGAATTTATCCAGGCAGATCCAATCTAATTACATGCACCCTTAAAATCAGAGAACTTTCTCCAGCTGGTAGCAGAAAAGGAAGGCGCAGGCACCAGAAAGATTCAAGTCACGGGAGGGACTGCATGTTCCACCACTGACTTTTAGAGGAGGGGCCCACATACGAGGGCATAGCAGCAGCCTCGAGGAGCAGTGGGTGGCTCCCGGCTGATAGATAACAGGGAAGTGGGGACCTCAGTCCTACACCCACGAAGTGCGGGACTCTCCCAAGAGCTTGAATGAGCTTGTGGGCAGATTCTTCCCCCAGGTGAGAGCCCGCTCAGCCAAGATCTTGATTTCACCCTTTGGAGACCCTGAAAAAAAGAGCCCAATCAAGCCCACAAATACTTCTGACCTACAAATCCGTGAACTAATTAATGGATGTTGCTTTAAGCCACTAAGTGTTTAGTGATTTATTATGATTTACTATGGCAGCAGTAAGAAACTAATACACAGCCAAAGAGCCACGTATCCGTTTTACACAAAAATTCATTTTTTTAAAATTTAAGTTTTTTTAAAAATTAGTGTTGTAAAATTAAGTACAAAAGCCAATATGTATTTCAAATGAAAAATAAATCACAACAAATTTAAAATGTGCAAAAACTATCAAATGCCACAAACATCCCAAACTTCTGAAAAGTAAATTAGCAATTTTATTAATTGTGCTTAAAAATACTTCTTCCTGCACTTTTGTCAGTACTCCCCTGAATTGCTCCATTCCATGACAAGGATTTTGAAGTATTACTTTCTATGGAGAGACTAGAAAATCAATTCCTCCTTTCCTCTGGCATGGGTGGTTGATTCCCACCCCACCTTCACCCCTCACCTCACAGCCTAGGAGAGGTTTTTTATCTCCACTTTCACAACTTGGTATTGATAGTGTCATAAATTTTCAGAATTGCTGTCAAAAATGAGAAACCTTCTATCAATTTTCTTTTGTATAAGAACTGTAAGACTTCAGGATGTTTCAAGTTTTCTCTTGCAGTGACTCACCTTAAATTGTCCTTGAATCATCACACTCATTAACCAGCTGTCATCGCTGTCCCTGCTGGGGTGGCATGTTGTGAGGGTGATGTTATTTTTTCAGTGTCAGAATTTTCTGTCAAATCAGCAAGAAATTTAAATCTTTTCTGATGTGTTCATATGATTCATTCCTTCAGAAAATGGATTAGCAAGTAATCCAAGAGCCTATTAGCTACTTAAAATTTCTTACTTCCTCTAGTGAATCGCTGCTCTTGGTTATGATTATGAAAAATATATTTTTGTTACAACTCGCTTCTCAAAGCCACTTATTCTTCTCATCTTCTTTACTCCTTTTATTTTATATTCCATTACCTTTATCTGTATTGTTTGCAGTTCTTGAGTAACTAAGTTTATAGTTGTTACAAAAATTTCCAAATCAGAAGTCTATGATTTCTCCTTCATTTTTATTGAAATGTTCCAAAACATCTTCTGAAAGTGCAGTTTAAATGATGCATTCAAGTTTTAGCCACTAAGCCATTCCCAACCAAAAGAGAGGAGGGGGATTGTAACGTGTATTAGAATAGCAGAATAGCAGATATTCCTGACAGACAAATTATGACAAAGAATCACTGACAGCTAAGTCCTCTGCTTATAATTTTACATATTTGATGGAATAGAAGAAATTTCTACAGACTAGCTCCATACATTTCAAACCTTATTTCTCCTCTACTGCTCATATTTATCCAGGGCCAAGCAATTTAGAACAGATCCTTCTTGCAGTACCACCTCCAACCCTGTACTTTCTTTTCACAATGGATGATAAGAGTAATCCTAGAAACTATTCCCACACCAGAACAGTAACTTAACCCTACGTGGAAGAAACAGCAAACCAAATAAATACAGGCACTAAGTTCAGGTAAATGTATCCTCACTCAACTTCGCATTAGTCACCTCCCAAAAATTCTCATGGCCTCACCAACAACGCAACACAAACTGTGAAGAGGGAGGAAACAGTCATCCTAACCAATTGCAGGCAGTTAAAAATATCTTACTTTCGCAAATTTCACAAAAACGTAGGAACAGATGAGCACATTGCTAAGGGGACCCCTCTCTGTATACACATTTGCACCCAAACATATCAGAAGGGGCCTGTATAAGTGATGACTCCTGAAGACAGAACTTCATTAGCTTCATGACAAAGCTATCCCTGATCCCCACTGTCGGACTCATTAGCCGCAACTAGAGCACACAACTCTACTGGTTAAGGTAACCCAACTGCTGTGACAAATACGGCAAAGACACATAATGGCTCAAACAATAAAAGTTTGTTTCTTGCTCAGATAAAGTCCAAAAGAGGTGCTCTTCGTTGGCTAGCAGCTTTCCTACAAGTGGTGATTTGCCAACCCAGATTTCTTCCATCTTGTGGCTCTGCCTCCAATACTTGGATTCCAAGATTGTCATGCCCATTTGTATCAAACCACGAAAGGAGAACAAGCATGAACACAGCTGACTCAGAGGAGGAGAAAGTAGAAACCATGGCATTGTAGCTGCTCACATCTGCAAGTTTCTAGTTTCCCTCCAGCATCACTCTGAAGTCCGGGTTTACAAACAGAGAAGGTAGATGGCCACATCAATCCCTATTTGATGGTGGTCTGGATAGGTTCAAATGTACTAGAGGAAGGAAACTCAGATCCAATCTTATTACCTCTATGCCAATGAAGGTACCCATAAAAATGGAGTCATTTTTATACCTGACCACTAGATGGCTCTTTAGGCCCTTTAATTACACAAGTTTTGATCTAGGAGACACTTGTCCATGAAGTAGGATATAAGGTTTTCCAGTCATATAACATAGGATGTAAGGTTTTTCCAGTCATCTAAACAAGGATATAAATGGCATTAGTTTCTGGTGACACCCAAACAATGTGTCTGGGCCTGCTTCCACCTTGGGAAGTTTGGCCACCGAAAGAGACATTAGCCCTGTTAAGAGGGCACTAGGCAAGTCCACAGGAAGCAGATCCAGAGGCCTGACCAGAGTCCCAGCTTTGTCCCTGATGTTCAACAGACATCTCCTCATGCTACCTTAGTTTCATAATGGTAATGTAATGAAACAGAATGCAGATTATGATATATATTATATAATGTATGTGATAAAACATTATTTGATATTTTAAGTTAATACAGGTTTCCTTCTTTCCCAAGTGGTTTCATGAACATGCAGTAGTTCTGCCTTCATGACATCTCAGTTAGCTTGGCATTAGGCATTACTGGCCTATAATCTAGGCCCTAATTTTTACACAGTATTGTACTATTCATTTCCAAACTTTTACAATGAGCCTTATCGTACATTCTATACTCCTTCATCGATTACCCAATCTCTGCCCACTTTCTATCTCCTGATAATCTATGCTCTCTAATTTAATTCTCAGAGTTTGCTCATTATAGTTCATTTATATTAACAAGGCCATACAATATTTGTCCCTTTGTTTCTGGTTTATTTCATTCAACAGAATGTCCTCAAGGTTTGCCGATAGGAACACGAAGGGACTAAAATGTCACATTACTTGTTCAAGGTCAAAGGCAAGTTAGTATAGAACTCACGGTTCTTTACATTCTACAAAAACTGCAATGCTTTGACTTCCTCACTCCTTACTTCAGCATAGTTAAGTAAGCAAGATAAGTATTTACTGTATTCATGTAATAGAAGAAAAAAAAGATGGGATTCAGGCAGGTTTAAGCAACCTGCCAATTTTGACAAGGCCTCATGGTCTAATTCAGATTTCCAGATATCCTCTTAAAAATAGCTTTTTAGGAATGAGGTCGTGAGGCATGCAACAAGGTGAATGAACCTTGAGGACATAGTGTTGAATGAAATAAATCAGAAACAAAATAGCTTTTTAACCTCAATAGCAAACATCTTTTTGGCCAAAAGGGCTGATATTCTCCATTTGCTATCACATACATAGTATAAATATTGACATTCTTCTCACGCCCAGAAATGACCTTTTCCTCTCTTCCTCCAGACATGACCCTTTAATTTTGGCCCACTAACTTTTTCATGCTTTAGTTTTACATTTTCTTAACTATGTAGATAAAGCACAGTAAAACGGGAATGGCTCTAACAGAAGCTGATGAGCTACCAAGAAATAGTGCAGAAGGCCAGCCCTGCAGCACCTCCGTAAGAAGCATCTTGCATGAGAAGTGGTTCTGGACTGTGCTCCAACCCTAGCCCAGCTGCATCATCCCCTTCAGCAAGTCTGGGTTAGAACCAGGCTGTTTCCCACATCCTCCCCCTACTCTATATGATTCTAATGCATCACCAGGACTGGGACCTTCTTATTCTCCAAGGTGACATCGGCTCTAAAATTCCACGATTGGCTCTTATGTTGGGAACTTTCACCTTAGCCAAAGAGGAATGAAGATCTCATCAGAAGAAATGGTCTCACACCAACCTAAAAGTCAGCTACGAGTATTAGCATTGAGTCAGATACAGTTAAATATACAATAGGACTTTGATAGCCTTGAGTCCTTATGTAATAAAAATAGATCATTCACAGTTAAAGAAGGAATAAATAATTCACAGCTAAAAGGAGGAATTTTCTCCTACGGTATGATTTTTCAGGTATCACTAATATTTACATTAACACTATGCCGAAGGCTGTTAACATCTCAATTCACCCTCACGGCTACAATGTATGGTATGACGTCTTCATTTCAAAGAGGAAGAAACTGATACCCAGAAATGTTCACGTGATTGGTTTATTCAACACTAGTAAGTAGCAGAGTTGGTAATAGCCAAATCTGTTAACTACCAGTTCCTGAAGGCCCACCATGGGTCTGGCCCTTGCTGTAGTTTCCATACATAATTTCTAAGCCTAATACCAACTCGAAAAGCAGAGAAATTTATACCCACTTTCTAGAGGAGAAAACTGTCATTTAGAAAGGTTCGGTAGCTCTGTCATAAGTCATAGCCAGTGAAAGGCAGAAGCAGAATTCAAATGAGATCAACCCAGGTCCCTGCCCATTGCAGTGTGACAGTTCCAGGTCCAGGGTTGTCCCTGCTACTGCTGTTGTAACTTTTTTTTTTCTCATTATTTTCCAACTTGCTCTTGGTAGTAGGTGTGTGGTAATGTGCAAGAGCAAAGGTGAGGTCCTCCCAGCTGAACTGGGGCCCTGCTCAGAGAGAAGATGATAATTAAACTCATGCTGCAGCCACTTCCTGTTTCCTCATACCATTGTGTGGACAAGAATGGCTTTTCATACAATGTTCTGGCAGCAGCCCATGACCCAGGCCTGTGCCAAGGTGATTGAGATTCTGTCCGAGTTCTGGGCTACCATTCAAATCTGTCCCGAGTTTCTCTGGGTCTAGTTTATCCTCTGCAATCCCCTAAATGCTGTTGTTATGGGAAGGATTGATTAAGAGATCGGTTTCTGAGCAGCACTGTGCACCCAGACCTCGGAAGTCCTTGCACTTCCTGAGAACAAAGCTGACCACCCACCCATCGGGTCGTCAGAGGGAGGCCTGTTCCCCACCAGGAGAAGGGCCGGATGCCCAGACAGCGCTGTGCAGACGCACCCACTCCTGCTGGGCTGCTGAGAGACCTTTGTGTAGGGTTTTGTTTTGTCTTCTGGGGTAAAAGCTCACTCTGCCATTGCTCCTTTAGGAAGCTGATCATCAGAAGGGGACAGTTAGTCACAGATTCCCCATTATCATGAAAGGGTAGGATGTTTTGGGTGCCAGAGCTTCCGGGGACCTTTTAAATTCTGGAAAGAAAATCCTGGGGCATCCAGAACTCTTCCTCACTGGATGCGGAGGGGATAGAACCCAGTACTGAACTCTGAATCCTTGGAAACGAGGATCCCCTTAGTTCAGGGAAAGGGCTTAAAAAGAAAAGCTGATGATCCAAGTAGGCCCTAGAAAAAGAAAGGAAGCTCTGGTGGTGCTGGGTCCCTGAGGTGACAGGCGTAAGAACCAGTCCCAGCCTGTGCCCCTGGAACCCCATGCAGAGGGAAAAGACCCTCCTACCACAATGCAAATGAGGCCTTCTCAGCAAATAGGAGCAGCTGGGACCAGCATGTCTGTTCTTCTGAGTAGATCCAATTTTCATGGGTCACCCTCAGGGCCACCACTGGCCTATGCAGTACCTTTGTGCAAATTTTTTTAAAGACACCTCCTTCCTTAGGTGCACAGCTTAGTGGCAACTAAAGTAAGCATTGGCTAGATTTTAGTTTCCATTCATCCCTTTGGCTGTGCACCCTCATGTAGTGAATATCCTATCCTGATCCGGTGTTGACTGACAAGCAATGCAGTAGCAGGTTTATCAGATGCCAGTTCTTGGCTCATTTGAATGGCAAAGCCAGACTGAGTTCCCCTTTTGGATTATGTAAGTCTTTTGGACTGTGTTTGCCTCTGGAATTCTGATCTATTCTGGGCAGAAAGAAAATACCAAGGGAGAGAAGAAAAGATTTTTTGCAAATAAGGTGGATCGGTGTTTGAGCAATTAATTGAACATAAAAAAAAAAACTGGCTAATTTTGTTCCCAAACTGTGAAGTTGTTCATACCAGTTATATCACTTCTCCTGCTCCAAGGCCCTGCTCACTGCATATTGTTCAAGTTTTCATGTCTTCTGAGTAGGTAGTTCTTAGGGATTTCCCTGGTCAGGCCTCAGCTGCTTTACATTTATGCTCTTTACTGTGTATTAGCAGGAGGTTTTATGGTTTACACACTTGAATGTGTAGACATTTAGACAATGTGAGTCTGTCTTCCAGCATGTGTTAGTTCTGGGGCACTGACTAAACACCAGGTTGAAAATAGGTTTTCACTTAGGTAGAAGGTAGTAACAGAAATATATCTACTTCAGCCTCAAAAGTCAAGAGTGCCCTGATCAATCAGCAATGTGTGCCAATGAGTGCTTCCTGTCATACATTTGCCAAATTGGGACCACATCAAATTTCTGCATCTGTCAAGTCCTGGTACACCACATATTAACAAAGGGAAAAGGTTATTAAAGCTTGCCAGGTTATTAAAGCTTGCCTGTGGTTTGACATTTTCCAATAGGAAATACATTCCCCTTCTTGTAACCTATCATTTCTCCTTCCCCTAATAATACCCCAAACCTTTTCTGCAATCCACATTCTCCATCTTGGCCAATGATCCACCATTCACCAAGTAAGCCAAGCCAGGGGGGAAACACCATTTTTTTGTTCCATCATGTACACCAAGTCTTATAATTCTACGGTAGAAATTTGGTTAATCTTGTCCCTCCCCTTCATTCCCACTGCAACTTTCTTATCATTTTCATCTGCACCATAGAAAAGGCTCCTATTTGGTTTCCTGGCCAACAGTGCCTCTCCTCTTAGTCTGTTATCTGTATTATCATCATATTATCTTCCTAAATATCAAATTTGTTCATGGCATTCCCATGATGTACTTTCTCATTTTTTATATGAAAAAAACTCAACATGGCATGAGACTTTACTCACCTTGCCTAGCATCTAGCTACTCCCCCTCTGCTACTTTCCCTGATGTCCCTATATGTGCACCTCACTCCAATCACACCAAACTTCCTACCATTTACCAAACGTTCCAACTCTATCATAATTCCAGGATTTTCCCAAGTAGTATCTTCTGCCTGTTATGTGCTTCCCTCTCTTCTCCAAAAAGCATATCTCACTCTCTTATCACACACAGTTGCTGTTGCTTGAAGTTAATTGGAAGCTCGCTGGGGTTTTCAGAACCAGCTAGCCCACCATTACATCCCTAGCACTTAGCACAGTACACACCTGTCTCAGTTTCCCAGGGCTGCAAGGGCAAATACGACAAACTGGTTCTGCCTTAACAAGAATTTACTGACTCACGGTTTGGGAGGCTGGGCATCTTCCGACTGGCCAGCAACCTTTGGGTTCCTTAGCTTTCCTGTCACAGGATGACATACTCTCCTCTCCCTTCCCGGTTCCAGCCTACTTCCGGCTTCTGGCTCTTCCCCATGGCTTTCTCTCACTCTGGCTTCTGGTTTCTTTTTCTTTATAAGGCTTCTAGCAATCCAGGTTCAGACCCCACCTAGTTCATTTGGGCCACATCTCAATTTAAAATAAAGTCTTCAAGAGATCCTATTTATAATGAGTTCGCACCAACAAAAATATGAATGAAAGTTAAGAGCGTGTCTAGATTGGGGTCAAGCAAGATATTTTTCTTTGTCTTGACCAAGCCACCAGCCTTCCCCCTTGCACACCCCGGCTCACTCAGTCCCTCCCTGCCTTGACTACACTGAAACTAATCATGAAACTGTGGGACTGCTAAGAAAACAACTCGGACTGTAGAAATAAAAACTGAGAGAAAGACAACTTCAAATACTAGATAGTACTAGTTATCAACCTGGCCCTGACCGTCCCCTCTCCTCTTTCCCTAGATGGGCTACTGGTATAAGGCATGCCTCATTTTATTCACGTCATTGTGCTACAAAGATACTGCGGGTTTTTTTTTTTTACAAATTCAAGGTCTGTGGTAACCCAGCACAAATAAGTCTATCAGCGTTGTTTTACTAACTGTAAAAGTTCAGTTCATGTCTCTGTGTCACATTCTAATTAAAGTATGAACATTTTTTTTACATAATGCTGTCTACACTTAGACCACAGTATAATACAAGCATAACTTTAGGAAACCAAAAACATTGTGTGACTCGCTTTATTGCAGTGGTCTAGAGCTGAGCCACCACATCGCCGAGGTATGCCTGTACTTTCCCATCGCCCTTCCCTGATCATAGAACTCAACCAGTTCTTGCCTTCGTGGGACTTGACTTCTCTCTCCTACCATGGTGGCTATAAATAAAGTTGTCCTTTCCTCTTTCACACTGTCCAGTGCAGTTTTATTCTTTGACAGGCTATCTAATTCAATCTACCACACTGTCTTCAGTAGATGGCTTAATAAAAATGCATGAAATGAAAGACAATACAGCTCCTCAGAGCCTTCTGTGAATCTCAGCAGAGCTTCTCTTTCTTCACAGAGTACTTCACTTATCACACGGTGCTATAATTAGGTGCCGACTGTCTCTTAGTCCCCCTGGGCTGTGAGCCACATGAAATCAGGACCTGTGGCTTCATCTCTGCATTTTCATGCCTAATACATCCTGGACACAGTGTAGACGCTCTATAAATGCTGCTTGAATGAGTAACAAAGTTAATGTGATGTAGAGGAATCCCCACAACCAGGCAGCTTCCCTACCCCTCCTTCCAGTCCCTGCCCCCGCCAGGAGAATGCACCCTTATTTCACATGTCGTCACCCACAGCCCTGACCACACAGTTGTGATGAAAATGTCTGGTTGGCACGCAGATTATGGAAACATGTCATGAAGTCTCTCCCTAAGATCACGTGACTGACATTTCTGTATGGCTATTTCTTACCTTGGGGGAAAAAAAGGTTATTTTCACATTGTTGCCAAACAAATAGAACCATGTCGTTTTGTCGTTTTTTTAAAATTCCACCAACTTCTGGATATGAAAAAAATTTATTCTGGGAAATGGAGGAGATAGGTCTTTGGGGTATAAATGTTAGAAGGAAGCCAGAACAGGGCTAGAGACATTGTCTGGGGCTGGGGAGACAGGAAAGCTGACCAGTCACAAGGTCTTAGAGGCTGTGGGATTCAGGCCTGGTATAAACTGGACTCAGATTTGCATTTTTTGGAGTGTGGGGATAATGCATTGTTACACTTCATGAAAGGCAGTCAGATAAGAGATAGCATTCGAAGCAGTGGCTGGAGCTAGCAGTAGGTTTAGTGACAAGTAAGGACAGGGTCGTGCCAACAGCAAGAAACACTGATAATTCATTCAGATGATAAATATTTGAGCACCTGTATGTCAGACACAAGAAGTTCCTGGGAATACAACAATACACAACACACACACACACACAGTGCCTGCTCACAAACGTAAAGTCTAGTGAAAAGGAAGTGTGTCAGGCCCCAACTGAGAGCTTCAGTAGCACTCCCAATGGAGGGCCAACAGAGCACCAGATGCAGCAGACATTGAGAGGGAACCAGGGCAGAAGCTGTGTCATACAGAACAGACACTCATCAAGCAGGGAACAGGAAAAGGTGTATTATCTTGAGCCCATGGATGCTTGCCTGCTTCCCCTGCCACCTCCACTGGATACTCAAGTGGCCTTGAGGCTAACCTCTTGCTAGAGGGCTGGACTTCTGATGCACTGTCAGAGTAAGTTCTTACTAGCGCCGACAATGAGTTTAACTGAACCTTTGAGTTGAATGTTTTCAGAATTTGCAGCTGAGTGAGGCTGGATAACTTGAGGTTCATCAATAGCCTCTGAGCATTCAACGAGCAGACAGTTTAACACTGCCAGATGTGCCTCATTAGTGCCCAAGACTGGGCATGACCTGCACAGCTCTGTCTGCCCTCTATTGTCCTTGGCTGCTGAGAGCCATCCCTCCAATTGCAGACAGCTTCTGGAAGATTTATCACATTGAGGCAGAATCCCTTTAGAGAAGATAAAACAATATGCTATGATTATATAGGCCTCGTTTAAACACAGGAAACTGTGTTGCACAATAAATAGGATTAATTTTTACTTGTTATGGTGTTTGTTACCATAAGTAATAATTGAATCCTGAGCCCTTTGCCAGGAATTTTGTCAGATTTCCCTCCTCCTCTCCCTCTCTTCTTCCCTCTTTCTTTCATATTTCTCACATTGCATTGGTTCTCTGGGAAAGTAAATAGGATTTTTTTTTTACTTGACACATGTTTTCTAGGAACACAACCTTTTGAAAGTGAAAAAAACTGCCCAAAGTATTCATTTAGCAATTAAGCTATCTAGTACTTTGTGACACCTCTTAGATTATTTTCTTATATTGTTTCTTCATTCCTGTATTGACACTGAGCAGTTCATGTACTTATGTCTTAACTTCCCAACTCAATTTTAGGCTCATTAAGAGCAGAGCTTCTCATTATCATTGATCTCACAGAGGAAAGTGTTGGTCACACTCTGTGGGCAGAAAAAATGATTGAAAGCCTGACACAAATACCCTCTATGCCTGCCACCAAATGCTCTGCTCCAGGCAAAGTAACTTCTGCACTTTATTGGGATAAAAGTACTAATATGGATGCTATTGCTACATTCATAATCCCTGCCACAATTAAGTTTCCCACAGAAAAAGTGACTCTCTTTTCAAAGTAGGTGCTTAATCAAGTGGCATGCGATTATATGGCAATTTGACAAGTTTGAGGTGAAGTGCAAATGAGAGGATGGGTAGAAAGTCCCTTTTCAACCCTCAGGTCCCATGAAATTCTTCCAGTGATCACTTATTGCATATTACTGTGCCAGAATCAAGACAGTGATAGGAATACGGAGGCCAGTATCTGTCCCCAGTAGAGGAATCAGAGGAATAACAATTATTATAACAAGGTAAGTAAGTGCTATAAGAAGGTGATTCTGGGTCTTGAGGATCACAAAGGAGTCCAGAGTAGAGGTGCTTAATTGAACAGGGAGGTTACAATAGAAGTTAACACTGAAACTGAAAACATAGCAGAAATTAGCCAAACAAAGAAGGTAGGGGAGTACATCCTAGCAGTACAGCAGGAGCAAATGCACTGAGGTGACATGGATGGGAAGCATTCAGGCACCTGAAATTAGTACTAAATTCCTGGAACATAGCTGAGGTAGGACATGAGGCTGAAGAGGTTGGCCACATCTCAGACTGTGGACTTTATCCTGGAAGCAGCAGGGAGCCACTGACAGATTTTAAGCACAATAGTGACGAGATCAGTGTTGCTTTTCAGAAACATCACCTCAGTAAGGATGGATTAGAAGATGATGAGTCCAGAAACAAGGAGGTCATTAGGAGGTAGATTGCAGTAGGCAAGGTGAGGGGAGTGATGAGAGCCCAAACTAAGGAGTGGCCTTGGGGAAGGAGTAGAGGAAATGGGCAAGGGTTGTTGAGGTCTCAACCATTAGTGAGCCATGAAATTAACTTAATAGATAATAGCTATTTATTAAGATACAAAATAAAATATCAGTGCATCACATAGTTTCTTAGCAAGAATTTTTACCTTGTAAAAAATTTCTTTCAAGTATATATGGATATATACATACTTTTGTATATATATATATATATATATATATATATATGAGCTAGACATGGCTATATTGGGACATGATGTAAAGTGAAATTTTTCTGATGGTCATGAATAAAAATATTTGAGGGTGCACAGGTGATTCAGTGGTAGAATGCTCACTTTCCATGGTGGAGACCCAAGTTCGATGCCCAGCCCATGCACCCAAACACAAAAAAACATTCGAAACACACCAGCTTGGGATCCATTTGGACAGAATGGGAGGGAGCTACAAGAAAGGATGTGGAAACTAGGTTGACTGTTGTTAGTTTGAAAAAAAAAAAGCTGTGTTTGGTCTTGAACATAACGTTTGAGGAGCTTATGAGCCACCAGGAAGAGCTGTCTAGGAAGTGGGTGAGTAGATGAGTTTAGAATGGAGATTCCAGGTATAATTTTGGGAATCATCAGCTCCTTTGGGATAACTAAAGTCTTAGGAAGACCTACCATGGCCCAGAAAGAATGTGTGGAGTGCCAAGAGAAAAGGGCAGAAGTGAGGGAACCCTGGAGCCCACCACTGTGTGAGGGTTCCAGCAAGGAGAGGAAAAAGGCTTGGCCAGAAAGATAGGAAGAAAACCGAAAGAAAATATCCCAAAACAAAAGAGGAGAGGGAGACAACTGGAAATGCAACATAGAAGTCAAGTAGGTTGACGGCTGAAGACCCCATGGTTTGGCGGTGGAGCCCCAGGGAGAGCAATGTCAGGGAATGGGAGGCAGAAGTAAAGTGACTAACCATCCTCATTTGCCTGGACTTGAAATATTTCTGTGTATGTGGAACTTTGAGAGCTAAAATTGGAATAATTACGGGCAAACTGGAATATTTGCTCACCCTAGAATAAAACCTAGTTAGTTAAGAGTTGAATAGCAGGAGAGGTTGAAGTAAAATAGGTAGAATATACTTCTTCTCCAAGCCGACCCAGGCGGAGGGTAGCTTAGTTTCCGTGGCTCTGCGGCGGCCTCAGCCTTTCCCCTTGTGCCCACGAGTCCCCGCAGCTCGTAGGCCTCTCGCATCTCATATCGTGGGGTGAGTGGATGTAAGGTCTACAATAT
This sequence comes from Tamandua tetradactyla, assembly GCF_023851605.1. Classification (NCBI taxonomy): domain Eukaryota; kingdom Metazoa; phylum Chordata; class Mammalia; order Pilosa; family Myrmecophagidae; genus Tamandua; species Tamandua tetradactyla. Next base: position 61,923,323 of record NC_135334.1, on the reverse strand, counting down.
TGAAATCACTGTTGTTCATCAGTCACTGGGAACAAATGTACAACCTGAGTCCATTCAGAATAGCTATAACCAATTCATATTTACTTTTGGTATCATGTTGTGGATAAATGAAAATAGACCAAAGAACTACAGTAATATCTAAAAAGTCATACCTAGCTTTTTTTTTTAACTTTTTTATTGTATAGTATACCATATATACAAAGCAAAGAAATTAAAAAAAGCGGTAGTTTTCAAAGCACTCTTCAAAAAATGGTTACAGGATAGATCCCAGAGTTTTTCGTGGGCTACCATACGATCCTCTCATATTTTTCGTTCTGGCTGCTCCAGAATACAGGAGGCTAGAAGGCTTAAATACTTTTTTATCATCACAATTGACTTTTTTTTTCCTTTCTTTATGTGAACAACAACATATATACAAAAAAGCTATAAATTTCCAAGCACAGTGCTACAATTAGTTGCAGAACATATTTCAGACTTTGACATGGGTTGCAATTTCACAATTTTACATTTTTACTTCTAGCTGCTCTACAACATTGGAGACTAAAAGAAATATCAATTTAATGATTCAGCATTTGTTAATTTGATTCAGCATTGTTAATTTGTTGTTCATTTGTTAAGTCCTATCATCTATGTATAATTCCACCATCACCTTTGATTTTTCCATACCTGTCTTTGGGGTTGTTCGGGCTATGGCAATTCTAAATTTTTTATATTGGAAGGGTCTGTCACTAATATGGGGTAGGGAGATGGAACTATCTGATGTTCTGGAGAGGCTGGGCTAGGTTTCACGACTTATCTGGACCAGCTATCCATCTGGAGGTTGTAGGTTCCTGGCAAGTTACTCTAGTGCCTGGAACTGTTGTGGAATCTTATATATTGCCCTAGGTGTTCTTTAGGATTGACTACAATGGTCCTGGTTGGGGGTTGGCAGGTTATGATAGGTAGCAAGGTCTACCTGAAGCTTGTGTGAGAGCTACCTCCAGAGTAGCCTCTCAACTCTATTTGAACTCTCTCTGCCACTGATACTTTATTAATTATACTTCTTTTCTCCCTTTTGGTCAGGATGGAATTGCTGATCCCACGATGCCAGGTCTGGATCCATCCCTGGGAGTCCTCTCCCACGTTGCCAGGGAGACTTTCACTCCTAGATGTCATGTCCCACATAGCAGAGAGAGGAATGATTTCACTTGCAGAGTTGGACTTAGAGAGACTGAGGCCATGTCTGAGCAACAAAAGAGGTTCTCCAGAAGTAACTCTTAGGCATGCCTATAGGTAGCCTAAGCTTCTCCTCTATCTACATAAGTCTAACAAGAGTAAGCCTCATGACTGAGGACATGGCCTATTGATTTGGGTGTCCCTAAAGTTTGACACAGTATCAGAGGATTCCCTTATGGTAAAGTTTAATAGTTCCATAGTCTTTCTCCCCTCCTTCCAGAGACTTTGCCAATACTTTCTGATTATCTGCTTAATATACTCTAGGATGTTTCCAGGCATTACAATAATCTGTACAGGATTAAAAGACCTCTTTCTTATTCTGTGCTTCCTGTGTTTCAGTTGTTCGAATGAGCTATACAGACAGGTTGAATTAGATTATGCACTACAGAAAATTTCAGTTCCAGATCAAATAAACTGTTCTTCCATTGGTTCTAAAATGTAGACATTGTCTTCCTTACCCTTATGTTCTGAATTACTTTAACCCCAACCTATTCGGCTTCGTTCTTTTCTCTAAATATCAGGTTATTTATATAAAACAGCCTCTCAAAATCCAGAAATAATAATCACCACTCCAGACTTAATGTGTCTGCTCTAAAAGCTTACGATCTAGGCCCCTGTTTTCTTATAAGCATTTTCTAAAAGTGCCCATACCATTGTTGTTTTTGTTTGTTTGTTTCTGGCTTATTTTGTCTCACCAAATGTCCCAACATGCATACCTAACTTTTGTAAACTGTGTTTGTGGACAACGTTTCAGTTTTCCCAAACGGCTGACACATTTCAATATTTCGAATGTCAGTGTTAATTTTGAGTTGGCAGAGGTAACCTAACAAACTATTACTACGGTTGGTACCAAAGGCTATACCTTTCAATAAAACTACTGAGATGCAAAAAAACAAACGGCTAGACTATATCTCTGAGAGACCTGACTCCAAGGAACAAAGATAGGGCAATATCTGAAAAGGGAAACAAGTTGAAGAAGCTCTTCTACTTCTCCGTACTGCCCTTCCTCCTTGCTTATTATCTTTTAAGCCATGTTATAGGTTTATTTATTGAATGATAGGGAAAGTGAGGAGAGAGGTGAGGTTGAAGATAAAGGAGAAAATGAATAAACAACGGAGCAGTATCTTGCCCTTACAAAGCAGGAATGGCAGAATCCTGGGCTGCAAGAGCAAGAGAAAGTCCAGGCTGCTGGAGGAAAAAACTTAGGTGTGGGGTAGGGGTGGGAAACTGAGGAGGGTTACTGATGGCTGACCATCTCCATTTTCTCAGGACCTGGGAGCTAGGGGAGGGGAGGGGAGAAGCTTGAAAGAAGGGAGGTAAAGGCTTGGGACCGCCATCTAGAGGATGTAGGAAGACTCTAAAATGTATTCCAGGACTCAAGGAAGGTCCAGCTAGCGTAGGCAGTCATGCACAGGTGGCATACAAGTGTAATTATTATTGCTGACTAGTCTGGGATCCTCGGCTTGTCCAAGTACAAGCATATTATTATAACTTATTTATGATCTTGGAAAATATCCACTGAAGCACTTAAGTAAAATGCTTTATGGGCATTTCTGTGGCTATCCAGTATGGATAAAATATTTTCTTACAGATTTCAGTAGATAAATGGCATATGAGAAGAAGGAACAATACATTCAACCCTTCACAGGACTATTTATTAATAGGCACTACTTTGTGTACTATTGGAGGTACACAACACAGGAGTGCTCAGGACTGGAGGTGGGGAAAGGAAGCAGAGATGGGAATCAGAGCTAAATTCTTGCATCCTGGATAACAAGGTGGTTTGAAAATTTGATATAATTCCAAGCCTTGGCTGCCTGGTACTACATGCTGCCCCCACCCTAGTGGGTATTTATATACACTCTATGCCAAATCCCCATGATAACCCTTTGTGATAGACAAAGGTATCCAGTTTTGTCACTGGGAAAATTATGTTTCAGATTAAGTGGCTGATCCAAGCCTTCAATGTTAGCAAACTAGCAGAACTGAGATGTACATAAGTTGACTGCGTATTCTCTCTCCTCAGCCTGTAAAAGAGGGATAGCAATACCTGAGCAAAGGCATTTGTAAGAATTAAGTTTGATAATGTGTGTGAAAGTGCCAGGCACCCCACAGACACTGCATTTGTCTAGCGCAGTGGTTCTCAACCAGGGGCGATTTGCCACCCAAGGGATATGTGGTAATGTCTGGAGACATTTTTGCCTGTCACAACTTGGGGGATGCTCCTGGCATCTAATAGGTAGAGGCCAGTGATGCTGCTAAGCATTCTACTATGCACAGGAAAAACCCCCAAACAAAGAATTATCTGGCCCAAAATGCCATAGTATAATGAGACTGGAAACCATACACACTTACAAAACACAACAGAACCTGGTGAGTAAAAGTTACGACTTGGGGTTAAGACACACGTTGATCTAGACCTTGGAACCACTACTTGCTTTCAACAAATTATTTAACCTGCCTGGATCTCAGTTTTCACACAGGGATATCAGCCCCTCTCTTACAGAGCTGTTAAGAAGTTCTATTGACTGGCACTTAGTACAATGCCAAATACACAGAAACACAAATGTTAGTATTGTTATTATTAGCAAAGGCATTGCAAGCAAGATACTGGAAGAGATAGACCTTGTTTTACTCAACTAGATAAGAAGGATGAGGAAAAATAAGAAACATTGTAATGACAGAAAGCCTTAGTAGTAATCACAGGAATACTGTTTTCCTAATATGCAATTCTATACTGGACAGGACTCATCATGAAATAGTCTACATAACTTAATTGATTAACAGATGACACTCTGCCAATACAATGGAATTAATCATTTTCACCACTTTGAAAGAAATTCAATGGACATCAAGCTTCTGGGAGTTGCAAAAGTTTTTTGTTTGTTTCATTAACAAGACTCATTGCTATATAGACTATGGTGCTTTCTTAAAAAAAGTTTCATTCCAAAGAGAGTGATTTAGTGATAGTATTTAAAATTCCATCTGCAATTTGATGCCCACTTTTCACACATTCCTATCTGAAAACATCACAGTACTTTTGATGTCTACAAATATTGAATTGGACTTTTAGAGTGTTGCAATAGCTCTGCGGTTTTAACTTTTTCGCATCTAGATTTTCTTACATTCTATCTTGGCTGCCTGGAACAAAAGAAGCTCTCCTTTGCAATGTATTCAATCAATGAGCAGCAATTACTTTAAATTTTCTGGGAGTTGGTCTCTTCATGCATTTTCGCTGATTGGTTGATCTGGGACCCAGTACTGAGGCGCTCTCTTTCCTTCCCTCCAACTGCTGATTTCCACCTTTGTTCCTTTTTCCTCAACCATCCTGATGTGCCGAGTGTCATCTCTGCCACACTCATGACTGGTTAAAACATTTCTCTGACTTTCCCCCAGACCCCCACTCCAAACCTCCCTCCAACAACAGCTTAGTTTCCTCCCTTCAGCACCAATTCAAATTCCATTTATCAAATTTGTTATTTGGGGAAAAGAGACTCCTGTGACACTTCACAACCTTCACATGCCCTTCCATGGAGAGTGTGGGTATAGGGAATGAGGAAGCACAGGGAAGCAGAAACCAGTGGGGAAGGAGAAGGGGTAAAGAGAATAAATGACTTGTAAGGGAAAGGACAGTCACCATGCAAAAGGGTAAAAAAAAGAGAGAATGGGACCCACAGTCCTAAGCTCTTTCACGTATAGAAACAATTATATATGTATATATTACCTATTTATCATCTATCTCTCTACCTATCTATCTATATGGAGCAATGACCTCATAGAATTTTATATATTTCTCCTCTGAGCTTCCCAACAAGCTGTAAAGAAATGAGAAATGGGGAGGGGGGGGGGTTACTGCCATCCCCAACGTCTCAGATGAAACTTAAGATGTGTAGAGTTTATGACTTTCTCAGCCTCCACCCTAAGTGATTGGAGTAGGGAAAAGGGAAACAGGGAAATGGACCCCAGGTTTGGCAAATGTAAGCGTCTTAAGTCAGAGATTTGCAAGAAAAGCCCACAGGAAAAAATATCAAAGGGACCAGTGAAAGGCCAGAGAAATAAACAGAAAGAAAGCAGACACTAGTACTGATGAGTTAAAGAGACAGAAGAAGGGAGGGGACAGAAGAAAAACCTAACGATGAAGAGTAATGGAAAGGGACATACCCAAGGCCCAGGTTGTGGGAAATCAGCAGACAGCCATGGGCCTCATTTCCTCAGTCCAGCTCTACACTCTCATCCAACAAGGCTACGACCAGGCTGAAAACCGTCTTCTTAGAAAACGCTCAAATCAATAACAACATAGCATCGCTCCATTCTTTTCAAGATAGACTTTAATTCATAATGCACTCAAAGGGGAGGGAAGAAGGGGGACCATGGCACTTTTGAAGGGAGCAGTTACACTAAAAGCACCGCACTCTGCCTGATCTTTTGCTGAAAAGTTGGAGAAGGGACAGGTGGCGACACAAGCCATCTTTTGCCTCTTTTGCCATCCTCACCCCATTTCCCACCAGTATTCATTTCTTGACTTGTCTGGATCTACCAACAGCTTTCATAACAAACAAACAAACAACAACAACAGCTTCTTGAGGCTGTGATTCACATAACCCCCAACTCCTCCTCGTGTCTTTTTCTGAAGTTTCTTTTATTAATGTTTTTTTTAAAAATCCCATTTCGTCTCCACATGCATTTTCCCATCGTTCTTTAGGAAAGGCCCGGCGGCGGATGCTCCCCACAGCCGTCTATATGGGAGCGAAGGCTACCCGGCAGTCAGTCCCTGTGCGCCCCCTCCTCCCCGGGCGCCCCTTCCCAAACCGCGTCCTGTCTCCAGAGGCTCGAGTAAGCCGTGCGGCTGTAGCCGGCGCTGTAATCGTAGGACACCTGATGGGGAGGCGGCGGCGGGGGCAGAGCGCAGTCTGGGAAGAAGGGGGCGAAAGAGGCCAAATGGTTGGGCCCATCCTCCCTGCCCGGAGAGTCCGCGGCGGCGGGGTACAGCGGGCGCAAGGGCTCGTTCAAGGTCAAGCCGCCGCGGGGGGCAGCGAGGGGCGGCTTCTTGGTCGGCGGGCCAGCAGCGCTCCAGGGCTCGGGATACAGCAGGCTCCCCACCATCGCCGGCGGCGGCTCGAAGAGGCCGGGCTCCAGCTCCGCGGGTCCCCGCAGGACGGCTGTTCCGGCGGGGAACACGTCGAGTGGCTCGGCGGCGAGCAAGACGCCCACCTCGGTACCCGCGCCGTAGTCGGGCCCCAGCAGCTCGAACAACTCCACGGCCTCCGCGCCCTTCTCCAGGTCACCCAGGCTCACGCCGGGCACCGACGGGACGCAGCCGCCACCGCCCGGCCGGGACGGCTCGGTGAAGAAGGACGGCGGAAGGTTGCGGGCCCGCAGCGGAACTTTCCTGGCTCCCGGGGCCGCCGTAACCCCCGCAGGGCCAGCCACGTCCGCTCCCGCGCCCCCAGCGCCCGCTCCGCCGAGCCCGGAGGAAGGCGCCGCCACCGCACCGCCCGCGGGCTCTGCGCCCTCGGGGACGTGGTGCAGGGAGTCGAAAAGTGCGGCCAGGCTCCGGCTTTGCAGGCTGGCGGCCGCCGCGGCCTGAGACGCCTCCCGCCGGGGAGCGGCCTTGCCGTGGGCCGGGGCCAAGACCGTCGGGGCACTGGGAGCGGCCAGCGGCCGCTTAGCGGGCGTGTCGGCCGCGCAAGGGGACGGTGGGCCCGGGGGCGCGGCGCCCATGAGGCCGCTGCAACGCTTGATCTGCTTCTGCAGGTACTTGCGGTGGTTCACCTTCCGCTTCGACTTTCCCGGCTTGTCCAGCGCCAGCTTGATGTTGCTAGACGCCGAGTCGATAAAGCTGAGCAGGTCGCGGGTGGCCTCGCGCACGTCCCCTCCCTCAACTCCCGCCAGCAGTGCACCCGCCGGGGCCCCGGTCTCATCGTCCTCGAAGCAGCAGCCCTTGTCCAGAGCTCCGAAGGCGCCCCCCAACCCGTCTGGGGTGCCTGCGAAGCCGAAAGGAACGAAGGGGTGCGGGCTGAGGAGCGCCGCCTGCACCGCCATCACTGCGGCTCCCGGGCGGCCTGCAGCGCAGCCCGTTCGCCCCCGACCAGCTCCAGCCTCGGCCTCGGCCCGGGCCCGGCTCCCGCCCCGGCGCGGCGTGCACGGCGCGTCCTCCTAGCTCCGGGCTGGGCTTGCTGCTTAGCCTCCCGGGGGAGCTCATTAGGTCTTGTAAGCGAGGGGCGGAGGAAGGGAGCGCGCGGCGACCGCCCCTGTGGCGGGGAGGAGGGGCTTATTTAGCCGAGCTTGTAGGGTTGGGGAGGTGGGGGTCGCTTTCCCAGTTTCTGGGCTTTCTCTAGCTCATCGCCTTAACCCCTGCGTTTCCCTTAGCCTTGCGGCGTTTTTCCTGACTAGCTCCAACAACAAGGAGTAAGGAAGAGGTGGGCGATCCTAAAAAATCCAGCTCAGTGCGTTGCCCACGGCTATATCCAGACCAACGTGACCCCACTTCTAAGCTCTTTGCAAAAACTTTGTTTTAACTGGGGCTCGGTTTCTTTACCTATAAGACGGGAAGGAAACTTGTGTTACTTCAAGCTCTATCCTTGGTCCTGAGATTATAACCAAGCTGCGACAGGACTCTCAAGCCAGATGCTCTTGTCTCCTACTTCTTGTTACAAGTAACCCTTAAGTTGTACATTGAAGCCTGCATTTGGTCTACTTTTATTAGTAACTAGCAGGAAGCAAGGGAGAAAGGAGTTGGTTGCACTAAGCCAACTCGTGCCCTTAAAAGAGAGAGAAACTCTTATTCTGACCCATGTATAAAACAAACTCTCACCATTTTGGAACAGAATATGATACTGTTTAGTTTGTCCTTTTGGAACTTCTCTTGCATTTCAAAGATCACCTTGAAGTTCGTTTAGATCTAATGTCACCTGGGTAATCCTCTTGGGATAGGAAAAAATGAGCAATATGATTGAGCATGGATGGGCATGATTCACAAGACTCAGGGTCCTAGTTTTAACTTCCCCACTTAATAGCTCTGTAACTCCACTTGACATCCTTCCTCTGCTGAGTATGTGGCTTTGGACAAGCCACCCAGCCTTGATTTACTTACATTAAATACAGGTAAAGTTGTCTACCTTACAGGGCATTTGTCATAAATAAAAATCCTTATCTGTTGGCTGTCTCATAATCTAAGTTTGCCCTTACTTCTCTGAAACACACACACAAAATGGCTCTCTTTGCTAAGCGTCTTTTCTATCACAGCATGTTCGTGAGGATTAAATGAGTTAACCTTCATGAAAACATTGTGTGCATGATAAAGTGTTCTATGAGTTATTATAGTTTAAGTACAGGGTGGAGGAATTATAGAACATCTCTTTCAAAACTCTTTTCTTTTAGCCACAATTTTCAGGATGTAGTTAAAACCCTCTTTCAGCACTTTGAAAGCACAGTCTTACCAAAGAAGAAAAGTCAGATGAACGTTATTTAAAAGATGAAAAGTAGCCACATCCCAAGACAGTATAACTGAATCGAACTTCTTATTTTTGAGTTCGTGTTGGCTCAACTCTCACATACCTTTTGTTTGAGTTGCACACAGAAACTCATGTCCTCCATGAGCAGGCTGAATATTTCATTCTTGGCTACATTTACACTGGGATCATTGCATAGGGCTAGATGTCTGCATTTCCCTTCCCCCTCCAGGCAGATCCTCTTCCTAGGCCTCCAGGTCTGACAGTTAAGACCACTAACTTTTTTTTTATTACTTAAATATGGTTTATAGAAAGTAAAAAATTGGATGACAAATACATTGATTATAGTCTTCTTCATATAAAACTTTTCATGATATAAAATATCCAAATCACTACAGTTAAAAGAATAAGTTTTGAAACTTCTTTCTAAATGTAATGGCATTGGGTTAAACAACTACAAAAAATAAACTGTCATTGTGACAGTTTGGGCCTATAGGAAAAGAGATCATCTTTACTGAATGGACAACCTTTTTAACTTATAAAAAGGGAAAAATAAAAAACATGCTAAAATAATTTTCAAAGAATCTGGTAACCATTTTATTTTGTTTGGTACATTCTTTCATCACACTTTAGGATAACACACAGCCTAACTTTCAGAAGTCCAACGCTACATCAGTCTGGCAAGACCACTAACTTTTTTTTCACCTTTTTCTACTGAACGGCTCTTACACATCTTCAGACACAGATAGCATAGTACTTTACGTTTAATAGACATCTTTTGATGGAGAAGCCATAAAATATTGCCAACATGGCTGCCGTGGATGATGCAAGGCAACACAAAATGGCCTAGCCCACAACCGGCTTTCTTCACGGAACTGGCAGTGGTTCGCACCAAAAGCGCTAACCTTAAATCTGCCCTCCGCCCTAGCAACAACGGTGACCAATCCCAGCCTGACACGTATCCCTGCATGCTCCCAGCCTATATAAGCCTGTGTACTTCCTCAATAAAGCAGACGCCTTCCACTCACCCGTGAGGGTTGTCTCCTGAGTCGTGTGCTGTGTGCTGTGTGTCTGTGTAACTGACTCAGTAGGGCCACTTACCCCCAGCCATCAGCTAAACAGCCATCAGCTACCCAACAATCTTTAGTCTGCAAATCTCTCTCAAATCCCAGAGAGTTACCTAAATTCCAATGTAATCATATTCAAACTAAATGCAATATGTAAAGATTCACATGTAAAAGCCTTTCTTCGTTTCCAGATCATTAGTGTTCTAAACATCAAAGATGGTTCGGAGCCCTGCCACTTGCTAGATGAGTGTCCTTGGATGAGTCAGTTCATTTTTCTAAGCTTCATTGCCTCATCTGAAAAATGAGAATGGTGTAACTGTTCTAGGGGATTTTGTGGGAATTACATGAGATAACAGGCAGACATCTTTGAGTCTTAGTTTTCTCATCTGTGCAATGAAGATGATCTCAACTCCTCAAGGTTTTTGTGAGATAGTGTAGATGAAACGCCTCATAAGATAGCCATGTTTGTTATTCTTTAGACCCCACCCATCCCTTACCAACACATCACCCTATTAAATCAGCATCATTTTTCCTTTCCTCTAACAAAGTGAGTGACTACTTTCAAATGCAAGAGAGTAGCTATATTTGTGAGTCGTAGAGTATTAAGGAAAAGCATTTCAGCAGCCCTATATTAGAAAGACTGCTGACATTAGAGCCAGACATGGAGTCTGGAGTCCAATCTGCCATTATTATCTGAGTGACTATGGACAAGACATTTTGCCCCTTTCTGGACCTCAGTTTTCCCACCTATAAAATGAGATAATAATATAAGCCTATTTAATAAGACTATTGTGAAATCAGTAAGATAATGGAAATGGGACTTCTTTGTCAGCAATAAAGCTCTATGTACAAATATAAGGTGTTCTTTGCTGAGAAGCTCTATAGCCAGATTCACAAAATTGACCTTTACAAACAAGCTATCCATGCAGTCCCTTATTCATTCAATAGAAAAATATTGACCATGTACTTGGCACTGTAATAGTACCGGGATTTCAGAGATTAGAAACCATGATCTCTACCCTTTCTGGTGGAGAGATAGACATGCAAAGATGATTATATTATAATGTGATACATGTCTCAATGGAAGTAAATTAAAAGTTAATAATAGTTGATGGGATAAAAAGGACCATCAAGTCTGTCCATAGGAGTCAAAGAACCTGCATAGACAGGGGTCTTTTAAGCTAAGACTTAAATGATGCATTTGAGTAGGCTAAGCAAACAAAGAAACATCTCTGGCAGACAAAAGAGCCTGGGCAAAAGCTTGACCATATGAAAGTAATACTGTATATGGAAAACAATGGATAATAAGACACCAAAGATATTTCTGTTTGAAATAGCTCTATACCTGGGACCAAAATAAATCCTCGGAGCTTCCAATTTGCTCAATTTGGTTGAATAGTAGAATTAACCACTTAGACCCCACCTCGTGGTTTCAGATGCTTTCCCCACCCCCCCAATCTTCTTTGGAGAAGCAATCTGGCTGGGATGAAATTGGTTTCCACAAAGTAAGTGACCAGCTCCTGCCAGCCCATCAGCCCCTCCTTCTCCACTCGGAGAGTGAACACACTCACTTGAGTGGCTTTGACATCAATACATTTCACTTCCTATGGGGCAGAGGGGCCAGGCTCCAGCCTGCACTATTGGATCTCTGCAGAGCTCCAAACTAGAGCTCTTTCACCCCAGTGATGCCTAATGCTGAGCAAGTGGGATTAGTCTCCTTGGGAACCAAGCCCCCCAGGGGCTCAAGGGCTGAACTGCCCCAAACCATTTGGGAGAATTGAGATTGCATATTGTTCTTTTACACTTGGATTTCAGGACATTACTTAGACAAAAGCCCACCTGAGAGCTGCCTCCTTTCTTGTGGGTAAATACAGCAGCAGGATCAAAAGCTGACTTACTTATTTTGTTTTCCTCTTTGTAACTTTAATCATATTCCCTGCAGGAAAATCTTAGTTCTCAAAGATGTCAGGAATGTACATTCATAATGGGAGAAATAATTATGCTTTTTTTCTCTCTCTCTCCCCCAAACAATTTCCTGTCACTACTTTTGAAATCCCAAATAAAACAAATTAATTCCTCAGTTTTATCACCATAATTTCTAAGCTATCATTATCGTGAAATAATGTTACCTTACAGATTGTGCACCTCCAAGAAAAGTCTCATTTTCTTTCACATCTCTTCCCCCTGCAAACCCGATTTGATTGACCCTAAATCTTAATATCAATCTTAAAAAGTAGATATTGTTCTGGTATCTATTGTTGGCTAAAAAAAAAAAAAAAAAAAAAAATTCCAAAACTTAGGGGCTGAAAACAACCATTTATTATATCTTCCAGCAACATTAAGGATCAGTAATTTGAGGAAGTCCCGCTCGGTGATGCTTCTGTTCCACGTGACATTGACAATGGGCGGGGCCGGAGGATCCAAGATGGCTTTCCTCTCGTGCCCACACCTGCGCTTATAACGTGGCTTCTCCAGCATGCTGGTCTATGAGTAGGCGGACTTCTTAAATGAAGGCTGAGAGCATCCAGAGACAGTACTGCAACAGGTTCTATGCAACACCGGCCAGGCTTCTTATCATGCAGCCACAGAATTCTCAGAATGTCACTTTCACCATTTTCCATTGGTCAAGCAAGTCGTTAAAGCCAGCTCAGGTTTTAAGGAAAGGTGAATCAAAATCCACCTCTCAGTGGGAAGAATATCAATTTCGCTTGTTTCCAGAGTTCTATGACTTTTAAGCAAACCATTTCCTCTCTCTGGGCCTCAGTTTTTAAGTGATTTTTTTTCAATCCCTTTTCCAAATGAAATCTATTGTAGAAGCCCAACTTGGAAAACAGAAGTAAAAAACAAAAACATAGAGCTGCTCAAATGTTGGGGTGGAAGTGAGATGTTAGCTGATTAGCATTCTTGCCCCCTTCTATCTTAGCCCCCTTAGTTACTGTCTGAGAACAAAGATTCAAAATCGCTGGAAGAAATGACATCTACGATTTTGTCCGGTGATAAAATGCCATGACAGCATGAAAAAAAAATCATCTTATGAACTTATTTGTTGAAGAAACTGCGTTAGGCCTTAACACAGTAAGTGAAAATAATTAGAGTTTCCATATCCCCATGTATATGTTCATAAGACAGACACAGCTTAATACAAACTTTATTGGATTAATTTATTGAACTCTTTTTCTTTAATCGTTTTCTGGGGAATAAAAGTGTTTGGACAGTATGGTACATGGAAATAATGTGTATTTTGAAATCAGACACACTTGCATTCAAAGTCTGACTCAGTCACTTACTAGTTGCGGCGTTTGGGGCAAGTTATTTCTTTTTAGCCTTGGCTAAAAGAAACAAAGAGCTTATCAATTGTCCAATGAGATGAATATGATAAATAAATGTAAAATGCAATAAATGTCAGTGTCTGCCCTTGGCAAAGGACAAGAAGATCTGCCACCAAAATCCTCAATAGAATCCTGAGGGCTGATCTCTAAACTTTTGTGCCTTGATGTTAAAAGAGAGTTTGGAGATTAAACTTGAAAGTGTGTTCGCTCCTTTTGCAAAGAGGGAAACACTAGCTCTCATTGAGAAAAGCCCTGACTTGGGGTTCAGTTTTTTCTAGTTTCTGCATTGCTCTATTGAGTGGTGTGATCCTGTGTTTAACCATTCAGTACATCCTTTTCATATTAGAACCACCTGATAGGGTTGACACATAAGTCAAATAAATAAGGAAGTTTAAAATTTAGAAATATTATATAAATCTAAGTATTCATCACATAAGCATTGAACATCCCCAAGTGAAAAGTGTACGGCTAGATAGAGTGGTAGCAACATAGGTGTTTGAAATTTGGTAACTGCTTCTATGGAGGTACTGAATATGGAATCAGGAGTGCTGAAATCAAATCCCAGTACTATCACTTTGCACAAGTCACTAAACCTCTCCGAGTTTCAATTTCCTCATATATAAAATGGAGACGAGAATACAGGGCTTTTATAGAGGTGGGATAAAACTGTGGATGTTTACTGGCTTTCCATAAATATTAAGCAATTTTATACTTCCAAAAGCATGGTGAAAATACTAATTTCACTGAGTCCTTTCTAGTAGAAAGTAGTATCTTAAAATCAAAAGCAAACTTCCTCATTAATTTTTGAAGCTCAACATTTAATTTTACTGTTGGTTTTAGGTTCTCATATATTCTTAATGCATCAAACTTCATAGCTTATTAAATCAGCTAGAAATTTCAGAACAATAATAATACATAAGACGTAAAAATAAAGTTTATTTGTTTTAATTGTTTGGAACAGCCCTGAAATCTCTTTTAATCTACCGACTCCCCCTCCCTCTTGTTTTTGTTTTCTTTGCAATTGCTTTGCAGAAGAAACTGGATTATCACTTTGTCAAGCTTCCCACATTTAAGATTTGGCTGGTTGTATACATCTCAATTGTCATTTAATGTAGTCTTCAGGCTCCTGTGTTTCCTGTAAAGGGGAATTAACATAAGAGCTTGATTAGATTCATGTTCACTTTATTCATGTGCTGTAATATATATTATGCTTCAGAACACCAATACCAATACTTTGTGCTGATAAAACAATTTGATTGTTTTACAAATATATTCCACCAGGGATGTACAGTCCAATATTAGTTTTACATCCACTTGAAAAAAAATAAAACTCCTTTGTGTGGTTATGCCACCAATTCAGTATACAGTTAGGTCCATTTGTTTTACTTTGCTTTTTGTAAAAATTGACTTTTACAACTTTGACTTTGTTTTATAATTTAAAAAATATATACATAGTTTTGAAGTCAAAACTACAAAACAAGTCATTTTCAGAGGACTAGTTTCTATCTTTGTCCCCATCCACTTTTTCTCCCTCTCCCTACAGGTAATCATTGTTGTTGTTTTGCTTTGTTTGGGCCCTAGTTTATCTTTTTTTTTTTTTTGGTAAATCATATATATATATATATATTTTTTTTTTACATGGGCAGGCACCAGAAATTGAACCTGGGTCTCCAGCATGGCAGGCGAGAACTCTGCCTACTGAACCACCATGACCCGCATGGTAAATCTTATCTTTTATGATACATACTTTTTTCTACCTTGCTTTTTTCACTTAATAGCAATAAATCTCTCTTCTAGTTTGCTAGCTGCCAGAATGCAATATACCAGAAACAGAATGGCTTTTAAAAAGAGAAATTTAATAAGTTGCTAGTTCACAGTTCTAAGGCCAAGAAAATGTCCCAATTAAAACAAGTCTATAGAAATGTCCAATCAAAGGCATCCAGGGAAAGATACCTTGGTCCAAGAAGGCCGATGAAGTTCAGGGCTTCTTTCTCAAGTGGAAGGGCACATGGAGAACACCTTCAGGGTTTCTCTCCCATCTGGAAGAGCACATGGTGAACACAGCGTCATCTGCTAGCTTCTTCTCCTGGCTTCCTGTTTCATGAAGCTACCAGGGAAGCATTTTCCTTCTTTATCTCCAAAGGTCACTGACTGGTGGACTCTGCATCTCGTGGCTATGTCATTCTGCTCTGCTCTCTCTGAATCTCTTTCATTCTCCAAAATGTTTCCTCTTTTATAGGACTCCAGAAACTTATCAAGACCTGCCCAAATGGGTGGAGACATGTCATCACCTAACCCAGTTTAACAACCACTCTTCATTAAATCACATCTCTGGGGAGATGATCTGATTACAGCTTCAAATATACAGTATTGAGTAGGGATTATTCTATCTTTATAAAATGGGATTTTGATTAAAACATGTCTTTTCTAGGGGGCATACATCCTTTCAAACCAGCACAATCTCCATTCCTTTTTACAGCTGTGTAGTATTCCCCTGAATGGATTTACCATTATTTGTTCTGCTAGTCCCATTTTTATTTACTTGAGATTTTCTGGATTTTTTACATAACAAATAGTACCTCAATGTAAAATCAAGATGTACCATCTACTGGTCCAGTGCTCTTTTTTATAACATGGCTAGTTAGTATAAGAAATATACTAATTTGTATTTAATTCCCTCTTTTGATTATTTAACAAACAATTATTGAGCACAGACTCTTGTCAAGAGGGTTATGGTTTTGGGAGAGCATAGAAATGCATTAAGGTCTTGCTCTTCAGGAATTCTTGATCTGGTAGACAATGCAGACATACATGTGACAAAACACAAAGCCTTATAAAATAAGGTCTGAATGACTCACTATGGATTAAATAGAAAAGGAAATCTGCCCAGAACAAGGAAAGTGGGAAGGGGGCGCAGAGAATGTGACATTGTAGCAGGGCTTTAAAGGAAAGGCAGAATTCTCCAAAGCACAAACAGGTACTATAAGTAACGAATGTATAACATGTGGAGACTTGGATGCAATGTTTGTTCTTAGCTAAGATGTTTTATTTTTTTACAAGGAGAATGTATTCATATATTATTTGTTTATATGTGTTACATGTTTAGCTAAAAAATATTAATTTTTCAAAGGAGTATGGCATTTTCAGTGAGTAATGAGTACTTCTATGTTCCTGACTTTGTACAGGAAAATAGTGGAAGACAATAACTGATTGGGGTGATATTACCAGGGATACTAAATGTCAAGCCAATAAACAATGTATAATCAACCCTAAACTGTATAGAATGTCTCTACCTTTCTGTGCCACTTGAGATACATCTGGTTTGGCTTATGCCAAAAGGAAAATAAAACCTGAAGAGAAGATACCTGCATTTACGCTGTGGATGTTGCTTGTTTCATTCAATTTATCTTGTTTGTTTGTTCTTTTCTGCTTTATTTCAGAAAGAATTTTAGGCATCTTACAAGGGCATATAAAACAATAAAGTAACATAAATTAAAACCAAGATTGAAACTATTACCCAGATCTTGGTTCCTAATACCATTCTACAATAAAAGGAACTAGGGTTCTTTGGATAAATGGCTGATACTAGGGCTGGGCAGAGAATATACAAGATGAACCTGGAGCATCTTGTAGTGCCAGAAAGTAAGGAAAGTCTCAGAACACAAAACAATGCCAGGTGTCAAAAGGACAGGACAACTGAAAGAGCTCCCAATGAGCAAGGTTTGCACAACAAAATAAAATACTATTGGATTATAAGCCAAAGGATGAAATAAAGATTCACCAGTACATACTAAATATTAACAAATGGTTGAATAAAGAAATATCAGGGGAGAATAAACAAATCTACTTTGCCAAATAATTTCAAATAATTCATGTGTATACTCCCCTCAAGTAGTTGAAGCATAATTCCCCACTCAAATATGAGCTGTGAATTTTGACTTCCTTCTGAAGAGTACAGAAAGAAAAGACGGGGAAAAGTGGAGAAACCTAACAAACACTACTTCAGCATGGTGTCAAGATTAATATCAACAGTGGTAAGTCATGTTGACATTATATGCACTTGACATTATGTGATGAGGGTGCTACTTTACTTGTATGATCTTCCAAAAACCCACCTCTCCAGTGTATTCATGAGAAAAGCATCAGACAAATCCCAATGGAGGGGACATTCTACAAAATACCTGGCCAGTATTCCCCAAAACTGGCAAAGTCATCACAAACAAGGAAAGTCTGAGAAACTGTCACAGTCAGAGAAGTATAAGAAGACATGACTCCTAAGTGTAATGTGGGATCCTGGGATAGCCAACGAGTGCTACATAAAAACTAAATTTGAATAAAGTCTGCACTTTAATTAATAGAATGTATTGGTATTAGTTCATTAGTTGTGGCAAATGGACCATAGTAATGTAAGATGTTAACAGTAGGGAAAGTGGATGCAGGGTATATGAGAGTTCTCCACTATCTTTGCAACTTTTCTATGAATCAAAAACTTTACAAAATAAAACATTCATTTAAAAAGAAAAAAAAAGTAGGACTTCATGAAGAAGAAAAAGTATATACGATGGAGCATAAAATGGGACCTGGAACCCCGAATGAGATTAAACATAGCATATATACCTTATTTCCTATGGGAAAAGTGAAATCTGGTGAGTTACCATAATTAACACTGTCAACTACTTAGAATAAATGCAAGAGTCCTTGGTACTTTCTCCCAAGGGAACTCATGAAGAGAAAAATGTAAAATGAGTGAACTATCTTCATACACAACAGCTCTAAAAAATCACCATATAATGGCTCCCACCAAATCACTGCTCCCTGGGTCCTTGCCACTTTGCAATAATGATACTTGCTACTCTTCCCAGACTCTATCTCCACACTCTTGAATCAGGGCTACAGATAGTACATAAGTTCCAAGTCTTTGCAATTTTGCCTCTTAAGAAACTTTGCAACTTCCACTTTCACACTCATGCAACGCTACAAATAACAAAAATTGCTTAGTTATGGAATTTGATCTACAGCTGAAGCAATCTATTACTGATCCGGTTATAGTCACCTTTGTGAAAGACAAGAAATACTTTCATCCCTGTGAGTGCTATAAAATATTTTAATTTTAGAAGCCATTTTCTTGCTACATTTTGATTAATTTTTAATAAATTATTTCATTTGCCTAAAACTCATGGTTTGTATTAATGGGTATTTTGAAGTGATGAAGATATTCTAGAATTTGATAGTAGTAATATTTGCACAATTTTGTGACTATACCTAAAAACCACTTACTTATACACTTTATTATTAATTTCGGGGGTTTTTTTTTTGTATTTTTTGTTTGTTTTTTTTGCCTTGGGCAGGCACCAGGAATTGAACCCAAGGCTCCAGAATGGCAGGTGAAAAATTTGCCACTGAGCCACCATCGCATCACCCTTATTTATACATTTTAAAAGGGTGAATTTGCTGGTATATGAATTATATCTAATTTTAAAAATTATGACCTGCATGTGTGGTGAGTTCCCATTAAGAGGCTCCCAACCATTCACTGCAGAACCAGAAGAGATGAAGGCCTGGAGAGACACAACATGTACAAGTTGAAATCATTGTAGAAGGATAAAGTTCATCCGTTTATGGTCTTCACACAACCTAGTGAAAAAACAGCAGAAAGTTGTCTGACTCAGAATGACCGGAAGTGAGATGTTGCAACACACAATTTTTCCAAAATCCTGAACCCTATGTATGAAAGTGTAAAAAAATTATTGGAAAGAAGGAAGAGAGATGTATAATAGATACTAAGAGCATCAAGATGGAAGTAAAACTGGACTAGATGGTGTCCAGCAGTTCTGTGATGGCCGGCACTCGGTCCAGCCAGCATGAGTGGAAGTTCAGAGCTGTAACGCAGTGCGAGTTCTCCAAACAGGAGTTCACGGACTGCAAGACATAATTAGGATGTGACCGCATAGAAAAACTAAAGGCCAAGATAACCAAGATGGAGCTAGAATTGAAAGAACCAGGACAATTTAAGGATTTTTACCAGTTTACTTTTAATTTTGCAAAGAATTCAGGACAAAAAGGATTAGATCTAGAAATGGCCATTGCCTACTGGAATTTGATGTGTAATGGGAGATTAAAACTCTTAGATTTTATGAAATAAATTTTTGTTGGAACATCATAAACTATCAATACCAAAAGATGCTTGGACTCTTCTTTAGGACTTCAGTACAATGACTGTAGATTACATGTCTAGTTATGGTGAAGAAGGAGCGTGGTCTTTTCTTATTGATGACTTTGTGGAATTTGAACACCCTCTAATCACTGAGGCAAAAGTACAATAGTGCAGCACAAAAGGAATCTTCTAGAATGTACATAGACTATCTGTACAATTAATATAAGCAGAAATTGCACAGTCAAAGTCTGCTGGCTGAACTGAAGTGAAGATAAATCCACACACTTCAGGCTGAGGGTTGAGACAAAACTTTAATGATATATCTTGGATCTTGTCATATTTCATTCTTCTGATGGTGGTTTGGGCTTGTCTTCTATTCTGGACTGTTCTAAACATTTATAATTCCAACATTGTGGAGTTCATCTTACATATGTGGACCATCCTAGTTTATTTTCCCATGAATCTTAGAAGTTAGGGTGATTATTTTGACGTTTCCATCCTCACATAAAGAACAATGCTAAATTCATCAGAAAGCAGTGTGGCATAAGAATTAAGCATGAACATCACAATTTATAAAAACTTCTTAAATATATGTTTAGAACTAATTGCAAAGAACGTGCTTATAGCACTTCCAATAAGAGTGATATATATAAACACCAGATATGAAATGCTATTTTAGTTTTGGAGGATTTTTCCTGGTAAATTACATGTATTATTGATATGAGTAGAGTATCTGATAAAGATAATTGTTTTAATTTGCAAGCTGCCAGAATGCAATATACCAGAAATGGAACAGCTTTTAAAAAGGGAATTTACTAACTTATAAGTTTACAGTTCTAAGGCCATGAAAATGTTCAAATTAAGGCATAGAGAAAGATATCTTATTCCAAAGAAAGGGCCAATGAAGTCAGGGTTTCTCTCTCAGCTGGAAGGACACATGGCAATGTCTGCTAGCTTTCTCTCCTCAATTCATAAGGCTTCCGGAGGGGTGTTTTCCTTCTGCATCTCGAACAGTCTCTGACTGTGTTGTCAGCACTGAGCTTTTTCCAAAATGGTTTCCTCTTAAAGGGCTCCAGTAAACAACTCCACCTTGAATGGGTGGAGACACATTCCCATGGAAGCCATCTAATCAAAAGTTACCACCCACTATTTGGTGGGTCACATTTCCATGGAAATAATAAAAAACATCCCACCTGTCCCTGGACCAGATAAATCCTGAAACCTAGAGGGCCCAGCCTCTCCAGAATATCAGCTAGTTCCATCTTCCTACCCCATATTATTGACAGCCCCTTCCAACGAAAAAGCTAGAATGGCCTTAGCCCAAATGCCCCTAAAGAGGGGGATAGAAACCTCAAAACTGATGGTGGAGTTATACAGAGAAGGTAGGGTTTAACAAACAAATACGATTGCTGAATCATTAAACTGATATTTCCTTTAGTCTCCAGTATCTTAGAGCAGCTTGTGGAATTGCAACTCATACCAAACTCTGAAATCTGTTCTACAACTAATTGTTTTGCTGAGCTTTGAAGTTTACTGCTTTTTTGTATGTATATTATTTTTCACAAAAAAAAAAGAGCAAAAATTGGTCAATTGTGATGATAAAAAAAAATTTATTCCTTCTAGCTTTCTATATTCAGGAGCAGCTAGAAGGAAAAATTTGAGAGGATGGTATAGCAGCCCACAACAAATTCTGGAATCTGTCCTATAACTCCTTGTTGAAGAGTGCTTTGAAAACTGTTACTTTTTTCTTTCTTTGCTTTGTATATTTGCTATATTATACAGTAAAAAAAGTTTTAAAAAAAGTGGGTGGGAGATAGATGCAACAAAATTGGCAAAAATACTGATAATTGTTAAAGCTGGATGACCTAGTTATATGGGGGTTCATTATACTATTCTCTCTTCTTTTCTGTGTATTCTCTATAATAAAAAATTTTGGTATTATTATTATCTGAAAAAAAATTCCCACCCAGCAATATCCAATGAGGATTAAAGAACCTGGCTTTTCTGGGGTACACAACAGATTCAAACCACTACAATAACCAACATATGAAAAATTTTTAGGATAATTTGGTTCCTACCTGGAAAGTTTATTGTGCTTCAAACTCTTGATTTCAAAGAGGTTCTATAGAACTAGTCTGTACTTATTCTACCCATGTTGATAAATATAGTTCCACAAAGAGCTTTTATTTAGAAAATGCCTACATAATGGTAAACACCATTCCTTTCTACATTATGAATTACATAATTGGATTTCATGGTGATTTTGAAATGCTTATATGTCTGTAAAATAAATTAAGCTATTTAATTTGTTTTGAATGTTTTAGAATGCTTCACAATACAATATTCCAAATGTAGGCATGAGAGGGTTTTTGTTTTGTTTGCTTTATTTTGAGTTCTTTTGGTCATTGCCCTATGAAACACAAATGAAATTCCCTTAATTTATAAGAAGATAGTAGGAATTAAATTTTGAAAATGACTGTGATGAACCATGAAGTTCAACCTCTGTAATATAGGTATTGTCCTTTCAGACAAATAGTCTATTCTTGGTGATTTCTTATTTTAATGAAATTGCTTTAACTGCTAATCACTGCGGTTGCCAAATATTTATTTCAGTAATAAAGATTCGTAAGCAAACATACCCTTATTGCAAAATATCAGTTTGGCTTCAATTTTCACAAATTATTTAGTCTCCTCGCTGTTTTTGTTTCACTCAGGTTAACTCAGTTTTCACATTAAAGCAGAATGCCATCTTGCAGGGTTTTTTTTTTTTATTACAAGACCCATGAATTGTTTTCATGCTAACTATGCTCATTTCTTTGTTCACTTAACTAACACGTGAAGAAGAGATTATTGCTTTCTTAAAATAAGCATGTCTGTAAGTCAAGTAAAAAGTGTAAAAACTCAAATGTTGGATAATGTATGGTCTGTAATAGGAATAGATTTCATTTGGTATATCCAGGTAATTGTAATATCTAGTGTTACAATTAGCAAAGGAATATGCTTTAGAATAGCAACACATTTTATGCAGGTGGGTAAATGATTTTAAAACTGCTTTTTGCCTATATGATTTTGAAACTATACAATACAACCCTACACAAAAGAAAGATTTGAACATCTTTATTCAAGTTACTAGAACTTGCTTATGTTAAAAACAGGAAGAGAAAGCAACTTTTGTAAACTTTATATATGAATGACAGAAGAAAGTTAAACTTGAAAGACTTTTGGGAGACAAAAAGGAAAGTGGTGGGGAAATTTTAACTATGGTAAAGATGAATCAATTTTTAGCAAGAATTAGTTTATGTAGCTCTAAATGTCAAATTGTATATATTTAATAGGAAATACTTATCTGGTACCTCAGTAGCTTTCTTTAAATGCTCTCTTATACTTTCAATAATGATTTATGTTGAATACCTAGATGTTTTGATAAAATTTTATCAAAGTTGATAATGTAATGATAAAATGTTTTTAAAATGTGAACTATTTAGCATATATCTTAAGAATTGAGGACACACTACCCGAATTATGATTTCTACATAATGTGATCCTTAGTGTTCAAATTATGACCCATCACGTAATTGATTATAAACGTAAGTATATTCCTGGAAAAAAAACAAAAAGCCCGGTCACCTTGGTGATCAGAAATAGACACTACATGTCTGCTGAGAAGGAAATAGCAGTGAGATAATAAGTGTTAACTGCCTGCACTTTTTTCTGGACAGTTACATGTGCTGTCAAGATACCCTGATTTGTATGGGCTTGTAAACTGTCCTATATAATACTTAACAACCCAATCCATTAATCCAGTCAATAAAATTAATTTGCCGTCTGAAAACCCTCTATTCATAGAGCACTGCGCTGTTCTGCCACCAGAACTGCCAAGAAAAGTTAGGCATCGTCCCATCATAAGGACCACAAAGTCCAGTCTATAGTCGAGGTAAGTATAAGGGGTCTTGGCCGCACAGACAGAGGGGTAGCTGGGTAAGAGGTAAGGGGAAAGCTCACAGAGACTCGAAGGCTGAGAAGGAAACTTCCCCGGGTGGGAGGGGGCAGGGATTGGGGAGGAAAGGGCAGTGGGGTAGGGCCAAAGAGCATTTATGTGAAGACAGCTTGGGTAAAATGCACACAGTTATGAGACACAATGATTTAGCAGAACAGTGAGATGTTCATGTGGAATTGGTTCGCATGGGTGGGAGTGGCAAGGGATAAGGTCAGTGTCAGATAAGAAGGGACTTGAATGCCATGCTAAAAAGCTTTGATATCATATAAGCGATAGGGAACTGATGAAGGATTTTAATGCCGAGAATGGTCAGTTCTTTATTCTAGAAAGATGATTCTGCATGGTGTATATCGTGGTGCACACACACACACACACACACACACACACACACACACACACAATGGAATACTGTTCAGAAATTTAAAAGGTACAAATTTCTGATTCAGCAACATGAATGAATCTCAAAAGCATTATGTTGGGCCAAATAAGCCAGACATAAAAGAGTACGTATTGTATGATGCCATTTATACAAAATTTATAAACCAGGAAAAGTAATTTATGATGCCAGAAGTCAGAATAATAGTTGCCTGTGGGGGATGGGGCTTGACTGATGGGGATGTTGGTTACACGGGTATATGCATTTGTCAAAACTCATAGACCTTAAGATCTGCTATGTCTCTGTTTGTAAATTATACGTTAATAAAAAAGATTAAAAAAAAAAAACCCACCCTGGCATCAGAATGAAGGATGGACTGGCAGAGAAGGCCTCCAGAAAACCAAACCACCCTTCATTTTTTTTTTTTTCTCTTCTGTTATAATGCATTCAGTGACAGTTCAACCCCGTGGTCAGTCTCCTGCCCTCCTCAAACAGATGAGGCCAAGGCACACGTGAAGGACTTGATTTCCAGCTAGCGATTATGCCCCTCCTTTCCTTCCACTTGGAAACTGTTTTATTCAGACTTTTCTCAAATATCTAATAGCTTACCGCTCTTACAGACACTAAACTCAAGTCAGCTCATTGTGGAGCAATATCCAATCAGAGCACAGCACAAGGCTGCTCTGAACCCTCAGAGGTTTGTTGAACCAAAATGTGACAAGTGCGGACACGGGAAAGACCCGAGCCTTAACAAGGCCAAGTGACTTGAGCAGCCCACCCGCCCAATATCCGGTGCACCAAACAGAAGTGCTTAAAGACCGAGATCCTATTATATGAGCCTGACGTCTTTCAATTAAACGACTAAAGAACTCCGATCAGCCACTGGAACACTTCTCTACAAAGTGCTAAAACAATGGCCCAAGAGGCAGCTGAAGTTTGCTTTCTCTTGTGTGAGGCCAGCTGGAGTTGCCTAGCACATCGCTAAGCTCGGGATGGCCAACACAGTTAAATTACATTAAATGTGCGTGTTCTTTCCGGAAAGCATTTCCTGACCACATCAAAAGAGGAAATGAGTTAACCGGGAGCTTTCTTAGTATAACACACCTATCATTCAATCCCCATCCCTTAGCCCCTCAAAATCACTTATATGACAAGAGAATTTGAATTTAGACTTCCTGCCTAGGGCTAATTTTGCTATACTATGTTTGGTCTTTCCTCATTATCACTGAAATTGATTTTTCTTTCTTTTATTTTATATTTAGCTTTTTTGTTGTATAGTATAACATATATACAAAGCAAAGAAATAATAAAGCAATACTTTTCAAAGCACTCTTCAACAAGTAGTTACAGGACAGATCCCAGAGCTTGTCATGGGCTGCCATATGACCCTTTCATATTTTCCCTTCTAGCTGCTCCAGAATGTAGGAGGCTAGAGGGCTTAAATATTGAAATTGATTTTCGTTGGGCTTTGCAATTTGGACGGGAGAAAATAGATTATATTTCTTTAAGGCTGAATCAGGGAATCACTCTAATCTCATTGTACTTTCTGGTAATACTATCCTGCTTTCAAAATCTACTTTAAATATTAATTAACCTCTTTCTAAAAGCCCTCCGAAGTCTTTACTACCACTAATTCAGGCTGTTATATCTCCCTCCCTCCTGCTTCTTTCATATTTTACCTTTATCTCATTTACAGCACTTCTTTATTCATCCATTCACTCAACAAGCATTTATTGAGTTCCCACCATAAGTTTGAAAAATCGATGGGTACTTTTTACATATTATTCATTTAATCCTCACAATAGTCCTTCCAGTTAGGGAATATCACCCCCATTCTACTGAAGAAACCTAAATTCACAAAGTTTAGGCAGCTACAGGAAAGTCAAACAGCTGGCACCAACCAAGTTTAGCTTCAAACCCATTGGGTTAAATCCCTTATCCCATGGTAAATCCCTTATCCCATACCCCATCTCTCTCAAATCAGTTATTGTGTACTAGTCCACCTCCCTCACTTAATAAATAATTATTGGAAGCCTACCATGTGCCTGACACTGTGTAACCACCAAGAATATATATAAATAAACCATGGTCCTAAGAAGAGCTTATTCCCAGTGGTCTGAGTCCAACAGTCTTAATGTCATTTATTCATTTAGCAGACATGTGCTGAGCACCTTCTATATCCTAGATATACCGTGCACTAGGCATGGGGAAATAACAAAGGCAAACTTCCTATTCTCAGCACAGTGTTGTAACAGAGGCACAAGCAATTTGCCCCTGGAGCACAGAAGAGGGAATGGTTAATTGTGTATGGCAGGTTTGAAGAAGGCTTCATAAGGGAGATCACATTGAGTTAGGCTTTAATAGATAAGGAGAGTTTTGAGTGACAAAAATCGGGAGGAAGGGGAAGGGTATCTCAGACAGAGTCCTCATGAGCAGGGCATGGAGGTGTAAGTCTGCATGGCAGCATCAGGGTACTTGAAATAGCACTATATGGCTGAAATGTGGGGTGTGGGAGGAAGATGAGAAAGGAAAGACTGTCTCAAATGCTGTGCAAAAGAGCTTAGATTTGATCCTACCAAAATAAGGAGCCATTGGAGACATCTGAGCAGAGGAGCTTATTTATCTTTGTATTCCATGGCATGTGGCACACTGCCTTGTTCTTGGTAGCACTTTATAGCATTTGTCACTTTCCTGGCACAAGAGAAAACTCTGGCCCTCAACCTGATGCCATGCTCTGTTTACACAGGAAAAATAATACCCCATGCTCTTTCGTAGAGTAATTTTGTCGCCAGTCCCTCTGCCAAGTCATCCCAGATCTGCAAGAAATCTTTCTCTTTTAACTGAGGCCAAATTCCTGCTTCCATGTTGTTGTCATTGCTACAGACCGGGCTAATTTCTCTTTGGAGGACAGAAGTAAATAACCACTGGCCCAGTGGAGGAAGCACTAGACTGAAATGCTTAAGGAACCAGGGTTCTAATTCCTGTTCTATAAGTACCCAACTGTGTAATCTTGGCCAGCGTCCCCATCTATAAAATGAATAAATAGTTACTACATTCCTTTCCAAATTTAAGATTTTAAGTGCAAGGTCAACATGCCTTCATCCAGGGCAGATGATGGCTATATCTGCAGAGTTTTGCTTTAATACATGGCAAAATCATTTTTATTCTCCCTGTACTTTTACCTCACATCTCCACACTCTACTTCCTCCTTCCCCATTCTAGAAAGCTTTCTAGGAATGTTTGTACCTTTGACTCAAGAGAGTTTTGTGTTGCTAAACCAGAAGCAAAAGTTGCTGATGGAAACCCTCTTTGCCAGGTTTCTTTGAAATCCTAAATGCACTGAGGATACTAGACTACTTGTTTCAAATGGAGTCCAGAGAGAAGGAGCACCATCCAAAGGAGAAGCAGGGGGCACCATGATAGAGAAACTCTTACTTCAGATCACCATAAATTCAACCTTCCGAAGCAGAACATTCTTTGAGAATAAAAGATAACATGATTAATAATTAACCTGGAACTACAGGCATTGACTGGGACTGTCCCTGGCAAAGTAGTTGCTATAGTCACCCTACAGCACCATAAAACCTAAGAAGAAACATGGCATCACTCCCTGCTCCTTGGTACAAACATCACTTATCAATCCTTATACTATATTCACTGAAACCCAGATGAGCCTAGAACCCTTCTCAACAGAGTGCTCCTGACACCTACTACTTAACCCATCAGATTAATCCATCAGATTAACTAAATTGAGATTTTTAATTACAGTTAGCCTTGTGATAAAAACCAGACTGATGAACCCATTCCTCCCTTTATCCATCCACCCATCCGAGTCACTCAGCAATCTATTAGTTGCTGATGACTCACAGCAGGACCCCAATCCAAGTGTTGTCCTTAGGTGAAGGAAACTGCCCTGCTCAAAGTCATGCCCCCTTCCAGCTACACTGGAGATTAATGACTAGCTGATGCAGCAATACAAACATCAGATTTTGAAAGGTAAAGTCAGCTCCAGAGGTTCCTGAAGAATCAGCTGAGACTAGTTACAACTGTGTAGCAGGTCAGCTTCTCCTTTGACCTAGTTGACTGCCTCACTTCCCTATGGATGTGTTCCCAAGAGCCCTCAGTCAATCTTCTACCCTCCACTCTCCATCTCAGTAAGCCCTGTCTAAGGAAACTCAGTGCTGTTAACAGGAAGTAAACCTCTAGGTTAACTTCCTAATTTGTACCTTAGGAGCATGAGTCAATTAGCATATATTTCTTAATCCCACATTTAACTGATCTAGAAAATATATACCTTTTTACTCTTTACTGTCAGAAAAGTGCAAACTCTCTCTCTCTCTGGCCTCTGTGGGAGATACCATGTTAAGGAAAGATGATTGCATGTGACTCCAGAGCAGTAAAGTGGAATGGACACTTTTAGCGAAACACAAGACCTGGGTTTTATTCTGCTTTGCTGCTGACTCACTGTGATGTGGGAAAAATCATTTCTTTCTCTGAATGAGTCCAAATTTACTGGTATATTAAATATGGGGCTTTAAGAAAAATTATTCACAACTTGGAAATAGGGCAGAAAGTTGGGTGCCACATCCTTTCAATGTTATACAGGAACAGACTACCCAGAAATTGTCTAGAGGGATGTATTTCATTAATCTCACTATTTCCTTTTGATTAAAAGTCCCAGAATTAGTAAATTACTAGTAACTGATAGTTTTGTCTAACACATATGCAAGTAATTTCTGCCCATGTAAAATAACCAGAAAGATTTATGGCTCAGTTTTTATGCAACCAGTAAACTTATCCTAACATTTACATAACCCAGTAAATTTATCCTAACATATATCCAGCTTCTTAAGTGTTCTTTGAACCAGTCATAATATTTTAACATTTCCCTCCCTAGTTACCGAGGTAAGTAGAATCTTTTACACATAGTTTATTTTATATTTGTCTGAGAGCCATAGTTTTACCTTTTTGAAAGTTGTGTTTTAACAGGCTTGATCTCCTCTGTGATACTGGATGGAAACCAACACACAAACACATCTGAGAATTCAGGAATCTCATGACATCAACATAAAACAAAGGCATCTCAGACTCCTTCCTGTGGAAACTCTCTGGGCCGTTTGACCTTGGAGAGTAGTCAGCAATAACAAAGTCACCACAGTCACCGGGTCATTTGTCTGTGTCCAGGAATATCCCTGTAGAAGCTACCAATGATGATACAGGAAACCCTGACAGAGTAGATTCATCATTCTTTCAGAAACATTTAATGAAAACTACCAATAGTAACAGTTAACACATCAAGTTCCAAATGAGGGTATTCTAAGTATAGTGCTAACCACTGACAAAAGTCCCTTTCCTCATACCAGTGCCAACTATTTAGTGACTTCAGGTGTCTGGTAATGGAAAGCACATACTTGGATTGAGGACTTACAGTCCTGGCCTACCAGTGTCCCTTTTAGTAGAAGGAAAAAGGGAAGTTGATAGGACTTGGGAAAAGACCTGGAGATTTATAGATTAAAATGACCAACTGAGCATGAACGTTTATCACAACTGCCTCACAAAAGCTAACAAAATTAGCTATGAAGGGATTTAAAAGGTATAAACCCTCAGAGCAAAGAAAACAGGAGAGGAAACAGCAGTGAACAATTTTTCAAAGCTAGAAAACAAATGAACAAGAGATAACTGACTGAATAGACCCAAGATAGCCAAAATTTATGTCTGCCATAAAGGAAGCTCAGAACTAATGCCACCTGTGGCACAGAACCCTAGAAAAGTGAGAAATTCTTGGCTCCAGGTACTCTGAATGTGGGGGAAACTGGAAGATTGATTGGAGGTATATTTAGGAGGCAGTGAGATCTTCAGATCTCTTCCTCCAACTGCCCACCCAGCTGGCAGGATAGAGACTTGGGAGGCGGCTGAATTAGAGGGACCCAGGACTCCAGAACATGAGGCACAATTGTGGGAAGGAAGTCCCCATTGAAACAGGTGGATCAAGATCTACATGTATTTCCCATCTGGTTCCTCCAATATGGCAGCCATACCTACACCATGCAGGCAGGGATTGAAGGATTCCTTTCAGCAGAGACCAACTACCCTCAAAAAAGCATTAGAGATACTATCAGTCAAATGCTCCCCAGTGAAACAGCAGAGCAGAATCACTCTACAGGGAAACTCATCATCAAAAAGCTACACCTAGGGCGGGCCACGGTGGCTCAGCAGGTAAGAGTGCTTGCCTGCCAGGCCCGAGGACCTGGGTTCAATTCCCGGTGCCTGCCCACAGAAAAAAAAAAAAAAAAAAAGCTACACCTAAGTACACGGTGATTCCAATCAGCATTTTATTACTCCGTGTGTGTGTATGTTGAACTCCATTCTTAATATATCCAAGAATCATCAGATATTTGAGGATATCCTCTAGCATGACGTACAGAGACCAAAACAAATAAAAGAAAAATAACTCAGAAGAGACAGAGAAGCTAAAATATTAGAATCCTGTAGTTAATATCCTCAGAGAAACAAAAAAGATACTGCTTTTGTGAAACAAAAATAGATGACTACAAGAAAGGAACACTCAAAGAACAACAGGAAACACTTAGAAATTAAAAATATGATAGAAAAAATAAAATATTTTATCTAAGATAAAGTTGAAGAAATCTGAAGAGAAGAACAATATAAATAAATAAATATGCATATATAAGTAAATAAAAGCAAAAAGAAGAAAGAAAAGATGAAAAAATTAGAGCACTCATCCAGCTAATTCCAATCCAAATACTAAGATTTCTGGAAAGAGGAAATATAAGGAAAAAACAGAAGAGAGGAAATTAAGAAAGAGATAACTCGAGAAAATTTGCCAATACTAGCTCCAAAACCAGAGGATAATTTTACCTTAGAAAGACCATGTCCATAATTAACTTTGATAGGAATTTGTACTGTTTCTAATTTTGTATTTCATTTGTATTGCTACTGAAATGGTTTAAGGTTCTCTGATATTGTGATGGAATCAATGTATTTTGTATGTGGGGAAAACGTGTGTTTTTTAGGGTCCAGAGGGTAGAACGTGCTGATTTGAAAGAATGTATGTCCCCTAGAAAAGCCATGTTTTAATCTAAATCCCATTTTGTAAAGGCAGAATAATCCCTATCCAATACTGTATGTTTGAAACTGTAATCAGAGCATCTCCCTGGAGATGTGATCTAATCAAGAGTGGTCGTTAACCTGGATTAGGTGATGACATGTCTCCACCTATTTGGGTTAATCTTGATTAGTTTCTGGAGTCCTATGAAAGGAAACATTTTGATTTTGGAGAATGAAGGAGATTTGAAGAGAGCAGAGAATGCTGTAGCACCACGAAGCAGAAAGTCCATGAGCCAGTGACCTTTGGAGATGAGGAAGAAAAACGCCTCCTGGGGAGCTTCATGAAACTGAAAGCCAGGAGAGAAAACTAGTAGATGACGCCCTGTTCGCCATGTGCCCTTCCAGCTGAGACAGAAACCCTGACTGTGTTCGCCATGTGCCTTCTCACTTGAGAGAGAAACCCTGAACTTCATCGGCCTTCTTGAACCAAGGTATCTTTCCCTGGATGGCTTAGATTTGACATGTCTATAGACTTGTTTTAATTGGGACATTTTCTCGGCCTTAGAACTGTAAATTAGTAACTTATTAAATTCACCTTTTTAAAAGCCAAAAAGAAAAAAGAAAATTTGCTAGTACTGAAAGACATGCATTTTAGATTAAAAGGGTCAACACAGCGCCCAGAAATGGTAAAATCAAATAGATAGCTTTGGGGAATGGAAGGGAACCTTAGTAAAAGCGTCTTTCCCAGGGTGTAAAAAAGGTCTAAAAGATATTATCAGAGCTGGGATTCAAACCCAAGTCAGTGTAACACTAGAGGCAGGCTCTTGCCGTGTCTCATCTGCCTATATCCCCAGTGCATATCACATATGCTTGGCACATAGCAGGTGCTCAATAGATACCCCTGTGCAATTAATTTTTTTTAAGCATTCCTAATAACTAGAGTTTGAATATTTCCAAAGGACCAGTTCAGACATCCCAGAGCCAGACGGGCTTATGTTCCATTCCATATTTGCCATTTAGCAACCAATTGGCAGTGAAACCTTGAGCCAAAAGTAAAAGCACAGGAGCCTCAATTTCCTCCCTGTCACGTGTAAATAATTCTCATGGGCTTGTTATGAGGATTAAAGTAGGAGAAGTATGTGAAAGCACTTAGCACAGGGCCTAGCCTAAAGGTTCCCCCACCTACAGTGATCTTTCCTTCCCTTCTCAGACGACCCTGAAGGATTTTGTGTCCTTAGCTGAGCTGCTGTTTCTCCCAGCCCCCACCCCAGCCACACAGTGATCAAGGGATGGGAAAATCGCTCTGTTCAAACAGGTGTCACTGTTCTAAACCTACAGTCTCATTTCCTGATCGTGTCTTAATCTGCTCGTCAGTGGTGAAAGTTGATTTCTTGCACATTCTTATATCAGTGGGAATTTCTGCCCTTGGCTGACAGGCATTATGGGCTGGCTTTGACATACAGCCCTACAGGGCCTGAACAGCCCCTATTCTTTCCCAGCCCTGAAAGGGAGCTTTGTGCCAAGGATTCATTAAACTGCACTGCACAGCCCCTTCATAAATGGGGCTCAATAATGAACAGTCGATTTAACTGGAAAAGCTGCTGGAGCTGTTAAATTAAAGGGAAATAAAGTGCACTTTAGGCTCACTCTGCCAGAAGAAATGGTGACCTAAAGGGAAAATCTTCATTTTTATTGAATTGCAGTTTTTAAAAAGTCTAAAATGTCCAGGAAGCTTCCTTGCAACAGGCGATGAGACATAAAAGCTCAGAATGCAGGCTGGCCATAGTGGTTTGCTTTTCATTCACCAGTGATGTTCCAGAATGAGTCCCCGGCTTTTAGAGTGTACAGAGGAATGATCTAATTTTGAGAAGGAAATATGAGGGGGTCTCCACAATATACCATTAAAAAAAATGCTTTAAGTATTTTATTTAAGGTCAAACATTCTCTTACATTCTTTGAATATTTCAAGGACCAAGAGGCATTCTCAGTTTTTCTGCTCATTCAAGGATAAGATATCTCTCTGGGAGAGGATTCAATTGTTTCTTCTCATGCTACGTCCAGCTCAGAACCATATATAATTTGATTGCTTTGTTCTGAAATCTGATTTAGTAGCCTCTCTCTTAGATTTGATTCTCAGAAGTATGCATAAATTCTCCAAAGAACTTTCACCTCACCCTCTTCTGAGTTACATTTTAGCATGGTGAGATAGAATTTCCACTGCCATATGCTGGAATGCTATAATTTCCATAACTCTCATGTGCAAGAAGCAAAAGCCATTTTGTTTTGGCACATAAAATAGCTATACGATGGTCAAAGGTTTTCTCTAAGCAGCCATGACCTGGGAATTTTCCTTAACACGCTCCCCTATTCTTCATCTGTTTTCAGATGTTGATATAGCATCTCCTTCTGGATACATGACAGGCCTCACTACCCTAGTTGAGGTCTTTTCTGGTGTTCATCTTTAGGTGTCTTTTTACCATTAAAAAAGACAAAATCACTCATCACAGAGAAATTGAAGAGAAATCTGAAAGGCAGTCTGAAATAAATGAAGGCCCACTTCCACCCTCATTGTTCAGGGTCACTGGAATCCAAGCACAGATTTTCAGTTGCAAAGCTGTATAGAAAAGGCAAGACTTCTTTCTAAGAAGTTTAATGCTGTCTTTCTAGAACTTACGTAATTTTTCATTTTGAATTCTAAGCCATGGATTTAAGTTTTCGGATGTTGCACCAGGCAAATCAAAGCCACCTTGAAATTATCTTGAGGTTGAAAAAATAAATCTGTGCATGTCTTCATTTTCAAAAGTAACTATGGTGATCTGCTAAATGGCATTGTTTTATCCTTCCTCCATCTACCACTAATGAGTCACGGTCAGCCCGTATAAATCATGGGCTCTTCACACCATGAAATGCTGGGTTCATAAAATAACTGCTGCCTGTGACAATTTCTGGGAAGGACTTTGCCCAGTGCCAGTCCTGAGGATTATTAGGGTCAATATCTCTATCTGAACAACATACAACGTTTCATTTTCCTTTCATTAAAGATTGCTGGAGTCCAGAATGGCTATGCCATCCTGTGTGGATTCTGTGGGCCTAATTACAGTTTGGCATTTAGCTGTGGGATGAACGTTCATTAGAAAATATGTGAATATGACAAGTCCAACTTTTGCACAGGGCATCCACCACTCAGATGTGCTCCCCCACATCATGATCCATTCCTACTAAACAACCATCAATATATTCGAAAGAAATTTAACTTTATAAGCTGAGAGAGAAAAGAACTTTTCAGGTCGGTGTTGGTTGGACTACAACCAGACCATGTGTTAAAGAGAATGTTGATATGTTGGAACTTATCTAGGAAAAATGATCAGGTTGGTCATGGTGACCAATAAAAGTGTGGGGGGGAGGGGGAGGGTGGGGAGAAAGGTGCTTCTATAAGATTCAAAACATCCCTTTATTATACCACTGAATAAATAAAAATTTATGTGCCTTTTTTCCTACCAGAGTATGATCTTTCTGAGGAAGTGAAAAAAAGGGTATCCTCAGTGCCTCACAGACTGCCTGACAGGTAGAAGTCGAATGAATTTTTGAGAAAGGAGTAAAAGGAAGGGGGAATGTCAGTGTGGTAGTTAGATTCAGTTGTCAACTTGGCTAGGTGAAGGCACCTAGTTCTGTTGCTGTGGACTTGAGCCAATGGTACTTGAACCTCATCTATTGCTAATTACATCTGCAGTCGGCTAGGAGGGGGGCCTGCTACAATGAATGATGTTTGATTTAATTGTCTGCTGCTTAAATGAGAGAGTACAACGTAGCACAGCCTAAGCAGCTTGGCATTCCTCATCTCAGC
This sequence comes from Tamandua tetradactyla, assembly GCF_023851605.1. Taxonomy (NCBI): domain Eukaryota; kingdom Metazoa; phylum Chordata; class Mammalia; order Pilosa; family Myrmecophagidae; genus Tamandua; species Tamandua tetradactyla. The sequence continues at coordinate 61,888,822 of NC_135334.1, read as the reverse complement.
ACTCGCAGCTCAGCCCAGGCCTTTGGAGATGCAGAAAGATGTCACCCCGGGGAGAGTTGTTGGAACCCAGGGGCCTGGAGAGAAGGCCAGCAGAGACCATCCTGTGCCTTCCCCCATAAGAAGGAACCTCAGTGGAAAGTTAGCTGCCTTTCCTCTGAAGAACTAACAAAATAAATCCCCTTTTATTAAAAGCCAGTCCGTCTCTGGTGTGTTGTATTCTGGCAGCTAGCAAACTAGAACAGTCAGGAAGAGAAGAAAAGGAAAAAGAGAGAGAGAAAAAAAAAGCAGGTGAGGCAAATGAAGGGAGGAAAAGGAAACTATTTAGCCTAGGGAAAATTAGAACTGACATGCTAGTTTTAGTCCCATAATATTTGAGAAAGGGCTAAGACTTATTTTTTTAGAGACTGAGTAACTTAACTGGAAGCTATCACTAAAAAAGCTAGAAGGAGACAAATTGCAAACCAAAACAATGAAGAAATCCTTCATAATTAGTGGAGGTTCCAGGTGGAGTGCAAACTAGCAGCCCTCATCTACTTTAGATATTTCTGTCAGTATTCAACTGATGTGTACAAATTTTCTTGTCAATGCATGCACATTCTTCAAATTAAAACTTCACCCTTACTTTGAAACACTTGACAAGAAAAATCGATTGGATTTTAAACCCATACAAGCTATCACAAGAAATTTCAGCATTACCTTGGCAAACAAAAGAAAAGGAAGAACTGTTAATTTCTTAAGATGACTTTATAAAAGCTTTTCTTTCATATAGCTAGACCTCCCTAGATCGCACATTTCCCCTAAAAGTTAGGGCCCAAGCTGATTGTCATTTGGAGAGGGCTGTCCTCCTAGACCTGTTTCCATGCTGATTTCCTTGAAAGAATAAGTACATGGATTTCTGAAACCAATCAGAAAAAAGGTCCCTCAGCACTGCTTAGATGGACAAAAGGAATCCAAGTTCTGTTGGATCTGGCCCAACCCACAAAGGCTAGGATTCCGTCTTGGGATTTGAAGTCAAAACCTACAGCTTTGAAAGGAAACTTCCCCCACTCTTACCACCTCACCGCTACCCTCACAGCCCCAGGAACCTCATTAAGTGAAAAGCAGCCATGGAAGACAGGATCTGAAGACTCACCATCAGAATTCTGTATTCAGATCTCCCATGTTTTCCATTCTCATCATATGCTGCTGCCTCCTGTTTCAGGGCCATCCACATTTCACTTCCCAAAATGTGCTTCTGGGTACTGGAAAATGTAGTAAGTTAGGAGGCAGCTAGAAAACAGACACTGAAAAGTGATTAAAAACAAAACAAAACAATCTTATGCTGAAGGCCTTTTGTCAGCCTACCTACCCCTACCTCCTCTTCTCTTCTGTTCTGATTTTGTCTTCATTCCCGAGACAGTGTGGTCCTCAGAAAGGTACAAAAAGGCACCTACTCTCAAAGCCCCAGCTGCATACCTAAACCAAAGTGCTCCCTCACCCCAGGGACCCATCCTCACAACCACCCTAGAGTTTGTCCCTCCTTCTTCTTGGAATCCTTTACCAAGCCATATTCCCAAGGACCACAAGGTGTAGTTGTCCCTGGTGACACCTGTTTCAACACAACAGAGACATTTCTCCTTCCTACAGTGTCTCATTCTTCATGTAAAGTAATATCTGGGTCACCTTCTGATTCTTTTCTTCCAAGAATGTTCTCCAAAACTTTGGTCCTCCTTTCCTTATTTTTATTCCCACAGACATGTAACCAAGAAGTTAGGACTTAGTGGGTGATTATGATTACTGAATCATTATATAAATACTCCTTTTTGCTTTCTGGTATATTAGAGTAGTCAGAGGGAAATACTTAAAATCTCTGAACTGTAATCCAGCTGCGTGATAGTGATTGTATAGCCTTTATCTTGTGCCCTTGTGATTGTAAAACCTTGTGATTAACCTTCACTTGTACATTTATCCAGTTTTTCAACTTTGGAGTCTTGTGATCACTGAAGACATCCCTTAATGTTTATTAATGAAGGGTCTTGGGTCATCCCAGAACTAACCACCCCAAATCCAAAGTTATCTTGAAAACCAAAGCTGGATCTAACCAAAATGAGCCCACCTGACATGTGCAGTAGCTTAACCTATAAGTCACCTATACCTCATTATAATACTAAAAATCATGTCCATCATCATATTAAGGCCTCCATTTTCATACATATGTTCTGTGACTAAGCATGTAATCAATTTGCACATGCTCACTAATCAGATCATCTCTAATTACATCATCTAGAACCAATATGCTCATTATTCTAAAGCCTACCCATCTTTTAATACTATAAAACTATCAGTTTTACTGTAATTCAGTGCTTTACACCTAGCAATAAACTCTTTCACTCTTTGAAACTTTGGTGTCTCAGGAATTGTTCATTGAATGCATTGGGCAAAAAATCCACTGCCTTTGTCCAGTAATAGACACATTCTTCTGTAGTGTCTCTAAGGTAATATTGCATAGTAGTTATGAGTTCAGTCATTGTAGCACCCTGAGTTTAAATCCCCAGCTCTACCACTTTGGGCCTCATTTCCCTTACTTTGGAAAGGCACAGTAATTGAAACTAGTCCTTACAGTTGTTGTGAGGATTGTAGCAGATAATGCATGAACCTGGCACATTAAAAGCTCTCAAATAATAGCTATTATCTTAGCACTCTGCTTTTCTACATCCTATGCATCTATCTATGCCACACCTTGATGGAGGTAGCAATGTATCATGTTTCAAGAAACCCAGATTTATAAGAAGGTTGAAATATGATTAATTTATTTATTTTTAAATTTTTATTAATAAAACCAATCAAAATACAACACGAACATTCTTAACGTATGAACATTCCATACTGGTGTGCAATCAATGGCTCACAATATCATCAAAAAGTTGTATATTCATCACCATGATCATTTCTCAGAACATTTACATCACTCCAGAAAAAGAAATAAAAAGAAAAAACTCATGCATACCATACCCCTGGCCCCTCTCTCTAATCGACCACTAGTATTTCCCTTTACCCAATTTATTTTAACATTTCTTCCCCCTATTATTTATTTATTTTTAATTCATATGTTTTACTTATCTGTCCATACCATAGATAAAAGGAGCATCAGACACAAGGTTTTCACAATCACACAGTCACATTACAAAAGCTATATCATTTTACAGTCATTTTCAAGAAACATGGCTACTAGAACACACCCCTACATTTTCAGGCACTTCCATTCAGCCTCTCCAATATACCTTAACTAAAAAGGTGATATCTATATAATGTGTAAGAATAACTTCCAGGATAACCTCTTGACTCTATTTGAAATCTCTCGGCCATTGACTCTTTATTTTGTCTCATTTCTCTCTTCCTCTTTTCAGTTGAGAGGGTTTTCTCAATCAGTTGATGCTGAGTCCCAGCTCATTCTAGGATTTCTGTCCCACATTGCCAGGGAGGTTTACACCCCTGGGAGTCATGGCCCACGTAGAGAGGGGGAGGGCGGTGAGTTTGCTTGCTGTGTTGGCTGAGAGGCCACATCTGAGTAACAAAAGATGTTCTCTGGGGGTGACTCTTAGGCCTAATTTTAAGTAGGCTTAGCCTATCCTTTGTGGAAATAAGTTTCATACGAACAAACCCCAAGATTGAGGGTTTGGCCTGTTGCTTTGGTTGTCCCCACTGCTTGTGAGAATATCAGGAATTCTCCACCTGGGGAAGTTGAATTTTCCCCCTTTCTCACCATTCCCCCAAGGGGACTTTGCAGATACTTTTTTATTCACTGTTCAAATCACTCGGATTTATCAGGGCATCACTCTGGACAAACCTACAAAATCTCATGCCCTACTCAAGGTTTTGTGTACTTATGGTGTTCAATTAAATTGTCCACATAAGTTATATAAGGAGATGCACTAATCAAGATACAAATTTTGTACCAAATAAACATTTTTGCTTTAGTCTCACATATAAGTTATAGTTTTAAAATATGAATTACCATCTATTTTCAACACCCTGCAATACTGACATTCCTTTGTTCTTCCTCACACAAAAACATTTTTTAATTTGTACATTTAGTCACTATCATTGTACACTGTAGGCATTCCTAGATTATACCATCTCAGTCTATATTGTCTATCCTTCCTTCTGATTTCATTTGTGCCCCCAGTCCTCCTCCCTCTGTCATTCTCACATTCAGCTTCATTCAGTGTACTAACATTGTATTACAGTTAGGTAGTATTGTGCTATCCAGTTCTGAATTTTTATGATCAGTCCTGTTTCACAGTCTGTATCCCTTCAGATCCAATTATCCAATATCTACCATATTTCTATCTCCTGATGTTCTCTGTTGCTTTTTTAAAATTTTTTGTAAAACATAACAACATACAAACATGAACATTCTTACCATATGATCATTCCATTCTTGGTATATAATCAATAACTCACAATGTCACCACATAGTTGTACATTCATCACCATGATCATTTCTTAGAACATTTACATCAATTCAGAAAAAGAAATAAAAAGAAAAAAGAAAAAACCTCATACATACCATACCCCTTACCCCTCCCTCTCATTGACTGCTAGTAATTCCATCTACCCAATGTATTTTAGCCTTTGTTTCCCCCATTTTTTCTATACTCCTTACGACTCCCTTTCATTGATCACTAGCATTTCAATCTACTAAATTTATTTTAACATTTGTTCCCCCTATTATTTGTTTATTTTTAATCCATATGTTTTACTCATCTGTCCATAAGGTACATAAAAGGAGCATCAGACACAAGGTTTTCACAATCACACAGTCACATTGCAAAAGCTATATCATTATATAGTTATTTTCAAGAAACATGTCTACTGAAACACAGTTCTACCTTTTCAGGCACTTCCCTCCAGCCTCTCCAATATACCTTAACTAAAAAGGTGATATCTATATAATGTGTAAGAATAACATCCATGATAATCTATCAACTCTGTGTGAATCTCTCAGCTATGGACCCTTTATTTTGTCTCATTCCTCTCTTCCCCCTTTTGGTTGAGAAGGTTTACTCAATCCCTTGATGCTGAGTCCCAGCTCATTCCAGGATTTCTGTCCCACATTGCCAGGAAGGTTTACAACCCCGGGAGTCATGCCCCATGTAGAGATGGAGAGGGCAGTGAGTTTGCTTGCTATGTTGGCTGAGAGAGAGAGGCCACATCTGAGCAACAAAAGAGGTTCTCTAGGGATGACTCTTAGGCCTAATTTAAGTAGACTTGCCTATCCTTTTGCAGGGATAAGTTTCACATGAACAAACCCCAAGATTGAGGGCTTGGCCTATTGCTTTGGTTGTCCCTACTGCTTGTGAGAATATCAGGAATTCTCCACCTGGGGAAGTTGAATTTTCCCCCTTTCTTGCCATTCCTCCAAAGGGACTTTGCAAGTACTTTTTTATTCACTGTTCAAATCACTCCGGGATTTATCAGGGCATCACTGTGAAAAAACCTACAAAATGACATGCCCCACTCAAGGTTCCATGTACTTATGGTGTTCAATTAAACTATCCACATAAGTTATATTAGGAAATGCACTAGTCAAAATGTAAAGTTTGTACCAAATAAACATTTTTGCTTTAGTCTCACACATAAGTTGAAGTTTTAAAAAATGAATTACCATCTATTTTCAACACCCTGCAATGTTGACATTCCTTTGTTCTTCCTCATGCAAAACATTTTTTAATTTGTACATTTAGTCACTATCATTGTACACTGTAGGCATTCCTAGATTATACCATCTCAGACTTTATCGTATATCTTTCCTTCTGATTTCATTTGTGTCCCCAGCCCTCCTCCCTCTATCATTCTCACATTCAGCTTCATTCAGGGGTCTAACATTATTGTATTACAGTTAGTATTGTGCTATCCATTTCTGAATTTTTACAGTCAGTCCTGTTGCATAATCTGTATTCCTTCAGCTCCAATTACCCAATATCTACCCTATTTCTATCTCCTGATGGCCTCTGTTCTTAGCTGAAATTCTCCAAGTTCATTCATTAATGTTAGTTTATATCAGTGAGACCATACAGTATTCGTCCTTTTATTTCTGGCTAATCTCACTCAGCATAATGTCCTCAAGGTCCATCCAGTTGTTACATACTTTATAACTTTATTCTGTCTTACAGCTGTGTCATTATCCATCGTATATGTATACCACAGCTTGTTTAGCCATTCATCTGCTGATGGACATTTTGGCTATTTCCATGTCTTTGCAAGTGTAAATAATGCCGCTAAAAACATTGGTGTGCAAATGTCTGTTTGTGTCCTTGCCCTCATGTCCTCTGAGTAGATACTTAGCAATGGTATTGCCAAGTCATATGGCAATTCTATGCTTAGCTTCCTGAGGAACCACCAAACTGCCTTCCACAGCAGTTGTACCATTTGACATTCCCACCAACAGTGGATAAGTGTGCCTCTTTCTCCACATATTCTCTAGCACTTGTAATTTTATTGATAATGGCCATTCTGGTGGGTGTGAGACATCTCCTTGTGGTTTTGATTTGCATTTCCCTAATAGCCAGTAAAGTTGAGCAATTTTACACGTGCATTTTAACCATTTATATTTCTTCTTCTGAGAAATGTCTATTCGTATCTTTTGCCCATTTTGTAATTGGGTTGTCTGTCTTTTTGTTGTTGAATTGAACAATCTCTTTATATATTCTGGATACTAAACCTTTATCTGATATACTGTTTCCAAATATTGTCTCCCATTGTATAGGCTGTCTTTTTGCTTTCTTGACGAAGTTCTTTCATGCATAAAAGTGTTTAATTTTGAGGATTCCCATTTCTCTGTTTCTCTCTTCAGTGCTCGTGCTTTGGGTGTAAGATCTGGAAACTGCCTCCTATTATAAGATTTATAAGATATTTCCCTACATTTTCTTCAACAGTTTTATGGTCTTAGATCTAATGTTCAGGCCTTTGATCCATTTTGAGTTAATTTTTGTACAGAGTGTGAGGTATGGATCCTCTCTCATTCTTTTGCATGTGGATATCCAGTTCTCTAGGCATCATTTATTGAAGGGACTGTTCTGTCCCAGGTGAGTTGGCTTCAATTGTTCATAGATGAGAAGGTCTCTATCTGAACACTCTATTCAATTCCATTGCTCAGTATATCTATCTTTATGCCAGTACCATGCTGTTTTGACCACTGTAGCTTCGTAGTACACCTTGAAGTCAGTTAATGTGTGACCTCTGACTTCATTTTTCTCTCTCAGGATACTTTTAGCTATCCGGGGCACCCTGCCCTTCCAAACAAATTTGGTTATTTGTATTTCTATTTCTGAAAAGTAAGTTTTTGATATTTTAACTGGTATTGTATTGAATCTTTAAATCAATTTAGGTAGAATTGGCATCTTAACTATATTTAGTCTTCCAATGCACGAATATGGTATGCCCTTCCATATATTTAGGTCTTCTGTGATTTCTTTTAGCAATTTATTGTAGTTTTCTTTGTACAGGTCTTTTGTCTCGGTTAAATTTATTCCTACATATTTTATTCCTTTGGTTGCGATTGAAAATGGAATTTTTTCTTGATTTCCCCCAGATTATTCAATACTAGTGTATAGTGTACTAGTGTACACTACAGACTTTTGAGTGTTGATCTTGTAACCTGCCACTTTGCTGTACTCATTTATTAGCTCAAGAGTTCTGCTGTGGATTTTTCGGGGTTTTCGACATATATCATATCATCTGCAATCAGTGAGAGTTTTACTTTTTCCTTTCCAATTTTGATGCCTTGTATTTCTTTTTCTTGTCTAATTGCTCTGGCTAGAACTTCCATCACAATGTTGAATAACAATGGTGATAGTGGACATCCTTCTCTTGTTCCTGATCTTAGCGAGAAAGTTTTTAGTTTTCCCCATTGAGGATGATGTTAGCTGTGGGTTTTTCATATATTGCCTTTACCATGTTGAGGAAGTTCCCTTCTATTCCTATCCTTTGAAGTGTTTTCAACAGGAAAGGGTGTTGAATTTTATCAAATGCCTTTTCTGCATCAATCGAGATGATCATGTGGTTTTTTTGCTTTGATTTGTTGATATGGTATATTACATTAATTGATTTTCTTATGTTGAATCATCCTTGCATACCTGGGATGAATCCTCCTTGGTCATGGTGTATAATTCTTTTAATGTACTGCTGGAGTCTGTTTGCAAGAATTTTGTTGGGGACTTTTGCGTCTATATTCATAAGAGAAAGTGGTCTATAATTTTCTTTTCTTGTAGTATCTTTGTCTGGCTTTGGTTTGAGGGTGATGTTGGCTTCATAGAGTGACTTAGGTAGCTTCCCCTCCTCTTCAATTTTTTTGAAGAGTTTGAGCAGGATTAGTATTAATTCTTTCTTGAGCGTTTGATAGAATTCACATGTGAAGCCATCTGATCGTGGACTTTTCTTTTGGGGAGCTTCTTAATGACTGATTCAATTTCTTTACTTGTGATTGGTTTATTGAGGCTGTCTGTTTTTTCTCGAATCAATGTTGGTTCTTTATGCCTTTCTAGGAAGTTGTCCATTTCATCTACACTGTCGAGTTTGTTAGCATAAAGTTTTTCATAGTATCCTCTCATTACTTCCTTTATTTCTGTGTGGTCAGTGGTTATGTCTCCTCTTCCATTTCTGAGTTTATTTATTTGCATCCTCTCCTTCTTTTGGTCAGTCTTGCTAAAGGTCCCTCAATCTTATTGATTTTCTCAAAGAACCAACTTCTGGTTTTGTTGATTTTCTCAATTGTTTTCATGTTCTCAATTTCATTTATTTCTGCTCTAATCTTCATTATTTCTTTCCTTTTACTTGATTTGGGATTAGTTTGCTGTTCTTTCTCTAGTTCTTCCAAGTAGACAGTTAATTCCTCAATTTTTGCTTTTTTTTTTTGATATAGACATTTAGGGCAAAAAATTTCCCTCTCAGCACTGCCTTTGCTGCATTCCATAAATTTTGATATGTTGTGTTTTCATTTTCATTTGCCTCGAGATATTTACTGATTTCTCTTGTAATTTCTTCCTTGACCCACTGGTTGTTTAAGAGTGTGTTATTGAGCCTCCTATATTTATGAATTTTCTGGCACTCTGCCTATTATTGATTTCCAACTTCATTCCTTTATGATCTGAGGAAGTGTTTTGTATGATTTCAATCTTTTTAAATTTATTGAGACTTGCTTTGTGACCCAGCATATGGTCTATCCTTGAGAATGATCCATGAGCACTTGAGAAAAAGGTATATGCTGCTGTTGTGGGGTGTAATATTCTATAAATATCTGTTAAGTCTAGCTCATATGTTGTATTATTCAACTTCTCTGTTTCTTTATTGATCCTCTGTCCAGATGGTCTGTCCACTGATGAGAGTGGGGAATTGAAGTCTCCAACTATTATAGCAGATTTTCCTATTTCTCTTTTCAGTGTTTGCCTCATGTATTTTGGAGTATTCTGGCTCAGTGCATAAATATTTATGATTGTTATGTCTTCCTATGAATTGTTCCTTTTATTAATACATTGTGTCCTTCTTAGTATCTTTTAACTGTTTTACATTTAAAGTCTAATTTGCTGGATATTAGTATAGCTACTCCTGCTCTTTTCTGATTGTTGTTTGCATGAAATATCTTTTGCCAACCTTTCACTTTCAACTTGTGTTTATCCTTGGGCCTAAAATGCATCTCTTGCAGACAGCATATAGATGGGTCCTGTTTTTTAATCCATTCTGCTAGTCTATGTCTTTTGATTGGGGAGTTTAACCCATTGGCAATTTAGTGTTGTTATTGTAAGGGCGGTACTTTCTTCTACCATTTTGCCTTTTGGATTTTATATGTCATATCTAATTTTTCCTCTTTTTACCTTTACTGATAGTCTTCATTTTACACTCTTCTCCACACCTCTCTCTCCTGTCTTTTCCTATCTATCTCTGGTGCTCTCTTTAGTATTTCTTGCAGAGCCAGTCTCTTGGTTTCTCTCAGTGATTTTCTGCCTAAAAATGTTTTAATTTCCCCCTCATTTTTGAAGGACAGTTTTGCTAGGTATAGAATTCTTGGTTGGCAATTTTTCTCTTTTAGGATCTTAAATATATCATGCCACTGTCTTCTCACCTCCATGGTTTCTGCTGAAACATCTATGCTTAGTCTTCTTGGGCTTCCCTCATGATGGATTGCTTTTCTCTTGCTGCTTTTAAAATTCTCTCTTTCTCTTTGACATCTGACATTAAGTAAGTGTCTTAGAGTATGCCTATTTGGATCTGTTCTGTTTGGTGTACACTGTAGTTCTTGGATCTGAAATTTTAACTCTTTCATAAGAGTTGGGACATTTTCAGTGATAATTTTCTCCATTAGTTTTTCCCTTCCTTTTCCCTTCTTTACTCCTTCTGGCACACCCACAACACATATATACATGTTCTTCATGTGGTCATTCAGTTCCCCGAGTCCCTGCTCATATTTTTCCATTCTTTTCCCTATATTTTCTTTTGCTTGTCAGATTTCAGATGTTCCGCCCTCCAGTTCACTAATCCTATCTTCTGCCTCTTGAAATCTGACACTGTAGGTTTCCATTGTTTTTTTTTAATCTCTTCTACTGTGCCTTTCATTCCCATAAGTTCTGTGATTTGTTTTTCCAGACTTTCGATTTCTTCTTTTTGTTCTTTCTTTGCCTTCTTTATATCCTCCCTCAATTAATTGATTTGATATTTGATGAGGTTTTCCATGTCTGTTCAAAAATTCTGAATTAATTGTTTCAACACCTGTATCTCATTTAAATTGTTGGTCTGTTCCTTTGACTGGGCCATATCTTCAATTTTCCTAATATGATTTGTTATTTTTTGCCAGTGTCTAGGCATTTAATTACCTTAATCAGCTTATTCTGGCAATTGTTTTCACTTTTTTTTTTTTCTAGGATTTTCTTGCTGGATGACTTTGTTGTCTATCTGTTCTTTGACATTCAGTTTATCTTATTCTGGACCTCTAGCTTAGGTTTTGTTTAACAGATCAGAATTTTTCACTTCTTATTTCTTTGTTTCTTGTCTGGCCTGTATGGTGACTTCCCCCCACCCCCCCACCCCCGACTTAGGAGGGTCTACTTAGGTATTATAGACCCAAGCTGGATTTTCCCAGACCAAACTGCCCTCCTCTCAGGAGGAAAGAGTCACCTGCATCAGTTTTCCCTGAGGGTGAGACCCAGCAGGTTGAAAGACTTTCCTATGAAGCCTCTGTACTCTGTGTTTTTCCTGTCCTGCCCAGTATGTCATGCTTTTCTGCCTGTGGCCCACCAGCATAAGGTGATGGGTACCTTTAACTTCAGCAGACTCTCCCTGCTGGGGACATGGTTGAGACAGAAGAGAGGTTGTAAGCTGGCTTTAATCACTTCACTTTTCCAGACCCTGGGGTCTGACTTCCTTGAGGGAGGGATTCCACCTGAGCTGGGCCCCACCTCTCTCCTGGGAAAGGCACAGGCTCCAGACAAACAGTCAAACAAGCTCAATTCTGCCTATGCCTAGGGCCTGAGAGCCTGAGAAGCCTTGCAGCTGTATCTAAAGAGCAGTCAAGCTGTAGAAACACAGCCACAAAAAAGAAAGAGAAAAATCCTTTTCAGAGCAGGACCCCCATTCCTCGGGTTTGCCAATCAAGAGCTTAAGTTAGTATGTTGCTTTGTGTGCCTTCAGGTACTATGTGACCCCTCCTTTCCTTCAGGGCCCAGATCCTTTCATGTATTATGTGCTATCTAATCAAATAAACCTCTGTTTGTTTTTTTCTTTTTTCTTTTTCCGTCAGCCTTGTCCACTCTGCGTCAGGGCAAAAACCAGCAACCTCCGCTTTTACTCAGGGTTCAGCTGAGCTGGGGGCCTATTTTTAGTAGTCAGAATTTGTGAATTAATTCCACAATTGGAACTCGCTTGCGCTCAGCCCCTGCTGCTGGTAATGTCCTTTTCCTTTTCCCTCTGGGAAACAGCCTGTGAGGGAGGGGCACCAGCCCTCGTGGCTTGGGGCCCTCATGATTCTGGTGGGCTCGCAGCTGGTCCATCTGGTCCAGACTGGGGTATGCTCTGTGTCCGGTCACTGACGTGGCCCCAGCAGTTGTTCTGTACTGTTCCTTGCTATTTACTAGCTGCTCTGGAGGACAACTAAATCCCACACCTCACTAAGCCACCATCTTCGCCCCTTTCTGTTAGGCCATGTTCTTTTAATCTTTTCTTGTGGGTGCAGATCTATTGTGCATGGACCTTTTGGTTAGGTTGTTTCAATTGAGATGTGACCCATCCAATTCAAGGTGAGTTTAATCCTTTCTTGGAGCCTTTTATGAGAGGGTAAAAGGCAGAGACAGGGAGAGACAGAGAGAGAAAGCTTGGCAAGAAATGCCCTGGAGATGCTAAGAGAGGATCCACAGAAGCTCAGAGAGAAAGCCACTGGATTCAGAAGCTAAAAGCAATGGAACCTGGGAGTGAGGGATCAGCAGGTTCCAGCCATGTGCCTTCCTGTGTGACAAAGGAGCCCCAGATGTCAGCAGCCTTTCCTCACAGAAGGTATCTTCCTTCTGATGTCTTAATTTGGACATTTTCATGGCCTTAGAATTGCAAATTTGTAAGTTAATAAATCCCCATTGTATAAGTCAACCCATTTCAGGTAAATTGCATTCTGGCAGCCTTAGGAAATGAAAACAGGCTATAACACCAAAGCCCAGGAGGTAGGTATTTATAGGGAGAGGAGAACATTTTGGTGAGGTATAAGATGTTCCCAATAAGGCACTGGTTGACCCAGTTCCTATCCTAGCTCCCTCTTTCCACATAGCCTGAACTCTGTAAATGCATGAATGATGGGTTTAATTTTTAAATTGACGTTGACAAATGATTTCTAAAATGGCTATACCCATTTATATACACACTGGAAATGTTTGACAGATTTTTCATTCCCTTCTTCAAGAGCACTAGATATTCCTATCTAATGATTCATTCATAATTTTTATGTATCTGATTAGTATTTAAACTGAAGATATTTCCAAGATTCATGAGGGTTTTCTTCTCTCTTTGGAGGACAGTTTTTGCTTCAAACAAGAGAAGGGTCAGGGAAGTGGGTGGATTCCTTCCGGCTTCCTACCCTGCCTCCATTCTTTCTCATGACCATCTGGTGGAGGACTGTGGAGAAAACCTGGTAACAAAATGCAGATTCCCATGTGTCTGGGCCTTCCAAGGATTCAAAACTGTCCCACTTGACCTTTAATAATTCATTAAATCTTAGCCTTTCTCTTCTTGCCTGTGTCTATGATTACCACTTCATCCTCCTGTGCTCTGCCAACAGCTAAACAGTTTCTGTGTCCTGTCTCTTCTTGAAGGAGCCTGTCATCTTCTGGAACTCAGTCCACCTGGTTGCCTATTCACCTTGCTCTCTGAAGGGCCCATAAAAGCTTATGGAACCTGCACCATCAAGATGGCAGAGTGAAAAACTTCAGGGCTTTTAACAACCAGCAAGAACTGGCAGAAATCTCTGTCTCTCAGAGCTCCAGAAGACAGTTAAAGGATTGCAATACCAGGGCAAGCACCAAATCAAGAAAAAGGCAAGTTAAAGTCAGTAGGATTTCATGGCATCCTGGCTGGCCACTACCCCCATAACCTTACCCAGCTCAACTTGGAGCCATCCCACTTTTCCAGCATCCCATTTCCAGAGGGAACAAAGTAACCTTGTGTACAAGCAGATCTGTCCCAGTTTGTCTGGTGGTGGTCTGAGGAAATGAACCAGCACATTCCTTGCAGATTTGCTGTCCCTGAACTGCCATGCATGTGGGAGGCAGCTCACAGAACTCTCCTACAGAATGCTGTGGAAGAGGAGTCAAGATGCGGCTGCCTGAGACAAGGGATTGGTGACCGTTAGACATACAGTGCCATGTCTGGACAGGGTGGTGGTGGTGGTGGGGGATTGTTTCCTAGAGAAAGGGGAACATTCATGTTTGTATAAAGAGGGACTCCCTAGGGTTGTGCACAGGCCCAAGTCTTGCCCAAGATAAGACACAGTTATTTAATTATCCTAAGGTCTTATCTTCCCACAAGACTATAAAGATGAAATAAGAAAATATATCTCATGGCACACAGTAAGCACTCAATAAGTACAAGTTATTATTATTGATGTTGATATCATTTTAAGTGAAAATATGTAAATACTTTTTTATACTCTCTTTGCCAGACTTTGGTACCAGATATAAATCTCAATGTACAAAAATTTATCACATTTCTTTATTTTCTTTAAATTGGTTTAATCTCACCACCAAGCTTCCATCCAAGCTGTACAAACAGCTCAGTCTCTCATAATCTTCAGGTACATTTGGTCCCAGAGTCTCTGCTCTTTCCAGAAGCACAGGAAAATGATTTTTGAAAATGGACATAGAAGTCCAATTCTGAGTTTAAATTCTGGCTCTATCCCTTACAAGCTATCTGGGCCTCAATTTCCTCATCTATAAAATGGGGGGAATGATAATACTTAGCATATAAAGTTTATATGGGAAATAAATGAATTGTTATAAATAAAATCCTCAACAGTACCTGGCCTATGTAAGTGTTAGCTATTATTATTTTTTAATTATTATTAATTATAGCATGGGAACCTTGGACAAGGCTGAGAACTCCTCCAAAGGTTTGTACCTCCTAGGGTAGGGAGGGGATAGCTTCCAGAGAGCAAAGAAAGAGTCCTCATTTTTCAAGGGACCCATAAATCTTTATCCCTTTTCCAGTTTTCTGGAACCTCTCCTTTCTGCCTTAATGCCTCTCAAAGGACCGTCTCCATCACCCCTATCTCTTAGGATATCCAGCATGATAACCCTTCGGTGGACTTAGGCTTTTTGAAAACAAGAGCCAGGAAAGGAAGATGTGAGTAGATCTCTGCTCTCTACCTTACCGCAAATTCTAAGGCAAGGGAACAAGCTACCCACTAGAAAGGGGCAAGGAAATGGGATAAATGTAAAGGGAAAAAAACACATAAATTAACAAATCCAATATCTAAACTGACCTAAGAATAAAACTAGCTTCATAAATGATTCAGGAGACTTTCCTCTTATTTTGGGTCCCCCACTCCCCAGCTTAGCACAGAAGAATATCATCAAAAGAAATTGCCCATAAATTTTTCTAGGCTGGAAGCATTTTGGGGAGCCCAGTTGCTTACATTTAATAAGCAGGAAACAAAACCAGGGCCTACCTATGTATCAGAAACAAACAATTTCACGTCAAGGATTTCACAATCACGGAAAGCAGCTCGCACGTAACAACCATTGATTCAAGAAATCTAGTGTAGCAATGATACCATCGATAATCTCTTCCATCCTAGAAGGGAAAATGAAAGAGAAATGAAATTAATATTTAATGAGTAGTTAATATGTGCCTCTTGCTAGGTCTTTTCTATAAATATTCACATATTTATATATGAGAATGATAGCATTGGGGTCAATTTGTTATTCCCATTTTATGGATGAGAAAACAGCGTACTCGAGGCCACACCACAAGTAAAAGGTGGAACTAATATTTAAATCTGGTCCTAAGATACTTAAATCCATGTTCTTTACTGTATCTTCATTGCTTTATAGCAAATGAATAACAAAAATATGAATTTGCCTCCCAAACTTCATTGTTTACAAACGAGTTTTTATTAGGTTTAGCTCTTTGATAAACCGTAAGCTAAGGGAAGACCCCCAAAAAGTATATATATATTTATGAACTACAGAATACAGTCCTCTTAAAAGTTTTTTTTGAACAAATTACATCCTTATTAATTCAGATCCTCTGTGTCATGAGGGGAAATGTTTGAAAGGCCACTTTGGGAAGTTCTGAGCATTTGGATTTCATAAAGCCCACTTTAAAACAGACTTACTCACATGCTGACATGGGACTTTTTTCCAAAGCCCCTATGTGTGGAAGTCTCCCCAGATTATATCTCAGTAAGAAGCTAAACCTTGTTAAAGGGAAAGGAATATCACCCACTTCTATTCTCATGCAAATGGTCCTAGCAGAATAAAAAGGGGGACAGTGAAAGTGATGACACTGATCTAATTATCTGCAGGCCAATATCACCAAGTTCCTGAAAGAAGCCTTCAGAATGTCCTGACACAGACACACAAAACACAGCCAGGAAACAATTGGGTCCATAGTAACAAGGCAAAAACTGCCTCCTTTCTGCATAAAGAACTGTTTATGAACATTTCTTCTTACTTTCAGTTAGGCTGCACCACCTGCCTCAAAGAAGGTTGCAGTCCATTTATCATCAATGCCCCCCTGGCCCTGTAATCACTGGCATGTACCATTCCATCCACCTTCTGCTTTCCAGGCCTATTGTCCATTTGTGCAATTTCAGGCCATCGTTTTAGAGAAGGCATATCACATAAAACTATAAGAATAGGACTTCAGTGGTTATAAATTCTCAGCATCCAAATTGTTGTGAAACAGTTTGGCATTTAACTCATTCTCTGTCTCATATGATCCTCATAATTAGAGTTAGGCAAATGATAAAGTCCTACTTCAAAGATGGGTAAAATGAAATCCAGGGCAATAAGGCCATGTGACTAAACTTACAAAGTTAGGAAGTAGGGGGAACCCTAAGATTGTTTGCATTATACCACACTGCAATTGTGTTAACATAACGGGAAAGTGATGAGATGAGAGATGTATCATTTAAAAACAAGATTCAGTGCAATTCAGCAAATAATTTTCTGATTTATGTTTTAGTTCCCTGAACTTAGCCTGCTTGATCTGGATCCCAATAGTACTTCCAATCCTTGCAAGAACCCCCTTTCAATGGGCCTCATCCTACTTATTACTGCCACCTCCCCACTTGTCTCTAACTCTAGTCCTACTTCAAATCCTGCCCCTGCCTCACCCCTACGCCCTATTATTACTGCCAGGAACCCTTGCTGCCATGTCATACCCTTCTCTGTTTTCCAGATAAAAACCATGGTCCCTAATATCAAACCAAATTCTTGGTCATGCTCCTCAAGAAAACAGCCAGCTTAGTTCTCCCAACTCTAGCCCTGCTTGAGTCCCTCTCCATCTTCAGGATCTGACATAGGCTTCACACCTCTAGCAGAAGCAGGGTAGGGTAGGAAAAAAATCACAGGCATTGAAATCAGACCTGGTTTGACTCCATTATATGATCTAGGAAAGCTTTCACAGTCTATAAACTTTGCTTTTCTTACTGCTTTTAAGGAAGATGATGCTATTTACCTTATGAGAAAACCGGCGTCCAGTAATTGCGCAATAATGAGTAGGTGTTCTCATTATTTTTCAGCTACTCCAAGATATGTTCAAGGCCATAACTCTTTTATTTATATTTAATCAAAATTCTTCCTATTGCTATTTAAAGATAATTTTATGGTCTAATTAAAGTCCTTACTATACCTATGAATGGTTAGCACTATTTAAAGAATGAATAAATTGCTGAATGAATGAATAAATAGTTGAATGAATAAGTGAAATCATTGGATTACTTGAAGTAAATGAATCAATTCAATTAAACAAATATATATAAATATGAAAATATATATATAAATATATGTTAGATGATGGTTATGTCCCAGACACTTTGCTAGAGTCTAGGTAAACAGCAGTAAACCAGATCATTCTTTGCCCTCATCGAGCTTACAGTCCAACAGTTACTCTCTGCTTATGGTTTTTGTTATGAAAGATATGTTAACACTGAGCAAACTGTATTGGAATTGTTTCCTTTGAAACATCCTCCTCCACTTCCTGTGAGCAGTTTAAAACCAAAGACTGGCTCATAAAAATTCTGACTTCAGGCACTTGACCTGACCTGATAATTAATGATCTTAAACACTAGCCCAAGTTCACAATCCTAATAGAGATTTTTCTGCCTCCTTTGGATTTTCTTTAAGTGTTCACATGCCTGTTTATCTCCCCCTGACAAGAAATTCAGGCAAGATGCTGCCCCACACTCAAGATTTCGCCAGGTGGGGTATTTTGGTAGGCACATGCTCATGCCCATTTGCAGTTTTGTGGATCTAGAGCGTAAACTTTTTTTAAAAGGAAACTGCTGATGTGTGTCATAAAAAATTAGTCCAAAATAGGATGTCAAGTAAAGAGAACAAAGCAATCAGAGAGCAATGAGAGTCAAACAGAATACCAGGGACCAAGGAAGGGTGTGTTGGAACAAGCCGTTGTAATTCTGGAGATAGCCAATCCTGCCACTACTTTTTGCATCCTCCCAGCCTGTATTTGAGTAAGTGAGCCTGGGTTAAAGGAACAGAACTCTTTGAACACTGCTGTGCTGCGGAGCATCAGACCTTTCCAGGGACCAAACAAAATTTGAATTAATACTAAATAAACTTCAGGGTAGCCATCCTTTTTTTTCCATTTACAAGAGACTCAGGACTGTCAAAGAAAAGACATTCAGACACCTGCATAAACAGGATGTACCAGGATTACTTCTTTTTCCTTCTGGTATCATAGTTGGGGGTAGAGTGGGACAGGGTAGGGGGATAATAAGCACCAATATTAACTTGCATTTACTCATACAAAGGGTGGAGAACAGGAAGCCTGGATGCAGCTACCTTACTGTCTTCCCCATCTCTGTGCTTTTAGTTAGAGATCATGAACACTTGGCAGCATGTCATTTTCAACTGTTTCACAGAGGAATCTTTCAAAGTAAATGATACTTACTAGGTGATTTCATAAAGCAGATGGATGCAGAACTGCTTTGGTTGAAGTGAGGATGTGAGATCTAGAATGCCACTTGCATCACTCCTCCTTGTCCTTGGCAGTTGGTAGGGGTGGAGTGGAGTGGGCAAGCAGGGAGAGGGAGCTGGAGAAAGAATGAAGAGGTTGTGGTTCACAAAGAGAAACCACAACACTGCAGGGCTTTGGGGATTTGATATTCTTTCAGGGTTTTATTAGCCAAAACAATGATGGAAGAGAATGGTCAGGGATGAAAAATAACTGACTGCCAGGATCCTTGTTACCCATGGTGATTATCTCCCTGCCAAAGTCAACAGGCAGCAGACCGATAAGAGACACATCATCAGTTCTGTTTGCAATTTATTTATAGCTTCTATTTTTTTCTTTTTGAAGGGTCCAGTTTATTCAGGCTTCTAAGCTAGGGGGAAAGGTGGCAAACCAGATGGTAAGAAAGCTCTAAGTTCACTTAGGATGTTCTTTCAAAGTCCTGTATAAGCACTATTGGCCAAGCATCTTCTGGAGGCTCCCCCTTCTGCCACACCTCTGTTTGGGGCAGCTGCTTCCCAGCTGCAATTGTTGCCAACCTTCAGAACAGAAGGAGGGAGGGGAATGAAACTGTAGCCATTTATCACCTGTCAGAAACCCAGACTCCACTTGTGCTGAATAACACAACCAGACACAAAAACACAATTACCAGTCAGAGTATAAGAAGGAGAGGGCCTTTATCACATTGCAGAGAAGATGACAGAAACATAACAATGTTTTGCCGTTAGTTTCCTGTCCTTGCACTAAGTAGGGAAGCAGAGTCTTTGGATGTGGGTCTCTCTAGAAATAAAAGATCTGGCTGAGGTTCTCCACTCCACTCTTACCATGTGCTTTTTGGAAATTTACTCAACACTTCTGAGACTTGGTTTCTTCATCTCTAGAGAGAAAATAACATGAATATCTGCTTTAAGGTTTTGGTGGAAGTCAACTGGGAAATGTTGTGATGAGCTTTATGAACTATAAAGCACCGTATACATAGGACTGGTTATTAAGATTATCTAAAGAATATGCCCCTTGTTTCTTTTCCTTCTCATATAGGAAAAGTGCTTGCCCAAAGTGACTGAAGGAACCAGTAACTGCAGCATTGCGTGGCACCACAACTAGATTAGATCACCAGAAAAGGCTGTAAGGTGCAAAGAAAAAAACATGGGTGTTGAAGTTACAAAGGCTGGGGTTCCAGGATTGCCTTTTATGAACTATGTAACCTTGAGCACAGTGTTTCATTTCTCTGAGTTATTCCTAAAGGCAAAATTAAGGTTTGGACAAGCCAAGCCACTTCCCAAAGCTTCAATTTATAAGAGACCATATAGTGTCAACACAGATGATTTTAAACAAGTGACAGCAGTTCAGTTTCACTAGGAAAAAATCCACTTCTAGAGTTAAGAGAAATCCTCAGAGCACCTATGCTGCAGAAATGAAAAGAATGCCTGAGAGTTTGGGTTGACCCTGAGAAGAGCACCCTCTCAGAATTCTGTGCTCCTGACAGTACTCTCACACTCCCTTCCCCCCATTCCTGACAATCAGAGCCTCACATCACTGTCTGCCTTGAGACTTTCAGGGTTAGCCTCATATGCTCTTTTCACCTATGTAAGTCAAATACCAAAAGAAGTCTGGAATATCCTCACCTTCTGAGCTCTCATCCCTATTTGGCTCTCTCTATCTGCTTTTCTGATGCCACTTTACAGGAAGGGGGTAATGAGGGGGCTGGGGTAACAACGGTGTCCCCTGCACAAGTTGTTCTCAATCTTTGGTGTGCATCTGAATCATCTGGGGAGTCTGTTAAAAGACGGAGGACTGGACTCACCACCAAGTTTTTTATTCATTTGGGTCTGGAACTTTTCCCCTACAGCAGCAGTTCCTAGTTTTTCCAACTCCATTCAAGACTCTGCTGCCTCTAGTTTGCTCTTAGATGATAAGATCAAGGCCCTCGTTATGAGCTTCTTGAGCTTCCCAGTCCACCTGTCACTACAAAAGGTAAAGAAAAGGAAGGAGGCTCACTCTGTGCCTCTCTTTGCACCTGAGAAGATGGCAGCACAGTCATCCAAGACAGTATTGTTTGTACATCTGGGGCACACATCACAGAAGAATTTTCAGGAAACTTGTAATTGATCAAAATATTCCAGATAATTGGAAGATAGACAGTGATGCGACATTCTATTATGAGTTAGGAAGCCCTCCTGATTATGGAGGGCAAAATCGCATGAAGATGTGTGATATTGCTATGAATCATGTTACCCAGTAGGTTACCAAAGAAGACTGCCACATTTGAAAATCTTTGCTGTGAATGGAGGATACTAGAAGAATGAGGAAATGGAACAGGCTGCTCTATGGATGAAAGCAGTCTGAGAGATTTGAATAGAAAAGGTAGTGAAGTTAAAAACTGCAAAGCAGAAATTGAACTGCTTGGGAGCTATGACCCACAAAAATAATTTATTATTGAAGTCCTCTATTAATAGGAATGACTCCAACGTTGAGA
The DNA here is from genome assembly GCF_023851605.1 of Tamandua tetradactyla. Lineage (NCBI taxonomy): Eukaryota > Metazoa > Chordata > Mammalia > Pilosa > Myrmecophagidae > Tamandua > Tamandua tetradactyla. Next base: position 61,867,644 of record NC_135334.1, on the reverse strand, counting down.
CTGTGTACCAGCAGTGCGCTGGGTGCTGCAAAGCATTTTTGGAGAAGTCACAGTAAAGCTGCATCCATTCATGGCTGAAGGCCAACACTGATTAATGACTTTATAGTGATGTTCTAGGTCAATTAGTGTGTTAAAAGTGAAATGTTTCATAGCTCAAGGCCAAAATTTTTTTTCAATTGACTTTTTGTTTCTTATCTTAAAAAATAATTGTAAATGGAAATCCATGTTGTGTTTAGCAGAAGAATTAATAAAAATCTTTGATTTGGACCACTTATGGGGTACATTAAATGTTCTTAAGCAAGTTGGACCTCTTGTTTTGCCCCAATTACAAAAATAGTGGAGTTAAAATAATAGAACCACAAAATAAAATGTTTTGTAACAATGATTTCTCTTCAGCGTTTAACCCATCCAGTGATGACTAGCCTTCTAATATGCTTAATTATGATCTTAACAAATAAGTAAAACATCCCTTTCAGGCCCAATTCAATATCTGAGCCCACTGAGAGTTTTAAATAATCTACCTCTTTATTAAGCCAATGTGTATAACTTGATGGACAAATGCCCTCTATTCACTTATACTACCTCTCTTTCCCCCCAAGGCCTTTTATTGAATTACATACCCCCCTAGTCATAGGAGTTCACAGTCCTGATTGCAAGTATTTTGATTCACACATACCCTGAGTGCACATTTGTATGTTAAAAGGATAGGAAAGAGAAAGATTTTGGGTACAAATCTTTAGTATTATTCTTAATTTTTCTTCTACTGGTTTATTTCTTAAGGAAGTCAACTTTTTGCCCCCATTTGGACCACTTTGCCTCTGAAAATTTAATTGTATTGAGAAAGGATACTGTATGCTGTTTCATCTTATGCTCACTTTGATAAATGTGTCTGCTTTATATGCACATATAACCCAAAATGCCAAATAGTATATATTGGCTTAGATGGAAAAAAATAGTTTAAAAGCTGGAAAAAGAGAATTCTATTATGTTGAAGTCCTTAAATATGTTAGGTGTTCTTTTATCAGTGTTTCATTTATAAGTAATTTCTGTGTACCTTGAGATAAGCGTAATTTCAAAATCATTTGGATATATATCAGAAAAAGTTGTTTCAAAATAAACTAAGAGTATTAAAAAAAAAAAAGGAAGGAGATTAAATTCTCTCCACCAACATTCTAGATCCCATCCAGCACTTGCTGCATGTTTTTTCAGCCTTCTCTTTTCATTCTTCATTCTCATTCTCTACACTGTCTTGTTCCTTGCTGTTCTAAATAAGTACTGATTTCTAGTAAAAAAGAAAATTAAAACTATGCTTACCTCTGTTTCTTCCTTGTGCCACCATCCTTTCTTTGTTCCTCTCTTTACTGCCTTACTGCTCCATAGAGTAACCAATTCCACATGCTCATCCCCCTAGTATCTGCCATGCACAGCAAAGATTTTCATTAGCAGTAACAAATCTGGCAGGTATCAATGAATCCTACTAATTCATCAGAGCTTCTATTCTTCAATGAAGTTATGAAAAATAATGAAACAGAAAGTTCTAGGTTCACTTCCTGGCTCCATACTTAAAGCTTTAGTTTCCTTACCTTCAAAACAGAAATAACAACACTTACCTCAGAGGATTATGAGGGTCGATTAGGTGATGATATAAAACAACTTTGTTGTCCTTAAAAATTGCACATATTCCATCTAAGCCTAAAGCTTTCCCTTGGATTCTATAACAAAAATATTTTGAATGTGAATAATTCAGCATAACTTAGTATAAAGCCCAACCAAGACCCCATTTGCTCCCAGAAGTCTTCTCAAACCTTGTCCTGCTTCATGTAGAATAAACCATTCCCTACTCCCACTGAATACAGAGCGGCTGCTGTAGCAACACTGACCAACCAAATCCTAGTGAGCTTGTTTACTGTTCTGTCATCAGCTACACAAATTCCTTGAGGACATGGGTTTTGGAGTTTAGGGTGGGGTTTTTTCTGTTATTCCCGGCTCCTATCACTATACCTGGTACATAGAAGGAGATGAATAAATGTTACTCATTGAATTTTAATTGCATATTACCCACTTGGATCAATCTTGAGGAAAAGTCTCAAGTACATCCCCAACTAGACTATATGCTCCATGAAGACAGAAACTGTATTGGCCTCACTCACAGTTTTGTCCCCAGGATTAGCATGATGCTTAGTAAAAAGAGGTGCCAGGTCAATGTCTATTGACTGGTTGAATGGATAGCTATATTAGTGAATGATTGAATGATGGAAGGTCCCACAGCTCAGGCTGACAATCTCACAGATGCTACCTCTATCTCAAGAACAGGTCCCTGTCTTTTCCTGGGGGAGGCTAGAACAGTTAACTTCTTTCTGCAGTGCCGAGTTGGCAGAAAGGAATTGCTAGCCTCATTTCCTGGGCTCAGTTGGCTGGACTCCAAGCTCCTTGACTCAACCTGGATTAGGGGGAGAACGGGAAGGGCAGCTTAAATCACTCTTAAGTGAAGTGAGCAACGCTTGTTTCTGCCAAGAAAATGTCTTATTTATTCACCTTCACCTCAACCCAGAAGAGCTCCCCAACCATCCAGCTTTGTCCCCTGACCCTTTCTCCTCAATCTCAGGAAGCCAGGAAGCAGAGCCCACTCTCTCTTTTCTGGTGTGTGGTCTGGGTTTCAGTTTCGTCTGCCAGACAGTATGGACGGCTCCAGGTCAGCAGGGTCATCAGAATGCTAAGAGGAAATCTGATTGATGAGCAAGTGTCAGCAGGAATGAATGGGAGCCTTAATTAATGACTTCTGCACTGTTTCAAAGAAAGGTTCCCTTACACCCAGTTCTCTCATTTCTCTGAAAAAAAATTGGGGTGGGGGTGAGGAACTGAGGAAGAAAAGGAGGACACAAACACCCCTATAATCCAAAGTTTTCTAAACAAAATAAAGGAGACTTCAAAGACAGACATGGCCAGTTTTTTATGTGCGAGACTGGTTGAGCGAATCTCTCCTCTCTTTGTTTCCACGGACAGCTAGGCTCCATTCCAAAGCTAAAAAATAAAAGGCCACATTGTTCTGAGGGGAGTTAGCTTTTACAAGAAGTTTCCTCCTCACCACTGGGGCAAATTAACTACCTCGGCCCTGGGTTTGCTGAGAGCATTTCTCCCTAGAAAACACGTAGGAGCTGGCGCAACAGTCCTGCTTCCCTCCCCTGCCCTGATCACCCTGCAGGAAGGAAAACATAATCCACACAGTCCACTCAATAGACGTAGAGTCAGTCACTGGGACTGACTGGCCATTACAAGACACCGGGTAAGTGCAATAATAGAGGTAAATACACTTGCCATCAGGTGTTCAAGGTTCACAGGTAATAAAGGGGAGGGGACACTGGCAGAATTAGATGACAAAAGCATTCCTAGAGCAGGTGGTGTCTAAACTGAAGTTTACATTCAGTAATTTTACATAGCAACCTAGCACTGAGCATCTGCTATGTTCCTGGGACCGAATCCTGCAGCAGAGGCTTAAATCACTTTGCTGTAAGTGACAGCAAGTCACTTAAACTCGCTGATCTTAGAATCATCTCTAAAGTGAAGATCATTGCCAAGTTTTCTGATGGAGTGTTTAAATGAGTTAACATAGGTAAAATTCTTAGTAGAATTCCTGGCACATAAAAGGTAATCGATAAATGATAGTTTAGAAACAGGGAAGGAGCTGCACCCAGCCGAATAAGAATGAACATGATTAACAGGTAATTATAGGTGATATAATAAAGGCTACAAAAGGTATGCACAAAGTATAACATACGAAATATAGGTGTAAATTAGTATTCCAAGTGTAGGAACCCTCAAGGAGAAGTTTGAGTGCAGGTTTGACAAAAAGGCCAAATTTAATGAGTGATGAAAATCTAATAACAATGACCAAGGCACAGTGAGAGCAGAAGAATATCCAAGCAGAGAGCTCCATGTAGGCACATCAAGCTGCTATTCTGGGTTGTGCAGATGGAGATTCAGTGACAAATGAGAAAGGCATCAGGATAACAGAAGCAACAGAACTTGGCTATGGATTGGACATGGGACTGAGGTGATGGGTGAGGGTGGGCTTTGGTGGTGGGAGAATGGTGCTCCTCCAAATTAATCTCACAAGGACCAAGGCAGGGTTGCCCTTTCAGGGCAAAGATAAGCAAGCGGGTTGATTGGATCCACAAATCCAAACCATTTGGGTAATTAAGATGCTCTTACACTTCTAGAAATGATAACTGGAGGGAGGACACTTGGTTAAAGTTGTCCTAGAGACCTCAAATTGTAGCAGACCCCATCGCTGCAATGCCATCACCTTTACAAGTTGCTGTTGAAATCCTCATCAGATATTCTTCTGGCTACTCTGTAAAACAGATCAGCACACTGCCATCAGTTTAAAGATGAGAAAATTGTAACAATGACTAGCCTTTTACTGAAACAATACAGGTCTGTTAATTAACTTAAATGAATTGACAGTGTTCAAGTTAGAATCTAGGAATTCAGTTTGCTGACTTTTACAAAAGCCCTTGAAACCAATAAATCAGATTATCTTCTAATCACAAATCAATATAAAGTTAAATTACTTTTTACAGATAGCATTTTTCTTGTATGCTGTATGGTGGGGGTCACATTTCATTTGTTTTCCTTGTGACTATGACTTATTGCATCACCATTTGTTCATTTTTTCCCCCTCTGTGAAGTGCATGGGACAGGAATTGAACCTAGTTTTCTCATCCATGGCAGGTGAGAATTCTACCGCTGAACTATCCTTGCACTCCCTTATGGTTAGTATTTCTATCGGTCATACTTATTTTTTTTTTTTTTTTTTTTTTTTTTTTTTTTTTTAAAGGAAAGACAGAGAGAAGGAAGGAAGGATAGAAGGAAGGAAGGAAGGAAGAAAGGGAAACATTTTTAAACATTTTCTTGTTTTATTGTATTCTGTTTCTCCGTTTTTGTTACATGGGCTGGGGCCGGGAATCGAACCGAGGTCCTCCGGCATAGCAGGCAAGCACTTTGCCCGCTGAGCCACCGCGGCCCGCCGTCATACTTATTTTTGACAGAAAAAAATACATGCATGCAATTCAAAATTCTAGAGGGTGTACAATGGAAAAAAAATCTACCTGTCCACCTCTCACAATCAATTACCTTGTGCAAAGGTGACTTCTGTCGTTAATTTTTAAAATATTATAAAATATATTCTATATTAATAAAAGCTTGTGTATCTAATTCCTTTTATTTATAAAAATGATATCATACTATGCTCACAGTTCTGCACCTTAGCAATTTATTTTGGACATTGATCCCCATCAATATATAGAGAGTTGGATATTGTTTTCCATCATTATAACACATTGTGTGAATTTACATTTATGTAGCTAGTCCTTATTAATGATACTTTAGGTTATTTTTATTCTTTTTCCATTAAACGATGCCATATTAAATATTGTACATAGGTGCCAGTTTGTAAAATAAAGTCTAAGAAGTGGGATTGCAGAAACTATGCACATTTTTACTTTTTAAAAAATGTTATCATAGTAACAGACATATAACAAAATTTGCCATTTTAACCTTTTTGTTTGTTTGTTTGCATGGTCAGGCACGGGGAATCGAACCCAGGTCTCCAGCATGGCAGCTGAGAAATCTGCTGCTGAGCCACCACTGCACCACTCTAACCACTTTTAAATGTACAATTCAGTAGCATTAACTACACTAACAAAATTGTGATACCATTACCACCATACTGTGCCAAAATTTTTTATCATCCCAAATGGTAACTCTGGGCCCACTGAGCAATAATTCCCCATTCCTCTCTCCCCTTAGCCCTTGGTAGCCTCTGTCTCTATGGATTTGCTTATTCTAGGTATTTCATATAAGTGAAATCATACATATTTGTCCTTTTGTGTCTGTCTTATTTCCTTAGCATAATGTTTTTCAGGTTCATCTATGTTGTAGCATGTATCAGAACTCCATCCCTTTTTACAGCTATATAATATTCAGTTATATGTATACATCACGTTCTGTTTATCCATTCATCTGTTGATGGACACTTGGGTTTTTCCACCTTTTGTCTATTACGAATAATGCTGCCACAAACATTGGTGAACAATGTTTTGGGTGTATATCCATGAATGGAATTGCCAGGCCATACAGAAGTTCTTTGTTTATCTTTTTTGAAGAACCGCTAAACTATTTTCCGCAGCAGCTGAAACACTTTACATTCCCACCAGCAATACACGAGGGTTCCAATTTCTCCACATCCTCTCCAACACTTGTTGTTTGTTATGGTTTTGTTTTATTTTGTTTGTTTTCGTTTTTGGTTTTTTTTGCTTGGGCAGGCTCTGGGAATCAAATCCTGGTCATTTGACATAGAATGACATAGAATGACATAGCCACGAGAAGCCAAAGTCCACCAGCCAGCAACCTTTGAAAGTGAAGAAGGGAAATGCCTCCCAGGGAGCTTCATGAAACAGGAAGCCAGGAGAAGAAGCTAGCAGATGATGCTGTATTCACCATGTACCCTTCCAGATTAGTGAGGAACCCTGAAGGTGTTCACCATGTACCTTTCCAGATGAGAGAGAAACTGTGACTGTGTTCACCATGTGCCTTCTCACTTGAGAGAGAAACCCTGAACTTCATCGGCCTTCTTGAACCCCAAGGTATCTTTCCCTGGATGCCTTAGATTGGACATTTCTATAGACTTGCTTTGATTGGGACATTTTCTTGGCCTTAGAACTGTAAACTAGCAACTCATTAAATTCCTCTTTTTAAAAGCCATTCTGTTTCTGGTATATTGCATTCCGGCAGCTAGCAAACTAGAACATACGTTATGTGCTTAATAACATAGATTTACAATTATTTTATGTATTTATATTTTTAAATCATTTAAGAAATAAAAGGTAGAGTTACAAACCAAAAATATTGGCATTTATATTTATCCACTTTTACTGGAGATCTTTATGTCTTCATATGGCTTTGAATTACTGTCTAGTAGCCTTTCCTCTCAACCTGAAGGATGCCCACTTGCATTTCTTATAGAACAGGTCTAGTGGTGATGAACTTCCTTCATTTTCAGTTATTTGGAATATCTTAATTTCTTCCTTATTTTTAAAGGACAGTTTGCCAAATACAAAATTCATGGTTGAAAGTTTTTTTTTAATTTTCAACCTGTTAAATATCTCATCCCACTGCCTTCTGGCCTTCATGGCTTCTGATGAGACACTAACTCTCAATCTTACTGAGGATCCCTTGCATGAGGTGAATTGCTTCTCTCTCCTTTCAGGATTCTCTGTCTTTGGCATTCTACAATTTGATTATAATATATCTCACTATATATCTCTTCAAGTTTATCCTACTTGGAGCTCATTGAGCTTCTTAGATGTGTATTTTCACATCTTTCATCAAATTTGGGCAGTTTTCAGCCACTATTTTTACAAATATTCCTTTTGCCTCTTTTTCTCTCTTTCTTCTTCTGAGACTCCCATAATATATGTGTTGGTATTGCCTTTTTCATGGTTCAATGTTTGTTTGGTTGCTGCGAACTTTTGACTCGTTTTCCAGAGTTCTCTAAAAGTAAATTGTAGATAATATTTGTTTCACATTATCATGTGCCAGGTACTCTTCTAAGCACATTACATGAATTAACTATTTTGGTTCTTGTAACAATCCTATGAAGTTAGCCTTAGCATTCCTGTTTTCTCAAATGAGGAAATTAGACTCCAGAGAGGTGTAGTAATTTGCCCAATATCACACAGCCAAAAGATGGCAGACATATTTGAATGCAGGCAGTCTGACTCCAGAACACAAGAATTAGCAAGCCATTAAGCAATACAGCTTCTTACCATCTTTATCGCATATCCTCTATGTACTATGTGGCACTGAATGAAGGAGGACACAAATGAACATTTGACCCACTGGGGGGGACCAAAACAGGAGATAGGGCTACTCAGAACCCAGGAGGGGGCCTCCACTTTGCGGTTTGTCAAAAAGGAAAGAGAGAAATGGGGCAGGGAGAATTAATTTAGAGGAAATTAACATGTTGCCATTTTAGAGCCAATGAGTCCTTAGGCCCCTGAGTAATTTACCTGTGTCTTAGAGCTCCTTGGGGTATGCTGATTAAAGGAGTTTCATTTATCTTGAGCATCATCAACAACATCTCAATGCAAAGTAATTCAGCTGGGGTCTGGAGGTAAATGGAGACCCAGTCTTTTGGAGAATGTGTTTTTATAGGCTGCTCTCACTTTGGCCCTTTCCTCTGTAACATCCCCTCCCATCCCTCCCCCTGCCCCTACACCTACTACCACCACTACATATTCCTGAGAAAAAAAAGAATGGAAAACTCTTATTTCTGTAGAATACAGAACTTGAATAGATAATTTGAATTCCAAACAAGTACAACCTTCCAAATTAAAGTCCAAAAATCAGGAAATTAACATCTAAAAGAAGGAAGTAACTCAAACAGCTCCCTTCCATTGAGGCCACAGCTCAAATCTTTTATTCTGATTTGCACAGTGATTTTTATACAAATTCTATTCTCATTTCATAGTTAAGGAAGCCAAGTTTCAGAGAGATGAAAGAATTTGCTCAAGATTACATAGCTAATGGATGGCAAAGCTTGAACTTGAATTCAGGTCTCCTGACACCCCTGCTCAAGCTCATTTATGAGATTCCCCTGGAGACAACAAAGTCCCTATACCCATTTCTGGAGAGGCAGTATCTTATCTTGCAACTCATTGCTTGGCTGCTAAGCATGTTAAGAAGGCAGTATCCTTTGGCAGCATCTGTGTGACTGGAGCCAATACGATGACTCACCCAATAGGGGTCAAACTGCCAAGAAGCCTCTCCAGGGCCCTCACTCTGCTGTGAGGGAAAGTAGAGTGAGGAGGCAAGTAGTACTAGCTTAGCAAACTCCCTCTGCCTCCACTTCCAAACTGTCTTGGCTTGGACATGTGATGTAAGCTCAGTTCTCCCCATCTAGATCAAGGAAAAGCCCTGTGAAGGCAGTGGAGAGGAAGTGAGGCTCAAAGGCATTAAAGGAGAGAATCCTGGTGCTTATTTATATTGCTGATTTATATTGCTCCAAGCGCTAACCATAACGGCAACTACATTTTTACAACACGTAACAGTTTACAAAATACTTTAGAACAATTTTTTTATCATTTCAACATCCCTGTGAGTGAAAAAGGAAGGTTTTTATACACACACATTCTACATACCACTTTCCACCAACACACATACACACACACACAAACATCCCACCTCACTCTCCAATCTATATACAATATAAACATATATATATTATTTCATTTTCTCTTTGTGCTTTGGATTTTTTTTAAAAAACCCTCAGTTTATTTGATATGCTCATGATCATGTAGCTATTAAGAAATAAGAGTATCTTTCAAACTCAGATCTTTAGACTTTCATGACTTCTCTTCACTTTTCTGTCATCGTTCCCCCTGTCTGATGTTGTTGTTGTTTTTGCTTTCTTTTCATACATTTATTCATTTGAAAAATGCATATAGCACCTACTTTATGCCAGGGATTATTTTAGGCTCTGATATGAGCATCCAAAGGTAAATAAAATAGTTTTGTTATAACCATTTCAATCTCCTACATCCAAGATTGATTTAAGGATCAAATTAAACATTACATATATTTAATCTCACCAGTAGTCAAAGAAATATCAATTAAAATAATGTCATGCTATTTACTACCTACTAAACTAAACAACTATTAATTTTTTGACAATGCTCCATGCTGGTAATAGTATAGTGGGAGAGACTACTTTCATTCCTGGCTAGTGAGAGTTTAAATTAATACCAAATTGTTTAGAAATTAACTGCAACATGGAAATAAAAATTGTACAGTGAAAGTTCTGGGACGGTGGGATGTATTTGTGTATGTGTGTGCATATCTGTATCCTCAGCATCTAGAACAATTTTTGGAACAGATTAAGTTCTCATTAAATGTTTGTTGAATGAGCTCATGTATTTGTCTTATATTCCATTTTCCTGCCAAATGCTAGTAATTTTTAAAGGTTTTCTGTTTTCTATGTATAAAACCATATGACATAAATAACGATAGTATTATCTTACTTTTTCAAATATTTATACCAACTTTTACTTTTCTTTTCTTCTTGCATTAACACAAACCCTTCCAAAATAATGCTGAACTGTAGTGGTGATAGCAATTAACCTTTCTCGTTCTTAATTATAAGAGAAATATCTTCAAAAATTACATGTGTAATGTGATACATGCTTTTTTTAGTACTTGCTTTATCAAATTTAAGGTATTTATTTCTCAAAGTTTAAAATATATATGAACGATTGCTGAACTTACCCTTTTAGCATTCCGCATTCACTCTGCTGGTGGTGGGAGTAAAAAGTAAAAAACATAAGTAAAATGTACTGATTGTTAGTTGAAAAGTTGTATGAAGGGGGGAAAATACAGGGAAAGGTGATAGCAGAGAAGTTGGTGAAATATATTTTGAAGATAGAGCTGCCAGGATTGGATGTCAAGTGAGAAAGAGCTAATTCAGGGGTGATTTCAAGTTTACTGGTCTGGGCAACTGGAAAAACAGGTAGATGCTTATTGTTTTGGGGAAGATCAGGTTTGAAGAAGCCAATCAGGAGCCTGGTTTAGGACATGATGAGTCAGAAATGTCCTATTAGACATCCAATTGGAGATAAATCAAGAGACATTGTGATAAATGAGTCTGGAATTCACGGAAAATGTCAAAGCTGGAGATAGACATTTGGGAATCATCAGCATATATATTGTATTAAAATCAGGAAAATGATGAGAGAATCCAAGGGATAAGAGTAGAACAGGAAGATAAGGAGCCCAAGGACTAAGTCCTGGTGCACACCAGAATTACGAGATCAGGACCAGGGAAAGAAAGCGAGGTGCACACACAAAACAAAAGCTTTTCTCTTTATCACCATAATCTATTAGAAAGAAAAATGGGGGAGCAGAGAATCCCATTCATATCCATGATAGACCTAGGAATAATTTAAACAGAAAAGCATGAAATATTTTTAAATAAAGCAATAAAATCTCTTAGAAAAGTAATTTAAAAGACCTAAACAAAAAATAGGAAGATTTCATTAACAATATAAAAATTTCAGTCATTCCCAATTAAATTAAGTTAGAATTCCAGTGGGTTTTTGGCTCTGGAAATTATTTTTAAGTTTATATAAAAAAAATGAATGAAAATGGTCAGGAAGTTTTAAAAGTAAGAATTTAAGTGGAACTTGCCTTACAGATATTAAAATTTACTATGGCCCACTTCCTTTTCCTTTCTCCTTCCCTTCCTTAACCATTCTGAAATAAGGCAATAGGTTGGGCCAAGCAAATAAGGGTCTCCAGTGGGAAGAGGGGTACCATGGTGACATGAAGTGGGATGTTGGAGCCCAAGGATGAGGGGTGGTGCCTGTGGGGGCTGAGGAAGCATCTATATGGGGGGGCAGCCTAGTGTGAAGTGTCAAAGTTGGAACAGGGTGCAGAGGGCAATCCTAAGAGGGGGTGCCTTAAATAGGTATCAGAGCATTAGCAGGGTGAGTGAGGGTCAATGGGGGAGTGTCTGCCTGAGTGAGGTGAGAAGACTGGTTATGCATATAGAGATTGATCAACTGAGTGAATAAGGTTATGCATGTAGAGATTGATCAACTGAGTGATTAAGTTAAGGATAATGGGAGCCAGGTGTTCACTGTCAGAAAAGAGTTACCAATATGGAGTGGAAAGTGATAAAACTAGCATAAGCCTTATGATGTTGGACTGAAATTGAAGGCATCAAGTATGAACTCATGGTTTTCACTATATATTGACAGATGTAGAAATAAACATGTAGGTAAATATATATATAAATGTTCCCTAATTGTATCCACTGAGAGGGCCTAGGCCCAGCAATACTTCACCAGCAATAAGTAGAACTATGTCCTGATATTGGGTTCTAAAACACCATTCTCTACTAAAAGGAACCATGGCTTCTTCGAGAAATGGCTGATTTCAGAGCTGGAACAGAGATAGGAAAACCTGGACTATCTTACTGAGCCAGAAAGCAAGGAAGTGTTCAAAGAAATAGTGGGGACATGTCAAAGGACAAAGAAGCCAAGTCAGTGGGGTTTCCATTGGCCAAAAAAGGGACAACTTGAGCAGCAAAATAAAGATGACAACAACTTATAACTCATTGAATAAAAAACAAATGGATAAACTGGAAATTCAAGGACCAAGTTATTTACATGTTTTCAAAGTGCTTACCCACAAAATATTTATTTTTTACAAAATGAAAAAGAGCATCTTTAAGTGGAGAATCCTGGCAGACATTCTTAATCAAATGATTAAACATTAGCAACAGCAAGACAAATCAAAATCATGTACCGCTTAATAAGATGTGGTGAAAATACAGCATCACTTCTGTGAAATTCTACCAGAGATGCATAATCATGAGGAAATTTCAGACAGACTCAAAGGGAAAGACATTGTAAGAAAAACTGTTCAATAAGTAGATAATATCAAGGTCATGAAAATCGAGGAGGGCTGAAGAACTGATCAACATTGAAAGAGTGATGACAAGCAAATGTGATGCTTGATTCTGAACTGCAACTTTCTGCTATAAAGACATGATTGCATAGTTGGGACAATAGAATAAATTGCACAGGATTAGATGGTAATAATCAGTCCATATGAATTTTCTGATTTTGATGGTAGGGAATGTCCTTGTTTGTCAGACATTTCACTAAACTATTTGGGGATAATGGGGCATTATGTCATCAACTTACTCTCAAATGGTTCAAGTTAAAAGAACATCTATACATGTAACTTCTCTGTATGTTTGCAATTGAAATTTTTAAATTTTTTAATGAAAAAAACTTACTATGATTTCTCCAGACATTTCCAGTGTCTTATGGGGAGAGAAATTTTCCCTGATTGAGAACCACTGTCCTACAGGGAAAAGAAGATGAAAATCAGGAGGCTATTCACCAGATAATGTTATTGGAAGAAGAAGAAGGAAATGCACTCATATTTATTGAAAATGTCTACTATGTGTTGGGCACTTTGCATATGTTATCACATTTTAAAGAGACATATGGGACAAGAGAGCCCTATCCCAAATGTCCCTGAAATCCCCGTGGGGTGGCTAGAGGTCAAGCTCCCAAACTATTAAACCCTAGAACAGACACCATCACTTTCCTTGACCCCAGTTGAGTGCAATGAAGTCTAATTCCCACGCCATGTCAGAGAGGAATGTTTTGACATTGCTCTCTGGATATCAATTAAAGTTATTCTGGGGGGCCTCAAACTCATTTCCCAGCAGCTCCAAGAGGAAGCAGGGCAGAGATTCTTTGACACAAGCTGGTCAAACTCCAGGACTTGGGTGTCTTCATTCTTCACCCAAGCCTTCAGCTATCCCTGGGGACCCTCTCTCTGGGGTCCATGAATGTGCTGGGATAATAGGAGCTGAATGCTGGGGCCAGCTGGTTTTCCTGGTGAGGTCCAGCAAGTGGGCCCTGAAAGGTGCCTCCGCATTTACACAGCAGCCTAGGTCTCATTTTGCTCTTCTCTGCTCCCACCAACGCCTGCTGGTTGCTGCCGGTATTAATAACATGAGCAGCAGGAGGCTTCACATCAGAGTCGGGGCCTTCTGCATAATTATCCACTGGCCTAGGACCAGTCAGTAAATTACTCTGTGACCTGGGAATTCAGCAGGTTACCATCATCACTCAGGCTTGCTCACTTATTGCTCTCCCCTCCTGCTGGACTGACATTTATTTGTCTACTTTACATTGAGTTCATGTAGGGCATTGATTTCGTGCCTCTTTGTTTTCCATCTTAGAGGTGAGAAGTAGCCCCTTTGGGGAGACTGGTTCTCAGGTCAGTGGGATGGCTGTAGTGACATGGGGAGAGGAAATATTGAAGGTTTTGCTTTGTGCAGTCACTTATTGTACCCCCAGTGCATCAGCATCTGCTCCCTCTGGCACTGACCCCCAAATGTATTTTGCTTTTTTTTTGTCAGGGCTACTGATACCTTCTAGTAAACTGCCTTTAGTTGTGGCCACAGCTATCTAACCTTGTATATTGGGGGAGGGAGGTCAGAGAAACATCTCATGCCATTCCCACCTCACACACTACATTCCAGCCACTCCAAATGGGAATAGCATATTCAAAATAATTTTCTCAACATGGTCTCTCTCCTTGGTACCTTTGCAAAAACTGCTCCATTTTCCTAGAATACTCTTACTCAATCTTCCAAGTCTTAGCTTAGATGTCACTCTCTCCAGGAAGACTTTCCTAACCCATCCAGAACATGGATAGGTTATGCAACCTCATTCTAGCACCTTATTATATTACTAATCCCAATTTATTGCTATTAACTTGTTTTCTTGCCTGCCTTGTCTTTTAGATTGCGAGCTTGGTGAGAACATGACCAGCCACATCTGCACTGGACCCCCATTTAAACTAGCCAGTGAAATTATTAATAGAGGTAGGAAAATATTTCCTAACTCTACCTTCCAGGCAAACCTGATTCCCAGCTTCAGCTCAGCCAAGACACCTTAACACCACTCTCCAAAGAGAACTGCCACACAAGTCCCCATGGGGAACCTACAGTTTCAGTGAGGAGCTTCACTACCATTCCCTGGAATTATCAACTGCATCTCTCCCGTGTTACAATTTACCAATTTTGACAAATGCATCTGAAGATACACCTATCACTGTCATTTAATATTCACTTTAACTTGGTAATTCATGTACAAAACACAAATATTCCTGATTTGTGTTTATAAATTTATAAAGAGCTGATTAAACTCTTTATAAATTTGATTGAAACACTTTACTATTTTCAGCCTTGGTTTTCTCCTGCATAGAATTTCATGATCTCTTAAGTACCTTCTGTCCTCAAAGTTTTCTGATTCTAATATTTGAAGTATATGTCATGATTCTGCACCATAAAAAGTGGCAACAATTCCCGCTTTTGCAAAACTATTTTGGACCAATGAGGTATAAACAACATGATTAAAATAAATAATTTACCTACTTTATTTTCAAAAAGATGCAGCGTGGGAGATCATAATCTGCCCTACCCTACTACTAATTGTAAACTGCTTCTAGTTCCTCTCTATACAAAGTACTTTTCTGGTCGATATGCTTTTACCTATGCTGTTTTCTCTTCCTGGAATGCCCTTCCTCTGCTGTAAACCTGGAAATCTTTCAATTCTGTTTTGAAACCCACCTATGGTCACCAACTGCAGAAAGCCTTCCTCGGCTTTGGGATGTGGCACAGCCCCATGGGTAAGAATTTAAATGGAAAAATCAGACAGAATGGCATTCTAATTTGGTCTATCATTTACCAGCTGTGATGCTGGAAATTTAACTTATCTGAACCTTAGCTTCCTCATTTGTGAAATGGGGATGATAGCAATTCTAATCGCATAGCGGCTGTGGGGATTGAATGAGGTGATGCATGTGAAAAGCATCTGGTTCAGCTCCTGTTAAGTAATGTAAGCACTATATAAAGTTTATTATTATTTTTATTGATGACCCCAAGTTAGAATTAATCAATTCTAACATATATTTTTCAAAATTCATTTTACATGTCTGTCTGCCTCTCCTAACTAGATTGTGATCTCCTTAAAGACCAGAGACTTATTCATGCCTGTAATCCTGAACTGTGTGTATTGCCCACTAATAGTAAGTAGTTGACAATTTTTTTGATAGCTAAATTGAATTATACAACTAGAGAATAAAAGAAGAGTAATCTTAAATGAACAAGAATGAAAAACACTTTAAATAAAGTAAAATAAAAATTCAAGTGTGTAACATGTTATGACAATGTTTTCGATTGCCGCTGACACTCTCATGTTCATATTCACATTTTCACTTTGATTCTCACAAAGAATTTATGTAGCAGTGTTATCTCTAGTTCACAAATGAGAGAACAAAGGCTCAGAGATTTGGTTGGGCCCAAAGTCACAGAGCAACCTGCAGGATTGAAACCCTTTATCACTTTTCCCCCTGTTACGCTCCCCTTAGCACCCAAAAGCAAATGAAAGAAAGAGTAGCTAAGCCACTCTCCAAAACTCATGTGTAAGATTTTAAATTCCGCTATTTATCTGTCAGCCAACTTTCAGTGAAAGTGGGCATCAGAACCCAGTCCTTCTCTGAGACCGTTCCCGCTGGTGGCCTCCGCAGCTCTCATTTCTTCAGATGCTGTGGAAAAAGCATGCCCTGTGCTGTACATTTTGTCTTCAGCATTCAGAGGAGACACTTGCTTTCTGTCAGTGCTTTGGACTCTTCCAGGCTTTTCCTGTGCTTTTGTGCAGATGAGAAGGTGAAGCGTAAGGGTATCAAAAGCTGCAAACAGTCCCTACCTCTGGAGACAAGGCATTTACTAGAAGAAAGAACGGACCAATGGCTTCCCAGAGCATTGTTCAGCCACATTAGAGAAAGGATTAAGCAGATACATTCATCTATTCTAAAAGATTTTCTTTAAGCCTTGAATACGCCTCTCACACTCACTCAGATAATCACATTAGTTTTGTCATTAAAAGATCCCTTTTATAGAAAGTACCTAAACCGCTTAAACCACCCAGAGAGATTGCATACATTATCAAATAGCAAGACAAACAAAGAGGATTTTCTGTTCCACCTCTCAGTTTTCCCTGTTCCTCAACAAATTGGGGAAATTGTGGAAGAAATGATTTTGCAAATGGTCAGCGGCAGGACCACAACTCTCACTTCTTCTTTCCCTTGGCAGGCCCTCCGTAAAAGGAACTGGGGAGACAGGAAAACCCCTTCAAAGTTGGGGGTGGCAGTAAAAAGAAATAAAACAGAGCTGAAGACAGTAGGACAAGGAGGGGGGTAGAAAGAGGTGTGCCTGCCCCTCTGCTATAGGAAATTGCATTTGGAACCAAGGAAGGGTAGGAAAAACAGGATATGTGATCAGACAACTGGCGCTTAGATCAGCAGCCATGGTTGGGGTAAAAGGGAGCCACTCAATTTCTCCTGGCCTCAAGACCCTCCTCCATAAAATGGAGATAATATCTGCTTTGCCACCTGCCCAGGGTTATTGAGATGCTCAAAAAGGAAAAGGCAGACAGAGAGTTCTGAGGTCTATAAAATACGACACAAGCATTAGAAGGGAGAGTTCCTTTGGCTGTCTTTTTATAACTTCCACAATGATAGGAGATATGACTGTTTTGTTTGCAGTCAGATAATTGATGTCAGCCCCTCACACATAGTCAAGGCTTAATACTTTTTAAAAATTTATTATTAATGAGTAGGCTTTTAAGTTTTTTCCCCTCATTTTCATCACCCTGTAAACGCCCATCCCTCAAGTAACGGTTTGAATATTACTTCTCCTTTAAAGTCTTTCTTAAGTCTTCAGGACGAATTCATCACTTCTGCTTTAGTGCTCCCACAGCATTCTGCACACAATACAAATACTTAGCCCAGAGTATTGAATCATCCGATTTTGTGACCATCTTTTCTCTGTTAACCTTGAGCTCCTTGAGAACAAATACTGGGTTTTGCCTTTGAATTCTTATGCTCTGTATAGGCACAGTGTTGATGTTCAATACATGTTTTACTGGACCAATGAGCCAAAGACTTAAGGTTATTTGGGCCAGGAAAGAGGTGTAACTTACGGTTATATGGCCTAGGGAAGAGGTGTAACTTCAGAATCACTCCCTAAAAATTAAGATCATTAAGTTTTAGAGAAGTGGGTGTCCACTAAACATTGCATCATTGTGCTGTTTAGAGGGTGAAGTCTAAAGCTATTGAATTAACAGTTTTTTCATCTCATTTACAGGATAAAACATGAGGAAAGAGTTTTAAATTATGATAGAGGAAATTTAGATCAGACTAAGG
Organism: Tamandua tetradactyla; assembly: GCF_023851605.1. Taxonomy (NCBI): domain Eukaryota; kingdom Metazoa; phylum Chordata; class Mammalia; order Pilosa; family Myrmecophagidae; genus Tamandua; species Tamandua tetradactyla. Next base: position 61,849,794 of record NC_135334.1, on the reverse strand, counting down.
TTTCTCAATGTAGACACTACTGACATTTTGGACCAGATAATTCCTTGTTATGGGGGGATTCTCCTTTGCATTGTATGATGTCTAGCATTATCCTTGGTACCCACTAGATGCCAGGAGCACTTCACCCCTCCAGTTGGGACACTAAAAGCACCTCCAGACACTGCCAATTGAGACCCACTAGTTTAGACATAAAGGGTAATCTACTAAGGGTGAGGATTTTGTGGCATCAGGAAAGGGGACAAAAGAGATGATAAAACTTTCATTATGAGCTCCTTAAAGAATAAGATGACTATTTCACTGGTATATACTGTACCTTTCATTCTAAAGGCAGGTAGATTGGCCAAATGAACTGACATCATTGTTACACATGAAATGTCTTCTGTCAACTGCAAGGGAGACTTCTGAAACAGGAATAATGTGATTAGCCCTTTGTTGTTGAGAGAAGGAAGTCATTTGCCAAATATGGCTTTTTCCACTATATTGCACTTATTCAAGGGGCATTTACAGTATACCTACAATATCATCATTTTACATGTTACCTGAGCAAAAAGTTTCATTTAGAGTTTAATATCTTAAACTTATTGGTGCTTTTTTCTGTACCTTTCCTTGGCTATGTATCTCCAGCTTTCAAGAGCTAAACACATACACACACAAGTTAAAACCACTTGTCCAAAGTCATAGAGGAACAGATGCAATCATCTCTGTGATAGAAGGAAAAGCTGGTTCCCAGACTTGGCCCTGTCTCCACATAACTGGGTGAGCTACAGTTGGTCTTATAGCTCACCTGTAAGCCAAGTAGGATGATGGTATATTCAGGTGTCTGATCAATTTTTTTAACTACTTCATTTGTGTTATAAAACATCATTCTTTCCCCTTGCTCAGCTACCTATTAAGACATTTTAAACTGTCCAAAAATAAAATCTATCTGGTAAAGTTTGGGTGGGAATATTCTTCCAGTTACTGAAAAATTTCTTTCTAGATTAAGCCAGACAGCAAAGAACTATCTATCTTCAGTACATTTCATTGGCTGATTATAGAATTGTTTTCTATACTTTGGTGTGACAATTTTTTTTTTTCTGGTATAAAAAAATCTAATTCTTTTTTTTTAAATTTATTTATTAATTAAAAAATTAAGAAACAAAATAAAACATCAACATACATAATCAGTAATTCACAATATCATCACTTACTTGCATATTCATCATTTCTTAGAACATTTGCATTAATTCAGAAAAAGAAATAAAAAGACAATAGAAAAAGAAATAAAATGAACACAGGAAAGAAAAAAAAAAGATTATACCTACCATACCCCTTACCCCTCGCTTTCATTGATCACTAGTATTTCAAACTAAATTTATTTTAGCATTTGTTCCCCCTATTATTTATTTTTATTCCATATGTTCTATTCCTTTGTTGACAAGGTAGATAAAAGGAGCATCAGACACATGGTGTGACAATTTTTATGTATATTAAAGGACCATGTAAGGATGAATATAATGAAATCAAGTGATATATGTAGAGAAATTGGAGGTCTCATTCATTACACATTTTCCCTTTATGAGGCTCTTCCAGGAAGTTCCTGTCTGGCCTTCTCCAGATTGAATGGTCTGTTTTAATCTTATGCACAGCGTGAATTTTTAAAACAACTTTGTTCTTCTCCTTGCAGTTGGCTCCTAGAAAGCTTAGAGCCAAATTTTCTCAGTCCCCATTTTCATAGAATGTACAAAATTCCATGGCAGCATTTTCTAATAGGTGTTTGAAAGAGTAATAGTTCTTCAAATGGTCCATGAATAAAAGAGTTTCAGAATCAAATATGTTTGGAAAATATTGTATTCCTATGATTCATAATGTATATGGCATATTAAGTCTGAGAGATTATGCAGTAAAGATAACCTGCTTAGCTTTGTTTTAATCATATTCAAACATTTTTGATCACGGAACTTCTTTTTTATGTAACACCTATAACATCTGGCCTTACTAGCATTCTAAGGAAACCACTTGATAAATGCTCCTTTATGGTTGGTGTTCTTAGATCCATTTTACATGCTTTATTCCTTTTAAATCTCTTCTGTTCCACTTATGCTGTGTTTCGTATGTCACTGGAAAGGCTTTCAGAACCAGGTGGGGTAAAAATAAATTAATAAATACATGAGCTATACAACCTTGGACAAGTAACTTTCACATTCCAGGCCCGAGTTTCTTACCATGTTAAACACAGGACGAGGGTGTAGCTAAGTGATCTCAAGATTGCTTTCCGGCACTGCTATTGTAAGCTTCAATCCTCATTCAATCTCATCCGCATTATTAAAGTAACAAACTCTATTGGACGCAGCACCTGCTTTGACTCACTGCATTGAAAAGTGGCTCCAAAGAAATCCATTCATTTGAATGGCTCTGTTTTTGGTCAGTGTTCTGTGTCTACCTAATATCAAGCCAGAGTTATATTCAACCCCTTTGAAAAACAGAGCCAGGCTTGGGGACTGGCAGAGAGAACCAGAGGTACACATAGTTAAAGGAAGGGTAAATGAGGAAATCCAAATTCTGGAGGTACTGAATACTAGGAGATTCCCTTTCCAAGATCCAGGAAAGCCTAGGACAGGAGGTGTATTTTTATGATCCTGTCCCTCCTGAACCACCTGAGAGTGCTGGACTTGGAAGTGGTACAGCCCCAGAGGACTGAGGACACCATTCTGGGAAGTCATAATGGGCCTTATGCAAATAAAGAAGAGAAAGCTGGTCTTCAAGGAGAGAATGAAGCAGTCATCAGAACAGAAGACTTAGGTAGGGCTCCCATACTCAAATGTGGATAGATAGTACAACAGGAGTGAGGTGAATTGAAGGGGCATGCACTGCCTGAAGGATTCAAGTTCAGAATTCTTTAAACTACGTGGTTCTCCAAGTGTGATCCCTCAGTCACCTGGGAACTTGTTAGAAATACAACTTCCCAGCCTCTACCATAAGACATATCAGAAACTCTCTGGTGGGAATCAGCAATCAGTGTTTAACAAGCTCATTAGGGTAAATTTGAAATGCACTTTAAATGCTGGTAGCGAAATTCTAAACTCTGAGAACCAAATCTACTCCACAGGCTGACTCTGTTGAAAGTGAGAAAAGTAGAAAGTAAAAGTTGTGACTTTTAATGATTTTCCAGATAGTTTCCAATCACTCATGCTTAGTTATCTGAGATCTGGAGCTATTCCTGCATGCTTTTAATAAATTCCCTCTTTTGCTTAAGCTGATTTGGTGGTGTTTTGTTGCTTGAAACCAAACATTGATTAACATATTCCAGTAAAATGAAAAGAAAGCTGGTTGGAAAGATCCAGATTCAAGCCCTGACTCTGCCAAAAATGAGATGTGAGGCCTTAGACAAGTTACTTTTTTCTGGGCCACAATCCCAAAATCTACAAAACGATAGAGCTCGACTGGATGCCTTCATATTCTAATATGCTATCCCAGACATCGGCTTCTCAGTATAACCTCCAAAGGAAGATCCCTAAGTTTTAGTTCTACCCATTGATTTCAGGCAGTTAAAATAACAACAACAACAAAAATGCTGAATGTGAGAATGATGGAGGGAGGAGGGCTGGGGACACAAATGAAATCAGAAGGAAATATAGACGATAAAGACTGAGATGGTATAATCTAGGAATGCCTACAGTGTACAATGATAGTGACTAAATATACAATTTAAAAAATGTTTTCGCATGAGGAAGAACAAAGGAATGTCAACATTGCAGGGTGTTGAAAATAGATGGTAATTCGTTTTTTAAAACTTTAACTTATGTGTGAGACTAAAGCAAAAAATGTTTATTTGGTACAAAATTATATTTTGACTAGTGCATTTCCTAATATAACTTACCTGGACAGTTTAATTGAATACCATAAGTACATGGAACCTTGAGTAGGGCATGAGATTTTGTAGGTTTGTCCAGAGTACGCCCCAATAAATCTCAGAGTGATTTGAATAGTGAATTAAAAAGTACTTGCAAAGTCCCCTTGGAGGAATGGCGAGAAAGGGGGAAAATTCAACTTCCCCAGGTGGAGAATTCCTGATATTCTCACAAGCAGTTGGGACAACCAAAGCAATAGGCTGAGCCCTCAATCTTGGGGTTTGTTCATATGAAACTTACCCCCACAAAGGATAGGCTAACCCTACTTAAAATTAGGCCTAAGAGTCACCCCCAGAGAACCTCTTTTGTTGCTCAGATGTGGCCTCTCTCTCTCAGCCAAATGGCAAGCAAACTCACTGCCCTCTCCCTCTCTGTTGGACATAACTCCCAGGGATGTAAACCTCCCTAGCAACATGGGACAGAAATCCTAGAATGAGCTGGAACTCAGCATCAAGGGATTAAGAAAACCTCCTTGACCAAAAGGGGGAAGAGAGAAATAAGAGAAAATAAACTGTCAATGGCTGAGAGATTTCAAACAGAGTTGAGAGATTATCCTTACACAATATATAGATATCACCTTTTTAGTTAAGGTATATTGGAGAGGCTGGACAGAAGAGCCTGAGAATGTAGAGTTGTGTTCCAGTAGCCACATTTCTCGAAGATGATTGTATAATGATAGCTTTTGCAGTGTGACTGTGTGATTGTGAAAACCTTGTGTTTGATGCTCCTTTTATCTATGGTATGGACAGATGAGTACAACATATGGATTAAAAATAAATACTAGGGGGAACAAATGTTAAAATAAATTTGGTAGATTGAAATGCTAGTGATCAATGAAAGGGAGTGATAAGGGGTATAGAAAAAAATAGGGGAAACAAAGGCTAAAATATATTGGGTAGATGGAAATACTAGCAGTCACTGAGAGGGAGAGGTAAGGGTATGGTATGTATGCGGTTTTTTTCTTTTTTCTTTTTCTGAATTGATGCAAATGTTCTAAGAAATTATCACAGTGACGATAGTGAGTTTTTGATTATATACCAAGAATGGAATGATCATATGGTAAGAATGTTCATGTTTGTATGTTATGCTTTAAAAAATTTTTAAATAATAAATAATAAATAAATTAAATTAAATTAAATTAAAAATATCCCAACTTTCTATGCCTCTTTACCTGTCAAATAATTACCTGCCAATTAGAGGATACTTTAAAAAAACAAGGCTTATTTGATGTTCCAATTCTTTTCCTATTTAAAATTAAATTTTAATGTATTACAATTAAGCTAACTTTAGTTAGGGCTGTTGTCTGTCATGAAATATACATAGAAATACATATACATATATTTAAGGACTAAATTATGTTTGCAAAGAGTTTTCTTTTTTCACAAAAGTGCAACTTAGCTAAACAAACAATAATAAATGAAATGACAAAGCATTTTCAAGATTTTAAACAAGTAAGGAGGTATTGAGGAAAAATCCTAAAATAAATCGTAAGAACACCCTTTATTAAGCTGATAAACCTTGCACTACATAACTTTAGTTAACAAAGAATAAAACTTTGTTTTGACGCTTAAATTCCCAGCACAGCAAACTGTTCTCTGGTGTTAAAATGAAAATAGTAGCCAAAATGCCTTTATGGACAACTCATAACAATGAGACCTAGTCTTCTGAAATAATACAATGATTTTCCTGTATCTCCCAGATGCCAGGAAAAGTAAGGGAAATATTTCAGACTCCCATCCAAGAATGAACTCCATATTCACACTTAAAAAAATAAGTGCTTTAAAAATTATCAAGCTCAAAATGCAGGTTTTAAAAAACAGATGATGTTCCCAAAGCAGGGAGAAAGAAAATTACTGAGAGAAAAATTTTAAAAGGGGGAAAAAATCTTTCCACAGAGTAGAAACTATGAGTCTCTCTGTGCCCCTGAAAGGTTTTGATCCAACCCTATTTGTTATCCTAGAAAAGGATTCTGAAGAAAGGTTTCAGTGTAAGAACTGCTTGAAAGAAACCAGACTCTTGGAAATAGGAATGACTCAGCCATTTATTAATGTCAAATATGCTGCCTGCATGAATTAGTCAGCTTGTCTTTTTGGAAGCCATAAAGAAAAGTTCTTGTGCACCTGCCTCTTAGTGTCCTGACACTTCTGGCTTTAATGACTGCAGCAACAACCACCAAAATATATATATATATATATATTTAAAGCTGAACATAACCACATGCTAATTTCTGAGTAGCTGATTCATCAATTTGTAAAGGCTTCTTACTGAAATGTCACCAAGGAGCACTGAATGTAAAAGCTTGCTCTAGAGGTAAAGTAAATGGCAAAACGGGGTCATTTTCTTAAACTGGCAAAATTTCACCAAAGTACCACAAAACTGACTTTAGAAACAAAGAGAAATGGAGCATTAAAAGGCCAGATTTCTCACTGGCAATACCAGAGTGGCCAATATCCCAGAACTAGGAAAACCTGCCAAGTGGAAAAGAGAAAATTAAAGAACTTTCCAAAACAGTCAAGCCCACTATACAGAGCATTCCCAACAGCTGGAGTGAGCTTTAAGAAGCAAGACACAGGTATAAGGTCCAGCCTTATTCTTTATTTATAGCACAGTTCAAAGTCAATAAATCAAATACAAAAGAAATGGTTCCTATTTCCTGGACTGGCATGGGACATGCTTCCTACCAGCTGCAATGACATCACTTTTGTCTATCGTCTACTTTTCGTTTTTTGGGAAGTGATAAATGGGCCAAAGAGACTTCAACTTCAAAACCAAGGAGAAATCCCTGTTTGCAGAGACAAAGGAAGTGACATTTGCTTTTATGAAAGGCAGTCAGGAATTCTACTTCATTATTAGGGCCCCTGATGATGTGTGAGAGCTGTCATGAAGAGATTCTTCCTGAAGGTGGTATAAAGAGGGCTAGGACCCGGGAAATCAAACTCGTGGGAAGGCTGCTCTCACCACCCTTTCTTCCATCTGAACCTTCCCCCCAGCATACCTAATGATAAAAGAGGGAAAATAATTATGTAGAGAAAACCATAGTGAATGACAATGTGGGTGGAATGAATATAAAAGAAGAAACTGCAAATGATCAAAAGTTGCTCAGTACTGCTTTTTCCGTCTGGCATAGAACTCTCTGATCCACTGTTTCATGTGTTTAACTTCCAAGGAGCGAGCTAACAGCACAGATTGGGGATCTAAGGCATTGTTGGCTCGCAGATCTAAATGATGAGCACCCTGTGGAATGTTGATGGCAATCAAAGTGTCCGTGATGTCCTTGGTTACTCCACCTCCTGACCAGGGATCTAGTTCACCATTGCTACACGTGAGGAAAAGAAAAACAAAAAAGGTTGTTAGTTACTCAAGAGTTACACTCAGATAAGAGAGGAGAAAACGATTATATGCAGGACACCTAAAATTATAAGCATGCCATAAGAATGGTGCTTCGTGCTGCAGTTTTACAATATTTCCTCATCCAGGTGCAAAAAGACAAAACTAGAGAATGCTGAAGGCAGTGCCTCATGAATCAACCTAGACTATTGGTACTTAGAAGATACAAGCCTGAATTCCAATACTGGCTTCATCAGTTAAGTTACATGATCAAAGTTAATTTACCTGACTCAGCTTTCTTGTCTGTAATATAGAGATAAAAAAGGCCTACTTCATAAGATTGTTTGAAGCATTAAACCAGACGGTATATGTGGAAGTATTTAATAAGCACAAGTGGCAAGCACACAGGAAACCCTCAATGCTGCTTTCCTTCTCTCCTAGGTCCCAACCCACATTTTAAAATGTTAACTCTCTCTTAGCTTTTTGAAAAAAACTGCATTAAAAATTTTTTTGTACATTACTTCCCCCTTTGGTACAGAACTTTGCGAAATAAAAAGGGACAATTGAAAAAAGGCACTCTGGATCTTTAATCAGATAATTTGGGCATTACTACAAGATCTTCATTTTATATTAGTTTTAAAGTTAAGGAAATGTTTCTAAGTTGTTATTAGTCTTGGCTGGTTCGCACAAACATTTCACAATGATGACAACAGGGCCAGCCATTGAAATAGCCTGTTTAGTTTAGCTAAGCAAAAACTAATACAACCATAGAAAGCATTCCTAATATTATTTTAATAGCTTTATTTAGATATAATTCACCTACCAGAATATTCACTATTAAAATGTATTCGATGGAAAGTTGTACAACCATCAGGCCAATCAATTTTAGCACATTTTTATCACCCCAAAAAGAAAACACATACTTATCAGCAATCACTTCCCTTTCCCACCCTCTCATCCCTCAGGCAACCACTAATCTACTTTCTATTTCTATAGATTTGCCTATTCTGGACAGTTCATATAAATGGAATTATACAATATGCAGTGTTATGTGTTTGATTTCTTTCACTTAGCTTAATATTTTCAAGTTCATCAATGTGGTGGCATTATATCATATATATCAGTACTTCATTCCTTTATATGGCTGAATAATATTCCATTATATGGCTATGCCACATTTTATTTATCCATTTATCTATTACAGGTGTTTGGGTTGTTTCCTCTATGGCTATTATGAATAGTGCTTCTATGAACATTCATGTACAAGTTTTTGCATGGATGTATGCTTTCATTTATCTTGGGTATATATCTAGGGGTAGAATTGCAGGGTCATATGATAACTTAGTATTTTAATGAACTGCCAGACTGTCTTCCAAAGCAGCTGAACCATTTTATATTTCCACTAGCAATGCGTGAAGATTCTAATTTTACCATATCTTCGCCAACACTTATTATAATCTGCCTTCTTGATAAAATCATCCCAGTGGCTGTGGAATGGCATCTCATCATAGTTTTGATTTGCATTTCACTAATGATGTTGAACATCTTTTCATGTGCTTATGGCTATTTGAAATGAATGTCTTCTTTGGAGAAATGTCTGTTCAAGATCTTTGTCCATTTTTTAACTGGGTTATTTATCTTTTTATTATTGAATAGTAAGAGTTCATTGTATGTTCTGAACATAAATCCTTTATCAAATATATGACCTGCAATATTTTCTACCATTCTGTAACTTTTTAATTTTTTGATGATAATATCTACAGCACAAAAGTTTTAATTTTGATGTAACCCAATTTACCTTGTTTTAATTTTGTCCTTTGTGTTTTTGGTGTCATATCTAAGAAACCATTGTCTAACCAGGATCATGAAGATTCACTCATATGTTTTCTTCTAAGAGTTTTATAATTTTAGCTCCTATATTTAGGTCTATGATACATTTTGAGTTACTCATCTTTATGTTATGAGGTAGGGATTCAAATTCATTCTTTTGCATGTGGGTGTCCAATTTTTTCCCCACCAAATTATCTTGGAATCCTTGTTGAAAATCAATTAGCCATAAATAAAAGAGTTTATTTCTAGACTCTCACTTCTATTCCATTGATCTATATGTCTATCCTTATACCAGTACCACATTATCTTGATTACTATTACTCTGTAGTAAGTTTGAAATTGGGAAGTGTGAATCCTCCAAATTTATTCTTCATTTTCAAGATTGTTTTGGCTATTCCGGGCCCCTTACATTTCCTTATGAATTTTAAGATCAGTTGGATAAATTTTGCAAAAAAGAAAAAAAATAAAGTTAGTTGAGATCTTGATAGGGATTGCACTGAATCTGTAGATCAATTTGAGGAGTATTGTCATCTTAACTATATTGTTTTCCAATACATGAACATGGGATGTTTTTCCATTTATTTAGATTTTCTAAAATTTTTTTAACATGTTTTGTAGTTTTCAGTGTTCACATCTTATAAATTTTGTTCAATTTATTCCTAAGAATTTTATTCTTTTTGATGCTATTGTAAATGGAATAATTTCCTACTATTATAACTCCACACATGAATAGACTGGTTTAGAGTTTACAGACCCATTCACATTTGATGGTTATAACAAACCTGCTGGGTAGGTTTAATTACAATCTTTTTATAGACAAGATAACTAATGCTCAGAGAGGTTAAAATGCCCAAATAATTCAGCTAGAAATGGCAAATTTGAGATTCAAACTTGGGTCTTCCAATTCTAGTTCAATTCTCAATCTTACACCACACTGCATGTCAGTCATTTCATGACTGTTGTTGGAAGTCAAAAGCACAAAACCTCTTGACATGCATATTACAGAGTAAGAAGAGTACAAGCTTTAGGATCATATGCACTGTGTTCCAGTCCCAGTTTCATCTTTTAACTATCCAACCTCATGGAAGCACAGATGACTCAGAATAAAAGGATTGAAATTCTTGGATTTAAGTACCTGGCCCATGGCAGGCATTAGATCCCTTTCCCCTTATAAGGCATCTCTTGGGCACATATCTATGTATATGCCACTTGAAAGGGCTTAAAAGGCATTTTTATATGTGTCTGACAGTTATTCAATGCTCCCTCCTTCACAGAAATATTGTGGGGCCCAAGTTAAATAATATATGTGGAAGTAAGTCACAAACTATAAAATACTATGAAAATGTATGGGTATTGTAATTATCATATCCTGTAAGCATTAAAAGTGTTAATACCTATGGAAGGTAAATCAATCATGAAAATGGATATGAGAGCACTTCATGAAAAAATTTAGTCAAAAAATCAATGTTTCTAAGTAAACATAAATTACATGAGAAAATTAACATTTAGGTTCATTAAGTATATGTATGTTTGAAACATAATTTTAAATTCCTTGTTTCATTATCACCAGTCTTACAAAAAAATATCAATTCAATTGCAAATTAACATCATTGAAAAAAATTCATTCCAAAAAAAAGCACTGTTTTGGTTTTGTTAAAAACAAAAAGGAAAATTTCCATTAAAAATAGGGGCCTTAGTTTTCAACTAGATACATTTTTAAAGTAAACTACACATGGGGTTGGATTCTCTTAAGTGAATAGCCCTTATCATTATTCTGATTTGACAAGCCCAATACTGATAGTAAACTCTTCATTATTTGCAAAACAAAAAAGCCATCCCAACAGCCACATAATAAGCAAACTGCATTTGATTTAAAAGGTCACCTGAATCAACCTAGTGGCTTAGCAACAGTGTTTGGAGTTGCTGAGAGACCTAAGATGCACATCGACTTGAATTCTTGGTCCTGGACATGTGAAAGTTAAACTAGTGATTGGGAAATCTACAAAAAAAAAACAAAAAACAACAACAAAAAAACACTTGCTTTCACAAGAGACTATAGGTGCTGGGGTAAAATTCCCAACAAATCTCAAGTAATTTCTGGCAACAATTAACTCACCTGAGGAATGATGTTAAACTAACCAGTTCTTCAAGGACTCCCTTTTGGAGTTATATTTAAATGCCTGAGAAAGACCATTGGTAAGATAATTCTTTAGGTTGGGGGGGAAATAAATTCTTTCCAAAAAACCATTGTGGAATTAAAAAAATAATTTGCTGAAATGGAACTATCAAAGCTACTACTTATTAAGCCCTCATTCATTCAACAAATGTTTACTGAGCACCTACTATGTACCAGGCACTCTTTGTGGAATTTAGCAGTAAACAAAGCAGACAAAATTCCTGACGTCGTGGTGTTTACTTTCCATGACAATGTATTTGCTCCTTGAAATAACCTGAGGATAGGTAGTGATTATTATTTCTAACTTTATTATATAAGTTAGCAACTTGCCCAAAGCTGCACAGCTAATTCAGTGAAGCACAGCGGCACCACACTATACCTGACTCCAAAGCCCAAGCTCATAACCAGTTTTTCTCCAATCCAACCAGTAGAGATTGGACTTTAACCAGAAAAGAGTCATGCTTGAGTTTGTGTGAAGCAACCTAAAGAGAGAAGACTGAATCTAAAGATAACTTTCTACATGGTTCCCTGGACATTCCCTTACTCATCAACCAGAGACATTCTATAGCTGGTAGCCTCTAAGTATGCAAAACAGAGACACCAGGACTGTTCCTTTACTTTAGGAATATACTGTTTTCAGAAAAGGAGAATTTAGAAGATTTCAGTAATTTTTTTTTTTTTTTACATTGGATTCTTCACATGTAGCAACATGTAGAAAAATATTTCTTTTTAAAAGTGGACTCACAGGTGGTGTGACGGTGGTTCAGTGAATTCTCACCTGCTATGCTGGAGACCCGGGTTCAATTCCCGGTGCCTGCCCACGTTAAAAAAAAAAAAAAGAAAAACGGACTTGCCACTGCAGGAAGATAAAAAAGCATCTTTACCCAGTCCTACTTTTAAACTTTCACATGCCTCTGATGCCTTCTTGAGCTTTGTATTTTCTTTCCCATCCTCATGTCCTAATCAGCATATACATTTATGTGCCAGTTACTGTAGCAGGTGCTAAAGACACAGAGATTGATTATGACAAAGTCCCCACAACTGAGAAGTTTGCAATCTTATGGGGAAAACAGACACACAATCAGATAATTTCCACAGAATGATAGATGGTATCCACAGGGGATAAGAGGAGGCATGGCAAGGGGGGGTGGGGGTGGGGTGGGAGACCTAACTTCTCTAGAGGAGACAGGGAGGGGCTCCTGAAAAAGGCTTTGATCTTAAAAGATGAGTTGGTTAGGAGAAAAAAAGGGTAAAGAGAGAAAAAAAAGGCAGTCAGGATGAATATATAGTTTCCTGTAGTTGGAACATCAAATATAAGGTATACAGTATATTTCCATTTATTCATTTGACAAATATTTATTGACCATAGAGATGTGCCAAATTTGGGCAACATGCTTTACTGGGTTAGTTCTTTTAAACATCACAATAACTCTATAGGGTGACTAGTAATATTACTCTCATTTGACAGAAGATAAAACTGAAAATCAAAGAGATTAAGTAATTTTATTGACAATAGCTCATGCACCTTTGCATAGCTGTTAGAAAGTCCTTTCTTACAACTGGGCTAAAACAGTCCTCCCCATGGTTTCTACCAAATGGCTTCAGATCTATTCTCCAAACTTTTCCCACAAAATCTGTCCCCTCCTCCACTGATGAGGAAGATGATGACAGTTATCGGTCTGACAGTCTGAGGAAAACCATAGAGGACAAATGGTCAATGAAATTTCATCTGTACAAGCTCAATCCAATTTTTAAAAAAGGACCATGCATTTGACTACAGTTCATACATTAGGTCTTCATACAAGGATTTAAAGACTCAGCTTAACAATTCAACTGGAACCCTAGCTTCACAGAGTCAAAGCAAATGTCAATGCTAGAAAGCACTGTGCATAAATACCATGGGAAGAAAAGCTTCCAAAGGAAAAGAAGAAATTGACAAAGTACTTCATTCTGAGGGAAGAAAGGTGAGCTTGGAAACCTAAAAGCTTGTACTTAAGCTTTTCTCAGTTCTATCAATGCTTTCAAATTTTTCTGATTTAAAATACCTTAATTTGGCACAGTTTCCTAAAATACCTTAAATAAATTTATTCACTCACTCTTTACTTCATAAGGCTGAATTGAAGAGTATAGTTTTGAAGAAGCATATTGGGATCAAGGAACACAATTTAAGGAAAATTAAACAAGAAGAATCTCTAAGTTCTCCATCAAGGTGCCTTATCTTTTATTTAAGGGTAGGTTCGCTGCTGAGTTAGAAAACAGCATAATAAGAGAGGCTCAATAAGAGACTAGTAAGAGAGGTTCTTTTGCAAAATAGTCCAGTGTCAGACTAAACCCAGAGATTGATCCTCCACTCAAATTAGAGTTCCTCTCTCCTAAAGGTTATTGGCCATGTCCCAAAGTCTACAATTGGCTTTGTTTAAAAGAGCTTGTAAAAGAATGACATTTATGATTTAAATAATAGCTCTAGGTTAAGAGGTATGTATGAGTATCTCTCTGGTATTTCCATATAGATTTGGAGAAATTTTTTTGATCAACTGGCTGCTATCTCAATAGCTAATAACCTAGTATCTAAGCGAAAACATAGAAACATTGAAGTAACAATTAGATACAGATGAAGTCTACTCAATTAATTCTGGAATGAACCAATATGAAATATTTTAATTCTTAAGAAGCACTGTAAACATAGTAGAATAAATATGGGTTTTGCAGTCAGATAGGACAAGGGTGAAATCTGGCTTTATCACTCAATAACTAAAACAAAGCTGGATAAGCTCTGGTAGGTTACTCAACAGAGTGACTTCCAATTTCCTCCTCAATATAAATGGGACTATTACATCTATTTCACTGGTTGTTGTGGAGATTCCATTAAGTAATTTATGTATCTAGAGTGTAGATTATCTGGAACCAAACAGAATAGGCACTTCAAAAAGTGTCTGCTAAATAAACACTGAAAAGATTTTATCATTACTAATAATAGTAACAATAATAAGACAAATTGTTAACAACAGATCAGATGATGCTTCATTTTGTGCTGGAGATTTTGTTTTAATTTTCTAATTTTGTTTTGTTTTTTGTTTTTAAACACCTTGGTAAAAGAGTATAAAATCATATTTTTGGGCAGGCCATGGTGGCTCAGCAGGCAGAGTTCTTGCCTGCCATGCGAGAGAACCGGGTTCAATTCCTGCCCATGAAAAAAAAAAGGAAAATCATTTCAATGAGTAGTAAATTATGATGCTATTGCTATTGCATTCTATACCATTTTATTGTCCAGCATTTTCTTGTTCTATTTTCTGTTATTCTACAAATGTCTCTATCAATCAAAGTTCCTCTTTGGACCAGCAAAAACTCACCTGAAAATGATATTCTTGTGTGAACTGATGTTTTTGCCTCCATATAGAGTAGTGATCCAGGAGGGTCTCGGTTTCACACCCCACTGTTTAATGCATTCACGAGACAATTCCTCCAAGTTCCATGAATGAGGTTCAAACATGTCATCAACACCATTGGTACAAAAGGGCATGATTATTTCTGTGCAGGACTGAAAAATCAAACCAACAGGGGATTCAATGAGAAAACGAGGCACAGAGATGTTAGATAAATTATCAAAGGGCACATACTGAGTAAGTAGCAAAGTCAGGGTTTGAACCAGGTAGTCTGGCTTCAGAGCTCCTGCTCTACTGCAGGCAACCTCTCACTATTCATAGAAACACTTGGCTGAGAAATAATAGATGTTAGAACTGTACATTTACTTGTAAACTGCTTTATTTCACATCTATTATCATATTTAACCTTCAAAACAACTCTGCAAGGAAAACATTATCATTATTATTAGTGTTATTACACAGATGAAGGAATGGAGGCTTAGAGAGAGTCAAGTTCAACTTTCTGCCTTTTGGGTGTTCATAAAATGCTTCCTTTATAATATTTATCAAGATCTACAGTAATATTAGTTTATTTACCTATCCTTCTCAACAGGCAGTATTTGAAGGTGAGATCATGTCTTTCTTATCTTTGTATATTTGAGAACCTGACACATGGTAAGCACTCAGTAAATATTTAGTGATGATTACATACATGAACAAATGATGAATGAATGAATAAATAAGGAATCTTGTCCAGGGTCTCAAGTGTAACATGACAGAGCCTAGATTTGGACACAGCTTAAGTGACAAAATCTTGTGTACTCTGTTACAGCACAACTGTATCAGTGAAAAGTAAGTTCCACTTGGGGAAATTATACATTTTTACCTGATAGCTCCAACCCTGGGATCCCAGACTGCTAGTTGCCGTCTCTGATATATTCAGACATTTTGCCTGGCCCGAATAATTATAATATATATTCAGGGCTTCGAAAATATTCTGTACCAGGTGTTGATCAGATATATTGGGATTTTGCAAATGCTGGCACACTACCTGTCATTTTTGAGAGAGAAAAAGAAGAGTTAGAGTATGAGTTTGATGCGATCACAAAAAGTTCTGTAAGCATCTAACTGCATTACTTGACAATTTCTATCTCTTGAGAATAAGCCTCTTCATAAATGAATAAATCTCTTAAAGGACTCCCCATGCTACATGAATAAAGCAAAGTCGTTTTCATGATATGCCAAGTCATCCCCACTCAGCACTCTAGCTTCATTTCCTATAGTCTCTACTCCAGTCTAGCAAACTCATTCTCCACCACACCAAGCTCCATCCTTCCTTTTTGTTTCTGCTCACCCTGAATGTCCTTTTCACACCCTCCTACTCTACTAATGCCAGGCAAACACCAAATTGTCTTCCATGAGTTGTACTCAACCCAAGAATCACCTCTGTTCTGAGTCCTTCTTTATCTATGTCTCCAAGATGGAAAGCCCCAACCATTCCCTTCTTTGTCCACTATACCATGGGCCTATTCTATCAGTAATGCTATACTGTACTCATTTGATTCCAGAATATCTCCCTCAGCATTTAGCAAGGTACTGGCAATTAAATGCTTACTGAATGAACGGCTACATAATTTTATGAAAATGTTAAATGTATTGATTTTTTTTATGGAAAAACTACAACAAGCTCAAATGTCTGTGATATGATTAAAAGCTTATCAGCTCCTAAATATTCCAACCACCACCTTATAATCAGTTATTGAAATTTCAAAACTAAATGTCACAGGCAATACTCTAGGGGAGGGAGTGAAGATAAGGACTGACTGGAAAGAGGTATGGGGCGCTTTATGGAATTTGGACATATTCCATACCTTGATAAAAGTTTGAGCTACACAACAGAGGATAAATCTAGGATTTGAGCTTTCCACTATAATTAAATTTGCCTCAAAAATAAAAAGGAGAAATATAAACAAATACTAAACTCTAGTCAATGATTTTAAAGTTGAAGTTGTTAGGAAGAAATATACTGATATTTGAAATGCAAAAATAACAAAAAAGATGGACTGAGGGATGGACGGAGGGATTGACAGGTGGATATATATGAGATAAATCAAATATAGAAAAATATTAATTATACAAGTTTAGGTAGTGGGTATATATGGCTGTTCACTGCCTAATTCTGTCTAATTTTCAGTATGTTTGAAAATATTCATTATAAAATGAGGGAAATATCACAGGCAATGGAATCATAGCCGAATAATAATAATAATATTAACAACAATAATAGCTACTTATTATTGAGCCCTGGGTTTACAGAGGATACGTTTAGGATTTGAGCTTTCCACTATATTGAAATTTGCTATTAGGTCATTTGATCCTCAAACAATCCTAGTAGTTATATTATCATCAATCACTTTACATGAAGAAATGAGACAATTAAATCACTCTATTCAAGATCACAAGTTAGTAATTGGTAGATCACAGATTCAAACCTAGGCATCTCCGGCTATGAACTATATATCATATCCATTATGCTACACAAGTGCCACCTTGTAAAACTGCAGATAACCCCATGCAAGGGTAAGACATTGAGCTGCCTTCCTCTATTAACACCCTAACAGAAATTCAGTGATCAAGTCCTTTCTGATTTCACATTGAAAAGATATATATACCACATGCTGGTTCTGACAAAAAAGAGACCAGTCCAAAGAAGAAGGAGTCTACTGGATTCAGAGCAGAGATTCTGGGCATCAGGAATAACAAAATCTGGGTTAGGGACGTGCTCCCAGTCAAGAAAGGAGGGCACTGAGAAAGTTGGTGAGCAGCCAGGAACAGAACTTGTCTGTCATTACAAGTTCTGCCTAGGACCAACTTCCAGCAAGAAGGGAAATTTGAAAAGAAAGAAAATGAGCATAGGGTAATTTCAGTAACATTTCTTAAATGTATTCTGCACAATATTTCTATGGAATATTAATTGCTTCTTTGTTGAAAAGAGTTTCATAGTTAAATAATTTTAGGAAATGCTGTGTTAACAAATGTAAACAGTTTTCTTGACTGCAGGATTTCTCAGAGCCTTTAGCACGCTCAACTGCAATGTAAATTTCCAAAAAGGAGATAAGTATATGCCATTTCCCAGCATGTTTTAGGAAATATTGAATATGGGAAAAGTCTAAAATTATGATGTTCAAATAACTGTGTGTACCTTTTAAAAGAAGCCAGGAGGGCATAAGAACAAGACCAGGTATACCAAAGTTTAGAATGTACATGAAGAAACAGAACTGAGCCAAACTGAGAGCTTTGTAGACTTATCATGCCTGAGGCAATAAGAAGTACAAGTTGAAGAAACATTAAAAGACAAAATAATGTTTTACTATTCTGATTATAAGTGGCAAGTCAAAAGCTACCTAATAAACAAAGCACTTTTAACAGGAATTATCCCCAAGAAATATACCAATCAGAAATATTCAAGAAATAAGGAGATCAAATAAAGAACCAATCACAGAATTTATTAAACTATATATTGCAATGGCTGATCAGTATTCTTTCCTGAATCTGGTCAGCTCTTTCAAAATGCAGTACAAAACCGCAGAGTAGGGACATGGAATGCTGAGAAGAGCATTATGTTCAAGCACAGCATGGTAGATGAGGCAGGATGACAAAGCAAGCTGCACAGTGTGGGGGAGGAGTGCTGACATGCAACACTGAAATGGTCTAAAACTCTGAAAATGAACAGTAGCAAGTAAGTGTGACTCACTTGCTGGCATCAAATCTCCTCTCAGAGCTAGAACACTGGGCCTCTGTCAGGCAAAGAAAAAGAGTCCCCATGAATAGCCATCTCTGCAAACAGCAGTTACTGTCACTATTTAAAAGACACAAGCATGGCTGGGGACCGGCACCGACTGATAATACTTTGGTTTCGGCGGCAGCGCCAGCTACACAGAGAGAATACTACGGCCAGAAACTTGGGCTCTGCTGATAGAAACACCATGTCCACATTAAGTACAAACTAGGCCCAATGTTCTCTATGGGTCAGACTACTGTTGGAGTACAGGGTCCAATTTCAAGCACCACACGTTAAGAAGGACATTGACCAAACTGAGAAAATCCAGAGGGGAGAATCATGATGGGGCGTTGAGGAATTGATAAAGCAATCTAGAATTGGTCATTTGGATCATTTTCAGTTACAAATAAGGATACAATAAGTATCTTTGGGACTAAATTTTATTTTATTTTACATATCCTTATTTTCTTGAGATAAATTTTTAAAAGAATTACTGATTCAAAGGAAACGATGACTTAAATTTTTTTTTTTTGCAAAAATCTACCATGCAGATTTTGTTGTTTTAGGTGGCTCTAAAGTTCCTTTCTAACTAAAAAATTCTGTAATTCTAAGCATCATCTCCAGCATAAAAAGCACAATCTCTACAAACTCAATACACTTCCTTAACAATTTGAGCAGCAAAGAGTGAATGCAGTTACAAAAAAATACTGAAGTAATATTAGCAAGATCTCAGTATTATACCCATACTTATTCAAAAGGTGTATAAATTCAAAGGGAGATATTCACATATTTTTATCAAAGACCTATAGGCTGCATAATATATGTATGTAAATATTAAATTGAACCATATGAAATTTCCTCACTTATAGATCAAAATTCAGTGAAATATTGGCAGTTTGGTTTGTCCTCCTATAATACTTCTAGCTTAACCTTCTCAAATTGCAGATTTTACCCAGTTGATGAGGTAAAATCAACACTTGGCCTGGTGGTTGTTTATTTAAGGGCTGGGATCTAATCAGGAAACAGAATCCATGCCAGTACATCCAAATATTCAACCCTGTTAACTTTTAACTCCTATATCATATTTGCTATCTATTTTTCAACACAAGGCATATCATTCCTACAAAAGCCATAAGAGCATTGAATGGGAGTAGTTGAGGCTGAGGCTGCTAGTATAACTATTGGATGTACCTTGAGGCCAGGTGCTTTCCCTAAAGAACCCAGAAAGCAATATATAATGACGACACCCATTTCACAGGAAAATATAAGCTCAGAGGGTTGGCCACAGATTCAGTTAAAATCTATGAATATAGATTCTGAACTCAGACTTCATCTATCACAAGGTCCTGGTAAAGCAATCTGACTCCCCCATATAACTGTTATAACGATAGCGAGTATCAGTTGAGTCCTTACTATACACCAAGTCCTATTAAATCCTCATAAGCATTCCAAGTGCAACTATCCCCATTTTGCAGCTAACTAAAGCACACAGAGTTTAAAAAATTTGCCCAAAACCACAAAGCCAGGAAGTTGAAGAGCTGAGATTCAAATGCAGACTGACTCTGGAACTTGCATTTGTAAGCACTATACCACACACATTTGTAAGCACTATACCACACACAAACAATTTAGCAAATTATGGTATAAGAACTGTAGTCTCATGTTTAATTTTTTAAACAAATGCATTTTGATTCTTGGATTGTCTTTATATGTTTCTAGGTTTATTGTTTTAGGTAAAAACTTTGACAGAAGGAATTCTGTAACAATACAAAATCATAAAACTTTTTTTTATGAAATAGTACAAGGAAAATTATAAAACGTAAAGTAATATGAGGCTCAAGAATCAACAACTGAAATGAACAGACTTAATTCACTTCCTATTTCCTTGAACAAAAATGAACATTCAGGAAAAAATGTTGTGAATATTAGAAGTTCATTTTAATAACTCTGGTTTTAAAGAGTGGAGAAATAGTGGGGTAATGAGAATGTTCCAACTTTAGTATCAAATTTTTAGAGCCTGCCCTTTGACCCAAAGTACACCAGAGAAAACAAAGATAATGATTTGTTTAAAAGCTTTAAGTGTCTCTACCTCTGAGGATAAGCATTTGAATAACAGAAAGAAAAAGAAGGTGGCAAAAAAAAAAATTTTTTTTTCAGAGAAAGGAAAGAAGATAGGTTAAAAAAAAAAAAAGACCAATCTTCTCTCAGAGAGTATGGTCCATCCACATTAGAGAAAGGATTAAGCAGACACATTCAGCTTTTCTAACAGATTCTCTTTCTCTAAGGTTTCAATACCCGTCTCACACTCACTCAGATAATCACATTAGTTTTGTCATTAAAAGCTCCCTTTTCACAGAATGCACCTAAACCGCTTAAACCACCCAGAGAGGTCGCATACATTATCAAACACCAAGGCAAACGGAAGAGATTTACCATCTTATGTCTAACTATTTCACTGTATCTATCTGTATGCTCAGAAGCCTCAGTTAAAAGATTCAGTGGGTTATCAGCTAAAAAATGATGCCAAAATAAACAAACCACACAGTATTCTTTAAAGCTACTCTTTCAGAAGAGATCTTATATTGAAAGAATTTTATGCTGATAGAACAGTCAAAAGACTAGAAGTTTCTCTATTTCCCTTTTCTCTTCTTCTTTGTATTCTATCAGCCAAGTCCATGATTATTTCTGCATGAATGTTGCAGCTTTTATTAACAGTAAACAAAAGCAAATGGAGTCTGCAGGAGAAAATTCAAGGACAAACTTAAAATAGCGATACTTGAGCTGACATGGAGATGGCATTTAGTTGCTGCCTATGGATCCTTCAGAACTGGAACAAGATCCAGACAGAACTGGAATTCACCTGCCTTTTTTTGTAACTCAAATGTTACATATTATCTCACTCTCCTAAGCCTGAGCTACAGACTCAGAAAAGGACCAGTTTGTCAGCCCTTTAAAAAGGAGGAAGTGTATCAGAGGGAGGAGGAGTCCTAGTTAAATGGAACTATCCAAGTGAAAGAGCAGTCCCCAACTGGGTAGTGTTTCAGGGATTAGTGGGTTGGGAGAACAGAGAGGGGGTCAAGAAAGGAGAAACAGAATGAACGGTGAAAGAAAGTGATCCAAAGCTAAACTTTTGGAAGGGAGACATAAAATGGAAAAACTTTGAAATTCAGATGGATAACTGTAGGATGAAATTGGTAATACTGTAGACAGAGGCAATGGACGTACTTAAGCAAGAGGCAAAAGTGAAAACTTTCAGTAGGATGCAGTCAGGAGAAAGAATCATAAGAATTTTATAAGCCATCAAGATTCCCTTATATATCAAGAGAAAGGATAAAGTCAATAAGAAATAACAAAAGAATGACATGAACTTGTCCTAAATAAAAAAAATAAAATAAAAGATGATTACAGGGCAAAGACACTGAGTGATCTTACCTTGAAAATAAACGTTTAAAGTATATATGTGTATATAAATACACACATACAAAAGATTAAATAAGAATTATGCTAATTCAAAAACAGTTAATGAAATATCTGACTCCACTGGTTTGGACTGATCATTCAGAAGAGAGAAAGGATAAAATATTTATTTTCATTTAAGACACAACAGCAATATATCTTAAGAGGTGCATTAAAGAATTAGGGGAAGAAACTAAAGTTAGACTTTATTTTTCCAAATTATGAAAAACCAACTAACATTAAAAAACTGTATTACTTTGGCTCTTTTTCTAGTATGAGGGAACAATCCACAATTCAAATCTGGCCCACTATTTGTTTTCATAAATAAAGTACAACTGGATCACAGTGATGCTCGTTTATGCACTGTCTATGGTTGCTTTTGCACTATAGCTGCAGAGCTGAACAACTGCAAAAGAAACCATACAGGGCAGGCCACAGTGGCTCAGCAGGAAGAGTCCTTTGCCTGCCATGCCAGAGACCTGGGTTCAATTCCTGGTGCCTGCCCATGTTAAAAAAAAAAAAAAGAAAAAGAGAGAGACCATATAGCCTACAAAGCCTAAAATATTTTCTATCTAGTCTTTTACAGGAAAAATTTGTAAACCCCTGTTTTAAGTAATAAGGAAATTCCCCATATAGTTTCATCATCTGACAACTCATTTGTTTCCTCAAACGGGAATAAAGATTCAAATATAATTCTCACTTTATACAGAGTTAAATTTGATGGATGTCACACTGTGAGTGGTGATCCAACTAAACCTTAAATTCTCCTAATCCAGTGCAATGTGGTAGAACTACACAGGCTCTGGACAATGGCAGACCATTGTAAATTCAAATTATATATATATATATATACCACCTCTTAGGTGAGCATTAATTTATTCTCCCTAAAACTGGGATTATAGCTTTTCTCCCCCACATTAATAGTGTGATGATTAAATGAGATAGCATATATAAAAGTGCTTTGTAAATGGTAAAATAACATGGAAGGATAAGGCATTATTAATACATGGACATTTAAAGAAGTTAATTGGGCTTGGATTTAGTTTCTTCCTATTATTTTTGATTCAGATTTTCTTAATAAGAGAGAGAACTTCTCTTTTTAAAAACTTTGTATTGTCAAAATTCAATTTAAGATAATGAAAAGTCAATCCACAGACTGGGAGAAAATAGTTGCAAAACACATATCTGACTAAGAACTTGTATCTTAGATTCGCAAAGAACTCTTATAACTCAATAATAAGAGAACAAACAACATGATTTCAAATGGGCAAACAGCTGAACAGACACCTGACCAAAGAATATATACAGTTGTTAAATAAGCATATGAAAAGAAGTCCCACATCATATATCTTTAAAAGAATTGCAAATTAAAGCAATAAGGAGACACTTCCGGAGAAGATGGCGGCTTAGTGAGACGCGGGTCTTAGTTCCTCCTCCAGAAAAGCAACTAAAGAAACAGAAACAATACGAAATAGCTCCCGGAGTCACGACAGAGACCAAAAAGACAGCGTACCCCATTCTGGAACAGCTGAATGGGCAGGGAGAATCTGCTGCGGTGAGAAACCCGAGGGGCGCACGTTTTCCCGGCCGGGGCGGCTGGCGACTGGGGTCCCCTCCACGCACGTGGCTCCCCGGTCTGACTGGGAACGTTGGATAGCGGGGCCCTCCCGTCACGCTTGGTGTTTCGGGCCAGCTGGGCAATTAGGACCGGCACTCTCCCAAGCCGCGGCGGCCAGCGACCCCCGCCTCCACGTGCGGTTTCCGGGGCCGACTGCTGTGCAGACAGACGAGCGCCACGAGCGCCACCTACTGGGCAGGAAAAGAAAAACGGAGCCCAGAGATTTCACAGAAAAACCTTTCAACCAGCTGGGTCCCACACCCAGGGAAATCTGATCAAATGCCCAGACACCAGCAGAAAATAATGGATGACGCTCGGAAAATTGAAGATATGGCCCAGTCAAAGGAACAAACCAATAGTTCAAATGAGATACAGGAGCTGAGACAACTAATGCTGAATATACGAACAGAAATGGAAAAACTCTTCAAAAACCAAATCAATAAATTGAGGGAGGACATGAAGAAGACATGGGCTGAACAAAAAGAAGAAATAGAAAATCTGAAAAAACAAATCACAGAACTTATGGGAGTGAAGGACAAAGAAGAAAAAATGGAAAAAACAATGGATACCTACAATGGTAGATCTAAAGAGACAGAAGCTACAATTAGTGAACTGGAGGATGGAACATCTGAATTCCAAAAAGAAACAGAAACTATAGGGAAAAGAATGGAAAAACTTGAGCAGGGGATCAGGGAACTGAATGACAATATGAAGAGCACAAATATACGTGTTGTGGGTGTCCGAGAAGGAGAAGAGAAGGGAAAAGGAGGAGAAAAACTAATGGAAGAAATTATCACTGAAAATTTCCCAACTCTTATGAAAGACCTAAATTTGCAGATCCAAGAAGTGCAGCGCACCCCAAAGAGATTAGACACAAACAGGCATTCTCCAAGACACTTACTAGTTAGAATGTCAGAGGTCAAAGAGAAAGAGAGGATCTTGAAAGCAGCAAGAGAAAAACAATCTGTCACATACAAGGGAAACCCAATAAGACTATGTGTAGATTTCTCAGCAGAAACCATGGAAGCTAGAAGACAGTGGGATGATATATTTAAATTACTAAAAGAGAAAAACTGCCAACCAAGACTCCTATATCCAGCAAAATTGTCCTTCAAAAATGAAGGAGAAATTAAAACATTTATAGACAAAAAGTCACTGAGAGAATTTGTGACCAAGAGTCCAGCTCTGCAAGAAATACTAAAGGGAGCACTAGAGTCAGATACAAAAAGACAGAAGAGAGAGGTATGGAGTAAAGTGTAGAAAGAAGGAAAATCAGATATGATATATATAATACAAAAGCCAAAATGGTAGAGGAAAATATTATCCAAACAGTAATAATACTAAAAGTTAATGGACTGCTCCCTCCTTCCGGGGCTGACTGAGAGACTCGGAGAGACAAGCTTCCCAGCCAAGGCGGCCGGCGCCACACTTTTGCGGGCGGCTTCGAGTCCGCGACTACAAGTCTCGGATCAGAGGGCTATCCAAAGTCTGGGCTGGCAAGTCCGATTCCGAGTCTTGGCTGCGGCGAGACCCCCGAGCGGCCGCAGCTGCGGCGGTCCGAGCTAATCCCTCCCTCCTTCCGGGGCTGGCTGAGAGACTCGGAGAGACAAGCTTCCCAGCCAAGGCGGCCGGCGCCACACTTTTGCGGGCGGCTTCGAGTCCGCGACTACAAGTCTCGGATCAGAGGGCTATCCAAAGTCTGGGCTGGCAAGTCTGATTCCGAGTCTTGTCTGCGGCGAGACCCCCGAGCGGCCGCAGCTGCGGCGGTCCGAGCTAATCCCTCCCTCCTTCCCAGGCCGGCTGAGAGTATCGGAGAAGTAAGTTCCCCAAGCCGAGGCAGGCGGCGCCCTTCTTTTGCGGGCGGCTTCGAGTCTCGGCTTTAAGTCCGCGGCTACGAGTCCCGGATCAGAGGGCTATCCAAAGTCTGGGCTGTCTAGACTGACTGCGAGACTCAGCTGCAGTGAGACCCCCGAGTGGCGTGCGATCTCCCGATCAGCGACAGCTGCGGTGGTCCGAGCTACTCCCTCCCCCTTTTCCGGGCCGGCTGAGAATATTGGAGAAGCAAGTTTCCCAAGCCGAGGCAGGTGGCACCCCTCTTTTGCGGGCGGCTTCGAGTCTCTGCTTCGAGTCCGCGGATACGAGTCTCAGATAGGAGGGCTATCCAAGCCGCGGAAGCCCCCCCCCCACGGGAGGCTTCCTGGTCCGGTGGGGAATCCCCCAGGCCCGCTGCGGCCCGCAACCAGCCACAGGGTCCCCTCAAGCCGCGGCAGCTGACGCCCCCACCACGCGCGGCCCCTGAACCAACGGAGAGATTTGGATCCGAAAGCCCCAGGCCACGGAGATCGGTGACTGGGGGAGACCCATTCCAAACACTTGAGACAAACGTGTGCCACGTGCGCCACGTACTGGGCAAGATAAGAAAAACAGATCCCAGAGATTTCACAGAAAAATCTTACAACCTTGCTGGGTCCAACACCCAGAGAAATCTGAATAAATGCCCAGACGCCAGCAGCAGAAGATAACTGTCCATGCTCAGAAGATTGAGAATATGGCCCAGTCAAAGGAACAAACCAATAGCTCAAATGAGACACAAGAGCTGAGACAACTAATCCTGAATATACGAACAGAAATGGAAAACCTCTTCAAAAATGAAATCGATAAATTGAGGGAGGACATGAAGAGGACATGGGCTGAACATAAAGAAGAAATAGAAAAACTGAAAAAACAAATCGCAGAACTTATGGAAGTGAAGGATAAAGTAGCAAACATAGAAAAAATAATGGATAGTTACAATGATAGATTTAAAGAGACAGAAGATAGAATTAGTGATTTGGAGGATGGAACATCTGAATTCCAAAAAGAAACAGAAACTATAGGGAAAAGAATGGAGAAATTTGAACAGGGTATCAGGGAACTCAAGGACAATATGAACCGCACAAATATACGTGTTGTGGGTGTCCCAGAAGGAGAAGAGAAGGGAAAAGGAGGAGAAAAACTAATGGAAGAAATTTTCACTGAAAATTTCCCAACTCTTATGAAAGACCTAAAATTACAGATCCAAAAAGTGCAGCACACCCCAAAGAGATTAGACCCAAATAGGCGTTCTTCAAGACACTTACTAGTTAGAATGTCAGAGGTCAATGAGAAAGAGAGGATCTTGAAAGCAGCAAGAGAAAAACAATCCATCACATACAAGGGAAACCCAATAAGACTATGTGTAGATTTCTCAGCAGAAACCATGGAAGCTAGAAGACAGTGGGATGATATATTTAAAATACTAAAAGAGAAAAACTGCCAACCAAGACTCCTATATCCAGCAAAATTATCCTTCAAAAATGAGGGAGAAATTAAAACATTCTCAGACAAAAAGTCACTGAAAGAATTCGTGACCAAGAGACCAGCTCTGCAAGAAACACTAAAGGGAGCATTAGAGTCAGATACAAAAAGACAGAAGAAAGAGATATGGAAAAGAGTGTAGAAAGAAGGAAAATCAGATATGATATATATAATACAAAAGGCAAAATGTTAGAGGAAAATATTATCCAAACAGTAATAACACTAAATGTCAATGGACTGAATTCCCCAATCAAAAGACATAGATTGGCAGAATGGATTAAAAAACAGGATCCTTCTATATGCTGTCTACAGGAAACACATCTTAGACCCAAAGATAAACATAGGTTGAAAGTGAAAGGTTGGGAAAAGATATTTCATGCAAATAACAACCAGAAAAGAGCAGGAGTGGCTATACTAATATCCAACAAATTAGACTTCAAATGTAAAGCAGTTAAAAGAGACAAAGAAGGACACTATATACTAATAAAAGGAACAATTAAACAAGAAGACATACCAATCATAAATATTTACGCACCGAACCAGAATGCCCCAAAATACGTGAGGAATACACTGCAAACACTGAAAAGGGAAATAGACTCATATACTATAATAGTTGGAGACTTCAACTCACCACTCTCATCAAGGGACAGAACATCTAGACAGAAGATCAACAAAGAAATAGAGAATCTGAATATTACTATAAATGAACTAGACTTAATAGACATTTATAGGACATTACATCCCACAACAGCAGGATACACCTTTTTCTCAAGTGCTCATGGATCATTCTCAAAAATAGACCATATGCTGGGTCACAAAGCAAGTCTTAACAAATTTAAAAAGATTAAAATCTTACACAACACTTTCTCGGACCATAAAGGAATGATGTTGGAAATCAATAATAGGCAGAGTGCCAGAAAATTCACAAATACGTGGAGGCTCAACAACACACTCCTAAACAACGAGTGGGTCAAAGAAGAAATTGCTAGAGAAATTAGCAAATACCTCGAGGCGAATGAAAATGAAAACACAACATATCAAAACTTATGGGACGCAGCAAAGGCAGTGCTAAGAGGGAAATTTATTGCTCTAAATGCCTATATCAGAAAAGAAGAAAAGGCAAAAATTCAGGAATTAACTATCCATTTGGAAGAACTGGAGAAAGAACAGCAAGCTAACCCCAAAGCAAGCAAAAGGAAAGAAATAACAAAGATTAGAGCACAAATAAATGAAATTGAAAACATGAAAACAATAGAGAAAATCAATAAGGCCAGAAGTTGGTTCTATGAGAAAATCAATAAGATTGATGGGCCCTTAGCAAGATTGACAAAAAGAAGAAGAGAGGGGATGCAAATAAATAAGATCAGAAATGGAAGAGGAGACATAACTACTGACCTCACAGAAATAAAGGAGGTAATAACAGGATACTATGAACAACTTTACGCTAATAAATACAACAATTTAGAGGAAATGGACGGGTTCCTGGAAAGACATGAACAACCAACTTTGACTCAAGAAGAGATAGATGATCTCAACAAACCAATCACAAGTAAAGAAATCGAAGCAGTCATTCAAAAGCTTCCTAAAAAGAAAAGTCCAGGACCAGACGGCTTCACATGTGAATTCTATCAAACATTCCAGAAAGAATTAGTACCAACTCTCCTCAAACTCTTCAAAAAAATCGAAGTGGAGGGAAAACTACCTAACTCATTCTATGAAGCCAACATTACCCTCATACCAAAACCAGGCAAAGATATTACAAGAAAAGAAAACTACAGGCCGATCTCTCTAATGAATATTGATGCAAAAATCCTCAATAAAATTCTAGCAAATCGTATCCAACAACACATTAAAAGAATTATTCATCATGACCAAGTAGGATTCATCCCAGGTATGCAAGGATGGTTCAACATAAGAAAATCAATTAATGTAATACACCATATCAACAAATTAAAGCAGAAAAATCACATGATCATCTCAATTGATGCAGAGAAGGCATTTGACAAGATTCAACATCCTTTCCTGTTGAAAACACTTCAAAGGATAGGAATACAAGGGAACTTCCTTAAAATGATAGAGGGAATATATGAAAAACCCACAGCTAATATCATCCTTAATGGGGAAAAATTGAAAACGCTCCCCCTAAGATCAGGAACAAGACAAGGATGTCCACTATCACCACTATTATTCAACACTGTGTTGGAGGTTCTAGCCAGAGCAATTAGACAAGAAAAAGAAATACAAGGCATCAAAATTGGAAAGGAAGAAGTAAAACTATCACTGTTTGCAGACGATATGATACTATACGTCGAAAACCCGGAAAAATCCACAACAAAACTACTAGAACTAATAAATGAGTACAGTAAAGTAGCAGGTTACAAGATCAACATTCAAAAATCTGTAGCATTTCTATACACTAGCAATGAACAAGCGGAGGGGGAAATCAAGAAACGAATCCCATTTACAATTGCAACTAAAAGAATAAAATACCTAGGAATAAATTTAACTAAAGAGACAAAAGACCTATACAAAGAAAACTACAAAAAACTGCTAAAAGAAATCACAGAAGACCTAAACAGATGGAAGGGCATACCGTGGTCATGGATTGGAAGACTAAATATAGTTAAGATGTCAATCCTACCTAAATTGATTTACAGATTCAATGCAATACCAATCAAAATCCCAACAACTTATTTTTCAGAAATAGAAAAACCAATAAGCAAATTTATCTGGAAGGGCAGGGTGCCCCGAATTGCTAAAAACATCTTGAGGAAAAAAAACGAAGCTGGAGGTCTTGCGCTGCCAGACTTTAAGGCATATTATGAAGCCACAGTGGTCAAAACAGCATGGTATTGGCATAAAGATAGATATATCGACCAATGGAATCGAATAGAGTGCTCAGATATAGACCCTCTCATCTATGGTCATTTGATCTTTGATAAGGGAGTCAAGCCAACTCACCTGGGACAGAACAGTCTCTTCAATAAATGGTGCCTAGAGAACTGGATATCCATATGCAAAAGAATGAAAGAAGACCCATCTCTCACACCCTATACAAAAGTTAACTCAAAATGGATCAAAGATCTAAACATTAGGTCTAAGACCATAGAACAGTTAGAGGAAAATGTAGGGAGATATCTTATGAATCTTACAATTGGAGGCGGTTTTATGGACCTTACACCTAAAGCAAGAGCACTGAAGAAGGAAATAAATAAATGGGAACTCCTCAAAATTAAACACTTTTGTGCATCAAAGAACTTCATCAAGAAAGTAGAAAGACAGCCTACACAATGGGAATCAATATTTGGAAACGACATATCAGATAAAGGTCTAGTATCCAGAATTTATAATGAGATTGTTCAACTCAACAACAAAAAGATAGCCAACCCAATTACAAAATGGGAAAAAGACTTGAATAGACACCTCTCAGAGGAGGAAATACAAATGGCCAAAAGACACATGAAGAGATGCTCAATGTCCCTGGCCATTAGAGAAATGCAAATCAAAACCACAATGAGATATCATCTCACACCCATCAGAATGGCCATTATCAACAAAACAGAAAATGACAAGTGCTGGAGAGGATGCGGAGAAAGAGGCACACTTATCCACTGTTGGTGGGAATGTCAAATGGTGCAACCACTGTGGAAGGCAGTTTGGCGGTTCCTCAAAAAGCTGAATATAGAATTGCCATACGATCCAGCAATACCATTGCTGGGAATCTACTCAAAGGAATTAAGGGCAAAAACTCAAACAGACATTTGCACACCAATGTTTATAGCAGCGTTATTTACAATTGCAAAGAGATGGAAACAGCCAAAATGTCCATCAACAGACGAGTGGCTAAACAAACTGTGGTATATATGTACGATGGAATATTATGCAGCGTTAAGACAGGATAAACTTATGAAGCATGTAATAACATGGATGGACCTAGAAAACATTATGCTGAGTGAGTCTAGCCAAAAGCTAAAAGACAAATACTGTATGGTCCCAATGATGTGAATCGACACTCGAGAATAAACTTGGAATATGTCATTGGTAACAGAGTTCAGCAGGAGTTAGAAACAGGGTAAGATAATGGGTAATCGGAGCTGATGGAATACAGACGGTGCAATAGGACTAGATACAAAAACTCAAAAATGGACAGTACAATAATACCTAATTGTAAAGTAATCATGTTAAAATACTGAACGAAGCTGCATCCGAGCTATAGGTTTTTGTTTTGTTTTGTTTTGTTTGTTTTGTTCTTCTTGTTATTACTACTATTTTTTTTCTCTATATTAACATTCTATATCTTTTTCTGTTATAATGCTAGTTCTTCTAAACCGATGCAAATGTACTAAGAAACGATGATCATGCATCTATGTGATGATGTTAAGAATTACTGATTGCATATGTAGAATGGTATGACGTCTAAAAAAAAAAAAAATGGTCAGCACAATACTGCCTAATTGTAATGTAATTATCTTGGAACGCTGAATGAAGCTGCATCTGATCTATAGTTTTTTTTTTGTTTGTTTGTTTTCTCTTATATATTTTTGTACTTTTTATTTTATTTGTGTTTTCTCTCTGTGTTATCACTTTATTTCTTTTTCTGTTGTAGTGCTATTTCTTTCTCTAAATCGATGCATATGTACTGAGAAATGATGACCATACACCTATGTGATGATATTAAGAATTACTGATTGCATATGTAGAATGGATTGATTTCTATTGTTGTGTTAGTTAATTTTTTTAATTAATAAAAAAAAATGCATAGAAACAGAAAAAAAAAAAAAAGTTAATGGACTGAATTTCCCAATCAAAAGACATAGAATGGCAGAATGGATTATGACCCAGCAATACCACTGCTAGGTATCTACTCAAAGGACTTAAGGGCAAAGACACAGACGGACATTTGCACACCAGTGTTTATAGCAGCATTATCTACAATTGCAAAGAGATGGAAACAGCCAAAATGTTCATCAACCGATGAGTGGCTAAACAAACTGTGGCGTATACCTACGATGGAATATTATGCAGCTTTAAGACAGACTAAACTTATGAAGCATGTAATAACATGGATGGACCTAGAGAACATTATGCTGAGTGAGTCTAGCCCAAAACTAAAGGACAAATACTGTAAGGTCCCACTGATGTGAACCGACATTCGAGAATCAGCTTGGAATATATCATTGGTAACAGAGACCAGCAGGAGTTAGAAACAGGGTAAGATAATGGGTAATTGGAGCTGAAGGGATACAGACTGTGCAACAGGACTAGATACAAAAACTCAAAAATGGACAGCACAATAATACCTAAGTGTAATGTAACTAGGTTGGAACACTGAATGAAGCTGCACCTGAAATATGGTTTTTTGTTTGTTTGTTTGTGTGTTTGTATCTTTTGTTTTTGGTTTTTTTCTTTTTCCTTTTTATATATATATATTTTATTAGTATTATTATTTTAATTCTCTTCTCTATATTAACATTCTATATCTTTTTCTGCTGTTTTGCTAGTTCTTTTCCTAAATCGATGCAAATGTACTAAGAAATGATGATCATACATCTATGTGATGATACTAAGAATTACTGAGTGCATTTGTAGAATGGAATGATTTCTAAATGTTGTGTTAATTTCTTTTCTTTTTTTGATTAATAAAAAAATTAAAAAAAAAAAAAAGCAATAAGGAGACATTCGGCATACCTATTAGAACTAAAGAAACAATCAAATACTACTAGGATACCAAAAGCTGGTGAGGATAGGAGCAAGAGAAACTAGGAACTCTCATTTACTGCTGATGGGAATGCAAAATTGCACGGCCTTTTTGGAAGACAGTTCAGCAATTTCCTACAAAGCTAAGAATAGGCTTATCAGAGGTTGGATTATATAATATGCAATAAATACTTAGGTACTCCTAAGATATTTAGTTAAGGGAGCTATAAACTGATTAGCACACAAAACCTACATATAAGTAGTTATAGTAGCTTTATTAATAATTAGCAAATTATTAGAAGCATCCAAGATGCCCTTCAATAGGTGATAAGATAAACTGTGGCACATCTAGATGGTGGAATATTATTCAGCAATAAAAAGATATGAACTACCAAGCCATGAAAAAGTATGGATGGGCCTTAAATGCATATTGCTAAGTGAAAGAAGTCAGTCTGAAAGGACTACAAACTGCATGATCCTAACTACACATTAATAGGGAAAAGGCAAAACTACAGAGACAGCAAAAAGATCACTGTTGCCACTGATTCAGAGTTGGGGTTGGGAAGAGGGGTGAGTAGGGGGA
The DNA here is from genome assembly GCF_023851605.1 of Tamandua tetradactyla. Classification (NCBI taxonomy): domain Eukaryota; kingdom Metazoa; phylum Chordata; class Mammalia; order Pilosa; family Myrmecophagidae; genus Tamandua; species Tamandua tetradactyla. The sequence goes on along the minus strand of NC_135334.1, from coordinate 61,816,738 downwards.
ACACAGAATTTTTAGGGCATTGAAATTATTCTGTATGCTTCAGCATGTATTTCCTCCAGCTTGCCATGTGCAAAATACTCACTGGTCATTCTACTTTTCAGATGAAGAAAAATGACACTAACAGCAAATGGACTTGTTCCATTTTGGTTTCAAAGTTTTAAGTTATGATATACACATATGATGGACTACTACCCAGCCGTAAGACAAAATGAAGTTATGAAGCATGTAACAACATGGATGAACTTTGACAATATTACGCTGAGTGAAATTAGCCAGAAACAAAAGGACAAATTCTGTATGGTCTCAGTAATATGAACTAACATTAATGAGTGAACTTTGAGAGTTGAGATTAAAAACACAGGGAGAATGTTAACATTGCAAGGTGTTGAAAATGGATGATACACAGGAAAAAGTACAATCAGTGCAAGTTACTGTCTAATGTCAACAGTAACACTGTAATATGCTTCCACTTAATGTACAAAGGCATTATGCCAAGACTAAATGCCAATGGAGGAAGGGGGCATAGGTATGTATTCTCATATTCTTCATGTGGAAGAATAGGAAATGTCTTCATGTAGGTAAAGGTGGCAAAAGCATGTCTATTTACTTTTAGGTTCAATTGTATACTGTGCAAATAAATTTATTTAAAAGGGTACATACACCAAAACAATTCCCAAAAAAGAAAAAAAAATTTTTTTTTCAATAAATGGAGCTGCAACAATGGGATAGTACAGGGAAAAAGAATGAAATGTGAACCCCACCATACAGCACACACAAAAAAATGAGTAAAGAGAAACAAGTGCCAGAGAAAATGCGGAGAAAGAGATGTTTCTATTCACTGTCGGTAGGAAAACTGAGAGGTGCAGCCCCTTGGAGGGCAGTGTGGTGGTTCCACAGGAGACTAGGGATGGGGTTGCCATATGATCCTGAAACCCCACTGCTCTGTATATACCTGGAAAAAACTGAATGTGGGAACACAAACGGATATTTGCAACTGGTGTTTATGGCAGCAGTGTTTCTAATTCACAATGGATGGAGGTAGCCTAAGGGTACAATGACTGAGGAATGGAAGAGGGAACTGTGGTATATACATACAAGGGACTATTGAGCAGCTGCTAGAAAGAATGAAATTGTAAGGCATGCAACTGGATGATGAATCTTAAGGACTGTATGTTGAATGAAATGTCAGAAACAAAAAGACAAATATTATAATGCCTCACTCATATGGACTCACTATAATATAAAACTCAGTGAACTGACAAAAATTTGGATGGATCTCCAGGGAATTATATAGAGAGACAAAAACCAATCCCAAAAAGTTACATACTGTATGATACCATTTACCTAACATTCTTGAAATGACAACATTTTAGAAGTAGAGAACAATTAGTAGTGGCCAGGAGTTAGAGAGGGGTGCAGGCCAGAAAGAATTGGGTGCAGTTATACAGGGCAATGCAAGGTACCTTTGTGCTAATCGAACTGTTCTCTATTTTGATTGTACCAATTAGGATTAATACACTATAGTTTTGCAAGATGTTACCATCGGGGAAAACTGAATAAAGGGGAAGATGAGACCTCTGCATTCTCAACAGCATATGAATCTACACGTATCTTAAATAAAAAGTTAAATGTAATAAAAATAAATAAACCTCCCACTTTGAGGGAAAAAAACCTCGGTGAACTGAAGTTGAGAGCATGGGTTATCAGGTTGGCTTATTGTAAAGGGTCCTAGATTGTAAGCTCTTACAGCAGTCACATAAATTCAGGAGATGTAACTGTTATTCCTAAATTTTGAGATACTGAACTGTTTCAATATAACTTGGCTGTTCCCAGAAACTTCTGGTATTTATGTGACACCTGAGACTCAGAGTTACAGCTCTGAAGCTGTGAAAGTCAGTACTACCCCATACAGGAACTGTTTAAAAAGTTGAAAAAGTGATCAGACCTTTGACTAGAGACATGAAAGAAGCTGATGTGGATAGAACAGGAGTATATCAGAATATAGGGTAAAGGGTTGTAGTAGTTAGATTCAGTTGTCAACTTGGCTAGGTGAAGGCACCTAGTTCTGTTGCTGTGGACATGAGCCAATGGTACGTGAACCTCATCTGTTGCTAATTACATCTGCAGTCGGTTAGGAGGCGTGTCTGCTGCAATGAGTGATGTTTGACTTAATTGGCTGGTGCTTAAATGAGAGAGCGCAACATAGCACAGCCTAAGCAGCTTGGGATTCCTCATCTCAGCACTCGCAGCTCAGCCCAGGCCTTTGGAGATGCAGAAAGAAGTCACCCCAGGGAAAGTTGTTGGAACCCAGGGGCCTGGAGAGAAGGCCAGCAGAGACTATCCTGTTCCTTCCCACAGAAGAAAGAACCTCAGTGGAAAGTTTGCTGCCTTTCCTCTGAAGAACTAACAAAATAAATCCCCTTTTATTAAAAGCCAATCCGTCTCTGGTGTGTTGCATTCCAGCAGCTAGCAAACTAGAACAAGGGTGATATTGTCCGTATTTTAAAATCTTCAACTTCTGTATGAGACACCGAAGGGAGAGATGTTTATTTGGTGCAAAATTTATAGTTTGGGTAGGACATTACCTAATTTAACTTGTATGGTCAATTTAGTTGAACACCATAAGTACATGGAATCTTGAATAGGGCACGTAATCTTGTTGGTTTGTCCAGGTTAGTGAGATGCCCCAATATATCCCAGAGTAATTTGGGCAGAGAATAAAGCATTTGTAGAGTTCCCTTAGGGCAAGGGGGAGAAAGGAGGAAATATTCAACTTCCCCATTTGAAGAATTCCTGATTTTCTCACAAGCAGTGGGGATAACCAAATCAATAGGCTGAGCCTTTGACCTTGGAGTTCACCTCTATGAAAGTTATTCCTGCAAAAGACAGGCTAAGCCTAACGTCACCCCCAGAGAACCTCTTCTGTTGTCAGAAGTGACCTCTCTCTTTCAGCCAGCTCAGCAGGTGAACTCAATGCTCTCCCTCCTATGTGGGATGTGACTCTCAGAGGTGTAAATCTCCCTGGCAACATGGGACAGAACACGAGGGATGAGTTGGGACCCAGCATCATGGGATTGAGAAAGTCTTCTTGACCAAAAGGGAAAGAGAGAAATGAGACAAAATAAAGTTTCAGTGACAAAGATTTCAAACAGAGTTGAGAGGTTATCTTGGAGGTTATTCTTATGTACTATATAGATAACCCTTTTTAGTTTATGGTGTATTGGAGTGGCTGGAGGGAAGTATATGACCTGTTGAGATGTATTACAGCAGCCTTGATTCTTGAAGATCATTATAACAACATAGTTTTACAGTGTGACTGTGTGGTTGTGAAAACCTGTGTGTAATGCTCCTTTTATCCAGGGTATTGGCAGATGAGGAAAAAAATATGGATAAAAAAATAAATAAATAATGGGGGGGTAAGGGTTAAAATAAATTGGGTAGATGGAAATACTAATGGTCAATGAGAAGGAGGGGAAAGGAGTATGGGATATACGAGTTTTTCTTTTTTATCTCTTTTTCTGGAGTAATGCAAGTATTCTAAAAATGATCATGGTGATAAATACACAAGTATGTGATGATATTGTGAGCCATTGATTGTACACCATGTATGGATTGTATGCGTCTAAAGATCTGTCAGTGAAAAAAAAAATACTCTTATAACCTGGTTCTTGTACCACCAATTCTATGTTCATGTCCAGCACAAATTCAGGTTACAGTGTCAGTTAAAATCTCCGAACTTAATAACCATCAAGTTGGTCAGTCTTCGTTTTTTAAAACTAAGAAGAAAGTTCTCTACAAAGAGTATTTTAAAAGAACATATACAGTAAAGCATTTTGACATGAAAAGAACCTTAAAATCCAGAGTTCTTCACATTGTTCAGAGTGCTTTCACACAACCTTCTCTGGTAAGTACTGTTATCCTATCCCAAAATGTTAAGACATGAGGCTCGGGGAAGTAGAGCACCTTGCCCAAGATCATACAACTGGTAAGTTCTGGACCAAACCTCTGACTTCAGGTTCTGAGTCAGTGCTCTTTCTACTCTGCCATATTGTACTTCCACATTGCCTCCACATGTATATAGCAATGAGAATGTTTTGGCAGTTGACTGAATCATATTACTATGATGACAACTGCCATTTATTAAGCATTTGCTTTATATTATATAGTTATATGCACTTTACATATACCACAAACGTATGATAAATTAATATGGAAAGTACACAGCATAGAATTTGGTAGTTTTCATAAACAGCAATGATTATTCTTACTTCTAATCTATATAAATCTGTAATCTACGCATATTATCACCATGTGTCAGTAAGGAAACTGACATTCAGAGACGTTAGATAAAACACCCTACTGGTGACATGACTAGAAAGTGTGAGACTAACTCCAGGGCCCCCATACCACTGAGCATTTCTATGATGCTTAAAGTTACAGAATGCACATAAAAAAAACAAGAAATAATTTATTAAAAAATAATGAAAGGAATTCTTCCTGTTACCGTGATAGGCCAAGCAGGCAAAGGCTGTAAAAAATTAGACTCGTAAGGGTAGTCCACCATTGCCAGATTCACCCAGGTTTCCGAGATCCAATCTTTCAAACTCTGGATGTCTTGAGAATCTGTTAATGGGCTGCATAAGTGAAGAGCCTCAGAAAGCCACTGCAAACCACTTCCTGAGAACAGAACCACAGTATTTAAATTTAGTTCTTCCAAAAAAGCACTTCCAAAAAGTCAACATAAGGCCTTACAGATCAGTTATTCTTCACTTACTTTTTTAGGAAAAAATAATCTACAATACCATTTTTCCAAGAAACTTTTTCAATATTGAATAAAATATTTTTAGAGCAACTTACCAGAATTAATATTTTTAATTATTCCCCCTTTTAAGACAGTATTTTCAACTGTAATTTTAAAAATATGGGTATCCAAAATATATAAAAAGCTACAAATCAATAAGCAAAAGGCAGACAACACTATAGAAAAATAGGCAAAATAACAGGCACTTCACAAAAGATGATAATATCCAAATGGCCAACTAACACATGAAAAAGTGCTCAACTTCTTCACTCATGAGGCAAATGCAAATTTAAATCACAAATCACAGCACTTCATAACCACCAGATTGGCTGAAATGAAAAAGGCTAATGTTGGTGAGGATATAGAGCAACCACCTGCTTTCCAATTTGAGTTACCAAAAAGTTCAAGAACAGGCAAAATTAATCTATAGTTCTAGAACTGAGGATAGTGATTACCCTGGGAGGTGCAGAGGAGTGAATGGGAAGGGCAGAAGAAGATTTCTGAGATGCTGGCAATGCTCTCTTTCTTGATCTGGATGCTGGTTATACTAAGTATTCACTTTGTAAAAATTTATCAAGCCACACATTTTGATCCCTATACTTCTCTGTGATGCTTTAACAAAAAGTTTATTTAAAAATGGAAGGCTGCCAAATATGGAAACAACCCAAATGTTCATCAACAGATAAACGGATAAAAAAAAAATTGGTATATACAGACAATGGAATATTATTCAGCAGAAAGAAAGAATGAAGTCCTGAAGCATGTGACAATATGGATGAAACTTAAGGACATTATGTTAAGTGAAACTAGTCAGACACAAAAGGAAAAATATTGTATGATCTCACTGATATGAACTAATTATAATATGCAAACTCACAAACATAAAATGCAGAATATAGGTTATCAGGATATAAAATAAAGTTCAAGAGTGGTTCAGTGGTAGAATGCTCTCCTTCTATGCGAGAGACTCGGGTTTGATCCCGGGACAAAGCACCCAGAAAAAAAAAAAAGAGGCTGAAGAAGGGGGAGCATTTGCTTAAAACGTGTAGAAGTTTAACTAGGTTAAACTCAAACCTTTGGATATGGATAGAGGTGACAGTAGCACGTTATTGTGAGAATAATTAACAGTACTGAATGGCATGTGAATGTGGTGGAGAGGGAAAACTGAGTCATATATGTTACCAGAAACAAAAGTTAGAGGTTAAAACTTGGGAATGTATATAACACAGTGAATCTTGTGGTGAACAGTGATTGTAATAAACTGTACAAATATTAAAAAGTTCTTTCATGAACTAGTAAAAATGTATGACACTATTACAAGTCATTATTATTATCAATAATAGAGGGGTATATGGGGAGAAATGTACCTATTGCAAACCACAGATTATAATTAACAATAATTGTGTTAGTTTGAAGCTCTTACGTATGGTGTTCTTTTAAACCAAAAAGCCATGTTCTTTTAATTCAATCTTGCGGGGGTAGACCTATTTACCGGGTGGGAACTCTTGATTAAATTGTTTCCATGAAGATGTGGCCCTCCAAATTGTGGGTGGGAGATTTTGATTAGGTTATTCTCATGGAGATGGGACACTGCTCATTCAAACTGGGTTTTAATTAGTTTACTGGAGTCCTTAAAAGAGCTCATGGAGAGAGAACTCAAAGCTGACATAGATGGCAGAGAGATAAAACCAAGAGACACAAACATTTGGAGATGTAGAGGGAAGGCACCCAGGGAAATGCCAGGAGCTGAAAGAGTTGTTTGAAACCAGAAACTGGGAAAGAAGGACAACAGATATTGCCATGTGTCTTCCTATGTGCAGAGAAACTCAGACACATTAGCCTTTCTTGAGTGAAGGTATCCTCTTGTTGATGCCTTAATTTGGATATTTTCATGGGCTTAGAATTGTAAATGTGTAACCTAATAAATTCTCTTTGTAAAAGCCAATCTAGACTTCTGGAGAAGATGGCGGCTTAGTAAGACGCGCGGATCTTAGTTCCTCCTCCAGAACAGCTACTAGTGGAGTAGAAACGATACAGAACAGCTCCCAGAGCCACGACAGAGATCAAAAAGACAGCGTACCCCATCCTGGAACGGCTGACTGGTTGAGAGAACCCGCTCCGGTGAGATCGCCGAGGGGCGCGGGCTTCACCGGGCGGGGTTGCAAGTGACCGGAGTTCCTCCCACCCCCCTTCCTGGGCCGGCTGGGAGAATTCGACAGGTGGTCCCCTCAAGCCGCGGCAGCTGGCGCCCACACCAAGTGTGGCCCCCGACCAACTGAGAGAATTGGATCAGAAATCCCCAGGCCGCGGAGAACGGTGACGGGGGGGGGAGGCCCTTCCAAACATGTGACTCCCCGGGAACGGTGCACTCTCCCGGGCGGGAAGCGGCGGCTGGCGCCCTCCCGCCACGCTTGGCGCCCTGGGCTGACTAGGAAATTCGGACGGGCGCTCTCCTGGGCTGCGGCTGCCGGCGACCCTCCCCGCGTTCGGACCCCGGGCTGGCTGGCACTCTTCCAAGCCGCTTCGACTGGCGAACCTCCCCGACGGCAAGAGTTTTCCAAAGTTAAAGGACCCACAGCACCTTATACCGGTGGGACCCGCAGACAAACGTGTGCCACGAGCGCCACCTACTGGGCAGGATAAGAAAAATAGAACCCAGAGATTTCACAGAAAAATCTTCCAAACTGTTGGGTCCAAAACCCAGGGAAATCTGACTAAATGCCCAGATGCCAGCAGAAGATAACGGATCACGCTCAAAAAATTGAAAATATGGCCCAGTCAAAGGAACAAACCAATAGTTCAAATGAGATACAGGAGCTGAGACAACTAATGCTGAATATACGAACAGAAATGGAAAACCTCTTCAAAAACGAAATCGATAAATTGAGGGAGGACATGAAGAAGACATGGGCTGAACAAAAAGAAGAAATAGAAAAACTGAAAAAACAAATCACAGAACTTATGGAAGTGAAGGATAAAGTAGAAAAGATGGAAAAAACAATGGATACCTACAATGATAGATTTAAAGAGACAGAAGATAGAATTAGTGATTTGGAGGATGGAACATCTGAATTCCAAAAAGAAACAGAAACTACCGGGAAAAGAATGGAAAAATTTGAACAGGGTATCAGGGAACTCAAGGACAATATGAAGCGCACAAATATACGTGTTGTGGGTGTCCCAGAAGGAGAAGAGAAGGGAAAAGGAGGAGAAAAATGAATGGAAGAAATTATCACTGAAAATTTCCCAACTCTTATGAAAGACCTAAAATTACAGATCCAAGAAGTGCAGCGCACCCCAAAGAGATTAGACCCAAATAGGCGTTCTCCAAGACACTTACTAGTTAGAATGTCAGAGGTCAAAGAGAAAGAGAGGATCTTGAAAGCAGCAAGAGAAAAACAATCCATCACATACAAGGGAAACCCAATAAGACTATGTGTAGATTTCTCAGCAGAAACCATGGAGGCTAGAAGACAGTGGGATGATATATTTAAATTACTAAAAGAGAAAAACTGCCAACCAAGACTGCTATATCCAGCAAAATTATCCTTCAAAAATGAGGGAGAAATTAAAACATTCTCAGACAAAAAGTCACTGAAAGAATTCGTGACCAAGAGACCAGCTCTGCAAGAAATACTAAAGGGAGCACTAGAGTCAGAAATGAAAAGACAGAAGAGAGAGGTATGGAGAAGAGTGTAGAAAGAAGGAAAGTCAGATATGATATATATAATACAAAAGGCAAAATGGTAGAGGAAAATATTATCCAAACAGTAATAACACTAAATGTTAATGGACTGAATTCCCCAATCAAAAGACATAGATTGGCAGAATGGATTAAAAAACAGGATCCTTCTATATGCTGTCTACAGGAAACACATCTTAGACCCAAAGATAAACATAGGTTGAAAGTGAAAGGTTGGGAAAAGATATTTCATGCAAATAACAACCAGAAAAGAGCAGGAGTGGCTATACTAATATCCAACAAGCGAGACTTCAAATGTAAAACAGTTAAAAGAGACAAAGAAGGACACTATATACTAATAAAAGGAACAATTAAACAAGAAGACATACCAATCATAAATATTTATGCACCGAACCAGAATGCCCCAAAATACGTGAGGAATACACCGCAAACACTGAAAAGGGAAATAGACACAAATATCATAATAGTTGGAGACTTCAATTCCCCACTCTCATCAATGGACAGAACATCTAGACAGAGGATCAATAAAGAAATAGAGAATCTGAATATTACTATAAATGAGCTAGACTTAACAGACATTTATAGGACATTACATCCCACAACAGCAGGATACACCTTTTTCTCAAGTGCTCATGGATCATTCTCAAAGACAGACCATATGCTGGGTCACAAAGCAAGTCTTAACAAATTTAAAAAGATTGAAATCATACACAACACTTTCTCGGATCATAAAGGAATGAAGTTGGAAATCAATAATAGGCAGAGTGCCAGAAAATTCACAAATATGTGGAGGCTCAACAACACACTCTTAAACAACGAGTGGGTCAAAGAAGAAATTGCAAGAGAAATTAGTAAATACCTCGAGGCAAATGAAAATGAAAACACAACATATCAAAACTTATGGGATGCAGCAAAGGCAGTGCTAAGAGGGAAATTTATTGCCCTAAATGCCTATATCAGAAAAGAAGAAAAGGCAAAAATGCAGGAATTAACTGTTCACTTGGAAGAACTGGAGAAAGAACAGCAAACTAATCCCAAAGCAAGCAAAAGGAAAGAAATAACAAAGATCAGAGCAGAAATAAATGAAATTGAAAACATGAAAACAATAGAGAAAATCAATAAGACCAGAAGTTGGTTCTATGAGAAAATCAGTAAGATTGATGGGCCCTTATCAAAATTGACAAAAAGAAGAAGAGAGAGGATGCAAATAAATAAGATCAGAAATGGAAGAGGAGACATAACTACTGACCTCACAGAAATAAAGGAGGTAATAACAGGATACTATGAACAACTTTACGCTAATAAATACAACAATCTAGATGAAATGGACGGGTTCCTGGAAAGACGTGAACAACCAACTTTGACTCAAGAAGAAATAGATGACCTCAACAAACCAATCACAAGTAAAGAAACTGAATTAGTCATTCAAAAGCTTCCTAAAAAGAAAAGTCCAGGACCAGATGGCTTCACATGTGAATTCTACCAAACATTCCAGAAAGAATTAGTACCAACTCTCCTCAAACTCTTCAAAAAAATCGAAGTAGAGGGAAAACTACCTAATTCATTCTATGAAGCCAACATCACCCTCATACCAAAACCAGGCAAAGATATTACAAAAAAAGAAAACTACAGACCAATCTCTCTAATGAATATAGATGCAAAAATCCTCAATAAAATTCTAGCAAATTGTATCCAACAACACATTAAAAGAATTATACATCATGACCAAGTAGGATTCATCCAAGGTATGCAAGGATGGTTCAACATAAGAAAATCAATTAATGTAATACACCATATCAACAAATCAAAGCAGAAAAATCACATGATCATCTCAATTGATGCAGAGAAGGCATCTGACAAGATTCAACATCCTTTCCTGTTGAAAACACTTCAAAAGATAGGAATACAAGGGAACTTCCATAAAATGATAGAGGGAATATATGAAAAACCCACAGCTAATATCATCCTCAATGGGGAAAAATTGAAAACTTTCCCCCTAAGATCAGGAACAAGACAAGGATGTCCACTATCACCACTATTATTCAACATTGTGTTGGAGGTTCTAGCCAGAGTAATTAGACAAGAAAAAGAAATACAAGGCATCAAAATAGGAAAGGAAGAAGTAAAACTATCACTGTTTGCAGACGATATGATACTATATGTCGAAAACCCAGAAAAATCCACAACAAAACTACTAGAGCTAATAAATGAGTACAGCAAAGTAGCAGGTTACAAGATCAACATTCAAAAATCTGTAGCATTTCTATACACTAGTAATGAACAAGCAGAGGGGGAAATCAAGAAACGAATCCCATTTACAATTGCAACTAAAAGAATAAAATACCTAAGAATAAATTTAACTAAAGAGACAAAAAACCTATATAAAGAAAACTACAAAAAACTGTTAAAAGAAATCACAGAAGACCTAAATAGATGGAAGGGCATACCGTGTTCATGGATTGGAAGACTAAATATAGTTAAGATGTCAATCCTACCTAAATTGATTTACAGATTCAATGCAATATCAATCAAAATCCCAACAACTTATTTTTCAGAAATAGAAAAACCAATAAGCAAATTTATCTGGAAGGGCAGGGTACCCCGAATTGCTAAAAACATCTTGAGGAAAAAAAACGAAGCTGGAGGTCTCACGCTGCCTGACTTTAAGGCATATTATGAAGCCACAGTGGTCAAAACAGCATGGTATTGGCATAAAGATAGATATATCGATCAATGGAATCGAATAGAGTGCTCAGATATAGACCCTCTCATCTATGGACATTTGATCTTTGATAAGGCAGTCAAGCCAACTCACCTGGGACAGAACAGTCTCTTCAATAAATGGTGCCTAGAGAACTGGATATCCATATGCAAAAGAATGAAAGAAGACCCATATCTCACACCCTATACAAAAGTTAACTCAAAATGGATCAAAGATCTAAACATTAGGTCTAAGACCATAAAACAGTTAGAGGAAAATGTTGGGAGATATCTTATGAATCTTACAACTGGAGGCAGTTTTATGGACCTTAAACCTAAAGCAAGAACACTGAAGAAGGAAAAAAACAAATGGGAGCTCCTCAAAATTAAACACTTTTGTGCATCAAAGAACTTCATCAAGAAAGTAGAAAGACAACCTACACAATGGGAGACAAATTTGGAAATGATATATCAGATAAAGGTCTAGTATCCAGAATTTATAAAGAGATTGTTCAACTCAACAACAAAAAGACAGCCAACACAATTACAAAATGGGAAAAAGACTTGAACAGACACCTATCAGAAGAGGAAATACAAATGGCCAAAAGGCACATGAAGAGATGCTCAATGTCCCTGGCCATTAGAGAAATGCAAATCAAAACCACAATGAGATATCATCTCACCCCCACCAGAATGGCCATTATCAACAAAACAGAAAATGACAAGTGCTGGAGAGGATGCGGAGAAAGAGGCACACTTATCCACTGTTGGTGGGAATGTCAAATGGTGCAACCACTGTGGAAGGCAGTTTGGCGGTTCCTCAAAAAGCTGAATATAGAATTGCCGTACGACGCAGCAATACCATTGCTGGGAATCTACTCAAAGGACTTAAGGGCAAAGACACAGACATTTGTACACCAATGTTTATAGCAGCGTTATTTACAATTGCAAAGAGACGGAAATAGCCAAAATCTCCATCAACAGATGAGTGGCTAAACAAACTGTGGTATATACATACGATGGAATATTATACAGCTTTAAGACAGGATAAACTTATGAAGCATGTAATAACATGGATGGACCATCAAGAACATTATGCTGAGTGAGTCTAGCCAAAAACTAAAGGACAAATACTGTATAGTCCCACTGATGTGAACCGACATTCGAGAATAAACTTGGAATATGTCATTGGTAACAGAGTCCAGCAGGAGTTAGAAACAGGGTAAGATAATGGGTAATTGGAGCTGAAGGGATACAGACTGTGCAACAGGACTAGATACAAAAACTCAGAAATGGACAGCACAATAATACCTAATTGTAAAGTAATCATGTTAAAACACTAAATGAAGCTGCAAAAAAAAAAAGCCAATCGATTTCTGATATATTACATTTCAGCTGCTTAAGCAAACCAAAACAGTAATATTTTAATATTCTTTCATCAACAGTAACAAACATATCACAATAATTCTGTGGGCCAATAACAGGGAAAGATAAGGGGTATGGGAGTATATGGGTTTTCTTTTTTATTTTTATGTCTTTTCTGGAATAATAAAAATGTTCTAAAATTGATCATGGGGATGTATGCACAACTATGTGATGATATTGTGAGCCACTGATTATATACTTCAGATGGTTTGTATGGTTTTTGAATATATCTTAAAATTACATTTAAAAAGAAAAGAAAAAAAGGTAAGTGTTGAATTTAACAAGTAAAGATAAAATCTGAATCGACTCCATCCTCCTGATTAAAACTTACCTGTAGTTGCAAGTTGATTAATGGCATCCCAGGACCTGCGGATGCTCTTTGAACAATTTGGGCCACTTTTCTTAAAATCTGTAGTTACAATCTCCATAAATACACCACAAGGCACCAAAGTGTCAAACTGCCAGATGGGGGCAGAGGCTGCAAGAGCTCTAAATGATAAGGAAAACAAGGATGGAGAAAAGAAAAATAAATGTATATATAATGCAATTAATCCAAGTTCTAAAATTGAAACTGAGATTGTACAAAATGATGAGAAAATTACATAGAGTTTGATGAGATAGCAACTAGATATTTTAGTACAATAGAGTGGAAAATATTTTATTACCCAAAATGAATCTAATTTGCCTTATCATTAAGAAGTGCTCACAACCAACATAATGCACTTACCCAACCACTACATGAGGATATTTCATCCTGAGCCAGGCTGCAAGCATGCCACCATAAGAGCCCCCTATTGCAATGACCGGTTGATTTTCAGCTCCTGGGATTGTTTGTTTCAAATGTCTGATTAACTCTGCAAAATCAGCCAGAGCTTGTTCTGATGTCAGAAAATTCAAATGTCTGGAACTCTAAAGAAAAATAACAAAGAAAATGGATATAAATATGGCATAATAGCAGCTTAAGCACAGCAGATCCAGAGAAGAGCCAAAGTCAGATAAGCTTTTCATCAAATAGAATTTCTAGACAATTGAGCTGAAACACCCAGTCAAAGCAATAGCAGTATTAAATAAACAGCTCCTGGAAAGTCTGTGGAAAAATATAATGTATTTTGCACTTAAATATAAATTTCTACTAATTACTATATATTAAAGACCTTGCTGAAGTTGTAAAAGCAACAGAAACAAATTATAAATAATATGTCACAACAAATGCAATGGAATGCAAACAAAGTGTAATAGACAACTGCTGGACTCGATCAAGATGGTGGCTTATGAGGTATGGGATTTAGTTCATTCTCTAGAGCATAGAGTAGATAGCCAGGAACAGTACAGAACAACTGCTGAGCCACACAGTGACCAGATACACAGTGTACCCCATCTGGATAAACTGGATCAACTGCAATCCCACCCATAACTGTGAGACCCTTAAGCCAAAGAAGCTGACACTCCTTCCCAACAGGCTGGTTTTCCAGGGGGGGAAGGAAAAAGACTTTACTAACAGCAAGGGGCTTAGCTCAACCAAGCTCCAATTGTGGAGTTAATTAACAAATTCTGACTACTAAAAATAGGCCCCTAGCTCAGCTGAACCTCTAGGAAAAGCTGAGGTTGCTGGTATTTGCCCTGGTGCAGAGGGGACGGGGCAGACGGAAAAAGAAAAAAAAAAAAAGAGGTTTTTTTTGGATCGGACAGCACAAAATTCTTGAAAGTGTCTGGGTCCTGAAAGAAAGGAGATACACAGAGCTACGTACCAACTTAAGCTCTTGATTGGCAAACCCAAGGAACAGGGGTCCTGCTCTGGAAAGGATTTGTTTTTTCTTTCATTTTTTGTTGCTGTGTTTCTACAGTTTGACTCCCCTTTGGATACAATTGCAAGGCTTCCTCAGCTCTAAATGTCCCAGGCAAGGGCAGAATTAAGCTTGTCTGAAACCTTGTCTGGAGGCTGTACCTTCTCCAGGACAAGGGTGTGATCCAGCTCAGGCTGAATTCCTTCCTCAAGGAATTCAGACCCCAGGGTCTGGAAAAGTGAAGCAATTAAAACCAGCCTACAACCTCTCCTCCATCTCAACCATGACCCCAGCAAGGAGAATCTGCTGAAGTTAAAGGTACCACATCACCTTATGCTGGTGGGACCGGCAGGCAGGCAAGCACTACATACTCGGCAGGATAGGAAAAACACAAAGTCTAGAGGCTTCATAGGAAAGTCTTTCAAACTGCTGGGTCTCCCGCTCTGGGAAAACAGACCCAGGTGAACCTTTCCTCCTGAGGAGGCCAGTTTGGTCTGGGTAAATCTGGCTGGGGTCTATAATACCTAAGTAGACCCTCCAAAGGAAAAAAAAAAAAAAAAGGACAAGAAACAAGAAAACAAGAACTGAAAAATTCTGATCTGTTAAAGAAAATTTAAGCTAGAGGTCCAGAATAAACTAAACTGAATGTCAAAGAACAGATAGACAACAAAGTCATCCAGAAAGAAAATCCTACGTTAAAGAAAAGTGAAAACAATCTTCAGAATAAATCAATTAAGGAAATTAAATGTCTAGGTGCCAGCAAAAAATAATGAATCATACTAGGAAAACTGAAGATATGGCCCAGTCAAAGCAACAAACCAACAATTCAATGAGATACAGGAGTTGAAACTATTAATTCAGGATGTTCAAACAGACAGGGAAAACCTCATCAAATATCAAATCAATTAATGAGAGAGGATATAAAGAAAGCAAGGGACGAAGAAAAAGAAGAAATTGAAAGTATGAAAAAACAAATCACAAAACTTATGGCAATGAAAGGCACAGCAGAAGAGATGAAAAAAACAATGGAAACCTACAATGTCAGATTTCAAGAAGCAAAAGATAGGATTGGTGAACTGGAGGGCGGAACATCTGAAATCTGACAAGCAAAAGAAAATATAGGGAAAAGAATGGAAAAATATGAGCAGGGACTCAGGAAACTGAAAGACAATATGAAGCACATGAATATACATGTTGTGGGTATGCCAGAAGGAGAAGAGAAGGGAAAAGGAAGAGAAAAACTAACGGAGAAAATTATCACTGAAAATGTCCCAACTCTTATGAAAGAGTTAAAATTTCAGATCCAAGAACTACAGTGTACACCAAACAGAACAGATCCAAATAGACATACTCTAAGACACTTACTTAATGTCAGATGTCAAAGAGAAAGAGAGAATTTTAAAAGCAGCAAGAGAAGAGCAATCCATCATGAGGGAAGCCCAAGAAGACTAAGCATAGATGTTTCAGCAGAAACCACGGAGGCAAGAAGACAATAGCATGATATATTTAAGATCCTAAAAGAGAAAAATTGCCAACCAAGAATTCTATATCCAGCAAAACTGTCCTTCAAAAATGAGGGGGAAATAAAACATTTTTAGGCAGAAAATCACTGAGGGAAACCAAGAGATTGGCTCTGTAAGAAATACTAAAGAAAGCGCTAGAGATAGATAGGACGACAGGAGAGAGAGGTGTGGAGAAGAGTGTAAAATGAAGACTATCAGTAAAGGTAAAAAGAGGAAAATTAGATATGACATATAAAATCCAAAAGGAAAAATGGTAGAAGAAAGTACTGCCCTTACAATAACAACACTAAATAGCTAATGGATTAAACTCCCCAATCAAAAGGCATAGACTGGCAGAATGGATTAAAAAACAGGACCCATCTATATGCTGTCTACAAGAGATGCATTTTTAGACTCAAGGATAAACACAGATTGAAAGTGAAAGGTTGGCAAAAGATATTTCTTGCAAGCAACAATCAGAAAAGAGCAGGAGTAGCTATACTAATATCTAGCAAATTAAACTTCAAATGTAAAACAATTAGAAGAGACAAAGAAGGACAGTACATATTAATAAAAGGAACAATTCAACAAGAAGACATAACAATCATTAATATTTATGCACTGAGCCAGAGTGCTCCAAAACAGATAAGGCAAACACTGAAAAGAGAAATAGACACATCTACCATAATAGTTGGAGATTTCAAGTCCCCGCTCTCATCAATGGACAGTACATCTAGAGAGAGGATCAATAAAGAAATAGAATTTGAATAAACGAACTAGATTTAACAGGCATTTATAGAACATCACACCCCACAATAGCAGGATACACCTTTTTCTCAAGTGCTCATGGATCATTCTCAAGGATAGACAGACCATATGCTAGGTCACAAAGCAAGTCTCAATATATTTAAAAAGATTGAAATCATACAAAGCACGTTCTCAGATCATAAAGGAATGAACTTGGAAATCAACATTAGGCAGAGGGCCAGAAAATTAAAAATTAAAAAATATATGGAGGCTCAACAACACTCTTAAACAGCCAGTGGGTCAAGGAAGAAATTACAAGAGAAATCAGTAAATATCTTGAGGAAAATGAAAATGAAAACACAACATATCAAAACTTCTGGGATGCAGCAAAGGCAGTGCTAAGAGGGAAATTTATTGCCCTAAACGCCTACATCAAAAAAGAAGAAAAAGCAAAAATTGAGGAATTAGCTGTTCACTTGGAAGAACTAGAGAAATAACAGCAAACTAACCCCAAAGCAAGCAAAAGGAAGGAAATAACAAAGATTAGAACAAAAACAAATGAAATTGAGAACATGAAAACAATTGAGAAAAATCAACAAAACCAGAAGTTATTTTTATTTTTAAATTTCTTAAAAAATATTACAAGAAACACATTCTTCACATATGATCATTCCATTCTTCATATATAATCAGTAATTCACAATATCATCACAAAGTTGCATATCATCATCATGATCATCTCTTAGAACATTTGCATCAATTAAAAAATAAAAAGACAAAAGAAAAATAAAATGAAAACAGAAAAAAATTATACATACTGTCCCCCTTACCCCTCTCTTTCATTGATCACTAGCATTTCAAACTAAATTTATTTTAACATTTGTTCCCCCTTTTATTTATTTGTATTCCAAATCTTCTACTCGTCTGTTGACAAGGAAGAGAAAAGGGGCATCAGACACAAGGTTTTCACAATCACACAGTCACACTGTGAAAGCTATATCACTACACCATCATCATCAAGAAACATGGCTACTGGAGCACAGCTCTACATTTTCAGGCAGTTCCCTCCAACCTCTCCATTATATCTTGGATAACAAGGTGATACCTACTTAATACATTAAGAATAACCTCCAGGACAACCTCTCAACTCTGCTTGGAATCTCTCAGCCATTGACACTTTGTCTCTTTCCCCTTTTGGTCAAGAAAGTTTTCTCAATCCTTTGATGTTGGCTTTCAGCTAATTCTAGAGTTTTTCTCAATCCCTTGATGCTGAGTCTCAGCTCATTCTAGGATTTCCGTCCTATGTTGCCAGGAAGGTCCAACACCCCTGGGAGTCATGTCCCACGTAGACAGGGGGAGGATGGTGAGTTTGCTTGTTGGGTTGGCTGGAGAGAGAGGCCACATCTGAGCAACAAAAGAGGTTCTCTTGGGGGTGACTGTTAGGCCTAATTTTAACTAGGCTTGACCTATCCTTTGTGGGGTTAAGTTTCATATGAACAAACCCCAAAACTGGGGGCTCAGCCTATAGCTTTGGTTGTCTGCACTGCTTGTGAGAATATCAAGAATTCAAATTGGGGAGGTTGAGTTTTCCCCCATTCTCACCATTCCCCAAAAGGGACAATGCAAATCTTTTCCACTCACTGATCATATCACTCTGGGATTCATCAGGGCATCAACTGGACAAACCAACAAAATCTCATGTCCTATACAAAGTTCCATGTACTTAAGGTGTTCAATCAACTATCTACATAAGTTATATTAGGAGATGCACTAGTCAAAGTATAGATTTTGTACCAAATAAACATTTTTTGCTTTAGTCTCACACATAAGTTGAAATTTTAAAATATTAATTACCATCTATTTTCAGCATCCTGCAATAATGACATTCCTTTGTTCTTCCTCATGCAAAAACATTTTTTTAATTTGTACATTTAGTCACTATCATTATACACTCTAGGCATTCCTAGATTATACCATTTCAATCTTTATTGTCTATCTTTCTTTGTGATTTCACTTATGCCCCCAGCCCTCCTCCCTCTATCATTCTCACATTCAGCTTCATTCAGTGTTTTAACATAATTGTATTAGTTAGGTAGTATTGTGTTGTCCATTTCTGAGTTTTTATATTCAGTCCTGTTGCACAATCTGTATCCCTTCAGCTCCAATTACTCAATATCGTACCCCATTTCTATCTCCTGATGGTCTTTGTTACCAATGAAATATTCCAAGTTTATTCACTAATGTCACTTCATATCAGTGAGACCATACAAGTATTTGTCCTTTTGTTTTTGGCTAATCTCACTCAGCATAATATCCTTAAGGCCAAGCCATTCTGTTACATACTTCATAACTTTATTCTGTCTTACAGCTGCATAATATTCCATCGTATGTAAATGCCACAGTTTGTTTAGCCAACCATCTGTTGATGGACATTTTGGCTGTTTGCATCTCTTGGTAATTGCAAATAATGCTGCTACAAACATTGGTGTGCAAATGTCCATTTGTGTCCTTGTCCTCATGTCCTTTGAGTAGAGACAGCATATAGATGGGTCCTGTTTTTTAATCCATTCTGCCAGTCTATGTCTTTTGACTGGGGAGTTTAATCCATTAACATTCAGTGTTATTACTGCATGGGTAGTACTTTCTTCTACCATTTTGCCTTTTGGATTATATACATCATATCTAATTTTCCTCCTTTTTACCTTTACTCAGTCTTCCTTTCTACACTCTTCTCCACACCTTTCTCTTCTGTCTTCATATGTGTCTCTAGTGCTCCCTTTAGTATTTCTTACAGAGTTGGTCTCCTGGTCACAAATTCTCTCAGTGATTTTTTGTTTGAAAATGTTTTAATTTCTCCCTCATTTTTGAAGGACAATTTTGCTGGATATAGAATTCTTGGATGGCAGTTTTCCTCTTTTAATAATTTAAATATATCATCCCACTGTCTTCTTACCTCCATGGTTTCTGCTGAGAGCTCTACGCATAGTCTTATTGGGCTTCCCTTGTATGTGATGGATTGCTTTTCTCTTGCTGCTTTCAAGATTCTCTCTTTCTCTTTGACCTCTGACATTCTGATTAGTAAATGTCTTGGAGTATGTCTATTTGGATCTATTCTCTTTGGGGTACGCTGCACTTCTTGGATCTGTAATTTTAAGTCTTTCATAAGAGTTGGGAAATTTTCAGTGATAATTTCCTCCATTAGTTTTTCTCCTCCTTTTCCCTTCTCTTCTCCTTCTGGGATACCCATAACACCTATATTCGTGTGCTTCATATTGTCTTTCAATTCCCTGAGTCCCTGCTCATATTTTTCAATTTTTTTCTCTATATTTTCTTTTTCTTGCTGGATTTCAGATGTTCCATCCTCCAGTTCACTAATCCTATGTTCTGTCTCTCGAAATCTACCATTGTAGGTTTCCATTGTTTTTTTCATCTCTTCTACCTTGCCTTTCATTCCCATAAGTTTTGTGATTTGTTTTTTCAGACTTTTTATTTCTTCTTATTGTTCATTCCTTGCCTTCTTTATATCCTCCCTTAATTCACTGATTTGGTTTTTGATGAGGGTTTCCATGTCTGTTCGTATATTCTGAATTAAATGTTTCAGCTCCTGTATGTCATTTGAATTGTTGGTTTGTTCCTTTGACTGGGCCATATCTTCAATTTTCCTAGTGTGATTTATTATTTTTTGCTGGCATCTAGGCATTTAATTACCTTAATTAGTTTATTCTGGAGATTGTTTTCACTTCTTTTACCTAGGATTTTCTTGCTGGATGAATTTGTTGTCTATCTGTTCTTTGACATTCAGTTTAGCTTTATCTGGACGTCTAGCTTAAGTTTCATTTAACAGAGGAGAATTATTAAGTTCTTTTTTTCTTGTTTCTTGCCCTGCTTGTATGGTGCTTCCTCCCCACCCCCACCCTTAGGAGGGTCTACTTAGGTATTATAGTCCCCAGCCAGATTTTCCCAGACCAAACTGGCCTTCTATCAGGAGGAAAGAGTCACCTGCATCGGTTTTCCCTGAGGGTGAAACCCAGCAGGTTGAAAGACTTTCCTGTGAAGTCCCTGGACTCTGTTTTTCTTATCCTGCCCAGTAGGTGCTTGTCTGCCTGCAGGTCCCACCAGCATAACATGATGTGGTATCTTTAACTTTGGCAGACTCTCCCTGCTGGGGGCATGATGGAGACAGAGGAGGGGTTGTAGGCTGGCTTTAATGGCTTCAAATTACCACGCGCTGGGGTCTGAATTCCTTGAGGAAGGGATTCCACCTGAGTTGGGCTTCACCCCTTCCCTGGGGAAGGCATAGGCTCCAGACAAGCCCTCAAACGAGCTTGTTTCTGTATATGCCTGGGACAGTTGCAGCCTGAGAAGCCCTGCCGCTGTATCCAAAATCAGTCAAGTCTTTGTAGAAACACAGCCACAAATACCTCTCTCTTTTTTTTTTTTCCTTTTTCTTTTTCCATCAGCCCTGCCCCCTTGGCACTGGGGCAAAAATGAGCAACCTCTGCTTTGACCAGGTTCACCTGAGCTGGGGGCCTACTTTTAGTAGTCAGAATTTGGTAATTAATTCCACAATTGGCGCTTGGTTGTGCTCAGCCCCTGCTGCTGGTCAAGTCCTTTCCTTTCCCCTCTGGGAAGCAGCCTGTGGGGGAGGGGCGCCGGCCATCATGGCTTGGTCACAGTTCTGGGGGGGCTCGCAGCTGGTCCAGAGTGGGGTACACTGTGTATCCATTCACTGACATGGCCCCAGGAGCTGTTCTGTACTGTTTCTAGTTATTCAGTAGTTGTTCAATAGGATGAACTAAAACACACACATTGCTAAGCTGCCATCTTGGCCCGGAAGTCACCAGAAGTTATTTTTTTGAGAAAATCAATAAGATTGATGGACCTTTAGCAAGACTGACAAAAAGAAGAAGAGAGAGGATGCAAATAAATAAAATCAGAAATGGAAGAGGAGACATAACCACTCTGCAGAAATAAAGGAAGTAATAAGAGGATACAGTTCTAGTTTGCTAGCTGCTGGAATGCAATATACCAAAAATGGAATGGCTTCTAAAAAAGGGAATTTATTCAGTTGCTAGTTTACAGTTCCAAGGCTGAGAAAATGTCCCAATAAAACAAGTCTATAGAACTGCTCAATCTAAGGCATCCAGGGAAAGATATCTTGGTTCAAGAAGGCCGATGAAGTTCAGGGTTTCTCTCTCAAGTGAGAGGGCACATGGCGAACATAGTCACAGTTTCTCTCTCATCTGGAAAGGCACATGGTGAACACGGTCAGGGTTCCTCTCTCATCTGGAAGGGCACATGGCGAACACAGCATCTTCTGCTAGCTTCTTCTTCTGTTTCATGAAGCTCCCTGGGAGACATTTTCCTTCTTCATCTCCAAAGGTCACTGGCTGGTGGACGCTGCTTCTCGTGGCTATGTCATTCTGCTCTTCTTTCTCTGAATCTCGTTCATTCTCCAAAATGTTTGCTCTTTTATAGGACTCCAGGAACTTATCAAGACCCACCAAAATGGGTGGAGACGTGTCATTACCTAATCCAGTTTAACAACCACTCTTGATTAAATCACATCTCCAGGGAGATGATCTGAATACAGTTTCAAACATACAGTATTGGACAGGGATTATTCTGCCTTTACAAAATGGGATTTTGATTAAAACATGGCTTTTCTAGGGGACATACATCCTTTCAAACCAGCACAGATACTATGAAGAACTTTATGTTAATAAACTGGACATCGTAGATGAAATGGACAACTTCCTAGAAATGCATGAAGAATCAACAATGACTCAAGAAGAAAGAGATGACCTCAACAAACCAATCAGAAGAAAGTGAATCAGTCATTAAGAAGCTCCCCCAAAAGAAAAGTCCAGAACCAGATGGCTTCACATGTGAATTCTATCAAACATTTAAGAAAGAATTAGTACGAATCCTGCTCAAACACTTCAAAAAAAATTGAAGAGGAGGGAAGGCTACCTAACTCATTCTATGAAGCGAATATCAACCTCATACAAAAGCCAGACAAAGGATACTGAAGAAAAGAAAATTATAGACCACTTTCTCTTATGAACAGAGATGCAAAAGTCCTCAACAAAATTCCTGCAATTCAATTCCAGCACCACATTAAAAAAATTATACACCATGATCCAGTAGGGTTCATCACAGGTATGCAAGGATGGTTCAACATAAGAAAATCAATCAATGTGATATATCATATCAACAAGTCAAAGCAGAAAAACCACATGATCATCTCAGTTGATGCCAAAAAATGCATTAGACAAAATTTAACATCTTTTCTTGTTGAAAACACTTCAAACGATATGAATAGAAGGGAACTTCCTCAACATGATAAAGGGAATGCATGAAAAACCCACAACTAACATCATCCTCAATGGGGAGAGACTGAAATCTTTCCCCCTAAGATCAGGAACAAGACAAGGATGTCCACTGTCACCACTTTTATTCAACATTGTGTTACAAGTTCTAGCCAGAACAATTAGGCAAGAAAAAGAAATACAAGGCATCCAGATTGGAAAGAAAGAAGTAAAACTCACTGCTTGCAGATGATATGATACTATATGTCAGAAACCCTGAAAAATCCACAGCAAAACTACTGGAGCTAATAAATCAGTATAGCAAACTGGCAGGTTACAAGAGCAACACTCAAAAATCTGTAGTGTTTCTATACACTAGTAATGAGCAATCTGAGGGGGAAATCAAGAAAAAAATTCCATTTACAATTGCAACAAAAAGAATACAATATTTAGTATATAAGGATATAAAAGACCTATACAAAGAAATCAATAAGAAATTGCTAAAAGAAATCACAGAAGACCTAAATAAGTGGAAGGGCATACCATGTTCATGCACTGGAAGACTAAATATAGTTAAGATGTCAATTCTACCTAAATTGATTTATAAATTCAATGCAATACCAATTAAAATCCCAACAACTTACTTTTCAGAAATAGGAAATGAATAACCAAATTTATCTGGAAAGGCAGGGTGCCCTGGATAGCTAAAAATATCCTCAGAAAGAAAAATGAAGTTGAAGGTCTCACACTACCTGACTTTAAGGCGTATTATGAAGCTACGGTGGTCAAAACAGCATGGTACTGGCATAAAGATAGATATACTGACCAATGGAATCGAACAGAGGGTTCAGATTTAGACCCTCTCATCTATGATCTTTGATAAGGCAGTCAAGCCAACTCACCTCGGTCAGAACAGTCTCTTCAATAAATGGTGCCTAGAGGACTGGATATCCACGTGCAAAAGAATGAAAGAGGATCCATATCTCACACCCTATACAAAAATTAATGGATCAAAGACCTAAACATTAGATCTAAGACCATAAAACTTTTAGAAGAAAATGTAGGGAAATATTTTACAAATCTTATAATAGGAGGCGGTTTCCTAGATCTTACACCCAAAGCTCGAGCATTGAACAAAGAAACAGAGAAATGGGAACTCCTCAAAATTAAACACTTTTGTGCATCAAAGAACTTTGTCAAGAAAGTAAAAAGACAGCCCACACAATGGGAGACAATATGTGGAGACAATATATCAGATAAGGGTCTAGTATCCAGAATATATTAAGAGATTGTTCAACTCAACAACAAAAAGGTGAACAACCCAATTACAAAATGGGCAAAAGACATGAAGAGACACTTCTCAGAAGAGGAAATACAAATGGCCAAAAGGTACATGAAAAGATGTTCAATTTCCCTGGATATTAGGGAAATGCAAATCAAAACCACAATTAGATATCATCTCACACCTACCAGAATGGCCATTATCAATAAAAGAGAAAATGACAAGTACTGTAGAGGATGTGCAGAAAGATGCACCCTTATTCACTGTTGGTGGGAATGTCAAATGGTACAACCACTGTGGAAGGCAGTTTGGCGATTCCTCAGGAAGCTAAGTATAGAACTGCCATATTATCCAGCAATACCATTGCTAGGTATCTATTCAGAGGACATGAGGGCAAGGACACAAACAGAGATTTGCATACCAATGCTTGTGTCAGCATTATTTACAATTGCCAAGAGATGGAATCAGCCCGTGTCCATTCACAGACGAGTGTCTAAACAAGCTGCTGTATATACATACAATGGAATATTACACAGCTGTAAGACAGAATAAAGTCATGAAGCATGTAACAACATGGATGGACCTTGAGGACATTATGCTGAGTGAGATCAACCTGAAACAAAAGGACAAATACTATATGGTCTCACTGATATAAACTAACATTAATGAACGAACTTGGAGAACTTCAGTTAAGAACAGAGGCCATCAGGAGATAGAAATAGGGTAGATTTTGGGTAACTGGAGCTGAAGGGATAGATTGTGGCTGTAAAAATTCAGAAACGGCAAGCACAATACTACCTAATTGGAGCCCAATATTGTTAGTACACTCAATGAAGCTGAATGTGAGAATGACAGAGGGAGGAGGGCTAGGGGCACAAATGGAACCAGAAGGAAAAATAGACAATTGACTTCAACAGTGAATAAGGAAGTATTTGCAAAGTCCCCTTGAGGGAATGGCGAGAAAGGGGAAAAATTCAACTTTCCCATTTGGAGAATTCCTGATATTCAAACAAGCAGTGGGACAACCAAATCAAATGGCCAAGCCCTCAGTTTTAGGGTTTGTTCATATGAAACTTATCCCCTCAAAGGATAGACTAAGCCTACTTAAAATTAGGCCTAAGAGTCACCCCCAAAGAACCTCTTTTGCTGCTCAGATGTGGCCTCTCTCTCTCTCTCTCAGCCAACAAGCCAAGGAAACTCTCTGCCCTCCCCCTCTCTGTGTGGGACATGACTCAGGGATGTAAACCTCCCTGGCAACATGGGACAGAAATCGTAGAATGAGCTGGGACTCAGCATCAAGGGATTGAGAAAACCTTCTCGACTGAAAGGGGGAAGAGAGAAATGAGACAAAATAAAGTATCAGTGGCTGAGAGATTTCAAATAGAGCCAAAAGGTTATCCTGCAGGTTAGTCTCATACATTATATTGATATCCCCTTTTTAGTTTAAGGTGTATTAGAGAGGCTAGAGAGAAGTGGCTGAAACTGCAGAGTTGTGTTCCAGTAGCTATGTTTCTTGAAAGATGACTATAACAATATAGCTTTCGCAATGTGACTGTGTGATTGCGAAAAACTTCTGTCCGGTGCTCCTTTTTTCTATGGTATGGACAGATGAGTAAAAAATTGGATTAAAAATAAATAAATAATTGGGGGAACAAATGTTAAAATAAATTGATAGATGGAAATACTAGCGGTCAATGAGAAGGAGGGTTAAGGGGTATGTTATGTACGAGTTTTTCTCTTCTTTATTTCTTTTGCTGGAGTGATGCTATTGTTCAAAGAAATGATCATGGTGATGAATACACAACTATATGATGATATTGTGAGCCACTGATTGTATACCATGTATGGAATGTTTATGTGTCAAGAATGCTTGTGCTTGTACATTGTTTATCAAAAATGTTTTTAAAAAGTCAACTGCTATATTATTCTCATTTCATATCTTGATACATCTAAAATGTCTATCATAAAGGCAAAAGAAAACTAAATCCTAACGGAAAATTGAGATAAGAATCATCAGGGAAAATAAAACTCATCCTTTCATCAGAAAGATTATATATTATATTTGCGATATCAACAACTTAGAACAAACTGGCTTGCCTGCTATAAACAACTAAAAGTTGGAAGAAAAAAACATATGGAGCAACTATTTTTAGGTACTGGACAACAGGCAGCACAAGACTTTGATCCCTGAGAGATGAAACAATTGCAAATTAAGTCCATCATCATGTAGCTCTTTGCTCGGGGACACTGTCCATACTGTAGTGTACTGACACAGGTTAAACAGGATCCTGCTGAGCTGAGGAATCTAACAATGTATTTTCAAAATGTGTCCATAAATTCTTTATATTCTGCCTTTCAAAAGGTGAAGCCTAATTTCCCTCCCTTTGAGCTTGGACTGACTTAGTGACTTAAATGAGAATAATATATTATTATTCTCATTAAAAAGTTCTCATTAAAAAGTTAATAATATATTATTCTCTTAAATGAGAATAATATAGCAGTTGACTTTTTAATGAACAAAATGTGGCAGAAGGATTGGTGTGTGACTACCAAGGTTAAAGTCATAAAAAGCACTGCAGCTTCTACCTTGCTCTTTTGGATTGCCTGCTTTAAGAA
This sequence comes from Tamandua tetradactyla, assembly GCF_023851605.1. Classification (NCBI taxonomy): domain Eukaryota; kingdom Metazoa; phylum Chordata; class Mammalia; order Pilosa; family Myrmecophagidae; genus Tamandua; species Tamandua tetradactyla. Next base: position 61,789,867 of record NC_135334.1, on the reverse strand, counting down.
AAGCTTGCCACCATGTCATGAGGACACTCATGCAGGCCTTTGGAAAAGTCCAGGTGGAAAGGAACAGAGGCCCCTTGCCAACATCCAGCACCAGTATGTCACTCATCTGAGTGCACTTCCTTGGAAGTGGATCCCCCAACCCTAATCAAGTCTTCAGAAGACTGCACTGCCAGCTAACATCTTAATCTTATAAGAACCCTAAAGACAGAAGCACCCAACTAAGCACTCCGAACACAGAAACATGATAAATATTTTTATCACTGTTTTAAAGCATTAAGTTTTGAGGCAGTTTGTTATGCAGCTATAGATAAATAATACATCTTCGCATTATATTAGGCTATCCTCTGTTTAGTCTTTGTGCTTTAATCTCACTACCGTTTGATACTTCCCATCATTTGACACGTTCCTGCCTCACCCTGTTAGCATTTTTCCTCTTTTCTATGTATGTCGCCTACTCCTTTAGCCTTTCTCCTTAACAAGAATGTATGCTTTCTGACTTCTTACCTCTTTACTCACCATTGGCCACTACTTTTTATGTATAGCTGAGTGCAATTTTTTACAAATCCTCACATAATATTTGTAATATCCCTCATACTACCGACAAATTTTGTCAGTATGTGCAGGAAAAACAGCATTCAAAGAGTCCTTAGCTCTATTTTCCTGATCACGAGATTCAGGAGAGGGAGTCGTGTTCATATACTCAAAAGCTAACTGCTTCTCAATAATTTTAGGAGTTAACAACTACGATATTCAGATATTTATGCAACATAGTAAGCTAAAGGATACAGTTTTCTCTGCAGCCTGAAAAATATCAAATTGTTCTGCTTTTTATTTACAATTAAAGAACACTTTCTACGTGTTTATTTTATCCATAATATGAGATAATAAAACCTCTGGAAGTAAAAATAAAAATGCCTAGCCACTTACATCAGCAAGACAGTAAGTAAAAGGCTCCAAATGCCCATCTCTCCACACAGCCATCAAAAAAACAAGGAAAAATAGTCAAAACCAACATTCTCAGAACGCTGGAAAATAGCCAAAGGTTTACAGCAATAAAGCAAATGGTGAATGATGAAAAAGGCAACTTGTAAATGCTCCTGGTAATAAAGGAAATTTCTGATATATGATTAGCTGAATATATACTAAAGGAATAGAGACTCTGGAGATTTCACATGAAAAGGAATATGGTATTTGCAAAAATAGTTTGGAAAATCACTAAACAAATAGACTACTATCGCCTTCATTAATAATAATAAAAAGGAACAATCCCTGGGGGAAAAGGGGAAACTTGATTGCCAGAATTAACACATTAAAATAGTCAAATGTCCAGATATCAACCAACAAGTATAAGACGTACAAAAAATATGAATCGGTGGCCTATTCAAAGTAACAAAATAAAGCAACAGACTCCACCCCTGAGGAAGTTCAGACATTATAATTATAAATCAAAGACGTTAAGTAACCTGTCCTAAATATATCCAATGAGCTACGGCAGCTAACTTTCAACTGAGGTTCTTTCTTGTGTGGGAAGGCACAGGGTGGTCTCTGCTGGCCTTCTCTCCAGGTCTCTGGGCTCCAACAACTTTCCCCAGGGTGATTTCTTTCTGTATCTCCAAAGGCCTGGGCTGAGCTTGAGTGCTGAGATGACGTATGCTGAGCTGCTTGGGCTGTGCTACGTTGAACTCTCACAGCAGGCACACCTCTTAGCTGACTGCAGATGTAATTAGCAACAGATGAAGTTCACTATCATTGGCTCATGTCCACAGCAACAGAACTAGGTACCTTCACCTGGCCAAGTTGACAACTGAATCTAACTACCACAGATGGTTACCACTAAACCTGCCCTACAATAAATGATAAAAGGAGTGCTTCAAGTTGAACAAATAGGACACCAGATGTTAACTTGAAGCCATATGAAGACGCAAAGATTCCAGGTAAACGTAACTTCGAGGGTAAATACAAATGCCAGTATTGGTGAATTTCTAGTTTGTAATACTGCTCCTTATCTCATACATGATTTAAAATACAAACATATAAAATAACTATAAATCTATATTACCGGATACACAATTTTTAAGGATGTAACCTGTGATAAGAAAAACATAAAAGGTGTGGGGATAGGAGCATATAGGAGCATAGTTTGCATATGTTATTAAAGTTAAATTGGTATCAATTCAATTAGATTATTATAGATCTCAAATGTTAAATTTAAACCCCATAATAACTATGATGGAAGTATCTAACTATATATTAGTATATTATATATATAATAAATTTATATATATATAAAATAAATATAAAAGGAAATGAGAAGGGATTCAAAATAGTTCCGTATCAAAGAGCAACTAAATAGTGGGAAAAATGAGGGTCAGAAAAGGTATAATAAATACAAAAAACAAGTACTAACTCCAGCCTTATCAGTAATTAAATTAAATGCAAATGGATTAAACTTTGTAGTCAAAATGCAGAGATGGGCAGAATGGGTTAGTAGAATGGATAAAGCCAGATATAACTATATACTGTTAACAAAAGACTCATCTTGAATCCACAGACACAAATAAGTTTGAAGCAAAAGGATGAAAAAAAAATTTCATGCAGATAATAATCAAAAAAGACAAAATAGACGTACAAGAAAACACCATTAGTCATTAGAGAAATGCAAATCAAAATCATGAGACAGCAGTTCACACTCACCAGAATGCTTATTACTTAAAAAAAAAAGGAAAAAAAAAAACAGAAAGTAACAAGTGTTGACAAGGTTATGGAAAAATTAAAACACTAACTCACTGCTGGTGGGAATGTAAAATCGTGCAGCCACTATGGTAAACAGTTTAGCTGTTCCTAAAAAAGTTAAACATTAAATTCCCATATGACCTAGTGATTTTACTCCTGGGTTTTTATCCCAAAAGAACTGATAGGAGGTACACAGAAACCTGGATACCAATGTTCGTAGCAATATTATTCACAAAAGCTAAAATATAGAAACTACCTAAGAAGATGAATGTAATAAATAAAATATGGTATATACATACAGTGGAATATTATTCAACCATAAAAAGGAATGAATTTTTGCTATCTCTACAATATTGATGAATCTTGAAAACATTATGCAAAGTGAAATAAACCTGATACAAAAGAAAAGTATACTACAATTCCATTTATATGAAATATCTAGAATAAGCAAATTCACAGAAACAGTAAGTAGATTAGAGGTTACAAGAGGCTGGTATCGTTTAATGGGTACAGAGTTTCTTTTTGGGGTTATGATGGTTTTGAAGCTATATGTACCACAGAAAAAAACATGTTCTTAAATTTAATCCATTCCTGTGGGTGTGAACTCACTATATGTTAGACTGTTTGATGAGATTAATTCAGTGAAGAAGGTGTGGCCCACTTCAATCAAGGTGGGTCTTAATCCTGTTACCAGAGTCCCCTATAAACAGAGTAAAATTCAGACACAGAGAGAAAACAGCCACAAGAAGCAAGAGGCTAGATACTGACAGAACCTAGAAGAAAAGGGAGAGACTAGGAGATATCTTGCCATGTAACAGAGGAGCCAAGGATTGGCAGCAACAAGCCTCAGAATGCCACAGTCTTCAGGGAAAAAGTACCATCTTGATGATGACTTGATTTGGAATTTCTTTTAGCCTCAGAAGGATAAGCTCATAAATTCCAATTCTTAAACCCAATCCATTTTGTGCTATTTGCTTAAGTAGCCTAGGAAACTAAGACAGTGGTGATAAAAAAGTTTGGTAATGGATGGTGATGATGGTAGTACCACATTATCAATGTAATTAGTGCCACTGAACTGTATGTTTAAAAAGGGTTAAAATGGGAAATTGTATATTTTATATATGTTACAACAATAAATTTAAAAACAACAAGTAAACAAACAAAAAAACAGGCAGCCTAGAAAATGACTGGCTCAGGTTCTCCCATCTCAGAGTTCCCCAAAAGTATGGAATGAGTATTTTGGCACTATGTAAAATAATCTTAAGGCATACACAAACATTTTTAATATAATACTTAGGCTTTTACTATAATGTACATTAGGGAGACCTGGGTTTGAGTTCTGACCCATGTACCACACCCACAAAAAAATGTTGTGAACAAAATTCCCTATGATATACAGATCACATATCTGCCTCTGTGTGTGTGTATGTATAGATACAGAAATATATATACGTAAGGAGACATTAAAAAAAAAAGAAAAGAATAGATCAAGACTTGGCTTTACAAATATGCTTAAGAAAACACTAAGTTTGAAAAGTGATTTGTTAAATAAAAATACTAAATGAATAGAGTATAAGTAGCAAATTGATAAATCCAGAATCCTGCACATAATACAGATGACCTTGTGGAGGAAAAAGCATGATAGTTTATTATATTTTAGAGCCTGCCACTGAGCCAAAGCTTTTTGTGAAAACATCAAAAGCCTGAAGGTACTCCAAGTGACTAATTGGCCTCATTGAATCATAGAGATTATTTGCTTTTATTTTATTGCTTATATTTTGTTGAAAAGCACCTTATTAAAAATATTTCAGTACTCATTTTGGTAATTCTTTCCAGTGGCAGATATAATAATTTAAGTGTATAATTTATAAAGCGGAATTGTTCACTGCCAGTTTTGAAACAATGAAAAGTTCCCTGCACTACCTCTACAGGCCATAGATTACGATTTACTTGGCTAAGGCTAGTCTTGTCAACTGAGTTAAGAATTTATTAACATTAATAATGGTAATGATTCAACCCAAACAATCTCTGTTCACACTGTATATAAAACTGAAAGATTAAGTATAAATTACAGAGTACAGGCACTGCAAAATTAAAGCTATCATTTTTTTTTCACAGTGGGAAATGTGATTTGAAATGTTCTAAGTGTTAAAAGAAAAAACTTTTAAACTTAAAAAAAAGTATACTTGCCTTGAATGACCTGTCACCAAAGGGTAGGGACTCTCCATAGTATCGATGTTCAGCAAACACCAACATAGCTTTCAGTTCCTCAGCCACATCCCACATGAACCCCTAAAACAATTTCACAAATTGAGAGGATAAAATTAGGATGTAAAAAAAAAATCAGTGAATCTTTTTGCAAACCATATGAAACAGGTATTAAACCAGACCAAAAAGAGTTTTCTGAGAAGTTGCACAATTTATGTTCGTTCCATCCAATGATAAATTATAAAACTGTGGCTTAGTTGTTCACATCAATCTCAAAATGTATTAGAGTGAAAAGATTAAAAAATAATCATAGGTTTCTCATCCTCCAGTCACTCTAACTCTCCTTATCATTTTAGCACTAGAATCAATATTATACCTAAAAATAGTCTTCAAATTTTCATGAAGTTGTACTGTGTGCCAAATATTCTAGGAAATAGCTGAGGATATCTAAGTTAGCCTCCTACTCATATGCATTTAGAAAATAAAAAACAGTACAAATATGCATATAAGATTTCTTTGGGGTATATATTAAACTTATTTGATAAATAAACAGCAGCTAATAATAGCTAAAATTAATTGAGTGCTTACATTATGTCAGGCACTGTTTAAACAATTAAACTATGAATTCATTTAATTATCAAAATCTAGATACACAATCTAGAAAATACAGATCTTTCTTACAACAAACTAAAAGAGGAAATGGCAGACATTTCCTATGGCAGAGTAAAAGCAGATAATTTAATAATGATGGAAATTATCCAAACTTCCCTCTAAACATGGTGATACATAAACAAAAAAGCTTCTATCTTACTGAAATTTTACTTTGTATTTATAGGCAGTGGTAGTGTATATGGCTTACATAAAAGATACCAATTGATTCATATTATCATACATATAACAATTACGGTCTTCCCATTGTAAGGTTGCGTTGGTGTATTAACCAAACTTTTTCACAAATTTCAAATCAACAGTGTAATACAATCTCCTGTATTGTATTAAATATACAATATTTAATTAAATAATTAATTTAATATAGTAAATATAGTAATTAATAATTAATTTAATATGTAGCAAATATTTAGTAAATTTACTAAATAAATATTTAGTAAATTAAATATTTAATAGAGACTGCTAAAATGAGGCCTGCACTAGATAAATATGCTTTATGGTTCTCACCATTACCGATCTCGATTAGTGTTTCAAATATAGGAGTGCTTAGAAAAGAGGGTCTTAGAAATGTAGAATTTTGGTGCACCATCTTATAGGAGTAAAAATAAAGCTATATTTGTAAAGTATAATTGAATTTAATGCAATTGTAAAAAAAAGTGTGCTCTGCTCAACTTATAATGTTATGTTTAATTTTGAACTGTATACAGAGAAATTCTAAAACAGATCAATTAAACAATTAAATTGAAAACACACACAAACACTCTAAGAGATAGGCACTATGATTACCCCCATTTTATATACAAGGAAACTTAGTCACAAGAGATTCAACAACCTATAACAGTCACACAGCCAGTAAGTGGTAGAGCCAAGATTTAAACCCAGGCTCTCTGGCTCCAGAGTGATCATCAGATGCTGGTAGACCTCCTTACTGCCACACCTCTGGCTGGTCACTGATCAATCATTGTATTTTACCACTTACCTCAGTTGCAGCTTTAGAATCCTTTTCAACAAAGCATTCTAGGCAGTCAACATGAACTGATAAGATTTAGATATAACACCAACGGTAAAGATACTTGCCATTCCTAGTGCACATTGTTGCTTCTAATGAGTTGCTATTCCCTAACAAATTCTAAGGCCTCTAAATGTTGGTTTTGATCAATAAATGAACAATTAGATGCATGCGATGATGAAGAATTTAATCTGGTATTTGTGGTGTTTTCAATAATCTCTGTTTTCTCTAAGGACCTACTCACTCACTGCCATATATCTAAAGATCCTCTAACACCCAGCTCCAGCATCCTGTTCTCTACCTGACCCACCCTGGAGCACTCACCACTCCCTCCTTGCAGCCTCACTGTGCTAGATATAGATCTCTATTACTGTGTTGCAATATTTTCTTACATATGTGAATTACCCTATGAGCTTAAGGGTAATTACCATCCATCAAAGTATCCAGACCTCTTGTGGAGTTGACCTCAGGTTATAAGAGGAAGCAATTTAATTGAAATGATTCATATTGTAGTAACAAGTGATTATTTGCTTGCATCTGTTTCAGACGTATTTTTATTTTTCAAAAAAGATTCATGTAATTTATTAACATTATGTGCCAGCATTGTTCTATGTTCCACATTCTTATTTAAAGCTCTATGGTATTACTACTACACCTAATTTACAGATGAGAAAACTGAGACACAGACTTTGTCAGTCTGTATGAAGTCTTCATTCTTGACCATTATGCTACATTGCCTCTCAATAAGTGCATGTTCAGAAGACAATATTTAATTGGAACACTTTGGTATTTGAAGGAAGGCATCTAGAGCTGGGAAAGGGCCAAACAGGTAGCAAAGACAGACTGGATCTGCCTATAGTCGGGTCTCTGGAACTGTACTGATTATTACTTCCTTTCCACAACTTCTAAGCTCAGATTTGCCAGCAAGTCTTAATTTTTGCTACAGTGACTGCCATGCCAGTGAACAGGATTTAGTAGAGCTGGAAAAATCACAGGATAGGAGAAGTTGCCCTGTGGTCTTGGCATAAAAGGGAAGTCATGTCACTTAAGGAGAGAAAGGGAGAGGAGGCAGTCTCTGTTGTTTCACAGAAAAACAAAGCAGAAATTCGATGGAAATGAAGTCCTGATTTCATTTGTCATTTAAGAGAAATAGACATCTGAGGATCTCATTTCAACTGACATATTTAGAATGACATTTCCTAAGGAAATAATCAGGATTGAGGAATGCAATAACACAGTATAATTGGACTCAGATATTTGCTTTCAATTTAGCTCAGTTCAACAAACATTTATGGACAACTCCTGACTATGGAAGGCAGTTTGGTGGTTCCTCAGGAAGCTAAATACAGAATTGCCATATGATACAGCAATCCCATTGCTAGGTATATATTCAGAGGACCTGAAGGCAAGGACACAAATGGATATTTGCACACCAAAGTTTATAGCAGCATTATTTCTGACTGCCAAGAGATGGAACAGCACAAATGCCTACCAACGGATGAGTGGCTGACTATCTGTTGTATACACATACAATGGATATCACGTAGCTGTAAGACAGAATAAAGTCATGAAGCATGTAACAATGTGGAAGAAACTTGAGGACATTACCCTGCGTGAAATTAGCCAGAAACAAAGAAAGAAATTCTGTATGGTCTCACTAATATGAACTAACATTAATGAGTGAACTTTGAAAGTTGAAGTTAAGAACACGGGTTATCAGGAGATAGAAATAGGGTAGAGATTGGGGAATTGGTGCTGAAGGAAGACAAACTGTGTAACACAACTGATTGCAAAAACTCAGAAATGGATAGCCCAATATCCATTGTAGCACAATAATAAAAGTACATTGAATGAAGCTTCATATAAGTATGAGTGAGGGAGAAAGGCTGGGGGTACATATGAAACCAGAAGGAAAGATAGAAGATAAAAACTGAGATGGTATAATTTAGGAATGCCTAAAGTGGACAACAACGGTGATTAAATGTACAAATAAAAAAACCCTTTTGCATAAGGAAGACCAAATGAATGTCAATATTGCAGTGTTGGTATATGGGAAAAGTGCAATCAATGCAAGCTAGGGTCTATAGTCAACAGAAGTATTGAAATATGCTTCCACTGAATGTACAAAGGCATTACACCAAAACGAAATGTCAACAGGGTGGGGGACATGGGGGAGGGATACAGATTCTTTGTGGAAGAAAAGGAAATGTCTTCATATAGATTATGGTGGCAAAGGCATGTCTATACACTTAGGTTGGATTGTATGATATGTGAATAAAATTGTTTTATAAATAAAAATATTTTTAAAAAAAAGGTATGGAGGGAAGTACCTGAAACTGTTGAGCTGTTTTCCAAGAGCCTTGTGTCTTGAAGATGACTGTATAAAGATATAACTTTTATAAAGTGTGTGATTGTGAAACCTTATATTCGATAGTTCTTTAATCCAGGGTATGGACAGATGAGTAAAAAAATATGGATTAAAAAAATGGATAAAATAAATAAATAATGGGGGGGACAAAATGTAAAATAAATTGAGTAGATGGAAATACTAGAAGTCAATGACAAAAGGGGTAAGGAGTATGGGGTGTATGAGTTTCTTCTTATTATTTCTTTTTCTGGACTGATGCAAATATTCTAAAAAGTGATCATGGTGATGAATATACAACTATGTGATGACAGTGTAAGCCACTGATTGTACACTATATATGGAATATATGTGTGTAAAGAGTTCTCGAGAAAAATATTTTTTTTAATTTATATTTTTCATGTGTACTCATAAATTAAGTTTTGTTATTAGATTTAGGTATTATTATAAAATACAGTCATAGAAGCAAATAGGCTACACTATTATTTTATCCTCAGAAATATAAGAAAAATGGTAGAACAGGAGAACTAAATTAAGATATAGCTAAAGCTTTACCTTTGACAGTCAAACTTGCAATTTCTTTTATTTGCATAGGCCTCATTTACGATTCATTCATTCATTCTTTCAACAAATATTGAGCACTTACTTATATGCCTAGTACAGTCCTTGACTCTGTACAATACTGAACAAATACACAAAAATTCCTATTACATTCTACAGACCATAAACAAAGCAAACCATAAACAAAATAAGTAAATTAGAATGTTAGGTGATGATAGGTACCATGGAGAAAAATAAAACAGGAAAGGAAGACAGGGAATATATGGAGTTCAATTTAAAATAAGTCATTCAGAAAAGGAATTAGAAATATAACATACAGTGTTTATAGAAATTTTAGAAAATACAGATAGGAAAAATAACAGTCATCCATAATTCTATAATCAAGATGAACACTACTAATATTTTTGGTATCTGTCCTTCTGATCTTTTTCAATAGAGACAGAAACAAAATATTTGTTTGATGGTTTGTTTTATTTACAAAATTGGGATCCTACCAACACTTTGTGTTTTGTAACTTATTTTTTGTCTTAATATACTGTAGCCACCTTTTAATGCCACTAATATATTCTTCTAAGAGAGTGTTCTTTAGGTGGCAGGAAAGAACAGAATATCAGAATCACCTGGGGCATATTCTTGAGCCCACCCAAAGCCCACTGAATGAGAAGTTTGCTGGAGAATGCAAGAAGGAAGGAATAGAGTAAAAAAAGTGCTGCTAGTGAGGGACCATCCCAATTCCCAATTAAGATGGCAGAGTGAGAAGTTTCCAAGCTCCATCTCCCCACAAAAGCTTTGAACAACAGGCAAGAATTGCCAAAAACCCCTTTTTCAAAGTATCAGAGAACAGTTAATGGATTGCAGGAACAAGAGCAAACACCAAATTAAGAAAAAGGCAAGTTAAAATCATTAGCATCTCGTGGCATCCTGGCTAGCCTCTCCCTCATCCCCTGACCTGGTACAGCATGGAGGTAGTTTGTGTTCCCAGTTTGAGTCTCTAGTCCCAATTCCAGAGGGATCAGAGTAACTCTTATGCATATTCCAGTGGTAACCTGAAGGACTGAACCAGGACACTAGGCACAAGTTTGCCATCTCTGAATTTGCCCTGCATGGAGAAGGCAGTTTGAAGAACTCTCCTACAGAATGCTAAGAGAGAAAGCAGTCAAGATGTGGATGCCTGGAGCAAGAGATTAATAATTGTGAGGCATTACAGTGTGGGGCTCTGTAATAAGGAAACTGCTTTCTAGGGAAGACAGGACATTTGTATGTGTATAAATGGGGAATTCCAGAGGCCTTGCACGTGCAGAAGGCATGCAGAATAAGACGTGCAGAAAGGAGCAGGCAGGCCCCTGCGCTTTGGCCTATATGGATAAACTCTGAAGGAGAGCAGCCACACAGGTCAATCTGCAAAGACTGGGAAAAGTGTTCTTGATTTCTCCTTCTTCATATTTTGTTTGTTGTTGTAAACTCCTAGTATGCAAACAAAGTTCTGTAATAACACCAGCTGGATACAAGCTTAAGAAGCTGACATCTCAGAGTTTAATTCCAGGAGCAACACATTAAAATAGCAAAATGTTCACATTTTAACAAAAGATTACAAAACATACAAAGAAACAGGAAGCAGTGGCCCAGGCAAAACATAAATTTCTAATAAATCATTAGAAACCATCAATGAAGAGGATCATAACAAAGATTTTTTAAAAATAGCTCTAAATAGGTTCAAAGAACTAAAGGAAAACATAGACAAGGAATTCAAGGAAATCAAGAAAACAATAGCTCAACACAAAGAAACTATAAACAGAGAGACAGAAACTATGAAAAGGAACCAAACAGAGCTAAAGACCACAGTCCCAGAAATTCAAAATTCCCTAAAGCAGATTGGAGCAGGCATAAGAGCCAGTGAACTTGAATAAAAGACCTTCAAAATCATCCAGTCTGAGGGCAGAATGAAGAAAGTATGGCGAAAAGTGTACAGAGCCTGAGGAACCTGTGGGACAATATCAAGCATATCAATACATGCATTGTGGGAGTCCCAGAAAGAGAAGAAAGAGAAAAAGGGACAGACAGAACATTCAGAGAAATAATGGCTGAAAACTTCCTAAATTTAACAAAAGACATGAATATATATTACCAAGATGCTCAATGAACCCCAAGCAGGATAAAACCCAAATAGACTTTTATCACAGCACATTATAATCAAACTTTAAAATGCCAAAGACACAGAAAGAATTCTGAAAGCCACAAGGAAGAAGCAATGTGTTACATACAAAGGAGCCTCAATAAAATTAAATACTGATTTCCCAGTGGAAATCAGAGAGACATAAAGACAGTGGGATGACAAATTTTAAGTGCTGAAAGAAAAAAACAGCCAACAAAAAATTCTGTATCTGGCAGAACTATTTTTCAAATTTGAGGGAGGAAAAGCAAACATGAATGTTACAGATTTAGGATGTTAAATTTTTAAGCTCCATGGTAACCATAAAGAAAATATCAGAGAATACGCAACTTTTAGGGACAGAAGGTAGAGTACAGATTGCCAGCGGTGGAGGGTAAGTGCAATGAAGAGTTAATGAAAAATGAGTTTAGGGTTTCTGTTTAGGGTGAAGGGAAAGCTCTAGTGATGGAAAGCTCTAGTAACGTGAATGATATGGTTAGGAAAAGGTGGGATGGGAAGATTTATATGAAAAAGAAAGAAAGAAAAACTAAAGAGATAATGAGAATTAAATTCAATAAATGATACTAAATGGGATCTAAGAGTTGAAGGGACAAGGTGCAAAAGAACATCATGGGGACAATAAGACAAAATTGGAATATATAACAAACTTCATATGGATGTTAGATTTCTTGACTTGATAACTGCACTTAAGGTAATTATATAAGTGAATATCCTTATTTGTAGGAAAGGTACATGGAAGTACTATATCTTCACGGATATGTGTGCAAACTACTCTCAAATGTTCATATATTAGAGAAGGAAGTAGGGAAAGAAGGGAGGGAGGGAAGGAGGAAGGAAGGAAGGAAAGAAGGAAGGAAGGGAGGGAGGGAGGAAACGAATGAACACAGCAAACAGCAAAATGTTAAAATTGGTGGATTTGGGTATTTGTGAGTTGTGGGGATATGTTACAGTTCTCTGTATGGAGTCTGTATTATTTTAACAACTGTTAAAATTAGAAATTACTTCAAAATAAAAAGTTAAACATGAATAAATAAATAACTAAATTAAAAAACAAATCTCCAAAGCTTAGCCCACCTATAAGTATGCCTAAGAGTTACTTCTAGAGCACCTCTTTTGATGCTCAGATGTAGCCTCACTCTTCCTAAGCCCAACTGTACAAATGAAATCATTGCCCACCCCTAAGTGGGACATGACATCTAGGGATGAAAGTTTCCCTGGTGGTGTGGGAGATGATTCACAAGGATGAGTCCAGCCCTCGCACCGTGGGATCCACAATTCCATCCTGACCAAAAGGTAGAAAAGAAGTGTAACTTATAAAGTATCAGTGGCAGAAAGAGTTCAAATAGAGTCGAGCAGCTACTCTGGAGGTTGCTCTTATGCAAGCTTTAGTTGGACCTTGCTACCTTATCATAACCTGCCAAACCCCAACCAGGACCATTCCAGCCAATCCCAAAGAACATTTAGGGCAATATATAAGATTCCACAAAGGTTCCATGCACTAGAGTAACTTTCCAGAAACCTATAACTTCCAGATGGGTCCCTGGACCAGGTAAGTCCTGAAACCTAGAGGGCCCAGCCTGTCCAGAACATCAGACAGTTCCATCTTCCTACCCCATATTAATAATAGCCCCTTCCAAGATGAAAAATTTAGAATGGCTGCAGCCCAAACACCCCTAAAAAGAGGGACAGAAAGATCAAAGGTGATGGCAGAGTTATACAGAGAATTTTAGTCTCCAGTATCTTAGAGCAGCTAGAAGTAAAAATCTAAAATTGTGGAATTGCAACCCATGCCAAACTCTGAAATATGTTCTACAACTACTGTGGTGCTGTGCATTGAAATATATTACTTTTTTGTGTATATGTTATATTTTACATAAAAGAAAAAAAAGCCAATTGTGACAATAAAAAATATTTATGCCTTCTAGTCTCCTATATTCTGGAGCAGCTAGAAGGAGAAATCTGAGAGAATCATATGGTAAACCATGATAAACTTTGGGATCTGTCCTGTAACTACTTTCTAAGGAATGTAATTGAAAAGTATTGCTTTCTTCTTTCTTTGCTTTGTATGTATGTTATATTATACAATAAAGAAAAGTTAAAAAAAATAGCTTTGTGATAGTATTAGCAGAGTGCCTGTTTCCCCACCTCCCCCCCGCCCTTTGTCCTTTACTGTAGAAATTAGCTGGGATGTTCTTTTAAATTTTTATGGGCCTTATATGTCATTCATTCTTTTAATCTGTAATTCTTTAAGGTTGGATATGTGTGTTTACTGGACACTTGTATTAATTTTTTGTGAACTATTTACGTACTTTTGCTATTTTTCTATTATTAGTACATTTATCATCTCTATTTTTTTAAAGAACTTTACAATTAAATATAGTAATACTTGGTCATATACACCATAACCATTTTTCCAGGTTATCATAATAAATGGCAAATTGTTTCAGCACAGGAATTTCAGAAATTTGTACATACCGTATTATTGCAAAACCAAACAATGTCCCCTTCATTCCCAGTGTAGAAAAGTATTGATCCATCATCTTCCTTCCAGTATTTATCAGTTATTAGGTACCGCTGTTTAAAAGTTTTATCAGCATAAAATCCAAAATGATCAATCTATGAAAGAAACAAAACAGACAAAAAGACACAATTCAAAGAAAAGTAATTACCTGAGATAAACATAAATTAATTAAATATTCCATTAAAATCAACCTATACTGCAAAAGTAATTGCATAAAATACTTAAGTAGCAACTTAGAAATATAATATTAAAGTTGAATTGGAAATGGCCATATGATCCCATGATTTTTTAAAATACAGATATCCATTATAATCTGGTTTCATTACTTAAACTTTCAATAACAAAAGCCAAGAACTAAAGAGAACACTGGAAAGGTCTATAAACACTGACACCCCAGCAACAATAGATATTTCAAGTGTTAGGACTTTTGTGTCTAATACTATTCCCCACTAAATGGACCCGCGGCTCGTTAGTGATATGGTTAACTGACATTTGAGACAAGGAAGCTACAGGATAAGCCTACACAGCTCACTGTGCTACAAAGTAAGGAAGTACTCAGAAATTAATGGACGTATGTCTAATAGACATAGGAGCTAACTTCAGGGGACTCCCGTTGGCTGACTGCAGTTGACTGAAATATTCAATTCATAAAAATCCATTAGACCATAATGATATCGAAAAGAGAAAGCAAGAAAGCAAATGCACTTGCCACAAAATTTAAGGTGATTATTAAAAGAAGATAAACTCTGAAAATTGGGAATAAAAAAGTAAAGAATTCAATATTTAACCTGCCTTTCCATAAGGACTGTATTTCAGGGTACCAAATAACCTCAGCTGATGAAGAAGAGTTCCGTTTAATCAAATGCCAGTTCAGAAAAGCAGAAGGAACGATAGAGTTAGAAAAATGATAGTTTTACAAACTCTAATGAAGTTATTAATTCAAGCAAAACTTATCAGTTGGTGCTAAATGCATTAGGAGAATGGATGATAGGTAAACGAACATTCATATAATGTCAAGGTAATACCATATAGAACACTCTTTTGTCACAAGAGGAAAATGTAACTTTAAGATAGAAGGACCAGGCTGCACCTTAATCTAGTGATTGATGTCAGCATCAGTAATGGTGGGGCAGGAGAGGATTATATATCCCCTCATGTAGTACTGCATGAAGCCCACATCATCTAGGATATATTATTGTAAAAAAAATGTCCAACTTCTATCTAATTCGGTCTTCAGATCTAATTTCCAGTTTCTAGGAAATACAAAGGGTAGAAGAAAAGCTCAAGCCATCTGAAGAAGCAATCAGACAAATTCCAAATGTATGACATTCTATAAGACAATAGTAAGGTCACTGTTATGATAAAAAGGACCATTTTGGATTGAATGAATCTTAAGGAACCAGATGCAATGCATGATCCTGGGTTGGATTCTCATTTGAACAAACAAGCTACAAATGACAATTTAGGGACAATTGGCTTAATTTGAATATGGACTGGGTATTAGATGGTATGAAGAACTTATTGTTAATATTGGTATGAATAATCATGTTATTTTGGCTACATAAGGAAATGTTTTTATTTTTTACCCTTAAAGATTTAGGGACAGAATGTCATGCTGTTAATTTACTTCAAAATACTTCAGCATAAGTGGCTAGAGGGAAGTACTGAAACTTTTGAACAGTGTTCTAGTAGCCTTGATTCTTGAAGAAGACTGTGTAACTATATAGCATTTACAATGTGAATGTATGATTGTGCCTGATGCTCCTTTTTTCTAGGGTATCGGCAGACAAGTTAAAAAAAAGGATAAAAAAATGATAAAAAATAAATAAATAATAGGGGGAGATAAAGGTTGAAAGTTGGATAGATTGAAATACCGTACGTCAATGGGTGGGGGTAAGGGATATGGGATGTATGAGTTCTTTCATTTTTTTTTCTGGAGTGATGCAAATGTTCTAAAAATTATCAAATCGTAGAGCACAGTAAACTCATGCACATCTATCTAAATTTAGTTATCCCCAAAGTAAGGAGCCCACTGAGCCTTTAGGACCATGAGCTAGAATTCCCCAGGGGTTTGGAGAGAGAGTTGTGAGAATGTGGCCATCTAAAGTGGATTTAGTGCTAATCTAGTGCTGCTCCAGCCTCCATGAGCAGGAGTTGGTTTTAATCTAAACCAGAACCAGGACCATCAAGACTTCCCGAGGCTATTCGAAAACAGACGGGACTCTCTGCACCAGCTTCATCTGTGACTGAGCCTGCACACATACACACATGCACAGGCACACACGCAGACACTTTACATTCATACCACAGGTCTCAATGTGTACGTTTTACAAACTACATCTAATTGCATACTCCCCAATGTCTATGATGATCATCCTACATAATCCTAAAACAGAAACTATTCTAATCTAAAAACTGCATATCTTTCAGAAAAATAAGCAGTTTGTATGGACCACTTATACAATAATCACCTCCATGTGATATAAACCTCCCCCATTATATATGGTTAATTCATTCAAACACTCACTCAACAAGCATCTATTAAATCCTATTCTGGGCAAAGTACTAAGCTAAGCAATGGGATAAAAAAATGGTGGAGTCAGGGCCCCTGCCTTTAACTTACACAAATTCAATTACACACACTCAGCCTAAAAATAAAAGAAAGCAAGAGATAGTCAGTGAAGGGGAAGTGGGCAAATGATTCTATCTGCTCCTTGTGAGGTCCCCAGACCAGCAGCATTAGCATCACCTGCAAATGAGGGAGAAATGCCAATTCTCCAGCAGCATCCCAGAACTATTGCATCAAAAACTGTGGGGGTGGAGCCCAGGAATCTAGTTTCACAATCCCTACAGGTGATTCTAATATATTGCTTAAGTCTGAAAACAATGAGTAAGCATAGGCCCCAAATGAGATATGAATCTGCTATTCCTTCCTCTGGTCTTAATTTCTGATTAATTCTAATACTGTAAGCATCTCACCATGCTAAGACAATATTGTTTAAAGATTTTAACTACCACCCAACATGGCCCTCAATTACAAGTTAACTGCATCATTTGAAGCTCAGTAGGAGATACAACTATCTGTTTCAACTAGGGAGGAAAGACTGGCCAAGTTGGACTTAGAAAAAGGAAGTACATGGCTCTTCAACAAGGTGCCTTTCTGTGGGATTTTCAAAGATAATTTTGCCAGTGATTTCCACCTTACCCACTGACTGCAGAGCCTACTCTTCCAATAAAATGACATATTGCTGTAGCCTCTAAAAGCAGCTCACAGAGAAACACACTTCAATAATACAATTTGAAGGTTTCAATATTGAAAATATGGCTATATGCTGTGTTAAACGTAAATGGTTAAAACTTCTTGCTGGAAGAAAAACTTCCACCTGATAATACAAGGGTAATGGATACGTCAGAATGAGGGAAAGCCAAACTCCCTTGTGTGATCCTTCCCAGGAAATTCCAGCTTATAGCAATCATTTCCATTGTTTTAGTCAGATGTGGGCAAGAGGTAAAGAATTCTGGCATGGTAGACAGAAAGCATTTTTAGGAGTAAACAGATACAAACTTAAGTCTCTATTAGCTATGAGGCCTCAGGCAAGACACTTAAACTCTTTGAGCCTTAGTGCCTTCCTATGTAAAATAAGGATAACATATACTCAGAGGATTACAGGGAGATTAGAAAAAAATGTACAAATAGTTACATTACTGTTATATAAGTGCTCAACAGAAGTTGGTTCTCTCTATCCCATTTGCAAACCAATCCATGGAGTACTTAGAGGGGGTAAGTAAAGTGGAGAGACATGATGCTCTTCACAGAATCACAGGAAGTACCCTTAGAAAGTCAAAATATCCTATTTTCTGAGTGCCTCATCTATATACTGAATACCTAGAAACATGCAATGAAATCTCCTTCCCAAAATATTTACTGAATTTTCTTGGCTCCTTCTTTATTATCAATGATATTAATTTTTGGCTTTGTAAGTTTCCAATTCCCAATGGCCAGGTTAGCCCAGTGAGGACAGTGTGCCCTCTGCTGTTGAGAACTGGGGCCTGCATGCTACTTCCAGCTCTGTGCTCTTGAATAAAGAGAGATTTTATAAATCACAACATGAAAGGGCGACAAGGGCCTTAGAAATCATTTGGTCTACATTGCTCAAATGAAGAAACTAGGCTCAAAGAGGACAAGTGGCTTGGCCAAGGTTATAAGTCAGAAACAGACCTGGGACTTTTAATTACCTTTGAAATTAGGTTTACTGAAACAACTAAAATAAATACTAGCTCATGATGTACAGCAGTTCAGCATGGTACTGGCACAGGAACAGACATATGGACCAATGGGTACATTTTGTGAGGATTCACTGATTTTTGGCAAGAGTACCAAGACCACTCAATTGGTGCTGTTAAAATTGGATGTCCACAAGCAAAAGAATAAAGATAGGCCCCTATCTCACACCAAGTATAAAATCAACTAAAAATGGATCAAAGACCCAAAAAATAAGAACCTGTGAATAGGGCTCTATCTAAGACTCTATAAAAGTTTCACACTCACTAAATTTCTTTTTTCAGAAACATATAACTTCCAGATGATTTCTAGGCCATATAAACCCTGAAACGCAGAGTTCCCAGTTTCTCCAAGAGCATCAACAAGTTGCATCCCCCTACCCCGTCAACACCCTTTTTCAACAGGAAGAAGTTAGAATGGTTGTTGCCCATATATCCCTAAAGATTGAGAGAAGGCTAAAAGGAGAAGGAGGAGTTGTAACAGAGAAGATAGGACATAACAAATGAGTATGACTACTGAATTGTTATACTGAAATTTCTATTTAGTCTTCAGTGTCTTAGAGCAGCTAGAAGGAAATACCTGAAACAGCAGCACTGTAACCCATATCATATTTGAAATTTATTCTAAAACTACTTGTTAAAATGCACTTTGAAATGTATCACTTTTTGTATATATGCTGTATTTCATAATAAAAAATGTTAAAAAAAAAACTTCTGAAAGGAAACATAGGGAAGCATCTTCAGGATTTTATAATAGGTAATGAATTTTTAAGACTTTATACCGATTTAAAAATTACAAGAAAGATTTTATACCCAAAGCACAATCACTAGAAGAAAAAAATTGATAAATAGATATTATCTGTTTATAGCTAGATATTGATAAATAGATAATTTATCTACTGATAAATAAATAGAAATTAAAAACTTTTGTGAATCAGAGGACTTTATCATGAAAGCAAAAAGACAACCTATAGGTGCACGGGTGGTTCAGTGGTAGAATGCTTGCCTATCATGCGGGAGATCCGGGTTCGATTCCCAGACCATGCACCCCTACCCCCACCCCGAAAAAAAGGCCACCTAAACAACAGGAGAAAACATCTGGAAACCACATATCTGATAAGGGTTTTCTATCCAGAATATATAATGAAAACCTACAGCTCAACAACAACCCCCCCAAAATACAACCCAAATTTTAAAAATGGGCAAAAGACTTGAATAGACAACTCTCCAAAGATATATAAATAGCCAAAATGCACATGAAGAGATGCTTAAGATCATTAGCCATTAGGGTAATTCAATTCAAAGCCACAATGAGATACCAATTCACACTTAAGCGAATGGCTACTATTAAAAGAAAAAGGAAAATTACAAGTGCTGGAGGGATATGGAGAAATAGGAACACTCATTCATTGCCTGTAGGGATGTAAAATGGTGCAGCAGCTGCGGAAGACAGTTTGGGTGTTCCTCAGAAAGTTAAGTATAGATTTACCATATGACCCAGTAACCCCATTTCTAGGTATATTCCCAAAAGAATTGAAAGCAAGAATTGGAACAGATATTTGCACACCAAAGTTCATAGCAGCATTATTCACAATTTGCAAAGGATGGAGGCAACTCAATTGTCCATCAACCAATGAATGAATTTTAAAATGTGGTATATATACACAATGGAGTATAATTCAGCCATAAAATGGAATGAAGTTCTGATATACAAGATAGCATGGATGAACCCTGAAAATAACATGAGCGAAATAAGTCAAACACAAAAGGTCAAATAATATATGATCTCACTGATATGAAATAATTAGTATAAGAAGATCCATAGAGTCAGAAACTAGAATATAGGTTATCAGGGGCCAGGGTGAATGTAGGGAATAGGAAGTTAATGTCTAACTTGTACAGAGTTTCTATTTGGTTGATGGAAAAGTTTTGGTAATGGATGATGGTGACGGTAGCACAACATTGTGAATGCAATTAACAACACTGAATTCAGTATGGGAATGTGGTTAAAAAGGGAAATTTTAAATTGCATACATATTACAATTACTAAAACAGAAATTAAAAAAAAACATAGGCCTATAGAACACAGTGAAGCCCGATGTAAATGACAGACTATAGTTATAACAAATAGTTAATACTTTCATGTAAGCAAATTCATTAGTTCACACTATTCGCAAGGTGTTAAGAATTATCTGGCCACGGTTTCGGTTTGCAACTTAGGAGATCATACCTCTGTAATTATTCAACCTAGAAATTTTAGGAAATGTTACACCATCAGAGGGCGACGTTGTATAAGTGGCAAAGTAGGAGCGCTTGTTAAGTTTTAAATACTTAATTCATGAAATTTTAAGGCAGGAAGAGGACTTAAATATCAAGTCCAATCTCTTAAATGAATAAATTGAGATTCAGAGAAGCCAGTTATTTTAATTCTTTCTCCTGTTGAATCTAGAGATAAAGTCACATAATTTAAACATGGCATTCATCACACTTCTTTTAAAAGTCGGAATTCAAAATTTATGCTGTTAGAAGTCAGGGCAGTGTTTACCCTTTTAAGTAAGAAGTGATTGTAAAGGAAATTAAGGGGCTTCTGGAGTTAGGGTGTCTCATTTTTCTACACATAGAATAAGATAATAATAATAGGAAATAGATTATTAAACATTTAAAATTTCCTTTAAGAGCTCTGGATTATTTAAAATGTTGATACTGATTGAAAGAGGTGGATTCGCTGCCTGATGTGTTCAAATGATCAATTCCTGAGACACCAGGGATTCATAGAAAAAGCTTTATTGCTAAGTACGAAGCAGGAGATCAGATGGTCTATCAGCCTAAAAATCTGTCTCCCCAAACGCAGTAACTCTGATAGTTTTATAGTATGAACAGATAAGCAGGTTTTAGGATAATGAGTACAATGGCTCGAGATGACAAAGGGAGAGATGATCTAATTACTGAGCATGTGCACACTGATTACATGTTTAATCATAAAACGTATGTAAGAAACGGCAGCCTTAATATGATGATGGGTGTGATTTTTAGTATTAATATAAGGTATAGATCACTAATAGGTTAAAGTCTAAACTACTGCACATGTCAGATAGGCTAACTTTTGCTAGATGCAGCTTCGTCTAGCAAGACAGTTAAGGAATTGGGGTGAGTTATTTCTGAGCTGATCCCAGTTCCTTCATTAATAAACAATAGTGGTTATCTTTTGTGATCTTAAGGCTCTAAAGTTGAACAACAGGATAAGGGGGTTCAAGTGGGGCCAGTTACAAGGGCTTTACAATCACAAGATATACAACCATTATCAGATGGTTGTATAACTGGGCCACAGTTCAGCAATCTCAGGCATTTTCCTTTGGTCATTTTATGCTATAAAAGCAAGTAAGAAAAGCATCTATTTGATGATTCAGTAATCACAATTTTTTGTTAATTCTTAACTCTCAGTTATGATGTGTATATAATGTTTATATTTCTATAACACTATACATTTATATATAAATTATAGTTCATTAAATCCTATCCATATTAAATTTTTCATTCACTTAAAAATAGCTGTTGAATATTTGCTGTGGGAGACAGAGTTATGTATCACAGAAAACATGTTCTTAATTTTAATCTATTCCTGTGATTGTGAACCCACTGTAAATAGGATCTTTTGAAGAGTTATTTTTTGTTAAATTGTGGCCAACTGAATTGGGATGAGTCTTAATCCTATTACTTATAAAGAAGGGCACAGAGAGAAAGCTATAGGGAAGGAAGAAACTGGAAGTCAAAAGAACCACAGGAGAAAGGAGAAGACATTGATTGCCATGGACATTACCATATCAAGGGCCAAAGACCTCTGGCAGCCAGTCCCAGAACACTGCAGTCTTCAGGGA
The DNA here is from genome assembly GCF_023851605.1 of Tamandua tetradactyla. Taxonomy (NCBI): domain Eukaryota; kingdom Metazoa; phylum Chordata; class Mammalia; order Pilosa; family Myrmecophagidae; genus Tamandua; species Tamandua tetradactyla. Next base: position 61,767,475 of record NC_135334.1, on the reverse strand, counting down.
GAAAGTATTGCTTTACAGACGCCTAAATTCTGGATACTCCTAGCTTCAAAACCTTCAAAAACTCAAATTGATTTATGAGTCAATAAATTCCTGCTGTTCAAGCCAACCCATTTTGTGGTATTTGTGATAGCAGCCAGGAAACACTCACTAAACGGCTGGTATAGAGAAGAGAATTAAGATACAATTCCATCTCTCAAGAAGTTCTGAATTTGATGGATACGAATAGACATACGAATAAACAATCACATAGTGATGTGATTAAATTTTATATGCAAAGTGCTGTGGAAGCCTAGAAAAGTAAGTTACCATCCCTGCCTAAAAGAACTGTGTGGAAGGGTTCTCACAGGAGATTTGTCAATAAAAACATATTTTTAAAAAATGAGTTGCTTTCATTATCTTGAATCATACATACATGATTTTAAAGGTTTTTAGCACTCTGAAAATTTAAGCTTTACAAAATTCCCACATGAATAGCCTCCACCAAACTAAACAAGTGAAGAAAGAAATTTGCAAAGCTTTTTTGTTTTGGGGAATTCCAAATTTCACATTTCAGACCTAATTTCACTATAAATGGCCTCTAGAGACCTTTCATCATCATCTTAAAGATACAATCTCCAGACCATTCTTATTTTGAATATTCATCCAATCTGAACAATAAGAGCATTGTATAAAAACGATAAAGGAAGAGGATATGTCAGCTGAAACCACAACACTCAGAACAATAACAATCCACTCAGGCACGATAAAATTACTTCCTTTGATTACTTTCAGGTACTTTTGCCACCATATCACCATTTTGTATGATTACTGTCTAGAGTTAACAGGACGTACAGAGAAATAACAGTCAATGGTTACATTCATTTCTTCATTCATTCATTCAACAAGTATTTCTTTGAGTCCCTACCAAGGAACAAGTGCTAAAAATACAACAGTGAACAAGTAAGACACGGTCACTGCCCTTAGTAGGTATAGTCTAGTGAAATAGACAACAACCAAACAAACACACAAATAATAAAAACTTAGAAATTGCAGTTGGGCAGGGTTTATTCTGATAGAGAATAAGAGAAGCAAAATGAATTTTAATAGGATGATAAGAGGAGGAGTCCTGGAGTAGGTGATAATTAAGTCTTTAATCCCCATGGCCTTCTAGTTTAGTATGTCAAACTAGGTCATGGTCCCAGGATTGCAGGGGTGAGGATTCCTATTCGGTGCCACCTTCTACATGAACCATTCCTAGGCCTTCCTGCCTTTGGCTTCCATGGTCATTTTTTTTTTTTTAAGAGAATATTCAGTTTTATTTATTTATTTATATATATTTTTTATTAACGGAAAGAAAAAAAAGAAATTAACACAACATTTAGAAATCATACCATTCTACATATGCACTCAGTAATTCTTAACATCATCACATAGATGCATGATCATTGTTTCTTAGTACATTTGCATCGGTTTAGAGGAACTAGCAACACAATAGAAAAAGATATAAAATGTTAATATAAAGAAAAGAAATAAAAGTAGTAATAATAGTAAAAAACAACAACAAACAAACCAACAAGCAAACAAAAACAAAAAAAACCCTATAGCTCAGATGCAGCTTCATTCAGTATTTTAACATGATTACTTTACAATTAGGTATTATTGTGCTGTCCATTTTTGAGTTTTTGTATCTAGTCCTGTTGCACAGTCTGTATCCCTTCAGCCTCAATTACCCATTGTCTTACCCTGTTTCTAACTCCTGCTGAACTCTGTTACCAATGACATATTTCAAGTTTATTCTCGAATGTCCGTTCACATCAGTGGGACCATACAGTATTTGTCCTTTAGTTTTTGGCTGGATTCACTCAGCATAATATTCTCTAGGTCCATCCATGTTATTACATGGTTCATAAGTTTATCTTGTCTTAAAGCTGCATAATATTCCATCGTATGTATATACCACAGTTTGTTTAGCCACTCTTCTGTTGATGGAGATTTTGGCTGTTTCCATCTCTTTGCAATTGTAAATAACGCTGCTATAAACATTGGTGTGCAAATGTCCGTTTGTGTCTTTGCCCTTAAGTCCTTTGAGTAGATACCTAGCAATGGTATTGCTGGGTCGTATGGCAATTCTATATTCAGCTTTTTGAGGAACCGCCAAACTGCCTTCCACAGTGGTTGCACCCTTTGACATTCCCACCAACAGTGGATAAGTGTGCCTCTTTCTCCGCATCCTCTCCAGCACTTGTCATTTTCTGTTTTGTTGATAATGGCCATTCTGGTGGGTGTGAGATGATATCTCATTGTGGTTTTGATTTGCATTTCTCTAATGGCCAGGGACATTGAGCATCTCTTCATGTGCCTCTTGGCCATCCGTATTTCGTCTTCTGGTAGGTGTCTGTTTAAGTCTTTTTCCCATTTTGTAATTGGGTTGGCTGTCTTTTTGTTGTTGAGTTGAACAATCTCTTTATAAATTCTGGATACTAGACCTTTATCTGATATGTCGTTTCCAAATATTGTCTCCCATTGTGTAGGCTGTCTTTCTACTTTCTTGATGAAGTTCTTTGATGCACAAAAGTGTTTAATTTTGAGGAGCTCCCATTTATTTATTTCCTTCTTCAGTGTTCTTGCTTTAGGTTTAAGGTCCATAAAACCGCCTCCAGTTGTAAGATCCATAAGATATCTCCCAACATTTTCCTCTAACTGTTTTATGGTCTTAGACCTAATGTTTAGATCTTTGATCCATTTTGAGTTAACTTTTGTATAGGGTGTGAGATATGGGTCTTCTTTCATTCTTTTGCATATGGATATCCAGTTCTCTAGGTACCATTTATTGAAGAGACTGTTCTGTCCCAGGTGAGTTGGCTTGACTGCCTTATCAAAGATCAAATGTCCATAGATGAGAGGGTCTATATCTGAGCATTCTATTCGATTCCATTGGTCGATATATCTATCTTTATGCCAATACCATGCTGTTTTGACCACTGTGGCTTCATAATATGCCTTAAAGTCAGGCAGCGCGAGACCTCCAGCTTCGTTTTTTTCCCTCAAGATGTTTTTAGCAATTCGGGGCACCCTGCCCTTCCAGATAAATTTGCTTATTGGTTTTTCTATTTCTGAAAAATAAGTTGTTGGGATTTTGATTGGTATTGCATTGAATCTGTAAATCAATTTAGGTAGGATTGACATCTTGACTATATTTAGTCTTCCAATCCATGAACACGGTATGCCCTTCCATCTATTTAGGTCTTCTGTGATTTCTTTTAACAGTTTTTTGTAGTTTTCTTTATATAGGTTTTTTGTCTCTTTGGTTAAATTTATTCCTAGGTATTTTATTCTTTTAGTTGCGATTGTAAATGGGATTCGTTTCTTGATTTCCGCCTCAGCTTGTTCATTACTAGTGTATAGAAAAGCTACAGATTTTTGAATGTTGATCTTGTAGCCTGCTACTTTGCTGTACTCATTTATTAGCTCTAGTAATTTTGTTGTGGATTTTTCTGGGTTTTCTACATATAGTATCATATCGTCTGCAAACAGTGATAGTTTTACTTCTTCCTTTCCAATTTTGATGCCTTGTATTTCTTTTTCTTGCCTAATTGCTCTGGCTAGAACTTCCAACACAATGTTGAATAATAGTGGTGATAGTGGACATCCTTGTCTTGTTCCTGATCTTAGGGGGAAAGTTTTCAATTTTTCCCCATTGAGGATGATATTAGCTGTGGGTTTTTCATATATTCCCTCTATCATTTTAAGGAAGTTCCCTTGTATTCCTATCTTTTGAAGTGTTTTCAGCAGGAAAGGATGTTGAATCTTGTCAAATGCCTTCTCTGCATCAATTGAGATGATCATGTGATTTTTCTGCTTTGATTTGTTGATATGGTGTAGTACATTAATTGATTTTCTTATGTTGAACCATCCTTGCATACCTGGGATGAATCCTACTTGGTCATGATGTATAATTCTTTTAATGTGTTGTTGGATACGATTTGCTAGAATTTTATTGAGAATTTTTGCATCTGTATTCATTAGAGAGATTGGTCTGTAGTTTTCTTTTTTTGTAATATCTTTGCCTGGTTTTGGTATGAGGGTGATGTTGGCTTCATAGAATGAATTAGGTACTTTTCCCTCCACTTCGATTATGTTGAACAGTTTGAGGAGAGTAGGTACTAATTCTTTCTGGAATGTTTGATAGAATTCACATGTGAAGCCGTCTGGTCCTGGACTTTTCTTTTTAGGGAGCTTTTGAATAACTAATTCAATCTCTTTACTTGTGATTGGTTTGTTGAGGTCGTCTATTTCTTCTTGAGTCAAAGTTGGTTGTTCATGTCTTTCCAGGAACCTGTCCATTTCTTCTAAATTGTTGTATTTATTAGCGTAAAGTTGTTCATAGTATCCTGTTATTACCTCCTTTATTTCTGTGAGGTCAGTAGTTATGTCTCCTCTTTCATTTCTAATCTTATTTATTTGCATCCTCTCTCTTCTTCTTTTTGTCAATCTTGCTAAGGGCCCATCAATCTTGTTGATTTTCTCATAGAACCAACTTCTGGTCTTATTGATTTTCTCTATTGTTTTCATGTTTTCAATTTCATTTATTTCTGCTCTAATCTTTGTTATTTCTTTCCTTTTGCTTGCTTTGGGATTAGTTTGCTGTTCTTTCTCCAGTTCTTCCAAGTGGACAGTTAATTCCTGCATTTTTGCCTTTTCTTCTTTTCTGATAAAGGCATTTAGGGCAATAAATTTCCCTCTTAGCACTGCCTTTGCTGCGTCCCATAAGTTTTGATATGTTGTGTCTTCATTTTCATTTGCCTCTAGGTATTTACTAATTTCTCTTGCAATTTCTTCTTTGACCCACTTGTTGTTTAAGAGTGTGTTGTTGAGCCTCCATGTATTTATGAATTTTCTGGCACTCCGCCTATTATTGATTTCCAACTTCATTCCTTTATGATCCGAGAAAGTGTTGTGTATGATTTCAATATTTTTAAATTTGTTAAGACTTGCTTTGTGACCCAGCATATGGTCTATCTTTGAGAATGATCCATGAGCACTTGAAAAAAAGGTGTATCCTGCTGTTGTGGGATGTAATGTCCTATAAATGTCTGTTAAGTCAAGCTCATTTATAGTAATATTCAGGTTCTCTATTTCTTTATTGATCCTCTGTGTAGATGTTCTGTCCATTGATGAGAGTGGGGAATTGAAGTCTCCAACTATTATGGTATATGTGTCTATTTCCCTTTTCAGTGTTTGCAGTGTATTCCTCCCGTATTTTGGGGCATTCTGGTTCGGTGCGTAAATATTTATGATTGTTATGTCTTCTTGCTTAATTGTTCCTTTTAATAGTATATAGTGTCCTTCTTTGTCTCTTTTAACTGTTTTACATTTGAAGTCTAACTTGTTGGATATTAGTATAGCCACTCCTGCTCTTTTCTGGTTGTTATTTGCATGAAATATCTTTTCCCAACCTTTCACTTTCAACCTATATTTATCTTTGGGTCTAAGATGTGTTTCCTGTAGACAGCATATAGAAGGATCCTGTTTTTTAATCCATTCTGCCAGTCTATGTCTTTTAATTGGGGAATTCAGTCCATTGACATTTAGAGTTATTACTGTTTGGATAATATTTTCCTCTACCATTTTGCCTTTTGTATTATATATATCATATCTGACTTTCCTTCTTTCTACACTTTTCTCCATGTCTCTCTCTTCTGTCTTTTCGGTTCTGACTCTAGTGCTTCCTTTAGTATTTCTTGCAGAGCTGGTCTCTTGGTCACAAATTCTCTTAGTGACTTTTTGTCTGAGAATGTTTTAATTTCTCCCTCATTTTTGAAGGACAATTTTGCTGGATATAGGAGTCTTGGCTGGCAGTTTTTCTCTTTTAGTAACTTAAATATATCATCCCACTGTCTTCTAGCTTCCATTGTTTCTGCTGAGAAATCTACACATAGTCTTATTGGGTTTCCCTTGTATGTGACGGATTGTTTTTCTCTCGCTGCTTTCAAGATCCTCTCTTTCTCTTTGACCTCTGACATTCTAACTAGTAAGTGTCTTGGGGAACGCCTATTTGTGTCTAATCTCTTTGGGGTGCGCTGCACTTCTTGGATCTGTAATTTTAGGTCTTTCATAAGAGTTGGGAAATTTTCAGTGATAATTTCTTCCATTCATTTTTCTCCTCCTTTTCCCTTCTCTTCTCCTTCTGGGATACCCACTACACGTATATTTGTACGGTTCACATTGTCCTTCAGTTCCCTGATACCTTGTTCAAATTTTTCCATTCTTTTCCGGATAGTTTCTGTTTCTTTTTGGAATTCAGATGTTTCATCCTCCAAATCACTAATTCTATCTTCTGTTTCTTTAAATCTGTCGTTGTAGGTATCCATTGTTTTTTCCATCTTTTCTACTTTATCTTTCACTTCCATAAGTTCTGTGATTTGTTTTTTCAGTTTTTCTATTTCTTCTTTATGTTCAGCCCATGTCTTCTTCATGTCCTCCCTCAATTTATCGATTTCGTTTTTGAAGAGGTTTTCCATTTCTGTTCGTATATTCAGCATTAGTTGTTTCAGCTCCTGTATCTCATTTGAACTATTGGTTTCTTCGTTTGACTGGGCCACATGTTCAATTTTCTGAGCGTGATCCGTTATCTTCTGCTGGCGTCTGGGCATTTAGTCAGATTTCCCTGGGTGTTCGACCCCACAGGTTGAAAGATTTTTCTGTGCAATCTCTGGGTTCTGTTTTTCTTATCCTGCCCAGTAGGTGGCGCTCGTGGCACACGTTTGTCTACGGGTTCCACCAATGAAAGCTGCTGTGGGTCCTTTAACTCTGGAAAATTCTCGCCGTAGGGGAGGTTCGGCAGCCGAAGCGTCTTGGAAGAATGCCAGCCGGCCTGGGGTTCCGAATGCGGGGAGGGTCGCCGGCCGCCGCAGCACGGAAGAGCGTCCGGCCGAATTAGCTAGTCGGCCCGGGGCACCAAGCGTGGCGGGAGGGCGCCAGCTGTCGCAGCCCGGGAGAGTGCACTATTCCCAGCCGACGGGGGAGTCACGTGTTTGGAAGGGATCCCCCGGTCACTGTTCTCCGCAGTCTGGGAATTTCCGACCCAACTATCTCAGTTGTTCCGGGGGGCCTCGGTGGTGGGGGCACCAGCCGCCGCGGCCTAAGGGGACCGCCTGTCCAATTCTACCAGCTGGCCTGGGAAGGTGGAAGGGAGGGACTCCGGTCGCTTGCCGTCCCACCCAGGAAAGCCCGTGCCCCTTGGTGATCTCACTGGAGCTGGTTCTCCCAGATAGTCAGCCGTTCCAGGATGGGGTACGCCGTCCCTTTGCTCTCCCTCGTGGCTCCGGGAGCTGCTCTGTATTATCTCCACTCCCCCAGTAGCTGTTCTGGAGGAGGAAAGGTGAGGGCGGCAAGGCTGTAGAGGCTGGTGGTGGAGGAGCCGGTGAAGGCGGGGGAAGAGGGCACCGTGGTGGTTGGAGAGCGGCCGGAGCAGGAGGGGGAGGAGGGGGGAGAAGGAGGGCGGGCAGGTCGGCTGCTGCGGGGCGTGGGCGCCGCGCGGCGGGCCGGCGGAGAAAGAGAGGGGAGAAGGAGGGCGGGCGGGTCGGCTGCTGCGGGGCGTGGGCGCCGCGCGGCGGGCCGGCGGAGAAAGAGAGGGGAGAAGGAGGGCGGGCGGGTCGGCTGCTGCGGGGCGTGGGCGCCGCGCGGCGGGCCGGCGGAGAAAGAGAGGGGAGAAGGAGGGCGGGCCGGTCGGCTGCTGCGGGGCGTGGGCGCCGCGCGGCGGGCCGGCGGAGAAAGAGAGGGGAGAAGGAGGGCGGGCGGGTCGGCTGCTGCGGGGCGTGGACGCCGCGCGGCGGGCCAGCGGAGCTCCATGGTCATTTTAACAGTGATTTTCTAATGCAGCCTTCCACTGTAGTTATTTATATAGACATGTCTTCTATCTGCTAAACTATAGGAACTCCAAGGCTGAAGGAATCCTACATAATAAAAGTTAGAATTTATTGATCACACTATAAACATCATTCCCTCTGCCTCTATGAATAATATAAGAGCTGCACTAAGGACTATAAGTACATTATTTCATTTGTTATTCATAGGAACGTATGAAGTGGAGAACCTGTGTACTTACTTCCCCCCATGCCACAAGACCTCCCCCTTTAAATTTTGTGTAAATAGGAAAAAAAAAAGGCCTCCCTCTTTTTTGCTCATTTCTATAGTTCAAGCATAAAGCACATAGGACAGTTGAGGTGACTGAGTAGAAGTGAGAAATAAGAAGTGATACCAGAGGACCGATATCCTAAGCTAGGCCTGGGTTATGCTGGCTAACTCTGCTCTGAGCTACTGAGGCCACCAACTACACTCTGTTATCTGCCTATGAGGAGTGTTTGAGCTCAGCAAATGTGAACAGATCCTGAAATTATCAAGTTAAAATCCAACTCAATCTTGAAATGGTAGGAAAGTGGTAAACACACATTTAAAAACAACAATAATGGAAAATAGTACATTCTAAGGGAAATTACTCAGGGATCATAATTATAGTTTCCCATTATTTACTAGAGGACGTTTCGTGCCTATGGTGGCTGGAGCTATGTACCCAGAAAAACATGTTCTTAAACTTAATACATTCCTATGGGCATGAATCCACTGTAAGTAGGACATTTGATGAGGTTACCTCAGTTAAGGTGTGGCTTGATCAATCAACATGGATCTTAATCTTACTACTGGAGGCCTTTATAGGCAAATGAAATTTAAGGAAGCAAGAAGCTAAGGGGCAACAGAACCCAGAAGAGAAGGACAGGCCAGGAGAGGGCACTATATACATTGTCATGTGACAGAAGTGCTCAGAACCAAGGATCATCAGCAATTAGCCCCAAAATATCAGTCTTCAGGAAGAAAGCATCACCTTATTGAGGTCTTGATTTGAACATTTATCCTAGCCTAAAACTGTGATTTAATAAACTCCCTTGTTTAAGCCAACCCATTGCCAGGGAAACGTAAACAGTGCCATTACAATTATAGTCCTAGAAGTCTACAGTTAGAAGATAATTAGCAGATAGTTATCTGCATATTAAGATGCTTTCATTCCATGGCCCAGTACCTCTTTTGAGGGTGTCTTTACACCCACCCTATTGTAAAAATCATTGTTTTCTATGCCTCACCTCTCCATGATAAGAGAAACAGCCACCTTTGTAAGGCCCTTAGAGAACAGATTGGTGTTTTTCAAAATGAAACTTTTAATCCATTTAGTGGGTCATAATCAGCATTTTTAAACAAAATTGCACATTACTGAGCAACCAAGCTACAGAATTTGAAACTATCAAGCAGTTTAAAAAAAATCTATGTGTCAGTGGTAGAATGCTCACCTTCCATGCAGGAGACCCAGGTTTGATTTCCAGACCATGCAGCCGCCCAACAACAACAAAAAATTCTATGTGGCCTGAATCAGAATGCCCTTGTGGGTGTGTGTGCTCTCTACTTCAGGGATAGCTGCCTGTTCTGTCACATTCTAAGATGTAATTGCTACTTACATCTGCGGGGATCTAAGCAATGTAAGGAGCAGGTTAACAAGAACAATCTCACAAAATAGAACACAATTCACAACCAAATGAGAGCTATAGACAATGCGTACTCTATATGCTCCAGGGAAGGACAGCATATGCTGGACTGGGTCAATGGGAGAATGATTTCCTAAAGGGGCTTTAAATAGGGCTTAAGAAGAACTGGATTTGAAGATAGGAGGGTGGGGCAGGGGAAACTGGTGCAGCTGGCCTGGACTAAGTCTAAAAGAACAGAGGGACTAAGTAGGCTGTTGCAATGGTTTAGCCTGGAATTATGAGCCTGTACAAGATTGTACTCCCAGGAGCATAAAGGCAGGGACAGATACTAGGTTGCAAACACGGAAAGGTCTTGGTGATTAACTGGTTTTGTTGTGGAAGTAAAGGTAAGGGAATCATATGATTCCTAAGTTTTCTACTCTGGATGACCAGGAGAAGAGAAGCACCATCAACAATAACGCAAAAAAAATTCTGAGGAGTTTTAGAAGAGAGTTTATGTAACACATTAATGTCTGCAATTAAAGTTTATCTGTTTTGGACATTACACATTGAACTGCCCTGAAGCATCCTTCATCTGAGGGGATCTAAGCAATGTAAGTAGCATCCTGTTTTTAAGAAGCTTACTACCTGGGATAACCAAGGTTGATGCTCAGCCAGTTCGTGAAATACTGAAATACTTCCAGACCAGTTGGCAAATAACTGCCTGAGAACCATTAGTGATGTACAACCCTTCTTCCTGCTGCCCAGTCCCTTCCCCAAACCTAAAGAAAGAATATAGAGAACTGCGAGAGGCCTCAGGTCTTTGACAAGCTTCTGTTCTGATTAGGCCATGTCTGTGCCATACTGGTAGTACTAGGCAAAATATGATAAAACCAATGCTAACAGAATTCACAGGAGAGAATAGTCCAGGGAGATGATCTGATTACGGTTTCAAACATACAGTATTGAATACGGATTATTCTACCTTTATGTAATGGGATTTGTTTTAAAACATGGCTTTTCTTAGGGGGCATACTTCCTTTCAAACCCAACACAATGATGTAAGATCTGAGTGGTGAAGGATGAACAGGAGTTTTCTAGGCAGAAAGGAAAGAAATAAACCATTCCAAGCAGAAATAAACCAGCAATGTTTAAGTCATATCCAAGCATAGTGTATATAAAACAATGAGACAACTAGCGTGTAGTGCTGGGCATAGAGTATCAATAATACATAGAGATAAAAAATAAGGATTAGGGATTTTTTTCGAGTATATTTACATTTCTGATTATTTTTTTAAAGGTTGATCCTAGAATTCATTTGCCTCATGTAAACCTTTATTAGTTGAGCAAGAGCTAGGCAGTCAAGATACACTGAGAGGCAAGAGTCCACCAGTTCAGAATTGTAAAAAAGAGGTACACGGAACTCACAACAGCAACTAGAGCTGCCTGCACTTGTGAGATGTGTAAACAAAGAAGGAATAACAAGGAATGAAATAGAAACTGAAAGAAGAGCAAAAGAATGTTGTTTGTTGCTACACTACTTGTTTGTCCCTTGGTTTAGATACGTTATGGACCCCAGAAAAAGTATGTTCTTAAAATTAATCCATTTCTGTGGGTGTGCAACTATTCTAAGTAGGATATTTGGGGAGTAAGATCATGGGATGTGACCTATCTCCTTCAGAGTTGGTATTAACCCTCTTACTGGAATCCTCTATAAGAAGATGAAATATAGAGAAAGACAAAGAGAGAAAGTCATAGTAGCTGAGAGAGAAAATCATAGAAGCTGAGATAAAAAAAACATGGAAGTCAGAAACTGGAAGAAATGAAACCCTGGAGAAGGGAGACCAGCAGTTGTCGCCATGTGTCTTGCCATCTGATAGAGACCAGGATTGCTGGCAGCCAGTCTTCAGGAAGAAGGTATTGTTTTGACGATGCCTAGATTTGGACATTTTCAAAGCCTCAGAACTGTAAGCTTGTAAACTAATAAATTTCCACTGTTGAAAGTTAGTCCATTTTATGGTAACTGCATTTCGGCAGCTTTAGCAAATTAAAACACTTCTTTTTCCAACTGATGAAGAAGAGCTTCTTAGAGGGGGTAATTTTGAACAACATAAAGGAACAATACAGGATTCATCAGACACCTTCAAAGTCAAAGAATTTATAGGATAAATCTTTTGAAGAAGAACAAGAGGAAAAATTGAATGTATGTATATATTTGGCTGGGTGGAGAGGTATATATATATATATATATATATATATATATATATATATATATATATATATATATATATATATGGAGAAGGCCACCTAGAGAATAGAGACTATAAATTTGAATCATTAAAAGGATTTGGAAATGCTATGGAACCCTGTGAAAAGCACTTCTGGAAATCATGAAAAACCAAGATCCATATTTTTTTGAAAAGTAATCCCCATGGCATCTCAGTCAACATTCACTTCACTTCATCTCACATTCTTAAGAGATGGACCAAAGTACTGACTCAAAATTAGTAACAGCAACAAGCTCTTCTACATCTCGTATTTAATATTTTGCATTTATTGTTTGTAATTTTTGTATTTGATATCTATGATATGGCAGAGCAGGAAACACAGTATCTTTCCTTCAGGTCAATTCTGCTTGTATAGATCTTGATGCTGTGGCAGGCACTCCAAATCCACAGCAATAAGATACAGGGTCACTGCTCTTGAGGAGATTATAGAGATGTGCCTAGTAAATGGAAATTATCTTCTCTTTTAAAGGACAGTCATTTTTTAGAAATTAAACTACATAAAGAGGCAAACAAAAAGTTTTTGTTACTCTGCACAAACTATATCAGTCATTGTCATTTAAAGCCAACTGTTCAAGAGAAGGGAACCATTAGATGTCGAACAGAAGAGAGTCATAACCACTGCTTTTCAAAATTGTTGTATGAGTTCCTCCCTCAAAGGAAGGGCTATCAGTGCTCAGGAAATGACAGAGGTTTCCGACAGTTTAAAAGGGCAATGTCTGCAGTGTGACCCGTGGTTCCAACTGCATTAAAAAAAAAATTCACTGACAAACGATAACAAGTACTTCCTCACTTTCCTACCTACTGAATCAAAGCCATTGTTTGGGTTGTAGTTCCTTGTTTAACTTAGGTTATTAAATCACAGTGATGTTGGCCAAACATTCTAGTCATACACCATCAGGAAAAGTAATAAAAACAATAATTGTGAGCCAAACTTAAACACACACACAAATTTTTGCACTAATAAAATTTAATCAATACCAAGGTCATCTTTTTAAACGTTTGTTTTATTTTCCCTTGTAAAAACAACAAATATTCTTTTTTTCTTCCAAGGGGGAAATTCCAGTCTATAGTTGGTTCACTTGTATAATTTTAACAAGTGACAATGATCAGACTTAATCCTATGGGAAAGTTATAGGAATGGAGTTATTGCCATGTGGTGAAGGTTGACTTCCACATCTCTATTTTGGGAATAAATACTCTTTAAGAAATCCTTGAGGTGAATGATTAATACACACAGAGAGCCAAACAGCAAGCAAGAAGAAGATTTTTAGACCTGGAAAGAGGGGCTGTGCCACTTCCTTCTCTGAGATGGGTTAAGAGGGCAGCACTGGCATAATTTCCCAGAGTTCCAGAGTGAGGTACTTCTGGTTGATCTGAGACTTGCATTAGTACTTTAAAGAGAAATAATACTTTACTATTTATTTGGATTTGTCTGTGATTTTTAAAAGGTCAATTTTGTTCCAGCTAAGAAAGCATTTACCAGCATATTTAACCAAAATGGGGCCAAAACTGGGTATAAAAGTCCTGGAAGAGCACATCTTACCTAATGTTACTGTGTGAGCTTCTTTATGCAATATTTTCTTTAACTTTAACAAAACTTCTGTCTGCAAATGCACATATACTGAGGAACAAAATGTGTAAAAAACTAAGCTAACCGTAGAAAAAACGTAATTAGACCCAAAGATGCCAATTTTAAAACAATATTTAAAATAAAATTAGAGGGTCTCCTTGAGGTCATAGGTGGCTATAATCCTGTGCCTCCTTCCAGTGGCATGAGAGGCAGCTGGGTGTCACATCGCAGGCTTTGGAGGCAGACAGCTGGAATTGGCAACTCAGCTCATCACTCTAGGTGAGTGGCTGTGGAGAAGTTATCTAACTTCTCAGGGCATCAGTTCTTTCAACTGTAAAATGGGAATAACAAAAGCACCTCCAACCTAGAGTTACTGAAAGTATTAAATGAGATAGTGTCTGGACAATACTTAGAACAGTGCCTGGTATATAGAAGTGCTAAAAAAAAGTGTCAGCTACAAATATTATTAAAAATATAACAGGTGCACAGGTGGTTCAGTGGTATAATGCTCACCTTCCACGTGGGAGGACTGGGTTTGATTCCCAGATAATGCACCACCCCACTCCCCTAAAAAAAATATGTCTTTATATATATGAACCAAGTCTATTGAGAATGTTATGAAGTGTTTAACAGAAATGTGAAATGTAACTAACCTTGAGGATTAATCACACTAGCCACCGCCCCTTTATGCACTTAGGATTCAACACATCTAGACATGTCTGCAGGGTAACAGAGGTGAGGTCTTTAAGGATGAGTGGAGGACCAACAGGGAATCCTGTGAGAAGTCTAATCCTGAATCACAGGACCTGGGGCTGATGTTGGAGAGACAGAATCTACCACATCATGCCTGTCACTCAAGTATTTGGCCTTGCTCCCCAAAATTCCTTGGCTAAAAGTCATAACTTGGCAATAAAGGTAGCAGAAAAACAAAGCAAAAGGGGGAAGAATTTACTAATAATGACCTGGAATATTAACAGAGCCAAGCAGCAAGTCCTGTTCTAGCAGCGTTGGCAGCAACAAAAGACATTGCTGGGAGTTTTACTCTTGCAGAGAAATTAGCATCCTGGACATTAGTAACTGCGGGACAAGACACTTTGGGCAGAAACAGCCTGGTGTGGGTATCATCGGCGAGCACTGGTGAGACAGCCTTCTGGGGCTGGAGGCATCAGCATCAAAGGGTATTTCAACAAGGACATGAAACTGTTGAAATGTATTCCAGTAACCCTGATTCTTAAAGATGGATTGTATAATGATACAGCCTCTACAATGTAACTTGGTGACTGTGAAAACCTTACAGCTGATGCTCCCTTTATTCAAGGTATGAACAGATGAGTCAAAAACTGTAGTAGCTTGGCCAGGAGGCCTGCTGCCATGGTTGTTCACAGGATTCAGTTCCTCACTGATGGCCTTTGGTCCTTGCTGGCCATTAGCCAGAAGCTGTCCTCTGTTCCTTGTCATTTTTGCCTGGCTATATGGTACTTCACAACATGGCAGCTAGCTTCCATCAATGCGAGAAATATGGTTGGCAAGCTGATGCTGTTTTTTAGGAACCTCTCAACAGGGCAATTTGGCTTCCTCGTACCTTGGTAGTTGGGTTCCAAGAAACCACTTTTGGATGACAAGAATTCATCAGGAGGGCGGGCCATGGTGGCTCAGCAGGCAGAGTTCTCTCCTGCCATGCCGGAGATCCAGGTTCAATTCCCGGTGCCTTCATGCCGGGGCCAAAATCACCCGCAGCATATACAGTCACGCAACCCTGCCCCGCTTCCCCTGAGCTCTGAGCACATAAGCATCAGTATCTGGTACCCTACTTACATGCACCTGCACACCCACACCACGCCCACCAGCTCTACAAATATTCTTTGATGTAGTAGAAAGAGAAGAGAATTTGAAGACAGATCTGAGCTTGAGTGCTAACACAGTCTTCTGTTAGCTGTTGCATTTGAGCAAATTATTTCATGTCTTTGGGCTTGTTTTCCCAAATGTAAAATGAAAAAAATAAAATCTATCCCAGAGTTGTCTTGTGAAAATTAAGTTGGATAATTCACATACAACTGCTCAGCAAGTATCTGCAGAAACGAAGTCGTGCTATATATTAATATACTTTGTAAATTAAAATGTGTAAATTAGTACACATCTTTCAAATCTAAACCCATTACCAAACACACATAAACAACGATATATGTTATCATTATTTAATATTGCCACTTTAGAAAATTATGACATAAAAACTTTAACAATTTGTTCTGAATATTCATTGAAAAAAAAAACCATGGAGACTTCCGGGTAAAGACGGCAGTTTAACAACGTGCGCATTTTAGTTCGTCCTCCAGAACAACTACTAAATAACCAGAAACATTACAGAACAGTTCATGGGGCCACGTCAGTGACCAGACACACAGCGTACCCCAGTCTGGACCAGATGGACTGGCTGCAAGCACCCCCCAGAACCGTGAGTTCCCAAAGCTGCGGCAGCCAGCACCCCTCCCGCACAGGCCACTTCCCAGAGGGGAAAGGAAAGGACTTTACCAGCAGCAGGGCTGGGCACAATCAAATGCCAATTGTGGAACTAATTAACAAATTCTGACTACTAAAAATAGGCCCCCAGCTTAGGTGAACCTGATCAAAGCAGAGGTTGCTCGTTTTTGCCCCGACGCCAAGGGGGCAGGAATGACAGAAAAAGGGGAAAAAAAAAGAGAAGGAAACAGAGGTTTTTGTGGCTGTGTATCTATAAAGGCTTGACTGCCTCTGGATACAGCGGCAGGACTTTTCAGGCTGCAACTGCCCCAGGCATAGGCAGAAGTGAGCTCTTTTGGGGGCTTATCTGAAGCCTGTGCCTTCCCCAGGGGAGGGGTGAAGCCCAACTCAGGTGGAATCCCTCCATCAAGGAATTCAGACCCCAGCACATGGTAATGTGAAGCCATTAAAACCAGCCTACAACCTCTCCTCTGTCTCCACCATGTCCCCAGCAGGGTGAGTCTGCCAAAGTTAAAGGTACCGCACCATCTTATGCTGGTGGGACCTGCAGTCAGACAAACGCCACATACTGGGCAGGATAAGAAAAACAGAGTCCAGAGACTTCACAGGGAAGTCTTTCAACCTGCTGGGTCTCACCCTCAGGGAAAACCGACGCAGGTGACTCTTTCCTCCTGATAGGAGGCCAGTTTGGTCTGGGAAAATCTGGCTGGGTGTATAATATCTAAGTAGACCCTCCTAAGTGTGGTGGGGGGTGGGGGGAAGACACTACACAAGCAGGGCAAGAAACAAGAAAACAAGAACTGAATAATTCTCCTCTGTTAAACAAAACTTAAGCTAAAGGTCCAGATAAAGCTCAACAGAATGTCAAAGAATAGATAGACAACAAATTCATCCAGCAAGAAAACCCTAGATAAAAGAAGTGAAAGCAACCTCCAGAATAAACTAATTAAAGTAATTAAATACCTAGACACCAGCAAAAAATAATAAATCACACTAGGAAAATTGAAGATATGGCCCAGTCAAAGGAACAAACCAACAATTCAAATGACATACAGGAGCTGAAACAATTAATTCAGAATATACGAAAAGACATGGAAAACCTCATCAAAAACCAAATCAATGAATTGAGGAAGGATATAAAGAAAGCAAGGAAAGAACAAAAAGAAGAAACTGAAAGTCTGAAAAGACAAATCACAGAACTTATGGGAATGAAAGACACAGTAGAAGAGATGAAAAAAACAATGGAAACCTACAATGGTAGATTTCAAGAGACAGAACATAGGATTAGTGAACTGGAGGATGGAACATCTGAAATCCGACAAGAAACAGAAACAATAGGAAAAAAAATGGAAAAATATGAACAGGGACTTTAGGGAACTGAAAGACAATATGAAGCGCACGAATATACGTGTTGTGGGTGTCCCAGAAGGAGAAAAGAGAAGAAAAACTAATGGAGGAAATTATCACTGAAAATTTCCCAACTCTTATGAAAGACTTAAAATTAAAGATCCAAGAAGTGCACGTACCCCAAAGAGAATAGATCCAAATAGACATACTCCAAGATATTTAATAATCAGAATGTCAGAGGTCAAAGAGAAAGAGAGGATCTTGAAAGCAGCAAGAGGAAAGCAATCCATCACATACAAGGGAAGCCCAATAAGACTATGCGCAGATCTCTCAGCAGAAACCATGGAGGCAAAAAAACAGTGGGATAATATATTTAAATTATTAAAAGAGAAAAACTGCCAACCAAGAATTCTATATCCAGCAAAATTGTCTTTCAAAAATGAGGGAGAAATTAAAACATTTTCAAACAAAAAATCACTGAGAGAACTTATGACCAAGAGACCAGCTCTGCAAGAAATACTAAAGGGAACACTAGAGACAGATACAAAGACAGAAGAGAGAGGTGTGGAAAAGAGTATAGAAAGGAAGGCTATGAGTAAAGGTAAAAAGAAGGAAAATTATATATGACATATAAAATCCAGAAGGCAAAGTAGAAGAAAGTACTACCCATGCAGTAATAACACTGAATGTTAATGGATTAAACTCTCCAATCAAAAGACATAGTCTGGCAGAATGGATTAAAAAACAGGACCCATCTATATGCTGTCTCTACTCAAAGGACACAAGGCCAAGGACACAAATGGACATTTACACACCAATGTTTATAGCAGCATTATTAACAATTACCAAGAGATGGAAACAGCCAAAATGTCCATCAACAGACAGTTGGCTAAACAAACTGTGACATTTACATAAGATGGAATATTATGCAGCTGTAAGACAGAATAAAGTTATGAAGTATGTAACAACATGAATGGACCTTAAGGATATTATGCTGAGTGTGATTAGCCAGAAACAAAAGGGCAAATACTGTATGGTCTCACTGATATGAACTGACATTAGTGAATAAGCTTGGAATATTTCCTTGGTAACAGAGACCATCAGGAGATAGAAATAAGGTAAGATATTGGGTAATTGGAGCTGAAGGGATACAGATTGTGCAACAGGACTGAATAGAAAAACTCAGAAATGGACAGTACAATATTACCTAACTGTAATACAATTATGTTAAAACACTGAATGAAGCTGCATATGAGAATGATAAAGGGAGGAGGATTGGGGCATAAATGAAATCACAAAGAAAGATAGACAATAAAGATTGAGATGGTGTAATCTAGGAATGCCTAGAGTGTATAATGATAGTGACTAAATGTACAAATTTAAAAAATGTTTTTGCATGAGGAAGAACAAAAGAATGTCATTACTGCAGTGTGCTGAAAATAGATGGTACTTATTTTTAAATTTCAACTAATGTGTGAGACTAAAACAAAAAATGTTTATTTGGTACAAATCTATACTTTGACTAGTGCATTTCCTAATATAACTTATGTAGATAGTTGATTGAACACCTTAAGTACATGGAACTTCGTATAGGACATGAGATTGTGTTGGTTTGTCCAGTTGATGCCCTGATGAATCCCAGAGTGATTTGATCAGTGAGTGGAAAAGTATTTGCAAAGTCCCCTTTGGGGAATGGCGAGAACAGGGGAAAACTCAACTTCCCCAAGTTGAATTCTTGATATTCTCACAAGCAGTGTAGACAACCAAAGCTATAGGCTGAGCCCCCAGTCCTGGGGTTTGTTCATATGAAACTTAACCCCACAGTGGATAGGTCAAACCTACTTAAAATTAAGCCTAAGAGTCACCCCCAAGAGAACCTCTTTTGTTGCTCAGATGTGGCCTCTCTCTCCAGCCAACACAGCAAGCAGACTCACCACCCTCCCCCTGTCTATGTGGGACATGACTCACAGGGGTGTAGATCTTCCTGGCAACATGGGACAGAAATCCCAGAATGAGCTGAGATTCAGCATCAAGGGATTGAGAAAAACTCTAGAATGAGCTGAGACCCAGCATCAAGGGATTGAGAAAACCTTCTCGACCAAAAGGGGGAAGAGTGAAATGAGACAAAGTGTCAATGGCTGAGAGATTCCAAACAGAGTTGAGAGGTTATCCTGGAGGTTATTCTTATGCATTAAGTAGATATCACCTCGTTATCCAAGATGTAATGGAGAGGCTGGAGGGAACTGCCTGAAAATGTAGAGCTGTGTTCCTGTAGCCATGTTTCTTAATGATGATTGTATAATGACAAAGCTTTCACAATGTGACTGTGAAAACCTTGTGTCTGATGCTCCTTTTATCTACCTTATCAACAGATGAGAGGAACATATGGAATAAAAATACATACTAGGGGGAAAAACAAATTAAAAAAATAAGGGACAGAAACAGTTTTTATACATCTACTAGTGTAATCAAAACTATTTAATGTGTTAATTTCTAAACAAAAACAAAATGAAACATGCTTTTGATGACTGGGAAGTCATTTATTTATTTAACAAAAATGTGACAAGGGGCAACTACATGTAGGGTAGGTGGGGACCCAGCAAAGAGTAAAACATGGCTCTGTCTAGAAGAGCTTGTGCTCCAGGGAAAGAACTTTCCACAATAATCAGAATATACAGTGGAAAGTGGTGATCACTGCAAGAGAGATTTCAGAAGATGGCATTTATTTATCATCATAGCACATGTGTCAGATCTAGGCTCCCCAGACGTACATGGTTGCAGCTTCCGTGACATTATGCCCAATACAAAAGTTTTGGTCAAATGTCTAGGATATCAATAAAGACCAGAAACATAGATAATATTATTTTATTTGTGTATAGATTGAAGATATCCTTGATGATATTATGATTGTTTTCAGACCTAGGATATGAAAACTCTGTAGATGCCAAAAACAAAACAACTTTGAATTTAATCCATTCAAAATGATATGGAATAAATGAGTGTCTTAGAGCCCCGGAGGGGGAAAAAAAAAGATTTATATCAACGAAATGACAGTAGCCTTTGCTTTGTTTCGGCTTCCTTTGGATAATTATAATTATTCGTTCACTCTCTCAACAGATACTTATTTTGTGTTTTACATTCCTTATGGGCACTGCTAGGTCCTGGAAAGTGCTATCTGGATGGTAAGATACATACAAAACAGTGAGTGTACAGGTTAAAAAAGACCAATTAATTGCCCTAAAGAAGTCAAGAAGGCTTCACAGAAGACATGACATTTGAGCTGGGAATAGAAGAGCTCAACAAATAGAAAAGAGGGATGGCACTCCAGATGGAATTTCTGACACAGTAAAATTCCCTTGGGTCTGTGTTCTATGTACTAAAAGTGTATATGTCTGGAGATGGAGAGGGGTTTTGTGGCAGGACAAGAAGCTAGTAAGGCCAGTTGGGATCACATGCTGAGAAACAATGGATTCCAAGCCAAAGAGTTTGGCTTTTATCCTATAAACAATCAGGATTATTAAGTATTTCTAAGCAGGGGAGAGGCAGGGTCATGGGCTAAGCCTTCTTACCATACTCAGTTTTAGGGAGACTATAGCACATGAAGAAAGCAGGGAGCAGCTTGTCATTTGGACAGACATAACTCAAGAAAAATACTATTATAAAACTTGACAAATGGGTGGGCAACGGTGGCTCAGTGGCAGAGTTCTTGCCAGCCATGCTGGAGACCCGGATTCAGTTCCAGGTGCCTGCCCATGTGGAAAAAAAAAAAACTTGACAAAAATTAAACTTAAACAAAAGTATCTGGCCTTTGAGCCCTACCAAGTTTTTTTTTTCACATGGGCAGGCACCGGGAATCGAACCCAGTTCTCCAGCATGGCAGGCAAGACCTCTACCTGCTGAGCCACTGTGGCCCACCCCAAAGTTTATTATTGAGAAGTATAAAAATATTTCATGTGTCCTAATGACATGTACATATAGACAGTTCCAACTGAAAAATCTATGGTTCAGAAAATGGAACTACTATATCTATTATTACAGAATAAAAACATTTATGGATGATGATGAACGCACAACTCTGTGATTATACTGAAAGCCACTGATTGTACATTGTGGATGAATTGTGTGGTATGTGAATAAAACTGTTTCAAAAATTTTTGTTGAAATTTTTCTCAAAAAATGAAATAATACTCAATTAGAGCATACGTTAGAAAAAATATTTTTTACAGTTATAAATACATGTACCCTAAAATATACACAAAATATAAACCAAAGGACAAAGGGTAGCTGAGTAAAGATAAACAGGTCTTACAAATACGAAAAACAGAGAAAGAACTGGCCTTAAACTATATTTCTAAAGACTAGTTAAGAAAGGATTCTGCAATGAAAGGATAAAAATTAGGAATAGGCCATTCACCCACTTCTACCCTTCCACTATTTCCTTTTCTGCTGATAATTCTCTTTATTATCATTCCCGAAGTGATTTTACAGATCTTCTCATCCAAGAGTTCTAAAATTCTACTTTAATAATGAAAGCCTGCAAATGGTCTTATATAAAATCCCAATACATAAAACATATAAAAGCAGAGAGCTCTGGTCGAACAAGGTCAGAGAGAGAGGGAGTTAGAGCACCCTAACCTGGCCTCCACTTTGGCCTTCAGCCACCCCCAAGAGCCCTTCATTTTCCCCAGTAAAGTATGTAACACACTGCTCTAGCCCAAACCTTTCCATTTATAAATGAGGAAACAGAGGTCTGGGGAGTTCATCTAAGCAAGTCGCTTGAAAAAAAACAAAGACAAGTTTCCTGATGCCTTTGCTAAAATTAAAATGCTTTCTCTTCTTCATAAACTCAAATTCAAACTTCTGGGTCAAAAGCCGCTCCTTATAAGTTATTCTATAAATTCATGACCTTCACCCACCCCCAAGAGTCCTTCATTTTCCCCAGTAAAGTATGAAAACACTGCTCTAGTTCAAATCTTTCAATTTATAAATGAGGAAACAGAGGTCTGGGGAGTTCATCTAAGCAAGTCGCTTGAAAAAAAAAGAGACAAGTTTCCTGATGCCTTTGCTAAAATTAAAATGCTTTCTCTTCCTCATAAACTCAAATTAAAACTTCTGGGTCAAAAGCCGTTCCTTATAAGTTATTCTATAAATTTGTGTCATCCCTTTATCCCAAATTCCCATTCAAAATTCAGCTGGAACAGTAATCACACATTAGCAAATACCTGCTTGAGGACAGATACTATGCTAGGGACATCTCACCTTCTCTCATTTAACCATCAAACTGATGGAGATCAAAAAACTGGCCTCAGAGAGGTACTATACAACTTTCCCAAGGTCACACAGCTATCAGAGTGGAATCCTGGTCCATCTCAAGCCAAGCCTCAGCCTCTCACTTTAATCCCAACCTGTCTCAAATCTCTGCCTATTGCTACATCAGCTTCCAGAAACACAAAACTATAAGAAAGCCTATCATTTCACACAGGATATCTTTTCACATCTGGACTTGTGGGGAATGTTCCATCCTGTAGTCAAGCACAGCGGAATCAAAAGCCTACCTTAAACCTCTAAAATCAAGCTTCAGAACCATATACAGACAAACCCCACAGCCACTACTACCAAATTTTTATATACCACTACAACTTCCTTTACACGCATGAGTTACAATTTTTAGTAGTTCGGAGAACAGAAGTCAAATACTCTTAATAAAAGAGCTGCAAAAACAATTTTGAAGTGAGCATGAAATGACGGACTGGCATATTTAGATAGATACTACCTAAATAGGTAAAGATATAAGAATTTATATTTAGGGGCTCCCTTGGGACAAACGATGACTGTCATCTTGGAGAGGAGCCAGAGATGGCTTTAAATAATTTGAATTTGGGGATAAGTCAAGGAAGTCTGAATTGAGGCATCCTCTGGGAGGAAAGAGAGCTGAAGTGACTGTCCCGGCCAGTTAGAAAAGAGACTGAATCAAGAGTGTGGAGCCAGGTCTGATAATAAGTTATTGGCAATGGAAGGAGAGATTTTAAATAGAACTTGGACTTGGGGGTGTCCTCTGGAAAGTGTGAGCCAAAGGCCTGACAGGTCCTGGGCATTAGGGGGTCTGAATTTTGGAGGGCAGGCTAGGAGCGGCGAATAGGAGGCTGGACTGGCGAAGTCTGGAGTAGGGCTGTGGACCAGGCAACTCAGAAGCATCGAGTGGGTGGGTCCACTCGCTGGAGCTCTGCCGGACTGTGGCAGTCTCGGCGGTTGGGCCAGGGGCGGCAAAACCCCGGGCCACCTCACCTTCCACCCCTACTTACCTTCTGTTGAAAGTAGCGAATCGAGTAATTCAAGGCCACAGAGGGGTGGGAGGTGGGGCTGGGTGGCAAGTGCAGACTGCCGAAGGCCCTCAGAGCCTGCGATCGGAGGATGGCGGCACCAGACGCCTGGAGGGGCATGAGCAGCAGCAGCAGCTTGAGGAAGCAGCGCCCCATCGCTCAGGCTGGCGGCTGCAGCGGAGGCGGGAGAGTAGAAGACCCGCAGAGGGGAGCAGACAGAGCTGGCATTTGCCAGAAGCTCCGCCCACCGAGGACCGGCTCCTCCCCCGGGAAACCCAAAGCCACTCAACGCCGCAGTCCTAACCTAGGTCACCTCTACCCACGCCGCCCGGGCCCTAAGGGCGCGGTCTCCACTCACCACTTCCTCTCGTGCCGTCCTCTCCTCAGAGACCCCCTTCCTTGCAGTCACCCCGAAGTCTGCTTTTAAAGCTCCATGGACCCCTCCTATCTCGCAACTGTATCTTATCCTTAACTGTTTCGCCCGCCTAGCCCACCTCTCAACTTGGTCACCCCATATTCTCCCTTCTTCATACCGCCAAACCCTGCTAAGGCCGCCTCAATTCTATTGCCACTCCCCCGGCCATCCGCAAATCCCACGTAATGTTTGATAATGATATCCACGTAATGATAACAATGATAATAACTGCCATGACAAGTCATTGACCTTTTACTACAAGCCAGTGTATCCCTAGGCATGATGGCCCACGCAGCATCTCGTCTTAATCCCACAGCAATCTTGCGCATCATGTACGCATTTATTGATGAGGAAAC
Organism: Tamandua tetradactyla; assembly: GCF_023851605.1. Taxonomy (NCBI): domain Eukaryota; kingdom Metazoa; phylum Chordata; class Mammalia; order Pilosa; family Myrmecophagidae; genus Tamandua; species Tamandua tetradactyla. Next base: position 61,743,210 of record NC_135334.1, on the reverse strand, counting down.
TAAGGCTCCGAGAAATGCAGTGACTTGCAGTGGGTCACTCAGAGAGCAGGAAATGGAGCCTGACTTCGCAGCCACTCGACCTAGCTCTCAATTACAGCCCAACTCCATGATGCCATCCTAACCATCCCCTTTGGTACTCCGTCTTTGGGTCACCCCAAAATTCCGTGTTGCTCGCACAGCCCATCCCCTGAGGACTTCGCCCCCGGCCCACGTGACCTCCGAATCTCGCCAGGTCCGGGTCTCTTCTTCCAGTTACGCCCCCTTTCTTCTCCCAGCTCCGAGAAGCTCACTTCCGGGCCCGCCTTCTTCCCTCCTCCAACCTCCGCCCCCTTCCAACCTCCGCCCCCTTCCTCCCTCCGCCCCCGGGCCGTATGTCCCCTCGTCCGCCTACAGCGCCCCCTTCCGTCTTTAAGGCTCCGCCAACCCTTCTTCATCTATTTCTTCGTCCCCTTTCAATCACCCTTCCGAACACCTGTCCGGGAGGCACTCCGCCTGCTCCCACCTCTTCAAGGGCTCCCTACGCCCAGTTGGCGCAGCGCCACCCCAACATCAACTTGACAGACTGCACCACTGCTCCACACACTCCTCAAGCCCCGCCAGTTTGACAAAACGATCTCTCCCAAGTGCTAGCAAGAGTTCGTAGTAACCTCCACCCTTGGCGGCGCCTTCTTCTGATTGGCTCTGAAGGATCACGTCAAAGCATCGCTTCCGGCGCAAGGGGCGGTGGGAAATTTGATTGCTAAGTGCCCGACGAGCCGCCGAGTCGATCTTCTTGAGTCTTGGTGGTCCCTGAGCATGGTTTGGACTGGGTCCTGTCCACTGCCACAGGTGAGGAGATAGGGGAGGAGGTTCTTGGGGAGAGTAAGGGGCAAGAATCCCTAATGAAACCCTTAACGTAGTTATGAATGAGAGTCAGGACCCTACCCTTATTGCTTTTTCAGGACTCCTCCAGTCACCTCTTTTGTAAAAGTCTGGCCGTGAGATTAGTAGAGTAAGAATTTCACCCGTTTTATTTAGATACAGTTCTGTTGTAGTCTAAAGGGCTGCGGTACATGCTGAAGAGGTCTATTTTAAAAACTGCTTTGGCGGCCCAGAGCGAAAAGGGTTTAACTGAGCGGTATGCTCACACCAAAAACAAAATTTTAAGTTTCTAGATTTCTTCCTCCTCATTCTCCATGCCCAGCCAATAATACTAACCTCTTAAATATCCCAAATTTGTACACTTCTCGCCACTTTTACTGCCATTATTTTGGTTCGGCACCATGACTGTTTTATAGCTATGACAGTAACCTCCTGCTTTCAATCTTGTTCCTTTCCAATCCAGTTTCCACATTGCCAGACTGATAAAGTGCAAATCTCACCAGGGCGCTCCTCCATTTAAAACCTTTCAGTCGCTCCTTTCTACCCTCAGTTTTAATTCCAAAATCATTAGCATGGCATCCAGAGGCCTTCTTGGCCAGCCTTTGCCTGCCTCACCACTCCCGCCCCAAAGAGTGTTTTTTGAGTTTTTCAATGCACTATCCTCCCTCTCACCTCCAGAAGGTGAGGGAAAACAGTGAATAATGTTTCCAAATATGGGAATAGACTCAAGGACTTATTGGTGGATGTGATGTGGGAAGTGTTAAGGAGGAATGAAAGATCATTCGTAGGTATCTGGCCACATTACTGGTTGGAAAGTAGTGCCATTTACAGAGAATGGAGAAAATTGAAGGGAAAGAAGTTTTTTTGCTATTTAACTTGACGTGTCTATAAGACAGGTAGGCAATTGGGATACACAAATCTAGAGCTAAGTGGAGAGGTCAGGCAGAGCCCAAAAGATAAATTTGGAAATCATGAGTAAAAACTGGTATTTAAAGTCAGAGTAATGATTGAGATCTCCTAGGGAGAGAATTTGAAAAAAAAAAAAAGAAGAAAAAGAGGAAGGCCTAGTGGAAGAAGAACAATAAAGAAGCCTGAGAAAGAGCAGCCATTGAGTTAGGAGAAAAAGTGTTCCCTCAAGAAGCAGAGTATATTCTGTTATCTGTTTAGTAATCTGGCTTTCTCACAAAGCCATAAGCCCTTTCAGGATAGATAGAGATTGTGTCTTATTCACTATTTTATCTCTAATATCTGACACATTATATAGTCGATAATTATTTCTTTTTGGATTGTTGAGATATTGGGCTGCAGAGTAGTCCAGGTGAGAGTTGGTAAGTGTCTGACTAGCTGCAAAGGCTGTGGGACAATGAAAGGAAAGGACGTATTTCAGACATATTTCTGAAATAGAATTGAGACCTAAAAGAAAAGTAGTAAGACCTGCTCTCAAGGCAGAACATAAACAGAATGAGTAAGCCTTTAGTACCTCTCCAATTCCCATTATTTGTACCTTTGTGTCACTTCATTGATAATTGTACATTGTATTAGCCAATAGATTATAAACTCCGAGAGGCAAGTGCCTTTTTTTTTTCCTCTGTGTAACTCTGTCTTCTTCCCCATCCCTGGCCCAGTACTTTACATGTCATGAATGACAATACATAGACAGACTTTATGTTAAACTAAGATTTCCCTGTGTGATGTTTTCAAAGTATTTTTCACCAATATTTCTCCTTTCATTGGAGGTTTTGTCTCTAGCTTTTGTTTATTTAATTTTCTCTCCCCTCCTGCCTGTTTCCTCTCTTCCCTTCCTAGGATTTTCATATTAGTATTGGTAAATTATTTCTTAGGGACATGTTATAACTGCCTTTAGAAAAATAAGACAAATTATGCACCCTCAGAGAAACCATTAGGTAGGGTTAAGAAAACAATTCAGAATAGCCACCCTTCCCATAACTAAGATTTCTTAAGCTATGAAATAGGAAATAAGAAATCTGAGAGCAACAAGGTGACAGATTGTCTTGTAAGGCAAGAACAGATTTGAGAGGAATGAAGAAAGGGAGAAAAGTCAGTTGTACTTCTCCTTACATCATTAGAACTGGGGACTAGTTTTTTATAGGAAGAGTTTCATCCTTTGGCTACAGTCTTGAAACAAATGCAGATGGTTTCTTAATGTCAAGCTCAAGCAAACAGTGTAATAGACTAAAAAGACTGATGAGCTGCTAATCAGAAAATAGGAGTCCCAGACCTGATTTCGCCTGATTCATGACCTTGAATTAGTCATTTAATTTCTGAGTCGATCAGATAATAATGTAAAAGCACTCCGAGAACTATAAAGCATTAAAAAACAAATTACACTTTTGAAATATGTTGTAAGATTGGGTCCACATGTTATACTTCTCTTACCTTCGCCTAATCCTCACCTTACCACCATTGCCATATGTCTGTTCATGCTAAATATTTACTCAAATTTTTCCCTCATGATCCAGCATTAAGTAAGAATTATTCAAGATTTTTTTATCTAGCCCAAAGGGTTTTAAAAAAGAAACCCGCCGGTGTTCTGTTACCATTTTAATTGGTGTACCTTTCGTTTCCTTCGTATTAACCATATCACAACCTCAGAACTTAATATCCTTCTCCTCTGGGTCTCTCTTTAATCTCTTAGCACCTGGTGAACTATCGTCCCTTGCACATGACCAATGGTCGATACCAACATTTATTGAATGAATGGATAGCTCGGTTCACTTTTTTTTTCCAATTTTTTCATTGTGAAAAATCATATATACACACACAAAAGCAATAAATTTCCGAGTACGTTTTAACAAGTACTTATACAACAGATTTTAAAGCTTGGTATGGGTTTCAGGTCCATGATTTTTCATTTTCTCTTCTAGCTGCTCCTAGACACTGGTGACAAAAAGAAATATCAGTGTATTGATTCAGCAGTCGTATTCATGTATTAAATCCTATCTTCTCTGTTATACTCCTCCTTCTTTTTAAATAACGTATATACATAAAAGCAATAAATTTCAAAGTATATTGCAACAATTAGTTGTAGAGCAGATTTCAGGGTTTGGCATGGGTTATAGTTCAGCAATATTAGGTTTTTATTTCTAGCTGCTCTAAGGTGCTGGAGGCTAAAAGAAGTATCAGTATAACAATTCAGCACTCATACTTATTTGTTAAACCCGATCTTCTCTGTATTACTCCATTATTACCTTTGGTCTTTCTCCCACTCTTTAGGGTTATTTGGACTATGCCCATTCTAACTTTTTCATGTTGGAAGGGGCTATCGATAATACGGGATGGAGGATGGAACTAGTTGAAATGTAGAGGGCAGCCCCTCTGCCTTTCAGGATTTATCTGGTCCAGGGATCTATCTGGAGGTTGTAGATTTTTAGACTTTTAGGTTGTAGATTACCCTAGTGCATGGAACCTTTGTAGAAGCTTATATAATGCCCTAGGTATTCTTTAGGATTGACTGGAATGATTTTGGTTGAAGTTTGGCAAGTTATGATAAGTAGCAATGTCTAACTTAAGCATGTGTGAGAGGGACCTCTATTTGAATGCTCTCAGCCACTGATACCTTATTTGTTACACTTATTTTCCACCTTTTGGTCAGGATGGCATTGTTGATCCCATGGTGCCAGGGCTAGGCTCATCCCTGGATGTCATGTCACACGTACAGGAGAAGGCAATGATTTCACTTGCAGAGTTGGGCTTAGTGAGAGAAAGATCATATCTGAGCAACAAAAGAGGTGACTCTTAGGCATAACCTATAGGTAGGCTCAACTTCTCTGTTATACACGTAAGCGTCACAAGAGCAAGCCTCAAGATCAAGGGCTTGGGCTATTGATTTGGGTGTCCCTAATGTTTGGCACAGTATCCAAGGTTTCCCTGGTGGTAAAGTTTAATAGTTCCATAATTTTTCTCCCATCCCACAATGGACTTTGCTAATACTTTTTGATTATCTGGTTAATATACTCTGGTATCCCTCTCTACGTGGGACATGACTCCCAGGTGTGTAAACCTTCCTGGCAAGTTGGGACAGAAATCTAGAATGAGATGGGACTCAGCATCAAGGGATTGAGAAAACCCTCTAGACCAAAAGGGGAAGAGAGAAATGAGACAAAATAAAGTGTTAATGGCTGAGAGATTTCAAACAGAGTCAATAGATTATCCTGAAGGTTATTCTTACACATTATATAGATATCACCTTTTTATTTAATATGTATTGGAGAGGTTGAATGGAAGAGCCTGAAAATGTAGAGCTGTGTTCCAGTAGCCATATTTCTTGAAGATGATTGTATAATGATATAGCTTTTGCAATGTAACTGTGTGATTGTGAAAACCTTATGTTTGATGCTCCTTTATCTACGGTATGGACATATGAGTAAAACATATGGATTAAAAATCAATAAATGATAGGGAAACAAATGTTAGAATAAATTTAGTAGATTGAAAGGCTAGTGATCAATGAAAGGGAGTGATAAAGGGTATAGAAAAAAAGATAAGGGAAAGGCTAAAATATATTGGGTACTAGCAGTCAACGAGAGGGCGGGATAAGGGGTGTGCTGGTTTGAATCTGTGGTGGACCCCAGAAAAGCCATGCCCTTTGATCCTCATTCAATATTGCTGGATGGGAGCATTTTGATTGTTTCTATGAAGATGTGACCCACCCAGTTGTGGGTGGTAACTTTTGATTAGATGATTTCCATGGAGGTGTGTCTCCACCCACTGAAGGTGGAGTTGCTCGCTGGAATCCTTTAAAAGAGGAAACATTTGGAGAGAGTCCCTTTTTGGTAGAGCCACGAGAAAGCCAGCAGACGCCACCATGTTCACCGTGTGCCCTTCCAGTTGAGAGAGAAACGTTTAACGTTGTCGGCCTTCTTGAATCAAGGTATCTTTCCCCGGATGCCTTAAATTGAACATTTCTATGGACTTATTTTAATTGGGACATTTTTTCGGCCTTAGAACTGTAAACTAGCAACTCACTAAATTCCCGTTGTTAAAAGCCGTTCTGTCTCTGGTATATTGCATTATAGCAGCTAGTAAACTAAAACAAGGGGTATGGTGTGTATGAGTTTTTTTCTTTTTTCTTTTTATTTCTTTTTCTGAATTGATACAAATTTTCTAAGAAATGATCGTGGTGATGAATATAAAACTATGTGATGATATTGTGAGTTATTGATTATATACCAAGAATGGAATGATATGATAAGAATGTTCGTGTTTGTATGTTGTTATGTTTTAAAAAAATTAATATACACACACACACACACACACACACACACACACACACACACACACACACACACACATGCTCTGGAATCTCTGGGATGTATCCAGGCATTGCATTAAACTATACAGGATTAAAGGCTCTCATTCTTATCCTGGGCTCCCTGTGTTTGGGTTGTTTAAATAATCTATCCAGATAGGTTGAGTAATTATGTGCTATTGAAAATTTCGGTTCTAGACAAAATAAACCTTCCTTCATTTGGTCTCAAAGATTAGGTGAAGTTCAGGCAATGTCTTCGTTATCGCTGTGTTCTGAATTATCTTAATCCTGACCTGTTTGGTTTTGTTCTTATTGCTAAATACCAGGTTATACATAATATAAAACAGCCCCTCAAAATCCAAAAATAACAATTATCACTCCAGACTAAATTTGACTGCTTTAAGAGTTTACAGTCTAGGCCCCATTTTGCGTATAAGAATGTTCTAAACGAAACCATTGAATATTTGCTCTTTTGTTTCTGCCCTGTTTTGCCTCACCACATGTCCCACATGTTCATTCACATTGTTGCATGCCTCACAACTTCATTCCTTTTTGTAGTTGTGCAGTTTTCGATCATATGTATGCACCAACGCTCACCAATCTACTTCTCAGTCAGTGCATCTTTCAGCCACCTCCATCTGCTGGACCTCATGTATAACGTCCAAAGTAAACAGTCAATTTTAGATAATTTCATTGCTCCCAAGAGAAAGATAGCCAATAAACACGTCCTCACCAAATAGAAAATCCAAACCTCTCCCTAACTCTTGTCCCTCCCCACCATTATGTATCCCCGTTATTGCTGCGGTGCTGTTGATGTTTTCCTCTTAAACATAGCCCATAGCTCAGTTCACTTTTTTCCCCAACTAGTCAGCCATTTCAGTAAGTCCCCTTGGTTCCCTTACTTCCCTGTCATCTAACTCTTTCCTCAACCTTTTTGGCCCTGCTAGGATGTTGTTCAGAGAAACAGTGAAGCCTGGAGACATGAAACAATGTCAGTACCTGAAAGTGCATAGTAACTGTCAAGGGGTCAACACAGTTTGTGATATAATCTGGATAGTGATGGAGAATGGGGAATGAATGAGGATTCCTTGAAGAATACGTTGTTAGATCAAACCACAGTGCTTGTTTATAAGGATTCCTTTCCCAGTTTTTATTTTGTTTCTAGCTCATTCTGTTATTTTTTCCTAATAATTTGAATATAATTGACTCATATTGGCTCATTTTGACTAAAGAAAGTGTGCAGAGATTGGGCAATTGATGATTAAGGAGTAAAGAATGTTCAAAGAAGTCTCATTGTAAAAGTTCTAGTTGTAAGCAGCTGTTAACAGTAGTCACATCTATTCCTGAGTTTTATCTGTTATTTTTAAGTTTAGAGATGCTGTGCTTTTTGTGTATAACCTAGTAGTTCCCTGGAACATTGGGTATCTGATATATCTCAAAGTATTTTGGTTGGAAAATAAAAAATTGCCAAGTCACCACGATAGACTGTGAGAAAAACGTGGAACTATTAAACTTTCCCACCTAGGGAATTCCTGATGTTCTCTCAGGCATTAGGGACTCCCAATTTAATAAACCAAGCCCTTGATTTTGAGGAATGCTCTCATGAAACTTATTTTTGCAATGGCAAATCTAGGCCTGCCTGTAATTATGCCTAAATGTCACCCCCAGGGAGCTTCTCTTGTTTTCTAAATATGGCCTCTCTCTTTAAACCAACTTTGCATATAAGCTCACTTCCCTCCCTCCTTCATGGGACAAGACTCCAAAGGGTATAAGACTCTGGCAATGTGAAACATGACTCCCAGGGATGAGTCTGGCCCTGTCACATGGGATTAAGAATGACCAAAAGGGCTAAAAGAAATGGAACAAAATAAATTTTCAGTGGCTCAGAGATTTCAAAGAGAGTCGAGGTCATTTTGGAAGTTACTCTTATGCAAGCTTTAGGCATATATGTCAGCCTACCATAGTATGCCATGCCACTACCAGCATTATCCCTGAAAGCTCTAGGGGGTGCCCTGTGGTCTAACTAAATCTCTTTTAAGTTATTTTAGTGAGTTTGTTTTTTCAGAAACTTAAGGCCTCCAGATTGCTCCTAGGCCAGATAAGTCCTGAAACCCAGAGGTACCAGTCTCTCCAGAAACAACAGTCAGGTTATTCTACTACCACAGAGGTCAACACCCCTTTCCAGCACGAAGAAATTAAAATGGTCATTGCCGAGATATCCCCAAAGATTGTGGAAACATCAAATAAGAGAGGGAAGTGTATCTGAGAAATTAGGATTTAACAAATGACTGACGACTGCCTTAGTGTATAGGTAATTCTTTTAATGCCCAGTGTTTTAGAATAGCCAGAAGGAAGTACTGTAATTTGTTGAACTCTAATCCAACTCTAATCTAACTCTAGCCCTTATCTTTGATAATAATCATATATATATATTTCAAAAGAAAAAGTCAGTTGCCCATGTTTGTGTGGATGTACTTCTGGAATTTTTGTTCACTGATAAAAACATTATGTATCAATGCTATACTGTCTTAGTTAACTTACCCCTATTGTTAAGTCTTAAAATTTGATAGACAGCACTACTAGTGGTCAATAAGAGGGAAGAGTAGGGAGTATGAGATGTATGAAAGTTTTCTCTCTTTTTTTTTTAATTTCTTTTTCTGGAGTAATGCAAATCTTCTAAAAATGATCATGGTAATGAATATACAACTTTGTAATGATATAGTGAAGCTCTGATTCAGTACTTTAGATAAATTTTATGGTGTGTGAAGATAACTTAATAAAATTACATTAAAATTTTTTTAAAGGGTCAGTGTGTGTGCGTGCATGAGCATACCTTCTTGTACTTGGAGACTCAACCAAATTAGTCACAAGTGTCGTTCACCATCAGACTTAAGATTATTTCCAGTCCTAATGGCCAGACCCACGGTTTTCTAGTATGGACAACATAAGCATTACCTGGCAATTTGTTAGAAATGTAAATTCTTGGACCCTCATCCCATACCTTTGATTTGATGCACACCAAAATTTGTCAACTTTGGCAATTATGAAAATGGGGTGCAAGGAGTTATAATCAGTGAGCTTTGTATGTTATTGCCAAGTTTCCTTTCCACTATTTTAAGTGTATTTATCATTTTTTCTAAGTATAAAAGTGATATATTTAGAAAATATTTAAATAAAGGAAATAAAAACTACTTTTAATCACACCATTCAGAGAAATTCTTAAAAATACAAATTATGTATTTTCCTATCTTCCTTTCTCTGTCTATTCCCCTCAGCTAAGACTAGATCATCCCCTTCTTATATTTTCTCATGGTATTATAGAATTTACCACAACAGCAATGAAACTTTTTTTGTAGTCTATTTAATATCTTTCTCTTGCTTGGACAGTATGTCTGGTGACTAGAAGGAATCTTTGTTCTATCACTTATTTCTCTAGCATCTGATACTTAGCCATTGCACAATAAATAATTTATGAATAAGTAAATGTATTGAGCTTGAGTTGGAATATGGTTTTCTGACTGTGATGGTGCTGAAAGAAATTTAACATTATTTTCATCCCCTTTCCCAGTAAAAATCAAGAGGAAGATAAATTGCAAGAGATGACACATTTGAAGTTGTTCTCAAGTTAATCATCATGTTTTCCTAACCTTAGTATTTACTAATACCTGCCCTTCATTTAGTTATTCATCAAACATAAATTTGCCATACTGTGAGTCAAAGAGTAGACAAAAAGAGAGACATAAAGCAGACAAGGTGACAAATACCAGAAGGGAAATAATTTGAAAACAACGAAAAGAATAGCTAATAGTGACTGCCCGAAACGATGTAATTCTATTTTTGTCTACCATATAGTGAATGGAAGGTCTTTTTGCCATTTTTGGGGGTTAACCACGTAAAATACAATTAGTAAAAACAGTATATTGACCTTTTTTCATTTCATTTCTCAAATTTGCGAGTTTTTAGACATACTTGTTTAATCCACTAGAGGGCAATAAAACCATAAATGAAAGCAATTTAATAACCCTTTAAAATTATAGCAGTTAGTTCTTGCACAATTGACATATAAATTAATCACCAAGATTTCTACTTACTTAGTTTTCTCATGTATATGGGTAAATTGTCTGCCCAATTAGACAGTAAATTTTTTTCAGACAGAAAGTGGTTTTTATTTTTAATTATTCCCCCACAACACTTAGCTCAGTGTCCTACTCATCATATATGTTCAATTCATGTCCTAAAGTTTAAATTTGTTAACAATTGTGTAAAACATATGCTTGGGGAAAAGAATTGTAACAAATAAACCATCAATGGCTGAGAGAATTCAAATAGAGTCGAGAGGCTACTTTTCAGCAGGCTTCAACTAGATATTGCTATATATCATGGTTTGCCAAACCCCAACCAAAACCATTTCCACCAACCTTAAAGGATACCTAGGGCTTTATCTGAGATTCTGTAAAGGTTCCATACACTATGATTGCTTTCCAGAAACCTTCAACCTTCAGATGGCTCCCCAGACCAGAGGGGCCAGCCTCTCCAGAATATCAGCTAGCTTCATCCTCCTATCACATGCTATTGACCCAACCCTTTCTAACATGAAAAAATTGGAATGGGCATAGCCCAAATACCCCTAAAGATTGGAAGGAAGATCAAAGGAGAAGGTGTAGTTATAACAGAGAAGATAGGGTTTAACAACTGAGTATGACTGCTGAATCATTATATTGATTTTAGTCTCAAGTGTCTTAGATCAGCTAGAAGGAAAAACCAAAACTTGTGGAATTGTAACCCACACCAAACCATGAAATCTGTTCTGTAGCTAATTGTTGCGGTGTGCTTTGAAATTTATTGCTTTTCTGTATATATGTTATTTTCACAATAAAATATAATAAAATAATTTTTCTAAAAAAACCACATGTGCTTGGATGAGTATCTGTATAGTTGTAGTGCAATGTAAAATTCTATTTTAGAGCCTTAAAGAAGATAGTGTCTGTTCACAATATGATCCCAATTAAGGGAAAAAACATGGCAGAAAGGATAAATGTAGATGAAAATGTATTAAATGATATATGGTGAAATTCTGGATGAGGAAGAAAGAAGCTGAAAATCAGAAAGGATTAATGGCTAAAGTTCAAATTGACAATTATTGAGCTTAGACCTGGGAACATAAAGAGATGATCTTCTAAGATCTTACTCTGATTTTAGAAGAAGACATTAAACAGATAAATTGAATATGATAGTGATAAGTTTAAAAGTAGGATCATTTAACCTATCCTGGGAAAGCTTCCTGTAGAAAAAGATACCTGAGAAAAGTCTTAAAAGAGGCCAGGAGAATGAAAGAGCACTTTAGACAGAGAGAAGGGTTAAAAAAACAAACAAAAAAAAAAAAAAACAAGGCACAGAAATGTGAAACATGGGTGGGGGGAAGAGGTGGAACACACACACTGGAAACAGAACTCAGATTACTCTTGAATATTGCTTTTAATATAGATGAGTAGAGCATCAAGAGCAAGGAAGAAGGTCAAGAAAAAAGGTAACAGGGAGAACAGAACTGAGTAGAGATAGAGGATTGACAAGAAACAATAAAATAAATAGAACTATAGAACTATAGAATAAGGTAGAATAGTATTGAGTATAGAAAAAAACATTTTTGTTAATAGAGAAAGGCTTTTTTAGGGAAGTCTTTAAACAAAAAAGGATGAAAATCCTAATAGCACATGCCTAGCTTATTTTATACATTTTTTTAAAATTGGCAAGATCCTTTTTACAGTTTTTCATTCATTCATCCAGTGATATTTATTGAGAATTTACTGGGTGCTTGGCACTGTTGTAAGCAAAGAGGATGTACTGGAGCATAAGATAGACCAGATTCCTGTCTTTATGGAATTTATGGACATGTGGGGGTAGAACAAAATGCGTGTATAGGATTGGTACACTATGGTTATTGTTATGAAGGAATAAAATGAATGATTTTATAGAAACTAAGATGAAGGGGGTATCCACTTGAAATAAAGTAGAAATAACATTTGAGTTGAAGACTGAAGGATGAGAAAGAGCCAGTTATACAAAGAACTCCCACACACACACAAAAAAACAGTAGGCATAAAAGCCCTGGGAAGAGAAACCATTTGGTGTGTTTGAGGAGCAGAAAGGTAGCCAGCAAGACTGGAGTACAGTGGTTAAAGTGGTGCAGGGTAGTACAGAATGATGGGGTCATGGAGATGGGCAAGGGGCCCCACAGGCCATTGTAAGGAAATTCTTAATAGGATTTTAAGCAGGAAAGAGGTGATACTTTCAGGAAAAAGGTTTGCCGTATTTTATCTCCCCTAACTAACCGTATTAAACCCCATTCCAAACTGGATTTTAGAAGAAACTTGGAAGGCACCTTTGCTGACGTGTGTTCCAGTGTTTGTTGCATTGGCCAGGAATTTGAAGTTAGTAGCACTGATAATGCCAGTTTCCTGTGACCCTTCTTCCTGCCCTCTCCTTCTTTCCTTTATCAGCTGTTCCACCCTGTCCTTGGAGATCCTATGGGGCCTACAGGGACAAGTCTAGAAATAAGTCTGGTGACTGATTTTGTTAGAACTTTATTAATCGTATGTACCTAAGAATCCCAAAACAAGGATAACAAGTATTAGGCAAGATTAGCTTTATTTTCTAGGCACAGATCAGTGATTTTTGTAAATTAGTTTATCTTTCTTTTCAAGTTTACATCTTGTTGGCTTAGGTGGCAAGTTCTACTTTCAAGAAAGATTTTACTTGTGGACGGGTAATTATCACTTCGAGATTTCCCTTCCATAGTCACCACATTTCTATATTTATGATCATCTCTATGAAGAACTATATATAAGATTCTATTACCATTTTTAAACTAATGTTCCACCTTATTAGAAATAATTCTACCCATTTTCTGAATGAAAGCTTTTACCATGTGTTTGCAAATGAAAGTTTATTAACAAAGTTTTATCTTAAATATGTACAGAGATGTTTATTTTATACTATTAATAGGCTAATCAATTTAGAATTTTTCTGATAAGAAGAGCAACATTTGAATTTTTAAAGAATAATATTGCTATTTTATTGTACTTCAACAAAAGTATTTTACTTGCTTCTCTGAGGATCTTAAAGTACTTTGATCTGTACTTTATTTAACCTTGTAACACTGCTCTTTCTGTTTGCAAAATTTGATTGCTTTTTTTCTTCAAGATGTATTAGAATATGCACACTGAAAACTACTAAATTGATTTTTAGCCAAAAAGAGCCTTTTCCTACTAATTTAGATTCTTTAATTGGTTCATGTAATTTCCTTGCTATTAATCATTAAAAATGACTTCTATGTAATTCTTATAAAGGTGTGAAAGAAGCTAAATGACATTTTCCCTGAATTACTAGGATGGAGCATCTATTCAGAAGCAGAATATTTGCTTGAGCCACTCTGTTTTAAATCTTATTTTCTGTCTATTGATACTGTTATTTAAGCAGAAAAAGAAAATGTTTCAATACATTAATACTACCTTCACTTTGAAAATGAAACAAAAGATATCTACTGGCTGTGTCCTGGGGGTTAATTGATTTTCCTAAGAAATGAATGTCCGTATTGTCATTCACCCCAATGGCTATTTTATTTTGCAGGCCTTAGTGTGAACACATGAATAGAAGAAGAAAGTTTCTTCTTGCCTCTGTACTTGCTCTCCAGAATTCAAGTTTTATATACCCATCATGTCAAAAGTGCTTCTCTCGGATAATCATAGTTTCCAGAAGGTAAAAGTATAAAGCTTGTAAGCATGGGAGAGGAAATATAAGTGTACACTATAAAGTTCCTATGGCTCAAAAGCAAGTAAGGGTTTTCTTCACTATACCAAGGCATAAGTTATCTGTGAGTAAGTCCCAGTCCTGAGTCAAAAATTTGAAACACTTCTGTGATATCCTTGGAAATATGGTGCGTGTGTTTTGTTTGTTTTTGCATGATCCCCAGATATTTTTAAAATATATAAAAATTTAAAAAGGTGAAATCCTTGAGAGCAGGGGCCATGTTTTAGTAATCTCCATCATTTAGCTTCCGGAAAAGTTCTTGACACATTATACTTCATTAGGTACACAGATGCAGGCCAAGTATACCTTGAGAACCTGGAAGACCCTTCCCTGATTTTCATAGACTAAAAATCAGAGATTAGGATTGGAGTTCCTCAAGGATGCTTTTTCTCTGCTTAGAGAAAGAGTCGAGTCTTAGGTTCTTATAGCTCTACATAATGATGCCTAATAAATACCTAAGAATAGTATGCCAGAAATATCCCTAACTAGTATTTTTATCTAATTAGCCTTGAATGAGGAGGGGTTGACAGTTCTAAACTACATCTAGACTATAAGTCGTCCTTCTGGTAGTTATCACTGTACCTCCATTAAGCCATCCTCTCAAGTACTCATTTGTTAGCACTGAGGATAAAAACCCTGTTGTATTATTTATCATTAAATTTTCAGCATTTTGTCTAGGCCCTAGTTCACAGACAATGCTCAGCAAATGTTAGTTGAATGATTTGATAAATGAAAGTATAATGTTTAGATTGTCTTAGGTCTTGACTTAGGTTCACCCATTTTCACATTCCTACATATGATTTGAAAACACTAAAACTCATAGTTATTTGTCTTTCATTAGGATCTGCTCTTGTGGTATAGAGGAAAGATGGCAAGCCTCAGAGAATAGGCACTGACTTTTATTGGTTATATGACCTTGCCTAAGGTCTACGCATTTGTAGCATAGGAAAGTAGTACCCACAATATAGGATAATTATAAAGTTAGAGCTATTGCACAGAAATCTCTTGGTACAATGCGTGGCATATGTTAGGATTTCCAAATAGTATTATCACAAATCTACTATTGGTATAGAATACCTATTGCAATAACTAAAAGGATAATTCTCTGGAGCCACAGTACCTGAGTTTAAATCGCAATCTTGTCACTTACAGCTGTATGTAAGCAAATCATTTACATTACCTGAGCCTCAGTAAGATGGGGAAAATAACAATATCTGCTCCATAGTTTTGTTGTGAGGGTTAAATGAGTTATATATGAGGAGCTTAGAACATTGTCTGATACATAATCAGTAATATATGGGTGATAAATGTTATTTTTAAAACTCTGATTTTTTTTTTCCAAGTTATTTCTTTTGAAGATAATCGTAAACTAAAGTTTAGGTTGAACAATGATATCATTGTTACTTCTCTGGACTGATAATAATGACTGTTTGTGATATACTAGGAGCTTGTAGGCCCTGTATCTTCTAATGTAACATACTTGAGGTAGATTCTTTTGTTAGCACCATCTTCACAGGAGGAAAATGAAGCTTAGAAAACTTAAATCACTTGCCTCAAATTACATAACCAGCTAAATAGTGGCAGAAAAATATTCAAGCCTAAAACAAGCTGACTGCTGTCTATACTCGTAATCACCATGCTGCCTCCAAAACTAGCAGTGGCACTTGTACCCAGAATGGCATATACCCCTTTTTCTGGAACTTAAGGTGCACTGGGAAAGGGGAGCTCTGACTGAACCATTTAAGTATGTAATACCCACACCACTTGATCCTTTCATGTAGAAATTTAGTCCACAGTAATATAGCCTGTTCTCTGTAAGTATATCACATTGGTAATATTACAGATAAATCTGTTCCTTATTCCTGTCATTTCTGATAGCTATCTTTTCTACTTTTGTTTCTGCTTCTCTTTTTCTTATTTGGAGTCATTTTTAGGCAATATGGGAAAAAGAAATTCCTTACTTTGAATTCCCTATTGCTATAGCAAAGTAAGTTATGACAATGGACTTCCATACTTGAGCCTTTATGGACAATCTTAGAGACACTGAAGGGCAGAGATTTTCTTAAAACCTAAAATCTTTAGTGACTACAGCTATAATAGGTGTTTTGTGGGGATAACTTTTTTCTTATTTTTAGTCTTCAAATGAGACATGCTTATAGTTTAGAGCAGTGGTAGGTTTTCAAGCTTTACTTTGCAGTACGTTAGTGCTCCATGGAGGTGCCCCTGGCAGGAGGCAGGGATTAAAGAAGTAATAATGGGTAGTACTGAGTAGTAGATAGGGCTATGGCCCCTACCTTAGTTTCAACTAGAGCTCCTCATTCTCATCCTGTATTAGGGATACAAATGAGATTTCATTTGAAAAAGGGTTCCATGAAATACATGTAGTTATAGATATAAACACAGATATGTAGATATAAAAACATGAAAGTTATTTTGGTCCTACATCTAAGAAGATGATTGTGTCTGTCTGCATGTGTGTGTATATATACTGTCCCCAAATTAATTATGAGTTGGGGAGGGACTGTATTTATCCATACCTCCCAAACACATACAAACTGTCCTTCTGGGTATCTTAGTGGGATCCATAGTCCCTTTAGCCCAAAATCTGTCTCTGATACTAAGAACTTTCTTTTTCTGTCTTAAAATGGGAACCATAGCTTAAAGACCACTATCTGTCTCTTCCCCATCCTCCAACAAGCTAAAAAGTTTGTATCATTTACTTAAGCAAGTCAAAGTGAATTTTACACACTTAAATTGTAGTTTACTCTTCTCTTTTTTTTTTTTTTTTTGGTGGGGAAGCAGTATATGGAGGCCTTTGAAATATATATTTTTAAAATATTTTTCATTACATTCTCCCTTCAGTTTAAACTGAGTATAAACTCAGAGACATGTAATTATCCAATCTGGGTGTTCTTTTTTTTCAATTTTTAATTTTGAAAAACAACATATGTACAAAAAAAGCAATAAATGTCAAAGCATACTGCAATAATTAGCTATAGAACAGATTTTAGAGTTTGGTATGAATACAGTTCCACAATTTTAAGTTTTTCTTTCTAATTGCTCCAAGACATTGGAGACTAAAAGAAATATCAATATAATGATTCAGCTGTCATACTCATTTGTTAAATCCTGTCTTCTCATTATAACTCTACCTTCTCCTTTGATCTTTTTTCCCATCTTTAGAGGCATTTGGGCTATGCCCATTCTAACTTTTTCATGTTGGAAAAGGCTGTTGATAATATGGGGTAGAGGGATGAAACTAGTTGATGTTCCGGAGAGGCTGGTGCCTCTGGCTTTCAGGACTTATCTAGGAACCCATCTGGGGATTGTAGGTTTCTGGAAAGTAATTATAGTGCATGGAACCTTTGTAGAATCTCATATAGCGCCCTAGATGTTCTTTAAGGTTGGCAGGAATGGTTTTGATTGGTTTTTGGCAAGCCATGGTAAATAGCAGTATCTAGCTGAAGCTTGCTTAAGAGTAGCCTCCAGAATAGCTTCCTGACTGTATTTGAACTCTCTCAGCCACCAAATTTTTTTACAATTCTTCCCCCCCCCCCCCCCCCTTTTGGTCAGGAAGGCATTGTTGATCCCACTGTGCCAGTACCAGGCTTATCCATAGCCCACATTGCCAGGGAGACCTTCATGCCTGGATATCATGTACCATATGGGGGGAGGGCAATGGTTTTACTTGCAGTGTTGGGTTTAGCGAGAGAAAGGCCACATCTGAGCAATAAATGAGGTCCTCCAGGGGTGACTTTTAGGCATAACTATAGGTAGGCTTAGCTTCTCCACTATATAAATACACTTCACCGGAGCAAGCCTCAAGCTCAAGGGCTTGGATTATTGACTTTACAGTCCCTAATGTTTGAGAGAGTATCAGGGGTTTCCCCGGTGGTAAAATTTAATAGTTCAATCAGAGTGTTCTTAACCTTGGATCTGGGGCAGGTTATATGTGTATATGAATCATCTTCTCCTGGAAATAATATTTTAAATGTTGTATGTTGTGGTTATATGTGTTTCTGTTGGAGAGAAATGAGTCCATTGCTTTCATCAGATTTTCAAAGGATTTCAAGATATATAAAAACTAAGAACCACTGATCTGAATTTTTCTGCTTCTTGGCTGAATATCAAGTGAACTAACTTAATTCATATTACTAGAGCCTGGTGTGAATGATGTTTTGTCGTAGGGTGAGATCATATGAATGGGTTGATACAGATCCGTCCTCAGCAAAGCAAAAATAAAAAATAGTTAGCACCTATCTAATGATGGTGAGTCAGTAACATCTTATATGAAGTACCAGCCTAACCTTTGTTCAAAATAATCAGCTTGGATACTGTGGGGTTTTAGGCTCCCCCTACTGGCTGTCCTGCAGCAATCAAATTTATATAACTTGTTTTTAACATTATTTTCTATTTGCTTTTTGCCAGTTTTTAAAACTTCAGATAATTAGCAACGTGAAAAATCAGAAAATAAACCATTACCTTACATGTTTTAAGGGATTAGTTTGCTAAATTAAGTATTTGAAAGATGGATACCAAACTTAGAAGATATTATTGTAAATATCTAGACAGGGAGAGAAAAACAGTAAAGTAAAAGTAACAAAAAGCATCACAATATTTAATGTAATTATTATAGGGAAGGAGATTTAATACTTATTAACTTGGCAAAATCTGCACTTGAGCCTTTATTTATTTTGCTTCATTTTGCCCTTCTTCAGCTTAGGATTTTACAGATAGAAAATCAAGGCTTAAGGAATTAAGTAACTATCCCAGGGCCACACAGCTATTATGGCAGTAGATTCACATTTGGCATGAGGTTGTTTATTAGAAAGACCTTGGCCACAATTACATATTGTTTTCAAAACAAGCTGAATTGCATGGTTTTCCTATCTAATTTTTGTCATCTAATGAATTCTCACCATATTCCAGTGAATTGAAAGTGAAGTTATAATAGTGAGAAAAATTCAGTTAGATATCATGTGTGTCAATATTTATTTAATATTTCATGGTTATTCATTATTCTCTTAACAGAAAATAGTCATTAAATTTCATGACTTCAGTTGGTTTAATGCTCACTTTATTAAGTTTAGTTTGTCCCCTGCCCCCAAACTGTAATATACCACAATTTGTTAATAATGATTTAGATAACTCATAAGGTCTTTACCCCTCTCATACACAAAGATTTTTATCAGTTTCATTTGTGCTGCTTAATTAATTAAGTCAGTGGATAGAATAGTTCAAAAGAAGTTGATGATATGAAATAGTTTGAAAATTAGTTTCATTGTAAAGGGACATCGTATACAAAAATACTTTTTACTTTTAATTTTTACTTTCCTGGAGTTGTTTTTTATCATATGAAAAAAAATATTAATGAGCGTCTCAACACTCTTGGTTTTTTCCTCCCATTTTCCCAGGTCTAATTGTCCAAAATGTGGCTCTGTTGGTGAAGCTGAAAATGCCAGTTACAGATATAAACTTTCCTTAAAAGTTGCAGAATCAAACAAGCTGTTTGGCATTACTGTATTTGGAAGTTGCTTAGATAAATTTTTTGGTCTTACAGCCACTGGTTTGCACAGGTAGGACTATTTAAAACATCTTATTATTTCTTAGCTACTCCTTTAGCATATCAACAGAATTTGAAGATATGGGTTTTTAAGATAATATGCATTTAGTGAAAAGATGATCAATCAACTTCAGATCATCAATTCCTTTAAAAGATAATCTTGTGAGGAACAGGAAGATTTTTATATCCTGAATAATCTTGTATGATGTTAAACCAGGCTTCTTTTATTCAGGCTAAATTGTAACTAGAATGTTGACTGAGGTTACAAAACTCTAATCCAAATTAGGGAAATACAGAAAGAGAAAGTAAAATCATTTCAAACTAAAGGATTATCCAAATTGAGGTTAGCAGTCAAGTGACGAAGGTCCCTTGGGGCAGAAAAAGCTAGTCCAGAGAATATTTACATGTGAGAAGTTGAAATTTTGTCATTTCTTTCATTTGCATTGCAATTTCAGCTGCATAGTTTGGCCTATGCAGGTGTTGTCTTGAAAATATAAGGCTATATAAGTAGTTGACATTTTTACTTGCCCTCTGTCTTCTACTTTACTCCCAACCACTTGGCAGAAGAAATCTATGTCCATGTCCTTCTGGTTAAGGACAAACTGATTTGAAGAAAGGGACAACAGAGGAACCACAGCTAAGATTACCAGAGGAAAGGAAAAACTTCCCTCTGCTTTTAGAAGGTCCTGAAGTCCTACCACTTCTCCCACTGCCACTTTTTTCCCACTAGAATATTTAAATTGCTAGACCTAGTTATTTGACAGTTGTCTTCTTTATTCACACTTGATCAGTTGTTTTTTATTTTCTAGGCTATGGGAAATTAGAAGAAACAAATACTTAGCTTTTTAAGTCACTTTTTTTTCTATATCTGTAACTCAAAAGGTTCATGTTGCATTTTCCAACTATCTTCTGATTTTATGGCAGGTTAGAATCTCAAAGCTTATCTCTTCACATTTTTTATTTTCCTTTAATCAAGGTACATTGAGGATCCTAATGAAATTCTTGAAACACTGGACAGTGATACAGCACAGAACCTACTAACTAAAGCAGTTGAAACGTGCTTTGTTGGACAAAACTTTATTTTTGGGGTGACGGTAATTGAAACTTTTTCTTCTTAGTATTCTGTTAACATTTCCACTGTAATTAAATGATTTGAATTTTCTGAATAGATTTTAGGAGTTATTAAATGTGACAGTCTGGGGAAGTACTTCAAACTATAAAAAGTAGTCTGCAGGTAGTCTGTTAGAACACTATGTGGCAACTTCTCCTTTCAGAAGTCAGATGATGCTTTCAGAGCTTCAAAAGTCTAAACTTATTATAAATTCAGAAATATTAGATATGTTGCTTTGATATTCGGTGTTTTACCCTCCAAATTTTGTTTAATTTCTGTAATGAGTTTATCAACTCTCTACTTTTTAATTCTATCATCTAGAAAAAGGGAACTAAAATAGAAGGCAAAGTATCTGAGTATTGATAGGTTAAGAAAGATGGTCTAAAATAATTACAAAAGTGACAGAAGTTAAAAGAATGTATTGATGCTAAAGAATTAGTTATTTATTCTTTTGAAAAATACTTATTGAATTCCTATTGTGTGCTAGGCATTGTGCATAGGAAATAGGTATGGTGTGTTGCCTGTTGACAGGAGATGGTTTTTTATCTTAAAAAAAAAATGGAAGTTTAGCTTTGTTCCTGAATGAAGATTTTATGAGATTTCTTTAAGCCTTAAGAGTCAGTAGTTTTTGGAAGAAAACTTAAAATTGATTTAATCATTTTCAGAGTCCAGTACGTTCACTTCATGGTTATTATCCATATTCTGATATGAGAGAACAAATTCAGAGAGGATAAATGGTCCTAGGTTATACTGCTAGGCCAAGATGAGACAAAGGCCAAGATGAGAAATCAGAGGGCTTCTGGTTGATTCCTAGTTGATGATTCTTTAAAACCCTAACTTTTGTTTTAATTGAACAGTTTAACACTTACAGGTGATTTTAGATTTACGCATTAGAAAAAATTACATCACTGTATGTTTAAAAATAAAAGTTTAAAAATAAAAGTGTGGACTTTTAATGGGTACGGCCACTTCTAGAGTTCCAGTGACTAAGATCTCTTGAGGTGGAAGAATTGCCCACCAATCAATTAAAACCAGATTAGAGAGATCAAATCATACTTTAACAGCCTTTCTCAACTGGGGTTCTACAAGAGAATTAAACCTTATAGAAAATAATTTTGAGGAACTATTTCAGTTCTCCCAAGGAGTTGTACCTAGGGCTGGAGAGTGTTACATCGGGTTCTTTGGGGCCAAAGCCTCACTGGAAGTCTAAGCCCATGTGGTAAAAAATGTGTTAGCACAGACCTATGAAAGCAGGCAAAGAAGTTAGCCATGAAAAATACTACAAAGCTATATCATTCTTTTGAAAGTACTATCGTTCCTTATCTTGGTATCAGAAACCTGTTCTCTGGAACACTGACTGTATTTATGCTCTTTATTTTCCTGTAACATTTTTTGTCTCATCTGTGCTAAAGGGAACAAATAGAATATTTGTCCACACTTTAATCAGGTTTTAAAAAGAGAAATAGAATACTCCACGACTGAACTGTGAGAAAAATCCTAAAGGAAGGTGAAACAGAGCTATAGAACTTTTCTTTTTTAAACCCTTAGAAACCTCTTTTTTTTAAGAAGTGAAGACATTCCCTTAAATACTCAAAGTTTGTGGGAGCTTATGAGGACTATATTAGCTACCATTTATTAAGAAACTACTATTTGCTTAGTATTGTGCAGTTTTCCACATGTCATTAGTAATACAGTAATCCTACATTTTTATCCCTGTTTTACAAATGATAAAACTAATGCTCAGAGAGGTTAAATAATTTATCCAAAATCCCAGCACAAGGAAATGCTGGAACAATGATTTGAAGAAAAGTCTCTAAGATTACATTCCCTTACTTATTACTACTCTGCCTCTAACATTAAGAGAATTAAAATTAGGGGGGATGGAGAGTTAGAATTGTATCTACATTAACCTTTTAAACCTGTTTCACCTTTGAGTCAAAGAAAGAAAATATTATTCTCATTCAAATTTGTTTACTTCTTGCACAGAATTTTGAAAACCAAGGTGGGCAAAGTTCAGAGTTTAATAACTTCATACAGCAATGTCCTGACCGCAAGAGAGAAGTTAAAGCACTAACAGCTTGCCAGATTATTCTGCCAGACCCAGATGTCTCAGGCTTCACTGTCATTGACTATTTCCATCAGCTTCTGCAGCCTTCCAATTTCAGAAAACTTTACTGTGGATCCCAGACATTTAATAGCTACTTACTCACTTTAGGTCATTCAAATAATGATCTCAGCAGCATATGGGGATCTGACAGCAGTTCTTGTTCTTTAGAGTTCCATGACAGACATAGTTTTTCAAGATTCTTGCAACCAGCCCTTGAACTCACTTCCGTTGTTTCACATCTAACAGATTATGATTTTTCGGCATCAGAACAAAGCAAGGCCTTTGGTACTGTTCACCAGAACATAAAATGCAACTCCTTTTTAGCGGCCACTGGTTCTAGTAGCTGCCTTGATCCTATTCAGGGTTCATGGAGCCTTGTTTCATATATGGATAAAAAGAGTCAAACAGAAAAGTTGGATGAAGAACTTGGCTTACACGCTAATCAGCTGAGTGCATTTCACACCAGTTATGATGAAATCAATGTTACTGACTCGAATTCCTTCCCTTTGAAAATGCAAACACTTCTTGAACCTAGCGGTACAAAGTACTTCCACAGTACAGAGGAAATTAAAAATAGGTATTCTCAGCCTGAGCTAGCATGTCACCAACATCATAATGTAGATACCCTTACTGGTATTCAGGAGAGATCTGTGTGGCCATCTTCATCACTCAGACTTGAAGACCTAGCTGGTGATTTGCAGGATTGTGACCCTGAGATTTGGGATGATCTGCCATTCTCTGAAAGCCTGAACAAGTTTTTGGAAGTTATTGAAAGTGAGGCTGCTGTAACCCAGACAGATGCCAGTAATAGGAAATGTGATCTAAATAATGATATTGAAAAATTATATACAAACCACAGCAGGTTATCTTTGACTCTCCAGAGAACTGCTGGAGCCCTGCAAACACCCCCTATAGCTCTGAGATCATCACAAGCAACAGTCAAAATAAATTCTAGCAAAGATTACTTCCTTTCCAGCTGGGAAACAAATCCAAGTCCTGGTGCTAAAAAGAATTCACAACCAGATAACATAGGAGAGACTGTCTCTGTAAGTAGTAAAGGAAGAGAAATTTCTGAATATTTTCTGCAAAATGCATATTTGTCACCTCTCTTTCCATCTTCAAAAGATTTGCAAATTACCAGAAACCAAGCACATAGGGCTAAAATTTCACCCAGATCCAGTACTTCAGAGAGCAACCATTCCTGTCTCAATATCAAATGTTTGAATGGATGTAGAGAAAAATCACTTTCAGAAATAAGTGAAAAGTTGACAACTTTTTGTTCTAGGAAGTATGATGATGTCTGTGACCCTAGCAGCTTAGAAAATAAACATTATAGGTGGCTAAAGAACCAAGATGACAGTTTTACAATTTGCAGGGAACTTACATATCCTTTAGAAGCTATTTATAATGGTCCAAATACATTGAAAGATGTGCCTTATGGACTTGTCAATAATAACTTAACATGCAGCTTTTCTGTTGGTCATGAAGAAGGTAGCTACAATGCTTCTGCTGATCTCTTTGATGTTAATACTAAAGAAGTGAATGTTGCAACAGAAATTACAAAGCAATCACAGGATATTATCTTACAGTGGGAAACATCTTCAGCAGAAAGTCATCCTGCAATATCCGATTTTTCACTGAGATCACTTTCTGAAAACTCTAACCTGTCTTCACAAAAATTATCCTTGCAAAGCGTATCTGCCACTGTGTATCCACAAACATGTTTTTCACCACTTCATTTTCAGTCAGATTCAGAATATGATTTTGTAGATAGCCAAGACTTTATTCCATATTCACAGTCAACTCCAATTGCACGATTCCACCAAACAAGAATTCACCCGATGAAACGAGCTTTAAAAAAATTAGAGATTTCAGATCTTGATGCTAACTATAAAAAAGCAAGGATTTCCTCTGAAAATGATACACAGCAGTCCACCCCAAGCTGTCCAAAAAATAAAAAACCACTCAGCCAGAGATCCAGAAACCCTATAGTATCTAGTGTTACACAGCCAGAGGTTTTGAACCACTGTCTTAAAACTGATGTTGATGAATGGGTTCCTCCTACCACCAAAAAAGTATTTTTTTCAGATATGCTTCGATCCCAAGCCCTGGTTCTGAGGAAATGCCTTGCTGTCTGTAATTCCCCTGATCAGAAGGAGTTACCGAGAAGGAAACCAAAACATGACAAACGGAGAACTGATAAATGTTTAATTAAGAAGGAGTTCAACTTAGACAACATGATCACTGCAACGAAACAGAAAACACCTAAATATAACTGTAAAAGTTCAAACTGGATTTCCAAAGATTCAGTTTCTGGACTTGGTTCTTGTTCAATGGTCAAATGTCTTCCATTTTCAGAAAATTGGCTATCTTCGGTGCCTGAAACTGAAAGTGCTTGGTCGCCTGAATTGTTTTCATAAAGTCACCTGAACCCAATTACTGAACTTCTTTTAAAGATAAATTTGGAAGCTTTTACCTCAGTGGCGTGGAAAGGATTGTCACATCATTTTGAAAACTTGAAGAGAAGCAAATGGATAGAAAGAAAAGGGGATCTTTGCAACCAGTGGGTGTTATTGTGCCTTCTAAAATGTTGTAAAGCCATTGTTTTCCCAGAGTTTTATCCAGAATAATAAGGTTAAGATAAATTAGCACTTTATCTTATATTGTTGATTGTACTTTATTAATATTAATTTTGCTTTTTAAGTATTTATTAAAAATCATATGTACATTCAGAAATAAAGCCTTTGAAAACTAAGATGTAAATCTTTCTTAATTATTTAGCTCTGATCCTAAAATGGCTATTATGTATTAGACCAACCCCTGTACTAAAAGTTTGTGAAACAGCTGTAAGGCAACCGAGCTCAAAAGATTGTAATCTACTGGGTAAGACAGACTTATAAACACAATTTCAATACAGTGTGGTAAATGCAAAGATAGAGGTTTGTAATAAGTATTACAAATATTTTATGGTGCTATAGGAACTTGAAAGAGAAGCAGTTAACCCAACATCATCTTTGTTTTAGAGGTAAAAAGGAAAAGGTCAATAAAAACATACTATTTAGAAATTAAATTCAAAGCTGTTATTATTTAATATGCATTCATCAAGTGCTTATATGCGAGGTACTTGCTAGGTGCTGCAAACTCAAAGATAAAAGCCAAACCCCTCCCATCAAGTAACTTATGATTTAGTAGAGTAAACAAATAATTATGTAATAAATTCTATGATTGCATATAAGCTTGGGATGCTAATAGCAGCAAAAATGAGCAATTTTCAGACACTTGTCCTTAACAGCACCTCAGCTGTACCCCATAAAATCTTAAATATCCCTGAGTAGCTTCTTTTGCCATTCCCCACAGCAGTTATTCCAAATCTTCACTCTCTTCATGCTATTGCCATTTCTGCTATTGTCGTTACTTCCTATGTCATGGAGAATATTGAGATCACCTGGTATTACCTCTATTTTAACCTTCTTACCCTACTGGCTTTTTCCCCCAACTTTTTATTTTGAAAATTTGCAAACTGAACAGTTGTAAAGAATAGTACAATGATTTAGCATTTACACATGCCACCTTGTTAACGTTTTACTTTTTGAATACGTGTGCATTTGCTTCCTATGTGTCTAGTTATTTTTGTTGTTGTTGAACCATTGGCAGGTAATTTGCAGGTATGACATTATGTCTCCATATATTTCAACACGAATTTCCTTAAAATAAGGACTACCTTCTATAAAAAAACAATATCACACCAAAGAAAAGTAACAGTTCTCCAATATCTAATACTCAGTTCATATTTGCATTTTTCTAATTGTCCCCCAAATGTCTTGTAATTGTTATTGGTGTTGTTTAAGCACCTGTTTAAGCAGGATTTCATCAAAGTCCATGCATGGTGTTTGGTTATATCTCTTTTACCAGAACTTCCCCTCTTTTTTTTCCCCTATGACACTGACTTTATGAAAAAATCAAACTACTGTTTTGTAGAATGTCCCACATTTTAGATTTGGTGTTTGCTTCCCTATATTATTGGTAACTTGTTTTCTGTTTCCCAGGATTTCCTGTAAATTAGGTCAAAAGACTCGATTAAATTCAGGTTAAACATTTTTTTGGCCAGAGTACTTCATGATTATGTTGTATACTTCATATTGTATCGCTTTAGGAGACCAGTCAAATTGTTCCACTATTAGTGATACTAAATTACTTTGCTTTATTAAGATGTTGACTGCCTGATTTCTTCATCATAAAGTAAATTTTTCCTTTTTCAGAATAAAGAACATTATAGTTGCCTACTATTGATGGTAAATGAGTTTCCTTTTCCTTCTCTATTACTATAAACTGAAGAATTTTATTTTTTCAATGATCTGTGATCAGTTACACTCATTCTTTTTAATATTCCTTGTTACCTTTTTGCTAGCTATCACTCTTACCTTTTGTTCATAGCCAGGTTCCTTTAAAAAAAAAAAAAGGCTAGAATCACTGTCTTCAGCTTTCACATACTTCACTTCAATCTGCTGCAGTCTGTTCCCCCTCCTACCTCCAGTGGCTTATGATGTCAGTGATTTCCTAACCACTAAATCTGATGGATTCATATTCCTTTTTTAAAATTTATCTCTTTACCCTTCCTCTATTTCCAAGATACCACTCTCATGGTTTCTGGTTTCTTTTATCTTCTGCTCTTCTTTGATCAGGGCTATCCATAGAACTCATTTTTTGAAGGGCCTTGTCTCTATAAACAAATTTGATTTTAAAACGTGTTACAAAACTCATGGGCCCATGTGAAGTAGAATTCTTTGTCTATGATGGTTTAGAATAGTGGGTAGAGAAGTGTTTGGTTATTGTCAAATCAGTAAATCTGAAGTTTCTATAAAATGTACTCACACCATCTCTTCTTTAGGCCTAGGAAAAATTCTTCATGTTCTTTATTGTAAAATGTGCCATTCTGGCTGATTTCATATCTCCCACCACAGTAAAAGAGTAGGTGATGCTGTTATTATTCAGTGGCCTGACTCCATAACCTGCTTGTTTTGAAACAGTATAGATCTTGCCTCTGCAGCTCCCTACTACATTTATTTTATGCTGATTGCATCAGCACTTATGATGCTGCATCTATTGTACAACATGAATACTGGCTTCTGGTGACTCTCAAAGATTGTTATGCTTCATTGATAAGTATCACAAATACAAATCTTAACTTAGAGTGTACAGGAAAATGTCAATAATAATTCATTCTCTGATCATATGAAGTTTACCATTTGGACTTTTATAGCATAAGCAGAGAACACATATTCCAGTCATGTCTTCTCCTAAACTTTTAGGCTGCATTCCTAGGCTGTAATCTCTTTCAATACTGGCTTTCCCCTAGGAAGGACAGGGAAGGGGCCTGTGAGCAGAACAAGAAGAGTGGATCCATTTGTGCAGGGAGTGCCCAAATCTGTCACTATCATTTGGAGACAAGAGAGGATGTTGATTGAAATGCTGCTTGGTATTGTAGAGCAACAATGTAAATTGGTATTTGAAAGGCCTCAGAGGAGACATGTATGACGTGACGCAAGGTGCAGAAGCTGCCGAGGTAGTAGGGTGACCTCCATGGTGCTAGTGGCAGGAGACACAGAATAAAGGAAACTGCCACAGCCGCTACAACCTTGGGGAGGCATCTCACAGACAGTGAGAACGTGTACACAGGCCAACACACAGTTCAATCCTAAGGCTCAATAGTGACCTTTGGTAGCCCAGAACCCTAAACTCATTCTGTCTAACATGATAGTTACCTGAATAGTGTCTGCCATTCTGGAGACCTGATGTTATGCTGTCCTTTAAAAAATACTGCTTCAGCTATTGGGAATGATCTGCTCTTCAGGCCCAGTATGATTCCATAAGTGTAAACCCCTAAACTCCTTGGGGCATTTGGTTGAAGCCAAGTATGGGTGAGGGGTTGGATTGGAGGTGACTCGGGAGAAACAGCACCAGAGAGAGACTTACAAAATTCAGGGGAGGCACTTCTGGCAACCAGGATCCACATATAACCAGGTTCAAACTGAGTTCTAGGCACTAGAGAAGGATTTAGAAGATTTTGAGGAAGACTCTCCAAAGCACCAGGATCCTGAGGTTTGAGGTTTGGGGTTTGAGGCAGGATCCCATTTAACCAGGTGTAAGAGGTACTGTCTGATCATCGCCCTTATTAACCTTTTAAAAAATGGTGGTACTTAGTGTTCTGTTATTGGGCCTCTTCTATATTTACTCCCTGGTTTAACTTGGTTGGTCCCTTATCTACAGTGACTACCCCTAGTTTGTTTATTCCCAAATCTATCTCCAATCTAGACTTTTCTCCTGAGATTAGTTTTTATCGTTCAGTTCAGAATGTTTATGATTTCCATATGGTTTCTTCTCTCACCAAGAGTTATTATAATGTGTTTATTAATTTCCCAATATAAAGGGTTTTTTCTAGTTATCTTTGTGAATAATTCCTAATGAAATTACATTATATTCAAAGAACTTACTCTGTACTGTCTTGGTCCTTTGAATTTTGTTGAGACTTGTTTTGTGGCCTAATCTATAGCCAATTTTTTAAGTTGTCCATATGTGCTTGATCCTGCAGTTATTAAGCACAGTAGTTCTATGTGCCTATTAGGTAAGTTAATCATCTTCAAATCATCTTTCTCTGTCTTGATTTTTCCCCCTCTTCTAAAGATTACTAAAAAAACGATGTTGAGATCTCCCTCTATGATTGTGAATTTGTCCCTTTCTCTGTTTAGTTCTGTCCATTTTCATCTTATTTATTTTGAAGCTATGTTACTAGGCACAAATTAAGTGTTCTTGTCTCTTCCTGAGGGACTGAATTTCTTTTTTTCCACATGAAAGTCCCTTTTTATTGCTATTAATACCATTGGCCCTAAAATCTAACTGTTATTACTGTAGATACATGAGCTTTGTTTTGATAAGTATTTGCAATAAATATCTTTCTCCATCCTTTTATTTTTGAATTTTCTGTATCTTTATATTTTACATGTATTTCTTACAAACTTCATATAGTTGGATCTTGATTTGTTATTGCTTGGCAATCTTTGTCCTCTAACTGGAACATTTAGTTCATTAACAATTAATGTAGTAATTAAAATATATTTTGGGATTATATCTCATATCATTTCACACTTTCTATTTGTCCTCCCTATTCTGTTTCCTTTTTCTCCTTTCTGTCTATTTGTGCTGATTATTATTTATCATTCTGTTTATTTCTTCTAGGTATGGAAGTTAAATGCTGCCTGCTTTTATTTTTACCCTAGAAATTACAACATACACACTTAGTTTATCAAAGATCAAGTTAATCAGTATTTATATTCCTTTCCCAAGAACCTTAAAAATTTTTATTCCATTGACTCTTCTCTTAAATTATTATATTCGTCATGAGTTATAATTCTGTATTTTTTTTTTTGCATGGGCATGCACCTGGAATTGAACCCGGGTCTCCAGCATGGCAGGTGAGAACTCTGCCTGCTGAGCCACTATGGCTCACCTTAATTCTGTATTTTTAACTCCACAAGAAATTAGTTTCGATTGTCAGCTTTTTGTTTATTGTTTTTTTTTTTTTTAGATTTATCCACATATTTACTATTTTCCTTGCACTTCAACTGCCAGTGCCAGAATTTTGTCAGCTTCCATCTACCCCTTTATCCAGAATACCACTTTGAATTAGCACCTGCTCTAGAGTTGTAATACCTTTACTTCGGTTTCTCCCCTCCACCAGAGCCTTACCCCATTTGTCTCTTTATTAAAATTTAAGCCTTTAACATCACCTTTTTAGTTAAGTTGTGTTGGAGAGGCTGGAGGGAACTGCCTGAAACTGTAGAGCTATGTTCCAGTAGCCATGTTTCTTGAAGATGATTGTATAATGATATTGCTTTCGCAGTATGACTGTGTGATTGTGAAAATCTTGTGTCTGTTGCTCCTTTTATCTACCTTATCAACAGATGAGTAAAACATATGGATTAAAAATAAATAAATAATAGGGGGAACCAATGTTAAAATAAATTTAATAGATTGAAATGCTGGTGATTGGGGAGGGGGAGGGAAAGGGGGTATGGTATGTATGAATTTTTTTCTTTTTTCTTTTTATTTATTTTTCTGGATTGATGCAAAATGTTATGAATATACAACTATGTGATGATATTGTGAGTTATTGATTATGTATCAAGAATGGAATGATCATATGGTAAGAATGTTCGTGTTTGTTTGTTACATTTAAAAAAATTTTTTTAACTAAAAAAATTCAAGCCTTTATTTCTACCCTCTTGCATTCCTCTCTTCCAACCTAAAGTATCTTTTGAATGGGTGCCTTATCATTGATACATTATTGATGGGAATGTAACTGGTACAAATTCTGTGGAAGACAATTTGGCATTATGTATGAAAATTTTAAATCTATATGTTCATTTAGCAGCATTTTCACTTCTAGAAATTTATCCCATAAATATACTCAAATGTAAAGAAGTATATAAGAAAGACATTCCATACATTGCAGTAGCAAAACAGTGAAACATATGTCCATCAGCATGTATGAATGCTTTTATATGCATAGAGCATTGCTGGAAGGGTGCACACACACAAAAAAAAAGGTGAAAAAGTACAATGCAGATAAGAATATATAATATTTTTATCATATATATAAAATAATGAGTTCACAAGGATAGTTTACAAGTCACCTGCAGTGAATGATAGAAAACAAATTCATTATCTTGTAAACTGATAAAAAGAAGGGGAAAGAACTAAACATCTTGGTTTTCCTATGTACTGTATCATTGGGTAAGCAAATTGTTAAGCTCCTTTATAAAAATATTCCAACTAATATATCTTCTAAATGATAGAAATGAAGTATTTCTGTTTTGCAACTTCCAGTAATAATTGATATACTCATCTATGGCTGCTAACATTCCAAAAAAGAGAAGATATTAGAAGCTTCCTAATGAAACAACATGCAACTTCCTGTAGTCTTGCCAAAGGGATTGAACCTTCATCCCTTCATCTGATCATGCCTCTGCATCCAGCTGTCAATTTGCAGAACATACACCTGACAAACATACTGCACCATAAAAATGAAATCAGCAAAATCCAGACTCTAGAAAATTGCAGATCAAACAGCTCATGTTCTTCAACAAATGGTAAGGAAAAGAAATGGATGGGAGAGAAATCTGTATATTAGAATAATTTAAAAGTCACATGAGAACTTTTATGTTGTTTTTTTAGTGGTTCACACTGAACTCCAGTGCCTTGAGATGCTTACTTGGGTATATCACTTCCTTGATTACTATAAACATCAAGATAGCATCTCTTGGGCCACGGTGGCTCAGCGGCAAGAATGCTTGCCTGCCATGCCAGAGGACCCGGGTTTGGTTCCCGGTGCCTGCCCATGTAAAAAAAAAAAAAGAAAAGAAAAGATAGCATCTCTTCTGAAGAGGAAGAAGGTGATTTGGGTGGTTAATAAAGTTCTGTTTTTTGACTCAAATACAAGGCTGTTTACCTCCTATATCACTAAGCAAACTGTTATTTGTTTTGTGTGGTTTTCTGTACTTAGGTTTTAGTTTATATTTTAAAAGTTTAAAAATTAATTTTGAAAAAGTATGTGAATTGTAGTGAAAGAAGCAAAAGATACTAACTGGGCCAGACTTTTTAGGTTTTTTACATGCTTTATCATTTATTCTGCATAAATACCCCCCATAAACTTACCCTGTAAACTCTGTAAACTGAGTTTACAGAGGTCAGGTAACTCACTCAAGACCAAGGCCATATGACTAAGTGGCTGGCAGAGCCAAAGCTGTGGCTTTTCAGTATGCTGCACTGCCTCTCATGAGGCTAAGGGGCAATGCAGCATGAGCCCCTATCCCTCAGGCTAGGCATTTCTCTGTAAATACCTTTCCCTTCTTGTTGCCCAGTGGCTGCAATTACTTGAATAATTTAAGGTCAAATGTAGGCTAAGCATTCTGCAATGTTTCTCTAATTTTCCCTTGCTTTTTCAACCTAAATTAATTTGTGATGTAATTAAAGCAAATTGTCTCCAAGAGAAAGTTATGAACCAACCTGTAAAATCTCATCCTACCCTTAAATTCAGTCAAACCTCATCCTACGCTTAAATTCAGTCTTTGGTTCCCTTCAGTGCCAAGCTGAAGCACATGACCTCTTGACCAGTCTCCCTCACAGCTCCTTCACTGAACGAAGCATATTCTGCTAGAGGCCCCAGCTCTAACGGAGACAAATATTTGTCCATGATGTTGTCAAACCAAATGCTGACCAGCCGCCTTTTCATTTTGTATACTAACTACAAGCCATGATTGGTGAATACAACAGTGATTGCAATCAGATCCAAGTTTTGTATACACCAGAAATGGACCACAGCAACTGCACTATCAACCAGTCAAAATCATGAACAAAGGTATTTCCCAAAATGGCTAAAACAGGCTTAAAAATCAGCAGTGGCTGGAGAAGCATTTACCTGCTCTTTGAAGATCTAAACTTAAGGTATAGGTATTTGGCAAAATAGTTGTATTTCAAGTGCTCTTAACTAGATCACGCAAAAACTTGTTTCCTGGGGAAGAAGTAACATTCCTAACTGGGTATACAGGGGAATTCCCAATGCCACATGCAGTATGCCCAAGAAAAGATGAATGTCCAGAAAGAATCAGGGCAACCCCTATGCTTTTGCCTCGAGCTATTTTCTAAACTAGTAAAGATAAACCCTGAAGGAAAGCACTCAGCAAAGGTCAGTGTGCAAAGACTGGGGAAGGTTTTTTCCTTTTTTGTCTTCTGTTAGCTCCTGGCAGTTAAGGAAAGCTCTGTCGTAATACTAGCTTGATCACGCTTAAGAAACAACTCCAAGTCTAAATTCTACAATAATATGTTAAAATGTAAAAATGTCCAACTTTCCACGAAAGATTACAAAACATTAATAAAAAAACAAAAAGGAAGTAATGACATGGGCAAAGCAGAAGAATAAAGCATTAGAAACCATGAATGAGGAGGATCGGACCAGGGACATCCAAAGAGTTTTTAAAAATGGTCCTAGGGTGCACAGGTGGTTTGGTGGTTTTTAAAAATGGTCCTAGGGTGCACAGGTGGTTTGGTGGTAGAATGCTTGCCTTTCATGCAGGAGACCTGAGTCCAATTCCCGGACCATGCACCGCCCCCCCCCCCCCCCCCCCAAGAAAAAGGTCCTAGAAGAAGCATGGAAGCTGAGTTCTGGACTCAGTGGAGACTGAATACTTATTTCCAAGTCCAATATCCTGAGTGATATTGGCTGACCTTGAATTCTAAGAACAGATATAAAATTATAATACTCTTAGATGACTACAAAATTATAGTTCTCTGAGTGATCCACAAATGCAGCTGAAAACCTGAGTCTTTGAAGTACCAAGAGTCAATCGACAGGAACTCAGATTAATCAGCAAGTTGAAAGTCAAAGAAGCAGGTGAAAAGTTTACAGCTGGACTGATTGGGAAGTTAGAAGATAGTTCAAGGTGGTTAGCCTATCTCTGCTCAATTCATTCATGCTGACTGGATTTTGAATCTGCTTATTAGTCTAGAGATAATTTTAACATCAACTTCAGAGTGCGACTTGGACAACATGATGGAACAGAAAACCAGAGTTCATCTTAAACTTCATGTATTGAAGATGTAAATGAAGACAAATAAATGGTGGTTCAAAATAGCAAATTCAGGGCATGGAAACAGTGGAGTAGCTGATCAGCATGTGACTTAAAAAGATCATGAGAGTTACTGACTAATTTAACCATGCTGAATAAGTATATATGGTGTTAGTCCAGTAGGGCAATGACTAAGTCTACCTTTTTCACTGCTTTTTCCACAGCACCTAACACCTTGTTGATAATAGATGCTCAGAAAACACTAAACAAAAAAACAAAAATGGTCCTAGATATGCTCAAAGAGCTAAAGGAGAACATGGGCCAAGAACTAAAGGAAATCAGGAAAGGGATAGATAAACAAAAATAATATCAACAGAGAGATGGAAATTATAAGAACCCAACAGAGCTGAAGACCACAGTAACAGAAATTTAAAATTCCCTAGAGGAACAGCAGATTGGAACTGGCAGAAAAAAAAAATCCACAAACTTGAAGATAATATAATTGAAATCATCCAGTCTGAGAAGCAGAAGGAGAAATAATGAAGAAAAGTGAAAAGAGCTTGAGGAACATGTGCAATGCCATTTTCATATATGCATTGTGGGATCCTAGAAGGAAAAGAGAGTTAGGGACAGAGAAAATAATAGCTGAAAACTTTTAACTAGCTAATGAAAGACATGAAGTTAGTGTTAAAAGAAATGAGATTATTACAGATTTAGAATGTTATATTTAAGCCCATGGTAACTATAAAGAAAATATCAGAGGGTATGCAAGTTCATAGAGATGGAAATTAGAGTTGAGGTTACCAGAGCCAGAGGGAAGGGGATAGTTAAATAATGGGTGTAGGGTTTCTGTTTGGGGAGATGAGAAAGTTTTAGTCATGGAAGGTGGTAAGGTTCTGCAATATAATGAATGTGATTGATCCCAATGAATGGTATGCTTGGGAGTAGTTGAATTGAAAAAGTTTGTTACATATATATATGTGTGTTCCTACAGTGAGAGAGAGTGCAGGCAAATGCACGTACTAAAGAGACAATGACAGTTAAAGGTAATACACGATCCAAAATGGGATCCAACAAGGGAGGAGAGGAGGCTGAAAGGAACATATGAAAAAATTGGAATGTAGACTGTAAACTATATCAGTGTTAAATTTCTTGAATTAGACAACTGTACTTAAGATCAATACGTAAGTGAATATCCTTGTCCTTAGGAAATGTACATGGCAGTATTAAATGTTCAAGGAGCATGATATATACAGTCTACACTCAAGTGTTCATAAAAGTGGATTTATGTCCTTCTTAGAAACCCCCCTCTGAAGATAACTGGCCTCCAAGGCACAGAGACCTTCCCCCACCAGACCCGAAGTAGTGGCTCACAGCCCAACCCCACATACCCCTGGCCCCCCACTCCAGACAGTAACAAACCAAATGGGGCACCTGTGGATGAGGGGCTCTCCCTACCCCACCGTCCGATGTTTTGTTTTGTTTTTTTAAAGTGGATTTATAGTTAGGCATAATATAGCAATGTGATAAATTGCTGGATAGATAGAATGATACTGCAAATGTAGCAAAATGTAAAATTGGTGGATCTGGGTATCTCGGGGAGATAAGGGTATGCTGGAATTCTCTTTATGGGGTTTGTATTATTTTTGTAACTGCCTAGTAAGCTTGAAAAGTGTTTCAAAATTACAACTTTATTTTAAAAACACACAGCATGTGTAAATTCAGAAAAGAAATTTCTGCAAACATATCTGTGCTGGTTTGAAACTGTATACCCCAGAAAAGCCATGTTCTTCTAATCCTAATCCAATTTTGTTGGGGAAGACCTATTTGGTTGGAACTTGTTGATTAGGTTGTTTCCATGGAGGTGTGACCCACCCAGTTATGGATAGGACCTTTAAATGAAATGGAGAGTGACTGTGCCTATTCACCCTAGGTCATAATCCTTTTACTGGAGCCCTGTATGAAGACAGTAAAAGTCCAAAAAAAACCAGAAAGAGAGCCAGAGCCAATACAGAGAACAGATGTCTAGAGACAGACATTTGGAGATGCTTGGAAAGCCACTGG
This sequence comes from Tamandua tetradactyla, assembly GCF_023851605.1. Classification (NCBI taxonomy): domain Eukaryota; kingdom Metazoa; phylum Chordata; class Mammalia; order Pilosa; family Myrmecophagidae; genus Tamandua; species Tamandua tetradactyla. Next base: position 61,706,808 of record NC_135334.1, on the reverse strand, counting down.
AATCAGAAGCTGAAAGCATCCCAACCCAGGAGCAAAGGACCAGGAGATGCCAGCCACATGCCTTCCCAGCTGACAGAGAAATGCCAGGTATGATCAGCCTCTCCTGAGTAAAGGTATCCTATTGTTGATGCCTTAATTTGGACATTTTTATGGCCTTACGACTGTAAACTTGTAACGTGATACATCCCATTGGTAAAAGCCAATCTATTTCTGGTATATTGCATTTCAGCAACTTTTAGAATAGTAATTCTAGATATTATTCTGAAACAATCTCCTTTTAATGAAAGTGCTAAAAATTCCAGTACTTTATAAATGCTAAATGATAATAACAGATAAAGTTACAGATTGCATATGCTAAATTAACTATAGAACCCCAGACCCACTGCACTTGCTTTTAATCCAAGGCATTTGTCTATCAAATGCATGTTCTAAAGCAGAGGGTGAGAGGAAAGAACTGGGTGGGGATGGATTTCAAGAAACTGCGCAAGACCATGAATCCTACAGTGGGGCTGGGGGGCTGTGGGACATCTAAAAGCAAATTTATGTACCTGCCCTATTATATATGCCCAATAAATGATGAATAAATGAATAGGTGAATGAATTAATGCCTTACTAGTGATTAATAAGTAGTCCCATCCTAGTTAAGAAGGATAGTATAATAAGTTGTATCTCTAAAGAATGTAAATTCATAGAATGTGCTTTAGTTGGAAGGGGCCATAAAGATATCTAATCTAGTGTCCACATTTTGTAGTTAGGAAAATTGAGGCTTGAAATTAAATTAAATGACCCAAAATCACACAGTTTCTCGGAGTCAAACTGGCCCTAGAATTTATGACCTTAAATAAATCTAGATCAATTATTCCTTCCCATATATCATAGGATAAAGCATCTTTCTTACAATTAGGAATAATTAGCAGATAATTTTCAACTCTTAAATAAAGCAGAGCAGTCTTATTTAGTTATTATAACTAAAAAGAAGATCTTAAAGATTATCTAATCTACCTCCTTATTTTACAGAAAAAAAAAACAAACATGGTACAAAACATTAAATGACTTGTCCAAGTTTAGCCACTTGGAGAGTCAACACTCAAATTCACATTTCCACATCCTCGAATCTAGCACATTCCACATCCACATCATGGACACATTCCACATCATGCTGAAAGACATTAGTGTGCTTAAATCTTACTTGCTTTCAATGAAAATGAAAACACAACATATCAAAATTTATAAGATGCAGCAAAAGTAGTGCTAAGAGGGAAATTTATTGCCCTAAATGCCTATATCAAAAGAGAAGAGGGTGATGCGACGGTGGCTCAGTGGCAGAATTCTCGCCTGCCATGCCGAAGACTCAGGTTCGATTCCTGGAGCCTGCCCATGCAAAAAAAAGTGAAGAAGAAGAAAGAGCAAAAATCAAGGAATTAACTGTTCACTTGGAAGAACTAAAGAAAGAACAGCAAACTAACCCCAAAGCAAGCAAAAGGAAAGAAATAATGAAGATTAGAACAGAAACAAATCAAATTGAGAACATGGAAACAATCGAGAAAATCAGCAAAACCAGAAGTTGGTTCTATGAGAAAATCAATAAGATTGATGGACCCTTAGCAAGGTTGACAAAAAGAAGAAGAGAGAGGATGCAAATAAAGAAAATCAGAAATGGAAGAGGAGACATAACTACCATCCCCACAGAAATAAAGGAGGTAACGAGAGGATACTATGAACAACTATGTACTAATAAACTAGACAACATAGATGAAATGGACAACTTCCTAGAAAAGCATGAACAACCAACATTGATTCAAGAAGAAATAGATGGGCATTGGATCCAAGATGGCGTCTTAGTAAGGTACATGCGTCTTAGTTCCTCCGACTCCAAATCAACTAATAGGTGAACAGAAACAGTACAAAACAACTCCCGGGGCTACAGCAGGGAATGGACACACAGCGTAACCAAGTCTGGGCTGGCTAGTCTGACTGCGAAACTCAGCTGCGGTGAGTGAGATCCCCGAGCGGCGGGCGATTTCCCGAGCAGCCGCAGCTGCGGCGGTCCGAGCTAATCCCTCCCTCCTTCCGGGGCTGGCTGAGAGACTCGGAGAGACAAGCTTCCCAGCCAAGGCGGCCGGCGCCACACTTTTGCGGGCGGCTTCGAGTCCGCGACTACAAGTCTCGGATCAGAGGGCTATCCAAAGTCTGGGCTGGCAAGTCTGATTCCGAGTCTTGGCTGCGGCGAGACCCCCGAGCGGCCGCAGCTGCGGCGGTCCGAGTTAATCCCTCCCTCCTTCCGGAGCTGGCTGAGAGACTCGGAGAGACAAGCTTCCCAGCCAAGGCGGCCGGCGCCACACTTTTGTGGGCGGCTTTGAGTCCGCGACTACAAGTCTCGGATCAGAGGGCTATCCAAAGTCTGGGCTGGCAAGTCTGATTCCGAGTCTTGGCTGCGGCGAGACCCCCGAGCGGCCGCAGCTGCGGCGGTCCGAGCTAACCCCTCCCTCCTTCTGGGGCTGGCTGAGAGACTCGGAGAGACAAGCTTCCCAGCCAAGGCGGCCGGCGCCACACTTTTGCGGGCGGCTTCGAGTCCGCGACTACAAGTCTCGGATCAGAGGGCTATCCAAAGTCTGGGCTGGCAAGTCTGATTCCGAGGCTTGGCTGCGGCGAGACCCCCGAGCGGCCGCAGCTGCGGCGGTCCGAGCTAATCCCTCCCTCCTTCCGGGGCTGGCTGAGAGACTCGGAGAGACAAGCTTCCCAGCCAAGGCGGCCGGCGCCACACTTTTGCGGGCGGCTTCGAGTCCGCGACTACAAGTCTCGGATCAGAGGGCTATCCAAAGTCTGGGCTGGCAAGTCTGATTCCGAGTCTTGGCTGCGGCGAGACCCCCAAGCGGCCGCAGCTGCGGCGGTCCGAGCTAATCCCTCCCTCCTTCCCGGGCTGGCTGAGAGTATCGGAGAAGTAAGTTCCCCAAGCCGAGGCAGGCGGCGCCCTTCTTTTGCGGGCGGCTTCGAGTCTCGGCTTTAAGTCCGCGGCTACGAGTCCCGGATCAGAGGGCTATCCAAAGTCTGGGCTGGCTAGACTGACTGCGAGACTCGGCTGCAGTGAGACCCCCGAGCGGCGTGCGATCTCCCGATCAGCGGCAGCTGCGGTGGTCCGAGCTACTCCCTCCCCCCTTTCCGGGCCGGCTGAGAGTATTGGAGAAGCAAGTTTCCCAAGCCGAGGCAGGTGGCACCCCTCTTTTGCGGGCGGCTTCGAGTCTCTGCTTTGAGTCCGCGGATACGAGTCTCAGATAGGAGGGCTATCCAAGCCGCGGAAGCCCCCCCCCCACAGGAGGCTTCCTGGTCCGGTGGGGAATCCCCCAGGCCCGCTGCGGCCCGCAACCAGCCACAGGGTCCCCTCAAGCCGCGGCAGCTGACGCCCCCACCACGCGCGGCCCCTGAACCAACGGAGAGATTTGGATCCGAAAGCCCCAGGCCACGGAGATCGGTGACTGGGGGAGACCCATTCCAAACACTTGAGACAAACGTGTGCCACGTGCGCCACGTACTGGGCAAGATAAGAAAAACAGATCCCAGAGATTTCACAGAAAAATCTTACAACCTTGCTGGGTCCAACACCCAGAGAAATCTGAATAAATGCCCAGACGCCAGCAGCAGAAGATAACTGTCCACGCTCAGAAGATTGAGAATATGGCCCAGTCAAAGGAACAAACCAATAGCTCAAATGAGACACAAGAGCTGAGACAACTAATCCTGAATATACGAACAGAAATGGAAAACCTCTTCAAAAATGAAATCGATAAATTGAGGGAGGACATGAAGAGGACATGGGCTGAACATAAAGAAGAAATAGAAAAACTGAAAAAACAAATCGCAGAACTTATGGAAGTGAAGGATAAAGTAGCAAACATAGAAAAAATAATGGATAGTTACAATGATAGATTTAAAGAGACAGAAGATAGAATTAGTGATTTGGAGGATGGAACATCTGAATTCCAAAAAGAAACAGAAACTATAGGGAAAAAAATGGAGAAATTTGAACAGGGTATCAGGGAACTCAAGGACAATATGAACCGTACAAATATATGTGTTGTGGGTGTCCCAGAAGGAGAAGAGAAGGGAAAAGGAGGAGAAAAACTAATGGAAGAAATTTTCACTGAAAATTTCCCAACTCTTATGAAAGACCTAAAATTACAGATCCAAGAAGTGCAGCGCACCCCAAAGAGATTAGACCCAAATAGGCGTTCTCCAAGACACTTACTAGTTAGAATGTCAGAGGTCAATGAGAAAGAGAGGATCTTGAAAGCAGCAAGAGAAAAACAATCCATCACATACAAGGGAAACCCAATAAGACTTTGTGTAGATTTCTCAGCAGAAACCATGGAAGCTAGAAGACAGTGGGATGATATATTTAAAATACTAAAAGAGAAAAACTGCCAACCAAGACTCCTATATCCAGCAAAATTATCCTTCAAAAATGAGGGAGAAATTAAAACATTCTCAGACAAAAAGTCACTGAAAGAATTCGTGACCAAGAGACCAGCTCTGCAAGAAATACTAAAGGGAGCATTAGAGTCAGATACAAAAAGACAGAAGAGAGAGATATGGAAAAGAGTGTAGAAAGAAGGAAAATCAGATATGATATATATAATACAAAAGGCAAAATGTTAGAGGAAAATATTATCCAAACAGTAATAACACTAAATGTCAATGGACTGAATTCCCCAATCAAAAGACATAGATTGGCAGAATGGATTAAAAAACAGGATCCTTCTATATGCTGTCTACAGGAAACACATCTTAGACCCAAAGATAAACATAGGTTGAAAGTGAAAGGTTGGGAAAAGATATTTCATGCAAATAACAACCAGAAAAGAGCAGGAGTGGCTATACTAATATCCAACAAATTAGACTTCAAATGTAAAGCAGTTAAAAGAGACAAAGAAGGACACTATATACTAATAAAAGGAACAATTAAACATGAAGACATAACAATCATAAATATTTACGCACCGAACCAGAATGCCCCAAAATACGTGAGGAATACACTGCAAACACTGAAAAGGGAAATAGACTCATATAGTATAATAGTTGGAGACTTCAACTCACCACTCTCATCAAGGGACAGAACATCTAGACAGAAGATCAACAAAGAAATAGAGAATCTGAATATTACTATAAATGAACTAGACTTAATAGACATTTATAGGACATTACATCCCACAACAGCAGGATACACCTTTTTCTCAAGTGCTCATGGATCATTCTCAAAAATAGACCATATGCTGGGTCACAAAGCAAGTCTTAACAAATTTAAAAAGATTGAAATCTTACACAACACTTTCTCGGACCATAAAGGAATGATGTTGGAAATCAATAATAGGCAGAGTGCCAGAAAATTCACAAATACGTGGAGGCTCAACAACACACTCCTAAACAACGAGTGGGTCAAAGAAGAAATTGCTAGAGAAATTAGCAAATACCTCGAGGCGAATGAAAATGAAAACACAACATATCAAAACTTATGGGACGCAGCAAAGGCAGTGCTAAGAGGGAAATTTATTGCTCTAAATGCCTATATCAGAAAAGAAGAAAAGGCAAAAATTCAGGAATTAACTATCCATTTGGAAGAACTGGAGAAAGAACAGCAAGCTAACCCCAAAGCAAGCAAAAGGAAAGAAATAACAAAGATTAGAGCACAAATAAATGAAATTGAAAACATGAAAACAATAGAGAAAATCAATAAGGCCAGAAGTTGGTTCTATGAGAAAATCAATAAGATTGATGGGCCCTTAGCAAGATTGACAAAAAGAAGAAGAGAGAGGATGCAAATAAATAAGATCAGAAATGGAAGAGGAGACATAACTACTGACCTCACAGAAATAAAGGAGGTAATAACAGGATACTATGAACAACTTTACGCTAATAAATACAACAATTTAGAGGAAATGGACGGGTTCCTGGAAAGACATGAACAACCAACTTTGACTCAAGAAGAGATAGATGATCTCAACAAACCAATCACAAGTAAAGAAATCGAAGCAGTCATTCAAAATTTCCTAAAAAGAAAAGTCCAGGACCAGACGGCTTCACATGTGAATTCTATCAAACATTCCAGAAAGAATTAGTACCAACTCTCCTCAAACTCTTCAAAAAAATCGAAGTGGAGGGAAAACTACCTAACTCATTCTATGAAGCCAACATTACCCTCATACCAAAACCAGGCAAAGATATTACAAGAAAAGAAAACTACAGGCCGATCTCTCTAATGAATATTGATGCAAAAATCCTCAATAAAATTCTAGCAAATCGTATCCAACAACACATTAAAAGAATTATTCATCATGACCAAGTAAGATTCATCCCAGGTATGCAAGGATGGTTCAACATAAGAAAATCAATTAATGTAATACACCATATCAACAAATTAAAGCAGAAAAATCACATGATCATCTCAATTGATGCAGAGAAGGCATTTGACAAGATTCAATATCCTTTCCTGTTGAAAACACTTCAAAGGATAGGAATACAAGGGAACTTCCTTAAAATGATAGAGGGAATATATGAAAAACCCACAGCTAATATCATCCTTAATGGGGAAAAATTGAAAACGTTCCCCCTAAGATCAGGAACAAGACAAGGATGTCCACTATCACCACTATTATTCAACCTTGTGTTGGAGGTTCTAGCCAGAGCAATTAGACAAGAAAAAAAAATACAAGGCATCAAAATTGGAAAGGAAGAAGTAAAACTATCACTGTTTGCAGATGATATGATACTATACGTCGAAAACCTGGAAAAATCCACGACAAAACTACTAGAGCTAATAAATGTGTACAGCAAAGTAGCAGGTTACAAGATCAACATTCAAAAATCTGTAGAGTTTCTATACACTAGCAATGAACAAGCTGAGGGGGAAATCAAGAAACGAATTCCATTTACAATTGCAACTAAAAGAATAAAGTACTTAGGAATAAATTTAACTAAAGAGACAAAAGACCTATACAAAGAAAACTACAAAACACTGTTAAAAGAAATCACAGAAGACCTAAATAGATGGAAGGGCATACTGTGTTCATGGATTGGAAGACTAAATATAGTTAAGATGTCAATCCTACCTAAATTGATTTACAGATTCAATGCAATACCAATCAAAATCCCAACAACTTATTTTTCAGAAATAGAAAAACCAATAAGCAAATTTATCTGGAAAGGCAGGGTGCCCCGAATTGCTAAAAACATCTTGAGGAAAAAAAACGAAGCTGGAGGTCTTGCGCTGCCAGACTTTAAGGCATATTATGAAGCCACAGTGGTCAAAACAGCATGGTATTGGCATAAAGATAGATATATCGACCAATGGAATCGAATAGAGTGCTCAGATATAGACCCTCTCATCTATGGTCATTTGATCTTTGATAAGGGAGTCAAGCCAACTCACCTGGGACAGAACAGTCTCTTCAATAAATGGTGCCTAGAGAACTGGATATCCATATGCAAAAGAATGAAAGAAGACCCATATCTCACACCCTATACAAAAGTTAACTCAAAATGGATCAAAGATCTAAACATTAGGTCTAAGACCATAGAACAGTTAGAGGAAAATGTAGGGAGATATCTTATGAATCTTACAATTGGAGGCGGTTTTATGGACCTTACACCTAAAGCAAGAGCACTGAAGAAGGAAATAAATAAATGGGAACTCCTCAAAATTAAACACTTTTGTGCATCAAAGAACTTCATCAAGAAAGTAGAAAGACAGCCTACACAATGGGAATCAATATTTGGAAACGACATATCAGATAAAGGTCTAGTATCCAGAATTTATAATGAGATTGTTCAACTCAACAACAAAAAGATAGCCAACCCAATTACAAAATGGGAAAAAGACTTGAATAGACACCTCTCAGAGGAGGAAATACAAATGGCCAAAAGACACATGAAGAGATGCTCAATGTCCCTGACCATTAGAGAAATGCAAATCAAAACCACAATGAGATATCATCTCACACCCACCAGAATGGCCATTATCAACAAAACAGAAAATGACAAGTGCTGGAGAGGATGCGGAGAAAGAGGCACACTTATCCACTGTTGGTGGGAATGTCAAATGGTGCAACCACTGTGGAAAGCAGTTTGGCGGTTCCTCAAAAAGCTGAATATAGAATTGCCATACGATCCAGCAATACCATTGCTGGGAATCTACTCAAAGGAATTAAGGGCAAAAACTCAAACAGACATTTGCACACCAATGTTTATAGCAGCGTTATTTACAATTGCAAAGAGATGGAAACAGCCAAAATGTCCATCAACAGACGAGTGGCTAAACAAACTGTGGTATATACGTACGATGGAATATTATGCAGCGTTAAGACAGGATAAACTTATGAAGCATGTAATAACATGGATGGACCTAGAAAACATTATGCTGAGTGAGTCTAGCCAAAAGCTAAAAGACAAATACTGTATGGTCCCAATGATGTGAATCGACACTCGAGAATAAACTTGGAATATGTCATTGGTAACAGAGTTCAGCAGGAGTTAGAAACAGGGTAAGATAATGGGTAATCGGAGCTGATGGAATACAGACGGTGCAATAGGACTAGATACAAAAACTCAAAAATGGACAGTACAAAAATACCTAATTGTAAAGTAATCATGTTAAAATACTGAACGAAGCTGCATCCGAGCTATAGGTTTTTGTTTTGTTTTGTTTTGTTTGTTTTGTTCTTATTATTATTACTTTTATTTTTTTTCTCTATATTAACATTCTATATCTTTTTCTGTTATAATGCTAGTTCTTCTAAACCGATGCAAATGTACTAAGAAACGATGATCATGCATCTATGTGATGATGTTAAGAATTACTGATTGCATATGTAGAATGGTATGACGTCTAAAAAAAAATGGTCAGCACAATACTGCCTAATTGTAATGTAATTATCTTGGAACGCTGAATGAAGCTGCATCTGATCTATAGTTTTTTTGTTTGTTTGTTTTGTTTTTTTTTCCTCTTATATATTTTTGTACTTTTTATTTTTATTTGTGTTTTCTCTCTGTGTTATCACTTTATTTCTTTTTCTGTTGTAGTGCTATTTCTTTCTCTAAATCGATGCATATGTACTGAGAAATGATGACCATACACCTATGTGATGATATTAAGAATTACTGATTGCATATGTAGAATGGATTGATTTCTATTGTTGTGTTAGTTAATTTTTTTAATTAATAAAAAAAAAAAAAGAAGAAATAGATGACCTCAACAAACCAATCACAAGTAAAGAAATTGAATCAGTCATTAAGAAGCTCCCAAAAAAGAGAAGTCCATAACCAGATGGCTTCACATGTGAATTCTACCAAATATTCAAGAAAGAATTAATACCGATTCTTGCTCAAACTCTTCAAACATGATAAACATGATAAACAATACTGGTATGTTCTTCATGATAAACAATACTAGTATGTTAAACTGCATAATGTTCTGGCACTGTATTTTGAATGACATTGATTTATTAAATAAATTGTATATATTCAGTAAAAAAAAATCTTGCTTTTTATCACACATGCTTTGCAAATATGGGCAACAGAAAATGTTTATTTATATACAAGTACATGGGGAAGCAATTTCCATTCAGCTTTTTTAAAAAAAACTGTTACAAATAAAGTTATTTTTACTCATTCATCCTTTGCACACAAAATACATTCTTTTTTACATTTACTTCCAGGATAAATTATTTCTTAACAATAAAAACTTAAGCTACAATGAATAGTCAGGGTGGTTTGGCAATTTGACAATTTTTATTCAAGAATGAAAACCTAAACTTTAAAAATGTAATCAACATATAAAAGAAATAGTATATGGAAAGTACACCTTCATTAAATCCTAGGAGATTGTATGAATACTCCTCTCCAGTATGATTGCTAGCTGTCATTCTCAGCAGTGCAGAGGACCCTAGAAATTTTCTGTGTGATAATATCTGTATGACTATAGATATTATCACACAGAAAATTTCTATGTGATTTCTATGTGATGAAATTTCAACTTTCATCTATGTCGTCATGAAAGTATCATTTCTAAAAGACAGACTCACAGTAAAACTCTTATAGACATATTGGGGAATTCATTATTTTGAGGTTTTCTAGTTGATCAATTTATTTAACATTATAAACTGCTTTTTCCAAGTAGGATTTTAAGAAATTCTACTCAAATGAACATCAATGACTTGATTTGTTATATTAACACTTTTAACAGAGATGTGAAAACATGTCCACGCAAAAACTTGTATACGAATGTTCACAGTAGCAGCATTCGTAAAAGCCCCAAAACGGAAACATCCCAAATGTCCATTAACTGATGAACAGATAAATAAAATATGGTATCTCCATTTAATGGAATATCATTCAGCTGTAAAAAGAGCCATGTACTGATTCATGCCACTACATGGATGAATCTTGAAAGCATTATGATCAGTGAAAGAAGCCAGTCTCAAAAGGCCATATATTGTAATACTCCATTCAGATGAAATGTTAGAATAAGCAAATCCATAGAGACAAAGTAGATCAATGGTTGTCACGTGCTGGGGGGAGAGGGTATTTGGAAGTGACTGCTGCTAATGGGTGTGGTGTTTTCTCTGTGAGATGATGAAATGTTTTGAAGTTAGATAGTGCTTATGGTTGTGCAACTTTGTGAATAAAAAGCATTGAATTATATACTTTAAAAGTTCGACTTATATGCTATCTAAATTATATATTAATTTTTAAAAAGAGAAATGCAGCTTCATAAAAAAATATTTTGTCCTGGTACTTGCCCCACCCCACCCCCACCTCCACCTCCTTTGATGCTGATTGAATTTGCCCAGAATGTTTTCTGGCTAATTGCATGCAGGTCACAATTGACTTACATTGCTAACAGGCTTTTCATTAAGAAAAAAAGAATCAATACGTGAACACATAAATGATATACCATACGGTTAATCTTTGCATATTAACATTTAAAATCAAGTATCAAGCTTGTGTTAAAACTGATGGTTGTTTTTTTGTTTTGTTTTGTTTTTTGCATGGGCAGGCACCGGGAATTGATCCCGGGTCTCTAGCATAGCAGGCGAGAACTCTGCCTATTAAGCCACCGTGGCCCACCTTCATGGTTGCATTTTATATATTGATGTATTCAGATTTTATTGAGAATCAATGATTAATATCTATAATAAATATCAAGAACTCAGTTCATAAGACTCAGTGATTAACCTGTTTGTTAAAACTATGTGTATGTTAAAGAACCATGTTTTGATGGAAAAAGCTAAGAGGGGAAAAAGGGATTCTTTAAGTCTTCATAAAGCAGCTACTCTAAATATTTTAACCAGCTGCTGAGAAGACTCCCAGAACTATATTTTGTATTTTATTTCATCCCTATACTAAAATTCATGCATTAGAATATGTGTGCTGCTATATATATATATATACACACACACATATATATACACATATATATATGGCACACTTTTTTCCTCTCAAAGAATCAAAAATCTCTTTTGACCCCTTCATTATCTGAAAATTTTATTTTGCTGAAAACAGCAATCTTACCAATGTGCTAGTTCAAATTCATTTATGTAGCTCCTTTACATACCATCTAAGAAGCTCCAACCACCTAGTTATATCTAGAGGATACTAAGTGAGTAGAAATTATAAGCAGAATTCTGGTCATCTGAGATTTTGTATAACAGGGACCTGAAAACCACAACATGCTATAAAGGAATATAAGGATTTTTTTTTAATTTTATTTCAAAAGTTCTGCTAGTATCCTGAAGCTGTATAGACATGACAATATTTACTACTAATGATTACATTCCAGAAAGCAGTATGTTTAGCAGCTGTTTTTCTAAGGGCTTGTGAAATTTTACTATTGTTATTTAATCCAGGCATAACAGTAATTTAAACAAAAGCTGTGCACCATTAAGCCAACTGGTGACGGATCGTCCTAACAGATCAGATTCTTATCTTTGTTACTCTATACGTGAATTTTTGCTTTATTAGGCATTTGGTATTTCAATTTTTATCTCAGAATTTAATGCACATGTAAAAAGGGAAAGAAACCCTGTTAATTTGGATATTGGCAATTGTGTTCATCAAATAACATATTTGAAATTCTTAAAACAGATCACAATATTGGGATTCATGACACCCATTTTTACCAAGAGGAGGAAACAAGCCACATGACCAGAATAGTTCTACAGAAACACACTTTGTTATCAATAGTATTTTATAACTAAAGAGAAAAATGCATATGTAATTGAAGTGTTAATCAATGATAAGATTACGATCTAATTCTGATACCAATAAGAAGCCAAGAGTTAATAAATCTATCTTGACATTCACCAAAAGAATGATTATAACCTTAATGAGTTTTTCTGACTGTCATTATATTTATATATACATGGATGGATGAATATATGTGGACATGAGGCAAAAGGGCAATAATAAATGATAAAAGTGGCCCTTTAAAAAGAAAATGAGGATCAACCCACTTTTTTTTTCCCACTGAAGATGGGATTAAGAAGAAAGAGGTTTAAATTGCACTGTGAGGTATTTCAGTCTTAAGGTTACGTTTCCTAATAATAAGGAGCTCACAAACTTGGAATTGCCTATCAGGAAAAAGGGAATACCTTTTCTGAAGTATACGAAGAAATAGAGTATGTCTCACATGTACAATAGTGCCCAAAGACAAAAGATGTATCAAATAAATGACTTCATTTAAGGCATCCTTTCAAAAAATGAGCTCTTTTCTCTGAAGTCAAGAATTATTTCTCCCTTCATGATCTATAGCTGTACCATACCACCCAAAGTCTGCTCTTAATGAAGGAGAAAAAAACTATTATTTGATTGCTTGCTGTTTACCAAGTACTATATTTTCAATTTACCTCATTTAATCCTAACAGATAGTTATAATGAGTCTATTTCATAGATAAGGAAACTGATCCTCATGGAACTTGTGCTTTGCCTAAAGTCACATACTAACCTAATGTTCTCCCTTCCATATGGTGATACCATCACTCTGTGATATGTCAAAGTCATAACCCACCAAGGATTCCATCAGGAAGTAGAATATAGCATCTCCAAAATTCTGCTTTAACTCAGCGTGAAAGTACAATTTTGACTCATACAAATCAGAGAGTCAATTAAAGAATTGATGTCTAGCTTTTGTGTTCTGACCTTTCATCCAAAGGATTCAAATAAAATCTTTTACCATCCTGATGTGAGATCAGTGACTTTTTAAAAAAGACCAATGTAGTCATCTATCAGCCTGGCAATGGTTCAGTTATTTGCAGGTGGAATTATTTGGGACATATGCGTTTATTAGCAGAAGTTGCTTATAATTGTCTCTGATTTTGAAATCAGTGAGCAGTGTCTTATTATTTTCTACATGAAGCATTTTGGCCTAAGGTCTTTTTTGTTCTTTTTTGACATGGGTAGGCTCCAGGAAACAAACCTGGGTCTCCGGCATGGCAGGCGAGAATTCTGCCACTGAGCCACTGTTGCCCGCCCCTCAGTTCTTTTTAAATCATTTTCAGGTCATGTTTTCTCAATACAATCAAACCATTTAACCAAATTGAAGATTCTTCCAAAATAGATCCTGGGGGCTGCTTTATGCCCTAACCCACCAGCCCCTCTCTCATGTGAGCTATAAAAGATCATGTTGGAATTTCTGTGGGATCTTTAACTGTAGATTCTGTTTTTGCTAAAAAACCTACCTTGGAATCCCTAAGAGGCTCCCATATTCACTAAATTTAGCATAGCCTAAGTTTTGCAAGTGACTGATGAATAATTTCTGTAGTTTTATGTAACTTCCATTAAAACAATACCTTTTTCATGTTTAACTCAAGAACCAGTTGTTATTTCAGCAGTACATCAATTAATGAACTGACAAAGCAATCCCAGCATAATGATAGGCCAATCTTTTGGCCTAACAGACATGTAACAACCTCCTCCCTAGAGCATGGGATGCCCTTCTGGCAGAAGAGCAAAGCTTTTGTCAAAAAAAAAAAAATCATTAGCAGTAGGTCAATAAATATTTAATTGAACATGGTATAGGGACAAAGTACTGTAACATAGAATTTTAAGTTAGTAGGTCATCTTGTCCAACCCCCAACAAATGCTTGGCTCCTCCCCACAACGTCTTTGCCAAGTGTTTATCTATCTTCTGCTTGAACTCCAATGACAGGGAACTTATTACTAGAAGCACTGTCTTCCTGTGAAAAAGTTCCTTCCTCAACTTTTTTGAGACAGTTCTTCCTGATATGGAGCCCAAATCTGTGGCTCATTAGACTCCATTCATCAGGCCTCATTCTACCCCTTTAGATGACAGAGTCTTGCAGTTAACTTCAGGTATGTAAACACGAATTACATTCCTCTCTCTTTCCCAGACTAAATCCCCCAAAGTCCCTCAAGAGTTCTTCAAATAACTTAAATTTCACATTTTAAATTTCTTCACCATATTGGTTATGCCTCAATTTGTCTTTAATTTCAAAGTATGGCTCTCAGAAATGATTGTAATATTCCAACATTATGGGACTCATGAAAGGAACTGAAGTGTCATCTCCCTTGTTTACCATTACTGTATTAGTTAGCTATTAGTAGGAATGGCAATTTCTTAATTCAGATTGCTCTCTACCCAGTATACACACAGAATCTGTGTTTGAAGGAAAGTAAGGCAGCTTTCCTTCAAACACAGATTCATGCCACAGAAATGAAATCCAAAAAGAAGAAAAGAAAACCAGCCTTCCCTTTTCCAAAAATTACTGTCCCACCATAGTTTTTATGTGGAACAGATTTTTATATGAAGGATGAGATACAAACATTTTTTTTACCGTTTTTACTTTTCTAAATAGGTCTTACAAGTATTAATAGTTGCATTAAAAATACATGCCAAAAAAAACACACAAAAAAGAAGAAACAACAACAAAAATACCTGTCAGAAGCATGATTAAGGAAAGAAAATAACTACTTGCAGTTAAGAAATAATTCTAGAAAAAAGAAAAGGCAAAATCCAGACCTCTTGTAAAGGCCAATAGGGCAGTGATCCCTGTGTATTAGACATTAAATATACAGAGTTCCAGAGGACTAATAAATAGAAAATGCCTATCTTTAAGCCATTGGTTTGATATATGAAAAAAAAACCCCACATTTTTTATTGTAAAAATATGAAATCTCATTCATGTGGCTTAACTTACAAAAAAGATGTTTTCACTTTACCCAGAAGACTAATTTAAAAGCACTTGCAACTAACATTTATTCAGAATAATTCATTAACAGACATTTGATGCTGGACCTGGAAGAATTATAGATAGCTTAATTGGATAAATGAGGCAAATCATTGATCTTGTACTGCGGGAGTCTGAAGGCATGCATTTCTGAAAGGAAGAGAAGAATCCAGTCTCTATTAAATCTGCCTCCTCCCTCCAAAAGTTAAAATTGTTTAAATAGTCTGAATTTATTTTATTTTATTTTTTTTGGTCAGTGGTTTCCACCTCCTTTCTTACCAAACTCTAAATCAAAACTTATCATTTGTCAAATCAATTCATTTGACTTTCACTTTTTGTTATTTTTCTTGTTACTTAATTCAGGGAGAGATGCTAATTTGAAATGTCTAAAAGACAGGGAAAAGGAAAGACCAGGAAAAGCCAATGGCCTAAGTAATCCACAGAAAGGATAGTTGGCCCTATCTATATAATTAGAAATTAAAAGTTAATATAATTCAGTAGGTTTAATAAAAGCTTAGAAAGAAGTTAGCCTTGCATAGGCAAGGGTGAAAGCACAAGATCCTTTGAGGATACAGTCTACTAAAAGCCATAATAAAATATCATTAATATCAACAAATTATATGATTTCCCGGATTCTCCCAGACCTGACTCCATGAAATAAAGATGATGCATTTTCATTGGTGATTGAAAAAGGTAGACAATATCAAATTAAATTATGAGAAAGCTACTCCTTTTTTTTTTTTTACCCATATTAAATGAGAATTCATTTTTAGCTAAAGAAGGTTCATCTTGATAAATATCTCCATGGCAATAAGAACTAGGCAAACCAACAAGTTTAATCTTGATCTGGGCTAAGATGACCATATTTAATTAGTGGCCTTTCTCAAGTTCTACTTGAAGGAACTTCTGTTTAACCAGAAAAGCTCCTCTTGACACCAGGTCATTTATTTAATTAATATTTAGTGAGCTGCCTACAATATTGCCAAGGACTGTTCTTGAGCTTGAGATAGAAACATCAGTGAACAAGATCAATAAGGCCTAACCTGGAATTCATGCAATTAAGAGGTGAAAAAAAAAAAAAAGGAAGCATAGCCAGATTCTCATGTGTCCCTGCTGATGGGCCATGGAAGGATGACTATAAGCTACAGAAAGGCTGGGGAAGTAACAGGGAAGAAAGGGACCAGAAGTAGAATGTCTAACTCTCTTTGAGCCTGGTCAAACAAGTGTACATAGAGGAGACTGAGCCCTAGAGAATAAGAATGTCAGAATATAAGTATATTCCAGAAATTTATTTTGCAATTAAATTTGTACCACCTTACAGAGCCCTTTCCTCTATAGTCACAAAACTTCATTTTCAACACACTTGCTCCTATGAGATGCAATTGGGTCACGCTATGCTGGGAGGCATTGTGTTTTTGTCCTAAATGAAAAGTAACAATTCTAAACACAAGGACATTTCCTCACAGTTTAAAAAGTTTTTCTGCTCACCTTGATCAATTTGTTCTCTAAATACCTTTAGTTTCTGACAGGGGAAAGGATGGGATGGAAAGGCAACAATTATTATAAACTATTTTGGTTGGTTTTTATTCAAATGATTTTTCTTTCCTGTGTACACCAATTCTAAAATAAGAAGAATTCAAACTTCTGGGATGCCTTTCTCTTACCCATAGAATCAGGACAAACACAGTAAGGCCAACCAAAAGTGTCAACCTCTTAAACAATACATATATAATCCCCATGTGCATGAGATTGGTAACTGAAACCTGCTAGAGAAATGCTAGAAATGTTTTATCAACATCATGTCCCTTCATGACTCATTTCTTTAAAATTAAATAGTTTTCAAACATTAAGACCCAGATTAGGACCCATCTACAGCAACGGTGGAATTACATTTCATTAATTATTCCATCTCTCATCCTTCTTTTATACTAAGCAGCAAGCTACAGAAGCATCTGACAGCATCAACAGCATACAGGTTTAATTATTTTCCCAATTTGCATTTATATCAGTGAACAAATTAGAAGCTATCAAAATGTGGCACTGAAGAATTAGTAGCACATATTCAGCAACATGTCTTCCATTTTGAGTGCTATTTTAAAGTTGGCTAAGTAAAGGCAAATACATCTCCATATGAATTGGAGATCTACAGTAATACATGCATCTAAGGAAGCAAGGGAGAAAGATGGTGGGTTTACTGAATGGGGAAAAGGAAGAAGAAAAGAAGGAAAATGAAGGGGAGACAGGGAGTGAGAGAAGAAAAAGAGGAAGAATGTATGGGTCATGAATTTGAGAGTAACATTCCTGCATGAAAGAGGTGACAAAAGACAGCTCAACCCACTTCCACAAACAGAATTCTTCTAAGGTGATACTGAGGTTGCAAAATGGTCACGAGACTTCTCATCTGTGGCTATTCTCACTTAACATCATACTAAAAACATCTTTAAAAAAAAATTCTAAGCCTTGGTCTGTCCAAGATGAATAGGACCAGGAAGTAAAAGATGAAAGATGTGATCCGATATTAAGGACTGTGCTCTGCTTGGAACCCTGTATTGTAGTCCATAAAACCACAGTTTATTGGTCAGATTAGGTCAATTTTCTCATACTATTCATAATGTCTTCGTGCTAATCTTTTTCATTAGCATATCATCAACATTTTATTCCCCCCATTTTTCAAACTCTTTCATTTACTTAAAGGGCAAGAAAGATAAGAAAAATTGAAGAAAATGGTAGAGATTTAGAGGGAAAATGAAGGGAAAACTATTCCCTTTTCTAACAAATCCACCCTGGAAAAGGTAGTAATGAGACTTAGATAAAGGGTGCCGATTCACGGACTTCCCCCATTTTTTTTTATTTCTATGTAATACACTTAAGGACATCAATGTACTAAAACATTTGGTCTGTGAAATAGCGGAACCATTAGCACCAAAAGGAGTCATGGAGCGTGTGTATATTATTAAAACAATGATTGTTACTGTTGGTCATGGGTAAAGGTTTCATTTCATTTTTACATCCCAAAGTTCTTGAAAGTGCCTGTGGACAAGAGAAATAACACTTTTCAAAATCTCCATGGAGTCATCAACACATACTACAGAGACAGTACTTGACCTCAGTTTTGGTTTATCTGGTAGACAAGAAAACCAGGCCCACTGAAGCCCTAAAGAACAGCTCCTACATGTACCCTCTGGTGTGCAGGAGGGTTCCCTACAGTACATTTCCCCCGGACTGTGTTCAGGAATGCACTTTTACTTGCTTTTTAAAAAAACAAAAGCAACATGCTCTGCAGATCATGGAGCACCTGGTGCAATTTCCTCCTTGCTCCAACTCCAGACTGCAAAAGGGTGAAACCATTATATGTTCTGCTAATGCTGGCCTGTGGACGAGGCCCTTGGCCTGCCATGCTTTGTAAGCTCGGGAGCCCACAGGAGTCGCAAGGTCCGAGAGCAGGAGCCACAGTTATCGCCAGATCTGCCCAGCAATTTGTGGCCCATCAGGGCAGCTGTGGATCCTTCTTCTTCCCCTTGCCTCAGCCTTTAATTGAAATTACAACAAGTCAAATAGCTGATGCTTTTCCCTTCTCCAGGTAAGGGTGAGGATACATTGTTCACAAGTGTGTTCTGCCTGGCTTCGCTGATGAGTCGGCATGCTAAGTCAAGGAAGAGTTTCTCTACATTATCAGATTCCTTGGCTGAAGTCTCCAGATAATACATGTCCTGAGCTTCGGAGAATTCTTCAGCTCTCTGCTGGGAGACTTCTCTCCTTTCAGCCAGATCAATCTTGTTGCCTGTAAAAGTGGTAAAATCAAAGAAGGACTTGTCATTTGGTTTTTTGAAGGGTCATAAACATTAAAATTCAATTCCAGATCTGAAGTTAACTCAGACAGATGGGTAAATAAAGCAAAGCAAACGTGGTTGTGACTACTGAAATGTTTATTTTAAAATACCAGTGCTATATGTAATAGCAAAGAACTAGAAATAACCCAAGTGCCCATCAATTGGATACTGGCTATATAAACTATAGAGTTTCTTGCCATTATAAAAGAAATGAGGACTATCTTTATATACAGCTGTGGAATCAGAACACTAGAATATTTTGTTAAGTGAAAAAAGCAAAGTATATTACATGCAACTAAGAAAGAGGGAAGGATATGAACATATATATATATATGTATATATACACACACACATTATTTCCTTATTTTTAATGGAAGAATAAACTAAAATCTTAATTTAAAAATAATGATTACCTAAGAAAGAAACAGGGTTAAGGGGATAAGGATAGGAAGCAGACCTCTCTAAATATACTTTGTTTTGTAGATTTGACTTCACAACCTTGTAAATATTTTATATATTACACAATTAATTTTTATAATTAATGAAATATTAAATTTAAAACACAATACCTAAAATTTGAAAGCAAAATTAAACAAATGAACCTAACTGTGTATTAGGTTAGTGACATAACCACACAAAGAAGAACTATTTCAAGTGAGTTTAAGATACAATATTTAACCATGCTTCCCTAGTGGTATATACCCTATAGGGAAAAAAAATGGAAGAAAAAAATCGTGAACTGTGTCAGTAATCATCTTATTAGTGGTGTACTGGTATTATTATTCGAGGTGCTAGAGGCATATTGTTTGAGATAAAGTAAATAACTAGTTATATTATAAGGAACTAGATATTTGGCATGAGAACATAAAAACATAGATATAAGATTAATGAGGTTAAGTAAAATCTCTGCAGTCCGGAATTATACATGGAACTATCAGTGTAACTAATTCATGTTTAATTTTATCTTTAAAAAACTGCTCTACCTCTGTTCTCCTGGAAATCTGACAAAGGTGATAGATATGTCAACTGTGTTACTTGGCAGCATTGCTTATAGTTAAAATGACCACTGATTGGTAAATTATATCTATCCTGGGAATTCTATATAAGAATTACAAATACCTAATGAGAGCTATAAGTTTGAGCTTCCCTCTGTGTAATGACTTTTGAAACTTGAAGAGATTCTGAAAATTATGCTTGTGAGTTGTTATAAGAGATATTAGCTCCCATGGTATATTGAGGCATCTAGGCTAAGGAAAATACTGAACTTGCCTGAAGTGAGCCTTGTTTCCTCGTATCTGAGCTGTTGTGGGCAGGGGGGTGGGGGGAGAGGTGCAGGGACAAGAGTTGTTGGAAAGCTATGTGGACTGCTATAACAGGACTATTTCCATGAAGAGGAATGCCTGATGCTGACCTGCTGGCAAGCTGTGTTCCATGTCCTGCATCCTTTTAGGTGAATGCGATGCCAAGTGTGGCCCATGGAAATCTTGGGAGTTGACAACTTCCTCATAAATGCTTGTACGGTTCACCACATGCACACAAAACGTGCATGCATGTGCACATGTGCACACACGCACACGAACACACACACACTGGCTCTGTACACTGAAAAAACTTAGATGCAACGAACAACCCAGAAGCAAGGAGCACCATAGCACTTCAGCTGTGGCCACTAACACCATTTCCCACTAAAAAGAAATGGCGCTTTTTGGAGAAATAGTTAAGTCCATATCTGGGGCAGGAAATGCACAAAATGTGCCTGAAACACTTGTTACTAGAAAACAAGACTCCTTGGGTCATGTCAAAAAGACTCAGGTACCAATTTGAAAAAGCTCCCACTGTCAAAGGTGGAACAATGTAAGCATCAATAATAGTAATTGCAACACATTTATATCAACTATATTTAAATTCATATGTTCATAATGATGTTCAAAATATAAACACATTTTAATTGTTCATTTTAGAAGATACTAAGGAAATCAACTCACTACCTTGAAAGCTGGTGAATAAAAAGAATCA
The DNA here is from genome assembly GCF_023851605.1 of Tamandua tetradactyla. Lineage (NCBI taxonomy): Eukaryota > Metazoa > Chordata > Mammalia > Pilosa > Myrmecophagidae > Tamandua > Tamandua tetradactyla. The sequence goes on along the minus strand of NC_135334.1, from coordinate 61,685,729 downwards.
AGATTTTTCTTGCCTGTCCTATGAGAATTGTACCTCAGAATACATAACCCCACCTATGAAGTATTTTTGCTAAAAAGAAAAAAAAAATCAAGCTTGAATCTGATCAGCCTTTAAAATCTGCAAGAAATACAGATGACAGAAGAACATGTTAAATAATACCACTGGTATGAAATAACAGAATCCAGACTTGAAAACTCTATGGAACAACAAAAAAAAAGGCTTCAACAATTAAATTCCAAGGGAGAAAAAAATGGAAAAGGAACTTACAGATAAAAGGAGAATTAAAAGATGTAATAAGTCAATTGCAACATATGGACCTTATTTGGATCTTGATTTGAACAAACTTTAAAAAAAAAACTGACTCAATTGGAGAAACTCGAATACTGTCTAAGTTTTTTATGCTATTAATTAATATTTTCCTAGGTATGATTATGACATTGTAGTTAGTTGGTTTTTCTCTTACACTTTTTAATTTGAAATAATTTCAAACTTATGGTACAGTTTCAAATATAATACAAAACCCACACAGAAAGCAGCAACAAATCTTCCCTCCCCCACCATATACCAGATCCACCAATTTTAACATTTTGTTACATTTGCTGTATCATTCTTTCTATCTAACTACCTATCTAGACTTTTTTTTAAAAGTTGCCCTTATCTTTAGAATATATTATGAAATATTGAAAGGTTAATTAATATGGTATCTGGGATTTGCTTCAAAAGAATCTTGGGGTTAGGCAGGTAAAGAAGGTAGTAGATACACATGAGTTGATAATTGCTGAAGCTGGGATATGGATACATAGGGGTTCATTATACTGTTTTCTCCACTTTTGTCTATGTTTGAAATTTTCCATCAGAAAAATTTAAAAAAAAAACAGTGCCTCTTTCATATTGAACTAATAATTTCTCAAATCTTCATTTAAAATTTCCATAGATAAAATCCAAAATAGTTATGCTTTGACTTAAGTGTTCAAGGGCTTTCTGTGGAACAAGGAATAGGGGGCTTTCAAGGGCTTCAGGGCAAGGTTCTCCAATGTGCAAGAGGGTTTTTGGGACTGGGCATGGAACACTAGCTCGTAGAGATCAGATATTTTACTCAGCAACTTGAAGGGAAAGTCTAGCAATTTGTTGCAAAGCAGCATATTACAATTGGAGAAGTATAATGTTTAGAGTCAATTTCACAGTTGTGTAACCTTAGGTAAAGAATTTCACTTCTCTGACTCATGGTTTCGTCATCTGTAAGTTAGGGATCATGACACATATGCAGCATATAATAGCTATTATAAAGTGTTTACTTATCTCACTGTTAACCATAATTTGTAACTAACAATATTTCTGAAGTTTGCTACCCAGGTTGCCAAAATGCAAGATTTGTTAAGCAACAACATTTGTTCCTAGGAAGTAAACATTTTAATAACTATGTATTTGTGAATACTTTTCCATTCTCTTCCAATAAAGAGAAGTTTTTATTGATCCAGTCCATTTCGGTGCAGTTCCATTTTTAATGAGTATATTTATTACCACAGAAAATAAGGGGTTGTTTTTGCTTTTTCCCTATTCTAAAAGGAAGATCTACCCATTTCTATAAGATGCAACAAACTGCAGCATTTCCCTTAGTGGATTCTTTCTGATAGTTAGAATTTCTTAAATCAGCATAAATGTAAGAAGTGAAAAAATTTACCAAAGCCCATTTTTTTAGGCATTAAACAATTGCTTCAATAATGAATTCTGTATCACATAAGAGATATTTGTTACTTATAGACCTGCAGTTTCCATGATCTGATAAATATATATTTTAAATGTTAAGCAGCCTGCATAACTTTCTTGAGAGCCCAACTTCTTCCCTAGAGCCTGCATTGATAGAAAAACCAATCAGCAATGCTTTCTACTCTACTTTTGTAAAACCATCACCATGGGATAAGGTCTATTTCATTTTCTCTTCAATTGCAAAAGAACTTAAAGTTGACTGCATGAACTATTTACTATAAACTATATTCTTGGAATGTGCCAAGGCAAACCTTCATATTACTATAAATTCTCTAATGCCCATAAATCAATTTCCCTCCTCATTAGTCCCTACGTACCCACTAGCACAGTGATGACCTTGTTGCTGGCATATTGCTCTATTTCCCGCAGCCACTCAGGAAGGCAACGGAAAGATTCTTCACAGGTTATGTCATAGGTGAGGATCAAGGCATTGGCGCTTCGGTAATAACTCTGGGTAATGGACCGAAATCTCTCTTGACCTGCTGTGTCCCAGATCTGTAGCTGAAAAGCCATAAGAGAAGAATCAGGTTGGAGAAGCAGAAAAGAATGACATTTTAATGTTAAAAACGAATTCTGTATCTGAATATGGTTAAAGGAGAAATTTTAGGTTGTGTTTATATTTCTAGAATAAAACTTTAAAACAAACAAAAAAACCCCATAGGACTGTATAACGCAAACAGTGAAGCCTAATGTAAACATGGACTATAATTAATAGTACAATTATAAAAATATTCTTTCATGAATTGTATCAAATGTACCACACTAATGCAAGGTGTTAATAATAGGGTGGTATATGGGAACTCTGTGTTTTATGCATGATTTTTCTGTAAACCTACAACTTCTCTAGTAAAAAGAAAAAGAATATTCATTTTAAAAAAAGAGAGAGTGAGAGCATTGCCTTGCTTTAGTTTGGGAATGGAAACACCTTCATCCAAATACTTTCATGGTTATTCTACAGAAAAGCAGCTAATTTTTTTTTTTAATTTGTCAGACATCTCTGGTTAGGGAGAGGGACTTCTTTTTTCTTTGTTAGATTATTTAATCGTTCCCCCTATATTCTGTAAATTATTGAGCATTTACTGTGTTTCAAGCTCTAGTCCAAGCAATATATGCATTAACTCATTTAGCCCTCAAAATTACTACATACTGGGCGGGCCATGGTGGCTCAGCAGGCAAGAATGCTTGTCTGCCATGCCAGAGGACCTGGGTTCGATTCCCAGTGCCTGCCCATGTAAAAAAAAAAAATTACTACATACTATATACCTACTTCACACATGAGGAAACCAAGGCCAAAGAGATTAAACAATTTGCCAAGTGAACTTGGCATACTGCGCCAGAGTCCATGCTCTTGACCACAGTGCTCTATCATACAAGGTGGGATGCAGAAGGAAAGCTATCATTCTGGACTGTTGGCATTTCAGTCAGCAATCAGAAGGGGCAAATCCAACCTCACCACCTTTCTCAGTTCAAAATGCAAATGAATGTATTAACCCTACATTCATTTTGTTTTCATAGCATTTCACTGTTAATGAAAGCAGGAACAGTGCAATGATAGACAAAATCATTTTCCCCCAGCAATTTAAAGTTCTGCAACCACAGGCAAGTCACTTAATCTCTTTGGGCTTCAGTTGTTTCTTTATAACATGGGGTTAGTAATATGCAACATGCTGGAAGTTCACATTTTCTGAACTCATCTACCAGTTCTAAGACGGAATATCTGACAGTTCTAATAACAAAGAAATGGTAAAATACTGTCCACATCTCCTTCCTGAAATTTCTTGCACAGAGCAGAAGACTTCTGAAAGAGAATCATTCTCCAGAAAGACTGCTAGATGTATGACAAGTCAGAAGTCTAAGGCACCACATCAACCATAATAATCTTCTCTTCTAACCCCATATATTTTATAGTTCACAAGGTACATTCACCCCCATAAACATTACATCATTTCTTCAGGGAAGGCCTTTTGAACATTTCAGATTAGGTCAAGTTCCCCATTCAGCCCTCCCACCCACATACTCTCTCCTGTAATCCACCCAATAATTCTCCCTAACAGTATGTGACATGCTTGAAACAGTTATTTATTTGAAATAATTTGTTTAATAGCTATCTTCTCCACTAGACTGAAAGCTCGATAAGGAGGAAATCAGAGGCCATTTTATTCATAGTATCTCCTATGCCAAAGACAGTGATCGGCTAATAGTAGATGCTCAACTATTTATTCATGTTCTCATATAATCTCTACAACAATCAGTGAGGGAAGTGGTTTTATGCCTCCCTTTTATGAGGCTAATGAGAAACTGTCTCCCAACTGGTTATACACAAAACTGAAACTCAGAGCCCAGGTCTTTTCCTTCCCATTTGAAGACTCATTCCATATCCCTATGCTGCTTTTGCCACCAGAGGCTAATTTAAATGCTCATCTGCATCCAAAGAGAATGAATCAGTTGGTGTCACCCTCTGCTTATACTAGTTTAGCTAAAGAGACTGATGAGTGCTCAGCAGTCTCTGCCACAGATCAGCAGCACACAGCTGTCCTTTGCATTGATGCTGCAGCTGCTTTTTGATGATATACATGAAAATCTGTGTATGCTGAAGACGACCATAGAGATGTTATGGCTTTTTTCCTGGGACAAAAGCAATTTTTATTCTCTACCTCAAACCTAGGGACTTGATTTCCCTCTGCCAGGATGTGTCTTAAAACAACAGAATACTTTTAAAAGCCACACTGAGCCATCAAAAACACCTGTTATTAGATTTAGATACTGTCAATCATTTGAAATTGGTATGTGCTCATGACTGACACATCTTGAGAACAGCTTTGAGGGTTAAAACACTTTTCTAGGATAGTGATTTTATGGCTTTCTCAAGATGTATGCTGTTTTCTCATATGGGGCTAGCTGAATCTAGCCTTACAGATTATTCTTGAGGATAATCATATTCCACTCACTACCCTTATCACTCAACTTGGTTTACCATTTTCTCTGCAACTCTTTTACTTCTTTTCAGTATTTATAGGACATTAATACATCCAGGGTACTGTGGTAGGCATGAGGGGATGCAGAGATGAATAAAACATGATCCCTGATCTCAAACAACTCACAGTCTAGAGAGGACAAACACATAGTTAATTAACCATATTACAATATGAGGTGTTGTCCTATTAAAGAGGTATAAGCAGGAGACAGTGTCTCCTAACTCATCTCCTCGTGTTAGTTCCATGTGCATCTATAGGTTCTCAATATTGTAGCCATGGGCTTTCTAACTACTGTCACCTCCAGCATGGGGCTACATTGTTCATCTACTCTTCTTTGGATCACTACTTACATTTCTGTTGCCTCACTGTCAAAATAACGTATCACAATCAATGTCTGTCTCCGTACTAGACTGAGTTCTTTGAGGGCAAGGGCTGTCTCTTACTTAATGTTATACACCAATGCCTTCCTAACACAGTATATAGAACTTGGTAGTTTGAATAAATGGCTACCTGAATGAACAAAGGATCCCATAATCATAAAGAAATTAGTTCTGCTTAAAGATTAATAGGGTATTAAAGGAACTTTCATGAATAAAATGTTATTTGAGCTAGATAGTAAGTTCTTGAGGGCAAGGATGCTTTTCTTACACAGTGCTATACACAAAGCATCTAGTATAACACAGGATGGATGGATGATCAAATGAACAAATTTATGAATATAGGTTTGTAATTTCATGACATTCTTATCTAGGCAACACATACCTGATTAGAAAGAAATACAGCATATCTGCTATTTCTAGTATAATTAATCTCCTAAGGTTAAAATGCTTTAGACTGAGCTTAGAATTTTGCTTATTATCCGTTAATTTATAATAGACTAAAAAAAAATCAATGGATAAGAGAAAATTCTGTAAATCTTTTAGTTATATCTTCTATTCAGTGTTACTTTCTTAATACAGATCACACTAAGAGAAAGCCCTCTGGCACTGGCACAAACATACAGACCAACGGAATTGAATTGAGAGTTCAGAAATAAACCCTCATACCTTTGGCCAAATGATAGTCTCTTCAACAGATGGTGCTGGGAGACCTGGATAGTAATAGGCTTTTAAAAGATTTAAGGAGGATCCCTACCTAACATCTTATACAAAAATGAACTCAAAATGGATCAAAGTGCTCCTTTTATCTATGGTATGGGCAGATGAGTTAAAAATATGGATTAAAAATAAATAATAGGGGGAATAAATAAATTGAGTAGATTGAAATACTAGTGATCAATGAAAGGGAGTGGTAAGGGGTATAGAAAAAAATGGGGGAATAAAGGTTTAAAAAAATAGGGGGAACAAAGGTTAAAATAAATTGAGTGGATGGAAATACTAGTGGTCAGTGAGAGGGAGGGGCAAGAGGTATGGTATGTATGAATTTTTTCTTTTTTCTTTTTATTTCTTTTTCTGGAGTGATTTAAATGTTTTAAGAAATGATCATGGTGATGAATATACAACTATGTGATGATATTGTGAATCACTGATTATACACCAAGAATGGAATGTTCAATGTTAAGAATGTTCGTGTTTGTATGTTGTTTTGTTTTGTCAATAAATATATATATATGTATAAATGGATCAAAGACCTAAATATAAAGACTAAAAACTATAACATTTCTAGAAGAAAACACAGGAAGTCATCTTTAACACTTTATGTTAGGCAGTGGTTTCTTAAAAATATGAGGAACAAAAGAAAAAATAGATAAATGGAACTAGATCAAAACTAAAAACTTTTGTGCATCAAAGTTTATCTTTTTACTTTATCAAAAAAGTAAAAAGACAACCTACAAAAAAGGAAGAAAATATGTGGAAACCAAATATTTGATAAGAGTTCAACATCCAGAATTTACAAAGAACTTCTACAACTCAACAACAGAAAGACACATAACCCCAATCGAAATATGGGGAAAAGACTTGAATAGACATTTCTTCAAAGAAGATATACAAATGACCAAAAGCACATGAAAAAATGCCCAAAGTTATCATCTATCAGGAAAATGCAAATCAAACCCACGAATACCATTGCACAGCCACTAGAATGGCTACTATTAAAAAAAAGAAAAATAACAAATGCTGAAGAAAATGAGGAAAAATAGGAACACTTGTACTTTGTTGGTAGGAATGTAAAATGGTGTATTCATAAAATGGCATTTCCTCAGGAAGTTAAGTATACAGTTACAATGTTACCTGACAATCCCACTTCTAGGTATAACCTGAACGAATTGAAAGCAGGGACTTGACAGGAACTTGCACACCAATGAAGGCAAAGATTTGCACACCAATGTTCATAGTGGCATTATTCACAATTGGCAAAAGGTGAAAGCAACCCAAGTGTCCATCAACCAATGAATGGATAAACAAAATGTGGTACATACAATGAAATATTAGCCATAAAAAGGAGTACAGTTCTCATACATTCCACAACATGGATGAAGCTTAAAAGCATCAGGTTTAATGAAATAAGCCAAACACAAGGAACAAATACTCACTTATACGAAGAAAGCAAAATAAGCATATTCAGGAAGTTAGAACTAGAGTACAGGTTACCAGGGGGGAAGTAGGGGAGAGAAGTGGGAAGTTGATATTAAATTTGTATAGAGTTTCTCTTTAGGGTAACAGTGAAGTTTTGCAATGGATGATGGGGATGGAGGCACAACTTTGCATATGTAATCAACACCACTGAATTGCATATTCGAAAAGGAAAAAAGGTTGTTATTTATGTTACACCACACACACACACAGACACACACACACCTAGGAAACTATACAAAACAATGTATACAGTGCACTAAATCATAATTATCATAATATGGTTTCATGAATTGCAACATTAATGCAAAATGTTAATAATAGGTAAAACTGTGTATGTGAGAGGGGGGTGTATGGGACTATGTACTTCCTGCATGATGCTTCTGTAAACCTACAACTGTTCTAATAAAAAATAAATTAGGGGAAGGGCCGTTTCCTTAACTTTGCCTTTACTGATTTGGCAATGAGCCTTAATAACTACAAGAGCTTTCTAATACCAGTGACTCCTGCCTTCAATTGTGGGAGCCATCTTAGGGAGAATGACACTTGTAGGGGAGGCTGAGAAGGAATGGTGAGAAATCAGAATAGAGAACCAGGTTCTGGTCCTTGTCCTGCCACTCGCCAGTTGGCCAATCTTGCACAAACAATGGTGGATTCCCTTTTCCACTGACTTTATAGGGTTCTGAGAAAACCTGAAAACTACTAGCATAAGGACACTCAAACATCACCAAGAAAAAAATATTCAGTACCCATTAAAGAACAAGGATAGCAATAAGACAACTGGTTCCTTAGTGGAGACTGAACAGCTCTGCCCTTTTCTACTGGAGGATTAAATGGGTTACTTCTCATATGTCTGAGTGTTAATAAAGCCCTTGGATTAATGTGGATGAAGAGGGTAATTCTATATCTTGATTGTACATCAAGAAACAATTGCAGACAAATTGATTCAGACTGTATTTGGGAGATTAAAAACTCTCACTTTTGAGATCCAAAGAGATGAAAGGCCAGGAACTGTGCTGTGAATACAAAAATGGATGATATCAGGATTAGACGGCTTCACATGTGAATTCTACCAAACATTCCAGAAAGAATTAGTACCAACTCTCCTCAAACTCTTCAAAAAAATCGAAGTGGAGGGAAAGCGACCTAATTCATTCTATGAAGCCAACATCACCCTCATACCAAAACCAGGCAAAGATATTACAAAAAAAGAAAACTACAGACCAATCTCTCTAATGAATATAGATGCAAAAATCCTCAACAAAATTCTATCAAATCGAATCCAGCAACACATTAAAAGAATTATACATCATGACCAAGTAGGATTCATCCCAAGTATGCAAGGATGGTTCAACATAAGAAAATCAATTAATGTAATACACCATATCAACAAATCAAAGCAGAAAAATCACATGATCATCTCAATTGATGCAGAGAAGGCATTTGACAAGATTCAACATCCTTTCCTGTTGAAAACACTTCAAAGGATAGGAATACAAGGGAACTTCCTTAAAATGATAGAGGGAATATATGAAAAACCCACAGCTAATATCATCCTCAATGGGGAAAAATTGAAAACTTTCCCCCCTAAGATCAGGAACAAGACAAGGATGTCCATTATCACCACTATTATTCAACATCATGTTGGAGGTTCTAGCCAGAGCAATTAGATAAGAAAAAGAAATACAAGGCATCAAAATTGGAAAGGAAGAAGTAAAACTATCACTGTTTGCAGATGATATGATACTATACGTCGAAAACCTGGAAAAATCCACGACAAAACTACTAGAGCTAATAAATGTGTACAGCAAAGTAGCAGGTTACAAGATCAACATTCAAAAATCTGTAGAGTTTCTATACACTAGCAATGAACAAGCTGAGGGGGAAATCAAGAAACGAATTCCATTTACAATTGCAACTAAAAGAATAAAGTACTTAGGAATAAATTTAACTAAAGAGACAAAAGACCTATACAAAGAAAACTACAAAACACTGTTAAAAGAAATCACAGAAGACCTAAATAGATGGAAGGGCATACTGTGTTCATGGATTGGAAGACTAAATATAGTTAAGATGTCAATCCTACCTAAATTGATTTACAGATTCAATGCAATACCAATCAAAATCCCAACAACTTATTTTTCAGAAATAGAAAAACCAATAAGCAAATTTATCTGGAAGGGCAGGGTGCCCCGAATTGCTAAAAACATCTTGAGGAAAAAAAACGAAGCTGGAGGTCTCAAGCTGCCGGACTTTAAGGCATATTATGAAGCCACAGTGGTCAAAACAGCATGGTATTGGCATAAAGATAGATATATTGACCAATGGAATCGAATAGAGTGCTAGATATAGACCCTCTCATCTATGGACATTTGATCTTTGATAAGGCAGTCAAGCCAATTCACCTGGGACAGAACAGTCTCTTCAATAAATGGTGCCTAGAGAACTGGATATCCATATGCAAAAGAATGAAAGAGGACCCGTATCTCACACCCTATACAAAAGTTAACTCAAAATGGATCAAAGATCTAAACATTAGGTCTAAGACCATAAAACAGTTAGAGGAAAATGTAGGGAGATATCTTATGAAACTTACAATTGGAGGCAGTTTTATGGACCTTAAACCTAAAGCAAGAGCACTGAAGAAAGAAAGAAATAAATGGGAACTCCTCAAAATTAAACACTTTTGTGCATCAAAGAACTTCATCAAGAAAGTAGAAAGACAGCCTACATAATGGGAGACAATATTTGGAAACGGCATATCAGATAAAGGTCTAGTATCCAGAATTTATAAGGAGATTGTTCAACTCAACAACAAAAAGACAGCCAACACAATTACAAAATGGGAAAAAGACTTGAACAGACACCTCTCAGAAGAGGAAATACAAATGGCCAAAAGGCACATGAAGAGATGCTCAATGTCCCTGGCCATTAGAGAAATGCAAATCAAAACCACAATGAGATATCATCTCACACCCACCAGAATGGCCATTATCAACAAAACAAAAAATGACAAGTGCTGGAGAGGATGTGGAGAAAGAGGCACACTTATCCACTGTTGGTGGGAATGTCAAATGGTACAACCACTGTGGAAGGCAGTTTGGCGGTTCCTCAAAAAACTGAATATAGAATTGCCCTATGACCCAGCCATACCATTGCTAGGTATCTACTCAGAGGACTTAAGGGCAAAGACACAAACGGACATTTGCACACCAATGTTTATAGCAGCATTATTTACAATTGCAAAGAGATGGAAACAGCCAAAATGTCCATCAACAGACGAGTGGCTAAACAAACTGTGGTATATACATACGATGGAATATTATGCAGCTTTAAGACAGAATAAACTTATGAAGCATGTAATAACATGGATGGACCTAGAGAACATTATGCTGAGTGAGACTAGCCAAAAACTAAAGGACAAATACTGTATGGTCCCACTGATATGAACCAACATTAGAGAATAAACTTGGAATATGTCATTGGTAACAGAGACCATCAGGAGTTAGAAACAGGGTAAGATAAGGGGTAATTGGAGCTGAAGGGATACAGACTGTGCAACAGGACTAGATAAAAAAACTCAAAAATGGACAGCACAGTACTACCTAATTGTAATGTAATTATGTTAAAACACTGAATGAAGCTGCATCTGAGCTATAGCTTTTTTTGTTTGTTTGTTTTTATATATATTTTTTGTATTTTTTATTTTTTTTTCTCTATATTATCATTTTATTTCTTTTTCTGTTGCCTTGCTATTTCTTTTTCTAAGTCGATGCAAATGTACTAAGAAATGATGATCATACATCTATGTAATGATATTAAGAATTACTGATTGCATATGTAGAATGGAATGATTTCTAAAAAAAAAAAAAAAAAAAATGGATGATATGTCCCTTGCTCTCAAAAGCATGTAGTTTGGTGGTAGAATCAGATTTATAAAAAGATGGATTTCATCAGAGTGTAATAAGCACTTAAAAATTGAGGTTACACCCCACAAAGGATAGGTCAAGTCTACTTAAAATTTAGGCCTAAGAGTCTCCCCCAAGAGAGCCTCTTTTGTTGCTCAGATGTGGCCTCTCTCTCCAGCCAACACAACAAGCAATCTCACCACCCTCCCCCTGTCTACGTGAGACATGACTCCCAGGGGTGTGGACCTTCCTGGCAACGTGGGACAGAAATCCTAGAATGAGCTGAGACTCAACATCAAGGGATTGAGATAATCTTCTCGACCAAAAGGGGCAAGAGTGAAATGAGACAAAAAGTCAATGATTCCAAACAGAGTCGAGAGGTTATCCTGGAGGTTATTCTTATGCATTAAGTAGATATCACCTTGTTATCCAAGATGTAATGGAGAGGCTGGAGGGAACTGCCTGAAAATGTAGAGCTGTGTTCCAGTAGCCATGTTTCTTGAGGATGACTGAATAATGATATAGCTTTCACAATGTGACTGTGTGATTGTGAAAACCTTGTGTCTCATGCTCCTTTTATCTACCTTGTCAACAGACAAGTAGAACATATGGAATAAAAATAAATAATAGGGGGAACAAATGTTAAAATAGATTTAGTTTGAAATGCTAGTGATCAGTGAAAGGGAGGGGTAAGGGGTATGGTATGTATAATCTTTTTTTGTCTGTTTTTGTTTTATTTCTTTTTCTGTTGTCTTTTTATTTCTTTTTCTGAATTGATGCAAATGTTCTAAGAAATGATGAATATGCAACTAAGTGATATTGTGAATTAGTGATTATATATGTTAATGTTTTAGTTCGTTTGTTAAATTTTTTTAATTAATAAATAAATTTTTTAAAAAAAGAATGTTTGCCACCCACTGGCTTTGCTACCCAACTTAAAAATATATTTGTTCCCTGTTTCTACTACAAATAAACAGTTAAAATGGAAAAAAAAATTGAGGTTACAGTATGCAGAAAAAAGAATGTAATTCTGGGGATTTGGGAAAGAAAAAATAAGCCTATTTCTTTAAGATAGGAAATATTTCTTATTTACCCTTATTCATATCTAGTTAGACACTAACAAATTCTAATCAAACCAATGAACTGACATACAAATACTTATATGAATGGGAAATCCAAACATCTGGAACTAAAATGCCTGAACAGTTGCTATCTTTATTCAACTTCTTGGGTCAGCAGCCACTTCCCTTCTGTTAGAACGACAGAAAGTTACAAAAGGCTCTTCTTATTAATGCCTCTTCAGTACACACTCCTATCTCCTCCTACATCCACACCTTAGCTCTTTCTCCCCACCCCAATGCACTATTTTTCTGAGCTTTCTACAGTTGGCATTTAAGTGGATTTCACACCCAGCTTTTGTCTTCCAGCACCTCCCAGTTCTCCATTCACCATTGTATTTGGTATGGATGTCTCTACCTTAAGGAACTATTTTGAAGAGTCAGAACTGAAGGAGATATTGAGAGGGCTCTCTGTTCTCCAATCAGGAGCCTCATCCTAAATTCTTCTCTGTGATGAAGAGCATTTACTTGGTCATCTCCATGGCACTGCCAGGAAGGAGTGCAGGTACATATTGGAGAGAGATGCAAATGGCATGGACTCAAACTTGGAATGCTGAGGTTGGCATCTAGCTGGAATTTGGATCCTGTCATTTTTATTGTGTTGCTGTGCCAGAGTCATTACTGCTTTCTATGGGACTTAGAGAGCTCTGAAATGTCTAACAGTGGAGTTTCGATAACTCTGAGGGGCAGGTAAAGCATGGTGCCAAAGATCAGTATCTTTACCTTCTCTTCATGTAATTTAGTCTCTCTTCTTTCTTTCTTTCTTTCCATCAGCTTCCTTCTTTCCTTCCTCCAAAGTGACAGCCCTATTATGCCTTCATTTCCACCTTCTCTCATGATAGAGGAAAATTGACAGAGGTGGGGCAGTGTGGGGTACTGGCTGGAAAAACTGATTAAATTCCTAGCTTCCTCACTTCCTAAATATGTAACCAAGGATGTTAGTTACTTAACCTCTCTAAAAAGTGTAAAATGAGAATACCACTACCTCACAGGGTTTATAGTAAGCAATGGGTTAAACATGATAGCACATGCATTCAACACTCTCTCTTTTCCCATTAATGGATATACCATACTTCCATCTAGAAGCCATAAGTGGCAGAAGATCATGGAGCCTTTCCTGTATGTCTCATTTAATCTTTCTCCCTTGTGAGGGGTAGAGGTGTGATGGCAGGCAGGATAATTCTAGTAAATAACTAGTTATGACCAAATGACCCATAATGAAATTCAGTAATCAGTAGACCCTTTCATGAGGCAGCACCATTTGTTGAACCCAACTCAGGAGTTCCAAAAAGAAATTTCCATTTGGCAAGGCAAAATAAGCCAGAAACAAAAGAACAACAATGGTATGGTATCCTTTAGAAAATGCTTACTAGAAAACAGGGGCCTAGATTGTAAGCTTTCGTAGCAGACACATTTAGTCCAGAGTGGTAATTATTATTCCTGGATTTCGAGAGGCTGTTATATATTATACATACATACACACACACACACACACACACACACATATATATATATATATATAGAGAGAGAGAGAGAGAGAGAGAGAGATGAAAATGAAGCCAATCAGGTTGGGGTTAAAGTAATTCAGAACACAGGGGTAAGGAAGACAATGTCTATATTTTAGAACTACATATATTCTTTGAGACCAAAGAAAGAAAGGTTTATTTGGTCAGGAACCAAAATTTTCTGTAGCACATAATCTAACTCAACCTATATGTATAGCTCATTTGAACAACTGAAATACAGGGATCCCAGAATAAGAAAGAGATCCTTTAATCCTGTATAGCCTAATGTAATGCCTGGATACATCCTAGAGTATATTAATCAGATAATCAAAAAGTATTAGCAAAGTCCCTTGATGGATGAGAGGAAAAACATGGAACTATTAAACTTCACCATCAGGAAATCCCCTTATACTGTGTCAAACTTTAGGAACACCCAAATCTATAGAATGCCTTTGATCTTGATGCTTACTCTTTTGAAGCTTATGTAGGTAGTGGAGAAGCTTAGACTACCTATAGGTATGCCTAAGAGTTACTTCTGGAGGACCTCTTTTGTTGCTCAAATGTGGCCTTGCTCTCTCTAAACCCAACTCTACAAGTGAAATCGTTGCCCTCCCCCCATGTGGAATGTGACATCTATGGGTGAAAGTTTCCCTGGCAACATGGGAGATGATGTCCAGGGATGAATCCAGACCTGGCATTATGGGGTCAACAATTCCACCCTGACCAAAAGGGGTAAAAGAAGTGTAACTAATAAAGTATCAGTGGCAGAGAGAGTTCAAACAGAGTCAAGAGGCTACTCTGGAGTTTGCTCTTATGCAAGCTTCAGGTAGACATTGTTACCTATCATAACCTGCTAAACCCCAATCAGGACCATTCCAGCCAATCCTAAAGAACACCTAGGGCAATATATAAGATTCCACAAGGGTTCCATGCACTAGTGTAACTTTCCAGAAACCTACAACATCCAGATGGGTCCCTGGATCATATTAAGTCCTGAAACTTAGAGAGCCCAGCCTCTCCAGAACATCAGATAGTTCCATCTCCCTAGCCCATATTAGTGACAGACTCTTCCAATATGAAAACGTTAGAATGGTCATAGCCCAAACACCCCTAAAGAGACGGATAGAAAGATCAAAGGTGATGGTGGGGTTACACAAAGAAGATAGGATTTAACAAACAAATACGATTGCTGAATCATTAAATTGATATTTCTTTTAGTCTCCAGTATCTTAGAGCAGCTAGAAGTAAAAACCTAAAATTAAGGAATTGTAACCCATGTCAAACTCTGAAATATGTTCTATAACTTACTTCAGTGCTGTGCTTTGAAATTTATTGATTTTTTTGTATATATGTTATTTTTCACAAAAAAGAAGGAAAAAAAGTCAATTGTGGTGATAAAAAAAATTGTTAAGCTTTCTAGCCTCCTATATTCTGGAGCAGCTAGAAGGAAAAGTCTGAGAGGATCATATCATAGCCCATGAGAAACTCTGGGATCTGTCCTGTAACTACTTGTTGAAGAGTGCTTTGAAAACTATTACTTTTTTATTTCTTTGCTTTGTATATATGTTATACTATACAATAAAAAGTTTTTAAAAAAGAAGTTAACTTTGTTAGCAACATGTGCATGCACTCTCTTGGCTCTGTGCCTTATTTGGTCTATAATCACTATAATACCCTGCTTCCCCTTCTGATTACTGCGGATTGCTGTCAGATGGAGCTCTGAATCAACCACTTTCAGAGCAACTAGACTTGTCTCCTGTATGTAAGTCCCCTAATAAAGGTCATGTCTCAATCAAAAAAAAAGAAATTTCTTCCTTATCTTTGCGTCTCCTCTGACGTGTCAGGGGACAGCAAACTAGTTTTAGCCCTTCTCTTTGCTGTCTTCCAATCTGTAAATTCGTAATCCACTATCCTTCCTGCCCCCATTAATGGACTAGAAAGACCCTGTTTGGAAATAAGATTACTTGCCTGAGCATATTATTTTCAACGTTGGTTTCAATGAGGAGACTTAATAAACGTTATGAAAACACTATTTCCCCTAAACTTTCACATAGCACAGTGAAAGTCTTATTAAACATTTAGCATCTTACCTTTACTTTTTCACCATTAATCTCCACAGTTTTAATCATAAAATCAACTCCAATTGTGGCTCCTTGACCTGGGGGGAAAAGACCCTAAAGAAGAAATAATGGAAAATAACAATTAAGCAAATCTTGCAATGAAATGAAATCCCATCTCCCCACCCCACCTCCCTCTACCACCTACACCTGGCTCCTTCCTTCTACTGAGCTAAACTGGTAGAAAAGAGAACTCTGGCTAATATCATGAAAGCGCTATTTAATTTAATTTTGTATGTATGTTTTAAGGGAGAAAAAGAAGGGAAAAATTGGAGAGAGAATTGAAAAGGGTAAAAAGAAAAAGGAAGGGGAGCAAACAAAGGGAAAGGGAGAAAGAAGGTGACAAGAGAGAAATGGGAAAGGAGACAGAGGACCCAATTTCAAAGAATGAAACAGAAAAATCAGACAGGATAAGACTGAGGAACAGGGAACCACAGGGATGAGATTATTAGGAATAGAAGTAAAATACATTGTTGCTCATAAAGCAAGCTTAAAACCAAGTACTGGTCTGGGGTATGGATAGCAATGAGGGTAAACAACCAACATGAAAAAAGAAACAAGGATTCAGCATCATGAAAAACATGAACAAGACAAGGAAGCCTTTGATTTCTCCTCTGCCGTGAAGGTAATAACGATTTTCCTCACTGCAACAAACAACACAAAAAAATTATGTGAGCTCAGGGCCAATGATACTGGCAGATAATTTGAGAAAATTAAGTTATTCATGGAAACAGTATGGTAGAAATAGCACTAAATCAGGAGGCAGTAGCTACTGTGTGACCTCAGGCAAATTAGTCCCTTCCTCTGGGCCTCAAAGTTATGCTCTGTTAAACTGGGAGGAGGTACTGTTTACAACAGACTAAGGCAATGAAAACAGGTAGTACCCTTCAAATATAAAGTTCTCAAATTCAGTGAGTATGAGGCTGCAGTAAACATTTCAAAACCAGAAAAGCTTTACCTCACACAGGAAGCTTAACCAGAAAAGCAGGATTTTAGCGAAATTATATGCATAATGTAATTCAGTATTACACAATATTTCCTCTAAGCTGGGGGAGGGAGCAGAGAGGTAGGAAGGAATTCTACCAAGAAAAAAAGCCCTTTACCTAGTCTCCCTTCCCTTTTCCCTTGCATTCCAGAATTTCCAAAAATTAAAATAAAATGGACTTTATTAGCTCTGGCAGCTAAAATCGGATATTGTTAAAGTCCATTTCCCCAAAATGAGAATTCTTTAATTAAAGGCTGAACTTAAAAGACTGAGCTTCAAACCAACAGAAAATGTTCCACTTCATGCCTGCAAAAGATGTAATGTAAACATTCATAATTTTACTTACAAATATTGAATCAATTTCCTTCTATTTTGGCTTAGCTCAATCATATGCCTGCCAAATTTCAAGTTTATACCTCCAGCTGTTTTGCAGCCTAACAAATGCCAAAATATAAAACCCTTCCCATGTTTCCATCGTCATTTTGTTTCTCAAAAACAGCTGAATTCAATTCACTTTAACTGTCTACTAAATAACAAAAACAAACACAATTCTGTCTATGAAGCAAGAACTTTGGGGGGATTGAGAGGCTAGGAAGAATAAGAAGTGGAAAGAAAAGACAAATAAGAATGAGATGGTCTGCATTTTCACCTCAATTAAACAGGGTTTACTTGCTTCTGATGCTCCTTTTATCTACAATATGGACAGATGAGTAAAACATATGGATTAAAAATAAATAGATAATTGGGGGAACAAATTTTAAAATAAATTTAGTAGACTGAAATGCTAGTGATCAATGAAAGGGAGTGGTAAGGGGTATAGAAAAAAATAGCGGAAACAAAGGCTAAAGTATATTGGGTAGATAGAATTATGAACAGTCAATGAGAGGGAGGGGTAAAGGGTATGATATGTCTGAGTGTTTTTCTTTTTTCTTTTTATTTCTTTTTCTGAATTGATGTAAATGTTCTAAGAAATGATCATGGTGATGAATGTACAACTATGTGGTGACGTTGTGTGTTATTGATTATATACCAAGAATGGAATGATCAAATGGTAAGAATGTTCGTGTTTCCATAAGTACATGGAACCTTGAGTAGGACATGAGATTTTGTTGGTTTGTCCAGAGTGATGCCCCGATAAATCCCAGAATGATTTAAACAGTGAATAAAAAAGTATTTGCAAAGTCCCCTTCGGGGAATGGTGAGAACGGGGGAAAATTCAACTTCCCCAAGTTGAATTCTTGATATTCTCACAAGCAGTGTGGACAACCAAAGATATAGGCTGAGCCCCCCATCTTGGGGTTTGTTCATATGAAACTTAACCCCACAAAGGATAGGTCAAGCCTAAGAGTCACCCCCAAGAGAACCTCCTTCATTGCTCAGATGTGGTCACTCTCTCCAGCCAACACAACAAGCAAACTCACCACCCTCCCCTTGTCTACATGGGACATGACTCCCAGGGGTGTGGACCTTCCTGGCAACATGGGACAGAAATCCTGGAATGAGCTGAGACTCAGCATCAGGGGATTGAGAAAACCTTCTTGACCAAAAGGGGGAAGAGTGAAATGAGACAAAATAAAGTGTCAATGGCTGAGAGATTCCAAACAGAGTCGAGAGGTTATCCTGGAGGTTATTCTTATGCATTAAAAAGATATCACCTTGTTAACCAAGATGTAATGGAGAGACTGGAGGGAACTGCCTGAAAATGTGGAGCAGTGTTCCAGTAGCCATGTTTCTTGAAGATGATTGTATAATGATGAAGCTTTCACAATATGACTGTGTGATTGTGAAAACATTGTGTCTGATGCTCCTTTTACCTACCTTATGGACAGACAAGTAAAAGATTAAAGATGACTAATGGGGGAACAAATGTTAAAATAAATTTAGATTGGAATGCTGGTGATCAGTGAGGGGGAGGGGGAGGGGTATGGTATATATGAATCTTTTTCTGTTTTCTTTTTATGTCTTTTTCTGAATGGATGCAAATATTCCAAGAAATGATCATAATGATGAATATGCAACTATGTGATGATATTGTGAATTACTGATAATATATGTAGAACGGAATGATCAAAAGTTAAGAATGTTTGCATTTGTTTGGTGTTTTTTGGTATTTAAAAAAATTTAATTAATAAAAAAAGAATGTTCATGTTTGTTATATTTAAAAAAATTTTTTTTTAATTACAGGGTTTATGCTTTAAAGAAAAGACCAAATTTTTATGATTAGAGGTTAGAACACATAGAAGAAAAAAATTATCAGGCTGAAAACCAGGAGACCTGGGTTCTGGTCCTAGCCCTGCCACTAACATGATGTGAGATCCTAAGCAAGTCATTCAGTCTCTCTAGACCTGAGCTTTTCATCTGTAAAGTGAAAGGAGTAGATTAAATAATCTCTAAGGGATCTTAGAGAAACTTTTGATAAAGGAACTGAAAGCTTCTCTACATCTCTGCAGTCTTGTCCTCCTGCCAAAAAACAGAAAAGATTACTGATAGTAGATGGAAGTAAATCAATTGGAGTTTCCGTGGTGGTTGACTGAGCCCAGGTTTCTTAGATTTTTACTTTCAATCTCACTAGGCCAAGGCTTAGTCAAAAAGCACAGGTTCTATTCTGTGTTCATTTATCATGGGAAAAATCCTGACATTTCCAAAAGTGACTCTCTGTCCTAAAGCTGTTTGTGTTATACAATTTGCCTCTCCAGTTTTCCACAGAACCACAGGCTATCAGAGCTGGAAGGGGCCTTGGATTTTATCAGGCCCCTTATGTGCTGCAGGGAGGAAAAGGGCCCTAGAAAGAAGGGGTGATTTATCCAGGCTCACCGGGCAAGCCAGAGCCAAGACCAAAGTCCAGGTCCTGACTCTCAAGCACCAGGCTGCCCTTTGCCTTAGATAGAAGAACGAGTCACAACTTGAAAATGCAAGATGCACGCATGATAATCTCAACAAGGCCACCCTTCCTAGTTTTCAGGGGAAGACAATGAAAAATGTCAAAGTCAGAATGATTTATCTCGATAAAAACAGGTATATGATCTCTGACAATGATCCTCAAAAGGATCAAGTGTATTTAGATCACATGATAAAAGACCTAACACAGAGGAAACATTCAATCCAGTTCAGAAAATTCTTCACTGTTCCCATTTCATTCAATTTATTAGATTTAGAAAATCAGCATGTGTTTCTAAACCAAAAAGATTCACTCATTTTCCTAAGAGGAGGAGAGGAGGCATAGGCAGGGTGATAGATTCAATTTGGTGTCCTGATCCCATTGTCACCAGCTTTGGATTAGTGTTAACTAACAATCTATTTTTGATATTGCACACTGAAAGCAAAACCACTTGCCCATTTCATTAAAGGAAGCAATAAGAGGTACCCAGGTCGCATAAAACCTCTAAAAGGGTGAGGTAAAGACTTTGTAGCCAAGAGGCTGGCACTGGGACCAGTTTCCCCTAAGCCCACAGGCTAAAAAAAGAAACCCCAGGCTTCTGAGTTCCCTTACCTGAGTGAATCGTCGGACTAGACACGTCTTCCCCACACCAGCATTGCCAATTAAAACAATTTTGAACAGGAAATCATAATCTTCCATACTCATTTACACAGCTGTAAGGCAAACATAGGCTAGAGTGAGACAAACCCAGTCAGACTTGTCCACAGATTTCAAGATGCACCAGCCTCATCTATTTGGGAATAACAGGTCTGGCGCATTTGAAGAGCAATTTAGTGCTCTCCTCTGGTGACCCTGCCAGCAAAAGAGAAACACAGGTATTTGGTCACATGTGGATTTTAGTTACTACTTCACCCTACGCAGATGTCCTGTCACCTAGTAACCTTTAGTCTTCCAAGTAGTCAGGTCACAAGTTCCTCATATGATCAGATCTGTTTTCTTTAGCATAGAAAGGAGATACAAATCTATGTGCAGATGAGTTGGGGTCACAAAGAATGAGACAAAAGTGAGCACAAAGCTTAAAGGTAGCTTAGGTGCCATGTATGCCTCTGTGAAGGAGTGCTAGTGACTGGGAGACTGATTCAAGGAGAAGGACCTAAGAAGGGCTCTTTCAGTGTCCCATAAAATCTGGAGGTCTTGGGATCTTACCAGTAAGATTGATAGCCATCTTCCTTTTCTACCACCATCCCATTCCCCGTACACACCCTGCCAATCACACTAATCCTATAGCGCGTCTGATGGTGCCTGTCTTTTCATTCTCTAAATTGTGACATATGACATTTCCTCTGCCTAGAATGCCCACCCCACGCCCCGACTTCTGCATCATGAAGTACTCAGTGCCCAAAGCAAGCATCTCTTTCTCTCTGAATCTTTCCCTGATCTTCCCCAAATAAAGTCAAACCCGATCTCCTTTGTGTTTTCACCATTCCTCTGTCCTAAAACTTCACTTGCTATAAATGATTATTTGTTCAGATGTCTATCTACCTCAATCTTGAAGAAAAGAACTGTCTTTCAACACTTTTCTTAGCCTGTGGGACAGAGTCCACTTAGTAAACATCTACTCTACAGAGTGATTTAATTAATTATTGGATATATGGCTTAAGTGTAGGCCTTAGTTTCTCCAACTGGACTAAAAACATAATACCTGCTCTTCTATATCAGAGTACTATTATGAAGATTTTAAAAGATACAAAAACTATAAAAGAGCCTTGTTACCCATAAAGCCCTATCCTAGTGAAGGCAATTGTGATTTACTGACTACCTACTGTGGTACTGCACTATGCACCATAGGAAATACAGAGATGAAATGGCCTCTGCCCTCAAGACCAACAAAGAAGAGTTTAGTAACCAAAAAAAGGTTAAATGACAGTTCAAGCCAACAGTGGAGCTCATTTCATAAGGTGCAGGCAGAAAGAGCCCAGTGGATTCTGCAGGGAAAAGAAGAGGACAATCAGTGAACCCATGAGGGAAAGAGTGTGTGGGATCAAAGAGGAAGCCTCAGGGTCACTCATGCCACTAGATCTGAAGCCCAAAGGGCTGCAGGGTCGTAGGGCAGAAAGGAGAGTCCACTGCTCTGAAATCTGTCAAGCAGCTAGGGAAGTGAATTCCCTGTGTGCAAAGGTGATTTCTATATGCATTTCAATGGTTCCTTGGAAAGATGACTGACAATATGCAGGTGGCAGCTCGTGGGGTTCTGTCTCAGTTCACTTCACTCAGTTGATCATGAAGGAAAAACATTCTCTGTATAAGAATCTGGGTCTATAAGTAGTAGTGGCACTTGCTATATACCAGGTACTACACATAGCACTTTACGTATAGCTCCATTTGTCTCCACATGTCCATGAGGCTGGTATTCATTAATGTATTACCTATTCATTAATGTAATACCAACAAAGTATTAGGGATATTAAGAGGATAGTCAGAAGTTATAAAGCTAATACCCAGACTTCATATTCAAGAAGCATATGGTGTCACGCAAATATCTCTAGCTTTGCAGTCAGGGAGACCTAAGTTCAAATCCTGGCTGGACTACCTCCAAAGTGTATGCCTTTGGACAAGTGCAAATTTTTCTGAGACTCAACTTCCCCATTGAGAAAATGGGGCTAATAACACCTGTATCACAGTGTTGTGATGCTTGCAGGAATTAATGGAAACCCTCAAAGACAGGACCTGGCTCTTAGCCATTCAAATTCCTTAATATGACTTGCAAGGTTTTCGAAATCTGGCTCCTGCATGTATCATGAGTCCCATTCCTCATCAACCTCTTCATATCCCACATTCTAGACTCACTGGAATTCTTGAGCTCTTTAAACATCGTGGGATTGCTCTTCTCCTCAAATCTTCACACAATCTGTTCTTTCTGCCTAGAACACAGAATGCGCCCATCCCCATGTACAAACTAGGTGACTTTTACTCCTCCTTTATATGGCAGCATGCTGCTCTGACCTGTGAGGGAGGCTGGGCCTCCTTGCTATACACTCCTACAATACCCTCCTCCTCTCCTATAATAATATCCACCAAACTTTACTGTAATTAACTATTTATATCCATCTCACACCCCAACCCATCCCTCAGCACCTCAACTCTCCACACACACACACACACTCAAGACTGTCAGCAACATAAAGTATCTGCCTGAGCCCTGATCTACAGGGCCAACGCTTCCCATCATCAGTGTTGTCATTATCATCATCATCACCATCATCATCATCTCAGGTAACACATAAACACTGCTTACAGAGTGCTGGGCACTGTTTTACATACTCCACAGTATTAACTCATTTAATTTTTGCAATAATCCTATGAGGTCAGCACTATGAATATCCTCACTTAATAGATGAGGATACTGAGGCACAAGAGAAGATAAATAAGAAATCATTAAAGGGGCGGTATGATGGTGGCTTAGTGGCAGAGTTCTTGCCTGTCATGCCGGAGACCTGGGTTTGGTTCCCGGTGCCTGCCCATGTTAAAAAAAAAAGAAGAAGAAGAAGAAGTCATTAAGGCCCAGACTTGATACCTGGTGGAGCCAGGATTCAAACTCTGGCACCAGTACCAATATCCTTGAACCACTGCCCCCCGCTGCCTTTCAAAATGCTTGGCTCACAGTAAGGGCTCAAGAAGGATCTAAAATTAAAAGATCAGGAGCAAGTACTCAATAAATGTGAGTAATTTTCCACTCTGGCTTCAAATCTAGAACTCGTTTTACCATACTATCATAGTTCAAGTAAAAATCAAAGTCAAGTTCCTGATAAAAACGCAGAGACATAGTGTGTCAATTATAACTAAATAAAACGGTTAAAAGTGAAAGGATAGCCTGAGTAGGGAACTGATCCAGAAAACAGAGACACATTTTCCTCTCCCTCTATGCTAGAAATTGTCATGTTTGTTGTTTCCCTGACATTGACTCTGGACCAGGCACAGGCTGAGTGCTCTCAGGTACCTTATTTTTCAAACAACCTCAAAGTGGCTATTGTATTATCATTTGTACCCATGAAGGCAATAGAGCTCAGAAAGACTAGTTCAAGGTCACCAGCTAATTAGTGGCAGAGAAGGATTTTGAACCTGAGTTTTCTTCAATACATAGAGTATTTCTTGAGTGATCTGGAAACTAAACTAAGCTTTCAGTGAGTCCTTGGGTCTTAGTTATGCTGCCTATAATAAAAATAATTTTGCTTAGCGAGGGTGCTACAATATTGTGAATGTGATTAAACCCACTGATCTGTATGCTTCAGAGGGTTGGGATGGGAAGATCTATGATGTATGTTTCTACAATTAAAAGAGAAAAACTAAAGAGATAATGACAACTAAATGTTATAAGTAATACTGGATGGGATTTAAAAATGGAGGAGAAGAGGATTAAAACGACATTATTAGGACATAAGAAAAAAATGCAATATAGAATGTAAGCTTTATATCAGTGTCAAATTTCTTGAACTTGATGATTGTACTTATGGTGGTTACATAAATGAATATTCTTGCTCCTGAGAGATGTACATGGAAGTTTTATGTGTTCAGGGATATGATATATGCAACCTGCCCTCAAATGTTCAGAAAATAGATAAACGGATGGATGGATAGATGGATGATAAGGTAGATGACAGAGTGATGCAGCAGAGGCGACAAAATGTTAAAACAGGTGGATCTCGGTACATGGAGGGTGTGGAGTATGTTGGACTTCTCTGTACGAGATTTATATTATTTTTATAACTGTCCCGTAAGTTTGAAATGATTTCAAAATAAAAAGTTTTGTTTTAAATGTTTAAAAAAAAAAAAAAGAAAGGGAAAGAAAACCCAGGGATAGGTAGGAGGATAACAGGGAAGACTTAGGGATCTGTGGAGTACATATGGACTGCAACTCACTGCTTATATAAGCCAATAAGAAATAACACAAGGACTGGGCCACATTCTTTTTCTGTGCATAAAGTGTTTGACACACATTTATTTTTCCATCTTCAGCAGAAGTCAAAGAAACAAAGCAGAGAATCCAAAGAAGAATGTCCAAAAATAAAGGCCAAAGAAACAGGGCCCCTAAAAAAAGGTTAATGGTGTCCAAATCGTGCACTCTAAGGAAAAGAAGGCAAAAGAGACACTTTATCACAGTTAACACTGTCTCAGATGGTTACAATTTGGAACAAGCCACAGACTAAAAGTGAAGGCCCCTCCCCTTTCTATAAGAAATTACTTTAATGCTTGGTTGAATTTTTTTTTTTTAATGAATCTCTGGAAAAAAAACTTTGTCTCTTTAAAAAAGCAGACTTTCTGTGGCTAAGGCTTGGACTATAAACCCCAGGCTAACCTGCTGTGGTTACTGTTCTGTTTCTAATAGAAAACACGTTACCAAAAAAAAGCCCACAAGATTCTCCAGTAACTGTGCTTTGAGGAGCCCTTCTGTTTGGTCTATAAGGTAATAGCCTGGCATCACCATCACCAAGTGATCCATCCCAGGAGGGGGGATATCTACTCAGAGGAATACGGGCTAGTTACACCCAGCCTTAAATTGACAAGAAAAGTCACACCTTGTCTGGGGGACAAGCATGTCACATGATGTGCGACTGGCCAAGCACTATTCTGTTACTGTTAACAAGAGCTGACAGTCATTCAACAATTATTATATGCCAGATTATTCTTTCACAAATATTTACTCACTTAATCTTCATGACAACCCCATGAGGTAGGTACTGTTATGATCCCCAGATGAAACTGAGGCACAGAGAGGTTACCACAGCTAGTTAGTTTCAGAACCAGGAACCAAGCGAAGAGCCTAGGACTGGCTCCTTCTGAAACAGAATGCTGCCCCCATGCTTGTGGTAGATTAGCATCTCTATTATCATGAGCTAAATGAAACTCCAGTACCCTTGAAACTGCAGAATTCTAGAATTCCTCTGCTTTGGAAGTAGCAATGTCTACATTAAATGGGGCCACACACTGATCGCAGAGCAATCTGGCACTGTTCCTCACTGTGCCAGCCAAGCTCAGGTCTCTTTTAGGAGCAGGACCCAAGACATTTGACCCTTTTCCTTGTGTGCCACCCCAACAATTCATTCACTAGTCATCCACATAATTAAGCACCAGGGATATGAGCAGGAACACTATTCAGATGAACAAGCCTGTGGCAAAACTCCAAGTATCATAATCACCACAAAGCTCTAAATTAAATGGATATATATGTGCACCCTTAATGAGCATAAGCATCAAGAAGGAAAAAAATAGCAGAGGGAAAGAAAAAAAAATGAGTTAAAAAAAGGACATAGGAAATGAGATCTATTATGAAAAGATTTTAAAAGAACAGTTCAAAGCAATGCGATTTTGGCAGCATAAATCGTTTATCAAATTGACCTTAAAAAAAAAAAAAAAACTGCATCCACCATTGTACATCACTGTTATTTCTCTTATCCTTTTAGGTGGGACTTTGTTCAGTATAACAGATCAAATAAGGCTTCTGGTGAATTGAGGTAAAATTTCCTCCAGTCCTCACCCTACTTCCACTGACTTGTCCGTGTTCAAAAACTATGTGTCTCCGCCAGATGCCCTTTCCTTTCAGGGCCTTGACCGGCTGAAAACCTGTAAACCAAGGCAGGGAGGGGTGGTGAGTAGGTGCCAAGGCCCCTTCCCATGACAGCACGTACCCACCAGCCAGTCATTTTCTCATACCAAAGAGGCAGCCTGGGAGATGAAACCAAGAGCCCCGAGTCTGTTAAAAAGCTGTATAAGTTTCCTTATCCATAAAAAAGGGATAATATTAAAATTTAATTCATTGCATAACTTGAAAGGCAAATAAGATAATATTTGAAAATGCGCTCTTTTAAAAAATATAAAATAATTGAATTTTTTTAACCTTTCTGACAACAGTTATACATGTTGACTGCAGAAAATACAGACAAAAAGGAGAAGAAAATCACTTCCAATCCCTTTCCCTACCCAAACCCCATCCTAGGGATAACTGCAGTTAACATTTTGGTATGCATTCTTCTAGTCTTTTAATTTATATACAGTCATGTTTATGTGTATATTTTATAAATGTATGGTTTTTTATACAACAATAAAATCAGAGAATCACATGAAGTTTTTTCATTTTTTTATACAGTGATATTTTTCCAAAACCTAAATCAGAGTTCATGATCTGGAAAGAGAATGACACCCTCAGTATTCACTGATTGAACATTTGCTCCTGTGACCTCCTAAATACTCAAAGGAAAATGGGAAACTTCACAGTGCCATAATTTTAAGAAATATTAAATACTATAACCCAATCTTAGAGATTCAAAATTCCAACCTGAAGATAACTGGCTAACTTTGTTTAACCCAGGATCTACCAAAGATAATTTTAACTGAGAATTCCTTTCTCATATAACACCTTTTAACAGCCCTTGCTACTAGGACTCCATGAAACAGTAGTGGGGCAAATACTAATTTATAGCATTTGACAGCAGGGCTGACCAGGCAGGGTTGCCAGATACAGCAAAAAACAAACAAGCAAAAACAAAAAACCAAGCAAACAAAATAGCTAAATTTGAAGTTCAGATAAACAAAAATAATTTTTAATGTAAATATGTCCTAAATATTTCACAGGATGCATGAATCAATTTTTTAATATATAAGTATGACCCAAATACTGCATGGGACACACTTATCAAAAAAAATTATTCATTGCTTATCTTAAATTCACATTTAAGTTGGCCTTCTATATTTTATCTAGGAATCTTCCTAGGGAAAATGTGAGCAGTAAGGTTAACAGAAACCCTCAACATAATACCATGCCCACCCAAAAGTGATGGAAGGAGATGGGCAGGGCATGAGAAACAAGATATCCCTACTAAATTCAAAACAATCAGAGGACTAATAGTGGTGCAAAGAGCAAACTTCCAAGAAGGAAATACTGGGCTGGAATTCTTTAGAATTTAGGTCAGACTCCTGGGGCAGGGTTCAGACTGTCATGTGGGTATGTGCAGGTGAGTCTCTCCCTCCTGAACAGTCCCAGAGCACTGTGAACTTTCCTCCAATTACATCTGTGTCTGCCTGGTAGAGGAAGCCATACTCTACCTATCTATTGCCCTACTGTCTTTAGGACTGAGACCATGCCTCAACAAGACACTTACCTCTACATATCCACTGCTGCCCTCAAGAATTGAAATCGCTTGATCTATCTTTCACCCTAACGAGGTTCTGTCTCAGGAAGCTCATTATTGCTTGATTAGTAGCAGGCAATTATCACACCTTACTATAATCAACTGCTGCAAGCTCACTTGCTTTACATCAGCTGCTAATTTCATGTTATTGCAAGTAAATTATTCTCCTTAGCCATGGATGTCAAACACCCACCTGTGCCATGGCTGCGCCTCATTCATCAGACCATGATCTCCACCATTACATGGTCCTTTACAGTCTACAGAATGCTTTCACAGAAATTATCTAATCTGGACCTTCCAACAACCACATGCACTGTTTCCTAGCATTCACTATGCAAGAAAGGAAATTGAGGGTTAGGTGGTGAAGTGACTCACTCTAAGTCACTGATTAGTGAGTGGCATGGTGGCTTCTGCCTCCCAGCCACCTACAACACCTCACCTTTGTCAGAACGTACATTGTACATTTGTATTTTGTTCGTTGTTTATCATAAAAAATTTTAAAAAAGAAGAACATATACTGTTTTCCCAGGTTCTTGCATATTTGGACCATGATTCTGGACACTTTCTATGCCAGGAACTGTGCTAAATGCTTTCCACATATAATCTTTTTAATCTTCTAAATAGCCCCATTAATGTGATATTATTATTCTCATTTTGCAGATGAGGAAACTGAGGTTCAGAGAATTTAATTAACTTGTTCAAAATCACAGAACTAATGAATTTAAGTGCCAGGATTCAAAACCCAAGTCTTTCAGGGAAAAAAAAAAGTTGGAGCTCTCCCTCACTTCTTATACTAACATAAATTCCAGATGGAGTCAAAATTTGGGTCTTAAAAAACTGAAAGTATTGCTCTTGTGAAGCTTATATATGTAGAAGAGAAGCATAGCCTACCTATAAGTATGCCTAAGAGTCACCTCCAGAGGACCTCATTTGTTGCTCAGATGTGGTCTCCCTCTCAACTCTACAAGTGAAGCTTGCCCTTCCCCCTACATGGGACATGACATTCAGGGATGAAAGTCTCCCTGGCGGCATCAGAGATGACCCCCAGGGATGAGTCTGGTCCTAGCACTGTGGGATCAACAATGCCATCCTGACCAAAAGGGAGAAAGTAAGTGTAACAAATAAGGTATCAGTGGCTGAGAGAGTTCAAATAGAGTCAAGAGGCTACTTTGGAGGTCACGTCTATACAAACTTCAGTTAGACATTGTTACTATCATAACTTGTCAACCCCCAATCAAAATCATTCCTGCCGATCTCAAAGAATACCTTGGGCATTATATAAGATTCCACAAAGGTTCCGTGCACTAGGGTAACTTTCCAGAAACTTGCAACCTCCAGATGGGTCCCTGGACTAGATAAGTCCTGAAACCTAGAGGGACCAGCCTTTCCAGAACATCAGCTAGTTCCATCTCCCTACCCCTTATTATTGACAGACCTTTCAACATGAAAAAATCAGAATAGGCATAGTCCAAATACCCCTAAAGAGTGAGAGAAAGATCAAAGGTGATGGTGGAGTTATACAAAGAAGGTGGGGTTTAACAAATGAGTATGATTACTGAATCATTATATTGAAATTTTTTGTAGCCTCCAGTACCTTAGAGCAGCTAGAAGTAAAAACCTAAACTTGTAGAATTGTAACCCATACCAAACTCTGAAATCTGTTCACAACTAATTGTTGAAATGTACTTTGAAAATTATTGGGGTTTTTTGGTATATATTATTTTTCATAAAAAAGAAAGAAGAGAAGGAAGAATATAATAGAGAAGATAGGATTTAACAAATGAGTATAACTGCTGAATCAATATATTGATATTTCTGTTGGCCTCCAGTGTCTTGGAGCAGCTAGAATTAAAAATGAAAAATCATGGAAGTGTAACCCATACCAAACTTTAAAATCTATTGTATAACTACTTGTTATAATGTACTTGGACATTTATTGCTTTTTTTGTATACATATGTTATTTTTCACAATTAAAAAAATGTTTAAAAAGCGGAAAGCATGAAAGTACCAGAAGAAAACATGATATATATATAACATCTTAAAATGGTTCAAGGTGTTCTCAGAATTACTTAAAATCAAGGTTATAAGATAAAAAGATTGACAATTTGGCTAATTCTTTTTTTTTGTTTAATTCTACATGGCAAAGCAAAAAATGAAGAATTGACTAAAATATCTGCAATGTGTTTAACTAAGGGCTAATTTCCTTAAATGCATGAGTTCCCACAAATCAATAAGATAAATCCAATAAATCAATAGAAAAATAGGCAAAGTACATTAGCATATGGTTTACAAGAAGAAAAATAAAAATAGCATTTATATATATTTTACAAAATGCTCACTCTCATTCACAGCATAAATATTAATTCAGACCATAATGAGAGGCCTTTTGTTTAAATTTTGTTGTGATAAAATATTTATAGTATAAAATTTGCCATTTTATCCATTTTAAATGTACAATTCAATACCATTAATTACATTCATAATATTGTACAGCCATCACCACCATATATTTTCATCACCCCAAACAGAAACTATATATTAAGCAATAATTTCCTATTTCTTACCCCCCCAGCCCATTAACCTCTATCTTCTCTCTGTCCTTATGAATTTGCCAATTGTAGATATTTCAAAAAAGTGGAATCATATAGTATTTTTCCTTTTGTGTATGGTTTATTTCACTTAGCATGATGTTTTCAAAGTTCATCCATGTCGTCACATGTATCATACTTCATTCCTTTTTATGGCTGAATAATATTCCCTTGTATGTTTATACCATCCTTTGTTTAGCCACCCATCTGTTGATGGATACTTAAGTTGTTTCCATCTCCTGGCTACTGTGAATAATGCTGATATGAACACTGATGTGCAAATATTTGTTTTCAATTATTTGAAGTATGCACACAGGAGTGGAATGGCCAAGGCATGTGGTAATTCTGTTCACAATTCTGAGGAACTGCCAAAGTGTTTTCCACAGTGCCTGCACCATTTTACATCCCCACCAGCAATGGATGAGGGTTCCAATTTCTCCACATCTTCACCAACACTTGTTATTTGCCTTTTTTTTTTTCAATAATAGCTACCCTAGTTGGTATGAAATATATTTCATTGTGGTTTTGATTTGGATTTCCCTGATGACCAATGATGTGAAGCACCTTTTCATATACTTATTGACCATGTGTATATCTTAGGGAAAGGTCTATTCAAGTCCTTTCCCCTTTTTTTAATTGGGTTTTTTATCCTTCTGTTGTTGAATATAAGAGGTAATTTTTTCTGATCATGTGATTGTGATCTTGTGTCTCATGCTCCTTTTATCCAGAGTATGGCTAGATGAGAAAAAAAAATGATAAAAAATAAATAAATAATAAGGGGGATAAAGGGTAAAAAATAAAAGGGTCAATGACAGGGAAGGGTAAGGGATGTGGGATGTATGAGGTTTTCCCTTCTCTTTTTATTTCTTTTTCTGGAGTGATGCAAATGTTCTAAAAATGATCATAGTGATGAATACACAACTACGTGATGATATTGTGAGCCACTGATTGTATACTATGAACTGTATGTGTGTGAAGAGCTCTCAATAAAAATAGTTGTCAAAAAAATAGGTCACTTTTCTCATCTCTGTATTGGAAAATTATGGGGAAATGAGGCACTCATACACTCCAAATGGTAGGTAAATCAATACAACCTCTACGGATGGCACTATTGAATTTAAAACTAAAAATGCTATTACAAACCCTATGAGCCAGCAATTCCACTTCTAGGAATCTGTCCTACATTTATACTCACATATGTGTACAAAGACAATTCCACTTCTAAGAATCTATCCTACATTTATACTCACACTTGTACGACATGTTGTTTGTAATAGCAAATATGAATATAACCTAAAAATCCATCAGAAAGAAAATGTTTGTATAGATTATGGCATCCTTACATCAGTATACCACACAGCTTGCTATGAACATCTGCAAGATGTATTAAATGAAAGAAGCAAGGTGCAGGATGGTGTGTAGAGTATGAAAAAAGGAGAGCCATATAATCATATATCTGTATATACATAAAATATCTCTGGAAGGATACAAAAGAAACTCGGCAACAATGGCTGTTCAGAGGGAGCTTGTAGTATCTAGCTCTTTCGGGGGTGGGGGGTGGGGTGATAACCTCTGACTCAACAAATTATACTCTGTTCTTCCCATTCCATCTACAGTACTGTTTGAAAGGCAAGACAGTTTTCCTAATACTGTACTAATACTAAGAGAGGTCCTTTTAAAAACCTGTTTTGGGTGCCCTATTTCAGTCTGTTTGTCCATTTGTCTGCCCTGTGGCACAACTTCATGTGACCAGGAACCCAGGAAGGACTCCACTCAGACTCTGGAGTTGCTTTTTCCAGTTCATTGTCTGTATCATTGCTTTCTGTATGAAACCATCCCTCAGTAAGGAATCTCTACCTTGTGGATTCATCATCTCAAACCACCTTCCCTCAAAATCAAGTATCCATCGTATGACAACCTAAACCAACTGATCAAACAATAGCTTATCTCTGTCACTAGTAAAAACAAGACTCTTGCACATTTGTATTGTCTGTATCACAGCTCAGAAATCATTTTCACAACCCTCTGACACACAATCTTTCTGAGGAATCAGGAACACCAGTCTTTTTCTCCCTATTTTACAAAGATGGAAATTGAAATCTAGAAAGTGATATGCCTCAGGCCATACAGCATGTTAGCGACAGATCCAGAAGAACAACACAGGTCCCCTGTCTCTAAGTCAGAGATGATGCCAGGACAAAGGAGGTCTGCAAATATAAACCCCTATGGGTAAGGCCAAGGGCATTTAGCAAGGGTGCCTGACATGGACCCATGCAGCGGGGTGGGGTAAGGAGAAAGGAGAATAAAAACACCACTTGGGATTATTTTTAAGACATGTAAAAATTTTTAAAAGCAAGTCTGAGAGCTCCACAATGTTATTTTTCAAAAATCAAGACAATAAATATTTTATTTCATTCCATTATTCTTTTGTATTTTCCTATTTCCTAGAATTATAAAATAATTTTAGGATACCACACATCTAAGAAAAATGAAATTTTATCAATCAAACAGCATTTCACCAGCACTAAACAAAGTAAGTCTCTGAATAACAAGAGGCTGCTTACACCCAGCATCACCAGTATGAGCACAGATTTGGCTTTTTTTTTCACAGACAGGTGAAAGGAGAAGGAAGGTGCCACTGCTTAGGATCCTCTGGGGCCCATATTCAGTTAACTACCCAGACAGAGCTAATTTGTTTGGTACCACTGCACCTGGGAGCAGCTGCTTGACAAAGAGTCTTAGACATGCCTAGAAATACTAGCACCTTATCTCCTTGGGGGAAAAATACTCCTTCCATTCACTAATCCCTTTCCAAGATGGGGAGCTTCTGTCTGCAAAACATGTTTGTTGAACTGATCTAAAAAAAGGTCTTTCCAGACCCAACTTTCTGTTTCTCCCTTCTATACAAACAGGCAAGCCTCCTTCTGTAGTCCTTCTCCAACAATAAACAATACCACTCACAAAGAGCTCCATGGTTCTGTCCCAGTGCCTCCCCTATGTTCTCTAAATCAAGGATTGTGTCTAATCTTTCCTCTGCAGAAGCTTTCCTGCACCTGGCTTGACTGGACCGGAAGGGTCTCCTTATCAGCAGCTTCAACCCACTCCACTCCTCCCCGGCAGAGCACACAATGCAAACCCGCTGGGCAACCCAAGGTCAAGGCCATGGCAATGGCCCAGAGCCTGGCTGTAAGCATTTCCGCTGGGGGCCCTCCGCCCAAGGGAAGGAAGCCTGCCAAGAACAGAGGTGGCTCCTTCCCTGGTAGAAAACTCTCCCCAGGCTGGGCCCTTCCCTCAGCTATTTAAACAGATCCTCCTTACATAAGGTAAGCAAGTGTACTTATGTATTGGGACTCCAACGGATGAGGAAAAAATATAAGAATTCTCCCAAGTGTTCAGGTCTCATCTCACACAAGAGAATGACTTTGCTTAGAGCCTCCTAAGTGCTAGATGCTTTAAATACACTGTCTTATTTAATCCTTGAAAGATTTCTTAGTTACCCTTACTTTGAATAAGTTTAACCATCTATACAGCACCTCTAATTTGCAAAATTCTTTCCTGTGCATTATTTTATCTGCATACTGAGAAATCCCTATGTGGGAGATAGTGTAGATATTCTTCCTCAAAACTGCCCCCCATATACACATGCACAACCTAACTGCATGGCAGAGCCATCAGCTGCCAAGACTCACAGATTTTCTGTCAGAAATGTAGCTTGAATTCCCGCTCTGCTCCACCTTCATCCCTATTGCAGTAACCTGACTTGGGACCTTGTCAGCTCCCAACCAGACAGTTTATTTCAGTCTCTAACCAGGCTTCTAACCTGAGTCTAATATACCAAGTGATTTACTAAAAGGGACTAGTAATTCTTAGCCTTCAGAACAAAGTTTAAACTCCTTAGCTTAGTGTAAAAAAGCTCTTTAAATCCAGCCCAAACTCACTTCTCCCCAAGCCCCCATATTATAAATTCCATTATGAAGGCTTTTTCTCTTTTCTCCAAATGTACTATGTCCTTTCATGCCTCCATACCTTTTCACATGTGCATGCCCTATCGTATGCCTTTTCTCCTTCTGGAGAAATCCTTCTCACCCTTAAGATGAAGTTCAGATGCTCCTTCCTCTGTAATTCCCTCCCAAATACCCCTTGTGGAATAAATGCCTTGTTTCTGCATGTCCTCAACAAGTCACTGTAAATAACATAATCCCAGAATTCACCACATTATAGTATAATTATCTGTCCATCTTCCTCTCTAAACCCTGAGGGTGAAATTAAAATTCAACATGTATCTACTGAAGAAATGACCAAGCATGGAGGAAATTTTAAAGATAAAATATAAGCAATGTCTTTCCAAGAACTTTACATTTTAAAGTCTAGTAACTTCAAGTGAATTCAAGTAAACATGCTGTAGGGTACAGTTTGAGGACTGGGTGGTAAATGAAGATTTGAAAAATCCATCAACAGATGGCACCTGAGGAAAATCCTGAATAAAAACTCAAGTCTGGGATTTTGTGTTAATAGATCAAGGAAGACATAAAAAACAACATGTTTGGGGACCAAAAAGCAGAGAAGCACAAACCTCTTTCAAGATAAATAAATGATCTCTGATGTTAACCTAGTGATGGCAGGAGCACTATCCAAACATTGATGGGTGAAGTATAAAGTGGCACAGTCTCCTTCCACACCACATTTCCTGTATTCATCGAAAGCCTTAACAATGGCCATACTCTTTGACCCAGCAATTCTGCTTCTGTGAATTTTCCCAAGGAATTATTCCAAATTGTGCACAAACTTATTCACAAGAAAATTCATTCCAGTATTTAGAATAGACCTCCAAATGGAGATTAACCAACAATAGAGAAGTGGTTACACTTTGCTAGAGTCACCTGATATAACATGAAGTATATATGTGAAAGGAATACATTTTTAAAGTCTTTATCTCTAGGGGATGGGATTATGGATAGCTTATTTTCTTCTTTATACATTTCTATCTTTTTCTTTGAGAAACATAACTTACTTAAAAACAATACACAATAGGGTGGTGCACCAGTGGCTCAGTGGCAGAATTCTCACCTGCTGTGCCAGAGACCCATGTTCAATTCCCAGAGCCTGCCCATGCCAAAAAAAAAACAGTATAAAAATATCATAGAGGCTCAATACTGGTGAGGGAAGCATGGGACAGGTATAGTTGTGCACAGCTAGGGACCATCGGCATTCAATTTTTCTCTTTGGGAAAGCAGGAACTCACTAGGTGCAAAGCAAAAGCCTTAACAGTTCACACCTTTCACATGGTGATCTCATGGCTGGGAATTCACGTTAAGGAAAGAATTCAACAAATTCAAAATGCTAGATGAACAAAAATACTCATTATATCTTATCTAAAAGAGTAAATAATTGGAAACAATCCAAATGTCCAAAGAGGACAATTCCTCTTTGGAATATAGAATATAGAATTTTAACACCATGGAATGCAGGGCAGCCATTAGAAATGCCAATTATGAAAACTATGCAGAAACAAGAAATAATGTTGACAATACGGTTAAAATGAAAAGGACACACAAAGCTGCATTTGTCAGTACTTGCAGTTATGGAAAATGAGCATGTATGTGAACTTGGGCATTTTAGAAGTAAAAGCATTATGTTGTGTTAGGATGGAGTTATGGGGAACTTTCTAAAAAAGTTCTAAGCTTTTTTAAGTTTTTAACATTTTTCACTTACTATACTTTTTTTTGAAAACAGAGAAAGGGGGAAAATAAGTTGCCAATTGAAACACAATCATTGTCAGCCATTTGATGTGTTCCTTCCACTCCTTTTCTCTATGCAGTGGGTGGTTTTGTTTTTATCCTGATTGTAATCATGTCAATGTTTTCTTTGAAACAGTTACATAATCATTCCAGTTTTTAAGAGCACAAAAACTTAACACAAGTTAAACTTCACACAAAAACACAACCCAGTGATGGGTTGTGTCAAGTTCTATCAAGAAAATTGACCTAATACTATGTCTGTAAATTAAAAAACAAAAAACAGAAATATTGTGTAGGTGTGACAAAATAGATGGATTTATCAAAGTTCCTAACACCTGCAGGCAACCCTTAGGACTATTTCAGAACCCACAAGCATGGAGAGTACTGGGTTTCTGAAACAGGTGCAGCTGTAAATCAGAAGGAATTTTACAAGACTTTCAAAACAGAAAGATTCAATGATATACTAAGTATTCAGATCAGAAAAAAAGCTTTAAGGGAATAAATTCGATTGGTCATTAGGTCCAGAATATTTAGCCTCCTTTTCTTCTTTCATGTCCTGATTCTCCCCACTGTCTACCTGCTCTGACTTTCATTGAAACCAGCTTCTTTTATCCTGGCAGCAGCTGCCTCCTTCTGCCTCTTTCACTGTCTTCTTCCTTCTTTCCCACCTGCACACTATCCTTTCTCCATTCTGCAACCCAAACGCAGTAGCACTCATCACACGTGGGCCTACTGTAATATCTATGCCACTACAGACTCCACCAGAGAAACAGGGACAGGGAAAACCATTATCTAAGCAATGTACCAGCTGTGTCAGCCCATTAAATGAGTGTGGGCTCTGGAGAGAGAGTGAGAGGGAAGGCTGAGTCTGCTGTTGCCATGGAAGGGCTCAGTTTCTACAACCTGCTCACTGCAGGAGCATGACGCTTTTCTGCTTTTCAAACAATGTGGGCCCTCAACACATCTAGTAAAGGGTGTCTACCAAAGATTCTGCCCTCTGTTCCAAAGGCTAAAGGAGAAGTTGGCTGCACTGAACTTACTGAGACAAGGTATTAGCCATTGCTAATGTAGCAAACCTTGCTCAGATACCTTCAAAGAGAAATGCAATGCTGGGCTTTTTTTTTTTTTTTTTTTTTTTTTTTTTTTGCCTTAGACTCTTTTAGAACCTAACCCCATACATAAGATGCATTGAGACTTTACAGCAATATTTCCAAATAACTAATCTAAGCATGTCTTCCTCTCACTTAAATCTTCTCAGGGGTTCTCAGGTCTACACAAAGGGAGGGTCTATGAGAGGAGGTATACTGCTGTGCTTAAGATTGTGAGCTTTAATGCAAACTGCCTGAGTCTGAATCCAGCCTCTGCCCTTGGTCAACCTTGGGCAAGTTCATTATTCTCTTGGTGCCTACGTTTCTGGGTTTGTAAAATGGGGATAATAACACTACCTACCTCATAGGGTTGTTTTGCACTTTCACAGAATTAATATAATAAAGCACCAAGAAGAGAACCTGGCATAGAGGAAGCACTCATTAAGTGTTAGGTATTGCTACTATTATTATTCCTGTTACAGAAAGTTCAAATTTCCTAGCACAGCTTACAGAGTTATCCATGATCCAGCCCCTGCTCATCTCCCTGGCTTTGTGTCTCATGACTCACGCATTAATTATGCCCAATCCCTGAGTTTTGAATCCAAGACAGATTGATCCCTCCACCCCTTTACTCTCATTGCCCTTCCCTCCACGTTGACTGGTGAAAAACCACACATCTCCGAAGCTTCCCTCTCCCCCACTCCCCACCCATGTGAACTGGCCACGCACTGCAGAACCTTCCTCCACAGATATGTTATCATCCTCATTGATTTAGGTATCCTGCTTCTCCTGCCTATGAGCACCTTATAGACAAGAGACTCCTAAGGATTCCCTTTGTATTCCCACTGCCTGGCACTGAGTAGACCCTAGATAAACATGTATTAAATAAATGCAAAAGTAAAAGTCCCCAGAACACACAAAAGCCAGGAATACTTTTCAGAGAACCTAAAAACCAGGATGTGGAAATCAAACCCTAAAACACTTTGATCCTAAGGAGCATTAATTAGCAAAGACCAGAAGAAGAAAATTATAATTTCCCTAGAGAAAGTCAATAAATGTACCATGTCCATATGTACTGGGGTAGGGGAGAGAGAACTGACATCAGTAATGGTTCTTTTTCTTTCTTTTTTTTTTAACATGGGCAGGTACCAGGAATCGAACCTGGGTCTCCGGCATGGCAGGTGAGAACTCTGCCACTGTGCCATCATTGCCCAAAAATGGTTCTAAACTAACTGGTGTTGACTATTCAATGAATAGCATTTAAAAAAATATATTTTATTGATAAAACAACATAAAACACAAACATTCTTAACATACAAACATTCTATATATGGTGTACAATCAGTGGCTCACGATATCATCACATAGTTGTGTATTCATCACCATAATCATTTTTAGAATATTGCATCACTCCAGAAAAAGAAATAAAAATAAAAGACTCATACAATCATACCCCTTACCCCTCCCTGTCATTGACCACTAGTATTTCCATTTACCCAGTTTATTTTAACCTTTGTTCCCCCTATATTCGTTTGTTTTTTTATCCATATTTTTTTTTTTTTTTTAGAGAGAGGGAGGAAAGGAAGGAAAGACAGAGAAGGAAGGAAAGATGGAAGGAAGGAAGGGAGGAAGAAAGGGAAACATTTTTAAACATTTTCTTGTTTTATTATATTTTGTTTGTTTGTTCGTTTTTTACATGGGCTGGGGCCGGGAATCGAACCGGGGTCCTCCGGCACGGCAGGCAAGCACTCTTGCCCGCTGAGCCACCGCGGCCCGCCCTTTATCCATATTTTTAACTCATCTGTCCATACCCCAGATAAAGGGAGCATGAGACACAAGGTTTTCACAATCAGCTACACTGTAAATGTTATATCTTTATATAATCATCTTCAAGAAACAAGGCTACTGTTACACAGCTCTACAGTTTCAGGTACTTCCCCTTAGCCACTCAAATACAGCATGAACTGAAAAGGGATACCTATATAGTGCATAAGAATAACCTCCCAGATAACCTGTTGACTCTGAAATCTCTCAGCCACTGACACCTTTTTTTTTTTCCATTTCTCTCTTCCTCCTTTTGGTCAAGAAGGTTTTCTCAATCCCTTGATGCTGGGTTCCAACTCATCCAGAGATTTCTGTTACACGTGGCCAGGGAGATTTACACCCCTGGGAGTCATGTCACACATGGGGGGGGGGGATGGGCAGGGAGGGCTCACTCGCCTTATCAGCTTAGAGAGAGGCCACATTCGAGCAACAAAAGAGGTTCTCTGGGGAACTCTCACGTCTAATTTTAAGTAGGCTTAGCTTATACTTTGCAGAAATAAGTTTCATAGGGGCAAACCCCAAGATCAGGGGCTCAGCCTATTGATTTGATTGTCCCCACTGTTAGCAAGAGTATCAAAAATTCTCCAAATGAGGAAGCTGAATCATTCTCCCTTTCTCCCCATTCCCCTAAGGGGACTTTACAGATACTTTTTTATTCACTGTCCAAATCACTCTGGATTTATTGGGGCATCACACTAACCTGGACAAACCAACAAAATCTCACACCCTAGTCAAGACTCCCTGTACTTATAGTATTCAATTAAACTAACTATACAAGTTAAATTAGGAAATGCACTACCCAAAATATGAAATTTGCACCAAATAAACATCTCTCCTTTAGTCTCACATAGCAGTTGAAGTTTTAAGATATGGATGATATCATCCTTTACCTAGTATTCTGATTTACCTTAGTCCTATCCAGATCAGTTTCATTCATGTCTCTACTCGATGTCTGATTACTTTTTCAACTTTTTAAACAGTTCCTGTATGGGGTACTGCTGACTTTCATAGCTTCAGAGCTCTGACTCTGAGTCTCAGGTGTCATATAAACAGTCGAAGTTACTGAATAGCATTTTTAAAAAGCTTTTCTTCAAAAGTAACAGAGAAAGTCATAACTGACTGGGAAGTCCCTTTTACACTGTGAAGAGGGCAAGTCATTCAAATACAAAATACTGTAGGGGACCCAGACTGTAGGAAAGAAAGAAAATTAATCCTTGCTAAACTTCTACCAAGAGCCAGGTATTTACAAAACAAAACCACTTCCATTTAATAAACATAATGTGCTAGATGCAGAGCTATTCACTTTACATGCTTATCAAATTAGATAATGCAGTCTCAACAACTCTGAGTCATAAGCATAAGTCTCCCCACCTCATTTATTTTACAGATAAAAAATGTATTCTCTCAGTCCATACATTTGTACTCAGCATCTACTATGTGAAAGTCACTGTTTCAGGAGCAGGGGACACAGCAAAGCAGACACCCCCCCCCCCCACACACACACACACACTGAGCATACATTCCAGTTAAGGCAGACAGTAGAGCCACGAATGAATGGAAAAATGAGCAATGCATATACGGAAAGAAAAAATATCAGATAGTGACAAGTAGTAGTAGAGAATTAAAATAGGGGGAAGGAGTGATTTAGAGCAGCCAGAAGGAAATACCTGAAACGGTGGAACTGTAACCCATACCATACTTTTAAAGCTGTTCTAAAACTACTTGTTAAAATGTACTTTGAAATGTATCATTTTTTTTGCTTATATATTTCACAATAAAAATGTTTTTAAAATAATAAACAAAATAGGGGAAAGGGGCAGAGAGAAAATCTAAACAGATATTTCAGATTGGGTGGTCAGGGAAGGCCTTTCTTAAGCAGTAGTTTTGTAACGAAGAAATTAGAATTTAAGGGATGATTTTGATTACTGAATCATTGTGCTGGTTTGAAAGGATATATGCACCCTAGAAAAGTCATGTTGTAATCGTAATCCCATTTTGTAAAGGCAGCCATTTCTTCTAATCCCTATTCAGTACTGTATGTTTGAAGCTTTA
The DNA here is from genome assembly GCF_023851605.1 of Tamandua tetradactyla. Lineage (NCBI taxonomy): Eukaryota > Metazoa > Chordata > Mammalia > Pilosa > Myrmecophagidae > Tamandua > Tamandua tetradactyla. The sequence continues at coordinate 61,644,429 of NC_135334.1, read as the reverse complement.
ATTAGATCATCTCCCTAGAGATGTGACACAATCAAGAGTGGTTGTTAAACTAGGTAAGATGCGTCTCCACCTATTCCAGGTGGGTCTTGATTAGTTACTGGAACTCTATAAAAGAGGAAACATTTTAGAGAATGAGGGGGATTCTGAGAGAGCAGAGAATGACATAGCCACGAGAAGCAGAGAGTCCACCAGCCAGCTACCTTTGGAGATGAAGAAGAAAAACGCCACCCAGGAAGCTTCATGAAACAGAAAGCCAGGAGAGAAAGCTAGCAGATGACACCATGTGCCTTTCCAGATGAGAGAAAAACCCTGACCATGTCTGCCATGTGCCTTCTCACTTGAGAGCGAAACCCTGAACTTCATCGGCCTTCTTGAACCAAGGTATCTTTCCCTGGATGCCTTAGATTGGACATCTCTATAGACTTGTTTTAATTGGGGCATTTTCTCAGCCTTAGAACTGTAAACTTGCAACTTACTAAATTCCCCTTTTTAAAAACCATTTCATTTCTGGTATATTGCATTCCGGCAGCTAGCAAACTAGAACAATCATTATATAGATATTTCCTTTTACTTTGTAGTATATTGGAGTAGATAGAGAGAATTACCTGAAATCTCTAAATTGTAATCCAGCTGCCTTGGTCTCTAATAACAATTGAATAGCCTTTATCTTCTGTCCCTGTGACTGTAAAAACCTTGTCACTAATCTTCACTTGTACCCATTTATCCATTTTTCAACTTTAGAGTCTTGTAGTCACTAAATACAGCCCCTAATGTTTATTAATGAAAGGTCTCGGGTCAGTGCAGAACTAACCCACCCCAAGTGCAAAGTTATCTTGATTACCCAGACTGGATCTAACCAAAATGGGTGCACCTGACATGTGCAAGTTAAATTTTAACCTACAAGTCACCTACACCTCATTATAAAATCATGCCCATCATCATATTAAGGCTACCATTTTCTTACATATGTTTTGTGACTAAGCATGTAATCATTTTGCACATGCTCAATAATTAGACCATTTCTAATTACATCATCTGGGGCCATTGTGCTCATTTTCCTAAACCCTGCCCATCTTTTTCTCTAATAAAACTATCAGAATTAATACAGTTCAGGGAGACAGATTTTGGACCTATAGGCCATCTGATCTTCTGCTACACATCTAGTAATAAACTATTTCTCTCTTTGAAACCCTGGTGTCTCAGGAATTGATCTTTGAGTGCATCGAGTAAAAGAATCCACCACCTTTTTCCAATAACATTTAAGATGGATATGAATAAAAAAATGAAGATTGAAAGAAGAGCATTTCAGGCTGACAAAACAGCTAGTGCAAAAGCCCTAAAGTAAAAGTGAGCTTGGCTTGTCCAAGGAACCAAAAGAAGGACACTGAGGCTGGAAGCATGGTCAATGAGAAAAGGGCTGAGAGACTGAAATGGGGAAGGTCACACAGAGCTTAGAAGGCCAGAACAAGAGGTTTGGACTGCATTCTGAGTATACTGAGAGGCCAACTGGGGGGTCTTCAGGAATGTGACACAAACCAATTCACATTTTTTACAGATTTTTCCCTCTAATGGACAATGGATTGTGTCATAGATATAATTAAAGGCCAAGACACCAGTTAGGAAGTTGCTTCAACTTGTCTAGGTGAGAGATGTTGGCAATTTGGACAAGGGTGGTAGTAATGGAGGGGGAGAGAAGGGGGAAAATTGGGAAAAGTTTTTGGAAGTAGAGACATAAGACTTGAAGGACTGGGTGATGAAAGGGAAGGAAAGAAATAAATCAAAAGTAATGCCTCATCAACCAGTTTCATTCCTCTAGCCATAATGTCGATACTCCTTTTCAACACGAAGAATGGTCATTGCCCAAATATCTCCGAAGACCAAGAGAAGGATCAAATGAGAGGAAGGAGTTATAACTGAGAAGTTAGGATTTAATGAATGATTATGTGTGGAGAGCCGCCACCCGGGTCAGGTCTAGTGGACGCGCTGCAGCCTGCTCTAGAGCTCCCCCCGCCCATCGAGTGAGCCAAGATGGCGCCCACATCCTGCTTCCGCGTATGACACACACGCCCACCAACCCGATCTACCAATCACCCTCTTAGACGCGGCAACAACCTATTGGGCTTGAATTATGTATATAAGGTATTACCCGGACGAGGCGGGGGGAACGACCCACAAGAAGCCGTGCCTGACGGCCGCACAGAGGTCGCTCCCCCGCGGGATGTATTCACCCGGCCGGGGAAAGTTATAGATAATGCAAGCTTAGACCCAGTAAAGATTTGTGCTTACAACTGCTGCGTATTCTGGACTCGTTTTCTACCGCCAGGACCGGTTTGTCTGCGTCTCTTTCTCTCTCCCCCTTTTCTTGTCGTACCCTCCGCCGGCCGGGGGCCCGACGTTGAGCGAGGAGACACGGACAAGTGGTGGCCCGTACGGGGAACCTCCCTTTGCATCCGCGAGATGATGAGGACGTGCCTCCGGAGTCTGTGGTTGTCTTTCCGCGCCTGATCATCGCGGAGAGGTAAGTACTTTTTCTTTACGTGGAAACTAAGGGCCGCGGGTTTTCAGGCAGCCCCGGTGACTCGGGAGAGCTCCCCGAGTGGTTAAGAGACAGCGCCGACTGCAATCATGGGGCAGTCCGAAAGCTCACCCCTGTTAGCTCCGCTAATGACCCTCTTGAAACAGCGGGGCCTCTCAGTTAAGAAAAGTTCTCTCCTAAGGTTCCTTGATGATGTTACAGTTTTTGCCCCCTGGTTCGCCCAGACTGGGAGCCTTAGTTTGCCCTCCTGGATAAAGCTTGGCCACGACATGGACCGAGCGCGCCGGACGGGCCTATGTCTGGACCCAATCCTAGTTCCCATTTGGGAAACTGTTCGCGCTTGTCTTGAGGCAGAGGCTGCCACGGGCCTCGGCCCGTCCCTCGTCCTGCAGCAGGTACGGGGCGCGCTTCGGGAAACTCAATCAGTTTTGTCTGCGGATGGCTCCTGTAAAGGGGAGCCGCCAATCCGTAAATGGCCAGAGTCCAGCGATAGTTCAGACACCTCTGACTCTGAGTCGGATGATGATCAGAATGAGGGTGTAGACGAACCTCCGCTGATCGATTGGGAGAAGCCCCCTGCCTCACCCACGCAGCCCTCTGCCCCGCCAATGAGTACGCGGCGGTTTTCGGCGAGTGGTCACGGCGATCCCGCCAAAAAACCTCACCGAGGGCTCCCCCTGGTGGCCGAATCAGGCTGCACTGGCCCGCCCTTGCACAGCCCAGAGTTCCCTGGAAGCTGGGTAGGGGAGGGGCAGCCACAGCTGTATCCCCCACCTGCGTACGCAGGCCCTCAGGACTCCATCTCATTAAGCAGTGGTAAAAGGCATTTCTGGAAATGGGTCCCCTCTTTAACCTTTAGACCTTTCAGTATACTAGGTGGGTACCAACCGCTTAAGCCAGAGCCAACCCCAGAAATGTACCCGGTTATCATTAATCCCCAGGGTAACAATCAGTATGAAGCATATGATTACAAAGTATTAAAGGAGTTGAGGCAAGCCGTCCATCAGTATGGCCCCAATGCCCCTTTCACATTGAATTTGGTTGAAAATCTTTCTGCCCTGTGCCATACTCCTGCAGATATATACCAGCTGGCCCGTGCTTGTCTGCCACCGGGCCGATATATAGATTGGAAAGCATGGTTTGAGGAGTTAGCTGAAGAGCAAGCCGCAAAAAACGCGGCGGGGAGACGCGGCGGTTGGAGTGCAGATATGCTACTAGGGAAAGGTGCCCACTCACAAAACCAAACAGGGTTCCCTACAGAAGTCTATGGACAGATCTTTCGTTGCTTCATAGGCGCCTGGAAAAAGTTAGCAGGTCAGGGAGAAGCTCAAGCTTCACTTAGCAGCATACACCAGGGCCCCACTGAACCATTCGTAGACTTTGTAGCCAGGATGCAAACTGCAGCTGAGAGAATTTTCACAGACCCAGGAATAGCAGAGACTGTAGTTAAACAAATGATATTTGAGCAGTGCAATAAAGAATGCAAAGTAATTCTAGTACAAAATAAGGGAAAGAGCTTGACGGACTGGGTTCGGCTGTGCAGGGACGCTGGCAGCCCGTTAACTAGTGCAGGCCTAGCTGCCATGCTGGCCAGCTCCTTACGAATAAATGCAGTGCAAACCGAAAACCCAGGAGCAAAGCCTAAAGGATGCTACCAATGTGGCCGATCGGGACACATAAAAAGAAATTGCCCTAATAAGGACCAACCAACCACCGCCCAACAATCTAATAAGCCTCATGCGACAGCCAGACTCTGTGGCCGTTGCCATAAGGGACCCCATCGCGCAGAAGACTGTAGATCAGCCTTCGATGCGCAAGGTAAGCGCCTTTCTGGCCGTCCTGAGCAAATTCCAAAAAACGGGCAGAGGGGGTCCGCCTTTCCGGTGGGCCCCCTTACTGGCAGTGTGGCGACGCAGCACCCATCCAGCTCCGCGCCTCCCATAGATCAGCAGGACTGGACCTCTGTGCCACCTCCAGGCTCGTACTGACCCCATCTATGGGAGTCCAATCAGTGAGAACCTCCTTTAAAGGGCCCTTACCGCCAGGTACAGTGGGGCTCCTTTTAGGGAGAGCATCTACAGCCCTGAAGGGACTAACAGTGATACCAGGTATTGTGGACCCAGAGTCCACAGATGACACCCGGATTATGATACAATCTCAGCAAGGCACCTTAGTTATTGAAGAGGGTGATAGGATAGCACAGCTTCTACTCCTACCCAGCTTGCATGCACTCCTTCCAAGCAGAAACAAGCAGAGAAAAGATAAGGGAGTTAAGTTTACTGAAGGAGTTTTTGAAGGCCTTCATATGTCCTTAGAGAATCGACCCATGTTGACTCTTAAAGTGCAAGGCCGACCCTTCTTAGGCCTGCTAGATACCGGGGCCGATCGGTCGATTATAAGACAGCAAGAATGGCCCCCTGCCTGGCCGACGTGCAAGGCGGAAGAAACCATTAGAGGAATAGGCCATGTCTCAGCACCCATGCTGAGTGCAACTGCCCTTCATTGGGCAGATGAAGAGGGACATCAAGGTAATTTTCAACCCTATGTACTAGCCTTGCCCGTGTCCCTATGGGGAAGAGATATTCTAGCAAAAATGGACGTTACCTTGACCAGTAACTGTTCTCCAACTTCAAAAAGTCTGTTAAAAGGAATGGGATACGTCCCTGGCAAAGGATTGGGAGTCTCATTGCAAGGGCATACAGCGTCCATACAGGCTGCCCCCAATTCTGATAGACGAGGCCTGGGTTTTTCCTAGGGGCCACTGAGGGGAGACTCCCACCCACGCCTATAAGACTCAGGTGGAAAACCAATACTCCGGTGTGGGTGCCTCAGTGGCCCTTACCAAAGGAAAAACTTTCAGCACTCCACGCTCTAGTATCAGAACAGCTAAAAAAGGGCCACGTCATTCCTTCCACATCACCTTGGAACACTCCCGTATTTGTCATAAAAAAGAAATCAGGTAAATGGAGACTGTTGCATGATTTAAGAGCCATCAACAACTGCATGGAGTCCTTAGGACCTGTTCAAATGGGGTTGCCACTCCTCTCGGCCCTGCCAAAACACTGGCCTGTTTTTATCTTAGATCTTAAGGACTGTTTCTTCTCCATTCCACTTCATCCCGAAGACACTCCAAAATTTGCGTTTACTGTGCCCTCTCTTAACCATGAGGAGCCATGCCACCGCGTCGAGTGGACAGTCCTGCCCCAGGGCATGACTAATAGTCCCACCATGTGCCAGCTATATGTTGCTGCAAAGCTGGCCAACACTCGACAACAGTTCCCCCAAGTAAAAATCATTCACTATATGGATGACATTCTGCTTACCCATAAAAACACTGACATTCTCAAGACAGCTCTATCACATTTAGTCCTCACACTTAGAAAAGTCAACCTAGAAGTAGCCCCTGAGAAAATTCAGATGGCAGAAGTTTCCACCTTCCTAGGAGCAAAAATCACGCCTACTCATCTCTCCCCTCAGAAAGTGTCTCTCAGGCTAGATACCATACATACCCTTAACGATCTGCAAAAACTTTTAGGAGATATCAATTGGGTCCGCCCGTACCTAAAGCTGCCCAATGCCAGACTAGCGCCCCTATTTAACTTGCTGAAAGGAGATTCGAACATAACCTCGCCCCGGTGCCTCACTCTAGAGGCGAGACAAGCGCTTAGCCAGGTAGAACAGGCACTCAGTAGCGCTGCTTTAAAAAGAATAGACCCCCAAAAGCCCTTCGAAGCCTGCTTGTTGCCGACAGAATTCCAGCCCACGGCAGTGCTATGGCAACAGGGGCCTTTACTCTGGATCCACCCTGGAATTTCACCTAAAAAGAGTTTAGAGCACTATCCTACAGCGATTGCAGGGCTGGCATTAGAGACCGTCAAAAAAGCCGTGCAGCATTTTGGCCAACAACCAAAAAACCTCAGAGTACCTTACTCCACCCAACAACTTGAAATACTTACTGGAGCTATAGATCAATGGGCCATCCTCCGATGTACCTTTTTGGGAGAAATTGATAACCAATACCCAAAAGATCCCCTCTTACAATTCGTCACCCGTCACCCAGTAATCTTTCCTAAGGTGACTTCATCTAAGCCACTAGCGAACGCTCTCACCGTGTACACAGACGGTTCCAGCTCCGGTTCAGGAGCATATTGCGTAGAAGGAGGTTCTCCTAAAACTGTGTTCTTCCAACCACAGAGACCTCAATGGGTAGAGCTGCAAGTTGTTATCACAGTCCTGAAAGAACTTACCGACCCCCTAAACACTGTATCCGATTCCCTTTATGTAGTGAACTCTGTAACAATTTTAGAAACGGTGGGAATTATAAACCACTCCTCCTCAGTCAGACCATTCTTTCTCAAACTTCAAGAGACAATATATGCCAGACGATGTCCTTTCTTCATAACCCATATTAGAGCCCACACAGGCCTGCCAGGCCCCATGGCACAGGGAAATCACGTAGTGGATGTGGCCACTCGACAGCCACATATCTTCCCTGCGCTGACACCGTATCAACAGGCCCAAGAGTTTCATACTAAATTTCATGTCAATGCAAGCACCTTAGCCAGACGGTTTCACATACCGCGTGCAGCTGCCAGAGATATAGTCAGAGCCTGCAATAATTGTGCAGAACAGAGGGTAGTCCCTTCAGTTGGAGTTAACCCCAAGGGCCTTATCCCGGGGGACATTTGGCAGATGGATGTCACTCATCATCCAGAGTATGGCAAAGCCAAATATCTACATGTGTCAATAGACACATGTTCTCAAATTATATTCGCATCTGCTGAAACAGGAGAGAAAGTCCACCAGGTTATTGCTCATTGCCTCGCCGCTTGGGCGGCTTGGGGCAAGCCAAAAATATTAAAGACAGATAACGGACCTGCTTACACCAGCAAAACCTTCCAAAAATTTTGTGAAAATATGGAAGTACAGCTGAAGCATGGCATCCCGTATAACCCCCAAGGGCAGGGAATCATTGAAAGAGCACATAGGTCCCTCAAAACCTTCCTTAAAAAACAGAAGGAGGGTATAAGCCATGGCCTGTCTCCAAAAGCTCAACTATCTGTGGCTTTATTTACATATAATTTTCTAAATGAAAACTCACAAGGAATGACACCTGCCCTTCAGCACACCGCTCCGAGCCCTCAACATAGAGGCTTGGTGCGATGGAAAGATGTCCTGTCAGGACAATGGCAAGGCCCTGACCCGGTGCTCAGCTGGGCCAGAGGCTCTGTTTGTGTCTTCCCCCAGGAACCAGGACGCCAGCCGGTGTGGATTCCGGAGAGACTGGTGAGAACCGTGACACCGCCCGGGGGCGCCGAGAAACTGCTGCCCGACAAGTCAGCAAGCTTTCGACCTGAACCATCAGGCCCGGTCTCCAGCCCTACTGATGATGGCGACGACCGAAAAGATGACAACAACAGTGCAAGTGACCCTCCGACCGAGTAGAAGAGAAACTAGCTTTAACCCCACTTTTCCCACTACAAGCTACTGTGGGACCAAGTCACCTCATGGTTCTCTTGGCCCAGGTTGACCACTTGGATTCTTTTAGCAGTGGGACTCTTAGTAACTCTGCTCATTGTTAAATGTTTGTTAGAACGCTTGTTCCAGACGCAGCAACAGCTACGCGTCACCACTATGTTGGCTATGTCACTTGCCCCTGATGCCCCTGGCGACACCCGCACCGTAGCCCTGTCCTCCCCCCCACTGCGTGGCCCGTCACGGCCACTCAAGGCGGGACGCTCGAAAGTAAGGTCTGCCGCAAAGCCCATGGCTGTATCCCAGGTATAAGTGGCGGCACCAGAAGTCATAATTTTGGTCGAAAGAGGGTCTCTAGGCAAAGTCGCGGTCCTGGCCAGACTAGACTTAAGCCATTGCACAGAGACACCTACGACACTCTCGACTCTGGTTGCCGCTCTCCTGCCCCCCTCATAACCCGGTTGCGAGGCGAAGCACTGCAGGGAGGGTCACGTGGTTTCCGGTTCACGGGCCCTCCGGTCTCTATATGAGGAGGCATTCTGGTTGGTGCCTAGCAAGCCTAGTCCAGACTCCCCAAAGCACCAAAACATGTAGTGGGCCGTTCCAGCCCATGGGAGCTCACTCATCAATGGAGACACCGGGTCAAAATAAGTAAAAAAGGGGGAGATGTGGAGAGCCGCCACCCGGGTCAGGTCTAGTGGACGCGCTGCAGCCTGCTCTAGAGCTCCCCCCGCCCATCGAGTGAGCCAAGATGGCGCCCACATCCTGCTTCCGCGTATGACACACACGCCCACCAACCCGATCTACCAATCACCCTCTTAGACGCGGCAACAACCTATTGGGCTTGAATTATGTATATAAGGTATTACCCGGACGAGGCGGGGGGAACGACCCACAAGGAGCCGTGCCTGACGGCCGCACAGAGGTCGCTCCCCCGCGGGATGTATTCACCCGGCCGGGGAAAGTTATAGATAATGCAAGCTTAGACCCAGTAAAGATTTGTGCTTACAACTGCTGCGTATTCTGGACTCGTTTTCTACCGCCAGGACCGGTTTGTCTGCGTCTCTTTCTCTCTCCCCCTTTTCTTGTCGTATCCTCCGCCGGCCGGGGGCCCGACGTTGAGCGAGGAGACACGGACAATTATGACTTCTACTCATTACATAGATATTTCTTTTTAGTTTCTAGTGTATTAGAACAGTCAGAAGGAAATAACTGAAATTATAGCCTTGACCTTTGATAATGATTGTATAACTATATAGCTTTCATCTTGTAACCATGTGATTATAAAAACCTTGTGACTGACACCCCCTTTATCCAGTGTATGGGTAGATGACTAATAAAATAAAGACATGCATGAAAAAAAATAGCAATGTCTCAATATTTTCACTTAATCACTTGGGTGGATAATGGCACAATTTACTGAGGTTGGGAAGATTGGAAGAAAAGCAAGTCTGGGGAGGAGGCCAAATCAAAAGTTCTGTTTTAGCTGTGTTAAATTTCAAGTGCCTCTTAGACACAGTTACGGACCCGAATCTGGAGTACCAGTGGAAGACACAAATTTGAAGATCATTAGCAAATGGATATTATATAAAGCCATTGGATTAGAAGAGGATATTTATAGAAAGTGAATAGAGGAGAGAAGTGGCCCATTTCAGAGCCTGGGGCATCACCACTTAGAGGTTAAGGAGAAGAGACTTGAAGAGGGCCCAGAGAGGCAGGAAAAGACCCAGGAAAGTAGAGTGATCGACCCTGTTAAATGCTGCTGAGAGAGTAAGATTAAAACAACAAAAAAGTGGTCTTAGATGAGGCAACATGAAGGTCATAAATTCACACAGATAAGAATAATCCTCTGGAATGTTGGAAAGAGATCAAAGTAGGGGAAGAAGTCAAGGTCATAACTATGAACAACTTTTAAGTTTGAGAAAAAGGACAGAAATTAGGATACCACTAATTTCAAATGTCAAAAGATTTTTAAAATAAAAATGAATTTATTTTGCAATTTTTAAGAGATACAAAATTAGGAAAGGTTTTAGGAACTTTTTTGGTTTGTTTTAAAATAAGAAATACTAGACCTTATTTATTTGCTATTGAGTGTGATCCAGTTGAGAAGGTATATTTAATGATGGCAGAGAGAGGGAGGGGAATAATTGCAGGATCAAAGATCTACAAAACTTAAGTCTTAACAAGTTAAAAAATGTGCTCAAGGTATAAGAATCAGTAGGCAGAGGAGCTGGGATATTAATCCAGGTCTGTTTCATACTATTTGCATAAGATCCTAAACCTAGTCTCTGAAAATAATCAGGGAGTAAACAGTGTTGGGAGGAATCTTAAAAGAACTGGGAGGACCCGACACAAACATTCCCTACAACCTCCTTGCTTTTATGTAAGCAATCTCTGTTACTCATGCCTTTTTTTTTTTTTTTGCATGGGCAGGCACTGGGAATCGAACCCAGGACTCTGGCCTGGCAGGTAAGAACTCTGCCTGCTGAGCCACTGTGCCCCGCCCCTCATGTCATTTTTATTTGCATGTCTGGCTGTAGTCCTACTAGCTGTTGGACCCTCAGCTGTCTCCCTTTTTTGGTAGAGCCAGTTTGGGGAAAGGATGTGGAAATAGAGATAAATTATATAGGAGTGAGGGGGTGGGGATAAGGGAAACTATGGAGAATAAGCTGTCCAGCAAGGTAGTAAAAAGGTTTAAAAGATGCTAGTTTGTGTATTTATGTTCAGCAAAAGTGAAGGTGGAAAGTAAAGCATGTGATCATTTTGTGTCTTTCCTCTTTGCCTGGCTATCTCAGGAGCAGGTGGCTGTGGGCAAGCTAGGAAGCAGTCTCTTGTCTTCTGTTTTCCATTTTCACTCCTGCTTATACAGGAACAACTCTACTACATGGCAACACAACCCCACACCCTTTTGACCCATTTGTCTCTCACCAGGCTTCCCATGACTTATTCTAGTTTATTTCTGCCTTTGGAGAAACATAAACAACATTTCCTCCACAAGGTCCTCCCTGATCTCTCCCCTGAAACTTTATAGCTCTAAGTACTAGTACCTCATAAATGGAGCTTTTGATCATAATGTCTTAAAACTATTCTCTGATTCTGATTAAAACTATGAGAGAGAGAGTAAAAGTACTTTTCAGTATGAAATTCTATGCATTGTTGGCCATTGTTGCTTTGAGAAGTAGTTTAGTAATGAAAAGATTCAGATGGATTTAGGTTGAAATCATGGCTTTGTTCCAGCCCTTACTAGCTGAGTAATTTTGGGCATCTCAATCTCTAAGCCTCAGTTTCCCCATCTATATAATAGGAATAAAACTATCTACCTTTAGGGCTGTTCGTGTGATTTAAGTGAGATATTTTCATAAAGCACTTGCTGCAGTACCTGGCAAATAGTAGGTATGCTCCTCTTAATGACTTTGCGAATGTCAGTTTTGCCTCTCCAACAAGAATGTTTTGGAAGGCAGATAGTTTACTTTACCTATTTCATTAGTCCCTAACACAGACTTCAATACACCAGAAGCACTTGTTAAGTTCCTCTTGGCTTCACTGCAATTAAAAATGATGGCTATACAACATGGCAAGTAAACTCACCACCCTCCCCCTCTCTATGTGGGACATGACTTCCAGGAGTGTGGACCTTCCTGGCAACATGGGACAGAAATCCTAGAATGAGCTGGGACTCGGCATCAAGGGATTGAGAAAACCTTCTTGACCGAAAGGGGAAAGAGAGAAATGAGACAAAATAAAGTATCAGTGTCTGAGAGATTTCAAACAGAGTCAAGAGGTTATCCTGGAGGTTATTCTTACACATTATACAGATATCCCCTTTTTAGTTTAAGGTGTATTAGAGAGGCTAAAGGAAAGTACCTGAAACTGCAAAGCTGTGTTCCAGTAGCCATATTTCTTGAAGATGATTGCATAATGATATAGCTTTTGTAATGTGACTGTGTGATTGTGAAAACCTTGTGTCTGATGCTCCTTTTATTTACAATATGGACAGATGAGTAAAACATATGGATTAAAGATGGATAAATGATAGGGGGAACAAATGTTAAAATAAAAAAATATATACTGGGTAGATGGAAATACTAGTGGTCAATAAAGGGAAGGGGAAAGGGAAGGGATATGGTATTTATGAGTTTTTCTTTCTTTTTTTTTGTTTCTTTTTTCTGGAATGATGCAAATGTTCTAAAAAATGATCATGGTGATGAATATATAACTATGTGATTACATTGTGAGCCACTGATTGTATACCATGTACGGAATGTTTGCATGTTAAGAATGTATTTCCTTGGCAGCCGCAAAAAAGCCTATCCGTGACCATCTCGCGCTCAGTCAGTCGAGCTACCATTCCAGTCCCCCGCACCTCAGTCGACAGAAACCTGATCCGCGCGAACTCTCGAGGCCGGCCCCCGCCGCCCCATTGGGAGTGGAAGGTTTAGCAGTCCTAGGGAACCAGGCAGTTTCACAAATAAACCCACCAGCAAGTTTAAAAATAAATAGGTACAACTCAGAGGAAGTGGAGTTATTCCGTTGCACACACACACAAAAAGATGTCTAGCGGATCCAGCGATAATGATGTGATAAGAACACGAATACCTACTTATGACGATGATAACACTGTCCTTTATGCATATGAACCAAACAATACATATATTAATCAGGAAAGTGTTGTATCTGACACATCGTACCATGAGGAACAACAAAAAACAGTGTCGGACATCCTTACCCATTGCCAGGTCATACATGATGCTATTCAAAACCTGGATAAGAAGTTTGATGTGATGCATGGAAAGGTTACAAAAATCCACCGTTTCCGTATGAAAGCTATGTGGCAAAATCGTAAGCCACTTGGATATGCATATAAGAATTACAGTTACCTGCTTTCTAGAAAAATGAGATTCCAAAAATTGAGGAAGAAGGAGCCTCCCGCTACATTCTCTTACCCTGAAAGTTATAGTCCAACCCTGTGGGAAGGCGGGATAATGAAAGTGACGATGTCCCAAACAACCCCCTAGAAACGACTTTTCAATCAGATGTGCCCTCTGAACCAGAGCAGCCGCTTTTCAGGGAGGAGGAGGAGGAGGAGGAGCAGGAGGAGGAGCAGGAGCAGGAGGAGGAGCAGGAGCAGGAGCAGGAGGAGGAGCAGGAGCAGGAGGAGGAGGAGGAGCAGGAGCAAGAGCAGGAGCAGGAGGAGGAGCAGGAGCAGGAGGAGGAGCAGGAGCAGGAGCAGGAGGAGGAGCAGGAGCAGGAGGAGGAGGAGGAGCAGGGGCAGGAGGAGGAGGAGAAGCAGGAGCAGGAGCAGGAGCAGGAGCAGGAGGAGGAGGAGGAGCAGGAGCAGGAGCAGGAGCTGGGCCTTGAGCGGAGCCCACAGTGGCATTCATTTCAGCCATATTTCTCACCGGATGACCCAATGCCTGGTCCGTCCACAATGCCCTGCTTTTCCAGCCCACGTGCTCCAAGCACCAGCAGTGTTACCTCCTCTGCCCAAGCTTCCGAAGTACCAGCTTCAACAATGATGGTCCCTGGAGAATGCAGTCCAACAAATAACACTGACCTGATGAATTACGGTTTACTGGAGAATAAGAGCATCAGCGAACATGCTAACTCATCACCTCCCAATTCCGTCCCTCCCAATTTCGTTACAAGTTCACCAGTTGAACTTGACGCCGGAGATGTGACACAAAGCTTCTCTGAAGATCCTTCGAGCTGGTCAGTGGAAGAAGTGATACAGTTTATGGAACAAATGGATCCTCAGACATTCACCCCCCTTGCTGACCTCTTCCGTTATCATGAAATTGATGGGAAGGCTCTGCTACCTCTCAAAAGTGACATGATGATGAAGTAAATGGGGCTGAAGTTGGGAATAACTGTGAAACTATGTCACTACATTGATAGACTTAAACAAGAAAAATACTTCCACGGTTAAAAAATGTTTCTATAAATTCAGATTGGACTTAATTCCAGGGTTATAAAATTGTTTTGCTCTTGTTTTATAGAAGTTTCCTTTAAAAATATGTTATATGAATTGTAGAACCACATTACAGTCCAATCTACGTTTTAAAAAACGATTTAACATGTTAGTATTTACAAATTCAAATTAGCAATATTTTATCTGTCCATTGCTGCAATGTCCTGTCCATGTTCTACCAGTTTCCTGAAAAGGAAGAGCCATATAACGTATGTTCCTCTGTTATTTATTTCTTAGTATGTTGTATTTGTTTGGATTTTTAAAAAATAAGCTTATAGATATTCCCCCCAAAATAAGTTTTTTGATAAATTATAGGTTAGATAAAATAGTCATTTTATGTAGGAGATATTTATACTTCAAGGGTGGTTTGGATGGAGTCTGAATACAGTTTTTTTCAGTGAAATACCTATTATTTTAAAACTTTCCATATTTTGACTCAGCTTGGACATTTAGCTAGGCATTCATTGTTCTCATCTCTATAACGATACCTATATCCAAATTTTGAAAAGATATATATTTTACTGAATGTGTTTATTCTTCATATGGATACTATATCATATTTATATTTTATTCTATATCTATAGGTATGCCCACAAATAAACCTTTTATTTTTGAATTTAAAATGGCACTTTGCACCATTGATGAACTACATATATAGTTAGATGTTTTTATTCTGCTAAAAATATGTGCATTGTTTACCATCACTAGTACCTCTTAACTTAATCCTCAGGGGATAAGAAACAACCTCCACAGGGAGGTTCTCTGTCCTATGCAGTGTTTCTAATTTGCTTAGATCTGAGCCATTTATTCTGTTAAATTTTGGAAGATGCACTACTTGTCACTTGTCATTTTGGGCTTTGTTGTCAAAATAGAACTTTCTAGGGAAATGTTCATTATTACTCTGCTATTACATTGTTACTACTTTGTATGATTTTTGGTATAGTGTTGATAAGCTGTGAGAGGTAGTGCTAATTTATTAGCCGTTTCTTATAACTGCCAATACAGAGTACACCACAGACATGAATGTACATTTTCTTTTTAGAAAACCAAATGTACTTAATATTCGAAAGCACCTATTTTCTAGGTGTATGTGATTTGAAAGGAGGTTTCTTTTGTGTTATTCTTCATGTTTTATAACACAAGATTGTAACTTAAACTTGGTCTTCTTTCAAATTGTTTGAGTGAAGATCCTGTGCCCAGTTGAATATTCCTCAGGTGTTTGCATAAATAATATGTTCTGCAGTTTTCTGATTATAAAATTTAATAAAGTTAACCAAAATATTTAATAACAAAAAAAGAATGTATGTGCTTGTACATTGTTTTATCAATAAAAATTTTAAAAATTAAAAAAAATACAACACAGATACCAAAAAATAGACCCACACACAAAAATAATAATGGCTATAGATACACCTTGCATTACACTAGGGTTTCCCAATGCCAGTCCCTTGGGAACTGCATTAAATTCACCCAAAAGCTTCTTAAATATAAGGATTGCAAGGTCCCTTCCCTAGATATTCCAATTTAAAAAGTCAATTGCATTCTTTCCAATAGGTGGATTTTTACTTTCTATATTTTTAATCTTTCTATATTTTTGTATTGTCTGAATTTTTAAATAGTAAGTATGTTTATTTCGTAGTTTAAAATTATAATTTTTTTAAATAAAAAAGAAAAAGACACTGACCAAAATCAGAATATGAATCTAGCATACTACAGAAGGTTTCTTCTAGTATAGAAAACTAATGCAGAATTGTTTAAGAATTAAGTAAAAATACCTCCTGGTCACAACTGGGGAAATTTGAACATGGCTTTGTTTTAGATATAATGATTGCATTATAGAGAACATCTTTATTCTTTGGAGAAAGATTCTGAAATGAGCATTTGGGGTAAAGTGTTAATAATGACTGCAACTTACTTTCAAATGGTTCAGCATATACATATATATATATACATATATATGTATTCATGTATACATACACGTATATAGTTGCTATAAATAGCAATTGTTGATTTGATTCCCAGTGCCTGTCCATACAAAAAAAAAAGCAATTATTTAATTTATTTAGTGGATATTTGAGTGTTCATTTCATTACTCTTTCAAGTTTTCAATATGTCCAAAATTTTTCATAATCAAAAATTGGGGAAAAGCTTCTTCATTAAAAAAATACCAAATGACAGATAACATAGAAGCTCCAGCTGGCCCCCCGGGGCCCTGAAATGGGAGGTCACTGCGGCTTCCTTGAGGCTTAGGTAGTGGGGTCCAGGGCCAAAGTGAGGGAAGTGGTCAGGATAAGGCTGAGCCTGTAGAGCTGGTGGAGGCAAAGATAAGGACAAGGAACAAGCTTAGCTGTCTGGTCAAGGGCATGAGGATCAAGTCCCTGGAGAAGAAGTGGCTCTTGAGATTTTTGGCTTTTTCCTGGGGACATCCCTCAAGGACAAGGTTTTGAAAATTATGCCTGTGTATCCATGCTGACTACTGGACCAGGTCTAAGGCCTCTGTTGCCACTGGGGATTACAATGGCCACGCCAGCCTGGGTGTTGAGTGCTCCAAGGTGGTAGCTACCACCAATCTTCAGGGCCATCATACTGGCCAAGCTCTCCATCATCCCTGGGTGGAACAAGATCAGCAAGCCCCATAGGGTCCTTGCACGATGACAAGAGATGTTGCAGCTTTGTGTTGAGGCGCCTTGGCCCAGACCCCAAAGATATTGGCATCACCTTGGCCCCTGAGCCCAAGGGCCAGAGCCCTGCCTGTGGCTGGTATTGATGATTGCTACACCTTGACCAGGTGCTGCATGGCCACCTGGGATCTTCCGTAAGGCCACCTTCAAAATCATCTCCAAGACCACCTACAACTATATCACCCCTGACCTCTGGCAAGAGACTGTTTGCCAAGACTCCCTATCAGGAATTCACCAATCATCTTGTAATAACCCAGCCATGCAGACGGCCCAGGCCCTCTCTCTGGGCATTATAGAAGGGTTTTTATAGAAGAAAAAATAATGTAAATTACTTAAGACTGAAAACAAATATTAGGGAAAAAATATTCTCAGGTGGTTCTCACAGGGAACCAGATTTGGGAACCATTGCTTTACCCAAAAGAATGATTCATGAACTTAGAAAAATAAGAATTCTGAGATGCACAACAGATAGTTAATAGTAGATAAAGGAAGCTTATGTCAGCATCTTTCCAAAGAACACTGTCTCCAAATTACCATTTCATAAACCTACATTATGATAGAGTTGCTTAAGGTGAGCACATCTTACGAGAGGCTAAAAGAGCTTCCAAAGTACTATCTAATTAATCCTCTCAGCATGTTCTAGCTGGTGAACCCAATTTACAGAGAGTAAAATAGACATGCTCAGGCAAGGGCAGACTTGAAATGTCAGTGAATGGAAGCTGCAGGTTGCACAGCATGAAACCTGAGAGTCATACTTGACTCATCTCTGCTCTCTAACTCCTGGCCTGCTCATTTTATCCGCTAGATATTTATCAAACCAGTGTCAGTGGATTCCTCTCCAATCCCACCGCTGCCCTGGGGCAGATCTTATCACCACTCAGTTACGCCACTGGTAAGAATCCCAACTGATTCTACTGCCTCTAGTCCAACCCAGCTCAGTCAACAAAATGCATGGCTTCCCATGGTTTTCAAGATCAAGTCCAAAGTCCTCAACACCCTCTCAATTTCTCCAGCCTCACTTCTCCCCTAACTCACATTTTATAATTCAGCAACAATGAATTCCTCACGATATTTCTCACCCCCATGCTTTTGTGCTTTCAGTCCCTTCAGCCTGGAATGCCCTTCCTTTCTGTCCTTGCATCCACCCTGGCTCAGGCATCACTCTCCTCTTGGAAGCTATCCTGGATTTGCCTCATTCCACCACCCCTCCTCCCACTACCATAAACAGGTTAGGTCCTACTGTTGGTTCTCCCACAATGCCCTGCATATAGAGTAATCACTGCAATTATCCAACTGCTTTAAATTACTGGTTTATGAGACTATCTACCCCATTAAAAACAAGGGCTCTTTGGGAAAGGGACTGGGTTTTATACATTTTTGTATCCTAAGCACTGTGCCTGTCTTATATATGTACTTAATTTTACCTTTCTGGTGCTCCCTTTCCTCCTCTGTGAAACGGGAAGCATATCACCTACTTGAAAGGTTGGGATTAAGTTAAAGTCCTTAAAGCTTAGCACAAAGTGTCTGGCATAGAATCAGCCTTCAGTACATTTCATTTGATGTAGATGCTCACCTTCTCCCCTTTTTGCTTCCCTATTCTGCCCTTCAGGACCAGCCTCTTACACTGACCCTGTGTCCTCACTGTAAGCCCTCTACCCAATATATATCCCTGAGCAAAGCATCCCTAGCTGTAAACCTGTCTTGGGCTCCCACCCCTGCCAGTGCTCTCTGGACTCAGCTCTCTGAGGATGACTCAGCTAATGAACCAATGCAGTAGTATAAATATTCCTTGAGCATCTTTGTGCAAGGCAATGTCCTAGATGCAGAGGAAAATGATACTAAATGCATACGGAATTTATGATCTACTAGGGGGTAGAAGCGAGGTTGGGAGAGAGTTAGACAAATGAAAACAGTATAATTAAAAAAAGCAAAAGGTTATATAATATCCCTGGAGGCAGATAGGGAAGCAAATGCCTTGGAGAAAGTGGCATTTGAAATGTACTCTAAAGGATGGATTTAGGCTGAGGGGCTGTTCTCTGTGTGTTCCACAAAACACAACAGCAAAATGCTCCTCTGATGAAAAGTAAAGTAAATTTAGGAAATACACTACATACTCCTCAAGGAGAGTCACAATGCACATTAGCAAGGTTCTGAGAAGTCTTGAAATAAGGAACCCTTATTTTAATAATCTAGCATCCCAGATTTGTTTGACTACCAGTTCCCTATTTCCTTCCCCCAGAGAATATTTCTTGTGTTCTGGGGAACATGCTTGAAGAAAGAATTGTTACTCTTTTGAAGTTACATATTTGCATTTTAACAAGATCTTTCATAAATAATGTCTTATCCAATTTTTTAACAATGTAACAATACTTTATTTAATTCACCTGACTTACTTTCCAAAGACAAAAAGCCAAGGAAAACATGTAGAATTAAGTAGATGTTGAGATGAAACTAATTCACTCATTCTCTAGTGTGAAGCGTAGTGTAGACCACAGTCTTTCTGTGTGTGTGCATGGGGTGGGGGGGTTGGGGGGAGCAGAAGATCATGTCTGCCTGAGTCCATTCTTTCTTTGGTGAGATGTTTATATCTATATAGCCACCCTCCTTCCCTAGCCAACTTGCTGACTATGTAAATAAATACTAGACATGAAAGCAAAAGAGAACAATGTTGCATAACAGCAAGGCTTCACAAGGCCTGTTTCGCTCTTAACATTTACCGAACAGTTGGGTTTTTAAAAGGTAAGAGAGTAAGTGGGGCTATATATGATTTTCTGTTCCCCCCAACCCCTGCTGGAAGCAATGCTGAATTATCCAGTTTGTGAGTTTAAAAAATGTTTTCTGGGGGTCTAGGAATCCTATTCATGATACAGAGAAAAATAAGGCACAGTCTTACTTCACAGGCCAAGAGGGAAGATAGGAAGGTAAACAAACTGCAATGCAGCCTGTGAAGTGCAAGCAAACAATGCTATCATAAGTGGTGAGCACAAAATGTCAACCACGCACAAAAGTAGGGACTCTTTAAATTAGTCTGGACTTAAATTCCAAAGGAGAGCATAAACAAGACACATTAAATAAGAGACCCCTCTCAGTTGTTAAAGTATTCCCCCCTCACCTTGCCCCTGGGGAAACAAAGAAATAAAAGAAAAAGAGAAAGGGAAGAGAAGAAAAAGAAGGAAGAAAAGGAAAGGAAAGGACAGAAGGGAAGAAAGAAGGAAAAGAAAAGGAAGAAAAAAGAAAGAGTAGGGTAGGTTAGGCTAGGCTAGAGCAGAGTAGGGTCACGGGGTAAAACAGAATAGGGTAGAATGGAGCAAGACAGGAAAAAAAAGAGCAGCTGATATTCTGGAGAAGATGGCATGCTAAACAACTATAACTAATTTTACTCACTCCCAAAACCTACCAAAAAATCAGCAGTGTTTTTATTCTTAATAAAAGCAGGGAAAAAGGAAGAAAGGTAATAGTGCAGAATTTTGGACTCTGGGAAGCAGATGGACAAGTCTCACTTAGACTTAAGGAATCTGAATCCTAAGCACAGAAAGCTGAGAACCAACTGATTTAAACCACATAATCTTCAAAAGGCACAGAATCTGGCAGCACTGTATACTTCTAGAGTGGGGGTATTAGATGCTAAAATAAAGAAGACAAGAATGAAAGCTGATTTGAGAACTTAGATACTTACATCCCCTTCCTTACTGCCAGAATTCTGGAGGCTTATTCTCTAGAAAGAATAAAACATAAATGATGTCTAGTATTTGTTTCAAAAATAATCTGGGGAGGGGCTTGGGGATACAGATGAAACAAAAATGGCCATGAATTGATCACTGGTGAGCCTAGGTGATGGGTATATGGGGTTCATTATACTATCCTCTATAGTTTTATAAATCTCTGAAATTTTCCACAACAAAAAATATAGTCCCTGGCCTGGGGGTACCCAGCACAGCTGAGGGGAAAACATTCCAAAGACAGGACACTATGTCTACTAAAGATGGAATACAAAGACCCCCCCCCCCCCATATTCCTTCTCCTCTTGATTCCCAGAGCATTGTCAGCTAGACCCTCACTCTCCAGAGAGGAGCAGAAGCATCTTCTCTGGGAATGTAACCAAGGGAAAATCTGAAGATACTGACATCAAGATCTCCCCCAGATAGCCTGCAAGATCACTCTACAGTGAGACACAGAGCTAATGATCTCCAACCCACACTCAGAGATTCCCATAAGGCTTTTTGAAACCACTTTATTGAGATGTAATTCACATACTATACAATTCATCAATTTAAAGTAGAAGATTCAATGGTTTTTAGTAGGTTCAGAGCTGTGCAACCATCACCACAATCAACGAAAGAACATTTTTATCACCACACACACACACACACACACACACACATACACACACAAAACCCTATACCCATTAGCAGTCACTCCATATTCACCCCTCTCTCCATCCCCAGGCAAATCCTAATCTACTTTCTGTCTCTATAGATTTGCCTATTCTGGACATTTCATATAAATGGAATCGTATACTATACGGTATTTTGTGACGATTTCTTTTACTTATCATGATGTTTTCCAGGGATTGACACCTTTTTTTCTCCCCTACTCTTAATCCAAAGCAACAATCAAGGGTCACATTCAAAGTGACACCTTGGGAACACCCCTTATAAAGACATGCACCAGAGCAAACACAAAGAAACAATTTGAAGGAAACAGATACTATGCAGGGGGACAATACAATAAATACCAAATAGTCTCACAAACATGAAATAAAGCTGCATCCATGAAACAAAAATAGGATATGAAAAAAAGTGAACACTCAGAGAACAAAAAATTCTCATAGAAATTGACAATGTAATAGCAGAAATGAAAAACTGAACAAAAGGACTAAGAGAGAAAGTTGAGGAAATCTCCCAGAGAGTAAAATAAAAAGACAAAGACAGAAAATAGAAGAGAGGAATTAAGAATATTCTATAGGACTAGTACTAGGAGATCCAATATTTGAATACAAGAAATAGAGAAAAGAAAAAAAGAGAAAACACAACAAAATAATTCAATAAAGTTTCTAAGAACTAAAGGATGCAGGTTGTAAGGTTGAAAGGGCCCGGCACAGCAATCACATCATTTTGAAATCTCAGAAAATTTTGCAGAAAGAAAAGATAGTATAAGTTACCAGAGAGGGGGGAAAACAAACAGACTACATACATAAAAAGAATCAGAAATTACAACCTTTCCAACTTCAACAACCACAAGACAATGGAGCAATATCTTAAAATTTCTGAAGGAAAATGACTTCCAACTTAGAATTCAAATTATCAGTCAAGAATGAGACTAGAATAAAGAGATATTTTCAGTTTTACAACATCTCAGAAATTCACATGCCATGCACCTTTTCATATATTTTTTTTAAGTGAGCAGCCCACTGTGTCTAGAATACAGAGTTTGGAAAGCCGAACAAAAGGCAAAAAGACTGGAAATGGAGTTTACTCTGAAGTCAGATGGGAGGCAGTCTTAGTGATGGTCTCTTAGGGATATTATCAGGGGACATTTACATCTAAGATCAGTTAAAATGGCCTTCTCACAATCTATCCATCAAGAATGACAGGAAAAAAAAATTTTCTTCTACTGTGTTACCTGGAGATGAAATATGCAACGTCTTAAGCCTCTCACTGGGAAACATAATAATATGATTTTGATGTATTTTTTTCAATGAATGGAGTTTCACCTTCCCTAGGGAACATGTTTGCCTCAGATTCTTAAATGGCACAAAGCTGGGATGCAGAACAAATGTTCGAGGTGACAGAACTGGAATATTTCTTGGTGAGCTAGAGTGACAGGTCAAATCTAGCCCAATTCATAATAGCAGCCACCATTTGTTGAGAACATATAATGCCAAGAGCTTTAAACAATTTATCTCACTTCATCTTTACAACCACACTGTGTAGCTGAGACCCAAGGAAGTAATATGCTCAAGGTCACAAAGCAAGTTAATAGTAGAATCATAACTTGAACCTGAGTTTTCAGACTCAAGTAAAATTCCTTCAGCTACCAGAGATGAAATCAATGTCTGTCTGAGAACTGCCATTCCAACTTCAAACCTTTGGTCTCCTGAGGGTATCAGCACCTCTGGGAAATGATCAGGTCAGGCTGATTTCACTGACCTGACACTCACGGACCCTCAGCTGCCTGCCCTCAAGAGCAAGCCTGGCCTTAGGATAAGTTCTAACAGGATTCTCTCTGCTATCCATTCTCAGCTCAGCTATGTCTACCTCCTCATCTGTATCTAATGTCTACCTCCTCATCTGTATCTAAGACTTTACAAACCAAAATTCTGCGCTTGTGGATGGGGTCTCATCACAAAAACTGTTGAGCAAGACCCCTTGGTTAGGCTGTTACCCATCTTCAGTTTTCTCTGGCCATTGTGATTTGATGGGTCCATGTAGCTGAGAAAACAACATAACCAGTTCCAGTGCAGACATATCCAATGAAACAATCTGGAAAGACAGCCAGAGGATTTTAATGAAAACCAGAAAAACCCCTGGCAGCTAAGCCCAACTCTGGTTCAAGCCCGCCAGCCCCTCCTACTGCAGCTAAGAATCCCTGAGCCAGCTTTGCCCCAAAGAGTACGGGAAAATAATCCATTTTACATTCAGCAAAGCCTTCCAAAGTACCTACTTTTCAGAGTTATTTAGGTGAGAGGCAAGGCACACGATAATTGCAACAGGACCCAGACATTCTGAGAAGCACAGGGTGTGGCAGCAGCAGCAGACCTAAGCCAAAAGATTATGAAACAGTTAAAAAAAAAAAAAAAAAAAAAAAAAAAGCCTCTTTCTGCCAAAGCTGTCTGCACACAGCTGCATACGAGGCTAGCAAGGAATCTTAACAAGCTTAAAGAGACCGTATTTCAGATACTAGAGAACCAAAGGGGGAAGAAATGAATATTCTGAGCACTATGTGTCAGGCATTCTGATCTCATTTCACCTTCACTGAGAGATGGATATTATGAACTGCATGTAACAGATAAGAACACTGACTCAGAGAAGTTACATAACTTGTCCAAACACACAGCTGGCAAGTGGGGGGCAAGGGGGGGGACGACCAAGATTCAAAGTTCAGTACAGATGAGACTCATCAGCAATAACAAACTCAAAACCTGCTCTGCCCTGATGCTTTAGTCAGAGTTCTCCAGAGAAACGGAAACTATCGAGCATATGTATTAAGAGATTTACTGTAAGGAATTGGCTAATGTAATTGTGTGGACTGGCAAATCCAAATTCTGTAGGACAGGCCTCATGCTGGAAATCAATGCTAAAGTGATATTGAAGTCTTGAAGCAAAAATTATTCTGACCTCCAGAACCCTCAGTTCTCACTATTAAGACCCCCAACTAAATAAATGAGGCCCACCCACATTAGGAGGATACTCTTTTACTTAAGATTAAGATGCTAAACCCCATCTACAAAATATCACCTCAGTAACAACTAGGCCAGTATTTGACCAGCCTAATAAAAACAACGATCGTTTACTAAACATTTTGTTATATAACTAGCGCTAAGTTAAGATTTTTGCATGCACAATATCATCTAAACCTCACAGCAACCAGATAGATAAGGGTCATTATTATCCCCATTTTAAGATAAGCAAACTAGGTCTTAGAGATTCAGTAATGCCCAAAGTCATGGCAACACCAGGAATTGAACCCAGATTTATGTAATTCTAGAGTCACTACCTTAAACACTCACCCTAACAACCAATAGAGGTGAACCACCTAGGCCATCACACCACGCAAGAAAGTCACACAAAGACCTCTGTTCCACTTGCTGGCAGGTATTCCAGTATCTTTCAATTCCTCCCAGCATTCCTCAATGGCGGCACAGAGTATCTGCCCCGGGAAGGGTGACAGCTATGTTTCCACCTTCCCCTGCATTGTGGACTTTGTTGATACTGCGTGTGTGAAGGCTACCACTATGATCCAGAGACCCCCTCACTCCTGAGAGTATAGAAGCAGGCAGCTCCTCTCTGAAGGCACTGCTCTAAGGGCTCATGCAACCACACAGAAGCACCCGCAACAACTCCCAGTCTCACTTTGTATTCTTAAGGAGAGTCCATGTGCCTCCTTTTAAACCTACTGTGATTTCCCAAGAGAGATGACTGTCTCGACAGAGCATCCCAATCCATCCTGGTGAGAGATGGGCTATACTATGTCAGGTTTAATCATTTAGTTTTTCAAGCTCTGTGTTTAGGACCCAGTAAAAGCTCTGGGTTTAGCACCCTTTGGTTTGTCAGACTGTCTCTCACTCAGCACAACAGCTGATATTCTGGGTGGATGTCTGTTTCCAGCCAGGCCAGCACACCTACAGCAAGCATTACCTAAGGGGAGACATAGGCATCTTATACCCAGACTTATGGGTCACACAGACAGAGACACACCACACAAAACTGTTCCATTAATCAGGCTGAAACATAATAAAACTCTCCTGTGCATATTCATCAGTAAGTATCAGGCTTTGAGGTGGGATGAGCACCTACTGCGTGCCAGGTACTGTGGTAAATACATTCACAGTCAATACATTAATCTTTACAGCATTCTGTAAGAAAGATAGGATCACTACTATAGAGATTAAGTGATTAAAGCCCAGAGAGGTAATTTAATTTGCCCAAAATCACACAGAAAGTAGCAAAGCTCCTAATCAAACTGTTTTTCTTTTTTTGCATGGGCAGGCACTGGGAAACGTGCCTGGGTCTCTGGCATGGCAAGTGAGATCTCTGTCTGCTGAGCCACAGTAGCCTGCCTCAAACCCATTTTTAATATAACTCCAAAGCCCTTTCATTCCACCGATTGTAAATCCATTCATTTAATCATCAAGTATTTATTGAGCACACATATGGGCCAGCTACCATGCCACTTGTAAAGTTACAACTGTTAACATGATAGCCAAGTTCTGTCACTAAAGAACATATGTTTTCATGAGGGAAACAGACAATGCAGAGCTGAAAGATAGAGAATGAAGAGATCGGGATTTGCCACCCTAAGGTGATGATCAGGTAAGGCTTCTCTGAGGACATCTGAGCCGAGGCCTGAAAGATGAGAATGAGGCAGGCTTTTGCAAAGCTGGGAAAAGAAGAGCACAGGCGGAGAGAACAAGTGCAAGGGCCAGCTACAGGAAGAGGCTTGGCATGTCTGAGGAACATAGGAGAACAGGACCAAGGTTTAGTGAACAAAGGGCAAGAAAAAATGTTTGAGATGAAGGAAGGCCTTCTTGACCACAGAAAGGATTTTGGCTTTTGTCCTAAGGGCAATGGGAAATCAAAGGATTTGAATCAAGGGAGTAGCATGATCTGACTTGTGCTTTAAAGAGATAATTCTGGTTTTTGTGGGGAGAAGGGTTTAGGGAGGCAAGAGTAGAAGCAGTGAGCCCAGTTAGGAATCAGGGGGAGGGATGATGGCGTCTTGAACCAAAGTGATAGCAATGGAGAAGGATTTTATATTTGGAAATAGGACTGAAAAGACTTGCTGATGAACTCTATGTGAGTGGTGATAGGAACAAACTTCTAGGTTTCTAGCTTGAGCAGATGGGTGGATGGTGGTACCATGTATTAGAATGAGAAAATCTGGAGAAGAAGCAAAATGCCTAGGAATAGCCATGTTTTTTCTTATACAAAATAGAATGAGTGTAGACACAGTTGTGTTTGTTCAGAGAAAGCTGTGGATTAAAATTAAAAAGTCCAGGAATTGGCTAGTCTGGTGAAGAGATATTTAGGAATGAAGATAGAGAGTAAACTGAATCTGAAAGGCTGCCTTAGAAAACAGGGATTCAACTTACTTTACATGGTCATCCCTCCCGAACTGTGACCAATGGGAAAAAGGTAGATATAGGAAAAGAGTTCAATTTAATATAAAGAAAGTCTTGTGGTCTGAGCTGTGGAAAGTGGAGTGAGCCATCTCAAGGAGATAATGACTTATCTATCATTGGAAGTGTTAAAGAATAGATCAGATGATCCCTCAGCTAGAAGGTTAAAGAAAGAACTCAATAATTGGGTGAGTGAAATGCTACCTAAAATTCTGCTAAACCATAGAATTCTGTAGTTCCAAGTTAAATCTTTATTAACCTGATCTTTGGGACTGGATTTTCCCTGACATGATAGAACTTCCTTGATATGTCCTAACTCTTAAATGGAAGAATCAAATGAGAACAATATTAGCTTATTTCAGTCATTAAATCAACTCCCAGTTCATTTCTAAGTGTCATACAAGATGCTGAAAAGCTTTTTGATGTACAAGAAAGGCATAAACTAGAAATCAGATACCCCAGTTCCACAATTTATTAGCTGTATGACTTCGGATGGTTAGTTAAATCCTCTGAGTTTCAGTTTCTTCACTTGAAAAGTGGGAAAAATAATGCCTAACTCAGGATGTTTGCTGTGAGGACCAAAGCCCAGTGGCTGGCACACATTATACTAAGAATAATAATGATAACCAGCATTTATTGAGCCATTGCTCAATGTAAAGTTTACATGTCAAGCCCAGAGTGGATACAAAGATGTAAGGGGCCATACCCGTAAGGAGTTCACAGTGAGTTAAGACACACAGTTCAAGCCAGGCCCATGCACATTCAACCACGCTGGAATAAAGGGCTCTGAGGAAGCAGTGCATGGGGTCAGTCCTTGAACCTGGGCTTGAATTCTTGTTCTATGCTGGGTGAGGTCTGGCATATTATACTTTACCACTCCAAGCTTAATTTCTTTGGCTATAAAATGGGGATAGTAACCAAACCTATCACAAAGAGTTAGTTTCTGAACTAAATGAGATAATTATATTGCTATCGTGTCCTAGTAATCATTCAATAAATGTTGGTGATTATTATTCTTTATTATTATCTGGGTAGTTACGCTAGACATTTTTGAAGGTCTTTTCCCACCCTGAAATTCTATGAATTTGCTATGTGACCAGAGTAAGTACTTTAACATCTTTCGGCCTCAGGTACTTTATCTGTTAAATGAGAAGGTATGGCTAAGTGAGCTCTAAAAGCCCTTCAAGCTCTAGAATATTGAAAGTTTTATGATTGATCTTATCTGACTTCATATGTGTCTCATTGCCACTGTTCAGATAATCTGGTGCAATAAAGCAACTGCTAAATAAACCATCTTTGTACAGTGGACAAATGGATCTTTTTTCTTTCTGGTTCCCTTCACCTCATTACCCACCCATATATAAATGGAATGTGCACAAGATATCAGTATCCAAAGAGAGAAATGAGCAACTGTAGGGCAAGCAAGGCCCCTGTCCCCCTCCTCTAGGCTGAGAAGTGGCTTCCAATGCAAAAGTTGGCAAGGGGTGGCTAAGGAGGGTAGGTTGCAAATATTGAATGGATTCATTCAAACCACCCACCCAAGCTGCCCACTTAATTAGGGAGGAGTGCCTTCCTGTGTTCCCATAATACCCACTACTTGTCTGTATATACCACTTTCCACAGCAACATCTTATCCACACAAACAACTAACCTGGTTGAGAACTGGGACTTTGTCTGCTTAACATTGCATACTAAATCCCAAGTACAGTGTGGAAAATGGTAGGCAACCAATGATTTAATAATTAATTCTACGTCATACATTTGCAATGTGACTAAGCAATTTGGGATGTGTGACCTGAACCTCTAGGAATCCTTTTCTAAGGGTCTTCAATTCCGCAGTGCCAAGAACTAGGTATATAACCTTGGGGGAGTGGGTTATTCCCTGTGGCCCTTGTTTCCTCATTTGTAAAATGAGAGGAACAGATTAGATAAAGGATCGGCAACCATGGCGCATGGGCCCAAGATCTATTTTTGTGTACTTCCCCGTTTAGATTGGTTTTTACATTTTTAGATGGTTGTAAAAACAAAGAATAATATGCAGGGTATATACAGAAACTATAAAAACTGTATGTAGCCGGCAAAGCCTAAAATACTTCCTTTCTGGCTCTTTACAGAAAAACTTGCTGACTCCCAGATTAGATTATCTCCAAGGTCCCTTCAAACCCTGACATTTTAGCCTTCTACTTCTGTAGGTTTCCTTGAACAGTAGGATTCTGGCCCTTTGTACAGAGTCCCCGAGGCACAGCAGGAGCTCAATCACTATTTATTTAATCAAATAAATGAATTCTGAAGCAGCAAGCCTAAATTCCCCACCAGGAGAGTGAGCCAGGTCAATGTGTCTCCAGCTACCATCTAATAAGTGCCCCCAGGATAGACCAGCCACAAGGAGGGGAACACAGCTCTATTAGGCGCTTGGAGAGAGTGGCAAGGCCCGGAGATCAGATAACTAGGATTAAGCCTCACCTTGATCCACCAAATTAAAAAATACATTTCACCATCCCCTGAACGAACCCCTTGGGCAAAATAAAAGGCTGCCTAGAAGTAGCTATCAGAAATACAGATCATCTGAACAGATAATCTTAATAGCCATGGACCCAAGAGAATAAATCCCATCCACAATAAGGCATATAGAGTAATTCAGCTCCCAACATTCTCTTTCCCTCAGTTGTTGATAAAAATATAAAATAACAAAACAAGGAATTCAAATATTTGTGTTAGGAAAGAAGCCAAGGAAAGGCTAGAATATATGATCCTATTAACACTAATGGAAGTTAGAGCAAGGTAAAAGAAAATAAAGCTTTCTTCTTCAGCTGTCATACACACACATTTCCAAAATAAATAGCCCACAATTATTCTTTTAATGTTCCTCCTTTGTATACCTATAAATTTTCCTGGGCATAAACCTTTGCTTATTTCAAAGGGCGGGTTTATTTTCTTTCTCTCCCTCTGTTCTTTGTTCTTCTTTTTATACGCTTATGGGGAGTTTTCCTAAAGAGGTTTGGGGGTGGTTTTCCACCATCACTCACTCAAGCTTCGCCATTTACAAGCACACCCCAACTACATACTTCATTGTCAGACTGTTACTTAGAAACCACACAATTGGTCTAGGGATTCCACCCTTTCTCCACTTCCTCTAAATAAGCTACTTGGAACTTTGTACTTTCAGCTGACTAAAGAGAAGCCCCCGCTCTCTGCAAGATCACCAATACCCTATTATGCCCCACTCTCCCCCCATGTACCATGCTCTAGTCATAAAGTCCTAGAAGGTTAAAAAAAAAAAAAAAAAAAAAAAAAAAAAAAGTCCTGCACATTCAGGTTCTTCATAAGCCAGAGGAGAGAAGAATAGTTTAGATCTTGGTTTTTTCCTAACTCATTAAGTAAGCTTTTTCTAATAGCTGGAACAAACACTGGTCCTCTGCTGACCTCTGTATAAACCTCAAAAAAAAAAATCTCTTTACTTCTCAGAATCTTGTTGCTATTTTTGTGTGTTTCTTAAACCAAGAAATATGGGTTCAATTTTAGCTGGCATTCTTGCTTAAGAGATAAGGATTCAGCACTCTAGTTACATTGTCCATGCTCTGGGACCCTCTAAGCAAAAGTCTAAAGCATTGTTCTCAGATCCTAGGCTCAAACAGCCTCACCCACATTTTCTCCAAATTCCATCACTGTAATTCCTACTGCCGGGACCTAATATGGTTCTGGCTGCCGGCACTCAGCCATTTTTGGCTGCTTCCATTCCTCTCCCTGTTGGAGCATATGATCCAGAGCCATCCACTAGACACCAAAAAATAATCACAGTTAAAAAGGATGCTTGGACGGTAATTTAGCATATAGAAATGCAGACTCCCTCTAAAATAACACAAATCTGAAATCTACTCACTCTGTCTCCATAAAAGGCATCACAGACTATTCATTAACATTGGCACAAAGAAAACAGACATATGTACCTTTTGAACGTGAGGTATAAGAGGAAGTTTGAGATGATTCAAATAGGCTTTGGGAAACACCTTGGCCCACTTAGTCAATATTATCAAGTATCCATGGAAAAATTCCACACTAATATTCTAAATAGACAATAATTCTTTTAACAGTGCACAATCATCTTAACAGTAAGTATGACACAACCATTCTTTACTTCCAAAGCAAAACAGACCATTCCCCTACACTGGGGGACCCTTCTACTCCATTAAAGACTAATAACAGGAACTTTGTTTACTCATTTGTTTGTGTAACTGTTTCCCCATACCCACTGCCCCTATGATTGCAGGCTATAAATCTCCTGGGGACAAAGACCCCATCATATTCCTTTTTGAGTGCTCAACAGGTGGCCTGGCACATAGTAGGTGTTCCATAAAACCAGGATGGAAAAGGGAAACAGGGATGCTAAAAATGGGAGGGACAGTAAGCATTAAGAGAGCAAAGGCTGAATATGCCTTATTCATTGTTACCTGGCCTATAAATATTTACTTAAATTAATAGATGGGCTGAAGAAACAAAACAAACTGTGATGTCAAGGCATGAAAGTATAGAGCTTTGTTGTGGAGTAATAAATACCATCTTTCATCAATTCTAAAAAGACATTTGACTATTTGGAAATCAGAATGCATTTTACAATGGATGGCATCTTAGCACTGTGTCACAGTTTATTTGGGATCTTATTTTTTCTTTCTTCCTCAGTGATTCATAAAATAATGGCATATGTTAGTTCTAGATGCGATGAAATATAATAGTTTGATGTGGTTATGGTAAGAAGTGGTAAAAAGATGACTGTAAAGTTGTACTGAATTTTCCACAAGGGTAGAAACCAAAAGAGAGATTGGGCCTTTTTAGTGGATTTTAGTGACTATCTCAAAAGAATTCCCCTTTCTCCCAAAGCAGCCCCAGTAGGGCTCCCAGTGACCAAAGTTACACCCTCCTTTCCTGACCATAGCTAACTGATTGAGGGGCAGTCACATGATGCAAACTAAGCCAATCATTACTCCAGATTTTAACTTGGGGCCAGTGAGAGTACAGATCAGTCTTCTCTGGTGGTAGGAACAGTAAGTTTTAGAGTTCAGAAGATTTCAGTGGCCCTGTTTCCCTGCAATAGGAGACATGCAAAGGAAAGAGAATGTGTGTCTCAAACCAACCAGGTGCTCATCAAACCCATTTCTTTTAGCAAATAGGCCATTTTCCTCTGCTTCCTTTACCATTAGGTGAGGCCATGGACTGAGTTCTGGCCAACGAAATAAAAATTGGAGTAATACAAGCCACTTCCAGAGTTGGCCCATTAAAACCTTTCCACATGAGATACATCAATCTCCTTCTCCATCCTCAGGTTAAAGGGAGAGGACTCCAAGAAACTCGAGGAGAACGGAGGAATCATAAGATGAAAGAAGGCTGGGTCTCCAAAATGTAAAAGGCAGCTGAGGTGGTTTGTAGACTGTTATGTGCCCCAGAAACTATCATGCTCTTTTTATCCAATCCTGTGGTTTTAGCCCTATTGTAGGTAGGACTTTTTGATTAAATTATTTCAATTGAGATGTGACCCACATCGTTCAAAGTGGGTCTTAATCTTATAACTGGAGTCCTGTATAAGAGGATTAAAGAGACACAGAAGCTAAGAGATGAAATCAAGAGATGCTCATAGAAAAATCCCCAGAGAAGCTGAGAGGAAACTACTGAAGCCAGAAGTTGAAGCAACAAAGCCCGGAAGAAAAGGACCAGAAAACATTGTTATGTGCCTTGCTATCTGACAAAGGAGCCCACGCCAGCCAGTAACCAGTCTTCAGAGAAGGTAGAATTCAATCCCACTGATGCCTTAATTTGGGCATTTTCATGGCCTTAGAATTGTAACCTTGTAAACTAATAAATTCCCATTGTTAAAAGCCAGTTCTGGTACATTGTATTTTGTCAGCTTTACCAAATTGAAACAGCAGCCTAACCAGAAGCAAGCATGTTTAATTGTTACATAAACAAGAAATAAATTTTGTTTGTGTTAAGCCACCAAACTTTGGGAGTGGTTAGGGTAGTAACCTGCTCTATCTAAAACATCCTAATTCCAGATGTCCCTGCGGCCCAGCTGAACCTGTCCTTTTCATGACCGCATGAAATACCCCAGTATCCTTCCCATAAATTCCTTCTTTGGCAGTTTGAATTGGGTTTCTTTCATTTACTATTCAAAGAATTCTGACCAACACAACTGAGAAAAATGAACAGCAATCATTTAAAGTGGCAAGAAGATGGAAACAAGCAACAATCCCCAAGTGTCTAGGAAACACCTAGAAAGTTTCTCAAAAACAGGGTTTTGATTTCAACGAATTGATGACAATGCATAAAAGACCTTTTCGGTTTCCAAGGGCCTCTAACCTTAAACGTATAAACCAGTTACAGTAAGATGCTCTCTCTTCATTTTCACTTCAATCCCAGAAGCAAGTATAATGGTATAACGGCCCTGCTTTCAGGTTTATCTATGAAGACAGTCTCAGTAGTCCTCAACCATACAGAATCCTAGCAAGCGAGATTAACCTCGTTTACCATAAATAGGCAACTCTGCTTCCTGGAATTTATTAAGAAATGAATCCACATGCTGTTTTAAGAATTTGAATAATTACTCTGTGATAAATATTTCTGGGCATGACCATACAACTCGAACCAGAGATTTTTCAAATATGAATATTCAAGAATCATCAAATCTTCTAGGAGCACTTAGAGTACTATAAGCCAGAAGACTACAAAAATAAACAGGGGAATGATGGCATGAACGCCTTCATGGGCAGTGAACACGATTGCCAGGAATTAGGGACAGTGATGACAGAGGATGCATCCTGCTTAGTTTCCAGAAATGTTTCCCACTGAGCCAAATTTGGTCTAAAACAACAAGGACTGACAAATGTAGCGCATTTACAGGCTTGTTATAAAATACTTTTATACTATACATCATGTTATTTTACCCTTAGAGAAACAATAGGAAGCTGGTGTTATCATCATTCCTTCATTTATCAGCTAAGGAAACCGGCTCAGAGAAGTCAAGAGCTCACAGCACCAGGATTTGTGAATGTCAAGAACTGAGTCCTATTTCCTGATTTCAAGCCCTCTGTACATTACACTGTAGCCCAAACTATGGCATACCAGGGCAGATAAACTGGCCCAGCTTGAGGAGACTTTCCCCCGCTGCCATAATTTGTCAAACCTTGTGGGAGGTTAGTTCTCTATGTTTCATGTAGCCATACGTGGAAACTTTCTGGGGGATTAAAAGGCTTAGATGGATGACTGGCCTACCTCCAAAACCAGCTGGGAAAATACTCCCTGACAGGGTACCATGATGTAAGACCACAAGGAGCCATGAGACAGAAGGAAGGGGTACTGAGACCTTCACGTGGTCCTGTCAGACAGAAAGGATCTTATAGTTCTAGGCCTCTGAGGACCAGGAGACAAGGTCTCTCGGGACCCCAAAGAAAGACTTTAGGGGAAATGAACTGGAAGTTATCCTTTGTTGGGAAAGAAGGGGGACCAATCAAATAAACTTAGCTGGCCTCAATCAACACTGTCTCAAATGATTCAGTAAGAGCCATTGATCCCAGAGAGCTAGTGATCCATCAACTCAGATGGAATACATGGGAAATTGGAAGAACTGTCCTTCAGAATATTAGAAAACCTGAAGGGTTGGCCTCTCCTGACTATCGCTACTTCCCAGGCCTCCAAGGATGAAAGTGAGGCCCTGTACCCTGGCACAGTTCCTCCAGAAACAGAAAGTCTAGGATCCTTAAGAGTATGGGATAGTGGAGTGGACAAACTTTGATTCTGACAACCTGAGCTTGAACCACTTCTCAATCTCTTACTAGCTGTGACCTTAAGCAAGTCACAACTTCTTTGAGCCTAAGTTTCTGTACCTGTACAGCAAAGATAAGTTCAAATGAAGTTATGAATATAAAGGGTATAGCACAGTATCTGACACATAGTAGGTACTCAAGTGTTAGTTCCTAACTTCTCTCTCTCTACCCCCACTCCAATTCCTTCACCTGTCCTTATAATCTTGAGAGAATCTCTGATCTTACCCAGTATCTTGGCCATTTCACTTGCCTCATAACTGTCTGTGACTTTGTGAAAATCTCAAATATCTGGACCCTTAGGCCTCCTACTAGTCTGCTCCATGCTTCTGAAATCTGCCTCCACACATACCTTTTAAAAAAAAATGCTAGTCCCTTGGTCTCTCTTCAATCTTTTAATCTTTCTTCAATCTGAAACAGAACCTAAAACTTATAGATATCTGGCATATAGTTGTTCTTAAAATTGTTGAATTCAACTGACTTTCCCATAAGACTTAAAACAAAAAGGATTTATGAGTTCACAAAAGTTTTACTGAATTTAATAAATATATAGTATAGGGACAACAGGAAGGATAAGGTTCTTGTTGTTTTCATAATCTTTCTCGTCTTTAGGGACATTTCCTCTTGACATCCTCCTATCTAAGACAAGGACAGGTGCCCCTCCCCTATGCTCCAATAGTCCCCTGTACACACTATTTCCAGAGCTATTACTATATTGTATTATAATCATTTCTTTTATATCTCCTTCACTAGCCTATAATCTCTTCATAGACCAATACAGTGTCCTAACAAATCTTACTTTCTGGTACCCCACACTCCAGCACAGTGCCTGGCATACAATTGTCACTTAAATTAATGTTTGATAAATGAATTAAATGAGTGGGGTTTTTTTAGACATAGAAAAAATTTTAGAAATGGTCAGGCCTAATATTAGATCTACATTTCACAGATCAGATAACTCAGCCAAAATGCCCTCAAAAAGCATCAGGAAAATGACAAGGTAGTAGTAGCCACATGCCATCTTTGTGAGTTCAAGGGCAGATATCACTTCATACTCACCCCCAAGGGGAGGCAGTGTAGCTTAGTGGACACAGCATGAGCTGTGCAGGTAAAGAATTGGTTTTACCACTTATCTATCATGTGATTTGGGGCCCATTACTTCATCTCTTTGAGTCACAATTTCTGCATCTGTCCATTGGAGCTATTAATAACTCCAGAGTTATTGGAGGTATTAAACCTACCAACATACATAAAGCGTGTAGCATAGCACGCAGTGCTGTTTGTTAAATAAATGTTTACTGAATGAATCATGAATGAGTCCCTATCAGCATATCATGGCTCTATGAACCCAGTTTAGACAATTAAGTTTCTGTCCACACAGAAAATGGCTGGGCTACCCATAATTATAGAACCACGTGTATAGAGGTTTGTTCCTTGTGGATTAGATCCTAAAGCTGCACCAAATAGCTTCTCTAACTTTGCTCACTGTGCCCTTTGCTGGTTGGCCATTCCTACTTTGCACATTGCCACGCAAATCTTATCCATGTTCCCTAGCCCTGCCAGACACACCTTACCTAGGAAGCCATCACTGGTCCCTGTGACTTGAAGCAATAACCATACATCTTACTTCATCAGTCCTTCCTTGTCTCACTGATCACTTCCTACCACATAGTAGAAGGGTGTATCTGCCTTATATCCTTTACTCAAGCGTGAACTCCTTAATAACAAAGACTGGGTCTCAATCATCTACAGTTCCCAAGGTACCTGAGCAAAGATGGGCATTCAGTACATAATTATCAAGTAAATAAAATAGGACTCAGCTCCAAGGATAAAATGAAAAAGCAACCATCTTCTGCACAAAATTGCAAAATAGCAGTATGCAGAGGAAAAAAGGCACACGCTTTGCAGTAAGAGTTCTGGGATTTCTGATCTTGGATCGGCTTCTTATTAGTCATATGACCCCAGGTATGTAATTTAAGCTCTCCGAGTTTCAGTTTCCTCGTGGTTTTTACAATCAGCACCCTAAATGACAGAACTCATGTAAAGTAGTTATCATAGGGCTTGGCATCTTAAAACTCTCAAAAAGGTTTGCCAATATTATTATTATAAAATTGCATAGTAGAAGTAACTGATTGCACAAACATGCCATTCAATGTCCTGGCCATGCCAATTTTAAAAACAAAGAACATACAGAACCCTGAGATGAAACAATTTATGGCAGGTAATAGTCAAAACAGAAGGACAGTCCCACAGCAATAACAGTTAATCTGGATTGGTATCAATGAATTTGGAGTCTTGAGCTATGTAGTTGTAGATACGGAAGCTGGAAGTTTTTTCACTTCCCACGACATTATAACACAATTATGGTAAGGATCTTCTCAGTTGGCAATGTAGCCTGCCCAAGATCTAATAAATGTTTTTAAATCAGGATTACTTGAGGTTTTTTTGGTACCTAGTCTGAATCTATTTTGAACTTAATCATTCATATTTTGAGACTTTCAGCAAAAGATGAAAGAAATATTAAATCTTTATTACTATTCCAAACAGAAAGTATTTATTTCAATCTCATCTGAAAGTGAATTCAGCTCAACCTACCCCCAGTTCCTCTGGGATATGAATTCCCTTTGAGGTTGCTACCCAAATTTTTGAGCCCAGAAACATTCTCTCCAAAGTTAGCTCTTAGAAAATAGAGTTCTTGAATCTTGGAAGGAAAAGCTTTATTCAGGATTCTTTTGCCTGTCAAAACAATTAACATATAACCCAGTTAATTAAATTGACTCTCTAACAGTAAATTGGAGACATGGGTGTGTGGAGGTAAGATAAGGAAGGGAAGAAAAAGAGGAGCTAAGAAGAAGTTGCCCAAACCCTAGTATTGGCCCAAATATGGTCCAAAGGAAAAGTGACCATAACCCCTAGCTTTACTAGGACAATCATGACTCTGTGTAAATTTAACACTGCACTAGAGATTATTTTATTAAATGGAGAGCTAAATGTGGTTCAATGTGTAAAGTCTTTACAAGTAAATGAATGTATAAATAAGGGGGAGGGGCTCTTTGTCAGAACATGAGTTTACAGCAACATGGTCACCATATGCCCTGTGTCAATTTTAATTTGGCTCCAGAGAAATGGCTACAAACCACTGTCTGCCTTACCAAGCCCAGGATGCCTACATATACTGAGGGGCCAGTCATGTGGTGGGCACCATGCTGAGCACTGGACACACAGAGCCTTGCTTAATCCTCACAACCCTATGCTGCATGAATTGGCATCTCCTCTCCCATGGTTTTTATCTTTTTATTTTGAAGTACTTTCAAATTTACAAAGCAAAACTACTACAAAGAATTCACATAGATTCCCCCTTTTTTACCACATTTGCTTTTTCATTCTTTCTTCATGTATAGATATTGCTTTACCCCTAAATACTTAGAATTCAAAAAAAGAGGGAGCATTCTCTTATATTTCCATGGTACAATAATCAAAATCAGGAAATTACCATTGATACAACTCAATTATCTAATTTCTATCCTTGTTCAAATTTTATCAATTAACCAAGTAATGCCCTTTAGAGCAAAGAAATTTATTTTCTCTGGTTCAAGATCCAATTCAGCATCACACATTATATTTGGTTTCTCTGTGTCTTTAGGTTTCTTTTAAACTAGACCAGTTCCTCAGTCTTTGTCTTCTGTGACCTTGGCATTTTTAAACTTTATTTTGTAGAATGTTACTCAATTTGGATTTGTGCAGTGGTTCTTCATAATTTGATTCAGGTTATATGGTTCTAGAAAGAATATCACAAAAGTAATACCACGTCTTTCTCAGAAGATATGATGTTGATTTGTTCCATCAGTGGTAATGTTAACACATGTAATGTTAACACAGTAAAAGTGGTGCCTGCCGCATTTCTCCATTGTAAAGTTTCTATTTTCCCCCTTAATGATTCAGTGATTAATAAGCATCTGATAAGGAGAAATTTTAAAAATAAATCTAGACATTTCTTATTGTAGATGAGGAATGTAAGGCTCAGAGAAGTGTGACTTACCCAAGATCACATAGCTTGAAAATGCCAGAACACAAATTCAAACTCCAGTTTGTAGGCTCCCAAACACAGGAGTCCTTCTAAAGCTGCCTTCAAGACCACCCACCAATAGTTAAGACAGCCTGTCTAATGCCTTCACCATCCCTACTGGGGATGCTAACTAGAGGACATCATGACCCACAGAACCCTCATATTCCCTCTAGTCTTAAGAATAATGTGGTCGTAGCCATACTGTCCAGAGCTGCTTTTAAAATGCTAGAAATCCAGGGGCCAGAACTTTATTCCCAAGCCCCTGCCCTCTGATCAATGTAACTGGGAGATAAATTAGGGAGGAAAAGTCAGCTGATACTAAAAAGCAGAAGATGGGAAACTTATATGCATCAGGGCACCGGGCTGAACAAGAAAACTTAAAGCTTGCCTCTACCCTAAGACCAACTCTATATGCCCAGCTCTTAGGTTGGCCTTCTGAAATGTTTCTCTTTCTAAGATGCCACTTCTTTCTAATTTTTTTATTGTAACTTTTATTTTGAAATAGGTATTACATTGGCAATACATTTACATATTTCCAAAATCAATGTGAAATCACTAGACTGGATGTAATAAGAAAGACAGATAATAAATACTGATGAGGATGTGGAGAAATTGGAAGTCTCACACATTGCTGGTGGGAAATAGTAAAGCTACATTGCAAAACAGTTGGTCAGTTGCTGAAAAGATTAAATGTAGAGTTACCAGTTGACCCAGAAATTCATTTCCCAGGTATATACCCAAAATACATGATAACATATATCCACACAAAAACTTACATGAAAATGTTCATAGTGGCATTATTCATATGGGCAAAAAAGCAGAAACATTCCACATGCCCATCAACTGATGAATGGATAAATAAAATGTGGTATATTCATACGATGGAAGCAATCAAAAGAAATGAAGTACTGAAAGATGCTACAACATAGATGAACTTTGAAATATTATGCTATGTGAAAGAAGACACTCACAAAAGATGACATATTGATTCTATGTATATGAAATGTCAAGAATAGGTAAATCTATAGCAACAAAGAGTAGATTCGGAGTTGCTTGGGCTGGATGGCTGGGGGTGAGGAGGATGGAAAGCCACTGCTAATGAGTATAGGGTTTCTTTTTGGGGTGATGAATATGTTCTAAAATTGACTCTAGTGATGGATGTGCAACTCTGTGATCATACTAAAAACCACTGACTTGTGCGCTTTAAAATGGGAGAATTGTGTGGCTTGTACATTATACCACAAACAAAGCTGCTTAAAAAATCAACATCATATAAAAAAGTAAACTTTGAGAACTCTCATTCCACCCACCCACACACACCTCTCCCACTCCTGCTGTCCACTACCAGTAACCACTTTGATTAATTTTATATCCTTACAGGATTTCTTTGTGAAAATGCAAATATATTTTCTTATCCTCCCCACCCTCTTTCATTCACAAAATAAATACTGTTTTGCACCTTCCTTCTTTTACTTAATATATCCTGGAGCTCTCTCCATATCACTATTTAGAGAACTTCCTAATTCTTGCTTGCAGTTGTGTAAATGTGTCTATTAAGTCAGTCAGCTACTGATACAAAGTCAAGGTTGTTTTGAATCATTTGCTATTAGCAACAATGATGCAATGAGTGTGTTCTTTCCTTTTAATTTGGTTTCAGCAGGTGAAATTCTGTTCCTGAACAACTAGGAGGCAATGTGGGTTAGCAGAAACTGCTTTAGAGCTAGTCAGAACTGGGTTTGCATCCTGGTTTCTTCTGCTAACTAGCTATGTGACCCTGGGAAAATTACCTGTACTTT
Source organism: Tamandua tetradactyla (assembly GCF_023851605.1). Classification (NCBI taxonomy): domain Eukaryota; kingdom Metazoa; phylum Chordata; class Mammalia; order Pilosa; family Myrmecophagidae; genus Tamandua; species Tamandua tetradactyla. Next base: position 61,604,261 of record NC_135334.1, on the reverse strand, counting down.
CTAAGCATTAGTCTCCTCTCATGTAAAATAGGCAAAATCCTACCTACTATATAAGGTTGCTTTTAGGGTTAAAAAAAATACAAGTCTAGTCCCCCACAGACCAAATTTGAGACAATTTGAGTATCAGAAAGCATAAGATAGCTCCTTCACACTCACTGCATAGCTATAGTAAAAAACCAAACCAAACAATAAAAACAAAAAACTAACAAGTGTTAGAGAAATTGTAATCCTTGTGAACAGCTGGTGGGAATGTAAAATGGTACAGCCACTATGGGAAAGAGTTTGGCAGTTTCTCATACAATTAAATATAAAATCACCATATGACCCTGAAATTCTACTCGTAGGTATATACTCAAAAGAACTGAAAACAGGTTCTGAAACAAATACTTATATACCAATGTTCACAGCAACATTATTCATAATAGCCAAAAGATGGAAACAACTCAAATGTCCATTAACTGATGAATGGATAAGCAAGACATGGTATAAACATACAATGTAGTGTTATTCAGCCACAAAAAGGAATGAGGTACTGATACATGCTACAATGTATATGAACTATGAAAACATTGTGTTAAGTGAAAGAACCAGACATATTGCATAATTCCATTTTTATGATTTATCTGGAACAGGAAAATCCACAGAGAAAGAAAACAGATTAGTGGTTACTAGTGGCTACGGGGAAGGGGGAATGGCAGTGCACTGACTGCTTAATGGGTACAGGGTTTCTGTTTGGGTTAATAAAAATATTCTGGAACTAGATAGAGGTGATAGTTGCACAACATTATGAATTAACTAAATGCCACTGAACTGTATACTTTAAAACAGTTAATTGCATATTATGCAAATTTCACCAATTTTTTGAAAAGTCACAGGTTGGTCACGGATTGGACACAAAAGTGTGTGGTGGCAACCATGTGATGATTCTGCAAACCAGTGATCGTATATCTCAGATGGTTTCTATGTTATGTGAATATATCTCAATAAAATTATATTTTAAACAAGGGGAAAAAAGGGTATAGAGCAAGAGAATAAGAGCAAATCTATCAGAAAAATAGTAAGTGCAGAAGGAAGAGAGAATTAAAAGATCAACCTTTTACAACCACCAAATCTTTTAGGTCAGAATTACCAATAAATGTTCAAACAAGTAGGTGAAAGGTGTTGAGGAACAGGACAACAAAACAACCTCAGAGTAACACTTTTTACCCCAAAGGTTTAATCTAAATTAATCATAAGAAACAATCAAACCAATCCAATTTATAGTCTACAAGACAAGTGACTTGGAACCTTCAAAAATTTCAACATGATGAAAGATAAAACAGGCAGGGGCCCTGTGCTACATTAAAGGAAACTAAAGAGACACAACTACTTCATGTGGCCTTTGATTAGATCCTGGATCAAAACTTAAAAAAAAAAATCTGAAAAATGTTATTGTTTCATTGTAATAATGTTATGGTTACATGAGAGAATGTCTTGTTCTTAGGAGATACATGCTTAAGGGCTTGGAGATAAAATGTTGTAATGTCTACAATTCACTTTCAAATGGCTTAACAAAAAAAGAGAAGTGTGCATGTGTGGTTGTGTGTATATGTGTAGAAAGAAAAATGGAAAGCAAAGCAAATACATCTATATTAAAGTTTATGGAGTATTCTGTGTACTGTTCTTGCAAATTTTTTATAGGCTTGAAAATTTTCAAAATGAGTCAGGGGAAAAAATTAAATTAAATATGTAAACCTTCTGATACCCAGTGATATTATGACAGTTCATAGTATGACTCCAGCTAAGTCAACAGATATATAGAAAACTTCTTCCCCTGTGCCTGGATCTACACTAGGTGGTATAAACCATATGATAGTAGATCCCCCCCTTCTGGTGCCTACCCATGTTAAAAAAAAAAAAAAAAGTAGATACCATCATCTCTTCTCTACCTCCAAGAAGCATATATTTTGACTCAGAAAGCAAGGCAAAAGCATAAAGCAGCTAGAGAAGTAATATGGTTTGGGCTCCAGAAGACCTAACTAAAGTCCAAATCTGACTCTGATTTTTTTTTCAGCTAGGCAACTTTTTTAAAAAACAAGTTTACTTAACATTACTAAGAACTATTTCCTCATTTGTGTGTAAAAATGGAGCTAATACCAACCACCTAGGATTGAGAGAATGAGACAGAGTAGACAATACACAATGTAGAGCATCTTTTATTGATGCTCAATTAAAGATGTTAACTTCATACACAGCGGGGGAAAAGGAAAGCTCCCAAGTGGCTCCATTGTTGTTTTCCTACAGGATACCCAGCACAGGACTTTTTAAAAAATACATTTATTGACAAATTTTCACACATATACATTCCATACACGGTGTGCAATCAGTGGCTCACAATATCATCACATAGTTGTATATTCATCATCATGATCTTTTTTTTTTTCCATGGGCAGTCTTTAGGAATTGAACCTGGTTCTCTGGCATGGCAGGTGAGAATTCTGCCACTAAGCCACCATTGCACCACCCCCATGATCATTTTTTAGAACATTTGCAAGACTCCAGAAGAAATAAAAACAAAAAAGAAAAAACACATACATACCATATCCCTTACTCCTCCCTCTCAGTGACCGCTAGTATTTCTATCTACCCAATTTATTTTAACCTTCATCCCCCTTTATCTAATTATCCCCCATTATCCATATATTTTTATTCATCTGTCCATACCCCAGATAAAAGGAGCATCAGACAAAAGGTCTTCACAATCACACAGACATATTATAAAAGCTATATCTTTATACAATCATCTTCAAGAATCAAGGCTACTGGAACACAGCTCAATAGTCTCAGGTATGTCCCCCCAGCTACTCCAATACACCATAAATTAAAAATAGGGATATCTATATAACGCATAAGAATAATCTCTAGGGTAACCTCTTGACTCTGTTTGAAATCTCTCAGCCATTGAAACTTTATTTCATCTCATTTCTCTCTTCCCCCTTGTGGTCAAGAAACCTTTCTCAATCCCATGATGCTGGGTCCTGGCTCATCCCAGGAGTTCTATCCCACATTGCCAGGGAGATTTATACCCCTGGGAGTCATGTCCTAGGTAGTGGGGAGGCAGTGAGTTCATCTGCCAAGCTGGCTTAGTGAGAGAGAGAGGCCACATATGAGCAACAAAAGAGGTTCTCTGGGGGTGACTCTTAGGCATAATTTTAAGTAGGGTTAGCCTATCTTCTGCAGGAATCAGTTTCATGGGGGTGAACCCCAAGATTGAGGGCTTGGCCTATTGATTTGCTTGTCCCCATTCATTGCTTGTGAAAGTATCAGAAATTCTCCAAACGGGTAAGTTGAATATTTTCTCCTTTCTCCCCAGTCCCTCAATGGGAGTGTTCTAGTTTGCTAGCTGCCGGAATGCAATATACCAGAGACAGAATGGCTTTTAACAAGGAAATTTAATGAGTTGCTAGTTTATACTTCTAAGGCTGAGAAAATGTCCCAATTGAAACAAGTCTATAGATATGTCCAATTTAAGGCATTTGGGAAAAGATACCTTGGTTCAAGAAGGCCGATGAAGTTCAGGGTTTCTCTTTCAGATGGAAGGGCACATGGCGAACATGGTGACATCTTCTGGCTTTTGCGTGGATCTACCTAAAGGAAACTCTCTCCAAAATGTTTCCTCTTTTAAAGGATTCCAGTAAGCAACTACACCTTCAGTGGGTGGAGACACACCTGCATGGAAATCATCTAATCAAAAGTTACCACCCACAACTGGGTGGGTCATATCTTCATAGAAACAATCAAAATGCTCCCACCCAGTAATATTGAATGAGGATCAAAGGGCATGTCTTTCCTGGGGTCCACCACAGATTCAGACCAGCACAGGGACTCTGCAAATACTTCTTTACTCATTGCCTAACTTACTCTGGGATATACTGAGGCATCACACTAACCTGCACAAACCAAGAAAATCTCATGCCGTATTCAAGATTCCATGTACTTATGGTGTTCAACTAAACTGGCCATATAAGTTAAATTAGGTAATGCACTACCCAAAATACAAATTTTGCACCAAATAAGCATCTCTATCTTTGTTCTCATACAAAAGCTGAAGTTTTAAAATATGGACGATGTCATCCTTTTATCCTATATTCTGTTCTACCTTAGTCCTATCCAGATCAGCTTCCTTCATATCTCTATTCGAGGTCTGATCCCTTTTTCAACTTTTTAAACAGTTCTTGTATGGGGTACTGCTGAGTTTCATAGCTTCAGAGCTCTGACTCTGAGTCTCGGGCAGGACAGGACTTTGCATTTAGCTTATGCTCACAAAACACTGGTTGAAAAGTAACAATAAGGCATTGTGAGGCAGAATGCCTAAAAAATCTTTCAGGCTACAAATGTCACTGGAATTAAAGGAAAGATTATTATAGCTAGTCCAGTCAGGGACAGTAGCACTTTAACAACATCCTCTTATATACGCATGTAAGTTAGCCAAAGCTCTTTTATACACATTTTCTCATTTGATCTTCACAATAATCCCCATTTTATAGATGAAGAAACTGATGCTTGAAAATCCAAACTGCCATGGTAGCACACACTTTTAATTTATATATACTCTACCCAGGAACAATGGCTAAAAGAATAAAAATAATTCATGGCTCATGAGCCTCACAATATCTTGCCCAGGGTCTCTATGAGGGAAGAATGAGTCACTGATGGCTGCTCCTAAACTCAAACATGCTTTTCTGCAAACAAATGCCAAAAATCTGCTCTAGGAGTAATGACGATGTTCTGAAATTGATCATGGGTTTATATGTACAACTATGTGATGATACTGTGAGTCAGTGATTATATACTTCAAATGATTTGTATGGTGCATGAATATAACTAAAAAAAATGCATTTAAAATCAAAGAAAAAAATCAGCCCTAGGAAGGTTGCTTCTAATGAAATTCAGAAAGATGAATACTCAAGTCTTTCAACCACTTACTGCAGATATTTAAAGAGTAGAGCTTAAATTCCGCTTTCCAGTGTGGTTGTGTGGCTGAGATGTGTAGAGGAAGTGAGCAGAAGAAGTAATTTTCATCTCAAAGATGATGATGTTCACATTTCAATAAAGTTAACCATAACTCAAAACTAAAACTTTTTTGCAAAATTTTCTGGGGAAACCTCTTGTTTGCTTCATTGTTTCAGTTCACTTTTTAAACAGAATACTGAGTTGCAGGCAGGGATACTGTATTTTATTTCATTCTTCCCAAGATTTCCTCATTATTTAAATTTCCACTTTCATACAGCCATCAAAAAAGCCAGCAAGGTCTTCGTAATTCTATTTTTGCCCACTTTGTATCCATCCTCCACAATTTCCTCCCTTCCCTTAGTAAGAGAGTGTAGTCCAAGTAGCTAATGGATTGGCAAAGGAACATAGAAATGGCATTCTCAAACACTGTTGATAAGAATTTAAATGAAGAGGCAATTAAAGAGAAATTGTTCGTGCCCTTTGACCTAAATTCTACTCCTAGAAATGTATCCTACAAAAATACTCCCATGAGTTCATTACAAAAGGATGTAAACACAAATGTTCACTACAATCCAACAGCCATTAAGATTGGTAAATTAAAGCAATATGCAAAACATGGAGAAAATCTCAAAAGGTATTAAATGAATGCTGCAAAATAATATGTATTACTATACTATTAGTAGTATATATATATAGAAAAAATGACAGTAAGAATACACACCAAGCTCTCAACAGTTGATTATCTTTGTGGGGTGGAATTAAGGGTGACGTTAATATGTAGTTCATTGTGTATTTCAGTAACGAATTCTGATTACTCTTATTGTATTTCAAGAACCAAAAAAATTTAAGATATTTATTGACGTGCTACTAGAAGGAAACAATACCTGAGGTGGGGCAGAGTCCCACCTCTTCTGACCAGTCTTGTCCTTTTCACTTTGAAAACAGCTACTGCTCCACCTGCAATGCTACTAGTAGTATTAGCAAGGGTAGAAAGCCAGCTATAGAAGTTTGAACTCCCATACAATGATAGAATCTGTTTTGAAAGAACATAAAAGATAATTTACAATATTCCTGACAAATAGTATTCCAGTTCATTGGATGACTAAATATTTGCAGAGACCAAGAAAAGCATTATCTTCTGAGGCAGCCCTTGATTCTGTGAACTTTGCTGGAACATTCCTGAAGACCACATTGAGGAAAGACAGCTGATCTATACACTAACATCCATAATATGCTTTGCAAAATGCACAAAATCATTATCACAACAATAAATAACACTGGAACTTATTATCTAATGGGCAACTCCCATTAGAACTTCCCCAATTGTCCCTCAAATGTCCTTTCTAGTCTTTTTTTTTCTTTACATCGGCGATACAATCAAGGACCTTAGGTTGCATTTGGCTGCCATCTCTTTAGACTCCTTTCCTCTAGATCACTTCTCATACCTTTTGTTTTGTCTTTTGTGACATTGACATTTTATAATATCACAAGCCAGCTGTTTTGCAGTATGTTCCACAATCTGGATTTGTCTGATTGTTTCCTCATAATGAAATTCAGATTAAACATTGCTGGCAAAAATGGACTTCGATAATGTTACGTATTTCTCAAACATCAGGTTGTCTTGTTATTGCACTAAATTATCTTTTCCCTCATTTTGTCTCTGTGGGAACTAAGTAAGCCATTACCCAATAAATATAATATTATAAAAACAATAAATGAAGATAACGTGAAGAACATCTACCATGAGCACCAGATATACTAAGCATAATGCCAGCATTAAAATACATTTTGTCACCTAAACCTCAGAACAATCCCGCAAAGAAACAGAGGTTCAAAGAAGTTAAATAACTTGCCCAAGGACATGCATTTAGCAATAGAACATATATACACTTTACTGAGAAAATGTGTGCATGCATATATGAACTTGAGTGAGAGTGTTTGTGTGCAAGTGCACACACAAAATTTAGTATATGATCTCAGGGTTCATTGACTCCCTGAGGAAATTCCTGGGACAAGTTAAAAAACCCTTACCTTAAGCTAATCTTGAGAATGCCTACCTACTTTTCAAGGGTTGAGTACCTATGGAGAAGAAACTGAAGATAAATTATCTGTGATCCATATAGAATTCCTCCATATTGGGAAATGTTTTTTGGAGACGGACCACATTTCTACAATAGCGAAGAAAATAATAATTTAGAGCAACTGTTCTCTAAATTATTATAACATTCTGGTGTTTTGTTGGTTTGGTTTATTTTACTACTCAGCAACAAAATGAGAAAAATGAAAGTGGAGAGTTTTTCATAAAGCCAAATATATGTGTTAATTCTAAAAGTATGCTCTTCCTATGATTTTTTTTTATATTAAATGTACTTTATTTCATGAGATGAAAGTGAAGGGAGACATTTTTTTCAAATATACTTAGTTTTGAAAAATAAGCACTGTCAAAATCTTACCCAAATTTATTTTACTTTTACAATCTTACTTGTCTACAAAATCTAAACGTCTGAGAACCATTGATTTAGGAACACTATACTATTAGAATGATTTGAGGGAAACGTATTTGAATACAGGAAGCTCGCCCATAAAGAAACCAGACCTGAAATGTTTGTGAATTTCCCTAAAAGTAAACCACAAAACATCTCACAGGCTAAGAAAGACATGCTAATAGATTTGTTGAAAGTATTTGACATTTGATATCTGCATTACTAATTGCCCTCTTCCAACGTGTTGTGTTTTTTAATTAGTTAGTTCACTCAGTGGACAAACATTCACAGAGTGCCTAATTCATGCAAGGTACCAGGAAGAATCTGGCGAGCTCTTTCTGGCCATCATGTCTCAGGTCAAAGGTAGCCTGACATTTTGTGCACCTCTTGTGGGACCTCTCTCACACCCATCACCACTTACCGAGAAAAATCGATAACTCTCTTAGGTTGTACTCTCCTAGCACTGAGTACATATTTCTCAGAATATGACTCAAATTCCTCCATAACAGACACTCTTATTCAATGTTATATCCCTAGTACAATGCCTACCATCTAGATGGAATCAGTAAAAATTTGTAGTATAAATACATTTTACAGATGAGGAAACTAAAGCTCAGAAAAAAATGTCATGTGAGTCCAATATCATATAGCTTCATAAGTAAGTAGTGCCTAGTCTTATAAAGCCCATCCAGAGCTCTCTTCTACTTCATCATGCCACATCCTACACATCAGTAAAAAAAGTGAGGGAAAGGTCTTTTTAAGTTTTCCATGCCTGCAATAAGCAAATAAATCTGGTCCCCATCCAATATTCCCTTTTTTCTGTAAATAGCAAAACTAGTTGCTCAATCCAAAACTGAAATCATTCCTGACCCTCACATACAATCAACAAATTTTAGCAGTTATAATTTTCTAATTTAGTGCTTTTCTTATCCCTTCTCTCCAAGTCCTCTGCTACCACGCTAGATGTAAGCCACCATCATTCCTCACCTTTACTACAACAATGACTTGCTATTTGGTCTCTACCCATTCACTTTGGTCAATCCCCTCCTTCAATCCCTTCACTCAACAGCCAGGGTGATGTTTTTAATATCTATCTAAATAAGTCATTCCTCTAGCTAATTAAAATCCTTTAATAGGTTCTCATTGCCCTTAGGACAAACACCAAATTCAACTTCAGCTTGGAAAGTTGTCCACCCCTAGCCTCTACCACCTCCCTCTCGAGCCTCATTCTTATTTACTCTCCCTTTGCTCTTCTTCTTCTGCATGTTGACTACCCTCTTTCCAAATCCTCATACTTACACTCTTCCCTTTGACCTTCGAACATGCAGCAACCTCTGCCTGAAACCCACATTCTCTTCCTCAAACCACCCTCTCCCCAATCCCCATTACTATCCTGAATTTCTCCCACTCACTCTTAAGTTAAATTTTACTTCCTACAGGAGACCTCCACTGATTGCCTCACAGAAGGGGGTAGCCACATGTTAGGCATTTCCAGTTCATCTTGTAGTAGCATCCCCTTTTGGAAGTAGCATCGATCACACTTGTAATGACTTCCTCAATGACTGTCTTCCCTACTAGGATTTAAGCTCCATAAGGGTAAGTAAAGTGTTTGTCTTCTGTCTTTTCACTAATGCAACCATAGTGCTTAGCATATAGTAGATGCTCAATTAATATTTTGGTGTGTGTGTGTGTGAAAATGATAGGTTGGGGCCAATTATAGATGGCTATAACATCAGGTCAAGTAAACAAAGGGGAAAGGATCATTATCCCTTTGCAGATACATAAGAGGCAGAAAGAAATACATGGTTCCTGGATCACAGAGACAGTAGTGACAGTGGCAAATCTACCCCTCCAATTCAGCTCATATCCCTTCCCTAAAACTCTAAAAAGCCTGGATGGGTGAAGGAACATTTCAGAAGAAGGAAACAGAAATGAAAAGGTCGTGAGAGTGAGATCTAGGATAACACCTTCAAGTTATGCCTGTCACACCAGTTGCCTCCAGATGGACAGCAGTTAGATTTTCTACACCTATAGAAGCCCTGCTATTAAACAAACAAACATCACCACCACACCACTCAACTTCTCCTTAAGAGAGGGGTATAAAATAACAAACTTCTTTCCTCTAAAGAAGAAACAACAGGAGAAAAAGCTGTTTCCTCACCCCCATCACCACCACCACCAAATATCTTCAAAAAACAAATGGGTAGTTTGAACACCTGGCTTTCTTCTCAACATTCAACAGGGAAACGGAAGGGAAGGGAAAAGACAGCTTCTCACCAATCACTAGAGCATACATAAGGGGAAAAAAGTATTAAATGAAGCAGAAGCCATTTGAAAACGACTTCCTCTATGGGATTATGAGAACATTTATTGTAAAACATTTAAAAACCTTGTTGACGCATTGGCAATTCTTAATACAGGTGCCAGTAAAAAGAAAAGTATTATGAACTCAATTGCAACATTTCACTATCCACATGCTGCTGGGGCCAAATTATGTCTGTCAAAGAAACCATAAAGCAAGACAAGGGGTCCTGCCATCCTGCCAAGAAGCAACTGCAAGAAAAGGAAAAGGCAAATCCCTTCACAGAAGACTGTTGAATAAATATTCATAAGGTTTACAGCTACCCTGGAGTTCTTGGGTGAGGTAGTAGAGAAGGGGCGGGCAGGGTATTCAGAGTTTGGAAAGAGATTCAGAGAAAGAGATGCGATATACTGATAATAAGGGGGAGATCTTGAAACAGAGAAGAAAAAGTAGGACTTGCAAATGAAGAGACAGGGAAAGAAAGTGAAAGAATTTCAAGAGACATAGAGGAGTAGGGAAAGGACGGTAAACAGAAGGACAGAATAGCCAGAAGCCAGAGGAGCAGAGAGTGGAGCAAGAGAAACAAGCAGGGAGAGGCAAAGGCAGACAGTCGATCTTTTCCCAAATCCAAAAGCTGCTCACTCCATCCCAATAAATCACCCTAAGATGAAGCCCATACAATAGATTTGCATTCAGTAAAAAGTAGCATTTAACCAAGTATCACTCATCTTCTACTCTAGATCCTAAGGGTCTGAATTACAAAATCGGTTCAGTAGCAAAAGACAGCAGTAAATGATTCTCTTCCCCCTTGTGCCATCATGCCTGACTCCAATAAGAAAAAGCCTGGCATTTTAGTGTTAAGCATAAAATACTCTGGCTTTTCTCCTTTCTTTGACATTCCAAAAGGGGGTGTGGTTGACCCCAGGTCCATTCATTTCCAAGGTTGTAGATCTCTCAACTAAGACTGGACCCATCTGATCTAGAGCCAGCCAGCTGTTAATCTCAAAGTAACATTTACTGCACTAATCATCCCTGTAACTCTCACAGGAGAAGAGCCAATATCACACACGTCAGAATGCCTTCTGTCCTGTTAAATCTGTCAGTTCATAAAACAAAACAAAACAAAAACAAAAATACTACTATATTCTTTGGTTTGCCTCACTAGGGTCACTTTCCCACGAGTATCTTTTAGTAATGGCAAATGAAGGTTAACAGCGCTTCTAACTTTCCCTTTCCCTACAAGTTAAAATCAGCTGGGTTTTCTTAATTGATCTCTTCTCCAAACCGTTACTACTCACTGGTAACTCTGCCTCAGGAAACGGCAGCTCATTATGGTACCACTGTCAGTTGCAAGGAGCCTATTACAATGTAATTTAAAACACTCACACAAGCACAAATCTGTCGACTCCACTCCCAAACAATCCTGAAATTCTGCAGCCAGGAGAACGGGAAACACTTAACAAAATGCTGCCTCAAGCAGACTAAAAGGATCTTCCTCAGACACGTGAAATGTTTCTGACGGCCAGGGAGTGCACCATTAAAGGACACTGTCACCTCAAATCAGCAGAAAAGGCGAGACAAACACACATACACACAGACATCAAATAAAGCTCACAAAACTTAATCTACTCAGAAGAAGCACGCTCATCTTCAAAAAATAGTGTGTGTTCGCCCAGGCGACATATTAAATGTTCCAAAGTAGTGCGACTACATTAAATCACTGTCTCCATTTCTCCTCACGCATCATTCCTTCCCACTCAAACATCAGCACTCGGGCTGTGTGTGACAGGACTGCAGCCCCCCACCTCTGCCTTCCTTTGATTTTTCCAAGAGCGCTTCCTAACATCCTTCCCAGCATAGCCCCCTCTCCCAGCCTCAAAAAGGCTGAGAGGAGTTGCGACTAGGGAATTGGCAGGCACCAGTACTCTGGCGGGGGAAGACTGCTGGAGTTTTTCTTTGCAGTGACCCAAATTGCTCAGAGCTTTTCCGTCGGCAGCGCCTGAGAGCACATCCCCAATACGCCCCCACCCCCACCTTCCCAAAGAAAGCCTTGAGAACTAAGCGGGAGGAATAACTTGATAGAACCATTTTAATAAATCACTTCAACTCACCTGGTTTGGGATTTTTCTCCCCACCCCAGGCATAAACAGAAATGATGTGCGAATGAGTCACGCACGCCAGGGAAGGTGCTGCGATGCCCTAGATCCAAGGGCTGGACTCAGTCCCTGCCCTGGTACTGCTGCTACTCTTAGCTCAGCTGGAGCGAGCGCAATTGCAAGCCCAGCAGCAACGGGGGGGTGGGGTGGGGGGTGGATAGACCGTAGCACAATGAATGCAGTGGGGTTTTTGCAATGACATCATCTCTCTGGTCAAAAGGCCCCAATAGCCATGCTCAGGAACGGTGCATTCTGGGATTTGTAGTCTTCATAGGTCATAGCGGGACACCGAAGCTATTGCCGGAACTACAAGGCCCAAAATGCACCAAGGTCGGACACGCCCACAGCGGGCAAAGGCAGAGCTGTGGTATCAGCCGCCATGTTGGGAGCGCTGAGGCGATTCAGCGCTATCTGTCTGAGGCTTGCAGGAGCGCTGGAGCCGAGTGGTGGTACACTGAGGACGGTGAGGTGAAGGACTAGCTGATTGGAGCTTATCCGTCATGAATCTGGGAGCTGGGAATGGCGACCTCTTTGGACACTGTTGTAGAGCGCGTCCGGCTGGAGGCGACATCATAGCCTCTAGTTTAGAGTGTGCCTCGGCCTCAGGGTTCGTTTGGGGTTGCAGAGGGCCCTGTACATTTTGCTCCCTTTTCTAACTAAGGGTGTAAAGGATTCGATTTACTTCTGGGCTCAGAGTATTACTTTGACTGGCTAACAAGACAGTTGGAACGCATGATGTCTTCGTTGGGATGCGAGGATCCCGCGCGGAGACCCTTTCGCTTTTCGTCCTAGTGCACGCTTCCCCCTCCTTTCTTCCCCCACGGAGTCGGCGTGTCCTCCCCCACATTTATATTTGTCTTCATGTCATTTATTCTTTCCTATCTGCCCCTCCCTAAAACTTCAGATCCTCTCTGTGGTGTTTCACATAGGAATGATGTGCAGTTGGGTCCAAAAATCTATGTTGGAAGGTAACCAAGCTGAAAAGGGACGGCCCTTTGGCCGGGCAAATAAGAAAAGGAAGGGCCTACAGGAATAACACACCCGGTTTAAAACGGCATCCTCATACCTGCTGGCGAAAGCAGTGAGGTGCATAGTAAAGGGATATTCTTGATGATGGTATTGAATTTATGGCACTCCATAAATTCGGTTGCCTTTAAACACTGATTTTTTTTTTTTAACTAACTGAAAGAAAAGTTCCTACTGGTCTTTATTTTACCCAGTATTTCGAATGAACTGTATTTTTTTTCCAGTTGTGTTACTAATGCAAGGATGTGTGTTTGTTCTTTTTCAGAGTCTGTCTGCACTATGGAAAGATGGGAAATTTCCTCCTCAGTGTTGTTTGAAGGGTTAAAAATGTGATATTCTTTTGGGCTGTTCTTCCTTGTGCCACCGCCCCCCACCCCACCAACCCTTTTGCACATTATTCGGAGAACAAAATTAGTAACTAGTTACTTTAGGTCAGTGAAGGCATACATTTCAACTCTGTTAGGAGCTAATAAAATTGCAATGATAAACGGATCCTCATATCAAAGACTAGACCGATTTTTTTTTTTTTTTTTTTTTTTTTTTAACACGGGCAGGCACTGGAAATAGAACTCGGATCTCTGGCATGACAGGTGAGAACTCTACCTGCTGAACCACTGTGGCCTGCCCTAGACTGATTGATTTTTAAAAACCAAAACGTGGTAGATGCCTTCCAGATGAATGCAGATGGTAACAAAAACAGTTTTAGGAAGAATGTTCTTACATGTAATATTTCTGGGAACAGATCAAGAAACAAGTGGTTTTATTTCGTTTTAAAGCAAAGTAGTGTGTATTGTTGTCATTTATCAATGCTTACAACAATGTAAAGTCTCAAATATTTCTGTTATCTGAAAACACTTTGCAAGTGATGTTGGTAAGTATTGGAAAAGGAATAAATGTTTACCGTTTTCTTCCTAACCTTTGATTTTAAAATTAAGTTTTAAGTTTAAGAGAGAAAATAGACTCCACTATTTTACATTTTGCCTTAGTTTCAAATTATCTTTGCAGGATTGTTCTTATGACTTATATTATATAAATTTAGCATGAACCTTATTCATTTTATTTTTCTTTATAGAAGCAATTACCTTAGTTTGAGTTACAATGGAAGAAATTGTAGGGAAAAAAAGAACAACAGATTGCTCAGAAATCATGTGTGAGAAATAAGACCTATATGATGTAATTTTCCATAATTGATCCTATGTTTGGACAATTTGAAGTTTCTAACCTTATAACCAATGAACATTTAACCATAAGGAAATGAAACATGTATTTAATGTCTTAAAATTGAAGACTCCATGACTTAACCTTTACCTTTTAGAAAAAAAACTGCACTATTCTTTAGTACTTTCATTTGCAAAATTAATATATTTGAGGAGTTGGTGATGCCAGCTTCTGAGAGAATAACTTCAGTTTCCCAAAGAAAAGTTAGGAAAACTTTGTTAAAGTAGAGCTAGGAATGCCTTAGGGTAATAAAGTAACTAGCATTCTTTGATCTCTCCAAAGAGAATTAGGACATTGATTTGTGGTATACATATAGGTAACTCATTAAAGAGTATTGAACCAGTTACTGTTAGAGCAGGGGTAAGCATCAGAATCACCTTGTAGGACTCTAAAAATATATAGCTGTTGCATACCCCATCCCTGTTGAATTATTCTCCAAGGTTGAAGCTAGATATATTGTGTATTTTTAAAACTCTACGGGTAAGTCTGTAGGGGTTGGGTGGAGTAGTCCTCTATACCTTACATTTGTGTTTTTGTGATGTGTCATACTAGTGATAACAAAAGTTTTGGCAGAGATTTTAGGTTTTTATTGTATACTGCTTATTTAATATAGTTTCTCTACCAAATTCACATATACATACTCTATATTACTAAATATACCCGTGAATGAACTTTGGAAACAACTGAGGAATTCACCTGGAGATCAATTTACATGTGGCAGTTGAAGTAAGGGGATCCATTTTAGCCTTAAAAATAAAATATCCTGACACACCTGAATTTCTTCAGTGATGGTTTAGCCTAATACTAAGAAAACCTGATGATAAGAGACTCTTAACCAGTAATAGTTCCATGCCATGATAAAATTATGATAAAGCTAGTCAGGTATTTAAAATAAATTGAAGTCTCTAGGAAGTGGCAACAACGTATTTTATTTTTTAGAATTCTGAGAATAATTTCTCTTTCTAACTTAGCTTCTCCATGAGAGAATTTTTATATTTCCTCAAGACCTTTGTCAAATCTTATCTTTAATAGCTTTTTTTGCCCTAAATCATATACTTTTTTCATTTTTTATTGAAATATAATTGGTAAGAATAAACTGCACATTTTAAAATATACGATTTGATAGGTTCTGACACATAAATCTGTGAAACCACCACCACAGTCAAGATGATGAGCATACCCAAAAGTTTCCTCATGCCCCATTACAATTTCCCCCCCCAGTTCATCACTCTCTGCCTCCTGCTCCACCTGATAAATCATATACTTTAAAACTCTTATTTTTAATATTTTCAGTACTATGACAAACTTTCCATTGTTTCTCTTTGCTCTTTAAATTTTTTTGTCATGATCCTCTGAAGATTTTATTTTTTGTATAACAAATTCACTTCACATTATGATATATTTGTTTTTTTAATGCAGTACACTTTAAGCATGCTTTATAATTTAGTAATGTTTCAATCAGGAAATTAACGTTTCTCTGATAGAGGAACTTAAGATCTTTAAACAAGTGCCTGTTGAGTTTCAGCTTCGGATACTTCAGATTTCACTTTTCAAAATGGTTTCATACCAGTATTTACTCTTCAAAGATCCTCTTTACAGATAAGGAACTTATATTAGTGTGCAGTCAGGTAAGTCTTTTCCTTTTTCTGTCAAGTACACCATCATATACTCTTGGTAACATTACCTCTTCTGAAGTGTAACTACAGCTGTATAAAGTATTTTTCAGGCATAGCAATAATTCTGAAGTGAATCAAGAACTGAAAACCATGGGTCTATTCTATTATTACAAATGTAGGTGGTATTCTCTGGGTGGTCAATACGCTAGGTCTAAATTCCTATAGACCTGCTTATCTATGGTCATTTGTTCAGTTACTGAATAAATGTTATTTTTACCAGTTCTATAATAAAGTTGAGATTTACTCTGTTTATGGAGGCTTAATAGCACTATAGAAAATGAGTAGAATTTAGTGGTTTGAGAGCCACTGGGTTCAGTACTAATGACTGATTAACAATCATACATTTTGCTCTGTGGGTCCTTGTTGCCAAACTATCCCAAGTTAAAAAGTCCTAAATGTAAATGCAAACCCTTTGAATGGCTTCTTTTGAAGACAGCCTCCTTAGAAAAAGAGGGGCTTAATGCAGTTTAGATTTCAAAAAAATTCTAGTTTTGTCCTTCTGCTACTAACTGGCTATAGTCAAATCATTTTGCAGCTCTGCATCAGTCATCTTTTAGAAAAATGAGGTCTGTTGTACTAGAGTTCCTTTTAGCTTTAAATTCTTTGACAGTTACTAAATTTGTGTGAGGTCTTTACATTCGAGTCCTATAACATTAAATTCATACCTGAAGAATGGGAGAACAAGACCTAAGACAGCAGGCATTTGAAGTTCAAACACTTCCTATCTCACTTTACACGAAGTCCTTCCAAGATAGTAGGCAAAGATTGATTTCTAAGTTTAAAAAAAATAGTTCAAGAGTAGCTGAAGCATTCACAGGCAAGGAATACCTCAGAAGTGCTTTTTCAACAAATAATTTTAAAGTTTTAAATTATTAAGTTAAATTTGATCGATCCCCACTGAAATACAGTTCACTGGTTAATGGGCAATCAACCTAAAACAAAGAATGTAACATTCCTGTTATGAGGAGTTATTGAGAGTGCTTGGAATAGCTGGAAGGCAAAAAATTTGCATAACGAGAAGGATTTTTGCCTGTGTACCTGTGTAGCTTCAAAAACCCCTTAGGTGATTCTTTGAATCAGGCCCTAACTTCACTGAGAATCACTGTAGTTTATACCCTAAAAGGAAATACTGATGTTCCAAATTATGGAAAATATTAGAATTGTTTCATTCCTCAAAAATTTTACAATAATGCTTTTATATTCTAAGCTATGAACTTTGAGAAAATAGCTATCTGCCTTTCATTGGCCCTCTTCTAAAATAGAATCAATTTTCTTACCTGTCTCAAAAATGAAGTGCCAGCAATCCAAAGGTGATGTAGACCCAACAGTTGTACTGTAAATTGCTCTAGCCTAATCACAGATTTGAGACAGTAAGCAAACAAGTGGAAAAATAGACATTTTACAAAAAACAATACTTTTCAAACTTCACCTTAGGTTAGGCTAAATGCATTAGACAGTACACATTTTGGTAAGTGAACAAAGATGAGCAGGCCGTGTGGAGTTCAGCAGGTGAAGTTTCTGTAGGGAAGATCTTTAATTCACTTGGACAGCAAGAGGAAACATAATTCTTCATATTTTAAACATTTTTACTTTGAGTTGACAATATATAGGAAACTAAAGTATTTTCTAGTGTTGGTTATTTGACCAACTTACGTTTGTTGTAGTTATTTCAGCCACTTACATTAATTTACTATGAATGCAATAAATATTCCAAGGACAGAATTTAAAAGCCAAATGTACAGTTCCTTCTAAAGCTAAGTATAGAATTGCCATATGACCCAACAATCTCACTGCTTGGTATATACTCAAAATAATTGAAAGCAGGATCTGAAGCAGATATTTGCACATCGATATTCACAGCAGCTTGATTCACAATTGCCAAAAGATCGAAACAACCTGATGAATGCATAAATGAAATGTGGTATATACATACAATGGAATATTTGGCATTGAAAAGGAATGAATTTCTGATTCATGTGACAACATGAATGAACCTGGAAGCATCACATTGACTGAAATAAGACAGGAAAGGACAAATTTATTGTACAATCTCACTGATATGAAATAAGTAGAATAAGCAAACTCATAGTCAGAATCTACGATATAGTTTACTAAGGGCTCGGTTGGGGTTGATTAATGGGGAGTTAATGCTTAAATTGTACAGAATTTCTATTTGGGTTGATTGTAAAGTTTTAGTAATGGATGGTGGTGATGGTAGCACAGAACTGTAATTAAGAGCACTGAATTATATATGTAAAGAGGTTAAAAGGAGATTTTGGGTCATACGTATGTTACTTGAATAAAAATTAAAAGAAAAAGCAGGACTGTATAACACATGCACACTATAATAAATAATTGACTATAATTAATATTATAATTATAAAAGTCTTTCATGAATTATAACAAATTTACCATACTAATGCAAGGAGTTAATAGGGTTATATATGAGAACTCTGCATTTTATATGTCCGAGGC
Organism: Tamandua tetradactyla; assembly: GCF_023851605.1. Taxonomy (NCBI): domain Eukaryota; kingdom Metazoa; phylum Chordata; class Mammalia; order Pilosa; family Myrmecophagidae; genus Tamandua; species Tamandua tetradactyla. The sequence goes on along the minus strand of NC_135334.1, from coordinate 61,585,933 downwards.
ATGATAATTCTGTAAGCCTAACTTTAAAAAAGCTACAATAAAAAAAGAAAGTGGAAAGACATCCTAGAGAATGAGAGAATATTTGTAAATCATGTATCTAATAAGAGACTTGTATCTAAAGTATATAATGAACCCTTATAAATTTAGCAATAAAAATGCAATAACTCAAAAAAAGAAAGCCAAATGTGCAAAGTTAATGAGAAACTAGAAAAGTCAGTCCTTTATTGTACAATTTTATTTCTCAAATTTTTACAGGTCGGAATAAGGAAGCACTAGAAAATTCCTTTGCCAGAATAGGTATATGAAGGTGAACTTGCTCATGAACATAGCCGTTTAAGGAAATTCAAACTGCAAAGATGCCCATTTGAAAACTATTTAAAGTAGGTACATATTCAGAATTCTTAATTTGATAAGAAATCTTTCAGAATGCTATCTGTACATGACTTGCTATAAAGGTCAGGCCTCTGAATTTATCTTAAGACCTCTTAAGGAGTGTTCATCAAAGTCTTCACACCTAATCCCTGATTTGATGAATTTAGTCGATAGGTGCTTATTAAATTGAATAGCATTATTAAATTGAACAGACTTTTAACTACTCAACTACCAAAAAATTTAGTAACTTTAATCCTTAACATTATCTAAATGATACATTTTTTAAAACTTTGAGCCAAAATGAAGTTCGGTTTTTCTTCCCTATCTTCCCCCACCAAATGTTTAACCATTACTCTAGTAAAATTTACAGTTTCTATAGCAGTTCCCATCAAATTGGACAGTGTTTATTCTCAGCTCAGTGTTGGTATTTATAAAGCCATATTCTTATAAATGTTTTATATACATGATAGAAAAAATAGAGAAAAACTTTTTAAAAATATGCTGCAGTAAAAATTGCTGAAAAATTGTTTTTGCCTTCAAGTGATAATATATAGAAGTATATTATTGCAAATAATATAGATGTAGTATAACACTTGCATTACAGTTGTAATACTGCAATAGGTTACTTGAGTATGAAATGATGTTTATTGGTCACAGGCTATTTGAACGGAATAATTTACTAATACTTAGTGTGGTAGCAAGTTGAGATTGTAGTAAAAGTGTTTACATTTATTCTCTTTTTGCATTTACTTGACAGTCAGTGCAAGAATCTCCGTTACAACCCTTTACAAATCTGTGTATATTTAATGTTGGACATTGTGCCTCTTTCTTAAGTTTCAATCCCATGACTAGTCCACATTCAGTATTGATGTTTGTATGTCTTCCTGAAATTGTTTGTTTTCTATGTTTGCTTCTCCTGAGACAATTTATGAGGAATTTTTGCTTTTCACCTGGTAGTGTATTTCCCTGAAAATGGGTAGCTGGATTTTCTCATTTTACAAATAATTTCACTCTCTGCTGTCATCTTTCTCATTCTTAAGTCCTGTTTGGCATTTGTTAGATTTCTGGATTATTAGTATGGAAAATCTAAAAATTAATGGAGTGATGATGGGAAGTCAGATTTCAGGGATTTGAGGAGTGAGTGAGTGGGAGGTAGAGTAATCAGTGGAACTGAATATGGATAACTTATTTCAAGAACTTGAGCTGTGAAGAAATGCGTAGTAAAGCGCATGTGGAATTGAAAGAGGGTTTATTTAAAATGAGAGTAGAGTTGTGATTCTATATAAGTCTCTCCACCTAGAGGCTAAAATCACATTCTACTTTAGGGCAAAATGTAATCTAGGTACTAAATTTGATAATTTCCTAGAGAAATCTGAGGACGCTTAAAATTCAACCCTGTGTGTGTTGGGAATGTTTGTTTCTTGTAATTTTTTTTAATTAATAAAAAAATTAAAAATAATAATAAAATAAAAAATTCAACTCTGTGCTGAAATCAGGCAGAGGGTAGAGCAGAAGAGCTCTAAACTACTTTTGCCATTTTTCCTACATGATACTCTGCTTTTCATTTGATTATTGTTCTTTCCATATTTCCCAGTTTTCAGATCTTTTCAGGTCTTTCATGGCTACCAATTTAACCAAGCATGTATTCCAGCAATAGTACATTTTGGTGATCCTATTCCAAGACAGCATAGCAATGACCAAGAGCTTCAGCTTTTGGGAAATCATTTGCTCCTAAAAAATGGAAGTTTGCTCTTTACAACTCTTTGTAGCCAAACCTACCTGGAATCCTTGAAACCACTATTTGAGCAATATGTTGGTACTCCGTTGAACCAAGTTAGACTTGGTTTTTCTTGCCTAGCTCTGTTTATCAATATACGTACTTAGAGGAGGAGAAATTTGAGATAGTTGAATTCATCAGATAACTTCTGTGAGGAAGGTATGATTGAAAATAAAATACAGAGCTGTAGATAAGGAGAGAAAAGCAACTAACACCTTAGAGCAACAAAGTCCTCCAAAAGTGGGAAATCCAATTGTGACACAGTTATGTGTTAACTTTTACAATACTTACAGTCATTCTCATCTCATTGCCTAGTAACTTAACTCTCTCCCTAGAGATTTAACTGGCAGAATAAATACAAAGAAGGGAGCAGCTAAGATATAAGGGTTCAACTAAAAAAATATATCAAAGAAAATTGATTATTAGTAGGTCCTGTCACTATAACCCTGTATATCCAAATGTGATTTAATTTGCTTTTATGAGAGACACCAGAAGGAATAAACTTCCAAGGCTAGACAAAATAGCTGCCAGGTAAATTGTTCTCTACTGTTTAAGTTAACATCTTTCGAACAGCGTGCATAGTACAAGACCCAGTACAGAGTGACTCCCCAAATCTCAAAAGTTTAGTCTAGTCCCATGAAACATAAATACACTGAGAACATCAAGTATAGGGCAAACAGCCTTATAAGTAGCATTCCAGCAGGAAAAGAAGAGAACTAGGCTCTGCCTCTGGACTTGTCCACCAGCATCTAGCTGGTCCTTTCCTGGGTATCAGACGTGGGCTGCTGGGCTCTCAACTCCTTGTATTCAATAACTTTCTCTCCAGTAGCTTCTTTTGTTTGTTTCAGAAAGAATCATGTTTAAAAAATAAATCAAAACAAAAAGGATAAATGTTTAATCACTGAACAGAACTTAATACGGTTGATATTTGGGTATCTAATTGTCCAGTTTTTTCTAGGCATACTGATACTTTTTAAACTATTTTAAATTCCAGAAATGAAGTTATTCTCTACCCATTACTTTGTAATAGCCAGTATATTTGGCAACTTGTTTATTTTCTCATATTAAATAATTATGTTAATTTGCTATTTATAAAAAAAAAAGTTTAGAAAAAGCCTGATTTTATGTCCAGGTTGGTACCTGTTCCTAGCAAATATAAGATTCTAGCATTCGCCTAACATTTCAACTGTATGGGGGAATTTTAATGTTGTTAATATTATTATCTTAGTACTTGCTCAGTAGTCTAAGATAAGGAATAAACTTCATATAGACTGTTCATTTATGTGCCTGAACCTTACTTTACTTTTCAGTAATAGTTATCTAGGGTATAGTCCACTTAAAACACATTCAACAATTAGCAGGTAACTGGAAAGTAGTTCCTCTGATGACACCAGCAAGTATATAGCTGTTAAAATATTTGTGTTTTAGTTGAGGTCAAAAAGAGAACTGCAGCTTATCTGCCACACTGTATTTGTTTATACTATTATATATAATGATGGATAAATCCATTTAAGATCACCATGTGATCATGGAAGCTTTAGTAATAGAAAGATGTGAGTTTGAATCTCCACCATTGCATGACTTTGGTATATTCACCATACTGGAATGTTTAATCTATAAAAACAATATGTACCTACTTCATTGAGTTGTCCTAAAAATTAAGGAAATATATAGAAAATGTTTAACAATAAGCACCCGAAAAGCAAAGTAATATAGTGGCTTAGAATATAGACTCTGGAACCAGACAGCCTAGGTTGAGATAACGTTTCTGCCTATTACTGTGTTGACTTTATTAGCAAGTTATTTAACTATGCCTCAGCTTTGTCTGTGAACTCTTTCTCGTGGAGTTGCAATAAGGCTTTAATGAACATGTAGAATGCAATTACATGTGAGAGCACATTTATTTGAGTCAAGAAAAGTTTTTGCACTACTCACTATAGATTGAGATTCACTAAGAAGTAAATGCATATATTCTCTTTAAAGACTAAATATTTTGTTTTATAATGACGAGTATCATTTTCTCTATCTTAGAGGTTATATAACTTTTATAACAGTTGTAACTGTTAAAATAGAGTAATGTGTGTGTTTATATATACACATGATATGCAGTTAACTGAAAAATATTATCACTGACAATTTGAAGATTGAGATAACGAAAGGATTGCAAAAGTATTATAAAAACCGTTTGCATGGTTTGGTCTGCGAATACCTGAACTGAGTTCAAGCTGTATGGCTTGCTTGAAGAATGTTAGAGCTGTAAGAACTCCAAAAGCATAACTAAGTGGAAAGAATTGCTTTGGAAACAAGCCTGGCTTCTGGGTTCCTGCTCTGATAATAACTATGCTGTTAACTTAGGCAAATTTAATTTCTAAATGTTTCTTTATCTTTAAAATTGGTAGATTTTTGGTTCCCGACTTAGATACTGCTTAGAAATCTGAGTATGAGGTCTGGAAATCTGCATTTTTAATAAGCTCACCAAGTGATTAGTCCCCACCTAATTCACTCCCTAACTTTGGTTGAAAGCACTGAAGAAAAATAACTTGCTGAAATCAGACCTCTAAATATAGGGCCTCTCTTCTTTTTGAGTGTGTTTCTAACTCAGTATTCTTTCTATTGTACTCTAGTACTTATGTTTGCTACAGTACCAAGACAAGATCTCCCAATTTTTAAAATGTTCCAATGCGAACAAGATTGTGACTGTCACATGAATAATACCAGCCACATGAGTAAGTATTGCTTATATAGAAAGGTGTGATAAAATTCTTGCAGGGAAATGAAATTCAAATTACATGATCCATTCCATGTTCTCATCTAAAGCATTTGATAAAAAAAAAATTTTAAGAAGCAGCCCTTCAGTACTTTATTACAGACATCCTAAGTATCAGTATTTTGGGGGCAGAGTCTCAATCAGCTCTAAATCTCTTTCTTTCATTTGCAAGAAATTATTAAGTAATTATCAAGTACAAGGCCCTCTATATGATTATTCTTAACCTCTTTAGTGTCACAGACCCTTTTATCAATCTAGTGAAGTCTGTGGACCACTTTTCAAATAAAATGGTTTTAAATGCATTGGATTGTAAAAGAAATAACATTGAAACAGTTTTTTAAATTTTAACATTTTGATATAGTAATACGTGCTTAACTCATTGTTAACATCTAGCAGTGACTACTAACTTCTGTAATTTTAAGTAATGTAAATGATATTTCAAGTGATCTGCAACAACTGTAATGCATTATGAAAATGTCAGTTCAATTGTGGCACTGTCACAGATACTACTAAAACTACTGGCTTTATTGCCTACATTCACTTTATTAGAGGTTATTGAAAATATAGATATAATTTTTCTGCATCAGAATTCACAGATCCTCTGAATTTTATCCGTGAACCTCAGAGTAAGAACCCTGGTTCAACTTTTTAGTGATAGGATTTCTGTTGTTTTCACTATCTATCCATGGTCTGATTAAGATTTTTAGACCCAAGTACTGAAAAATTTGTGATGTCTTACCCCATATAATTCAAAGATACTAAATTCCATTTGTTTAATTTAGGATATGGGAGGTGGGGTTACTTTGCTGAATATAATTCAAAGATACTAAATTTCATTTGTTTAATTTAGGATATGGGAGGTGGGGTTACTTTGCTGATGTCTGAAAGTATGATGCAAGCTTGTCTAGATCCACTACACCTAACACCATACTGAGGGTTCAACATTAGTAAGACAAATTGAATATTTCCCATGAGGAGTTCATTATTCTAGAGAACATTAAGTCATCAAGGTACAATATAAGGTACTATAGTAGGGACTAAATGCTCTTTTTGCTCCATAATAAATGTACAAATGTGATCATTTTTTTGTAACCTGGAGAGTTAGCATCCTCAAAATGGTTCTGCTAGATTATAAACTAGGATTTATAAAGGATTTTTAAAGGATTTTTATCTACCTTTAAAAGGATTTTTATCTACCTTTAAAAGGATTTTTATCTACCTTTGCTTTGTGTATTGTATCTGATGTATTCCAAAAGCCTAGGCCACTAAACAAGGAACTGCTTCCTCTGTCTTCCTTTTAAGGGAAAAAAAAAAAGAAAAGAAAAAGGAGTGGGAGTGTCTCAGACCTGAGTATCTCAGTTATCTCTTTGCACAAAAGAGAACTACCATTTGGCTCAAGGCTACAAATGGGGTCTTTTCTCACATTTCCCAAAGAGACACAAGAACCATACAAAACAAACCAGGTGACAAAAATTCTCTTGGGCACATCTTTAAAAGTTTTTATTTAAAAATGGATCTTTTAAAGCTTTATAGATAAACTGTAGTTGATGCCGCCACAATAATTTTATTTGCTTTACCTTCACAGTGTAATCTAGCATTACTCATCAAGAAGAAAAACTTTAACATTATTTATAACTAATAGGGTTTTTTAATTACCCCATTTTCACACAGCTAGTTTGCTTGTTTACTTTTGCATGGGCAGGCACTGGGAATCAAACCCAGGTCTCCAGCATGGTAGGTGAGAGCTCTGCCTGCTGAGCCACCATGGTCCACCCAACACACAGTCAGCTTTGAAGGCAGTAATGCAGTTTAGACAAAAGCTTCATTGTTTAGATTAAGGAAATGCTAATAAAAGTAAAGAGTGACTAAGCCCTTTTGATCGACAAGAAAAGCATTAGACCAATGTCTCTTGAGTACAGTTAATGCATAATACAAATTATTTCAGTTCTGACTTGGAAGGATTTATGTTGATGATCATAACTTGAAGAGAGATAGATAATAGGTATTTGCCATGGCTATCTGTATCTTTGAGTAGAATGTAGGCATTCAAAAAAGGATCTCTTACCACTAGGGAAAGTGTACAATTCTACATTTATTTTAGGTGCATTATCTCTTTTCAAGATTATTGAAATTGCTTAATAACTGGGACCACTTCTTTCACTGTTTGCAAGTTAATATCTTAAAGAACAGCATTGATCATGTTACTCGCTTGAGAGAATGGCTCCCATGCGGGAGACCTGGGTTCGATTCCCAGGCCATGCACCCTCCCCCCAAAACAAACATACATGCAAAATGTGAACAAAATTCCCTATGATATGCATATTGTATATCTGCCTGTGTGTATATGTATAGATACAGAAATACATATATGTAGGGAGACACATTTGAGAAAAAGAATGGCCTTCCTATGCAAAGTTCTCATCAGCGCTATCAAAGCTTCCATGATTTGTGTCAAACTTTTTTTTTGATATATTTAAAACTTTATTAAATAAAAAAAACTTTATTAAAGTCATCTAAATAAATGGAGACCTATTCCATGCACTTGAATGCAATGAAAATTTTGCAAACATGCCATTTCTTCCCAAATTTTACTGTAAATTCAATGTAACCCAGTCAGAATTGTACCTTAATTATTTAAAGAGCTCAAAAACATCATTCTAAATGTTTTATGGAAGTATATTTACAAACAACTAATTTTCCTTTTTTTTAAAGCTCATTTTAAACTATTCTCAACTAACTTTAGACTCTGGCCAAATTGAATGTTCCCAATAAACAATTCATGACTCCCCATCTCCAGGCTTTTACTTGCTCTGTTCCTTTTGTACAAAATGCTTTTATCTCATCTGTATATCCAAGCAATTTCAAGCCTTCAAACCCAATGCATAAACAAACTCCAAAAATCTTTCCTAACCCCTTTCCTCCAACATAGATTTGAAGTAATATCTCCCTTTTCAGAACTCTATCACTTTTTATCTCTTTTGACAGTTATCACATTCAGCTTTAAATAGCTATACTATACCTTGAATTCTCAGGAGAACTAATGGATCTATAGAAGCTAGCTCAGTTCTTTGCGCACAGTCAGAGCTTTGAAAACGTTAGTAAAATGAATAAATATTTCCCATCGCTAAAATTCATTGTTCTGTTGGAGAAATAGTTTGGGAGCTCTAGACTAGAGAAAGAACAATCAGTGTAGTGCCCGGAAATATAAAATCTCTTTCTAAATACTTAAATCTCCAAACACTTGAAACTACTAGTTAATGTTTACAAGAATACAGTTATTTTTGCTTATTATTCTTTTGGCTGTTTTTCCTTTGTGCAAACTTTATTGGCCATGTATTTTAGCCTTTGTTTCATGCTTACTTTTTTTTTTTTTAACTTTTTTTATTGTATAATAGAACATATATACAAAGCAAAGAACGAAAAAAACAATAGTTTTCAGAGCACTCTTCAACAAGTAGTTACAGGACAGATCCCAGGGTTTGTCATAGGCTAACATACCATCATTTTTCCTTCTAGCTGCTCCAAAATATAGGAGGCTAGAAGGAATAATTATTTTTTTTATCATTGCAATCAACTTTTTTTTTATGAAAAATAACATATATACAAAAAAACATTAAATTTCAAAGCACAGCACAACAATTAGTTGTAGAACAGATTTCAGAGTTTGGTATGGGTTACAATTCCACAATTTTAAGTTTTTACTTTTAGTTGCTCTAAGATACTGGAGACTAAAAGAAATATCAGTTTGATGATTCAGCAATCATATTCGTTTGTTAAACCCTACCTTCTCTGTATAACTCCACCATCACCTCTGGTCTTGCCATCCCACTCTTTAGGGGTATTTTGGCTCTAGCCATTCTGAATTTTTTATGTTGGAAGAAGCTGTCAGTAATATGCGATAGGGAGATGGAACTAGTTGTTGTTCTGAAGAGGCTGGCTCCTCTGCATTTTAGGACGTATCTGGTCCAGGGAACCATCTGGAGGTTGTAGGTTTCTGGAAAATTATCCTAGTATATGGGACCTTTGTAGAATCTCATATATTGCCCTAAGTGTTCTTTAGGATTGGCTGGAATGTTTTTGGTTGGGGGTTGGCAAGTATGACAGGTAGCAATGTCTTACTGAAGCTTGCATAAGAGTGACCTCCAGAATAACCTCTCAACTCTATTTGAACTCTCTTAGCCACTGATACTTTATTAGTTATACCTCTTTTCCCTCTTTTGGTCAGGATGGAATTGTTGATCCCACAGTGCCAAAGGCCATACTCATCGCTGGGATCATGTTTACTTTTTCAGTGGTAGTTTAGGTAACTATGGTTTTTCATGTCATTGCTTTAATATAGCCTTTGATTAAGGTTCACTGATTAGGTGGGGACCTTTTATGTGTCAGAATTTGTAGTGATTAGTACATTTCTCATGTGCCACAAAACAGTGAACTTAAGTTTTGACCAACACAGAAGAGTTCTGTTTTATGACTTCCCTACCTTCTGAGTTTTCTAGGGCAAACTTTATCTCAAGTATCCTGACTTGTGTGACTTGATATCACACGTTGTGTCAGCTATATCCTGATTTGAAATTTGGAACATATTGTCTCCATAAATAGACTGGAAATTGAAAGAATACTGGATTAGAAATCCCCCATTTTATAGATGAGATACAAAGTTGTTAAGAAGTGATTAGACTTGAGTTAACTGGTTTCTAATCTATAAATCAGGTCTTCAGAATCACATCCCGAAGTTCTATTATACCGTATTGACTGTTGTACATTCTAAGCTGTAATTCTGACCTTACAGCTCTTGTTTCTACTCTTGCCTGTTCTCCTTAAAAGGGGAGGAAGAATAAGGCAGTGTCATTCGTTATGATGTAGTGGACTTAGAGAATAACATTTACTATGATTCTTATATAAATCATTCTTTTAAAAACTTCCAGATCAAATGTGGATATTATCACCTTGCTACTTTGGTGCAGCTCCAAAATATTTGAAAAATATACTTCCCGTACTGCAGTAAGTGAACATGCTTGAGTTTAAAATTTAGAATTTACTTAAAAAAATTTTTTTATTGTAAAATATGACATATGTACAAAACAATATATTTCAATGTACATTTTAACAAGTAGTTTTAGAAAAATTTCAGGATGGGTTAGAGTTTCACCATTTCAGGTGTTTCCTTCTAGCTGCTCTAAGACATTGGAGACTAAAAAAGAAATATCAGTATAATAATTCAGTAGTCATACTTATTTGTTAAATCCTATCTTCTCTGATACAAGTCCTTCTCCTCTGATCCTTCTACTCTTTAGTGATATTTGGGCAATGGCCATTCTAACTTCTTTATGTTAAAAAGGGTTGTCGATATTATGGGGAAGGGGGATGCAATTCGTTGATACTCTTGGAGAAACTGTCAACTCTGGGTTTCAGGGCTAGAATTTACTTATTTATTTATTTATTTATTTATTTATTTATTTATTTTTTGCTTATAAAAGGGGAAATTTAATAAGTTACTAGTTTATAGTTCTAAGCCTATAAAAATGTCCAAATTAAGTCATCCAGGGAAGTATACCTTAATTCAAGGAGGGCTGATGGGTCAGGAATACCTCTGTTGCTGGAAAGTCATGTGGCTGGCATCTACTGGTCCCTTGCTCCTGGGCTCCGTTACTTTCAGCCTCTATTCCTGTGGGGGTTCCTCACCTTGCTTCCCTGGAACTGGCTTTCATCTCTTGGCTTCCCTTGGCTCTCTCCTGGTTCTGTTTTGCTTAACATCTCATGGCAACACCTGCTGTGCTTTGAGCATCTCCAAACATCCATGTCTCTCTGTTCTATATGTATCCGCATCTGTCAGCTCTGCTCTGAAATTTCTGTTGGCTCTGAGGTATCTGTCATATCTCTAAGCTTTGTCCTTTCTTTTTGTTGTTGTTGGTCTGCAGTATAATTTTTTAAAACTTTTTTTATTAAGTATAACATGTATATAAAGAAAAGGGGGGAAAAAAGCAATAATTTTCAAAGTACACTTCAGTAAGTAGGTACAGAACAGACTTCAGAGTTTATTATGGGTTACCATTCCACTATTTCAGATTTTTCCTTCTATCTGCTCCAAAACCCTAGAGACTTAAATATTTTTTTCTTTTTTGTGAAAAATAACATATATGCTAAAAAGCAATACATTTTGAAGCACATCACAACAGTTAGTTGTAGAACAGATTTCAGAGTTTGGCATGGGTTACAATTCCACTGTATTTATTTATTTATTTATTTATTTATTTATTTATTTATTTATTTATTTATTTATTTATTTATTTATTTATTTTTTGGCATGGGCAGGCACCGGGAATTGAACCTGGGTCTCAGGCATAGCAGGTGAGAATTCTGCCACTGAACCCCTGTCGCACCACCCAGTTCCACCAATTTAGGTTTTTACTTCTAGCTGCTCTAAGATACTGGAGACTAAAATATCAATATAATGATTCAACAATCATACTCATTTGTTAAACCCTACCTTCTCTGTATAACTCCACCATCACCTTTGATCGTTTTCCCACTCTTTAGGGGTGTTTGGGCTATGCACATTCTAACATTTTCATATTGGAAGGGGCTGTGGATAATATGGGATAGTGGGATAGAACTAGTTGATGTTCTGGAGACACTGGCACCTCTGCATTTCAGGACTTACCTGGTCTGGGGACCCATCTGGAAGTTGTAGTTTTCTGGAAAGTTACCCTAGTGCATGGAACCTTTGTAGAATTTTATATAATGCTCTAGGTGTCCTTTAGGGATTGGCATAAATGATTTTGGTTGGGGTTTGGCAAGCTTTGATAGATAGCAATATCTAACTGAACCTTGTGTAAAAGTGACCTCCAGAATAGCCTCTCAACTCTATTTGAACTCTCACAACCACAGATACTTTATTTGTTATACCTCTTTCCCCCCTTTTGGTCAGGATGGCATTGTAGGTCCCATGGTGCCAGGACCAGACTCATCCCTTGTAGTCATTTCCCGTTCCACCAGGGAGACTTTCACCTCCCCAGGTGATATGTCCCACATGAGGGGGAGGGCAAAGATTCCACTTGCAGAGTTGGGCTTGGAGAGAGAGAGGCCACATCTGAGCAACAGAAGAGGTCCTCCAGCAGTAATTCTTAGGCATAGCTATAGGTAAGCTAAGCTTCTCCACTGCATACATAAACTTCACAAAAGCAAGCCTCGAGATTAAGAGCTTGGCCCATTGATTTGGGCATCCCTAATGTTTGACACAGTATCAGGGGTTTCCCCAGTGGTGAAGTTTAATAGTTCTATATTTCTTCTCCCATCCCTACAATTTTATTTTAAAATATATTTACCTTTGCTCTTCACAATAATGAATACTCACACAGTCCTTTCCAACTGAATATTCTGAAAGCCTAAATATATATTGATAAAGGCCTTACCGAAAAGGGAGGGAATAGGGGAATTATGAATTTGTTTTAAAATTCCTTGGTTGCAGTTTAAGTATTGGGCAATTTTTTTTTTTTTTTTTTTTTTTCTAAGGAAAGACAGATAGAAGGAAGGAAGGATAGAAGGAAGGAAGGAAGGAAGAAAGGGAAACATCTTTAAACATTTTCTTGTTTTATTGTATTTTGTTTTTCCGTTTTTTGTTACATGGGCTGGGGCCGGGAATCGAACCGAGGTCCTCCGGCATAGCAGGCAAGCACTTTGCCCGCTGAGCCACCGCGGCCCGCCAGTATTGGGCAATTACTTTGGACTCTTACTCCAAAAAAAGGAAGACAGTACTAGCGAACCGCTATTAAAATAGACTAATGTTTGAAAGAGCACAAAGCCGGCCCATAAAACATGCACATATCCATTTCAGAATAACGCCCTTTTGGTGCTTCCACACATGTAAAATCAGAAATAGGCAGTTAAATAGCGTTTCATTTTACAGATAAGAAAACTGGATACCAAGGAAGCAAAGCCTGGCATGACCTCTGCCGATATGGAGCTGTTTATAGGCTTTGTCTTCCCTACTTAGTGTGAGAATTCATTAATTTCACTGCAGAAATACTATTGGATCACAGTATGTTGTTCTAGATCCAGCTGGGAATATTAATATACAGTATAAGGGCCTTATTGCTATTCTAAACTGCAAAAAATTCTGAATCCTGAATCACATCTGGTTCTCAGGATTTATAATAAGGGACTATGACCATGTAGTTATTTCCTTTCCACAGCAGTATCTAGGTGATTTGGTGCTTAGAAGTATAAACACAGTGACCATATGTCCCAGACTGTACAGATGGTTTTAATTTCAAATATTCTTTTAAACTTGGTATCCTTGTGTAGGCCACATGGCCCAATTAGGTTTTCAAAATAATTATAAAGATATGTTCGTGAATAAACCACCTAACATTTATCTGGAAAAGGTAGAGCCAGTGACTAATTGCAGACCAATTTAGAGAGTTAGAAAAACACTTTTAAAATTCATGATGCTACCTCAAGGTTGACCATATTGTCTGAGAAGCAACTTTATTCTACCTTATTCTCCTTCCCTTTCTTTACAATGCTACAGAATTACAGGCTCATAAACCAATAAGCTGCATTTAGCAGCCAGATGATATTCTTACCAGTAGATATTATACTGATTGACTTATGTTTTCTTGTGCCTGGCACACACAGTAAGCATGCAATTAACGTTTAATAGATAATGAAGTTGTTAAATTATAAAACGTTTATGAATTGCTTAGTTCTTCAAGTACTAATTTACTTGCATTACCCCTTATCACCTGATACTTTTGAAACAGATTTCACATTTGTCAAGTGGACTGATTGAGACAAATGAGGGAACAGAACGTTTCTTGTTGAAATCCTGCCTGGCCCCTACAGGAGACTGAATGGGAGTCCTTGATTTTCAGTGCATCAGAACTAACCATCCAGACCAGTCCAAGAAAGGAACAGGTAGAGTGGGCCATAATACTTGAGAATAAAATACTACTTGTTGATAGCTGAGCTTTATGTCATCAAGTATTTAATGCCATGTCCCTAAAGCCATTATTGTAACACTTAAAGGAAACCTGCAAAATGTCTCCAGAATGACTTGGTTTTTGGTGAAATTAATTGTTCTGCTTTAGGATCTGATTATGATAACCGCAACCAAGAAAATACACTTTTGTCAAGGCTATTCCACCCTCAATTACTATAAACAACGAAAACAACCTCTACAGTTGGTCAAGTAGAGCTATATCCCTGAGTCTATTTTCCTGTTACCTGGTGTCATGGTCAGGTTCATGTGTCAGCTTGGCCAGGTGGTTGGGCAAGTGCTGGCCTGTCTGTTGGTATGAGGACATTTCATAGAATATAGAATTAAATCATGATCATGTCGGGTACATCCACAGCTGATTGCATTTGTAATCAGTCAAGGGGAGTGTCTTCTGTAATGAGGGACATTTAATCTAATCATTGGGAGCCTTTTAAGGAGGTTTCAGAAGAGACAGTCTCTTTTCCTGCTGTGGCTGGTGAGCCTCTCCTGTGGAGTGTGTCCGGACCATTCATTGGAGTTGTCAGCTTCAGCCTGCCCTATGGATTTTGGACTCTACATTCCCATTGTTACATGAAACACTTTTATAAATTTTATATCTATGGATATTTCCTGCTGATTGTTTCTCTAGAGAACCCTAACTAATACAGCTGGTTAAGTTTTCCATCATCAGCCACACCTCTAGGAAAGAACGAAAAAGGTCTCCTCTTACACATTAAAACACTGATGTTCATAATAGAATATTGAGATAGGTTGCTTTCATACTTAGCCCACACTTAAATCTATCCGTACCCTCTCCCCTCTTTTATTTACCCATTATGTTCGTATACAACTAACTATATTGCGTGTATGACCATTAAGTTGTACGTTTCTTTGAGAGCTGGAGCTATTACGTTTATTTTCATATTTCCTTCTGTGCCTAAAACAGGGCTTTTGTTTCTTCAGCAGATGTTTATAATGACTATCCAGAAGGTGCCAGATAATATACTAGGTAGATTCTGGAGATAACAAGATAAATAAAACAGGTATGCCATTGGGCTTCTGACAGTCTTGTGGGGGAGAGATGGAAAGATTTATTTATAAGCCAAAAAGCTGCAGTATAATATAACTATTGTAAGGCAAGAACAATTAATTTCACATTTGATAACTATCCAGTATCAACAAATAGATATGTGGGTTGAATGGATATGGTTGTATAAATGGCATATTACTGAGAAAATACTGAGTAAGAACTGTATAGACCTTGAATAAGACATAGTAGTAGTTATGCGTAGGAAGGGAGAAATACTTGATTTTAGGTAAGCTATCAAGCAGGACGCTTTTTTCATTTATCTCCGTTCTGGAGTTAAACATGTAACCTTCAAAACGGGTAACGCATTTGTTCTCATGCAATCCAGTGGTTTGGCTCTAATCCCTCTCATAAGTTACAATTTTAGTGTCAGTATTAATTTTTCACCAATTTTTTATAGTTCTCACTTCTAATTTTCCATTTTTCATTTGTTGCAATCAGTACCAACCTTAACCTTGAGCAGAATAAGGGATTTCCAGGTCTAAGAGGACTAAACAGTGTTGTTTTCAAAAATATCTCCTCAGTAGATATTCAGTTACTAAAGTAAGCATGTTATTTTTTTATTAGACCAATATTGCATTACAGTTACCTCTGGGCAAAAAATTTGAGAGAGAGCAATGGTTGTGAAATTTCCTGTTTCTCCTTTTCTTAAAATTTTTGTTTTTAAATTTATATACATTAAGATTCTCCCCTTTTGGTGTATACTTCTGTTCATTTTGATAAATGCATAGTCTTATAACCATCACCAAATCAAGATACAGAACAGTTCCATCACCCCTAAAATATCCCTTATGCTGCCCCTTTTATCATTCTTGCGGTTAAAATAATCATTTTATTTTTTTCGAAATAAGGTAATATTTAAATGTTCCATGTCCAGTTATTCTTTATTCAAAACATTATGCCTTTCTGAGCTGACTGTACCTTTTCTAATAAGCCCCTGTAAAAACATAGATATTCAAGGAGGAGTTAAATCATTACACCATCATTGATATCAGCACCTTAGTTTGTAATTCAAACTGTCGAAAGCAATTAGGATCCAAAAAAGGTGAAGACTGTGTATTGAGTTAGAAAGAGGATGGGGGCCAGAGGCCAGGGGAGATGATTAGGTCCTGACAGTTGAGCAGTAGTGAATGGAAGGTTAGTTCTGGGTGGTGTGTTCTGAGTAGTGTAATAAGCTCTGGGAGTTTCAAAGATAGGAGACACCAAGAAAAAAGGAGATGAGCCCTAAAGAGAGTGACCTTTCAAGAAAGACTGGTCTATCTTTATTTGGAGCTAAAGAGCTGGATTCCAGTACTGATTCTGTGAGTAACTTATTTTTTAAATTGCTTCCCCTTTCTAGGCCTCAATTTCATCATCTGTAAGATAATAAGGCTGAACTAAGTGTATTCTAGGATCAATTTCAGCTTCAATATTCTCAGCTAGAGAAGGGGAATTTATTAAGTTACAAGTTTACAGCTCTAAGGCCATAAAAATGTCCAAACTAAAGCATTTAAAGAAAGATACCTTGACTCAAAATGTTTTTGTTAGCTTTGTTTGTTTTTACCTTTGAGGTTCTGTCCTCCAGTTTTAACTGGAGAAGCACATCTATAGATAGCAATAATAAAATTCTAGCAATCATTATCACCTCTTAAAATTGCATTGTTTGATGTCAGATGATCCAGAGCAAAGTTAAGACTGATTTGAATTGGGCTCAAGTGGACATAGCTCTCTGACCCTCAGTCTTCTCATGATTATGTGTACTCTAAATCTCTTTGTAGTTTTCACATTTGATTAATCATTAAACCTATTAAAGTTCCTAAGTGTTGGAGAGTTTCTTCTATTCTCACTTCCTCTGGGTCTGTAGCTATTATTCTTCTGATTTGGTTTTTTGTTTGTTTATCTATTTTTATTACCCACCATTCATTTAGAACCTTCTATGTGCCAGAACTTTTTTTTCTATACATGTCTTTATTACTTGTCTAACTTTACACTGGATAAAAGGGATATCAGTCACAAGGTTTTTACAAACCCACAGTCAAAAGATAAAATCTATATAGTTATACAATTGTTAACAAAGATCAAGGCTACTGGGTTGCAATTCACCAATTTCAGGTGTTTCTTTTTGTCTGTTCTAATACACTAGAAACTTTAAAAATGTCTATATAATGGTTCAGTAGTCATAATCCTTTGTTAAATCCTAACTTGTCTGTCATAACTCCTCCCTCTCATTTGATTATTCTCTCACTCTTCAGGGATGTCTGGGTGTATTAGTTTGCTAAATGCTTCCAGAATGCAATATGCCAGACATGGAATGGCTTTTAAAAGGGGAATTTATTAAGTGACACATTTACAGTTCTAAGGCCATAAAAATGTTCAAACTAAGGCATCCAGAGAAACATACCTTGACTCAAAAAAGGCCAATGTCTGTCACATGGAAGGCATGTAACTGGTGTCTGCTGATCCTTGTTTCCGGTTCTATTGCTTCCAGCTTCTGATGCCTGAGGTTTCCTCTCTAAGCATCTGTGGGCGTTCACTTAGCTCCTCTGGGACACAACTCTGGGTTTTGGCTTGCTTAGCATCTCATGGGAAGGCACATGGCAGTGTCTACTGAGCTCTGCCCACGTCTAGGCATGTGCTCTCTCTGTTGGCACTCCAAGCATCTCCAAACCTCCATGTCTCTTTCAGCTATGAAGCAATTTCACCAAATGACTGCATCTGAGGTTTCTCCAAAATGTTTCCCCTTTTAAAGAACTCTAGTAAACTAATCAAGAACCACCTTGATTTTGAGGAGCTCCCATTTATTTCTTTCTTTCTTCAGTGCTCTTGCTTTAGGTTTAAGGTCCATATAACTGCCTCCAATTGTAAGATTCATAAGATATCTTCCTACATTTTCCTCTAACTGTTTTATGGTCTTAGACCTAATGTTTAGATCTTTGATCCATTTTGAGTTAACTTTTGTATAGGGTGTGAGATATGGGTCCTCTTTCATTCTTTTGCATATGGATATCCAGTTCTCTAGGCACCATTTATTGAAGAGACTGTTCTGTCCCAGGTGAGTTGGCTTGACTGCCTTATCAAAGATCTAATGTCCATAGATGAGAGGATCTATATCTGAGCACTCTATTCGATTCCATTGGTCGATATATCTATCTTTATGCCAAAACCATGCTGTTTTGACCACTGTGGCTTCATAATATGCCTTAAAGTCAGGCAGTGTGAGACCTCCAGCTTCATTTTTTTTCCTCAAGATACTTTTAGCAATTCGGGGCACCCTGCCCTTCCAGATAAATTTGCTTATTGGTTTTTCTATTTCCGAAAAATAAGTTGTTGGGATTTTGATTGTTATTGCATTGAATCTGTAAATAAATTTAGGTAGGATTGACATCTTAACTATATTTAGTCTTCTAATCCATGAACATGGTATGCCCTTCCATCTATTTAGGTTTAAGGTCCATCAAAGTTCTTTTGTGCATCAAAGAACTTCATCCAGAAAGTAGAAAGACAGCCTACACAATGGGAGACAATATTTGGAAACGACATATCAGATAAAGGTCTAGTATCCAGAATTTACAAAAAGATTGTTCAACTCAACAACAAAAAGACAGCCAACACAATTACAAAATGGGAAAAAGACTTGAACAGACACCTCTCAGAAGAGGAAATACAAATGGCCAAAAGGCACATGAAGAGATGCTCAATGTCCCTGGCCATTAGAGAAATGCAAATCAAAACCACAATGAGATATCATCTCATACCCACCAGAATGGCCGTTATCAACAAAACAAAAAATGACAAGTGCTGGAGAGGATGCAGAGAAAGAGGCACACTTATCCACTGTTGGTGGGAATGTCAAATGGTGCAACCACTGTGGAAGGCAGTTTGGCGGTTCCTCAAAAAACTGAATATAGAATTGCCATACGACCCAGCAATACCATTGCTAGGTATCTACTCAAAGGACTTAAGGGCAAAGACACAAACGGACATTTGCACACCAATGTTTATAGCAGCATTATTTACAATTGCAAAGAGATGGAAACAGCCAAAATGTCCATCAACAGACGAGTGGCTAAACAAACTGTGGTATATACATACGATGGAATATTATGCAGCTTTAAGACAGAATAAACTTATGAAGCATGTAATAACATGGATGGACCTAGAGAACATTATGCTGAGTGAGACTAGCCAAAAACTAAAGGACAAATACTGTATGGTCCCACTGATGTGAACCGACATTAGAGAATAAACTTGGACTATGTCATTGGTAACAGAGACCATCAGGAGTTAGAAATAGGGTAAGATAATGGGTAATTGGAGCTGAAGGGATACAGACTGTGCAACAGGACTAGATACAAAAACTCAAAAATGGACAGCACAATACTACCTAATTGTAATGTAATTATGTTAAAACACTGAATGAAGCTGCATCTGAGCTATAGTTTTTTTTGTTTGTTTTGTTTTTATATATATTTTTTGTATTTTTTATTTTTATTTTTTTCTCTATTATCATTTTATTTCTTTTTCTGTTGTCTTGCTATTTCTTTTTCTAAATCGATGCAAATGTACTAAGAAATGATGATCATACATCTATGTGATGATATTAAGAATTACTGATTGCATATGTAGAATGGAATGATTTCTAAATGTTGTGTTAATTTTTTTTTTAATTAAAAAAAAAAAGAACCACCTTGAATGGATGGAGGCACATCTCCACCTAATTAAAACCTCACACCTACAATTGGATGCATCACATCTCCGTGGAAATAGTCCAATCAAAGTTTGCACCCCACAATATTGAATCATGATTAAAAGAAACATGGCCGCGCTCACAAGATTGAATCAGGAAAAAGGACATGGCTTTTCTGGAGTACATAACAGCTTTAAATCAGCACACTGAGCAATGGCCATCTTAACTTCTTTGTGCTGGAAAGGGGTGTCAACTTTATGGAGTTGAGGAATGAAATTTGTTTATGTTCTTGGAGAGACTTGTACCTCCGGGTTAGCCTGTCTCAGGCTAAGAAGTCAGTACTGGAGATAACTCTGGTTATCATGGTAGCCTAGAAGTATAGAGATATCCCCTCCCTCCCCCCACCTCCCATTATTTTACAGTGCTGCCATCCTTTATAGGTTCTTTATAGATTTGGGAAAATGACAAAATGCCTCTTGAGCCATTAACGAGTAATCATGCTAAGTTTTCCTTTGATCAGAAATTGTATCTGTTTTAGTTTGCAAGCTGCCGGAAAAATGGCTTTTTTTGTTTGTTTGCCCAGACAGGCACTGGAAAGTGGGAACGGCTTTTAAAAGGGGGAATTTATTAAGTTGCTAGTTTACAGTTCTAAGGCCTTGAAAATGTTCAAATTAAACAAGGCTATAAAAATGTCCAATCTAAGGCATCCAGGGAAAGATACCTTGGTTCAAGAAGGCCAATGATGTTCAGAGTTTCTCTCTCAGCTGGAAAGGTACATGGTGAGATCTGCTAGCTTTCTTTTCAATGGTTTCCCCAGGGCTCTGTTCTTCTGTTGACTCTGTCATTTCTGGGGGCTCTCGTGGCTCTTGTGGCTCTCTAGCTTTTTCCAAAATGTTTCCCTCTAAAGGACTCCAGTAAGCAACCCCACCTTGAATGGGTGAAGACACATCTCCATGGAAACCATCTAATCAAATGTTACCACCCACAGTTGGGTGTGTCACATCTCCATGGAAACAATCAAAAGGATTCTACCCAGCAATATTAAATGAGGATTAAAGGTCATGGCTTTACTGGAGTACACAACAGATTCAAACTGCCACAGTATCCAACTTACTTTTAAGTTCGTTAATGTATACTGCAACCAAAAGATCAGCATCCTTTGCTGTTGCTTTGTCATTGTTGCTTCACTCTCTTTTGCCTTTCAAGTAAAATTTTAACTATTTGTTATAGGTTTCAAAGGCTCAAAGCATGAGCATCAGAAAAAAGATAAATGAGACCTCATCAAAATTTAAAACTTTTGTGTATCAAAGGACTTTATCATGAAAATAAAAAGACAACCTATACAATGGGAAAAAATACTTGAAAACCACATATCTGATAATGATTCTTTTAAGCTTTTTATTAAAGAAGTTGTGGATTTACAGAACAATCATGCATGAGATGCAGGGTTCCCACATACCACCCCACCACCAATATTGCCTTGGTGTGGAAAATTTGTTACAATTGATAATACTTCTTTTGTAATTCTATATATTTTTTTGGCTTGGGCATGCACCAGGAGATGAAACTGGATCTCAGGTATGGCAGGTGAGAATTCTGCCACTGAGCCACCATCACACCACCCTATAATTCTATTTTTAATAGTAGTTACGTTTGTTATAATTGATGAAAAGTTATTAAAGTAGTATACCATACTTCTTGTTCATAATTTATGTAGTTATTTTTCCCCATATTCCCAACCTATTATTATCATTATAATGATTTAATATCTGAGTATATGAAGAATTCCTACAACTCAACAGCCATAAGACAAACAGCCCAATTAGAAAATGGGCAAAAGGCTTGAACAGACATTTCTCCAAAGAAGATATACAAATGGTCAAGAAGCACATGAAAAGATGCCCAGCATCATTAGCCATTGGGAAAACGCAAATCAAAACCACAATGAAATAGCACATAACACCCACTAAAAACAGCTATTTAAAAAATGAAAAATAACAAGTGCTGGAGAGGATGTGGAGAAATAGGAATTCTCATTCATTGTTGGTAGGAATGTAAAATTGGTGCAGTCACTGTGAAAGACAATTTTCGAAGTTTCTTAGAAAATTAAGTATAGAATTCCCATATGACCCAGCAATCCCACTTCTAAGTATATACCCAAAAGAATTGAAAGCAGGATCTTGAACAGCTATTTGCACACTGATCTTTATTCACAATTGCCCAAAGATGGAAGCAACTTAAGTGTCCATCAACTGATGAACGGATAAACAAAGTAAGGTATATACGTACAATGCAATATTATTCAGCCATAAGAAGGAATGAAGTTCTGATACATTTGACAGCACAGTTGAGCCCTAAAAACATCATGTTGAGTGAAGTAAGCTAGGTTCAGAAGAACAGATATTGTATGATCTCATTGATAAGGAAATAATTAGAATAAGAAAAGGCTGTCCCTGATTTACAGCTGATTTACTCACTGAGAGTCCCATCAACCAAGCAAAGCTTTCTCCAGTTCCCTGCACTGCACTGCAACCTGGATGCCACTCCCATCAGAATTGTTTCCCTGTTTATTTCCCAGCTGCTCCCTGAAACCAAACTCTGGCCTTCATCATTTAAATGTTCCCTAACTGCTAATGAAAATAATGAAAATCAAAACTTTATAATGTAAAAAGAAGCCCCCGCCCAATATTCAATTTCTTTATACCTCCAGCCAGTTTTCTCTGTCCACTAAAACCCCTCACACAATAATCTCAATATCAACCCATATTTTCTCTAGCAATGTCTTGTTCATTGATATGCATTTCTGCACAGAAATAACTACCTTATGTGTGAGTATTTTCTGGTGACCTCAATTGCTGAGCCAGTGGTTCCTAGTGGCTAAAAACCACATTAAATACTATATCCTTTAGAAAGCCTCCCTCTCCCCAAGATATATTCTCCCTCCTTTCTGCTCAGAGTATTGCTAGGGTCCTTACTTTCCCTTAAAATGGAACCCATGGAGTCAGCTGTGTTTCAGAATTCAGAATTTCTCAGATTCTAGACAGGTTATAAGTATCTAAACTTGCTACATAATACTCCTCTAACAAAGGTTGGGGCAACATCTGTAATAAAACAAAATTTTTGAAACAAAATGTATGTGATATGTTTAAAAGCAAAAAAAAAAAGCCTCAAGTCACTTCAAGTCAATTCCAAATGAGTTCTAAAAAGTTCAGTTTTTAGAGCTTTTTGGATTTTGAAATTGAGGATACAGGCTTGGGATTTTGTGTAATTATTTCTTTGCCTGTCTGTGTCCAGGATGTCACCTCTGCCACCATATACCAAAGGAAATTGCCAAGTGTACCCCCTACCCCCCACATTAGCCATCCCCACTCTCAGCATTTTACATATTTATGGAATTTTACAAATAAAGAAGTTAAGGTTTGCCTCAGTGTTTATCTCAAGTGAGTAATTGGTAAATCTTTGATTTCTGTATGGAGGGATCCCTACCTACTTCCATTTCTACCTCTCCCCATTCAGAAACTCAAAACTCTGTTAAGCCAATGTCTTCTGTCAAATTTTAGCTGGGTAGAGAAAGATAATGAAAAAAACTGTCCTTGCTTCATAAGTGGAGAAGAATGAGATGTAAAACAAATATTTAAAATATTTCCAAAAAGGGCATGAGAACTACTCCAAAATGTTGTGAGGGTCAAGTTGCTGAAAGGAAAACAAAGTGCTGTATAAACTATGAAGTTTTCTAAATACCCATCAGAATCTTTCCTTGCTAACCAGAGAAGTTCTTTGGATGTGTATCTAATCCAATAGTGTTTTTCCTTTTACACATGGACAGCAAGACTGCATCTCATTCAGGCTTCTTACAGAAGAAACGAGTTGTTTACTACTATTGTTAAAGTGGAACACACACAGAGAGGAAGTTTATTGATCAAATGGATTAAGATTTTAAATACTTATTATGTGCCAGTGGCTTTTTAGTTCTCACAGTTTCTGGATGGAAAGTGATAAAATCCCCATTATTCACTTGCCCCAGGGCACAGTTATAGCTAACATTTGAGTGCTTACTAAAAGCAAAGACACTGTTCCATTTGCATTAGATGCATTTCACTTACATCTTTCTCATTTAATCTTTAAAACAATTCTATAATATAGCTATTCTTGTTATCCTCAATTTATCAATAAGAAAACTGATAATTAGAGAGATTAGACAGTTAGCCCAACCACATTGCAAAGCTGCAACTTCAAACCCTGGCTGATTCAACTCCTAAATGAGTGCTTCATTCCAATGTACTACGAAAGCTTCCAGCATTAATTATCATTAATCATCATTGTCATTTATGAAGTAGGTGTGGCTGTCCATGAGGAATATGAAGGGGTGGGATATGGTGAGGGAGGGATTAAAGGGGAGTCACTGGGCCATTTCTGAGAGATGTGGTGTCTTTCTCCACAAACAGGTTGCTTGTGAAATCAGATTGGAAGAAAAACAGAAGTTGAGGTAGGTGTAGGTGGCGTGGTTGGGCCTGCTCAGAACTGATTGCATCTAAGCCTCTAACCCTTTGCCTACCAGCTGACTCGGAGCTGGCAGAATGGCCAAAGTCTTAGGCAGGTTAATTTCATGGTCTATGTACTTAATAGGACCTGATAGGTGGCACTGCTGTGCACATTTCTTTTCAGAAGACACAACATTGTGGGGGAGGGAACAGGAAGTATTTGGGAAAGGCCTAGGCAAAATTTGCTCCTAAACCCAAATAAACACAGCTTGTTCTGGGTTTGGCAATAAAAACTACTGGGCCAGGCCTAATCAGGACTGAAAATCGATATTTTCAATTAAGTATTAAAAATTAAGAATTCTGCAGGAAGACGGAGCAGTTAAAACATGGGCTCTCAGATAGATCTGGATTCCAATCTTGGCTTCACCTCTCAAGAAGATAAGTATCTAGGCCTAATTTTCTCATGTATGAAATGGAGATTATAGTAGTACCCACTTTGTATGGTTATTTTGAAGATTAAACAATGAGTGTAAAACATATACCAAAGTATCTGAAACGTGGTAAGTACTTTTGAAATGTTAGTACTTGTTATTCAATGAAAAATCCTGTTTTAGAAGAGGAACTCAGGGCTTAAACCAAAGAAATTTATTTATTCTATTATTCTTTTACTTAGATATTCAAAAGGTATTTATTGTTGTGTTGGGTGAGAAGGTTGAAGAAAGCAGGAATGACTTTTTTTGATTACCTAAACTGAGCCAAATATTTATAAAAATATATTATCTCATTTAATGTTCACAATAGCCCTGTAAAGTATTCTCCTACTTTATGGATTAGATGCCAGGCTAAGAGAGGTTTAATAACATGCCTAAGATCATATAGTCATCACTATCTGACTCCAAAACCTTGAATAAGATAGTCTTTAGATACACCAGACCATGTTATTCAGCAGGCAGGCAGACACAAACAAGTATCTAAATTCAAACTGATGAAATTGAGGTTGATACCTCATGCTTGGGAGTGCAGCGCAGGGAAGAATGAACTCTGGGGGGGAGTGAAGTTAGTCCCCTTTACATAAATAAATGCTAATAGCAGGCTTCAGCAGGAATGGGGGAGGGGTGCTGGTAGAGGAGGGATTGAGGGTTTTCTGGTGTTCCTCAAGTCACCCTAAAAGAGAAGCATTAGAGGGAAGTCTTTCTGGGATTCCTCAGAGGCTAGTATTATAGTTGTAGACCAGCTGTCACCAGAGAGAACAGATTATTCTGTTCAGGTGAAATTGCGAAGTTATTTATAAATGATATTTCTTGCTGCATCAGAATCATCTGTAACTTCTTAGACTTTGAAACCAAACATAATATTAGCAACTAGTCACTGCTGTGTGCACAGACAAGAACTTAGCAGGAAAAAGGTAGAAAGGTTTTGTCTAAATCAGTGCATACAGCACCGTATATGTATATTATTTTACAAATTATACACATGCAATATTCTACTAGTGTAAGGTGTCCATTATAAAATATAGACAAAATAGAACATTTTTAAGAAATAAAATTTAGTTGAAACAAACATTATCTCAAGATAGAATATTTACTTAGGGTTCTGTACCTTGTTATTAGTAGTGGATATAAATTAATATTTCAAATAGCCCTCCTAATAATTTTGGATTCTTTTGCAACTTGTCAGATTTGATTAAATCACCACTGCATTTAACCTCATAATGGACTGATGAAGAGCTCATATACTAAGTAGAAGTGTCAATTCTGATATTTTCTAGTCCTCCTATATATCATCTTCAATTCATGGTTTGTTTGTTTTTCAGCAATATTTTTAAGCTAGTTTTTCATTTTCTGATTTAGTTTAGTGAAAATTAAATTTAAAAAAACCCATACATCCCTTTTCAAATTGCCATATTTTGCTAATGCTAGAAGTGAAGGAACCCTCAATATACCTCATGTGACATGTCACCATCAAATAAAATGACAATGTGAGGATTCTAGGCCCAATCCATATTAATAGAAGTTAACTTTTTTCTTTTGATGAAGAACAAACATAAGTTTAAGCTACACAAACTTTTACCACCCCTCAGTGGATTGTCTTGCCTTTCCTTAGAGTAAACACCCTCCCTTTGGAGATGAGTGGTCTAAACAACAGGAAGTGAGGTTATGCAGTGGAAATAGCCAAGCTCATCTTCAGCATTGACTGTCCCAGATTCATTTATGAATGACAAACGAGAAAGTTAGAACATTATTTTGTGGGAAATCAGAAGAACTGAGCATGGCTGAACCTTTAAAAGAGTGACCTGTCTGTATAAAGGTATAATCTATATTTGTCAAGTGCCTCAAAAACATATATTCTAGTTTTTAAGACTTTATCATCAGACCCACTTAGATTTAATCCCAGGCCTGTCACTTATTAGTTATACAACTTTGGGAAAACGACAACCTCTTGGAGGCTATTTCTCATTTCTGAAATGAGTATAATTAATACTAGTACCTACTTCTGTATGTTAGTTTCCTAGGGCTGCCATAACAAACTACCACCCAAAAGAACTTAAAACAACAGAAATTTATTCTCACTGTTCTGGAGGCTATGAGTTCATGCTCTGTCTGAAAACTCTAAGGAAGAACCCTTCTTTATTTCTCCCTAGCTTCTGGTGGTTGCCAGTAATCCTTAGCATTTCTTGGCTTATAACTGTATCACTCCAGTTTTAGCTTCCATCTTTACATGGTTGGCTGTGTGTTTCTCTGTGGCTTAACATGGCCTTCTTTTTTCTTTTTTTTTTAAATAATTTTTTATTAATTAAAAAAATTACAAGAGGGCGGGCCGCGGTGGCTCAGCGGGCAAAGTGCTTGCCTGCTATGCCGGAGGACCTCGGTTCGATTCCCGGCCCCAGCCCATGTAACAAAAAACGGAAAAACAAAATACAATAAAACAAGAAAATGTTTAAAGATGTTTCCCTTTCTTCCTTCCTTCCTTCCTTCTATCCTTCCTTCCTTCTCTCTGTCTTTCCTTAAAAAAAAAAAAAAAAAATTACAAGAAAGAAATGCAAACATCCTT
Source organism: Tamandua tetradactyla (assembly GCF_023851605.1). Lineage (NCBI taxonomy): Eukaryota > Metazoa > Chordata > Mammalia > Pilosa > Myrmecophagidae > Tamandua > Tamandua tetradactyla. Next base: position 61,558,755 of record NC_135334.1, on the reverse strand, counting down.
AATATATGCTCATTCTGTTCTACATATATAATCTGTAATTCACAATATCATCACATAGTTGCATATTCATCATCGTGATCATTTCTTAGAACATTTGCATCAATTCAGAAAAAGAAATAAAAAAACAGAAAGATGAAACGAACACAGAAAAAAATTTTTACATGCCATACCCCTTACTTACCCCTCCCTTTCATTGATCATTAGCATTTCAAATCAAATTTATTTTAACATTTGTTCCCCCTATTATTTATTTTTATTCCATATGTTCTACTCATCTGTCGACAAGGTAGATAAAAGGAACGTCAGACAAAAGGTTTTCACAATCACACAGTCACATGTGAAAGCTATATCATTATTCAATCATCATCAAGTAACATGGCTACTGGAATACAGCTCTACATTTTCAGGCAGTTCACTCCAGCCTCTCCATTACATCTTGGATAACAAGGTGATATCTACTTAATGCGTAAGAATAACCTCCAGGAGCCTCTTTTGTTGCTCAGATGTGGCCTCTCTCTCCAGCCAACATGATGAGCAGTCTCACCGCCCTCCCCCTCTCTGCGTGGGACATGACTCCCAGGGGTGTGGACCTTCCTGGCAATGTGGGACAGAGATCCTGGAATGAGCTGAGACTCAGCATCAAGGGACTGAGAAAAACCCTAGAGGGAGCTGAGAATTAACATCAAGGGATTGAGAGAACCTTCTCGACCAAAGGGGGAAGAGTGAAATGAGACTAAGTGTCAATGGCTGAGAGATTCCAAACAGAGTCGAGAGGTTATCCTGGAGGTTATTCTTATGCATTAAGTAGATATCACCTTGTTGTTCAAGATGTACTGGAGAGGCTGGAGGGAACTGCCTGAAAATGTAGAGCTGTGTTCCAGTAGCCATGTTTTTTGATGATGATTGAACAATGATATAGCTTTCATAATGAGACTCTGTGAATGTGAAAACCTTGTGTCTGATGCTCCTTTTAGCTACTATATCAACAGAAGAGTAGAACATATGGAATAAAAATAAATAATAGGGGGAACAAATGTTAAAATAAATTTAGTTTGAAATGCTAGTGGTAAATGAAAGCGAGGGGTAAGGGGTATGGTATGTATAATCTTTTTTCTCTGTTATTGTTTTATTTCTTTTTCTGTTGTCTTTTCATTTCTTTTTCTAAATCGATGCAAATGTTCTAAGAAATGAATATGCAACTATGTGATGATATTAAAAATTACTGATTGTATATGTAGAATGGAATGATATCTTAATGTTTTGTTTGTTAATTTTTTTTAATTAATAAAAAAAGTTAAAAAAAAGAAAAGAATAACCTCCAGGATAACCTCTCAACTCTGTTTGGAATCTCTCAGCCATTGACACTTTGTGTCATTTCACCCTTCCCCCTTTTGGTCGAGAAGGTTTTCTAAATCCCTTGATGCTAAGTCTCAGCTCATTCAGGAGTCTTTCTCAATCCTTGATGCTGAGTCTCAGCTCATTCTAGGATTTCTGTCCCACGCTGCCAGTAAGGTCCACACCCCTGGGAGTCAAGTCCCACGTAGACAGGGGGAGAGTGGTGAGTTTGCTTGTTGTATTGGCTGGAGACAGAGGCCACATCTGAGCAACAGAAGAGGTTCTCTTGGGGGTGACTCTTAGGCCTAATTTTAAGTAGGCTTGACCTATCCTTTGAGGGTTAAGTTTCATGTGAACAAACCCCAAGACTGGGGGCTCAGCCTATAGCTTTGGTTGTCTGCATTGTTTGTGAGAATATCAAGAATTCAAGTTGGGGAGGTTGAATTTTCCCCCGTTCTCATCATTCCCCGAAGGGGACTTTGAAAATACTTTTCCACTCACTGATCAAATCACTCTGGGATTCATCGGGGCTTCACTCTGGACAAACCAATAAAATCTAATGTCCTACCCAAGGTTCCACGTACTTATGTTGTTCAACCAACTGTTTACATAAGTTATATTAGGAGATGCACTAGTCAAAATATAATTTTTTTTTAAATTTTTTTAAACTTTTTTTATTAATAAAAAAATTAACAAACAAAACATTAAGATATCATTCCATTCTACATATACAATCAGTAATTTTTAATATCATCACATAGTTGCATATTCATCATTTCTTAGAACAATTTGCATCGATTTAGAAAAAGAAAGACAACAGAAAAAGAAATAAAACAATAACAGAGAAAAAAAAAGATTATACATACCATACCCCTTACCCCTCGCTTTCATTTACCACTAGCATTTCAAACTAAATTTATTTTAACATTTGTTCCCCCTATTATTTATTTTTATTCCATATGTTTTCTTCTGTTGATATAGTAGCTAAAAGGAGCAACAGACACAAGGTTTTCACATTCACAGAGTCTCATTGTGAAAGCTATATCATTGTTCCATCATCATCAAGAAACATGACTACTGGAACACAGCTCTACATTTTCAGGCAGTTCCCTCCAGCCTCTCCACTATATCTTGGATAACAAGGTGATATCTACTTAATGCATAAGAATAACCCCCAGGATAACCTCTCAACTCTGTTTGGACTCTCTCAGCTGTTGACACTTAGTCTCATTTCACTCTTCCCCCTTTGGTCAAGAATCCCTTGATGTTAATTCTCAGCTCCTTCTAGGGTTTTTCTCAGTCCCTTGATGCTGAGTCTTAGCTCATCCCAGGATTTCTGTCCCACGCTGCCAGGAAGGTCCACATCCCTGGGAGTCATGTCCCATGCAGAGAGGGGGAGAGTGGTGAGTTTGCTTGTTGTATTGGCTGGAGATAGAGGCCACATCTGAGCAACAAAAGAGGCTCTCTTGGGGGTGACTCTTAGGCCTAAATTTTAAATAGACTTGACTTATCCTTTGTGGGGTTAAGTTTCATATGAACAAACCCCAAGACTGGGGGCTCAGCGTGTAGCTTTGGTTGTCCACACTGCTTGTGAGAATATCAAGAATTCAACTTGGGGAAGTTGAATTTCTCCCCACTCTCACCATTTCCTGAAGGGGGCTTGCAAATACTTTTCCAGTCATTGATCAAATCACTCTGGGATTCACTGGGGTATCACTCTGGACAAACCAACAAAATCTCATGTCCTACCTGAGATTCCAAGTTCTTGTGACATTCAAACTATCTACATGAGTTATATTAGGAAATGCTCTAGTCAAAATATAAATTTTGTAACAAATAAACATTTTTTGCTTTACTCTCACACGTAAGGTGACATTTTAACATATTAATTGCCATCTATTTTCAGCACCCTGCAGTAATGACATTCTTTTGTTCTTCCTCATGCAAAAACGTTTTTTTAATTTGTACATTTAGTCACTATCATTATACACTCTAGGCATTCCTAGATTATACCATCTCAATCTTTATTGTCTTTCTTTGTGATTTCATTTATGCCCCAGCCTCCTCCCTCTATCATTCTTACATTCAACTTATTCAGTGTTTTAACATAATTGTACTACAGTTAGGTAGTGTTGTGCTGTCCATTTCTGAGTTTTTATATTCAGTCCTGTTGCACAATCTGTATCCCTTCAGCTGCAGTTACCCAATATCTTACCCTATTTCTATCTCCTGATGGTCTCTGTTACCAATGAAATATCCCAAGTTTATTCACTAATGCCAGTTCATATCAGTGAGACCATACAGTATTTGTGCTTCTGTTTTTGGCTAATCACACTCAGCATAATATCCTTAAGGACCATCCATGTTGTTACATACTTCATAACTTTATCCTGTCTTACTGCTGCATAGATTTCCATCATATGTATATGTCACAGTTTGTTTAGCCACCCATTCATTGATGAATATTTTGGCTGTTTCCATCTCTTGGTAAGTGTAAATAATGCTGCTATAAACATTGGTGTGCAAATGTCCGTTTGTGTCCTTGCTCTCATGTCCTCTGAGTAGAGACAACATATAGATGGCTCTTGTTTTTTTAATACATTCTGCCAATCTATGTCTTTTGATTGGGGAGTTTAATCCATTAACATTTAGTGTTATTACTGCACAGGTAATACTTTCTTCTACATTTTGCCTTTTGGGTTTTATCTGTCATATCTAATTTTCCTTCTTTTTACCTTTACTCATAGTTTTCCTTTCTATACTCTTCTCCACATCTCTCTCTTCTGTCTTTTCGTATCTGTCTCTAGTGCTCCCTTTAGTATTTCTTGCAGAGCTGGTCTCTCTGGCACAAATTCTCTCAGTGATCTTTTGTCTGAAAATATTTTAATTTCTCCCTCATTTTTGAAGGACAATTTTGCTGGATATAGAACTCTTGGTTGGCAGTTTTTCTCTTTTAATAATTTAAATATATCATCCCACTGTCTTCTCGCCTCCATGGTTTCTGCTGAAAAATCTACGCATAGTCTTTTTGGGCTTCCCTTGCATGTGTTATGGATTGCTTTTCTCTTGCTGCTTTCAAGATTCTCTCTTTCTCTTTGACCTCTGACATATTTAATGTCTTGGAGTACTTCTATTTGGATCTATTCTCTATGGGGTACTGTGCTGGTTTGAAAGAAGCATGCCCCCTAAGAAAAGCCATGTTTTAATATAAATCCCATTTGTTAAAGGTAGAATAATCCCTATTCAATACTGTATATTTGAAACTGTAATGAGATCATCTCCCTGGTTGATGTGATTTAGTTAAGAATGGTTGTTAAACTGGATTAGGGGATGACATGTCTCCACCCATTTGAGTGGGCCTTGATTAGTTTCTGAAGTCCTATAAAAGAGGAAACATTTTGGGGAATGAGAGATTCAGAGAGAGCAACACTACAAAGCAGAGAGTCCACCAGCCAGCAACCTTTGGAGATGAAGAAGGAAGACACCTCCCGGGGAGCTTCATGAAATAGGAAGCCAGGAGAGAAAGCTAGCAGATGATGCCGTGTTTGCCATGTGCCCTTCCAGCTGAGAGAGAAGCCCTGACTGTGTTCACCATGAGCCTTCTCACTAGAGAGAGAAACCCTGAACTTCATCGGCCTTCTTGAACCAAGGTATCTTTTCCTGGATGCCTTTGATTGGTCATTTCTATAGACTTGTTTTTTTTGTTTTTTTGTTTAAATTTTTTTATTAATTAAAAAAATTAACAAACAAAACATTAAGATATCATTCCATTCTACATATACAATCAATAATTCTTAATATCATCACATAGTTGCATATTCATCATTTCTTAGAACATTTGCATCGATTTAGAAAAAGAAATAAAAAGACAACAGAAAAAGAAATAAAATGATAACAGAGAAAAAAAGATTATGCATACCATACCCCTTACCCCTCGCTTTCATTTACCACTAGCATTTCAAACTAAATTTAACATTTGTTCCCCCTATTATTTATTTTTATTCCATATGTTCTACTCTTCTGTTGATATAGTAGCTAAAAGGAGCATCAGACTATCATTGTTCAATCATCATCAAAAAACATGGCTACTGGAACACAGCTCCACATTTTCAGGCAGCTTCCTCCAGCCTCTCTGCTACATCTTGAACAACAAGGTGATATCTACTTAATGCATAAGAATAACCTCCAGGATAACCTCTCGACTCTGTTTGGAATCTCTCAGCCATTGACACTTAGTCTCATTTCACTCTTCCCCCTTTGGTCGAGAAGGTTCTCTCAATTCCTTGATGTTAATTTTCAGCTCCTTCTAGGGTTTTTCTCAGTCCCTTGATGCTGAGTCTCAGCTCATTCCAGGATCTCTGTCCCACGTTGCCAGGAAGGTCCACACCCCTGCGAGTCATTTCCCACGCAGAGAAGGGGAGGGTGGTGAGACTGCTCGTCATGTTGGCTGGAGAGAGAGGCCACATCTGAGCAACAAAAGAGGCTCTCTTGGGGGTGACTCTTAGGCCTAAATTTTAAGTAGACTCGACATATCCTTTGCGAGGTTAAGTTTCATATGAACAACCCCCAAGACTGGGGGCTCAGCCTACAGCTTTGGTTGTCCACACTGCTTGTGAGAATATCAGAATTCAACTTGGGGAAGTTAAATTTCTCCCCACTCTCACCATTCCCCGAAGGGGGCTTGCAAGCACTTTTCTAGTCACTGATCAAATCACTCTGGGATTCATCGGGGCATCACTTTGGACAAACTAACCAAATTTCATGTCCTACCTGAGATTCCAAGTACTTATGACATTCAATCAAACTATCTACATGAGTTATATTAGGAAATGCTCTAGTCAAAATATAAATTTTGTAACAAATAAACATTTGTTGCTTTAGTCTCACACATAAGGTGACATTTTAAAGTATTAATTTTCATCTATTTTCAGCACCTTGCAATAATGACATTCCTTTGTTCTTCCTCATGCAAAAACATTTTTAAAATTTGTACATTGTACATTTCACTATTATTATACATGCTAGGCATTCCTAGATTATACCATCTTGATCTTTACCATCTATCTTTCTTTCTGATTTCATTTATGTCCCCAGCCCCCTCCCTCTATCATTCTCACATTCAGCTTCATTCAGTGTTTTAACATAATTACATTACAGTTAGGTAGCGTTGTGCTGTCCATTTCTGAGTTTTTATATTCATTCCTGTTGCACAATCTGTATCCCTTCAGCTCCCATTACCCAATATCTCACCCTATTTCTATCTCCTGATGGTCTCTGTTACCAAGGAAATATTCCAAGTTTATTCACTAATGTCGGTTCATATCAGTGAGACCATACAGTATTTGTCCTTTTGTTCCTGGCTAATCACACTCAGCATAATGTCCTTAAGGTCCATTCATGTTGTTACATACTTCATAACTTTATTCTGTCTTACAGCTTATGTAAATGTCACAGATTGTTTAGTCAGCTGTCTGTTGTTGGACATTTTGGCTGTTTCCATCTCTTGGTAATTGTTAATAATGCTGCTATAAACATTGATGTGTAAAATGTCCATTTGTGTCCTTGGCCTCATGTCCTTTGAGTAGAGACAGCATATAGATGGGTCCTGATTTTTAATCCATTCTGCCAGACTATGTCTTTTGATTGGAGAGTTTAATCCATTAACATTCAGTGTTATTACTGCATGGGTAGGACTTTCTTCTGCTATTTTGCCTTCTGGATTTTATATGTCATATCTAATTTTCCTTCTTTTTACCTTTACTCATAGTCTTCCTTTCTACACTCTTCTCCACACCTCTCTCTTCTGTCTTCGTATCTGTCTCTAGTGTTCCCTTTAGTATTTCTTGCAGAGCTGGTCTCTGGGTCACAGATTCTCTCAGTGATTTTTTTGTCTGAAAATGTTTTAATTTCTCCCTCATTTTTGAAGGACAGTTTTGCTGGATATAGAATTCTTGGTTGGCAGTTTTTCTCTTTTAATTATTTAAATATATTATCCCACTGTTTTTTTTGCCTCCATGGTTTCTGCTGAGAGATCTGCACATAGTCTTATTGGGCTTCCCTTGTATGTGATGGATTGCTTTTCTCTTGCTGCTTTCAAGATCCTCTCTTTCTCTTTGACCTCTGACATTCTGATTATTAAATTTCTTGGAGTATGTCTATTTGGATCTATTCTCTGTAGGGTACGCTGCACTTCTTGGATCTGTAATTTTAAGTCTTTGATAAGAGTTGGGAAATTTTCAGTGATAATTTCCCCCATTAGTTTTTCTCCTCCTTTTCCCTTCTCTTCTCTTTCTGGGACACCCATAACACGTATATTCATGCGCTTCATATTGTCTTTCAATTCCCTGAGTCCCTGCTCATATTTTTCCATTGTTTTTCCTATAGTTTCTGTTTCTTGTTGGATTTCAGATGTTCCATCCTTCAGTTTTGAAATCCTATGTTCTGCCTCTCAAAATCTACCATTGTAGGTTTCCATTGTTTTTTTCATCTCTTCTACTGTGTCTTTCATTCCCATAAGTTCTGTGATTTGTTTTTTCAGACTTTCAGTTTCTTCTTTTTGTTCTTTCCTTGCCTTCTTTATATCCTCCCTCAATTCATTGATTTGGTTTTTGATGAGGTTTTCCATGTCTTTTCGTATATTCTGAATTAATTGTTTCAGCTCCTGTATGTCATTTGAATTGTTGGTTTGTTCCTTTGACTGGGCCATATCTTCACTTTTCCTAGTGTGATTTATTATTTTTTGCTGGTGTCTAGGCATTTAATTACTTTAATTAGTTTATTCTGGAGGTTGCTTTCACTTTTATCTAGGGTTTTCTTGCTGGATGAATTTGTTGTCTATCTATTCTTTGACATTCTGTTGAGCTTTATCTGGACCTTTAGCTTAAGTTTTGTTTAACAGAGGAGAATTATTCAGTTCTTGTTTTCTTGTTTCTTGCCCTTCTTGTGTCGTGGCTTCTCCCCACCCCCCACCACACTTAGGAGGGTCTACTTAGATATTATAGACCCCAGCCAGATTTTCCCAGACCAAACTGGCCTCCTATCAGGAGGGAAGAGTCACCTGCGTCGGTTTTCCCTGAGGGTGAGACCCAGCAGGTTGAAAGACTTCCCTGTGAAGTCTCTGGACTCTGTTTTTCATATCCTGCCCAGTATGTGGTGCTTGTCTGACTGCAGGTCCCACCAGCATAAGATGGTGCGGTACCTTTAACTTTGGCAGACTCACCCTGCTGGGGGCGTGGTGGAGACAGAGGAGAGGTTGTAGGCTGGTTTTAATGGCTTTAAATTACCAAGCCCTGGTTTCTGAATTCCTTGATGGAGGGATTCCACCTGAGTTGGGCTTCACCCCTCCCCTGGGGAAGGCACAGGCTCCAGACAAGCCCCCAAAAGAGCTCACTTCTGCCTATGTCTGGGGTAGTTGCAGCCTGAAAAGTCCTGCCGCTGTATCCAGAGGCAGTCAAGCCTTTATAGATACACAGCCACAAAAACCCCTGTTTCCTTCTTTTTTTCCCCCCCCTTTTTCTGTCAGTCCTGCCCCCTTGGCGCGGGGCAAAAATGAGCAACCTCTGCTTTGATCAGGTTCACCTAAGCTGGGGGCTTATTTTTAGTAATCAGAATTAGTTAATTAGTTCCACAATTGGCATTTAATTGTGCCCAGCCCCTGCTGCTGGTAAAGTCCTTTCCTTTCCCCTCTGGAAAGCAGCCTGTGGGGGAGGGGCACTGGCTGCCGCAGCTTTGGGAACTCACGGTTCAGGGGGGTGTTCGCAGCCGGTCCAGCTGGTCCAGACTGGGGTACGCTGTGTCTCGGGTCACTATTGTGGCTCTGGGAGCTGTTCTGTACTGTTTCTGGTTATTTAGTAGTTGTTCTGGAGGACGAACTAAAACACACACGTTAAGCCACCATCTTGACCCGGAAGTCTATAGACTTGTTTTTAATTGGGATATTTTCTCGGCCTTAGAACTGTAAACTAGCAACTCATTAAACTCCCCTTGTTAAAAGCTGTTCCATTTCTGGTATATTGCATTCCGGCAGCTAGCAAACTAGAACAGGTGCGCTGTACTTCTTGGATCTGTAATTTTAAACCTTTCATAAGAGTTGGGAAATTTTCAGTGATAATTTCCCCCATTAGTTTTTCTCCTCCTTTTCCCTTCTCTTCTCCTACTGGGACACCCACAGCATGTATATTCATGCGCTTCATATTGTCTTTCAATTCTCTGAGTCCCTGCTCATATTTTTTCATTTTTTTCCCTATAGTTTCTGTTTCTTGTCGGATTTTAGATGCTCCATCCTCCAGTTCACTAGTCCTACGTTCTGTCTCTCGAAACCTACCATTTTAAGTTTCCATTGTTTTTTTCATCTGCTCTACCGTGCCTTTCATTCCCATAAGTTCTGTGATTTGTTTTTTCAGACTTTTGATTTCTTCTTTTTGTTCCTTCCTTGCCTTCTTTATATCCGCCCTCAATTCTTTCATTTGGTTTTTGATGAGGTTTTCCATGTCTGTTCATATATTCTGAATTAATTGTTTCAGCTCCTGTATGTCATTTGAATTGTTGGTTTGTTCCTTTGACTGGGCCATATCTTCAATTTTCCTAGTGTGATTTGTTATTTTTTGCTGGTGTCTAGGCATTCAATTACCTTAATTAATTTATTCTGGAGATTGCTTTCACTTCTTTTACCTAAGGTTTTCTTGCTGGATGAATTTGTTGTCTATCTGCTCTTTGACATTCAGTTCAGCTTTATCTGGACCTCTAGCTTAAGTTTTGTTTAACAAAGGCGAATTTTTTGCTCTTGTTTTCTTGTTTCTTGCCCTGCTTTTATGGTGACTTTCCCCCACCACAAACACACTAAGGAGGGTCTACTTAGGTATTATAGACTGCAGCTGGACTTTCCCAGACCAAACTTGCCTCTATCAGGAGGAAAGAGTCACCTGCGTAGGTTTTCCCTGAGGGTGAGACCCAGCAGGTTGAAAGACTTCTTTCCTGAGAAGTCTCTGGACTCTGTTTTTCTTATCCTGCCCAGTATGTGGCACTTGTCTGCCTGCAGGTCCCACCAGCATAAGATGATGCGGTACCTTTAACTTTGGCAGACTCTCCCTGCTGGGGGCGTGGTGGGGACAGAGGAGAGGTGTTAGGCTGGTTTTAATGGCTTCAAATTACCAATCCCTGGTGTCTGAATTCCTTGAGGGAGGGATTCCACCTGAGTTGGGATTCACTCCTCCCTGGGGGAAGGTACAGACTCCAGACAAGCCCTCAAATGAGCTTGTTTCTGCCTATACCTGGGGCAGTTGCAGCCTGACAAGCCCTGCCACTGTATCCAAAGGCAGTCAAGCCTTTGTAGAAACACAGCCACAAAAACCTCTGTTTCCTTCTTTTTTTTTCTTTTTCCATCAGCCCTGCCCACTTGGTGCTTGGGCAAAAGTGAGCGACCTCCGCTTTGACCAGGTTCACCTGAGCTGGGGGCCTATTTTTAGTGGTCAGAATTTGTTAATTAATTCCACAATTGGCATTTGGTTGGGCTCAGCCCTTGTTGCTGGTCAAGTCTCTTTCCTTTCCCCTCTGGGAAGCAGTCTCTTTGGGAGGGGCGTCAGCTGCCGCGGCTTGGGGAACTCCTGGTTCTGGGGGTGCTCACATCCAGTCCATCTTGTCCAGATTGGGGTACGCTGTGTGTCCGGTCACTGATGTGGCCCCAGGAGCTGCTCTGTACTGTGTCTGGTTATTTAGTAGTTGTTCTGGAGGATGAACTAAAATGTGCGCATTGTTAAGCCGCTGTCTTGGTCCGGAAATCAGAGTTGATCCACATGGCCTTCTTATAAGGACGTCAGTTATTGGATTTAGGATCCACCCTAATCTCTTGTGACCTTGTCTTAATTAATTACATCTGCCAAGATCCTATTTCCAATAAGGTCCAGTTTTGGGTTCCTTGCGCACATAAGTTTGAGATGCCACTATTTAACCCAGTATACTCACTGAGAAAAAGATTTAACATAATATTTCACCCTCACTATGTGCACAGAAACACTGAGTCAAACTATTTACAAACATTCACTTAATTCTCACAATATACCAGTGTGGTAGAGGTTAGATAGTTAACAAATCGTTTACTTTTTCATCCTAGGCAGATAGAAGGAATACATTTCCTGATCTCCTTTGGCTGAGTTCTAGCTGATTAAATGTGGGCAGAAGTCATTGAAAACACTTTCAGGCCTAACCTATGAAGCTTTCCCTTGTGATTCTCCACGTTTTCTTTCTTCCTTCATCTGTGAGAGGATCCAACAGAACCATTTCAAAGAGTTTATCTTTGTCCCCTCACCTCTAACCCATTTTGGACTGTGACATGGGATAAGAATGTACATACCAGGTGTTTTTATACACTCATAATATAAGAAGATTCGATGAAAACCCAGAGAAGGAAGGGAAATTTTTTTTTTACAGTGTCTGCACATCATGCACAATAAAAGGGGGTTCTTAATGCCATTAACTTTAGAAAAAAATAAAGATTTCTTTTACGAGATAAAGTATGAGCAAGTATCTATTAAGTCCTTTGGGTAAAGAGATAAAATGTCAGACATCACTGGCTTTTACCTTAGCTTCCAAAACTTTTCAAAGATGCCACTGGACCTCCTCAAGGAGTAGAGATACCACCCATTCAGTACCTCATGCTCTATGGCTGCTAAACAGCTCAAAAGATTTTTCTAAAGTTTTTAAGAATAAGTAACATTCTCATAGTGTATTCTCATAAAAAATGAACACATTTTTAAATACTTCATTAGGAATTCTTCCTCCACCTTAAAGATGTTTTCTCTTGCAAAAATCAAAGAGCTGAAACATGTGATTTAGATTTTTCTTGCAAATTAACCTGTATATAATCAATTGTTTTTTTCCCTCTAACAAATTTTCTGGACATCATAATACTTAGCTGGAGTCATATTTTTTGCTTGAGTAATTGAATCCCTGTCATTTGGATTACCCTTGTTCACTGAATGATCTCTCATCATACCTTTAAACTAGAAAATATTACTGTGTTTTCCTCTTTTTTCTTTCATGCTCATTTGCAAAATTGATCCCTATATAATTGCATGGCTAACTAATTAGGTGTTTGGTATCATTTTTTTCTCCTCAAATGCAGAAAAATGATTTCTTGCTGACTTGAGTGAATCCAAATATCAGCACAGTCTCCAAGACAGTCTGCTGCTATTATCCTTAGCATGCCCCTTTCCTCAATTCTGTGATTTTGGAAATTGAGTTTGAAGCCTTGAGAAATGTCCATGGGCTCTGTGGTTTCAGGAAACAAACAGGCTTTGGGTTTAGACAGGCCTAACTTCCATCCTGGTTCAGCCGTCAACTAGTTATATGTAACCCTGACCAGTTTATTAAACCTCTTAGGAGTTACAAGTAAAATGGTGATAGTAAAGCCCACTTCACATGGTTGATGAGAATACTAAATGGGATATACAGGCTGATTTTACTGTTAAACATAAATACAAAAATAATAAATAAAATCTTAGCAAACTAAATCCAGCAATATATAAAGTAGATAATAACATGACCAAGTTGTATTTTTTACGAGAAATACAAGTTTGGTTTGACAGTTTTAAAATTCAAAATGTGATTTATACTTTAACTCATTGATGAGATAAACACATATGGTCATTTCATTAGATGCAGAAAAGATTTTAACAAAACTCAACATTCATTCATTCATAAAACCAAAACTTTCTGCAAATTGGTAATAGAGGAGAACTTCTTAAACAGATAAAGGGTATCTATTAAAAAAAAAACTTACAGCTTAAAGACACAAAGTTTTCTTAAATTGATAAAGCATACCTAAGTCATATATCATTAGAATTAATGGTTAAAAGTTGAAAATTTTCCATTTGAGATCAAGAGTAAGACACTTATTTTATTTACCATTGTCCTAGATGTCCTAACTAGCTCAGAAAAGTAATAAAAATATGCAAGTAAAAGGTATTAAGGATCGGAAAAGAAGAAGTGAAATCCAAAAACAACTACATATAAATCATTAGGCTTAATAAGAGGTTAGCAAGTTTTCTGATTTGAGGTTAATATAGAAAAACTAAATGCTTCTTTATATACCAGTCACAAGGTTTGTTTGTTTTAAAAAAAATTTTAACTATTCAACTTATAATAACATAAAATAAATAAAGTTCCTAGGAATAAATTTAACAAAATATCTGTTATTCTGGATATAGTGCCCTGCCTGGGACCCAAATCATGGTACCTCAGAAACATTGCTGCCTTCAGCCCTTCTATGATAGGAATTGTTTGACTGTAAACAAATGACTACACGAGAAGGAAGAACTAAATGTCTATTCAGAAACAGCTCCTGAAGTTCTCCTCACTTATGTGTCCAATCTTGGCTCACCATCACCAGCTCCAATGGCAGGAAGTACTCTATTAGGGTTACCCAATCTTTGAGAGTTCTTACAGAAACCCACCTCATCTCCAAACAGAAGAATAGTCAACACATGTAGACAGCTTCGAACTAGTTAAATCACATTCTCTCTTTTGACTCTTAGTATGATCCCATGGGGAAAGAATTAATATTATGCCCATTTTACTTGTAAGGAAGCGGAAAATGTTCAAAGTTAAAGATAGGCAAAGACCTACAGTCAGTCATGGAGCTGGGATTCAAATTTAGGACTTCTGATACCAAATTTAATGCATTTTCTTCCATAGAAACAATATAGTCTTAAAAACAGCTCTGTCCTACCACACTTATCAAGGCATTTGCACTATTTTATAGATTATTGAATCTGGATTACTGGGCAAACCTTTTCCCACTTCCTCTATTCTCAAACAATTGAGTTTCTTCAGGGATTATATTTTTACATTTTAAGATAGGGAATAGAAAAAGGAGAGAAAAAAGAAGTGTATTTGCCCCACAAATTGACAGAAGGTTTTTTTAGACAAGTCAATGTCTCTCTACCCTTACTTGAGAAAATAGATGTACCTCCTTCTTGGACTTTTGAGAATTAAATTAGATAAGACACAAGAAGTGCACAGTTCATATCACTATAGTATGAACTCAAAAAGTACTAGCTATTGTTATTGGCAACTACCACAATACCAGCAGATAATCCTTTATACTTTATAGTCAAAAGTAATATTCCCCAGATCAAGGCAGAGAAGGCGCAACACCAACCTGACTGCAGCTAGATCCTTTGTGCAGTTCATGAATAAATAACCCATTCCTGGAGAATTGCAATGAAGAGGAAGAATTCTAGGAACTAAGTGTTTTTGGTTCTAAACATGTGATTCACTAAGAGAACCAAAATGGCTGCCTATTCCACATTAAGATATCTGTTAATTTGTTTATTCTTTTATTTTATCGCCCCTTTCAACTTCTCCATTCTAAGTTGCATTGCTCTCTTTTGTGGCTTCTTTTTCCCTTTAAACCTGAATTTAATTTGCTGTAAAACCTGATCTGCTGCAAATAATAATAATAAGGTAAATGGAGAAGTGGAATGGAACACACAGTGTACTTTGCCTCCAACCAGGAAGCTACCTGCCCACTCCTCTCCCCATAGAGCCATCATTATTTCAAGAACAAATTACTTAGAGACCAGTTGTTCTTAATTGTTCATAGCCAAGGATTTCAGGCCAACTCTGATTAGTACATCAGAAGGAATCCATTTGATGCAGGTAGACTATTCCCACATTTATTCTTTATCCCTCAGTAACTGGCCAGAATATTCAGAGGGAAAAGGGACATTGTAAGAAAGTTGACTCTAAAGGAATGCTAAGTATGTCATTCTTGGTCTATTGATGCTTCAGGACAAATGCCCTTTGTCCTCCCCCCAGTTAGCAATGGCATATTTGAACACTGCTCTAAGCATTGGAAAGTTGTTTTTCTCATTAATTTATTTATTTATGCATTCATTCATTCATTCATTCAGTAGACCTTTATTGAGCACCCACTATGTGCCAGGTTAGGTCTTGGTGATGTAAAAAAGACAGACAGATGGGACTCCTACCTTCATGAAGCACACAATCTACCAAAGCATACAGACAAAAAAAGCCGTCTTATAATTTTTAAAGAATGTGATAGATAGGTACCACGAAAGAAATAAAGAAATGTATAAAAGAGTAATTGGGAAGAGAGGGAGTCAAAGATAGAGTGGTCAAAGTGGGCTTTCTGAGAAGGCAATATTAAAGGTGAGATCTGAAGGTTGAGAAGGAGCTAGTTATAGAGGAGTCAGGAAAAACCTCAATCAGCAATGGGAACAAAGTGCAAAGGCTTCTGACTGGGAAAAGAGCTTGGGATGTTTGGAAAAGTGAAAGGAGTGTGAAATGAGAGTAGAGAGGCTGGCAGCAGACAAATTAAGCAGGATCTTCTCAGCCAAGACTAAGGATTTCCATTTAAGTGCAATTCATTCAGCATTTAGCCAATACACAATTAATGTGTGTCAGGCAATGTTTTAGGCACTGGACATACAGCAGTAACTAAACAGGTTCCATCTTGAAAGTTACATTCTATGGGAGTGGTAAATAGTAAACAAAATAAGTAATCATATATAATGTTATTTTTAAATAGTGCTAAGGAGAACATTTTAACAAACCAAGGAAAGGAGTTAAGTATAGGATTGTAATTTTAGATAAGAGTATCAGAGAAGGCCTAACTGAAAAATGTACATTTAAACAAAGATTCAAAGGGCCCATGTGCTGACCTCTAATATTTAGAGGTCAGGGAACATGAATAGGACAAGGAAAGGAAAATGAAAAAAAGTACAAGAAAGATCAGGCAAGTACTGTGTTCTGGAAGCTGGAAAGTTCCACGGAGGAGAGAGAGAGCAAAAGTATAAAATGCTGCAGATGGTAAATAAAGAGAAGGACTGAGATGTAACCATTGGATTTAGCAATGTGTGGGTCATGGGTGACTTTATGAAGAGCAGTTTTACTACTGTGATGGAGGCAAAAACTAGTTTGAAACATTTTCAGGGGAAAATTGGAGGAGAGGAGCTTTGCCATGAGGTGAGGAGTTGACATGGGACAGATAACTGTGGAAGAGTTAGATCAAAAGAATTTTTCCTCTAACTTTTAAAAAAATGTTAAAGAAAAGTTGAATGAATAGTACAAAACCCTTGAACCCTTCAACTAGTTGTAGCAATTGTGAACATTTTGCCACAATTGCTTTCTCTCTAGAGAGGAGGATTTTTAAAAACTTTTTTTTAATTTTGAAATATAACACATGTGCCAAAAAGTCCACAAAACAAAAATGTGTAAGTCCATGAATGATCACAAAGCAAACACCCATGTAACCAGTACCAATTTCAAGCAACATGGCTAGCATACCCTACACTGCTAGCATTCCCAAAGCTCCCATGTGCCCCTTCCCTTCCCCCAAAAGGTAACCATCATCCTGAACACAGTGATAGCTTCTTGCTTTTCTTTATAGTTTTACCACATAACAATGAATTCCTAAACACATAATTTAGTTTTTGCACTTTATGAATGGAATAACAAAATTAGTGTCTTTTTTATATCTGGCTTCTTTTATGCAATGTTGTTTTGTGTTTTGTATTGTAAAGCATTCTCTTATAAAAATATACCACCATTTATTTATTCAGTTTATGTGTTGTTTCCAGTTTATTTTCTTATGAAAAATGCTGCTGTGGATATTCTTTGTATGTCTCTTGATACACATGTGCATGCATTTCTATTGGGTAGAAATAGAAGAAGTAGAATTTTTGCACAGAAGTAGAATTTTTGGGTCATAGTTATGTATTCAACTCCATAGCTAATACCAAAGAGTTTCCCCATTGTTTATTCCAATTTATATTCTCATCAGCAATGTATGAAAGCTGTTGCTTCATATCCTTACCAGCAATTGTTATTGTTTGTTCTCCTCCTACTCCTGTTCCCTCTTTCTCTTCTTGCTCCTCCTCTTCCTCCTTTTCCTTCTTATTTAATTTTTGCCGTTTTGGTGGGTGTGTAGTAGTGTCTCATTGTGGTTTTAATTTACATTTCCCTGGATACTAATGACAATTGGTCATTTGGGTTCCTGTTTTGTGAAATGTCAGTTCAAAGCTTTTGCCCATTTTAAAAATTGGATCATCTGTCTTTTTCTTAGTAATTTGTTTTTCCTATATATAAGATATGAGTCCTGGTAGGTTATACATCTTGCACATATATTCTCCCACTCTCTGTCTTGCCATTTCATTTCCTTAATGCAATTTGCTGATGAACAGAAGTTCTTCTTTTTAATGTAGTCAAATTATTCAGTCTTTTCTTCTATTGTGCTTTTTGGAGTTCTGTTTAGGAATTTTCTTCATTATTCTTCTGTGTAATTTCCTACAAGTTGTATTTCTCTGCCTTCCCTATTAAGGGCAATAACCCACATGGAATTGAGTTTTTGTTTCTTTTTTTAACTTTTTTTAAATTATGAAATATAACATATATACCAAAAAGGCAATAAATTTCCAAGTACATTTTAACAAGTAGTTATAGAACAGAATTTAAAGTTTAGTATGGGTTACAGTTCCACATTTTTTTGTTTTTTCTTCTATCTGCTCCAAGACACTGGAGACCAAAAGAAATATTAATATAATAATTCAGCAGTCATACCCATTCGCTAAATCCTAACTTCTCTGTTATACTCTTCCTTTTCTTTTTTTCTTTTTTGTGAAAAATAATACATATACAAAAAAACAATAAATTTCAAAGTACACTGCAACCAGTAGTTGTAGAACAGATTTCAGAGTTTTGTATGGGTTACAATAACACAATTTTAGATTTTTACTTCTAGCTGCTTTAAGGTACTGGAGACTAAAAGAAATTCAATATAATTATTCAGCAATCATGTTCATTTGTTAAGCCCAACCTTCTTGTATAACTCCACAGTCAGCTTTGATCTTTCTCCCACTCTTTAGTGGTATTTGGGCTATGCCCATTCTAACTTTTTCATGTTAGAAGGGACTATCAGTAACATGGGATAGTGGGGTGAAACTAGTTGATGTTCTGGAGAGGCTGGCTCCTCTGCATTTCAGGACTTATCTGGTCCAGGAACCCATTTAGAGGTTGTAGGTTTCTGGAAAGCTACCCTAGTGTATGAAACTCATATAGAATCTTATATAATTCCCTAGGTATTCTTTAGGATTGGCTGGAATGGGTTTGGTTGGAGTTTGGCAAGATATGCTAGGTAACAATGTCTAACTGAAGCATGCATGAGAGTGACCTCCAGAGTAGCCTTTTGACTGTATTTGAACTCTCTCAGCCACTGACACCTTATTTGTTACACTTCTGTGCCAGTTTGAAAGGATATATGTACCCTAGAAAACCCATTTTTAAATTCTAATCCCATTTTGTAAAGGCAGCTGTTTCTTCTAATCCCTATTCAAAACTGTAAGTTTGAAACTGTAATTGGATCATCTCTCTGGAGATGTGACTCAATCAAGAGTGGTTGTTAAACTGGATTAGGTGGATATGTGTCTCCACCCATTTGGGTGGGTCTTGATTAGTTTACTGGAATCCCATAAAAGAGAACAAGAGAAAAAGCCAGGAGCTTCTGAGAGAGCAGAGAATGATATAGCTATGAGAAGCAGAGAGTCCACCAGCCAGTGACCTTTAGAGATGAAGAAGGAAAACACCTCCCAGGGAGCTTCATGAAACAGGAAGCCAGGAGAGAAAGCTAACAGATGACACCATGTTTGCCACATGCCTTTCCTGATGAGAGAGAAACCCTGTCTGTGTTTGCCATGTGCCTTCTCACTTGAGAGAGAGACCCTGAACTTCTTCGACCTTCTTGAACAAGAGTGTCTTTCCCTGGATGACTTAGATTGGACATTTCTATAGACTTGTTTTAATTGGGACATTTTCTTGGCCTTAGAACTGTAAACTTGCAACTTATTAAATTCCCCTTTTTAAAAGCCATTCCATTTCTGGTATATTGCATTCCAGCAGCTAGCAAACTAGAACAACTTCTTTTCCCCTTTTTGGTGAGGATGGCATTGTTGATCCAACAGTGACAGGACCAGGCTCATCCCTGGGATGGAATTGAATTTTATATGTTATATTTCCTTTTTTTATAATAGGATATCCAATGACCCAATGCCATTTTAAGACTGTCCTTTCCCTACTGTTCTGAAATGCCACTTTTGTTATAAATCAGTTTATTTATAGGCTTTGAATTCAATTTCATTGGTATATTTTTATATTGACCGTCTTTATCATATTGACTTAATTACTGTAGCTTTATAATAACTCTTGATATCTGATAGGGAAATTATTCCTGCCTTGTTCTTTTTCAAAAGTGACTTGGCTATTCTTGGTCCTTTCCATGACCCAGTAGATTTTAGAATCAGCTTATGGAGATTCAAACAAATCCAAACCAAACAAAAATGTTCTTGACATTTGAATTGGAATTACATTGAATCTATAGATTATTTGGGAAGAATTGATATCTTTAATATCATTGAGACTTTAATTTTTCAATAAAGTTTATGAATTTTCTGTGTAGAAATCTTGTACATTTTTGTGAGTTTATCCCAAAGTATTGAAACTATTTGATGCTGTTGTAAAGGGTATCTTTTTTTTTGAGATATATTCACATATCTTTTTATAATTTTTAAATTTTTTCTTACCATATGATCATTCCATTCTTGGTATATAATCAATAACTCATAATATCATCGCCTAGTTGTATATTCACCACCATGATCATTTCTTAGAACATTTGTATCAATCCAGAAAAAGAAATAAAAAGAAAAAAGAAAAAAACCTCTTACATACCATACCCATTAACCCCCCCTCACTGACTGCCAGCATTTCCATCTACCCAATACATTTTAGCCTTTGTTTCCCCTATTTTTTTCTAAGCCCCTTACCACTTCCTTTCATTGATCACTAGTATTTCAATCTACCAAATTTATTTTAACATTTGTTCCCCCTATTATTTATTTATTTATTTATTTATTTTTAATCCATATGTCTCACTCATCTGTCCGTACCATAGATAAAAGGAGCATCAGATAACTTTCGCAATGTGACTGTGTGATTGTGAAAACCTTGTGTCTGATCCTCCTTTTATCTACCTTATTAAAAATAAATAAATAATAGGGGGAACAAATGTTAAAATAAATTTAGTAGATTGAAATGCTGGTTATTGGCAAGGGGGAGTGGTAGGGGGTATGCTATGTACGAATTTTTTTTTTTAATTTCTTTTTCTGGATTGATGCAAATGTTCTAAGAAGTGATTGTGGTGATGAATATACAACTATGTGATGATATTGTGAGTTATTGATTATATACCAAGAATGGAATGATCATACGGTAAGAATGTTCATGTTTGTATGTTATGTTTAAAAAAATTTTTTTAATTAAAAAAATGATCATGCCATCTAATACATAAAATAAATAATTTTTAAAGAGGAGCATCAGACACAAGGTTTTCACAATCACACAGTCACAATGTGAAAGCTATATCATTACACAGTCATCTTCAAGAAACATAGCTACTGGAACACAGCTCTGTACTTTCAGGCACTTCCCTCCAGCCTCTTCAATATATCTTAACTAAAAAGGTGGTATCTATGAAATGCGTAAGAATAACCTCCAGGATAACCTCTCGACTCTGTTTGAAATCTCTCAGCCATTGACACTTTGTCTTGTCCCATTTCTCTCTTCTCCCTTTTGGTCAAGAAGGTTTTCTCAATCTCTTGATGCTGAGTCCCAGCTCATTCTAGGATTTCTGTCCCACATTGCCAGGAAGGTTTACACCCCTGGGAGTCATGTCCCACTTAGAGAGGGGGAGAGCAGTGAGTTTGCTTATCTTGTTGGCTGAGAGAGAGGCCACATATGAGCAACAAAAGATGGTCTCTGGGGGTGACTCTCAGGCCTAATTTTAGTAAAGGCTATCCTAAAATTATCTAACTTTTTGGTGAGTGGAAATGCAACAGATTTGTATATTAGCCTTTTATCCAGCAATCTTATTTAAGTCACTGTTTAATTCTAATAATTTATCTGTATATTCTCTTGGATTTTCTATGTATGTAACCACAAAATCTGTGAATAATCAAAGTTTATTTCTTCCTTTTCCTCACTCTGTAATTAAAAAATGCCACCTTATTTCTCTTAGTACTTTAAAAATAATGGTTAATATTTAATCCGTCTTGAATTCATATTTTATCAACATGAATTTGAGAAACAACTTATTAATTCTAAAGGAAAACTGTGTTGGAATTTTTATTGTGGGAACCTTAAATTGATAGATTATATTTCTGATATTGAGTCTTCTATCAATGAACAAGGGACGCCTTTTTAATTGCTTAAATCTTCTTGTGTTTTCCTCAGTATTCTAATAGAGATCTTGTGCAGTTCTTATCAATTTATTCCTAGATATTTATATTTTTGTTGCTATTGTTAATGAAGATGTTTTCTGCATTATATTCAAAGTGGTTGTTCTTTCTTTGCTTAAAGCCTATTTATCAACTTTTTTGAGTGAATTTTGAAACTCAATCACTGAACTAAATTTAAATTCTCTTCTTGTGCATACTATGTCATCTGTAAAAATTATAAAATTTTCTTCCTCCTTTCTATATTTTATTCTATTTACTTATTTCCATTATGGAGTTTTAAGAAGGAAGGGCTGTGATATAACCTGATTAAAAGTTTTAAAAGTCACTTTTGTTGCAAAAGTGGAATCAAGGAGACTTTTTGGGAGACCAGAATAGTAGTCCCGATACCAACAGTGTGGCTTGGGTTAAGAGAGTTGCTGCAGAGATCAAAAGAAGTGGAGAGATTGGAAATATATTTTGGAGGTAGATACGTGAGAAGAACATGCTGATCATATTATGTTAAAGCTCGGCAAACTTCTTAGAAATTTAGAATATAAAAATTATAGTTAATTAGGAGAGACAATAAATAAATAAATATATTTCAATGTCTACTCTAACCCTATGTATGTTAGGGTTCACTTTGCACTTTCTCGCCACTTTCAATGATAGAGAACTCACTACTTCACATGACAGCCCATTCCTTGGATTCAATTCACTCCACAAACTGTACTCCTTGTCAAGCACTGTGTGGAGCACTAGGATACACACATAATCAAGATTCACTCTGTTCTTGGGGAAGCTCAGACAAAGGGACAGCTCTCTTAGAAAATCTCTCTCCTGGCAAACTCTGCCTACTAGTTCTCTAAACTGAATTCTCTTACAGAACAAGGCTGTTCTCTCTTCCTTGTACTGCTCACTCCTCAGCAGTTTAAAACTGTGACCAAAGCCTTTGAGGGTTCTTATCCCCTCCTTTTGTTTTCTTACTTGATCTGGCATCAAGATCCCTCCCTATTCTGATCCAAACTGAGGAACTTGATACCCTTATGTATGTGTTATTTTTCTGAAGAGTTGTCATGTAATTTCTGTACCTTTACTCCATAATTAAATTCCTGGGGAAATTATATTGGCTATTTATAGTTAAATATTGTTTATATTTTTGTTTTTGACTTAGTATTTACTGTTTTTCTAAAACTGTTTTCATTAAGGACTGAGTATACCAAGTGTAAAATTAACTTTGGGAACAAGAGACTAAACTGCCATGCAGTCAATTAATTACCTTCCTAAGATCCGCAAACCCTGGCTGGTTACGACGATGAAGGCATTTATCACAGTGGAAAGACTGAAAATAAAAGTAATAGACATATGTAAGGAAGGTAGCAAGTTGATGAGTGTTAAGAGTGAAATATAAGTGTATGATTTCTCCAAGATAGGAAATGATATAGAGTCTAAATCTATAGATATTATGATACCATCAGTTCTTGATAAGGAGGCTTTATTTTTTTTGCCAACAGCCCATTACTCTTCCAAAATAGTTATGTAAATTGTGTCCTCCTAATCCCCCAACCTATTTAATATCAATATATTTAATGAAAGTATTTTCTTGGTGTAGTATTTTTGAATAACGTTTGAATATGGTTATAGTTACAGTGTCAAAATCTTACTACAATTTGATATGTTTTCATAAATGAGTGCCAAGAGTAATAATGGGGAGAAGAAAGTCTGTTTTTTTTCTTTAAAGAGAGTGATCCTGGTCAATTCAGAATGGAGACAGCTTTGAATTATAATGGGTTCCTCTGAGAATTGTTGTTTTTAAACTAAACTGATGATACGGTAGCTCAGGAAATTATCTCTGGGTGCTTTGCAAGTGCTGTGGGCAGTGTGCTTCCCTGTGTGATGCAAGATAATTTTTTCTTCCTAAATAGTTTCTTTAAGTTTATGTAACTTGTAATAGGGTAAAGAGCAATGGTTTTACAGTCAGATATGTCTGACAACAGCTTTTTAAATTTGCATGTTACTTAACTTTTCTTATTCAGTTTTTCATATTTAAATGGGATTATATAATTTCCCTAATACAGTTACTGTGAAATTGCATGAATGAAATATGCAATGAAATGTCATATATATATATATAATGAAAATGTATTATGTATCTATCTACCATCTATTTATCTATATCTATCTATCTATCTGTCTATCTATCTATTTATCTACACACACATTTACATAGGCATACCTTGGAGATATTGCAGGTTCAGTTCCAGAACATCACAACAAAGCAAATATCACCATAAACTGAGTCACACGTGTTCTAGTTTGCTAGCTGCTGGAATGCAACACACCAGAGACAGATTGGCTTTTAATAAAAGGGGATTTATTTTGTTAGTTCTTCAGAGGAAAGGCAGCTAACTTTCCACTGAGGTTCTTTCTTACGTGGAAGGCACAGGATGGTCTCTGATGGTCTTCTCTCCAGGCCCCTGGGTTCCAACAACTTTCCCTGGGGTGACTTCTTTCTGCATCTCCAAAGGTCTGGGCTGAACTGCAAGTGCTGAGATGAGGAATGCCGAGCTGCTTAGGCTGTGCTACCTTGCAGTCTCTCATTTAAGCACCAGCCAATTAAGTCAGATGTCCTCCATTGCAGCAGGCACGCCTGCTAGCCGACTACAGATGTAAATCAACAACAGATGAGGTTCACGTACCATTGGCTCATGTCCGTAGCAACAAAACTAGGTACGCTCACCTGGCCAAGTTGACAATTGAATCTAACTACCACAACACGTTTGGTTTCCCAGTGCATATAAAAGTTATACTATACTGTAGTCTATTAAGTGTGTGTGCCGGCTGTTGAGTATGCCAATTCCAATTATGCATTCTGGAACTGAGTAAAATAACCACAGAATGGGCCCAGGGATTCACCAGACCTACTGTGACATGGACCTGAACTAAAACTCCGTCTATCACCAGACTTCCATAAGCCCCTACTCTGACTGGTGGGCCAGAGTGATATTTTGGGTCTCCTGGAATTAGTGTCACTTCTGAGCCAATGTCTAATAATCCCCAAAATATCTGAGCATTTCCTTTTCCCCAGTGCACAGTTACCCTGCCTTCTTCCCAGTCTTCCCCAAGGAGACCTATGTCCTTTTACCAGGGTAACTGTGCCTGCTAAATCTGTAACCACCTCCCCTGGGGAAACAGTCTCTTACTCTGGATGCCTTAGTTTGGGCATTTTTTATGGCCATAGAACTGTAAATATAACTTAATAAATTCCCTTTGTAAAAGCCATTTCATGTCTGGTATATTGCATCTCAGCAGCATTTAACAGACTAATACAGTGTGGAATAGCATTATGTCTAAAAAACCAATGTACATAACTTAATTTAAAAGATCTTATTGATAAAAAATGCTTACCATCATCCAAGCCTTCAGCAAATTGTAATCTTTTTGCTGGTGGCAGGTCTTGCCTCAGCATTGATGGGTGCTGATCATGATGGTGGTTGCTGAAGGTTGGGTGGCTTTGGCAATTTCTTAAAATAAGATAAAGAAATTTGCTGCATCGATGGACTCCTCTTTCATGAAAGATTTTTTTTTAGCATGTAATGCTATTTGATAGTATTTTACCTGCAGCAGAACTTCTTTCAAATTGGAGTCAATCTTTTCAAACTCTACTACTGCCTCATACTTGTTTATGTAATATTCTAAATCCTTTATTGTCATTTCAACAATGTTCATAGCATCTTCACCAGGAGTAGATTCCATCTCAAGAAACCATTTTCTTTGCTCATCCATAAGAAGCAACTCTTCATCCACCAAAGTTTTATCATGAAATTGCAGCACTTCAGTCACACCTTCAGGCTCCACATCTAATTCTAGTTCTCTTACTGTTTCCATCACATCTCCACCACAGTTACTCCCTCCTCTAAAGTCTTGAACCCCTCAGTCACCCATGAGGGCTGGAATCAACTTCATCCAAACTATTGTTAATACTGATAATTTTACCTCCTTCTATGACTTATGAATGTTCTTAATGGCATCTAGAATGGTGAATCATTTTTCCTTTTAAAATTTTGCCCAGATCCATCAGAGGACTGACCATCTATGGCAGCTATAGCCTTACAAAATGTATTTCTTCAATAATAAGACTTGAAAGTTGAAATGACTCCTTGATTCATGGGTTGCAGAATGATGTGTTAGCAGGCATGAAAACAATATTCATCTCATTTGCATTTCCATTAGAGCTCTTAGATGACCAGGTGCAGTGTTAATAAGCAGTAATATTTTGAAAGGAATCTTTTTTTCTGAGTATTAGGTTTCAACAGTGGGCTTAAAGTACTCAGTAAACCATGGTGTAAGCAAATGTGCTATCATCCAGGCTTTGTTGTTCCATTTGTAGGGCACTAGATTTAGCATCATTCCTAATGGCTCTAGTATTGTCAGAATGGTAAATGAGATTGGCTTCAACTTAAAGTCACCAGCTGCAATAGTCCCCCCAAAAAAGAGTCAGCCTGTTCCTTGAAGTTGTTAAGCCAGACATTGACTTCTCTTTAGCTGTGAAAGTCCTAGATGGCATCTTCTTCCAATGGAAGGCTATTCTGTCTACTCTAAAATCTGTTTAGTATGGTCACCTTCATCCATTTTCTTAGCTAAATCTTCTAGAGAACTTGCTGTGGCTTTGATATCAGCCCTTGCTGCTTCCCCTTGCACTTTTATGTTTTGGAGATGACTTTTTGCCTTAAACTTAATGAAGTAACTTCTGCTAGCTTAAAACTTCTGCAGTTTCCTCACCTCTCTCAACTCTCTTAGAATTGAAGAGAGTAAGGGCCTTGCTCTGAATGTTGTAACTCATTCTATCTTCTATCTGGACCACTAAGAAATGTCTTTTTATTAGCAATAAGACTATTTCACACTTTTATCATTTGTGCATTCACTAGAGTGGCACTTTTAATTTCCTTCAAAAACTTTTCCTCTGCATTCACAACTTGGCTAACTATTGGGTGCAATAGGCCTAGCTTTTGGTCTGTCTTGGGTTTTTGACGTACATTCCTTACTAAGCTTAATCATTTCTAGCTTTTGACTTAAAGTGAGAAACATATGAACCTTCCTTTCATTTGAACACTTAGAAGCCATTATAGGGTTACTAATTAGCCTAATTCCAATATTGTTGTGTCTCAGGATGTAGGGGAGGCCCAAGGAGAGGGATTGAGATGAGGAAAGTCAAGGCTATGGAGAAGTTACAACACACATAATATATGTTGATTAAGTTCTCCTTCTTATATGGGTGTAGTTCATGGTGCCCCAAAACAATTGTATTTTGTTGCACTTTGCTTTGCTGAACTTCATGGATAATTGTGTGTTTTATAAATTGAAGGTTTATGACAATCCTGCATGTAGCAAGTCTGTTGGCGCCATTTTTCCAACAGAATGTTCTTACATTTTGTCTTTATGGCACACTTTAATTAAGGTATATACATTGTTTTTTTTTTTTTAGACATAATGCTATTGCACACCTAATAGATCACAGTATAGTATAAACTTAAATTTTATTTGCACCGGGAAACCAAAAAATTTGTGTGACTCACTTTATTGTGATATTTGCTTTGTGGTGGTAGTCTGAAAGGAAACCTGCAACATCTCTAAAACATACCTGTACAATAGTAACATCAAAGATCACTGATAACAGATCACCATAACAGATATAATAATGATGAAAAGTTTGAAGTATTTTGAAAATTACCAAAATGTAACCCAATACATGAAGTAAGTATATGCTATTGGAAAAATGGTGCCGATAGGCTTGTTCCACACAAGGCTACCACAAACCTTTAATTTGTCAAAAACACAGTCTCTGTGAAGTGCAGTAACGTGAAGTACAGTAAAGTGAGTATGCCTGTATATACATATGTGCATATATGTATGTATGTATATATGATTAACATAAATCCTAGTAGGTGCTTAGTAATGTTAGAGACCAAATTCCCTGCCATGTGTTCCCTTTTTTTGCATCCATTCATTTGCCTAAGGAACTTCTCTCTGTCCTTCATACCTTGCATTTATTGGGTCATCAAGTTCACTTGATGTGCTTTTCAAATTGAATTCATCATCTCCATTCCTTCTGGCAATACCTTAGTTTAGGATATTACTATTTCTTGCCTGGATTACTGCCACAACTTTGAACTCATTTATTTCCCTCCGTACACTCTTGGCATTCATCCTCCATGTTGTCCAGAGGTTTCAAATCACAGTTCTAATTATGATTCAACCTCTCTTTCCTAAATACTTTTAATGACCAATCCTTATTGTAGGATCTTGTCTGGTTCACCTTTATATCTTCAATGTCAAACAGGGTCTTCCATGTTAACCTTCCCCCTTTCTATTAGCATCTTCAGTTTACTTTACTAAGTTAGGATAAACTTTTGTTCAGAAAGTTCAGTTTGGGAAACTGATAAAAACTTTTGGCCAGAGTATAAGGAAATATTCTCATACATCCTTAATGGGGGTATATTTTCGTTTGCTAATGCTGCCAGGATGCAATATGCCGGAAGTGGAATGGCTTTTATAAAGGGGATTTATTGTTACATGTTCACAGTTTAAAGGCCTTAAAATTGTCCAAACTAAAGCATCCAGATAAGATAACTTGACTCCAAAGAAAGGCTTGAATGGCTTCTGAGATTTCTCTGTCTACTGGCATGTAGCTGTCATCTGAGGTCCTTGCTCCTGGTTCATTGTTCTGTGCTTCTGATTCCAGTGACTTCCTCTCAAAGTGTCTGTGGGCCGTCACTTAGCTTCTCTGGGGCAAAACTCTGGATTCTGACTTGCTTAGCATCTGCTGGGAAGGCACATGGCAGCATCTGCTGGGCACCTCTCCCAGCTTCTTGTTTCAACAGATCTCACAGACCCTGTTCTGGCATTTTCCTCTGCATCTCCAAATGTTTATGTCTGAACTTTCTCCAAAATGTTTCCCCTTTTGAAGGACTCTAGTTAAATAATTAAGACCCACCTTGAATGGTGAAGTCATATCTCCATCTAATCAAAAGGCCACACCCACAATTGGGTGTGTCACATCTCCATGAAAACAACCTAATCAAGAGGTCCCACCTTAAAATATTGGACCAGCACTAAAAGAACATGGGTGCCACGCAAGATTGGATTAGGATTAGAGGAACATGACTTTTCTAGGGTACATGACAGTTTCAAACAGTTTCAATTTAGAGAGTGTAAATTGGCGCAGGCATTTTAGAGAACAATTTTGTAAGATCTATAAAAAATGAGTATAACTTTGACCCAGCATTTCTGTTTATCCTACAGAAATACTTTCACATGCAAAAATATAAAATAATCATTGTAGCATTGTAAGGGCAAAACATGGGAAATAAATGAAATGTCTGTCAAAAGGGTGATGGTTGTGGTAAATTGCAGTATATCCATAAAATGTAGTTCTATGAAGTCGTTAAGAAGAATGATTCAGGGCGGGCCATGTTGGCTCATCAGGCAGAGTTCTCGCCTGCCATGCCAGAGACCCAGGTTCGATTCCCAATGCCTGCCCAAGAAAAACAAAAAAAGAAAAGGTACAATCTATGTGTATTGATAATGAAAGATCACTAAGATAAATTAAGATAAAAAGCAAAGTGCACAGCAGTATGTGTAGTATGCTACCATTTATAGAAAATTAAAAATATATATATGTATATGCAAATGCATATATATGCATATATATAGGCATTTAATATTAAAATTTATCTAGAAAGATATAAAAGGAATTGAAAAGAGTGGTTACCTCTGAAGAGGTGAACCAGGGACAAAGAATTAGGGGTGGCTTACACTGCATCCCCTTCAGCACCATTTGAATTTATTTTCACCAGGCCTGTCTATTTAATTTTTTCAAAAATAACAGGGGAGTAGTTAAGCAAATTATGGCAGATTATCTTAATGAGATATGAGTCTGGTACTGTGCTGCATCTCAAAGCAATCCTATGAAGTGGCATTGTTTATCTCTAGTAGAGGGGTAAACTGAGGATTAATGAGATTGAGTATCTGACTAAGGTCCCTGTGTCATTAAGAGGCAGAGTAGAAGATGAGCCCAGGCCTGCATGGCACCAGTTAGCAGGCTGTCTTGACTAGTACCTTAGTTGTGAAAACAGAAACACAAACAAAAACACTAAATTCTGAATGTTACTCTGTATGTCTGGGCTATTTCCTTATTGGATTAGAGGCTTCATGAAGATAGGAGCCATTCATCACCTTATTATCAACCATTATCACAATGTTTGGCATGTGGTAAATATTTAGCAAATGTTTATTAAAAATGAACATTTAGTGTTTTTTTTTTAAGTAAACAGATATTTATGAGATGTAAGTGCTAGAATCTGCCATCTTTTCTAAAAGGTAGACTATTGTGATTTGTCCTCATCATAGCAAGAAATTTAAGGAAGAGGAAATGGGGTGGTAATGGGGAAAACTGTAGCCACAGAATTCAAGAGCAAGTTGTTTTCTTTTATATTGTTCGGTTTTCTAGTGCACAAGAAAATAGTTCAAAATATTCTAAGAACATGTGTCTTCTCCCAATAGTTGATGGGGATGTGTAACACTGACCCTGTGGTTTAACTTGAAAACATTTTACTAGAAGCCTCTTGTTTCTAGCTCCATTTGGGCCACTCAGGGTAGGCATTGGCCCCAGCCTATTTGTCCCAGACAAATACACTTTTACTTTTTCCATCACATGTCAGTGAGGAAATATGTGTCACCACCAGATCCACTGACCTGCCTCTGAGATATGAAAATACTATATTCACTCTGAAGCTTCCAGCTTTTGGAAAACTATGGTATTTAGAGACTTTCCAGAGCAATAAACAACTCTTAGACATTTCTTCAAAGCCAAACTCAAAGTTACTGAGAATTTTCCAGAATAGTACTTTAAAAAATGCTTAGTTTCTTGACTCTTTAAGAAAGACATTCTCTTAATGGCCTCTCCTAACTTCCCAGCTTCTCTGAAAGCATGAATCAAACAGGGTGGGGGGAAGAAGGGGAGTCACTCTCTCAGTTGGGCTTAAACCTTAGGCTTATCAGTTTACAACCACAGAGAAATCTTTTCCTAGCCCCCCTGGGACAAAGCAGAACAGCAGAGTAGAAATAGCACAGACTGAAAACAGGCAGACCTGACTTGAATCTAGGTTCTGGCCACAACCTGTCATATGACTTTGGGCAAATTACTTAACTTCTTTAAGTCTCTGTTTCCTCATTGTGAAATATTGTGGTAAAAATCTGATAATTCATCAGCATTGTTCTAGGTACACAGTAGGTACTCAACAAATCCTATTGAACAGAATGAGCAAATAATGTACTCAAGATGAGTGGCATATAGAGGAGCTTAAAACATTTTAATTCCCTTCCCACTCTCTAACCTTTTCCACGTAGCTCAGGCTACATGTTGCCTTTTGGTGAATTTTCCCACTTCAAGGCTGCCCTCAATGGTCACCAAAGCCTATTTTTAACCAGAAAAAATTAATAAAAGCAATGAGGTAGCACACAGTGGAAATTTTTTTACTTGAGACTTCAAACCCCCGAGGATGGTCATACTGTTCTATTTGATTGGTCAAGAGTGAACCTTCCTAGTGCTAATTAGCAGAATATTAATCATTTAAATTAATATTTTAAAATGTAAAAAAAAAAAGTTTGCCGCTAGTATTTTGAAATGGATTTGACAAACAGAGAGCAGTCATTGCCAAATAGTGCATTCAAATCTGTTATTTTGAAGACATCATGGAGCAGTAGTTGAGCACATAGCTTTTATCTCTGATCAAAACAAATTAGAGTCCACACACTGTCACTTATTTTCTGTGTGTGCTTGGACAATTACTTAGCCAGTCTGAGCTTCGATATGCTCATTTGTGAACTGTGGCTAATAAGAGTTCTACCTCAGAGTTTTTGTGAAGACTAAATGAGATAATAGATCTAAAGTGGTTACCACAGAGCCTGGTAGAAGGTTCACTGTCCACAAGTCATAGTTGTTATTATCATCCTTTCATTTAATATAACTCCACAAGGTAGCTACCATTATTGCTTCTATTTTACAAACAAACAAACAAAACAGGGTCTTAAATGATGGAGATAAAAATGTTTAATACATCACTAGGCAAATAGTGAAGCTCAAAATATGTGGGCTTAAAAAACACTACAGTCTCCCCCCTGCAGATCAGGACCTGCAATGAGAAGGTAAAGCAGGGTACAGACCTTCTATGGTCTAGAGACATTTTGTATAGAAAGAGGAAACTGAAATGACCTTTTTTTTTTAAATGACCTATTAACTTGTCTGTCTACTCCCATGTGCTAGGATGGTATAGCCAGATACCCCATACAGCTAGCACATAGCCATAGTAGGTGCTCAGTAAATACTTGTTACTAAATAAGTGGAGTAGGTGAGCACACAGATAGCAACCTTTCCAGGACTCTGTTCTGGGTCTTCCCTATCAGGGGCTATGCCAGCTCTCATTCCTGCCTTAGGGCCCCTGTGTTCACTGCTACTTCCTTCCTCATTTTAAAGCTTCAAACAAATCAACACAAGGCCCTCCTCACTGAAAGAGGAGAGAATATATGAATTAATCCAAAAACTTGAGCCTTCCTTGGAGATGTCAAACCTGCAGATTTCACCCAAAGTTCAAAATATGCAACATTTGCATCTAATTGAGAAACTGTGGTACATTCTTCATTAAAAGTAAACATTAGAAAGATTGTAATATTGTTGGGGACAAGCACAGCTCAAGTCATTTTTAAAGTCATATTTAAAGTCTGAATAATTCAATAGTTAAGTTTTGACGATTTCAATTTAAATAAACAGATATAGTTGACATACAGTAAGAATATAAACATGATACTAGAATGTTTTTGCAAATGATTGTTCCTTTCCAGCTAGTAAAATAAACCTTTTAAGATTTCTAGTGTCTGTGACAAAATAGACATGTAGGACATAAATTTTAAAATTTCTAACTGAGGTGCATGGGTAGTTTAGTGGTTAGAATGTCTGCCTTCCATGCAGGAGACCCAGGTTCGATTCTTGGACCATGCACCAAAAAAAAAAATTCTAAATGACAGCATGCTTGCATGTCACTTTGTGCATTTTGAAGATAGGAAATCTAGAAAAAAGAAAGCAAAAGTATATTACAGTGATTTGAGAGTCAGTCTTAGGCTTGAAATTTGGCCCATTCAATGACTAAGTATGTGAGGTTAAATAAGTCAATCTTGCACAGCCTCAATTTCCTCATCTGTAAAACCTTGTTTTATGACTGAGTACGGAGAAGCTATAAACTGCTTAGCACAGTGATATATGGTACACAGAATGTGCTCAGTAAGTAGGAGTTTTATTATTAGAGAAAGAAGAATATGAGTAATGGCCAAGGTCTCAAGTACTCAGGAGACGGTCCCCAGAAACAGGGTTTTATTGGTATGCTCCAAGGAATTGCCTACAAGACAGGCAGCTGTGAGTGGAAGAAAGTGAGATTTAGGATTAGAAGAATCTAGGTCCTGAGTTTTGACCCTGACACTTTTAGGCAGGGTAAACTTGGTCTAGTCACTTATTGCCTCTGAGATTCAGGTTTCCCACCTGAAAAACAAATCCTGGAATTTTTCTAACAGAGAAAATGTGGGTAATAATCATTTATAAATAAAGTCCTCTGAAAAACTTTAGTAAGTTCCAGTCCTGTAAGACTCAGGCCCTAAGAAAGGAGATGTGCTGCTGTTTGGTGATGTGCCAGGTTTCCCATCAGATGGGCTGCAGGTGCCTCATGACCTCATAGCCATACTTGTATCTGGTGGGAGGCCATTAGCATTTGAGAGTAGAAGTTGTATAGAAGAGTTTCTATACAACAAAGTTCTAGGCCAGCTTTCCTAGGTCAGTGTAACAAGGACCCTTTCACCATTTCTCCCCATGATCAGTAAGACTCACCTACACTCAAATTTCTCACATGAAGAAATCCCTCTCTTAAATGATCCAGGAAATTGGAGGGAAAGAAGGACTGGAAGAAAATGCCCTTGCTCAGCACTTTTTTTTCAGGACTGAATCCTGTAATATGACCAGTCTTTTTCATCTCCGTGTCAATGCAAATGATTGGGGTGTTTCATGAAATCTTTCTTACATATTACAGGACTGAATCCTGTAATATGACCAGTCTTTTTCATCTCCGTGTCAATGCAAATGATTGGGGTGTTTCATGAAATCTTTCTTACAGCAGCAGTAATATGCAAAGAGCTTTGAGGTGAATCAGGGCTTGGCTCATAGCCCCGATCCTTTAATTAGTGTGTAATCCTCAGCTGATCACTACTTCCTTTGAATTTCCACTGCCTCTCAAAGAGGAGACATCTCTTCTTAGCTCACTTTGTTGCTAATAGAAGCCATACTGTTTAGTTCGCAATTACATTCAATCTTGAATTGATTTCCAAATATTTTTCCTAAGTTAATCTAGTCTCCCTTATTATTGTGAGCTCCAACAGTATTATATTCATCTACAAATTTAGTGTGTAGGCCTAATCCCAGCACATAGTAGGCTCTCAATACATGTTTATTGAATGACTAGCTACAAGAATTCATTATAAATGCATTGTAAACTTCTTGAATGAAGCACCAAAGTGTCCTGTATAGTGCAAAACAGAGTAAAGCAGGTGCTCAAGAAACACAAATTGATTAATTCATTTATACTGCCTTTATCATCTCATCTTTATGTTTAATCAGCGTCTTCTTTTCTTGGGAACTTTGAAATTTCCTGCTCTGTTTTCCATTTCCCAGCTGCCACCAATTGCCTGTACAAACTGTCACAATCTTGGAGCCTTCTGGAATCTGCCTTTTTAGGTGGTATTGCCAGATTTAGCAAATACAAATACAGGACAACCAGTTAAATTTGAATTTCAGTGAACCACAAATAATTTTTTAGTGTAAGTATATCCCATGAACATCTGGGTTATAATTATATCAAAAAATTTATTCATGATTTCTCTGAAATTCAAATTTAACTGGATATCCTGTATTATATCTGGCAGCTCTACTTACAGGGTCTCACCCAAAACATTGTCACCAATGTGGAGGTTGTCATTTCTCAAAATTATACCTTTTAGGCTTTGCCCTCAGTAATTAGTCAGCTCCCAAAATATCCCTAAGAAGACAAGCTTTTTTATCTTCCTTCAAGCACAGGCCTTGCTCAGAGTCATGTGTTGGGAAGGGGGAATCAAGCATTTAGTTCTCTGCTTGATTTCAAGTTTCCTTCCTTCAGTTAGTAAGCTGCTCTCTCCCCTTAGATGTGGGACAGCTGCTGTGGATATTAAATCGACCCAGAAGCCAGAGTATCCAAACACTAAGTTTAGGTCTCCCCTTTTGTATTGTTCCTGAAACCAATTCTTTCTTCCAAATCTCTGGGCTGCTGTCATTGAAACACAGAAACATCACCTCCTTCTCCCAATATCAGAGACATTTAAACCTCTCTTTTGTGTACCTCCTAGTGTACTAAGTCACAAAGTCCTGTGTTTGCTCTTGTTGCTATCATTTATTTTCTTGTTTTGTTTTCCCCACAGAAAGATTTCTGCCTCTTCCATTCCACTTCTGCAGCGAGTCCTACCAATATAGTATGTCATCACGTGGGGCCTGGATTGCAGCAACAGTGATCTTGCTCTCCTGGTTCCCTACCTATGAGCAACTTCTAGCAAACTTATCTGTACATAGTGTCCTTTTCCCACCTGGGATTTCCCTATGGGAGAGGCTAACATGAGTCTGTATTTCCTATCTTAACACATCAATACTGGGCTCTACAGTGCAGCCGGTAAGGCTCCTAAGCCTATCTAGTTTTCACTCTCTGTCTGCCTTCCATGACTGATGCAGGACAGTCCTGTTTGCCAATCCCTGGCCCTCATCCTTGTTTCCAGCTACATCAGACCGATTATTGCATTGGCCTTGAATACCCAAATCCCTTCCCTCCTCTTATGGGTCAATCCATGTTCTATGCTTCCTTTAAGTCCAGCCCATTAGAAGATAACACAGTCAATCTTCAGATGGAGACCTCTCCAAAGGGAAGAAAGCAAAAGAAGAAAACTTAAAGGGGAAGTTCAATACATTTGATTACATGCGAATGAAAAGCTTCTTTATGTCAAAATGTACTACAAATAAAACAATAGAAACTAGGAAAAATATTTTGCTTTGCATAATAGTCAAAGTTAATATCCTCATTATGATTTTACAATTCAGTAAGAAAGAGACTTTCCAATAGAAAATGAGGAAAAGATATTAGCTTGTGATATACAAACACAAAGTAGAAGAGGCAAAAAACATGAAAAGCTATGAAACATCACTAGTTGTAGAAGAAATGCAAATTGAAATAACAATGAACTTCTTTTTCCCTTTATCAAATGGGCATTTTTCAAAAGGATGACATTCAGTGTTGATAGAGAGTATAAGAACAGGATTTTTCATACATGCTCTAGGAATCCATTTTAGGATGGACTTCTTGGTCCTTTCTAAAATAACGTATTTTTAAAATCTTATTACTTATTTCTAACCTTAACCTTATTATTATCCAACTTTTCTACAATAAATAACACTTTTATAATTGGCAATATACATATACATATTAAAAAAAACTCCTATAAAAATTAAAGGGAAGATGGGGAAGGAGGAGGAGTAAAGTACATTTACTTCACATCCTAGGTAGACCTGGTTTTGGAATCCCTGACTGTCACTAACTAGCTGTGATTAACCTCTCAAGCCTAAGATCCTCGACTCAGAGAGGTGCTACCGTAGTACCTGACAAATTGTAAACTTTCGAAACATGGTGGTATCTGTTATTATTCAGTTGTATCCCCAGAGAGCATAGAATTTCAATGTTCTGCAAAAGGAGGTGCTCAATTAAAACATCTGACTAATGCCTGATTTTTAAAATCTGCATTTTTGATATTCTTTTCCACTGACCCCGTTCACTCCTTCCCCTCTTTTGTTTCCTCCTGTATATATTTGACATCTGTCCTATCCATCCTCTTTCTCCTTCTCATCATACTATGTCTTATGGAACAATCTTTCACAAGTACTCTGAAAAGCATCTTTCAAAACCCAACTCCAGAAGCCACTGGTTTGTCAGCCTTACCTGAAGGTCACCAATGAAAGTGGGTCCCAGTCTTCTGCCTATTCTTGTTCCTTATTTCCTAAATACATGACTGAAAACTCACCTCTTCTCAGGATGCTTCCTATGCTTGACTGCACCTAACTCTATTCTTGTGAGTGCTTCCTGGTGGCCTGTGACATGTTTGTCAGTTGATCATTTCTTTCTTCCAGGCAGAAGTTAATTCTACGTTTTTTATGAGGCTTCCTGCATGTGTGGGTTCATTATTCTTGTAAATTAAGTTTATGGCACTTACTAGTCAACAAAATATCTTTCCTTCCTTTCCTCTTCCCCCATTTCATTCCTTCCACTCCTTTAACACCTAACTCCCATCCCCGACCCCTTGGAATATGATTATTTTTTTTCTCTGTTTCTCTGACATAAGTTTGTGTTTGCTCTGAATGCTTTTAATACTGCCCCATGATTCATAGGCAAAATATTGAGTGTATGTTCTTAGATTATTTGAGCAACACTCTAAACACTTTAGAGCAACTGGTAAGAGGTAATAAGAACGGCAGAATGCATTCACAAATCAAGCACTAGATTCTCCCTTCCATATCCTCAAAACTATTAAAGTGTAAGGCTTGGTGTTAGAGCAGACACATCTGAATTCTGTCTCCAGTACTGTATAATCTTAGGCAATTCACCTGTCTTTTCTGAGGTGAATTCAGAAACTTCTTTGCCTATAAAAAGAAGATACCATCTATCTCAAAAGGTCAACAATGTGTATAAAGTTTGTAAAGTTTGTAAGGTAATATTCAACAGAGAGAAGGTGTTAGTATGCTATAGTAAGCAAAGGGAATGTGAATTTCCTTTTTCTTTTCCAAGATTTATTATCCATAGGAAATTTATAATCCAGTAGGAAAAAACAAAATGTACACGAATGAACTGATCGTAATCAAAATGAATTTATCAAACATACAACACTTATTATGGGCTAGCCACTCTACTAAAGAGCACTTTGCAATCATGACCTCATTTAATTCTCATAAGAATCCTCTCAGGTACTATTATTACCCAAATTTTAAGATGAGAAAACTGACATCCTAACAGGCCCCACCAATAGAGCAGAGCTAAAGCAATCTGGCTCTGGCATCTGTGATTATAACCACTGAATCATACTATTTTCACTAATGTCCTGCACATAGTAGAAATTCAGTAAATAGCTTAAAATCCCTCTAATTCCTTTTTTTAAGGCTGTTGTATTGAGATATGTTAACATACCTTACAATCCATCCAAAGTGTACAATCAGTGGGTTTTGGTACAGCCCCTCTAATTCCTTCTGACCAAAACAAAATCAAGCACGGTACAGTCCCAGGAAAGCACCCTTTGTATTCTTTGGTAGAACCAGTTGGCTGATTTGCACAGAGGGGTAAAACTCTGATCCACTCTTGTACAAAGGAGCCAGGGGGAAATTGGGTGCATTTTACTGTTGGGACTTTATTTCTGCCTAGAACTAGTGACTCTGTAATAAACACTTCACAGTTTATGGAAGATGATAGTTTTTTTCCCCTTTAAGGTCTCTTTGGATGCCGACTCCAGTCTCTTCCACAGAAATTTCATTTGGAGGCCCCTTTTATATTTGTTTTCTCAGTTAAATCTCACAACTACCTTATGAAGTACCTAGAAGTACTACTTCTAGGCCAGATTATGCTGATGAAGAAATTGGTATTCCTGCATGTTCAGTTCCCCAATTCAATTCAGTTAGAAAGTAACATAGGATTTGAACAATTTGACCTTTGGATTGTCCAAGCTGCTGATGTTTCCATTCTCCTACCCTCAGAGATGGCAATTTCTATAAGGTTGTACTGGGAATCTTCTCCTTCTCACCACTGGGCCCAGGCACCTCACCGATGGACTCAGTTCTGAGTGGTTTCACAAACCCAGATGTCCTATGAAGGAGGGTGAACCTATCTTTAGAAACATTGGAAGCATTCTGTGTTCTCAATCAGCAAGGAAAGAGGTAGCTCTGGCAGAACAGTTCTCTTAGAACATTAAGAGTAAGTCTTTAGGACAGGAACCTAGTAGCTCTGATTTGAGGCTAGATAAGGGGCAGAGAGCATTTTGTTCTAGCAAGTCTGTGACTCTATCCATTATATTAATGATACCAAAAATACTTTGAAGATTCAGATTACTATCAGAAGATCAATTGTAAAGGTCCTGGATTTCAATTTTATTTAACTCTAATTTAAAAATGTACGTCTCTGAGTGCTAGGTAGGTTTTGCTGGGAGTGCCTCATTAAGATGTTTGGGAATAAGGCTAGGAATGATGATATTTAGTATTGAAAGCATTATGGACACTGAATTTTGTTGAAGTAAGCAATGTAATCACTAAGAATTCCACAGATTTTTATTTTTAAGCATAATCTACACTTTAATTTTTAAAAATTCCAAAATGGTTCCATCTAAGGGCATGTTTTCAATGACAAAAGTATTCTAGGTCTAAGGTGAAGATTCAGCTGTTAGCTAAGAAAAAAACAGATTCTAAACTCATGAATCTAGATATCACCTATTTAGATTTGGCAAAAATTTTGACTGGGTTCAGGGTATATTTGCTTTGGTTGAACAAAGCCTTTCTTCTTACGACTAATTCATGACATGGAATTTCTATATGCGTAAGGGACCTGCAAAGTGGTAATGAAGGTTACAGAACACTGTTTAACCTCAAGTGAAACAGACCCAAACAGGCTATTCAAATGTTAACTTTGGGGCTACAGTTGGCAACTTAGTATTATAACATTGATTACTACTTCATTATCAGTAATGGACAGTCACAGATGTTCTTTTAAATATAGTGAAACAACTAATTATTACTAATTATATAGTTTGGTGAACAAAATTTTTCAAAAATTTGGATCCATGATGCAGAGGATGGGATCCATGTGTACAAAAAAAGTTTCTTGATAGTTGTGTTAGTTAGATTCAGTTGTCAACTTGGCCAGGTGAGCATACCTAATCTTGTTGCTGCGGACATAAGCCAACGGTAGGTGAACCTCATCTGTTGCCAATTACATCTGCAGTCGGCTAGGAGGCGTGTCTGCTGCAGTGAGTGATGTTTGACTTAATTGGCTGGTACTTAAATGAGAGATCGCAACATAGCACAGCCTAGCAGCTTGGCATTCCTCATCTCAGCACTTGCAGCTCAGCCCAGGCCCTTGGAGATGGAGAAAGAAATCACCCCGGGGAAAGTTGTTGGAACCCAGGGGCCTGGAGAGAAGACCAGCAGAGACCATCCTGTGCCTTCCACGTAAGAAAGAACCTCAGTGGAAAGTTAGCTGCCTTTCCTCTGAAGAACCAACAAAATAAATCCCCTTTTATTAAAAGCCAATCCATCTCTGGTGTGTTACATTCCGGCAGCTAGCAAACTAGAACAATAGTGAAAAGTTTGGAAATTATCGTCCCAGTGTATAACTTAGTAAAACTGGTAAAATCACAGAGGGAGGTTTAAGTTACAAAATGATTTCATGTTTTTAACACACAAAAAATGATGGGATGGAAATCACCAAAATGTAACAATGGTTGTTTTTGGATGAGAGTCTATAGGCAATTAATCATTTTCTTCTTTTCTATGTTTTCCTAATTGTATTTAATGAGTGTGCAATTATAATGGTAACTATATATATGTTTTATAATCAAAAATCACAATTAAATTAAAAATTAGGTCTTGATTTCCACACAAGTATTTTTTAAAGCAGTTTTATTGAGATATACTCATATATCATACAATCCATCCAAAGCGTGCAATCAGTGGCTTTTGGTGTAATCATAGAGTTGTGCATTCATCACTACAATCAATTTTAGAACATTTTCATTATTCCAAAAAGAAAAACCCATACCCCTTAGTAGTCACCTCGCAATCCCTCTGTCCTTCCCCAGCCCTACATATCCACTAATCTAAATATGTCTCTATATATTTATTTAAATTACATTTTATATAAATGAATTACACTATATGTAGTACTCTGTGTATGGTTTTTTTCACTTAGCATATTTTAAAAATTATTCTTATTTCCTATTTAATTATAGAAGTTGTATGTTTACAGAAAAGCCATGTAAAAATACAATGTCCCCATATATTGTTGATGCTTCTTCTCATTAGTGTGGTACTTTTGTTACAACTGATGAAAGAATCTTAAAATATTGCTAAACATAGTCCACAATTTACATTAGGTGTATTTTTCCCAGATATCACCCTATTATTAATACGTTGTAATAGTGTCATTGATTTCCTATATTCATGAAAGAACATTCTTATATTTGCACTATTAACCATAGTTTACTGCACTATACAATCCTGTGTTTTATTTTCTAACTTTCCTTCTAGTAACATATGTAACTCAATACTTCCCTTTCTGACCTGAATTATTCACAAACATAATTCAGTGCTGTCAATTACACTTAAAAATGTGCTACCATCACCACTATTCATTTCCAAACATTTAAATTCAACCTAGTTAAAAATTTTGCATATCTTAGGCAACCACTCCCTATTCTCTAGCTCATTCTATCTCCTGGTAATGTATTTTCAAGATTCCATGTCTCTGGGTTTACATATTATAATTAATTCATATTAGTGAAATCATAGCATATTTGTCCTTTTGTGTCTTGCTTATTTCACTCATAATAATATCCTCAAGGGTCATCCATGTTATTGCATGCATCAGGACTTCATTCCTCCTTACAGGTGAATAATATTTCATCATATGTATTTACCACATTTTGTTTATCCATGCATCAGTCGATGGATATTTGGGTTGCTTTGCATCTTTTGGAAATTATGGAACATCAGTGTGCAAATGTCTGCTCAAGTCCCTGCTTTCTGTTCTTCTGGGCATGTATTAGGCATATACCTAATAACAGGA
The DNA here is from genome assembly GCF_023851605.1 of Tamandua tetradactyla. Lineage (NCBI taxonomy): Eukaryota > Metazoa > Chordata > Mammalia > Pilosa > Myrmecophagidae > Tamandua > Tamandua tetradactyla. The sequence goes on along the minus strand of NC_135334.1, from coordinate 61,517,153 downwards.
TTGCCAGATCATTGGGCAATTCTATACTTAGTTTCCTGAAGAATTACCAAACTGTCTTTCACAAAGGCTACACCATTTTACATTTCCACCAGCAGTAATGAGTGTTCCTATTTCTTCACATTCCTCTAACACTTGTTTTATTTTAATAGTGGCTGTTCTAGCAGATGCAAAATGATATATCATTGTGTTTTTGATTTCCATTTCCCTAATAGCTAGTGATGCCAAGGATCTTTTCATGTGCTTTTTAGCCATTTGTATTTCCTCTTTGGAAAAATGTCTAGTCAAGTCTTTTGCCCAATTTTAAATTGGGTTGCTTGTCTTTTTATTGTTGAAATTTAGGGTTTTTTTTTTTTTTTCTGTAAGTCTAGCTAAGAGTTTGTCACTTTATTGATCTTTCCAAAGAACCAACTTCAGGTTTTGTTAATTCTCTCCATTGTTTTTTAATTCTCATTTTCATTTATTTCTGCTCTAATCTTCATTATTTCTTTCCTTCTGTTTGCTTTGAGATTAGTTTGCTGTACTTTTACAAGTTCCTCCAGGTGCGAAATTAAATTTTCGATTTTGGTTCTTCCTTTTTAACGTAGGCATTATGGCTATACATTACCTTCTCAGCACTGCCTTTGCTGCATTCCATAATATGTTGTATTCTCGTTTACGCTGATCTTGAGATATTTACTGATTTCTCTTGCAATTTCTTCTTTGACCCATTGATTGTTTAAAAGTATATTGTTTAACTTCCACATATTTGTCAGTTTTTCAGTTCTCCACTTGTCATTGCAGAATTGCCATAAGAGCCCCATACTGCCTATCTCAAGATTTCTTTAACATTAGAAAATAGGACTATATTGTGTAAGTCTCTTTTATATTGGATTTTTCTGTTTTGTGAATCCTAAATAATACATTTTTGGGACTAAGATTCTTAAGTCTACCTTAGTTGTCTACCTGTTTACAGTGTCCTTCCCACCCTCCAATGCATTATTATTTTTTTATTGCCATTTCCTTCCACTAGAACGCAGACTCCTTAAGGGCAGGGACTTTATTTTTGAACAGAGTTCACCTTTTATTATGGTCTCATTAAACATTTTTAAATGAATGACTGGTATCCGATTCAAACTGCAGAGGTGGGCACTGCCAATTGAAGGAGCCACACCAGATTGTGTAACTCTTAATGCTCATTAGTGTCTAATGATAACAATCCCCTGAAGTCATCATGCTTTTCACAACTCCTTGCCTTTGCAGGAGCCATTCATTCTGCCAGGAATGCCTTTTCAAACCCCTTGTCTCCTAATTACACTTATACTTGTATCTGAAGTTTTAGCTTAGCCACCTTCTTCTCTGGTACACTACTCCAGGTACCACAAGTAGAGCTGATCTTTCTTTATTCAACTTTACATCCAATTCTTAGTTGAATTGTAGCACTCACAATACTACATTGCAATGAATTGTTTACATGTCTGCCTCCTTAACCAGACTCTGGGACTTTGATGACAAAGTCTATGACATTTATTTCTGTATTCTCAGGACCTAGCCTATCGCCTGGTTCATTGTCAAGGCTCAGTATATATTTGCTGAGTGATTGGAAAGTGACAAATCCAAGACTGTGATTTGAATCTAACAGTGGGAAATAAAAACCACGAAGACATCTTCAGTGGAAAAAAAATACTATACTGCACCTGGAGGACAACCTGGATTCTGGAAGTTCCCAATCCTGGAACTTCCTACCTAGTGTTCTTAGTCCCTTTGATACACACAATGTTTTTTTTTTTTTTTCCCATGGGCAGGCACTGAGAATGGAGCCCAGGTCTCTGGCATAGCAGGTGAGAACTCTGCCTGCTGAGCCACCATGGCCCACCCTCTTAGTCCCTTTGAACATCTAAATCCTCATCTGCAAACTGGGATATAATGACCTTACAGGGCTATTGTGGGGATCAAGTCAGCAATTGTGGGTGAAAGCTCTTTGCAAACCAAAGCATTAACCTTCAGGTCAGAACAAACTTAAAACTGCCCAAGCAGAGAGTTGTCCTCTTTAAAAAAGAAAGCTAACTTTCTACCATTTGATAACAGAATATCCCTAGAAAATTCTCCCTGTACTCTAGGCACAAGGAAAGCTATGATATAGTATAGTTCTCTTCTTATTTTTAGACTCTGCAAAATCTTCAATGAAGCTGAGGCAGCTTTCAAATTTTGAGACCCCTCATCTTGAATAGTCTCCTCCCCTCTATGTAGTTAGTCCCACAGATACATATGTTTCACCTAAGATTAATATTTACAACAAGCCTGGTCCCTACAAATGCAGGACTAAATAGCAGCCAAGATCTGATGCCTTCTTGAGCTTAAAGCCTGGGTTAAATGGTTCCAGCTTGTAGAAGACACCAGCCCCCAGCCCCCAGAATTGGGCCTCTTCTCAGTAAAACTAATATAAACTCAATTTGTCCTCAATTTACTCTCCTTAAGCTAAAAAAAATAAAATAACAATGGGGAGTCATTATGATTTAGTGGAAAGGGTAGAAGAGAGGCAGGCGAAAGACAGCATTGAAAAAAGTGCCTTTTAATTGGCTACCCTTAGCACTCAGGGATGTTTTCATGGGCCTCACCTAAGAGTTATATTTAGGATCAAATGGAAAGATGGCGTCATTAACTCAGCCCTGGAATGCAGTCTAGCAGCACTGATGAGGTGATTGCTATGGCCTAATTCCTCCAGGCTGGCTGCTCACGGAGGGTCTGCATTGTTGTTGGGAGATCATCAGTGTTTTGCTAGTTTCTGCAGGGCTCTGTTTATGTTTTCATGATGGTTATGATTGCTTTTCACCTTTTTCCCTTATGGAGCTTATAACCACAAGTGTCCCTGTCAACACCGTAACAGCAATGGCATTCAGTTTTTCTTCTGCTTCACTCAAGCTGCTTCCAAGTACAGGCCATATTCAATCTTACATCCTCACTTTTGCCCTCACTGTTGCCCCCATCCTCTATGCACGAAGATAACTATGATATAGTTTAGGTCTCTTCTTATTTTTAGACTCTGAAAGATCCTCAGTCTTACAGTTAGTATAAGATTACTAGTTAATATAAGTTTAATTTATATCCCTTGTTAATCTTAAATCATGCTACGATACCCAGTTCTTACAGCTGTTTGAATTTAATTCATTTACCATCTATAAATAGTAGGCATTGTGTTAGATTGTGGATTCACAAAGGTGAATGAAACATGATTCCTGACCTCATGGAGCTCACAATCTTGGAAAAAGGAAGGCAGGAAAGTTAATTGGCTATCTTGTGACCAGAGATATCACTTAGAAGTATAGGAAATACAGATATCTGAGAGAGTTAGAGCCATTTATCTATTTTCCATCAAACTGTCTCTAGTCACTGAAGTATATTTATACATAAATATACATATTTATAAATATACATATTTATGTATATTTCCTGGGAACTCTTATACTTGGAGCTACTTAGTGCCATGAGCTTAGTTCATGTTCATTTTTTGTACCACAACAAGATGCAAGCCCCTTAAGTTTAAGGACTGTATTGTATTGTATCCCACCCATAACTCTTAACATTCAGTAATACTTATTTGGCTTAATAGTTAGTAGTTTAAATTGGGGTGGAAGGGGGTTGGAGAAAGAGCTTGGGTTTGGGAATCAGGCAGCACTAGATTTTAATTTTAGTAATGGCACTTGTGAATGGCCGACTTTGGCAAGATGGTTAGCTTCTCTAAATCTTTGTTCTTCTTTTAAAGTGGAGATAAAAACATCTCTATCACAAGTTGTTATGATTAAATTTGATAACTTAAGTGAAGTGCCTGGTTTTAAAATAAAATTATCTTCCTTCCTCCTTTTCCTCTTTCAAAGAGGAATATTGGGAAACTTACAATCCTTTGTACCTTCCCACTGCTAAAATGACCACAGTTTTAAAAAATGAAAATCTGAACGCTAGCTTTGAAAAACATTTTTTTTTTTTGCAATTTGTAAATTTATTCATATGAAAAGTCTTACAAAAGCAAAAGAATTAAATCACATCAAGTGATACGTAATTACAAGGTTGTAAGCGCCATGAGGACAAGGATCATGTCTGTCTAGGTCATTATTATAAACTCAGGGTTAGGCACAGAGCTTATCTCATAATAGGCGTGCAATAAAAATCTGTGGAAGGAGTGGACGAACTGAAAAAATAAAATTATATGAAAAGGAATATGACTCATAAAAATGAGCTTAAAATATATGGATATTTGAAATTTAGACCGTCTCAGAAAATCTAAATCAAAACCAAAAGATTCTTCTGGTCCCAATATATCTGCCTGTGGCACAAACTTGCTAGTTCATACTAGTCTAATGGAACGCTTTTGAAGATGTTTGACAGTAGGATTCTACACAGAAGCAGTTACCCCTGACATTTAAGTGGGGCTGCTGCATGCAAATAGGTGGTGCATTGGCAGTTTCATACAATGTGAAATCTAAAAATGCTTCAAAATATTGTTAGAGAAGAACAGGGAGCATGATCTCCATGTAGCCAACTGTTATCTGAAGAAAGTGAGGTTTTGACCATTCGTTAGGGTAGAAGAGAGGTAGCACTGTGTTTCTAGAATATTTTATGGTTGTAAAACACTTGCATGCACCTTCTATCATTTAATCTTTATAACAATTATGTATATTAGGTAACTTGATTCAATAAATATTTGAGCATATTCTAGGTTGCAGGAACTGTGCTTAGTATTATAGGGTATAAATATAAATAAGTCATATTGTTTCTCTCCAGTAATATTAATAAGTACATTTATTGGGCTCTCTAATGTAGAATTTCATTTTATCCTCAAATGACTTATGAAATAGGTATTATTTTTTACTTGTTTTAGATAGAAAGAAAATGATGCTTAGAGATGTTAGTAACTTGCTGAGGTCATATAGTTAACAAGAAGATTAATAAGTAAGTTAATAAATAAGATTTGGGACTTGATCTCAAGTTTACCTGACTCCAAAATGACAGTTCTAACCAGCTGCCAAAAAATCTTAGTAAATAATTTATTTAACAGTTGCTGTCTGTGAGAAATGTGCCTCAAATCCTATTTGAAATAAAATAGGATATACAAAAAAAAAATAAACATTTTAAATGGTCCTTGCTAAATAGGCATTCCTTACACCAATTTTTTGAAGGGCAACTTTGCATTATATATCAAAATTTTACATGCCTTACCTTTGACCTCCAAATACTTGGATTTTCCTTTGAAATGAAAAATTACAAGTAAAATAAAACAGAAGTGAAACAAATGAAAATCTTGTCTCTTTTGAGATCATTGCACATCTGATTTTTCTGGATTAGTCTGTATATTAAATGTCAGGGCAATTGTTTTGTAAGTACATTCATGTGTTTGTAATAGAAGTCTCTGAAATTTTTCTAGATGGGTAAGGTACATAGGATGCATCCACAGAGTTTTAGTAATAGATAAAATATGTACCAACATAAAGAAAATGAAATAAATCCTTTGCAGAAACAATTCACTTAAGAGCTTGAATGTTAATGTGTTGCTGGTGAGTTCAAGGTGTTTCTCAACTCTCTATCAGTTACACCAAACTATCTCACATATCTAATCAAGGTGACTAGGAAATCATGGCCAGAAATTTACTGTTATATTCTTTTTTAGCTGAGAAATATCACATATATACAAAAAAAGCACTAAATTTCAAAGTACATTTTAACAAGTAGTTATAGAACAGATTTCAAATTTTCGTGTTGGCTACAGTTCCATAATTTCATGTTTTTTGCTTCTAGCTGCTCCAAGACACTGGAGACTATACTGTTACATTTTTAATTTTGGAGTTTTTTCTTTTTTTTTCCTGTAATTTCCATTTGGCTCTTTTCACTGAGTATTTTATTTTGATAATGCTACCAGAAATGCAATACACCAGAAATGGATTGACTTTTATAAAGGAAATTTATTAGGTTACAAGTTTACAGTTCTAAGGCTATAAAAATGTCTAAACTAAAGCATCCAGAGAGAGATACCATGACTCAAGAAAGGCTATTGGTGTCTAGAACTCCTCTGTCTGGGGAGGTGCTAGGAAGGCATGTGGCTGGTGTCTGGTTATCCTATGGCTTCTGGTTTCAAACAGCTTCCCCAGGGGCATTTTCTTTGTGCATCTCCAAATGTCTCTGTGTTGGCTCTGAGCTTTTTCCAAAATGGTTCACTCTTAAGTAACTCCAGTAAGTGAATTAAGACCCATCTTGAATGAGTAGAAGTATATCTCCATGGAAACTACCTATTCAAAAGATTCCACTCCAAATTGGGTGGGTCACATCTGCATGGAAGCAATTTAAGGTAAGGTATGCCCAAACAATAGGTCTGCCCTTACAGATGTAAATTAGGATTGAAAGAACATGGCTTTTCTGGGTTATGCAACAGTCTCAAAACAGCACACTGAGATTCCTTTCTATCTTGCAACTCTTCATCTTTTCACTCATTTTGATAATTTTTTTCCTCTAATTTTTATAACATTCTAATAGTTTTAGTAAAGTCCTTGTGATTTAATTCCAAAACTAGATCATGTGTGGATACGCTTTTATTAACTTTTTTCTCTTGATATTGAGTCGCATTGCCTTTCTTCTTGTGTCTTTTAATTTTTAACTGATACCTGCTAGGCATTTTTTTTTTTAAAAAAACAATAGCATAGAGTCTAGAGTACATATTCATTTCCCCTACCTCCCAGAAGACACATACTTTTTTCTGTCATGTATCTAGGATTAGTAGCTGATCACTTTGGTCTATCAATAATGGACCTGATTTAAAAATAAACAACCACAAAAATAGTTGAGCTTGTCAGAACGAAGTTGCATCTTAGTTTCATTTCATCTCTGGTTTCAAAGTTCTTGAGGGCAAGATAGATCCTGTGTGTATTGCAAGAACCTTCCACTAGTAGTGTATTGAGACCCAAGAACCACAAAACCTTGTTCTTGATATTCAACATTGCCTCCAGTTTTATGCTGCACTGTACACTCAGCAAAAATCCTGCTGCTGGATAGTCCCTTTGCCAATGATGACCCAGTGCATGGTGACAAAGGCACCTCAGGCTATAACACTCAGCAATGTTGCAAAAGCTGAGGAGCCAGCCTGGGACAAAGAAGGTGGTAGCTCACACAGGCTACAACCACTGCTGCTGACACTATCTTGCTCCCTTTTCCCCTAGATAGTAGTTTAAATGCCAAATACACAGATTATTTCTATAAAGGTTTGGTTCACTTTATTGTCTCTATATTTTCCAACCTAAGGAAACTGGGGTTGACCGCTCAGCAGGATGAGGTTGTTTAAGGACTAGAGACTTGCATTCAGAGCTGCATATACCCAGATTCATTATCCTTGAGTCATTAAGGAGCATAGTTAGTTATTTTAAAATGCTGTGGTAGAGGGAATGATTGTTGCCCATGTCGCATGACTTTTCTTTATTAACATTCTACATCTACATCCTTACTAAGTGAGTGTGCTGGTTTGAAATGATGTTTGTACCCTAGAGAAGCCATGTTTTAGTCCTAATCCCATTTTGTAAAGGCAGTCATTTCTTCTAATTCCTGTTCAGTATTGAATGCTTGAAACTGTAATTAGATCATCTCCCTGGAGATGTGATTTAATCAAGAGTGGTTGTTAAACTGGATGAGGTGACAACATGTCTCCACCCATTTGGGTGGGTCTTGATTAATTTCTGAAGTCCTATAAAAGAGAAAAGATTTTGGAGAATGAGAGATTCAGAGAGAGCAGAGAAGAATGACAGAGCCGCGAGAAATAGAGAGCCCACAAGCCAGTGTCCTTTGGAGATGAAGAAGGAAAATGCCTCCTGGGGAGCTTCATGAAACAGGAAGCCAGGAGAGAAAGCTAGTAGATGATGCCTTGCTCACCATGTGCCCTTCCAGCTGAGAGAGAAACTGTGGCTGTGTTCGCCACGTGCCTTCTCACTTGAGAGAGAAACCCTGAACTTCATCAGCCTTCTTGAACCAAGATATCTTTCCCTGGATGCCTTTGATTGGACATTTCTATAGACTTGTTGTAATTGGGACATTTCTGGGCCTTAGAACTGTAAACTAGCAACTTATTAAAATCCCCTTTTTAAAAGTCGTTCCGTTTCTGGTACATTGCATTCTGGCAAGTTGATTCAGAAAGAGGTGGGCCACTGCATAGGCCCTTGGAAAGGGCGAGTCTCCCACTTTCTAAAGCTGAAGGATAAATGACTTTCAGACTTTGAAATCCGATGGCATTTGCCCTGCAGGTTTTCCTTCCAGTTTCTCCCTATGGATCCTGTGACTGTTCCTCCTTTGCATATTGGCATCAGATAAATTGTTTTGAGATTCATAGGCTAGAAGAGAATTTTATGCACTTTAATATTGTTTAATGTGATGCATATAGTTGCCAAGTTGACAAGGGGTAGACATGTGGTAGTTAGATTCAGGTGTCAACTTGGCTAGGTGAAGGTGCCTAGTTCTATTGCTGTGGACATGAGCCAATGGCATGTGAACCTCATCTGTTACTGATTACATCTGCAGTCGGCTAGGAGGTGTGCCTGCTGCAACAAATGATGTTTGATTTAATTGTCTAGTGCTTAATGAGAGAGCTCAACATAGAACAGCAAAAGCAGCTCAGCATACCTCATCTCAGTACTCGTAGCTCAGCCCAGGCCTTTGGATATGCAGAAAGAAATCACCCCGGAAAAGTTGTTGGAACCCAGGGGCCTGGAGAGAAGGCCAGCAGAGATCACTCTGTGCCTTCCCACATAAGAAAGAACCTCAGTTGAAAGTTAGCTGCCTTTCCTCTAAAGAACTATACGTTAACTAAATAAATCCCCTTTCATTGAAAGCCAGTCCATCTCTGGTGCTTTGCCTTCCAGCAGCTGGCAAATTAGAACAGTTAGTCTTTAGTGTTTCTCACTAGAGTAGGCAGAGGACATCACCTGCCACCCCAACCAATGTTATGCTTGCCTTGTGACTTGTTTTGTAGTGAGATATAGGCTGAAATGACAACATACTGGTTCCAGGCCAAGACTTCAAGAGGTACCTTATGTCTCTGTTTCCTCTCTTGGACTCCAGTGACCCTCCATGAGGAGAGCATGTCCTAAGTAGCCACTAGTCCAAGGAGAATGAAGAAATATGTGGAACAGGTTTGAACCAAACCTGCAGCCTGAAGTCAAGTCCACTTAATTCTGGCCAAGCTCAGAAGTGCCATAGTCAACTCACAGACCCATTAGAAGAAATAAATATTTGTTGTTATAAACCCCTGAAAGTTTAAAGTTGATTGATATGCAACAAAAATGGTTTAAAACCAATGGTTAGTTAGTATTAAAAAATTTTTGAAGTTTTTGCCATACATTATAATGAAATTTTGTGATTCACCTCCAGGTTTCTTCACTTGGTTGATTCAATTTCTTTACTGCCTGATTGAATTGGACACTATTTTCAGATTTTTATCTGGCTATCTAAGTGTTAGGACCATTCTAATGATGGATTTTAAATACAATAATCAAGATGTTTTATATATTCTGCATTTAATTTTGAGGCAGTTTAATAAAAGTATATGCATTCAGCATAAAACATTTTCAGTTGTTTTACATTTTTCCTACTGTTAAGAAAAGCTTTTATAAAGTAGTTTCATCTTAGAATAGAAAGTCATGATATATAATTTATTGAGCATCTGCCAGGCACTCTGAAAAGTATATACATTGTCCCTTTCTTCAAACACTAAGTAAAACCTTTTCTTATAAATTAATACATTCACAAGGCAGAACTTTGAAAAGGCAAAAAAGGGAAAACAAAAAAGATTTCTTCTTAATCTTGTTTCTGGGGTTGCCTTGCCCAGAGGTAATTAATGTTACTAGTTTTTATTTTTCTTTTTTGCATATTCTTCAAGTGATATATGCACATGTAGACAATACACATTTATATATATATTCTTTCCCCTGATTAAAAAATAATGCAGTGCTATTATACAGGGTTCTGTACCTTGCTTATTTTACCCCATTCAACAATGTATCTTAGAGATTGTTCTTCAGCAGCATGTAAAAATCTTCCTCATTCTTTTTTAGAAAATCACATATTATTCTATTACAGTGGCTCTCCAAGAGACAAGGGGGTCTGCGAGGTCAAAATTATTTTCATAACACTACAATGTTGCTTTTCTTTTTCAGTCTCTTTCTCTCACTAGTGTGCAATGGAGTTTTTCCGAGGCTAAGTGACCTGTGTTATTACAACTGAGTGAAAGCAGAATCAGACCTGAGAAAACAGCTGTCTCTATTGAGCCAGAGATAAAGAGATTTGTAAAAACATAAACCATACCACCTTTTCACTGATTTTTTGTGAGTGTGCTTTGGAAAACGGTTATTTTTAAAAATATATGTTAATTATTTTAACCAGTAAAGGGTTTAATATTTTTTAAATGAATAAATATATTTAAAAATTCAGTTTCAATTCTAAAATGTTAAGCATTGATATATAAAACCCATATTAACTAAAGCTATTTGGGGTCTTCCATAATTTTTAATTGTAACATTCTGAGAACAAAAAGCTTGAGAACTGCTGTTCTTTTGCAAGATGAACCATAGCCTACCTTCTCCCCTACTGATGGACATTTAAATTTTTTTCAATCTGTTGCTACTACAAACAAGTCTGAAATTAATAAACTTCTCTGCACTTTATTTCCCATATATGGGAGTAAATGTATGGTTGTTTTTTAGAAGTAGAGTTGCTGGGTCAAACATACCTCAGTAAAATTCTAGAAGAGTATATGTCATCCCATTCCATCCTTGTAATAACCCGACACAGTGAGGAATGTCATTATTCCCTGTTCACATATGAGAAAGGGGAAGCCTAAAGAAATTAAATAACTTTCCTAGAGCCATAGGGCCAAGAAGCTGCTATAGAACCAGGAACCAAATAATTTTATCAGACTTCATGCTTTGAAGCACTATTCTGAGTTATGGTTTCTTCATGTAGCACTTGTACATATCCTTCAGTTTAATTCACTGATCTTATAAACAGCTTTATTCTTGCCTTGGCCTACATTATTTTCTGGCCAAGAGCAGTCCTCAAATAAGATAGATGGACTGGGCCTCTGAAAACAAAAGTCGGTACTAGAGAATAAATTAAGTGCTAAGAATAAAAGAGCATTTTATTTGACTCCCAGGAATTTTAACCCACAAAACAATCTGGAAAATGAATTTTTAAACGTGATGCTTTATATATTTATTTTTTTTCCAATATACTTCTAAGTACTTTTCAGAATAAACTTTTTAGCCGGACCTGTATGTCTAAATAACATATTATGTTATATATATACTTTTTCCCCCATGAAACTTATATTATACTGCTACTGTGTATTCAGCCACAATATTTTTGCTTAAACACATAAAACAGACAATCCTAAAGTACTTTTAAACATTTGTAATATAATTTCTACCAAACCTAGCATTACCATAATTAACTTTCAGATACAAAAATCAGACCTCTCTCTTACAAATCCTTCAGTCCATCCTGTTTCCTATACTATAACGCTAACAAGAGGTTACTCATCTTGTCCATTCTCCTATGCACAACTTTTTTTTTGAAGGTTATTAACATTTATTTTTTAAAACTTTTAAGTTAAATATGCAATGTAGAAAACAGAAAAGTCTGCAAGAAGCAAAGAACACAAACATTCAGATTCATAAGCAATTTATAGTTTAACATATCCTTCTAGGTCCTTTATGTGTATTTACACAACCAAACATACATTTTTATGTGGTTGAGATCACATAGAATGTATCATGCTTTTTCATGAATATTTAGCAATTCAAAATCCCAAAGCTATAAGTATTGTATGCACAACTTTTAATCTATTTTGAAATATTTTCAATTCCCTGAAACTTTCAGAAATGAATTTCCTTTTTATAGGCTGGTCTCTTTGAATAGGTGGATATACAGTGAAACCTCACTTACGTGGGCCCATAATTGTATTTCTGTAAATTTTTTTCTTTTTCTTTATGCAGATATTCCAAATTGTATATGCTTTAGGCAGCACAAAACCTGGTTCCACCTCTTGTCTTTTGGCCTGGAATATCTTTTTCTCCCTTTATCAAGCTACTCCTATTCACTCCTTTGAAACTTGTTAACTGTCCACTCTTCAGGGAAGGTTTTCCTGACCACTCCCAGTCTGATTTAGATGCTCTTCCATGCAATCCACTGCTATCCCGTGTTACTGCTATCATGACTTTTGTCACACTGTGTAGTATTGTTGGTTTAATTGCTTATCTCACTCAGCAAGATTCTGAGCTCCTTGAGAAGAGAGGCTCTGATGAGTAATTTTGTTGAATGCACAAATGAACAAATTCTAGCAAAAAAAAAAAAAAAAGACTGTATGATATGTATGCAAGTCCTGGCATCTTTCTCTTTCTTCATATATATAAATATGTATGTACTTGTAGGTGGGTATATATACATATATGTGTGTGTGTACAGGTCTTTGTGTTTGTGTGTATACATATATATAGAACAAAGAATCCTTTATGAAATCATGTTTTGTAGCTTTTCTAATGGCATTAATTTGCTGCATGTTCTTTTTTTTTTTTTATCCATAACTGGAAGGAAATGCCAAATGGTTGAGATAAATAAGTGGAAGTAAAAATTAACCCTGAAAAGTTTTATCCATTAAATTATATTTTTCTGCAAATAAGTGAAAAGATTTTAGAGGTTGTGCTAGTTTAAAAGGATGTATGCCCCCTAGAAAAGCCATGTTTTAATCAAAATCCCATTTCATAAAGGTGAAATAATCCCTATTCAATACTGTATGTTTGAAACTGTAATCAGATCATCTCCCTGGATGATGTGATTTAGTCAAGAGTAGTTGTTAAACTGGATTAGGTGACAACATGTCTCCACCCATTTGGGTGGGTCTTGATTGGTTTATTGGTGTCCTATAAAAGAGGAAAGGTTTTGGAGAATGGGAGATTTGGGGAGAGCGGAGAATACTGCAGACAATGAAGTAGAGAGTCCACAGCCAGCAACGTTTGGAGATGAAAAAGGAAAATGCCTCCTGGGGAGCTTCATGAAACAGGAAGCCAGAATAAGAAGCTGGCAGATGATGCTGTGTTTGCCATGTGCCCTTCCAGATGAGAGAGAAACTCTGTGTTTGCCACATGCCTTCTCACTTGAGAGAGAAACCCTGAACTTCATTGGCCTTCCTGAACCAAGGTATTGTTCCCTGGATGGATACCTTTGACCGGACATTTCTATAGACTTGTTAATTGGGACCTTTTCTCGACTTTAGAACTGTAAACTAGCAATTTATTAAATTCTCCTTTTTAAAAGTCATCCATTTCTGGTATATTGCATTCTGGCAGCTAGCAAACTAGAACAGAGGTACTGGCAAATATAATTTCTAGGCCCCAATATTTGAACTAGTTTTTGGAATATGGAGATCACACTATTTGAATTACCACCAGCCTCCCTCCCTGATAATTTCTATCTCTAAACTCATACTATGAGGCCGGACCTCTGACCTGGTTTCTCACTAACTTTGCACTTGCTTGTTTGAACTAGGGGAATTCAATAGTGGACAAGCAAGGTGAAATTGAAATTAGGAAGTTTGGATCAGTCAACAAATAACTCACTGAACATCTACTACATGCCAATTACTGTGTCTCCAATAGAATGAATGCAAGAATGGCTTGATTCTTCTCCTAGCTGTTTTTCTAAGCCACAAACTATAAAATAAAAACAAATGCTTTGAATTAAATAGTCTCAGGATTGCTCATGAAAGAATGTCCATGAGACCTTGAATCTAAAAAAACAAGTTACAGACAATATATGTAGGATGATCCCATCTTTGTAAAATCAAAAATAAAAAGCTGTACACATTGGATTTGCATGGGTGTGTCCATCAATAAAAGTATAGAAGGATACACATTATTGGTTATCTTGTGGGCAAGGGTAGAGAGGGAGAACTTTCATTTTTCATCTGTGTGTGTATTTGGATTCTGTAGAATAACCATGTGTTACTTTTATAATTGCAAAACATGTTAATAATAAATAATATTTAAATGGGTAAAAGGATTATTCATATCTTCAGTAAAATATCTAAATATGTATATTTATGTGTATAATATTACACACTATATATGAGTGTTTTATACATATATAAATATATTATATGTTATATATAGTATGTAAACATTCCCGCATATTTTCACAAACAAGATTCACATATTAAATCGAAAGTTCTACCTTCTGGCAATTGTAGGTAAGTGTTTTTAAAGGGATTGCTTTTTCATTCTTATCCCCTTATTTTTTTTCTTACTTTCTATGTTTAGTATACATATTTCAGTCTTTCTGATTACACAAGAAATTTAAAACAGAAACTCATTGAATTGCATAGAACTGAGGTTTTCTAAGAGGAAATAACTCCTCTTGTAAACATTGTGAACCAAGGGAGGAGTAACGTTATCTTCCACAAAATAATTGGAAAGCAGAGACGATTGTGGAAAGATGATGGGATAGGAAGCTCCAGGAATCAATGTTTCTACCAAAACAGCTATTGAACTGGCAGGTACTGTCTGAATCAATTATTTTGAAATTCTGGAGTTTAGTGGAACTCTGTGCAGCACCCAAAAAAGAGCAGGAAGAAGAGGCTGGTAAATTGGGATAAATACCAGTGAATTATATCCTCTCAGCAACATTTACCATCTCCCATCGTCCAGCTTCTTGGCTGGCAACAGTGGGGATTGCAGCTCAGACTCCTGGAACAGCTTGTGAATGCCAGGATGGAACATGAAGACCTATTTCCTCTAAACTATAGGACTATGTGGTCTAATCACTGATCACTACTGTTGATCAGCTACTTCAGTGAGATCACTGGGGGCTCTGAAGGTGGCCAATATTCCAAGCTTCTTAGGTAAAAGGGGCAGAGGAAATTTAAAGACAGTAACCTTCATCAAGACTATGGAAAATTATTAAAGTGCTGCATTAGCTGGGGAAATACTGAAACCAGATAAAGCACCGTCAAAGCCATAGAAGCCCTTGACATCCTTGCTGTCAAGGTGTCCCAGCCACTTCCACAACAGGGTTTGGAGCCAGCTTATGTTCCCATTATGTGTCCCTGTCTCCGTCCCAGGGGGAATGGAGTAACCCCTATGCACATAGTGGGTGCCTGTATGTCAGTGCCAATCTATTGGGAGGAATCTGAAAAACTGAACTAGGAAGTATGTCTCCAGCTCACCCCTTCAGAATTTGTCCCGAAGGCAGAGAAGTATATTGCAGACATTAAAGCAGTGTAAGAAACAAATAAGTTAAAGCAACCTACTACTGCATTACTACCTGCATTAAGTCACAGAGGAGGGGGTAAAAGTCTATTTCAAAGGGAGTAGAGGGGGCATTCCTTTAAACTCCTGTAAACTGTAAATGGGGAATTCCTAAGGCCGTGAGCAAGCATAGGCCCAGGAAAAGAAGCAGGCTCCATGGCTTCACACAGGCTCAGGTAAGACAGGATCCTGCATTTCATGTTTGCCTTAGGCAGGTGTTCTTAATAAGAGAGCTAAGCTCTGAAGGAGACCACCAGTCAAAGCAGAGCCAATTTGCAGACAATAAAAGGGATTTTTGCTTTGATTTGTTTGTCTTGAGTATCTCTTCATATTAAAGAAAATCTGTCATATTAATATCTAGACACATAAGGAGCAGACAGCTCAAGGACTAAATCCCAGAGTTAACACTTTAAAATATTAAAGTGTACAGTGTGCAATGAAAGATTACAAGATAATAAAATAAAACAGGAAATGATAGCCCATCAAAAGAAATAAGATAAAAATCCAGAAACAATCAATGAAGAGGACCAGAATTTTGACTTACCAGAAAAAAACTTTAAAAGAATGATCCTCAATATGCTTAGAAGATGATGAAAAATATGAAGAAAGAACTAAAAGATATGAGGAAAACAATGAATGAACAATATGAGAATCTTGAAGAGATTCTCAGTTAGAACCAAACAGAAATACTGGAGTTGAAGAACACAATAACTGAATTGAAAAATTCCCTAAAGAGTTTCAACAGTAGATTGGAGGTAGCAGAATAAAGAAGTAGTGATCTTGTAGACAAAGAAAACTGAAATTCTGATAAAGTTGAATTTCTGATATCTCATCAGAAACCAAGAATGAAATGATACAATTTTTTTTAATGTGCTGAAAGGAAACATTTGTAAACCAAGCATTGTATTGCAGGAAGACTTTTTTTTTCAAATATGAGAAATAGATTAAGACATTACCAGATAAACAAAAGCTGAGGTAGTTCATTACAACTAGCTTACCCTAAAAACCAATGTTAGAGGAAGTTCTTCAGACTGAAGGGAAAGCACATATACAATGGATCAAAGTGTCATAAAGAAATAAAGACCCTCCATAAAGGTAACACCATATGGGTAATTATCAATACAATACTATTGAATTGCATTTTTTGGTACATAACTCTACTTCTTACAGGTGCTAAACTGAAAATGCACAAAAGTAATGATAAATCTATGGCATTGTACATACAAAGTACAAAAACATAATTTGTAATAAGTACAAAAAAGGTCACGGGACAAAAGTTCAGGGGACAGAATAGTATGGAAGCAGTTTATATGTATGCTATGGAAGTTAAGTTGGTGACAAATCAAATATGACAATTATAGATTTAAGATGCTAAGTTTTAACCCCATGGTAATCACAAATAAAATATATCAAAAATGTACTCAGAAAGAAATGAGAAAGATTCAAAATGGTAAAGTACAAAAATATTAAATAAATATGAAAATAGGCATTAACAGAAGAATTGAGTCTCAGAAAAAGGTATAAAACTTACAGAGATAAAATAGCAAAATGGCAGAAAGTCCTGCATTATCAGTAGTTACTTTAAATGCAATTGGATTAAACTCTCCAGGCAAAACATAGAGACTGTAATTGGATTAAACTCTCAAGTCAAAAAACAGGGGATAGTAAGCATGACCCAATTATATGCTGTTTATAATCAACTCACCTTAAATTCAAAGGCATAAGTAAGTTAAAAATGAAAGACTGAAAAAATATACCATGCAAATAGCAACCAAAACAGAGCTGGTATAGCAATACTAATAACAGATAAAATAGACTTTCAGTCAAAAATATTTATGAGAAACAAAGAAGGTCATTATACAATGATAAAGTGGTCAATTCAACAAGATATAAAATTATAAATAGATACATACGTATAGGCAGAGCCCCAAAATATATGAAGCAAATATTGACAGATTTGAATGGAGAAATAGTTCTGCTTTAATAGTAGGAGAATTCAATACACCAGTTTCAATAATGATAGCACACATAGACCAAAGATCAATAAGGAAATAGAAGACTTGAACAATACTCTAAACCAACTAGACCTAACAGACATAGAACACTTCAACCAAGATTAGCATGATACACATTCTTCTCTAGTGTACACGGATCATTCTCCAGAACAGACCATATATTAGGCAACAAAACAAGTCTCAATAAATTAAAAAATACTGAAATATTAAAATGCATCTTCTCCAACTACAAGGTAATGAAGCTAGAAATCATTAACAGAGGAAGAAATGTAAAATGGAAAAATATGTGGAAATTAAATAATGTACTCATAAGCAACCAATGGGCCAAAGAAGACATCACAAGGGAAATTAGGAAATACATTGAGGTGAAGGAAAATGTAAACACAACATATGAAAACTTATGGGATGCACCAAAGGAAATGCTCTGAGGGAAATTCATAGCTCTAAATACTTTATTAAAAAAGAAGAAAAAGCTTTGTATATATGTTATATTTTACAATAAAAATTTATTTTGTCTGATATTTAAGAAAAAGAAAGAAAGATCTCAAATCAGAGACCTAATCTCAAAACTGAAGTATGTAGAAAAAGAAGAGCAAACTAAACCCAAAGAAAGCACAAGGAAGGAAATAAAGATTAGAGTGGAAGTAATTGAAATAGAGAATTTAAAAAAAATGGAGAAAATCAACAAAACCCAAAACTGGTTCTTTGAAAATATCAATTAAATTGACAAACCTTTAGCTAGACAAAGAAAAAAAAAGAAGGCATACAAGCATCTAAAATCATAAATGAAAAGGGAGATCGCGCTGAAACAAAAAGGATTAAAGAGGATACTATGAACAACTATAAGCCAACATATTAGATACTGTAGATAAAATGGACAAATTCCTAGAAATGTACAAACTACACTGACTCAAAAGAAATAGAAGATCTCAACAAGCCAATAATCAGTAAAGATATTGAATCAGTAATCAAAAATCTCCCAACAAAGAAAAGATTAGAACCAGATGGCTTCACAGGTGAATTCCACCAGATAGTACAAGAAAAATTAACAACAATCCTGCTCAAACTCTTCCAAAAAATGAAGATGAGGTAATATACACTAACTTCTATGAGGCCACCATCACCCTAATACCAAAGCCAGATAAGATACTACAAGAAAGGAAAATTACAGACCAGTATGCCATATGAATACAGATGCAAAAATCTTCAGTGAAATACTAGCAAACCGAGTTCAACAGTACATTAAAAGAATTATATTCATTTCCTGGTGCCTGCCCATAAAAAAAAAAAAAAGAATTATAAACCGTGCATTAAATGGGATTTATACCAGGGATGCAAGGGTGGTTCAACATAAGAAAATCAATTAATGTAACACCTGACATTAACAAAATGAAGGGGGAAAAAGAAAATTAAAAAAACTCACTGATAAGGAAAAGGCATTTGACAAAATACATGACCTTATCTTGATAAAAATGCTTAGAAAAGTAGGAATAGAAAGAAAATTCTTTAACATGATAAAGGACACATATGAAAAACCCACAGCTAACATAATACTTTATGGTGAAAGGCTATAAAGCTTTCCCTCCAAGATTAGGTTAAAGATAAGGATACCCATCATCACCACTGTTATTCAACATTGTACTGGAAATTCTAAACAGAGCAATTAGGCAAGAGAAAGAAATAAAAGACAAATTGGAAAGGAAGAAGTGAAACTTCCCTATTTTCAGAATTCATAATTATATATATATATATATACATATATACAGAAAATGCTGAAAAAATCCACAACAAAGCTACTAGAGCTAATAAACAAATTAGGAAGTGGTGGGGGTCCAAGATCAAGATGCAAGCATCAATAGTCTTTCTAAACACTATTAATCAACAATCTGAAGAAGAAATCAAGAAGAAAATTCCTTTTACAACAGCGATTAAAAGAATAAAATATCTAGGAACAAATCTAGCCAAGGATTTTAAGAACTTGAACACAGAAAACTACAAACATTGCCAAAAGAAATCAGAGAAGACCTACATAAATGAATGGATATTCCATACTCATGGATTGGAAGACGAGCTACTGTTTCAATGTCAATTCTACCCAAAGTGATTTACAGATTCAATGCAATCCCACTCAAAATTCCACAGTCTTCCTTGCAGAAATGGAAAAACCAATAATCAAGTTTACATGGAAGGGTAAGGGTACCTGAATAGCCAAAGCCATCTTGAACAAGAAGAATGAAGTTGGAGGACTCACACTCACCAATCTTAATAGTTATCACAAAGCCACATTAATCAAACAATCAAACAACTGGCACAAGGACAGACAAATAGACCAATGGAATCAAGCTGAGGGTTCAGAAATCAATCCTCACATTTATAACCAACTGATTTTTGACAAGGGTGCCAAGTCCACTCAATTAGGAAAGAATAATTTCCTCAAGAAATAGTGCTGATGAAACTAAATGCCCATATGCAAAAGAATGAAGGTGAGTACCTATCTCACACCATATATAAAAATCAACTAAAAATGCATCAAAGACCTACAATTAAGAACCAGAATTGAAAGGATATAACCTGTGTCCATTAACCAATAAATACATAAGCAAAATGTGGTATACACATAATGGAATATTATTCAGCCATAAACAAGAATGAAGTTCTGATACATGCTATGACATGGATGAGACTTGAAGACATCATGTTGACTGAAATGAGCCAGACACAAAGGAACAGATTATGTATGATTTTATTGAGATGAAATAATTAGAATAAGCAAATTCATGGAGTCAGATACTAGAATATAGATTAACAGAGGCCAGGTTGAGGGTAAGGAATGGGGAGTTAATGCTTGAATTGTACAGTGTTTCTATTAGTGTTGATGGAAGGATTTTGGTAATGCATGGTGGTGAAGGTAGCACAACATTGAGAACGTAATTAACAGCACTGAATTATATTTTTGAGCGTGATTAAGGGGGAAATTTTAGGTTGTACGTATGTACTAAAACAAAAATATAATTTAAAAAACCTCTTAGGACTGCACAACACAAAAAAGGGAACCCTTATGCAATGGAGTATAGTTAAAAGTACAAGTATAAAGAGTTCTTTCTTCAGTTGTAACAAATGTATGACACTAATGCAAGGTGTTAATAAAAAAGTGATATGCACGAACTTTGTACTTTATGATGACCTTTCTGTAAGCCTGCAAGTTGTCTTAGAAAAAAAAATTGAAAGAGCTTTTTGCTCTACGTAAATACAATAGTGAATGTGTTTAATGATTGAAAAGATCTCTGGGATACCCACTGTTTCCTAGTCAGATGTAGTACTTTCTCACATTACCCCTTGAAATTATGATTAGGCTAAAAATTTCAGGAAGGAAGGGGCAAGGGGCTATCATATTCACCACTACAGCTGGCATACGATTGGGCAAATAATTGCAGCTTAATGTTGGAGGGGAGAAAACATTAGTAGTATGAAAGAGTTTCCACTGAAAAGAATAGGAGGGAAGTTTCATTTATTCACTTACACTTTTAAAAATACTGATTATATAGTTTATGTTCTGTACTGAAGATTTTAAGAAAAAATATTCTTGGTGTAGTTTAGAACATGATTTGAGTAAGATTACTATGTCACAGAGTTTTCCAGGTCCTTTGTGGGTGGTACTTTGTTAATTTATATGCCAAGCAGTTATTGTTTACTCTGTGAATAGTATGAGAAGGACACAATAGAAGCCAAATCAGAAATCTGAAAAAACGTTTTTTTTTAAGTTTGCTTTGTTGTTAAAAGGGTATAAAAAAGCAACGAAAGGCAGATTATTTTCTATAACTCAAAGTTTAGTAACTGAATTCACCTTTAAAATTACAAGGAAAACTGTCAGTCATTTTACCACATACATTTCCCTTCAAAAAATAGGAAATTCGAAAGTTTCTTGATTGTAAATGTGCCCAATATATCTAAATGCCACCAATAAAACGGCATTAAACTATTTAGATCCATAAATACCTATTAACCACATTTTCTTAGTTTTAAATAAGTAAAGCTTTCCTCCTTAATCTTTATTCACAATATGATATTATGCTAAGAAAACTGCATACGTCAAAACTTATTCTTGAATGGGTATGATATTGTATATATTTTACCACAACAAATATTTAAAAAAATTTAATCTTGTGCACTGCAAATATGTGGTTTATTACATATCAATTAAACCTCAACGAATCTGTTAAAACGATAAAAATAAATGAAAATATGCGCTCTCTCTATATATGGGACAAATAATGAAATTTCTTAATTTACTTATCAAAAGCAATTACTTCTAGATCTCTACAAAGCCTAGTAGCCTAAGGAGTTCAGTGGTGAAACAAATTTTCACAAGTTTATATTTAAATAAAATCTCTACTCAATGAAACAATACCCTTTTTAGTTTACTATATTATGTTGCAGTTTCACGTTAGAACTATTTGAACGCTTTGTGTGTTTTGAGAGCAGCATTTCTTGCCTCCAAATAGAATTTTAAGTCTGTGAAAAGATTGTCACAAGTAAGATTGTTTTTTTTCTACGCCCCCCCCACCCCCAACGTCTATTTTAAGACTGTTTTGAAGTGCAGAAGATTGAAAGGTTGGGGGTTGGGTGTGGCCGTTTGAGAAACCCTTCCTAGAGACGTGAGAGGGCTCTCCAAACATCTCCTATAAACCCCTAAGGAAAAGCCTTTCACACACATCTAAATAAAGGCATTTTCCTGGGGATTCAACTCAATCAAACCCCAGTAGGTGTTTGTTTGTGGTTGTGGGAAGCGGCGTATGGGAGCGACTCTCTAGCGACTATTCCCGAGGTTCCGGGTAAATTCATCGCCTCCCTCCCAGCTCAGTTCCCCGAGGGACGGTCGGCTCGGGCGGATGGATCCGACCACACTTCTGGGAGCATCAAAGACGCAAAAACGAGGGTGGGCGCTGGGCCGAAACCTTCGATTTCCCGGACCCCCACCCCGGCCGGCCCAGGCAAGCCCGGGATGATGATTGACGGAGCCGCTCAGTGGCTGGGGGGCTGTAGAGGGAGGGACAAAGACGGGGACGGCTGTTCTTTTTCCTTAAACTGGTTGGTTAGGAACTCAGGAACATCCTGACCCAGGCCTATAGGTCTTTCGAAAGGAGTTGTTATGGTAACAAATGACCGAACAGTCCCTTCCGAATTGGCCAATGAGAAGGGCCGTCTTTTCCACCGCACCTCTAAGCAGTTAGTGTTGCGAAAGCCCCGGTAGAGGCTCGAGAAGAAGGCGGTGCCAGGATGTCCTGCGGAAGGGGCGGAGGCGGGGCTTGTGACGTTTACGGGAGAGCCAATTGCATTCGAGTTTTACCAACGGCCCCGCCCCTTTACCGCACATTTCCCCTCCCCTAGCTCATTTCGCACGACGCAGCGGTTGGGAACACAGACATTTTCGGAGCTGGAGCTGCTACTGCCGCCGCCATTTTGTGTCTGTGGAGAAAGAAGCTTGTGTGGCGGCTGGAAGTGAACGGAGATCACCCGTGAGACGGCGGCGTTTCGTTCCCGTGGTTCCCCCTGTGTCGTTCCCCAACCCCCCTCCGCGGTCAGCATGTGTTGAAGCCGGAGCCGTGAGAAACCCGGGGAGAGGAAGAGGAGTCGGAAGGGAGGCGGGGTATCGAGAGCGGCTTCTGCTTCAGCTGCGGCGGACCTCGGAGGGGGGCCGCGGCGCAATGTCAGAGCAGACGCCGGCCGAGGCCGGTGCTGCGGGGGCCCGGGAGGACGCCTGTCGGGATTATCAGTCATCGCTCGAAGACCTGACCTTCAATAGCAAACCGCACATCAATATGCTGACCATTCTAGCCGAGGAGAACCTGCCCTTCGCCAAGGAGATCGTCTCTCTCATCGAGGCCCAAACCGCCAAGGTTTTTATACACCCCGCAGCCTCCTATTCTTCTAATACTCCCTGATTTTAGTGTCAGCCTCATCCCAGGTCTCGCTTCCATCCACAGGGGGACAGTATTCCTCCTTTCCAACCCTCCCCTTCCACTCAGGCTCGGTCTTTGGCCCAGGCGTCGAGCGTGGGCCTCCCGGTGGGGGTAGGGAGTGGGGAGGGTAAAGGGTGGAGTCCCACTTCCGCTCAGCAACTCCCTATTTAGGCCACCGCATTGTATATCCCGACACCCGCACGCTTTGGATAGGGTCCTTTGAGGTGGGGGAGACTTAAAGGCAGTTTGTGGTTTGGGGAAGTAAGAGTTAAAATGAACCATTTTAACCTCCAGGGGAGGGGGGCTGGGGAGCGGTTCCTGTCCCTTTTCCCCGCTAGTATCCTCTTGGGTAATTGTGCTCTGTGGGTTGGAAGGAGGTGAAGGGGGACCTGGGAGCGAGCTGTTGGTGGGTGGGAGTAGGGAATTGGCCCCGAGTGGAGCAGCCGCCTGTTAGGAGCCCAACATGGCGCCTGAAAAGCACATGATGCGAAAGGGAAGAGAGGAGAATCCATTCCCTGCCAGCCAGGCAGCTGCTCACACCCGTCAGCCCCATTTTGGGGTGGGGGCGGCTAGATTATAACTTTTATTCTCCTATCGGAGGGCCTAATTTGCCCCAAAATATGGGAAATTGGGGTGGAGGGTGGGGTTGGTGGGGGTTGGGGAGGAGATCTTATCCAACCTGTAGGTGGAGAACCGGCCCAGTGGGTAACAAGTACTTTTTAGTTTTTCTGAAAAGTTCAGACCCTCCTCCTCTTCCTTTTCTCTTTTTCTCCCTTCCCTGTTAGTGAAGGCGTGCATTTCTTCACCCCTTGTCAGAAGTGGTCCTTTGCCACCCTGTACTTCCCTGTAGTCCTCCTCTTCTTTGAATTCATTGTGGGAGTTATATGTCATTTAAGTAAAGTTACTGTTAAATTTAGTTATGATTAGTTTTAATAGCTTCCCAGTGCTAAAGTTTTAAGTTATTTTTTAAGCTTGTACTTACGGTTTAGTTTTTCCTCGTTTTTAGTGATTGCTATATCAGGATGAGCCTCCTTTTAGCAGAGTGAACCCCTTTTAAAAGGCCACTTCAACAACAACCACCAATATATTGTTTAGAGGCGTTTTCTGTCTAGTGTAAAATTGAGTGGTCTGACTCTTTAATAAATGGTTTTGAAATGTGTGACTGGTATTATAAAATTTGTGAATAAAACATATAAAATATGTATTTGTCTTTTTTATTTACCTTTGTAAGGTATAGAATCTGTTTCCAAGACTTATTTTTATCTTCGTGGTTGTGTTTTTTTAACAAAAGTCTTTAAGTGACTTGGGTTCATTCTTCTTTAGGTTCTTTCCACTCTTTTGGGTAAATCTGTTCACAAGATACACGGTTTCAGGTGGTCCTTTCATACCTTTATTTAAAGAGGGTAAAAAGTGAGATTATTTTAAGTGCCCAACAAGTATATCATGCTCTGTCTGACAGCTAAAATACAGTATTCATTCATCTTTCCTGTGAATGTCTGTGAAAGTTTTTTTTTAAGTATGAGATTTAAAAAGGGAGCATTTCTCATACTCAACGTCCTTTTTATTGATACAGCAAATGTGATGAACATGAAGACTTAGGTTTTGCCTTGTTGAAGGCTTGACAATGAATTTTTTTTTAAGAAACTGCCCTTAGGTTCCTTTAAAATAACATTATTTTAAAATCTAATTACCTCTTATTTGGGGGACGACTAATATTCCACAGACCCTAAAATTTAGCAGTTCAGATTGTCACTCAAAGAGCAGTTTCCTTGCTGGTTTTTAAGGGATCCAGAACACCTACAAGACAGAAAATTAAATGCTGAATATAGTGACCACATTTAAAACTTGTAAATTTGTGTATAGCTACACAGAGTGGTGAAAATAGATGGACTATTTGCTCATAAGAGACAGCTGAAATTTTTTTGGCACACTTTTCCTGGTTATTTTGTAAAGCCAGATTGAGGAAAAGATGTAAAAAGTCATTTTGTGGGGGGAGGAGGGGAATTATCTGAATCAGTTTTGGGGTTGTGGGTGAGGGGAGGGATTTTCTGCCATTTAGTAGCAAACTGGCTTGGTTTTGTGTTTCTGGAGGTGAATGGTTTTGTCCTTAATCTCTAGCATCTCAGGGTTACTAAACTTAAGGATTCACACTTAATTTGACTCATCCCATGAGGCAGCAGTAGTGAAAAAGAATATTACATGTAATGACTTCACCTACTTGTACAACAAAAAAATTAGCCTACTGAACAGATTTATCTTCCTAGGTACAACAGTGACTAAAATGGTGTAAGACAAAAACATGGTAATGGTAAAGACACGGTAATAAAGCATTTGACATGTTGGTACTTAATAGTTTACCCACATGCAGTGGCCTTGTTGAATCCTTTTATTAGTGTAAAAAGTATTTTCAAACAAAGTTATTCAAGTTTCCTTGGCCTTACTGTAAAGGTGTAATCAGAAGCAAGAGCACTTCCACACACTTGTATGGGCGATTGGTTTTGTGAATATGATGGCTTTGTATATACTCCAGAACTGTGAGCCTACCCTAGCTACAGGTAGCTATGAATAAGTGTTGTTCAGGGTTAAGATTCCTAAACACATGGGGTGGGTTATTGGGGAAAACTTTTTTGGTTTTGTTTAAATCATGGGTGCTACTTTGGAGTCAGAGTTAATAACATGGTGTGCCTTAATGCTCCTCAACAAGTCTGTGAACTTGCTGATGCTTTCTGGACGCTTGCTGTGCCTTCTAAAATCCAGAATGGGTAGGCATTGCAATTGAACTGGGGCAACATTACCTTGTTTTGGAAAGGGCTTCCTGTATCAGTATCACCACACTGCACAAATTTAGAACCCATGGTTTGTGCATGGTCAGAGGAAAATATTTCGACGGAGAGTCCATGCTGTGAAGAAAATCTTCAGGACAAGTCCTGGTTTCCAGAGTCAAGTTCAACCTGATTTACATGACTCAGCTGCTGCTCCATCCAGTTTTTCTTGTTTCAGTAACAGATTTGCATCTTCCTGCATGTTCAAGTGCAAGTTTAAAAGTGTTTAATTTTTGTCCCTTTGGATTATTGAGAAGTAATCCTAATTTTACAGGTAACAAAAGCGCCAAAGACTTCAACATATAAAATATGCCTATAGAAATTAAGGTATCTGCTAGAAGTCTTGAAAACTACTTTGTGGAGTCTAGGCACACCATTATGAGGTTATGTGAGTCACAAAAGCTTAAACTTGGATTTCAGAAAATAATTTTCCGTTTCCTCATATCTCCTTTTTTGGTCACTAAAAATACAGGTCTTTTATTCACATGAAACTGAAATTCCATTGAGTGTTGAGTATGCTAGAGATTACCATTTTTATTCCTTGGTAATTCTGAGCTTGTCTGCTCAAAGTTTATATTAAAAAATAATTGAACACTTAAGTTTCATAAAGATTAATATCAATTGAAGAGTATTTAGTATCAACCAAAAATAGAGGTCTGTATTGTAGATTTAAAAACTCACTTTAAAAAGTAATTATTTGGTGACAATTCATTATTCTAAACTTTTCAGTTTCTTTTTTATTATCTCAGGCTCCTTCCTCAGAGAAGCTTCCTGTTATGTACCTTATGGATTCTATCGTGAAAAACGTTGGAAGAGAGTATCTCACTGCATTTACTAAAAATCTAGTTGCAACATTTATTTGTGTGTTTGAAAAGGTATATATGCATTTTAGAAAATTTTGAATTTTTAAAATGTGATCCTGATTAAATAAATACTTTTGTGTTGGGTTTTCTTGGGTGGTACAATGTTTTGCTGTTTTGAACATTTCATTATCAGGTGCCATTTCAAAGAAAGTGGCTAAGGCTAGTGTTTTATATCAGATTTTAAGTGTAGGGGTTTTACATTATAAACTCAAGAATGGACAGGTTTGCTTTCAGAATTTTTTGCTTTTTAAAAATTAAGTTCATTTGGAGATCTGTTCCATCACTAGAATGTGTGCAGAAGGATAAGAAATTGTCTTAAGAGTACTTCAGAGTTCGTTGGTTATGTTTCTGGTGTGAAGATGTTAAATATTCCTAACTGGGAAAAAGACAATCCTTCAGTGTGCCAACCTGTGATTGATGCCTGAATCTGTGTGTGTGTTCTTTTTTTTTTCTTTCAGGAAATGTTTCTTCTTGTTGTTTTGTTCAAGTAGGTTCTTTGTGAATGTTCTAGTTATATGTGAATTGTGATGGGTTATCTGCTGTAGGTTATTTTGGAAATCCTGTTTTCCCCTTTGTGTTTAGAAAAGAGACTTGTTAGTTTTTACACCTAGCAGTTATTCTTTGCATAATAACATTCTATCTGGTAGTCTGGTTAATAGAGCATTATGTTGAAGACAAGGGGTTTGTTGAGGTAATTCTGTGCCAGGATTTATCTTTCATACTGAGCAAAAGAGCATTTATGAGAGTTTAAAGATTTGTTTGTTTTCTCAGTAAATAATTGGCAGCTGTTCTTAAATATTAGTAGTTGCTCCTGTTGACTTGTAGTATTGGGATAATTTTGAAAAAAACTTCACTATCAGATTTGATTTGCTTGTTAGAAAATAAAATGTGTAGTTGCTATTTGATTTTTCCCTTTAAGTTCTTAGAGAAAATGGAGAAGAAATTTGGAAAAAGTATTTCGAATAGCCTTACAGAGCCTATGAATTAATTTATCGTAGACCCTTGCTAAATCCTGCTTTACTTGATGCTGTGGTCTAAAGCGAAGCTAACATTGCATTACAGATTTTACAGGAATTTAAGAAATTTCTTGCTTTCAGTTTCAGTATGTTCAAATTCAGTTGGATTTTTGGTAGAATCCATTTTCCTGAAGGTTAGCTGGGCCTTAACACTACAGTTGATAAAAATGACTTTGTGGTAGATGTATTATCTAAAGGCTTGAGTCAAGCCTTTATTATCCTAAAGTTGAAAATCCAATTTAATTTTCCCAAGTGCTAGGTTTCTCTGATGGCTGATTTTAAAAAACCATTAGTATTATTATGCCCATCACAAGAATGAGCAGATAAAATATATAAAACTCAAGCTTATCAGTGGTTACTATTCTGTGAATTTCTGTTATTAAGGTGCCTTCCGTACTACAAATAGTTAGCTTTTTGATAGTATCATTCATACTGTATTGCAGAAGATTGATTAGTGAGACAGTTTTGTCTTAATTTTATCCTTTGTACTATCATGTGAATAATAAAATTTAAGCCATCAGATATACTGTTTTCTAGTGTGTTATTTTGTATTTTTGTTCAGTCTAAGGAGTATTAGGAATATAAGCCCTAAAATGTGGAAACATGTTTTACTTTTAAAAATACAAAGTGTTTTTTTCATAGTTGCTTGCTTATATGAAAATTAGGTGGTAATGACTTTAGGTGTTCTAATGATCTTTTTAGGAGAAACTTTAACTTCAGAATTGCAAACTTACCATACCTTTAATCATTACTGTTGCATATATTTACAAATGGGCAGTATAGTTCTATATGTGAAGTTGAGCCATGATTTCTGTAGCTTGTACTTAATACATAAAGCATTCTATAGTAACTTATAAAGCCATAGAATTGTTCTGTTGTTCTAGGTGGATGAAAATACTAGAAAAAGTTTATTTAAATTACGTTCCACATGGGATGAAATATTCCCTTTGAAGAAACTTTATGCCCTGGATGTCAGAGTCAATTCATTAGATCCTGCTTGGCCTATTAAACCTCTACCCCCCAATGTGAATACATCTAGCATCCATGTGAATCCTAAATTTTTAAATAAATCGGTAAGTTTTAATATGAATAGCATATAGTACTTTTAACTATCAAATTTTTGACTTTTCTAATATTTCTTGCCAGAAAGTAAAAATACCACTAATGCCCTGTGTTGAGTCAATGCAGTTTAAGCATTTTTCTTTAAAAAAATTTTTCTCAAATTCACAGTGCATTTAAAATTATATTCAGTTTCTTTAGGTATTATGTAATATACTTAGTTTTGAGTTTTAAATTCCTGATTTCTGTGTCCTTTAAACATGCTTGGCCATTTAAGATTATGAATAGTATGAAGAGTTACACTGATAATTTTTAGTTACCTATTAGCTTTCTATTTTAGCTGTGATACATTTGTCTTAATTATTTTTTCTTTTAGCCTGAGGAGCCTTCAACACCTGGCGCAGTGGTCAGTTCCCCGAGTATCTCTACTCCTCCAATTGTTCCTGATATACAAAAGAATCTTACCCAAGAACAACTAATAAGGCAGCAGTTACTGGCAAAGCAAAAACAGTTGTTGGAACTTCAGCAGAAAAAGCTGGAGCTTGAGCTAGAACAAGCTAAGGCACAACTGGTAAGTAGGAGTGATTTATTTATTTTAAATATTTTGAATCTGTCTTCCAACAGGAAAGTAATTATTTGTGTTTAAATTATTAATGTGTCACTTCTATTAGTGTTTTTTTCCTACTACTTACTTCTTTTACAAATTACTGTGATGTAGACCAAATTTTATATGCTTATTGTTAAGACCAGTTAAGTAAACTACAATATTTTCCTCAATACTTTTCTGTTAAATTAGTAGCATATGAGGTGACGCTTTAGTTTTGTATAATAATTATACCATGTGGATTTAATAATATAAATGGTAGATGTGTTATGGCAAATGTTTTTGCATAGTCTAATGTTTTATAAACAGAAACCAGAAAAATACAGAAGAAAAGCCACCACGTAATTAAGGAGGTCAGGAAGATTAAGCATTTCCATGCATGAGTGGCCTTATACTAAGTTATTTTACTTAATATTTGAATTTTTTTGTAGTGTGGAGATACAGGAAGGCAGAATTTTTAGTAGTTCATTATCAGTGACACTTTTAAATTTTATGAGAGAATTTAACTGGAATAACTGGCTCTTATTCTGGAAGGTAGTACAATTTCTTAGGAGCAGTCTGGCTCAAAACCTGAATAATTAGGAAAGGAAGGATTTTTTTCATTCTACCTTGAGATTACATTATTGAAGTTAAAAGTAAAGTACTGGTAAGAAATAGTAGGCCATGGACTTTCTCTTTTCATTGTAATTTCCATATATGCACTAGAAAGAAACAAAGTAAACATAGTGTTGAGTGAGGGGGTTTATTGATAAGTAAGGCAATTACATTTTTTAGTTGTTTTCAAGTTTTTGTTAAAAAAACTTTACATTATTAATATGAACATTTATTTTCTATTTCAGGCAGTTTCTTTGAGTGTTCAGCAGGAGACATCTAACTTAGGTCCTGCATCAACATCATCCAAATTACATGTTTCACCAATTCCCCCTTTGGCAGTTAAAGGTTCTCATCAGGTACCTGTGCAACCTGAGAAAAGCCGTTCAGGTCCATCCTTACAAATTCAAGATTTGAAAGGAACTAACCGGGATCCCCGTCTTAATAGGATGAACCAACATTCTTCTCATGGAAAAGATCAAAGTCATAGAAAAGAATTCCTAATGAATGCATTAAGCCAGTCTGATATTAAGACAAGTAAAACTGTACCTGCTGAAAAACTAAATTCATCCAAGCAAGAAAAAAGTAAATCAGGTGAAAAAATAGCCAAGAAAGAACTTGATCAATTAGATTCTAAATCTAAATCTAAATCTAAATCACCATCACCCTTGAAAAACAAATTATCCCATACAAAAGACTTGAGAAATCAGGAATCTGAAAGTGTGAGGGTATCTGATATGAGCAAAAGAGATCCAAGGTTAAAAAAACATCTTCAGGATAAGACTGATGGCAGAGATGATGATGTAAAAGAGAAGAGAAAAACTACAGAAAAAAAGGATAAAGATGAGCACATAAAATCATCTGAACATCGACTGGTTGGAAGTAGAAATAAAATCATTAATGGCATTGTTCAGAAACAGGATATAATTACAGACGAATCAGAAAAACAGGGGACAAAACCAGGAAGATCAAGTACTAGAAAGCGATCAAGATCACGATCACCTAAGTCTCGATCACCAATTGTACATTCTCCCAAGAGAAGAGATAGGCGGTCACCCAAACGAAGGCAAAGGAGTATGTCTCCAACTTCAACACCCAAAGCTGGAAAGATTCGTCAGTCAGGAGTTAAGCAGTCACATATAGAAGAGTTTATACCACCTTCCAGGGAAGAAAGAAATGCTAAGAGAAGTGCTAAACAGGATGTCAGAGATCCTAGGCGAATAAAAAAGACTGAAGAAGAACGGCCACAAGAAACTGCAAATCAGCATTCAACAAAGTCAGGCTCTGAACCAAAGGAGAATGTAGAAAATTGGCCAAGTTCCAAGTCTACCAAAAGATGGAAATCTGGTTGGGAAGAAAATAAAAGGTATGATACTACATTTTTACTCAAATAATATATGCATTTCAAAAGAAGCGTTAATTTTAAAATTGGAAGATGTTTATTGGGTACTATCATTAGTTATTTTTCTCTATGGGTTAAATACCATTATTCCTATTTTGCAGATAAGAAAACTGAAGTTTAGAAAGATTAACTAACTAAGCTACCTAAAGCTACACATCCAGGACATACAAGAATCAGAATTCATATCTGATTTTCCCAACTTCAGCTTTTGTGCTTTTAATCATTTAATTACTTTTCATGGTTACATATATTCATTTTAACCATGTCTTTTGAAAAGAATCCTTAAATATGGCTCAGGGTATTCTGAAAAATATTTTGAAGTTTAACATACTGTTTTCATTATGGTTTCAGCCTACAACAAGGTGATGAGCATAGTAAGTCTCCTCATCTAAGGCATAGGGATAGCTGGTCAAGCACTAAAGGAATCTTGTCACCTCGAACCCCAAAGCAGCAGCATCGATTAAGTGTAGATGCCAACCTTCAGATTCCTAAAGAGTTAACTCTTGCAAGCAAAAGAGAATTACTTCAAAAGGTAGTTACTATGATTGATTCCTTGTAATCTTTATTCTCTTTTGCCTTTTTTTTTGTAACTACTTTTTATATTTAAAATATTTAATTTCTTTTTATCACCCCCATGCAGACGAGTGAACGTTTAGCATCTGGTGAAATTACACAGGATGAGTTCCTTGTTGTTGTTCATCAAATTCGACAACTATTTCAGTATCAAGAAGGTAAACATAGATGCAATGTACGGGATAGTCCTACAGAAGAAAATAAAGGTGGATTAAAAAAGAAACCTCTCTTATCTGATGCTGAATTAACCTACTATGAACATAAAGCAAAACTGAAAAGGACACAGGTTCAGCATTCATTTCCAAGACTTGATCTCTTAGATCCTGATATTTTTGACTACCCTTTGACTGATGCCTTGTTGTCTGGAATAGAATGTGAGCCATCCAAAAGTAAACATGCAAGTAGGAATAGTGGAGCACAGTTTGACAGAAAAGAACAATTTAGTGAAAGAGCAAGACGTCTTTCTCCTATATCTGGGAGTCGTACTTATGCTGAGAATCTTTCACCCCATGAGGGCCGGAGAAGACATGACGAGCAAGTCTCTGCTAAAGGTAGAAAAAGTTAAATCAGATTATGCCTATTGAATCACACAGCAGTGAAGGGAAAATGAACAAGCTAAGTGGGGATGGATTTTTGTGACTGTTCAGACTACTGTTGTATTTTTGTTTTGTTTTGTTTTGTTTTTTCCCTTTAGGGAAGGGAAGGGAGCTAATTTTGAGGCCAACTATGTGTCAGCTACTTTACTAGGTTCTCTAAATATGTAATCTGATTTAATCCTCACGACAACCCAATGAAGTATATTATCCTCATTTTTAAAGATAGGAAACAGACTAGAGAGGTTAAATAACTTGCTCAAAGTCAAATAATTTATAGATTGACAGGATGGGGATTTTTACCCAGGTGTGTCTGACTCTAGAGTGCAACCTCTTATCTACTGCCTTATGTGTCTCTCTCTTCCCTCTGATAAAGGGAGTTATTTACATGTATTTTTTGATAAATATTTTCATGAATATAGAAAAAGATTTTAAGATAATTTGATATCAACTCAGATTTTCGGTGAATAATTTTTGTTTCTTTTTAAAAGGTGTACGAGAAGAACAGAGGTCTCCATTCAATGATCGTTTTCCACTTAAGCGACCTAGATATGAAGATTCAGATAAACCCTTTGTAGATAGTCCAGCATCAAGATTTGCCGGCCTCGATACAAATCAGCGACTTACAGCTTTAGCTGAAGACAGACCTTTATTTGATGGACCTAGTAGGCCATCAGTAACCAGAGATGGCCCAGCCAAAATGATTTTTGAAGGACCTAATAAGTTAAGTCCTAGAATTGATGGACCTCCTACAGCAGGTTCACTTCGATTTGATGGGTCACCAGGGCAGATGGGGGGAGGAGGCCCTCTGAGATTCGAAGGACCACAAGGTCAGCTAGGAGGTGGATGTCCTTTGAGATTTGAAGGTCCTCCAGGACCAGTAGGGACACCTCTACGGTTTGAAGGACCAATTGGTCAAGCGGGAGGAGGTGGATTTCGATTTGAAGGTTCCCCTGGTCTGAGGTTTGAGGGTTCTGCAGGTGGTTTGCGATTTGAAGGACCAGGAGGCCAGCCTGTGGGTGGTCTCAGATTTGAGGGACATCGTGGTCAACCTGTGGGTGGTCTAAGATTTGAGGGACCTCATGGTCAGCCTGTGGGTACTCTTAGATTTGATAATCCTCGAGGTCAGCCTGTTGGTGGACTTAGATTTGAGGGTGGTCATGGTCCATCAGGGGCTGCAATTAGGTTTGATGGACCTCATGGTCAGCCAGGAGGTGGGATCAGGTTTGAGGGTCCATTGCTACAACAGGGAGTTGGAATGAGGTTTGAGGGTCCCCATGGTCAGTCAGTAGCTGGCCTAAGATTTGAAGGACAACATAGTCAGCTTGGTGGGAACCTTAGGTTTGAGGGTCCACATGGCCAGCCAGGAGTTGGGATTAGGTTTGAAGGACCTTTAGTTCAACAAGGAGGTGGAATGAGGTTTGAGGGTCCTTCTGTACCAGGAGGTGGCCTGAGAATCGAAGGGCCTCTGGGTCAAGGTGGTCCTAGATTTGAAGGTTGTCATGCTTTAAGGTTCGATGGGCAGCCAGGTCAGCCATCACTCTTGCCAAGATTTGATGGACTACATGGTCAGCCAGGTCCTAGATTTGAAAGAACTGGTCAGCCGGGCCCACAGAGGTTTGACGGACCACCAGGACAGCAGGTTCAACCAAGGTTTGATGGTGTACCTCAAAGATTTGATGGTCCGCAACACCAGCAAGCATCAAGGTTTGATATACCTCTTGGTCTTCAGGGTACACGATTTGACAATCATCCTTCACAGAGACTTGAATCAGTATCTTTCAATCAGACTGGTCCATATAATGACCCACCTGGCAGTGGTTTTAATGCCCCATCCCAAGGATTACAGTTCCAAAGACATGAACAAATATTTGAGTCACCTCAAGGACCAAATTTTAATGGACCACATGGCCCCGGAAACCAGAGTTTCTCAAATCCCCTTAACAGAGCTTCTGGGCACTATTTTGATGAAAAGAATCTACAGAGTTCTCAGTTTGGAAATTTTGGCAACATACCTGCTCCAATAGCAGTAGGAAATATTCAGGCCTCCCAACAGGTAAGTCTGTTACAGTTCTTCTAAAATTATCCTGTATCAGATGTTAAAAATTTTTACTGTTTCTAGGGCTTGAGGGATTTCAGGAGAAATCTGAGAGTTTATCTGGAGTGATATGTTTAATGTACTCCAAACCCCTATATTAGGAAAATGGGATGAGAGCCTTTGGGGGCTGAAATTTACAACCTACACCTGAAGTGATCTTACCTCTTTTAAGATTCAGGGTATCAGTCTCCTCTTCCTCTCACTTTCCGCTGTCCTCCTACCCTTTCTCTCTCTCTCTGTTGCACACTTTCTCTATTTGTTGGCTTCGAAGCTAGTAAAGCATCATACAGTTGGGAGTTTTTCGTAGACTTCTGTTGCATTGTCGAACTGTGGAGCTCTGGTAAGCTTTAAAGTAACCACAGAGCTGTTTTTTTAGACTCTGCTGTTTGACCAAGAATGTCAGTCCTGAGATAAATTGCCCATGCTTTTACAATCTAATTCTCTTTTTCTTCTCTTCTTACTTTTCACCTCCTTCCCAGTCACTCAAGTCAAATACTATTTGTTCATTATCCATGTCAGTAAGGCACACTTGCAATAATAAGTGTACTTATTCACCTGATATTCTTTCCCATGCATACATTTAAAAATGCATATTGAAATAATTTAAAACAATTTATTTACAATTTGTGATTAATTCTATTGATATTTGAATGCCTACTTTTGCTTACTTAGTGAAATTTCCCTGGGTTAACTGCTTTTTTTTCTATTACACATTCTTACTAGAAAATTCATTTTATACTAGTAAGATTACATGGAAAGAAAAGTCATAAGATTGCAGAAGCAGAATATGTATTATTGATAGAAAGCAGTCTTCTGTTCATATTTAATAATTTGAAAGAACAATTGGATTGCCTAATGAGATTTGCTTATTGTGTGTCCTTGAAAGTAATGTAACTGTTTTTGTGAGGTACTCTAGAATAGGACTTGACTTACTTGGTCTTATTCCTACATTGTACAGAATTGGTGAGTTTTTTATTATTCATACATTTCCCTGAAAATTCACATGGATGCTGAACTAGACTTATAAATGGACATTTATTTATATAACAGCAACATGTAGAAGTCTTATCTCCCTCTGGGCTATAAGTACAGTTTTTGTAAGCCAGTTTAGTACTTGTTTCTTGACTGTTTCCTTTTTTAACATTCCCTTGATGCTTTTTGCAATCTATTTTTTGCCCCAAAACTAACCTTTCCCCAAAATGGACAAATGGGATGTTCTCTTGGAGTTGTTTACTGATTGAAGCAGACTTTTGACATTGGTGGAAAGGAGTCAGAAGTTCTGGCCTTAGCTTTGCTGCCAATTAATCTATATTATTGTGCACAGGTCACATTCCTGGATGTCAGTTCTTTTATTTTTAAATAAGGGAGTGCACCAGCAAACTAATTGTGTAAGCTACTTGGTGACTACCTTATTTCTGCATGGTATTGTAAGTTTTCCAGAAAGTGTCACATTAATTTCCAGCTCCTTTTAACTTTCTGAGACCCATTAGGAAGGTATTACTGTCCCTGTTTGTAGAAACACTTAGAAGTGACATGACCAGTCAAGTTCATATTTTAAATCTTTATTAGCTTAGAAATCAGGTCATATGATGCTGTGAACATTTTACTTGATTAATATATTAAAACTGCTTAAAATATAGAAATGATTCTTAAAACCAAGGTTTATCTTAAAGGTTCTGACTGGTGTCGCTACTCAGCCAGTAGCATTTGGTCAAGGACAACAATTTTTACCAGTTCATCCACAGAATCCTGGAGCATTTGTTCAGAATCCTTCAGGTATGTATTTCCTAAATTTTGGTTTTTTGAGAGACGGTTATTGCTTTTTTGAGTTGCTGACTTTGTCAGTTTAGAAAATAACAGTTTTGAGAGATCTTACTCAATATAGAGAATTTTAATCTGGCTGAAATATTTTTTTGTTTGCTTTCTCAGTTTGTTTACATTTTTGATGTGCATTGCACACTCATCATGTAGATATTAAGAAACGGGTAGAAACCTATTGGGTAGAAACTGGAGGTGGGAGGATATGACAATTGTGATGAGGTAGATTGAAATACATGCAAACCTCAGGAATCTAATTATTTGTATTTTGAACTCTGTGTGTGTGTGTGGGTTATGATCCAATAAACATTAAGTAAGTGAATACTAGGGATACTGCCTTATAAAGTTGCTTCATTGATGTGTCTTTATGACCACTCAAATAAATGTCCACAACATGTTAAAGAGAAGTAGAATAAAACTTACGTGATTCCCCAGCCAGGTCCCCTGATAAGAATCTTTGTTTCTGTGGGGTGGGGCAAGGCTACTAATTGGATACAAGGGCTTTAAAAAGAAATTTTAGTTTTAATGTGTGATAAATGGGAAGTATATAAATTAGAGCAATTTATAGAATAACTGCAAATGTCATACATTGAGAACTAATTGGCATTTGCTTTAGTTCTGAATTACTGAAAAGCAATCTTCAGAAGCATGTTCTAGCGTAGTACTGAATTACTTAGTTTACAAATTAAGGGAGTTTTAGTTTTTCAAAGCTTCTTAAGTAACTAGGGAAATCCTAACCAAGCTTCTTTAATTTTTAAAATTAATTTTTTAATTAATTATTTTTTTAACTTTTTTTTTTTTACATGGGCAGGTACAGGGAATCGAACCTAGGTCCTCTGGCTTCGCAGGCAAGCATTCCTGCCTGCTGAGCCACCGTGGCCCTTAATTAATTATTTTAGTTGGAGAAGTTGTTGGTTTACAAAACACTCATGCGTAAAATATAGGATTCCCATATACCACTCCGTCATTAACACTTTGTATGGGGTGGAACGTTTGTTACAATTGATGATAGCACATTTTTATAATTGTACTGTTAATCAAAGCCTGTGATTTAACTTAGGGTGCACTGTGTTTAGTGTAGTTAATTCCATGGATTTAAAAAAAATTTTAATCGTTACCATATATACAATCTTAACATTTCCCCTTTTAATCATATTTCAGTGCTCCTAATTCCATTCAGAATGTTGTGCTACCATTGCCACCTTCTATTACCAAAATATTTCCATCATTCCAAATAGAAACTCTGTACATTTTCAGCCTTAACTTCTTATTCCCTATCCCAATCCTGTAACCTATAGTCTAGATTCTGACTCTGTGAATTTGCTTACCTAATTGTTTCAAAACAGTTAAATCATACAATTTTTGTTCTTTTGTGCCTGGCTTATTTCACTCAACATGATGTCTTCAGGGTTTATCCATGTTGTTGCATATATCAGCACTTCATTCCTTTTTATGACTAAATAATATTCTATTGTATTTATACCACATTTTGTTTATCCATTCATCTGTTGATGGACACTTGGTTTGCTTCCATCTTTTGGCAATTGTGAATATTGCCACCATGAATGTTGATGTGCAAATATCTATTCTAGTCCCTGTTTTCAGTTCTTCTGGGTATATACCTAGTAGTGGGATTGCTCGTAGTTTTACACTTAGTTTTCTGAGGAACTGCCAGACTGTCTTCCATAGCAGCTGCACCATTTTACACTGCTGGCAATGAGTGAGTGTTCCTATTTTTCCATATCGTCTCCAATACTTGTTATTTTCTGTGTTTTTTTTTTTTAATAATTTTTCTGTTGGGTGTGAAATGCTATCTCATGATTTCAATTTGCATTTCCCTGATGGCTAATGATGTTGGGCATCTTTTCAGATGCTTTCTGTCCATTTTGTATATCTTCTTTGGAGAAATGTCTGTTCAAGTCTTTGGCTTTAATTGGGTTGTTTGTCTTTGA
Source organism: Tamandua tetradactyla (assembly GCF_023851605.1). Lineage (NCBI taxonomy): Eukaryota > Metazoa > Chordata > Mammalia > Pilosa > Myrmecophagidae > Tamandua > Tamandua tetradactyla. The sequence goes on along the minus strand of NC_135334.1, from coordinate 61,478,488 downwards.
TTTCGATAAGGTTCCATTGATCAGTTTTTCCTTTTCTTACTTGTGCTTTGGGTTTAAAGTCTAAGAAACCATTGCCTAGCACAACGTCCTGAAGATGCTTTCCTGTGGTTTCTTGTAGGAGTTTGATATAGCTCTTATATTAAGGTCTTTCATACATTTTGAGTTGATTTTTGTATATGGTGTGAGATTGGGATCCTTCTCATTTTTTTTGCATATGGAGAGCCAGTTGTCCCACCACCAATTGTTGATGAGACTATTCTTTCCCAATTCAGTGATCTTTCTACTTTTTCAAAAATGAGTTGGTCGTACTCCTGGAGATGAGCCGGGACCTGGCATCATGGGATTAAGAAAGCCTTCTTCACCAAAAGGGGCAAGAGAGAAATAGTCAAAATAAAGTTTCAGTGGCTGAGAGATTTCAAACAGAGAGGTTATCCTGGAGGTTATTCTTATGCACTGTGCCCCCTTTTTTAAAAAACTATTTTTATTGACAAATCTTCATACACATAGAGTCCATACATAGTGTCCAATCATCACATAGTTGTGTATTCATCACCATGATCATTTTAAGAACATTTGCATCACTCCAGAAAAAAGAAAAAGAAAAAAGAAAAAACTCATACATCTCATATCCCTTACCCCTCCCTCTTATTGACAACTAGTATTTCACTCTACTCAATTTATTTTACCCCTTATCCCCCCTGTTTATTTATTTATTATCCGTATTTTTTTACTCATCTGTCCATACCCTGGATATAAGGAGCATCAGACACAAGGTTTTCACAATCACAGTCACATTGTGAAGGCTATATCATTATACAGTCGTCTTCAAGAATCAAGGCTACTGGAACAAAGCTCAGCAGTTTCAGATACTTCTCTCCAGCCACTCCAATACACCATAAACTAAAAAGGAATATCTGTGTAATACATTAAAATAACCTCCAGGATAATAACCTCTCAGCTCTGTTTGAAATCTCTCACCCATTGAAACTTTATTTTGTCTCATTCAGTCACTGAAATTTCATTTTGTCTCATTTCTCTCATCCCCCTTGTGGTCAAGAAGCCTTTTTCCATCCCATGATGCCAGGTCCCAGCTCATCCTGGGAGTTCTGCCCCATATTGCCAGGGAGATTTACATCCCTGGAGTCATGTCCCCTGTAGTGGGGAGGGCGGAGTTCGTCTGCTGAGTTGGCTTAGAGAGAGAGAGTGGCCATATCTGAGCAACAAAAGAGGTTCTTTGGGGGGTGACTCTTATATATAATTACAAGTAGACTTAGCCTCTCCTCTTGCAGGAATATATTTCATAGGGGCTAAAGCCAAGATCGAGGGCTCAGCCTGTGTATTTGGTTGTCACCACTGCTTGCGAGAATATTGAGAATTCTCCAAATGGTGAAGTTGAATATTTCCTCCTTTCTCCCTAGTCCTCCAAGGGGACTTTGCAAATAGTTTTTTATTTACTGCCCAAATTACTCTGGAATATATCGGGGCATCACACGAACCTGCACAAACCAACAAGATCTCACACCCTATTCAAGATTCCGTGTGTTTATGCTTATGCTGTTCAGCTAAACTGACCATGCAAGTTAAATTAGGTAATGCGCTACCCCAAAATGTAAATTTTGTACCAAATAAACATCTCTCCCTTTGGTCTCACACAGAAGTTGAAGTTTTAAAATATGGATGATAAATACCCCTTTTTAGTTTATGGTGTAGTAGAGTACCTAGAGGGAAGTACCTGGAACTGTTGAACTGTATTCTGGTAGACTTGATTCTTTTTCTTTTTTTTGCTTGGGCAGGCACCGGGAATCAAACCCGGGTCTCTGGCATGGTAGGCCAGAAAACTGCCTGCTGAGCTACCATGGCCTGCCCTTTAGTAGACTTGATTTTGAAGAAGATTGCATAACTATATAGCTTTTACAGTGTCACCGTGTGAGTGTGAAACATTGTGTCTTATGCTCCCTTTATTCAGGGTATGGACAGATGAATAAAAAAGTAAGGACAAAAATAAATAAATAAATAATAGTGGTAGATAAGGGGTTAAAAAATTGAGTGGATTACAATACTAGTAGTGGTCAGTGAGAGGGAGGGGTTGGGTATGGGATGTATGTTTTTTTTTGTCTTTTGTCTTTTTATTTGTTTTTCTGGAGTGATGCAAATGTTAATGGTCATGATGATGAATACACAACTATGTGATGATATTGTAAGCCATTGATTGTATACTTTAGATGAACTGTATGATGCCTGAAGATATCTGAATAAAAATAATTAAAAATGAAAAAAAAAAAAAAAAGACCAAACTAGGGCTTGATATTCACTATTCACATACTGGGATTTTTTTCAGTTCTGAATTTTATTTTAGTATTTTTCACTATTATCTTCATTTTGTACTTAGAAAAATAGAGTTATAACAGTGTGCAGCCTTTGTGTTGATTGGAAATTTGACTTAAATACCCCAAAATGTCTGTCATATGAAATTCGATATTTTAAAAATGAAACATCTATCAAATATATATTGGGTTTGATGATCATCAGAATCCTATATTAAACTCTTAATGATTACAGAAGAAAAAAAAATCAGTTGCCCATAAATGTGAGGGTTGACTTTTGAGCTCTCAGTTCTTTTCCATTGGTTTATATGTCTGTTCTTGTGCTGTTTTGATTACTGTGGCTTTGTAATAACTCTTGTGATTGGTGAATGAGAGTCATCCAACTTCATTCTGTTCAGGTTGGCTTTGGCCATTAGGGCTCCTTACTCTTCCATAGAAACTTGATGATTGGCTGTTCCATTTCTGCAAAGAAGGTTGTTGGAATTTTGATTGGTATTGCATTAAGTCTGTAAATTACTTTGGGTGGTTTTGACATCTTAATGATACTTAGTCTTCCAGTCCATGAACACAGAATATCTTTCCATTTATTTAGGTCTTTAATGTCCTTTAGTTGTGTTTTATACTTTTCTGTGTACAAGTCCTTTACATCCTTCTAACCACGTTCTTTTTAATGCATTAGCTCTTTAACTGTCATTTTGGGAAATTTACTCAATTAATTTGAAAGCTTTTAATTTTAGAATGACGGGATTAATATTTTTTATTTTTTGTTTTCACTGTAATTAAAAGTAAGGAAAATATTTAGGATTTAAAGTTTGAAGGCCAGGACTAGAGCTTCCATTCTGCCACTTACAGGTGGGCAGGGGATGAACAGGTCTATACTGCCTAGGGTTCCGTTGCCTCCTCTGTAAACAAGATGTGAAAGTCAGTATTTGCCAGGATTTTTTTTTCTTTATGAGAATCAAATGAGATAGTATATGCAGAAGTACTTTGTAATATGTAAGTGCTGTATTAATGTATATTCCTTTAAAACCTGGCTTTTCTTGTTGTATAGAGAATTTGTTGTGTTTAGGTTAGTGGCATGAGAAGTTTTTTCTTTTTTTCTTTTACACTCTTGGGTTGTATGTATACATATATAGGACATAGCAATATCATGGAAGAAATAGCATTGTATTCCCCTGGGTTGAGGGTACCGAGTGAGGTGTTAAGTATGAGTCTTTTTCCTTTCTCGTGGTCTTTAAGACCTGTGAACAGTGTTCACTCTGTGCTGTATACAGCTTCTCTCAAGGTTCCTTCTCTTAGTTTTACAGTGAAAACAGAGGAGATACACCCATGTTCATTTATTCATTCAAACATATATCGATCATTTGCTATATGCTAGGCATCGTGCTAGGATGAATTTAATAAGGTTCATTCTTCACCTTATCTATTTATTTATTTTATTTAACAAGTACTATATATAGTGCCACACGCTTCAATGGCACATATACACATATTCATTTAATCCTTATAGCAACCTTAGGTAGGAATTATTAGTAGTACCCTTTTACAGATAAAGTAAACTGAGGCAAATAATGACTTTTACATCTTGTTTATAGAGGAGGCAACGGAACCCTAGGCAGTATTGGAACGTTATGGTGCTTAGCAAACTATGGAATTTAATTGATTCCTGACCAGTGAGTTTAAGAAGAAAGTTGTAGGGCGTTCCACGTGGCTCAGCAGGCAGAATTCTTACCTGCCATGCTGGATACCCAGGTTCGATTCCCAGTGCCTGCCCAGGTGAAAAAGAAAAAAAAAAAAAGAAGAAAGTTGTTAACCCTTGCCTAATTTATTCAAATAATTGAGATTTTAGTAAGCCTGACACCTGTTCAGCAATAGCCTGCGCTGAGGCCATAAATTTCTTTATACTCATATCAGGGCAAAAGGGTATCAGGGTCATTCCCCCCCCCCAGAAATCTGTGCTAAAAGATAGTACTCTGCCTCACCTATACAAAATTATGTTCTCCAGTGTGGTTAGATGAGAAATAGAAAATTAGATTGGTGGTAAGGCCTAGAGGTGGTTGCATGGTGTAGAAGGGATCATGAGGCTTTCTGCCCTCTGTTTTCTCTTTTCTTTGGTATGGATTTAATTAGGGAAAAGTGTATATAATACTGTTGGGTTTTTTTGGTAGATAATATATGTCTGTATAAAGTATCAGTGTTTCTGGTGTTGGTTTTTGGTATTTGTTCTACAGTATTTTCAAGTGGTGATTTTGCTGATCTAAATGAGAAAATCTTGAGAAAAATTAAACCCATCTTTAACAAAATTTTGTCAATTTTGTCAAAAGGAACCCTTCCTAAGGCATATCCTGATAATCATCTCAGTCAGGTGGATGTAAATGAATTGTTCTCAAAACTACTAAAAACAGGAATTCTCAAATTGTCCCAGCCTGATTCAGCTACAGCACGTAAGTATGGGCTTTATACATTATCTATGCAAATTCTTAAGTTACGGAGTTGTGTAAGATGACATAATGTAAAGATGTAAGTTATTGATACAGGTTCTTAAAATAATTATTTTAGTATTGTTTTTGGAAAGTAAAATATAATTGGTTTATAATGATAGTCTTTTCTATTTTATAAGATTGAAACTATTATTACCTCTATAGAGAACATTTATTTCAGTTAAATTCCTGAAAATATATACAGAAATTTTTTTACTAGCTATTCTACATTAGTTTAGCCTTTAAAAATAATTTGAATTATTTTATATGATTTGTACAATTTCATGAAGATTAACTTTTTAAGAGCTTAGACTTCACATCACTTAATCAAAATATAGAGATTTATTAAATTCTTTGGCCAATAAGCTTAAGATTAGAAGCACTTAATAGACAAGATCAGTTTGTCTGTATGCTTTTAATACTATAGTGTTCCTCTGTGCATAACACATGCAGAATGGTATTGAGAAATTTGTATGTCTCTTCTCAATCAAGAAGTAAATGAAGTTGCTGCTCAGCCTCCCCCTGAAGAGGAGGAAGATCAAAATGAAGATCAAGATGTTCCAGATCTGACCAATTTTACAATTGAAGAATTGAAACAGTATGTAATCTAATTTCTTTTAAGATAAAAGGGACAGTGATTGTGGGTATTATTAGTATTATTTTATCCCACTTATTGTTTTAAATTTGAGGAAGCCTATTTTTAAATTCTTTTAATTTTAAATTTTAAAATTAAAATTTTAAAATATGTCTGCTGCACAAGTCTTTAGGCTAAAAGGCCTTTTCACAATTGCCATTTCTTTTTGAATCTGTGTTTGGTCCATAAAATACAGGAAATTTAAATCCTAGATATTGATAATTATTCGTGTCTTTCTTTTCGTATCTTCATTTTCTCTTACCCATCATTATTTTTTCTATATTGATATTTTTACATTTTTGAAGTCACGAAAATGAGAATTTTATAGTCCACTATTTAAGAATGCTTTAAAATTTATTTTCATTTTACAAGTAATGCATGTTCATAAAGAAAATTAGAAATACAAATAAATAAAAAAATACCACTCCCACTTTAGGGATAATCAGTATTAACATTTGCTACATATCTTTTCATAAGTTTTTGTTGCCTATATTACTTATGTAAAAAACATTTATAGCTGCTTTCTAGTGCATGGATTCATTATATCCATAAGAGACTGCCTTATAAAAATAGAATAATGTGTCTCAACCTTTTAAAAATCAATATAATTGTTAGAGTAATACTTGGTCATATTTAAAGTCGTGTAATGAAGGTCTTATAAAGGCTTATAGTAAAAGATGGCGTCCACTTCTGTTGCTGCTATTCACTTTGCCTGTCCCCAGAGGCAAATACTTTTTAAATCTTTTAACTCTTTTTTCCTGTTTACCTCTTAATTTATTTTGCTGTTTCTTGATTTATCATTGTAAATATAACCTCTTGACTTCCTGATACTGAAAGTGAAGATTTAGTTTGCTCTAAATTTGTACCAAATTCTCCCATATAGTTATAAAACTTTTTAAAGTAAATCATTATTCAGCATTAATATAACTATATTTGTTTGTTGGTATGCAAAGTATCAGTGTACTGTGCTCTGTTGTATTTTTTTCCTTGGACTTAAATAATTGCTTTGTTTGTTTATATACTTGGTCTGTATACTTAATTCTTCCCAAATACAGAGACCAGAATTTTTTTTCTGATTTTAATATTTTTATTGTAAAAACTTAACATACAAACATACAAATATTCTTGACAAACATTCCATACATGGTGTGCAATCAGTGGCTCACAGTATTATCACATAGTTATATATTCATGACCATGATAATTTTTTAGAACTTTTGGATCACTCCAGCAAAAGAAAAAAAATAACTCATACAAACCATATCCCTTATCTGTCTCTTTCATTGACTACTAGTATTACTTTAACCTTTGCTCTCCCAATTCTTTATTTTTTATCCATATTTTTAACTCATCTTTCCAAAATCTGATTATTGCTGACTTGTTTCCCATTAGGCTTCTAATTTGTCTTTTTAATTATCTGTTGTATTACTATTTTTTCTGTACCGTTTTCACTGTTCTTCAGACCTTAGTGGGGCAGCTGAGTTATTCAGAACTCCAAAGATATGGAGAGGTAAGCTCTAGCTAAAGGATAGACCAGCTGTTGGCTTATTAGCTAGTAGGTGACCATTCTATTTTTAGCTAGAAGGAAATAAATAACTGGGCCAGGCCTACTAATAAGAGGATAGGCTTCCATGTTCCAAAATTCACCTGATTCTTTTCCCCAAAGTTTAAGGTAAGGAGGGTTAGTAATACACTACTAGAGAATAATATTTATCTTTGGGTGTTAACTGTTTTAGCTATCTCTTGGTTTCACCATTATTAAATTATGGAAAACTGGAAGACTTTTTTAAAGGCCATTAACCCATGTTATCAGAACTAAAGATTATTTCTTGTTTTCAAAATAGACGTTATGATAGTGTTATTAATCGACTGTACACTGGTATTCAGTGTTACTCTTGTGGAATGAGGTTTACAACATCACAGACAGATGTATATGCAGATCACTTGGACTGGCATTATCGACAAAATAGAACTGAAAAAGATGTTAGCAGAAAAGTCACTCATAGACGATGGTACTACAGTTTAACAGTAAGTAATTCCTATGTATCCAAACTGTCTTTTAGGCAAGTATATTAGTTTAAATAATTGCTAAGTTGTGACTTTTCTGAATAAAATTTGGTTCTTAAAATATAAAAAGGTTCTTAAGGAAGTTTTGAGAGTATATATTTGCTTTTTATTGTAACTAGAGTAGGACACGGGTTTCTGTAGCTCCAAAATTCCAAGATTCAGAGACTGATGTGAAATTTATCTTGTTTAAATTAGTAGTTCTAATTCTAGAGGCAATGGGAGATTAACATTAAGATCTTAATTCTTCGTTAATTGCTTATGTCTGTTAGTTGTGGTATTCAACAATAAGCTATAATTATCAGAAATCACTATTGAAGCATTTTGTAGAAGAATGTACCTTACCTTCAAATGGGCTTATGTTGAAGATATGCTGTAAACATTTAGAAACAATGAAAATATTCTTTTAAAATTAATTCCTTTAAGGACTGGATAGAATTTGAGGAAATAGCTGATCTGGAAGAACGTGCAAAGAGCCAGTTTTTTGAAAAGGTGCATGAAGAAGTAGTGCTCAAAACTCAGGAGGCTGCTAAAGAAAAGGAATTCCAAAGTGTACCTGCTGGACCAGCTGGAGCAGTTGAGGTAAGAGAAAAATGTTTGTTTTCTAGCTCTGGGAGTGCCCCCTCACTTTCTTTAATTAAGTAATTGAAAGCGTATCACTTCATTTTCATACATCTTTTAATGATTTTAAGGTTTCTTGTAAGCTTTACTCTTCAATTTTGCTCTTAATCTGGCTCTGAATTTCAGAAAAATGTAGTTATATAATATCAGTGACACCAGTGAAATGCTGTTTATTTTTGCTTGTAAGATTGCAGAATCCTTAACATTTATTTTGTATCTTTTTTATATATTGGACGTTAAACTTTCAGAAAACTCTTAAATTTTTTCCTCCACTTAACACTAATGATTATATATTTTTGCTTAATGATAGTAAATATGTTCTAGTTAAATAAATTTCATTTTATGATTCTATTTTAGAGCTGTGAAATCTGTCAAGAACAATTTGAACAATACTGGGATGAAGAAGAAGAGGAATGGCATTTAAAAAATGCTATTAGAGTAGATGGAAAGGTAATTTTCAGTTACTTTATTAGGAAATGGTAAGATTAGTACTCTTTTGTAGGGGTACACTTTGATAGCAATAGGTTTTTTGGTTTTAAGAAAGGTACTGGACTTTAGAATCAGAAGGTTTGAGTTGGATCTTAGCAGTTAGCTGGTTCTGTGCTCATTTTATAGAAGAGATAATATAATTAGTTAATGACATACCCAGGACCTAGGTCTTCTGAATCTAGTCTTCTTTCCACTTAACCACACTTTTTTGATTCTGAATTTATATTTCATTATCAAACTGTTACTGTCTTGAAAAGAATGTACAAAACAAAAAAAGAGAGATCAGATTTCCAACTCTCTTTATAAGGATAAAAGTAATGTTTTTAGACATTTTTGTGACCAAGAGAATTTTGTTACTTTTCCAAAGTGGTTTACATTTAAAAAAGAAAGCCATATCAGAAGAGCCTATTATAAGTGAATATGCACATGATTACCTACTTATTTTTTTCTTTTCTCTTTAGATTTATCATCCATCATGTTATGAAGATTATCAAAATGTAAGCTTCTCTCCAGTTACTATGTTTCTTTATCTTACTAAATTTCATTTTTCAGTTGCGAGTTTTGTCAGAACAATATTGTTATTTCAGTCTTATTAATGAGCTTTTTTTGTGTTTCTGTGTAGCATTTAGGTTGGTCAGTAAATATTGGTGTTCGAGTGATTAAGATCTGATACATATCAATGGCATCTTAGGCATGGAGAGATACAAACAATGCATATTTTGACATTGTTGATCATTCCTTGCATTGCATTGACTTAAATGTTGATGATGTCTTTTGCTAGGCCACTAGGCCCAGAGAAATATGAGCAAAATTTAAGTCACAAAGCCCATGATGGGAATAGGTTTCTTGAATCATGGTAGCTTTTAGTACTCTTTTTCCTCACATAACTCCATCAGCCATCTAAGAAAGTAGGAATACTTTTTAAATAATCACTTACAAAATCTGAAAAAGACGGTTTGTTGACTCTAGAAGTTCAAAATGTAGAGTGATCATTTTTTCAAATCAGTCAATGGAACACATTGACTTTCAAAGAATATTTCATGGATTTAAGAGGCAATTTGGAAGATATATTTAGGTCATCGAGAGACCAGACTTTTCAGGATGTTTTAATGGCTTGAGGAAATTTAAAAAATTGTCAGACTACTTGAAACTGGGAGTCACAAAAACCATAGGATATATGTGGGAATCATTATATATGTCAGGGTTAACTAGAGTAGCATGTCTAAATAACTTCTTGTAGTCTCATCTGTTACTGCTTTTCTTAAGCTTATTAGCTCATTTCTGAGTAGGTATTAAATGCTCAATATGCATTTTATTATTTGGCTGCCTTTAAGGCATGTTTTCTGGGAAAGCAAGACTGGCATTTAACTTGCAGTTGATGTATGCATGTTCTTTTGCCCATATAAGGGTCTTATAAAACTAAATTTCATTTACTGTGATAATACTGAACTTCCATCAGTACTTATAGGGCTTTTCATCTTGTAGACATCTTCGTTTGATTGTACACCATCTCCCAGCAAGACACCAGTTGAAAATCCCTTGAACATAATGTTGAACATTGTCAAAAACGAATTGCAGGAACCCTGTGAAAATCCAAAAGTTAAAGAAGAGCAAATTGAAACCCCACCAACTTGTACAGAAGAAAGCATAGCCACACCTACTGAAATTAAAACAGAAAATGATACAGTTGAGTCAGTTTAAATAAAATGAGAAAGGTATGTTTTTCTTTTAAAAAGCTGCTGTTGGATCTAGAAGGTGAAAGATTTTTTTTATGTATATATAGACATATCTATATAAATTGTGTAGCTGAGGCAGGGCCTTCAGCTATCATTTGGTTAATAAATACATTTTAGTATTTGCATTTCCTACTGCCTGCACAGTTTCAGGTGCTTGTTGTGTGAAAGTTCTGTAGATGTGTGCAAATTTAACAAAATGAAATTGTATGTGTAAAAAAATGTACGATTTTCACTTGTGAAACTGTAAATTATAAATAAAAAATATTTTTGCTATCCATGGAGTGTAATATTTATGCACACCATCAAATAAAGACAGTGTTTCTGTACTTTTTATTGAGTGAAGATGGAATGAAACAATCTCAACATAAGATTTTTTTTCCGGTAGCTTCACATGATTAAAAAGCAAAGCCTGAAGTTAGTTTTACCTTTCAGAAGGGGGTTGTGAAAGAGCACTGCAGGATTTCTCAAACTGAAAGCCAGATTTGAAAAATTTTTATAAAAAAATAGGACATATTTGTGTGTGTGTGTGACATACACATCCAACTATAAGGAACCATCTAGGTGTCCATTAATGAAGCAACTTTTATTCTTAAAGATGGACACTGATGCCATCAAATAATTAAGAAGTATATTTAAATATACTAAAGGTGATTTTTTTTAAATGACATTTTTCAAATTGTCAGAAAATTTAATAGAGATGAACATATTTCTATTTTAAGTTATGGGGGAATCTGTAAGAATGTTCATTTGAAACATGCTTAACCTTTTTCCTTGTTGGTTTTGACTGCATTAGATGGATACCATGAGATGTTAATATTCATACATGTAATAAATAGAATGATGAAGAAACTTCTAGTTTGTATCTCTTTATTTCTTGAATGGCTTTAGAATGTGACCCTGCATTTTCTTATGTCTTTCATCTCATTCTTTAAACATGGACTTAACACCTCTGTGGACAGGCACTGAGATACAGGATTAATATTTTCTGCCATCTAATGGATGAGATAGGCATACTAAACATTGGAAGTCAGTTAATTGAGCTCTTACTATATGGTAAACCCTGGCAGATTTTTACATTTATATTCTCTATTACTTAAAATAATCCTACATGGTGGATAGTACCGCTATTTTACAGATGAAGATAGCAAGTTAACCACTTAAAAAGTGGTAAGACTAGTGGTGCAAGGGTACCTACAACTCAAGAATAAAAAGACAACCTAATTATAAAATGGGCAAGACACATAGACATTTCTCTAAAGAGGAAATACAAATGGCTAAAATAAAACACGAAAAGTTGCTCATCTTTACTAGCTCTGAAGGAAATGCTATCAAACCCCCAAGAAGATATCATCTTACACCATTTAGAATGGCCACTATAAAAGAAACAGCAAACTACAAGTGTTGGAGAAATAGGAACACTTAATTCACTGCGGGTGTAAATGTAAAATTGTACAGCCACTGTGGAAGGTGGTTTGGCTGGACCTCAAAAACAAAGAGAAACACCCAGAGAGAGCTCAGAGAGAGCAAAATTGAGAGGAGAGAGCTTAGGGAGAAACACACCAGAGGGGCAAAGAGGACCCACAGACACTCAAAAGGCCACTGGAATCAGGAGCCGAAAGCAGTGGAACCAGGAGTGAAGGACCAGCAAATGCTGGTTGTCTCCTTCACAAGTGACAGAAGTGTCCCAGATAATGGCAGCCTTTCTTCAAGGTATAGGTATCATCCTGGTGATGCCTTAATTGCAACATTTTCATGGCCTAAAAAGCATTAAGTTGTCAATTCATAAATCCCCATTGTAAAAGCCAACCCATTTCTGGTATTTTGCTTTCTGGCAGCTTTAGCAAACCAAAACAGGGCAAGTTCAGTTGTACTCTTGCCTGCCATGCGGGAGACCTGGGTTCGATTCCCCCATGCACTTCCCCAAAAAGCAAACAAGCAAAACAAAAAATTCAACAAATGGTGCTGCAATAACAGGATATCCACATGGAAAAATAATGAAATGTGACCCTGCCATACAGCATACCAAAAAAAAAAAAAAAAAAAGGTAAGACAAAGAATCTGAACTTGGCCTTGCTTCATTTTATTTGATATTACTGCAATTTTAGAAAAAGGGCTAAGAGAACTAGGCACACCAAACTGCCTGAAGACTAAGGAAGACTACAGAGGTGATATTTGTAGATAAGAGTGGAGTCTGCAATGATGGTAAAGGATATCTAGGAAGATTAAATAGCAAAAGCTTGAAAATGTTTTCAAAAATTATTTATATAGTTAAGACTCTTTTGAATAGGAGACCAGGAAGAGGCTTCTGATTATGTTAAGAACTCTGTATTATCCTGATAACCACAGGCGCCACAAGATTTTATATAGAAGTAACATCACACCTGCATCTAAAGGTCTTTTAAAAATAAGACCCATGTCAATAAAATTAAAAAGATTTTTCAATTGCTGCGCAGAGGTCCAGAAAGAAAACATTAATTTTAGGAGCTATAAACAAATTGTGAGCTGAACTTGTGAATACAGTTGAACACTACAGAAGAAATGCTGGGATCTGTGAATCCAAAAATGTAGGCAGAATTTCCTGTTTTGTATTTGTCTGGGGGAGACAATCCATAACTTTTATCAAAGGCTTAAAGGTATATGACATTCAAACATAAGTTTCCATATAGAGAGAAAGGAGCCAAGGATAGGTTCCTGGGGGGAGAAGGAGGGACATTTAAAGACTGGTTTGCAAAATGTGAGAAAAAAACATTTTGGATGAAGGAAAGTAAAACCAGCAAAGGGCCAAAAATTTTCAAGGAATGGGTAGGCAACAAAATAAAGTCACAGAAATAGAGGTTTGAGAAATACTCCCATCACTGCTGACCTAAGAAGTTCCAGTTGAATATGGGTGCCAATGTCAGTTACAATGGGTTGCATGTGTGGGAGGTAAGAGCTACTCTCCTATGAAATTTAACCATAAAGGTACTAAGTGAAGAGAGATGTTGAAAGAGGGGATGACTGGTAGAGCAGTCTCAAGTCTGAAGGAGATGGAGGAATTAGCCTTTCCATGAAGCAGAGGAAGTACTACTTTGGAGATAACCACGGGTTTTTATAACTGGAATTGGGGGGAACTGAGAGTTTGATTCCTCTTTTCTCTTTGAGGTAGGACACTAGATAACTAGTGATCTAGCTCTGTGGTTCCAAAAATTGGTTGGGCACTGCAACAATTTATAGTGAATGCTGGCACATTCCTCATCTCTGGTGAAGTCTCATTTAGTAGATTCACATTCAGGCGCATTCAGGTCTGGAGTGTACGACTAACATTTAAGAAGCCCCACAGCTAATACTAATGAATAGGCAGATTTGAAAACTAACCTACATAAGAAGACTGGAACTTAGCTTCAAAGAAGGATGAAAAAGTAATAGTCAACACGTAACACCGGGGAGCTTGAAGTAGCAATTTTCACTGTAAAGAACAGCAAAGATAACTGCAGCCTCAGGGAAGATGGAACATTGTTTTTTGAATTAAGAGTTGAGCTGTGTAGAATAAAAGCAATATTATGTAATGCTGTTCCTAAAATCTAGAGATTTACTTACAATGTTCTGATTTTAACATTATCCACCTACTTAAAACTTCAAACTCTGATGTTTTAGAAAACACTACAAAGCACTCACTGAAATTCAGCTAAAAATTAAAACATTCTCATGTGACAGCTTAATCTAAAATAAGAATTTCAGTTATGTTTTCCTAGCTGACTTTCTTTATAGCCTATTCAGCACTTAAGAGTGCTCTAAGAGGCTTATAAAAAATAGTCCAGGAAGCCCAAGAAGGCATCTAGCCATGCCTGCAAATGGAAAATAAGGTTTACACAATGATTTAGCTTCACATTTCTCCAAATACTTGTTGAGCATCCTTTCTTCTGTTCATTTGCTCTTTTTTTTTTTTTTAGTGTGTAATATATATACAAAGCAAAGAAAAAAGCAATAGTTTTCAAAGCACTCTTCAACAGGTAGTTACAGGACAGATCCCAGAGTTTGTCATGGGCTATCAAACCATCATCTCAGATTTTTCCTTCCAGCTGCTCCAGAGCATAAGAGGCTAGAAGGAATTTTTTTTTTTTTTGCTTTTTTTGTGAAAAATAATGTATATAAAGAAGCAAATTTCAACGTTTTTAGTATTTTAATTATATTTTTTGCCCATTTACTCTTCTATTGAGTCATACTTTCAGAAGGAAGATTTAGCTGAAACTAAAGAGAGAAACTGGGATATAGAAATGGAAAATAAGGGGCAGGTGTCAAGAAAGGCCCGATCTAAGTGGGAAGTTATTTGGGCAGGTGGAGAACAGAGATAAGAGCCAAGAAGAACATATGGAAGCCAAAACGAGGGTTTGTGGGTGGGCACCAAAGACAGAGCAATATCTGGGAAGCAAGAGAAGAGGGTACATGGGCAGAAAGGAGGTGTAGAGGTTAACAAAAACCAAAAATTAATTCAATTTTTGGCCTGGGTTGGCCCTACTCCGTCCTCTGAAATTAGATGCAAAGAGCTGACTTAAAGGGGAGTTGGAAACAATGCTTTATCACCCCATTTTGAAAACACTGAGGTAAAGGTAGAGGACAACTTTAGCCACTTTCAAGAACTGGAATCACAGACTTTCTACTTACAGGGGTTCCAATTCTCTAGCATGCCGAGATGCCCACTCTATCATGAAGAATGTCACTAGCCTTTCCTGAACCTTGATGATTTGAGAAACTCCCTTCATGTTCAGTCTCTCACTTACCTTGAAATTCTGCGCAATTTGGTTTTTGCCTCCTATTTCATTAAAATTGTTCTCCTATTATCAGTGATCCCTTGCCAAGACCAATGTGCTTTTCAATCTCTCCTGGCTGACATCTTAAAAGTATCTTCTTTCTTTTTTGCTATATGTGACAGTGCACATATTTCTCTGCCTGTTTTTACTTACAAATAATTAAAATTTAAAAAATCAAATACAAGAAGTATAGAAAATAAAGTCCTTTCACACCCTCTTTCTTCCTCTATAAAGGAACCTAACTTAGGATCTGCTATAGATCCTTCCCAAACTTTTCCTGGTCCATGCACTTACCAAAAAACAAAGCAAAACAATCAGAAAACAAGCAAACAAAAATTCAACTAAATGTTGCTGCAATAATGGATACTTACATGGAAAAAATAATGAAATGTGCTCCGCCATACACATATCAAAAAAAAGAAAAAAACTTAAGTGGAATCACATATGTATTTTCCTGCAGCTTTACTACTGTGTTTCATATTATGAATGTAGCATAATTTACCTATACTTTGTGATTTTTTTCTAATAATTACAAAGTGTTGTAGTGATTATCCTAGTACAGATATCTGAGCAAGCTCTTCCAAAGATTTTACAATTGAATAGTTGCTGGTTGAAGGGTAATGTATATTTAAAATTTTGACAGTTACTGTCAAATTGCCCTTCATGGGTCACACTAATTTAGCTTTACACCAGTAGGGTCAGCAGAGGGTCTATTTACCCATTCCCTTCAAGCACATATTATGCGTAATCTGTTAGTTTATACCATTGGGATTGGCAAACAGCACTCTTTTACATTTCTCCAAGTACTTGAGGTTGAGTTTACTTTTTTCTGTTAATTTGGTCTTCTATCATATTCTTTCTTCACTATATTTTCTACCGCCTTATTGTTATAGAAACTTCTAAATAGGTTTTAATAGTTTTCTCTATGGCTTCTGAATTCTTTTAATACTTTATACTTATGTTAATGTATTTAATTATTCTGAAATTAATGTTTGTACATAAAAATATTGAAAAGCCTATCATTCTTCTATTGCAAATGCCACCTTTATAGTAGACATACATGGGTCTATTTTTGGATTGTCTGTTTCACTAACCTGTTTGTCTAATCTTATACTATGCTGTTTTAAATACTCTAGCTTTATAGTTCTCATACGTATTTAGGTAAATCCACCATCGTTAATTCTTCCTTTTCAAATGTTTTGGTTAATCTTGACCATTTATTTTTCCAGATGTAGTTCAAAATCATCTTGCCAATTTCCGTTGTGAAAATTTTGATTATAAATGCAACAAATTTATAGTTTGAGAATCGTTTCTTTACAATTTTAAGCCTACACATACGGGGGCACAGTACGCCTTTACATGTATTTGGTTCTTCTGTGATGTCTTTCATGTGGGTTTTGCTCACTTCTCAGTATGTTTATTCTTACAATATGTCAGTTCTTGTTGCTAAAGTGAATTACATCTTTCATGAAATCTGTTCTTTCACATTTGACTGATTATCTCTAGTCCACAGCTAATCTTAATTCTGTATATTGTTCTGATGAGTTTACATCTTACTGAACTCTGTTAGCCCTAATATTTAATGTTCTATAGTTGTCTTCACTTTTCCAGGTAATATCATTTGCTTAATTTTTTCCTTCCATTTTCCCATCTTACCTTGCTTACTATAATGGATATATGATTCTCAGACAAGGCTGAATTGAAGGAATGATGGCAGATACCCTGGATCATATTAGGTTCACTGTTTACTTCAGATTGATACCCTTTACTCAATTAAGAAAGTATCCTTTCATTGTCTGTGCAATATGAGCTCTCCCTCCTTCATCTTCATTGTGAATCAGTAATAGATGCTAATTTTTCAAATGCTTTTACAGGATCAATTAAAATCTATTTTTCTCTATTATCTGTTGTGGCAAATTTTCATTACCATATAGTCTAATGTTGGCCCATGCTTGTAAGGATAGGATAAACCCAACTTGATCATCACTTAATGAGAGCACTGCTGGCTTCATTTCTTTACCTAGGATTTGAGTGAGACTGATCTATTGGTCTTTCTTTTCTTCACTATCCTTGCTTAGATTTTGCTAGGGTTATGTGAGCTTAATAATTGGAACACTCCATCCTTCTCTATTCTTTGATCCTGGTGTAGAGGATAAACTAATTCAGGACATTTCTTTTATGATGATTAAGGTTTTCTATCTCTTGAACCAATTTTTTGAAATTCTTATTTTCCTAGAATATTGTCATCAACTTTAAAATTAGTTATAAGGTTATATAAAATAATTCCCTTCTGATTTTCAAAGTCGTCTTCATATCTATAATGTTGGTTTCCAATTTTCTTTTCTTCCTGGTTTGCTAAGAGTCTATTTTATTGTTTTTTTCAAACAGCAGCTGTTATATTGATCAATTTTATCTTCTATTTCATTAATTTCAACTTATATTTTAAAGTCCTTTTCTTTTAAGTTTATTTCGGGAGATTTAACTTTTTGTGCTTGCTGTTTCTCTGTTGATTTTTCTCATCCCTTCTGCCATGTGTGTATCCTTTAATGTTCTGTCATGTGCCTAATGACAGATGCCTAATTCTCTCAGTGACTTTACTCCATACAACACAGCATGAACTAGGGCCTTTACTATTACCATAAAAGTGGCTATAAGCACATTAATTTCGAGTCAGTCATAAGTGAGTTCCACTTCCCCACCTCCTAGTTACGTGATCTTGATCAAATCTGAACTGTTTCTTCATCTGCAAAAACAGAAATAATAAGATAGATTAAATCTGAAACTATTTGCAAATCATTTAGTATAGAAACTGGCCCAAAAAATATGGAACATTTCCAGGACCCCAATTCATTACTCTTAGAGGGAGCTGATAACTGAGGGAAATCAGTAAGGATGGAAAACACAGGTTGCAGGGGAATTGAGGCAGGTAATGCCCGTAGAGAGCAGAGAATTTTTATTAATATCTGTATTCTCAGCTTTTGGTACAAAACCTGGCCTATATATTTACAATAAATAATGAATGGAAGAACACAAGATAAGCAATAGAGTAGAAGAAATATTTGGGCCAAACTGCTGAAAGTAAACATTACAGTGAAAGAAACCTCGGATATGGAGTCAGGAGAACTGGAGCAGTTTGTGGACTAAAGACCGTGTTTGTATACTGGCTCTTTCACTTACCTGCTGATGGGCCTTTGGCTAATTACTGATACCTAGAGTCTCTTCACCTGTAAAATGGGTAACAACTACCTTGCAAAATTACTGTGAGAAATAAAAGGGGATTATCAAACAGCCTGGCACTAGCAAATGCTCAGTAATGACTGCGTCTGCAGCTGCTAATCTCTCCTTTCGGTTTGTTTCGATTATTGTGAAAGATAGGGTAAGAAAAGATTTTCCTCAACATCCCATCCAGCGCTGAAAAATTATGCTGGTTCTACCAAGGACGAAAAGGGGAAAGACCCCGCCCGTCCCGCGCCACAGATCACCTACGCAGACTGCAGTCCCGGTGACTCCACCTGGGTCGCCGAGCGATGGAGAGCGCGATCGACGCCAGGCTGTTACAGAGACGAGGCCTAGATAGACTGGGCGTGAGACCGAGTAGAATTTCACCGAAAACCGGTCGATACTACCTACCCATTTCCCTGGAGGCGATGCCTGGAAGAGAATGAAGGTAGGGCAGCCGGAAGTAACGCGAGGCCGTGAGGAACTGGAAATGACCACAGCACGCCGGAAGTTTAGCGGTTTCCAAGGCGACGGCTCCTATAAGCTCCAGCCAGGTGGCGGAGTTGAGACGGTGAAAAGCGGTTCCGAGGAGGGGGTATCGCCAATGGCTGGACTCTGGGGGAGTAGCAGATGAAGTCGGCGGCCCTAGCCACCAGGTTGGGAGGATAAAGGGCCGACAGGGCCATCGCGGCGGCGACTCAAGGGAAAGAGCGAAGACCAGGACTCGAGTGGCAGCGACGACAGGGAAAAAGTCAGTGAAGACGACGACCACAGCTGTCTTCACGGGAAGGGTAAAGTGAAGACGGCGGCTTCTCCCACAGTGACTCTAGAAGAAGGATCAGTGAAGACTGTCACAGTGTCTCTCGGGACAGTTAGGGGAGATGGTGGCCACCGCAGCAGTAGCCACCGCAGCAGCAGCTCTGGGGAGACAGTAAAGGACTACGGGCCCCACCTCCGTGGCGTTAGGTGGGGAGAGGGTGTTAATGGTGGCCACAGCCTCAATAGCTCTTGGGAAGGAGTAAGTGAAGACTGCTGCTATGCGACCAGCGACTCCGGGGTGATAGCCAGCGAAGACGCCTGCCGCGGAGTCAGTGGCTTCTGGGAGAGAGAAAGTGAAGAGGAAACTTCGCGTTTCAAGGATTCCTGGGAGAGCACAAGCGAGGCCTGCGGCCCGGGTTCAAACGACGACGGCGAAGTCGGCAGTTGCCAGAGCGGTGGTTCATCGGCGAGAACAACTGAAGAACGCTGTGGTAACAGGGGCCTAGATTCATCTCCTCCCCAGAGTCCCGGGAGTTGCACTATGCCCGGGGTGTCGGATTCAGGTTCCTCCACCTCCCCTCCGGTGACACCAAAACCCAGTGAGTCCACCTACCTCCTCGGCCCTTGCCTTTCCCTCCCCTCCTTTTCTCCTTTCAGCCCTCATCAGCCTTAGCCCTTTCTTGCATTTCCCTGTCTCGTCACTTATTACCCGTTCTTGACCTATTTGCAGTGGATCCGCAGAGTTTTTCAGCCCCGCCACTCCTCCTTCCTTTAAGCTTTGCTCCCTCCCTTTCTATCTCCACCCACCACTCCTCTGAGTCTTCTTGCCCAGATTGACATCAACTCTGATGAAATCTTATGGACCCTTTAAAGTTCTTTCTTGACTTCGCTGCAGCCTTGACCCTGTGGAGCTTTTTGCTAAAATTGTACCTAAAGTTGGAGTAAAATGTGATTCCAGCCCTCAGGAAATTAGCATTCTAATTGTGGAGAGAGGACATAAATATAGATAAATAGTAGTGTAAAATCGCATAGATTATGTGCCACAAGTTTGGTGAGTTGTTTTCAAAACAGAATTATGGAATCCTTGAGGTCAGCACTCATGCCTTGTTTTGTTTTCCTTTGTTTTTAGGAAATGCTTCAGATAAACTACTTCCTCTTTCTTGCCTCCAACAACTCTACCTTAGATACCTATATTGCCTTCTGTTTCCCTGTGCACATTAGAATATTTCATAGTTCTGTAAGCCTGACATGAAACATTGATGTTTGGAATGTTAAATTATAAAATATAAAATGATAGAGTGTGGTGAACTAAATATTGTGACCTACCATTCCTTTCTTAAAGACATATGACTTAGAAAGATAAAAATATTGATAAAATGTGTGCCAGTTAATAGCTGTATGCTAATTTGAGATCATTAAAATTGTATGCTTCCTAGTGTAGAGGCTATGTATCCCCAGGGCCTGGCAAAAGGCCTGGCATGTACAAGGTACTTAGTAAATACTGATTGAGTAGATGAAGTAACAGGTTGCATTAATGTTGACTTAAACTTCTTTTAGTATATCAGCTGTACTTGTTTTTAAAAGTTTTAGTGGTTGCCCTAGAGTTTGCAGTATACATATATGACTAATCTAAATTTACTTTCAAATAGTGTTATACCTTTTCAAAGGGAATGCAGGTACCTTATAACAATTCCTTCCTCTCATCTTTTATAAAACTGCTATCATTCATTTCATTATTCATAAGCTATAATCACAATACATTGTTACTGTTATTACTTTGAACAAACATTTATATATTAGATCTATTAAAAAATATTTTACTTTGCTTTCATTTATTCCTTCTCTGATGCATTTCATTTTTTTTAAAAATGTGTATCTGAGTCTCTGACCTATATTATATTCCCTCTCCCTTAAGAATTTAACATTTTGTAGAGTAGGTCTGCTGGTGATGAAGTCCCTCAGTTTTGTTTATGAAATGTTAGTTTTCTTCACTTTTGAAGGATAATTTCTCTGGATATAGAAATCTAGGTTGGTTTTTGTTGTTGTTTTCTTTCAGCAATTTAAATACTTTTTTCTTGCTTGCACCGTTTCTGTTGAGAAGTCCATTATAATCCTTATCCTTTTAATTCTGTAATACACCCCTCCCCCGACAGTTTATTTCAAGATTTCCTCTTTGTGTTTGGTCTTCTGCTTGATATGTCTAGTATACTTTTTGATATTTATCCTGCTTGGTGTTCTCTGAGCTTCCTGGATCTGTGGTTTGGCATCTGTCATTAATTTTGAAAGGTTCTTGACATTTATTACTTAAATATTTCTTTTGCTGTGTTGTCTCTTCTTTCTGATATTCCAATCTTGCATATGTTACACTTTTTGAAATTGTTCCATGGTTCTAGATATTTTTTTTTCATTCCTTTTTCTCTATTTCAGTTTGGGAAGTTTCTATGGTCTTCAGTGATCACTGATTCTTTCTTTGGCTGTTTTCAGTCTGTTACTGAGGCCCTCAAAGGCACTTGGTATTTCTGTTGCAGTGTTTTTGATTTCTTGTGTTTTCTTTTTATTCTTTCTTAGCGTTTCTACCTCTTTTCTACATTACCCATCTATTCTTGCATGTTGTCTGCTTTTCCCATTTGGGCCCCTATCACATTAATCATAGTTATTTTAAATTCCCTGTCTGATAATTCCCAAATCTGTGTTATATATGAATCTGATTTTGATGCTTGCTTTGTCTTTTCTGTGTTTTTTTCCCTGCCTTTTATGATGCTTTGTAATTTTTTTTGTTGGAAGTCACATGTGATATACTGGGCTATTGTAACTGAGGTAAACAGGCATTCATTGTGAGGTTTTATGTTAATCTGTACAGGGGTGGAACTGTAATGTTTACAGTAACCACAGGTGCCAGGGGCTTAAAGTTTTATTGTCCTTGCTTTTGTCTATGCTGTTTTCTTTGAGTTTCCTTATGAACTCTTAAAAAAGAGTTAGCCTTGCTGTTTGTAGTTGTAATCCACTTCTACTATACTGGAGTCCAGTTAGTGTGGTGGTAAGGTGTAGGGGACACAAAGTGTTCATAATCTTCTGATTAAACTCAGTCTTTAGTGAGCCCAGGTCTGTGGGCTGTGACCTGCACAAGTGTTTCTTACCTTATTTTTAAATTCATTTCGCCTCCCCTCAGGTGAGACAGAAAAGCTAGAGGGGACTGGAATTGGGTATTTGTCCTCCTGTAGAGGTGAGATGTGGCTCCGATAAAGTCTTTTTTGTAGGATCCTAAGTTTTTGTTATGCTGAATGTATACACCATATGTTTTTCATATGTCTGCTTTTCCCTTTCCCCCCTGCCAAAGCTATGAGATAATTTTTCTCAACTCTTAACAGTGATAACTTGGCTGGAGTTGTGGAGGTAAAAACCATGAAAGCATGTGGGCTCCTTAGGACCGTCAGTCCCCGGGAATTTCTCAGTCATAGTAACTCTAATTTCTTCAGAAACTATCCACACTAAGCCCCAGTAATTCCTCAAAATTACCATTTAAATATTCCTGCCAGTTTTTGATTCCAGTTGCTTCTACTCCCAGGTAAGCTTATCTCCGCGGTTTCTCTGTTTTCACTTGTCTCTCCAGATTTGGGTGTAGTGGTTTGCTTTGTGACCTTAACTCAGAAGGGTCTTAGAAACTGATTTCCAGTTTGTTCAGATTTTTTTCTTAAAAAGATAGGAGTGATGACTTCTGAACTGTTTACATATTGAAGCTGAAAGTAGAAGTCTGAGTAAGATGTTAATCACAAACATCCTCATGGTGTTATTTGAAAAGCCAAAGTGATTTTGTGGTTTCTGTTTAATTTTTGCTATTGTCTTTTTTTCCCCAAAGTTCTATAATACATTTTAAACTATTTGACTTTTTTCACAGGCATCAGGAAGAAGGTGCATTTTGGTAGTATGTGTGATGCCATACAAGCTGGTGATATAAAGCAGCTTTCAAAAATAGTGGAAAGTGGAGCTAGCATTAATGAAGTTGATATTCTCCATAAATTTACCCCTTTACATTGGGCAGCACATTATGGAAGCTTGGAGGTAAGACACTGTAAGAATTATTTAACTGAGGTAAGCTTACAGCTGTAGCAGTTTTGTAAATTTAACAAACAGGACCTTATGTTAGGCACTGCAGATATTTTCGATTCAGTCTAACTTGTGGGTATTCTGATTACTGTGACTTCATAACAAATTATCCTAACACTTAGTGCCATAAAACAACCATTTATTTAGGCTTATGAATGGACTTGGATGTCTGGTAGTTGATGCTGGCTGTAGGTTGGGCACCTGAATTTCTCTCCATGTGGGCTAGTTTGTCCTTCCTAACCATGTGGTAGCTGGTTCCAAGGCAAGCATCCTGAGAGAGCTAGGTAGAAGCTGTATCACCTTGTGTTTGCCCTACGCTTTCAAGTCATGCAGTCGATTTTGCCATCGTCACAGTACTATTTTGATTCAAGAGAAAAAGGCCCCACCTCTTTTTTTAAAAAAAATATTTTTATTGTAAACAACAAACATACAAACATTCTTGATATACAAACATTCTTGACATGGTTACAATCAGTGGCTCACAATATCATCACATAGTTGTGTATTCAGCACCATGATCATTTGTTTGAACATTTGCAGCCCTCCAGCAAAAGAAATGAAAAAAAAGAATTCATACATGCCATACCCCTTACCCCTCCCTCCCATTGACCACTAGGATTTCCATCTACTAAATTTATTTTAACATTTGTTCCCCCTATTATTTATTTCTTATCCATATTTTATGATCACCTGGATCCATACTGTAGATAAAAGGAACATCAAACACAAGGTTTTCACAATCACACAGTCACATTGCAAAAGCTATGTTATGATACAATTATCTTTAAGAAACATGGCTACTGGAACACAGCTCTACAGTTTCAGGTACTTCCCTCTAGCCACTCTAATATACCTTAAACTAAAAAGGGGATATCTATATAATGCATCAGAATAACCTCCAGGAGAACCTCTCAACTCTGAAATCTCTCAGCCACTGACACTTCATTTTGTCTCATTTCTGTTCTCCCCCTTTCGGTCGATGAAGTTTTCTCAATCCCTTGATGCCGAGTCCCAGCTCATCCTAGGAGGGAGGTTTACATCCCTGGGAATCATGTCCCACATATAGAGGGGAGGGCAGTGAGTTTGCTTGCCATGTTGGCTGAGAGAGAGAGGCCACATCTGAGCAACAAAAGAGGTTCTCTTGGGGTGACTCTTAGGCTTAACATTAAGTAGGCTTAGCCTACCCTTTGCAGGGGTAAGTTTCCTAGGGGCAAACCCCAAGGTTGAGGGCTCGGCCTATTGATTTGGTTGTCCCCACTGTTTGTGAGAATATCAGGAGTTCTCCAAATGGAGAAGTTGAATTTTTCCCCCTTTTTCCCCATTCCCCCAAGGGGACTTTGCGAATACTTCTAAGGCCTCACTTCACCTCTTGATGGAGGAGTTATAACATCACTTTGTAAGAGGGGTGTGTGCAATGTGACATATTGGAAATTTTCTCATGATTCAGGGCTGTTTGCGGGGAGCTTTTTTTTTCTTTTTTAATTTTTTTTATTGTATAGTATAACATATATACAAAGCAAAGAAGGAATAAAAGCAATAGTTTTCAAAGCACTGTTCAACAGGTAGTTACAGGACAGATCCCAGAGTTTGTCATGGGCTTTGTTACCATCATCTTAGATTTTTCCTTCTGACTGCTCCAGAACATTGGAGGCTAGAAGGAATAAATATTTTTTTTTATCACAATCAACATTTTGTTTCTTTTTTTGTGAAAAATAACACATACAAAAAAGCATAACTTTCAAGCACAGCACAACAATTAGTTATAGAACATATTTCAGAGTTTGGTATGGGTTACGATGCCACAATTTTAGGTTTTTACTTCTAGCTGCTCTAAGATACTGGAGACTAAAAGAAATATCAATATAATGATTCAGCAGTCATACTCATTTGTTAAACCTGACCTTCTCTGTATAACTTCACCATAACCTTTGATCTTTCTCCCATTCTTTAAGGGTATTTGGGCTATGCCCATTCTAACTTTTTCATGTTGAAAGGGGCTGTCAATAATATGGGGTCTGGGGAGATTATTTTAGCCACGATGTTTCCCTAGCCTGTGGGCCTCAGTAGGTCTATTCAGAATGCTTTCTCTCTACTTTTTCCCATCACATACAGACAGATTGCACTCTATGAAAATTGCTTCTCCATGTAATTTCTTATTTACTTCTGCTTTTTTTTTATGTCCTTAAGGTCCATTCATATTGTTACATACTTCATAACTTTATTCTGTCTTACAGCTGCATAATATTCCATCTTATGTAAATGTCACAGTTTGTTTAGTCAACTGTCTGTTGATGGACATTTTGGCTGTTTCCATCTCTTGGTAATTGTTAATAATGCTGCTATATACATTGGTGTGTAAATGTCCATTTGTGTCCTTGGCCACGTGTCCTTTGAGTAGAGACAGCATATAGATGGGTCCTGTTTTTTAATCCATTCTGTCAGACTATGTCTTTTGATTGGAGAGTTTAATCCATTAACATTCAGTGTTAATACTGCATGGGTAGTACTTTCTTTTACTATTTTGCCTTCTGGATTTTTTTTTTTTTTTTTTTTTTTTTTTTTTTTTTTTTAAAGGAAAGACAGAGAGAAGGAAGGAAGGATAGAAGGAAGGAAGGAAGGAAGAAAGGGAAACAACTTTTTAAACATTTTCTTGTTTTTTTTTTTTTTTTTTTATTGTATTTTGTTTTTCCGTTTTTTTGTTACATGGGCTAGGGCCGGGAATCGAACCGAGGTCCTCCGGCATAGCAGGCAAGCACTTTGCCCGCTGAGCCACCGCGGCCCGCCCATTGCCTTCTGGATTTTATATGTCATATCTAATTTTCCTTCTTTTTACCTTTATTCATAGTCTTCCTTTCTACACTCTTCTCCACACCTCTCTCTTCTGTCTTCGTATCTGCCTCTAGTGTTCCCTTTAGTATTTCTTGCAGAGCTGGTCTCTTGGTTACAAATTCTCTCAGTGGTTTTTTGTCTGAAAATGTTTTAATTTCTCCCTCATTTTTGAAGGACAGTTTTGCTGGATATAGAATTCTTGGTTGGCAGTTTTTCTCTTTTAATAATTTAAATATATTATCTCACTGTTTTTTTGCCTCCATGGTTTCTGCTGAGAGATCTGCGCATAGTCTTATTGGGCTTCCCTTGTAAGTGATGGATTGCTTTTCTCTTGCTGCTTTCAAGATCCTCTCTTTCTCTTTGATCTCTGACGTTCTGATTAGTAAATGTCTTGGAGTATGTCTATTTGGATCTATTCTCTTTGGGGTACGCTGCACTTCTTGGATCTGTAATTTTAAGTCTTTCATAGAGTTGGGAAATTTTCAGTGATAATTTCCTCCATTAGTTTTTCTCCTCCTTTTCCCTTCTCTTCTCTTTCTGGGACACCCACAACACGT
The DNA here is from genome assembly GCF_023851605.1 of Tamandua tetradactyla. Lineage (NCBI taxonomy): Eukaryota > Metazoa > Chordata > Mammalia > Pilosa > Myrmecophagidae > Tamandua > Tamandua tetradactyla. Next base: position 61,451,885 of record NC_135334.1, on the reverse strand, counting down.
ATATTCGTGCGCTTCATATTGTCTTTCAATTCCCTGAGTCCCTGCTCATATTTTTCCATTTTTTTTCCTATAGTTTCTGTTTCTTGTCAGATTTCAGATGTTCCATCCTCCAGTTCACTAATCCTATGTTCTGTCTCTCGAAACCTACCGTTGTAGGTTTCCATTGTTTTTTTTCATCTCTTCTACTGTGTGTTTCATTCCCATAAGTTCTGTGATTTGTTTTTTCAGACTTTCAGTTTCTTCCTTTTGTTCTTTCCTTGCCTTCTTTATATCCTCCCTCAATTCATTGATTTGGTTTTTGATGCGGTTTTCCATGTCTGTTCATACATTCTGAATTAACTGTTTCAGCTCCTGTATGCCATTTGAATTGTTGGTTTGTTCCTTTGACTGGGCCATATCTTCAATTTTCCTAATGTGATTTGTTATTTTTTGCTGGTGTCTAGGCATTTAATTACCTTAAGTATTTTATTCTGGAGATTGCTTTCACTTCTTTTATCTAGGGTTTTCTTGCTGGATGAATTTGTTGTCTATCTGTTCTTTGACATTCTGTTCAGCTTTATCTGGACCTTTAGCGTAAGTTTTGTTTAACAGAGGAGAATTATTCAGTTCTTGTTTTCTTGTTTCTTGCCCTGCTTGTGTGGTGCCTTCCCCCCCACACACACTTAGGAGGGTCTACTTAGATATTATATACCCCTTCCAGATTTTCCCAGACCAAACTGGCCTCCTATCAGGAGGAAAGAGTCACCTGTGTCGGTTTTCCCTGAGGGTGAAACCCAGCAGGTTGAAATATTTTCCTGTGAAGTCTCTGGACTCTGTTTTTCTTATCCTGCCCTGTGTGTAGCGCTTGTCTGACTGCAGGTCCCACCAGCATAAGATGATGCAGTACCTTTAACTTTGGCAGACTCTCCCTGCTGAGGGGTGGTGGAGACAGAGGAGAGGTTGTAGGCTAGTTTTAATGGCTTCACATTACCATGTGCTGGGGTCTGAATTCCTTGATGGAGGGATTCCACCTGAGTTGGGCTTCACTCCTCCCCTGGGGAAGTCACAGGCTCCAAAAAAGCCCCCCAAAGAGCTCACTTCTGCCTATGCCTGGGACAGTTGCAGCCTGAAAAGTCCTGCCACTGTATTCAGAGGCAGTCAAGCCTTTGTAGATACACAGCCACAAAAACCTCTGTTTCCTTCTTTTTTTCTCCCTCTTTTTCTGTCAGTCCTGCCCCCTTGGCGCCGGGGCAAAAATGAACAACCTCCGCTTTGATCAGGTTCACCTAAGCTGGGGGCCTATTTTTAGTAGTCAGAATTAGTTAATTAGTTCCACAATTGGTGTTTGATTGTGCCCAGTCTCTGCTGCTGGTAAAGTCCTTTCCTTTCCCCTCTGGGAAGCGGCCTGTGGGGGAGGGGCGCTGGCCGCTGCAGCTTTGGGAACTCACGGTACTGGGGGGTACTCACAGCCGGTCCATCTGGTCCAGACTCGGGTACGCTGTGTCTCTGGTCACTGACGTGGCCCCAGGAGCTGTTCTGTACTGTTTCTGGTTATTTAGTAGGTGTTTTGGAGGATGAACTAAAACGCGCACATTGTTAAGCTACCATCTTGACCCGGAAGTCTACTTCTGCTTTTTAGAACCAAACCTAATCCAAAGAAGCTCTCCCCACGAGTTTGTGCACCCGTTTGCACTATTGTAAACAAGGAATTTTCACTTTGTTCTTTCAATGATTCCCTGTCACTTGGGAGAAATATACTTTGATGGTTCTGAGTTTGTAGTCCTCAGTGGGTGTTCTCTACTGTTTCCTTCTACATACCTGGTTGACCTGTACTTTGGATCTTCATTTTGTTATATGCTTTCCATAATCTTTAAATGGTTGGTTTTGACATCTTTGTCCACTTTTATCATTTCTTGCTTTTGAGGGAGAGGATTTTTCAAGCTTCTTACTGTGCCAGTTCTGGAGTTCTGCTGATTAGTCAGTTGATTTTTGACAAAGATTCAAATGCAGTTCAGTGGAGAACAGATAGTGTTTTCATTAAATAGTACTAGCATAATTGGATATTCATCTATAAGAAAAAGGAAGCTTATGCAAAAATTTGCTAACAATGGACCGTAGAGAAATGTGAAACTTAAACCTGCATAACTTCTAGAAAAAATATGAAAAAATCTTTGCACTTTATAATCTCACAAAGAACCTGTAAATAGAATGTATAAGGAATTGTTATAACTCAGCAGTAAGAAAACAAATACTCAAAAAATGAGCAAGAGGGCCACGGTGGCTCAGCAGGCAAGACTGCTTGCCTGCCATGCCAGAGGACCCGGGTTCGATTCCTGGTGCCTGCCCATGTTAAAAAAAAAAAAAATGAGCCAGAGACTTGAGCAGACACTTACTCTAAAAGAATGTATGAATGACAATGGAGCACATGAAAAGATGTACAATGTTATTAGCCATTAGTGAAATGCAAATGAAAGCCAAAATAATACCTCTATTTACTGAGAACAGTGGCAAAAACAAAACAAGCAAATACCCTTCTCCATCCCCCTAAACAAGCTAGAAATCAAAATACAAAGGGGTAACAAAGATGTGATGCAACTGAAATTCTCATACATTGCTGATGGGAATGTAAAATGGTACAGTCCCTTTGGAAAACAGTTTAGAAATTTCTTATAAAGTTAAACATTTACTTACCTTATGTCCCAACATTCCCACATCAGAATATATTTACCCAAGAGATATGAAAACTTATATTCACAAAAATCTACATATGAATGTTTAAGTGGTTTTGTTCATAATTGCCCCAAACATCAACCCTGTATCCTTCAATTGGTGAATTAATAAACGAACTGTGTTACATCCATTCAGTAGAATACTATTCAATGATAAAAACCTACAGACTATTGATGCATTTAATAATATGGATGTATCTCAAAGACATAATGTGAGTTTTAAGAAGCTACTCTCAAAAGACTAATCGTGTATGATTACGTTTAGATGGTGTTTTGGGTAAGTCAATATTTTAGGAACAGAAAACAGTTTAGTGGTTGCTAGGCACTGAGTCGGGGAGGAGTTCTTAATTACAAAGGTGGCATTAGAGAATGCTTTGGATTACGTAACTTTTTAATCTTGATTATAGTAGTGGTTACGTTACTATACATTTGTATAAACTCAGCCACAGCAGGCACTTTCTAGTACTTTCCAAAAAGCAGAGGGCTAGCCTTGTTGTAACTCTCTGCATTTAGCCCCTGGAGAAGGTTCTCTCCTCTCCTTAGCACTGATTGTCATTTTTTTAAAAACAGTTTTTATTGTTAAATATAACATATACAAAGAAAAGAAAAAAAGCAATGATTTTCAAAGTACACTTCAACAAGTAGCTACAGAACAGATTTCAGAATTTGTGGGTTACCATTCCACTATTTCAGATTTTCCCTTCTAGCTACTCCAAAACACTGCAGTCTAGAAGAAATGTATATTTTTCTTTTTTTGTGAAAAAACATATATACTAAAAAGCAATAAATTTCAAAGCACATCACAACAATTAGTTGTAGAACAGATTTCAGAGTTTGGTATGGGTTTTTACTTATAGCTGCTCTTTTTTTTTTTATTAATTAAAAAAAGAATTAACAAAACAATTAGAAATCATTCCATTCTACATGTACAATCAGTAATTCTTAATAACATCCCATAGTTGCATATTCATCATTTCTTAGTACATTTGCATCGATTTAGAAAAAGAAATAAAAAGACAACAGAATAAGAATTAAAACATTAATAGAAAGAAAAAAAAAAAACAAAAAACCTATACCTCACATGCAGCTTCATTCAGTGTTTTAACATAATTGCATTACAATTGGGTAGTATTGTGCTGTCCATTTCTGAGTTTTTATATCCAGTCCCGTTGTACAGTCTGTATCCCTTCAGCTCCAATTACCCCTTCTCTTTTTTTTTTTTTTAATTAACGGAAAAAAAGAAATTAACCCAACATTTAGAGATCATACCATTCTACATATGTGATCAGTAATTCTTAACATCATCACATAGATGCATGATCATCATTTCTTAGTACATTTGCATCGGTTTAGAAGAACTAGCAACATAACCGAAAAAGATATAGAATGTTAATATAGAGACAAAAATAAAAGTAATAATAGTAAAGTCAAAACAAAACAAAACAAAACAAAACAAAAACCTATAGCTCAGATGCAGCTTCATTCAGTGTTTTAACAAGATTACTTTACAATTAGGTATTATTGTGCTGTCCATTTTTGAGTTTTTGTATCTAGTCCTGTTGCACAGTCTGTATCCCTTCAACTCCAATTGCCCATTATCTTACCCTGTTTCTACCTCCTGCTGGACTCTGTTACCAATGACATATTCCAAATTTATTCTCGAATGTCTGTTCACATCAGTGGGACCATACAGTATTTGTCCTTTAGTTTTTGGCTAGACTCACTCAGCATAATGTTCTCTAGGTCCATCCATGTTATTACATGCTTCATAAGTTTATCCTGTCTTAAAGCTGCATAGTATTCCATCGTATGTATATACCACAGTTTGTTTAGCCACTCTTCTGTTGATGGAGATTTTGGCTGTTTCCATCTCTTTGCCATTGTAAATAATGCTGCTATAAACATTGGTGTGCAAATGTCCGTTTGTGTCTTTGCCCTTAAGTCCTTTGAGTATATTCCCAGCAATGGTATTGCTGGGTCGTATGGCAATTCTATATTCAGCTTTTTGAGGAACCGCCAAACTGCCTTCCACAGTGGTTGCACCATTTGACATTCCCACCAACAGTGAATAAGTGTGCCTCTTTCTCCTCATCCTCTCCAGCACTTGTCATTTTCTGTTTTGTTGATAATGGCCATTCTGGTGGGTGTGAGATGATATCTCATTGTGGTTTTGATTTGCATTTCTCTAATGGCCAGGGACATTGAGCATCTCTTCATGTGCCTTTTGGCCATTTGTATTTCCTCTTCTGATAGGTGTCTGTTCAAGTCTTTTTCCCATTTTGTAATTGGGTTGGCTGTCTTTTTGTTGTTGTTGAGTTGAACAATCTCTTTATAAATTCTGGACACTAGACCTTTATCTGATATGTCATTTTCAAATATTGTCTCCCATTGTGTAGGCTGTCTTTCTACTTTCTTGATGAAGTTCTTTGATGCACAAAAGTGTTTAATTTTGAGGAGCTCCCATTTATTTATTTCCTTCTTCAGTGTTCTTGCTTTAGGTTTAAGGTCCATAAAACCGCCTCCAGTTGTAAGATCCATAAGATATCTCCCAACATTTTCCTCTAACTGTTTTATGGTCTTAGACCTAATGTTTAGATCTTTGATCCATTTTGAGTTAACTTTTGTATAGGGTGTGAGAGATGGGTCTTCTTTCATTCTTTTGCATATGGATATCCAGTTCTCTAGGCACCATTTATTGAAGAGACTGTTCTGTCCCAGGTGAGTTGGCTTGACTGCCTTATCAAAGATCAAATGTCTATAGATGAGAGGGTCTATATCTGAGCACTCTATTCGATTCCATTGGTCGATATATCTATCTTTATGCCAATACCATGCTGTTTTGACCACTGTGGCTTCATAATATGCCTTAAAGTCAGGCAGTGCAAGACCTCCAGCTTCGTTTTTTTTCCTCAAGATGTTTTTAGCAATTCGGGGTACCCTGCCCTTCCAGATAAATTTGCTTATTGGTTTTTCTATTTCTGAAAAATAAGTTGTTGGGATTTTGATTGGTATTGCATTGAATCTGTAAATCAATTTAGGTAGGATTGACATCTTAACTATATTTAGTCTTCCAATCCATGAACACGGTATGCCCTTCCATCTATTTAGGTCTTCTGTGATTTCTTTTAGCAGTTTTTTGTAGTTTTCTTTATATAGGTTTTTTGTCTCTTTAGTTAAATTTATTCCTAGGTATTTTATTCTTTTAGTTGCAATTGTAAATGGGATTCGTTTCTTGATTTCCCCCTCAGCTTGTTCCTTACTAGTGTATAGAAATGCTACAGATTTTTGAATGTTGATCTTGCAACCTGCTACTTTGCTGTACTCATTTATTAGCTCTAGTAGTTTTGTTGTGGATTTTTCCGGGTTTTCGACGTATAGTATCATATCGTCTGCAAACAGTGATAGTTTTACTTCTTCCTTTCCAATTTTGATGCCTTGTATTTCTTTTTCTTGTCTAATTGCTCTGGCTAGAACCTCCAACACAATGTTGAATAATAGTGGTGATAGTGGACATCCTTGTCTTGTTCCTGATCTTAGGGGGAAAGTTTTCAATTTTTCCCCATTGAGGATGATATTAGCTGTGGGTTTTTCATATATTCCCTCTATCATTTTAAGGAAGTTCCCTTGTATTCCTATCTTTTGAAGTGTTTTCAACAGGAAAGGATGTTGAATCTTGTCAGATGCCTTCTCTGCATCAATTGAGATGATCATGTGATTTTTCTGCTTTGATTTGTTGATATGGTGTATTACATTAATTGATTTTCTTATGTTGAACCATCCTTGCATACCTGGGATGAATCCTACTTGGTCATGATGTATAATTCTTTTAATCTGTTGTTGGATACAATTTGCTAGAATTTTATTGAGGATTTTTGCATCTATATTCATTAGAGAGATTGGTCTGTAGTTTTCTTTTTTTGTAATATCTTTGCCTGGTTTTGGTATGAGGGTGATGTTGGCTTCATAGAATGAATTAGGTAGTTTTCCCTCCACTTCGATTTTTTTGAAGAGTTTGAGGAGAATTGGTACTAATTCCTTCTGGAACGTTTGATAGAATTCACATGTGAAGCCATCTGGTCCTGGACTTTTCTTTTTAGGAAGCTTTTGAATGACTAATTCAATTTCTTTACTTGTGATTGGTTTGTTGAGGTCATCTATGTCTTCTTGAGTCAAAGTTGGTTGTTCATGTCTTTCCAGGAACCCATCCATTTCATCTAAATTGTTGTATTTATTAGCGTAAAATTGTTCATAGTATCCTGTTATTACCTCCTTTATTTCTGTGAGGTCAGTAGTTATGTCTCCTCTTCCATTTCTGATCTTATTTATTTGCATCCTCTCTCTTCTTCTTTTTGTCAATCTTGATAAGGGCCCATCAATCTTATTGATTTTCTCATAGAACCAACTTCTGGTCTTATTGATTTTCTCTATTGTTTTCATGTTTTCAATTTCATTTATTTCTGCTCTGATCTTTGTTATTTCTTTCCTTTTGCTTGCTTTGGGATTAGTTTGCTGTTCTTTCTCCAGTTCTTCCAAGTGAACAGTTAATTCCTGCATTTTTGCCTTTTCTTCTTTTCTGATATAGGCATTTAGGGCAATAAATTTCCCTCTTAGCACTGCCTTTGCTGCATCCCATAAGTTTTGATATGTTGTGTTTTCATTTTCATTCGCCTCGAGGTATTTACTAATTTCTCTTGCAATTTCTTCTTTGACCCACTCGTTGTTTAAGAGTGTGTTGTTGAGCCTCCACGTATTTGTGAATTTTCTGGCACTCCGCCTATTATTGATTTCCAACTTCATTCCTTTATGATCCGAGAAAGTGTTGTGTATGATTTCAGTCTTTTTAAATTTGTTAAGACTTGCTTTGTGACCCAGCATATGGTCTATCTTTGAGAATGATCCATGAGCACTTGAGAAAAAGGTGTATCCTGCTGTTGTGGGATTTAATGTCCTATAAATGTCTGTTAAGTCTAGCTCCTTTATAGTAATATTCAGATTCTCTATTTCCTTATTGATCCTCTGTCTAGATGTTCTATCCATTGATGAGAGTGGGGAATTGAAGTCTCCAACTATTATGATATTTGTGTCTATTTCCTTTTTCAGTGTTTGCAGTGTATTCCTCACGTATTTTGGGGCATTCTGGTTCGGTGCGTAAATATTTATGATTGTTATGTCTTCTTGTTTAATTGTTCCTTTTATTAGTATATAGTGTCCTTCTTTGTCTCTTTTAACTGTTTTACATTTGAAGTCTAACTTGTTGGATATTAGTATAGCCACTCCTGCTCTTTTCTGGTTGTTATTTGCATGAAATATCTTTTCCCAACCTTTCACTTTCAACCTATGTTTATCTTTGGGTCCCAGATGTGTTTCCTGTAGACAGCATATAGAAGGATCCTGTTTTTTAATCCATTCTGCCATTCTATGTCTTTTGATTGGGGAATTCAGTCCATTAACATTTAGTGTTATTATTGTTTGGATAATATTTTCCTCTACCTTTTTACCTTTTGTGTTATATATATCATATCTGACTTTCCTTCTTTCTACACTCTTCTCCATACCTCTCTCTTCTGTCTTTTCGGTTCTGACTCTAGTGCTCCCTTTAGTATTTCTTGCAGAGCTGGTCTCTTGGTCACAAATTCTCTCAGTGACTTTTTGTCTGAGAATGTTTTAATTTCTCCCTCATTTTTGAAGGACAATTTTGCTGGATATAGGAGTCTTGGTTGGCAGTTTTTCTCTTTTAGTAATTTAAATATATCATCCCACTGTCTTCTAGCCTCCATGGTTTCTGCTGAGAAATCTACACATAGTCTTATTGGGTTTCCCTTGTATGTGATGGATTGTTTTTCTCTTGCTACTTTCAAGATCCTCTCTTTCTCTTTGACCTCTGACATTCTAACTAGTAAGTGTCTTGGAGAACGCCTATTTGGGTCTAATCTCTTTGGGGTGCGCTGCACTTCTTGGATCTGTAATTTTAGGTCTTTCATAAGAGTTGGGAAATTTTCAGTGAAAATTTCTTCCATTAGTTTTTCTCCTCCTTTTCCCTTCTCTTCTCCTTCTGGGACACCCACAACACGTATATTTGTGCGGTTCATATTGTCCTTGAGTTCCCTGATACCCTGTTCAAATTTTTCCATTCTTTTCCCGATAGTTTCTGTTTGTTTTTGGAATTCAGATGTTCCATCCTCCAAATCACTAATTCTATCTTCTGTCTCTTTGAATCTGTCATTGTAGGTATCCATTGTTTTTTCTATCTTTTCTACTTTGTCCTTCACTTCCATAAGTTCTGTGATTTGTTTTTTCAGTTTTTCTATTTCTTCTTTATGTTCAGCCCATGTCTTCTTCATGTCCTCCCTCAATTTATCGATTTCGTTTTTGAAGAGGTTTTCCATTTCTGTTCGTATATTCAGCATTAGTTGTCTCAGCTCCTGTATCTCATTTGAACTATTGGTTTGTTCCTTTGACTGGGCCATATTTTCAATTATTTGAGCGTGATCCGTTATCTTCTGTTGGCGTCTGCGCATTTAGACAGATTTCCCTGGGTATTGGATCCAAAAGTTTGGAAGATTTTTCTGTGAAATCTCTGGGTTCTGTTTTTCTTATCCTGCCCAGTAGGTGGCGCTCGTGGCACACGTTTGTCTGCGGGTCCCACCAGTAAAAGGTGCTGTGGGACCTTTAACTTTGGAAAACTCTCGCCTTCCGGGAGGTTCGCTAGCGGAAGCGGCTTGGAAGAGTTCGAGCCGGCCCGGGGTCCGAACGCGGGGAGGGTTGTTGGCCGCCACAGCCCGGGAAAGCGCCCGTCCAAATTTCCTAGTCGCCCGGGCGACAAGCGCGGCGGGAGGGCACCAGCGGCAGCGGCCCGCCCGGGAGAGTGCACATTCCCAGGGAGTCACGGGTTTGGAAGGGGCCTCCCCCACCCGTCACCGTTCTCCGCGGCCTGGGGATTTCCGATCCAATTCTCTCAGTTGGTCCGGGGGGCCGCGCGTGGTGTGGGCGCCAGCCGCTGCGGTTTCAGGGGACCGCCTCTCCAATTCTCCCAGCTGGCCCGGGAAGGGGGAAGGGAGTGACTCCGGCCGCTTGCCGCCCCGCCCGGTGAAGCCCGCGCGCCTCGGCGATCTCACCCGAGTGGCTTCTCTCAGCCAGCCAGCCGTTCCAGGATGGGGTATGCTGTCTTTTTTATCTCTGTTGTGGCTTTGGACGCTGTTCTGTATCGTTTCTACTCCCCTAGTAGCTGTCCTGGAGAAGAAACTAAGATCCGCGCGTCTTACTAAGCCGCCATCTTCTCCAGAAGTCCTATAGCTGCTCTTATAGCTTAGCATCTATGTCTTGGTTTCATCTCTTTTTAGCTTAGCATCTATGTCTTGGTTTCATCTCTCTGCTCGCTGCTCTCTCTCTCTCCTTTTCTCCCCCTTTTCCTCTCTTTCCCTCTTCCCCTTTCCCCGTGAGCTCTTTTAAGGACTCCAGTAAACTAATTAAGACTCACCTTGAATGGGCAGGGTCATATCACCATGGAAATAATCTAATCATCACCATCACCCTCAATAAGTCTGCACCCACAAGATTGAGTTAAAAGAACATGAATTTTCTGGGTAACATAACAGCTTCAAACCAGCACAACTTTATTAGGCATTTTTCTGTCCGTATATGTGTATTCAACTCATTCTTTTAAGTGACTGCATAGTATTCCATAGTATTAATGGATGCTTAGGTCATTTCTAGTTTTTCCCTATTACAAACATACTTTTGAACATGCTTCTAACATAAACCTTTGTGCACTTCAGTATTTTTTAGAACAGATCTTTGGAGTGGAATTGCAGAGTCAAAGAGCATAGATATACATATGTTTTAAATTTTGATGAATTCTTTTATGTAGTAAAAATATTTTACTTGTTAATAGTATCACCAAAAGTGTATGAGTATGATTATTCTTCCTCAATCTGGCCAGCACTGGATATTGTTGTCCTTTAACTTTTGTTATTTTGATAGATTAAAAAAATTTATTTCTCATAGTTAGTACTGCTTATACCCCAAAGTCACCTGGGTCTCCTGCTTTACTTTCTTATTCCTTGTAATAGCTTTTGATATAGTATGTATTTTTGTTTGTCTGTTGCCTGTGTTTCCCTACCAGAACATGATCTTCATGAGAGCAGAAGCTTTGTATGTCTAGTACTGAGAACAGTGCTTAGTCCATAGTAGGCTCTGCATAAATATTTGATGAATAAATGAATGATTTATTGTGATTGTTAATGAGGTTGAGGTTTTTTCATATTTTATTGTTTTTTTTTTTACATGGGCAGGCACCGGGAATCGAACCCAGGTCCTCTGGCATGGCAGGCAAGCATTCTTGCCTGCTGAGCCACCGTGGCCCGCCCCATATTTTACTGTTAATGTTAATTGACATGACAGCAAAATAGTATGTAAGCAGCCTTTGCAAATAATTGATATGACTATGACTCCTGTGACAGTGTATCGTAATGAGCTGAACAATTATTTTAAAGAAAAAGAAACACTTTGAAGGTAGAATCTATAAACTTAAATGTCTGAAGTAAGGATGGTAACACCATATGTGGCACAGACCTCCAAGTACTGTATTTTATTGAGACTTAGAAGGATATTTAAGAGTATTAAGTTAAGATGCATGTAAGTTCCCTCCTTTTCTTTCCTTTTTTATAAACCTCTTATTTTTTAGAGAATAGCATTAAAATAACAATTATTGGTCTGATACAGATAAATCTGGATTTAGTGAAAGATTTATGGCAGAGGCTATAAATTGGTCACTGAGTGACTGTCTCACTGATGTGTTTTATTTGACTTGCACATTATCAGTCATATAGAATATTTGCCAATATCTGCATTTTCCTCACAGCTACAATTGGCTGGGTATTGAATACTATCTACACCTTGTAGACAAGGAATGTGATCTCCAGTTTGTCATAGTTCTCACTATCCCCTATGATTTACCCAACAGTGAGGCCAAGTGCTGGTTACTGTTTATCATTGTGCTTGTGTTTTTGTTTTTCTTAAACCTGGTTCCTCCCATTTACTTATGATGATTTTCAGGATGCACTGGGCAGTTCATGTTATTAGACTAAATTTAAAAGATTTACTGTTTCAGAGTCTGCTTTACCAGTTGCTCACCTGGTTCTTTTCTTAATTTAGTGTCTTCACTGGCTGCTCTGGCATGGAGCTGATATCACACGAGTAACTATGAAAGGTTGGACAGCAGCTCACATAGCTGCAATCCGGGGTCAGGATGCTTGTATGCAGGTAATAATGTTACTTACATTTTCTTTTTATTCAGTCTGCTTAATTACTTTAGCATAGTCCTTGAGCTATTGCAGTTATTCTGATTATTTGATACCATGTAGTTATATATTAAACAAGAACTTACTGGATTCTGTGACTCAGAGATTTTGGTACCAACCATCCATTTTAACAAATGATATGAAACCAGATTCTTTTATGTGATGAAGTAGTTTTCTGTCTGTTTGGTTTTGTGTGTGTGTGTCGGGGCGGGGAGGGGGTTGTCATGTTATCCCTCGATATCTCCTTTATAATGTGTCCTGAAATTTCTTACTTAATATATTTCCTGGCCAGAGTAACACATTAATATTTGTCATGGTCTAGTTTATTAGAGTTACTAGATTTATATAATAAATGAAATAGAATGAAATTTGAAGGAAGTCATATAAGCAAATAGTTTCTGCCTGTAAGAAGTTGAGATTCTATTTGAAGTTATAAGATCTCTGCCCAGTGAGTTACAAAACAATAACAAAGCACAGTCTATGATTAAGCTTCTAATTAAAAGTATAGAAGAGAAGAACTAGAGAAATTAGGAGGACAGGGAAGAATTATAGAAGGAGCACATAAAACTTCAGCTAAGTGTAGAAGAATGGGATGATTTTAAAGAAGGAAGTAGTGAGGTGGGAAAAATGTTAAGAACAAATAGAAATGATTGTTGTCATTTTTTTTTCAAGTAAATTAAATGAACATTTATTGTGATATTACTCTGTGTCAACACTGAGAAATGACTTAGGAAAGGGAGCTAAATAAGATACTTCTTAAGGTGAACTCATTTTTAATAAAAAAGATTAACTGTATATTTACAAAATAAGAATTATAGTAGAAGCATGGAAAAGGCAGTGTTCTGCTTTCAGAATATGTCCATAAATTGTTTAACATGTTTTCAAATTTGGGTTCTTGTATGTAATGTATCCCTTTCCCTTGAGTGTGCACTAGATTTATTGATCACATCTAACAAATAGATATGGTAGAAGTAATGGCATCTCACTTCTGAGACTGGGTCATAAAAGATTTCATAGCTTCCACCTTGCCCTCTGTCTTATAATCCCACTCTGGGGGATGCCAGCTCCCATTTTGTGAGGACACTGAAGCATTCCTATGGGAAGGCCTACATGGAGAGGAGCTAAGGCCTCTTGCCAATGGCCAAGTGAGTGAACCGTCTTAGAGGCAAATTCTCTAGTCCCAGTCGAGCCTTCAAGTGACTGTGACACTGAGATTGTTGTCATTTATTGGACATTTATTATGTGTCGTTCACAGCCTTTCAAGTATCATGTCATTTAATACAGTAATCCATTGGTTTGGTTTTTTTTTTTCCAATTGGGTTTTTTAAATAGATGACAGAGTAAGTAAGTTTCAAAACCGGGATTTGAACCTTGGCTTTGTCTATTAACCTCCAGGCTATACTTCTGTGTGAAGGTCCCAAATTGGAAAAATGAGATATTTCAGGAAATGTGCAATTATATGAGTTGACTGAGTGTAGGTAGTTTGGGGTTTTGGACTGTTATGAACTGAATTTGGTTAGGCCAGACTTGTAAAGTACCTTAGAAGTAGAATAAAGAGTTCAGATTCAATTGTATAAGAGTTTATATATATATATATGCTAAGACATTTATTTATTTATTTGTTTGTTTGCTAGGGCTGCTATAATAGAGTTCAGATTCCATTGTATAAGAGAGTTTTTATATATTCACTAAAACATTTATTTATTAGTTTGCAAATGACCACATACTGTCACAGTCCTGGAGGCTAGAAGTTTGAAATCAAGGGGTTGACAGGCCATGCTTCCCTACTTCTGCCAGTAGGGAAGAATCTGTCTCATGCCTCTTTCAGCTTCTGATGGTCTGCTGGCAATCCATGATGTTCTTTGCCTGAGTCATCACCTGGCATTCTCCTCAGTGTCTCTCTTTTTCTCTCAATTTATGGCTAAATTTCCTATTATAAGGACACCAGACATAATGGATTAACTGTGTGCCGGTTTGAAATGATTTATGTACCCTAGAAAAGCCATGTTTTAATTCTAATCCAGTTTTGTAAATACAGCCATTTCTTCTAATCCCTAGTCAGTACTGTATGTTTGAAACTTTAATTAGATCATCTCCCTGGAGATGTACTCAGTCAGTGGTTGTTAAGCTAGATTGGGTGAAGATGTGTCTCCACCCATTTGGGTGGGTCTTGATTAGTTTACTGGAATCCTATAAAAGAGGAAACATTTTAGAGAATGAGGGGGATTCCGAGAGAGCAGAGAATGACATAGCCACGAGAAGCAGGGAGTCCACCAGCCACTGACATTTGGAGATGAAGAAGGAAAACGCCTCCCAGGAAGCTTCATGAAACCGGAAGCCAGGAGAGAAAGCTAGCAGATGACACCATGTTCCATTCCAGATGAGAGAAAAACCCTGACCATGTTTGCCATGTGCCTTCTCCCTTGAGAGAGAAACCCTGAACTTCACTGACCTTCTTGAACCAAGGTATCTTTCCCTGGATGCCTTAGATTGGACATTTCCATGGACTTGTTTTAATTGAGACATTTTCTTGGCCTTAGAACTGTAAACTTGCAATTTATAAAATTCCCCTTTTTAAAAGCCATTCTGTTTCTGGTATATTCCATTCTGGCAGCTTGCAAACTAGAGCAGATTTTGGTAGCAGGAGTAGGGTGCTGCTATAGTTTGCAAAAAACAAACATGTTGGAACAGCTTTTTAAATGGATAAAGGGAAGATTCTGGAAGAGTTGTGAGGAGCTTGATAGAGAAGGCCTAGAATGCTTTGAAGAGACAATTGCTAGAAATGTGGACTCTAAAGATACTTCTGATAAAGGCTTAGACAGAAATGAGGCACATGTTATTGTAAACTGTAAGGAAGACAATCCTTATTTTAAAATAGCAGATAATCTGGCAAAATTGACTAGTGGCTTTGTCTGGAAGAAAGATATTAAAAGCCATGAACTTGGATATGGAGATTTCCAAATTAAATATGAAAAATGCAGCCTGATTTCTCCTTGCAGCTTATAGTGAAATGTGATAGGAGAAAGATAAGCTGAAAACTGAACTCTTGGGTACAAAAAAACCAGAAATTGATGTTCTGGAAAATTCTGGGCTTCCAGGAAGGGAGACCCCAGAGAATAGTGCCCCATGTGAGGATTTGGCCAAATGTGGAACCAGTCAACCATTTCAGAGAAAGCCAGGATCAGACATGGAGTTATCCAGGAAGGATTTGTGGAAACTGCTTATGTCTGACTGGCATGATCTGAGGTTATTGCATAGTAAGCCAATGAGAGTGTTGTGGGATCCGTATAAAGAGAACAAATGCCATTTGGGACTGAGAGGGACAGAGAAGCGACACATTGGAGGAAAAATAACTTCAGAGGCAAAACCATGGAGGCCGGGGCCTGAAGTCATGGAGCCTCAGGCTAGGAGAGTGGACCCACCCAAACCCATGGAGGGGGTGAGTTTGCCCCAAAGGCAGAGGATGGGCCTTCCACCTCATTGCAATGGAAGAGTCATGCTACCTCAGGCCTTGAAGAGGGTGAAGCACATTACTTGGGGTTTGGGGAGAGCCTGGCTACCACCACATGGAGGGGTTGAGTGTGTGCCCCAAAGATGGCAGAGAGCGTGGGTGCAACACTGATCCTTGGAGAAGGTGGAGCTGAGAAAAAGGTGGTCTCCCCAGTGTCTCCCAAGGTTGTGTTTCTGAAAGAGGCAGGCCTCTGCATAGATCCTTGGAAATGCTGTGACTGCTGCTTTCTAAAGCCCCAAAGATAAATGACTCTCAGACTTTGAAATCTAATGGACTTTGCCCTGTGGTTTTTTGAAACTGTATTGGTCTGGTGAACCCTGTGTTTCTTCCTCCCTATAGAAATGGGTATATGTATCCTATGACTGTTCCTTTGTATATTGGCAGCAAATAACTTGTGAGTTCCACAGGTCTACAGCCAGAGGATAATTCTGCCTTAGAACAGACCGTGCTGTAACTGACTTTGATAGGAATTGGTACTGTTTCTGAGTTTATATTTCATTTGTACTGCTACTGAAATGGTTTAAGGATTTCTGATATTTTGATGGAATTAATGCATTTTGTATATGGGAAAAACATGTCTTTTTTAGGTTCCAGAGAGTGAAATGTGCTGGTTTGAAATGATTTACGTACCCTAGAAAAGCCATGTTTTAATCCTAATCCAATTTTGTAAAGGCAGCCATTTCTTCTAATCCCTATTCAGTACTATATGCTTGAAACTGTAATTAGGTCATCTCCTTGGAGATGTTACTCAATCAAGAGTGGTTGTTAAGCTTGATTCAGTGGAGACGTGTCTCCACCCATTCTAGGTGGGTCTTGATTAGTTTACTGGAATCCTATAAAAGAGGAAACATTTTGGGGATTCTGAGGGAGCAGAGAATGACATAGCCACGAGAAGCAGAGAGTCCACCAGCCAGTGACCTTTGATGATGAAAAAGGAAAAAGCCTCCTGGGGAGCTTCATGAAACAGGAAGCCAGGAGAGAAGGCTAGCAGATCATGCCCTGTTTGCCACGTGCCTTTCCAGATGAGAGAGAAATTCTGATTGTGTTTGCGACATGCCTTCTCACTTGAGAGCAAAACCCTGAACTTCATCGGCCTTCTTGAACCAAGGTATCTTTCCCTGGATGACTTAGACTGGACATTTCTATAGACTTGTTTTAATTGGGACATATTTTCTCGGCCTTAGAACTGTAAACTTGTAACTTATTAAATTCCCCCTTTTAAAAGCCATTCTGTTTCTGGTATATTGCATTCCGGCAGCTAGCAAACTATTTGAACAAAGGGTCCAATCTATTCCAGCACAATCTCATTTTAACTTGCCTAATTCCATGTGTATTGAACCTATTTCCAAATAAATTTACATTTTGAACTAAATGGGGATTAGGTCTTCAACATATATTTTGAAGGAGCATAATTCAGTTCATAGTATGTATATATGTGTTTGTGTATATATTTCTAGGTATATATGTACACACGTACACATTCTGTATGTTAACAGAGGAATGAAGAAATTGTTCTAGCAAGATGTATTCAGGATTAACTGGGTTGGAGAAAGAATTTGGAGGCAAAAAAAAAAAAAAACAGCTAGAAAACCTGCTGTATCCACTAATCAGAGAGGGCGAGTTTAAGTAGTAATACTGGAAAAGAAAATGATTCAAGATATCTTGTAAAGCAGGCATTGACAGAGGATGGTGAGAATTTAAAGCCTTGAGTAAGAATGGTAGATAATTATGACACCATGGATAGAAATAGGGAAATAAGAAAGGTGGGAGAAATTTGGGGGAAGATGTTGAGTTCAGTTTGGTATGTGTTGTGCTTATAATGCTGGTAGGTAATGCAAGTGGAGAAGGTCCAAGCAGTTGAAAAGCAGACTGGAGACAAAAATTTCAGGAGATTACATGTAAGAGAGGATAGGCAGGAGTGTCAAGTGTTGGGAACTGAATGTTGAAAAATGTTAATAGGGATGGGAGGAAGCAGAGAGATGTGTAAGGAATTCTGAGAAGGACGGTCAGAGAGATAGAGTAAGGCAGGATAAATTAGTGCTATGCAAATGAAGGAATAAGTTTGTTTTAAGAAAGTAGGCAGAATTTCAAGTGCAGGATAAAGCTAAGATGAATAAAACTTAAGGAAAGACCATCAAACTTGGTGGATGAGAGCTCTCTACTGGGGAAGATTGTTGTATTTCTGTGCATGGTAGGGATGGTAATCGGTTTGTAGGTTAATTTGAGAGCTCAGCAGTGAAAGAAAGGAGAAAACACAGTCATAACTTTAGGGGACATCAGGGTCAAATGAAGCTTTGCCTGATGCTTTCCAAGCATTAGCTCAAGCCACTCCCTCTGCCTTGGTTTTTACTTCCCTTCTCTCAAGTGATCTCTTCTCAGAGCTTTTGAGGTATGTTTTTGTACTATACTGTATAGTCATTGCTTGCCAGGAACGGCTTTGTATAGTTGATTACATTGTCTCTATGTATATGTATGTTTTAATTCCCAAATTTGGTAATATGTCTTGGTAGTCTTCATAGACTTTTTTTTTGTATGCTCTATGGTAGGATCTCATTTCATTATTTTTCCATGTGAATATCCCATTATTGTAGCACCATTTGTTGAATTTTTTTGTTTGCTTGTTTTTTGTTTGTCTTTTGTGAAGTGCGTGGACTGGGAATCGAACCTGGGTATCCTACATGGCAGGTGAGAATTCTGCTACTGAACTGCACTTGCACCCCGGTATTCTTCGAAGACTTTTACATGGTATCGCTCAAGATGGTTTATGATGATTATTGACTAGTTAGTTAATGGGACTCAGGCAAAATTATAGGGACTTGTCTTCCTAAAGCTTTTTAAAGGATTTAAGACTGAGTAAGCCTTTGCTGAGATATTGGTAAATGTAGGCTGGTTAAAGAAGAATAAAAAAAGGCTGAGTGAAAGAAATACCTTAAAATATTAATTAGTAATTCTTTTAAAACAACTACTGTGTGTACTATATAGGAAGGCTGTGTATATGATATAACCCATGTACAAAAACTGGGCCAATTGTAAATTCAGATAGAATCTCCTTAAGTGCAGTTAGAAACTTGATTTGAAGCTTAGAACTGGTTATTCTAATAATGAAATAGCTTTATAGTGTTCAAATCCCAGTTAATAAAACAGTTCTGCTTTTGAAATAGTGGAAGTTTAAATTTAGTTTTACTAAATTAGCATTAAAGTATTAAATTTAGTGGTTATTAATCTGTACTTAGGAAGAGTGTGCCTTAAATATGCTAAAATTAGAAGGTGTAACCAGATATTATAAAGGTCTCCTGGTCAATGTTCAAAAAGACCTCAAGCATTTTTTTTATGATTAGCTAAGACTTTCTCTTATTTCGCCTATAGCAGAAATATAACCTGATAGGTAATAATTCGGGTGGGCCACGGTGGCACAGTGAACGAGTTCTTGCCTGCCATGCTGGAGACCCAGGTTCGATTCCCAGTGCCTGCCCATGTAAAAAAAAAAAAGTAATAATTCAGCTATAGCTTAAGAAATTGCCTGCCTTTGAATAATCCTCATTTGCATTTATAACTTAACATCTATGCTTATGTAAACACAGATTCTTGTTTCTCTATTTTTAGGCCCTTATGATCAATGGAGCAAATCTGTCAGTTCAGGATGACCGTGGATGCACTCCTTTACACCTCGCTGCCACTCATGGACATTCTTTCACTTTACAAATAATGCTCCGAAGTGGAGTGGTGAGGCTTTCCTGTTAATATGTGAAAGTATACAATCATATGACGAAATAGCCTTTGTAGTCTGGGTTTTCTCTTCCGGACTTTTTAAATTCCTTATATAACTTTGGGCAAATAATTTAATTTTTCTCTTTAGCTTTTCCATTTTTTTAACATGGGACAATATTCAGATGAATTTTAAAATAATTCATATTAATCTCTAAAGAAAGCAGTTTAATATTACAAAACATTTCACAGGCTTTGGGTACTGTATGTCAGTTCACAGGTTAAGTGAGAAGATTCAGAATCTTCCAACAAATCTTAACCAGGTGATTGTAAACCTTCATAATTTTGGGGGTGATTGCCTGTGTATTTCTTTTTAACTCATGCTAATTTAGAAAGTGATTTATATATCCAGAAATATCATTTATTTATGGCAGTATTTATTTTTCTTTATTTTTTATTTTCTTTCTTTATTTTTTTACATGGGCAGGCACCGGGAATCAAACCCGAGTCTCTGGCATGGCAGGCGAGAACTCTGCCTGCTGAGCCACTGTGGCCCACCCGGAAGTATTTATTTTTAATATTACCTGGTAGTTGTAAAAAATAACCTTGTTGTAAGAAGGGAACCAATATTGAAGACATTATGGTAAGAACTGATGTTTCTGTAAGTTAAACCTCTTATATATTTTTTCATTAGCTCTTTGTTTATGCTCTCAAGGATATTATTTTATCATTAAATCCCTTCCTCTTTTACTGGTCAGGAAACTGTGACCAGCAAAATGACTAGTTAAGTTCCTTTTTAAAAAACTATTTTATGTAACTTGTGTTCCTTTTAAAAAATTTGTTTTATAAAATGTCACTAATATCTTATTAGGTCATATGTTCAATCAGTAGTTGGAGTTTAAATTTTTGATATGCCCATTCTGTCTATTATATGTAATATTTATTTGCCTTATAGTTTTAAGAAGAACCTCCCATTCTCATTTGCAGAATTAAGTTCCTAAACTTAATGTCCCTCCCACCCCCGTTTTCTCCCCCAAATCACAAGAAATTGAGTCCTTGTGAATGCTACTTCTAGGATCCCAGTTTGACTGATAAGAGAGACTGGAGACCTGTACATTATGCTGCTTTTCATGGGAGGCTTGGCTGTTTGCAACTTCTTGTTAAATGGGGTTCTGGCATAGAAGATGTGGACTATAATGGAAACCTTCCAGGTATTCAACAAAAGCAAGTATTATTTTTTTATTAATGTAAACTTAAAAAAAATATTTTTATTGACAAAACAAAATAACATACTAACATGAACATTCTTAACATATGAATATTCCATACTTTGTGTATAGTATCACCACATAGTTGTATATTCATCACCATGATTGTTTCTTAGAACATTTACATCACTCCAGAAAAAGAATAAAAAGAAAAAAGAAAAAACTCATACATACCATACTGCTTACCCCTCCCTCTCATTGACCACTAATGTTTCCATCTACCCAATATATTTTAGCCTTTTTCCCCCTATTTTTTCCTATACCCCTTATGACTCCCTTTCATTGATCACTAGTATTTCAATTTACTCAATTTATTTTAACATTTGTTCCTCCTAATTATGTGTTTATTTTTATCCATATTTTTTACTTATCTGTCCATACCATAGATAAAAGGAGCATCAGACACAAGGTTTTCACAATCACACACTCACATTGCAAAAGCTGTATCATACGATCATCTTCAAGAAACATGGTTACTGGAATACAGCTCTACAGTTTCAGGAGCTTTCCTCTAGCCACTCTAATACACCTTAAACTAAAGAGGGAATATCTGTATAATGTGTAGAAATAACCTCCAGGATAACCTCTCGACTCTGTTCGAAATCTCTCAGCCACTGACACTTTTATTTTGTCTCATATCTCTTCTCCCCCTTTTGGTTGAGAAGGTTTTCTCAATTCCTTGATGCTGAGTTCCAGCTCATTCTAGGATTTCCTTCCCACATTGCCAGGGAGGTTTACATGTAGAGAGAAGAGGACATTGAGTTTGCTTGCTATGTTGGCTGAGAGAGAGAGGCCACATCTGAGCAACAAAAGAAGTTCTCTGGGGGAGACTCTTAGGCCTGATTTTAAGTAGGCTTATCCTATCCTTTGCGGAGATAAATTTCATATGAGCAAACCCCAAGATTGAGGGATAGGTCTATTGAGTTGGTTGTCCCCACTGCTTGCGAGAATATCAGGAATTCTCCAATTGGGGAAGTTGAATTTTCCCTCTTTCTTGCCATTCCCCCAAGGAGACTTTGAAAATGTGTCTTTATGCTGTTCAAATCACTCTTGGATTTATTGGGGCATCACCCTGGACAAACCTACAAAATCTCATGCCCTGTTCAGTTTTCCATGTATGTACAGTGTTCAATTAAACTGTCCATATATGTTAAATTAGGAAATGCACTAGTCAAAATATTAATTTTGTACCAAATAAACATTTTTTGCTTTAGTCTCACACAGAAGTTGAAGTTTTAAAATGTGAATGACCATCTAGTTTCAACACCCTGCAATATTGACATTCCTTTGTTCTTCCTCATGCAAAAACATTTTTTAATTTGTACATTTAGTCACTATCATTGTACACTCTAGGCATTCCTAGATTATACCATCTCAGTCTTTATTGTCTATCTTTCCTTCTGGTTTCATGTGTGCCCCTAGCCTTCCTCCTTCTATCATTCTCACATTCAGCTTCATTCAGGAGACTTACATTATTGTGTTACAATCAGGTAGCATTGTGCTATCCACTTCTGAATTTTTATAATCAGTCCTGTTGCACAGTCTGTATCCCTTCAGCTCCGTTTACCCTGTCTCTACCCTGTTTCTATCTCCTGATGACCTATGTTCTTAACTGAAATTCTTCAAGTACATTCATGAATGATAGTTCATATCAGTGAGACCATACAGTATTTGTCCTTTTGTTTCTGGCTAAACTCACTCAGCATAATGTCCTCAGGGTCCATCTACATTTTTACATGCTTCATGACTTTATTCTGTCTTAACAGCTGCATAATATTCCATCATATGTATATACCATAGCTTGTTTAACCACTCTTCTGTTGATGGACATTTGGGCTGTTTCCATCTCTTGGTGATTCTAAATAATGCTGTTATAAACACTGGTGTGCAAATGTCTATTTGTGTCTGTCATGGTTAGGGACAGGTGTCAACTTGGCCAAGTTATGGTACCTGTTCATCTGATTGGGCAAGCGCCGGCCTGTCTGTTGCAATGAGGACATTTCATAGGATTAGGTCATGATCACGTCAGCTACATCCACAGCTGATTCCATTTGTAATCAGCCAAAGGGGAGTGTCTTCTGCAATTAGTGATGCTAAATCCAATCATGGGAAGCCTTTTAAGGAGGACTCAGAGGAGACAGGTTGCATTCCTGCTTTGGCTGGTGAGCCTCTCCTGTGGAGTTCATCCAGGCCATCCATTGGAGTCGTCGGCTTCGCAGACTGCCCTGTGGATTTTGGACTCTGCATTCCTACGGTCACGTGAGACACTTTCATAAATTTTATATTTGCAAGTGTTCCCTGTTGATTTTGTTTCTCTAGAGAACCCTAACTAATACATCTTGGTACCGGGAGTGGTTCTTAAGGAACAGAATCTTAAAAATGGGTTTTTATGAATGGTTTTCTACTCTGACTGGGCTCAGAGACACTAAGGACTCTGATTCCCGTAATCAGAATGACACTCCCAATCCATGGACTGAGTTGGCAAAGGAGATAGTCAAAATATCATCATTCGATTCTCCTAATGCTTCGCTTGTACGAAGCCAGACTCTGGGGGATAATGTTTTTGACACCTTTACAGAGTTTTGTAGAAATAAGAGTTATAGAGATGTTGGTTGGTTGTTGTTAGATACACTGTCTACATTAAAGGGTGAAAGGGATGGGCTTAAGGCTTCAAACAAGAAGCTTAAGTGCCGTCTGAAAGATGTAGAGGTTTCTATGAGTATCCTGAAGGAAAATTTTATTTCCTGTAGCCGTAGACTTGAGATCTCTGAAAATCAGACTCAGAATCTTATTGTTAGAGTAGCAACTTTACAACGTAAACTGAAATCTCAGTCTTGCATGGTGTCTGCCGTTAAAGTGAGGGCATTGATTGGAAAGGAGTGGGACCCTGAAAAATGGGATGGTGACATATGGATTGATAATGATGTTGGGGGTGAGGTTGAAACCCTAGACCATGCTGAGCCTTCTTTAGATAACCCTGTAATAGTCTGCCCTGAGGACATAGCCGCCCCACCTCCAGCCTGCCTTGAGGAATTGGCCACCCAACCTCCTCCTGAAGGGATTAGCCCTAGAGTTATTAATCCTGTTTCACCAGATGAAACTGCAAATGAAAGCCCTGAAGCAAATGGCTTGGAAGATATTTCTAATTCTTTTCATGACCCACCCCCACCACCCCTCATTTCTTCTAGACCTATAACTAGACTAAAGTCCCAACAGGCCCCTAAAGGTGAGGTACAAAGTATCACACATGAGGAGGTATGTTATACTCCAAAAGAACTGTGTGAGTTTTCCAATTTATATAGACAGAAATCAGGGGAATATGTGTGGCAATGGATTTTAAGAGTGTGGGATAATGGTGGGAGGAATATAAGGCTGGATCAGGCTGAATTTATTGATATGGGCCCACTAAGCAGAGATTCTGCATTCAATGTTATAGCTAGAGCAGTTAGAAAAGGTGTTAACAGCTTGTTTGGGTGGTTGGTTGAAACATGGATCAAAAGGTGGCTAACATTACCTGAGGTTGAAATGCCAGAACTGCCCTGGTATAATGTAGATGAGGGGATCCAGAGGCTTAGAGAGATTGGGATGTTAGAGTGGATTTATCATGCAAAGCCTGCTCTTACACCCCAGGAATGTCCAGAAGATGCACCTTTTACCAGAACAGTGAGAAATAAGTTTGTGAGACTAGCACCATCATCCCTCAAGAGCTCTGTGGTTGCACTTCTCTGTAGGTCAGATATTACTGTAGGAACTGCTGTCACTGAGCTGGAATCCTTAAACACAATGGGGATGACAGGATCCCGAGTTGGCAGAAGCCAGGTGGCAGCACTTAATCACCAAAGACAGGGTAGACGCGGGTATTATAATAGACAACAAACTCAAAGGAGGCATCAAAATTATATGACACGCAGAGATTTGTGGCATTGGCTAGTAAATCATGGGGTGCCTAGAAATACAATAGAAGGGCAGTCTACAAAATTCTTGTTGGAGCTGTATAAACAAAAGAGTTCTAGGTCAAGGGAACAGAAGTCTAACCTGAATTACAAAAACACAGAGTCACGGCCCCTTAACCAATTTCCAGACTTGAAACAGTTTATAGACCCTGAGCCCCTTGAATGAAGGGGAGGCCAGGTCCCTATGGGGGAGAAACCTGTTACACTGCCACAAATTTATTCTGTTAACCTTCCTCTAAGTCTTCCACAAGGAGACCGACGGCCTTTTACCAGGGTAACTGTGCATTGGGGAAAAGGAAATGATCAGATATTTCGGGGATTATTAGACACTGGTTCAGAAGTGACATTAATTCCAGGGGACCCAAAACGTCACTCTGGACCACCAGTCAGAGTGGGGGCTTATGGAGGCCAGATGATCAATGGAGTTTTAGCTCAGGTCCGTCTCACAGTGGGTCCAGTGGGCCCCTGGACCCATCCTGTAGTTATTTCCCCAGTTCTGGAATGTATAATTGGCATAGACATACTGAGCAACTGGCAGAATCCCCACGTTGGTTCTCTAACTCGTGCAGTGAGGGCTATTATGGTGGGAAAGGCCAAGTGGAAGCCACTAGAACTGCCCCTACCAAGCAAAATAGTAAATCAAAAGCAATACCGTATTCCTGGAGGGATTGCAGAGATTACTGCCACTCTTAAGGACTTGAAAGATGCAGGGGTGGTGATTCCCACCACATCCCCTTTCAACTCTCCTATTTGGCCTGTGCAGAAAACAGATGGGTCTTGGAGAATGACAGTGGATTATCGTAAACTCAACCAGGTGGTAACTCCAATTGCAGCTGCTGTTCCAGATGTAGTATCATTGCTTGAGCAAATCAATACATCCCCTGGTACCTGGTATGCAGCTATTGATCTGGCAAATGCTTTTTTCTCAATAGCTATTAGTAAGGACCACCAGAAGCAGTTTGCTTTCAGCTGGCAAGGTCAGCAATATACTTTCACTGTCCTACCTCAGGGATATATCAACTCTCCAGCCCTATGTCACAATCTTGTTCGCAGAGACCTTGATCGTTTCTCCCTCCCACAAGACATCACACTGGTCCATTATATTGATGATATCATGTTGATTGGACCTAGTGAGCAAGAAGTAGCAACTACTCTAGATTTACTGGTAAGACATTTGCGTGTCAGAGGATGGGAGATAAATCCAACAAAAATACAGGGGCCTTCCACCTCAGTAAAATTTTTAGGTGTCTAGTGGTGTGGGGCATGTCGAGATATCCCTTCTAAGGTGAAGGATAAATTGCTGCATCTGGCCCCTCCCACATCCAAAAAGGAGGCACAACGCCTAGTTGGCCTTTTTGGATTTTGGCGACAACATATTCCTCATTTGGGTGTGCTACTCCAGCCCATTTATCGAGTGACCAGAAAAGCTGCTAATTTTGAGTGGGGACCTGAACAAGAGGAGGCTCTGCGACAGGTCCAGGCTGCTGTGCAAGCTGCTCTGCCACTTGGGCCATATGATCCAGCAGATCCAATGGTGCTGGAAGTGTCAGTGGCAAATAGAGATGCTGTCTGGAGCCTTTGGCAGGCCCCAATAGGAGAATCACAACACAGACCCTTAGGATTTTGGAGCAAAGCCTTACCATCTGCTGCAGATAACTACTCTCCTTTTGAGAAACAGCTTTTGGCCTGCTACTGGGCCTTAGTAGAGACCGAACGCTTAACCATGGGCCACCAAGTTACCATGAGACCTGAGTTGCCTATCATGAGTTGGGTGTTGTCTGACCCACCAAGCCATAAAGTTGGGCGTGCACAGCAGCACTCTATTGTAAAGTGGAAATGGTATATACGAGATAGAGCCAGAGCAGGTCCTGAAGGCACAAGTAAGTTACATGAAGAAGTGGCACAGA
Organism: Tamandua tetradactyla; assembly: GCF_023851605.1. Taxonomy (NCBI): domain Eukaryota; kingdom Metazoa; phylum Chordata; class Mammalia; order Pilosa; family Myrmecophagidae; genus Tamandua; species Tamandua tetradactyla. The sequence continues at coordinate 61,425,534 of NC_135334.1, read as the reverse complement.
TGCCCATGGTTTCCACTCCTGCTGCCACATTATCTTCTCTTTCCCAGACCAGAGCTATGGCCTCTTGGGGAGTTCCTTACAGTGAATTGACTGAGGAAGAGAAAACTCGGGCCTGGTTTACAGATGGTTCAGCACGATATGCAGGTACCACCCAAAAGTGGACAGCTGCAGCATTACAACCCCTTTCTGGGGTGTCCTTGAAGGACAGTGGTGAGGGGAAATCCTCCCAGTGGGTAGAACTTCGAGCAGTGCACCTGGTTGTTCATTTTGCTTGGAAGGAAAACTGGCCAGAGGTGCGTTTGTATACTGACTCATGGGCTGTTGCTAATGGTTTGGCTGGATGGTCAGGGACTTGGAAAGACCATAATTGGAAAATTGGTGACAAAGAGGTCTGGGGAAGAAGTATGTGGATAGACCTTTCTGAGTGGGCTAAAAACATGAAGGTATTTGTGTCCCATGTGAATGCACACCAGAGGGTGACTTCAGCAGAGGAAGATTTTAATAATCAAGTGGATAAGATGACCCGTTCTATGGATACCAGTCAGCCTCTTTCCCCAGCAACTCCTATTATTGCCCAATGGGCTCATGAACAAAGTGGTCATGGTGGTAGGGATGGAGGTTATGCATGGGCTCAGCAACATGGGCTTCCACTCACCAAGGCTGACCTGGCTACAGCCACTGCTGAGTGCCCAATCTGCCAGCAGCAGAGACCCACACTCAGCCCCCGATATGGCACCATTCCCCGAGGTGACCAGCCAGCTACATGGTGGCAGGTTGATTACATTGGACCACTCCCTTCATGGAAGGGGCAGCGATTTGTTCTAACTGGAATAGACACATACTCTGGATATGGGTTTGCTTTCCCTGCACGCAATGCTTCTGCCAAAACTACTATCCGTGGGCTTACAGAATGCCTTATCCATCGTCATGGTATTCCACATAGCATTGCTTCGGATCAAGGAACACACTTCACAGCAAATGAAGTGCGGGAATGGGTACATGCTCATGGAATTCTCTGGTCTTACCATGTTCCCCATCATCCAGAAGCAGCTGGATTGATAGAACGGTGGAATGGCCTTTTGAAAACTCAATTACGGTGCCAACTAGGTGGCAAAAACTTGAAAGGCTGGGGTAATGTTCTCCAGGAAGCTGTGTATGCTCTGAATCAGCGTCCGCTGTATGGTGCTGTTTCTCCCATAGCCAGGATCCATGGGTCCAGGAACCAAGGGGTGGAAATGGGTGTGGTGCCACTCACTATTACTCCTAGTGATCCACTAGGAAAATTTTTGCTTCCTGTCCCTGCTACCCTGAGTTCTGCTGGTCTACAGGTTTTAGTTCCAAAACAGGGTGTGCTTTCTCCAGGAGAAACAACAGTGATACCACTGAACTGGAAGTTAAGATTGCCACCTGGCCACTTTGGGCTACTTATGCCTCTGGATCAACACACCAAGAAGGGGATTACATTATTGTCTGGGGTAATTGACCCTGACTATCAGAAGGAAGTAGGACTGCAACTACATAATGGAGGTAAAGAAGAGTTTTCTTGGAATATAGGAGATCCCCTGGGGCGTCTATTAGTACTACCATGCCCTGTGATCAAAATCAATGGAAAACTGCAACAACACAATCCAGGCAGGACCACTAATGGCTCTGAGACTTCAGGAATGAAGGTTTGGGTCACCCCACCAGGCAAAGAACCATGGCCAGCTGAAGTGCTTGCTGAGGGGAAAGGGAACATGGAATGGGTAGTGGAAGAAGGTAGTGATAAATATGAACTTTGACCACGTGATCAGTTACAGAAACGAGGACTGTAATGCTGTTTTGTTTGTGTTATACTATTTAAGTTGTAAGATATCAAGTTTAAGAATGAATGTTGCCCAAGGATTTGCACGCTATTCTGGAGAGATTTAATGTGTTTCCAGTTATATGCAGGACAGTTGAGTATTGTCAGGTAAAAGAAAAAATGTGTGCTTATTTGTTTTCATTTGGAAATTAAGTATGGTCTAAGGTGATATATATATATATATATATATATATATATATATGTGCCAAGTTGACAAGGGGTGGACTGTCATGGTTAGGGACAGGTGTCAACTTGGCCAAGTTGTGGTACCTGTTCATCTGATTGGGCAAGTGCTGGCCTGTCTGTTGCAATGAGGACATTTCATAGGATTAGGTCATGATCACGTCAGCTACATCCACAGCTGATTCCATTTGTAATCAGCCAAAGGGGAGTGTCTTCTGCAATTAGTGATGCTAAATCCAATCATGGGAAGCCTTTTAAGGAGGACTCAGAGGAGACAGGTTGCATTCCTGCTTTGGCTGGTGAGCCTCTCCTGTGGAGTTCATCCAGGCCATCCATTGGAGTCGTCGGCTTCGCAGACTGCCCTGTGGATTTTGGACTCTGCATTCCTACGGTCACGTGAGACACTTTCATAAATTTTATATTTGCAAGTGTTCCCTGTTGATTCTGTTTCTCTAGAGAACCCTAACTAATACAGTGTCCTTTCCCTCATGTCCTCTGAATAAATATATAAGAATGGTATTGCTAGATCATATGACAATTCTATACTTAGCTTCCTGAGGAACCTCCAGACTGCCTTCCACAGCGACTGTACCATTTTACATTCTCATGAACAGTGGATAAGTATGCCTCTTTCTCTACATTCTCTCCAGCACTTGTTGTTTTCTGTTTATTGATAGTGGCCATTCTGGTGGGTGCGAGATGCTATCTCATTGTGGTTTTGATTTGCATTTCCCTAATAGACAAGGAATTTGAGCATCTTTTCACGTACATTTTAGCCATTTGTATTTCCTTTTCTGAGAAGTGTCTGTTCATGTCTTTTGCCTGTTTTTTAATTGGGTTGTCTGTCTTTTTGTGGTTGAGTTCAACAGTCTCTGTATATTCTGGATACTAGAGCATTATCTGATGTGCACATGTGCAGAGCTCAGAGGGGGTGGGGTGGGTTTACATGACTGTTTGGGCTGGGGGTGGGTATGGCCTGAGTATGAAGGTAAGCACCCATAGCCTTTATACACAGTTATTGCCTACAGGGTGCAGGGATGGAGTGGTAGGGCTAAGTAGGGGGTGGGGTGAGACTGCTCTTGTGCAGGAGAGGTGGATTGGGCTGTCGCAGGCATGTATGTGCTTGGGATGGGGGTGTGGGTGGGTACGGGTGCAAGGGGTTAGTGGAGTGTAAGCACATGGAGCACATGGATGGGGTTGGGTGACAGAATCAGGTGCATGGCGTATCAGTTGTGTCACAGGTCACCAGGCTGTGCTGGTGAGGGTGTCGTGTTCAAGGAATGCAGCTTGCCTTACTTCCTAGTCCCTACCTCCCTGTCTTTGAAACTTTGAGGGCTCTGGGCTTCTGCATTAGCCGGATGGTCTCTGGTTCTCTGCTTTTCAGTTCCTCAGGTTTTGCAAACAGGGCCTCCCTATGTGGTACAGAAGACTCTTCCCAGTCACTTACACCCTGCAATCACCATCTCAGTCACCCTCCCCATCCCTTCTCTATCTGTTCTTTGGAACATAGTTGAACTCAACTTGTCCTATTCCACCGTCTCCTGGAACTTACCAATTTATTCTTTGTAATTCTTCTTTATGTTCTTCTGATATCTTATTGATCTCCTTTATGTCATTAGCTAAGTCATTGATTTTATTTAGTAGAGTATTTTTGATTGGTGTTCCCAAAATCTGTGTCTCCTCCACTGTTTAAATTTGTTCATTAGGCTATGCTATGTCTGTCTTCATCTACATATGCTTTGTGAGTTTCTGTTGCCTTTAAAGCATATACCTATCTTGATAGGGTTACTTTAGAAGTTGATTTCCTCCAGAAGTCTAATCTTTTGTATTTGTGGGATGGGTGCGGAGCAGGAAACAGGATTGGGAGTGGATCACAACAGTGCATTGATAGGCAGTGCAGGGATAGGCACAGGTCAGGGGTGCTATGTTGGCACCTGGGAATATGGGGTGTGGGGTGTGTGGTTGTGGAGGGTTGGTATGGGGGGATGTGTGGGTGGAGTGCAGCTCTGGAAGGCTTTTTTTTTTTTTTTTTTTTTTTTTTTAAAGGAAAGACAGAGAGAAGGAAGGAAGGATAGAAGGAAGGAAGGAAGGAAGAAAGGGAAACATCTTTTTTAAACATTTTCTTGTTTTATTGTATTCTGTTTCTCCGTTTTTGTTACATGGGCTGGGGCCGGGAATCGAACCGAGGTCCTCCGGCATAGCAGGCAAGCACTTTGCCCGCTGAGCCACCGCGGCCCGCCCTCTGGAAGGCTTTTGAGTGTGGGAGTATAGAGTGGCATGTGGGAGAATTGAGTGGCATGTGGGAGACAGAAGTAGAGCATGGCAGAAGGCAGATTGGGATTGCTGTGCAAATGCACAGGGGCTAGTGCATTTGCAGGATGTGATTGGGTGGGTGGAACATGAGGGTTGTGTATATCAGATTGCATGGTTTGGGGCACAGAGATTGTGGCACAGGCAGGGCAGGGCACAGGCACATCCTTACCCAGGGGGAGGCTTCGAGCAGAACGAGGATGTAGATGCACTCATTTGCAGGGGTGAGGCACAGTGGTTACAGGGTATGTGCTATGGGGAGAGTTGCTTGTGTGCATATTGTCAGGTTGCCAGGGCCCTGGCACAGGTGTGGCATGGGTGGGGCAGGGATGCATGTGTGCACGCATGCACAGGTCAGGGGTCTGTGCACATGATGTGGATGTGCACATGAGCACCTGCCAGGTGTGGGAGTGGGGCAGTCATGCCAGGGTGTGTGACAAGGATGTATGTATTGGGCGGTGGCAGGTAAGTTGCATGGATTGAGAGGTCAGTGCAGGAATGCATGGGTGCCAGGGCAGGCAATACATGTGTGTGTGCATGCTAGGGTCTGGGGACATGGGACAATGACGTGCATTCACAGAGCTCAAGCATGCTGGATGTTGTTGCCCTACTGCTTGGGCTGTGGGTGGGAGTTGCCTGGATGCACAGGTGAACACCTACAGGAGCCATGGTGGGAAAGTGTGGGATGAAGTTCTAGGTGCAGCTGTGTGGGTCCCAGGAGGGGTGGGGAGAATGTGTGTGCTTGTGCAGGAAGGTGGTTCAGGCTGGGACAGGTGTGTGCACTAGCTTGGGGTGGAGTGTGAGGCAGGGATACATGTTTGAGGGGTATCAGGACGGGTAATTCGAGTGCATTGGGGTTGTGTGGGTGGGGTCTGGGGCTTGGGCATTTGCAGGTCATGGGGCAGGGGCATTTTGTGTGGTCGTAGTGCATCACACAACATGGCTTGATTTACTTCCTAGTCCCTGTGTCTCTGTCTGTGCACTCCTGAGGACTCCTTGCCTCCATTTGGAAAAGGGCACATTAGGGTGTTTGCACTAGCTATTGTTCTTCTGTACTCAACATCTCAATTCCTCAGCTTTTACAACCAGCATCTCCTTATATAGTGCAGAAGACCCTCTTAGGTCATTTACTCCCTGAAATCATTGACCTGTCATTTTTCTGTTACTTCTCTACTCTTCCATGGAGCAGGGGTTAACTTAACCTCTCTTGTTCTACCATCTTCCTGGAAGTCCTAAAGATTGTAACTTTAAGACTTGGTCTCAGTATTTTATTAAGAAATGGGCTAGAAGTGTTAACATGGGCCACAGGTATTGTTCTAAGCTCTTTTATTGGTTCCTGCATTGAAAACAATAATCTTATGATTCAAGATTTTTTTTCGTTCTCTATATTTTAAAGGTAAGACAGGCAGAGGAAGCTTGACACACTCTGAACACATGGATAAGGGATCAATATAAGGTGGGAGTCAAAATTCTCCCAGTCCAGTTCCAAAGCAATTTGTACATTGACAGCTGATTTTTTCCACCTAACTTAACATCATCCAGGAGGAGAAGCTGATTGAGAGTTCAGTTGGTTTGTTGTGGTGAGTGCCACTTGCAGGGAGCAAATATCAATGTATATATCATCACTTTTTAATATATTCTATCTCTTGATTAAAAGCCCTTTGAGGTTCAGTATCTTGGAGGAAAAAACATACATTTCAATTCTCAAATTTATTTGTGTTCAATTCCCTGGGCACCATGTTCACTTATCAGAGTAGCAACTCATAGGAATAATTTTCAAGAATGAAGCACACAAGACCGCATACACTTGAGAAAATTAGACCAACCTCTGAGTGATATTGACATGTCCTGCTTTTTTAGATGTATTTCTCATCTTTTGGCCTAAGTCAGTTATCTCTGACATGAGGGCCAATAGGTATTCCAATTCTTCATTCAAGGATGTTATATCCCAGGGAAATTTGTATGGGAAGTAAAGATCTCTGTGATAGGAAAAAATCAGTCTTACTGTTTTTCTCCAAACCAACTTCTGGTTTTGTTGATTTTCTTGATTGTTTCCATCTTTTCAATTTCATTTATTTCTGTTCTAGTCTTTGCTATATCTTTTTTTTTTTTTTTTTTTTTTTGCTGCTTTGGGGTTAGTTTGCTGTTCTTTCTCTAGTTCTTCCAAGTGAACATTTAATTCTTCGATTTTTGCTCTGCTTTTTTGATACAGGCATTTAGGGCAATAAATTTCCCTCTTAGCACTGCCTTTGCTGCATCCCATAAATTTCGATATGTTGTGTTTTCATTTTCATTTGCCTCAAGATATTTACTGATTTCTTTGTAATTTCTTCCTTGACCTTACTGGGTGTTTAAGATTGTGTTGTTGAGCCTCCATTTACTTTTTAGTTTTCTGGACCTCTGCCTATTATTTATATCAACTTCATTCCTTTATGGTCTGAGAAAGTGTTTTGTATGATTTCAATCTTTTTAAATTTATTGAGACTTGCTTTGTGACCCAGCAAATGGTCTATCCTTGAGAATAATCCATGAGCACTTGAGAAAAAGGTGTATCCTGCTTTTGTGGGTTGTAATGTTCTATAAATATCTGTTAAGGCTAGCTCATTTATCATATTATTCAAAATCTCTGTTTCTTTATCAGTCCTTTGTCTAGATGTTCAGTCCATTGATGACAGCGGAGAATTGAAGTCTTCTACTATTGTGGTAGATGTGTCTGTTTCTCTTTTCAGTGTTTGCCTCATATACTTTGGAGCACTCTGGTTGGTGCATAAATATTTATGATTGTTATGTCTTCTTGTTGAATTGTTCCTTTTATTAATACATAGTATCCTTCTTTGTCTCATTTAATTGTTCTACATTTGAAGTCTAATTTGTTGGATATTAGTATAGTTACTTCTGCTTTTTTCTGATTGTTGTTTGCATGACATATCTTTTCCCAACCTTTTACTTTAAACCTATGTTTGGCCCCATATGCTGCCACACACAACATTGATTTCCATCTACAATTATTTCTAAGAAAAGAAAGTAAGTCAATTGAAAAAAAAATTGTGGCCTTGCACTATGGAACATTTTACTTTTAACACACTGATTAAAAAACCTAGAACATCACTATGAAGTCATTAATCAGTGTTGGCCTTCAGTCATGAAGTCACAGCTTTACTGTGACTTCCCCAAAAACGCTTTGCAGGACCTAACACACTGCTGGTACAGTCTCAAGGTCAGAGTCATTCCCATAATAGAAATCTTTCATAATAAATTGTTTTTGTGGATCATAGCTCCCAAGTAGCTCAATTTTTTCCTTGCAGTTTTTTTTTCCTATTTTGATCATTCTGTTCTACATATATAATCAGTAATTCACTATATCATCACATAGTTGCATATTCATCATCATGATTATTTCTTGGAACATTTGCATCTATTCAGAAAAAGAAATAAAACGAAAACAGAAAAAAAATTTATACATACCATACCCCTTTCCCCTCCCTTTCATTGATCACTAGCATTTCAAACTAAATTTATTTTAACATTTGTTCCCCTTATTATTTATTTTTATTCCGTATGTTCTACTCGTCTCTTGACAAGGTAGATAAAAGGAACATAAGACACAAGGCTTTCACAGTCACACAGTCACATTGTGAAAGCTTTATCATTATACAATCATCTTCAAGAAACATGGCTACTTGAACACAGCTCTACATCTTCAGGCAGTTCACTCCAGCCTCTCCATTACATCTGAATAACAAGATGATATCTACTTAATGTGTAAGAATAACCTCCAGGAGGACTTCCGGGCCAAGATGTCGGCTTAACAATGTGCGCGTTTTAGTTTGTCCTCCAGAACAACTACTAAATAATCAGAAACATTTCAGAACAGCTCCTGGGGCCACGTCAGTGACTGGACACATAGCGTACCCCAGTCTGGACCAGCTGGACTGGATGCGAGCCCCCTCAGAACCATGAGTTCCCCAAGCCGTGGCAGCTGATGCCCCTCCCCCAGAAACTGCTTCCCAAAGGGGAAAGGAAAGAGACTTTACCAGCAGCAGGGGCTGAGCGCAATCAAAAGCCAATTGTGGAATTCATTAACAAATTGTGACTACTAAAAATAGGCCCCCAGCACAGGTGAACCTGGTCAAAGCGGAAGTCACTCATTTTTGCCCCGGCACCAAGGGGACAGGGCTGACGGAAGAAGAAAAAAAAAGAAGGAAACAGAGGTTTTTGTGGCTGTGTTTCTACAAAGGCTTGACTGCCTTTGGATACAGTGGCAGGGCTTCTCAGGCTGCAACTGCCCCAGGCATAGGCAGAAACAAACTCATTTGAGGGCTTGTCTGGAGTCTGTACCTTCCCCCAGGGAGGAGTGAATCCCAACTCAGGTGGAATCCCTCCCTCAAGGAATTCAGACACCAGGGATTGGTAATTTGAAGCCATTAAAACCAGCCTAACACCTCTCCTCTGTCCCCACCACGCCCCCAGCAGGGAGAGTCTGCCAAAGTTAAAGGTACCGCATCATCTTATGCTGGTGGGACCTGCAGGCAGACAAGTGCCACATACTGGGCAGGATAAGAAAAACAGAGTCCAGAGACTTCTCAGGAAAGAAGTCTTTCAACCTGCTGGGTCTCACCCTCAGGGAAAACCGACGCAGGTGACTCTTTCCTCCTGATAGGAGGCCAATTTGGCCTGGGAAAGTCCAGCTGCAGTCTATAATACCTAAGTAGACCCTCCTTAGTGTGTTTGTGGTGGGGGAAAGTCACCATACAAGCAAAGAAACAAGAAAACAAGAGCAAAAAATTCTCCTTTGTTAAACAAAACTTAAGCTAGAGGTCTAGATAAAGCTGAACTGAATGTCAAAGAACAGATAGACAACAAATTCATCCAGCAAGAAAACCCTAGATAAAAGAAGTGAAAGCAATCTCCAGAATAAACTAATTAACTAAATGCTTAGACGCCAGTGAAAAATAACACATCACACTAGGAAAATTGAAGATGTGGCCCAGTCAAAGGAACAAACCAACAATTCAAATGAGATACAGGAGCTGAAACAATTAATTCAGAATATACGAACAGACATGGAAAACTTCATCAAAAACCAAATCAGTGAATTGAGGGAGAATATAAAGAAGACAAGGATTGAACAAAAAGAAGAAATGGAAAGTCTGAAAACACAAATCACAGAACTTATCGGAATGAAACACACAGTAGAAGAGATGAAAAAAAACAATGGAAACCTACAACGGTAGGTTTCGAGAGACAGAACATAGGATTAGTGAACTGGAGGATGGAACATCTGAAATCTGGCAAGAAAAAGAAAATACAGGGAGAAAAATGGAAAAATATGACCAGGGACTCAGAGAATTGAAAGACAATATGAAGCGCATGAATATACATGTTGTGGGTATCCCAGTAGGAGAAGAGAAGGGAAAAGGAGAAGAAAAACTAATGGAGGAAATTATCACTGAAAATTTCCCAACTCTTATGAAAGACTTAAGATCCAAGAAGTGCAGCATACCCCATAGAGAATAGATCCAAATAGACGTACTCCAAGACATTTACTGATCAGAATGTCAGAGGTCAAAGAGAAAGAGAGAATCTTGAAAGCAGCAAGAGAAAAACAATCCATCACGTACAAGGGAAGCCCAATAAGACTATGCGTAGATCTCTCAGCAGAAACCATGGAGGCGAGAAGACAGTGGGATGATATGTTTAAATTATTAAAAGAGAAAAACTGCCAACCAAGAATTCTATATCCAGCAAAATTGTCCTTCAAAAATGAGGGAGAAATTAAAACATTTTCAGACAAAAAACCACTGAGAGAATTTGTGACCAAGAGACCAGCTCTGCAAGAAATACTAAAGGGAACACTAGAGACAGATATGAAAAGACAGAAGAGAGAGGTGTAGAGAAGAGTGTAGAAAGGAAGACTATGAGTAAAGGTAAAAAGAAGGAAAATTAGATATGACATATAAAATTCAGAAGGAAAAATAGTAGAAGAAAGTACTACCTGTTCAGTGATAATACTGAATGTTAATGGATTAAACTCCCCAATCAAAACACATAGATTGGTAGAATGGATTAAAAAGCAGGACCCTTCTATATGCTGTCTCTACTCAGAGGACATGAGGGCAAGGACACAAATGGACATTTGCACACCAATGTTTATAGCAGCATTATTTACAATTACCAAGAGATGGAAACAGCCAAAATCTCCATCAAAGGATGGGGGGCTAAACAAACTGTGACATATACATACGATGGAATACTATGCAGCAGTAAGACAGGATAAAGTTATGAAGTATGTCACAATATGGATGGACCTTAAGGACATTATGCTGAGTGTGATAAGCCAAAAACAAAAGCACAAATACTGTATGGTCTCACTGGTATGAACTGGCGTTAGTGAATAAACTTGGAATATTTCCTTGGTAACAGAGACCATCAGGACGTAGAAACAAGGTAAGATATTGGGTAACTGGAGCTGAAGGGATACAGATTGTGCAACAGGACTGAATATAAAAACTCAGAAATGGACAGCACAACACTACCTAACTGTAGTACTATTATGTTAAAACACTGAATGAAGTTGAATGTGAGAATGATAGAGGGAGGAGGCTGGGGGCATAAATGAAATCACAAAGATAGATAGACGATAAAGATTGAGATGGTATAATCTAGGAATGCCTAGAGTGTATAATGATAGTGACTAAATGTACAAATTAAAAAAATGTTTTTGCGTGAGGAAGAACAAAAGAATGTCATTACTGCAGGGTGCTGAAAATAGATGGCAATTAATATTTTAAAATTTCAACTTATGTGTGAGACTAAAGCAAAAAATCTTTGGTACAAAATTTATGTTTTGACTAGTGCATCTCCTAATATAACTTATATAGATAGTTGGTTGAACAACATAAGTACATGGAACCTCAGGTAGGACATGTGATTTTGTTGGTTTGTCCAGATGATGCCCCAATGAATCCCAGAGTGATTTGATCAGTGAGTGGAAATATATTTGCAAAGTCTTTCGCGGAATGATGAGAATAGTGGAAAACTCAACCTCCCCAAGTTGAATTCTTGATATTCTTACAAGCAGTGTGGACAACCAAAGCTATGGGCTGAGCCCCCAGTCTTGGGGTTTGTTCATATGAAACTTAAACCCACAGGGGATAGATCAAGCCTACTTAAAATTAGGCCTAAGAGTCACCCCCAAGAGAACCTCTTTTGTTGCTCAGATGTGGCCTCTCTCTCCAGCCAACACAACAAGCAAGGTCACCACCCTCCCCCTATCTACGTGGGACATGACTCCCAGGGGTGTAGATCTTCCTGGCAACGTGGGACAGAAATCCCAGAATGTGCTGAGATTCAGCATCAAGGGATTGAGGAAAACTCTAGAATGAGCTAAGGCCCAGCATCAAGGGTTTGAGAAAACCTTCTCGGCCAGAGGGGGAAAGAGTGAAATGAGACAAAGTGTCAGTGGCTGAGAGATTCCAAACAGAATGGAGAGGTTATCCTGGAGGCTATTCTTATGCATTAAGTAGATATCACCTTGTTATCCAAGATGTAATGGAGAGGCTGGAGGGAACTGCCTGAAAATGTAGAGCTGTGTTCCAGTAGCCATGTTTCTTGATGATGATTGTATAATGATATAGCTTTCACAATGTGACTGTGTGATTGTGGAAAACTTGTGTCTGATGTTCCTTTTATCTACCTTGTCAACAGATGAGAGGGACATATGGAATAAAAATAAATAATAGGGGGAACAAATGTTAAAATAAATTTAGTTTGAAATGCTAGTGATCAATGAAAGGGAGAGGTAAGGGGTATGGCATGTAAAATTTTTTTTTCTGTTTTCGTTTTATTTTTCTGTTGTCTTTTTATTTCTTTTTCTGAATTGATGCAAATGTTCTAAGAAATGATCATGATGATGAATATGCAGCTATGTGATGATATTGTGAATTACTGATTATGTATGTAGAACGGAATGAGGATATATTAAGAATGTTTGCGTTTCTTTCTTGTTAATTTTTTAAAAATTAATAAAAAATTAAAAAAAAAAAAGAAGAACCTTTAGGATAACCCCTCGACTCTGTTTGGAATCTCTCAGCCATTGACATTTTGTCGCATTTCACTCTTCCCCCTTTTGGTTGAGAAGGTTTTCTCAATCCCTTGATACTGAGTCTCAGCTCATTCTGGGATTTCTGTCCCACGTTGCCAGGAAGGTCCACACCCCTGGGAGTCATGTTCCATGTAGACAGTGTGAGGGTGGTGAGTTTACTTGTGTTGGCTGGAGAGAGAGGCCACATGTGAGCAACAAAAGAGGTTTTCTTGGTGGTGACTCTTAGGCCCAATTTTAAGTAGGCTTGACCTATCCCCTGTGGGGTTAAGTTTCATATGAACAAATCCCAAGACTAGGGGCTCAGCCTATAGCTTTGGTTGTCTACACTGCTTGTGAGAATATCATTTGTTTGCAGTTTTTAACTTCACATACCTTAACTTCAGAACTCTCAGATTGCTTTCCTCCATGCACAGTATATAATCAAATGTGACAATTTTCCTGGGAACTCTCTGGGCACCATGTTTCATAGGAATAGCATACATCTTCATGCAATTTTGCCCTTGGTAATCAGAAGGGTTTCCTGTCTCGTAATTGGATGTTGCTGTACTGTCTGTCCTCCAATTATCTGAAATATTTTGATTAGTTACAAGTTTTCTGAAAACTGCTTCTGGCAATGGGTGGCTGACAGATGTTACCCAGACATACAAACATCATTGACTTGGGCAGCTTCACTGCCATCTTCTCAGCTTCAGAGAGAGGCACAGAGTCTAGAATCTATATATTGTCTTCTAATCCATGCTAATTGCCTATCTCTGTGCTTACTTAGTTTCTTTCAGAAATGTTTTGATGCTTTCTGGTAGAGTTGTTATAACTTTTTTCTTGGGTATTTTAATTGTTATTTTTGTGATATTTGTAAATAGTATCTTAAAAAATTATATATTTTCCAAGTCTTTATTGCTGTTATGTAAAAAATACAATTGATTGTGGAATCTAGTAATCTTACTGAACTCAATAATTCAAATAATTTGAGTTATAATCTAATCATACCAAAGTGGACTAAATGGCTGAATAGTTATACTTACTGTGAGTGTAGAGATACCCATTAAGAGTCAGAAAATATTTATGAGCTAAGTAAAAAAAAAAAACAAAGCAAAATTTTATATTTTGGGAAAAACTAGAAGACAAAAACCAAAATAATCTCTGTGAAAATATGAATGATTTTTATCATTGCCTATCTGCTGATATGCTATAATCATTTATTATTTTTATTATATAAAAGGACCAGATCAAAATGGCAGAATAAGTACATACAGCTACCTCACCATTTACCAACCTAAATTCTTGAAAATAATAGAAAAAAGGCATTTTTTAAACCATAAACCACTAGAGGAACAAACAAGAAAATAAATTAGATCAGACTGAAGAAGACCCATAACCCAAAACCTTCTATAGAAAACAGTAATAGTTCTAGAGTATTCCAAGGTTAAATGACTCATGGGTCAAAGAAGAAATCACAATCAAAATTTGAAAGTATTTTGAAGTATGTGAACACTGTACTGGAGATTATAATGCCACTCATAAGTGGCAGAGATAGTCATCTTCCTGTGAGGAGTAGAGCAAAGTTTTTGTTTTTGGTTTTTTTTAATTACTGTCGGTTTTACAAGTAAGTTCTTTTTTTCCCCGTCTCTATAGTTCACTTAGCAGCTATGGAAGGCCACCTTCACTGTTTTAAGTTCCTACTCAGTAGAATGAGCCAAGCAACACAAGCTTTAAAAGCCTTCAATGATAATGGAGAAAATGTATTGGATCTGGCCCAGAGATTCTTCAAGCAGAGCATTTTACAGTTTATTCAAGGGCTTGAATATGAAGGAAATGATTCAGAAGACCAGGAAAGTAAGTAACAAACCTGAAGTGTTTAGTGTATAATAAGCAGAGTCAATGGAAAAGAAAGAAGTTACAAGGCAGATGTTATTTTAAAATTTATTGCATATAATTGTCCATATATTCTTCAATATTTTCTTGATTATGAAGTATTTTAGATGCAAATATGTAGAGATTAACAAAATGAACACAGTTCAGATCACTGAATTTAAGAATAAAGTCTTTGGGTACAGATGAAGCCCCTTTGATCCCTTTCCCTAACACCCTTCCCTTTGCCTCCTCCTCAGAGGTAACTATTATTTTGGATTCATCATTCCATTCTATAGTTTTATATTTTAGTTATATAATGCATATACCTGCAAAAATATATAGTATTGTTTTGAGTATTAGTCAGGATAAGAGGCTAAACTGCTATAATAAATCTTCAAATTCAGTGGCTTAAATGTTACATGACAGCTTGGGTTGGAGAGTGAATCCATGAAATCATTCAGGTACTTGTGATCTTCCAAGTTCTCTCTAGTTGTTGCTAATCCAGCTGGGGGTAGAGTTCGAATGAGAGTATGAGTCTAGGACCAGAGATTTCTAAGATGAAATTTGCACTCATCATTTTTGCTAACATTCCATTGGCTAGAGTTTAGTTACATGGCCATACTTACTGTAAGGAAGCCTAGAGAACTCAGTACTCAGCTGGGAAGCTCTTATCCCAACTTTAACTCCATTACTAGTGAAGGAAGGGGATTTGGGGATACAAATAGAAGTCTGAAACATTTTAAAAACTTGTAAAAATGAGATAAAGACAGTATACTTTGGAGACTTGCCTTTTTCACAACTTTTTCTGGTTTTGAGATTAGGCTGATAATATCCTAGTTTATTCTTTTTAAGTATTGCATTGCAGTGCAGTCCTGTATTCTATTCTGTCGAAATTATCATTTATCTATTCTCTAATTTGACATGTAAGTTGTTTGCAGTTTTTCACTTTTACAAGTCGATATAGTAATGGATAAATTTGTATGTGTCTCCTTATGTTTATACAAGAGTTTCTTTTGAGCCTACCTATTTCACATATAGCCCATGTAGAAAATGATGTTTGTACGGCACGCTGGGATCATTGGATGAGGCATCTTGGGGCCCTGCCTGTCCTTTCTGAAGACTGAGTTAAGAGCTCAGCTTTAGTTCTAATCATGTGTCTTGGCATTTTGACAAATAGTTGGGAAGCTCTGCTTTAGGCTATAGGAGTAGAATTGCTAAGTGGGATATGCCCATCTTTGATATAAATAAATATTGTCACATTCCCCATAAAAATGACTGTAGAAATTTATACTCCTATTAGCAGTGTTTGGTGAGGATTTACAGAAACAGTATTCTGCTTTGTGATACTTTAAAATTTTTACCAATTAGTTGGGTACAAAAAGATTTAATTTGTGTTTTGATTTAAATTTTCTTTATTAAAGAGCTGAACATCCTTTTATAAAGTTAGTGGTTAGTCTAGTTTTCCCTTTTATGAGTGGCCTGCCTTTATCTCCGCCTCACCCCCCCCCCTTTTTTTTCCATTTTCCCTTTTTAAAGATTGCACTATTCTTTCTAATGAATTTGTCTGAAATCTTTCTAGGTTCCCAGTTCCAATCTGTTATTGATTTCATCTGACATAGTTATTTTCTCTCATACCATGGCTTGCTATTGTACTTTGATTATGGTATCCTTTTTTAAAAAATAAACTTCATTAAAGTATAATTTACATATAATAAGCGAAATCCATTTAAAGTTCATAGTTCGATGAGTTTACGAATAGGTATACCTTCATAAAACTTTGACCACTATCTAGATAACAGAACATTTCTATCATCCTAAAGGATTTTTGTACCCCCCTCCTTACAGTTCATCCCCCCTTTCACCATTGGCATCACATAACCACTCTTTATAACTAAGGATTAGTTTATGTTTTCTGGAGTTTTATATATAAATGGATTTATTTTGAGTTTAATTTAAGTTGTGTATTAGTATTTCATTCCTTTTTCTTGCTGAGTAGTATTCCATTGTATAAATGGACCACATTTTGTTGATTTCCGAAAAATACTGTTTTTTACAATTGTTTGCACCATTTCTGGAAAGACTTTCCTGTCCCCATTGACCTGTCTTGGTACCTTTGTCACAAGCCAGTTGCCCAGATATTTGTGAACCTATTTCTGTCTTCTGTGTTCTGTCATATTGATCTATATATCTGTTTAACAATACTACACTGTCTTGATTACTGTAACTTTATAATAATCTTAAAATAAACTTAGTAGATATCCTCCAACTTTGTTCTTTTAAAGTTTTCTTTGGATTTTGTAGGTTGTTTGCCTATCCATAAACTTTTTCAGTGAGCTAATCTGTTTCCACAAGAAAAGCATGCTGGTTTGCAATGAACATTGAATTACAATGTTCAGTCTAGGGACATACTTTGCATTTGTTTAGGTCTTCTTTAATTTCCTTCAGAAATGTTTTATAGTTGTAAGTGTACAGTTCTTACACATATTTTGTAAACTTTTTTTGGATTTTATTGTAAATGGAATTTAAAAAAAAATTTTATTTTCCCAATTTTTGTTGCTGTTATTTAGAAATAGTATTGACATTTTATTGACTTTGTATCCTCTAGTAATTAAAATTTACTTATTACTATCAGTAGCTTTTTTGTAGATTCTTTAGGGTTTTTAATGATCATGTTGACTGTGCATAGTTTTAGTTCTTTAATTCTTTTTTTGCTTGCCTTACTTCATTGGTTTGGACCTCTAAAATAATGTTGAAAAGTAATGGTGGGAGTAGAAACCCTTACTTTGTTTTCAATCTTAGGGGGAAAGCATTCAGTGTTTCAAATGGTATATTTTAAATGATAGAAATTTTAGATTTTAATATTATCATATTAAAGTTTCTTTTTTATGTGTTTTGTATCTGACTTAAGAAATCTCTCCCTTGTGGTACTAAATATATTCCCGTATGTCACCTTCTAAATGTTTCTAAGTTGTTTTTACTTATGCATAGGTGTTTGCCCCTTAGTGTTATTTTTTATTGTCACAGATAGGGATCTAGCTTTATTTTATTTTGTATGTGGACAACTCATCATCCAAACACCATTGTCCCAGCGTTGTTTTGCAATGCCACTTCTCTTAAGTGTTTTTATAAATGTGTATTTTTTCTGTGTTTTCTATTCTAATATATTGATTTTTTAAATTCCTGAACTTAATGCCATGTTGTCATAATTTCTGTGGCTTTATGAAGGTCTGATTTATTGTATTTTGTTTTCCTTGAATGTTTTTGGTCTATTCGTGACCATTTGTTCTTCCACATAAATTTTATCACCAGATTTTCAAGTTCCCTGAAAATATCTTTTGGGATTTTTTTTATGATTGCATTGAATGTATGCATTAATTTAGGAAAATTAGTGTTTAGATTTTTGTATATGAAATTATTTTTTGCATGTCTGTTATGTCTGTAATTATTAGTTCCTTGAAATAAGGGTGCATCTTTTTTTATCTTTGCATCCCAGAATGTAATACTGAACTTGATACATATAAGACACTCTTTAAATAATGAATGACAGCTAGTATTTTTTAACGTTTTTTTTTTTCCCTAAATATAATTAGGTCTGTATTCTCTAGTCAATCAGTTGTTATTTTAATTTTATTTCATAATTGTTACTAAAGAAGCTTACTGATTTTTACCAAATTTGATATGCTGTTTTGGTACCTATTGTGTCATTTAGAACAAATCGGAAAGGGTCAGACCATCTTGAACTAAATGACCATGATAGGTCATTTTCAAATAGGCCTGTCTCCTGCACAGAAGCTGTAGTTCACAGGCACATCAATTCTTTATTGATGAGATTGTCACATAAAATAGAGAAAATAGAAATAGTATTGTTTTCTTATGCTTTTTGTTAAGTGACCTAGAATATTCTATTATCCATTTCTTTACGCAAAACCGAAGCATTTCTTGACTTTTTAATATGTGTAAGACACTGTATAGGTAGGTACTGTATGCATTATATCCCCATATTGGGCTCCTATAAATTTCCTTGCAAACTAATAAAAATGGATTTTTTTACTGAACACATTGTTTTATGTTCTAAGCAAATTTTATGAAAAAATACCTGCTGATAAGTTTTCATTTGACTGTACTTTTAGTTTAAACTTGAACGTGAGTCTAAATTTTATTTCTTTGAATAAAAATAATCTCCAATAAGTGATTAAAAGCTAATTATGAATTGCTAATAACTGATTAAGTTTTATGTGTGGCCATTTTTAGTGGATGCTTCCTTATGCAAATTGGTTTTGAAATGGAAACAATGTTGGAGCCATTCAAGATTTTGAGCTTTTAATGAAAATAGGGTACCCCTGAATTATAGAGTGACAAACCTGGAAGGATCCTTAGAGATCATCATGTATATGTCTTTTAAAATCATTTGTCCCAGATCACAAAGGAGCAGTTATAAGACTAATTAGTATCTAATAGGTATCATGGGTGATAAGGCATATATCACACAAAAAACAGAGTAAGTTAAGTTAATTGAATTCATTCTGTGTCCCAGATACCATGCTAGGTATGTAAATAAATGCACATTGTTTGTTGAAATCTTGAATCAATATTTTTTAAATGCTATAGTCAGATATTTGTAAATACTTTTCAAAAAAATTTTCATTCCCTCTTAGTTTTTTGCCAGTAGTGTTAATTCACTATTTGACTAATTCAGTCAAACTTTCTTTATTTTCAGTTCCTTTCTGAACTTCTGCTGATTCCCCTTCTTAAGATTAGTTCTTACTGCCACTTTCTTCAAATTCACGCTCATCCATTTCCCTTTAGGAGACGTAAAGTAATGATGAAAGCACCAGTGAAGTCAAACCAGTCTTGGTCCATCACTTATTATGTGACACTGGGAAAGTCCCAGTGTCTGAACTTCTGTTTCATCTGTAAAAATGCGAATAGCTGTAACTCAGAGTTGTGAAGCATTTTAAACGATTCAGTCCTTACAATGCTTACTACAGTGCCTGACATTTATGAAGGGCTCAATATATATAGTTATTATCATTAAGAACATTTTTTCAAGCACCTACTGTGTAATAGGCACCGAGTTAGGTACTTTCTCATATACACACATATGCACATATATACTTTCTTTCTGTTTCCATTTTAATTTGCTTTCTTCACTTCCTTGCAAACAGAGAGGGAGTGGTCTGTAAAATGCAACCCTTGTGTCTTTATATAAAGGGTTGAAATGTACCATTCCCTGTATTTTGTAGTGGCATAAGTAAAAAGGGATTTTGATTAGGGATAGTACTGGCATAAGACTTCTCCTGGCATGTTTGAAATCTTGAGAAGAGGAAGGATGGCACAATTAGTAAGAACCATATTTTATCATTCTCTCTCTTTTTTTACTTGTTATTGCTTTAACTGAATTAAGTCCAATATAATAGCCTTATACTTGGGATAATATTAAAATGAAATGCATGGCTGCTTAGATTGAACTATTTACTAAAATGCAACATTTTATCATAGCTTTAGCATTTCCAGGTCATGTGGCAGCCTTTAAGGGTGATTTGGAAATGCTTAAAAAATTAATAGAAGATGGAGTTATCAATATTAATGAACGTGACAGTAATGGATCTACTATTATGCATAAAGGTGAGTTATTCCTGCTTTTTTATTTTCACTTTTGACGCAATTGCTACTAACTTATTTACTTAAGAAAAGTAATTATCTTTCAGAACACATGAAAATGGAAAACTTTTTTCTGATGCTGTGCTGGTTTGAAATGATGTATGTACCCTAGAAAAGCCGTGTTTTAGTCCTAATTCCATTTTGTAAAGGTAGCCATTTCTTCTAATCCCTGTTCAGTATTGTATGTTTGAAATTGAAATTAGATCATCTCCCTGGAGATGTGATTTAATCAAGAGTGGTTGTTAAGCTGGATTAGGTAGAGGCATGTCCCCACCCATTTGGGTGAGTCTTGGTTAGTTTCTGAAGTCCTATAAAAGAGGAAACATTTTGGAGAATAAGTGACTCAGAGAGGGCAGAGCAGAATGATATAGCTGCGAGAAGCAGAGTCCCACCAGCCAGTGACCTTTGGAGATGAAGAAGGAACATGCCTCCCCGGAAGCTTCATGAAACAGGAAGCTAGGAGAAGAAGCTAGCAGATGATGCTGTGCTTGCCATGTGCCTTTCCAGATGAGAGAGAAACTCTGACTGTGTTTGTCATGTGCCTTCTCACTTGAGAAACAAACCCTGAACTTCATCGGCCTTCTTGAACCAAGGTATCTTTGCCTGGATAACTTAGATTGGACATTTCTACAGACTTGCTTTAATTGGGACATTTTCTCAGCCTTAGAATTGTAAACTAGCAACTTATTAAATTCCCTTTTTAAAAAGTCATTCCATTTCTGGTATATTGCATTCCGACAGCTAGCAAACTAGAACAGATGCTCTAGAGGATATGTCTAAGTTATATGGTATTAAGTGTGTTTAATTCAAATGCCATGCTCCTTCTTTGATGACAGTCACACGTTAGCACATTTGAGGGGCATTCCAATGGAAATTCTACAGTCACATTCTCATGTTAAGTTGTAAAATTCAGTGTAGGGACAAGTTTCTTAGTACTAACATTTCCTTTGGACTGAATATGACCTATTGATTTATGCTAAAATAGAAAACAAATCTCTTGAAAAAAATAACAGTATTTTCTTCTTTAGATCTTTACTGTATAAAAATATTTTTACTTCAATAGAAATTGATGAACATTAGATTTCAAAAATTTTCAAGAATTCTGCCCCTTTTCCCTGCTCTGCACTTTATTTCCTTCCGTGTGGAAATTCTATAATATTGACTAGAATTTTGTTTTTAACCTCTCTTTTTCAGATTGTTGACTCAGTGTTGGAAGTATACATTTTAGGAATTATTCTTGCCAATTTTCTTTTTGTTTATAGCACCAAAAACTTAATTTTTAACGGACTACATCTGAAATTTCCATTCTGCTTCTTTTGTAATATTCAAAGTTTCTTTGTGACGTGATGGAGGGTAATTCTTCTAAAACTCGTAGTTAGAAGGAAAAGACAGTAGGCTTATTGATATAATCATGTATTCAAATTGAACTTCATTTCATGAATAACTTCTGGCAGTTTCCAGATCAAGATTCTGATCCAACTGGTAAAGTTCTCAATTTAAATTTTGCTTAATCCGTAATATATCTGAAGTATAGACTCTAAGTACTATGTGTACTAATAGTTTTATAAGCGAGAGAGGGTAGGTAGAGTAGGCAGAAGGGCAATATGAAGGGATTTTTCTCCTACACATAGACAAGTCCCCAAACTGGTAAGTTCCCTTCCCTAGTTTGGAGTACCTTGCTTCGTTCATCTCTGTTGGCTGTCCGGGGGTTAAACTCTCCACTTTGTTATTTGTGAATGGGGTGAAATATGCACAAAAATATTTGTTTTTTTTAAAAAAATTTTCTTTGAAAATAGGTGCTCTGGAGCAAAGCCCCCATGGATATTTTAGATATAACCAGTTTTTGTGGCTAGTGTGTATGTGGAGATTGTTGTTTAAACACAGTAGTAAAAGATAGGCTCCAGGTGCTAATAGTTCATCTTTGGGAGAACAATAAAGTAAGCTTCATCAACCACTGATTTTCAGTCTATCTCTGTCACTTCTTCACCAACTTGAACTTTGATGAAAACGAAGAATCTGGAAGAAGGTTATGAAGAGATGGATGTACCACCACAGCGTGTTTGGAATGCAGCCATTGTTATAAGCTAGGGGACGAAAGTGAGGAGGAACCAAAAGGAACATTTTTGCCCTAAATCCCTTCTCTTGTTGTACTGTCCATCAAGGAGTCCTGGGGCCAGAGATGGATCAGATGGTATGCTGGAGTGGTGCGCGTGGTAAGTGGCTGTAGCTGGGGGAAGGGGTGTTCTTATAGACATTAGCCTTTTCCTGTATGTTTAGCTTATACCTAGATTGGGCAAATAGAAGTTGATGCCACTTATAGTTTAATTTACATGTTAGAATCCCGTATGTTGTCATTCTGTGTGCTTTTTCTTTCAATTATTATTTTGGTTCAATAGTTGCAAAATCTATTATTGAGGCAGTCTTCTTACTCATTTATAATTGTTTCAATCTAATATGATTTCCCCTTTCTTTTGTTCTTAAACCCAATTATTTCAAGCCATTTCTTAAAAACTTCTAATCACTGCATAATTTTATAGTTATTTTATAAAGTGATCAAATTAATGTATACTAATCATTCTACAGTAAGTGTCTTGGGTAAAAATTCTTTTATTTGTATTTCTTTGGAGATAAATTACTTGGCCCTTCCCTGCCCACCCAGTATCAGAAATATTGGGCTAAACTCATCCTTGAAGATGCAAGTATATTTTTAGCACCAGCCATTTTCCCACACTAGGGAGACAATAAGAGATCCAGACTTACCTGTTAAGGGGCTACATTTTTATACCATGAAACAACTAGAGATCGTTGTAAAACAGAATGTAATTAATGACAAAAATATTTGTTGTTAAAACAATGCAATAGCAGTTGAAGATTGGAAGATATTGCTAAGAGTCAAATTATGTTGGAAGCATTCGTGGGGATTTAGTAATAATACCTTCTGTTTATATGGCACTTAACAGAGTGTAAAGCTGCAGTGAGCTGTACTTATAAACACAAGTCATCTCTGTAAAAGATGAGGAAATGGAGGTCCAGAGAGGTTAGGTGCCTTGCCTAAGGTTACACAACTAGTAATAGCAGAGCTGAAATTTCATTCATTCACTTAATCTGTGGATGTTTATTGAGGGTCTATATGTACTAGCCACTTGCTAAATTCCAGGAATATGAAAATCACAGCTCTGTCCTCAAGATTCTCCCTCATCAGTAGACTTAAACTCAGGTCTTTGTAGTCTGTAATGTTTTTTTTCCCCCACAGCTTCCCTGAGAGGGACCTAGAAGAATGGACAAAAGTCGTATGAGCATATAGTTGAATGATGAACGTTAGGAAGGAAGACACATAAGCAGAGTTGTATAGCTAAAAATTAATATCAGATGTATATTTTTGAGGACAAGATTTAGTACCTGTATATGGTACTGTTCAAAATTTTAGAAATTTGTAAGTAGTTTATGTAATCAAGTGTGGCTTCAGGGGTATTTTGGTTTGCTAATGGTGCTGGAATGCAATATACCAAAAATGGATTGAATTTTTAAAGGGGGACTTATTAAGTTACAAGTCACAATTCTAAGGCCATGAAAATGTCCAAATTAAGACATCAGCAAGAGCACACTTTCACTCAACAAGGGCCAATCCCGTCCAGGGTTTCTTTGTCACATGGGAAGGCATGTGGCAATGTCTGCTGGCCCTTTGCTCCCAGGTTTTCTGTATTCAGCTTCTGATGCCAGTGGCTTTCACTCTAAGCATCTGTGGGCCTCACTTAGCTTTTCCAGAGCATATTCTGGATTTTATCTCTTAGTTGAGCATCTCCAAACATCTGGGTCTTGGTTTCAGGTCTCTAAGCATCTGAACTCTCTGTTCTTTGTGTCAGCTCTTCTAAGGACTCTAGTAAACTAATTAAGACCCACATTGAGTGGGCAAGGTCACATTGCCATCTAATCAAAAGATCATGCCCACAACTGGATGGGTCATGTCTCTATGGAAACAACCTAATTAAAAGATCTCACCCTAAACAATAGGTCTGTCCCAACAAGATTGGATTAGCATTTAAAGAGCATGGCTTTTCTAGGGTACATAACAGTTTCAAACCAGTATAAGGAGCCTGCAAATTTTGAGTTGTGAGGAGAGGAATAAGGTATATATAAATATAAGACGGAGCAAGCTTTTCAATCTTTTTAGACCCCTATGACTGGGATGTGCTGACATCCTGGTCTGACACAAGATTGGTCTGGAACTATATTAGCAGCTAGCAAGCATTCTAGATTCTAGGTTCAAGTCTTTGATTTTCTAGCTGTGTGATGTTAAATAACCTCTAAGCTTCCACTTTTCTATCAGCATACAAAGTCCTCAGGCTAGGGCCTAAGCACAGTAGTATTATTTGATTAATTGTTTGTCTAATGAATGAATAAGTGAAATAGAGAATATAACATCTTCTCACCCTACTTCTCTTGGCTATTGCAAAGATCAAAAGAGATAATGTATGAAAATATACTATAAATGGTATTGTACAAAGTTTTAGAAAATTATTAGTAATAATAACTTTTTTGAATATTCCCCATTTTTATTTCAGCTGCTGGACAAGGCCATATAGAGTGCTTGCAGTGGTTAATTAAAATGGGAGCAGACAGTAATATTACCAACAAAGCAGGGGAGAAACCCAGCGATGTGGCTAAGAGGTATGGATCCCTATCTCTTTTACTCTTCTCTTTGTCTTTAAAGTTTTGCATTCCTCTCTTGTTATTTTAGTTTTCTAGGTTGCTGAAAGCGGATACCATGAAATGGGTTGGTTTATACAATGGGAATTTATTTACAGTGTGAGGCTAGGAACATTTCCAAATCAAGGCATCACTATGATGCTTTCTTCCCAAAGACTGGCTACTGGTAATCATTGGCTCCACAGCCCTTCTGTCACGTGACAAGGCATATGGCATCCTTTGGTCTCTCCCTTCTCTTCCAGGTTTAGTTGCTTTCTGCTTCTTATTTCTGTGTTTTTCTCTTTTTTTCTACATTCATTCCTTTTATAAAGGACTCTAGTAATAGGATTAAGACCCATCCTAATGAGGTCAGTTATATAGTAACTAAAGTACCCTCATCAAATGGTCCTACTTACAATGGGTCTACACCCACAGGAATAGATTAAATTTAAGAACATGTTTTTCTAGGGTATATACAGCTTCAAACCACCATACTTGTTCTCAAATACTCTGATGATTTAATGGATCTGTAATTCTCAGCCAAATGCTGAAAAAATGACAATTTTCTAGCTGAGTTGCCATTGATCAGTATACAAGCTCTCTATTTCTTGCTTAGAATGGTTTGCGAAATGAAGAATAATCCTGTCCAAATGCTTTAGCATTCCTGTTGAGTATTGTATAATGGAAAAAAATCATCAATATGAATATTAAAAAAAAAATCACATGGGTTTCAAAACCTATTTTGTTATTTACATTTGAATTAAACTTATCACTTATTACTGCACACCACCAGCTCATTCAGGTCAGGTCCTCAAGGAATATTTAGTCTATCAGGTGTCACAAAGATACCCAAAGTTCCAGGAAATGACCAGATTATACACAAAGAGCTGCACACCTCAGAGTTTAGAATTAACTATAACAACTCAGGAGCAACTGTGACTGCTCTAAGAACTTGAAATTTAGGAACCTTTATAATAAGCTTTCTCAGAGTTTGCTCATTACAGTTAGTCAATTTTAGTGAGGCATTATAATATTTGTCTTTTTGTTTCTGGCTTATTTCACTCAACATACTGTCCTGAAGTTTCATTCACCTGGTTGCATGCCCCACAAACTTCATTCCTTCTTGCAGCAGCTCAATTGTATACATACAATTCGCCCTTCCATTCATCAGTTGATGTACCCTTAGGCCACTTCCATCCATTGCATGTCGTGAATACTATGGCCATAACACCAATGTGCAAATGTCCATTTGTGCCCCACTTTCAGTTTTCTATGTATTACCTGATAATAGGATTGCAGGATCGTATGGCAACTCTATACTTAGCCTCCTATAGAACAACCACACTGCCCTTGACAGGGGCTGCACCATTCTATTTCCTTCCCAACAGCGAATAGGTTCATCTTGTTCACTCCACATTTTCTCTAGCATTTGTATTTTTCTGTTTATTTTTTAAACAGTTTTATCCACCCCCCATACAAACCATCCTAAATTAACAAAGTGTATAATGACATAGCTATGCATTTACCACCACATTCTGTGTGAGGCCATTACTATTTCTGATATGGCGATGGTGACAGCTGATCTAGCTCTGTTCCCTCACCAAAGCTATCTTGGTCTTGTGAAACTGAGACTTGTGAAGCAGGGGGATATCCGAGGTGGGAGATTTGAGGCAGTTCCCCATATTCTGGGGCAGAGGTGTGTGATCTGACTCCAAAACCTCTCTCTAGTCTCCTACACCTCCTTTCATCCACTGCTTCTCTCTGTTCATTTTTAAACAGTTTTATTCACACATTGTATAATCCAGCCTAACTGTATAGAAATGCCTTTGCTACCGTACTTGCTATCTGAAGATATTTCCTTTTCTTCCACACAGAATCCATACCCCTTTCCCAATCCCCCTACTTGTTGACACTCAGTTTTGGCATAATGCCTTTGTTTCATTCAGTGGAAGCATATTACAATGTTACTGATGACACTAGACCTTAGCTTACATTGAATGTACTTTTTCCCATATACAGTCTGTTCTAGTTTGCTAACTGCCGGAATGCTATATATCAGAAATGAAATGGCTTTTCAAAAAGGGGAATTTATTAAGTTGTAAATTTATAGTTCTATGGCCGTGAAAATGTCCCAATTAAAGCAAGTCTATAAAAATGTCCAAATTAATTAAGACACCAACAAGAGGTTATCTTCACTCAAGAAAGTTCAGGGTTTCTCTGTCAGGTAGAAAGGCACATGGCGGACATGCCGATGTTTACTAGCTTCCTCTCCATATCTCTTGCTTCACGAAGCGCCCCCAGCAGCATATTCTTTCTTCATCTCCAAAGGTCTCTGGCTCTGTGGGCTCTCAGCCTCATGGCTCTCTCTTAGTTCTCAAAAGGGATTCTCTCCAAAATGCTTCCTCTTTTTTTTTTTTCTGATCAAGCTGCTAAAGTTTATTGAGGAGGCTGGGTATATATACCCTAGAAGGAGAGGGGGTGGCTAATAGGGACGGTGGTGATCTGGGATTGGTGGCTGCTGTTGCTAGGGCAGAGGGCAGATGTACGGTTAGTACTTTTGGCGTGAATTTAAGACGCGAATTACTATTACTTCCGTGAAGAAGGCTGATTATAGTTTAGGCTGTTCTTTGTTTCAGCCCTGGCAGCCATGTTGCATGTTTCCGGCATCACTGAGGGTGGATTTTATACATGCTACCTTAATTGTCCCCAACATCTCCTCCCTTTGTTTTTCAAAAGGATGGAGGAAGAATGCTGATCCAGCATTCTTTTGGCATTAACCTTTGCTGGGGGAAGTAGAGGCCTCATTCCCCAGGTTGTTTGTGGCTCTGTTTTTCTGGGGAGAGGAATTTTTGCAGAGTGAACCTCTATGCAAGATGAGGCATACTTCTCAAGGAGCTCGAAAATGGCTTTTAATTGTTTTGGCCCTCCTTTGCAGTGCTTTGCCTTGCACCCAGCGGTACCAATTATAGCATAAGCTAGAAGCATACTTTCGAGTTATATGCTGCTCCCGTAGGAGGGGGATTCTTATCCATCAGTGTTGGTAGCAGTGAGATATTCTGGATTTATTCCTTGGTCAGCGAGGTGAAGCCGGTGATAATGTACTTGAATGGGCCTGCCTAGGGCCGAATCGATTTGGTCCTTAATTAGCTGTATTATCCTTTTTATGGCCCAAGGCGCAAAAGATATTATAAGGAGTAGGGTTATTAAAGGGCCTGATATAGGGAGGAGGTAAGGGAGGATTCCGTTGAGTCCCCAGGAGGAACCTCCTTGGGCTTCCCGCTCACGTTTGCGGTTTGCAATTCCTTCCCTAAATGTGGTCATTGAATCTTTAATTAAGCCAGAATGATTAGCATAAAAGCAACATTCCTCGCCTAATGCTGCACAAAGCCCTCCTTGTTTAAGGAAGAGCAGGTTTAGCCCTCTTCTATTTTGGAGAACTATTTCTGATAGGGACGTAAGGGACTTTTTAAGGTGGGTGATGGAAGTTTCAATACGGGTTAAGTCCTCGTCTATTGCAGCTTTTAGGCTGGAGAGGCTTTATTGTTGGAGGGTGATTGAGGCGATACCGGTGCCTAGACCAGCAACACCAGTAGAGGGATTCTTAGACTTCAGTCATCTGTCAGCTTAGCCGTCGTTGAATAGGTTATAGCAGGGCTTGCTGGTTTATTAGTAGCTTTAGCTGTGTTGGAGAAAGAAAGAGAGAAAAATGCCTTTTCTCAGGGCAACTTTTTTTGCCCTGGACAGATTGTTATTGTTTATTTGTTTTGTTAATCACTCTGGCAACCATTTGGCTGAATCGAATTCCCTAGAATATATATACACTGATCCTCTGCCCCATATCAGGACCGGATCCGGTCCTCGCCAAGTGTTATCCAGTGGATCTTTCCAGAGGACCGTGGCGAACTGTGTTCAAACAGATCTAAAATAGGCCTGTGGGAGATTGCAAGGTAAAGAAAATATTAAAATCAACAGGCTTTTTTAGATCTATTTGAACAAGCTGTCGTTTTTGAATGCATTTTTCAATTAATTGTAACTCTCGTTCAGCTGCAGCTGTTAACTGCCTTTTGCTTAATAAATCAGAATCTCCTTGTAAAATATTAAACAAGTTTTGTAATATATCATTAGGAATCCCTAAAGTGGCAGGTAGCAAAAATGAATGCAGAGTGCCAATAGTGACGTGTACCCATAGCAAATGACCAGATTTTTTAAATTGAATTCATTGGATTGATTTAAAAGGAATGCAGGAATGTGGATTCTTTATAATTGGTTGTGCATTTTTGCTAATTTTAAATTTATTGCATGCAGTTTTTATGGTATTTTCTCACAATAGTGGCCAAATTTCGGTTTGCTTACATGACCGGGCCCAGTTGGGTTCTCTGGGAACTGGCTAGGGACCAAGAGGAGCTTCCTGGGACCTAGATATCTGTATTAAAGTACACCTCCTTCTGGGGGGATAGCCAGTCCTCCCAGCTAGAGTGTACATTTTAACTATTTTTTACCAAGGTCATGTGATAGCAACATCAGTTACATGTAATGGCAACATCAGGTGAACAAAAAAGACTCCACAAGTATATTTTTTCCTTGCATTTAACCCTCAAATCTGATCTGCTTCCAATATAAGCCATGGTTATCTTGGGATAAATTTAGTTTATACATACATAGTTTATATAAACACTGGATAAAGCATTAAAGTATTTTGGCTTAAAGGAATTTAGGTATTTAAATGATTTGAATATTATTTAATCAGTAATAGATTCATTTATAGTAATAGTACTTAGATAAATAGATTAAGCCACCTGGTTTAGGGCAAGAAGCAGTTTTTGCAAGTATGATGATACCCAGGAGAAAATCAGTATTTTTTATACAGATAATAACATGATAAAAGTTAACATAAGTTATTTTGATAAAACACAGACTCTTTGCTTTTTAATTAATTATTTAGAAAAAAAATTTTCTAAAAAAGCCTAAGAGTCCAAGAAAACATTGTCATTTTAGACTCATTAAATTTTCTTGATTTTAACCAGAACTTCCATTTTTACAAACCCTCAGCACTTATTATATTAGTTTAGGCTTTATTCCATATTTTTCTCATTTAGTAACAATTATTCATTTTAGGATAAAACTGTTCTGTTTTCCTATTAATAAAAATACATCTTTCATATTTTTCATACTTAAATCATTACTTTGAACAAATATTTTACCACATATGTAATTACCATCAAAATTAAATTTGTTAGAATAATGTTAAATACTTAAAATACTTTAGTTAATGTTTCAAATATGTATTAAGTATAATACATAGTTTTTAACAAGAATTTTTAGTTTTAAAGTTCTTAGAATATATTTCTCTTTTCAAACATGAATAGGAGCTGACGGTAGCGCCATAGTCATTCACTGCTTTTTTTTAGTTTTTCTAAATATTTGAGACTGAGTTTTTTATATTTTGCTGCTGGGGAGGAACTGGCCTCTTGTGCTGCTGAGGTGGAACTGGCCTCTCCCTGTTCCTTTTCCTGTTCCTCCTCGCTAGGGGGATTAGACTGGTCATCTCCTTCATTACCGCTTTCCGACCCGGAGTGAGTTTGAGATTCAGCAGCAGGGGGTTTGGCTTGACTGCGTGTGATGGGAAAGGTGTATAAACCACTAGGGTGTGCTGGTGAATCGTTTTTGGAAAAAGTTACATCTGCTAGTTCGTGAGTAACTGCATTAAGTTCCTTGATGAGGCTTAGAGTTTCTCTCCTTTCATGCAAAAGTGCTCTTAATGAGGCGGTGTGTAGCCTAAGGTTTTCTGTTGCTCCTTTTAAATCTGCCTGAGGTGATCGGGTTATGGCAGGGCAGAAGAAGGGCTCTAATGCAGGGAACTCTTTAGATAAGGGGGCGTATGGCAGGGGCCGAAAGGGGGGAAGGAACTCAACCTCCGAAGGGGGAGGGAGTGCGACTTCCATCTCATCTTTATACTGATTAAGATAAGATGAGATTGCTTGGTTAGATGGGGTTTTTGCTCTTTCCATGTCCATGCCTTTGCTTGGGGATTTTTCTGGGGATTTTTCGGGCATATCAATAATAATTGAGCGTCATTCTGACGCGGGGCGGGAGTGCTCTCTCAAAGCTTCTTCCCCTTCTTTACAAAGCTTTTGAATATCTGGGGCTAAAGGATGGACTTTTAGGATTTCCTCAATTAGGTTCCAGTAAGTAAAGGCAGTAACTGGGACCCTTTCAGGACCAAAGGTTCGGTAGTAGTCTTTTAGACAATCCCCGACCCTTAGCCAGCATTGGTGATCTATAGTACCTTCTTGAGGAAACCAAGGGCAAGTTTTTAATAGGAAATCAAAAAAGTGGATAAGATCCTTTTTCTTAACTCTAGTTCCTCGCGCCTTGAGTGACTCTTTTACTTGCTTAATATACAATTGGTGTTTGGAAAGTTCTTGTCCCATGATTAGGGTGGGGGCTTACCGTTTCCATTGAATCTTCTATTCTTTTCTTTTCCTTTCACCGACACTCCTGCTACAATGGATCCCTCTCGTGGGCAAGTACCCTCACGATGATCCCTGGTGCAATGCGTGTGCCTGTCCAGGCCATTTGAGTGCAGTGTTCTATCCCTCACAAGGCTCGAGCCCCATGTTGGGCACCAGTTGTCCCGGCCCGCGGGACGATCAACCGAAGCTTGAACTCCTGTGAGGGAAGAATGGCATGGGACCAATGCTTCCTCTTTTAAAGGATTCCAGTAAAGTAATCAAGACCCATCTGGAATGGGTGGGATCACATCTCCCTCTGTTCAAAAGTTAATACCCACAGTTGGGCGAATCACATCTCCATGGAGATAATCTAATCAAGAACAACACATAGCACTGGATATAGTTTTAAAGAATGGTTGCTCCCACAAGCTTGAATTAGGATTTAAGCACAGCTTTGCCAAGGTACATAATCCTTTCAAAACCCGCACACGATTTTCAGTACCCTGCAATACTGACATTCATTTGTTCTCCCTCTGCAAAAACAGTTTTTAATTTGTATATGTAATCACCATCATTGTACACTTTAGGCTTTCGTAAATTATACCATGTTGGTCTTTATCCTCTTTCCATTTGGTTTCACCCATGCCCCCAGCACTTCTCTTTCTATTTTACTCACATTCAGCATCGTTCAGTGTACTTATATTATTGTGCTACAATCAGGTAGTATTGTGCTATCCATTTCTGAATTTTTACAGTCAGTCCTGTTGCATAATCTGTGTTCCTCCAGCACCAATTGCCCAGTCTCTATCCTGTTTCTATCTCCTGATAGCCTGTGTTCTTTATTTCAATTCTCCAAGTTTGCTTGTTAATGTTAGTTCATAATAATGAGACCAGTATGGCACATTTTGATCCATGATTTTGTTTAATGCCAAGCTAGGTCCCAGTTGTTACAGAAACACATAGATTACTGTTGCTTTTTTGTTTGCTTTTAAATATATATATTTTAAAAAGCCAGGTATACTTCCATATATACAGGCAGGTTTTCTGAGGAGCAAGTT
Source organism: Tamandua tetradactyla (assembly GCF_023851605.1). Lineage (NCBI taxonomy): Eukaryota > Metazoa > Chordata > Mammalia > Pilosa > Myrmecophagidae > Tamandua > Tamandua tetradactyla. The sequence continues at coordinate 61,393,386 of NC_135334.1, read as the reverse complement.
TACAGGAAGTAGTCTGGGGTGTGCTAGGTAACATGAGGCTGTCCACCATGAGGTGCTGGGTCAAACTGAAGGAAGAAATATTTTAAAGTGTCATCTAACTCCATGATAGCAATCTGGTTCTCACAATGTTAATAATACTTGGGCGCACTGAAGATAGTAACCACATTCCAATCATAACACCAATTGTATCCTTCCATTGCAAGTTGATGAGCACCGAAAAGTAGTGTGAGACCATTGCTTGGTTAAATGTTTCAGAAATGTCTTGTCCAAATGTGTAGCCAGCACCATATGGAGAAATAGCCTACCCACCACCATCACGTGGATCTGACCATAACAAATCACACATTGGGCCCTCATGTAAAATTTCTTGTAAACGATCCAGGGCTCTTATATGATCCGTTGTATCTGTGGATGGAGAGAGGCCACCATGAAGGCAGAATATTTTTCTACTAAAACTGTAGGTGGAAGATAATCAAATAGATCTGTGAAATATTTCCTAACATTGGCATTTCCATACTTTCATAGAGATTCATCGTAAAAGCCATATACTTGGGTAAAGCTTTCATGGCTTCCTCTCAATATCTGGATAACTTTTAATGCCACAGGAAGAGTTACACAGTCTCCTTGGAGTCATAGCCTCTGTCAACATAGTCACCTATGAATAAATGATAGTTTGTGTCTGGTGATTTCCCACCAAATCTAAAGAGTTCCATAAGATTATGGAATTGACCACACAGACAGTAACAGAATGTTGAACCTCTTGCATATTTGATTCTTTTGTTAAACTTTCCTTAGCCCTTTGGCACAGGGTTTGTGCTTGGTTCTCATTAAACTGTTTATACTTGTTCAGCTGCTTGACCATTGGTCTAGCAACTTGGAGAACACCTTGTCTATGTTGACCCACTCCCCTTCTCTGCTGTTCCTCTCCCTGCTACCTGCCCCTGCACCGTTCCCCCCTTCCCTCTCCCCTCTCCTACTGCCCCATTTTAAAATTTTATAAATTTATAAAGTCTACTTTATCAGTTTGTTCTGAGTTATATTTTTGGTAACATTTCTAAGAAATATTTGATACAAGGTCACAAAGATTTTCTTCTGTTTCATTTCAGAAGTTGAATAGTTTTAGGTTTAACCTTTAGGACTATAATCCATTTTGAGTTAATTTTTATATGTGGTGTGAAGTATACATCCAACTACTTTTTTTTTTTTTTGACATATGGATAATTGATTGTTCTAGCACCATTTGTTGAATGGATATCCTTTCTCCACTGCATTGCCTTTGTGAAAAATCAGTTGTCCTTGTACATACGGAATTACTTCTGAGTTCTCTATTCTGTCCATTGATCTAAATGTCTATGTTAACAGCAGTATCATACAGGCAATTTAGTACCATGGGTGTGTATGGAGTTATCCATAATTCCTGGCCTGCTTTTCTTTCTCATTCATGCATGAAAATGCTAGGTGTTTAAGTGGAGTGTTACCGTAGAGATAACTTTGAATCTGGCATAACTCAGGTATTCAGTAAATGATATTTGTTATATTGCAACCTAATAGTAGAGATAGTGAATTCTGTTTTCCTTACAACTAAATGTGTTTATACCATGTCTTTAATTTTCAGTATCTGATGAATGGTAAGGATGTATGTGTATATGTGCATGAAGTTATGCAAGTATGTGAAAGAAACAAGTGTTTAAGGTTTTTATGTTTAGTGAGTAAATTTCCATGTGCTAGAGAGAATATTAAACATCTCAGTTAGCAAAAGTTTAGAAAAATTTGTAAATTACATGCAGTCATAGCAACCACAATGCTGAAACCAAGAATATATTACCGGAAGCTTCAGAGAGATATGGAAAAGAGCAAATGGGCAGAAAGGCCAGATGTTTCCATTATGTTTCAAAGCCATGCTGAGTGCTTTGGTATGAGGAAGGATGAAGATTAAAGGGGTTAGCCCTAAAACTGGAACCAAAATTAGTTCTACAATTGAAATTTGTCCAGCAAAATGTAGGAAATAACAGGTGATCAAGTAGGATGGTTCTGGATTTTCTATTCAGCTCTGTTTGGAGGCAAACCTATATTAAATATTCGTAGATATTGGGTCTCCTTTCCCATGGACATTGCCAATAAAAATGATAGAATCAGTTTTTAATACAAATAGTTATCCTTGGTATCCATTGACTGAGCTTTTCACAGAGCTAGATATACTTCATATTGTCACTAACCTTCAGATACAGTATTGCTCCTTGACTGGTGGGTGGGTTGATGGCATAGTGTACAGAGTATAATTCCTGAAGTTAAGTTTTAATTGGAGTTTCAATTTGAACAGAATTGTGGATCTTGTTAATTACTGATTCTTTCATATAGGTTTGCCCATTTGGCAGCAATAAAGCTATTGGAGGGGCTGCAGAAATATGATACTGATGATGAGAATGAAATTGATGAAAATGATATGAAGTTTTTTATAAGACATGGTGTTGAGGGAAGCACTGATGCCAAGGATGATTTATGTCAGAGTGAGTCGGATAAAACAGAAGCCAGAAGTAAGTGTGCCTCCTCTATTGCAATCTATCCCTTAAGAAATACACATAGCCAGTTTTTACCAAAATTGTAAGTGTACAAAGTACAATTTATAAATATAATATAATTACAAGTGTTCACAGTACAATAATTTGATAACTTTTGGGAACTTAACATATGTGGATTTTAGTACTAGAGGTCATGGAACATATAAAGAAGTATAAGATATGGTCTCTGTCCCTCAAGAGGAAGGGGTAAAGTTAAATGAGGAAAAAGTCAGCTTTTTTTGCAGTGGTTTGCTGCCAGAACACAGGTGTTGTGAAAAACATCACTACATCTTAAGCCAAAATGAGAAAGGAAAAGATTCATATCAACATTGTCATTATTGGACATGTAGATTCAGGCAAGTTCCACTACTACTGGTCACTTGATCTACAATGTGATGGAATCGACAAAAGAACCATCGAAAAATTTGAGAAGGAGGCTGCTGACATGGGAAAGGGGTCCTTCAAGTATGCCTGGGTCTTGGATAAACTAAAAGCTGAATGTGAGCATGATATCACCGTTGATTTCTCCCTGTGGAAATTACAGAACAGCAAGTATTTTGTGACCATCATTGATGCCCCCAGACACAGAGATTATATTAAAAACGTGATTACAGGCACATCTGAGGCTGACAGTGCTGTCCTGATTGTTGCCGCTGGTGTTAGTGAATTCAAAGCTGGTATATTAAAAAATGGGCAAACCCATGAGCATACCCTTTTGGCTTACATACTGGGTGTGAAACAACTAATAGTTTATGTTAACAAGATGAATTCCACTGAGCCACCTTGCAGTCAGAAGAGATAGGAGGAAATTCTTAAGGAAGTCAGCACCTACATTAAGAAAATTGTCTACAATCCTGACATAGTAGCACTTATGCCAGTTTCTGGTTGAGTTGGTGACAACATGCTGGAGCCAAGTGCTAATATACCTTGGTTCAAGGAATGGAAAGTAACCCATAAGGATGGCAATACTAGTGGAACCATGCTGCTTGAAGCTCTGGATTGCATTCTGCCACCTCCTTGTCCAACTGACAAGCCCTTGTGTCTGCCTCTTCAGGGTATTTACAGAATTGTTGGTATTGGTATTGTGCCTGTGGGCTGAGTGGAAACTGGTGTTCTCAAGTCAGACATGGTGGTCACCTTTGCTCTAATCAGTGTTACAACTGACGTAAAGTCTGTTGAAATGCACCATGAAGCTTTGAATGAAGCTCTTCCTGAGGACAGTATGGGCTTCAATTGTCAAGAACATGTCTGTAAAATATGTTAGTTGTGGCAATATGTCTGGAGACAACAAAAATAACTCACTAATCAAATCAGCTGGCTTCACTGCTCAGGTGATTACCTGAACCATCCAGGCCAGATCACTGCTGACTATGCATATATGCTGAATTGTCACACAGTTCACCTTGCTTGCAAGTTTACTGAGCTGAAGGAGGAAATTGATTGCCATTCTGGCAAGAAGCTGGAATATGGCCCCAAATTCCTGAAATCTTGTGATGCTGCCATCGTTGATGTGGTTTCTGGCAAGCCCATGTATGTTGAGAGCTTCTTTGACTATCCTCCTTTGGGTCATTTTGCTGTTCATTATATGAGACAGACAGTTGTTGTGGGTGTCATCAAGGCAGTAGACAAGAAGGTTGCTGGAGCTGGTAAGGTCACCAAATCTGCTCAGAAAGCTAAATGAATATTACATGTAACACCTGCCGCCCTGGTCTTAATCAGTGGTAGAAGAACTGTCTCAGAACTGTTTGTCTCAATTGTCCACTTAAGTGTAATGGTAAAAGACTGGTTAATGATGACAGTGCATTGTAAAACCTTCAGAAGGAAAGGAATGTTTTATGGACCATTTGTTTTCTTGTGGTGGTTTTAAGTTAGTAGTTTATAAAATCAGTACTTTTTAAATGGAAACAACAACCAAAAATCTGTCACAGATTTTTGAGACCCATTAAGACAAAGTTTAATGAGAAAAAAAAATCCTTAGTTAGTTGGAAAATGATTTTTACAGATGATAATGGCAGCAAATATTTATGAGTATGTACTATGGGCCAGAGGGTGTTGTAAGTATTGGTGACAAAGTGAACCTCCCAAAATCTCTGCCCTTCTGTCGAGGAATTTAAATTCTGGTAATGATGGTGGATGAGGGGAGGGCAAGAAGTAATAAGAAAAATAGGTACATAGACAACAAAAGACAGGGTGTCATGGTCAGGTTCATGTGTCAATGTGGCCTGGTGGTGGTGTCTGTTTGTCTGGTTGGGCAAGTGCTGACCTGTCTTTTGCTATGAGGACATTTCAGAGATTAAATCATGCTGGTTGTATCCACAGCTGATTGCTTTTGTAATCAGCCAAGGGGAATGTCTCCTGCAATGAGTGACACTTAATCTAATCACTGGAATGCTTTTAAGGAGAATTCAGAAGGACAGTCTCTCTTCTTGCTTCAACTGGAGAGCCTCTTTTATGGAATTCGTCCAGATGCTTCATTGGAGTTGTTAGCTTCACAGCCTGCCCTATGGATTTTGAACTGTGTGTTCCCACAGTTATGTGAGACACTTTTATTAATTTTATATCTACAAATATTTCCTGCTGATTCTGTTTCTCTAGAGAACCCTAACTAATACAGCTTGGTACCAGGAGTGGTTCTTAAGAAGCAGAATCTTAAAAATGTTTTTGTTATGATTGGTTTTCTATTCTGCAGTCAAAGGCTCTAAGTACTCTGATTCCTGTAATCAGAATGATATTGCTAATCCATGGGGTGAGTAGGCAAAAGAGACAGTCAAAATATCACCATTGAATTCTTCTAATGCTTCGCTTGTAAGAAGCCAGGCTTTGGGGGATAATGTTTTTGACACCTTTATGGAGTTTTGTAGAAATAGGAGTTATAGAGATATTAGCTGGTTGTTGTTAGATATACTGTATACATTAATGAATGAAAGGGATAGGTTTAAGACTTCAAATGAGAAGCTTATGTGTCATCTGATGTAAATATTTCTGAGTATCGTGAAGGAAAATCTTCTTTCTTTCTTTTTTTTTTTTCAGTTTAAACAATGAGAATTTATTAGTTCATGGTTTAGAGGCCAGGAAAGCATCCAAATCTAGGTATCATTAAGGCGATTCTTCACTTCCCCAAACTGTGGTGTTGTGAAGCTGGCAGCCTGCATTCCAGGCCCTTAACTTATCACATGGCGAGGCACCTGCCAGTGTCTCCTGGTCCCTCCCTTCTCATCCACTTTCCATTCACCTTTGACTTCTGGCTGCTTCCTCTGTTTTTTTTTTTTTTTACCCCCTCTGTCCAAATTTCATTCAGCTCATAAAGGGCTCCAGTAATAAAATTAGGACCCATCCTGATTGAGGTGGGCCACACCTTAACTGAAATAGCCCCATCAAAAGGTCCTACTTACAATGGGTTCACACCCAAAGGAATGGATTAGATTTTTTTTTAACATTTTTTTGTAAACCTTAACAGACATGTACAAATGCTCTTGACATACAAACATTCTATACATGGTGTACAATCAATGGCTTATAATTTCATCACATAGTTGTGTATTCATCATCATGATCATTTTTTTTTAACATTTGCAACTCTCCAGCGAAAGAAATGAAAAAGAAAAAAAGTAAAAACTCATACAATACCATACTCCTTATCCCTCCCTTTCGTTGACCACTGGTATTTTAATGTACTTAATTGATTTTAACCTTTGTTCCTCCTATTATTTGTTTATTTTTTATCCGTATTTTTTACTCATCTGTCCATACCATAGATAAAAGGAGCATCAGCCACTAGGTTTCCACAATCACACGGTCATATTGTAAAAGCTAAATCATTATACAATCATCTTCAAGAAACATGTCTAACTGGAACCCAGCTGTACAGTTTCAGGGACTTCGCTCTAGCTACTCCAATACACTGTAAACTAAAAATGGGATATCTATATAATGCATAAGAATAACTTCCTGGATAACCAGGATAACCTTTCTACCTGTGGGTTGTATTACTGTGCAATGGAATTTGGAATCTCTCAGCCACTAACGCTTTAGAAAATCTTATTTCTTGTAGCCATAGATTTGAGAGTTCCGAAAATCAGACTCAGAATCTTATTGTTAGAGTAGCGTCTTTACAACATAAACTGAAATCTCAATCTTGCATGGTGTCTGCCATTAAAGGATTGGAAAGGAGTGGGACCCTGAAAAATGGATGGCGATATATAAATTGATAATGATGTCAGTGGAGAGGTTGAAGCCCTAGGTCATGCTGAGTTTTCTCTAGATAACCCTGTAATAGTCTCCCCTGAGGACACAGCCGCCCCACCTCCGGCCTGCCCTGAGGACACAGCTGCCCCACCTCCAGCCTGCCCTGAGGAGTTGGTCACCCAACTTCTACCTGAAGGGATTAGCGCTAGAGTGATTTCATCCTTTTTCACCAGATGAAACTGTACATGAATGCCCTGAAGCAAATGACTTGGAAGATATTTCTAATTCTTTTCATGATCCACCCCAACTACCCCTCATTTCTTCCAGACCTATAAGTAGACTAAAGTCCGAATAGGCACTAAAAGGTGAGGTACGAAGTACCACCCATGGTATGTTATATGCCAAAAGAACTGTGTGAGTTTTCTAATTTATATGAAAAGAAATCAGGGGAATATGTGTGGCAATGGATTTTAAGGGTGTGGGATAATGATGTGAGGAATAGAAAGCTGCATCAAGCCAGATTTATTGATATGGGCCCACTCAGCAGAGATTCTGCATTTAATATTATAGCTCAAGTGGTTATAAAAGGCATTAACTATTTGGATTGTTGGCTGAAACAAGGATCAAAAGGTGGCTGACATTACCTGAGGTTGAAATGCCAGAACTGCCCTGGTATAATGTAGATGAGGGGATCCAGAGGTTTAGAGAGATTGGAATTTTAGAGTGTATTTATCATGGAAAGCCTGCTCCTACACCCCAGGAATGTATGGAGGATGCACCTTTTACCAGAACTGTGAGAAATAAATTTGTGAGACTAGGGCCATCATCCCTGAAGAGTTCTGTAGTTGCACTTCTGTGTAGGTCAGGAACTACTGTGGGAACTGCTGTCACTGAGATGGAATCCTTATACACGGTGGGGATGTCCAGATCCCGAGTTGGATCTGGACATCAGATGCCAGGTGGCAGCACTTAATCACCAAAGAAAAGGTGGACGTGGCTATCATAGTGGACAGCTGTGCTGGTTTGAAATGATGTATGTACCCTAGAAAAGCCATGTTTTAATCCTAATCCAATTTTGTAAAGGCAGCCATTTCTTCTAATCCCTATTCAGTACTGTATGCTTGAAACTGTAATTAGATCATCTCTCCGGAGATGTGATTTAATCAAGAGTGGTTGTTAAGGTGGATTAGATAGAGGCATGTCTCCACCCATTTGAGTGGGTCTTGATTAGTTTCTGAAGTCCTATAAAAGAGGAAACATTTTGGAGAATGAGAGAGTCAGAGAGAACAGAGCAGAATGACATAGTCTCAAGAAGCAGAGTCCACCAGCCAGCAACCTTTGGAGATGAAGAAGAAAAATGCCTCCTGGGGAACTTTGTGAAACAGTAAGCCAGGAGAGGAAGCTAGCAGATGACTCTGTGTTCGCCGTGTGCTCTTCCAGATGAGAGAGAAACCCTGACAGTAGTGTTCACCATGTGCCTTTCCAGATGAGGGAGAAACTCTGTGTTCTCCATGTGCCCTTCCACTTGAGAGAGAAACCCTGAACTTCATTGACTTTCTTGAACCAAGGTATCTTTCCCTGGGTACCTTTGATTGGACATTCTATTGACTTGTTTTAATTGGGACATTTTCTTGGCCTTAGAACTGTAAACTAGCAACTTGTTAAATTCCCCTTTCTAAAAGCCATTCCATTTCTGGTATATTACATTCCGGCAGCTAGCAAACTAGAACAATCAGTAAAACTATAAGTTGAGAAAATCAGTAACACTGATGGGCCACTAGCAAGACTGACAAAGAAAAAAAGAGACAGGATGCAAATAAACAAAATCAGAAATGAGAAGAGGTGTGTTACCACAGACCCTGAAGAAATAAAAGAAATCATAAGAGGATACTGTGAACAACTATACGCCAACAAACTAGACAATTTAGATGAAATGGACAAATTCCTAGAGACACATAAACAAGCTACACTGACTCAGGAAGAAATAGAAGATCTCAACAAACCAATTATAAGTAAAGAGATTCAGTCAGTCATCAAAAATCTTCCAATAAAGAAAAGTCCAGGGCCAGATGGCTTCACAGGGGAATTTTTTCAAATATTCCATAAAGAACTAACACCAATCCTGCCCCAACTTTTCCAGAAAATTGAGGAAAAAGGAACTCTATCTAACTCATTTTATGAAGCTAGTGTCATTTTAATATTAAAACTAGGTGAAGATGGTATAAGAAAGGAAAACTACAGACCAATCTCCCTAATGAACAAAGATGCAAAAATTCTAAAAAAATTTTTTATTAGCAAATTGAATCCAACAACACATTGAAAGAATTAGACACCCTGACCAAGTGGGGTTTCTATCAGGAATGCAAGGATGGTTCAATACAAGAAAATCAATTAATGTAATACAGGCACATTAACAAATCAAAAGGGAAAAATCACATGATCATCTCGATTGATGCTCAAAAAAGCATTTGACAAAATTCAGCATCCTTTTCTGATATAAATACCCCAAAAGATAGGAATCAATGGTAACTACCTCCTTATGATAAAGGGAATATCTGAAAAACCGATAGCCAGCATCATACTCAATGGAGAGAGACTGAAAACTTCCCCCTAAGATCAGGTAAAAGACAAAGATGCCCACTGTCACCACTATTATTCAACATTGTGCTAGCAGTTCCAGCTAGAGCAATCAGGCAGGATAAAGAAATAAAAGGCATCCAAATTGGAAAGAAAGAAGTAAAACTCTAATTTGCAAATGATAAGAAACTATATTTGGGAGATTCTGAGAAATCTATAGTAAAATTGTTGAGCTAATAAACAAATTCAGCAAGGTAGCGGGAAATAAAATTAATGTGCAAAAGTCAGTAACATTTCTATACACAAGCAAAGAGGAGTGAGCCAAGGAAAAAATTCCATTCAAAATAGCAACTAAAAGAATTGAATACTTAGGAATGGCCTTAACTAGGGAAGAAAAGGACTTGTACACAGGAAACTACACAACATTGCTAAGATAAATCAAAGGAAATCTAAATAGGTGGAAAGATATTCCCTGCGCATGGATAGGAAGGCTAAATATAATTAAGATGTCAATTCTCCCCAAATTGATCTACAGATTCAACACACGACCAGCCAAAATTCCAACAACCTACTTTGAAGATTTGGAAAAGCTAACTACCAAATTCATCTGGAAGGGAAAGAGACCCTGAATAGCTAAAAGCATCCTAAAAAAGAAGAACAAAGTGGGAGGATTAGCACATTCTGACTTTAAAACCTGTTATAAAGCCACAATGGTCCAAACAGTATGGTACCGCCACAAAGAAAGAAGCATTGACCAATGGAACTGAATTTAATCAGTTGCTAGTTTACAGTTCTAAGGCTAAAATAATGTCCCAATCAAGCAAGTCTATAGAAATGTCCAAGCAAAGTTATCCAGCTTGGTTCAAGAAGGCCGATTAAGTTCAGGGTTTCTCTCTCAAGTGAGAAGACACGTGGTGAACACAGTCAGAGTTTCTTATCTGAAAAGGCACATGGCGAACACGGTTAGGGTTCCTCTCTCATCTGGAAGGGCACAGGGCAATCACGGTGTCATCTGCTAGCTTGTCCTGGCTTCCTGTTTCATGAAGCTCCTTGGGAGGCATTTTCCTAATTCATCTCCAAAGGTCACTCACTGGCTGGTGGACTCTCTGTTTTGTGGTGCTGCTCCGAATCTCTTTCATTCTCCAAAGTGTTTCCTCTTTTATAGGACTCCAGAAACTTATCAAGACCCACCCAAATGGGTGGAGAGATGTCATCACCTAATCCAGTTTAACAACCACTCTTTTTTTTTTTTTTTTTACATGGGCAGGCACCGGGAATCGAACCTGGGTCCTCTGGCATGGCAGGCAAGCATTCTTGCCTGTTGAGTCACCGTGGCCCGCCCTTAACAACACTCTTGATTAAATCATATCTCCAGGGAGATGATCTGATTACAGTTTCAAACATACAATACTGAATAAGGATTATTCTGCCTTTACGAAATGGGATTTCAACCAAAACATGGCTTTTCTAGGGGACGTACATCCCTTCAAACCAGCACATTCTACCCTCTGGATGCTAAAAAAGACATGGTTTCCCATATACAAAATACATTAATTTCATAACAATATCAGAAATCCTTAAACCATTTCAGTTACACATGAAATAATACAAAGTTAGAAACGTACAAACTCCTATCAAAGTTAGTTACAGGCATACCTGTTCTAAGGCAAAATTATCCTCTGTCTGTAGACCTATAAAAACTCAAAACAAGTTATTTGCTGCCAACATACAAAGGAGGAACAGCCATAGGATACACATACCCATTTCCATAGGGAGGAAGGAACACAGGAATGTAGGGGTCACAGGACCCAAGCAGTTTTGAAAACCCACAGGGCAAAGCCCATCAGATTTCAAAGTCTGAGAGTCATTCATCTTCACGGCTTTAGAAAGCAGCAGTCCCTCCTTTCCAAGGGCCTACACAGAGGCCTGCCTCTCCAAACGCAACCTTGGGGGACACTGGGGAGACCACCCTTTTCTCAGCTCCACCCTCTCCAAACATTGGGGATGCACCCGGGCTCTCTGCCATCTCCGGGGCACATGCTTAACCCCACCATGTGGTGGCAGCCAGGCTCTCCCCAAACCCCAAGGAATGTGCTTCACCCTCTTCAAGGCCTGAAGCAACATGACTCTTCCACTGCAATGAGGTGAAAGGCCTATCCTGTGCCTTTGGGGCAAACTCACCCTCTTCATGGACTTGGGTGGGTCCACTCTCCTGGCCCGAGGCTTCTTGACTTCAGACCTCAGCCTCCATGGTTTTGCCTCTGAAGTTATTTTTCCTCCAGTGTGTCCCTTCTCTGTCCCTCTCAGTCTCAACTGGCAGTGGTTCTCTTTATAGAGGTCCTGCAACACTCTCCTTGGCTTTCTATGCAGTAGCCCTGGATCATGCCCATCAGACATAAGGAGTTTCCACAAATCCTTCCTAGATAATCCCATGTCCAATTCTGGCTTTCTCTGAAATGGCTGACTGGTACTCCTTTTAGTATTTCTTGTAGGGCCAGTGTCTTGTTGACAAATTCTTTCAGAACTTCTTTGTCTGTGAACACTTTAATCTCTCCCTCAGTTTTGAAGGACAATTTGACTGGACACAGAATTCTTGGCTGCAAGTCTTTCTCTTTCAAGATCTTGAATATATCATACCACTGCCTTCTCTCTTCCAGGGTGCTAGTTGAGTAGTCTGAACTCAGTGTCATTAACTTTCCCTTGCATGTAGTTGAATGTTTTTCTCTTGCCACTTTCAGGATTTTCTGCTTCTCTTCAACATTTGACAGACTGATTAGTATGTGTCTTGGGGAAGGCCTCTTTGGATTTATTCTGTTTGGAGTTCTTTGGGCTTCTTTGACTTGAATATTTATGTCCTTTATGAGGGTTAGGAAGTTTTCCCCCATTATATCCTCACCTACTCTTCCTAGCCCTTTACTCCTCTTTTCTCCTTCTGGGACACCAGTGATTCTTTTATTTGTGTGCTTTGTTGTGTCTATTATTTCCCTGAATTCCCATTTGATTTTTTCCATCTTTTTTGCCGTTTGCAGTTTTGAGTCTTCAGAGTCAATCATCCTGTCCTCTATTTCATTTATTCTTTTTCCGTCTCTTCAAATGTGGTGTTGTATGCCTCTAGTATGTTTTTTATTTGGTCAACAGAGTCTTTAATCTCTGTGATATCAGCTATTTTTCTATATATTCTTTCAAATTCCTCTTTATGCTCTTCTACTGTCTTCTTGATCTCCTTTATGTCATTTTGCTATCCCACTTATTTTATGAAGTAAAGTTGTATGAATATCTTTGATTAGTTATTCCAGCATCTGTGTCTCCTCTGGGGTTTTAATTTGTTCATTAGGTAGGGCTATATCTGTCCCATTGTGTTATGCTTAGTGATCTTCTGTTGTCTTTGTGGCATGTAAATATCTTGATTGATTTACTGTGGGAGTTGATTCTTTCAGTAATCTAAGGCCTTGTGTTTGCAGGATGGTTGTCCAGCAGGTAGCACAACACGGGTTGGGCACTCAGTGTGGTGATTTGTTTTAGGGCAGGTATAGGTGCAGGTTGGGGATGTTACGTTGATGCTCGTGAACATGGACACCCAGCGGCCCAGGAGGACGTAGCTGTGTGGGTGCACTGGTCTGGGGGTGTAACCCTGGTGTGCACTTGTCTAAGGTACAGGGCCCTTTGTGCATATGCATATAGCTGTGGCAGCAGGTCAACATTATGCTTTTGTGGATTGGGGGCAGATGTGACCCAGCTGTGCAGGTCAGCACTTTCTCAGGGCTGGGAAGTGTGGCTGTGGGCCATGCACATGTGCGGTTCTAGGATTGTTGTAAAATGCTGTTCCCAGAGCTGAATAACGTGATTGGGAACCCAGGAGCATGCATCTGGAAGTGCTGTAAACAGATGCACAGAGGTCAGGTGGGGTGGAGTGAGGCTGTGTGACACTATGGGTGGTGGTTGGAGGCAGGGGTAACCTAGGTATGTAAGTTAGTGCCTGTAGCCTTTATGCACTGGTAATACCTACAGGGAACAGGGAGGGGGAGGTAGTGCTCAGGAGGTGAGCAGGAGAATTGGATTGGGCTGTACTTGGGGTGGGGGTTTGGGGCAGGTTCGTGCACTGGGAGCTTGTAGGATGGGGGTGCCTGGAGCATGGGGAATGGGAGTGGGTGACAGGGTTCGGGTGCATGGGGTAAGTTGCTGGTCACAGGGCTATGCTGGTGAGGATAGCGCACCCAAGGAATGCGGCCTGGCTTACTTCCTAGTCCTGGGCTCCTGTCCGTGCACTCCCGTGGGCCCCACAGATCTGCATCTCCATGCCGGGCTCCAGCTTTCTGCCTCTCAGTTCCTTGGCCTCTGCAACCAGGGCTGCCACATGTGGTGCAGAAGGCTCTCCCAGGTCAGCTACACTCCTGAATCGCCACCTAATTCACCCTTCTGTCCCTTCTCTGACTTTCCCATGGAGTAAGGTTAAGCTTGAGCTAGTCTATTCAGCCATCTTCCTGGTAGTTCTCTTATAGTATCTTTATTTGGCTTTGGTATAAGGGTGTTGTTGGCTTCCTAGAATGAGTTAGGCAATTTCCCCTCTTCTGCAATTTTCTGGAAGAATTTGAGCGGAATGGTATTAATTATTCTTGGAGTGCTTAATAAGTTTCCCTGTGAAATGATCTGGTCCAAGGCTTTTCTTTTGAACTATCTTTTTTTTTTGCATGGGCTGGTACTGGCAATTGAACCTGGGTCTCCGGCATGGCAGACAGGAACTCTGCCACTGCACCACCATTGCCCGTATCTGGGCTTTTCTTTTTCAGGAGGTTTTTGATGACTGTTTTAATCTCTTTACTTGTGATTGGTTTGTTCAGATCATCTCTTTCTTCTGGAGTCAGTGTGAGTGTTTGTGTGTTTCTGGAAAATTGTCCATTTCATTTAACTTATCTAATTTGTGGGCATAGTATCCTCTTGTGATCTTTTATTTCTGTTGGATCAGTAATACTATTCCCCCTCCTATTTCTCATTTATTTATTTGCATCTTCTTATTTTTGTTGTCAGTCTAGCTAAGGGTTTGTCAATTTTGCTGATCGCCTCAGAGAAGCAACTTTTGATTTAATTGATTCTGTGTTTTTTTCCTACTCAATTTCAGTCATTTGTGCTTTCATCTTTGTTTTATCTATCTTTCTTCTTGCTTTGGGGTTAGTTTGCTCTTCTTTCACTACCTCAGATATTTAGTTAGGTCTTTGATTTTGTCTCTTTCTTCCTTTTTAATGTAGGTTTTTAGGTTATAAATTTCCTTTTCAATACTCCCTTTGCTTCGTTCCATAAATTTTGATATATTTTGCTGTTGTTTTCATCTTCTTGAGATATATACTTATTTCTCTTGCAGTTTCTTCTTTCATCCACTGATTGTTTAAGAACGTGTTCTTTACTTATTTCTAATGCTATTTTTGTCCTGGGTATGGACAGATGAGTAAAAATAAAAATGGGGATATAAAAGTGAATAATAATGAGGGAGATAAAGGGTAAAAAGTTGGGTAAATTGAAATACTGTTCAATAAGAGAGAGGGGTAAGGGATACAGGATGTATGCACTTTTTTTTCTTTTTATTTCTTTTAATGGAGTGATGCAAATGTTCTAAAAATGATCATGATGGGGAATGCACAACTACATGATGATATTGTGAGCCATTGTTTGTATAATATTGTACTGTATATGCGTGAAGATTTCTCAATAAAATTATGTTTAAAAAAGAGTGTATTGAACATTTAACTTCCATAAATTTTTGCATTTTCCAGTACTCCTCCCTGTTGTTGACCTCCAGCTTCATTCCATTATGATCCAAACAAGTGCTTTGTATAATTTTTATCTTTTTAAATTTATTGAAAAAACTCATACATCCTGTACCTCTAACCCAGTCTACCCAATTTATTTTACCCCTTATCCACCCTATTATTTATTTATTTTTATCCATATGTTTTTATTCATCTGTTCATACCCAGGATAAAAGGAGCATCAGAAACAAGGTTTTCACAATCATATAGTCACATTAAAACAGTTATATCTTTATACATTCATCTTCAAGAATCAAGGCTATTGGAACACAGCTCAGTAGTTTATGTACTTCTCTCTAGTCACTCCAATACACCATAAACTAAAAAGGTTAATCTATATAATGCATAAGAATAATTTCCAGGGTAACTTCTTGACTCAGTTTGAAATCTTTCAGTCACTGAAATTTCATTTTGTCTCATTTCTCTCTTCCCCCTTTTGGTCAAGAAGGCTTTCTCAATCCCATGATGCCAGGTCCTGGCTCTTCCTACGAGTTCTGTCCCACATTACCAGGGAGATTTTACACCCCTGGGAGTCATGTGCCTTGTAGGGAGGAGGGTGGTGAGTTCACCTGCTGAGTTGGCTGAGAGAGAGAGAGGCTGCATCTGAGCAACAAAAGAGGGTCTCTTGGGGGTGACTCTTAGCATAATTTTAAGTAAGTTTAGCCTATCCTTTGCTAAATAAGTTCCATAAGGGTGAACCCCACAGTTGAGGGCTTAGCCTATTGATTTGGTTGTCCCCACTGCTTGTAAGAATATCAGGGGAATTCTTCACATGGGGAAGTTAATATTTCCTCCTTTCTCCCCATTCCCCCAACGGGTCTTTGCAAACACTATTCACTGCCTAAATTACTCTGGGATATGTCAGTGTATCACACTAACCTGGACAGTCCAACAAAATTTCATGCCCCATTCAAGATTCCATGTGCTTATGGTGTTCAACTAAACTGACCATGCAAGTTAAATTAGATACAGTGCTACCCAAAATATGAATTTTGCACCAAATAAACATCTCTCTCCTTGGTGTCACATAGAAGGTGAAGTTTTAAAATGTGGACGATATCATCCTTTACCCTGTATTCTGATCTACCTTAGTCCTATCCAGATCAGCTCCCTTCATAGCTCTAGTTGAAGTCTGATCCCTTTTTCAGCTTTTTAAACCATTCCTGTATGGGATACTGCTGACTTTCATAGCTTTAGAGCTTTAACTCTGAGTCTCAGTTGTCAAATAAATATCCGAAGCTTCTGGGAACAGCCAGGTTATATACAAGCAGCTCAGTATCTCAAAATTTAGAAATAACAGTTACAACTCCTGAGTATATGTGATTGCTGCAAGAGCTTACAATTTAGGACCCTTTACAATAGGTCCCAACCTGATAACCCATGCTCTTGACTTCAATTCACTGAGTTTTTATGTTATAGGTATTTAGTTCATATGAGTGAGGCATGATAATATTTATCTTTTTTGTTTCTGACATTTCATTTAACAACACAGTCCTTAAGGTTCATTCACCTAGCTGCATGCCTCACAACTTCATTCCTTCTTGTGGCCACTCAATCATCCTTGAGCTAATCTTGACTATTCCTTGTTTTTACCTCTGAGGACCCCTTAGATGAGTTCTTTTAAAATATAGTCTTGCATATTAAAGAAATTCTTATACAAGCTAAAGAGCCACAGTTCTTTCAGACTTTATTCATGCGATTTGTTTTTTTATTCCTTCTACCATCTTGCCTGCTAGTAGTTATGGTGATTTGCAACCCGTTTGCCCATTAGAATTGTAAGAGGAGTTTTACAAAATACAGATAGGTGAACTTGTAGGTCTGGGGTGGGCACCCCAGTTGATTCTATGAATAGTCTGAGTTGGAAACTGCAGCCCTAACCTATTGTTAGATAAATCAAAGTGGTAAGTATCACAGAAAAGAAGCTGTGATTTACTAAACTGGCCGCATAGAGCAGGCTTTCTCAACTTATATACTACTGACATTTTGGATCAGATATTTCTGTTTTGTGGGGACTGTCTTGTGCATTATGGGATGTTTAATAGCATTCCTAGCCTCTACCTACTAAATGCCGGTAGCACACATCTCTCCCCATCCTCCCAGTTGTCACAAGGAAAATGTCTACAAATATTGGCCAGTGCCCCCTGGGGGAGATCACCCCAGGTTGAGAACCACTGCCATAAAATATGGAATAATCAGAATTTTGATAATTGGAGACTAGCTAAAAGCAGCTCCCAACATGCTTCCTTCTCAGTATCCTCTTGCATAGATATTAAAAGTAACTAATCACAAAATTTAGGGGGTATTAATTCTGCTTTATTTTAAATAATTCAAGCATATTTCAGTTTTTCTAATTTTTGGACATGCAGTAGATTATACATGGTCCTGTAATATACCACTAATCCTAAAACACTACTAGTCCTCTTTAAAACTTCTTATTCATAGTATTAATAGTCATTACAATGTGATAAAATTTTCAATTAAAAGGGAAGAATCCTCTATTTAAGTATCATCCCATTACTGTTTATCCCACATTCTGTTACTGGTATTTCTCCTTCTGTGCATGTGTCCCTCTTCCCTAACCTCCTTCCCAAAATGTACAGTTTCTGACTTTGAAGGAATAATATGCCTCTGTAGACTAGCACCATGTGAGCACATGAGCCTTTAGCTCTCTAAACTAGGTTCCTGTTCAACTCTGTCTTGCAGTGAGAGCTTATAAGAAAATTGTAGAATTGAGGCACCTCCTGGAAATTGCTGAGAGCAACTATAAGCACTTGGGAGGGATAACAGATGAAGATCTCAAGCAGAAGAAAGAGCAACTTGAATCTGAAAAGTAATGTCCTCAAAACTTTAATGGTTTGTTTTGTTTTGTTTTGTTTTTAGGGGAGAGTGTGAACTCTGTAAATGCCATGAGAGAGTTTGTTGACTAGCAACTCATCCTTACATTCCTTTCAAAGGGTATTATGTTCTCTCTTGTTTTTTTCCTAAGCCCTCAGATTGAGGAGTTAAGATGTTTTTGAGACCACAGCTACTTTGTGCTTCTCCCCAACATGGGGAACATCTACATCAGATTAGATTGCTTACTTACGGATCTGAGACCCAATAATAAAGGAATCTGTGTTCCTTTTTTTAAGTATACCTAACAGAAAATGCTCTGGGGTCCAGGCACAGAGAACAGTTGTATAACTGCCCTTACCTTTCAACTCCTGTATCCTAATTTGGCTCTCTGCATCTTTGGTACCATTTTCCTTAATTAATTAATGGTTGCTGGAATAGAGGATGCCTAGTGCTTCCTTCCTCCCACTGCCTATCAGTCTGTTTCCCAATATGCTTTTCAGTGTTGAGTGGGAACAGAGGAAGACATGACAGGAGACTTGTGGTTTAATCAAAACATGGATCTGTAAGGAGCACTGCACATATATTTTCTTCCCCATTTTCTGCTTTCCTTGTCCTTTTCTTTGGTTATACCTCTTTGCCTCAAGCTCTTAAAATCTGGTTTCTTTCCTCCAACCCTTTCTGAATTTACCCTCAAAAAGAGGTTTGGTAAACATATTTAGATGTTTAACATCTTAAGTCTAAATCCTAGATAAGGACTGATGTGTTGTCCTTCAGTGGATATTTGGAAATTTGAACAGGAGATAAAGCATTAAGCAGAAATCTTTTATCTCTTAATGGGATTTGGAACACTAAAAAGTTGAGGTAGACTTTTTTTTTTTTTTAGTGAGTAGATCCTCTTTGTATCTCATAAATCAAATTGTATAGGTAGCTAGCTACCCACTGCCTCTGTTTGCTTAAAGTGTTTGGAGATGTAGAATATTTTCAGTATTGACCTTTGCCTAAAATGCCCACCTGAAAGTTCTCAGATCCATTGTAATATAGAAAAGTGCTTCATGGTACAACAGTTATATCCTAGGTAAGGCCCTTACAGACATTAATTTGTGTAATTTTCACAACTCTATGAGGTATTATTATTCTCACTGTGCAGATTAGAAACCAAAGCATAGAGAGGTTAAGTAAATTGCCTGAAGTCACAGTAGTGAAGGGGATGGAGCCTGCATTTGAGCCTGAGTCTATGTGACTCCAGCCTTCTGTTTAAGCTCTTATAAGATTTTAATAGTCTTTAACACTGACGGTTACAGAATAGCCTATCATTGTGAAGTGGCAATACTATTGATGTAAGTGATTTCTGAAAATAAATGGTTTTTTTTATTTTTAATTTTAAAGTTTGATTTAGCCTTTGTGCAATAGCATAGCTTTATTTCAGCTGAAACTCAAGTATTTCTTCTAAATTGTACCCTGAGTAACCTTTAAATCTTCTCTAGCGTTTGTTCTCCATTTTGTTTTGAGTGCATTTTAAGACATTTTCCTTTTGGGGGCAAAACCGATCTTAGATCTGGTTGTAAAGAAAATTTTGATAAGTATTGGTTTGAGGGATGTCCCTTGATTTTGTTTCATTAGTTAAATCAAACTCACAGTACAATAAAACATAGTTGTATTACTCTGTTCTGAGGATGATTTTTCTTTATATGCTGAATTTCTAGGCTTCCACAATTGATACTTCTCTTTTCTACCCCCAACCTTAACCCATTTTCTTCTGTACCAGAGTTACCACTGTACTTTTAGATTGTCCTTCTTGGGACCTGGCCCTCAACTCAGCATATCTTGGGAAGTCTATTTCTCTTATCATCTAGCTATACATAGTAAAAACAGCAACATAACTCCCCCCACCCAAAAAACCCACATACAAACTATGATTCAAATCATAACATCTGTTATCTACATTTTTTTTTAGCAGCCTGCTAACAGGTTTCCAGCTTCCTGTCCTGGCCTTCGTACCCTGTCCTCATACCTTGCAATCTACTCTCATCTCAATACAGCACCTAGAGTAATAATGTTAGAACTTAAGTCACATCAGGCTATTTGTGCAAACCTCCACTGGTTTCCCATTTCGTTCAGAATAAAAGCTAAAGTCTTAACTATGACTTAAATGGCCCTACTTATTCTGGCCCTTTGGTATCTCTCCCCTTTTTTCTCCCTTTCATTCTCAAAACTACTCCAGCCATATGGGCTGCTAGTTATCTTCCTACCCACCAGGCATACTTCTGCCTTAGGGCCTTTGCATTTGCTATTTCCTCTGTTCAGAATGCTTTTTTCCCTTATGTTTCTTTTTCCTTTTCCTACAGAACTCTGCTCAGAAGCTCCCTTCTCATGAAGGCCTTCCCTGGCCACTGATTATTGTTAAACCCCAATTCTGCAACATTTTATATCCTTCTTTCTGGGTTTATTTTTTCCTCCCCTTAGCACTTACCAACTGCTAGCATACCATATACTTATTTATTATTTATTTATTTTGCTTATTGTCTCTGTCTTCTTCCACGACTAATGTCAACTCCTTGAGGACAGATTTTGGTCTGTTTTGTTCACTACTGTACCCCAATGTCTAGGCCATTGCTGGCCTGTGCTTGGCACTCAATACATTTTGTTGAATAAATGATTTATTTGTTTAATTTGCCTTAAATATAATGCATGGAGGCTTTTCACTATTACCAAAAATAATTGCTAGTTGATATTGGAGATTGATTGAAAAAAAATTATTTTGACAGGACCATCAAAGAACTGCATGAACAGCTGGAGTATGAAAGACTGCGTAGAGAAAAATTAGAATGCCAGCTGGATGAGTATCGAGCAGAGGTGGATCAACTCAGGGGGGCACTGCAGAAGATTCAGGTCCCCAACTTGATGACTTTGGTTAGTGTCCTTCTTAACACATTTATCTTTTTTGAAAAGTAATATAGAAGAGTACAAGCTGTGGCCTAGACTATTTAGGTTTGAATTCTGGCTATAATTCTTTGTGGCTTGAGCATGTCATTTAACCTCCCTATGCTTCAATTGTAAATTGGAGATAATAATAATTTATATTTTCCAGAGCTGCTATTAGGATTAAAAGTGTGTGTTTTCTAGCCAGGGCTAGAACAGTCTTGTGCAGTTTTAATATTCTTATTATTGTGCCATATAAGGAGAAAATATTTTTTACAATTAATCAGTAAGAATTTTGAAAACAGCTAGAGAGTATGTATATTTTAATATTCTAAATTATCAGTAAAAAGACTTTGAATAGAGTCCATTTCAAAAAGCTTTAGCTCTTCCAGCAAACAGTTTTTAAGAGAGTAGAAAAGTGAGGAAGTTGAAAGAGTAGCAGTTGTCAGAGCATCCTTTGCTTAGATTACTAATGAGATGAATAAAAACTGCCATTTGTGTTGTACTTTACAAAGTTCTTTCACATTTTATTGCATGCCATTTGATCTGCCGCCATTTAACATATGAGGACTCCGAGGCTCAGAGAAAAATTCACACAGCTGGTCATGGTAGAATCAGTATTCAATCTCTAGTTTTTTGACTCCAGAGCCTTAACTGTTTTCACCATTCCCTGCTGAAATTATGAGTCTGGAATTCAGAATTTAACTCTGGAATACAAAAAATACTTAAAGTCACAAAAAGTACAAATGGATAGAAAGAATCTTTTGTATAAGAGAAAATAAGCAATATTGAAGCCTCTCAAGGCTGGTAACATTTGCTTATTTGTAAAAGTTGAGTAAAACCTAAAGCAGAACAGCAAAGAATGTTAGGCCCAAAGTACAGGGCTCTTGAATCAGCTTTCTTGAAAACTTGCACGTTGCTAGTAGAGGGTCAAGTTTGAGGGATGCTGAACTGTGGAGTGTGAAATCAGACCTAAGCCTGGGTGCAGATGCTTCTAAGCAAGAAAAGAGAATTTTTAAATAGGTAAAAGACAAATAATTTCCAGGGAGACAGACAGTTTGGAACACCTCAAAAGAAGGTTTGCAGCTTAGGTGACTCCCCAAAGACTGTCCTATTTAGGTAGCAAATTATATATTTCTCCTTTTCAGGTGAACATTGAGAGTCAGCAGAATTCCTGCCACAAGGTGGGGTGGTCATAGATTTGGAGTGTAATTCTGTAGTTGGTAGATAGTGTTGTTCTTTAGTATTGTACACAACATCATGTGGGACTGCACAGGCTGCCCCTCTGAACCTAGTTTCCTAGAAGGCTGCAAGAAGCACAAGAAGAATGTACAAAAATGAAAAGAAGGGATTCATTGTTATAATTCATCATATCCCTTGAAAAATTAAACACTGGCAAGATACCAAAACCTAGAGAAACTGAGAAAGTCTACATATGGGAACAGAAATGCAGATACATGTTTGTATATTAGAATTTTGTCTAGTGTTATGTACCAAACTGTTAACAGTAGCATCCTCTGGAGAATGGAACTTAGTGTAAGGAGGAATATCTGCCTTGCTTTTAACATTTTACAAGTACACACATTATTTTAATAATTTTAAGTATCTTTTTAAAGAGGTTAATGGATAGTTTGTATAAAATAAAAAGGAAGGCTATTATATATAATATATAAGGCTAACGATGTAACAGATAACAGGGTCCAGTGAATGGTTTTGAGCAAAATATGAAATAATTCTAGGAAGATTGACATCAGGATGCAGGAGAAGATGAGAGACTGTAGTCAGAGGGCCTCCAGGAAATTTTTATTATGGATCAGACTTGTGGTGATACGGACCTGAACAGAATTAATTCATCTATGATGCTAAAGAAAATAACTTCCCAATGAAAGGAAATAAAATGGAATGTACCTGAATCCCTGCACTGTGTCAAGATGAGCTGTCCACAAAGACACAAAGGCACATCATAGCCATCTCCACTTGCAGAAGGGAGAGAGGGTCAGTGCTTCTTTCATGCACTGTCTGCTTGTTCTACTGAGACCAGAGGCTCCGAAATACACGTACTGCTTGGGGTTTCGCCTTCATTTTCACTCTTTTTATTCTCACCTGCTTGCTTTTTGTATCTGTTTCTCAGATCAGTTTCTTTTGAGCTTGCTTCTTCCATTTCAACTTTTTGTGACTTTAAGCTTTTTTTTTTCTGTATTCCAGTGTTAGATTCTGAATTCCAGATTCATATATCCAGCAGGGAATGGTGAAAATAGCCAAGACTCTGTAGTCAAAAGACTAGAAATTGAATATTGATTCCACCATTATCAGCTGTGTGAATTGAGACAGGTTACTTAACATCTCTGAGCCTCAGATTCTTCTTTTTTTGTTTTGTTAAGAAGAGTCTGTTCTAGTAATCAACTGTAGGTTCTCCAGAAGATGGAGTCTTTCTCTTATTAGTTTCATAGGCTGTCTAGAACTTCATGAAACTGTGTGGAATTAAAAAAAATAATAATTCCTTATACCCAAGGAATAATTTATAGAAATATAATCTGTATCAACAGTTTCATATCTAGAATACTCTCTTCAGCAAGCCTGTAAATTTTTTCAGAACAGAGACTACGGGTTACATTTGAAATATATACATTTTCACACAGGATTGTTTCTAATAGATTGCATTTACATTTAGAATTGCTTTTGGTGGGCTAAGCATCATGATTTGTAATATTTGGTATCTCAGTATATAGTTTTCCTGAGTTTAAGAGAAAACACATTAGAAATGTACTCCTTGCTATATGTTATGATAAGAAGCTTAACAAAATTAGTAGTGTTTGTAAATATGTTCCCCAAATGCAGAAAAATAGGATTTGAAAAGTCTTGAACCTTCAGACAGCACTTGCTGGGGGCTTGTAAAGTGCCAAGCACATGTTTTCTTTTGAAACAATTCTGTGGTAAGACTTGGTTTGCTAGAACAAGTTACATAACTGATGTTAGTAGAGCTTTGATATGTAACCATGATTTCTAGGATATTTGTAACCTTCAAAACTTCCTAGGAGTTAGCAAAAAAAAAAAAGGCAAAGAAAAATCAATACTGTGTCACTAATTATTATTATTTTTTTATTAAAAAATTTTTTTAAACATAACATACAAGCACGAACATTCTTACCATATGATCATTTCATTCCTGGTATATAATCAGTAACTCACAATATCATCACATAGTTGTAAATTCATCACCGTGATCATTTCTTAGAACATTTGCATCAATTCAGAAAAAGAAATAAAAAGAAAAAAACTCATGCATACCATACCCCTTACCTCTTCCTCTCATTGATTGCTGGTATTTCCATCTACCGAATGTTTTAGCCTTTGTTTCCCCTATTTTTTTCTATACCCCTTCCCACTCTCTTTCATTGACCACTAGCATTTCAATCTACTACATTTATTTTAACATTTGTTCCCCCTATTATTTATTTATTTTTAATCCGCCAGAATAACCTCTTGACTCTGTTTGAAATCTCTCAGCCATTGATACTTTATTTTGTCTCATTTCTCTCTTCCCCCTTTTGGTCGAGAAGGTTTTCTCAATCCCTTTATGCTGAGTCCCAGCTCATTCTAGGATTCCTGTCTCACATTGCCAGGAAGGTTTATAGCCCTGGGAATCATGTTCCACGTAGAGAGGGGGAGCGCAGTGAGTTTGCTTGTTGTGCTGGCTGAGAAAGGCCACATCTGAGCAACAAAAGAGGTTCTCTGGGGGTGACTCTTAGGCCTAATTTTAAGTAGGCTTACCCTATCCTTTGCGGGGATAAGTTTCATATGAACAAATCCAAGATTGAGGGCTTGGCGTATTCCTTTGGTTGTCCCCACTGCTTGTGAGAATATCAGGAATTCTCCACATGGGGAAGTTGAATTTTCCCTCTTCCTCGCCATTCCCCCAAGGAGACTTTGCAAATACTTTTTTTATTCACTGTTCAAATCACTGTGTGATATATCGAGGCATCATTCTGGACAAACCTACAAAATCTCATGCCCTACTCAAGTTCCATGTACTTATGGTGTTCAATTAAACTGTCCACATAAGTTACATTAGGAAATGCACTAGTCAAATTATAAATTTTGTACCAAATAAACATTTTTGTTTTAGTCTCACACATAAGTTAAAATTTTAAAATATGATTTACCATCTGTTTTCAACACCCTGCAATATTGACATTCCTTTGTTCTTTCTCATACAAAAACATTTTTTAATTTGTGCATTTGGTCACTATCATTGGCACCCTAGGCATTCTGAGATTATGCATCTTAGTCGATTTTATCGTCTCTTTCTTTCTGATTTTATTTGTGCCTCTGTTCCTCCTCCCTCTACCATTCTCACATTCAGCTTCATTCAGTGTACTAACATTATTGTATTACAGTTAGGTAGTGTTGTGCTATCCATCTCTGAATTTTTACAATCAGTCCTGTTGCACAATCTGCAACCCTTCAGCTCCAATTACCCAATATCTACCCTATTTCTATCTCCTGATGGTCTCTGTTCTTAGCTGAAATTCTCCAAGTTCATTCACTAATGTTAGTTCATATCAGTGAGACCATACAGTATTTGTCCTTTTGTTTCTGGCTAATCTCACTCAGAATAATGTCCTCAAGGTCCATCCATGTTGTTACATACTTCATAGCTTTCTGTCTTACAGCTGCATAATATTCCATCATATGTATATACCACAGCTTGTTTAGCCACTCATCTATTGATGGACATTTGGGCTGTTTCCATCTCTTGGCAATTGTAAATAATGCTGCTATAAACATTGGTGTGCAAATGTCCATTTGTGTCCTTGCCCTCATGTCCTCTGAGTAGATACCTAGCAATGGTATTGCCGGATCATATGGCAATTGTATAGTTAACTTCCTGAGAAACTGCAGGTACACAGCGGTTGTACCATTTTACACTCCCACCAACAGTGGATAAGTGTGTCTCTTTCTCCACATCCTCTCTAGCATTTGTCATTTTCTGTTTTATTGATGATAGCCATTCTGGTGAGTGTAAGATATCTCATTGTAGTTTTGATTTGCATTTCCGTAATAGCCAGGAAAGTTGAGCATCTTTTCATGTGCCTTTTGGCCGTTTGTATTTCTTCTTCTGAGAAGTGTCTGTTCATGTCTTTTGCCTATTTTGTAATTGGGTTGTTTGCCTTTTTGTTGTTGAGTTGAACAATCTCTTTACATATTCTGAACACTACACTTTTATCTGATTTGTCGTTTCCAAATATTGTCTCCCATTGTGTAGGCTGTCTTTTTACTTTCTTACCAAAGTTCTTTGATGCACAAAAGTGTTTAATTTTAGGAGTTCTCATTTCTTTCTTTCTTTCTTTAATGTTTGTGCTTTGGGTGTGAGATCTAGGAAACTGCCTCCTATTGTAGGATTTATAAGATATTTCCCTACATTTTCTTCTAGAAGTTTTATGGTCTTAGATCTAATGTTTAGGTCTTTGATCCATTTTGAGCTAGTTTTGTGTGAGATATGGATCCTCTTTCATTCTTTTGCATGTGAATATCCTTTCCTCTAAGTACCATTTATTGAAGAGGCTGTTCTGTTCCAGGTGAATTGGCTTGACTGCCTTATCAAGGGTCAATTGTCCATAGATGAAAGGGTCTACATCTGAGCAATCTATTTAATTCCATTGGTCAGTATATCTATCTTTATGCCAGTACCATGCTGTTTTGATCATCCTAGCTTTGTAATATGCCTTAAAGTCAGGTAGTGTGAGACCTCTGACTTCATTTTACTTTCTCAGGATATTCTTACTATTCAGGGCACTCTTCTCTTCCATATAAATTTAGTTATTGGTTTTTCTATTTCTGAAAAGTAAGTTTTTGGGATTTTAATTGTTATTGCATTGAATCTGTAAATCAATTTAGGTACAATTGACATCTTAACCATATTTAGTCTTCCAATCTATGGACATGGTATGCCTTTCCCTTTATTTAGATCTTCTGTGGTTTCTTTTAGCAATTTCTTGTAGTTTTCTTTGTATAGGTCTTTTGTATCCTTGGTTAAATTTGCTGCAACCAGCATGGCTCAGTGTTGGGACTGAAGGGAGGCAATGGGGAATTCAGAAAGAAAGACAAAAGACAAAGATGTAATTAAAGCTGGGAGCAGGTGGGACTCTGAGCTCTAATGGAGACTCAAAGACCCAAAGATGTTCAGTGCTGTTTATTTTATAGGGCTGTGTGTAAAGAAAGTAACAAATGTGTAACTATAGAATGGTGAAAGCAGAAGCACAGGCTGAACTGTCTGCTTCCTTGTGTCCAGATGAGTCAAAAGTTACACATGTTTCCCAAGGCCTCCTACCTCCCCAGACTCAAGCAGCTTTGCAACGCGTTAGTCTTTTCAGGACATCAGATGTCTATTCCCACAGAGACAGCTTTGCTTTATCTCTGCAGCGAGCATGTGGCCTCTGTCTCATCCCTTCGGGACAAAATTTATTTCTAAATATTTTATTCTTTTTGTTGCAATTGTAAATGGAATGTTTTCCTTGATTTCCCCCTCAGATTATTCATTGATAGTGTGTAGAAACACTGTAGATTTTTGAGGGTTGATCTTGTAACCTGCCACTTTGCTGTACTCATTTATTAGCTCTAGTAGTTTTGCTGTGGATTTTTCAGGGTTTTCAATATACAGTATCATATCATCTGCAAACAGTGAGAGTTTTACTTCTTCCTTTCCAATTTTGATGCCTTGTATTTCTTTTTCTTGTCTAATTGCTCTGGCTAGAACTTCGAAGACAGTGTTGAATAACAATGTAGTGGACATCCCTTGTCTTGCTGCTGATCTGAGGGGGAAAGCTTTCAGTTTTTCTCAATTGAGGTTGATGTTACCTGTGGGTTTTTCATGTATGTATTCCCTTTATCATGTTGAGGAAGTTCCCTTCTATTCTTATCCTTTGAAGTATTTTCAGTGAGAACAGATGTTGAATTTTGTCAAATGCCTTTTCTGCATCAATAGAGATGACAGTGTGGTTTTTCTGCTTTGATTTGTTGAAATGGTGTTCTACATTAATTGATTTTCTTATGTTGAACCATCCTTTTATACCTGGGATGAATCCTACTTGGTCATGGTGTATAATTATTTTAATGTGGTGCTGGATTCAATTTGCAAGAATTTTGTTAAGGATTTTTGCATCTATATTCATTAGAAAGATTGGTCTGTAGTTTTCTTTTCTTGTAATATATTTGGTATGAGGGTTATGTTGGCTTCTTAAAATGAGTTAGGTAGCCTTCCCTCCTCTTCAAATTTTTGAAAAGTTTGAGCAGGATTGGTACTAATTTGTTCTTGAGTGTTTGGTAGAATTCACATGTGAAGCCATCTGGTCCTGGACTTTTCTTTTTGAGGAGCTTCTTAATGACTAATTCAGTTTTTTTACTTGTGACTGGTTTATTGAGGTCATCTATTTCTTCTCGAGTTAATGTTGGTTGTTCATGCCTTTCTAGGAAGTTGTCCATTTCATCTACATTTGTGTAGTTTATTAGTATAAAATTGTTCATAGTATCCTTTCGTTACCTCCTTTATTTCTGCAGAATCAGTGGTTATGTCTCCTCTTCCATTTCTGAGTTTATTTATTTGCATCCTCTCTCTTCTTTTTGTCAACCTCACTAAGGGTCTATCGATCTTATTGATTTTCTCATAGAACCAACTTCTGGTTTTATTGATTTTTCTCGATTGTTTTCATGTTCTCAATTTCATTTATTTCTGCTCTAATCTTTGTTATTTCTTTCCTTTTGCTTGCTTTAGGGTTAGTTTGGTGTTCCTTCTTTAGTTCTTCCAAGTGGACAGTTAATTCCTCCAGTTTTGCTCTTTCTTCTTTTTTGATATAGGCATTTAGGACAATAAATCTCCCTGTTGGCACTGCCTTTGCTGTATCCCATAAATTTTGATATGTTGTGTTTACATTTTCATTTGCCTTGAGATATTTACTGATTTCTCTTGTAATTTCTTCCTTGACCCACTGGTTGTTTAAAAGTGTGTTTTTGAACCTCCACATATTTTTGAATTTTCTGGACCTCTGCCTATTATTGATTTCCAGCTTCATTCCTTCATGACCTCAGAAAGTGTTTTGTATGATTTCAATCTTTTAAGATTTATTGAGACTTGCTTTGTGACCCGCATATGGTCTATCCTTGAGAATGATCCCTGAGCACTTGAGAAAAAGGTCTATCCTGCTTTTGTGGGGTGTAATGTTCTATAAATGTCTGTTACGTCTAGCTCATTTATTGTATTATTCAAATTCTCTGTTTCTTTATTGATCCTCTGTCTAGATGTTCTGTTCATTGATGACAGCAGGGAATTGAAGTCTTCAACTATTAATGGTAGATGTGTCACCCAGAACACATGTATTCATGTACTTCATGTTGTCATTCAATTTCCTGAGTCCCTGCTCATATTTTTCCATTCTTTTCCCTGTATTTTCTTTTGCTTATCAGATTTTAGATATCCTGTCCTCTAGTTCACTAATCCTATCTTCTGCCTGTTGAAATCTAACATTGTAGGTTTCCATTTTTTTTTCATTTCTTCTACTGTGCTTTCATTCCCATAAGTTTTGTGATTTGTTTTTTCAGACTTTCAATTTCTTCTTTTTATTCGTTCTTTGCTTTCTTTATAGCCTCTCTCAATTCATTGATTTGATTTTTGATGAGGTTTTCCATGTCTGTTTGAATATTTTGAATTAATTGATTCAATTCCTGTATCTCATTTGAGTTGTTGGTTTTTTTCCTTTGGGCCATATCTTCAATTTTCCCAGTATGATTCATTATTTTTGGTGGCATCTAAGCATTTAATTACCTTAATTAGTTTATCCTGGAGATTGTTTTCACTTTTTTACTTAGGATTTTCTTGCTGGATGATTTTGTTGTCTATCTGTTCTTTGACACTCAATTCACCTTATTCTAGACCTCTAGTTTAGGTTTTGTTTAACAGATCAGAATTTTTCAGTTCTTGTTTTCTTGTTTCTGGCCCTGCCTGTGTGGTGCCTTTTTTTCCCCTTAGGAGGGTCTGCTTAGGTATTATAGACCCCAGTCAGATTTTCCCAGATCAAACTGGCCTCCTCTCAGGAGGAAGAAGTCACTTGATTCAGTTTTCCCTGAGGGTGAGACCTAGCAGGATGAAAGAGTTTCCCTTGAAACCTATTGACTCTGTGTTTTCCCTATCCTGCCTGGTATATGGCACTTGTCTGCCTGTGGGTTCCACCAGCATAAGGTGACGTGGTACCTTTAACTTCAGCAGACTCTCCCTGCTGGAGGTGTGGTTGAGTCACAGGAAAGGTTGTAGGCTGGCTTTAATTGCTTCAGTTTTCCAGACCCTGGGGTCTGAACTCCTTGAGGGAGGGATTCTACCTGAGTTGGGCCCTACACCTCTCCTGGGGAAGGCACAGCCTGCAGACAGACTCTCAAACAAGCTTAATTTTGCCCATGCCTGGGGCATTGGAGCCTGGGAAGCCCTGCAGTTGTATCCAAAGAGTAGTCAAGCCGTAGACACACAGCCACAGAAAAGAAATGAAAAAAAAAATCCTTTTCAGAGTATGACCCCCTTACCTCAGGTTTGCCAATGAAGACCTTATGTTTGTACATTGCTCTGTGTATCTCCAGGTCCTGTGCGCCCCCTCCTTTCCTTCAGGGCCCAGACCCTTTCAAGTATTTTATGCTGTCTGATCCAAAACAAAATTGCTTTTTTCTTTTTCCTTTTTCTGTGAGCCCTGCCCCCTCTGTACTGGGACAAAAACCAGCAACCTCAGCTTTTACTTGAGGTTCAGCTGAGCTGGGGGCCTATTTTTTAATAGTCAGAATTTGTTAATTAATTCCATAATTGGAGCTTGGTTGCACTCAGCCCCTTCTGCTAGTAAAGTCTCTTTCTTTCCCCTCTGGGAAGCAGCCTGTGGGGGAGGGGCAGCTGCGGCTGGGGGAACTCACAGTTCTGGGTGGGCTCACAGCCATTCCAGATGGTCCAGACTGGGATACACTGTGTGTCCAGTCACTGATGTGGCTCCAGCAGTTCTGTACTGTTTCTGGCTATGTATGAGCTGCCCTGGAGGATGAATTAAATCCTGTTCCTCACTAAGCCACCATCTTGGCTCCAACCTGCATTATTAATTATTAATGCACCAAAAAATTGGCTGGGTTTTACAAGTAGCTAACTCTTTTTCTTTGTCCTTTCTTTAGTTTCATCCCAGTTGGATAAGGTTAAAATCCTGTCCTACTCTAGTGGTTTTGTTTTCTTTTTTTTCATGGACTTCTTTGCAGCCATCATTCCATGAATGATATTGAGGGACTCCTAAACCTGGGCATGGGGGCCACAAATTAAGCACTTTCTTTTTTATCTGCTTTCACTGCAGACTTCTGAGTGTGAACCAGGAGTTTTTCCTGATTACTTCTACAATTATATATTATTCAGTATTTACAGTGTACAGTTCAATTGTAGGAACTGAATAATTGAGCATATGTTTATATATATATTTTTTGCTTTAAGACAGGATTGAGGACTGGTTATAAGAAAATGAACTTTGATATCACAAATGATCTGCATTTGAATCCTGTCACTATTTATTTTGTGACCTTGGGGAAATTGTTTAACCCCTTTAACTTCCGTTCTCTCATCTATAAAATGTTGGCAACGCTACCCACCTTACCTTGTTATAGTAAAAGAGATATAGATATGTAAGATATGAAGAACAGTCCTTGCAATATTCTAAGTACGTAGTAAGAGGTTCGCTGATATGCTTTTATAAGGCAAGAGACCATCAGTATCACTCTACCCATCAGTGCCTTACCACTGTAGAAGAGGGTTAGAAATTTCTCCATATAATCCTTTTTCAAGTTTATAACAAGGGAGGGGGAGGCAATAGATGTATGGTTCTCTTTTTCCAGGAGGTGTTGGGTTGATGGCAGCTTACTGCCATATTCTCACATTACTATGTGAATTAAGCTGACTTGAGCTTATTAAAGCAAATGTGGGCAGAACGTCCTGGGGAATATTAACTTTAGCCATGAGCTATCCCCACTGAAACGTGCCTTGTGCTGTTGTTAGGGACCTGGTGTTCAGACTGTCCTGCCTGTGCACAGGATATTTTCTTAGTGGGAGAATTCTTCAGAGATGTTTAATAGCTAATGAGTATCCCTTTTGTCCCTCATCCTTCCTTGCTCCTTACCATAGTATTTATTAAATGATCATTCTGTGCTGGGTCCTGGGAATACCATGATGGAAGAGAAATATTTAGAGACAGTGTGCGGGGATAAGGCACAAAGTAGAAACTGAGACAAGAACAATAGAGGGATGGACATTGTCCTTTGGGGTCACAGATGATGGAATGGTGGAGGCAGGCCATGTGATTCATAGAACTGTGAGGCTTGCAAAGAATCCAAAGGTGGACATACTAACATTTTCTGCGTTTCAGTTAATAATATGTTATCAAATGTTAGAACATGATAGAAGAGGAAATAATGTGTTATCTTTTGGGTATATATTAAGTAGTAATAGGAGTTGATGATATCTCAAGGATCCTCCCAGTCTTATGATTCATACACTGGTACTTCAGATTTGGGACTTTACACAAAACCCTTAAAGAAATTTTACCCGTAGTTGAAATATTAGCATGGTTAATTTTTTTTCTTTTGGAACAGGTAATGTAGAAAGATGAAAATGTATGCTAACAGAAATTCTATTGGGCTCTCTTCCTTTGTTGTAGGATGATGACTCTTCTTGTGAATCAAGCAAAAAGAAGAGGCAAATGAAGAAAAAAATATCTTCTGGGGGAGTATTTGTGAGAAGGTACTAAACAGTAAAATAACTTTAAATAAATTTGTTTGATTTTTCTCTTTCATTTTAAAAATTTATATAAATGTGAGTCTATACAAAGTCTTCTCAGAATTATTCTGTTATTCCAATTCTTAAGACATAAATATGTTTCAGTGATTTAAAAAATTACATGGACTCAGTTGTTGTGCCTTCCTCCTTCCTAATATACCTTTTATATATCTTTGTAGGCCTATCAAAAAGTTAAAATAGACTTTTATGAGTAATTCATTTTGCAAGTAGTCCCATACATTTAATAGTTTAGGAATCAAAAGAAATCTAGTTCCATATTAAAAAAGGATGACTCCATAGTAAAATTACAATCTTCCATTTTCTAGAGAGTACCATTACCACTATTAGTGTGGATTTTATAAAAAAAGTTTCAAATGACCTAATTTTAAAAAAGCACGTGGACATGAGAGAAAATGCAACATAAGACTAGTAAGTTTTAGAAAAGAACAACTTTATAAATGTAATGAAATACTACACACATAGAAAAATTTTGCATAAAATAAAAATCTAGATCTTGTAAAAGGAGATAAACATCATGAGTACATGCTAAGATTGCTCATTTAAAATAATGTTTCAGAATTCTGTCATTATTTTGTATTGCAAGCTTTATAAGAAAAGACTAAAAGGAGTTGGCAAATTGGACAAGATAAAAACACATGGCTTTATTCTTTCTTCCTTTTTTTTTCGCTTGAGCTTTAAGATTGGTTTTACTTTGCTGACCAAGAAACAACCATAGCATGTCAGTTCAGTTCTGACTTCAGTTCCCTCATTTTTCCTCCCCTCTGCTTACTTTTTTTCCTTCTTGGGATAGGAAAGATTTGTGGTAATTGTTTGGCAGTTGTCTAGATCCTTCCTCCCACTGAAGAGCTGCTGACTAGCTTTGGGCTTCACTGGTAGTATCCTTCGCACTGTACACCAGCCTGCCTCCCTCAGGACGCTGGAGTATGTGTTTCATGGACACTGAAGGCCACTTTGGCCCATTATCGTTGGGACTAGTTCATCCTGGTTGAGGTTCTATAAGCAAGTGTTAAAATATGACTTACCTCTCATTTGAGAATAAATTCACTATTGTGAGTTTCCGGTAGATTAGTAGTCAACATTTATTGGGCACTTACAGTGTACAATATCTGTGCCAAGTCCTTTATACGTATTATCTCTTAATTCTCATAACAGTTGTATGAAGTAGGCTTATTTTATAGATAATTTAAATAATTTGCCAAGAACCATACAGCAAAGCGGAGTCAGACTAACCCAGGCAGGGAAATTTCAGTCTACATTCTTAAGTACTACTGAAACAGCCAAACCCACATTTCCCTCACCATCTGGAGCTACACACAGCCTTATGTTTTCCTTCTAAGCTGACGACCCTAAAGTTAATCCCAGCCCGGAAAATAGTGCTTTCTATTTGCTCCAGTTTTCTCAAGGCTATGTCGCTAGTCTCTCTCTGTACCAGTGAGGTAGGAAATATGAGAAGAGTATTGTAACAGAGGCTCAGAGAAGAGTCTTTTAAGGACGAGACAGAAGTCAAAGTTTTGAAAAGTCAATACTAGCGTAATGCTGTGGTCTCTATGCTGTTTTGATTACACATCCCTAATGGTAAAAAGAAAAAGCTTTAAGCATGCACTTTTCTTTTTTTTAAGTGAAGTTGTAGGTTTACAGAAGAATTATGTAGAAAATACAAAATTCCCACATACCACTCTAATGTTAATACCATACGTCAATGTGGTACATTTGTTAAAATTAATGAAAGAAAATTGTACTATTAAGTATAGTCCCTGATTTACATTAAGGTTCCCTGCTTGTTGTAAAGTGAACATAAATTGAAAATTTTTATTCTAGTAACATATCTAAAATTTTTCCTTTTAACCATTCAAATGTATAATTCAGCGATGTTAATTGCATTCACAATGTTTGCTACCATCACCACCATCCATTACCAAAACTTTTCCATTACCATCAAATAGAAAATGTCTAGTTTAAGCATTAACTTTCCATTCTCTACCCCCACCCTAGCCCCTGGTAACCTATATTCTAATTTCTGACTCTATGAATTTGCTTATTCTAATTACTTCATATTAGTGATATCATACAGTATTTTTCCTTTTGTGTCTGGCTTATTTCACTCAACATGATGTCTTCAAGGTTCATCCATGTTGTTGCATACATCAGAACTTCATTCCTTTTTATAGCTGAATAATATTCCACTGTATTTACATACTACATTTTGTTTATCCATTCATCAGTTGGTTGGCACTTGGGTTGCTTCCATCTTTTGACAATTGTGAATCATACGCCTGTGAACATTGGTGTGCATATATCTGATTGAGTTCCTGAAGCATGAACTTTTAAAAAGCAGAGGTTGCTTGGTTGTCCTCCAATATCTAGTACTTACTTCTCATCTTCCATGGTAATAGAATTTTACCTGGGCTTGTGTTCAGGGTAAACACTAAGTTTCCAGCTTCCACTGCAGCTAAGATTCCAAGTTGTGGCCAATAGGAAGTGATGAGAAATAGTATGTATAACTTTAAGGTCACATTCCTAAAGAGGAATACATACACCTTTTCTCTACTGGAATGTCCATGTGGTGGTGAATCGCTAGACCCTGGGAATGAAGGTGATGCCAGGAATGGTGAAGCAGTAAGATAAAAAGGAGACTGGGTCTTAACACCATGTGACATATTAGTTGTGGAATGCTTGAACTGTAGGTAAAAAGAAGAAATTTCTTTCTTATTAAAGCCACTCTTATTCTGGGCCTTATTATAGCTGCTAAATTTAAATCTTCATACAACCCCCAAATTATGTGTATATATTTATGTCACATATCTGTATTATTGCCATAATACTATGTTAATAAAACACAAAAAATGGAGGTGAAAAGAATGGTAAAAAGAGATATAAATTCTAATCTCCCATGTTCCCATGCCTCAGTAGATTGTCTACCTCCTGAGATGGAGTATCTCAACTTAGGAACCAAGTATATTGAGAAAGAACATGAGATTTGAAGTTAAAGACTTGGGTCTTTGTGACATTTGCTATGTGACCTTAAGCAGGTTACTTAATTTCACTGTTGGATTCTTTAGCTATGAAATGAGGATAATACCTACTACCTAAGAGGAATGCTGTGAGAAACAGGTGAGTACTATGTATTATTTAACATACTTGCTGTTTATCATCAGCGGTAACTACTATTCCACAAAATGACAATCACTAGTTGCAGATTGGTGACCACAGCCTTTTCCATAGTCTCACTTTTTAAATATATATTTAAAAATATTCTTTAAAATTTACAATGTTATACATCTGAATTCTTTAAATTCCACAAAATGGACATCAGAAGGTTTGAATTGTTTTTCAAACATGCTGAAGGGTTTCCTATTACCCGGTCCGCTTTGCCACCAAGTAGTATAAAAATGGGCAGATTAAGACATACTCTACAGCTATAGAACAAGATGAAAGTAGCTCATCCCCTTTGAGAGACATTACACCACCCACAAAAAATGCCAAAAAGGTTTAATGTTTTCATAAATGAAAATGTTCTCAGTGTATCTATAATCTAACATTTAAAGTATTGAAAAGTTTGGATTAAGGTCAGTTGAGATTTATTCATATCATTTATTCTTCAGGCATTTGTCTAGCCCTGTGTTTGGAGGTTCAGAGATGATATGACAGACCCTTCTGTTATATATATATGTGAAGCAATAGTTTATAGTGGGGTGCAAGGGCTGGAATAAAAGTAGTTCTGAGGCATACAGGAACACAATCTTTTGATCCTTTTGTTAGTGTTTGATGAGGCATAATCATTCCCATTGTGAATATAATTGAGAAAAACCAATGAACCGATATAGAGGCCTAACAGTACCTTTACTTATTGACAGTTGATATTGGAGAATATGATTTATATATTCAGGTTAGTAAGCTTTCTAAAACTGAACCCCAGAATTGGGAAGATTTACTGTTTCCCAAGCATCACTGTACTGGGACAGTAGGCCTATTCTGCAGAGACAGAGACAGAGCCTGATAGGAACAGTGCTGAAGGAATGCTGTCTGGAGCAGGCTGGCCCCAAAGAGGAGGGAGGAGAAAGGAGATGGGTTACTTGGGCCTTATTTCTCCCTCCAAATTTAGATGAATCTCTTTCCTTCATCCAAGGCAGAGTAGTTGAGGGGACTGTGAATGATGACAGTGTTACTCTACTGGAACTTCCTTCACATGGAGGGAACCACTCCCTCTTGATATTTTAGCATACGTTTAATTAAAACAAACCAATAATTTATATACTTGTTTATTATCTATCATTTCCATTGTCAGTTCTGTGAGAAGAAAACCATGTTCACCTCTGCACAAGAAGAAGCATTCATATTTGTTGAATGAGTGTTACAATATCCTTTAACCTCTGTGGTCTTAATTAATCCAACAAAAAATTATGTATAAGGTGTTCAGAACTCTCTTAGGCAGTAGGAGTCTGAGGAAAAATAATTAGAATGCTACAGGAATATATAAACATGGAAAGGATCATTGTGTTGAAAATCACTCTTCAGTGAGATCTTTGAAGCAAATTTAGTTGGAAAACCTCTGATTCTTACTCATTAGACCATATGGATCAGTCTCTTGATTCCTCTGTGCTTCAGAAAATCCTATTTTAACTAAAAAATGAAAGGGTTATTTTTGAGTAACTAAAAGATTATTGAAATTTTAAAGCTATTGCTAGGGCATCATGAAATCTTTTGAGAGGTTTAGCATTTCGTGGCCTAGGTTTCATGATTTGGATGAAACTGAAGGAACTGAAATGAAAACGATATTTTGTGATTTCCTTGAAATTATATATGTACTATTAACAGATAACTACTAAACAAGGAAAAATAATATAGTAGACCCAATATCAACAAAACAAAATAAAAATTGGAATTTCTTCATGAGCCTCTTAAGAGGAATTATATATTAATGGATGTTTGTTAAATTTAAATGAGTCAAACAATTTATTTTGTTTTGTTCTATTTTTTTTTTAACTTGGGCAGGCACCAGGAATTGAACCCAAGTCTCGGGCATGGCAGGCGAGAACCCTACACTGAGCCACTATGGCCTGCCCCAAACAATTTAAAAGACAAACAAAAACAGAAAAAAGAACTAGCTTTATTTTATGTAATCAATTTAAGGTGGGTTCCTGAGAAGCAAGATAAACTGTTTTCAGAGCTCAGTATTTAGCTGCTGTACATGATTTCACACTAAGTGTTATCCATTAAGGCACACATTTAAAGAAAAATTCACTGCTTTAGTTAAAAAAAATCAAATCTACAGCTCTACGGTAAAACGCTTTTTGTTTTTTAAACTTCAGTGGGTTTCTTTTTAAAAAGTTTTTATTATGGTAACATAGTCACAATGTAAAATTTACCATTTTAACCATTTGCAAGTATATAATGTAATGATGTTAATTACATTCACCATGTTTGGCTACCATCAACACCATCCATTACCAAAATTATTCCATCATCCCAAACAAAAACTCTGTACCAATTAAGCATTAAATCTCCATCCTCTACCTCCTCCCACCCCTGGTATTCTAATTTCTGACTCTGAATTTATATATTCAAATAATTCCTTTTAATGACCAAATAATATTCTACTGCATGAATTTATACCGCATTTTGTTTATCCATCTGTTGATGAACACTTGGGTTGCTTCCACTTTTGGGCAATTGTGAGTAATTACAAACATTGATGTGCAAATAACTGTTTGAGTCTCTGTTTTTGATTCTTTTGGGTATATACCTAGAAGTAGGTTTGCCAGAGCACATGGTGATTCTTTATTTAATTTTCTGAGGCACCTCCAAACTGTTTTTCACAGTGGCTCCACCATTAAACATTTCCACTAACTGTGAATGAGTGTTCCTATTTCTCCATATCCTCACCAAAACAGAAACAAAATTGTTTGTTCTTTAATTAGTAGCCATTCTAGTGGTATTTAGTGGTATCTTATTGGGTTTTTTTTAACTTTTTTTTTTATTGTATAATATATATATACAAAGCAAAGTAAGAAAAAACAAGCAGAAGTTTTCAAAGCACTCTTCAATAAGTAGTTACAGGACTGATCCCAGAATTTGTCATGTGCTGCCATACCATCGTCTCAGATTTTTCCTTGCTGCTGCTCCAAAACATAGGAGGCTAGAAGGATCAAATATTTTTATATCATCACAATTGACTTTTTTGTGTTTGTGTGAAAAATAACATATATACAAAAATCAATAAATTTCAAAACATAGCACAATAATTAGTTGCAGCACAGATTTCAGAGTTTGGTATGGGTTACAATTCCACAATTTTAGGTTTTTACTTCTAGCTGCTCTAAGATACTGGAGATTGAAATATCAATTTAATGATTCAGCAATCATATTTGTTTGTTAAACCCTACCTTCTCTATATAATTCCACCATCACCTTTGATCTTTCTATCCCCTTCTTTAGGGCTATTTGTGCTATGGCCATTCTAACTTTTTCATGTTGGAAGGGGCCTTCAGTAACCTGGGGTAGAGAGATGGAACTAACTGATGTTCTAGAGAGGCTGGGCCCTCTAGGTTTCAGGACTTATCTGGTCCAGGGATGCATCTGGAGGTGGTAGGTTTCTGGAAAGCTACCCTAGTGCATGGAACCTTTGTGGAATCTTACATATTGCCCTAGGTGTTCTTTAGGATTGGCTGGAATGGTTTTGTTGGGGTTTGGCAAATTATGATAGGTAGCAATGTCTAACTGAAGCTTGCATAAGTAAGAGTGACCTCCAGAGTAGCCTCTCAACTCTATTTGAACTCTCCCAGCCACTGATACTTTATTAGTTACACTCTTTTCCCCTTTTGGTCCGGGTGGAATTGTTGGTCCCATGGTGCCAGGGTCCCTGAGAGTCATCTCCCATGCCACCAGGGAGACTTTCACTGTTGGTTGTCATGTCCGATGTAGGGGATTGGGCAATGATTTATCTTGCAGAGTTGGGCTTAAAGAGAGTAAGGCCACATCTGAGCAACAACAAAAGAGGTCCTCCATTAGTAACTCTTAGGCATACCTATAAGTAGGCTAAGCTTTTCCAGTACATACATAAGCTTCACAAGAGTAAGCTTCAAGATCAAGGGCTTGGCCTATTGATTTGGGTGTCCCTAATGTTTGACACAGTATCAGGGGTTTTGATTTGCATTTCCCTAATGGCTCAGTATAAATTTTGAGTTAGGGCTAACTCTGGTTCAGTTCACAACACTTTAATGAAAACTAATTTCTCCTAATGTTCTATTTACAATGGGTTCACACCCACAGGGATGCAGATGCAGTTTAAGCATATGTGTTTGTTGAGGTACATAATTCAACCTACCACATGTACTAAATTTCCTATGCTTATTGGGCATCTGTATTTTTTTTTTTTTTTGAGAAATGTCTTTTCAAATCCTTTACCCATTTTTTAATGGGGGTTGTTTGTCTTTTTGTTGTTGAGTTGTAGGCATTCTTTGTATATTCTGGATATTAAACCCTTATCAAATATATGGCTTTCACATATGACTCTATTTTGTAGGTTTGCACTTTCATGCTAATGTTCTTTGATGCACAAAAAATTTTCATTTTCATGAAGTACAATTTATCTGTTTTTTCTTTTGTTGCTCATGCTTTTGGTGTAAAGTCTAAGAATCTGTTGCCTAATAACAAAGTCCTGAAGATGTTTCTTTATGTTATCATATACTTTTATAGTTTTTAATTTTTGTATTTGGTATGAGGTAAGGGTACACTTTCATTCTTTCACATGTAGATATCCAGTTTCCTAATACTATTTGTTGAAGAGACTATTCTTTCTCGTTTGAAGATACTTGGCATCCTTGTCAAAGATTAATTGGCCATAGATATATGGTTGTATTTCTAGTCTGTTAGTTCCACTCCTTTGGTTTATATGTCTGCCAGTTCCACACTTTTTGTATTTAAAAAAAAATTTAGTACATGTGGTAGGTTGAATTATGTACCTCAACAAACACATATGCTTAAACTGCATCTGCATCCCTGTGGGTGTGAACCCATTGTAAATAGAAATTAGTTTTCATTCAAGTGTTGTGAACTGAACCAGAGTTAGCCCTAACTCAAAAAGCCCAATTTCGAAACTTTCTACAAAGCTACAGTAATCAAAGCAAGGTGGTACTCTGCCTCTCATGGGTTCCTTAGCTTGCATCTCTCTGCCTCTTATCACATGGCAATGACCTTTGCTTTCTCACTGCTGTGACTTCCAGTTTGGCTTTATAAGGCCACCAATAATCCAAAGTAATCTAACAAATTCTATTTGTTGGTATTTTGTTAAATAATTTTGTTGAAGAATTTGCACCTGTATTCCTAATAGATAGTTGTCTGTTTGTTTTCTTGTGATGATTTTATTTGGCTTTGGTATTTGAATGAATGATGCTGGCCTCACAGATTGTGTTAGTAAATATTCCCTCCTCTTCAGCTTTCTGAAAGAGTTTAAGGATTGGTGTTAATTCTTATTTGAATGTTTGGTAAAATTCACCAGTGAATCTGGTCCTGGGCTTTTCTTTGTTAGGAGGTTTTTCATTACTGATTCAATCTCTTTACTTGTTATTGTCCTGTTGAGATCTTCTATTTCTTCTCAAGTTGGTATAGGCTGTTTGTGTATTTCTAGGAATTTGTCTATCATCTAGGTTTTCTAATTTTTTGGTGTACAGTGGTTCATAGTATCCTCTTATAATCATTTTTATTTCTGTGGGTTCAGTAATATCCCCCTTTTTTCATTTCTGATTTTAAGTTATTTGTACCTTCCCTCCTTTTTTCCTTTTCATTCTCCCTAAAAAATTGTTCATTTTAATTTCAAAGAACTAACGTTTGGTTTTGCTGAATCTATTATTTTTGTGTGTGTGTGCTTGTTTTTTTTTTTTATTAGAGAAGTTGTGTGTGTGCTTGTTTTTTTATTTATTACAGAACAATTGTGCTAATAAAGAAAAATTAATCCCCCTTCCCCCCCAAAAAGGGCTTTTATCATTTGTAATAAATGTTCCATACCATTGTAAGGTGTTAATAAGGTAGCCTCTTTTGTTTTGTACATCTTTTTTATTTATTTTTGCTCTAATCCTTCTTTGGATTAGAATTCTGCTTGCTTTGGATTTAGTTTGCTCTTCTTTTTATAGATCCTCATTTTGAAATTAGGTCTGTAATTTTGTGATCTTTCTTCTTTTTTAATGTAAGCATTTAGAGCTATAAATTCCCCTACAGCACTGCCTTTATTGCATCCTATAGATTTTACTTATGTTGTGCTTTAACTTTCATTTGCCTCAAGATATTTCCTAATTTCCCTTGTGATTTCTTCTTTGACCCATTGGTTTTTTAAGAGTATGTTATTTAATGGCCATATATTTGTGAATTTTCCAGTGCTCCCTCTGTTATTGGTCTCTATCTTTATTTCTTTATGGTTGGAGAGGATACATTACATGATTTCCATATTTTTGAATTTTGAGACTTTTTGTGACCTAATATATGGTCTATTCTGGAGAATGATTGATGTGTACTAGAGAAGAATGCATATTCTGCTGTTTGGCAGAATAGTGTTTTATATATATATTTGTTAGTGTAGTTGGTTTTATAGCATTGTTGAAATTCTCTGTTTCTTTGTTCTTTTGTCTAGATGTTCTATCCAATTTTGAAAATGGTGTATGGAAATCTCCAACTATTAATGTAGAAACCCCATTTCTCCCTTCAAATCTGTCAATATTTGCTTCATATATTTTGGTCTTGCCTGTTAGTTGCATGTATATTTATAATTGTTATATCTTCTTGTTGAATTGATCATTTCTCAATATATATTGTCCTTTGTCCCTAACTATTTTTGTCTTAAAGTCTTTTATTTGATAGTAGTATTGGTACCCTGGTCTCTTTTACTTGCTATTTGCATGGAATATATTTTTCCCATACTTTCACTTTCAACCAACTGTGTTTTTGAATTCAAGATGAATCTCTTGTAAACACCTGTAGTAGGTTGAATTATGTATCCTTATGAAAAACATGTTCTTAATCCATGTATCTCTGGGTGTAAACTTGTGTAAAGAGGATCTTTTGAAAATGTTATTTTTCATTAAGATGTGGCCCACAGAATTAGGGTAGGTCTTAATCTGTATCATGGAGGCCTTATAGAGAAGAAACCTGAAGCTAGAAGTCAGAGGTCAAATAGGAGAAGTTTGATGTCAACAGAAACAGGAAGAACAGACACAAGGGGAGCGAGATCACTTTGTAACAGGAGACAGAAATACAAGCCAAGGAACCCCACAGCTAGTGTCAGAAGA
The DNA here is from genome assembly GCF_023851605.1 of Tamandua tetradactyla. Lineage (NCBI taxonomy): Eukaryota > Metazoa > Chordata > Mammalia > Pilosa > Myrmecophagidae > Tamandua > Tamandua tetradactyla. The sequence continues at coordinate 61,350,380 of NC_135334.1, read as the reverse complement.
CTTTGTAGTGCCTTACCTTGATTTGAACTTCTAACCTCAAAACCATGAGGCAATAAACTCATACTGTATCAGCCAACCTGTTGTTTGGTATTTGTCATAACATCCTGGCAAATTGAGACCAGTTTTGGTACTGGAAATTTGGGTACTGCTATTACAAAACCTAAAAATGTGTAAGCAGCACTAGAATTAGGAAATCGGTAGAAGCTGCAAAAAACAAACATCAGGGTTTTGATTTAAAATGCTTAGATTGGGGTGGGCAGAGTTCTTGCCTGCCATGTTGGAAACCTGGGTTTGATTCTTGGTGCCTGCCCATTCCCGCCCCCCCCCCCCCCCCCCCCCCCCACCAAAAAAGCTTAGATTGCTTTGAAGAAACTATCAGTAGAGATGTGGACATTAAAGGCTTTTCTGGTGAGGGCTCAGAAATAAGAGCTGTCAGAGTTTCTGTCATCTTAGAGAATACAAAATTTGTCTCAAACAAAGCTCATAGAAATGTGGACATTAAAGGTATTTCTAGTGAGGCTTTAGAATGAAATTCTATGTTATTGGAAATAGAAAGACATCAGATAGAAATGCAGAACTTGTAAGTGATGAACTTGGAATGTTAGCAAGTTTCTCAAGTTAAGTGTGAAAGGTGCACCCTGGCTTCTTGTTATTTATAATGATAAATAAAGTGATAAACAGAGGACTGAATTCAAGCACCAGAGAACCAGCAACTATGGTTTAGAAAATTCTTAACCTATTCAGAATAGTGTGTGTGATAGTTAATACGATTCAGTTGTCAACTTGGCCAGGTGAAGGCATCTACTTCTGTTGCTGCAGACATGAGCCAATGGTATGTGAACCTCATCTGTTGCTTATTACATCCGCAGTCAGCTAGGAAGTGTGCCTGCTGCAATGAATGATGTTTGACTTAATTGGCTGGTACTTAAGTGAGAGAGCGCAATGTAGCACAGCCCAAGCAGCTCAGCATACCTCATCTCAGCACTTATAGCTCAGCCCAGGCCTTTGGAGATACAGAAAGAAATCACCCTGGGGAAAGTTGTTGGAACCCTGAGGCCTGGAGAGAATTCGGCCAACAGAGACCATCCTATGCCTTCCCACGTAAGAAAGAACCTCAGTGGAAAGTTAGCTGCCTTTCCTCTGAAGAACTAACAAAATAAATCCCCTTTTATGTAAAGCCAATCCGTCTCTGTTATGTTGCATTCCGGCAGCTAGCAAACTAGAACAGCATGCTTTGAGACTAGGACTAGAAGCAGCTCTATCAGGGCCTTAGCTGAGCCCCTGGAATTTGAGTAATATTTGTCACAGCAGCCTGGCAAACTAAGACAGCAGCACATATAGTTGGGTCATGTTTTTTAATCCATTTTTCCAATCTCAGCCTTTTGACTGAAGAGTTTAATCCACATACATTTAAAGTAACTCCTCATGATGCAGGGCTTTGTTTTGTCATTTGCAAATTTTGTAAATCTCAAACCTTTGTTTTGTCCCTCATTTCCTTCCATCACTGCCTATTTTGTATTTAATTGATATCTTGTAGTGAAACATTTTGAGTCCCTTTTCATTTTCTTTTGCGTGTATATTTTTCAGATAATTTTACTTGTGGTTACTACTTGGTTCAAATTTTAATATCCTAAATCTGTAACAACCTTGTTTAATTATATGCCCCTCCTATACTCCTTTGTCACCCACCTTTATGCTGTTCTTGTCACAAATTACCTCTTTATACAGTGTGTCTAAAACCACAGACTTGTCAATACTTTTATGCATTTGCCTTTTAGATCCTGTAAGAAGTAAAAAGTGGTGTTACAAACTAAAAATAAAACAATAATGGCATTTTATAAGTACCCATATAGTTACTTTTACTGCCAATCTTTCATTTATGCTGCTTTTGATCTACTGTTTTAGTATTTTCCTTTCCTATCTGAAGAATAGGCTTGTTTGTTGAAAAGGTGTAGTGGTTACAAACTTCCTTAGATTTTGCCTATCTGGGAATGTCACTCTTTCCCTTATTCTTGAAAGATACTTTTTCATCAGATATAAAATTCCTGGTTAGCAGTTTTTCCTTTCAGCACTTCAAATATGTTATCCCAGTGCCTTCTTGCCCCCAGTTTTTGATAAGAATTCAGCGCTTACTCTTATTGAGGTTCCATTGTACATGTGCTGCTTCTCTCTTGCAGTTTCAAGATTCTTTGATTTTGGCATTCAATAGTTGGATTTTAAAGTGTGGGCATGAATCTCTTCAAGCTTATCTTGTTTGAGGTCGTTGGGCTTCTTGGAGGTGTTTACGCATGTCTTTGAATTTGGTAAATTTCTAGCTACCTTTTCCTTTCTCTTCTCCCTCTGGAGACTCTCATAATGCATATATTGGTGTACTTGATGGTGTCACACAGGTTTCTTAGATTTTGTTTGCTTTTTCTTAATTATTTTTTCTTTCTGCTCAGGCTATACAATTTCGATAGTTTTATCTTCAAGGTAACTGGTTCTTGCTTCTGCCTGCTCCACTCAGCTACTGCACTGCCCCTGCTACTGTACCCCACTTAGGAATTGTAAATTTAAGTTTTTGTGGTCTTCAGATCCAGTGTTTGATTCCTTTTTACGGTTTTTATCTCTTTATTCTTATTTTGCTTATATTTTTTTCTGAAATCCTTTTTTTGTGTGTGTGTGTGTGTGTCCGTGTTTTTCTTTAGCTTTCTTAGCATATGTAAGACTATTTTTAATAAGTCTTTGGTTTGTCCAAAATCTGATCTTCCTCAGAGGGGTTTCTGATATTTTATCTTGTTCCTTTGGACCAGATGTTTCCTGATTTTTTGTATGTATGCCTTGTAGATTTTTGTTGCACAGTGTATATTTTAATATTATCTCAATTTAGTCCATTAGATATGTGGTCCTTAAGTTTGTTTCCAACTATTGATATGGCAGATTTCCTTGTATGCCAGAAGCTAACCAAAACAAACCAAACAAGGCAAAAACCACTTTTCACAGTCTTTGCAGATTGGCTCTGTGTTGGCTTGTTCTCTCCTTCTAAGTTTAATCATCCTACCAGTGAACCTGAAGAAGAGCCCAAGGCTTTCAGCCTTGGGAATTTACCTATTTACAAGGATCTGAGTGCCTGCTCTTCCCATAAAAGTCATTAATCCTGGTTCTAGGTACCTGGCTGTACATCTTAAAGCTGGTAATTCTTTGCCCCAGATCCCTATGATGTGATTGTTTCTTACAGGGAGTAGTTAAATCTGCAGACTACTACTGTCTGCAAGGCAAGTTCTGGGACAGTCAGTCAGAGACAGGTGTCTTGGGTCAGTCCGTGTCACCAGATAGACTGCCACAGACATATATGCACCCAGTATCTGCACAGCAGTTACTATGTGCCCTCCATTACCAGGATGATTAGGGACCCACACAACTGATCCAGAAGGGTGGAAAAGAGCTAGCAAGGGCAGCATGAGGTTTCTGTATGTTTTGATATTTATTGATTGGGCATTCACCTAGTTACTGCAACCTTTTAACTATTTTTTGGAGTTCTAAGAAAGTTGGCTTTGCCAAAATCTGCTAGGTGGCCAAAGATTCTATGTGGGATCAGAATCCTGGAACATCTCACTCTGAAATCTTGGTTGACTGGATTTCTGGTAAGTCACTTTAAAAATCGAATTCACTTTTAAATAACCTTTTATTTTATATGAAAATGTAATCATGCAACAGTTGTCAGGAAAGGTGAATGAATATAAGCCTTTGGAAGTAATTTTTAATTTGTTAGCAATAAAGAAATACTGTATGATTTACATATTCATTCAAGCAACTGTAGTAAAACTCACTGAATAAGTCTATATAAATTATGAAAAGATAAGGACAATATATCCTTCAATCACAAATTAATCAGGTTCTGAATGGCAGCTTTTAATACCACAAAATAAAGACAAACATCATCTCATTGTAAAACACTTCTTTTGAGTCCATATGTGCTTCTGCAGTTGACAGTGTTCAAAGTAAATCTATTCTGGTGCAGTGTTCTAAAAAGTCAGCAGCAGCATCAGTAGGAGTATAAAATAGTAGTTTGGGTGCTATTTCCAGAATCTATAAAATCCCAATGCTATTGCCAGGCAAGTAAACACTGAAGCTGTGAAAAGAAGAAACAATGTCACAGGTCATGTATTCATGATTATTTTACAGAGATAAGCAGAATAATGTCATCTTCAATGTAAATGAAGAACAGAAAGATAAAAAACGAAATCCAACCAATCTTCTACTCTTCCATTCCCTAGAAAACTAAACTAAGTGTAAAGGCAGAAGTAATACTGATTCTTCTTAAAAATCTTCCTGTATTTTAAATAGAATATGGATGAAAATTTAAAATATAGATGGCATGTGATGTAGAATCTATAAACAGTATTTAAAATCATAATTAACATTCGCACTATTAACAATGACTACTTTAAATAATTATAAACTGTAATTTCCCATTTCATAAGTGAGTGACTATCTTTCTTACCTCTGTTAATATATATATATATATTTTTTAGGAACAGAATAAACACCTATATCAACCATGAGAAGAAAATTTTAATTGCCTTTTCAGTATATTTAAAGATAACTTCTCTCATTTGTACGTTCTCTAATTTATGTAAAGTTTACAAATAAAAAATGAAATTTAAATGAAAACAAAAAAATCTCAGTGATGAAGAAAAAGCAGACAAAGAATCAGGGATTTTCATAGTTAAAATAGCAGCTGTTTCCTATGGATAGAAAACCTTTCTGTTCTCTTAGTGTTAAGAAGCTGAATCAGAGTTATGCTTTTAGAGTCTGCCTGGACTCTTAATTTGTCCAAATATCCTTGAAAGGAGTTTTAAAATAGAGACTCTCTGAAGTGAAGGGCAAACTTCTATGATTAAAGACACAAGAAATTAGCCTTTCAAACTAAAGCTGTCCTAATTATAATATAGAAATCTAATTATGTATTACTCCATTAATTCCACGATTTACTGAAACTTGATTAATGACAAATTCATTTCCTTAATTTTAGGAAATGAGATTAAGTCTTTCTAAAATACAGAGGGAAGCTGGGCATTTGAAGAGAAAGAGTAACACTATCAGAGTTTCTTATACTGATAGCAGATAGAGCCAGGATTTAAGCTTAAATGTATCTAAGCTTTTTTTAAAAATACCATTTTGTTATCCTGATTTGTACTATGTCACCTGAAGAATGCAATCTAATTTGTTTTTTTTTTTTTGAGCCACATAGTGCAATTTATATGCTTTGTTAAATAAGTCTTGGACTACCAAATAAATGTTTATAGTAAGAAGGGTAGATATTTCATTCTTTTATTAAAGGAACAACAACAACTGATACTGCATTTAAGTTTCTCTCTTATTTCTGCAGTCAGCTATTGCTTCTCACTGCTGTCATTATGCTAAGTTTGAAACCATCCCAAGTTGCTTTTAAATTTGCTGTTTATCTTCTATGGCCTATCTAGGGGACATCCTACATATATTTAAAATCCTTATTAGAGCATGTGCATGGTAAGTAAACACTCTTAAGCACTCTCTTAGTTTTTATTATGTATCTGCACAATCTTGCAGCTCTTTCCTCACTGACAACAGTGATCCGGGTCAAAAGGTGGTATTTGATCCAAGTTGGACCCTTAAGACTCCTTTTCTGGGACTTTTGGATTGAAAGGGGTCATCCTTTGTTGGTGAAACTGGAATGATATATGTTTAGGAGCTACAGATGGCTATGTTTCTAGCCCATGTGGGAAGTTGGTGTGAAAAATGAGGCAGACATCCAGAGACAAGATATGGAGTAAGTTCTGATTCCAACTATCTCCTGGACATACCTGCCTTTGCATAATTTCAGCATGTACTCAAATTCTCTTCTATCTCTAAGCGAGTTCAAATCAGATGTATGATGCCTGAAACTAAAGACAGTCCTCTCTGATACATGCTGAGAGACTGGGTAAACAAACTGATTATGATTTTAATAAGCGTTTCTCCTCAAGGGATATTGTAAGCTCTTTAATGTTGGGACTGATAGCTAAATGGGGGCTTTTATCCACATTTTTTTCTACCTTTATGCTCATAATTGAATTCATATGTGAATCTCAGATAAGTGGGGTATTATTACATTACTGGTAACTTTTCAGGTATTCGAGACTTAATTTCACAACTCATGGGAATGTAGCATCAAGTTTCCTAGAAGGTTTACCAGTAACAGAAACAGTAACACATATTTGGAGAAGGGTAGGAAAGGAGAAAGAACACCTTCAAGTAGTGTCGGTTAAAAATCCTCAGTGGAAAAAGGAAAGGTTATTTCTCTAAACAATGACTTGTTAATCTCCTTTGTGACTGCCACTAACTTCTATTCTAATAGAGTCTGCTTTGATATATCTCATGAATGAAAGCTCTATGAAGACCATCACCATCTTCAATCTGAAGGTAAAAATTATTTCTATTCTTTATTAAGTACTGTGAAAGCTGAAGCTCTTCCTAATTTAGACTGCTTTCAGATCTATTTTGAAGGTGGAGACAGGTCTCCAAATTGGGGCTACTTTCAAATTTCCCTGAGCATTACGATTGAAATTCTCCAGTCTGGGAGATTTGCTTGAGGAGGGGCTTTCAAAACTTATTGGCCTTAGCATCTTTTGTTCTAATGAATCTTAAACAGAAAAAGTCCAATATTTAAAAAAAAAAAGTTAACTAGAAAAGGATATGTACCAGCTGAACGCCAGTTCCATTCTGTTCACCAGTACTGCCACCCAAAAAACCACTGATGGTATGAATTAAAAGAATCTTTTTGGACAGCAATTAATATGTATCAAAATTTTAAATGCATATAGGAATTTATTATATAGAATAAAGGTGTATGTGTCTGTGTGTGAATTCCCCAGTCATATACACATATATGACTGTTTGGTGCAGCAATGAAGAACTGGAAGCAGAATATCCATCAACAGATCAATAATGGCATTTTCATACAATGGAATATGCTTTCTAGTAAAAAAAGATATCTATATTATATGTATTGATGTCAAAAGATATTAAAACATTTGATTGAATTTAGGAAAAGTGTAAAGTAGACTACAGAATCAAAACTTACTCTAATCTTTTTTTTAAAAGTATATGTAATGTTTATAAACAGAAAAAAATGCCTAGAAAAAATATATATACTATTACTAGTAAATACATATGGGGAGGGGATTTTGAAAGTTTTCCTTTTTATTATATTGCTTTGGAATTATACAGAACATTCTTAACTCCTTTGGGCCCCTTTAATTGGGTCAGGTCATATGGTACTTGAGGAGCTAATTATGTTACAAGTATCTCTGCTCAGTCAACTGGATTCAAGATAGGAGGTTATTTTTTCCTTCCCCTGCTTGCTATGGTTTTTAATATCTACTTTAATGATCTTTCTCTCAAGGCCCACCTAAATCTTTATGGAAGAGAATTAAATAGTTTTCTTCCATTCTGAAAACATTCAGTTTATCCTTGCATCATTTGGCACTTTTATTTTTCTTTGACATCCTATGCTTTTCTTTATTAAGAAGTTGCCTGCTAAACTTGTATTCTAAGATTGGAATCTTCTTTAAGTATTGGAGGGGACCAAGCGAGAAAAAAAGAGCTCCTCTTTTTTTCTTCTGTACTTGTCATTTTACATTGGGAGGTAGGTGCTAACAGGTCCAAAAATTAAATGACAGTGGTTCCTTTTTCTGAAGCATAGCCTTGCTTACCTGCCAGATAACGAATTGTCTCAAGTCTGTTAGACTCCATCAGTGTTTTTAAGGAAGCGATTTCAGTGTCAATTTTATGACTGGTTTCTGAAATAACACTTTTGGTTTGGGTATCCTGTAATAATTAAGAACAAGTTAAGACAATGGAAATAAGTAGGACAATGGAATTTTGTCTCTATGTGTTACAAACAAAAAAGTTTTATCAGAAACCCTCACTTGAAGGCTAATTTTGTATTATAAAAGTCTTAATTGGAGAAACATACTAAAAACACAATGGCAAAAAATATAACATTAAATGAACACTACAAACGGACAAAACACTTTGATATTTGGAGACCATTTTGTAGGGTAACTATTTACTGAAGGTAGACTAAAAGCCTTATATTTGTGACCTAAATATAAAAGAGGATAAACTGAGAAAGAAACGTTTTAGTTGTAGAGCTATATCACTTTAAAGTTCTTAGGATATTATAATTAAAACTTTAAATCTATTCTGCAAAAGAAAAAAATCAAACAGATTTATAATATGAACCAGCATTAATACTACAGGAACTGACAGAAATAAAAATATCTCATGGGTCAATGAACCCTCTACAATGCTACGTGTAGAGGGTTCAAAGGTTAGAGAGGAGAGATAAAATGGCACCAAGAGCTCAGAAATTGCTGATTTTCATCCCCTTTATTTGGCAAGCAATGATTACAGACCAGGATCCTTAGAAGGGCAAACAGAACCTTTCCTTGTATTAAATTATGTGCAAGAAAATGACGTCTCTTTTGTTAGATTGTAAACCAAACGGCTTTAACTTTTAAGAAAAAGACTTTGCTGGGTCACAAAGCTGGATTTTATTCAAGCCAGAGAGATTAAGTAATGATTAAATTTAGGATTACTGAGAAGGTAAGCAATAGTTACCAGCATGGGGTTTAGACCCTAGGTTCTAGCTCCACTACTTACTTACTGTGTGACCTTGACCTTTGCCCCGTGCCTCCTTTTCCAAACTGGTAAAATGGAAAAAATAGTGCCCGCTTCACAGAGGCTGATGTGAAGATTAAGTGTGATAATTTACTGGATTAAGTATGTAAAACAGTATCTGGCACATAATAAGCACTTGATAAATATTTACAATTTTTAAAAATTTTAAGATAATTATTTAATTGAACCCAGGCACTCACTTTTATAAATATATATATATTATGTGAATGGTTCTCACTCAGAGATCATAATGCTCAGGTACTACCATTCACTGGTGGCAGCTTCACTGAAAGTATAATAATTATGAGAATATCATGGAGTCTACAGAACTAGGTTTTAAACATCAAAGCTTTTATACAAGGCAAAGGAGCTGTAAAAAACATTTTTTTAGCTTACTTTTTTTGTAAACTCTGTGATTGTTTCCATAAGTTTCTTTTCTTGATCGGTAAACTAAAGGATATGAGGTAAGCAGTAGGTTAAAATAAAAAAACTAATAGAACTTAAAAGGAATAAGTAATCAAGAAAGTACAATTAAAATAAAAGCATTTTACCATATCTGTTACTCTGCTCCTTTCTAGGTTGATATCCAATTTATTATCTGCTCTAATTCGACTGGTATCATGCTTTAAAGAAAGTAAAAAATATTAAAAAGTGATCTCCATGAAATTTTTTTTCTGAAATTAATAAAATATGCGGTAGGAAAAATTTCACTTACCATCAGCTGCTGTTTAATTTGGTTTAATTCAGTTTTCATTTTCTAGATAAGAAAGAGCATATGCAATTAGCATTAAATTAGATCATTTCAGAAATCCTGAAGCCCTAAATTAGCAAAATTTGGACAACCAATGGATTTCTAAAAAATAATTTCATAAAGGAAAAAAACACAAAAAAGAACCAATAGACCATCATAGTCAGGAAAAAACTTACAAAAAATTGAAAATATATTTGTTTTATAGTATGAAATTCTGCTTAAAAATATTGATTTTTCTAAATTAAGAAAAATTTATCCTAGTTGTATAGTGTAACTTAAAATTCTGACAGATAAGTAGCTGGAAAATGCCATATTACTTTCTGCTGTAAGAACAATAAATCATGAGGTATACTAGAAATTTATACAATGCTCAATAATCTTCCCTTTTATGGGAATTTTATATTCACAGTATAACTTTTTAGTATGTGAGAAATTCAGATTTACATATAAGAAGATTAGGTATGCAGAATATTTTAAGAACTTATAATAAACATGAAAAACTACTGTTTAGTCTTACTAAAAATAGGATATGTGTGAGATCAGCTACTTAATTAGAAATAATTTAAAACTTGTATCACCTCATTCTCTGCTCTCAGATTTGCAAATTCACTTTTCTCAAGGATGACCATGTCTTTTCTGATGGAATCCAAATGAGCCATTAGCTGCTGTACTGTTATTTCCTAGAAATAAAAATAAAAATAACTAAGCGATCTATGGGATGCGATCACTTTACAGAATTGTTTCCATATTAAAATAATTTGTTACAATTCTACAGGTATAATAAAGTAAAAACAACAAAACATAAATAGCCTATATAATATCTGGAATGCCAAACTGAAAAGGAACGTGAGATCTGAAGAAGAAAAAGCATTTCCTAGTGAAGAGAAATAAATTTTCGGTCTTTTTTTTGGGAGGAACCTCAGTCACATGCTCAGCCCTGAGAGTTCCTCAATAAACGATGTTCTGTTTGTTTCTTAACTGACTATATATGTAAGATTTACCATTTTAACAATTTTTCAATTTATAATTCACTGGCATTACTAATTAATGGCAGTGAACTAATTATGTGCACTCAAAGACATAGAATCTAAATATAGGTTACCAGGAGACTGAAGCTACAGAATGGGGAGTGGTTACTTAAGATGTGCAGATTTTTAAACTAGGTTGAATTTCAATGAGTAAAAATGGATAGAAGTGATGGTTTCACATTATTGTAAGTATAATTAACAGTGCTAAACTGTGTGTGGATGTGGTTGGCAGAGGGAAGTTCTGTCATATCTGTCACCAGAAGGAAAGCCAGAGATTTAAACACTAGACTGTATAACACAATCTTGTGGTGGATGATAGCTATGGTTAACAGTACAAATATTAAAAATTTCCTCCATGAACTAGAACTATGTATGAATCTATTACAAGGAGTTACAGTTATATTTTAATATTCTTTCATAACAGTAACAAAGGTACCACACCAATGCTGGGAGTGGGGGGTCAAAAATAGGAATATGAAATGTTTTGAGGTTTCCTTTTTTTCCCTTTCTGGAATAATGAAAATGTTCTAAAATTGATTGTGGTGATAAATGGCACTATTATGTGACGATACTATAAGTCATTGATTGTATGCTTTAGATGGATTGTATGGTCTGTGAATATATGTCAATGATATTGTATTACAAAAGAAAAACAGTTGGTTCTTTGAAAAGGTCAATGAAATTGAGAAACTTTTAGCTAGAAAAAGAGAGAAGAGGCAAATCACTAAAATCCAAATTGAAAAGGGAGACACTACCATCGATCTTGTAGAAATTAAAAGAATTATAAGAGAACGCTATGAAAACTCATATACCAACAAATTACATAACCTAGAGGAAATGGAAAAATGCCTAGAAATGTACCAGTTACCTAAACTGTCTCAAGAAGAAACAGAAAATCTCAACAGACCAATAACAAGTAAAGAGACTGAATCATCAAAACTCGCCCAACAGGAAAAGCCCAGAACAGATAGTTTCACTGATGAATTGTATTAAACATTCAAAAAAGAATGAATGCCAAATCTTGTCAAATTTTTCCAAAAACAGGAGAGAAGAGAACTTTTCCTAACTTGTTCTATGAGGCCAGAATCACCGTAATACCAAAGCCATATAGAGGTACCACAAGAAAAGAAAACTACAGACCACTTTCCCTTATGACTATATATGCAAAAATCCTCAAATACTAGCAAATTGAATCCAACAGCACATTAAAGGAATTATACACCATGACCAAAAGGGATTTATCCCAGGAATTCAAACGTACTTCAACATAACATAAGAACATCAATCAAATACATCGTATTAATAGAATGAAGAGGAAAAAACGTGACCGCCCCAACCTATGCAGAAAAGGCATTTGACAAATCCAACACCCAATAAAAACCCTCAGAAAAATAGGAATAGAAAGGAACGTCTTCAGCATGATTAAAGGCATATAGGGGAAGCTACCCACAGTTAACATCATACTCAATAGTGACAGACTGAAAGAGTCCCCCACTGAAGTCAGGAACAAGGATGCACACTTTCACCACTGCATTTCAAATTTATTTGAAGTTCTTGTCAGAGCAGTTATGCAAGAAAAAGAAATAGAAGGTATCCAAACTGGAAAGGAGGAAGCAAAATTACCTCTATATGCAGATAACGTGATCTGTTCTACAGAAAAAATTCCAAAGAATCCACACAAAACTAGAATAAGCCAATTCAGCAAAATTGCAGGCTACAAGATTAACATGCAAAAATCAGTTGGGTTTCTATATACTACCACAGGATATTCTGAAATGGAAATTAAAAATGTAATACCACTCAGAAAAACTCCTAAAAGAATGAAACACCTGGGAATAAACTTAAATAAGAAGGCAAAGGACCTGTACATTGAAGACTACAAAACACTGGTGAAAGAAATTAAAGAAGATCTAAATAAATGGTGAGACATTTCATATTCTTGAATAATAAAACTTAATCTTATTAAGATATCAGTACCACACAAAGTGATCCTCAGATTTTATGCAATACCTATCAAAATCCCAGCAGCCATTTTTGCAGAAATGGAAAAACCTATTTTTAAATTCATATGAAATTACAAAGATATAAACAGGTAAATAAGTATTGCAAAGGAAGAACAAAATTAGAGATCTCAGACTTCCCAATTTTAAAACTTACCAAAGCCACAGTAATCAAAACAGAGTGGTACTAGTACACAGACAGATATTTAGACTAATGAAATCAAACAGAGATTCAGAAATCCCCACATCTTTGGCCAATTGATTTTTTTTTTTTATTTATAAACGTTTAATTGCTGGAATGTTAGCTTTCACAAGATTTTGGACTTGGAGTATAGATCAATTATTATAGTGTTTAATTTTAAGGAGAGTTTATCCATAAGTAAAATTCACCCTTTTGGGTAATCTGACACCTCTTTCATGGACCATGCAAAATAACTATAGTTTACATGTTAAAAATGAGTAAAAAAGGTAGGTATATGGAGACTGATGAAGCAAATATGGCAACTTCTTAATGTCTGATTCTAGACTATGGGCATATGTGCGTTTATTTTGCTATTTTCTCTACATTAAAAAAAGTATTTTCGAGAAATATCCACACACATCAGTCCAACCATATTATACAATCAATGGCTCACAAGATCATCACATAGTTGTGTGTTCTTCAACAATGTGGCCACTTGATTTATTTTTTTTTTGTATTTTCTTTGATTTTAATTTATGTTCATTTTTGCTGTTCTAAACATTTATATAAATTACATCATGCAGTGGTCACTCTTTTGTTCAAAACACATTTTTCAAATTCAAATAAATGGTTTGTGATTCCTCCATATAACTAGATGTATCAGTACATTTAACTTTTTAAGTGGTGCATAATATAATATTTTATAAACATGCCACGATATGTTCATTAACTTTTCATTGATGGATACCTCTGCCATTAGCATTTTCTAGTTATTATGAATAAAGCTGCTGTGGACCTACTTACACAATTTTCTTTGGGTAGAGTTTTCAGTCCTATTGGGAAAATAATGAATGGTCAGTGATCTCATTGATTCACAGATTAGGTGATTAGTTTTAGAAGAAAAAGCTTGATGATTGGAAGACGGCACAACCACAAAATGAATGGGAGGTCAGGATCAGTAGTCTCATAACCACTGCTTTGTGTTTCCAGACATTTATTTTCTTTTTTTGTGAAAAATAACATATATATATAAATCAATGAATTTCAAAGCATAGCACAACAATTAGTTGTAGAACAGATTTCAGAGTTTGGCATGTGTTACAGTTCCACAATTTTAGGTTTTTACTTCTAGCTTGGCCAAGAGATTTTTGACAAGGATACCAAGTCCATTCAATTGGGAAAGAATACTATCTTCAAAAAATGATGCTGGGAAAACTGGGTAGCCATATGCACAAGAATGAAAGTGGACCTGTACCTCACACCATATACAGAAATGAACACAAAAGGGATCAACAACCTAAATATCAGAACTAAAACTATAAAACACCAACAAGAAAAGAGAAACTTCAGGACACTGTGTTAGGGAATGGCTTCTTAGATTTTATACCAAAATAAAGAGCAAATAAAAGAAAAATCTATAACCAAAATTTAAAACATTTTATGCAAAGAACTTTATCCAGAATGAAAAAGAAAACTTCTGGGAAGATAGCCAAATAGAGTAAGTTGAATTCAGCCTGCTCCAGGGAAGTATTAGAGAAGGGATGGGAGGGTAACTGAGACAGCGATTCAAGAGTGCAACTGACCTGGGAGAGCCTGCTGCACCACACAGGGCAGCCCTGGTTGCAGAAGCCGAGGAACTGAGAAACAGAAAGTTGGAGCCTGGCACAGAGGCATGGAGCCCGCGGAAGTGCATGGATGGGAGCGGGGACTAGAAAGTAAGCCAGGCTTACTTACTGTTTGAATGTGCTACCATCACCAGCGCAGCCCCATGACCCACGACTCAGCCCAAACCCCACACACCTGAACCCTGTCACCTGCTCCCATTTCCCGCACTCCAAGCACCTCCATCCCCCAGCCCCGAACCCATGTACCCACCTCACACCCCCACCCAAGTGCAGCCCAAACCAACTCTCCTGGTACCCCTCCCGATCAATACCTCCCCCTCCCTGTTCCCTGTAGGCTGTTGCCAGCACATAAAGGCTACAGTTGCTAACCTCCACAAACAGGCTACCCCAACTTCCAACCACAATGTTGCATAGCCTCACCCTGCCCTGAGCTCTGAGCATCAGACCCGTGAATGTGCAAGGACCCCCAATCACATCCTTCAACTCTGGGAACCTCAGTTTATGGCAGTGCATGTGCACGGCCCTCAGTCACACTTCTCAGCTCTGAGAAAGTGCTGACCTGCGCTGCCGGGTCACACCTGCCTCAACAAATGGAGGCATAATGCCAGAAGGCATAACACCAACCTACTGCCACAGATCTATGCATGAGCACAAAGAATCCCAGGCCCTAGACCAGTGCACCCACACAGCTACATCCTCCCTGGCCGCTGGGCACCCACACTCACAAGCACCAATGTAACATCCCCAACCTGCGCCTATACCTACCCTGAAACATGCCCCACCCCGTACCTGCTCCCTGCTGCACATCCATTCCACAAACACAAAGCCTTACACTACTGAAAGAAATGATCTCCCAAAGTAAATCAGTCAAGATATTTCCATGTGACGAAAACAAAAGAAGATCACTAAGCATAATAGTTCACACAGATAAAGCTCTGCCTAACAACCAAATTAAAACACCAGAGGAGACACAGATGATGGAACAACTAATAAAAGATGTTCATTTACTTCTACTTAATAAATGGGATGGCAAATGACCTAAAGGAGATCAAGAAGACAGGAGAAGAGCATGAAGAGGAATTTGAAAGAATTAATAGAAAAATAGTGGCTATCACATAGATTAAAGACTCTGTTGACCAAATGAAAAACATACTAGAGACACACAACACCAGATTTGAAGAGACAGAAGAAAGAATAAGTGATATAGAGGGCAGGGTAACTGACTTCGAACTCTCAAAACAGCAAATGGCAAAAAAAATGGAAAAATTGGAATTGGATCGCAGGGAAATGATAGATAAAACAAGGTGCACAAACATGAATCAGTGGTGTCCCAGAAGAAGAGAGCAGTAAAGGGGCTAGGAAGAGTAACTGAGGATATAATGGGGGAAAACTTCCCAATGCTCATAAAGGACATAAATACACAAGTCAAAGAAGCTCAACAAACACCAAACAGAATAAATCCAAAGAGGTCTTCCCCAAGACACATAATCCGTCTATCAAATGTTGAAGAGAAGCAGAAAATTCTAAAAACACCAAGAGAAAAACAATCTACTACATACAAGGGAAATCAAATAAGACTGAGTTCAGACTACTCAACTAGCACCCTGGAGGCGAGAAGGCAGTGGTATGATATACTCAAGATCCTGAGAGAGAAAAACTTCCAGCCAAGAATTCTGTATCCAGCCAAACTGTCCTTCAAAACTGAGGGAGAGATTAGTGTTCATAGACAAAGAAGTCCTGAAAGAATGTATCAACAAGAGACTGGCCCTACAAGAAATACTAAAAGGAGTTCTGCTGTCTGAAAAAAAAAGGTAGGAGAGAGAGGTCTGGAGGAGGGCATAAAATTGAAGAGTACCAGTAAGGGTAATTTAAAGGAGAAAGAGAGAAAGAGAAAAAAGAATATACAGATCTGACAAATAAAATAAAAAAGATAAGATAGTGGAATCAAGAAACACCTTTTCAGTAATAACTCTGAATGTTAACGGACTAAACTTAGCAATTAAAAGATTCAGATTGGCAGAATAGTTTAAGAAATATTTAAGAAATACATCCAGCTATATGCAACTTACAAGAGACTCATCTTAGACACAAGGATACAAATAGATTGAAAGTGAAAGGCTGGAAAAAGATTTTCCACGCAAGCTGTAACCAAAAGAAAGCAGGAGTAGCTATACTAATATCAGACAAAATAGACTTTAAATATAAAGACATCATAAGAGACAAGGACACTGTATACTAATTAAAGGGTCAATTCACCAAGAACATATAACAATCATAAATGTTTATGCTCCCAATCAAGGAGCTCCAAAGTACATGAGATAGACGTTGGCAAAGCTGAATGGAGTGAGATATTTCAACAATAATAGTAAGAGACTTCAAAACACCACTCTCCTCTATAGATAGAAGAACCAGATAAAAGATCAACAAGGAAACAGAGAAGTTAAATAACTTGATAAATGAATTAGACCTAACAGACATATATATAGGTCATTATACCCTAAAACACCAGGAAATACATTCTTCTCTAGTGCTCATGGAACATTCTCCAGGATAGAGCATATGCTGGGGCACAAAACAGGTCTTTATAAATTAAAAAACACTGAAATTATTCAAAGCACTTTCTCTGATCACAACGAGATGAAGCTGGATCTCAAAAACCACCAAAGAACGAAAACATTCACAAATATATGCAGATTAAATAACACACTCTTGTGGGTCAAAGAAGAAACTGCTAGAGAAATCAATAGCTATCTGGAGACAAATGTAAATGAGAATACAACTTATCAGACCTTATGGAATGTGGCGAAGGCTGTGCTGAGAGGGAAATTTACTGCTCTAAATGCCTTATTAAAAAAAGAAATAGCAAGAAAGAGCAATAACCGAGGACTTAACAGCACACCTTGAGGAACCTGAGAAAAAACAGCAAACTAACCCCAAAGCAAACAGAAGAGAAATAACAAAGATTAAAGCAGAGATAAATGAATGGGAGAAAAAAGAACAATAGAAAGAATCAATAAAACCAAAAGTTGGCTTTTTGATCAAATTGATAGACCACTAGCAAGACTGACAAATCAAAAAAAGAGACAGGATGCAAATAAACAAAATCAGAAATGGGAAGGGGTGCGAAACCACAGACCCTGAAGGAATAAAAGAAATCAAGGATACAATGAACAACTATATGCCAACAAACTAGACAACTTAGATGAAATGGACTACTTCTTGGAAACACACAAACAAGGTACACTGACTCAGGAAGAAATAGAAGATCTCAACAAACCAATCTCAAGAAAAGAGATTCAGTCAATCTCAACAAACCAATCACAAGTAAAGAGATTCAGTCAGTCATCAAAAATCTTCCTACAAAGAAAAGCCCAGGGCCAGATGGCTTCAAAGGGGGAACTTAATCAAATGTTCTAGAAAGAACTAATAACCAATCCTGCTCAACTTCTCAAAAAAATTGAGGAAAAAGGGACTCTACCTAACTCACTTTATGAAGCTAGTATCATTTTAATACCAAAATCAGGTAAACATGCTCTGTAAGAAAGGAAAACTACAGGCCAATTTACCTAATGAACATAAATGTTAAAATTCTCAACAAAATATTAGCAAATCAAATCCAACAACACATTAAAAGAATTATACACCACCACCAAGTGGATCAGGAATGCAAGAATGCTTCAACAAAAGAAAATGAATTAATGTAATACAGCACATTAACAAATTGAAAGGGAAAAATCACATGATCATCTCAACTGATGCTGAAAAAGCATTCGACAAAATTCAACATTCTTTTCTGATAAAAACACTCCAGAAGATAGGAATCAAAGGAACTACCTCAATATTATAAAGGGAATATATGAAAAACAGATAGCCAGCATTGTACTCAATGGAGAGAGACTGAAAGCTTTCCCCCTAAGATCAGGTACAAGACAAAGATGCCCACTGTCATCACTATTAGTCAACAATTTAGAGCAACCAGGCAGGACAAAGAAATAAAAGGCATCCAAATTGGAAAGGAAGAAGTAAACTCTCATTATTTGCAGATGACATGATACTGTACTTGGAAGATCTTGGAAGATCCTGAGAAATCTACATCAAAGTTACGTGAGCTAATAAACAGATTTAGCAAGGTGGCTGGATATAATATGAATGTGCAAAGATCATTAATGTTTCTATTCATAAGTAATGACCTACCTGAGAAGTCAGTCAGGGAAAAACTTCCATTCAAAATAACTTAAAGAATCAAGTACTTAGGAATGAACTTAACTAGGGACGGAAAGGACTTGTACACCGAAGACTATATAACATCGCTAAAAGAAATCAAAGGAGATCTAAATAGGTGGAAAGACATTCCCTGGTCACGGAAAGGAAGGCTAAATATAGTTAAGATGTCAGTTTTACCCAAATTGATCTACAGATTCAACACAGTACCAATCAAAATTCCAACAACCTACTTTGAAGACTTGGAAAAGTTATGTACCAAATTCAACTGGAAGGGAAAGAGACCCTGAATAGCTAAAAGCATCCTAAAAAAGAACAAAGTGGGAGAATGAACACTCCCTGAATTTAAAACCTATTATAAAGCCACAGTAGTCAAAAGAACATGGTACTGGCGCAAAGAAAGAAGTATTGACCAATGGAGTCGAATTGAGAGTGCAGAAATAGACCACCAAATCTATGGTCAACTG
The DNA here is from genome assembly GCF_023851605.1 of Tamandua tetradactyla. Taxonomy (NCBI): domain Eukaryota; kingdom Metazoa; phylum Chordata; class Mammalia; order Pilosa; family Myrmecophagidae; genus Tamandua; species Tamandua tetradactyla. The sequence goes on along the minus strand of NC_135334.1, from coordinate 61,331,422 downwards.
ATTTTTGACAAGGTCCCCAAATCCCCTGAACTGGGACAAAATAGTCTTTTTGATAATTGGGTATAGAAGAACTGGATATCAATAGCCAAGAAAATGAAAGAGAACCCCTACTTATACCCTACACAAAAATTAACTCCAAGTGGATCAAACAGCTAAATGTAGGAACTAGCACCATAAAGCTTCTAGAAGAAAATGTAGGGAAACATCTTCAAGACCTAGTAATAGGAGGGAGCTTCCTGAACGTTACATCCAAAGCACAAGCAACAAAAGAAAAAATAGATAAATGGGAACTCCTCAGAATCAAATGCTTCTGCACCTCAGAAGACTTTGTCAAAAGGGTGAAGAGGCAGCCAACTCAATGGGAGAAAATATTTGGACAAAGATTTGATATCCTGTATATACAAAGAAATCATACAACTCAACAAAAGAATGAACAACTCAATTATCAAATGGGCTAAAGATAATGAATAAGCATTTTTTCTGAAGAGCAAATACAGATGGCTCAAAAGCACATGAAGAGATGCTTATTTCCATTCGCTAAAAGGGAAATGCAGATGAAGACTACAATGAGATACCACCTCACACCTATAAAAATGGTTGCTATTAAACAGGAAACTATAAATGTTGGAGAGGATGTGGAGAAACTTATGCACTGCTGGTGGGAATGTATAAGGATGCAACCACTATGGAGGACTGTTCGGCAGTTCCTTAGGAAACTAAACATTGAGTTGCCCTATGACCCAGCAATAGAACTACTTGGTATATACCCAGAAAAGCTGAAAGCAACAACATTGTAAGTTTTTAGAGCAGACACATTAAGTCCGGAGAGGTGATAATTATTTTTGGATTTTGAGAGGCTGTTTATATATACATATGTATAAAACCTGATATTTACAGATAAGAATGAAGACGATTTGGTTGGGGTTAAAGTAATTCAGAACACAGGGGTAAGGAAGACAGTGTCTATATTTTAGAACTGTACATACTCTTAGACTGAAGGAAGAAAGGTTTATTTGGTGTGGAACTGAAATTTTCTTTTAGTACATAATCTAACTCAACCTATCTGTACAGCTCATTTGAACAACTGAAACACAAGGAGTCCATAATAAGAAAGAGGTCCTTTAATCCTGTATAGATTATTGTAATACTTGAAAACTTCCTATAGTGTATTAAGCAGAGAATCAAACAGTGTTGGCAAAGTCCCTTGAGGGATGGGAGAAAGAATATGGAACTATTAAATCTTACTATCAGGGAATCCCCTGATACTGTGTCAAACTTTAGGGACACCCAAATCAATAGGCCATGCCCTCTATCCTGTGGCTTACTCTTGTGAAGTTTACATAGGTAGCGGGGAAGCTTAGACTACCTACAGGTATGCCTAAGAGTTACTTCTGGAGGACCTCTTTTGTTGCTCAAATGTGGCCTCACTCTCTCTAAGCCAAACTCTGCAAGTGAAATCACTGCCTTCTCCCCTATGGACGTGACATCCAGGGTGAAAATCTCCCTGGCAATATGGGAGATGACTCCCAGGGATGAATCTGGACCTGGCACCATGGGATCAACAATTCCATCCTGACCAAAAGGGGTAAAAGAAATGTAACTAATAAAGTAACAGTGGCAGAGAATTCAAATAGAGTTGAGGGGACACTTTGGAGGTTGCTCTTAAGCAAGCTTCAGTTAAACCTTGCTACTTATCATAACCTGCCAAACTCCACCCAAGACCATTCCACCCAATCCTAAAGAACACCTAGGGCAATATATAAGATTCCACAAGGTTTCCATGCACTAGAGTAACTTCCCAGAGACCTACAACCTCCAGATGGTTCCCTGGTACAGATAAGTCCTGAAACCTAAAGGGCCCTGCCTCTCCAGAACATCAGATAGTTACATTTCCCTACCCCGTATTAGTGACAGACCCTCCCAATATGAAAAAGTTAGAAGGGCGACAGCCCAAACACCCCCAAAGAGAGGGATGGAAAGATCAAAGGTGATATTTGGATGGAGTTATACACTGAAGGTAGGATTTAACAAATAAATATGAATGCTGAATCATTAATTTGATATCTTTTTTAGTCTCTAATATCTTACAACAGCTAGAAGAACCTAAAATTGTGGAACTGTAACCCATGTCAAACTCTGAAATATGTTTTACAACTAATTGTGGTGCTATGCTTTGAAATTCATTGCTTTTTTGTATATATGTCATTTTTCACCAAAAAAGATGGAAAAAAACCTGATTGTCATGATAAAAAAATATTTAAGCCTTCTGGCCTCCTATATTCTGGAGCAGCCAGAAGGAAAATCTGAGAGGATGGTATGGTAGCCCATGACAGATTCTGGGATCTGTCCTGTAACTACTTGTTGAACAGCACTTTGAAAAGTATTGCTTTTTTATTTTTTTGCTTTGTATATGTTATACTATAAAATAATAATAATAATAATAAAAAAGAAAGAATGAAAAAGACAATCTACACAATGGGAGAAAATATTTCAAAACCATGTTATCTGATAAGGGTTTAACATCCAGATATATAAAAACCCAGACAACATAACAGCAAGAAACAAACCAATTTTAAAAAGGGGCAAAATAAACAGCTTTTTTCCAAAGAAGATATATAAATGGCCTAAGCACATGCCTGCTAACAATATCCATTCTGTAACCCAATAATCAAGGAGTAATGTCATCTTTCAAGTCTTATTAAGAAATAAATTTCCCAAGGCATTTGCTGCCATAGATAGCAAGTTGTCAGACAGATCTGGGCAAAGTAAAATGGGAAACTTCTGGGAACAATTCACATGCTAGATGCCATTGAGATCATTCATAGGAAGTCAAAATATTAACATTCACAGGAATTTGGAAGGTGATTCCAATTCTCATTGGGTGAATTTAGGGGTTCAATACTCCAGTGTAGGAAGTAAGTGCAGATATGGGGAAGAGAGCAAGAAAATCAGAATTAGAACTGAAACCTGAACATATGAGAGATCGCTGCGATCTCATGATCAAATTTATTAGATGAGGAGTTACTTCTGGGTGAGTAAAGAAGTGGCTTTTGGAGATCAAATCTACTCCTGGTGAAGATGCAGGGAATACTGTTGAAATGACAACAGAGGATTTGGAATATTATATTAACTTAGTTGATTAGTCTGTGACAAAGTTTGAGAGTACTGACTTCAACTTTGAAAGTAATTCTACCATGGGTAAAATGCTACTGAATAACACTGTATGCTACAGAGAAATCTTTCATGAAAGGAAGAGTCAATGCTGCAGCCTACACTGTTGTCTTATTTTAAGAAATTGCCTTAGCCACCCCAACCTTCAGCACCACCCTGATGAGTCAGCAGATCAACAACAAGGTAAAAAGAATGATTCACTGAAGCCTTAGATAATGGTTAACATATTTTTATCAATAAAATATCTTATGGTGTTGTGCTGGTTTGAAAGGAAGTATGCCCCCTAAGAAAAGCCATGTTTTAATATAAATCCCATTTCTTAAAGGTAGAATAATCCCTATTCAATATTGTATATTTGAAACTGTAATGAGATCATCTCCCTGGTTGATGTGATTTACTTAAGAATGGTTGTTAAACTGGATTAGGGGATGACATGTCTCCACCCATTTGAGTGGGCCTTGATTAGTTTCTGAAGTCCTATAAAAGAGGAAACATTTTGGAGAATGAGAGATTCAGAGAGAGCAGAGAATGCTGCAGCACCACAAAACAGAGAGTCCAACAACCAGTGACCGTTGGAGATGAAGAAGGAAGACGCCTCCTGGGGAGCTTCATGAAATAGGAAGCCAGGAGAAAAAGCTAGCAGATGATGCCGTGTTCACCATGTGCCCTTCCAGCTCAGAGAGAAGCCCTGACTGTGTTCGCCATGTGCCTTCTCACTTGAGAGAGAAACCCTGAACTTCATCAGCCTTCTTGAACCAAGGTATCTTTCCCTAGATGCCTTTGATTGGACATTTCTTTAGACTTGTTTTAATTGGGACATTTTCTCGGCCTTAGAAGTATAAACTAGCAACTCATTAAATTCCCCTTTTTAAAAGCCATTCCGTTTCTGGCATATTGCATTCCAGCAGCTAGCAAACTAGAACAGGTGTATACATTGTTTTAAATATATAATGCTTTTGCACACTTAAAAGACTACAGTATAGTGTAAACGTAACCTTTCTACGCACTGGGAAACCAAAAAATTTCCGTGACTTGCTTTACTGTGGTATTTGCTATATTGTAGGCATATGGAGTCAAACCTACAGTATTTCTGAGGTATGCCTGGACACCACCGAACTGTGTATTTGAAAGTTGTTAAAATGGGAAATTTTAGGTCACAGAATTAACACAATATAGAGAAACAAAGAAACTTTACATAGAACTTTACAACACAAAGAATGAACCCAAATATAGATCATGGACTATAGTTAACAGTATAATAATATTGTTCATCAAATGTAAAAAGGCATCACATCAATGTAAAATGTTAATTATAAGGAAAACTTATTGTGTGTGTATTGGGGGAAGTGTCCTTTGGGAATCTGATACTTTCTGCCTGACTTTTTTATAAACCTTTAATTTTAAAAAAATTAAATAAAGGAAAACAAAACCAAAACCATTTATAGAGTGGCACTGCTATAAACGTAGACTTATAGGTCAATGGAACAGAATTGAGTCGTCTGAAATACATCCATAGATCTATGGCAAATTGATATTTGCATGCCAAGTACGTTAAGTTTAGCAGTTCTTCAGAAAGCTAAGTATAGAACTACCACAAGACCTGGCAATTCCACTTTTTAGTATACATCTAAAAGAATTAAAAGGTAGGGACTAGGACAGATTATTTTTACATAAATATTCATAGTAGTGTTATTTGCAATAGCCAAAAGGTGGAAGCAACCCAAATGTTCATCAGAATATGAACAGATATACACAGTGGAATATTATTCATCTGTAAAAAGAAATGAAGTTCTGATGCATGCCACAACACAATGAACACTGAAGACATCAAGTTGAGTGAAATAAGTCACAAAAATAAACCATACAAAAAGACAAACAGTGCATGATCTCACTTATATGAAATACTGAGAAGAAGCAAATTTCATATGGACATATAGATTATAGGTTATTGGGGTGGGGTGGGCAGGAGGGGGAAGAGGGAGTTCACTGCTTAATGGGTACAGACTTTCTGTTTTAGGTGATAAAAGTTGAGGTAAAAGAGATTGATGGTAGCATAATATCGTGAATGTAATACTACTGAATTGTACACCGAGAGTGGTTAAAATGGGACATTTCATGTATATTTTACTATAATAACATTTTTTAAAAAAAGGATTAGATGGATACCTAGATATTAGCTCTTTCATTATGAACCTTGTATTTGAAGATGAAATAACTGGGGCTATTTCCTGAGAATCCACAAGATGGCAGTAAAAGATTTTATATAGAACTTTATGCATGTATCTAGCCTAGACTGTTAAGCTTTTGAATTGTTTATTGTACTTGATCACAACATTAGAACTGATTGTTATCATGCTGTCAGATTTTGAAAATATAACTCAATGTATCTACAGTAAAATTAAAATTTGAAAATGGAAAAAATGACAAGTGATATAAAAATAATATAGTAAATAAACTGGGGTACTGGCACAAGGACAGACATATAGACCAAAGGAAAATAACTGAAAGTATAGAAATAAACCCACACATTTGATATTTGACACAGTTAATATTTGACAAGGGGGCCAAGTCTACTCAATGGGAAAGAATAGTCTCTTCAACAAATGGTGCTAACAAAACTGAATATGCAATGTAAAATAATGAAAATGGACCCCAACCTCACAATGTACACAAAAATTAAAAAGGATCAACAACCTAAATGTAAGAACCAAAACTATAAAACCCCTGGAGGAAAACAAGGAAATATCTGTAGGACCTTGTATTAGGTGATGATTTCTCAGACTATACCAAAAAACATAAACAGTGAAGAAAAAAAGATAAAATATACTTCTTCAAAATTAAAAATTGCGTGCAATGGACATTCATTACCAAGAAAAGTGAAAAAATAACCAACAGAATGTGAGGAAATATTTGGAAACTATATCTGATACGGGTTTAAATTTAGGGTCTATGCAGAACTCAATAACAAAAGTAATTAAAAAGTGGGGAAAGACCTTTCTCTCAGCCCAACACTGCAAGGAAATTCATTACTCTCCCTGCTATGTGAAACATGACATTCAGGGGTGAAAGTCTCCCTGGCAACATGGGACATGACTCCCAGGAGAAGAGTCTGGCCCTGGCACCATAAGACAGACAATGCCTTCCTGACCTAAAAGGGGAAAAGAAATGTAATAAAATAAGGTATCAGTGGCTAAGAGTTCAAATAGAGCTGCGAGGCTATTCTGGAGGCTACTATTATGCAAGCTTCAGCTAGATATTGCTAATCACCATGGTTCACCAAACCCCAACCAACACCATTCCTATTAACCCTAAAGAATACCTATGGTTCGGTCTGAGATTCTACAAAAGTTTCATGCACTGAGATTACTTTCCAGAACCTACAACTTCTAAATGATGTTCCTCTCCAAGAACATCAATTAGTTCCACCCCCTTATCCTATATTGTCAATAACCCCTTTCCTACAAGAAAAAATTAGAATGGGCATAGCCCAAATACTACCCCTAAAGACTGGGAGAAGATCAATGGAGATAGAGGAGTTATAACAGAGAAGACAGGATTTAATAAATGAGAATAACTGGTGAATCATTATATTGATATTTCTTTTAAGTCTCCAGTGTCTTGAAGCAAACTCCGAAATCTGTTCTGTAACTATAGGTGCTGTTTAGACTCTGTCCCACTGAAAACTAGTAACTTTTTTAATCACTTAGTAAATGGGTTGGAGTAGCATACCCAAGTGAGGGATATGTTACTTCAAGATCCAAAAAGGCCAACCAGGTGGTGTGCCTCTTTTTTGACTGAAGAAGGGGCCAGATTTTACAGCTCACAGAAGGGATAGCATGACATGCTTCACATCACTGAACACCTCAAAATTTGACTGAGGTGGAAGGTCCCTGATTTTTTGTGGGATTTATTTCCCATCCTTTAACACAAATATCTCACCAATAAGACTAGAGTGATTGCTACTTCTTGTTCACTAAATCCAACTATCATAATGTGGAAGGGAAAAGTGATCAAGGTCATTGTGGACTAGATTGTAACAGAAGGCTAGAGGGTTAAATATACCCATGAGGTAGGATAGTTAAGGTGTACTGCTGAACTTGCCAGCTGAAAGCAGATTTCGTAGCACTGAAAGAAAAGCATTTGCCAGATCAATAGCTTCATACTAGGTACCAGGGGATTCCACTACAGGTTCATCTGGCTAAACAGAAAGATGTCTAGTGTTTAATGTCAGAAAGAAGTGGCAAGGCTGTTTCTTCAGGGGAGGCAATTACAGATTTATTGGGAAAAGCAGAGTTAATATCCTCAGACAGGGTTGGAAGGGTGGCTTCCTCAGGTCAGACGACTATAGGTTTATCCAGCAGAAAAGACTCAGGATTTAGGGGTTCAATGCTGCCATTATCATGATCAGCTCCATTCCATGTCTCCATTCCAACTTTCAGGATCCCAATCCTTCTCAATCAGTGCACTCATTTTAATAGCTGACAGGCTCCAAGGTTGTGAATTCAGTTTACACTGTAATTTAGATACTTGCACAGTGAGACTCCAGGTTTGGTGTTAAGAAATTTCAAGTCAGTGGTTACTGACTTCAGGACATACCTTGAAACTCATGTAATTCATATGTTGTAAGAATTTGAATCCTGAGGTTCATCCTCTTATACAAGTATGTGTAGTGTATTAGGAATAACATACTAACCTCATACATTTTCATTTGACAAAAACATGCTAAGGTAGCAAATATAAGGATACCCAGATTCTTTTTTTTTTTATTGACAATGATATTATCCATTGACTTTATTCAGATTTCCCCAGTTTACTTGTTCTCGTGTGTACATGTGCACACACACACATGTAGTTTTATGCAATTTTATCACATATGTAGGTATGTGTACCCACCATCCCTGGCAAAGTATTGAACTATTCCATTACCATAAGATTCCCTTATGCAAAAGGGAGAGAAGCTATAAACAAATAGATACAGAATGAAAAAAAATATGAAACGCTTCATGAATTTGCGTGTCATCCTTGCACAGGGGCCATGCTAATCTTCTCTAGGATACCCAGATTCTTGCTTCTTAAAGGCATTTGGGTACAAGTATCCAGTGGTGATATTTTGTTTATCTCTATTGCCAAATGATGCCATGGACTAGTCTTCATTTCATTGGGAAAACTGATTAGTGCCTTTTTGGTCTAATCAGATCAGAGAAACAATGTGAAAAGCTCCAGAATTCAGAACTGGTTCATCTTTAAGATTCTGTTTCTCAAGAACCTTTTATTCGGTACCAAAATCTGTATTGGTTGGTATTCTCCAGAGATACAGAACTGTAATTAAAAAATAGGTTTATTATAAAGAAGTGATTCATATGACTGTGGGGGATGGCAAGTCCAAATTCCCTAGAGTAGTCTACAAGGTGGAAATTACAATAAAGTTGATGGTAAAGTTGAGTCTGAATTCCTCAGGAAAGCTGACTGACTGAAGTTGAAGAGAAATTCTCATTCCTGAAATACTCAGTTCAGCTTTTAGGACCACCAACTGATTAGATTAGAGCAATCCCCTTTGTTGACTGCAGATGCAATCAGCCATAGATGCAACCAACTGATTATAGATTAAAATCTATGAAATACTCCCAGTCACAATAAACTGGATATCATAACTTAGCCAAGCTGACATATGAAAATAACCATCACACCATCCTTTGAACTTCTTTGTATTCTCATATATAAAGTTTCTTACAGAGAGCATAAAATGGATTTTCATCTAATCTGCTAATCTCTGCCTTTTAATAGAACTTAATCCATTTCTATTTAATGTAACTCCTGATGAAAGATTTACTTTCTTCATTTAGCTACTGGTTCTCTGTATATTACATGTTGTTTCTCAACTACTCATTACCGTCATTTTCTGTAGGTATTTTTGTTGTAAACCATTTTGATTCCCTTTTCTATGTATTTTTTTCTCTTTTTTTGAAACTACAAAATGTTTTTTTATTATTTTTTTTAAAAATACTTATTACATACATCAAGTTTGCTTTGGAAGAGTAGAATCTAATGTGTAGTTATGATCTTTGTGTCTTATTAATGTCTGCCTTGTCTACTTTATCTGTCTTAATTGGACAAATTAGCACTGTGCTACAAGTAGAAATAGGAAACATATCTTTGAAAATCCAAGAGGTCTACAGGTTTGTGTTACAAGCTGTGTGTAGTTGCCATGCATTGTTCATGGCTATGTCAATCATGTAGGTCACTAAAAGTGAGTACCGTTTTTTGCTTCTTATTCTCACTCTGTATTTGGAAATAACTGATCCATTTTAGCAACACCTCCTTGCATTCATCATACAATTTCACAATGGATGGCTGACTTATCGGAAGGAGCTCTTAATCATCAGCAAAACAAAAGCTTATTTCATTTACAGGTTCTATGCCTACAGCATTGGAGCAGACTTACAACGCCAAGCCATGCCAACAACACAGATTATCTCATCATTTTCTTCCACTCAGAAATCAAAATGTCCCTTCTTCATGTTTTTCATATATTCTGTAGGCATAAGGGGACATTTCTCAGTCCTGGTCTGATGAATTGCTCTGGTTGCCCTCAACCCCTTCTTCTTCAAGGCTGATACCAATTTGACACTTGTAAAAAAGCTATCAAAACACAGGTGACAGGGATACTGACCTCTCTCTAAAAGAACATTAGCAAAGTTCATCACTAGATTTCCACCTAAACCAAAATCAAGATTCTTATCTGCCTTCACAGCTGATTCTTCTTGATGTGGCTCAAACCAAACCAGATAACCCTGTATGGTTGTACCATACCACATTTTATAGCCAATTCTAATAGGCTTTCCCCATTCAGGAACTGGTTACTATCAAGGCATTCACACATTGATTTATCAAGGCAGTAATATTCTTCTAGGGGAGCATAAAGATGAAATTTTATTCATTTGCTTTATGAGAGCACTCAATTGTATAAACTTATCATTTTGATCTAGGCAGCTATTATCTGCAAAATGTAGATATGAGAAAATCAATTCAAATCTGTCCCTTCTAATTGCATCTTTAACCAGATTCTGAGCAGCATCAGAGATTTCCCAGTACATTCCTCTTCTGGGATGCCTCACAAATCCACTGGAAAGCAGGACATCAAACACACACTCATTTCCTGAACTGTGACTTCCAAGCTGGCATTTTCTGAGAAGCATAATTATTGGTTTCATTGACAATCAAGTTGAATGTTTCATCATCAACAAATAATTCAAAGAGCTCTACTGGGTTTAACTTCTCACTCTTGAGATTCTTTTTTTTTTTTTTTATTAATTAACGGAAAAAAAGAAATTAACCCAACATTTAGAAATCATACCATTCTACATATGCAATCAGTAATTCTTAACATCATCACATAGATGCATGATCATCGTTTCTTAGTACATTTGCATCAGTTTAGAAGAACTAGCAACACAACAGAAGATATAGAATGTTAATATAGAGAAAAAAAATAAAAGTAATAATAATAGTAAAAAAAAAAACAAAACCTATAGCTCAGATGTAGCTTCATTCAGTGTTTTAACATGATTACTTTACAATTAGGTATTATTGTGCTGTCCATTTTTGAGTTTTTGTATCTAGTCCTGCTGCACAGTCTGTATCCCTTCAGCTCCAATTACCCATTATCTTACCCTGTTTCTAACTCCTGCTGGACTCTGTTACCAATGACATATTCCAAGTTTATTCTCGAATGTCTGTTCACATCAGTGGGACCATACAGTATTTGTCCTTTAGTTTTTGGCTGGATTCACTCAGCATAATGTTCTCTAGGTCCATCCATGTTATTACATGCTTCATAAGTTTATCCTGTCTTAAAGCTGCATAATATTACATCGTATGTATATACCACAGTTTGTTTAGCCACTCGTCTGTTGATGGACATTTTGGCTGTTTCCATCTCTTTGCAATTGTAAATAATGCTGCTATAAACATTGGTGTGCAAATGTCCGTTTGTGTCTTTGCCCTTAAGTCCTTTGAGTAGATTCCCAGCAATGGTATTGCTGGGTCGTATGGCAATTCTATATTCAGCTTTTTGAGGAACCGCCAAACTGCCTTCCACATGGTTGCACCCTTTGACATTCCCACCAACAGTGGATAAGTGTGCCTCTTTCTCCACATCCTCTCCAGCACTTGTCATTTTCTGTTTTGTTGATAATGGCCATTCTGGTGGGTGTGAGATGATATCTCATTGTGGTTTTGATTTGCATTTCTCTAATGGCCAGGGACATTGAGCATCTCTTCATGTGCCTTTTGGCCATTTGTATTTCCTCTTCTGATAGGTGTCTGTTCAAGTCTTTTTCCCATTTTGTAATTGGGTTGGCTGTCTTTTTGTTGTTGTTGAGTTGAACAATCTCTTTATAAAATATGGACACTAGACCTTTATCTGATATGTCATTTTCAAATATTGTCTCCCATTGTGTAGGCTGTCTTTCTACTTTCTTGATGAAGTTCTTTGATGCACAAAATTGTTTGATTTTGAGGAGCTCCCATTTATTTATTTCCTTCTTCAGTGTTCTTGCTTTAGGTTTAAGGTCCATAAAACCACCTCCAATTATAAGTTTCATAAGATATCTCCCAACATTTTCCGCTAACTGTTTTATGGTCTTAGACCTAATGTTTAGATCTTTGATCCATTTTGAGTTAACTTTTGTATAGGGTGTGAGATATGGGTCTTCTTTCATTCTTTTGCATATGGATATCCAGTTCTCTAGGCACCATTTATTGAAGAGACTGTTCTGTCCCAGGTGAGTTGGCTTGACTACCTTATCAAAGATCAAATGTCCATAGATGAGAGGGTCTATATCTGAGCACTCTATTCGATTCCATTGGTCGATATATCTTTATGCCAATACCATGTTGTTTTGACCACTGCGGCTTCATAATATGCCTTAAAGTCCGGCAGCGCGAGACCTCCAGCTTCGTTTTTTTCCCTCAAGATGTTTTTAGCAATTCGGGGCACCCTGCCCTTCCAGATAAATTTGCTTATTGGTTTTTCTATTTCCGAAAAATAAGTTGTTGGGATTTTGATTGGTATTGCATTGAATCTGTACATCAATTTAGGTAGGATTGACATCTTAACTATATTTAGTCTTCCAATCCATGAACACGGTATGCCCTTCCATCTATTTAGGTCTTCTGTGATTTCTTTTAGCAGTTTCTTGTAGTTTTTTTTATATAGGTTTTTAGTCTCTTTAGTTAAATTTATTCCTAGGTATTTTATTCTTTTAGTTGCAATTGTAAATGGGATTCGTTTCTTGATTTCCCCCTCCGCTTGTTCATTGCTAGTGTATAGATATGCTACAGATTTTTGAATGTTGATCTTGTGACCTGCTACTTTGCTGTACTCATTTATTAGCTCTAGTAGTTTTGTTGTGGATTTTTCCAGGTTTTTGACGTATAGTATCATATCGTCTGCAAACAGTGATAGTTTTACTTCTTCCTTTCCAATTTTGATGCCTTGTATTTCTTTTTCTTGTCTAATTGCTCTGGCTAGAACCTCCAACACAATGTTGAATAATAGTGGTGATAGTGGACATCCTTGTCTTGTTCCTAATCTTAGGGGGAAAGTTTTCAATTTTTCCCCATTGAGGATGATATTAGCTGTGGGTTTTTCATATATTCCCTCTATCATTTTAAGGAAGTTCCCTTGTATTCCTATCTTTTGAAGTGTTTTCAACAGGAAAGGATGTTGAATCTTGTCAAATGCCTTCTCTGCATCAATTGAGATGATCATGTGATTTTTCTGCTTTGATTTGTTGATATGGTGTATTACATTAATTGATTTTCTTATGTTGAACCATCCTTGCATACCTGGGATGAATCCTACTTGGTCATGATGTATAATTCTTTTAATGTGTTGTTGGATATGATTTGCTAGAATTTTATTGAGGATTTCTGCATCTATGTTCATTAGAGAGATTGGTCTGTAGTTTTCTTTTTTTGTAATATCTTTGCCTGGTTTTGGTATGAGGGTGATGTTGGCTTCGTAGAATGAATTAAGTAGTTTTCCCTCCACTTCAATTTTTTTGAAGAGTTTGAGGAGAGTTGGTACTAATTCTGGAATGTTTGATAGAATTCACATGTGAAGCCGTCTGGTCCTGGACTTTTCTTTTTAGGAAGCTTTTGAATGACTAATTCAATTTCTTTACTTGTGATTGGTTTGTTGAGGTCATCTATTTCTTCTTGAGTCAAAGTTGGTTGTTCATGTCTTTCCAGGAACCCATCCATTTCATCTAAATTGTTGTATTTATTAGCGTAAAGTTGTTCATAGTATCCTGTTATTACCTCCTGTATTTCTGTGAGGTCAGTAGTTATGTCTCCTCTTCCATTTCTGATCTTATTCATTTGCATCCTCTCTCTTCTTCTTTTTGTCAATCTTGATAAGGGCCCATCAATCTTATTGATTTTCTCATAGAACCAACTTCTGGTCTTATTGATTTTCTCTATTGTTTTCATGTTTTCAATTTCATTTATTTCTGCTCTAATCTTTGTTATTTCTTTCCTTTTGCTTGCTTTGGGGTCAGTTTGCTGTTCTTTCTCCAGTTCTTCCAAGTGGACAGTTAATTCCTGCATTTTTGCCTTTTCTTCTTTTCTGATATAGGCATTTAGGGCAATAAATTTCCCTCTTAGCACTGCCTTTGCTGCATCCCATAAGTTTTGATATGTTGTGTTTTCGTTTTGATTCGCCTCGAGGTATTTACTAATTTCTCTTGCAATTTCTTCTTTGACCCACTTGTTGTTTAAGAGTGTGTTGTTGAGCCTCCATGTATTTGTGAATTTTCTGACACTCCACCTATTATTCATTTCCAACTTCATTCCTTTATGATCCGAGAAAGTGTTGTGTATGATTTCAATCTTTTTAAATTTGTTAAGACTTGCTTTGTGACCCAGCATATGGTCTCATCTTTGAGAATGATCCATGAGCACTTGAGAAAAAGGTGTATCCTGCTGTTGTGGGATGTAATGTCCTATAAATGTCTATTAAGTCTAGTGCATTTATAGTAATATTCAGATTCTCTATTTCTTTGTTGATCCTCTGTCTAGATGTTCTGTCCCTTGATGAGAGTGGTGAGTTGAAGTCTCCAACTATTATGGTATATGAGTCTATTTCCCTTTTCAGTGTTTGCAGTATATTCCTCACGTATTTTGGGGCATTCTGATTCGGTGCGTAAATATTTATGATTGTTATGTCTTCTTGTTTAATTGTCCCTTTTATTAGTATATAGTGTCCTTCTTTGTCTCTTTTAACTGTTTTACATTTGAAGTCTAATTTGTTGGATATTAGTATAGCCACTCCTGCTCTTTTCTGGTTGTTATTTGCATGAAATATCTTTTCCCAACCTTTCACTTTCAACCTATATTTATCTTTGGGTCTAAGATGTGTTTCCTGTAGACAGCATATAGAAGGATCCTGTTTTTTAATCCATTCTGCTAGTCTATGTCTTTTGATTGGGGAATTCAGTCCATTAACATTTAGAGTTATTACTGTTTGGATAATATTTTCCTCTACCATTTTGCCTTTTGTATTATATATATCATATCTGACTTTCCTTCTTTCTACACTCTTCTCCATACCTCTCTCTTCTATCTTTTCGTATCTGACTCTAGTGCTCCCTTTAGTATTTCTTGCAGAGCTGGTCTCTGGGTCACAAATTCTCTCAGTGACTTTTTGTCTGAGAATGTTTTAATTTCTCCCTCATTTTTGAAGGAGAATTTTGCTGGATATAGGAGTCTTGGTTGGCAGTTTTTCTCTTTTAGTAATTTAAATATATCATCCCACTGTCTTCTAGCTTCCATGGTTTCTGCTGAGAAATCTACACATAGTCTTATTGGGTTTCCCTTATATGTGATGGATTGTTTTTCTCTTGCTGCTTTCAAGATCCTCTCTTTCTCTTTGACCTCTGACATTCTAACTAGTAAGTGTCTTGGAGAATGCCTATTTGGGTCTAATCTCTTTGGGGTGCGCTGCACTTCTTGGATCTGTAATTTTAGGTTTTTCACAAGAGTTGGGAAATTTTCAGTGATAATTTCTTCCATTAGTTTTTCTCCACCTTTTCCCTTCTCTTCTCCTTCTGGGACACCCACAACACATATATTTGTGCGGTTCATATTGTCCTTGAGTTCCCTGATACCCTGTTCAAATTTTTCCATTCTTTTCCCGATAGTTTCTGTTTCCTTTTGGAATTCAGATGTTCCATCCTCCAAATCACTAATTCTATCTTCTGTCTCTTTAAATCTATCATTGTAGGTATCCATTGTTTTTTCTATCTTTTCTACTTTATCCTTCACTTCCATAAGCTCTGTGATTTGTTTTTTCAGTTTTTCTATTTCTTCTTTTTGTTCAGCCCATGTCTTCTTCATGTCCTCCCTCAATTTATCGATTTCGTTTTTGAAGAGGTTTTCCATTTCTGTTCGTATATTCAGCATTAGTTGTCTCAGCTCCTGTATCTCATTTGAACTATTGGTTTGTTCCTTTGACTGGGCCATATTTTCAATTTTTTGAGCGTGATTCGTTATCTTCTGCTGGCGTCTGGGCATTTAGTCAGATTTCCCTGGGTGTTGGACCCAACAGGTTGAAAGATTTTTCTGTGAAATCTCTAGGTTCTGTTTTTCTTATCCTGCCCAGTAGGTGGCGCTGGTGGCACACGTTTGTCTACGGGTCCCACCAGTAAAAGGTGCTGTGGGTCCTTTAACTTTGGAAAACTCTCGCCGTGGGGGGGGGGGGGTTCGCAAGCCGAAGCGGCTTGGAAGAGTGCCAGCCAGCCCGGGGGTCCGAACGTGGGGAGGGTCGCTGGCCTCAGTAGCCCGTGAGAGCGCCCGTTCGAATTTCAAAGTCAGCCCGGGGCGCCAAGCGTGGTGGGAGGGCGCCAGCTGCTGCGGCCTGGGAAAGTGCACTGTTCCCAGCTGGACCGGGGAGTCACGTGTTTGGAAGGGAACCCCCCCCCCCCGGTCACCATTCTCCGCAGCCTGGGGATTTCCGATCCAATTCTCTCAGTTGGTCTGGGGGGCCGCGCGTGGTGGGGGCGCCAGCCGCCGCGGCTTGAGGGGACCGCCTGCCCAATTCTGCCAGCTGGCCCGGGAAGGAAGAAGGGATGGACTCCGGCCGCTTTTGCCGCCCCGCCCGGGGAACCCCGCGCCCCTCGGCGAGCTCACCGGAGCGGGTTCTCTCAGCCAGTCAGCCGTTCCAGGATGGGGTACGCTGTCTTTTTTATCTCTGTCGTGGCTCTGGGAGCTGTTCTGTATCGTTTCTACTCCCCTAGTAGCTGTTCTGGAGGAGGAACTAAGATCCGCGCGTCTTACTAAGCCGCCATCTTCTCCGGAAGACTCTTGAGATTCTAAAGTCCAGAATCCAGTGCTAACCAGCTTGGAAAGTTGGGTTTAATTCTTGTCTGGGACACTTGACACCTTAAGCTTCTTTAGAGCCATCTGGGTCTCAGGCTCATTATCTTCCTCCACAACTGAGTCATCAGAAAAGGTAAGACTTTGGAGCATTTCATTCACTTGTACTTTGTCTCTTTTTCTCCCTTTGTGGGTAACGTCTCCTATAGTGTATTCCAAGGATAAGATGTACATCTGGCTCACAAATCACTAAGGTGAGGTTCCTTCAAAGTGTCCAAATGCAAAATTGCCCTTTTGGGAGGCACAGAAGCACTACACAGAAGCATCTGGGGTATACAATCTTTTCTAGGTTTGTTTTTTTTTTTTTTTCACATGGGCAGCACCGGGAATCGAACCCGGGTCCTCGGGCATGGCAGGCAAGCACTCTTACCTACTGAGCCACCGTGGCCCGCCCTTTTCTAGGTATTCATGAGGGCTTCCTAGTTAGTTCCAATTCTTTGGAAGTTTTTGTTTTGCATTAAACAATCCATCTTTAGTCACAACTTCTTCGGTCTTAAGACTGAGACTTGTGATCTCCTGAGCTGAGTTCACATAGAGGTCTCTCAGAGCCAGAATGAGATGTGGTAACTCCTCTGGAGCAAGGGACTTGGCTGCTTTTTCTTGATCTTCACAAATGTCACTCACTCACTTCCTGCATCTGGACCTCTGGAGGTTCACATTTCAAGGCAATTCCCCCAGGCAGGAGCTGGACACTCCAAAGAGATTCCTTGACATTCTGTCACCACCAGACCCATGTTGTGTCCTTAAATGTAGACTGAGGCCTGTTGGTCTATACTCCAAGTTCTGTCTCTAGATTCTCCAGCACAGTCACTGCTCTTCTCTATCCTGTAGATGAGAGCTCTGCACACAAGCCTGAAGTTCACTGGGCAGGAGGGTTAGAAACTGCTCCAGCACCAACAGCTCCAAAATGTGCTCCTTGGTGTGGATCTCGGGCCTCAGCCACTGATGGCAAAGTTCTTGGAGTTGGGCCAGAGCCTCATGGGGCCCAGAAACCTCGTGGTAGCAGAACTGCCAGAAGTGCAGGCTGCAGAGCTCCTGAGTATGGGAGCTGCTCTCTTTCAAGCCACACACCTGCTCCCATGAGGGATATTCCTCTTTTCACCTTTACACAACCTTCTTCATCTTTGGCAGCGGGGACTGACAACGCTTCACACATGGTGAACGTAGATGCTGAGAAAAGGTTCACTTAGCTGTGGTCTATGCTTCAGTAATGTTTTTCCAAGCGTATATGTGGTTGTCAACAAATACTGATAGGCTTCTTGATGAATGCACGTAGACATACATGAGACATCAGCAACCAGGGGCTAGAATTTATCTTATTGAGATTGTACTCCAGTAGCCAGCCCAGCACTTGGCATGCAAGGGACATTCAAATACTCATCTAGCTGCTAGTTAATGGGCCAACGTTCAAGGACATGTCCAGTGAGACCCGGCCGACCTAACAGCTCCCACGCCAGTCAGGGCACCTGGACCAGGGGTCTTGCAGGGCAGACAGTCTAAGCGGTGCTTCCTGAATCTGGGCTGCAGGCTTGATGGCAGCTTCTCTTACTGTCGGGCATTCCTGCAGGAACCCTGGTTTCTCACCCACCTCAGCCCTGCAGGCTAAACCCTGCACAGAGGCCAAGCTGCAGTGTCTTGCCCTCTATGTATTTTTTTAGTTATGTTGTTACTAATAACATCTAAAATTGTTAACAATCTAATTTAAATAACAGATTTATTTTCCATAATATACAAATCCTGTCCTCCCATATTCTGTTACTGCCTCTTTATACATTACCATCTTAGATTACATCGTTATACATTTTATGCCCATTAACACAGATTTATATTGTTTTATGTATCTGCATTTTAATCACATAGGAAAAAACATGTCACATATCAAACCAAAAGTACAATACTGGCTTTTAAATTCATCTATTAAGTTACCTTTGCTAGTACTCTTTAATTTTTCTTATGCCTTCTGTCATATATTTTCTAATGCCTTCTGACACTAGAGTTACTGTCTAATATCCTTTCATTTTAGCCTTAAGAACAATCTTTAGCATTTCTTGCAGGGCAGGTCTATAGGAAATGAATTCCCTCAGCTTTTATCTGGTAATGTTTTAAATTTTCATTTCTTCTTAAAGGATAGTTTTGCCAGGCAGAATTTTTGGTTGATAGTTTCTGTCCTCCAAAATTTAAATGTCATCCCACTGCCTTCAGGTCTTCCATGGTTTCTTTCATGGATTCTGAGAAATCACCAGTTAGCCTTATTCAAGATTCTTGCAGGGCAGAATCTTTCACTGCTTTCAAAGTTCTCTGTCATATATAGGGTCCTGCCCCAAACTAAATGGTGAGATGCTCCCCACAGAACTTTGAACAAGAACTGGCAGAAATATCTTCCTCAAAGATCCAGAACAAAGTTAAAGAACTGCAGTAACAGCGCAAGTATGAATAAAGAAAAAGGCAACTTGAAAGTGGCAGAATTTCCTGGTGCCCTTGCTGGCCCCTCTCAGTGAGTATCCTTGATTAGAGTTCCAGTGGGAGCAATGTAACCTTTGTACAGATGCTGGGTACATGTCTGCTCCAATCTGTCTAGGGGCAGCCTGAAGAACACCAGGCACATGTTGCAGTCTCACTGTCACTGTCCCAGAACTTGGCCTGTACCTACAGAAAGCTGTAGGAGAATAGTCAAATTGTATCAGCTTGGGACAACACAGCGCCAGTGGCTGACATATAGCACCTGGATCCATGAGGATCACGAGGAAACACTGTTTCCTGGTGGAATAAAGACCCTGTGTCAGTGTAAATGGGAATTACTAGGGCTACACATGCATCTCCAGGACAAGATGACAGAGCACTTACTGATGTTTTGCCTCAGGCTGTTCTCTAATAGTCTCCTTCAGAGCTTAGTGCTAAACTTTGAAGGACAGCACTTCCAAACATCAATCCACAAGATCAGGAAGAGCATTTTATCTCCCCCTCTTTTTTTAGCTCCTTGCATTGTATAAAATCTCTATCATCTCTTCCTGGATACAAACTTAAGGACCAGACATCCTACTGTCAAAATTCCAGCAATAAAACATTACAATATCAGTATGTCCAGGTTGCAACCACAAAATTACAAAACATACACCAAAACAGGAAGTTGATAGACCGTGCAAAGGAAAAGGATAAAGCATTAGAAACGGTCATTGAAGTAGACCAGATGTGTGACATACTAAATAAAATACTTTTTAAAAAATGGTCTAAAATATGCTAAAAGAGATAAAGGAAAACAAAAGAACTAAAGGTTATTTGTGAAAATGACTCATAAATAGAAAAGGAACATCTTAATAAAAACATAGAAACCATGAAAAGGAACCAGAGATGAAGACCACAATAACAAAAATAAAATCTTACATAAAGGAGAACTTGAAAAAGGTAATTAAAACCATACAGTCTGAGTGGAAAGATAAAAGAATTAAAAAAAATAAACACATTCTAAGAGATCTGTAGGACACATCAAGCATACCAATAAAAGCATTATGGGAGTGCAAGAAGGAAAAGAAAAAGAGCAAGAGCAGAGAGAATGTCTGAAGAAATGATGGCTGGAAAGCTCTCCAATTTAATGAAAGACATGAACTCCAGTACAATGTTGAATAACAGTGGAGACACTGGGCATCCCTGCTTTGTTCATGATCTTAGAAAGCATTCAGTGTTTCACTACTGAGCATGACACTGGCTATCGGATTTTCATGTAAAACTCTTTGGGGGAGTTTCCTTCTACTTGTAGTCTTCTGAGGTTTTTTTTTTTTTTATCAAACATCTATAATTTATAAATGGCATTTACAATTACCTATATAATTACCTTTACTGGAAGTCTTCACTTCTCTCTTTTTTTTTATCATCCACAATTGCCTTTTCTTCCTTTTTATTTTTTGAAAAATAACATATATACAAAAAAGCTATAAAAATTTCAAAGGACAGCCTCGCAGTTGTAGAACATATTTCAGAGTTTGACATGGGTTACAATTCCACAATTTCAGGTTTTTACTTCTAGCTGCTCTAAAATATTGGCGAATAAAAGAGATATCAATTTAATGATTCAGCATTCATATTCATTTGTTAATCCTATCTTCTATGTATAATTCCACTGTTCTAGTTTGCTAGCTGCTGGAATGCAACACACCAGAGACAGACTGACTTTCAATAAAAGGGATTTATTTAGTTGACGTATAGTTCTTCAGAGGAAAGGCAGCTAACTTTCAACTGAAGTTCTTTCTTACGTGGGAAGGCACAGGGTGATCTCTGCTGGCCTTCAACATCTTTCCCCAGGGTGATTCCTTTCTGCATCTCCAAAGGCCTGGGCTGAGCTGTGAGTGCTGAGATGAGGTATGCTGAGCTGCTTGGGCTGTGCTATGTTGAGCTCTCTCATTTAAGCATCAGCCAATTAAATCAAACATCATTCACTGTCTCCTAGCCAACTGCAGATGTAATCAACAACAGATGAGGTTCACATGCCATTGGCTCATGCCCACAGCAAAAGAACTAGGCACCTTCACCTAGCCCAGTTGACACCTGAATCTAACATATCCCCCATCACCACTGATCTTTCCATCCCTCTCTTTAGGGGTGTTTAGGATGGGAATTGTAAATTTTTCATATTGGAAGGGTCTCTCACCAATATGGGGTAGGGAAATGTAACTATCTAATGTTCTGGAGAGGATGGGCTAGATTTCAGGACTTACCTGGACCAGGGACCCATCTGGAGATTGTAGATCCCTGGGAAGTTACTCTAGTGCATGGAACCCTTGTGGAATCTTATATATTGCCCTAGGTGTTCTTTAGGATTGGCTGGAATGGTCTTGGTTGGGGGATGGCAAGTTATGATAGGTAGCAAGGTCTAATTGAAGCAAACATAAGAGCAATCTCCAGAGCAGCCTCTCGTCTCTATTTGAACTCTGCCACTGATACTTTATTAATTACACTTCTTTTCCCCCTTCTGGTCAGGATGGAATTGTTGATTCCATGGTGTCAGGTCTGGATTCATCCCTGGGAGTCATCTTCCACATTGCCAGGGAGACTTTCACCCCTGGATGTCATAGCCCATGTGGGGGGGGGGGGGGGAGGGCACAATGATTTCACTTGCAGAGTTGGGCTTAGAGAGAGTGAGGACACATCTGAGCAAGAAAAAAAGTCTTCCAGAAGTAACTCTTAGGCATACCTATAGATAGTCTAAGCTTCTCAGGTACTTACATAAGTTTCACAAGAGTAAGCCTCATGATTGAGGGCATGGCCTACTGATTTGGGTGTCCCTAATGTTTGACACAGTATCAGGGGATTCCCTAATGGTAAGATTTAATAGTTCCATATTCTTTCTCCCATCCCTCAGGGGACTTTGCCAATACTTTTTGATTATCTGCTTAATGTACTCTAGGATATATCCAGGCATTACGATACTTATACAGGGTTACAGGACCTCTTTCTTATTCTGTGCTTCCTGTGTTTCAGTTGTTCAAATGAGTTATATAGATAGTTTGAATTAGATTATGCACTACAGAAAATTTTAATTCCAGACCAAATAAACCTTTCTTCCATTGGTCTCAAACAGTATGTGTGTTTCTAAAATATAGTCACTGTCTTCCTTACTCTTATGTTCTGAATTACTTTGATCCCAACCTGTTTGGCTTTGTTCTTACCTCTAAATATCAGGTTATTTATATAAAACTGCCTCTCAAAATCCAGAAATAACAATCACCTCTCCGGACTTAATGTGTCTGCTCTAAAAGCTTACAATTTAGGCCCCTGTTTTCTTATAAGCATTTTCTAAAGGTAACCATGCCATTGTTGTTCTTTTGTTTCTGGCTTATTTTGTCTCACCAGATGTCCCACTGTTCATTCACATCATTGCATGCCTCATGCTCCTTTTTGTAGCAGTACAACCTTTGTTCATAAGTATCACTTTCAATCTATTTGTATCCTTGTGTCTAAAATGATTCTCTTGTAAATATCATATAGCTGGATTATGTTTCTTAATCCATTCTGCCAATCTGTATCTTTTAATTGGTAAATTTAGTCCATTAACATTCAAAGTTATTACTGAAAAGACATTTCCTGAATCCACCATCTTATCTTTTTATTTTGTCAGATCTATACATTCTTTTCCTTCTTTCTCTGTATTCTTTATATTACCCTTAGTGGTGCTCTTCAATTCTGTGCCCTCCTCCAGACATCCCTCTCCTGTCTTTTTTTTTTTTTTCAGCCAGCAGAACTCCTTTTAGTATTTCTTGTAGAGTCGGGTCTCTTGTTGGCAAATTCTTTCAGGATTTCTTTGTCTATGAAAACTTTAATCTCTCCCTCAATTTTGAAGGATAATTTGGCTGGGTACAGTTGGCTGGAAGTCTTTCTCTTTCAGGATCTTGCATATATCATACCACTGCCTTCTCACCTCCAGGGTGCTAGTTGAGTAGTCTGAACTCAGTCTTATTTGGTTTCCCTTGTATGTAGTAGATTGTTTTTCTCTTGCCACTTTCAGGATTTTCTGCTTCTCTTCAACATTTGACAGACTGATTAGTATGTGTCTAAGGGAAGGCCTATTTGGATTTATTCTGTTCGGAGCTTGTTGGGCTTCTCTGACTTGTATATTTATGTCCTTTATGAGGGTTGGGAAGTTTTCCCCCATTATATTCTCAACTACTCTTCCTAGCCCTTCACACC
The DNA here is from genome assembly GCF_023851605.1 of Tamandua tetradactyla. NCBI lineage: Eukaryota > Metazoa > Chordata > Mammalia > Pilosa > Myrmecophagidae > Tamandua > Tamandua tetradactyla. The sequence continues at coordinate 61,308,136 of NC_135334.1, read as the reverse complement.
TCCTTTCTCCTTCTGGGATATCAATGGTTCTTATATTTGTGCGCTTTGATTTGTCTGTCATTTCCCTGAGATCCAATTCCAATTTTTGCATCTTTTTTTGCCATATGCTATTTTGAGTCTTCAAAATCAGTTATCCTGTCCTCTATATCATTTATTTTTCCTACTGCCTCTTCAAATCTGGTGTTGTGTACCTCTAGTGTGTTTTTTGTTTTTATGTGTTTTTTTTTTCCACATGGGCAGGCTCTGGGAAATGAATCCGGGTCTCCAGCATGGCAGGTGAGAACTCTGCCTGCTGAGCCACAGTGGCCCACCCTAGCATGTTTTTTATTTGGTCAACAGAGCCTTTAATCTCTGTGATATCTGCTATTTTTCTATTTATTCTTTCAAATTCCTCTTTATGCTCTTCTACTGTCTTCTTGACCTCCTTTGTCATTTGCTATCCCACTTATTAAGTAGAGTTGTATGAACATCTTTGATTAGTAGTTCCAACATCTGTGTTTCCTCTGGTGTTCTAATTTTGTCATTAGACAGGGCTATATCTGTCTGCATCGTGATATGCTTAGTGATCTTCTGCTGTCTTCGTGGCATGTAAATATCTTGATTGATTTGCTTCGAAAGTTGATTTCTTTCAGTAGTCTAAGGCCTTGTGTTTGTGGGATGGTTGTACAGCTGGGAGCAGGATACAGGGTGGGGCACTCACTGCAGTGATTTGTTTCAGGGCAGGTATAGCCGCAGATTGGGGATGTTATGCTGATGCTTATGAATGCGGGCGCCCAGTGGCCAGGGAGGATGTAGCTGTGCGGGTACACCAGTCTGGGGGTCGTAACCCTGGTGTGTGCTGGTCTAAGGCATGGGGCCCCTTTTTATGCATGCACAGAGCTTTGGCAGCAGGTCTGTGTTATGCCTTTGTGGCTTGGGGGCAGATGCAACCCAGCTGCATAGGTAAGCACTTTCTCAGAGCAGGGAAGTGTGGCTGAGGGTGTGCACATGCTTGGTTCTAGGACTGCTGTAAAGTGTGGTTCCCAGAGCTGAATGATGTGATTGGAGGGCACATGCATGGGCCTAAGAGTTCAGTAAACTGATGCACAGAGCTCAGGGAAGGGGGCAGAGTGAGGCTGTGCGACACTATGTGTAGGGGGACAGGGATAGTCAGGGCATGGAGGTTAGTGCCCACAGCCTTTATGAACTGGCAACAGCTTGCAGAGAGCAGGGGTTGAGGTAGTGCTTGGGAGTGGTTCAGGGTAGGTGGGTTGGGCTGTACTTGGGGTGGGGGTGTGAGGAAGGTACATGCACTGGGGGCTGGTGGAGTAGGGGCACCTGGAGCACGGGGAATGGGAGCGGATGACAGGGTTTGGGTGCGTGGGGTGTAGAGTGAGTCACTGGTCACAGGCCAGTGCTGGTGAGGGTAGCATGCCCAAGGAACTTGGCCAGGCTCACTGCCTAGTCTTTGGCTGCCATCTGTGCACTCCTGTGGGCTCCACGCCTCTGCACCAGGCTCCAGCTTTCTGCCTCTCAGTTCAGTGCAGAAGGTGCTCCCAGGTCAGCTGCACTCCCAAATCGCTGCCTCAGTTGCCCTACTGTCCCTTCTCTAACTTTTCTGTGGAGCAGGGCTAATCTTGAGCTACTCTATTCGGCCATCTTCCTAGAAGTCCACCAGAAGTCTTCATTTCTTTATGCTGGTTTGCTCCACTAACTAGAGTCCCTTCCTTTCAATCTGAAGAACCCTTTTTAGCACTACTTACAGGGAAGATCTAGCACTACGGAACAGCCTCAGCTATTGTTTATTTGAGAATGTCTTCATCTCTCCCTCATTTTTGAAAGAAGGCTTGTCATATATAAAATTGTTGGTTGGATATTGTTTTCTTTAAGCATTTTAAATATTTCATCTCGTTGCTTTCTTGCCTCCATGGTTTCTGATGAGAAATTGGCCCTTAACCTTATTGGGATTCCCTTGTATATAACTTGTTGCTTTTCTCTTGAAGCTTTTAGAAATCTCTACTGTCCATAGCACTGTACAGTTTGATTACTATGAAAATGGCCATGGTTCTGTGGAGTTTATTCTGTTTGGGGTTCAGTATTCATTTTCATGTTTTCTATATTCAATTTGGGAAGTTTGCTTCCATTATCTATTTGAACATTCCTTCTGCCCTTTTCTCTATGTATCTATATCTCAATACCTATACTGGTACTCTCTCTCTCTCTCTCTTTTTTTAATAGTTAACAGGAGTATTTTAATACTCTTTCATTAACACTAACAAACGTACTATACCAATTCTATGGGTCAATAATGGGGGGGGAGGGGTATGACAAGATTTGGGTTTCCTTTTTTATTCTTACCTCTCTTATGGAGTAAAAAAATATTCTAAAATTGATCATGGGGTTCTATGTACAACTATATGATAACACTGTGAGCCAGTGATTGCACACTTCAGATGATTTGTATGGTGTGTGAAAACAGTCAAAAAAACTGTGTTAAAATAAAAATTGCCATGTCATTTGAAATTTCATGTACTAGTACTCTTGATGGTGTTCCACAGGTCTCCTAGGCTCCATTTGCTCTTTTTTCTCTCTGCTTCTCAGTGTGAATCATTTCAATTGCTTTATCTTCAAGAACAAGGGTTCATTCTTTGCCACTTCCTATCTGCTGTTAAAATTTTCTGGGGAATTTTTCATTTCAGTTGTGTTCTTCACCTCCAGGATTTTTATTCGGTTCTCACTGAGAATCTCAAAGAGATTCTCATACTGTTCATTCACCATTTTCTCTATATTCTTTAGTTTTTCCAATAAGTTTTCTTTTATCTCCTTGAAGACACGTAAGTTTATTTTTAAGAAGTCTTTGTATGGTAAGTAAAACGTATGGTCCTTTAATTGATGTTTTCTGCATTTTTGTCTTGTTCTTTTGGATAGGTCTCATTTCCTGTTTGTCTGTAGTCTTTTCTTGTCCACTGTACATTTCAATATTTTAAAGCATAAACTCTAGGATTTAGACACTGAGAAGTCTATTACTTAAGTACGTATCCAGCTACTGGTATAACAGATATTTTCTTGAATGACAGGAGGTAATCAAAAGAAAAAAACCAAAGTAAAAAAGCACTTTTCACAATTTTTGTAAATTGGCTTTGCTTTTGCTGGTAGTCTCCTTCAGAGCTTAGTGCTAGTATGAGGAAGATAACCCCAACGGAAATGTGAAGTGTAGGGTTCTCTCTGCTTTATGTGTGCCTGTCTGGAGCCATAGAATGTGCTTCTTTTTCTGGGTTTGAGCTTACTAGTGGCCTCAGGAATGCTCTCATATACAGTTTACAGGAGTCTGAATGAATGCCCCCCTTATTTCCTTTGAAATAGCCTTTCACCCCTTCCTGGGTGATCTCCTGTGTGACTTAATTCAGGTAGACTTATTTGTTCATATACTGCTTTAATGTCTGCAGTGTGCTTCTCTGCTTTCAGGACAAATTCTGAGAGGGCAACCCCCAGAAAAATTTCCTAGTTCAGTTTTTCAGACTTCCTCCAAATAAACTGGCACTTACAGACACCAAAGTATGTGTGTAGGGATTACTCTGCTCCCTTTGGAACAAGGCCGGGGACCCACAATGGGAGCACAAGCTGGCTTCATCCCACAGTGTGGTGGGCAGGGGAGGAGCCAGCAAGGATACCAGGAGATTCTCCTATGGGTTTTCTCAATCAGCATTTGCCTAGTTAATGCAGCCCTTTAACTGTTTTCCATAGATTTGAGGAAGGTTACATCTTTAAGATTCCTCTGCAGCTTTTGCCTGATGGGGGATGGAAAAATGGCTGTAATCAGAGCTGGCCCCCAGTGATGTGAAGTAGCGATCAGTGATTGGACCACACACTCCTGGAGTTTGGAGGACTAGGTCTTTATGTCCTACCATGGCAACTGCAAGCTGTGCCAGGATCCGGATCTACAGTCCACACTCCCAAGAAGCTGGGGGATGGGAGATAGTAGCTGCTGCAGGGTAGGTAATATTTACTGGTATTTATCCCAATTTACCAGCCTCTTTCTCCTGATATTCACTGGATGCTGGATGGTGCTACAGTACACACCAGAGTTTCAAAATAATTGATTCTGACAATTTCTGCCAGATCAATAGTTGTTCTGGTGCAGAGAATGATTCCTGGAGCTTCCTACTCCACTATCTTTCCACAATCATATTGCTTTGAATTTGAGGGTTTTTATATCATCAGAAAATTCAAGGGGGTATTGGATAAGACTCAGTAATCAAGTAGTAAAACAAAATAGTCAAAAATATGGTTTAAATAATTACCTCAGGTTAGAAAATAATTAGTTTTGTTTATATTCCTGGGAATTCTTTCTATATGGGGCAGTAAAAAGAAAATGTCAAAGAAAAGGTGGCCCCTTTCTGATAGATTTACAAGCTTTTACCTTGCTAAAGACACATAGTTTGTACAAATAATGCAAGGCATCTTTACAAAGAAAACATAATGGTTACCACTTAACTTCTTAAAATTAGGTAACTTGCTATGGTGTCTTAGGCACTCCAGAAAAACATGTTCTTAATCTCAATCCATTCCTGTGGATGTGAATTCATTGTAAAGATGACCTTTTGATGAGGTTACTTCACTTAAAGCATGGGCCAAATTAATCAGATTAGTGTTACTTCTATCCCTGGAGGCATTACATTGAAGGCCACAAAGAGAGAGGCCACAAGGATCAAAAGTTGTTGGAAGCTGTATAAGTGCTTACAACTGAAGTACAGAGTTAAGTATCTAAACAAAAATCCCTAAACAAAACAAAAACAGGATCATCAGCTGGAACTCTCAATTTTTTCTGAAGTCACAATTCATGACCAGGGTTGTACTGCCGGGGGTGGGGGGAAAAATTTCATCCTACAATGATTGCTATGGGAAGCAAAGACTGTTTCAAAACTGAGTTCAATTTCAGAACACTGAGGCTTTAACAGCTCCAGACACATGACCAAGAAATGACTTAGCCTTCAAAGGGTAGAGAAAGCATGTATCTTTTCCAAGAATAACTTTTAGATGATGATAAAGTCACACAGAGTAGCAGTTAAAAGTATAGGTTTTAGAGTCAGGCTGGCCGGATTTGAATCCATGAACAATGCATGTCAACAAATTATATAATCTAGACAAAAGGGATAAATTCCTAGAAATTAATAAAATCACCTAAATTGACTGAAAAAAACCCCCAGAAAATCTCAACAAACTTATAACAAGTACAGAGAGCAAATCAGAAACTTTCCACCAAAGAAAAATTCAGAACCCAGATGGTTTCACTGATGAACTGTACCAAACACTTAAAGAAGAATTAATGCCAATTCTTCTGAAATTTCCAAAGAATCCAATAACAGGGAACACTTCCTAATTCACTATATAATGCCAACATTACCAAGGCCTGGCAAAGTCATCACAAGGAAAGAAAATGAAAGACCAATTTCCCTTATGAACATAGATACAAAAATCTTTTAAAAAATACTAATAAACCATGCACTATGACCAACTGGGATTCATCCAGAAATGCAAAGATAGTTCAACAGAAAAATCAATCAATATAATACGCCATAAATAGAGCAAAGGAAAAAAATCCATATGATTATCACAATAGATGCAGTAAAATCATTTGACAAATCCAATAACCATTCTTAATTAAAAATACTCAGAAAACTAGGAAAATAAAGGAGCTTTCTTAATATGATCAAGGCCATTTATGAAAAGCCCACAGACAACATCATACTTATTGACAAAAAACTTAAAGCTTTCCCCCTAAGATCAGGAACAAGAAAAGGATGTCTGTTTTCACTACTGCTATTTAATAATGCTCTAGATTTTCTAGTCAGACCTATTAAGCTAAATAGAATAAAAGAAAATGCATTCAAATTGGAAACAAAGAAATAAAACTATCTCTATTTGCAGATGACATGATCTTATATGCAGAAAATCCAAAGCAACTCACAAGAAAACTATTACGAGTAAACTAATTCAGCAAAGTGGCAGGGTACAAGATCAAGACACAAACGTCCATCGTATTTCTCAACACTAGAAATGAACAAACTGAAAAGGAAATGAGAAGAATTCCATTTACAATAGCATCTAAAAGAATAAAATATCTAGTATGAGGCTATAAACCAGAGAAGGCTTAATTCCTTGATAGGCCAAAAAAACTTCTACAAGTACATCATAAAACACACATGCACATTCCTAAGCATGGTAGCTACCTGTATTAAACTACTGCTACATATCAGAAACTGCAAAGAAGTATATTTACGATCTTGCAAATTCCGTCTTGGCTCTGCACCTTACTTGTTTTTGCCCTTTATAACCCTTTGTAACCTGCTGGGCAGTGTGGAGTGCTGAACAATCTGTATCTGCCCAGGACCAGCTTCCTGGTCTGTAAATTCCCCAATAAAACGTTACTATTTTGCTATATGGGGTGGCCTGCTTTTCAGTCCTAAGTGCCCAACGAACTTTGGCAGAACCTATTCCATAGGTTCATGGTCAGTTATCTAGGAACAAATTTAACCAAGGATATAAGATGCTTGTACACTGAAAACTACACAGCTGCTGGAAGAAATTAAAGAAGACCTAAGTAAATGTCATGACATCCCATATTCATGGATTGGAAAAGTTACTGTTATTGATATGTCAATATTACCCGAAGTGATGCACAAATTCATTGCAACTTCTACCAAAATTCCAGCAGCCTTTTTTGCAGAATGGAAAAATGATTCTTAAATGCATATGGAACTGCAAGGGGCCCTGAATATCTAAAACAATTCTGAAAAAGAACAAAGTTGGAAGACTCACATACCTGATTTCAAATTGTACTGCAAAGCTACAGTAAACAAAACAGTATGGAGGTGTTGAAAATGGGATGGGATACAGGAAAAAATGCATTCAATGCAAGATAGTGTCTATAGTTAACAGTAACACTGTAATATGTTTCCATTGAATATAACAAAAGCATTATGCCAAAACTAAATGTCAACAAATGGGGGATATGTGTAAGGGGTATGTGATTCTTTGAAGGAGAAAAGGAAATTCTTCGTATAGATTGTGATGGCGAAGGCATGGTTCTGGGATCATACCAGGAACCAATGATTTTTTAACTTAGGTTGGATTGTATGATGTGAGAATAAAACTGTTTAAAAATGAACAGAGGGAAACAAGTGCTAGAGAAAATGTGGAGTAAGAAATGTACCCATTCACTGTTGGCAGGGAAGCTGAGAGGTGCAGCCCCTCTGGAGGGCAGTGTGGTGGTTCTATAGGAGACTCGGAGTGGGGGTGAACATATGATCTTGCAACCCCCTTTCCAGGGATATACCTGGAAAAACTGAGAGTGGGGAAAGAAACAGGCATTTGCACACTGGTGTTTATGGCGGCAGTGTTTGCAATTCCCAATGGATGGAGGGGGCCTAATGGGAAAACGAATGAGAAATGGAAAGGGGATATGTGGTATATATATACAACAGACTACTGAGCAGCTGCAAGAAGGAATGAAGTTGTGAGGCATGCAAGTAAGTTAATGAACCATGAGGTCAGTATGTTGAATGAAATGTCATAAACAGACAATTATTATCATGCCTCACTCATATGGACTAACTATAATATACAAACTTAGAGAACTGAAGTTGAGGGCATGGGTTATCAGGTTGGGTCATACTGTAAAAGACCTAGATTGTAAGCTCTTACAGCAGTCATATCTATTCCAGAGTTGTAACTGTTATTTCTAAATTCTGAGATACTGAGTTATTTATGTATAATCTAGTTGTTTCCTAAAACTTCAGGTATTTATGTGACACCTGAGACACAGAGTTAGAGCTCTGAAGCTATGAAAGTCAGCATTATCCCATAACTTTAAAAAGTTGAAAAAGTGATCAGACTTTGACTAGAGATATGAATGAAGTTGATCTGGATAGGACTAAGGTAAATCAGAATACAGGGTAAAGGATAATATGGTCTGTATTTTAAAACTTCAACTTCTGTGTGAGACCAAAGGAAGAGATGTTTATTTGTTGCAAAATTCACATTTTGGGTAGCACATTATCTAATTTGTATGATCAGATTATTCGAACACCATTACATGAAACCTTGAATAAGGAATGAGATCTTGTTGGTTTGGACAGGTTAGTGTGGTGCCCCGATATATCCCAGAGTAATTTGGGCAGAGAATAAAAAAGTATTAGCAAAGTCCCCTTGGGACTAGGGAAAAAGAAGGAAATACTAAACTTTTCTATCTTGGGAATTCCTGATATTCTTGTAAGCAGTGGGGACAACCAATTCAACAGGCTGAGTATCGATCTTGGGGTTTGTCCCTATGACACTTATTCCTGCAAAGGAGAGGCTAAGCCTATTTATAATTATGCCTAAGAGTCAGCCCCAGAGAAATTTTTTTGTTGCTCCAGTGTGACCTTTCTAAGCCAAGTTGGCAGGTGAACTCACTGCCCTTCCCCCTAAGTGGGGCATAACTTCCAGGAGTGTAGATTTCCCTGGCAGCATGGGAGATGTAGATTTCCCTGGCAACATGGGAAAGGACTCCTGGGATGAACTGGGATCCAGCATCATGGGATTGAGAAAGCTTTCTTGACCAAAAGGGGGAAGAAAGAAATGAGACAAAGTTTCAGTGGCTGAGAGATTTCAGAGTTGAGGTTCTCCTGGAGGTTATTCTTACGCATTATATAGATATCCCTTCTTAGTTTATGGTATATTGGAGCAGCTAGAGGGAAGTATCTGAAACTACTGAACTGTATTCCAGTAGCCTTCATTCTTGAATACAACTGTATAGCAATAATGCTTTTAGAATGTGACATGTGATTGTGAAAACCTTGTGTGTAATACTTCTTTTATCCAGGGTACGGAAAGATGAGTAAAAACATAAGGACAAAAAAATAAATAAATGATAGGGGGTGGGAGGAGGGGTAAAAAAAATTGGGAAGACTGAAATACTAGTTGTCAGTGTGAGGAAGGGATAAGGGGTATAGGATGTATGAATTTTTTCTATTTATTTCTTTTTCTGGAGTGATGTAAATGTTATAAGATGATCATGGTGATGAATACTCAACTATAAGATAATATTGTGAGCCACTGACTGTATACTTCGGATGGACTGGATGTGTGTGATGATAGCATGTGCTAATTTGTGACATGCTTTAAAGTCAGAAATTGAGTCCCTCCAACTTTGTTCTTCTTTTTCAAGATTCAGGCTTACCCTTCCTAATAAACTTGAAAATTGGCTTTTCTAATCCTGCAAAATACACTGTGGGAATTTTGATTGGGATTTCATCAAATCTGTAAATATAAATAATTTTGGGTAGAATTAACATCTTAATGATATTTAGTCTTCCAGTTCATGAGCATGGAATGTCCTTCCATTTATTTAAGTCTTCTTTGATTTCTTTTAGCAATATTCTATAGTTTTCTGTTTACAAAAGCTTTATATCCTTGGTTAAATTTATTCCCAGGTATTTGATTTTTTTTGGTTGCTATTAGAAATTGAATTTTTTCTTGATTTCCTCCTCAGCTTGCTCTGATGGATCTGCAACAGTTAAAGTGATCATGTTTTTAATACATTTGACTTACAATAAAGGATTATCTTCTTCTATTAAAAAATTTTAAAGATGGACACCTGTTTTGTGGGCTTTTTGAGTCATAAACTATATTTAAAGGAGGAAAAAGAAATGAAAAAAGGCTACTAGGACCACAGTATGTTCCCTTATTCTCAGGTCCAGAGTGCATAAGAAATCCAGTTACATTCTCACCTATTCTCTATGTAGTTTCAGTGATCTAAATGTATTATAATTAATGTCATGGAACCCATTTATGATATTTTGGGGGAACAGAATTGACATCCCCTAAGGCCACTTTTCAGTGACTTCTGAAGTAATTCTTACGAACTTTTCAAGCAGAACTAACTAAAAGAAAATGAACTCCTTCCATATGGATGAGGATTAGGGAAGACATGAGGCAGGGATGTCATCCGTACATAATAAAAATTATTTTACATTATGATAAAATTAAACAAATATTAAGGGGATTGAAACTTTCTCCACACCAGAACATAGAAGTCAGCCTTTCCTGCTTTAGCCATTAAATGTCGGTTCCACTGGTAATAATAATAATGGCTAACATTTATGAAGTGCTAACCGTGTACTAAGTAAGTACTGTTGTTTTTTTAAGAATGTATGTTAGGTAAGGAGGACACTGTCTATATCTTTGAACTTCACCTACTCAGTGAGACCAAAGAAGGAAAGGTTTATTTTGCCTAAAACCTCAATTTCCTGTAGCATAATCTATCTCAGCCAGTCTGGGTAGATCTTTTAAACAACCTAAACCCAGTGAGTCCAGAATGGGAATGAAGGCCTATAATTCTGTATAGCTTAATGTAATGTCTGGATACATCCCAGAGTATGTTGAACAGATAATTAAAAAGTATTGGTGGGCAGGCTATGGTGGCTCAGCTGGCAGAGTTCTCACCTGCCATGCTGGAGACCTGGGTTCAATTCCCGGTGCCTGCCCATGCAAAAAAAAAAAAAGTATTGGCAAAGTCCTTTGAGGGATGGGTGAAAAAAAATGGGGAACTATTAAACTTTACTACCAGGGAAACACCTGATACTGTCTCAAACAATAGGGACTCCCAGACAATAGGCAAAGCCCCTTAATCTTGAGGCTTTCAATATGAAGCACAGAAGCTAATCCTACCTATGGTTAATGCCTAAGAGTTACTTCCTGAGGACATTTTTTGTTGCTCAGATGTGGCCTCTCTCTCTCTCTGATCTCAACTCTGCAAGTAAGATCATTACCCTCCCCCCTACATGGTACGTGACATCCGGGAATGAAAGTCTCCCTAGCAACGTGGGATATAACTCCCAGGGATGAACCTGGGGTACAACTCCTAGGGATTAACCTGACCCTGGCACTGTGGGATTGACAATGCCTTCCTGACTGAAAGGGGGAAAAGAATTGTAATAAATAATGTGTCAGTGGCTGAGAGAATTTAAAAAGGTTTGAGAGACTACTCTGGAGCCTCTCTTAAGCAAGCTTCAGCTAAATACTGCTCTTTATCAAGGTTTGCCAAATCCCAATCAGAGCCATTCCTGCCAACCCTAAAGAACACCTAGGCCTCTATCTGAGATTTTGCGAAAGTTCTATGCACTATAATTACTTTCCAGAAACCTACAACCTCCATATGAGTTCTAGGTCAGATAGGTCCTGAAAGCCAGAGGGGCCATCCTCTCCAGAACATCAACTAGTTCCATCTCTTTATCCCATATTATCAGCAGTGCTTTCCAACATAAAAAGTACCTCTAAAAATTGGGAGAAAGATTAAAGGGGAAGGTAGAGTTATAACAAAGAAAATAGGATTTAACAAATGAGTATGACTGTTGAATTATTATATTGATATTTCTTTTAGTCTCCAGTGTCTTGGAGCAGCCAGAAGAAAAAATCTAAAATTGTGGAACTATAACCCATACCAAACTCTGAAATTGGTTCTATAACTAATTGTTGCGGTGTGCTTTCAAATTTATTACTTTTTTGCATATATTATTATTTGTAATTAAAAAAATGATCAGGCTATGAAAACAAAAAAAAAAATCAAAACAAAAAGAAGAATGTATGTTAGGGAAATTTGACATGTCTTGACCTGCATATTTTAGGTATATAAGCATATACCTCTTTTAGGTTTACTTAATAGACTATAGTACATACCTGCCCAATGCCTTCCTAAAGGAAGTTGCCTAAGAAGTACAGTGCCTGGTGATCCTGATTGATAATTGCTCTCATTGACTCAGATATAGATCTAAATAATTTCCATACAGAATAATTAATTTTTTTACACTTTTTTATTGTGAAATATAATATATATACAGAAAAGTAATACATTTCAAAGTATGGTATGAGTTACGGTTCCACAATTTCAAGTGTTTTCTTCTGGGTATTCTAATACATTAGAAACTAAAAATAAATATTCATATAATGATTTAGTAGTCATGATCCTTTCTTAAATCCTAACTTCTCTATCACAACTCTCTACCATTTCATCATTTTCTCAATCTTCAGAGATATTTAGGCAATGACCACTCTTAACTTCTTCATGTTGAGAAGGGATGCCAACATTATGGGGTAAGGGAATGAAATTGGTCGATGTCCTGGGAGAGACAGGTACCTCTTAAGTTTCAGGTCTTATCTGGCATAGGAAAAATCAGGAGGTTTTAGGTTTCTGAAAGATAAACTTATTAAGTAAAACTTTATTTATAGTCTTGCATGGAGTCCTGCATTTTCTTTAGAGTTTTCAGGAATAATGTTGGTGGGGTCTTGGCATACCATGGCAATTTGTAATATATGACTAAAGCCTGCATAAGAGTAGCCTTCAAACTGGCCTCTTGACTCTATTTGAAATCTCTTAATCACTGCAGCCTTATTTTGTTACACTATTTTTCCCCTTTTGGTCAAGCAGGCTTTCTTGATCCACTATGCCAGGGTTAGGCTCATCCCTGGGAGTCATGTCCCATGTTGCTGGGGAAGCGTATGACACTGAAAGTCATGCCCCAGGTAGGGGGGAGGGTAATGAGTCTATTTGCAGAGTTTGGCTTAGAGAGAGGCCACATATGAGCAACAAAAGAGGCAGAACTGTTAATTTTGAGAAGTTTCTAAAATAGATTATAGAACTGAATTTGGCTTCAGCTGTAATAGTTACTAGGTAAGTCATAAGTGATTTGGGCAAATTATTTGACTTCTCTGGGCCTCAATTTTCTTAGTTTTAAATTGGAAATAATGAATAAAAACCTCAAAAGAGTGATGTGAGGATGATACAAATATGTAAAATGTTTAGCACAGTGTCTGGTGTATAGGAAGTACTTATGGTAGATGTCATTAGTTTCTTCATCATCATCAGCAGCAGCAGCTAGCAAAAGAGAAAGGGTCTCTTTCATGTATTTTTATTTCTTTATTTCCCAGTCGAGTTCCATAATAGCGTCCCAGTTGAGTCCCATAATAGTTTACATTGTGAATGGATTCAGGATTTGGGAAGAAGCTGAAGTATGTGAATAACTTTTTTTTTGTTCAAACACTCCCACTCCTGCCATGCCCCCCATCCCTTGGTAACCTCTGATCTGCTTTCTATTTCTGCAAACATGCTATTTCTCGTTATCTCATATCAATGATATAATGCAATATTTGTCCTTATGTCGCTTCCCTATTCCACTGAGCATATGTGTTCAAGGTTCTTTCATGTTGCAGCAGGAATTAGAACTTAATTCTTTCTTATCACCAAATAGTATTCCATTGTATGTATGTATCACACTTTATCCATTATTTGATAATGGGAACTTGAGTTGTTTCTACCTTTTGTCTATTGTAAATAATGCTGCTATAAATGTTGGTGTATAGATATTTGTTTGGGTATATATCTTGAAGTAGAAGTATCAGCTAATGTGGTAATCTGGGCTTACTTTCTTAGGAAACACCAAACTGTTTTCCACAGTGGCCGCACCATTGTACATTCCCACCAGCAATGCACTAGAGTTCTAATTACTCTATATCCTGACCAACACTTGTTATTTCCATTTAAAAAAATAACAATAGCTATCCTTGTGGGTATGAATGGTATCTTGTAGTTTTGAATTGTATTTCCTGAATGGCTAATGATGTTGAATATCTTTTCATGTGCTTATTTGCCATTCATAAATCTTCTCTGGAGAAATATTCTTTACTTATTTTTAGGTAAAATTGGGTTGTTTGTCTTTTTATTGTTGCATTGTAAAAAATTCTTTATATAGTTTGGATATTAAACTCTTATCCGATATATGCTTTGCAACTATTTTCCCCACAGTAGATTGTCTTTTCACTTTCTTGGAAATTTCCTTTGAGGCACACGAGTTCTGAATTTTAATGAAGTCAAATTTATTGGTTCATGCTTTTGGCTTCATATCTAAGAATCCATTGCTGAATCATGACTATTTACCTCTGTATTATCTTCTAAGAGTTTTATAGTTTTAGCTCTTATAGGTCTTGATTAATTTTTTTAATCTTTTTTTTTAACTTTCTGTTGTATAGTATAACACATGTACAAAGCAAAGAAATAAAAAAGACAATAATTTTCAGAGCATTCTTCAACATGTAGTTATAAGACAGATCCCAGAGTTTGTCATGGGCTACCATATGATCCTCTCAGATTTTTCCTTCTAGCTGCTCCAGGATAAAGAAGGCTTAAATATTTTTTTATCATCACAGTCAACTTTTTTCCTTCATTTTGTGAAAAATAACATATATATAACAAAGCAGTAAGTTTCAATGCACAACACCACAGTTAGTTGTAGAACATATTTCAGTTTGACATGGGGTACAATTCCACAATTTTAGGTTTTTACTTCTAGCTGCTGTAAGACACTGGAGACTAAAAGAGATATCAATTTAATGATTCAGCATTCATATTCATCTGTTAAATCCTGTCTGCATTGTATAATTCCACCTTCACCGTTGATCTTTCCCTCCCTCTCTTTAGGGGTGTTTGTGCTATGGCCTTTCTAACTTTTTCAAATTGGAAGGGTCTGTCACTAATACGGGGAAGAAAGATGGAACTATCTAATGTTCTGGAGAGGCTGGGCCATCTAGTTTCAGGACTTATCTGGTCCCGGGACCAATCAGGAGGTTGTAGGTTTCTGGAAAGTACTCTAGTGCATAGAACCCTTGTGGGATCTTATATATTGCCCTAGGTGTTCTTTAGGATTGGCAGGAATGGTCCTGGTTGGGTTTTGGCAGGTTATGATAGGTAGCAGAGTCTAGCTGAAGGTTGCATAAGAGCAACCTCCAGAGTATCCTCTCTATTTGAACTCTGCCACTGATAACATTATTAGTTTCACATCTGTTCCCCCTTTTGGTCAGGATGGAATTATTGATCCCACTGTGTCAGGGCTGGATTGATCCCTGGGAGCCATCTCCCACGTGGCCAGGGAGACTTTCATCCCTGGATGATATCATGTCCCACATATGGGGGAGGGCAATGATTTCACTTGCTGAGTTGGGCTTAGAGAGAATGAGGCCACATCTGAGCAACAAAAGAGGTCCTCCGGAAGTAAATCTCAGGCATGCCTACTAGGTAGTCTAAACTTCTCTGCTACCTACATAAACTTCACAAGAGTAAGCCTCAGGATCAAGGGCTATTAAATTGGGTGTTCCTAATGTTTGACACAGGATCATGGGATTCCCTGATGTTAAAGGTTAATAGTTACATATTCTTTCTCCCATCCCTGAAGGGACTTTGCCAGTACTTTTTGATTATCTACTTAATATACTCTAGGAGGTAGTCAAGTATTACAATAATCTATACAGGATTAAAGGACCTCTTTCTTATTCTGGGCTGTGTTTCAGTTGTTCAAATGAGCTATACAGATAGGTTGAGTTAGATTATGTGCTATAGAAAATTTCAGTTGAAGACTGTGCCAGTTTGAAAAGATGTTTGTACCGTAGAAAAGCCATGTTTTGACCCTGATCCCATTTTGTAAAGGCGCCATTTCTTCTAATCCCTATTCAGTGCTGTATGCTTGAAACTGCAGTTAGATCATCTCCCTGGAGATGTGACTCAATCAAGAGTGGTAGTTAAACTGGATTAGATGACATGTCTCCACCCATTCAGGTGGGTCTTAATTAGTTTATGGGAATTGTATAAAAGAGGAAACATTTTGGAGAAACCTAGAGATTCAGAGAGAGCAGAGAATGCTGCAGCACCATGAAGCAGAGAGTCCATGAGCCAGCTACCTTTGGAGATGAAGAAGGAAAACGCCTCCCGGGGAGCTTCATGAAACTGGAAGCCAGGAGAGAAAGCTGGCAGATGACGCGTGTTCACCATGTGCCCTTCCAGCCAAGAGAGAAGCCCGACTATGTCCTCTGTGTGCTTTCTCAACTTGAGAGAGAAACCCTGAACTTTATCAGCCTTCTTGAACCAAGGTATCTTTCTCTGGATGCCTCTGATTGGACATTTCATAGACTTGTTTTAATTGGGACATTTTCTCAGCCTTAGAACTGTACACTAGCAACTTATTAAATTCCCCTTTTAAAAAGCCATTCCGTTCCTGGTATATTGCATTCCTGCAGCTAGCAAACTAGAACACAGACCAAATAAACCTATTTTCCTTGGATCTCAAAGAGTATGTGTGGTTCTAAAATATAGACACTGTCTTCCTTACCTCTGTGTTCTGAATTACTTTAGCCCCAACTGGATCATCTTTGTTTTTATCTCTAAATATCAGGTTCTATATAAATATATAAAACAGCCTCTTGAAATCCAGAAATAACAATCACCTCTCCAAACTTAATGTGTCTGCTCTAAAAGCTTACCATCTAGGCCCCTGTTTTCTTATAAGCATTTTCTTAAGGAGACAATACCATTGTTGTTTTGTTTCTGGCTTATTTTGCCTCACCAAATGTCCCACATGTTCATTTACATTGTTGCATGCCTCATGACTTTGTTCCTTTTTTTAGCAGCAGAACCTTTGTTCATAAGCCTTGATCAATTTTGAGTTGATTTTTATATAAGGTATGAGTTTCAGGTCAAACTTCATTCTTTACATATGGATATCCAGTTTCCTGGTACCATCTGTTGAAGAGACTATACTTTCCTTAATGCACGTACTTAGGACCCTTGTTGAAAACCAACTGGCCATAGATTAGTGGGTCTATTTTTGGATTTTCAATTCAGTTGGTCTATTTATCTGGGTTTATAACAATACCATACAGTTTTGTTTTGTTTTTAGTGTTTTGATCCAGCATGGCTTTGTGCTAATTTTAAGTAGCTAAATTTAAGCTAATTTTAAGTAGCTAATTTTAAGATAGCTAAATTTTAAGTAGACTTGACCTATCTTTTGTGGGGTTAAGTTTCATGTGAACAAACCCCAAGACTGGGGGCTCAGCCTATAGCTCTGGTTGTCCACACTGCTTGTGAGAATATCAAGAATTCAACTTGGGGAAGTTGAATTTCTCCCCACTCTCACCATTCCCTGAAGGGGGCTTGCAAATACTTTTCCAGTCACTGATCAAATCATTCTGGGATTCATCGGGGGATCACTCTGGATATAAGAGTACTGGCATAAGATAGATATGTTAATCAATGAATCAAACTGAGACTTCAGAAACAGACCTTCACATCTATGGGCAGTTGATTTTTGACAAGGTTGCTTAGTCCATTCAACTGGGACAAAATACTCTCTTCAATAAATGGTGCTAGGAGACTTGGATATTCATATGCACAAGAATGAAGGAGGACCCCTATCTCCAACCATATACAAAATGGATAAAAGACCTAAAAATAAGGGCAAGGACTATAAAAATCCTAGAAGAAAATGTAGGTAAGTACCTTCAAGTCCTGTGTTATGTAATGGTTCTTAGACATCACACCCGAAGCACAGGTGGGACTTCCTCAAAATAAAAAACTTTTATGCATCAAAGGACTTTGAAAAGGAAATGAAAAGCAACCTACTCAATGGGAGAAAATATTTGGAAACCCACATATCCAATAAGGGTTTAATATCCAGAATATATAAAGAAATCCTACAACTCAACAATAAAAATTCTAACAACCCAATTTAAAAAATGGACTAAAGACTTGAATAGACATTTCTCCAAAGAGGATATATAAATGGCTAAAAAACAAATGAAAAGATGCTCATCTTCACTAGCTATCAGGGAAATGCAAATCAAAATCACAATGAGATTATCATTTCACACCTACTAAAATGGCTACTATTTACAAAAACAAAATTACAAGTGTCAGAAAAGATTTGGAGAAACCCTCCAGGAACATTCACTCCTTGCTGGTGGGAATGAAAAATGGTACAGCCACTGTGGAAACAGTCTGGTAGTTCTTCAGGAAACTGAACACTTAAGACCGCACAATCCTGCTACTAGGTAATTACCTAGAAGAACTGAAGGCAGGAACTCAGACACTTGCCCACAAATATTCACAGTGGCATTATTTACAACTGCCATAATCTGGAAAGAACCCAAGTGTTCATCAACAGATGAATAGATAAACAAAATGTGTTATATACATATGATGGAATATTATTCAGGTATAAAAACAAGTGAAGTCCTGATACATATAACAACATGGATGAACCCTGAGGACACTATATTGAGTGAAATAAGCCAGACACAAAAGGACAAATATTGTAATCTCACTGATATGGACTAATTATAACAGGCAAACTTAAAGAGAAGCTAGAATATAGGTTACCAGTGAATAGGTTGGGAGTAGAGAATCGGGAGCTGATGCTTAATGTGTCCAGAATTCCTACTTAGTTGATTGTAAAGGTTGGGAATGGATGGTGGTGATGGTAGTACATTATTGTGTAATTAACTGCACTGAATTATATAGGTGAATGTGGTCGAAAGGGGAAGTTTGGGGTGATATTAGAACGAAAGAAGAAAAAATGGGGCTGTATAACACAGTGAACCCTGTTGTGGATGATGGACTGGGGTTAATAGTATAAGCATAATGTTCTTTCATGAATTATAACAGATGTACAACACTAATACAAGATGTTAATAATAACATGGCATATGGGAAAAAAATACACCTAATGTAAATTATGGACTATAGTTATTGGTACTTTTAATATTCATTCTTCAATTGTAACAAAGGTACTACACTAATGCAAAGTGTCAACAAGAGGATATATATGTGAGTACTGTATTTTTTTTTGCATGGGCAGGGACCAGGAATCAAAGGAATGCTGTATTTTTACATGACTTTTACATAAACCTACAACTTCTCTACTTAAAAATTACAATTTTAAAAAATTATTCTAACTTGAAGAAACCAGACACCAAGTACTACATATTGTATGATTCCATTTATATAAAATGTAAAAAATCCTACAGAGCCAAAAATAGATTAGAGGTTATGTAGAGCTGGGGAAGGATAGAGGGATGGAGGGGTGACTGCTAAGAGGTATGAGGTTTTTCTTTTTGGAATAATGAAAATATTCTAAAATTGATTGTGGTGATGAATACACAACTTTGCGAATATACTAAAACCCACTGACTATACACTTTAGATGGACTATATGATATGTGAATATATCTCAGGAAAACTGCTTTTCAAAAGGAAAAAAACATTTAGTAGTAATATTTCTATATCTAATCCTACATTTTAGATGCAGGAATAAATGATCCTGACAGCATAAAAATTTCTCAAACCACTTTTATGCCTCTGTTTATATTATAGGAAAACTTAAAAGTTGATGGAAGAGTTCATTAGTTTACTGAAAATGTAGCTCCATGAAGCTTCAGTATAGCTCAGAGGTTCAGGGGAATCAATTAAATGCCAGGCTTTTTTTTCTTTGTTCCTTTTTTTTTTTTGGTGGATTTGGTAGTCTGCTATGATTCTGACTAAACTAAAATAACACACTCAAATGTAAAGGTAAGTTAAATCTAGGGACTAAATGCTTTTAATTCAAAATGTCTAATTAGTCAGAGGCAGCAGTAAAAAATTATACAAATTTTAGATCCACCATGATCCTTAAAGTAATGGAGTTTTATGTGAGATTCTCATTTTATGTAAGAAAGATAAACCTAATTTCTCTGAAATATTTATCTGAGGAAGGAAGCATAAATGTGAAAAGTTAAAATTTTTTAAAATATAAACAGGAAGAAATAGTCTAAAACATAGTGAATTAATTCATGATTCCACCTACTTTTCAGGGTTATTAGAAGGATTAAATGAGTACTATCTGAGAATATCAGAAGTGCTGGTATATGGCATTAAATATTAATTTAAGGATTTATTTGAGTGTGTCCACTCAAATAAAGCCTCTTAGCCAGGTGATACATATGTCCACCCAGTCATATACGTCTGTACAGTTCCTTCCCAGTTTTATAAAGTCTGTGAAAATTAGCCAAAACATAAATATGATTATAGTAATAATGTATTTTTTATATGGAAAGGTTAGCTTCTACTGTGGTGGGCTTTAGAGGGGAAAAAACTTGTTTCACAAATATTCTACCACCATCTCATAATTCCAACAATATACTTTCACACAATGGAACATTCAACAAAATGTAACCATAATTTTGTTATGAATATTCTAACTCTTTAGTTTTCTAGAAACCAAAGTTTTTTAAAAAGCATTCAGTCCATTTCCATCAGTACATGGAAAATGCAGGTGTATTTGGAAGGTGGGTGGGTGGCCAGAGATGTGGTTATGAAAAAGATTGATGAAATTGCCAGAAGTGATAAAAATGAATGATTACCTGTTGAGCTTGAGTGACCATCTCCTTATAAATAGTATCCAGGCTGACATTTGAAAAAGTGGATAATGCTGATACAATAGTTTCTGCTTGTGCTTTGTCAAATCCTGTAGGAAGCAAACAGGCATTTATGTTTTTAAAAGTGAACATTCTTTTTAGAATAGACAGGTAGAATAACTTTTCTCAACATTTAAAATGTTATACTCTTTTAAAACATATTGGCAATAAAAAATTTGATGTGAAATTATTCTCTAAAAGCACTCTAAAAATTTAATTCTCACTGATCCATTTCCCTGTATCTACATCAGACTGGGTATTACCAGTCTTTTCTAAGTGTGTAATTGGCATACAAATATTACAATGTTACTTTAACTTTTAAAATTTACATTTTCTTGTTTGTGAGATTGAGCATATTTACATACACTTATTAGTTTTATTTTTATATTTAGTTTTCTGTTAACTGTTAACTTTTTCTATAAAATTGCTGCATTTCTTATTGAGTCATAAGAATTCATATATTAAAGAAATAGGCTTATTGTTATGTGTCTTGCTAACATTTTTAACTTTATGGAAGAAATCTCTTGGTATCAGCAGATTTAAATGTTTCTTTGGTCTTATCTGTCCATCTTTCCTTTCACTGCTTTTGAGTCTTTTATCTTGCTTCCTTGCTCTAAGAGTTTAAAAATATTCTATATTCTAGTACTTTTTGCGGTTCTTTCAGGTTTACATTTAGCTTTTAATCCATCTAGAATTTGTTTTTGAATAAGGGGATCACTTATTTTTTCCCAATGGCTAGTCATTTATCATATCTCATTCTTTAAATAATCCTTTTCTCTAATTTGAAATGCCCTCTTTATCACATGCTATTCTAGTTTGCTAGCTGCCGGAATGCAATATACCCGAAACAGAATGGCTTCTTAAAAAGGGAATTTAATAAATTAGTAGTTTACAGTTCTAAGGCTGAGAAAATGTCCCAATTAAAGCAAATCTATAGAAATGTCCAATCTAAGGCATCCAGGGAAAGACCTTGGTTCAAGAAGGCCAATGAAGTTCAGGGTTTCTTTCTTAAATGGAATGGCACATGGCGAACACAGTCAGAGTTTCTCTCTCATCTGGAAAGGCACAGGGTGAACACAGTCAGGGTTCTTTCATCTGGAAGGGGACATAGTGAACATGGTGTCATCTGCTAGCTTCTGCTCCTGGCTTCCTGTTTCATGAAGCTCCCCAGGAGGCATGTTCCTTCTTCATCTCCAAAGAGGCATGTTCCTTCTTCATCTCCAAAGGTCACTGGCTGGTGGACTCTGCTTCTCATGGCTATGTCGTTCTGCTCTGCTCTCTTTGAATCTCTTTCTTTCTCCAAAACGTTTCCTCTTTTATAGGACTCCAGAAACTAATGAAGACCCACCCAAATGGGTGGAAATACGCCTTCAGTTAACCCAGCTTAACAACCACTCTTGATTAAATAATTTCCAGGGAGATGACCTAATTACAGTTTCAAACAATCAAAACTGAATAGGGATTAGAAGAAATGGCTACCTTTACAAAATGGGATTAGGATTAAAGAATGGCTTTTCCTGGGTACGTACATCATTTCAAACCAGAACACATGCTCTTTACCTGTCTACCTATATATTTCTAATTTCATTCTGTTCTATTAATCTATTTTTATATTTCTGTAATATCACATCACATAAATTACTTTTTTTGGTATTTGGCAAGTTTTTTAGTTTGTTGATTTTTTTGCTTTTCTTGCACATTTATATTTCCACACGGACTCTGGTATCAGCTTGCAAGTTCTACTGTTTTGTTTAGTTTTTTTCTTTTTTTTTACATAAATGAAATAATGCTGTGCACAGGCTTTTTTTTTTTTTCAATTTTTTATTTTGAAATATCTTCAAATTTGTAGGACAGTTACAAAAATACAAACCACACTCAGATAACTCCAAAATACCTCTATTTCTCCAGATACCCAGATCTACCAATTTTAACATTTTGCCGCATTGGCCAGACCACTCTAACTATTCATCATTCTATCATCCATTTGTCTTTCTTGAATATAATTTTACTGTACTTTTTTTTTTCTACATGGGCAGGCACTGGGAAACAAACCCAGGTCTCTGGTATGGCAGGCGAGAATTCTTGCCACTCAGCCATCACTGCCCCTGAATCTAATTTAAATAATGTTTTTTTCATTTAACATATATTGAACATTTACCATATCAGAAAATATCATTCAAGCAATACCATTTTTAATCACTGCAAAATATTCCACTGTATGGATTGAAATACTATTTAAATAGTTATTTTTGATATAATAGCAATATTGTCTTGACTAGATAGTTCATTATTATATGAATGCTGTTAGTTTTCTTTTTTTAAGAGGTATCCATATTTCTCACCATGAGCTTCCAAGTCCTGCACCAATGCATGGGTATCAAAAGTTAATTTCCTTTGCTCTATAGGAGTTATGTCCACTCGCCTCACATCATATCCTTCCTTGGTTACAGTGGTTAAGAAGTCTGAAAAAAGAAGATATTGGTTTATTTCTTGTAGTAACCAACAGAGGTGTCACACTTTAGCTTCTAAATCATTCAATAAATATTTCCCTCTTTTTAGTATTCAAGATGTTTTATTTATTAAGTCAGTCTAAAATTGTAATATATGTCATGTTTTTGATATCACTGGCTTTTCTCTAATTAGTGGAAAGTAGAAATTGCCCAACTATATACAACCGCAACTGAAGTCTTTCTCTGTTCTCAAACCACAGTGGTTTTATTTCAGTCTCACACATATGCCATGTGCCTTGCCATCACAGGGCTTTTGCCCAGCCCATATTCAGAAAACTTTTTTCTGTCTTCTCATTTCCCTGCTTCAGGGTTCAGTCTGAATGCCCCTTCCTCCCAAAGCCAACCTGGACCTTTTAGGTCAGGTCTCTCTTACTAAGGTCTTTCACAGTACTCTATAATATTCTTTCATAACACCTCGTACAATTTACACATTTTGAGCTTCTTAACTGTTTGACTTCCTCACTAGTTCAAGGGTCAGCAAACTACAGCCCAAGGGCTACCACTGCCTGCTTGTAAAGAAAGTTTTATTGGAATACAGCCATACTTGTTCATCTACATATTATCTCTGGGTGCTTTTGTGCTACACTGGCAGAACTGAGCAGTTGTGACGGACTGTACAGCTTACAAAGCCTAAAATAATTACTATTTGGCTCTTCAAAGAAAAATGTTTACCAATCACTGCACTAGACTATAAAGTCCTTGAGAGTAAAGGCCATATCTGTTCTTGCTCATGAATGGATTCCCAAAGCCTAACACAAATCCTGGTACTCCACTGATATTTGTTAAATGAAAGGTACTGTTTGAGGTGTTATGGATACAATGATGAATAACAATGTGGTGCTTTCTTTCTCAAAAGATGTAGTATCACGATATATCCATAGAGAATACAGAGGAGGGATACTGACCCTAAGAATAAAGGCTAAAAAAATAGTTGTTTGGAAATAATGCTACAGCTGTATTAAATCTTAAAGAGGAGTTATGCTGACAGAAGGTACACAGCAAAATTCATTGAGGCATGGGCTGCCTTTACTACTCACACTTTGGATTCTATTTACTATGGGTGTGAGGGAAAGTGAGGTGTATACAGAGGAAGGATATGTAGAACATATCTTCCTAATTTGTTCAAATAGTCATGTAATCCTTTGTTCAATTCTCACAATTCTATAAGGTAGGTAGGTATTGACACTGTCCATCTTTACTTTCCACTTTGAAGGGTTTCACTTCTCTTTGGAGGCAATAATAAATTGGAAAAGCAGAGTGATCAGTAGTAGTACAACTTGGATTGACACTCTGGCCCATCTTGAGTCAAGCTGTTTATCAGAAATAGGCCACATTTTACTTTCGAAAAAATATATAAAACGGTATCATTAAATCTAAGTTCTAGTTTTATGTTAATTTACTAGAACTTGAGAGTTGAAATACTTGAATGATATGGCTGACACCATCCTTCTGTCAGCAACTTAAAGAACAGGCATCAAAGTATATATTCCCAAATGCCAGCCTGTTAATATGCGCTAGACTAGTCACACGAGAATTATGAGGATTCGTAAGTTCAATAATAAAACTCAATACAGAAATCCATGGGCCCTTCCCTGGAGACTGACTCAGCAGTTCTGCAGTAGGACCTGGGAATCTTAATTTTTAAAGCTTCCCTTGTGGGTGGGTCACGGTGGCTCAGTGACAGAGTTTGCTCCTGTCATGCCGGAGACCCGGGTTGGATTTCCGGTACCTGCCCATGCAAAAAAAAAAAAAGAGAACTGGACGAAATGATAACCAAGATTCTTTCACATATCTGAAGTGTCAAGGTTTCCAAATTCCTTGATGACTGACACTACTAGGCAAGTTTAAATTACTTGAACACAGTAAACATTCAACACTTATTTCATCCTGATTCTATCAGTGACTCTATAACCATCAGTGACTCTACGACCTTACTAGGCAAACACTTTATCTTTTCTATTTCAATTTTCTAAAAATCCTAGAAGTGTCTTTATACAATCAAGTCAGATGTCCATCTCTGTACACGCTGCAAAACAGAGATGTCAGCATTTGCTTTTTTTTTTTTCTGAATAGCTACATGATAGCAAAGTGACAACAAGGCGGGTGTATCTTGAAACGCATGCTGCAAAAACCTGGGCTTGAGAACCGTACTTAACACAGAGTAAGTTTTGGCAAGCCACTAGAAAAATCAGAATCCCCAGAATCATCAATCCTTAGATGGTTGCTCTAAAGAGATCTGCAAGAATGCAAGGATTACCAGCTCCCTCTAACAGAAAAGGAAACGAGCTCAGAAGACGGGCAGGGACCCGAAGCTTTCAGAGCACAAAGAGTTTTGGTCCTCTTTCTACTCTCTGTCCTTCCCGACCCCGTGTCCTACCAGGCGGGCCTGGGCGCGGAAGCAACTGAGGCAACAAGATCGCTACGCCCCGCGCAGACTGCGGGCAGCGTTGGGGGGCGTGGCGCCCACGCCTCCCACTTGCCCGAGCAGGTACGACATACGAGCATTATTTCCCTACAGTGCAGCCCGGAATTCGCTGAGACCGTGCCTTTTCTCACCTCTCTTTACGGCCGGCGAGAAACGCCCGCGCGGGAAAGAAACCCGGCAGCCTCCATTGCCTTCAAAGCCAAGGAGCCGCCAGGCCCAGGGAGTCCTCATATCCTGTTTCCCGTTTGAAGAAAGGAAGTGGAAATCTGTATAGTCGCGCTCAGGCTTTCGGGAAGGACAGGTCTGGTATCGCAAGGATGCTGGGAAATGTAGTTTTCGGCCTGACGGATGTACAATTCCTAACACTGGCTTTCACCGCAGTACCGAGAAGCTGGGCCGTTTTACAAGTGGACCAACAGTTCACACGCATGATTCAAAGCTGCTTCGGCTTCTCCCACCGCCCTTTCCCGACCCGTGCACGCCGTTACCGCCCTAAGAAAACGGGTCCTTGTTGGAGAAGCTTCCGGCACCCAGTTCTTGGTAGTGAGGTGCAGTCCAACAGCAAGTTCCCGACGATAACCACCAGCCATTAAGCCCTTGGGTTGGTGGGAAACGGAATTGGGTCCGGCCGCACACCAATCTGGGACCTGTAGTTCTCAGCCACTGAACATTCCTGGGAATCGCCCACCCCGAGGCCACTAGAACCCCTGGGAAATGTAATCAAGGGAGATATTCATTCTTGTTCCTTCATCGTCCTGGTTGCTTTGCCCTCTGGTGCACAGGAGGACGAACTTTAGGTTTGACTTGATCCTCTTCAGGGAAACCGAAATTCGTCCATTTCCACGGTCGTCTTAATTTTCAGCCCTATACCTGTCAGACCTCAGTTACCCTAGACTGCTCAACATGGCAGAATGCTGAAAATAAAATACACAATTATGGTGACGAAATGCAATAATATAAGTGAATGTTCTTTGTAAATCCTAAATGGTACTCAATTATTAGGCTTTAGAAGCTTAATTATTCTTACAAAGATGTGAACAGCTATTGCTAGATTTCCCTACCTATATGTATTCAAACACCCCACGAGGGTCTGCTGTGTAACAAACACCATTCTCAGTACTGACACAGGTTAAAAGAAGACTACTACTTGATTTCAAACAGCAAGGACTTGAACAATTAGTGGAGAGGAAGTATAAATAGCTATTTCACTAATGTAAACAAAACAAAACGAAACATAAAGACATACCATTTTCACGTATCAAAGATTTTTTAACAATGATAATGCTCAGTGCTGACAGGAGTGTAATTAATCCCACATATTTGGACAATAGTTCAATAATATATATGAATCTTTAAAAAACGAATAACCAGAATTTCACCTTTAGGTATCTAGCCTAAGAAAATAGTCACATCTGTCAGTTAGTATTTGTATGAATGATGATCAGTATTTTTTTATAATAGTGAAAAATGGAAAATATCTCAATATCCAAAAATGATTCAACAATGCAGAAATGTACCAAGTGGGAATATTATATCATCATTAAGTATTATATTGTGATAACTTAAAAAGACAGGCAAAATTTTATAATGCTAATATATGTGTGTGTATACTTAATTATATATGTCCAGTATGATTTCAATTCTGCTACATAATATGATCTCTGCTCTGCAGGGGCTCATAGCCTAGTGGGAAATACAGAGCATTAAATGGGAACCATGATATTTTTGCTTACCGTAAATGAAATATTGATTATGAATAAAGGTACACCTTTTTATGTGTTAACATGTTGGTTATTATTTATTACTATAAAATTCTCTTCCCAATGCACATACATACTATTGATTAGACACCTGACCAAAGCTGGGCCAATCATTTTTACTTTCATGAAACTGTCAGTTGGATTCAGAGATTCTTAATTGTGTCCTAAAGCTGTATGGAACTATAGCAAGTAAGCTCAGGAGCAAGGAGCAATCATATTCTGCCAAATGGGCCAGGAAAGTACAGAGAAGTAGAGAAAAGGGATGGAGAACCCAGTGCTATTAAGCTTAGCCCTGCCTGAGACCATCCTAAATCTCCTGCACATATCCAGTTCATCCACTGTTGCTATTATGTATATGCTGAAAGTCTAAAGTCTAAATTTATAAAAAATATTTCTTCTTAAATTTGTTAATATTTTCTCTTAAGTTTGTCAAGAAGAATACAGGAGATATGCATGAAGAATAGTTAGCACAGTACCTGGAATATATAAGTGCCCCAAAAATAGTAGCTATTTTTATTAATAATGCCTTTTGACTTTATTCGATGGGCCTTTCATGTTTCTGCATGTCTTACAATCTGGGCCCTGCCTTTTATTATGTACTTTCTTTTTCAAGGATATTTGTATAATGAAGAGCCTGAGAAATATAGTGTCTCCCTCTAGAGCAAAGAGCTTGTTGTTTACTTCCCATTATAAAAGATCAGGTTCTCTAAGCTCAGGGTTCCTCTCTGTAATGCAAGCCACTGCCTGCACAGGTATCCACCTAGGCCCATCTGCGTCCCCTCCATAGGACTCACTGGCAAGGGGAACTGATGCAAATATGCTGATGTTCATGCTTCGTGCTGTGCTGTGAGTAATCAAGTCCTTTATTTCTGGCCAAGAAACCTCACGTCTTTTGCCAGTATCCGTGAAATTGCAATAAATTAACTTGTTAGCTTGCAAATAGGGAAAATTTCAAACCCTTCACAGTTCCTAACAGTCATTACCTTTTGCTGGACTTTTTCTTTTCTTTTTCTCATTCAATTTCAATGACAGAATTATCTAACTTTCAGCTAGGTTAAGGCTAGATATTGTGAGGAATATAAAGAAAAACAATTAAATCCAACAACTATCTGTGTTCCTACTATGTGCAAGGATTTCTGTTCACTCAAGAATTTCTAAAATAACTAGAAGAATAGAATAAGTATATTAATAACTTCCACAAATGGCAGTAATGCTAAACACTGCAGAAAATAAATCCTTTGGTTCAGCTGAGGATAAAATACTTTTTGGTAATAGTTATTAAGAAGAGTTAGGATATGAATCTTGTTTTTAAAGGCAGGTTTTTGTTACACAGAAATTGTAAGTCAGGAGATTCAGGGAGAAGGAGTAGAGTGAGCAAGGATAATTTACTGATTTCCTTGGGCCTTTGCAAATGATGTTCTCACAATGTGATGTACTGTCTCCTACTCTTTACTTCGCTAAATCCTTTAGATCTCAGTTCAAATATCATAAGTTTAGGAAATCCTCCTCCCCCAGGTAGATTTGGTGCTTTTTCTTACGGACTCCTATAGTGACTTGAACTTCCTCTATCTTTGCACTTTTCATTTGTATCCTAAAGGGCAGTAGAGACCACATCTGTCGCCGTACTTCCAGCACCTAAAGTAAGGGCTGGCCCATAATGAACCTTTGGTAAACATGCATTGAATGAATGAATGAATGTTCAAAAACCAAGTCATGGTTTGGGAGGAGAGCTGGTAGACTGGAGCATAAGATTCATATGGGAGTTGGTTGGAATTGAGGGAGATCAAACTGAAAAACAATAATCAAAAAAAGCTAAGGAATTTGGGTTTAATACAGTAGGTTCTCAAGAGATTTTAAAAGTATTTGAACCAAGGAGTGATATGATAAAAGCCAGTTTGAGTTTCTTTCCAGAAAAACTATTTGCCTTTCACTAGCACAGGCTAATGAATCATTTCTCCTCCCAATGTCTGATGAGATGGCCTGGCCAAAAAACACTCTCTGTATGAAAGGAAACTTATTCATCCATATCTCAAAGGACAAGAGAGTATCAGGTAAGTACATTCTTGGTGTTTTCATTCTTGGTGTTTTCATCATAAACGACCTCTTTTATTTTTTTCCCTTATAAAGCCCAAACTTCCCTCTTTATCAATTACATTTATGAAACCATTACTTATTTTCCTACTTTAAATTAATTTGAGACATGAATAACTACCAGTTAGTCAGTGGGATTAAACAGTGCCAATCCAATACCACATTAATAAAATCCCAGCCAAAGGCAAACTACTTGCCAATTTCCTTGGTGATTTCCAGTTTTATCTTCACTGATGGTACAAACTCCTTAGGCATTTTGAAATACCAAAACTCTTTGAAGGATCTCAAACTCATTCCGGTGATGTCCAGAGGTCAGGAGACCCAAGATGGGCATGACTGCATGAGATGGCCAGAGGCCACCCAAAACTGTGACTCTACCTTTGGTGACTTCAGGGAGAGAGGACACAGCCTTGGATCACTCACACTGGTTAGTCTTTTTCTCTCAGAATAGGTGATGTGAAGGAATCCCATTGCATTTTTTCAAGCAGGTGAATGAAACACTGAGAAAGAGAAAGCACTATTTACAATGGGCTTCATTTTCTTCCTTAGCTCAATTGGAGTTTGTGACGCTAGGGGGAGTCTGTGGAAAGAACAGAGGAAAATTCTTTGTCCATATTTCAGCATCTGATTATTGTGTCATCGTTGAGTTAGAGGAACCCACTGTCATGAAAGCTTGGTGTTACCTTATGTTAATATCACATTTTTCATGACTTGACAGTGACCACCACCCCCTCCCCAATTCTGTGGAAAACTTTTTTCCTGATTGTATTAGTGGGCTGTCAATGACAAATCTGTTCACTATAATTAATCAAAGATAAAAATGAACTATTCAAATATTATATACTTCATAGTGTTACATCATAGCCCTCAGTGTCTCTCGGTGATTATCATTTATTCCTTCATCTAATCTTTACTGAGCATTAATTATGGTAGTAGCACTGTGCTATCATGAGGATACAGATAAAAGACACAGTCCAAATTGACTCTGGTCGTGGTTCCACATATCTGTGAATATACTAAAATCCATCAACTTGTACACTTTAAAATGGGTGAAATGTATGGTATTGGAATTAAATCTCAAAGACAGTTATAAAAAAGACTGTTATAAAACAGACATAGTTCTACCATTTTATCAGTCTAATTGTAATAAATACTATGATGAGGGAAAGTTACAAGCTGTTAAATAAATGCATAAGAAAGGCTAATGCTACCCAAACCAGAGAGCCATGGGAAGCTTTAGCTTGAAGGCTGAGTAAAAAATAGCTTAGTTAAACTTGGCAGATAATGGTGTGGAGCATGTTGTGTGCAAAGGCCACAGCACTTGCAAAAAGCCAAGAAATATATATGAGAGAGCCTGGTTCATTTGAGAACTGAGAGAAGGGATAGAGCAATGAGTTGAGGGAAGAGGGGTTCCAATATGAGAGAGCCTGGTTCATTTGAGAACTGAGAGAAGGGATAGAGCAATGAGTTGAGGGAAGAGGGGTTCCAAAGGCAAGGCTGGGGAAGGAGGGGCTGGCCCCGAAGTTCTCTCTTACTTCATCCATCGGTAAAAGAGGAATTGCTGAAGTGTGTTAGGCTGGGGAGTAGCATTGAAATAAATATGATGCTTACCTACTTTTTGCTTAATCCTCTTATCTGAACTTTCTCTTAGCAATCAGGCTAAGACAGGGTACCCTGTCCTAGATACATCTCAGGTATCTCTCTAAGGCATCTCAGGCCTTAGAGAGCCTCTCCTTTCCTGGCTGGGGATGACCTGGCAGAGTCCATAGTTCCAGCCTCAGGTGCCTGATCAGAGAAGTGTTTCTTATTGTATAGCTTGGCTGCTTTGGACCTCAAAGGGTCCAAAGGGAATAGAATTTGGAGCTCTCCTCACTTTTGAGGCCAACTTCTACTCTGAGGCTTTTACCAAAGCCTCATCCTGGGGCAAAGCATGGAAAAGGTTTGTAAGGTCAGATTATGGCCTAGCAGGAAAGAAGCCCATAGTTGACTAGCAATGCCTTCTATGGTGTAGGAGAGAGAAGTGGCAGTCCATTTGCCGTTTCTAGTACATCAAGATCATGTACTTCCCTAAGGCTACCATACCATATCATGCCATTTCCACTGAAATCCACCTTCACCTCCAAATCATATCCCTTCTTGGGATAATGCTGGAAATGTTTCTATTCATTTAATAACAGCTTTAATTTACTTTTTAAAAAACATTATTTCCAATCCTCACAACAATACTGTAAGATATGTTGAGATAAAAACAAGATTTAGGGGGATTAAACAATTTGTCCAAGGATGCACAAGCTAGAGTTTGAACCCCTGAACCTCAAAGAAAACGTTGCATTTTCATGGTTGGTAACAAGTACCTTCATATTCACTGTTTGCTCTGAGCCTCACAACAGTTCTATGAGGTTGTTCTCTGAGTTTGAGGGAACTTGAGGCTCTGAGAGGGGAGGAGGTAGCTAATTCTGATTTCTAGTTCAGGCCCTTTCCTGCCATACTCAGGCTCTAGGGGAAAGACTCTATGAAGACATCTGAAATGGCTGATCTAAAACTACTTTGAAAGAATTTTGGGGCCCTTGGTTGGTTTTACCTCTTCTATTATTACCCAGTTCTCAACCCATCATCATCAGGTCATTTTTTCGATAGCTCCTTCTTCTGCAAATTAAGTCCATTCCTTTTAATTGATCAGTGGTAGCTGCACATGTTGACGATGAAGAAAGCCAGCCTTTGCTGAGCTATATGTCAATTTCATTTTAAAATCTTTAAATTAAATTTGCAGGTTAGTTACCTTCTGGTGGCAAAACCTGAAATAGGAATTCAAATAATAGTAGCTCTCTCATAACATGTGCATTCTCTATGCCAAGTGAAGCTCTAGTCCTCAGGATAACACTGCATGATAGCAACTATTATGCCCATTTTACAAATAAGGAAGCAGAACTCTAAAATGGTTGAATAGGTTAATCAGTGCCACAGAGCTCCTAGTAGTCGGATTTGAACCTTTGCATGTGTAACTCTAAAGAGCATATTCTTTCTGCTACACCTAACAGCCTTCCTCAAGAACCTTCTATCTGACTGTTAATAGCTATGCTGTTGAGATTTTATGGGAACCAAGCATGTGTTGTAGAAGCACAGAATTTTCTGGGATTGTTCTTTTGGACACATGCAGAAATTTCCTCAAACTAGCTCATGCAAAAAGAAGAAAATATTATAAGAAGTATATGGGGGTAGCTCAGGAAACCCAAAGACAGTAATATAGCAGGACCTCAGGAAGGGTTAGAATTGGGACTCAGGGCTTCTAGGAACCAGGGATTCTCTCTATCTCTCGTCACTACTTCTCTGTCTGTTGCTTCCTCTCTAAATATAGACTTGTTTTTCTTGATTCTCAGTGTAGGGGATAGAAAATGGTCTTGCCACAGTGCCTGAGTTTACATTTCCCTGTTCAAGAGAGCAGCCAGCTAAGTCTGGAATCACATAGCTCCAATTCCAAATTCCCAGAAAAGGGACTCTGATTGCTTCCATTGGACACCAAACTTTTGACTGATCAAGTGTGGCTACATGGACAGTCATCTTATACGCACCTGAGACCATGTGGAGGGGAATGGATTGGGAATTCTTGTGAAAGGAATGGATGTTTGTCTGTAGAAGACCCAGAGATGACAAAGGGTATCCTTTACAGATATAAGAGCATGTATATAGGCCAGTTGTTGGAGAATTTGAAATGGAAAAAAATGTGATACTCCAAGCTACCACAGGCAGGTGGGGATTTGGGGGAGACATGGGAAGCCTGGGGCAGAGGACTTCTGGGTATGTGGAAAACTCCTGCACATGGTACTTCATCTGGAAGTTGACTCTTCCCTCCAGAAGCCCAAGTGGTGCATGTAATGCTGCTCAGCTCCACTGCAGCTGCAGAGAGGCCAGCAGGATGGTTAATCTCTTTAAGTTTGAGTCTTTTGTGGATATTGCAGTGGCAAATTAGGAAGAACCATAAGATATGGATGTAATGACTCTATCAGCACTTAAAATTTGACCTTGAAAATGCAGATAGGGAAACTAAGAATGTTTAAAACTAGGAAGTGACTAATTAAAGGCTGACTTGTGTGGGACATGGGCTTCTGGGATCTACAGAAGGATTATAATGCAGTCAGATGACAAATGAAGACATTCTGGCCAGACATAAGACAGAAACCTTTCTTGTATATACATCTGGAGGAGGATCCAAGGTTTTCACCATTCCATAGGAAGATGAGATGGGAGGAGTTAACCTTTTCTCTTACTGTTTGGCATTTACAATTGGTTTCATATATAATTAGGCTTAAATACTTTGCATAGTAATCTGTACATTTTTCATTCCTCAGGTTGGGTTTATTTATGCTCAAGTTTTTGCAGCCATTATAAGTTTTCAAACCTTAAATGTTGCATATGAGATTCTGACGTCCAGAATGGGCAAGCCAGTTATGCAGCTTTGTATTCAAAATCGGATCCTGAATGTAACTTTTTCTGTAATCAGGACCTTGATAAAGATTCTATTTATGTTCTTACCTTCATCAAATGGATGCCAAGATGTCAGTACAGTTGTTGATAAGACAGTCAGCTCTTAAGGTGTGTGGGAACATGTAAAGAGTCTAGTCCTTCTGGCTTAAATTATACAGAAAATTGCCAGATCTCATTCTTAAATTTAGGAGCATAACACAAAAGAGGCATTTCAAAATTATATCTTGAGTCATGCTCCCAGTTCTGAGAAAGTGCTAACCTGCGCTACCGGATCACATCTGCCCCCAACACACAAAGGCATAACACCAATCTGCCTTCACAGTTCTATGCATGTGCACAAAAGGCCCATGCCCTAGACTAGTGCATACCAGGGTTATGCCCCCCAGACCAGTGCACTGCACAGATAGATTCTTCCTGGCTGCTGGGCACCCACGTTCACAAGCAGCAATGTAACATTCCCAAATTGTGCCCATATCTGCCCTGAAACAAATCACTGCACTGTTGTGTCCCACCCCATATCCTGCTCCCTGCAGCACAACCATCCGCAAACACAAAGCCTTAGACTACCAAAAGAAATCAACTCCCAAAAGTAAATCAATCAAGATATTTACACATGATGAAAACAAGGGAACAACACTAAGCATATGACAATGCAGACAGATATAGCCCTGCCTAGTGGCCAAATTAAAACACCAGGGGAAACACAGACATTGGAAGAATTAATCAAAGATGTTCATATAACTCTACTTAATAAAATAAGTGGGCAAATGACATAAAGGAGATCAAGAAGACAGGAGAAGAGTATAAAGAGGAATTTGAAAAAATAAATTAAAAAATGGCAGAAATTAAAGA
This sequence comes from Tamandua tetradactyla, assembly GCF_023851605.1. Taxonomy (NCBI): domain Eukaryota; kingdom Metazoa; phylum Chordata; class Mammalia; order Pilosa; family Myrmecophagidae; genus Tamandua; species Tamandua tetradactyla. The sequence continues at coordinate 61,273,727 of NC_135334.1, read as the reverse complement.
TTAAAGACTTTGTGGACCAAATAAAAAACATACTAGAGGCACACAACACCAAACTTGAAGAGACAGAAGAAAGAATAAATGATATAGCGGACAGGATAACTGACGTTGAACACTCAAAACAGCAAATGGCAAAAAAAGATGGAAAAATTTGAATTGGATTTCAGGGAAATGATAGACAAAACAAAACACACAAATATAAGAATCATTGGAGTCCCAGAAGGAGAATAGAGGAGTAAAGGGCTAGGAAGAGTAATTGAGAATATAATGGGGGAAAACTTCCCAACCCTTATAAAGGACATAAATATGCAAGTCAAAGAAGCCCAGTGAACACCAAACAGAATAAACCCAAAGAGGCCTTCCCCAAGACACATACTAATCAGTCTGTCAAATGTTGAAGAAAAGCAGGAAATTCTGAAAGCACCAAGATAAAAGCAATCTACTACATGCAAAGGTAAACACATAAGACTGACTTCAAACTACTCAACTAGCAACATGGAGGCAAGAAGGCAGTGGTATGATATGTTTAAGATCCTGAAAGAGAAAGACTTGCAGCCAAGAATTCCATACCCAGCCAAGTTGTCCTTCAAAACTGAGGGAGAGATTAAAGTTTTCAAAGAAAACAAATTCTGAAAGAATTTGCAACAAGAGACTGGGCTTACAAGAAATACTTAAGAGAGTTCTGCTGGCTGAAAAAAGAGACAGGAGAGAAGAGGTCTGGAAGAGGGTACAGAATTGAAGAGTACCAGTAAGGGTAACTTAAAGGATAAAAAGAGAAAGAGGGAAAAGAATACATAGATCTGACAAATAAAATAAAAAGATAAGATGGTGGATTCAAGAACTGCCTTTTCAGTAATAACTTTGAATATTAATGGATTAAATTTACCAATTGAAAGTTACAGATTGGCAGAATGGATTACAAAATACAATCCAGGTATATGCTGCTTACAAGAGACTCATCTTAGACACAAGGATACAAATAGATTGAAAGTGAAAGGATGGAAAGAGATTTTCTACCCAAGTGGTAACCAAAAGAAAGCAGGGGTAGCTATACTAATATCAGACAAAATAGACTTTAAATGTAAAGAATTCATAAGACACAAAGGAGGACACTAAATACTAATTAAAGAGTCAATTCACCAAGAAGATATAACAATCATAAATGTTTATGCTCCCAATCAAGGAGCTCTAAAGTACATGAGACAGACATTGGCAAAACTGAAGGGAGTGAGATATTTCAGCAATAATAGTAGGAGACTTCAATACACCACTCTCTTCTGTAGAAAGAACAACCAGACAGCAGATCAACAAGGAAATAGACAAATTAAATAACTTGATAAATGAATTTGACCTAACAGACATATATAGGTCATTGAACCCCAAAACACAAGGATATACATTCTTCCGTAGTGCTCATAGAACATTCTCCAGGATCAATCATATGCTGGGGCACAGAACAGGTCTTTATAAAAACACTGAAATTATTCAGAGGACTTTCTCTGAATACAATGGAATGAAGCTGGATCTCAATAACACACTCTTAAACAACCAGTGGGTTAAAGAATAAATTGCTAGATAAATAAGTAGCTATCTGGAGATGACTGAAAATGAGAATAGAACTTATCAGAACTTATGGGATGTGGCTAAAGACTGTGCTAAGAGGGAAATTTATTGACCTATATTAAGAAATAAGAAAGAGCAAAAATCGAGGATTTAACAGCTCATCTGGAGGAACATGAGAAAGAACAGCAAACTAACCTCAAAGCAAATAGAAGAAGAGAAACAACAAAGATTAAGGCAGAGATAATTGAATGGGAGAACAAAAGAAAAATAGAAAGAATTAACAAAACCAAAAGTTGCTTCTTTGGGAAACTCAATAAGAGATGGGCCAATCACAAGATAGACAAAGAAAAAAAGAGAGAGGATGCAAATAAAGAAAATCAGAAATGAGAAGGGGTGTGTAGCAACAGAACCTGAAAAAATAAAAGAAATCATAAGAGGATACCATAAACAACTATATGCCAACAAACTAGACAAATTAGATAAAAAGAACAAATTCCTGGAAACACACAAACAAGCTACAATGACTTAGGAAGAAATAGAAGATCTCAACAAACCAATCACAAGTAAAGAGACTCAATCAGTCATCAAAAATCTTCCTACAAAGAAAAAGCCCAGGGGCAGATGGCTTCACAGGGGAATTTTATCAAACATTCCATAAAGAACTAACACCAATCCTGCTCAAATTATTCCAAAAAACTGAGGAAAAAAGAATTTTACCTAACTTATTTTATGAGCTAATATCATTTTAATACCCAAACTGGATAAAGACGCTATAAGAAAAGAAAACTACAGGCCAATCTCCCTAATGAAATAGATGCAAAAATTCTCAATAAAATATTAGCAAATTGAATCCAAGAACACACTGAAAGAATTATATACCACAACCAAGTTGGGTTTATACCAGGAATGCAACACATGAAAATCAATTAATGTAATACAGCATATTAACAAATCGAAAGGGAAAAAATCACATGTTTATCTTGATTGATGCTCAAAAAAAGCATTCGACAAAATTCAGCATTCTTTTCTGATAAAAACACCCCAAAAGATAGGAATCAAAGGTAAGTATCTCAATATGATAAACGGAATATATGAAAAAACAATAGCCAGCATCGTACTCAATTGAGAGAGACTGAAAGTTTTCCCCTAAGGTCAGGAACTGTCACCCGCCCACTGTCACCACTATTATTCAACATTGTGCTAGACGTTCTAGCTAGAGCAATCAGGCAGGACAAAGAAATAAAAGGAATCCAAATTGGAAAGGAAGAAGTAAAACTCATTATTTGCAGATGACATGATACTGTACTTGGAAGATCTTGAGAAATCTACAGCAAAGTTACTTGAGCTAATAAACAAATTCAGAAAGGTGATGGGATATAAAAGTAATGTGTAAAAATCAGTAATGTTTCTATACACTAGCAATGACCTAGCCAAGGAGTCAGTTAAGGAAAAAATTCCATTCAAAATAGCATCTAAAAGAATCAAGTACTTAGGAAGGAAACTTAACTAAGGATCTAAAGGACTTGTACACATAAGACTACATAACATTGCTAAAAGAAATCAAAGGAGAGGACTCCAACATGGCATCTGTTGTACCAGTGAAGGAGAAGAAACTCATGGATGTCAAATTAGGGGAGCTGCCAAGCTGGATACTGATGTGGGATTTCACCCCTAAAGGCATTGCTGGAGCCTTTTAAAGAGGTTATTCCCGGTATTACAACAAGTATGTCAATGTGAAGAAAGGTGGCATTGCTGGGATTTCTATGGCGCTGACAGCTTACGTGGTTTTCAGCTACTGCCTTTCATACAAGGAACTCAAACATGAACGGTTGCGCAAGTACCACTGAGGAAGCCAGTGTGGACACACTCCTCATTCCTGACCATGGCCACCTCTGCCCGGGCCCCTCCTTTAGAAACATGATCCTTGGGGAATCCTTCATATATAATTGAGAACTAATGACCAATAAATGATGGTTGGTAAAAAAAAAAAAAAAAAGAAAAGAAATCAAAGGAGATTTAAATAGGTGGAAAGACATTTGTGCTCATGGATAGGAAGGCTAAATACAGTTAAGATGTCAATTCTCCCCAAATTGATCTACAGATTCAAAACAGTACCAATCAAAATTCTAAAAATCTACTTTGAAGACTTGGAAAAGCTAAGTACCAAATTCATCTGGAAGGGAAAAAGACCCTGAATAGCTAAAAGCATCTTAAAAAAGAAGGATGAAGTGGGAGGATTAATATTCCCTGACTTTAAAACCTATTGTAAAGCCATAGTGGTCAAAACAGCATGGCACTCACACAAAGATAGAAGAATTGACCAATGGGATCGAATTGAGAGTGCAGAAATAGACTACCAAATCTATGGTCAACTGATTTTTGACAAGGTCCCCAAATCCCCTGAACTGGGACAAAATAGTGTTTTCAATAATTGGGCATGGGAGAATTGGATATCAATAGCCAAGAGAATGAAAGAGGACCCCTATCTTACATCCTACATAAAAATTAACTCAAAGTGGATCAGACACCTAAATATAAGAACTAGCACCATAAAGCTTCTAGAAGAAAATGTAGGGAAACATCTTCAAGCTCTAATAATAGGAGGTAGCTTCCTAAACTTTGCACCCACAGCACAAGCAACAACAACAAAAAACAGATAAATGGGAACTCCTCAGAATCAAATGCTTCTGTACCTCAAAAGACTTTGTCAAAAAGGTGAAGAGGCAGCCAACTCAATGGGAGAAAATATTTGGAAATCACATATCGGACAAAGGTTTGATTTCCTGTATATACAAAGAAATCATACAACTCAACAACAAAAGAATGAACAACCCAATTATAAAATGGGCTAAAGATATGAATAGGCAGTTTTCTGAAGAACAAATACAGATGACTCAAAAGCACATGAAGAGATGCTCCTTTCCATTCGCTATAAGGGAAATGCAGATAAGACTATAATGAGATACCACCTCACACCTAGAAGAATGACTGCTATTAACAAATAGGAAACTATAAATCCTGGAGAGGATGTGGAGAAATTGGGACACTTATACACTACTGGTGGGAATGTATAATGGTGCAGCCACTATGGAAGACTGCTTGGTGGTTCCTTAGGTAACTAAATATCGAGTTGTCCTATGACCCAGCAATAGCACTACTTGGTATATACCCAGAAGACCTGAAAGCAATGACACAAACAAACATTTTCACACTGATGTTCATAGCAGCATTATTCACAATCACCAAAAGATGGAAATAAACCAAATGCCCATCAACAGATGAGTGGATCAACAAATTATGGTATATACATACTACGGAATATTATGCAGCAGCAAGATGAAATGACATCCTGAAGCGCTATGGATGAGCCAATGAGAACATAATGCCAAGTGAAACAAGCCGGACACAACAGAATAGATACTGTATACAGAATAGATATTGTATGATTCCACTTTTATGACCAATATAAAAGTATAAGCTTACCATACAGAATATAGGGGACTTAGAGATACATAGAAGCTAGAGATGGGTGAACGGTTAGCTGATGAGGTTGAATTCCAATGTAAGGGAATAGGTTTGAAGTGCAGGTGGTTCTGTAGTGGGTCCATAAGTAATATTACCATATTGAGGATGAACAAGATTGAAAAGGGTGTCCCACTGATCAACACTAGAAATGTGAATTAGGTCTTGCAAGAATTACTTCAAAGATAAGATTTGTGTACAGAGTGTTTAAGTCCCGGGTACAGGGGGACAACTGCTATTGCACGCTGTGGGCTATGTTCAAGGAAAACATCAGCCCTACCACAGCAACAGCAGAGGAAAATAATGGGGGGAGGGACTAGAGTTAAGAGGAGGTTTAGATTTCCTATTTGGTAAATTTGGTGTGTTTATTGGTTTTCTTTCTCCTGGGAACAATGAAATTATCTAAAATTGAGAATGTTGATGGACTGTGAACTTTAGGCACTACACATGATGCCTGATGAATGCAGGTGGCTGAAGGATGCACTGACTGAGAAGTAGTTTGGCAAATGATGGCATATGTTTATGAACGAAGGTTGTGCTGCTACAGAAAGTAACAAAGTCGTGAGGCATGCAATAATGTGAATGAACATGTGGGACATTTGGTGAGATGAGATAAGCCAGAAATAAAAGAACAGCAATGGTATGGTCTCCTTAAGAAAATGCTTATAAGAAAACAGGGGCCTAAATTGTAAGCTTTTAGAGCAGACATATTAAGTCCAGAGTGGTGATTACTACTTCTGGATTTCAAGAGGCTGCTTTATATATATAACCAGATATTTAGAGATAAGAATGAAGACGATCAAGTTGGGGTTAAAGTAATTCAGAACACAGGGGTAAGGAAGACAGTGTTTATGTTTTAGAAACACACATATTCTTTCTTCCTCACAAGGAAGAAAGATTTATTTGGTCCAGAACTGAAATTTTCTGTAGTGCATAATCTAACTCAACCTATCTGTATAGTTCATTTGAACACAGAGAGCCCAGAAAAAGAAAGAGGTCCTTTAATCCTGTATAGATTATTGTAATACCTGAATACATCCTAGAATATTATTAAGCAGATAATCAAAAAGTATTGGCAAATTCCCCTGAGAGAGGGGAAAAAGAATATGGAACTATTGAACCTTATCATCAGGGAATTCCCTGATACTGTGTCAAGCTATAGGGACACCCAAATCAGAAGGCCGTGCCCTTGATCCTGATGCTTACTCTTATGAAGCTTGTGTAGGTAGCGGAGAAGCTTAGACTATCTATTTGTTTGCCTAAGAGTTATTTCTGGAGGACCTCTGCTGTTTCTCAGATGTGGCCTCACTTTCTCTAAGCTGAACTCTGCAAGTGAAATCTTTGCCCTGCCCCTACATGGGACATGACATCCAGGGGTGAAAGTTTCCCTGGTGATGTGGGAGATGACCCTCAGGGATGAATCTGGCTTGGGCACCGTGGGATCAATAATTCCATCCTGACCAAAAGGGGGGAAAAGAAGTGAAACTAATAAAGTATCGGTGGCAGAGACAGTTCAAATAGAATTGAGAGGCTACTCTGTAGGTTGCTCTTATGAAAGATTTAGTTAAACCTTCCTACCTATCACAACCTGTCAAACCCCACCTAGGGCCATTCCATCCAATCCTAAAGAACGCCTAGGGCAATATATAAGATTCCACAAGGGTTCCATGCATTCACTAGAGTAACTTTCTATAAACCTACAACCTCCACATGGGTCCCTGGAACAGATAAGTCCTGAACCTAGAGGGCCCAGCCTCTCCAGAACATCAGATAGTTCCATCTTCCTATCCCATATTAGTGACAGACCCTTCCAACATGAAAAAATTAGAATGGCCATAGCCCAAGCACCCCAAAGAGAGGGATGGAAAGATCAAGGGTGATGGTGGAGGTTTTAACAAATGAATATGAATGCTGAATCATTAAATTGATATCTTTTTTAGTCTCCAGTATCTTAGAGCAGCTAGAATTAAAAACCTAAAATTGTGGAAACATAACCCATATCAAACTCTGAAATATGTTGTACAACTAACTGTGCTGTGTACATTGAAATTTATTGCTTTTTTGTATATATGTTATTTTTCACAAAAAAGAAAGAAAAAAGTCAATTGTGATGATAAAAAAATATCTAAGCCTCCTAGTCTCCTTTATTCTGGAGCAGCTAGAAGGAAAAATCTGAAGGATTGCATGATAGCCCATGACAAACTCTGGGATCTGTCCTGTAACTACTTGTTGAAGAGTGTTTTGAAAACTGTTGCTTTTTAATTTCTTTGCTTTATAAGTATGCGATATTATACAATAAAAAAAGTTTTAAAAAACCTGAAACATATATATATATATATATATATATATATATATATTGGGGGGGGAAGTAGGTACAGGAAGACATTTGTCACATCTGGCTCTGAAATATGAAGCCTGTCATCCTAAAACATAAGCAGTTATTTCACAGAAAGTTTCAACAGGGAGGAGAATATCTTACAACAATCTTCCCCTTGCCTACAAATGATCAGACTGTAATTATCACATTTAAGATGTAATTGCTCCAACTGTAGCAAAATGGGTTGTTTCAAACCCCCTTTCTTCTGCTGACATTTATAGAATTGCTATAATGGTGGAACAGTGCTTCCAGAACAGCTTGCTTTAAGCTTTTTCCTTTTATGTCAATCTAGCTAAGGTCAGGGAGAAACACCTGGAAGGAAGGAAGGGAGGAAGGCAGGAAGGGAGGGGGGAAAATATACAAGTTGGGAAGCTTATAGGTTCTGGACACTGTGCTAGGCACTTGCTCTCATTTCAGTTAGCTAACAGAGTCCCAGGTAGTTGGAACACAATGAAAGAAACGATGAGTTGGCGGTGATTGAGAGTCAGCCAGGTGAGCAGTCTGTCTGGGAGTGCTGTGGTCCTGAGCTTCAGTCTGGTTTTCTTTCTCTGGAGTAGAGAGTAGTAAACAGCAGAGAGCCTATTTTAAGTAGATAAAGAGAGTTTAGATAAGATGGTTGTGATGGGTGGTGAAGAGAGCTCAAAGGGACCAAGGAATTCACTTTTCTCTCTCTAGTTGTAGAGTGCTGTGGCAATGGGGCAAATGGCAGGGGCATAGGAATGGCGACAAATAAGACAGAAGCAAGATCTGGAAGGACTTTATATGTTACACAGAGACATTTAGATTTTTTCCCTAGGATACTGTTTCAAGAAAGAGAATGATATGACCTAATTTGGAATTGGAACCTTATTTTGGCTGCCCAGTTGATATGGGAAGGGGGTGTGCAGAGTACGAAGGTGCTTCATATATCTTAGGTAAACTGAATTGTCATAAAAGAGTGTGGGATTTAGAGTTGGGGAAATAACTCTGGAAGATATAAAGCCAGACCAGTCTAAGACGGTATGTGAGACAGATTCCGGTTAGAAGCAACAGAACCCATCCTACTTGGATAAGTAGAAAGGGGTTTATTAAAGTGTTTATGGTTCACAGAATTGTTGGGAGGGCTAAAGAAACAAATCTAAATTGAGCTTCCAGGAATGATTCTGTTAAATCATACTGCAGAGTTGTTGCCTCTGCCCAAATCAGGAAGCTGCTGCCATAGCTGTTGGCTCTAGAACCAAGTCAACTTGACTCTGATCTACACAAAAATATTGATGCATCATCCTTTGTCTCTTTGCCCATGCAATTCAGTTCTGAATTTAAGTCCCACAAGTGCGTTTGATTACAGAAATTAAATCAAATTCAGAATCTAGAGGCAAAGAAGTTCTGAAATTTTATTTTTTGTTTTGCAGACTTTGTAAAGAGGCACCCTAGAGGCATCTGAACAATCAGTCCACATATCCAGCAGAGTGGGGCTACTAGAAAGATTCCCAGAATGTGGATTTAGCATAGGAAGCTACATTCCTCCACTGTTGCAGTAAATATTCAGCACGTTTGTTAAGGCCTGCGCTGGGGTGGTGGGGGGGAGGGTGTGCAAGAACACCATTCCTGCCACTGAGTCACTGACAGTCTAAAGGAACAATATAGAGATGATCAGGACAAAACTATCACACCTGCCCCAGCACAGCAGAGACTGGGTGAGGGTGGTGCTTCAGGTAGTAGTTAAGGGACATCCCCTAGACCCTACACACTGGAGGGCAAGCCTGGCAAAGGATAAGACTGGGCTGATTCATACTAACCAGCATGAGGCTGAATTCTCAGAGATGGATAGGACTTAGAAGTTATTTAGTCCAACCCCATTGTGATTGCACTAACTTCCTCCTTTGTAACATCTCTGAAGAGTGATCGAAATCATTTTTTAAATTTTATCCAGACTCTTAATTTACTTTTATTTTTCAGTTTCTTATTTTATGGGTCAAAACTCTATGGTACATTCCCTTCCAGATAAAATATGTGAGCAGGTGTAAGCATAGTAAATTAAGTAACTGCAAGTTTAAAAATGTTAATAAAATCAGGACACAAAAGATTCATAAGGGTTTTGTTCCCACAGCAGATTGTTCATGTGTCAAATATCTGGGGCTATAAATTTATGGATGTGAGACCTCGTTGAAGGACATAACATAGGAAAAGAATCATTACAGAAAGAACTGGAGAGAACACTGCTCAAATCAGAAGGGAACGTGTGTAGATAACCTTCGTTTGTAATAATGGGCCCAAATTGCCCCTACTTCAGTTATTTTATTTCATCGATAATAATACTAGGTCTATGAGTCCAAATCTGAGTCCACATTCAAGCTCTGAGTGGTCCTCTCATCCTTCAGATGGAGCCAAGCAGTAAACTAATGATGCTGCTCTAGAGCGGCCTTCCCCAAATGCTGCGCCAGCTTTATAGGGCCACCAGCAGTATGAGGACTTGATTCAGCTTCTAATCGTCAAAGGTTGTGTGAGAACAAGAGAATGTGATGTTTATGGAAAAGAGAAGTGGTAATACAAAAAACAGATACGTTAGCCCAGCCCTAGGTTTCAGAAAAAGTTGAAAGACAGAGACATAATGACATGGGAAGAGAGGAATCCTTTAAATACAGTCAGACAGAATAGAGCCTAAAAAATTTTTTTTTCACGTAATCTATGCATAAGACAAATTTTCTCATTTTGTATGAAAAGTGATACAATTCAGTGGTATTAATTACGTTCATAATGTTGTGTTACCACCACCACCATCATTATCAAAACTTTCTCATCACTCTAAAGAGAAACTCTGTACCCATTACGCAAAAACTCCCCATTCTTCCCTACCCTGGTTCCCAGTAACCTCTAAACTTTCTGTCTTCATAAACTTGTTTATTCAAGATATCGTATATAAGCAGGATCATACTATAATTGTGATTTTGTTTCTGGCTTATTTCAGTCAACATAACATCTTCAAGGTTCATCCTTTTTTTTTTTTTTTTTCTTGTTTCAGAAGTCCATTTCTTTTTATGGTTGAATAATGTCCCATTGTATAGATAGATCACACTTTGTATTTCCTTTCTCTTGTTGATGGACATTTGGGCTGTTTCTGTTTGACCATTGTGAAACAACTTTTTAATGCAAAGATGTAAGTGGAGACAAGGGACCGAACAAGGTAACCCCAGAAATTGACAAGAGCAGGAAGCCATTGTCACTGCTAGGCCTGAATGAAGGAGAGGAGATAGTGGTCTTGGAGTCTGGTTGAAAGTTAAAGCCATGAAGGGGTTGCCTTGACAGGAGTTGTGGCAAAAGAGGAAGGCAGACATTGCCAGAACTGTAGTGTGGGAGAACGGAGGAGACGGGGAGAAATAAATAACTGTGACCTTTCACTCCAATTTTCAATTTCCTGCAAGTTGTTCCACTAGCTGAAACTGTACCCAGCTGGAAGCCAGAGGGTAAGAGACCCTGGATGATACAGTCTCAGGTATCAGCCCTGCAGGGACAGAGCAGGGCAAAGAAGAGTAGAGAATAGGTCAAGGATGGGAATGAGGGCAAGCAGCGTATAACTGGCATAACATTCTTGCTTTTTCCTCTACCCAGTATCTGATTCTCTTCTATTTTCCATGTTCCTGAGAGAGAGAGACTCTGATTAATTCAGTTAATTACCATTGTCCCTATTTGTGTAGAGCTTTCTTCCACAGCCTATCAACTGTCTGTCCTCAAGTAGTTGGCCTCCTTCCAGTTTGTTCTGGCCAGAGGAAGGACTGGTCAGAGGCTCAGAACATGGCCACATCCCTCAACAGGTATGCTGGTTTGAAACTTGTTATTTACTCCAGAAAAGCCATGTTTTTTAATCCGATTTTCTAGGTGAAGACCTATTATTTGGGTAGAGACCTCATGATTAGGTTGTTTCTATAGAGATGTGACCCACCCAAAATTCAAGGCAGGTCTTAATCCTTTTTCTAGCGTCCTCTATGAAGAGAATAAAAGGCAGAAAAAATAGAGCTGATACAGGGCACAGAGAGATGAAACCAAGACACAGATGCTTAGAGAAAACACCCCAGGGGAAGCCAGAAAGACACACAGGAGCTGAGAGAGCCATTTGAAACCAGAAACCAGGAGAAGGAGAGCAGATGTTGCCTTGTGCCTTCCCACATGTCAGAGAAAAACTGGACACCATCAGCCATTCTTCAGAGTCAAGGTATCTTTCTCTGGATGCCTTAGTTTGGACATTTCTATGACCTTAGAAGGTAAACTTGTAACTTAATAAATCCCCTTTGAAAAAGCCCATCTATTTCTGGTATAGTAGATTCCAGCAGCTTTAGAAAACTGAAACAGCAGGTAACATGAGGAGGGTAATTTTCCTCAGAATTGTCTGTAGTAGACTGAGCTTTTCTAAATGTCATGTCAACTTTATAGCGCTACCAGCAGTGTGAGAGCCTGACTTAGGGCCACCGAGCTCTCCTAGAGGGTGCCAATATTACATGGTCATAGTCAGCCTTGTTTCTGGCTTGTTGAACATGAACTATTGCACCTTTTAGAAACATTTTTGGCTGCATCCTTTGGGCTGTACATGCTAGAGCATAGAAGTTCTGAGATGAGAACTTCTAAGAACACATGGACTGCTCACCCAGGATCAGACAGTAAGTCAGCCCATCCAGCCCAGTTCAGATTCTAGAGTGTACTCAGCAGGAATTCAGGAATTCAGGGGTAGACTCATTTGGCTGAATGCCCTTGCCTAGGCTCCTGGAATATTGGTGATGCTAGATCTGAGTCTTGTCATTTAATAGCAACTGGACAATGGCCTGAAACTGGTACATTTGTCCAGCATTTAAAGTAGAGACAAAGGACACTCATCCAACTCTTTCTGTCCTTTTCCTTTCTGAGGAGCTATGTCCCCATCTGACTTTTGCAGACAGTACCTCGGTAGGCCTGGCCAGCCTGTGCAGCTGCAGAATTTTCTGCTGGGATGCCACTGCAATGAAAATGGAGAGCTGTTTCTGAGGTACCTGTAGCTCATTTCCCTTCTAGTTTTGGGTGGACAAGCCTGCCTTGAGGGGAAAGAGAGAAGGAGAGGCAGAGGCAGCTTTTGATGTCAGAGTTCTCTACTTACTTAGTCTCCTTATATCTCAAACATCTTTCTACCCTTTCTCCCCTCAGCATCAGCAGAAGATTGTGATTGGCAGCTGGGACGGAGCAGCACCCAAACCTGTGTTTTCCTCATGGAGCACCTGCAGTAAAGCAGGTTCTAGCTCCTTGAAACAGCCCCAAGCTTATCTTAGCATCTAAAGGGGCAAGCTGGGATGCTTCTTAAAAAAAAAGACACATTTTACTCTATTTTAATAATTATATATTATCTAATACTTTATTATAAGTGTATCATTTGTTTGGGGAAAAGCTTATGGGAATCTATAGGGTTGAAAATGAAATTATTCCCTAATTCCATTCCCTAAAGATAACCACTGTCAAACAGTTTGGTGCATTCCCTTCTTATTTTGGTGCAATCTGCTTTTCTCATTTATCATTATATCTCGGACATCTTTCTAGATCCTTACATATTGCTCTATTTCCTACTTTATAGTAGCTGAATAGCATTACATGGTGTAGGTATAACATTATTCATTAACTGGTATTCCTATTTATGTATACTTAGGTTACATCCATTTTTGTTTGTTTATTACTACTATACACAAAGAGTCAATGGATATTCTTGTAGATGTTTCTCAGTGCACATCTGAGAGAATGTCTATAGGAAAAATTTCTGGCAGTATGGTCAAAGAATTTGCATTTTTAAAATGTTGCTATTTGCACTTCAAAAAGATGTACTCATTTTCAGGTTCTTATGAGGGTACTCATTAAGTTTCACCCTCTGAAACTGCCTGATTCAATAGCTCCTGAGTTCTCCAGAGATTTGCATAATCCTCAATAGCCCTTTCAGTGCTGGTCAACACACTGTTGTATGCCTGGCACAGATATTACGTAGTCATGGGGTGCTCAAGAATGTCTAAAGATTAAATAAAACTCCATCCCCATCTTAGAGGAGCTTACAAGTAGAGGAAGAGACGAGTAAATAGAAATTATAAGACAATGTGACAGGTATCAAGATATGAATAAAGTACTGGAATAGCATAGAGGAGGGAGCAACTACCTCTCTAGAGCCTTTTGGTAAATCTTTTCCAGGGGAAATGGGCCTTGAAAGGTAAATAAGGTAAATAAGAGTTTCTTTACCTGAAGAGGTAGGTAAAGTCATGATAGGCAGAGAAGCTAGTGGGAGCAAAGGTCATGAGTTGTGTGCTATCTGGAGAATGGTTCTGTTGATCTGTAGGATGTTTGGGGGGAGTGGCGAGAAATCAATCAGGAGAGGTGGGCCACATTGAGAAGGATCTTGAATGCCATAGAGAAGGGAAATACTTAGATTGGAATGCAGAAGCACTGGAGGGTAGATAGCCTGGATCCTGGAGGTGTAAGGAAACTGCAGAAGTTCAGGTGATAAAGGATTGAATTAGGGTAATGCTGCTCAAGTCAGAGGTGAGAGGGTTGGATGATTGAGGAATACTTGCACATATTGCTTTGACATCTCAGACTACCAGTATTTGGCTGATTCGGGCCTAGAGGCTGTCATCTGGGGTGAGCTTATTAGCACTACATGGCTAGTAAAATTGTACTGATTTTGTTTTGTATGTAGGTACAAAATTTCAATCAACAACTCCCAAAACTACTTCTAACTGCTTTTAATACCAACAAATACTGCAGTAACTCAATTCAATTCAGACTCTTAACTACCCAGAGCTAGGCTGAACTCCACAGGGTAAGGGCAAGCCTCTACAAAATTGCCCTTCAGGCACCAATCACAAGCTCAGCTCCAGGCCACCCACACTTCTGACCAACTGGCTACTAAATCCGCTTTCCCACCACCTCCTTGGGTTTGATAATTTGCTAGAATGACTCACAGAATCACTGAAAGTGCTATACTTACAATTATAGTTTTGTTATAGTAAAAGGGTACAAATAAGAAGCCAAAAGAAGAGAAGCATAGAGCAAAGTCTGGGACTGGGACGATCTCAAACGCAAACTTCTGCATCCTCCTAACACAGAGATGTGTCTTAGCAATCATGGAAGCCCACTGGAATTTCAAGTGTCCTCCATTTATATGGGCTTCCACTACATAGACATGATGGGTGGGATTGGTGCCCATGTGAATGAACCCAATCTCTAGCACCCCTCCCCTCCCAGAGCTCAAGGAAGTCGTGCTGATATGAGGTGTCTCAAAGGCCCAACTCCCTAATCACCTGGTAGGCTTTACAATGTGGCCAACCCCTACCCTAAGATTGCAGGTGAGGCTGCATCTCATCAGCACATGAACTATCAGATGTGGCCCTGGGCCCGCCAAGAATAACAAAAGGGGCTGCTATTATGGGAAATTACAAAGTGTAGAAGTTACTTCCCCAGGAACTGGGGACAAAGACCAGCCAAGTTTTTCATTATGCTACATTTAGCTTTACTTTGTCTTGAAAGGAGAAATCCATGAGTTGGGAGAAATGTCAAATGTGATAGGTCTGAGTGGAATGAGCAGCAGAATTACTTGGGTTAGCCCAGTTCAAAACTGCTCTCAAGACCAGAGCAGCTCACTCTCTGTATCAGGCAATTATTCGCTCATTGATTAGGAACCCTCACATGACAAGAACTACACACACAATGGAGAGGATGCAGTGGAGAAAACCAAAGGTGTGAGGAATGGGCCCTGTGAAAGACCAAAACAGGAGTTGATTACTATGGACACATATTCATTCATACATTCATTCATTCATCAAACCTGTGTAACTGAGAAGTTAGTATTTGGGAGATGATTATGATCATTCAATCATATAGACATTTTTTTTTATTTTCTGGTATATTAGACAGAGGAAATTCTCTGAAATCTCAGTATAATCCAGCTGCCTTGATTTCTGAGAATGACTGTATAGTTTTCATCTTATGATCTTGTGATTGTAAAAACCTCATGACTGACCCTCATTTGTACTCCCTTTCTCCATTTTCTGTTGCCGTAGTTTTTCTAACTTAGAAACTTGTAATCACAAGGGCAAATCCTCTAATGCTAATGGAAGAACTTGAATCAGCTCAGAACTAATCACAGACTTGGTTCTAGCACAGTTCCACTCCTTTACATTTGTAAATTGTTTCTGTCTATACTTGTTATTGAGATGGTAATAACTCCATCTCCCCTCCTTTCTGCTTGTACTTGCTATCAAGGAGATTCCATCTCCTCTTGTGTGAATCCATAAAAACCTTGAAATCCTATGATTCAGAGACAGATTTTTAGGCAGATAGGTGGTATGATCTCCTGCTTTGTGCCTAGCAATAAACTCTTCTCTCTTTGAAACGCCGGAGTCATGGGGTTGTGCACTGGCAGTTAGTTATACGCATCAGGCAGAGAATGCACTGCTTTTGTCTGGTATCACCTGTATGACAATCTGCACTATGGCCCTTGACACTCCGGGAGCAGCTGGTCAAAAGAGTAAAAAAAAAAAAACTTGCAAACAGTTGGTTCAGTGTAGTCAGATCTAGTCTTCAATAAAACAATGGTGTTTAAGATATTTGTCCTTGGGACTTTCTTCTCTTCCCCTTTTCTCCATCCTACCCTACCCATGCTTCCCCATGAAGCTGGGTTTGTGCACTATTCTTATTCTCAGCTGACTGTCAGCTCATCTCCATTAGAGCATCAACTGATAATCAAAGTATTTCTATTAATAGCTTAAGGCATGATCCATTCTGAAATATCTTTTCCAAAGTTTAAATTCTGCCCTTAGACTGCTCAGTAACTTTCAGACTTTGGGAAAATCATTTAGCTTTTCTGAGCCTCATTTTAATCACCTGAAAGTATGAGTCATCATAAATTGTGCTCTGCCCAGTAGGATGCAGAAGTACTTTGAAAATTGTCAAGCACAATATAAAAGCAAGGGACTATAATTGCTCCCTGTGCTCTCTGTTGCTCAGAGACAGAGACCTGGATTCTCATTATCTCAGGGTGTTTAAAATTCATACGCTGCCCCTTTCTTTCCTGCAATTCTTAAAGGTGAACCACTCCTTGTTTCATCTCCCCAACTCTTCTCATCCCCTCCACCTCATCCCCTACCTTGACATGTGTTGTAAAATTGCTGTAAAATGACCTGAACAAATTGGAGGCAAATTTGGCAGACTATAATTTGGATGCTCAATGCAATCTATTTGTTTGCTTAATCACAAGCTACTGATATGACCAATATGCAATAACCAGGTTAAGGGTACCTAATGCATTTAAAGATGGAAGATACTAGAATCTTTGAAGTCCATTCTTAGACCAAGGACCAGATGGTTTTTTTTTTTTAACATGGGCAGGCACTGGGAACTAAATCCGGGTCTCTGCCACTGCACCACCATTGCCCGGGTGGGTACTTTTAATGAAAGGTCTTGGAAGCTGGTCTGAGGTGACCTCAGTGGAGGATCCAAAGCCATTGGCAGGAGGTGCTGGTTGTGCTGCGACAAGGACAGCCGCATGTCTTGCAGCACAGCATGGGAATTGGGGCTGGAAGTCAGAGTGACCGGGTGTCAGTCTGCTTCTATCTGATGCTCACCAGAGTGGCATCTGCACTGGGTTTTTACTTCTCAGTGGTCTAATCAGTAATGTCCTTATCAAGGGAGTGTCCCTCTTGTAGGCTTCAACTAAGTCCATATCATGTCCTTGCACTAATGTCTGGTTATCATTTGTTATAAAATCATATATTTTTTTCTTAATTTGCTTACATTCTAATAGTGGTCATTTTGTTTGCAACATTATGGCAATTCAAGATCAATATTATCGTTTCAGTACACAATACACTGTGTGCCATCCACACCCCCTTGTCCCCTACCCGTTAAAGGTGTGCTCTAGGGCTAGTGAGGTTGAACTAATTTTTCACAAAGAAGATACCTGTTTGAAGGGAAGGGTAAGACTTAGAGAGAAATTACTGAAGATTTCTATGTAGGTAGCAGGATAAAAGCAAATAGACTTGGATTAAAACAGGAGAGATGAGATTAAACATTGGGAAGAGTAAATGTGGTTTTAAAGGTTGGAAGACGTAAGCGTTATCCATTCTGACCAACTGTGTAACTTTGGGCAAGATACCAAGGCTACTTGCTTACCATTTACTAAGTTATCCAGGCTCTCTGGGCCCCAGTTACCTTCTAGAAATTTTATTGAGATAATATAGTGCAAATATCAAGATGAGAGGAATTGACTCTCCTTTTCTAGAACCTGCTCTGATGTGAAAGAGGAAGGTAGCTCTTTTTTTGATAATTCATGGGGTAAGAGGATGAGTTAGGTAACTAAAATTCTGAAATTTTACAAAGCCCTTATGGAAAATTTATATTGCATGCAGTATGGAAACTTGGTGAAAAGCTAGCTAATAATTCTGAACTGAATGTAGTTGTTCAAGTGTTGAAATGCCATTACTTCTGCTCAGTTGGAGGAGATAAGAAACATTTCACTGGTGGCATCCCACATATGATCACCTTGAACTCTTCCCCATAAAATGTTTGACAAAAAGAAAATTTACTTAATTAGCCAGGACAAAGAAAACTCAGAAGGAGTTCGGGATATCTGGCTTAAATATGAGGAAACTGAGATAATACTTACCATTGAGAAGGGTGTCTTCACAGAAGGAAGGCAAATGAAAGTTTCAACTGATTATTCATGTCAAAGGGGGAATTCCTCTCATTAGGAGAATTTTTGCTGTGACATTTGCAGGTCACTCTCATTGAGTGGGATAACAGAGGATATGTTGTGAATGATGATGATGAAGATGATGACTGTAATGGAAGTTGACCTTCTCAGGGCATGTAACAAGTGCCAGGCCCTCTGCTAAGGGCTTTACATGGATTGTCTTATGGAATTCATGTCACCAAATGATGCATTATTATTCTCACTTTAGAGATACAGAAATTGAGGTCATTGAGTCTAAATATTTTGCTCAAGGTTACTTCTTCAGTAAATGAGCAAACCCAGGCGGTCTCAGCCCAGAACCAACAATTATACATATTGTCTTTTAGTTTTAAATTATTTTCTAGTGCCTGCTCTAATCATTAAATAAGTTGTAAGGTATCTGAATTAAATTGAAGTAGAGTATGGTGACATCCTTTATTTTATTGCTGCAAGATGGCTGAGTTTTAAATCTCCTTTTGAAAAGATTCTCTGAGCTTTCAGATCAAGGCGTCTTATATTCCTTACTGCTAATTCTTGGAACAATAATGCAAGGTAGTATTATCTCATTTAACAAACAAAAAAAAGAAATTGAAGCTCAGGGAATTTAACTCAGTGCTTCTCAAACTTTGATGTATATACAAATCATCTGGGGATCTTATTAAAATTGGATTCTGATTTTAGGTCTGGGGGAAGTAATCCTGAGAGTCTGCATTTCTAACAAGCATCCTGGTGATGCTGATGCTGCTAGTGCAGAGACCACATTTTGACAGCAAGGTAAGGAACCTTCTAGGGATCTTATATGATCGTATATAGGAGCTCCTTAAACCCTAGTGTCTTAACAATATCTGGCTTCTAAGGTGTGGTATTGGTTATACTGAACATCCGTAGTTGCCCTTTGGTAGGACAATCAGCTAGACAGGAATCTAGACTCTGCCAGCTCTAGATTCCCTTCGTCATGTCCTTTCACCTCTCTGACTCTAATTTCTCTCTGTATACAAAGTTGGGGGTAAATTACATGACTTTTAAGAGCCCTTACTTTTCTGTGAGTCTCCAAATTCTATGGTAAATCATAAATAAGAAGAGCCTGGAAAAAGCAGGCTGGATCCCTGGATGAAAAGACGTATACACAAACTAGAAGGTTGAAAGGAGTCACCTTAGAATACAGACTGTTCCTGAGAGAGCTTCCTGTCCAGGCCCAGGAGAGAAAACATTCTATCTGTGAACAACAGAAATAATTAATGCCCATCAGGGTACTGATTTTCTAAAGGACTGTGATTTAGCATGAGACACCCATGGAGCTGGAGGGTCAGACACTGCAGGATGTCATTTAAACAGCAGGGATGGAACAGTTATTGGCTCTCTCAATTTGTGTGCCCAGAAGGCCATCCTGCCTAGTAAGGTAAGAATTTCCTTCTCATCCACCATGGGA
The DNA here is from genome assembly GCF_023851605.1 of Tamandua tetradactyla. Lineage (NCBI taxonomy): Eukaryota > Metazoa > Chordata > Mammalia > Pilosa > Myrmecophagidae > Tamandua > Tamandua tetradactyla. Next base: position 61,254,134 of record NC_135334.1, on the reverse strand, counting down.
AGGAAGGATGCCTCATCTTATATCCAAATACCCTAAGGCAGATGGGAGTGCTCACTGAGACTCAGTTAAGGGCTCAAGTTTTCAAAAACTTTCTTCTGGAAAGCAAGGTGGGGTGTTTTTAAGGAACCAATCATGACCCAGATAGAGACATTTCCTCTCTGACTTGCTCCTCATAGGGAGAACTGGGAATGTAGGGTTGAATCCCTGAGACTGGAGCCAGCTACCTCAGGACAGAAGCAGCAGTTAAATGATGCAAAATAGCTGCTATTGTTTATATCATTTAATATATAAATTGTTTATATCATTTAATATACAAAACTATCCTATGGGATAGATATTATTAAAACTGCTTTAACCCATCAAGAAACAGAGGCTCAAGGGGGTTTAGTTGCTTTTTCAAGGTAACCCAACTTGAGTGGGATTCAAGCCCAGATCTGATGACTTCAAAGCCCCTGCTCTTTCTGTTTTGCTACACTGTTTATTTCTATAAACCATATTTGAGAGTTGGACCAAGGGTCACTTCAGAGAAGCTTTATTTGTTTTCATGTCCTGGAGGGTTGACCTTGGCCCTAGACACATTAGATAAATCGAAAGGAATAGAATAGAAATGAGGGGCAAAGGTGGGAATGAGATAAGGGAGACCAGAAGATTCGCTATGTCTGGGGTTGTATGCTGGTTTGAAACTGCTAGGTACCCCAGAAAAGCCATTTTCTTTCAAACCTTATCCTCACTTGTGGATATTGTTTAGAGTGGAACCTCTGATTAGTGTGTGCCATGGAGATGTGACCCGCCCAATTGTGGGTGTGACCTTTTGATTAGATGGAGATGTGACTCCACCCATTCAAAGTGGATCTTGATTAGTTTACTGGAGTCCTTGAAAGAGTTAACACAAGGAAACGTTTTAGAAGAAAGCTTAGAGGCAGGCATTGGGAGATGCTTGGAGTGCTGACAGACATAGCCCAGGTTCTAAGGACTCACAGATGTAGCCAGAACATGAAGAGAAGAAATCTCTGGCCCCGGGAGATGCTAAACTAAGAGATGAAACCCAGAGTTTTGCCCTGGAGCAGCTAAGTCAGAACCCAATGCTTAGAGAAGAAGCCACTAGAATCAGAAGCTGGAAGCAATAGAACCAGGAACGAGAACCAGCAGATGCCAGCCATGGGCTTTGCTATGTGACAGACATCAGCCTTTCTTTGGACTCAAGGTATCTTTCTCTGGATACCTTAGTTTTGACATTTTAAGATCTTAGAACTATAAACTTGTAACTTAATAAATCTCCCTATAAAAGCCAATTCTGGTATTTTGCATTCTGACAGCTTTACCAAACGAAAACAGGCTGGGATGCCCAAAACTCTGATCCAAGTCTCTTGATGAAAAGGATTTTTCACCTTCCAGGTACTTACTGCCCAAGAGGTAATACTGAATTTCTTGGCTCAGGGTGAGCTGTTGCTTTTGGTTCTAGATAAAGCTGAAATTTCCTTATACTTATTTATTTCAATTACCTCTGGTTGCATTTTAGTCCCAAATTATATACATGGGATTCTAATCTCTCTTGCACTCATTCTTCATCTGATTATCACAATGAAATACAATAATCTTAAAGAGTTTGGGTATGTGTCTGCCTGAGATATGTGCAGGTTAATCATAAGACAGACACATCCCATCTCTCCAGGGCAGAGTTGACCTAATTGGGGAGATTCAGCCTGATTTTCCACAGTTCACTACAAAAGGCTCAGGGATAAATTTTGACATGAGGAGGCCCTGATTCAGAGAAAAGAATTCACAGATGTAAAGCCTATTCATCATTTAATTACCAAATATTTACTGAGTCTCTAGTATGCTCCTAGTACTATGCTTGGCACCATTTTGGGCAGGAGCGAGAAGGAGAAGGAACAACAACAAAAAAGTAGACTAGTCCATGCCTAGGATAACCTTTCTACTTATCTGACTTCAGTACAAGAAAATTGAGAGGATAATTGAAGTTGAGATTATTAACAGGTAAGGTGTACATTCATTTGGCAAAACTTTATGAGGTTTCTTCTAGAAGCAGGCACTGTATAAGGCATTGGGTAAACAAAAAAGGTATTATTTTCCTGGGGAGCTGGAGTCTAGGAGGAGATATTTATTAATAAATGAATAGGCCATTACAGAAACTTATTAGCTATTTAGTAATGTGATGCCCTGTACTAGACTTTGTCTTTTGAATTGAGGGTACTAAGATGAATAAAGACTACTCCTTAATGCTTTAAGGAGATCATATTAACGGTGATGACAAGCATGTAAATAGATACATTTTAATACGTATATGAAACATGGCCCATGGAAGTATGAACCAAGTACCATGCGGACTCAGAGAAAGGACAATGTACCTCTGTATTGAAGAAAGTATGGGTGGCAAAGATGGGCATGATCAGGGAAGAAGGAAAATTTGTTGTGTGAGGATGAAGGAGTACACACTTGCCTGATGGCAAGGTGTTACTAGAGGAGAGACAGCACACGAATTGTTATTGTTATACGAAAAAGCCTTAGGATGATGGCACTTTCAAGTACCTGTCCAGGTTTGGGATGAGTAAAGTGAAGTGGTGAGAGAGAAGCTGGAGAGGCAGACAGGAACCAGATTATGAAGTACCTTTAGGTCAGACATTAAGGAGCTTGGATTTTCCCTAATAAACAATGAAGAAACACTGAAGGCTTCTACAAAAAGAAATGAGTGTAATGGCTTTGAAATGTAAGGGGAAGATAAGACTTCAGGCAAAAATACCTGTTACTGAATGTGGTTTGACAGTAGGCATGGGGATGAAAAGTAAGAAACTATGTCAAGAAATATAGGGGAGTTAGTATTTTCGGGACTTGGGTATGTGAGGTGGGGGAGGAGAGAAAGGCTCTAGAATGTTTCCACGCATCTGATTTGAGAAGTTGGTACAGAAGTCTGAAATGTGAAAGAGTTGGTACAGAAGCCTGGAATGTAAAAGAATTAATTTTTTTTACTCAAAATGTTTTGCTAAAGAAATGGTTCAGGACTTTTTAAGAGAAATGAGGGCTTATTTCTGTTGTTTATGCCAGGGTGTATTGTTCAATAGTAGTGTTGTTTGTTTATTCCTTTGTGTTGTTAGATGTTGTCCCTTTTAGGCTTCTGTGGTTGAATATTAGAGAAAGTGGGTTATACGTGTGTAGTTCTCACCAGTAATAAAATTGTCCTCCTCACACTATGGCTTCTAATTATTTTATTGAGGCTGGGGTCATGGTCTGGTGGATTTTTTTTTTTTTAAGTTACACAGATGCTTTATAATTGTTAGAAATGCTTCTCAGTAACGTTGATCATTTGAGATAAGAGGGAATCTAAAAGGATACTAGCTCAAAACAACCACTATTTAAATTTCATATTTAGGAGAAGTAGGTTCTTTAGTGGGCCACTGGAGGTGGGAGGCTAAAGAAGGGGTAGGGAGAAAGTGTATGTGCATGCTAATGAAGTTAAGTTGGGGTTTTGGCTTGCTAAAGCTGATGAAATGCAATATACAGAAATGGATTGACTTTTACAATAGGGATTTATTAACTCACAAGTTTATAGGTCCGAGGATCATATGGCAACTCTATACTTAGGTTCCTGAGGAACTGCCAAACTGTCCTCCATAGCAGCTGTACCATTTTCCAATTTCTCCATATCCTCTCCAACATCTGCTTGTTTAATAGTGGCCATTCTAGTAGGTGTGAGATGATATCTCACTGAGGTTTTGATAAGCTGAGTACCTTTTCAGGTGCTTTTTAGCCATCTGTACTTCCTCTTTGGAAAAATGTCTATTCATGTCTTTTGTCCATTTTTATATTGTCTCTTTATTTCTGAGTTGTAGGATTTCTTTATATATTCTAGATATCAAATCCTTATATTCCAAATATTTTCTCCCATTGAGTTGTTAACCTTTTCACCCTTTTGATGAAGTCCTTTGAAGTACTGAGTATTTGATTTTGAATTCCTGTTTGTTTTTTCTTTCATTGCTTGTGCTTTGGGGTGGGAAGTCTCAGAAACTACTGCCTACCACTAGGTCTTGAAGGTATTTCCCTACATTTCCCTCTAGGAATTTTATGGTACTGATTTTTATACTTAGATCTTGGATCAATTTTGAGTTAATTTTTGTATAGGATGTAAGATGAGGCTCCCCTTTCAGTTTTTTGGTTAGGAATATCCAATTCTCCCAATACAATTTATTGAAGAGACTCTCCTGTTTCAGTTGAATGGACTTGAGAGCCATGCCCAAAACTAATTGACCATAGACATGAGGGTCTATTTTTGAACTCACAGTTTGATTCCATTGATCAATATATCTATCTTTATGCTAGTGCCATGCTGTTTTGACCATGTTGGCTTTATAATATGCTATAAAATCAGGAAGCATGATACCTCCCACTTCATTCTTCTTTATCAAGATGTTTCTGGCTATTTAAGGACCATTGTCCTTCCAAATAAAATTTATAATTAGCTCTTCCATTTCTGTGAAGTAGTCTTTAGGAATTTTGATTGGTATTGCATTGAATCTGTAAGTCAATTTGGGTAGATTTGATATCTTAACATCTAGCATTCCAATCCATGAACATGAGATATCTTTCCATTTATTTAGGTCTTCTTTGATTTCTTTTAGCAATATTTTTTAGTTTTATGTGTACAAGCCCTTAACATCTTTAGTTAAGTTATTCCTAGATATGTGATTCTTTTAATTGCTATTGTAAGTAGAATTTTTTCCCTTGATTACCTACTCAGATAACTCATTATAGGGTATAGAAACATTATAGATTTTAGTGTGTTGATCTTGTATCCTGCCATTTTGCTGAACTCATGTATTACCCAAATAGCTTTGTTGTGTTTGCTAAAGTTGCCAGAATGCAATATATCAGAAGTGGATTGGCTTTTATAAAAGGGATTTACTAAATTACATGTTACAATTTTAAGTCTGTGAAAACATCCATGTTAAGGCATCAATAAGAGAATAACTTCACTCAAGAAAGACTGATCATGTCCAGGGCTTCTCTGTCACACGGGAAGGCAAATGGTGACATCTGCTGTCCTTCTCACTCAGCTTCTGGTTTCAATCATCTCTCTCAGCTTCTGGCATCTCCTGGGGCATTTCCTTCTGCATCTTCAAACATCTGTTATGTGGTTTCATCGCTTTGCTATCTGTGTTGGTTCTTCAAGCATCTGTGCTTTTTCCAAAATGTCTCACTCTTAAAAGAATTCCAGTAAGCTGATTTAAGATCCAACTTGATGATCTTGGCCAAGGTGTGGCTTATTGAGGTGTGGATTTAGTTCGTCCTCCAGAGCAGCTAATAAATAGCCACGGACAGTACAGAACAACTGCTGGGGCCACGTCAGTGACCGGACACACAGCATACCCCAGTCTGGACCAGCTGGACTGGCTGTGAGCCCTCCCAGAACCGTGAGTTCCCCAAACTGCAGCAAGCAGCACCCTTCCCCCACAGGCTGCTTCCCAGAGGGGAAAGGAAAGAGAGTTTACCAGCAGCAGGGGGTGAGCACAGCAAAACTGCAATTGTAAAATAAATTAACAAATTCTGACAACTAAAAATAGGCCCCAAGCTCAGCTGGAACCTCCAGTAACAGCAGAAGTCACTGGTTTTTGCCCCGGTGCAGAGGGGGCAGGGCTGACAGAAAAAGAAAAAAAAACAGAGATTTCACTGGATTTGAAAAGGTCTGGGCCTGGAAGGAAAGGAGGGGGCACAGAGGACCTGGAGATACAAAGAGCAATGTACCAACTTAAGCTCTTGATTGGTAAACCCAAAGAATGGGGGTCCTGCTCTGAAAAGGATTTTTCTCTTCAGTTTTGGTGGCTGTGTTTCTATGGCTTGACTGCTTTTTGGATACAGCTACATGGCTTCTTGGGCTCCACTGCCCCAGGCATAGGCAGAATTAAGTTTTTTGAGTGTTTGTCTGGAGCCTGTGCCTTCCGCAGGAGAGGGGTGGGGCCCAGCCCAGATAGAATCCCTCCCTCAAGGAGTTCAGATTCCAGGGTCTGGAAAAGTGAAGTGATTAAAACCAGACTACAACCTCTCTTCTGTCTCCATCACTCCCCCAGCAGGGAGAGTCTGCTGAAGTAAAAGGTACAGCATCACCTTATGCTGGTGGGACCTACAGGCAGACAGGCACCACATACTGGGCAGGACAGGAAAAACAGAGAGCCCAGAGGCTTCACAGGAAAGCCTTTCAATCTGTTGGGTCTCACCCTCAGGGAAAAATGACACAGATGACTCTTTCCTCCTGAAAGGAGGCCAGTTTGGTCTGGGAAAATCTGCTGGGTTCTATAATACCTAAGCAGACCCTCCTAAGTAGGGGAAAAAGGCATCATACAGGCAGGGAAAGAAACAAGAAAATAAGAACTGAAAAATTTTGATCTGTTAAATACAACCTAAACTACAGGTCCAGAATAAGCTGAACTGGATGTCAAGGAACAGATAGACAACAAAGTCATCCAGCAAGAAAATCCTGGGTAAAAAAGGTAAAAACAATCTCCAGAATAAAGTAATTAAGGTAATTAAATGCCTAGACACCAGCAAAAAATAATTAATCATACTAGGAAAACTGAAGTTATGGCCCAGTCAAAGGAACAAACCAACAATTCAAATGAGATACAGGAGTTGAAACAATTAATTCAGAATGTTCAAACAGACATGGAAAACCCCATCAAAAAGCAAATCAGTGAATTGTGGGAGGATATAAAGAAGGCAAGGAATGGTCAAAAAGAAGAAATCAAAGGTTTGATAAAACAAATCACAGACTGTGTGATTGTGAAAACCTTGTATTTGATGCTCCTTTTATCTACCTTGTCAACAAACAAGTAGAACATATGGAATAAAAATAAATAATAGGGGGAACAAATGCTAAAATAAATTTAGTTTGAAATGCTAGTGATCAATGAAAACAAGGGGTAAGAGGTATGGTAGGTATAATCTTTTTTTTTTCTTTTCTGCGTTCATTTTATTTCTTTTTCTATTGCCTTTTTATTTCTTTTTCTGAATTAATACATATGTTCTAAGAAATGATGAATATGCAACTAAGTGATGATATTGTGAATTATTGATTATATATGTTGATGTTTTATTTGGTTTGTTAATTTTTAATTAATATATAAATTAAGAAACAAAAAAAAACAAATCACAGAACTTATGGGAATGAAAGGCACAGTAGAAGAGATGAAAAAAAAACAATAGAAACCTACAGTGTCAGATTTCAAGAGGCAGAAGATAGGATTAGTGAATTGGAAGATGGGACATCTGAAATCTGACAAGCAAAAGAAAACATAGGGAAAAGAATGGAAAAATATGAACAGGGACTCAGGGAATTAAATGACAACATGAAGTGCATGAATATATGTGTTGTGGGTGTCCTAGAAGGAGAACAGAAGGAAAAAGGAGGAGAAAAACTAATGGAGGAAATTATCACTGAAAATTTCCCAACTCTTATGAAAGACTTAAAATTACAGATCCAAGAAGTGCAGCTTACCCCAAAGAGAATAGATCCAAATAGACATACTCCAAGACATTTACTAATCAGAATGTCAGAGGTCAAAGAGAAAGAGAATTTTGAAAGCAGCAAGAGAAAAGCAATCCATCACATACAAGGGAAGCCCAATAAGATTTCTCAGGAGAAACCATGGAGGTGAGAAGACAGTGGGATGATATATTTAAATTACTAAAACAGAAAAACTGTGAACCAAGAATTCCATATCCAACAAAAATGCCCTTCAAAAATGAGGGAGAAATTAAAACATTTTCAGACAAAAAACCACTGAGAGAATTTGTGACCAAGAGACCAGCTCTGCAAGAAATACTAAAGGGAGCACTAGAGACAGAAATGAAAAGACCAGAGAGAGACGTGTGGAGAAGAGTGTAGAAATGAAGACAATTGGGAAAGGGAAAAAGAAGGAAAATTAGATATGACATATAAAATCCAAAAGGCAAAATGGTAGAAGAAAGTACTTCCCATACAGTAATAACACTAAATGTTAATGGATTAAACTCCCAAATCAAAAGGCGTAGGCTGGTAGAATGGACTAAAAAACAGGACCCATCTAAACGCTATCTTCAGGAAACACATCTTAGACACAAGGATAAACATAAGTTGAAAGTGAAAGGTTGGGAAAAGATATTCCATGCAAATAACAATCAGAAAAAAGCAGGAGTAGCTATATTAATATCCAACAAATTAGACTTTAAATTTAAGAGAGTTAAAAGAGACAAAGAAGGACACTATGTATTAATAAAAGGAACAATTCAAAAAGAAGACATAACAATTATACATATTTATGCACCGAGCCAGAATGCTCCAAAATACATGAGGCAAACACTGAAAACACTGAAAAGAGAAATAGACACATCTACCATAATAGTTGGAGATTTCAACCTCCCACTCTCATCAATGGATAGATTATCTAGACAGAGGATCAACAAAGAAACAGAGAATTTGAATAATACAATAAATGAGCTAGACTTAACAGACATTTATAGAACATTACATCCCAAAACAGCAGGATATACCTTTCTCTCAAGTACTCATGTGTCATTCTGAAAGATAGACCATATGCTGGGTCACAAAGCAAGTCTCAATAAATTAAAAAAGATTGAAATCATACAAAACACTTTCTCAGATCAGAAAGGAATGATGCTGGAAATCAGTAATAGGCAGAGAGCCAGAAAATTCACAAATATATGGAGGCTCAACAACATACTCTCAAACAACCAGTAAGTCAAAGAAGAAATTACAAGAAAAATCAGTAAATATCTCAAGCCAGATGAAAATGAATACACGTCATATCAAAATTTATGGGGTTCAACAAAGGCAGTGCTAAGAGGGAAATTTATTGCCTTAAATGCCTATATCAAAAAAGAAGAAAGCAAAAATCAAGGAATTAACTGTCCACTTGGAAGAACTAGAGAAAGAACAGCAAATAACCCCAAAGCAAGTAAAAGGAAAGAAATAATGAAGATTAGAGCAGAAATAAATGAAATTGAGAACATGAAAACAACTGAGAAAATCAACAAAACCAGAAGTTGGTTCTATGAGAAAATCAATAAGATTGATGGAACCTTAGCAAGGTTGACAAAAAGAAGAAGAGAGAGGATACAAATAAATAAAATCAGAAATGGAAGAGGAGACATAACCACTGACCCCGCCGAAGTAAAGGAAGTAATGAGAGGGTACTATGAACAAGTTTATGCTAATAAACTCCACAATGTAGATGAAATGGACAACTTCCTAGAAAGGCATGAACAACCAACATTGACTCAAGAAGAAATAGATGACCTCAACAAACCAATCACAATTAGAGAAATTGAATCAGTCATTAAGAAGCTCCCCAAAAAGAAAAGTCCAAGGACCAGATGGCTTCACATGTGAATTCTACCAAACATCCGAGAAAGAATTAGTACCAATCCTGCTCAAACTCTTAAAAAAAAATTGAAGAGCAGGGAAAGCTACCTAACTCATTCTACAAAGCCAACATCACCCTCATACCAAAGCCAAAGATATTATAAAAAAGAAAACTACAGACCAATCTCTCTTATGAATATAGATGCAAAAATCCTCAACAAAATTCTTGCAGATCGAATCCAGCAGCATATTGAGAGAATTATACACCATGATCAAGTAGGGTTCATCCCAGGTATTCAAGGATGAGTCAACATAAGAAAATCAATTAATGTAATAGACCTTATCAACAAAACAAAGCAGAAAAACCACATGATCATCTCAATTGATGCAGAGAAGGCATTTGACAAAATTCAACATCCTTTCCTGTTGAGAACACTTCAAAGGATAGGAATAGAAGGGAACTTCCTCAACATAATAAAGGGGATATATGAAAAACCCACAGCTAACATCATTCTCAGTGGGGAAAAACTGAAAACTTTCCCCCTAAGATCAAAACAAGACCAGGATGTTCACTATCACCATTGTTATTCAACATTGTGTTGGAAGTTCTAGCCAGAGAAATTAGACAAGAAAAAGAAATACAAGGCATCAAAATTGGAAATAAAGAAGTAAAACTCTCGCTGTTTGCAGATGATATGATATTATATGTTGAAAACCCTGAAAAATCCATGCAAAGCTACTAGAGCTAATAAATGAGTACAGCAAAGTGGCAGGTTACAAGATCAACAGCACAAAATCTGTAGTATTTCTGTACACTAGTAATGAACAATCTAAGGGGGAAATCATGAAAAAAATTCCATTTACAATTGCAACCAAAAGAATAAAATATTTAGGAATAAATATTCTTCCTTGTCTTTTCCCCTTCTCTTCTCCTTCTAGGACACCCATGATGCATATGTTTGTACATTTTGTGTTGTCAATCATTTCCCTGAGACTCTGCTCAAAATTTTTTCCTTTTTTCTCCATTTGTTCTTTTATCTGTTCAAATTTATTTGTTCTGCCTTCTAGCTCACTGATTCTTTCCTCTGCCTCTTCAAATCTTCTGCTGTGTGTCTCCACTATGTTTTTAATTTTATCTAGAATGTCTTTTATTTCCATATTGCCTGTTATTTTTCTATGTATTCTTTCAAATTCTACTTTATACTCTTCTAGTGTCTTCTTACTATCCTTCATTTTTTGAGTTGATTCAGGAGATTTTTTTGAACTATTTGGATTAGTTCCAGTTTCTGTGTCTCCTCCAACTTTTTGATTTGTTCCTTTCGGTGAGACATTTTTTGTTGAGTTTAAGTACGACTTGTGATTTTTGACTTATACGTGCTCATCTGATTATCTTGATGGGTCTCTTACGAAGGTTGGTTTCTCTGTCTTATCTAGGATTTACTTGTTGCCTGGGTTTGTATTTGGGCACTGCTTTGACAACTGGGTCATCATTATTTCTCACCTAAGATGAGACTAGGTACTCATGCATGGGTGTAGACCACCTCTGATGTGCCTGGGATAGGGTCTGGAGAGGCTCTGAAAAGCCCTGCTGTCTCACTGAACTTTCTGGCCTACCAAGGAGATCGCACCCTTCAGTAACTTATTCATCCTCAAAGGCTGTTTACCACCTGAAGCCCCACAGTGTCTGACTGGGTGGGGCTGAAATTACAGGGCTTTTGCACCTTCACTTTGACAGCCAAAATATGGCTTAGTGGGCAGGCACAGTAGGTCAGTGGCAGAGTTCTCGCCTGCCATGCTGGAGACCCAGGTTCAATTCCTGGTGCCTGCCCATGTAAAAAAAAAAAAAAAGGCTCCGTGTGGGGATATATCTCCTCTACTTGGGATGCAGAGTGGAGGACACCTACAGCTGCCCCAGTCTGCAGCCATCCCCCAGGCAAGGATTTGGTTGCCTGCTGCTATTTCCCTCAAGGGTGGGGGATGGGCACCAGAACTCATGGTTGAAAACACAATCTCTGCCCACATTTTCTCAGACTCTTTGTCCCTCACTGACCTGGGTCTTCAAATGTCCTCCCCTGTCCCCGGGTCCCCAAACTGGTGAGCCAGACTGTTTGTGCCTAGCTACTTGCTGTTTTGGGGAAACAAGTAGATTTTGCCATTCCCTCCCTTGTCCTCTATTTTGGAAACTCCTTTTTGGTACTCTTTTGCATTCCAGCCTCCCCAGTGACTTGTGTTCTGCTTTGGGTCCTGTGGGTTTGGGTGTCTACGTCTAGATATAGATGGGGATCTCTCTCACTGCTGTGAGAGATTTTGTAGTCTGTGCCTCTTATGGGAGGTGGGAGGGATCCTGGCTGCTGCCTCTGAGCACTTCCCACACTGTATGGGAGTGTGTGAGGTGAAGGGGAGAGGACTTGCCTGTCCAGGATGAGAGTTTATATTTTTCAGATTCCTCAATTCAGCATTTGTAGGATTCTTCTCCTCTCTTTTACTATCCTCTAGGTTCTGAACAGGTGAAATTTGTCCTTTTTTTTTTTTTTCTGAATCTCTGGGGAGAGGTTTTTAGTAGTTGTCTTACATCACCATGTTGATGTCACCCCCTCATTGCTTTTTTTGCATTTGCATTTTAGAAACTGTAGGAAGTAAGAAGTAGAGTTATATACGAGAAATGCAATATAATGCATTGACATTTGTAATTACTCATGTGGTTACCCTTAGGGGAGGTCTTTATCTTTTCTGCTGTGTCAATCTTCTACCTACTGACCTTTTCTTTCAGTCTAAAGAACTCCCTTTAGTGTTGTTTGTAGGACAGTCCTATCGGTGGTGAACAAGCTCAGCTTTTGTTTATCTGAGAATGTTTTAATCTGTCCCCTATTTTTGTAAGACAGTCTTTCCAGATATAAAATTCTTGGTTGGCAGTTGTTTTCTTTACACACTTTAAATATCTCATCTACCTACTTGCCTTCCTGGTTTCTGAGGAGAAATTAGTAATAACTTTTATTGGGGTTCTCATGTATAGAGCATGTTGCTCTTCACTTGCAGCTTTCTCCTTGTCCTTGATATTTCACAGTTTGATTACTATGTGTTTGGGTGTGGTTCTCTTTGAGTTTATCATGTTTGGAGTTCTTGAAAAGTCATATTCAGGTTTTTCATTAACTTTGGGAAGTTTTCTGCCATTATTTCTTTGAGTATTTTTTCTTCCCTTTCTCTCTTCTCCTCCTTCTGTGACTCCTATAATTCATGTATTGGCATGCATGTATGATGGTACCCTATGAGTCTCTGAGGATCTGCTTGCTTTTTTTTTATTTTTATTTTTTGAAAATGGGAGAAACTAATGAGAAATTAGATTTATTTGCAGTCTGAAAAAGAAGAATAAACTTATATTTGAAAGATGACAGAATCTAATGCACTCCTTTTTTTCACAGCACATCATGTAAGCTATGTGTTCATCACAATAGATTTTTGAACATTTTGATTACTGCCCCAAAAATAAAAATAAGAATAAAAATTAAAAATAAAAGTAAAAAGGAACACCTAGAACATCTCAAACATTTCATTCCCCCTGCTGTTTATTTATTTTTTGTCTTTTTTTTTTTATTCATTTGTCCATCACTGGATAAAGGGATTGTCAGTCACAAGTTTTCACAATCATATGAATGCTTTTTTTTTGACAGCAAAAAATAAACTTTTATTCTTGTAAGCCACTGAGATTTGAGGATTGTCACCACAATATAATCTACTTTTACTCCTGAGAGGAAAGAATTCCACTACAGGTCAAAGACAAAAGTGAGTCAAGTTGCCATTAGAGTTTTAAAACTGTCTTTTAAGTGGCAGAATCTTCTTAGATGGCTTCCTTCATTGTTTTTTCTTATTTTGGTGATTGCTTCACATGTGATTCTATTTCAATGTCTTCTGGAAGAGTCTTGTGCAATAAATAGGGGAAGCATGGAGCTGTTGTACTTTTGGAAGCTTCAGCTGGAAAGCCTTCTTGGGATTAGGGTAATGTCCAAGTAGGATAGAGGGATGGAGTGCACTAATTAAGTCCTTAGGAAAAGGCTCTTTCTGTGGATTAATTTTTCTGCTCCTTCTAATCTTTGTGGGAGAAAGACTTCAAAGACCAAAGTCAAGATGGGATCCTAGGGAAAGGGCTTAAAAAGCCATTTGAACTCTCTCTTGCTTATAGAAAGGATTTTCAAGATCATAAGTAGTATTGTCAAGTTTATCATGGTAGGGGGCCAAATTAGAATTTAGGGCCCAATTCCTAACTGATCAAAGAGTGGTTATTTTCCCAGAATGTCCACCTTGCATTGATCCCTCAAGACTTAGCCATCGCTAAGTGGTTGCCCAAGGATTTAGGGATTTAGGTTCTTAGTATCTCTTTCATTGGAGACATAACAAACATTGCAGATAGTATTTAAGTATTTAAGGATAGAATAGTAAAGGGAGGCAAGAGGATATATTTCATTCAAATTCTATTTAAAACAATCATTTAATGAAGGATGAGCAATTTCCAAAATTTGTGTTCTAGTCTTGCCACAGAACTGAAACTATTCCTAAATTCCTTTGGAACTTAGGAATATTTATGTGAAACAGGACACAGGAATTTTTGCATTCATTTCTACATGATATTGACATGAATGTTGACATATTTTGCCATTTTGGTAATATGATTTAATGGTTAAAAACACTAATCAGACTACCTGGGTTTGAATTCTTAATTGACTGTATGACTGTGGGAAAGTTATTTAAACTCTGTGCCCTCACCTATAAAACATACTTATCCTGCATGATTATTATAAAAATTAAATTATGCATGTTAAATGCCTTCTCACTAGACTGAGCCTAACCTTATTACCACCCATACTTCACAATGGAAAAGCTGCTGACCATATAATTGAAGAGGGGAACTCATACATTATCCAAGGTAGCATTTCATTCATTTCCAGTTCTTTTCTTCTTATTTATTCAGATTGACTAAGTTACATATTTGTTAGAAGGACTGTAAACAAAATTACAGCTTGCTTTAAGCCTTCTTTCTTGTTATAGTTCCCTCACCAGCTGTTTGGTCTCCAACAACGAAGTTGGAACTTCACTCAAAAAAGGGTGATCAGTCAGGAACACCTCTGTCAGCTGGGAAGTCACATAGCTGTTGCTGTGGAGGTTCCTTACTTTGCTTCTCTGGGGCTGGTTTTCATCTCTTGGCTTCCCTTGGTTCTCACCAGGTTCTGGCTAGCTTAACATCTCATGGCGACCTCTGTTGGGCTCCAAGCATCTCCAAACATCCGTGTCTCTGCTGTCTGAAGCAACTGTTCTCCAAGTGTCTACTTCTGTTTCCTCTGTCAGCTCTGAGGCTTCTGTATTTAAAATGATCTATAGTTATTCAATCATCTTCAAGAATCAAGGCTTTTGGATTAAAATTCAACAATTTCAGATATTTCCCACTAGCTACTCCAATACCCCTGAAACTGAAAAGGGATATTTATATACTACATAAAAATATCCTCCAGAATGACTTCTCAACTCTATTTGAAATCTCCCAGCCATTGAACGTTTATTTTGTTTCCTTTCTCTTCCCTCTTTTTGTCCAGAAGTTTTCTCACTCCCATGTTGCCAGGGCCAAGCTCATCCCCAAGAGTCACGTCCCATGTTGCCAGGGAGATTTACACCCCTGGGAGTCAAGTTCTATGTAGGGGGGAGGACAGTGAGTTTTCCTGCAGAGTTCACTTAGAGAAAGAGGCTACATCTGAGCAACAAAAGACATTCTACGAGGGGTGATTCTTAGGCATAATCATAAGTGTTTTAGTTTGCTTCTATAAAAGGAATTTATTAAGTTATAAGTTTACAGTTTTAAGGCCATGAAATGTCCAACTAAGGCATCTATCTAGAGAAAGATACTTTGACTTAGGAAAGGCTGATCTGGGAAAGCACATGGCTGGTGTCTGCTGGTCTTTTGGCTTCTATTTCAAACTTGAGGTTCCTTGGGGACATTTTTCTTTCCATATCTCCAAATGTCTCTGTCTGTGTTAGCTCTGAAGCATTTTCCAAAATAGTTCCCTCTTAAAGACTCCAGTAAGTGACCCACCTTGACTGGGTGGAAACATCTTCATGGAAACCATCTAATCAAAAGGTCCTGCCCACAATTGGAAATAACTTTCCATGAAAACAACTTGATCAAAAAGATCCTAACCTATAATATTAAATCAAGACTAAAGAATATGGCTTTTCTGGGGTACACAACAGTTTCAAACCAGCATAGTAGGACTTGCTTTTCCTTTTTGGGAATAATTTTCATAAGGGTGAGCCCCAAGACTGAGGGCCTAGACCATCAAATTGGCAGTCCCCAAAGCTTGTGAGAATATCAGGTCTTTCCCAGGTGGGGAAGTTTGATATTTCCACCCTTTTCCCCATTCCTTCAAGGGGACTTTGCAAATACTTTTTAATCTTCTGCCCAGAATGCTCTGGGATGTACTGGATCATATACCAACCTGTACAAACCAGTAAGTTCTCATTCCCTATTTAAGGTTTCTTGCAATTATGATGTTCAAATAAGGTGACCATACAGGTTAAATTAGATAGTGTGCTACCAAAAATATAAATTTTGTACCAAATAAATACCTCTTCCTTTAGTCTTCCACAAAAGTTGAAGTTTTAAAATAGTCATTATCATCCTTTACCCTTTAGTCTGATTTACCTTAGTGCTACCCATATCTGTTTCATTCATATCTCTAATTGAAGACTGATATCTTTCTCAGTCTTTTTAACAGTTGTTGTCTGGGGTAATGCTGACTTTCTTAGCTGCACAACTCTATCTCTGAGTTTCTGGTGTTGCACAGATATCCAGGGAACAACCAGTTTATACACAAAAAGCTCATCATCTCAGAATTTAGAAATCACAGAACTCCAGAATAGATGGGATTGCTGTTAGAATTTATAATCTAGCAACCTGTACAATAGGGCTTTACCTGATAACCTATGCACTTAGATTCAATTCTCAGGGTTTGCACATTATACTTAGTCCATATTAGTGAGTTGTTTAATATCTATTTTCTCATTTCTGGCTTATTTCTCTCAACATATGTCCTCAAGTTTCATTCACCTCATTGCATGCCTCACAACTTCATTCATTCTTACAGCAGCTCAATTGTCCATTGTATGTATACACTCAGTTTACTCTAGCATTCCTCTGTTGATGTACCCTTAGGCTACCTCCATCCTTTGCAAATCTCAAACCCCTCTGCTGTAAACACCAGCGTGCAAATATCCATTTGTGTCCCTGCTCTCAGTTCCTCCAAGTACACAACTAACTACAGGGTTGGAGGATCATATGGCAAGTCTACCTTTAGCGTCCTGTGGAACCTACCACACTGCCCTCCGCAGGGGCTGCACCATTCTACTTCCCTACTAACAGTTACTAGGTACATCTCTCTGTCCTCATTTTCTCTAGCACTTGTATTTCTCTCTTCATTTTTAAATAGTTTTAACCACACATCATATAATCAATGGTTCCTGATATAATCACAAAGCCATGCCTTCACCTCCACAATCTATATGAAGACATTTCCATTTCTTCCTCAAAGAATCCCATCTTCCTTCCCCATATCCCTTACTTATTGACATTTAGCTTTGGCATAATGCCTTTGTTACATTCAATGGAAGCATATTACAGTGTTACTGTTAACTATACACCTTAATTTGCATTGATTGTATTTTTCCCCAGTATACCATTCCATTTTCAACATTTTGCAATGTTGATATTCATTTGATCTCCCTCATGCAAAAACATTCTTATATTTGTATATTTAATCACCCTCATTGTTCACTCTAGGCATCTCTGAGTTATACCATCCCAGTCTTTCTTCTTTGTCTTTTGTTCTGGTGTCATACATGTTCCCTGCCCTCCTCCCTCAACCATAATCACACTCAGCTTCATTCGTTGTACTTACAATATCTTATTACCATCAGATAGTATTGTGCTATCCATTTCTGCAATCAGTTCTGTTGAACATTCTGTATTCCTTCAGCATCAAATACCCAATATCTACCCTCTTTTGATCTCCTTATGTCTTGTGTTCTCAACTTTAATGCTCAAAGTTCACTAATTAATGTTAGTTCATATTAATGAGACCATATATAGTACTTGTCCTTTTGTTTCTGGCTAATTTTACTCAGCATACTGTCCTCAAGTTTTATCCACATTGTTACATGCTTCATGACTTTATTCTGTCTTAAAACTGCATAATATTCCATCATATGTATATATCACAGTTTGTTTAGCCACTCATTTGTTGATGGTTATTTAGCCTGTTTCCATCTCTTGGCAATCATGATTAATGTCACTAGAAACATTGGTGTTTAAATGTCAGTTTGTGTCCTTGCCTTTAGTTCCTCTGAATATATACCTAGAAATGGGATTGCTGGATCATATGCAATTCTATACTTAGCTTTTTGAGGAAACCACCCTGTCTTCCAGAGCCATTGCATCACTCTACCTATCTTCCATACAAAATGAACTTGTGCTTCTTTCTTCTTTCTCCACATCCTTTCCAGTATTTATCATTTTCTGTTTTTTTTTTATAATGGCCATTCTAGTAGGCATGAGATGATATCTCATTGTGGTTTTGATTGGCATTTCCTTAATAGCTAGTGAGTTGAGTATCTTTTCAAATGTTTTTGAGCCATTTGTATTTCCTCTTCTGAAAAGGGTTTGTTCATATATTTTGCCCATTTTAAAATTGGGTGGTCTTTTTGTTGTTGAATTGTAGAATTTCTTTATATATTAAGCCCTTATTTGATATGTGGCTTCCAAATATTGTCTCCCATTGCATAGGCTGTCTTTTTACTTTCCTGACAAAGTCCTTTGATACATACAAGTGTTTAATTTTGAGGAGATCCCTTTTATCTATTTCTTTTCTCATTGCACACACTTTGATTGTAAGGTCTAGGAAACCCCCTCCTTTCACAAGATCTAGAAAATATGTCCCTACATTTTCTTTTAAAAATGTTATGGTCTTAGTAAACCAAAACACTTAACTATACTAACAAAGGAAAGAAAAGAAGATGCAAATGAATAAAATCAGAAATGAGAGGAGGAGCATTGCTACTGAACTCATAGAAACAAAAAGGATCATAAGAGGAGCCTATGAACAACTGTATGCCAACAAATTAGACAATCTAGATGAAATGGACAGACTCCTAGAAACCCACAAAAAAACCTACAGTGACTCTAGAAGAAATATGACATCTCAACAGACCAATTACAAGTAAAGAGATTAAAGAAGTCACCAAAAACCTCCCAACAAAGAAAAGCCCAGGAGTAGAAGGCATCATAGGTGAATTCTACCAATCATTCAAAGAAGAATTAACACCAGTTCTGCTCAAAATCTTCCAGAAAATTGAAGAGGTGGTAACACTACTCAATGCATTCCATGATGCTAACATTACCCTGGTACCAAAACCAGATACAGAAATTATAAGAAAAGAAAATTACAGATCAATTTCTTAATCAATATAGTTGGAGAAATCTTCAACAAAATAACTGCAAATTGAATCCAACAGCACATTAGCAAAATTATCCCATCTATGCAAGGATGTTTCAACAAAAGAAAACAGTGAATGTAAAATACCACATTAAAAAATGGAAGGGGAAAAAAACATGTGATCATCCTGATTGATGGAAGAAAGGCATTTGAAAAAAACAGTATCCTTTCTTTATAAAACATTTGAAAGACAGGAATAGAAGGAAACTTCCTCAACATGATAAAGGGCATATATGAAAAACACATTATAAACATCATACTCAATGATGAGAGACTGAAAGCATTCCCTCTAAGATTGGGAACAAGGCAAGGATGCCAACTCTCACCACTGTTACTTCAGCAAGGTAGTGGGATAAAAGCGGTATTTCTATATACTAGTAATGAGCAATACGAGGAAGAAATCAACAAGATTTCCATTTAAAATAGCAACTAAAAAAATCAAATATCTAGGAATTCAACCAAGGATGTAAAGGACTTGTACACAGAAAACTACAAAACATTGCTAAAAGAAATCAAAGACCTAAATAAATGCAAGGACATTCCATGTTCATGGGCTAGAAAACTAAATATCATTAAGATGTCAATTCTATCCAGATTGATTTACAGATTCAATTCAATTCCAGTCAAAGTTCCAGCAGCCTACTTTGCAGAATTGGAAAAGCCAATTTTCAAATTTATTGGGAAAGTTCAGGGAAATGTTATTGAATAGCCAATAACATTTTGAAAAAGAAAGAAGTTTGAGGACTCAAACGTTGTCTGAAAAGCATATTACAAAGCTACAATGGTCAAAACAACATTGTACTGGCACAAGGATAGATATATTGAACAAGGAATCAAATCGACAGTTCAAAAGCAGACCCAAGCCTCTATCACCCATTGATATTGGAAGGGCTGCCAAGTCCACTCAACTGGGACAGAGCAATTTCTTCAATGAATGGTGCTGGGAGAACTGGATATCAACATGCAAAAGAATGAAGGGAGACCCCTATTTCACACCTTATATCAAAATTAACTCAAAATCAATCAAAGGCCTAAATATAAGAGCCAGTGCCATAAAACTCCTATAAGAAAATGTGGGGAACATCTTCAAGGTCTAGTGACCTTACAACCAAAGTATAAGCAATGAAAGAAAAATTTGCCAGAATGCAATATAACAGAAATGGGTTAGCTTTTTAAATGGGAATTTATTAGGTTTCAAATTAACAGTTCTAAGACCCTAAAAATGTCCAAATAAAGTCATCAACAGGAAGATCTTCTTGGAAGAAAGGCTGCTGGCATCACAGGGTTCCTCTGTCACAGGGTTCTCTCCTGGGTTGGCCTCTCTCTCTCTCTCTTATGTAAGCTTTTCTCTGGATTTCATCTCTTAGCTTCTCTGGCTCTCTGAGTTTCCTTTGCCTTTTATCCTCTTACAGAGGACTCCAGCAAGGGGATTAAGATCCACTTCAAATGGGCTAGGTCACATTGCTGTGGAAAAAAAAAAATCAAAAGATCCCACCCAGGCCTGGCTCCCTGGACCCCTAAGGTGACTCCAGCTCCCAGAGGCCTGCAGGTCCAAGCTTGTGGCATGGGTGCTGGTGGTGGCGGTGGGTGACATGTGCATGTGAGATGCAGTGGCAGGCAGCAGGGACATGAGCAGCAGCCCCTACCACAGTAGGCAGCATGTGTGCAGCCTCCTCAGCTCTAGAAAAGCTATGGATGAGGGTGAGCATGTGGGTACTGGGCAGCTGCTGGTGATGCCACCTCCATAAACACTGGTTTAGAGCTCATTCACTCCACTGAGCCCGCCGGCTGGCTACACCCTCCAGGGTCCCTGCCATAGATGCCCCGATGACCCCTGGCCCCAGGCTGATGCTTTCACCATGGCCTTGGTGCCACTGTGTGCCCCAGAATGGCACGGCTTCACAAGGAGCAGGAAAAGGTGGTCATTCTGCCAAGAAAAAAACCCAGCATTGGAAAGAAGGTAGATAATGACTATAACTCCCTTCAAGAAAGACTCAGTACATTGCCTGATGAGTTGTTTTATGATATCATGGTACCATTTGGCCCCTTTGCCTTCATGCCAGGAAAACTTGTCCATGTTAATGAAGTCACTGCTTTACTTGGGGACAACTGGTTTGCAAAGTGCTCAACAAAGCAGGCTGTGGGCTTAGCTGAGCACAGGAAAGAACATATAAGAAAAACAATAGATGAATTTTAAAAAGCGATGAAAAATTTTGAATCCAGGGTTGAATTCACAGAAGAATTGCAGAAAATAAGTAATGCTGCAGATGATATTGTTAATGTAAGAAATTAAAAGTGATTTTTAATTCAAAGTAAAAATACTGAATTGCCCATAGACCTCACTCCAAACCCCCAAATCAGATATTTTGGAAGCAGATTTTTCTTCAAGTGATGTAAAATCCAATGATCTGCTTGCTGATGAGGAACTGTGGGTTCAAGCTGAAGAGCTAGAGCAACAGGAAAAATTGCTGGGTGTATTTGATGGTCAACCTGATTTTGGGATTTTCAGATAGAGAAGATACAACTTCTTCTGAAGAGGAAAAAGATCAAAACCCACACAGGAATGGGACCCATCAATTAATAGACTCTCTTACTCCTATCAGTTGTCATGAGGATTTTACAAATTCAGAGCTCTTCAATGGTCAAGCGAATAGTTAGTTGCATTGTTCTGTGAATGGTTCAAATCCCTATCCTAGTAAAGGCGGTGATGACAATGACGATGGTGATAATGAAAATGACCACGATGTTCGGGGGGTTGGAGATTTGAACCTGAGAGGGTCCAAATAAACACTGGGAAAAAACACTACTTTAAAATTTAGTGAAAAGAAAGAAGAAGCCAAATGTAAGTGAAAAAACAGCTCTGACGGGTCATTCTGCCCTGGAGCTGCCTACCATTAGGACTCCTGCTGACATTAACATTAATTTGTGGAGGTTGTGGAGAATATGTAAATCAATCCCAAGGTCTAAAACAGAGAGAGCAGTGCTTGTAGTGACACCAGTGAAAGCAGTGCTGCTCAGTTTGATAATAGACAGGCAGTTCTGGGGAGTAAAAGCTGTAAAGAAGTCACTTGTAGATACCAGTGAGAGCATTTTGGAAGAATAACAATAACAAAAAAATTACCAAAACAAACTCTTGCCCTTCCTTATTAGGAAGAACTTGGTTTTTTTTTTTCTTTTTTTCTGGAACTGTAATAGAAAAATTATTTTTATTACCCCCCTTAACACCTCATCCTGTGCTACCCACCATTCCAAAACCAAAAGAATTTTTGTCAGATGTATCAGAAGATACTACCAAGAGGGTTTCAAAGTTCAAAAATGCCAGATTGCAAAAGAAAAGCTAGGGCTTGCTTGGGAAATGGAAGTTTATATTCTGAAACCTAGTTTTGCATTTGTTTAGAGAATACAGCAAATATGTTACATGTAGTTTGAAATAAGGCATCCTGAGTGAATTTGACAGCAAGTTCTCTTGCCCTTAGAATGGTATTAAAATTAAATGTTTGAATACTTAATATTCAGCTTATTTTCTTAATTCCCTGAATACTATCAATACCCCTGACTAAGTTTGCCTTATGATGCACCGCAGCATTTCAAATTATTTTTCAAAGAATTTTGTTCTTATGCATTGTTTTTGTGTTTCAGTACAGGCAGTTTTTAATCAGCTGTGATTATGTGTACACCATATGGATTATTTTAAGGAAACTTAAAATTTCAAAAAAGATCCAACAATTATATTTCATTATTTGCTTTAGCATTTTAAAGGCACTTTAACAAAAATTATACAACTTACCTCGTAGGTTTTGCAGTTAGGTGGCTATTTAAAAACCTCTCCACTTTGAAAGTCATGCTATATCTCAAAGGCAGAAAGCTTACATGTAGCCTGTGGGAAAGTTTCTTAGATTGTGGCAGAACAGTATTTTGTATAACTTTTTTCAAATGAAAAATTTATAGGAAAAAAAGGTCCCACCCAACAATAGGTCTGCCCCCACAGGGAAGGATTAAAAGAACATAGTATTTTCTGGAGTAAATAACAGATTTAAACTAGCACCTAAATGTTAGTCAAATTCATTGATTCTTTTAAAGAACCAACTTTTGGTTTTGTTAATTATCTCTACTTTCTTTTAAATTCTCAATTTCATTTATTTCTTCTCTAATCTTTTATTTTTTTTTCTTCTGCTTGCTTTGGGATTTGTTTGCTATTCTTTGTCTAGTTTCTCCAGGTATACAGTGAGGTCTTTGACTTTAGCTCTTTCTTTTTTAAATGTACATATTTAGGGCTATAAATTTCCCTCTAAGCACTTCTTATGCTGTATCCCATCTATCTTGATATGTTGAAACTGTTACATATCTCAGAAAAGTCATGTTCTTCTTATCTAATCTTGTGTGGGCAGACCTATTGTTGGATGGGACATTTAGATTAAGTAGTTTTCATGGAGATGTGGCCTTGCCCATTTAGATGGGTGGGTCTTAATCCACTTATTAAAGTTCTTTAAGAGGAAGATATTTTAGAGATATCAAACAGATGCTTGGAGAGCTGATATAAAGTAGAGAGACACAGATGTTTGGAGACGCAGAAGGAAATGCTCCAAGAGATACCAGAAGCTGAGAGAGCCATTTGAAACCAGAAGCCAGGAGAGAAGGACAGCAAATGTCACCATGTGCCTTCTTATGTAACAGAGAAACACCAGACACAATCAACCTTTGTTGACTGAACGGAGGAATGTGTTGGTTTGAAACTGTTATGTACCGCAGAATAGGTATATTTGTTCAATCCAGTCTTGTGGGGCAGACCGATTGTGGGTGGAACTTTTTGATTATGTTGTTTCCATGCAGATATGGAAACTCAATTGTGGGTGAGACACTTTGATTAAATTATTTCCATGGAGATGTTACCCACTCAATTCAAGGTGCTGCTTCATTATTTTACTGGAGCCCTGTATAAAGAGAATAATAGGTAGATGCACCGATTTGAAATATGACATACCCCAGAAAAGCCACGTTTTAATCCTAATCAAATCTTTTGGGAGAAGCTGTTTCTTTTAATCTTGATTCAATAGTGTAGGTTGGAATCTTTTGATTGGATTATCTTCAAAGAGATATGACACAACCAATTGTGGATGTGACATTTGATTTAATGGAGATGTGACTCCACCCATTCCAGGTGGGGCTTGATTAGTTCACTGGAATCCTTTAAAAGAGGAAACATTCTGGAGAGAGTCAGAAACAACAGAAGCCTCAGAGCCAACAGAAACTTCACAGCAGAGCTTACACAGATGTGGTTATGTGGAGAAAAGAGACACAGATATCTGGAGATGCTTGGAGCCCAGCATACATTGCCATGAGATGTTAAGCAAGCCGGAACCTGGAGAGAACCTAGGGAAACCAAAAGATGAAAGCTAGCCCTGGAGAAGTAAAGTGAAGAACCCCCACAGGAACAGAGGCTGAAAGCAATGGAGCCCAGGAGCAAGGGACAAGTAGATGCCAGCCACAGGAATACCTAGCTGACCACGAGGTGTTCCTGACTTGTCAGCTTTTCTTGAGTGAAGGTAACCTCTTGTTGGTGCCTTAAATTGGACACTTTCACTTTTGTAGAACCATAGACTTGTAGTATATTAAATTCCCCTTTTAAAAAGCCATTCCAGTTCTGGTATATCACATTCTGGCAGCTTTCAAACTAATACAGTAGATAACAGAGAAAGAGTTCAAGGCAGACACAGAATAAAGAGATGAAACCAAAACACAGAGAAGTGGGGTGCTGTGACTGCAAATACTAAAAATGCTGGAATGGCTTTATAAAGGATAAGTGGAAGATTCTGGAAGAATTGTGAGATGCGTGATAGAGAAGCATCTAGATTGCTTTTGAAGAGACTGTTGGTAGAAATATGGAGTCTAAGGAGACTTCTGATAAGGCTTTAGACAGAAGTGATGACTATGTCATTGCAAACTTAAGAATGGGCAACCCTTGTTTTAAAGTGGCAGAGAATTTGGCAAAATTGAGTGCTGGTGTTGGACAGAAGGCAGAATTTGAAAATGAAAAGCTTGGATATCCAGCAGAGGAAATTTCCTTACTTAATGTGAAAAATACAGCCTGGCTTCTCTTTGCAGCTTACAGTCAAATCAAACAGAAAAGGGCTAAAGCTGAGAACTGAACCCTTACATACAAAGAAATCAGAAACTCATAGTTTGGAAATTCTGAGCTTTTGGAAAATGAGTCCCCAAGAATAGTACCCCACATGACAATTTAACAAAACATGGAACCAATTAGTCATTTCAACACAAGCCAGGATTGGAGATGGAGTTATCCGGAAGGGATTTGCAGAAAGTCTTACTGTCTGACGGTTGTGATTCCTGTACTGCATGGAAAACCAACAATTTTTTTTAGAGATCAGTATGAATGGAACCACAGCCAGTCTGGACTAAAGGGACAGAGAAGGGACAGAATGAAGGAAAAATGACTTAAAAGGCAGAACCATGGTAGCTAAGTTCTGGAGCCAGGAAATCTCAGACCAGGATGTATCCATGTAAGTGGAGAGGATGAGTTTGCCCCATGAACTGGTTTGAAACTGTGACATACCCCAGAAAAGCCATGGTTCTTTAAGTCCCAATCCAATCTTGTAGGGGAAAACCTATTTGAGTGAGACCTTTTGATTAGGTTGTTTCCATGCAGATGTGATACACACAACTGTGGGTGTGACATATTGATTAGATTACTCCCATGGAATTGTGACCCCACCCATTCAAAGTAGGTCTAAATTAGTTTACTGGAGTCCTTAAAGGAGATCATGGAGAGAGAAGGATCTCAGTTCTGACGCAGAGAGAAGACATAGATACTTGGAGATGAAGACAGAAATACCCCAGTTGCTAAGCAATAACTCACAGAAATAGCCAAAACCTGTGAGAAAGCCAAGGAAAGTTAAGAAATGAAATCCAGAGTTTGCCCCAGTGAAGCTAAGTGAGGGCCTACAGAGGCTTGGAGAGAAAGCCACTGGAAGCAGGAGCTGCAAGATCCTTTTGAAACCAGAAGCTGGGAGAGAAAGATAGTAGACGTCACCATGTGCCTTCCCACGTGCAAGAGGAATCCAGGTGCTTGCTGCCTTTCCTCTGAGAATGTATCCCTTGTTGGTGTCTTAAGGTGGACATTTTCATGGCCTTAGAATTGTATATTGTAACTTAATAAATTCCCTCTGTAAGCACCAATCCATTTCTGGTGTTTTGTATTCCAGCAACGTTAGCAAACTGAAATCCGTGGCAGCAGAGGGCAGGCCTTCTGCTTTGTTGTTTGGGAAAAGTGTTGCCCCCTCAGGGCATCAGAGAGAATGGAGCACATTCCCCAGGGATTGGGGAAAACCTGACTACTACCTCACTGTTCTGAAGAGGCTGAGCATGTGCCCCAGAGATAACAAAGAGTTTTGGTGCCACTCAGAGGTTCGAGGAGGTTGGAGCTGAGAACAAGGTGATCTCCCCAATGGCTGGATATGTTAAAACCCTCACCCCAGGGCAGGCCACGGTGGGGGTGGGCCATGGTGGCTCAGCAGGCAAGAATGCTTGCCTGCCATGCCAGAGGACCCGGGTTCGATTCCCAGTGGCTGCCCATGTTAAAAAAAAAAAAGAAAAAAACCCTTACCCCAGTGTTTAAAGAGAGCAGGGCCACTGCATAAGCCCTGGGAAAGGGTGGGACTGTTGCTCTCTCAAACCATAAGGATGAAATGTCATTCTATAAATGAGTCTCAGTCTTTGAAATCTAATGGAGAATGCCCTGCTTGTTTTCAGAACAGTTTGTGTCCCATAACCCGTTTTCCTTCCAATTTCTTCCTATGACAATGGGAACATTTATACTATGACTGTCCCTCCTTTGACATATTGAAGCAGATAACTTGTTCTAAGTTTTACAGACTTATAGCCAGAGGAGAGTTTTGTCTTAGGACACACCATGCCTGTAGAGATTCTGTACTGTTTTTTACTTGGTATTGTATTTGTATTATCACTGAAAATGGTTTAAGGGTTTTGCTGAAATTGTGATGGAATTAATGTATTTTGTATATGAAATGAAAATGTCTTTTAGGGGTCCAGAGGGTGGAATGTGCTGATTTGAAACTGTTATGTATCTCAGAAAGCCATGTGTGCCAGTTTGAAACTGTTGTGTACCCCAGAAAAGCCATGTTATTTAATCCTCATTCAACATTGCATTCAATATGGGATCTCTGGATTAAGTTGTTTTCATGGAGATGTGACCCACCCAGTTATGGGTGGGACTTTCTGATTAGGTAATTTCCTTGGAGACATGTCTCTACCCATTCAAGGTGGGTTAGTTCGCTGGAGTCCTTTAACGGGGAACCATTTTGGAAAAAGCTTCAGAGCCCACACAGCCAGAGACTTTGGAGATGAAGAAAGAAAATACCCCTGGGGAAGCCTTTTGAAATGAGAGGCTTGCAGAGAAAGCTGCAGACATTGCCTTGTACCTTCCCAGTTGACAGAGGTTTTCCAGACCCATTGCCTTTCCTGAGCAAACAGTATCTTTCTATGGATGCCTCAGTTTGGACATTTTTATAGCCTTAGAACTGTAAACTTCCAACTTAATAAATTCGCTTTTTAAAAGGCATTCCATTTCTGATATATTGCATTCCAGCAGCTGTAGCAAACCAAAACCACCTTGTTCTTCTAATCCAGTCTAGTGGGGGAAGACCTATTGTTGGGCAGATCTTTTTGATTAGATTGTTTCCATGGATATGTGACTCACACAATTGTGGGTGGGACCTTTTGATTAGGTTGTTTTCAGGGAGATGAGACCCCACCCATTCAAGGTGGTCTTAATATGGGAGCCTTACTTATGGGAGCCTTTTAAGAGGCAAACATTTTGGAGATAGATTTGACACAGACATTGGGAGATATTAAGAGAGCCATTTGAAGCAAGAAGCCATGAGATAAAGACAGCAGACATTGCCCTGTCCCTTCCCATGTGACAGCAAAACTCTAGATGTGATCACCCTTTCTTGAGTGAGGGTATCGTCTTGTTGGTGCCTTAATTTGGACATTTTCATGCCTTAGAACTATAACTTGTAACTTAATAAATTCCCTTAGTAAAAGCCAACCCATGTCAGATATATTGCATTCTGGCAGCACTGGCAAACCAGAACAGAGACATTTTGGAGACAGCAGGCAGATGCTCAGCAAGCTGATGGAGAGAGATACAGACATCTGGAGATGCAGAAGTAAACCAAGACAGTTGGATTCTTGCTTTCATTCATCTTGGGGTATTAACTGATTTCTCTTGCAACATCTTCTTTGACTTACTGATTATTTAAGTGTGTTGCTTTACCTCTCTATATAACAAGTTCTCTGCTTGTTATTTCCAGCTTCACTTCATTATGGTCAAATAAAGTGCTTTGTATAAAATTTCAATCTTTTTAGATTAAGTGAGACTTGTTTTATGATCCAGCATGTGGTCTATCCTGGAGAATGTTCCATGAGCGCTTCAGAATAAGATATATCCTGCTGTCTTGGGGTACAATGTCCTGAGATGTGTTAGGTCTATCTATTTATCATATTATTCCAGTTCTCTGTTTCCCTACTGATCCTCTGTCTAGATGTTCTACCTGTTGATGAGAGTGGTATATTGAAGTCTCCAACTATTTTTTCAAGATCTGTGCTTACCCCTTCGGTTTTGTAGTGTTTGCCTCATGTTTGGGGCACCTGGTTAGTTGCATACATATTTATGATTATTATTTCTTCCTGATGGGTTGCCCCTTTCATTACTATATAGTGTCCTTCTTTGTTTCATAAGTTTTTCATTTAAAGTCTATTTTGTCTGATATTAGTATAGTTATCCCAGCTCTTTTTTTAGTTACTCTTTGCATGTAACGTCTTTTTACTACATTTCACTTTCAATGTATGCATATACTTGGGTCTTCTGTTCCTTCTCTGGGAACCTTGAGCTGTTCTGTTTGATTTTGCTTTACCTCTATAGTTTTTTTTCTCAGTTTCCTTCTAAGGGGACTAAGCTGCTTTTGCCTGGAGTGCAAATTCTAGGATGAGGGACTCCCAGATAGGACTTTCCCAAGTCAATATTTACCAGCCTAATTGGGACAGGGATCCACAAAGGGGGCACACATCAGTTCCAAGGAGTCCTGGTGACAGGGTCAGGAAAGACACCAAGAGGCCTTTTGGATGGCTCCTTGAATCTGCACTTTCCTGGCCTGTACAATAGATGGAGCTCTTCAGCATATTGCTCCCCACAGCGCTAAGGAGGGCCTGTGTCTTTAAACCTCCATCACTTTCACGCCTGTTGGGGCAGGTTGAAACAATAGCCGAAGCTTCTGGTCCTGGATGAACTAAAACACTGGTTCAGAGCTGAGACCCAGTGATCTAAATTGGCTGATCAAAGGCTGTGATCAGTACTCAGCTGTGACCCCACCCCCACTGTTCATAGAAGACGGCTTCCATGCCCCTCTCTGTGTGCATCAGTGAGCCAGGACCTGACCCAGGGCAGCTCACATTGAGAGTGGGGGATGGGAGTCAGCTCTGATTTACTCACATTTCTTTATTTTGTTTCTCTTTTCTTTGTCTTGCTCTTCCCTGGCCTCCAGAGTCCCAGAACAGTTGTTTCAGGCAGCTACTACCTGTCCATCCGTTGGTTTTGGGGGAGTAGTGAGTCCTAGAGTTCCCTACTCTGCCATCTTCCCTGGAAGTCACCCAGTATACAATTAATAATTTAAAATGTTACTCTTGTCATTTAGTCCCTGATATGTCTGTTCAGTTCATATCCAGTTAGTGATATGACAGAGATTTCATTAAGTTCCATTATGCCACAAAAACAAACAAAGCAACGAATGAAACTCTTTCACACACTTTCCAGATTGGTATTGCATTGGGTGGCACTCTCCTTTGGAGTTAGCCTTCTTCAAGATCAGCCTGAAGTGAATGTGAAGTACTAGGATCGTCTCCGTTTTTCCTGAGGCTGAGTTTTACCCTGGACTTGTGCTTGTGTGTGTCCTTAGGATGTCCCCCATTAATAGGAATTCATACGTCCTTCTACTCCCTATGAAATGGACTTTCCCCCTCCCGAGTGCTCTATTACATGACTTTAAAGCAGGTAATCCTTTGTCCCAGGACACTTTAACTTAATTGTTTCTTAATTGCTTTAGCTGTCTGTGAGGATGAGTTCTGGGTGGGTGAGCCAGAGAGGAGTTTCCTGTTTCAGTCTTTCATGCTGCCACCTGGTAGATTGGCACTAGCTTTCGGGCATCCCAATATGTGCATAAAGATTACCCTGTTCCCTTCAGAATAGAATTGGGGACCCATAATTGGAGCACAGATTGATTCCACACTGTGCCAGGAAGAGGTTTTGGTAGCCATAAGCTTTCACTGTTCTTAAAACTGTTTTCTTGATTTGGCACTGACCCAGTTATTCCAACACTTTAACTGTTTTCTGGAGTTCTGCAGAGGATAGCTATGCCAGTTTTTGCTAGTTCTTATGATTAACTTTTAATGAGGTTAACTGCTCTGAATGCAAAAAGTTGGTTTGCTTTCTCATTAGCAATTCTCATAAATTATTTGAGATGCGCGTAAAGGCAGGATTGCAAACATAGATGAATTACTTATACCTTGGCTTCCTGTTGAGTGGAGATTATTAATTGCATCTTTTCTCATGATTGCTACCCCTATGGCTGAAGTCTTTATTTTTAGCTCACCCCCTGTCGCCAGTTCCTATCTGAAGCAACTGCACTCTAATCAGATGTAAAGTTAGATTTAGGGCAAAAGAGAAAGGAAAACCTAGAAAACTCAGTCAACAGTTCTGTCATTTTAAGAGGTCTATGGCAGCCTCCCAACTTGTACAGCCTATAACCCTGTCTCACACCCCACCTGGCTCTCTTCCCATCCTCTTTTCCTGGCCTAAAGTAAGGACCTGCCTTGCTTCGTGAGCATTTATGCAATAGGCCAATGCAATGCCTATTCCGTCACCTTAAACTGCTGTTCCTTACTCTCCAAAGAGGGGCCACTGTTTAGATCCTGCATTTGTGATACTTTTGCTTTTTTTTTAATTGTTTTTTTTAACTTTTTTGTATAGTATAACATATATACAAAGCAAAGAAATAAAAAACAATAGTTTTCAAAGCACTCTTCAACAAGTGGTTACAGGGCAGATCCCAGTGTTTGTCATGGGCTACCATACGATCCTCTCATGTTTTTCCTTCTAGCTGCTCCAGAATATAGGAGGCTAGAGGGCTTCAGTATTTTTTATCATCACAATCGACTGTTTTTCCTTTTTTTTTTTGTAAAAAAATAACATATATACAAAAAAGCTATAAATTTCAAAGCACAGCACCACAATTAGTTGTAGAACATATCTCAGACTTAACATGGGTTATAATTTCACAATTTTAGGTTTTTACTTCTAGCTGCTCTAAAATACTGGAGATTAAAAGAGATATTAATTTAATGACTCAGCATTCATGTTCATTTGTTAAATGCTATCTTCTATGTAGGATATATCCTACCTTTGATCTTTTCATCCCTCTCTTAAGGGTTGTTTGGGCTATAGCAATTCTAAATACTTGATATTGGAAGGGTCTGTCACTAATACGGGGTAGGGAGATGGAACTATCTGATGTTCTGGAGAGGCTGGGCTAGATTTCAGGACTTATCTGGACCAGGGATCCATCTGGAGGTTGTAGGTTTCTGGAAAGTTACTCAAGTACATGGAACCCTTGTGGAATCTTATAAATTGCCCTAGGTATTCTTTAGGATTGGCTGGAATGGTCCTGGTTGGGGATTGACAGGTTATGATAGGTAGCAAGGTCTAATTGAAGCTTGCATAAGAGCAACCTCCAGAATGGTCTCTTGACTCTATTTGAATTCTCTCTGCCACTGATACTTTATTAATTATACTTCTTTCCCCCCTTTTGCTCAGGATGGAATTGTTGATCCCACTGTACCAAGTCTGGATTCATCTCTGGGAGTCATCTCCTACCTCGCCAGGGAGACTTTCACCCTGGATATCTTGTCCCACGTAGGGGAGAGGGCAATGATTTCACTTGCAGAGTTGGGCTTCGAGGGAGTGAGACCATATCTGAGCAACAACAGATGACCTATAGAAGTAACTCTTAGGCATATCTATAGGTAGACAAAGCTTCTCTGTTACCTACGTAAGCTTCACAAGAGTAAGCCTCAGGATTGAGGGCATGGCCTATTGATTTGGGTGTCCCTAATGTTTGACATAGTATCAGGGAATTCCCTGATGGTAAGTTTAATAGTTCCATATTCTTTCTCCCCTCCCTCAGGGGACTTTGACAGTACTTTTTGATTATCTGCTTAATATACTCTAGGATGCTTCCAGGCATTACAATAATCTATACAGGATTAAAGGACCTCTCTTTCTTTTTCTGTACTCCCTGTGTTGCAGTTGTTCAAATGAGCTATACAGATAGGTTTAATTAGATTATGCACTGCAGAAAATTTCAGTTCCAGATCAAATAAACCTTTTTTCCATTGGTCTCAAAGAATATGTGTGGTCCTAAAATATAGACAGTGTCTTCCTTACCCTTATGTTATGAATTACTTCAACCCCAACCTGTTTGGTTTCATTCTTATCTCTAATATATATATATATATATTATATATATATATAACAGCCTCTCAAAATCAAGAAATGTTAATCACCACTCCAGACTTCATGTGTCTGCTCTAAAAGCTTACTATCTAGGCCCCTGTTTTCTTATAAGCATTTTCCTAAGGAAACCATACCATAGTTGTTCTTTTGTTTCTAGCTTATTTTGTCTCACCAAATGTCCCACATGTTCATTCACATCTTGCTTGCCTTACGACTTTGTTCCTTTTTGTAGCAGCACAACCTTCGTTCATAAGTATACACCATCGTTCACCAATCTACTTCTCTGTCAGTGCATCCTTCAGCCACCTGCATTCATCGGGCATCATATAGAAGTCCAAAGTCCACAGTCCATCAACATTCTCAATTTTAGATAATTTCATTTTTCTCAAAAGAAAGAAAACCAATAAATACACCCTGACCAAACAGGAAATCTAAACCTCCTCTTAACTCTTGTCCCTCCCCCTCATTATTTACCGCTGCTGTTGCTGTGGTAGGGCTGATGGTTTCCTTTTGAACATAGCTCTTAGCATGCAATAGCAGTTCTCCCTCTGTACCCTGGACATAAACACTCTTTATACAGGAATCATATCTTTGAAGTAATTCTTATGGGAACTATTTCATATTTCCAGTGTGAATTAGTGGGACATGTAGGTCTGTACAACCCCTTTCAATCTTGTTCATTCCAATGTGGTAATATCACTTATAGACCCACTAGAGAATTACCTTCACTCCTATCTATTCCCTTACATTGGAGTTCAACCTCATTAGCTAATGGTTCACCCTTCTCCAGTTTCTACGTATCTCTACATCCCCTATGTTCTGCATTATAGGCCTCTGATTATATCTTTATGTTAGTCATAAAAATGGAATCATGCGGTATCTGCCATTTTGTGTCTGGCTAATTTTGCTCAGCATTATGTCCTCAAGGCTCATCCATTTTGTCATGTGCTTCAGGACGTTATTTGTCTTACTGCTGCATAATATTCCATTGTAGGTGTATTCCACAGTTTGTTGATCTACTCGTCTGTTGATGGGCATTTGGTTTGTTTCCATCTTTTGGCAATTGTGAATAATACTGCCATGAACATTGGTATTCTTTTGCTTTTACAAAAGCTATAATTTTGCAA
Source organism: Tamandua tetradactyla (assembly GCF_023851605.1). Lineage (NCBI taxonomy): Eukaryota > Metazoa > Chordata > Mammalia > Pilosa > Myrmecophagidae > Tamandua > Tamandua tetradactyla. The sequence goes on along the minus strand of NC_135334.1, from coordinate 61,220,504 downwards.
TAAATGTATAAGTGGTAAGTTTGGTAAATTTTGAACTTTATCTAAGATACATCATGCTGAATGTTTTCTTCTGCAACTTGTTTGCTTTCATTCAACATGTTTTAAGATTCATCCACATTGATACATATAACTATAATTAACTCATTTTCATTGCTGGAAAATTTTTACTATGTGAGTACACCAGTCCCCAGATCTTCAGCCCAAATTCTTGAGGGCAAGTGTGTTTCCAAATACAGTTTTTTTTTTGTTGTTGTTGTTGTTTTGTAAAGGTAAAGGTAATAATATATATATATTCCATCAATTACATAATATCACCTTGTAGGATCTAGAGAAGTATTTTGAATCCAATGCATGGATATTTCCGGTTAAAATGTAGGAAATAGTAACACTGAAGGGAATAATAAAGGCACAAAATTGCCTTATGTTAGTTCATATGAGCTGTTGCTACCAAATAAGTTATGGAGACACTTTCAGTTTCCAGAGTTTAGAGATTGTGGGCCTCCTCTGTAACTATTTTTTCTTTTCTCTTTGATGTAGACATATGGTTGGCTTCCAGGAAACTGTTATCACAAACAAAGCTATAAGCTACTAAAATTATTCATATATGGCTGCCTTCCCCACTGGGCTCTTGCAAGTCAGGGACTAAGTCTTGTTTACCTCTGTATTCTCATGGATTAGCACAGAGCCTCAATAAATGTGTCTTGAATGAATGAACGTGTCAAGACACTTTACACTTCGTAAAATTATGGAACCATATCAAACCACAGAAATAAGTCTCAAGGTAGGAGCTCAATACACCAATTTCACTTAAAAAGAAAAGCAATAAATCAAATAAAATCCCCAAGTAACTCTAGGAGCATTTTCTTCTATTGCTGGTGAGGCAGAATGCCCTCTTGTGGTTCTCTGTTACGATACCATTATGGTTGCTTTCAAGGACATTCTGTTACTTTTAAAGCCATAGTGACACCTCCAATACTCCTCTCTTCTCTTCCTTCAAGCCTTCGAGGGGTCATATATAGGAACTGAAAGGTGGGAAGGGAAGGAAATTGCCTCTCTGAATTTATTGGACAAACTCACACTGCATCATTCAAATATCTCCTGTGGTGTAGGAGTGGGGCAGATGGCAGAAAACGTGTGGGCCGTACCCAGAGATTAATTTTTTTTTTCACTTACATTTTAATTTTAAATTTTACATTTTTTTTTATTAATTAACGGAAAAAAGAAAAAAAAGAAATTAACCCAACATTTAGAGATCATACCATTCTACATATGCAATCAGTAATTCTTAACATCATCACATAGATGCATGATCATCGTTTCTTAGTACATTTGCATCAGTTTAGAAGAACTAGCAACACAACAGAAAAAGATATAGAATGTTAATATAGAGAAAAAAAATAAAAGTAATAATAATAGTAAAAACAACAAAAAAAGAAAAACAAAAAAAAACCCAAAACAACCAGACAGACAAAAACAAACAAAAAACAAAACAACAACAACAAAAAAAAACCTATAGCTCAGATGCAGCTTCATTCAGTGTTTTAACATGATTACTTTACAATTAGGTATTATTGTGTTGTCCATTTTAGAGTTTTTGTATCTAGTCCTGCTGCACAGTCTGTATCCCTTCAGCTCCAATTACCCATTATCTTACCCTCTTTCTAATTCCTGCTGGACTCTGTTACCAATGACATATTCCAAGTTTATTCTCGAATGTCGGTTCACATCAGTGGGACCATAGAGTATTTGTCTTTTAGTTTTTGGCTACACTCACTCAGCATAATGTTCTCTAGGTCCATCCATGTTATTACATGCTTCATAAGTTTATCTTGTCTTAAAGCTGCATAATATTCCATCGTATGTATATACCACAGTTTGTTTAGCCACTCATCTGTTGATGGACATTTTGGCTGTTTCCATCTCTTTGCAATTGTAAATAACGCTGCTATAAACATTGGTGTGCAAATGTCCGTTTGTGTCTTTGCCCTTAAGTCCTTTGAGTAGATACCTAGCAATGGTATTGCTGGGTCGTATGGCAATTCTATATTCAGTTTTTTGAGGAACCGCCAAACTGCCTTCCACAGTGGTTGCACCATTTGACATTCCCACCAACAGGTCCAGTAAAAGAGAAGGCCATGAGAAGAAATGTCATATGGTCTCAGTGTCAGGGACGGGCATGTCATACCCTCTCTCACAGGGTCATTTTTCTCTTAATAAGATTTATTCCTAATACTTTTGCCTACAGGTTTAGACTATCCATTAATTTCTAGAACACTGTTACCATATTAAGGCTTTCTTGTAATTATATTCATCACAATAAAAAAAAAATACCATGGTCATACTGAACTGGATTTTTCAAGTCTCTGAGAAGGTGGCTTCTTCAATCATTGGGCATCACTTATCCAACACTCTCTGAAGTCCTTTGTAATATTAAGCCTATGTTGGGTACTAAGGATGTCAAAGACAAGTTAGACAAATTCCCTCAAGCATTTCAGTGTCTCTCAGGATAGACATTTGAACAAGTAATTACAAATGGCATGAAGGTTGCTCTAAAGGTTGGTCATATGTATAAAGTATGATGAAAGCATAAACAAAGAAGCACTTGTATCCCTCTGAGGATACTTGCTAGGATTTTTCAGAGGATATTTTCTAGGACAGTAGTTTCTTAGGCAGACAGACCAGCAATGCAAAGACCTAAAGACACAGTAAAACAGAATGTGTTCTGAGGACCATCAGAGCACTATGGAGGAAGTAGTGCAAAATGAAAATTAAAGAGGTAGGAAATGATGACATACTCAAAAGTTAAGAAAAAGCAATAGCATGCCTTTGCACAATTGAGAGCAGAGATAGTCTTCTTGGGGAGGGGGACTGGACAGGGACTCATTTTGAACTACTCATTTTGAACTATATTGCAGACAAATGTCAAGGTAGCATTAGTGTCAAGCCCAGGCGAAACTGGGCTGCCTTACAGAATTTGAGAACCAGAGGGAGCTCAGAGTACATCTAAGTGGGCCTCACCTAAGCTGCTGTAACTAGGATAGCCTTCTTTCTCTGGCACCCCAGGGCAGAATCTCATTGTGCACATTTGGTAAAAGCACTGACATTCAATAAACTTTGTCCATTGTCTCAAATTCACTAGTGCATGATTTAGAAAAGCAAGGGCTTATTCTTATAGTTATGATTACATAATATAAGTAAATAAATAGGCTTAAGAAAAAGAAGAAACAGAGAATGAGTAAGCCATTAAGACGGTCAGTTGAGAATTCTGCCCCATTTTCTGAGAGAAGTTGGGGAGGAAGAGCTAAACATAGATACTGAGACAGAAGTTAAAGAAATGTGAATTTAAAAAAAACCTACACCTCTAGGATACAGATTGATTAGGATCACAAGAAGGTATACTTAAACTAACAGTGACACAGTAACTATAATTAGGTTAAGGGAAGTTTTTAAGTGTTAACATTTCAAGGACACCTAGACATCTATCAGTTTTCTAGTAAAGAGTTCCTGGGAGGAGGGAGAGAGAAGCTTGCTCAGGGAAGCCATCCCTGACTGTCTCATAGGTTCAGGTCCTCCTGATATGCTCTCTCACAGCATCCTGACTTCTCCCTCACAGAACTGATAACATATATTTATGTTTTACTAAGTTTTGATTTCCTACCAATATGCACCCTAAGGCAAGGATTGTGCCTCTTCTGCTCACCATTGTCATCCCAGTATCTAGTACAGATACACAGCAAGTACTTGTCGATTATACTAAATAAAGCATAATTCTGAATGGAATTGTTGACAAAGTCTGCAAAGTTAGATAAGGGTAGAATTTTCAATGATAGAAAGAAGAAGAAGGTAAGTACTAAGTGCAGAAAATATTTACTCAGCAAGACATACCCAGGGGAGAGGAATTAAAAACAAAAACAAGCTTGTGCCCAGCATTTAGAGTAAGTCTTCGCCAGCCACTGCTGTGTCCTCCTCATCCTGAATCCACTGCCTCAGAAAGTCTGCTGGTCCTTTGTCTGCTTCATTTGGACCTTGGAGATAGCTTCCCTACTTTATGGGCTGCTGGCCTGTCTTAGGCCATCAGTCTAGTGACATATGCCAGTCAGGGTCCTGGTAGGAAATGCTCTCAAGTTGGTAACCGAGAAGAGTCCAGTAAAGGTCTAGACACCATTTAGGAAAGCTGCGATGAATGGTAGGACGTCCTGGAGATAGGAATATTAGGGAGCTGTTATCCCCCTAGGTTTTCAGGGGCGATAGTTTACTGGCACCCAGAATATGGAGAGACAGCTGAATGAAGAGGCAGGAGCTGAGTACTTCAGGACAAGGATGAATTCAACCAGAGGACTCCTCAGGGGGTGGACTGAGGAGGCGGGGTGTGGTGGAAGTTAGTGAGAAGGGTGGGTAGACAAATACTTGAACCTCATTCTTCTCCTTCCCTCTATCCTCCTGTTGCTGCCAAACAGGGACAGTTACCCATGCTGTCCACATGGGTGAGGCTCCCAGGGCATGGACCAGGACGGAGAAGTTTAGAGAAAAATGGAAGCTATCCAGACCATTTTCTGTTCTAGTTCCATGTCGGACATGCAGAAAATGGGATCTTGCCAATTTTCTGGCTTCTACCCAGGAGGGTAGTGATGCACTGAGGCATTTGTGCCTCCACTGCAAAAGTAGAATTGAGTAGCTATGACAGAAATCTTACAGCTTAAAATATTTGCTATTTGACACTTTATAGAAAATGTTGGCCAAAAAGGTTTGCTCACCCCTGCTCTAAATAGAGGAGCTATACATCCATGTTAAGGTAATAGCAGAATTTGGAGATGAAATGATCCCTGAAGGTAATGGGATGATTTTGGCCACCAGTGGAAGTTCACACTGAGAGAGGCGTTGCGCATGTGCAGCCAAGAAGATGATGGGAATATCTAAGTGGCTTCAAGGTGTATCCTTAAGGTCAACTAGAACTAAATGCAACTTAGTCACATACATGGTACCACTTCAGGCAAACAACAACAACAAATGTGGTAACTGGGGTAAGCCTGCAGGGTGTCTAAAGAATAGCCATCAGAACACATTCTGGATGATTGTGTGTCCTCTGGCAGGTCTGATGACATGAGGATTTCCATCCGTGGTGAAGAGATGAGCGTAAGCCTATTGGTGATCATGACAAAGGCCACCAAGTTTCTTCAAAATATTATTTCCCAGTCTAGTTTACCTTTTCACACGTACTGTGCCTTTGATAAATGGTAGTTCTTAATTTCTTTGCAGTTAAGTTTATCACTCTTTTTATTTCTGAATCTGACTCTTGTGTCTTATTTAAAAGATCCTTCTCTTCTCTATGGTCATGAAGATATTTTTCTTCATTGCTCTCTAAAAATAATCCATCAATTTGGTTTTTACATTTACCTCTTTCTCTTGGGTTAATACCTAAGGACCCTATAGGGTAGGTACATATTTGGTTTTATAGGAAATTGCCATCCTTTTCCTAAAGGGATTTTGTCATTTCACACCACATAAAAGTATTTGGCAGTTTCAGTTGCTCTTAATGTACTTATTTTAACATTTCTTTTCCCAAGCAAGTTGAGCTTTCAAACAAAAATGAATTCTTCAGTTGGACTGATCTATTGATGTTTTTATAGTTTGCTTTGTTGTTTGGTATGCAATGGATATTTTTCCTTTCATGATCCTCATTGCCTGATACTTTCACCAGTGTCAGTCTGGCCCTCCAAGTTGTAAGGCTCTCAACCAAGTTTTGATCTGGGGGGAGATGTTGTCTCTGTGCACAGTCCAAGCCAAGTTCTCATGTTCCCCAGAGTGGTCTGTTGCGGAGCCAAACCAATCTGGGTTTCAGCGACAGCTCCACCCCTTACTAATTGTGTGTCTTTGGGGTGGAGGTGGAATCTTAGGGAAGCAGAGGTAAAAAAAGGAAGATGGAACGGAGGCTAGGAAAGAGGTTTGCTGACATTTATGGGGGAGAGATTCCGATTTTTTTTTATATATGATTTTGTTTCTTCTTTGGTCCATACCTGTTTTTACATTTTGTATTTCTGAATTAAGATGTTTTCCATATCCAAAATCCTTGTCTGAAAAATTTTAAGTCAGCTTGGAGTGATGTGTTACATGTTTCTTCAGTTTTATGATTGGTTGTTGGAGAGAATTTTCATCAGCCGATATGTTTTGTTTTACATTTTCTGATTTTTTCCATGTTTTTGCGTGACTACTGTCTGCCTTTTATCCATTCTGACTCATTTCATGGACAGGGTTCCTTGTTCAAGAGCACTCTCTTAGGTCAATTCTGCCTTCTTCCATGCAGTCACATTACGGCTGGCAGTGGTGTTGGTAGGATGAGGGGGAAGGACTGGTATGTCTTGTTTCTCTTTTGTTTCTGCAAGATCTTCAACTCTCCCTTCTTATTTCCTTCCTATTCCTCACTATTTGTTGTCTCCAGCTAGTACCACTTCTTTTCTTTCTATCTGATATTCCTCCAAAAGCAATGCTTCCTAGGGATACCACTTCTAATATACTTTCAAGCCCCCCCGCCCCCCCCCATAACTAGTGTAGTGACCCATCGAATTCCAGCATGTATTCAGTATTTTGACATTTAATATTGGACATTCACTTTCGGGAGGTGGGGCCTTTTGTCTTTGTACTGTCTAAGTCCTCTCCTCCCCTCTGTTCTTTCATACAAAATCTCTTAAGCTTCACCTCTGTGGCTCTTCACCACCACAGACTTGCAATTATGTATGTCTACTGGAATTTTTTTTCCCTCTACTTGTAATTTGAAGGTTACAGTGTTCTCTGTCTTCTAATAATGCTGAAGTTGTGAATCAGAGTTTTGTTTTTCTGGTGGTTTTCTTTTTTTTTTTTGGAGGGGTGGGGGAAATTTGAAATTAGTCATTATTCTCCAAACATGGAAGTCCCTAGGACTCAGGGTCTGCTTTTAGTAAAAGCTAATCCATGGAGAACTATATATAAATATTTGTCCTCTGCTGCAATGGTTTTACAGTTCACCTTCTCCCTCAACCCAATCCACAGGTATTTTTTCCAAGTGCACTCCTCAGTATACTTCCTTCATGCAATATATATCATCCTATCCTGTGAACTCTGAGTGTCTGTCTGATTGGCTCTCAGTTCACTCCAGAAGAGGACCTAGTTGAGCTGTATTAGAATGAAATGTTAGGGCTCATCCTCCAGTGCAGCAATCTTCCTCTGTTGCATTTCTACCAAGTAAATATTTCCCCCATTTTGCATTTACTTTCCTCTGTCTATCTTCTTTTGCTTATACCCTTCTTAAGCGCTTGTCAGATCCTCCTGATTCCTTCTCTGAAATAATGTAATTGTCAGAAGCAGGCCATACTTTTAGTGTTTTCAATTACCTGGTGCCAACCTGAGGCTTTCCTGCCCACACCCTTATGAGGAGTTGATGGTAGGGCTATTTTAATTAATGAGTTTTCAGATTGGTACAGGAGCCAGCTTATGTGCCTGCTTTGCATTTAATTAACATAGATTTATTTGTTTTTCTAACCCAGCAATGAGTCTTGTCCACTTTTCACATATTCACCAGGCCAAAAGAAAAGAAAGATAAAAATAATAATTTTAAGTGACCAGTTTCCAATCACCGCAGACACAAATGATGGCTCACAGCATTATCATTTGCATTTCAATACAACTATTGCTGTAGGATGCTCAGACAATTAATCCTCTGGGGACACATTCAGCCTGTGCATCCTTTGATTTAGGCAAATTGAATCAATTTACAGTGAGTTCCTACATTAACATGCACTTTAGAAGGCATTTATGCTGAATTAAAAAATCTAATTAGTGGTTTCCTGTTTGGGGGACAGTGAGTATTCAGTCTATTTCCAGTTTGCCAGGGCCTGCCATCAGTACTCATGCTTGATTTCCATTCAGATGGTGACACTTTACCTTTCATCACCAGCCTTTTTGTGGAAGGACTCGGGAACCAAATGTACCAGGAACACAAAAGGCAGAGAGGATTCAAAATGGGGACTTTTAATTAAAATGCATAGGTTCCCATATCATTAATAGAAGGGAGCTAATAAAGTTCATTTAATCGATACTGAGAAGAGATCGTGTGCAATGTGATTTTCTAGGGTCTTCTCTCTCGAAAAGACTGATTTTATTTCTCACTAACAGCCTCTCTACTTCCTATCTTGGAGTGTCCCTCCTGAATATAAGTAATGAAATGCTATTGCTACATTAGTCTCAGGTTTACGGAAAGACTGGATGCTGTAATTTTACTGCCCCAAGCCCTCTTGGGAGAAAGCGTTGATGTTTGTGGTGTTCTAAAGCTTCTTTCTCAACATATTAATCTATATGAGGTAATTCAAGGCTGAGCTTATATATCCAGGAACAATCAATGAGAATAGGAAGCTATGAGTTATCAGGAGGCATGAGTTGTTATGTGTGAAACACAGAAATAAAGCACAATGAAATTTCTGGGGGCCTTGGGAATACAGGACATATATTTTTGAATTGTGCAGCTATGTGTTTCAGGAAAATGATTCAATCTCAAGACTGCTGCCTTTTTTCTTTTTTTAGTATTGACAACCCAATACAAGGCCAGCTTAAAGGTCTATCCATGTGTTTAAATGCAAAAAATATCCTCCCATTCAAAACTGAACCTTTGTGGCACTTAGGTATATGCTAAAGGATTACAGTGATTACAATGGGGTTGTGTATTTCCATTAGAAGGCACATTTTGCCTTGCCTAACTCCCTTTTTTGTGATGTTAGCAGTCATTGATCATTGCCTAGATTTATTTAATTTGAAGTTGCAAAATGGTGCCTTCTGATTGTATCCTTCCTTCATCTATTAATTGGAAAGCTTCTATAGACACTGTACCTGAAGGTTTCCACAGGAAAGAGTATCCTCCAAAGGTAACTGAGACTAGTATCTTTAAGTATAATAATCCATGGCTTTAAGTACACATGATGTGCTTCTATCAACTGCAGATATGATTTCTATTGAGGCTCAAATTTTCCCATCTTTGGCCTCTCCAGCTAGCTTCTTAGTTCTTTTGGGACAACCCCATTCCATAGGAAATCTTCCTCATTTCAAGTTGTACAGGATTCTGATAGATAAAAAGAGGAGCTTAAAAGTACAAATTTACAAAATCCATAGGAAAGCACATGAGCAAGAACCAATAGTTATAATAAACTGGAGGATTAACGTTCAAAGAATTTTATAACAGATCAATAAGAGATATTAAAGGCATTTTCAAAGATAATTTAAAAAGAAATAGAAAATTAAAAGACACAGGAAAAAGAGCAGACATATTCGGGAAAGCATCAAGTAAGACTCATAAAAGCAAACAAAAATAACGAGTTAGACCTTTATAAATGAAAAATATGATAATTAAAATGAAAAAACACTCATTATATGGGTGAAACAGACTTTTCAAATTACCTTTAAAACCAACCACTGAGTCGAATCTCTGAGCACAGAGAGAATGAACATTTAGAAGTAAATATATGGTAAATATAATGGGAAATTAATAGATAGGAATTATAGAAGGAGAAGGTAAGGTACAAGATAGTTTACCGGGAGCAAACAAAAACAGAGAGAGAGAATAGGTACTATTCAAGAAATAATGACAGAAAATTTTGTGCAATTTATGAAAGACATGATTGAGATTCAAAAATCCAAGCAGGATTAAAAAAAAAAATCTATAGCTACTTCACAGTGAAAATGCAAAATATCAAAGATAAAGAGAAAAAATTTCTAAACACAATCAGAAGAAAAACCTACTATTCACAGACTTCACAATAGCAGCAATAAAGGCCAGGAGACAGTGGAATAAATACAGTAGGACTTCATTTTACATAACCAGTACATTCTGAGACCATTTCTGTAAGTTGAAAATTGAACATAATAGCGAACCCCACTGTTTAACAAGTATTTCTTATATGAACCGACCTATCAAACATTTTTAAATATATAGGGCAAATAAACACTCCCGTAACAATAAGTCAACAAAATTAATCATAAAAAAATTTTTTAAAATCTTAATTCTCTTTGCCTTTATTTTTTTGATTGCCAGTTGCACGTACCTGAATTTACGTATGTTAAGTTCATGTAAAATGAGGTTCTACTGTATCTTCAAAATGCTGAGAGAAAATAGCTGCCAAATTAGAATTCTATGCATTGCTAAATTTTCATAGGCAAATAAGGGGAAAATAAGGGTAATTTTAGATAAAGACCGAGAAAGTTTGCCACTTACAGACTGTCTCTGAGAGAACCTCTGAAAGGAAATACAGAAATTGAACTCAGAAGGATAGAGTGGGGAAGGCAAAAGCAATAATAAGGAAAGAAACTGGTGTGGAAATTTAAAAAAAATTCAGCGAGATGGAATAAATGTTTCAACGCTTCTACAATCCTTAAAGAGATGCTAAGTTTTGCTTTCTTGGGCAATGTCCTTACCAATATACATGTGTGAGAGCAGATAACTGGGAAATTTATAACTTTCTCCGAAGTTGACAGGGCATAGGGTGAGCAAAGCATTGATGGAGAAGTTGGCCAATAGCAGCTACTTTTTATTGTTTGCACAAAGGCATGACTGGTCCTTATTGAGGGGAAGCTGTAGCTCAAAAGCTATTTTGCAAATAGTAAGAGGACTTCCACAAAGCTAAGAAACTGAAAAGTGACAGTGAGGTTCCTATAAAGTCTTTTTCAGCTATCTTCACCCAGGGAGCATGAGAGAGTGGGGCAACCTTGTGGCCTGGGTGTTGGCAGAACTGGCAAGGCTACTTCCAGAAATAAAATCGCTTTAACCATCAGTCGTATAGGAATCAAGTTCTTAGAATTCAGCTCATAGGTCGTTGCTGGGACACAACAAATCATGGTACTAGCTAGTAGCTGGCAAACCCATCTTTGTCATTCCTGGCCATATGCTTGATTCAACCTACAAAGTCTGCTTTTCAGAGGGAGTACATTAAGTCCATTGATGTTTACAGGGTTGATGTGCTGAGATTCTGAGTGTTAACATAGTACTTAGATTCTAAAATTCTTAAGATTCTGGGAGCAATGGACTATGGCTGTCTAAATCCAGTATAACCCACAGACCTGAGCAATCAGGGGTTCTACTTTAGGCCCCATAATTTAGAGGACCCTAGTCTGGATCCCTTCCAGTCAAGTCCCTCCCCATAGGGTCAATAGCTCACCTAAAGCCTACATCCTCCCTTCTTGTCCAAATGGCCCCACTGGCACTTTCAGGATCTGCACAATTTTGTTCCTGGGCCCATTCTCCGTAAGACTGCCCAATCAGTGAGTATACTTCTAGGCCTGAGGAGCGGCTAAAGGATGGCTGTTTTCAGGTACTGAATAATGGATAGGGCTTGGACATGAGGTTGAGATATCCACATTCAGGTTTGAGAAGTCCTTCAAAGGGCAGAATGGAACAAGGGTGGGAAGGCAAGAGGGGTTGGCTGTGGGAGGCTTTATTTTTCCTCTGATCCAAGGGCTTGAAAATGTTGTAGATGGGCCTGTCTAAATCTAAGTAGATTCACAAAGACCTTGGGAGCACAACATAAATGCATATGTGCATTTGCGATCCATTTTTCCCCTTTCTCAAAAAGTCAATGATGATCTAATAATCTGTCAAATGCAATGCTCTTGTTATCAGATTTATCTACCTTCTACAAATCAAATTCCATTTTCTTTCACCATTGAACCCAATCATCCTCACATGTCCTCTGCAAAACCTGGTCATTTTAAATGCCTCATATTGCTAAATCAGGTTAAAATCTTTCTCTTATTAGAGAAGTTGTAGGTTTACAGAAAAATCATGCAGAAAAGAGAGTTCTCACATACATTTCCCCTCTCATAGTTTTCCATATTATTAACACTTTGCATTAGTGTGGTACCCTAGTTACAACTGATGAAACAATGTTATAGTTGTGCTATTAACTATAGTACATAGTTTATGTCAGAGTTCATTGCGTTGTTCAGCCCTATGGTTTAAAAAAACAATTATTCTAGTAATATATATGTTACCTAAAATTCTTCTTTTAATCATATTCAGATACATAATTTAGTGATGTTAACATTATGTTATTATCTCCACCATTCATTACCAAAACTTTTCCATCACCCTAAACAGATAACTCTGTACCAATTAAGCATTGAACTCAAATTCCCTATTCCTACCCTGGTTCCTGATAACCTATATTCTATAGTTTCTGACTCTGTGAATTTGCTTATTCTATTTCTTATTAGTGAGATCATAAAATATTTGTCCTTTTATGTCAGGCTTATTTCATTCAACATGATATCTTCAAGGTCCATCAGTGCTGTTGCATGTATTGGAATTTCATTTCTTTTTATGGCTGAAAAATATTCTATTGTATGTATATGCCATATTTTGGCTATCGATTCATCAGTTGATGGACACTTGGATTGCTTTCATCTTTTGGTAATTGTGAATAATGCCACTATGAACATAGGTGGGCAAACATCTGTTCAAGTCCCTGCTTTAGATTATTTTGGATATATACCTGGAAGTGGGATTGCTAGGTCATATATGCTTCTATACTTAACTTTCCAAGTAAGCACCAAACTGTTTTCCACAGTGGCTGTACCATTTTACCTTTCTACAACAAGACTGAATATTTCTATTTCTCTATATCCTCTCCAATACTTGCTATTTTTTGCTTTTAAAAATATTATCCATTCCAGTCTGTATAAAATGGTATATCTCACTGTGGCTTTGAGTTACATTTCTGTTCTGGCTAATGTGAGGGTTATTTCTGAACTCTGGATTCGATTCCATCTAAATGTTTGTCCTTGTGCCAGTTCTATGCTGTTTTATTACTATAGCTTTACAATAAGTTTTAAAATCAGGTAGCATGTATACTCAAACTCCGTTCTTGTGTTTCAAGATGGTTTTGACTATCTGGAGCCCTTTAACCTTTTATATAAATTTGTTGATTGGCTTTTTCATTTCTGCAAGGAAGGCTGTTGGAATTTTGATTAAATATTTGAAAGCCAATATTTAATCGTTCAATCCATGAGGTTGGAATTTCCTTCCATTTATCTGAATAAAGGTCTTCTTTAATTTCTTTTAACAGTGTTTTCCCTGTTCAGGTCCTTTACATCCTTACATTCTAAATTTATTCACAAATATTTGATTCTTTTAGTTGCTATTTTAAAGGGGATGTTTTCTTGATTTCCTCTTGAGATTGTTCATTACCAGAGTATAGAAACACTGCTGTTTTTGGTTTTTGTGCTTTGATCTTGTATCCCACTACTTTGCTGAATTTGTTTATTAGCTCTAGCAGCTTTGTTGTGGATTTTACAGAATTTTCTTCATATAGGATCATGTTATCTGCAAATATGGAAAATTTTACTTCTTCCTTTATGGTCTGGATGTTTCCTTTCTTTTTTTTGCCTAATTGCTCTGGCTAGAACTTCTACTACAATGTTGAATGACAGGGGTGACAGTGAGCATCCTTGCCTTGTTCCCCATCTAAAAGTGAAAACTTTCAGTCTCTCATCTTTGAGTATGATGTGAGCTATGACATTTTCATATATACCCTTCATCCCATGAGGCTGTTTCCTTCTATATCTAGTTTTCTAAGTGTTTTTATTTTTAAATCAAGATAGGGTGCTGGATTTTGTCAAATGCTTTTTCTGCATCAATTGAGATGATGATGATATGTGTTTATTCTTCATTATATTAATGAGGTATACTATATTGATTGGTTTCCTTATACTGGACTGCTCTTGTGTATGTACCAGGGATAAATTCCACTTGATTATTGTGTATAATTCTTCTATTTTGCTGTTGGATTTGGTTTGCTAGTGTTTTGCCGAATGTTTTTGCATCATTATTCATAAGGGATAGGGGTCTGTAATTTTCTTATCTTTGGTGTTATAGTGATGGCCTCGTAGAATGATTTAGGAAGTGATCCCTCCTCTTTAATTTTTTGGAAGAGTTTGAACAGGATTGGTGTCAATTCTTCTTGGAGGTTTCGGTAAAATTTACTAGTGAAGCCACAGGTTGGCACCAGTGTACAGGGGCCTTGGTATGTGCGAATGGGCTACTCTGCTCCCTCTGGAACAGGGTCAAGGGCGCAGTGGGAGGGCGTGCCAGCTCCACACTGCACGCAACAGGAGTTTAGGGAGGGGCCAACAAGGATGCCAGGAGCTTCTCCCATTGTTCTTAGAGCTGCGACCTTTAACTATTTCCCAGAGTTTTGAGGAAGATGGCTCTGATCATTTTTGCCAGTCATTCAAAGATTCTTTGGGGGTAACAGTTCATTGCAGTGGTTTCTGCCACCATCTTGGGCAAGCTGCCTCTGTCCTGTTAATTTTAAGTTTGTGCCTTCATCCTGATCCCACTGCCTCTGCCTAAGCTCATAGCCACATAAACATATCTTTTACTTTTCAGTATTTTTGTGGTGGTTTTATTGTTATTTGTTGTAGTGACTGAACCACTGTAGGAGTCTACAGTCTCCCTGTTTCCAATTTCTAGCTTCTTCAATCCTTCCTTAATACTTCTCAAGAATTACTTTCCTAAAATATTTCATGCTAATCCAACAAACTATTCTGAGCATGTGTGTTCTAAGTATTGGAAACAAAAAGTCTAAAGCATCAACCTTATCCTTTTTCTGTAGGAGTTAAATACTTAATAGATGCTTCTAACACAATGTACTAAGCGCTATGTCATCTCAACCTTTCTGAGGCAAAAGAAAATTTATGCCATTGCCTATAGAGTTGAGCCCAAACTTTCTTGTGACATTCAGAGCTCATATACAATTCCAGCCTCCCTTACAGTTATTCTCTTTAAACTTCCTATGCTTTCAGTTCCATTGACTTTGTACACTCCTTCCTTTTTTTGGATTCCTGTGTTCAGCCCAAAAGGCCTACCTCCCCATACCTCTCAAAGTCCCATTTGGCCTTCATGGCCCAGGGAAACTCTCTTCTCAGGCATTTCCCTAACAGTTTCACAAAAATAGAGTTCATCCTCTCTGCCAAAATAGATATTCTGAACTTCCCCATCCTGCAGTGCAGTGCTTATACCTCAATTACATCAGAAATTTGATTCTACATCATATGTACATTCTACTGTCACCCCCACCTCACAGCTCAGTACTCAGACCAGAAGTTCCACAGAATAAGGACAATGTTTTATTAATTTACATCCCCCACAGTCTCTTTCAAAGTACAGTATACTTAGTAATGCTTAAAAAATGTTTCGTGAATGAATTGGACAAATTAAAAAATGCTAATTAAAGAACTTCTCTATTGATAGTGAGTGATAATGGTGATGGTGACAGTAATAATCTTTCTGCCCCAGTAAAACTCTTCTCTCTAAATTCAAAATTTTAATTTATGAAACATTTAAAGCAAGCAGGAAAGTATGGAAAATCATAGAAGTGATATCTAGGGAAATGCCTCAAGAATCCAGCAGATGCTACTGTTTTCCTGTAATTGCTTTGTATTTCTTTTTCTACTTTAAAAGAAAGAAAACATTTCAAACACAATTAAATCCCTACTCCCTATTCCCAGAAGCAACTTCTCTGTTGAGGTTGGTGTGTATTATTCCTACATTTATGTTTGTGTTTTTGCTATGTATGTCTATAGTCATAATAAATATAATATATATTTTACTTTTTAATTCATACAGCACATATCCTATGCAAAATAAACAATCACTATTTCACAGTAGCCTCACTTAGTTGTATAAACCTTGTTACTCACAATTTTAGACAATTTTCATTTCTCCAGAGAGAAAGATAACAGTTGACACAACCATACCAAAGAGAAAATCTCAAACTTCCCTTAACTCTTACCCATCTCCCTCAACTCCCATTATCTATCCCTAGTATTGTGGTGGTACTAGTGTGGTATTCCTGTTAGATATACACCGTAGCATGCAATAGGTAGTCTTCCCCGTACATCCCTCTATTAGTAATTCCTTGTACAAATGTCAACCTTTGAAGTAGTTCATGTAAGAACTTATTTATATTTGTAGTGCTAACTGGTGAGATGCATGGCTCTAAATAAGCCTTTTCAATCATTTTCACCTTCAGTATGGCACTATTACTTATAATTCCATTAACAAACTACCATCATCTCTATCTATTCCCATACATTTAAGTTTAACTTAATGTACATTTAAGTTGAACATATTAGGTAACCACTCCTTCTTCTCTAATATCTGTCTATCTTTAGGTCCCCTATATTCTACATTTTAAAACTCTGAGTTTACATTTTCTAGGGGGTTCATATTATTGAAATCATATGGTATCTTTCCTTTTGAGTCTGGCTTATTTCACTCAGCATTATGTCCTCAGGGTTTATCCATGTTGTCATATGCTTCAGGACCTCATTTCTTCTTACTGCTGCATAATATTCCATTGTATGCATATATCACATTTTATCCACTTGTGTGTTGATAGGCACTTGGACTGTTTCCAACTTTTGGCAATTGTGAATAATGCTGCCACGAACATTGGTGTGCAAATGTCTGTTCGTGACTCTGCTTTCAGCTCCGCTGGGTACATGCCAAGTAGTGGTATTGTCAGGCTGTAGGACAACTCGATATTTAGGTTTCTGAGGAACCGCCAAACTGTCCTCCACAGTGGCTGTACCATTATACATTCCCACCAGTAGTGAATAAGTATTCCAATTTCCCCACATTCTCTCCAACATTTGTAGTTTCTTGTTGATTAATAGCCATTCTTGTAAGAATAAGATATTTCATTGTGCTTTTGATTTACATTTCCCTTATATAAAGATGAGCATATTTTCATGTGCTTTTTAGGCATTTGTATTTCCTCTTCAGAAAAATATCTATTATATCTTTTGCCCATTTTATAACTGGGTTGTTTGCTCTTTTGTTTTTCAGTGTATGATTTCTTTGTATATACTGGATAATAAACCCTTATCAGATGTATGGTTTCCACATATTTTCTCCTATTGAGTTGACTGCCTCTTTACCTTTTTTACAAAGTCCTTTGGGGCACAGAAGCATTTGATTTTAAGGAGTTCCCATTTATCTATTTTTTCTTTCACTGCTTGTGCTTTGGGTGTAAGAGCTAAGAAACTACCACCTGTTACTAGGTCTTGAAGATGTTTCTCCATATTTCCTTCTAAAAGTTTTATGGCACTGGCTCTTATATCCAGATCTTTGATCCACTTTGAGTTAATTTTTGTTTAGGGTATGAGGTAAGGGCCTCATTCATCCTTTTGGCTATGGATATCCAGTTCTCCAGCCCCATTTACTGAAAAGACTACTCTGTCCAAGTTCAGTGGATATGAGGGCCTTGTTGAAGATCATTTGTTACCATAGATCTAGGGGTCTATTTCCAAACTCTTAATTCAATTGCATTGATCAGTATGCCTATCTTTGTATCAATACCAGGCTGTTTTGGGTACCATGGCTTTATAATAAGCTTTAAAATCAGGAAGTGTAAGTCCTCCCACTCCATTCTTCTTTTTCAGTTTATTTTTGGATATTTAGGGCCTCTTTTCCTCCCAAACAAGTTTGATAATTAGCTTTTCCAAGTCTTCAAAGTAGGTTGTTGGAATTTTGATTGGTATTACATTGAAGCCATAGATCAATTTGGGTAGACTTGACATCATAATGATATTTAGCCTTCCTATCCACGAATATGGAATGCACCTATTTAGATCTTTGATTTCATTTAACAATGTTTTATAGTTTTCTATGTACAGGTCCTTTACATCCCTGATTAAGTTTATTCTTAGATACTAGATTCTTTCAGTTGCTATTATGAATGGATTTTTTACTTAATTGCTTCTCCAGTTAGGTCATTACTTGTGTAAAGAAACAGTACTGATTTTCATGCATTGATCTTGCATCTCGCCACTTCACTGACTATGTTTATTAGCTCAAGGAGCTCTGTTGTTTATTTCTCAGGGTTTTCCAAGTATAGGATCAAGTCATCAGCAACGAATGAATGTTTTACTATTTCCTTTATGATTTAGATGCCTTTTATTTCTTTTTCTTGCCTGATTGTTCTAGCTAGAACTTCTAGCACAACGTTCGATAATAGTGGTGACAATGGTCATCCTGGTCTCATTCCTGATCTCAAAGGAAAGTCTTTCAATCTTTTACCATTGAAGATGATGCTGGCTGTGAGTTTGTTATATATGCCCTTTATTATATTGAGGAACTTTCCTTCAATTCCTGTTTTGAAGTGGTTTAGAAGAAAAGGATGCTGAATTTTGTTGAATGCTTTTTCAACATCATTTGAGATGACCATGTGACTTTTCTCTTTTGATTTGTTAATGTGCTGTATTACATTGATTGATTTTCTTGTGGTGAACCACACTTGTACGCCTGGAATAAATCCCACTTTGTTGTGGTATATAATTCTTTTAATGTGCTGTTGCATTTGATTTGCAAGTATTTTGTTGAGAATATTTGCATCTATATTCATTAGGAGAATGACCTGTAGTTTTCCTTTATTTGTAGTATCTTTATCTAGTTTTGGTATTAGAGTGGTGTTCACTTCATAAAATGAGTCAGGTAGTATTTCTTTTCCCCCAATTTTTTGGAAGAGTTAGAGCAGGAATTGTGTTAAGTTCTTTTTGGAATGTTTGGCAAAATTCCCTATGAAGCCACCTGGCCCTAGGCTTTTCTTTGCAGGGAGATTTTTGATCACTGACTTGAGTCAGTATAGGTTATTTGTGTGTTTCTAGGAAATTGTTTATTTCATTTAAGTCATCTGGTTTGTTGTGGTTGACTTGTTTATAGTATCCTCTTATGACTTTTAAAATTGATTTAGGGTCCACGGTAAGGACTCTGTTCTCTCATTTCTGATTTATTTGCATCCTTTCTTTTTTTCATCACCCAGCTAAGGGTCCATTGATTTTATTGATTTTCTCAAAGCATCAACTTTTAAAAATTTATTTATTTTTTGTTTTTATTTTCAAAGTATCAACTTTTGTTTTTAATGATTCTATCTATTGTTTTTTGGTCTCCAATTCATTTTTTATGCTACGATTTTTGTTATTTCTCTTCTTCTATTTGTTTTGGGGTTAGTTTGCTTTTCTTTGTCTAGTTCCTCCAGGTGAGCAGTTAAGCCCTTGATTTTTTGTTCTTTCTTCTTTTTTAACATAGGCATTGTCTTGATTAGCAAATGCTTCCAGAAATGCAAAATAGCAGAAATGGGTTGAATTTTATAAAGGAAATTTATTAAATCACAAGTTACAGTACTATAACTGTAAGGCCATAAAAATGTCTAAACTAAGGCATCCAGAGAAAGATACCTTGACTCAAGAAAGGGCCAATGACATTCAGGATCTCTCTGTCAGCTGGGAAGACACATGGCAATGTCTGCTAGCTTTCTCTCATGGCTTCTGGTTTCAAATGGCTTCCCTGGGAGAGTCTTCCTTCTGCATCTCCAAAAGTCTCTCTCTCTTTGTCAGCTCTGAAGCTTTTTCCAAAATAGTTCCCTCTTAAAGGACCCCACCTGGAATGGGTAGAGACACATTCTCCATGCAAACCACCTAATCAAAAGGTCCCACCCACAATTGGGTGGGTCAAATTTCCAAGGAAACAACTTAATAAAAAATAACTCACTAAGCAATATTGAAACAGGATTAAAGAACATGGCTTTTCTGTGGTACAGAATAGTTTCAAACTACTCTCTGAACCCCAAAAGACATATTCTTTCCATATACAAAATGCATTCATTCCATTAGACTATCACAAAGCCTTAAACCATTTCTGTAACAATACAAATATAATACCAAGTCAAAAATCTCTTCAAAGTCAGTTACAGGCATGGCTTATCCTAAGCCAAAATTCTCTGGTTCCAAACCTGTAAAACTGAGAACGAGTTGTCTGATTCCAAAATACAAAGGAGGGATAATCAGAGGATAGATGGTCCCATTTTTCACAGGGAGAAATTGGAAAGAACACAGAGATTGGAAAGACCCAAACAGTTCTGAAATCCTGCAGCGCAAACTCCATTTCCAAGTTTTTTCTCAGAGTTCCAAGTCTGAGAGTCATTTATCCTTGGTGCTTTAGAAAGTGGCAGTCCTACGCTTTACAAGGGCTTACATGGCAGTCCTCTCTCTCCAAATACTGGGGTAAGGGTTCCAATTTGGGGGGATATTTGGGAAACTACCTTTTTATTGGCCCCACTCTCTCCAAGCATCAGGGCAGCACTTGCAATCTCTGCCATCCCTGGGAACATGCTCAACCCCCTTGGAACAGTGAGGTGTCAGCAAGGCTCTCCGCAATCTCCAAGAAATGTGCTCAACCCTTCCAAGGCCTGGGGCACCAAAACTCTTCCTGAACATCATGGTGGAAGTCCCACCTTCTCCCTCTGGGGCAAACTCATCCACTCCAAGTAGATGGGAAGGTCCGCTCACCTGGTCCAAGTTTTCTTGGCTTCAGACCTTAGCATCAATGGTTCTGTCTTTGAGGTTATTTTTCCTTCAATTTGCCTCTTCTCTGTCCCTTTTAGTCCAGACTGGCAGTGGTTCCATTTACACAGATCCAATAATAGTTTTGTAGGTTTTCTATGCAGTGTAGTGGGATCATAACCATCAAACAATAGGACCATTCACAACTCCTTTCTAGATAACTCCATCTCCAATCCTGGCTTGTCCTATATTGGCTGAATGGTTCCATTGGTTAAATCCTCACATGGGGCACTATTCTCTGGGGTGTCCCTTTCTGGAAGACCAGAATTGTCCAGACCATCAATTTCTGGTTTATTTGTAACCAAGAGTTCAGTTCTCAGCTTATCTCTTTCCTATTACATTTCACTATAAGTTGCAAGA
Source organism: Tamandua tetradactyla (assembly GCF_023851605.1). Classification (NCBI taxonomy): domain Eukaryota; kingdom Metazoa; phylum Chordata; class Mammalia; order Pilosa; family Myrmecophagidae; genus Tamandua; species Tamandua tetradactyla. Next base: position 61,199,729 of record NC_135334.1, on the reverse strand, counting down.
AGAAACCAGGCTGCATTTTCCACATTTAGTTTAGAAATCTCTTCTGGTAAATACCCAAACTCATATCTTAAAATCTGTGTTCCATTCAAAACAAGTAAATAATTTTGTCAAATTTTCTGACACTTTAAAACAAGGATTGTCTTTCTTCCAGTTTGCATAGCACATGCACTGTTTCTGTCTAAACCTTATCAGAAGTATCTTTAGAGTCCACATTTCTACCAATAGTTTCTTCAAAGCATTCTAGGCCTTTTCTATCAAGGTCCTTACAACTCTTCCAGAATCCCCCCCTTAGACACTTAAAAAAACATTCCAAAATGTTTGATACTTGCAAACCACAGCACCCCACTTCTCTGGTAACAAAATCTGTTTTGATTTCCTAATGCAATTGGGAAAGCAATGTACCAGAAATGGGTTGGATTTTTTTAAAAGGAAATTATTTTCACAAGTTTATAGTTCAAAGGTCATGAAAATGTCCAAACTGAAGCATCCAGAGAAAGATACCTTGAATCAAGAAAGGGCCAAAGACATTTGGAGTTTCTCTGTCTTCTGGGAAGGCACATTGCAACATCTATCTTTCTATCCTGTCTTCTCATTTCAAATTGCTTCCCTGGGGAATTTTTCTTTCTGCATCTCCAAAGATCTATTTGTCAGCTGTGTGGCTTTTTCTAAAATGGTTCCCACTTAAAGGACTCCAGTAAGCAACCCTACCCTGAATGGGTAGAGATACATTCTCCATAGAAACAACATAATCAAAAATCCCACCCACAACTGGGTGGGTCACATCTCCATGGAAACAACTTAATAAAAAAGATCTCACCAAGCAACATTGAATCAGGATTAAAGAACATGGCTTTTCTATGGTACACAACAGTTGCAAATTGGCACAGGTATTTAGGGCAATAAATTTCCCTCTCAGCTCTACCTTTGCCACATCCCATACATTTTTGTATGTCATATTCTCATTTTCATTTGTCTCCGGATATTTATCAAAATCTTCTTTGACCCATTGATGTTTAAGAGTGTTTTATTTAGTCTCTATATGTTTGTGAAAGTTCTGGTTCTTTGGTGGTTATTAATTTCCAGCCTCATTCAGAAAAAGTGCTTTGAATAATTTCAGACTTCTAAAATTTATTAAGACCTGTTTTGTACCCCAGAATATTATTTATCCTGGAGAATGCACCATAAGCACTATAAAAGAATCTATATCCTGGTGTTGTGGGGTGTAATGATCTATATATGTCTGTTAGGTCTACCCACTTAACACACCGTTTAGGTTCTCTATTTCCTTATTGATCCTCTGTCTGATTGTTCAATCTATAAAAGACAGTGTGTTGAAGTGTATCAAAGTCTCCCACCTGTATCATTGAAACATCCATGGCTCCTTTCAATTTTGGTAATGTTTGCCTTGTGTACTTTGGAGCTCCTTGAGTAGGTGAATAAACATTTACGATTGTTATTTCTTCTTGGTGAATTCTCCCTTTAAGTGATATGTAGTACCTTTCTTGTCTCTTATGTAATCTTTGCATTTAAACTCTATTTTGTCTGATATTAGTATAGCTATACCTGCTTTCTTTTGGTTATAGTTTGCATGGTATATCTTTTTCCATCCTTTCAACTTTCCATGTATTTTTATCCTTGGGTCTAAGATGAATCTCTTCTAAGCAGCAAGTAGATGGATCATATTTTTAATCATTATGCCAATTGGTATCTTTTAATTGGAGAGTTTAGTCTGTTAACAAAGTTATTACAGTAAAGGCAGTTGTTGAATCTACCATCATTTGGTTGATTCCCATCCCTTCTCTTTTTCTTTATCCTTTAAGTTACCTTTACTAATATGTTTCAATTCTGTGCCTTCTTCAAGAGCTCCCTCTCCTTTTTTTTTTCAGCCAAAAGAATGCCTTTTAGTATTTCTTGCAAGGCAGGTCTCTCATTAACAAATTCTCTTAGCATTTGTTTGCGAAAATTTTAATTTCTCCCTCACTTTTAAAGGACCACTTTGCTGGATAAAGAATTCTTGGCTGGCAATATGTAAGATTCTAAAATTTTTAAGATTTCAGAACCTTAAATATATCACACCACTGCTTTATTTCCATGGTCTCTGTTGAGTAGTCTAAACTTAAACTTATGTGACTTTTCTTGTATGTGGTGAATCTCTTTTCTTTTGCTGCTTTCAGGAAATTCTGCATCTCTTTAGCCTTTGATAGTCTGATTAATTATGTGTCTTGGAGTTGGACTATTAGGATTTATTTTATTTGGAGCTCATTGGGCTTCTTTGATTTGCATATTTATGCCTTTTATAAAGGTTTGGTAGATTTCCCCCTTTTCTCCTCAATAATCTTCCTAGCCCTTTACTCTTCTCTTCTCCTTCTGTGATACCAATGATTCTAATGTTTGTGCACTCTGTGTTATCCATCATTTCCCTGACATACAAGTTTTTCATCTTTTTCACCATTTATTCTTTTGTGCATTTGAATTCAGTTGTCCAGTCCTCTAGTTCACTTATTCTTTCTTCTCTCTCTTCAAATCTACTTTTGTGCCTGTAGTATATTTTAAATTTGATCTACATATCTTTCATTTCTGTAAAATCTGCCATTCTTCTTTTTATTCTTCCAAATTCTTCTTTCTGCTCTTCTAGTGTCTTCTTGATACCCTTTATGTCTTTAACCAACCCACTGACATTATTTAGGAGATTTGTATGAACATCTCTAATTAGTTTTTCTAAATACTGTGTCTCCTTCAACATTTTAATTTGGTCATTTGGCTTGGCCATATCTTTTTTTTTTTACATGGGCAGGCACCAGGAATTGAACCCAGGTCCTCTGGCATGGCAGGCGAGCATTCTTGCCTGCTGAGCCACCATGGCCCTTCCGGCCATATCTTCTTGATTCTTAATGTGTGTGGTGATTTTTTTGTTGGTTTTTCAGCATGTGATTATCTTGATAAGGTTATTTTGAAAGTTGACTTCCCTCACTCATGTAAGATTTTGCAGCTGACTGAATTTGTGTTGAAGATCTCCTTTTGCCATTGGTTTGTCAGTAATTCCCCACCAAACCAAGGCCAGGACCTCAAGCAGGAGGTGCACCTCTAATTGGAGCTCTGCTAAAAGCTAGTGAGAAAGGCAGTTGGTCAGACTCCACTTTCCCAGTCTTCCCAGCAGATGATGCTCTTGTACCTCCTCTTCCCCTCAGGTCTGTCTATCCCTGACTGCACCAGCTGGCTGGGCAGGATGGTCACCAGCTGCAAACCAATTAAGGCTGCAGGTCTCTGTGTGTACCGAAAGCCACCAACCCTATGGGTGGGGTGTGGGCAGTGTCCACCTTGACAGAAAGTCTACTTGTGGGTATGATGGGTCTGGTGGTTCCCAGGCTCCCACAAGGAAAGACCTTGGGCTGTGGCACTGAATATTTCAACTCCTCCTGTCCACAGCCCAGGAGCACCTGGCATAAGTGGAGCTTACTCTCTCATCCCAGGCAGACTGTGAGTACTCTGGGCTTCCGCGGATAAAGGATAGAGGTGGTGGGACAAAGAACCAGCCACTGTCACTTCAGCTCTGTTCTGTAGCTCCCCCTCCTCCCAAGGGGAGGACCCCCAGTCTCTTCCCAAACCAGGTGCCCACAGTGATCTGCCTCAGGGGTAGGGGATTGGACCATGCACCAGGAGCAAGGTCTCTGCGTGTAGGTAAACCAAGTCTACTGGTTCCAGGTTTCCTACAGGAGCTCCCAGTTGCAGAGGTAAGAGGGAAGATCTCCCAAGCTGATATGGAGATGGGAATGCAAGAGAACACTACTCCTTCAGCATTCACTAAGGCCTGCATGTTGCAGACTGCTCCAGGTGCAGTCGACTGAGTCAACTCACCCCATCCTCTCATTTGTAGTTCCTCTGTTTTTTCTTCCAGGTCCTCCCTATATAACGTAGAAGTCCCTTCTCTGGTCACTTGTACCCTAAAACCACTGTTCCAGTCATTTTTGTGTCCTTTCTCTAGTTGTTCCAGGTTGTGGGGGTGATCTCAGCCTATCCTATTCTGCCATCTTCCCAGAAGTCCCTGTCTAAATAGTATATATTTTTAAATTTTTAAATGTATTTTTAAACTTTTAGATGAAGGATACCATACCATAATACCCTTTAAAAACTTGCCTTTTTTCATTTGTCATTATGATTTTGAGGTGTTTCTACATTAATACAATGGATCTAGTTCATGCATTTTACCTGTTGCCTGGTATTCCAGAGTATAAGTGAATCACACTTTATGTGTTGCTCTGCTCAGCTACACATATATTTCCCATTCCTACCTACTAACTAAAGTTAGCAACCATAAATATGTCTTTTTATGCAAGTTTCCAAAATTTTCTGTAGGGTTTTTACCCCCTTTAAAAATGAATAATAATATATTTTTGTTTGGGTTAAATACATATAAATAAAATTTACCATTTTAACCACTTTACAATTAAGTGTACAATTCAGTGACATTTAGTGCATTCACAATGTTCTGCGACAATTACCACTATTTAGTCACAGAACATTTTCATAATTCCAAAAGGAAATCCCATAATCATTAGCAGTCATTCTACATTCTTCCCTTCCAGGTCCTGGCAATCATTAACCTGCTTTCTATCTTTATGGATTTGCCTATTTGAGACATTTCATGTAAATTGAATCATATGCTTTAAGATCTTTATTGTCTGACTTCATTCACATAGGATAATGTTTTCAAGATTCATTCATATTGCAGTATGTATCAATACTTCATTTGTTTTTACAGTCAAATAATATTTCTAACATGTTTTCTCTTGGGGATATACATAGGAGTGGAATTGGAATTGCTTGGTCAAATGGTAATTGTATGTTTAACTTTTTAAAAAAAAATTTATTGATACAACAACATAGAAGCACATACATTCTTTTTTTATTAATTAAAAAAATTAACTAACACAACATTTAGAAATCATTCCATTCTACATATGCAATCAGTAATTCTTAATATCATCACATAGATGTATAATCATCATTTCTTAGTACATTTGCATCGATTTAGAAAAAGAAATAGCAAGACAACAGAAAAAGAAATAAAATGATAATATAGAGAAAAAATAAAAATACAAAAATACAAAAAAATATATAAAAACAAACAAACAAACAAACGAAAAACTATAGCTCAGATGCAGCTTCATTCAGTGTTTTAACATAATTACATTACAATTAGGTAGTATTGTGCTGTCCATTTTTGAGTTTTTGTATCTAGTCCTGTTGCACAGTCTGTATCCCTTCAGCTCCAGTTACCCATTATCTTACCCTGTTTCTATCTCCCAATGGTCTCTGTTACCAATGACATATTCCAAGTTTATTCTCTAATGTCAGTTCACATCAGTGGGACCATACAGTATTTGTCCTTTAGTTTTTGGCTAGTCTCACACAGCATAATGTTCTCTAGGTCCATCCATGTTATTACATGCTTCATAAGTTTATTCTGTCTTAAAGCTGCATAATATTCCATCGTATGTATATACCACAGTTTGTTTAGCCGATTGCCTGTTGATGGACATTTTGGCTGTTTCCATCTCTTTGCAATTGTAAATAGCGCTGCTATAAACATTGGTGTGCAAATGTCCGTTTGTGTCTTTGCCCTTAAGTCCTTTGAGTAGATACACAGCAATGGTATTGCTGGGTCGTATGGCAATTCTATATTCAGTTTTTTGAGGAACCGCCAAACTGCCTTCCACAGTGGTTGCACCATTTGACATTCCCACCAACAGTGGATAAGTGTGCCTCTTTCTCCGCATCCTCTCCAGCACTTGTCATTTTCTGTTTTGTTGATAATGGCCATTCTGGTAGGTGTGAGATGATATCTCATTGTGGTTTTGATTTGCATTTCTCTAATGGCCAGGGACATTGAGCATCTCTTCATGTGTCTTTTGGCCATTTGTATTTCCTCTTCTGAGAGGTGTCTGTTCAAGTCTTTTTCCCATTTTGTAATTGGGTTGGCTGTCTTTTTGTTGTTGAGTTGAAAATCTCTTATAAATTCTGGAGACTGGACCTTTATCTGATATGTCGTTTCCAAATATTGTCTCCCATTGTGTAGGCTGTCTTTCTACTTTCTTGATGAAGTTCTTTGATGCACAAAAGTGTTTAATTTTGAGGAGCTCCCATTTATTTATTTCCTTCTTCAGTGCTCTTGCTTTAGGTTTAAGGTACATAAAACCGTCTCCAATTGTAAGTTTCATAAGATATCTCCCTACATTTTCCTCTAACTGTTTTATGGTCTTAGACCTAATGTTTAGATCTTTGATGCATTTTGAGTTAACTTTTGTATAGGGTGTGAGATATGGGTCCTCTTTCATTCTTTTGCATATGGATATCCAGTTCTCTAGGCACCATTTATTGAAGAGACTGTTCTGTCCCAGGTGAATTGCCTTGACTGCCTTATCAAAGATCAAATGTCCATAGATGAGAGGGGTATATCTGAGCACTCTATTCAATTCCATTGGTCGATATATCAATCTTTATGCCAATACCATACTGTTTTGACCACTGTGGCTTCATAATATGCCTTAAAGTCCAGCAGCTTGAGATCTCCAGCTTCGTTTTTTTTCCTCAAGATACTTTTAGCAATTCGGGGCACCCTGCCCTTCCAGATAAATTTGCTTATTGGTTTTTCTATTTCTGAAAAATAAGTTGTTGGGATTTTGATTGGTATTGCATTGAATCTGTAAATCAATTTAGGTAGGATTGACATCTTAACTATATTTAGTCTTCCAATCCATGAACACGGTATGGCCTTCCATCTATTTAGGTCTTCTGTGATTTCTTTTAACAGTTTTTTGTAGTTTTCTTTGTATAGGTCTTTTGTCTCTAGTTAAATTTATTCCTAAGTATTTTATTCTTTTAGTTGCAATTGTAAATGGAATTCGTTTCTTGATTTCCCCCTCAGCTTGTTCATTGCTAGTGTATAGAAATGCTAAAGATTTTTGAATGTTGATCTTGTAACCTGCTACTTTGCTGTACACATTTATTAGCTCTAGTAGTTTTGTTGTGGATTTTTAAGTGTTTTTGACATATAGTATCATATCGTCTGCAAACAGTGATAGTTTTACTTCTTCCTTTCCAATTTTGATGCCTTGTATTTCTTTTTCTTGTCTAATTGCTCTGGCTAGAACCTCCAACACAATGTTGAATAATAGTGGTGATAGTGGACATCCTTGTCTTGTTCCTGATCTTAGGGGGAAAGTTTTCAATTTTTCCCCATTGAGGATGATATTAGCTGTGGGTTTTTCATATATTCCCTCTACCATTTTAAGGAAGTTCCCTTGTATTCCTATCCTTTGAAGTGTTTTCAACAGGAAAGGATGTTGAATCTTGTCAAATGCCTTCTCTGCATCAATTGAGATGATCATGTGATTTTTCTGCTTTGATTTGTTGATATGGTGTATTACATTAATTGATTTTCTTATGTTCAACCATCCTTGCATACCTGGGATGAATCCTATTTGGTCATGATGTATAATTCTTTTAATGTGTTGCTGGATTCAATTTGCTAGAATTTTGTTGAGGATTTTTGCATCTATATTCATTAGAGAGATTGGTCTGTAGTTTTCTTTTTTTGTAATATCTTTGCCTGGTTTTGGTATGGGGGTGATGTTGGCTTCATAGAATGAATTAGGTAGTTTTTCCTCCACTTTGATTTTTTTGAAGAGTTTGAGCAGAGTTGGTACTAATTCTTTCTGGAATGTTTGGTAGAATTCACATGTGAAGCCGTCTGGTCCTGGACTTTTCTTTTTGGGAAGCTTTTGAATTCAATTTCTTTACTTGTGATTGGTTTGTTGAGGTCATCTATTTGTTCTTGAGTCAAAGTTGGTTGTTCATGCCTTTCCAGGAACCCGTCCATTTCATCTAAATTGTTGTATTTATTAGCGTAAAGTTGTTCATAGTATCTTGTTATTACCTCCTTTATTTCTGTGAGGTCAGTGGTTATGTCTCCTCTTCCATTTCTGATCTTATTTATTTGCATCCTCTCTCTTCTTCTTTTTGTCAATCTTGATAAGGGCCCATCAATCTTATTGATTTTCTCATAGAACCAACTTCTGGTCTTATTGATTTTCTCTATTGTTTTCATGTTCTCAATTTCATTTATTTCTGCTCTAATCTTTGTTATTTCTTTCCTTTTGCTTGCTTTGGGGTCAGTTTGCTGTTCTTTCTCCAGTTCTTCCAAGTGGACAGTTAATTCCTGAATTTTCGCCTTTTCTTCTCTTCTGATATAGGCATTTAGGGCAATAAATTTCCCTCTTAGCACTGCCTTTGCTGCGTCCCATAGGTTTTGATATGTTGTGTTTTCATTTCCATTCGCCTCGAGGTATTTACTAATTTCTCTTGTAATTTCTTCCTTGACCCACTCGTTGTTTAAGAGTGTGTTGTTGAGCCTCCACGTATTTATGGATTTTCTGGCACTCTGCCTATTATTGACTTCCAACTTCATTCCTTTATGATCCGAGAAAGTGTTGTGTATCATTTCGATCTTTTTAAATTTGTTGAGACTTGCTTTGTGACCCAGCATATGGTCTATCTTTGAGAATGATCCATGAGCACTTGAGAAAAAGGTGTATCCTGCTGTTGTGGGATGTAATGTCCTATAAATGTCTGTTAAGTCTAGCTCATTTATAGTAATATTCAAGTTCTCTGTTTCTTTATTGATCCTCTGTCTAGATGTTCTGTCCATTGATGAGAGTGGTGAATTGAAGTCTCCAACTATTATGGTAGATGTGTGTATTTCCCTTTTCAGCGATTGCAGTGTATTCCTCACGTATTTTGGGACATTCTGATTCGGTGCGTAAATATTTATGATTGTTATGTCTTCTTGTTTAATTGTTCCTTTTATTAGTAGATAGTAACCTTCTTTGTCTCTTTTAACTGTTTTACATTTGAAGTCTAATTTGTTGGATATTAATATAGCTACTCCTGCTCTTTTCTGGTTGTTATTTGCATGAAATATCTTTTCCCAACCTTTCACTTTCACCTATGTTTATCTTTGGGTCTAGGATGTGTTTCCTGTAGACAGCATATAGAAGGATACTGTTTTTTAATCCATTCTGCCAGTCTGTCATTTGATTGGGGAATTCAGTCCATTAACATTTAGTGTTATTACTGTTTGGGTAATACTTTCCTCTACCATTTTGCCTTTTGTATTATATATATCATATCTCTTTTTCCTTCTTTATACACTCTTCTCCATACCTCTCTCTTCTGTCTTTTCGGTTCTGACTCTAGTGCTCCCTTTAGTATTTCTTGCAGAGCTGGTCTCTTGGTCACAAATTCTCTCAGTGACTTTTTGTCTGAAAATGTTTTAATTTCTCCCTCATTTTTGAAGGACAATTTTGCTGGATATAGAAGTCTTGGTTGGCAGTTTTTCTCTTTTAGTAATTTAAATATATCATCCCACTGTCTTCTAGCTTCCATGGTTTCTGTTGAGAAATCTGCATATAGTCTTATTGGGTTTCCCTTGTATGTGATGGATTGTTTTTCTCTCGCTGCTTTCAAGATCCTCTCTTTCTCTTTGACCTCTGACATTCTAACTAGTAAGTGTCTTGGAGAATGCCTATTTGGTTCTATTCTCTTTGGAGTGCGCTGCAGTTCTTGGATCTGTAATTTTAGGTCTTTCGTAAGAGTTGGGAAATTTTCAGTGATAATTTCTTCCATTAGTTTTTCTCCTCCTTTTACCTTCTGTTCTCCTTTTGGCACACCCACAACACGTATATTTGTGCGTTTCATATTATCGTTCAATTCCCTGAGCCCCTGCTCAAATTTTTCTATTCTTTTCCCTATAGTTTCTGTTTCTTTTTGGATTTCAGATGTTCCATCCTCCAGTTCACTAATTCTATCCTCTGTCTCTTTAAATCTACCATTGTAGGTTTCCATTTTTTTTCATCTCTTCTACTGTGTCTTTCAATCCCATAAGTTCTGTGATTTGTTTTTTCAGACTTTCCATTTCTTCTTTTTGTTGATCCCATGCCTTCTTCATGTCCTCTCTCAATTTATCGATTCGGTTTTTGAAGAGATTTTCCATTTCTGTTCGTATATTCAGAATTAGTTGTCTCAGCTCCTGTATCTCATTTGAGCTATTGGTTTGTTCCTTTGACTGGGCCATATCTTCAATTTTCCTGGTGTGATTTATTTTTTGCTGGCATCTGGGCATTTGATCAGATTTCCCTGAGTGTGGGACCCAGCAGGTTGAAAGACTTTCCTGTGAAATCTCTGGGCTCTGTTTTTCTTATCCTGCCCAGTATGTGGTGCTTGTCTGTCTGCGGGTCCCACCAGCAAAAGATGTTGTGGCTCCTTTAACTTTGGAAGACTCTCGCTGCTGGGTGTGTGGTGGAGACAGAGGAAAGGTTGTAGGTTGGTTTTAATGGCTTCAAATTGTGAAGTCCTGGGATCTGAATTTCTTGAGAGAGGGATTCCATCTGAGTTGTATTTCACCCCTCCCGCGGGGAAGGTTCAGGTGGTAGAGAGCCCTAAAAGCTGCCTGATTCTGCGTTTGGGGCAGTTATAACCTATGTAATCCCAGCGCTGGGCCCAGAAGCAATGAAGCCTCTGTAGAAACAGCCGCAGAAGGCTCTGCTTTGCCCCCTTTCCTCTTTTTCAGTTAGCCCAATCGGCGACTTCTGCCTTGACCAGTTTTGCCTGAGCTGACGGCCTATTTTTAGTAGTCAGAAGTTGTTCCCTAATGCCACTATTGGTGTTAGGTTGGGCTCAGTCTCTACTACTGTTGGAGACTCTTTCCTTTCCCTCCGGGAAGTCGCCTGTGGGGGAGGGTCGCCAGCCACCGCGGCTTGGGGAACCACTGTTCCGATGCTCCCAGCCGGACTGGGAAGTCGCGTGTGTGGAACGGGCTGCGGTTGCCAGCCACCGTGGCTTAGGGGAGCGCTGTTCCGAGGCTACCAGCCAGCCTGGGAAGCTGCATGTGGGGGAGGGGTGCCAGCCACCGTGGCTTGGGGAACCGCCATTCCAAAGCTCCCAGCCGGCCCGGGAAGCCGTGTGTGGGAGGGCCGTCGCAGCTTGGGGAACAGTTGATCCAAGGTTCCCAGCTGGCCCGGGAAGCCGCGTGTGTGGAAGGGGCTCTGGTCGCCACGGCTTGGGGAACCTGATCCAAAGCTCCCAGCCGGCCCGGGAAGGAGGGAGGGAGGGGCTCCGGCTGCCAGCCACCTCGGCCCGGGGAAGCGCGTGCCTCTTGGGGACCTCACTGCAGCGGAGTCTCTTAGCCGGTCCAACCGTTCCAGAATGGGGTACACTGTGTGTCTGGTCTCTGTCGTGGCTCTGGGAGCTGTTCTGTACTGTTTGTAGTTCTTTAGTAGTTGTTCTGGAGGAGGAACTAAGACCCGCACGCCTTACTAAGCCGCCATCTTCTCCGGAAGTCTTTACCTTAGCACATACATTCTTAACATACGAACATTCCATAAATGGTATACAATCAATGGCTCACAATATCATCACATAGTTGTATATTTATCACCATGATCATTTTTTAGAACATTTGCATCACTCCAGAAAAAGAAATAAAAAGAAAAAAAGAAGAACTCATATATACCATGCTCCTTACCCCTCCCTCTCATTGATCACTAGTGCCTCCCTCTACCCAATTTATGTATTTTTTAATTTTAACATTTGTTCCCCTATTATTTATATATTTTTAATCCATATGTTTTACTCATCTATCCATACTATAGAGAAAAGGAGCATCAGGACAACATTTTCAAAATCACACAGTCACTTTGTGAAAGCTATATTGTTATATAATAATCTTAAAAAAATATTGCTCCTGGAACACAGCTCTACAGTTTCAGGTACTTTCCTCTAGCCTAATACACCTTAATCTAAAAAGAGGATGTTCATATAATATGTAAGAATAATCTCCAGGATAAACTGTCAACTCTGAAATCTCTCAGCCACTGACACTTCATTTTGTCTCACACTTCATTTTGTCTCATTTCTTTCTTCCCCCCTTTTGGTGGAGAAGCCTTTCTCAATTACTTGATACTGAGTCCCAACTCATTCTAGGATTTCTGTCCCACATTGCCTTGGAAGTTTACACCCCTGGGAGTCATGTCCCATGTAAGAAGGGGAGGGCAGTGAGTTTGCTGGTCATGTTGGCTGAGAGAGAGGCCACATCTGAGCAACAAAAGAGGTTCTCTGGGGATGACTTAGGCCTAATTTTAAGTAGGCTTAGTCTATCCTTTGCAGGGATAAGTTTCATAGCAACAAACCCCAAGATTGAGGGCTCTGCCCATTGAATTGGTTGTCCTCACTGCTTGTGAGAATATTATCAGTTCTCCAAATGGGGAAGTTGAATTTTCCCCCTTTCTCACCATCCCCACAAGGGGACCTTGCAAATACTTTTATATTCACTGTTCAAATCACTCTGGGATTTATTGGGGCATCACTCTAGGATTTATCTGGGCATCCCTCTGAACAAACCTACAAAATCTCACGCCCTATTCAAAGTTCCATGTAATTATGGTGTGCAATTAAACTGTCCATATAAGTTATATTAGGAAATGTACAGTCAAAATAAATATTTTGGACCAAATAAACATTTTTTGCTTTAGTCTCACATATAAGTTAAAGCTTTAGAATATTAATTACCATCCATTTTCAAAACCCTGCAATACTGACATTCCTTTGCTATATCTCATGCAACAACATTTCAAAATTTGTATGTTTAGTCACTATCATTGTTCACTCTAGGCATTCCTAGATTATACCAGCTCAGTGTTACATCTATCTTTTCTTCTGGTTTCATTTTGTGCACACAGCATACTCCCTCTATCATTTTCATGTTCAGCTTCATTCAGTGCACTAACATTATTGTACCACAATTATGAAGTATTGTGCTATCCATTTCTGAATTTTTACAATTAGTCCTATCGCACAATCTATAACCCTTCAGCTCCAATTACTCAGTATCTACCATAGTTCTATCTCCTGATGGCCTCTGTTCTTAACTGAAATTCTCAAATTCATTCATTAATGTTAGTTCATATCAATGAGACCATACAGTATTTGTCTTTTGTTTCTGGCTAATCTCACTCAGCATAATGTCCTCAAGGTCCATCCATGTTCTTACATGCTTCAAGTCTTTATTCTGTCTTACAGCTGCAAAATATTCCATTGTATGTATATACCACAGCTTGTTTAGCCACTCTTCTGTTGATGGACATTTGGGCTGATTCCATCTCTTGGCAATTGTAAAAAAATGCTGCTATAAACATTGGTGTGCAAATATCATGTTCATTTGTGTCCTTGCCCTCATGTCCTCTGGATAGATGGTGTTGCTGGATCATATGGGAAATCGATACTTAGCTTCCTGATGAACTGCCAAACTGCCTTCCACAGCGGTTGCACATTTTACATTCCCACCAACAGTGGATAAGTGTGCCTCTTTCTCCAGCACTTGTGGTTTTCTGTTTTATTGCTAATGGTCATTTTGGTGGATGTGAGATGATATCTCACTGTGGTTTTGATTTGCATTTCCCTAATAACCAAGGAAGTTGAGCATCTTTTCATGTGCCTTTTGGCCATTTGTATTTCCTCTTCTGAGAAGTGTCTGTTCATATCTGTTGTCCATTTTATGATTGGGTTGTTTGTCATTTTGTTGTTGACGTGAACAATCTCTTTATATACTCTGGATACTAGACCTTTATCTGATATACTGTTTCCAAATATTGACTCCTATTGAGTAGCTGTCTTTTTACTTTCTTGACAAAGTTCTTTGATGCACAAAAGTGTTTAATTTTGAGGAGTTCCCATTTATCTATTTCTTTCTTCAGTGCTTGTGCTTTGGGTGTAAGATCTAGGAAACTGCCTCCTATTGTAAGATTTATAAGATATTTCCCTACATTTTCTTCTAAAAGTCTTATGGTCTTTTAGGTCTTTGATCCATTTTGAGTTAATTTTTGTATAGGGTGTGAGATATGGATCCTCTTTCATCCTTTTGCATGTAGATATCCAGTCCTCCAAACACTATTGAAGAGACTTTTCTGTCCCAGGTGAGTTGGCTTGACTGCCTTATCAAAGATTATTTGTCCATACATGAGAGAGTCTATATCTGAACACTCAATTTGATTCCACTGGTCAGTGTATCTATCTTTATGCCAGTATCATGCTGTTTTGATCACTGTAGCTTCATAATACACTTTAAATTCAGGTAGTGTGGGACCTCCGACTTCATTTTTCTTTCTCAGGATGCTTTTAGCTATTCTGGGCACCCTGCCCTTCCAGATAAATTTATTTATTGTTTTTTCTATTTCTGAAAAGTAAGTTTTTGGGATTTTAATTGGTATTGTATTGACTCTATAAATCAGTTTAGGTAAAATTGACATCTTAACTATATTTAGTCTTCCAAACCATGAACACAGTATGACCTTCCATTTACTTAGGTCTTCTTTGATTTCTGTTAGCAATTTCTTGTAGTTTTCTTTGTATAGGTCTTTTGTATCCTTAGTTAAATTTATTCCTAAATATTTTATTCTTTTCATTGCAATTATAAATGGAATTTTTTTCTTGATTTCCCCCTCAGATTGCTCATCACTAGTGTACAGAAACACTACAGATTTTTGAGTATTGATCTTGTAACCTGCTACTTTGCTATACTCATTTATTAGCACTAAAGGTTTTGCTGTGGATTTTTTGGGGTTTTCAACATACAGTTTCATATCATCTGCAAAAAGTGAGAGTTTTACTTCTTCTTTTCCAATTTTGATGCCTTGTATTTCTTTTTCTTGTCTAATTGCTCTGGCTAGAACTTCCAACACAATGTTGAATAACAATGGTGATAGTGGATATCCTTGTCTTGTTCCTGATCTTAAGGGGAAAGTTGTCAGTCTTTCTCCATTGAGTACGATGCTGGCTATTGGTTTTTCATATGTTCCCTTTATCATGTTGCGGAAGTTCCCTTCTATTTCTATCCTTTGAAGTGTTTTCAGAAGAAATGATGTTGAATTTTGTCAAATGCCTTTTGTGCATCAATTGAGATAATCATATGGGTTTTCTGCTTTGATTTATTGATATGGTGTATTACATTAATTGATTTTCTTATGTTGAATCATCCTTGTATACTTGGGATGAATACTATTTGGTCATGGTGTATAATTCTCTCAGTATACTGCTGGATTCGATTTGCAAGAATTTTGCTGAGGATTTTTGCATCTATATTCATTGGAGATTGGTCTGTAATTTTCTTTTCCTGTAATATCTTTGTTTGGCTTTGGTATAAGGGTGATGTTGGCTTCATAGAATGAGTTAGGTAGCCTTCCCTCCTCTTCAGTTTTTTTGAAAAGTTTGAGCAGTATTAGTACTAATTCTTTCTTGAATGTTTGGTGGAATTCACATGTGAAGCCATGTGGTCCTGGACTTTTTCTTTTTGAGGAACTTCTTAATGACTGATTCAATTTCTTTACTTGTGATTGGTCTGTTGAGGTTGTCTATTTCTTCTCAAGGCAATGTTGGTTGTCAATGCCTTTCTAGGAAGTTCTCCATTTCATCTATGTTATCTAGTTTATTAGCATAAAGTTGTTAATAGTATCCTCTCATTACCTCCTTTATTTCTGTGATGTCAGTGGTTATGTCTCCTCTTCCATGTCTCATTTTATTTATTTGCATCCTCTCTCTTCTTTTTGTCAACCTTGCTAAGGGTCCATCAATCTTATAGACTTACTTATAGAACCAACTTCTGGTTTTATTGATTTTTCTTGATTCTTTTCATGTTCTCAATTTCATTTATTTCTGCTCTACTCTTCATTATTTCTTTCCTTTTGTTTGCTTTGGGGTTAATGCACTGTTCTTTCTCAAGTTCTTCCAAGTGAACAGTTAATTCCTTGATTTTTGCTCTGTCTTCTTTTTTAATATAGGCATTCAGGGCAATAAATTTCCCTTTTCGCACTGCCTTTGTTGCATCCCATAAATTTTAATACATGTTTTCATTTTCATTTGCCTAGAGATATTCACTGATTTCTACCTTGACCCACTTGTCAAGAGTGTGTTGTTGAGTCTCAATATATTTGCGAATTTTCTGGCACACTGCCTATTGTTGATTTCCAACTTCATTCTTTTATGATCTGAGAAAGCTTTTTGTATGATTTCAATCTTTTTAAATTTATCAAGGCTTGCTTTATGATCCAGCATATGGTCTATCCTTGAGAATGATCTAAAAAGCACTTGAGAAGCAGATGTATCCTGCTGTTGGGGCTGTAATGTTCTATAAATGTCTAAGTCTAGCTCATTTATTGTATTATTCAAATTCTCTGTTTCTTTATTGATCCTCTGTCTAGACACTCTATCCATTGATGAGAGTGGGGAATTGAAGTCTCCAACTATTATGGCAGATGTGTCTATTTCTCTTTTCAATGTTTGCCTCATGTATTTTGAAGTACTCTGGCTTGGTGCATAAATAATTATGATTGTTATGTCTTCTTGTTGAATTGTTCCTTTCATTAATACATAGTGTCCTTCTTTTTCTCTTTTAATTGTTTTACATATGAAGTGTAATTTGTTGGATATTAATTTAGGTACTCTTGTCCTTTTCTGATTGTTGTTTGCATGAAATATCTTTTCCCAACCTTTCACTTTCAACCTATGTTTATCCTTGGGTCTAAAATTTGTCTCCTGTAGACAGCATATAGATAGGTCCTGTTTTTTTTATCCATTCTGCCAGTCTATGTCTTTTGATTGGGGAGTTTAATCATTAACATTTAGTGTTATTACTGTACAGGCAGCACTTTCTTCTACCATTTTGTCTTTTGGGGTTTCCATGTCATATCTAATTTTTCTTCTTTTTACCTTTACTGATAGTTTTCATTTCTACACTCTTCTCCACACCTCTCTCCTCTCTTTTCCTATCTGTCTCTAGTGCTCCCTTTAGTATTTCTTGCAGAGCCAGTCTCTTGGTCACAAATTCCCTCAGTGATTTTTTGACTGAAAATGTTTTAACTTCCTCCTCATTTTTGGAGAACAAGTTCGCTGGATATAGAAATCTTGGTCGGCAGTTTTTCTCTTTTAGTATTTATATATCATGGCACTGTCTTCTCACCTTCATGATTTCTGCTGAGAAATCTAGACATAGTCTTACCGGACCTCCCTTGTATGTTATGGATTGCTTTTCTTTTGCTGATTTCAAAATTCTCTCTTTCTCTTTGACATCTGACATTCTGATTAGTAAGTGTCTTGGAGTACGTCTATTTGAATGTATTCTGTTTGGGGTAAGCTACACTTCTTGGATCTGTAATTTTAAGTCCTTCATAAGGGTTGTGAAATTTTCAGTAATAATTTTCTCCATCAGTTTTTCTCCTCCTTCTCAGACACCCACAACATGTATATTCATGTGCTTCATGTTGTTGTTCAATTCCCTGAGTCCCTGCTCATATTTTTCCATTCTTTTCCCTATATTGTCTTAGCTTATCAGATTTCAGATGTCCCATCTTCAATTCACTAATCCTATCTTCTGTGTCTTGAAATCTAACATTGTAGCTTTCCATTGTTTTTTTTTTTCATCTGTTGTACTATGCCTTTCACTCCCGTAAGTTTTGTGATTTGTTTTTTTCAGACTTTTGATTTCTTCTTTTTGTTCATCCATTGCCTTCTTTATATCCTCGCTCAAGTCAATGATTTGATTTTTGATGAGATTTTCCATGTCTGTGTGAATATCCTGAATTAATTGTTTCAACTCCTGTATCTCATTTGAACTGTTGGTTTGTTCCTTTGACTGGGCCATACCTTCAATTATTCTAGTAAGATTCACTATTTTTTGCTGCCCTCTAGACATTTAATTACCTTAATTAGTTTATTCTGGAGATTGTTTTCACTTTTTCACCTAGGATTTCTTGCTGGATGATTTTGTTGTTTATCTGTTCTTTGACTTTCAGTTCAGATTATTCTAGACCTCTATCATAGGTTTTGCTTAACAGATCAGAATTTTTCAGTTTTAGTTTTCATTTCTTGCCCTGCCTGTAAATTGCCTTTTTTTTTTTTTTTTTCCTTTTCTTAGGAGGGTCTACATAGACATTATGGAATCTAGTCAGGTTTTTCCAGACCAGACTGGCCTCCTCTCAGGAGGAAAGAATGACCCACATCAGTTTTCCCTGAGGGTGAAATCCAGCAGGTTGAAAGACTTTCCTGTGAAGCCTCTAGACTTCGTTTTTCCTATCATGCTTAGTATGTGGCTTTGCCTGCCTGTGCGTCTCACCAGCATAAAGTGATACAGTACTTCAGTAGACTCTCCCTGCTGGGGGTGTGGTTGGGACAAAGGAGAGGTTGTAGTTGGCTTTACTTGCTTGAGTTTTCCAATCCCTGAGGTCTGAATTCCTTGAGAGAGGAATTCCACTTTAGCGGGGCCCCACCCCTCTCCTGGAGAAGAGACAGCCTCCAGGGAATTTCTACCTTTCACCAGACCAGCCTCTCTCTCAGACAAGCTTAATTCCACCCTTGCTTGGGGCAGTTGGAGCCTGAGAAGCCTTGCAGTTGTATCCAAAGAGTAGTCAAGCCATAGAAACACAGCCACACACACACAAAAACCCAGAAAATAAAAAATCCTTTTCAGAGCAGGACTCCCGTACCTCAGGTTTGCCAATCAAGAACTTAAGTTGGTACATTGCTCTATGTATCCTTTGTGCCCCCTCCTTTATGTCAGGCCCAGACTCCTTCAAGTATTTTGTGCTGTCAGATCCAAAAAAAAAGAAAACATTTTTTTTCCTGTCAGCCCTGCCCCCTATACACTGGGGCAAAAACCAGCAACCTCAGCTTTTACTCCAGGTTCAGCTAAGCCAGGGGTCTATATTTAGTAGTCAGAATTTGTTAATTAATTTCTTAATTGGAGCTTGGCTGGGCCTAGCCCCTTGCTGTTAGTAAAGTCTCTTTCCTTTCTCCTCTGGGAAGCAGCTTGTGGGGGAGGGGTGCTGGCCTCCATGGCCTGGGGGACTCACAGTTGTATGTGGTATAGCAGCTGGTCCAGTTTTCCAGACTGGTGTACACTGTGTGTGTCCAGTCACTGATGTGGCCCAACAGCTGTTCTGTACTGTTCATGGCTACTTACTAGCTGCTCTGCGGGACAAACTAAATTCCACACCTCACTAAGCCACCATCTTGGACCCTCCTCTATGTTTAACTTTTTGAACTGCTAGCATAGCCTGTTTTCCAAAGTGGCTGCACCATCTTATATTCCCACCAGTAGTATATGAGGGTTCTGATTTCTTCATATCCTCGATAACACTTGTTATTATCTGAGTTTTAGATGATAGTCTTCTCAGTGGGTGTGAAGTGGCATCTCACAGTCGCTTTTATTTGCTTTTTCCTCTTGGCTAATGATGTTGAACATTTTTTCATGTACTTATTGGCCATTTGTGTATCTTCTTTGGAGAAATGTCTATTCAAGTCCTTTGTCCAATTTTAAATTATATCGTTTGCATTTTTTGCTGTTGAGGTCTAGGAATAGTTTATATATTCTGGATACTAGACCCTTATATGATCTTTCATTCTGTCGGTTGTCTTTTCACTTCTTTGATAGCGTTCTTTGATGCTCAAAAGCTTTTAATTTACTGAAGTCCACTTTATGTATTTTTTTCTTCACTCCATTGCCTTTTATACACACACACACAATTTTTTGCATGGGCAGGTACCAGGAAATGTACCCGGGTCTCCAGCATGGCAGACGAGAATGCTGCCACTGAGCCACCGTGGCCCACCCTCCATTGCCTTTTAAGTCAGAACTTTATAAAGACAAGACAAACTGAACACAAACTAAGACACACAAACCATATACCATTCACATTACAATGAAATAAAACATGAAAAAGCTACAAACAATGTGCAGGTACAACTGTTTGGTTCTTGTATAAACAATCCAGTCTTCCATTCCAGTTATTGGAGAATACTTTCCTCAGAGTGCCTTGTCCAGTGAGTCTGAACGTGAGGAGGTGGGTACATTGGGAAGGAAAGTGGACTGGGCATTTACTAGAAGAAATTTAAGTCTGGGTGTAAGCTGAGGAGGAGCCAGTGGTGTAAAAGAGATTGAAAACCCAGGAGAAAGAATGACCGAAGGAGTAAGAACCAACAGAAGCATTGTGTATCTGAAAGGCCACTAGAATATTTCTTTTCCTATGTGTGGCAAAGAGATCGCACAAGATTGCATGGCTAGAGAGTAGCAAAGACAAGATTAAACTCAAGGTACTTTGTTTCAGAATTTACACTCTTAACCACTATGCTACTCTGCCACTTGAAGCAGTTCGGGCCCTAGATCAATGTGGTCTTCTACTACTACCCATCAGGCATGATTCTATTCCTTTTTCCAGTAACACTACTATTTTGAAAACTACAGTTTTAGAGTAAGTCTTGAAATCTGGTACAGCAAGAATCAAATTGTCAAGTTCTATGTACAGGCCTGTCGTGATATCAATTGGACTTTCACAGAAAATTTGGAGAGATCTCACATTTTCACAATATTGAGTTTTCCTATCTGTGAACATGGAATATGTCTCCTCTTATTTAATATTGTAACATCTCCATCAAGCACACATGGATGTTTTATTATATTTATTTCTAGGTACCTCATATATTTTTTATTGTTATTATACAATTGATGTTTTTATAAACTGTTTATTTTCCAAGTTTGTTATAATTATTTAGAAATGAAATTGATTTTTCTATATTGAATATATATCTAGCAACATTGCTATAATTGGTTCTAATAAACTGATTGTAGATTCGCTTAGGATTTCTGTACACACACATAATCTATGACAACTGACAGCTTTATTTTTTCCTACCTGAATCTCTAACTCACTCATGAACACATATTTCCTACCCTCTTCCCCCATGTGTCTGTCAGTATATAGATTACAAAGTCAAATTAGGCTAATCTAACTGTGGTTTCATTGCATTTGGAGGGCTCCCTGCAAACTCCAAGCTGATTCTCCTTGGCGGGAAGGTTCTGCTGTAGTTGTGCTGCAGTGGACAGGACCCTGCCTACTCAGGCTGTCCCTACATAGAATCAGCTTGGGCCTCTTCTCTGCTACCTGTGCCTCAAGGTCTTGCCAACTCTATGGTAAACTGTTCCCTAAATACTTCGTGAGGTTTTCTTCCTTTGCTCCTGCTGTCTCCCTACCTGGAATGACTCCCATTGCATCTCCACCAGTTGAAATTCCATCCACTTTTCCTTTGTTCCTCATAAATAAAATTTTCTCCCTAAAGATTTATTAAAATCCCTTTCTATATACATAAATCTGGATGTGATTGCTAAAAAAGCATGGCATAACAGAAAGGGATTAGAATTAAAGAGAACTGAGTTCAATTCCTGGTTCTAACCCACACTAGTTGTGTCACCTGGATAAGTTATATGGCTCAGTTTCCTTATCTTTAGAATCAGAACACTGATGCTTACTCCAGAGAGTTCTTTTGCTGACTGATTTTATAACACAAAGTACTTGGCATTAGGTAAGTGTTCAGCAAGTGTTGGCTCTCTTCTCCCTAGTCTTTGCACCACCACCACACCTTACACCCTTCTTGAGGCATTTGCCCACACTGCTTTGCATTGTGAATCAGCATGTCCTGGTATGATTCTTGCTCCATGCCTCAGTATTCTCATTTCTGACGGGAAAGGAGTATGTGATTTGGATCCAGAAAAACTGGTTTGCATCATGGTACTTGGTTACCAGCTGTGTGACCTAGGTTTACTCCTCTGGAAATGGGAACTTTTGTGAGGTTTAAATTAGATGAAGTATCTAAGGGCCTTGCTAATTGCTTGGCACACAGTATTTGGACTATACACACTTGTTGACCAGATGGGGGAAAAAAACTCACATTCAAATGTGTACTTTCTTACAGGAGTGGTGCTGGACAAGGTGTCACATCAGCCACCATCTCATCTGGGTCATCACAATATCCTCGGTAATGCAGTGATATCTGTGGTGGGATCTGGAGAGTCTCCTAAGCCCTGGTCATCCCTGGCAGCTGTAGAAAGTCAAGCAGTGTGCAGAGCATGGTCAGTCTCTTTGGATGTCAAGTTATCTTCCCTGTAATAAATCCTGCCAGTCACTCTCTAAATGTGCTTGTTTCACTCAGTATACAGCACATTGCTGAAATATCTCAGTTTGGGCCTCTGTCCACAACCATGCCTCCAACTAGCACTGCTAGCATTTTCAAAGAAGGATGAGGAGATTTTTCTTTGGGGCCAAAGAAAGGCTGGTCTTGCAGAATGAAATGGAGAGTTTGTTGTCAGGAAATGGTAATGTTCTATTTTGCCTTTCATTGACAGCTGCTGTTATTGAGTGACTTTCTCAAGCCAAATGAAGAGAAAACTCTCAGAAAGATTGACATGTGTCTCCTAGAGATTGGGGGCCACAAGGTTTCCACCTAAAAATAAAAAATGAAAGAAAGTGGCTGGAGGGAAGCAGGATGCAGAACTAAATTGTGAAGGGACTAGATCTCCAGGGTGGCCAAAAACAAGACAGAATTTGACAGAATTATGAGACTAATAAACCCACAATTATAGTTGGAGATTTTAACCCACCATGCTTAGGAACTGACAGATTAAACAGAGATAAAATTGTTAAGGGATGGAAATTCTGAACAACGTATTTAAAAGTTTCAACTAATGAAGAAGCAGGCAACCTTTTCTGTAAAGGTCCAGTTAGAAAATAAATTAGTCTTTGTGCACAATATGGTCTCTTTTACAACTGTTCCACTTTACTACTGTAGCAGAAAAACAGGCACAGACAATATGTAAATGAATAAGCACAATTATATTCCAAATAAACTTTACAAAAATAGGCTGCAGGCCCATTTTACCCCAAGACTATAATTTCCTGATCCCTGACCTAATGGACAGACAATCCTGCACCCAACAAATGGAAAATATGCATTTTTATCAAATACCCATTGACCGTTGGCCGGTTTGAAAGGATGTATGTCCCCTAGAAAAGCCACGTTTTAATCTAAATCCCATTTCATAAAGGCAGAATGATCTCTATTCAATACTGTGTGTTTGAAAACTGTAATCAGATCATCTCCCTGGATGATGTGATTTAGTCAAGAGTGTTTGTTAAACTGGATTAGGTGATGACATGTCTCTGCCCATTTGGGTGGGTCTTGATTAGTTTCTGAAGTCCTATAAAAGAGGAAACATTTTGGAGAATGAGCAATTCAGAGAGAGCAGAGCAGAACAACATAGACACAAGAAGTAAAGTTCACCAGCCAGTGACCTTTGGAGAAGAAGGAAAATGCCTCCTGGGAAGCTTCATGAAACAGGAAGCCAGGAGAATAAGCTAGCAGATGATGCCGTGTCCGCCATGTGCCCTTCCAGATGAGAGAGGAACCCTGACTGTGTTCACCATGTGCCTTTCCAGATGAGAGAGAAACTCTATGTTTGCCATGTGCCTTCTCCCTTGAGAGAGAAACCCTGAACTTCATTGGCCTTCTTGAACCAAGGTATCTTTCCCTGGATGCCTTAGATTGGACATTTCTATAGCCTATTGTAATTGGAACATTTGTTTTGGCCTTAGACTGTAAACTAGCAGCTTATTAAATTCCCCTCTTTAAAAGCCATTCTGTTTCTGGTATATTGCATTCCGGCAGCTAGCAGACTAGAATAACCATTTATAAAAATTGACCATGAAACAAGAACAAAGAAAGCTTCATCAAATTTCAGAAACTTAATAGCCTAAAGCCATTTCTTAATGTCAGTGTAATTAAATTAGAAATCAAGAATAAAGGAGTACAATATAGATTTTGAAATGCACTCCTAAACAAAATTGTCGTACTATTGTTTGTTGCAGCATCATTTTTAGTAAAAAGAGTTGGGTAAACTTAAGTTCCCATGAACAGAAGAATAGATTTAAAAAGAAAATGGTGATATTGTCATACAATGGACTACTATATTACTGGTAAAATGACTAGTATAAATGTAAAAGATCAAGAAAATAATGAGAGAGAAAAGCAAGTTGTACAATATAATATTTATATAAAATTTTAAAGTATGCAGATATCATTTATAGATATTGTTTATGGATAGTATGGAAGAGGAAGTTAAAATGGGACCTTCCCTATTGAACTGTTTAACTTCAGCCCCCAAGCTGAGAACACCCATGCATGCTAAAGATGTTATATGTATGGCAAGTAGTTTTTCCAAGTCGGTGGACTTGCCTTAATGCTTTTTTATGGTACATTCTGAGAAATATGTAATTTTTTTATGTTCAATTTATCAATTCTTGATTGAGAAACTTCCCTATCCAGAACTCATAAAGTTATTTTCCTATATTTTATTTTTAACTTTAATCCTTATTTATTTTTTACATTTAGGTCTTTCATCAACCTGGAATTGATTTCCATTTTTATGAGACCATGGTGCTTTGAATTTATTAAATATAAATATAAATATATATATATATCCCACATGATTCTGATTCCTTTTCATAGCCACCTTTTGTTGCTTCATTTCTTTGTTTTTATGTAATTTCATGTTATTTTTTTTTGTATGCTGTATGATGGGGGTCACATTTCATTCTTTCTTCTATATGAGCATCCCATTATTGCAGCACCATTTGTTGAAACTTTTTGTTTGTTTGTTTGTTTTGGGAAGTGCATGGGCTGGGACTTGAACCCGGGTCTCCCACAAGACAGGCGAGAATTCTACCACTGAACTCCCTTGCACCCTTCTTTGCTATATTTTAAAAATTAGTTATTACTCTCTTTGATGAATTTATTATAAAGCCTTAAGTTTCTGTAAAATTTCACCTAGAATCTTTTTCAATTATTGATTTGGTTGGCTGTCTCATCAGTAGATTTTGTATTTTTACTTATAGTCTAATTTTGAATGAGGGTGTTTTTGCTTTTGTTTTTGTTTGTCTCCCCTTCTGTGCTTACCTTTCCCTGTCTAGCAATTTTGCATTTTTCTTCCATTTGTCACTCTGGACCCCTAGTCCAGAACCAGGACCTTTGATGGAATTTTGAAGCTATTTCATAATGAGTTTTGGAATATCACAGATCTACCACTAGTGGTTCAGTCATTGGAGTTGGGATGGTCCAGGTCTCCCCTCCTTTCTAAGCTCACTATTTCCTAGAAAGCCTTAGTTCCAGGTTAGGGAATTGACAAAAATTTTTTTAATTCTTCTTTCATAAGTAGGGGTGATGGCCTTGGCTTTAAATACTGAGCCTGGCTCTGGTTTCTTGCATGGAACAACTTTATTCCTAGTTTTTGCCTAGGAGCCGTTTACACGCTTTGTATTGCAATTCTATTTCTGGTCTACTGAGATGCACATATAGATACTGATCTCAGCTATGTCTTTTTTTCCTTTTATCTATCAGTGTTATATGTTGGAGAAAAGGGAAACTTTAATGCATGAATTTCATGAACCCATGGAGCCAATCTTGTTTGCTTCATTCTTGGACTATTCTTCCCTATTCCCACATTCTCTTTCTTTTCTTTCTAGACTTTTGATAGATATGAAAAATTCTTTTGTCCTTTTAGCTTTGCTTTCCTTCTTATGATCTTGTTGTCTCTTGCACCATGTTATCTTGCTCACTATTGTGTTCCTAATGCATAGCATCATGCTTAGATCATAACTAGAACATAACTCTGTATCTTGGGTTATACCACATATTTGGAAAGTGAATTAATCAACAACAGATTGGACTTTTACTATAAATGAGGTGCTGTGCTAGGCTTTGAGAATTCAGAGTAGAGTCAGCCACTGTCTCTACCATTGTAAATTTACAACACACTGGGAGAGGGGTCAGGTATATCGGTAAGCATCTGCAAGAGTTAAGGGAGCTATGGCAGAAGATGGTACTGGAAAGAGGGGAGGTATAAAGGAGGAAGGATCATTTCTTCTCTTGAGGAGATGGGGAAATTACCAAAGTCATTCTGTAGGAAAGGATGCTTGGGCTGAGTCTTCACAGGTAAGCAGTTATTCACCAGAGAGATAAAGTAAACTGAGCCACCAGTTGAATTCAGGTGCTTTTACATTTTCTTGTTATATTTAACATGATGATAATTTAATATTCACATAGGTGAAAATTTGTTTAATGTTCATCTCTCTTACCATATACTACACAAGTTTAGGACTATGATCTGGTTTCACTGCTGAACCCCCAGTGCTTAGTTTTAAGTAGCTGTGTAACACGTATCTTTGAATCAATGAATGAGAACCTTCTAAGGCAGAAAAAGAAGTGAGCAGAAGCAGAGAGGGGCGTGAAAAAGCTTGGGAGGTTTGGAGAATGGCAAGCTGACTGCAATGACTATAGCAGCATGAGATTGAGGTAACTGCCACCTCCTCATCAGGAACCATATAACGCAGAGGGCTATCAGCAACCAACCCTCCATGTGGGGTTTGAGGTATATCCAATTTATGCCTAAATTGTCTTTAGAGCAAATCATGCAGAGTAGGCTCTATCATCATTTTAAAAGCTAGTACATTTCTCAGTGTATGAGGAGGTTTTATCACCAAATATTATTTTTAAAATCTGATTTGCTGTGAGCTTGATTAGTAATATTCTCTTGCTAATTTAACAAATGTGAAATGGAAATCTACTGTGTACCAGGGTTTAGTTGAGGCACTGTGGGAAGCACTAGCAGCATAGAACTGGAACTGCTCCTGTCCTGAAAGGACCCCATCCCCAGTAGGGGGAATATCAGTAAAAAATAATAATAATAATTACTTGCATCAAAATATTATTTCTCAATATGGCCATGCTTCTATTACTAGCTACCAGTTTTCAGGAAGACAGAGGATGCAAGAGCATGTTAATGTGCACCACAGGGAGTCCAACAGCAAAATCTAGACTGCAGAAGACTTATAGAATGAACAATAAATTTTCTTCAATAAATTTCAAGAAACAAAAATGGATGGGATGGAACCTGTCAGTTAAATGATATTTATAAGCCACATCAATTGTATCAAGAACTACGTGTTGGCGTTATTTGGATTCCTGATTCAAACAAACAAAGTGTAAAATAAAGTAAATATTTATGAGACAGAACTATGAACACAGACAGTATATTTGATAATGGAGAAATTATTGCTAAATTTTTAAGTATGATATGATTAGAGTCCTCTTTAAAAACATATATAATATGTATATGTGAAATAGTATGAAATAGTGTATTTTGGATTTGCTTAAAAATAACATAGGGTAGGGAAAAGTAGATGATAAAAATGAAACAAGATTGACAACAAACTGGTAATTGCTAAATCTGGTTGATGGGTACATAGGGATACATTTCATTACTGTGTTTATATTTTCAGATGTTTGAACTTTCCGATTATAAAAAGTTACAAAAAGACAATTACAACATACCTTGTGATGGTGGTAAGAATTGGGTACTATGTGAACACACAGAATGGGCATGTGACTCAGACTGGAGGGACTGCAAGGCTTCCTGAGAGAGATATGTCCAAGCATTGCCATACCCAGTTCTCATGGACCCCAGATTCCTTCCTCAAGGGGTTAGGCAACAGTTAATCTCTCACCCTCAGAGGTGGAGAGCTGCAATGTTTTACATGGCTCAAGTGGGCACATGTAGCCACAGCCTACTTGGTCCTGCCTCTAGCTCTCTTTCTTCCTTAGACCTAAGATTATAATATTAGGCCAGAGTATGCTTCCCCCAAAGGCTTTGAGGCAAAAAACACCTGTGTTCTAGTTTGTTAGCTGCTGGAATATGATATGCCAGAAACAAAGTGGATTTTAAGAGGGGGAAGTTACAAGTTTATAGTTCTAAGTCCATGAAAATGTCCCATTTAAAGCAAGTCTATAAAAATGTCCAAATTAAGGAACTAGCACGAGGTTACCTTCACTCAAAAAAGGCTAATGAAGTTCAGGATTTCTCTCTCAACTGGAAAGGCACATGGCGAACATGGCGACATCTGCTAGCTTTCTCTCCAGCCTTCTTGAATCATGAAATTCCCCAGGGGTGTTTTCCTTCTTCCTCTCCAAAGGTCTCTGGCTAGTGTGGCCTCTCCTGTTTCTCATAGCTCTCTGGAGACTCCAAAATGCTTCTTCTTTTAAAGGATTCCAGTAAACTAATCAAGACCCACCTAGAATGGGTAGAGTCACATCTCTCTCTAATCAAAGGTTAATACCCACAATTGGGTGTGTCACATCTCCATGGAGATAATCTAATCAAATTACCAACCTACAGTACTGGATAGGGATTAAAAGAAACCGCTGCCTCCACAAGATGGATCAGGATTAAAACACGGCTTTTCTAGCACACTTAATCCTTTCAAACCAGCACAACCTGGGAAGTCTTTCTTTGTTGGAAATGGAAATTCCCAGACCAACTTTTTTTTAATGGGGACTCCACAAGCCAGCTAATATACATTAGCAATATTAAAATTACAGACCCCAAATTCACATATGGTTCTCAGAATTCATTCAGTCCAACTCTTTCATTTTAAGGATGGCAAAATTGAGACTTAGAGGCTAATAGCAATTTGTCCGAGGGCTTTCACCTTCCTAGGAGTGAGAATGTCAAAATGCCAGGGTTTTTTTTGTTTGTTTCTTTATCTTTTGCATTTTCATCCATAAGCTCTGAGACAGACAACAAAAAAAGAAAAGCTTCCTGATTTCACAATATGCATTCGCATATCCAAGGTTCTGAGAACAGCTGCCATTCTACTTCACAGAAAACTTCTTAAGCTAATTTGGAAGCACCACTCCCACCACCTTTGCTGAATGCTTATTGTTCCTGAGAATTTGTGCACACTGGAGCACACTTTAGGGATCCCTGCTCCGTACCTTGCTAATTTCCCATTCCTCCATGTGTCTTGAAGCCCACTGCTAGAGCTCTTATCTCTTTGCATCCTATTTCATACAACTCATGTCTGATTAAGTCCTTCAGATCTTTGTGAAGGTCTCCAGCAGGGAATGAGATATTTTGTTAGCAAGGAATGCATTCTAAGACATGCTTTAAAGGTGGTATAGGGTGCTGATAAAAATCTGCACTGTGGACCAGGACCCAGACTCCTTGGGCTTGAATCTTAGCTTCATCCGTTACCAGCTCAGACAAATTATTTAACCTCTTTGTACCTCAGTCTTCCTCATTTGTAAATGGGGGGCGGGAGGGGAGTTGTAAAAGGAGTTTGATAATGGTACTTACAGGATTTTTGTAAGAAATTCATAAATTAATTTTTCGAAAGCAAATGTTACTCCAGCTCAGGTCCGGGAAGAAGTCGCCTATTGCTCCCTCTCTCTGTGCTAGGGGGCTTCATCCTCACCCCCACCTATTGAAACCAGAGAATACCTAGTTACTTTTTCTCAAAAGTGTATTTATCACAACATTTTGGTTCTTTTCATTGTGAATGTGGTACAGAGGTGGTCAGTACAGCAATAAGTGGTCAGAGTTGCTTCAAGCTGTAATCAGAGGTTTCAAGCTTTAATGGCAACTCATATTTGTAGAAGTTTTTTTTCTGGCTTTTCTCTCAAGTGATATAATCTCTGTTTTACTTACAGTAATTTTATTATTAATTACAAAAACTGTTCTTTTTTTCTTCCTAGGGGGTAATTACTAATTTGGAGGGCCTTTAATTGATTTTATTAGGTCTTGAGATCTTGAATTTTCTTACGTTTCTTTCCATACACACATACAATTAATATGGTTAATAAGTTAGTGCTCCTTCAGTCAGAATTTACTTTTGCCATACCTAAAGCATTTCCTATTAACTTAATGAAATTCACTAAATATATTATTTTGTTGCTTCTTTCCCCAAATCTAATTTTTTAAAAAATATTTTTGAAAAATACCCACACATGCAGTCCAAACATATTATACAATCAGTGGCTCACAATATCATCACATAGTTGTGTATTTTTCACCATGATCATTTTTAGGACATTTGCTTCACTCCAGAGAAAGAAATAAAAAAAAAAAAAGAAGAAGAACTCATACATCTCATATCACTTATTCTTCCTTCTTATTGACACAGTATTTCAACCTACCAAATTTTCTTTGTAAAGGAATTTTTACAGTCATATGCTGTACCAGTTTGAAAGGATTATGTACCCCAAAAAAGCCATGTTTTAATCCTGATCCATTTTGTAGAGGCAGCCATTTCTTTTAATCCCTATCAAGCACTGTAGACTGGAAACTTGATTATATTATCTCCATGGAGATGTGACACACCCAATTGTGGGTATTAACCTTTGATTAGAGGGAGCTGTGGCTCCACCCATTCCAGGTGGATCTTAATTAGTTTACTGGAACCCTTTAAAAGAGCAAACATTTTGGAGAAAGCTTGAGAGCCAGTAGAACCACAGGAATCCATGCAGCCAGAGACCTTTGGAGATGAAGAAGGAAAATGCCCCTGGGAGTGTGTCATAGTTAGGGACAGGTGTCAACTTGGCCAAGTTGTGGTACCTGTTTATCTGATTGGGCAAGTGCTGGCCTGTCTGTTGCAATGAGGACACTTCATAGGATTAGGTCATGATCACATCAGCTACATCCACAGCTGATTCCATTTGTAATCAGCCAAAGGGGAGTGTCTTCTGCAATTAGTGATGCTAAATCTAATCATGGGAAGACTTTTAAGGAGGACTCAGAAGAGACAGGTCCCATTCCTGCTTTGGCTGGTGAGCCTCTCCTGTGGAGTTCATCCAGGCCATCCATTGGAGTCATCGGCTTCACAGCCTCCCCTGTGGATTTTGGACTCTGTGTTCCTACGGTCACGTGAGACACTTTCATAAATTTTATATTTGCAAGTGTTCCCTGTTGATTCTGTTTCTCTAGAGAACCCTAACTAATACAGAGAGCTTCATGAAACTAGAAGTTGGGAGAGAAAGCTAGCAGATGTCACCATGTGCCCTTCCAGCTGAGAGAGCAACCCTGAATGTCATGGGCCTTCTTGAACCAAGGTATCTTTCCCTGGATGCCTTAGATTGGACATTTCTATAGACTTGCTTTAATTTGGACATTTCCTTGCCCTTAGAACTGTAAACTAGCCACTTAATAAATTCCCCTCTTAAAAGCTGTTTCATTTCTAGTATATTGCATTCCAGCAGCTTGCAAACTAGAACAAAAGCACATATGAAAATGTTGTTTTGTGGTTTCTGAACCTCAAAACAGGAAAGATCCTTTGATGCTACTAATCAGACTCTTTACTCCCTGTTCCTATTTGAACTGCTGCTCTCTCTGGGATGCTGGGTTGTAAAGATCACAAGCTGAGTGTAACAGACAATGAGGTCATTGGAAAGACCACAGGCTTCAAAGCCAAGAGACCATGTTTGAGTTCCGATGCTACTGCTTACCAGTTGTAGAACCCTGAGCAAGTTAAATTTAAGTTAATTTAATATCTCCCAGCCCTATGCTTCATATCTATAACATGGGCAATAAAAATACATTTATTACAGGACTGTTATGAGACTTAGAAATGAGAAATGCAGAACATGTGGCATATAATAGAAACCACAATTGTGATTACCATATACTGCACCCCCCCACCCCCCAAATCATCAGCTCTATGTAAAGGTTGCAGAAACTTTTGTCAACTTCTAACACCTTCTGAAATCAACTATAAACTTTGCAGCAACCCAATTCCACAAATCAATCAATCTAATTCTGACCTTAACTACCCTGAATTCAGCCAGACCCCAGGGTAAGAGCATCCTCTTCAAGCTGGCCATCTGACAGCTGAAGAACATGTTTACCCTAGCTGAGCTGAGCAATCTACTCTTTACACTTAGATCCCAGGACATGAACCAGAATTTCTCAGCTCCGCCTACCAGAACAAGATAACAGAATGGCATCAAGAACACCCTGTTGCCCAGTGAATCACTGACTCCCTCCACAAAAGACAAAAGTTTGACATTACTGAAAATCAGCTGAGAAAATAGTCATGAAGACCCTTCATGAAAGAGCTTGCACAACAATATATAATCTAATCACTAAAGCTGGAACAACAAGGCATGCTTGAGACAACACAGGATTGGAAGATTGTTTATACCCTTTTCACAAAGATCCAATGTCACTGTTGACCAGACAAGAATGAATCATGTGGATATTACTTAATTTTTTACCCCTACTTCCTTCACTTTACCTATAAAAACCTAACTCACATCCCCACTTGGAATCGGTTTGGGAAAGATTCCTTCAGTTCTTTCCAAAGTACAGTTGCCATCAATCACCTTCACACCGAGAGACATGTTTTCCCTTTGCAGGGCTGGTCGGCCGGGCCTTTCCATGGAAGATGCTGGGCTTGCAGTAACACCTCCAGTCAGCAGTCACAAGCTCAGCCCCAGGCCACCTGCACTTCTGACCAACTGGCTACAAAATGAGGGCTCCCACCACCTCCTTGGGGTTAATAGTTTGTAAAACGACTCACAGAACTCACTGAACATGTTATACTTAAGATTATGGTTTTATTACAGTGAAAGGATATATATCAGAAGCCCAAAGAAGAAATGCATAAACCGAGGTCTGGGAGGGTCCCAAACACAAGCTCCTGTGTCCTCTCCATGTGGAGTCAGAATGCATCACCCTCCTAGCATAGCAATGTCATTATCAATCATGGAAACTCAAAGGAAACTCAGAGGTCCAGACTTCATATGAGTTTCCATGATATAGGCAGGATTCTTGGAATCAATGCCCATATAATCAAGCTTAACCTGAGGTCCAGTGGATATAATGTGATTTCAAGCCCCATTCTGCTAATCACATGGCTTGTCTTTCCGGTATGGCCAGCCCCATCCTGAGATTGCAGGTGTAGCAAGTTTTTCATTATGCTACACTCTGCTTGAACTTTCAGGGATGAGAAACCTCTTAAATGAAAGACACTTTAAATGCCTCATATAGCTCCAAGCATCAGGGTGTGGTAAAGATGCCTGTACAATTATTTAGAAAAATTCTATTCTTATTTGAACTTACTTAATGGGCTGGGTCAGATTTTGCCATCACTGTATCCTCTTTGCTGTGATAGGCAAAGAAGAAATATGATGGTTGGCACCTGGGCTCCATTGTCCAAAGGAACCCCTATTTTATCAGCCATTTCTTCCTCTGCTAATTCCCTGCAGCAGAAGCTTTTCAGTGTAGATGTTTTTCAAATGAAACAGTAGCACATGGCTTGAGTAAATGTAATTAGTGCATTTTTAAGGAAATATAATGAGCTACACAGTATACAAGTACTTTGTATCTTAGAAAAACATTGTAGAATACATGCTCCTCGATTTCTCCCCTAATTGGGAGAAAACAAACAAAGAAGCAGATGGGGATTATGATAATTAACTGGTTGAAGCATTTTTAAAAAATATAAAAACAAGGAGTATGGTCACACTTTCTGGTTTTATGTTCAGTCCTAAACCTTTGAAACTCCTTTTCTCAGGTACAAATATCTATAAAGAAACATGCTCATCAGCTGAGCTCAAGCAGGCACAATACGGTAGAGCCCCACAGTCATAGTCCATGCCTTTCCCCGGCCTCTGGGAGAGAGGGAGCAGGAAAGTGGGCTCTGCACCATCTGGGAGAAAGCGGGTACAGGCCCTTTCTGGGGTCTGTGACACCCCAAAACACCCAGGTGCTCCAGATGGGAGGCAACTTAAAGGAGCACATTTGAGAGCTTTGTGACCTTGGCAAGTCATCTTACTTCTTGGGCCATAGGTTCCCACTTGTAATTGGGATTAAAGAATTTCTCAAGATCTTTTTGGCTCTGAGTTAATATGAAGTTAACTTTGCTTGACTTGGGAAGGCCATCAGAGGCATAACCACCAAGAGCTTTATATATGTTATCTCATTATTTTCCCTCCCAGCAGCTTGGGCTCATTTTCCACAGTCTCCTCCTGAAGATATGAAGGTTCCATCTTAACTGGTTAACTTAGACAACTATTTAAGTGGTTGAATCTGGCTTTTGACCCACATTTGTCTGAGTCACTAAGTTATGCTTTGTTCACTTAAGGACTTGATGTTTCCTTGGGTTCCAAAGGTTACAAAAATGGAAATGCTGGCAGCTGTCATTAATTCTGTCATTTATCAGATATTTATTAGGCATCTACAGTGGCCAGACCCTATGCGGTGTGAACACAATGGGAACCCTCATGAGACTAACAGTCTTGTGAGACTTGAAGATGCAGTTGTTACTATCCTTCCTTGAGGCTCAACAACAACAATAAAACATTTTCATCTTCCTTAATTTTATGCTGATCTTTACAATTTCCAGGCTCTTCAGTTGCCTTATCTTATTTTAATCTTCATAATAAGCAAGAGATGAAATAGTGAAGATACTATTATCCCCATTCTCCAGATAAGGAAATTGAGGTTTGAAAAAGTCAGGTAGCAGAACTTGAATCTTACCAGGCTGCATCTAGTGCTCTTATGTTACAAAAGGCTGCCTTATACATTCAGTAGGAAAACATAATTCTCATTGAATTTAGCCAATGACTCTTTGTTTATTTGTTTTTCTGTCTGGTGCTAGGCAGCTTTGATGGCAATTTTTTTTTCATTTTCCTCCTGCTTTTGTTAACACCGTTAGATTCTCCTGAGACATTCCTCGGGCTCAGGCACACTCTGGCTGTTTCCAGGCTGTAGACACCTGTTTGGTGGTCATAACTCAGGCAGTGGTTAACCTCTGCTCTAGTTTGCAAACTGCTGGAATGCAGTATACCAGAAACCAAATGGCTTTTAAAAGGGGAAATTTATTAAGTTGCAAGTTTACAGTTCTAAGGCCATGAAAATGTCCAAATTAAGGCACCAACAAGAGGTCACCTTTACTCAAGAAAGGCTGATGAAGTTCAGGGTTTCTCTCTCAGCTGGAAGGGCACATGGCAAAGTCTGCTAGCTTTCTCCTCTGGTTTGTTTGATGAAACTTCCCATGGGGCTCCTTCCTCCTCCCCCATCTCCAAAGGTCTTTGGCTGTGTTGGCTCTAAAGCTTTTCCCCAAATGGTTCCCTATTAAAGGACTCCATTAAGCAACCCCCTCCTTGAACTGGTGGAAACACAGCTCCATGGAAACTATCTAATGAAAAGTTACCACCCACAATTTTGTGGGTCACATCCCCATGGAAACAGTAAAACAGATACCACCTAGCAATACTGAATGAGGATTCAAGAACTTGGCTTTCCTGGGTGTGCTGGTTTGAAATGATGTATGTACCCTAGAAAAGCCATGTTTTAATCCTAATCCCATTTTATAAAGGTAACCATTTCTTCTAATCCCTATTCAGTATTGTATGTTTGAAACTGTAATTAGATCATCTCCTTGGAGATGTGATTCAATCAAGAGTGATTGTTAAACTAGATTAGGTGGAGGCATGTCTCCACTCATTTGGGTGGGTCTTGATTAGTTTATTGGAATCCTATAAAAGAGGAAACATTTTGGAGAAGAAGAGAGCAGAGAATGCCTCAGCACCATGAAGCAGAGAGTTTACCAGCCAGTGACCTGTGGAGATGAAGAGGGAAAATGCCTCCCAGGAAGCTTCATGAAACAGGAAGCCAGGAGAGAAAGCTAGCAGATGACACTGTGTTTGCCATGTGCCCTTCCAGCTGAAAGAGAAGCCCTGTGTTTGCCATGTGTCTTCTCACTCGAGAGAGAAACCCTGAACGTCATCAGCCTTCTTCAACCAAGGTATCCTTCTCTGGATGATTTGATTGGACATTTCTACAGACTTGTTTTAATTGGGACATTTTCTCAGCCTTAGAACTGTAAACTAGCAACTTATTAAATTCCCCTTTTAAAAAGCCATTCTGTTTCTTGTATATTGCATTCTGGCAGCTAGCAAACTAGAACACTGGAGTACACAACAAATTTAAACCGGCATAAAAACCTCTCAGCAAGGACATGCTGTTTTGGACAGGACAGACTCAACCTGTGTCTAAGCACATGGTGTCCAAAATGGTCCCAGATTGTTAAGACCATAATTTCAGGACCCCTCATTCAACCCACCACCCTTCCTTCTCCTGGGCTGGGCACCTTGTTTAAAGAGAAGCACAAATGAACAGACACACATCCAGAGCCTCTGTCACTGAGATGCAGCAGAGGGATCTGGGGAGCTTCTGCTTGGAGAAGAGGACATATGCATGGATAAAGGAGGAGGGATAAAAATAAATCTTGATTTAATATTCATTATATGTCAGGCACTGTACTAAGAACTGGAAAGAGAATAGCATCCCTGTCCTCATGGAACATATACTAAATAATAATGGCTAATATTTTTTGAGGGCTTGTCTTGGCCAGATACTCTAAGAGGGGCTTATGTGAAGAATCTCACTTTATCCTTAAACAAACAAACAAAAAACCCAAGCAGCAGCCATTATTACAATCTTTGATCTGCGAGAGAAAACTGAGGGGCATGAGGCTAAGCCACTTGCTCAAGTGGGTGACAGCTGGAATCTGACCCTGGGCTGTTTGGCTGCAGCACCTGTGTGCGTAACCACTAGGCATGACCTCCTTTTTTGGAGTCTCAGGAAGCAGTGATAGTGTGTAAAGTGCATCCACATGCACTGCCCTATTCGATCCTCACAACAGCTATTGCCAACATTTTACAAATGAAGATTCCCTGACTCGGGAAGATGAAGGGATTGCCCGGCAGGTTACTGACCCTTGAGCTCTCCACAGTACGGTGGCTCAGGACCTCCTTTGAGCTATAGTTTAAAAAAGTGCTTTGCAGTGAACACCTAAGACTTATAATCATCAAGAATTGGCATTAAAGCAATGCCTCCTCTACATTTTATGCAGCTGTCTCTCAGCTGTGAGAGCAGCCTGTATTTAGGAGACAGCATCAGTGTACTTTTGTGATCACATCATTTGGGGAGCAAGGTATTTTTTCACTTTCTTTATTAACGATTTAATACCTGTGATTTATGCTGTGTGGAGAACTCAGCAGCAGTTTCTAGTACCATCAAAAACCATCCAAGGCTGTACAGCCAGGAGGCACTCTCCGACTCACTATGGGAATGTCAGAGACAGCACATGTATTTTCTTCTCAATTATACACTTGATTTACTTAGGGCAGGTTGCCCTCCCTTAAAAACACCATCAACTAAATATAGAGACTCATTTTTGTTTTTCTTTTCAGGAGTTTGGTAATTAATCCTACTAGTGGGAGGGATCCAGAATTCATTGACTGCTAGAGCTGGAGGAGGTGAGAGGCCAATTGGACCAACTCCCTTGCTGTACAAGGAAAGGAAAATGGGGAAATGGATGAACTGGAAGGTGCATGATTGCTCAGCCAGTGAATAAGCATCATTTCCTGGCTTTCTTGCCACTACCTATGCCCTTCTCAGCCCATCTCGTCCAACTCCTTTTTTAAATAGATAACAAAACAGACCCCAGAAATGCCTGCACCTATGCCAAGGCCAACAAGTGGGCAGCACAAGTGGACTGGAAGCCAGGCCTTCCAGTCTCCAGTGTCAGCAGCTGTCTATTAGGCGGGGGAGGGAGGTCAGGCTTTCCCAGCTTCCCCCTACTTTAAGGCTGTTGAGCGAACATGCACGGTCCTCACACAGCTGTAGGAAATGCATATGGGAGAGGATGAGAGAGAGAGAGAGAGGGCTTATAATTTTCATAATAGTTGGTTCAGAGTTCCTCCCAGGGAGGGAGCCACATTTTGCAGAAAAACATAGCTGTCTAGGAGAGCTGAGACCCTGTGGGACGTGAGTATCTGCTGGTGCTAGAGAAGGAAAAGGAACCATCTAAAGAAGAAAGAAGGGAACTTCTGGAGCTCCAAGGGGGATGCCTGGAGGATGTCTTGGTTTGGGTTCCTACAAAACCAAGGATTTAATAATGTCTCTCCAAAATTCATGTCTACCTGGAACCTGTGATTGTGACCTTATTTGTAAATAGGGTCTTTGCAAATGTAATCAAGTTAAAATGAGGTCATAAAGGACTAAGGTGGGCATGAAATCCAACATGACTTGTGTCCTTACAAGAAAAGGGACATTTAGACAGAGACACAGAAACACAGGAAAGAAGGCTACGTGAAGACAGAGGCTAAGGAACACCAGGCAATTGCTGGCAACCACCATAAGCTATAAAGAGGCAAAGAAGGATCCTCCCCTAGAGCCTTTAGAGACAACACAGCCCTGATGACACATGGGGCACTTCATCCTCTTGTTACTCTAAAGCCTGCCTCACATAGTCCCTGCTGATTTACTCTGCTCTGAGTGCAACTCCCCTTAGGCCCTGCATGGCGTGCAATATCCTCCACCCCCAGGTGGGGGTGTATCTGACTATGTGACCATTAAACTGCTGTCAACTTTACCTGCCCAGTGTTGGGGTCTTTGGGCATCTGATGCTATTTAGGGCTGGAGATCCCTCCTCCACCAGTGGGGTGAATAGGAGGCGGCTGGAATAGGGACTCTCATAGTCTATTATAGGAGATGGGAGAAAGATCGGAACTTGGAGACGGTAGAAGCCTGCACCCTCTGTGATGTGATGCCTGCCTCTAACCTCTCTTAAGCTCACAAAATGCTTGGCCTGAATATATTTTCTTAGGAAACAGGTGAAGGCACTGAGGCAAGCAAGTAGGGGACAAATTGGAGGCAATTGTGCACACCTAGGAGCTGGACAGTAAGTGCACAAATCTCAGGAACTGGCAAGAGTCTGGGTAGAATTTAGTGTAGTTCCACAGGTGGGGTAGGGGAGTGAGATCTGTGAGAGGTGAGGTGTACTAGTGGGTCTCTGGGTTACATGCATAACCCTTCTCTGGTCTCCCCAAGCACTGGAATGGATCTGTGGGAATGGGAGGGGTTCCCTCCCACCAGAATAGGGATGCCACAGATCCTGGGTAGTGCTTCTTGGGCCAGAAGAGGTAACAGTTCTCCTTCCCTCCCCTATGCCCAGAGTCTGCCTACTCTTTGAGGCCTATGAGCAGTTCTGGGCATGAGTGAACCCACTTACCATTCCCAGGTTATCAGCAGGACACTTGAATCTGCAGGTAATTTTCCAGTTGAGATGAGCCCTTCACTGATGTGGACTTCAGGTCAGTTTATTGTGTGTGTACTGACACAGATATGGTGAAGCCCAGTAGAAAGGAGGCAGTCAGAGGTCTACTCCTGGATGAGCACTGATTATGGACATGGTTTTCTATTATTGTTCTGCTAATGTGATTTGGGTGGGATGGAGGAGGATAAACTTAATTCTCTGTCTCTGTCTCTCTCTCTTCTTATGTGAAGGAAAGGCAGGTGCTGAGCACCCAGATAAGAAAGCTGGACAGCAGAACCCAGTTCCCTTGGATTTGGTGTATCGCTCAGCTGCCAGTGCTGGAAAGGGACTGGCACAGCTGGGCTGGCAAGCACTTGGCCTCCCTCCTCTTGGCACAGTTGACAGCAACCCAGGGGCCACTGCTGCCTGATCTCCTGGTCTTTTATCATTATTTCCTACCCTGCCATTCTGTCAGTATCAGCATCCAGAGCACTGGACCAGTGCCCAGAGAGGTATGGAGGCTGCATGTGCTAAATAGGACAGTGCTTTGCGTAGGGAGGTCTGGGACCTGGGTTCACACCCCAGTTCTGCAACTACTTGGCTCTCTACACCCTGGTGTTCTCGTCCACAAAGCCAGGGAGTGAGGCCAGAGGATCTCCATATCCTTTTCCATGCCGGACGTGATGCTTTCTTCTTATATAATTTTTTTTCTGGGAAGCCATTCTGAGATTGAAGTTCTACTTTTAGACATGTGGACTCCTATTAGGTCCATGAGAAAAGGTTTTGCCACTTATTCTAGCTGTTATTTTGACCTCACTGAGATTATTTTCTCACCTATAAAATGGTCGTTTTAAAGCCTGTTCTTCCTAACTCACAGGGTCTTTGGGGAAGATCAGATGAGATCATGATTGTTAAAGGCTTTTTAAACCATATGGCATTTCATTCATTCATTCATTAAATGATTAGTGAGCATTTATTTATAGATAGGTTCCTGAGAATATGAAGATAAGATGTAATCCCTGCTCTCATGGGGCTTTCAGTTTTATATAGGATATAGACAAACACATAATTTAATCACTGGGATTTGTCCTATAATAGGGGAATTACAGGGAAGCATGTTATGAAAACACAGATTTGGTAGCGTCTAAGGGGCAAGGGACATATACACCTAACAGGAGATTGATACATTTATACATTTATCCAATCAACAAACATTTCTAGATTTCCTATTCAGGATACTTTGTATCTCTCTTCTGGTTGAGGTATGAATCTTCCTGACTCTTAAGTTACTGATTTTTCTCTTCTGTGTCTTGTCACTTTGATATGCCTGTTTTTGGCATGCTGTCCTTTCCAGGTCACAATAATAGATAAGTTCTGGTGTCCTTTCATGAGCAAACAGAGGGAGTAGGGCCAGTTTCCCAGGCAGCAAAGGCTATTCTGTATGTGCATAGCCCCAAAGACAGGGGCTGCCAAGCCTAACATACTTCTCTGCATGTATGTTATTTCTGAAGTTGTGGCTGCCATGGTAAAGGGTCCCATAGATCCTCCCCCCATGAAATCCCAAACTCTAATATATCTGCCAGGTACATATGAAGCTCTGCCCTGGCCCAACCCTTTGCCCCCACCACCTCCTACCAGGTGGCAGGAAGGAAGCCAGCAGGTGATCAGAGGAACTGCCTCCTAAAAGAGCCCCTTGAACTTGTGGGAAAGCTCACATGGATGGGGATGGGCAGTGAGGCTACCCACTGAGGACTAGTCTGGGACTGACAACTACCCAGAAGAAAGGAGCCCCTCTGAGAAGCATTTCTTTCTCTGACAGTGGTGATGAATCTATGCTAACCTTTTCCCCAAAAGTCTCCAAATTCATCCTTGTGCCCTCAGTGTTATAGTAGAAACTCTCTTAACTAACCTCCATTTTACTGCTAGAACACCTGGGTGTTCTAGCTTTTAAGTTGCCAGAATGCTATATACCTGAAACAGAATGGCTTTTTTGGGAGGCTAGAGGGGATGCATGGTCCAGGAATCCAACCCAGGTCTCCCTCCTGGAAGGCGAGCATTCTACTACTGAACCACCCATGCATCCCGGAATGGCTTTTAAAAAGGGGACTTTATTAAGTTGGAAGTTTACAGTTTTAAGACTGTGAAAATGTTCAAATTAAGGCAAGACTATAAAAGTGTCCAAATTAAGGCATCCAGGGAAGGATACACCTTGGTTCAAGAAGGTTGATGATGTTCAGGGTTTCTCTCTCAGCTGGAAAGGTGCACGGCGATTTCTGCTAGCTTTTCCTCCAGGTTTCTTCAATGGCTTTTCCAGGGCTCTGTCTGTTCTGTTGGCTCTGGTGGCTCTAGAGATTTTTCCAGAAAATGGTTCCCTCTTAAAGGACTCCAGTAAGCAACCCCACCTTGAATAGGTGGAGACATCTCCATGGAAACCATCTAATCAAAAGTTACCACCTACAATTGGGTGGGTCACATCTCCATGGAAATAATCAGAAAGGTCACACTCAGCAATGATGAATGAGGATTAAAGGACATGGCTTTTCTGGGGTGCATAAGAGCTTTAAACTGGCACACCAGGGTTCTCTATTTCTTCTGTAAATACTCCTGAGAGATGGAGTTCTTGCAGCTAAAGAGGTCATCTCTGGTTCGCATGCAGACATTCACTCCCACCTATAGAGTTATGTGCTTATCAAGGGTGAGTTGCATTTGATCCCGTTTATTCCCTTTGTAATTTTAATTTTTGGCACATAACTCAATAAAATATGTAAATTGATGAAATATGAAATAAAAGCTGTTTGCATAAAAACTGAATTGCCTTTCTTTTGAAAGCCTCAAAGTGAAGAGCTTATAAAAACTGCTGTCAAAGGTATAAGCAAAGCAACTGGGCATGAGGTAGAAGTGGCTCATACCACTTTTGCTCATATCCCAGTGGCTGGAACTTGGTCATATGGCCATGCTAAGCTGCAAGGAGGCTGGGAAATGTAGTCATCACTCTGGAGAGACATAAGCCCAGCTAAAATCTGGGTTTTCATTACTTTGAGAGAATTAAGAGAAGAGACGTCGGATACACCTGGCAGTCTCAGCGATAGTATGATTCTATGATTTGCCTGGTTTTCTTTTGGTTGATGAATTACCGGCTCAATTATCCTCTGATAAGGGGAATTTTAAAGTACAGCTCTATTTCTTGAATGTTCTCACCATTCTCTTTCCCTAAGTGCTATTGAGCTTTTGTTCATTCCTTGTTTTTATGTTAATTCATTTAATTCCATAGGTGTCTGTTGTTATGCAAGGCATTGGGCACTGGAGAAGCAGTGATGGGCAAGATGACAGGGCCTCTGCCTTTGTGTGGTTTATAGCCTAGGTCAGGTGATAAAATCTGGGGACATGTGTTGAGTGGCATGACTGTGACACATACCGAGTCCTGTGGGAGAACATGGAAGTGTATGGAGGGTAGAAAATGATCCTACGAGGTGAATATTGAGAGGTTGTGTAGGTGAATGTGGGGGGGTGAGGAGAGAGTGAGGTGAAGGAATATTACAACTACACACTCCGATCATTCTGCGCTGAGCACTCATTTGGAATTTAGCACTCACTGTCCCCCTACTTACTTTCCTTGCCCACTGCCGAAGTACCGTTTGCTTCAACACCACTCCTTGCCACACGAGATGATTTCTTCTCCTCCTGAACATGTATACTTAAACTTCTGGGCCTCTGCCCACCCTTTTCCTTCTGCCTAGAATGTCTTTCTCCCCCTCATTGTTCTGACAAGCTCATCCTGCAAGGTCCATCTCAAACGCGCCGTGCTCTGGGTATGCTTTCTGATCCTTTACTCACAGTGGGTAACTTCCCACCTCTTTGGGCTTTTCTTTGCTCGCTTTCGGCACCTCACATCACCTACCTTATCGTT
The DNA here is from genome assembly GCF_023851605.1 of Tamandua tetradactyla. Classification (NCBI taxonomy): domain Eukaryota; kingdom Metazoa; phylum Chordata; class Mammalia; order Pilosa; family Myrmecophagidae; genus Tamandua; species Tamandua tetradactyla. Next base: position 61,156,958 of record NC_135334.1, on the reverse strand, counting down.
TCATTTGCTTGGCAGTCTTCCCCAGCAGTATGTGCACTTCTCGAAGGCAGTCACTGAGCTTTAGTCACTCTGTCCTCTGCACCTATCTCAGAGCTTGGTGTTTAATGAGGCCTCAACAGTGTTCAAGGGTGACGCAGGCATTTGGAATAGCAGAACGCACACTAGACTACACAGCATCTTTTAACATAGTGTAAGTTATTGGGCAACTCACTTCTTCGGTTCGGAGCCCAGTTCTTTACTCGCAAAATAAAAGTGTTGGGTTTAATGATAGGTAAGATGATATGATTGTTACTAGACCATAACTCAAAATGCTCAACACTCCTGCCATCTGAGGGCAGAGATTGCAGTCCTGCAGTCACAACTCAAGACAACTCAAGAGAGGTGGCCTGACTGAAGATTGCTGCCTCAGAGGAGGGCAACTACACCAATCAAAGGCTTCCTGTTGGGGACTGTAAATGTGAGGCACCAGTGAGAAGGAAAAGCTCAGGGACAGGCACAGAGAGAAGTCAGTGACAGAAGCCGTGAGGCAGACAGAAGGAGAGAATGGGGGAGCAAGAAGTTTCCAGGAGGAGTAGAAACAGATTCAGAGAAAAGCAAGGGTATGCTGGATCATTACATCAGTTGTGGTGCCACAGATGACTATAGTTGAAATGCTTTCCTCTGCTTCCTGACCTCCCACACAGCAGTTTAGATAACATACGAACTCCCTACAATTTATTTAACAATTCAAGGCATTGTTCTAATGCCCTTTACATTCTTTCTGATATTGGCACTATTATTATACCCACTCTATAAAGGAAGAACACAGGGAATAAACAACTTGGCCAAGGGTACCCTAGTAAGGGGCAGAGTCAGCATTTGAACCCAGGCTGCGTGGTTCAGGGCCCATTGACTTAACCTTTATGCCATGATGTTTCTCACAGGCAGCGAGGAATTTCTAAGCACGGACCATATGCCAAACCCTGTTCTAGGTACTGTGCTATTAATTTCACTTAATCCTTACTGTGCATGCTATCTCATTTAATTCTTACAACTCCTTAGCCATTTTACAGATGAGAAAACAGAGACCCCAACAAGTTCAACATTGTGTCCGAGGCCAAATAGTTGCCAGGTGGCAGAGCCAGCCAGGCTTGGCTGGAATGGTAAAGAAATAATCTCAGCAATTCCCTTCTGCATGGCAGAGGCAGCTGAGCCCCCAGTCTTTGGATGTGACATTGACAGTGCCAACCTGTGCACTAGCTGTCATTTTAGGAACTGTGAAATATGAGGCAGATTCTCAATACATCAAGAATTCACAGGCATTTCTAGAGGTTGCAGATGAAGTGGGGTCTGGGTAAAGGGAAGAGACGGCAGCAAGAATATAAAGCTTGCTTTCACTTTTGGAATGAACCCTTTCATCTTTTCTGCCTCCTGTTTAGTTGCTTTATGGAGATAAATAAAGCTGGGGAAAAGCACATTTGGCAGCCTTCAGTAGGGCTTGGATTCATGCTTCTCTCTTCATCAGTGCCCAAGATGGCAGCAGCTATCCTGTTAATAGTAACTTGTTAACTGGGATTTTCTTCTTTTAGATCTGTATTCTCTTCTGATTCATATGAAAATGATATGCAAGTGATATATTCTATGTCTAGACAAACAAAAAGATAAATAAAACATATGCATGAAATATGCAAATAGAATATAAATCTCTGGACTAACTAGCCTTGCTGTCTAAAACCATTTCCTTAACCTGTCTGGCCTTTTGTTGTGTCATCCATAAATTAGGAGATAAGAAATCCTGCCAAAAGCAACATCATTGCTGGAAGGATACAGTAAGATAATAATACTTCCTTGATTTTATTTAGGCTGTTGTGTTTTCATATGTATCTCTTAAATCCTCTCTCCCCAGCTCTGGGGGGTGGGCAGTTTTATCTCCATTTTACACATAAAGGCAGAGCTTAGAGATGTGAAGTGGCTGGGTTTTCATCACCCAACCGGTACATGGCAGTGCCAGACTCCAAGCCCTACTCACAGACAAGGGGTTGTTAAAATTACTGCAAAACAGTACTATATACTGAGAGGGCCACAGTTACCTTTTTCTGTTATTTTTCTGCACAAAATTAATGAGTTCACTGTTTTAAATTTGAAGTGATAGAAATGTAAAAAAAAATTGTTCTTAGAAATTGAAATTTAAGACAGTGTTTCAATTCCACCTTTTGGATATAAACACTGTTAACAGTTTGCTGTGTATCTTCTAGATTTTTTTCTGTAGCATCATCACTGTTAAGAAGAGTATAGTAAGTCGTATTCTCATAGTATGCTATAGCTGCAAAGTATTTTCACATAAATGATCTCAAGACACCCATCTACCATGATTTCCTTTTTGTATGATTTGAGGGAATATAGAATCTGTGTCTTTGAGATAAGAGGATCCAGTCAATGAGATTGGTATTTTCTCGAGGTAGGCCATCAGAGTAAGCGTTTTAACTGAGTGCTCCCTTCAGAGAGGGCAGTTGGCTGCTGTACCTTCAATCAGAAGTAATGGGCTGTCGGATAGAGTTCAGGGTTTGTTATGACATTTTGCAGATAGACCCTCAACCATCCTTGGCAGAAGGAAGTCATCGATCTACCAATATCACAATAGCTTGGATCCATGGGCTTATAATAAATTAATTTGAAAAGATCTGAATGGCTTAAATATAGCTGAGAAAAAAAGTTACGTAAGGTGGAGTCATGGAACATGAGCTTCAGGAGGGAGCTCAGAAGTCACCTGGTCTAGCCTATACCGTAACTTTCAAACTCCAAACTGGGCTACAAAGCTGGGTAGCAAGGAGCCTAAGTTGTGAACCTAATTGAATTTAGTTGGGAAAATGTTTTCTAAACACCCATTAAAATTTGACAGACTCAATGTGAGTTGCGTGGGGTAGGCATGTTTCTGGCCTTTAAAGAACTGACGATCTATGATTCAGTGCCCAAGATATCAAAAAACAATGGAGAAAATATTCTGAACATTTTCAGGTTACCTTTCCATAGTTCCTTAGCGTGTATTGGAGTGAAAGAACCAGTTCTATAACTGCCTTCCCTCATCAAGTCCTCTCCCTCTGCAGTCAATTCCCAAGCCTTCTGTCTGGACCTTCTGTGTAAGGCTTGAACTCTCTATTTCACATGAAAGTTCTCCATCATCTCACTGCGACCTCATCCTAAGCAAAGGCTGTATCAGGCCGAAATTTGTATTTCTAGCATGTGTTGAAAAAATGCTTGCCAACTGATGAATGAATTTCTATTTCTTTAAGATTGATTGTATTTTTCGTGACATATGTGGCTTCCAAATTTTTTTTTTCTGGAGTGCTAGAGCAGATAGAAGTACAGACTTGGGACTATAAATTCAATATACTTTTTAAAAATACAGTCATGCTGGCCTCTGCATCACATTCTCCCATCAGGGTTATAGTCTATATGTTTATGTTCTGATTTTTTATTTTTTGTATGTTGTATGGGTCACATTTTGTACACTTTCCATGTGAATATCCAGTTATTGCAGCACCATTTGCTGAATTTTTGTTTGTTTTTGGGGAAGTGCATGAACTGGAATCGAACCCAGGTCTCCTGTATGGCAGGCAAGAATTCTACCACTGAACTGTCCTTGCACCCTCTATGTTCTGATTTTTGGCAATATGCTTGGTGTCTTTAAGACTGAAACTGAAGTTCTTCTTTCCTTGTGAAATACCTGCAGAATCAGTAGTTGGTTAGTTATCTGCTGACCATTGCTAAAACTGTGTAAGTTAAGATCCTGCAGCGGATATTTATGTTGCCTCATATCCAAACACTCCTCCTATCTTTACTCCCTAGACTGGAAGTCGAAGTGGGCAGAAACTTGCTTAGTTTCTTGGCAGCCAGGGAGTGGCTATGGTCTAGGCTGGGCTAACCAGGTGCCTCAGCTTGGGACTGTTAATCAGGAGCAAGTGACAGAAAGAAGCAGGGGAGCTTTAAATTCATTTTGGTGGTGGTAGAGACAGATGCATCTGAGGTTTTCGGGGTTTGGTGGCCACAGTGCCAGCATTAGTGGTCAAGGTCCAGCCTGAAAGTAGTGCTGGTCGTGCTCATGGCACCAACTTGACTGTGGCGTGATTTGGTTGCAGTTCTGGTTGCTTCGCTTTCCTTGGTTTCTATTTATTTTAATATCCTTATTTAACAGCTTCCCCATCAGGTCTGTGAGCTATCCAGTATCCCTCCACTAAATTTTTATTTTCTGCTTCAATTAACCCATATTGGTTTCTGCTGTTTGAAAACAATAATTTTGCACAATAAAGTCACAAGATGATAATATCTGTTATGAAAATCACATGGCTTTTTAGTAGCAAATTTTGGATTTTGGATTCTATTTCTTTTAAGCTTCCTGACTACCTGTAGAAGAGAAAATTTGATTTTGTGGAGAGATGATAGGCCAACCTGGATTCTAATCTCAGCTCCGATAATTACTCTGAGGCATGATTTCACTTCCTTGAGCTTCTATTTTCTCATTAGTGCTATAAGAGTCATCTCATGGGGATGTTGTAAAGATTTGAAGAAATAATATATGCAAAGCACCTGACAAATATGTTTTCCAAAGCTGTTAGCTTGATTTTCTTTGATTTTCATGATTTATCTTGATCATCTCTTCCATTTATATATGTGTGTGTGTGTATGTTTGTGTGTGTATTTTTTAGGTAAGACTTCTTTGAGTCAAGCAAATGTAAGAAATATTTTTGCTTTCAGATATCCAGGTCTTTTCCATAGGGAATAGATAAGGAATATAAGACAAAAACTTGAACAATTTTAAAACACTGAGAATAAAATCTTAAAAAAATTTTACTAGCCTTAGACCCTTTCGTTGTTACCTGATAATCGATTAATGATTTTCCTTCATATTTCCTGTCTGTTTCTAAATGCAGAATGTTTTTTTCCCAATAGTTTACTGGGCATCACCCACTGAAACAACTTAAAATGTCTCATGCCCACAGATAAAAGGTTGTAAAATACATATCCTGAGCTTAAATACTTTTTTGTTGTTGTTGTTAGAAATATCTCTGTATCATGGAATATCGTGGACTTGGGGATGAAACTTGTTAGAATTAGGATCACTAGAAAAATCTAAAGATAAAATATCTTAAGATATGTGTTGACAACTAAAAGTCCTCAGGAAAAATCACTGCAAGTAAAGAGGTGGTGAGGGTGGGCAAAACAGGCTCACTTTTATCTATCATATTCTGTTATCTCTCAAGAGATATAAAATACTTTTCATATTATTTTGAGAAACATACAATTGTTAGTAGGCTACTACTTCCCCTCCCCCAAGTAATGATCCATACCAAACATTCTAAGAAACTCCCAGGAGGCCCCTTGTAAAACCAAACCTGCCCAGCTCATACAGCAGTGCCATGACTGTCCTTACATCTGCCCTCCGGCAGCTGCTGTATTCCTGCGATAGCTCCCCTTATCCAACCTCTCTCCTTCAGCAATTACAGGCCTTACAGCTATAAGCTTGACACGACTCTCTGCTTAGCCTGCCAAATTCTCAATCCCAAGCTAGACAATGAAGACCCATCCCCCCCAGCCTCCCCTCCCCTCCCACCCTGCCCCCCATCCTGTATCAGCTATATCCCTTCCCCTGCTCAGGACTGTTGCCATCTTAGACATCAGCCTACCTGTACACAGATTCACAATAAAGCTCCTTTGATCAAGTTTTGGGCTCTTCTCCTCCCTCCCAGTAGAGAAACCCATCAGCAATACTTAAAAAAAATCAAAATAGTGACAAAAATACATACTAACTAGTAACCAAAAATAGCATAATAACAATTTTTACATTAATAAAATCAACGAATTTATGAATTGTGTCAGTCAGCGCTCTGTCTTGAGAATGGGAAAAAAAGGAGACATGGAAACACTTGCCATGTGGTGGTTAACACTGAAGCTAAAGGATAAAATATATGGTGGCCAAACTGGGCAACAGGCAGGATGAGAATGTAGAGAAAGTCAGAGGAAAGAGGTGATGGAGAGGCAGTTCAGACTCACACTGGGAAACAGAGATGAGAGACAATGGGGTTCCTGAGTAGTGTAGGGAGCAGATTCTTGATAGGTCAGTGAAACAGAAAAGGACTATAAAAAGCAGTTTCAAAACATATATAGGAAGTTGGCATATAATAGATTGGCATTAAAAATAAGTGATGAATATTAGAACTATTTACAAAATGAAAGAACCTTTCATGGAAAAAAATATCTGCTCTTCATCTCACACCAGATGTCAACATAAATTCAAGTAGATTAAAGCCTAATGTGAAAAAAAACCCCACTTTAAAATATTAAGAGACTGGGAGAGAAGGGACAACTTCTCTCAATAGAATAATTCCAATGATTAAAAGCAGAATAAATAAGAGAAAAGGAAAATCACAATTAGAATACCACAGTAATAATTTCTATAGGCAATATCTACTGATAGATGCTAAACTGGTGGGTAAAAGATTAAGGAGAAACGAGATATTAGCAGAGTCTCAAAGTAATCCCTCTTCCCACCCCCCAATATTTAATAATTACAAAGGGAAAAATAGTAATGTTGCAGTTGAGAAAACCAGCAGATAACACCTTTCAACAAGATTTAAAGTCAACCTCAATAGCGATGCCATTTAGATATTGTGGAACTGGTAAAATACATCTTCAAGCATTCTTCCCAATAATGCGTAACTGGAATACAATTATAAGAAAATTTCACATCAGATAATTCCAAATTGATGGATATTCTACAAAATAACTGACCATACTTTTTTTGGGGGGGGAGGGGGGCATGGTGTACTGGTATGAAAGGATGTATGTCCCCTAGAAAAGCCATGTTTTAATCAAAATCCCATTTCATAAAGGTAGAATAATCCCTATTCAATACTGTATGTCTGAAACTGTAATCAGATCATCTCCCTGGAGATGTGATTTCATCAAGAGTGGTTGTTAAACTGGGTTAGGTAATGACCTGTCTCCACCCATTTGGGTGGGTCTTGATTAGTTTCTGGAGTCCCATAAAAGAGGAAACATTTTGGAGAATGAAGGAGATTCACAGAGAGCAGAGCAGAGAATACTGCAGCACCATGAAGCAGAGCCTTTGGAGATGAAGAAGGAAAACACCTCCTGGGGAGCTTCATGAAACAGGAAGCCAGGAGAGAAAGCTAGCGGATGACACTGTGTTCGCCTTGTGCCATTCCAGCTGAGAGACAAACCCTGAACTTCATTGGCCTTCTTGAACCAAGGTATCTTTCCCTGGATGGATGCCTTTGATTGGACATTTCTATAGACTTGTTTTAATTGGGACATTTTCTCGGCCTTAGAACTGTAAACGAGCAACTTATTAAATCCCCCTTTTTAAAAGCCGTTCCATTTCTGGTATATTGCATTCCAACAGCTAGCAAACCAGAGCACATGGGCAGGCACCGGGAAGTGAACCCGAGTCTCCAGCATGGCAGGCAAGAACTCAGCCTACTGAGCTACCATGGCCCTGACAAGTACTTTTAAGTTGCAAGGTCATGAAAGACAATGGAAGACTGAGGAACAGTCACAGATTGGAGAAAACTGAGAAGAAAGGGTAAGTAAATAAAATGTGGGAACCTGGATTATATCCTGGAGCAGAAAAAAGTCTGTAGTTTAAAAACTGTATTGTACCCATGTTAATTTCTTAACTGTGCTATGGTTTTATGTGAGATGTTAACATGAGAAGAAGCTGGGATCTCTCTGTACTCTTTTTTGCAATTTTTCTATAACTTGTCTTCAAAACCTCAAACAGGACAAAATGTCTTAGACAAGGTACCTAATCCATACCTGGATTTAGCCAAACTATGAGGTTAAGGGCACAGTCCTCCAGATTGGTCAGTCTGGCCAAGACTTCTGACACCAACTACAAGGAGTTGGGGTTCAACTACAAAGTGAGAAGGAAGAGTCCACACAAGATGGCTCACTTCTGGCACCAACTACAAGTTTGGGGGTTTCTAAAACCACCCACAGCTTTGATAATTTGCTAAAGACCCCCACAGAAGTCACTGAAACCTATCATATTCGGGGAATGGGTATAAATTAGAAGCAGTAACAGAAGAGATTCATAGGACAGAGTGTGGGAGGATTCAGAACATGAAGCTTCTGACATCCTCAGGGATATGCTACCCTCTTGGAATCAATGTATCATAACATCTGGACTATTACCAACCGGAGAAGCTCACCTGAACTTCAGTGTCCAGTGTTTTTATTGACACTTCATTATGCAAGCATGACTGACTTATTAATTGCCTATGTGGTAGAACTTTGCTACCAGCTGCCCTTTCTAGTGGGTTGGGCTGTTATCATGTGGCCCAAGGTCCCTACCCTAAATCTTGTGGTTGGTCTTTCTGGTATGGCCAGCCCTCACCCTGAGACTAGTGTGGCCAGCCTCACCATGAGTCACCTCCTGAGTTAATCATGGCCTGCCAAGAATAACAAAGACACTCCTATCTCTTAGGAAGTTTCAAGGCTTTCAAGGTTACTTCCCAGGAGCCAGGACAAAGGCCAGATCTCTCTTTGGGAGTGGACTGAATTCCTTACTACACAAAGCATAGCTTGTAATGGTAAAGATAAACTCGATCAGAATGAAAACCTTCTGTATGGAAAAAAAATAACATGAAAAAGTTTAAAGATAAGCAAGAGAATAAGAGAAAAATTTGCAATTTGGGAAAATGACAAAAGTCATTTAACAACTTTGTCAGAAATAACTCTTCTGCATTAGTCAGAAAAACAGATGTTTTACATACATGACAAATGTTAGTTACAGGCAATACACAGAATGAACATATAAAACTGCTCAGCCTTCCAACTAATCAGAGAAATGAACAGAATACCATTTCATACCTGTCAGGTTAGAATCAATTTAAAGAAACTTGACAGTACTGATATTTGATAAAGTACTAAGAAATTTTAAACTCCTACTCACTGTGGGGACAGATTGGGACAAACTGGAAACACTGAAATTGTGAACAACTAACAACTCAGCTAGTAATTCTCCTTACTCATACAGGAGAGAAATATTTGTCATAGTAACTTAACTGAAAGCAACCCAGATATATACTAAGAAGAAAATGAAAAAAATACTCAACAGTTTAAAAGAATTAAATCTATATGTAGCAACATGGATGAATCTCAAAAAATGTTGAGTGACAAAGTTGCAGTCTGATGACATAGTATGCTGCCAAATATTTATATACATAAAAACAGAAAAGATTTTTATCTGTATCATATATATGTGGATTCACATAAAGACAATAGTGTTGAGTATATGATTTTGTTCTTTTGGTAAGTCAAAAATGGATGAACATCAGCAGTTTTGGGTGGTTCTACGTATTAGTGAAAGTATTAAAAAATGAACTAGAAGGATTAATACCAAATTCATAATAATACTTCCTTTGGGGAGAGGGGAAGACAGGCATGGGAGGGAACTAAAGTGACTTTGTTTACCTGTAGTATTTGGTTTCTCTTATTTAAAACAATGAAACATTTGTTCATTCTGAGTGACAAATTCATGTTTGCTTTTTTTTTTTTGCATTTGTTTTATTATTAGAATTTTCTGTATTTTTTTTAACTTTCAAAGAAAAAAAGAATGGGTAAAAAGATTTGCTAGTTTTGGAGCTTAATATCTCTGGTGGCTGGGAGAGCTAAAACAATGCTGGAATCTGTAGGCAGCAGGATGGCAGGTGCTAAAGTGGAGAAAGGGGAGGGCACCAATATTTGTCCAGCATCTTCTTTGTGTCAGGGACATTATATTTATTACCTCATTTAATTCTCTCGGTAACTTATGAACCCTTACAGAGGCTTACAGAGATTTATAATACCTTCTTCAAACACACAGTTCCTCAGGGGCAGCCTGGATTTGAAACTATGACAATTCCAAAGTCCTTTTTTGTTGGACTTTTATTCCCTACTAGCATTCCAGCACCTCATAATCCCTGTGCTAGTTTCAAAGTGTTGTGTACTCTAGAAAAGCCACGCCCTTTAATACTGATTCAAAATTGTAGGGTGGAAACCTTTGGGTAGATTGTTTCCATGGAGATTAACCCACTCAATTCTGGTCATGATGTTTTGATCAGAATATTTCCATGGAGATATGGTACTTCTAATTGTGGGTGTGACCTTTTGATTAAATGAAGATGTGACTCTGCCCTTTCAAGGTGGGTCTTGAGTAATTTACTGATTAATTTACTCTTTAAGAGAGGAGACATTTTGGAGAAAGCACAGTTACTTCAGAGCCAACAGAGACGCAGATGACCGGAGGTGCTTGGAGTGCCTACAGAAAGAAGAGATGCCCAGACGTTTGGAGATGCAGAGCCTAGCAGATGTTGCCACATACCATGTCCCATGAGATGCTAAGCAAGACAGAACCCACAGTTGTGTCCCAGAGATGCTAAGTGAAGGCCCACAGATGCTTAAAGAGGCAACTACTAGCATCAGAAGCTGAAAGCAATGGAACCAGGAACAAGGACCAACAAATGCCGGCCATGTGCCTTCCTCTTGACAGAAAACAGCCTTCCTTGAATCAAGGTATTTTTCTTTGGATGCCTTTGTTTGGACATTTTTATGGCCTTAGAATTGTAAACTTTTAACTTAATAAATTACCTTTCAAAGAGCTGGTCCAATTCTGGAATCTTACATTCTGGCAGCTTTAGCAAACTAAAACAATCTCCTTATCCTGCATTTTTATTTTTCTCAACAGCATTTATCACTATCTTATATATGCTTCTTTGCTTATTCTCCCCCTCTTTCTCTAGAATACAAGCTTCCAGAGAGTGAGGGTTTAGTCTATTTTGTACATTACTCTATTCCCAAAACTGTAGGGCACTTAGTGGGCACTTGATAAAGATATGTTGAATGAACACATTTTTAAGTCTTTAAAACATTTTATCACTGTTATATGGACAGAGAGGCACAATTCCAAACTTCATCTACATTTCATTATAACTAAAGAAGTCTTTAGTTTACGTCAGTTGCAAATGGTCTTTAACTTTCTGCTAATTTGCTTTTTCATTAAAATTTCTCAGGCTCAGTGTTTCAGGCCACTGTGTTTTAGGAGACACGAATTGGGAGTCAGAGAGACCTGAGATGAAGCATCAATTCTGCCTTTTACTAATTCTCTATCTTTGGAGTAGGTCACAATCCTTTTCTGACTAACAGTTCAATTGCTAAATGTGATTATAATACATCAGAGAATTCTTGGGAGAATTAAAAGCCATAGTATCTGTGAAAGTGCCTTAAAATCTGTAAAGTGATTTGCAAACCATAAGTTGCTTTTCAATTTTAAGGTAGTAAAGCCCCTTTTTGCAGAATGCTATGCAAAAAGCCCAGTCTGTTAGTTCTGCATCTAAATGACATGCCTTTTTCTCCTTTTTGTACTAGCCACCAAGAATAGAAATCACCTAATAAAAGCTGACTGAATAACTGGCATGTATTAGTGAATCACAGGGTTGATAAAGGAACAGTTGAGTATTCTGCAAGAAGATGGCTTCTCATTTGAAATTCTAAGTGAGGCTGTACTGGGAACACATAATCCTCAAGGGTTTATGAAGTTTAATTGGTTTGTCTGAGGTGACTAGTGCTTTAAAGAGAAAAATCAAAGGAAAACTGAGAAAGGTTAGGTGTCACCATATGACTCAAATGATTTTGATAGAACATATAATTCAGTGATTTACCAGTTTCCTGCCTAATATCTCTCTTCCCAGTTCTCCCACCCACATTTCAGGCATCTGGTTTTCAGGGACAGATTAAGAACTACAGAGGAGCAGCTGGCAAGCCTCCCTTTAAGGAGTAGATGTATTCCAGGAAAATTGTATATAAATTGAATTTTTATAGATTGAAAGCCCTTAAATTGTCAATTTAAATATACTCAGAGAGATAGACTCTTTGGTAAATTAAAATAAAACATTTTTATAATAGATATTTATGATTTAACTACTAAATATCTAGTTCTTTGTATACATTATCCCAATTTCACAGCAATCGCTTCAAGATAGGAAATACCCATTTTACAGATGAGGGAATTGAGGCAAGGAGGTTAAGAAATTTGCCCATTGTCATACAGTGAAAAGTGATAAAACAAGAACTTAAGCAGAGTTTCAAGTTCAGCCTCCTAAACCATAGCTGCCTCAATCCAGAAATGTTACTTGGATATAAGGAGGTTTTAGAATTAGTTTGCCAAGCTGTGCTGACAAATCCCCCCTCAATGGATTGGTTCAACCAACGGGTACTTAGTGGCTTACTGTTTTGAGGCTGGAAGTCCAAAATCAAGATATGGGCAAGCTTGCTTTCTCTGGGAGTCTGTGCCATTCTGGTGTTGGCTGCCAGCAGTTCTTGGGATTTCTTTGGGTTGTATTACTGCCTAATATTATCTGGCACTGCCCTCTTCTTTCTTTGGCTCTTCTAGTTTCTGACTTCTTTCCTCTGTGGACTTCTCTAATTTCTGGCTTCCAGTTTGGTCTCTTTATATGGCTTCTAGTAATGTGAATTAAGACCCACCCTAATTCAGCTGGCCAATGCCTTAACTAAAAATAACATCTTCACAAGGTCCTATTTACAATGTGTACACAGTTACTGCTGAATAAGAACATGTATCTGCTAGGATACATGTTTCAACCTACTGCAGCAATTCATTTCCTGATATTCATTCTGATATAAATAAGAGAAAAGCAATGTACAGTTTTTGAGGGTGTCTTAAATTTGGGTCACACCTTTTCCCTCCTCTCTCTCTTGCTTAACGTCGCCCTGGAACAGCTCTTAATCCTAGGACAGTTCCTTGACTTTCCAGTCTCTGTGCTTCCTCTCCTGATAAAGAGAACGATCAACTATTAACCTGCTAGATGCTTTACATGAAAACCTTATTTTACTGTTAATACCTTCCCAGTTTTGCAGATAAGTAAACTGAGGGTTCAGAAAAATTAAGTAACTTTTCCATATTCTCTTAATTTATAAAGAATTGAGTTGAAATTTTGCCTCAGGCATTTAGATTCCTAAATCTATGCTTTTTCTACTGCATCAGTAATATTATCCCAGTCTCATGGGTTAATTGTGAAAACAGAGTGAGAAAATGACTGTGAAATCACTTTGGAGTACGTAAAATGCTATACAGATGTGAGATTAAAAAAAAATCAGCATGTCAACAGTTTGCAATATTCTGTACAGAATGTAGAGCCTATGTAAGATTATATCAAAGGAGAAAAAAAATAAAGGGAAAAAATGTACTACTTTAAAAAAACCCAATTCAGCAGACAAAACAAGTCGGAATGTAACTTGTAACAGACAAATGCCCAGAATTTATCTCAGATTTATAAAATACTGTTTCAGCAAAAAGAAGTCTAAGTCTTCAGCTTGTCCGACTCCCTCATTTTATTGAAGCTTAAGTTGAAGTGGAAAGAAAATATATTGCATATAAAAATCACATATCACGTAACAAAGTCTAGAACTAGATTCCATGAGTTCTGACTCTGAATCCAAGGCTCTTCACATTGTATCACCTTAAAGGACCCAATAGAGGGCTGCAAAATGAATCTGATCTACTCTTTATCACACCTTATTTATACCAAAGGAGATGCCCTGAACTCTGTTTGTCAGTTGCAATGGACTAAGCATCTCTCTCAAGTTTTAGGATTATTTGTGGGTATAACTAGCCCTTCTCAAGGACAATCATCTCTCAAAATTGAGTTTTGCTTCTGAAAATATCTTGATTCTTAGTATGCTGGTTTGAAAATATTAAGTACTCCAGAAATGCCATGTTTTAATCCTGATCCAGTCTTGTGGGAGCAAGCATTTCTTTTAATCCTGATTCAATACCGTAAATTGCTTTTGATTGAACTGTCTCCACAGAGATGTGTCACACCCAATTGTGGGTGTCATCTTTTGATTAGATGGAGACTTGACTCCACCCATTCCAGGTGGGTCTAGACTAGTTTACTGGAATCTTTTAGAAGAGGACACATTTTGGAGAGAGCCAGAAATGACAGAAGCTTCGGACCGAAACAGAGCGCAGATGTACTTGCTTCGAGAACAGTTGCCTCAGAGCACAGAGACACGGATATTTGGAGATGCTTGAAGCTCAGCAGACATCATTATGAGATGTTGAGCAAGCCAGAACTTGTAGAGCGCCTAGGGAAACAAAGAGATGAAGGCCAGTCCTGGAGAAGCAAGTGAGAAGTGCCCACAGGGACAGAGGGCTGAAAGCACGGAACCCAGGAGCCAGCTACCAGCAAATGCCAGCCATGTGAATACCAAGCTGACAGAGGTGTTCTTGACCCATGGACCTTCCTTAAATTAAGGTAGCTTCTTATTGGTGCCTTAGTTTGAATTTTTTTCATTGCCTTAGAACTGTAAACTTGTGACTAATTGAATTTCTCTTTTTAAAAGCCATTTTGGTTCTGGTATATCACATTCTGGCAGCTTGCAAGCTAACACACTTTGTAAGAAAGAGATTTAAATTGTTTTGTACCTGGAGCAAAGGAAGTATGAAGTTTGGAATGCTAAATTTCATCTTTAAGGAAGAGCAGATCAACGTTTTACATGGATGCATCTGGTTTTCCTCATAATTCTTCTGTTAGTCAAAAAAGTCTGCCTTAAGCCAAGTTCTCCCTAAATGAAATATTTCTAATCAGATTTTTCACTCTATGTGGATTTCATATAAAAATGATCCTTATCTTGAAAATTAAAAATATTTTTCCCCAGTGCTTCAATATGCAGCAGAGATAATGGCTCAGACAGCAGAATAGCAGCTGATTCACTGGAATTTGTTAGAGACGACAATCATTGAAAGCTTACTGTTCAACATTAAAGGAACAAAAAGAAACAAAGGACGTGAGCTTTGAACTAAGAGCTCAGGATTTGAGGTCTGGTTTGGGTTCGTGTTAATATAGCACCACTAGCCTAGTTATTTTAGGCAAGTACTTTAACTTCTCTGAGCCTCAGTTTCCTCTTTTTAAAAATAGCATTAGTCTCATAGGGACACTGAAGAATAAAGGACAAATAAGAGTGGCTAATATCTAATGAGCACTCACTAAGCACCTGTCTGGCATAGTGTGAAGTCCTTTGCATACATTATCTTAATTAGCCATCACAACAACTTCATTAGGTGGGTAGAATTGTGTTCTTCATTTTACAGACTAGGAAGTTGAGACTTAGGTTAATTAACCTGCAAGTTTGCACAGAAATTAAGGATGGAGACAAGACTCTGTTTGATTCCATTTGACTCTGACTCCCCAGAGTCCATACTTTTTCTGAACCACTGTGCTACTCTGTCTGAAAGTTTATAGTTATATCTTTATTTTCATGCGCACCTATTCATATTCATATCCAAATCTCTAGCCATATCTATGTATTTGGTATGTCTACCTATCTCACTATCATCCATCTACCTGTCATTCTGGCATAATATTTGATATATAAATAACACCATGCATACTAAGTGCATGCTAAAAGCTACATTGGTAATTGGGATAAGAGCCCAGAGAAGGGTGAGATCACATTGGATGGTCAGGAAGGCTTCAAGAAGAGATGGAACTAACTGTGGGCCTTCAAGGGTGGTGTGGTGGGGACTGTTAGTTGCTTGCTCTATCATCCGTTCTCCCCTTCCCTTCCTGAACGCCATGTTGAAAGATCTGCTTGCCAGCCTCTATTGCAGGGGAGTGTGGCAACTGTGTGTAGTAGGTTTGGTCGAGGATATTTACAAGGATATGTTATACAGTACTTCCAGGAAGTTGCTTAATGCAAGGTGCTCTTTGTTTCTTCCTCCATCCTGATACTTCTAACTTGGATGTGATGGCTGGAATTCTAGCAATCACAAACACTGAGGATGAACACCACACCATCAGGACAGCAGAGAAGAGAACTACTCGGGGCCTGGATTCCTGATCATCCTGAACTCACCCTGGCCACCTATCTGTGGGATTCTCTTATATGAAAGAAAAATATTGTCTAATCTTTAAGCTATAGTTATTTTAGGTCACATGCAGCCAAAAAACTGATACAGATGTGAGGGCTTGCATTTGATAAGAGATGGCATGCTAAGCTGAGCAAACTAAGTGAGCAAAGTAGAGAGAAGCTAATTTTTTGCTAATTCTTTAAAGTTTTTGAAGTTGTGGTTTTCTTGTGGAGGAGAATACAAGCATCAGCTAGAATGACATTTGAGCTTTGGAATCAGACATACCTGAGTTGAAATTCAGGTTCTATGAGTTATTTGCTATGTAATTTTAGATGAGTCTCTTCACCTCTCTGACATTAGTTTCAAATCTAAAATAAGGCCAGTGATCTGTACTCCATGGGCTGTTGTGAATAGGAGAGAACATTTAAACTTAGGAAAGTCCCCTAACTTTCCGGACTCTCAAACACATAGCTTTCAATAAATGGTGGGCATTATCATTAGCATATGTGCTTGCCATGCCTAGAAATGAAGAAAATTTTGGT
The DNA here is from genome assembly GCF_023851605.1 of Tamandua tetradactyla. NCBI lineage: Eukaryota > Metazoa > Chordata > Mammalia > Pilosa > Myrmecophagidae > Tamandua > Tamandua tetradactyla. The sequence continues at coordinate 61,140,509 of NC_135334.1, read as the reverse complement.
ACTTGGGCACTGGAATTATAAACAGAAAATCTAGAATAAACTTTGTTCAGCCGCTTACTTGCTACTTAGGTTTGGGCAAGTCACCTTCATAAGGCTCAATATCCCCATTTGTAAAATGGGCTTAATAATCCCTGCCCAAGTCCCCTTCAGGGAATGGTGAGAACAGGGGAAAATTCAACTTCCCCAAGTTGAATTCTTGATATTCTCACAAGCAGTGTGGACAACCAAAGCTATAGACTGAGCCCCCAGTCTTGAGGTTTGTTCATATGAAACTTAACCCCACAAAGGATAAGTCAAGCTTACTTAAAATTAGGCCTAAGAGTCACCCCCAAGAGAACCTCTTTTGTTGCTCAAATGTGGCCTCTCTCTCCAGCCAACACAACAAGCAAACTTACCACCCTCCCCCTATCTGCATGGGACATGATTCCCAGGAGTGTGGACCTTCCTGGCAATGTGGGACAGAAATCCTAGAATGAACTGAGACTCAGCATTAAGGGATTGAGAAAAACCCAAGAATGAACTGAGACTCAACATCAAGGGATTGAGAAAAACTTCTCGATCAAAAGGGGGAAGAGTGAAATGAGACAAAATAAAATGTCAATGGCTGAGAGATTCCAAACAGAGTTGAGAAGTTATCCTGGAGGTTATTCTTACGTATTAAGTAGATAGCACCTTTTTAATCAAGATGTAATGGAGAGGCTGGAGGGAACTGCCTGAAAATGTAGAGCTGTGTTCCAGTAGCCATGTTTCTTGAAGATGATTGTATAATGATACAGCATTCACAATGTGACTGTGTGATTGTGAAAACCTTGTGTCTGATGCTCCTTTTATCTACCTTGTCAACAGATGAGTAGAGCATATGGAATAAAAATAAATAATAGGGGGAACAAATGTTAAAATAAATTTAGTTTGAAATGCTAGTGACCAATGAAAGGGAGGGTAAGGGGTATGGTATGTGTAATTTTTTTTTCTGTTTTTGTTTTATTTCTTCTTATGAATAGAAGCAAATGTTCCAAGAAATGATCATGATGATGAATATGCAACTATGTGATGATATTGTGAATTACTGATTATAAACGTAGAACAGAATGATCAAAATAAGAATGCTTGCATTTTTGGGGGGTATTAAAAAAAAAATCCCTGCCCTTCTTCTCATAAATCTGCTATGATAATTAAGTGAGAAGGAAAGGCTTTAGGAGGGTGTAGCCAGGGAATGGAGGCCAGACTGATAACCGGAGACAATGCTGAATGGTGCTTGTGTGTCTCTGTGAGCTTGTTTATTTGGGTGGATGCAGAGCCATAGGGCTGACAAAGAAGCAGAAAGTAGAGAGGGAATTGTGAGTGGGTCTTTGGCAGACCCAGCTGAGCAATTAGGGAAGAAATCTGTCTATCCATTAGCACTTAATATCTATTTTCTGGGGGGTATGGTTGTGGGAAAGGGAAGGGACTGTGGAAGGCTTGAGGTCAGAACATCCCCCTATTAGGCTAAAGGCTTTTATAGGGATCCTATTAAAATGAAGTCTTGTTACTTAGGGTAGGAAAACAAGATCCAATACAGATGCAATGATCATTGAGCCCCTATTAAGTGCCAATCATTTTGTGAAACATGGTTTTCTCATCAAGCAAAGATTTTTGAATACCTACTATGTGCCAAATGCTCTACCTATATTGTCTAACATGGTGGCTGGTGATAGAGATAAATGATTAGCCAGCTATGTGCTGAGACTTTGCCCCTTCAGAAGCAGCTGCTCTGGATACTGGCTAAAATCCTGACAGAGTGGGGAATAAGAGCTCCAAAACCCCCACCCACCCCCAGTGGGTAGGATGTGAGAGGTAATACAAGGCTGTGTTTGGGTATTAACTCCAAAGCCAGACTTCAGAGTGTACTGTCCTAGCTCAAATTCACCTCTTTAAGCTTCTATTTCCCTGTATGTAAATTGGGCCTAAAAGAAAGTCTACTTCGAAGCTTTGTTGTGCATATTTAAATGACTTTATACCTATAAATCTCTTTTAAAAAGCCAATAATTGTAGATATTATTATCATCTTATTGCCTGAAGCCAGGGCACCTGAGATTAGCTGAGGGCCAGCTGGCTCAGTTACTAATTTGGGTTCCTGATTTGTCTTCTAGTTCTCTTGCCCTGAAGCCCCAACCCCTCATCTGAGGCCCTGACATTCCACCTGGGTCCTGCCCTTGGAGGCTAGAATTGGTCCATCCATCTACTCTTGTAACTGGGAACCAGGATACTGGTATCCCTGTGACCTTGAGTTTTGCCACTAAAAGGTGTCTCCTGTGGCTCTGTCTTATCCATCAGATTGGTTACTGGTACTAGCTCTGATCCATCCTAAATTCTTAGATTTGGGAGGTTAGACTGCTGGTGAGGACCTGATGACTGGTCAGTTCCAAGAATCCCATTTTCTCTAAGAATACAGCACTAAGGTCTTACTGGAACCCACTAGGCATTACTTTCTTGTAGTTAAGAACACAGGCTTTGTAATCAGACATTACTTTGAATGACTGCTATGGTACTTTCTTATTTTGTGGCCTTGGGAAAGCCAACTAATTGTCTGCCCTGAACTTTGATTTCTCATGTATAAAATAAAAATAATAATGATCACTTAACCTGATTTATGTGGAAATCAGATGAACTGGTATAAGTCAAAGTTCAATAGAAATGCCATGTGTTATACTTAATATTATTCCTTGGTTTTACCCCCTAAATCTTTTACTAGGACCCTACGCCTGGTTCACCAGGTGTTAAGCTGTGCATTCAGGAGTAGTTGACATGAAAAGGCTTCCAGGAGAGATGCTGTTTCTATAGCAACCATTTGTTCAATCTCTGGAAGCCTCGGAGGAGTTGGCTTAAGAAGAGGAAAGGGGCGGGCCACAGTGGCTCAGCAGGTAAAAATGCTTGCCTGCCAAGCCCAAGGACCTGGGTTCAATTCCCGGTGACTGCCCATGTAAAAAAAAAAATAAAAAAAAATAAAAATAAATTTAAAAAAAAAAGAAGAGGAAAGGACAGATCATACAATCTGCCTGTGTGTATTACCCCTTGGAAAAGGAGGGCTCTGGGATTTCCTAGTGTATTCAGTTTGAAATTCTGTAAATCTGGGTGGTAGGACCCCAGATCTTGTGGTAGCCATAGGAACTGCTTGGCGTTTAGCAATAATAGAACCTCCTCTCTTCTACTCGATGTTTGAGGGCTGGAAGGAAACTTAGAGGTCATCAAACATACATAAGGAAATGGAGGCCCAGAGAGGAGAAAGGATTTGCCCAAGAACATTCATTTCCTCAAGTTCTTTTTACCTAGTCTAGTGCTTCTTCAGGGTTTTATTCTCTCAATTAATATTTATTGAGTGCTTGTTATATGGAAAGCCCTGGTTAAGTGTGAAGGATGCAGAGAGAAATAAAATATGGTCCTTAACACCTAGGTGAGGTCTGCACAGACTAATGATGGAGGGAGAGACATCCAGTGCTATGTGATAAGAGCTCTGATGGGGCCCGAGGGAAGCAGGTTTGGAAGCCCCCTCGCAGCCTGCAGGTGTCAGGAACATCTTATAGAGGAAGAGACATTTAAGTTAAGATGACAAATAGGAATTAGAGAGATGAAGGGGGTTGAAGGTGGAGGGTACCAAGCATAAAGAATAGCAGGAGCAAAGGCATAGAGGCGGGAGAGTGAAAGCTGGATGGAGATCATAGGATTTAAAGCTGTTCAGCCTGGCTGGAGAAGGGAGTGAGGAGCAGCAAGAGACGATCCCAGGAAAGAAGTTAAGAAGATCTAGATCACAAAGGCCTCAATAGCCTCTGTAAGGGTTTAGTCTTCATTCCAGGGGCCATGGAATGATCTTTTAATAGCTTTGCTTTAAATGTTCTCTCTATAAAGACTGTCATTTTATCAAACATGATAGCTAGTTAAAAGCATCTCTATTTCTATAGATAAAGCAACTTGGCAAAAATATTAACAATCACCAACATTTTGTTGATTAAGGTCATACATATACAGATGTTTGTTGTACTTTTGTAAATTTATGTATATGTGAATATCTTCATAACAAAAATGTTCAGGAAAAAGTGACTGTGGTTGTTGTGCTATGACCTTGAATTGCTTTGGCCAGTTAAACAGTGCATAGGTACTCCAAGGCTACTTTTCACAAATGATACGGCCAGCTCACAGTTATTTTTTTTTTTCACATGGGCAGGCACCGGGAATCGAACGCGGGTCCTCTGGCATGGCAGGCAAGCATTCTTACCTGCTGAGCCACCGTGGCCCGCCCTCACAGTTATTTTTAAGTTGAGTTACCACTAGCATTCTCAGAACCTACTCCTTCCAAATCAGTAATTCCATTGTGTTCCATGCTATAGTTATTTACTGAACATCTGCTCTGTCCTAGGTACAAGGATGAAGACAAGAAGCAAAGACATGGCTCCTGCCCTCTTGGATCTTTCAGTCTAACAGTTTTAACTGTTTGGTAAAGAGATCGTGGAAGACAGTGAAGTAGCTAGAACATAGAAAAATGTTTAGGTTGCTGTTGGGACATGTATAAGGAATATCAGGGAAGGCAGGGTTGAGTAATGCAAAATACATTATCCCACCTCTGTGCCCTTTGATACAGAGATGCTGAGTGACTGGAAGGAAGACACCTGATCTTATTTAAAGGTCATGTCAGTGCCTGGAAGTCAAAAGAGCTTAGGTATGAAATTTCAGAGTCTAAATCAGTGAGATATAGACCATGAAATGAGAAAAGAGGTATTTGAATTGTTTCCTTCCTTCCCCCTTCAAATAGCAAACAGTAAACTAGCCTCTTCTGTTATGTATCTAATGATTCTGCTTATGATTGGATATAGATTATTATGGTGATAGAGAATGCATATAGATTGAGAAGATACTTTAATATGGACAGGGATTCAATTATAAAATACTTATAATGTTTTATTCCTGTGACTGGCCTAAAATGCCCCCCTGGCAATTCCAAGATGGCTGTTAGCTTGCACAAAATTAAAGGTCCTTACTTCCATACCAGCTAAATGAGATGGAAATGAGGTATTGACGTGGGTGGGAGAAGATAAAGATACATTTTTTATTTTTCAGTTCCACTTGCAATAGCTTTTAGTGGCAACGTTAAATAAGTTTCTTGGTAAGTTTTCTTCAAAATTTAAAAGGGAAGGATTTTTGCAAACATTTTTAAACTGATAAGCAAAAAAGTGAGCCTTATGAAGGCCCACAAAGCCTATGCAGATGCAGTTACCTCTGCGGGCATCCTTGGTGGGGAGAAGCATAGAAGAGGTCGGGAAGAGGGAGGGCTGTAGGCAACGCGGGGCACAGATAAAGTGGGGGGAGCATGAATTAAGCAGGACTGATAGAAACACATATGAAGGCCCTTTGCAAAAGAGGCATCTAAATGACAGATACCATTTCTGTAAGTATTAAAATTTTGAAAATAAAAATGGGAAAAGAGATTTTAAAAAGTAAGAAAAATATCTTAATGGGGAATAACTCATACCCATCCGGCCTTTGCTTAGCTTCTTAATGGATATATTTTTTTCACTGCTGATGCTTCCACTTGGGTCAGAGCCCTAAACTTGAATTCACAGCTGTGTTGAAAGGACAGCCCCATTACTTAGCAGGAAAAAAAAACTACCTTTATGGCCACCCCGGCTGATCCCTTTCCTATCCATCACTCTTCAGCAACTAGCCCGTCAACAAATAAGGGGTTCATTGGGGCTAATTGCACAAGTGCACCAAGCAACAAGGTAGTTTTTGTGACCCCATCCCTCTGGGGACAGCCCTGACTCAGGACAGATGCTCAAAAGAAATTCTGGCTATTCTTTCTGAGATTCCAAGAATTCAGAATGGTTCCAGTTGGGTCACAGGTATCCACAGAAGGCTGACAAAACTGAACTGGGACATTAGGCTTCAGACTAACCCTCAGCTTTCCCACTGGCTGGAATTCAGAATTTCCATCATCTACCATCTCCTTTTTGTTGGTCTGCCTACTCCTTCCCTGTCTAGACACAAAGAATGACTTTTTCTGAGGGTCCTGTCATGCTCAGGGCCTGAAACAGCCTAGCCAAGCCCACAGTTCATTAAAGCCTCACTAATGGAAGCAGGAAGCTCCACAATTGCCCTCCTGCCCCATCTGGTGGCTGGGTACCTGGGGATGAGCTGTAGCATTTCTATGCTCACCATGTATATATTCCCCAGGAAGTTGTGTGTGTGGTTGGGGAGGACACCACCACCACGGGATTAGATTAGTTACTACAAAGCACTTAAACCATGCAAATACCCCCTTGCTTAAAATTCAAGTCAAATATCCTGGTTATGATTCAATTCTCACTTGGTGGCCTGGAAGGCAAACCAATCAGATGACCTTTGTCCTCTAAAAAGCTACCAATTAATTTTTAAGTGAGATATAATACGTAATGCAAAATTTCACGTAACTTAAAGAAGTGTCCAATTTAGTAGGTCTTTTGTACGCAGTTCCAGGACATTTCTATCACCCCAAAAGGAAGGCTGTACCCATTAGTAGTCACCTTCCACTTCCTCCTCCAAGACCCTGCAACCACCACTCAACTTACTGTCACTACAGATTTGTGTGTTCTGGGCATTTCCTATAAATGGAATCATAGAATAAATGGTCCTCTGCGGCTGGCCTCTTTCGCTGAGCGTAACGTTTACAAAGTTCATCCATGTTGTCGCGTCAATCAGTTCTTCATCCACTTTTACGGCTAAATAATATTTCACTGTTTAGACTTACTACATTGCATTTATCCATTGATCAGCTGATAGATATGTGAACTGTTTTCACTTTTTGGCTATTGTTATCATGTTGTTATGAATATTCATGTATAAGTTTTTGTATGGACATACCTTTTCAATTCTCTTGGATATATCCTTAAGAGTAGAATTGTGGGGTCATTTGATAACTATATGGCAAATATTAAAATTTTAAATCAATAAATTTGCATTATTGCTTGCCCAACAATCTCTTATGAGTGTATTTGTGTGACTTCATATCAGAGATTAAACTAGTTGGTAAGCTGACAAAATCAGGCCCTGAACCTACAACACTGGAGTCCCAGATCCTGGACTGGGCCAAGTTCACTAAAGACTCTTGGGCACCAGCCTTGTTCTACCCAAACATCAGGCATCGCTTTAATAAATGATTGTATTGTCCACAGGTTGCCTTTCATTTAAAAGTGCCTTTAAAATAAGGATGATTTTTGTTCCCATGAAGATACAGCAACTGAATTATCTTTGTGCAGAGATGCCCTTGAATTTATGGGTGTAGACACTTCTCCAGATGCTGTGTTTTACCTCCTCACACAGAACCAGATGTGACCTAGAACATCTTGTTGTCATTTTCCATATAAAATGAGTGCTGTCATTCACTGTTTCTCCTTCCCTTCCCCTTGCCCTTTGCATAGCTGCTGCTCATCCCACCCACACCCATTTTCTACATTCTTTTTGGAACTTTTTTCAGCTTGCTAAAGCTGCTGAATGCAATATACCAGAAATGGGTGGGCTTTTACAAAGGGGATTTATTAGGTTACAAATTTACAATTCTAATGCCATGAAAATGTCCAAATTAAGGCATCAACAAGAGGATACCTTCACTCAAGAAAGGCTGTTCAGGTCTGTGCTTTCTCTATCACCATGGGAAGGCACATGGTGACGTCCACTGGCCCTTCTCTCCTGGTTTCTGGTTTCCAATGGCTTTCTCAACTTCTGACATCTCCTGGGGTGTTTCCCTGCAGCATCTCCAAATGTCCGTGTCCTCTCCAAAATGTTCCTATTTTAAAGGATTCCAGTAAGTGGATTAAGACCCACCTTGAATGGGTAGGGTCACGTCTCCGTGGGAACAACCTAATTAAAAGTTCCCATCTATAATAAGTCTGCATCCATAAGATTGGATTAAAGGGGGGGTGGCCTTTCTGTGCTGTTTTATACCCCCAGCACAGAAGTACAGTGTGTATGTAGAGTTAGGGCAGTAGCAACCAGATGCTGGTGAGCAAGCAGGAAGGGCACGAGGGAGTGAGCTAGACGAAGCCCCCACGATGAAACCTAGGGCGTCTGTGGTTGGGGGGGTGCTTAGCTTAGCTCAGGGTGCAACTGAGTCCACTTGATGATGTCCTTGAGTGCTGTGGGGTCACTGTTCCCTGTCTGGGTATATTTTACCAAGTTTCCTTAAATTTTTAATCTTTTACTTAAAATAATAACACATTAAAAGTTTAAAAAGCCCCCAACCAAAACCATTCCTGTCAAAGAACACTTAAAGAACACCTAGAGCTCTGAGATTCTACACAAATTTCACACACTAAGATTCATTTTCTGAAACCTAAAACCTCCAGATGGTTCCTAGGCCAGATACATCCCAAAACCCAAAGGGGCCAGCCTCTCCAGAACATCAGCTATTTCCATCTCCCTATCCTATCAACACCCCTTTCCAACATGAAAAAGTCAGAAAGGGCAGAGCCCAAATGCCCCCAAAGATTGGAAGGATCAAAGGAGGAGGGGGAGTAAAACAGAGAAGATAGGATTTACCAAATATATGACTGCTGAATCATTATCTTGACATTTCTGTTTAGTCTCCAGTGTCTTGGAGCAGCTAGGAGGAAAAACCTAAAATTATGGAATGGTAACCTATACTAAACTCTGAAATCTGCTCTATAACTACTTGTTACAATGTACTTTGAAATTTATTACTTTTTAGTATGTATATATTTCACAATTAATGTTAAAAAAAGAAAAAGAAAAACAATATCTTTGTTAATGACTGTAATCGTGTGGGGGGAGGGGTATGGAAACTGTACTCTCTGCATGATTTTTCTCTAAACCTACAAGTTCTCTATAAACATGCCAAATAAATACCCTAAAACTTGCAAGACTATCTTATATTCACAGATAAATAAAATCTGAGGGCGTTTATAACCCTAGACTGGCGTGATAAGAGATGATAAAGAATAGACAATAGATGGCAGCCCCAAGAAGAAATAAAGATCTCTAGTCAGGTAATAACGTGGATAAATGTGAAATACAGTATACTGTGTTCTGGATTTGTAAATCCACTTTTTTCTTCCTACCTAATCTAAAAGACAATTGCACAAAATGATGTTCAATCAATGGTGTTGGACACATAAAAATGTATAAACATGTAATTTGTGGCAACTACGTAAAAGTAGAGGGATGCAAGGGTATAGGGAACACAGTTTGTATATAATACTGAATTTAACTTAGTATCACAGAAAATGGGAATGTTATAGAGTCAGGATGTTAAATTTAAGCCCTGTTGGAATACAAAGAAAATATGAGAATATTCTATTGGATAAAAAGAGAAAGAAGAGTATATGTTTCCAGGGGTGGGAAGAATGGCAGAGGAAAAGTTTTAGTAATGGAAGGCAGTGAGGGTACTGCAATGTCGTGAATGTGACACATCCCACAGTGCTGGGCTTGGGTGTGGTTGACTCAGAAATGTTGACATTGCATATATGTTCTTACAGTTAAAATTTTGAAAAAGAGCAACCAAATATATGATGACAATTAGTTGCAGTGTGAACATGGCTGTAACAAGGGAGGAGAAAAGACTAAAAAGGAAACTATTAAGCAATATAATAATGGAATATACGCTGCAAATTTTATAACCAATATTAAATTTCTTGAATTTGATAATTACACTTTAGGTTATGTAAGTGAAAATCCTATTTCTTAGGAAATGTGAATGGCAGAATAAGTGTTTGATGAGCATGATGTTTACAACCCATATGCAATTGTTTAGAAGACGTATTGATAGATATATGGACAACTGGGCAGGTAGATTGATAGAAAGATGGACAGATATAGAATATGGCAAAGTTAGAAAGCTGTGAAATTAGCAGATCTGGGGACACAGAGAGATATGGGTATGTTGGAAATCATTAGGTTTGTTTTATTTTTGCAGCTGTGCTGTAAGTTTGAAAGTATTTAAAAGTAAAGTTTAAAAAGTGTAAAAAGGAACTATAAAAGTGAAAAATCATCCACCCCAGAGATACACAGAATTCAAATTTTTTCAGGACGCATGCTCTTTCTCCTTAAACAAGTGGAATTATACAGTAATATTCTATATGATTTGTGTCCTTTTTATATTGTGAACATTTCCCCCCATGCCATTCGATATTCATCAAACACACCATTTATGTGGCCATATATAAAACTTTATATCACTCTATTGGTCCTTTAGAGGGCTGCTATTCAGGAGACTCACTTTCCCATCCCTGACTATACGTTAGTCCCCCCATTTTGGTTTCCAAAATTAAAAGTAAAATTCCAGATGCTTCCTGGAATATGGCAGAGAAGAGAGGAATGAGTTCACTCCTGTTCCATGGGAAAAGACTGGGGACTTCAGGAAATGACCAGGACTGTGGTCCCAGGGTATGAGAAAACAAACAAGGTCTCTAGGGAGTTTTGGGGAGGAGAGAGGCAGGGGAATCCGGGCAGGGGGAGTGGGGTGGGAGAGGTGACCATGCTCCCCAGTGAGGGCAGGCAGGTGAGGGGAGGTGTGGTAAGAGGGAACAGACCGCCCCTCTGCTCTAGCCTGCCCAGGTGCCAGCTGGGGAGACTCCCCATGTGCGTTGTAGTTGACAGTGCCAGTGGGGAGCCCGGAGGTGGACCTGATCCTCTACCGCTGAGGCCAAGCCTGAGGGCGCTGGGAGCAATCACCCGGCTGCTGCTGGGAATAGGTGGCCCTGCAGGTGTGGCATCTGGCAGACCCACCAGGTGCTGGGCGCTGCTGGGTGCTTCAGGTCAGATGATCATTGTTCTAGTTTGCTAGCTCCCAGAATGCTATATACCAGAAACGGAATGGCTTTTAAAAAGGAGAATTTAATAAGTTGCTACTTTACAGTTCTAAGGCCAAGAAAATGTCCCAATTACAACAAGTCCATAGAAATGTCCAATCAAAGGTATCCAGGGAAAGACACCTTGGTTCAAGAAGGCTGATGAAGTTCAGGGTTTCTCTCTCAAGTGAAAAGGCACATGGTGAACACAGTCACAGTTTCTCTCTCATCTGGAAGGGCACATGGTGAACATGGCATCATCTGCTAGCTTTCTCTCCTGGCTTCCTGTTTCATGAAGCTCCCTGGGAGGCATTTTCCTTCTTCATCTCCAAAGGTCGCTGGCTATGGACGCTCTGCTTCATGGTACTGCAGCATTCTCTGCTCTGTCCGAATTTCCTTCATTCTCCAAAATGTTTCTTCTTTTTATAGGACTTCAGAAACTTATCAAGACCCACCCAAATGGCTGGAGACACACCTCTACCTAATCCAGTTTAACAACCACTCTTGATTAAATCATATCCCAGGGAGATGATCTAATTACAGTTTCAAATATACAGTCTTGAATAGGGATTATTCTACCTTTATCAAATGGGATTTTGATTAAAACATGGCTTTTCTAGAGCACATACATCCTTTCAAGCCACCACAATCATCCAGGCACCGGTTGTCTCCCCAGTTCCACTGCTGGACTGGTAGTCCCGCCACCATGTCTGGGAGCAGCCTCCTGCTGAGTACACTGTCCTGGAGCAGCTGCAAACCAGGCCAGACTGGTCTTAAGAGAGGAGGAGCCTCAGGATCTCACCTGCTGGTGAGAAGAGGCAAGTGCAGACAGGCTCTCCAGATGGGAGGGGCAGAATCTGAGGGCAAGGAGGTGACTCCAGGTTACCGCCTCCTGGGGAAAAGGGTAAGTGTAGGTAGGCTAAGGCCTTTTTGGCCAAGGGATCTTTTTCCCCCATTTTATTCCTAATATTTTTCCCCCTCTTTTAAAAGATGCATGCTTTTTACATATTTTTTAGTAGTAGTAAATTGCTTTTTCATTATTTTTTAAATTTTTATAGATATTTCATTGATTCTTTTTTTCTTATTTTTTGTACTCTATTTTATTTCATTTACATTATTATTTTCTGGAATTTTCTCTCCCTTTGATAGGTACCAGCTTGAATTCACTCCCAATGTATCTTGGAGTGTCTCCCTTTAATTCTGGGGTCTACTACTGTTGAGGTATGTTTTGTGGTTATTTTCTCATATTTTTATTATATTCTTATTTTATTTTATTCTTCTTATGTTTTCCTTTTTTCAGGGGGGCCGGGGGGGGGGGGGAGTCTATGGGCTGGGAATTGAGCCAGGTCTTCTGCATAGGTGGCAGCCGTTCTACCAGTGAAGTACTGTACATCCCAATAAAGACAGTAATAGACTCTAAAGTTGAATTGTATCCCCTACATGAGATCTGGACCTTAATTTGGTGGGAAATAGCTAACAAATCAAGTGCAAAATAAGATCTTCGACAAATCCAAGTAAACACAAAGCTTAGGATGAGTGAAGGAAAACAACTTGTAAAATAACCATATCAAGATAATCAAATGCCCTCAACACAACAGAAAATCACAAAGCAAGTGAAGATCCAAGCAGAAATAACCCAACCGAATTAACAAACCCAAACTCCAGAGGGGACACAAAATATAAAACTACTACTCAAGGATATATATAAAGATTTAAAGGATATCAGGAAGACACTAGAAGAGCATGACGAAGAATTTGAAAGATTAAATAGAAAAATGGCAGATCTCACAGAAATGGAAGATACAGTAAAAGAAATTAGAAATATACTAGATACACATGATAGCAGATTCAAAGAAGCAGAAGGAAGAATAAGTGAAGTAGAAGATGGAACAGTTGAATTAGAGTGCACAAAAGAACAAATGGCAAAAAAGATGGAAAAAATGCAACTAAATCTTAGGGAAATGATGGACAATAAGAGGTACATAAATGTAAGAATGACTAATGTCCCAGAAGGAGAAGAGAAGAGTAAACAGCTAGGAAAGTTAGTTGAAGATATAATCAGGGAAAACTTCCCAACCCTTATAAAAGACATAAATACACAAATCAAAGAGATACAACAAATGAAAAATAGAATAATTCTAAATAGGCATTACTCCAATACACATACTAGTCAAACTGTTAAATGTTGAAGAGAAACAGAAAGTCCTGAAATGATACATGAGAAAAACAATCTACATACAATCTACTAGTCAGCAGGCACCATGGAAGCAAGGAGGCAGTGGTATGATATCTTTAAGATTCTGAATGAGAAAGGCTTTCAGCCAATAATTATTTATCCAACTAAGTTATCTTTCAAAATTGAAGGACAGATTAAAATCTTCAAAGACAAACAAAGATTGAGAGAACTAGTCAACAAAAGACTTGCTCTACAAGAAATATTAAAGGGAATCCTACCAGCTCAAAAATAAAGATAAGAGAGTAAGATCTGAAGGAGAGCACAAAATTGAAGAATACAAGTAACAGTAATTTAAAGGATAAAAAGAGAAAGAAGGAAAAGAATATTTAGATGTGACAAATAAAAACTAAAGGATAGAAGGCAGAGTCAAGAACTTCTTTTACAGTAATTACTTTGAATGTTAATGGACTAAACTCATCAATTAAAGGACACACAGTGGCAGAATGGATTAAAAACATAATCCATCTATATGCTGTTTACAAGAGATTCATCTTAGATTCAAGGACACAGATTGAAAGTAATAGGATGGAGATGTATCTTCCATGCAAGCTGTAACCAAAAGAAAGCAGGATTAGCTATATGAATATCAGATAAAATAGACTTTAATTGTAGAGACATAAGAGACAAAGAAGGACACTACATATTAACTAAAGGGATAATTCACTATGAGGAAACAGAAAATATAAATGTGTAGGCTCCCAATCAAGGAGCTCCAAAGTACATGAGGCTAACATTGGCAAAACAGAAGGGAGCTATAGACATTTCAACAGTAATAGTGGGATACTTCAATACACCACTGTCCACTATAGATAGAACAACCAGACAGAGGATCAACAAGGAAATAGAGAACCTAAACAATGAGATAAATGAATTAGACCGAATGGACATATATAGATCATTACATCCAAAACACCAGGATATACTTTCTGTTCTAGTACACATGGATCATTCTCCAGGATAGATCATATACTGGGACACAAAAATGAATCTTTCTAAATTTGAAAAGATTGAATATTACCCAAAGCACTTTCTATGACCACAATGGAATAAACCTAGAAATTTAATAATCACTAAAGAACCAGAGCTTTCAAAAGTATATGGAGATTGAGCAACACTCTCTTAAGTAATCAGTGGGTCAAGAAAAAAATTGATAAAGAAATTGATATATATCTGGAGATGAATGATAATGAGAACACAACATATCAAAACTTAAGGGATAAGGCAAAGGCAGTGCTGAAAGGGAAACTCATTGCCCTAAATGCCTATATTAAAAAATAAGAACAAGCAAAAATCAATGACTTAGCTGCTTACCTGGGGAAGTTAGGGAAAGAACAGCAAACTAGCCAAATCAAATAAAAGGAAGGAAATAATAAAGATTAAAGGAGAAATAGATAAACTGGAGAACAATAGAAAAATCAACAATGAACTGGAGAACAAAAGAAAAATCAACAAAACCAAAAGCTGGTTCTTTGAGAAAAATTAATAAAAGTGATGGACCCCTAGATACACTAACAAAGAGAAAAAGAGAGAGGATACAAATAAAATCAAAATGAGAATGGGTGTGTGTGGGGGTGGTCATTACCACAGATCAAAGAAATTTTAAAAGGGTATATTATTAACAACCATATGCCAACAAACTAGACAATTTAGATGAAATGGACAAATTACTAGAAACACATGAATTACCTATACTGATTCAAGAAGAAACAGAAGGTCTTTATTTCCTGTAATTTACCAATTACAAGTAAAGAGATTCAATCATCAAAAATCTTGCCACAAAGATAAGCCAAAGACCAGACAGCTTCACAGGTGAATTTTATCAAACATTCCCAAAAGAAATGACACCAATCCTGCTCAAACTCTTGCAAAAATTTGAGGAGAAAGGAATGCTAGCTAACTCAGTTTATGAAGCTTTTATCACTCTAATATCAAAATTGGATAAAAATGCTATAAGAAAAGAAAACTACAAACCAGTCTCCCTAGTAAATGTAGACATAAAAATTGTTAACAAAATACTAGCAAACTGAATCTGATGACATATTAAAAGAATTATACATCATGACTAAGTGAGATTTATACCAGGAATGCAAGGGTGGTTCAACACAAGAAAATCAATGTAAGATAGCATATTAACAAATCAAAAGGGAAAAATCATATGATATGGATTGATGCTGAAAAAGCATTCATCAAAATCCAGCATCCTTTCCTGATAAAAATACTTAAAAAGTGAGGAATCAAAGGAAATTTTCTCAATATCATAAAGGGCATATAAGAAAAACCCATAACCAGCATCATATTTAATGTTAAGAAATGAAAGGCCTTTCCCCTAAGATCAGGAACAAGACAAGGATGTCCATTGTCACCACTATTATTCAATACTGTAACAGAAGTCCTAACTGGTGTGATTAGACAGGAAAAAGGAGTAAAAGTTGTCCAAATTGGGAAGAAAGAAGTAAAACTTACATTATTTGCAGATGACATGATCCTATACTTAGAAAACCCTAAGAAATCTATGGCAAAGCTACTTGAGCTAATAAATTCAGGAAAGTGGTAGGATACAAGATTTATGTAGAAAAGTCAGTAATGTTTCTATATACAAACAATGACCTATATGAGGTGACAATTAAGGAAAAAATTCCATTCAAAATAGTGATGAGGAAAATCAAGTATCTAGGAATAAGCCTAACCAGGGATGTCAAGGACTTATACTCAGAAAATTATAAAACATTGCTGAAAGAAATAAAAATTGACCTAAATAGATGGAAAGACATTCCAGGCTTATGGATAGGAAAGTTGAATGTCATTAAAATGTCAATTCTACTGAAACTGATCTACAGACGCAATGTAATACCAATCAAAATCTCAACAACCAAGGGGCCAAGATGGTGGCTTAGTAAGGTGCGCACGTTTTAGTTTGTCCTCCAGAGCAACTACTAAATAACCAGAAACAGTACAGAACAGCTTCTGGAGCCACGACAGAGACCGGAAACACAGCACACCCCAGTCTGGACCAGCTGCACCAGCTGCGAGACTCCGCAACAGTGAGTTTTCCGAGACGTGCGCACTTTCCCAAGCCGCGGAAGCTGGCGGCTGGCGCCCCTCCCTCACAGACGGCTTCCCAGACCGGCTGCGGGTCTTGGAAAAGCGAGTTCCCCAAGCCGCAGCGACTGGTGACCGGCGTCCCTCCCCCACAGGCAGCTTCCCAGACCGGCTGCGAGTCTCGGAACAGTGAGTTCCCCAAGCCGCGGCGGTGGCGACCGACTCCCCTCCCCCACAGGGGGCTTCCTGGAGGGAAAGGAAAGAGTCTCCAACAGTAGCAGGGACTGGGTCCAACCAAACACCAATAGTGGCATTAACAAACAAATTCTGACTGCTAGAAGTGGGCCCCCAGCTCAGGCGAAACTGATCAAGGTGGAAGTCGCCTATTGGGCTGACTGAAAGGGAGGAAAGGGGACGAAGTGGAGCCTTCTGTGGCTGTTTCTGCGGAGGCTTGGTTGCATCTGGACTCGGCGTTGGGATTGCACAGGCTGCAACTGCCCCGGGTGCAGAAACAGGCTGCTTTCAGGGCTGTCTACCACCTGAAACTTCCCCACAGGAGGGTTAAAATGCAACTCAGGTGGAATCCCTCTCTCAAGGAATTCAGATCCCAGGGCTTCACAATTTGAAGCCATTAAAACCAGCCTACAACCTTTCCTCTGTCTCCACCATGCCCCCAGCAGGGAGAGCCTTCCAAAGTTAAAGGAGCCACAACATATTTTGCTGGTGGGATCCGCATACAGACAAGCGCCACATACTGGGCAGGATAAGAAAGCAATCTCCAGAATAAACTAACTAAGGTAATTAAATGTCCAGACACAGCAAAAAATAACAAATCACACAAGGAAAATTGAAGATATGGCCCAGTCAAAGGAACAAACCAATAGTTCAAGTGAGATACAGGAGCTGAGACAACTAATGCTGAATATACGAACAGAAATGGAAAGCCTCTTCAAAAACCAAATCAATAAATTGAGGGAGGACATGAAGAAGGCAAGGAATGAACAAAAAGAAGATATGGAAAGTCTGAGAAAACAAATCACAGAATTTATGGGAATGAAAGATAGAGTAGAAGAGATGAAAAAAACAATGGAAACCTACAATGGTAGATTTCAAGAGACAGAGGTTAGAATTAGTGAACCGGAGGATGGAACATCTGAAATCCAAAAAGAAACAGAAACTATAGGGAAAGGAATGGAAAAATTTGAGCAGGGGCTCAGGGAATTGAATGATAATATGAAGCACATAAATATACATGTTGTGGGTGTCCCAGAAGGAGAAGAGAAGGGAAAAGGAGGAGAAAAACTAATGGAAGAAATTATCACTGAAAATTTCCCAACTCTTGTGAAAGACCTAAAACTACAGATTCAAGAAGTGCAGCGCACCCCAAAAAGAAAAGATCCAAATAGGCATTCTCCAAGACACTTACTAGTTAGAATGTCAGAGGTCAAAGAGAAAGAGAGGATCTTGAAAGCAGCAAGAGAAAAACAATCCATCACATACAAGGGAAACCCAATAAGACCGTGTAGATTTCTCAGCAGAAACCATGGAGGCAAGAAGAGTGTGGGATGATATAAATTACTAAAAGAGAAAAACTGCCAACCAAGAATTCTATATCCAGCAAAATTGTCCTTCAAAAATGAGGGAGAAATTAAAACATTTTCAGACAAAAAGTCAATGAGAGAATTTGTGACCAAGAGACGAGCTCTGCAAGAAATACTAAAGGGAGCACTAGAGTCAGATACGAAAAGACAGAAGAGAGAGGTGTGGAGAAGAGTGTAGAAAGAAGGAAAATTGGATATGATATATATAATACAAAAGGCAAAATGGTAGCGGAAAGTATTACCTGAACAGTAATAACACTAAATGCTAATGGACTGAATTACCCAATCAAAAGACATAGACTGGAAGAATGGATTAAAAAACAGGATCCTTCTATGTGCTGTCTACAGGAAACACATCTTAGACCCAAAGATAAACATAGGTTGAAAGTGAAAGGTTGGGAAAAGATATTTCATGCAAATAACAACCAGAGAAGAGCAGAAGTAGCTACACTAATATCCAACAAATTAGACTTCAAATGTAAAACAGTAAAAAGAGACAAAGAAGGATACTATCTACTAATAAAAGGAATAATTAAACAAGAAGACATAACAATCATAAATATTAACGCACCGAACCAGAATGCCCCAAAATACGTGAGGAATACACTGCAAATTACTGAAAAGGGAAATAGACACATCTACCATAATAGTTGGAGACTTCAATTCCCCACTCTCATCAATGGACAGAACATCTAGACAGAGGATCAATAAAGAAACAGAGAATTTGAATATTACAATAAATGAGCTAGACTTAACAGACATTTGTAGGACATTACACCCCACAACAGCAGAATACACCTTTTTCTCAAGTGCTCATGGATCATTCTCAAAGACAGACCATATGCTGGGTCACAAAGCAAGTCTCAACAAATTTAAAAAGATTGAAATCATGCACAACACTTTCTCGGATCATAAAGGAACGAAGTTGGAAATCAATAATAGGCAGAGTGCCAGAAAATTAACAAATACGTGGAGGGTCACAACACACTCTTAAACAACCAGTGGGTCAAGGAAGAAATTACAAGAGAAATTAGTAAATATCTTGAAGCGAATGAAAATGAAAACACTACATATCAAAACCTATGGGATGCAGCAAAGGCAGTGCTAAGAGGGAAATTCATTGTCCTAAATGCCTATATCAAAAAAGAAGAAAGGGCAAAAATTCGGGAATTAACTGTCCACTTGGAAGAACTGGAGAAAGAACAGCAAACTAACCCCAAAGCAAGCAAAAGGAAAGAAATAACAAAGATTAGAGCAGAAATAAATGAAATTGAGAACAGGAAAACAATAGAGAAAATCAATAAGACCAGAAGTTGGTTCTATGAGAAAATCAATAAGATTGATGGGCCCTTAGCAAGATTGACAAAAAAAAGGGAGAGGACGCAAATAAATGAGATCAGAAATGGAAGAGGAAACATAACCACTGACCCCACAGAAAAAAAGGAGGTAATAACAGGATACTATGAACAACTTTATGCTAATAAATACAACAATGTAGATGAAATGGACAAGTTCCTAGAAAGGCATTAACAACCAAATTTGACTCAAGAAGAAATAGATGACCTCAACAAACCAATCACAAGTAAAGAAATTGAATTAGTCATTCAAAAGCAAAGTCCAGGACCAGACAGCTTCACATGTGAATTCTGCCAAACATTCCGGAAAGAATTAGTACCAACCCTGCTCAAACTCTTCAGAAAAATCGAAGTGGAGGGAAAGCTACCTAATTCATTCTATGAAGCCAACATCACCCTCATACCAAAACCAGGCAAAGATATTACAAAAAAAAGAAAACTACAGACCAATCTCTGTAATGAATATAGATGCAAAAATCCTCAGGAAAATTCTAGCAAATCAAAACCAGCAACACATTAAAAGAATTATACATCATGACCAAGTAGGATTCATCCCAGGTATGCAAGGATGGTTCAACATAAGAAAATCAATTAGGGTGGGCCACAGTGGCTCAGCAGGTAAGAGTGCTTGCCTGACATGCCCGAGGACCCGGGTTCGATTCCTGGTGCCTGTCCATGTATAAAAAAAAAAGAAAATCAATTAATGTAATACACCATATCAACAAATCAAAGCAGAAAAATCACATGATCATCTCCATTGATGCAGAGAAGGCATTTGACAAGATTCAACATTCTTTCCTGTTGAAAACACTTCAAAGGATAGGAATACAAGGGAACTTCCTTAAAATGATAAAGGGAATATATGAAAAACCCATAGCTAATATCATCCTCAATGGGGAAAAATTGAAAACTTTCCCCCTAAGATCAGGAACAAGACAAGGATGTCCACTATCACCACTATTATTCAACATTGTGTTGGAGGTTCTAGCCAGAGCAATTAGACAAGAAAAAGAAATACAAGGCATCAAAATTGGAAAGGAAGAAGTAAAACTATCACTGTTTGCAGATGATATGATACTATACGTCGAAAACCCTGAAAAATCCACAGCAAAACTACTAGAGCTAATAAATGAGTACAGCAAAGTAGCAAGTTACAAGATCAACATTCAAAAATCTGTAGTGTTCCTATACACTAGCAATGAACAAGCTGAGGGGGAAATCAAGAAACGAATTCCATTTACAATTGCAACTAAAAGAATAAAATACTTAGGAATAAATTTAACTAAAGAGACAAAAGACCTATACAAAGAAAACTACAAGAAACTGTTAAAAGAAATCACAGAGGCCCCGCAGCAGCCGAGCCGCCCGCCCTCCTTCTCCCCTCTCTTTC
This sequence comes from Tamandua tetradactyla, assembly GCF_023851605.1. Classification (NCBI taxonomy): domain Eukaryota; kingdom Metazoa; phylum Chordata; class Mammalia; order Pilosa; family Myrmecophagidae; genus Tamandua; species Tamandua tetradactyla. Next base: position 61,120,080 of record NC_135334.1, on the reverse strand, counting down.
TCCGCCGGCCCGCCGCGCGGCGCCCACGCCCCGCAGCAGCCGAGCCGCCCGCCCTCCTTCTCCGCTCTCTTTCTCCGCCGGCCCGCCGCGCGGCGCCCACGCCCCGCAGCAGCCGACCCGCCCGCCCTCCTTCTCCCCCCTCCTCCCCCTCCTGCTCCGGCTGCTCTCCAACCACCACGGTGCCCTCTTCCCCCGCCTTCACCGTGCTCCTCCGCCACCAGCCTCGACAGCCTTGCCGCCCTCACCTTTCCTCCTCCAGAACAGCTACTGGGGGAGTGGAGATAATACAGAGCAGCTCCCGGAGCCACGAGGGAGATCAAAGGGACAGCGTACCCCATCCTGGAACGGCTGACTATCTGGGAGAACCAGCGCCGGTGAGATCACCAAGGGGCACAGGCTTTCCTGGGTGGGACGGCAAGCGACCGGAGTCCCTCCCTTCCACCTTCCCAGGCCAGCTGGTAGAATTGGACAGGCGGTACCCTTAGGCCGCGGCGGCTGGTGCCCCCACCACACGAGGCCCCCCGGAACAACTGAGATAGTTGGGTCGGAAATCCCCAGACTGCGGAGAACAGTGACCGGGGGATCCCTTCCAAACACGTGACTCCCCCGTCGGCTGGGAACAGTGCACTCTCCCGGGCTGCGACAGCTGGCGCCCTCCCGCCATGCTTGGTGCCCCGGGCCGACTGGCTAATTTGGCCGGACGCTCTCCTGTGCTGCGACGGCCGGCGACCCTCCCCGCGTTTGGAACCCCGGGCCGGCTGACATTCTTCCAAGACGCTTCGGCTGCCGAACCTCCCCTACGGCAAGAGTTTTCCAGAGTTGAGGGACCCACAGCAACTTTCGCTGGTGGAACCCACAGACAGGCGTGTGCCACGAGCGCCACCTACTGGGCAGGATAGGAAGAACAGAACCCAGAGATTGCACAGAAAAATCTTTCAACCTGTGGGGTCGAACACCCGGGGAAATCTGACTAAATGCCCAGACGCCAGCAGAAGATAACGGATCACGCTCAGAAAATTGAACATATGGCCCAGTCAAACAAAGAAACCAATAGTTCAAATGAGATACAGGAGCTGAAACAACTAATGCTGAATATACAAACAGAAATGGAAAACCTCTTCAAAAACGAAATCGATAAATTGAGGGAGGACATGAAGAAGACATGGGCTGAACATAAAGAAGAAATAGAAAAACTGAAAAAACAAATCACAGAACTTATGGAAGTGAAAGATAAAGTAGAAAAGATGGAAAAAACAATGGATACCTACAATGACAGATTTAAAGAAACAGAAGATAGAATTAGTGATTTGGAGGATGAAACATCTGAATTCCAAAAAGAAACAGAAACTATCCGGAAAAGAATGGAAAAATTTGAACAAGGTATCAGGGAACTCAAGGACAATGTGAACCGTACAAATATACGTGTAGTGGGTATCCCAGAAGGAGAAGAGAAGGGAAAAGGAGGAGAAAAACTAATGGAAGAAATTATCACTGAAAATTTCCCAACTCTTATGAAAGACCTAAAATTACAGATCCAAGAAGTGCAGCGCACCCCAAAGAGATTAGACACAAATAGGCGTTCCCCAAGACACTTACTAGTTAGAATGTCAGAGGTCAAAGAGAAAGAGAGGATCTTGAAGGCAGCGAGAGAAAAACAATCCGTCACATACAAGGGAAACCCAATAAGACTATGTGTAGATTTCTCAGCAGAAACCATGGAAGCTAGAAGACAGTGGGATGATATATTTAAGTTACTAAAAGAGAAAAACTGCCAGCCAAGACTCCTATATCCAGCAAAATTGCCCTTCAAAAATGAGGGAGAAATTAAAACATTCTCAGACAAAAAGTCACTAAGAGAATTTGTGACCAAGAGACCAGCTCTGCAAGAAATACTAAAGGAAGTATTAGTATTTTAAATTTGTTAAGACTTGCTTTGTGACCCAGCATATGGTCTATCTTTGAGAATGATCCATGAGCACTTGAAAAAAAGGTGTATCCAAAAAGACAGAAGAGAGAGACATGGAGAAAAGTGTAGAAAGAAGGAAAGTCAGATATGATATATATAATACAAAAGGCAAAATGGTAGAGGAAAATATTATCCAAACAGTAATAACTCTAAATGTCAATGGACTGAATTCCCCAATTAAAGACATAGACTGGCAGAATGGATTAAAAAACAGGATCCTTCTATATGCTGTCTACAGGAAACACATCTTAGACCCAAAGATAAATATAGGTTGAAAGTGAAAGGTTGGGAAAAGATATTTCATGCAAACAACAACCAGAAAAGAGCAGGAGTGGCTATACTAATATCCAACAAATTAGACTTCAAATGTAAAACAGTTAAAAGAGACAAAGAAGGACACTATATACTATTAAAAGGAACAATTAAGCAAGAAGACATAACAATCATAAATATTTATGCACCGAACCAGAATGCCCCAAAATACGTGAGGAATACACTGCAAACACTGAAGAGGGAAATAGACACATATACCATAATAGTTCAATTCACCACTCTCATCAATGGACAGAACATCTACACAGAGGATCAATAAAGAAATAGAGAACCTGAATATTACTATAAATGAACTTGACTTAACAGACATTTATAGGACATTACATCCCACAACAGCAGGATACACCTTTTTCTCAAGTGCTCATGGATCATTCTCAAAGATAGACCATATGCTGGGTCACAAAACAAGTCTTAACAAATTTAAAAATATTGAAATCATACACAACACTTTCTCGGATCATAAAGGAATGAAGTTGGAAATCAATAATAGGCGGAGTGCCAGAAAATTCATAAATACATGGAGGCTCAACAACACACTCTTAAACAACAAGTGGGTCAAAGAAGAAATTGCAAGAGAAATTAGTAAATACCTAGAGGCAAATGAAAATGAAGACACAACATATCAAAACTTATGGGACGCAGCAAAGGCAGTGCTAAGAGGGAAATTTATTGCCCTAAATGCCTTTATCAGAAAAGAAGAAAAGGCAAAAATGCAGGAATTAACTGTCCACTTGGAAGAACTGGAGAAAGAACAGCAAACTAGTCCCAAAGCAAGCAAAAGGAAAGAAATAACAAAGATTAGAGCAGAAATAAATGAAATTGAAAACATGAAAACAATAGAGAAAATCAATAAGACCAGAAGTTGGTTCTATGAGAAAATCAACAAGATTGATGGGCCCTTAGCAAGATTGACAAAAAGAAGAAGAGAGAGGATGCAAATAAATAAGATTAGAAATGAAAGAGGAGACATAACTACTGACCTCACAGAAATAAAGGAGGTAATAACAGGATACTATGAACAACTTTACGCTAATAAATACAACAATTTAGAAGAAATGGACAGGTTCCTGGAAAGACATGAACAACCAACTTTGACTCAAGAAGAAATAGACGATCTCAACAAACCAATCACAAGTAAAGAGATTGAATTAGTTATTCAAAAGCTCCCTAAAAAGAAAAGTCCAGGACCAGACGGCTTCACATGTGAATTCTATCAAACATTCCAGAAAGAATTAGTATCTATTCTCCTCAAACTCTTCAACATAATTGAAGTGGAGGGAAAACTACCTAATTCATTCTATGAAGCCAACATCACCCTCATACCAAAACCAGGCAAAGATATTACAAAAAAAGAAAACTACAGACCAATCTCTGTAATGAATACAGATGCAAAAATACTCAATAAAATTCTAGCAAATCGTATCCAACAACACATTAAAAGAATTATACATCATGACCAAGTAGGATTCATCCAAGGTATGCAAGGATGGTTCAACATAAGAAAATCAATTAATGTAATACACCACATCAACAAATCAAAGCAGAAAAATCACATGATCATCTCAATTGATGCAGAGAAGGCATTTGACAAGATTCAACATCCTTTCCTGCTGAAAACACTTCAAAAGATAGGAATACAAGGGAACTTCCTTAAAATGATAGAGGGAATATATGAAAAACCCACAGCTAATATCATCCTCAATGGGGAAAAATTGAAAACTTTCCCCCTAAGATCAGGAACAAGACAAGGATGTCCACTATCACCACTATTATTCAACATTGTGTTGGAAGTTCTAGCCAGAGCAATTAGGCAAGAAAAAGAAATACAAGGCATCAAAATTGGAAAGGAAGAAGTAAAACTATCACTGTTTGCAGACAATATGATACTATATGTAGAAAACCCAGAAAAATCCACAACAAAATTACTAGAGCTAATAAATGAGTACAGCAAAGTAGCAGGCTACAAGATCAACATTCAAAAATCTGTAGCTTTTCTATACACTAGTAATGAACAAGCTGAGGCGGAAATCAAGAAACGAATCCCATTTACAATTGCAACTAAAAGAATAAAATACCTAGGAATAAATTTAACCAAAGAGACAAAAAACCTATATAAAGAAAACTACAAAAAACTGTTAAAAGAAATCACAGAAGACCTAAATAGATGGAAGGGCATACCGTGTTCATGGATTGGAAGACTAAATATAGTTAAGATGTCAATCCTACCTAAATTGATTTACAGATTCAATGCAATACCAATCAAAATCCCAACAACTTATTTTTCAGAAATAGAAAAACCAATAAGCAAATTTATCTGGAAGGGCAGGGTACCCCGAATTGCTAAAAATATCTTGAGGAAAAAAAACGAAGCTGGAGATCTCAAGCTGCTGGACTTTAAGGCATATTATGAAGCCACAGTGGTCAAAACAGCATGGTACTGGCATAAAGATAGATATATTGACCAACAGAATCTAATAGAGTGCTCAGATATAGACCTCTCATCTATGGACTTTTGATCTTTGATAAGGCAGTCAGGCCAACTCACCTGGGACAGAACAGTCTCTTCAATAAATGGTGCCTAGAGAACTGGATATCCATATGCAAAAGAATGAAAGAGGACCTGTATCTCACACCCTATACAAAAGTTAACTCAAAATGGATCAAAGATCTAAACATTAGGTCTAAGACCATAAAACAGCTAGAGCAAAATGTAGGGAGATATCTTATGAATCTTATAATTGGAGGTAGTTTTATGGACCTTACACCTAAAGCAAGAGCACTGAAGAAAGAAATAAATGGGAGCTCCTCAAAATTAAACACTTTTGTGCATCAAAGAACTTCATCAAGAAAGTAAAAAGACAGCCTATACAATGGGAGACAATATTTGGAAACGACATATCAGATAAAGGCCTAGTATCCAGAATTTATAAAGAGATTGTTCAATTCAACAACAAAAAGACAGCCAATCCAATTACAAAATGGGAAAAAGACTTGAACAGACACTTCTCAGAAGAGGAAATACAAATGGCCAAAAGGCACATGAAGAGATGCTCAATGTCCCTGGCCATTAGAGAAATGCAAATCAAAACCACAATGAGATATCATTTCACACCCACCAGAATGGCCATTATCAACAAAACAGAAAATGACAAGTGCTGGAGAGGATGCGGAGAAAGAGGCACACTTATCCACTGTTGGTGGGAATGTCAAATGGTGCAACCATTGTGGAAGGCAGTTTGGTGGTTCCTCAAAAAGCTGAATATAGAATTGCCATATGACCCAGCAATACCATTGCTAGGTATCTACTCAGAGGACTTAAGGGCAAAGACACAAACGGACATTTGCACACCAATGCTTATAGCAGCATTATTTACAATTGCAAAGAGATGGAAACAGCCAAAATGTCCATCAACTGATGAGTGGCTAAACAAACTGTGGTATATACATACGATGGAATATTATGCAGCTCTAAGACAGAATAAACTTATGAAGTATGTAATAACATGGATGGACCTAGAGAACATTATGCTGAGTGAGACTAGCCAAAAACTAAAGGACAAATAGTGTATGGTCTCACTGATATGAACTGACATTAGTGAATAAGCTTGGAATATGTCATTGGTAACAGAGACCATCGGGAGATAGAAATCGGGTAAGATAAGGGGTAATTTGAGCTGAAGGGATACAGACTGTGCAACAGGACTGGATACAAAAACTCAGAAATGGACAGCACAATACTACCTAACTGTAATGAAATTATGTTAAAACTTTGAATGAAGCTGCATGTGAGGTATAGGTTTTTTTTTTCTATTATCGTTTTATTTCTTATTCTGTTGTCTTTTTCTTTTTCTAAATCAATGCAAATGTACTAAGAAATGATGGATATGCAACTATGTGACGATATTAAGAATTACTGATTTTATACGTAGAATGGAATGATTTCTAAACGTTTTGTTAGTTAATTTTTTTATTAGTAAAAAAAGATTAAAAAATAAAAAAATAAAAGACGTAATTTTATATGAAAAAAAATCTCAACAACCTAAAAAAAACAGAACAAAAAAAACTCAACAACCTACTTTGAAGACTTGGAAAAGCTGGTCATCAAATTTATTGGGAATGGGAATATTTATAAAGTTATTTCCTTAAATAAACACCTTGAACTCTGATTTATGGGATTATAATCTCCTTCCCCCTCTTTACATATAAAATAAAAACCCAAATTCCTGTTAGGGACACGGGTTTCACTAAATAAAAATTTCACATGATCAGGAAAAGTGGTGAGGAATGGTCACAAATCATAATATTTGCTATGTGTATCTTAACATGGAACTTAAAATGTCATTGCTGTACTCCTTGTAATCTTATAAAAGTCCAAGGTGGATAGAGGGGGCAGCCCCTCCAGAACATGAGATAGTTCCATTTCCCTATTCCATATTATTGGCAGCCCCTTCCAACATGAAAAAGTTAGAATAGGCATAGTCCAAATACCCCCAAAGAGTGGGAGAAAGATCAAAGGTGGTGGTAAAGTTCTACAGAAGGTGTAGGGTTTAACAAATGAGTATGATAGCTAAATCTTTATACTGATATTTCCTGAAATTGTGGAATTGGAACCCATACCAAACTCTGAAATCTGTTCTACAACTAACTGTTGCGCTGTGCTTTGAAATTTATTGCTTTCTTGTATATATGCTATTTTTCACATAAAAGAAAAAAAGGTCATTATGATGATAAAGATTTATTCCTTGTAGCCTACAATGTTCCTGAGCTGCTGGAAGGAAAAATCTGTGATGACGGTATGGTAGACCATGACAAACTCTGAGGTATGTTTTGTAACTACTTGTCAAAGAGTGCTTTAAAAACAATTGCTTTTTTCTTTCTTTGCTTTGTATATATGTTATATTATACAATTTTTAAAAAGTTAAAACAAGATTGGAAGAGGAAGAGACCCCAAATGGTTAAAGATATCCTAAAAAAGAAGAGCAAAGTGGGAGAACTTTTACTTCCTGACTTTAAAGCTTACTATAAAGCCATCGTGGTCAAAACAGCATGGTACTGGTACAAAGATGGAAGTGGAGAAGTAGGAACATTTATTCAGTACTGATGGGAATGTATAAATAGAGCAGCTACCATGGAGGACAGTTTGGCAATTTCTCAGAAAACAAAATACCAAGTTGCCCTATGACCTGGTGATGCCAATACTTGGTATATATCCAGAAGAGCTGAGAGGAGTGCCAGGAACAGACATTTGCACGCCGATGTTCATAGCTACACTGTTCATAATTGCCCCAAGTTGGAAACGATCCAAGTGCCCACCAATGGAGTAGTGGATAAAAGAAATGTGTGTATATACACACATACATAAAACAGAACATTACGCAGCAGTGAGATGAAATGATATCCTGAAACATATGACAACATGGATGAACTATGAGGACATAATGCTGAGTGAAATAAGTCAGTCACAAAAGGACAGATACTGTATGATTTCATTATTATGACTCAGGTAAAGGTAATCTCAGAGGTTACAGGGGTAGAATATAGCAGACCTAGAGGTACACAAAAGCTAGAGATGGAAGAAAGGCTCCCGAAAGAGGCTGAACCTAATTGTAAGGCAATGGATAGAGGTGGTGATAACTAATTAGCAGGTATTTATTAGCAGGTATGAAACTTAGCATAGCTATATATAATAACAGTTGAAGTAACCAAGAAAGAGATCAGGCCTCAATTAGAGTTAAAAATGAAGCCAATCTGGTTGGGTCTAAGGTAAACTAGAATACAGAAGGTGAATATGATTGAAAAGGGGATGTATAGTGCCATGTATCATAACGATTAAATTTATAATCATAAGTAAGTTCTCGCATGATCCATTTCAATGGTTTGATAGTGGACAAAGAGTCAATAGTAGAGGGATATGGGGGGAAAACTAAAAATGCATGCTATGGTCAATATTTAATAAGAGGACATCAACAGTACCACGACACTACCAGTGGCAACAAACTGGGGATGGGGGTGGGGACAAGAGATAAAGGATAGTTTTGATTGGACAGCTGGTGACACTACGTTTGCTGGGGTTCTTTGTCATTACAGACCAATGAGAGTTGTTGAAAATTAAGAATACTCCTGAGTGTACAACCAAACCAAGATGCTGTAAGACATGGGTTATTTTGGACATTATCCATGATGCCCAATAGATGGAGGGAGCCAAAGAATACAGTGACTAGGAAGTAAAAATGGCGAATAGTGATACATTTATATGATGGAATTTGGTGCATCTACAAAAAGAAGGGATGTCAAGGGGCACACAACAAACCAAATAAACCTTGGGGACAATGGGCTGTGCAGAATAGGCCAGAAACAAAAGAATAAATATGCTAAGACCTCTCTCAGATGATGCTTATAAAAAAATGAGAGCCTGGATTGTGGGCCCTTATAGCAGCCACATTTGGTCTGAAGTTGTGGATATATTTCTGGATTCTGAGACATTGAGCTATATGTATATCAGCTGCTATTTCCCTGGAACTTTGAGTAGCTCAGTGACACCTGGGTCCCAGAAATGAAATACTACAGACCTGAAAGTTAGCATAGCTATATATAATAACAGTTGAAGTAACCAAGAAAGAGATCAGGCCTCAATTAGAGTTTAAAATGAAGCCAATCTGGTTGGGTCTAAGGTAAATTAGAATACAGGGTCAAAGATGATAGTGTATGTACTCTAGACCTCCAGTTGCTGTATGAGATCAAGGGCAGAGAGGTTTGTTATGTCTAGAACCTAAGTTTTCTGTAACACAGTCTGAATCAGCCTTTCTGGACAGTGCATTTAGACACCTGGACTCCTGGAGTCCAGAACAGGAACGAGGCCTTGGAATTCCTATGGCTTGGTGTAGTGCCAGCCAGACTATGGTGGGCTGATAATTAAAAAGTATTGGGAGAGTCTCTTGAGGATCCGAAGAGGAAAAATTACATATATCTGGGTAACCTTGGGTACCCTCCCAACCACTGGGGGTTCCCCCAAAATAAGGCAAGCCCTGCATTTTGAGGCTTGCGCTTATGAATTTATTTCTGTAGGGAAGAAGCTAAGACCACCCATAATGAGGCCTAAAAATTGGTTCCAGGAAGCCTCTTTATTGCTCAGATATGGTCTGTCTCTCTCTCTCTCTCTCTCTCTCTCTCTCTCTCTCTCTCTCTCTCTCTCTCTCTCTCTCTCAGCCCAGATCTGCAAGGAAAATCATTGCCTTCCATCCTACATGGTACAAGTCATTCAGGGGTGAAAATCTCCCTGACAACATGGGGTATGACTCCCAGGGATGAGTCTGGCCCTGGTGCCATAGGACGGACAACACCTTCCTGACCAAAAGGGTAAAAGAACGTAATAAAATAAGGCATCTGTGGCCAAGAGAGATCAAATGGAGTCAGGAGGCTGCTGCTATGCAAGCTTCAGTTAGATAGCACTAATTGCAATAGTTTGCTAAACCCCAGTCAACATCACTCCTGTTCACTCTTAAGAACACCTACGGTTTGAACTGAGACCTTATAAATGTTTCATGCAATAGGTTTCTGTTCCTGGAGCATATAGTTCCCAGAGGACTGTTAGGCCAGATAAATCCTGAAACTCAGGCTTGCCAAGATTATCGACTCACTACAATCCCCTGCCCTTTAGTGTCCACACTCTTTCTCAACATGAAAAATTCAGAACAGGCATACCCCAAAGATCCGTATAGATTGGGAAAAGGATTAAAGGAGAAAAGAGTATCGTTGCTGAATTATCATGTGAATATTCTTTCTAGCCTCGTTTCGGAACACCTAGAAGGAAAAATGTGAGATGATAGAATGGTAGCCCATGACAAACTCTGGGATCTTTTCTGTAACTATTTGGTGAAGTGTGCTTTGAAAATTATTATATTTTTCTTTGCCTTGTATATGTTATATCATATCATTTAAAAAGTTAAAAAAAAAAAAAAAGTAAAATCCCAGCCTTTGTCCTCAGAGGAGAAATTAAAACAGGAGATTTACTAGGCTTAACACAATGGACACAATACTCTAGATGCAAATTATCACTTAAACAATCATCCTGCTTGGCTTTGCTGGCCACCCTGGCCTGACTTCGGCCTCTGCTACCTCCTTTTACTCCCTGTAGCCTCCATCTGACTTCCTGGATCACAGCCAGAGAGGGAAGGGTAATTGAGTCTCTACTTAGGGACAACATTGAAAACCTAATCCCTCAACTAGGCAACCACAAGGAAAACATTAGTCCTACTTAATAGTTCCTCAACAGTTGAACTAAAATTTGCTATTCAAAATGATTGCTTCTCCTTACTTCATCAGTTAAGCAGGAAGATTACTCTGCAGTTACTGGTGTGATAAGATCAATTAAAGAAAGCATGAAATCTCCCATCTTATCTCCCCCACCCTTGCGAATGGGCTCCACTTGCTGTGCTAGTCCTTGGCCTTATGGAGAATGTGGAGGAAGGGGGGGAAGGAGAGGGGGATTATAAGAGGTATGTGGCAAGGAGGGCAAGAAGAACATGAGGGAAGGGGAGGGTAAAAGGAAAATAAGAGGCATCAGCTGCACGATGGGAGAGGAGTATATACATAGAAAGGGGGGGTCAAAAAAAGAATCATCAGCTCTGACTTTGTGTTCTCTTCACAGTGTCTGAAATATATGATTAAGAGACTTGAGTTATTTTAAATTAATTTTAGTACCACGGACTTTCCTCGCTGTGACCCTGTGGTAGGAGTGATCCATGAAATTTTATAAATTCCACACTAGCAAATAAAGACAGGCAGTGAAGTCCATGATCAGTCAGACAGCAAACAGCCCACCAGCAGGTGATGTTGGGATTGGCTACTTTGATACTGGAGAGGATTCCCAAGGAGAGATAAAAGTGTCAGTGCCAGGGTCTTCCTAGGCTGGACTGCAGGAATAGGTAATCTGCTGGCTAAAGAAGGGGAGAGAAGACTCTTGCTTTCACTATGGTTTAGCCTCTGATCCCACTTTCATGACTTTCTTATCATAACTAAGACTTACATCCCACATAGTAAACCAGCAGAATTTGCATTCATAGTTCTCTGATGCCCAGTGCTGACAGTGGTGTGGTACTAAAGCAGTCTGGGCTAGGCAACGCAAGAGAGGATAAGAAAATAGGATATGATGATTGGTGATACAGAAAACGCTTTTGATGATGTGATCAGAAAATGAAGTTATATCCCTCTGAATTAAGCTGACATATTATTTTCTAGAAACACTCAAGAATAGGCCTAATGAAACAAATTAGATATTTTCAGTATCAAAACAGTATTTGGTTTGATAATTTCAAAGAGAAATAGTTGGCATAAAATTAGAATTTGGGATATTTGTAAGTCTTCATGACTCATGACTTGTCTGGTTTCTAGACAACAGTAGTAAGCTGAGCTGTCCTAAAGGTCTGATGTAATTTTAGTTTGATCTTATTCACCAGGTCTCCCTCTCTCTCTGATGCTGAGAACCAAACGACCCCACAGAGCTCTTGTTCATTAATTATGTCAAGGGGTAAATGTATACACACCACAGTAGGGATCTAGAAGGCAGAAGGCTGAGTTGCCTGTGTATAAGCATGTATATAAAGAACTGATAGCTTGATTGTACAGTATTATAATTTATTTAATCCTATCTTGAACACTGATTGTTTCCAATTTTCCACTTATATAATGTAAATATGTTAATATTCATAATAAATCTTATTACAAATATTAGACAGCAGTTTAGAAAGCTGATTTTTGTATATTATCAAATTTTACTCTTACAACAAGATTAAGTAGAGATGATTATTAATTATACACAAAGAAATTGATACAGAAACATGCAATATTTTCAAGGCCACACAGTGACCAAGTGCTAGGTGGGTATCACGGTCAGGTTCACGTGTCAATTTGGCCAGGTGGTGGTGCCCCTTTGTCTGGTTGGGCAAGTACTGGTCAGTCTGTTGCTATGAGGACATTTCATAGAATTAAATCATGATCACATTGGCTGTATCCACAGGTTGATTGTATTTGTAATCAGCCAAGGTGGGTGTCTTCTGCAATGAGTAACGGTTTTATCTAATCACTGGAAAGCTTTTAAGGAGGATTCAGAAGAGACAGGTTCTCTTCCTGCCTCGGCCAGCAAGCCTCTCCTGTGGAGTTTGTCCCAACCCTTTATTGGAGTCATCAGCTTCACAGCCTGCCCTCTGGATTTTGGAGTCCATGTTCTTGAGGTTATATGAGACACTTTTAGAAATTTTATACCAATGGATATTTCCTGCTGATTCTGTTTCTCTAGAGAACCCAAGCTAATACCATGGGGAAGGGTATCTATTTTGGTTTGACTCCAAAGCTTGTGCTCACACTATCATATCCTCAACATTACCGATCCTAGAATGCTCCTTGCATAAGGAAAGGCTCAAATATCACCAGATGATTGAATAAACTGGGCTACAGGGGGATAAAGTAATGTAGCTTATTTTTTTTTCAGCTACTGATATCTAAGTACATCCCAAAGCTCCCCTGGTTACTCTCAGGTTTAAAAAACCCCAGCCCATACCAGTCTATTTTCAAAGCTTTACTATCTCATTCAGTTTAAAACTTCTTATATACTAGCCTAAGCCCAGAAGCCATAGTGGGGAAGGAGAAGAATGGGGATTTCTTCTCTCTTATTTTCTTTAGAGCATTGGCTGCTGTTTCTGGTCAGGCCCAGTGTGCAGGAAGTCTCAAAGGAAGAGGACAGTTTCACATGGGTAGTGCAGTCATAACTATTGGGACCCTTTTGTTGTCAAAAGCCCAGTCGCTGGCTCTCGTGAGCCCGTTCATGGGTTCCTCACTGGTCATATCCCATGTGCACTTCTCTAATGCAAGGGATGCTTTCTTTGGATGGTGGCCACCACTTTCCCCTCAGCCTCTAGTTTCTGTTGCCTACCTCCAATGAATCCCATCTTTAGGGGTCTCATTGTCCTCCAAATGTTTCTTCTCGTCAGCATCCAAATCCTGTAGGACGAACCAATGTTTGTTCTAGTCCCTCATTCTTTTTCTGATCCTGGCAAACATGCAGGCTTCCTTGCTGGACTGGATATACAGGCCTTTCCCAGTACAGCCGTGTTATGTTCTCTCTAGCTAGCTCCTAACTTTGAACCTCTTCCCCAACCCGACCTCTGAGTAGGGAGTTTACTTGAAGCATAATGAAGATTTGAGAAGTGACTTATTTATGCCTTTAATGAACTTGTCTTTATTGAATAGAACAAAATGATATGAAACTATTCTGGACAATCCTGGATCTTTGGTCAGATTAATTCTAATACTGAATCATCCAAACCTACACAGCACCTACAGAAGTGAGTAATATAATATCTACCCAGGTGAATTTCATAACTGGCACTAAAGTGAAACTGATATTGCACTGTGAGGCGTTGTGGAGTGCAGTGGTTAAGAGCACCAAATATCAGGAGTATTCTCTCTGTGTCTTTCGGTTGCCATAGTAAATGAGAATAGGGCACCTACTTCGTCAGGCTATTGTGAAGATTAAATGAGTAGTACCCACACATTGTCAGTTAACTTTCACCATTAGCCAATGCATTTCACCTTCTCAGGAGAGTATTTTCCTCCACAAAGGGAGCCCAAAGGAGTCTGTAGTTGGTAGAATGTAGGTGGGATGTGCTTTATGAACAAGAAAGGATTCTAAGCATTTTTCACTGTGTTGAGTCTGACTCTTTTGAGAAGCAGATGCCAAGAAAGCAATTGACACAACAGATTTTTTGGGGGGAATAAATTTCTGAGGGAAGGAAGGGAGGGAGCCAGAAAAGAGAAGAACCATCGGACCATGGCATAGGTCTGCTGTCTGAAGGAAAGAGGATTGGGTGTAAGGAGTCTTGGCCTGCAGTCAGAAGACCTTCATTATTCTTTTATGGGTGATCTTAATATACTTCTCTCTGGTTCTCTGTTAAATGAGAGAAGTCGGGCAAAGTCTTACCTCTAAGACTATGAGATAAATGCGAGGAGGACTGAAAAATCGATTGGTTGTGTCTTGATGACAGGCAATGGCACGCACATTAGTTGATAGGTTTTACAAAAACGGCTGAGTGCCTTAACCGCTGCAATCAGGGAGGGGCTCCTCTGGAGGTAGAAGATGCCTCAGGTACGCCACCTGTTGGAGAGAAGCGGTAAGTACAGTCTGGCAAACTCCCCATCTGCCTAGATTTTTAAAAATGTTTTTCTATTTTTGTTAGTATTATTGTTATCTTTATATATTTTTAAATATATTGGTATTTTAAGGGTTTTTTTATTTCTCTACTTTAGTTTTTTAATTTTCTCTCCCTTATGTAGGCACCAGTTTAAGTTCATTCCTAAAATGTCTTGGGGTGTCTCCTGATTTGGGGCTTACTACTGTTAAGGTGTATTTTTTCCCCATAGTTTTAAATTTTATTTTTTTATTATTAATTATATTATATTATTTATTTATTTATTTATATTTGGGTGCATGGACTGGGAATTGAGCCTGGGTGCCCTTGTGGCAGGCGGGCATTCTGCAACTGAAATATCCATGCACCCCGGACTAACTTTTAATAGACTCTCAAGTAGAATTGTATCTCCTACATGTGATCCAAGCCATAGTTGTGGGGAATTACTGACAAACCAAGGGCAAAACCTTCAACACAAAACCAAATAAATATAAAACTTTAGGAAAGTGAAAGAAACCGACTTGTTAAATAACCTTAAGATAATCAAGTGCCCCAAACACAACAGAAAATCACAAAGCATGTGAAGATCCAAGCAGAAATGGCCCAGCTAAACTACCAAATCAAAATTCCAGAGGGTACACAGAATATAGAACAACCACTCAAGGATATTTATAAAGAAATAAAGGATATCAGTAAGACACTAGAAGAGCATAAAGAAGAACTTGAAAGATTAAATAGAAGAATGGTAGATCTCACAGAAATGAAAGATACAGCAGACAAAATTAGGAATATACTAGAGATACACGACAGCAGATTTGAAGAGGCAGAAGGAGGAATAAGTCAGCTAAAAGACACAGCAGCTCAACTAGAGTGCACACAAGAACAAAATGGCAAGATAGATGGAAAAAAAGGAACTGGATCTTAGGGAAATTAGGTGTAACAAGAGGTACAGAAATATAAGTGTCATCAGTGTCCCAGAAGGAAAAGAGAAGAGTAAGGGCTGGAAAGATCAGCTGAAGATACAATCAGGGAAAACTTACCAACCCTTATAAAAGACATAAAAATGCAAATGGAAGAGGATCAATGAAATATAAACAAAATAAATCCAAATAGGTCTACTCCAAGACACGTACTAATCAAACTGTCAAATTCTGAAGAGAAACAGGAAGTACTGAAAGCAGCATGAGAACAGTAACCTACTACAGACAAAGAAAAACACAAAAGACTGACTTTGGACTACACAACAGGTGCCATGGAACCAAGATGGCAGTGGTATGATATATTTAAGACCCTGAGTGAGAAAGGCTGCCAGTCAATTATTCTTAATCCAGCCAAGTTTTCCTTCAAAATTGAGAGAGATTAAAATCTTCAAAGATAGACAATGACAGAGAGAACTAGTCAACAAGAGACCTGCCCTACAGGAAATACTAAAGGGAGTCCTGTGAGCTGGGGAGGAAAAAAAAAAAAAAAGACAGGAGTGGGAAGTCTGGAGGTGGGCACAGAATTGAAGAATGCCAGTAATGGTAATTTAAAGTATCTAAAGAGAGAGAGGGCAAAGAATACATAGATCTGACAAATAAAAACTAAAGGATGAGATGGTAGATTCAAGAACTGCTTTTACTATAATAACTTTGAATGTTAATGTATTAAACCCACCAGTTAAAAGTTACATATTGCCAGAATAGATTAAAGAACATAGTCCATCTATATGCTATTTACAACAAGAGATGCATCTTAGATCCAAGGACACAAATAGATGGAAACATATGTTCTATGCAAGCTGTAACCAAAAGAAAGCAGAAGTACCTATACTAATATCAGACAAAATAGAATTTAAATGTAAAGATGTCATAAGAGTCAAAGAAGTACACTACATAGTAATTAAAGGGAAATTCACCAAGAGGAAATAACAATCACAAATGTTTATGCTCTCAGTCAAGAAGCCCCAGAGTACATGAAGCAAACAGTGACAAAACTGAAGGGCGTTATAGACATTTAAACAATAGTAGTTGGACTTCAATATACCACTCGCGACTATAGATAGAATAACCAGAATAGAAAGAACAACCAGACAGAGGATCAACAAGGAAATAGAGAACCTAAACAATGAGATAAATGAATTAGATTTAACAGACATATATAGATCATTACACCCCAAACACCAGAATATATATTCTTCTGTAGCACACATGGATTATTCTCTAGGATAGATCATATGCTGGGACACAAAATGAGTCTTTATAAGTTTAAGAAGATTGAAATTATCCAAAGCACTTTCTCTGACCACAACAGAATGAAGGTAGAAATCAATAATCATCAAAGAACCAGAGCTTTCACAAACATGGAGATTAAGCAACATACTCTTAAATAATCAGTGGGTCAAAGACAAAATTGCTAGAGAAATCAGTAAATAAAATATCTGGAGATTAATGATGTTGAGGATACAACATATCAGAACTTATGATATATGGCAAAGGCAGTGCTGGGGGGAGGGGAGGAATTTATTGTCCTAAGTGCCTATATTAAAAAATAAGAACAAGCAAAAATTGAGCACTTAACTGCTCACCTGGAGGGTTTAGAGAAAGAACAGCAAAATAACCCCAAAGCAAGTGAAAGAAGTGAAATAAAGATTAAAGCAAAAATAAACAAACTGGAAAACAACCAAACAATAGAATCAGCAAAACCAAAAGTTGGTTCTTTGAGAAAAATCAATAAAATTGATGGACCCCTAGCTAGACTATTAAAGAAAAAAAAAGAGAAAATACAAATAAACAATCAGAAATGAGAGGGGGGTTGTTACCATGGATATTGAAGATGTTTAAGAAATCATGAGAATACTATGAACAATGATAGGCCAACAAACTAGACAACTTAGATGAAATGGACAAAGAGAAACACAGAAATTACATACACTGACTTAAGAAATAGAAGATCTCAGTAAACCAAATACAAGTAAAGTGATTCAATCAGTCATCAAAAATCTTCCCACAAAGAAACATTGAGGACCAGATGGTTTCACAGGGAAACTCTATCAAACATTCCAAAAAGAACTAACATTAATCCTGCTCAAACTTTCCCAAAAAGTCCAGGAGAAAAGCAATTCTACCTAACTCATTTTATGAGGCTAACACCATGCTAATATCAAAACTGGATAAAGACCCTTCAAGATAGGAAAACTACAGTCCAATCTCCCTAATGAACATAAATTTAAAAATTCTCAACAAAATACTAACATATTGAATCCAATAACACATTAAAAGAATTATATATCATGACCAAGTAGGGTTTATACCCGGAAAGCAAGGGTAGTTCAACATAAACTCAATCAAGGTAATACAGCAAATTAACACATCCAAAAGGGAAAATCACATGAGCATATTGATTGATGCTGAAAAAGTATTAGACAAGATTTAGTATCCTTTCCTGATAAAATACTCCAAAATATAGGAATCAAAGGAAACTTTCTCAATACCATAAAGAGCAAATATGAAAAACCCATGGCCAGCATCATACTTAATTGTGAGAGATTGAAAGCATTCCTAAGATTGGGAATGAGAAAAGGATGCTCATTGTTTACCACTATTATTCAACACTGTACTATAAGTCCAAGTTGAAGTGACTAGACAGGAAATAAAAGGCATCCAATTAAGAAAGGAAGAAGTAAAACTTTCATTATTTGCAGGTGACATGATCCTATATTTGGAAAACCCTGAGAAATCTAGACAAAGTTACTTGAGCTAATAAACAAATTCAGCAAAGTGGCAAGATACAAAATTAATTTTTTAAAAATCAGTAATGTTTCTATACCTAAGCAATCATCTATCTGAGGAGACAATTAAGGAAAAAATTCCATTCAAAATAGTGACCAAATGAATCAGGTATCTAGGAATAAGCCCTACTAACAATGTCAAGGATGTGTATACAAAAAACTATAAAACATTGCTAAAAGAAATAAAATATCACCCAAATACATGGAAAGACATTCTATGCTCATGGATAGGATTGTTGAATATCATTAAATGTCAATTCTACTCAAATTGACCTACAGATACAATGCAATACAAATCAAAATCAAAACAACTTACTTTGAAGACTTGCAAAAACTAGCTATCAAATTTATTTGGAAGGGAAAGAGACCTTGAATAGCAAAAAGATTCCTTAAAAAGAATAGCAAAGTGAGAGGGCTAAAACTTCTGATTTTAAAGCTTACTATAAAGACACAGCAGTCAAACGGCATGATACTGGAATAAGGATGGAAGTTCAACCAATGGAATTCAGAGTGCAGAGATAGACCACCAAATTTATGGACATTTGATCTTTGATAAGGCCCCCAATTCTACTGAAATGGGACAGAATAGTCTTTTCAATAAACTGGCATGGGAGAATTGAATAGCTATAGCCAAAAGAATGAAAGAGGACCCCTTCCTTACACCCTATACAAACAATCTTTCAAAATGGATTAAAGACCTAAACATAAGAGCCAGTACCATAAAATTTCTAGAAGAAAATGCAGGGAAACCTCTTCAAGATCTAGTAATAGGAGTACCTTCTTAAACTTTATACCTAAAGCACAAACAATGAAAGAAAAAAATAGATAAATGGGAACTCCTTAGGATCAAGAGCTTCTGTGCCCCAAAGAAAAGAATTTTGTTAAAGTGTGAGGAGGCAGTTAAGTCAATGGGAGAAACTCTTTGGAAATCACATATCAGATTAAGGCTTGATATCCTGTGTACATAAATAAGTTATATAACTCAACAACAAAACAAACAACTCAATTATAAAATGGGCAAAAGATATGAAAACATTTTTCTGAAGAGCAAATACAAATGACTAAAAAGCACAGGAAGAAAAGTAGACTAAAAAGACAAAGCTAAAAAAAAAAAGAAAAAGCACATGAAGAGATGCTCATTCTCATTAGGTATAAGGAAAATGCAAATCAAAAAAATCAAGATGACAATGAGATATCACGTCACATCAATAAGAACAGTTGATATTAAGCAAACAGTAAACTACAAATGTTGGAGAAGACGTGGAGAAACTGGAGCACTTATTCACTGTTGGTGGGAATGTATAACAGTACAGCTGCTGTGGAAAACAGTCTAGTGAACCCTCAGAAAATGAAATACTTGCCCTATGACCTGGCAAAACCAATACTTGGTATATACCAAAAAAATCTGAAAGTAGTGACATGAACAGACATTTGTATACTGCTGTTCATAGTTGTACTACTCACAACTGACAAAAGATGAAAACAATCCAAATATTCATCAATAGATGAATGGATAAACAAAATGCGGTATATAGATACAACAGAATATTATGTAGCAATAAGATGAAATAAGGTCCTGAAGCATATGACAACATGGGTGAATCTTGAGGACATAATGCTGAGTGAAATAAGTCAGACACAAATGGACAGATACTGTATGATTTTGCTCTTATGACTTTGTAAAGATAACCTCAGAGATTACACTGTAGAATATAGCAGATCTAGAGGTACACAAAAGCTAGAGATGGAGGAAAGGCTACCAATGAGATTGAACCTAAATGCAAGAGAATGGATAGAAGTGATAACTAATTAGTAGGATTATAGTTAACATTGCCATATTGAAGGTGAATATGATTGAAAGGGGATGAATAGTCTGATGTATCCCACTGATAAAATCTTAAATTATAGATAAATTCTCACATGAACTATTTCATAGGTTAAATACTGGGAAAAGAGTCAATAGTAAAGGATATAGGGGCAAAATGAAAAATACATGCCATGGCGATAGTTAATGGGAAGACATCCAAAGTACTAGAGCCCTACCAGGGCAACTAACTGGGGAGGGGGTGGCAAGGACAAATGATAAAGGGTAGTTTTGATTTGACTCTTTGTGACACTGTGTTTGTTGGTTCTTTGTCACTATAGACCAATGAAAATTGTCTAAGACTGAGAGTGCTGCTGGTTGTACAGCCAAGTGAGAATACTGTAAGACATGGTTAGCTTATCTTGGACATTATCCATGATAGCTAATAGATGGAGGGAGCTGAAGGGTACAACGACTGCGAAGCAGAATGGCAAACTGATACCGTTATATGATAGACTATGGTACGGCTACAAAAAGGAAGCATGTCGAGAGGTATACAATAAGCTGAATAAACCTTGGGGATGATGTGTTGTGCAAAATAAGCCAGAAACAAAAGAACGAATATGCCAAGGTCTCTTTCAGAAAATACTTACAAGAAAATTGGAGCCTAGACTGGAAGCCCTTATAGAAGCCACACTTAGTCTGAAGTTGTAAGTGTATTTCTAGATTCTGAGACACTGAGCTGTACGTGTACCAGCAGGTATTTCCCTGGAACTCTCAGTAACTCTGTGACACCTAAGACCTAGAAATGAAATGCTACAGCCCTGAAAGTTAGCAGTTAAATAACAACCCTGAAACTTAGTTAAGTAACAGTTAGAGTAGTGGAAAGAGACCCAGGCCTCAATTAGAACTAAAAATGAAGCCAGTCTGGCTGGGACTAAGGTAAATCAGAACATATGGTAGAAAATGATAGTGTATGTACTCTAGATGTTCACCTACTGTATGAGACTTAAAGTAGTGTTTTGGTTTGCTGAAGCCGCCAGAATCCAATACACCAGAAATGGAGTGGCTTTTAAAAACTCTGATGATTTTTTCAGCTTTTTTAACAGTTGCTGAATGGGGTACTGCCAACTTTTATAACTCTGAGTCTCTGGTTTCACAAAAACACCCGAAGTTTCACGAATGAACAGGTTATATACAAACAGCTCAGTATCTCAGAATTTAGAAATAACAATTTCAACCCTTGACTATATGTGATTGTTGTAAAAGCTTATGATCTAGGAATCTTTACAATGGATCCCAACCTGATAACCCATGCTCCCAACTTCAATTTCCCAAGTTTGTATATTATAGTTAGTCCATATGAGTGAGGCATGAGGATACTTGTATTTTTGTTTCTCACATTTCATTCAACATGCTGTTTTTAAGGTTCATTCATCTAGTTACATGCCTCACAACTTTGCCCCTTCTTGCAGCCACTTAATAGCCCATTGTATGTAAACACCACAGTTCCCCCTTCTATTCCTCCTTCATACCTACCTTTAGGCCACCTCCATCCATTGCAAATGGCAAATACTGCTCCCAGAAACATCCATGTGGGACTGTCTCTTCACATTTCCACTTTCAGTTTCTCCGAGTATACTTCTAGCAATGGAGATGGCAATCCTACCCCTTGTCTCTTGTGGAACCACCACACTGCCCTCCACAGGAGCTGTATCTCTCAGCATCCCTACTGTGCTGGTTTGAAAGAATAATGTACCCTAGAAAGCCATGTTTTAATCCTTATCCATCTTGTGAAGGCAGCCATTTCTTTTAATCCTTATTGAGCACTGTAGATTAGAAACTTGATTAGATTATCTCCACAGAGATGTGACATACCCAATTGCGGGTATTGACCTTTGATTAGAGGGAGATGTGACTCCACCCATTCCAGGTCAGTCTTGATTAGTTTACTAGAATCACTTAAAAGAGGAAACATTTTTTAGAAAAAGCTCAAGAGCCATGAGAACCACAGAACCCATGTAGCCGGAGACCTTTGGATATGGAGAAGGAAACCCCCTCTGGAGGAGCTTCATGAAACAACCTGGAGAGAAAGTTAGCAGACATTGCTAACTCTGTTTACCTTGTGCCTTTCCATTTGGGAGAGAATGTCTGTAATTCATCAGCCCTTCTTGAGTGAAGGTAACTTCTTGGTGCCTTAATTTGGACATTTTTATAGACTTGCTTTAATTTGGACATTCTCATGGCCTTAAAATTGTAAACGTACAACTTAATAAATTCCCCCTTAAAAGCTGCTCTGTTTCTGGTATGTCGCATTCCAGAAACCAGCAAACTAGAATACCTACCAACAAGGAATAGTTATATAATGTATTAGTTAGGGTTCTCTAGAGAAATAGAATCAACAGGAAACACTCACAAATATAAAAATTATAAAATTGTCTCACATGACCACGGGAACGCAGTGTCCAAAATCCGCAGGGCAGGCTGTGAAGCCAACGATTCCAATGGAGGGTCTGAATGAACTCCACAGGAGAGGTCACCAGCCAAAGCAGGGAGAGTCTGTCTCTTCTGAATCCTCCTTAAAAGGCTTCCAGTGATCAGATTAAGCATTACTCATTGCAGAAGACACGCCCCTTTGGCTGATTGCAAATGGAATCAGCTGTGGATGCAGCTGACATGATCATGATTTAATTCTATGAAATGTCCTCATTGCAACAGACAGGCCAGCACTTGCCCAACCAGACAAACACATACCACCACTTGGCCAAGTTGACACATGAACCTGACCATGACATATAATATCTCTACATTTTCCCTAGCACTTGTTTTTCACTGTTCATTTTTAAACAGTTTTATTCACATATCATACAACCCAACCTAAGTAAATAACCATGTCTTTGCCACCATAACTTATATGAAGATATTTGCTTTTCTTCCACGAAGAATACATACTTCTCCCTCATATCCTCCACTTGTTGACAATTAGTTTTGGTATAATGCCTTTGTTACATTCAGTGAAAGCATATACAATGTTACTGTTGACTGTAGGCCCTAACTTGCATCAATTGTATTTTTTCCCTGTATACCATCTCATTGTCAACACCTAGTACCACTGATATTTATTTGTTCTCTCTCATGCAAATACATTCTTATACTTGTACATTTTATCACACCATCATTGACCAGTGTAATTTTGCAAAGTTATACAGTCCAGCCTTTATCTTCTATCTTTCCTTCTGGTGTCATACAGGCCCCAAACTTTCCTCTTTAAACTATAGTCACACTCATCTTTGTTCAGTGTATTTACAAATTGTGCTGCCATGAAATAGTACTGTGCTATCCATTTCTGGATCTATACAATCAATCCTATTGAGCATTCTGTTCTCTTTTGGCAGCAAATGCCTGATCTCCACCTTCTTTTTATCTCTTCATATCCTGCATTCTCAACTTTAACTCTCAAAGTTCACTCATTAATGTTAGTTCATATTAGTGAAACTAACCAGTATTTGTCCTTTTGTTTCTGGCTAATTTCACTCAGCATGATGTCCTCAAGATTCATCCACTTTGTTACATGCTTCATGTCTTCATTCTTTCTTACAGCTGCATAATATTCCATCATCTATATATACCACAGCTTGCTTAGCCACTGGTCCACTGATGGACATTTGGGCTGTTTTTGTCTCTTGGCAATCTTAAATAAGCCTGCAATAAACACCGGTGTGCAAATATCTATGTCCTTCCCTTCAGTTCCTCTGAATATATACCTAGTGTGGTAGTTAGATTCAGGTGTCAACTTGGCCAGGTGAAATTGCCTGGTTCTATTGCTGTGGACATGAACCAATGGCATGTGAATCTCATCTGTTGCTGATTACATCTGCAGTTGGATAGGAGGCATGCCTGCTGCAATGAAATTTGATTTAATTGGCTGGTGCTTAAATGAGAGCGCTCAACCGTAGCACAGCCAGAGCAGCTCAGCATACCTCATCTTAGCACTTATAGCTCAGCTCAGGCCTTTGGAGATGCAGAAAGGAATCACTGTGGGGAAAGTTGTTGTAACCAGAGGCCTGGAGAGAAGGCCAGAGATCACCCTGTGCCTTCCCACTTAGGAAAAACCTCAGTTGAAAGTTAGCTGCCTTTCCTCTGAAGAACTATATGTTAACTAAATAAATCCCCTTTTATTGAAAGCAAATCCATCTCCGGTGTTTTGCATTCTGGCAGCTAGCAAACTAGAATACTTAGTAATAAGATTCCTGGATCATATGGCAATTCTGTACTTAGCTTTCTGAGTAACAGCCAAACTGCCTTCCAGAGCAGTTAGACCATTTTACATTTACACCAACAGTGGATAAGCATGCCTCTTTCTCTCCAGCACTTGTCATTGTCTATTTTTTTTTTAATATATAATAGCCATTCAGGTGGGTGTGAGGTGATATCTCATTGTAGTTTTGATTTGTATTTCCCTTTTCAAATCTTTTCATGTGCCTTTTAGCCACTTGAATTTCCTCTTCTGAAAAGTGTCTGTTCAAGTCTTTTGCCCATTTTTAAATTGCATTGTCTTTTTGTTGTTTTGTTGTTGTTGTGTTTATATATTTTAGATTTTAAACCCTTATCTGATATATGGTTCCCAAATATTGTCTCATTGATAGGCTGCCTTTTTAGTTTCTTGATGAAGTTCTTTGATATGCAGAAGTATTTAATTTTGAGGAGATCCCATTTATCTGTTTTTTGTTTTTCTAATGCTTGTGCTTTGAGTGCAAGGTCTAGGAAAATACCTATTACAAGATATATATGATATTTCCCTACATTTTCTTCTAACAGTTTTATGGTCTTAACCATAATGTTTAAGTCTTTGATCCATTTTGAATTAATTTTTGTATAAGATGTGAGACACGGATTCTCCTTCATTCTTTTGCATTTGGATATCCAGTGCTTCAAACATCATTTATTGAAGAGACTGCTCTGTTCCAGGTGGGTTGGCTTAACCACTTCATTAAAGATCAATTGTCCATAGATGAGAGGGGCCATTTCTGAACACTCACGTTGATTTCATTTGTCAATATATCTAGCTTTATGCCAGTGCCATGCTGTTTTGACTCCTGTAGCCTCATAATATGCTTTAACATCAGGTAGTGTGAGACCTCCCACTTCATTCTTTTTCAAGATTTTTTTTATTTGGGGCACCCTGCCCTTCCAAATAAAATTGATTATTGGTTTTTCTATTTCTACAAAGTACACTGTTAGGATTTCAATTGGTATTGCATTGAATCTATAAATTAATTGGGTAGAACTGACATCAACTATATTTAGTCTGCCAACTCATGAACATGGTATGCCCTTCCACTTATTTCTTTTAGCAATTTCTTTTCTATTTTGGCGTATAAGTCTTCTGTATCCTTTGTTAAATTTATTCCTAAATATTTTATTCTTTTGGTTGCTTTTGTAGAAAGAATTTTTTCCTTGACTTCTTCCTCAGATTGCACATCACTAGTATATAGAAACACTACTGATTTGGGGTGTTAATCTTGTACCCTGCCACCCTGCTTTTTTCATTTATTAGCTCTAGTAGCTTTGCTGTAGATTTTTTGGAATTTGACATATATCACTTGCAAAAAGTGAGGGTTTTAGTTCTTTTCCAATTTGGATGCCTTTTATTTCTTTTTCTTGTCTACTTGTTCTAGCTAGAACTTGCAGCATAACATTGAATAATAATGGTTAGAGTGGGCATCCTTGTTTGGTTCCTAGAGGGAACCTAGGGTTCTTAGAGGGAAACTTTCAGTTTTTCTCTATTGAGGATGATGTTACCTGTGGGTTTTTCATATATTCCCTTTTTCATGTTGAGGAAGTTCCCTTATGTTCCTATCCTTTGAAGTGTTTTCATCAAGAAAGGATGGTGAGTTTTGTTAAACATCGTTTCTGCATTAAGCAAGAAGATCACATGGTTTTTTCACTTTTACTGATGTGGTGTATTACATTAACTGATTTTTCTTGTGTGGAACCAGGCTTGCATAAATCCCACTTGGTCAGGGTGCACATTTTCTTGTAATGTGTTGCTGGATTCAATTTGCAAGTTTTTTTTTTTTTTTAGGATTTTTGTTGGGGAGACCTGGCTTTGGTATTAGGGTGAAGTTCACTTCATAGAATGAGTTAGTTCACTTTCTGTCTTCAATTTTTTTGATGAGTTTGAACAGGAATGGTACTAATTCTTTCTTGAATGCTTGGTAGAAACCACATGTGAAGCCATCTGGTCCTGGACTTTTCTTTATTGGGAACTTCTTGATGACTGATTCAATCTCTTTACTTTGATTGGTTTACTGAGGTCTTCTATTTCTTCTTGAGTCAGTGTTGTTTGTTCGTGCCTTCCTAGGAAGTTGTCCATTTCACCCACATTGTTTAGCTTATTAGCATATAGTTGATCATAGCATCCTCTTATCACATCCTTTATTTCTGAGGTCAGTGGTTATGTCCCTTCTTCCATTTCTGATCTTGCTGATTTCCCCTCTCCCCCTCTCTCTCCCTAGTTAAGGGTCCATCAATTCTATTGATTTTCTCAAAGAACCAGCTTCTGGTTTCGTTGATTCTATTATTTCCATACTCTAAATTTCATTTATTTCTGTTCTAATCTTCATTATTTCTTTCATTTTGTTTGCTTTGGGGTTAGTTTGCTGCTCTTTCTCTAGCTCTTCCTAGTATCAAGTTAATTCCTTGATTCTTGCTCTTTCTTCTTTTTTAATATAGGCATTTGATACAATAAATTTCCCTCTCAGCACTGTCTTTGCTGCACCCCATAAATTTTGATATGTCGTGCTTTCATTTTCATTTACCTTAAGATATTTACTGATTTCTCTTGTAATTTATTCCTTGACCTACTGGTTGTTTAAGAGTGTTTTGTTTAGCCTCTGTATATTTGTGAAATTTTTTGCCCTCTGCCTGTTATTGATTCCTAACTTCATTCCATTATGATCCATGGAAGTGTTTTGTATAATTTCAATCTTTTCAAATTTTTTGAGACCTGCTTTGTGACCTAGCATATGGTTTATCATTGAGAATGATCAAAAAGCACATGAGAAAAATGTGTATCCTGTTGTAGGACGTAATGTTCCGTAAATGTTAAGTCTAGTTCATTTATCACATTATTCAAGATCTGTTTCCTTATTGATCCTCTGTCTAGAAGTTCTATCCATAGATGACAGCAGAATTGAAGTCTCTATTATTGTACCGGTAACTACTTCTCCCTTTAGAGTTGTGTTTGCCTCATGTATTTTGGAGCACTCTGGCTCAGTACATAAATATGATTGTTTTGTCATCCTGTTGGATGGTTCCTTTTATTAGTACATACTATCTGTCTTTGTCTCTTTTGATTGTCTTAAAACATTTGAAGTCTAATTGGTCAGATATTAGTATAGTTACCCCTACTCTTTTCTGGTTGTTGTATGTGTGAGGTATCTTTTTCCAACTTTTCACTTGCAACTTATTTTTCACCTTGGGTTTCAAGTAAGTCTCTTTCAGATAGCATATAGATGAGCCCTATTTTTAATCCATTCTTCCAGTCTATGTCTTTTGATTGGGGATTTCAATCCATTAATGTTTAATGTTATGACCATAAAGGCAGTTCTTTCTTCCACCATTTTGTCTTTCAGATTTTTTATGTCATACCTAAGTTTTTCTCTTTTTACCTTTACTGATAGTCTTCATTTCTATACTGTTCACCAGACCTCTCTCTCATGTCTTTTCCTATCTTCCTGTAGTGCACCCTTTAGTATTTCTTTTAGAGCTAGTCTTTTATTCACAAATTCTCTCAGTACCTCTTTGAAAATATTTTTATCACCCTCTCATTTTTGAAGGACAGTTCTCCTGGGTATAGAATTCTTGGTTGGCAGCTTTTGTCTTTTAGAATCTTAAATATATCATATGACTGCTTTCTTGCCTCCATAGTCTCTGCTGAGAGGTCCACACAGTCTTATCAAACATCCCTTGTATGTGATGGATTGCTTTTCTCTTGCTGCTTTCCAAATTCTGTCTTTGACATTTGAGAATCTGATTTTTTTTTTTTTTTTTTGGCATGGGCAGGCATGGGAATCAAACCCGGGTCCCCAGCATGGCAGGCAAGATCTCTGCCTGTTGAGCTACTGTGGCCCACCTGAGAATCTGATTTTTAAGTTTCTTGGAGTATGCCTATTTAGATCTATTCTGTTGGAGATATGATGTGCTTTTTGGATCTGTAATTTTATGTCTTTCATAAGATGATAAATTTTCAGTGATTATATCCTACATTAGTCTTTCTGTTCCTTTTCCCTTCTCTTCTCTTTCTGGGACATCCATACACATATATTCATGTGCTTCATGTTATCATTCAATTCCCTGTGGCTCTGATCATATTTTTTCATTCTTTTCCCGATATTTTATTTTTTGTGTCAGATTTCAGAGGCCCAGTCCTCTAGTTCACTAATCCTTTCTTCTGCCTCTTCAAATGTATTGTTATAGGTCTCCACTGTTTTCTCTATCTCTTCTATTGTGCCTTTCATTCCCTTAGGTTCTGCTATTTGTTTTTTCAAACTTTCAAGTTCTTTATGTTCACCCAATGTCTTCTTTATATCCTTCCTCAACTCATTGATTTGTTTTTTGTTTTTTTTTGTTTTGGTATGCTGTATGGCAGGGGTCACATTTCATTCTTTTTCCATAGCAACACCATTTGTTCAATTTTTGTTTGTTTGCTTGTTTGTTTGGGAAGTACATGGGCCAGGACTCGAACCCAGGTCTCCCACATGACAGATGAGAATTCTACCAATGTACTACATTTGCACCCCAGATTTGATTTTTAATGACATTTTGCATGTCTGTTTGAACATCCTAAATTAGTTGTTCCAATTCCTGTATCTCATTAGAAATACTGGTTTGTTCATCTGTGCCATAATTTTCAATTTTCCTACTATAACTTATTTTTTTCTGGCATCTAGGCATTTGATTTCCTTAATTACTATATTCTGGAGATTCTTTTCTCTCTTTTACTTAGGGTTTTCTTGTTGGTTGGGTTTGTTCTCTGTTCTTTGGCTTTCAATTCAATTTATTCTAGACCTCTAGTTAGGTTCTGTTTAACTGATCAGAATTTTTCAGATCTTGTTTTCCTGTTTCTTTCCCTGCCTATATAGATTTTTTTTTTTTTTGGAGGAACATCTCCTCAGATATTATCGACTACAGTCAGATTTTCCCGAACCAGACAGGTCCACATCTCAAGAGGAATGAGTTACCAGTATCAAGTTTCCTTGAGGGTGAGATCCAAAAGTTGTCAGAGTTTCCTATTAAACCTCTAGTCTTTGGGCTTTTCTTATCCTGCCCAGCATGGGGCACTTGCCAGCCTGAAGCTCCTCACTGGCCATGACACAGTGCATTTTATTTCAGCAGCCTTTCCCTGCCAGGGAAATTGTTGAGACCCAGGCTGAATTAGTAGGTGGGCTTTGATTGCTTCTGCTTTCCAGACCCTGGGGCCTGAATATCCAGGAAGAGTGCTCCCACCTGAGCTGGGTCCTAACTCCCCTTTTCTCAGGGGAAGATATACCCTTTAGGGAATTGCCCCTTTCACCTATTTACTTGTCTCTCAGATATGTATTAATTCCCTTTTTGCCTGGGGCAGTGCTGGAGCCTGATAGTGCTTACAGTTCTATCTAATCATCTAAGGAGTTAGAAGGAAAAAAAAAAAGAAAGCCTTTTCAGAGCAGGGGCCCCTGCACCCTGGGTTTGCCAATCAAGAGCTGGTGTGGGTGAGTCTGTGTGGCCATAGGCTTCATGTGCCCCCTCTTTCTAGTATTTTGTGCTGTCCAACTCAAAAAGCCTCTGTTTATTTATTTTCCCCTAACATCCCTGCTTCTCTCTGCCTGAGAAAAATCTCCTGGTTCCTTTAGTTCTTACTCCAGGTTTATCTGAGCTCAGGGCCTGTTTTCAATAGTCAGAATTTGTTAAGCTAACTTCTTTACTACTAGTAAAGTCTGTTTCCTTTCTCCTCAGGGAACCAGCCTGCTGTACCCCTGGGGAAAGGGCACCAGCCTCATTGGCTTGGGGGACTTACAGTTCTGCATGGGATCTCAGACCTTCCATCCATTCCAGACTGGTATACACTGTGTCTGGTCAATGAAGGCCTCCTGGCCATTGTTCCATACAGTCCCGAGCTATTTACTAGTTGCTCTGGAGGCCTAGCTAAATTCCATACCTGATTATGTTGCCACCTGCCCCACCCTCACTCCTACTGACTCTTAACAACACCCAGGGCTTGAACTGAGACTCTATAAAAGTTACATGCACTTAGTTTGCTTTTATGGAATCTGCAATTCCCAGAGGGCTCCTAGGTCACATAAATCCTGTAACCCAGAGGGACGAGCATCTCCACGATTATCAACTAATTACATCCCCCTATCCTTTAGGGCCAATAGCCCTTTTCAACATGAGAAAGAACAAGCATTGCCTAAAAATTCTTATTGTTTTGGAGAAGGACCAAAGGAGGAAGACAGGACAGATTTATAACAGACAGGACAGGATTTAATAAATGAGTATGACTGCTAAATCACTATATTAAGATTCTTTCTAGCCTCCAATATTTTAGAGCAGCTAGAAGGAAAAACCTGAAATAGTGGAAAGGTAACACATAACAAACTCTGAAATCTGTTCTGTAACTACTTGTTGAAGTGTACCTTGAAAATTATTGCTTTTTATATATATTTCACAATAAATAATGCTTAAAAAAATGAGGGAAATGGTGCATGGGTAGTTTAGTGGTCAAATGCTCACCTGCCATGTGGGAGATCCAGGCTCAATTCCCAACCCATGCAGCCACCCCTCCCCACCAAAAAAAATGATGGAAAGATTAAGACATCCTTGGAGAAACAAAACCTGAGGAAATTCATTACTATTTGAGCTGCCTTACAAGCAATGCTACAGGGAGCTCCTCAGACTGAAAAGGGAAGGACACTAGGCAGTGGATCAAAGCAATAGAAAGAAATAAAGACCTCCAATAAAGGTAATTCCATTTGAGTAATAGTAACTACCAGTACTGTTGTGTTGTATTTTTAAGTATTAACTCTCCTTTTTACTTCTTAAATGTCATAAAATGCCATTGTATAAAAAGTAATGACAAATCTAAGATTTTGGACAAATATGAAGATATGATTTGTAACAAGCACAGCAAAAAGGTGGGGGGGATGGAGGAGTGTAGGAAAAGTATGTGTGTATACTATGAACTTCATTTGGTATCAAATTAAATGTGATTGTTATTGATTTAAGGATGCTACAATTCAGCCCCATGGTAACTACATAGAAAATGTATGACAAATATATAGAGAAGGAAATCAATGGGGACTCAAAATGAAAGTAATCAAATAAAAACGAATGCAGGCATTAATGGAAAAAAGTTAAGATTTATAAAGACAAAATAGCAAAGTATCAGAAGAAAGTCCTGCATTATCAATAGTTATTTTAATGTAAATGGACTTAACTCTCCAGTCAAAAGGCAGAAACTGGAGAAAGGATGTTATAGTATGACCCAACTGTATGCTGTTTACAGGAGACCCCTTAGACTCAAAGACATAACTAGTTTGAAAGTGAAAGGATGAGGAAAAAATTCCATAAAAATAGTAACCAAAAGAGAGCTAGGATAGCTACACTAAAATGGATAAAATAGACTAAGTCAAACACTGTAACAACGGACAACATAGGACACTAGCTATTGATAAATGGGTCAATTTATCAAGAAGATATAACAGATATAAATATATATATCCCTAATAGCAGAACCTCAAATTATATGAAACAAATATTGATGGATTTGAAGGGGAAAATAGACTCTTCTATATTGATAGCAGGAGACTTCATTATACCACTTTCAATGATGGACAGAACATTACAGAGACTATCAGTAAAGAAATAGAAGACTGAAGGATACTATCAATTAACTAGACTATATAGACATACATAGAACACTTCACCCAACAGCAGGAGAATAAACATTCTTCATTAGATCATATGGATAATTCTCCAGGGATAGACTGTATGTTAGGTCACAAAGAAGTCTTAGTAAATTTAAAACTATTGAAATCATACAATGTATCTTCTCTGACAACAATGGGATGAAGTTAGAAATCAAAACAATGGAGAACTGGAAAATTCACAAATATGTGGAAATTAAACAACACATTCAATCAACCAATAGGCCAGGGAAGAAATCACAAGGGATATCAGGACATATCTTGAGGCAACTGAAAATGAAAACAATATACCAAAACTTATGGATTTGCAAAGACAGTGCTGGGAGGAAAATGCACAGCTTGAAATGTATAGCTTGAAATGTTTGCATTAAAAAAGAATGATTTCAAATCAGATACTTCTTCTCACACTTGGAAGAACCAGAATAAAGAAAAGCAAACTAAAACCAAAGCAAGTAGAAGGAAAGACATGACAAAATGTTAGATGAAAATAAATGAAATCAAGAGTTAAAAAAAATGAAACCAAAAGTGGGTTCTCTGAAAAGATCAATAAAATCAACAATTATTTAGCTAGCCTGTCAAAGAAAAAAGGGAGAGATCTAGAATCGGGAAGGGAGGACTATACTACTGACACCAAAGAAATAAATAGGATTATAAGAAGATAATATGAACAATTGTATGCCAGCAAATTAAATAACTGAGATGAAAAAGACAAATTCTCAGAAACACACAAACTACCTATACTGATTAAAGAATAAATCAGACTCAACAGACAAATAACAAGTAAGGAGATTGCATTAGTATTAAAAGATCCCCAACAAAGAAACTCTCAAAACCTGATGGCTTCACTGGTGAATTTCTGCAAACATTCAAGAAGAATTACACCACTGTTTCAGTTTACTAATGCTGCCAGAATGCAATATACCAGAAATGGATTCGCTTTTACAAAGGGGAGGTATAAGGTTATAAATTCACAGTCCTAAGGTCATGAAAATGTCTGAACTAAGGCATCAACAAACTGACATCTGGATTCTGAAGAAAGGCTGCTGGTTTGTGTAACACCTCTGTCAGCTGGCAAAGCATATGGCTGACATCTGCTGGTCCTTGCTCATGGGTCATGGATCTCGGCTTCTGATTCCAGTGGCTTTCTCTGTGTGTCCTGTAGGTCTTCTCTTAGCACCTCTGGGGCATTACTCTCTTCAGCGTCTGTGAATCCTCTTTCAGCTTCTCTGGTACAAAGTCTAGATTTCATCTCATAGCTTAGCCTCTCTTATGGCATTTTCTCTAAGCATCTACAGATCCTCTCTTAAAGGATGCCAGGAAACTGATTAAGACCAGCCCCAAAGGGCAGAGTCAGATCTCCATGGAAACAACCTAATCGAAGAGTTCCACCCAACAATAGGCCTGCCCCCAGCAAGATTGGATTGAAAAAACATGGCTTTTCTGGGGTATACAACAGTTTCAAACCAACACAACCAATTCTTTCCAAACTCTTCCAAAAAACTGAAAAAGGAGGGAATACTTTCCAACTCATTCTATGAAGCCAGCATAACCCTAACACCTAAACAAAGTAATGATATCGCAAGAAAAGAAAATTATAGACCTATATCCCTAATGAATATAGATGCAAAAGTACTCAACAAAATACTAGGAAAGTGAATCCAATAGCACATTAAAAGAATTACACGCTATGAACAAGTGGGATATATCTCAAGTATGCAAGGGTGGTTCAACACAAAATGGTGTAATAAATGTTATTATACCACTTTAACACAGTGAAGGAGAAAAACATATGATCATCTCTGTTGACACAAAAGGCATTTGGTAAAATGCACCATTTCTTGATAAAAACACTTAGGAAACTAGGAATAGAAGGAAACTTCCTCAATACCATAAATTGCATATACAAAAACCTCACAGTTAACATCATATACTTAACAGTGAAAGACTGAAAGCTCTTTCCTTGAGATCAGGAACAAGACCCATGTCACCACTGTTATTCAACATTTTACTGGCAATTAGGCAAGAAAAAGAGATAAAAGATATCCAAATTGGAAAGCAAGAAGTAAAACTTCTCCTATTTGCAGATGACATTACCCTACATATAGAAAATACTGAAAAAGCCCACAAAAAGCTATTAGATCCATTAGACAAATTTGGCAATGTGGAAGGGTACAACATCAACATACAAAAGTCAGTAGGTTTCTATACACTAGTAACAAACAATTTGAAGAGAAAAGAAATCAAGAAAAAAAATTAAGAAAAAATTCCCTTTTCAATAGCAACTAAAATAATCAAATATCTAGGAATAAGTTTACTTGTGGATATAAGACTTGTATAGAAAATTGTATAATATTGCTGAAAGAAATCAAAGAAGGCCTAAATAAATGTAAGGACATTCTGTGTTCATAGATTGAGAGACTAAATATTAAGACGTCTCTTCTTCCCAAGGCAATATCCAGGTACAATACAATCCCAGTCAAAACTCCAATAGCCTTCTTTGCAAAAAGGGAAAAAAAGATATATTGACTTCCATGGAAAAGTAAGGAGCCCCAAAAAGCCAAAATACCTTTATAAAAGAAAAACATAGTTAGAAGATTTTAACTTTCCAATTTTAAAACTTATTACAATGCTACAGTAATCAAAGCAGCACAGTACTGATGCAAGGACAGACATATTGACCAATGGAGTCAAATGGAGAGTTCAGAATAAGCCCTCACATCTGTGGCCAATTGTTTTTTTTTTTTATTGTGGAAAAATAACATATATACAAAAGAAGCAATAAATTTCAAAGCACACCACAACAATTAGCTATAGAATAGATTTCAGTGTTGGTATGGTTATAGTGCCACGATTTTAGGCTTTTCCTTCTGATGGCCAATTGATTTTTGACAAAGGTTTCAAGTCCACTCAATAGGGAAAGAATAGTGTCTTCAACCAATGGTACTGAAAGAACTGGATATCCATAGGCAAAATAATGAGGATGGGCCTCTACCTCACACCATATACAAAAAATCTACTCAAAATGGATCAAAGGCCAAAATGTAAGAAGCAAAATTATACAAGCGCTAAAAGAAAACAAAATTAGCATCTTTAGGACCTTGTGTTAGACAATGGTTTCTTGGTCTTTACAACAGAAGCATGAACAACAAAGGGGGAAAAATAGATGAATTCAACATAAAAATTAAAAACCTTTGTGCTATCATGGACTTCATGAAATATAAAGACAACATACACAATGGGAGAAAATATTAAGAAACCATATATCTGATAAGGGTTTAATAGCCAGAATATATAAAGAAAAGCTACAACTCAATAACAAAAATACAAACAAACCAATTAAAAATGGACAAAAGACTTGAATAGACATTTCTTCAAAGAAGATACACAAATGGCCAATAAATACATGAAAAGATGTTCAATATCATTAGCCATTAGGGAAATGCAAATCAAAAACCAGAATGAGATACCATTTCACACTTACTAGAATGGATCCTTAAAAAAAAAAAAACAAACACAAAATAACTGGTGTTGAAGAGGATGTAGAGAAATAGGAAGACTTTCATTGTTGGTGGAACTGTAAAATGGCACAGCCACTATGAAGGACAACTTGGCAGTCCTCAGAAAGTTACATGAAGAATTACCATATGACCAGGCTACCCCATTTCTAAGAATATACCCCAAAATTGAAAGCCATAATTCAAACAGATATTTATACATTGATACTCATAGCAGCTTTATTCACAATTACTAAAAGATGGAACCAACCCATATGTACATCAACCAATGAATACATGGCCTAAACACAGATAGAATATTATTCAAGCTATAAAAGCAAATGAAGTTCTGAAACATGCAATGACATTGATGAAACTTAAAAGTATCATGTTGAGTGAAATAAACCAAATATACAAATAAAGTATTTGATATGAAATAATTAGAATAAGCAAATTCATAGACTCAGAAACCAGTGGCTGGAGTGGGTGTAAGGAATGAGCAGTTAATGTTTAATTGGCAGTTTCTGTTTGGATTAATTAGAGTTTCTGCTTGGAGTGATGAAAAGTTGTGGTAATGGTAGCACAAGAGTGCAAATGTAATTAACACCACTGAAACGTTTGGATGTGGTTAAAAGGGGAAATTTTAGGATGTATATGTTATCAAAATAATTTTTAAAAATAAAAAATAACAAATCCTGTTAAAATAAAAGTTTCAAATAAAAATATTTTTAAAAATTTATTCAGTAGAGGTTCTTAGCTTGCCCTTGGATGAAATGGTTGTCAAATTTCATAAATCCTATGCTTACTCTTAGGTAATAGAAAGTCATAAAGTCGCTTTAAATCATAGAACACAGTTGCTACTTGGTAATCACTATGTCTAGTCTTAGACAATAATCTATTCTATGAACCTCAAGTCAAGTCTTATTCCCTATTTGCATCTCAGTCTTGGATGAGGAAGCTGCTCGACTTTTTAAAAATTTTTCTGTTTACCATTTCCCTTTTCTTTCAGCAGCTCTGTCTCCTCCAGGGTCAGGTATAGGGGAAGAAGGGATAAGAAGAAAGGGCAGAGTTTTATATTGTAGGTAAGGTGTAGCTGTTATTTTGCATTTCTGAGTTGCAGAGGTATAATTACCGATTTTTTTTCATTTATGAGTCACTTGTGTGGGTATCTTTGGAAGCTGTTCTGCTAGCTTCTTTCATTGGCAGCTGTATTTGCAACTCTCCCCTCTCCCCACCCCCATCTCCATCTCTAGTCAGCGTTTGGTGTGGTTATAGTGCCACGATTTTAGGTTCTCCAGTTGACATCCCATGGAGACTCACTAATGGATCCTGTTTTACCCAGTAGGCGATTTTTTTTGGACCGGATTTTAAATGCTTTCAGAATGGCTCTTTCTTCTGTTTAATATGCAAGAAATCCTCACTTATCAAAAGTCTCAAGAATTCAACCTGATCTCAGGAACTGCTGCTTACCAGCTCTCCAACCCAAAGGGTTTACCAGCTCATTTCTCTTGGCTGTACAATCCCCTGGTGGGACTCGAATGTCAAGTCCCTGTGCTCCTCAACTCCAAGGGACATATCCCAGGATCTGTGAGTAATCACATTTAAGCATTCTTTAAATAGGCTTAAGGTGAGGGAGCCTCCACCTTAAGCCTATTTTTCTTTGCCTCCAATAATACAAAAATTCTCTTTACAAAATCAACTCTTCAAACCCTGTCTCTTCCCAACAATCTGACCTTTGATCAACAATCTGGCCTTTGATCAGTACTAGTTTTCTAGTTAGTTCTTGCCAACACTTTGAAATTTCCTTCCACTGGTGGGTTTAGAACTTACTAGCATCTGATCTTGGCTCCTCAGTCAAAACATTAATTTTAACATACTTTTCTGTGTTCTTTTATTTTGGAAAGAGAATGACATAATATATAAAGTACCTGGCACATAGAGGCACTCTGAACTTAATAGTTCCCTTCTCCATACCTCCCTTTAAGACACTATAATAAACTGTAATGGACACTGAGGGGAATAAAAGCATACCCACTGTGCCAATTTGAAAGGATTATGTACACTAGAAAAGCCATGTTTTAATCTTGATCCATCTTGTGAAGGCAATCATTTCTTTTAATCCCTATTCAGTATGGTAGCTTAGAAACCTGATTAGATTATCTTCATTGATATGTGACATGCCCAATTGTGGTTAACCTTTGATTATAGGGAGATGTGACTCTACCCATTACAGGTGGGTCTTGATTAGTTTACTTGAATCCTTTAAAAGAGGAAACATTTTGGAAAAAGCAAGAGAGCCACCAGAGGCACAGAGTCCATGCAGCCAGAGACCTTAGAAGACAAAGAAGGAATACAACCCGGTGGTGGGGGTGGGGGGGTGGAGTGTCATGAAACTGGAAGCCTAGAGAGAAAGTCATCATGTTCACCATGTGACTTTCCAGTTGAGAGAAAAACCCTGAACTTCATCAGTCTTTCCTGAGTGAAGGTAATCTCTTGTTGGTGCCTTAATTTGAACATTTGTATAGACTTGCTTTAATTGGGACATTTTCACAGTCTTAGAACTATAAACTTGCAACTTAATAAATTCCCCCTCTTAAAAGCTGTTCTGTTTCTGGTATATTGCATTCTGGCAGCTTGCAAACTAGAACACCCAATCAACAGATATTAATAATTTTTTATAGATTCCATTTCCTGGGGATCATTATCTAACGGGAGAGAGACATATCTTCCTTCATCATGCCTCCTCATTAGACTATGAACTCCTTGAAGGAAGGGTCTATTATTTAGTATAATGTTCAGCAAAGTTTTATTGAACTAATCATAACAGAAACTATTAATTGAGCTCCTGTTATGTGTCACATATTGTACTGACTCTTTTACCAGTCTAGATATCTTTCATTTGCCCTTCTAGACCTGCTGTCTATACTTCTCTATCCTATTCTCTATACCTTCAGACTGACCTGTATCGACATCCTTGCCTGCTGACATCTTGTTGGTTTTGAATGGGAAGGAGAGGGGAGAGATATGCACTAGAAGAAGAGAGGAAAGGGCGCTGAGGGATTTATTAATCTGGCCCTCTTCTTTGCCAAGTCAGTCCTCGCTGGTGGTATTCCTTTATCAAAGAAGCATTTTTCTTGTCCAAGTTACCCTTTTTTCATACCTTTCTTTTTCCAGAATCTGGTAGCTATTCCCTCTCATTATCCCTTTGGATCTAGAGGTGATAAAAGCCATAGGGTACTGCAGGATCCCTACACCATGCCTGCTTGTAAATGTTATAACAATGAGGTCTCTGTAAAAAAAAAAAATAGCCCTATTTGTAGCGTTTGCCAATTTTTGTGGTATAAATACTCCCACCATGGGTGATCTCAAAGTACCAATGCTGTCATTCAAGTTGGTGTTAGAAAAAGATGCACAATTGCACAGCTTTATATAATACGTGTACTGTACAGATTCATAGATGTAAGTAACCTCAAGAACATGATAAAATGTAATAAAACAATTAGGAAGTGATAATTTGAGTATTTATTACCTGTAAGTTTTCAATAAACAATTATAAGATTATAATTAAATCTCAGTGATGGTTGTTTTAACAATTGGCTTGCAAATATTTCTGAAAGTTTATGAGATTGTTGCTGGCTCCAACACAGCATTTACTGCTCCAGCCCTGGGAAAACCCTCTCAGAATTATAATATGAATGTGTGGTTTGGTTCAAGCTGGGGCCCTACAATCATTTTCTAATTTAATCAACACAACAGCCTTTATGAGTTAGGTGCTATTATTGTCTGTATTTTATAGGTGAAGAAACTGAAGTTGGAAAGATTAAATAATTTGCCTTTGGTCACATGTAATAAATTCTGGAGTTGAAATACAAACCCAGGATAATTCCAAAGTCCATAGTCTTTACCATTACACTGATACAAGACAGAATGTTTACATTTGGTAGGAATAGTACAAATGGAGATTGGGGAAGGGTGCTAGAGGATGCAGCATGGACATGGCAAGGAGGTGGGAGTTTTCAAAGTGATCTAGGCACTGTGGATTGAGCCTATTTATGGAGTTTAAGATAACAATAATGGAAAATTTAGAACTGAGGCTACAAAGGTTATTAACTTTTTTGTTCAATTTAAAAGTGCAGGAAAAAAAGATACTTATCAAGCATAGTCAGAAAACAAGTCTTAAACAGGAAATGTAAAGACCCTGAAAACAAGCACCAAACCACAAATGTCAGAGTATTTCATTCTGGCATTTGAGTCCCAAAGGAAGGAAAAAATCTTATTACTTCCCCAAGAAATAAAAGCATTTAAATGTTGATGGGTGAACTTTCATTTTAAAAGGTTATTCTCAGAGGCTGTAGTTCTTAACAGAATTTTCAAACCTGTTCTCAAATTAGAAGCTTAGCTACCAGGATCTTCGCTTACCCCATGCCCATGAGATACTGTCTTCCAGACCCCTTGTACTTGGATGATTCTTACCTATCCTTCAAAGATCAACTCTAGTGGAAAAAGCAATGAAAAGGTCAGAATGGCAGATGGATCACATGTGCTTATAACTGGGAACTGAACATACTTGCAGGGTACTCTTTCAACATCAATATATATTGGGCTCATCTCATTGGAGAGAGTACTATGTAGCCCAAGGAGTAAATCGGAACCCAGTAGAATCCCTTAAAAGCTCAGTATCTAGAATTTCAGAACATCAAAGCTGGGAGATGTGTCCTCTGGGCCAGTGTCTTCCTACAGGTCACTGGGAATGGTAACAGTGGCGCTCATGCAGTTTCCAGTACCTCCAAAAGTCAACCAGAATTGACCATTTACCTATGTAAGTTCACTCAGATGAGTCAGTACATCAATCTTTTTGGCTTTTGGCAAGAATCATTTTAGCTCACAGTGGTAAAACTGGTTATCTTGTGATGGTCACAAGTTCTGAATGGCAGGAGGTTGGTTAGCAAAGATTTTAAAAATCCATTAAG
Organism: Tamandua tetradactyla; assembly: GCF_023851605.1. Lineage (NCBI taxonomy): Eukaryota > Metazoa > Chordata > Mammalia > Pilosa > Myrmecophagidae > Tamandua > Tamandua tetradactyla. The sequence continues at coordinate 61,079,593 of NC_135334.1, read as the reverse complement.
TAATGATAGCATAACAAAATAAAATTTACTAATAGCTATGTAATAGGTAGACACTGTTATGTCTTCATTTAATTAATGAAGCTGAGCCCCTGAGAGGTAAATGAATTTGCCTAAGCCCTTAAATTGCAGAGCTGGGAATATAACTCCAAGCAGTTGATGCCAGAACTTGAGTTGTTATTTAGTTGTTCTAGTAGGGAGCAGGGGGGCTATTGCATAAACCATAAGGATATGACGGAAAATCCTCAATGGGTAAAATGAGAAAAGTTAACAAAACTGTGATTATGTACATAGATTAAACAAAGTAGTTTCAAGGTTCCAACAGTTTCCAAAAACTTAAAATCCCAATATGTTAAATTAAACCAATCATTAGATTGGGAACAGTCATTATGGGCAACTACTGACTGACAGATACGTGGCAGCATATGTCGTGGAATGAGCTCTAGACAAGGAGTCAGGAGAGCTGGGATCTGCCCCAATTAGCTGGATGGTGAAAAATTATCATCCCAGATCATTTTTCCTATTTGTAAAAGAAAGCAATTTTTCAAAATAATTATTTGGTAGAACATGAGATCTGTGGTATGTTGTCATAGTTATCTATTGCTGTGTAACAACCCACCCCTTCAAGATTTAGTGGCTTAAAATAGCAACTATTTATTATTGCTCAGGATTCTGTGCGTTGCTTAGGCTCAGCTGGATGGTTTTATGCCTTATGTGGTGTTGGCTGGGTCCACTCATAAGGCTGCATGTAGTTGGGAAATTGACAGAGGTTGGAACATGCAAGAAGGCTTCTCTCACATGTCTGACTACCACAGCTGGCATGGCTGGAATGGCTGGGGAGTAGCTGGACCTCTATTTCTAGTAGGCTAGAGACGATCTGTTAGGCCTCTTAAAGGCAGACCCAGAACTGGCATGACATCATTCTTGCACATTTTCTTGGATAAAGCAAGTCACAAGGCCAGCTTAGATTCAAGAAAGGAGGGTAAGACTCTAGGTTTTGATGGAAGGAGCAGGATGGACATAGAGGGATGGGGGCAATCTTCTACATATATTGTGAGCAAAGAGTTCCATAGTCAAAAAAATTGGGGAAATTTGGGTTAAACACAATTATCAGCACTATTTTCTCTGAGTTGTTAAAATGCTTATTGAGGTTCTGAGAATGATATAAAGTAGGTAGCAAGTGTAAAAGAAACCAAAGGGAGGACTGTAACCACCGATTCATGGCCTAACTTGTCTCCTACTGTTCTTTCTATTCAGATCAGTACAAGAGAAGAGGATAACAATGTACCCAGTCTAAAAGGAAAAATTTATGTTAAAACTGACTACCACAACGACTGCCGTCTTTGAGAGATGCAGAATGTCCACAGGGAGTTGCAAAGACAACTTCCCTTTATGAAAGCAGTCACTTTTCATGTTAATGATAGCCTTTTCTGCCATAAATTGAGATTCTGGGCCTGTTGCTGCTGAGGAAAAGTCTATTTCATTGCTAATTAAAATGATTTCTTCTTGCCTTCAGAATCAGGTTTTTAATGAGCTGCAATTAGTTGTGGGGAAGATAATGAAATCTGGGATGGCTTTTCAATTCTTTGTCTCTGTTAAGCAATTGGTGCTATTTTTTAGTTTTGTTTTATACTTTCTGGTGATCTCAAAGCACAAAAATTACTCATGGGGTGATGGATGCCCCGTAGAAACTGTGTGTGTGTGTGTGTGTGTGTGTGTGTGTGTGTGCACGTGCACACACGCAGTCTGGTGTGGAAGAAAAACTCAGGCTCTACCTGACCTGCCTTTGAATTCCTGCTTTTCTCCTTACTCTTACAGAAGTTCCATAAATTCTCTGATCCTCACCTTAATCATCTATACATCTTATCTATAGATAGAAATATCTCATAAGGTTTTCTTTTTTTTTTTTTTTTTTTTTTTTTTAAAGGAAAGACAGAGAGAAGGAAGGAAGGATGGAAGAAAGGGAAACATTTTTAAACATTTTTTCTTGTTTTATTATTGTATTCTGTTTCTCCGTTTTTGTTACATGGGCTGGGGCCGGGAATCGAACCGAGGTCCTCCGGCATAGCAGGCAAGCACTTTGCCCGCTGAGCCACCGCGGCCCGCCCAAGGTTTTCTTTTAGACCAATTACATATGACATTATATGCTTACCTAGTTGCTCTAATCACTCAAACATTTAGTTATTGTGTGCCTAATGCACGGTAGGCTGTGTGCTATGTACTGGGTATAGTCTGGAAGGGAAATAAACCACACATAAGTAAATAAAAAGCACACCATTTGAAAACTTGAGTCAATGCATAATAGGAATGAGCAGGATACTGTTACAGATGATAAGAGTGGGACACAATGTCTTACCTTAGAAGTATAAGGGAATATCTCTGAGTTAACATTTAGATTTAAACATGAAGAATGAGAAGGAGCCAGTCATGTGAGAAACAGTGAAAAGAATATTACAGGCAGAGGGAGGACTTTGTGGGAAGTTTCTAACATGATAATGTATTCAGTGCATTTGAGGAACTGATAGAAGGCCAATTTGGTTGGAATATAAGGTGAGAAGAAGGCTACAGGTTTGATTGTGTAAGTTCTAGGGGAGGAGTTTAGACTTTCTTCTAAGTGCGAAAGAAAAGCATTGTGGATTCTGAGTAGAGAGAAATGCTATCTAATTAACAATAAAAAGTCACTCTGGCACCCTCTGTGTGAACTGGACTGATGGGTAACAAAAGTGGAGAATTTCAACTAGAAGGGTATTATAGTCTGGAAGAGAAGTGATGATGGTATATGCTGGGGTGGTGGTGCTGGCAATAAAAATAATTGATGGATTTAAAACTTATTTTGGAGGGCTAGGTAATGGATTGGATGTGGAAGGTGTGGGAGACAGTGGAGTCAAAATGGAGTTTCAGGACTTTGGACTGGGAACTTGGTGGAAAGAGACTGTTGGCTGAGAAGGAAGAAATTGGAAGAGAAGTGAATCTCAGAGGGAGTGGAAGAACTTAAGAGTTTCAGTTTGGACATGCTAAATTTAGGGTGGCTGTGAAAGAACCCTTTTGAGATGCCAAGCAGACCGCTAAATATATGATACTGAAGATTAGAGATGAGGACAGAGTTGGAGGTATGAATTTGGGAGTCATCAGCATACAGATAATACTTAAAGCCATGGAACTGATGACATCACTTACTGGGAGATTGCAGAGAAGAGAAGGGTAGAAGGGAGCCATGAGGAATTCAGAGATTTAGAGATTGAATAAAGCAGGAAGGGCCAACTAAAGTTTGAGGAATGGCGAGAGGGATGGGAGGAAAAACAGAGTAATACAATGTCAAGGAAGGAGAATGTCCCATGGAAAAATAATTGAGTACTCTAGAGAAGTTTAGAATAAAGAATAGTGGTTTGTCCATTAGACTTAGCAACACAGTGTTATGTCGGTAGAACCCAGATTGGCTGGAAGAAAGAATGGGAAGTAAGGAAGTGGAAGTGCTCTGTGTTGATATCTCTTTTGAGATATTATGTTATGAGAAGAGAAATAGGGATATATTAAAAGGGGATGCAGGAACAAGGGAAGTGTGGCAGAGGTTCTTGGTTGCCTACCTCATACTCATTCTTCCTTTCTTCCTTACTCATCTTTTTTTTTGCAGCAATATGTCTAGCTGAAAATGATACTCCCCAGACTCCCTAACCATTTGGGGAAGCCAAGGAGATGTAAACAGAAGCTGTTGGGTAGAGCTTCTATAACAGCTGTTTTAAAAGGGACTGATTCAGCTATCTTTCCCACTTCTTGCCTAGAAGGCAAACAAGATGGTGGTGGGAGCTACCACAGCCATCTTGCAACCATGAGAAAACCCTTAGGATAGAAGCCCCCTGCTATGGATGTGGAACTGAGAGCAGGAGACAAAGCCAACAAAGATATTTTTAAAGATGTGAGTTATTAGAATATGTTTGCATGTTGGTAGAAATGATCAAGAAGAGAAAGAGATTGGTAAGGATGAATGGGGGATAAGAGCAGAGAGAACCTGAGCATGTGCTGATGGATTGGCCTTTGATAAATTGCTACCGAGGGTTGCAGACATTTGCCCTGTTTATTCTCCAATGGTACAGATTAGATTGTGCCCTCCAAAAGGTTATGTTGAAGCACTAACCCCCAGAACCTTAAATGTGATCTTATTTGGAAATAGGGCCATTGCAGATGTAATTAGTTGAGATAAGTTTGTACTGGAGAAGACTGGGTCCTTAATCCAATATGACTGATGGCCTTATTAAAAGGGGACAAGAACCACAGAGTCAGAGACACACAGGGGAGAAGGTCAAGTGCAGACCGTGGTGCAGATTAGAATTATGCTGCCACAAACCATGGACTACCCAGGACTGCTGTCTGCTACCAGAAGCAAGAAAGGATTCTTCCCTAGGGCTGTCAGGGAAAGCATGGCCCTGCCCATACCTCGATTTCAGACTTCTAGCCTCCAGAACCGAGAAAATAAATGTCTGTTGTCTGAAGCCACAAAATCTGTGGTTGTTTGTTATGGCGCCCCTAGGAAATTAACACACTCTCGTGTGAGGAAAATTCTTCCAGCATCTCCCACATTTCATTTTCATCTTTTGTCTTTTTTCCCTATAGGTTACAGTTTCCAGTCTCTTCCTTTTCCAAATTAATTCCCCACACTGCTGGCAGAGTGATTGATCATTGTAAATGCAAATCTGATTTTTAAAAGACCAAGTAGCTTCACTGCCCACAGGTTGAAGCCAATGACTGGCACCTGAGGCTTGTTCTTCCTGGCTTTTCCTTCCAGTTTCCTATTTTCAACATTTCATAGAGCATTCTGTGCACCAACCATGCTTGGCTATCAGCACTTGTCAAAAAGTGTTAAAAACACCCCAATCTTTCCTACTGCCTTCCTTTTCTTCATGTTCCTCCTTTCCTGAAATCCCCCTTTCCTTCTCTTTAACCAATATTCTATCCATCTTTCAAGGCACAGTCTTTCCCAATGCCTCCAGTGGGAATGAGCTGTTCTTTCATTCTTACATCAACTATTCTCCCATAACACTGTTCTTCCATTAAGGCAAGTGCCACGGCTTTTCTCATTGATCTCTCCCACTAGTGTGTAAGCTCTTTGAGGACAGGGCTATAGCTGATTCATTCTGTAGTTTTGCACCTGTCTACTCAGGTGAGTAAATACTTGAATGAATAAATGATTGCCTCCTAGGTTTGGCATCCCTGTTTTCTAAGAGGGAAACTGAACATCTGTGTATCTGCTGCTTAGCATTCCTTCCTCCTATTTCTACTAAGGGTGTCCCTCTTTCTTGAGAGTCTGCTCCTCTTCCATTCCCACCAGCTGAAGTCCTCACCTCATCCTCATTCCCACCCCAGGCTCCTCCTGGAGCTCCTCCAGTAACTCCAAGAGCTACCCAGGAACCTGTCAATAATACTTCTTTTCTTGACTAAGCTAGTTGAAATTATGTTGATGCAGAAGCAGAAGGTTTAAATTTGATTCAGATATGCAAAAAAATGTGGTTTCTTTATTTTTAAAAAAATTGTTTTTTTGCTATCCCTTATCAGTAACCACCCATTAGGTCACAGGTACAACAGGAAATATTTCATTTCAGTGGTCTTAAAGAGTTAGTCCCTTACAATACTTTTGAGCCCTCTATTTAAGTAAAATTTAATCTCCTAAGGTGAAGAAGGTGTCCTTCAAATTCCTGACCATGGCCCTGCTCCTCTTTGAGATGACCTCTAGATGATGCGATGGGGCTGAGTCGTGGTTTATTGTATCCTTTGACAGTGGGCAGGAAGGGGTTCTGGATTCAGTTCATATACTCTGGCCTCTCTGGTTTCTAACACAGGGTCTCTTGTCTCCATGACAACATCCATTGTCCACTTAAGGGATGCTTGCCCTGTTGGCATCTGTGTCTGAACTCCAAGCTACTGTTACTTGCAAGTCTGGTCTCTCCAGGCTTGGTAGTGTTATAATGCTTTCTGGTTGCTAACCTCACCTCATCTCTGATGGCTGTAAAACCTCCAGTCTCTTTATATCTCCCATTACCTTCTGATTGGGGATGGGGTGGTGTCTTACTTTGCCAGGCTGCCATGACAGATCTCACACAATGGGTGGCTTAAAAACAGGAATTTATTAGTTCATGGTTTCAGAGGCCAAAAGTTTAAATCAAGGGGTTGGCAAGACTATTTTTTCCCCCAAAATCTATAGCCTTCTGGTGCTGGTTTGCCTAAATCCTTGGGATTCCTTGACTTTATATATATATATATATATATATATATATATATATATCTGCCTTATGCCATCACATGATGATGTCTTGCCCTTTTCTCAGCTTCTGTGACTTCCAGGTTGTCATTTTAAGCCCTCTAATAATGATTAAAACTCACCCTTATTCAGTTGGCCATACCTAAAGTAAAATAAAATCTTTAAGAGGCCCTATTTACAATGGGTTCAAATCACCAGGAATGTGGATTAAGATTAAGAACATGTGTAAACTGGTGCACATAATTCTATCTACCACAGGTAGAGTGTTGGGTGTAGGTCCCCTCCTTCTCCCCTGAGACAACCCCTCGCCACAGTAGATCCCATACTTGGAATGCCTGCTCTCATCTCAGACTCAGCCACCTTCTGCTTCTGCCTTTTAGGGCACAATTGGAACTCTTGTATTCCAACATACATAGAAAGGGGGGCAGCTTGGGAGAATTGAGCTCACTGTCCCTTTCTGACCATGCCATGCCATTGAGTTTACTTTGATATTCCCTATGGACATCTGGGGGTGTTCCTTGCTCCCATGGCGACTTCCTCCCAGAATTCCAAATGGAAAGTGGTCCAAGACCCCATTGCCGTAGTTCTCTTCAACTTGTTGGGGTTTCAGTGCAGCAAGAGAAAATGGAATTCAAATTTGTTTGTTCACCATTCAACCTCTGTGCCCTCCTTCTCTTTGCCTTCTGCCAATCCCCTGTCCCTAATCACCTGGGATTAGAAGGGATAGAGTTTCTTTATTTCTTCTATTTCATATCCTTTTTCTTCCTCTTTCCAATGTCATGGCACTTTCCTCTCACTATGGGAGAAATTCTAGTATGTTAAATGGGAGCAGAAGAATTTAGAAATGTTTTCCTTTGCCAAGTCTCACTTTCACATCCACTGCTTTGCTTTAAAACATCAGCATCTGACTGTTCCCTTTCTTTACATTTCTAGTTTAAACAATACCAAACCTGTCTCTGTCATAGGCAGGTCACCTGGTTGACTGTGGAGGTTATCTAACATATGTAAAGCTGAATTGATAATTACACCATGTACAAAAGGACCTGAACTGATTCCAACAGTGGATATACAACTCATGATTTGCCTACAGATAATTTAAGCTTTCCTTTTTGCTAAGGTCTTTCCAGGGAGTTGATTTTGAGTTTAGAGAGAAACAAGAGAACCATCACATTGGCAGGAGTGGGAGCAGAAGCCAACCCCTCCTCATGATGTACATGTGACGCAAACCCCCTGGGATCCAGGTGTCACCTGGAGAAACAGTGGGAGGCAGGGTACAAGGGGTTTTACAATCCAGGTCATTGGATAACTCACTGTACTTGACTGTACTGACCTAAACATAATTAGGACAAATTTCTTTATATGGCAAGTTGAGGACTCAAAGTTAACAAATTAAAAATAATAATAGAGAAAGTAACAATTTGCACTCTCAAATTTTTACTGTGAAAATTATACCTCGTATGAGATTTGTTTAATTGCCTTTTAAATTAATTACTATTTTTCCATGGATCATCTGTGTTATAGGCCATAGGAATTATAATGAAATTGGTGATTACCTCCTGCCCTCAAGATATTTACCATCAAGTTTGGGAAAGAAGTAGCAGAAACCCGAGATAATCAAGTGAGAGATTTTAAGGTTCTTTGGGTCTTACCTGAACAGAAGGAACCACCCAGGGTGAGCTAGTTAAAATGGAACAAAAAGGTGAAGAATGACTGGCATTTGGTTTCTCACTGTTGGCATGGGAAACTACAGTCAAGCAAGAGGAGAGGGCTAAAATGATCCATGTGGTAAGGAGTTAGAATTGGAGATAACAGTATGAACTCTCCTTTGCCTTCTACAGATACAAAGGGTTGCACATAAACATATTTAGATGTGTGTACACTTGCTGGCCAGTATGCACACATTTATTTCTTTGCTCTCAGTTGATAGGGCCTAGAAGAGATGACACCCTACTAGCAATGAGAACACCTAGCACCCAGATATTGGCTTATAATACTTTAACAATAAAAGAAGCCTTGGGGAACTTGTGAAATGACTAATTCTGGGACTGGAGCAAGAAATATACAAGATGAGCATGGCATCCTACAGTGTCAGAAAGTAATGAAGTATTTAAAAGAAACATAATGATGGGGTATGTCAAAGAAACACAGGAGCCAGCTGAAAGCTCTCTCAATGGTCACAGCTGAAACGATTTGAACAAAATAAAATAGAATAGGATTAGAACCCAAAGAGTAAAATAAATTTTAATGAGTCAGTGCCAATATAAATAAGTGGGAAAAACATTCAAGTTTCCCTCGCAGAAAAATTCCAAATAATTTATGTAGCTCCTTTGCCCTTAAGGTTGTAGCATATCTGTCTATTCCTTAAGTGTGGCTGCACATAGTGACTTCCTTCTAAACAGTATTGCAGGAAATGAGAGAAAAAGAGTAACTTTACAATGGAGGAAACTGACGAAAGACCACCTTAGCGATTCATCAGAATTAGCATTACTACATCATGTTGGCAGTACACACCCTGATACAATGAGAATGGCACTTCACCTTTGAGATCATCCTCCCTAAAATCTATAACCCAAGTTTAATCAAGAGAAAAACGTCAGTCAAATCCTTATTGAAGGACAGTCTACAAGATACCTGACCAGTTCTCCTCAAAACTGTCAAAGAGAAGAAACTGTATCTGAGAAACTCTTATAAGCCAAGAGCAATCTAAGACATGACAATGAAATGTTATGTGGTATCCTGGATGGAAATCCAGGAAGAGAAAAGGTAAGAATGCAGGAAATCCAAATAAAGAATGGAAGTTAGTTCATAATAACGCATCAATATTGGCCCATTAATTGTGACAAATGAACCTCACTAAAGCACAGTAATAATAATAAGAGGAACCCGGTGTGGGATTTATGGAAATGTACTATTTTGGGATTTTTCTCTAAGTCTAAAATAATTCTAATATGTTTATTAAAAAAAAAAAGACTGGCATTGCAGCATGTGGCCTAGTGGGAACAAAAAGCACTGATAAACTGTAATGGTCATGGGTCTTGGTCGTGCTATAATTGGATGTCCTCCCTTAACTTTCCAAGCCTCTTTGTTTATTCTGTAGTACTGATAGTGCCCCCTTCACAGGGTAGAAGCAACGGTGAAATGAGATAGTGCATCCAAAGTTCTGTGTGCGGCACAGGTTAAGTCCCTGGTAGCTTCTCTCCCTTAGTCTTAGCTGCCTGAGCTGCTATCACAGACTGGTTTTATTTTAAACAACAGAATCTGTTAGCTCACGGTTTTGAGGCTAGAAGTCCAAATCCAAGAGAGCAGCAAGCCTTGCTTTCTCCCCGAAGACTGCTAACGTTCTGGTGCTGTCTGCGGCAATCTTTTGGGGTTCACTGGCCTGTATTTCTGCCTCCAACTCCATGGCTAAGTCCTCTCCTTTCTCTCTCGGGCCCTGCGCACCTCTGGCTTCTGGCTCCTTCCTGCGGCTTTCTCTTCCTAAGGCTTCCGGTAATCCTCATTAAACCCTACCATCATTCAGCTGGGCCACATCTTAACTAAAAATAATACCTTCAAGGGATTGTAGTCACATGGGTTCACACCCGCGGGGATTAAGATTATGAACATGTGTTTGTTGGAATACATAATTCAGTTTACTACTACACCCTTCCTGCCTTTTTTCTCTGTCTGCCCCTCTTCCCCTTGTCATGTAGCCAGCATACTGTGTCTGAGAGTAGCACCACACTCTCATAAACCCTCCGTTTCTTGCTTTTGGCCCCTCGGTTCCGGTTGTGCCATTTGACAAACTAATTCCTGTATTCAGACCCCTTGAAAGCTCCTTTCCCCACACTGTCATTACCTTCCCACAGAGGCTTCAGTCCAGAAGACTCTCGGGGCTGAGGGCAGGCGACCCAGGCTGTAGACAGATGGCTGTCTGCTTGTCCATCAGGCCAGCCCTTCTGCTCCTTTCTGGTAATCACTGTTCTCTAAATCAAATCCTTAATTATCTTTCGCCAAGCCTCCGGCAGAGAGGTAAAGGGCGCTGAATGAAGGAAGCTGAAGTCTGAGCTTGGGGGGCAGTTCTGCCACCAGCCGTGCAGCCTTAGGAGAGTCACTGCTTCCCTGAACCTTGATTCCTTCACCTCTAAATTGGGGCGGCAAGTGCCATTTTCTCTTTTTCAGGGTTGGGAGGATCAAATGAATAACCAAAATAATCATTTGAGAAAGGACTTTTAGCCTCTCCAAGGACAAAGGTTCTCACTGAAACATGGCAATTATAAAGAGCACCTGTTTCAGAGGGCTGTGGTGAGAAATGCATGGAAATTGCCTGGTATGTAGTAAGCACTCAGCAAGCCTTAGCTACGGTTGTTTTGTCTACGTCCCTTGTCAAGGTTTACATGGCTAGTAAAGGATAGAGCCAGGATTTGAAGCCAGATGTGCTAGTGCCAGGTGGCAATGTTGTGTTGCCACCTTGTCATCCTTCAAGGCCCATGCCAACAATAGTTTCCTCAGTTAATGCACTGGAAAGTGCATCCTGGATTTCAGCTTCACAGCTCGAGTACTTTCTCCCTGTAACTTTTGCAATCGCCCCTCCACCATGGATGGTGCCTCCCAGCTCTTTGCTTAATCCAAAGGATATCTCTTTTCCTCCTTTTCTGCTATCTGTTTTTTATGTTCATCTTTATATTTAGTAACTCACCTTCATGATTATAGGTGTATTATTGTTCCAATGCCTATATCTTCAGAGTTGACTCAGTTTTGTTAATCAGTATTTCACAAATTTTAACATGCACAGAATCATCTGGACATCTTGTTAAAATGCAGATGCTGATTTAATAGCTCTGGGATGGGGCCTGAAATTCAGCAGTTCTAACAAGCTCCAGATGATGCTAATGCCCCTGATGCCGAAACATGCTTTGAGGACGTGTTGGGAGCCTGCCGTGGATACGAAGGACTCGCTCATATTTCCAGCAGACAGAGAGCTCTGTGAGCAGCTCACTGTGGGGTAGAGGACTCAGAGCCTGGCAAAGCCCTCCGCAAGCTCCGAGCCTGTCTCGGCTGGCTCTGAGGCCTGACTCTTCTTGCCACTGCTCGGTATTGCTCTCTTTTTTGCAATGGAATACATGACAAAAACAGAAGTTTTCTGTCCCGGCACACTTAGGTTATGCTTTTTGTGTGTGTTTGCTAAACTAACTGTAGTGTGTTAAGGGGGTCAACTTTGGTAAATAACTGATTAGGGATGGCATTAAAATTCTTCTTTTGCAATTGCTTCAGATTATTGGGTGAAATACACAACTTGAGTAAAGACAAACTAGGCAGTTGTTGCATTTTCGAATCCCAATACCTTTTATGGTCTGTGATGCATCCCTGTGTACAGGTCTGTGACCTAGGAGAAGTTCCAAGCCCCATTTCTTACAGCTTTGCCCTTTGTCTGAGGTTCTAGTCAAAATTTTGGGGGTGTGAGGTGCTTAACTAAAAAGGGATATTGGGAATTTATGGGTATCACTAGCGAGGACAAGCCTGCCACTAAAAAACATAGAATTTATTCTATAAAATAACAAGGCCAAGTATGTTACATCAATTTTCTCTTTTCTCCACTACTCTTTCAAAATCTTCTTAAAATGTCTCCTGGATAGAAGCTAATAGAAGACATCAGGGACATATTTATCTTATTGGTTTTAGCCTACACATTTACTCTTATTTAAAAGTTGAGTCTAACTTGCCTTTAGCTCTTACTGAATATTATTGATATAAGTACCCTGGCTGGGAAACCATCACTTTCAGAGGGGAATAAAACCTTGCATATGGTTCTAAAGAAGTGTGTCTAATGTCTCAAGTTGTAGCGCAAAAAGAAGGCCTTGTTGTACTATCCTACTTTAAAGTGGATCTTCGATGCATCAGAGAATCAGTATATTGCAAAGAAAAAGGAAACACTCTGTTTCTCCAGATTCTCCTACGAATACACTGACTGTCAACTATTTTGATCAACTGTTCAAGTTGTTTCTTGCTTCCTCATAATTCATGCCCTGTTGGCATGCCGATTCCTGAGTACTAACCTGCCCAATTCCTGTTCCTCTTCTGGTCACCTGGCAAGCTATTTTGTGCTACCTTGTGTTCCACTCTCCCCCAGGCAACAGAACTGGTTATAGGTAGAACAGTGGGTCGTCGGTAGAACCAAGTGTGGATGGGGCATCAGCATGCTAACACATTCAGGAACGCCAGAGAAAAGACTTACTTTTGCTGGAAGAGGTTCTTCCCAGGATGTGAGCAGTGGGGCACAATTGTGGGCAGCTGTCCACTGACTCACAGATTCAAGGTCATTCTTTCCAAGTCTTTATGCACTCAGCAGTCTGCTTTAGATCTTCTGTATTTTAATTATCTTTGTGTGTGTGCGTGTGTGTGTGTGTCTGCCATTAGGTTTGCATTCCTTGAGAAAACAAACTGTGCTCTGTTCAATGTTTAAAAAATATATTTTATTTTTACCCTGGCATCTAAATAGAGCTTGGCTCCAAGCAGGTGTTTATTGTTTGCTGACCAAATGTGTGATGAATGACAACTGGATAAATATATAAATAATTTTAAAATGCCAGCATCTATGGAAATATTTTCCCATTGGGCATCTTTAAACAAACAATAAGCTTTCTTTTTTATGGATTGTTGGCTGAAAAACTCCACACTTCAACCTGTTGATTGATCCCAGGTTAACACGTGACATACCTGTGTAGAATTTCATACCGTGAAGAATGTCAGATAGTCAAAATCAAGCCACCAATTGTCAAAAAAAGGGACGGAGGATTTGAAGTTGGAATTGGTGGCAGAGGCCGGTTAGGTAGAATATTATAAGAAGAAACTGGTTTGGGAAGCCCAACGGGTGAGATTCCCTTAAGTCCTGGGGTTATTGGCACCAGAACTGCCAAAGAGGGAACATGGCTGCATTACTAAGAATATCAGACATAAGTGTGGCCCATGAAAATCCTTCCATCCAGTCAGGATTCAACTTTTTAGCTTGATAATTTCTGATTTTTGTTGGATAGCAATCAGCTGCTCTCTCTGAGGGACGTCTTTCTATTGCTAAGGAACTGTGTAACTGTTGATTTCATTTACTATCTTGAGTCATAAGGAATTTGAAATGTTTAATGTCCCTCTGAAATGACAGTACATAACTTCCCTTCTCTTGCTCCTCTCAGAGGAAGCAGAAGCAATTGTACTTTGCTAGACTGAAGCCACTTCTAAGTGTTTGTCTCTCTGTACAGGTGTTAGCTTTCTGCGATGCAGTATCCACACAGGTCATACTGTTGAAACCTTGTGGAGCAGGCACTACCCCAGTCAATCATTCAGTTCAGAACCAGGAAGAAGGGCCTGAGACAGGAAAGTGGGAAATAACTTGTGTCTCTCTTGGATCTTGAGTTTTTTAGCTTTGAGCCGATTAGACCAATGATGTTCTACTGATGCATCATCAGTCACAGTAACACAGCATGCTGCATGTCATTTGTCTCTTAAGTTTTACAAGTAAAGAGTAGCCCAAAGTTAGCCATATAGAGTCACTCCCATTTGTATTCTAGTATGTGGGAGCAACAGGGATGGAGACAGCAGGCACCCTCATCTGCAGCTGATTTAGCTGAGAATCCGGTACTGAGTTACGCACGGACACAGCATCTTCTATGTGTGCTGTGAAAAGAAAAAGGTTCTGAAATCTGGCCTAGCCATGTTTGAGAGACTCCTGGGTGGTAGAGGAAAGATGGCCTCTGTCAGATGGCAGTGGGCCAGGGGCGCTAAGCCCATCATGTAACTCAGATTATCTTCTGTTTATTTCCCTTCTGTTATCTCCAGGCTTTAGAAAGTTTGTCCAAATATTTTAGCCTTGTCCCAGTAGTGCTGAGAAGAATTAGAAACAAGGTTCTCACTTGACATTTTGCCAAAATTTTAGAAGGGGCAGGAAATCAGTTTGATGATAGCAGTGGTATCCCTAAGGGAAAGGTGAATCAGAAGGAAGAAAGATAAGAATTATTAGGCCAGGCAGTCCTGATCCATCAGAAGCCATCTTCTCTTGACAACTTTAAAGTCTCTGGATCTCGTTATGCTAAGAAAGCTGGTGGTTTCCTCTAAAAATGTTCCTTAGCTTAGTGCTCCAGTGAGGCTTTTAAATTCTATCGCTGGATGTTTGTTCTTAAAGTATCTGCAAATATCATTGGTTCATATCTAGGCCCTCTTAGGTTCAAGATATGCAGGCTTCTTACAACTTTTGAGACATCTAAAATCATAATATTTAAAAAACAGGTAGATGTGAAATAAAAGAAAGAAAAGTCAAATGCTCTTGCAGCCTCTTTTTACTCCTTGACACACCCATTACTGAAGTGACCCAGACATACCCATTATTTTTGGGTAGTGTCACCATCGGTATTAAACCTGGTGAGACTGTGTACATGTTAAAAAGTGAATAGTTGTTGAAACGTGATGCCCACTTTGGGTTTGCAGCCTCAGTGGATGCCTTCTTATGCCTCTGATTGTCTGTGCTTGCCACAGTCCTGCACTAGGAACGGCACCAGAGCACCTGGCAGGGACTCTTGTTGGCTCATGGGGAGAGCCAGGATGCTATAGCCAACCAGGCTAGCTTCCCAAATGACTGATCAATTATGTGAGGAGTAATCACAAAACAAAGAGATTTCAAGTGATCCTTCCAAAGGAGGAATTTGTTTTGATCCTCTAGCTTTAAGACCTATGCTATGTAAATGTTGCTATGACAAGCTTATGTTTAACCTGAAGTGAAGTAGAGAATTTAGAACATTACGTGGCAGATTCAGGTTTCCAAACCTGAAGTAAAGAATTTAGAACATCACGTGGCAGATTCAGGTTTCCAAACCTGACATCGTGTGGTATGTTCAGATCTTTGAAGCTGATTTTTTTTTTTGTACCTCCAATGTATTAAGATAATGATACCTTCTCTCCAAATTGTTTTTCTTTGCATTATAAGTATGAGATAAAAAATATCTTCCTCTATTCTTAGTATCTTTTATAATCTCACAACTTGGACACTTGTTTCTTCACAGTTAATGAGAGTCTTTAAAAAGATATCTTTCAATGCATTGTTAACCATGTTCACTTTTGGCAAAATCCTGTTGAAAAGTAGGCAAGATGGTAAGCAAATATTTAAAAATATGTAAATGTACCATTTTCAGTTCCTCTCAGCAGTGCCAGTATTTCTCGGAGCAAACCTACCCTAACTGTACTTTAATTCTGAAATTGGGGGAAATTTGATAAAAAATAGAAATGAGTTGATTCTATTCTTTACGAAATAAGACAAATTATGTTTGGGAAAACCCATTTGATATAAAATGCAAAAAGGTTTTAATATTAATTTCTTATAATAAAACCGTGACATGTTTATAAATACTCTATCAAGCATTTTTACATTGGAACCGCTGCTGACACCTGGAAACGCAATAAATATGGACAGACACACTGAGTATGAAATATACATCTTGATTTTATAATAGTGTGTGCTTTATTTTTTTACACAAATGGAATGGAAGTGTTGACTATTTACACTTAACAGGAGTGTAAGCTGTGCAGTGTCTCTGTAAACTCCAGCCCAGACAAGGAATATTTTCCCCTTCCTCCTGTCCTGTACTACAGCTCAATTGAGAAACATCCTGTCAGAGAGAAGCACAAAATTGTCATGTGTATAGGATCTAATGGGTACAGCCTGGTGCACTCAGAAGTTAAGACACATTTAGGAAACACAGATTTATAAAAGGGGAGAAGAAAAGTTTGCCATCCCATTGGGAGTCAGCCTTGCCATTTGGTTGTCTGTCCTCATGAGTTGCTAGGGTGACACTGTACTCCATTTTTTAGATGATCTTTGTCTGAATTGTCTGCCTTTTTTAGTTTGTCCTCAGCTGCTACAAGAAACTGCACAGCCGTACAAGAAATGATTTCCTAAGCACAGGTTTCAGCGAGGAAGGATATTTACAGACGGGGTTTCCATCCACATTCATTCATTTCCAAAATTATACGTGTATACATGATATACATACCATATATACCATAATACACACAAGTAAAATATAGAGTCACAGAATTCTGTAGGGATTTCCCTGTCAAGTCAGTTGTCACCGGAGGAACTTTTTTCATCCCTATGAGTGACAAATTAATATGATAAACTTAGTACCTAGCCTGAGTCTTGGCTTAAATATTTTTGTAGGAATTTAGGCAGGACCAAGATGGGAAAAAAGAGATATTATTTCACCAGCAAGTCTATTCAATCTCACCAGAGCAGTCACCAGCTGAAAAGCAGAGGGGGTTTCACATGAAAACAGGAAAAAGAAAACTTATGAATGAAAAAAAAAAAGTCTCTCTCCAAACCAAGGTGATGGCTGGCTTCAATGAGAAGGAAGAGGTTTGCTGTCAGAATAATCATCGGGGCCAGCGTCTGCCTGTATTGGAAGTGAGTGTCCTCAGAGCCACGGGCTGGATGTTGGGAGTGGCTCGCTTGGGACCAGCATTCAGGCAGAGAGGCACCCAGGTGCCAGCAGGGGCCCAGAGCGCGTGCAACGTCACTGCAGGGCAGTGGTGCAGGCTGCTTGGTGAGGTGTGCTGGGCTGGCTCCAGGTCAGGACCTCACACTCAGCTTTGCTTTCTGGGCTGAGTAGGTGACACTGTGATGCAATGTATTTGTGTCATGAGTCCAATTCATGGACCTGCTGTCTGGATCAGCCATGAGCCCTTAAGGAAACAGAAAAATTAGGGAGTGGGTGTGGGAGAAAAGGTGGTCAGAGATATGAGGAGAAGGGAGACAGGACAGGAATGGAAAAGGGGAAAGAGATGGAGAGCAAAGGAGAGGAAATCGATGAAGAGAGGGGACAAAGGGGAGAGAGTAAAGAAGGATTACAGAAAAAAGTAAGTCAGAGAAGATAAGGAGGAAGGAAGGATAAAAGGAAAGGTTAAAAAAAAAAAAGAGGGATACAATGGTTAGAAACAGAAAGGGAGAGCAGAGGATAGAATGAGAATAAAACAAAACAAAACTAGAGGTGAGCCAGAGCAGAAAGGTTTTACTGGCTCAGAATCTTGAAGGGCTGGCAGTAGAATCTACGACAGCTCACAGAGGCACCTGAGTACAGCTTCATAAAGATGGGCTCACTAAGCAGATATAGCCAACCCAAGGATTGGGGCTGGGGGAAAAAGCCTGCAAAGAAGTGGGCAACCAATCCTGTGGGAGGAGAGGAAAAAAGAAAAAGAAAACAGGGGGAAAAAAAATCAAACAAACAAACAAAAACCCAAAACCAAATGCCCCTGCAACTAGCTGACAAATGGGATTTTGATTTTGGTAAAGCTGAGACCCCCATGGTGCTACACATTGTACCAGAGCATGAAAAATAGCACCAGTGACACGATCTGGCACTTTTCTGAAAGGGCCCAGCATGTGAAAGTGACACCGCGCCCCCAGCAAGCCTTCAGAGTGGAGACAGCTCCGGACATAGTTTGCAATGTTAGCACCAGTCTGGCCCCAGGCTCCAAGCGCATTTGTACCAGATGTAATCTGGGTAGCTTTCATGTCATGTCCACACAAGTTGTCAGATTTGCTGCAAAATACACCAACTCATTGGAGCCATAGAAACCTCAGCGTTGGGAAGCGCAAGACAACACAACAAATGGAGGTGTAAATTCTATAGGAAAAGACCCTCTCACCAATTTGCTTGGTGATTTTTCAAGCAAATATATATGTGTGTGTGTATATATATATATATATATATAAATCTACATAAAAAAAATCAGTGCAAATGCCAATTCTAATCTGGAAGCATCTACACTAGGAAAATAAATAATTATATTACTACAAAACCAAGGGTTGGTGGTTCAATTTGATTGTACTTAGCCACAGCAATACTATTAAATGGAAAGCACATCACACGACCCGCGAAAACATCTACTCATTAATGACAGTCCTTTAAATAAATGGTTGCATGCTCAGTTGAGAAACCAAAGAAGTTATCATGGTGGCCTAAAAATAGAGTTGGAATCAGGTATGGCATTCTGGTGGCAGAAAACTTCTGGGAGCAATTTTGATGAAATTAGGCCTTGACCTAAAACTGGCGAATTGCAGACTTGGAAACATCTTTTACATTTTCACCACTCTAAGGAAGTTTCCAGAAACATCTTTTATCAGATGGACAATGCATTGCTAGCCCTTCCATTGGCAAAGGCAGCCTCAACTATAGGTAGATGCATACATTTGCATTTTTGCAATTGTTTTGGTGACTGCAGCTAGGCTGAGAATAGTATTTAGTGTAAGATGAACAACCCCCGTTTTTGGAAAGAGACCCTCATTCTGAGCTCTGATGTTCTCACTGTGAAGAAGCCCCATCACTGCTGATGGCTTTAGCTCTTGCTCTCCCACCCCAGCTTACATGCTGGTTTGCTGCACAGTGTGGCAGAATCTCTGCCAGGTCTGGATGTACCCAAGAAATAAGGCGATGGGGCTTAGTCTGGGCATGCACAGAACCCAGAGTTGAGTGGTTATTGAAATCACTGAAATGTCTCTCTCCAAACACCTTGGGCAAAAGCACTGCTGATGTTGCCATCAGCTGCTCTAAAGTGTAAAACTAATTCTTCTGGTTCAGTTTATAGGCTTTGGGAGGTTTCATTTTTTAGTTATCATTAGTATAATTGTTAAAAAAATAAACTTGGTCCAGGTGCAGCCCAAGAAAGGCAGTTCAATTAGTTGAGCTCAAAGTCTTTGTTTTTCTCTGTGGTTCTCTCTCTTTGCCCTTAACACAGAAACAAAAGTCTGCACTCCTCACCCCCCAACCAGATACTTCTCTTCTCTCCCTTCCTCAAAGAAATAGTGCATTTTGGGACAGATTTCCCCATGGCTGTATACCATCTCTGCTTGTTACAAAATTATTACTCTGAGAAAGAAAAAAAAATCCTAATTACTCATGGTTGGCTCAAAATACTAAACGGTCCTTTAAAAACTGTATGTAGGTAACTAGGAACAAAGTTTTTCCACTACTTATACCGCAGGCCCAGGTTGTTTAACAAGAATAAAGCAAAATCTTCTCTTTAGATCATTTGCATGAATTTGTCTCTGAAAAGCCATCAGCTTAAAAATGCATTCACCAAATGTCTTCCAAAAAAACATCCATGAGGGTAACTCATTAGTGTGCTCCATGGGAGTGTATCACTAGTGTGGAAGGGAGCTCATGGGATGTAAGTGAGGGGGAGTCTTTGTCAGACTTTGGAAAGAAGTCAGATGCTCTTAATGGATCCTTGGCAACACAAGGGAGAATGCAATTTTCAGTTCTTGAATTTGATCGTCTGCTGAGAGTGCATACATTTAGTTTTTCAATTAATTAGTCTTTACAAAATATTTCACAAAACTTTTTAACCTATAGAAATTCATTTCTATACATTTAATATATTTTATTGTATAAATTATTCTCATCTTTAGTGCCTTCTTTCAGTTTATAAATGGCAAAATAGACAATCAACAATCATAAAGCTAATCCCAACTGGAATCCCCCCTCCTCTCAGTAAGGTCAGTCCTCCATACACTTGCGAATTTTATGAAATGCTTGTCTTTGCAAATGCCAAAGAAACTACATACTTATCCTTCCCTGATATTATGCCATCTCCAAAGGACTCCTTTCTTTTTTCCTTCTTTCTTTCTTTTGCTTGTTAAGAAATCAAAGGATGTGCATAGTTATAAAATTCGAAGTGTACCAATTACAGATGTGGGTAATGGGAAGTTTGGTGAGGTTCGAGTGCTGGCAACTTTTCTTTAAAGCAAAAAACACAGAGAGCTCAGCAGCTAAATCAGCTCTGGACATCTGCTGGGGTGAGGAGGCTGCCCATCTCCTGGGCAGAAAGCCTATCAGAGGTTCATCCCTACACCTGGCACTTTGAGTAAACCAAGCCTTCCAGCATACTGCAATGTCTTTTCTGTTCCACCCTCTGGCCCCTCCGTTTCCTTCATGGCTTCACACGATTTGTGTTGTACATTCATAAGAATTCACATTGACTGCAAAAACATAAATGCAACAAGAACATAAAAGCCTCCAAGTAGTATATTATATATATTTTGTTCTTCTAAATGCTCTTCTGTCTTTGTCAGAGGTGCAGTAGCTAATTTATAACTTCTCCTTTGAGGGAATCCAGATGAAAGGCCCAGATTGCTCTTCAATAACAAGCTTGCATTGGTTATATATATCTTCTAAGGTGTCTCCTTGGACTATAGCTATAACAAATGCAAACACACCCAGAGTTAGGCATCGTTCCTCGCGTGGTAAAGAACAATCACCATTCACACAGCAGAAGCTCCAAATCACTGGCAAGCAACTGAACAGGAAGCTTAATATACCTTTTCATTTGCAATAAGCAGCAGAAAATTCACATAAGCAAGGCCATATCAACAACTTAAAAAAATGTTTTCAATGTATGCCATAGATCAGCAATCAATGCATCCCAGGTTTCCCACTTTCTACAAGTCTGTCTATAGCTCTGGACCATGAGCCACTCATTTATTCAATAAATATTTCATGGGTGCCTACTCTGAGCCAGGTACTGACATAGACACTAATTAATTTTCTGATTGAGAACTGCTTGCCTATCAAGGAAAGCTGGCATTATAGTCTTTATACAGTACTTACTTTGGAAGGGGCAGAAATTCAGATATTTTAGATGCAAAGAAGATAATAAGGGTTTTAGAAGAAACCTTAGTTAACCTCTTTGGTTTCTAAGACCTTTAATAGAAAACCCCATTCATTCTTGGAGTAATCTGATAGATTGAGATTTTACTGTATGGAACTACTCATGTTGTGAATACTTTATGACTATTATTCATCAACATAAATAGGAGGAAACATAAACAAACTGCCCAAATAGGGTATTACTTAAAACACCAATTCACTCAAAGTAGATTTATACACATTTTATTATCCCCTTTGAACAAAGGTTATCTTGTAGATACATCTCCAAAACTGGTGGATACTATGCATATGGCATTAGGACTTACAAATGAATTGATATGGACACCTGGGTTAGCTCTCCAAAGCAAGTCTTAGACCAGGTTATTGTATTATATTACTAAATTTAAGCCACTGGTGTCAAACTGTACATTGTTTTGGTTTAATTTTCCTAATGGATGTTCTTTTAGGGTGAAATTCATATCTTTGTTATTGATAGAGATTTTACTGAACATTACGTGATTCCACATGTTTTAAAACTGCCAAGTCACTGACTGACCCTTTCCAGGCTCTGAATTAGATAAATTTCACATAATAATTCAGGGGGAAAGTTCTTGTTTTTAAAACACTGAGAATTTGTTGTGAGGTGAGTTCCACAAAATTTGATTCCTCTCTGGATTTAATCTGTGTCCCATGTAAGGACACAAGAATCCAAAACCCAGGATCCTTGGGAGAAGAAAATCTTTCTCTGTTCCTCAAAATTTGTTTCCAAGAAAATATTAAAAAGGAAAACTTCGCCTTGGGACTTGACATGGAACTGAAACACATGGAAGTGTTCCAAGCATCTTATTCAAGTGTTACAATGGGGAAAAATAATCTGCCCATTGTGGAAGCAGAGAAAGTAGGTCTCAAGACTGCTTCTCAAGGGTAACTGCTTTGGATAATGTCCACTTTCAACTTCCAAAGTTTTCTTTTTCAAGTTTTCTAATGATATCAGGGAGATAGTTCAATTAGACTTCAATGTCTAAAAGTCTCCTTAATAGCAGGAGACAGTTCAGTGTTATCTGTTGCTTGTGGCTATGGGTAAGGCCGCTGGGAAAGCTGAAAGGTGGCTGAAGCTGAACCAGAGAAAAGAGAACTCAGATATGTAAATCAAATGGGTGAAGCAGAGGGAGTCCCCAGGCCCAAGAAACAGATATTAGGGTTTCTCAAAATGGAGATTTTAGGGCCCAGAGCCTTCTCCATGCCAAATGTCAGACAATTCATCTCCATTCTTACACTAACAGGGCAAGTTCACTTACCTGTAAAATATTCTCCAAATTCTTGTTCTAATTTAATTGCTCGATCATAGGTTTTCTTGGCTTGTTCCTCTGTTAGACGCTTATTCATCTCCCTGGAAAAATTTAGGCTTGGTATTAGGACACAAATAGAATATCCAAATCCTGAAAAATTAAAAGCAAGAATGTATCCTGCAGGAAGCAGTGTACTCTTAGCTTAGTCCTAGTCTTCATTCAGGACCCGTCTTTGCTGGAATAATTTCAGCCACAAGGGCTCCCTACCAGGTAACTCAGTCCCTCGGTCTTTTGGTTCCATTCTGGATTGAAGCAGAATCTGTCCTTTGGGGATTTCTAGTCACCGGTTCCTGTTCTGTCCCCTGTAGTAACACAGAGTAGGGCTAAACCTCCTTCTTCCACGACATGTCTTAGGGTATTTAAATAAGCTGCTCATGTGTCCTGTGAGGCATACCCTACTTCAGAATAAACTTGTCTCACTTGCTTCATCTGTTCCCTCATTGCATATAATTTCCAAATCCACACTTTCCTGGCTACCCTCCATGGACTTTGTGCTAGTCTATCTCGACCTCTTTTAAATGTGGGACCTAGAATTGAATGAAACCTTCCAGGGGTGTTTAAAGCGAAGGGAAGAGATGAAGAGAAGGGAAGATATATACCAGCTTATATTTGAAAGAACGAGACTTGACTGGTCTCAGGTCCTAGCATTGAAAAAGACTTTTATTTCTCGACATGCCTCTCCTTCCTAAGCGTTTTTCAGTCATCTTTAATGTGTAGCAGGAAATATGGAGTGTGGAGAAACACAGAAAGTGCTTCCAAAGAATTATTGTAAGTGGGACAGGCCCTTAGGCATGTGTATCTTCCAGGTTGAAAGGCATTCTGTAGCTCTTGTTACTCAATTTCTACAAATGGTAAGTCATGTCTATAGGAACAAGAGCCCTGAACTTCTGTTTTTATAATCAAAACATCTCAAGGATCTGCTGAAAGAGGCTTTAATATTAATGGGCATAGAGCAAATGTAACAATCAAAAGTGCTAGCACCAAAATATTTTCAAATAGACTGTAAGCAAGTAATTTAGTCAAGTAGCAAGCCAGGATAGGGGAGCTCAGTAAGAAAGAGTATTTCATGCTTGCTTTGTTTATTTTTCTTCTGATAGAAATAATGCTTGGGACTCTGTCCTTTTCTTTCTGTCAATCACTGGCATATCATAAACTTTATACAAGTGTTACTTACCAAATCATATGAGTTTACATAAATAGAAAGCAACCAAAATATACTGAGCACTTACTCTGAGTCAGGAACATGAGTTCAGTTAAGCCTTACCACAACTCTACAAAAAAAGTGTCATCTTCTATATCTTACAAATGAAACACCTGATGCTCAGATGGGTTAATAAATGTGCTTCCGTTGCTGGGAAGTCAGAATGTGTATTTATATTTAGGTCTATCTGTCTCTGAAGCACACATGATTTCATTTGTGTTATAGTTGATACATGTTTGGGAAGAACACAAACTGGTAAAATTGCTCACGTGCTTATCCAATCATCATAAGATTATTTAAACATAAGCTTAAGGACAAATCATGGGAAATAAATGGAAAATAATCTAATCTATTGATTCCTAACTTTGGGAACTTCATCTTCGCAGTTTCTCCATGTTTTTAAAAAAAAATTCTTCTGAGAATCTTCTTTTATTAGAGAAGTTATAAGTTTATAGAAAATTGATGCAAAAAATAAAATTCCCATATATCTTTCCCCACTGCACCCACTCCTGTTTCCCTATTATTAACACTTTGCATTAGTGTGGTACATTTGCTACAATTAATGAAACAATGTTATTATAATTATAGTGCTAACTGTAGTCCATAGTTTACATTGGGGTTTCCTGTATAAATTTGATGACTGGCTTTTCCATTTCAGTAAAGATAGCTGTTGGAATTAAAAAATATATTTTTTTATTGAGACATCTTCATGTACCATATAGTTCATCCAAAGTATACAATCAATGGCTCACAATATTGTCACATAATTGTGCATTCATCATCATGATCTTTTTAGAACACGTGCATCACTCCAGGAAAAAGAAACAAAAAAACAAAAGAAAAAAACATATATCTCATATGCCTTACCCTCTCTTTGACCACTAGTATTGAAATCTACCCAACTTTTTTTTAACCCTTATCCCCCTTAATATTTATTGTCCTTATTTTTACTCATCTGTCCATTCTCTGGATAAAGGGAGCATCAGACACAAGGATTTCACCATCACATGGTCACACTGTTAAAGTTATATAATTATAGAATCATCATCAAGAATCTAATGGAATACAGTTTAACATTTTCAGGTACTTCCCTCTAGCCACTCCAATACATCATAAACTAAAAAGGGAAATCTACATACTGCATAAGAATAACCTTCAGGATAAATTCTCCTCTCTATTTAAAATCTCTCAGCCACTGAACTTTATTTTGTCTCATTTCTCTCTTTTCCCTTTTGATCAAGAAGGCTTTCTCAATCTGATGGTGCTGGGTCCTAGCTCATCCCTGGGAATCACATGACATGTTGCCACAGAGATTTACACCCTTCTGAGGCATGTCCTATGCAGGGGATAGATAGTGAGTTCACCTGCCAAGCTGGCTTAGAGAGAGAGGCCACATCTGAGCAGCAAAAGAGGTTCTCTGGGGCTGAGTCTTAGGCAAAATCATAAGTAGACTTAGTTTCTCTTTTGAAGGAATAAGTTTCATAGGGGTGTACCCCAAGATCAAAGGCTCAGCCTATTACATTGGTTCTCCCACTGCTTGAGAGAATACCAGGACTTCCCCAGATGGGGTA
Source organism: Tamandua tetradactyla (assembly GCF_023851605.1). NCBI lineage: Eukaryota > Metazoa > Chordata > Mammalia > Pilosa > Myrmecophagidae > Tamandua > Tamandua tetradactyla. Next base: position 61,054,562 of record NC_135334.1, on the reverse strand, counting down.
GTCCAATATTTCCTCCTCTCTCTTCAGTACCCCAAGACACTTGTTCATTCTCTGCCCAAATCATTCACGGATGCACCGGGGCATTGAGATAACCTGTACAAACCAAGAAGATCTCACTTCCTAGTCAAGATTCCATGCAATTATGGTGTTTGAAAAAACTGACCACACAAGTAAAATTAGATAATGTGCTATCAAACATATAAATTTTGCACCAAATAAGCATCCCTTCCTTTGGTCTCACACAGAAATTGAAATTTTAAAATAGTCTGTATCATCCTTTACCCTGTATTCTGATTTGCCTTAGTCCTATCCATATCAGCTTCATTCATAGCTCTAGTTGAAATTTGATCACTTTTTCAACTTTTTTAACAGTTGAGTATGGAGTAATGCTGACTCTCCTAGTCTCAGAGCTCTAACTCTGAGTTTCAGGAGTCACACAAATACTCAAAGTTCCAGGGAATAACCAGAGGATACACAATTAGCTCAGCATCTCAGAATTTAGAAATATGGCTGTTGGAATTCTGATTGGGATTGTGTTAAATCTATATATTGTTTTGGGTAGAATTGACATTGTAACAATATTTATTCTTCCAATCCACAAACACTGGATGTCTTTTCATTTATTTAGGTGTTCTCTGATTTCTTTCAGTAATATTTTGTGCTTTTCTGTGTTAAGTTCTTAACATTCTTGGTTAAATTCATTCCTGGATATATTTTTCTTTCAGTTGGTATTGTAAATGGAATTTTCTTCATTTTTTTCTTCAAATTATTAATTTCTAGTATATAGAACCCCCTATCAGTAGACACACTACTGATTTTTGTGTGTTGATCTTGCACCCCACCACTTTTCTGAATTTGTTTATTATTAGTTTTGTTGTGGACTTTCAGGATCTTCTTTATATAGGATCATGTCATCTACAACTAGGGAAAGTTTTACCTTTTCCTTTCCAATTTAGATGTATTTATTTATTTTTCTGGCCCAATTGCTCTGGCTAGAACTTCCAGCATTATGTTGAATAAAGTGGTGACAGTGGACATCTTTGTCCTGTTCCTGGTCTTAGCCAGAAGGCTTTCAGTTTTTCACCATTGAGTATAGTGTTAGCTGTGGGGTTTATATATACATCCTTTATCATGTTCCTTCTATTCCTAGTCTTCTGAGTGTTTATATCAAGATAGGTTTCTGGATCTTGTCAAATGCCTTTTTTATGTGTCACTTGAGATGATCATGCATCTTTTCCCCTTCATTTTATTAATGTGGTATATGACATTAATTGTTTTTTTATGCTGAACTGCCCTTTCATACCTGGGATAAATTCCCCTTAATCATGATGCATAATTCCTTTAATGTGCTTTTGGATTTGGTTTACTAGTATTTTGTTGAGGATTTTAAATTCTATGTTCAGAAGGGATGTTGGTGTGTAATTTTATTTTCCTGTGGTATCTTTATCTGTCATTGGCATTAAGGTGATGCTGTACTTATAGAATGAATTAGGAGGTATTCACTTCTTTTCAATTTCTTGGATGAGTTTAAGAAGGATTGGTGTCAATTCTTGTAATGTTTGCTGAAATTCCAGTGAAGCTATCTGGTCCTGGGCTTTACTTTATTGGGAGTTTTGATTACTGATTCAATCTCTAGTTGTTAGTGGTCTTTTAAGATCTTCTATTTCTTCTTAATTTAGTGTGGGCAGGTTGTGTGTTTCTAGGAGTTTGACCGTATCATTTGGGTTATCTAATTTGTTGGCTTACAATATCCTCTTATACTCCTGTTTATTTCTACAGGGTCAATAATAATGCACCCCTTTCATTTCTGATTTTGTGTCTTCTTTTCTTCTTTTGTCCATCTAGCTAAAGGTTTGTTTATTTTATTGACCTTTTCAAAGAACCAACTTTTGGTTTTATGGAATCTCTGTATTGTTTTTTATTCTTGGTCTCATTTATTTCCACTTAATCTTTTTTATTTCCTTTCTTTAGTTGGCTTTGGGTTTAGTTTTCTTTTCTTTTTTCTAGTTTCTCCATGTGTGAGGTTAGGTCTCTGATCTGAGATCTTTCTTCTCTTTAACTGTAAGTATTTAGAGTTATAAAATTTCCTCAGCTCTGCCTGTAGTACATCCCTAAGTTTGGATATGTTTTCATTTTCATTGGACTCAATATATTTTCTAATTTCCCTTTTGATTTCTGCTTTGATCCATTGGTTGTCTGATATTATGTTGTTTAATGTCCATATATTTGTGAATTTTCCAGTTCTCCCTCAGTTACTGATTTCCAGCTTCATTTCATTGTGGTTGGAGAAGATATATTATATAATTTCAATACTTTTAAATTTATTAAGACTTACTTTGTGACCTAACAAGATTAGTTAAGCTCAACCTTTTCTCAAGGACAAATCAAAATGGAAGGAAATTAAAATAACCTAATCTATTGATTCTTGATCTCGGCAGCCTTATCAGCCCATGTCCACCATGCATTAAAAAATTTTGCTACCAATTTGTACTTATTAATGAAAAAATATATCTCTCATTTTATCTAACCAGAGACAATTAATCAAAGGCTGACAATCAGAGTATCACAGGAATAGTAATATGACAGCATAAAGCTAAGAGCAAAGACATTTAGTTGATCCATTCTGATCCATCACATTAACATGTAGCATCTCAAAGCATTCCTGCTTTTGCATGCCATAAAGGAAGCCAGGGATCTGGCTTATTTCTTTATTTCAGAACAAGTAAATGAGGCCTGAAATAGTGAAGAGACTTGGCTAACGCTGTACATCTAAGAAAGGATAGATCTGGGGTTAGAATCCATGTTTTCTTATTCAAAAAGACTTCACATTATACTTAGAGTATGTCTTTCAGAAGATGGTTATCTTTAAAAAAAAAAAAGCTGAATCTGAATCAACATGGTTGTTCTGGGAATGATGCTAATTACTGCAATATAAAGAAATAGGATTTAACTGAACTCTTGTTACTAAAATAAACTCACCTTGACCTGAAGGATGCCACTCCTGGGTACAGAAAGTTCTCCTTGGTGCCAGAAACCAAAGTGATACTCTTCAAAGGAAGACAGTGTTTTACTCTAGATGTCAGGAAGTCTTGTGCTTTTAGATTTTGACTAGAGCATTTCCTAATATAACTCATGTAGATAGTTTGATTGAATGTCATAAGTACTTGGAATCTCAGGTAGCACATGAGATTTTGTTGGTTTGTCCAGAGTGATCCCCCGATGAATCCCAGAATGATTTGATCAGTGACTGGAAAAGTATTTTCAAGCCCCCTGTGGGGAATGGTGAGAGTGGGGAGAAATTCAACTTCCCCAAGTTGAATTCTTGATATTCTCACAAGCAGTGTGGACAACCAAAGCTATAGGCTGAGCCCCCAGTCTTGGGGTTTGTTCACATGAAACTTAAACCCACAAAAGATAGGTCAAGTCTACTTAAAATTTAGGCCTAAGAGTCACCCCCAAGAGATCCTCTTTTGTTGCTCAGATGTGGCCTCTCTCTCCAGCCAATATAATGAGTAGTCTCACCACCCTCCCCCTCTCTGCGTGGGACATGACTCCCAGGGGTGTGGAGCTTCCTGGCAATGTGGGACAAAGATCCTGGAATGAACTGAGACTCAGCATCAAAGGACTGAGAAAAACCCTAGAATGAGCTGAGAATTAACATCAAGGGATTGAGAGAACCTTCTCGACCAAAAGGGGGAAGAATAAAATGAGACAAAGTGTCAATGGCCGAGAGATTCCAAACAGAGTCAAGAGGTTATCCTAGAGGTTATTCTTATGCATTAAGTAGACATCACCTTGTTGTTCAAGATGTAGTGGAGAGGCTGGAGGGAATTGCCTGAAAATGTAGTGCTGTGTTCCAGTAGCCATGTTTCTTGATGATGATTGAACAATGATATAGCTTTCACAATGAGACTCTGTGAATGTGAAAACCTTATGTCTGATGCTTCTTTTAGCTACTATATCAACAAAAGAGTAGAACATATGGAATAAAAATAAATAATAGGGGGAACAAATGTTAAAATAAATTCAGTTTGAAATGGTGGTAAATGAAAGCGAGGGGTAAGGGGTATGGTACGTATAGTTTTTTTTTTCTCTATTATCATTTTATTTCTTTTTCCATTGTCTTTTTATTTCTTTTTCTAAATCGATGCAAATGTACTAAGAAATGATGAATATGCAACTATGTGATGATATTAAGAATCACTGATTATATATGTAGAATGGAATGATTTCCAAATGTTTTGTTTGTTAGTAAAAAAAAAAAAAGAAGTCTTGTGCTTCTGGGTCTTTTCTGACTTCCCTAGTTTATGATGGTTTCCATTTTCTCTCACTTATCTTTGTACTTTTGTCAGCAATGGCTTAGTTTAAAGATTTTTATAATCTAAAAATATACGAACACCCTGTGTCTCCATGCTTAATATGTGAGTTTTTTCAGGGCAGACATGTTGGCTGTTCATCAGTACATGGCGTGGGGCTCAAATGAATGAATGGGGAACTAGGCAAATAACATATTTATAAAATTATGAAGATAGAAGTAAACATAAGTATCATGGAAGCAAGAGGTTTAAAGAGGCATGGGAAAGCTCAACGCCACGAGGGAGTCAGAAGCAACACCGTGGCACAATATAAAAAGAACATCATCTTTTCATACACACTGGATTTTATGCCCCTCTGAAGAGTCAGCCATGCATGTGTTAATAAGTTCTGTGGTTTAATGTGGATGATGTACTTGAAAAATAATGTGTGTGATGATGTATCAGTGCCTAAATGTGACAGCTCCATGCTTTTGTTCTGGTTGACCTAACATTCACTCTTTTCTGGGGAATGGATAATTCATACAGGACTTGCCCCTGAAGGAAAACCTTGGAAAAAAGTGCATGCACTGGAGGGTAAATATCCAGCATTTAATACTGAGATCATATTGGTATGAATGTCACTGTGCTGGTTTGAAACTGTTGTATACCTACGAAAAGCCATGTTCTTTAATCCTCATTCAATATTATTGGGTGGGATCTTTTCGATTAAGTTGTTTTCATGGAGATGTGACCCACCCAGTTGTGGGTGGGACCATTTGATTAGGTGGTCTCCATGGAGATGTGTCTCCACCCAATCAAGATGGGTCACATACTGGAGTCCTTTAGGAGGGAATCATTTTGGAAAAAGCTTTAGAGCCCGTGCCAGAGACCTTTGGAGATGCAGAAGAAACAGCTCCTAGGGAAGCCATTTTGAGACAAGAAGCCAGAAGAAAAAGCTAGCAGATGTTGGCATGTGCTTTCCCAGCTGACAGAGAAACCCTGAACAAGGGAAGCCAAGAGATGAAACCCAGCCCTGGAGAAGCCAAGTGAGGAACCCCAGCAGGAACAGAGGCTGAAAGCAATGGAACCCAATAGCAAGGGATTGGGCTGGCAAATGCTAGCCACATGACTTCTCAGATGACAGAGGCGTTTCCAGATAGGCATCAGCCTTTTTTGAGTGAAAGTGACCTCTTGCTGGTGTCTTAATTTGGGCATTTTCATAGCCTTAAACCTTAAGGTAAGGTTAACCTGTAAACTTGAAACTTAATAAGTTCCTTTTATAGAAGCCCTTTCATTTCTGGTATATTGTATTCTGGCAGTTTTAACAAACCCAAACAGTCACCATTATTGAATTGAGATGTGTGAATTAGGCTACAACAAATTATGTCAGATTCATCTTCTGTACAACCCACCTTAAAGTATGTTTAATTTTCCTTGGTGATAAGTGGCTATGGCAGCGCCCTAAGGCATCTCATAGTCTTAGAAGTAAGTAGACCTTTTCCTACTAAAAAACCAGATGGGAACACCTCCTGTCTCACATTAGACCTAATGTGCCACGTTTTTTCCCCCTCAGGACTCATGTCCTTGGGAAAGCCCTTTATCTCACTGCATGTTTATGATGTGAAACATTATTTTTCAGTTTCTAAAAAGGGACCTTAAGACACTGCTTCCATGGGGTAAGGACCATCAAAAATGTTTTTTATTATTAGTTTTTTACTTTTTGTTAGCATTACTAAAAATATTTATGTGGTTGTTTACAGATTATAAATCACTTTTACATTATGAAATTTGTGTTGCCTAATTCATTTTGTGCAAAATGCCTAATGCAGAATCCTACATGGTAAGAAATTTAATACATGCCACTGGGGGTGACAATGTTAGGAACCATCAGTTATTTATCAAGACATATTTTCCCATGGCTAACTATGAGTAAAGCTCCTCACATTATAATTTTCTTCTCTTATTTTTGGCATTCACATTGTAATTTAAGGCTTAAATCCATGAGGCTAAAAGTACTGTCAGTGACCTTTTTGGTTTTATTTTTTCCTTTTAAGAAGACCATTTATCCATCTTATATTTATGGGTATATTTTCTGCTTTTGAGATACATCTATAGCAATTTCCTGAGAGATAGACTGTATTTAACTTAATTCTCTCAGGTAGCAATTCCAGCTACTGCAGTTCTCTTTGATTGTTATTCTTCAGAGTAGACAGGGAAAGGTTAGTCAATATCCTCTGCAAGTAACTGCTTTCACTGTGGGATTAAATATTTTCATCTTTTCATAAATATTGTTTTCCAGTACTTGGTGTTTAACTTCTGAAACTTGTCCAGTCTTCTAAGGTCTTATGGCCAAAAATGGAGACAGTGTATGGGCAATGCTCTTACAACAAGACATTGTTGGCTTTGTCTCTTGTGTTCTCTTGGAAAAGATGCTGTTTAGGTGTTTTATAATGATAAAATAGTCTTACTCCTTTTATAATAAAATAACTTTATATCTTTTATAATAATGATGATGATACTAATTTTAATAGCTACTATTTACTGAGTCCTCACTATGTCCTGAGGCTGTGTGAAGAGCTTTACATTTGTGATCTTGTTGTTTAACTTTTACACTAGCTCTAGGAGGCATATATTATCATTTATTTATGTATTTTTATTTTTTAAAAATATGGAACGCTTCATGAATTTGCATGTCATCCTTGCACAGGGGCCATGCTAATCTTCTCTGTATCGTTACAATTTTAGTATACGTGCCGCTGAAGCAAGTGCTTTTTTTTTCTCATGGGCAGGCACTGGGAATCAAACCCAGGTGTCAGGCATGGCAGGTGAGAACTCTGCCTGCTGAGCCACTGTGGCCCTCCCTATAATTTTTTAAAAATTAAAAAAAAAAAACCTTTTTATTCAGGTACAACATACAGAGAGAAGAGTGCACACCTCGTAAGTATACAGTTAATGAATTTTCACAAAGTGGACATACCCGAATAACTAACAGGGTCAGGTTGCTTTTTTTAAAAGTTGAAGTAAAATTCATACAATAGGAAATTAACCATTCTAAAGTATGTAATTCAGTGGCATTTATTACATACTCAATATTGCACAAACATCACCTCTATTTAGTTCCAAGACACTTTCATCACCCCTAAAGGAACTTCATACCCATTAAGCCATGACTCCTCATTTTCCCTTCTCCTCAACCTCTGGCAACCAACAATCTACCTTCTGTCTATGATGTACATGTTATTAGTGTTCCTACTTTAGAGATAAGGAACTACACCTTAGAGAGGGCGAGCAACTTGCTCAAGGTCATATAACTGACAAGTAGCAGAATAAAAAACCAAACTTAGCCTGCACGATTTTCACACCCTACTTTTAGTCTTTTTGCTTTGCTGCCTCTGTGATTATCGTAGCATCACTTTTGGATGAGAGTTGCTTATAAAGCGATGCTAACCATTTCTCTTAAATCATCCCAGAAAATATGTCGGATTGTGACTATCTGTCCAACTTGTTTACTGAGGAACGTATTTCACAAGTCCTTTGAAAAGTAAAAAAAGAGCAAGAAAAAAATGTAAGTCATACATTTTGCCTTGTTCATAAATGTGCACAGGTATGGAGTTACTGGTATAACTTATAGATATTTACTGCTGTGCCACTAATAAAACTCTTTATTTAGAACAGTGACCTATATACATGGAGATTTAAGGAACATTAGAATTCTATTACAGAACAAAGCAAAATGCCCAGGGAAAGGGGCTAAAATGTTGTCTTCTCCCTATAGATAAACTCACATATTTCAAGATTTACCCCTGGAAAAATAAATTGAAACTATAAATCAAGAAATATTGGTGAACGTATTTTAAGGAATTACTAATATTATGTACCTAGTGGTTTAAAAATACTTTATCTTTTTTGAGAAAAAAGAATGCTTAAAAATGAACAATGGCACTTTCTGTTTATAAGCATTTGTGACAAAACAAAAGTGTTAAGGATTTGCTGTATAATATGGGAGGAGAGTTGGGTAAAAGCCTCCAGTGCCTCTACTTACATCAGAGGTTCCAGAGACTTGGGCTTAATGAAGATGGCAATGGGATAGAGCTGGGCAACTTGCAACCGCTTGATAGCATTTCCTGATACATCAAGTATGCAGTGTTTGCCCTAGTGAAAAGGGAAGGAAAAAATGGAGTTAATTCAGAAAGAATGGCCATAATCCAACAACGAGAAAATAACATATACTTGTTTAAGTGGAAGGTACAGGATCCTGGACTTCTTAAGCTTCATAAACAATCACCGCAAAGCATAAATAAAAATTGATACACAGTCATCACTAAATTCTTGCAATAACTAATATTTAGTACACCCTTCCTAAGTATCTCCCACTGTGCTAGTCATTTTTTACATGTTTTATTTCAGTTAACTTTAATCTCTTAAATAATTCTTGATGCACTGTACAAAGAAGATATGTAGCCATATGTAATGTGACCAAATTCATTCTCATGAGGCTCATAAACTAACCCTGGAGACAATTGTCAAGAAGTAATTCTCAACTCTATGCGGTGGGTATGTTCAACTATGTTTTAGAGAAGAGAAGCCTCAGAAATATTGACTAATTTGACTAAAGCCTCAGTGCTAGGAGAGCTTAGACTCAGGTCCTGCATACTGACAGAGTTGCTGGAATAGAGACCTCACTATTTTACCCTGTTCAAAGTTAAACTTGGAAGAATGGTAGGTAATCACTTGAATTTAGAACAATTCTACAAACACTTGATGAGTGCTAAAGTGTCCTGCTCTCAGTATTCTCAATCTGGCAGAAGTCAGATACTTTAAATATTTTATGCTGAGAGGGTAGCACGGGGCATGCAAATTTCTTGTCTGTTAACAAATCAAATCTGTATTACATTATAGCACACCTCATTTAACTTGGCTTCTATTGCAATGAGCACTCAGAGCTGCTTTGTTAAGTATTTTTGGAAAAGTAGATTTGCCATATCATATTTTACCTCCCTGAGAGAAATGGCCTTGTTACCCTGAGGCTAGCAGACCTTTACACAGGAAGAGAAAACACATTATGTAGATAGGAACAGTCCAAAATCAATAACAGGGGATAAAAACTCATGTAAAATATCCACATGAAAATGAACAGAGTCCAGTGAATACTTGAACTCTTAAATGAGAAACACATTAAGACAGTTCATCTTAGATCACTTAAGTAATAAATTCCAAGTTTGCTATCCGTGAAGTGATGCATCTATATAAAATGTCCAAATACTGTGTCATTATTCTCTAGCCAGAACTGTTCAAATTAACAGTTTGTATCTACATATTCAGAGAGGAAAGGAGATACAATTATCTAGGAAACTCTGATTATAACCAGTATCAATATAGATGATGGAAACCAAATTTGAGAGAGAAAAAAATAGATGCAACTTTTAGAGTATTCTTGGATAGACATTAAAATTCCTCATTTATATGTTTTATGTAACAAAATAATTGGCTCAACTTATTTTTTCCTCCTATGAAATTGGTCCTCTATGTTTCCAGGAGATTAGAACCTTTATATAGGCAGACTTTTTTTAAAAAAATATTTTTATTGAGAAATTTTCACATACATACAGTCCATTCATAGTGTTCAATCAATATCTCACAATATTACCATGATCAGTTTTAGAACATTTGTACCACTCCGGAAAAAGAAATAAAAGAAAAACTCATATATCCCATACTCCTTACCCCTCCTTCTCACTGGGTATTTCAACCTACTCAAATTTTTACCCTTTATCCGCCCCCCCCATTATTTATTTATTTTTATCCATATTTTTTTTTACTCATCTGTCCATACCCTGGATAAAAGGGTCATTAGACACAAGGTTTTCAGAATCACACAGTCACATTGTGAAAGTTATATCATTATACAATCATCAAGAATCAAGGCTATTGGAGCATAGCTCAAAAAGTTTAGGTACTTCCCTCCAGCCACTCCAGTACACCATAAACTAAAAAGACATATCTATGTAATGCATAAGAATAACCTCCAGGATAACCTCTCAACTCTGTTTGAAATCTCTGACACTGACACTTTATTTTGTCTCATTTTATAGGCAGATCTTAAAGCCATACTCAAGAGCCTTCCATAGCCTATCCTCTCTTCAACTTTCTCCTCTATGCCATGCCCCTGAAGTTATCAGCAGGAAGAAGGGAATGGCAGCTTCTATACCTCCTCTAATTTGAAACTTTTGCCAGCAACAAACTGGCAGTTCTTCCCTTCTTTCTCTTCCTTCATCATGAGGCTCTCAAGTTTTCAGAGATAAGAAGTCACTCCTCCTAATGGAAAGAATCGAAGATCTAGATCTAAACAAGAAAAAGGATCAAAGCTCCTTAATGAAGTCAATATTGTTTATTAGAGCCTTAGGTGGTCAACCAAGGACACTGTGAATCCCTATAAACTTCAAGCTGTTAATTGTCTTTGGTTTTCAATTTCCCTCTATCTCCCCCCATGTCAGCCAGCACACTTTATTGAGTTTAGGACAATGATTAAAGACCTGGCTCTAAGGAGATTTTCTGATGAGATGTCTCAAAAGGAGTATTAATCAAAAAAGTTAGAACTGCAATCAGGAAAGCGTGATGACCAAGTTGCAGTTTGCCACCTTGGGACCTTCTTTAGGGAGGAGTAAGAAGATTGGCCAACATACCCTTTCTGCTACAAATCTCACAGACTGCACACTGGTTCCGTATAAGTTGTCATTGTACTGGCCAGCTTCTATAAACTTGTGCTCTTGGATATCTTTCTCCATTTGTTCTCTGGAGATGACAAAGTGATAGTCTCTGCCATCCACCTCGTAGTCACGTTTTGGCCTCGTAGTATCTTTATAAAACAAGAAATAATAATATTAAGAATCATTTATTCTTCTCAATTCTCCCTTCCTTTGCTCCTATTCTCTAACACATCCCCAATAGAGATATTTAAAGATATATAATATGGAGGAGCTCTGATATGGCTATGATATAAGAGCAGGTCTCAGTCTTCTCCTTCCAGTGTAAACAACTACAGAATTGGAAAATATGTGGAACAACTGTTTTCAGGCATCAGACAACAGGCAATATGGGCTGTGATCCTTGAGAGAAAAGAAACACATAAAGGGAGCTGTGCCAGTTTGAATCTATTATGTACCCCAGAAAAGCCATGTTTTAATCCTGCTCCAACCTTGTTGGAGCAGCCATTTCTTCTAATTCTTCTAATTCTAATTCTAATTCTGATTCAACATTGTAGGGTGGAAACTTTAAATTAGATTTTTTCCATGGAGATGTGGCATGCCCAATTGTGAGCATGACTTTATGATGATGGAGCTGTGACTCTACCCATTCCACGTGGGTATTGATTAGTTTACTGGAATCCTTTAAAAGAGGAAACATTTTGGAGAGAGCACAGAGCAGATAGAAATGACAGAGCCAATATGAAACCCAGACACTTGGAGCTATAGAGACAAAATGTGCCTGGGGAAGCTGCTTGAACCCAGAAGCTGAATACTCCAGCAGATGCCAGCCACATTTTTTCAGAGGTGTTCCAGACCCATCAGCCTTTTTTGAATTAAGGTATCTGTCCCTGAATGCCTTACTTAGGACATTTTTATAGGCTTAGGACTGGAAACTTGCAACTTAACCAATTCCCCTTTTACAAACCATTCCATCTCTGGCTATTGAATTCTAGCAGCTTAACAAACAAACACAGGAGTTCTATATTCACCCCATCTCTCTGCCTAGAAGCCATTTCCAAACAGAGATTCTGGAGGTCACATAGTGCTGGGAGATACTGGAATTCTGATCACCAGCACTGAGCATTTGTTTGAGACCTGTGGAAGGCCATGTTTTAGGAGTGGGATTTCTTTAGATCTACTCTAGACCTGCCTTAACAAAGTCTAAAACCAATTTGCAACTGGAATAATCACATCTGTTCAGAAAATTATTGCCTGCAAGAAAAAAAGAGCCTCAACATTTTATAAAGGAAGATAACAAAATCCAGACACTCAAAACCATAGCATTACCATGTCTAATGCACAAGAAAAGATTATGGGAAAAACAAAGAAGTAGAGGACTGTGTCACATAACCAAGAGAAAAAAACCAGACATCCAGTTATTATAAATATATTCAAGGTTCTAAATAAATGTAAAATGAGATCATAACAGTTAAATTGGAACTAAAAATCACCAACTTTAACCATTCTACCTAAACTTCTTAAGAAAAAAAGGGGAAAACAACTAGCAATATAAAAAAAATGTTAAAATATTCCTAATCTTTGATTCGGTTTTCTTTTACTAGAAATCTATCTTTAAAAAATGATAAAAAAAATTCAGATGAAGTTTTATCCTTAACGTTGTTCACTATAGTAATTTAATTTATAAACTATAAACAACAATATTTATTATAAAATACAGTTGCAAGTATATTATAATTCATAATGAAGAAACAGAGAAAAACAAAATGTCCATAAATTTAAAATGGCTAAGTATGATATAATGATTGTTGTAATTATTTACATACAGTTGTATAATGTTAAACAAAAAGAGAATGCAAATTTGTGTATATCTAATATATACCCCTTCACATGGAGCAAAAAAGTGTGTATAGACAAAAAGAGTAGATGGAAAAGCTACCAAAATATTAACAGTGGTGTCAACTCTGGGTACTGTGTGAGCCTCTGTGTATTTTTTATTTTCCTGTTTGACTTTTATTTAAGCATCTTGGGCAATATTTATGATAACCATGTACTTATTATCATTAAATAGTTATATTTTATGAAATAGATATAAACTATCATGAAATATTAAAAATGGCTATAAATTAAAAAAAGAGAAAGAGAAGGCTGTGCATGATGGAAGGAAAGTAAACTGTATGTCCTCTCAAAACTGGGGGATCAAACTGGATGTTGCTGAAAAGTACCTAGGATTTGGTTTGCCTGTTCCTATCTGAAGACCTTCTCATACATGTTCTATGGCTGGATCTTTTCCCAGAGCTTTTGCTGAGAACCGTTTCATAAGGTGTGGCAATTATCCTAGTTTTCTTTCGTCCAAGTACTGCACACAGGCAATAACTGCTATTCTTAAGTATTCCAGATGACATTTGCAATACTGAAATGTGAGAGACACTTGAAACATAACACTTAAAAAATGTAGTGTGAGAGAAATATTTGTCAGGATCACATTTAAGAGCTCAATTATCTGATAAATTAAAATTTCCTACTTTGCTTGTCTACACACATAGAGGAATGCCTCCATGTATTCTTTGTGACATTGTGGGGATGAAGATGGGAGTAGGCAAGTGGGAAAAATAAGGTGGCGGTGGGGAGAGGCAGAGTGGATAGACCTTTACAGGACTACAGCCAGAGGAAACAGGAGGCCTGATGATTATTTTCAATCACCATGACGGCAGGTCTTTAATGGTCTAGAGGGCAGAACAAAGTCTTGTAAACTTCTTGCCTTCATCTTCCCGATACCTGGGATTATTAAAACACATGGGAAGGTCTATTTGGTTTTAGGATTGACACATGACCCTCAATCATCCTAAGATAATTTTAATATATGACTGTGCTTCTCATCTCCTCCATTCTATGGAAGAAGATGCTTCAGTGGCATTTCAATCAGTCTGTAAGAACATACTGATGACTGTCATAAATCTTATGCTGTTTCAAATGCTGTGTGTATTTTGCAAAGGAAGAGGATCATCTCTGCCCTCTAGGGAATGGATCACAGTCAGTTCAGAGAGAACATCATTATACTCACCAAACAGAAAAATACATGGCAACATAGATGAAAAAGATGTTTGGCAGAGAAAATTTTAAAAGGTGCTTAGCTAGTTTGGTAATTGATGGCATATGAATCACTGGAGAGACGGCTGGAGGAACAGATTTACATTTTATTATCACAGAAAGGAGACAAGCTTTTTTCCTAGAAAAAAGAGAAATAATACTTACGAGGCACACAGGAGCCAAATTTGTCAGGAAATTCAGATATCAAGTCATCATTGATTCGATCCTTCATTGGGCCCAGGATAATTACTGGCCGGGTATAGTTTACTGCAGAGAGAGAAAAGGAGATCCAGATAAGAAGAAAGACATGGAAACAACTGCAAAACTGTTATTTTCTTGAGGTGAAGTTGCCAAATACCAAGAATTGCAGTGTGCATTACTTCCTTGGATAAATTTTCCATATAACCCTGCAGAGAGGAATTGATGTTTAACTCTCAGTATGTCTAGCTGTGCCTACTTTCTGTTATTTACTAATGGGGCTAAGCAATAGCAGCGTTTATCAACAAAAAGAAGCATCTGGAAGGGTTTTGCTTATTCTTAGGTTAAGCCTATGGGATGTCAAAACAACTACTGAATTTAGTCAACTGAATGGGAGAACAAGAATTCAAACCAGCTGTTTGGCCATTGTTTAGACAGTAACTTTAAAAAGTAATTGTTAGTAGTAACAACACCTTATGTTTTTTTTTTTTTTTTTTTGCCAATTTTTTTTTTTATTAATTAAAAAAAGAATTAACAAAACAATTAGAAATCATTTCAATGTACATGTACAATCAGTAATTCTTAATAACATCACATAGTTGCATATTCATCATTTCTTAGTACATTTGCATCGATTTAGAAAAAGAAATAAAAAGACAACAGAATAAGAATTAAAACTATAATAGAAAGAAAAAAAAAACAAAAAAAAACAAAAACAAAAAACCTATACCTCACATGCAGCTTCATTCAGTGTTTTAACATAATTGCATTACAATTGGGTAGTATTGTGCTGTCCATTTCTGAGTTTTTATATCCAGTCCCGTTGTACAGTCTGTATCCCTTCATCTCCAATTATCCCTTCTCTTTTTTTTTTTTTAATTAACAGAAAAAAAGAAATTAACCCAACATTTAGAGATCATACCATTCTACACATGCAATCATTAATTCTTAACATCATCACATAGCTGCATGATCATCATTTCTTAGTACATTTGCATTGGTTTAGAAGAACTAGCAACAGAACCGAAAAAGATATAGAATGTTAATATAGAGAAAAAAATAAAAGTAATAATAGTAAAATCAAAACAAAACAAAACAAAACAAAACAAAAACCTATAGCTCAGATGCAGCTTCATTCAGTGTTTTAACATGATTACTTTACAATTAGGTATTATTGTGCTGTCCATTTTTGAGTTTTTGTATCTAGTCCTGTTGCACAGTCTGTATCCCTTCAGCTTCAATTACCCATTGTCTTACCCTGTTTCTAACTCCTGCTGAACTCTGTTACCAATGACATATTTCAAGTTTATTCTCGAATGTCCGTTCACATCAGTGGGACCATACAGTATTTGTCCTTTAGTTTTTGGCTGGATTCACTCAGCATAATATTCTCTAGGTCCATCCATGTTATTACATGGTTCATAAGTTTATCTTGTCTTAAAGCTGCATAATATTCCATCGTATGTATATACCACAGTTTGTTTAGCCACTCTTCTGTTGATGGAGATTTTGGCTGTTTCCATCTCTTTGCAATTGTAAATAATGCTGCTATAAACATTGGTGTGCAAATGTCCGTTTGTGTCTTTGCCCTTAAGTCCTTTGAGTAGATACCTAGCAATGGTATTGCTGGGTCGTATGGCAATTCTATATTCAGCTTTTTGAGGAACCGCCAAACTGCCTTCCACAGTGGTTGCACCCTTTGACATTCCCACCAACAGTGGATAAGTGTGCCTCTTTCTCCGCATCCTCTCCAGCACTTGTCATTTTCTGTTTTGTTGATAATGGCCATTCTGGTGGGTGTGAGATGATATCTCATTGTGGTTTTGATTTGCATTTCTCTAATGGCCAGGGACATTGAGCATCTCTTCATGTGCCTCTTGGCCATCCGTATTTCCTCTTCTGAGAGGTGTCTGTTCAAGTCTTTTTCCCATTTTGTAATTGGGTTGGCTGTCTTTTTGTTGTTGAGATGAACAATCTCTTTATAAATTCTGGATACTAGACCTTTATCTGATATATCATTTCCAAATATTGTCTCCCATTGTGAAGGCTGTCTTTCTACTTTCTTGATGAAGTTCTTTGATGCACAAAAGTGTTTAATTTTGAGGAGTTCCCATTTATTTATTTCCTTCTTCAGTGCTCTTGCTTTAGGTTTAAGGTCCATAAAACCGCCTCCAGTTGTAAGATCCATAAGATATCTCCCAACATTTTCCTCTAACTGTTTTATGGTCTTAGACCTAATGTTTAGATCTTTGATCCATTTTGAGTTAACTTTTGTATAGGGTGTGAGAGATGGGTCTTCTTTCATTCTTTTGCATATGGATATCCAGTTCTCTAGGCACCATTTATTGAAGAGACTGTTCTGTCCCAGGTGAGTTGGCTTGACTGCCTTATCAAAGATCAAATGTCCATAGATGAGAGGGTCTATATCTGAGCACTCTATTCGATTCCATTGGTCGATATATCTATCTTTATGCCAATACCATGCTGTTTTGACCACTGTGGCTTCATAATATGCCTTAAAGTCAGGCAGCGCGAGACCTCCAGCTTCGTTTTTTTTCCTCAAGATGTTTTTAGCAATTCGGGGCACCCTGCCCTTCCAGATAAATTTGCTTATTGGTTTTTCTATTTCTGAAAAATAAGTTGCTGGGATTTTGATTGGTATTGCATTGAATCTGTAAATCAATTTAGGTAGGATTGACATCTTAACTATATTTAGTCTTCCAATCCATGAACACGGTATGCCCTTCCATCTATTTAGGTCTTCTGTGATTTCTTTTAGCAGTTTTTTGTAGTTTTCTTTATATAGGTTTTTTGTCTCTTTAGTTAAATTTATTCCTAGGTATTTTATTCTTTTAGTTGCAATTGTGAATGGGATTCGTTTCTTGATTTCCCCCTCAGCTTGTTCCTTACTAGTGTATAGAAATGCTACAGATTTTTGAATGTTGATCTTGTAACCTGCTACTTTGCTGTACTCATTTATTAGCTCTAGTAGTTTTGTTGTGGATTTTTCCGGGTTTTCGACGTATATTATCATATCGTCTGCAAACAGTGATAGTTTTACTTCTTCCTTTCCAATTTTGATGCCTTGTATTTCTTTTACTTGTCTAATTGCTCTGGCTAGAACCTCCAACACAATGTTGAATAATAGTGGTGATAGTGGACATCCTTGTCTTGTTCCTGATCTTAGGGGGAAAGTTTTCAATTTTTCCCCATTGAGGATGATATTAGCTGTGGGTTTTTCATATATTCCCTCTATCATTTTAAGGAAGTTCCCTTGTATTCCTATCTTTTGAAGTGTTTTCAACAGGAAAGGATGTTGAATCTTGTCGAATGCCTTCTCTGCATCAATTGAGATGATCATGTGATTTTTCTGCTTTGATTTGTTGATATGGTGTATTACATTAATTGATTTTCTTATGTTGAACCATCCTTGCATACCTGGGATGAATCCTACTTGGTCATGATGTATAATTCTTTTAATGTGTTGTTGGATACGATTTGCTAGAATTTTATTGAGGATTTTTGCATCTGTATTCATTAGAGAGATTGGTCTGTAGTTTTCTTTTTTTGTAATATCTTTGCCTGGTTTTGGTATGAGGGTGATGTTGGCTTCATAGAATGAATTAGGTAGTTTTCCCTCCACTTCGATTTTTTTGAAGAGTTTGAAGAGAATTGGTACTAATTCTTTCTGGAACGTTTGGTAGAATTCACATGTGAAGCCATCTGGTCCTGGACTTTTCTTTTTAGGAAGCTTTTGAATGACTAATTCAATTTCTTTACTTGTGATTGGTTTGTTGAGGTCATCTATGTCTTCTTGAGTCAAAGTTGGTTGTTCATGTCTTTCCAGGAACCCGTCCATTTCCTCTAAATTGTTGTATTTATTAGCGTAAAGTTGTTCATAGTATCCTGTTATTACCTCCTTTATTTCTGTGAGGTCAGTAGTTATGTCTCCTCTTCCATTTCTGATCTTATTTATTTGCATCCTCTCTCTTCTTCTTTTTGTCAATCTTGCTAAGGGCCCATCAATCTTATTGATTTTCTCATAGAACCAACTTCTGGCCTTATTGATTTTCTCTATTGTTTTCATGTTTTCAATTTCATTTATTTGTGCTCTAATCTTTGTTATTTCTTTCCTTTTGCTTGCTTTGGGGTTAGCTTGCTGTTCTTTCTCCAGTTCTTCCAAATGGATAGTTAATTCCTGAATTTTTGCCTTTTCTTCTTTTCTGATATAGGCATTTAGAGCAATAAATTTCCCTCTTAGCACTGCCTTTGCTGCGTCCCATAAGTTTTGATATGTTGTGTTTTCATTTTCATTCGCCTCGAGGTATTTGCTAATTTCTCTTGCAATTTCTTCTTTGACCCAGTCGTTGTTTAGGAGTGTGTTGTTGAGCCTCCACGTATTTGTGAATTTTCTGGCACTCTGCCTATTATTGATTTCCAACATCATTCCTTTATGGTCCGAGAAAGTGTTGTGTAAGATTTCAATCTTTTTAAATTTGTTAAGACTTGCTTTGTGACCCAGCATATGGTCTATCTTTGAGAATGATCCATGAGCACTTGAGAAAAAGGTGTATCCTGCTGTTGTGGGATGTAATGTCCTATAAATGTCTATTAAGTCTAGTTCATTTATAGTAATATTCAGATTCTCTATTTCTTTGTTGATCCTCTGTCTAGATGTTCTGTCCCTTGATGAGAGTGGTGAGTTGAAGTCTCCAACTATTATGGTATATGAGTCTATTTCCCTTTTCAGTGTTTGCAGTATATTCCTCACGTATTTTGGGGCATTCTGATTCGGTGCGTAAATATTTATGATTGTTATGTCTTCTTGTTTAATTGTGCCTTTTATTAGTATATAGTGTCCTTCTTTGTCTCTTTTAACTGTTTTACATTTGAAGTCTAATTTGTTGGATATTAGTATAGCCACTCCTGCTCTTTTCTGGTTGTTATTTGCATGAAATATCTTTTCCCAACCTTTCACTTTCAACCTATGTTTATCTTTGGGTCTAAGATGTGTTTCCTGTAGACAGCATATAGAAGGGTCCTGTTTTTTAATCCATTCTGCCAATCTATGTCTTTTGATTGGGGAATTCAGTCCATTGACATTTAGTTATATTACTGTTTGGATAATATTTTCCTCTAACATTTTGCCTTTTGTATTATATATATCATATCTGATTTTCCTTCTTTCTACACTCTTTTCCATATCTCTCTCTTCTGTCTTTTTGTATCTGACTCTAGTGCTCCCTTTAGTATTTCTTGCAGAGCTGGTCTCTTGGTCACAAATTCTTTCAGTGACTTTTTGTCTGAGAATGTTTTAATTTCTCCCTCATTTTTGAAGGATAATTTTGCTGGATATAGGAGTCTTGGTTGGCAGTTTTTCTCTTTGAGTATTTTAAATATATCATCCCACTGTCTTCTAGCTTCCATGGTTTCTGCTGAGAAATCTACACAAAGTCTTATTGGGTTTCCCTTGTATGTAATGGATTGTTTTTCTCTTGCTGCTTTCAAGATCTTCTCTTTCTCTTTGACCTCTGACATTCTAACTAGTAAGTGTCTTGGAGAACGCCTATTTGGGTCTAATCTCTTTGGGGTGCGCTGCACTTCTTGGATCTGTAATTTTAGGTCTTTCATAAGAGTTGGGAAATTTTCAGTGAAAATTTCTTCCATTAGTTTTTCTCCTCCTTTTCCCTTCTCTTCTCCTTCTGGGACACCCACAACACGTATATTTGTGCGGTTCATATTGTCCTTGAGTTCCCTGATACCCTGTTCAAATTTTTCCATTCTTTTCCCGATAGTTTCTGTTTCTTTTTGGGATTCAGATGTTCCATCCTCCAAATCACTAATTCTATCTTCTGTCTCTTTAAATCTATCATTGTAGCTATCCATTATTTTTTCTATGTTTGCTACTTTATCCTTCACTTCCATAAGGTCTGCGATTTGTTTTTTCAGTTTTTCTATTTCTTCTTTATGTTCAGCCCATGTCCTCTTCATGTCCTCCCTCAATTTATCGATTTCATTTTTGAAGAGGTTTTCCATTTCTGTTCGTATATTCAGGATTAGTTGTCTCAGCTCTTGTGTCTCATTTGAGCTATTGATTTGTTCCTTTGACTGGGCCATATTCTCAATCTTTTGAGCGTGGACAGTTATCTTCTGCTGCTGGCGTCTGGGCATTTATTCAGATTTCTCTTGGTGTTGGACCCAGCAAGGTTGTAATATTTTTCTGTGAAATCTCTGGGTTCTGTTTTTCTTATCCTGCCCAGTAGGTGGCGCTCGTGGCACACGTTTGTCTGCGGGTCCCACCAGTAAAAGGTGCTGTGGGACCTTAAACTTTGGAAAACTCTCGCCGTCCGGGGGGTTCGCTAGCCGAAACGGCTTGAGCCGGCCCGGGGTCCGAACGCAGGGAGGGTTGCTGGTCGCCGCAGCCAGGGAAAGAGCCCGTCCGAATTTCCTAGTCGGCCCTGGGCAACAAGCGTGGCGGGAGGGCGCCAGCGGCAGCGGCCCGCCCGAGAGAGTGCACGTTCCCCGGGAGTCACGGGTTTGGAAGGGGCCTCCCCCACCCGTCACCGTTCTCCGCGGCCTGGGGGTTTCCGATCCAATTCTCTCAGTTGGTCCGGGGGCTGCGCGTGGTGTGGGCGCCAGCCGTCTTTGTTTCAGGGGACCGCCTCTCCAATTCTCCCAGCCGGCCCGGGAAGGGGGAAGGGAGTAACTCCGGCCGCTTGCCACCCCGCCCGGTAAGGCCCGCGCGCCTCGGAGATCTCACCCGAGCTGCTTCTCTCAGCCAGCCAGCCGTTCCAGGATGGGGTACGCTGTCTTTTTTATCTCTGTTGTGGCTTTGGGCGCTTTCTGTATCGTTTCTACTCCCCTAGTAGGTGTCCTGGAGAAGAAACTAAGATCCGCGCGTCTTACTAAGCCGCCATCTTCAACACCTTATGTTTTTATAGTTTCTTTTCCTCAGCTTAAAATACTCTTCATTGTTCATTTGGTACAACTGATGCTTAAAGCCTCTCTACAATATCCTTATCAATAGCCTCCATGTAGATGACTCGAGGGAAAAGGAACACTCATTCCTGAAGCAGCCCACAGAGGGCCTGTACCTTAGGACAGGTCTGCTAGAAATCCCTTCTATACAGAGTTGACATCTGTCTCCCAGGAGTTTTGTCTATCAGTCCTGTAACCAGGACTGCCTAGAAGATTCTGATGTGCTCCTTCCCTTGTCTGGCGGGCTGCTCCACCCTCTTAGGAGCTGTTACTACCCATACTCAGCAGGAAAGTTGTTTTTTTGGTGACACGACCACCGGAGAGAGAGAGAACAGGAGCTGACTTTAGGACAATGGGATATGATGGGTTTATTTTTGTTAGTCTGTTACTCAGTCCCTCCTTCTATGGTGTCACCTGTAAGGGCCAGGAAATCAAAAACCAAACATGCCTGGAAACTTACTTTCCTGCCTTGTGACAGGTTCATAGGAAAGAATGAAGTCCTCTTGCCCTCCTGAGAAGAGAAGAAAGGAAAATTACAGTGGACTAACCACCAATCATATACCACAGCTATAAACCCTGTTCTGAAATACAGGAAACAGACCCAGTTCAGGGTAAACTTGCCTTGCTGTCTCTCCTTGAACCATTCCAAAATGTCCTTCATCCTCATAAAACTCATCAGCACTATTTCGGGGGACAGGTTATCTTTCTAGCCATATCACGTAGTGTAATAAGTAATAATAATAACGGGGGCCAGCTTTTTGCAGTTCAGCAGAGCAGTGACCTTTGAGACTGCCTTCTGTCTGTCTGACATTGAGAAAGGGAGCACAATGTCCCCTGCACCAAGCATTTCTACCTAAATTAAACTGTTTCGTTCAAGGGAATCTCCATCCAATAATTTGCTGCTACACAGTCAGAATTTCTATACTTTTTATTTCGTCTCCTATTTTATTTCCCAAAGAAGCACACTGCTCAAAAGCAAGCCTCAGCTTATTTCATTTATGGTACAAAAATATCAGAATGTAGTACAGGTCACTGAGGGTTTTACTCTAATGTCACTCCACTAAGAAAATGCTGTAGGCCAATTCTGAAGGCTCAAAAACTGAGGAATGCCCTAAGTCACTGGTTGTAACTCCTGCTAAATTATGCCTTGAAACTGAGGAAAGAGAACTAGGGAAGACAATGAAGTAAAAGTATCAGTTCTTTCAATGTTATTTGCTAGAAGTCTGATTTCCTGTGGGCCTCAAGTCAATAAATAATGGCGGAAAGTAAACTGGTTTTAGCCAATTATTTTTCAATCATCTATCTTACCCAACTGATGACTAGTCATGGGGATCAGCCCAATTCACAAGGGTCTCCTCTTATCTTTGCATTTGGTCAAAGCCTGACTATCCTTTGATGGAGAAATAGTTTAGGGCTGATGAAAATGACTTCCTGTCTGCTGATCTGTAGAGGAGGATTGTAACATGAGTCACAGGTAGTTTCTCCTGAACCCAAAAGGCAATTAACCTCATTGCTTTATAACCTCACTGCCTCTGAAACACAGTCCCTCAATACCATGTACACCTCCTTCAAAAGCCTGTGTGGCAGGGGAAGGTGAGTTAATTTTATAAAAGGAGTTAATTTCTTAGATGATTTTAATAATGATAACTGATTTTGAAAATTTAAGCAATAACTATAGGGTAAACGATGGAATACAGAGGTCTTTCTGGAGGCTGGGTAGCTGGGTGGGTTTGGGGGGTGGTATGTGGTTGGGTGTGTGTGTGGGGTTCTTCTGGTTTTCTCAAGTGTGAGAAATGCCCCAGGCTTAAGTCACATCTTGCTTAACCTTCAAGCAGGGTGGGCTCTCAGAATGCCAAGCTGCTTCCTAAAGGCATGGAGAGTGGGCCTTGAAGCAGCTCCTCAGTGGTATCTACCCATGGATGCTCCAGAAGTGTTCAGTAGATTTTCCCATATATAGGCACAGGGATGGGATTCAAGGAGTCAGATTCACAAATTTTTGTGCTCAGGAAAAGGAAGGAGTCCCTTTTAGTAAACAAAACAACTGAAATTCACAGGGTCCAGGTTAAAACAAAAGAAAAAAGAAAATGATTGATTGCTAAGCTCTGATTGTATAAAGCCTGAGGCAGGTATGGGATATAGGAATTTGGAAGATATATGTAAGAATTATTGGGACACAAAAACAGCTTTAAGGATAGAAACATGGCAGACAAGCATTATAATGTTAGGAAATCTTCATGGAGTGATTAATATGTGCAAGGACAATCCTGATGATGGGATGGCATAGGCTTTAAATATCAGGTGATACTTGCACCTCCTGACTGGGCACTCCATAAAGGCAAGGACTGAGTTTCATTTATCGCTGTGTCCCCAGTGTCCAGCCCAGTGCTTAACATAAAGAAAGATGTCAATGAATTTTCATTCTGATTTCAGGATGAGAAAGAGGCCAAAGGTGAGTTCTGCTTTGTGTTTTTGTAGCTATGGTCATTTCACTTAGGAAAGTGTGGTTTCTCTAAATATACATAACACATCATTCTCCCATAAGAATCTCTTTCCAGTGGCCTTGCAAGTCATTCTCATAGGACATTCCAAAGACAAACCTCAAGTTGAGGTTTGATATAGAATTTGTGATTCTTAAAACTAGGGCAAAGCAGCATAGCTTTGATTAATTTTGTTAGAAAAATCTACAGTTCTTTGTCTATCCATTGCTTTTGGGGCTTACTGTTGCAATTACAAAAAACATTAAAATTTTTTTCTTTTAGTTTAGAGCAATAGAATTGGCAAACAGCAGTAGCAGCATCCCTTCTGTCAAGGCTTATCCCAAATCTAAAGACACTTAACAACCAGGTGCTATGTAACACCTAGGAAGCTTACAGGGAAGCTGTAAAGCCTTGAGTTATATAATAGCTGTGATTTCGGCAACTGAAACCAATTTTCACTTTCCTGTTCAAGAATGAAAAACCCTATGGATAATGGGAAGGAGACAAAAAGAAGGAGAAAAAACAGTCACAGCAATGAAGGGAAGATAATTCATGTCTTTATGGCATGTTACAGATCATCAAGGACTTTCCCACCCATTGGTTTCTCTTTTCACAGCCGTGTCTTTACAGGTAGGTACTCTGATGATTCCCATGTTACAGATGTAGAAGCTGAAGCTCAGAGATATTAATGAGGCCTGTCCTCATTCCTCAGCTAGTAAGTAGTGGACTCAAGATTTAAAAATACATAATTTTGACTCCTTATTCAGCCTGTTGCTCTATCTGCAAAAGGGAAGAATTCTCTGGTTGTGGAGAAAGGTAGGGATGGAGGGTAGTGGTAGAGCTTTCAAGTGACTAAAGAATGGGTTGTAGATTTGGAAGCTAAACTAGCTCCAAGTTCAATCAGAGGCCATAAGCTGCTCTATCTGTAAACATCAACTCTTTTTTTTTAGGTGCTGCTGTGTAATAGCTATAAAATAGTCATCCTTAGTCATTTTCCTAGTTTTTGCTCAGGAGGTTTTGGC
Organism: Tamandua tetradactyla; assembly: GCF_023851605.1. Taxonomy (NCBI): domain Eukaryota; kingdom Metazoa; phylum Chordata; class Mammalia; order Pilosa; family Myrmecophagidae; genus Tamandua; species Tamandua tetradactyla. The sequence continues at coordinate 61,029,798 of NC_135334.1, read as the reverse complement.
ACTTAGGGATAACAGCTGACAAAAAGGTACGAACTATTTCTTGGTCTTATTTTGGCAACTGCATGGTTGAAAGTGGGAGAGCAGCACAGTGCTGTGTGTGGATGTCTGCAGCTGTCAGAGACTTAGCAGAGGGTGTTGCAATGGTCTCCATGAAACATTTTGTGTTTAAACTGGAAGCAAGTGACAATGAGAAGTACTTGTAATAGAGAAAAGCAAGTTGTTCTTTAGGAGTTTGTGGAAACTAAAAAAGAGGAAGAGAAGTGAAGGCCAGAAGCAATACATTTAATGTTCTAGATTTAGTCTTAGTGCCTGTGTATGATGATTATTAAGAATAAATTAGGTTGTTAGAGTCCTGGAACGCTAGTGCTAAGAAAGGCTTTAGAGGTCAGGTGGCTCACAGATGGCAGGAACATAGTATGTATTGGATACTTTATTATTTAATGCCCTTGACTGGCATCACAAATTAATTATGGCCCTCATTGCTTCAGAGCCTCCACTTGGCCTCAGAATACTTTTTTTTTTTTTAATTCTGTATGGCAGGGTCACATTGCATTCTTTTTCCATGTGAGTATTCCATTATTGCACACCATTTGTTGAATTTTTGTTTGTTTGTTGGGGAGTGCATGGGCTGGGAATGAAGCCCGGGTCTCCTACAATGCAGGCGAGAATTCCACCACTGAACTACCCTTGCACCCTGGTCTCAGAATACTTTTTAGTACAACTCTTTGGGCAGCTATTACTGATTGGTCAGAGTTGGAATATTGGTTGAAATCTATTTGCCACCCCTATTCTAGTCCAAGTTACTCATTTTAAAGAGGAGAAAAGTGAGGTTCAAAGAGTTTGAATGATTCCTTCATAGTCACATACTAAATTAGTGGTTCAGTGTCTTCACAGGATATTTGGAGGATTCAATCAATTAATTTACATAAAGCACTTAGGCTTAGTACATAGTTAATGTTTTATAAATGCCGCTGTTTGTATTAATTAGACAGGTAGTACGCAATGGTGAAATGTACTAGAAAAAAGTCAAGAGGCTTGGGTTACAAAGTGGAAAATGTATGTATGGGATTCAGAATTAAAAGGCCTTGGTTTAACTTCCAGTGGTACCTCTAATTAGTGAGATATGTAGCATTTTAGAGCTTCAGCTTTCTCATCCTTTAAACAGGATATCAATATAAGATATGTCTCATAGTTTTGTTGCATAAATCAAATGAGATAATGGTGGTAAGGAAGAACTGCTTTATAAAGGCTAAAAAAAAATAAGGAAAATATTTGACAACAGGAGAGAAAAGAGAAGAATATGGATGCCATTTGACTGGCTCCAGTGGAGAAGTCTTCAGCTTTCTCATCTCAACACCTCAATTTCATTCGGATCATTTATTCAAGATCCCTGTTTTGAAAATCCTACTTAACTGATGAGCACCACTGGAAGGATAATCCTGAGCTCCCTCATACCCATAATGACCTAAAGAGCTTCCTGAGCTTTGAGGAAGGCAGGGCTTCGGCTGTGGTAGAAATTTGCATGGTCCCTCTTATCCCTGCTTGGTTTTTATTGCCTCTCAATGCAAGGGCAATTGAAAAATATGATACAGAAAAACCAAGAATACAAGCTTGCACTCTACTATTTTGTTGACAGACAGAAGTCTGGAATTTTGCCGTAATTATGATAATTTTGAGGTGGTAATTTGCATAATTAGACGATGTTCATTATAATTAACTACATTTTGGCTGGGGCTCAATATAGTTAGATGTTGAAATAATTATTCTGCAGTGCTTGAGATGGTGTAGCAAAAGTCTGAACTACTCATCCAAATTGAGATCTGTGTGCGTGTGTGTGTGTGTGTGTGTGTGTGTGTATGTGTCTCAAGAAAGGTATGAGATTTTAAGCAAGGTTACTACAATGTGTAACTCCAGGATGTAGTATGAATGGTGTCCCTTGGAGTTGTGAAACATGGTGGCCTGGGCCTTTATTTCTAACCACTGACATCTTTTAGCCATTTTATCCCCAGAGTGGACTTGAAATGGTTCTAAGGGTAAAATATGACATCTGGACATCAATTAACAGAGGGTTTTTGTATTTGAATGTACAGTATTCACAAGACGTAAAAGTCATGATTACAGAAAAATCCAGGCATTCACTAGAAAAATGCAGCCTGTTTTGATTTCAGAGTGGCACTTTCTGAAAACCATGTCTGTCCCAACCTCTGTGCCTTTTGTTGTGCCACTTCCCTTTCTGGAAAGGTTCTTACTCATCTACTCTACCTGACAAGTGCCTTGTCTTTTCAATGCTCAGCTCAGAGGCTGCTTTCTCTCTGAAACTGTTCCCAAAGCCCCCATTTTTCTTGGGACATACTTTTATCTAGCACCTGCCACACGTTTTCATTTAGTAATCTTTCTCTCCCACTACAAGCGTGCTGAGTTCCAGAATTGGTTGATATCTACATTGGGCCCCACAGTGCTCATGAGGAGGAAATGGCACATAGTAGATACTCAAATGAGCAAATGAATATTCCTCTCAAATTCCTCATATTTCCATCCTGGAGAAAGAAATGCCATGTTTTCCCCTGAGCTGTCACAAAGGCTGTTCTCACTTCTCATAGATAATTTAAACCACTTGCAGATGTTTCCTTTATTCACTCAGTAAACATTTATGTGCTCCTACAATTTTAGAGTGAAAAAAATTCTTTATGTTATTTTGGTGCATCACTACTAAAAACTCATCAAGCAGCTGAAAACCTTGGGCCAATTTTTATGACTTAATGATGTTGAGAAGTACATTTCCACCTCTGAAATAGAAAAGAGGGGCTTTAAAAATATTCTAAAAAGGTAAGATTTCCAAAGTTAGTTCTTATTTATACTTTCCACAAATAAGGTTGGAAGAACAAGCCATGATGTCTTTCTTTTCTATGCCTACATCTACTGGCATAGAACTTTAAAACTGAACATAAAAGGGACTGGGGCTATTGGTCCTTATGAAACCCAACAAACTGGGTATATTTTTCCTTCTGCTGAACTGAGAGTAGTCTGGATTTCAGAAAGATAAACTTTGGTCTTTCCTTGAGGGCTTGACATCTTTGGCTCAGAACCAAATGAGGTACAGAGGGAGGCAAAAACTTCCCAAGTTAAGGTAATCATAAAATCATAACAGTAAGAGGAATGTAAAAATGGTAACAGCCACATTGAGGACAAGGACCCTTTGATTCCTTCCATCAGTGAGACTTGCCATTCTGTTGAGGAAGAAAATTGGATGGTTCTAATATTATTCATTGTTATAAATAGATCGAGGGTATCTCATTACAGGTTTGTTTGTTTTTTTTTCATTTCATTCTCCTCTGGCCTCTACCTTCATCTACCATCTTTCCTCTTTTGTGTTTCATTTTCTACTTGCTACCAATTCGATTCTCCTAAGCCTTTTTCAAAATCTAAATTGCACTTGTCACATACCAAATGCACTATTTGTCACTTCACCTAAAGAAAAGGCATGGTTTTGTAAAGTACCACGCAGTAATGGGAAACAATAACAACAACAACAACAAAACCTGTTCTGGTTTTCCATGTATACACTATTCAAGCAAAAGACAACCCAACTTTCTGTCCTAGTGGTAGCTGTGGATCACATGTATTGGGCATGCCAGTTTTCTAATAACCTTGACAAGTGCTCTTTGGGTAACCCATTTCATTAAAGAATACAAATGAATATTATAGAAATAGTTAAGGATCCTAATAATGATAATATGCATTTATATTAGTTGACCAAAACCCAATAAATTCGTGGTAGGAAACCATGACAACTGATCAAAAGCAGGTGCTCCGTGTTTGGTGAATATTTTTATACACTAAACAAATGGCTTGAGGTAACCAGAGAAAAACAAAATAACTTTTAAATCATTACCTACCTTTTCTGTTAATCTTTCTGATCCAAGATTTGTTTGCTTTTTTTTCTAAATGTGAGTTCCTTCAACATTAGAGGATGAAACCTTTTCATCACTTCCCCATCATCAAAAAAATGAAATTAAATATTTCAGAGCATCTACCTTCAAATACTAACCAAAGATAGAAGTGAGACAAAAGGTTCAGACCTGATTTATAAGGAACACTGTAATTTATAAAGTTTATTCTTTTAGAGAGGATCCAGAACAGATAGGAAAAGGCCAAATAAGACCACGATGACTCTGCACTCATCCTGCAGGGAGTTTAAATTATTTTAGGGAGGAAAATGTCAAAATCCATCAGGCTGAACTTTTACCTAACTTTGTCTGGAAGAAATGAATCATAGGGTCAGAGCCAAGTGAGGCCAAATAGTTTATAAGCAAGACTACTTGCCACTGCTTGCACAAATCACGTAAGGGTCCGCAGCTGGCTCTACTACATTTTGTATCTTTCCACATCAAATGAGGATTTCATTTCAAGCCATTTGCTTTGTAGAAGGATGATAAAGGGCAGCAATTGAAAAACAACAACAAAAATTTGAAATGACCACAACAGGCAATGGGGGCAATTGCAAAGAAAAGAATCACAACCCAAAGCAGTAACTTACGGTAGCTACTTTCGCTATCGCTGGCATTAGAAGAAACGTGTTCTGCAAGAACAGTACAAGCAAATTAAAGAGATACCAAGCACTGAAGAGCAGCCAGAACTTAAAGGAATACACCCATGCAAAGCTTCTAGAAATGTGAGGAAAAAGGCAAGTAAAAGGCCGCAGGTGACTGCATTAAGATAAGATAAAGAAGATGAAAACTTTTTCTTCTTTTTCACACAACTTAACTGCTGTGCTTTCTTTTTAGCAAATGAGAAAAGTAACTTTAGCCACTATTGAAAATTTCAGGACACATTCCTTACACAAAAACTCACAAGATAAAGTTTTCATCTTAAGGAGATTGGTAGTTACTCTTGATTAGAATTTGTTTTCTGTATGCCTCCAAGAAAACAGATCTAAATGAACAACTTGAAGGTTGAAGAGTATCATTACATGGGGTTATATAAGCAGTTCTTGAAAACCAAGTCCAGCTCAATGCTCTTTTGTTTTGCACAAATGAAATGAATGGCATCTAAAAATACTGCCCATAGCTGTTAAATTAAAAAACAAATAAAAAATGAACATGTGATACAGTTGCAAAAGACACAAAACTTATTTCTTATCTCATTGATGCCTACGCAGTGGAGTTAATATTAAAGAAAGTAAAAACGTAGTGTAGTTATCTCAGAACATTGGATTAGTAGTTTGTCATTGCTAAGCACAATGAGACACAGGTTAAAGGTGTTAATAACTAGAGAATTTAGAAGTTTACTATATTTTATTTTCACTCTATTCTATAAAATGAAGACCTGGTTATAGAATGCAGCTAATAAACCACTGATAGAAAAACCTATTAATACACATCTAAATCTTTATCATACAAACGTTTCAAGCGAGATCACTGCAAGTCAGAAAAAAAAATCAAGCAAAGTTAGATAATAAAGAATCATTCTTGGAAGATGAAATGGCTTAATATTTACTTTTTGAGAATGCATGTTCCTTTTGACTGCAAAATAGCTCCTTTACTCATAGTAAAGTACAACCCAATTATGGAATTTGGCAAGGCCATTGCAATTTTCGTGTGGAAAGGCAGAAGGAAGAACATAAAGCACTTTTCTACTTTCCTGCTCAAGAACGTTTAGTTCACCCTTTCTTCAACATGGTTTCTTGTTTTCTGGCAGGTATTAGGCAGCAGAGCAACTGATGCTACAATTGGCATCAGGACCATGTTGATAAAACAAGGTCAGAAAGGGAAGGTGCTAACTGCAACAGAAGCTCGAGTGCCTGACATACTTTGCTTTTAAATGCTTACATGCAGAACAAAACGATTGGAAATTACTTTGTAGGAGCATTCACAGCTAGGTAACAAATAAAACTCGTATTGTGTGCATGCTAGGGGTGAAAGGTCCTCAAGAAAAGGAACAAAAGCCAAACTCAAAAGGAAAGGAAAAGAAAAGAAAAGTTACAGTGACCATTCCTGGGAACTTACTCAGAGTCTTTGTTCCATAACCGTCGTCACCTAATCCGGGGATGTCCTGCATGGAAGTCCCCAGAGAGAGCAATGAGAGAGGAAGAACAGCCACGGAAGAGGAAGGAAGAAGTCAGTGGAGTTGAAATGGATACTACCATGACAGACCGTGTTGCCTAAACAATCTGGATCCCACTCTCTCTTCTTTTGGAACAACTTTCACCCCAAATCTCCTGGGCTGAGACTCAAGAAGGAAATTTATTTTCTGATTTGTAAAGCAACTGGAAAATTTTAAGCAGGAAATTGTGAAAGAAGGAGAGATTCAGCAAGTGTCATTTTTTGCCCACTGTCAATCTTGCCACAGAAATGTTCGACTTAGAGCAATGATCCATTACACATTTCATGACAAATTTAGATTTAGTATCCATCGCTACAAGCTCACAGCTCAAAAAGTATTTAGTATTTGCTGTGAGGGAAACAATGGGCAAATGTGCCCAACATAGGTAATTTAATTGCTCCTAATTAGCTGGCATTAAAAGTATATATTTTTGTGGCAGTGGAAAGCCAATATTTCTGTCCAGAAAATAATCTGTCTCAAGCCCTAGAGAGTTAAATGATAGAAAAGACAACCAGACCTAGTCCTGGTCACTGAGAAATGCTGGCTGGAAGCTAAGTCCCAGCTTCTGCAAGTACCTCTCCAACGTTTTCCGGGGGGGAGAAGAAGCCACATCAAGGGAAGGATCCAGACTGCAGTCAAACACTGGTCACAGTAGTAAGACCTGACCTGCCTGCCTGCTGTGTTTGTTTGCCTAGGCGTGTAGCGTGGGAGAACCTATATCATGCGTGTTGCCCGTGAAGGATTTTTTTCTCTTGTGTTGCAGGTGACATTATCTTCGAGAATCTACTTACGTTCAGGATCACTGGTTTCCTGCTCACTCTGCTCCTTGTTCTTGTAGAATGGGAATTTTCGTGAAAAGATGAAGCTCTTTTTACGCTTGTCATTGAATGACTGTGAAGGAGAAAAGGCATGGGGCAAAAACAGGGGACGTCTAATTGTTGTCACACTCATGCTGACAAAACAACTAGTTTGTAAAAGCAGAGAGAGCTGTAGTGACGCAAGTGGGTACTCCATAGAGGTGCTAGAGAGTTCCTAAAGGTCAGATTGTATTTTCTAAGAGTGTAAATTCTGAATGATGACACCTTGATTAAATGGTCTAATTTAAAAAAACAAACAAAAAAAATGGTTGCAGATAAGAGGTGATGGAGGAAGAGCCTTGCATTGGAGGCATTCAACCCAGAATCTCTGAGCTCTAAAAATTGCCTGACCTTAGACATTTAACTAGTATCTCTCTGAACCTCTTAGGTTGTGAGAGTCACATAAGATGATGTAAATATAAAGTGCTGTACAAATTTCATCTTTGTCATCAGCAACAACAGCAGGTGGAAAAGACTTTATTAGAGTAACTAGTTTTCTTCTCAGTGCCTACATGTCTTTTAAATAATTACAACTTGAGTTATTTCAGCTTGGATTTAATTAAAACTGCACAGAGAAGTGTTCAGATGGATGGTATATGGCAATAACAGTACCACATACAGATATATAATTATAGCCTTAGAATGTTTTTATTCAGGGGAGATTTTAAAGATAATTTAGTCTAAATGGGGATGAATTTAAGACAATGCTTTTATACATATGGATGTATATTAGAACTTATCTGTTCAAGTGAATATCATGTGATTGCCTAGGAAACCCCATTTATTCCACTGCTGCTGTTATTATATAAACATTTTGTGGTGTTCTTCTTTGGGAAATATGTTGACAGTCATTTTACAATCAACAGGCCATGCGACTATTATTAATGTCATACATATTTTTAAAATATGTTTTGCCAGTTTGATTACAGTCCTTATTTAACTAATTTGGCTCTGAAGTCTTTTAGCTGCTTTAAAAATATTAAAATTGTGCTCCAAGGAACAAAATTTGCTACCACATAGACATTAAATGTATGGCGTGCAAAAACTCTGAAGGTAATCTGGAAAGGGGCCTTCTAGAACAGTTTTAATAATGACAACTGGTAGAGATAAACGTGGAGCTAGCAAGGCGACAATTTGGAAGGAAAGAACGATTGTTAGGGCATGTTTATTTTAGCCCACCAGTGGAAATTAATTATGTGCCCTTTCTTATGGATTTGAAGCTTATGTAAATTAAATGTAAACCACTTAATTTCTTTGTGTACTCATGCACTCCTGTATCAAATATCCATTTTGGTAATCATACTAATTTAGGAAACATTAAATACTAAAATGTTGGTGCTGTTGTTCAGAAATTTACTTTTTTAGTTACTAGGAACTTTCATCAGAGTCAGTGGACCTTAATTTTGTGTACTAGGAAGAATCCTTTAAGAAAAGCAATAAATCAAAAATGTGTTAATTTCTGAAAATAGGGGTCAAATTGTATACTTCATTTACAAAAACTAAAAATAAGTTTTCAGGGAAGAAAGAAGTATCAACTTCAGAATTTATTACTCTACTGACAGCACCTATGTTCAATATAGTTTTATCACAATTTATAGTTGAGGATTAGTATCCAAAGACAAGGCTTGGAATTCCCCCCAATTTTCCCCATTAGAAAATGAAAAAAAAAAAAGTCCTTAAAGGAACATTAATTATTCTTGCATCACTTCAGTTTCATGCCACTTTTACATTTCAAGCATATTAAAACTTCAGTAACTGAAAATAAAAGAAAAAAAATGTAAGAATTAATGATGTGATATTGCAAGTTGTGTTAGACATCAAACTTGAACAGTATGGGAGGCTTGTCATGCAAAATAATACAGATTTTCATGCAAATACAAAACAATGCCAAGAGGAATAAAGCCTGGGATTAAAATGTAAACACAGACGGACAATGAGAGGGATTTGAGGGCCCAGAGTAGGACCACATGCAAACCACACCATTTAAAGTGTCTCACAGGGTCAAAGGAAAATGAAAATGTGTCTGTGATTTTAAGTCTCTTATCTTTTTAAAGCAAGGAATGTAATGTGTTAACATTTCCCAAGTATGAAAATGCTGTGTATCATGAGTCATCTGATTGGGACATAATAATACTGAGCACCACATTTTTCCAAAAGAACCGAAAATACATAATAAAACATCAAAAAAGTTGTCTAACATATCACATATTATTAAAAACCATTTTGTATTGCAATTAGAGAGAACATAATGGAATTGGTGGTTAAACTTCCTTAGGTTTATGGACACAAAACCAAATCATGACTTAAGTTCACATTCACAGTTAAAAGTCACACCACTAAGGTTTTAGCTAAACATTTTGACTATAAGAGGACATATTCAGTTCATAATACTCTAACACTACTCTTTATTTTTATTAGACATGCATAATAACACTTATCTAAGCTATTTTTGCTGCTGCAATTTTTTCTTTTAATTTAGAAAAGCAAAATCTGTTACATGAGTGTTAGTGAGAATGATAAATTAGCACTTTTACTATTTGTAGAACACATGGTTCTAAAGCAACTGAAGGCTGCTTTACAGCTACATTCTTAGTTAAACTTGATCAATGCTATTCTTTTTCTTTCTATATTACAGTATCTTAAATCCTGAACTATTGCTTACATGGCAGGAATCTTTAGAGAGGGGAACTTCTTTTAACAGTGGCACAGAAAATAAATCACATGTGATATGGGGCAAGTTGGCATATCTAAGAATTCCATTTTGGAATTTGAGGAGAATTATTGAATCTTATAAGTAAAAGCAACAGTAACAATTAACATATACTATGGCCAGGCATGGTTCTTAAAGCTCTACGTTTGCTAATCTCCACACTAACTCCATGAGGTTGGGACTATCTTTAATCCCATATAACTGATGAGGAGACTGACATTTATAAATATCGTCACTTGCTGAGAGTCACACAGTTGGTGAGCAGTGAGGTCAGGATTTGAATTTGCAAATACTACTGTTCGTAAAAGTAAGAGAAATTTCTACAACTCAAGTCCTTCTTTGAACTCATTTTTACAATTACTTGCATTTGACACTTCTAAGTGATACCACAATCAGTATCCCCATAGCTTCACTTCTTGACCATTACTTATTTAAGCCATCCCATGGTACCTGCTTCAACATCTTTGCTGGTTATCTTGCTATACTTATTTTGATACCCACTCTATTCTTTTTTTTCTTGCTGTATGGTTATGCAAAAAACTAAAATAAAAAAAATAATTTCAATGGAATAGGCTGTCAATGGCAACTAAAAGGAATTCTTCATCCAGAATAAGGAATTCCGCAGAAAGTAGATTGGAGAAAGAAAGTAGATTAGTAGTTGCTAAAGGGTAGGTAAAAGACTAGAGGAATGCGAAGTGATAGCTGATGGATATGTTTCTTTTCGGGAGAACAAAAATGTTCTAAAATTAGATTGTGATGATCATTGCATAACCCTGTGCATATATTATAAAGCATTGAATTGTACATTGTGTGAATTAGATTTCAGTAAAGTAAAAAAAGGAACTCCTCCCCAGCCCCACCTCATGAGATGAGTGGAAGCAATTAAAGCATGTTTCTAATTTTATTTGGTGTAAACATATTTTATCTTTAATTGAATGAGAGGAAACCACCTTCTTCAGCCCTTGCAATCAACCAGCTATATATGTCTTTTGTTTAATGGATTCTGTTGTGTCTCTGTTAAATGAATACCTTTCATGTTGTGACAGACATTAGAACACCCATACCAAGAGTCACTGCCACTGAGTTGTCTCCAAGTTGTTAGGTTAAATGGCTTTAAATTGCCAAGCCAGATACAGATGCAATGACATTGGTCAACTGGCTTAAGATAAGATTCTCATTTCATGAATAAGGAAAAGAAACAAAACAAAAACTCAAATCATGCCTTATCCCACTCAAATCCCATGTTCTTAAAGACACATGAGTTAATCTTGGCATCAGATGTTTATCCTTTCATCCAGAAAAACTTTAAAACCTGGGATATATTTTAGTTTTTCTTTTAATCTTTCTGTTCTAATTATTTAAGCTTCAAATGTTTTATATTTCTAAAATGTCATCTTTTTAGATAGGGAAGATGATAGGAATGTTCTCTGGAAAGCATTTAGATTTAAATTTGTACTGTGCTCAGATGTACCTTTTCTGTGGCCTCCTTAACTTTTATAGATGCTTCTTTCTCGTTTCTGTCTCCTCCTCTAAATAATTTTGTTCTCCTTGGAAAGCTATAACCAAAAATTTAGGCTTTTTCTTTATATTATACATATTTGTTTTCATGCAGAAAACAAAGAGACTTTTAAAACAGAAGAGGTTCAAGAACAAGTAGTAACCAGACAAAGAGTATTTATGGCATTTATGAGGCAATTTTATACACGAATGAAGACTAGATTAAATTCAGTAATTATTTTTATGTGTGCTTATAGTATTGTCATGCCATATTCAAGTATTTATAGTTGTAATGATTTGATGCATTGGATTTTCTTCAAAATAATATAAGAGAAATTTTTCCTCAGAATATATTCTAAAGATGGAAAGAATTGTAAAGAAATTTTGAACTTCACCTAGCAACTTTGCTTGGCTAGGTGATGGGGATATGGCAAGTCTCTATACTAGGCTTGGTGTATAAGAGAGGACAGAGCAAATGAGTAAATACCCAAATGCTTTTGGGAACCAGGGTTTTCATCATAGAAGAAGGTGGTACAAACACAGAATGGGGGAAGAAGAGGAAGAGTCTTGTAATGTTAAATAGTAATTAGAGGCATCACACTTAAACTAAAGATTTTCTTTAAAAGTCTATTTCCTAGCTCTGTCCATTGAAAGAATCTAAATGTAGCAAAAAACAAACAAAACCCTCACTTAGGTGTAACAAAAAGCATACCTGATGACAAATTTTGTCTTCTAGATACCATTCTTCATAAAAAGGAACCATGAATAATAGAAATAATGGAGTATAACTATTTGAATTAAAAAAGAAATCAAAGGAGAAGGAGGAGTTATAACAGAGAAAATAGGATTTAACAAATGAGTATGACTGCTGAATCACGATATTCATGGTTCTTGTAGCCTCCAGTGTTTTGGAGCAGGTAGGAGGAAAATCTGCAATAGTGAAAAGGTAACCCATAACAAACTCTGAAATCTGTTCTGTGACAACTTGTTGAAGTGTACTTTGAAAAGTATTGCTTTTTCTTTCTTTGCTTTGTATATATATTTCACAATAAAAAATGTTTAAAAAAGAGAAATTCATGAGTCCATGCCGACTGCCAAAAATACCTAAATTAAGTAGTTAAAAATGGGGAAGAAGAGAAAGCTCTTGTTTACAGTAGAAAGCTAATTACACCTGCCAACTGTAGAAGGAATGATAAAGCCAGGAACTTACCACTTGGCAACTACCATGATAATTCAGGCAAGAATGATAAGTGGTTGCTAAAACCATTGGTTAAAAATTAACCTGGGAACAGGATATTTAGAAAGTCTCAAAGTATCTCTTTCCAGACGAGTTAATTATTAAAAACCATGGAAAAGGTGTCTTCATAGTAGAGTAATCTGGCAGACACCACCTTAACCAAGTGATCAACTCAGCATCACCAAATAGTGGGACAACCTAGCACAATGTGCCTCTTGATAGAAAGCACTGAGAAATATACATATCACTTATGCAGCGTTTCTGCCAAAAATGCATTAGTTGAAGATAGCTACAAAGAAACAACCAGACAAATTAAAATTGAGATGTCCTATATTCTTAAAATATAAAATCATGAAAGAAAGGCTAAGCAAGCATTGTAGATCAAAGAGAATTAAAGAAACAGGACAAACAAAATATAATGTTTGGTCCTGCATTGAATCTTGAATCAGAGAGGAAAAAAAGAGAAACAGCTATAAAGAATAAATATTGAAATAATTATGAAAATTATGAAATTGGAATGTTAGAATATAGGCTATATGTAAGATATGGAACCTAAGCTAAATTTCCTGGAATGATAATTGTGTTATGGTTATATAAGATAATATCCTTGTTTTCTATTGGGAGATACTTGCTGAAGTAATTAGGAATAAAGCATTATAGAACCTACAACTTACTCTCAAAACAGTTCAGGGGGATATTCTCTCTTTTATATCTCTCATACATAAAAGAGAGAATAGATGAAACAAGATTGACCATGAATTGATAATTATTAAATATTGGCACTGGCTGATACAAGGGGTTCATAATTCTATTCTCTCTATTTTTCATAATAGGCATAAGAAAAGAAATGATGACTGTAAAGCACTTTAGTACAGTGCTGTAAAAAGTTGTCAATAAAAAGTAGGCATTATCAGCTAGTATCAGCTAATATCAGGAAAAACTTCCTTCTTTGTAGCTTTTTTCTTTCTTTCTTTTTTGGCTACTACTTCAAATTTAACACAGGGAGCAAAAACACCTCCAATTCAAATTAGGTACATAGGGGTACTTGTGCCTGAAAATAAGAAAAAGAAACAAGAAATGGTAGGGAGAAATTAGATTCCTCATGAACATCCTCTGTGGTTCAACAGAGGAGGCAAAGTGGGTTCATTACTTATTAAAATGTGGGAGCTGATCCTCTTTGACCTGCAAGGATAAAATTCAACTTAGAAGGTATTTTGGGAAGGAATCAAAATAAAGGGAAGCCAATCATTCTAAATAAATGGAATTACAGATGAAACCTATTTTCAAAAATTTTTTTTTTCATTTCCCTTATTACTAGGACTGCTTATGCTAAAGCAAAGCACATTGCTCAGTCACATGTTCCAGCTGGGGAGCCTCAATTCCAACAAAGGAATGAAGGAAGCCAGGAAGCATAGAAACTTCACCAAGCCTAAAAAAAGTACAGCTAAAAGGTAGCTGAATTATATGTTGGACTTTATAGTCACTCTGATTCACAAAAAGTAAGATGTTTCTCTTAATTTTGAAGCCCACAACATCTGCAACATTACCTCATCTGGGATATCATATTTATTTATCCCATGGAGAAGTAGACATTCTCCTCTTCCGTATCCTACATGCTCTGAGAAATCTGCTGGATTTCTCGGTTTACCTTTTCAACAAAACTCAGTGACTCACCCCTTTCTCTCCTTCAATTGCCACTTGAACCCACCCCAATCCCACTTTTTAAAAACTTTTTAATTGTATAATATAACATATATACAAAGCAAAGAAAGAAAAAAGCAGTAGTTTTCAAAGCATTCTTCAACAAGTAGTTATAGGCAGATCCCAGAGTCTGTCATGGGCCACCATACCATCATCTCAGATTGGAGGCTAGAAGGAATATATACATATATATTTCAATCCATCCCAATCCCACTTTAAGCACTGCAGCATCATCTAGCACAGAGGTCAGCAAACTATTTTCCATGGATTAAAATCCAGCATGCAACCTGTTTTTATAAATAAAGTTTTACTGGAATACAGCCATGCCCATTCATTTACATACTATGGCTGTCAGTGAAATAACAGCAGAGGTTGAGTAACTGCAACAGAAACATTTTGGCTCACAGAGCATAGCATATTTACTATCTAGCCTTTTACAGAAAAAGTTTGTTTGACCCCTGATCTAAACTTTATTCAGGGTCACCAACGAAGTCCATATTGCTCAATTCAGTGTCATTTTCTGAGCTCATCGTACCTAACCAATCTTCCCATTATGCACGGTGGGTCACACTTTTCTTCCCGAAACACTTGCTTCCATGGCCTCTGGGATACCACCCTCTTTTCAGTGTCCTCCTACTCCATAAAGCCATTCTTCCTCAGTCTACTTTGCTAGATCCTTATCATCTTTCTAATCTCTAAAAGTTGGGAGCATGCACACAGGCTCTGTCCTTGTTCCTTTCTTCTCTTCTCTTCTTCCTACACTTGCTCTGTAGGTGACCTCCTCCAGGTCCAGGACATGATGCCATCTGTATACCAATGATTTGAAAACTCCAAAATTTATCTCCAGCTTGAACCTTTCCTCTAAACTCTAGAATAATATATCTAACTGCCTATTTTCCATTTCTACCTGGATGGCTAATAAACAGACCCCAAATCAAACTATTTATCTCTTTCCCACTTCCTCAAAAAACTAACAAATAAATGAATAAACCAGTAAAGCAATCCAAAACCTTGGTCCTCCCTCAGTCTTGTCCATGTTGTAATAATGTAAATCTTCTAATTACTCAGGCTGAAGACCTATATAATCCTTTACTCTTTCTTTCTCTTACACTCCACATCCAATCTGTTCACAGATCCTGTGACCTTCAAAATATTTACAGATTCTGACCACCTCTGACCATCTCCCCCACTACTACCCTAGTCCAAGTCACCACCGTCTCTTACCTGGAATATTCCATTGTCCTGTAGTTGGTCTCCCTGCTTCTATCCATTCCCGCTGCACTCTTTTCTCCTTATGGCAATCAGGGTGATCTTTTCAAAACCATTCTGATTATACCATGCCTCTGTCAAACCACTCCAGTAGCTTCCCATTTCATTCAGAATAAAATCCAAAATCAACACCATGGCGTACAAGGCTCTATTTAATCTGGCTCCTGGCTACCGCTTTCATCTCATCTGCTACTTATCTTCTTTGTCTCATTATACTGCTTCCCACTGCCTTGTTGCTTCTCCTTGAATGCTCAGAGCATGGTCTTTGATGCGGGGACTTTGCTCTTGCTGTTCTCTCTGCTTTCAATGCTCTTCCTTAAGAAGGCTTGATGCCTCATTATTCAGAGTTCTACTCAAATATCTCCCTATAAGGGAGGCTTTTTCCAACCATCTCATCTAAAATAGCATTCTTTCATCACTCTTTTCCTTGTTATACTCCTTTATTTTTTCTTTTTAATATGTATCACCAACTGACATATATATATAATATATATATGATTCTTGTCCTGTTATCCTCTACAGGTATGTGAACTCCCTGAAAGTAAGGACTCTTTCTGTTTTTGTTCACTGTTCTCTCTCTGGTGCCTGGATTAGTGCATGGCACACAGAAGGTGCTTAATAAATATCTGTTAGAGTAATAAATCTGCCCTTTACGTTTATCCATATTCTAGCACTAACCACATTTTTACCTTTTATTTGGTTGTCTCCCACTAAGCTTTATAGATTGTGAGCTCCTTGAGGGTAGGGTTTATTTACTGATAGATTTCCAGTATCTGCGCACTCTAGTGCCTGGTACAAAGTTTGGTGGTGAATGAATGAATCAACAGTTTATGCAAGTACGTGGGCCAGTCTTCAAGTACACCAATCATCTCTTATCAAACATGGAATGATTTAAGTTAAGATTATTAACAATTAATAGAATTGTCCTCAATGATTTAGAGAAGTCCTTAGAATTGTCCTCAAGGACTAAGAGAAGAAGAATGAAATCCAGTCTAAAGGGAACATCGGCTTTGCCAGTGTTACATAAGAAAGTCAAGCTATCAAAGCAAAATGTTTCTGCTTACTCAAACCCTGTTTGCTATGATTTTATACCATAAAACCTTGTCTGGCTTAATGATCTAAAGAGGTGTGCTCTTTTTTTTTTCATGGGCAGGCACTGGGAATCGAACCCGGGTCCTCAGGCATGGCAGGCAAGCACTCTTTCCTGCTGAGCCACCATGGCCCGCCCAGGTGTGCTCTTTCCTTCTTAGGTTTTGTCTCCTTGGTTCCTGCTGCCAGGTAAGTGTGAAAGTGAAGTCCTGCTACATTGTCAGGCTGCTTCTGGTAGATGATATTGGAATTTAAAGCTGAGGCAAATAAAACTTCATTCTGGGCTTATTTTAAATTGTCCTAATTATTTATAAAGAAACCAAAATGAATTGTATTTGCAAATTGTCATTTAAAAAAATCCCTATGAAATAGAAGATTTATATTAACCAGAAACACGAACTAAAATGGCATGCTAGATTATTTAATTTAAACCTGCAGATTTAGTTTATGCTAGCTCCCTTGTCATCCTGGAAATCCAGGGATTGTCCTTAACCTTATTCTTGCATTGCCACCCCCTCAGTCTCCTACTTTTTTACCTGAGGTTAGTTTAGAGACACTGACCACTCTACCACGCTCATGGTAATGGAACATGTGAGTTGTGTTTAGACTTAATTCTATATTTATTATACTCTCTTATACAATACTCTCCAAATTTGCATGACATTTTCAGCTAAAAAGAAATTACTGTTGATCTTGCCTAGACTTTCTGAGAACACCAGGTTTGCAATCCTAGGTCCTTAGTAACGCTTCACTGGGAGGCAAGACCTCTAAGGGCTTCTGGGCACTGAGCTCCATGCCAGGCAATTGCTGGATTTCATTCACCATCTTCCTCACAGCCACTGGCTCCTTCCAAAGAGCTCATTTTCAATGTTTCTTATTGACTTCTATTTGAAAAGAGTCATGCAGCCTATTTGCAGGTAGACAGCCTATTACTGAAGTAGACCAGTGTTTGCAACACACGTATGTGCGTGTAATTTGACATTAATCCAGTGAGGTTATTACATAGACTGACAAAAGATTTGCAATGGAAACCTCAGAAATATTTGTAAGCTTTACTTGCCCATCCACTTGATTACCATCCTTATTCTAGGCAACCTGTACCCTGAGCGAACTGAAATGAAATCTAAGCTAGGTACTAGCAATGTCATTGGAGTTGGATTTATTAACCTGCAACTGGGACACATCAGTGTGCAAACTATTTCCTGTGAATCTCTGACTGAAAATCTACATTTGTCCTCTCATATACTCTTCTCTCTTGTTTCTGACAGGGGTCTGTTCATGATTTAAGTTCAAGTGTGAGAAAACATCACAATAGAATTTAAATCAATTGTGATATTTGTCATAATTGGTCAGGGCAGTGCAGTTTTGCTGCTCGAAGGTGAGGAGCAGGAATGACATCTCTACCGTGGCTCCCTAAGATTAAAATTATATGGAGCAAAGGGTTAATGACCTTAAAATGCCCTGGTTCGAGTCAGAAAGGGGGGAAAAGATGGTTTAGGTGTTCAGGAAGTGAAAGCTTCCAGCTCCTGGTAAGCAAGGCCTCCTTTGGAGTTATCAAGGTTTTTTGACTGGGGAACCAGCCCGGCTTTCTGTCTGTAAGCAGAATCTCTGCACTGCACAATTCCAGAAGGCACTATTCTCATCGTGGCCCACGTGATGGGGTCCACTGGAGTTGTATAGTGCATAGACTGTGTGGCTGTATGTAGGTCCTGCACGATCCTGGAGAAAAGATATTTCATTGGAAGGATGGCAGAAAATCTCACCAAATCTGAGGCATGGTTGAACCAACAAACAGGATGGACCAAGGTACATCTAGACCGCATGGAAAACTAGAGTCAAAGATTTGAATGCCATTAGGATTCTCACTTAGTGTCCTGACTCTATATGTCTCTGATCATTTGCTTTATTTTCTCTCACTACTCACCAGCTTATTCTGTATGGGTAGTAAACAGCTACCACCAAGAGCTAAGCTTCTTATCTCACAGTTTTTAACACCAGAGACTGATTCTAGTACTTTCTGGGTACAAGTACATAAATTTCAGTCCTTTCTTTCCTCATCACCTGAAGTCATCCAGTTTGGGACTTCAGGGTTCTCTAATTGATTCATAGATGTTAGTTTTATGTCTCATCTCCAGTCTAACTCTGTAAGGGCCAGAATCTTGCCTTACATTTTATTTTGCATTTCTCACAGTACCTTAGGAAAATGCATGGAGCAAAATAGATAACAGGTTCTTGGTAAGAATAATAACATTTTTTTCTAACATTATTAAATGCTCACCCAATGGCAGTACTTTTCTAAATGCTTTACATGGCTTTCATATTCTAAATGCTTTCCACAAATCAACTCTTATTAAGTGGGTCTACATTTTACAAATAAGGAAACTGAGGTACAGATAGGCTGAATAACTTGCTCAGGTTTTATACAGCTTGAGACTGGAAGCAGGATTCATGCTCAAGAAGTCAGTTCTAGAATTAGTTTCTTTAACCACTAGGCAATATTGTCTTTTCTTTGATTGCTTACAAAGATCAAAAGCAACATTCCACTCTGCTTTCAGCATATAGCCACAATGGCCATTCTGAGCAAGAACTTCTCCAGGCAACGTATCTTAAGCAAATTACTTTCTGTGGGATTGTGTTTTTTTCTTAAACTACAGAAATTTATTGTCTCACAGTTTCAGAGACTAGAATTCCAACATCAAGGTATTTGCAGGGCTTGCTTTTTCTTTTAGTCTGTAGCATTCCTCAAATCTTTTGTCAAATGGTGATCTCTCTTTCTCTCCTTGCATCTGCTCCTCTGGCTTCTACTGACTGAACGTGTCTGAATTTCTTTTGGTTATATGGACTCCAGTCATCTGGATTAAGGCCCACCCTTTCTGTGGAATTCTATACCTTGTTTCTGAAACATAATCTTTGTTGCTTTATCCTTCTCAATTGTTTCAAACAATAGGACTTATGTGACTGGTTCCCTGGGGGCTATGACACTGCTGAATTGTATCTACTAGTATGAAGTACTGTACTCATCTTCAAGGAGAATGTCACTTCTCAATTCATTTCTTCATTCCCAGGAATGCCAGTTCTGCCACCTCCTCAAGTGGTCCTCTCCTCTTTCACCTCTCTCTTAGGTCAGTCTTCACTGGCCGATGATAATGTGACATTTCGAGGATAGTAGGAAAGCTATAAACTGCTATAGCCTCACCTAAGTGAGGTAAAGATTTTCACTCAAATCCATACCTTGATTCCTCCAAACTCAAAGCAACAAGAGGCTCTATCTTTTTCCTTCTTTGCATTGCTGTCTGCCCAAACACTTCTGAAGGTGTGCATCTCTCATGGACATTTTTGTTTGATGGATTTCCTAACAACTCCAAGGCCCACTCTCCTAGGCAGTTATGCCCATTTATTTATGCAAGAAATACCTACATTCTGAGCACATGTATAATCCAGGCATGATGCTATGGCTTGTGGCTACAAAAAGCTCTGAACGTGATAGTGTGTGCAAGATACTAAAGAGGCATCAAAAAGGCAGGATAAGGTCTACTGTGGAGATGATGACAGGCAAGCAAAAGGCAGAATGTGAGCTGCATGTGGAAGGATAGATCACAGTTCACCAAGTGAACAGGGAGCAAGAGAGGGAGAGTGGGAAGTTAATACACCAGCAAAGGGTATTAAGCAGAATTCTTAACTGATTTCTAATAATCTCAAAGGTATCTTCTCTCCATTTTGATTGTAAACTAATTAATAATAATGATAGCAATTAATATTTATTTAGCTCTTCCTTTATGACATGGTCTGTATAGAACTTGCTAAATATTGCACTAATTATCTGATTAAATCCTCCCCAAAATAGAATGATACACACATACACATATACTTCTGTCTTTATTATGCCATATGTACAATGAGAAAACTGAGGCTTGGAGAGGTTTGCACAGCTGATATATGGCAGAACTGGGATTCAAACTCAACTCCCTCAGATTCCAAAGCCCAAATTTCACCACTATTTTATTTCCTGTTAGACTCCTCCAAGGCTTAGCCGATGCTAAGTAAAAGTAGTTGCCTAAGCAATGTTGGCTAAGGGAAGAAGCACCAATGCCGTGGCCTATTGTAGACAGGAAGGAGGGCTCAATGGTTTCATTTCATAAGTTGGTATGCTCAAATGGAGGCATATGATGTCACAAGGTGAGGCCAGCATCACTGATAATCCCAGGCACCTGTTTTATTAGGGCGTGGACACATGGCAGAGATAAGAGCCTAGGGCTGTGGTTGGACAGGCCCTATAGAAGCATATTGCTTCTCTGCTAGATGCATTTCCTTTTTGAGATCTTCTTTGCTAGTGAGTTTGACCCAGTTTGCTGGCTGTGTGATCATGGGCTAGTACTTGACCTTTCTAGGATTCATTTTTCTCATCTGCACCATTTGTTTAATTATAATGTCTACTTCGCATTCTTGTTGTTGTTGTTACTCCTTGAAGCATGAGGCTTAGAGAGTCAACTTGCTCAAGGTCACAAATCTAGAAAGTGAGAGAGTGCTAAGTTGAGCCCAAATCTCTCCTTCAAAGCATATGCTCTTTCATAATGTGGTTGAGTTGGGTCACATACCCACCCCAGGAGCAAAGTTCTTAGTGCTTTTTCCTCTTGACCACTCCTCATGGTACTGCACCTCACACACTTAAAAATGAGGCCTTTGTTTTGTCTAAGCTAACTTATCTTGTGTTTCAAGACTGTATCAAGATGTACACCTGTGAGTCATGTGGAAATGATGAGTTACATAGACAAAAAGCTTTCTTTCAGGCTCAGTACATTTCTTTGGAACAGTTTTTATTTTTGTTACAATCTCCCCTAAAAAGAATTCTAAAAGCACACCAGCCTATCAAAGATGTCCTGGGAGAAAATGAAAGATGAAAGAGCACTGAGCTGGGAGATGAAACTGGGGTGGAAGTTTGGGTTGATCTCTTTGTTCATCAATTATTTCTGGAACACCCCTGAGTAGAGGTTCACACCAATTGTAGGGAATATAGCTGTGAGCCAACAGGGACAAGATGCTTTGCCTGTGGTGTGTACTGTCTAATGGAAGGGCAACATGCAAACATGAAGGTTCTGAGTACAATGAAAACAGAATAGGGACTCCTGGCCCTGGCCTTACCTATCTGCATGAGGTTGGGAAAGTCACTGTAACTGTCTGAGTATCAGTTTCCTCTTCTGTAAAGCAGGGAGTTAAATGAGAGGATCCAAAGGGCTTTTACAATATTCAGAATCTCCTGCCAAGAGGTTTCCTCATCTCCCTTCCCCTGTTCCCTCCCTTCCCTTCCCCCTACAGATAAGAGAGGTGCTCAGGTTCATCCTTTTGGGTGATGCCTCAGTCTCAAGAACTAACAAGTTACTCTTTGCCTCTGCCTACCTGATGTCAACTCCAGACCCACAGCACAAGAGGTCACTGTCATTCGTGTCTCGGGAATGACTGAGGACAAACCAGTAGGCAAAGTGCAATAATAAGCTGCAGTCTTTGTAATGTTGTGCCTGCTTGAATAATTCTCACCTTATTCTTAAGCATACAAATGAGTGACACACAAATGGAGATGCATCCAATATGGCTGAGACTGCTGGCCCTTAGCCAGCCACCCATTTCAGCAGGCCCAGGCATGGGATAAGGACTCACTCCCATGGCAGGTGAGTGGAGGTGGACGGGGAGCACAGGCCTCTTGGCTTTTGTTTCAGATGCTTTTGTCTAGCCCACACTATGTCTTCCATTTGCTTTTTACTTTGAGATGCATTTCATATGCTACATGAAGTGGACTTGTTTTTTGGGACAAGCAAAATCATTCAGAGAAATGTATTAAATCTCTAATGTGAGAGGCCCAAGGGTTTCTCAACAGTTCATTTTATTGGAACAGAAAAATAAAATATTGCTTGCTGAAATTTGAATAGCAGCTAATAAATGCATAGATCCTTATTTGGCCAGGATTTGAATTCCTCTAAGATTTTAGAATGCAGAGAAAAAAGCCATTAAAACACACATATCCCTCAAGGGAATAAAACACCCCCAAAACCCCTGATGCTTTCTTTTGAGAATAACCCCTTTCTTGATATCATTCTGTCATTCTATTTTCTCATTCTCATTCTCTCTGCCTCTTTCCCTCTGCCACCTTCTTCCTCCTCTTCTCCCATTTCCCTCCCATCTCCCTCTCCCTCTCCTTTTTTCTATTCATGTTCTCTTCACAGCCCTGGAAGTACATTTTTATTTCTGTACTACACACCAGTGATCAGTGGCTGAGGCTGCCACTGTAAACCCAGTGTCACTTTAAAACCAGAGAGAACATGCTATTGCATTCCTTGAGTGCTTTGGACTGGGGAAGAATTTTTTTTTGTCCCTAGTCTGGACATGCCATTCACACAACACAACAATTGCAATTCACTTGGGTGAAAATGCACTTAGCGCAGGACCTAGGAAATAGTAAGCATCCAAAAGACAATATTTTAACTCTCTAGCCATTGTTAAATGTGGGCTGGATTTCACCCTCACGTGTGAATCTTGTACTAGGTAGAATGTGTGCAACCATATAGCTATAATAAATATGGGGAACACAATGTGAGGAGCTCACAGTTCAAGCAACTTATTACTACATGGTACAATATTGCTAGGGTAGGGGTATGTGCAGAAAATTATTGGGGCACTGCAGAGGGAGCTGCTGCCACTAGGGAAGCCAGAGAAGGCTCAGAGGCCATTTTAGCTGGGAATTAAAGAACAAGAGGGAGATTGTCAGGTAGAGAAGTAGCAAAGCCAGGTTCAGGCAGAGGTAATGACCTGCCTAAGATGGAGGTGCAAAGCTACCCCTTCTCCCCTGTTCCTTTCTCCAATCCTATGTGACTGAGGAATGGTGAGAGGCTGTGTGGGATGGAGAGTGTAGGATCTGGGAAGCATTGGTCTCAGAACAATGGTGGGAGACACACTCAAGAGGCAGCTGTGGCCTGGACTGTGAAGAACCCCTAAATCATATATGATACTAAATGTATACTTCTGTTCAAGATAATATACAGTAAATGAGCCTTACTGTAAAATATCTTACAAAGAAATCATATATAAAGTCCAAAAACTATTCTTTTATTTCATGGTTTCAGGTATTTAGATGATAAATTTAGAAGAAAGACAGTTGACAGAGGAGTAACACAACCTACCCATCAAAATTTTATGTACTTCAGTCATAGGAAAGAGCTTATTTATTATTATTTGACATGCAATTGTAAATAATAAAGAGGATAACTAAAGATAACTTTTTAAAGACCTGTTGTTTGGATTTCTCAGTCACTTACAAAGAGCAAATTCAAATTGGGCGGGGGCTGGGCAGAGATCAGCTGATAGTGCAAAAGAGAACAGCAAAAGAGAACAGCTGACAATCAAACAGTGAAGCAGGAAGGAAAAGTGACTGGTTTGGATTCAGGATATTAAACACTGCATAGAGACTACAGCCACAGAGAATGTCTGTAGTATAAAAACTGAAGCCTATGATTATTTGTTCAGTGACTCCTAGTGCCAGGCTAGGACCTGATGAGTGAGAGCAGGCTGTGAGCTTGGCCGTGGTTTTGTAGTGGGTGTTCTCAAGAGAAACGGTTGGCGAACTGATTCCTCACTTAACACCCAGCATGCACAACTCCAGAGAAACTTCCACACAGTGGCCACAGCCATGTTTACTTTATGGGGGAAGATTTTGTTTTAGTAAAATATCACTAATCACATTAATGTTGCGTTTCAAATTTTGTTCCTATATAATATATAAATAATAAATGCTGTGCTGGTTTGAAGCTATTATGCACCCCAGAAAAGCCATGTCCTTTAATCCTCATTCAGTATTGCTGGGTGGGATCTTCCTGATTGTTCCCATGGAGATATGACCCACTCAATTGTGGATGGTAACTTTGGATTAGATGGTTTCAATGAAGATGTATCTCTACCCATTCTAGGTCTGGTGGCTTACTGGAGCCCTTTAAGAGGCAACCATTTTGGATAAAGCCCTGGAGCCAACAGAGCCAAGAGAGCCCACACAGCCAGAGATCCTTTGGAGACGCAGAAGGAGAACACCCCCAGGGAATCCTTATGAAAGGAGAACCAAGGAGAGAAAGCTAGCGGACATTGCCATGTGCCTTTCCACCTGACAGAGGTGTTTTGAACCCATCGGCCTTTCTTCAATCAAGGTATTTTTCCCTGAACATTTTCACAGCCTTAGAACTGTAAACTTGCAACTTAGTAAATTCTCTTTTTAAAAGCTGTTCCATTTTTGGTATATTGCATTCCCATGTCTTATAAACTAAAACACATGCTATTTAATTTTTACATTTATTTAACTTTATAGATAAGAGCTACAAGCATACAGTATTTATACATAATTTTATGTTCATAGGGATTTAGGTAACATCATAATAAAACTAGTTAGTCAATGCTGGGTGGTCCAGAAGGTTTATTTTCTTTAAAAGAGGCCCCTATGTAGTTCTTACCTTATGGAGTTGTTGTGAGGGTTTAAAGTGAAAAATCTTTGTAATATGTTTAGCAAAATGCCTAGCATATAAGCAATTTTCAATAAATGTTAGTTATATTGTTATTACTCACATTTTAGAAATTCTCATCAAAGTTAAATCCTTCATTTGCCAAATGTGAACTATTTGCCTATTAGTGAGAAGGGGGCAAATAAAGAAGTTCAAATGGCTCTTGGGGTTCAGTGAGGGGGGAGCTCCTTATCTCTAATAAAAAATTATCCACTGAGTAGTGGTCATAGTTTCATTTATTTTTTTTTCTGCTGTAATTCGGTCTTAGGCCCTTAGCATTCTACAAGGGCCTATGAGCTTTGTAGGTTTTCACAGAATGCCTTCTCCATGAATGAGGAGTGAGGATATCTGTCATTCACATTAAACATGTAGTGAAATCTTTAAAAATATTCATGAAGTTGTCAAAACATGAAAGGCAGATGGCATTTCTGCAAGTTTTTTGCTTCACATGAGATAGGGTCTCACTTATACTGGCAAGTGTTTATAATAATTTGAGACAGCCACCAGGAAAGTTCTCATTTTGTAGTTGTCGCCCCAATTTCCCGAACCCTGCCAATGAATAGAAACTGTTCAAACTATAAGCCATCTGTACTAACAAAATAAAGAATAGTTCCCGTAGGTTCTCCATTGGTACCAATGCATACCAATCACCTTTGCTGCATGGAAGTCTGAGGTTATTTCCCCCTTTCCTCTTAAGGGATCTCAGGTGCACAGAATTGGACAAATCATAATCTTTGGTCATAATATACTTTTCATTATATTAAGGAAGTAAATCCACAGTCCTTACTGTGTTATAATAAACAGATATTAGAGAGATAGATGATGATGAAGATAGATAGACAGAAAGACAGATAGACAGATAGATGAAGAGGATTACCCAGGAATGTTCTCCTTGCGAGGTGTAATTTTCATTTGACTTAATAATAACTTTCATAGATTAGTTTCTCTCATCAACCAATAAATAAATAAAGCAATTAGGGCACAGGTTTACTGGTTCCCCCTCCCTAGTCCCATCTTTACAGAGGAGTAATTGACTTCTCTCAAATGACATGGTCAGGGGCATGGCTAGGATGACAGTATTAGCGCTGTTGACTGTCTGAGCTGAATAGCTCATGTACCAAAAGTGCCAACTTCCAAGTCTTTCCCAGACTGTTCAACATTTGCCAAGAGTAGGGCTTGTTTCTCTATCCATCCTTTCTTTCCCCAGGCCTTAGCAAAGTACTGGACATAAAATACACCCAGTAGACATTTGCTAAATCAATGAAATGGTATACCACATAAGTATTCATGAACCTCTTAAGGACAGGGTCACTTCCCTATGAAATAGACAGGGCATGACATGGTCTGAAAATATGGACTTATTACTAAAATCCACAAAAAAATTTCTTAATTTCAGATTATGGGGAGGATATGGTTAAAGCATTTGTAAGCTTGTTCTGTTTTTGCATGTCCTCAAGCAGTGGAAAACCACTGACTTGTCTGTCTGTCTGTCTGTTTGTCACATGAGAGCTGAAAACAGCTTAAGATGCCTGTCTGCTTTGTCGTGTCATTTGCATATTTGTTTGCTTTGCTTATCTGTGGCATTTGCTTATCTGGAACACATCCTCCTACTCATGGGAAAATTTCTGCTTTGTTCTTAAAATTAAAGTTACCTCTCAAAGCAAACTGGTATTCAACCAAGGGATAGCTTAACTCCAAATAGCCCCTTCATCCAAAAAATAGCTAGCAGAAAATAAACTCGAGGCTCTGGCTCTCTCTTGGGACAGAGACTTCCTTGTTTTCCGACTTCGTGCCAAAGGTTTTTTGCTTTTTGCACCGATTCTTTCCGGGACAAAGAATAACTGCCATACGTGGTGTCGCCCACACCAGATGAAGAGTGGATCTACCACAATTACCTTTCTCTTTTGACCTGGCAATAAGTCTGCAATTGGTTTCAAATTTAAAAAAAGAAGAAGAAAGTTTATTTTAGTAACAATATTCTGCCCTGAATTTGTTTTTCAATATAATTTGGTTATTTTGGTCTCATGTGTAAACTAGAGGCAATTTCTAACAGCACATAGCAATTACCTACTACTGGAGATTTGAAATGGCAGATGAGACATATCACTGCCCGAGGATAGGCCTAAAAGCATACACGCAATTTTAATTTCTAACCCTGGCTTTGCTAAGTTGATTCTGCCTTCCACCATCACGCGTGGGTGCAGTCACTTTGTATGATTTGTCCTTCTCTGTTCATGATCCCCCATGTATCCATGAATGACATTTTCTACATTCTCCACTCACTGCTGTTGCCATCTGCAGCCTCCCTTATATCTCTGTGATGAGGCCTGCATTACTCTCCACCTGTGTCACACCAATGCCCTGCCCCCAGTGGATTCCCTATTCCAGGCTCTCCCAGGTACACACTGTCCTTCCTCTCAGCAACAAGAGTCAAACTCTTTATTTGCAAATATATTCTACCTCCTCTTTCCAAAGGACCTTTTTGGGTCTTCCCAAAAAAGGGCCTAAAGAATAGCTTTCTCAAACTTTTCCACAGACTATTTAAGACCCTCTCTTAATGGGTCCCAAGCTACATTTATAACCTTACTTTCCCCCACTGCTCCCCTATGTGTGTTCTATGCTCTAGGGAAATGTAACCCTTCTTGGCCTCCAGGTATCTTCTACTCCTTTACCTTTGTTTTCTAAGTGAAAAATGTACTTACTCTCCACTTGTTGAACTCTTACTCCAATCCTCCTGGATTTAACTAAAACACTTTAATTGTTCTCTCTCAGAGTAGGACTTCTTTCCTCTTTGAGTCCCCATTAACACTCTGTATATGTCTAATTAAATTTTTTGTTTTATACTAGAGTGGTGTGTGTGTGTGTAACGTGCATGTGTGTGCACTACAAGATCAACTCTGTGAGGGCACAGGTAGGGTCTTAAACATCTAATGTCTGCTCAGTGGCCAGAGCAATATTCTGTATATAGAAGAAACTCAAAACCTATTTATTGAAATGAAAGTAAATATCATTCAGACCAGGGGAACCTTCTTCTAAAGACAGTAAAAAAATAGTTTAATGTAGATTCACGATCTACAGCAAACAACAATCATTTGTTGCCCAAATTTGTGCCTTCTCATTCACATAACTTTCCCGCAATAAACTAACATCTTTATTTTCACATTATTTGATTCAATAATTATTGCTTGAGTGTCATGAACTATTTTAGGCCCTAAATAAAACACATTCCCTGCCTTCAGGGAGCTTGCATTCTATTTTTACAATTGAAAAATCAGAGTCTCTGAAAGAGAAGATAACAGTTAGAAATCTCACAGAGAAGATAAGAATAGAATCCAAGACTACCTAATTCAGAGCCTACATTTTTTTTAATGAAGAGGCAAAGCAATTAGATGTTTTTATGAGTATTAGAAACATATGGTAAACTAGTACTGAAGCTCTTTTCAGTCATTACATGATCTGTCCAAAACAAAGGATTTTCCACCCACATGTAAACACAGTGGGTGAAAAGAAGTAAGATAGACTATTTTTAGTTGCTAAGATCCGACTATAATTACTGTAGTAAGGAAGTCAGAATACCAGTCAATCGCTTCTACATCTTTATCTTTCAGTACTGATGTTTTAGCTGTGAGATAAAAACCTCTGCCAAGTGAAACTTACGAGCTCTAGGTTTTATTCTGGATCTTTTACCCTGAAGAGGTGAAAGGAAACCTTGCAGCGAATCAGAATTAATTAATGAATAACTCCCAAAGTAGAAATGGGTTTGTGCCAAATTTTCTGAATAATACTTAACATCCTGAATTAATAGCAGTAGAAAAGTTTAACAAAAGCAGTGTTCTTAGATGATGAAAGAATACTTGTTATTTATATAACCACAAATTATATCTCTCCTATTTATATTACTTTAGCCTAGCATCACTAACTGAATGGATAGAATTAACTAAGCTAAAAACATTGAGAATTAGTTCATACATAAAAACTGCCTTACAGAAGCAATTATTCCAGTTTGCTCACACAATAATCACATGTTATTATTCAGGACCCAGTTCTGCCACTTCCTAGCTTTATGAGCTTAGGTAGATTATTTACCCTTTGTAAGCTTCAGTTTCCTCATCTTTAAAATGGGGATATTAAGACTATTTACTTTACAGTTATTGTAAGAAGCAGATGAGCAATATTTATAAAATGATCTGTAGAAATAAAGCAATCTACAAATGTCCCAGATAAGTGGCATGCTGAACGAAAAGCAGTGGCTCTCCAACGTTCTGGTCAAGTGGGTTCTTCTGGTATATCCTACAGGTAGTTTCTACATTACGCCAGGGAACTCAGAAACAATCCAGATTTGCAGCAGTAGGGGTGGGGGTGAGATCACATCTGCTGTGATGCCTCACCTCATGCCCTCGGGAATCTGCAGGTGGCAAGTTCTTCTCTCCCCAAGAACAAAGCCAGCTAGCACATGGTCAGCATTTCCTGTGCAAACATATGCAGGGGAAACTATTGATAAATCTGCTTTCCTCTCCATCCAAGGAAAAGGAGATATGGAACCTAAGCATTATAGGAAGGTGCTTATTCGAACCTTAGAAGGGGAGAGAGGTAAGGATGTATATGCATATGGGGGGTGGGGTGGGGAAGAGATGGACTAATACTTCTAGGCATTTAACATACATCATTCCTTACATGTATCATCCCTTCTAATATGATTGTCGTTTTTACATAAGAGGTAATTGAGACTTAGAAATTGTTAAAATAAAGTTCAGGAGGCCATTAGACTGGGGTGGCTGGTCTCCACTAGTCCCTGACTGACAAACCCAAGTAGCAGGATTGAAACTTGAGAAACTTGAGAAACAGAGTTCACTGCTGTACTGAAATGTAAAAACTTAATGCCAGCCAATAAACAAGAGAAACCTTAAAAAAGGGGCTTTTCATGTGAAAATAACTGAAATAAGACAATGATACCCAATGAAAATATTTCCTTGCTTGCTCCGTTTGCCCTATAGAAGCTTCTCCTTTCCGCTTCTGCAATGGAGCTCTTTCCCACCTTTGGCTTTGTACTCCTCAACTGGAGAATCATTTTGTTGCCCAAATAAACCTTGATGAAATTTAAAATTGCCTCAGAGTATCTTTCCCAATATATTGTGCTAACTCTGATAGAAATTGGTTGGTCTATCTAAAACCAAACCATTCTACTATGCCTGTGTATCTGAAATTTTAGCATGCATAACGAAATCTCTGGTGAGTTGTTTAAATGCAGCTTTCCCAACCCCAGCCCCAGAGATTCTCAGTCACAGGACTATAGTTGAGCCTGGGCATCTGCATTTTTTAAAAAAAGTCACAGCTAATTCTGAAGTAGGTGCTCCGATTTACAGATTTTTTTTTCCTTCTAAATATTTTTCTGGTATCTTCTTTCTATGGTTACTCTATATTCCTAAAATAGGGCTCCTCTCTGTCTCACCTCCATTATCAAAATGCCTCCCTTTGAAGTTTATTCCACTTGTAGCAGAAACGATCTGTTAAAACTCCAAATCTCACCTCTACTAAAATCTCACAAAGGCGCTCCTCTGTCCTCAAATCCAAGACTCTTCAGGATCTGGCTCCCTCCTTTCCCTCTGCCTTATCTTCCAACACTCGCAGCCCTGTATTTTGAACTTAAGCAACATTAAGCTTCCCCAACTTCCTTGTACACATTGGGCTGTTTTCCTGTTTTTAAATGTTGGTCCCTCTGCCTCTAACATTCTTTTCAAATTTTTATATCTGGTTAGATTTTATTGATCCCTCAAGGTTTATTTTGGACATCATCTCTCTCAGGAATTTTCCTATTAACTCTACGAAAGTCATAAGTACTCCAATACTATCTTGGGCTCACCTCTCTCTTAAGAGTTTATCAGATTCTATTTGTTATTTGCTAACACATCTCTCTCCTCAGAATATTTTATGATTCCTAAAGACAGGAACGATGTCTTATTCCTTGTGTACTTCCACTGCCAAATCAGTGCCAGGCACATAGTATGGCCTCAACGAATGTCTTCTAAACTGAGAAGCTTGAATACTGACAAGTGAAAAAGTTAGAGAAGAGGAGAGGACATAAGCAAGTTAATTTATATTTCAATTTATCATACTTTTTCCAATACTAATTAAATGAAAGCTTTATTAGACAATGGATATGACTAGGATTTCAAAAGTATCTTTAAATTTCATAACTTTCCCCTTTTTTTTCCTCCTTGAGACCAGGTTGACCAAACACATTCAATGTCAATATTTGCTACTTTTTAAAGTGTCTTAAAAATATAATTAAGCTGGAAAGGGAGAAAAATGGTATGCACTAAAACATATTATAAAATGTGGATTTGCATATATATAAATTTTAGCAGTGGACAGACTTTAGCAGATATAAGCTATACTAAATTTGGTATACAAAACTGCAGATTAATTTGGTAGTTTAGACAGCAGTACTTTTGGGATCTGTGAGGGAGATGACTACTTAGAAAAGTACATGCATAAAAATATGTATGGAACATGATTTATTCTCTGTGAGTATTCCATTCCATAGACTAGTATGATAATTAAATAAATACACTAACAGGAATAAATGAGATAATATACATCCATTCATTTAAAAAGTGCTCATTGAGCTCAGCTGACTTTCAGGGTTCAGACAAGGACCTTCCAAACTTATATCAGAGAAGAAAACTTGACTGTGGGCCCCTCTGAGAACCATCTGGAGAGAAGCCATTAGCACTTCTTTATCAGACGATTATCTGTTTTGCTCAGGCAGTTCTCAGTGGACAGGAGCTCAAAGTTTGGACAAATGTGATTATCACATTCAAAAGAAAATGTAATGAATTAGCTGCTTTCCCTAGGTTGGGCTAGTGACATTGTA
Source organism: Tamandua tetradactyla (assembly GCF_023851605.1). Lineage (NCBI taxonomy): Eukaryota > Metazoa > Chordata > Mammalia > Pilosa > Myrmecophagidae > Tamandua > Tamandua tetradactyla. The sequence goes on along the minus strand of NC_135334.1, from coordinate 60,997,931 downwards.
GAATTCCCTGGACATATCCCTATTTTTGTTCTTTATTTTAAAATGTCTGTCTGGTTAAAACCACACCGGGTGTAGTATAGGGAAAGAACTATAATGGGAAACACTGGAGCCAGAAAGACTAGTTAGGAAGCTATCAAAAGACCTGAAATAGGATGTGATCAAAAAGAGAATAGGGCAGGACCTTTCCTGAATGTAGAAACTCTGACAGGAGAGCGTTCCTTCCTGAAGTAGGGCAATAGGGCTTTTGCTCCTTCCTTGCTTCTGGATCTTTACGTCACCTCTGGGCATTGAATTTAAACTGTGATTTTGATTATCTAAAGACTGGCTCCAAGGAGCTTTCTTTTGCTGGCAGAAATGAATCTCTCCCTGAAACTCAAAATGTCGCTTTAAAGTCGTTACACAAGCAATCCCCATAAGTCACCCTGGTGAAGCAAACATAATTTTTAACTTGCTAACGAAACAGTGGAAGTCAAATTGCTGTTTGGATAAACGAGGCACTGGCAGGCTCTGCTACTAACTTCTTCTACGTCCCTCTGAAAAATGGTTCTTAGTTTCCTCATCTCTAAATGACAGTTGAAATCAATGACCACATGGAAATTTCCAGGTCTCTATGAAATAGAACCCAAATTTCCTGATACCAGCTGCAGTCTGATTCAGGAAGATAAAGCGGTTCAACCATAGCCCACTTATGGTTCAACTGTTATCACCGAAGCATCATTCTGGCTTCACCCCCTCTCTCAGTCAACATCTCTTCAAGACATGGAAAAGGAAACAATATTCTTAGGAAACATCGGGTCAGACATCCAAGGGTGATAATCTCCTCTGGTCTCTTTAGCATCAGCTTCCTATTTCCATATTTTGGCTCAGATTTTCATACCCAGAATACTTTGAGGAACTATGAACTCCCACACATTTGAATAGTCTCCTCACACATCTTTCACTGTCATTCTCTCTCTTCTTCCCCTTTCGAGCCTTACATGATTGCCAGATTTACTCTTAGACATCACTTCTGATCATTCAGTTCTATTTGCTCTCAGCTTGATGCATGGAGGAGCCAATATGCGTCAGATAGACACAGTACAGGGTGCTGGGGGAACAAAAATGAATAACTTTGAAACTTTGCTGATGAGAAACTCCCAGTGCAATGACACCTGGCAATTATACAGGGAAACTGAGGGTGCCAGACTAGAGAAAAACACTAGGTCTGGTTTGGTCACAGCCCTTCAAAATTCTTCACTGCCTACAGGAAAAAGTACAAGTTTCCAAGCAAATTTAAGGTACCAGAACTAAACTGGAATCTAATTTTCAGTTATGAGTCCTTTTATTCTCCTTCATAAATCATTTCTTGTGATGAAAGTGAACTAGGTTTTATGTTCTACATATCCTATATCCCGTCCTTGTGCCTAGCTCAGAATTTGGATTTTTTGCTCTCTATGTATGTCTCGATTTCACTAATCTTTCCCCTTTATTTATATCTCTTTCCAAGCCAGAATATCCTGATCTGAAATTAAAAGCATGTTTTCTGTCCCTTTTGAATTTAACCCTGACTCTTGCACTTAATAGTGGTATGAGCTTAGGCAATTTAGTTAAACTTCATGAGGCTCAGTCTCCTCGTTTCCTTAAATAAGACTTGATTCTCTTAATTTATGAGGACCATCAAGCAATGTTGCATTGTCATGGTTTGCCTGCTTATATTTCTCTTTGTTAGCTCCCTGAGATGAGAGAAATTTAAATCTTTTGCTGCTGACCCATAATACATCAAGCACAGTGCCTTTGTTATTTTAATCAAAGGATAGTTCTGGAAAGGTAATTTAAGTGTTGACAATTAAAGTCCAAGTTCTTCAATAAAGTGCCCTCTGGTCATACCTGTGCCCATTAATTCAAACTTTCATAGCTCTCTGACATGGTACTACCAATCTGCTTTACAGATATTAATTGATTCTAAGCTCCTCTAGGGAAGTAACCATGTCTTTTACTCTGAGTGCCTCACAATATTTCACAAGGCTCTGTGAATAGCAACTTATGATAAGGCTATTTCAAAGACCCCATTTTCTTTCTCATTCCAAGATCACTTTATTTTCTACAAGGTCCCCCAGACTGAGGACTTTGTATCTGCAGCCTTTATCATACTCGGTTCAAGGTGGGTGGCATCCCTTGACCCAATGCCTTCAATTTTCCATGTGGTCAGTATCTCTTTTAAATAGTTTGCTTTCTCTCTTCTTAATTGTCCTTTGCTTCCTACTTCCACACAAGAGTCTTCTCGTTGATGTATTGTTTTCATGGGGATTTGGAAAACTATAGTTTATTATCTCTTACTTCTTAGGTTCCTGGAGTATTACTGTTAGAAGGCATCTGAAAAATTATGGAATCCGAGGACTTCAAATAGACAGCATTTCCTAATGTTGTTCTAGGCATGACTAATCAATCATGGCAGTTTCTTTTTTCTGCTGAAAATATATGGCCTCAGAATCCTTCTCAACATAGCACTCCAGGTAGAAACTATCAATCCATCAGCCTGCATATGAGATGAAACTTGTCGGACATCCCTAATGCAGTTCAAAGCCATTTTAGTAATAAAACTCAAATAGAAGTGGTGAATTGGTATTGAACTGAAATCAGACCTCAGGTATCCTGACCCTCCTGACTTTCACACCAATACTTTTCTTTCCACAAGCCCATTCCTTCTCCTTCAATAGCCATGCAATTACTAACATTGATACTCTATTCATTAGCACTATCTAATCGTCTTTAACATACATGATTTAAAAACACATCATGCACATTTGTCCTTATGAAAACACAAAACAAAATACACTTGGCCTCTCATCGATACTATACGCCCTTGGAAAGAAGAGCCTATATAAGATTTTGTACCCATCACAGAGTTCTAACCCTGTTTCTGGCACATGGTAGGTATTCAATTTAAGTTCTCTGATATATATATATAATTACATGGATCAGATAAACAGGGGATCTATCATCAAACTCTCACCAAGAGTCATTAAACATCTCTCCTCCCATCCCCATATATAAGCAGCATTTGTATAATAGGACTCTATGCCATGATGACATATGACCTTCACCTTTTGTAGAGACCCCATATGCTCCAATTACCATTTTGTATGAGTATTCTGGGGAAAATAAATTATCATGTCAATAACTGGGCTATTTCAGTGAAAATTCTACCTAAAAAATACAAGGGAATTGTTGTTTGGCACTCAAACGTCCTGAGAAATGACTTTTCATTTTAGTTTTTTTTTTTTCATGGTGGGATCTGTTGACTAAAAATTGTGTTCTGTGTGATGTTGATAACTCAAAATTATTAAGACTGGACGATAAAAAAAAGTAGAGGAGGATAAGAAGGATAGGAAGAGATGAGAGAGAGATTTTTTGCAGTATAGCAATAAGATACCAGTTTTATAACTTTTAAAAACTAGATTTAAAAAGCTGTACTAAAAAAAAAAAAAAAAGCCGTACAACCTACACATAACATCATACTTAATAGTGAAAGACTGAATGCTTTCCCTTTAAGATCAGGAACATGACAAAGATGGTCACTCTTTCCACTTTTATTAGACATTGTACTTAAGGTTCTAGTTAAGGAGGTCAAGAAAGAGAAATAAAAGGCATCTAGATTGGAAAGGAAGAAGCAAAACTCTATATTTGTATATAACATGATCTAATATAGAGAAAATCCTAAGGAATCCCTAAAAAGTTATTAGAACTGATATATGAGTTCAGCAAGGTTGTAGGATACAAATTGACAAGCCAATCCTAAAACCATATGGAAATTTTAGGGACCCATACTAGCCAAAATAATTTCAAAAAAGAATAGAGGGCAGTGCAATGGTGGCTCAGTGGCAGAACTCTCGCCTGCCACACTGGAGACTGGGGTTCAATTCGTAGATCTGCCCGTGCCGGAAAAAAAAAAAAAAGAACAGAGTTCGAGGTCTCACACTTCTTGACTTCAAAATTAATACAAAACTATAGTAATTAAGACATGTAGAACCACATAAGGAGAGAATTCTAGATCAATGGAATAGAATTGAATTTCAGAAATAAACTCTTATGGTCAATTTTTTTTTTTGTATGCTGTATAGTGGAGGATCACATTTTATTCTGTTTCCATGTGAGTATCCTGTTACTGCAGCAATATTTGTTGATTTTGGGGGGGGGGGGGATGTGCATGGGCTGGGAATCAAACCTGGATCTTCCACATCGCAGGCTAGAATGCTTGATTGATTTTTCATAAGGGTACAAAGATGATTAAATGGGGAAAGAATAGTTTTTGTAACAAATGTTCTGGGATTAAAAGAGGACAGCCACATACAAAAGAATTAACTTGGGACCCTACCTCACACCATATACAAAAATTAAATCAGAATGTCTCTAAGACCTAAATGTAAGAGCTAAAACTATAAAGATCTTAGAAAAAAAATGTGGGTAAATTTTCTTGACCTTGGATTAGGCAATAGTTGCTTAGGCATGATACCAAAAGCATAAGTAACAAATGAAAAAATAGATAAATTGGGCATTATCAAAATTAAAAACTTTAGTGCTTCAAAAGATGTGATCAAGAAAGTGAAAAAACAATTTACAGGATAGGAGAAAATGCTTGCAAGTCATATATCTGATGGTATCCAGACTCTACAAAGAATTCTTACAATTCAAAAAAAAGAGACACAAGACCTGATTTTTATAAAACGGCAACGGAGCTGAACAGAGAATTCTTTAAAGAAGATACACAAATGATCAATAGGAACATAAAAAGATGCCCAACCTCATTAGCCATCAGGAAATGTAAATCAAAATTACAGTGAGATACCACATCATATCCACTAGGGTGACTATGATCAGAAAGACAATAACAAATGTGAGTGAGGCTACAGAGAAACTGCACCCCTTACACACTGCTGCTGGGAATGTAAAATGGTAGAGCTCTTTTAGAAAACAGTCTGCATTTCCTCAAAAGACATAGAGTTACTATATGACCCCAAATTCCACTTCCAATATTCCCAAGAGAAATGAAAACATATGTCCATGCAAAAACTTGTTCAAAAACATTCATAACAGCCAAAAATTCATAATAGCCCAAAATTAGAAATAACAAATGAAGGGATAAATAAAATGTGGTCTATCCATCCATACAATGAATATTTGGCAATAAAAAGAAATGAAAGGTTGAAACATGCTACAACAAGGATGAACCTTGAAAACATGGCAAGTGAAAGAAGCCAGTCACAAAAGGCCACATATTGTATGATTCCATTTATATGAAATGTTCAGAATCAGTAACTCTACAGAGAGAAAGTAGATAAGGGATTGACTAAGGCTGACAGGGTGGGTTGGTGGGGGCAAGGTTGAGGGAAATGAGAGGCGATTAGTAATTCATGCAGGATTTCTTTTTAGGGGTGATGGAAATATTTTAAATTTGATTGTGGTAATGGTTGTACAACTTTGAATATACTAATACTATTGAATTGCATTCTTCAGATGAGTGAATTGGATGGCATGTAAATCATATCTCATTAAAGCTATTTATAAAAAAAAGCTTTACATGTGCATCTATGTATGACTTTTAATTTTGATGATTAAATTTTATTTCTCAATTCTTTTTTCTATGTCTGTCACAACAGTTCATGTATTCACTTAGATGACCTATATGTATTTTTCCATGACTACTATCTTAGCTTAATAATATATAATAGACATTTTTTTTTGTGATAAGCAGATATCTTCTAGTGAAGTCTAGCCTTTTAAAAGAAAACATTTAAAGAGATAAAAACACCTAAACCATCTTTTTTTTCTTCATCATAGTTTTTGCATCACCATCAACAACATATTGTTTCTATTGGCTCATAGCAGCCTTACTCCCATTATTTAATAAATTTACCATACGCACATTTCATCAGAGATGATATCTCTGCTTTTAGAAATTCACTTATAACAGTGATCTATTGTCTGATAGCTTCATAATTTGCTTGCTACTGAAAGCCTAAAATGTTAGTTACAGTTAAATCCATGGCAACTGAGGCAACTTTATGTTTTCATTATTTTGTACCTACCCCTTTTGAATCAATCACCCCAGGTTTTGCATTAAACTTCACTGTCTTCAATCGGGCACGTTCCTTTCTTTCCACCCTAAAAAAATCGAAAATAAAGAGTCTATCACATGACAAAACATTTATGGCTAAATTCCTTAATAAATGAAGAACACCCTCCCCTCTTCTCTTTACAGCTCAAATAAATGTATTCTAAAATATTTCCATTTCTTTATTCAGTATGAAGAGTCTTGTTATAATGTCTCAGACCTGCTAACAGGTCTCTAGAATTTAACTGTGTTACATGTACTCGCATTTGGAAGGAACAAAAGAGAGAGAAAACCCAGTATTTGTTATCTACGGTACTTTAAATAAATAAATCAACATCTATTTGAAGAGATGAATACCTAAAGTGGAGACTAAAGAAGACTTTCCTTTCCTTCCCTTTTTCTCTCCTCTTCTATCCTTTTTCCTTCCACTTCTCCTCACTTTCTTTCCCTTTTCATTAAGAACACTAAGGGTTTTTACTTTCACTTCAAAACCAAACATGTTACTTATAATCTTGAATTTTTCCCTTTCCCAAATGTCCTTTTCCTGTTTTCTCTGTGGAGTCATCATTTTATCTGCCTCTACATTTATTCATCACCTGTTTATTGCCTATCATGTACCAGGCAGAGAGCTGGGGAGCAGAGACAAATTTTCAAAAAGCGTAACTGCAATCAGCCCATAGCAACAAAATCTGGCAGGAACAGAAAAACGAAGGACCGATACAATAAGACTGTGCAATGATAAGACTGCTGATAGCAATGTGGGAGCATCCATCTTGTTGGAAGGTGAAAAAGAGAACTGGAAAGCATTGGGGTGGGCCTCTGGGTGGAGGTGTCAATTTACCTGAGACTTAAAGGATAAGAGAGAGTGTGTCAGAAGGAAAATGTCAGGAGAATCAACATGTACCATCACCTGAAGACATGGCCTGAAGACTGATAGAAGATAAGCGTGCAGGGTATATACAGGAATGTGCGGTGAGGATGGCGAGGTGGTGGGGACCTTTTATAAAGAGTTTCCATCCACACTAAAGTCTAAGAAGTTATCTGAAGATATGAAGCACAGAAATACAGAATGAGATCTGCATTTTAAATAAATGGCCATGGTGGAGGTAGAGAACAGACTGTAGGAGGGAAGGGGCAGGAGGAAGGTCCATTTCGATGCAACTGCCATAATCCAGGCAAGAAACGATGAGAAATCATAACAAGGTAGAGGAGAGGAAATCTTATTAGAAAAATTGAGAAATATTAGAAAAATAGAATTGGTAGGACTTGTGCCTCTTTGAAGGCAAGGACTGAAGAGGAAAAGAGAGGAGTCTAAATCTCTCTAAATTTTTTTAGCCTCTCCTGTTAGACATAATCATTTCCTCTTCTAAACCACAATAGCTCTTTATTTATATCTCTTATGTCAGTGTTATCCCTTGGTTTCTTGAGTTTATTTTTGCCATTGCACATACAAGGTTGTATGTTTCTTGAGGGCAAGCCCACGTATCACTCCACAGTGTTTAGCATTCATTATATTATAGTAAGTCCTCAATAAATAACTTCTGAACAGAAATAATATTCTTAGCATTGTTTTGACATGACTTTCTGCTTAAACATGTCTAGCTCTAATTTTGAGAGAGAGAGAGAGGAGAGACATTAAGAACCAGAAAATCCTGAATCCATAAATGGTTTATGAAGCCTAAGTTATTCATAGATCAATAATTAACAGCAGACTCCTTTCTAACTAAGGGCTCTTTTATGTTTTCTCCTGAAACACAGCGAACTTCAGTGTTTCTATAGTTACAGAACAGTTTCGAATACATTTATTTCAGTATGAGAGGAGAATATCTGAGTTGAAATAGCTGAACAATTTTTTTCAAATTGTGTTTTTAAATCAGAACCTAAGATATTAGAGCAGAATGTTCCACCATGAATTTCTACGTGCACGTACCATATACTACAGTTGGGAGGGAAGCAAGAGAGATTTCAGATAAGGTAAGCTGCCAGGTGGAAAAATGCCTGCTCTGTTCTGAGATTCATCAGATTTTCCCAGTTTTAATCCTGGTGCCAATATTAATTCATATTCATATTTTTGGATCCTTTTAAAACTGTTCTTAGAACTGTAACTTTATTCTGGCTTCTTTGCATTAGCCCGACTAATGGTAAGAAATACTATTTCATTAGATGATATCAAATAGCCTTTGTAGCATGCAAATTATGTAGCACGATAATTTCCTCAGGCCATGGAAATAAATATTGCATAAACCCATGGAACCCACACAGGCCCCCAAAATACATAAGATTAGGTTGAACCCAGGAGTTTCACTTTAAATATTATTTGGACAGAGAATTCTAATTTTTTTTTCTGGTTTCTAAGTTCTTTCTTTTCAGTTTTCTTAAAGAATGTCCTGATTAGGCCATTTTTAGTGATTGTCCCTTAGATTGTAAAGAAGTTGCAAAGAATGTTTATTCAAACAGGCACATGCAGATACTCCCTGTTCCATATTTGCTGTGGTTTATTAATAATATTCAAATAGGTTATAGAAAAAGTAGCATTTGTTAAGTGTTGGGAGAAGCCTTACTATGACATGACATGGTTTGGCTTCCCTTATGCTGAAGGAGATAGGGAAAGTTTTGCTTCCTACTACGGTTGAAAGTTTCATTAATAATGATAATGATGATATAAATGGCAACTGAAGTTTAACATATAACTATTAAAGAAGTTCTTTTACATTTATGTTATCTCACTGAGTTCTCACAAAAACCCAGTGATGTAGGTATTGTCAGTCCCATCTTATAGATGGGGAAACTGAGACTTGGAGCTTCCCAAACTGGAAAGTGGGAGAAACAATGCCTGAATACTTTGAACTGAGCTCTGACAGCCAACTTCAGTCTCTACATGTAGTCACTCCATTTGGAAAACCGTATTCAAGGCTCTTAAATACTTGGCTTATCTAAAATAAATTCTTGACGAACATGAGATTTGGATGGGTCATTTGCAGTTTTAAGGCCAATACAGATACCTGGAAGTCTAGGCTAGATTTTATACAAGTGTTAATCATTCCTTTTCCCATGTACCCTCACACTCCAGATGTGCTGAATTAAATAAACCACAGCTAGATTCAAGCATTTAGTCAATGAGGTAGTGCCATTTCAATAAAGGGCAGTCCTCTAAATTCAGAAAAAAATAGTTTAACATTGAAATCCAGATTAGTCAAATGCCTATTGGACCAATACATCATAAATATTGAATTGGTGTTTCTCCTCGGTAGTCTTTTTGCATAAATTTGATTTGTGCTTTCTCGTCATAGAGGTCCACATTTACCACCTCCTGAGGCTTTCTGTAAACCTCTCTCCTTGGTAGAGGTGGCTGTGGCTTATTCCTTTTCCCCTTTATCTGCCTCAGAACCTTCCTGTCTCCTAGAGCTTCTTGGGACGCATGTGGGTAGTTTCCTGTTGAAATGAGGGTCAGTGCTAGGATTCAGGGCACTAATTAATGCACTGTTCTTTTCCCTGGGACTGAAAGTTCAAAGTCTAAATAATAGAAAAGAACCACCATTTGAATGTGTACTAAATATTAGAAGCAGTATAAGCACTTTACCTATCTTGTCTTTAATTTGTGTAAAAATCCAGGGTTTAATATGGAACTGGGCACATGGAAGTGCCTAACAAATCTTTGTTGAATGAATGAATGAGTGAATGAATGTACCTTCAAGGTTCAAGGAGCTCTTGACCTAGATGAAAAAACTAAGCCTCAAAGAAGTTAAGTGTCTTGCCCAAACAACCAGTGTTCCTATAAAAAGCTTTTATCATTTCACAACTTTTTCTACAACTTGGTAAGAATCTATGTATAGGTGTAGCACCACCTTCTCCACTTGTTTTACTGAGCACTTCTCCTTTGGCAGAAGGAGATGATATAAATAAACTGTGGACCACCATATAGATAGACTGAATCTCTAAGAACGACCGTCATACTTCTCTTGTACTCAGAGTCAAGCAATTAATCAGATTGCTTAAGCAGAAATAATCCTGCCCACCATAGCCTGGTCACTGACCAGAACACTGGAAACATAAATTGGATGGCAAAATTTGAGCAATGAATTCTGACACCTAGCACCTCCAGAGAGCACCAAATGGTCATGCTTTAATGAGCACAACTGTCTCCCTCTGCCCTTTCATCCACTTCCCATCTGATATTTTCAGGTTCTGGCCAAACACATCATGAAGTCAGGCTTGGAGCATAGGATAGTGGGGACACTATTTGGTTGGCACTTGGAGTTCCTTTGCCTGTGCTCCACAAGATCTGGTATGAGGGAGAACTGAAATGCTCACTGCCTCTCGAAGGTTAGGCAAGTAGACACTCATGTAATGTCAGCTGTAAGCTGCCATCTGAAAGCACAGGTAAACACTCACTGTGGGGCAGCGGACAGAGACTTGGAATAAGAGACCGTGGGACAAATCCCAGCTCAGCCATGCATAAGCTATGCAATCTCAGAGAAGAGAGTTGGTGTGTAAGAGCCCAGGCTCTGAAGTCACACAAGCCTGGGTTGAATTCTGCCTCTGCTGTACACTAGCTCTGTGATTTTCAGCAGATTAATTAATCTCTTAGGGTCTCAGGTTTTATATTAGTAAAATTAGAATATTAGCAAAGACTACTATATATTATGGTGAATAGCGAAAGAGATAATACAGGAAAATTGTTAGCATGGTATCTGACACATAATAAGAACTCAGTATGTGACAGGCTGCTGCTAAGATGATTTTGATAATGTGTTACATGGTGTCACCTGCCATCACTTGTCCCAGCCGCCTGACCTGGAGAAGAGAGGCACTGATTTCCATACTGTTCACCTCATGGTTTCATTAGGACAATTACATGAAATCACTTTTACAAAGATGTAAAGTCTTTACACACCAATGATATTCCTGAGATTGTTCTAGACCAGCTCTATAAGACGAACCATAGTCAAGAAGGGGCTACAGAGGAATTTAAGATTAAAAAAAAAAACAAAACATTTTTAATCTAATAATAAATCAAATTTGTATTAGTACCTTTCATTCTGAGCTATAGTTTTATGATTCCGAATGCAGTGTGAAAATGAGAATGTCTCATTTAGAAGTAAAATATTTAAGATCAGGCCCAACAAAATTTCATAACAGGTTTTTTTTCACATTGTAAAAATCATACCTTTATACAATCATCATCAAGAATCAAGTCTACTGGAACACATCTCAACAGTTTCAGGTACTTCCCTCCAGCCACTCCAAGATACCATAAACTAAAAAGGGATAGCTATATAATACATACAAATAACCTCCAGGATAACCTCTCAACTCTGCATAACAAATTTTAAATGTCATAATCAGTAAGTGGTAAGGATTCTTTGTAAGGTAGAATTATAAGCAATTTTTATCATCTTCTTTATACTTTTCTAAATTTTCCCACTTTTCTACAATGAAAATATGTTACTTTAATAAATGTATAAAATAATAAAAGTAGTTTTTTGGGGGAAGAATTAAAATCCTAAGGAGAAAACCTGATAGAAATCCATTTACATCTACAAATTTTATTATATATATATATATATATATCTTTCCCCCCCTCCCCACCGGGTTACTGAACCTTTCATGAGATATAATGGGGAAAAAAAATCAACATTAGAGTTGTTAGACCAAACCTCTTTTCCAAGCCATTTGTAGTATGGTTGTTAAGATGGCATTCAATCAAAATAAGAGAGAAACAGCGAATTCAACAATAATCAGGAGCAAGTGGAAAATTAGCTCAGGGGGAACAGCACTGAGAAGGTTCCTTAGGGGGAAATGATGTGCAGTTGAATAAATGAATGTCTCCTGACAAGACCGGATAGAGTCACAGAGTCTCAGGGTTGGGAAGGTCCTGAAATCACATCGTTCTACACTCCAGGCCAAAGCTTGGGCCCAGTTTATATTTCCTGCCAAGACATCTTCTATCACTGGAATCACCTGAAGAACTAATAAGCAAATACAGATTTCCAGGACCTATTCCAGATGCACTGAATCAGAATCTTAGCTGTGTTGGGGTGTGGACAGAGAGTAGGTATATTTAATACAAATATTACGCTTGTATAATGTTCTCTTGGTTTGAAAAACTTTGCTTTTGCTCCCTGCCCTCCCATGCAGTTCAAACTACCTCTAACTATTAAAGGTAAAAATGAACTAATTTCACTTTCCTGCAGCTTCCTTTCCTCTACTCCATTTCTATCCTATAGGGCCACATTCAACAAGATGGCTCTTCTTCTAGAGAACAGCCTGCAGACAGCTCTGATTATTTAAATGGAAGCAAACCAGAAGGCATGCTGTTTTGCCATTATCTGAAGTAAATGGAATTGGCGAAACAGTGAATAGGAACAAACTAGTGCTGACTCACTACTCTGAATAAATGAACTTTCAAAAAACACTACAAGCTATGGTACAAAGTCAGAATTTCCCTCACAAAGCAATGTTAGGCAATGATCCAGAAGCCAGAGACCCAGAGAACAAGCAGTGTGAACTCTCTGCTGGCAGCAGATCCATCGGCATGGAGAGCTGGGGGGGTGGGGGGCTAGGGGGGTGGGGAATGGGGGTGGGGGGAGCTGCCTGGAGTTGAGGCTGCTTTGCAGTACTCCTCCCCACCAGGGGTGAGGGGGCTGCCTCAGACTGATCTGCCTGCTGCCCACTGCCCACCCTGCCCAGGCTGTTTGGTTACAGGCCGAGAGAGATGGGGAGATGACTTCACACAGAGCTGTTCTTGGCTATAACTCCCAACTTTCCTCTATAGTTTGTATTAGTACAATCACTGGATCACTTTGGTGTTGGCAGCACTTGAATGCCTGCCTTCATTCAGGACTATTTACAGAGGTATTTGGGGTGCTGGATGTGAAGATAAGGGCCATTTAGAGAAACCCGGTGCTCAAGAAGAGCGATGACTGCTTTGAACAAGCATCATTCCTGACTTTGATTTCAAACCATATTTATTTTCTAGGGCACAGAAAATAATCTCTATTTCTTTGGTAACATCTTGGGGCCAAAAAGACACTCATGGGAAGGAAAGTTTCTCTCTGGTGGTGATGATTAGAAGCCACTGGGACAGATGAAGGTGACTATTCCCGTGCATTTTCCTGTCTTTCAGAAACAGAGTTTAAGAGATGCTCGGAGAAGAAGGAGTATGACACTTTTCACTTAGGGGACACGCAGACAGAAGCAAACATCCAAGTGAGAGCTGGGAGTTGGAAGAGTGGGCTGCGAAGCAACAGTAAATGAAACAGTAAAAAAAAAACAATTGTAAACCCAGTCCTAAAATTTCCAGATGTCTGACAGTTTATAGCCTAAGCATCTGAATTTGGGAGGGAGGTTTTCAGGTTTTCCATCAATATTTACAGGCATTACAGCCAGGATCTTAGTCTAGTCTAGTAAATCATCTACTTTATTTGGCTTTCACCTTGACCTTTCTATAAAATTCTCTGGCAAATGTTGAACCTCCGGAATTGCTCTTTGAATTTCCAAGCCAGCAACCAAGCTGATAAGCCTAACAAACATGTGTATTAACATGTGAATGCCTGTAAAGGTTTTAGGAAGGCTGTATGAACAGAACCTTTTTCTTTCCTTATACCTTGTCACAATCACCAATTTTGGTAAAACTCTAATTTGAAGAGAATGAGAATTTTTAATTTGTATCACCTGTCACCACTGACAAGTTTCTTGCAGATTGACTATCTCACTTAAAAAGCTCTTTTGTGAATACTCTCTCTCATATCCCTCTTACTGCATCTCTACTCCCTGGATAGCTGTAAAGCAAATATTCAGAAAATCAAAAGACATTATTACCTCCGCTTACTCGGGATGACCCCCATCTCCTCACTGTCTCCGTCCAGCATGACTCTCCTGGCTTGCCACCATTCATCATCAGATGCATTGATGACATGGAGAATATCTCCATATTTAAAACTAAGTCCTTGACTTGGCAGCCCACTGTCCTTGCTCTTGTCATAGTCAAACATGGCTCTGGAAGAAACAACAAAAGAGAACATTGTTAGGAGTCTCTGGCAGCATAGAGTAGGAATCATGGTATCAAACATTCACTCTGCCCTGAGAGCTCATCATCTATCTACTTGACACCAATTTCCTGGATTGACTCCCTGGCTCCCAGGCCACATGCCTACTTTGGTCACAAATCAAGGTTGGCTTTTGCTTCTCCTTGATGGTGCAATTACAGCCTATAGCTCCCAAAGCTGTAACTGAGAAGTTAGGATTTAACAAATGATTATGACAACTGAATCAATATATAGATATTCTTTTTTACTTTCTGGTATATTAAGTAGACAGAAGGAAAGACCTGAAGTCTCTGAACTATAATCCAGTTGCCTTGATCTCTCATAAGATTGTAGAAGCCTTTATCTTGTGCCCTTGTGACTGTAAAAAGTTGGTGCTCCTTTTCTGTTGTTTTACTTTAGAAACTTGTAATCACAAGGGCAACCTCTCTAATACTAATGGAAGAACTTGAATATGCTCAAAACTAACCACGAACTTGGTTCCAGCACAGTTTCACACCTTTACATTTGTAAATTGTTTCTACAAACCATGAACTTGGTTCCAGAACAATTTCACTCCTTTACATTTGTAAATTGTTTCTACTTATACTTGCTATTGAAACGATAATAACCCCATTTCCCCACCTTTCTATTTATAGTTGCTATTAAAATGGTAACGACTTCATCTCCCCTTGTTATAATTCATAAAAACCTTGAACTCCTTAGACTCCAGGAGACAGATTTTTGGGCTGATAAGCCATCTGATCTGCTTCACACCTAGCAATAGACTCTTTTTCTCTTTGAAACCCAGCGTCTCAGGAATTAGTCATTTGAGTGCATTGGGCAGAGATGCGCCTTTGTCTGATATCAAAACTGGGATACTGAATCTTTTCTTGGAGGCCATCACTTGTTACAGTGTTGAGGTGGGTGATACTAAAGGTAGTTTGTACCTACTTGAGATTTTTTCCTTTCTATTGCAATCTGATTTTAAAAAAATCACTAAAAAAAAGGGAATTGAAGAGAACAGGGGCATCATTCTGAATAAAGCATTTTGTACTATGAATGAATCCTCTCAGATGTACTGATTTATAGATCTCTTTCCCTTATAATAGAGAAAAATGGTGAAAACACAAATGTCCATCCATGGAGGATTGTGATGCATCCATTCAATGGAATGTGGAGAGTCACTGAAATCTTATGGTTGCAGAGGTTAATATGATAACAAGAACACAGGCTTAAAATGTAATAAATGAAAAAAATATGTCTATGTCATGTGTGTGTCTAGAAAGATCAAGATTGTTACAACAACAATACAGATCTCCTGTTTGCTTCCACAGAATGCTGAGCCTCCCTCTTTGTTGCACTTACTATTATAATTCTTGCTTTCTGTATCATATTTCCTCCACTAAAGAGCATTTGCTGATGCTTTATTAGGCTAAAGTACTACTGATGAGGAAGGGAGAGGGTTGGAAGTAGAATTAAAGTGATGAGTAAGACCTTAATAAGTAACATTGCCTCAAGGAGATGACAATTTGCCTCGAATCCTATACTGTCCACCACTCTTAAAAACCACTGCTGCACACATACAGCATATGATTTATGCAACATATGAGTTATATGCTGTATGTATGCAGTGGTGGCTTTTTGAGAAGCAGATTTTGCCACCTCCCTGTTTATTTCTTTTTGATTCCATTCCATGAATTTTCTTGGAATGTATGCATGGAAACTAGCTGTATCTGGGGAACAGATTTTTCTAAAATCACTGAAGACCCAGTATGGTTCTTTTCTTTTCTTTCTTCTTTTTTCCCCATGAAAGAAATGTCACATTTGCTGTCATGGCAACCAGGAACTGCTGAAGGCAGCATCAAGGGCCCTGGAATACTGCAGGAAAAGTTAAATTGTTTGCAACACAAAGATGGAATTTGGAGGCTAGTTTCACAGTCTGAGTTCTGAGAACGAATCATTTCTCCCTCCATCATCTTCATGTTTCTACCAAACGCTTCGACAAAGCCCCAACCAGGAAGAGGGGGTGGGGAGGTTAGAACACAGGGTCATAGAGGTCACTCCTTTCGCTGCCACTACTCTGGCTGTTTGCTGTCCTATAAATTAACATTCCTGATTCACAGGTGCCTTAATTTCCTCATATATATCATGGTGGTGGTGGTGGTGGTGGTGGTGGTGGTGGTGGTGGTGGTGATGATGATGATGATGATGATGATGATGATGATGATGATGATGATGATGATGATGATGATGATGATGATGATGATGATATGTTTTCATAGGGATAAAAACTTACACAAGGTACCTGGCACCCAGTGACATTCTGTAAGTATGAACTAGTTGTTGTTGTTATTGTTATCTCTTCTTTCCTTCTTTTTATACTCATAAAAATCCTTTCTATAGATTTCAGTCTATGTGAAAAAGAGTTAACATGGTTGGCCTGAGACTTCCAAGTCTGGCCTACCTGCAAGGCTGGACTTTGACTGACATCTGGGAACTTGGATTTCAGGGGGCTTCCACCATTCCCTAAGAATGGCCCACTGTGCCTAAGCTGTTTTCACTAAAAGTATGGTCTGTTCTGAACACTCGCTCCCTTCTAAGAGTCAGGAATTTTGGTATATGGTAGGCAGTGGGTCCCGATGTGACTAGCCCCTAATACATTTGTTAGGCACTGAGTCTCTAATGAGATTCTCCAAAAGACAACAGGGAATATATACCTGTTGTCTCAATTATTTGCAGGAGGAATTAAGCACATCCTGTGTGACTACTGCAAGAGGACTCTTAGAAGCTTGTGCTTAGTTTCATCTGGACTGTGCCCCTTTTTCCTTTGCTAATTTTGCTTTGTATCCTTTTGTCATAATAAATCACATAGCTGTGAGTATGATTATATGCTGAGTCCTGTGAGTCCACCTAGTGAATCATCAAACTTGTAGGTGGTCTTTTGCATCCCTGACGCACTCTATAGATTGCAAAGCATTTCCACATACACTATCTAATTTGAGACTCAATCCATACCTACGAGGAAGGTACAATAGATCTAGTACTATCCCCTTTTTAGAGATGAGGGGCATATTTAATGAGCCCACTGACTAAACTAAGAGTACACAGCTTACAGATAACCAGGGTTGGAGGTTGGGTCTCCTCATCTCAAATCTTAATTCAGTGCACTTTACCTTACCCTCCACTCAATCTGGGAGGTGGTGGTGGTGATGAGGTTAGTAGGGATGATAACTATACTGGTTACCATTACTTTGCTCTTACAAGATGGCTTGGGACTTTGTATTCATTGTCTTATTCAACCTCATGACAACCCTAAAGGTAAACATTAGTATTCTCCATTTTATAGATGAGGGAAGGTGGCTCAGGAAGTAAAGTGGCATGTCCCAGGTCATACATACACTAGTACTGGAGACTGACTATAGAACCAGGTCAGTCTGATTTCAAAATCCATGTTCCTGGCTATTTCATTACATGGTTCCATTTAACAATATGTCATCTTTTTGGTATGCTTACAACCTAGCAGTACCAAGCACCTTTCACCTCCCTACAGGGCTGGCCACCTCTTCTTCTTCTCCAAAGCTCTGAAATGTTTTTACTATTCAGTTCTTGACCCAGTATTTGTTATCCTAAAAGTCCTTGAACCTCTGGCTTGGCTCCAGGATTTTTTATATGTTAAGTGTTGGGACAGTCATGGATAGATAGGTCATCAGGAAACTGGCAGATGGTGGTTAAGAAGGCAGGCTCTAGGGTCAAATTTTCAACTGTGTGGCCTTGAGCAAATTATTCAACCTCTTTGGGCCTCAACTTTCCTTAAATATAAAATTGGGGTAAAAATAATAGCAGCTATCTCTAAGAGTTGTGGTGAGGATCATATTAAGTAATACATGTAAAGTATTGCAACATCAACTTGGCTCTAATCATTGCTCAACAAATATTAGCTATTATTACTTTAATGGTTAATCTGAAAATTGTACTAGGCTTTTCTTCAGGGGATCTGGGTCTCAACTCAGTCACTCAGTTGCTGACTTCTGGACTATGGGTATAGACATCTAAAACACCTCTAGATCCTCAAGACCCAGTAAGTGCCTGGCACAAAGTAGACACTCAACACACATCTGTGGAATAAAGTGAAATGAGAATAAATTGGAATAACCTTGGAAAACCTTTCTCTCTTAAGCCTCAGTGTTCCCACTGTAATAAGTGTTGGGGGAGGGGGCGGGTACAGACTGTTCCCTGATGTCTGCTCCAGGTCAGACATTCATTACATTGTGCTGTATTCCATTTTCAAGACTCCTTAAGGGGAAGTTTCCCAAGCTAACCCTCACCAACAGGTGTCCTCATCAAGGAGCTCAGCAATGAGCTCTTTCCATGAGCTCTATTTATCTTAGACAATCTGCTCCTCTAGGATTACACTGATTCATATTCTTCAGGTCCCTTAAAACTAAGCAATTCACACATTTCAGCAGCTCTTGGCTCCTTTGGATATTAATGGACCCTCATGTTTGGGAAAAATGCTGCAGTGCCCCATCACCTAATTTAAAAAGTGATAAGCTGTTTCTAATTTGTTTTATGTGCTAATTCATCACAGCAGCTTTTATAAAATGCCATTAAGAGTCACACTCTCCACCCAGGGTACTTTAGCAAGCCCATTAGACAAGTGGAATTAGACATGAATAATGCAAAATCACTCCTATCCCTATTGCATTTCCTGTATTTCAGCTTGTGGTGGCCCCTTGTCAACTGGGGAAGTCCAGTAAGGAAAGAGGGAAAGAGCCACTCATCCCCCACGCTATGCAACATGATTCTGAGATACCTTTTTAGGTGTCCAGCATTGTGCTAAACACTTTATATACAATGTCTCGGTTTATTGGGGAAGCAAGATAGCATAAAGTTTATATGTCAGGTTTTGGGGAGAAAGGAGACCTAGGTTTAACTTCCAACTCTGCCATTCCTACCTGTCAACTCTGGGCATGTTACTTAACCTCACTGAGTCCATTCCCTCATTTATGAAATGCAGATAATGATGGTATTTACTCAAAAGGTTGTTGTGGAGATAAAATGGGATGATGCATGTAAAATGCCCAACACAGAAGAAATTCTACTTTTTTCTTATTTCTTATAACAATCCTGCCATGTAACTGTTTTGGTTTCATAAAGGAAATGAGACTCAAAGAGCTGAAACGAGAAAAGCTAGTAAGTGACAGAATTCAGCTCAGGATGTCTGATAAGGAGCAGTATTGAGATTTTATCCCCAAGAATTTCATGAATTCATGATCACACAGAAGACACCACAGGCTAGACTACAGGAATGAAGCATGAGTAGTTTATTGAGCACACATTTTTTTCATTCAGTTCTTATAACTTTCCTGCAATGCCTACAGTAGCCCTATATCATAAATGAGGAAATTGAGAATTGGATAATTTAAGTAATATGTCCAGGATCACACCAAATATCAAGCAGTGGGGAAGGACTCAATTCAAAGCTTGAATGCCTCTTAGGCCTGTGAATTTCTTGCTATACCAAGCAGTGTACTATTTTCACAAGCTTGGTTTCCACAAGCCAGTTCCCTCTAACCAAAGAAACTCATATCCTCTACATGGGCTTAGATTGTAGTCATATTTAATGATCACGGACCATAAGAGTACTGGTACTTTCTGTGTTGCTCAGAGGATTTGGGTCTGGTTGCACCACTTTTTGGCTGGTAAAACAGAGAGGGGCAAAGGTAGAGAGAGCTTCAAGGACAGTATCACTAGGAATAAGGAAAACTACCTGACATGTCTTGTGGTCCCAGAGGATGTGGCAGGCTTCATAGTGTATCCCCCCAAATTCCCATACCTTGATCTCTAGAGCCTGTGAATATGTTGTCTTATACAACAAAAGGGGCTTGCAGACATGATTAAGATTAAGGATGTTGATATTGGGAAATTTTCCCCTATATCTGGCCCAATCTAATTACTCATTTCCTTAGAAATGGACAAGAAAGGCAGAAAAGTGGGTCAAAGAGACGTCCGTGGAGAAGACATCTCTGCCTTGAAGATGGAGGAAAGTAATTTGTTACAGTAACAGCAGAAAACAAGTACAGAGGATGGAAGCAGCACGAGTTAATACAGGACAGAGAGAGGGAAAGGACATCAGTCTGATGATCCTGTCAAAGATATCTTTGTATTAAAAAAAAAACCCTTCTAACAACAACAACCTACTGAATGCTTGTTATTAGCTAGGCCATGTGCAAAGTGCCTTCCCTTTACATACCTGCCTCTTATTGAATCCCTGCAAATATTTTGAGATACAGATGTGATTATTTCTACTTTATGGATAAGGAACTTAAGGTTTTAATTTCTTCTACTTACACTTCATCTAATTCTCACAAAAACCCTCTGAGGTAAATATTACTGTCCTTTTCAGACGAGGAAGTTGAGCAAAAAGAAGCACCATTTCCCTTCTTTGAAGCTGCGAGGCACTAAGCCTGCCCCTCTCTGGGGAAGTCCATAACTGCCTGTCTTCAGTGGGAATGCATCTCACCTCCTCTATTGGACTGGAAGCTCCTGAAGTTTGGGAGTCCTGAGGTCTAGCCTCAGCAGAAAGTCTTTGCAGATGCATTTATGAATGAATGAATGAACCAGCAAAGTATTTCCTCTGTGTTTTGAATTTGTTTAGGCTGGAGAAGACTTTGTTTCCATGATAACTTTAAGGCCCAAGAAGCAGAGTGCTTCAACTCAGTTTCTTTCTTCTCTTAAAGTTGTGGCCTTCTGCTTGATTAGAAGAGATCTGGTTCTCTCTCATCTTTATATGCAACACCAGAAAGAACAAAAGCAGCAGAAGATAAAGTCTACTCTGTCCTCCATCCCACCATACTTGGCTTGGAAGGATATGTTTGTATTCTTATTGTTAAGGTAAGTGGTTGTAGGAAGTGCAAAAAAAAAAAAAAAATGCAATGGATTGGAGGGGCACCACATTCGAGTTACTCCACCTCTTTTTAGATCAGTATCCTAGTAATCAGTGCAGCAATGTCAGCCTTAGTTTATCTATAAAATGGGATTAAGCACCCCTACACAGCATATTTGCAGATTTAATGAGATGACATGGGAAAAGTTATTTAGCACAGTAACTGGCAACCAATATAGGTTCTTTATTTCACCCTATTCCACTCTAGACATGAGTGAAGGGTTATTTCTACAAGTACTGGAAAGGGTATATAATACGGTTTCTTTTAAATGTGACAAAAGAATTATATACATAGTAAACGTTCTCAAAACATCCTCCTGCCAGGGTAATATGGGAAAGGGTGCTTAACTGCAAATAGAGGATCAAAATTTTAGTTGCTTTTATTTTAAAAATCAGAATTTCCCATTAGTTCTCTTTTTAAAAGCATTTATCCCCCTACTCATGTATTTAATAAACAGGCATATGAGTACAAAGAAGGAGGTCTGGAAGTGGAAAGAACCCTGAATGGAGTTAGGAGAGCAGGAGTCTAATTCTGGCTTCAACACAACCTCACTGTGCGACTGTAAGTTACCTTACCTTGTTTGACTTCAGCTTCTGCATAACTAACAGGTCAGTAAAAAAAAGTCCTTTAAGATGTATTTCAGCTCTCATGCTTTATGCCTTTGGCTGGCGAGACACTTTAAATGGGAAAATGAGGTAACTTTCCATGCGGCTGATATTAATATGTGTCTCATAGGGTTGTGTGGATGTTAAGTGAGAATCACTTGGCTCTGTGTCATCTCCTCCATCAGTCCCCTGAATACCTTCTTTCCCTTTCCCTACGCCCTTGCTGGGAGTTAAGTGCCTCTCCTGTTGACTCCTATATCACATTGTATTGTGATTTTTAACCTTTGTACCTACTGGTTTGTGTAAGCATTGGGGTGGGTAGTGAGTGGGGGAAGCTTCATAATCATCCTGCCCCCAGGGCTGTGTCCAGCACGGGTTTTCCCGTCTTTCTTAGGAAGTGATGAACATGCATGTGACATTCTCATAGCCCAAGCAGATCATACCAGTCCCAGGAAAGAGGGAACATGCAGCTCTGTGCAGATTACTGCTCACATCTTGAGGAACCATAACATACACAGTTTTGTGGATGAGTCATCATGTACAGAATGACTGAAGTCTAGCATGGCCAGTGTCTTGCCATACATTTCAACAATGAATTGTCCTCAGTGAAAAGGGTGGCTCAAACCACCAGCAAACCAGTCAGAGAGGTTGGGAACATATTAGTCTCTGTCAGTCCCTCCTACGAGGTCACTGACCAAGATGCCATTGTTTATTGAATGACAACTGAATACACAGTAGGCCTTACAATGTGCCAGGCACTGTGCTAGGTATTTTATAAAAATATTATCTGCAATTAAAAAGATACCCCCTAAAATGTGGGTATTACTCCCATTTTATAGAAGGGTACATTCACTACACTACATGGGTTGTCATTTAATCATTAATAACTTTATAAGGCAGACACTATACTCTAAAGACACTCTTCTCACCACACCAGACTGTTTCTCTCTCTGTTGAGAGAAAGAGGGGTTGGGGAAATGTCAATCTCCACTGATTCAAGGAATCAGGAAGTCATGTCTGTTCTAGAGATGGAACTAATTGGGCACCAACCAGAGGTCCTCGTAGGCTGGGCCTCCCTGCAGCTGTGACATTTTGATTATAATCAGGAAAGAAGCATCACTCCCAGGAGCAACCACTCTCTCTCTTTCCATTTCTCCAGAATCTCCAGTGCTCCTTATTCGCTGAAGGGCACAGTGTGAGCAAATTTCACACGTCCAGAGGCCTGCGTGTTGATTATTTCAGACAACTCTCATCATAATCTTGAGGCACTGGCCCACTACAGCGCATTCTCTCTTAGGCTGTGCTAGCAATCTGTCAGATTGGCTTCCACTCCAGTGCGGACTGACAGGTCCCCCTTCCCAGGGAAGCAGAGGCAAATCTGAAGCTGCCCAAAGGCAGGGTTTGCTGGACCATGGCAAATGATACTCTGGGTTTCAGCGTTGGGTGAGGCTGTAAAGAGTAATCATCTTAAAATCATTGCCTTTTTCTCCCAATCCATCACATGGCTACTCAGAAAATGAAATATGGGAAAGAGGAACATGGATGAGATGAACAGCTCAGGTTTTAGGACAGTTCCAAAAGTGTTTATGTCTTTGCCTTCTGTATCAGGCAATCATATCTCATTAATTGAGATATTTCAGAGCAGCTGACACAGCCCCTTCGGCAGCCTGTTATTTCTAATCTGAGCTAAAAATACAGAGCAAGCTTTGGGTCACCATAAACAGTTTTACTGCCACTTATTAGTAAACTTGCAGTGGAGAAAAAAAATCCCAATATATAATCTTATTTCTGGTGCACAATTATCATTTCAACATTTCAATTTATCTATGGAAAACACATGCAAAGATCAACACTGGATAGTCCTAGGTTCAAATAATGACTTCATCATTTAAGCAACCATGTGATTTTCAGCAAATTACTTCATATTATTTCTCTGTACCTTGGTTTCTGAATGTGCAAAAACCCTAACAGGGTTCTTATAAAAATTACTTATGTAAGAGCTATTAGAACCCAGCAGCACTCAATATTTGTTGAGTCTGAAATCCAAATTGCTTCCCTGTAAATCCCATCTGGTCTCGTCGTTGCTTGCTGGAGCCACAAATAAGTGAGCCCATTTCCTCTTTCCAAAAACACTTTATTTTAGGTGTTTACTGCCTTATAGATAATTATCAGCTACCATAGTGACTGGTTTAGAGCAGGTGCTGGACAAATTCATTTTTCTCATGAGTATATGAAAAATGGGAAGATAACCAAATAACATATCATGACAAGACATCATGGTACCCTATGATGACTCAGTATTATCACAGAGTGGTTTATCAGTGCCCTAAGGAAATTCATAGAACACAAAACCAGAATGTTAGAAATCACTTTGGCTTCTCCCAATACTGAGCTTGTTTTATTCCCTTCTTCAGAAAACTGGGTAGGGAGTGAAGGGCTGGGTTGTGGCAGGACAAGAGCTGGAATTAGGAAACATTCACCTCAAATTCTCAATACATTCATAAAGCTTCTGTATCACCTACTGAATGAAAGTAGGTGGAGAAGACAGAGGATGATTTATTACTAATCTTGATAAAAACATTGAGTTCAGAATGCAATCCAACTTCCATCCATGGAAATAAGGTGATATTCATGTAATTATTAAATATGAGATTATTTATGGAGTATGTACTATGTGCCTGGCAGTGTAGAGTCTGCTGAGGACTCAGCAGTGGACAAGAGCCTTGCTCCTTGCTGTCATGAAATGAAATATGTGGTTGGGAATATAGGTAAGGAGGTATAGTCATTCAGTCGTTCACTCAACAAATACTTATGTAACCTGTATTATGTATCAATTATGATTCTAGAAGCTTGGGATCTATCAATGAATGAAAACAGACAAAAATTTCTGCCTTCATGAAGCTTATATTCTAGTGAGAAAAGATATAGGAAAAAATAAATATAAAAAATAGGAGTTGATATTTACTACGGAAAAGGTTAAAAATAGAGCAGTGTAAGGAGGATAAAGATTCTGGGATGGGTTAGGGCTGTAGTGATAGTGAAGGCTGCTTTTTTTTTTCATTTTTTGTTAGTTTTTAAGGTTGCATTTTTTTCTTTTTTTCACATGGGCAGGCACCAGGAATCGAACCCGGGTCCTCTGGCATGGCAGGCGAGCATTCTTGCCGCTGAGCCACCGTGGCCCGCCCTTAAGGCTGCATTTTTCAATAGGGTGGTCAAGGTAGGATTCATGGCTCAAGAGATATTTGAAGCAAAGTTTGAAAGAGGTCAGGGAGTTAGCCATACAGATACCTGCGGAAAGAGTGTTCCAAGAAGAGGGAATGGCCAATGCCAACGTTCTAAATATAGTGACAATTGGTGTGAGAGGCACCACAGGAGGGATTAGCATAGGGTGCTATGGGGTCTCTGAAGGGGACCATCAAACCCTGTCAGGTGCTCAGTAAGGAGCTGATGAATAAAGGAGTGAGTCTTCCAGATTGAGCAGCAGAAAGGTGGCCAGCACACGAGCCCACCTCCCTCTCCTTTCAGGCATTCTCCTAATGGGAACCCCCTTTAAAATAATCATCATCTCACTTTCTTGAGGGGCTCAGCTTCCTTCCCTCAGCCTTTTCCCCTTTCCATCTCCCCTTGGAAGTACCTGAGAGCTGGGCCACCAAACATCTTCCCCCTCTTCTCTCAGACAGTCTTCCACAACTTATACAGTACAGATAAAAATTTTTGGCCAATAATTGTTTTTAATGAAACATTGACTGGATATAAATAACTAACATAAGTAAAACCATTCTGAACATTTCTATCCATTCTCTGAAACTCACTATTTTCTCTGGGAACCCTCTGAGCCTATCCAGAGGGGACTATCCCTTCCTTTCTCCATGCCATATTTTTACTTTATACATGGTCTTCTTACACTCAGCGAACTCTGTTTTAGTTGATTTGCCTATACGTCTCTCTTCCCTTATAGATTCCTTGGCTCCATGAGGTTTAAGATAGCGACTTATTCATTTCTGTATTCTCACGTTCAATATAGTATATGACATGGAGGAGGAGGCACTCACAAAATGAGACTAAATTGAGCTGAGCTGAATTCATAACTCAAGTTGTGTGACCTTGGGTCTCTCACTGTTTCCTTATCTTGAAAATGGGATTAAAAATATTGTTTTTCATCAATTTTAAGATGCATTTTTTTTTCATTTTCATATCCTTGAAATTAGAATATATGTACAACTGATAGCATCTTACAATCTAAAACAGTCAGCACTTTTCCCTGTTTTGGGTGACACAGTGTATCTTACAATCAGTGACAACTTGGATTCAATCAAACACAGTGGGAACCATCTCATCGACTGCTGGGAGGATTAAGAAGGTCTGGGTAAAAAGTACTCAGATCAGTACCTGGCACAGAGTAAACTATACATATATATATATATTTGCTGCTGTATATTGTGAATCACTTAGGGCTACTCCCTTTTTCTCTTTTTTCTTTGCACTTTTTTTTTTAAAACCCCTGTAGAACTCTCTGCTCAGTGACTATTTAAAAAGTGCTGACAGGATGACTACTGTGCTTCAGCCTGACTTCTGCTCAGGGAAGCTTCTGTTCAGCAGTTCTGATTAATTGAATGAAATCCCTGTAGAAAACATTCCTCATTTTTCCCAGCAGTTTAGGGAAAGAAAAAGGAATCAAAGATATCCAGAATTGTGGTGTGTACAGTTTATATGCATATTATTAGCATTTTAGTCTAATAGCACAATTTTTTAGTTTTAGTGCTCAAGTTTTCAAGCTGGGGCATTTCCCACATATTGAGCATTAAGTCATCCAACCACCAGTTGTATTTATTTATTTACTTATTATTTAATTAATTATTGAGCATCTACTACACACCACCTAATAGGATAATGGAAAATGTTTGCCAATCCTGGGGGCACTTCCAACTCTATCATTTATTTGCTTTATAACTATGGGTAAGGTTATTAAAATTCCATTTCCTCTGCTGTAAATTCCTGCCTAACAGAGTTGTTGTTGGGATTAAACAGGGTAACATATGAAGCAGGGTATCTGGCATATAGATACATGGAAAACTGTAAGAAGGAAATATACTGGCATAGGCAACTACATTCTAAGTTGACTTTTATGGGATCTGGGAATGATTTAGCCTCATTTGCATTTATATTAATATCAGTCCATGTATTTAACATTAATTCAGACCTTACTAAATGCCATGCCTCGGGCTAATGGTTTTACTGGCAGTAAATTCTAGGGAAGCTCAGAGTTGAGAATGTTTTGTGTGAGCTGGAGTGACTGGGCAATGGGCCTTGTTCTCTCCAGTGTTTCGTAAAGTTCACTTGGCTAAACATCAGTCAGTCTTGTGGGACAACTTTAAAACAGCAATGTACTCCAACTTTTAGGTACCTGAGATTACACATTTATTCTTTCAACCATATTCAATGAATATCCATTTTGTGCCAGGTCTTTTATTGGGCATTTGGGATATAGTGATGAAAAAGGAAGAAAAAGCCCCTGCCCTCATGGAGTTTAGAGGGAGGACAGATGTAGAAGGAATAACTGCCAGCATGACATACCTTAAGAAGCTGGTGAGCAAATAATCCACGAGAGTATACAGTGGAGAGAGAGGGAATCCACTGGGGAGAATGGGTCAGGAAGGCTTCCAGGAGGAGGTGATGTCTGTTCTAAAACCCAAATGATGAGTAAGTGTATGCAAAGGGAATAGCACATTCAGAGGCTCTGAAGTGGGGAATGGCATGCAGTGGACCTGAGGGAAGACCAATGTTTTATACAGCCCAAGATGAGATCACGTCACAGATAGTTCTGTGGGTCCTGTGAAGAATATCTTCCCCCACCTCAGAGCCATAAGCAGCCATAGGAAGATTTTAAACAGAAAAGTAAGATGATTAAGTTTACTTTGAAAACAAATCTTGGCTGCAGAGTGGAGAATGGATTGGTGAAGAGCAAGACTGTATGCTGAGATCCCAGGTAGTGAGCTATGGTAGTAGTTTGAATGGTTTACCAAGATAGTAGCAATAGGATGGACAGAGGTCCTAGGTATTTACTCTGGGCACTATCTGTCTGCCTCTCTCTCTCATGCCATAATCTAAGTGCAATGTTTTTTCACTTTTATTGCTAGAACAATAAAAGAAAGCTTTCACCATCAGAACAATAAAACCTCTGATTGAAGACAGGGAGGGAAATCATAGCTTCTGGCTTCTCTTCCATCCCAACTCCACAGCAGCACTAAGGACCCTCAGAAGAACCCTATGAGAACTTAAAAGAAAATTCTGGAACTGCTTCTGTCTTTTGAAACTTCCCATCACCTTTGAATTTAGCAGGGATATTTAATGCAAGCTGTAAAGAAATATTAATCCTCTAGGCTTTGCAACATGACAATATGTTTGGCCATTGTGCTTCTTGTCTTGGAGGTGAGAAATGACAGATAAACGAAACCTGCAAACAGGCTTATGTTGCTTGAACATGTTTCATCCTTGAGTTTTAGGCCTAACAGCAACTGGCAGTGGAATAATTATGACAGATGCTTAATTCCCATAAAACTTACCAAAAAAAAAAAAAAAGGTAGGCATTGGTTTTTGAAGAAATGCCTTATAGACTGCTAATTTGGGGTGGAGAAGGGAGGGCTTCCTATTTTACAGGTGGGTGAGCATCGTAACAGAATCAACTCATGAAGTTAATCAAGGTGGACTGTTTGGCAACAATGAGGCTCATTGCCTAGAACAGATTTAGATCAATTCTGGCAGGAAAGAATATCCACACAGGGCCTTTTGCAATTTCATTTAGCCAGCTAGAGAAGACGGAGTTACTGACACCAAGCTGGGGAGGACATGCAATCTATAACACAGGTTGAGAAATATGTATTTGAGTGAAGTAATTTGCTTGATAATCCACAGAGACTTGGAATTTTTAAATTCTTGTTCGAGTCATATAGCTCATGATGTCTCCGAATTGGCTCTAGTGGAAGCTGCTTACTTAGTCCAAAGTCTCCCATTGGGGTTTATGATATTTCTTTGCTCATCTCTCTTTCTCTATATTTCTCTTCCTCTCTATCATCTCTATATCTCAATTTTAGTTGCTTTCAGAGGCTGTTATATTTAATAAATCTTTTGGTAGTTTTAAGTAATTTCCACTAATGTTGTGAGGAAACTGTCAGGAATTTATTTATTTTTGTTTTTTATAATGTTGCCTTCTCTCAGTCTTTTTTTCAACAGATGATATGAAAGTAACTGTTACGTATTTTTTTAGGCAAAAAATGCTTTAGTCTACCTATTAGCTGATAAAACGAGATTCAACAGAAGGAGGATATGAGGAAGGAAACTGACAGTTTTGTGTGCCTACCATAGGGTAGTCTTTAGAATAGATATTTTATATATGCTGTCACTGAATAACAAGAGCAATGCAAACTTGTTTTTATTCCTCCATTTTATAAATAAGGAAAAAAAAAAGAACTGTGGTAGTTTGAAACTGTTTGCACTGCAAGAAAGCGTGTTCTTAACATTAATCTACACTTACAAGTGCACCTGTTGTAAGCAGGATCTTTTGATGAGGCTACTTCAGTTAAGATGTGACCCACCGCATTAAGGACGGGTCTCAATCCTCTTACTGGAGTCCTTTACAAATAGAATGAATTCAGAGAGAGAAACAGAAAGCCACAGAACAAGAAGCCAAGATTGACAAAACCAAGAAGAGAAGGGAGAAGTCAGCAGATGTAGCCATGTGCCTTGCCAAGTGATGGAGGAATCCAGTATTGCCAGCAGCCGGTCTTCAGAAAGAAAACCCCAAAACTGTAAGCTTGTAAGTTAATAGATTTCCATAGGCAAAGCCAATGCATTTCTGGGTATCTGCTTTGAGCAGCCTAGCAAACTAAAACAGAAACTTTGACAAACATTAAGAACCTCATCATGGTCACCTAGCAGGTAAGTGGCAGAACTAGAAATTAAATCCAGATCTGTTTGTCCCTCATGTCTGGACTGCTTACTGTATCTCTGCCTCTGCCGTCTTTTCTCTCAGAGAGCAGGATCACACCCTTAATTCTCAGGAGATGACTGATTAATTTAAGCTCCCACTTTCATTCAACATCCATTTGTTTGGCATACATGAATTAAATACCTACTACAAGCAAAAAAGGGTGCTAGATGCTGTGTGTGTGTGTGTATGCACATGTGTGTAAAACCTGGCCCCTTCTGTCAAGGAGATTCCTGTCTAGTGTTGGAGACAGTCACATGCACAATTAATAATAGGACGAGGTATGATGTGAGGGTCGTGTAAGAGATGATGAACAACGTGTAACTGAACCAATTGAAGAAAAAGTAACATTAGTTCCAATTATGAGTAACAGGAGATGGCTTCGTGGAAGAGGTGACATTTGTGACAAGCCTTGAGGAAAGCACATGATTTCTCCAAATAAAAATGAAAATAAAGAGCATTCGAAGCTGAGGAAACAGAATGAAGAAAAGCCTCAAATCACAAAAGTATGTTCTGGGTTTAGGGAATTATATATTGCTCAGAACCCCTGGAGATTAGTGAGCTTGTTTGGATAGTGGTGGGAGATGAGACTGGAGAAGTAGATAGAGGTCAGTTTATGGGAGAATTTGAAAGTCCTGATGAGATGTTAAGGCATCACTTTGCATGTAAAGAGAACCTTACTTTATAATCTCACGATTCATGCTGCGTGTGTGGACAGACTTGTAGTCAACAGAAGCCATTCAGTCCTTTATGCACGGGGTTCCATGAATGCACTTTGTTTTGGATAAACTGAATGAGTGGAGAAATCAAATAGGTGGTAGGAAATGAGAATTACACTTACACAGCCAGGTCAGGGCTAGAGACAGATTTAAGTTATAGTTTAGAGTTGATCACTGAAGTTCTGCTTGTCAATCTCTCCTTCTCTCTGAAATTAACAGAACTCCACATTTTAGCAAGGTACATTGCCACATAGCTAAATGACTGCACTTCTCATACTTCCTTGCATTTGGCTATGTTCATGAAACTAAGATCTGACATATGAAATATAAACAGAAGTAGCATATGGTACTTCCGGGAGGTATCCTTAAAATGAAGAGGTCACATTCATGCTTTACCCTTCCAATGCATATGTGATGCGTGGTGCCCCAGCAGCCACAATGGACATCAAGGGCAAGAACCACACCCTAGGAATGGCAGATCGATTTTCTGAGAGGAGTCTGAGTCCTTGACAAATCTGTGGGGCTGCCATACTAGCCCTGGGCTAGCCCTACTATACTGCCAGGCTTCTTTTATATGAGAGTAAAGGCAACTTCTTGTTTAAGAATTTTGGATTTTGCTATTACTTGTAGTCAAATTTAATCTTTACTGATATTACAATGAGATTAGAAAAAAATTGCCAAGTGAGGGTATGAATGGGGTGGGGGGAGAAGGTTAGGGGGCTGGGGACTTAATCCTTGGGGAGCATCTACATTTGGAGAAAAAGTCCAAGAACATGGAGGGTTAAGAGTCAAATCCAGATTAAAGGTGGAAAATTTAAACAAATATGTGTGTGTGTGTGGTGTGTGCATGCATGAGCATGGAGGCGTGCATGTTGAGGGGGTTGGAAATTCAACACAGTCTCCATTTTTCTTTCCATTTTTTTCATTGGAGTAAAATGTCTATTTTAAGAAATGAAAAACAAAGAGCTAATTACTGAGCCACTTCAGGCTACTTTCAAAACAGAAAGAGAAAGCACTGGGTTACAATGCTCAATTTCGACTCCTAACTTTCTAGTCAATTAATTCACTCCATCTGGTGTGGAATGATCAGGGTTTCCTTCCACATGGAAAGGAATGTCAGGAGTGAGGAAAGCTGTTCATCCCCAAATAAAAGAATCTTTGATTATAGCTATGCCTAAGAACAAATCCTCCTTAAATCATTGATTTACCCTGCATTTGTCACTGTAATTGAATGCCGATTCTCTGTTCTAGCAGTGGTCACCTGAAGTCCAAAACCTGCCCATCAGTGATCCAGAGGTGTTGGTGATGAAGGACTTGGCTGCTCTCTATTCTCCACTGCTCCACACCTGCGGGCTGGGCTTCCCACGGGCAGGCGGAGCTGTGAAGATCAGCAGGTAAAGAGTAATTCTGATTTTTCTCAAAAGATTTTGAACGCTGTTATTTGCACTGTAGCTTAGTGATCAGGGTTTCCTAGAAGTTCAGATCTGTAAAATTCACTGGTAAGAATATTAGATGGTGCTGAAAATTTTTGACAAGGCACTTTCACTTGTCTTGTTTAATCCTCATGGTAGCCCCATGGAATTAGCAATTTTATTTCCTTTGATGTACATGGAGACCCAGAGAAGATGAGAGTAATATTAACAGCTATCATTAACTGAATTATACTAAGCAGCAGGCAGAATGCTAGGAATGTAACAACTTTTAAAATAACATTCCCAACAATCCTGTAAGGTTCAACTTATTATTTCCACTCCCTAGATAATAAAACTGAGACTCAAAGAGTTGAAGTCACCTAAAGGTCACACAGCTTGTAACTGCTGAAACAAAATTCAAACTAAGGTCTCCTTAGCTCCAAATGCTTGGCTCTTCTCCTCTGCAATACGTTGAACATGTCACTAAGGGAGCATTTGTGGTTTAGGGCACTGAGGTTCACCCCCTTGTAACATTTTCTTCACATAAATGTGTATAACTGACCCTAGGATGCCCAGACAGCTATCATTGACCCCCATCCCCCTTGGGGAATTGTTTGACACTGAAGATATTCATACAGATATTCAGTTTATTGAGATCCTGGAAAGAAGCCTGAGCTCCAATTACTGTGCTGTTATTGGTGATCACTATTATTAAAGGTTTCATTTGAATAATGAGTAGAAAGTTTAAAGAGCAATGCAAAATAATGGGATCTAATTAGTTTATTTATTTATTTTTATTTTAATTTGTTCTGCAGGGGAACGCACTGGGAATCAAACCCAGGTCTCCGACACAGCAGGTGAGAACTCTGCCACTGAGCCACCATTCCCCCAGTTTATTTTTATTATTATGCAATAGAATTATTTTATATTGTTTCTGTGCAAATGGGAGCAGAACTTAGTACAATCTGTGCTTTAAGTATATTGAAAGAATAAGTAAAGGAAACATGAGAACAACTTGGTGAAGTTGAAATAGGTTTATTTCTTTTCCCCAAAACTTTGGTACTCTTTCCTCCTTTTTATTCTAACTAGAAATCAAAGATAAACTAACTGGTCCAAATTTGTTTAGCAAACACCATTTCTTCCCATTTCTGCATCTAATTAATCTCTATTTAGTCTTTAGGATCTCTTTAGATTGTTCTCTTCACATGGGGAATTGGTAGTAATTTTTTCCCTGATTCTTTACTACTGGGTTTCACTTTGAAATTCATAAATTTAGTGTTCTTTGATCACTACCTTACTCAAAACTTTGAAGGGTATTTTAAATAAAACCCAAAGAAGTTTAGGATGCTTCTGACTTGGTTTCTTAATAATAAATGTCATTTAAAATGCTCACATAGCTACAAATGATGGTTTGAAATGTTTGCTTACCTGCTCTCTGTATTCTAACACTTATAGGAGAAAATTCTATATCAAAACCTCCTGGAAATCTTGTTAAGAGTATTTGTGTAACAATCATAGCGAGAACCATCTTTTATTTAGCAACTACTATGTACCTGGCTCTCTGATAAGCACTTCATAGACATTATCTTGAGTTCTCACAAGAACCCTACAAGGGTGTAGGTTTTTATTATTATGTCTATTTTATAGATGAGAAAATTATAGTTAGAGAGTTTGTCCAGCTTGAGTAAGATCCATCTGATTCAATGAGAGCTTCTCTGATAGAATCATTGTGCAGATTAAAATGAGATTGAGTTTACCAAGAGCCTGGCACAGTGCAGGGTTGCTAATGAAATAGTACTCATGTTATTTTGATATTCCTTTCAATGCTAGTTTCAAGCATTTCACTATCTTCATAGCATGTGGGTTCTTGAGATAGTTCTGTCTGAGAGAAAAGTGACCGTGACATGATTCACTATTTTGATTTCGTTTATCAAACAGCAGATATTCGGTCTGTGGCCGGAATGTACTGATTGTTCACCATGGCCTTATTACAGCATATTCTTAGAACTTCTTGGAAATTAGTAATATAATCCTAATTACTGGTATTTGGGGGTGATTTTCGATGATGAAATAATTGGCAGATATGTCTATGTTGGGTATAAGAAATTTCAAATGTATGAATGTCCTCTTCTGATAAGGTGAGGTTTGGGATTCTTATTTAACTTCTACCTGAGCGTTTCTTTTAGCAAAATAAAAGATTCATTAGATGAAGACAGTAAACATTCACAGTATCCTAACTGAGATGCCATAAACTGGAGCTGGGTAGAGGCTACGGGAACAGGATTAGGAGCCCTAGATCCCATACCTGCCTCTCTCTCCAGTGAGCTGGGTGGCCTTGCTCAAGCCACTCCTTCCCTCTTTGCTTCTCAAAGTTGTCACGCGTAAATGTGAGAATTTGGACTCTTGCATGTAAACTCCCTTTTTACTTTAACCTGACAAAATGAACTAAAATTGCTTGTGGGAAATTCTGCTGCTTAGGTAATATATAGGGATAGGAAAGAAAGAAGCCTGGTTAGTATGTCTCCTTCACCTCCTACCCACTGATGAAAACTTTACAAAAAAAAAAAAAGATGTAGAATGGTGTGTCGGTGGCTCAGCAGGCAGAGTCCTCACCTGCCATGCCGGAGACCGGGGTTCGATTCCTGGCGTCTGCCCGTGCAAAAAACAAAAAGAAGAAAAGAAAAGATGCAAATGACAGACAGTTTGTACTAATTAAGTAGTGAATTATCTACTTCTTTTGAAAATAACGATTATCTTTCAACAGGGATTTTTTTTAGGTAGCTAGGTTTCTCGTAATGTCTCCCCTTTCATCACCACCACCACCACCATCATCCTGCTAGCCGAGACAGAAAGGTACTTGGCCATGAACACAAGAACCATCTCTTTTCTTCTGTATTGACTGGATCAAGATAAAGATGTTGCAAATATCTTTTGTCATAGTCTACATAGAACATTTTTCCAAGTTCCCACACTTCATGATACCTTCATCCAAACAATTTTCAGAATTGTTATAATTGTGTAGCTAATTATGTCTCCTCATCGGACTGTGAGCTCCTGGAGGGCAAGGACCTGTCTGAATGACTGCATTATCACCAGAGATGAGCTTACTACCTGCCATACAGTCCTCACCATATGATAATTAAATTAACCTGTAATAACCATGGCTATTATTTGATGTTGAGGTCACCTTTAGTACTCTGTTTCATCACAGGCTATATTACTATAATTGTGCTGAAGAATCAATTTAGATTGCAACCTGAAGCCTTCAGAAGGGCTGATATCTGCATCCTTAACTCACCTCTCAAATTGTTTACTCAGCAAGTGAACCAAAAACATTACACCTCCTTTTCTTCCTACCTCATTGACTTTCGAGTTATGTAAAACACTTTGACTTGCATCCAGGAAATTGGGAAGGGAAAATGGCAGAAAGTGTAATATGACAGGGTTTTATCAAGCCCTTGTGCAGTTTTAAAACTTCAGTAACTTAAGTTGTGAATATGATAGCAGTAACCTAAAAATCATTTTTGAAAGCAAACTGTATTTCTCAGAACTGGTAGGGATTTCTGTTAGATGCAGAGTTCATAATGGAACATTTCCCAGAGTGTGTCCTGTCATGAAATAACTGTTAAATGCTGGATTAAACAAGTAAATAGGTCTGTTTACTACAGGGCCCTTTAGAGCCCTTATTATGATTATTTGCATTGTGAATCTAATAAGAAGGATAAATAACATATAATTGTTTCACAAATATTTGTAAGAGCACATCTTGAGAAATACTGGTTTAGTGCAACTTGGGTCTTTTATAGGTAAGAATACTACTGAAAGATATGGTGAGGTAAGGGGACTTGCTTGAAGTTATTCAACTAGAATAGGCAGTGTGAAAAGCCAGGACTGGATTTCAGGTAGTCTGAGTCCCAGTCCAGAAGTGTATAGCTGTTTTCACTATGCTACACTGTAGGCCCCTACTAACTAATGAGAGAATTTTCTGCATTAGCAACATTGTCCCTCCTATTTCATGAAACCCCGTTTGTTTGACCCATAATTAATGGTGTTTATGGTAGGCTGCAATCATTGAAATACTTTTGACATCTAGTACAAAATGAGTTTTCTAGAAATTTAATTTCATAATCCACATACAAGAGAAGTGTGGGTTAAAATTTACCTTTAAGCATTATATAATAATTGAAATATTATTGTTCAGCTGATAAATGGAAATACCTGGATTAAAAAACATGAACAAACATAGGTTCAACAGTAAAGCATCCTGGGGATAGAGGAATAAAGTACATTTTCCTTCTGCTAATTTACAGACAAGTCAGCGGCTCTCTCCCCTTTCTGTGGGTACCTGTCCTAAAGCCTGAGCTCCTGCTGATCTGTCCAGAATGCCCTCCTTTCTGCTCATCAATCCCAATCATTCTTCAAGGACCAATTCATGTACATTTTTATCACCAACCATTATCTGCCAATCTCACCCTGCTCTCTGGCATTCCACACTGATCTCAGTGGCTGAAATGCCTTGTAATAGAATTGGAAAAGCCAGGTAGACTGCATTTGAATTCTGGCTCTGCCTACATTTGATTGTCTACATCTCGTAGGGTTCCTGTGAGAATTCAAACACATACACGCACACAGAACACAATGCCTAGCATAAAATTGTTAAATATTCTCTTTCCTTTGGGTGGTGCCACGGTGGCTCAGTGGCAGAATTCTCACCTGCCATGCTGGAGACCCAGGTTCTATTCCCAGTGCCTGCCCATGCAAATAAAAAAAAACAAAATAAAACCAAAACAACCCCCCCCCCCCAAAAAAAAAAAACTCTTTCCTTCACACTGTTTCTTGTATATTAGACTGATCTGCCCACCTAGACTTCAAGTTAAAAGCAGAGGGCATGTCATGTATGTTGCGCTCTCCCTTTTTTTTTTTTTTCTCTTTCACTCTTTACAATGCTAGGAACTTTCTTTCATTCAACTGATTAAATGCCTCCTGTATAATACTGAACATTTCACAGTAGGTGTTAGCAATTTGTTTTAT
Organism: Tamandua tetradactyla; assembly: GCF_023851605.1. Taxonomy (NCBI): domain Eukaryota; kingdom Metazoa; phylum Chordata; class Mammalia; order Pilosa; family Myrmecophagidae; genus Tamandua; species Tamandua tetradactyla. Next base: position 60,961,115 of record NC_135334.1, on the reverse strand, counting down.
CTTGTGGTGAGGTTCATATTACAATAAAAGAAATACAGTTAGCAAATTTCTGAAAAAAGAGCCTAAGCTCCTAGTAAGCACCATTATTATCATTACCAAGAAGTACATGAATTTTTTTTATTCCTTTGCTAATAATTGGAAAGAATATTCACTCCATCTTGTATCCATCTCCAGAGCTAGAGACTTTTGCCCAAGAACAGCTAATCCAATTGAAAACTATCACCTCCTGGAAAAGGAAACAGGGAGACATAAACAGGAAGGAGCCATCTGATTCTTAAGTTTCGGGTGACTCATTGCAAGGCTGGAGTAAACAGGTATGAAAAAAGTGAATACTTACAACCTCAGAAGAGCAGCACAAAGATGAGTCATTGTAAGTAGAATTCAAAGTAAAATGTTTTCTTGGCTTCAGTAAGTACTTAGTTTTCTTTACAATGGCCCCATGAATTGAAAGTTAAAATTTTTACACAAGTCCTCTTCTACCTTCTGTCTGAAGCTGCTTGTTTTCAGAGACAGTAACAGAGAAAAGAACACTGGAAAAAGAGCTGGAAGAGTGGGGTCCTGGTTTTACATCCATCACATACTGATAGGAAAATTTTGGCTTTGCTTGTGCCTTGTTTTTTTTAACTATAAATTTATTTCATTCAATCACTATTAAGCGCCTTCTGTGTGCTAAGTACTCCCTGTTAGAGTTCAGGTGCTGATCACAGTAAGACAAGTAAGGCAGAGTCTACTGGAGAAGAGAGAAAAGCAGATGATTATAATTCAACAACTTGTGTTAAAAGCACAAGGTGTTGTCAGGCCAAGGTAGCTCATCTGGCAGAGTTCTCACCTGTCATGCTGAAGACCAGAGTTCGATTCTCAATGCCTGCCCATGCAAAAAAAAAAAAAGTACAAGTATTGAGAGGCTCTTTTTAAGAGCCAGAACACAGTCTGTCAGTGCAGACTGTGATAAATCCAGAGAAGAAAAGGGAGTTTCAGGCAGAATGGGTTGCATTCCAAAGCATGAAGACCCGAGATAGCTCTGCAAGTGTAGGCACTGTAGGAAATTCATTCCAGCTAGATCTGCTCGATAAGGGTTGTACATGCAGTGGAGTTGAGAATGGTAAGAATTGAATAGAATCAGTAAGGACTGGATTAGAGAGGACTTTGTGTGCCTTGTCCTAAATATATGTAAATCAAGAGTAGGACATGGCCAGATTAGCATTTTTAAAGGTAATTCTGACTGTAGCCTTGGTAGGAGGCAGGGAAGAAAAGCAGGGAGAATTGTTAGGATGCTGTTGTGGGAAAGAGGCAAGATATGTGAAGAGTTATCTTGAACTAAAGTAGTAGCAGTGGGTATGGAGGTTTGAGAGCTATTAAGGAGGTAGAATCAACAGGATTTTACAAATAACTGGATAAAGATGGAGAGAGAAGAGAGAAATCAGGGATGGTTTTGAGGTTTCAGGTTGGCCAATGGATGGATGGTGGCAGTGTTTACCTGGATAAGGAGATATGGAGACTTGACTGGAAGAGATTTGCAAAGGGTATGCATGAGGTACCCGTGGGACATAGAAATAAATGTATCTTGTGAGAAGCAGGATGGATATTGGAAACTCGGGAGAGATTTGGGCTAGAGCTACTCGACAATGTAGAAATATAAGTTAGTAGAAGCCATTCAGTGTGTGAGGTTGCCCATTGAGAGTAAAGCAAGAAAAAAAGCTGAAACCCAAGAGAATAGCAACATGTTAGAGGAAGACAGAAGAAAAGCCAGTCAAGCAGATATGAATAAGAGAGGGGGCAGAGGTATGAAGTCGACGAGAGGGAAATGTTACAGAATATGAGGGAGGAGAAAACTTTAGGAAGAGATAATGGTCAGTGGTGATAGATGACTCAGAAGTTCAAGGAGCCAAGGCTGAGATATGGTCACTGAATAATGACCTCTCTCCTGCTTCCCTCCTGGGGTTGTAATGAGTTCAGAAGAGATCATGGAGAAGACATTTGTTGTAAAATATTATATGCATCTCTGATCTGTAATTGATTCTCTGTTGGTCTATCTATAATGTTGCCCTATCAGAAGACTTAAGAGGTTTAAGTAGAGGCCCTGCTTTATCATCATTTACTTTTCATGTTTCCAACATTTATTTATGAAAAAAATCAAACCAACAATTAAATTACTTGCCATTGCCACTAAAGAATTAATGTTGGATTTCACAATATCCTAGTTTCAAGTATTAACATCAGATTCACTTAAAGGCCCCAAACAAGGGCCTTTCTTTGAACAGCAGTATTTCTGAAAATTTATTTATAAATTCTTTTTTTTAAAATTACGCTTTAAGTGAAAAAAAAAAGCTTTAAGCTTGCTATTGCTGTTGAAATATTTAAACTCCCTGGTTTTTGTTCTGAATTTAATTTATTTAAAGAATAACATTCATGTAAATTCTTACACCAGTACTTGAAGGCTGTTATCAAGCATGATGCTAGCTCTTTCTGATATTCTTCTGTAAGAAATCTTATGTCAGGGGGTATGTGATGGGTGGAGCAGCACATAAAAATGGAAAGAGTACTGATTAGGAATCAGAATAAAAATATAAACAATGATGGCTCCCTATTGAGTTTTTGCTACATGTCAGGCCCTTTATATATATATTATATAACTTTATCCCTTCAACATTCTTATCTCATTATACAGATGAGGAAATGGAAGCTCAGAAAGACTGAAGTGGGGCACAAGAAGTTCTGGTTGAGATGCTGATCTGGATGCAAACTAATGACTATTATATAACAGTTCTTCCATCATATGATGCAATATATGGGCAAAAAGGGTCGACCCAAGGACACTTCCCTTCATTCTCATGAGTCAGGCAGTGAAAGAGGGGTGAAAGGGGATTTTGAAAGAATAGAGGGCATATCACCCAATAAAGAGGAAAACATTGCCTAGAGAGGCTTGACAAAACAGGGTAAATAGAGGGCTTCTGCTAAGGAGGGGGCAGTTTGGAGGGACTAGGCCAAATGAGTCAAGAAAGTAATCTGGAAAAATTAGTCTGAAAAAACTCTCCAAGCTGCAGAAGAGCAGGGCATCTGTTTAAGGGGAACAGCTCAGTGGGAATAGATTCATGGAGACATGTTAAGTAAGAACTAGACTGTGAAAGCCACACTCCCCCATGAAAGCAGGCGATGAGCTGAGCTTATCTTTCCCTGTCTATAAAAAAGAAGTTAAATCCACGGCTAGTCACTTCATATAGTCTTTTGTTCAAGGGCTCAGCACAGTGTCTGGGACATGTTAACTGTTTAATATCCACGTGCTACTTTTATCCTAAACACCTGAAACTGTCAAGCATACTGGACCTGGGTCCATCAGTCTAGCATCCTACTGTTCACCCTGCTCTCTCCCCAGCTCGCAGCGGATTGCAAGAATCCACTGGGGAGCATGAGAAGTTACACCCAAGACACAAGTAAAAGTTTCAGACCCATTATGATTATTAACCTACAAACCGCGGATAAGAAATACTCCTAATTCTCAGTGTGGCTGTGATGAGTTTAAGTGCTCTGTAAACTGCAAATGTCTACCCAAATGTGAAGGGATATCTTTGCTATTATTACTGCTTATTGCTAATTTTAGAATACTAAGAAAACACATGTTCTTGTTAAATACTTTTCTGAATGGTTTAGAAACATTTTTTTAAATCATTTTATTCTGAGCATCTTCTACCAATAGATAAATAGTAATGGGGATAAGGAGTGGAGGAACCTAGCTCAGTTGTTACATTTAACAAACTAGCTTAGTTGTTACATTTAATTAAAGGTGTTGTTTTTGCTTTTTTACCAACTTGTTTTTTATTTATTCAAGTATTTTATTTAATCCGAATAATTGTGTCAAGAAATAGTAATGAAACCAAGATATCTTGCAAGAGGTCACAGGGTAATATCTTTAGATTATTGGGATTTGGAAGCGAAAGTATTTGGTCTGAGTTCCACCTCATCCATCTATGAACTTTCAAACCCCCTTCTGCAATGATTCTCTAGCAGTGTAAGAAGGCAACTTTAGGGCAGGTCGTGGTGGCTCAGTGGCAGAGGTCTTGCCTGCCATGCTGGAGGCCTGGGTTCAATTCCTGGTACCTACCTGCTCATGCAGAAAAGAAAAAAAGGGCAACCTTAAACAATACAGACCTTTCTGAACCTCCTTTTCCCCATATTTGAAACGGATTGCACCTGCCACTCTACCTACTCACAGGGAATTTGTGAAGAGAAAATTAAAAAATGGATCATGCAAATGTAAAATAATGCTAGGCAGAAGAGAAATGTGCATGCTGCTTTAAAAAGCCAGAATTGTGGTGTAGTATATGTAGTGAGAAGCATTACTGATGAGTGGATGGAAGCTATTCGTTGCATTCTCTTCCTTCAGGAATGTCTGAGTGGGAAGCTGCTTGTAATCAGAAGGGTGTTAAATGAGACCAGTAAGGGACAAGAGCTGGATTTTATGGGCAATGTCTTCTAATAGGATTGTCTGATATGTTGATGCTAATATGTTCAAATTTCTTGTTTATCTTTTATTGGTATCAAGTGCCAACTTAAAAATCGTATTTTCGATGTATATTTTAATAATTAAGAGAAATGATCACAATATGTAGCAGTAAGTAAATAAAAGGAGAAAGCAGAACTCACTAAATCATACCACTATATGGTATGATTCTATGTATCAAAAGAACAATAATTCTTTTTAGTGGTAGAATTGTGAGTTAGTTTTATCTTCATCTTTATATTTTTCTATATTTTACTGCTTTTCTATAATAAGCACATTTTTTTTAATGTTAAAAATGCATTTAGGGCCGGCCACGGTGACTCAGGAGGCAAAGTTCCTGCCTGCTATGCTAGAGACCTGGGTTTGATTCCTGGTGCCTGCTCATATTAAAAAAAAAAACCATTTAAAATACCTCACTCCAAGTTACTACATGATAAGTAAGTTGTATTTTCTTGTGTATTTTTGCTTAATTTATGAGAAGCTGGAACCCCATCTTAAAATTATCTATTATAGACAACTTCCTTGGGAGGTGTATATGACAAATAGAAACTGGGGAATATGAGTAGTTAATATACAGGTAGAAAGATCAGGAGTATGAACCAGTGACAGGAGACATAGCCGAGGATCTGTGTAACTCAAGAATTTTGAGAAGAGAAGGGATAGATATTGATGGAAAGTCTCAAGGCTAGAAAATAGGCTCAAATATCTCACCAGAGATAAGACCCAGGAGCTCCCAAGGAGAAAGTAAATTGATACAGACAGATATCATACTTATCTCCTTTAATCAAGACATCTGTACACCCAACTCAGAACCCCCAAAAGCTACATATGTACTGAGGTTGTAAGGTCACTCAAAATCAAAGGGTCTTTTGAGAACTCCCATCCCACATCCAACTACTAAAGGAATGCCGTCTCCCATGCCTGATGGCCAGCCATGCAGCTTCTGCTGGAGTCCCTGCAGAGATGGAAAGGCAGCTCCCTTTTTCAGTGAAGCAATTCAGCTCTTTCATGGGTGTGTCTCATAATTGAATACAAGGGTCCTTTCTTACTTTGAACTAACAACTTAATTCTAATTTTACTTGTAGAGAGAAAGGCCATTTCCTCATCTGCAATATAGCCACTCAAATATTCAACGGCAATTACACTAAGGAATTGAACAAGATTCTTCTGATTAAAGAAAAAAAAACTATACCCCTCCCTGCTTTGCATTATTTTATAGTATCAACAGGGCTTTCTGGTTCATTAGACTTACTCTGCCAGATTAAGTGTCTCATATGGCCCTAGTTCTTCAATAGCTTCCTATTATTTGGAAATGGTATACACTTTTACTTCTTGCTCCCAACTAACTCAATTAGTCTAACCCAATTAATAGTTTTTTTTTGTTTATTTACTCCAGGGATATAAAATATATCATCACATTTTTCAGAACTATTTATGATCAAAATCATGTAACATGATTTACCCCATCAAAATGAAGGCAAAAGAACAATTCCAAAGTAGTAACTACAGCCTCCATTTGATTCAGATGTTAGGCATCTCAGCATCATTAGAAAGGCACATAAGTGCTCACATTACCACTAATGCAAGAGATACAGCTACCAGTATCTTAATATTTAGTTCACCAGCAGAGAGATATAATTACACATTTAGCATAAATATAATTCAGGGATAAATATAATTCAGGTTGGGGCATGTGAATGGAAAATAGATGAATGTCTGTCCCTTGGTAAAGATAACTAATTATATGTGGTTTAGTCCCTTGTGAAACACAATTCACTTTATGACAGTTCTTAGAAACAGTATAGCAAAGTGGAAAGAACATAAGCTTCTCACATGGGTAGACCTGGTTTGGATTTTAGCTTTGTTCCTCATTGGATTCGTGCATGAAGAAACAACCAGAGATTAAGGAAAGACCCAGTTAAGAGGATTAGAGGGATTGGTGCTTGGCACTTACAAAGGGCTGGGTACAGTGCTGTTTTTCACCAGCCAAACTGGAAAACCTTACAATTCACAGGGCATGGGGCAATGTACTCAGAAAGGCTCTGACTCAGTAGTGAGGCAAAATTAGCCCTAAACTAAATGCTGTACTAGTCCTATCTAACAAACCTTAAAAGCAGGACCCCAAAGGATCAAACAATTTGCAAATAATTTAACTGTAACCCAGAACAGAGTTCAAGAATATTTATAAGACCACAAAATTATCCAGCACCCAACAAAGGAAAATTCACAATGAATGGCATCCAGTCAAGGATTATCAAACATGCGAAGAAATAGGAAAGTATGACCCATAATAAAGAGAAGAATCAACCAATCAAAACTAATCCAGAACTGACAGAAATGACCCATATGCTGGGTCATAAAACAAAATCTCAAGGATCCAAATCATACATAGAATGTTTCTGATAAGTAGCTAGTGGTAAGTTGGGTATTTGATGAGACCTATTTGACAGCCAAATCTTTGCTTTCCCCATCATGTTTTCTGTCCTATTACCTAGTGAGAGTTTTGATTTTTCTGTGACTTACATGGCAGTGGGCTCCTTTCCCTGTCTCAACTCTAGTCTGGTGGGAAGAAACTTCCACTCCCCTCCACCAAACAAATCATCATACTTTCTTCACGATCAGTCAACTGAAATAATGTGCTATGATAAGCATAATTCTTAATGTAAGACATCTGAACTTTATGACAGTTGATATGTTGGAGAACAAAATGTCATATGTGTTCTACACATTAATTTCATGTCTGAAAATGAATCCACTTCCAGATGCTGATGTAATTGTATCATATTTCTTCTCTATTTACTCATTCATTATTTGATGTTTGTAAAACTACCTCTTTTTGATATGGTCCATGCCTTAGGTCATATAGTTGTGGCAATTTTGTTTCTGGCAAAACTAGTATAACGTATGACCTTAAGGAGCATGCCATATTCCTATGGCCTTACCCAGAGTTTGACTAAAAAAAATAATGGAGGGGATAAACAAAGCCAATTACGTGCATGCTTTTATTTGGTTATTTATAAAAGTATTATAAGCATGTGTAAAGTGAAAGCAGACTTTTAAAGCTGGAAAAAATGTTCATTTTACAAATTTGCTTCTCTTACTCCTTCTCTCCCACCTTCCTTTGCTTCTTTTCTTTCCATATATGAAGTTAGAGTAAGCAGCAGGTAACCTTTCTCTTGTGGCAGAAAGCTTAAGGTGCAAAACTTAGGAGCTTGAGAGTCAGTTTCCTTAATTCAGAGAGAGACCTTTTTGTGTAGAGAGACCTTTCTATAGTAGAGAAATCAACCTCAAAACTGAAAGGAAACAGAGATGGAAGGTTGAGTGATTTTCGATGGCCCTCCATATCTGGTTCAGGTTTCTGAGGCATAACTGTAATTCTGTCCTTCTGTCCAGTCCATGAAACATATGGTCTCCCTTTTTCCTTAAACTAGTGTTTTTTTCCTTTAATCACTTCCAAACAAAAGAGCATAAACCAATGTACTGTGACAATTCAGTGGGAAACAACTGCCTTAAAGAGAAGAAGATTCTTCCCCAGTTGGAAAGGCCCAGATTAGAGAATAAGAACAGAGTTCTGGGAGTTTAGTAACTATTCTATAAGCAAGATGATTTATTTTATGATGACAAATCACCCCCAGATAAATGCTTGGAGGAAATAATATTTCAGATAAAAAATTACACATTGCAAAAAGATACGAGCTACCTTAAATTTAAAGGGTTTATCAGATAGTGCTAACTTGATCTATTACCACAGGTGAAAATAAGTGTGATTCTGAGAGTTTTGTTTTTCCCCAGCAAGCCTTGCCTACAGTTCAAATGGACAAGAAACAGAACAAAAACAAACAAAAAAATAGAAAATGATTAAATAATCAGGGCCTATGTGGAATATCTGAAGGGCTGAATCTGGAATAGGTCTCAGTGAAAACAAGTAAGACTCCCTCAATCAGAACCAAAAGAACATTAAGGAAACAACTACTACTTCTTTGGAATCAGCTTGTTTTGTTGCTCCCAGCATGGTCTTGCCTAAGGCTACTGACACTGCATAAAATATCTAAAAGAACAATAAGTGAAACTGGATTTAGGGAATATTACATACTAAACTCCCCATCTTTTGTTCTGCTTCCCATTTTGATGTGAATAGATTTGAGATTCTTTGGACTCTTCACCCTGGTAACACACAGCTTACTGTGTTGGATAATTGTGCTTGGATTCCAAGATCGGCCATACTGAATTGATCAGACTATTACTTAGTCTCACCCCAGTCTCTTCCGATGCAGTGATGGGGATTGGATAGCCAAAAAAGATTCCTCTTAACTCAATCCATGTGCAAATTTTCAGATATAGTACTTGGTGTGCTGCTGTAATAAGACATAGGCCCTGCCTCAAAGTTCTCACAGGACAAAGAGGGATGCCCACAGCTCTTTCCATTCCAATGCAAATGGATGAGACAAATAGTGCAGAAGCTAATCTGCATAATCTCTTATTTGAGAATTTCATTTCAGCAAATGTATACCAATTCAATAAGGATGAAATATACTATTATTCAACTACCATTTGTTGAACCTCTATTTGGCATAAGACAAGTAATGTCCTCTGAATGCTAAGTATCAAAAGAAAAAAGTCAGAAATCACCATTTTGGGGGAAGAGGGTGGTGGCGGTACATGGTCTGGGAATCAAACCCAGGTCTCCCGCATGGAAAAAATCCTTTTTTAACCATGTCAGACAGTGTAGGTCTGTCCTGTGCCATTCATGCTCATCAAGCATAGATTTATTTTCAAAGCCTCCTTTCAAAGGAGGGCAGGTTTGGTAATGCCATTCACCCTACTTCCAGTTTACACCTTTAGGAGGGGCAGTGAGGCACGGGGGGCGGGGGGTGGGGGGGAGAAAGCCAATTACCAGTCTGGGAGTTAGATTCTAGACCCACCTCCGCCTCTAATCCCTGAGGCCTGACAGTAATCCGGCAACCATTCTGATCCTAGCTTTCTTTATCCATAAAGTGGAAAGTTTTGGAGTGGTTTCTTCCTAAAGTAACTTGCACCCACCAAATGTTAAAGAATATAAAAAATTAAAACAGGTCTTAAATTAGCCAACTGATTGAGTTTGTTGTAGAGATTTCTAAGACAAGTCATAGTTCTGCTTCTGGACAGTAAATTTCTTGAGAACAAGAACCATATACCTCTGATCATGCTTTTGCAGCAACTAACAAAATATGTATTGCATTCAATTCATGTTTTTATTAATGAAGGGATGAATGAACATTTTATATACTAAAGGAAAAAGGATGAGAGTGCAAATACGAAATTCAACCAAAATATGTTTGCGGTGTCACAAATGTTTTGACACATCTACTTCTTAATTTAGTTGAAAAAATAACAGTCTGGCTTGCTGGTCAGGCTCCTTTGAAATATGAAGACAATTTTTATTTCCTTCCACAATTGGTTCTTAGTGCCAGAAAGTGTTTCTAGTGAAAAGTCAGGCTTATTTTTCTGTGTTTGATAATGATGTTTTGAATTACTTGTGAAGGTTGGCATTAAGTCACTTGCATGTGCTTCTGAGAAACATAAAACACAAAACTGTTCCTTCTCACAGTCTTCTGTACTGAGCCACTTGTCTGAGTGTTAGGAGATGGGTTAGAGTCAAAAGAGTTAACAAAGGTCTCTGATGGATGAACCTCTTACTCATTTTTTATTCTCAGCACCTAACACAGTTCTAAGGACACTGTTATTCTTAAAAAACAACAAAAAAATTCGCTGTGGGTAGAAACCTATGAATGGATATCTAATTGCAGAATTGCATATACATTGCTTTCAGAATAAATGTGTTCTATGTCATATATAAGACTAGTAAAGGATTTGGTAAGCTAACCTAGTTCCATATAACAACACTGCTAGCATGAGTGACGGGCCACTCTAAACCTAATGCATTCAATCAGAAGAGTCTTAATCCTAAACGAATACTTTAAGACCTAAGGAGTAATTCTGAAAATGCAAAGAGTTACTGAAGTTGGCCAAAGTTCAGGTAATATACTGGAAGATTATTCAGTTGAAGAGGAGCCATTAAATGTTTTCAGTGAAATGAAGCTTGTGTGAGGAATATGAGAGTACCATACAAAATAGATTGATCTCAGACACAAATGGAAGTGAAACTTATAGATGATAGAAATGAAACTCACACGAGGAAAGATGAGTTTTGAGGGATGCGCTGCATGGAAATGAAGTTGCAGAATGAGACAGTCCTCAAGGTGAACCATCCCAGAGAACGTGTCCTTCCTTAGACTAACTGCTGATGGAAAGTCACAGGACTGAGAATGAGAGCACATAGGGCAGGTTACAGCATCAAAGTCAGTATCAGGCAAACATCCAGTTACAACCTTTGATTCCCTTTATTCAAGCAGCTGTAGGCACTGGACACACAACTGGGTGCTGTAAGAAGTAAAATATGAATAAGACATGATTCAACTAGCTTATAGTGAAGTGGTTCTTCTATTTTTCAGGAATGAAATGAGAAGCAAGTCATGTAACTGCTTCAGAGCTTCAAAATTTTTATTTGTAAAGTGGACACATTACTACTGTCTGACCTACCCACCTCAGATAAAATAACAACATTATGATGAAGGTGCTTAATAACCACAAAATATTATATGGAAATACAGGGTTCTTCTACTACTACCATGAAGAAAACAAGAAAGACTTTTAAATGATGATAAAATGTTGAAACACGTTTTTGACACAATAGTGATTGAATCTGGTTTCTCAACAGAATGGAGACATTGTAAAGGGTATAACCAACAACTCATCACCAAAGGCCAAGGGAGGTACCTTCAGAACAACCCGTAATCCACTCTACTACTTTTGGTCTGTTTACAAACAGACACTGTATAGCTTTTCCAGCTTCAGTCTATGGTCATAGACTTAATCTACCTACTTATAACCACATACTTGCACTTCTTGTGATTTTTCTCTCCCTGCATCCCAATTGGTTATTTGGTATCACCCTATAGAATAGAATGAACTAGCCTCTATATCACCCTATAGAATAGAATGAAGAAATGCCCCTCTTCATTTTGTATTTTGTATTTTGTGATATGGAACTGGGATTTAAGACTGAGAAATAGAAATTGGATTGAAAATAAGAAACAATACATGAATAACATTTAGATATTTCTCTGATTTAAAAATTATCTGGGCACAATTTTTCCAATGAATTTTGCAGGTGAAAATGGTGACCCTCCCTGCCAAAACAGAATTTGTAAGCATTTATGACTAGTTATGTTTTTAAAATTCTGAAGTTTTGAATACTGCTATCAACAGAAAAAAATAAACATTTAAAACGTGGAAACTCAACAGAATAATGCAGCTCAGGACCATGGTACAGTTTCTACTATGGAGACAGAGTTTTGGAAATCTGACAGTATCTAAGAAAAGGCAAGAGAAAAAAGAAAAGAGAAAATGTCAAGATGTAAAAAAAGAAACTGTGGCAAATTAAGGCCAATCTCTCCCTAGTGAAACCAAAGATGGCTCTCCAAGAAATAAAGAGTTCAATGGTGGGTATATCATTCAGCCAAAGGCAGTCTGCAGGTGCTCAGCTCAGGTAGAACAGACCAGAACAGGTGTTTCAGGACACCTGAGGGTGGATGCAGGCCCTTCAGCATTGTCAAGACTGAGACAGTGGCATTCTCTGAGGCAGGAACTCAGAAGGTCAGGAGGCAAAAAAATAAAGCGAAATAAATAAAAGGGCTCTGCCAGCCTCTTAGTATGTACATTGATTAAACTTAAGTTTAATTCTATGACCATTATGCTTACCAATTTAAAGGAAATATCTCTATGTTCTGTTACAAAAGGAACATTAAATATAGGTCAGTATTTTCTTTCTGTTGCACTATAGACAGACCTGGGGTGGATTCCTGGTTTTGTCATTTACCGGCTGGGTGGTTGGTGTAAATTATTTTGCTTCTCTGTGTCCTGGTTTGCTTTTCTATTTGATAGGGTTGTTGAATAAGAATAACCTATTTGATGGGGTTGTTTTGAGGATTAAATGAAATAATCATTTTTATAAAATATTGGCATATTATATTCTTTAAAAATATTAGTTCTTTCCTCCCTTTCACCTGTATCTTCCAGGTACATGGTTAAACTCCAAATTAGTAGCTGATATTTACCTGAGGGCAATGTACTATTCTAAATGCTTTACTTGTAGCACTATTTAATCTACACTACAGCTCTATAGGGCAGATACTATTATCAGTTACAATTTTCCAAGAGGAAACTGAGGTACAGAGAGGCTGTAAAAGCAACTTGCTCAAGGTCTCATACCTAGGAAACAGAAGAACCAGGACTCCAACCCTGGCAGTCTGTCTCTAAAGCAGGAGCTTTTAACTGCTGCCCTGTAATGCCTCCCTAACCCATGTTCACTACTATTATCAGGAAGTAATGCCAGAGTTATGAACAAAAAATGTGATTAACACAGCAGTGCCCTGAGGAGCCCTTCCCTTGACCCTAGTAAATTAGGTTTTAGAATAACAACAACATGATTTCAAATCCTGACACCTTCATTTCTAGCAAAGAATGAGTTACACCTATTTGCCAAGAGTGTTTTCAAGATTACATGAAATAATCTCTGTAAAGTACCTAACATATAATAGCCATTCCAGAAAGTAGCTGCTATTACTATCATGCTTTGGGGATTTAAACATTCTGTTTATAGTTTTCTTCTCTCACTGGCTGGCTGTCAATAGCCAGTTTATTTATAATATTCTCCCATTTTCTATATTAAATTTGCTGTTTTAAATAGGAGATAGTGAATTAGAACTGATAATCAGCAGAGAGACATGATCCACAGAAATTAAGTGAAAATCCAGTACTAGCAGGCATGAAGTTGTAAAAGTGCAAAGATTCTTAACTATAAGATTAAAAATAGAAAACTCTCTAGGTCCTTTGCCCACATTGCTTGAAAGTAAACCATAAAATAGAGGTATAATTTGACAGGAAAACAGAATAAAATAACTTCTTTTCTACATTTGGCACCGAATAGTTTCTTATTAAGAGTACTTTATATAGTAAATGTAGGGAAATATCTTAAAGGATTTTGTGGTAGGAGGTGGTTTCCTAGACCTTACACCCAAAGGGCGAGCAATGAAAAAAGAAATAGATGAATCAGTCTCATAAAAATTAAACACTTTGGTGCATCAAAGGACTTTGTCAGGAAAGTAAAAAAGGCAGCTTATACAATGGGAATCAATATTTGGAAACCATATATCAGATAAGGGTTTAATATCTAGAATATATAAAGAAATTCTACAACTCAACAACAAAAACACAAACAATTAAAAAATGGACAAAAGACATGGACAGACATTTTTCCAAAGAGAAAATACAAATGGCTCAAAAATGTATGAAAAGATGGTCAACCTCACTGACTGTTAGGGAAATGCAAATCAAAACCACAATGAGATAGCATCTTGAGGTAGTTCACAAGAATGACCTCAGTATTATTGCTGTATTACCTTACTGAAATGGCTTCATAAATTTGTGTACTCTCAGGAATTTGTAAAAAACATGCTATCTGAAAGAGGTAGTGAAACAAAATGTCTGCTGTGTCTGCCAGGCATGCCCAGGCCCACCTGCATTCCAGACAAAAGAAATCAGGTACAGGCCAGAGCTTATAACACTGTCCCTGTCCATTCCCATAGTAACTCCTGCCCTGCTTGCTTTCCCATATAATCTGGAGACAAAGGATATTCAGGGGTCAGACTTTGGACAGAAGTCCTCTGAGCCTGCCAGCAATTAAAAGCTTGTGCACTTCTCAGAGGCTCTAGCACTTTCTAGAGTGGTGTTTGGAGTTTCTTCCCACTTCAATCTCACACCTACTAGAATTTCCATTATCAAAAAACCAGATGCTGGAGACCTGGGTTTGGTTCCCAGTGCCTGCCCATGTGAAAAAAATAAAATAATAATAATAATAATAATAATAAAACCCAGAAACTACAAGTGCTGGAGAGGGTGTGGAGAAAGAGGTACATTTACTCACAGTTGGTAGGAATGTAGAATGGTGCAACTGCTCTGGAAGGCAGTTTGGCAGTCCTCAGAAAGCTAAATATAGACTTGCCATATGATCCAGCAATCCCACTAGTAGGTATATAGTCAGAGGAACTGAAGGCAAGGACATAAACAGACATTTCACACCAGTGCTTACAGTGACATTATTCATGATTACCAAGAGACGGAAATGGCCCAAATGTTCATCAACAGATGAGTGGCTGAACAAACTGTGGTACATACACATGATAGAGTATTATGCAGCTGCAAGACAGAATGAAGAGCCTATAACAACATGGATGGACTTTGAGGACATTATAATGAGTCAAATTAGTCAGAAACAAAAGGACAAATACTGTGGTCTCACTAATATGAACACTTTTTGACAAAGTTAAAAATGCAGTTTATCAGGAAATAGAAAGAGGGTAGAAATTGGGCATTTGATGCTGAAGGAGTACAGAATGTTCAATATGACTGTAAAGATTCAGAAATTGATAACACAATACTATCTGATGGTAGCACAATATTGTTAAGTATACTGAACCAAGTGTGAATATGGTGGAGGGAGGAGGGCTGGAGGAATATATGAAACCAGAAAGAAAGACAGAGGATAAGGACTGGGATGGTTTACCTTAGCGATACCTACAGTGGACAATGATGATTGTTAAATTTATAAGCATAAGAATGCTTTTGCATGAGGTTAAACAAATGATTGTAAACATTGCAAAGTATCAAAATAGGATGGTATATGGTGGAAAATATGGTCAATGTAAACTAGAGTCTATAATTAACAGTAACATTATAAGATACTTCCACTGAATGGAACAAAGGCAACATGCCAAAGCTAAATGTCAATAAACAGGCAAGAGATATGGGATTCTCTGTGGAAGAAATGGATATGTTCTCGTATAGGTTGCGGTAGTGAAGGCATATAGGTTGTGGTGGTGAAGGCATGGCTCCACAGGAAACGAGGAGTGGAATGGCTGTATGATCCTGTAACCCCATGTTAGATGTACACCTGGAGGAACTGAGAGCTGACATGAGTGGACATTTGCACACTGGTGTTTATGAAAGGAGTGTTTGGTTTTGTAATGGTTAGAGGTGGTCTAAGGGTACAATGATGAGGAATGGAAGGGGTAACTGGTATATACATACAATGGACTATTGAGCAGCTGCCAGAAGGAATGAAGTTGTGAGGCATGCAATGAGGCATATTAACCTTGAGGACAGTATGGTGAATAAAATAAGTCACAGATAAAAAACTAAATATTATTATGCCTCATTAATATGGACTAACTTATAATGTGTAAACTTTGAGAATTGAATTTGAGAGTATATGTTATCAAGTGAAGGCCTGTGCCAGTTCAAATCTGTTGTGTACCTCAGAAAAGCCAAGTTCCTTAATCCTTATTCAATATTGCTGGGTAGTATCTTTTTCATAGTTTCCATGGAGATATGACCCACCCAATCATGGGTGGTAACTTTTAATTAGATGGTTTCCATGGAGATTTGTCTCCACCCATTCAAGGCAGGGTTGTTTACCAGAGCTCTATAAGAAGGAACCACTTGGGAAAGTGCCAACAGAGCCCACATAACCAGAGACTTTTGGAGATGGAGAAGAAAAATGCCACCAGGGAAGCCAATGAAAAAGCCAAGAGAAAGCTAGCAGACGTCACCATGGGCCTTTCTAGCTGACAGAGAAACATCATCAGCCTTCTTGAACCAAGGTATCTTTTACTGGATGCCTTAGTTTGGACATTTTTATAGCCTTGCCTTAATCTGGACATTTTCATATCCTTAGAACTGTAAACTTGCAACTTAATAAATTCTCTTTTTGAAAAGCTGTTCCATTTCTGGTATATTGCATTCCAGCAGCTTTTACAAACTAAAACAAGGCCTATAATAAATTTTCTAGATTGTAAGCTCCTACAATAGCCACATCTATTCTAGAGTTGTAAATGGTTATTTCTAAATTCTGAGATACTGAGCTCTTTGTGTATAATTTGATCATTCCCTGGCACTTTGGGTATTTGTGTGACACTGAGGCTCAGAGTTAAAGTTCTGTAACTATGAAAGTCAGCATTACCCTACACAGCAATGTTAAAAACACTGAAAAAGTGATCAAACCTCAACTAGAGATATGAATGAAGATATGGGCAGCATTAAGGTAAATCAGACTAAAGGGTAAAGGATCATACTGACTGTATTTTAAAACTTAAACTTCTGTATGAGACCAAAGGAAGAGATGTTTTGTACAAAATTTATATTTTTGGTAGTACATTATATACTACTAATATATATACATTATTCTAACTTGTATGGTCATCTTATTAGAACACCACAATTACATGGATCCTTGAATAGGGGGTGAGATCTTGGTGGTTTTTACAGGTTGGTGGGATGCCCCAATACATCCCAGAGTAATCTGGGCAGAAGATGAAAAAGTATTTACAAAGTCCCCCAAGGGACTAGGGAAAAAGGTAGAAATATTAAACTTCCCTACCTGGGGAAGACTTGACATTCTCAGTCATTGTGGACTGTCAATTTGATGGGCCAGGCCCTTGATCTTGGGGCTTGTCCTTATGAAACTTATTCCTCCAAAGGAGAAGCTAAACTTCCTTATGATTATGCCTAAGAGTCACCCCCAAAACATCTTTTGTTGCTCAGATGTCACTTCTCTCTCTAAGCCAACTCAGCAAAACTCACTGCCATCCCTCCCATGTGGGACATGACTCCTAGGGGTGCAAGTCTTCCTGGAAACATGGGACATGACTCCTAAGGATGAGCCTGGCCCTGGCATCATGGGATTGAGAAAGACTTCTTAACCAAAAGGGGGAAGAGAAAGGAAACAAAATAAAGTTTCAGTGGCCACAAGATTTCAAAGAGTCGTGAGGTCATTCTGGAAGTCATTCTCATGCAGGATATCGATATCCCTTTTCAGTTTTGGAGCTACTGGAGTAGCTGGAGGTAAATAACAGAAACTGTTGAACTGTAATCCAATAGTCTTGATTCTTGAAGATGATTGAATAACTATAAGCTTTTAAGGTATGGCCATGTGATTGTGAAAACCCTGTGTCTTGTCTGATGCTCCCTTTATTCAGTATAGGACAGATGAGTAAGAAAGAAATACAATAAATAAATAAATAATATGGGGAGGGAGGTACGGGATGTTTTGGGTGTTCTTTTTTACTTTTATTCTTATTTTTAGTTTTCTTTTGGGGTGATAAAAATGTTCAAAAATTGATTGTGATGATGAATGCACAGCTATATGATGATACTGTGAGCCACTGATTGTACAATTTGGATGACTATATGGTATGTGAATATATAATATATCTCAATAAAACTACATTAAGAATGAGTGTTTTAAACAAAATGGGCTATACATATTAAGCAAAAATAAACATAGATAAGGAGAACAGTAATTAAAGGGTTGAAATGGTAAATAACGACAACAACAAAATAACAAAATAAGACCCTAAGGCTTGCTTAAGTCCTGACAGGAAATACTATGATAGGTACTTTCATGGTTCTCCAAATAACCACATATTTCCCTGTATTTCCCAGGCTCCTCGGAGTTAGGGAAGGCTTGTGACCTGTGCTGGTCAATGCGCTACCAGTGAATGTGTCAGTATGCAATCTTCTCTCCTCTCTTGCAATCTTCTCTCCTCTCTTGCCATGACTGTCCTAATGAGGTCCTTGCAGCTACAAGACTGCGGCACCTCCATCACCCAGAGTACTGAGGACAGCATGAGGCAGAGTCACAACAAGTCCCATTTGATATGTACCATGGGTAAGAAATAAACTTTTGTTGTGATAGTCAATTCAGGGACTTTGTTAAATTACCACATCATAGCCTATTCTAATCTAGTCTGTTTAATACAGTAAATCTTCAAAGAAGCCATTTTTTTATAGCACTCTGCAACTTACATAGCTATTGCTGGCATATGATCTTGTCTAAGTCTACAACATTCACAAAGAACATTCAACTGATACAAAGCAAATAAAATTATAGGCTATATTGCTTTAGATTGAAGCACTTGAGATTTATATTCAATACAGAGAAAACGCCCTAAGAATCGGAGTAAGAAAAGTTTAGAAACAATACATCTAGTTATTTATGGAAACAATCACTTCTCTCTTGGCCCTCAGATTTCTCAAATGTAAATGGCAGTGGGGAGCTTAGGCTCATCACTGCTCTCTCCCTTTCCTTTAAATCTAACAAGCTACTATGGCTGAATCTAATGAAGAATGTTGCTTCAATCCTCCTTATCCATCCCATTGCCTCTGCCTTAATACAGATCCTTTTAAATTCTTACCTATATTACTGTAATAGTCCCCAAACTGGGTACTCAACCTCCTATCTCAGCCTCCTATAATCTATTTTCTCCATTATAGTTACGGGAATTTCTAAATCATAGATATGATTATATCGTTCCTTTGCTCAAATGATTTACAGAATAAATCTCAAATTATTTGGCATGAAATTCTACATCCTTTCCACTGGGACCCAACCTTTCTTAAAAAGGAAAACAACAGCAACAAAAACAAACCACCACTTCCATGTTTTAATCGAACTATGTTCATTTTTCCCAAACACACCATACTTGCCAATGCACACTTTGTTTACGCTCTTTCTCCTGTCTAGAATGACCTCTCTTTTCCTATCTATTCTGATTATCTCTCATGTCTATTTCAAATGTTTCTTCTTCTGAAAATACATTCAAAACAGGCTTAATCTAAATTAGTTGTTTTCCTCTCTGAGCTCTCATACCTCTTAGCTGGTATCGTAGATCCCTCACTGTAATCAGATTTTTATTGAAGCTCATTGTGAAAACAGCTTTTTTCTCTAAAGGTAGTGAGGCAATTCTATGATGACTAAAAGACACTTGGGTTTGGGGAGTCAGAATACTTCAGTTTAGCCCTATTTCAGCTACTTCTTAGGCCTAGCATTCTCAATAAAATAGGAACAGATAAATATCTGTTAGAAAAAATAAGGTTAAATTAGATAACACAAATGAAAGCATTATGGACATGTCACATGTTATCATGAGTAGTGGGATCATGAGCTCTCTGAGGTTAGGAAACATGACCAATTTTTCTCTAGGTTTCCCTCTACTGATACACATTATGTGCTCTATGAATGTTTGCTGAAGAAAATTGAAAGAATAAGTTGAAAATTTCCACTTCAATCTAAGAGATTGAGGTACTAAAACAAACTACACGTGTACAGAATATTTGACCTTCCAAAACACTGGAGTTTCTCATGCTTATCTTTATACCATTTTAAGAAAGGCAAGTATTATCATTTTCTGCTTGCCCAGGCTCACAAAGTTGGACAAGGGTTTGATGAGGATGAGGGCCAAGGTCTGATGTTCCTTATTTGAGTCTAAAGTGCCACGTTTCCTACAATGATTTGATATTTGCGCCACAGTAAGAATTCATTTACATCTCAAAATTATTTTAGAGAATGTGTTTTTCATAGGCAAGATGGTGCATGTTTAATTCTGCATTTCTGAAAAGGGAAAGAAAATGAGATCAACTGTTATTGTGATAATTTTTTCAACTCCACATATGTGCTATCTGTTATCTCTGGCTGTTTTTTTCAGAGAAGAAATATTCATCTTGGACTGACTCTCATCAAAAGCATTTCAGAAATTCCTGAGCAACATCTTAAAGTCAAAGATGAGATGGCAAACTTCAAGTATATATCTGAGTTTTTAATGATATATAATAGCCTCCCATTTTCTATTAGTGGATGACTGTTCATTGAATGAGATCAGGCAGCTAACAGTATAGTTGAAAGAGACTGAGCTTTGGAGTCAAAATGACCCCAACATTTCCACTGTGTAACCCTCCAACATTTACTTCTGTCTGCACTGTGGTTTGCTTATCTGCATTTGGAGCCAATAGTACTCTTCCAACAGGGTTATTCTGAGGCTGAAATGAGGCCATATACCAACAGTGACCCTCAAGTACTAGTTACTCACTTAATGTTACATCCTTACATACATTAAACCTCATTTGTTAGAATCACTGGGGATTCAAATATTAAATATAAGTTAATTATTCAGATAGAATACGTTTTAAAATAGATGTCGTACTTCCCTGCCTTAGTAAACAGAGTACATTAAACATAATTAAAACTTTTTTGATGAGTCATGGCTATCATTAAACACATCACTTATGGCATGTGTTTAATACAGTGGTGTCTTTGACGCTACTGAGGTGTATAGATTTGTCTGTACCTGCCCTAAATCTGCCACACATTTCAATCTTGTGTTTCCTCCTTTAATTGGCTTATATCTGCCCCATCTTCTCCAGCCCCACTGCGCGGGCCTTAGCTTAGGGCCTCATGATTTCTAGCCTGCACTGCAATAGCCTCAACAGTCTCCGTCTCCCTCTTTCCAGTCTCATTATCTCCAAATCCATACTCCACACTCGGCAAGAGGAATTTTTCTAAAATTTAATCTGAATACTTCTCTTGCTTACTTCAAAAACAAAACAGAACAATCAATCAAATTAAAACCTTCAGTGACTGCAGACTACAGTGTAAAGTCCAAATTCAGCATGGCACATACCATAAATATCTCTGTGATCTGGCCTTATTCACTTGCCAGTTTTACCTACTGTCCCATTGCCTAACCCCTCACAACCTAAGCTCCACGTATGCTCCACAGGGTCCTGCATGATAGATTTCTGATGGCACTGAGCCATTTCCTACCTTCTTGTCTTTGCTCATGCTGTTCCTTCTTACTGGAAAAGTAACAGCTCACTCTCTCTAAATTGTTTTTTGTTTTTTAAACACCTACTAATGTTTCAAAGGACACACAAAACATTTTGGGTTTTTGAAACCTATGTTACCATTCCTACTCCCAGTCCCTTACAGGAAGGTGAACATTTTTTTGACAAGATGGGACCCTGGGCACATATTCCTAACACTGCAACATTGTGCACCCCCATCCTCAGACTTTGTGCTTCTTAAGAATAAGAGCCTGTTTCATTTCTCAAGCACCAGACACAGCATGGCAAATTGAATTTTGTACCCCAGTTTGGACATGTTCTTGATCTTGGTCCGCATTCTTACGGGTATGGGTCCACTACAAATAGGACAATTTGCAATTTCTTAAAGATGTTACTTCGATTAAGGTGGGGCCCAATTAAATCAAGTTGGGCTTCAATATAGATTACTGGAGTCCTTTATAAGCAGGATGAAAATCTGACATGGAGAGAGAAAGCCATCGAAAGAAGCTGGCAGTCAACAGAACCCAGAAGAGAAAGGAGAATACCTTGCTATGTGACAGAAAAGCCAAGGATCCCCAGCAGCTAGCCTTAGATGCTATAGTCTTCAGGGGGAAAACATCACCTTGCTGATATCTCAATTTGGGGCTTTTCTTAGCCTCAAAACCATGGGTCAATAAATTCCCATTGTTTAAACCAACCCATCTTATGGCATTTGTCTTAATTTAGGTTTTTTTTTAGTAAAAATTATGAGCTTGGAAATATCACATTCCTATCCACTTTGATTTTCACCAAGGTCTTGCTGGAGTTCTGGATCCTTGAGATTGGTAGATAAATTGATTACAGGTACATGGAGTGCAATGTAATGACAACTGCCATTTATCAAGAGCTTCCCTAATGTGCCAGATTCTGGGCCAGAAACTGAGGATATAAAAGAATGGTTATCAAAGCATTTAAGAAGATCATGTGTATTATATATATGTAAATATACACACACACACATATACACAAATGATATATACATATATATATATATCTCATTTAAAACAAGCGCACAAGAAGTTATTGTCACACACACCCCTTTTTAAGAAGAGAAATAGATGTGTTCACACAGCTTCCTATGGGTGTATATAAATAAGAATCAAACCCAGGTCTATATGAATCCAGCGATGTTCTTTATTTTATTATATGCTGAGAAAACAGATAGCACATATGTGGATTCAAACTCTGGTGACAAGATTGTAATGTATTCCTTGGGGAATTTTTGACATCTCCTTTTCTAATATTAAAACTTAGCTTTTCATTCCTGAATGCATTAAATTCAATTGCAAAATTAGGGAGTCTGAAGTTAACAAGATTTTTGGAACATGTGTTATGATGCTATGAATTACTGCAGTAGCTATATATGGATTATCAAGGCAGCCAGGAGAAGAGGGTAGAGTGTGGATATCAAAAGCCATTCATGTTCTCATCTAACATACACACGGTTTTCCAGTAGAGTCAGATGTGCAGACTGGGTATCTTCCCTGGGGCTTATCACTTCCTACTGACCCATCCCTCTGGATCTTCTACCTTATCTGAGCGTGATATCAGTCATCTGTGGGGGGTGGGCAGGGAGGACAATTAGACCAGGTTTCACAAAAATAGTCCATAGCAATACTGCAAACAGGCTCTGTCTCCTGAGCTAAAGCAGACTGTGTGATAGTGTCTACCGGGAAGGATTCTGAAGTTGACTTCAGACTCAGTGGAAAGAATGCTGTGAACAATGAACAATATCTGTTCTGGCATTGAGAAAAGCATATACTGTAGGTATTTACTAGCTTTGTCATTTAGTATAAGCCAGGTTGAACTGTTACTTATTTTAGAAGTCTTTCTTAGTTCCTGAACTGGACGAGAGTATGCAATGATAGAGTAAGATGCCGTCTACTCTATCTTTAGAGTCTAGCACAAAGTGGGTGCTCAATAAATGTTTACTGAAGGAATGCATGCAAAGTCCTGTGGCCTTATGTTGGAAGAAGGGCAGATCTCTGCCTGGCATAATCAGGCAAAAGTGGGGCATATTGAGGCCACTTTGTGATAGGTCTTAAATACCGTGTCAGAGAGTTTGGGGAATTATCGATGAGCCAATAGTTCCCCGAGTTAGTTGACTTACCAAAGGTAATTGTAAAAATAGACTCCCTGGCTCTATTGCATGATGCTGTCATTTGATAAGCCAAATATTCTCTGTTTTTGTTGTTACTGTTTTTTACCCATATTGCAGCTGGGCAATTTGCATGATCAGCAAGGTATGAGAAACACAGTTGCAAAATACTGGACACTGGAGCTCATAAATAGAGAAAATGATTTGCTCTGATCAGAATCTTTGTTTCAGATTACCCAAGCTTCAGGTACCATTTGCCTATTGAGATCAGGCCTGTCCCTGCCTTTGCTGAGACCCTAACCATCTGCATTTGCCAGACCTTCTCCTACTGAATCAGACTCCCAATCTCAAAGAGCTTACCTGTGCGCTTTTCCTCACAAGAAAGATGAGAATGGAGCACAACTTTTGCAAAAGCACTGGAGAGATTAATGTGCTGCACTGGGAATAAATCACAGATGGGGACATGAATAAACTGCATGTTTCTGGATTTCAAATATCATTTCTGTAAATGAACGAGTCTTTCTGCATCCTAAGTTCATTTATTTTTCTTACAAATTCTTCCTAGCATTTTTCATTGCAGCCATTTATTTAACATGATCTAATATGAAAATCTATTCACCATTACAGCATATATAAGTGATTCGACCCATGCTTTGTCATATACTTTGCCAAATGCATGTGCCTTCATACTGAGTAGCCAGTATGTTCCTGTAATGCATGGCACCATCATAAAAATATGAGCTTCTTATTCTTGTGGAAATGTTACAGCAGGAAGAGGGTGGATAGAAGTCCAACAAGTACATCATTGGTCCTAAGACTTGAATTAATTTATTTAATTCCAACACTGCTTTCCTGCAGGAAACAGT
The DNA here is from genome assembly GCF_023851605.1 of Tamandua tetradactyla. Classification (NCBI taxonomy): domain Eukaryota; kingdom Metazoa; phylum Chordata; class Mammalia; order Pilosa; family Myrmecophagidae; genus Tamandua; species Tamandua tetradactyla. The sequence goes on along the minus strand of NC_135334.1, from coordinate 60,936,838 downwards.
GTTAGAGCAAGGAGAGGGAGCTGAGGGGGAGTGGAGAAAATTGAGCCTAGGATCAAACAGACTGAATCTAAAACTCAATGCAACCATGAGATACTTTTCCAGGTGGCCACTTGACCTGTCTGTGCCATAGTAGGCTTCTCTGTAAATCTGGGCACATTATTATGTGGAAGAGCAAAAACGAAGACAGTGTGTGAAATACAATAAATGTTCAGGAAGGCAAAGACGTAATATTGTTGGCCAGGTTTCCCAAATAGTTTGACATGTATTGTTTCAACTTTGTTTATTTATTTACAATTCAATCTCATCCACTTACAGGAAAAAAAAATTGAGATAATATGATCATATGTTAAAAAGCATTTTTACATTTCCTCCATGTTTTTATTTTCTTTAATCATACATCAGTCTAGGACCATGCTCTGCCATCTATTTTTTAGTGTATAAAACCGTGGGGGGTGGGAAGGCGAGAAGTATATCATATACGCAAGAAAACACATCAAATATCTCTGTAGGGTTTAAAGAAAATGAAAATGACTATTATACATAAACCACCAAGGTAAACAAAGAATACTAACCTTAACTTAGACTCCTTCTGGGTGCCTTTCTTGAAAGCATTCCCTCTGAATCACTCCCTTTCCATACGTAATTCTCCTGAATTTGAGGTCAGTCATCCCCAAACTAACTTTATAGTTCAATCACATATATATGTATACCTAAACAATATGTGGAATACATATATGGACATGGAATCATACTGCATGTATTTTCTATGATTTGCTCCTTGTACCTCATATTATGTTTTGAGGTTCATCAATGTCAATGTACGTAGCAATTATTCATTCTCTTTCAGTTACATTCACTGTATGAATATAACACAATTTATATATTTATTCTATTGCTCGTGAACATTAGGTTATTTTTAGATTTTATTAATTGTATTGGTGTAAAAATCCTTGCATAGTTTTCCTCTGCATATGTACACAGATTTCCCTAAGGTACACACCTTAGAGATGAATTGCTAGGCCATATTTTCAACTTAGTAAATAATGCTGAATTGTTGCTCAAAGTGGTTATTACAATTGACACAAGTGAGTGAGAGTTTCAATAGGTCCTTATTCTATCCTAATGTTGAAAGTGCTTAAACTTCTTAATTTTTGTCAATTTGGTGAATGTGAAATGATGTCTTATTGAGTTATTTTAAGCATCTTTTCATGTTAAACATTTGTGTTGTCTTTTTTTTTTTAAGTCCTCTGCTCATTTTCTAGAGGGCTGTCTTTTTCTGATTGCTTTATAATTTTCCATATATGATGTTCTAAACAGTAATTTTTTATCAGTTATACATATCACAAATAAGTGTTCCCTTCTATTTTCTGTTCATATCACATTGTCACCTCAGAAAAGTCAGATACAAGATCCAAAGGTTTTCATTTCTGTAAAACTGGTATCAATAGCTATAAATAAAGCCAGATTTCAAAATAAATAATTCATTATTCTGGCTTAGCAGAAATATATTCATGAATATCTTTGCTCAAGCTTGCAGAAACTGCTTGAAGAACTTATTAAACTAAACTAAATTAAAAACAAAAAAGGCAGCACTATGAGATGAAAGCTTTCATGCCAAAACTCCAAATGCACTAACAATTTATCTTCAGCAGTATACTATATTAATAATAACAACGCTTCGAACTGCTTCTTCACCCATAAGAAAGACCATTCATTTCAAGTGTCTTTAGCATTCAGCCAGCGCAGGCAAACATTAACAAGTTTACTACTGAATTTCAAATATGGTCCCAGAGCAAAACTTTAGAGAACAGGTATTTTCTTTAATATAATTCTCTTGGAGTCGTGTTTTTGGTCAACTCGTCTTTGAGTTTTGAGGAAGTCAACATCCTTACGTTCTTTCCTCCCAAGGAAGGAAAGAATGGATCTACAGATTTAACCTTTTTGTTATGAACCACATAATTCATAGTTGGTTGAAAAGACCCAACATAACAATCAAGAGGAAAAATGCAGCTCATCCAAATCCATCCACCTAAATCTGTAGGCACTTAATGTTTTTACTAAGAAGTCAGAAGTCTTAGATGGGTACAGCTAGAAGCTAAAAACAACCTTATCACAGTAGAAGATTGGTAAGAGGTACTAAAAGCCTTTAACATCTCCACTAACATTTCTCATCATCTCTAAAATCAAAGAAACCAATTTAGCTGCTATTTTGAAACCACAGTTGTCAGTGTCTCCATGGAGTGAAACTCCATTTCAAGAACAGAGCTACCATCACTTGAAAACGTGTTAGTGTTTGAATCTTATACTCTCAAATTTAGAGAAGGAGCCATCTCTTTTAATGTATTCATGAAATAAAGTTATGAGGTCTATGGCAGGGACTGCTGATTACACCCCGATATTCATTCTTACCCTGCGCGCGCGTGCACACACACACACACACACACACACACACACACACATCACTGAGTTATGAAAGGAGGTGGCCACCTAGCTAACGACTCTATTTCCTAAAACTACTTTAGGAAATGATTTAGCAGTTTATTTACAGTTAAGTATTTGCCTACACTATGATTGCAACTTCACTCCTGGATATAGACCCAAGAGAAATGAGTTGTACATACACTCAGAAAGACTTGCCCAAGAATGTTCATAGCAACTTTATCTGTAATATTCCCAAAGGGAAAGCAATCCAAATGTCCTTGAACAGAAGAATGGATAAACAAATAGTGTTATATTCATGCAACAGAATAATATATAAGCAATAAAACATAACAGACTGCTGAAATACAAAACAAAATGAATGAATCTTAAAAACGTTATGATGGAACAAAAAAAGTCAGATACAAAAGAGCATGATTAGGGTACACGGGTGGTTCAGCTGTAGAATTCTTGTCTTTCATGCAGGAGACTCGGGTTTGAGTTTTGACTATGTACCTGCCCCGCCCCGCCCCCGCAAAAAGCACGATTGCATGGTTATATTGATATGAAGTTCAAGAACAGGCAAAACTAACGTAGAGTTCCATGTTAGAATAAATGTAATCTCCCAGGATCAGGGGGTGGAGGCTGAGGATTGACTAGAATGGGACAGGAGGGAAGATTCTGAGGTGTAGAAGGCTCTGTATCTTGATGTATAAATTTGTTAAGTTTCTCTTATCTGTGCAGTTTATTGTATATGAATTATATTTCAGATAGATGATTAGATAGAGAAAAACAGACACATAGCTGCATTGGGGATGCTAACCAATGGGCATAACTTGAAACCCTCTCTGCATTATCTAAAATCAATACCAAAACATGCCACAGTTTTGAAGGCAATTAGTTCTTAATTTATCTAGGCTATATGGAGGGTTATGATTTATCTCTTTTAAAATTGTTTATGTTTCCTTGGCATTTATCATCTGGTGCCCTGGAAGTCAGCTAAAAAGTAAGAAAAAGTCAATTAAGGATTAAAATGAGTGGCTGATCCATCTGGATATAATCAAATGTCAATATTAAACTTGAACTTCTCTAATAATTTGGAAAGGGAAGGAGATCAGAATCTATACATTCCCCTGACAGTCCAAAATGGTCCAGTGCAGGACATAAGAACATGAACTTGGGAGTCAGAAATGCTCATGCTTAATTTTTTACTCTGCCCTACATGAACTTGGGTAAATTACTGCCTCTGTCTCCGTTTCTTCATCCATAGAATGGAGAAGTAGCATTGAACTCCCATGGAGGCTGGGTGTATTAATGAGTGAACACGTGACGAAGCTTAGAATGTAATATGCATTCAACAAATTATAGCAAGAATGATTCTCACAGGAAGATGAAAGCCATATTTTAAAAAATAATTTAATGTGAATGCATTTGAGTTTTTCCTTTACTTGTTTTTTGTCTTGTTCACAAAAGGTTTTAAAGTATCTGTAACATATGTGTTACCAAGTGAAATTTCCCTTTGATTCATGGCACCTCTAATACCTTTAATTCACAAGCCAACAGAGAGCATATGGCAGGCAAGTGGCATCATGCATCTTCTCCCAAGTAAGGAGGGCACATGACGATGCTGCCTCCTATCCTTCCTCTTTCCCAAGTGTTTAGCTCAATTATATTCAACTACCACTTTTATAAACTCTGCCACATTTTAAAAATCATTGCACATATCTTGCTGGGCATTGGAGTAAATTCAGTAGAGTGTTGGGGTCAGATTGACATCATACGGGCCTTCAGAGACCAAAGCTGATTCTAACACAAGAGCTAAATGCAGAATTAGCTATGCTATTTGTTGGGGTGGCAAGCTAATGGATGAAGTTTTTTCTTTTATTTATAGTTCTACTGTTGTAATTTAAACTCCAACAAACCCTGCTGGAGTTCTGTTATACAGTCAAGGGTTCCCAATTAGTTTCTTCAACACAACAGACTGTTCAGAGAATCACAGAAAGGAATTAAGTACATAATCCCATTTTGAAGCCCCTGCTGGCCAAGTACCTTCTTTCCTGCCAACAAAGTGATAGCCAGCAGCCAGCACATTCAAACAGAAGCTCCCTTTTAAAATAAAATATTAGGATGAACCATATGAAACATTAACAGTTTCATATGGTTCAACCTAATATTTACATCAAATTATAGGGTAAGTTAAATCAAAGATGAAAATGACCAAAAAGGAGCTGGGAAAAATAATAGTACTTCCCCTAGCCCTTCTTATACCATGAGCACAAACTGCTACATGATAATGAATTTAGAAAACATCCTAAACCAGGTAATCCCTTAGCCGAAGACACGCCCTTCTACCCAATACACAGTCTTTGCAAAGAATCCATGGGCTTCAGCGCTCTGAGAAAACAGTTTCCATCCTTGCACCCAAGTTGCCTCGGCAGGGCTCCATCTGCCTCACCCCTGTAGTCCTACAGGTTTATTTGTTAATGAGAAATCTGGCTCCAAATACAGCTAGGGCAGATGGAAGAGCCCTGGGAGCTGGAGGAGGGAGAATTTTGAAATTTCCCAATAAGGTGGCTTTATTTTTATAGCCTCAAAGTATGACAAAATAGGAGACTTGAGTTTCAGGAAGTCATTTAACAACTGATTTTAAGTCCCAAATAAGTGATAGAAACAAATAAGGGCACATGGAACTTTGCCTGCACACTCTATTCTCCTCGCTCCCCATCCTTACTCCAAATGCCCACACTGGAGTTGAAATAATATGAAAGTTGAAACCCATTAAATGAGACCCCTTCCAATCCCTAAACAAAGAATATCCTAGTGGAAAAGTTTGCCTCTAAAATGTCATGTTGGAACTTTATACTTTTCTATATGATTATTCTTTTTTACCAAGAATTAATTCTTCATGAGCAATAAAATTAGCTTTTCCAGGACAAAGACTGTCACATGAGATGCAGGCTGAATACCTGTGGGATATGTGCTCAAGTCTTAAATGCTTGGTGCTTGGACCCACATGCTTGTACTTTTGACAAAGTTGGGAATTATTTCCATACCACCAAATTTCAGCAGTATAAATCCCAGGAATATTCTTACCATATGATCATTCCATTCTTAGTATATAATCAATAACTCACAATATCATCACATAGTTGTATATTCATCACCATGCTCATTTCTTAGAACATTTGCATCAATTCAGAAAAAGAAATAAAAAGAAAAAAGAAAAAAACTCATACATACCATACCCCTTACCCCTCCCTCTCATTGACTGCTAGTATTTCCATCTACCCAATATATTTTAGCCTTTGTTTTCCTATTTTTTCTATACTCCTTACCATGAGCTTTCATTGATCACTAGCATTTCAATCTACTAAATTTATTTTAACATTTGTTCCCCCTATCATTTATTTTAAATCCATATGTTTTACTCATTTGTCCGTACAGTAGATAAAAGGAGCATCAGAAACAATGGGTGTCAGATAGGAAGGGACTTCACAGATAACCTTGTTCTACTCTGTTGGTTTACATGAAAAAAAATCTGAGGGCCAGAGATGGGGTGTAATTTGCACAAGGGCACACAGCTAACAACAGTGGTGCTGCAACTTAAACCCATGCCCTCTAATTTTCTACACAATGCATGCTCTGTATTCAGTTGGGAAAGGGAATATCTCTATTTGTGGGGCATCATCCGAAACAGAGCAAAAAGGAAACGGAAAGATAAACGTTTACAGAGCCCTGCTATTTAACGGCAACGGAAACAAACACAGCAAGGAGGGAAAAGAGGACTTTGGGAATAATAGCAGAGCTCCCTTCTGTGGAACAGTTAAATGATTACAAACCAGTGGTAATCACAATGATATCTAATGTTTGCAAAGCACTTCCTATCTGCTTAGAAGTATGCTAAGTAACTTAATGCATTAGCTCGTTCATCCTCACAACTATTCAATGAAGTAAAAATAATGATAATAGTGGCAACCACTTACTGAGGATTTTTTACATATGAGCTGAACATTTGATAACAGCATTTTATAAACAGAATCTGATTTTATTTACATATCATAATTATGAGGTAGGTGCTGTTGCTTTCCACAGAATAAAGATGAGCAAATCAAGACTTAGAGAGCATAAATAACTTGCCCAAGGTCACACAACTGGTAAATGGAGGAGCCAATTAAAAACCCAGATCATCTGATTAAAGAGTCTAAGCTCTGAAATGTGTCAGTATTCTGGCTCTCGGAAACAGGTTGCTCAAAAACTAACACTGTATCAATACTAGTCTTTACATTTTCTTTAAAAATAAAGGTCATTGTTTTATAACAAATATTTGAATTGTCTCCTTTAGTTACGTTGCAAGCTGGAATGAATTACAGTTTGGACATCATATCTGGAACTGTTATTGCCTGTAATCATTAAAAATACTTTTTTAACACTGGAGAAGCAATTTCATGGCCCTTTTGAGTGTAAAGGGGATTGGGTTTAATGCACGTATGTTGCCAGTGAGGGTGAGTGAAAGAGACTGAGGGAGAGACAATATGATGGAAGGAGGCACTACTTATCCGCTGCTCCCAGGATTCTGTAGGAGAACGTGCTGTTTAATAATTTCTGCACTACAATTTAAATATCAGTAGTCTTGGTAACCACTGAAGCATGCTATAAAAAAAAAATTGTGTTCAGGCTTGTCCTAGACAAACTGACAAGCTTTGTTCTATGTTTTTGAAACCCAAGGCATTATTTACAAACACTCAGCTGCAACACAGATTCCTTTCATTAAAAAAGACTTTTACACTTATCTGTATCTTAAAAATAGAAATACTTGAATAAGTTCACGTATTTTTTCTTTTTCTAAATCACGGGTTAGAAAAGGAAATCGTGTAAATTCACTGAATTGAATTGAACGGTGACCACTACAGGTTCATCGTATCCCTCTGTGGCACTCACTTGACTGTCCTTTCTTTGTCCTCCCAAGTGAGATGCTGCGACGCTGCCCTGAAGGACAACAGCGTGAAACACGGACAACACTCGAAACATTGTTTCCAGGTGGCAGCTGTCAAGGTGATTGAACAGCTATTCAAAGGCCATTTTTTAATAATTTCCAATTCTCAAAAAGCAGTCTACCCGCAGCTTATCTGGGGGGAGGGTGGCGGTTCCAGTGGAAAGGAATCATATTTTTGGAGTAGCACACAGATAAAGGTGGGGATGGTAGAAGCCTTTTTATTGGTTACCTCAGCCACAAACTCAGAGAAGCTGTGCACATTAGGCTCACATCGCAGGAGAGGGTGATTTAATTTCCCATTTGAGTCTCCGTGAAGAACCTCCAATCATGCTTTTACCAAGGAAATTTATCATAAATCCATCCCCCCACCCCACGCCCCACCTCCCTCCTGCTCACACACACACACCAGACCTGGGCTTGAAAGTTTGTCTCTGATGCACAGAAGTTGTGTGATCTGGGGCAGGTTTCCCAACTCTGAGCCTTAGTTTTCTCGGTGTAAAAGGGGTCAATAACAGTGACTCATCTCTCACTGAAGTAGTAGGATGATTAAATGATATCAAGGGCCTAGCACACAGCCAGCACCTGAAAACTAGTAGGCATATTAGGTACCATCATTCTTACATTAGGTTAGAGAAAAGTGAGGATCAGAAGAGGTAAAATCTAGCAAGTGATGAGGTCAAGACTCTTCCCCAAAACATTGTGACTGCCGCTCCCTTTATCCTGTATATGGACAGATGAGTAAGAAAATAAAGACAAAAAAATAAATAAATAATAAGGGGTATAGGATGTTGTGCATGTCCTCTTTTATTCTTATTTTAATTTTTTTTGCATAATGAAAATATTCAAAAATTGAGGCAATGAATGCACAACTGTATGATGATGCTGTGAACTACTGGCTGAACACTTTGGATGATTATATGGTACGTGAACACATCTCAATAAAATTGCATTAAAAATTGGAAAAAAAAAAGGCACCCCCCCCCCAGGAGTGTGAGAAACAAGCACACTCTTACAATAACATGCTCCTCCTTTAATGAACTCACAGTCTAGGGAGGAAAACTGTCACACAAACATGGAGTTTCCTACAATCACTGCAACTGAAGCGCTATGAAAGTAGAAAGTAGAGGGCAGGGGTATGGTCAGAAAAGCTTCTAGGAAGAGATGGTCCTGAAATGGGTCTGGAAGGTCCATTAGGAATCTCTCAGACAGGAGGAGACACTGAAGAAAGTACCAGTTCAGAGGCAGGGAGAAATGAAGCAGCAGCATCCTCCCCAAGACTCCAGTCCAGAACAAACCAGTAGGAGGGGGTAGGGAGGGGCAGAGATGCCAGAGCCTGGATCAAGAGAGTCTTCTTTACCCAGTAGGTAGTCAAGAGCCGAGGATACAGTTTAAGTAGATGGATGTACTCAAGAGTTAATGAAGGCTTTAAAATGGCTGAAAGTAAATCACACTTGAATTTTTTCCATTTTCACTTGGAAACAGAACATCCTTCCTACCGAGCAGGCTCTTCTGTTTCCATGCCAACCATTGCTGAGGCTGGCAGGGAGTGGTGTGGGTAAAGAGAGTACAGGGGTAAGGGTTAGAGTCAATCTGTGGGAGGTAGGCTGGAAGGGGAGTGGAGGGCAGAGCTCTGCAGGTGTGTGTGTTGGGTAGGGGGTGGGGCAGCAAGAACCAAAAAGCAAGGGTTCAGTAAACCTAGTTGTATATGAATATATTGCAAACCTGGTCACTGTTACACATATATAGTCATACACACACATGCACACCATTCAAACCAGGTTCTTTGGTGCTTATCTGTATACTCTGAACATTTTCTAAGAGACATTATGTACTTCTCTGATTTCTAACCTGCTCACTTATTATTCATTGGAAATCAAAGTATGAATCTTCGAGAAATCTTCCCAATCTTTTCGATTTGATTCCCTAAATGACTTAGTCTTGAACTAGAACATTGTTTTTGCCAAGTGTTAGCAAACTGTAGCATCCACGTTCAAGGTTGGTTTCCTAATTCTGAGTTAACTAACTCTGTTAAAACATAAAACATTAAAACCATTCAAGGAACTAGCCTTCCCATTAGCTGCAGGTTTGCAGTAGAAACACTTCCATGCAAGTAATCTGGGATATTTTAAGCCTTTATTCTCAGAATGGCAAGGAGGGAAGGAAGGAAGGGGAAGGCCAAGGGGAAAAGAGAGGGGGAGGGTAGGAAAGGAAAGGGAGGGAAGGGAGAAAGAAAGGAAAAAATAATAAAAGAGAAAAGATAAAGCAGTGGGTCTCTACCTTAGCTGCACATTGGAATTGCTTGGGAAGTTTTTTTAAAATACGGATATCTGGGAATTCAATCCCAGAGATTCTGGTTTAATAGGTCTGGGAATGGCCCTGGGCATCAGGGATTCTAGGAGCTCCCCAAATGATTCAAACATGTCATAGTTAAGAAATGCTGAGATAAAGCAAGAAGAGGCAGCTAGGAAAACAAGCATACTTTAGAGACCAATTTTGGCACTTCCAGACCAGTGTGGGCAGATGCAGTTGGGAGAGAGACAGGGAACATGAAATCCCCTGGAAGAGGCTCCCCATGCTTGAGATAGTTCTCTTCATCCAGGCCCCCCAATATAATGTACGGTGGTGAGATGGGTTTGGACATTAGATTTGGATATCTATTTATGGTTAGTTTCTCCACTAGACTAGTAGTAGTTTCTCCACTAGATTCAGCAAGGGCTGAGTATTTTTATAGCTGTATTTCTTGGACCTACTAAATGGCTAGCATGTGGGACATCGATAGTAATTTGTAAAATAAAGGAATGAAAAAATTCAAGATGCAATTGTGTGAAATGGAAGAGACACAATTCTTTTTTTACCAGACTTCTTTATTTGCACATTCAAGAAGTAATGGACTTCTAACCTATAAAATGGCATGATAATGTATGTACATTACTTTATGACAACACATGTACATGTTTCTGTTATACATATACCTTTGAGTGGATCTTAGGGTATCTGTTAGTTATAGAAGATAATGATAATTTTCCAATATGGTTGTTCCAATTTACCTCCCATGAGCCATGTATGAGAGTCTCTATGTTGTCACCAATACTTATTATGAACAGTTGTTTTAATTTCAGCCATTCTGGTGGATAGAGAGTGGTGTTTTAGTTTTAATTAGCATTTCCCTAACGATTAATGAAATGAGCACCATTTCATATGTGAAATTTACATGTCCTCTTTTGTGAAATGCCTGTCAAGTCTTTTGCCCATTTTTTAAAAATTGCTTACTATTTTTTCTTAATGACTTATGGCAGTTATTTACATAAGCTGATTAGGATTCCTGCTCAGATCTGTGCATTACAAATATGTTTTTCTATTCTGTCTAGTGTCTTTGATGAACAGAAATTTTATTTTAACATAGTTTAATTTACTAATATTTTCTTTTATGATTAGTACATTTTGTGCCTGTTTAAGAATCTATTCATCACAAAATTATGATGTTATTCTCCTACATTATTTTCTAGACCTTTTATTGTTTTAACTTTTATGCTTTTATCTAGACTCCATCTGGAATGATATTTGTGTAAGGTGATATATGGAGGTAAGGCCAAGAAACATTTAAAAATATATGAATATTCAATTGCTCTATAGCACCATTTACTAAAACAACCATTCTTTTCTAACTGCGCAACACTTTCATTTTTGTCATAAATCAAGGGGTCATATATGTAACTTCATAATAATACATTCTTACACCTTACAATATAAATTGTCCAACTTTATTCTTTTTCTTGCCTAGTTTTAGCCTTTGCCATTTCCATTTCCATTTATATTTTGGAATCACTTTGTCAAGTCCACCATCATTGCCAAACAAACAAACAAAATACCTTCTGAGGTTCTGATAGGTATTACAATGAATCTATAGTTCAGTTTGGGAGAACTGACATCCAAACCACATTGAGTCTTCCCATCTATGCATAAAGTATATCTCTGCATTTATATGAATCTTCTTTTAATTACATTTTTCAGTTTGGAGTATATTGGTGTTCTTTTGCTATATTTACTCTTAAGTTTTTGTTTTTTTTTCGCATGGGCAGGCACCAGGAAACAAACCTGGGTCTCTGGTATGGCAGGTGAGAATTCTGCCTGCTGAGCCACCGTGGCCCTACTCTTAAGTATTTCATGTCTTTCAATGCTATTATAAATAGTATTTTAAGATCTAGTTCTCTTATTATTTCTTATTCTTCTACAGAAATAGAATTGATTACCTTGCTATTGACCTTGAATCTATTAACCTTGCTAAAATCACTTATTAATTCTAGTAGTTTATATGTAGATTCTTTTGAATTTTAAATTTTAATTAAAAATTGTTAATTTTAATTATGTGAATAGAAAATTAGATAATTTTATTTTATCCTTTCCTATCATTTTATTTTTTCTTGCATAGACTAGGATCTCCATTTTATAGAAAGGGTGACAGAAGGCATCCTTGTCTCATACCTACTTCCAGAGAGGAAGTTTTCAAAATGTCATTATTAAGTATGATATTTGCCTTTTAATAAATTAGGAAATTCTCTTTTTATCAAGTTTGCTAGAAACTTTTTATTATAAATCCAGTGTTGAATTGTATTTAATGCTTTTCTTACAATATTTAGATGATCATATGATTTTTATCTTTTATTTTGATAAAAGATTCTCTTATATTAAAGGATTTTAAAAATAATTTTAATATCAAAATTAAATTAACACCATTAGCCATCAGAGAAATGCGAATTACATATAATTTTCTTATATGAAAGCAAACTTTCATTCCTGCAATAAATTCTACTTGGTCATAATATAGTATCCTTTAACACTGGATTCATTTTTTAATTTTTGATTTTATGTTTAGGAAAGACATTGGGCTATAATTATACTTTCTTATAATGGCCTTTTTATGTTTTGATATCAATGTGATGGTAACGTCATTAAAAAGCTAGAAAATGTTCTATTTCCTCTAATTTCCAAGAGTTTGTATAAGTGATTTATAAACATTCTTCATAAAACCTGATGGGCTGTGCTTTAGAATCCTAATTCTATAGGCCATGAGAAGAATGAGCTTCCAAATTTGCAACACAGGTGCTTCTGATTCTAAAATTCAAGCTTTTTGCCTATTATATCATGCTGCCTACATGAATGAATGAGTGGGTAAGTTGGTATTCTAGGGGAGTTAGTGTTTCAGTCAATGGCAGTGTCTACTTCCTGCAGAGAGCAAACACACTGCCAAAGATGACCTCCTTCATTCCCCCTCAAAAATACAGTTTTGCTTTGGAATCCACTGCAAGAGTTCCCATAATACTTGACCTTTCACATCTCCCCTATTGCCTGACCTCATATATTTTCAGATTCTAGAACAGAGTCTGGATTCACAATAATTGTTTATTATTTCCATCTCTTTTTCTCCAACTAGTTTTTGTTGGATTCTTGAGGGCATATCTGATCCATCTTTTCACCTCTGGCAGCATCCAATATAACACTTTATAATTAATAGTCCACTCTAGAAAATCTTAAAACTATGCCCTTTCCACAACACCATATGTAACCCTAAGTAAGTCAGAGGGTCTTGCAATATTCCCATCCTATATGCAGTAATTCAAAGAAGGAAATCTCATGACTCTTTGCAGAGGGTGTATGGTTAATGGCAGTGTCTGAACCATGGTTCAGGTTGGAGCCAGCACAACTCCATGACAACTCTGGAATCAGGAGGTAAAGGTTGACAAGGGTCTGTTCAACTATCATCTTTTTTTAAATTTATATATTTTTTTAATTAGAGAAATTGTAGATTTACAAAAAAAGCATGCAGAAAATGCAGAGTTCCCATACCCCCTCCTTTATTAATACCTTGCATCTGTGTAGAATCTTTTTAAATTAAGGATTAAGAATTTAAAATTTTTGCCATCAAAAATTTTGAACTGTAAGGCAGGATTACATGAATAGAGGAAATTTAGAGATATATATATATGATGTTTTAAAAATATAAATTTACAAAATTTGGAGGATTTTCCTGATTCTCAGATTATACCTTCATTTTTCTTTCGGCACTAAAATGCCCTTTCTTACATAAGATGATGGCTATAAGAAGGAGCAGTCAACTGGAAAGATATATTATAATTTATTTCTTTCTGTATTATTTTTAGAACTTTTCCTCTATGAAATTAAGTTGTCAACCATCGTTAAGGCCCTAGACATTTATTATTATTATTCTAATGTTGTTGGTCAGGGAAATCTACAAGTCTTGCAGCTTCTGCATTTAGGCCAAGAAAGGACACCATTAACACTGAATAGGTTTCATATATTTCCAAAGTCCTCTGAGGCATTTCCTTCAAAATTTAGTGAAAAAGAGGGGAGGAGGTCAGAAACTTTTGCTGAAGAGGAAGATTAAAGTGTAATGCAGATGCTAAATAAATGTGAAATAATGACACTATTTAGTTTTCGAAAGATTTACTTCAACAGAGAGGGATGACTCAAAGCCGGCCATTTGAGAGCAAATGAGAATTTAAAAAGTTTCTTTAAAAAGGAAGAGAATATTTCTACATATCATTTAAAAAGGCATATGGATAATTTATATAAAATATTTTAGGTAAAAGACAAAGCTTGGATCCTTCGAAATGATCCCAATGCTGATTTCATATTTCTTACACCTACTGCGTGACATGCTGAAGAAAATGCATGTACTCTCAGTATGGAGCAAAATGTCCTAAACTAGGTGTCAGCAGGGCCGGCTGCATTGGTAGGTCCCCAAGCTTGGTTTAATGCTCTATCTCTGGATATTCTTAAATTCTTAACACGGAAACCCACATTTTCATTTTGCACCGGGATCTGAAAATTATGAGCTAATCTTAGGTGTCAGGTTGCATGTCCTGTCACTTGCAGCATATTTTGCATGATAGGGGTTTCAAAGGTGCTCTTTCACATAGGGATATATATATAGGGTTATCCTAGCTGGGAAACTTGGTTTGGCAAAAGAGGGGCAGGGGGCTTGGATCATACAGTTGTAATGTTGTAGTCCAATGGGGCCCACTCAATTTAATCTCTGTTTCTTCACTTGTTAAATGAAATAATTAGATCACTCCAGTTTTTAAAGCAATTAACCTGTGTCCCCACTCCCATTCTCAACTTCAACAGATTTATATACAGCTCTTCACCTCCCCCAAGCCCCGATTCTATGGCCTCGAAATACCTCTGAGCTCCACAGAGCACAGTTTAAATCTTCCTGGGTTTCTTGAATCTATACTACTGGAGAGAAACTATAATGAGGTAGTTAAAAGCATAAAATCAGTCAGACTTGGGTTAGACTCCCATTCCACTATTTAATACATTTGTGATCTTGAGCATGTTAATTTAGCCCAATTTTCTCATCTCTATTATGGAGTAAATAATAGTTGATCCTTATGGAGTAGTTGTAAAGATCCAATGAGCAATCATTTAAGATAAACCCAATCTGCTAGCTATGATAGTCAAATAATCAAAAACAGCGGAGGGACATCTCTTTGAGGCCCTGCTCACCACCATATCTTCAGTACCTGGCACAGTGCCTGCTGCATAGCAAAAAGTAAAGTTAAGGAGAAAATAAACCCCTCTAAATATGCCCAGAATACATTTACTCTTGAGATGGTGTGTAAAACAAAATTTGAGTATCTGAATAACAGGTCAGATTTTCTCCCAACAAACATTTCATCCCTCCCCACCTCTGTTATTATTTATCAGCTATCTCATGGAGAAACAAATATTTATTGGAATAAATTAAAAACACACCCATACACACACTCACAATTCTGCACACTTAATATCATAAGCAAATCTTCCAAATTTCAGCAGCCTTCTTTTTTAAAATTGTACGCAGACAATGAGACTGAATAAAGAAGCCTGAATACAGACTTAAGTACATATAGTTTGCTGCAGTAATCAAGTAAAATTTTAAATAAAGTGACTCTGATGGTTCATGGGTGGTTCGGTGGTAGAATGCTCACCTGTCACACGGGAGACCCAGGCTCAATTCCGGGACCATGCGCCGCCCCCCTCTAAAAAAAAAGAAGTTAAACTTTCTCCATTCTATTGACATCTACAACTCATTCGGTATTTACCATGTACCAGACTGCACAGCTATAAACGTTATTAGACATAATCTCATCCACAAGGTGCTCATTATCCAGTGACAGGGAGGGGAGGGGAGTCAACAGGCAGGAGAGGAGAGCAAGTGTGGGAAAGTTAGCAGAGTCTAGGTGGTGTCAAGGAACAGAGAGGAGCATGTGCTTAACTTAGGCAGGGCCAAGGCCAAGCCCAGAGACAGCTTTCAAGTGCAATTAGCATCAGAGTTGAGTCTAAGCCCTTCAGTGTCAATGATGTCAGTAGCATCACGTTTCCAAACCAGATTATTTCTTTAGTTTATCTCCTCTATTTTATTGGTTCCTCAGTCTCTATAAGTGGTTGATGGGTTTCCTAATACTTGTTCTGTTTAACCATCATCTTCAATTGCTGCTCAAAAAGTTTCATTCAAAAAAAAAAAAGTTTCATTCAAGTATCTAAAGAATTTCTATTTATTTGTCAGACACTGCTTCAAATGCTGAGATTAAAAGGCGAATGTCTTGCGCTTTAATCTATTCCCTTGCTCCCAACATAACTTCATGATTTAGGGTGTGGGTTCTCTGAAATGTTCCCATGCCCTTGCCTCTCAACCTGTTCTTTCATGTGAGCATCCAGGTCCTACCTTGCTCCTTTTTCAAATAACGGCAGTCTGTATTGTTCTAGAAGTAGTAATTTTGGACAGTGAGGCCACACACCTTCTCTGGAGATGACAGATTTCTGTGAATATGGTTGCTATGGAGGTGGGGCTGGGGAGCAGAACTGAGGTTGGGAGAACTACCTGTGAACTCCCTGCAGGCAGAAAAGATGCCATATTTATCTTTGTATTTCCAGAGCTTAATGCAGTTTCTGGTGAATGATATGGCTCAGAAAAAGGGTTTCTGGATGAATGAATGAATGGTGGATGGATGATGGGCCAACCATGAATACAAATGAGCTCTGGAGCCTAGGCCTAAAGGCAGAGGAATGGAGGAAAAATGTGATGGCCAACGAAGGGATCACCCGCGGAACTTTTGTCGCTCTTCCCACAGAAATCTAAAAAGTAAAAATCTGTTTAAATTCAGGGCCAGTCTTTGATTTCAGGGGAAGGAGAAAACTCTCCCAGATTCCAAATGACTCTTCCTCCTTTCTATTTCTGGCATAAAATTAGCAGCCTGAAGACAAAGCCTTTTATTCCACAATTAAGGATGCAATTAAAAATGCAAATGTCTGAAAGAGTGAGCAAAATACTAATGAGTCTCAAAGTATAAATGAAAAATTGAAATCTATTCTGCTTTAAGGGTGGCTGTGAGTCTAAATGGGTAAAGGGACCTCTCACTTACTAACAAGTCCCATATGGCAGTGTCCTTCAGAGCCTTTGTTTAACTTAATCCTACCAACAAGATAGGTAGTATGTCCATTTTATAGATGAGAAACCCAAGTTTTAACAATGGACAGGCTGGGAAGTATGGATTAGAAGCCAGGTCTACCTGAAGGGTGTCAGCATAAAGTGTAAACCAAACAGAAGCTCTATCAATATGAATTTAACTTGTGTCCTTATAGGATTAATTTCATCTTCACTGTACTGTACTAGTATGAGCATGGGCTTCAGTGAGACGTATACTTGGGGTAGGAATCACATTTGTCTATGTAGCAGCTGTGTGACTTTGTGCAGATTATTTTTTAACTGTTTGAACTTCAGCATCCTCATCTGTAGGATGGGGATAATGTCAGCACTGTTGTGAGGTTTAAATGAAGTTAGGAGTGAAGCACTGACATATAAGTTATCTGGCCACTCAATACGGCCCATGCTGCCCCTTTGGATTTTGCAGTGCTCTTGCCAGATCCCTCCCAGCTTTCCTAGGCCAAGATCTCCTCCAGGAAGTCTTCTGCCTGCATTGTTAAACTCCATTGGGTACCTGTTCATGTCTCCCCAGCAAGATTTTAGGGGAGAAAAAAAACCCTGAATTTGATTAGTTTTTATTTCCTATTCTGCCAACAACACATCAGAGTTTTCAATGTCTGAATGAATAGCCAAAAATGTTGCTAAGTAAGTATATCTGAGTGAATAAAAAAGAGGCAATATAAAATACAACCAGCTCTATTACTTGGGCAAGCTGTTTATCCCCTCTATGCCTCAGTTTCTTCATCTGCAATACAAGGATCATAATAGTACCTACCAACTGAAGTTGTGAAGTTTAAGTGCATTTAATCATTATGAACAATGACTGACCCATAATAAGTGCTTAATAAATGTTAAAATGTTAAAAAAAAAACAAAAAAAAGGAAATTTGTTTCAAGTTGATCCAACGGTAGATGCCATATATCCATGAAACTCTCAAAACACACAATTTACATGAAGTTGAGCAGTGCCCCAGAGGCAATCAGGTTCAAAGCCTTAAAAGATTGCAGAGATGTTTCACTTCTTCAATCTCATAAAAGTATTTTGACTAAAAAATAATGTAAATTCACTTGGATAAATAAATATGCATTTATAGTCCTGTGAAACAATTGGTGTATTTTAATCCTATGGATATTGTTAATACTATATCTGATATTATTTCTCTGTGGATATGACTGATGGGAAACTCAGAGTCAAACGTGAGGACAACCACAGCCATTATGTAGCACTTCACAGCTTATGTCTTTGTATGAATGTTCCTGGCTTCATCTTACTTTCTGAAACTTATTTCCCCTTTGCTTATCTTTTATTTGGATTTTTGCTTGAGGTTTAGTTTTACCTTTGCATATTATTTACAACCTTATAAGTTGTATTAAATTGTTCTTAATAAAGTTGAGCATAGATAATTATTACATGCTTTACAGATTTAATACTATGGTAAAAAAATAAATGAAAATACCACTTTTTTTTAGATACTGCTTCTTTTCAGGAATAATCCTGATTTTGTTGCTTAGTAGTATTGTAACCTTGCCCACATTACCTAAACTTTCTAAGCTTTAGTTTTCTAACCTGGTTGTATGGGGTTATATAATTAGAGTGAGTTGTTCTAAGGATTAAATATATGAAACCAATGGCTCTTTAGACTTCACCGATACTCGATTTTTTCAGCAAGTAGGAAAGTGTCATATTTCTGAAAGCAGAAATCATTTCAGGTGACTCAGTGAGTTGGATCCACATCAGAAAGTTTCATCTACTTCTTTCACTGTTAGCCACTGTTTTGTACCAGTTTAAGAGTTTGCTCCTCAGCTATAGAAGGTCAATGTTTTTTGTTCTCATTTCAGATTTATTTTGACAAGCAGACCAAGCCCTTGAAATAAAAAGACAAAGTGTTGAGAAAGGGGTGCAGGAGGAAGTTTGCTCTGGGCCCTGCCCTCACCCCAAGTCCTCTAAGAGAAATAGGCTGAATGACTCTATTATTGAATTAGGTCTCAATTTGAAGAGTCACAGTTAAGCAGGCAAATGAAACAGCTCAAAAGGCCGTTCAGTGCCCAATGTTTCCTGAAAATCCCAGTTCCAGAAGGCAGCTGGACAAGACTAGACTCCATATCCTTGGTGCTGGCCCAGTTGGCATTGCACTTCCATAGGATAGTTCAGAACTCTTGGCTAATATTTTACTATTTTCTTTCCTGTTTGTCTAGAAGAGATAGTCTATGGATTAATTCATTTATTTATTCACATAAATATTTACTAAGGAGACTTCTTTATGCCAAATACTCTGTGAGGTACTAGGGAAACAATAAAATTTAGATATAAACTGAGATTGTCACAGCCAAAATTGAATGATATTTATATTTTAAGAAGCTTTGCCAGCAAATCGTAATAAAAACCAGAATGTTCACTATTTCAACAGTCGAATTTCAAGTACCAAAGGTCTTCTGGGCAGATTTCATTGTAGGGAGTATTACAGACATATAAGATACCAGAAAATGACAGAATAATTTTCTGTGCACTATTTGAATTGCCTACAGACCTAGGCTGCAACTGTCTTGAGAGGAGGTGTTCTGCGTTCTTATTCATCTCTGTATCTTCGATACCTACCGCTGACTGATATATTGTAGGTAAGTATGTAAATCGTATTTGTTGAGAGAAAGAATCAATGCACTAATGAATAAATATATGAAAGCTTTATGTGAAAAGACAGGGTAGGAGGTAGACCCAGGTGCATCTGTTCTATTATATCCTTTGAAGCAAAAACTGACTTTGGAAGCAGCAAGTTTGAACTCACCAGTTTAAAATTTAATAGCGGACTTAGAGCCACTATTAAAAAGAAGTGAGTCCCCCCAAGAGAGCCTCTTTTGTTGCTCAGATGTGGCCTCTCTCTCCAGCCAACACAACAAGCAATCTCACCACCCTCCCCCTGTCTACGTGCGACATGACTCCCAGGGCTGTGGACCTTCCTGGAAACGTGGGACAGAGATCCTAGAGTGAACTGAGACTAAGCATCAAGGGATTGAGAAAACCTTCTTGACCAAACGGGGGAAGAGTGAAATGAGACAAAGTGTCAATGGCTGAGAGATTCCAAACAGAGTCGAGAGGTTATCCTGGAGGTTACTCTTATGCATAAAGTAATATCACCTTGTTGTTCAAGATATAATGGAGAGGTTGGAGGGAACTGCCTGAAAATGTAGAGCTGTGTTCCAGTAGCCATGGTTCCTGAAGATGACTGTATAATGATATAGCTTTCACAATGTGACTGGGTGATTGTGAAAACCTTGTGTCTCATGCTCCTTTTATCTACCTTGTTAATAAACGAGTAGAACATATGGAATAAAAATAAATAATAGGGGGAACAAATACTAAAATAAATTTAGTTTGAGATGCTAGTGATCAATGAAAGCGAGGGGTAAGGGGTATGGTAGGTATAATCTTTTTTTTTTTTTTCTGTGTTTGTTTTATTTCTTTTTCTATTGTCTTTTTATTTCTTTTTTCTGAATTAATGCAAATGTTCTAAGAAATGATGAATATGCAACTAAGTGATGCTATTGCGAATTACTGATTATATATGTTGATGTTTTATTTAGTTTGTTAATTTTTTTAATTAATAAATAAATTTTTTAAAAATGTGTCCTCAGGAGGTTTATGCATTATGTAATATACATATAAGGTGATGTGAATAAGATTTAGTAGCACAACCACTCCCATTTTATGAACCACTCATATGACAAATGTCATATTTTGCTAAAATCTTTGTCTAAGTTGGATAAAAAACAGATTTAATGAGACAAATTAAAAGTTGTTTAACATAATACACCATAGATCCTGTTCTGTTTGGTGTTTTACCTTAACACTTATTCCTCATAGTAGAGTCTGGGATATTTTTAAAGGGCTGTAAGCTTTTACTAGTTGTTTTAATAAAAATTATTCTAGAAGAAAAGAAAAGTCCTTCAAATACATAAAAAAGAACTACGAAAAAGGGGCTTGCAGGAGTTGATGAGTGCAGAGAGGAAGTGAAAGAGATCATGCGGTTAGGGACAAAGAACTGGAAAGACTAGTTGTAGGTGCGCTGATTCTTTCTTCCTATCGTGAGGATCCAGCTGAATTCTTTTCAGATTCTGGCTCCGGATAGTCTCTTATTTGGGGTGAGAAAAGCCTGAATTGACTGGGCTGGAACTTCTGGAACCAAGGAATCCTAGCCTCCCCCTACAGGTTTCATGGGGTCTAAAGAAGCAAAAGTCTAAAAGGTTACCAGAAAAAAAGCAAAGGGAAAAGGAAGGCTCATCCTCCTGCTGGGAAAACAGTGCCTTGTTCACACCCAATTCCACTTTCTCCCTGTCCCTTAGGTGAAAGGTTGCTTTCACCATAAACAAAAAGTATCACCATCATTTATTAACTTTTTTCCCAAGTACCAGGTATTTATAATCACTAATGTGTTTAATTCTTACAACCACTGTATGGTATCCATTCTTTTACTATTTCCATTTTTACAGGAAAAAAAAAAACTAAGGTCAGAGAGATTCATTTGTTCAAGATCACAGAGCTAGTAAGTGGCAGAATGAAGATTTAAATGCTGGTCTGAATCCAGCATCTGTGCTCTTAAATACTGCTCTATAACACCTCACAAATGGTCCCGAATGTCTATGCCCAGTTTGATTTGGGGCAACTTATTTAACCTCTCTGAGTCTCAATTTCTTCATCTGTAAAATGGAGAAAATATCTTCTGACTCTTAGGGTTGTTGGGAGAATTATATGGGATAATTTATGTAAAATACTAGCATAATGGCTGCCCATAAAAGATACTCAACAAAAAGCTTCGCCCCAAGTCCATTTCATCTGAACTGGGAATGACATCTGCCTTCCACATTGGCTAAAACATTCAGGCGCTGGGAATCCCGGAGGCAGTAAATGCAATGCAACGTAATGAAGATGCTCTCTCCTGCCAGTCTTTGTATATTGTGTCCTCTCCCTGATATGCTCTTTCTTGTCTACTTCCCCAGCAAACTCTTAGATCATGACCTAATAGTGGGTTATAAAGCCAAGTTAATGAGTTGTGACCCTTTTTTTTAATTGTCTGCTGTATGGTGGGGTCACATTTCATTCTTTTTCCATGTGCGTATCCCATGATTGCAGCACCATTTGTTGAATTTTTTGTTTGTTTTTGTTGGTTGCTTTGTTTGTTTGGGAAGTGCATGGGCTGGGAATCAAACCCAGATCACCTGCATGGCAGGCGAGAATTCTACCACTGAACTACCTTTGCACCCTCTGACTCTCATTTTTTTTCAAAAGACAAACAGACAGGAAGATAACAAGGTACAGTATACATAAAGGTTAGTACTGTTTTATGAAAATTTTCTTTCAGCTTTGTGTGTGTGCGTGTGTATTTACTTCCTTAAAGTATAGAATACATTTCTTACTGTAGGTCAGAAGATTTGAAATCTCCAGATTCACTCATACAAGATCTTAAAGAGTCAATTCAGATACCCCTGCAGTAGGAAGCAATGAAGAGTCCAGACTTTTCTCAGAGCTAACTGAGATATGTTCATATCACACTGCCTTGTAATTGCCTTTCATTGTCTGTCTCCCCCACTAGATGTGAACTCCTGGCCAACAGGAACTATGAATTACTGCTGGTAATCCTCATTGTCTGATACATTTTCCTGATATAGAATAAATGCCCAAGAAATGCTTGATGAATGGATGAGTAAATCACAGCAACTGACTTTTAAATCCAAATTACCCAGATTCACAACAAAGAGGTCATTTGCTTGAACTCTCAAAATCAATACATTTTATTAACAAAGGACATGGTCCAAGTTTTTCTTTTACATTTTTCCCTGTGACCTTTTTCACTTCCCACTGATGGACATCTATCTGCTTTTTTCTTCCCCTCACTATTCTCTCACTGTCTAGGGCTCTTTCACTCCCTTATCAAAAGAAAGGATCTTCCCTTAGCCATTTCCACTTTTGTGTGAATTCCATCCCCTATATTTCAGTGCTTTCTTTGAAGCACTTGGATTTAAAAGTGCAGCCCTATAAGTAGGAGGAAAAGATGGGTTTTCTGTGATAGGGACGCTTTTACCAGCTGGTAGGTAAGAAGAGGTGAGAATATTTTAGGAGCAGGAAGATCTTCATTAACCCTTAACCTCAGTCCCTCTGCGAAGCTGCCTTCTCTTTACCCATATGGAGAGCCTCTAACTATACAAAACAAAACTCATATCCCAGTGGCTCAGCAGCCTAAGACAATCTGTGTCTGAAGAACCACTAATGTACTTGTGAAATATTTTGAAAGATATTTTATCATATTTCTTAGCACTTTATTTACTTTTAAGATTCTGCAACTATGTTTCACAATGCAGGAAATACACAATACAAATAGCTCATTAAATCAAACACACCCAAGTCATTCCCACAGAACAGGTACTATTACCATGAGCGACAATCACCTCTACTTGTAGAGCACTACCAAAGCATTTCAGGCACCTTACAAAAAAAGAATAAAAGAAGGAAAACAATTACAACTAGACTGGAGAATATAGAGGATTGTTCGATAACAAAACACTAGCCTGGCTCAGGCGGTGCTGATTCCCTCCGCCTCCCCTCAACACTTTCAGGCAAACAAACTGTTACCATCGGGGAGGTTCGTGTCAGCAGAGGGGATGAAACCAGGTTCTGCAAGATCCTGAGAAGAGGTATCTCCTCCGACTGGGCAGCAACCAGTGCTAGGGGAGGAAGTATGAGAGCGCGTGGAGGAAAGAGGAGGCAACTCCAAGAGGAATGATGATTTTTGTGGCGCAGGCATATATTCTACTAAATCAGCTAAATTGTTTGTCACAGAACAAAGAAGTTGCTTGCTTTCCGATTTAGGTTTTGAACTCATGGAAGAAATATGAATAATACCAAAGAAAGCCCCTCTGTTTTATAGTACTGTTTATCCTGTGTTGGAACCCCCAGGAGGTTTGCTTTCAAATGTCTCCTCTCTCTAACCTATTCCTTCATCTAAGAGCCTGTCCCGGCACTGTGCTGCTGGAGGCAGATTGGGAATTAAAGTGTATTCAACAGCTGACACTAGAGAAGTTAAGCCTGAGGGAGACGGAGTGATTCAGGGAGCAGTACAGGCTGCGAGGTAGGAGCCAGACTCTGACACCAAATAGCAGCTATGGGATCCCAAGCAAATCTCTTCCTTCTGGGGCCTCAGTTTCCCCTCCTGCAAATTAAATGGTGTACCTAGTGATTGCTAAGGTGCCTTCCAGCCTTTGCAGTACATAATGCTAAACAGACTAAAGAAAATAATACTCGAGGATGTCATTTTCAGATTAAACAGACATGCTCATCATTTTACATTTATATGCCAGAGAAACCTTACCACCAATTTATTTTCAGAGAGCAAGCAGCTGACTTTCTAAATAAGCAGAACTTATTAACACTGGTCCTATTCAACTGCTCTAGATAAAGCATGCATGTCTAAGAAATCCTATAGTCAAAATTGGTGTTTAAAAAAAATGACAACAGTACAGACCTGCCTCATCATTTTTGACAGCTATTTCTCTTAATCCTTGCTATTTCACTTCATTTTCTTTTGTTGTTTTATCTCAATGTATAAGAACAAAGCCAGGGGCTTTTGTCAGTTCTTTCCTTCTGCTTTTAATCTTCTACCATTATTCCTCTAAGAGTCATTTAGATGCTGAGGTCATCCCTCTTTGTACTAAATAAGTATCAATAATTGACATTTGGAAACCAAATACCATATTTGCATTTTTCAGAGAAATATTTGGGGGAATTGCCAATGAACTCTCAGCTCTTTTTTTTTTACACTGTATATGTACATTATTTTTCTAACCCAAGATAAAATTTTCTGACAATATCTTAAAAGAAACCAAGATCTGAAGAATACAAGAGACTTTTAAAATATATTTAAAGACACATTACTTTTTTCTGGTAAGCTTTAACTGTCTCAGCTCTTTCCGAGTCTCATTTGAAAAATATTCCTCCTTCCAATACATTCTTCAACTATCAGCATGTAAAAGAGATATAATTACTTTGTCTTCATCTCTTTTGTGTTTTATACTATTGTTAACTATTTTAGAGAATAAATATTTGACTCCCAGTAAAGAACTTTTTCTAATGAAGTCTATTACACTTACTTACCACCGTATCAGTTCATTTAATTGTTCTATCTTCTACGAGTTCATTTAAACGACTAAGCTATTACCAATATATTTTCAGCAAACATCATCTATATATATACATGTTCTATTATATATAGAGAGATATATATGTTCTATTTTTTTTTTTAATAAAACACCAAGAGTTTGGCAACTTTTTTTTTCCAGTTCAGTCTTATCTAATCATATCATTTGCATTAACTGATTCTTATCTATTCTATTGACCAAATTGGTTTTTCTCAATTTGTTGCCCAAAACATTTCAAGATTTAAAAATATGTGTTTTGTATCATGAAGACCAGCGATACCACATTGGTAGAGAGAAAAGAAATAGAGTCAAATGGGATTAACCGTCCATCATATTTGCAACGTCACTATAAAGACACATTCTAGGGTTGTTCTCAATAATTCTTTTCATAGACTACACTGAAGCATATCAAAATAATCTTCCAAAGCACAGCTGGCAAAATTTGCAAGGTTAATATTCTTTTTTTTTTTTTTTTCATAAATCTCAAGGCTTTTGAGATACTGGATCTCCCTGGAATAACAAGGACTCTGTGGTTGTCAGAGCAACCAACAAATTAATGCCCTTGAGAACCTGCTGCTTTTCAGAATTCTGTTCCCTTCTTTCTCTGCTGTGCCTATTTAATACATTCAAAAGGTAACGTGATAACCACAGTGCTACTAACAGGACTGGCCAATTCAAGTATGTAATTTATAATCTATAATATATACCTCATGCCAGGAAAAGAAATGAGGTTTCAATTGAAGAGGATATGACCTCAGGTGGGAATCAGACCAGATTCTGAGGCAGAGTGGAGAGAGGAGAATGCAGTAAGGATGGCAAACATTCACTGATCATTAATGATCGCTTTCTTCTTCTTGGCTGTTGGCATTTATATTATATTAAGTACAGACAGCACTTGTGAAGTGTATTTTGGAAGTAACATAGGCCTGTGTTAGGAGAAAGTATTTATTATGGTTGACTGATGATGGAAATTACTCAAGAGTTTGCTCTCTGGATGAAAGACTAGAATGCATTATAAGTAACTTTTCTGGTCTAAGAAATAATTGGTAATGAGATACCACAGAAGAAAGTCTTCCCAACAGTCTCCTGGTCACCAAAACTTGTTAGAAAAGACATAATTCTTTGAAGAATTCTTCTGATATTAAATCAAACCATAGTTAATGCAATAGATATCAAATAGATCAGGAGGTGATACAGGAATATTTTCTTCCCATAATGATGGAGAGCAAATGTCCAGGGTTTGGTGCATATATTCAGTTTAAGTTTTATCAGAAGTAAAAATGATTCTTCTCACTATTTTCACTGAAACCGTACTAAGAACTCTACCCTGGATCATGCTATTGCCAAAGACTAACCTTTAAAAAGCAAGGGCAGGTGGTCCACGGTGGCTCAGCAGGTAAGAGTGCTTGCCTGCCTGCCATGCCTGAGGACCTGGGTTCGATTCCCGGTGCCTGCCCACGTTAAAAAAAAAGCAAGGGCCTTGGGTGCACAGGTGGTTCAGTGATAGAATGTTCACCTTCTATGTGGGAAACCCGGGTTCGATTCCTGGACCATGCAACACTCTTCCCACCTGCCCTCCCCCAAAAGCCCTAAGGGACTTGAACTGATTTAACATAACATTTCAAAACTTTCTTTGAAACTGTTAAACCTAAGGTCTTACAGTGGTTACTGAAGAGCATATGGGTTGATCAGAACAAATGTTCCATTACAACAAGGTAGTTGCCCTGTCTCCCCAGGCTGTATTTACTAACACAACACAGATCACAGTAAGAAAGGCTCCATTGCCTACCTGACATACAGGGAGCGTTTCTGATTGGTTCGTAGGGACCCGGACCCGGAGCTCATGCTGTGGTTCATCATCTGCTCTCGTAGGTCATGGATTTTAGCCTCAAATCGAGCGTAATCTGGAAACGGAAACAAAGGTGGCAAATTTGGTTCTGTGCCTTCACATAGCTGGGACCACTGCACAATAGAGGCAGCCCCTCACTCCTGTAGCTGGTTGCTTTGCCGAGAAACAGGGAGATGCGTAATTCAAGAATGGTGGACCACAGTGGGTATTTATTCACAGATATTCACAAGAGGTAAAGGCTACTTCCCATACCTTAACAAGAAAACACACCAGCATCAGATCCCAAACACGTGAAAAGTCCATGAAGGGTGGAGGGAAGGAAGTGGGCGTGGTTACAAATGGGCAACTAAGGGATGAATGTGGTGATGGAAATGTCGGATATCTTGACAGTGGTGGTGGATATATGAACCTGTACCCAGGATGAAATTGCGTAGAACTAAATACACACGCTTACATACAAATGAATAACTAACTCTGGGGAAATCTAAATACGATCAGTGGATTTTATCAGTATCAATATCCTCACTGTGAGATTGTTCTATCTTTTTGCAAGATGTTATCAGACTCAGTCTGTATTATTTCTGACAACTGCATGTCACTATGAGTTTGTAATGATCTGAAAACAAGAAGTTTAAAAAGGTGGGAGGACAAAAAAGGGTACGTGAACTTCCCAATGGTGCGTGGGGTGGAGGAGAGCCTCTGGTGTGCCCTCTGCCTGAAAGACCCGAGAAGTGGCTGGCTGGTGAAGAATGGTGCAGAGATCACCATTTAATTTCATTGAATTTTTTCTGCTATGGTGCTGCTAGAAGTTGACCACTTGAGACCATACTTCAGTTTTACCCCACAGCTTTCCATACAAAGCCTACCTGCCGAACTTTATCAATTCTAAGATGCACGATACATTTAAATCAGCTTTTCTGGAGGTTGACATGAGAACTGGGGTAGAGAAACACTCTCACATTCAATTTTTTAAATATTCAAACTTGAAAAAAATACGTAGGTCTAAAAATCAAGGGACCATGGGAAAAATATTATTGCCATATGTCAATTTGATAAAAAGAATAAATACACAAATAAGTTTCAAGACACTTCATAACAAACCGTTCATAGAGAGAAATATTTTTTTGAGAAGTTTGGATATTCTCGACTGCAACCTAGAAAGGGTTCTACCATCTCTTCAACACCACAGTGTCTTGCTTTAGCAAAATCAAGAAGGAGAAAGGCTCAATTTAACAAGATAAAAAATCTGAAAATGTTATTTCAAATTGTAAATGACTCCTTTAATTACAAAGAAAATTGCCATGAAAAATTTCAATAGAGGCCCTCAGCACATTTCAAATAAATTTTTGATTTTCAATTCAATTTACTCACAACTTTTCATGAAAATAAGAATGACTAAATGAATGTAATAAAAGGTTACTTACTTACAATGTGTTTCAAATTATTTATAATAAAAAGCTCCACAAAATGAAATTTAATTTCAATTTATTGAATAACTATTGGCAATTGTGGGTGAGAGTTCCTAAAAGATAGGACCATGAGCCTTAACAGTAAATAGACAACATATAATAAGCTCTGACTATCAAGTATTTTTAAAGTTTAGTACTTTAAGGATAAACCCATAACTGTTGGCTGGAAATTTCTGATGCTTTAAGCAAAAGTGTGATGCTAACTGTATTTGGAAGGTTTCCAGTTTAAAACTTAGCTTTAAAAAAGTAAACACTAAATGGTTTATATAATAAACCATTTATATAATAGTTAATAAATGGTTTATATAAGTAGAATGGTTAAATAAGTAGAACACATACTTCACCTAAAATCTTTTGGCCATAATTTGAGGTAATTTATTTCATTTCATTTTAGCAGAAGAGAAAACACTTATAACCATCGCTTTGATAACACTTTGATAAAAATCGCTGAGATTTAAATCATTTTGAGCAATTATATAGTTTCTGACCATCCTTAAAAGTCAATTAACATTTATTGCTGGTCACATAGAGGAGACTGTGCTCAGTGCTTCATGGACATTATCTCATTTCTTTCTAAATAAGAAAATGAAATTCATGGATGTAGTACAAACTTGAACTATATAAGAAGACATAGAACAAGAATTAAAAATTCCCCTTGTCTGCTCTCCCTTCACGTTTTCTTCTCTTACTTCTCTCTTACTCTCACTAGCGCCCTTCCCTAGAGCTAACCTTCAGCATACATGTTGGGTTGTGTGTTGTACTTCCACAGGCATTTCTCAATCCATTTTCATACACACTTATGTGCACATACCAACACACCCAAGGGACCAGATGGCGCTTCCCCCTTTTACCAGTGTAACTTGCTTCTTTTCCTACCTTCCCTTAAATAAATAAATATCACGTTTCTTAATAGCCTTATTATACTACACAGTTTGGACTGCAATTTATTTAACAATCCCCTTATTGTAGATATTTAGGCCCATTTGGCTTTTCACTATTACAAGCTGGGATCTTCATGTATGTGGACACAGAGAAGGCAGGTTAGCAGAGGGCTGGAAGGGGTGTATGGGTCAAAGCTTTGCACAGATGTCATACGGCCCCATTTGCATTTCTCAAATACCAAAGTGATCCAGCCTGGGACACAGAGGAGGGAACTCTTAGCCCGTTCTGGTGTATACTGCCCCTTGCTTAACACATGCACCACTTAACACCATGCCCGGAGTAGCACTGAATCTACCCTCTGATCACAGAGCTCCCTCCTTGATAACTCTGATAACTTCACTACCCACCCTCCAACCTTCCCCCTTTAAACATCTAATTCAGTGTCAGCTCCCTGGCCCCACTTGTCTATTTTGCTACTTTAACAACTGTATGTATCACACAAAATCACAGATATTAGTGCAGCTGTGCATCTCTTCTATTAGAGTGAGCATTTTTTTTTTTTTTTTTTTTTTTAAAGGAAAGACAGAGAGAAGGAAGGAAGGATAGAAGGAAGGAAGGAAGGAAGAAAGGGAAACATTTTTAAACATTTTCTTGTTTTTATTGTATTCTGTTTCTCCGTTTTTGTTACATGGGCTGGGGCCGGGAATCGAACCGAGGTCCTCCGGCATAGCAGGCAAGCACTTTGCCCGCTGAGCCACCGCGGCCCGCCCTAGAGTGAGCATTTTGAGGGTGGAAGCTACGTCTCACGCTCCTAGGAGGTCCTAACATAGTGTCTTATATGCAGGAGGTCTGTAACAGTAGGTGCTCAATAAATATTTCTGAATGAATTATTCAGGGAGTGAGTAAAATCATTACATGAATTCAGTTATAAAATTATAAAATGGCTGCAGGTACTGGAATTGCCCATGTTCAATGTAGAGAGAGAGCATACATGTCCACTAGGTCTTCCTTTTTCAAGGATTTATTTCTGTCTAATCACTGCCGCTTCCAAATCCCTCTGTTATTTTTACTGTTCTCTGGGCAAACTGTGCTTCTTCACATCTTAGTCATGCCCCTTTCGTGGATATCTAAACACACTGGAAACAGTTCTTGATACTTAACCTATATACAAGCAGCACTTTGTTAGTATTTATAGCTGCCACATCTTACATACCACAGCAGGATACTTGTTTTAATAATAGAGTTTGGTATCCTTCCTATATGGCTCATTATATCCCCAGAATGTTTTCTGCCATGATTTTGAAATTTTTTTTTTGAATCATATTCTATGGTATTTACATTCTCCTCTGGATGATTTGTATTGTATTTGCTTTAACTGGAATCCATCCTGTTCTCAATTTCTCCAGTCATTTTGATCACAAGTTCTGTGTCCAAAGATGATTTCCCTTATCCTTGTTCTAGGTACAAGTAATTTCATCAGAGCACAAACAGTAAGATCTAGTTTCTAGCTTTTGGGAGATAAACAAGTTACAGTTGTTAGAAATGTTCTAGAAATAATCTAAAAATCAGCTACTTAAGTTGTGAAATAATTCTTCTTTATGCTCTGTAACGGTACTGAAAATTATATTTTTCAACAAGTTAAAACATAAAAAGTTAACACTACTACAACCATTTCATCTTAATCCCATTTCACATCTATGCCCTTACCTATGGAACATTTTCCAAATTCCTAAGACTCTCAATTTCAAACCTCAACATTGAGAACATTCAAATAAAATCTTTAAATTCACCAATCTCTATATCATCTAAAGGAGAGCTCACGTTTTCTGAACACCTAAATTGGGTTAGAATCTGTGCAACACATTTAAAAAATTATATTATTTCTCCTAACAATAAAGCTCTGAAGTAGGTATATTATTTCATGCACAAAGAAATGGAGGGTCAGAGAGAATTTTATTGAAGTCACAGAGCTTCTAGGTAACTGAGCTTGCTGGGCACAGAGACAGGATTCAATCTGGGTCTCTATGAGAACATTATGTTTCCTTTATATCATAATGTCCCTTGTAACACCGGGCTTCTCATTTAGGACCTGAGGTCACCTCAATTGTCTGCCCTCCCTTTTCACAGCTGCTCCATTTCCTTCCTTTCTTCTACTGTGCACACTGATGTTCTGTATTGTACTTTAAGCTCCTTGGAGAGTGGGAATAGACCCAAAGCTTAGAGTCTATCATTCCATCTTCTCCAAATATTGCACTGTACAAGGTACTTGGCACATAATGGTGAACCAGACAAAAGTCCAGAAGTGGACACTGTCAAGAAAATTAAGCATGATAAGGCTTAGATGGGGAGTTCATTAAAGAAGTGTCACTTTATTCTGTCTTGCTTTGCATGAGACAGGTGCCTGGTAAATACTTCTGAAATGGTAAGTTCTGTATGTTTTCTGTTTCTTTGTGTTTTCTTCTGTTTCAAGAAGCCAATCAATTGAAAATCAATTGCTAGTGAGGTGTTTCAGAGAGGTTGCAAGAAACATTAACTTCAGCTAATTTCTCTTCCTTCTAGGTATAATAAACCAGATTTTTTTTCTACATTCTTGGATATCTAAATCCACTTTACTTTCACTTGGACATGATGGGTTAATAATAGTAGAGGGGAGGCAGGATTTGGGTCAGAATCCTGCTCTGCCACTTGTTAGCTATGCATCATTATGAAAGATATTTTACCATTTCTGAGCTCTACCTCCTTATCAGTAAAATGGAAGTAATAACAGTGCCTATCTTAAGATACATTGGGAAGAGTGCAGGAGAGAGCTCATGGACTTAAAGGGCTGGTCCTTGGTAATGACTTTTAATTCCCATTCTTAATTTTAATGTATAACTCAACAGCTATTCTTGTCCATCACTTGCAAAAGCCATTTCCCTTTTTTTTTTTTTTTTTTTAAAGGGAGGAAGGGAAGGAAAGACAGAGAGAAGGAAGGAAGGATGGAAGGAAGGAAGGGAGGAAGAAAGGGAAACATCTTTAAACATTTTCTTGTTTTATTATATTTTGTTTGTTTGTTTGTTTTTTACATGGGCTGGGGCCGGGAATCGAACCGAGGTCCTCCGGCATGGCAGGCAAGCACTCTTGCCCGCTGAGCCACCGCGGCCCGCCCGCCATTTCCCTTTTTGAAGCAAGTAAATTGGAAACTTGATTTCACTTCTAGAGCCTCTTGGTAAAGTGCTACTTGATATGAATTGATGTCTCGGCAAGCCAAAAAAGAATGAGCCACAGATGGCCATACTTCACGATACTTGGCACCAGGATGGAATTACTTAGCTCAACTGCCGGGCAACAACTAAATGACCACTCATGATCTTCTCGCAATGCCACAGCGACTTGGAGCTTGGGGAATGATGCTCAGTTCCAAAGCTGATGCTGTTTTCAGGAATAGCATTCACCTGGTCCCTTTTACAGTGTCAAAGACTTTGAGATACTTACGGGTCAGGCCGTTGGGTGAGGCAAAGGCAAGCTTGTGAACACGACATTCTACTCAGTGAGAAGGGCCTCTGCCATACATCTGTTTCCTTTGCAATTGCAAAGAATGAAGAGACCAGAATGCAAATCTACCCTACCATTCACATAGGAAAGGAGGCATTGCCTCCTAGGAGGAGGTGGAGTTGCTTTTAATACAGTAGGATTAATCTGCATGGATTAAAGCTGCCCAATTGCTTACAGCTTCAAGGCTGAGATGGCCCACCTTGGGTCTGAGGGAAGGAACCAAGAAGCTCAGTGGGTTCAATATATCGTAAATGAAGCCAAGACCATAGGCATATCCTCACCCCTTCCGTGAGCTGATGACAGCATAGCAGTGACAACCTCATCCCCCTGCCTCACGATCGTCGGACAGCAGAGAAAGCAGTGAACAACATGGGTGGGGTTAGGGACCCCAGGTTAGGAGACCCCATTCTAGTCTTACTCCTGTCATTTGCTACCTATGGGGCCTTGGGAAGTTACTGACCCTCAATTTTCTTCATCTGTGAATTGCTGAGATTCCCTTCAAAAAGTGTTGTGAAATGTTAAAGTAAATTTAGTAGATTGAAATGCTGATGATCTGTGAAGGGGAGGGGTAAGGGGTACGGTATGTATGAATTTTTCCTGTCTTCTTTTTATTGCTTTTTCTGAATTGATGCAGATGTTCTAGGAAATGGTCATGATGACACATATACAACTATGTGATGATAGTGTGAGTTATTGATTATATAACAAGAACGGAAAGATCATATGATAAGAATGTGTTTGTATGTGGTTATGTATCATAAAAAATAAATTAAAAAAAGAAAGGGAGGGGTAAGGGGTATGGTATGTATGAATTTTTTTCTGTTGTCTTTTTCTTTCTTTTTCTGAATTGATGCAAATGTTCTAAGAAATGATCATGGTGACGAATATGCAACTATGTGGTGATATTGTGAATTACTGAATATATATGTGGAACAGAATGATCAGATGTTAAGAATGCTTGTGTTTCTTTGTTGTCATAGTTTTAAAAAAATTTAATTAGCTAAAAAATAGAAAAAAAATGTTATGAGAATCAAAATGAGATTTGACATGAAACATTTTGTAAATGTTAGATAGATATTGGTGCTTTTATTGAGGTGGTGGCTGTCAGGACAGATTCACAACCAGTCCTTAATGGCACAAATTGGGGGGGTCAGGAGGAAAATAGCACCCTATTCTGTTTGCTTACTATGAACATGTGTGCAGCTTTAATAACACCAACTGCTAAAGTCATTCAACTGTAAGCGGGGTTCTGCACATCCCAGCAGCAGAGGCTGCTTTCCTGCCGAGTTATCCATTACTGCACTGCAGGGGAACTAGTCTGAGGAGACCACCTACTGCACCCCCAAGAAATGATGCTTTTAATAGACAGACTTGAACTAGAGGCTCCTGGTGGTTTATAAGATAAGGGAGTTCAAGCTCTGGGGTACCTTCCAATGGGGCAGGTGTAAATGTCAAAGGTATGCAGCCTATTAAGCTTCCAATATAGTTTACCTAGACAGACCCTTATTGCCATCAGGATCCAGGAAGGGTGATGGGAAGGAAGGGTGGCAGGAGGAACAGTTTACCTTTATTGTCAGCACAGCATCTGGTAATTTCTCTGGAGATGAGGCACTATGAGCAACTAAAAATGCTTCCATTTCTCTGGGGCAACAGCTTTCATTTATTCACCAAATAGTACTTGAGGGTGTATTACATGCTAGGCACAATGCTAACGGCTGGAGATACCAAATCCTCTGGGACAGGTCCTTGCCTCAAGGGTCTCAGAGGCTGGTGCATTCTGCCCTAGATGTTCTGGTTTCTTAGTGAATCTAGAAAGAACATCTGCCATTTAAACAACCCCTCCTCATGTAGAGTAGCAAGGGTTTTTGAGATCGTAGCGGGAGGTCATTAAGCTCTCCAATGGCGGGAAGAAGCCAGCACAGTCAGACCGTGTTACAAAGGAGAGATCCGGTAGGTTAAATCTTTGTGAAAGCCTTTCTGGTTAAGGCGGAACGAAATGAGCAACTGGGGTTTTAAGAGGCTCAAGGAATTACAGTTTCTGGATTTGAATCCTGTTGGGAAAATTCCTTACCCTATCACAAGTGTAAAATGGGAAAATCAACCTTGTCCCTATACGAAGTCATTCTGGATTTCTAATACAGTATACCTCATTTTCATCATTCTTAGCAGTAATGATTTTTAAAAGAACCATGGTTGAATAATGTTTTTGGAGAGAGTGGACACAAGGTATGTAGAGGAGGGGAAGACAGGGGTCATATAATCAGTGTAATATGGTTAATGATACTGTTTAAACAAATATATCACTGTCTCTGTACACTAGACTCTTAGCCAAATAGTCACATATGAGCAATGCAGCCACAGAACACAGGTTTTACCTCGAGCCCAAGAAGCAATACTTTGTCAAAATTATTTTCATATAATGACACAAAAATAATTATATTTACTTGGAGCTCAGATAACACCCAAAAATTCCAATTTCCCATCTCTTCTTCTCTTAGTTGTCCTGGGATTTCAGAGACAAGCAGACACAGATGGGTTTCAGCCATATTATATTAGGCTTTAGAGATTTCCTTCGGGTGTTCTTACTCTGGCTCCTTTCTAAATGTTGAGAAGGGCACTGTTTTTACGAACTACTTTACAAGACTGGCTTCCCTCCCATATTTGCATCTGAAGAGAGCTGACCTCTGGCCATTGGAAGGATTTTGAGTGGATCTCCCCAGGCTGATTA
Organism: Tamandua tetradactyla; assembly: GCF_023851605.1. Classification (NCBI taxonomy): domain Eukaryota; kingdom Metazoa; phylum Chordata; class Mammalia; order Pilosa; family Myrmecophagidae; genus Tamandua; species Tamandua tetradactyla. The sequence goes on along the minus strand of NC_135334.1, from coordinate 60,901,295 downwards.
TTCTGCCTAAGGATTTTACTAGCCTTTCACTTCAACTCCTGACTTAGTTCAACTCTCAGGTTGATGACCTGCTTCTGTGTTGAAGTTGTCATGGAATTTCCCATTGCTAATGTTCACAGATCTTGATATGTGGTTTAATCCTGATCCAAACCATGCGTGTGTGTGTGTGTGTGACAGAGAGAGAGAGAGAGAGAGAAAGAGAGAGAGAGAGGCTCAGAGAAAGATGGAAACACAGAAACAGAGAAATAAACATTAAAAACTAAATTCACCAGACCATTCTTAACCAGAAATTCTAGATAATATGTAAGCCTTTTTCTGCACTCCACGAAGGACATCTTTCTCTTGCATATCTTTACCACTGAGCATTTCAGAACTCAGTTATGGATGCTATGAGGGCAAGTACATAGTCTTTTTTTCCTGTATCTCCAGCACTTGGCATAGAGCGTGACATTTAGCAATCTGTCAATAAACGCTAATATAAATGTTTGCTATTTGGATGTACTAAACGTAGACCTCAAGGCACTGAATCTCCAGGTAAAGAAAAGTTATCCTTTAGTTTGGTAGACATACTGGGATGTAGATCAACCCTTTTATAATAATTTTCAGTAACATTCATACTGAATTAAGGTGTGTGTTCTCTCCATCTCTCTCTGTCTACATTTTTCTTTTTCTTTCTCTCCAATAGAATTGGGATCATTTGTTTTGAATAGAACAATTTTCTGTACAGCTTGGCTGGGGAACTTTTAAAGAATTTTCAGCCAAATGCTCAGAAATACTTTATGTGTGCAATATAGTAAGTTTTATAGGCAAATAATTTGAATTCCCAGCCAGCTATTCCATACAATATGTATAGAACTCTGAAAATTGGATATATCAAACTTCACTTTGGCTTCATGCAAGCTTTGTTTCATGGATTCATTAAAGTGGATTTTCTTCAATAATCAGGATTATTGCAAAATGGAGTCAGCACAGAAACTTTCTAAACTTGGCAAAGCCAGTATATTCAGATGCTTGGGAGGAACATGTGTAATAAGTTCTCTAAAAAAAAAACTTTAAAATAAATAAAACCTGAGTTTGACTATTATATCCATTACTGATTTGCGATATGGATTTTGGGTGAGTTACTCAACCTAGCACAGCCTTGGTTTCCCCATTTGTATAATGGATAAGCAATACCTACCTGATCAGATTTTTGAGAATTAAGTGAGATATAGAAAGGTCATGGTCCAGTGCCAGGAATAGACTAGGTGCTCAATGAACGGAAAAGAAAAAAGGCAAGATCTCTCAAAGCATTATATTTCTCCCCCATAAAATGGAAATAGTGCTACCCCCTGTTTATATCACATTTGTTGTGAGATCAAATGAAGATACATATAAAAGTGCTTGACAAACTATACAGTACAGTATGAATGTAAAGTAATACAAAGTAATTCATACCAATACAGTGTTGTTGTTCTTTTTACATCTCAACCTGCCTAAAAGAATACTTCTTTAGTATCTAAGATACTGAGATTTGTCTTCAAAGCTATTAAGTATTGATTTCTGTCTTGACTGTGGAACTAAAGCCCAAAGACATCAAGCGTGAGAGCGCAAATGTGAAACTTCAGGGGAAACAGAAACTTCAGCTATAATAGGGTCTAGCTGCCAGGGTCGATTCTAAAGATTTTGCTGGCAGCGTGGATGAAAGGCTCGGAGCTGGGATGCACAGGCTGTAGTTTAATGGGTATGATTCTGAGCTAATGGTGTATCACAAGAAGGATTAAGGAGCTGTGCCTTCTAATTAAGGCACGATGCTTAAGACTACACCAAATCAGATTCCTTTTAGGCACTACGAAAGAAAGCCTTCCTTGGCAAACACAAATATTAAATCTTTGCTGGATTTGCCCTGTTTCTTCTTTTGTATTAACATCATGGAGTTAGAAGCTAAAATAATAATGTTCAAGCTTCCTGTGTTCTTCTGCAATAATCATCAGTTAGTGCTTGCCCAATGAAAAGGGTGATGTTCTTGCCTAATTATAGACCAGGCAGAGGAGGGAGATAAAGCAGTTTTGGCTCTAGAGGTAGGCGGGTTGGCAGCCCCTTTGGGTGTGGCTGAGACAAATATCTGCTTTTCTTCTATGACAATCCTATTAGATCTAACCCTTCAGACACATATATGTTATCTGAGAAGGTAAACCATTATGCCTGGACAAGTAGAGGCACGGTAGGAAGAACTCTAAGAAGACATGGAGGCTCAAGAGAGGCTAGTCAATTTGCCTAAGGCCACACAGCAGAGCTGGGACTTGAACACAAATCTTCTAGTCCCAGCCTTATCTAGTGATCTTCCTTCATTTGCCCCTGAGGTGCACAGGTTCATGGCTATTTCAGACTGGCTTGGTCACTCTAATCAACCATTTAACAGACAATTTCTGTTACAACTATAGATTCATATCTATGATGAATTCTATAAAGTCAGTTGGTGAGACTGAAATGAATAGGCTTGTTCATTCTCCCTGGTATACTCTCCAAATGAGAGCTTCTCGAAATATCCTTAGTGTAATACTGGGCTTTAGACTTGAAGCCACTTGGAAACTGTGGCTCTCCAAGCCTGGGGCTGACTGGCAAGTTCTATTGCAGCACTCTGTCCAACAAATACAGATCTGAGCACTTAACAAGGTTGGGGGAGGCAGGGAGGTGGGGGAGCAAGGATCAAGAGAGAGCACCCTGCCACTGCCCCCAACTACTCTAACAGCTATTCTCTGGGGAACAGCTTACTACATAATCTCAACAAGTCCACAGAGGGCAGGGCCATGCCACAACAGAGAAACGTAAGGACAACTGTGGGAGCTCTCATAAACCTAAACTTAAATAATTTAATAACTATGTTATTTTTTTTTAAAGAGTAGGTCTGTCTTACTATATTATTAAAATTTCCTTTCTTTACTTAGGAGGCATAACAGCTAAATGTAATGTATAGCTCTTGTTTGGATCCTGATTAGAAAAAAGAACAATTTTTAAAAAGTTATTATAAACAGAATATTAGATGATAGAATTATTTTTAATTCTGCTGGGGGTGATCATAGCATTTGATAATATCAGAAAATGTTCTTTTTTTTAAACAATTTCTGAATACTGTAAGGATGAAAAGACATAATGTAGGGATTTTTAAATATATCAGCAAAACACGGTGTGTGAATAGATAACATACAGCAATTAAAAATAAAAAAGCAAATAAATAAAAATATATCAGCAAAGAAAACAAAAGGGAATATGAAGCAAATTGGCAAACTCTTGAATACTATTGAATCGGGGTAATAAGTACATGAACATTTTCTGTACATTTCTCTCTACTTTTGTATGTGTTTGGCAATTTTCATAAAAGAAAAATTTAATTGAACTTTAAAAAATGACTATCCTAAGTTGATAAAATTAAAGGCTTACAACCCTCTATGGAGTAGAGTGTGATGGGAGTGACAGGACCTGGCTCCTCCACCTGGCTGCTTCACGTCTGTTGCTCTGAGCCCTGGCTTCCCTGTAGTAAAATAGGGATAGCAACTCTACATGGAGCATCCTTTTGAGATTCAATTGAAAAAATGCTATCCATTTTCTAGCCGTGAGTGCTAGCCATGAAAGTGTTACCCTGCACAAATGCACCTGTACATTCAACAAACATTTCCTGAACATTAACCAGGCCAGGTCCCTGTGCTAGACACTGGGGATATAATGAAAAAAATTCAATCCCTGTCCTCAAGGACTTTCCATTACTACAATCGAATATTAACATCGATTGTCTAAGTAAAGATAACTCCAAAACTAGCCCTAGACTCTGGCTTGAGTACTGCCTCTCATTCTTAACAAAGGCAGGAAGGCCTTCATTTAGCTCTCTAGCCTTACCTTTGTCTCCCTTCCTTTTGGTTCCCTCAGCTTTTTCTAGCTTTGGGGATTTTCTGTTTCACTTTCTCTCAGTTCTATAACTTCATCTAGGCTGTTACGTCTGCCTGGAATACCTCCTTTACCAGTCTTCATCTAGCATCTCATCTTCAATCTCACTTTTTTTTTTTCCCACATGGGTAGGAACTGGGAGTCGAACCCAGGTCTCCGGCATGGCAGATGAGAACTCTGCCACTGAGCCACCGTGGCCTGCCCTCCAATCTCATCTTAAACATCACTTCCACAGATGCCTCCCTGAGCTACGATAGGTCTTTCCACCAAACGCGACTGATATTTCTCCTTTGTATCACTACACACACATGCAATGATTCATTTATTGATAAATATTTGTTGACTATTTGAGAGGCACATGGTAGATGTTTGAGGAATATTTGCTAACTGAAGGAGTGGAGTTGCTTATGTAACCATTCTTTCTTCACCCAGATCAAAAAAGAAAGGATCTAGTAATTTTGAAAATGTTGAGACTTTGATAAATATGCTATATTCCTCTGTAGCTCTCCCATTAAAATAATTTTCAATTTCCAGTTGATATGAAAAGAAAAATCACCACAGAAATGGATGGAAAGATTTACCCTTAATTTCTGTCTTAATATAATTGCCTATTTCTGAATCCTAAAATCACCTAGCTAGGTTTTTTTCCAATTTTAAGATTGCCCTTTTCTCCTTGAGATGCACTGCACATCCCTATGTATCATCTTAATATTCCAAGTATTTATGGCATGCAACCAGAGACACCACGTAATGGGCATTTACCCACAGCCTGAAAACAAACAGGAGTTGAACAGAATTTCTTCAGCACAATTTACATCAACAATTTCAGGTGCAGTTTAGGTACTTCCATAGCTCAGCAAAGAATAATTCTTTTGCTTGTTTCATTATTTTTTTCTATAAAATTGTTTCCTTGCTTTTTTGAAAAAAAGATCTGTGGGAAAGTAAAAAAAAAAAAAAAAAGATCCCTGGCTGTACATGAAAAGGGAATGGTCACTTATGCAAAGACAAAATGCAGCCCTATACTTTCCTCTGCACAGGTACCATTTGGAAAGGAATTTGGACTGTAAAACAAACTGCGGAACCACTGAGTAGCTTTTAAGAGATAAATCATATTTGATATGTAGAAAGCTAGCAGCATTGTGATGGATAGACTAGACATTGGAGAGATTGGAAATCCTAAGGCCATCTACACTTCTCTTTTAAGGTCCTTATAAGAGATGATGAGGCCATGGGAATGGGAATGAAAAAGAAGGGGATGGATATTTGGGGGGTGGAAATGAGATTTTGCTGATTAATTCAATGTGGTACATGAGAAAGAAAGAGCGGAGATGTCCAGGCTCCTTCAGAGTTCCAGCTCGGGCAAACTCACTGAGAATAGAAAAGGTGTTGCCACTGCAAAGGGTCTATGCTGGGACATGCTGAGTCCGAGGGGACATCATTACGGCCTGGCTTTTCTGTGCCAGACTTCCTTCGTTCCAATGACGAGGAGTGTGAGGAGACATTTTTTAAACAACCAAAGCAATTTATAAGCTAAAGACTTTTCTGGGCCTAATGAACAGATACAGATGAGTGTTGTGTTGCAACTGCAATTAGGTGGGGTTGTTTGAAACATACTAATCTGATCATTCCCTCCATGCCCAAGGAAAACAGAAAATAAGAGTATACGTAGCCATTAAAAATTGACTTTTACATACAAGTAAATAAAGATATACTAGGAAAAATTGATCCCTCTAGAACTGAAACAGGCAAATTTACCCTTCTTCTTGATTAATAATTTAAGAAGAAATCCCAAGCATGCTGCCTCTGGAGATGTAGGAGTAGCTCTTATAATTAGACTCTAATCTGAACCATGAGGGTGAGGATCAGAAAGCTGACTCAACCTGGCATCAATTATTTGCAGTTTGCACGAATGAAAGGCTAAAAATTTGGAAGATGTAGGATTATGAAACCAAATTTTGGGGCATGTTTCAGTACAGCCACACAGTGAGTTCTTCTCATTGTTTATTTGCTGGCAAATTTATTCTACATCTCCTTTGGTCTGGGTTTGGGAAATAATGGTGGGACTTGCTTTGGGATGGTATTTATGCGTCTAATCCAAAAGCCAAGAATAAATGCACTGCAACAATGTCCTCTTCATTTAAACCCAATAGAGCTGGGTTTTAAAGATCAATTAAAAATTGCCTTTTAAATAAATCTGGTTATGTTTGCTATATGTATCAGTTAGGGTTCTTAAAAGAAACAGAACCAATAGGATATATGTATATAGAGAGATCGTGGGGATGGCAAGTCTGAAATACATAGGGCAGGTCAGTAAGATGGAAACTAAGACAAAAACTGATGCAATGTTAAGACACAACTTCTTTTCCTGGAAACCACAGTTTTTGCTTCTAAGGGCTTTAACTGATTGGAGAGGTCCATCCACATAATCAAGGGTAATCACCTTTTCTTAAAGTCAACTGATTGTAGATGTTAATTACACATACAAAATGCCTTCACAGCAACATCTAGACTAGAGTTTGACCAAACAACTGGGCACCACAGCCTAAGCAAGTTGACATATAAAATTAACCATTGCATCCTATTTTAGGATAAATGAACGGAACCTCAATTAGACCCACAATCCTGTCCTATCCAACAGAGAATAGGAGGTCTCTATTTGCTCCATTTTGGATTCATCAAGATACACGAGGGTACGAAACACCTTTCATAGGGAAGCCAATCTTGAGCAGTTTAATATTCCTTGCTCACAATTCTTAGTTTTTCTTCCCCATTTTGAGTCATTATCCTTTTATTTCTACTTTTTAGGAAAATTTTTATCCCTTATAGCTACATACAACAATTTTTCTTCCACATCTTTTCTCTAGCTAAAATGCTCCTCCTCCCTTATCCTTTAGCTGCTCCCCTTAGGACCAATTTTGGACCCTTTCATTAGTTCTTACTCTCTTCTCTCACAACACTTATCACTGTTTATTTCATTTTTAATTTATCTCTCTCATCAGACCCCAGCTCCTGATGGATCAGCCTCTTCTTACTCATTTCAGATTCAGAACTGTAAGTACATGGCTGGCTCACAAAGGCATATAATGAATGTTTGCCATGTGCAAATATGCCTGCACGAAGGAATAAATCCAGTCCTGACTTCCTTGAGACATCCTCTATTTTTTACAATGTCACCTTTAAAATGGGGGTCTCCTAGAATGGAGCACAATACTCCAGTGGGGCCTAATGTAGTTAAATGTCCAAAAGCACTTTGCTCTCCAAAGTATCTTTTTTGACAGCTTTCTGTTCTTATTTCACAGATATTTCATCTTTTTGGGCATATTAATTATTAGTTACACTGAAGTTTTCCACTCTCTCTTGCATTATCTCTTGATCCTTTTTTTATTGTTTGTTTATTTTAAATGCCTAGTGATCCTTGTTTGTAAGTCCCACTTAAGAATGAGGTACTGAAATACTGATTGGAAGTTCTGCATGCATGGATAGGGATTGCTGAGTAGTGGTTATCAGTATCTAGTGAAAATGCTGGGGACCAGGCCTTTTCATTTTGGGGATACCCAAATACCCTGTATGTGTAAATCTCCTCTATGCTTGGGGCAGTTCATTTACCCCAGAATTCTTTAATATCTTTTCTTTCAGATAAAACCTGGTTGCCAGATCCTAAGAATGAAGAAGGGGAAGGAATTGGGGATGGGGGGGGCATGTCTCATATTCATTATGTATATTTTCTCTAATGCACCTGTTCTTTGTACAATACCTTATCCCCTCCCCGATCTATGACTGATTTCTCAAGTCCAGAATCTCTCTGGTTTAATCTCTACAAAGAGGAAACATCCATTTTCTGGTTGGATATGGTTGGCAGATAGAAAAGAGGATATGGAGTTCCAATTGCTCCTTGTAAGACTTCTAACCAATCTGCTTATTTTCAGCCCTTCCCTACATCCCTGCCTGCAGATACCTCAGGCCTTTAACAACTGACACTTTAAAGGTTCTGTACTTCTTATTGGCTTCATTTCCCTCTAGGTACTTAGATTTTAGCTTTCTCAGTTCTGCTAAGTAATTTTCAACCAACCACCTGCTTTGAAAGCTTTGTTCATTTCTTTTACGTGTTGTCCTGACTCACTTTCTTTTTAACCTCATGAATGTATACCTAGTTAAATTCCTCGCTTGCCTCCTTGGTGGAGTTTTGGAAGAAAACAGAAATATAGGCAAGCATTCAATTGCCATGTTCAACTGGAAGTTCAAAAGTTATATTTAATTCTATTAAATTTAATCTTGGTACTGTCTCACCATCAGGTTATCCTGTCAAGATGATATGGACCCTAGCTCTGCCATCACATTTTCTGTATCCCTAGGCTTTGGACACATCTGTTAAGAGACAGATTTCAATAGGGGAAAAGATAGGATTCATATATTTTCATATATTTGATTCAGTTTTATTAAAGCCTTCCTAGCTATTCAGATTGACATAACATTCATCCAGGCAGTCATCTATTCATTCATTAAAAAATGTTCTGGGATAGAAATAAATCTCTACCTTCAAAGAAGTCACTGTTATTAGGGGACATAGGCAAGCAAATTGACAATAAAAACTTTATTACAGGTATGAACAACCTGGTTTAAAAGCTAGTACAAAGAGGATGGCAAAAGTAACACTTAAACTTAATTTTCAGAGGATAAGTATGCACTGAATAGGCAAAGAAGACAGGTGTATGGGGAGGAGACGGCACATCAAAGCGAAAACAGCTGCCCTGTAAAAGCAAAGGAATATGCCTCTTCTGCCTCTGAAGCGAAATTTCTCTCAATCAGTGGAAAATGCAGGACAAAGGAGACTGATGGGTACCCATCACCTTTTGATGAGTAACTTGATGTCCTTCTAGGAGATAATGAAAGCAGCCCACTTACAATGAGGTCTTTGCCTTTTGAATTACCAAGTAATGCTGAAGTGTCAGCAACCCTTGGCTGAGGGAGATACTTGTTAATAGAACCCCTGATTTAGTAGGAAGGGATAAAAGAGCTTTGAAAAGTGTAAAGGCACTGTGCAAATACACAGGACTATTTTTATTACTACCACATTGCCAACCACCACCCTCCCCAACCTGAGAGTCCTTTCAAACTTATACAATGATTCTTCTTCTTTGTGGATTGTAGCAGAGACATCTTCCTGGTTTTGATAATGTACTATAGTTATCCAAGTATCAAATTTGGGGAGATAGAATGAAGGATGCATAGGCTCTCCATGTATATTTTTTGCAACATCCAGTGAATAGCTTTAAAAAAGAAAGATAGTAAAGAAGCTTGTCAAAGCCACAGATGGGGAGGTCTATTTGGTCTGAATCTCCATTTAGGGCTGTAATGAACTGAACTCAGTGTACTGCTAAAGGTTGCTATGGAATTAAAATCCAATTAGGTTGATGTCATGAGCCTAGTAAAAGGTCGGATTAGAGGCTAGGCATAATTTTGGGGCTCAGTTCAAGTGGACTTGAGTGAGGAATATAAAGCATCATCCTCTAAGCACAGAAAACACAGTTACAAAAATACAATTTAGATAGCATTTGAGCAAAATCCACTGTTAAGCCAGATGTTTTTCCTGCTGGGCATTCTATTGTATAGTTCTGCTATCTGGTCCAACACCCAGAGAATGTCACAGGTTCCGTCAGCCCTCAGCTTCTCTCAGCTCCTATTCTTCCTTGGTGCAGGAAGGTAGATGCTAAGGAGTTCCAGTGCATGGTCAGGAAAGCAATCTTGAAATTATACACAATGGATGATGCCATAATTAATGAATCAGGGTTTAAGAACCTGTGAAGTGAGGAAATGGTTTTCATGCAAAAGATTACCTGGCTATTTGGGCAAAGCTGAAGGTATGAACCAGAAATAACCATAACACATTTAGCAAGTACTTTGGTCCTGGTTTTTCAAAGATTCTATTTGTATGCTGAACATTCTCTTTCATATCCAATCCCTACCCTTACCTTGCTCTGTTTTATACCATAAGGGCCGCCTAACCCTGTACAAATCACATTTCCCTGGCTCCCTTGACAAATGTCTTTTAGCTGGGTTCAGTCAATGGAAGCAGGAGATGGGAGCGTCGGAAGAAGCCAGAAGCCAGAATATTTCTTGCCCCTCTGTTTCAGATGACATTTCAAGAGTATTTGATTTTCTTCTATGATTTCTATAGACGTTTCTTGATTTCCATGTTTCTATTAATATAGATTTGAAGTTTCTCAGTGAGATCCTGCTCTGGTTTCCTTTTATCAGAACAGAGAGGGAGAGTTTTCTGATTTTATTCAGATATTTTAGCAGCTTTGCTGGAGAATAAATTCTTTGTCCTCAAAAGTCTTGATGTCAGTAAGGGAGGCAGAACTGTATAAGAGTAAGGTTAAGGCTATCCTTCTACCAACCATTAGATAAAGTCACCCACTAGGTAGCGTCAGTGCAAGAAGTTTTGATTATAATGCTTATGGTAGGTTGAATAATGGCCCACAAAGATATCCACACCTTAATCCCCAGAACCTGTGAACATTACCTTACATGGTAAAAGGAACTTTGCAGTCATGATTAAGTTAAAGATCTTGAAATAGGGAAATTATTCTGGATTGTCTGGGAGGGCCTCAAGCCCAATCACAAGGTTACTTTAAAAAGGCAAGTAAGAAGGTCCAAAGAGGAAGTAGAAAATGTGATGATAGAAGCAAGAGGTTGGAGTGATTGGAGGAAGGGTCACAAGCCAAGGAATACAGGCAGCTTCTACAGGTTAGAAAAGGCTAGAAACAGATTCTTCTTTGGAGTATCCAGAAGGAACCAACCCTACTGTTACCTTAACATTAACCCAGTGAAGCTGATTTCAGATTCTGGTCTCTAAAACAGTAAGCAAAATGTCTGTGTTGTTTTAAGCCACTAAGTTTGTAGTAATTTGTCATAGCAGCAAAAGAATACTGATACAACAACCCCAAATATGAACAGATTCCTTACTTTAAAAAGTCCATATTTGAAAAAAAAAAAAAAGACAAAAAATTTTCCGCATTTGAGTTATAAGCAAAATCCACCCACAAATTCTAGCCTGTGAAAAAAATTTTCCTTTAGAAAAGTATATAAACTACCTTGCCTCAGATATTGCAGTGGATGTTGTGATGTGCCCCTCAAACCTTCCTTCCAGATGGAGGAACTTACTCCCCCAGATGCCCTTAGCTGAAGAGAGCTGCCTCACTCAGCATCCCTCATCCTTCTTACAGACAACCTGCATGCAATGACTGGTCAATATTAAGTGGAAAGCCAACACCTTCATCCCAGCTTAGGTCAATTCTGAAGGGCCATTCCTGTAAAGTTTTTGCTGAGACTGAATCAGCATCCAACATCTCCTTCTGCTCAATCCTACTCCCTTCTTCCACATGTTCATTTTGAGAAGACTCCCTAATAAACTTCCCATCACCAATCGCTTCCCAGTGTCTGCTTTCTCAGGAACTCAACCAGCAAAACTGATTTGTCTACATTTAGGGAAAAACACTAATCATTAATTCTTTACATATTTGCTGACAGTTTTTAGCCTACTCTCCTACAACCTATCAAACTGAAAAGTAACATATTAGAATGCAAGATCCTCTGAAAGGAAAATATGACTATTCACAAAGTCTTAATATCCCACAGATGGGATATTAAGTATAGCATGACCTAAGGAATGAGCAAGGAAGAAAGCATCAGGACAGAAGTGAAAATTGGAATGTCAAACACTGGTATTTATTGAGGAGTTACATAAAGATGAAGAATGTGCTATTGATCTGAGATAGATATAATTACCCTCACTTTACGGATGAGGAATCTAAGGCCCAAAGAGGTCAGTTGATACAGGTATATATAAGACCATATATTTCCATGATATCAGGAGTAAGAATTCTTATGCGACCATATATTTCCATAATACCAAGAGTAAAAACTCTTCTGGGAGAACTAAAGGAGAGAGTAGAGGCACCTTTCCCTTTCAACTGCTGGGGAAGGCCACTGAGGGAGGTCTAAGAAGCGGATGATGCTTGCTGTGAGAATACAAAGGAGGAACCATCTCTCCAAGGCTATGAAAATCATGTAGGGTTTGATCCTCTCCTTTAGGCAGGCTCTCACTCTCTTGGAATTTCCCTTTTCTGGGTTCTGCTAGGGGCATCCCACCTTAGTGCTTTTGCTCGCGTATGGTCCCTCTACTTGGAATGACTTTCTTTTGGTTCCATCTTTCCTTCCAGGTCTGACTTAAATGCAGTCTGCCTCTCCAAGCCTTCTTTGATCACATCAAACAGAAATCCTTTCTCCTGCCTCTGAATGTCTACAGAGCTTAGTGTCTCTATTGCTTCTATGAGTTATATCGCATCTCATATTTGTATGAATCATATTTTCTACACTGAATTGAAACTTGAGACATATTTAAAATCCCCAAAAGAGAGCACCAGAATGTTTGTTGCAGTATGTACTTATTTCTTAAAGTACCCTAAACAAACACAGTTCTTCACACAGTTCTTCCTTGGAACAGGTGATGGTCTATCTATAGCATGCATCCTTTAACTTACTTGCATGACAAGCTCCTACTCTTTTTTGAAAGTTCAAGTTCTGTGTTCCCTGATCTTGCCACCTTAAATGGAGTTAACCTTTTTCCTTTAGCTTATTCTCTACTTGTCATCATTGTATTTATAATACTGTTATAATTGTTTGTGTTTGTTTTACCTGTCTCCTGTGTACATCTAAAACTCCATGGAGGAAAGTATTATGCTTTATTTAACACTGTATACCCAGATCTTATCACAGCAGCTAGCATATAATAGGTGTTTACTAAACATCAACTGAATTGAATAAAATCACAGAATTTGAAGCCAAAAAAAATCTGGGAAGGAATCTCAGAGGTCCATACCATCTAGGTGACTATGGCATATTATTCAAGTTCTTTGAGTTGAAGATAATGCCAACTACAACTACAAAACTATTGTGAAAATAAATAACATGGCACATAACAAAATAGCTGCATGAAACTGGTAGCCCAGAAAATGCCCAAACTGTTAAGTAGTCTATGACCAAACTGGTCATGCTTTTTATATACTCAGAGTTTAGTAGGGCCTTCCAAGCTTATTTAGGATAACTCAATGTCTGGGGTGACTCTTTCATAGTGTTGCTTTAAATCTAATATGTGATGATGATGATGAAGGAGGAGGAAGAGGCAGAGGAGACATCCAGTTCATTCAGTTATCTAATTAAATTACTACTCAGAAAGAGAATCTCCTCTTAAGGCTGGAGGAAGCTCCAGTGAAATATTATGGGATATCAGCACCTTTGCAGAAAGCAAGAAACAAACCACCTAAAATCTGCACATATTAATAAATTTAACCAGTGTTGGTCTAATCGAATTTGGCCTTGTTAGAGAACAGAATTCGACATTGCAGAGAAAAGTTTCTCCTTAATTGAAATGCAGAATCGTCACTGTTTGCCCCAAAATGCTAAAAGCGTTCATAAATGGTGCTATTTATGTTCTTTTTTTGGAATCTTTGCAGTGCACTTGCACCCCAGCTTGGAGTTACAAAGCAGTGATTGCAGATCACGTAGGAGGGTAACTGGCAACAGCCTGCACTTGTTTTATTTCTCTGCCTGCTATTGAAAGGGGGGAGGGGTCCAAGTTTTAAAAGCTAATTATTCACTTTGAAAGATGATTATTAAAATGAATAGTGTTCATTTGCACATTTGAAATATAGTTGTGAATTTTTAAAAAATGCTGTCTTCATATCACTGTGGCTTGATTAAAAATTAATGCCTCCTGAGGGCAGCTCTTCTGAGCATAGTGTCATATCATGGGTGGGGGTTGCCACTGTCTACCAGGCCAGCCTCCCTTTGATAAGATCTAGTAATGAGTTTTCCTTACTCAGACGCTTCTTTTTGAGTTTCATAATCACCAAAGTTTACATGATGAGCCTATAACTATGAGGTTTTATAAGTGTTTTTTTTTGAACATTCTAGAAGCTAGGTGTGGAAAATATTCTTACTCTACTTTAAATATTTGAAAACTGGGACTCAGAGTAGTTATGGAACATGCCCAAGATCACAAAGCTAGAAAGTAGCAGTGGCAGAACTGGAATTTGGTTTTAATAATTTCTGAGTAGAGTATACTACTGATGTTGTATGCATAAGATGACTGTAAATATGAGAAACTGCCTGAAAAATATTGAGGAAACAATAACTCTTCTATCCATATAGGGCCCAGTTATTATAATGATGTAGCATTCACTGTGGGCCACATCATAACCAAATGTAAAACCTGCAAGCCAAACAAACCTAACGTGATTAATAGCCTTAGTAGATTTTGAATAAATTTCCCTCATTCTCTTATCTTTCCCTCCAGAGATAGAAGAAAAATTAAAAGTGGATAATCTTTCAAATGCCAGCAGCAATCCCTTCTCCCTGCCTTACACAGATCCATACCAAAGTCTCTTTGGTATGGTCCTGAATTAAACAGATACTGTCCTTAAATCCAGGCAGCCTACACTTTGAGTCTCCTGAGAATTGCCAGATTTGTGATTATCACTACATATGTCACATCTACTTATAAAATCCAGTAAAATAGTAGTTCTTCATTTCCATCATAGGAGGAATAATGATTGGCTTTGTTTGGAGGATTATTTTCACAAAGAAACTAATATATTTATTTCTTGATGAAAGTGACTGTACATATCCAAGAAGGAAGAACACTTCTTAGTCTCTACCTCCAATGAGAGGTAGAGATTGGGAAGATTTTTAATTGGAGTACATGAAACTTTACAATGCTGAATTTGTAATTTTCCATGGATAGGATTGGATAGGATTTCATGGTCTGGGAATCCTGGAGGCAATGACTATGTTTTTGCTATTCTTATTGCTACTCAGCATGGTGCTTTCTTCCCACAAATGACAAAATTTTGACCTATAAAGTTAAAGAGCCATTCTGGACTCTCAGAGAGCTAGATTAGAACTGGAATTTCAGAGAATGTGCCTCAAATGCCTTAGCCTGCCACTCAAGACTCTTGTGATCTGTCTTCTACCTTCCTTTTTTCTTAATTCCTACTAGCAACCCTCCCTTATGTCAACTCCACCAAGTGCTTTCAGAACATACTTTGTACTTTCCTGTTTATATTTATTTTAATTCTAATTTTCCCTTTTCTCAGAATAATGCTGCTTCTCTCTTTGTTGATACTCTACCCACTCTTTATGACCCAGAACGATTACCATTTCCTCCAATAATATTTCCTGATTCCTCCATCAAAATGAAGCTCCTTATTAAACTTTAACATTAGGGAATCCCCTGATACCATGTCAAACTTTAGGGACACCCAAATCAATAGGCCATGCCCTTGATCTTGAGGCTTACTCTTGTAAAGCTTATGTAGGTAGTAGAGAAACTTAGACTACCTATAGGTATCCCTAAGAGTTACTTCTGGAGGACCTCTTTTGTTGCTGAGATATCACCTCACTCTCTCTAAGCCCAACTCTGCAGGTGGAATCATTGCCCTTCCTTCTAGGCGGGACATGACATCGAGGGTGAAATTCTTCCTGGTGGCGTGGGAGATGACTCCCAGGGATGAATCCGGCCCTGGTACCATGGAATCAACAATTCCATCCTGACCAAAAGTGGGGAAAGAAGTGTAACTAGTAAAGTATCAGTGGCAGAGAGAATTCAAATAGAGTCAAGACGCTACTCTGGAGATTACTCTTACACAAGCTTCAGTTAGATATTACCACCTATCATAACCTACCAAACCCCAACCTAGACCTTTCAGCCAATCCTAAAGAACACCTAGGGCAATATATAAGATTCCACAAGTTCTGTGTACTAGTTTAACTTTCCAGAAACCTACAAACCTCTGGATGGGTCCCTAGATCAGATAAGTCCTGAAACCTAGAGGGCCTAGCCTTTCCAGAACATCAGATAGTTTCATCTCCCTACCCCATATTATTGACAGAAACTTCTAACATGAAAATGTTAGAATTACCACAGGCCAAACACCCCTAAAGAGAGGGATAAAAAGATCAAAGGTGATGGTGGAGTTATACAAAGATATGATTTAACAAATGAATACGATTGCTGAATCATTAAATTGACATCTCTTTTGGTCTCTAGTATCTTAGAGCAGCTAGACGTAAACTCCAATAATTGTGGAATTGTAACCCATACCAAAGTCTGAAATCTGTTCTACAACTAATTGTGCTGTGCTTTGAAATTTATTGCTTTTTGTATATATGTTATTTTTCACAAAACAGAAAAAAAAGTTGATTGTGATGATGTGAAATAATATTTATGCCTTCTAGCCTCCTAAATTCTGGAGCAGCTAGAAGGAAAAATCTGGGATGATGGTATGGTAGCCCATGACAAACTCTGGGATCAGTCCTGTAATGACTTGTTGAAGAGTGCTTGGAAAACTATTACTTTTATATTTCTTTGCTTTGTATGTATGTTACATTGTACAACAAAAAAGTTATAAAAAAAATGAAGCTGCTTGCTTCTTTACATAACTCCAAAGTACTCTTGTTTGTTGTCTACACCCTGCTTTATATTTGGACAGTAATATATGTGTTTTCTCCTTGGAGGACACACTGCACAAGATAGGGGACAAGTCACAGTTCTCCCTCTAATACTTAATGCTCCAGCACAGAGTCTAGTACTTAATGGATGCTTAAAAATGACTGCTACAGTTGAAGATAAGTCATTTATTTTGATGTATAGAAAATTTTAGTTAGGTTATTGCCAAGAAGGTCAACGTAAGCTTATAGGTAGTTAACATTCATAAAGGAATAAGACCCTGGTCCCAGAATTTGACTTGAATGATCTGAGAGCACGTAGAGATGGGGGCATGGGTAAGAAGCCTCAGAGATCGGTCCAAGTCTAGGACATGGGGGAAACAACTAGAGCCTGCAGGAACATTCCGTATCAGGGTGCTGTAAGGTGAATACAGAATGAGTGGGATCCCAGTCTATGTGAGGATGGATGGTTGTTTTTATGCTGGGTGGCCCGGCATAAAGTATGATGCTTAGTGAATGAGGTGCCCCTCTGCTCCCACAGTACCCACTGGTTCTCCCTATCTTGGCACTAACCAAGCTGCACTATAATACTTGACTTCTCTGCTCTTCACCACCAAAGACCAGAACATGATGGAAAAAACAGCCTCAGCACCTAATTTAGTCCCTAACCCATAATCAGCCCAAGATAGATAAATGCCTATTGCATAAATGAGGGAAATAGTAAAAGATGAAAAGAAGGAAAGATGATAAACATACACATAGAAGTTTCCTGTCCAGCTTTTCAGGAAACATGCTAATTCACTAGAAATGCTGTGGAGATCATAAAAGTTAGAGGACAGACATTGTTATTGGCTTTACTTCAATATATTCAGCATTTCCTATTCTGAAAAAACAAAACTGCATGGGAGAGCCCTTGTCAGAGTGTTTATACTGAGTCAGCTGGGGCACTTTAGGAGCAGTAGGACGAACCACACTCCCTGTCTAGACCTCAGCGGCACTTGCTGTTTAATCCTGAGTTGTATATGTATGCACACATGCTAGTATGAATCTTACAGAAGTATTAATATAAATTCTCAGGCAAATCTTAAGAAATTTGATTTCGTCACTCACATTCAATTCCTTTAAAGAAGAGAGAAAATCTAGTTTGGAGTGTTTAGGGCAATTAGAACAACAGCTTCTTCTACCCATATACTCTGGCCTATCACCGTTCCTCCATGCTGATAGCCAAAGTTTCATTCCTTAATTTCAAATAAAAAATGACCTAATCCATTGCATCAACATATATATATATATATATTTTTCCTAACCTGTTGTCACACGTTGTTTTACTGTCTCAGCAGGGGGCTGTGGCCATCATATGGCTCTGGGGAGGCTGTACTGATCCAAGATCTGGCATCTCCTCAAAGATGCCTAAGCAGTGTCATCAGAACTTTACAGATGCAGCCTGTGCCTTCTAGGAGAGGTTGTGCTGCAAAGGCACCTAGTCAGCACCCAGTTCCTCTGGCGGTAAAAATCCTGAGACTACACAGATAAGGGAAATAGTTTGCAGAGTTGGCTGGCTGTGCACAGTATTCAGCAATGTGAGCAGATGGTACACAGAATACGGCACTGAACTGTCAGCAGGGTGACACTCATTAAGAGTCACCACTGAATCCACTGCCAGTATAATCCCATTCTGATGAAATATGCCTTTGCAAAAAATGTCACTGTGCTTCAACGAAAGTGCCTCTGAGGTATCATAGTTCCAGGCTTAGCTGAAACTGCAGATGCCAGAGCCTCTCTTAGAGCCTCGGGGCTTTCTATCTATCACTTTCTCCCAGGTGGCTTCTGATCAAATCTCCCCCCCCACCTTCTTAGCCTCTGTCAATGGGACAGGAGTCCTCATAATTTCTTTTCCTAAACCTGACACTCATTTGCCTGCCTACACTCCCTCTCTAGCGGAACACTTGGTGGAGGGAGCGTGTGGGAGGAGGGCTATAGGAGCCTGCTGTTCTACAGGTGAGAATTCATTCCACAGTGAAGATTTTTTTCATCCTCATGTTTCGTTAAGTGGATTACCATTTGTTTCTCAAGGAAAATCATTCCTTTTCTACCTCCCCATCTCTGTTCCATCCTTTCTAACGGAATGCAGTGATTACAATGCAGGGTATATAACTATATTTTGTTATACTTTAGATGCTATCAGTGAATTAAAATATTGGTATGTGAAATTAAGGTCAGGTACACATAATGCCAGCACTGGACGATGATTCTTGGGTTGCCGTCTGAGAACTTCTCTGCACTCACTGACATATAGGCCAACATCTTCCCTACCACCGCTCTCCCCTTCATAAGAGGTAGTTCCTCCAGGATTCACAGCTTTTTCACACCACCAGCTCTCTGCCCAGGCTCTTCATTCTACAAGCCTTTCCTACCATTGCCTCTTCAGTGCTTCCTGAAATCCTACTCATCCTCCAAGATCTCGTGCAAATTCCACCTCTTCCATTTAATATTCTACAAAGCCTCAGTCAGCAAGAGTTGCTCTTTCATCTATATTCCCATAGCTCTTTGTTAAAACATTGAGATTTGCCCCATTCTGCCCTTGATTTCCTGCTTGCTACTACTACAATGAAAATATATTCAACATTATGCTTCGTATCTAACACGGTGAGTCAATTAGATGTCTTAATAAAAGGATGAACTTCTTGAGTTAGTTTCCTTAGCCCACTAACCCTCCTCATGTGAGTTGGGAAGTCACACAAGTCACACAAGTCAAACACCTGACGCTGTTTAGACGGAAGGCAGATATTCATTAGTTGGCTTAGCCAAAGAGCTAAAAGACCTAGGTTCTAATCCCACTGCCACTAGTTCTTCTCCTTACATTCACTTCATACTTAACAGCTTAGTGGTTTATCAGTCACTTATTTACTTGGTAAATCTTCTTAGTAACATTTGCCTTGGCTGCAACATTATTTACAAAATAGTATCCATCCTTAAATATACATTCCAATCTCACAATATTCTTTCCTCACTTCCTGGGGCATTAGGCTAAAAGAACACCAAGAAGGTGGTGCAGCGGTGGCCCAGTGGCAGAATTCTTGCCTGCCATACCAGAGAACCTGCCCATGCCAAAACAAAAAACAAAAACAAAACCACCAAGAGTTGCCTGGAGAAATAAACTCAGATTGCTTTCATGAACACGCATACCCTAAACTCAGATTGCTTTCATGAACACGCATACCTAAGAAAACATGGCTGCAGAAAGATGTAGTTCTGTGTGACCTTGAACGAGTTATTCAACCTCTGTAGAATAAAAGTAGTAGCCATAAGTGCCTAGATTGCATAAGGCCTAGATTGCCTAGATGAATCACATAAGATCTAAGGTCTGGAAAGCACTTAGCAGAAAATATCTTGAAAACGTTAGCTGTTTCTATTATGAACATACTGTTTCTTAATTATAGTCCAGCCTCCTAGTATTTCCTTATTCTTCTTTGTTGATTGTAAATCCCCAACAAATTTTCAACTAGGCACTTCCTATCTCTAACGGGCTTTTTGGAAGGTTATTGTTATGCTTCCTGTTTTCTTAGGAAGGGCAGGGTCAAATACATATAGATATTATTTCTGAAAAAAAAATGCAGCTTTAATGTAATAATCTAAATATCCTATAGATACATGAGAGAAGAAAAAACCTTCTTGTCAAAATTATCTGTTCAACCAACCATAATTGTATTAATTCTATCCAACAGCTAGCAAAGAGATCAAAGGTTAAGTTAGTTCTTGATTTCATAGAATAATAATAAACATGGCTATTCTCAGGAGCTAAAGATATTTTATAATTGTAACTGACAACACTTGACTTTCATTTTCTTTGTAAGCTAAATGACTTGCAATGCATTTTCTCGTTTGAAATGATAGAGAGCTCCTCTTAGCTTAGTAAAATTCACCTTTGCCCAGCGTGACCCATTTCCTATTCATAATTTTCTCTACTGCTTGGAGCATTGCTTAACAAATACAACAAAGGGCTTTAAAAAAATCTCTCCCTTGGAAATCCCGGAACTTCAGGTCTTCTCTAGTTCTCCATGTTTTATCCACCTTTAAGTTTCACCACCTCTCTGATGTTTTCTTTGATTGTTCCAGGTTTGAGTATTTACAATGTGCCAGAAACTATACTGAATGCCATATACAGCATCCCACTGATCCCCTTTACTCACCCAGTAACTCTGTTGTGGGTAGTAACATCATTAAAGTTTATAGAAGTAGGCACTTGCTCCAGGTTACACAGATTGAAACAAAATGATGGAGCCCAGATTTGAAACCAGGTCTGCCTGTTTGGAGGCTGCCCTAAATGCTAGCCTGCGTTGCCTTCGCTGACCATGACTTTCTTTCCTTCCACAGCTTCGAGCCTATCACTGTTCTTCATATATATCGGGGATACAATAAAAGGCTGTGGGATAATTATCACAATTGTCAACATGTTTTGAGCATTTACGTGTGTAACATAATAGGTTCTAAGAGCTTTACATGTATAAATTCATTCAATCTTCAGTCTTTGAGGGAGATAATATTATCTCCACTTTGCTGATGAAGAAACTGAGGCACAGAGAAATTAATTAACAAGAAAAAAAGAGAGAGTGAGGAAGAGAACCTATATCCTACATATCCTTGGTCTACATTCAAACCAAAGGGTCTGCAGGAGTCCAGACATCCCCACCACATAGAATTAAAATCTACAGTCGTACCTCTACTTCCTTAGGTTTATAGTCCCTTTTTCCATTTTTGTCCTTCTCCTGAATCTTATGATTCTTCCCCGCAGATGCTGTAACACTACTTGCCTGACAGGCCAATAGGTTTGCTTTCCTTCTCATAGTCTTACTCATTCAACTTGGCATGCCAGTGGAACTCCTGTTCTTCTTTGTGTACAACAACCCTGTGTAATAAGGATTTCCCTCATTTTACATACAGGGAAGCTGGGGAGCAGAAAGGATAAGTAAGCAGGTGACCTGGGATTTGACTTTAGACAGTATGGTTCTAGAGCCTGGCATGTAATCTATTCACTGCTCAACCGTGGATGAATCACTCTCTCCCTTTTCTGAATTCCCATGGCCTGCCATCCATATATGTGATCCTATACTAAATTGCATTGAATGGTATTGCACTGATCTTATAGTAAATTGTAATGCTACCTAATTGCTTTGTAATATGTGGCCTATATGATAGCAACCTGTTTAAGGGCAGGAATCCCATCATTCTCAATGCTGGACTTGGTATTATTTACTGAAGCCTAAATTGTAGGTTCTGTCCCAGATTGGGGTATCTGCTTTAGCTGAGCCAGACATTTCCCTTAATTCCAGGCCTCAGGAACAGTTTTCCAAGCACTCACTAGAGTCTTCTATTACTCTCTTCTCTTCTCACTCTAGACATCCTTCCTTGAGTGCTCTCTTTTCACATTCAGTTCTCATCTACAGCCCCCCTGGTCTCTTCAGGCTCTGCCTCCACTTCGCATCACTCTCTTTAAAGCACCACAGCTATAATTTAGTCAGCTCTACTACACAACTCCTTCTGGATGTCCTTCAGACATCTCAACAGATCATACCTCCAGAAAACTGCTCCTCATCCAGGAAGGCACTAGGAGCAACTCGGTTTCCCAAGTCAAAAACAGGTCTTGAAATTTGTGTCAAAGATCTAATAATAGTGGTAAAAATAATAGTAATCACAACCAGGAAATACAACAAGCCTATATAATCCACTCTATTTTTCTCATTTTGACCCATATAATTTTCCAAATATGAAAAAGTTTTCTGTTTCTCCATACGTACTATATGCTCATTTTATTTCTGCTTTTCAGAATTCAATATGCAGCCTCACTTCATGGGGGCATATAGGCTTTAATGGATCAAAGAAGTGAGATAGAGATAAAGTCCCTACCCCTTCAAAAAATGAACATTTATCTAATTTCTTTTGTGTATAAGGCCACTTGCATATATTATTTAATGTAGTTCATCACTATCCTGTGAGATAGGTATTATCATTCCCATTTTATAGAAGATGAAACTAGGGCTGAGACAAGTGAAATTTCCTGTCTAAATTCATTAGACTGAGAAGTGACAGTGGCAGAATTTAAACCCATATCTGCCTCAGAGCCTATAGACACTCTCCTTATACCATGAATCTCCAAATAAAACAAATCTGAAAGCCAGACAAAGAAATGTGATATGAAGATTTTTGTTTATTTGTCTTACATCAATTGGCCTGTAAGTACCTTGAAAGTAATAACTGTTAAGTTCCCAAACTAAAATACGCCATGCAAATGCTAGATATTAGTTATTACTGTTGTGACATGATGACTTATATTAGGAACCTTACAAATAAATTTATGCTGAGAAGACAGACACAAATAGATTGCTCTGGAATGGTGAATAGAGGCTCACACTTATAAGCAAAAGAAAAAGTCTGGATCGACAATGCCTTCCTAACCAAAAGAGGGAAAAGAATTTTAACAAAATAAGGCATAAGTGGCTAAGAGAGTTCAAATAGTTCAGAGGCTATTTTGGAGACTGCTCTTATGCAAGCTTCAGCTAGATGTTGCCATTTACCATGGTTTGCCAAAAACCCAACCAAAACCACTTTTGTCAATCCTAAAAATCACCTAGGGCTCTGAGATTCCACAAAAATTTCACACACTAAGATTACTTTCCAGAAACCTACTATCTCCAGATGGGTTCCTAGGCCAGATAAGTCCTGAAACCCAGAGGCACCAGTCTCTCCAGAACATGAACTAGTTTTATCCCTGTATCCCATATTATCGATATCCCTACTTCAACGTGAAAAAGGTAGGATGATACCCCTAAAGAATGGGGAGAAGGATCAAAAGAAAAGGAAGAATGATAACAGAGAAGATAGGATTTAACAAATGAGTATGACTGCTGAATCATTACACTGATACTTCTTGTAGCCTTCAGTGCCTTGGAGCAGCTAGGAGGAAATATCTAAAATTGTAGAACTATAACCCACAAACTCTGAAATTTGTTCTATAACTACCTGCTACAATAGACTTTGAAACTTATTGCTTTTTGTATATGTTATATTTCACAAAAAGCATTTTAAGAGAAAATCTGCAAAAGTATAAATTTCAAACATCTAGTATCTTTATTTCTCTGTTCTTTTTTTCTTGCACAGGCAGGCACCAGGAATCAAACCCGGGTCTCCAGCATGGCAGGCAAGAATTCTGCCACTGAGCCACTGTTGCACCATCTTTTGGGTACTTGCTGTGCCCTTAAGGAGCTCTTAGCCTTTTGGGGAAAAGACACAGAAATAATGAAGTGTAATAGCATTGTTCAGGTTCTATGGCAGATTTTAGGGAGGGGGGGTCACAGGTTGGCAACCACAGGTTCCACAACTATGTCTCCTTTGTCTTTCCAGTGTTTTTTAGAAATATGAATTGGGAGCTAACATCTAAAAATTGAGAAATTTTATATCAAATTCACATTCATGTCTACTAAAAAAGCAAAAGGTCTGACAATACTTAACTCCCATCCCTGTGTGGTAAACATTACCTAGAACCCAGTAACTATTGCTACCTCCGAGGCTGGTGTATATACATATTTTTATAAATGGTCCCATGTTTCTTTAAACTAACAATTTTCCAGAGTCACCTATCATTGTTTTCTACCAGGAGCACATTTGATATAATATTTCAGCTTGATAACGCTGCTCATGTGACTGTAGATAAAGTCATGTATGCTCTGACATTTAAGGTGACATACATAGAAACTACCTAGATAATCTTATGAAAGGAGAAGAGTTTGAGTTATAGAAGTTAGGGGTACAGGTGGAAAGAAATGATGAGAAGATAGAAAGCAGATAACTTATACAATTTGACCTCCCTCTTAGTCTCTCTTTTTCCTTTCTTTTCCCATGTATTCATTTCTCCTCACAATTCCTCTATAAAATAAACCCATAAACCTGAAGCAAGCACCTGTTTAGTGTTGGAAACTATACCAAGTTCTGTGAACAACCACCCTGCAAAGTTGATAGCATTTTACTACAAAGAAGTGTTTGAAAGATGCCAATTACCATGCTCTTTACATTACATGCTTTGCCCCTGCTCTCAATAACACAATATTCAACTAACAAATACACCACTGTTCTACCTGTGCCTGACATGAACGCCTGGAATGGAGATGGTCTGGTGCCACGGTGAAAGTGCTGGCTCTAGAATAAGAGAGTTTTCTTTCAATTCCCACCTGTGACACTTAATTAACTCAGTGACCTTGGGCAAACTCTCTTGTGTTTAGGTTCCCAATCCTTAAAATGCAAAAAAGAGTGCTTGCTTGTATAGTTATTGTGAAGAGTAAAAGAGATGTCCATGTAAGAGACTGTAATCCTCCACTATTAGGTATTATTATTCAGATAAAATTAAAAGTGACTTTGAAACCACAATTGAAAGAAATCTCTATGCAAATATATCACTAGTGAGCAAAATGTTAATATTTGTGGAGTTATGTAGAGCACCTAAGTGCTTGATAATTATTTATTTCATCGCATTAAATCCTCTTTATTTAATGAGGAGTGAGCTATATTTTATTATTCCTGTTTATTTTTGAGGAAACAGCAGCAGAGAGAAAGTACTTGCCATTTATGGCTCCAGCCGGTGAAAGAGCTTGACCTATTCAACTCTAATTTTGTTCTTCCCCCAGTTGGATTGGGGACATAAGCAACTGCAAGTGCTTCACACCACTCCTGTCCCAGATTCCAAAGGCCACTACAGAGCTGCCTCACTATGGGGTTTATTGAATCAACCATACCTTACACTTCTGGCTCAAGGCAGGGAATAAATATAGAGGCTTCCTGTTGGAGGCAGATATATAGAAGACAAGCAACATCTCAGGAGAGAGTCAATGAATCATTCACATAAATGAATATATGAACACATGCCTTGACATGGTCAAAGCTCATCCAGGGTGTTACAAGGAGGCAAAGTTTGTATCTCTGCAGGATATTTGTATTTTAGCATATTTTGGAATGAGATCATTCACACAGTGACAAATCTCTTCAGAGAGGTCTATACTATCTATTGAGGGAATGTATGCTTTGACCAAATGACCAAATGACCTTCAAAGTCAACACAAACTGATAGGCGGTTCTATTTGCAAAAAGAAAGCGATGACAACTGTTCTAGTTTGCTAGCTGCCGGAATGCAAAATACCAGAAACAGAACGGCATTTAAAAAGGGGAATTTAATAAGTTGCTAGGTTACAGTTCTAAGGCCGAGAAAATGTCCCAATAAAAACAAGTCTATAGAAATGTCCAATCAAAGGCATCCAGGTAAAGATACCTTGGTTCAAAAAGGCTGATGAAGTTCATGGTTTCTCTCTTAAGTGGAAGGGCACATGGTAAACAGTCAGAGTTTCTCTTTCATCTGGAAGGGCACATGGCAAACATAGCATCATCTGCTAGCTTCTTCTCCTGGCTTCCTGTTTCATGAAGCTCCCCGGGAGGCATTTTCCTTCTTCATCTCCAAGAATCTCTGTTTCATGGACTCTCTGCTTCATGGTGCTGCAGCATTCTCTGCTCTCTCTGAATCTCTTATTCTCCCAAATGTTTCCTCTTTTATAGGACTCTAGTAAACCAATCAAGATCCACCCAAATGGGTGGAGACATGTCATCACCTAATCCAGTTTAACAACCACTCTTGACTAAATCACATCATCCAGGGAGATGATCTGATTACAGTTTCAAACATACAGTATTGAATAGAGATCATTCTACCTTTATGAAATGGGATTTTGATTAAAACATGGATTTTCTAGGGGGCATACTTTCTTTCAAACCAGCACAACAACTAAAACCTCACTGTTTGTCCTAAAGACACCTCAGTTCTTCCCTCTCTAATCTTGGAATTATCTGTCTTGTCAGGAATCTCATGGAAGAGAGGTAGAATGTTACACTCTCTTGAGCCACTGTAGAGTTTTAAAAGAAGGGAACAATTATTTCTTATGTGCTATTATGTGCCTGACTCTATTACATGCTTTAATACATTCATTAATTTAATCTCCCAGAATTAAACGTGAGCTACATGAGGGGATAGCTTGTCTCTCTTGTACAGCCCTGCTTAACTTGTTCTGCATTGTTCTGGCTTTCAGCTATTGGTCCTCACTAGTACTGTCCCTTCCACCCCCATCTCTCCATTATATCACAGGGACTGGAAGTCTGAGAACTACATTCCCAGGATCTCTTGTCAGAAGGGTTACAGTCTATCATGACTTTTGGAATGCAGAAAGGTGGTGTCAGATTGGCACAGGATTTTGCAGCTACAACCACTACTGTGATTTCCTATAATCCCCTCAGACTCCACAGTCCACTGTTGGTTTCTACCTCAGGGCTTTAAGAAACGATGCCCAGGCAATGGTTTTCTGAAGTTTCCTGATTTTAGTGCAGCAGCCCCCACCCTGGACTATCATTCTTCCAGTGCTTACAAAATTTCTAAGCACATCAATACCCTGAAGCACATCCTTTTCTGCTTGAAATACCTAAAGTACTGCCTGTTTCTCTAACTGAAGGCTGGCTGATTTAAAGTTTAATAAATATTTGTTGAACAACTGAATGAATAAACATCTCATGCAATGGGCAACATTATACTAGTTTGCAGTTGTAGAATTGAGGCTCCTGGAGATGAAATAACTTAAATTACACAGCCAGCTCTCAAATGTCTAATTTAAGTCAGAGCTGACATCTAAGTCCTGGCATGTCTGATTCCAAAGTGCTTTTGCTTTTTTGCACTTAGGCACTACCCTCAGTGAGTATAACATGCCCTGTCACTGTTAAAACCTTATCTCAGAGGTTAGGAGCTATTGTCTTCACTGTTTTTCCTGTCAGTCCACAATCCTGGCTGAAAACCTCCCTATAAATTGGAAAGGTATATTAATTTCAAAGACAAAGTATGAAATATGTTTCAGGCCCTGTAAGACTCCCTGTTGGAAAATTTATATTGCATTTTCACTGTATATTAGACTGCAATGTCAGTGCAGATACAACGAACGTATGGCATACAGTGGAAGCTCACAAAGTATTGAGAGAATGAAAGAAGGTTTACTGGTTTTGCTAGAGTTCATTTGCAGACTGTGGCTCTGATTTAGGGATCAGTTGGGTCAGGAGGCCCCGTGTGTTGCTAACACTTGGATCGCTTCCCTTGTTCAACACAGTAACAGCACCTCTGTTAGGCACTTCCATAGGGCTGTTGATTTTCCTTGGGAAACCTCAGTTGTCGAGAGCACTGTAATTCTGAGGGAGATAGAAACAAGAATCCATCCCTACTTTTCAAATAAGACTGATGCACTGAAAACTTCATCTACCTCTGTTGAAATGTAGTAGGACGAGCATCACATTTGGAATCAAACAGATCTGAGTTCTCAGCCTGACTCCTGACACTTACTAGACCTACAACCTTAGGCAAGCTGTTTCTTTGACCTGTTTTCTCATGGTATAACAATAGCAATGATATCTCTCTTACAGAGCTATTGTAAGGATAAACTGTTGCAGACAGAATGCACCTAGCACAACATCTGGAACATGGTATGGATTCGAATGGATAAACATACTGCCACCATTAACACTTAGCAAACCTATTGATAAATCCAGGCCATCATTGTGCAGCCTAGTCCACATTTGTCAACAAGGCTCTGGGTCCCAAAAGGCAGCAGTGGTACAGAGGAACACTTAAAAGCATGTTTTGCACACTCATAATTATACTACCCCGAGAGGTTATATCATCGCCAGGAACGGAATGCAGTGCGTATTATACATTTTATGGATTTCACTGTTCCTAGTACTTTGTGTGTGTGGGGGGGAGGCAGAGTGAGAACACCTGGCACAGAGTGGGTAGAACAAACCCTTCACACTCATTTTCCCTTAAGATGAGATCCAAGATTAGGATCATTAGAAGAATCTGGGGGTGGAAAGGTACAGTTGGGTGCCTTTTGCATGTTGGGAGGTAGTGGTTAAAGTTGCTGGAATAAATGAGATCATGGATAATCTGGAAATTAATGAGGGAAACCTGAGCCATACCTGACCTTAGAAAATTCTCAGTACTAGTCTCTAGCTTGCTGCTTGGCTAGAGATGAATGTTGAACGAATAAATAAATATCAGGTTGGAAAAGAAAACATCCTTCCTTAAAATGTGTGGGTCCCCTACTTCTCTTATTATCTCGATTCAACTTATTTTTGAAAAGCTAATTCAAGTCTTAACTACTCCTTGAAAGTTCCCAAACACAAATATGCTTTCATTAATTGTAACAAATGTTATCACAGAAAAGCAAGGTGCTAATAATAGGGTGGACGTGGAACCTTGAATAGGGCATGAGATTTTGTAGGTTTGTCCAAGTTAGTGTGATGCTCCAATAAATCCCTGAGTGATTTGAACAGTATATGCAAAGTCCCCTTGGGGATTGGGGAGAAGGGGAAATTTCAACTTCCCCCTTTGGAGAATTCCTGATATTCTCGCAAGCAGTAGGGACAACCAAAGCAATCGGCTGAGCCCTTAATCTTGGGGGTTGTTCCTATGAAACTTATCCCCACAAAGGATAGGCTAAGCCTATTTAAAATTAGGCCCAAGAGTCACCCCCAGAGAACCTCTTTTGATGCTCAGATGTGGTCTATCTCTCTCTCAGCTGACATGGCAAGCGAGCTCACTGTCCTTCCCCTCTCTACATGGGACATGACTTCAGGAGTGTAAACCTCCTTGGCAACATGGGACAGAAATCCTAGAATGAACTGGAACTCAGCATCAAGGGATTGAGAAAACCTTCCTGAGAGGGGGAAGAGAGAAATGAGACAAAGTGTGAGTGCCTGAGAGATTTCAAAAGAGTCAAGAGGTTATCCTGGAGGTTATTCTTATGCATTATATAGATATCCCCTTTTTAGTTTAAGGTGCATTAGAAAGGCTAGAGGGAAGTCCCTGAAACTGTAGAGCTGTGTTTCAGTAGCCATGTTTCTTGAAGATGAACGTATAAATGATATAGCTTTTGCAATGTGGCTGTGTGATCATGAAAACCTTGTATCTGATGCTCCTTTTAGCTATGGTATGGACAGATGAGTAAAAAATAAGGATTAGAAATAAATAATAGTAGGAACAAATATTAAAATAAATTGAGTAGATTGAAATGCTAGTGATCAATGAAAGGGAGTGGTAAGGAGTATAGAAAAAAATAGGGGGAACAAAGTTTAAAATACATTAGGCAGATAGAAATACTACTGGTCAATGACGGGGGTGGGTAAGGGGTATGGTATATATGAGTTTTTCCTTTTTATTTCTTTTTCTGGAGTGATGCAAATGTTCTAAAAATGATCTTGGTGATGAATATACAACTATGTGATGATACTGTGAGCCTTTGATTGTAACCATATCAAGAATGCTTGCATGTCAACTGTTTGTATGTCTGTTCATTGTTTATAATAAAAATATTAATAATAATTTTTAAAATAGGGTGGTTTATGCGAACCCTTTACTTTTTGCATGATTTTTTTTTATAAACCCCAACTTCTTTAATGGAAAAACTTAAAATTCCCAGTCCTTCTACCTGGAAAGAGCCTCTTCTGAAAGCCCATCAAGCCTTCTTCTAGCACTGATATTCATTTACTACCTAATGCCTATGTATCTTAACTGCCAAACAGACTGTGAGAGCAAAGAACACGTTTTCTACACTGCTAAAAATTCCTCATGTCCAGCAGTGTACTAGAGGGATTTACTGTTTGATTAATCAACTTGTTTTAAAGTATTGTCAGATGAGGAAGAGATAAATGGAATGGTGGAAACTTCGAAGTGTTGAAAAATGAAGTGTGTGCACTCAAGAAATGACTGGTGTTCAGCTTGGAGAAGAGAGGACAAAAGGGAACCAAAAAATGTATGCTATGCTATTGGTAAAAGAAGACCTGAAGTGTGAAGGACAATCTTGCATGAAGGAGGCTGGTAGAGTTGGTTTTAGGAGAGAAAAGATGGGCTGTCCTTTGTTACTCCACCATTCACTGACTATTTTCTTATGTAAAGTACTGGGCCAGGCAATGGGATACAACAGCGAATTAGGTGGTGACTGGTCTCAACGGCTTTACATTATTATGCTACAGGAGTAAAACAAGGAAACCATCAACTATAACATAGTGTGATAGTTTAGAGGATTAGGGGAGTACAAACAAGGGGTAAATTTTGAAAGATCAAGTTATCCCATGGGGCCTCACTTTGTTAAGCATGATCTGAGCTACAAGATGTATAAGACAGATATTGATGTTCGGCAGTTAAACCAGCCCAAAGAAAGATAAATTCAGGGGAGAATTTCAAGACTCTGGAGCTTACCATTTTCTTTTTTATTTTCCAATTTATTTGTAGTTAAACTTAATAATAATATTCAAAGTATCATGTGCCCTAGTCAGATCAGGCATGCTTCTGGTCAAACATTAGGCAACTTGTTTCAAAAAAAAAAGAATAATTTTCTCCCCTTTTGGAGGTTCTCTGGATGTTTTTAAGGAACCAGAACTGCTTTACAATAGGAACATGAGGTCGGAGTTTTTTTTTGCTAGATGTACAGGTTTTAGGAGTAAAAAAGACAAGGAAGTTGAAGAAAAAGACAAAGAAAAGTTGAAGACTACCACTTTCCCACTGGTATTTTTCTCAGGCCCCTTGTCAATTTGACCCCACTATCTCTCTACCCCACCATGTATTTTAGCAAACATTTATATGTCCAGTTCTCTGCTTCATGCTTTCATTAGCACTGTTTTTCACATGAGCCCGTACCTTTGCTAGACAGATCACATTATTAAAAACTCTTTATAGAGAACTGAAATAACTTTCTCTTAATGTCCCTTTGAGACTCATTCATGTCCTCTGTAGTTACATAAAGTAGGTTTATAATATGTCATCCTTATTTAAAAGGCTCTCTTATATTTGAATAATGTTGTCACTTTATTTGTTGTTCTTACTGTCTGAAGCTAGTTCCTTTAACTATTCTTTATCTGATAAGGTGTCTAGACTTTCACATCCCAAGTTCTTAACTCTAGTAACAGCTTAGTTATAGCTAATAAAGTGACCCCTGTACTGAGCACAAAACTCTACCATGGGCTGAGAGGTGCTGACACCCAAGAGAGGTTCCATGACTTGTACAAAGTAACACTGTTGATAAGTGCAAGGTGTAAAATTCAAACCCGCAGCTTTAGCTTTCTAGCCAGTGCCCATCCAGCCTCTAAATACAGATGAAGAATGAGCACCCCTTCCTTCCTTCTCTGCGATGGTTAATTTCACGTGTCAACTTGGTAAGGTTATGGTGTTCAGTTGTTTGGTCAAGCAAACACTGGCCTGATTGTTGCTGTGAGAGTATTTTGTAGAGGGATTTGAATCTATAGTTAATTGATTGTAAGTACAATCAACAGCAGAGATTACTCTAAGCAATGAGGGGTATATACTTATCCAACCATTTGGTGGTATTAAAGCCAGAACTTAGGATTTCAGAAGTCAGAAAGAAAAATTCTTACTCCTACTTCAGCCAGCCAACTTCTAGGGAATTCACCTTCACTTTCATTGGAGTTTCCAACTTGCAGCCTGCCTTATAGAATTTGGACTTAATAATCCCCATGGTTGTGTGAGCTAATTCCCATAACAAACCTCTTGATAGCTACATACAGAGATAGATAGATAGATAGAGATATAGCTATAGACATAGACATAGATATCCTGCTGGTTCTGTTTCTCTAGAGAATCCTGACTAGTATGCTTTCCAACAACATCTTAAACAACACAATACTCTCATTTTAGCTCTATGTGTCTTTGGTGAATGATCTTCCAAATCTAGTCAAACACCGGAACTAACCTGGGCAAATTGGGATGTATGGCTACCCTTTTATATCTCCTCAGACACATCTTCTTTTTAAAAAATTAAGGTTGCATGTACTTATAGGGATAAATTAAGACAATGACATATAGAAAATAAGAAAAACATGAGATTTATTTTAAGGAAGAATTTCTTAAAATAAACTTTTGTGTTTTGTCTACCATAAAGTTTAGATAACCTTTTCTTGGCTCACCAGTGAGTTTTCAAGTACATTTTTCATTCATTTGCCCTTTGAAATGGAATTATTGCCATTTAAAGGTGATATGCAAACTCTAACCTACCTACGCTATTTCAGCTGTCTAAGGATATGACATTCAAACTGACATATATCGCTGGAGGATGGTGGACATGGAGGTGGAATGATGATAATACATTTTCTGATTCACTAGTAAACAGAATTCTGTTTTCATTTTTATCAATACTGAGGTTTGGATTGAACTTTGGTTTCCTTGTCCCTAGCATGTATCTTTTTTTTTTTTATTTTTTATTTTTTTTTTTTAAAGATAGAGGAAGGAAAGGAAGGAAAGAAAGACAGAGAAGGAAGGAAGGATGGAAGGAAGGAAGGGAGG
The DNA here is from genome assembly GCF_023851605.1 of Tamandua tetradactyla. NCBI lineage: Eukaryota > Metazoa > Chordata > Mammalia > Pilosa > Myrmecophagidae > Tamandua > Tamandua tetradactyla. The sequence goes on along the minus strand of NC_135334.1, from coordinate 60,868,447 downwards.
AAGAAAGGGAAACATCTTTATTTTTATTATATTTTGTTTGTTTGTTTGTTTTTCACATGGGCTGGGGCCGGGAATCGAACCGGGGTCCTCCGGCATGGCAGGCAAGCACTCTTGCCCGCTGAGCCACCGCGGCCCGCCCCCTAGCATGTATCTTGCAAGGGACATCGCATGTGGTCTTCACAAACAGTTATTACCCGAATATAGAGTTCTCAGCATTGCAGTTGACCCAAAAATTCAATCAGTTTTGCAAAACTCTTAGGGTCTATGCTAGAGTAAGAAGTGATGTGATGCTCTCTCTAGAAGTAGCTAATCTCCTTCCACTTAGTTCAGAGTCTGCTACTAGGCATGTGCAGAGACAAAAGGAGAGGAAAGCATGGCCTTTTCCTGACAGTAACTTAAATATCCCAGGGAGATGAAGTGAAAATACAGAATACTGCAGCTCAAGCTGAAGTACATGGAATGAAGAAGAGATTTATGTGGACTGTGATGGCCATGTCTAGAATCACAGATGAGATGAGCATTAAAAGTGATATAGATAGGATTTAGGTAGAAAGAAGGTACAGTTGAGAGTAACCTGATTCATACATGGAAACCTCCCTTGTCAATTTGTATAAAATAGGGATGGAAAGCCTATGCTCAATCCTTCCTTTACAAAATCACCTACCACTTTTCTCTCTGATGACATCACGTTTTGTAATATAAGATTAAAAAAACTATTAATGGTGGGGTGCATGCGTGGTTCAGTGGAAGAATGCTCGCCTTTCATTAGGGAGACCCAGGTTCGATTCCTGGACCATGAACCCCCCAAATGAACAACAAAAAACTATGAATGGATTTTTTAGTTCCAGAACACATCTTGCTGTTTTATGTCTCCATGGTTTTGTATAGACTGTTCCTCCTACCTGGAATGTCCCTTGCCCTTTAGTTCTTCAAAATAGCACAAAGATAATTCTTTCAGAGAAGCTTTCCCTAGCCCCACTAAATAGAATTAATTGCTCCTTCCTCTGGGCTACCTCTGTACTTTGTTAACATTAATATAATTGTGCTTTTACCATGTTATTGTAATTTAAATTACAATAGATAGGAAACTGTGAGTATGTGTGTGTGTGCACGTGTATATGTGTGTATGTGTGTGGGTCTTCTTGCTAGACTTTGAGCTTCTAAAATTCAGGACCATATTTCACTCATTACCTAATCTCTAGTCCCTGGCAGAACTTGTTGAGTTTAACTGAATCTCTAGGCAGTGAAGATTTCTTCTTTCTTCCTGTGGAAAAGAATTTCCTGGCCCATCCAAGTGTTCAATTGAAATATTTTCCCAATCCTGATCTTGTCTTAATCAATCTATTTGTTCACTGAATTCCTACTATGTGCGAGGTAGAGTGTTAGACTCTTTGAATACAGTGGTGAACAAAATAGACACTGTCCTTCTCCAGGAATCCCCACCACCACCTTTTATTCCAACTCATTCAAATTACTCATCCCTATTAATTCACTTCAAACCATATTCTTGCCTCTGGCAATAATTTTTCAATTCAGAAGGACTTGTGTAACAGCAATCTGGTGTGGAGTATGTTTCAGATGAGAAATCTACAAAGAAATATTCTGTGCTGCTTTGCCCATTGGAAAGCGTATTCTATCTTTGTGCATATATGCATATGTATCTCTATGTATGTGATGTTTCTATGCCAAATGTATGCATATATTACTGATACGCAATATAAACTTAAGTTCCACAATAGAAGGCACCCCATTTATATATGGAATCATCCTCTGATACTGCAAACTTAGACCCACTTGAAAACAGAGTATAATTTGTAACCTTAACATAATGGCTTATGATTTTCAAATTTAAGTCTTTACTGTTGGTTGGTTTGTTTGAACTTCATTTTAAAGGACACATAGGTATATTATACCCTGAAACTGAAAGAGGGCAGACAACCTTTCAAGTCTTGAAAATAAAGAAACAAAAATTCAATAGCAATCAAACATTAAAAGGAATTATTTATTTTCTAGTATCCATAACAGCATTAAACACAAATTGGGCACTAAATGAATATTTTCTGAATGAATGAATCAACAAATACTTGCTGTGGAGACCCAGGGCCTGGCCCCCCTTCCTCACTGAGATTAAGTTATACTGCATGTAGCTACCTACAACGACCAAGGCAGAAGTTGAAGTTCATCACATCTCCTCAAGGAGGGGGTAGGGGAGAGTGTACAGATGGTATCCTAAACAAAGCATTAAAGCTCCCCTCCCTTAATCATTGTTGATAACAAACTTCCAAAACCTGTGTCATGAGACACTGCTGAAACTCACACCTTTATCCCAAACCTTTATAAACCCTTGCACTCCCGCATTCCCTTTACTGAGCATTAACTTCCATTTCCTGACCAACTGCCATAAGGAAGAATCTTCTGCTCATATGTCCTAATAAAATTCACGTCTAGCTCTCTGCCTAGTGTGTGCTTTGATCTTAGGACTGCATCACATGAGTTCTTTAAGAGCTGGGTTGGAACAACTGGAGAACCAGCCAGAGAGAGACCAAAGCACCACCCGCAGTAGCAGGTGTGAGTCTTGGTAAGGAAGAATCCTTTGGGGAAATCCCAAATTGGCCTCTATTGTACCCTCCTAAATGGATGGAAACTGGCACCAGAATATAGGAATGTCCTGAAAAACCTGGAGGACTTGCTACCTGTTTTGCAACAGAGAGCAGGACAACTAAGTCTGAGTAAGAACAAAGGAGACTGCCAAATAATGGTAGCCATAGCATGGCCTATATTACGAGCCTTGAAGAAAACTATAGAGGCAGAACAAGTGACAAAAGTGACTATGCCACCCGCCAGTTTGGAGGAGGATAAAGTAAGGCCACCTTTGTATGCAGTTGTTCCACAGATGGCTCTATGTTACTAGTAATTAGCAGTCAATTATGTCATTATCACTTTATTTTAGATCTAATGCTTTTTGTATTTCCTTAAATAAGGCCAATCTGTTTTTGCCTTAACCTAGGAAGGAGAACAAAGGACTTTTCACCATGCTGCTATAAGACTGTTTACATAGCCGGACCATCAGCCACAGTCTGGCAAAGGATTTGGCTGAACGGAAGAGTCCTGCAAGTGTAACTCTACTTCACTATATTGATGATGTTATGTTAACCAGTAACTGTCTTTTGGAGCTAAAAGAAGCTTCAGGCTCACTGTTACTTCACCTTGAGAGTTGGGGATGGGTAATTAAACTAGACAAACTGCAATGTCTTGGCTGCCCTGTCAAATTTTTAGGTATTGTATGGTTAGGTAAGACAAAAATTATTCTTTCTGCAATAGTTGATAAAGTACAATGTTTTCCATGCTACATACCAAAACAACTAATGGCTTTCTTGGGGTTGCTGGGATATTGGAAACCTTTTGTTCCTCCCTTAGCCCAAATGTTAAAACATTTGTATATGTTAACTAGAGAATATCACACCAGCAGGCTGCTTCTAAAAACAACAAATAAAAGATCAATAGCAGAGGCATAAGCACTTGGAGGTGTAGATCCATACCCGCACTGTGAATTGGATGTAGCCAGCAATGATAAAGGCTTTGGGTGGGGTCTGTGGCAGAGGCAACATTCTAATAGAATGTCCCCTGGCTTTTGGTCACAGTTATGGAAAGGAGCAGGATTTTCCAGCCCCTAGAAAAGCAATTATATGCTGCATATAATGCCTTCTTACAAGTGGAGGGACTGATGCGAACATGCCCAGCCATCTTGAAAATAGCCATCCCTATTCAGGGGTGGATAACTGACATGGCTTCTAAGCCATGCTCTAGCAGTGCCCAACTGAGCACAACTGAACCAAGGAAGTGGTGGAAAGGCTTCATCAGAAAAGTGGACACTGAGGGTCAAACCCTGTGGTGTCTGGCCTGGCAGTCCCAGCTCACACACCAGCAGCTAGTGGACATCACTACAGAGTGCCCTTCATGCTCCCTGCATTGACCACGCAGGCTACCACACCAGATGGGGCACATGGACTGGTAACAAATCCTGATGACCCAGTGGCAAGTGGACTATATCACTCCCCTTCTGTTCTCAGAGGAGGCAAAGTAAGATTTTACTGCCATGGTCACAACTGTAGGACTGTTGTTAGCTTTCCCAGTGGGGAAGGCTAACTAATGGCCACCACCCAATGTTTAGAGAACATAAAGCACTCTGTATGGAGTGCCTACACAAATAAACAGTAAAAAGGGACCCCTTTCCCTGGGCAGACAACCCAACCCTGAGCCATGGATCAGGACATCAGGTGGACAGTACATTTGCCCTAAAACCCCACAGGTGTGGGTCTTATTAAAAAAATGAATGATTTGTTAAAAGAACAGCTTAAAAGTGATAACAGGTCCTTGCAACAGTGGACTAAGAAAATCTATCAGGCCTTAACTCACTTAAATGCACTGCAAGAGGGCTGGACTGATCCAGGTTTTGAGAATACAAATGAAAGGGCCTGCTGTTTTACAGCCTAAAAGAGGGAATGATAATAATTTATGTTTCCTATGTCTGAGACCACATAAACAGAGAAATGAGGTCCTTTGGCCTTAGTGGTGGCCTATGCAGCTGTGATGGTTGGGAATCTTAAGCCCATGGGGAATAGATAGGAGTCACCCCAACTAGCATGTATATTGTTAGATCTGCAGGAATAACCTCTTATTGTTCCCCATAAACATCTTTCTTTCTGCCCATAGCACCCTAGCAAATACCTTCTTGCAGTGGGCTTCGGGGTAACTCATGCCTACAATTGAACCCAATGTTGGGTTTGCATGGATTTGCCATCTTCAGGCATTACTGGCCTTCCTTGAACTGTGACTCCTATGAATTTGGACTGCTTGGCAGAATTCAATACATTGGAAATCTGAAAAACAATCTTATACCCATTGTCTAAACGATTTCCCTTTCTTGGCCATGGCAGCAACTCTGTGGGGGTTATTATCTCTGTGTGTGGACCTCCTAGTGTTCTGTTGTCTCTAACTCTGTTGTGGAATATGAATGCAATGTCTGACCTACAGTCAACAGACTCTGCTGCATGGGGGCAGACTGTAGAGAACCAGGGCCCGGCCCCCCTTCTATATTGAGAATAAGTTACTTTGTGTATCCACTGACAATGACTGGGACAGAAGTTAAAGATCATCACTTCTCCTCAGGGAGGGAGGGGGAAGAATGTATAGATAGTCATTAACAAAGCATTAAACTCTGCTCCCTTAATAACTGTTGATAACAAACCTCCAAACCCCTGTGTCACGAGACCCTGCTGAAATCTGTTTTCACAGCCTTGTCCTAAATTCTTATAAGCCCTTGCATTCCTATACCCCTTCTGTGGAACCTAACTTCCATTTCCCAACTGTCTGCCCTGGGGAAGAAACTTTTCCTGTTTGCAAGTCCTAATAAAATTCATTTCTAACTCTCAGCCTAGTGGGTTCTTCGGTCTTAGGGCTGCATTAACCCTAGCTCTTTGAGAGCTGGGTTGGAACATGTGCAATTGTGAAATCCTTCATTAGTGCAAGGCTGACAAGAGGTTATAACTTTAACAGGAGAAGACAGTCCAAAATCAAGTCTTGACCAAAATGGTGATGGGAGTTTTATCTAGATAATCAAAAAAAATAATGTGACAGCTATGCTTTAGATCTTTTGGTTTCTCAATTCTCAGGGCAGTTATGTATACTTTGATGGGTATAGTATCCCATCTTTCTCATATCTTTGGGCATGGTTTGATGGTGGGTCCCCAGTAAGCCACAGAAACTGTCTCCTTAATCCAACCAGCTTATCCTGTTGAAGTCAGGAATCATTTAGGATCCCAATGAATTTCCAATGATTATGAGCAAGTAGAAATCTAATTGACCTCTATATGCTCAATAATCTTGCCAGACACTAAAGATTCACATTGCCAGACGTGTGCTCTAAATGTCAGAAATTAAATAAATGGTTGTAGTGGTGGCTTATATTGCCTATGGGAAAAGGTGAAAACAGGAAGAAAGGTCAACAAATATTTACTGAACTCCTACTTTTTTCAGGCCCTGTGTTAGGTTCTGGACGTAGAGATTAAAATAATAGGTTCCTACCCTAAAAGAGCTTGTGGCTACCCCATCTCCAGGTGAGGTCTTTAATGGAAACATCTAACCACTGTTCTCACTTTATTCACTAATTATAGTTCCTTGTCTGTCAATCTAGATTGGTTTTTTCCACATGTTTATCTAATATTAACTCCTCCTGTGGCACCTCCATTTTCCGTGTCTTCCTCCTATCCTGGGAGTCCAGCCTTTCAAAAGAACGCTACATCACATTTATTACAAATACCAAAAGCTGTCTGGACAGGATGTATTACAGTGGGTTCAGGATGCCTCTGTTCCCCCCATTAATCATTTAACAGGTATCACTGGAGGCTCTACATAAATGGATACTCAGTACCTGCTATTGGGCAACATTATAGCTCTTGGAATGCATATTTCTTATTTGTAGCTCAATATCAAGAAGTATGTCTACACCACAAAAGGAAACAAATTCCTTTGGGTTCTCTCACATACACATATTCATGAAATTTTAAGATAAAAAGAAAATTGATGTATTGTCATAGAAGAAGACGTTTCATTAAAGACAACAACAACAACGAGAGCAAACACAAAAAATAGTGAATTCTATTTGGTCTGTAAAATGAATTTTTCAAGAGATGTCATGCATGTTTTCACTTCATCTCATTGGATTGGTTCTGGGTGGGGAAGTATTTAAGAATTTGGAGGAAGAAATTAATTTCTTTCTGTTGTTAACACATATATGTTCAAAAATTTACTTGAGAAAATATTTGGGGACATAAGTAATTTAATATATCCACTAGTACTGTACTACTGAGGATGGAGTTGATTAAAACTTTCTCCTTAAAACAATACAAATGAGGCAGAGTTTCATTTGTCTTGGCTGGTTTCAGCATAGTTTGGATCAAAGACAAGAACATTGACTAAATCACCTGGTGATGACCTCTCCAGTTTTCCAATGCTGTGGTTTCTAGAGGCATAATTTCTATAGGTACAAAATAAGAACCTGCAAAGGAACAAAAGGATACTCCTAGGACCATAACAAGGAAGCTCAAGAAGAGCTCCTCAGAATTTTCATCTAAAAAGTAGGTCCAGAAAACCATAATTTAATTATTATATTTTAAAATAGAAGGAAATGTTTTACTTTATATTTTCCTTATCTTCAAGACAGCTAAACAGGCCTGATCAATTTTATCTTATCCTAATTAAAACTATGGCTTCACAACATGGCATTCCATGAATATTAAATGCAAATGTGTGAATTATCTAGTTTCAATTAAGCTGCTGCATTCTGCCTTTCATTTGTGAGCAAGCACCGTCTTGTATATATAACAAAAAAATTGAGATTTGCTTCTTAAGAATTAGTTGAAAGTTGAGGAAATAAAGGGGGTCCCAACTGCTTGAATCACACACACACTGACGTCTATAGAAGTCTCAGAAGCCTATATCTATCCATTCATTTATCTTTTCATCCACCAATCTAACATTCCTGAGACCCTTGTATGAGACAGTTAATGGGAAGACAAAGAAAGATCTCCGTGCTTACTAATGAGCTCCCTCTGCTGATGGTAAAGGATACCTAAACAAATAAATAGAATGTGATAGGCACGTTTAGAAAAATACGCCTAGAACATTTGGGATACAGGGAGGAGATGGACCCAGCTGGTAGGGAGGAAAGGAAGAGGGATGTTTTCTAGGAAGAGTCATGAATTGGTTTGCCTCTTTAGTTTGAATCAGTACCCACTAAGATTTATTCATTACTACTAGTTGATGTTTCTTTCAAATGCCTCTCCTATTTTCCTTTTCCCTTTGTCAGTCATTGGTTGAAGAAACCTGCGTATTAAAGGACAAATAGGGGGATAAGACCAATGAAGTGGAAGGAAGCAGGGGAAGAAATCTAGAAAAATGGAGTGCCAGGAGCATAATGCAAATGCAGTCAGGCCTTCCTGGCTTTCCTTAAATGTACAAACTCTATGAAAATTCTTATTTTAGCAACATTGTTCAATCTGCTCTAACACCTCACAATGCTCTTCTCTATATCTAGTAAATTTCTGCATCATCTTCAAGGCTCAGTTCCAGAAACCATTCCCCAACTTGCAAAATCACCATGTTTCCAATCCTTGCCACCTCCCCCCTTTAGGGATGTATCATTTAGTATTTATCATTTAACCAGCATTAATTTATGCCTACCTTGTTTTGAGGCACCATGCTAAATGCTGGAAATACAGTGACGAATAAAATCAATACCTGACTTTAGGAAATTCACTGTGAGTTCTTTTGGCAAGAAATGAGGTGATGCCCATACACTGGCCCAGAAAGGCATATTTTCCCATTTAATCTTTAGTCATGGTAAGCACATGCACACTGTGTAAGGCATAGGCTGGAAAGCAGATTCAGAAAAACTTAAAGAATCATTAATAAATCGTCTTGCTCTTTCAGTTTCCATTTAAAGATGGAAAGCAAGACTTTGTCAATAGGCTAAACTATTGCTTAGGCTGTGTGCTTTGTGGCTTTTTCTAATATTACTGTGTTATGCAAAGATCATGAGAGGACCAATATTGGAAGATTAGCCAATCAAATTATAATGAGTTTAGCTAGTTCCCTATGGCTCTCATTTCTAGTATTTATACTGCTATTGAGGCAACTGAAGTGAGCAAAAATGTATTATCCAGTCATATTTTAAAATGATGTCCCTGACCGTGGAAGGCCCACTAACATTCTTTCATTCAGGTAAGGGACTGCCAGTATTTCCTCGGGTTTGCCACCGGCCATTACAAAAAAATAAACAAACTTCATATTTACCATGCCAGCTAAATGTGAAGTGCCTTGAATATAATAGGCAAGAGTGGATAACGCATGGTCTTTCTTGCCATTTCTAGCTGCTTAATTGGCCTTGTTTTCTCCTAATTCTTATCAGCACTATTGTGTGAGGTGAGTAAGATAATGGACCAACAGTGCTTTGTACAGAATGGCAGTGAACAAGTAGAAGTTTTTATTTATCAAATGAATGAATAACAAATAATTTGTATGTTATGCCCTTGTCCTATATCCCTGCCCTATCTAAATCTCTGATCGATCTTTTCGGACAATCTCAAATAATATCTCATTTGTCATCCTTTAAGCAAAAAATCATACAGGGTTAAGTGTGAAACATCTTAGCTCTTAATTACACATTATTTCTGTGTCTGAATGTTTTTCTCACCAATTGTAGTCATAAAGTCTTTAAAAATAGGATGGGTCTTATACAGAAATAATGTCAAAATACGCAACAAACATTTGTGCCAGCTATCATTAACATTTTCGTTACTGAGTCTCAGAGATGTGTGAAAGTCCTGACAAAGGCACAGAGGAAGGGGGAAGGGCTGCACAGCTAAGGGTAGGATAGAATAAATAGCCAAAGGTAGAAGCTATTTACTGATAAGAATGTATTACAGTGCTTTGAGATCCAGTAGCACTGAGTATAACCTCGATGTCAGCACTGGTCTTTGGATTAGGTGAGAAATTCAGTCAAGAACGAGTTTCTTGGGCGGGGCACAGTGGCTCAGCAGGCAAGAATGCTTACTTGGAATGCCAGAGGACCCCAGTTCGATTCCCGGTGCCTGCCCATGTATGTAAAAAAAAAAAAAAAGAACGAGTTTCTTTTGCCATTTATCTGTTTATCCAAGAAAACCCATAAACTAAATGAGATTTTACCTTGTTTGTGCTAAAGGAAAATATGTTGTGTCCCAGGATAACTGCACTTTAGAACTCTTGGATGATATCTGTGCTTGTAAGTCAACATTACCCACTATCCTACTATTTTTAGCTGCATCTGTGAAGCGCTGTCTAATTTGAAGAAGAAGAAACCAGTGACCTTGGGGGTGGGGGGCATTTTCAGCATGGCCTCTATATCCCTCACTAACTCAAGCATGTTTTCTGAGGAAAACATGCCTTTCCTGTCACATTTGGGCTAGGACCACTTACCTGTGCCTGGATGCATGTTTTACAAGCAGATTTTTTGCATAAGATGCAAATGGCAAGAGGAAATATATTTTGATTCTGTTTATCCTTATTGTGTTCTTTGGAAGAAAGCTAGAAAAAGGACTATTTAGAAACATGCCCATTAAGGTGGTGGATTGACAGCATTGAGACAAGCCTCACGAGAGAAAGAAGAATGTTTTATCATTGCATTTGGATGCCAGAAAATCATGAACACTATGAGTACACTTTCCTTAGAAAGTAAACAATAGTCTTGTCACTTTCTCCTCTGTGCTGCAAAACTAGAAAAACAACCCAAAACATAACTTATTAAATTTGAGATAAGAACTTTAAGCGGAAAACTGTTACCAAGGCCCTTCACTTCAATCTTATTAAGGAAGTGTTCTACTTCCTAAATGGAAAGAAAAGGTAAGTATTGCCAAAGACACAAGTACTGAAGAACTTATAAAATTTAATTTATGAATTTAAATTTATATTCAATACTAAATTTAAATTATTAATCTAATTTTTCACTGCAGATCACAAAGAGTCTAAAGTTAAGTCTAACTTTGCTATGGTGCATTGGGAAGTTGGCTAACAAATGTTTTACTCTGCTTAAACTTATTTTCAATGTAATAAACACCATAGAATTGGCAAGTGCATCTATTTAAAAGTACCCCCATTTATTTTACTTTTATTTTTACTTTTTATTTTTGGGTACATGGTCCGGGAATCAAACCCAGGTCTCCCACATGGAAGATGAGCATTCTACCATTGAACCGCCCATGCACCCAATTTTATAATATCTTTTAGCATCACAAATTCCATGGCACCAAAGCCCAAATAAACTTTGAAGCTTTGGTGAATCGTTAACCTTCTTTGGGCAGGTTTTGCCAGAAGCAAAAACAAAAAATAAAAACCAAAGATGACAATAGGGTCCAGCTCTAAAATACTGTAATTCTGAACCAAAACTTTAATTTTAAAGTTCATTTTTAATTGATTCCAAAACTGTATTCACTTTGTGAACAAGCACATTTGACTATGGTTTAGTTTAAGCCCAATAGCCATCATCCATGGTTGATATTATAGTAGGTTGTGGTGAATTTAATACTTTAGGGTTTCTGTCCCTTACACCAGTTGGCAGATGGCTTCTGGCTGGTGACTTCTGCAACAGTGCCAATGTAATGATAAGCAGAAAGTTGAATCATTACATGCTTAGTGTTTGTGACTGCCGAAAGCTATGTTTTTCTGCCTCAAGGCCTTTTCCTCTTTCTTATCACCTGGCAAACCTCCACTTATCTGGAATTCAATTTCACGACACTCAGGATATCTTCAGCCCTCTTTCCATTGTGTTTTACTCTAACTATAGTGAGCATTTGTACATTGTGTGTTGTACAAGTTGTAGATGGCTGTTGGTTGCTTTGCCAAAATTTATCACCACACCATCTCTTCTCAACTGCAACAGCTGTCAGATTTTGTTTAAGGACCCATAAATTCTTGCTAAGGCTGTCTTTATCCAGCCTAAGCTCGAGGCTGGGGCTGGTGTTTGACCTTATGTTAAGGGCTGGATATAAGCCAGTTGATTCAAAGTGGATTCTAGGGACAATTGCCAGGATTTCTTTCCGGTTGGATGTGACCAAGGAAACAAGTTGCTTCAGGAGCCACTGGCAACCATTCTGAGACCAGCAGTGCAGTCAGCCTTAGGATGAAGCTCACATCAAGTCAGGCAGCAGAGCAAGACAGAAAGAAAAGATTTCTTGAAAATAGTGTGAGGCACAGGATCAGCTCTCTTGAAGCCGGCCTCACTACTGCATTTTTATGTTACAATCACCAACACATTTCCTTTATTGCAAGAGTTGGTTTGAGTCATGGTTTCTGTTATTACCTGCCCCTGTTATGGCAGAACAAGAGTCACACTGCCTTGGGACTGAGGGCTCACTTATCCAATTCTCTTGGGTTACAAACTCCTTGAGTTCAAGGATTATGATTTTTCATTTTTGTAATCTCATCACCTTTAGCAGAGTACCTGACACATAGTCTATGATCAGTAAATGTTTATCAATAAACAAAGAAGCAAATAAACCAAGTTCACCTGGATTATTCCCACCAGAGAACATTGCTTTCCAAGTATTTTGCATCTATTTCCTTGAGATCTGACTTTATTTTCCCTGCAGTTGGAGGCCCACACTGTACTGATAGCCATTTTCTATCCTAATTCAATTTCCTAAAAGCATTTTTTCCTTTTTTTATCCTCAATGAAAACAGTATTTGTCTTTCTTTCTAATTATATAAAAATGCATGCTCATTCAAAAAATTCAAATGAAAAAATTAAAATTCAGCCTTATGAGACAAGAATTTCTATGCCTGCTTTATAGATAAGGAAAACAAAGTTTCAAGATTTGATAATAGGTGATACTTCCGAAGATGCATTTTTCCTTCCCACCTAGAAAAGTATTTTGTGAAAATGAGAGTAACAGAAACAAAAACAGAAGCAAAATCCACACTGTTAATTGCATGATCACTTTCATTGCATTAAAAAAATTACAAACCTAAAGTTTCCTAATAATTACTGAGGTTTTCTGCCTAGTACTCCCGGAGTTTCTTTAGGTGGGCCTTTGTCTCTAACACAGCACAAGATGTAAAGGTGTTATTGGAGGAATGAGGCACTGGACAGAAAAGAGGCTGTCAGAATGGCAGAAGGCAACATAAAGCCATTGATTGCCACCTCTGTCTTTCAGGACAGCCTGCAAGGCAGGGTTCCATGCTGAAGCTGCAGGCAGCCTTCTAGTAGATAGACCCCAGCCACAATTTAAAACTGGAGAAAAGAAAAGGGCACCTGAAATTAGCAATGGTTTTTCTGAGCAAGTATGTTTTCAAATGGCATAAAAGGCAAATAACAGAGCATTTTAATCCAGCTGACCCTAAAATCATCTTCCAAAGTCAGTCTATGCCTCTGAACTGGAAGAAAAGCCAGTGTGCACTCTTGTTTGATCAAGGTCTTGTCTATTCCAAAATGGTAGTTAAAAAGCTGTTAGTCTGAGACTTTCACAGCTTTGACCACTTTCTTGCCCAAGTGATTTCCTTTGCCTTAATGGAAAAAAGGTCAGAAGCAAAATTAACAATAAACCCCCCACAAAACCATCCCACTGGAATGTTATTACTCTGAAATATAAGTAAATACTATGAGATTCAAAATAGAGATGGCCATAAGATTTTGGGGGCTCAGGGTCCCCAGCTCTCAGCCAGCCCCTCTTCTCTTCCATAGTTTCTTCCTGCACCACAAAAGGCCAACTGGCATGTGGACATCTCAGCTCACAAGGTCAAGCTGTGTTCAACAACACCCCACTTCCTAGCCTCACCTGCAACTCCCATGCAAATAGCAATCTCTTAAGTTTTCCTCAGACCCAGGAGTGTGAATGCTCTACAATTCCTGAAAGTGGACTAAGGAATGTTTCAGGAAGGGCTTCTGGGATCTTATTTATGGTGCGTGTAGTCTAGAAGGAAGAAAGAAGATACAAACGGGCCTATCCCTTTGGCCCACAGAATCCTCTAAGGCTGGGGAAAGTTGCCCAGTACTCAGGGCGGTACTGATTCAGGGTAACTTTCAGCTTTTACCTCAAATTTGGTAGATTTACAATCTTTTTAAGTTTCATATATTTTTATACCAAATGCTTCATTTTGGGTAGAAATGAAAAGATAGTTCAGGAAAATATGACCTTAAGTGGCACAGACCAAAAACAAGAGCAAAGGAAATTCCCAACTTCATATTTTTATACCCTTTAAACTCCAACAGGGATTAAATATGTGGGAAAGGAATCAAAGTGGATAAAGGGCCGAGATCCCCAAATGGAAGCACGAAGAGCTATGAAAAGCCGACTGGATAATTCTACCGCAGGGTTTACAGTACAGATTCTGGAATTAGACAGGCTTGGGTTCAAATGCTAGCAATGCCATATACCAATTTAAATTAGTAGTATTCAAATTAATTTTCCCCTAATTTTCAGTTTCTTCATTTGATAATGGGAGGCAAAACAGAACCTATCTGGGAGGGTTGTGATGAAGATTAAAAGAGTAAATGCAGATAAAACATTTAGTGCAGTGTCTGGGTCACAGGCAGTAGTTATTCTTATATTCAGATACTTCAGTACAGTGCAAGGGTTGGAATTATTGACCTAATCATTATTTAGCATATAATTTGGAAAGTTAAGTTACATTTATTTGCCACCAGTTTATTTCCATTCTCTGAAAATTTGAAGTCAGTAACTACATAAGGTCTTTGGAATTATTTAAATAATTCTATGAACTAGTTAAAAAACAAATGGGAAGGTAATAACTGTCTCTACAAGGCTTCTAAAACAAAAACAATTAAACAGTATTATCTAACTATAAGATAGATAATTTTTCCTGATACCAAAGAAAATTTTATAATATTCCTGTTTATCACATAGATATTTTAAAAACAAATGGATGTCAGGATGAGTTAAAGTACTTTACAAAGTACAACAACAACAACAAAAAAACATTAATGACTGCTTTTTATCGAGTTCCCCTCTGGGCCAAACAAGGTACCATTTGCTTTACATACAGCATCTATCTGATTTAATCCTCCTAGCTCCCCTCCTCTCATTTTACAGCTAAAAGTGAGGTGCAGAGGATAACACTGGGTGGGTGTAAAACAGGGAGAAACCTAAGTATGTGTCATTTGCACCGTGCCAGAGCCAGGTTTCTGGAAGAATTCTTTTATACCTCTCTCTTTGCCACCCTTTGCCAACCTCTCTCAAAGGAAATTTTATGTGCCATATAGGCAAATGTTAATGCCTCTTTGGTTTTTAATCCTTTTTAGAGAGATATGTTGTGTGTGTGTGTGTGTGTGTGTGTGTGTGTGTGTGTGTGTGTATACTTGATTAGAGAATTCTTGCCACAGTTCATTATTTGTCTTGCTGTAAATTTAATTGGGAATAACTCATGCTAAATTTGCTTTTGTTGCTATAAATAGAACTTATTCTCAGTGGGTGGAGCAGATGGAAAAATCACCACAAAATGAGAAGAAACTCATTTTACTGAGATACTTCATAAAATCATACTAAATATAAAACCTGATACTTTTACAAAATAAACCGTGGGCTCTGGCGTGCAATTTTTTTAAAATGTGGTACAATATAATTCAATGTATAATATGTCTCAAAGGTACTTTACAGCTGTATTGTTCTTGGCATTTAGACATATTAACACTTTTAGGAAAGCATGGGCTTACCGGACCATCAAATACAAATTCATTTCTACCTGAAATGATTTCCCAAATTTAACTTTAGTCGTTATTGCTGTAGCCCAGAGGCTTTGAGTTGAATATAAGACAAAAAGATATTTTACAGACCCCTCGTGGAGTAACCGCCTGCAGATTAAAAAACCAAGTCTCATGTTACAGGCTCCTAAGCACCAACCACAATATGTCACTCCTATGTTCTTTTAAGCAGAACTTATTCAGAGAAACAGAAAATATGGAAGAGTTATTTAAGGGCAAAAGATGTATGCCCCCCCCCCCCCCCAAATTGTGCTCTTGGAAACATATATTCCATATTCCCAATTGCAAAGTTTTTGGTGCAATCAAAAAAGTATACTAGGAAAGGTGAATTAACTTTATTGGAGGTATGAGAATATTTATCAGGAAAAAAGCAAGCAGCAACCTATTTATATATTGCAACTCCCCAGTGGGGTGGGGATGGGGAAATGCTTGTATTACCTCAAAGAGATGCTAAAATGAGTTGCTTTCCTTGTGGATAAAGGGAATGTTTCTGTCAGATCTACAGGTTCTACATCTAAAGAGCAACAGTTTACAAGGTATACACTTTGGACAGATAAATAGTTGAAGACAGGAGCTTCTTACCAGAATAAATAAATAAATAAATAAATAAATAAATAAATAAATAAATAAATAAATAGATAGATAGATAATAAATAAATAGCAAATGTCAACAAGCCAGATGCACTTGAAATATTCAGAAAAATAACCTTGCTATTTCTCTCCATATACAATATGCCATCTGACACCACAGTTAAATACATTACTGCAATAGAAAGTACGTCAAGCCGCTGGTTTCCGTGAGATTTGGACAGAGGCAATACAACACAGCACGAAGGAGTCCAGAAAGCTAAAGTGTCAGCTTCTCTTTCCTTTCGAGGAGGAGCTGACTTTCTACAGTGAGCTGACAGGAGTTTTATAGCTCTACCTGCCTGGAGTACACCCAGATGGGGGTCACAATGCAGCTTCAGGTAATTGAAAAAGGGGAGAGGAAACTACAGTAAACATCCACAAGTTATTGCAAAAACAAGTTATGCCTTCTGCAATTGTCTGTCCTGCGGCTGTGTTATACAGCTCTTTCTATACGGATCTCGTCTTTTATTTTGCTCCCTCTCGCACATCATCAACAGGCATGCCAAATGAAAAGCTCATCGGATTCTGATCCCATCCCGACAAAATGCAGGGACTACCACCATACTGAGTTTCACAATAATCTTCACAATGCCAATTATTCACAGCCCCTCAGTTCTGCTCACACAAAAGATTGCAATTTGAATCTTGCCTTGCACAGGTTCAGCCGTGTTAGAGCTGGTTACCAGGCAAACGATCTGTTTCAAGATTTTACCGATTGCTGAAGAGGGTGGAGGGTGGGGAGTGGGGGGAGGATGGACAAATCACCCGTACATACCTCCTCTTGGCAGCTAAGAAAAACAATTTCATGACAAAGAGACTTGTTCTTTGCAAAGCTCACCCAGAAATGAAACTGACAGAATGAAACCTGAGAAACTTTAGTAATCAAAGAAAGCAACCTTCCAAGGATCAGGGTGAATAATTGATTTGTCGGATTCTGTTTCATCTTTTAAGCTATTTTCTCATTAAAGGGAAATTGTGCAATTTGTCAGAAGCCCAAACACTGACACACACTTCTGACAGCAAGTGCATATTCCAAACTACAGCTACATTTGCCAAGCTTATTCAACAACAACAATTAGCTGCAAAGCCAGGGAACTTACCGAGCACAAAATTATTGGAACAAAGCAGGGAGGAGGCAGGAGGCACCAAAGGCAGCTTCTCCGTCTCCTTGGTGCCAGGTTCTCTTGTCTGCCGTCCGGTTCACACTTGTCTTTATAACTAAGACGCCAACAGAACTCACTAGCAGAACCTGATGAATTATAAAACAGCCCCTCCTAGATGCTCATATTTTATATTGCTGGGGGTGACCATGCAGTATCCTCACTCCCTGGGTACATATATTTCCTTGTAACTCATCCTGATAAATATATCAACCTCAGAAGCAGTGACAGTAATTGGTATTTGGGATGTACCAGAATTAACCAATAAGATGCTTTCCCACCATCAGCACCACACCCCCATCTTCCACTTATGTTCCCCCACACCTTGTTAAGGTGGATCCACCCAAACTGGTGGGGAGTTGGCAAAGATGGCAAAATGTGGAGAAAACACCCCGCATCTCAACTGCAAACAGAGTGGGGTATAATTACTTGGGATTAATTCTCAAAATGGTTCCATAACGATCAAACTCTCCTATTTGCATAGCATGTCACATTGTACCTAACAAATTTCACTCTCACCAAGCCTCTCAGCAACCAGGAAAGGTATTACTAGCCCTATGTACAGATGGGCCACCAGAGCTCAGAGAGGTTAGTGACTTTGTCTAGTGTTCACCAAAGTTAAAATATGCAAGGAGCCCTAGAGATTAGGAAGTCCAACCTGCTCACTGTGTAGATGACAAACCCATGGCAAAAAGGATAAAATGACTTGCTCAGGACACACAGTTGCTAAGTTTAATTTGAGCAGGTTTTCTGACATTAAGCACAGTGTCTTTCTATCCTGCCAAGCTGCCTGGGAAGAAATGCAGAAATCGAAAACACTTTGGAGGGTAGTGCCTCAGTGTTTGTTTCCTTTCTAAAAAGGTCAGTGCAACATATCCGGGTTCACTGAATATTGGCACTGTAAACCATATTCTGAATAACAATGGAGATTATCTACTGAGTACTTAATATTTGCCAGGTGGAGGTTCTAAGTGCTTTACACATATTGACTCATTTAGTCTTCAACCTATCCCTATGAGGTAGGTACTATCACCTCCAAAATGTGATAGTATCTGTGACAGCAGATGAAGAAGCTGAGATTCAGAGTTAACTACTCTGCACAGCAACTGCTAAGCGGCAGAGCTGACAATGTGACCCTAGGCAACCTGGCTTCAGAGCTCAAACTCAGAAACATATGTCATCTTATCCCAAGCAGTATTTCCACATTAAACTGTTATAGGAAGATGAGCAAGAGAACAATTTTATTTACTATGGGCCTTTAATAGAAGTTATAGAAAGAACATAAGTTTTGGAATCAAAGGAACTTGTGTTTAAACCATGACTTTACCAGTCATTTATTCTAAGATGGGTTTCTAAACTGGCAAGAAAAACCAGGTATAAACACCATGTGAAGCAAAGAATAGAGGACAATCACAATTATAAGACCAATAGTCACTTCCTATTTGTCTGTATGTGGGTTATCAACATAGTACCTAAGCTGGAACCGTCTATCCATAATCCTTTGACCTACCATGATCCAAAAAATTTCCCACCAGGGCCAATTCTTCCTAGGCCATGCTTATCTTGAGCAGCCTCTCCTCCTTACCTGGCTCTTCCACCACTATGCCATCCTTTTTGAAAAATTAATGTAGATGAGTCTTTATATTTATAACATTGCACTGTTCCCTAGCAAAGGATAATCATAACTTACCGTATATTCCATCAGATAACCACCTGTGTTATGTATCAGTTACTCCCAGACATAATGAGTTATGTGGAACCTTGAGGCTATATTAATAATTTGCTTATATTAGTGATGATGCTAATATTTAACGAGCACTTATTATGGGTAGTGACATTCTAAGAGTTTACTTATATTTCTCATTTAACCCTCAGAACAACCTTAAGAAATGAGCTGTACTATTATTTTTACTTTACGGATGAGGACTGCAGCCAGAATGGTTAGGTGACCTCCTAGCAAATGGCACATTTCAAAATAATGTCTGAGATCTAACACTGCAGAGTCTGCGCTCTCAACTATATCATTCATTGCTGCTAGGAAATTGAGGCAACGATTAATGTAAAATAGCAGTGTCTGTTCTCATTGTTTTTACTTTTTCACGTACCATTTTCTCTTAAACTGACTTCAATCAGGCTTCACCTTCACCATACCATTAAATCTGTCCTTATCAAGATAAAGAATGATATCCTCACTGTCAAAACCAATGGCAAATTCATAGTCCTCGGTTTCCTCAACTTCTCCCTGGCATTTGAAAGAATTAATTATAATCCCCTTGAATTGATCACTTTCTTCACTTGATTTCTGAGACCACCTCCTTGGTTTCTTTCCTAGTTTACTAATCCATCCTTCTAAGTCTTTGCTATTTCCTTCTCTACTTCCTGATCTTTCAGATTTAGAGTGTTCAAGGGCTCATCATTAGACCTACCTAGTTATATTCATTCCCTTCTTATCAATTAAAGACTACACATGCAGATCTCCAATCCCAATCTGTGCCCTAAACTCCAGAATTTTATACCCATTTGCAAATCACATCTAGGCATCTCTTCTTTATTGTGTAATTAGCTTTTCATATTTAACATACCAAAATCAAACTCCCGGTTCATCCTCCACATCTATTCTGATCCCAGAATGTATGATTTCAATAAATGACATAATCAGTCATCTAGTTACTCTGGTCAAAAACCTGGGAGATATCCTTGACGCTTCTTTTTAGCTTACACGCACATTTTATCTAGCAGCAAATCCTGTTAGCTCTGTCTTCAAAATATATCCTGAATCTGACCACTTTTATCTATCTCCACGCTTACCGCCCAAATTTATACCACTGTAATCTCTCATCTGGATTTCTGCAATAGCCTCCTAACTGGCTTTGCTTCTACTCTTGCCCTGCTACAACCCATTGTGTACACGGCAGCCAGAATGATTCTTTTATAAGGAAAGTCAGAGCCTACATTTGCTCCTTTGCAAATGAATTCAAAGTCCTCTCTTCACTACTTCTTAGTTATATACTGTCAGAGAAGTTAATATCCCTAATTCATAATTTCCTCAATTATATATTTTCTTTAATTAATAAATAAAGCAAAAACAAGCTCGTGTTGCTCTGGAACTTTCCGGGTACTGTTTATAATGTATTTATCCTCTCCTATATATGACTGTGATACAACAATTCCACCAGGTTGGTCAACCAGATATTACCCTCATTTGACACATGAGGGAACCACAGTTCAGAAAGGCTGAGTAACTTGCCCCAGGATTCACAGCTTCTAGTCAGGAGGGCCAGGATTTAAACCAAGAGCTGCGTGATTTCAAAGCCATACACAACAGCAGTGGTTTCTAAACGTTAGTCCCAGACCTACGTTGGTTCAGGGCGGAATGAGAAAAGTAAGCAGAACACACCGATTCTTATGCTAAGATTATATGTTCTTCAAATGTTTTTTCTTTTCTTTTTTGCTTCCTACTATTTTTGTTAAGTTGTCCTTTTACTTCTGAAATAATGGTGGAATTTTAGTTTCATAGGCTGCTAAAAGGAGATGCCACAAAATAGGGTGGCTCAAATAATGGCAATTTATTTGCTCACAATTTGAAGCTTGGAAAATATTCAAAACAAGTCATCATCAAGGCAATGCTTTCTTCCCAAGGAATGGATGCTGGTGATTCTTGGCTCTTCTGACACATGGCAAGGTACATGGTAGCATCTGCTGGTCTCTCTCTTTTCTTATGGGTTTCTTTGCTTTCAGCTTTGTGCTTTTGTTGCTTTCTCTCTTTCTCTCTCTCTCTCTAGTCATTCCGTATATAAAGGACTGTAGTAATAGGATTAAGATTCATCCTGAATGAGGTGGGTCACTTCTTTACTGAAGAAGCCTGATCAAATATCCTACTTACAATGGGTTCACACCTACAGGAATGGATTAGATTTAAGAACATGTTTTTCTGGGGTACATACAGCTTCAAACCACCACAGGTGAGAACAGAAATAGCTGCGTTGATTTCTCATTTTTTTCTTTTGCTCTATATTTTTAATGAATCTCATTTTATGAGCAAGTTAAAAAGCTGGCAATCCTGTTGATCTATAAATGTTTGGTTTGAAATGTTTCTGGTCTATGAAATGTAAAAGCCTGGGAACAACTGCTCTAATCCTATCCCCCTCATGAAACAAGACCTAGAAAACTCTTCACACATGCCTACATTTGGTGGTGGGATGAAGAAAGCTATCTCAGTCAACTGAAAAAGCCCTTGCTCATATATAAAATTTCCGTGCTAATGTGCATAATCCCTGGTTTAATTTATTAATCTGGGAAAATCCCATACAGCAAATTTATATAACTGAATTTAACAATAGTCACTCAGACTTTTCCTGTCTTTCCTGCATTTCTTTTATTAAGTTGGAATTAATGAGGATTTCCTATTTTTCAGTAAAATTTTGACTTGCTTTTGACTTAATCCATTTTCTTTGGGGATCCTGATTTACAGGTTTGTGCAAATGTCTGAGGATTAAATGAGATCACCTCAGTTACAAATCTAGAACATCACAAGAATTCTCTAAATGTTAGTTCCCTTCAAAGAATGAGGCAACTTTCTGCATCCAGGAGAGAAATGACTTCAGGACAAAAAGAAATTTAGAGTAACCTGATAATTTGGCAAGACTGGCCAGCCTGGAGAACGGTAATGAACTTTAACCTTTTCTGGTGTATTTAATGATCTATAAGACAGTTTGTAGAAATTATAGCAGTCTATTTTAATAAATTCATGTCCATGAATATGTATGTACATATATATGTATACCCATAAACATTTGTATTTATATACATGACATATAGGAATAAATCATAAGCATCACAAATATAAATTTGACTGAAATGAGCATGTGTACTATCATCAGTTTCTCAGAAACCCAGAAGAAATAGAGCCATAAATATACATATAAACTTTGCTTTCTTTGATTTACCATTATCTTAGTCCCCTAGAGTCTAATTTATGCCCACAAGTTTATCCTGTCCTGGAAAATCTTAGTAAAGATAAATTTCAACCCATATTTTTGTCAGTTATCTCACACTCCAAGTTAGTGAAGGAGAAAGTCTTTTATTTCATGAGTACTTGTGGGGGGCGTATGTCCCAGGTACTGTACTATCATGTTGAATACCATAAGAACAATGCCATCCAGCAGGATTTCCTGCCTCCAAAGGGCCTCTTAGTACAGGGAGTAACAAGTAGATAAAACCTAATCACAAAGGTGTACAGCATATTTTATAAGGACTCTCATTAAGGCTATAGAAACCACTGGCACCCAACATTGTCTGGAGTTTGGGGTCAAGAAGTCTTCCTGGAAGGGATGATGTCTGAAATGTGACTTGAGAGATGAGCAGCAGATGAGTGATCATGGAACTCTGTGGGAGCACATGGAATTTTATCCATTAAGCCCTCAATGGCCCAAGTGTATGTGTTAGAAAGAAGACTAACTTCAGAGTTCAGAAATATCAAGGAATAATCATCCCTTTTCCATGAAAGACTTTAATGCAAAAAAGGTTGAAGTAGAAAACATCATGCTTTAGAGTCAGACAGCCCTGGTTCATTCAAGCTGATCTTTGAAAGTTGTTTAACTTTTCTGAATTGACCTTCAGTTCCTTATCTGTAAAATGGGGATATTAGTACCTATCTCATATGGCTGTTGTGTTATTACGAAATAAAAAATGTTAACAGTCTTGTTTTCTGCCTGGCATCAAACAGACACTAGAGTAAATTTCAGTTAGTACCTATCTCATATGGCTGTTGTGTTATTATGAAATAAAAAATGTTAACAGCCTTGTTTCCTGCCTGGCATCAAATAGACACCAGAGTAAATATCAATTATGTCCTGAAAGCATTTGTAACATTGTGAACAAGAACTTAAATCACTCATGCCAATTCTTGCTTCCTGTTGGAATATATTTATATATGTGCTTCGCGTCTAGACCAGTGGTCTCAAAATTTTGGTTGCTGACATCATCATTTACAAAAATTCTGGGCACAAAGTTTCATTATCAGAATATTTACGTATTTGCAAATTATAGGATATATAACCATATTCCTGTGACACAGTCTGTGCATTATAAAACCTATGTCAAAACAGAAATTTAAAGGATGAGATGAAGAATTAATATAAAGAGAAGATCTATCATCTTGCATATCCTCTGGGTACAAATACCCACTTTAGAGACTGCTGAGAACTCCGAGAAAGAAAAGACCTCATCTCATCCATTCATGGAGCACCTAGCAGCACATACCATGTACCAAAGAAATGTCTTTGGAATTTGAAGAGGGAGCACTGGAACATTAGGAAAAAAACAAAAGCTGGGTGGTCCATTAATGCCACTAAACTATCCAAACTAGGTTTTATTTTTAATTGTAATATATAGTTTAATTGTAATAAAGGTTAATATCATAAACCTGTTATGGAACCAAAATTCAACTACCTCCCTCTCAAGGGTCAATAGAAAGTAGAGCATGAATAGAGGTTATCAAATACATTTTAGCCTGTGTCGGGAGTCTGCCAACCATGGTCCACAGATCAAATCTGGCTCACTGTCTGTTTTTGTATGGTCTATGAGCCAAGAATAGTTTTCACAGTTTAACCGGCTAAAACAAATCAAAAGAAGAATATTTTGTGATGCATGAAAATTATATGAAATTCAAATTTCAGTGTCTATTTGTAAAGTTTTATTGGAATACAGCCAGGCCCACTCATTTATGTATTGTCTATGGCTGTTTTTGTGTTACAATAGCAGAGATGAATAACTGTAATAGAGACTGTATGGCCCATAAGGCCTAAAATATTAAATATCTGGCCTTTTATGAAAAAGTTTGTCTACCCTTAGTATATGTAAATGGAGACTCCTGGAATTGTGTAGGTCACAGCCTGCATTGTTGCAAATCATGGTCCAATAATAATCCTATAAGGGAATGGAGGTTTAAAGAGGTTAAGTCATTTGTCCATGCAGTTAGATAAATGGGAGAACCATAGGTTTTTAGGACCAATTTTTAAGGCTGAAATATTTTCTTGATCTTGCCTAGATTTCAGGCCCCTTTTTTCTTGATGTTTGCTTCTGGCTATATGACTTATAGCCAGTACCCACATTATAATTTTTCCACTGCCTCCACTATTTTCTCTGTGATCTCTCATGTCTAAATTCCATTAATGTTGTAGTTAAAGGGCAGGGTAGGTTTGGGAATGGCTCAGTGGAACAAAAGCAGAATTCACTTATTCACACCAACTTTTAGTCTACCTCCCTGAATCTCTCAAATACAACTTGGCCCAAGAGTACGAGGCTCTGCCATCTCTGGCTCAGCTGAAAGTGATGAAAAGGACATATGATGGAATGCTGGAAACCTCATTACTGGCTCTTTGCCTACAGAAACTCAGCCAGTTTATCTTCTTTCCCAAGGTACTTCAAATTTATACTGGTTCAGCTGGTTCTTTCCAGATGCTTATAACAAGCTGAGATCAGGAGCCGATAGATGAGACCCTGCCTATCCTTTTCTGTCCTGGAATATTTACCCTTTTTTCCTAACCTTCAATGTACTAGACCCTCCTAGGGCATCAGTCACTCCTAGCTTGTAATCTGGATACTGCAAACAGCAAGTTACAATAATTTCTTCCAGGACAGGATTCAGGAGGTCCAAACATATTAACATAATTTCCGTGACTGTCTTATTACAGTCACAATTTCACTTCTAAGCAAGAACTAACACTGGCAGGGCATCAACTATGTAAGATTGTGGGAGCAGCTTTTACATATGCTAGTCTTATTTAATCCTCACAGCAAACAAGGATTCATTGTTCCCATTTTGCAAATGAAGACACTGAGACTCCAAGAGAAATTAAGGAGTTTGCACTTTCATGCACCTGCTAAGTGGTACATCTGGGTTTCAAACCTTGGGCTCTCTGACTCCAAATGCCTGTCCTTTTAGTAAAGGAGCCTGCCATAAAGAAGGCATATCACAATGCTGTACATTTAAGAAAGAATGCAAACAACCTTCCCCACCTCCCCAACCCCCAATGGCATGATTATTCCTTATAATTGGGCATTTGTACAACATAACAGAGTCAAAGATGAGCAGATTTGCTTATTAGCAAATCATTTAAACATGATCCTCTGCAAAATCATCTGGAAAATAGGAATAATAACATGTTACTTAGAGTGTTGTTGTGAAAATAACTTAAAAGAACATAGGTATTCCACTTATACGAAATATACAGAATGGTCAAATCCATAAGACAGAAATTAAATTGGTGGTTGCCTAGGGTTGGTAGGGAAAGAGAGGGTTGGAAGGAAAAGGGGAGTGATTGAGAATGGGTATGGAGTCCCTATTTGGAATAATAAAGATGTTCCAAAGTTGATTGTGGTGATGGTTGCACAAGTCTGTGAATAAACTAAAACCCATTTTAATTATATGCTTTAAATGGCTGAAATATATGATAAGCAAAATGTATCTCAATAAAGCTATTAATAATAAAAAGTAATGTAGGCAAAGTACTTAGCCTGGCACAAAGCAAGTGCTTTCTAAATATTAGCTTTCATCACTTTTGTTTTGAGGCAGATTCACTAAATGGATTTACTTCTTCTCCCTGAGCACAAAACAAGACACCACTCTGGAAGTTAGCTGCAGTGTGTGTCTGAGTTCTGGCCAAGGGAATGTGAATTCTAGCCAATGGAATGGAATGGGCCTGCCCCATAGAAACATTTCCCTCACAGACCTGCATGCTCTTCCCCTTCCACCAGTTTGATGCAAATGAATTTCACGGCCTTGGAAGCCAGAGTTGAAGATGGAGTTGCCACAGCTTGGAAAGTGTCAAAGTCCCTGAATCACTGCCCAGAGGGGAGTTGCTCACTGGCCTGGAAGATCAACTTTGGGCTTTTTGAGAATGAAAGTAAACTTAATTCTGTTTAAATCATTATTCATTTTGGTATTTGTCTCTAACAACAGTTAACATTATCTTATTATTGTTACAGTTTTAATCCTTCCAAAATAGGAGAAACCTCAGCCTTATAGCCTTAAGATTGAAACAGGCAGACTGCACTGGCTGACCACACCAGGTCAGAGGATCCAAGTGCATACAGGAAAGGTTGTCTGACAAATCCACCCAGTTTATTGGCTGTCAGATAGTCACTAGGCAGTCTGTGGAAGGCAAACAGCTTCTCATTAGCTTCCCCAACTTGGGGCAAGTTGAGTCCTTGTCTTGCCCTCTAGTCCCTTCTGGAAGAGCCAAAGGAACAGCAGGCAACATGCAAACAAACCATGAGCAGCAGCAGGGTTTGGAAAAAGAGGAGCATAAATGCAGGCAGCTCTGTGTGAGCTACCCCATGCTTCTCTCTTGCTGTCCTTCACGGAGGACACCAAACCCTGCCCTCTTCCCCTCTTATAAAAGGGAAACAATACAATCAAAGATGTGACCCAATCAGATTATGTGCCATTCTTGCCCAGTGCTTTCTAAAGCAATACCCTTCATTCTCTAAATGTGGAATGCAAAGAGAGCTATGAGCTCTCCTGGTAAATAATGCTAAAATATTTGATTGTTCTTCTCTCCCTTTCAGAGGGTTCTCTGTCAAAAGGAAAAGGTCAAAGTTAGGCTTTAGAAAGGTGAGCAGAGGATATTCAGCCACAACCAAAAGGTGACTAAACTGAAAGGGCAAAACCACTGGGTGGGGTCTCAAGTTTATGAGCCCCTTCCTCAAGCAAGTCTGTCAAATGGGACCAACAATGCCTTCCCTGTCTTTCTCACATGTAAGGTGGAAGTGCATTCTGATGTCATAAAAATAGCTAATGGTTCCCAAATATTTACTGAGAAGTATTGCTTTGCATAGCTCACATAATCTTCTCAACAAGCTTACTACATAAGTGCTTTTATTAGCTCCACTTAAAACATAAGGAAACTAAGTCTCAGAGAGGTCAAATAAACCAACATCCCCATGATCATGCATCTGGTAAGCAGCAGAGCTGAGACCTAACTCAGACCTGATGGATGCCAAAAGCCCCCATTTCTAACCAGCATAGGCTTCATAACTCTCAACATATGAAATGCATCATCAAAGTGAATGACTCTTCTGTTGGAAAATTCAGGATGCCCAAAGCCAAAATGCCTACCCTGGGCCATTACACAGGCAGGACATCTCCTACGGCTGCCTGCGTTCAGGCCCAAGAGAACAGTGCAATGGGTAGGAACTGGGAAGAATAAAGGCTACTGCACTGGGCCCCAGAGACTTACTTGTCTGAACATGATTCATAAAGTCATTCACACACTCAGACCTCACAGGTTTTGAATATCAGATCATCGCAGGTAGAGATGTGAAATCTCTGATAGAAAGCACAGCTTTTTGCTGAAAATAGCTTCCGTTGCCCAGCAGAAAATCATAAAGAAAGAAAAAAAGCATCTGAATTCTTCTCTGTTTCCTGTTTGTCAGGAGGTTTTCCTTCCACCTCACTGTTTCATTTTTTCCCCCGAGTTTCTTCTTTGCATGCTCTATTTAAACCAGATGGAGTCTTAGCATTTTAAGCTACTTTGGAAGCATAGGGACTCACATCATAAATAAATAAACAAATGAGCAATTCTGCAATTGGTAAGTCAGGCAGGGATGAGTTTAACAAGTGAGCTGGAAAAGTAGCTGAAAAGCTACTCCAACTGAAAGATGTGAATGTGATCTAAGTTCTCTTCACTTAACAGGTTCCCCTCCTGACTTTTCATGGTAAACCAGGGCACTGGAGTAAAGCAGTGAGGAGGCAGTTACAAAGGGCCCCACAGAAAATATCCAGGGGCCCTCTGGCTACTGTGTCACCAATATGCTGATACCTTAC
The DNA here is from genome assembly GCF_023851605.1 of Tamandua tetradactyla. Taxonomy (NCBI): domain Eukaryota; kingdom Metazoa; phylum Chordata; class Mammalia; order Pilosa; family Myrmecophagidae; genus Tamandua; species Tamandua tetradactyla. The sequence continues at coordinate 60,840,519 of NC_135334.1, read as the reverse complement.
CACCCATGCTTGCTGTGAAATATTTGTTCCCCACCTATAAAAGCAAGAGATTTTCAAGTGATGGTGCTTCTTTAAATATATTCTCCTTTCTTGGAGTCTTACATAATTCAACTATCATTCCATGTGAGGCTAATTTAAAGGGAACAATAAGCTGAGTTAATTCACTGTGAAGGGTTATGGAAGTTATATATTTATTCCAGAGAGTCAGCAGGAATGTAAAGGTGTGTCTATTACATGCCTGACCTAATGCTAGGTTCTGGGAATACAAACATGAATCAAATCCAGCCCCTGCTCTTAAGGAGTTCATGATGTCCTAGGAGAGAGATGTATTAAAAAACTTAAGTGAAAAGGAGAGCTGCAGGTATTCAAAGAGAAGGAAGTGCATGCGCGATGTTTAATAATCAGTTCTAGTAAGGGAGGGAGCCTGTGTGGAGAGGGGCAGAGGCTAGAGATTGTGGTTCAGTAAAGCAGAACCCTGGAAAGATGACCAACTGTCCCCCAAGAAGAGGTTGAGGTGATGTTCTAGGCAGACAGAGCAGAAAAAATAGGGGCAAGGGCGCAGAGACAAGAAACAGCCTGAAGGTTATAGTCACTGTAGACCTTCAGCAGAGGAAAGGGCTCAGAGGGAGAAGGAAGGGAGCCTGGCCTGAGTATCAGGGGCAGATCATTTGCTGCCCCCAGGGTCATGTGACGGTATGGATTCTACCCTGTACTTGGTGAGAGCTTCTGAAAGACTTTTAACAACAGAACAGACAATTCAATTTGTACTTTAGAAGATCACCTTGGCAACCATGTGGAGGATGGACTGGAGGTGTTGAGACCGGCAGTGGAGAGAACAGTTAGGAGGTGACTGTCACAGTCCAAGTGAAAGGGATAGGCCTTGATCGTGGGTAGCAGCCAAAGGGATGTAAAGAAAGGGAATGAGGACAGATGTTAAGAAGGTAGAAATCTGGGCTGGAGACAGTGCGTCTGGGTTCTAGTCCGAGCTTCAGTTGAATATCTCTATGTGACCTTAGGCAACTCCTTTCTTTTCTGGACCCCATTTCTTAACTTGTTAGGTGACAAGGTAGCATTTTATGGCTGGAAGAGAAGGCACTTCATTCATGTATTCGGTTATTATTATTCATTCATTCAATCAGTCAGTCAGTCAGTCTGTGAAGGCACTCGTTTCTTTTGAGTTCTTGTTATGAAGAAGCACAATGGTAGTACAAAGAATCCAGCCAAGGGAACAATGAGACTTTTAGTCTATAAACATTTGTTGATCATGCTTTAGGTATAAAGTGTACAGTGGGAAATAGTAAGGATATTATGGAAACAGAAATGACCATTATATGGTCTCTGCCCTCTAGGATGAAAATGAAGTAGTCTGTGATTAATTCAGTTCACCAAATACTGATGAGTGCCTATCTGCAAGTATTATGTCTTCCACAGTGAGGCAACAAAGAGGAGTAAGACACAGTCCCTGAAATGAAGGAGCTCACAGTCACAAATGGAAAAACGAATATTGCTATAAGAGAATTAAAATGGGCGGTGGAAACACAGAGATAAGGGAATTTGTACCAAGTCAAAAATCCATCTTTGATCTTTCTCTCAACAGAGTTTAATGCTCCTGCCAATGGCCTAAAATTGCTAAGTGTATCTGTCATGAAAGCAGATGGGGGAATAGGTCATTCAATTTACTATAAGGAAAGAAGGCTCTTCCATGGGTCCTATGCTGGATGCTTAATATAAGGGCAATGTGCTTCTTGTCCTCAAAGAGACCACAGGTCAGCGTTCCCAACATTTTGGATTGTAGGGAGGAGGAGGCAGAGAGAGTGCCTTGAATGGGTACCTAGCAATAGTAGTGTTCAATAAATGATCAACTGAACTGAGCAGCATAAAACTTATTCTTATATTTAAGAACTGAAAGAAAAAGATAACTCTAAAAATAGCAACAAATACTTGACATTTAATTATCCAAAGAATACACTTAGGAAAAATTACTTTTATGTAAGAAATCATGAGTAATTAATCACACCACAGGCAAATGGTTTGTTGTAATTTTCATCCAAACAAGGTTTCTAAGCAGCAGGTCTTCATGTCCAAAATTTTGGGAAGCAGATGGCTTCTAATTTGCTTTAAGGGACTTTTAGCTGACCACATTTCATTCTTTAAACTAGGATAAGTTCTCTCCAAGAGAAATTAACTCCCAAACCCTTAAACATACGCTATTTCTAAACAGCTAATTTGGAAAGCCCATACTTAGAAATGGTCTTTCTTAGAAAGAAATGGACTGTGTTGGAGGTGGAGGGTGGTGGGGGGCAGAGAGGGGAAGAATTCCACTAGTAGCCTGAGAAAAGTTATTGACTCGGCAAACGAGACAAGAGGTATACAGCTTTGGAACAAAAAGGTGCTAAAAATTCAGGTGGGATTAAAGAAGATGCACCCAAGTTGTGAATTTTTTCCACTACAAGAGAGGCCCACAGCATTGAGAACCTAGCTGGTAAGAATTGTGACATCTAATTTTAAGTCTTTGGCCATTTCGAAGGATGTTAAAGGGCCTGGCTTGGCTCATGGACTCTGCACGCTGTTGTAGGCCAGCTGATGGGCAGTCTACTATGCTGCCTACCTCTGGGGAGAAGAAGCTCTGGGAAAACCCAAAAATTTCACGTGGGAGCTTTTAGTTACAGGCTGGCTTGGGTTGTCATCCAGCCTCTGCCACTTACCAGTCGTTACAACCTTGGAGAAGTCACTTAACCTCTTAATCCTCAATCCCATCTGTAAATGAAAACAAGAATACCTCCCTCATAAACTTGTTATGGAGAAAACATAAGATAATAAATGCAAACAGCTTGGTACAGTACCTGGCATGTAGCAAGTATAGTTATTAGTATTATAATTAGCTTTGCTAAAAGAGAAATATTCTTTCCAAAATTGGTTAAAACCCTTGTTCCAAACATTTCTCAGGCTGAAATGAAATAGATGATGGATTTGCAGAGTGGGTGTTCCATTTTAATATAATTGTGATGTGCTGAAGAACAAAGAAGAATCTTGTGTCAATCATGTACCCTTATAGTAAAATTATTTTGAGTGAACCTGGATGGTATGTCTTATGAAATAAGTACTTTAATGTCATTCATAACAAAGGTCTCATGGGTTAACATGGGTATATGATAGAAAGAACCCTAACCTAGAAGGACCTAAATTTTAATCTCACCTTTATTACTTAATGACTATATGAGCTCTGATAAAAGAAAATCTCTCTGATCCTCAGTTTCCACATCTGTAAAATGGGGATAATAATTGTACTTGCAGCCCACATCGTTATAGAAAGAATTGCATGAGATGATGATGATATTATTATTAAGATTTTTACTGAGTTTTTGCTATGTGTCAAGCACTGGCTGCCTTGACTAAGTTATCACCCTCCCTATATCCTATGTTACCTTCCAGAAGTTTGGATGTAAAGTTTTGGTCTTCAACCAAAAGTTCAGAACCAGTAGATGGAGATCGGATGAGTTGGCAAGCAGAGGGGCACTAAATAATGGCCAAAAATGTTAGTGGTTTTTGGTACTTTTGAGATAGCTAGAGCTTTGACAGGCAGTTGATGGGCTGAGGGTACAGGTCTAGGGAAGGCAGGAAAGATAGTCTTGAATACCTGTAAATATCAGAAACTTTAGGATCTGAGGTCAAATCTTAAGTTTTCAAGACTATCACAAACAATCTGCTCCCAAAGATGTCTCAAAGGGACATCTCAAGGGACCCAATAAAGGCAGAATTGAGCAGAGGATAGGAACCCCAAATATATCAAAGGAGTTAAAAGATAGAAGAAAATAAAGCATGTAAACTTGCCCCATCCCAAGTGGTACCTACAAGACTTGGGAGCAAACCTTTAGGGAGGAGGTACATAAGGGAGCAGAAAGAGAGGACTGCTGAGCTGGAGAAGTGTTATGGAGGCTGTGACATTATCAAATGATCTTCAGACTTCTGTGGTCCCTGGGTTCAGAACTAGGAAACAGAAGGGATTCTTTTGCTTTCTCTAGATAAGTTGGAGCTCTCGTGAGCCTTAAGCAGAGAGGCCATGATGACCTTCAAATTTCCCCCTCAGTAATCCAGCCTTTTTCCAAGGGATCCAGGGCCAAATGTCCACCCTGGAATAAAGATGGCATCTTTAACCCAGGAACCTGTGCCCAGTGGACTAAAGGGTATAGAAAGGTAGAGAACTGAAACTCCAACGCTAATCAGATCCATCCATGACTCCAAGAGTTAGACATGATTTAAAGATGATCGTATCTCAGTACCAAATACAAGATGGACAGATGCCAATGAACTGTCACTTTCTTTTATTGTGTTCTTAAAAATGCTTCACTATCCTTAAAGCATTTATCTGGGTGGATTAATTGGCAATGCCACAATGGAATGAGAATAATAAGTTAAAAGCTGCTTCTGACAAAAAACTTCTACAGTCATAAAATTAATAATCCACATTTTTTTTGCTCCATCTGCATTGAAATAGAACATTTATAAATCAGATACAAAAGGTAGGAAATTGCAATGGAATTTGAGAGCTCAGATACTGTAACCCAAACAATCACCATAGTATTGCCTATTTTACTCAGGGTTATACTAAGTGGCTCAGTGAAATAAAGACTCCAATTCTTTTAGTTCTTTTGGGACTAAAACATATAGCATTTGGAACAGAGAGAAGTACCATTCTGGGCATTTGTTGGGGGAATAACGCACAGTAGGATGTCTTGGCTGTGTTAGATATTTTCTCTGAAGTAGATTCTGTAAAAGAAGCAAGCAGGCGGGAGTCTGGGTGATGATGAGGAGGCACCCTTTGTGTGCTGCCATGTTGTTAACTACAGTGGTTAAGAATTCCAGCTCAGAAAGTCGACAGGTCCAGGGTCAAATCTTAATTCTGTCAATCATTAATTGAGTAACTTTGGGCAAGTTACTGAACCCTGATGAATCTCAATTTTCCTATCAGTAAAATAGGGATACAGATCAGCCATACCTTAGAGGATGTTATGGGGATTAAAAAAGATAATGCACTTAAGATCCCTAGCACAGTGCCTGGAATGTAGTAGATGTTCAGTAAATGTTAGACCTTATCATTACCATGTATCTTTTCATTCATTCATCTATCTATATTTCCATCATTGATTAGGGACCAACCTAAGAATAAGACACAGTCTTTGCACATAAGATATTCTCAGCCCAGCAAAGGAAGATGAGTAAAGGAAAATCATATGGCATTGGAGATGCTCTGCTAGAAGTCAGCACTAGGCATAGCAAGGCATAAGGAGACACTAGTTGATTCTGCTTCAAGAATGAAGAAGGGGCTTCACAGATGTTTAATTCAGGGCTTAAGATGTGTATACACAAAGAATTGAGGACAAAAGCCACAGGAAGGGTACGGGTGCTGTAACAACCAGGCACAGTGGGAAGGGCAAGCAGCCCGATGTGGATGGATCTCGGGGAATGAGCCAGCCTGAGAAAGAGAGCTGGAGAGGAGCCAGATAACATAGGGCTGATTATACAAAGAAGTTTCTGTAATTTAGTGTGTTTGACAACTCAATTTCTTTAATTACAAGTTGAGAGATTGTCAGCATTGCCCTGCCAAGGGAATGTCCTGAGGGTGATCCACATTATTACGGTGGAAGGATAATTTTGAACTTCCTTTGCCAGTCTCAGAGGCTAGCTGAAAGAGTATCTTGCCTGATCTTGCCAGGAATTTATTCTTCTTTGCAAACTCAGAGCATTTGGGATAATGACATGTCAGCAAATCCCTCCCCCCCTTTATTACCTATAAATTTTCTCTTAAACAGGCTGTTCACTTTAATACAAATGAATTAACAATATCAATACTGATTTTAAAATATTTTTAAAGACGGGGCTGTGGTGAAATGGAGAGTTTCCAGATACATAGTTACACATGCTGTCTGCTGCTTCGCAATGGTGTGAAACTAGGATTTTTTTTTTTTCTTTTTTCTTTTTTGGATCTCAATTTCCTTAACTCTCAAGAGGTAGGATTTGACCTATCTCATAACATTGTTGAGAGGAGCAAATAAAATAGTTAACACTTAGTATTTACTACCAAACCTGACCCATAGCTCCACAAATGATGGCTACCATTACTGCCTGTAAAGGTAAAGTAAATGATTTGGAAGGAAAACTTGGGGGAGAGGAATCTGAGTCTGTAACGGCAGAAGGAAGCCAGGTATGATGTATGGGAAGGGAGCCTGATCAACCTACTGCTAAATTGCACTATGCTCCAGCTTGGTTGGACCCAGCAAAAGCTCTAATCCCTGTGTATTGCACTGAGGTTGGAGACACTCTGATCTCTTACTTTCTCTCCTCTGTGCATGTGAAAGTCTCCCCAAGCTAGGCTGAGTTCCTAGACAACTAATAAAGTAACTAAACTTTTGCTTTTGGAAGTATTCATGTTACTTCAGGTCTCTAGATCTGGAGCAGAGATAGTTGCTAACAGATAACGCTTGCTAAATTACAAGGAGTTTTTCTGCAGTCCATACAAAATTTCTTAGGAGAAGGTATGATGAAAAGAAAGCAAATACACTCCTTTTGTAAGGAATTGCATTTCTTTCCAAATGTATGATAAATGATAATATAATGATGCATCAATCCAGCTCCCAGTGGGGAAACTGGTCCATCTATGCTGTTCAAGCATTTCGTAGACAGGGCTGAACTTTCATATTGCTCTAGGAAAACTACCTGCTCTTTCCTTTTAACCTAATACCCTTAACCAGGTAAAAGCTCATTACCTCTGTAGCACAAAAATGTGTTTATAAGGAAAGTCACTTATTATGGAATATAAAGTGTGTCTATTTTAACACATCACAAAAATCCCGTTTTTGTGTAAATCCACTGATGGGAAAAAAAAGGAATCAGGAAATCAAATGATATTTTATTAACCTAGGTATTTATATTGGATTGCTTAATGCAACCATTAATAGAATAGTACACATAAAAATTTCAGTAAGATTTTTTTTTAATATTTCAAATAATCTGTCTTTTATTTCCATGTTGGCCATCTTGAAAAGCTTTGGTTTTTAGAGGAGAGCTCTGAAAAGCCACCACATGGTCCAATATAAATGACCCATGATGAACTAACTCTATACTTATTACAGTAATGTCATTTATAATAGAAAAAAACCAAAACAACCTAAAAGCTCAATAACAGCAAATTGGCTAAACCAATAGTGTTATATCCATATAATGGAATCCTAGATCTCTTTAAAGTTAATTTTTACAATTAAAAAAAGGCAGACAAATGCTCATAGAATATCATTAAATGAAAAAGGAGGTCACTAACTAATTTATACAATTTGATCCCGATTGTATAGAATATAGGTTATAAGGATCTACAACAAAATTAATAAGGTGTTTTTGTTTTTTTTTCCATATCTTTTTTCCTTCTTTACTTTTTATAATTAAAAAAATCCTAATGAAATATACTTCAAAATATTTAATTTTCTAAATAAATCATTGGTGGAAAAGAAATCGTCTGACAACATGAAAAACTTTTCTTGACATTAAAAATAATGTTTTTTTAACATATTTTAAAAGACATTGTTAAATGCTTACATTATCACTAAAATGAACCAGTATAGGAAGTTGTGCATATACTAGAGCCTCCCCTATGTGTTTCATGCATAGAATTATGGCTGAAATGAAATAAGCCAAAACGTCAAACAGTGATTGTCTCTGAGTAGAAGAAATTGTGGATAATTTTTTTTTTCATGCATGGGCAGGCACTGGGAATTGAACCCTGCTCTCTGGCATGGCAGGTGAGAACTCTGCCACTGAGTCAACGTGGCCTACCCTGGATGATTTTTTCAATCTTTTTTTTTTCATGCTTCTATATCTTCCAAAGTTTCAATAATGAACATATAACGCTATTATAATCAGAAAAAGTTATCTTTTTAAAAATATAACTGACTAGAAAAAAAGAATGAACCAAAGCTTAAAGTTACTCAACTATTAAATGATATAGACTAAACTTCTGACCTCTGACTCCAAGTCTACTTTCCTTTCCATACTGCTGTCATTTTCAAATACTATGTAAATCAAAGAAAAAATATTTCAATTAAATAAAGTAGAAACAGTCACAGTTTATATTTTCTTCCATTAATTTATTCTTTTAAACTGCATCATTAAAAGATTTCCAGATCCCCCGGCAAGACAGTCTTGAAAAAACACAAAGACTTATGGGCATATGAAGGTTTATTTTGTATGACTCTTGGAAAGCTAAATCAAATGCTTGGAAAGCAGATTTACTGTCATTGTACATAGACCTACAAAATTTTTCTTCACTTAAAAATTCCACTAATGCTATTTATTTAAGCTTCTATTCAATGTCAGGTATTGTTTTTAGGCAGCAGGGATATAGAGGTATCTGCAAGTGGATTGAAAATATTATATTCCTTTCATGGGATGCATTAAAGCAGTGACTGGGTGACCACTTGGTGATGATATTATAGAGGGGATTCAAATACATGTAGTGGCAAAGATCTAGATGACGTGTTTTTTAGTCTGGAAACCTCCCATCCTTATCACCCCTTCCACCACATGCACAGATACCTTCACAATCCCCAGGAGAGCAAACGTGATTCAAAGGCTTGCAATCATTTATTCAAAGGCTTACATGCAAGGGTTCACTTTGAGAAGTGATCTCAGGGAAACTGAGTGAAGAATCAGGGAGAATGAAAACAGAAGGATGGAAAGGTAATATGAGGATGTATCATCAAGCTACTCGCTGTTGTGGGCAACTGGGACTCAAATCCTCAAGGATTTTCTAAGAAATCTATTAAATGAAATTCAGAACCATTTATCCAAAGGATGAAGAGAGCCTCTATCCACCAGTTCCCTTCCCCCACAGTTGTCAAAGGTTGCCACAGTGGATGTCAACTCCCTTGCACTTCCAGCTTTGTGCATGCCAGAGTGATGAGTGGACTCCTGGGAAGACAAGAGATTGGTGGGGTTGCTAAGGCAAGGTAATGACTGCTTACACTGGCATGAAACTGGTTTCTGCAGCAATGGCTTGACTTAGTTTGGCAGAGAGAATGAGGCTGAGCCTAAAAGGTGATACCACCTGTAGAATTCCTCTAAGTCATACGAAGGCATGATAAGAACATCAGCAACCAACATTTATCGAGGACATATAGACGTTTTGTGTTCATTTTATAACTTAATCTTCAAAATCAACTCCATAGCCTGTAAGCTGAAAATGGGTATAAGCATCACAGGTGGCTAACATCTGAGATGGAGAAAACACCAATGGAACAACTTCTGACTGTTACATAATCTTCATAATCTATGGAATGTGTGAAGCCACAAAACAAGGCTAGAAATTTGGGAATCATTCTCAAGATGATATGATCACAAGTTAAAAAAAAAAAAACATTTGGCACTATTTGCTCCCCAAATTAAACATTACTTGTGTTTTTATGGTCTAGCATTCACATGTTGCAATATTTCCTTTTTTGTTTCTATTACAGAACTTGACAGTTTTAGAGTATATAGCAGCTTACTTAATAATGTGTAATTATAATCCGAGTTTACATTCAGTTTTAGGGATCTATTTTAGAGCCATTATTTGATGGGATGTGGAACTCAGATTCTGAAGGAGAAATTGAGTCATAAAAGTCAATGCCCAAGGTGGTGTGGGGATAGAAAGTAGTCTCTTTGGATCATGATAGAAATATCTGGTTTGCATCTTAGTTCTGTTACTTAGTAGTTGAATGACCTTGGATGAATTACATTCTGTTTCTGAGTCTATTTCTCATACCTTCTAATATGAGACTGCAGCTGCCCGCTTCCCAGCATTCACCTGATGATTTATGAGAACATATGCAGAATGCCTGGCAAGTGGCCTGGGCTCAATCAAGACTAGCTTTCTTCTCTTCTTAGAAGAGATGAGCATGAGTCCTGAGGTAGCTGACAATAAATATTCATTCTCTTAAGTCCCTCTCTCAACCTAGATCAGGCAGTCCTTCAAGAAGGTCTTCTGGAGAGGAGAGAAAGGGTTCTTACACAAACCAGAAGTGACTATGAAATTTGGCAAAATGATTTTTTTTAAACAAGATTGCTCATTAATCAAGCCACAAATCACATTGTGAAGTTCAGCTCAACATTAGCATGCATTCTGGCCAGCTAATCTGAGCAGATATTTAAATAACACAGGTTGGAAGATGAATACAGTGCTTCATTCAGCATCATTACAATTATCAAACTGGTGATGATAATATTACTTAGGTTGCCCAAAATGCTTAGCAGCTGGGCTGCAAATAAGGAGTTAATTTGGCTTTCTGAGTAGCAGCAGGTTTTGTTTTCAACAGAGACCTTTAGGTTACATAACTGCCTCAAAAGGTGAACCTAGAGTCTCCAAATTAACTATCTCAGGAGCCGAGGTTCCAGGTTGTTGCACCTGGAAGTGCTTTCCTTCAAATCAGTTAGAAGGTAATGAGATCGCTCTTGACCCCTACCCCTACCCCAAGACACTTGGCAGAAAAAGCAGGAGAAAAAAGGTTCTAAGTGTAACTAGGCAGTCATTAAAAGGTGAGATATAGGCTCTCAAAATCAGGTTATGTTTTCTTTTTCCAATCCCCTTCTGGCTTTACCCTGTGGCTGCCCATACTCCACTGAATTGATCTGTTTCCCCTTAACCAGTTACCGTTGTGGGTGGGCATTTTGCCAACAGTTTTATAGAAGGGTGTTAAATAAAGGAAAAATGAAAATGGGGCTCTTGAGAACACATGAAAGCAGATGAGAGGATTATGAGGTGAGATCCTGTCCCGAACTGTTCCATCTAGTACCTGAGAAATCAGAATTAACACCTGACCCCAGCCTGCAAGGTACTTTCCATTTACTCAAGGAGTAGACATGAAAAGCAGATAATTTCAATATAGCATGGTAAATGCAAATATGGAAGATTCTTAGGAATACAGAGGAGGAATACTGGAAGGAGAGAAGGGAATAATTAGAGATGAACAATAATACAGTTTATATAATATGTTCTTATTTTTAGATATGGATGAAGTAATCAAAGCTTGTAATTGGTACAAGGACATTCATGTAGTTAGTGCAATTCAGGGCATAGTCTTCTATCCAAAATTTTAACTCCAAATCCTGTGATTCCAGCAATGATAGGAAGACGAGGGCATGTGGAGTGAGTGCATATCAAATTACTCCAGAAATAAAACTAAAATGTAAGATTATATTGATAATGAATGATAATAACATAAATATGCTAATAGTGATCATTTATAATATTAATACATGCAATTAATATTTATGGAGCACTAACTATGCCAGGGACTTTGTTAAACACTAAACATGGATTATCTTATTTATTCTAATGGCTCATTCTGACAAAGGCAAAAGCTGAGGCTTGGGTTGGGTGATGTGCGCAAGGTCTACACACCCAGAGTGTGGGTAGGCCTGTCTGTAAAACCACAGCCCCAACAGGCATCTCCCACACCAACTCCCCTTAGTGAACTATGCGTTGAAAGCATGCAACTCCAACATCAGGTACAAATTCTGTCTTGTTCTGCACACACATGATGAACTAGACAAAGATGACAACTCATCAAAGGTCAAATGAAGTCACTGGTAAACAGTTTAAAGGGAAGACCATATGAGGGCATCAGTAATATCAAGACCATTTTTGAAGGTAGATGCTCTACACTGCTGAACGTTAGTCAGATACCAGTGCTGTATTCTCATTTAGATGCCTCTGTGGCATCATTTGCTGCAAAAAGAGGTCCTCCCAGGTAATGAGATGACATCCATTTGTGACTTGACGTCAAGTGAGTCATTTGAGTGTTGTCTTGTGTCGCAGGCATCTCAGAGCAGAGCCAGTTCACCCTGTGGGAACCCTGTAAATGTCCTGGTGAATTTTATATTTTTTCTGAAGTAATTTCATTTGTCACCCTAGGCTGACTAATAACTGTGTGCTCCCAAGATAAGTATCCAGCTAGCCACCTCTTGCAGTTGGGAGAAAGTCATAGGCAGGAAAATAGAATTGGACAATGAGACAAAGGTCACCAGGCAAACACCATCTCTAGACTCCAGCTAGACAGAGCAAACCCAGATCATGAGTGTTTCTTTTGTATTAGGGTTTACAGGGAGACTCCCGTAATGGGTAGTGTACCACACTCACGTAGTGTGGCCCATAAACAAGCAACAGCTGAAGCAGTTCACCTGGTGGCCTGTAAGAAAGCAAAAGCTCAAGCCTCATCCTGCTGAATCAGGATCTGCATTTTGATAAGCTCCCCAAGTAATTCGTATGTACCTGAATTTTTGACAAGTCCTGGTATAGAACATGCACATTCTTACCTTTAAAGGACTTAAACTGTATTATAGAGTTTAACATCTAGAAAGAGTTCACTAAATATTTGTTTAATTGCAGACTGAATTACCACATGAAAGGAAAAGATAACTGAATATAACAGGCTGGTCATCATACTATTTATACAATGCTTTCATATATACTTTCCCTCTCTAATCCTTATAATAACCTTTAAGATCTTATCTATTCTATCTCCTCTTACTACTAGGAAATTTAATGTGGGTATTTCCAAGAGGGAAAAGAACTAACTCAAGATTACATCCCTAGCAAAGGATTTGAACCCACACATTCTGGCTTTAGGTTCCCCATTATCCCTATATATCACATCCTTTGTTAGAAGAATTCAGAAAGCCACTTTAACTTAGAATGGTTGGGAAAAGTGTAATTTGAACTGAGACTTGAAGAATGGATGGACTTTGCATAGGAGAGAATCCCAAGGGAGAGAAAGCAGGAACATAAATATTTGGCGGTAAGCAAGTGAAGTATTTTTTAGAAACAGGCTGAAGAAAATACTTAACGGTAGGGTTCATGCCCCCATATGAACAGCAGGAAGAAAGAATGAAATAATGAAGGAAACCAGATCATAGAGGACCTTGAAAGCTAGGCCAGAGGGTTTGTATATTTGGTAACTCAGGGAATGAGTGCCATAAGGAATATATTTTCAGAAGATGAATTATTCCAGTTTTGTTCTTTCAACTTGTATTGTAAATTTTAATATGCATTAGTAGATATGGTTTTAAAATGAGAGATGGATTAAATTCCAAGAAACACTTTAGAAAATGCTCCATATTACTGCACGTGGTAACTGCACCTTCTGCAATTATGTACCTGCTTCATTAACTGCTGGTTGCATCCCAGGAGACCTGACTTCACTGCTTTCTGACCAGGGTATACATTTTTGCCAAAAGACTTGAGAATGTGCAAGGATGATGAAAGCATTGGCTAGGAACACAGAAGTCTCTTAAAGCAGGGCATGGGTAGATGATTCATCTCTGGAGTATCAAAAGAGTGTGGTGTAAGTTGCCAGAATGGACCTGACTGTGTTCTATTAGGCAGGTGTTATGAGAGTGGGAAATGTATTTCTGCTAAGGGTCGCATATACAAAGCAACGTGGTTACTAAGCAGTTTCTTCACAAAATATACATCTGGTTGTGGTTTAAATTAAGAACAGGAAACACAAATTTAACTACAAAGATAAAATTCAATTTAAGATTCTATGAAGATTAAGAAAAAGAGAGGAGGAGAAATAAAGGAAAGAAAAATTGAGGAGAAGAGAAGGGGCTAAGACGGAACAGATGCAAGGAAATGGGGGAAAAGGAAGATAAAGGAATGAGAGGAAAGGAAGACATGGTGGGAAGACCCTTCATTTGTTGAGGGTTAACAAACTTTTTCACACTGATAATATCTTTTAATAATGAACTAACTCCATGTGGTAGATTCTGTTAAATGATCTACTAAATGCTGAATGTATATAGGTTGTATTGTGATCAATTAAATATTCAGTAATTTAAGTTTAATTCAATGTCTTGTATCATTAGGTAGTATCTCTACCAACAGATACTAAAAATACAACCACTCTTTGGTAGTTCAAAAGGAGGTCCTTGGACTCAGAAAGTCTGGGAATGACCATGAGTGTATCCTTACGCTGTTCTACACTGAAGGGGTAGTGAGAGCAGCCAGCTGAGGCCTACATCTGATCTCTCTATCCCTTAGGCCCATGAGCTCCTGTCCTTGACTCCTTCATCGTTGTCCTCTCTCCAATTCATTCTTACAACAGGGATGGAATTTTTGCTAAGGGCAAAATTGGTTCTGGCTCTTTCCTATTTAAAACACTTTAACTGGCCCCACAACCTTCAGACTAAAGACCAAACTTCAACTGGGCAGAAAGTTCCTTCTGTATTCTGACCACTCCTTAGCAATCCAGGCCCCATGAGACTCATCTGAGCTCCAGCCTCCTGAACTACTTTCACTTCCTAGGACAGTTTGAAAGCTCTCTCCTTGCTGTCCTACTTCTTAATTTACTGTTCCTCTTTGTACCTACTGCCCTCTACCTACTTTTTTCCACTCATCAGGGCTAACTTTTCAACATTTCACATCTCAGTTTTGGTATTTTTCTTCCAGGGAGCTTGCTCTGATTGTTCCCTTAAAGTGAACTAAAGTTTCTTCCCTGAGCAGACCCCATATAAATGATCACATTGCTTTGCAATTTCCCCATAACAGATTCTCAGCTCTGTGAGGATGGGGACCATGTTTAATTTGTTTTGCAATGTTTAGCATCAACTGAGACTCAATAAAGATCTGAATAAATTATAAAATCCTATGAAGATATCATTGCCAAAAGCTAGGGAGCACAGTTTTTTGTTTGTTTGTTTTCATTCCCTGCAGAAGAAAGCTATGCATCAGTAAATTTATAATGAAAGCCCCAAGAGCAGAGACAAGGGAATAAAGAGAGTAGAGTCATTAAAATTGACAGAAAGAAAAAAAAAATTGACAGAAAAGAACCAGCAGCTCTGGCAGTGAGTTCTGGAATCCTTGGCCAGGTCTCTTACCCTTGCACATCGTGGGTTTCCCTATCTCACCAGTGGAATTAACAACAGTTATTCAGCTTTTCATTTATAGAAGAACTTCAGGGTTCCTTGGTAAATTTTATATGAAGCTTATTATGAAAAAATAATCAATTTCTCAATGAGGATTACTTAGCTGCACTGTGTTTTCAATAGAGGATTTATATAATATGCATCCTCAGGGGTGCACAAATTTTTCACATCCTTTCAAATTACTCTTCAAAATGCTTTTCAAAAAGCATCAGGTCACTGGTATAGATTATACCCATTTTGTAGATAGGACATCTGAAGACAGGTCAAGGGACGATTTCTTTTTGAGCACTGTGATGGCTAAGTTCATGCATCAACTTAGCTAAGTTACAGTGTCCAGTTGTTTGGTCCAGCAAGAACTGGCCTGTCATTTCTGGGAGGGTATTCGGTGGAGAAGACTCATCCAATCAGTTGAAGGTCTTAAAGGGAGAACTAATGATTTCAGCAGTTAGAAAGAAGAATTTCTATCTCTACATCAGCCAGCCAGCCAGCTTATCCTGGGAATTCAAAGAAGCCCTCACTGCAGTTCCCAACTTGTGGCTTGCCCTACAGAATTCAGACTTGCCAATCCCTACAGCCATGTGAACTAATTCCTATAATAAATGATAAAACTTACATACACATGCAAGTTTATAAATGTAGAGATATTTATCTCCTGTCATATCTGTTTCTCTGGAGAACCCTGATTAATACAAGCACTTAGCAGAAGGTTTTGGAAAAAAGGATGTTTTCTTCCTCCAATCCCACTTTTTTCCTTTTACTCCATCACGCATACTTCTCTCACATCATCTTCAGTGCTTTATCGCACCTGCTTTTAATAAGTCTTTTTTCTTTAAGCTCCTTGCAGGCAGGGACTAGGTCTTACTTTTCCTTTTATCCCTAGCTTAGGATCTGGAACTGTGTAGGCATGCAAAGAAATGTTTGCCCAACTCTTCTAAGTGCTGTGCCAACCAGGTTCTAAGGCTTACTGTCAGGGAAGAGTCCCTGTCTTGTAATTTATTGAAGCGAAGTTTCAGCTTCAAAAGAAATTTAAATATGATTTAGTGTCCTCCAGCTTCCCTTCTGCATTCTGTGACTCTCACTCTCTGCTTAATTTCCTGCAGTGAAATGGAGTTCATTTCTTTTCAAGGAAGCTCAGTGTACATCTTAACATTAAGAAGTCCTATATCTTTTCTTTGAAGTTACAGAGGACATGATCTGTACACATCAGGCTCCCAGTACCGATAACCACCACAACAAAAATTGAATAAAAGCAATCCTCTGCAATTTTACATTTAAATTTCAATTCACTTAATCTAGATTAATTAATTTTTTGCTTTTCACTTTAACAGCAGAGGACCTATTACGTTTATTTTTCAAATAAATAAGGACTCTTGGGTACTGATGCAGATGCAAATCTACCTGGGGATTACGGGGTCACTCTCTTTCAGGAAGCTGCTAGACAAAGAGAAGCAAAGGAAGGTTTTGCAGGGGCTTAGTCACACGGTTCAATAGTAAGAGTCGGGAGATGAGAAGAGAGGAGAAAACAAAAATAAAAACAACAGCAACTGTTCAATTAGTCCAGATGGAGAAAAACAGCCCATAAGCTAATTGATTATAGCTATCATGACAGCTGATTACAGGGCCTGCCTGTAAAAATACAGTGAAAAATAAGACACACACACACACACAAAACTAGAGGGCCCTGTTTGGCTGCCTTTCCTTAGTGAAATACCCTCCAAATGGATGATGCAATGCAATCCAACCCTTCTCTGGTAACAAACAGAGCAGACCCAATTATGTGGCAGTAATGGTGGAAGGAAGGCATGCTGAGGGACCTCAGAGAAGCTGGCAGCCTTGCCGACCACAGTCTGGAATGCCTTGGGAGCAGGGGGCTTTGCTACATTGCTGTGTATGAAGCCAGAGTCTTGGGATATATCTTTTCTATGCTGAAATGGCTTACAAATGATGACAGTTATCAGGGCTGCTGACCCACTGTCAAATGATGCCATCAATTTCCAGGCATAAAGATGGGTTTGCCTTCATACCCCTTCTCCCAGTTCCCCTGGTGGCCCATGATGAGTGGTTGCCCATTCTGTTTAAGGGGTTACAAAGGCAAATGCAGCACATGTCTTGGGAGGAGAGAAGATATAAAGGGTAAATCACAATGCACTGCGATAAGTTCTTTGCTAGTGTTATGGGGGTATTGAGAGAGAGCAACTCACTCTGCTGTGGGCAATTGAGGGTAAAGAAGGCTTCTCGGAGCAGGTCTTAGAACTTCTGAGTCATTAAGAGTTCATCAGACATGTGCTTAGCACAGGTTCCAGAAAGAGTAAGTTTTCAAATAAAGAAATATTTTGTAGTTTATGAGAATCATAATACTAATACTACTAATTGGGAGGAAGGGTGTTCTGGGTAGGAAGGCATTAGGAAATGCCCCATCCTCTGGGAAGAAGAAACAGTTCTTAGTGGCTGGAAAAGAGGGAAGTAAGAATGAAACTATCAGAGTTCCATGGTAATTGTCAGAGTATAGCAACTCTGTTGGCCTTGTGGAGAGTAGATTGAAAAGTTGAGAAAGAGGCCAATTATGCAGCTATTATAAAACATTCTGTCAAGATAAGTGGAGCCTACTCTCTGAGAGGATAATGCTGAAGAAACATTGGCCCAGGGTCAACAGCACAAGGTTCTAACATACTGCAAGACCAGCTTGCACCTCCCAGACCAGGTGTGTCTTCAGACAAGCGAAGGTCACATTTGCATGCAAACAATTGCAGCCAGGACAAGTTTTTATCTTAGACTCTAGTACCTATGGGCACTAGAACAGCAGTTCTCAGCCCTGCCTGAAACTCTTCCACAGGAAACATTTTTAAAGTGCAGGTCCCTCAGCTCTATTCCAGATCTATTAATCAGAATCACTTTGGAGGCTCTGGATTTTTAAAATTCTTCATAGCCAGAACTGTGAGCCACAACCCAGTCAGTAATCAAGCAATACAATGAGTCTCTTCCTTAATGTCTCTTAGGAAGCTTCTAAGTGTACCCATGTGTTTATGGGGATGCATGGTAGACCCTTCAAGGCAAGCTTGTTATCTCAGGAGAGGCACTGTTAGCAGAGGAGCAAGTTGGGGCCTGCCATTGTGTTCCTTGCGTGCCTTCATCTTAATAAACTTTGAAAATGCCTCTTCAGGCACCCTAAAGGGGTGTTCCAAAAGAATTGGGGGTGGGGGAGGCTGACTCTGCAAAATCAGAATATAATGCAGATTCTCAACCACCAAATAACAGTCAATAAGGAGGTAGGAGAAAACATAGATCTTAGCCTTGGCTGTCTGTGAACAGGCTGGGTAAATTCCAACAAGTTCCACCTGTATGGCAAAGAAGCTGTGCTTTGCAATAATCCCTCTCTGACCCTGCAACCTAAACTCTGAATACTATGGGCAAGAAAAATCTTAGTGAAAGGAATGACATCTACCTGAATCCCATCTAAGGAATAAAAACTGTTTTGTTTCCCAAGCTCTTACTCTACAAAAGTACTCCACTTTAAGTACATTGTATTTCTTATCTTGTTCAAGACTCTCAAAAACCCTGGGAGATAATTATTACATTTTATAGGTGAAGAAATGAGGCCTAAGTAACTTGGGAACGCTCACAGAGCAGACAGAACCAGTGCTGGTGTCCACCACACGTGACTGCCTACCCACCGGTCTTACAGCCCATCTTGGAACGTAAACTCCTGAGAACAAAGGTGGAGTAAGGTTTAGGACTATCTTTGAGTCCCTCTCACAGCCATTTTTTGTTTGTGTTTTTTCAATTACTAAACTTCAGACCAGTGAGAGAAGAGAATCAGGGAGGTTCTTTTAACTCAAGACCCCTCTCTCAGGCAGAGCACAGAGTCTGAGCATCCCTGATGAAGAAAGTAGCATTCAAGAGGCCTTCTCTGCCACAGACTGATCCTGTGCTCACAGGGAAAAGTAAATCCACCTGGGATTCTGAGAGTCTTATTAGCATCCGTGTATGATCCCACTGATTAGCTTAGTTCCATTTACAGATGGAGAGCTGAGCACAGAAGAAGAAGGAATTGTGATAAGGAATAGTTGAGTCTTTAGAACATGAAACATAAGGTGTAAAGAAGTTCAATGACTTGTTCAGAGCCAGGGTTTAACATATATGCCTTTACATGCTATTTTGGACATCTAATGTAGGCAGGAAGAGAAGGAGAACAGTTATGGGCATGCCTATAGGGACACTGAGGCTGCAAAACCTGAGGTCAGTGTGAGCATGTGAGTTTATTCATTAAATCAACAGTTTTGAGCAAGTAAAGGCAGTCCTTAATTTGCATGGTTCTGATATACACAAATTTCCATTATCATGGTTTGGACATAGCACAAATCTGCCAAAAACATGGTTCAAATTTCAGTTATTACAGTGTACTAACTATGAGTGAATGATTGTATAAGTTACAAATCTTGCTGCTAGCTCTTCGGTCCACAGATCACTGTGTAATATGCATCATAGCAGTGACCCATCATGTCACCTCTTTCAAAATCTGTCGGTGATTAGTCCCCGCACATCTGTTCTTAGGTTCACCCACAGACAGCAAAGCATGTCGTCGTTTTGCCTCGTCTCCCCGTGAGAAGCCCATATGACATTTTACAAAAGTGGATAATCCAAAGAGAAAATTTGCCAACAAAGATGAAAATGCAGCAAAGAAACAAGAATTGATAACATTGGACGTTAAATTCAAACCTAACAATGGCATTATAGAAATTATAGACAAAATAGCTGACTGTGGGAAAGTTGACACTTCACCTTTTTTTAAATATGTATTTATTGTGGTAACATATATACAACACAAAATTTCCCATTTTGACCTTTTTTGGGAGGGGGGGGGCAGGCCCCGGGAATTGAACCAGGGTCAACAACATGGCAGCATTGAGCCGTGGTAGTGGTGGTGGTGTTGGGGTGGGGGGGACCCTAAATAATGACCAGGCTAAGCCATCTTAAATAATCAGTGGGAAAAATTACGATTGTTCCATGACCAAAAATTGATTATTCCATGATCTGTCACTGAACCACTATTGCACCGCCCTCATTTTTAAACGTACACTTCAGTAGTGTTAATTACATTTACAATGTTGTGCGACCATCACCACCAAGACTTTTCCATGATACCAAACAGAAACTTAGTACCTATTTAACAAAAAAATTACTATCACCCTTTGAGAGATTCTAAATATACTGAACTTTACCAAGTTCTAAATATGCAGAACTTGGTAAAGGTGAATTTATCAACATAAATGAGGAAAGACATGATGAAAGGGATAAAGATGTCCTAGAGAAATTACTCCTCTGGCAAAAAACTTTACAATAAAGGAATTCTCAGAGATATTTCATGACATTGAAAATGCAAAGGCTAAATGTTAAAAGCTGATCCAAACTTAGAAAAGAGTATGACAATCTGCCAAGACATAGAAAAGATGCTCACTCTGTATCACAAGTTTTAGGGCCAATAACAAGAAAAAGATAGGCACCGAAAAGCTGAATAAAATACTATTTTCACAAAGAAATAAAATGCTTCATCCTCAATATTTCTAATTTTTAAAAAATAACAATGTACTAAATTTTTTTTTCATTTTCTTATGCATTTGTATCAAACAAAAAGAGAATTTTTAATGTTTTGCCATCAAATTTTAAAGGTCATGGAACAATCATAATTTTTCCCACTGATTATTTAAGATGGATTAGCCCGGTCATTATTTAGGGTCCCCCCACCCCAACACCACCACCATCACCATGACAAGTGAAGGCTGCCTTGTATTATGGGCCAGACATCAGAAGACACAGTCCCTGCCTTCATGGTGGTCTTACATAAAATGAATTAATACTAACAACCTGTAACAATAAAAAAAAAATTTGTTTTATGTTTAATCAGGGTGCTAGCTATGGGGGGTCAGGAGCTATAAATGAGGCCATAGTAAGAAGAAGGTATTAGGAGTCACAAGATCCAGGGCAGAAAGCTAGCCTAGCTCAGAAGACCTATAAAGGCTTTAAAGAAATTGTGGGAAGTAAATGTGGTAGAGGGGATGGAGACAATAAAGTATCCTAGGAAATCCTGAGACAGGAGTCAGCTCTAAGTATAAGAAGAATACAAAGCTCCCCAGCTTAGCAAGTCTCCTTTCTCACCCCAGGGGCAGAGTGAGGAGTGTCTCTGGGCTGGTTTTTAAACTGGTTGCCAACTGCTCAATTGTAATGCCAGTATTTATTAATTGCCCTCAGAATGCAGAGATACAGGTTAAGTTTCCTCCTTAAAAATAATACATAAAATAGAAAGCCTAATAAGTACCACCCTCAGCCAAACTGTATGAATCAAGTTTCTAAAATCCAGGGGTGTTTGGATACAAATCTCAACGTCCCCAAAGCCATGGAAATGCAAAGTAGCATCTGGTTTTGTGTAAATATATGTTCACAAAGAAATCAAGCCATGGGAGCATATGAAAGGACACATCTGGCTTTATGAACTGGCATTTCCTTTTAAATCCAAACTGTATATTATAAGTTTTTCCATCATAAAGCACTGTGTGAATTTTTCATTTATGACCCTAGCAAGGAAAATGTGAGGCCATGTGATATGCATGTGGATGCACTTAGGAGCATAGTTGTTGAGAGATGGAAGACTCTTTAGGAATCATCTTGCTCAACCTCTGCATTAAAAAAAGAGAGAAAAAAAAACACGAGGTGAATTTAGTCCAGAAGCCAGCTGCCTAGCCACACAGTCAGATTCCAGTCTGATAATAAAAGGAACAAACACTCACCAAATATGTTCTGTGTACCTGGCACAGTGCTGAAGACTACATTTGACACATTGTTTCTTTTCATCGTAACAACCCTATGAAATAGCAGATTTATTGCAGATTTGGAAACTAAGACTTATTTGATTAGCAATGAGGAGGCTAGGATTTGAACTCAGGCAGAATGATTTGAATTACTAAACTAAGATGGTTAATAAGTTACCTTTTGTGGACTTACCATGTGCCCCCCAAATAAAGTAACCATGCTCCTGGCCCACCAGCCGACTTTCGGGTCTAGCTTCCCATAGGCAACTACTAATTTTTTTTTTTTGGGGGGGGGTGCATTGTCTGGGAATCGAACCCGGGTCTCCCGTATGGAAACAACTACTGATTTTTAAACAACCATACAAAATGAGTAACAGGATTCCCATTTTACAGATGAGAAAAGCAAAGGCACAGAAGTTTGGCAGTTCCCCCACAAGCATAGTTTATGATGGGTGAAAGAGGGATTTGATACAAGTCTGGTTTTTTTGGACACATAAGTCTGTCTCCCTAAATCAGAACCATGCTCTCCTCAAGCAGGCTCCGGCTCTTAGTTGAACAGGACTTGCTCATTTCAAGCTTCTAACCTGAAATCTTTGTACATCCAGGGATTTCTGGAACCAGTTTAAGTCTGCAGCAAGGAATGTGGAATTTCTGAATGTCTCTGTACAATTCACAATATCAACAGCCAAGCAGCTCACACAAGATAGATTTACAATGAAGTGGCCAATGGTGAATCACACTTTCAGAGAGTGGCTTTGGAGCTGTGCTGAGGTGGAGGAAGAGAAAAACACACTGATGTTTGTTCCTCAGAACAGACCCCAAAACAGAGTGGCCTTAAGAAGATCCCTGCAAGCAGTGGGGACTGAGAAATAGCAGGTACTGCAGCTCCTGGAAGGCAAAGGGAGAGGAATCTGCCATTCTCATTTCATTTTACTGGCTACAATTTCTCCACAGGGTCTGTCAAGAGAGTTGAGTCTGAGAAAAAAGCAGCATGATTCTCATCACAGCTCCTGAGTCAGTTTCCAGAGGTTTCCAGCATAGCTGACAGCTGCTTCCCAAATTCATTCTGCTCCCTTCCTCCTAGTTCAGCTGCTCCATGGATAATCCCCGCCCGGCCAGTACACATCTCCAGACACCCTTGAGTTGTGGCCAAAGCCTCTTAGGAGGGAAGCAGGTGGGGCCACCTTCCCAGGCTGGTAGCAGGGCTCATTTGAGATGCTTTGCAACACAAAGGGCCGATTTATGAGATGGGATTACTTTCTCCTTTCCACCCTCTTTAAAGCAGTAACTAATCACCTTCCAGATATTACCTGTTTCACGTATCTCTTTTTCTTTCTCTTCTCAACTCAAAAAGGCCTTAACAGAGGGAAGGTGGAAGAGGTGAGAGCCTGCTGAGAGAACTAGAGAGACTTCTTAATCCCCAGATCCCATCCCACCTCCCTGTTAGTCGCTGGTGTTTTAAATTCCAACACTGAGGTGTTAGTCTGATATACTCTAAAATTTCTGAAGAGGGTAAACAGAGTGCTTCCTATGATGGTGTTTGTTCTCTAGCAGGCAGGCTGGAATATGCTGGGTCCCCTAAATGCTTTCCTTATGTCAGCCCTTAAGTAGAAAATGTATCTAAAAAGGGAAGTTTGAAGGAAGAAGACTTTCACTAATTTCACCTTTCTATGTGGGAACCCCAAGTCAAAACAATACGTCCCCCTAATCGAAGGAATTAACCCTTCTCTTTCTTTCTTTTCAATGAGGAAACCCTCGAATGCCAACACCAAGGCCTTGATGTTCAAAGTGTTTCTTGATATTTCAGGATCAATAGCTAACATTTGAAAATCAGGATGATTTTTATCCCTCCCTATAAGCATTTTAAAAATATGCTTAAGGACTTAATGTTCACCAATGTTATGTTTTTCTTTTTGTTTTGATCTGTAGTGTACGCATTTGCAGCTGAGGTGATATTGCTCCTCATGTAGGGGATTGATAAAGCTGGTTGATAAGTAGAGCCCAGATATTTTAATTTCCCCTCTCAACTATTGATGATCCTTGCAGTTCGGTTTAGTTATGGCACTGTTTCCCTGCCCTATCTGCTGATGCTCAAATCAGATGCTGTGGTCACCATGGTAACTGCCCACTCATTCTTCCTGTTATTTCATTTATCAAACAGTTAAAGTACATAGGCTGAAAACCCCTATGTTTTCAGAAAAAAATAATAAAAACTCAAATAGGAGTCAATCAAGCTCACCTGAGGTAGGGAGTCATTTCAGTTTAAATGGTCTATTAAAAAAAATAGAAAATATGTTCATTAGAAACAAATTATCACCAGGAAAACAACACCGATAGGTTGAATCTCTTCAATAGCTTGCAGATTAAGAAAAAATTCAAAATGGTTTTCAGGGATAAAATGGGATTATTGCTAACATTTCCAACAGGTCTTGGCAGAACGGCTGCCTCTGATGGGTCTGGAAGCTGTGAGAGTCTCCAGGATTTTAGGTTGGGTCAGAAACAAGCAAGGTCTGTTTAAACCTGTTGAACCTGCAGGTTTAACACACACACACACACACACACACACACACACACACACACACACACCAGAAAGTGAATGCATTTGCTTTAAAGGCAGAATTTTGCTGATTTATTTTACTACTATTTATTGTGCCTGCTAATCATAGTTCTACATAAAAAAGGTGCACCATGAAATCAGATGAGTCCCTAAGAGCTTAGAGTCTAGGGAGGGAGGCAATCAATGATCATCTCCGTAGAAGGACTAGGGCTGTGCAATCACAGGTTGTCTCTGTTAAACACAGTTATTTGATCTCCGTTGCCAAGTCAGAGAGCCACAACTGGGAGCTGATCGCTAGGACAAATTAGTTATTGCAGTCCCTATGGGACATCACATCAGCTTTAAAAAAACACTGTAATGAGGAGTTTTCATCTCTTTCTCTGTCTCCTTTCCTTCCTTCATCTCTTTCTTTTTAACAGACACCCTGGAACCATGGACCGTAATGACCCTGTAGATGAAAATTTTCTCCCTGCCTACAAGTGTTTGTCTTGTCTAAACAGGTGCCTTGCCTTTTCACAATGATTCAACACAGTCAAAAGAGAATAACAAAATGACTCTCCTCGACGGTAAAACAACACTACTACTTCTAGTGGATTTTCAGGTACTGACGATACCAGTTTGCTCTGATCACTGAGGTCGAAATTCTGTATTGTTTTAACAATGTAGGAGCAGCCTCCACCACTTGCAAATTAAACAAACTTACTACCATAGCCTTTCCATGGAGAATCTCAGCCAATATAATCAACAAATTCACTTATTCCCTGGTTGAGATTGTCTGGGGACATATTTTGAATGTGACACTGATTAGTAACTCCACAAAACCCTTTTAACAGAAAGGTGACTGAGGAATCCAGGGTTCCAAGGACTGTCCTGCATAAAGGCCACCGTAATTGTCATTCATAGCCATTGTCAACTGGTCCCCTCGCCACCTTCCTCTTCCTACCTACCAGGACTCATATGATGTGCAGGAATGAGGTTTATAGGGGACTTCAGTGGAAACTGGGATGTTAGGATGCCTTGGGACTGTGAATGATGCAAACACTGACATCTGGAAAACTGGACCACTTCCTTCCATTGCATCTTCTCTCCTCCTGACTACTCTGTTGCCTGTCGCTTCCTCCCTATTAATTCACTCTATTCATTTGAGAATTTTCCAGAGCGCTCTACTTTCTATACCATTCAAAAGGCTTTTCTATTCTAACAACTACACAAGATAGAAAAGGGAATGGAGGAGCAAATTGAGGCATAAAGGTATCAAATTTGTGATTTAAAACTAAAGGGTAGGAAGTTTAGAGATTTGTCCAGGTTCCAGTTCCACCTTGGCCCCACTTAGGTGGTTGATTTTAGTCAAATCACTTACCCTTGTTTTTCTTCATCTGTCAAAGTGCATGTTTAATGAGATGAAACAAGAAGTGCTTTAAAAAAGCTGGACATTTAGTACAAACGTCAGATGCCATGGAAATATATGAAGTCATTGTAGATTTAAGAAGGTTTCAGACAAATCCATGGATTTTAGAGGTCATAAAGTCTTTGGTTAATGGCATTACAGTTCTCCTCGTAATCTAAACTACAAACTTCAGCCTCAAACCTCGACTTCACATCTAATCAGTCATCAAATCCCATCAATTCTACTTCCAAAATGTCTCTCGGTCTGTATGATCCTCTCTCTCCCCATTACCACTGGCATGAATTAGACTCTCATCATGTTTTCCTCAGACTATTGCAGCAGCACCCAAACTAGTCCCCTCCCTCTAATCTCACCTTCTCCCAATCCATTCACTACACCAGCAGCCACAGAACTTCTAAAATGCACACTTGATTATATCCCTCTTCTGTTAAGATCCTTTGCCGAATCCCCATAATCTACAGCATAAAGCTTATGTTCTTAGTAAAGCACATAAGTCCTTCCCAATCTTGCTTTCCCCACAGTCTCTGTTTTCACCACCTTCTTCCTGGAAAACTTGCTGACTTCACATAGACAGCTCATTCTCCCTTTCTGACCACTCACTCTACTCATTTTTATACAACTCACAAACACTGCTGACCTTAGGAAACCTTCTGAACTTCACAGACTGAACTAATAACCACCCCCCATTCCCACTGCATCTCTAACATACCTCTTATTTCAGCATTTCTCACATCACCCCGTAATGATTTGGATCCTTGTCTGGCTGAAGGTACCACTCGTAGGACACTGTGCAGCATTTCTGATGGCCTAGCTTTAATGAATCATGAAGGATTTGGTATAAATCCCTGGACACATCTGATCAGCTCTGGGGCAAGGAGCCATCCTACCCTACTTTCGGTAATGGCCTATGTCATTCTGGCAACACCCTTGGCTTAGACCTGAATCACAGGCTCCACCTCCATGAAACAGGTTCAGTTCCTGGCAACTCATCTGGTTTCTCCACTTTAACTAATTTAAAACCATCTAGGACTTCAGAGTCTTTATTACAGTGTTTGCAAAATAGTTCTACACAGTTGCTTTGCACAGGAATAAACTGAGGTTGGTAGATTATTCTTGCTCTGGTTTTTGTTCTTTCCTTCTAGAATGCAAGCATTTAGCCCAGGCATGAATACAGACATTGCAACTTCCAGGTAGGTAGTTTCCAGGATACTCAAACATGAAAATTTCTTTTATTTATTAATTTAAAAAAAATTGAAGATTTCTTAATAAATGATTTTAGACAATGCTCAGTTAGCAACAGTTCCATGCAGGAGAGGTGTGTAAATCTGTATGCATATCTTTCTTGTGAATCAACCACTTTAGCAGGCAAAGTGAGAACACTTATAAATTTTCCTTATTTACTTGTTGCCGTAAAGGCTGGTATTGTAAGGCATTCTGTAAATGACCCTGAATATAAAATCTAACCTAATGTTGGATAACATTCCTTTAGATCCGAAGCAAAAAAAAAAAAAAAGGAAAGGAGATCTCAGGAGGCAGAAGTTTCATATGGCACTTAAGTGACAGTTAATGAATCAAAAACAAAGGTAGGTGGAGTTTTCAAAAACATTTTTCAAACAATAACAACCTCCATGTGGGACAGCCTAAGTCTTCCTGAAAAAGAAACATCCCGAATCTACCCAGGTTAATCATGCCTAGTCATACAGAAATTATTCTTCCTCAGAGCCAGAGGCCAAGCACTTAAACTTGGGGCTGAAGGATAGCACGCTCCTGGAAGAACCTGCCAAAATTGACCGTAAATCACATCAATTTGCATCATTAAGTTCTCCAAACCAGCCCAACCAGTTTTAACCATTCTCTGTGAGCTGAAAAATACTGCTGATAAGGAGCTGCAGCAGTTGATTTAATGAAGCTTGCTGGCCTTTAAACTCCATTCTGGGAAAAGTAGAATCGGCAGCCTTTACACACCTTAATAATTGACATTTTACAGTGAAGCCTAGGTGCCTAATACTCTACAGATTTATTTACTGCTGAATGAGTATATTACCATTTAAGTGTATCTTCATTTAAGAAGAGAGAAACGTAATTTATATACCACAATATTAGGTCAGAGACCATGCAACTTGTACCCCAAAATTAATCTTGCTTTAGAGAACAAAAAAATAAAAACTTTTTTTTAATTGGAGAAACAATACAAGTTCATTAGTTCATTATGTAAAAGACAGAACAGATTTTGAATGGAAAAAAAAAAAAGAATGAAATGGTTACTACAACCCAGAGTTCATTAGTGTAAATATTTTGGTTCATTTTGTTCTAAGTATTTTTCTGTGAATTATTTTTAACAAAGTTCAGGTGATAGTGTGCAAAAAAAAAATTGTGCTTTACTGTGTCATTTGTTATATTTGCACACATTTCCTATGCTATGAAAAGCTTGTTTTAACACTTCACTGAGTAGATAAAGTTGTAATTTACTTAACCATTTCCCCATTGCTGAAAATTTATGATAACGATATTTCAAATTTTAAGAACAGTTATTTAAGCCAAAATGTAAATGATCTTCCCAAATAATTTTGATGACTAAATAGCTGTTATCAATGATCAGGAACACTTAAAGAATAGTCATTATATTATATAACTCGTAGTTATGAGTTTATTCTGTGGAGTTAGTACTCTGGCTTCACAACCTGGTTCTGCCACTTCTGAGTGGCATTCTGAGCTATGTAATCTTTTGTATCTCAGTTTTCTTATCTGTTAAAGGAGAATAAGAGTCTTTAAAGCATTTAGCCCAGCATTTGCCTCACAAGTAAATGCTAGTTATTTAAGAACAATCATTGATATTATCAGTAATTTTTCATCTTTGTTATTATTTATTTCTTATTATAATTTGATTTTGATGATTTGATTTTGGTTGTACCAGTGTTATCAGGGGAGATGACTAAAGGGTATTTACTAGTTAATTAGCCACTAGGTCTTTGAAAATATGTTCATTTAAGGAGAAAGCAATTTTTTGTATTTTGGGATGTAGTTCCAGAAGGCATGAACAGGAGGTTATTTACTGGCAAATAATCGAGTTATGGGCCGGTAAAGTCACTGTTTAATTGAAACACGCAATCTCAGACTTGGTAGGAACAAAAGAGCAGTTTTGTGCACTGCTAAAGGGCAATTTTGTGCACCATCTCTCCTCTCACTCCAATGAGATGCCAGGTGTGACCTTACCTTATTGTTGAATGTCTCTCATGCTGGGAAACTTATTACCTACCACAGTAGCTCTTAAACATCATTTTATATTGAAACAAAAATGCATCTCTCTGTAACTCCAACATATTGATAATAAATTTACAGTTCACCCCAAGTGTGTTGGTTTGAAAGGAAGAATACCCCCTAAGAAAAGCCATGTTTTAATATAAATCCCATTTCATAAAGGTAGAATAATCGCTATTCAATGCTGTATGTTTGAAACTGCAATGAGATCATCTGCCTGGATGATGTGATTTAGTCAAGAATGGTTGTTAAACTGGATTAGGGGATGACATGTCTCCACCCATTTGGGTGGGTCTTGATTGGTTTATTGGAGTCCTATAAAAGAGGAAATATTTTGGAGAATGAGAGATTCAGAGAGAGCAGAGAATGCTGCAGCACCATGAAGCAGAGAGTCCACCAGCCAGTGACCTTTGGAGATGAAGAAGGAAAACGCCTCCTGGGGCGCTTCATGAAACCGGAAGCCAGGAGAGAAAGCTAGCAGATGACACCATGTTCGCCATGTGCCCTTCCAGCTGAGAGAGAAGCCCTGACTGTGTTCACCATGTACCTTCTCATTTGAGAGAGAAACTCTGAACTTCATCGGCCTTCTTGAACCAAGGTATCTTTCCCTGGATGTCTTTGATTGGGCATTTCTATAGACTTGTTTTAATTGGGACATTTTCTCTGCCTTAGGACTATAAACTAGCAGCTCATTAAATTCCCCTTTGTTAAAAGCTGTTCCGTTTCTGGTATATTGCATTCCGGCAGCTAGCAAGCTAGAACACCAAGCAAACTTTATCTTTGAATTTTCAACTCAATGAAATGACAGGGATTACAACTTCTAATGGATTTATTTTGGACTTGAAAAGAAATTGGTGAGAGTCCAAAGGCAATAAAACCAAGACAGCATCTCAGACTTTGTGAGACACTGAAAAGATTTATGGATTCATTATCATGTGTGCTTTCCTACAAATTGAATAATCTAAAATAAAAAGAAAGCTTAATGATTTTTCTCAGGAAAAATATGTTTAAGATAGAATTCTAGAAACGTGCCTTTAAAGTTCAGATAGAAGTTTTTTATGGTTTCATGTTTCCTGTGGGGGAGAGGAACAGAGGAGGTGTAGCACTGGACCAAGTTTTGTCTGTATTTGCAAGCTTGTAGCTTATCTTCTGAGGATATTTGCTTCTCCCTAACTGAACCACTTTTTGCACAGAAGAAAATGCTTAGCTGTATTTAGAAGTTTATACCAAACAAATGCCATTCCTGGTAAACAGCAGTCTATGCCAGGAACTAAAGCTGCTCAACAGAACTTAAAGCTGACCACTCCTGAATATTGTGGATCAATACTTGGAATCTCCATTTTAGCCATCAGGTATGTTTAACTGTCACATCATTGGAAAAGCAGGGTTTCTTTGCAGGAGGATTACCCACCTCCATTTGCTATTATTTTTCTACTTTCAGTCTCTAGCACAGAAGCTGGCATGTAACCAGTACTCAATAAATCCTCAGGAGATTGAGTGCATGTCCATCCCTAGGGGCCATAGATAAAAATGCCTGTTCCCTCTGCCATCTGGTTGCCTTGGAAACTGCTCAAATATCTGAGGACAATTACAATATTGTGCCATTTACTCTCCTGGCTTCTTCCTCCTCCCTCCCTCTACCACCATCACGTCTCTTCTCTAGGCTAAAATCTCCAGTTCCTGCCATCTTTTCTTATAAACCACAGCTTCAAACCATTCATTCAAGGAACTTTCAAACGTACTTATGTTTGTTTTTAAATAAAGAACGATCTCCTTCAGCTCTCTCAGGTAAAAGAAGCTCCTATACTATTTGTGGAAATCATAGTGAAGTTATACGTAGGTGCCATTTTTTATGAGTAGTGCTTTTCAAATTATAAATCACAAACCTTAAAAGCATTGTGAAATCTATTTATTATATCATGATCAATCTTTTTCTTTAAAAGCAACAGAACAGAGTAGAATAGAATGTATCAGAGGATATTTCACAGAGTGAGAGTATTACTCTATGAAACTTTTATTTCAGTTGTTTAAATGCATATGCTGTCATTATATGTACATTAATGTATTTATGTATATTTGCTATACATACATACACATGCAAAGGATCCTACAAAGTGTATAGAATTTGGCCCAGGTGTGTTAGCCCCCACTCACCTATTGTCCAGTCACATATGTGGTGCAGGGCTCAAACGAAACTAAGGGGTAGCTTTGTGTATATGTGTCCTGGGATTTCAAATAAATGTGTTTCTTATGTTCAACTGGGGTTTCAAAAAGAAGCTTGACATCAACATTGACCAACGAGAGTTAGACAGGAACTGGTAAGTGGATCACAATCATGCTACATAAATCCTTTCCTTGGCTCTTTTAGGTAAATCACTTGCTATTTCATAGAGACTCATTTTCAAATGTGACCAAGAGTTGCTGGCCAATAACCACTGGGTGATATATTAATGATTGTTAATTTGGTACTCAAAGTCAAATTATTGTGTTACTAGAGTTTATGGAGGACTCTAATTTGGTATTCTAGTGGGAAGGCTGGCTGCCATGACATGTTTGGCTTGCGCAAAGCTTCTACCACCGATGTAGAGAGGTGGAATTCCCAAATTTGGGGGTCAGGATGTGCTTTTTCAAAATCACTGAATCTTCAGGGTTTTCTTGAATTGGCTATGTTTCCAATCTTTACTATTCTTCCCTTTTTATTATAAATTTAATTTAGGTTTACCATAATGCCTGTTATTTGTTGGGAATAATTTTGTTAACCCTTAGTGATGCATAATTTCTATCAATTATATTTGGGCCTAATATTTTCCAAAAACTAATCTTCAAGACATATGTACATTTAAAATAAATGATATGTATCCCTACTGCTAAAACATATCAAATATAATCTTTCTCATACCCACAATTTCTTTTTACAGTCACATTTTTCATTACCAGTGAGTGAGTTTGTTGCTGGAAATTAAGAGTGAATTGGTAAATGATAATGGCGTATTTTACCCTTTTAAAGAAGACCGCCATTAAAAAGTTTGAGATCCATTCATTTTACAGGTGAAAAGACCAATATTCAGGGAGATGAACTGACCTAATCAAGATTAGCAAGCGCATTTGGACAAAAGCCTGGTCTCCACACAACCAAATGACATTGACTGCAGCTGCGCCCCAGACCATACAGCCAGAGCAGAAAAAAGGCAGTTTAAATGCATGCTTTGGTTGTTTTAATTGCTATTTTAATATAAAACTGCCAAAATTTGTCAAACTGTCAAATATCAGCATTTTCACATGGTTCAGCCTAAATAGTTTTATTTTTATAGTTCCTGCCTATAACATTCTGAGAACATTATATATGAATGAGGAGTAGTGTAGTACATTTATTAAGAGCATCTACTTGAGCCGAACTGCCCAGGTTCAAGTCCTAGGACTTATACTGGTTAGCAACGTGCTCCTGGATAGATTTCTTAGCTTCTCTCTCAGTGTCCTCTTACAGAAACAGCACACTATATGAATGTCTGATTTTCTTCTTATTATTACTCCTCGAATTAAAAATACTCACTACTTAGCCTGATGGTCTTTCCAAGCTGGGGCAACTTTACACACCTGTTCTAAAAGGCATTTTCAGGCATGGAAATCTTTTGTAGCGACAGAGATTCTGGAACCACTTTCCTTGGCAAGCTTGGCCACTTATTTGTTTGACTGGCACTTGGCTTTACAGTTTCCAACAATTCTCTCAAAGGGCATAATTCTCTTTGCAGACAGCACCGGTTCATAAATAAGACATACAGGCTGAAACATACTGTGATTGGAAATCAACTGTGTGTATGATTTGTTTTGCTCTGTTTTTATTTCATCTATTTAAAGAAAATGTGGTTGCTCTCTAAAGTGCTTGTTTCTTCTTCAGGCAATTGAATTAAAGTCTTGCCCTAAAGAAGGGTGAGGGGAGCACATGAACTTGAAAAACAGCTTTGTTTAGCTCATGATGTACAGAGAAGACAACAACTTAAGACTGAATCAGTGCAGCAAAGTGATTCCAATGCGACTCGATGCTGGCTAATTACTTCTCCAGAGATGACGGTGTTCAATTTACTGAGCATCTGTGCATGACAGAACTGGGGACACTGTGGGTGGTACAACTCCAAGTATCTATACAACCCAAAAAACAAAATAACCATTCTACAAGAATGATTTTATTAGCCAAAATAAAATATGAGTGTGAGATCTTATCTTGTAATTAAGCAGATGAACCACAGTGAAGGGCCAAATGACCAAAGTTGTTCAGATGAGCGTAAATAAACAAATTAGTCTCTGGATGCTAAGCATCTTCAGGATGGACTTTATCACAAGAGGGTTTAGAAGAGAGCTACAGTGATATTGGGAAATATCCTCCACTACCCAGATGTTAGGTGTGAGGCTGGAATAAAGTTAATACAACTCTCTTATCAAATGACTCATTTATGGGACTACTTTTCACTATATTTCCCCCATTTCTTACTGAAAACACAAAATTCTCATGAAGAAAAAGTGGGTGGAGGGGAAGAAAATCAATTAATAAAAAAATAGATGTGAAGGTTTATTGAGAAATGAAATTTCACATTGATTGATTCTTTTTTTTTTTTTTGCATGGGCAGGTACCATGAATCGAACACAGGTCTCTGGCATGGCAGACCACTGTTGAACTGCCAGATTCTGTTTTTTTACAACCATGCTTTGATTAAAGCAAGATATAAGTTTTCCTCCACTCCTGGATCTATACTTTTTCTCCTGGATCTAATAGATGTGGTTTCTATTTATGATACATTTCAAATACAAATATTTGATGGCAACGTATTTCATAGTGTACTGTCACAGGAAACATAGATTGGAAAACAATAGCAAATAGAGCCGTATGCTTAATCTATAGTCAACTCTAGATAATTGCTTGTTAAATGAATGATTAAATAAAACAACAAATGGATTCTTAATTAGATTCATGATTAGGAATAAAAGATTCTTCCACTGATCACTCCCTTGACCTTGGGGTTTCAAGGCATATTCTGATCTATTCATTCAAACATTCAATAATTTATTGAGTACCTTTACTGAATCAGGCATCTTTCTAGGTGTTAGGTATACAATAGTTAATAAAACACACAAAAATACCTGACTGTAGGGAGCTGATAATCTAGTGACCAGAGCTAGTGCACATGGGTTCTGACCTACTACATTCATGCAGTCTCAACTCATAAGATTACTAGACTTGGTTTTCTTGGTCCCTGGAGTCAGAATTTTGTCCTTGGCCATGCCACTTTATCTTTCAGGCCATCAATTTTCTCATCTATAAGGACACAACAACAATGTCTGCTCTATCTACATCACAACGTTGTGAAGAATGTGAAAAGACTTGGTAAACCAAAAGTAATAAACACATATATTACAAGTTGGGAGTAGATCACTAGTGTAAAGAATCGAGGCTCTGCCATCTTGGGCAAGCTTCTTAACCTCTTCATTCCTCAGTTTTCTCAATTGAAAAGGGAATAATAATAATATCAATCCCATATAGCTGTTAGTAAGGATTGCATATATTTGCCTGTTTAAAGCTCTTTAAACAGTGCCTGACACACCGTGAGTTCTCAATAAATGTTTGCTATTATTATTTCTGTAGCCAACTGAGTAAAGATAACCACTTCATTTACAAAGTTGACTGTCCAATAATACATTTAAAGAAAATTTCTTGAAGCCAAATCCAGTGAATTGTGTATCTTTAAGTTATGATTGTTTTATGTTAAGAACATTTTCAAATATATCAACACAGCTGTTCAGGGAATGAGACAAGGAGTCTTGGAGGAGTCTCTCTCTTCTGTCCTCTAACTTTTCACAATCCTCCTTTGAGAACTCCAGCTAGTTCATCTCTAAAAAGCTTCTCCCCTCTCTGGAACATACTGAGCCTCTTCCATCTTTGCTTCCTCTTCTGTTTTATGGCATACAGTAGGAGAGAAGGTGAGTCTAGTATCTCTAAACTTCTATTTTTTTAAAACCATCCTTTGATTAAAGCGAAACATAAGTTTTCCTCCATTCCTGGATCTATACTCTTCCTTGAGGATCTAATAGATGTGTTTTCTATTTAAGAGACAGTTCAAATACAAATATTCGATGGTAACGTATTTCATAGTGGACTGTCACAGGGTACATGGAAAGGATGATTACCGACAACAATTATGCTCAGAGTCACCTAAAATCAACTAGCCAAGTTGTATCCAATATAAGAAACTGCTCTGAAACAATTACCTGTCTTCATACTTAAAATCTACAGGGACTTCACATTAATAACAGGAGAGTTCTTTTAGTTTTCCAAAAATTCCATAGATGAGAAAGTTCTTCACTAC
Organism: Tamandua tetradactyla; assembly: GCF_023851605.1. Lineage (NCBI taxonomy): Eukaryota > Metazoa > Chordata > Mammalia > Pilosa > Myrmecophagidae > Tamandua > Tamandua tetradactyla. The sequence continues at coordinate 60,805,188 of NC_135334.1, read as the reverse complement.
TTTGAGTTGAAATCCACCTTATAACAACTTCTACTGACCCTGGTCATATGTCCTGTATCCTAGTGTTGAACACACAAGAGAGTTCAAAAAGGTTAGTTGAATTGGTCTGGTCCCTGAGGTGTTCTAGATGTACAACTTTCCCACCTTCTTCCCGTTTTTTTCTCCCCTGATGACCCTCTCATACAAAATCTTCCTCTTTTTGCTTTATTTCCATGTCACTCTCCCACTGCTCTATTTCCATTGCTCTCAGGTTCATATTCAGGGCTCCAACAGGACAAAAATGGAAGGGGTGGGAGGATGGCAAGGAGTAGCTAGTGATAATGCCAACTCTTTTCTGGATTCTTCTGTGAGAAAAAGTTTCAAGCGAAGTTCAGATACTGAAGGGTCTGTGTTTTACAGGGGAGTTAAACGTGCACCACCATGAATTATATACAGCTGCTGTTTAACCCCAACCAGCTACCATTACATTGTTTACCCAAACCCACATTAGCAAAACTACTTACCATCCACATTAACGCCATAATTTACTGATTTAGACTATCAGGGGATGATGTGATGTGCATTACATAGTCAGAGCTATTTTTTTTCTTCAAAATGTTACATTTAAAAAAGAGGGCAGGTTTATCCTGGAGGTTGTTCCCTAAAGGCACAAAGATGTTCATTGTTAGCATTACTGTCCACATGAAATGCACCAGTCATAAGACAGTCCAGTTTGTTTAGCCATGATTTACTGCATGCATTGAGCAGAGGAGCTGTGAAATTACTTGAATTTGGTTCTAATTGCCGCCTGCCTCATAACAACCGGAAACAAGTCAGACTGAGAAGCTATGTTCTATACAAAGATGGATAAAATTCTAGGTCATACAACTATCTCCAAAGAGTTTATCACTTTCCTCGCCCCTCTGAAATTTGCTTTCCTCAGTGATTCTCCATCATCTACAAAAATGCTGTAGCATCATATCCAAATTACCAAATCCTCTCAGGCCTACCTCCAAATACCTCTTGGGTCCATTAGCTCATCTCCAGTCACACTGTTCCAGGTTTTCATTGTTTCTCACCTGGTCCTGATTTATCCCAATCCATCCTCTACCAGGACAGACTAATATACAAATCCTGCTCAAAATTCTTTAAAAATTACCCACTGTTGATAGCAACAATAATTAAAGTGCTAGGGCAAGCATAGTTCAGGGAGTGCACAAGATGTTTTGTATGTGAGTACGTTTTTTTTTTCATGGGCAGGCACCGGGAATTGAACCCCAGTCTCTGGCATGGCAGGTGAGAACTCTGCCTGCTGAGCCCCCGTGACCCGCCTGAGTACTTTTATTTATATTAATTTTTTCTCTTAAAAATAAGAAATCATGCTTTGCTAAAATTCAATATGTGGATTGCTGCTGGTACTTTCAATAGGCCTTCTGTTATTGCATCTCTCTTTGGATTATGGACTAGCATCAGAAGTGACAGAGTGTGCCTCCATCGGTTTGTTGTAACTTTGCAGGTTATGTGTACCCAGACAAGAGGATGTGAATCGTAAAACTTTGCAGTAATTTGCAATTAGTGGAAAGTGGGCTTGAGGATCTTTTGCATATAAAGACTGGTTATCTTGTATTCAGGTGTTTAAAAGAGTTGTCAAACCTAATAAAGAATTACACATTTTTATATTTCAATAAGTTTCCAAATTTTGCACATCTTTTCTGTGGATAAGTTATTATCAGAAATATGCTACCTAGGAGATTATTAAAAAGAAAATTAAGCATTTTCAAGACACATATAGAGAAAAACATGAATTTGAGTCTCAAGTCATTCATAAGCTCCATCCCTATCTTCATGTATCCCATATAATCTAGTGAGAAAGACAAGATATGAATGCAAACAAAGTAAAATATGACTTCCTGGGTTTATATGACCATTAACACAATGTGAGTAAATAATTCTATCTTAGGTCTCATTAATAGTAACTGATAACACATGGATCCATCCAATCAACGTCAAACTAATCTTCCTACTTTGGCCAAATCACAGAAAGATCTATGTTCAGTTCTTCATTTCCTGTTTTGAAAGTGAGTAAACTCAGAAGAAGAGTTAATGGGATTCATTACCCACAATCTTCTAGTCTGGAAATCATTATTGCCCTTGTCTCTTCACTTTTCCTAATCCCTGCAGCCGATAGGTCCACAAATCCCGTCAATTCTACTTCAGAAATGTTTCTCCAATCCATGCCTTCTTTCTACCCTAAGTACTGCACTTTTTATATCAGTTCTTTTTAAAAATTTTATTTTGGCCTGGACTATAGAAATAGTATCCACCTTTCTCACTTAAAGCTCCAGTTTTATTTCTAAGTCAAGCCAGACCAGGCCCATTCTTTCACAGTGCTCTTCACTGGCTTCTCATCTCAGTATAAAACCAAGATTACTAAGTATTCTTCATGAATTTGACCTAAGTTTTCACCCCTGCTTCATTTCCCTATGCTCACCTCTCCTGTCCCTTAGCCCCCTGGAGCCTGCTGCCCACCTTGAGGATGTTATGCTCTTTTAGGACTCAGGGACTTTTCTCCATGCCCTTCCTTCTGACTAGGATGCCCCCACCCCCAACCTTTTCCACCCAACTCCTACTGTTTTATTTTTGCATCAATTATTACCTCCTACTTGCTCTACCATGAGAGCATGAGTATATGCTTGTTCAAGAAAGAACAGGGTAGGGAGATACAGTGATGGTGGAAAAATGGTAGGAAGCTTTGACAAAACATACTCCCTAAGAATGGTGTTGGATTCTCAAATAAGGAGCCCTTGCGTTTTTATTTTGTTTTGTTTTATTTTTCTCGATCATATACATGAGCTGATCTTCCTAGAGTACTCTTTGCTAAGATCGCTGCATTCTGTTCTTTTAAAACCAAGGGAGGTACATCCATCATCCATTCAAGTCCAATCAAGAAACCATAGATCTCTCATTCTTAACTGCAAACTAGTGGTTGTGTTGTGATTTGACAGTCTGAAGTCCCAGTAAAGAAGGACCATGATTTACATGGTGTTTATAAGAAGTTGCCCTGGATAATAAACACTTATTATTGCTAGAAGTTCTCCTATGTTCCATGTCTGGGCAACCAATGTTCATTTATGAACTCATAGTAGGTCCAATTCTCTAGTAGAAATGAGATCATCAAGCTGTCTGAAATTAATGATGTAAACCCATACAATCATCTGAATACATCTTCCAGTTCTAATTCCATGCTCACCCTAGGGCTTTTTGATAACCTCTCGGTTTCCTGGGAAGACTTTTCTATAAGCAACACACTGCATTGCCTAGCTGTTCCATGAGTCCCATTTGTTTGGGAGATACACATTTTTTTCTGTAAATTATTTTGTGTTTTTAAGACTTAAAATAGTAGAAAAATGTTAGACATTATATGAATGGAGAAATGTTAGCCTTTATAAACCTATCAATTACTATATAAGTGGCAATTCAGTGGATAGAGAGGTGTCTCTGAAACTAGATTGCCTGGTTTGAATTCTGAGTCTTCTACTTACAAGGTGCATGGCCTTAGGAAGGCTAGTTAACTTCCCAGTGCTTCAGTTCCCTCATTTATAAATTGGAGATAAACAAATAGCATTTTACAAGGGTGCTAAGAAAATGAAGTGGGGAAATAATAGTCTCTTCAGTAAATAGTATTAGGAAACCTGGATATCCATATGCAGAAGAATGAAGTTAGCATCCTACCTCACACTATACACAAAACTCCAGTGTGTATAGCTAAATATAAGAGCTAAAACTATATAACTCTTAGGAGATAATATGAGCAAATCTAAATGACCTGGGATTCAACATGAATTCTTAGATATGACACCAAAATCATGAGCAACAAAAGAAACAGTAGATAAACGTGGTTTCATTAAAATAAAAAACTTCTGTACATTGAAGGAAATTTTCATGACAGTGAAAAGACAACCTACAGAATGGAAAAAATAGTTTAAGCCATATCTCTGATAGATATTAAGGGCTTAATATCTATAAGATCTAAAGCACATTTACAATTCAACAACAAAAAAGACAAACAACCCAATTAAAAAATGGGCAAAGGACTTTGTGCCAGTATGAAGCTTTTATGTACCCCAGAAAAGCCATGTCCTTTTTCCTGATCCAATATTGTGGGGCTAGACCTGTTGCTTAGGGTGGGAAACATTAATTGGACATTTTCTATGGAGATTACACACCCAGTTGTGGGTGTGAAATTTTGATTACTTCCATGGAAATGTGGCACACCCAAGTGTTGGTGTGGCCTTTTGATTAGATGGAGATATGAGCCCCGCCCATTCAGGGTGGGTCTTTATTAGTTTCCTGGAGTCCTTTAAAAGAGGAGATGTTTTTGAGAAACCTCAGAAGCAACAGAGCCAACAGGAGACCCAACCCTTTGAAGACAGAGAAAGTAAATGCCCCCAGGGAAGCTGTTTGAAATCAGAAGCCAAAGACCCCAGCATATGCCAGCCACATGCCTTCTCAGCTGACAGAAGTGTTCCAGATTCATCAGCCTTTCTTGAGTCAAGGTAACTTTAACTCGATGCCATAGTTTGGACATTTTTACAGCCTTAGAACTGTAAACTTGCAACTTAATAAATTCCCTTTATAAAAGCTGTTCCATTTCTGATATATTGGCCCCACAAGATTGGATCAGGAAAAAGGACATGGCTTTTCTGGGGTACATAAAAGCTTCAAACTGGTTCAGACTTGAATAGGCATTACTCCAAAGACGATACACAAATGGCTAATAAACAAATGAAAAGATCTTCAAGATCTTTAGCCATTAGGGAAATAGAAACCAAAACCACAATGAGTTACCACTTCACACCCACAAGGATGGTTATTACTACAAAAATGGGAAATGAGTGTTGGAAAAGACACAGAAATATTAGAACTCTAGTGTTTTGGTGGGAATGTAAAATGGCACAGCTACTGTGGAAAGCAATATGGCAATTCTTCAAAAAGTTAAATATAGAATTATCATATTATCTGGCAATCCTTCTTCTAGGTATCTATCCAAAAGTAGTGAAAACAGAATTGCAAACAGATATTTATGCACCAATGTTTACAGTAGCACTATTTGCAATAACTAAGAGCTGGAAGCCACCCAAGTGTCCATCAACAAATGAATGGGTAAATGTAATGTGGTATATAAACAGAATGGAATATTATTCAGCTATGAGAAAGAATGATGTTATTAGACATGCTGCAACACAGGAAAAAGCTTGAAAACATCATGCTCAGTGAAATAAGCAAGGCAAATAAGGACAAAAATGTATATCTCTTATAAGAGATGACTAGAAATAGCAAATTCACAGATGTAGAAAGTATATCTCTTATAAGAGATGACTAGAAATAGCAAATTCACAGATGTAGAAAGTAGGTTAAAATTTATTGGGAAATAGAGGGAGGGGGAAGGGGTAGCATTTGTAAAAATTAAAAAATAATAATTTTAAAATTAAAAACTAACATGCACCTCTTAGGGTTGCATGAGAATTACATAATGAAAACAGGCAAAGAGTACCTAGAAAATAGTGTGTTCAATAAAAGTTTTTTATTATGATATGCTGGCATACATTTCCATTTCTTACTATAGGATTTTATTAGTACAGAGCAGAGGCTGGAAAAGAAAATACTGTATTTCCTAGACTCATTTGTAGTGAGGATTCATGATAGAAATTAGATTCCCACAGTTTGATGCACTTGTGCTGAATTTAGAAGGCTAAAGTGAGGAAGAGGCCATCTTCTCGCTGACTTCATGAGAGTCAGCCAAGATCGTCCAGAATTGAATGTTGAGACACAGTTCTGTGATGATACAGGATGTAGCAATTGCTTTTTAATCCTTGTTCCTTTATCTCTAGATGACGGGTATGGTGGCGTGTTCTTGAGGCCAGTCCAGCAATAGTCTCCTAATTTCCACTCCTCCAATTCTTCCATTGACACTACAAGCACTTGATTCCCCATGAAATCTTTCATCTTAAATTATATGAATGGTTTCTAGTTCTCATATGAAATCTGACTGAATTACATAGCAATCTATGGTCCTACAATGTGTATAGGGAAGAGATACAAGCTACACATTGTGCTTTATAAAGAATCCAACTTATGTTTTTGGAAAATATGTGAACTTACTACCTATATTAGATGTAAAAGTCAATATCATCATCTTCTGCTACAAGACATGACTACATTCATATATACATATGAATGTGTATATATACATACACACACACTTTCCCTAGTCATTTTCACAGATCAGAGAGTTTAGCGTGTTCTGGAACCAGATGATTTAATCTTGACCCAGAGATTGTCTGGATTTAGAATTCTAGAAATCTTCAGTAGCCTTTTAGTCTCTGGATCCATTGCCACTTTAAACTGATGGCTGAAAATACTGACTGTGAAAATGTCTTGTGAATGTTTATGATTTGCCACCTATAGGAATTCGGGACACCTGTTTGACACCAGGCTTTGGTATAAACAAGAATGCCAGGAAGTTTTTTATTCCATTATACAGCAGATAAAACTATGTTAAGTTAGCTGATCAGGCCTTCTGTGTAGTCCTCAGATGTCATTCTGAAGTAAAATGATTAATTTCCAGATGCTTTTATATTAAGGGGAAAAGTAATTCACCTCCTATGCTTAGAATTTTAATACAAGCTGGTCCCAAGTCAGCTGTCTTCTTAGTAAGCTATAATACACATACCTGACATTAACAATTAGCAAAAACAACTGAAAATACTAACTTAGTTGCCAAATTCTGTGGATACAGACTTGAATCTGTTTCCCATGAGTCTTGTACAACTTGTCTACTAATTCTGATGTTCTTTTATACAGAACTTAACCCACACAGCCATGCCCAGTATTTCTGAGGCACTTTGTAGAATTAAAAGCCTAGTCAAAAGCCATCAAAACAAATTTTGTTGGTTGTATTTTTTACATAGCAAGAAGTGGCCAAGTTTGGGGGAAAAATCGGAAAACTGTATAAAACTATCTCTGAACCAAACTTACAAACTTGTACTAGATTTAGCTTTCTCCTGTTTCATCTCTGCTTCTGAGCCCATAACCTTCTGTTTCTTTCAAGATCTTTCTCTTTCAATTAGTCTATCATTTTTTTCAACTTTTCTCTTTTTCCTAACTCCCTCATCTTAGAAATTAAATGTGCTCAAGTCTTTTCTTTCTTATAATGTCTCAACCCTATATCTCCTTTAGCTATTACCTTTCTCTCTCAAAACCACTCTTTACAACTGTATTTCTTAGATTGGAATTGGGATATATTAGTGAGTCCATGAATTATTCATAAGAATGTTAACCTACGTTTCAATTTTTATTATTATTTTGGATAATAATATAAATACATTTTAGATCATCTGGATAACTGCCCCATAACCAAGTAGTGCCATGAGATTTCTGTGTCTTTTACCTTTGGATATATGAATGCTTCGATACCGAGTGTACTGTTTTTATTGTCTTGAACTAGGGAGAAAAGAAAAGGGGGAGTAGATGTGAATGACAAGTTATAATATTACATAGTATCTTGAGGCACTATGCAAATATGGGAAGTGGTGAGAGAACTGAGTCATTACATGGCATATGGGAATGGAAGTATATCAAACCCAAAAGAACCTGCAGTCAGTACCATAATTAATATTGATAATGGTTGTTTGGCTTTGGCAAAATAACAGACTATTGTACTAAATTAATATTGCAAAATTGAATTTAATGTTTTATAATTTCCTTATAATTAGTTTATAAATATGTTTTGGGTTCATGGTTGTATTAGTGGTGAAGGCATAGATAATTTTTACCAAGTTTATGTTTATACACATTGAAATAATATAAAGAAAAAGTTTAGGCCAACCTGATATTACTTAGGAATTCTTTCCTTATTTAAAATTTTATTTATTTTATAAACACTTATGTAGAGCTTACTATATGCCCAAAATTTCTGTAAGTACTAACTCATCGAATCCATGTAACAACCTTATAAAGTAGGCATTACCATTTTCTCCACTTTTCTGAAGAGGAAATCGAGGCACAGAGAAGTTAATAATCCTTCCAAAGACATACAACCAATAACCGCTGCAGCTGGGATTTAAATCCATGCAAACTGGTTTCAGAGTTCCTGTCTTTAATCATATAGACTATTGTCTCCCTTTGGATAGAGTCTGTATTTATCAAAATTTTAAAAACACCACTTTAGACAGAGTCTTAGTTTGCCAGGGCTGTTAAGATAAATACCACACTCTGATTGGCTGAAACAACAGGAATCTACTTGCTCACAGCTTTGGAGATTAGAGGTCTAATATCAAGTTATGGACAAGCCAAATTACCATAGCTTCTGCTAGAGCTTGTAGCAAGCTATTGCTGGTTTGCCTATAATCCTAAGCATTCTGTGGCTTTGCCTCTACTGCATGGTGATTTGCCTCATTTTCTGGCTGTTTCTCAATTCTGGCTTCTGTTGACTCTAGTTTCTAATAAATTTCCTCCCCTTATAAGAACTCATATGGATTAAGGCGTACCCTGATTCAATTTGGCCTCATCTAAATGGGATCCTGAAGATCCTATTCACAAGTAAGTCTACATCCTAATAACAATTTCTTTGAAGGTCCTATTTACAAATGGGTTCACACACACAGGAACATAGATTAAGACTTGAACATGTCTTTTATAGGGTAATGATTTAATTTACAGCAGACATCTATCCCTGAAAAAATTTCTTAATCACCATATTTTACCACCCACTGTAATTAAGCTTCTGTCCCAATCTCTCCACTGAAATTTTGCAGACTCCAAATTTCCAAATTTGGTGACTACATCTCTGCTATTTTTCTTGACCTTTCTTTGGCATTTAACCTAATTGATAACTCTCTTGTCAAAAGTCTCCTTTCTTAGGTTTCTATGATCTAATACTGACCATTTCCTCTTAATCTTCTTTGAGGGTTCTCTTCCTCTATCTGCCCCCGAAACATTCACTCAGTTATTCACCAGGGCTATGCCTTAGTTTTTCTTCTCTTAAAATGTTCTCCCAGGGCAACATTATCTATATTTATAGGTCTAAATACCAGTCACACCCTAATTATTACTAGATCTTTACCTGTAGATTTGACTTATATCCTGTTTTCATGATGCATATAATCAAAATGCATGGGCATTTCATCCGAAAGTCCCAAAGGCATCTGTTTTTGTATGTACCCCAGAAAAACATGGTCTTAAATCTAATCCATTACTCCAGGTGTGAACCCATTCTAAGTAGGACCTTTTGATGAGGTTGCTTCAGTTAAGTGGCATCCCATCTCAATCACATCGGGTCTTAATCCTATTCCTGGAATCCTTTATAAGAGAATGAAATTCAGACAGAGAAAAAGCCAAAGAAAAAATCAACGAAACCCAGGAGAGAAGGGAGAGAGCAGCAGATGCCGCCATGTGCCTTACCCTGTGATGGAAGAGTACGGGATCCCTAGAAGGCAGCCCCAGAACCCTAGTCTTTGGAAAGAAAGCATTTTATTTGCTGATGCCTTGATTTGACATTTTCCTGGCCTCAAAACTGTGAGCAAATAAATGCCCTTTGTTTAACCGGACCCATTTCATGATATTTACTTTGAGCAGTCTTGAAAACTAAAATAGCACCTCAGATTCAACCTAAATCAAAGTATAAGATAAGCTTCCCCTTTCCCCTACTCTACCCCTATTCCAATGAACTTGCTTTGTCTGCTGCATTTTCTTTCCTGCTTAATCCTACCCCCTACTCAAGATGCTTACTCTTCAGTGGAGGAGACAAGCAAAGCATATAACAGTTACAGAGATATGTCTGCAAAAGTTCAATATGTCCAGAAGAAGACAACATAACTGCCTGAGGTGGAAAGATCAGCAAAGGCTTTACTAAGAAGGCAATGCTTGCATCTAGAAAAAGAGCTTTCATCTTTCTTCTTTTCTTTTGCCTATAGTTGAAGGGTATCTTTCAGGTGGACAATTTATACTGGTATTAGCAAATGTACAATAAATTTTCATTTTCGCTCCAAAATGTAATTCTTGATATTTCATTCCTTTTCTATTTAAGAGGAGAGAAAGAGACAGAGAGAGGTAGTAGCAGTTTGTGGGTTGCTGTTTTCTTTCTTTGTAATTTGAAAGGAAAGAAAGAAAATGTTGTTCGTATCCTCTGAAAAGATCAGATTCATTTGTCTTTAAAACATTTTATAACACTAACCTTTTATGGGAGAACCTCTATATCGATTTTGGTCAGTTTGATCAGTTTTGATTGATTCTGTGACAGCTGCAGTGTGAAGTTCATTCTGCTCATGGTTCCAATATGGCTTTTGTAGGATTGATTATCGCAGGAGATAGATCCTTCTGGACCTGCGCAGCTGCCACATTGAAATTCTGGCAGACTGCATGGATGAGAGGTAGTAGTGATGCTAGCATGGAGGGTCATGAAATCCTGTCACAGCTGCCAGAGAGGCATCATTTTTGCCTTTCTTCTTAAAAATATTAGTCACGATAACATCTCTTGCATGAATCATCCTGTTGCTTAAAACAGATACTCATTGAAATCATTTAAGCTAATATGGGAAGTTCATTGTCAGTTACAGGGAGCATCGCTAAGAACCCAAGAAAAAGGTAGGTGTGGCTTTGAAAGGATCTAGAAATAGGAAGCAAAGCCTAGGAAACAAGGGAGATCTTTAGGCAATGTTTTGGCCTATTTGTCTCTTTCCCCGCCACATTGTAGTCTTCTCTGTTTCTTTCTTGTGCCAGTTTCATTCTTCCTTTCCCCTGCAAGACCCACTTTCTCTATGTACATGGACCAAATACAGAAGTTCCAGCTCCAGCCCCAGCTTTTTGTGATCTCTGAGTTCAACCAAACAGAGAAAACATGAACATCTCTAAGCCCCAACTTTAAATCCTGGGAGGGAGAGTCAGATGAGTCCACTTTGGGTCACATCTAGCTATGTACAGAAAGGTAGGGTCATTTCATATATATATGAAACATATATATATATATATAGATCCACATAGCGAGAAGGTCATGGACTGACAGAATGTTCCAACTTGTCTACTACAGGTGTGTCTTATAATACTGAAATTTTATTCCAAAGAGACAGTGGCCTCAAAGCGTGACTTTAGTGGATGAAATAACTGCAGCATTGTCACCTTAAGATTTATGTACCTATTAATCATGAAGAAGACCCTACTTCAAACCACCTGTGCTATTGAATAAACATGGTTCTTTGGAATCTGATTGTCATTAACTAATTCAGCCCACATTCTCTTTCACCTTCGGGGAGGGAGAACTCTGATTTGTGCTAAGAAAACATCATAGACAGTGACTGAAAAGGGTAATCAGATAAAATGTTCAAGCCTGTCTTTGCACCAGACCTTAAGCTAAAGTATCAGGATTGACCACCTAGATTTTGATATGATCCAGCTCACCAGCTCTAGGATTTAAGGCTAAAACTTAACTTAGGGATGAAGAACATGGCTTTGCCTCGTGTTCCCTGTGTTCCCCATGGGAAATTCATCTGGTAATCTAGTCGGGACTCTGTTTGAGGCCATTGATCATATTTAACACTACTGGCAAATATGAGCACTATTTCCTTGACATTCCCAATATAGTGCTGCCCAAAACACTTAAAGAATGAAGTCTCTGGTTATCACATATTCAGATTTGTAAGAATAACAGTATGAAGAATAATATGATTTGATGATCATATAGTTCAGTGACTTTTGAACTGAAGATCATATAGTTCAGTCATTTTTAAATGTGATTTAATGATTACATAATTCAGTGACTTTTAAACTATGCACTGAGGTATCGTAGAAGCAATGAAGAGAGGCTCTATCCCCTGATGTATCACACAATCCTCTCTACTTTGATTTGTTCAAAGGATTTCATAGCATTAAAGTATGTGTGTGTGTGTATGTGTGCGTTTGTGTGCACATATAAGATATAAAAACCATTGATCTAATTTAATCTTATTCTTAGGAGAAAACTGAGAGACCCATAAAAGTTAAATTTCCACATTTTATCCTAAAAAACAATAAAACATAGAGAAACATTAAAAATGTAATTTATTTTTCAATAATAATTCAAAAGGTACTTTGTGATTTATTGTGCCTTGTAGTCACAGAATTCCTCATTTATAACTCAGTTATGGTGTGGAAGGAATTCATTTTTCCTTTATTCATTTAATAAATATTTAGTGATCATTCACCATGTGCTAAGTACTTTATTTGGTTCTAGAAATTCAACAGTGAACAAAACAGATAAACTCCTTACCCTCATTGAAAACTTACATTCTAATAAGGAAGACAGACAAATACATTAAATAAGTAAAATGTATATTTGATAGTGATAAATATAAAGGATAAAACTATAAATAAAAGGTAGGGTATAAAGTGTGTGTGTGCATTGTGTGGGGAAGAAAGTTATCACTGAGAAGATAACTTTTTAATAAAGATTTGTAGAAACATGGCCATGTGGGAAAGAACATTTCTGGCTATGGAATAGCAAGGACCTGGGTGGAAACATGTCTATTATGTTGGAGGAAGGGCGGGAAGCCAGAATGATTACAGCAGAGAGAGCAGAGAAGAGTAGCTAGACACAGGTCAGAGTGCTGATGTTGGGGAGGGGGTCTTCAAATCAGATAGGGTCTTTAGAGGTTAATAGGAAAGACTTTGGCTTTGACTCTGAGTGTGATAGAAAGGGTTTAAAGTACAGTTATGATAAAATCTAACTTACATTTGTGTTGAAAATATTTTGAAGGGGGAAAGACATATTCAAGGAGACCATTAGGAGTCAATTGTAATAATTCAGGTAATGGGTGGACTAGGATGGAAAGGTGTAACATGCTGAGAAATGGTCAAGCTCTGGATAAAATTTAAGGTATAGCTGATAGAATTTGTTGATGGAACAGATGTGAGTATAAGAAAAAGAGAGATGCCAAGGATGACACAAAGTTTTTTTGGCCAGGACATAACCGGAAAATGAAGTTACTGATTATAAGTGGTGGAAGATGAGAAACTCAATTTTGGATATGTTGTTTGAGATAACTATTAGAGATTCAAATGGGAAGGTCAAAATGAGTATGTAGCTCTTGGGAAAGCTCCAATATCTGGACTTCAGATAGAAATGGAAATCATTAGCATTGAGATGGGATTTAAAATCATAAGACTAAGCCAGAACAATAAGGGAGCAGGTGCAGATATAAAAGAGAGGATTCCAAGGACTAGGCCCCAGGGACCCTCTAAATTAGAGATCTTAGAAATGGAGTGAACCTGCAAAAAAAACTGAGTTGGATAGAAGAAAAGGAAAAGAGGACTGGAGAAGAATCATGCAATTGTGGGTCCTAGAAGCCAAGCAGAAAAAGTATTCCTAGGAGGAAAGAGTGATCAACTATATCAAATGCTGTTGAAAGGAGAAAAGAGGTGAAAAACTGGGAAGTGATGATGGAGGTAATTTGAGACATCGAGAAAAAAAAGAGCAGTTTTGGGTGAAAAACCTGAGGGAATGAGTTAAAAAGACAATTAAGGAGAGAAGTCAGAGACCTACAGAGAACTCTTCCAATGAACTGTGCTGTAAAGCACGTTTGCTTGTTTTGAGATGGGAGTAATATCATGATTCTTTTGCTTAATAGTTAAAAGTGCCAAGTTTATAATCGAAGGAACTTTATCTTAGATCATCCAAATACCTTTGGATATTTGGAGCCTGGAAAGGCATGTGGCTGGCGTGTGCTGGGATCTTTGGCTTCTGGTTTCAAACAGCTTCCCTGAGGGTTGCCTTCTTTGTGCATCCCCAAATGTCTGGATCTCCTATAGGCTCTCGTCAGCTCTGAATTCTCTCCAAAATGTTTCTTCTTTTAAAGGACTCCACAAACTAATCAAAACCCACCTTGAATAGGCAGAGTCATATCTCCATCTAATCAAAAGGTCCCACCCACAATTGGGTGTGCCATGTCTCCATGGAAACAATCCAATCAAGGTTTCTATCCCACATTACTAAATCAGGATTAAAGAACATGATTTTTCTGGGGTACGCAAGGGTTTCAAACTGGTACAACTAGTAAAAAAATGTATTATTGATATAAATGATGATCTTCTTTTCATGGGAGGAAGGAGATTTTTGATGAGTATCTACTAGAGTACAAATCCCTGTAAGGCAGTGAAGTTCCCACTTAACATTAAATACCAAGTACATTTAATAAAAGGATTGAAATTATGGGCCCAATTGTGTTTAAATTACTGTGTTAAAATCTCTTATATTCAGGATACCTATTATGGAGAACTAATGCATCCAGCTAATTAAGATGACTAAATTGCAAAAGCCACATTTATTTGCATTGAGAAGGCAGAGGGTTCTTACCCTTGCTAATACCAAATTTAAAAAGGCCTATTGAATACAATAGTCACAATTCTCACTTTGATGCCTACCTTTCTGGCCTCTGACTTGATGATTTGTCAATCAGGGAACCAAAAATGGTTAAGGGCCTTACTTGTGATTGCTCATGAGTCTCAAGTAAGAGAAGTGAGCATTTCACTGAAACAGATAAGGGTCACAGGACAATAATTTTTTATGCAAAGTAGTTAGAAAGCAAAGAGAGTGATGTGAGATAATTTTAGGACACTATTGACAAAGATATGACCTAGGCTAGAAAATATATAATAAGCATCAAGGATCATTTGATTTTATTTATAACTTATAATTACTTTTTCTTCTAATTTTTATAATAGTTTTTAATCAGAAAGAAAGAAAAAAAAAACCTGCCTCCCTGAAATTATAATATCACCTTAGGTGAATACCAGAACTTTTTTTTGCTGCTAAATACCAAGATTGTTTAAGTATCAGATCTTTTTGTTTACAAGGAAATTTAAATGAATGTTGCTTATGGACCTCGCTGTATTGCAAGGTCTTATCTACTTTTAACTATTTAAAAATTAGGTAAATAAAAAAATATTTTATTTAATATAGATTGGTAGAACAATAAATACAACAAATTTAACTGTGACAAAAAGAACACAAATTAATTTTTTAACTCTGTATCCAGTATAGATTATACAATGGATGAGTGACTCTAAAACTGCTTAAATGATTCAAAATCAGTGCATTTTGACATAGAATTTATAATATCTTTGCCAGAGAAAAAAGTCAATTTAGTGAATGATAACCACAAGTAAACTGTAAATACTAGGTGTGACTATGACAATCACTGTGCTTTCAACTTAATATTCTCATACCTATAAATATGAATATATACACACATATGTACATGTAAGGATTTTAAAGTAATGGACCCTAGCAGCTAGAGAGTATATATAGATTTACAAGTAAATAAAGTATACTTAATTATTTTTCCCAATTGTTTTGATTTCCACAACCCTAAAAATTCGATGGCCATTTATTAGATAGATTAATGGACATGCAGTATGACCTACATTATTAATTTACTGGTCACACATATGAGGTATTGCAATAAATATGTAAGTGGCTATGAAATGGTTAACCAACCACACAAACCCCAGGACTGGCTATTAGAACATTTTACACACAGCTTCTATGTTAAAGAGGAAATGGTGAAGTATAACAAATGACTATGGAGGAAAAAGCTTCTAGATAAGGAAAAAATGTAATGGAGAGACTCTTCCAGTTGGCACACAGAAGGGAATTACTTCTCTTTTTATCTTCTCTCTTTCCAAAATCAGGATTATCCATAAAAGCATCTCCCCTACTGCCTCCCCAGAGCCTCAGTAATGAAAAAGGCGTTTTGCTGTGGACAGCTACAAGAGTCATTTCATCAGAACCGGAGGAGAGAAGGTCATAATTGCTCAGTTCTCCAGATTGCACTTTCCATGAGATAGCCAAAAGAAACCCAAATAGCCAGTGCTGTGTGGGACATGACAGTGAAGCACTACTCAGTCTCTGTATCTCATGCATTTGCCCACAAAGTCTGAGAATTCTGTGCAGTGAATGTGTTACAGAAGACAACCAGGACAGAGGCAGAAGAGAAATAGAATGACAGGAGAGGTAGACCTGGACCCAAACCAGGGCAAAGATGACTGATAAGGCTGTGAAGTGCTGTAACACTCAGCAGGAGAAGGATGTGGTAGTGAACAACAGAACCAAACTGCAGTTTCAATTCTACAGGGTTTCAACTCTACTGAATTCGAACTCAGGTCAGTCTGATTCCAGAATGAGGGCTCTTCTATTTCACGACACTGATTTGGCTTTTACCCATTTAATTCTGATGATTTATTAATTTCAAACTATTTGGATTGGGTCCCAATGAATACAGACTGCATTATTCATATTCTGTACTTTTCAAAGCTAAAAAAAGTCTCACTTAATAAATGAGTACTTCAATGACCTTAAGTGGCCCTAAAAATGTTACAGAGGTGATCTAGGGACTCAGGGGTGGGTAATGAGAAGGACAAACCACTATGTTTAGAAGCAAAGTGTCTTTAAATAGAGGTTAAGATGAATAGGTAGAGTATTTTAGAATTTGGGGCAAAAATGCAGAGACCTTCAATAATCTGCGGCATCAACGAAGAGAGCAGGGATTCTGATGCCTTGTGGTAATTCGATCTCAGGGTTGCCCTTAAGGAGAGGGTTTCATGAAGGACTATAGAGTTTCTTGTAAAGCCTCTCTGACCACACTCATATGCTCTTCTTCCTATTTGGACCATGGTGCCTAAAGTTCCTTTAACACAACACTTTCCCTTCCTTGCTGCTGCCACCGCTTTACTTGCCTTGTTTCTTCTCGTACTTGCTTCCTGTAACCATCTGCAGACAAATGGGGTCACTCCTGTTGAGTAATGATTGCCATGTCTGTTGACCCCCGCTTACTTTGGTCAATACAGAGTAGAAAGCTGGCATCTGTGGTCCACCAACTGTGAGTCAGGGACATAACTGTTACAGAATTTAAATTAGGGAAAAGATATATAGAGGTAATCATGGAGAGAGCTAAACTCATATAAAATTTTGCTGGGTTTAAATCTCTTCCCATTTTTTTTCCTTGGCAGGGTATGAGAGGTGATATTCTAAAGCCCTTAGTAAGGAACTTAATAAGGTAACTAGTCTCTCTGCTTCCTACCAACTCTGCCTCATTAGGTACTGCAAGACTAATCTTCCAAATCTGCAACTTCTATTAGTTAGCCCCCAACTGGTTTCCTTCGAGATTTAGTCCAACCTTCTTAGTCTGTCATTTAATGCTGCCCACTGTCACACCCCGTGCTCCTTTCCACATCATGTTCTACTAACACCACAGAAATATGCCTCCCACCCCAATCTATGGACTGGATCCCTAAACTTCCCAGGCATGTTTCCATTTCACACCCTTGTAGACCTGGGCCCAGGCTGCTCCTTCCTATTCTCTAGTTTCATTTATCCAAATCCTAGTGGTTTTCATGGAAGGTTTCAGCAAAAATCAAGTCATTCATGAGTCACACATGAAACCCAGCTCTGCCATTTAAAACTGGGTGATCTGGGACAGATTACCTAGACTCTATAATTTTCAGTTTCTGAATCGGGGAATGGGGAGAATACAAATATCAACTTTACAGGCTTATTTTGAAGAACTGTATTAGGGTTCTTCAGAGAAACAATACTGACAGGAAATACACGTAAATATTAAAAGATTAATTATAGGAATTGGTTCACAGAACTGTAGGGATTGGTAACTGAATTCCATAGGGTAGGCCAATGAAGTTTTCGATGAATTTCCCAAGAGAAGCTGGCTGGTTAAAGTAAAGATTGACATTCTTGTGTCTGATTGCCAAAATTATCTGTTCTTCCTAGAAGGTCTTCAACTAATTTGATGAGACTTCTCTCATTGCTGAAGTTAATCTCCTTGCAGATATAATCAGCCATAGACACAAATGAACTGACTAATGATTTAAACCCACAAAATACTGTACAGTAACAATTGGGTCAGTGCTTATCTGATCAGACAATTGGACACCATAACATAGCTAAGTCGACACATGAATTTACCCATCACAAAGATTAGCTATAACAATGTTTGCAATGTGAATAATCCAGTGTTGGACATGTAGTAAAGGCTTAATGAAAGAAATTAAAAAAAAAAAATCAGTTAGAAGTACCAGTTTCAGTCCTATTTCCTATGCTGCTCACTCGAGTTTTTACTCATAATACTGCTTACAACCATATCAGTTCTATGTCTTAGGATGTGTAACATTCTGCATAATATTCTTATGGGTATTAGTGCTGGATTTTTGGTGAAGGAGAAACTATAAAATAGATTATTTCAATGACCACAGAGAAAATATACTTCAAAGGATATGTTCATTTATTTTCATTGGTTGATTGATCGATCACTTCATTAATTCATTCAGTAGCTACTGAATATTTAAGGTGTTCCAGACACTGTGGCAGCCACTTTGGATGCTACAGAAATGAATCCAAAAGGTTTACCTCTAAAGGAGAAAGAGGTACATAAATCACTATGACAGAGTAGAAAGTTTTAAATGTCCCTATGGAGAAAGCACAATAGTGGTTCAGAAGATAGATGGTGACTACATGCTTTACGGAGGAAGAAGCCTTGACCTGTCCTTGAAGGGGAGTTTGTGTGAGGTGACTAGAAACTGGGAGATGAGAAGGGGTGGCTGTGTGGCTGAGGGTGCCTTCCAAATCAAGGCACATGCATGACCACAGGCTCAGAGCTGGATAGAGCGAGTCCCCATGGTGAAGAGCAAGGGGACATCAGTTCAGATTGGGGCCAGTCAGATGGTGGGCATCTAAATGCATTTTCCGAAATATATTTGATGATCGGCTTTCTTTTAATTAACACAATTGTGGCTTTAGCAAAGGCTTTGCTTTCAGGCTCTTTTAATTTATTTTTGGTTTTAGGATTTCAATTGATTGTGGGTCCTCCCTGGATTCACTGATCAGCAAGTTACACTCAGGCTGCTGTCCTGTTTCTTTGAAAAGTGACTTTTTCTTAGAGAGGCTCCTGTTGCCATCAAGTCATGGACCTTGGAAGACTTTTTGTTCATAATAATTTTAAACACATAAATATCTCAGCAGTAAAATTTAGCAGTAAAACAGTTAAGGAGGACCAGTCAAACTGATGTCCTTCACTAGGGAAGGTTCTATAAAGTTCTACAAAGGACACCAAGGAACCCAAATAAGTAATTACAACACTGGTAAGAACTACCAGCTCTGTCAATCTCTGTTCCAGAATCCAGAACTTATAAAAAGGACATTAGAAAGGGGGCTTCAAGACTCAAAACTGCCCTGCTCCACAAATGTTTTAAATCATACCAGTATGGATAATACCGAGCTTGATTTGTGATTTTTGAAGGACAGAGAGGATATTCTGTCTTTCCCAGCAATGGAGGGGTCTGTTCACTTATATAAACCTTCATTTATTTGATAAACCAACTCAATATCCCTAAGCTCCTAAGCTCCTAAACTGGGCAGTATCATCAGATCCTTCTGTGAGTTTCTGAAGTTCTCTAGACATGTGCACCTGGTTGATAGAAATGGTCTCCAGGCCCAAGCTGAAAGAAGAAGAATGCCAAATTTGAGAAGCCCCACCTATATTCCCATTATTGATAGATGACAAAACTGAGGCTTAAAAAACCTGAATGACCTGCTCAAGGTTGCATACCTCAAGGTCTAGTGCAAGAGCTAAGACCCAAATTCCAAACACATGCTTTCTCCATTCTAGACTTCCAGTCCAATGCCTGTCCACTCTCATTGCTAATCTCACCATCTCCATCTGTCCTCAAAAAACCTTTTGCAAATAGATCAGCTATTAATCCAGTCTCTTCTCTCCATCTTCACTGTCACCATCCTAGTTCAGTACAGCAATTTGTCGCCTAGATAACTGTATCAGTTTACTAGCTGTTCTTATCTTTTATCGCCTCACAATTCTCCTGCCCATACTGAACACCTTCTGAGTGGTCTTTTCAAAATGTTCCCTTGTTTTAACACTTTCCGAGTATTCCATATTGTCCTCAGGATAAACTTCTCAGCAATTGGTATAAGCTTCTTCAAATTCTAGCCAATATTTCCTCTTTAGACTTACGTTGTATAAATTTCTTTTTTTACAAGAACTGTCAACTCTCTATCCTTCCTCACCCTGCTTTGTGTCCTAGGGGGTTGAACACCATGGACCACACATGTGGTTGGATTTGGCTAGTTGAGAACACTGAAAGGAGATTAAAGGGAGGGATGAGAGTGAGAGTAGGCATTTATTCTGCTGGCTTCCTCACTGCAGGGTCACAGTCCTGTCATGTGAACCTTTCTCTGTGGGTTTGGGCAACTGCAACCTCCTTTTGTCTCTTCAAGTCTAGCAGGGATAATAGCTCCCTACTGTTACTAATCCTGGAGTGTCTTTTAGATTTCCCTATTTCCTATCCATTCTTTTGTAAATACCCCCTATGTTCAGTTCTCCTTAAGTTACCCACCTCAGTCTGCCAGGACCCCACCTGATATAAACCTCAGTTTTGTCTGATCCCCAGCTTATACTTTAAATTAGAATTATACTGAAGTAGTTGTAATCTCTGGAACAAATGTGGTTGCTTTAATCTGAGATTTTGCACATGTTGTTCCTTTGCCTAGATTGGATTCCCTCCCCCAGTGCCCATTTCCCTGATGCCATCTTTCAGGTCTCAGCTTCAATTACTACCTTCTTCTAGACTCCTTCCAAATAAACCCAACTGGCTGTGTTAAAAGTCTCTAAGTCCTCTGTGCTGGTCCCTATTCCACCATCCCTAATGATTGATGTGTTACCTTATAAGACACCTTTTACAGGCCAGGAGCTAGATCTTAGTCGTCCTTTTAAACTCAATGCCTGGCAAAGAGCCTAGGACATGGTTAGCTACCTCCAAAATATTAATTAAATGAAATGGACTTTTATTTATAAGGTCATTCCCTTCAAATTCTTACTTTTCTTGAAAGTTTCCTAAGAATCTCCCAGGGAGTTATAACTGTGACCTGCTGGGTACTAAGCTAGCTCCAAAAACCTGTGAAAAAGACACTGCCCCAAACCTGAAGAATCTAAGTGTAGAGATTAGCAGTAAATTGTCACATGGTAGCTTCTTTGAAGTTTTGCAAATTTGGGTTTGGTGCTGTGATAGGTTTTAGAACAAGTAGTTTTTTTGTTTTTTCTTTCCTGTTTTCATCCACCAGCTTGAGGTCTTGAGAGGCTTTCTCCTTGTTCAACACTAAAGGCAAAGCATCTATAAAGGGCTACAGTAGCTGCCCTCTTACTAGCCTGGGACATTAATTATCAACCATGGTATCTTGCACTGGTTTGTCACAATTGGTGGTGAGTTGTATCACATGTAACATTTTAGTGATTATATTCAAAGAACTGAAATTGATCATTGATTTTTAATAAAATTTGTGTGAAATGATGTTGTCACCATAACGACTTCACTCTACATTCACTTGCATGCCAAATTGCTCTCTTGATTGGGATGCAATGCGTGACGCTATCAGGTTCCTACAAAGCCTGCAGAAGCCACAGACCATGTCACTTATGCTACAGTCCATCATGTATCATGTGACTATCCACTGTGTGTTGTAGAGAAAATGTGTATGATCACCAAATTTCTTTAACAGCAAAATGCAAATTTTTTCACATTTTATAGTCTCTGAATTAGGGATGCAGCTTACGAATCAATAGTGTCTTATAATTATAATAATAGGCAGGGCTCTTTTTTCCTTTCTAATGGTACATAAAATAACATTGCATCTTACATTAGTTGCATTTTAGATTTAAGGTTAATTGTCCCAGGCCCCAAAGCCCACCTTATTTTGAAATCTTTGAAGTTTCTTTCTAGTCAGATTCACTGATCCATACAAAATTGCCCTCAAAGTCAGGGTATTTTTAATCCCTAGTACTTTTCTATTAATCACTCATTTAAAAAGCAATGAGTGTTTATTTCATGCTAGACTCCATATCCTTGTAAAGCAGTTCCATTTATAAAACAGATACAGCTTCTAGTCCAGAACAGCTTGAGATCTTTCAAGATAGAAGGTAAGCTAACACTGGTCAAGTGTTTGAGAAAAAACCTCTGAAAACTGTCTTGGTGGATTCTTACTATAGACAGATTGTTCCTAAATGAAGAAATACATTTTTAAATGAATAGGAGCAAGCCTCACACCAGCTTATCTAAGAACACTAGCATACCATTGTATGGCATACAAGCATGTACATAACCAAGCATTGACTACTGGGTCTCTTGGGACAGGTGCAGAGCTGGGAAAATCATAGTGTGTCAGGGTGACAGTGATAGAGTGATGGTACGTGTTGGGTGGTTTCCTGCCATACTAATGTATAGTGGGATTTCAATATATGTCTGCTGCTTTGGTTTGCTAAAGCTGCCAGAATGCAATATACCACAAAAGGAACAGATTTTATATGGGGAATTTATTAAGTTGCAAGTTCACAGCTCTAAGGCTATAAAAATGTCCAAACTATGGCATTTAGGAAAGATACCTTGACTCAAGAAAGGCCAGTGGGTCCAGAACACCTCTGTCAGCTTGGAGAGCATATAGCTGGTGATTGCTGGGGTCTTTGGCTTCTCATTTCAAATAGCTTCTCTGGGGGCATTTTCCTTCTGCATCTGCAAACATCTGGGTCTCATGTTGGCTCTGGAGTTTTTTCTAAAAAAGTTTTTTCCCCTTTTAGCAACCCCACCTTGAATGGGTAGAGACACAGCTCCATGGAAACTACCTAAACAAAAGGTCCCATTCACAATTGGGTGGGTCACATTTCCGTGGAAACAACTTAATCAAAAGATCCCACACAGCAATATTGAGTCATGATTAAAGACCATGGCCTTTCTAGGGTACACAACAGTTTTAAACCAGCACAGTTGCTGAATGAATGAACACTTTTAGCCAGGAATGGGTGATCTGAAGAGAAATGGAAGTCACAATGGTCAGCTGCCTCACAAGGTATGTGGAGGAGGTAGAAGAAATCTCTCTCTAACCTTAATGATGAAGCTGGATGGGGTGATGTCAATATAACAGTGTTTTGATAGTTGGTCTCTTGCTATGGTTATCATAAGGGAATGCATTTATGGAGAGCCTCATGTGAGTCACTGTCTGTCTATCTATCATCCTCATCATTTACCAATATTTAGGACTTATGTATGCAAGGCACTATTCTAAGAGCTCTACAAATATTTATTTAACCCTCATAATTATCCTATAAGGTGAATACTATTATTATCTCCAATTTACTAATGAGGAGAGTGAGGCACCAAGAGGTTAAATAACTTGCCCAAGGTCTCACAGCTAATAAGTGACAGATTTAGGATTTGAACACAGGGAGACTGGCTCCAGAGTCTGTGCTATGACAGTTTCACTACAATGCCTCTTTATTCACTCAGCAGGTGCTCTCTAAGTATTTCATCCCCTACAACGATAGGCCGTGTGAGGCCAGATGTCTACGGTGCTCCCAGTCTTGAAGTGAGACAAAATCAGCTCTCAGGCTGACAGAAGTTAGGCTTCTAGGCCTCCCCTTTAGGTGCTGGCAGGTAGAGAAAGCATACATCTTGGATTTATTTTGGACATGATCCTGGTTTCTGGAAAGACTATTCAGAACTTTATCCAGAATTGCATGTTCCATTATAGTATTAAAATGATGTCTCCCTCCATTCCTAACTCTACAGCCTTGATTCAGGCTGGAGAGAGCTAATGCCAGGGAAATTTGTTGACTTTCTTTATTCTTTTATTTTTTTTGCCCACTAGTGTTGGAAAAATGTAGCCTAAAGAGAGCCCAAGGGTATGTCTCATAGCTACATGCCAACCTAATTTCTTTTTATCAAAGTGCTTAAAACAATTTTTTAAAAGCCCACACATTTTCTCTCAGTCTCCTGGAGTGGAAAATTAACATCTTAATGAGATAGAAAATCAAAAGCAAATGCGTTTTTTTGTTGTTTTTGTTACTGTTAATTAGAGGAATTAATTGAAACACCTAAAGGTAACAGATTTGTTTTGTAAATTAGTTTCTGTCTTAAAAAGAGATTCACCTTTTAAAATTCCATATTATTTATACATTCTCAATAAAAATGCTGGCTCTTGTGCCATCATTTTATACCCTGATGGGAACTCGCTCTTAATTTGGACTTTGCTTTTAAGAGAAATCACCAAACTGCCCATTTGTGCAAGGTAGACCAAGATCAATAACTAGTTCTGGACCCTGGCAATGGCCACTAAACACACACCTTAAATTTTAACAGAGATTAGAATTTCTCAAATACAGGAGTATACAGTCCAGCATGTAGACAAATGCCTCATAGAAACTTGGTGATCAGATAGATCTGACTGGTTATGCCTTTGAGCGTGGGGGACTCTGGGTTTGTTCCCAGTGCCTAGCAAAGAGCTGTAACAAGGGAGACTTGAAAAATGTTCCATTGACATTCTCCAATATGGATAGAGATAGGAAATTGTTGCCTTTCCCTATCAATGGAAAGCAAAGGCATCAGAATTACTATTCAAATGAATGCAATAAAGTGATAGATTATGTTTGTCTGGAATGTAGATGTGATGTGATGATAAATGAAAAACAGGTCCACATAGTTTTAAGAGCAATTGGCAGCATACAATGTCCATTGTATTTCCTTGACAGTAATTAGACATTGGCAAATTAGACATTGGCAAATGCTATTATCATATTTTCTTAGTACAAACAATATGGATATTAAGATCAATCCTGGGGAATTTCATTGAATGCCTTCTCTTATTATGAGTTATGAGTTCCATTTGTTTTGCAACTTCTATGTGCTCCATGGCTGGGTTCCACTGTGCTCCTTTTTATCAGGCTGGAAATTGAGGAAAAAGATAGACTGTGCCTGTCTTTAATTCTGTTATCAACAATTGAGGATGCTCAGGCTGTCTCATGTAAATAAAATGTCCTTAACTTTTGGGAGTGCTTCTGAATCATCATTAGAAATATTTTTGCATACTATTATACTTCAGAATCTTAATTTCTTGCATATATTTCCTTTTGTTTTTCATCTGATCCTTTCATCAACTTTCATAGTTTCTCAACATACTTCTAGAGCGATAGCAACATAATTTAACATGCCATAAGTAATTCTGTTGAGTACCTACTTTGTGTCTGACAGTATTTTAGTTGCTGAAGACATACTAATAAAAAAGGTAGTCAGAGTCATTGCTCTGACGGAGCTTTTTTCTACTGGGAGAGTACAACCATAGACTAATAAATAAATAAATAAGATAATTACACGTAGTAATAAATGCTATAAAAGGATTCAAACAGGCTGTAGTTTACTATGAAAAGGTAACATGCTAAAGAAAAAAAAAAGGTAAGATGCTATAATGGTCAAGGGCAGAGATGCTGGAGCCAGACCAGAGTTTAAATCACACCCTAACACTAACAAGTTATTTTGCCTTTCTGTGCCTCAGTTTCTTTGTCTCTAATTAGGGAAAATTACAGCCCTGACTTCATAGGCTTACTTTAAGGATAATATGAATTAATATATGAAAAGCACAAAGAACTAATGTTACACATATATTAGGAACTGTGTAATATTAAGCTTTCATTATTTTAGTAGCTAACACTTATTGAGAACTTTCCACCAGCCAGGCATTATGATAATGGCTTAATCATCAATCCTATGAAGTAGTTATTATTAACACCTTTTTGTATATGAGAAATCTGTACGTTATAGAGGCTAAATAAATTTTACCAGCTCATGTAGCTAGAAAGTAACAGAAGCACTCTTGACTTCTGCTCTGTCCTCAAACATCTTTTCCTCTGTCTTATAAGGAGTATGTCTTTTTTTCCAAATGTTTACTTTCCATTGGCTTGTTAATTAAGTCCGTTATAAGCATAATCTCAGGTTCACAACTTGAGAGATAACATATATTCACTCACAACAAAATTTAACCTCTTTAAGTTTTTCTTTTCAGATTCTGATGTTTTTTTCCTTTTATATAATCCTTTATTTGGCTGCTGCCTAAAACCAGACTATTCATTACCTTAATATATTTTATATACATTTGGTTCTTTTCTATTCAAATAAAATTAATTAATTATTATATTTCAACCAAAAATGTTTCCCCTGCAGTTATGTACCGTTTGTTATGGCATTTATACCTTCTACATTAGATGTTTAGTGCAGCAAGCTTTGAAAAGTATTTCCATTTGTGATGTCCCGGATTTCATTCCTTCTAGTTGAAATTCAAAATTGCTACCAGTTTTTTTTTTTTTCATGACCTTTTCGGATGTCTCTTTTCTCTTCCTAATCACAATTCCATTTAAACCAAATGACATACAGAAATCCTCACTTCAGTGGTAATCTGCTCTTTTTTTTTTATGTTCAGTTTTAAACCATAATCACCACCCTCCTCCTTCAATTACTGAGACATGTGGTGTGTATTTTATTAAGCAACCTTTTGCAGATTTAAGTAAATTACTCCCTTAGAGCATGCAAGGAGGAGCTCTAAAGCCCCAGGGTTTAGCTGCACAATGTGGCTTAAATTCGATCAAGTGCATATAAAACAAGTGGCAAGTTAATAAATAATTTGGATTTTAGAAGAGAGATGAGAAGGCCAATATATAAGGAAAAGTGATGTATATGAGATGAGATAAACCTGAGAAAAAAATGAGTACAAAGTCAGCAGTCCATGGTTGGAATTTTGCCTCTTTCACTTAATTGTCATGTAACTGCACTCAGATTTTATTTACTCATAATAGGGATAATAGTGTTTCACAGTGCTTTGTGACTATTAAAAGGCCTAATGTATATAATTATTTGGATATAATAGGCACACCATAATAACAATTATTAATTTGTACCTGCTCTTCCACAACCATTTATTATTTTTTGAGTCCTTGAACCTAATTCATTCTTTAATATGTGGCCCACACATGATGGCTAGAGCAGAGGCTCTTCTTTGCATCTGCCCAACTATTTACTGTTTCCCCTTATTATTATTTTTAGGACCAGTGTCAGCTTTTTCATATTGTCCAACCTATGCTCATGAAGGCTTATAAAATCAGACACTCAAATCTTTATTGATCAACTGATTTCATTCATTCATTAAAAATATATTGGCTTCCTACTATAGTCACTCTCTTCTTCCAAGAAGCTCAGTCTGGGAAAAAGACATTTTGTTCATGTTAGTTAAAGATCAAGGAAGAAATGAAACAGTACAAGACATCAAGGTAGCAAAGAGGAGGTAGTGTTATACTCCAAGGGGTTAGGGTTGGGTGGTGTAGTCACGGAAGGTTTCTTGAAGGAGACGATCTCTAGCTTGTTCTTTGAAAAAAAAAAGAGTTTTTCAAGTCAAAATGTAAAGAGGGGAGTTCTGGGCAGGTACAGTAATAAGAGCTGAGGTATAGAGGATGAAACATCGAGTATATTAGGAAAATAATAAGCAACTGGCTGTCATTAGAATGTGTGGTATGAGGGAACGTGTAGTTGGGGAGAAGGTTATTAGGAGATATACAGCTGATACACATATTTAAATGAAAAGTACTTAAGAAAACTGGGCCTGGCATATGGTAAATGCTCGATAAGTACATCTTCATATCTTTCTAGAGGTCAACTCACTTTATAAAATAAAGTAGATTATATTTTATCTCCACCTATTATATCTACAATTTCTTTATAGCTTGTTCTATAGACTCAGGTTCTCTATAAATTTTAGTTTTTTTGTTCCATGGTTAGGAAAGACAAGGTATAGAATTGCATTGAGAAAACATGCTGTGAGGGAGTTTAACACCTGAGAAAAAATAGCTACAATTATCTATAGTTAATATTTTCTCATTATCAACTCAAAATGCTCAAATAAAAGACCCACAAGAAAATCCACTTTTTTTGTTTTTGAGGAGATTAACTATTTATTTATGAGCAGACTATTGAAAATGGTTCCTCTTGAATCTACTGGAAAGTGGGAAAAATGTGCCTCTCTATGTGAATAGAACTAACCGGGTGGAAAACATTTGGTTTTCCTCAGCAATTTTCTCTAAACGCCCTCTACACTCCTGCCCCTCCAAACAATTCTCACATCTTCACTTCTTTGGACTACATCAGTTTTGCTTTGAGGATGATTGTGAAGATACATCACTTTCATTATTTCTTACCAACAGTAACCCAAAGCAACCGTTTACCTACAACTTTATAGATGAGTGTTTTTCATCTGGGATGCACTTTGTGTTTCTACTGTTCACTGCTAAGTATTTGAAAGCATGGAATTGTCACTAAAATTCTACTATTCTTTTGCTTACTAGAAAAAATAACTCCCAAATGAATAATGCCTATTTTAAGATATTCAAATATTTTAAATTAAAATACATTTTTAAAAAATTGGATGAAATAGGATGTGATTACATTACTAATGAATCAATCATTCACAAAGAATCTTCTTCAGAATGGCCTTAAAGAGGAATTATATGTTGGCCATTACATAATAAAGAAGGATTTATATACATTTTTATATAAAGATACCTATTGTACAAAAAACTAGGTAACTCGTACATATTTCCAAGACAACAGGTGCTTTAACTTTGATTTCAGATCCCTTTAGATTCTAATGACCTCTTTAAAGGATATTAAATGTCCCAAATATTTCTAGGAAACCTTACCAATTAATGAGGAACAATTACTTAGAAGTTTCTACTGGAACATGTGATCTCTTGACAATTCAAACAGCACATTGGGTATTATGATAATCACATTGAAAGAAAATCTAATATTTATAAATAGTGTCTGATTTGGGAGACTACCCGAAGGTATGAGGAGCAGATATTAATGCTAAACAAACTAAAAAATAACACACATTTTAATTTATTAACTTTCAAGGTGAAAATCTAATATTTATAAATAGTGTCTGATTTGGGAGAATATCTGAAGGTATGAGGAGCAGATATTAATGATAAACAAACTAAAAAATAACAGATACATTTTAATTTACTAACTTTCAAAGTTATTAAGCATTTTCCTGTTAAGTGTTCTTTTTCTTTTCTCTTTTAAAACACTGCACACAAGAACTTCCTGTATTCCTTTACATTCTTAGTTATAACTTTTATTTTATTTATTTATTATGGTGGGGGTCATAGTTCCTCTTTTTCCCATGTGAATATCCTGTTATCATAGCATCATTTGTTGAGTTTTTGTTTGTTTGTTTTAGGAAATGCATGGGCTGAGAATCGAACCTGAGTCTCCCGCACTGCAGGTGAGAATTCTACCACTGATCTATCCTTGCACCCCCCCATGACTTTTATTTAAATAAGTGTCTCACCAATTAAAAAGGTAGAGGAAATGTGACAATGGAATTGGAGTGGAACTAAGACAATGTACACCTTTTTATATTATTTTGATTTTTGAATATATGTGTTTTATTTTGTTAAGTTGCTGGAATGCAATATACCAGAAATAGAACATCTTTTAACAAGGAAATCTATTAAGTTGCATGTTTACAGTTCTAAGGCCACAGAAATGTCCAAACTAAGGCATCCAGATAAAGCTACCTTAACTCCAAAGAAAGGGCAGATGAAATTCGAGGTTTTTCTCTCAACTGGGAAAGGCACATAGCGTCTGCCAGTTTTTCCTTCTCTCTTCATAGGGCTTCCCAGGGTGCGTTTTCTTCTGCATCTCCAAAGGTCCCTGGCTGTATGGGCTCCACTGCCTCTGAAGCTTTATCCAAAATGGTTCCTTCTTAAAGGGCTCCAGTAAGCAACCCCACCTTGAATGGGTAGAGACACATCTCCATGGACACCATCTAATCAAAAGTTACTACCCATAATTGGGTGGGTCACAATTCCAAGGAAACAATCAAAATGATCCACCCCCCACTCCAGCAATACTGAATGAGGATTAAGGAGAGTAGCTTTTCTGAGGGATAAGACAGTTTTAAACCAACACACCATGTAATTACATTATTATTTAAAAATAAAGTTAAAATGATATACCACCAAACACTCACCTACCAAACAATGAATGGATGAGTAAGTTTTTTAGATATAATGTTTATTTACCAAATTTATGGAAAATCTGGTAATTTTAGATTGACTATTCTTAGTAGAATAGCTATTCTATTCTCCCCTTCCTTCTTCCCTGCAACTCCTTTACTGGCCCTCAAGACTCTTCCGAGAGGAGTTCCTACCAGTTTACACTTTACATTTGGATAACCCTGGATAGTATTTCAAGGTTCATATCTGAATAATATATCTATAAAGTTCCTTTTCCCAAATAAGGTATCTTTCAGAGGTTTTAGGGATTGGATGCAGTATCTTTTTTGACAGTGGGAGATGGGGGTGGGGTTTCCAACTACCACTGGGCGTTATCTACAATTAAATTTTATTACCAGAAAAAGTCCCTCAAATGCTTGTATTCATAATATCCCAGGAGTTTTCTCAAGTTCCTTCCCCGCTGTGTCTGCTTCTCTTTCTACTACCGTGTTATAGAGTTTCTGGTGTTTCTGTGAGTTACCATAAACAAGATAGTTATCACTTTTGGAACTTTAGCATTTTACATGCAATGCTTCATTTAATCCTCAAAGCCACCTTGTGAGATAGATGTTGCGGTAGTTAGATTCAGTTGTCAACTTGGCCCGGTGAGTGTACCTAGTTCTGTTGCTGCGGACATGAGCTAATGGTACGTGAACCTCATCTGTTGCTGATTTATATCAGCAGTCGGCTAGGAGGTGTGCCTGCTGCAATGAAGGACGTTTGACTTGATTGGCTGGTGCTTAAATGAGAGAACGCAATGTAGCACAGCCTAAGCAGCTCAGCATTCCTCATCTCAGCACTTGCAGCTCAGCCCAGGCCTTTGGAGGTGCAGAAAGAAGTCACCCCGGGGAAAGTTGTTGGAACCCAGGGGCCTGGAGAGAAGGCCAGCAGAAACCATCCTGTGTCTTCCCACATAAGAAAGAACCTCAGTGAAAAGTTAGCTGCCTTTCCTCTGAAGAACTAACAAAATAAATCCCCTTTTATTAAAAGCCAATCCATCTCTGGTGTGCTGCATTCCAGTAGCTAGCAAACTAGAACAGATGTTAATCCCCATTGTATAGATGAGGAACTAGATTTAGAGAGGTGAAATAATTTGACTGAGTACCCATAGCAGCTGATGGCAGAGCTGGAATTTGAACCATACTTGATTCCACAGTAGGACCTCTTACTGGTACCACTTCCCAAACTCTTTGAATCCTTTATCTCCTTCAGGTATAGTTCCAAGTACATTGCAAAGTTCTGATTAGAGAAGCGAAGGGCATGATGTTTATCCAAGCAAGCATGTTGTCCAGTGCTTTTAATACCAGCTCTCATTTCTCGATGGAACTTCATTGTTCTATATCCATAATCTCTAATTCTCCCAGCAACCTTGGAAGGTAAATAAGATCATCTCTATATCCTATGTTACAGGTGAAGAATTTTAGGCTCAGAGAAGTTGCCACTCAAGACCTCACAGCTAGTAAGTAGTGAGCCCTATGCCTTTACTTTGGTTTGGAGCCACAGAACTTTCCAGAACCCACCTATGAGACCACCACTCCCAGAAAATAACAACAAAAACAACAACACATAAAGAAGTGATGCACACTCGCCCAGTCTGGATCAGCTCTCTAGCTCAGCATCTACACCAAGCTACTACTGCTTGTCTTTAATCTCAGTCACAACTGAGTGCTAAATCCCTTTCTTCCTCCTGTTTACCCCCAAAACTCCATCCCCATTTCCCCATCCAAATCATCTTTGCCCCTATCTATCCCTTTTCTTTTCCTCTCTGGGACTATGATAACTCTTTCCATCTTTGGTTTCTCCATGCTCCTCCATCCCTTTCCATTTTCTGTCTCCAACACTTTCATCAGCACACAAATCTGTTTCCTTTTCCTTTATCCTATAGGAAGACGCCCAGTACAGTCGTCATTCTGGATAGCTGTATAGTTAGCTGTATGACTCTGGGAAAATATTTATCCTTTCTTGGTCTCAGTCACCTTACCTATAAAATGGCAAGGCAATCGAACCCATATCAGAGGGTTTTGAGACGTTTCAATGGATTAACATATGCAGAGATTTAGAGTGGTGTTGGGAATATAGTGAGTGCTCAATATGTGCTAGTTCTAAGTATTCTTTTCCTTACAAACATCTCCTTTTCTCTCTCTCTCTTTTTCTCCCATCTGTTTTTGTTCTGCTCAAGCTAAAATATGTAAGTGAAGGAGTTCCTGTAAAATAGGTACAATTATTTGTTCGCATCACTTATTTTTATCCTTTGATCTACAATTATTAAATACCTACCATGAACGCAGCGCTGTGTTAGAGAGCAGGGATATACGGAAGAATAAAATGTGGCTTTCTTCAAGGGGTTTATTAATCTAGTAAATAGTTTCTAATGTTTTGTCATATTTTAATGAAATGGATGAATTTTATATTTTTAAAAGCCAATCCCTCTGCCCATTGATTTCATTGCCCACTTTTCTCCCTGAGCTTATCCACTCCTTTCCACCTATTCCGCCACTTCTCTGGAGCATCCACAATCATCCATCATTGAGGCCAGTGCAATAATATCTCTTAACGGGTCCTTCCTCAGTCCCTTTCACACCCTCTATTCAGCAGCCAAAGTCATATTTTCAAAGAGCAAATCTGAACCTGCCAGCTTTGGACTTAAAACCTTTCAATGGTCTCCTAATGCTCTCAAGAGAGAAAACAAAATACCTAACTGAGCCGTTTGCAGTCCGACTTAGCCCCCCTCTTTTGCCTGTGTAATAAATGTGTGTTATATATGAAGAATTTTAAACTGAGAGGTTGTCACTCACTTAATATCTCATAGCTTGTAAGTGGTAAGGCTTCACCTGCCTTTATTCCAGTTTGGTGCCACATAGCATTTCACCCACTTTATGTGGTTTGCTTTCAGTCTCTCTGTCACCATCCTCTCTCCCCCATGGGATATTATCATGTGCTTTTCCTTCTTGGAAGTTTCTTCCTTATAATATCTTTGTCTGCTCTGCTTTGAGAAATTAATTCCTACTTACCCTTCAGATTTCAGAAAGTATTATTTCTTGGGATGCCTTCCTGACCCTCTAATCTAGGTCAACACCTTTTTTGTGTGATTCTGGTCTGGTTATGTTTAAGGATCTGAGTTCATGTTCATTTTTCTCTAGAACACTCACCTATGATTGTGTAATTCGTTAGTGTGATTTTAAAGCTAATCTTTGTCTTTCCTGCTTGGCTGACTATGAGGCCAATACGGAAGGGGTCATGTCTATTTTGCTCACTAAATCATGTCCTAATGTCCAAGGCATTTCACTCATAAGAAACATTTAATAACTATTACCTGAATGAAGATGCAATGAAGTTTTGTTTTGCCATAACTTAATTTTCCCAATGTGTCAGCAACTCTTTATTAAGGAAGTAACTTACCCTTACTGGTAGGGACACGGACATGAAGAAACTGACAGAGGGAGTAAGAGAAGGTTATCTTGAACCAAAGTGCAGTTAGGACAGTTTTGTCTTTTTTTTACTTAGTCAGTGAGTCTCCCAGGGATCTTATTTGGATTAGGCATCTATAAAAAAGATAAAAAATTTATTCATTGCCATTTCCTGGGTTTGATTTTCTGCCATACAGCTGCTTCTACTTTGACTTTGAGAATTCAAGACATCTCCACTGTTTCAACTTTCTGAATTCGTGATTTTCCTGAAATTTATTTTTTATATTATGCCTCTTCAACCTCAATGAATTTATGTCCAGGCTTAGCAAATACTATTTAATTTATTAAATTGGTAATACAAGTTACAATGTGTCTATAAACAAGAAGACCATTTCCAATGAGGTGTTAAACTTGAAAGCCCCAACAAGCAATTGTGTTTCTACTTGAATTAAACTTAAAACCAATATTGAAGGGTTCAAATTCTATATACAGAAAGAGTAAAATGTGTGGACTAAAAAAAGAGAACACTTAGAAATTACCTCTTTGTAACAACTGTTTTTTGAAGACAAGAAAGTTTAAATTAGAAGACATGGTAGACTAAATTTTACAGAATATCAGCTGGAAAGAACCTTAAAAATCATCTTTCTTACACCTTAATTAATGCAGGAGGCTACCAATATTCAAAAATGTGATGGGGCTTGGGTGCGGTCAATAAAATGTTGGCTGCCAAGTCACTGCTCATTTTTCATTTTGAAGATTGGTTTCAAATAGGTGGACAATCAGACAGATGTGGTGTAAATTATGCTGGGCATTCAGAACATGGAGTGAAGTTAGTAGGCATTTTACATCTGCCTTAGTTTATACTCCTTTCCTGCTGTTCTCTGTAGAAAATTTATTTACAGTTCTCTAACATCCAGAAATTCCTTCTCAATGGAAGGGTTACCTAGTAAAGAGTAGGAACAGGACTGTTATTTTCACATATTTTATCTGGGCATTAATAATGACAGGTATGGATTTAAGAGATTTCCTGGATGTCAAAATGTCTGTAGCTCAAGATTTATTTAAACTCTACCTATAATCATGAATGTTTTATGTCACTAAATGCTAAGACCCCCCCCACATAATATAAAAATTACAAGATGAAACCCCCAAGAAAATATCTCTAAATTATGGGATGAGCATTGATACGATGATGAAAAGGATAGTGCACTGGGAGGGGACATAACTTATAATCAGCTTTGTAAATATTTTAACCCCTTTTGATATGAGTTTGATTGTCAGGGTACATAATGAGGTCAAGAATGGTTTCTAAGAGTTAAGAAATGAGGCCTACCTTTGTCCTTATTATATTATTTTGGGTCCAGACTGGGGCTTGGGAGGGGAGAGGAATGTAGCATCATTAATCGTTAAGATATCCAGAGGGAATAAATCTGCACACTCTACTGGAAGGAATCCTCTTTTTGGTGATGCACATGAGATAGATGCTGGCGAGGAAACAAAAGCAACCAAGAGAAGGATAGTAAAAGGATCCAGTGAGTGAGGGGACATCTTGGAGAGCTCTAGTTGCCGGAGGGGGCAGTATCTGTTAGTGAAATATGTATGTGTGTGAAAAGTGTGTAGAGAAAGACATAGCTAAGCAATAAAAATTCTAGAGTTATGCGAAATTTTATTTAGGTTTCCTTCCTAATTTTTCTATAAAAGTTTATTAGTCCAACTAGATTAATTAAATCAAGCCAGAATCTGTGTAACACATCTGGAGAAATATTTTGCAGAAATATAGATTTCTGAGGAAGATTTGATTGATGATGGAAAGATAGATGGACAGATATAGAGGGCTGCAGGAAGGAGTTAGGATGGGGGAAGAGGAAAATATTTGAAATATTTATTGAACTACCAATATTTCTAGATTGTTAATTATTTTACTTTCACTTTTACAGTTCTCATGTGTATATAATTCAGTAGTGAGCAATAGCAAGGAACAACTAGCTAAAAACGAAAGTAATGTACATGAAAAAGCCTTGAGACTTCCTGAGAATTTTTGCAGGTGAGAATTCTGCCACTGAGCCACCATCACACCGCCCTTTTTTGCATTTTTCTTTCTTCTTCTTTTTTTTTGGCATAGGCAGGCTCCAGGAATTGAACCCGGGTCTCCAGCACAGCAGGAGAGGATTCTGCCACTGGGCCACTAGTGCACTGCTCAATTGATTATAATAATCTTATTGGGTTCCTTGGGCTATTTAGGCCATCTCCCCTCATGAGATCTCCTTAAGAATTAAAAGAATTAACAAACTTACTAGCTGCTCAATTAGCCCCAGCATTAGTAACTAAGGTAGCTTTTAAAATATTGAGCTGCTTTCCTATCTGAATGCTTACTGAGCTTTGGTTTCCCCATCTGTAAAATGAGGAAGTTAGACAAGGTGGTCTTAAAGGATTTGTCCAATTTTTACTTTCTATTTGTAGTGATTCTAGTTAGACTAGACAAAATGCATCGATTTAACTAGGTCATGCATTCATTTGGGATAATGTTTTTTTTTTAATATAGAATTTAATAACTGGATGGGTTCTTCTGAAATTATCTTACCCACCCTAACCCCATTTTTATAGGTGAGAAAACAGGCTCCTAAATAGTAAGGTACCAGCATGAGATCACATAGTTGAGTTTGCATTGGCACTAGAATACTGGTTTCTTCCCAGTTCAGAGTCTTGCACAGTGCTTTCCATTCAAATAGCTCTTATTAAATGTTCCCTGGTGATGCTGATGCTGATGTAATTTCTTACCAAGACCCACAGCTGGATTTTACAAATCTTGCCTGGACATTTAAGATGCAGTTATTTATACAGAGAAGATATTTCACGATGTCACATCTGCTCATTCATATGTATAAACCTATGTAGATGTTGATTTAGAGAAAAATATATCTTGCCTTGTAAATAAGCCCCTTGGATGGTGTACATACTCTCATTTCAGAGAAATTTCAGATACAGGTGTCTATAATCTTTGGAGGTAAACTGCATATTCATTTCAAGTTTTCATGATATCTTTGACCTCACAGAGAAATGCACCATGAAACCCAATTGTGGTTTAAGTTCTGACAGTAGTTACCATAAATAAAATCAGTGTTTCACTTCTTGCTGAAAAGCATATGTAACTTTCTTTTTATATTAGTCTCACTATTTAAAAGGAGAGAAAAAGATTAAATGAGATTATGCTTTAAAACATAGTAAGTTACCCCCCAAATTTTATAGTGATGCCTATCAATGATTTTCTTATGGCTCACAGGGGCAGCCATCAGGATAGGGTTTGATATTCTCTCAACACACTTCATTTTCTTTTTAAACTCACTTTAAGGAGAGGACATAATTAAAGGAAATGAAGCCTGAATAGGTTTATTATCTCATTAGCTGAAGAGTTTCAGCAAAATTTATTAATTTGCTAGATAATCTGTATTTAGAGAGGAGGAACATGCAAGGTAGAATTGAATGACACGTGAACTTTTTAGATCCCTTGCAGCCTGACCTCACCCCAGTAAAACCCTAGAAAAGACCAATCATTGGGTGAAACATACCAGCAATGAAACCTGCTGATACAGCCTAATTTGAATTTTTCCTGCATTCTAGGCAAAGAGAGTTCAACCCAATAGGGACAAATGATGATTTTTGCAGGATCCCCAAGTGTTCTAGACAAAAGTGTCTCCAACTTTAATGCACATACGAATCATCTGGGGATCTTGATAAAATGTGGATGCTGACTTAGTAGTCCTGGGTTAGGGCCTGACATTCTGTATGTCTAACGAGCTCTCAGTTAATATCTATGCTGGTGGTTTAGGAGCCACACTTCGTAGAGCAAGGCTTTAGAATAATTCAGAGCAAATGCCTCTTCCCCTAGCTTTTTGCATGATTCCTCCCTCACTTCTTTTGGATCTCTGCTCAAATGTTATCTTATTAGCAAAGCCTTGCCTACCCACCATATATCATAGAGTACTCTGGCACTATTACTTTTAACCTGATTCATATTTCTTCAAACTACCTATCTGACAAATTTTATATTTATTTGCTTACTGATTGTTAGTCTTCATCCATTAAAATGTAGGTACTACAAGATACGGCTTTTTTTTCCCCTTGGTTTGTTGCTTTATCATCTCTCTAGAACACTGACGTAGGCATCATAAAAATTCATTTAGAAATATTTATTGATTAAATAGATGTATAAATGAATAAATGAATCTTATGGCCACTCAGCCACCAATTCCATAAATCAGACCACATGTATATGTCTTCAGACAATATCTGACTCTAGCTTTTGGGCCTTTCCTTTAGAAACTCAAGTACCCTTTCACAGCAAGAGACAGGTTCACCCTATTACAGAATAAAGGATGGAGGAAATTAGACTGTAATTATGGGGTTGCATCATTGATTCCCTCTGAGTAGTCAAATTAAAGGCAAAATTTTGTTGACATCTTTTATAGGGTTATTTGGTAATTAATTATCTTTATTTAGTGCTTTACTCAGTAATCTTTATCATCTACCTGCTTCTTTTAGTGAATATCTTGTGGTTATTATTTCAACTGCAGACAGTTATCATACACTAAATATAGTTATATATTATTGAGAAGGCAACAGATGTTGTCAAGGTTTGCTCCAATGCTCTGTAGATCCTATTTTAAACAAATATATAATTTGATTGTAATCAAGGTCTTTTACATTTGTCAATGGTGTTAAAGTTGAGTTTCAGATCTTTAAAAAATGTTAAAGATTTAATCATCTTTTCTCTGTGCTGATTACAGAGCAAAAACTGTAGATTTTCTGCAATGTAGGATAAAGGAGGATTATCACATTAGGGCTGCTAGAGGTTTTGTAGCAAAACCCAGAAAGGTCCCATCTTAAAAGAGTATCAATATCACAAAACTGTATCAGAGACTTCTGGGGAAGGTGGCAGATTAGGGAGCTCCAAGATTCAGTCCTTCTATCCAAACAACTATTAAACAGGCAGGAGCTGTCTGAAAAAAGTAAACTGAAACTCTGGAGGCCAGAAGAACTCTGTACAGCATCAAGGGAAGAGTGAATGATGAGACTGATAAATTATAGTTAAGAAATTGTTCTCTTCATGCAGCAGTTACTGGTGTTCATCTTGTGCACTCATGGAGCCAGTCCCTAGCTGGCTCACTGGTGATAAGGACA
This sequence comes from Tamandua tetradactyla, assembly GCF_023851605.1. Classification (NCBI taxonomy): domain Eukaryota; kingdom Metazoa; phylum Chordata; class Mammalia; order Pilosa; family Myrmecophagidae; genus Tamandua; species Tamandua tetradactyla. The sequence continues at coordinate 60,766,646 of NC_135334.1, read as the reverse complement.
GAAAAGCCCTGTTCTGAAAGACCAGGGGGAGCACTACTGATCACTGATCACAGTTTTTGATGAATGAATTCAGAGTTTTGGGGTCCCCCAGCTCTGAGGGCAGCTATTGTTTCAACCTTCTCCAGACAAAGGTAGCAGCAACCATTTTTTCAACCCTCCCCAGACGGAGGAGGAGGAGGTGGAGATTTAAAGGTGCAGAGCTATGACAGGGCTTTGGGAGACAGTTAGCTGAAGCGCTGCATTTGCTGGGCTTTGGGAAGCCACCAGAGAAGCTCCTGGTTTCCTCCAGGGCAGCTTGGAGCTGGTCTGTGCCCCCTTCATGGACCTCTGGCCCTGTTCTGGCGGAAAGACTGACTTGGGAAAGTCATCTCCAGGGTGCCCCTCCTCCCAGAATTTTCTCTCCACATTTGAGACAATGAAAAGAGTATAAAAAACCATTAGGGTGGACAATAGGGACAAAAACCTGCTGGCTTCAACCTAGAAAAGGGAAGTCTGTCTTCTGGGAAACAGAAGGGATAATCAAACTCCTGTAAACAGGGGAACTCTGAAATAACTAACAAGCAAAAGGCCAGGACAAGACAGAGGCCCAAAAAGAGGGAAAAATCTGCACACTGCATTTGTCTTGGGTAGACCTTCCTGGTAGGAAAGCTGAGGCTCAATAATATCTGTCTTATCACCAGCTGATACAAAAGCAAGAAACAGACATCTCAGGGAATAAATCTCAGAGTTAGCATTTTAAAATATTAAAATGTACAGTGTGCAACAATAGAGTGCAAGACAAACAGGAAATGATTACACAACCAAAGGAAGAGGATAAAAATAAAGAAAACACCCACAAAGAAGAGGAGATTGTGGACATATCAAGCACAGACTTTTAAAAAATGATCTTAAAAATCTTCAAGAAATAGCTGCTGGAGGTGTGCACATCACCTTCTGGGAGAGGAATGGGTTGGTGGCTGTAGTCTCTGGGATGATCCAGAGGCAGGGGAGTTGGGCTGGAGCCATGGCCAGTACAGTGGTAGCAGTTGGACAGTCCATTGCTACTGGTGACTTGTAGGCTATTGTGTTTTGCAAGCTATGAAAGATATGGATCCTCAAGTAAAGCAAGTTTTTCAAAGTCTTCCAAAATCTGCCTCAGTGGTGGCTATTACAGAGGTGGGTTTGAGTCCAAAATGAAAAAGCAGGCAGCAGCATTAACATTAGGCATAAACCCTATTGTCAGTAAAGGAAAAATAAGAGCTGCTCATTGATGAATTATGTTCTTAAATCACCCAGACATGGGAGGATGACTTCTTTATTTAGCAATCAAAATCAATGAAGCTAAAGATTTAATAGAAGGTCAACCTAAAAAATGTAATAAATATATGATGAAAAATACAGAGAAATAATTAAAGGATATCAAGGAAACAATGAATGAGCAATATCAGAGCCTAAGCAAAGAGACAGAAATTTTTAAAAGAATCCAAATGAAACTTCTAGAGTTGAAGATCATAATAAATATGAAAAATTCCCAGGAGGGTTTCAAGAGCAGATTGGAACTGGAAGAAGCAAGAATCAGTGAACTTGAAGACAAGGCACTTGACATGAGTTAGGCTGAGGAGCAGAAAGAAAAAAGAAATATTAAAAACAAAAATAGTTTAAGGAAGCTCTGGAACACCATCAAGCAAATAAACATACTGGGAGTCCCAGAAGGAGAAGACAGACAGAAAGGGGCAGAAGGAATAATCAAAGAAATAAGGACAGAGAACTTCTCAAACTTAGCAAAAGACATGAACATGTACATCTAAGAAACTCAGAACCCCAAACAGGATAAACATGAATAAAAATACACCTTTTCATATTCTGATTATATTATCAAATGCAAAGGATAGGGAGAGAGTTCTGAAAGCTGGATGAGAAAAGTAGTGTGTTACATACAAGGGAGTCCCAATTTCACTGAGTGCTGATTTCTCATCTGAAACCATAGAGGCAAGAAGGCAATGGTCTGAAATACTTTAAGCGCTGAAAGAAAACAACTGTTAGCCAAGGGAGAGATTAATACATTCTCAGATAAACAAAAGCTGAGGGGGTTCATCACCATCAGATACGCCCTGCAAGTAGAGCTAAATGGAGTTCTTCAGACTGAAAGGAAAGAACATTAGATGGTGATCAAAGTAGCAAAAAGAAATAAACCCCCCCCCCCCCAGTAAAGGTATCCATTTGGATAATTATAATGGCCAGTATTATTGTAGTGTATTTTTTGGTATATAACTCCACTTATTTCCTACAGGTGCTAAAATGCAAATGCATAAAAAGTGAAAAGTAATGATAAATCTAGGTTTGTGGACAAACAATGTAAAAAGATATAAGTGGCAACAAGTACAAAAAAATGAGTTGGGAACTCAAGGATACAGGAAAACTCTATGTGCATGCTACTGAAGTTATGTTGACATCAAACCGAATATGAACATTATAAATTTAGGATGTTAAATTATAACTTCATGGAAAATAGATGAAAAATATATCCAAATAGAAGTGAGAAGGCACTCAGTATGGTACAATACACACACACACACACACACACACACACACACACACACAAAACACAAATAAATATAAAAGTATGCATCAATGAAAGTAAGGGACAAGAAAGTATAAGACTTCGAATCTTAAATCTAAATGGATTAAACTTTGTGGTCAAATGGCAGAGATTGGCAGAATGGATTTTTAAATGACCCAACTATATGCTGCCTGCAATAGACATGCCTTGAATTAAAAAATACAAGTAGGTTGAGGGTGAAAGGATAGGAAAATAGATGTACTATGCCAGTAGTAACCAAAAGAGATCTGAGGTGGCTATAGTAATATTGGATAAAATAGACTTTAAGTAAAAAACAGATATGAGGGATGAAGATTATCATTATCCACTGATACAGGGGACAATTCAATAGGAAGATGTAACAATTATAAGTATGTACCTAACAGCAGAGCCCCAAAATAAATGAAGCAAATACTGACAAATTTGAAGGGAGAAACTGACAGTTCTACATTAATAGTAGGAGACCTTAACACATCACTCTCAATAATGAATAGAACATCTAGTCATAAGATCAGTAAGGAAGTACAGGACTTAAATTATACACTAAACCAACTAGAGCTGACAGACATATATATATGTATATAACACTGCGACCAACAAAAACAGAATATACGTTCTTCTCATGTGGATATGGATCATTTTCCAGGATAGACCATATGTTGTGTCACAAAATAAGTTTTAATAGATTTAAAATATTGAAATAATAAAATGTACATTCTCTGACCACAATGAATGAAGCTAGGTATCAAGTAACGGAGGGAGAAATAGAGAATTCACAAATATTTCAAATTAAAAAACATACTCTTACTCAATCAAAGGTTTAAAGAGAAAATCACAAATGAAATTAGGAAATATCTTGAAGTGAATGATAATAAAAATTCAAATACCAAAACTGATGTGATGCAGCAAAAGGCAGTGCTGAGAGGGAAATTTATAGCTCTAAATGCTTACATTACAAAAAAAGGGAAAGATTTCAGATCAGAGACTCTGCTCAAAATGGAAGAACTAGAAGAAGTGCAAATAAGACCAAAGCAAATAGAAGGAAGAAAATAATAAATATTAAAGCTGAGATAAATGAAATAGAAAATAAAAAAAAACACAAAATAGAGAGAATCAAGAAAACCAAAAGTTGGTTCTTTGAAAGATCAATAAAATTGACAAACCTTTAGCTGGCAGACAAAGGAAAAAAAAGAGAAGATATAAAATCAGAAATGAAAAGCATGACATTACTACAGACTCTGCTAAAATAAAAAAGGACTATAAGAGGATACTTACTATAAACAGTTGTATGCCAAATAAATAATATAACCTCGAAGAAAAGGACAAATTCCTAGAAACACACAAACTACCCACCTTGACTCAAGAAGAAATAGAAGATCTCAACAAACCAAGTACTAGTAAAGAAGTTGAATCAGTAATCAAAAACCTCCCATAAATGAATAGCCCGGGACCAGATGGTGTCACAGGTAATTCTCCCAATCATTCCAAGAAGCCACAATTCTAATTCTGCTCAAACTCTTTCAAATACTGAAGAGGAGGGAATATTCCCAACTTATTCTATGAAGCCAACATCACCCTCATACCAAAACCAGATAAAGATATCACAAGAAAAGAAAACTACAGACCGATAGCTCTTATGAATATAGATGCAAAACTCCTCAACAAAATACTAGCAAATAGGGTGTACAGATGGTGGTTCAGTGGCAGAATGATCACCTTTCATGTGGGAGATCTGGGTTTGATTCCTGGACAATGCATACATCCCCCTCAAAAAAAATACTAGCAAATCAAATCCACCAGTATATCAAAAGAATTATACAACATGATCAAGTGGGATTTATCCCCAGTATGCAAGGTTGGTTCAACATTAAAAAAATCACTTACTCTAACACACTACATTAACAGAATGAAGGAGAAAATCTACATGATCATCTTGATGCAGAAAAGACATTTTACAAAATAGAGCACCTTATCTTGATAAAAACAATTAAAACACTAGGAATAGAAGGAAACTTCCACGATATGATAAAGGGCAAATATAAAAAGCTCATAGCTAATATCTTACTTAATGATGAAAGACTGAAAGCTTTCCCTCTAAGATCAGGAATGAGACAAGGATGCCACTGTGACCACTGTTACTCAACAGTGTATGGCAAATTCTTACTGGAGCAATTAGGGAAGAAAAAAGAAATAAAAGGCATTCAAATTGGAAAGGAAGAAATAAGATTTTCCCTACTACTAGATGATTATGACTCTATATACAGAAAATCCTGAAAAATCTGCAACAAAGCTCCCAGAGCTAATAAATTAATCCAGCAAAGTGGTGGGGTACAAGATCAACACCTAAAACAATCAGTAGTGTTTCATCACAAGCAATGAACAGTGTGAAGAAGAAACCAGAAAAAAAATTCATTCACATATAGCAACTAAAAAAATAAAATAAGTCTAACAAAGAATGTAATGGGCCTGTACAAAGAAAACTACAAAACATTGTTAAAATAAATTAAGGGAGACTTAAATAAATGGAAGAATGTCTCATATTCCTGGGTTGGAAGACTGACTATCATTAAGAGGTCATTACTACCTAAAGCAATTTATAAATTTAATGCAATCCCAATCAAAATTCCAACAACCTTCTTTGTAGAAATGGAAAAGCCAATCATCTAATTTATATGGAAGGGTAAGGGATACTATAGTAATTAGGGTCAGTTGTCAACTTGGCCAGGTGTTGGTGCCCTGTTGTTCTGTTGCTGTGGACTTAAATCAACAGCGAGTGAAATTCATTTATGGTTGATTACATCTGCAGTCCACTAAAAGGAGTGCCTTCCACAATGAGTGATATTCAATTTAATTAGATGGGGGCTTAAAAGAGAGAGGTCAGAAGAGAGCTCAGTAGCACAGCATAGCTCAGCTCAGAGCTCTGGCAAAAAAAACCCAGTCATTTTGAGATGCAGAAAGGAATCACCCGGGAAAAGCCATTTGAACCTAGAAGCCAGGAGAGAAGGCCAGCAGATGTTGTCATGTGCTTTCCACATGACAGACAATGCCAGCTACCTTTCTGCTGAAGAACTGTACATTTGTAACTAAATAAATCTCTTTATAAAAGTCAGTCCATTTCTGGTGTACTGGATTCTGGCAGCATTAGCAAACTAAAACACAGCCCAAATAGCTAAAGCAATCTTGAAAAAGAAGAATGAAGTTGAAAGACTCACACTTCCCAGACTTAAAACTTATTACAAAGCCAGAGTAATCAAAAGAGCATGGTACTGGCACAAGGACAGACATATAGACCAATGGAATAGAAATGAGAGTTCAGAAGTCAACCCTCACCTTTATGGCTAAGTGATTTTTGACAAGGAGTCAAACGCTATTCAATGGGGAAAGAATAGTTTCTTCAACATATGGTGCTGGGATAACTGGATCTCCATTTAAAAAGGAAGACCCCTATCTAACACTAGATACAAAAATCAACTCAAAATTGATCAAGAGCTTAATATAAGGGGTAGAACTATCAAATTCCTAGATGAAATCCTAGGGAAGCATCTTTGGAGCCTTTTGTTAGGCAATGGTTTCTTAGACTTTACACCCAAAACACAAGCAACAAAAGAAAAAAATAGATAAATCAACAAAATTAAAAAATTTGCACTTCAGAACACCTCATCATGAAAGCAAAACAACCTACCCAATGAAAGAAAGTATTTGAAAACAATGTATCTGATAAAGGTTTAATATCTAGAATATATAAAGAAATCCATCAACTTAACAACAAAAAGACAAACAACTCAATTAAAAAATGAGCAAAAGACTTGAAAAGGCATCTTTCTAAACAAAATATACAAATAGCCAGAAAGCACATGAAAAGATGCTCAAGATCATTAACCACCAGGGAAATGCAAGTCAAAACCACAATGAGACACCATTGCACAATCTGTAGAATGGCTGCTATTGAAAAAAAAAAGAGGGGAAAGTAACAAGTGTTGAGGAGGATGCAGAGAAAGAGGAATACTCATTCATGGCTGGAGGCATGTAAAATGGTGCAGCCACTGTTTCTCAGAAAGCTAAGGATGGAACTACCATATGAACTGGCAATTCCACCACTGCGTATAAACCCAAAAGAATGGAAAGCAGGGTCTAGAATAGGTATTTGCACACCTATTTTCATAGCAGCATTATTCACCATTGCCCCAAAATGAAAATAACCCATGTCTATCAACCGATGAATAGATAAATAAAATGCGGTACACATTTTATTCAGCTATAAAAAAGGAATGAGGTTCTGATACATGTACCAACAACATGCATGAATCCTGAAGACATGTTGGGTGAAATAAATCGGATAAATATGGACAATTACTATATAATCTCACTGATTTGAAACAATTAGAATAAGCAAATTCATAGAGTCAGAATTTAGAATATGGGTACAGAATTCCTATTTGGAATGATAGAAATATTTCAGTAATGGATTGTAGTGAAAGTAGCATGACATTGTGTATGCAACTATTAGTACTGAAATATATATCTGAATATGATTAAAAGGGGAAATACTAGATTGTATAAATGGTAACTGAATAAAAATTGCAAAAAAAAATATGGAACTACATTACAGAAGCAGTGAACCCTAAGTTAAACCATGGACTTGAGCTAATAATACAATTATAAAACTGTGCGATCATTGATTGTAACATATTCCATGTCAATACAAGGTGTTAGTGGATGGAATATGGAAATCCTGTATTTTAAGCATGATTGTTCTATAAACCCACAATTTCTCTAATAAAGTAAAAAAAAACAGTGCAAGAAAATAAAATAAACTGTGTCAACACATACACAGTCACACAACTGTATCAACCTCAATGTCCAATCCAGGGACTCTTACCATGTTTGCCTCTAATATCAAAACATTAGGCCATTCATCCAATACTCCTTCAGCAAATATTTATTAAGTACCTACGAATAATATTTGCCAAAAACTGAACACATTATGTCATACCTCTAAAACAAGGGGAGACCTATTCAATAATTTGGGAGTAAGGTATATTAAAATTTATATTGAGTGACATAATATGGGAGATAAAATGGGTAATTAAAAGGTCCCCGCCCTCTAGGAGCTAATTCAAATGAAGAAAATATGCAGATTATGATAAAGGACACCAGAGGTCTGAAAACAAATCCTGGGAGCTCAGAGAAAGAATCTGTCAATATCAATTAAAGATGCCTTTGTGGTGGAATTGACATCTGATGGCCTTGAAGGCAAGTGGTACTCCTATAAGTGGAGAGGAAGAAAAGGGAGCTCCAGGAAGAAGTACCCCATAGGAGCAAAGGCATGGAAACATGGACAGCTCAGGATCAAGTATAGAAACAGGGAAAGCAGTTCAGTACAGACAGAGAGAGTGAAAAGAGATGAGAGTGGTGGGTGGTACTGTCACCAGGATGAAGTCTGTCCCAGAGGGTTGCTCCTAAAAACTTTATCTAACTTCTGTCTTTGCTTGAGTAGTGCTTATTTTTTGAAAAATATACCTGCAAACACCTGCCAAGAAGCTAAGCTGCTAAAAACTCAAGCTCCTGCAGCCATCACCAGTTCACCCTGCGATGAACCACAAAGTCCCCAGCCAATGGTAAAGCAAGAACCCATCTCAATGCTAACCTCAAGTTCCTGCCCTGCCTTAACCAGAGACGTCCCCTTCCTGGAGGATGCACACTAAGCCCCCAATCCTGACCTTATTTTACCTTTGCTCATTATCATAGTAAATTATCCATCTCTGGGTGAGAGTTAGATGCCATTTTCTAAACATGAGTTGTATTTAGAATGATGTTTTAGAACAACCAGGGACTGCTCATGCTGAAAACCAATTCCTTGAAACCCTCCTTGAGGTCTTTTGAAATCTCCTTGCCTACTTACCTAACTGCCAACTGCCTTAAACTTTTATAAAAGAATCCCACTCTCCTCCCTTCAGGGAGAAGGTGTCTTTTGAATAGGAGTGCACTCTTCTCCATTCTTTGGTCAAATAATAAGGTGCTGTTTTGCTTTACTGATCCTGGTTTTGTTTTGGAGGATCTGGCTCATAGAGGGTCAGTAACAGTAGGGTGAGAGGGAAGGAGGATAGAGGTTATCTGTAACTATATTGTAAAGGGCAAGGAGTTTGTATGCAGGCCCCTGGAGGGGGGGTCATATCTTTTAGAAATAGAATTCTGAAAGCAAAGGGGAAGATAGCTGGGAAGAGCAAGGGAAGGGATAGATGTTTGTACAAGTGTTTGTATGGTATGGGTGGATTATATTTCCTTGTGTGATGCGGTATTTGAATAATTTCACTGATTAGCTATGGGTAATTAAGGTTTTTACGAGAATTAACTCCCTAAAGGGGTGATATAGAATTATTTCTGATGCATTTGATACATTATCTTTAAAAAAATGAAAATGGCTTCATTATTTTCTCATTATTATTAATGCGATTTTATTTCAAAGTAGGGGAAATAAATTGAATTAAAAAGATGGTAAAAATTAATCACAATCACACCACCAAAGAGAAACCTGGTCTGTATATGACTGTTTGAATTGGCTTTAATTCCACTGTCCAAAACTAGATGTTGAATGAGATTGATGGTGGATAGAGTAATTCAAACCACTGTGGCCAAGCTCAATTAAGCAGAGGTGAGCATAACAACTCTGGCCTTGCTTTGCTGAGTGAAACTTGCCAAGGAAAACATTTTTTGCTACATTATGATAATTACAATTTATTGATAAAAAATTACCAATAAAAACATTTGAATGTGACAAAAACATATTCACTGGAAGTCTGGTTCTTGACTGTACCAAAAGAGATGTCAAAAATCTTGTTTTAACATGGTCTTAGAGTGGGACACCTCAAGACACTGGCACAAATGAAGGGGATCTGGTGAGAATTTCCTAACGGAAACTCATAGAATACTCTTATTTTCCACTTGTCATTTAAAAAGTAAACTGATGTTATTTTCCAAAGATATACACATTAAATGAGCCTAAATGACCAAAACAGTAATTCAATTGGGTTTTTGTTCCCAATAATATTTAAACTAAATGCAGCTACATATAAAATTCACAAAGAAACAGAAAAAGATTGCTTGATGTTGCCATTACTATATTTCCAGTTGATTTAAAACAGTGACAAGTTAGATATTGTTCACTATTAAAACAGGGAAGTCATACTGTGAAACCTATCTGTAATTTACCACTCTGAAAGATGCCTTTCCTTCTTATTAGTGTTAGTAGAAGGTTTCTTTAAACACACTTCAAAAATCAATTTATATTATTCATAAGACATGATTTGAATAGACATCTAGACAAAGTATGGCTAGTATCTAAAGTAGGCATATTGCTTAAAGGAAATCAAGCTATAATGAAGCTCCAGTAGAAAGTTGAAGATTTATACTGGTAGAACTATGGCATGTTTGTCCTTATTGAAATCTTTAAAGCTGGAAATCATTCTATTCAATGTTACTTGGATGGCTATCTTCACTATCAAGAGTTTACTATCAAGAACTCCTAATAGGAGTAATTATGATCCTAATCATCTTGTCAGTCTGCAGAGCTGTTTGAGATGAAGTATTTTAGTAGCAGGAAAAAAGCCAGGGACATTTATGTCATGCCTCAAGTGATGGTGTAGTCAATTAAGAAAATGGAAGAATTCCATAAAAAAAATTCTTACTCATCTATGGAGTAGAATTTATCATCAGATTGTGCTAACCCAGGATCCTTTCACTTTCTATTTTATAGTGAGTAGTTCTGGAGGCACTTATCCCTATTAGAACACTATTCTGCTAATAATTAAGCAGAAAGCCTTTCCAAAATTGTCTGTGAAGAGCTTGATTCTCTCATCATTCATTTTTGACACTCCTGAACTCCCTCTTCTCCATCTCTCTGTTCACAGAGAGGCCAATGAGAGAAAAAAAATTAACTTAAATTTTGTGTAACCTAATGGAAAATTCAAATTCTAAAGCTAGAAACAAATGAAAATAATATATCAAAGCACAAAAGGCAGAATGTGTTTACTTTTGCATAGACTCTGTGACTGGTCACCGTTAATGGTAAAATCTAAGATGAACAGACAAGATTTAAATTTCAATCTTTCAAACAACAATAGGGCAAATGATTTTCCAAAGAATCATTCCAAAAAGCCAAAGGAGCTCTTTATAACCTACTACATGAAGGTTCCTCCTTGCTGGCATCTTGTACCTTCATCATTAGCTGCTTTAATACTCCTCTCTGCCAGTCACGTGGGCTAAAAGTAATTAACTACATTTCTTAAAGACAGAAGCATGATCTCTGGTTTTTGTGTAAGATCTAGCCCACAGTGGTATGCTGAACTATTTTTCATTAGCAAAGAAGGAATCCATACATGGATTTGTTAAGAAACTACCCACATAACAGTTATCATCCCAGCTATCTTGTTGAGCCTCATTCTGATCACAGAAACAGATGTTTAAAGAAACCAAAGAAGCAGGGTATAGCTAAACCAGGATATCTCAAGTCTAGGCTGGCTAATAGAATTTAAGACATCCCACCAAGTCTCAGAGTTAATAGTGATTTATCCCAAATAAGAGACAGTACAGCAGAAAAGGGTGGGGGTAGGAGTGGGGGAGGGGGAACTGCACCAAGGACATCCCACTGCCGTGTTAAGTTTAAGGAGAGTTGAGTTAATGCTACAAGGAGAGAATATGACCTACTGATCATGGTCTATTTCCGTAGAACTCTTTCCCCCTGACTTCCTAAATTTTTATTAATTGTTTTTACAATATCCACTATTGATCTAAAATGTGTACCAGACGAGAATGTAAATTAAATAAAGCTGATGCTGGTTGTTATTTATTTGAGTTCATATATATGTATTTTTTCTTGCATGGGCAGCCACCGGGAAACAAACCTGGGTCTCTGGCATGGCAGGCGAGAAATCTGCCTGCTGAGCCACCACGGCCCACCCTGAATTCATATTTTTTAAACAGGTCTTTTTTAATTGCCTGAGTATGTCCTGGACAATTATGGGTAACAAAGCCTCTTGTTTCTTGAAAAACAGTCATCATTTTTTCACTGTATGCAGTTTGCTGCTAATTATTTTTTTAAACAACTATTGGTAGAAACTCTGGTTAACACACGTGATGAGAACTGTGGGTGCACATGGACACTGGAATACATTAGAGCATTATAAGTGTGGATTTGGGCTGACCTTCAGGTTGGTATTGTGCTATTATTGTCACCGTCTGCCCAGCTCCTTTTAGCGCAGCAGCTGCCTGCTCATGGGATGCTCCACGGAGGTCAATTCCATTCACCTGAAAGACAGGAAGCCAGAAAATTTTGGTAAGGTATATCATTCTGATTGATGAAAAAGTGTTTCCAAAGCTGAGAGGCTGTTGAACTAAGTCAAGGTCAACATGCCTCAAATCTCCTCATGTCTTACCCAAGTGTTTGACTATTACTTAGCAAGCCTCACATTCCTGATAACTTTTAGTTAGCAGAGGCATGACATTTCCGCTGGTGGTGTTGTGTCATGGCTTGACCAGGTTGGAAACTTTTGTCTACCCATCTCTATAGGATTTTATAAGCCTCTGTGAGTTTCCTAGCTTCTGGTAGAGTGGAGCCTTCAAAATTAGAGGGAAAACAGGATAATAAAGAGAGACACTTGTAATGGACATAGACAAGTATGTGCTGACAGATTAATATATTCAGATGAGGTTCTGGAGAGACTGTATGGAATGGGACTGGCTGCCTGCCAAATCCCTCTCCTTGGCCAGTGGCCTGGTCCTGTCATCCTGAGCTTGGTTACACAGCCCTGAGCCCTGTTCCAAAATAAATTTGACTGCCCCATTCCTCATGCATAATTTCGTAATGAATTCTGACAAAATGAAATAAAGGATGCCTGGAGTTTATGTTGCTTTTGTTGTTTTGGGGCCTATGCCAGAAGAAAAACAGAACATCTGAAAAACAAGCCCAAAACTCTGCTTAAATTGAATTAAATGAGAAGCAAAAGCTAAAATCTTTCCTGAATCAATACAATCTAAGTCAACACAAAATAATAACTAGGTGCTCTCCAAACACAAGGCCTTGTGTCTGCCCAGGAGAAGGACAGTGGGTGGGGAGCCAAGGTGAACAAGACAACCCCCAAGAAGCTCTTCTATTTATGCTGAACATAAAGTCTAGTGTTTTAAGAAAATAAAAAGAAACAAGAAAGAAAAAAAGTCTAGTGTTTTAACTTATACACAGCTGGTTTTTACAGATGATGTCAGAATTTTGCTTCTTTTCATTTATAGGGCAGAGAGCTAAGGTCCAAGAAAGAAGAATAAGAACTGATTGGCTTGTCTATATGTAAAATGTGTAATCTTATCATTTTGCCTGTCTTCAACCCTCCTTGACAATGATGTGGGGTGTTGGGTGGGGGGTTTACTACTTTAATTGCCTCCCCATCAGGCATGGCACATCTTCAACTCCATATCCTAGGCCACTCGCAATAACTTTGTTAAAGTCTCATTATTTCACTTTTACAAATTTCCTTGCCTCTTCTCTGACTTTCTATTCTGGTAACTTCTCCTAAACACTGATGGCACAGTTAACAGTGGGAGGTCCACTAAGTAGCTTGGGTTGGCCTGGCTATGCCAAAAGCACCAGCTGAGTGATGGTCATATCACTTTCCTGAGGCTCAATTTTCTCCCTCCTCAGAAGGAAGGGGCTGTTAGGCTCTTTGAATTTAAAGCCCCCTTAAACTATAAAATCCCAGATCTTTGCCTTGGTAGATAAAAGTCATTTCAGAGTCTGTCTCGGCATTGATTAAATCAGAAGTATGACTCAGAGAGCTGGGAAAGACAGGAAAGGTAATTTGATCCAGGATCCTTCCCACAGGAAGTTGAATTGAAAACTCTATGGGCCAAATAATCTTTTATTACAGCTAAATTACTTTAATTTTAAAATATAACATATGATCATGGTAAATAAATTTTAATGTTTCTGAAAGATATAAAGGGAAAAGTAGAATGTATCTTTACTGTCTTCACTCTCAGAAGTAAGCACTGCTAGAAGTTTCTTGTGTATACTTTTTAGAAATCTACCATATGCACACACCAGCATACAACTTTCTCTATTTTGACTTCTATCTCTCCTTATATAAATATATTTAGAATGCCATATATATATATATATTCTTTTTATTTAAATGAATAGAGTCACACCAGACATACAATTCTACAACTTGGTTTTGTTTTGCTTTTCATTTAACAATATATTTTGAAAATCTTTCATGTTATTCTACTTGATTCTTTTTTAATGAGTGCCTAGTATTTCATGTCTCAGCAGTTTGCAACTAGATTCTTATTGATGGTTGCTACCAGACTTTCACAACAACAAAGTGCCATAAGTATATCCTTGTGCATATGTCTTTGTGTACTGATGAAAGCATTTCTGAAGTATAAGTTCCCTGGAAATGGACTTCTTAGGTCAAAGGGTATATGTGTTATCTGTGTCTTTCAATTTGCTATTGCACATTTTAAACATAATCACTTAAGAAAACAAGAACAGGCCATGTCTCATTGCCCAGATAAGGTGTATTGATGTAAAAACTAAATTCATGTAGGCACATAATGAAAAATACATGAAAACTAAAACAGAACAGAAAGACATAAAACAAAAGGCTCTCCTTCTTTCTATTATTCTCTCCCCAAATAGCCATGTTGATAACTTCTTGTATATGGTGCCAATTTCTTCTTTGTTGTGAATATACACAGGTTTAAAAATATATAAATACTTTTAAAATCTTATATAAATATGATCATACTTCATACATCATTTTATATCTTGACTTTTCCTACTTTCTAATATATTTTCAAGAGCTTTGCCATCCATATATTCACACACATTGATCTTATTCCTTCTAATAGCTGCAGAGTGTTCAATTGTATTCAATGTATACAATTTATTTTGTCAGTGCATGATTGATGCACACTTAGGTTGCTTCAGTATTTTGTTATTATAAACAATGCCATAGCGAATATGTTTGGGAAAACTTCTAACAGTAAGTTTTTGGGTAAAGGGAATGTTTTAAATTTTAATAGTCATTGACTATTAAATAGAATAGTCGAATAAGCGAATAGACAATTCGCCTCCAAAAATATAGCATTAATTTTTACTCTCATAAATAGCATATGATAGCCTACTTCCCCACACCCTTTTAAAAAATTGTACATACCTCCAAATTTGACTTTTGCCATTCTGAGAGAAAGAAAATTGTATTTTCAATTTTGCAGTTCTTCAATTATGAGTGAGGTTAATCATCTTTTTATGTGTTCACTGGCCATTATTTCTTTTTACATAAAATTTCTGTTCATTTATTATGCCTAGTGTTTGTTTGGATAGTTTGCAATTTTGAAAATTGATTTGTAAGATTTTTCTGCATATTAAGAATATTAGTGTTCCTTTTTAGCTAACTGTTGCAAATATTCTTCTTAGCTTGTTATTTGTCTTTTAACTTCTAAAAATCTTTTCTCTTATATGTTATTCCATACCATACATAAGCTTTAAATATTCTGTGTAGTCAAAGGTATACATTTTATTTTCGTTTTTTGTTTTTGAATTTTGTATCATTATCTTTCCCTCTCCAATATGTTTGACAAATTGTACATATTTCCCTCAGTACACTATGGTTTAATTCTTTTTTTTTTTTTTATTAATTAAAAAAAGAATTAACAAAACAATTAGAAATCATTCCAATCTACATGTACAATCAGTAATTCTTAATAACATCACATAGTTACATATTCATCATTTCTTAGTACATTTGCATCAATTTAGAAAAAGAAATAAAAAGACAACAGAATAAGAATTAAAACAATAATAGAAAGAAAAAAAAAACAAAAAAAACAAAAACAAAAAACCTATACCTCACATGCAGCTTCATTCAGTGTTTTAACATAATTGCATTACAATTGGGTAGTATTGTGCTGTCCATTTCTGAGTTTTTATATCCAGTCCCGTTGTACAGTCTGTATCCCTTCATCTCCAATTATCCCTTCTCTTTTTTTTTTTTTTTTAATTAACGGAAAAAAAGAAATTAACCCAACATTTAGAGATCATACCATTCTACACATGCAATCATTAATTCTTAACATCATCACATAGATGCATGATCATCATTTCTTAGTACATTTGCATTGGTTTAGAAGAACTAGCAACATAACCGAAAAAGATATAGAATGTTAATATAGAGAAAAAAATAAAAGTAATAATAGTAAAATCAAAACAAAACAAAACAAAACAAAACAAAAACCTATAGCTCAGATGCAGCTTCATTCAGTGTTTTAACATGATTACTTTACAATTAGGTATTATTGTGCTGTCCATTTTTGAGTTTTTGTATCTAGTCCTGTTGCACAGTCTGTATCCCTTCAGCTTCAATTACCCATTGTCTTACCCTGTTTCTAACTCCTGCTGAACTCTGTTACCAATGACATATTTCAAGTTTATTCTTGAATGTCCGTTCACATCAGTGGGACCATACAGTATTTGTCCTTTAGTTTTTGGCTGGATTCACTCAGCATAATATTCTCTAGGTCCATCCATGTTATTACATGGTTCATAAGTTTATCTTGTCTTAAAGCTGCATAATATTCCATCGTATGTATATACCACAGTTTGTTTAGCCACTCTTCTGTTGATGGAGATTTTGGCTGTTTCCATCTCTTTGCAATTGTAAATAATGCTGCTATAAACATTGGTGTGCAAATGTCCGTTTGTGTCTTTGCCCTTAAGTCCTTTGAGTAGATACCTAGCAATGGTATTGCTGGGTCGTATGGTAATTCTATATTCAGCTTTTTGAGGAACCGCCAAACTGCCTTCCACAGTGGTTGCACCCTTTGACATTCCCACCAACAGTGGATAAGTGTGCCTCTTTCTCCGCATCCTCTCCAGCACTTGTCATTTTCTGTTTTGTTGATAATGGCCATTCTGGTGGGTGTGAGATGATATCTCATTGTGGTTTTGATTTGCATTTCTCTAATGGCCAGGGACATTGAGCATCTCTTCATGTGCCTCTTGGCCATCCGTATTTCCTCTTCTGAGAGGTGTCTGTTCAAGTCTTTTTCCCATTTTGTAATTGGGTTGGCTGTCTTTTTGTTGTTGAGATGAACAATCTCTTTATAAATTCTGGATACTAGACCTTTATCTGATATATCATTTCCAAATATTGTCTCCCATTGTGAAGGCTGTCTTTCTACTTTCTTGGTGAAGTTCTTTGATGCACAAAAGTGTTTAATTTGGAGGAGTTCCCATTTATTTATTTCCTTCTTCAGTGCTCTTGCTTTAGGTTTAAGGTCCATAAAACCGCCTCCAGTTGTAAGATCCATAAGATATCTCCCAACATTTTCCTCTAACTGTTTTATGGTCTTAGACCTAATGTTTAGATCTTTGATCCATTTTGAGTTAACTTTTGTATAGGGTGTGAGAGATGGGTCTTCTTTCATTCTTTTGCATATGGATATCCAGTTCTCTAGGCACCATTTATTGAAGAGACTGTTCTGTCCCAGGTGAGTTGGCTTGACTGCCTTATCAAAGATCAAATGTCCATAGATGAGAGGGTCTATATCTGAGCACTCTATTCGATTCCATTGGTCGATATATCTATCTTTATGCCAATACCATGCTGTTTTGACCACTGTGGCTTCATAATATGCCTTAAAGTCAGGCAGCGCGAGACCTCCAGCTTCGTTTTTTTTCCTCAAGATGTTTTTAGCAATTCGGGGCACCCTGCCCTTCCAGATAAATTTGCTTATTGGTTTTTCTATTTCTGAAAAATAAGTTGTTGGGATTTTGATTGGTATTGCATTGAATCTGTAAATCAATTTAGGTAGGATTGACATCTTAACTATATTTAGTCTTCCAATCCATGAACACGGTATGCCCTTCCATCTATTTAGGTCTTCTGTGATTTCTTTTAGCAGTTTTTTGTAGTTTTCTTTATATAGGTTTTTTGTCTCTTTAGTTAAATTTATTCCTAGGTATTTTATTCTTTTAGTTGCAATTGTAAATGGGATTCGTTTCTTGATTTCCCCCTCAGCTTGTTCATTACTAGTGTATAGAAATGCTACAGATTTTTGAATGTTGATCTTGTAACCTGCTACTTTGCTGTACTCATTTATTAGCTCTAGTAGTTTTGTTGTGGATTTTTCCGGGTTTTCGACGTATAGTATCATATCGTCTGCAAACAGTGATAGTTTTACTTCTTCCTTTCCAATTTTGATGCCTTGTATTTCTTTTTCTTGTCTAATTGCTCTGGCTAGAACCTCCAACACAATGTTGAATAATAGTGGTGATAGTGGACATCCTTGTCTTGTTCCTGATCTTAGGGGGAAAGTTTTCAATTTTTCCCCATTGAGGATGATATTAGCTGTGGGTTTTTCATATATTCCCTCTATCATTTTAAGGAAGTTCCCTTGTATTCCTATCTTTTGAAGTGTTTTCAACAGGAAAGGATGTTGAATCTTGTCGAATGCCTTCTCTGCATCAATTGAGATGATCATGTGATTTTTCTGCTTTGATTTGTTGATATGGTGTATTACATTAATTGATTTTCTTATGTTGAACCATCCTTGCATACCTGGGATGAATCCTACTTGGTCATGATGTATAATTCTTTTAATGTGTTGTTGGATACGATTTGCTAGAATTTTATTGAGGATTTTTGCATCTGTATTCATCAGAGAGATTGGTCTGTAGTTTTCTTTTTTTGTAATATCTTTGCCTGGTTTTGGTATGAGGGTGATGTTGGCTTCATAGAATGAATTAGGTAGTTTTCCCTCCACTTCGATTTTTTTGAAGAGTTTGAAGAGAATTGGTACTAATTCTTTCTGGAACGTTTGGTAGAATTCACATGTGAAGCCATCTGGTCCTGGACTTTTCTTTTTAGGAAGCTTTTGAATGACTAATTCAATTTCTTTACTTGTGATTGGTTTGTTGAGGTCATCTATGTCTTCTTGAGTCAAAGTTGGTTGTTCATGTCTTTCCAGGAACCCGTCCATTTCCTCTAAATTGTTGTATTTATTAGCATAAAGTTGTTCATAGTATCCTGTTATTACCTCCTTTATTTCTGTGAGGTCAGTAGTTATGTCTCCTCTTCCATTTCTGATCTTATTTATTTGCATCCTCTCTCTTCTTCTTTTTGTCAATCTTGCTAAGGGCCCATCAATCTTATTGATTTTCTCATAGAACAAACTTCTGGCCTTATTGATTTTCTCTATTGTTTTCATGTTTTCAATTTCATTTATTTGTGCTCTAATCTTTGTTATTTCTTTCCTTTTGCTTGCTTTGGGGTTAGCTTGCTGTTCTTTCTCCAGTTCTTCCAAATGGATAGTTAATTCCTGAATTTTTGCCTTTTCTTCTTTTCTGATATAGGCATTTAGAGCAATAAATTTCCCTCTTAGCACTGCCTTTGCTGCATCCCATAAGTTTTGATATGTTGTGTTTTCATTTTCATTCGCCTCGAGGTATTTGCTAATTTCTCTTGCAATTTCTTCTTTGACCCAGTCGTTGTTTAGGAGTGTGTTGTTGAGCCTCCACGTATTTGTGAATTTTCTGGCACTCTGCCTATTATTGATTTCCAACATCATTCCTTTATGGTCCGAGAAAGTGTTGTGTAAGATTTCAATCTTTTTAAATTTGTTAAGACTTGCTTTGTGACCCAGCATATGGTCTATCTTTGCGAATGATCCATGAGCACTTGAGAAAAAGGTGTATCCTGCTGTTGTGGGATGTAATGTCCTATAAATGTCTATTAAGTCTAGTTCATTTATAGTAATATTCAGATTCTCTATTTCTTTGTTGATCCTCTGTCTAGATGTTCTGTCCCTTGATGAGAGTGGTGAGTTGAAGTCTCCAACTATTATGGTATATGAGTCTATTTCCCTTTTCAGTGTTTGCAGTATATTCCTCACGTATTTTGGGGCATTCTGATTCGGTGCGTAAATATTTATGATTGTTATGTCTTCTTGTTTAATTGTTCCTTTTATTAGTATATAGTGTCCTTCTTTGTCTCTTTTAACTGTTTTACATTTGAAGTCTAATTTGTTGGATATTAGTATAGCCACTCCTGCTCTTTTCTGGTTGTTATTTGCATGAAATATCTTTTTCCAACCTTTCACTTTCAACCTATGTTTATCTTTGGGTCTAAGATGTGTTTCCTGTAGACAGCATATAGAAGGATCCTGTTTTTTAATCCATTCTGCCAATCTATGTCTTTTGATTGGGGAATTCAGTCCATTGACATTTAGTGTTATTACTGTTTGGATAATATTTTCCTCTAACATTTTGCCTTTTGTATTATATATATCATATCTGATTTTCCTTCTTTCTACACTCTTCTCCATATCTCTCTCTTCTGTCTTTTTGTATCTGACTCTAGTGCTCCCTTTAGTATTTCTTGCAGAGCTGGTCTCTTGGTCACAAATTCTTTCAGTGACTTTTTGTCTGAGAATGTTTTAATTTCTCCCTCATTTTTGAAGGATAATTTTGCTGGATATAGGAGTCTTGGTTGGCAGTTTTTCTCTTTTAGTATTTTAAATATATCATCCCACTGTCTTCTAGCTTCCATGGTTTCTGCTGAGAAATCTACACAAAGTCTTATTGGGTTTCCCTTGTATGTAATGGATTGTTTTTCTCTTGCTGCTTTCAAGATCTTCTCTTTCTCTTTGACCTCTGACATTCTAACTAGTAAGTGTCTTGGAGAACGCCTATTTGGGTCTAATCTCTTTGGGGTGTGCTGCACTTCTTGGATCTGTAATTTTAGGTCTTTCATAAGAGTTGGGAAATTTTCAGTGATAATTTCTTCCATTAGTTTTTCTCCTCCTTTTCCCTTCTCTTCTCCTTCTGGGACACCCACAACACGTATATTTGTGCGGTTCATATTGTCCTTGAGTTCCCTGATACCCTGTTCAAATTTTTCCATTCTTTTCCCTATAGTTTCTGTTTCTTTTTGGAATTCAGATGTTCCATCCTCCAAATCACTAATTCTATCTTCTGTCTCTTTAAATCTATCATTGTAGCTATCCATTATTTTTTCTATGTTTGCTACTTTATCCTTCACTTCCATAAGTTCTGCGATTTGTTTTTTCAGTTTTTCTATTTCTTCTTTATGTTCAGCCCATGTCCTCTTCATGTCCTCCCTCAATTTATCGATTTCATTTTTGAAGAGGTTTTCCATTTCTGTTCGTATATTCAGCATTAGTTGTCTCAGCTCTTGTGTCTCATTTGAGCTATTGGTTTGTTCCTTTGACTGAGCCATATTCTCAATCTTTTGAGCGTGGACAGTTATCTTCTGCTGCTGGCGTCTGGGCATTTATTCAGATTTCTCTTGGTGTTGGACCCAGCAAGGTTGTAATATTTTTCTGTGAAATCTCTGGGTTCTGTTTTTCTTATCCTGCCCAGTAGGTGGCGCTCGTGGCACACGTTTGTCTGCGGGTCCCACCAGTAAAAGGTGCTGTGGGACCTTAAACTTTGGAAAACTCTCGCCGTCCTGGGGGTTCGCTAGCCGAAGCGGCTTGAGCCGGCCCGGGGTCCGAACGCAGGGAGGGTTGCTGGTCGCCGCAGCCAGGGAAAGAGCCCGTCCTAATTTCCTAGTCGGCCCTGGGCAACACGCGTGGCGGAAGGGCGCCAGCGGCAGCGGCCCACCCGAGAGAGTGCACGTTCCCCGGGAGTCACGGGGTCACCGTTCTCCGCGGCCTGGGGGTTTCCGATCCAATTCTCTCAGTTGGTCCGGGGGCTGCGCGTGGTGTGGGCGCCAGTCACCTTGGTTTCAGGGGACCACCTCTCCAATTCTCCCAGCCGGCCCGGGAAGGGGGAAGGGAGTAACTCCGGCCGCTTGCCACCCCGCCCGGTAAGGCCTGCGCGCCTCGGCGATCTCACCCGAGCTGCTTCTCTCAGCCAGCCAGCCGTTCCAGGATGGGGTACGCTGTCTTTTTTATCTCTGTTGTGGCTTTGGGCGCTTTCTGTATCGTTTCTACTCCCCTAGTAGGTGTCCTGGAGAAGAAACTAAGATCCGCGCGTCTTACTAAGCCGCCATCTTCCAGGAAGTCCTATGGTTTAATTCTTAATTCAATGGAATGTATTTTAGTGTTTGACATAAGAAACCAGTTTTTCTTTTTTTTTTTTTTACCAAGTGAGCAACAGTCCCTTGGACCTTTCCTTTATGTGTAAAATTTCTACATCTTAAAGCATTCTGATCATTCTCTGATTTTTTTCTCAGTTAATGTACTAAGGAAATGTGGAAAATAACAAAATATTTGGAGTCAGATAGAAATGGTTTCGAATTCTTAGTCTGTCTGTTATACCTACATAACTTGGGAAAGCCATTTATCCTCTTCAAATTTTAGATTTCTTACCCATGAAACTGGTATAATAATATCTACCTATCAGGGTTATTATATGAATTAAATGAGACTATACCCATAAAGCACCTAATAGTGCCTTCCATTGAAATTTCTTCTAAGGGCTGTGTTTAAAAGTGACAAAATAAAGTTAATGGAAACTAACCAATACAGAATATAATACAAGGGTTGCTTCATACTTTTTCAACAGGTTGGTGATAGAAAGTGTTCACTCAGCACTTATACATTAGAATTGATCCACATGGGGAAGGGACTTGCCCAAGGCCATGTAAGAAATATCATATAGTCAGCAGCAGCCTTGGGCTCCTTTTACACAGCCCAGCTTCCTTCCACTGTACAACCTGTGCCCTGCTATATGCATGTGATTGTTTTCAATGGGTCAGTAATAACCAAATCTTGTCATCTTAGGCCTAGTTCTGCATGATTCTCTGTATTTGGAGAGTTTCATTGCTGCTTTTACTCTTAACATCATCCTTGTCCCTTTACACTGAATCCAAATTATCTTCCTGGTACTTTCCATCCCTTTTGGTTCCTGCTTCTGCCCCCAGGGCACTCAGGAAACAATATAATTTCTTCTTCTATATGATCCTCTTTCTAACATTTGGAGACAATCTTCTCTTTTCCATGTTAGATCACCCCAATCCCTTCTGCATCTCTCTATAACATTCTTATCAAGTGACAATTTGCCTCTGTTTGCCTACCTCCAATATTAGGGAACTTTATTCTTCCCTAGGCTTGTCTATTCTATTCTTGGATGGATTTTAATGTATCTTGGTAGTATTAAATACCTCTGGGACCCAGCTGAATGATGTGGAGCCAAATGATCACTGTATGGCTAATATCATTCATTGCATGTCTAGTGTACTGCCTATAGCAAAACACAATGCTAATGTAAATTAAGCTTCATTAAAATACCCAGTAAGGAAGGAATGAACTAGAGTAACATGGCTGCTATCATGCTCTTTACTAGTCAGTGGAGGACAATGTTCAGGTGACACACAGTTACAGTACAACTTAGTAAATGCTGTGACAAGAGGAGGTCAGAATGCTATGGGAAGAGAGAGGTGGGACTGCTACTGAGGAATGAGGAGGTATGAGAAAATTTCCTGGAGAAAGTGGCATTAGAGATGAGATTTGCAACAGTTAGCAGGGTAAGGATAGGTGAGGGTGCCTGCAGAGGGCTGGGAGGGAGGGAGGGATGGGCAAAGGACATTCCAAACATAAGAAGAGGCATGTATGAAGGTCCAGAGGTGATAGAGGGCCTGGTACAGCTGAAGTAAAGAAAGCAGTCATGACTGAAGAGCAAAGAAGGAGGAAGGAGAGTGGAAAAGAGGTAAGAGATGAGGCCGTGAGGGTGGTGATGATGATGATGATGATGAAGAAGAAGATGATGATGATGATGCTAGCTAACATCTACACAGCATTTACTATGTGTCAAGCACTATTCTAAGCATTTCACATTTATCAATCCTCATAACCTTCACAATAGTGCTGTGAAGTAAAAACACAAACCATCCCCATTTTACAGAAGAGGAAACTGGGGCACAGATAAAGAAACTTGTCCAAGGCTACAAAGATAACATATGGCAAAGCCAGTTATTAAGCCCAGGCCGAATGCCTTAAGGGTCTGCATTTTTAAAATGCCAGAAGTGTTTATATCTTTAGAAAGTGGAATATGTAAGAAGCATATGCTTATTGCCAATCCCATAACTAGCCTCTCAGTTGGATTGATCTCTTTGCAAATGCTTCTCAAAAGGCAGCAACACCAATCTTTGTGACTATTTGGGTTTTCTAACCCAGCTAATGTCATCTGCCTCTTCTGAAAACAGTATCATCAAAGTGCCTGTTTCGTGACACTGGGTTAAGACCTTGGGAGGCTGGGATTCAAATCTTGTTTCCAACACTTAAAGCTTCTATAACCTGGGTAAGTTACTTAACCTCCTTCAGTTTTGCTTTCCTTATATGTATTTTGCAAGGGTTGCTGTTGGGATGATTATAAATAATCCCAATAAAGTACTTAAAATAATACTGGACCTAAACTAGGTATTCAATAATGGTGGCTATTTGTATTATAGCATAATCATTCTCTAAAAATTCAAAGCTTTAAAACAGCATTTATCAGCAATAATAAAATCAAAGAATAGATTTGGTGCAATAATCTTGGGATAAGAGTAGCTAAGAACTACAAATTTAGCTGAATTATTTATTGTAAAAAATACAAAGTATGACCCAGTGGGAAATAGCTAGAAAACTGGCACAAGACTTCAATTAAAATTAGTCTGGTACAGAACTCAGGGGACTGTTTCAAGCAAATTACTTCACAGTAGGAGGTCTAGGTGGAATATGGCAGGGGGCAGCAGAGAAGAAACTGGGAGAATCCAAAGGTATTTTGATTTTATTAAAAAGAATAG
Source organism: Tamandua tetradactyla (assembly GCF_023851605.1). NCBI lineage: Eukaryota > Metazoa > Chordata > Mammalia > Pilosa > Myrmecophagidae > Tamandua > Tamandua tetradactyla. The sequence continues at coordinate 60,742,268 of NC_135334.1, read as the reverse complement.
GAAATAAGACACTCTAAGTCACTGAACTGGGACAGAATAGCTTTTCAATAAATGGGCATGGGAGAACTCGGATATCAGTAGCCAAAAAGTGAAAAAAGGACTCCTACCTTATAGTCTATACAAAAATTAACCCAAAGTGGATCAAAGACCTTAATAGATGAGCCCCATAAAACTCCTAGAAGAAAATATGGGGAAACATTTTCCAGACCTAGTAATAGGAGGCAGCTTCTTAAACTTTACCCCCAAAGCACAAGCAATGAAGGAAAAAAAGATAAATTGGAATTCCTCAAACTTAGATGCTTCTATGCCTCAAAGGACTTTGTCAAAAAGGTGAAGAGTTAGGAGAAATACTCCTAAAAAGCAAGAGAAATATCAAAGGTGATGGTGGATTTATACAGAGAAGAGAGGATTTAACAAATGTATATAATTGCTGAATAATTATATTGATATTTCTTTTAGTCTCCAGTATCTTAGAGCAGCTAGGAGTAAGAACCTAAAATCATGGAATTCTAATCCATATCAAATGTTAAAATCTGTTCTGCAACTAATTGTTGCAATATGCTTTGAAATTTATTGCCTTTTTTGTATATATGTTATTTTTCACAAAAAAGAAAAAAACAATGGTATACAAAAATTAAACAATTTAATTTATTTAATTAAATTGCAAAATATTTAATGAATAAAAAATTCTAAATAAATGTTACATAAATTTTCACAAAATGGGGGGGAAAGCCAGAAACAAATATTGTACGGTCACTTTTAGAAAATACTTATAAGAAAATTGGGGTCTAGATGGTAAGTGCATCCAGCAGTCACATTGAGTCTGGGGTTGTTAAGTGTCAGTTCTAGATTCTGAGATGCTGTGCTATATGTGTATAACCTGGTATATTCCTGGAACTTGGAGTACCTGTGTGATACCTAAGACTCAGAGTTGAAATTCTGCACAGTTGAAATTCTGCAGCTCTGAAATTCAGAATTGCTACAGATAACAACTGTTAAATAAACCAAAAATAGATCAGGCTTCAATTAGAGATAAGAATGAAGCTGACTGAGTTGGAACTAATGTAAATTAGAATATAAGGAGGACATTTTCTGCATTTTTGAACTTCACATACTGTATGAGACCAAAGCAAGAGAGGTTTATTTTGTCCCAAACCTAAATTTTCTGTAGCACACAATCTAACTCAATCTGCTGGGTAGCTCATTTAAACAACCCAAACACATGGAGCCCAGAATAGGAACGAGGGCTTGTAATTCCATATAGTTTAATATAATACCTGGATACATCCCAGAGTATTTGGGACAGATAATTAAAATGTATTCGCAAAGACCCTTGAGGAACTGGAGAAAAAATATGGAACTATTAAACTTTCCCACCTGGGAGACCCCTGATACCCTCTCAAACATTAGGGACTCCCAAGTTAATAAGCCAAGCCCTTGATCTTGAGGCTTGCTCTTATGAAACTTATTTCTGTAGCAGAGAAGCCAAGCTTACCTATAATTATGCCAGAAAACCTCTTTTGTTGGTCAGATGTGTCCCCTCTCTCTCTTAAAACCCAATTCTACGAGAAAAATCATTACCCTCCCAGCTTTGCGAAGTATAACATCCAGAGGTGAAAGTCTCCCTGGCAAATGGGACATGACTCTCAGGGATGAGCCTGGCCCTGACACTGTGGGATCGACAATACCTTCCTGACCAAAAGAGGGAAAAGAAATGTAACAAAATAAGGTACCAGTGGCTAAGATAGTTCAGATAAAGCTAAGAGGTTATTCTGGAAGCTACTCTTATGCAAGCTTCAGCTAGACATTGCTAATTGCCACAGTTTGCTAAACCCCAACCAACAGCACTCCTGTTAACCATAAAGAACACCTAGCACTCCATCTGGAATTCTACAAAAGTTTCACATACTACATTTATTTTCCAGAAACCTACAGCCTTCAGATGGTTCCCAGGCTAGATGAATTCTGAAATCCAGAGGGGCCAGCCGCTTTATCAACTAATTACATCTCTGTATCCTATATTCTCGACACTCCTTTCCAACATGAAAATGTTAGAATGGGCATAGCCCAAATACTCCTAAACATTGGGAGAAAGATCAAAGGAAAAGGAGGAGTTATAACAGAGAAGATTAGATTTAACAAATGACTATGACTGCTGAATCACTATATGGATATTTCTTTTAATCTCCAGTGTCTTGGAGCAGCTAGAAGAAAAAAACTGAAATTGTGGAACTGCAACCCATACCGAACTTTGAAATCTGTTCTAAGACTACTTGTTAAAATGTACTTGGAAATTTCCTGCTTTTTTGTATATATTTCACAATAAAAAAATGTTAAAAAAAAATAGGGTAACATGAGCAGAAACACTAGCACGGTATTAAATAAATGAAGAAAGTTTACCATGCTTTCTCAAGAAGGAAAAAAATGTATTTGCATTTTCCTGAAATGATGCAATGCAGTGAGATGGAAACTTGGGTTGTCCCTCAGGCCAGCCAACAAGCTCCCCTGCGCTGGAGAGCCCTCTGGAAGACGAAGGGGCTCGGCCCTACCATCTCTAGGGTCCCTGGTTCTAAATTCAATGATTTCCATGACTTAAAAATAATGTTTCAAAAATGTTCTACAGTTAGTAACTGTTTTCCCATCTCACATTTCTCACCAAACAAGGTGAGATATAAACAAAGTGAAAAAAAAAAATACAAAAACAGTCACATATATTATGTGATCCTTATCACACACTTGTGAAGCAAGCAAGGATCTTCTGTAAGGGAACTGCATGAAATATAGAAAATGAGGTGACTCTCTCAAGGACAGACAGAAAGGGAGGAGCCAGGATAGAAGTTAGGTCTTCTGTTTCCTGGTCCATTGCACTTTACACCTCACACAGGTGAGTCAGATGCTGTCCTTTATCACTGTGAAGGACTCAGGCATGTAAAAACTACAGGCAATGTAGGACAGGATAAAATATTTGCTGTATATGGGTTTCAATAGGGAAGGAGAAGAGATCAATTCTAATTGAAGGGTTCTCAAATTGTTGGGGGGGTGAAAGTTGGTCTATGCCTTGAAAGATGGGTCCAGTTTTGCTAAGCAGGTGTGGTGTGTTTGTGTGTATGAGTGTGGGTGGGGGGCAGATATTGGGGAAGAGGGGGAAACTCAGAAGAGCATTCCAAACTGAGGCAGAATAAAAATATAGCCAGGTGGAAATTGAAGGACTATTTCAGAAACTATGGGCTGTGTGGTGAGGCAGGCATAGAACATGGAGAGAGAGAAAATGAAGATGGTGCCAGTAGAAATGGACTTTGAATGCTAGGTGTGCTGGTTTGAAAGGAAGCATGCCCCCTAAGAAAAGCCATGTTTTAATATAAATCCCATTTCATAAAGGTAGAATAATCTCTATTCAATGCTGTATGTTTGAAACTATAATGAGATCATCTCCCTAGGTGATGTGATTTAGTCAAGAATGGTTGTTAAACTGGATTAGGGGACGACATGTCTCTGCCCATTTGGGTGGGTCTTGATTGGTTTATTGGAGTCCTATAAAAGAGGAAATATTTTGGAGAATAGAGAGTCAGAGAGAGCAACACTACAAAGCGGAGAGTCCACCAGCCAGTGACCTTTGGAGATGAAGAAGGAAGACGCCTCCCGGGGAGCTTCATGAAATAGGAAGCCACGAGAGAAAGCTAGCAGATGATGCCGTGTTTGCCATGTGCCCTTCCAGCTGAGAGAGAAGCCCTGACTGTGTTCACCATGTGCCTTCTCACTTGAGAGAGAAACCCTGAACTTCATTGGCCTTCTTGAACCAAGGTATCTTTCCCTGGATGCCTTTGATTGGACATTTCTTTAGACTTGTTTTAATTGGGACATATTCTTGGCCTTAGAACTGTAAACTAGCAACTCATTAAATTCCCCTTTTTAAAAGCCATTCCATTTCTGGTATATTGCATTCCAGCAGCTAGCAAACTAGAACACTAGGTTAGGAAGTTTTATTAATGAGTGTCCATGGGGAGGTTTTTCAGAGGCTGTATTTTAGGGAGGATAATCCTGGTAAAAGTAGAAGTTAGGTTGAAGAAGAAAGACATCTAAATTAGGGTAACTAGATGGGAAACTATTGCAATATTGCAAATGGCAGATGATGAAGGCCTGAATTAAGAAAGACAGGAGGATGAAATTGAGGGTGGGAGATGGGGCATAGACTTGAGAGAAAACACAGAAGGAGGTTCTATATAGATATTCTCCCTAAATACTTCTGGGGGCCAAACCGAGTATAAATAATATTTATAGTGTTGAATGCATTGGAAACAGGAGATGAGGAAAACGTCAAAAATAAATGTCAGGTTGTATTAGCCAGGGTTCTCTAGGGAAACAGAACCAACAGGATATATATAAATATATGAATGAGATTTTTCTTTTTTTTTGTATGCTGTATGACAGGGGTCATATTTCATTCTTTTTCGATGTGAGTACCCCATTACTGCAGCACCATTCATTGAATTTTGTTTGTTTGGGTTTTTTTGTTTGTTTGTTTGGGAAGTGCATGGGCTGGGAATGAATGAGTTTTTTTTTAAATAGGAGTTGGCTCATGCAACTGTGGGGATGGGCAAGTCCAAATTTCACAGGCAGGCTGCAAGCTGGAGGTTCTGATGAAGGCTTTTGATGAATTCCCCAACAGAAGCCAGCTGGCTGAAGTAGAGATGGAAATTCTCCCTTCTGACCCCTGAAATCATCACTTTTCCTTTTAAGGTCTTCAGTTGATTGGAGGAGATTCCTCTCATTGTTGAAAGCAATCTCCTCAGCTGATTGTAGATGTAGTCAGCTATACATGCAATCAAATTACTGATTATTTAAATCCATGAAATATCCTCACTATAATAATCAGGAGTGTTTGCTTAATCAAGTAACTGGACACCATAACCGGGCCTAGATGACACACGAACTTAGCACAGGTCATTGGAAGAGAAATGATGTCATTAATCAAACTAGGAAATGTAGGATGGAAAGTGGGTTTGGAAGAGAGGATAATGACATTTTTTTGGTAACATGCTGATTTTGCTGTGTTAATTGGACATACACAGTTTAGCAGGCAGTTGGAAATTTCTCTCTGAAGCTCAGAGCAGTGGTCAATGTTATAAATATTTAAGTCTTGGTATTTTGGGGATCAGTATCCAGATCTAACCAGACCCAGACACAGAAGGGGCTTGATACACAAAATAGGGATAATAATACCTTTATATCCAGTGTGGATATAATGTTAAATGAGTTAATGCTTGTAAACTGTTTAGAACGGTGCCTGGCATACAGTAAGCACATATAATCATTAGCTACTACTGACCTCTTCCCTTGATGCATAAAGAGCAAAAGGATGAACTAGACTAGAATCAATTTAACTCAGTGAAACTCAGTTGATCAAGAAGAAGAGATAGGGTAAAAGGCACTGTCAGAGAAAGTATGAGGTTTACCAAGCACTGATCTATCTACGAATCAGGAGTCCTGAATTCCAGTCCTCTCCTCTTCTTAGCTTATTTGACCTTGAGAAGTCTCTTTATCTCTCTGAAAAGTGAGAGCCTCATGCTAAATCTCTGAGGTCCTTTCCAGTGCTTCACAAACATATTTTGTACCCAACACATATTTATTGGCAACTCGAGAAAAACAAATAGTACATTCAGCATTAAACTTTTCAAATACCCTTCAGCACATCTCAGAGTGAATGAATTATAAATTGTATTTGAAGTGGAAATTTCTAATTAAGTTCCCTTCTCCTCCTGGAGGCTGTTGCACTTGGTGGAGAATGATAACATTTCTGACAGTAGCCGCATGAGGCTCAAGATCAGAATTCTCCTGGAACAGAGGCAAAAATGAAAAACTGATATTGGATATTTACATATCTTAGCAGTTGAAACTTAACATCTCTCTCTCTTTTTTAAACTGGGCAAAGAACTTTATTAATCTTGGTTTGCAAGCTTTACTCCTAGGCTTCTTCAGCTTAATTAGCTGCAAAGAATAAATTGTGTATAAGCAAAAACTGAAAGGAGCTGTGGAGTCGAAGGGGCTTGAGCTTAAAAACATTACAGATCTAGATGTTACTAGATTCATAAACAAAATTAAAAAGCAGTCAAAATATAAAATAGCAGCTCCAAGAAGTTCTATCTTATTCAGAAGTTGACTCAATTCCATTTGCCTCATTCTTGGAAGCCTCACCAAAATTCTCCACAAGATCTGAACCTTCATTATCATCATCATCCTCTCCGGTAGTAAGAGGTGCTCTTCCATCCACAGATTGTTTGGGCAAAGTTTCAGCCAGTCTCTTAAAACTAGTCAGACTGCCTGGTTTAAGATGCTGGAAAGCCTTTCTGCCAGCTGCTTAATCTCAGCATAGCCTGCATGGTGGAAATGTTCGTGGCCAGAGATGCCTGAACTTTAAGGGTTGTTAAAGTGGTTCACTTATCCTTGGTTTGTCAATGTATTCTCTTCAGTACCAGGATAAGGTTACTTCTAATTTCTTTAAGGAGAACTGAAGTTGTCGTTTTTTTTTTCACCATCTGCCTTACCTCCTCAATGAACCACCTTTTTCTTTCTGTGAGCAGTTCCTTCCCCACCACCGTGCACTTGTACCTGCAGTTTGGTGAGTTTCTCCTGGTTCATGACAACTTCTTTCATCTTGTGGAAGCAGAAATGGGGCCACACTAGGAACTAGGGCTGGTGCTCAGGGGGTCTCACACAGACCAGCTGAGACCAGGTGCATACACGTGAGGATGCAAGATGCAGCTGGAGCAACATTAACAACCTTTTATATTTGGTATTTATTTTTAAACCACTAAAAATGTTTTGGCTTAAAAGGGCATTTGTAGAGAGCTGATCATTTTGGAGTCTTTAATTTAAAACAGTGAAATATAATTTGCCCATCCAAACCCAATTTGCTGGCAGTCAAAAACAGAGTAACTTTTAAGATTCATGCTTTTTTAATAACAAGCCAACTAACTGTATAGGAAAATGTAAGCAAAAATATTGAGAACCTTATACAACATTGCACAAAAAATATTCTGATACTATTGTCTCCAGTTTCAATCTTTCTTTTAAATCTAGTCTTATAAGTCCATCTGCTTACTTGACATCTCCAGTTGGACACCTAGAACTTTTCAAACTCATCCTGCCCAAAGTCGAACTCTTCATTTTCTCCCAAACCAGTTTCTGGAAAAATTTCCCATTTTCATCAAGTAGTGCTGCAGTCATCCACTACTCACATCACTCAACCAAGAGCCTAAGTGTCAACCTTAATTCTCTTTCCCTCTCACCTCAACACCTAATCCATGAGTTTGCCTGTTTACTCTAGATCCAAGTCATAATTCAATTCCATCTACTTTCTCCAACTCCACCCCTACATTCCTAGTCCAGGCCATCATCTCTCCCAGAGATTCAGCAATAGCCTCTTACTGCTCTCACCCTGCTTCCCTCTCCCCCTCCCCAATCCACTTTCAAATAAACAGCCAAAATGATCTTTTAAAATACATGTAACAGGGTGCATGGGTGGTTCAGTAGTAGAATACTTGCCTTCCCTGCGGGAGACCCGGGTTCGATTCCTGGACCAGGCACAACCCTTGCCCCCTCCCAAAAATATATATATATATCACATCATGCCTCTTCCCTGTTAATGTTTCTATTGGCTTCCTATTGTACTTTGAATAAAACCTATACTTCTTGCCTTTACTTCTGCCTATGTTTCTGAATCCATTTCATACCACTCACTGCATTGCTCTTTTCTAGCACAAGGGCCCTCAGTCTGCTTCACCGCAAACCAATTTCCCTTCAGTCCTGGGACATTTGTACCAGTTGCCCCCTTTGGAATGCTTTCCCCTAACTCTTCTTGTATTTGACCCCTTATTCTATAGAAGTCTCAGTTTAAAGATCAATTCCTCAGAGAGCTTAATATGTTCTCCCTTTCGAAATCAGTGACCTGTTTGCAGATATGCTATTTTTTAAAAAAACAGTTAGTTCTATGGTTTCTGAGTTTTTACACTTAAATATTACTAAATTTAATCTACCTTAAAATGCCCATCAATAGGGAATTTATTAAATAAATTATGAAATATCCATACAATAGAATTCTATGTAGCCCTTAAAACCAATGACATACCTGTCTAAAATTCTGATATTGAAAAATATTCAATATATTGTTAAATTAAAGCAAAACTAGTTGCAGAACTGTGCTTTTATATAATCCCCATTTCTGTAAAAAAAAAAAAACAAAAAACATGACCTTATGGAGAATACCTGACAGGTTACATAACCAACAGTTTACTGAGGCTTCAAAGAATTATGGTGTTGTGGCTGGGGTAGGAGAGAGATATTTTATACTGTTACAGTATCGGGATTATTTTTAAGTGAACATATATTACAATAACTGTAACCACATTAAAAGTTCCCGCCAGCTGACACACACACACAAAGTTCAAACTATTGGATTTGAGACTGGTATTAGTTTGACAATGAAAACAAACCAAAAGGGCTATCTAGGCAAATTAGAAATAGAGTAATGTTTATAGAAAAATGGCCTCCTTTAATAAACAAAATTTCAAGCAATTCATTAAATCGATTCAACAAGTATTTACCTAGTTCCTTCTTTGTGACAGTCATTGCGTTAAGCTTTGGGGATACAGATTCTGAGGAAAACCTTGGCTTACCTCTGTGACATAGGATTTAATAGTAGTTTTCAGCTGGGTATGGAAATTTGGGGGATGGGGAGGTACTCTTTGCCATTAAAATGACAAAGTCAGAAGTCAATATTGACATTAATTGGGTTAGTTAAATGGCCAGGCAAGTTAGATGTCCTGCAAACTGTGGCACGATTATACACAGTGAAAAACTGCCCTTCCAAAAATGCAATAGCACCTGGAATAAGAAAAAGTGGAGCAATATTGTTTCTCACATAAATATGCTAATTCCAAATGAGCATTATTCGTTTATTAAAACAACTCCAATTAGATCACTTCTTGGCACAATTTTATTAACTAACCATTGGTTAAAATGATATAAAGATTGGAAAGCAATAATATTATTTTTTCTATGTATTCTGTAACATTCACTAATTTGATTAGGCTTTTATCCTTTAATTAGTCTGAATTATTGAGACTTTAGTGTAAGTGAAATTGGCTTTTTTTTTTCTCTGCACTGTTCATAAGCATTAAGATCAATTTTAAAGGAAGGGAAAAACAAACAAAAAAAACTTGTCTCTAGAAATCTGTCAAATGGCCTCTTCCTAAAGTATCTGAAAGGCTTATGTGGGAATAAAATGCTAATAGAATAATCTTGTTCAAAATCAATCAATGCAAAACTAAAATCTTGGCTGCTGCATGCAGGACTCACCTGATGTTTGTTTCATCATAGCTCCTCAGAATAATGACATTCTTTTGTGTTTGGGTTTATGTATGTCTTGGCATCTGACTATTGCCTACAATTGTATCTTAGTATTTCTCTTACTTATTTTTCATCTAAAAATAAGGTCTTCATCTCACTGTCTAAAGGCTCTGAGAAAACAGGCTTTCTGAATTCAGGCAAATTTTGTCAAGAACTCTTAACTCCTTTCTTTTCATCTGGTTTTGTCAGTCAAAACCAAGAAGAAAGGATCAACAGACACAATACTGAAGATTGAGTTGCGTGTGTACCATTAGCATTGAGAAAGATTTATTGATCTATTTTCCCTTCAAAATATCTTTTACTTTTGCTCTCTTCCTTTCTAATTTATTTTCTACTATCCCAGCCATAAGCCTTAATTTGGACTATTGCAACAGAGCCCCCCACTCCACCACATGCCTGTTTATTTTGAAATTTTTCAAACTACAGAAAGGTTGAAAGAGTAGTATAAGATTCAACAATTACTAACATTTTGACACATTTATTTTCCCTCCTTCCCTCTCTCCTTCTCTCTCTTGCTAGCATCTGTTTATCTGTTTGTGGGAAGAAAGAAACACACACATGTTTTTTCCTGAACCATCTGAAATTATGTTGAAGATATTATGATACTTCCACCAATCAGCAAGCATCTCTTCAGTGTAAGGACATTTTCCTATATATCCACAGTATCATTACCACATCAAACAAACTAACAATAGTCATCCAATATATTGTACTTTTTCAACTTTTCTCAATTGTGCCCCAAATGTCTTTTATAGCCCCCCCCCCCCCCACCTTAAATCCAGGATTGAATCCAGGCTTACTCATAGCATTTGGTTGTTATTATGCCTTTGGTCATTATTAATCCAGAACAGTCCTTCTATCCCTTTTTTTTTTTCTTTAATCACATTGACTTTTTTTGATTGTTTAAAGAGTTCAGCCAGATGCTTACAGACTGTTCCACTTTCTGCATTTATCCAACTGTTCCTTCCTTATTAAAATCAGTGCAAACATTTTTAGCAAAATCTACCAGGTAATGTTGTATACTTTTCACTGAATCATATTAGTAGGCCCAAAAGTAAGATTGTCCCACCCTTGGTGCTGTTAAGTTTGGTTACTTATGGACTACTAGATCCCTGCATTCGTAGGCAATTTTTCTTTTTGTAAATAACAGGTCTGTGATTCTATAAGACCATGTGATAATTTTTTCCCCAAAAACCTTTCACCCCAATATAGTTTTTAGCATCTGTTATTCTTGACTAAAACAATTATTTATTAGGGGTTGGAAGTAGTGATTTTTTAATGCTCTTATTTCTTCTAGAATAATTAGCTAGTATTTTTCTGTGCAGAAGTTTCCCTTTTTTTTTTTCCTGAGCATCATTATAGGCTCATGTTTTCATGCATTTTTGTTTTTCAAGATGTTGTATAATCCATTACCATGTACTAGATTTCTAATTGAGTTCTGCCTCTAATCTCTGTCTCTCTCTCTCTCCCTCCATCTGTGTCTTCTTCTCACTTCTCCCAATCAAGTTGGTCATTTTGTATATCACTGCCTGTCTACTTTCCTCCAAATACTACTTTTCACATTCTACGCCTGTCTCAGATGTTCATATCCTTATTTGCTCCTCACTGCTTGTAGGCTTTGTGCAAATTCCTTACCCTCATATTTAATATTTTCTATAATTTGGCCTTTACTGCATCTCCTTCTAGTCCCTTAAAACCACAGACCACTGTGAGGTGAGGGAACTTCAGAGTCGATCTTGTCCAAACTTCCTATTTCATTGCTGCCTGCTTCCTATTTCCCAAGATTCACTAAAGTCTCGATCTTCCTTCAAACTCAGGTCAAGTTCTGCTTCCCCAGAGCTCTTGCAACCCTGATGGTCTGTGCCATGCACTTGACCCTCAGCCTCACAACTTGGTAGAATTACATGAATTCTTGTACTGTTTTCTTTTCTTTTTATTATAGTAGTAATGGAAACTCATTTAAAATAATTAAAACAATACGGAAGAACAGCAAGTGAAATTTAAATATCTTCTTCTCATCACCTTATCTTTTAGGATACCCCTGAGACTGCCTTTAATTCTACACATATATAAATATCCCTCATGGATATATAGGTGGAGAAATACATATAGATGCAAAAACTCACGTATTTACTTTCACATTCCTCTAAAGTAGTATAAATAACCAGCTCGATAAGGATTCGTGGGCCTATTCCAGTATCTAATACTGACAAGAAGAAAAAATAGGAGAGAAAGTGAGGAAAGGAGAACTAATGAAAGAGAGAGGAAGAATTCTGAAAAAGAAGCAACTGGCTTGCCCCGGCCGGCCAGGTTTCCTATGCTGGAGTGGCCAACTTGAACGTGGCCTTGTTTGAGAAGTCTTCACTGGAGCACACACCACACAAGCCCCAACTCTAAAAGCAATGACTTCATAAAAAAGGTTCTGGGCATCTAGAGAACCAATAAAATAAAAGCATCAAACAATTCAAAACTCTTCTAAAAAGATAAACTTCACTGAAACAAAAAAAGTGAGGAAGGATGAATATCCTCTGGAATTACCTCTTTATCTCTTCCTTTATTCCCTTAGACATATATCAGACCTTTGTCAAAGCAGCCAAGGCTGGCTCAGACATTTTTTTTTTTTTTACATGGGCAGGCACCAGGAATTGAACCCGGGTCCTCTTGGCATGGCAGACAAGCGTCCTTGCCTGCTGAGCCAACGTGGCCCACCCTCAGACTTCTACTTTAAGTCTCAAGTGAATATTGTGAGCATGAGAAAAGTTTCCATTTACACAATCAGGGAAGCATTTTCAGTCATTTAAATCTTTTCTAATTATTAACCAATTCCCTCCTTCCAGTCCTCCCAATTTAGCGCCATGAACGCTGTTCCCTACAGAAAACAACTCCCCAGTGAAATGAGAGTTTCCATGGCTAGTTGCTGGAGCTCTGGATCTGAACAAAGCAACAATCCCCCAATTAGAGAAAAACATCAAGAAATCAGGTTCCACTGTCATGGGTCAGTCTCTAACATAAAATAAACCGTAAATCTTTGAAGGGAGGGAAAAGGAGAACCAGGGGGAAATACGAGAGGGAACATAATGTGAATAAAGAGAGAAGAATTGGCTTGTCTCAAATGGACTCACATCAAAAATTTAAATTTGGAGGTAAGTTATTAATAAAAAGATAATACCCATAACCAAATATTGAGCAATTGGTTATGTGCTAGGCTTGTTATATTGCTGTTCCTTTCAGGAACTTAGCTAAGGTTATCTTTTTAAATAAGGAAACTGAGGACAGAGGTCAAAACCATCCAAACTAACAGAGCTCGGGTAAGAACACTGGTCTGTTATGCTCAGACTGTGTCCTTTCACCCCTCCAGGTACTCTGCCCTCTTCTTTGGCTGTACCTGCTGCCTCCAGCCTCATGTTTGCAGGTGATATCCCTACTTCTGACCAATGCTGATGCTAATATGTGCAGCTAAAATCCACTCCCTCACCCACTTCAACACCACATCACAAAAGGATGCCTTTTAAACATCCCAGCTCCTGCTAGGGCCTTTAACACTTTGGGCCTCTGCCTTTCTATGACCATCAACAGCCCCTTCCAGGCATGTCTCACAGTCCTGGCCTCTAGAGGCTGTTTCCCTCATCCTCAACCCATCAGAGCAGGGGCCAGTTCTCCTCAGCAGCTCTGCCACTTTTAGCTTTATAGAGAGCTTGACAGTCCCCTGGAACATCTTAATGAAGGTCCAATCCCTATAATATTCCCATGACCAGGTTCGGTGCCTCACCATACAGCTTGCTCCTTGAACTGTTTTTCTCTCTGTACTGGGACCTGTTCGGTGACAGGTAACTGCAGGCACCAACCAGATGCAGACTCTGGCACCTCTTGGGAGTCCAACGAGCATTAAGTCAGTAAGCAGATAGGCAACAGCTGACTGTAAACGGGAAGAAGCACTGTAAAGGGGAGGCTGCATGAACCAGGGGACCCAGAACTCTCAAACTCCAGCCTAACAGTTGCTAGTATCAGAAAAAAAAAAAATACACACGACTAGTCCTTGCTCTTCTTGGCACTGTGAATTCCATAGACCAGGCATGTAATTCAGATACTTAAAAATCTCCATCCTTTATTATTTCCCCTAGGCAATATGGTATTGCAAACAGCTTCTATTGCATCATTTTCTTTAGCCACCTGAAGAGTTACCAAATACAATGCCCCGCAAAGGTGGGGCTCTTTGATTTTCAGACGCCATATCTTGCTCACTGCCCTTTTCCAACCTTTCCCCACTTCTTCTTCTGGGTCTCACCTCCGTGATGTCTCCTGAGCTGTCTCTGCATTTGTGTCCACATTTCCTTTGCTTCCCCCTTACCTTTTTTCTCCTGAGCTGTCTCTGCATTTGTGTCTGCATTTCCTTTGCTTCCCCCTTACCTTTTTTCTCCTGAGCTGTCTCTATTCCCTCCTCTCTGCTGCTGATCTCTCTCTCCTTTCTTCTACCCTCTCCCTCTGACCGATCTGTCTTGACTTTCTTGCTGCATTTTCTTTTCCCTTCTCTGGTTGATTTCTCCTGCTCTGTTGGGAGTACAGCCTTAGACTAACTGTTTAACACCGAACACAGGGTTTCTGGAATTCCATTAGCCATTTGAAATCCAAAACTGCTTGCTGTGAGATCCTCATAATTAGGCTAATAAAAAAACAAAAATTTCCTCATTCCCTTATCAATATAATGAAAACACTGGGTTAACTGTCAAATACAGGCAAGGCAAAGGAACTTGCTCCTGAGTTAAAATAACAAAATTATCTGTGCTTGCATTATGAAATGCTATCTCAGGCTGTCTTGTTTATATTTAAAATCTGCTGACTCTAAGTCAAGGACAAATCCCTATATTAGGGATTTTCAACCTGGGGCTTCTGCAGAAACTTCCTAGGATTTATAGGGCCCTGAAGCTGCTATAAAACATTTTTTTAAACCCACTTACTCCTGTCTAATGTACAGCCCTGCTGCATATCAAAGAACTGATTTAATGTTCACTCACTCATCATTACATTGTCATTACAAGCTGCATGTCCAGTTGCCAAGTTTCTCTCCCCATGCCTCTTGTTTCTCACCTAGCACTAACCAGTCAATAATAGTCCTACTTTGGGCTTTTGGGTTATGTGCATAGTTAGAGGTTTACATCACTTCCATTGTAACCTTCATTTCTTATTCATCCTTTGCCAAACTTTCTTTCTCTGTAAATGCATAAACATATCACTATTTGTGCTGATTTGACTTTGGTATGGACTTCAGATAGAAAATATGAGGTTGAAAGAGCACTTAAGGGAAGTGTCACATTGGAGACATGTGAAATGACTGAAAACCATGACTATTATGTAAGATAATAGATAATTATGCATGCATAGCACCTATATGCAGAGAATGCACCATTTCTGAATAGTGTCTCTTCTTGAACTCAGGTATAAAGAACCTCTGGAAAGCCAGGATTAGGAGGCTAAGAAAATACTGTGTGTAAAAAGCATAAATCACTCACTTAGAAAACAGTATGCATCATTGTACAATATATTTTCCAGAAAAGTGTGTGCCAGAGTATCTGCTCTATGTAACAAAATTCACATTTTTTCCTCTTTTTTTGCTGGCTTGAGAGTGGCTGTGTAAATTTCCTTTCCAAAGCATTAACTCTGTTTTTCACTGGAGGATTAGTAAAGTAGCATGGTATTCCAAGCAAAATCCAATTTGTATTTGACCTTGACCTACCATCCAGAAATTCCTCGAAAATGTAGATCTCTGAATTGACCACTGTGCACACTAAAAAAAATTACTTTTAATATTTCCCTAAAGAAAGTAAATTTGCAGGAAATAATTGTTCTGCATATATACATACATACACGTGTCGTGTATCAAAATATAAATAATTTAGCATAGTTCACTATTTTAGTTTAGCCCTTTTATGCCTTAATAGATGACAACTTCCTGGGACCGGTATACCTTCAAGAATGCTCAGTGGATACAGCTCTGTCTTCTGTTGTCAGTTGGATACAGAATTTTGTGCTTCAATTCTTTAATTTATAAAAAAGCAAACAAGACAAAATCATACAATGGAATCTCTGAGGTCCCATTTAGAGTTATGATTATGTGATTCTATCATGTGGTTTAAGGTACTTGATTTTGCAAAAAGCCATGCACCAATTCTGCCTCCCCACATTGTATATCTCATTTATTCATTCATCACTCATTTAATCATTTGTTCTAGAATCATTTGGGACTTACTATGTTTCAGGTACACTACCATGTCCCAAAGATGCCAAGATGATTTAGACACAGTCTGTTCCTGAGGTGTTCAGAGTCTATAAGAGGATTTCCTGCTTTTTAGGATTTCATTTCAAAGACTTGATCGCAAAAAAGAACTGTGCAAAGAACTCTTAGGCCTCAATACCAAGTGCTAATGATAATCAGTTTTTCATTTCTGAGTATGGGTTTATTACTGGTGTTTTAATCAATGTTGCAGTGTTATAGAAGGGAAAGACCTTGTCCAACAGGCGTAGATTTGGAATTCTGGCACCATCTCCTACCCGTTGTGTGATCCTGGGAAGCTGCCTGCTTTGAGACTCCGTTTTCACATCTATATAGTAATGATAAGAATATCTACTTCAAAAGGGTTGGAGGGTTACATTGAGGACTAAATAAGATGAAGTACATAAAAACCTACTCAATGAATTGTAGTTGCTGCTTTAATATGGAAAATTGATGTATTTAACATCCTTTTCAAATGAGTAAGCCAATAAAGGTTACTCTTCTGAACTGAACCATCTAAAGAGTCCCTACATATTCATGCATGGGTGTAACCTCTACCCAAGAGTTCTAGGACCAAAAGTCAAGTGAGGATTCTATGGACACTAGAGAAATATGAATCCCTCTGAGGTTGAACCATATGAAATCGCCAATCTTTGACTACTTTTGAACTGCAAAAATGGCAATTCCATGAACTTCAAGCTAGTACATCTGTTGATATCACTAAAAACAAATTTCTATTTTATACTTTTTAATGTGAATAGCATGTAAAATATTTAAAAAGAGAGCCTAGGGTATATTTATTTCCTCATAGAAAAATGTGTTTAACATGTAAAATTCAACATTTGCTTCTTAGACTAAGGATAAAATTGTCAAAGAAATCTGCCTGGTTCTTTTGTTCAGGGTAGCTTTAAAAGGCTTAAATTTCAGTTTGATGTTATGAAAATCTCAGCGACTAGCAGTAGGGGAAGGGACATTCAAATCCATATTTATTGTTGGCTATTAAAGAAAAGAACAAATCTTTGACTATTTCAAGAGAAGAACAGTAAGATCATCAAGTAATGAGCTGAAACTTTTTCTGAGTATGATATATAACTGGGCAAGTGATTAGGGGAAATTAGTATAACATTAGAGGGAGCCTGATTTTTTTTGGTTTGCTACATATGTGGGGGAGAAAGAGGAGTGGGAATGTATAGGAGAAGTTTGAGAGGATATGTGGGAGAAAGGATGTTTAAAATGTTCAAAGGAAACTAAAACCAAGAGAGAGAAAATATATACTGGGTGATAGGTTTCCCGAACCAGCGAGCCACACAAGCTCTTCTGGTATTGTCATCAGCACAGCTTTCTTACTGACTTTCGAACTTCCATTTGTGATGTCTGCTAAACTGGAATCCTCTCCTCTGATTGTCGCATGTCATACTGCCATGTGAAGCTTGGCTTCAAATCGTATTTCTAGGAAATTCACCCCAGATGAGAACATGACACTTTCTAGAAATACCTGACTTCCTCTAACCTCAACATTAAAGAAATGGAAAAGAAAAATGCTTCTATTTCTACAACCCCCCTCCCCAAGTGTTTTATAAACAGTTTCTATTTGTGTTCAGCAGTAATGTGTAGGCTAAGAAATATATCTGTTCTTCTGACAAGGTCTGAGGACTATCCATTTCACAAACATTTATTGAATGCCTACAATATCCCATGGCTGGGGAAAATAGAAATAAGATGAGTTTGTCATCAAGGCAATCACAGCCTTATGTAGTCAGTTCTGAATTGTAGAAATGAGTAATGTTTATGAATAACTCCACTGTGCATTTGAAATTCTTTCCTCGTAGGCATTATTGAGAGTCTGCTAATTCTAACATTTGAGATTCATTAATTTGGTCTTAAACTTGATATAGTATTAAAACACCAGAATGAATAGTTAGGATAATATTTTGAATTTTCCTAGACAATCAACCTCAGTATAAACTGTTTCAACTGATTATTTTCAAGGAGTATATTTTCATTGAGGGAGGACAGCTAGAGCCTGAGTAACATCATTAGACCCCTAGGGTACCATGGATTTGCTGAGGAGCTAGAGTTCAAGAACCAAATGTGGTAAATGTACCAGAGGTCTGCTTTCACCTGGCAGGAGCTCTGCAATGTCAGTGGGTCAAGGAGATGGGGCAACCACCAAAAGGCCAGTCTCTACTGGTTTTAGAGTTGAGGCTGACTCACAGAGCTGTGAACACGAGGACTGCCAGTGACACGACAGAGAAGACAGGACTATCGCCTCCGTGTCAAGCACCATGCTGGATGCTTTGTACACTATGGCACATTTAGGCCCTGCGCAATCCTTTGAGGCAGGAGTGATTAGCCCCATTTTACAGATGAGAAGACTCAGTGCAGAGACGCTAAGAAACTTTCTGCAGGTCTCACATCTAGTTGCCAGTGAAACAGGGTTTAAATTCCTCTCCAATTCCAAAGCTACACTTTCCCCTTTTTAAACCTTTGGGAAATAAAGGTGTCCAGTCAATCTTAAAGGCTAAATGCTATTCCAAGAGAATTCATTTTGCCTTAATTGTTTTGTTTTGTTTACATTGGCAGGCACTGGGAATCAAACCCAGGTTTCCAGCATAGCAGGCGAGAACTCTGCCACTGAGTCACTGTTGCCCCCAAGAGAATTAATTTTGAATGAATGAGGAGCAGCCTTATGTCACATCAGATGAAAATAATACAAAGGTAGGAACAAAGTCTTTCCCTAGTGTTTTCAAGAGTAGAAACAAAGACTCTCGATAGGTTCCTTCGACATATAATTAAAAAATTCTATCCTTTGCAGAAATGTCTTCTCCTAAGTCCCCTAAAACCCTGCAGATGGCGAGCTGCCCCCTGCCTGAATGACTACGATGGTGTGAGCTGGGACCTGACCACTTTCACTGCTCTACCCACAGTGCTCAGCACCCAGACTGGCCACAGTCGATTCTCAATAATAAGAAAATGGGGCCGGGTGGGCCACGGTGGCTCAGCAGGCAAGAATGCTTGCCTGCCATGCCAGAGGACTCGGGTTCGATTCCCGGTGCCTGTCCATGTTAAAAAAAAAGAAAATGGGGCCTTGGTGAGGCCCTGTGACTTCCTCAAGATCACAGAGATGTTAAATATTAGAAACAGGATTTGAAGCCACACCTGCTCAATTCACAAAACTCTTGCTTTTAACTAGTGCCTCTTTTAGGTTTGATAGCATTTTCTGGGGCAACACAAACAAGTCTATTTTCATTGCTACAGGAAAGCCTTTCAAATGCTTCAGCAGTAACAATCACACCAATAAAACAACAGCCATCGTTTATCAAATCCTTCCACCCACCAGATGTTACACTTCACACTTTACATGCACAATCTCGATTTTTCCTTATAACAGCCGTATTAAATAGACATTGCAATCATTTGACAGATGAGGAAACTGAGGCACAGAAAGCGAAGTAAATTGTCCAAAAAAATTATAAATGGCAGAAGTAGGATTCAGACCCATATGCTTAAACATCATTGCTTCAGACTCTTAAGCTATTTCCCTGTATCTCCTTTTTGTAATACCCCAATTTCTCTTCAACCGTCTAAGATACCGTTTCTAGGATCCTTAATCCCTAGCCTGTCCCTTCTCAATTTCTCTACAGAATTCTAGCCACAAAATGGAACACTTAATCCTAGGTGGGGTCTAACCAGGGTGGAGTCCAGAAGCACGCCTCCTTCCCACGAGCCAGGGCTGTGTTTCTGCAAACGCCTTTGAGCTGAACATTTTGGTAACATCATTCGATGATATTTTGTGATCACCTAAAACCACAATATCTTCCAAGGAGCTTCTACTATATGTCTCCATTCGAAACTGGTATCATTAATTTTGGGACCTGTAATCTCCTAGACTGTCTATGGCAAAGCAGGGAATTTTTTATGCCTGGGTAAGTGGATAATTAGTATTTATAAAGTTTGTGCCAGTAGTTTGATTTCTTCTGACTACTTACTAGTTTATCCTCTCTATAACTCAGTTTTGTTTTTCTTTTCCTTTGGAAAAGGGAAAAGAATGTGTTCCCTGCCTGTGTTGTGGGAGGCTGATATGAGATGATGCATGAATTGTAAGGTGATGCTATTATCACAGTTATTATCCGTGCCAATGATCTAGGCTTTAAAACCACACTAGAAAGGTAATTATAACTACTAAACCCATAATCACAGAAACTACAGCCTACAGGTCCTGTAACCATCCCAAACATAAGATCTATCCAGATTTTAACCAGAAGAAAGCATTTTACAATGCTGTTTTCTTCGTTTAAAAGATGTCCAAAGTTTGCTTTTGTTGCCCCCTAGTGGCTCTTATTCAGAAGACATACTACATTTTTTACATTTTTATTTTTGAGATATTAGGCCATCTTATATATTCTTCACATCCTCTTTGGTCACACATACGCCTGTCAGTTGCTAATATTTACAGAGTCAACATATAAGGACTGTTCCTAACAATGTGCCCTATACAAAATACATGCACAGCACACTTACTGAATGAATGAATGCACAATCATTTCAAAAATATTATAGCTCATCTTAGATAATGGTTAAATGAAAGGAAATGCAGCAACCCAACTCTCAGCACAAGTGCCCTTAATTTGTTTCCCAAGGAAAACAAAGTACAAGAAATACCAATACATACTTCATGTTTGACTAATACTGTAGACCAAAGTTAAGTGAGTCCATCTCTAATGATATCATGTATGCATCCTTTGATGGTGGAAAGAATTACTTTACACAACTTTTCTGTTGTATTAGGCAAGGAACTTTGCAGATGTTCAATAAATACTTGTTCATTGATTGATCTGGTTAGGATTGCCAGATACAGTCATGGATAACACAAATCTCTTTCAGGACAATATACCACTTAAAAAAAATCAGACTGGATATTTAATTGTCTAGAACTTTTTCTTTTATGAATTCATTAATTATTTATTTTACTTTAAAGCTTTAACACATAAAAGTAATTAACTTTTAGTTTTAAAAATAGTTGGTCAAACTGATGGGGGGACAGAGAGAGAGACAGAGAGAGAAAGGGATAAGGAGAGAGAGAGAGGCAGGAAAGGAGAGACAGAGAGAGGGAGACACAGAGACACACACACAGAGAGAGAAAGAGAGGCTGAGAGAGAGAGAAAGGGATAAAGAGAGAGAGAGGTAACACAGAGAGACTGAGAGAGAGAGGCAGAGAGGGAGAGAGTAATGGAGAGAGAAAAATAGAGAGACAGAGACAAAGAGAGAAAGAGAGAGAGGCAGAAAGGGGGAGAGACAGAGAGAGGTCGAGAGAGAGACAGGGATAAAGAGAGAGAGAGATAAAGAGAGAGGCAGAGAGGGAGAGCAATAGGAGAGAGAAAGAGATAGACAGACAAAGAGAGAAAGGCAGAAAGGGGGAGAGATAGAGAGAGGGAGAGAGGGAGAGAGACAGGGATAGGGAGAGAGACAGGGATAAAGAGAGAAAGGGACAGAGAGAGAGACAGAGTGATGGAGAGAGAGATAGAGAGAGACAGAGAGAGGTAACACAGAGACTGACAGAGAGAGACAGACAGAGAGGCAGAGGCACAGAGAGAGTGCAATGGGGAAAGAGACAGAGACAGAGAGAAAGACAGAGTGAGCAATATAGAGAGACAGAGACAGAAAGAAAGAGACAGACACAGAGAGACAGAGAGGAAGACAGAGAGAGAGAGAGAGAGAGAGAGAGAGAGAGAGAAGAGAGGAGAGAATTGTCTAGAACTTTTATTCCCCAATTTAATTTCTGTCCAAACTTTGGAAAATCTTAGCATGCACATATCTCTCTTTCATCTGTCTATCCATCAGAGAATATTAAAAGAGGCAATAAAAATTAATCTTGGTGGTCGTCACAATGACTGTGCATAACTGTCCAAGAATTATTTTATTAGGTCTTAAGTCAGAGTCTGCTGACTTATAACAATAATGTAACTTTATTCATTCATTTATATATATATTTATATGTATATGAGCTGTATTATGTGTAAGGTATTGTCCAGGCCTACAATAAAGTGAGGAAAACAGGGTATTGAACATAACATTATAAATGAACATGGTGAGTCTTGCAATAGTGAGAATCCTGCATATACAAATGTATATAAGAGGGGCCCCTTCCCTGGAGGTTTTCCTGTGTCTGTGGGGTGGGGGGAGAGGGGGAGGTGAGAGAGGGTCTTAAGGGAAAATAACAAGTAAAAGCAGAGACAGTTTTTCTGGAGAAGGGGATGGGGGTGAGAGAGTGTTTTAAGGAGAGGACACAATGTGAAGTGGGGTTAGATCATGGAAAGAGGTAAAGTTTGAGAAATGAAGCTGGGCAAGTTTAGACTACTCATTTATTTCTTCTAGACTACAGGTACCTTAAGGATGATATGTCTCATAGCTTAGTCTCACTGCATTCCAGGGGAAAGGCAATTTGGGCACCGAACACCCTTCTTATCAAGTTTGTTATAACAGCGATGGATGGATAAATGAATAAATAAATGAACAGAATAGAATATCTTATTCCTTAACAGAAAGCTTAAAAGAGATGTTAGTAAGATATGAAAAACATATTATCTTAATAACTTGCATTAGAATTTTCCTCAGGGAGGAAATTGTTTAAGTTTAGAAAATACAATGATGAACCACCTGAGGTGAAAGGAGAGTCGCTTCCAAGCAACCACAAAAGATAGTTGTACTGTATTCCATAAGACATGACCATGAATATGAAAGTAGTAAGAGCTTAGAGAAGAGAAGGCAGAAAAGAGGGAAAGAGAGAAATCTAGGTAGCAGGAAAGTGGTCAAAGGGCTTTAAAACTCAGGGATATCTGATACTGAATGTTAAGATTTTTTACTTATCTGATGTAAACTCACTGCCATCTTTTCCAGCCTTAAAGTACTGTCTGCTATACAGAAAGGAGATGCTGGTAGATAGTACGCTATTTTCACATTAGGTACACGTAGAGTGTGCTTTTCTGTGATGTTCTAGATTCATGGGACAAACGGGCTTATGCCCACGTATGTCTGATGATGACGATGCTGTCTATCAACAAAGGCAATCAAGGAAATACGTGTATAGTCTCTACCCTCCTGATTCTATCATATATCTGAGAATAGACGAATAAAAACAAATGAAAAATAGACACAGTTTAGTGCAGTTTATGTTGCACACAAAAAATGAGAGCTATAGGCAGTAAATATTTTCATAGTTTGCCTTCCATCATTTCCATCGTGGTCCATCAGGAAAGTTTCCCTTCAAGGTAGATTCTGAGCATAGAAGAGCAGCAAGCAATTAAACTATATGGAAGATTAACTAACTCCCTTCTCTCCTTCAAGGAAGAGCAACATTTTGAGCTTTCTCAAGCAATCTTGGCTCTTAGAGCTCCCGGCTGATTCCTAGTGCTTTCTCATCTTTAAAAATGGGACTCTCATACTTTAAGAAAGAAAGAAAGAAAGAAAAAAGCAGTGAAGCCACAAAAATTCCATTTTTAGATTTTAATTCACTTTTTACCCAATCGATGATATTTTCAAAATTTAGCATTATGACAGCAACCTGTTTGAATGCTGTGATCAAATACAGTACAAAAGTCTAAGAAATAGGCCAGATGCCTGTGGTATATATAGTTCAATGCAAAATATTTTACTGCCATCTTGTGGAGTCTCAGGAAATGACTCCAGTGGCTGTGTTCTATTACTGCATCTTGGAATACTAGGTTCAGATGTCACAATTTATGAAAATAATTGGAAAAAAGTATAAGAAAAGAGCAGCTAACTGACTAGGCTTCCAGTTAATCCTCATCAGCATGGATGCACTACTTAACCTCTTTGAGGCTTGGTTTCTCCATGAAAACAGTGTCCCCTGACCACCTCAAGGCTGCTCTAAAAATAAAAATGTAAAATTGCCCTGAAAGTCAGAAAGTATTATTCAGATACAATGGACTCTTATCCTTATTAGCATTCAACGCTACTAGATTGACAGTCATCTAAGTATTTTTGTTTGTAACAATTATGGTTACAAACATATGGTTCAGACTGAAGAGTCCAAACCTTTGTACCTGTCTTCACAGTGATTTGTGTTTTTTTAGGGCTCTTGGGACAAACGAGGAGATATTTTTAATGTAAAGAATTCCTAAAGATTGTATCTCCTGGGCCTGGGTACTGAGTAAGGAGGTATTTTCTTCTTCTTCTTCTTTTTTTTTTTTAACTAGTTTGTTCTTGCGCAGATAAGTCCTGAAATTCCAAAAGCACAGTTAATATATAGTTCAACAAGCACTTGCAATGAAAAATGCTACTCTTGGCATACCAATATTCACCAACCCACATTTCAGTCATTATCTCGTAAGCTTTTGGCCTTGGTTTTCTGTCTCTCAAACAACACTTAGACTGGAAAACTGAGGCAATATGTTGGATCACAGATGGCACAGACAACTTTAAAAAAAAATCATCTGAGCATTTCAGGAAAAAACTACAACAAACCTTTAAAGGCATTCTCTTCCTCTCAAGGGAGGCTTCTTTAAATTCTTTCATCTGCTAATTTATCCATCACTTTCTAACCCCTCTGTGTGGCCAGCACTGGGTTAGGCCTTGGGGATGCAATCAATAGTGACCAAGACACAATTCCCACCCCCAAGGAACTCTCAGTCTGCTACGGAAAATCTTCATGAAAGTAAACAAAGACCAAAAGAAGAGCACAGGTCATTACTGAAGAACTGTAGAGACCCAAAGTTTGGCAGAGATGGGGAGGGGATGTCACTTCATGTTGGAGAAGTCCCGTTTGGCCTTCCTGGCCCTTCAAAAGTTGGCTTCCTCCATGTTCAATAAATTTCTCCCTCCTCTGAACTACCGAAGCTCTTAACTATAGTAAGTAGTTCTCTCAGTGATTATCTTAGATGCCTTGCCAGTTAGTTTTCAGCAAATTAGTTTCTTTTTTCTAACTTTCTTATTGTATAGTATAACTTATATACAAAGCAAAGAAATAAAAAAAGCAGTAGTTTTCAAAGCACTCTTCAACATGTGCTTATAGGACAGATCCCAGAGTTTGTCATGGGCACCATACCATACTCTCATATTTTTTCTTCTAGCTGCTTCAGATTATAGGAGGCTAGAAGGCTTAACTGTTTTTTTATTACCACAATTGGCTTTTTTTCTTTCTTTTTTGTGAACAAAAACATATATACAAAAAAGCAATAGATTTCAAAGCACAGCACCACAATTAGTTGGAAAACATATTTCAGAGTTTGACATGGGTTACATTTCCATAATTTTAGGTTTTTACTTCTAGCTGCTCAAGATACTGGAGACTAACAGAGATATCAATTTAATGATTCAGCATTCATATTCATTTATTAAATCCGATCTTCACTGTACAATTCCACCATCACCTTTGATCTTTCCATCCCTCTCTTTAGGGTGTTTGGGCTATGGCCACTCTAAATTTTCCATATTGGAAGGGTCTGTTACAAATATGGGTTAGTGAGATGGAGCTATCTGATTTCTAGAGAGGCTGGGCCTTCTAGGTTTCAGGACTTATCTGGATTAGGGATCCATAGCTTTCTGGAAAGTGCCTCTAGTGCATGGAATCCTTGCGGAGTCTTATATATTGCCCCAGGAGTTCTTTAGGATTGGCTGGAATGAGCAAACTAGTTTTTATATTCACTACTCTCTGTACAGAGTGCTCTGAGTAATTTATATGCCATTTATAAATGAAAATTGGATTATGACTTGAAACATCATCTGCATTCCTTCCTCCCTGCTATATGTTTCACTAATTTAATTAAAGGTGCTTACTAAGCATCTATTATATGTCAGGGATTTTGGTTTTGTAAATTCTCAGCTCCTGATTATTTTAATCTGCGTTCAGTTTTTACACATTGTAATTTCAGAGAATGAACCTTCCACAAAGACAATGTGATGCAGAATTTTCTACAAGTGAGTAATCTTATTAGTTGGAGGTGTTGTAGCATCTGCTCCCTTCTCCTACCCAAGGGTTTTTTTCATTTCTCTGGCACTCTATCCAAATTCCTTATTACCTCTCTAATATGGTCCCATAAAAGGATTTTTCCTCATCACCCCATGCAGCTTTCCCATTAGATTGGAGGTCCTGGAGCAAGGATTCTGCTATTTAACCCCTTATCCCTAGAATGCCACGTGCCATGATCAAAATATGGGGCTCAGATGGGTCCTATTCCTATTGTACAGTTTGCCACTCCACTCCTTGCCATCACTCCTCATGAGTCAGGTGGGTCCCCCTGACCTACATGCTAGCTAGGAAATTCACATCTTGTGTCCCATGACTTCTGCTGCTATCGTGGGTACTATAATTGCTATATGGGCAGGAAGTAGGAAGCAGAGCAAGAGCTGAAGCTACCCTTGCGATGTGGGATGGTAGAGAGAGAATTCATGCAGGGGGCAGATTACAGCTGCTGAGGTGCTCAGTGGCTTTCCTTTCACGTGCGTGTCAGTCATTGAGTCAGATCATTGCATTTGGCGAAGGCAGTGGTAGTGGTGGCGGTGTTGACAGTGGTGGTGATGATGAGGATGCTGCAATAATGACATTTTGTATTAAGGATATTATTAGTATTGATTTTAAATTATAAAAAAATAGTATGAAAAGAGTAAAACAAACAAAAAGGTTGTCTCTTCCGATCACATCTTCCACGCGTTATAATATCTTCATGTCTTGTCTCTCTTCTAGGCTATTACTCTATGAAAGTGAGATCAATGTCTGATTGACTTCTTTATACTCTATAGCACACAGCACAGTACTTGACAGTAATTCTTTCATTATTGAGCACATGTTAAGTGTCAGGCATTGTTTTTAGGCTCTGGGAACACAGCAATAAATAAAACATATGAATAGGATATATTCAATAAATTGAATTCTAAAAAGTACAAGTTGCAGTCATATATATGAAGTGTTTCCCACTTCTTGCATTATATATATATATACATATAACTTGATAAATAAAATATATGTATATATATATATATATATATATATA
This sequence comes from Tamandua tetradactyla, assembly GCF_023851605.1. NCBI lineage: Eukaryota > Metazoa > Chordata > Mammalia > Pilosa > Myrmecophagidae > Tamandua > Tamandua tetradactyla. Next base: position 60,715,586 of record NC_135334.1, on the reverse strand, counting down.
TACACACACACACACACATAACTTGATAAATAAAATACAGAGTTTCTCGTCTCACCTGGAACATTTCCAACAGCATGTAAACATGTTATATACATACATATATATATATTATATATATATATACACACACACACAACTTGATAAATAAAATAGAGTTTCTCCTCTCACCTGGAACATTTCCAACAGCATGTAAACATTGTTATAAAAATCAAACAAAACTAAAAAATCTCTGTCTTCTAGGTATCATTTATTCCTTTCTCCTCCATAGAAACATTCAGAAGAGATATCTGAACTCACTGTCATCAATCCTTCTCCTTTCATTCTTTCATAAACCCATCTTTCCATAGAAACTGCTCTTTCAAGCTAACCAGTAAGCTCTATATTGTAAAATCCAATAGTTAATATTTAATTCCCAACTTACTTATCAACAGCATTTGAAGCAGGTGATCACACCCTTCTTCTGGAAATACTTTCTCCTCTTAGCCCCCAGGATACTATACTCACTTATTTCCTCCTACAGCCTGTCCCTACTTAGTCCTGTAGGCAGATCCTCTCTTCTCTCTGAGCTTTTAGCCTTGGAGAACCCCAGGGCACAGTTTGTCTCTTCAGCTCTGATGCCTGCTCCACTCACAAGAACATCTCTACCTGATTTTTTTTTTTGGTAAAAACCTTGGAATCTTCTTCATTTCTTTTTTGCCCATATAGCCTACATCCAGTCTTTTAGGAAATCTGTTCGCTTTACCCTCTGCACATACCCAGAATATAAGCACTTCTCACTTCCTCCATCGCTACAACTGTTGTCCAAGTCTCCATTTTCTTGTAAGCAGATTATTCCTATAGATTCCTAGTTTGTTTCCTGCTTCCATTCTTGTCCCTTGAGATTCAACACAACAGTCAGAGCAATCCTCTTAAAATGTAAGTGAAATCGTGTCATGTCACTCCTCTGCTCTAACCTCTCTATGGCTCCTCCTTTCTCTCAGAGTAAAAGCAAAGTTCTTAACAATAGCCTACAAGGCTGTATATTGCATGATCTACATACCACCTCCCCGACCTCATCTTCAACTATTCTCCTCTCTCTTGCTCCAGCCCCACCACACAGAGCTTTACACTGACTATTCCTGTCTGGCACTTCCCCAGGTATCTGCATGGCTTGCTCTCTCTTCCTTCAATTCTTTTTGATGTGTCATCTTCTCAATGAGCTCTACCTGATGAAACTTTTTAAGCTTTCATCTTCTCTCCCAGCACTCCAAATTCTCCATACAGTATTGTATTAGTTTTCCATAGCATTTATCATCTTTTAGTAGATTATATAATTTACTTATCTGTTACTTTTGTTTATTTTTTGTTTTGCCCACTAGAATATAAGTGCCATGAAGGCACAGATTTTTGTCTGTTTTGTTTGCTCTCATATTACTAGCACTTTAATATTGCCTGACAAATAGAGGCTGCTCAATGAACTATTGTAACATGAAAGAATGATGCATGATCATAAGTAGTAGTTATTAGGCATTACGCCAGTGATGTAGGTATAATATTTTATTTAATCTTCAATACAAAACTGACTGGTAGATGCTATTGTTTCCATTTTACAGATAAGAAAACTGGGGTCCCAATAGATTAGGTAGCTAGGTCAATCTCACAAAGCTAGGAAATAGTGGACCGAGATTTTAAACCAAAATTGACTGATTCCTTCTCCCTCTATACCATGTTGCCCTAGTTATCATAGTTATCATAAGCCCAGCAAAGGCTCTGTATATCAGCAAATATGTGCCTAACTCTCTCTTTTTTATAATTAGTGTGATCTTAATGGTATACCTTTCCCCCATCTACAGCTTGTCCCTTCCAAACCATCATTGTATCTGTATCATGTATAATTGGCCATACCACAAAACAGTGAGAAAGAAAGTGGCTCTTCATGCTGTTCTGTATCCACTCTTGCAAACACATCCTAGAAGAGCTCACATCCAGCCTCTATGCCTTTGCCGATGCTGTTCCTCCCAGCTCTAAAGCTTTCCTTCCTTAATTATAGATGGAAAACTTTCTTAAACAGATGCCATATTTTAGGCACTTGATGGACACTGAAGGACATAATTCATGTTATAAAGAAGATCCTGGGCTTTGTTTGAAAGAGACAAATATAAGAACAGATCAGTTGCCTTCTATATTTTAGGGACTGAATTAGAAGAACCATCCCAGTACAGTTGGGCACCAAGAAACCTAGCTATGCCTCTTAGTGGCAGAAGTGAGAAAGGGAATGCTGTGCTGAGAAGTGTCTGCTCAGGAAATTCTGACCTTTCTTGAAGACCTAACTCCAGACCCATCTGCTGCAGTCTGCTTTGAGTTTCCTCTTGGTAGAACTGATTCTGCATTTCTTTGAGATGGATTACACATTTGAGCAGCACATGACTGCTCTCTAAAGCTGTGAGGTGAAGATGCAAATGTATGTGCATGTGTGTTCATGCACATGTGAGCGTGCCCTGTACAATGCTAACCCTGAGGTGCTATTAGGTGAATTTTAATTGGGAGAAAGACAAATAGAATTTTCTCCCTTCTACATTGAGTGCCTTTCAACACACGAAGCCTGATGAGGAGAACGTGTTTAGGTAGGGAGACCCTGGTGTGGGCAAAGCAATGGAAATTCTCAACGTAGTCAAGGACAGCTGGCTTGTACCTGGAAATAGCCTATAGCTCTCTTTACATGACCAACTCCCATTTGTCTTCAAAATATAACCCAGTGCCACTACCGCTGGGAACTTTCTTGGAGTCCACATTACCTAAGCTCCAAGAGACTATTTCAGTTTAAGTCCTCTGAGGTCAAACCTGGGAGAAATGCCATTAAATTTAGTGTGAGATGGGAGCAAAGGGCTTTTACTGCACATTTCTTGTGTAGCAGACATGTCACATAATCTGATTACTACGATTCTACAGATTAAAATTCTGAGTCTCAGAAAGCCTAAATAACCTGATTGAGACCACATGATTAGTGAAAGGTGAAGCTGTGACTGGAACCTAAGTCTGCCTGACTTCAAAGTCAGTTTTTTTTTTTTCACTTTTCATACCAACTTTACATAATTTATAAAATCTGATCATTTCACTCCCTTACCTCAAACTTTTCCACAAGTTTTTGCTGCCCTTGCATCCAAATTGCCTCTTTGAAAATCTTATAAGGTGCATGAGACCCTACCTTATTGGCTAATCTCAACAATTCCCACATTCCCTCTCACTTTCTACACCCTGGCAGCCCAGGAGCCTCTGGTCCATCCGATGTGGTGTGTTCTCCTTGGTTTCTTAACCACTGGACATGTTGACCACCTGCCTCACCCCTTGCCCTACACTCTCGACTGGCTATACTTTATGCATCTTTTAAGCATGAAATAAGATATCACTTCTTCACATACATCTGTCTGATCCCTTAGGCTAACTCAGATCTCCCTAATATATATTCTCCAGCATCTTAGGACACTTCCTTTTAGCACATCAAAACTGGAACTTGTAAACTCCATGAGGTTAAGTAAGGATAGTACCTACTGTATTCATTATTATATCTCTAGCACGTGGAATAGTGTCTTGATGACCACATTTTCTATGTTCTCTATATTTTTTCTATATATTTTGTACATATATTCCCTCTAATATTTTCTATATATTTTTAGGTCTCAACAAAAGTAAAAATAATAGAACTGGAGACCATGCCCCATTCTAATATGCTCCTTCTCCCTTAAAGACCAACCTGTAGATTCATCTCAAAAGAACTGATGATTCATTTGTTAGAAAGTGTCTGTGGCTATTGAATATAGTTACACAGACTTTTCAGACAAGTTACATTGGTTTGTAAATCCTACCTCAGAAAGACATTTTAAATTAATTTGGAATCAGAAGTGCTGAAAACAGAAAATCGTAACCATTATAAATGAAACCCTCATTTTCCACAGCCTTTTGGAAGAATTGAGACCTAGTCCTTGCCTGGTTCTCCTGCTGAAATGCTTGAATGATCAGTGTTAAGGTAAAGCACGGCCCTCTGAGTCAAATGCAGGCCTAGACCCCTCAGACTGGGTGCTACTCCCCAGAGTTTAAGAAACAATATGATGTTCAAGATCCTAGATCTAAAAAAATCCTCATATAGAACTCAGGGAACCAAATAATCTCTAATGGCACTTATGATTTGGCTACCAGTGTCTGAATATTCTTCCTACTTTGGGGCAACCTAAGGCAGAAGGAAAGCAGTACTTTACCCCACACCCCCATTTACAGCATGTAATCACATTTCTTTTCTTCAGTCCTTGGCAGCTAGAGTATGAGCAGATAAAACAGATGTTCCTGCTGGGAATTCAGAATGCCTGCACTAAGGTATAAGATGAAGGCAGAGATAGAGATTACTTCTCAGCACCTTCAGCACTGCAGCAATTTGTACCCAGCAATGACAACCTCAGGAGCAGCATCCTTAATAAACTGTCCTTTAGCAAATTTCTTCCCCGATCTCTGAGTCTGGTTCCCCAGTCTTCCTGATGATCCTATGAGCTGAGAAGTAAGTGCTCTCCAAATAAACTCCTTTTCCATTTAAGTCACTCAGAGCTGACACCTGCTGTCTAGAAATATACCATGACAGGTAAATTCACTGTTCAAGCTCCCATCAGATAAATTTCTGGGGTGATTAGGGCTAGAGGTAAGGAAGCTGACTGTGGTAGAGGGAGGCTTATGTCTAGAATCTAACTGGCCCTGAATTAGGAAATCACTGAACTCTACATCTTTCTTTTGTGTAAAATGGCAAAAGTGAGTATTTTTCCTATATACATCCCGAAGGCATGCTTTGAGGATCACATGAGATAATGTCCACATTTAAGAACTTTGTTTCATATAAGTGTTCATGCAAATGTAAGGGATTATTAGTATTTAGCAAGCAAAATAGGCTCTTTAGAGGCTGTGGTAGTTAGATTCAGTTGTCAGCTTGACCAGGTGAAGGTGCCTAGTTCTGTTGCTGTGGGCATGAGCCAATGGTACATGAACCTCATCTGTTGCTGATTACATCTGCAGTTGGCTAGGAGGTGTGCCTGCTGCAATGAATGATGTTTGACTTAATTAGCTGGTGCTTAAATGAGAAAGCACAACCACAACGTAGCACAGCCCACGCAGCTCAGTATACCTCATCTCGGCACTCGCAGCTCAGCCCAGGCCTTTGGAGGTGCAGAAAGAAATCACCCCGGGAAAGTTTTTGGAACCCAGAGGCCTAGAGAGAAGGCCAGTAGAGATCATCCTGTGCCTTCCCATGTAAGAAAGAACCTCAGTTGAAAGTTAGCTGCCTTTCCTCTGAAGAACTAATGAAATGAATCCCCTTTTATTAAAAGCCAATCCTGTCTCTGGTGTGTTGCATTCTGGCAGCTAGCAAACTAGAACAGAGACAAAAACAAACTGGGACTAAAAATCAGTCCACTTACAGTTAAGGATCCCTCCTCATGCTATCCTTCCAACCTCAGATCTCTCTACAAGGTGTCCACTTTATCAAGGGCCAGGCTTTACTAGCCCATTTTCAATCTCCATTTTACACGGAGAAGGAGATGGATCAAGTATTAAACCATCCTTTGCAGCTTGTTTAGGAACTCCTAAGTATATATACATTTTTTCTGTGGAAATAGGATATCTATACCATGAACAGACTTGTAAACAAACATTATATATTTAGCGTTTAGTCTGTAATGGAATTTCTATTTAGCATTTTTGTAATCTATGGAAATTCCTATTAGTCAATTAGGAAATGACCTGTTTAAATAGGAAAATATGTTCCTTTGGTCAGAAAGCTAAAAGATTTAAAATATTCTGAATCTGAAGGGCAGAAGGGGGTCCTTTGGGATAGAGAGCTAGATGAATACAGCTGAGAAGGGCCCTAAGATTCCAAGTTGCTTTAGAGACGTTGGCATGAGTCATTCATTCATTCATTCATTCATTCAATGAGCTCATTAGTCAGGTTCTATGTTAATCAAAAGGGATATACAGAGTGGATAAGACATATTCTAGGGAAACATGAGAGGATTTAGATGTTGCTTGTAAGTCAGTTCAATTTTAGGGTCGGTATGTGGTTTTCCATGGGTGTTCAAATAACTCCCTATAAATGCTCTTTTATTTCAAGTACTTATGTTTTCTCATTAACTAGACTAAGTGGGGACATATCCTGGACATCAGCAAACCATTTTTAGAAAGTATATGCTTTCAAACCATAAGCAATAATGGTTAAAATACCATTGTCTCTGCTGATTATCTGTGTGATCTTGGGAAAATTAATTAATTTCTATGAGTTTCCAACCCAACAAGGTTGTTGTGAGGATTTAATGAAATCAAAGTACAGTACCCAGCACAATGCTTGCTGCTAAGCAGATACACAATGAATGTTAGACATTTTATCCTGATTTTCCATTCCTTCTACTTCCTTAGGACCTCTTTGTTGGGAAGATCCTTCCAGAATTCTCCCTTCATTTCCAGGCTGGATTAAGGATACACTGTCCTTTATGCCATGTGGTCCCTGCAATTTACCATTGGTATTTTCCATATTATATCACATTAGAAATGTCTATTTATGCGTCTGTCTCTCCTCTCGAGGCGATGTGGTCCCTGAGGATAGCAGTGTCTTTTTCATGTTATATTCCCATTGCCTAGAAGTTTCTGGCACATAGTGAGTGGTTTCTAGCAAATATCTTCTGAAAAGTTTTGTATGAGTAGATTAATCTATTGTATATAAAGATTATCCCTTATCTAATGCTCCATGTGTCTTCTCCTGAATTTTCACCTTTGTTTGAAAAGGATCTGTCTAGACTGAGGAGGATACTTCCTTGGTCTTTGGTATATGAGTTGCTTTTTCACCCACCTGAACTCCTGAGCTCTGCAAACAAAATTTTAAGGTGAAAGTTTTATTTTTCAGGCAGGCCACAGTGACTCAGCAGGCAGAGTTCTTGTCTGTCAGGCCAGAGACCCAGGTTCAATTCCTGGTGCCTGCCCTTGGGGAAAAAAAAAGTACTTTTCTCAAATAAAATACCTACATGATCAAAAAGTCTTCCTGTAGATTGGTATAAGGTGGCATTTCTAAAAGTTTGTTTCATTAGATATTAATTCATATTCCAGAGGAAAAAAGGTTCTTTGGTTAAACAAGGTATGTGCTTTAATAGTATTTAATAGTATTTATTTATTAAAGGACTTCTCATATCCTTTATTTAATTATATGAATTTTTTACAATGGAACATTTCACAGATGTGGTTTTATACAGCACACTCTTGAAGAAATACTACTTTGAGAAAAGCTGAACTGAATTTCAGATCTCTGAAAAGGCTTAAAGCTGAGTCTGTGGGTAGTCTTCCTGTGATTCATCAGTTACAGGTTTGACTTTAAATGTGTGTTTCTCAATGTACTACTCAGGTACATACATACACATTGTGATATGTAATATGTTAACATTAGATAAGCAGAACTTAAGAAATGTAATTGGAAGGCAGCAATGTTAATTTTGTTTTCCTAATGTGATGATAAACGTAATTCGATTGATTCATTTAACATGTATTACACAGCTAGGTTTTATGTCAGACAACGGGGATGCCTCCTGAGTGAAACCGTGGGTCATCCATGAGTTCTCTGGTCCCTTTTAGGTAACAGAAGGTCCCATGTGCACTATAAATTCCTGTTTAGAGGAAGGTCAGCACATGTCCATATGTGGTGGTGGGAGGGAACTCAGCACGCTGGAGGGAGGCTTCTTCTCAGTCTCCCACTCATCAAATGTGACTACAACTTTAGTTACAATTGTGAAACACTTCCATGCAGTTTGCATGGAAATAACTACTGTCCTGAGCCCCTAATGGAATCACCACAACTTGGAAGCCCCTTATGTCACCACCAACCAGCCGTAGCGGTGCTATGCCCTGTCATTGTCAGGGCTGATTTCAGGGTTGTACCAAGTTGTCAAATACTTTAAAAACACCCCTGACTAGAAATAAGGAAAGGCCAGGGTGGCTGAATATAAGTGAGATGGGGAAACTTGCATGAAAGGCAGTGAGGCAGACAGGGGCCAGACTCTGAAAAACCTCGTAGGCCACATATGCTAGTTTGAAACTGTCATGTACCTGAGAAAATCTGTGTTCTTTTATTCCAATCTTGTGGGTACATATTATCGTGAGTGGGATCTTTTGATTAGGCTGTTTCCATGGACATGTGATCCACCCCATTGTGGGTGGGACCTTTTAATTGGATTATTTCCATGGAGATGTGACTCCACCCATTCAAGGTAGGTATTAATTAGTTTACTGGAATCCTAGTCTTTAAGAGGAGAACATTTTAGAGAAAGCTCAGATGCAGATATTTTGAAATGCTTAGAGAATTCACAAAGAAAACCACTGAATCAGAAGCTGAAAATAACACAACTCAGTAGTGAAGGACTAGGCAATGCCAGCCATGTACCTTCACAGCTGACAGAGAAACCCCAGAGGTGATCAGCTTTTCTTGGGCTGCCTTAATTTGGACATATTTATGGCCTAAGAACTGTAAACTTATAACTTAATAAGTCCCCTTTGTAAAAGCCAATCCATTTCTGGTATATTGCATTTTGGCAGCTTTAGCAAACAGAAACACAATGTTAAGAATTTGGACTTTGTTTTAAGAACATCAGAGAGCCATTGAAAAGTTCCCAGGAAAGGGGAGAAATGACATAATTGGACATGCTTTTTAAAAAGCTTAGTCTTTCCAAAGTCTGGAAGTTTGTAGTAATAGGGGAGGTTTGTACACACACTGGCCAATAGATATAAAGGAATTCTAGAACACAGTCAGCCCATGATGAATACTTGCCCTCTTTGGGTGGGCCAGAGTCAGCCTGGATATTGGCACTCTGATACAGCTGAGGAATACTTTCACATAAAGATAGAAGTACTAGTGTTTCCTTTTAGATTTTCTGAGGCAAATTCTGAGCACTGGTTGTTTTATTTATGGTGGTATCTCAATCAGTGGAGCTGTGGGTTCTGAGTTGAGCAGAAAGACAAATTCATTAAGGTGGGAGAAATTTGAGGGGGCTGCCACAATTTATAGGAGATAAAACTGAGGTCCAAAGACAGAGATTGGAGGGCCTGTGGTTCTAGAGAGAGTGGGGTTCAGCAGAGAGAATTAATGTTTGAACAAGCACACTGGTTTGGAAAGGCAGCCAAAGTGTGCTTTCTGAACCAGAAACCTGAATCTATATAGCTAAGGTTAGGGCAAAAAATCTTTACCTCTTCAAAAAATTCAACAATTCCACATGGTTAGATTTTATTTCAAGGTTGTAAAACAGGGTGCGCTGGACCATGAGATTTTTGAATCCCTGATGAGTAGAAGCAGGGAAGCAGGGTGGAGACTCACAAAAATTATGTTGTTTTCTGTCTCTAGAGCTAAAGATGTTCACAGTTACCTTCATCCAATATTGATTTTTTAAACAAAATTATAAGATGGAATCTTTGATTACAAAGATGGATACAAAGAACAGGTCTACCCATTTTCTTGAGGAAAAATTGTGAAATCACCCTTAACCTTGAGGTAAATGTTGAATCATTTGTTTGAAAATATATACTGCTGTGTTTGAGATAACGTTGTTCTCTGAAACTCATTGCCCTTTTGGGGGGGAAAGGAAGAACTGGAAAAATGCAATATAGGAAGCATTCAGTGGAGGACTAGAGCTGGGACTGATGCTTGTTCTTGAGGGAAATGTAGAGATTTTGCTGAAGTGTGGGTCATTCCAGATGTTGAGGGGAGAGAAGCTGCTTGTGCTGTTTCTATAAGACTATACGACTCCTGAATTAATCATTTTTACTTCTGAGGACAAATGACAAAGTAGCAGAGTTGGGGAGATGGCCTTTCTCCTCACCTCTTAACAGGCCTAAGTACCTCTCTTGTACCCTAGGGAGTGTTGGTTTCAGGAAGACTCAGAGAGGGTAATGGAAGTACTGAAAGCTGCGGAAACAAGGCTCCTCCATGGGCCTGATGGCCAGAGCTGGAGAGGAAAGATATGGCAGCTATGGGAGGGATAGGGCTTGTAAGCTCTTCTGAGGACCACTTTAGGGACTCCAAGAAATAATTTAGGACCTTTTTTGGCGGGGGGGGGGGGGGAGTGAATTTCAGCCATGATATCAGATGGGACGTAGAGTTGTCATTTAAGGTAACGATACAAGGGTGACTTTGCCGGTACCCCAGGATGGTGAATGATGCATATAGTTTTCCTATTCCATTTGAATAACTTAATACCTTAATGGCAAAGACCTGGCAAATAAGGTCCTTCCCTTTACATGGCTTTAAATATGAAGATAACAAAGTAACCTGAGACTTCTGTAAACACACAGGATGAGCTGTTTCTTCATATTTACTCTTTCTAAATTTACAATGCAATATGAATTCAAATAGAAGAATTCATAATTACTAATTAAGACTTCATCTTCATCAAGTATGTCACCTCTGGTATTTCCAAGCATGTACTGTGGAACACAGTTACTTAAGTACCTAAAGTCCATCAGGAATTAGCCATGAGGGTGCATAGATGGATCAGTGGTAGAATTCTCAGCTGCCATTGGGAGATCTGGGTTGGATTCCCAGCTCATGTGCCCCCTTCAAAAAATAAACAAACAAAAAACAACAACGTTGTGAAAAAAAATTACCTATGATATACAGACCACATATCTTCCTCTGTGTGCATATGTGCATATATATATACACATATATGTAGGGAGACATATTAAAAAAAGTTAGTTACAGAGTTAGCAAGTTGAGCTGGGGTAATCTCTTAGATTACTAAGAAGTTTCTTTCTCAAAGTAAATTTTTTCTCAAGGTTAAAATGGCTTGGAGAGATGGGAAAGAATCTCTTTCTAGAGGTATGGCTTCTACATGTCTTCTTCCACATTTTTTCATAACAAAACTCTGAAACAAATAATAACAGAAGCAGTTCCATCTTTCTCTGTGCAGGAACACCGCCTGAGGAGGTTTACTGGACTAGCTAATGTGATTACATGCTGAATGCCCTAAATTCTTCTCCACAAATATCTCAAAAAGATGGTTCAATTATTGGATAAGACTTTCTACAACAAATCTCTAAGAAGTGGAATACATAAAGGAGAAAATAGAGAGAAAAGATTACTGGCAAAATGTGTATGGAATGTAGCCTAAGGTGATGATTTCTTAATCTTTCAGCATCTTAACTACTTTAGTTCTAGACTTCTGGTGGGAAAGGTGGAGGATAAATCCCTACAATGGAGCTCAGATATCCTCCACCTTCAGGTTACAAGCCCATGTGCTCCAACAACGCATGAACAGCAGATGGTGCCCATAATCTTAAAACAGTAAAAGGCCACATACCTTTTCTTTCTGGCAAGAATGACCCCTTTATAGGAAAATGGGCAAGAATGGGAGCTATAAACATGTCTACTCAAGCATTTCCCAGTACTGGTGTCCTGTGAGATATTCCTTCTTAAGGGTTTGGTGGTCAAATATGAGTGGGGAAAAGGAAATCATATACTTTATCTGTCTCTCAAGAGATTCCAATGTATACTGGTCAAAAGTCATTTTTGTGAAGTTCTTCAATGAAGAAACTGGTACCAGGGAACAACCTATTAAAATTCTGCCATATCAGAGTTCTGTGAAAATCTGACTTCAGCCACTGTCCCAAAGAAGGGACAGCTTGAACTATGTAAAAGAGGTATTCTTAAACAGGCCCCACATTTAAACAAAACAAAACAAAACACCTGATATATTCTTAGGCAAAGTTTTTAATAATAGCTAACACTGACCACTGAATACTTACAGTATGACGTGCTCTATTCTGAGAATTACTGCCTCCTCCCAGTATGGTGTGTGTGCATATATTTGATATATCTTCTTCTAGGCTATGAACATTTTGAGCACAGGATATTTATCTCATCCATCTGTGAAATCTCACATCCTAATACATTACCTGGCACTTATAAGCCACTTATTAACCTGGCATTAAGTAAATTATCTAAGGAGAATCTATAGTTTATGTGGGTGAATAACTGTTGAAAATAGAAATGGATATTTGCCTAGATGAGAAAGATGATTTCCTGTTAAACAAGTCTCTTATCAATGAAGACAATTGAGAACAGAGATCTACCATGTAGCTCCCTTGTCCTGGGGATTCTATTCCCCTTTTCTGCACTTACTGCATTAATGTTAGCATGACATTTTCAAATTAATCATATACAAACTTGTGATATAGATTGAATTTTTATTTAGCTACTGATTGCTATTTAGGGTTTTTGTTGTTGTCCCTACCCGCCCCCCGCCCCCGCCCCAGGAAGGTATAGTTTGTCTATCTATGTCCAGCGCAGAGTGTAGATAGAAAAAATTATTGTATTATTTCCTTTACATGTTGTAATGTTTCCCTCTTCAAACTTTTTTTTAACTCTGTATTAACCAACCAAATTCCAGTATTGAGTCTTGAAACTAGCTACTTTTTAGCCACAGGTTAAATAAGTTTTAGCAAGCCAAGAAGAAGACATGTTCCCTCTTTCTTTTCAATTTGCCAAAAAAAAATTTTTTTTCATCGTTAAACTGTTTTGCAAATGTTATACATATACAAGGGCATGATATCTGAATTTCACTGCTATGTTCTATGAATTGCAATCTCTAAAAAGACTGTAAGGCTCAGTGGTTGCCTTACTTTCAATGTAGTCCTCCTAATAATATTTAAATTGACACATCTGCTTCTGAAAGTAGAAATATTTGTAACTTTGTTGAGTCATAAGAGGATTACAAGTTCACCCTTATTCTCCTACATATATGGGGGAAATAAAATCTATGAATTAGTACATTTCTCATTTAAACAGAGCTAGAGAGTCTAATTTCATGTGCATCTCAATTTCCTCACTTAAAAATGAACATAATAGATCAAAAAGTTACGATACTAAGTTAGTTGAAAGAGTGACTGACTCAGAAGTACCATGTAAGTATTAGCTCCTTATAGCTCTATAGAGAGTTCCTGAGAGTGGAAAGCACACAGAGTGGAGTGCATAAAGCAGGTGTCGAATAAATATTGTTGACAAGGTTTTTAAGAGAGATTGTGCTGTGAGGACAAAGATTAGTGATTTGGGGCCTGGAGATCCTATTTTGAGTCCAACTTCAGAGTCAGTAGCTGTGAAAGCCTGGGCAAATCACTTGGTCTTTCTGAATTACCTTTTCCTCAGGTGGCAAATGGGAATAATAACAACCTAGCCTGACATGTCAAATTTCTTTGAGGATCCCCAGAGTAAATGCATGTGAAAGTGTTTCATGTCTGGGAAAGTGCTATGACAACGTGAACGCTGATGTCACCATTAAAATGACAGGGTGGTTCCCCAGTCTACAGATTTTGAGCCAGGATAATGAAGATATGTTAATAGAGCCAGGCCAGAGTGACTTCTTAATACACTACCATATTTATTCAACATTTTTCATTCAATAAATTTTGAGAGATTTCTATGTGCCAGGCACTATGGTAAACAATGAGGATACATCAAATAAGATAGAGAACTTGCCTTCAGGGAGCTTACCATCTAGTAGAGGAAGATAGACATGAAAACAAGTATGTGCAATAGGTTGAATAGCTGCCAGTTTTACTTTTTATATCACTTTATGTGTCTAAGAAGCAGGTGAAGGGGAAGTAGTTGGGAGGGTAAGTTTTAACCCTTGGCAGGCAGAATAAGGTCCTGGAATAAACTTTACCTTATTTCTCCTACACTCAACATCCTTCCAGAGATCTGACGGGGAATCAGAGGCCTGCATGTGTGAGAGAACCACAGGGACAAAGAAGGCAGGTCACCCATGCAGACCTCTGGGCACTTTACTCAGGTCAGTTGACTGTAGGCTTTCTAGGTAAGCCGTGTGCACGTGTGTATGTGTGTGTGTGCACGAGAGGGACAGAGAGAGACAGAGAGAGAAGAAGGAGGGAGGGATCTGCCCATTTATATTTAAGGGGTTGAAATGGTCACTTGGCAAATTCTAGCTATAAATCACAACTATAAAATGAGAACAAATTTCTGTAAGCCCACAATGAAAACCATAATTAAATGCCTCATTGAGTTACGAGCCAGATCCTCAGCCACAATAATTGGGCTCCTTATGTAATTCTCCATTATTTTCATGATTATGAAAACTCCCATATGAGCATGAACGCTCACAATGGATTCGACTACCTATCTTGCACTTTATACTTAATGTAACTTCATATAGAGGAAACGATCAATAACTCTTTTTAGAAATCAAAGACTATTTTGGAAAGAAAGGAAATTGGAGAAGAAAGAGGCAAGAAAATAAGAAATGGCGGGAGGAGGGAGTTAAGAAAACAGGGAAGGAAGGGTGAAGGTAGGTGTGATGAAAATCATTATCAATTATTTAAATCTCAGCTCTGACTGTCTCTGGTTATGTGACCTTTGATAAGTTACTTAGTCTCTCTGAACTTTATTCTCTTCATCTGAACATGGGGCAGTACATTTAAGGGTGATGGAGAAAGTTGAAATTTACTTTTATAAAATGCTTGGCAAATAGTAGGTGCTTAATTAATAAACTATTGCTGGTAATTCTAGTACTTAGGTAAATAGCACTGTGCCTTCAATCGTCATCAGCATCACCAAAATGGATATAGCATTCTACTATGCATTTTCTTCCATAGTTATATGCACAAACTAGACACATTATAAAGGTACAACTTTAAGAGTATGGTCACATGTTTGGGCAAAAAGCTGCATTTCATAATAAGTAATATGCCATTTTTAAAAGACATGTGTTTCAATGATCTATTGGTTGGAAATATATCTCAGAAAATGTAAAAGAAAACATTTGTCTTTTTACCTTCATCTGGAATGTAAGTGTAACAAGCACAAAGCACCTGAACATCATTTAAACTACAGCACTCACCTGAGCCATCATGGTCCCATGCCTTCCTGCTTTATAATTAGGGTGCTCTTGGAGCTCTATAACTTTTCACGGACAATTTGGACATGGAGGGAATGAAGATGAAAGAATAATACTCACTGATAGGATCTGATCTCCTCTCTGGAGCTCTCCACTCAAGTCTGCTGGTCCACCGGCCAGAATGAAGGACACAAAAATACCTTCTCCATCTTCCCCGCCCACAATGTTGAAGCCCAGGCCAGTGGAGCCTTTGTGCAGGACCACCTTGCGGGGCTCTCTGCAGAAACAAATGGAGAACACAGCTCACAGGTTGACTCGTTCAAGAGTTAGGTTGCTTTTACCTTCATTGGCATATCTGATTTCATCAATTCTTTACCTTTGAAATTGGCTTCCTAAAATAAGATACCTTTGCACATCAAGAAAAAGGCTACTTAAAATCAGGGCAGATGTCTTAGTTCCTCACTGTAATATTTATGAAAATAGAATGCAAAATCATTCCTCAACTAAAAAAAAATTTTAATTAGCCCTACCTCCACTTTTCCTTTATAAAACATTTGTTTTTTTGACACCATATTAGGTTCTCAGTAGGGTAGACGTATTTAAAAAGAGGAAGAGAGTTTTGGGAACAAGAGACTAGGTTGAACGGGCCAGATTCTGAAAGATCTTATTTCCCTACTTGTGGGCTTGTTTTTTAATTGAAATTTATTCTGTAGGCAGTGGCGATTTACAGGAGGGTTCTGAAGCAACAAGAATTGTAGGGTAGCTAGAGAGAGGGATGTGGATACAATAGGAGACAGGAAAACCAGATGGGGTGCTGTCCAAGTAATCAAGGCGTAAGGCACTATTGGCTTGAACAAAGGTGATGACAGTGAGAATGAAAAGAAAGGGCAACAAGAGAGATTTGAAGGGACAAACAGTGGGTTCAGAAACTGACTCAAGGCAAATGGGGAGGGGGAGTAGAATCCTACTTCTTGACATGACAAGTGTTTTTCTATTGTATCCTGGACAATTTGGATGTTATTTTATGAGATTCTGGATCCTATTTAATCTTTTTGTTTTGAAGCAGTCACTCAGTTTTGGTATCACATGCAGAATCAGGAGGGGTAGATATTCAATTTCCCTTTTAGTCCTACCGCCACCTCCCCAGAGAAAGTGGAACATCAACTCACACCACCTCATTACTGTTGAGTGCATATGGGAGTTCATTTCCTCACTGAACCCCACTGACAGGGAGTGGGGGAAGTGGGGCATCAATTCATTCTACTGCATTTTTACAAGCAGGGGCAGAAGCTCAGCTCCTCTTTCGGCCCACTGGTACCAAAGGGCAAGAGAAAATAGAGTTCTGTTCTGGCTAGCATCACCTTGATTCACCTTGTTCTGCCTTTTTGCCTCTGGGAGGGATAGAAGTTCAGCTCCCCATTATGCTATGCTGATAATAACCCAAAGGGGAAAGAAAAGCACCAGCTAGCACTCCCTACCTCCTCTTCCTTCCATCTAGTTACCATCAAGCAGGTGTGGAAGTTCAACTTCCCACTGGAGAATGTATTGCCAATGAATACTATCTCATACCACTTTGTTCTATCTCTTTCCTTCTGGACAGGGGTGGAAGTTCAGCTCCCCATTCAAGCCCATTGACACCAGCTCAATGGAAGAAATGCAAGGCCAGCTCCCACTGCCCCACCTTGCTGCCCCTAGAGGCACCAGAAGCCTAGCTCTCTGTTCACCCTCACGGACACCAAGTGGTGAGATGACAGTTTTTCCTACAGTGTTGGGCTAAAGTAGAGACAGTATTATCAAAATGGATTCCTGTTCTGCTAGCCTATTCTCTCCCTAGCTTTTCTTGGGAATTTTTTTTTGTCTGGGCCTGCCAGTGGTTCCAGGCTACACACTTCTCCAGTGCCCATCTAGGATATGTGAGACAAAAAAAAAGTCCAGGAAACTCACGGCATTGTCATTCCTCAAGTCTCCAGGTCCTTAGCCACTCTGCTTGGTTCTTTTCACCACTGAGAGTTTTCCTATGCTTGTTGATGTATTAAGGTCTTTTTCTTTCTTTTCTTTTCTTTTTTTTTTACATGGGCAGGCACCAGGAAGCAAACCTAGGTCTCTGGCATGGCAGGTGAGAACTTTGCCTGCTGAGCCACTGTGGCCTGCCCTGTATTAAGTTTTGCTACATTTTTTTTTTTTTTTTTGCTATGATTTTTAATAATAAAGAAGAAGAGAGGAAATAAGGATATTCTATTTTGGCTGAATCCAGAAGTTCAGGTTCTGTATACATTTCAAAGGTAGGGGCCAACAGGATGTTTTTTTAAAAAAATTATTTTGAAAAGATTCAAACTTACTAGTTTCAAAAATAAAACATAAATACCAAAAAGAGAATCCCATCATAAGCGTACCCACCCCAGATACCCAGATCCACTAATTTTAACTTTTTACTACATTTGTCTGTCCTTCTTTTCTTCCTCCTTTCCTTTCTTCCTTCCATCCATCCATCCATCTGTCTGTCCATCCATCCACCCATCTATCCTTTTTCTGACCACTTGATATAGGTTGTATTCATCATGTTCCTTGGACAGTTAATATTGTCATGTATATTTCTTAAGAACAAGGATATTTACTCATGTGACCCCTTAAGTGCGATTATCAAGTCGAAGAAATATAATATGTATATAAAGTTTAAAGTCTACATTCCAATTTTTTCATATGTCCCAATTATGTCTCTTTGAGCCTTTTTTCTTCCTTTGCTATATCTTATCTAGGATTATGTACTCCATTTAAATATCATTGACTCTTTAGTTTCTCTTTGTTGTTAACTGTGGAAACATGTATACAATATATACTTTCTCCATCTCAACCGCTCTCCAGTATATCATTCAATGGTATTAGTAACACTCACAATATTGTGGCACCCTCACTACTTCCATTATTAAAACTTTTCCATTTCTCCCAAACAGAAAGCCTATACCTGAGGCAGGCTAGTCATAGGAAAAACATCTTGCAGACCCTGAGGTGTCTTCAGGACCTAAAGGTCTAATGACCCTAAAGGTTTAATTTGGAACCTAAAGGTGCAAGGGGAGGGCATCTGGAAGATATGGTTAAGTCCCTGAAACCCAGAGTAGTTACTGGTAATTACTGGTAATAAGCACATTACTCATCCATAAGTCAGAGACCATAAATTCTCAAACAACAGATGATTGCTTCAAAGAAGAGTGTGTGGGGCGAGGGTGACGGAATGGAAAATTCCAGTCCCCAAGCCTCATCCATCACCTGTCTGAATTGTTCAGAGGCTTAATTAGCCTGCTTACAATCCTTACTTTGGACGTTCACTAACTAATCACAGTATGCCAACACCTCCAACCCCACCTCCCTTTGTTTAAAAAAACCTTATGCCAAGCTGCCTGGCATGTGGCTCTCTCTTGAGCCATCTTTACCTGTCCCTTAAGCATGTACTCTCCCCCTCTCTTCAGTAAATTTTATCACTTGCTTATACCTGCTTGTCTCATCCTTCAATTCCTTCTTACAATGAGACTCCAAGCCTGGAGCATTTCATTTTTGTAAGCATTGCCAGTGACATCATTTTGGAGAGACAGTCAGGAGTGAGTTCTCTTCTCTGACTGTCCAGACTGGTAAATCATGGCTATAGATCAGGAGGTTGTCACTGTGCTGTCACTTTCCTTCTTGCTCGGCTCATTGTTACCCTCTTCTATGACCTCAGGCAACAATGTGTTCTCCCAGAACAGTGGAATCATTTTCACTGTTCTAAGAATCTAGGGTCTCAAATCTGGCTCCCCTAGGACATAAATTTGATTCACCCAGAGCCTCCAGCTCTGTCCTCAGAAGTGGTAGAAGCCCATCTCCATACCATGTAAATCCAAGGAGGCTCAGGGCAGTGGGTGATACTTCTTTTTGGGGCCTTACTGGGGGCTTCTCCCCAGGTTGAGCAGGAGTCCAATGGGAGCCAAATTGAGTCCCCCTGTCTTCTCTGCTCTCTCTCTTTCTCTTTCTCTCTCTCCTTTGCTCTCTGAAACTTCCCCACATTCTCTCTTTTCCTCCCCTCCATGACTCGACAGGCTCTCTTTTCCTCCCCTGTGAGATCCTTCCTCCTGCTGAATCTGTCTCTTTTTCCACCTCCTCCATAGAGAATATCCTTTTGCCTCTATCTGGCTTTCTATGCCTTTTGAGACACCTCATCTTTTATAATACAGAATTCTGGGCTAAGGATTCTTGTACAAAACAAGGTGTTATCTTTGACATTGTAGGGAGTCACTCTGGTTTAAGCCCATAGGAACTGGGCGCTTTCCAGTGGGAGTGTCTCTCCCTGAAAGCCAGAAGTAAGGCTTGCATGTAAATGAAAGCCCTTGCCATCCTGATTGGAGTGAGCTGAGCCTGTGAGAGACAGTGACCTCTCCTTCCCTCCATTAGTCTTGAAATGAGCAAGCAGGCCCTTTTGTTCTCTGCTTGCGCTAATAACTGGCTCCTCACTTTTTCTCTCCAGGTCTTTCCATCTCTTTGTCCACTACTATGTCTCAAGTCTGAGTGCATTTAACTATTAGCCCTGCTGAGGGTATTGATCAGTGTAGGAAGTAAACTTTGGCTGGGGAGAATAGGTTGTTGGGTGTGTGCTCACTTTGCTGAAAAAGATCTGTGCTGCAAGGGATAGAGGAAGCCTCACTCCTGGCCCTACCCAGACCCTGTGAATTGCCTGAGAAGTACACTAAGTCACATTTTATTGTGTGACTGGCCTTTCCCAGGAAACTCCCCTGTAAGGGGAGTCCAATTTCTTTGCCACATGTTTCTTTTCTCTAGTCTGATCCTGGCAATACTGGGAGATTCTCTGTTTGTAGAAAATCCTTTTCATTCTCCTAGGCAGTAAGTCAGACAGTATGTTAAGAGTACAAATACTTCCAGGAAGATAAGTAGATCGGCTCAGCAGCATTAGGATGGTACCAGTCCCATCTGTCTCCTAAACCTCCACTTATCCCGTGAACACCTGGGGATAGGGAGCCTGATCCTATGAGCCCAAGGGGATCAGTACTTGGAATGGCAGGCCAGCAGCCTGGGTCACTGGAAAACCAGTACTGAAATCTGCCTTTTTTTTTTTTTTTTTTTCTTTTCTCTCTTCCTTAGATATGGGTGGTATGTCCAGTATTTTCACTGACAGTCTATTGGGCTACCTGCTATGAAACTGGGATAATCTTCCCACCACAGAGCTAAAAAAGGAAAAGCTTATTTTCTACTGCAATACTGTCTGGCCACAATATCCTGGAGGACATCCAATGTTGGCCTGTGAATGGGATGGTCAGTTATAACTTATCCTACAGCTAGAACTCTTTTGTAAAAGGAAGGGAAAGTGGCAAGAAATTCCTTAGGTACAGATTTTTATGGTCTTATATCAGGATAATCCAAGAAGCATTCTTAGAGATTATGTTAAATCTAGGACTCTCAGGGGCTTCTTCCTCATGAACTTCCTTGCAGGAGGAGGCAGATATTTTAGACGATCCACTCATAAGTAGCTCTCCCCACTGTGGCCCTGTCCCAGAACCTAAAGCACTGCAAGACCCTCCACCCCCACCCAGTGCTGAGACTATTGCCCCCTCAACACCGTTTTTGCCTCCAGCCTCCCCTAGCCTGGCAGGCCACACTTACAGAGCAGGCCTATACCATCCTATGGGAAAACAGGGGGTAAAAAAAGGATGGTATATTCCCCGTTTGGGGAGCAGTGAACAGAGATATGGAACCATGTGTGCTCATGTTCCTTTTTCTGATCTGGCACAGTGTAAGAAACAGGGAGGTTCTCAGAGGACCCCTCACAATTTATGGAAGAATTTAAAAACCTGGTAGTAACATATGAATTTAGTTAAGGGGATGGAGTAATCATTCTTTCCTCTTGTACTCCTGAGGAAAAACGTCGAATTTGGACTGAAACACAGGACCATGCAGATCAACTGGCAGGCCAGCAGCCTGCCCAATATGCAGTGGGGGCAGTAGTGGTTCCAAATGCCTACCTAAGTTGAAACTACCAGAGGGGTCAGGCAGAGTTGAAAGCCATAGACCATACGATAACTTGGCTTTCAAGTTGAAAAAGAGTACCATCAAACCTGCAAATTATAATATGTTTCAGAGCTCAACTTGGGAGGATAAGAAAAACCCTGCTGAATTCCAGGGAAGGCTGGTGGAAGCTAGGCAAAATTATACCCAAGTAGAAGCTGACTCCACAGAAGAGCAATTAATGCTTAAGACTTATTTTATTGGCCAGTCAGCTCCTGATATAAGGAGGAAACTCCAGAAACTGGCCTTTGGCCCACAAACCCCTATGAATGATCTTATGAAAAAAAGCCCTTTTCTGTTTTTTTGTTTGTTTGTTTGTTTGTTTTTGTACGCTGCATGGCAGGGTCACATTATTTTCCCATGTGAATATCCCTTTATTGCAGCACCACTGTCAAATTTTTTTGTTTGGTTGCTTTTTTTGTTTGTTTTGCTTGTTTGTTTTTTGAGAAGTACATGGACCAGGAATTGAACCTGGTCTCCATATGGCAGGCTGGAATCTAACACTGAACTACATTTGCACTCCGCCACCCACCCCCGCCTTTTTCTGTTTTTAATAACAAGGAATGCAGAGGAAGAGAAGGTAAGGAGAGACATGCACAAGGCTCAGCTCATGGTGCTTGCACGAATGGCAGACAGCCGCCTCGAGGCAGAAACCAGCCAGATCTGCTAAAAGTACAGAAGGATGGGGCACTGGAAGTGTAAGTGACCTCAAGGACATCAAGAATCCCTGGGGCCTTGTCCTAGGTATGGTCCCAGAGGGGAGTCAAGGTCCTTCCAAGGCCCTTCCGAAGGCCTTGCTGACCACTCCCAAGCAAGACTGAGGAGGTCTGGGGCAGCTAGGGGCTTCCTGGACATGGCCGAGGAACATCCATTTTGAGGAGCTCCAGGTGATCTTCAACATGGTAAGTACGACAATTGATTTTTTAATTCATACAGGAGCCACTTAGTCTGTTCTGACCTGCCACTCAGGCCCCTTGTCCCCGTGAACCTGTTCCATAGTAGGATAGATGGGAAATCTAGGGCTAGGACCTTCACTCAGCCCCTCCTTTGTTAAACTGGCAGCATTCATTAGAAATGGATTGAATCATCAGTTCTAGTATTACCAGAGTGCCTTGTGCCATTTCTAGGAAGAGATTTGCTACAGGTATTGGGCATGTAGATCCAATCCCTTATCCAGAAGTTCCTGAAAACTGCCCTCCTAGTCCCTTGTCAGTTTCCCTGTAATATTCTTATCCTACTCCTAAAGAAGTCAAATGGGAATATCGGTTGGTGCAGGACCTCAGAACTATGAACAGCTTTGTCATTCCCCTTCATCCTATAGTTTCCAAGTCTTATGTATTACTTAACAAAATTTCTAGCTTTTTACCCTTTGGTATTCAATCCTTGATTTAAAGGATGCCTTCTTCTGTATACCCTTAGGCTCAAACTTCCAATTTTCATTTACCTTTGAATGGCAGGGGCCAGGGAATGTTACCCCAACCCAGCTCACTTGGAGTTTCACCTCAGGGAATAGCTCTCAGCTTTTAGGAAATGCCTTGGCTAAGGGTTTAGCCCTCTTACCTTTAGAATCTAGCATACTTCTTCAGTATGTAGATGATTTACTAATATGCAGAGCAACCCAAGAGCCCTCTCTAGTGGATACCATTACCACATTTAATTTTTTAGCCAAACGAGGGTGTTGGGTTTCAGCTTCTAAGGCTCAAGGTGCCCTACAAAAAAGTCCTTTACCTTGGGTTTGTTCTCCCCAGGGAAGTACTCTTTGTCATCCAAGAGAGTCCAGGCCATGTCTCAGTGTCCGTCTGCTCCTGAGACCAAGAGGCAATTAAGAGCTTTCTTTGGAATGGCAGGGTATTGCAGAATCTGGATGCCTCAAGTCAGAGAAATGTACAGCCTCTACATTAAGCCTCCCAGAGGCTAGATAGTGTCCCCTTGGAATGGAGAACAGAGAAAGCTGCTGCCTTCACTACCCTCAAAAGGACCCTTACCTGCCCACCCGCCCACCTGCCTTGAACCTGCCAAACTTAGAGAGGCCCTTTTACCTGCATGTCACTTAGAAAAAAGGACTAGTATTAGGAGTGTCAGTACAAAAACTAGGGAACATTGCAGTGGTATATTTTTCAAAGCCATTAGATGCCACAGCCCAGGGATGGCCACCTTTCCTCTGAGCAGTAGGAGCCACTGCCTTATGTATAGAAAAAGCCACCAAGCTGATGTGGGGACAGGCCCTAATGGTGTACATATCCCACCAAGTCAGAGACATTCTGGAGGCAAGAGGACATCAATGGCTTTCAAGCAGTAGGCTCCTAAAATATCAGGCCAAATTATTAGACACACCAGAGGTCAACATCCAGGTCTGTAGTACCCTCAACCCAGCTACTCTGTTGCCTGTAAGCCTAAATCAAGACAATGCACCTCTTGAGCACTCATGTACAGAAACCCTAGCTCAGAATTATTCCAGTTGGCCAGACCTACAGGATCAAGTCTTACCTAACCCAGAGTTGGAATGGTTTACAGACAGCAATGACTTTATAAGAGTAGGAAGGCAGGATATGCTATAGTATCCCTGTAGGAAATTATTGAAGCAAAGCCTCTAACCCTTGGGACCTCTGCACAAAAGGCTGAACTTATAGCCCATCCTCATGGACTAACACTGCCAGCCAAGAAGAGTTAACCTGTATACTGACTCTAAATATGCCTTTCTAATGCTGCATGCCCATTCCACCATCTGGAAAGAAAAGGGACTGCTCACTATTGATAAGTCCCCTGTCAAACACAGACAAGAAATTCTCAATTTGTTGGAAGCTGTATTTCTTCCTCAGGAGGTCTCAGTGGTCCACTGTCAGGGACATCAATAGTCCAAGGGCTATGCCAAGGCAGATGGGCTGCCAAAGCAGGAGCTCAAATGCTAACCTCTGTGATGGCATTAATCCCTAATATTTCTCTCCCAGAGGCACCCTGTCCTTACATACAGGAGGAAAAAGAACTAGCAAAGAACTTTGGATATGCATGTGAGGCAGGTGGGTGGCTTACCAAAACAGGAAAAATTTTCCTGCCTAACAAAATTCAATGGAAAGTCCTCCAGGGTCTTCACCAAACTACCCATGTAGGTGACACCCTTACCACCCTGGCACAAAGGATTTTTGGAGGACACAGTTTAATTAAAGCCATTAAAAGGATCACCCAAAGCTGTGTACTTTGCACCATTAATAAACCAAATTCTGGAAACCTTATCAGGCCTCTAGTCTTAACTCTCCCGGTCTAAAGGAGAGGGGTATACCCTGGGGAAGACTAGCAGGTTAATTTTACCCATATGTCACCTTGTCAAGGGTTCAAGTATCTTCTAGTCTTTGTAGACACATTTACTGGATCTGTACAAGCCTTCCTCACCCAGAAAGAAACAACTAATGAGGTTTCCAAACTCCTCTTCAAAGAAATCATTCCTCCATTCGGTCTGCCTATATCTAGACAAAGTACGACAGATCAGCCTTTGCTGGTAAGGAAGTAGCCACTGCTCTTGGCATAAAATACCACCTTAACTGTGCATGGAGACTACAGTAATCTGGGAAGATCAAAAGATCTAACTGTAGCTAAATTATGTCAGGAAACCAATACATATTGGTTTCCTAATCTTTCCATGGCCTTCCTTAGCATACACTTAGTGCCAAGGAAACCTTGCCAACTAAGCCCCTTTGATATGATGCATGGGAGGCCATTCTTAGCTCAGGACCTAGTATTGGATCCAGAAACCAAGCATTAACCAAATACTTTATATCATTAGGAACACCTCAGGAGCTTATTCAGGACCTAGGAGCTCAGTTCCTCTCAGCTGTGGGTCCTAATCTGCCTCTACCTAAAATAAAGCCTAGGGACTCTGTTCTAATTAAGATCTGGCATGAAAGCAAAAAAGACAAGACTCCCAGCTTGAACCTAAATGGAAGGAACATTACTCTGTAATTCTTGTCACCCCTACAGCAGTCAAAGTCAGTGGAATTTCCAGCTAGGTGCATCTGTCCAGGGTCAAACCCTCCGCTGGTACAGGAGGAATCCTGTGAGTGCCAACCAGACGAAAGCTTTTGTTCAAAAACAAAACAAAACAAAACAAAAGTTTTTTGTTCAAGAGCTAAGTATTCCTCTTTGCATCATGCTCCCTAAATCAGATCTCCTTTCCATTCTCCTGAACAGCCTATCTATAACTATCTCTGAATACCAGTTAAAGATCCTTGCTTAGTATGCAACCCAGCAACTAAATCTGTCCAACTGCTGGATCTGTACCAATCAATATCTAGTTACCCTGGCATGGCCTGCCAACAGTACCCACTGGGGAACTGCAAATCCTTCCAATTCCCCAACTCCACAACGTACAGAACCATGGCCCTACTATTCATGGGATCCCTTAGACAACTTTCCTGGGACACTTTCCTATCTTCTAGAGCAACTTAAAATTCATCAACCTGTAACACCCCCTATTACAGGTACTGTGTACTTCAGAGTAATAATAATCCCTAATTCTACTTTCTCTTTTTGTATCAAATAAAATTCTACAAATGGTCCATACTTGGAGGGAATATTGTCCAGACTGTGCAGATCCATAATATACGGGTGTACATGGCATCTTCAAGTGTCAAGGTCAGGCACTAAAATCTGAACTTAAGGAAACCCCTGGTCAGGAAGTCCAACTTCTTCCAGTCTATACTAATTTCTCACTGCAAATTATATGAAGAGGCAGCAATTTTCTTAAACCAAGCCTACTTAATTGCTGTGATAGAATGCGATTCTGTCACAATAGACCAAATCCATTTTTTTTTCTAAAAACTACTACTCAACAGGAAGCATACTGTAAAATAAATCGCAGTGTTACTGGCCCCTTCCTTAATATGACCTGGCAAAATGAGAAGCTCCCTGGGATTCATTTTTATGAACATCTTCAGTCACTTTCACCCCACTTTCCCATTTAACTGTCATTTGTATGAGCCTCTCCAAAATCTGCCTCCATACCCCAGAGGCTGACCCTAACAAACACATCTGTGGAGTATCCTCAGGGTAAATCGGATGTTGTATCACCTCAGTCTGTGGACATCTAACTACTCTGTTCTTTAATGGTAACCTTAGAACCAAAGAGGGGTTATGTGCCAGTCTGAATCTGCTGTGTACCCCCAGAAAGCCCAAGTTCTTTAATCCTCATTCAGCATTGCTGGGTGGGATCTTTTTGATTATTTCCATGAGGTTATGACTTACCTAAATGTAAGTGGTAACTTTTGATTAGATGGTTTCCATGGAGATGTGTCTCTACCCATTCAAGGTGGGGTTGCTTACTGGAGTCCTTTAAGAGGAAACCATGTAAGAAAGAGCCACCCAAACTGACAGAGCCTACATAGACAGAGACTTTTGGAAATGACTAAAGAAAATACCCACCAGAAAGCTGTTTAAGAAGTCTGGGGAGAAAGCTAACAGATGTCACCATGTGCCCTTCCAGCTGACAGAGGTGTTCTGAACCCACTGGCCTTTCTTGAATCAAAGTATCTCCTGTAATGCCTTAGTTTGGACATTTTCATGGCCTTAGAACTGTAAACTTGCACCTTAATAAATTTCCTTTTTAAGAAGCCATTCTGTTTCTGGTATATTGCATTCTGGCAGTTATTATAAACTAAAACAGGTTATTTTTTCTTTGTGGAGATAATATATACCTAACTTTTCCCAGCAACTGGACAGGCTCTTGCTCTTTAGCTTATGTAAGGCCCCAGTTCTACTGTCTAGATGGCTTTACTCAAGTAACTCCAACCCTACCTTTCACTCCTTTTCTTATCAGAAAAGAGCAATTCCCATCTTAATACCCATCCTTGCATCAGTGGTGTTTGGTTTAGGTATAGGGTGTGCAGGTTTGAAACTGCCCTGACCCCAGAAAAGCCATGTTCTTTTAATCCTAACCCACTCTTGTGGGGAAAGACATGTTCTTTTAACCCTGACCCAATATTGTGGGGTGAGACCTCTTGATTAGGTTGTTCCCCTGGAGATAAAACATACCCATTTGGAGGCATGATGTTTTATTTAGATTACTTCCATGGAAATGTGGCACACACAATTGTGGGTATGACCTTTTGATTAGATCCATGTGACTTTGCCCATTCAAGAATATTTAAGCAAGCTTACAAAGAGAGAAACAGTTCAGAGCCAAGACAGACACAGACATTTGAAGATGCCTGGATTGCTCATGGAGATGCTTAGAGGAACTGTATCAAACCAAGACAGATGCTTGAAGAGAGGAAGTCTCCAGCCTTGGGAGATACTAAGCTAAGAAATTGAAACCCAGACTTTTGCCCTGGAGAAGCTAAGTGAGGGCCCATGGATGCTTAGAGAGGAAACCACTGGAGTCTGAAGCTGGAAGCAATTAACTAGGAACAAGGAACAGCAGATGGCAATCATGTGCCTTCTCATGTGACAGTCATCAGCCTTTCTTTTGAGTCAAGGTATCTTTCTCTGGATACATGCCTCGACATTCTTAAGGCCTTAGAATTATAAATTTGTAACTCAATAAATCCTTTTTATAAAAGCCAATCCATTTCTGCATTATTGCATGTCAGCAGCTTTAGCAAACCAGAACAGGGGGCTTACTCACTAGCCATCAATTTCATCATAATCTTTCCCTTGAATTGTCTCACAATTTAGCAATCATGGCACAGGCTCTGGGTCTGCTCTGAACTCAGGTAGAGTCCTTAGTTTCCACGGTCCTTCAAAATAGGCAGCCTTAGACCTGCTCACAGTGGCCAAAGAGCTGACCCCAGTGGCCTGTCTATTCCTAAAAGAAGAATGCTGTTTTTATGTAAATCAGTCACAACAACCACAACAAAACATTAGAGACCTAATAGATTAATTAAAACATCTCCATGAAAATGCAGGTACAGATTGGGAATAGTTTTCTTCCCTCCCCAGTCTGCCACATTGGGATCTTCCCTTTTGGGGGTCTTTCATCCCTCTGCTTGCCCTTCTCTTATTTGGACCAGGCATCTTTAACTTTCTTGTCAAATTTGTCTCTACCAGGTTGCAATTCTTTCACAATAAACTCATGCTGACTCATGGATTCATTGCCCTCCCTGGCACCGAATAGGGGCTTCCCCTTCATAACCTTTCCAGAATAGCCAGATAGTTCTATACCCTTTCAGGTAAGGACCACAGCCCTTGCTCAGCAGGTAGAAGTTGCAGAAAGTAGACAGTCACCCCTGAACTACACTTTAAGAATAAGGGTAAACAACTCATAGCAGGGGGGCTGTTAAGGCAGGCTAGTCCTAGGGAAAACATCTTGCAGACCCTGAGGCACTTTCAGGACCTGGTACAGGGGGAGGGCACCTGGGAGAAATTAGATCCCTGAAACCCAGAGCAGTTATGCAGAACAGGACACATAACTCATCTACAAATTGTGGACTCTAAATTTTCAAACAACAACTGGGCACTTGAGATAAGAGTATGAGGGGCAAGGGTGAGGGAATGGAAAATTACAGTCCCCAAACCTCAGTAATTGCCCACCTGAATAGTTCAGAGGCTTAATTAGCCCCCTTACAAGCCTTACTTTGGATGTTCACTAACCTATCACAGTGTGCCTACATCTCTGATCCCACCTCCCTTTGTTTAATCTAATAAAAAACCCTCATGCCAAGCTATCTGGCACGTGTATCTCTCTTGAACATGTCCACGCTTGCCCCTTAAGCATGTACTCTCCTTTTCTCTTCAAAAAACTTTATCTGTTTGTCTCATCCTTGAATTTCTTCTTGCAATGAGATGCCAAGCCTGGAACAGACCTCTGGTAAAAACAGAGCTCCAGTGACACACTCATTATCAATCAACTTTCTATTACCTCTATCGCCTACCCCTGGCCAACTATACTCTAATTTCTGTCTCTATAAGCTTGTATATTCTGAGATATTTTCTTTGTAGTTACCATAGTGCTTATATTAGACCTCCTAAATCCATAAGAATCTAATTTGCATTGATACCAACTTAACCTCAATAATATACACAATGTTCCTATATCCCTCTATCCCCCCACTCTTGTAACAGTAACTTTTAAATATAAATCTTAAAACTGTAAGTGAGCTGGAAGTTATAAAGTACCTTTAGAATGTAACCTTTAAAACCTCTTAAACCTTTGAATGTAACTTTATGCTGGAAGTAGGCTGTTAATGGGCACTCTCAGTCTCACAAAGGAGCCATATGTAAATATAAAGTCTACAGCCATCTGTGAACATAAAGTCTGCATCCAGATTAAATGAGTTTTCATCTATGATGCTGGAACTCTCAGATATGAATAAAGTTTTTCATCAATATCTCTAGACTAGGAGGCACCTTCCTCAGGTGTCACAGGATGTCAGTCATGAAGGAAATAGGAAATAACTAAGATAAATTTTTGAAATTTTCCAGGTCTCTGTAACCTTTTAACTTGAGATGATTATCTCTCTCTGCCATGCATAAAAGCCAGTTGAAAAGTTGCTTTGGGGAGACAGATTTGGGAAAATTCCTCTTTCTTCCACTGGGACAAATTAACCTTTTTTCCTCCTCATCCCTGTTCATGCTACTTCTGTTGACCATGCTGAGTGATGACCCCAGATTTTGAGGTGTCCTCTCTACATTCTTCTGTAATTCTTGTCACAAGTTACATATTTATATATTGAGAGTCTCAAACCACTGATTTATGATACATTTTATGCATTTAGCCTTTAGGTCCTGTAGGAAGTAAAAGTAGAATTACAAACCAAAAATAAATAGTACCAGCACTTATATTTACCTATGCCAATAACCTCACTACAGACCTTTATTTCTTTGTACAGGATCAATCTATTGTCTCTTGTCCTTTCCTTTCAACCCACAAAGCTCTCTTTAACATCTCTTGTAGGGTTAGTTTAGGGGTAACAAAATCCCTTATCTTTTGTTTATCTGAGAATGTCTTAATCTTTCCCTTATTTTTGAAAGATAACTTTGCTGAATACAGAATTCTTGGTTGGCAATTGTTTACTTTCAGCACTTCAAATATGTCTTCCTATTGCCTGCTTGCCTTCATGGTTTCTGATGAGAAATAAGTACTTAATCTCATGAGGCTCACTTGAATATGACATGTTACTTCTCTCCTGCAGCTTTCAAAATTCTCTTCATTTTGGCATTTGACAAAAATATTTATAATATGCTGTGACATGGATCTATTCAAATTTATCCTATTTGGAGTTCATTGAGTATCTTGGACATGTATATTCATGGCTTTTCTTACTTTCTGAATTTCTTTGGGAATTTTTCAGCTATTTCTTTGAATATTCTCTCTACCTCTTTCTTTCTTCCTTCTTCTTCTGGGACTTCCATGATGCATACAGGTCCCACAGGTTCCTCAGGCTCTGTTCACTTTTCTTCTTTCATTCTTCCTTCTGATCCTCAGACTAAATGATTTCAATTGTCTTAACTTCAACTTCACTAATTCTTTCTTCTGCCAGGCCCAATTTGCTATTGAATACCTCTAAGGAATTTTTAACTTCTGTTACTATGGTCTTCACCTCTGTTTGGTACTTTCTCATAATTTCCATCTCTCTGTCGATATTGTTTATGTTCATTTACTATTTCCCTGGCTTTCTTTAGTTCTTTAACCATATTTCCCTTTAGCTTCTTAAACACACATAGGACCTTTAAAAAAAAATGTGTTTGACTAGTATGTCCCAGATCTTGTTGATGTTTTCTAATGTTTTAATATTCTTCTTTGCCTGGCCATTGCTTTGTAAGTTTTCTAATCTTTGTTGAAACTTGGAAATTTTGATATTTTAATATGTTATCACTGAAATGTAGACGCTGCGGCATCTGTTTCTTAAGATGTATGCAGCAAATACTAATGACCAAACTTTATTTGAACGCTAGGAGGGACACAAAAAGAGAAAACCTTTCTACTCTTTGCAGATTGCTCTGTAAGGTGGAGCAGAAGCTCTCCCTCAGGTGTTATCCATACAATGGGTTATATAAAACTAGCTCCAGGCATTGGTGGTCTCCCTGATCTTTTCTGAGTGGTCTTATCTGAGGCTTGTGAACATGTTATCAGGAATTCCTCCATTTACTTAGCTACAAATGTCTCTCTTCCCTAGGAAACAGTTTCCTCAGGGTCACAGGTGCTGCACTATGCCTTAAGGACTGCAATACCTTGACCCAGGCAACAGGACTTGATTGATCTCTGTTCTAGTTTGCTAGCTGCCAGAATGTGATATGCCAGAAACAGAATGGCTTTTTAAAAGGGGGAATTTATTAAGTTGCAAGTTTACAGTTCTAAGGCCATGAAAATGTTCCAATTAAAGGAAGTCTTAAAAAAAATGTCCAAATTAAGGCATCAACAAAAGATTGCCTTCACTCAAGAAAGGCCAGTATAAGTTCAGTGTTTCTCTCTCAACTGGAAAGGCACATGGTGAACACGGCGACATCAACTAGCTTTGTCTCCAGACTTCTTGGTTCATGAAGCTCCCCTGGTGTGTTTTCCTTTTTCATCTCCAAAGGTCTCTGGCTGCATGGGCTCTTGTGCTTCTCATGAAACTCAAGCTTTATCCAAAATGCTTCCTTTTTAAAGGATTCTAATAAACTAATCAAGACCCACTTGGAATGGGTGGAATCACTTCTCATAAAATTGGGTGCGTCACACTTCTGTGGAGATAATCTAGTCGAGTCCCAACCTATGGTGTTGCATAGAGAGGAAAAGAAGCAGCTGCCTCCATAAAAGAGATTAGGATTGAAACATGGCTTTTCCGGGGCACATAATCCTTTCAAACTGGCACACTCTCCCACAGCTTTCTGTAGGAGAGCTCAGTGAGCTGCCTTCTATGTGTACGGCAAGATCTGGGATTCTGAGACCCTTAGGCCATCATCAGACAAAATGGGCCAGAAATATATGCTCCCAGCATGTGCATGAGGGCCACTCTGCTCCCTCTGGAACTGGGACCAGGGATCCACACTGGGATTGAAGGCTAGCTTCTTGCCCAGCGGCTGAGGGGTAAGGGAGGGACCAGCCAGGGTACTATGAGATGCTATCATTTTTAAGAAACCTTTTTCTTGATCAAGCATGCACCCTGTTACTACAATCCTTCAAATGTATTTTGGAGCACTGAGACAGATGTTTCTGCCAGTTCTTGTTGGTTGTTCAAACTTTCTTTGGGGTCTAATCATCTTGAACTCTGCACTGAACTCCATCATCTTGATTGGGGTCCAATAGGATTGTGATGCAGAGTTTTTTAGAAAACTTCTCCTTCCCTCAAAATAAATATACCTACTGTTAGTGGGTTCAATAACATTCAAATTATACATTGTAAACAGATGGAAAGAAGGGGACTATTATGACTCTAACATTGTCTCTGTGTTGGATATTGTTCTTGATGCTTTATGTACATCATTCTATTTATTTCTTAAAGCCCCAGCTGTTTTAGCAAATACCATGAAATGGTTTGACTTAAACAATGGGAATTTATTCATTCACAGCTTTGAGGCTGGGAAAATATCCAAATTAAGGCATCAATGCAATGCCTTCTTCCTGTAGAGCAGCTGCCAGTGATCCTTGGCTCCTCTGTGACATGGCATGGCACATGGAGGCATCTGCTGGTCTCTTCATTCTCTTGTAAGTTTTGTTGACTTCAGCTTCTTGCTTTTGTGCTCTCTCTTTATCTATCTGAATTTCATTCTCTTATAAAAGACTCTAGTAAAAGGATGAAGACCTATCCTGACTGAGGTGGGCCAGGTCTTACCTAAAGTAAAATTATCAAAAGGTATTACTTACAATGGATGAACTTTAGGAACAAGATTTTCTAGGGTACATACAGTTCTAAACCACTACACAACTCAATGAGGGATGCTTACTTGTGTCTGCAATTACTTTGAAATAGATCTAAAAAATAAGATGGATTGATGAATTGGATACATGGGTAGGTATGTTATAGAGAAAGTATAGTAAAATATTAATTGTTGAATTTAGAGAGTTCATTTTAAAATTCTTCAAGCTTTTCTTTATGCTTTGAAAACTTTTATAACAATATATTGGAAAAACAGATGACCCGATGAAGTAACTATTTTGACTTTTTAAAATTAGTGAAATGAGATTACTTGCCCATGTGAACGGAATTTAGTAAGTAGCAAAGATAGGATTAAGATACAGGTTTTCTGGTTCAAAACCCCAGAGTATAGATTAGGATGTGTTCCTGTAGACTGTGTTTAACCCACAGTATTTATAATTTTTAAAATTTGTTGCTCATATTTAAATTAGGGAGATTTGCATAATATGTGGATTTGCGGCTTCATGTGAAAAAAATCAGAAGTTCTATTAACAGCAACTCTCAGTCTTATTGCATAGTCATAATTAACTGGCTAGTGCACAGTCCTCTTTAGAGAGGGCATTTATTCTCCAGTGTGCCATAATCCTCACCTCTCCCTAATGATCTCAGATAAAAAAGAAAAAACTGAGAGTCAGTTGTATTAGATTTGTATTTCTTGTAAAGTTGAGAGAAAAGCAAAGTATTTCTTGTATTCATGCCTTTATCAAAAATGGGAAAATGAAAACTTTTTGGAGGGAGACTTGTTTTAATTTTTAAAAAAATGGGAGAGGATGTGATTCTTATGGAAGACTTATCCTTAAGTGTTTCATATTCACAGTGACTCAATGTACAAATAATACAGCTTTAAAAGCCTTATAAAGCATTATGACTATCATTTAGACCTTAATACAGATGCCTCTAGACATTTGTAGTGTTGATCCCTTCACTTTGACTCAAGAATGACTTGAGTGATAGTAGATTTTATTTATGTTTCCTGACTTCATTTATTTGAAACTTCTGAACAGGTCTTTTAAACCAAATTGCTTAGGATTTTCTCAACTTTCGAGAATTAAATGTCTTTTTATAAACAGAATTGATATCAAGATGAATTGTGATGCTTATTTTAGTAATGGAGAGAAATAACAAAAAATTAATCAGTAAAATTGTATGCAAATAAAACATCCTAAGTACACTCTGAATAATTTACTTTTTCTAATTTAAACTTCTTATAATAATAACCCACTATATTAAACTGTAGATTTCATATATATATTTTTCTCTTGCAGAATCATAACCCTGGGAAGTATTAGAGGCTCTGTTTTACTGAGTCTTAGATAAGTCAACTTGTCTAAGTTTACCCACTAGTAAGCAACAGAGCTAAACTTTTTACTATAAATGAAGTGTTTTGCCCATTAAATAAAGGAAGAACTTAAAAAAGAAAACATACACACAAACTAAAATTGCTTTATATAATCTAGAAGAGGACCTAGATGTTAAAAAGGGATTAAAATATATTTATAAAATTTATCTTCAGTACTTATAGACACTCAACGATTCATTTTAACTGCCTTCAGCATCTATCATTTGAATCACATCATTCAATACTTCATTTTATGTTGCTTGCACTGTTCTCTCTCTGGATATCAAGCCCTCCAACCTCTCTAGCTCAGACCTAAATTACTAGGAAGCCTTCTAATTCAAAGTCTTCTTGATTCTAGTTTCAATCTGTGAAACACATCCTCCCCACTAAAGTGCAAATCTGATTTTATCACTTTCCAGATTAAACTATTCCAACCATACTATGTTCCAGCCACATCAATTCTTAGTGTTTTTCTGAGATTGACGAGTTGCTTCATGCTTCCACGTCTTGGCCCAGGCAGTCTTAAACCACAGTTCAAGTGTTGCTTCTATGATCACTCGCTCCTTGGGTCCATTCTGTCTTGCACACAACAACTCTGTTGTAGCCCTTGTCACATTGTGCAGTGATTGTGTCCTTGTACATCTATTCTCCCTCAATAGTATGTGAACTTCTGGTGAGCAGGCACCAGTATTTCCCCAGCATTAGCAAAATGTCTTCCTAGGAGCAAGAACTCAGGAAAAAGTTGTGAATGTATGAATAAACTCCCACTGTGATTTATACCTCATTTTACCCTCTATTTAATATTGGAATTATTTATGCAAATGCCTATCCTTGCTGCTATATTTTAAGCAGGGATGGCAAAATCCAAAACACAAAGGAATAAAGTAGATAATGTGAATGCGTGGAGCTGAGTAGGAATTGTAACAAATTGGGGATTTCATGTCTCATCTAAAGGGGGCTGCCTTGCTCAGTTTTAGCTCATTGTTCAATGCAGGACAGCCAGTATTGCCAGATCCTCTGATTTTTAAAGATAAGAATGTAGATTTTATGTAAATGTTCCAGGATTTTAATGTTGAAAATTATGAAAAAAAAAATCTAAAATATGGTGTAAGTCAAACCCAACATGTCTTTGTTGTAGCTCCAACCATAAGCAGTCAGTGTGGCTCTACTGTTCACAGTGGGTGGCACATTTGATGTCTGTTTCATGTTGTTGTCTACCATGGTGCTCGGTATGGTGTCCAGCTCACGGTAACTTTAAGTTGATCTAATACTCCACACTCCGCCCCACTTCTATCCTTTGTTTTAGAAGTTCCATCATTCTGGAATATCCTTTTCCTCTATCTTATTATTTTCCTTTTATATTAGACCAGCTCAAGGTCCATCTTCTTAATGATGATCCCTTCACAAACATTTTGAGCCACAGCTCTCACTTCTCCTGTGTGTTCAATGTCTAGACTTGACTTTGGGTCAGATGAATATGAGGTCCCGCATTTCTATGAACTGTTTCCTGTGTGGGTGTATTGTGGCTGCCAATGATATTATGATCTTCTGGAGGTACAATGTTATCATTTACATTTATAGGGTATCCCTGATGTACCCAGAAGAGTGCTCAATAAACACCTGATGATCAAACAAATGACTACACACCACCAATTTATAATGAATTCAAATTCTTTTCACACGAAATTATTTGGGATCTACCTTATTGTGTCATGTATTATTAAGAATTCGGATGGCTTAGGGGGCCATAACCAGTCATCATTAAACCTGGATAGTGAAAGAAAATCTACCACTTAGTCTTCATTTAAGATGTAGCTCATAGATCACAGTCTTCTGGAAGCTATCCCTGACCCCCTCCTCAATCCCCAACTCTAGGGCTGAATTGAATGCCCCTAATGCGTAATCCCCTAGCATTCTGACTATATATGTACCATAGTGTTTATTACACTGGATTGGTTCACTCATCTCCCTCTCCAACTAGAGTGATCAATTTGAAAGGGCGGGGACAATGTCATTTGCCTTTTGTCCCCAATACCTGGTGCATAGTTGGTGTTCACTGTCTAACTTCAGTTCTCATATTGCACTTCAAGTATGGAACTTGTAGAAGATAGAACAGGGTTACTTATGTTATCAGTATTTTTTAACGATTACCTAACTGCTTCAAAATATGTGATATTCATCCGCACAATCTTATAGTAAGCAAACACCTATAGATTACTTTGTATCAGGTATGGTGGATACAAACAGTAAGGAGTCAGGGATGAGAGAAGACATAATTAACCAAACAGTTATAAAAGGACAGGTATGGGGTAAGTACTATACCAGAAACATGTGTACCAGAAGATAAAGTACCAAGGGCAAGGAGCAATTAGCCTTCTTCTAAAAAGATTTTTAACCTTTTATCACATCACCTGAATGAAATATGCCATATTTATTCAGGCAGGTTTATTTTTCTATTAATATAATAAAAAAAGTCTTTATAATCATAAAACCTTCTGATGCTGAACAATTGGAGAGATGCCAACCTGACTTGCTCCCAGCTGTGGCAGATAACCATCAGTATAATCTTGTTTAGCTAGAGTTTCAAAGGATGCTCTAAGCCAGCTGGGATGTTTTCAGGAAAGGAGAACAGGATATTATGGGATATCTTTTTCTCCTTAAGCCAGATGTCTCAAGAGAGTTAAGGATTCATAAAGGGAAGTGACTATTTAAATCTGATGCATTTCTCATGGCCACTAGTAGGCTATTTCTTGAGCTTTGAATCTCTGGGGCCTGCAAACTCACTTCAGTCAATTCCAAAATATCCATGTGGAGAGGCTGTGTGGTGTAATGGGAAGAAAGTTATAAAATACATTTCTAGTCATCTTTCTAAAATACATATCTGACCATGTTACACTGTTGCCTAGGAGCCTTTAGGGATTACCATGCTATTAGAATGAGGTCTAAACTAAGCATGGCATTCAAAACCTGCCATCATTTGATTTTTGCATATTTCTCCAGCTTCCAACTTCATGGAGCTGCTTTATAACCCCTGTTCCAGACATATAAAGTTGTCAACCACAGCTCCTCACACCACACTGTTCCATGAATCTCTTTTGCTAGATGGTGCCTTCTCTTACTATGTTCATCTATCTAATGAATTTTTACATGGGCTTCAAGACTGTGGCCAGGTACCATCTCCTTCTCTCTGATGTCCCCTTCATCCTAGCCTCCAGATGACTTTACCATTCCTCTTTTTATGAACCCATATTATACTTTTTATTTTTTTGTGGAGAACAAAAGAATTTATTCACAATCTTGCAAGAACGAGTGCCCATCCAAATGTGGTGGCTGGTGCACCAAGCAATA
Source organism: Tamandua tetradactyla (assembly GCF_023851605.1). Classification (NCBI taxonomy): domain Eukaryota; kingdom Metazoa; phylum Chordata; class Mammalia; order Pilosa; family Myrmecophagidae; genus Tamandua; species Tamandua tetradactyla. Next base: position 60,678,141 of record NC_135334.1, on the reverse strand, counting down.
GAACACCATAGGTTTCATGCCCTAAGCTTAGCATGCAGGTCCCTCTCCTGTTTCTCCACTGATTGGATACTCCAGAGGTTACAGCTTAACTGAATAGTCTAAGTCAAATTTCCTGCCAAAGGTTCCCGCTTTGATTACACTTTACATTTCAGTGACACTGGCCATACCGTATTTAAACTTGTTTCTACCTATGTAAGGATTTTGCACCAAATCTAGGCTTGCAGCAGATGCATCCTGTGCCATCTTGTGTGTAAGATGAATTTAATTTTATTCTTTCAAGGAGAAAGTGCATTATACCCCACTCATTTTGATTCTTTGAAGCGGTCTCTGGTTTCTGAGGCCTTATTCTGCATCTGTCCTTCCTTCCTCAGAGCCCTGCTTCTTGGATGCTCAAGGCAATAGATAATTCAGGCCCCAGCTGGGGTCCCAAACAGGGATCTTTCCCCTTTTCACCTCCTTTTTCAGACATTATCACTGGCATGTTGGCTCATGCCCCTTCTTACAGTCATATTATACTTTTATTGATCATGCCATTATCATTGCTTTTACTATTCTGAAATTACTTTGTTTACTCATCTTTCTATTCTGTGAACTTGTGCATTGCTTAAAAATGAAGACCATGATTTACTTGCTTTTGTAATACCAGCAGCTAGTACAAGGCTAAGCATTTAGGGGATATGCACACATACGCATATGTTGCATGATTAGAGAAAACAAAAAAGCTAAGATAGGAAGAAAAGTATTAAATCCTGGCTTTGCCTCCCCTGTGATAAGCCTCATGAGGAATAATGTTTGCCACATAAGGAATTGGTAAATTGAGATAAGACATTGAGCTGAAGGCATCTAGAAGATGGAAACGGGTGAAAGAAATATATACCCTGCAATTCTGTTTCCAGCCATTTTGGCAGATTAGATGTCTTAAAACCCCTCCATAACAGAGCAGTTAAAATTCTGTATAGAATATTTATAATGTAATTTTAAATGCTTGACTAAGCTTGCAAGTTAGCAAGAGAAATTCTTAGTGGCCAAAAATGAAGCACAAAGGTGAGGACTGAGAAGAAAGCAAGAGCTGAGACTAACAGTGGACTGGAATGCATTTGCTGGTTCTCAAGGAGGTAGCATTCCAGTATTCCAGATTTGATGGGTACATGGAGAATAGGAGTATAGGGGACCAGAGATGAACAGTCAGATCAGAGACCCCTGAGCAAAATCAGAACACTGCAAAGCTAAAATCTAAGTAAAAGAATAAGATCACACGCAAAATTTAGCTTCTCAATGGATGTCAAGTGTATATTTCTGCCCTGACCTTAAGCAAAAGTAAGCAGAAAGGGCCTGGGAAGCTAATCAAGGAATATTTGAATGTGGAAGAAGTTATGATTTGGGAGTAGAATTCATAAAACTAAATAAATTGGGAGAAGAAAGAGAATTTATCTGGGAACTAGGAGAAACAATTTGGCAACATATCTCCAGCATTGTAGATGGACGTTTTCCATATGGCTGAAAACATGCTGTTCTACTCAGTCAGGATAACCCATGGAATGGATTTTTCTGCCTATCCTAATTTGGGGATCATATCCATTAAGGTCATCTGGCTGGTTTCTCTCCCTCAGAGTCCAGACTCACCAGGCTACACGCTGTTTAAAATGTAATTTCCCATAGTTCTTTTCCTAATGGGACCTCATATGTTAATTAGCACATTCTGGTTTCTTGAGAAATTGCATTTCCCATAAGTTAATAACTTGCATTAGCACATACATATTATTCTCTAGTAAATCTGTCCCTTGAGCTTGGTCACCCCGGGAAACACTGACAGAAATTGCTTTGCAGAGCAGGGAGACATAAGGTCTGGATCTAGCACCATGACAACCCCAATAAGGGATAGCTACCCAATGAAGTCTTGTGCAAAGAGCCAGCTGATCTTCTTGAGCCCTTTCTTCTTCATTTTTCTACAAAGGCAGCTATTTTAATGTGAGCAATGTCATTAAGGAAAGAAGATAATGGTAGAACAATAAGACTTTTCAGCAGAATGGAAAGACATATTTTAGGATTAACTGTGAAGCGGGGGACATAGCAATGGTAGTGGCTCGGAGGTCAACCACAGAAGGCTTCAAGGCTACCGGTTGATTATGAATGATATCCTATATCTAAATGAGCTGGCTCTTCATAAGAGTGTAACACAATGAATGCCTCATATCCACATAATTAGTTAAGTGGTTCTAATTAGTCAAACATATGGGCTTACTTGGAAAACATCAAACATTACCGGATATAACATGGATACAAAAAGATAAAGGGGCCTTTTTGAACTGCTGTTTTGTTGACCTGATATTAAAATAATATACCAGGAATCTGGCATTATAAGGGAGGACTATATTCTAGACTTTAAATATACAATAAACGATAGTCTGACTTCAGCAAAAAAAATCACCACACAGATATTGAGTATTTACTAAATGTGTTGTGTTTGGTACTAAGAAGGATAAAAAGAACTCTAGCAGATGGGGATAGTATGCATATTTGGATATTGGGAAAGAGCATAGGAACTGGCACTAAATCAATGTAGGCTTGAATCACCGTCCTATCAATCAATAGCTGAGTAGCCTTGGGGACTTTTCTTTAAATTAAAAATATTTATTATTTCAGTTAAAAACAATAAACAACCCATTACAATCTAATATATTTTTAAGAAAAATAACTGTATTTTCCCAAACAAAAATTTTGGTGAAAAGAGTGATATAGTTTTACATTTTTGTAAATCTCTCTAATGTCTGGCTTAATAAAATACAGCTGCATTTCATATTTGACACTTTATTTTTTTCAGGTATAAATTGTGGGCAACAATGTATATTCTAAATTGTGAAGGATCAATTTCAATAATACATAAAGCACTTGAATCACGTATAAAAGTGCTCTACAAATGCTAACTCACTTCCTTTCACTCTAGGACTTATGACTCTGAAAAACAAATACACAAATATAAATTAATAAATAAACAATGCAAGGATGCATATGTTAAGTACTAAATAAATGCTGTAGGTAATGAGAGTGCTATGAATTAAAGGGAAAAGATTAAGGTCATTGGGAAGGTCAAATGTGAGCTAGATATTGACAGATAGGTAGAAATTAGCTAAGTGTAATGGAAAGTAGATGATATAAGCCCGGGGCAGAGGGGTGCATGTGTAAAATATGTTTAGAGAGCAGGGAGTATCCAAATAGAATGAGGTGCAGGTGTATGTGATGGAAAACTGGAAGACTGCTAAGAAATTTGGATCCAAGTTAAGGAATTCAGATTTTGTACTTGGATAGTGGGAAGGCATTGAATGTTTCTACTTCTAGGGGAGACCCCACCAGTGGTAGTAACTTCTGTTTGTTAGTCAAAAGTGACTGTGCTACATTGTGCTTTTTCTACAATCTTCAAAGTTTGCCTTTAAGAAGCTTAATTAAGCTGTCTCAAGACCTCTAAAGACAACCCTACTAGCAAATCATGGGGCTTTGGTTGAGGCTGCAACAAGGATTTGGGGTTAACTACCAAGAACTAGTGTTCATACTTATTAAGCTCTGTTTTAGCTCTCTTCTCTGGAGAAGATCTTGAAAGTAGTTATATATTTGAGATTAACATATAATCTCAATTTACCAATCAAAAATTGGTAAAAGGAATCAGAGAGACAAATTAAATAATTTCCTTCTCATAAACATAAATCAATTATAGATTAGCATCAATCTGTCTGATTATCAAATATGTCTGAATTTTGTTTTTTCATATATGAAATGTGATAATTTAAGTAACGATGTTTCATCTCAATTTGCTTTTATCTAAATATCTCAAAATAGTAAGTCAGGAAGCAGGTTAATCTTGCTCTCAATTTTTATAATCATACCTGCTGATCATCATTTCTTTTCATCTACAAAGCAAAAGAAAATAGATTACTCCTTTTAGTTTTCTTTTATTTCATAATATTTTGGTTGAAGGCATCCCCATTAAGTTATGTACGTGATTTATCATGACAGGTGTTGGCTTCTGCTTTGTTTTGCATTTTAAATTTTTAAAGAGCAATTAACTATAAAAGGAACATCTTTAAAAATCTTGTTAAATAAAACCATAACCATTTTAAAAAGTTATTTTTCATAGTTGCATCATTTGTCCTCAAGCTTTCATGACTGCTGAAAACATTTTGAAAGCTGGGTATAAGCAAAACTAATATTTGATAACAGAATTAAGGAAAAAATTCTGTGCTTTTTTTGTAAAGGCAAAGCATATTTTATGAAAAAAAATTTAAAAGTCTTTTGAGCTACAGTTCTATGGTACTATGAAATTCCAATAAAAACTAAATGTTCAAACTCTCTATGTGATATAGGGAAATGGATTGGATTAATTAAAGTAAAAATTTGGGGGTTGAAGTTTTGCAGGTATTTGTAACTCTGACTTGTATATCTGTACTATTATAGAAAAAAATCTTTAAACTGTTTTCTAGTCTTGACACCAACATTAGACCCACAGCATCCTTGAAAACACAGCCTCTCTGAACAATATTGTCCATATAGTATTAAAAAGGGAGAGGAAAGCCTGGCAAACCAGAATCACTAAGATCCCTTCCAACTCTGGCACTACATACACTTACTCAGTGAAAAAAAAAGAAATGGAGATTTTCCCATTTAAAAACCACAATTCCAATTGATTGTTCAACAAATGTTTAGTACTCACTTTGAAGAGAGTAGAAAGGTACAGGAATGGCCTATTTGTAGTTTCTCTCCAACCTGACCTCTCTTCAGTTCTTGACACATTAAACTTTCCTTTTGAGCAACACTGTCCATTAGAACTTTCTGTGATGATGGAAATGATCTATATTTGTGTTAACCAATATGGTAGCTGTTATCCACATGTGTTAGTAATCCACATTTTACTATCTTTGAAATATGGCTAATGTGACTGAAGAAGTTATTTCTGCATTTTATTTAATATTAATTAACTTATATTTAAATACTAGCATGTCTAATAAATACTGTAGTGGCAGGGCAGTTCTAGAATCTCTTTTTCTCTTGTCAAAAGGACCTCACTGGTTCCAGGAAGATGACCAAATAGAGAAGATCAAGTTCAGCCCTGCTCCAAGGAAAAGTAAGAGAAGGGACAGAAGGCTGACTGAGATGGCAATTCAAGATTGTAATTGACCTGGGAGAGCCTTCTGCACCACATAGAGCAGCACTTATTCCAGAAGCTGAGGAACTGAGAAGCAGAAAACTGCATGATACTGGCACAAAGATAGAGGCATTGACCAATGGAATCAAATTGAGAGTGCAGAAATAGACCACCAAATCTAAGTTCAAATGATTTTTTGACAAAGCCTACAAATCCTCCAAAGTGGGACAAAATAGTCTTTTCAATAACTGGGCATGGAAGAACTTGATATCAATAGCCAAGAGAATGAAAGAGAACCTCTATCTTATACCCTACACACAAAAAAATTAACTCAAAGGGGATCAAACACCTAAATATAAGAACTAGCACCATAAAGCTTCTAGAAGAAAATTTAGGGAAACATCTTCAAGACCTAGTAATAGGAGGTAGCTTCCTAAACTTTACACCCAAAGCACAAGCAACTAAAGAAAACATAGATAAACGAAATTCCTCAAAATCAAATGCTTCCGTACCTCAAAAGACTTTGTCAAAAAGGTGAAGAGGCAACCAACTCAATGGGAGAAAATATTTGGAAATCACATATCAAACAACAGTTTGATTTCCTGCACATACAAAGAAATTATACATATCAACAATGAAAGAACAAATAACCCAATTATAAAATGGGCTAAAGATATGAATAGACATTTTTCTGGAGAGCAAATATAGATAGCTCAAAAGCACATGAAGAGATGCTCATTTTCATTGACTATCAGAGAAATGCAGATCAAGACTACAAGGAGATACCACCTCACACCTATGAGAACGGCTGCTATTAAACAAACAGGAAACTATAAATGTTGGAGAGGATGTGGAGAAACTGGGACACTTATGCACTGCTGGTGGGAATGTAGAATGGTGCAGCTACTATGGAAGACTGTTTGACAGTTCCTTAGGAAACTACATATCAAGTTCCCCTAAGACCCAGCAATAGCACTACTTGGTATATACCCAGAAGAGCTGAAAGCAATGACACAAATAGACATTTGCACACCGATGTTCACAGCAGCAGTATTCACAATTGCCAAAAGATGGAAACAAACCAAATGCCCATCAACAGATGAGCGGATCGACAAAATGTGGTATATGTATACGATGGAATATTATGCAGCAGTAAGATGAAATGACATCCTGAAGCACATGACAAAATGGATGATCAATGCCCCTGGCCATTAGAGAAATGCAAATCAAAATCACAATGAGATATCATCTCACAACCACCAGAATGGACATTATCAACAAAACAAAAAACGACAAGTGCTGGAGAGGATGTGGAGAAAGAGGCACACTTATCCACTGTTGGTGGAAATGTAAAATGGTGCAACCACTGTGGAAGGCAGTTTGGTGGTTCCTCAAAAAACTGAATATAGAATTGCCATACGACCCAGCAATACCATTGCTAGGTATCTACTCAAAGGACTTAAGGGCAAAGACACAAACGGACATTTGCACACCAATGTTTATAGCAGCATTATTTACAATTGCAAAGAGATGGAAACAGCCAAAATGTCCATCAACAGAAGAGTGGCTAAACAAACTGTGGTATATACATACGACGGAATGTTATGCAGCTTTAAGACAGAATAAACTTATGAAGCATGTAATAACATGGATGGACCTAGAGAACATTATGCTGAGTGAGACTAGCCAAAAACTAAAGGACAAATACTGTATGGTCCTGCTGATGTGAACCGACATTCGAGAATAAACCGGAATATGTCATTGGTAACAGAGACCAGCAGGAGTTAGAAACAGGGTAAGACAATGGGTAATTGGAGCTGAAGGGTTACAGACTGTGCAACAGAACTAGATACAAAAACTCAAAAATGGACAGCACAATACTATCTAATTGTAATGTAATTATGTTAAAACACTGAATGAAGCTGCATCTGAGCTATAAAAAAAAAAAAAAATGGATGAGCCTTGGGGACATAATGCTGAGTGAAATAAGCCAGACACAAAAGGATAGATACTGTATAATTACACTTTTATGACCATGGTAAAGGTGGCTGAAGGATGCACTGACTGAGAAGTAAATTGGCAAACAATGATGTATACTTATGAATGAATGCTGTGCTGCTACAAAAAGGAACAAAGTCCTGAGGCAAGCAACGATGTGAATAAATATGTGGGACATTTGATGAGGCAAAATAAGCCAGAAAGAAAAGAACAACAATGGTATGGTCTCCTTTAGAAAATGCTTACAAGAAAACAGGGGCCTAGATTGTAAGCTTTTATAGTAGACACATTTAATCCAGAGTGGCAATTATTATTCCCGGATTGTGAGAGGCTTATATATTTATTTATATGTATTTAGAGATAAAAATGAAGTTGCTTAGGTTGGCGTTCAAGTAATTCAGAACACAGGGGTAATGAAGATAACATCTATATTTTAGAACCACACATACTCTTTAGGATCAAAGGAAGAAAGGTTTATTTAGTCTGCAGCTGAAATTTTCTGTAGCAAATTATCTAACTCAACTTATCTGTATAGTTCGTTTGATCAACTGAAACACAGGGAGCCCAGGATAAGAAAGTGGTCCTTTAATCCTGTATAACTTAATGTAATGCCTAGATACATCCTAGAATATATTAAGTAGATAATCAAAAAGTTTTGGCAAAGTCCCTTGAGGGATGGTAGAAAAAATATGGAACAATTAAACTTAACCATCAGGAAATTCTCTGATACTGTGTCAAACTATAGAGACACCCAAATCAATAGGCCACACCCTTGATCTTGAGGCTTACTCTTGTGATGCTCATGTGGGTAGTGGAGAAGCTTAGACTACCTATAGGCACGCCTAAGAGTTACTTCTGGAGGACCTCTCTTGTTGCTCAGCTGTGGCCGCACTCTCTCTAAGCCCAATGCTGCAAGTGAAATCATTGCCATCCTCCCTATGTGGGACATGACATTCAGGGATGAAAGTCTCCCTGGCGACGTGTAAGATGACTCCCAGGGATAAATCCAGACCTGGCACCATGGGATCGACAATTCCATCCTGACCAAAATGGGGAAAAGAAGTGTAACTAATAAAATATCAGTGGCAGAGAGAGTTCCAATAGAGTTGAGAGGCTACTTCTGGAGGTTGCACTTATGCAAGCTTCAGTTAGACATTGCTACCTATCTTAACTGGCCAAATCCCAACTAGGACTATTCTAGCCAATCCTAAAGAATACTTAGGGCAATGTATAATATTCTATGAGGGTTCCATGCACTAGTGTAACTTTCCAGAAACCTACAACCTCCAGATGGATCCCTGGACCAGTAATTCCTGAAGCCTAGAGGGCCCAGTCTCTCCAGAACATCAGATAGTTCCATCTCCCAACCCCATATTAGTGACAGCCCCTTCCAACATGAAAATTTAGATGGGCCATAGTCCAAACACCCATTAGAGAGGGACAGAAAGATCAAAGGTGATAGTGGAATTATACAGAGAAGATAGGATTTAACAAATGAAAATGGTTGTTAAATTATTAAATTGATATCTCTTTTAGTCTCCAGTATCTTAGAGCAGCTAGAAGTCAAAACCTAAAATTGTGGAATCATAACCCATATCAAACTTGGAAATATGTTCTACAACTAAGTGTGGTACTGTCTTTGAAATTTATTGCTTTTTTGTATATATGCTATTTTTCATAAAAAATGTCGATTGTGGTGATAAAAATATTTAAGCCTTCTAGCCTCCTATATTCTGGAGCACCTAGAGGGAAAAATCTGAGAGGATCGTATCATAGGCCATGACAAACTCTGGGATCTGTCCTGTAATTTCTCGTTGAAGAGTGCTTTGAAAACTATTGCTTTTTTATTTCTTTGCTTTGTATATATGTTACACTATACAATAAAAAAGTTAAAAAAAAAAAAAGCTCACTTTTCAAATTTCCTCTTTACCTCTCTGGCTGTTTCTTCTTAGACTCCTTGAAGAGCTCCTCTAAATTGCTTGCTGTTCATTAATTCTGTTACCCAAAATTGTGCCCATTGTTGCCTTAATGTTTCATTCATTTCCTCTAACTCTTCCATGGAGAGCTACTTTTTTCCTTTAGGTCTCGGTTTGCCTTGTGTGCTCATTTCCCCACCTAAACTAGTCCCCCACTCCATTATTTTCTATCATAGCTCTCTAGGTCTCATTTATGATACTTCTGTCATGGTAAAAATTATTTTATTTGTTGCCTATCTCCCACTAGAATCTCTATGACAGCAGGAAGCCCTGAGCCCCTAGCACCTGGCACGGTACCTGACACATAGCAGGGCTTCAATAAATATTTGTTGGATTAATTAATAGTAGGTGATCTTATCCTTTCCTTTTTTTGATGATTCACTCATCCGTATCTCCAGCCCAGATCACAATTTCCTTTACTCCAAACTTGTATTCAACTGTCCCCAAATGAATTCATCTTCCCCCAGAATCTTCTTTTCTTTCTTAATGGTGTCTTCTTGATCTTGCACAGTGCTTCTCTACTTCTCACCTAGCATATCCAATCACCCAATAAATTCAGTTGGTTTTCCTCAGAAATACCTCTCACATCAGCCTAGTACTGGTGCCTTAGTTCAGGCCCACGGTATATCACACCTGGACGTCTCCAGGGGTTCCAACCGGGCCTTTCCTAACACTCACTCATCCCCCGCACTACCACCATCCTGCTGACAGAGAAAGCTTCTTCAAAACAACTATAATCATTTCATCTCCTTCTTTCAACCTCCTGTTGCTTCACTGCTATCTACATGATGCAAACCTGAATCTGTTGAATGACCGTGAAGCCCTCATGATTTGAATGTTTCAACCTCAACTCATGACACATTCCTTATGCATGTCCCACCCCAATGTGGGGAACGTTTAGCATCTCCTGGGTGGTGTTCCCCAGAGCACTTTGTGTCTGGGACATCACAGCATTATAGAATTTATCTCTTTTAAAAAAAATTTAGATATGTGACTCCTCCACCAAAATGGTAATTCAAGCACAAGATTTTTACCTTATTTGACTTCCTGAAGAATGATTTATTCCTGTGCAGTGGTTCTGGATTCACATACAGGCCTAAGTTTGAAATCTGGCTTTGCTACTTATTAGCTATGAAACCTTGGTCAATTTGCTTCATCTTGCTGAAGTTTTAGCCATAAAATGAAAGAATGGTTCTATTTATAGTGTAGGACTTGTGCAAGGATTAAACAGGCTAATGAATGTAAATGCCTGGACCATTCTAATCAATAAGTTGTTGGTAGAATACTCACTTCATGAATATTATTGAGCACATACCTAACTGTAGAATACTATGGGATAGAAAAAGATTACTAAGACACAGAGCAGGTCCTTTTAAAACTTCCAACCTAAAAGAGGAACTAAGACATTTACACAAGACACTAATTTGATACAAAATAAAATAACTAACAAAAGGGATGCACAGAAGAGCTTATGAGGGTCTGTAATGGAAGTAAATAATTCATCAATAGGTTTCTAGGGAAGGCTTGGTGAAAGAGGTTACATTTAAATTACATATTAAATTATGGTTAAAATTCCTTGCTTTTTAAATTAATTACTTCAGCATGCTAGGTGATGTGCAGTTTGTGGGGTCTCAAAGCTTTACAATTTGGGGGGCCCACTCCAAAAACAGAAAGAAATATTACATATATAACATTATACTCCTTGAATTTCTTATGCACCTTGTAGTTGCCTGAACTCTAAAAAGTGCTCAATACACATTAGCTCTTTTTCCTCTAGCCTTTGTGACTCTCTCCCTGGCCAAGTGCCTGGCATAGGGTACAGGGCCCTGACTTTCAAAGGAAACCCACTTCTGGTGCTAAGTTTGGTGCTGGGAATATAATGACAACAAAACTCACTTCCTGACTTCATGGAGCTGACATTCTAAGTGGGGTAGGCGGGTGTGTTACAATAACTAATTGTAATCACATTCATTCATACACAAATATTTGGGACAGATTTTATAACAGGTAAGAGAGAACTGATTTTGATAAAAAAAAAAGGTGGGGAGTAGGAGAATGTTTTGTGCATAAGGAACAGCACAAAGGAAGGAAGTGAAGTGAGAGAGTGGTGTCTGGAGAAAAGCAGGTTTTCTCACTGAGATGGAATGTAGTGCTGGTAGCGCAGCAGTGGTGATGTGGAGGCAGAGACCAGAGCAGGAAGAAGCTCTTGGACAGGGTAGGGATTTAACTCTCAATTACCAGGATAACAGAGCAGGGTTTTATGTATACTTTCATTCATTTAACAAAGATTCACCCAGCAGCTACAGAGCCAGATACTGGTGAGGGCCTGTATACAAAGATCCTGAGGGGTCTGCACTCTGCTAGGAGCTGAGCTTGAGCCAGTGTATAGATTGACATGAGCGTGACCTGTTCACAGAGGCCAGGGGGCCAATTGAAGCTGTCATCCCTATGGCTGCTGTCACTCCATAAAATGGACTTGAAGCAAAAGATAGTAATACTAGTACAATTTGAGTAACTGTCACCAGGTGTCTTGGCGGTGACCTTGGAGTTCAAATGATGAGTCTTTCTATAAATCTCATTAATGGAACTTCAGAAGTTTCCACATACTTAAGATATATATATATATAATATATAAAATAACTATGGAAAATTATGACAAAACACTAGAACACATCACTAATTACAATTGTGAAAAACAGTTTTAGAAACCATATATAAGGAAATACAAATGCCTCACTAACCTTTAGTTGTAGTTAAACCCTTAACATTTCTTCTCTTAAAGGAAAATTCAGCTGTTCTCTTCTCTGGGGGTATTGCAGGTGTTGGTCCCTGTAGCTTTTTTCCTGCTATAAGTTCAGTTTCTCACTAACTCCAGAGAAAGCTTTACGTCACTGTGAGTTGAGCCCTGATGGCTTCTCTGATTTCTTTCGTTTCTCTTATCAAGAAAAGAAGTAGATGTAGATGTTCATTGCTTCACTTCCTGGCTTTTCCAGTTGCAAAGTCTCTTTTCTTTCACTGCCTTCTTCTGCCCACACTTCTGCCCTTCGAAGTAGAGGTTGCTACAAAACCCTCTCAAGCATGACAGTCTTGATTATTCATTAATGACTTCCTCTAACCATGGTGAAACTGGAAGGCCAGCTTTGGACACTGACATTAGCACAAAGTAATTTTTAGGAGAATCATCCACATTTGTAGCTTCATCTCCTGGCACACCCTCAAAAATACTCTAAGTTTCGGTCATATCAAAGTGCTTGATTTTTTCCTGAATTACTAGCATTTCCTCAAATATCTGGTCTTTCCTCCCCTCTGTGTCTGCATGTGTGACAGTCCTCTCTGCCTACAGCTGGCTTCTTCCTCTTTGTGCTAATGTCAGTGTCTGAAGTTGATTTTCCAGTTTCATCTCTTTGAATGGCTGAGAAGCTCCTCCTCTTTCTTCACGACTGTCTTTGAGCAACATGCTCCTCTGTTCTCCATAATACTCCCTGGTCTAGGATTTGATTGCACTACACTCAAATACCTCGACTGTTCTACTTATCAGACTCTGTCTCTTCTGTCAGTAAACAAGCATCTGCTGAGGGTCTACTACATTCCAGGAGACTCCACTAGGGCTGTGGTTAACACTACAACTATGAAGAAGACAGTCTCCCAGGAGTTTATAATAGAGTGGTATGTCACAAGAGTAAACTAGCAATTGTAAACCAGTATGCTAAGATTGTAATCTTGCTCAGTGGTGAGAATTTTTGTTCAAATAAATATTTGAAATTATTATTTATAAATGCCTCAATGAAAAGAAAGGGGGTTACAGAATATTTCAGCAATGGTCTGAAAATGAAATTGGGGACAAATTCATTTACAATAGTATCAAAAAGAATAAAATAATTAATTAAACAAAAGAAATGGAAAAAAATACTTGACAACTACTAAACAATGATGAAACGGTTAACAAATTAAAGAAACCTAAATAAATGGAAATACAACCTGTTTTCATGGATTAAAAGCATTAATATTGTTAATATGTACTATTCCCCAAATGATCTACAGAGTCAAGACTCTTCCTCTCAAAATTCCAACCACTGTCTTTGCAGAAATTAACTAGCTGATCCTAAAATTCAGAAGAATTAGTAAGGGACCCAGAAGATTCAAAACAATTGCAAAAACAACAAAGTTGGAGTATTCATGCTTCCCCATTTCAAAACTTGCAGAAGTAGATGAGTGGGATAGAAAATACATATTCTGGAAAGTCAACTTCGGACATTGCCATTAGCACATTCAAAGAGGAAGAAGCCAGCTATAGGCAGAGAGGACTGTCACACATGCAGACACAGAGGGGAGGGAAGACCAGATATTTGAGGAAATGCTAGTAATTCAGGAAAAAATCAAGCACTTTGATATGACTGAAATTTAGAGTATTTTTGAGGGTGTGCCAGGAAATGAAGCTATAAATGTTTGTTCCGAGAAGAAAATGTGGATGATTATTCCAAACATCCCAGAGAGAGAGAGACAGAGAGAGAGAGAGAGGAGTAGATCAATGGAATGGAAACATAGATCAGTGGAATCAAATTGAGGGTCCAGACATAAATCCTTATGTTTATGGTCAATTGATTTTTTTCTTTTAAATAGTTTTATTTTTATTTTAAATAGTTCTATTCACACACCCCCATACAATCCATCCAAAGTGTACATCAGTGGCTCCTGGTATAATCACATAGTTACGCATTTACCACCACAATCAATATGAAAACTCCCATTTCTTCTTCTTCAAAAAAAATTCCCATATCCCTCCATCATATCCCCTTATTACTGACATTTAGCTTTGCTATAGTGTCCTTTTTTTTTTTTTACAATTAATGAAAGAATATTACAATGTTACCATTAACTATAGACCTTGGCTTGCATTAATATATATTTTCCCCATAAACCACCCCCCTTATTAACACCTTGTAATAGTGACATACATTTGTTCTAGTTCATGTAAAAACTTTATTATATTTGTACAATTAACAACCATCATCATCCACTCTAAGTTTTGCTAAGTTATATAGCCTCGGCTTTTATCCTCTAGATTTCCTTCTACTGACATACATGGCCCTAGTCTTTCTCTTTCAATTGTACACACACTCATCTTTGTTAATTGAACTTACATTATTGTGCTACCATCACATAGTATGTGCTATCCATTTCTGAACCTTTACAGAGTGATGATAATTTATCTACATCTTTTTTTTTTCCATTTGACTCAGATCCTTGAGTGTTTATTCACTTTGTGTGCTAGTGTCTGATATCTAAAAAGTGCTTAATAAACACAAGCTCTCTCCTTGTGTCCTGTGGTGGTTAGATTCAGGTGTCAACTTGGCTAGGTGAAGGTGCTTAGGTCTATTGCTGTGGACACGAGCCAATGGCATGTGAACCTCATCTGTTGTTGATTACATCTGCAGTCAGCTAGGAGGCATGCCTGCTGCAATAGAGACTGATGTTTGATTTAATTGGCTGGTGCTAAAATGAGAGACTCAACCTAGCACAGCCCAAGCAGCTCAGCATACCTCATCTCAGCCCTCGCAGCTCAGCCCAGGCCTTTGGAGATGCAGAAAGAAATCACCCCGGGAAAAGTTGCTGGAACACAGAGGCCTGGAGAGAAGGCCAACAGAGATTGCCCTGTGCCTTCCCACGTAAGGAACAATCTCTGTTGAAAGCTAGCTGCCCTTCCTCTGAAGAACTAACAAAATAAATCCCCTTTTATTAAAAGCAAATCCATCTCTGGTGTGTTGCATTCTGGCAGCTAACAAACTAGAACATGTCCCCAGTACCTGATTAAGTACCTGGAACAAAGAAGAAGTTCCACAAGTGATTGTGGAATGAAAATCTAAAAGACATGTACATCTCAGTGTGAATGAGATGATCCTAAGGACTGATTTTGATCAAAGGAAGATTGTAATATTTTGAAAACAAAGGGAGGGTGGGTAAGGATGAGGTGATTTGGTACAGGAAAAGTAGAGAAGGGACACTAAAATCATTCCAGGTATCCATTTTACTGGGTAAGTTCTGATCTATGTAAGACCAAGCTAGGATTTTCCCGAGTCTGACTTACTATTGGAGGTTATTTGGCTAGGAGTTTTGCTTTTAGTCAAGAAATAGCTTCACGGGTACTCTGAAGCCCTTATGTACCCCAGAGAAGGCCATATTCTTTTAATCCATACCTGTGAGTGCAGACCTGTTGTGGGTAGGGCCTTTTGGCTAGGTTATTTCAATTGAGATGTGATCCAACCCATTCAAGATGGGTCTTAATTCTTTCACTGAAATCCTTTATAACAGGATAAAACAAAGTGAAAGCCCAGACAGCGCAGAGAGAACCACCCAGAGACGTTTAGAGAGAAAAGACCCCTGAAGGAGTAGAGAGAGGAAGCCACTGAAGCCAGAAGCTGAAAGCAATGAAACCCAGGAGAGAAAGACCCACAGACACCAGCCATATGCCTTCCCATGTGACAGACATGTCCCAGATGCCTGCAGCCTTTCCTCAGAGAAGGTATCATCCTGTTGTTACCTTATTTTGGACATTTTCATGGACTAAGAATTGAAATTTGTAAGCTAATAAATCACCATTGTTAAAAGCCAGTCCACTTCTGTTGCATTGCATTTTGGGAAGCTTTAGCAAACCGAAAGCAATTGGTGTTTCAGAGGCCCTATATAGGGCAAGATGCCTTCTCACATTTTACATCTTTTACTACCAACTCTCCCCTAAAATTACTCCTACTTCTCCATAATCATTTCCTCTCCAGAAAAGAAAATAAAACAAAAACAGCCTAAAGAAACAACCAAGAAAAACCTCCAAGAAACAACCTGTCTCCATCTTTCTGTATTTCTACATCTACAACAGGATATTATGGACCTTTAACTCATGAATTCTGCATATGACTCACAATGCAGCCACAACCTTGGTTCAATTTGGTCTGGGTTTCCTGGTGCCTGGATGTGTCACTTAAGCCATATTCCTTATCTCTTAGCACTAAGGGCACACATTTTTCATCTGAACCTTAGATGGAGAATAATAGATAAGGTATGAGTAAGTGAAAAAAGGAATAGTCAGTGGAATGAGGACTTTTGCTTACTCTCATTCTCCTTCAAGAAGTTAGGGAATCGGACTTCTAGACTTGACTTTGGTATATAGGCTTTGGAAAGCTCCTGCCTACCTCTGCTTCAGACAGTTTCCCCACAGTTTCTTAACACGGAAACTAGATATTTGGACATGGTAATATCTTAGCTATTTTATAATTGTAATTCTCACGTTAATCTTTCCTTCCAAAGGTAGGTGTAGCCTCAAAACAAATTATTACTAGGACTATATTGCAAGACAAGGAAAAATATGGTTTGTTCACATGCAAGACCAGGTAATGAAAACGATATTTCCTTCTGCAAAAAACACATGTGGTCTCAAACACAAGGCTTGGCCTTTGACAGCCTTGAGTGAAAGATATTGATGTGGCATTTAGTTTTTGCTTATGCCTAAGTTATTTGCTAGCATAGATATTTTGGGATATATATTTTATCATATAGATATATATGATACTTGATCTCTTTATCCAGTCAACAAGCATCTATTGAGAGCCTAATACACTCAAGGAGGGCTCTGCTGAGGCTAGGGCTAGCATTACAACTATAAAGAAGACAGTTTCTTATAGATCTGCATAGTGATAATGGGAGCCCCTGTACCTTTGTAAACTATCATACATTCAATGCACTTATACAACCCACTTATATATACAATAAAATTGGGAAGAACAACAAAACCACTTTCATCAGCCTTGGTCATTTTCATACCTGAACATGATACAAATTTATTTTTCTGTTAGTAAGAAGAGCTGTAGTTTTAACTATAATCACCAACATTTAATTATAATTTAGTTATAATCATCAATATTTATAAAGAGCTGACGTTCTTTAATCCTATAACTGACTCCCAGTGAGTTAGATAACATTATCCTAATTTTATTGATGCAAAAACTGAGATTTAGAAAGGTTAAGCAACTTGCCCAAGGCCAACCAGTTGGCCAACCAGTTAAAAGTGGGGGCAGCAACATTCATACCTAGTCCTGCTGGCTTAGAAATGTCTCTGTTGCTTCCACTACTCTATACAATCACAGAGAGGGAGAAAGTGTGCTGAGCAACTGGCTTAGCTCCTCTAATGGTAAAACAGCTGCAAGTGGAGAAAATCAATCACTCAGGGAAAGTGAATCTTTATTCCCCAGGTCAGAGGAGAAGGAACTTGAGCAAATCTTTATTTGTTAAACATAGCTTGTGTTTGGCAGATTGCTCAGTAATTACATGATCCAGGAGCTGCCCTCAAAGAGGTCGGCACCAGGTAGGAGACCAAAACTTTTACACATGAAACAAGCAGAAAACTACAAGTGTTAAATTGTGCAACAGAAATTTGAACGGCTATATATTGACAATCAAAACAGGATCCTGGGGACATGTATATTAGAGTTTTCTACAAACCTTTTTAATGTAATAGTACTCACAGGTAACCCCAGGGATGGGGAAGGGATGTATGTGCATGCGTACGTGGGAACTAGTAACACACGTGTATAGGCTATGAATGTATTCTGTTGTGGGTCAAATAAGGAGGTAGGATGAGATGACACTCTGCTGCAAGTATCCTTTTCACATCTGCTACAATTACTGTAAGTCTGCCATTAAGAAATTAATCTTTCTGGATCTAGAAGGGTGCTTGAACTCTTGGTGTCGCTTTCCAAAGGGGGGATATGCAATCTTCCTTTGCTTCTCTACTATGTGCTCTGTCAGTCTTCTATAGTACTGACTGTATCTCCCTGAGGACACACGATAGGTGAACAGTCAATGTTTGTTAAATGGATGATGAATGGCACCTTTAGCAATTGCTTTCTTGTATGGAGGAGGAGGGAAAAGGTAACAGCACATTAGAAAGAAAAGGGGCAGATGAGACACAGGGAGAGACATGGAGAGGGAATTAATACCTACTTAGCATCTTCCACTTGTTAAGAACTGTGGGAGGACATTTACATAATTTTTTCTTTATTAGAGAAGCTGTATGTTTACAGAATATTCATGCATAAAATACAGGATTCCTATATTTTACCCTATTATTTACACCTTGCATCGTTGTGGGACATTTTTTACAGATGATGATAGCACATTTTTATAATTGTACTATTACCGCAGTCCATGGTTTAACTTCAGGTTCCCTGTTCATCTAGTGTAGTTTTATGGATTTTTAAAAAATTATTCTGTTACCATATATAAGGCATTTACATTTACATCTTTTTAAAAATTAAATTCCTGAAACAATCCTCTGAAGTAGATCTGAATCCCAACTTTATAAAGAAACAGAGGCACAGAGAGATTTAGTAACAACTCACAGTGATCTAGCTAGTAAGTAGTAAAACCAGGATTTAGACAAAGATAAAAATAAATAAGAAAGCCATGTTCTTTAAATTATACCAAGTTACTATACCAAGGAGAGGAACTTGAGGAAAAGTAAGGGTCTCAGAAGTGCAAGGAAAGATTGTAAGAACAAGGGATGTCTACACATTTTAATATCATGCACACTAATGGTGAAATGCAATTTCTCGATCATGGAATAATTAAGGCCTGACCACAAGAGTATTCTCTATTTGCAAAGATGAATAGGCTATAAAGAACATGGTTCTCTTTTACACTTTCCATGTCAAAGGCCCATGCTTAGAAGGAAAGTCTCCCAACCCTTGACACTAGCTCACTGACCGTGGAACTTCCTTAGTCTGAAGGTGATAGAAATCACTGAAACTGTACCTGAATAGTGCTACTCATTTTGCCCAAATTAGCTACTCATTCTTTTGCTCTGGAATTAGAGATAAAATTTCAGTGAATTATTGTAATTTTCAACATATGTTATGCCCACTAGACTTGTGAGTTCCTCAAGCCGAGGAATGGAGTCTTTTTCATACTGAATTTCTCAAACGCCTCAGCACAGTGTCTGGCACATACTGGATATTTAGTAATTGATTAGTTGAATGGAATGATAAATAAAAGGGTAATCAATTGAATCTATGACTGGTGGAATGAACGGATGGTAGGTGTGTCTACCACAAGTGTGTCTCCTACACACTTCTTGGGTACTCTAAATCTCGCTGGGCCAAGCAGGAGTCTTTACCAGCTGTGACAAATCAATCAACAGAGGTTGCTGACTGACATCTTAAAATCATGCTTAAGAGGAGTAAACATTTGCCAGGACTGAAAGTCATCAGAAAGATTAAATAAAGGATAAAGATCACTAGCTGCTTTTATGGTAATAGAGGGGCATCTGGCCTGTGGGATAGAATGTAGATGTGCTCTTTTTTAAAATGCCCTTATAATTGACCAGAAGAAGGAAGTAAACAGAAATCCTAATGGAATTTGAGAGCCTCTGAAGGCTTAGCAACATATGCAGGGAAAAAAACATCAGACTCAGTTTGGAGATATAAAAATGATGTCTCAAGATAAACAATCTAATGAAGGCTGACAAATGATACCCAAAGCAATCCTCCTCACTCTCTGCTCCCCCCAACCCATGTCACCAACCAGGTCAAAGTCAGGCAAGGTTAAAATAAAATGTAAATCCTCTTTTATAAGTGGTTCAGTCTAAGGTCAAAGTCAATGTCCAGTAAATATTCATCAAATTAGACCAAGACCGTTTCTACTCAAGTGATGGATGAGCGATCAGAAAACCTCCCTGACCATAACTTTTGTCTAGACTCATTTTTGGGAGTGATAAAGACAGGACAGGGAAGGACCTCATTTGTCAGTTAGACTAAAAGACCTTATTGGAGTGTTTACAACATTTCTGCTGAGGCAGGATGGGCAAGTAGTGAGAGCACAGGGCTGGGAGACAGGCATTGGGTTGTAGTAAGCGATCCTCCCCTTCCTAGGCACATGACCTTGGGGAAATCAATTACCCTCTGACAAATTTGAAATAGGATTAATGATTCTTATCCAGTCTCCCTTAAAAGGTTGTTTCTGGGAACAAATGGACCTATGTCTATGAAATTAGCCTTCTATCTTTGAGGTGAACAGAAAGAGAGAGACTGAAAGAGAAAAGAAAGGAGATGAATGGAAAATTAAGAGTTAAAGGAAAGGAAGAGGAGGAATTATATAGAAAAATGGGAGAGTAGAGGAGAAAAAGGATAAAAAATAAGAGGGCTAAGGAAAAGGAGTTGGGAAAGGAGAAGGGTAGAAAGCAGCAGTGATAAGAACAGATCTCAAAGCTTTGGCACATTGGCAGATAACAAGCAAACACAAAGATCAAACAAAAAACCAGGGGGACAACAGTAACTGATGAGAGATGGGATTTAGGAAATCACAACTGTGCATAGACTATACAACTCCAGAAGGGACTGAAGATTCCATCTGTCAGTCTCTACAGAAGACACAGCAAGTCAACAACGATCACTCTGCCTATTATAATTTTTCAATGGCATGGTATATTGAATTCATGTTTTTCTAGTCTGTGCTCATCTCTGTAACATACAGATTTGAAATCATTGTTCGTAAAGGCATTGATGATGACCCTTTCTCTTTGCCTAGTTAAACCTACTCATTTTTCATGTCAGAATCTTCCCTGAGTTTGCTGACAAGGTCAGATTCCTATTTTAGGCATTCATGGCAATACAGACCACTACTTCATAGCACTTGGCACAGTCACAGTCACAAATTCACATTTGTTTGTATGATTATTTTATTAATGCCTGCTTTCCCCAACAGACTCTGAGGGTAGAGTCTGAGGGCAGAGTCTGTCTGTTTTACTTATTATACTTTCAGTTGAATTTATTGATTGGTAGTATCATAAACAGACTCATAAACAGTGAGAGCAGCATAAATACTAGAAAGATACTATAAAACGGGAAGTATTCAAAGTGATAAAGAGGAGGTTGGTGCTAGCGTTACAATATGAGGTTTTTGACAGATAAATCTTTCTGATAGTTGGGGCAACTAAATAATTTCATGGAATAATGTTTCCTGTGTTGGTTTTTAGTAGCCTAACAAACTTCACACTGGGTGCTTTTCTCATTCCTCCTTGGTTAATTCTGTATATTAACTAGCTCTTCAATGCTATTTCATTCAGTTAACAACTATCATCATTATTATCCCATAAAAGAAAGGCTTCCTTAAAATGAAGAAATGAGTGTATTATTATGACATTAATAATTATGAGTATTGATTAAGAGTGGCTTTCTAGTTGAGTATTCTGCTGCCCACTGTTTTGGGCAGGTTTGATTATATAGTA
This sequence comes from Tamandua tetradactyla, assembly GCF_023851605.1. NCBI lineage: Eukaryota > Metazoa > Chordata > Mammalia > Pilosa > Myrmecophagidae > Tamandua > Tamandua tetradactyla. The sequence continues at coordinate 60,656,762 of NC_135334.1, read as the reverse complement.
ATACGGAAGAAGTTTATATACAATTTACTTTGAGGCCTTTATTAAAGCAGCTTTTTAAAAAGTAAAAAGATTTCCAAGAAAGGGCAATGATAAGCAATCATGATAGGACTGAACTATGCAGAGAAAATAAGGACTCTTTATCCAAACTCCCTAGGTCAGCAGTTCTCAATTGTGAGGAAGAGTTCCCCAGCACCTTCTGTGGCATCCCTCCCAGATAAATTCTGTTTGACATTACGTGGCTCTTGGTGTATAGGGTCACTTAACTGAACAGCCTAACAGCTCTCGATAGCCAGTTCTCCTGATCTGCTGCTTCTGGGTTTTTCCTAGTCCTGCTGGGAAACATAGAAACCAATGGTACAGAAATATTACTCCTCCACTTCTTCTATTCAGCTTATTTTCAAAGTGAGAGAATTCACATTAGGTGTTCATTCCATGTTTGCTAGCATTCTTATGAAACTGGTTATTCCACAATGACTACAACAACAAAACCCACAAAAGCCCCAGAAATCATACTGAGCTCCACTTTGTATTTCAGTGTTTTACTTAGGTCTCTTACTTGGCCAATGTACAATAAGAAAATCCACAAAACCGGGGAGGCAGTTGAGGGCGCAAATCCCAGTTTTTCCACTTAATGGCTATGTGACCTTGGGTACCACCTTTCACTTCTCTAAACCCAGGGTCCCCAAGTGGGATAATAACTGTATATTACAATAATAATCATCACCAGAACCAATTGAGATCATCCATATGAGACATAACACAATTTCAGCTACAGTTAAATTAAAATATAATATTCAATATTTAATGTTACTTTGAATATAGAAAGCAGGTTCTTTTTGGATTTTATAGTCTGCATCTCTGAACTGCCTACCTTTCTGATGGAGTGTTCCATATTGTTTATTTTATGTCTTCCTGTTTTCTTCATTTTAAGGAAGTCTTTCTTTTATGGAATAATAGTGATGATAGTGGTTAAAGTTTGTAGAAGTCCTTATGAGGCAAAACATAAATCTTGATTCCTTATGTCATTTCACAAACTCATTTTTGAAATTTTATTAGTTTTGAAATTCCAAATTTGGAAAACTCTGTCCTATACAAGAAATCAGAACTTCTTTCCCCCACAGATGTTATTTCAATAGCAGATGGTGTTAGAAATTCAGGCCCTAGAAGAGAATTAGAATCTCATGCATTGGTGGCCCTTAAATATGTCCTAGCTCTCTGAAAACTCAGCATTTTCAACATACAAATTTTTGGTAATCCTGGGAGTTGGCTGTGATGACACTTCTTATATTCTGAACTCCATCATCTGTAAGGAAGAAAGATTACAAGACCTAGAAAAGGATGTTTTATCAAGTAAGGAAATGGAAAAAAGAAGCAGTAGAAGAACAGGAACGGGGTTAAGGAAAACGGACAATAGCTGAACTAGGAGCAGATATGGGAGTAATATATGTAAGAGAAGAAGTCAAGAGGGACCATGTGATCGTGAACTGGGGAATAGAGATGACCCCAAATTATCTGCTGCTCTGGTCATCCTCCAGGGGAGAAGAGGCTATAACTTCCTGTGCCCTTCCAAGATGCTGGGGCCCTCTGGCAGGTGGCCTGGCAGTAGCAGTAGCTCTCACCCAGAGCCTTCTCACCCAAGAGGCTAGTCTGTCTTCACTGGACTATAAGTCACAAGCAAAAATGTTTTTAGAGGGGAAGGAAGTTTAATTTATTTTGAGCAGTTCTAAAAACCAAATCTGTTCCTCTCCTTAATTTTCCCATATTCTCCCTAAATATACCCTTCAGCTGGCAAGAGAGTAAAATAAAGAAGAGGGTGATGATTATATATACTATTTTAATATATGTTAAATATGCATAAAAATCTTCTTCACCTAAACCCAATTTGCCCCTCTGTTTTAGGAAAATCACTTACATTTCTGTGGTAAACAAAGACCCAGAACCTTGACTAGTGGCCCCAGAAACAACAACCTGAACAAAGCTTCTCTTTCAAGTATGAAAAGTGGGAGACAACTTTGGTAGAACACAAGGTCCTGGCTTCTGAGGGGCAGGCTGAATTCAGAAAGCAAAAGAAAGCATCGGAAAATGTACAGCATTCATGTCTACTATGAATCCTTAGGGGTGAACCATTCTATGTGTGTGGGTAGAGATAACTTTAGCCTACTGTTTGAGCACCAGATGCCTGGAGCCAAAGGTCCCTTAAATGTCTTAATCCCAGATCTGGGAATATTCCTACAAGTCTAGAAGTCAAACTTTTATCTCTTTAAGAACTCGTGAAACTATAAAATGTTTAACTTCTAGTCAAACATGGAAGGAATCTGAGACATTGTGTAACTCAACCCCATCACTTCGTATTTGAGGTAACAGACCTGCTCAAAATCACCCAGTAAGAAGTGGGAAATTTGGAAGTAAAACCCAGTTTTCTTTTTTTTTTTTTTAAATGAAAGTTAGTAATTTTATTTTACAAATAGATAAAAGTAATTCAAGCAATAGGCTGTAGTTGGTTAGAAGTAATTTTTTCATATAGTTGAGTGATAATTTAGTTACACATATACATATGCTTATCACAATGAGGAAAAAATGATTTAGAAAGAAGGGTTTTTTTTGTTTGATCTTTGTTTATAGGGGTCACTAAAGAGAATAAACTTGCTTAGGAATTCCTTTTTAATAGTTTCCTGAAATAAAAGCATACTTTATTCACAATGGAAAATAAATTCAGCATCTATTCACTCATGCAATCAAAGAAATACAAGTGTTGATCCTACCTCACAGAGAAAGTCACCTTCCAAACCTTAACTACCATAAAAAGACCAGGGAGTTCTGTAGAAGATTAAAAGCATTTGGGGATTTCTCAGCATTTAGATGACCAGACAACAAACTGCAAGATATCAGGTAAATGATATTAGTGGGAGCAAACTAGGTACTAGGTATCATACAATATTAACATATATTAACTCATAGCATCATATTTTATCTGCACAGAGCAATAAACGATCTCTATTCAGCCATTATTGCCTAACAGATTGTAGCAGCTCCTATTTTCTGGTTCCAGGCAAATAACCAGAGATGCAGCAGAATAATAAATGTGATTTTCCAAGCTTACCAGTTGCTAAAACAGTCTCCAGGACTACACTAGACGCTTATGGTAGATCTGCACAGGCTAATTTTAAAGTGCATGTAATTATTAAGGGGCAATAATTCCCACAGAAGCCAGAGCCCCTGAAATATCATTTGTAGGGTAATAATTTTATAAATTCATAAAGTTTAAATTAATATGAAACCATCTCACATAAAAAAAACTTGTTAAGAGGCATCCTGTCTCTTATAGGCTTCTTCAATGAAAGTTAATACGTCCTTCATCTGGGATGAATTATGAAGAACATCCAAACCCTTGAGAAGAGCAGAACCCACTTTTCTTGCATCTCAGGTCACTGAAGTTTCAACTTTCTACAATGACTATACATTTTTAAACCAAATATCTGGGCATTTAGACTAAGAAGAATGAGTTCTTTTTAAGTCAGCATCATACTACAAAATCTAAAATATCTTAATATTTTATCTAAATATTGAATCTAATATTTTATCTAATATTTAATCGAAAATAACTACATAACTACCAAAGCTACACAGACTGAAGGAGTTGTACAGACTACACGAGAGGGAATGATTCCAGTCCCTAGAATGTTCCTTAGAAAGGAACCCTGCTCAGGCCCAACATGGGAAACTAGAAGCTTCCTGGCACCAGTGGTAATACCAAGAGCTTGGAGTCCTGAGAACGGTCTCAGTTTGGAGAGGGTGGGGGTCTCTTGCCAAATAGATATACAGCTGTCCCTATGGAGACAGTTGATATTACCCCAGACCTGTTAACTTGAGAGGATGGATTTCCTTAGATATATTTCTTCACAGACAAGCCCACTTTTTGCTTCTCCTTTAGACACTCATAGATTTCTGGACTTGGAAAAGATTTTTGGTTGGAGTTGATTAGACCAGTCATTTATTCCATAAAGAATTCTTCTATAATATCCCTAAAGGTGGTGGACCAGTTTCTTGTGAAATGCTATTCCAAAAGTTAGTTCCTTCCTGGGTAGCTATTTCATTGATGTAGAAATGTTAGTGATGAGAAAATTATGCTTTTATGTAATTGTTAAAATAACCCTCTAAGTTAACATAAAGCAAATGCATGCCATCTATTGAATGAAAGAGAGCTATTCGAGTAGCTGAAGACACTCCATTTTAGCAGTGTTAGCAAAGCACTTCTAGTTTTTTTTTTTACACATGGCTTTCTTCTTTTACCTTTGCCTAATTTTAAACACATTGCTCGGAACTCAGAAATCCGTGTCTTTTCCCCTGAGAATCCTACTTGACTTTCCAGAGGTAATCATTTTAAATCATTTCAGTTTTCATTCTAGTGGCTACTCCCATATTATTAAAAAAATATGTCGATGCTAGAGTATTCCTTGAAATTTTATTTTGTTTTCAGAATTACTTCTGCTTCCATGAGGATAGATTTTTCCTGTGTACGTGTGTTTAATCTTGTCTCTGTCATTTAGCAGGTTTTGTTAAAATATTGGGTGACATGACTGTCCGTCTTGAAGAACTAAATGGTGGAAAGGCTGGCAGGAAGTGTTGTGCATAAAGGCAAGGCTTTTTAACTGAAAGGCTTTAGGTTAGGTGAGGAAATCCCGAGCTGTCCCTCCAACTGGCACATTGTGAAAGTCTCTGCTGTGGGGGCTAGCATTCAACCTAACTTTATGTAGGTTCCGTAGCAGAAGGATTCCATTTCTTTAGAGAAGAAGCTGCTTTATTCCTTTTTCTGGTGGGGTGGCAGGTGTCTGCTGGACATTCACTCTGAATATAGGGGTGTGCATGTTCAGTGGGGCATCTTCATCCCGTGTTCAGACCTAGTTGGTTCTCAGACCCGTCTGTTGTCACTCCCCTGCAGTCTCTGAGTTTCATGGACCCTACTAGGACAATGTCTCTGAGCTGGAGGCCACTGAAAACATGTCTGCTGCACTGTGGTGGGGCTTTTTGTGGGTTTTCCTTTTGTGCATTTCTCAGAAACACAACTCCGCGTGAAGTGGGTCACCAAGAATAAAGTATGTCCCCTGCAGCCAACCAGCATCTCCATAGCTAGGCTGGGACTTCTTTTTTCTGTTTCATCTTCTTTCTGCCTTCCAGAAATGTGCTGAAATCTTTCAGCCTTAGACACACCCCTCCTATATCCTTTATTATTATGGGATTGTCCCTTTTTAATATTAGCTTCCTCTTTTTTATTTTATTTTTTTTCTTACTTTCTATTACCTTCCTTTTAATGGGGTCTCAGGAGGAAGAGGGGATTGATGTGTGCGCTGCATCTATCAACTTTAACTTGAGCTTGGAGCTCACATGGTCAATGGGGAGGTTATCCTGCCTTAATACGTCTGGCATAGTTATAGGCGAGTCAGTTATTAATTTTAAAAAAGCAGTGACTTTATGGTAGAGGATCAGTTAGACAGTTTTCCTGTCTCCATGAATTAATTGCAAATTTGAACTATTTCCACTTATTTTAGGTCAAATAAATAGCAACTTACATGAAAAAATATATACAAACATATGACCTTTTAAACTACATTCCTTTTTAAGATATCCTAAGTAGTTGCTTTTCACAAGAACATTAGGAAGCTGACTTTTGACATAATAGAGTTTCAATTTCAGTCGATTGTCTACACTCAGCAGTGTAACACCTTAATGGGAATCCTGCTAAAGACTCATTGGCCTATGTAATATGAAAAATAACTTTCCAGCTGCGTTCAGTGACAATGGTTATATGCCACCTTGTCTATCTATCTGACTGCCAGGTGAACACATACAGCATGACCTTTAGTGTTCCGGTTTTTGAAGAGAATCACACAGGTGTTGCCTTCTAAATATTGCAACCATGCAAAATCATTTCTACTTCAAATGTTTTACTTTATATTCAGAAATGTTTTATAAAGGCAAATACATATTTATGTGTTTAAGAACAAGTATTCAAAGTGGGTCTTCAACCTAATCTAGGCTATTTTGCCCTTTGGCTGATGAATAAATACATGCTTAGAGAGGTAAAGGCCAATAGCAATAGATGGTAGAGGCCAGGATTCAAAGTTTCTCAATTACTGAGTCAGTTTTCATCCACTATTGCAAGGAACATAATATTTTTTATATTGCTTATTCCCTAGATAGGAGGAACTCTCCTTCATTCCAATGGGGACAATGGAACACTATGAAGAGGTGAATATTTGTTGTTTTTCAGAAAGGGATTCTTTTTTTTTTTTTTTTTTTAAGTTAGAGTAAGCTTCACATTTTTGGCTTCATCAGAGAACTAGAATTGGTGATTAAGTCCATCACAGAGTTCATTTTACTCAAGTAGAAAACTCAGTATAATGCTAATAAGCTTTTGCTAATAAGATGAAAGAAAGAAAAGGATTGGAAATAGCTTTAGAAGGAAATGCAATCATTTAGCATAGCCGGAGGAAGTTCTCTTCCTGCTAATGACCAAAATGTAGAATGATAGCCATCCAGAGAGGTGACAAGGAAGATAGACAATCGTAAGGACAAAGAAGGTGAGGTAGAACACAGGGGCTGCTCTCAGTCCCACACCTCTTAAATCTTCACCTCTACCACAAACAACACCCTCAGCCATATAGCATAAACATAGACCTACCATCCAAAGATTATTTTGGGGAATGATTTCTCAGGATTAGAGTCAATTCTTGTTCTTTATCTTTGTTTTGGGTGGGGGGGGAGCGGAGGGCGTGCAGGGTACATGGGCCAGGAATTAAATCCAGGTCTCCCACATGGCAGGTGACAATTTACCACTGAACCAACTTTCATCATTTTTTCGGATAGGAAATTCTTTACCATGTGCAACTTAGCCTGAATATGGTTTTTGAATGGTGTGACTAGTGCTCTCCAGTTCATTAAAATCTTTTCATACCATGTTATCAAGGACAGAGTGGTAAAATGGAGTCAGACTTTATTTCAAATTCTGGTTGAGCTACTTCACATAACTGCCTTTGGGAAAATTACTCAACCTCTCTGAAAAGAAAGGATTAGAAAAAAAGACTATTTGCTGAATAAAATCAGGCAAGATGGATAGAGAGAGGGAGATAGACTAATAGAGATAGATAGAAAGAAGACATACATATAGCCTGGCCACCTAATAATCTCTCAGTAAATGTTAATTTCTTGTGCCTTTCTTCAAAGGAATACCTACAAAATTGTAATATTTTATTCTCAACAAGTTGTACATTTTATTGTAATAAAGTTTTATTAAGGACTGGATGTTCCATTACTCAAGCCAAAAAATCTTAACCCTGTTAAAATATTTTAGTTGGTATGCTGTGCCATCTCTATTAATTCTGATGCCCTTTCCTTGGGTCTTTCCATTTCTACATATCCTATTTAACATGCTGAATTAAAAATTGGCCACAGTTCTTTGGAGGATGTAGCCAGCACTGCATTTTATGGAGGAGTTTTTCTAAACTGTGCCATTTCCCTGGAAGAGGAAGTTAAGGGTGATGGGGTGGAGGATGTAGCCACAAAACTGTTCCAACTGGTACTGGCATTGGCTCCAATTAGTGAACATTATCCAACCCGATAGGAGAATGTTCATAGACAGGGGAGACTATTTCCTCCTGATTGTTTTAGGGGAATTTTTGCTTTAAAATTTCCGAGAGATTTATATACCAGAAATATAATTGCATTTCTTATTCTGGTCCTACATTCTTTCTCTTAGAGCTAAGGAGAAGCTGAAGTGTAGAAAAAGCCTTAGGTTATTATTTAAAATCTTTAATAAACATTTAAATATAATATTGGTAATTAAGAATATTTTTATGTAACTATTAACTCAGAAATGAATCAGATTGAAACAATGCTTTGGATTACTTCCACAAATTAATATTACCTACATATGGCTCCCCCAAATATAGAAAAGATCCTAGTTCCTGACTGTTTTAACAAATCCTTATTCAATGTAAATTAGAAATTCTCAGGCCTGGTAAATTAAATACAAATTAGATTTAATAGTAATAACAATAACAACGACTATATCATATATATGTATAAATGAATATAATGCCAGTACTATTCTAAAAGATGATATCATTTTAACTCTTGAACAAACACTCTAAAGTAGACACTAACAGTACCCTCATTTTACAGGTAACTGAAGCACAAGGAAGTCAAATAACTTGCGGCCACACAATTGTAAGTGCCTGAGTCAGTGCCTGAGCCCAGATTTAAACTCAGGTTGTCTGGCTAGCGTCCATGCTCTAGACCACTTTGCATATGCTGACAAGATGCTATGTGGTACTGATTGAGAACTTTTCTTTTAGTTTATAGAACAGAATATCTATTATAGAAATGCTGCCCTGTTGAGGAAGTTACCTAATTCTCTAGTGCTGAGTTCATAGTTAGTTCTCTCCTCCCTCCTTTTATTTTAATCCTTCTAGACTACAGTGGTTTGATAGTCTTTGCCACCAAAGACAGAAAAGGAAGACTAGAAAGAGAAGGTGGTATTCTTTGTTCACGGAAAGGCCACATTCTTTGCTGTCCCTCCCTCTCTCTTCCATGGGTTTAGGATTTCAGTGGGTTTCCTTGGCTGAAGGCAAGAAAGGGCATTCCAAGAAAAGTGCTTCTAGAGTCTGTGCTGTCTCAGGGAGCAAAGACTAAGTGAAGATTCTCTCAGGCTGGATATCCACTTAGAGATGCACTTTGTGGGCCTGCTTTGTTGTCACTGAAGATGGGGAAGAACCCTTGGGAGAAAAGCTGAGGAGCTTGGCCAGGGAGGGCATGGGAAGGACATTCTTAGTACGTTCTGCTTGAGAAGTAGGAGAGATACATGTTGTTCAGGCCTGCAGGCCTCATACTTGAGGTGCTGAGGACAAATGAGAAAGGAGGACCATGGGTTTATGAGCAATCACTGCAACTTGGGCAAAGCTGTAACTGCATCAGAAAACTGCAGCATGAAGCTGCTAGGGATTTTCAACATGACCAGAAGACTTGCTTGAACTTGAGTTTTATGGCATTGGTGCCTGTTTGGTTCTCTATCCATCCTGGCTATATTACTAGAGATAAACAACAGAAGGGGACAGGTACAGAAGAATAGGAAGAAAATGCCATTTCCCTCTTTCTGCATTCTGCCCCGACACTGCCAGTGGAGAAATAAAAGAAAAGGGAAGATCCAAAGGGTGATGTGCGAGAGTGGACCATACTTCTATGAACTCCAGGTCACCGTGGTGGAATTGTATTCAATTGTGTTTGAAGGAGGGATGGGAGTCTGACTGAAATAAGAGATTGACATTTTAAAATGGAGAGGTTAAATAATTAAAGTTAGAGATATGAATTGAAATGTCATTATGGGAGCAGTCACCATTGGGGAGCAGGGTTGAACAAAGTTCAGTTGGTAAAAGATACTAGAAAAAAATGATTTCAGGTTTACATATTAATTAATTTAAATATTCTCAATTAAACCAGTTGCAATTATAAGACAAGTGGAAAGACATGTTAGTGATCCATCCTCCTGGTTTCCAATTATTTCATTGGGGAATCAGAAAATCAAAGTAACAAGTACTCTTGGCATATACACTAACCCAATTAACATCTGCATTCTCATCTCCTGCCCCACAGCCTCACACATCTTGTTTATAGCACTGCAACACGCAGTGGTCTTTTGTACCATATACTTGCTCACATGTACATGTGCCTGCATATGCTCCTTCTTCTGCCCAGAGTGCCCTTCCTTGCAATGTCTGTTGGGCAAATATTCACACATCAATTAGAACTAGAATTATATCCTCTCTGAAACCATTTTGATCTGCTCTCCACCCTCCCTTGATGCCCAGTCTAAGCCAAGTACCCCTCCTTGATCCTCTATTAATCTCTTATACATATCTCTTGCATATACCTATATTGCATTGCAAGTAAGCATTTGTATTTTTGTCATTCCCAGTAGACACTGAGCCCTTTGAAGGCTAAGAAGGTATCTTATTTCACTTCAAATCTACAGTATTGACAGAGAACACACGCTTCATTGATATTTACTGATTGAAAGAAATGAGGCAGAGGGAGGGAGGGAAAGAGGGAGAGAGGGAGGGAAAGAGGGAGGGAGGGAGGGAGGGAAGGAGGGAGGAAGGAAGGAAGGAAGGAAGGAAGGAAGGAAGGAAGGAAGGAAGGAAGGAAGGAAGGAAGGAAGGAAGGAAGGAAGGAAGGAAGGAAGGAAGGAAGGAAGGAAGGAAGGAAGGAAGGAAGGAAAAGGAAGGAAGGAAGGAAGGAAGGAAGAAATTTATATTCAAAGAGGTGAGGCTATGCAGCTTAGCTTCATTTAAGAGGCTCCAGTATATTCTAATCTTACCCTTCCAGGGAGATGGCCCGTTGGAGAGTCACTGAAGGCTGGCGAGTTGCAGTACTGTGCTGGGAATGACTGTAAGAAAAGAAATAAAAGATAAACATGGATCATTTATTTTAAATGCTTTTGCACATTCTATTCAGTTGTAATGTCAAGAAACGAACTAACCTTGAAATTAGAGATTAAATCATTATTTTTTGGCTATAAGTAGAATCATCCAACAAAACACAGCGATCTACCAGGTAAGAAGTTAGTATTTTCTTATACTTTCACTTCAGAATGTATTATTCAAACGTAAATGGCAGGCAGACATGAAACAAATGTTTGGAAAAGGTAATTTTCCCCTCTTGGAATGAGAAAATATAGTACATAAAAAAATGTATTATATTAAAAATAATTAATTAGTAGAAAGTTTTTCACAACAAAATTTTATACAGAGCCCAATTTATAAATCAGAGAAGTGGTATTTGATTAGTACACATTTATTCAAGAGTCTGCATTTGTGATACATTTTTTTAATAAAATTAAGCAATATGAACAAATTAGCTACTTAATGAACACAAAAACTTAAAAACAACGAGATTTCCAGTTGTAGTTGTATATCAACCATTGAATTCAATATATTCCTATATTTTGTTTTGATTTCATGGCATTAAGAAAAACTGAGTTTGTAGATAAATAGTTGCAATAAAAATTATAATTTCTAGCATATATTGAGTACTTATCCAAATTGCTTTTCTAAGTGTTTTATATGTTTACATTTTTTATTTCTCACGATTCTGTCAGGTACATATGTCAGTCTTTTCATTTGACAGATGAGGAAATGAAGGTACAGAGACATTCAGAAAATTGCCCTGAGTCACATGGTAAATAGCTGTGAAATGGCATTTGGACAGTTTGATTCTAGAGGTATTGCTCTTACCTATTACGATACATATCACCTCCCAAATTGTAAACATTTTTGAGATTTTTAAGAATTTGCCTTGCAATTTCAGAATATTCTTCAGAGAAAGAGATGGCAGGAGAAATGTTTATCTCAGAACTGCACCACAACCATCCAACAACCAAAATTAACACGTTGTAGGTTTCCTATGTGTTAAATTGCAGAATACAATGTATTTGAATGTGTACAAATTTAACCAATTTTGGTCATAATTATTAGTTACACATGCATGCAGTATATGAAGATGTGTGTATATAAGATATATGTATCAGGGAAAGATAAGTTAAATGTCTGCAGAGCATTTGATACCTTAGCAAAGCTCTAGGCCTTTCCAACTCAGACTTTGAAAACACTGATATCTTCACCAAAAACCAAGCAGAGATTTAATTTAGAACCTTGGTCCTTGTGCTTTGAAACCGTTAAGCACTGCAGAAAACCCATGTCCTTCTAATCCAATCTTGTTGGGTGGGACCTTATGATTAGGTTGTTTCCATAGAGATGTGACCCTGCCCATTCCTGGTGGGTCTTAATTTGCTTACTGGAGTCCTTTAAAGGAGAGACATTTTGAGAGAATTCAGAGCAGATAGAAGCTTAGAGAGAAGGAAAACACCCTGGGAAAAACCAGAAGGACCCACAGGAATGAGGAAAGCCAAGAAACCAACCCAAGAGAAAAGGACCAACAGATGTCGCCATGTGCCTTCCCATGTGAGAAAGGAACCCCAGATGCCATTGGCCTTTCTTCAGAGTTAAGGTATCTTTTTCTGGATACCTTAATTTGGACATTTTCATGACCTTAGACCTGTAAATTTGTAACTTCATAAATTCCTTTTGTAAAAGGGAATCCATTTCTGGTATACTACATTCCTGCAGCTTTAGCAAGCCAAAACAAATATTATGGGTGAGAAGAGGTGTCTCCTGGTGAATAGCATTTAATTGTGATGTGATGTCATTTGTCTGAAGTTGAGGAAACGGGATTTAGGGAAAGTAGCTAAGGCCTAGAGAATGATCTTAAGGCTAAGGATTGTGTCCTCTGTTTCCTGAATCTCTCACAGTGTCAAGCCCCACAAATGTTCAACTAACATGTTTTGATCATTCACATGAGAGGTAGCATAGTGTTCTGGAGATTGGATCATGTAACCAGATTGCCTGAGTTCAAATCCTGACTCCATTACATATATGTGACCCTGTTTAAGTTGCTGTAGTGGATTGAATTGCTGCCTCCCAAAAGAGATATGTAAATGAAATTCTCCTGAAACCTGTCAGTATGACCTTATTTGGTCTTCGTAGATGTAGAAGGATCTCTAAATAAGATCATCCTGGCTTGAAGTAGTCCCTAAATCCAATGATGAGTGTCTTCATAAGAGAAGGAGAGACAGAGGGTAGAACTATGTGACAACAGAAGTAAAGATTAGAGTTTTGCTGCCACAAACTCAATAACGCATTGAGCCACTAGCATCTGGAAGGATTCTCCCCTAGAACCTTCAGTGTGGTGCTGGCTACACCATGGTTTTTTTACTTTGGCCTCCTGAAATATGAAAGAAAAAAATGTCAATTCTTTTAAGTCACCTAGTTCTTGGTAATTTGTTAAAATAGCCCTAGGAAATTAGTACTGTTTCTTAAACCTCTCTTTGTATCAGTTTCTCATTGGTATAATCAGGATAGCACCTTTTTTTTTTTTTTTTTTTTTGCTAAGAGGGAAATTTATTGCCCTAAATGCCTATATCAAAAAAGAAGAAAGGGCAAAAATTCGGGAATTAACTGTCCACTTGGAAGAACTGGAGAAAAAACAGCAAACTAACCCCAAAGCAAGCAAAAGGAAAGAAATAACAAGGATAGCACCTTCTTAATAAGGTTGTTATAAGGATTCAATGACCATAGTGGTTAGAACAGTGCTTACCACATGGCAAAGTTATGTATGTGCTTGCTTAATAATCTAATATTATTTAGCATAGTGTGTACTTTGAGATATCTGGCACTAAATAATGATAATTACTGAGATCATTCTAGTTAACCAAATATCAGTGCCACATGAATGTTTCTGTGTATGACATAACTTTGCTCACCAATATCCAATGAAAGTATACTGTCTATTGCAAAAACCACACTATAAAATCAGTGGAAGTCAAAATAAGAGAAGATAATAATTCCATTATCTTCTGTTTCAATTTACTAGCTGCCGAAATGCGATATACAAGAACTGGAATGGCTTTTACAAAAGGGGAATTTAATAAGTTGCAAGTTTACAGTTCATGAAAATATCCAAATTAAGGCATCCTGGGAAAGATACCTGGGTTCAAGAAGGCCGATGGTGTTTGGGGTTTCTGTATCAGATGGAAAGGCACATAGTGACTTCTGCTAGCTTTCTCTCCAGGCCTGTTCAGTGGTTTCCCTAGGACTCTGCCCATGCTGTTGGCACTGTTGTTTCTGGTGTCTCTCTCCAGGTTCCGGCTTAACATCTCATGGCAAGATCTGCTGTGCTCCAAGGATCTTCAAACATCATTTCTGTGTTCTCCATGTGTCTGCATCTCTGTCAGCTCTGCTGTGAGGTTTCTGTTGGTTTTGAGGCTCTTGTCATTTCCATCGGTGCTATCATTTCTGAGGTTTCTCTAAAATGTTTCCTCTTTTAAAGGATTTCAGTAAACTAATCAACACACACCAGGAAAGGGTAGAGGCACATTTCCACCTGATCAAAAGTCACATCCACAATTGGGTGTGTCACATTTCCGTGGAGATAATGTAATCAAAAGATTCCAACCTAATAGTGCTGATTCAGGATTAAAAGAAAAGACTGTTCCCACAAGATTGGATCAAGATTAGAACATGGCTTTTCCAGGGTACATAATACTTTCAAATAGGCACACCTTCTCTCAGACATTTCGTTATTTAATTCTTATAGCTGTCCTACAAGATAGCTCTGATTATTTCCATTTTATACATAAGAAAACAAAATGAATAGAACTTAAATAACTTGTCAGAAGTCAACAGCTTGCAAATGTGGAGATAGAATTAAAACCCAACCTGTGTTGGCAAATGTATGCACTATTAATTCCATCATACTGACTAAATATACACATGTGCTTCACATAGTTTTATATATACACAGAACAAGAATAAATTCATATCCTACTTTTTACCCTAACATTATAATTCAAAGAACTTCCGATAGGTGTGCCATAATTACTATTTCGTTATTATAGAATGCTACTTCCTATCAAAATATAATTTATTTAACCATCATTTTCTTATTGATATTTGGGTTATTTCTATTGTTTTACTATTACAAACAATGCTGCAATAAACATAATAATAGCAATTACTTTTTTCTTATTTGACAATTTACTTTGGATGCATTCCTAGAAGTGGAAACATTTATTAGATTCTCAATTTGTTATATTACATTTAAAAAGCTTTGCATCATTTTATTGCTTCTAAAAATAGAGATTTGTACCAGCTTCACATTCTCACAAGCATTGATGTTATAATAAAAATAAATTTTAACAAGCATTTCTTTATTAGTTAGAAATATTTTTCTGTATGCTTATTTGCTAATTATATTGCTTTTGTGCAAATTGTCTAATCCTTTCCTTTAACATTCATTGTTAACTTGTTTTGAAAGTAACAGTTCTTCCTGGTAAGGATCAAGGATGCTACCAACCAAGATTAATGAGTAAGTGAAATCCCTGACAGTGTCCTCCCCGTTAGCCCAGCCGCTATAATTAAAATAAAGAAATATGCAGTAATCTTACTCTACTAATCACTACCTTATAACTATTGGCTTTATTATTCTATCCTTAACTGTTCAATAATATCTCTTTTAAAGTTTTAGTGACATTTAAATTAAATGCAAAAGTTACCATAAAGCTCTCAGAGAATTTAAATCCTTTTACATTACACAAGCACAGGCAGTTTCTTCTAGAATGTAAATTTGGAACAAACAGGGCCTTTTACAACAAGTAATTACACTTTTACTCTACTAAGATACTTACAGACATAAAGGTTTTTTTTTTTCCCAGATAGTAATGTCTAAGCAATACCTGCAGTGGGTGTTAGGAGCTACCTGATTGCTATAATTATTAGTATTTTTAAACTTTTTTTTTTCACATGGGCAGGCACCGGAAATCAAACCCGGGTCTCCGGCATGGAAGGTGAGAACTCTGCCCGCTGAACCACCGTGACCCGCCCTACTGGTATTTAAAACATCAAACATCTTCCTCTTGGGAAGATGTTCTGTCTTTTCCATATTATAAACTACATGGACAATGTATTGCTAGTGTCACCAATACTAACTACATGGAACCATTGCTTGGCTGATTCATCTCCTTAGACAGAGAGGTCAGCCAGATGGAATCCTGAAAACTGCAGTGAAAGACTACGGAAGGAAAGCATATTTAAGCTTAAAGCTTTCAATAGAGGAGAGCTAAGTGCTTGGGATGTTCTTTGTATTACAAATCCTACCTCTAAGTGGCCAGCATGTCCTTTTTACCTATCATTTTTCTAGATACAAACATCTTTCCTGTGAAACATTCCACAATGTGCCTACCCTACATATCAATACAGCTGACCATTCACTGCTGTATGCCCCATCTCATTTTTTCCACATGTCCATAATAGCATCCAAGATTGAGAATTCCCACTATTTATTTGCATGTTCTTTTGATTGAATGAATGAATGTATAAGTGATGAATAACATGAATCAGGATTTCACCTACTGGTAAGACTCCATACATTATCTCTTTTAAACTTCACAAGCCACATTGAGAATCAGATGTTACATCCATTTTGGAGGAAAATTAAATTAAGCCTCAAGGTCTCACACCTAATAGGTGGCAAAAGAAGAATACTGGTTTGCTGGCCCCAAAGCCCATGTTCCTCTGAGATAAACCAATTTCCCTGATAGAAAGGTGAAATCAAAGCTCTGTGACTAGTTTATATACACGACCTGGTATAATTTGTTGGGAAATACTGAAGTTTTACTGAATAGCAATGATAATTTATTTGAATAAAATCCCACCCATTATTTTCACCACATTTCAACTTCCATGGCAATGGCTTTTTTTTTTTTTTTTTTTGTATGCTGTATGGCAGGGTTCACATTTCATTCTTTTTTCCATATGAGTATCTCATTATTGCAGCACCATTTGCTGAGTTTTGTTTGTTTTTTCTTTTTTTTTTTGCTTGTTTGTTTTGGGAAGTGCATGGGCCGAGAATCGAACCCAGGTCTCCTGCATGACAGGTAAGAATTCTACCACTGAACTACCCTTGCACCCCCTAGCAATGGCTTTTGAACATCATTTTTATAAAGATTACTTAATAGAGGGTCTTCTCTGTCCTGTCTATATTACCTGAACATTTATGAGGATTTAAGTGAGAATGAATGGTGGGTGGGTAGGGTAAGCATGAGGAAGCACCAGTGTTAGGAACAAGTCCCTGTTCCCAGGTAGGAAATCAGTGCCACCATCTCCACTGTTAGGTAACTTGACTGAATTATGCTAAGTCGGGCAACTGTGGAGGTAAGTCTCACTGAGACTTAATAAGACCCAGAGAGGGGATAAGCTCTGTTGCCTTTTTGGCCATGTTGTTGCTGAATAAACTGGAGCCAGAGCACAATAAAGTCTCCATCCAAGAATTCTCTGATTTCCAAGAGCTCCCAAGCTGTTGCCTAAAAAAATAAAAGGCATTTGAATGGTGCTGAAAGTGCATTCCTAATGCTATATTAAATTAAACATGCTTTTTTGAACCTCTGAATTGAAATTGTTCTGTTATACATGAAACACAAAAAGCATAGCTGGTGGTGATAAATGGCTTTTTAATTTTTCCTTTCTCTAAGACAATGAGAGGCAGGATAAGTGTTCTTTCCAGTATATTGCAATATTAAAACAGATATTTTAATGGAGAACACAAAAAGTGTTTTACTATATTCTTTACTAATGAATTGAAAATAAATCTATTCAATTGAATTATAAAGCTTTTTATTTTTTTCCTTTATTCCTTGAGTGGTTTGGCTTAGTGAGAGCATAGGGATCAGAGATGAGGTGCAGGAAGCTGACTGGGGCTAGAATGAGGGGTAATGATTACCTTGCCAAGTCTGGACTTAAACTCATTGGCAATGGTGGACTTTTAAGTGTTGGCGGGTGGGAATAACATGGTGATTCCTAAGATTCAGAAAGGTAAACCCGAAAATATTCTGGATGATGAAAGAACAAGGAGAAATCTAGTCAGGCCTACTAATAGGAGGCCAGCATGGTGAAGATAACTAGTGTCTTAGCTTGGATAACGGCAGTGGGAATTAAGAAAAGGGGATAAATTCAACACATTTGGAGGTAATATATTCAAGAATGAATAAGAAGGAGTTATGGAAATGGCACTTTCATATCTAGAATTGATTTTAATGGTTTGGCTGGGTGGATATTTCTGGCCTTCTTCTGAAAGCTAAATTCTCCTAGACAGAACAGGCCTGCTCTTAGGGTAAAGGAGAAGTTGTGTTCTCTCCTAGAATTGTAAACAAGCCTTCAGAATTACCTAGACTTTGGTATTAGTATGGGACACAGTGAGGGGGAAGAATGACTTGAAAGATCTATTACTGAATTAGAAGCTCGTGATACTGTTAACAGAACCAAGAAGCATAATTGTGGATAGGAAAATATAATTAACTTTTGTTTTGTACAAGATGAGCTTGACATGCCTGCTATGCATGGAGAATATGTTCTACAGTGGGACAGTTACAATAATTAAAAAGTTCTCTCTTCTTTTGATGTAACACTCATCTGTCCATAACAGCCACTGAATGCATGAGTCCTTCAAACAAATATTCTTAATAGTTTTGGCTCTTTCTTTGTGAGATGGTTTTGAAATCCCTGGTTATCATTCTCTGCATGCTCGTAAATTCTTCTTCTGATTTCTCTCTAAAATGCAGAACCTAGAAATGAACTCAGAGTTCCAGATGTGGTCAGACTAGGGCAGAGTACAATAACATGCTGCCTCTCCTCCATCTGGATTCCATATTCCTGCCAGAGCAGCTGAATTGTTAAGTTTACGGTCAGTTGGATCTCTCACATATTTTGACATTAAATGTTTCAAAATAAAATCTACCATGTATTTGTGCCTTGGGTTTTTTTAAACTCAATATGATTATTAATATCTACCCTTGTCAAATTTAATGGCATTGATTTTGATCTGTTTTTTCAGTTTTTTAGACCATCAATTCAATTCAATAAGTATTTAATGTAACACTCATCTGTCCATAACATCTAATATGTGCCAGGCATTAAAAACTTCATGCTTAAATTGTACAGTTTCTATTTGCAGTGATGGGAAAGTTTTGGTAATGGATGGTAATGGTAACACACCATTGTGAACTTACTCAGCAGTGCTGAGTTACATATTTGAATGCAGCTAAAAGTGGAAATATTAGGTTGAATATATGTTACTAGGATAAAAATTAAAAAAAGAAACAACAACATAGGACTGTATAACACAACCAGTGAACCCTAATGTTAAACACGGACTATAGTTAACAGTTTAATTATAAAAATTTTCTTTCATTACTTGTAACAAATGCACCACACTGATACTAGGTGTTGATAATGGGGGTGGGGTGGGTATTCTAGTTTACAAGCTGTTGTAATGAAATATACCAAAACCGAACGGCTTTTAAAAAGCAGCTGCATATTTACAGTTCTAAGGCCATGAAAATGTCAAAATTAAGGTAAGGCTATGAACATGTCCAAATCAAGGCAATACCAAGTGGTTATCTTCACTCAGCAAAGGCTGATGAAGTTTGGGGTTTTTGTCTGAGCCAGAAGGGCAGGTGACAAAGTCTGCTAGCTTTTTCTCCTGGCTTTTTGTTTTATGAAGCTCCCTCAGTTTTCCTTCTTCATCTTCAAAGGTCTCTGGCTATGTGGGTTCTAAAGCTTTTACTAAAATGGTTCCCTCTTAAAGGGCCCCAGTAAGCAAACCCCACCTTGAATGGGTGAGACACATCTGCATGGAAACCATCTAATCAAAAGTGACCACCCACACTGGGTGGGTCACATCTCTATGGATAATCAAAAAGCTTCCACCAAGCAATACTGAATGAGGATGAAGGGACATGGCTTTTCTGGGGTACACCACAGATTCAAATTCATACATTCTACCCTTTGTACCCCCAAAAGACATGTTTTTTCCAAATGCAAAATACATTCATTCCATCACAGTATCTAAAGCCTTAAACCGTCTCAGTAACAATACAAATAAAATACAAAGTCAGAACCAGCACAAAATCTCATCAAAGTCAGCTACAGGCATGGTCTGTCCTAAGACCAAATTCTCCTCTGGCTCTGGACCTATAAAACTCAGAACAAGTTATCTGCTGCCAACATACAAAGAAGGGACAGTCATAGGATAAATACCCCCATTTCCATAGGGAGAAATTGGAAGGAACACAGGAGTCAACAGACTCAAGCAGTTTGGAAATCTGCAAAGCAAACTTCATTAGATTTCAAAGTCTGCGAGTGATTTATCTTCGGGGCTTTAGAAAGCAGCAATCCCACCCTTTCTAAGGGCCTACACACAGCGTCCCGCCTCTCTTCAAACCTTGGGGGACATTGGGGAGACCACCTTTTTCTCAGTTCTACCCTCTCCAAGCATTGAGGCTGCACCCAGGCTCTCTGCGATGTCTGAGGCACACACTCAACCCTCTATGTGGTGGCAGCCAGGTTCTTCCCAATCCCCAAGGAATGTGCTCCACCTATTCCAAGGCTTGAGGTGGCACAACTCTTCCACTGCAGTGAGGTAGACAGCCCAGCCTCTGCCTTTGGGGCAAACTCGCCCTCTCCAAGTATGTGGGTAGGTCCGCTTTCCTGGCCTGAGGTTTCTTGACTTCAGACTTTAGCCTCAATGGTTCTGCCTCTGAAGACATTTTACTTCCATTTTGTTTCTTTTCTAAGACCTTTAGTCTAGACTGGCAGTGGTTCTGTTTATACAGATCCCAAAATATTCTTGTTGGCTTTCTATGCAATATGCTCAGATCATGTCCATCAGACAACAGGACTTTCCACAAGTCCTTCCTGGCTAACTCCATCTAATCCTGGCTTTTTCTGAAATAGCTGACCGGTTCTACATTTGGTTAAATCCTCATGTTGGACACTATTATCTGGGGTCTCACTTCCTGAAAGCCCAGAATTTTCTAGACTGTCAATTTCTGGTTTCTTTGAACTCAAGTGTTCAGGTCTCAATTTATGTCTTTCCTGTTGCATTTCAATATAAGCTCCAAGGAGAAATCAGGCGGCACTTTCCACATTTAATTTGGAAATCTCTTCTGCTAAATATCTAAGTTCAGCTCCTCCCAGGTGACTTGTACACTTACCAAGAATCAGATGTCACTGTTCCCTAATCTGCTTATTCCTGTGTACTTCTTTTCATAATCACATAATTTAATTAAGTGTTACAAAAATGAGATATGAATGTGTGAAAAAAGAATTGTTTCAATCAAGAGCAAGCTTACTGACTTGGAAAGACTATAATAGTATGAAGTTAACATAGGTATGGGAGGAACAACTTTAAAGATCAGAAAATATTGATAAAGAAAATTCTCCACTTGGTTTCCTTTTGAATCTTACTCTAATTTGAAGAAACACAAACTGGAAAGCATTAATAATGTATTCAGGGTGGGCTTTATGCAAGAAAAAAGAAAACAAAACTCCAATAAAAATGGGCTCCAGGTATAAACAAATTGGGTGTACCAAGCATTTTAAAGTAATGAATGGACAATTTAGATGCTAGAACATAATATAAAAAATCTGTGTCTAGGGCAATGATGGCTCAGTGGTAGAGTTCTTGCCTGCTGTGCCAGAGGCCCCGGTTCGATTTCTGATGCCTGCCCATGTAAAAAAAAAAAAAAGAAATCTGTGTCCAGAGTTTGACAGTGCTAAGGAAAATCTTATTCCTCACACACGTAAAAAGATAAAGTCTTAAGACTAAGCAGAAAAATTCTTAAAAGATTACATATTATTTTGTGAGATAAGGTTTTTGTTGTTTTGTTTTGTTTTGTTTTAAATCTACCCTAAAAATCAAGAAACCCCAAATTCCTTCCCAGTAAATACCAGTAGACTTGGTAAAAACAAAGAAGGTGATGAAGAACACAATTCGTCAATTGATTACAACTTGAGAGTTCTGATGATTTACAGAAAGTCAAGATGTAGCATTGTGTTAATGATGAATTATTGAAAATCAAAATTATGGACAATGCAAAAATAATACATGCCAGAAAAACAGATGGAACTTATTATGAAAAAAAACAATATTGGATCAAATTGATTTTGGACTTTGCATAGCCTCAAACACATGAGTCAATAAATTCCCATTGTTTAAGCCAATTTGTTTTAGCAGTAAGGAAATTAATACACCACCCATATTTCTTTCTTCCTTCCTTCTATCAGACAAAAGTTTATTATTGGCTGTGTGTCTAGAACTGTGCTAGTTTCTAGAAATGATCCAACCAGGTTCCTGGCCTTCAAGAGTTCATAATACAGGGGTTTAACAAAGTTTTTAACACTGATATAAATCAATACCAAGCATCATTCCAGCAGCATTTGGAGATCTAGCACCTAAATCTTTGTATGTTACACTAAAGATAACTTATTTTCTCTGGTTTAAGTCTTTGAGGGCAGAACCATGGGACCTGAATACAAAACCATATTTCAAACCAAAGATTAGTAATCTCAAGGTGATTAAAGGGCCAAGGCCTTCCTAGTCTCTTTCAAGAATCATCTTTCATGAAGGATATAGCCCTTTGTTCTTTAGAGTGTTTCATTGCCTGTTTCTGTCATTAGACTATAAGCTCCTTGAAAGCAGAAACTCTAACGTACCTGAATTTCCAGTGTAACACTTGGCATGAACAGTATGTATTTAATATATATATATATTTTGTAAAGTGAATGAAAGATAGAGCAAAGAAGATTTGCAAATTCATGCTTAACCTAGCTTTTTTGGGATCAGCCAACATCATTCCTCTCAGGACTCTTCAATATCGAGATTTAAACCAAAGGTCATTATTTTAATATGAAAATGCATGCTGTGTAGATTACTGAAGTAAAGCTTTCTTAGACTCCATATTCTTTTCCTGCCTTAGCTCTCTGACACATTTAAGAGCAATGTGCTGGCTATTGGCCAAACACCCTGTAGGAGATAATTGTGCTTTCCAACTTCACATCACAGATTTTATACTGCTCATGCCGTTGGTTTGTAAATGCTCCAGATACTTTTACCTACCTCTCAATTTTATCAAGGTTTATCCTTATTCATCTGTAAACCCATTTGACCAATGGCAGCTACCCATGTATTCCATAATTCACTTTACTTAGTGCACTGTACCACATTTATAAATTATTCTCCTTTCTGCTTTCCTGTGATATCCCATATTCATCCCTCAAACATTTCCATGTCGATTACAAGTTAGAACTGTGTTGGTCACTATGAGAGATATATAGAAAGCAAGCAAAATTCCTGCTATCAAGGAACTTACAGTTTATAGGGAGAAATAAGAATGTGATTAATCAACAAAATTAAAAAATAGGTTGACAACTATAACAGATGAATGAGGTCTCACTCTAACCCTAGAAGGTTACAGAATTCAAGGAAACAAAAATGGGAAATGGCGGTTTTTAAAGGAATTTTTATTTAACCCTAAATTTTTGAGAAAGTGTTTCCTTTGAATTTATTGTATTCTCCTGGGGCTTGGGGTGAGGAGGTACAATGGCTAAAACATCATGGTTTCTTCTTTCAAAGAACTCACCATTTAGTTGGGAAATAGCCACTTTAAAAATAGTGCTTATTGTATAGCATCAAACTGCTTTGATAAAGGTATGCCTGTGTCTCTGTCTGTCGAAGTAAGCATCAGAATGGTTGTTATTCCAGTTACTTGGGATTCCCAAGAAAGAATATTAATTTTTGTCAACCAAAACATTTGTGATTACATTTAATGTTAAATAAATGAACATATCAGGGAACTTCCACGCAGAGAATGTAATTGACAGAGGAAAAATGAACACTATGCTCTTTATTAGGCCAACTCAAATTCATGAAAAAGGTCAATGCAAATAAAGAACAAACTCATCTCTTTCTTCTTAAAGAACACAGGGGTGTATCTTAAATTTGGAACAAAATATGTGATAGAGCTTAAAATATGAAAACGGCAAAAATGGATTCTGTTCTACTTTAATAAACTTGGGCCTCCATGCTCCTTGAAAATATCTAGTTGCAATGGCAGCCATAAAAGCTTCAGCCATGGCAGAGCTTATAGCGTTTACTGCTGCCCATGGTCAGTGCCACCCAGACAAGGTTGAAAGCCATCAACGCAGCTGGACATGAAATTACAGAATCCTAACCTGCCACTTTGGAGATGCTTACTGTAATTATAGTAAAGTTTTATTTTAAGTTAGTATTGCAAAAAAATAGAATACACACATTTTCTTTGGTTAAACAAAAAAGGGAAGGAAAGAAAAGTTTGATTCTATAAACAAATATTCTTACCATATCCTCTAATTATTGGTAGTTTTTTGTGGACTAATGGACATTAATAGATGCAAAGGGCTAATCTACAAAAGGCAAATTTATAGAGACAGAAAGTAGATCAGCAATTGTCTAAGGGCAGAAGTGGAATTAACCATAAATGGGTACAAGGGATTTTATTGGCAATGTGAAAATGTTCTAAAACTGATTTATGGTAATGGCTGTACTACTGGGTACAGTTGCTAAAACTCATTGAATTGTGAGTTTGAAATAGGTGAATTTTATGAGTACTTAACTTATATCTGATAAAGTTGCTAACAAAATTTCCAGGCAGACCTATTTTCCTTGCTCCCTCCCTCATATACCACCCCCCCAATACAGAGGTTGACAAGAATAGTACAAGACTTTTAAATGATGTCATTCAACAAAAGTATATTTTAAGACCCAGAGATAACACAGTTATAAATAAAATGGGCAAGAATATCTGTCCTCATTCAGTTTACGTTCTTATGGTGGGAATTAAAAAAAAATTAAACTATTTTATCATAAAACAAAAGAATAATTAAAATAGCTACTAATTATTTAGAACTTACTTGTCTAAGGTAGTTTGCTAATTGTTTTGCATACATTATCTCATTTAATGTTCCCGAAGGGTGTATTATCCCCATTTTGCAGATGAGGAAATTGAGGCTCAGAGAAGTAAAATGCTCACAAAACTAGCAAGAGATAGAGTTAGGATTCTGCTCCGGGATTCTAAAGCCTGTGCTCTTACATACAGGAAATGTTACCTATACAAAAGCCCTAAGAACCACTGGTAGTTGAATCATGATCACCCACAGAATTTGTAGTAATAACTACTTTCCAAGAATTTATAGTATTAAAAGTAACTTTGTAAGTAATTTTCCTGAAAGAAACAAGTGGGAATAGGTGTTTAAGTATGGGATTTTTTCACTGAATCATAATTACAAATCAATAATTTCTCCCTCTTAAAGAAGCTATTAATGTGTGCTTTCCTCATGCTGAAGTGCTTTAGTTAATATTTTATAATAAATCTGGCAAATTATGATTTAGTTTTATATAAATTCATAAGATAGAAGAGAAAAGCCACAATGATATTTTCTGTCATTCTTTATAAAGACTATTGATGATGGGGAATTTCCTTTTAAAAATTTTAAGGTGCTTGTACTACTCTTGATCAAATGAACTGAAAGACAGTCTTTTTATCTTGTTTTTCCTATTCTTTTTCCTTGTAACTACTATATATAAGGTGCTGTTTTAAAATCAAATCTCTTAGATAATAATATTCTTTTCTAATAATCACTTAAATTTTTATCTTATCTAATTTTCTCAATTACTTCTACATACTTACAAGTTATCTAGTACCTTGGCTAAGTAAATTTCTTCCCCTGAGATTAACAACTTTCAAGTATTTCCGCACTAATAACTAGGTCCTATCAATGTTGTTATTTCATCAAGCTGCATTTATCTGGTTCTTTTTATATCCCTGTATAAGTCAGAAGATATATACATGGATAATGTGGTCTGAATTTGTATGCTAACAACACTACTTACTAAGAGTCACAGATACATAAGAGAACATTTCCATTCCAATAGGTGAGAATTCGAGTGCATCTCACATTACGGAATGTCAGATGGTTGAATTTATATACTGAGCGGAATATGCATATACAATGAATGAGAGTACTTTCAAGTTGGATCATTTAATAAAGTAGTCCTAAATTTATTCAAAATAGTCTGTGAATACAGGGCTGACTCTTCCTGCCAACTCTTGGCCAGGGAAATTGTTGGCCAGTGTGTATCTGTCATGCCTGAGGCTTTCTGGATAACTTTGCCCTTCTCAGTGAAAAGGAACTGTCCTGGTGGTGAGTAAGGCACTTTGATCTCTGCCTTAGACCACCATCTTATCCTCTTGGTCTCTCAGACTGGAAAGCTTAGCTATGCTGGATTTCTCCCATTCTGTCTTCTCCTGAATTATAATGTGATATTGGTTCTACATCTAAAATATTTTCATGTTGGTCTCTTCTCTCAGTACTCCTGTCAAAAATTAGAAGCAAATCATACCTCCTGTAATATGTATGCCCTTGAAGATAATGAAATACAGTCTCAGGGACTGGAAAAGACACTGAAAGGGCCCTTCAAGCTCCAAATAGGTAATGCACAAGATGAGTTACAATGTTCCTGAGATACTGTGACTCAAATGCTCCATCTTCCATGAAACTGTTTCTTGCCCTTTTAGTCAGGATAATTCACATGTATTTCTTACTTTCCATTGCAGTTACTATCATTATCATAGCACTTCCCATATAAAAAATGCATACTCACTACGTCACCTACTATTACAAAATCTTTTTCTGGTTGGGAAATGCATTATTAGCTTCTTCTTTCTCACAGTGCCGACAACAGCTCCTTTAAGATGAAAATGCTCAATAACTGGAATTGATTTAATTTTATGATCACTGCCAATTCATCCTCTAGTGAACTTCTTCAACAGTAAATGAGAACTTAATATTTGATGATCTAGCATTTTAATAATGTCACATAGTAAACTTTATAATAATTTTAAAACATGCAGACTACTTTCTAATAATTAAGAAATATGAATACCACTCTAAAGTTTTACTTTTGAAGTGGGTACAAGAAATCCATAGGGCCCATTTTATATAGAAAATATTTGGTGGCAGAGATGCAGAATGCTTCATCTGATATAATACTATGTTTTCCCTTACTTCCTCTGCAGGTAAGAATTTCATAAAAGAAAGCCTTATGATTTTATAAATAATATTCATTGATTCTGTCTCAGAAAATGTTCCTGGTGAAAGCAAAATCCATTTTTTGTATATATTGAATATTTTATTGAAATAGATTGTAAACCTCTGCAAGCAGGCAGCATTATCCCTTATTGGAAACACTTTATTAGCACTAGCCCTTATTGGAAACTGTAGGCTTAGGCGAATTGCCATCAGCACTTACTCTTCTCACGGTATTTTCTAAGACATATATTATGTTACTCTCATCAAAGAATGCTGTCACTTCATATTTTCAAACCATCCTCATCTTAAAATAAATGTTTCTTGATAACTGTCAAATATGAGAAGCAAATCATATCTCCTGTAATAGGAAAACAAATAAATCATTATAGATAATTACTGACATGTTGTATAATTATTAAAAATTAGTGCTGTAAATGTGATGCAGTAGTTTGAAAACAATGCTTATGATGTAAAAAATTGAATAAAGGACACAAAAGTATGTGTATGTATACACCTGATTTAACAGCTGCCAGAATGATCTTAGGAAATGTCAGATTTGATCATGTAACTATGGGGAGACAATTCCTTATGGGTCTTTTGCATTTCTGCACATCTTGCTGACTACTTTTGTTCTGGACTATCTTTTCAAGCATATTGTATATTGAACAGCCTTGGAAGACAGAGATGGTCTCTCCCTCTGGAGCAAAGAGTAGGTTATGCTTATTGTCTAGCATAATAAAGACAATGTTTCTCTCTATGGCAAAGGCCTGTTATGCTTACTGCTCATTATAAAAGATTCAGGTTCCCGGGAAGATGGCGGCTTAGTAAGATGCGCGGATCTTAGTTTCTTCTCCAGGACACCTACTAGGGGAGTAGAAACGATACAGAAAGCGCCCAAAGCCACAACAGAGATAAAAAAGACAGCGTACCCCATCCTGGAACGGCTGGCTGGCTGAGAGAAGCAGCTCGGGTGAGATCGCCGAGGCGCGCGGACCTTACCGGGCGGGGTGGCAAGCGGCCGGAGTTACTCCCTTCCCCCTTCCCGGGCCGGCTGGGAGAATTGGAGAGGTGGTCCCCTGAAACCAAGGCGACTGGCGCCCACACCACGCGCAGCCCCCGGACCAACTGAGAGAATTGGATCGGAAACCCCCAGGCCGCGGAGAACGGTGACCCCGTGACTCCCGGGGAACGTGCACTATCTCGGGCGGGCCGCTGCCGCTGGCGCCCTCCCGCCACGCTTGTTGCCCAGGGCCGACTAGGAAATTCGGACGGGCTCTTTCCCTGGCTGCGGCGACCAGCAACCCTCCCTGCGTTCGGACCGCGGGCCGGCTCAAGCCGCTTCGGCTAGCGAACCCCCAGGACGGCGAGAGTTTTCCAAAGTTTAAGGTCCCACAGCACCTTTTACTGGTGGGACCCGCAGACAAACGTGTGCCACGAGCGCCACCTACTGGGCAGGATAAGAAAAACAGAACCCAGAGATTTCAAAGAAAAATATTACAACCTTGCTGGGTCCAACACCAAGAGAAATCTGAATAAATGCCCAGACGCCAGCAGCAGAAGATAACTGTCCACGCTCAAAAGATTGAGAATATGGCTCAGTCAAAGGAACAAACCAATAGCTCAAATGAGACACAAGAGCTGAGACAACTAATGCTGAATATACGAACAGAAATGGAAAACCTCTTCAAAAATGAAATCGATAAATTGAGGGAGGACATGAAGAAGACATGGGCTGAACAAAAAGAAGAAATAGAAAAACTGAAAAAACAAATCGCAGAACTTATGGAAGTGAAGGATAAAGTAGCAAACATAGAAAAAATAATGGATAGCTACAATGATAGATTTAAAGAGACAGAAGATAGAATTAGTGATTTGGAGGATGGAACATCTGAATTCCAAAAAGAAACAGAAACTATAGGGAAAAGAATGGAAAAATCTGAACAGGGTATCAGGGAACTCAAGGACAATATGAACCGCACAAATATACGTGTTGTGGGTGTCCCAGAAGGAGAAGAGAAGGGAAAAGGAGGAGAAAAACTAATGGAAGAAATTATCACTGAAAATTTCCCAACTCTTATGAAAGACCTAAAATTACAGATCCAAGAAGTGCAGCGCACCCCAAAGAGATTAGACCCAAATAGGCGTTCTCCAAGACACTTACTAGTTAGAATGTCAGAGGTCAAAGAGAAAGAGAAGATCTTGAAAGCAGCAAGAGAAAAACAATCCATTACATACAAGGGAAACCCAATAAGATTTTGTGTAGATTTCTCAGCAGAAACCATGGAAGCTAGAAGACAGTGGGATGATATATTTAAAATACTAAAAGAGAAAAACTGCCAACCAAGACTCCTATATCCAGCAAAATTATCCTTCAAAAATGAGGGAGAAATTAAAACATTCTCAGACAAAAAGTCACTGAAAGAATTTGTGACCAAGAGACCAGCTCTGCAAGAAATACTAAAGGGAGCACTAGAGTCAGATACAAAAAGACAGAAGAGAGAGATATGGAAAAGAGTGTAGAAAGAAGGAAAATCAGATATGATATATATAATACAAAAGGCAAAATGTTAGAGGAAAATATTATCCAAACAGTAATAACACTAAATGTCAATGGACTGAATTCCCCAATCAAAAGACATAGATTGGCAGAATGGATTAAAAAACAGGATCCTTCTATATGCTGTCTACAGGAAACACATCTTAGACCCAAAGATAAACATAGGTTGAAAGTGAAAGGTTGGGAAAAGATATTTCATGCAAATAACAACCAGAAAAGAGCAGGAGTGGCTATACTAATATCCAACAAATTAGACTTCAAATGTAAAACAGTTAAAAGAGACAAAGAAGGACACTATATACTAATAAAAGGAACAATTAAACAAGAAGACATAACAATCATAAATATTTATGCACCGAATCAGAATGCCCCAAAATACGTGAGGAATATACTGCAAACACTGAAAAGGGAAATAGACTCATATACCATAATAGTTGGAGACTTCAACTCACCACTCTCATCAAGGGACAGAACATCTAGACAGAGGATCAACAAAGAAATAGAGAATCTGAATATTACTATAAATGAACTAGACTTAATAGACATTTATAGGACATTACATCCCACAACAGCAGGATACACCTTTTTCTCAAGTGCTCATGGATCATTCTCAAAGATAGACCATATGCTGGGTCACAAAGCAAGTCTCAACAAATTTAAAAACATTGAAATCTTACACAACACTTTCTCGGACCATAAAGGAATGATGTTGGAAATCAATAATAGGCAGAGTGCCAGAAAATTCACAAATACGTGGAGGCTCAACAACACACTCCTAAACAATGACTGGGTCAAAGAAGAAATTGCAAGAGAAATTAGCAAATACCTCGAGGCAAATGAAAATGAAAACACAACATATCAAAACTTATGGGACGCAGCAAAGGCAGTGCTAAGAGGGAAATTTATTGCTCTAAATGCCTATATCAGAAAAGAAGAAAAGGCAAAAATTCAGGAATTAACTATCCATTTGGAAGAACTGGAGAAAGAACAGCAAGCTAACCCCAAAGCAAGCAAAAGGAAAGAAATAACAAAGATTAGAGCACAAATAAATGAAATTGAAAACATGAAAACAATAGAGAAAATCAATAAGGCCAGAAGTTGGTTCTATGAGAAAATCAATAAGATTGATGGGCCCTTAGCAAGATTGACAAAAAGAAGAAGAGAGAGGATGCAAATAAATAAGATCAGAAATGGAAGAGGAGACATAACTACTGACCCCACAGAAATAAAGGAGGTAATAACAGGATACTATGAACAACTTTACGCTAATAAATACAACAATTTAGAGGAAATGGACGGGTTCCTGGAAAGACATGAACAACCAACTTTGACTCAAGAAGACATAGATGACCTCAACAAACCAATCACAAGTAAAGAAATTGAATTAGTCATTCAAAAGCTTCCTAAAAAGAAAAGTCCAGGACCAGATGGCTTCACATGCGAATTCTACCAAACGTTCCAGAAAGAATTAGTACCAATTCTCTTCAAACTCTTCAAAAAAATCGAAGTGGAGGGAAAACTACCTAATTCATTCTATGAAGCCAACATCACCCTCATACCAAAACCAGGCAAAGATATTACAAAAAAAGAAAACTACAGACCAATCTCTCTAATGAATACAGATGCAAAAATCCTCAATAAAATTCTAGCAAATCGTATCCAACAACACATTAAAAGAATTATACATCATGACCAAGTAGGATTCATCCCAGGTATGCAAGGATGGTTCAACATAAGAAAATCAATTAATGTAATACACCATATCAACAAATCAAAGCAGAAAAATCACATGATCATCTCAATTGATGCAGAGAAGGCATTCGACAAGATTCAACATCCTTTCCTGTTGAAAACACTTCAAAAGATAGGAATACAAGGGAACTTCCTTAAAATGATAGAGGGAATATATGAAAAACCCACAGCTAATATCATCCTCAATGGGGAAAAATTGAAAACTTTCCCCCTAAGATCAGGAACAAGACAAGGATGTCCACTCTCACCACTATTATTCAACATTGTGTTGGAGGTTCTAGCCAGAGCAATTAGACAAGAAAAAGAAATACAAGGCATCAAAATTGGAAAGGAAGAAGTAAAACTATCACTGTTTGCAGACGATATGATACTATACGTCGAAAACCCGGAAAAATCCACAACAAAACTACTAGAGCTAATAAATGAGTACAGCAAAGTAGCAGGTTACAAGATCAACATTCAAAAATCTGTAGCATTTCTATACACTAGTAATGAACAAGCTGAGGGGGAAATCAAGAAACGAATCCCATTTACAATTGCAACTAAAAGAATAAAATACCTAGGAATAAATTTAACTAAAGAGACAAAAAACCTATATAAAGAAAACTACAAAAAACTGCTAAAAGAAATCACAGAAGACCTAAATAGATGGAAGGGCATACCGTGTTCATGGATTGGAAGACTAAATATAGTTAAGATGTCAATCCTACCTAAATTGATTTACAGATTCAATGCAATACCAATCAAAATCCCAACAACTTATTTTTCAGAAATAGAAAAACCAATAAGCAAATTTATCTGGAAGGGCAGGGTGCCCCGAATTGCTAAAAACATCTTGAGGAAAAAAAACGAAGCTGGAGGTCTCGCGCTGCCTGACTTTAAGGCATATTATGAAGCCACAGTGGTCAAAACAGCATGGTATTGGCATAAAGATAGATATATCGACCAATGGAATCGAATAGAGTGCTCAGATATAGACCCTCTCATCTATGGACATTTGATCTTTGATAAGACAGTCAAGCCAACTCACCTGGGACAGAGCAGTCTCTTCAATAAATGGTGCCTAGAGAACTGGATATCCATATGCAAAAGAATGAAAGAAGACCCATCTCTCACACCCTATACAAAAGTTAACTCAAAATGGATCAAAGATCTAAACATTAGGTCTAAGACCATAAAACAGTTAGAGGAAAATGTTGGGAGATATCTTATGGATCTTACAACTGGAGGCGGTTTTATGGACCTTAAACCTAAAGCAAGAGCACTGAAGAAGGAAATAAATAAATGGGAACTCCTCAAAATTAAACACTTTTGTGCATCAAAGAACTTCATCAAGAAAGTAGAAAGACAGCCTTCACAATGGGAGACAATATTTGGAAATGATATATCAGATAAAGGTCTAGTCTCCAGAATTTATAAAGAGATTGTTCATCTCAACAACAAAAAGACAGCCAACCCAATTACAAAATGGGAAAAAGACTTGAACAGACACCTCTCAGAAGAGGAAATACGGATGGCCAAGAGGCACATGAAGAGATGCTCAATGTCCCTGGCCATTAGAGAAATGCAAATCAAAACCACAATGAGATATCATCTCACACCCACCAGAATGGCCATTATCAACAAAACAGAAAATGACAAGTGCTGGAGAGGATGCGGAGAAAGAGGCACACTTATCCACTGTTGGTGGGAATGTCAAAGGGTGCAACCACTGTGGAAGGCAGTTTGGCGGTTCCTCAAAAAGCTGAATATAGAATTGCCATACGACCCAGCAATACCATTGCTAGGTATCTACTCAAAGGACTTAAGGGCAAAGACACAAACGGACATTTGCACACCAATGTTTATAGCAGCATTATTTACAATTGCAAAGAGATGGAAACAGCCAAAATCTCCATCAACAGAAGAGTGGCTAAACAAACTGTGGTATATACATACGATGGAATATTATGCAGCTTTAAGACAAGATAAACTTACCAACCATGTAATAACATGGATGGACCTAGAGAATATTATGCTGAGTGAATCCAGCCAAAAACTAAAGGACAAATACTGTATGGTCCCACTGATGTGAACGGACATTCGAGAATAAACTTGAAATATGTCATTGGTAACAGAGTTCAGCAGGAGTTAGAAACAGGGTAAGACAATGGGTAATTGAAGCTGAAGGGATACAGACTGTGCAACAGGACTAGATACAAAAACTCAAAAATGGACAGCACAATAATACCTAATTGTAAAGTAATCATGTTAAAACACTGAATGAAGCTGCATCTGAGCTATAGGTTTTTGTTTTGTTTTGTTTTGTTTTGTTTTGATTTTACTATTATTACTTTTATTTTTTTCTCTATATTAACATTCTATATCTTTTTCGGTTATGTTGCTAGTTCTTCTAAACCAATGCAAATGTACTAAGAAATGATGATCATGCATCTATGTGATGATGTTAAGAATTAATGATTGCATGTGTAGAATGGTATGATCTCTAAATGTTGGGTTAATTTCTTTTTTTCTGTTAATTAAAAAAAAAAAAGAGAAGGGATAATTGGAGATGAAGGGATACAGACTGTACAACGGGACTGGATATAAAAACTCAGAAATGGACAGCACAATACTACCCAATTGTAATGCAATTATGTTAAAACACTGAATGAAGCTGCATGTGAGGTATAGGTTTTTTGTTTTTGTTTTTTTTGTTTTTTTTCTTTCTATTATTGTTTTAATTCTTATTCTGTTGTCTTTTTATTTCTTTTTCTAAATCGATGCAAATGTACTAAGAAATGATGAATATGCAACTATGTGATGTTATTAAGAATTACTGATTGTACATGTAGATTGGAATGATTTCTAATTGTTTTGTTAATTCTTTTTTTAATTAATAAAAAAAAAAAAGAGAAGGGATAATTGGAGATGAAGGGATACAGACTGTACAACGGGACTGGATATAAAAACTCAGAAATGGACAGCACAATACTACCCAATTGTAATGCAATTATGTTAAAACACTGAATGAAGCTGCATGTGAGGTATAGGTTTTTTGTTTTTGTTTTTTTTGTTTTTTTTTCTTTCTATTATTGTTTTAATTCTTATTCTGTTGTCTTTTTATTTCTTTTTCTAAATCGATGAAAATGTACTAAGAAATGATGAATATGCAACTATGTGATGTTATTAAGAATTACTGATTGTACATGTAGATTGGAATGATTTCTAATTGTTTTGTTAATTCTTTTTTTAATTAATAAAAAAAAAAATGAAAAAAAAAAAAAAGATTCAGGTTCCCTAGGCCTGGGTTTCCTTTACTGTAATGCAACCCACAGCATGTACAGGCATCTCCTTGCCTTTTTTGCAATTTGATACGTAAATTGAGGCTCAGGACCTGGTGAAAATGTTATACTCTAGGTACAGCTATTATTTTGAATGATAAAGTCTTTTGTCTCTGATTGAGGAGTTTGCAACTCCTGCTAGCATCCATGACACTATGTCAGGCTATGTTAACTTATAAGTAGACTAAAATTCTCAGACCCTTCACAATTCTTGATGTCAATTCTCTTGTTTAAACTTGCTTAACCTCATTTCTGTGGTATCCCATTGCGTTTATGATAAGATCCCTAGTAATAATAACAACAGAAATAATAATGGGTAATATTTACTGAATGACAAATATTGCACTAAGCATGTTTCATATCATATAATCCTGATAATAACCCTAAGGGGTAGGCACAAGTAATAGCACCATTTAACAGTTGAGGAAACTGAGGCAGAGGCTCAGCTTTCAAAAGCTCCAAGAGCCAACTACACATCCTAAGTCATCTGTAAATAAATTCTCCTCACTGTTGGTCTGATTCTTACTTTTCCTTTGGGTCTTCACTTAAATGGAACTACCTTAGAATAGCCTCTGTTGAACCTACAGCATTATTTCCTCACAGAACTCTGCTCTTTTCTTTTGTAGCACCTACCACAATTTGTATTAATTATATAATTAACTGAGGAACTCTATGATTGCTTATTTACTGCCTGTCTTCTACCCTAGATAGACCCATGGACAAAAAGATTATGTCTACATTGTTCTCCAAAGCATTTAGCATGATAGGCATGTGTTGCATGAATAAACATATGGATTAATGAAACATTTATGAGGTACCATAAATAATCTAAAATTTTGTTTGCCTGACACAGATTTCATTATTCCAAAAGCATTTGCAATGTAGCTATATTGCCTTTATTGTGAAAACAGCAAATTAATATTTTAAAAATAAATAAAACTCAAAGACTTCATTTCCATGAGGAATTTCAGAAGCATTTTCAAAGTCATTGAATGCAGGCGCAATGCAAACAACTTATGGTAGAGTGGGTAAAGAAGAGCATAAAGGACAAGTAGACATATTCACCATAGACATACTTAGTCATGTACACATTTTGTGGGCCATTTAAGAACTAAGTCATTTAATATATTTTATTTTAATTGTTTGTTAAGCATTTCTATTCACTAAATGCCCTGAATGTCCCATTGAGCTTTTGTTATCACGTTCTGAGGGGTTGTTGCTTTTTACATTTTAATGTTTAGTTCATCTGTGTCATGAGCTATTTGTATTTTGTCAAGATACTTTTGTGCAGCTCTATGACAGATGGAACAGGTTAAATAAATTCTGACATGCAAGTTTCCCCCTTTAAAAAGGAATTTTAATAAAATTATATTATTTTGTATTTTAAGAGCTCACAAGATAGGAATAGGAAAAATTGCTATGAAAAGATTGCATGTTGTTAGAAGGAAATTCAAGTTTCCAGGTTGCTAATGAGAAGGTCACTATATTAGATGGCAATATTTAATAAAGATATATCATGATTACAGTTTGGTGAAGAGGTGAATACAGAGCAAATAAAATAGAACTGCTTCCAATATTGAAGGGAGGGTAAGCTTCATTTTCAAAAGTCAAACATTCATTGAAATATATTACAGGCTTCTATTTTTGGAAAGGGTAGTGTGATGTGGGTAGAACACAAATGATAACAAGAAAAGTTTCCATGTATGAAGTGGTTACGATGTAGGCAATGCAAAAACATTTTATAGGTCATCACTTAGTCTTCCAGATAGCTTATGAGGTAGGTATTATTTTCCCTGTTTTACAAATAAGTCTCAACGGGATTAAGAAACTTGGCCAAGGTCATTAGATCAATGAACAGAGATGCTGAAACAAACAAAAAGAAAAGTCAAGCAAACAAAACAAACAAAAAATCCCAGGTCAGTTTGGTTCCAAAATTTAACTATTTATTACCATACTATAGAGGTTTATGCCTCTGACAAGAAATTTTAGAGTTTAGAGGTAACATATATATGTGTCATACAAATAACTATATATAAGAGAAAGAAAATGAAAACTGCAATAACAGAGGTACAGGAAAAATGTTATGAAATTTCAGGGAAAGAATAGACTATTTCCCTGAAAGTCTGTGGAGGAAGAACCAGAAAAGGCTACATGGAAGAGAACAACATCTGAAGATCATGAAGAGGTTTTAGATGTGGAAACACTGAGAAAGCATTTAATGTGGGGAAAATAGCTTGAGAAAAAAGGCATGAACGAGAGGAGGAGGATCATTCTAGACACCAGGGGATAGCATATGAATAAAACACATTCTTAAATTATCATTTAGCAAGCTAAAAGAAGTATATAGAAGATACAAAAGTAATAAAGGATAGGTAAGAAACTGTATGATATAAGAAGTGCCTTTTTTATATCCACAGTGAATGAATAAGAATGTTGGCTGCTATGGAGTGAATAAAAATTACTTTCATATAGCCAGATAACCTCTTTAAATCTCAGTTTTATCTATTTTTAATTTCTAAAAATCTTTTAAAAAGGATAATGAGAGCACCTATTTAATTGAATGTTTATGAATATCAAATGAGTTAAAGCATGTGACATTCTTAGCACAGCACTGGTCTACCATAAGCGTTCAGCATTTATCCAGTTATTATTATTGATATTATTGCCATCAGCCATAACTACTGATAAAGGAAGGAAACTATGCCCAAATGGAATAACAACAATTTCATAAGAAGTTCCTAAGCAAGCCTTGAATTCCTTCGTGCCCTGGCATTCACGGCACTCCATATATAAACTTCCAGCCTCATCTACTATTGCGATGGACAAATCCACTCTCCAAATCCACCTAGATAATTGCTGCCAGCAACTTCACGCTTATCTTCCCAAGGCACCTTAGACTTTCCTCCAGTACTGAAACTGTCATAGTGGACTAAAGAGATATCTTTATAAGCAAGTTGATCGAAAGTCAAAGTGTGCTTCAAGGACCAGCAGCATTGGCATCTCCTTTGAGCTTGTTGGAAATGCAGAATTCAAGGCTTGCCTTAGACATAGTGAATCAGAATCTGCATTTTAGCAACATCCCCAGGCAATTCTTATGGACATTAAAGTTTGAAAAGCATTAAAGTTTGAGAAGTTTGGTCTATAGCATGAATTCCCTGAGGTCAGGAAACACATGTTTTCATCTATATATTCTACTTCCTATTACAACCTGGGAAATAATGAATGATTATTGAATGCACAAATGAGTGAATGGGTTTATATGTGCTTTCTCACTTCTATAACTTTCAATCAAGCCATTTCTACAAGTTGTTATAGGGCAAATAATTCTTTACTGTGCTAGGAATGACTCACTTGGAGGATTATGAAAGATAAACAACAAACAAGGACACTTTCTTCAACCCCCAGGATAAATTTTAAAGGTGCATGTGAGGCAAATAAAATATATTTAATGTTTGTGTACTATGTATGTATGCACTCACACATACATACACATGAGCCTGTGTAGGGGATAGAGAACTTCAGAGATTGAAGAGACAGCCAGTATAATCAACACAGAGCACTAAAGGAGCTTCTGAGTAGAGAACGCAAGGGAGGTTAGCACTTCAGGGGCATTTCATGCATAATACATTCCAGCGATAAGTTGAACATTATCCTAGACCAGACTGGTAGCATTGAAATTGACAATACTGGCTATTGCCAAAGGCTGGTTTGCATTCACTCCAGTGAATAGTAAGAAGGGACAGTCCTTTGGGGAAAGGTTATAGGGTCACATTATGGAGCTGTAAAAAGTAGAAGGAAGGAAAATTATGGGTCACTGTAAAACAAAAGTTTAAATTTACTGATGTCAAATACTTACAGAAGATATGACTAAAATAAATGATGCAATATTAAATATCTGAACTAGGAAAAATTTATGCTGCACCAACTGAGAAATGACAAGGATCATTAATTTTTATGCTTCATCAAAAGATTACTGGTCAAGGTAAAAGGGCTTTGATTCCTGTAGAGAGTATTGTACAAGGGTTTGAATAAATCACAGGTTTATCTTCTAGTCCTACCTTCCTCTGACACATATGATACAGGTCAACACCAAGAGAGCATGGGAAGACTTTTCTGTTCCAGAGAGGCAGCCTCAATGTCTCCACATCCTATTCTTGACCTAGAAAGTGGGTCCCTTAGAGATTCTAATTAAATTTGTAATCTGAAGATGTAGGAGACATGACTAATTATGGCAGGTTCTCAAAATGGGCAAAGAATTTTATCTCAGTATTTTGTTAGTCATTAAATTAAATGAAAAGTTCAGTAATAAACCCAACAGAATAAATCAGCTG
The DNA here is from genome assembly GCF_023851605.1 of Tamandua tetradactyla. Taxonomy (NCBI): domain Eukaryota; kingdom Metazoa; phylum Chordata; class Mammalia; order Pilosa; family Myrmecophagidae; genus Tamandua; species Tamandua tetradactyla. Next base: position 60,618,232 of record NC_135334.1, on the reverse strand, counting down.
AGTGAAGTGGAGGGCAGGCCACACTGAAAAGCTGGATTGAAAAAGTGTCAAACCTGTAGGAGAACTGCAGCTGTTGAGCACTGTAATGGACTATTTCAGATGTTTACATGCATTGGTAAAGTACACAGACACTCTACTGTAATACAAGAGGAGAAATCTGATTTTAAAGCAGGCGAGTTTTGGAATTGTTAAAGTGACATACAGTGACCTCAAGGCTGACAAATGGTTAATGGTCATTCAGTGTTTTCATGAAGGCATAACTTATCTCCTACTAAAGAGGTCAAGATCCTTTAACATCAAATGAACATGTCCCAGAAGCACCATAGGGAGCTTATTTTCTTTGTTGTTTGAATTTGTGCTGCATAGATCATTCGGGGGAAAAGTGCAGTACAGTGATCTTAACTTAAAGCAATTCTGGTTTGCACACAGATACGTTGATAATGCATTCTAGTTGCTGTTGATCTCTATAAAAGGCATCAGAGTAGATGAAACATTAAGTACTTTAGCACTATAATGTGTTTGACAGTATTCTAGGGTTTGGGGAAAGAGAAAAAGATTATTATCAAGACCTCTTGAAAAACATTCATGAGGCTTACAAGATATTTAGTGAGACAAGAATACTCAAATTACTGATTTGAGAACAACGCAGGACAATCTTTACTTAAGCTATAATGATTTGGCCTATTAGCAGGAAAAACATAATATGACTTCAGAGAAGGCAAGATATTTAGGGAATATCTCACAAGCTAGATTCGGATATAATTGCAGAATTTGGAAAATCAGAGAGGGACGGAGAAAGCAGCCCATTTAAGAGGAACAGCATGGCCAGAGGCACAGAGAAGAGAAGGAGCAGGGGATGCCGGTGACAGTAGGGAAGCAGGGAGTCCTTACTGAGTTTAGAATTCAATTCATAATGATCTAAAACAAAGGCATAGCCTCAACGTAAAAAGAAAAAAACAAAAAACAGGGATAAAAAGGAAGGAAGAAAGAAAAGAGGGAAGGAAAGATGGAGGGAAGGAGGGAATTAAAAGAAAAAAAAGGATTTCTCTTACAATTCTATATTGCTTTACTATGGTTATTTTTTCTCCAGGTTACAGCTTTATATTAGCAGAAGTAAAAGACTAAGACTAAACCTGTAATTTTCTTCTCTTTATGCTGTCTTAAGTTGAGTTTTTTGTGAACTAAGGTTTTTTTCTTTCTTTTATAATGTGTGGGATTTTCCTTTTATATTTTGGAACAGTTTCTCTGCATACATAGTGTTAATGAGTGGTATTTAACAATGCTAGTTTTAAAGCAAAATTATTCACTTCATGTGCTACTGCTGGCCTCTACTGCCTCTCTAATTCTTGACTTCACTTTCCAATACAAGAGCCTCATAATATTTAACAATATGGAGCTATTAAACTGCTTTACATTTCTATCCACCAGGATCAAATCTACAGAAAAATGCTTTCTCATAAGGCTAGCATCCTGTGATGAATTAACTAAAATAGTGAGGGATCAACATAGAAGGAAAAAACCTTAAGGAATAAAGTAACAGCTTTATATCTGTTTCTAAGGGAAAGCAATGGTTTCTTCGGACAGTACCATTATGAAATGGGTTTCCTGATTTTGATATTTTGAATGTTATACAGAGAACTTGTTAATTTTTACCACAAGGGCCATAATAATATAAGTAGTTTAGAGCTCTACAAAGAAGAAAGAATTATTAAAACAGCAGCAAATAAAACACAAAAGAAAAATGAGGAATCAAAGTTTGCATTTATATAATGTCACTTGCTAAGGAGCTGACAGTAGGTCAACACAATCATGTATCACAGCTATATTTAAAAAATAAGAAAAAAATTAGACTTCCTTTTGATATATATGTCAAGACGTGTAACAAAACTCAAAATGTTACTTCAAAGTAACATTTACTTTGACTTAACTGTATGATGTGCCTCATGTTTATGGCTGGGTTGTCACATTTAAAATCTGTATTATTTTGGGGTCTTATGTGTCCGGCCTATAGGCTGATCCAAGGGCTTTTGGAAAGAAAAGGTCACTAATGAAAACTGCAGGCTAGAATCAACCAGACATCCAAACACAATGCCTGTCAAAGGTTGTGCATGGGGACATGTTCATGAGGTACCTAATTAGAGTGCAGCAACTAGAGTGCTAGCTGATTGAGGGAGTGACAAGACAGCTGTGTCAACAGTATCAAAATCAGGTGTTTAGGTTTCACATAGTGACAAATAAGACTATGAATAAAATATTTACTATTTCTCATTAACACAAAATCATAAAATGATATTTAACACTTCAATTGGTGGGAGATTGTAATATCAGAAATGACTTTTTTTTTCAAGGAAAGTCAGTGGGCAAACTAATAATGATATATATACACACACATACATTGCAAAATCCTTCTTGTCTCTCATCTTGTCCGAGACCAATAGAAATTTCATCATGGACCAGGACCTGCCTATGAACTAGGCTTAAAGAACATCCCAAAGAGCTGGAATTCCATAGAATAGAAGATTTTATAATATGTCTGTGGCCTTGCCAATGATTGAGGAATAGCTTAACAAGGCAATTTAAATAGTGGAAAGGGTAAGGCAGTGAGGGTTATGGTTAAATTCAAGAAAGTCTTTTCTATTTCATTTCAAATTTAATGTAAACACTGACCCCAGTAGTTAACATCTTGAAGACTTCTGAGTGCCAGCCATGATACGCATATGTGCATGTGTACACAAATTCCTTAACATTTCTCCTCTTTTAATTATGTTAATAAATGAACTCGTTTTTTCCTTCCTTGATATCCCCTCAGTACATGCACTCTATTACAGCACCTATTGAATGAAATTCTGTTTTCTTGTCTGCTGTGTTCTTTTCTATTAAATTGGGAGTCCCTTCAGAAAAGAACTGTATTTAATTTATCTTTGTATTCTCAAAGCAGAGCAAAGTGGCTGCCACAGACTCACTAAAACAGAGTCTTTAAACAGTTATTAGAATAAATAAATGAGGATTTAAATAAATATCCTTTTCTTACATTTCTTTCTTTTTAAATCAAGAGTTTACTACTTGCTAGGCAAATTACTGAGCACTATGGATGCAAAAAAAGAATTAAAACACTGTCCCTAGCTCAAAAGGTTCACAATCTAGGGTACAAGACAGAAAAGGAAATATAATGATAAAATAATATCATAGTCTGAGTTATATAATTTTGAAAGTATAGCATGGGGACCTCACCCAGGCTGAGAACATCAAGGTTTCTGGAGCTGTACCATAGAAGATTAATTTCCTGGGCTTATGAAGAGTTACCCAGCGAACAGACCTGTGAATGGAGGCTAGTATTGAAAGGGCCAGGTGAAGAGCATCCATGCATATTTAGAGAGGAAAAGGAAGAGGAGTTTAAGAACGGGATAAGCATAAGCAAGGACTTGACAGTGAGAGAGACAGAGTTTTCATGGGAGCTTCACAGAAAAAATAATATCACGAACACAATTGAGAGGTCAATGTTGTAGGGAGTAGAGGATGAATCAGGGCAGTGACAAAATCAGATTTGCATTTTGAAATCACCAAATAGGTTACAATGTAGAGAATGAACAGAAAGTGCATAGAGATGATGGATGGTGAGACCAGCTGGTAAACTATTGGAGCCTTTCAGATGAGCAATGATTCTAATTGGATCTAGAGTAGAGGAAATATGGAAAAACTTCTAAGGAATAATTAAATATATATATTAAAGATATATTAATAGGACTAAGAGACCAATTTAAGAGGTTGAATCAGTAGGAAGAATCTAGGAAAACTTCTTAGTACTGTAATGATAGAAGTAGTAATCTATGTGCCAGACATTATTGTTGGCTCTTTTCATATATGAATGTATTAACCCTCATAGTGGCCCCATGAAATGGTTACTTTTATACAATTCTATTGTATAGATACAGATAGTGAATAGTGATGCCAGGATTAGTACCCAAGCACATGCTCTTAAATACTATACCTATTATTGATGTCACTAAAATAGCCAACATAATAAGGACAAAAATCTGAAGGGTAAAGGTGATGACTATACTTTCTGATATGCCTTCACACATTTAAGGAAGGATGTCCAGTAGGTATTTAGATACATGAGTCTGATCCAAGGAAAGATTGGTTGCAGCTATAGAGCTAGGAAACTTAAGCACACAGTTGGGAACCAATTCTATAGAAGTAGATTTATTCCAGTAGGAAAAATGTGAAAGAGAAGAGATGAGACATCACTGGATGAACTGGACGAGTAAGGGATGAGGAGACATCCAAGAAAGTAGAGAAGAGAAAGTCCAAGATGCAATGAGAACAAGGGGTTTAGAAGTAAGACTGTAGAAATCAAAAATAGAGTTTTGGGAAGAAAAGAAACAGTGACAAATGTTTAGAGAGACAAAATTTGATAAGGACTAAAAGGTTTCACTGGGTTTAGAAACAAAGACTCTTGGAGATCTTGGTGAAATTATTGCAGTGGTGGTAAGGGAGCAGAACCTGGGCTGCAGCTCTCTGAAGAGTAAATGGGAACAAAAGGAAAGGAGGATAGTTCAGATGACTCTCCCATGGGGCCACTATGAGGGTTAATACATTCATATATGAAAAGAGCTAACAATAATGTCTGGCACATAGATTACTACTTCTATCATTACAGTACTAAGAAGTTTTCCGCTTCCAGAGAAGATGGCGGCTTAGTAAGGCGCACGGGTCTTAGTTCCTCCTCCAGAACAACTACTAAAGAACTAGATACAGTACAGAACAGCGCCCGGAGCCATGACAAAGACCAGACACACAGCGTACCCCATTCTGGAATGGCTGGATCGGCTAAGAGACTCCGCTGTGGTGAGGTCCCCGAGAGGCGCGCGCTTCCCCGGGCCACGGCAGCTGGCGGCCGGAGCCCCTCCCTCCCTCCTTCCTGGGCCAGTTGGGAGCTGTGGACTGGGTTCCCCAAGCAGCAGCAGCCGGCGCCCCTCCCCCACACGCGGCTTCCCGGGCCAGCTGGGAGCCTCAGAGTGGCGGTTCCCCAAGCCGCAGTGGCCGGCGACCGGAGCCCCTTCCACACACGCGGCTTCCCCGGCTGGCTGGGAACCTTGGATCAGCGGTTCCCCAAGCCACGGCGGCCCTCCCACACGCGGCTTCCCGGGCTGGCTGGGAACTTTGGATCGGCGGTTCCCCAAGCCACAGTGGCCGGCGCCCCTCCCCACACGCGGCTTCCCGGGCTGGCTGGGAACTTTGGATCGGCGGTTCCCCAAGCCACGGCGGCCCTCCCACACGCGGCTTCCCAGGCCAGCTGGGAGCCTCAGAGTGGCGGTTCCCCAAGCCACAGTGGCCGGCGACCGGAGCCCCTCCCACATGCGGCTTCCCCGGCTGGCTGGGAACCTTGGATCAGCGGTTCCCCAAGCCACGGCGGCCCTCCCACACGCGGCTTCCCGGGCTGGCTGGGAACTTTGGATCGGCGGTTCCCCAAGCCACAGTGGCCGGCGCCCCTCCCCACACGCGGCTTCCCGGGCTGGCTGGGAACTTTGGATCGGCGGTTCCCCAAGCCACGGCGGCCCTCCCACACGCGGCTTCCCAGGCTGGCTGGGAGCTTTGGAGCGGCGGTTCCTCAAGCCGCGGCGGCCGGTGACCCTCCCCCACGCACGGCTTCCTGGGCCGGCTGGGAGCCTCGGAACAGTGGTTCCCCAAGCTGCGGTGGCCGGCGACCGCAGCCCCTTCCACACACGTGGCTTTACCGGCTGGCTGGGAGCCTCGGAAAGCGGTCCCCCAAGCCACGGCGGCTTGCACCCCTCCCCCACAGGCGACTTCCCGGAGGGAAAGGAAAGAGTCTCCAACAGTAGTAGAGACTGAGCCCAACCTAACACCAATAGTGGCATTAATGAACAACTTCTGACTACTAAAAATAGGCCCTCAGCTCAGGCAAAACTGATCAAGGCAGAAGTCGCCGATTGGGCTAACTGAAAAAGAGGAAAGGGGGCAAAGCAGAGCCTTCTGCGGCTGTTTCTATGGAGGCTTCGTTGCCTCTGGGCTCAGCGCTGGGATTACACAGGTTACAACTGCCCAGAACACAGAAACAGGCTGCTTTCAGGGATCTCTACCACCTGAACCTTCCCCGTGGGAGGGGTGAAACGCAACTCAGGTGGAATCCCTCTCTCAAGGAATTCAGATCCCAGGACTTCACAATTTGAAGCCATTAAAACCAACCTACAACCTTTCCTCTGTCTCCACCACACACTCAGCAGCGAGAGTCTTCCAAAGTTAAAGGAACCACAACATCTTTTGCTGGTGGGACCCGCAGACAGACAAGCACCACATACTGGGCAGGATAAGAAAAACAGAGCCCAGAGACTTCACAGGAAAGTCTTTTCCTGTGAAGACTTTCAACCTGCTGGGTCCCACTCTCAGGGAAATCTGATAAATGCCCAGACGCCAGCAAAAAATAACAAATCACACCAGGAAAGTTGAGGATATGGCCCAGTCAAAGGAACAAACCAATAGCTCAAATGAGATACAGGAGCTGAGACAACTAATTCTGAATATACGAACAGAAATGGAAAACCTCTTCAAAAACCAAATCAATAAATTGAGGAAGGACATGAAGAAGGCATGGGATCAACAAAAAGAAGAAATGGAAAGTCTGAAAAAACAAATCACAGAACTTATGGGATTGAAAGACACAGTAGAAGAGATGAAAAAAACAATGGAACCCTACAATGGTAGATTTAAAGAGACAGAGGATAGAATTAGTGAACTGGAGGATGGAACATCTGAAATCCAAAAAGAAACAGAAACTATAGGGAAAAGAATGGAAAAATTTGAGCAGGGGCTCAGGGAATTGAATGATAATATGAAGCGCACAAATATACGTGTTGTGGGTGTCCCAGAAGGAGAAGAAAAGGGAAAAGGAGGAGAAAAACTAATGGAAGAAATTATCACTGAAAATTTCCCAACTCTTATGAAAGACCTAAAATTACAGATCCAAGAAGTGCAGCGCACCCCAAAGAGATTAGACTCAAATAGGTGTTCTCCAAGACACTTACTAGTTAGAATGTCAGAGGTCAAAGAGAAAGAAAGGATCTTGAAAGCAGCAAGAGAAAAACAATCCATTACATACAAGGGAAACCCAATAAGACTATGTGTACATTTCTCAACAGAAGTTTTCCTATTAAGATTACTCTTTTATATAATGGGCTGATAGTTGTAGTAAAAACAGATGGATCTGCATTCATATCTCAGCTCTGCCAGTTGTAAACTTTATGAACTAGGGAAAAATATTCAAAATTTCTGATCCACTCCTTAAAAGTAAGTACTTGATAATGGTTCTGTATTTATTTCAAGGCTTGGTCTATGATATGTAATATTTTTTAGCATGAAAAATTCTGAAGGATTGGATTTAGATAAAAATTACAGACTGAGGTATGAGGAAGAACCACTGGCACCTAGAGTCTCTGACCTAAGCCCTACAACTGCCACTAACTACTTGTGTATGTGTGATTTTGTGTAAATTTCTTCATTTTGCTGGACTTATTTTAACTGCCACTAACTACTTGTGTATGTGTGATTTTGTGTAAATTTCTTCATTTTGTTGGACTTATTTTATCACCTTTTTTTTTTTGAAGTATTTGAACTCAATCTTTTCTAACCCTTTCTGGTTAAGCATTTAATGATTTAATAGTTAGGGCTAGGAGAATATACTATTAGCTTTCAGCTTGTTTTCAGCATGTATTTCTTTCCTATTCTTTTTCTTTATAGTTTGTTGAAAGAACATTAGAGAAAGGGAATGGCAATTACCTTCACCTTTCCAAGCACTGACATTTACTCAGCATGCTAAGCAAACTTTCAGAGTGACTGGTGCTGAAAATAAAGTTCTTTTGCATGTCTTAATCTGTTCCACTTTAATCTTTTATGTTTGTTGAATTGATTTTTGTTACATTACCCTTCACAAGGTCAATCAGAGTTACTGAGAAGTTTGTTTGCTATAGACCAATGTTTTACCTTAGAAATTCTAACGGTATACCTTTTGACTCCCTAACTCTTACTAGAGCTCCTATTAGTGACAACCACATCTGATGTGACTTCTCCTGAGCATCTGGTATTTGACACATATTAAGTATAAATGGCATAGTCATTAAAAAAATAGATATCACCTATAATAATGCACAATAGGTGAGATAAAGAAAACACAATTCTGTGGCCTATCTCAAAAATATATCCTAGGTAAATTGCATGTATCACCTTCTCCCTAAGCATAAGGGTGAAAAATGACCAGGACTGAATTAATCCTCTTCATCTACCGACTTTTCCATGTATTTTTTTTTTTTGAGCCTGGAGAAGAGCATCCACTACATGTAAACCCTCATTTTGAGCTATGAGATTAGAAGTCACTGTTGTAGGTGAACACCTACTACTTCTTATTTCACTGTTTGCTATGTGCACACATATCTCATGGATAACATGGTTCCTAGCCATAAAAAGTGAATGGAGAGACACCCTTTTTTTAATGTTATATGCAGTTATTACTAGAGGGAAATTTGCAAACTGATAGGATGTTCTTGAGATTCATTTTGAATCAACTTCCCTGAGCTTTATGGGATGGAAGTACATGAAGAAAACTCAAAAAGCTGACTTTGAACACAGCAGGAAGAAGAGAAGAGTCTAAACACTACAACAAATTGAGAGGACAAATAAAGGGTGAGAAAAAGTTTGAGTCTTGAGCACATTAGGATTGCTACTCGTTAACCTAGGGAAAACAGAGGACCCCATGACAGTCCATGCAAAAGTCTATAGCATAGACTGGAAAATATTAAGAGGCCATTTAGAGAGAGTGGAGAGAAGAAACTGATGCTATATGCTTAAATGAGAACTCAGAAAAAAATAATTAGTATTAGGCACTGTGATTTATCAGAGATCTTTAAACAGAGGTCTTATAGAAGACCAATGGGATGCCAGCAGCTACTTGAAGCATCATCACTGGCCAAGTTATTCACCCACCTCCTATCCTGATTTCCTAGTCACTACCCACTATCTCTCTTGTGGTAATGTTTTAACTTCTGGGTTTTAAATAGTAAACCATCTTCTGAGAAAGGTTCGATACTCCTGAAACTAAATGCCAATGTTGTCTGTGTTTCTGTCTTTCTTTTCTCTATCTTCCTCCTCTCTCTTTTACAGCTCTGAGATGCTTTAGTACTCTTTTTCACTCTTACTGATTCCCACAGCATGAGAGGTTTCCAAATAGGCAAGCTATATTATCAACAGAATCATGAATGTGAATGATGACATCATTACTTAAAATTTCCACGTGACTGGGTAAAGATTTATATGATTTTTGCTCATTTGCCTGAACCTACGTGATGTCTTCAAGGTTCATCCATGGGTCAGAACCTCATTCCTTTTCATGACTGCATAATATTCCATTGGGTGTATATACCACATTTTGCTTATCCATTCATCTGTTGAGGGATACTGGGGCTGCTTCCATCTTTTGGCAACTGTGAATAATACTGTTATGCACATCAGTGTGCATATATCTGTTTGAGTTCTTGCTTTCAATTCTCTTGAGCAAAGACCTAGAAGTGGGATTGCCAGGTCACATGGTGATTCTATATTTAACTTTTTGAGGAACTGCCAAACTGTTTTCCATAATGGCTGTACCATTTTACATTCCTGTGACAATGAATGAATGTTCCTGTTTCTCCATATCCTCTCCAACAATTATTATTGTAGTAGTAGCCATTCTAGTAGGTGTGAAGTAGTATCTCACTGTGGTTTTGATTTGCACAAGTGTAATGGCTATGCTGGTTTGAAAGGATATATGTACCCTAGAAAAGCCAGGTTTTAATTCTAATTCCATTTTGTAAAGGCAACCATTTCTTGTAATCTTTATTCAGTTCTGTAGGTTTGAGACTATAATTAGATCATCTCCCTGGAGATATAACTCAATCAAGAATGGTTGTTAAACTAGATTAGGTGGAGACATGTCTCCAACCATTCAGGCGGGTGTTCATTAGTTTATGGGAATCCTATAAAGGAGGAAACATTTTGGAGAAAGCTGGAGATTCAGAGAAAGCAGAGAATGCCGCAGCATCACGAAGCAGAGAGTTTACCAGCCAGCGACCTTTGGAGATGGAGAAGGAAAATGCCTCCTGGGGAGCGTCATGAAACTGGAAGCCAGGGGAGAAAGCTAGCAGATGATGCTGTGTTCGCCATGTGCCCTTCCAGCTGAGAGAGAAGCCCTTTCTATGTTCACCACGTACCTTCTCACTTGAGAGAGAAATCCTGAACTTCGTCGGCCTTCTTGAACCAATGTACCTTTCCCTAAATACCTTTGATTGGACATTTCTATAGATTTGTTTTAATTGGCACATTTTCTCAGCCTTAGAACTGTAAACCAGCAACTTACTAAATTCCCCTTTTTAAAAGCCATTTCATTTCTGGTATATTGCATTCTGGCACCTAGCAAACTAGAACAAAGGCTGATGGTGTTGAACTTCTCTTCAGGCACTTTATGGCCATTTGTATATCTTCACTGGAAAAATGTCTATTCAAATCTTTAGACCATTTTTGATTGGGTGTCTGTCTTTCTAGACTGGAAGTCTGGATTAGAGGCCGTTTTCTAGACTGGAAGTCTGGATTAGAGGCCGTTTTTATGACCATATGGATCCCAGAGAAAAAGGATCCAATATGAAAATTAGGGCACAGAATCTGGATGAGACACATATAGAGCTGCTTTGGAAGATGGAATGTTAACTGGGGTGGGGAATGACACAGTTCCTGCCTTGGGGAAGAGGTACTCAGAAGACTGGAAGAAGCCCTAGCTGACCACCAGTCACACACGGCACCTGTCAAGGAGCAGATGTGGGGATTCTTGTGCTATAACATGAGGCACCCAACCATGTAGAAGCAGTCCAGGGCAGTGATAAAAGGCTTCTCACCTTGATCCTGCCAGACCATGCCCAGCCCTAAAAGGCTAGCTTCTGCATGGAACTCTGGCATGGAGAGCAGTGGGGAGGAGGAGATGTTTATGTGAAATAGTGATGAAGGTGAGAGGACTAAGTAAGATATCATAAATGAGAGTGGTCCTATGAGGAAACAAGGGAAAATTCTATTGTAGGAATGTGGAAAAGGCTGTCTAGAATAATGCATGAGTCATCATCAAGGGACGCTGCAAGGAAGGAAAATACAGTCTTGGAATTCCGGCAATCAAAATTGTGGCAATCTGGCCAGACACATGTTTTTTTTCATTCATATCCTCTTTCCTACTGCCTAATGTCTAGGGCCTACAAGTAATACAGATTCTACTGATAACAAAAACTATAAAAACTTCTCAAGTAATCTCATTAGGTGAGTGTGGTGAGAGCTGGAAGCATACAGAGAAACTGGGCTATTAGCTGACTTCAGATTGCATAAGAAGAATTGCTTGAAAACCTAGAATTTAAAGAACACTAATCTACAGCTGTATATAATAGGATAAATCAGGCTGCATCCAAAACTATATAAAGCCAATAGTTAATTAAAATTCATATATATTTGAAAATGCAATCCATAATGAACTTCCAGACTTTTTTTACATTACTGACAGCTGTCAAATCTATCTACAAAAGAAACTTTCAAGGCCACATAATCTGTAAACCTCTTGAAAGCAGGCTTGTGTAATCCCAGAAGTGCCAACTGTATAATAAGCACTTAATACATATTTATCTGCATGACAGTTTTCTCATTTGCAAAATATAAAGGTTGGGCTAAATTGTTTCTAGGATGCTTGTCATCTCTAAACTTATATTAACCTCTAATTATTTTTAATCTATAAGATTGACAGAATGAAATCCTTGCAATTATGCCAGAGGCAGAATATATTAAGATGGGAATCAGAACAGCAGAATGAATTTGGGAGAGAGATGGAAATAAAGAGATGTAAGATTCTTATTTCTTATCCCTAACTTCAGTCTGGGCTGATAGGATGGATCACTGAATAATCTGCTCACAAACACACTTGGCCAAGGAGACAAGCTAGGGCTGAAATCCAGCTTGCACTTGGTTTATCAAGACATGGACCCATTACAACGTGGGCCTCATGAACACAAACAGAGATGCTTTTGAATATGGACAAAAGCTCTGGCTGGGTTAGCAGTGGTCTAGTATACGTTCATGTTTAAAAAAAAGTGGGCTCACAACATGTCATTTAAACATAAAACTTCTCTTTTACCTCTAATGTATTAATTTTCTTTGAAATAGTGTAATCTTAGGTTTTAGTATTCAGTTGGTAAAACACATTCCTCCTGAATTAAAAACCCTGTTCAAAGGATTCTTTAAACTTTATACAAGTTTAAGGTCTATAGACTGAATTAAAGAGTTGAAATGGAAGATTTGCTTTCTCTGCTCTGAGAGATAAATTTTGATCCGTTAGTAAAATAAATTCTAAATCTTACCTTTCTATATAAATACATGTAGCCCTGTACAGCCTTTCCCTCTCTACTGCCAACTTCACAAATCACTGGATTCACCAGCTCAATGGGACAGAAGGCATCAGGTAATGAATGGAAAGTTTTTGTAACTGTCTTTTAATGAAAAATCATTCCCACTTCAGCCTGAGGAGTCTCTTCAGGGGGCTTATAACATGTCATTTAACATATGTATATATAAAATGATAGCTAACATTTAGGGAGCACTGAATATATATTAAACATTGATCTTAACACATGAGCTTAGTAAATCCTCATAACAACTCTATGAGCTGGATACCGCAACAATTGCTGTTTTATAGATGAAGAACCTGAGACTCAGGGAAGTTGTCACTTGCTCAAGTTTACATGGCTAGAAAGCTGCAGAGGTAGTGTAGAGGGTGGGTTCTGAACCACATATTCATTATCTATCTATCTATCTATCTATCTATTCTAGTCTATCTTTCTATCTATCTGTCATCTATCTATCTAAACATATTAGACTATAACTAAATGGGATGTATTTTTCTTCTCAAGCACACAATGAAATACTTTAGTAGTGTTATGTATGACCAGAACAACATTCAAGAAATACCTGTTGAGCACATTTAAAAGCACAGATTCTGATGCTAGCCTGTTTAGTTTCAAATTCTACTTGTGTGATCTCAGGCAGATTACTTAACCTTTCCAGAGGTTCTTCATCTGCAAAATCAAGACCATAATACAATATACTTTCCTGGGTTGCTGTGGGAATTAATGAGTTAATAGTGTAAAGTGCTGCCTGGCAGGTAATAAGATTATATAGATGTTAGTGATGTATCATCATTGCAAGCATCATCATCTCTGTTACTTTAGTACTATATGCCAGGAACTGTTTTGACACAGGAAATACAGTGATAAACAAAACAAAAACAAAAATTATGCTTTAATGGAGTTAACATCCTAAATTAAAGTTTTAAGCATGTTGTCCCATTATTTCCATTTTGTTTGTGAAATAATGTACAATATTTCTGTAAAATTGGGAAAATCGTACCTACTCTATTGGTTGTTATGAGAATAAAATGAGTTAGCTTATGTAAAATGTATGAAACAGTGTCTAGCAAATAAAAGTATTCAATACATGTTAGCAATTGTAATTAATATCTATGATACAGTGCTATGGTTTAACATAGTATCCTGATTCTTTCTGGGTTTCTATAATTTGTTGCCATACTGATTTTTCAAAGAATTTTTTTTTTCACGATTCCTTTGCCTGCAGAAGACTGGTTTGAAGTTATGCTTATTCCCCATTTTCTTATTGTTATCCAATAATATAGTAGTCACTAAAGTAAATATAAATGTTGCTCCCTAAACACACACAAAAAAGGCATTCTAAAAAAAGGGAAAATACATCATCTTGGATACAGAAGAAACTTGGCTTTTTTTTTTTAAAGCATATCAATTAAAGTTAGATTGTTTTATAACAGGGAGTTATGTGAACATCAAAGAACACAAGTTTGGAGTAAGACCAATCTAGGTTCAATTCCCAGCTCTGCTACTACAAGTATTTGAGTCTGGCTGAGCCTTAACTCCCTGCCAGGTGCCAGGGTTGTTCTGAAGATTAAATGAGAACTTTTGTAATAGGCTAAGATCCCTGTTCTTTCTCCTTTAACTATGAAATTTTAACGGTGATTTTTTTCTTGTAATTCTTTTTGAAAAAACTTCCAAAAAAAAATGGGGTGGGGTGTGGGGAAAAGAAAAAGAAAGGCAGAGGCAGTAATAAAGGCCACATATTAAAAAAACAAAACACAAAACTGCCTATATAAAGAATGCATTAATTAATAAGCAAGGGGTGTTTCCTTTAACGTGAACCCTCATCTATATCACGTTGCAGAGAAGAAGCTATAAAACTGAATGTGGCAAGAGTGGACTCTCTGACTGTGGGAGTTGATTAATCTTTTTTAATTTTCCTTAATTCAAATTAGGTTTAGTGATCACCTATTTCAAAAAAGCAGTGACGGTCTTTGAAGAAGAAACTGTTGCATAGACTCTGGAAGGGACTGTGCCTTATGAGTCATGCCCAGAAAGCTTTCTCTCCTGGTGTTAATTATAAATGAAGTTAAGTATCCTTTAAGATTCTATTAGCCTCTTAATGGCATAAGAAGGTCAATGATTTGCTAAACATCTTTCCTTTCGAAAGGCACTTTTTCCCCAGATTAAATTGTGTGAACAAGGCTCAAATTTCCTTTCCAGATCACCAGACTGGCGGCAGACTGGAGGACTGAGTGAGATGCTGTGCTGTTGTGTGAAAGGGATTAAAGCTTGGCAAGTGCACGAGCTTGGGTGTGGGAATGCCCTGGTTGGAATTCAGGCTCTTCTACTCATTAGACTGTGCAGGGCTGGGATTATTACAAATGACAAGGAATGTATGAGATGTGCTGGCTCCTCATCTGTGCTCAACAGACCAGCTGTTGTAATTTTGTCCACATTTTTAAGAAAGTACATGTAGGATAGAAATCCTATTACATGATTAGATGAAAACGAAAATGATCTCATATCAGTGTGAAGTCACATATGGCTTTAGAAATATGCCACCTTCTACAGGGAGCCCACAAATGTAATAATAGAACAGAAAATGTATGAGTTTGCCTATGGGAACAAAGGGGTTGCTGTTAAGAATGACAAAAGGACTTAGCCTCATCAGCTTTCTCACAGCCTCAGGGGATTTACCTGTGCTAATAAACATTTTTCACCTGATTTGTGATAGTAACAAAAATAGATATGCAGGAACTCTAGGCTTTAAAATAGAATAACATATGGAAACAATTAATAATGACTAGCATGGATCATGCCTAGATGAAAATTCATTTGCTCTATTTTGTCTGATTCTCACAACAATTCTATGAAAGAAAACGCACTGATATGATTATTTTCCTCATTTTCTGATGAACAAATTCAAGCTTGAAGCAGGTAAAGTACTTAGCTAAATACATATGATTAGTATAGCCAGAGGTAGGTCTTAAACTTAGATAGTTTGAACACAGTCCCTGGCTCCTAAAAGACACCATATTGCCACCTCCTCAAACAAGAGACCTTCTAATATATTTTACCTCCCTTTCTTCCATTGTCTTCTACAGTTATGTTTAAGTGTGCTTTTTTGTGGATAAGCATGCACCCCATTCTCAAAAGGAGGCAATGCAAACCATCTAGTAAATACCCCAAGCCAGAATATTCTTCCCAATGAATCAATCACCATGTGCCACCAGTTCTATCCCATTAATAATTCTGAATCCATGCGCTCCTCTTTGTCTCCAAAGCATTAATTCAGTTCTTCATAATTTCAAGCTTACTATCTATACCATTTCAACCCAAATTATTCCCGCAGAGCTAACAGAGTGATCTTTCTAAAAAGCACAATTCAATAGCATCTTTACTCAGCATAAAATTCTTCAGTTACTGGGGGTGCAAGGGGAGTTCAACGGTAGAATTCTTGTCTGGCACGCAAGAGACCCAAGTTCGATTCCCAGCCCGTGCATTTCCCAAACAAACAAGCAAACAAACAAACAAAAAACCAAATATATTTTGGTTTATTCCCAAACAAAAATTCAACAAATGGTGCTGCAATAAGGGGATATTCACGTGGAAAAGAATGAAATGTGACTCCCACCATAATGCATACAAAACAAAAAAAATAACCGAAACCAAAACTTCAGTTGCTTATGGCACAAATTCCAAAATACTCAGCTTTGGCAAGCAAGGGCCTTTCTGATCTATCCTTTCCTGTGTCTTCAGTCTTATCAACCATCCAATAACCCACAGCCATACAAAATGACTAGACCAGAAAGCACCATGATTTCACAAACCAAGAGGCTTTGCTCTTTGCTATTCCTTTTTCATGGAATACATTCCTTCTGTCAGCTGACTGGTGAAGTCAGTGCCATTTGGAAAGACTCTGCCCAAATTCCAACTCCTCCAGTAGCACGCAGGCCCCTGGCAGCAATCAGGCTCCTTGTTTACTCAAGCTACTCTTTGGGAAGTCTCCCAGCCCAAGGACATTTGAAAGCACACGTAAGCGAAGATAAGAGGCTTCCATAGGAGACCCCTCCCCCATAGTTGCTCATCCGCTTCTGTAAATTCAAATTTAAAATTTTAGTGAAAGGAAGTCCTGGGCCATAGGAGCCACGCACCAGGCCATGATTGGGTTTGTACCCTGCGATTCCTACAACCCTGCTAAGCACCAGGCAAGACTGAACGAAGCGACAGTTTGTTCAGAACCCTCTGTTGTTTATCTGTAAGCCCTCTCCCTGATTGGTGGTGCCACTGATGTGGGAGGGGAGTCAGTAAGATACCATTATGGTGCATGATGTCCAAAAGATAACCTTTTCAGTAAATGATGCCAGAGCAATTGGACACCCATATGCAAAAAATGAACCTCAACTGAAGGCTCACACCTTATACAAAATTAGCTCAAAATGAATCATGAACTTATATGTAAAATGTGAAACTATAAAACAGCTTTTAGAAAGAAACAGTAGATAATCCTTGGGATCCAGGGCTAAGGAAAGAGCTCTTGGACTTGATAACAAACAAACAAAAAAAAACAGAGCCATAAGAGAAATGCAAACATAACCACTATGAGGTATCGCTATACAACTAGGAGAATGGAAAAAAAAAAATTAGTGATGACAGTAAATGCTGGTGAAGATGTTGAGAAACTGGATAATTTATATATTGCTAGTGGTATTGTAAAATGCAAAAAATGTAAAATGTCATTCTGAAAACAGGCAGTTTCTTGAAAAACTAAACATGTAACAACCATAGGGTCCAGCAACTGAACTCCTGGCATTTATCCCAGAGAAATGCTATAAGTAGGTCTGTTCTTAATGTATACTCTTATTATACTGGCTAAGTGATGTTCAAACCATGTAGATACCTGAATTTCTCTATGCCTATATAAAAACATTTTAACGCTTTGTCCTGTATTTAAATAAAAAGATATGTATAGACTAAATTTACCCCCTAAAATAACCATGGTTTACATCGTGAACAGGTCAGATTCTAAGGGCTGAATGTAAGGAAAAGATAAATTTGCAGAGTCTGTTCTGTTCAACTGATGTTGCCATTGCATATCACTGATGTTGCTATTGCGTGGTAAGAAACAGGTGAAACGTGTGCTCTAGCTGGGACGACTGGCTATCCTCCTGGAAGCAAGTGTACTTTGATATCTAGGTCCCAGGAAGCTCCTCTCAGTCCCTAGCCAGTTCCCAAAGGACCCAACTGGGCCTGGCCACTGTAAGCTAATTGGCCACTACTGTGTGACGATATTATTAAAAAAACTGCAGGGAAGCAGTTAGAGAAAGAAGAGGAGAAAATGAGGAGAAGAAGAAGGAGGGGTGAGGTAAAGTGAACAAAAAGAAAGTACATACAGTAACAGCCACTGCCACTGCTGACTGGGACGCTGATAAGTGGGATGGAGATGTGTGGGGTGAAGCAGATGATGAAAAAGATGGGAATATTTTAGCCGAAAAAGTTTGTCAGAAAGAAAACAGTAAATATCCTCCAGAAATAGGAATTTGCCCAATACACAATACAAAGGCAAAATGAAGAGAAACGGCAATCAGATCACTTTCAAAACCGCTATAGAAGAACAAGAAGTAACTGACATTCTTAGCCATTTTACTCAGAAAACTGGTGAGCCATTAATTACCTGGATGGTCAGACTTGCTGATGCAGGGGCTGGAGGAGTCATGCTGAACTATGCTGATTGTATGAAACGTATAGGAATTAGCACCAATCCCTTCACACAGACTGCTTTTTTAGAATTTCGTCAGTGGGCAGGAGAAAGTTCTAACTTACTGGCACTGACTGCACAAGGATGTAATAAACAATACCCTACTGACACGGTGTGGCCACGAAATGATTGGCCCCGGTACACTTTGCGAGATGCTATACAGAGACTGAAAGAGGAAATTATGAAATCAGTAATTGTATTAGGAGAAGCCAACACATACTACCTCCTCTCTGTCAATGCTTCACAAAGAAATGCTATCATTAAGGCAGCACCTCCAGCATACAAACACTTGATAATGACTTTATTATTAGGAAAAACAGGCAATCCATTTAACAATGTCTTAAATAAAATGGCAGAGCTGGGAGACATGGGAGGCTGGAATAAAGGGGAAGGAGAGACCAAAAGATACAATGGGAGATGGTTCCCCAATACCAGTAACAAGATTTCCCACAGAGACATGTTCTAAGCCCTGCTGGAAGCTGGGATCAACCAATTAGCATGATTAGCATGTTGTCAAATAATGAGATAAAGAGAATATATGAAGAAAAATGTAAACCAAGTTATAATCATTAAGTGAATAATGCTCCTACTCCTGACAAAGTAGAAGACCTGCATCCCCTGGCACCTCTGTACCCTTTATCTAGTCCCTTTCTTTCACATAAAGGGGTTAGGTCAAACCCCATTATCTTTTATTCCAAATTTGTGGCTCCCCTTTGGTTTTATGTTTCATATTTTTGAATTGGGGAAGCTGTTTAATACTGAGAAACTCCTTGCTTGCAAGTTTATCCTTACAGTTTTTCTTTACTTTTAAGTTAAAAAAAACTGTTGACTTTGAAAAAGTTTTGATACGTGCCATTAATTCTTATTAAAAAAAAATTGTACATTGATGTTTCAAATATGCATTGACTAAAGCATTTTGAGTATTTAACATCATTCTGACAAATTTGATTTTGATGGTAATTGTAAGTGGTGAAATGTTTGCTTGAAGTAATGACTTTAGTATGAAGGATATAAAGGATATGTTTTTACTAAAAGAAAAAAAGAGAGTAATTTTGTTCTAAGACAAAATAAATGGTTGCTACAGAAAGAGGAAAATGTAAGACAAACCCTGAACAGATCTAGTAAGTTGCCAAAGGTTTGTGGAAAAGGAAATTATGGTCAAAGTTAGGAAAAATTCTAGGTGAATTAAAAGGGAAGGTGCTGGAAGCAGTACCTGAACCCTTTAGCATCTACTCTCCCTTACATGAGTTTCAGCCAGAGGACTTGGTGTGGGTAAAAGACTGGAAAAAAGGCTCCCTACAGCCTCAA
Organism: Tamandua tetradactyla; assembly: GCF_023851605.1. Lineage (NCBI taxonomy): Eukaryota > Metazoa > Chordata > Mammalia > Pilosa > Myrmecophagidae > Tamandua > Tamandua tetradactyla. Next base: position 60,598,714 of record NC_135334.1, on the reverse strand, counting down.
TGGAAAGGTCCTTACTGTGTGGTTCTAGTAACCCCAACAGCTGTCAGAATTGTGGAGATCATCCCATGGATTCACCACTCTTGGGCCAAGAGGGCCACTGCAGATGACCCCTGGGAGTGCACCCCTGATCCTGAGCGCCTGACATGCCTCACCCTCCAGAGACTGCCACACCCATCTCCATCCCAGTGGGGATCAACTGAGTAGTCCACAACTAAGGCCTGAGTGACTGTCATAGCCCTGCTTTGGTCACTCCAGAAGCTGACCAATCTATGCACGGCCAAAGCCTGAGGAAGCTACCAACCAGCCTATATAACTGCTTCCTGGTTTCTATGGGTGTTCTAATGTGGTGGGTATCCCTCTCAGTCCTTTGCTTATGCTGATCATGTACTTAATCCTCTTAGTTTTCCCAGCTGCTGCCTAGAGTGCATGTCCCTGGTGATGGTACTTCCCATAGTTAGCACTATGCTCCTTACTCTGAGGCTCCTAACTGGCATCCTTACAGGCTCCTCCAGCGGGGATGACCCATGTGAGGTGTGCCTTAAAACCACCTATATCAGAGACAAAGTAGAAACCACGGTGGCCTTCTACAACCAGTATACATGCTCTGGTTCACCCCAGCGCTGTCACCTTAAAGACACCCAGTACTCTGTGTGCACCCCTGAGGGAGGATCCCCTGTATGCTATAATTCCACCTCGCCAGGTTCAGTAGTGCTGTTTTCACAACTCTGGGGCTGCAAGGCTATCACCTCTAGAAAGGGAAACAGTTCCCAAGTCGACCTGACCTTCAACACATGTAGTTTTACCCCCCACCAAATCTGACACCTTTCCAGGTGTGGTCCTCCTAGTAGTGCAGTGCATACGAGATCAGGGGGAGCTCTTGGCTGTGCTGGGGTGGAGGCCTCCTGGGAGCTAGTGCCATGTAGTTTGTCTCTTGCCCAAACCTATGAGCTGGGCATCACTGGAGAAAAAACCTAGGTTCTCCAAAACATGTGACCGGAGCCAGGGCCCCACCAGCAGATGAGGAAATCCCAAGGCAGGTGTTGGACATGGAGAACAGGAGGCAAAGGCTGTCAAGGAAATAGATCAGACCCTCTCAGGGGTTGCTGCCCCTCCCTCACTTGCACATGTCACATCACCCTGCTTGGCCCTACAGGCTGGTTGCTTAGCCAGAGATGGGTAAGATTCCTTAGGGAAGGAACAACCTAAGACAAGCACCACTGCAAAAAGGCCATAAGGAGAAAACTTGAGAGCTAACAGAGGTGGGGCACAGACCCTCACCCCCCAACTTTGCAGAGGCCTAAACCCTCACCCCTTCTGAGGGGAGTCTCCTGCTCTCATGGCTACCTTGTTTCTCATGCCCAGCTCAGATGGGAACCCAGGTAGCAGACAAAAACCTGGCCACATAGCAACTTCCCAACCACAACAGCCAAAATTTGTTTCCCATTTTTCCCTTAACCACATGAAAAAGGGCAGCTAAAGAAAAGGGCTGTGTTAGGGTGCCTTTCCCTCTTCTTTTTCCTCTTTTTTTTCCTGAATGCCTCCTACCAGTCCTGGTTGACAGTTTATGGCACTCTATTAAAGCCTTTCTATTAAAGTAGAAAGAAAAACAACAGCTCAGGCCCTGGTCATCTGGAAATGCCAACACCTACAACAAGAAGAGGATGAGATATAGGTGATGCTGTTGCCCACTGGTGGGGTAAGCATCAGAGGGGGGAACATAGCACGCAGGCCCCTGGCAGCAAGCAGGCTCCTTGTTGACTCAAGCTACTCCCTCTTTGGAAAGCCTCTCAGCCCCCAAGGACAGTTGAAAGCACACATAAGCAAAGATTAGAAGCTTCTGTAGGAGCCTCCTCCCCCGTAACCACTCATCCACCTCTGTAAACTCAGGTTTGCAATCCTTCTGGGTCTGATCACTGGCACGCAGCCAATCATCTCCTTCTGACATTGCGTGTTGCCATATTAGGAACACCCTACCTCTAACAAACCACTTTGTCTATAAAAATCTTGTGTCAGCCCCTGTTCGGGCTCAGACTTTCATAGGCTACTCAGCTCAGCCCTATGGCCATAGACTAATAAAATCTACTTTCTGAAACTTTGGAGCCTCAATCATGGTTCGTTCTGTTTCCGAATAACATTCCTGGAGGCTTGCAGCCTCGTTCCTGGTTTGGTGCTGCACTCCAGGAAATCAGAGGCAGAACTAGGTGATTCCTCCTCTGTTCACTTTTAGGGCCTCATATATACGTCTATAACACTGGTATTATGTCGGAAATTGTGTCTTGATTTTCATTTTACAGATTTTGGGACATTTAAAACATTAAAGGTCCAGATAAATGCATTATTATCTTGTAAGGAGAGAAAACTTCCTTTCCCCATATTTAATCAAAGACAGACCACCATAATTTTGGTATATGGCTGAGGTCTGGTGAAATAAAGGGCTGGCTATAAGTTCCTAAACTAGGAATGCCTTGAGCTTGCTAGCTTATGATTTCTACAATGGAAGTGAACCATAGATGGGGATTCTCTGAGTTCTGCAGAGAATACTTTGAAGCTAGATTAGCAGATGGTCTATTAGAAAGTGAAGTTTAGTTTCCCGTAGATAATGCTTCTTATAAATGATTAGAAATTGGTAAAACAAGGTATGGGTGGGGGACATTCCTGTGTGTTTGCTCACACCTCTGCAGAAGGGAAGAAGGGACAGTTTACGATTGTGCTTGCTTTTATTACCATCTCTTGTGCTAGTCTGATTTTAGTTACCTAGAGATAGAGCACATTGAAGAAACTGAGGCAGTTTAGCTTATATATATCACAGAGTATGGTGATTCCTTACATGTTGGTGACTCACTTAACAAGAAGGATCATATCTTAGTCATCTTTGAATCCCCAGCATCCAGGGTAATACCTGGCACCTTGTAAAAGTCTCATGAATATATACACTTCAAAGAATGCAGACCACATTTTGTGATCATATAATGTTCTAGAGTCCATTTTCAATCCAAAATCTGCCCGCGTGCTTCAATTAGCCTTTATCTGGTTAAATTCAGCCTCCATTTATCAATTGCAAAATAACAATAATCAGGATCATTTATGTACAAGAATAAATGAAAACATGGTATACATGTTGAGAAAACAACCAATAATACTATTTTCTTAGCCTTAGGAAATTCAGAAGTTGAAGCACATACCTTCATCCAATGTAGAAAAACCAATTATAACATCAAAAACTACATTTTGTTTAAAGAAAAAGATATGTACTGGATAAGCAGAACCCTACAGCAATCCTATTTGTTTTTCATAGAACTCCAAATTTTAATTTAATTTCAAGTTCTTCCATTTCTTGATTTCTCAAGGTCTGAAAATCAATTATTCTAAACATAATCCAAAGCATTGAGAGGTGGCACTTTGCCAAGTAATTTAAAGTGCTTTCCTAAGGAAAATTTATATAGGTCTTTTTTTTTATTAGATAACATTACAGAATTGTGTATACAATTAATTTATTCCTGAGTATCTACTATCAATTCAAAGAACTAAAAACCTGGTTAACTCCACTGAAATCCACAGAATACGGATAAATGACCCCCTTATGGTTTTTACTGATTTGCTTCCATTCTTCTGAATACTGATTAAAAATTAAACTGGTATATATGTGAGTATGGTATCACATGGTAACTTTCACAAAGCTAGCTCTTATACTAATCTGAGGCAATTAGTAATAATAATGTGCATGCATGCTTCTGAAATAGACTATAAGAAACTGCAAAACACACTGAAAAACATATCACTACATATGACATTTTAAAGATTGGGCATTTCTTCAACATTTTTGTCAGTTTTTTCATCTAATAACTTTAAAAAGTTGTCCTAGTGCAATATCTTGCAGTTTGTCTGGGCTTGATAAATCTTGGTTGAATGAATCAATGGATATGTTCAATCCAGGATATCTAAAAATATCCTTTTCAGATTCCCAAATATGGAGCTAAGACACTGACCCATTAAGATAGTAGATTGGTTCCTCATCACTACTGGATTTGGATAAGGGTTTGTCTATCTATCAGAGATCTCATCTACCTCTGAGATTCTACAAATTATTCAGTGTAATGTTGGGAAAAGCAGTGATGGTGTCATAAATGGAACCCAGATTCCTTGAATTTTTTTCCCCTGCATTGTGTGCTTCATTTCAAAAACATCTACTCAGAGAGACATTTTCCATTGGAGAGGAAGTGAATAATCTCTGAAATTAATAACTCTGACTTCATGACGAATTGACAGTTACCTAATGATTCTATAATATGGACCATAACCACCAAGACAATTTAAAGTGAGAGTACAATATTCAAAATGAGCTCTGGTCTATTGTTAGTTGTGTCCATGCATGGATTCATTATGGAGTTGCTTTATGTACCTAACTAAAAACTGGGGAAAGCACATTTTGAGCCATGACATGTTCCTGAAACAGGTATAAGTCTGGTCGTCTATAGAACTTGCTTCTGTGTTTATTTATTCACTCAATATTTCCAGGTCCTTGCTGTGCCAGCCACTGTGCTAAGTGTTAGAAATATAACAGTGCATAAAACATATGTAATTCCACTCACTGATTTAACATTGTAGAGTGTGAAACCGGCATTTAGTTAAAAATCATATATAAAAGTACAATTATAAATTGTCCGAGTTTTATGGAAAAAAAAGAGAGAATAGAATAGAGGAACTGATTTTCATTTTCAGGGGGCTCCTCTGAGGAAGTGCCATTTAAGCTTAGTTCTAGGATGACCAGAAGTTCACTAGGCAAAGCTTAAAAAGAGCTCTTCAGATTGAAGGAAAAGCATATGTAAAGCGCTTGAGATCTTGTAAATAAGGAGGCCAAAGTAAATGACAGTGTGCTCAGCAAAGAGAAGAGAGAAATGAGATGATGTTTAAGAGGTAGGCAGGGGTTAGATCATGCAGAGCCTGGATGCTAGGTTAATGACTTAGCATTTATCCTAATGCAAAAGGAGAGAGATAAGATCTGATGTGTGTTATCAACAGATCACTTTGCATTGAGGAAAGCCAGGCAGACAATAGCCGCAGTAGTGAGATAAATAGGAGGCCATTATAGGTGAAAGAAGAAAGGGGCTTGGACTGAATTGTTGTGAGGGAGAACAAGGTGTTAAGAATGACTCCTAAATTTTTGGCTTGAGCAATGGAGTAAATATATGTACTATACACTGAGTTGGAGAAGCCTGGAGGAAGAGCAGAAATGAGGTGGGGGAATAAAAAATTCAGTATCAGTCTACAAGTGAAAAGGATATTAAAATGAGTATGTATCAAAATTTTTTTCTTGAATGATGAATAATGCATAATTGGAAAAAGGAAAGAAATAAGGGGGAGGGAAAGAAATTAGAATAAATAGAAAATAGAATCTCCAGTGAGCTGGGGGTAGGTGGGAACTGGTACAAATCAGAATTGATAAGTGTGTGTAATGTGAAAAAGACATAGTTAACAATATAATGCAATTTTTAATTTGAAATCATGAAAAAAACACACAAAAAACTATGGTCTTTATAAAAAAAAAAGTTATAGAAACTAAAAGAATATTATGTGATGGCATATCCAGAAGGTAGATTCTATCATGTACTTACTGGTGAGTGTTTAGAGAGGGATTCATCAAGATATCCTGTGAGGTAGAAGGACACCAATGTAACTTTTATGTTTATTGAAAAAAAGAATATTTTTTTCAAAAAGATTTTGTGACACTGGGCCAGAGGGAGAAAGGTGAGAAGGCTGGATAAAAATAGAGAAAGGAGATAAAAAGAGAAATGGGTGGAGACTTTTTCCAGGGAGCAAAGATGTCTCCACCATCATACTTATGCCTACACAAGTCCTAATAATGGTCTCCAACTTGGGGGTCACCTGGGTTTGAATCCCAGGTCTGCCAAACACTAGCAGATGACCTTGGGCCAGTCCTTTAACTCCTCAAGCCTAGAGTTCCTTATTTGTAAAATGAAGATAACGATAACATGTACTTCTTAGTGATTGTGACGTTTAAGAGACATAATTCATAAAAAGTGCTTAACAAAATGCCTGGCACAGAAGAACCCAATAAATGATAGATGCCCTTATATAGCTGATTATAGATGTTTACTGGAGAATAGTGATTATAGGCATGTGCACATTCTCGCTTCCTAATGGGTAAGATGACTTTGCTTTTTTAGCTCAAAATTGTATAGTTCTCTGTTACAGGAAATAGTTCTTTTAATGATTTGTTAAAAATTTTAGAATCCTCTAAAATGCGATGAGGCTTAATCAATGCAAATTAGTGAAAATATCTCAGCTGATTAAAGAGCCAAAATGTGCTTTCTTATTTATTTCCAGACATGTTAAATATAACATAAAATTTATTTACTTTTCATAGAGAGGGCAGTGATTGATTTGCAAACACATCTTTTAGAATATCTAAAAACAGAGACGATGTTATATAAAGAACATCCTGATATATCCAATTTCATTTTGGATCTTTATAAAATCTATATATTCTCAACCTTAACAATACTATGAAGAGATAGTAAGATATCCAATCTGAAATGTAACTATATGAGCACCCCATGGTGTTTAAGAACATTACTATTTGAATATTTTTATTTAGACTGAATTGGAAGTCTCTCACAGAAGAGCGCATTCTATTTTCCTTACTTTTCTATTCTTCTGTCTCTGGCAACTATGTGCAGACAGAGTTTTACTATTTACTATACACATGCTTTAGAATATCATTGTAGAATTATATCCAGTCTTTAGACCTAGAATGATTTGTTTACATTTAAAATATTGTCAAGTCAAATCTGGACTCTACATTAGAAGTGTCATACTGCAAGAAAGGCCCTTTGAGCATCTGTTTTCTTCTATAAAATTGAAATAATTATATATGAAAATGGATGTAAATACCTAGTACAATAACAATGTAAAGTTAAGGTTATATTCTTTGTGGTTGCAAAGAACTAGTTCTATAGATTTAGACAAATTGCTTAACTTGTCTCATCTATTAAATTGTAATAATGGTACCTATTATGTTATGCCTGGAGCAGAAAGTGCATTAAATAGTATTTCAAAAAGTACATAGTAAATGTTCACTTTTATCCTTCTATATGAGGAAAAGTGGTGTTAGTTACATTAATATCTTATGAAAATGTATGGGAACTAAGAATATTTGCAGTATCATGTGATCATGTCTGGAAGCTCTGAGATCACATTCCAGAAATAAAAAGGCAACATTCTTAATTTCTCCCATTACACCAAAGGAGTAGAATACCTCTCCATCTTGAGGAAGATGTCGAGTGAAAGAGAAGTGAGCAGAGGTGGATTCTACCCATTCATCCTTGTGAAAGCACATGCAATTTGAGAAGATGAACTGAGGAAGCACATGCAGTACCTGGTCATCTCAGAGTCAGGGAGCAGGCCTAGGTGGTAGTGGGGGTAGGGAGCTGAGAGAAGGAAGCTTTTGTCACACTCAACAGGGGAATAGTGCCTGGGAGAAGCAGGCTTATCACACAGTTTGTTCACAGTGCTGTAAACAGGTTCCGGAGGCCTGGTGATACAAGAGGAAGAGAAAGACATGCATGGTTAGCATACATTTTGAACAATGATGCAACTAGTAGCATGTCACCATATGCAAAAGAAAAATCCAAACTGATGCCTTGGGCTTTATTAGGCCTGAGTTAAGAGTCTTTTTAGGAAACAGGATCTTTGGTTAGAAATTAGTACTGTGACATTTGGAACGACTAAAATGGGTATACCAGATAACTCAACAGAGTCATGATCAACCTAAAAGTGCCATCCCTATTTGGATAATACAGTCTGGAATGACAAATTTGGGATTTTCTAACAAGCTTCTTCTTAAACTTTAGTCACACTTTAAATGTTAGTTCTTCAGAGACCTTCCCTGACCTTGGCCAGGATATCCTGTAACTTTTCACAGCATCCTACTCGTATATCATAACACTTTTCTTTGCATGAAATGATCTTTATTTTCATTTTTTTGTTTAATTTATTATTTGTCAACATCACTGCATCATAATACATTTCATGAGAACAGAAACTCCATTTATTTTGTTTAACACTTAAGACTGAGTTCAGCATACAGCACAAATTCCATAAATATTTGTTTAATGCATATATGAATGGATAAATGAGTGCAAATTCCCACATTTATATTTCAATTTGGGGAGAGATGTAGGTGTAGGAGGCCAGCCTTACTTAGGAATATAATAGGTTACATGATCTGTTTGGCTTCTCCATATATTTACTCAGAAGTTATACCCAACAATAGATTTTACAGTGTTTTTTTGAAGAGGATAGTAACAATTTAGCAAAATTTTATTAAATAAATTAATCTAGGGATACTAGCACGCTACCTAAAATAGCAATACTATTATCATTTTTAATTACAAATATGCAGTAGGCTCAAATACATTTTACATTTAATTTTTGGACAAAGATTGATATGTTACAGAATCCTTGGCAATTAAAAATATTTTAAAAACCTATCCCCTATTTTTTTAACACATAGTCTGAATTTACTATCAACATCTTCCCTTTAAGATAAGAACTGAAAGCTTTGAATTGAAATGGAAGCACTCTCTGGCAGTCTGGGTCATGGACCCCAGGAGGGTAGGTTCGCTTGGGAAGGTAAGGAAGAGATCAGGACAAAGGGCAATGCCCAGGAGGCCATCTCCAGGGGAAACAAACCTCATGCCCTGGGAGTGTGAGACCACAGGAGTGGTAATAATGGCTACACGCCTGAGTAGAGGTACAGGAATTGTAGGTGGAGAGCTCAGTGAGGACCCTGTCTGTGTCTTATTTGTTTCTGTAGCTCCAGCTACCAACAATGGAATCTTTTTGATCTGATTGAGGAAGGAAAGCAGAGAGGAAAGATGATAAGCAGAACATCAAAAACAAAGTTTCCTTATTTAAAATATTCCAATGGACCAGTTATGGCCTAGACATACTACCTAGAGAACAGGATTCTTCCCTAATACAAAGCTTCCCATCATGCAGAAAGAGATGCCTTGATCTGTTCACAGTGGAGGAGCTGAGGAGTGCGTGGAAGAAATACAGAGGCCAATTTTCTCCTGCAGAATAAATATCTCAGTAGTAAACTTGAGGTACTTTAAAATGGACTTTGTTCTATAACAGTGGCTAATATAGTAATATTTACAGGAAGAATTTAAGGTTTCTTAAATAAGATAGATAAATTTTTTCTTACATTAGGTATACTGATTTATATTCTCAGCTAAGACCATGCTCTATTATTAGAAAACCTAAGGAGTTTGAAAATTTCTCTTTATCAATTATACACATGCACATACATGATGGTAAATACCAGTCCTTAAAAAAAGGTTAGCAGCAAAGTCATTCCTGAGTGTTTACCAGTTTTTATTAGTTTACTTTGTGTGATATGATGTGAGAGGACAAACGCTTTCAATTAGCCACTGAAATATACCTTAAAAAATATTTGTATTATGTCTTGATTTTTTATCAGTCTGTTTTTTCCTTGTTGATACATTCAAATTTATGAAGAAATACATACATTTCTAGGGTCTTAGAGACAGAAAGGTTTATAATGCTGGTCTGAGAAAGAAAACTGGCTATGAGAGATCACAGCCTTCTTGCACTTAAAATGTGGTTGCCTACTACAAATTCAGCTTGGAAAGGCTTCTGTATTAAGGTGCTGCAGAAAGATTCATAAAGTAAGAAAAGAAATGGCATGGATTAACTCTATGGAAATTATTCTAAGCAGATTCTCACAAGAGGATCTGATATTATCCGCTGATATTTCCACTCTTCCTGAAATACTTCCTCTGTGCCAGAAACAGCTGGATTGCTTCCCAAATATCTAATCATTGCTTCTTTCTTATTAATAGAAACCCAGTTTTCCACTGGTCATTTTAACTGTAATAAAGACTTTATTTCTCAGCCTCTTTGTAGCTAAACATGGAAATATATGTAAGTTCATACCAGTGAGATTTAAGCAGAATGGCTGCTTAAAGGAAGGCTGATTTTGCTGGGACCACTAAAATTTTATTCTTTCCTACTTCCTCCCTCTGTTGATCTGGAACCCAGATATGATGTCTGGAGCTTCGGAGTTCATCCTGGACTATGAAGCGAACTTGAAGATAGAAACAAACACTAAGGACAGTGGAACATAAAGGTGTAGCTTGTGTCACTTATGGTGTTTCTTCACATATCATTGTAATCAAGAGGTTAGGATTTTAGGGATAATTATGATTACCAAATCATACAAAGATATTCCTTTTTACTTTCTGGTATATTAAAGTAGACAGAGGAAAATATCTGAGATCTCTGAACTGTAATCTAGCTGCACTGATTTCTGATAATGATGGTAAAGCCCTTATCTTGTGTCTTTTTTATTGTGAGAGCTGCTACTCCCTTTATCCTGGTCTTTTTCTTAAAGTAACTTGTAAGGACAAGGGCTCACTAATGCTAATGAAGAATTTGATTCAGACATTAACTAGCTCTACCATCTTTGCATTTGTAAATTGTATCAGCTAGACTCTGCCATTGAAATGATAATTATACCTCCCCCCTTTTCAGCTTATATTTTTCCTATTGAAATGATAACTCTATCTCCAAAGCTTCCTACTCAGACTTAATTATTTGAAATTATAATGACTTCATCTCCCCTTGTGAGAATCCATAAAAACTTTGAGCCCCCTAAACTCAGGGAGATGGATTTTGGGCTGATAGGCCATCTGACCTCCTGACTCCCAACTAGCAATAAGCTTCTACTCTTTGAAAACATGGTGTCAAATGAGAGCCAAGATGGTGACTAGTGAGATGTGGGATTTACTTCATCCTCCACAGCAGCTATAGTAAATAGCCAGGAACAGTACAGAACAACTGCTGGAGCCACAGCAGTGACCAGACACACAGTGTACCCTAGTTTGAACAAGCTGGACCGGCTGCGATCCCACCCAGAACCATGAATTCCCCAAGCTGCTGCAGCTGGTGCCCCTCTCCCACAGGCTGCTTCCCAGAGGGTAAAGGAAAGACACTTTACTAGCAGCAGGGGTGGAACACAACCAAGCTCCAATTGTGGAATTAATTAACAAATTCTGACTACTAAAAAATAGGCCCCCAGCTCAGCTGAACCTAGAGTAAAAGCCAAGGTTGCTGATTTTTGCCTAGGCACAGAGGGGCAGGGCTGAGGGTAAAAGAGAGAGAGAGAAAAAAAGGAGGGAGCACATAGGACCTGGAGATACACAGAGCAACATACAACTTAAGCTCTTGATTGGCAAACCCAAACAGGGCCTGCTCTGAAAAGGATTTATTTTCTTTTTTGTGGTTGTGTTTCTATGGCCTGACTGCTCTTTGGATACAACTGCGGGGCTTCTCAGGCTCCAACTGCCGAGGCATGGGCAGAATTAAGCTTGTTTGAGAGTTTATCTGAGGGCTTTGCCTTCTCCAAGATAGGGGTGAGGCCCAGCTCAGGTGAAACCACTCCTTCAAGGAATTTAGACCCCAGGGTCTAGAAAATTGAAGCAATTAAAGCCAGCCTACATCCTCTCCTCTGTCTCAAACATGCCCCAGCAGGGACAGTCCACTGAAGTTAAATGTACCACATCACTTCATGCTAGTGGGACCTGCAGGCAGACAAGCACCACATACCGGGCAGGATAGGAAAAACACAGAGTCCAGAGGCTTCATAGGAATGTCTTTCAACCTGCTGGGTCTGACCCTCAGGGAAAACTGACTCTTTCCTCCTGAGAGAATGCCAGTTTGGTCTGGGAAAATCTGGGGTCTATAATACCTAAGTATTATATACCCTCCTCAGGGGGAAAAAAAAACAAAGGCACCACATAGGCAGGGGAAGAAACAAGAAAACAAGAGCTGAAAAATTCTGAGCTGTTAAACAAAACCTAAGCTAGAGGACTAAAATAAGCTGAACTGAATGTCAAAGAACAGATAGACAACAAAGTCATCCAGCAAGAAAATCCAAGGAAAAAAAAAGTGAAAACAATCTCCAGAATAAACTAATTAAGGAAATTAAGTGCTTAGATGCCAGCAAAAAATAACAAATCACACTAGGAAAATTGAAGACATGCCCCAGTCAAAGAAACAAACAACAATTCAAATGAGATACAGGAGATGAAACAATTAATTCAGACTGCTTGAACAGACATGGAAAACCTCATCAAAAATCAAATCAATGAATTGAGGGAGGATATAAAAAAGGCAAGGAATGAACAAAAAGAAGAAATTGAAAGACTGAAATAAAATCACAGAACTTATGGGAATGAAAGGCACAGTAGAAGAGATTAAAAATAAAAAACAATGAAAACCTACAATGTTAGATTTCAAGAGGCAGACAATGGGATTAGTGAATTAGAGGATGGGAAATCTGTAAACTTGACAAGCAAAAGAAAATATAGGGAAAAGAATGGAAGAATATGAGCAGGGACACAGGGAATTGAATGACAACATGAAGTACATGAATACACATGTTGTGGGTGTCCCAGAAGAAGAGAAGGGAAAAGGAGGAGAAAAACTAATGGAAGAAATTATCACTGAAAATTTCCCAACTCTTATGAAAGACTTAAAATTACAGATCCAAGAAGTGCAGCGTACCCCAAAGAGAATACATCCAAATGGACATACTCCAAGACACTTACTAATCAGAATGTCAGATGTCAAAGAGAAAGAGACAATCTTGAAAGCAGCAAGAGAAAAGCAATCCATCACAGGCAAGGGAAACCCAATAAGACTATGTGTAGATTTCTCAGCAGAAACCATGGAGGCAAGAAGACAGGGGCTGATATATTTAATACAATAAAAGAGAAAAACTGACAACCAAGAAGTCTGTATCCAGCAAAATTGCCCTTCAAAAACGAGGGGGAAATTAAAACACTTTCTGGCAAAAAAACTCTCTGAGAGAATTTGTGGCCAAGAGACCAGCTCTGCCAGAAATACTAAAGGGAGCACTAGAGACACAGGAAAAGACAGGAGGGAGAGAGAGAGAGAGGTGTGGAGAAGAGTGTAGAAAGGAAGACTATCAGTAAAGGTAAAAAGAAGAAAAATGAGATATGACATATAAAAGCCAAAAGGCAAAATGGTAGAAGAAAGTACTACCCATGCAGTAATAACACTAAATGTTAATGGATTAAACTTCCCAATCAAAAGACAAAGACTGGCAGAATGGATTAAAAAAACAGTGCTCATCTACATGCTGTCTATAGGAGATGCATCTTAGACCCAAGGATAAACTCAGTTTGAAAGTGAAAGGTTGGGTAAAGATATTTCATGCAAACAACAATCAGAGAAGAGCAGGAGTAGCTATACTAATATCCAACAAATTAGACTTCAAACGTAAAACAATTAAAAGTGACAAAGAAGGACACTATGTATTAATAAAAGGAACAATTCATCAAGAATACATAGCAATCATAAATATTTATGCACTGAGTCAGTCAGAGTGCTCAAAAATACAAGAGGTAAACACTGAAAAGAGAAATAGACACATCAACCATAAGAGTTGGAGATTTCAATTGCCCACTCTCATCAATGGACAGAACATCTAGACAGAGGATCAATAAAGAAACAGAGAATTTGAATAATACAACAAATGACCTAGATTTACAGACATTTATAGAACATTACACCTCCACAACAGCAGGATACATCTTTTTCTTAAGTGCTCATGGATCATTCTCAAGGATAGATCATACGCTGGATCACAAAGCAAGTCTCAATAAATTAAAAAAGATTGAAATCATACAAACACTTTCTCAGATCATAAAGGAATGAAGCTGGAAATCAATAATAGGCAAAGTGCCAGAAAATTCACAAATACTGGAGGCTCAACAACACACTCTTAAACAACTAGTGGGCCAAGGAGGAAATTACAGGAGAAATCAGTAAATATCTCGAGGCAAATGAAAATGAAAATACACATATCAAAATTTATGGGATGCAGCAAAGGTAGTGCTAGGAGGGAAATTTATTGCCCTAAATGTCTATATCAAAAATGTAGAAAGAGCAAAAATCAAGGAATTAACTGTCCACTTGGAAGAACTAGATAAAGAACAGCAAACTAACCCAAAAGCAAGCAAAAGGAAAAAAAGTAATGAAGATTAGAGAAGAAATAAATGAAATTGAGAAAATGAAAACAATTGAGAAAATCAACAAAACCAGAAGTTGGTTCTATGAGAAAATCAATAAGATTGATGGACCTTAGTGAGGTTGACAAAAAGAAGAAGAGAAAGGATGCAAATAAATAAAATCAGAAATGGAAGAGGAGATAAAATCACTGACCCCGCAGAAATAAAGGAGGTAATGAGAGGATACTATGAACAACCTTATGCTAATAAACTCAACAATGTAGATGAAATGGACAACTTCCTAGAAAGGCATTAACAACCAACATTGATTCGAGAAGATATAGATGACCTCAACAAACCAACCGCAAGTAAAGAAATTGAATTAGTCATTAAGAAACTCCCAAAAAAGAAAAGTCCAGGACCCAAATGGCTTCACATGTGAATTCTATCAAACATTTGAGAAAGAATTAGTACCAATCACGCTTAAACTCTTCAAAAAACAATGAAGAGGAGGGAAGGGTACTGAACTCATTCTATGAAATCAACATCACCCTCCTACCAAAGCCATATAAAGATACTACAAGAAAAGAAAATTACAGACCAATCTCTCTAATGAATATAGATGCAAAAATCCTCAACAAAATTCTTGCAAATCAAATCCAGCATCACATTAAAAGAATTATACACCATGACCAAGTAGGATTCATCCCAGGTATGCAAGAATGTTTCAGCATAAGAAAATCAATTAATGTAATACACCATATCAACAAATCAAAGCAGAAAAACCACATGATCATCTCGATTGATGCTGAGAAGGGATTTGACAAAATTCAACATCCTTCCTTGCTGAAAGCACTTCAAAGGCTAGGAATAGAAGGGAACATCCTCAAAATGATAAAGGGCCTCTCTCTCTCAGACAACATGACAATCAAACTCACTGCCCCCGCCCCCCGCCAAGTGGGACATAACTCCCAGGGTGTAAACCTTCCTGATAATGTGGGACAGAAATCCTAGAATGAGCTGAGACTCGGCATCAAGGGATCAAGAATACCTTCTCGACCAAAAGGGGGAAGAGAGAAATGAGACAAAGTGTCAATGGCTGAGAGATTTCAAACAGAATCAAGAGGTTATCCTGGAGGTTATTTTTACACATTATATAGATATCCCCTTTTTAGTTAAAGTATATTCGAGAAGCTGGAGGGAACTGCCTAAAAATGTAGAGCTGTGTTCCAGTAGTCATGTTTCTTGAAGATGATTGTATAATGATATAACTTTTACAGTGTGACTCTGTGATTGTGAAAACCTTGTGTCTGATGCTCCTTTTCTCTACTTTATAGACAGATGAGTAAAATATATGGATTAAAAATAAATAAATAATGGGGGAAATGTTAAATTTAGTAGATTGAAATGCTAATGATCAATGAAAGGGAGTGGTAAGGGTTATAGAAAAAAATAGGGAAAACAAAGGCTAAAATATATTGGGTAGATGGAAATACGAGCAGTCAATGAGAGGGACGGGTAAAGTGTATGGTATGTATGAGTTTTTTCTTCTTTCTTTTTATTTCTTTTTCTGAATTTGATGCAAGTGTTCTAAGAAATGATCATGGTGATGAATACACAATTATGTGATGATATTGTGAGTTACTGATTATATACCAAGAATAGAATGATCATATGGTAAGAATGTTCATGTTTGTTTGTTATGCTTAAAAAAAAAAAAAGAAAGAAACCACAATGTCTCAGGAATTGGTCATTTGAATACATAAGGCACAAGAATCCAATGCCTTTGTCCAGTAGCATCATCACATCTGGACTACCTACCTCTGGAACTTTTTACCTGGAAGAAAAGTATATACCTATCTTTTAAAGCCAATGTCATTTTTTTAACCTATTACATAAACAAGACAATATTCACAGCTATACTCCCATTAAATCTAAGATTGAAAATCTAGCGTAAGGAAATAACTACAAATAGAACCTATTTTAAGGTGTCAATGTGTTTAATTGTGTTCCAATCTATACCTCCTGAATATACTGAAAAATATAAAAAATGTTACTCTTCCACTATATCATTTAGAAAGCCTGTGACTATTTGGAGAACTTGCAGCATATTTACACATATAATGGAAGCTGATTTAATCTGCTAGCATAGGGCATAAGACAGGAACAACTTTTTTAAGGTCACAAAACATTTTCATGGTGATATTACCAGACAAAGATGGTAGATTCTTTTGCTTAATGCACTAAAATGACCAATTCCTGAGATGCTGGGGTTTCAAAGAGAGAAAAAACTTATTGCTAAGCACAAAACAGGAAATTAGACCCCAAAATCTGTCTCCTCAAACTGCAGTAATTCTGACAGTTTTATTAGGTAAAAAGTTGGGTAGGTTTTAGGATGAAGAGCACAATGGCCCCAGAAGATACTGTGGCAAGTAGCATCCCCCCAGCAGTAAGCAGGCCCCTCACCCCTCCTTGTTGACTCAAGCTCCTTCCTCTTTGGAAAGCCTCCCAGCCTCCAGGACAGTTGAAAGTGCATGTAAGCAAAGGTAAGAGGCGTCTGTAGGATCCCTCTCCCCCATAACTGCTTATCTGCTTCTGTAAACTCAGCTTCATGATCCTACTGGGTTTGATCACTGGAACACAGCCAATCATCTCCTTCACACATTGCCAGTTGCCATATTTGGAACATCCTACCTCTAATGAGCCATCTTGTCTATAAAAATCTTGTGTTAGCCCCTGTTTGGGGCTCAGACTTTCAGAGGCTACTCAGCCTTATGGCCAAAGACTAATAAAATCTACTTCCTGAAACTTCAGAGCCTGGATCCCAGTTTGTTCCGTTTCTGCGTAAGGTTCCTGGCAGCTCTTGCAGATCCTTGTTCTTGGTTTCACGCAACAATATAATTAGAAGTGATTTAATTATTGAGCATGTGCAGACTGATTACATGCTTAGTCACAGAACATATGTAAGAGAATGAAGGTCTTAATATGATGAATGGGCATGTTTTTTAGCATTATAATGAGGTATAGATGACTAATTTTATATATATATATATATATATATATATATATATATATATATAGGTTGAAGTCTAAGCTACTGCACACGTCAGATAGACCCATTTTGGTTAGATTCAATTTCCCTTATCAAGGTAAGTTTGGACTTGAGGTGCATTCATTTTGGGCTGACCCAAGACACTTCCTTAATAAACATTAATGGCTATCTTGAGCGATCACAAGACTCCAAGTTGAAAAACTGGATAAATAGGTACAAGTACAAGGTTAGTTACAAGGGTTTTACAAATCACAAGGCCACAAGATGAAGGCTATACAGCCATTATCAGAGATCAAGGCAGTTGAATTACAGTGTAAAGATTTCAGGTATTTCCCTCTGCCTACCCTAATAAATGAGAAAGTAAAAAGGAATAGTTATATAGTAATCTGGTAAACATAATCTCTCTTAAATCCTAACCTCTCAGTTACAGTGATGTCATTTTAGTAACATTGTACTTTCTGCTTAGGAAGGTTGATTCAATCTTTTCAGTCTGATATTGACTCCACAGCCCAAGAAAATGTTATTGTCAATTTTCCTAAGGTTCTTTACTTTGGGAGCATATTTTGAGACACATTTTTAGAGTCAAAGCTGGCTAATATACATTTCCAAAAAAAAAAAAATCCATTTTTATGCTACTCAATTGAATTAAGAGGAAAATATTTTATTCTCTGAACACTAATAATAAGTTCAAGACAAGAAATAAGTATGAGCCCCTGTAGTATGTCTAGCGCTTAACTCTTAAAACTTTTACCTACACTCTTTTGGGATGATTTTATGGAAGTAATACTATTTCCTCATTTATGTGTGTATGAGCTGAAGATGTTATATACCTCAGAAAAACCAGTTTCTTTTTTTCTGATCCAATCTTGTGGAGGCAGCCATGTTTCTTTCAATTCTGATTCAATATTGTGGGGTGGAAACTTTGGTTGGATTGTTTCCATGGAGATGTGACACACCAATTGTGGGTGCGGCTTTCTAATTAGATGGAGATATGACTCCACCATACAAGATAGGTCTTGATTAGTTTGCTGGAGTCTTTTAAAAGGGAAACATTTTGGAGTTGCTTCAGAGCCAACAAGAGACTCAAGCATTTGGAGATGCAGAAGGAAAATGCTCCTGGGGAAATCAGAAGTTAAAGGACCAGCCCAACAAGCCATGTGCCTTCTCAGCTGAGAGAGGTGTTCTGGACCCATCAGCCTTTCTTGAGTTAAGTCATTTTTCCCTGGATGCCTTAATTTGGACATTTTTATGGCCCTAGAGCTGTAAACTTATAACTTAATAAATTCCCTTTTTAAAAGGCTTTCTGTTTCTGGGATATTGTATGCTGGCAGATTTAACTAGCCAATACAATGTGTTTGGTAAATTTGGTGTTTGGGCCAGACTTAAGTGTCTTGGATTCCAGAAAGAGGCACTTATGTGTTTGACCCCAGTCACCACGAGTATGGTTTTCACAGTGAATCAATCACCTGACTAACTCAGAGTCTTCTCAATGCAGAAATAGATCCTGTAGGCTCATTTGTATATACCATTTGGGTTTCCTTCCATTCTTATTTGTTTGCTTTTATTCACGTATTATTTCCTTTCTTACTATTTTGTACAGTCACTAATTAAAGAGTAGATACATAAAATCCAGTCTCTTTTCTTGATTGTGAAAATATTTGATATCTTAGATAGATTGGTAGACAAAAAAACACCAATATATAATAAAACACTTGACAAACTGCGCAGAGCCTTCTTGTGCTATTGACAAAGTCCTCTTGCAACCAAACAGTTAAAATAAAAACATCAGTGAGAATCTCCTTACAATTGGGTTTGCATTTGAAGATGACTTTCTACTAGCTTCATTACAGTCCTAGGATTCTGTAATGCTATTATGCATATAGGCCATAGTAGTATATACAGTAAGTACCTCACAAGCTGCAGTCTGAATATAGGGAATAGCACATAATAGGTACTTGACAACGTCTTTCTGTGAATGAACGGATATTTTTCTACCATTCTCCAATAAGAGAGAAAAAGATCTCTTGTCTTACAAGATGTCATGAATTATTCTGGATCTCCTAACCAGGTTTAAATTTTTTTAGACCATCACCAATTCTCACAGATAATACAGAAGAAGAATCCAGACATTGTTAGCTAGCAACTGTGGCTCTTTATCCATGCTCAGAGAGATGGGCTTCATCAACACCTACCTACAGATCTGTGAGAGTCACCCCACAGCACAGCGCTACTCAAACACTTAACCAGTTCTGAGGTCCAGAAGGCCTACTGCTGGCAGTCAGCATCCTTAGTACTTAATTCAGTTATATTCTCTATAACTGCTCTACTAGATGGACAAGCAATGTCAATTTATGAACTGTCATTGGAATCTGGGTGACAAGAAAGATGTCACTATCACTTTCCATTGAGTTAGTGAGTAAGTGCCGTGGGGAAATGACTCTCAGCAAGGGCCTGTTTATCCTTTTATAAACCTTCTGTTTGGCCTCGGTCAGAAGTTAATGAATGTGAAAATTAATCCTAGGTATGTACAGGCTCTATTCATTTTGTGGATGTCCTGGGAAGGTGGGGGAGGGGCAGTTAGATATATTAGATATATTAGTGTAACTCTAAGTGAACCTATAAACAAATCATTTATCTTGTTGTCCACTTATCAGGGGCCAGAGATAAATGGCTTTATAGTTCCATCTGCAGAGCCCACAGCCTTTATTTGCATATCTATGGGTTTATAATTATAGATTCTTATAGCGTATAATTAGCACACCCTGGCCTTTGGATGATCTCAATTTCCTCTGAACTCCATTAGCACTTGCTGTTTGTTCTGCTTCCTTGGCATTTGCAATTGCTAATCCATGATGTGGATGTGCTGGGGGAGGGAAGCAGTCTTTATCCACACCCTTATTCTAAGAAACCACCCTGCCTACAAATGCCGCTCCCCATTTCTGCCACTTGACTCCAATCTAAGTTAGTCTCCTCTCTAGCCAAAGCTGATTGGACTGTTGGTCCAGGTTTGGGTATCTGAGCCTGTATGATATGGTCCAAATAAATGGACTGGGCCAATTGAATTCCCCTACAGAATGTTAATAAAAGGACAGAAAAAAGAATTGTCAGCTGGCAGCATAAAGGAAATATGCAGACATGTTGGTAGTAACTGTGCATACTAATTATTGAGCACTAGAGTAAAACTCTACCAATTTTTGTTGCTTAAGTGTGTCTAGGGTCTCCTTGAATCTAGAATAACAGTCTGGGTTCATTCTTTAAGGGGTCTATTAGGCCTTGCATTATTGAATGTTCCTGATGGTTTCTATATGACATCAATTGTATATCGAAAATCAACACCTATCTCCTATTCTGCCTCCTTACTTGAACATAGATCAAACCTCTCTGGCTTGCAATCAATAGAATGGAAACAAAACAGGAACTTTTTGCTTTTACTGTTTCTTTTTACTATCAGTTTCTGATCACCTCATTTACACTATGCCACTCAAATATGGGGGATTTAACTTGGACCTCTGGGGAATCCCAATCTCTGAGACCAATTACAGACTGTGACAGTAAGTACTCTTCATCTGTGTAGCACCTAAAGATACAAGGTCAAAAAAATATGGCTCCCTTCTCTTGGAGGTCACAGCAAGAGTGACACATACATTAGAGAATCTTCACTGACTTCCCAAAGGCACTGCCCTCAAAGTCCTTGGGCTGTTGTTACAGGCAGTGCCCATGCCATTGTATTGTCCCATTTGGTTCTCAGGGATATTCCTTTTCTAAATATTAGCTCCTAGAGGACCAGGGCCAAATCGCATTTATCTTTGCTTCTTTATTGCTTTCCTGAATGCAGGAAGGTATGAATGAAGCAGTCATTGAAAGGAAAAAAGCTGTGTCCAAAAAAAGTGATCAGTACTTTCTTCCCCCTGCCATGGGCAGGCACCAGGATTCAAACCTGGGTCTCTGGTACCGCAGGCAATAATTCTGCCACTGAGCCACCATTGCACCTCCCAATCAGTATTTTTTATATGCTCTTCCTGAGCCAGAACTAAAAGGAAGAGGCTAAAATTCCAGTAAGAGGGATATGGATTGTATGTGTATGTCATACAATCATACACATATGTGTATGTCTTTAGCGCATGTCATGGTGAAAAGAGATAAGTGTGTAAACTGATAGGTTTTTCAACCAGGAGGGAGGCGAAAGACCAAACTCAAAGGAGCTTTATTGTGAAGCTATGAACAGGCAGGCTGAAGCCTAAGATGGGACAGCCCTGAGCAGGGGAAGGGTGCAGCTTATATAGTACGGTTGGTGGGGGTAGGGAAAATTTTCATTGTCTAGCCTGGGAGCGAGAAATTGGCAGGCTAAGCAGGAAGTTATCTCAAGCCTGTAGCTGCTAGGGCCATAACTATCAGAAGGCAGGGGTTGGATAAAGGTAGCTATTGCAGGAGGGCAGATGGAAGGACAGTCATGGGACTGCTGCATGAGCAGAGCAGGTTTTGTTTTGCAAGGGGCCTCCTGGAAGTTATAAGTACAGGTAGTTTCCTGGAATTTCGCTAAGGGTCAGTTATATCATAGGGGGGTTAGCCTAACATAAACCATTCAAATTCTCAGGCCCCCATCCTCTGTCACCTTCAATGGCTGCCCTAATTGGAAGGGCACATCCAATCCTATGCCATACATTAGCAGGCCATAGAACTGGGCATTATTTATGATAGTAGCTGGGATACAAAGGATTCGTGCCTAAGCACTAGCAAATTGCCTGGCATAAGCTAGGGGAAAGGGCTTTTAACCTTAAAAGAGTGCTTTCGTGTCCCTCTTCATAAATAGCACATTGTTTTTTTAGGCCAAGAATTTGGAGAAGTAAGCATAAGAGGATAGAATTCCAGGTCTGTGCTAATAGGTATTAAAGGCAGAATTTTGGGAAGTCCTACAATTAGTTGGGAAATAAAATATAGGTTAGCACCAGGCTGTGAATTCTTTGGCTCAACATACGAAATGATATTATAACTATCAATAATTTGGAAGACACGGCCTTCTGTTAATTTGAACTTTAAGGAGAAATGTGTCAATCACTTAGTGAAGATGTTGTAAGGCCCTTAAAGCACTGTTTTGTGAAAGCTGCTAGAAGGGTTGGTCTACAGGATTTGTAATGGCCCTTTCATATCCTAATTCTAAGCACCTTCCGAATGGTCTCCATAGGTCTTTCTCTGGGTCTTTGAAGTAGGTGCCTATTTGTACCACACTGGCTTAACTTCTTCAAAATTTAGCTTCCTCATTTATAGAACTGTAATAATAATAATAACTGTGAAACTTCTCTGTATATCAGCAAAGTCACAAACTGTAAAATCATATAGCGACAAATTATCACTAAGCAGCATACCTATAATCATATAGAGACAAATTATTACTAAGCAGTATCATGAGTGCAAAAAAGCAGACTTAGGTTTGGATTCTGGCTCTTCCAAATTCTACCTTGTATGATCTTCTGATATTACTTAACCTCTCTAAGCCTCAGCATCCTCATCTGCAAAGTGGGGACAATAACATAAACCTGAAGGTGGCCTTGAGAACTAGGGAAAGTGCACGTAAAGCACTTAACTCAGAACTTGAGCTCACCAAACTGGCTGTCAATGTTATGATAATAGCTGTCTGCCACTCAGACTCACAGGGATGCATAGCCTTTGGAATGCTGCTCCACTTTGCAAGTTCAAAAAAACCTACTTTTTACCTACTCATTCAGAATCGGGCAATTCGAACATTAACACTCTTATATCATGTGAATTCTCCATAAGAGCATTGAACAAAGGAAGTAACAATCAGTGGTTTTAGTATCACAACATGCACCACAAAATTGCACCTTTTGCTCCTGACACTGAAAAGGTAATTGAACCTCTATCGCAGCCCTGGAGATTAATGTCCAATTTCTCTGACCCCCTCAATTATTTTCATTGTTGCTAACAGTACATCAGCTCCAAATCTAACCCAAACTTGAGTCTGCACTTTCAGAATAATTTGCTTTTCCCTTAAGGTTCACAGCTGTGGTGTCATATCCAATTGTTGGGTCATAAGTAATTTGTTATTAATAACAATCTATGTACCATAATCTGAAAATATTTGCTTTTTAAAAATAGAAATCAAAGTTGATTCAATGTTTTCTCCATATAAATATCACTTCCAGTTGTAGTTTACTATGTATATCAAGGAGAAAAAGGGCAGAGTAAGCGCTGCATTATTTAAAGTAGTTTAAAGTTCTGAATTATTAACATGCTTTACTTTCTCAAATGAGTATTTTAGATTTCAACAAAATTGAGCACTCTCATGACGGTGGGTTATACGTGGGTTATGGAGTGCTTTATTAGAATAACAATTTGAAAACCAATGGCCCTGACAAAAGTGACTGTAACAGTATATTTCCAAAGAGGATAGGTATCACTATCCCTTGGTATCAGGTGAGTGTGTCCAGCCAGGGTAGTGTTTTTGTGAAATTCTGAGAGATTCTGAACAGATATTATCTGAGATGCACAGGGTCAGTGTCATAGTCAGACCAAGGAATGAATTTGAATGATTTGAGTAAGATTCAGTAGGTCCTATCACAGTGTTTAACCTCTTACATTTTTGTAAATTTAGTTTTAACAGTTTTGTTCTTTTTCTTTTTAACTAACTAAGACAAAATGTAAATCTTGGGGAAAAAAGTTTAATAGTTATCTAACATCTTGATGGAAAATAATTTTTTTAAGCATAAACTAAATGGAAGGAGTCACATAAAAGATAAAAGTTGTGACTAGATAAAAATTTAAAACCATGGAAGTAAAACGTTATAAACAAGTAACAAGCTGGTGAAAGCATCCACTCAAATATATTATCGATATTTTTAAGGCATTCATACAACTCTAACAAAAATGATAAACTTTCAACAGAAAATTGACAAAAGCTATTAACATCCAATCACTAAAGAGGAAATACAAATAACAAATAGAACCATGCATATAATGTTTTAAATGTTTAACCTCACGAAAATACAAATTAAATGATATGCCCCCCACCTGTTTAAAAATAACAAAGAATCTTAAAATCAATAAATCACAATTTAGTTGTGATATAATGAGATAGGCACGCATATTGCTGGTGATATGGAGTATAAACCTGTCTTCTAACATTTCAAGAAAGCAATCTGGCAATACATTTCAGCAGTTTTAGAAATAATCCTGTCCTTGGTTCAGCAATTCTACCTCTAGTGTGCTATCCTAAGGAGAAAATAAAAAAGGTGCACAAAAGTTTTTACTGAAAGAAAGTCATTGTGATTTGATATAAGAGCAAAAAAGAACAAAAACAAAAAGGAACATTCCGAAAGGGGACAAGGGACTAGAACACAAGAAAAATCCATATGATGGTTTGTTGCTTAGCTATTAAAGTTAATAATCATGAAAAATGTTAATGGTATAGGACATGTTTTATGCTATAATGTTGAGTAAATAGAATACAAAATTGCATATGGGGCTGTGGAGACAGTGGAGGTAAATGTACCTGAATTTCCTACCATTTGGGAGAGACTGAACTGAAGAGATGTGCAAGAAAACTAGGTGGGAAGTAGAGATTCTAGAACAGAGTTAGGGCAGTATAAAAGAGGGTTTTCTAGAAACTGGTAATAGAATGGATGAAATTAAAGAAAAATGTGAAAACATTCCCATTTAGGGAGTTTAGTGCAGATTTCAGTAGGAGACAAAATTGAAAAGGTAGTTAGGTCCTGAATATTACTCTAATATCCATAGGTGATAAGAAGCCATGGAAATTAGTGTTCCTCACGCTAAATGCAATGAAAGAAGTTCAATCATTTTGACTGCTCATTCATGTATGAATCATTTCACAATTATTAACCAAAGGCCTACTATGTGTTAGACCCAGAGAGAGGTATAAGGTACGTAGTGGTGAATTACTCAAGCATGGTCTCTCAGTTCATTGAGCAAATATTTTATTTTAAGTATATCCTTTGATTTCAAGGAACAGAGACTCTTGAATGCTCCTACTTCAGGTATTATGGCACATGTGCATGAAAACCCAGAAAAAGCTGGAACAGTCAGAGGTCAGGAAGACTGGGACCTAATAAGCAGGATCTTTACTCTAAAGCTGTCCCATCAAGACAATACCTTTTTTCTTTGCATCTATTTCTCCATTCTTTAACTGCTAATTTCTAAATGAGATACACTCTACCTCATAGTTATTGCTTGCTCTTACTCTCTTCTTCCTAGTAACATCAACTAGCACATAACCCTTGTCCTCTTTTATGTCATAACCTATTGGCTTTAACATTCACTGACAATTTGCCTGCTTTTCAATTTAAAAATCCTTAAGAGAGAATTTGATAGATCTAGCTTACTTTTTTTTGAGTAATAAGACATTATCGGTCATTGGCTAACCTGTGGATTGGCATCCTTTGGGTGAAACACACACCCTGTTCAATCACCTCTGGCTGGAGGCAAGCTACCTGGTCTTCGTGGGTTTGCCCTCTGAGCTAAGCTGCAAGAGGATGCAGCTGTCTGAGGCCATTAGCATTCTTAATCTTGGCATGCCCAGAATACTTCCCACATCTTCATGTTCTCAGCCAGTGCCATTCACAGATGGTATAGAGAAAGGCCATTCCTCTTATAGAAATGTTGGGAAACAACAAAAGAGAAGAGTTTGAATAGTGGAAAGAAAGGGCTTCACAAAAGTAGAAAGAAAGAATGACCAAAGCTTAATAATCCCCCCAGGGTTTCTTTTTTGTTTATCAAGGTGTTAATATGCACTATTACAGAATTAAAAGCTTCACCTCTATAATAACCTTTTTTTTTTCTTTCCTTAGAGGCTCCAAAGGTTGCCAAATCTGATAATATCTTGAGTTTTAAAATTCACACCTACATAAGAATTTATGAATATGTTTAGCCAAATTACCTTTTATAGAACTATATACTTCTATGTCCCTTTATTGGAGTAAAATACTTTTATTTCTTGAACTGGATGAAAGCCCAGCTTGAATGTAACAGCTGCTTCCAAGTAGAAAAATAACTTTCAATTATAATTCCCTACTTATCAACAGGAAGGACAAGATAGGTTTAACCTAATCACTCAAGTAGATTTCTTTCTGATCCTTTCAAAATGGGACATTTCCCTCTATTTCTGTACAGTCCCCTCTATTTCTGCAGCCATTAACCTTTACTGAAAGAAGAATACTCTGCTCACTAAGAAGCATCTTTACTGGGATTTCAGAAGGGCTGCCCCCTCACCAAGACACAGATCGTACTCCCACCTAATTTTTCTTTCTTTTAAACTCCCATACAATATATTCTTTATGATTGTCACTAGGTTTTAAACTCTGATGTAATTTAAATAATAATAATAATATCAGCAACATCATATATACCTTGAGAACTTACTATGAGACAGGCCCCACACTGTATTCTTTATTATGGTTAACAAGTAATCCTCCTATGCATATTAAGATGAATATAATACTATTATTTATCTGCAAGGCTTAGGGAAGTTGGCATTAACTTGCCTCTCTTTACATAACTAACCTGTCAGTAGTAGGGCTGCACTTTGAACTTGGGATTCTGACTCAAAAGACTGGGTACAAAATCACAATATTTTTTTATCTTCTAGTATGTTTCCCTAAGGATCTAATTATGTTTCTTGGTCAAATGGCAATTAGAGCTCCAATTTTAAAGGTAGTAGAGAATAGAAAAGAGAGAGCAAGCTATGAGACTGACTATCTCCACTGACCTTCTGGCCATGTGAAATTGTGCAAGTTTTTTACCTCTTTGACTCAGTTTCCTCTAACATGAGCAGGAATAGTGCCTACCTGTTAAGGTCTTATAATTATCAGATAAAATGGTGCATGGAAGGTACTTAGCCTGGTGGGTACCCGATAAATGTCATGACTATCACAGGTATTTAAAGAAGAAAGCTGGCAGTCACCAGCCTGATTTATATCTCCATCTCCTGTCAACTATTCCAATGTCAATTCATTCATAAGTGATGTTTTCCTCTTATAATGATGAAACCATGTTTCTTTGGCCATGCCTAGGGTGCCAGATTTAGCAAATAAAAATACAAAAAGCCCAGTTTAAATATGAATTTCAGATAAACAACTGTTAATATTTTAGTTTATGTACCATGCAACATTAGCATGCTTATATTAAAATTATTCATTGTTTATCTGAAATTCAAATTTAACTTTGCACACCCTGAACTCCAGTGACCAGTCAGCTCCTTCCTGTTGTGCCTCTACATTCCTCACTTAAACTTCCAGCATATAGATACTGTGGTATAATTTAGTTGTTCATTCTGACTCTACTGGTTTGACGTGCACTTTTAAATCAGCAAATATGCTTAATTCATCCTTGTATTCTCAGTGTTCAACACTATATGACTACTTATCTCTATGCCCATATTTATACCTTCATCCAAATCTATATATAAACATATACATCAGATACATATTTTTATGCCAATGCTCTTATTTTCAAATTTTACATTGTATTTAGACATCCTTCAAAGTCAGTACACACATTATCATCTACTTTCTCTCTAAAAGCTGCAGAGACCCTCTCCATAAACTTGGGATTGGTGGTATAAATTGTTGAAACCATGACGCAGAGATTTCACTTACAGGAATCTGTCTTACAAAATTTAGAATAATAGGTATACTGAGAATGTCATTGTCTTGGAGCTCGTAAATGTAAAACACTGGGAATAACATATATGTCCATCATTGTTGAACACATAAGCATTGAAAATGATACTGTGGGAGTAGATTTGATGACCTAGAAACATATTTACAACAAATTAAATGAAAAGAGAAGATTAAAATAACAGTTATACAGTTTATTCCAATATCTATAAAAAATAAAAATAGAAATATTGTAGCAGGCAGGCCTTTCCGTCCATCTTTCTGGTTTAGCTGTGCTCTCTGTGAAAAGTCCCCAAACCCCCTCTCCTTGCAGGCAAGTGAGATAAGATTCATTTCCTGGTATAGAAACCCCCTCCCCTAGCCACCAGAAACTGGTAAAAATGCACATAGGCAAAAGACATTCCTGGGGTGGGGGCCCCTCAACGGTTCAGCTCTGGGCCATTCTCAACTTAAATCATCCAATTGTGTACCTTCTCTTTATCATGTCAAAAAGTCTATAAAAGCTAAGGTTGCCTTTTGTTCGGGGCTCAGACTTTTGAGGTGACTTAGCTGGGCTCTTGTGCACATGAGCTAATAAAACCTACTTCCCGAAACTGCGGATCCTTAGTCTCAGCCTGTTCTAACTTCGGGGAATGTTCCTGATTTTCGTGCTACATTTCGATCCCAATTTTACATAATAGATGAGGAAAAAAGGGTCTGAAAGTATATGCAAGGGAATTTGCTTAATACTCATTCTGGTTAAGAACTCTATATAAATTACTTTCTTCCAATATTTCATATTTTCTAAATAACTTTTAAATGCCATTAAAAATGTTCATAATAAAGCTGAGAGATAAAAAAACATAAAACTGCATATGGAGTATGATGCTAATTTCACAAAAAGCTTATCTCTGTCTACATGTATATATGGAAAGGCCATAAAAATGTTAACAGTGTTTTCTCTGAGTGATGGGTTTATGGGTAATTTTTTATATCCTTAATTATACTTTCTAGCACTTACAATTTATTTTTAAAATATTTTTTTCTTCTCCAGAGATCTGTTAAAGATTTGTATTGGATCCTGTACCATTTGGCCCACAGATCCAAACATTCTCAAACAAACCAGAAATAAAAAATATAACTTTTTCCATGTAAGAACTAACTTTAATAAGAGCAACTTTCTTTCTATGTCATCTACAGTACTAACAAAGCACTAGAGTGGTAAAAGCAGCATTATTAATAACTGGTTATTACTAAAAGGGTGGCTTAATTGGTATCACAATATTTGCCATTTACATTTGTCAGAGTCACGATTGTTTTCATTTTTGCAAATACAGTCCATTATTAAGAACACTCCAGTTAAAGTTTAGTCTACTTTGGGAAAATAATGTGCTCCCTAAAACTCTTTTATAGAAATGAATCAATTAACAAGTTTACAACTGTAGCCATTCTTACTAATGCATCTATTCTTCATTTAACATGTACTTACCAGACTTAGAAAACACATAGGGAAGCTATGAACAGAGTGGAAAGAGCAAAAACTCGTAGGCTACAAAACCTGGTTTTGAATCCTGTTTTGACAGTTACTTAGCTATGTGACTCTGGGTAAATTACTTAATTGTCTAAATCTCAGGTGCTTTGTCTGTAACATGGAAGAACTACCTCCATAGGTCTGGTGTGAGATTAAACAAGACAATGTGCAAAGTCCTAATAAATTACCTGTCATATGGTAGGCACTCAGTAAATAACTATTTTTTTTTGTACCAGATACTAATTTAGGTTATGTGGAAGAGAAAAATTTGATCCAGACATATTCTTGCTTCAAGGGTCATTTTGTTTTATAAAGGAGATAAGTATATGTATGTGTGTTTAATAAAATAAGGCTAAAAATGATAAGTATGAAAGGATGGAAAGATATAATTCCTTGGGAATTCAAATGAGGAAGAATAACGTCCAGCAGGGGGAACTAGGAAGAATTTATGGAGGAGTTAGGCCATAAAAAATAGAATTTGAATATGTAAAAATGAAGATGAGGATGGCTAAGGGAAGCATATGCTTGGTTGAGGGCATTGCAAGAGCAGCAGGGAAACAGGTGGAGCCAGAGAGTACTCTAGTAAAACTGTTGGTATATGAGGAGCAAGAAGAGGACAAGTGGAAGATTTTTATTTGAAAATCTGGCAATGCATACTATATGAATCCATTTATAACAGAGCTCCCATTTTTAATGGATAAAATAGACCCTCTTGGAAACACTAAATAGATTATGTCTAGTTGAGGAATTTTACAGATATTTAGTCTCCTAAGTGGTAGCACATTTTAGTGAAATATAGACTAGATCTGAGTCCCAACTCTACCATATATTAGCTGTGCAAATTTGGGCAAATTATTTATCTCTAATTTTAGTTCTATGAAATTGTGATTGTTATAAGTACTTTATAGGATTACTGTGAGGAATAATAGGAGTGGGTACCCAAACGACTTATCAGAATATCTGGTATGCTCGCTTGAAACTCTTGTTAGGTACCCCAGAAAAGTCATGTTCATTAATCCTGATTTAATATTGTAGGGTGGGATCTTTTTTATTAAGTTGTTCCCATGGAGATGTGTTCCACCCAATTGTGGGTGGGACCTTTTGATTAAGTGATTTCCATGGAGATATGTCTCCACCCACTCAAGGTGGGTCACTTACAAGAGTCCTTTAAGAGGGAACCATTTTGGAGAAAGCTCAGAGCCAACATAGAGACATTTGGAGATGCAGAAGAAAAAACACCCTGGGGAAAGCTGTTTGAAACCAGAAGCCAAAGGACCAGCAGGTGGCAGCTGCAAGCCTTCCCAGCTGACAGAGATGTTCTAGATGCCATCAGCCTTTCTTGAGTCAAGGTATATTTCTCTTGTTGCCTTAATTTGGATATTTTTATGGCCTTAGAACTGTAAACTTGTTACTTAATAAATCCCCATTATGAAAGCTGATTCATTTCTGGTATATTGCATTCCAGAAACTTCAATAAACTAAAACACTTGGCATATCATGAATCCTCAGCCAATGCTAATCCTATTTCTTATACTCACCAGATTATTCTCCTCACCATTCCCTAAACCTTCTCTCCCTCTCTGCCAAACTCATTTTTGCAATTTCTATGGCCCTTCGTGCTTTGAAGAATTTTAAATAAGAAACCTCTCCTTGTATTCTATTAGCCAAAATAACTCAAGCCGATTGAGTACGGGTACAGATTACACAGAGGGATGGGATGATTGACAGTGAAGTCCATTCAGGGAGAGGACTCAAGCCAGATCCCAAAAATCCATGGAAGACTGTTTCATTGGAGACTCTGATGGGACCAGTACATCCAGTGAAGGTCAGAGCTGCTGACTACTGGAATGAGGAAACAGCAATGATGAAACCACAGATGGAGGACTTTCATTTGTTTCCTTCTTTTAAGACTGGCAATGGAGCTGAATCTTCTACCTAATAACCATGGGAAATAATCTGAAATGGATAAAAGCAGATGGAAGAACTTTTAGACAGATACCTCCAGAAAACAGCTAATACAGATTCTCGACAGCCAAAACTGCTTGAGGGTCATAGTGGAAAACAAAAACAAGGAAAAGTAATGGTCAAAAATTTAAAAAGTCAGTGGTCTTCATAGGTTTGTCTCAAGAAACTTGATTCAGCTTAGGATACCTAAGTACCAGCAAGTTGTCAAGTTACTCCCTTTCAGGAATCAGAAAGAAATTTTTTGAAATAATAAGAAGAAAACTGGCAGGAAAAGAGTAGGAAAGCTGTGCAGGAGGAGAATTTAGGGAAAAGATGAAAAGTTTCAAAGGAAAATGTTGCTATCTTCACTGTGTTGTAATTTTCACTTTTATCTCTTCACGCAATGTTCTGTAAAATCTATGTGACTTGCCTGAGCTTTGGAATTGGATTGGGGGGGGGGGGTGGTGCACTGGAGGAGAGAAGTGGCTGAATAAAGGGGTATTACAAAAACAGATTGCTCAGTCGCTATTTAGCCAAATACAATACCACATTTAATCTGCACAGCAATAAACTTTCACGGTAGGAATTACCTCTGGTATTTGCATAAAGAAACTGAAGTTCGGAGAGGACGCAGATGAAGATAAACTGTGGTTTGAACCCAGGTCTCTTTGACTTCAGTGTTCACTATGTAATGCTTCACTGAAGGAAACAGCTTGAAGAAATGTATAGCAAAATAAGAATCACCAAAAGTCATTTGTGGTAGCTGTGTGCATTGTTAAATTTCTATTTATTGAGATGTTTAAACATTTGGTTTCCCATGAGGAACATCTAGTTACATGCAAAGATCCAAAGCAGTCACATGGGAGCATAAAATAAGCTTGGAAGCTGGATCAGAATTATCAATCCATCTCCTCCTAACTTCTATTTTGCTGTCTTTGGCATGTGTGATAGGTACATACAATAATCAACAGCTACTCCTGACTCTGATATGCATTTAGCCATAAGGATACTGTCTGTGCTGCTGTAAGGTGATAGCTGTGTGCATAAGGAACCTCGAGGTATTGCAAATTCTTTTATAAAAAGTTGTTTTTAATGGAAAAAGGGAGTTAGAGAGTCAAGAGTTTCTGACTTATACTACTAACCTAAACTTCTTTTCTTCAAGTGATTTAAATAACAATTCAGGAACAGGATAATTTATTTTTGATAGTTTGTGTTTGGAACTTTCATGTGCTTTCCTTGCTATGTTTGAAGCAGATAATGAGAACTGTGTATTTTCTTACCTCATAGAGGATTTTTGATGTAGGAGGGAAAGCACAATTTCCTAAAGACAAACTTTTGCCCATGTTTTTGTTCTTCCAAAGTTTGAACTCCTCAAGGGATGATGCCCGAGGTAGGCTCTGAGGGGAAAGGCAGGCAGGGCAGAGGCCTACCATCAAATATAATTTGACTTAAAGGAAATAAAGTAATGAGGCATTTCTTTAAAATGTGTGTTTATAGGGTAAAATGCATATATGCTACAGGTGTTTTTAAATAGCTGACTGTTTTAACTATCAAATCTAATCTCCTCTCTCCAAAATGTTTTCTCTTTTATAGGATTCCAGTAAAGTAATCAAGACCCACCTGGAATGGGTGAAGACACATCCCCACCTAATCCAGTTTAACAACAACTTGTGATTAAGTCACATCTCCCAGGGAGATGATCTAATTAAAGTTTCAAACATACAGTACTGAATAGGGATTAGAAGAAATGGCTGCCTTTACAAAATGGGATTAGGATTAAAACATGGCTTTTCTAGGGTGCATACATCCTTTCAAACCAGCAGATCTGGGAAGCATCATTAAGAGTGTTGTCATGTAGATAGTCTCTGAGTTCAAATCATGAAGGTAAACGCTGCACTTATTTAAACAGTCTTACGATGGCTCATCTATATGATTCCCTATGCCACAACCTGTTGCCTGCTGGTTAGGAGCATAATTATTCATTTCCATGGCAAATCAGTGTACTTGGAGGAAGTACACATTTTTGCTTACTTAACATTTTGGGATTTTGAATTTTTGAGTCTTTAAGTTAAAAATCAATTTCTTTAATATGCAGTCTTTTCTTTTTATATAATTTTTAGACTTAGTCCTGGCATGAATTGGTTCTTCTTAATTAGAATCTATTGTATATTTTTAAAAGACTGAAGAATCACTAAATCAATATAAAGTCTTGAAAGCTACCTTTAACTTAGGTTTAAATACAGTGCACATCTATATTTTCTGAGGCAAGCTGGAAGCATATTTTTCCTTCATTGACTTCCTAACCCACCCCACCATCTCCACCAGCTCTACACACAGCTGCAGCCAGTCTTATGACCATGGTGATCTGGACGATAAGTCAAGACTATTAACAATAATAATGGCTAAGTTGAATGGAGCTTATTTTGTACAAGGCTAAGTTCAAGGTGCTTTAAATGGATCACTTGATTTCATCCTGATAATACTTCATGGTATGGTCCTATGTGGGGAAACAGACTTAGGGAAGTTAGCGACTCATCCAAGGTGAAATGACTAGTAAATTGGAATTTTTGACCAAGATGTTTTCCTGCTTTTGGATTCTGAATTCCGGACTTGCTGCTTAACTGCTCAGTGTTTTAGGGGAAATCTTGGAATCTCTATCATCTCAGAATCCCAACCTATAAAATAGCTTGCTGTCCATCTTCTACAGGTGTCATAGTAACTAAATAATAGGAAAAGAGCTGTGCAGAGATAACTATAAGGGTATACTGTTATAAATGCTAAGCAAAGTCATCCAAGTTATCTTTAAATCTCTGGCTAGCACATTTGTTTCAGCTGTTTCATTCTGACTTCATACCCTATCTCAAGGTGGTAAATGAAACTTCAGAAAAAGATTAGGACAAAACAAAGCAAACCATCAGGCTCCAATGAATCACCTGATAGCATTTCCACTAGGATGTTTCATACATGTGAGAGGACTCGCATTGTTCTACTTTAAGATGAATACAATTTTAAAAAGAAACTGTGTCCATTTGAATCTGTTATGTACCCCATAAAAGCCAAGTTCTTTAATCCTCTTTAATTCAATAGTGCTGGATGGGAACTTTTTGATTGTTTCCATGGAGATGTGACCCACGCAATTATGGGTAATAACTTTTGATTACATGGTTTCCATGGAGATGTGTCTCTACCTATTCAAGGTGGAGTTGCTTACTGGAGTCCTTTAAGAGGGAACCATTTTGGAAAAAGTTTATCAGAACTGACAGAGCCAAAAGAATGGACAGAGCTTTGGGGAAGCCACTGAAGAAGTTTGGAGAGAAGGCTATCAGACATTGCCATGTGCCTTTCCAGCTGAGAGAAAAACCCTGAACATCATCAGCCTTCTTGAACGAAGGTATCTTTCTCTGGATGCCTTAATTTGGACATTTTCTTAGCCTTGCCTTAATTTAGTCATTTTCACAGCCTTAGAATTGTAAACTTGCAACTTAATAAATTCCCCTTTTTAAAAGCCATTCTGTTTCAGGTACATCGCAAACCAGCAGCTTGAAAACGAACACAGAAATCTAGAATGGAGCTTGATATTTAAATGTTTACATACAGAAACTCATATACACTAAAATGTTCATCCAGTCAACCATATGGAATTTGGTGTCATCACCGGAATGACAGGCATTGAGGACTCACCTCTCTACCCATCCCTACCTGTGCACCCCTGCCTGGCTCTGTACCCTCCAGGAGATTCTCCTTCTTCCCATGAGAAAATGATTGCCTCACTTGAACAAGTTAAGTGTTGCTAGGAGGAAGCAATCACACAAAACTTTAGTTCAACCTTACTGGGAATGAGAAAAATCGAAGACTAACTTGGAGTTCGGAGGAGATTATAAAAATCTTAAAACTGATAATGCTACCTAGATGGTACAGCTAAAAAGAGCCAGACTTTGGGGTGAGTTTAAATTATGATCCTATTACTTGACCTCAAAAGGTCAAGGTCAAGAGCTCTGGAGCCAAATTGTCTGTGTTCAGACCCTGAGATTGCTAATTACTAGCTGTATAATGGTGAGTGACTACTTAACTACTCTATGCTCCATTTTTCTATCCTGCCAAATGGGAATAAAAATAGGATTTAGCTCATAGAGTGATAAGAAGATTGAGTTTATCATAGTGTATCTAAAACATAGCACTACTCAAGAATTTGTCATATTATTATTAATTTCTCTTGCCTCCATTTCCTCATATATAAAGTATGAATAACAATACCTACCTTAAAGATTAGCCATACTTAGCCCAGACTGCAGAGCAGACATTCATAATTATTAATATAATTAATAAAAACTATTAACATTAGTTCAAAATGATTTCTCACATTTTTTTCTAATATTCTCCTTATCTATTTGGTCTCCAGCTTTGAGTAGAAATAGTTTAGGAGTTAGGATGAAACATTCTTTTTCTTTAATAGGTTGAGAAACATTGCTAAAACCAAGTGAGTTGAGATTATAGATTAAATGTGCTCATAAATGAAAGGTCTCTGACTCCAAGTAGATTTCAATAAATGACATTCCCTTACCCTGTGCCCTTTAAGATTCAGTATGTATACTTCATGTGATAACTCCATAAATAGGTTTTAGACCTTGTGATCCTTTTTTCCCCTTTTTCTTGCATAAATGTCTTTTTATATCATCAATAACCAAAAATAGGAACTGGTATCTCTGTAAGGAAAGGGAAGGAGGAAGAAACCTAACATCTGTTGACTGACTACTATTTGCTTTCCATATGGCAAGTATTCTTCAATCTCATACTACAATCTAAGTTATTATCCCTATGCTACTGATGAAGAAAGAGTGAGATACCTAGCCCAAGGTCAAAGAGCCAATTAGTGCAGAACTTTTAGCTACACAAAAAAAGCTACCTCTACTTACCTCCATGCCTCCAAAGAAATAAATATCTAAGTGGAAACACTGGAATTAAAATAAATGTATGATTGTAGGTAGGGCCTTCAATAATGGGCCAAAAGACTCCAGGAAAACTGTCGTGATTTTTATAAATTATAACTTAGAAAATAATCCTCAGATGTTTAGCCTAATCTATTTACCCATTGTATTCTGTATGGCGAAAATAAACCCATATTCTGTGTGATCTCTCCTACTGTAGTTTCCATCACTTATCAGCTGAGCCAGTCTTAAGGTTGTTAACAACTGTTACTTCATCTGTAGAAGTGGATATTAATAACTGCCTCACAGGATTATTATACAAATTAAATAGAGCATGTGAAGGTATTTTGTAAACTGTAAGGCACAAGGCACTATCAATGTCAGTTATCATTATTACCATAATTATTACTAATTCTAAGGAGTATTTAAATAAAAGCCACCTATCAGTAGGGAAGTTCTGGTCCTGAATATTTGCTTGTATAAGATACAAACAAATGGCTCAGGCCAGAGTTGAAGAGGGAGAATTTTGGCCTAAGTGTCCTTATGTATGACTTTTACATATTACCTCCTGGACACTGTTGAAGCTGTCACA
Source organism: Tamandua tetradactyla (assembly GCF_023851605.1). Taxonomy (NCBI): domain Eukaryota; kingdom Metazoa; phylum Chordata; class Mammalia; order Pilosa; family Myrmecophagidae; genus Tamandua; species Tamandua tetradactyla. The sequence goes on along the minus strand of NC_135334.1, from coordinate 60,561,961 downwards.
AACAGTCATGACTTGACCTAATTTCCATTGCATTTTCTCCAATCTCAATTGAGCAATTGCCTCTCTAAGAAGCTAACTCACCAGGCTGGACTAGATGCCTTTTCTGAGTCCACATGGCTTTGAGTACTTCGCTCTAACACGTGAATCCCCTTATATTTGGGGGTTTAGTTGCCTGGGTCTCTACATTAGCCACTCCTTTCCTGTATCCTTACAGAGATGTCCTTTATCTCCATATCCCCAATACCCAACACTGGCAAATGTTTGTTGAATAAATCAAAGGATGGCTAGATGAAAGGATGCATGATTAGATGAATAAATAGATTAATAAAAGAGAAGAAGTATTAGGAGGAAACATGAGAATTAAAAATAAATTAACTTGACTCAGCAGGCAGAGTTCTTGCCTGCCATGCCAGAGACCCAGGTTCGATTTCCAGTGCCTGCCCATGCAAAAAGAAAAAAAAGAAAAATAACAAAATCAAAAGACAAATAAGCATTTAAATAAGATAGAGTATTAAGATAATTATTCCCATATACAGCTCATGGTACTGTAAACTGATTAAAAAAACTCAAAGAAAGCATTCTTGTAGCTCTATCAAAATGTAATTCCATTATATTTAGCACACAGATATTTTACTCCATGTTTAATAACGTTCCAGACTTGCTTCTCTGTGTCGAGGCTAAGCTGTATACAAAATAGACAAGTCTTGTTCTCATGGAGCTTATAGTCTAGACAAAGGAGACAGACAATAAACAAATATTTAAATAAAAATATAATACACTGGCAAGGAAGACATTCTAGGAAGAAAACCAAACAGGGTAAGGGCATAGGGAGTGTTAGGGAATGGGGTGGCCTGAGATGGCCTCTCTGATAAGACGGGTATTACCAGAGCTCTGATGGAAGAGAGGAAGCAAGCCATGTGGAATACATCAGGGGAAAGCACTGCAGGCAGATGCAGAGCATGCTTGCTGGTGTCATGTATCAAGGAAGCAGGTGCAGCAATGAGGGAACAGGGTGGGAGGTCAGGCCAGAGAGGCAGGGGCCAGAACATGGAGGGTTTTATAAACTGGGCTTTGAATTATGCTACTGTTGACACAATCTGATTTACTATTTAAAATAACTACCTTGTTTGTTGTGGAGTTGGCATGGATAGAAAAGGCAGAAACAGGGAAACTACCTAGAAGGCTGCTACAATTATCCAAGGATAGATGATGTGTCTTGGACTAGCATGCTGGTAGTGGAGATATGGGCAGATTGTGGATATATCTTGCAGGTAAACTTACAGAATTTGCTGACGGATTGGTTATGGGATGCAAAAGGAAGAGAGCAACAGACAATGACGCCAATATCTGTGGCATGAGCAATGGCATCAGTTACCAAGAAAGGGAAGACTATAAAAGGGCAAGTTGGGGGCAAATATTAAGAGTTTGCTTTGAGACACGATAAATCTGTGATGCCTATAAAGCAACTGAGTGAAGATGCTGACTAGGCAGTGGGGATCTAGATGTATACACTAAAGAAATATATTATCAAGAGATGGGGTCAGAAAGATCACACAAGCGTTATCTGTAATAGGAAAAACCTGGAAACAATGGAAGCGTCCATCACTAGCAAAGTAGCTAAGTAAATTGTGGTTCCTCTATATGATAGGATATTAAACAGCTACTAAGAATATTTTTGGGGGAGTACTTAAAGACATGAGAAAACACTCAAGATATAGTTAAGTGAAAAAAAGAAAATCAAAGGAAACAAAACCCAGTGCATGTAGTATGATCTTAACTTTATAAACAAATACACAGACATAGACAAAGTCACAAAGAAAACATACCAAATATTAATAATTATTCTTTTTCTGTGATGGGATAGCTAGTCATTCTTATTGTTTTTCTTTAACATTTTGTTTATTTTACAACTTTTCTACAGATATCTATTACTTTCATGATTGGGGAAAATAATAAAATAAAATTAAAAATGAAACATTGGATAAATAAACACCTAGAGAGGGAATATAACATAGATTGAAAGTCAGGCAAGAAAATGGAAATAGGGAAAAAGATTGAAAAATGATGTCTGGAAAAATGTACAAAGGCAATATTTTTAAAATGATTTTTTTATAATTTATTCCATTATGTATATTGATGAAATTACCTAGAAGCCAAAAGTGAATGATACAACCTAAAATTTACAAGTTTATAATTTATAAGTCTTTGGAATAAAAATTATATTTTCTCTTAGGGCACACATTATTATTAATAAGGTAACACTACCCACAGCAGCTAATAATACAGGAGATGACAGAAAGTCACTCTGGGATTATAGTGCTTTTCAAAGTATGCATCCATATGTGGACAATTAGGAATTAACTGTCTTGTCTATTATTACTTTATAGATACATAGATGTGAAAGTAAACTCCTATAAGAAGAGATGTTTATTTGTTTTGATTCTTAGTATTTGCCTTGCTTCTATGACACAGATAAAAGATCAGAAATAAGTAGCCTAGCATGTTGGTGCTTGATAGTTGACATGTAATGTAAGGAGATGAGGTCAGCTGAGGGTTGATGGTTTCTACAGTGGTCCCTCCAAAATTCTCCACTGCTTATTATTAATCCTTCTTTGCCTCAATCAGCCCTGAAGGCCAAGGATGAATCCATTCTATAAAAATGTAATGCATGGTGCTTTTTTCTCAGTAGGGTGTGGGTAATAGAACAGCAGTAGACTTTTAGGGAACTTTCACTGTTTTCTGTTGTGCCTTGTTTTGTTTATTAAAAAAAAGCACTAAACATGCAATTCCAGAAACCAAAAGTCCCCCCATCTCACTAAACACTACTAATGGGCATGTCTTCCGCTCCATACTTTTCTTTTTTTCTTTTTCTCTTGCTAATGCTTTTAAAAACAATTGAGGTTTTTTAATATAAACAAAGTTTTTAAAAATGCATAAAAAATATAATGCAGGGCTAACTAAATAACCATTTTAACTTTACATCTATAATAACATATGTTCAGTAACCATCTTCCATAAACTTAAAGGACATAGTTCTATGTGCTTATGCCTGGTTAATTCATGAGGTACAAAGGAAATAACTATCTATAGAAGACAACCTTAAAATTGCCATTATTGCTTCATCTTGCTAACATTAAATTCATTTTCCTGACAGCAAATTGCAACTTTTAACATGTTTTCCAATACATATTTGAGTACACCTCTTTAATTAAGATTTGTCAACTTCCTCATTAACACATGCACCCTTGCTGCTTCTAACACAATACCTCCATCAATTATGCCTTATGGTATGTAAGTAGACCTAAATGGTTATTTAGAGTCACCATCAATCAAGGAAAAACTCTCCTTGAGGCTTTCATATAGCATTCTATCCTCTATCTATCCCATAAGTCTTGTTCCACTTTTCCCTTCTCATTACTACACTTTGCTTCAAAAGAAACACTGCAGTACCAAACTCCATATTGGAGAAATTAGGGCATGTAGCATAGAGCAAAACAGATACAGCTCAGAGACATTTGCTGAAAAAATCTTTAATTAGACTAAGTGTTATAATGAACTTTATAAAGGCTATGAGGAGTCTAATGTCATGTTTTGCAGAATTTCTTAAGGGAAAAGCTGCATGGTTTTAGCTATTGAAAGCTAACTATGCATAAAAACAGGATAAAAACCAACCCGTTATCCAGAGGAACACTTGGCCACAGACGTCAGATTGACAGATTGATGTATACCATATTTGGTCCCATGGAATCCTATATTAGAATTAGGTGGTACCAGATATTCATTGTAATCATAAAAAACGCAGCTCTTCAACAGAGCATTCAGACTATATGACCTTCTGTAATAAAATATTTTAAAGTGTTCTTTGAGATAAATAAATTGAAAAATGTATACCTAGATTACAACATTTGATCAGGTGCATGGCATTGTTGGCTATATTTTCATAAATAAATGGAGGATGTTTACCAAAAAGTGATTTTATCTGTGGAATAGTTCTTAAATCCTTGTTTTAGATGTGCTATTACTAGCTTACTTTTATCAAGTGTTTACTATTTTCCCAAGCACTTTACTGTCACAATGACTTTATTAGCATGCGGGAGGGGAAGCATTATTTTGCTTATTTTATTTAGATAAGAAGATAGAGGCAAAAGGTAGTTACATAACTTAACCAGGTCATGCAGCTAGGAAATGGCTGAGGCAGGATTCAAACCTGAGGAGGCTGGCCCCAGGGCCCACACACCTAATTACTCCGCTATACTGATCATAAGCCTAAAGCAGGGCAGTTATCTGCTAAAATTACCCCAGTGCTTTTCCTCTAAACTCTGTTAAAGGCATATATGAGAAGAATTCTTTCCTGTGAGGGAGGAAGGATGGTGGGTTCCAATTCATCCAGAAATCGTTTCAAATCATTAAATAAAAGTTAAAAGGAAGTGAGGCCAGAACACACCCATATTTTACTATGATGGAAAGTGTTATCTGATCTTTTGAGGAAATGTCTCTACAGAGACTATAAACTTTGAGCCATTATTAAGGAGCTGTTTCTATAAAACAGAATTAATAACTGACGTGCGATTTAGCTCAGTGTTTTTCAAACTTGGGTACATATATGTACTTTGGAGTTTGTAGAATTTGCCAGAGACTGTGTACCCCCAGAAAAACTTTCTGGTGTGTCAATTTCACTTTAGGATTTAGGATAAAAACAATTTAGTTTGCATCTGAAATATTTTTACATTAAAGCAAATACACTTGGGCAGAAGGTTCCATGTTATACCTCAGATCCTCTGGAGAACAATCTCATTTTCTAAGGCCTAAGGGCACGTGGGTAGAAACATTTGAAAAGCAGTGGTGTGGGCTCTAACTATTTCTTATGCACAAAGTTAAAGAACAAGAGAAAAAATCAATGAGTGGTAAACACTCTTGTGTTTGCCTGAAAGATTACTCCACCGGGTATAGGTACAAAAACTGTAATGAAATAGCCTGACTAAAGCACTACTCTGCCTCATGTAAAACATATTTACATTGTCCTTATTTATTTCATTTTGTTTCCAACCATTGAAAACTTGTCAGGAACAGGCAAATTCACATCTATTTTTCCCCAATTAGATGGTTATTAGGAGTTGCTTCTTATTCACCTTCGTATTCTTAGTGCCTGCTCCCTCATAGGAAGTATTCAATAAGCGTTCCTGTATGAGGCAATGGATTTGTTTCTGAGCAAATACTTCAGAGAATAAAGGAATACCTACAGCACAGAGCATCTGTGAGAGGGCACAGGTAATGGTGAGAGTGTAAGAAGTTTAGGGGTGTGTTTGTGTGTGTGCAAACTGATGTAATTTACTTCACAGTTTGCCAGGCACCAGCGATTCTGAAGGTTTTATACAGCATTCTTATTGAAATTGTCTTGTGTGGGGACAGTAGAAGGTGAAGGGAAGCAGAAAGTAAGATATTGAGGCATATCACTGTATGAAGAAATGGACTCTGCCTGGGGATATTATCTGTAAAAACAGTCCATATGACATTTGACGGATTAAGAATTACAATAATAATGGTTAATGTAAAATGGATAACATTCATTGGGTCCTTATGTGCTGGGTACTGTTCTAATTTCTTTGCACGCCTTACTTCATTTAATCATTACAAGAACCTGTTGAGCTAGATTACTATTCCCATTAAACAGATGAGAAAACTAAGGTTTGCAGAATTTAAATGATTTGCTCAAGGTCACACAATTAGCCAATAATAGAGGTAGGTCTCAAACCTTGGTCTAGCTATCTCTAAAGCCCACCAAACTCTCAGATCCCTTTCTAAACACATATCTCTAAGACAAGCACATTTCTATATGACAGTTTTCATTTAAAAAATAAAGAGAAAATTAAATATTTCTTCCTAGAAAGGATCTTAAGTCTGGCAGTGGGGAACCCATTTTTTCACTATTGTAGCAATTTCCTTAACCTCTTTGAGCTTTAATTTCTACAACTCTAAAACACAGATGAAAGTTCTCTCTGTTTAGTGCATGTAAAAACAACTAGCAAAGGGCCTGGATTACGAAGGAGGGTTAACAACTGTGATTCACTTTGAGGTCTAGTAAGACAAAATCTTATCAAATATTAGCAGTAGGATGAGAGGAAAGAGGTCACTGCTCTGGTTGATAAAAGTGTATTTGCATTATTCTTTAGAGGGCCGTGAGGATTATTTTTGCTGCAACTCTAATTTTAATGAACAGCATAGAGATTAAACTCTATATTTGATTTGAAAAAAATTATATTTGATTTACACCACAGTGCACATTCGTAGCACCTAAATATTCTATTCTTGTCTAGAGATGTAACAAGCTACTTTAGTAAACCTGAAATTGCAAAATAAATGGAAAGTGCTTGCTCATTTAAATAGAAATACCAAAGGAATGAAAAAAGCCCGAAGCATCAATGTGTACGAGAGAGGAAAGTTAGCCAGCACGAAGTCTTCTCCACTTTTTTTTAAGGCAAACAAATGACTTTATTAAACAGACGATACAGAACAGTCCCTCTTCATCATTTTTGCACACAAACACAGGCAGGACTAAAGTGCACATATCTATATGTAATCTCATTTTTGGCAAAGTCATTGTTCATTGACAAAAAAGGAAGTTGCAGAGTAATGTATAAAATATGGACTTATTTTGTAGAAACAATGCCAAGTCTCACCTACACTTGAGTAACGTGTTTGTGTGTGTTGATATGCCAGGTGTTATGCTGAGTAGCTCAAAACTGGGTGCTCCAGAAGATATTTTGGAAGAGATTTTTGTTAATTGAACATCTTCGTCATATATAAACAGATACAATGAGCACAGATTTTTGTGCTCATTTAATGATAAAAACATGCATATTTCTTATAATTCATCCACCCAGTCATTAATCAATTCACGCATCATCCAATATTTATTTAATCCTTTTTGGTGACCATTTAAGTATGCTAATTGGTCTTTTCTGTGAACTGTCAGAACAGACTTTTTCCAAGGAGCACTGGCTAAAAATAATAAGACAACTGCAGGACCCTAGTTTCCTATCTAACGACAAAGGAATTCATGCAAACTACAAACTACCTAAAGCAAGAATTTCCCTTAATCCCTAGACACCCTAAAACTATAAAGTTGTAAAAGCACAGGACTCTTAGCTAAAGACAGAAAGCTTGGGGTTATATGCATTGTTAAACATCTTAAGTTAAACAAAGACACATTTTAACTATATGAACGCAATGAGCACTGATAGTTATTTCCTCCTGAAACAATATAAATCTTATAAGCAACTGGATAGTACTAACCATGTAAGCCCCAAGTGTTGAAAGGTCACTATGAAAACCTGTAACCAACAAAACGTTCCTATAAAACAAGCTAACCCATTCCACTCAGTGTGTTTCTCCCCTGAACACATACCCAAGTTAATATATTTAATGTGTACTTTCTCCCTCTTTCTTTAGTAAACTTTACTACCTATTTCTTCTGGCCCTCTTGTCTCTGAATTCTTTCTATGAGAGAGTCACAAACCTAGAATGGGGCTCAGCTGGCACTATTATCAGCAAGGTTCCAGTCACAGGATTAGCAATGTGGTTCTGTGCTCTGTCCTAGAATCCTTTGCTATACTGCTTTGGGATAACCAGGATATATTACATTCAAACTATCTGGAGCTTCTTTCACCCCTTTCCATTCAACCTAAAGTTATAGCACCAGAGAAAGGGTTGACTGAATCTCAAATTCCTTTGAATTGTGGGTGGTCCTTGGAAGCAAGTACATGAAATTTAGAGTCAAAAGACCTAACTCTTCCCCTAACCAGTGTGCAATGTTGGGTATACCACTTCCTTCTTTTTTAAGCACAGAACCATTTTCTCTCAAGTGATGCTTCCTATCTTTCAGCATGGCTGTAACGCTTAAATGGGATCCAATACTGAAAGTCTGAATAGATTGCAAAATGATGGCTAAGTTTACATTTTTATTCCTCCTCAAGGAATTTGTGATTTTGCTTTGTAATGGAGGACTGTTGGCACATTTTTTACAAATATTTGCAGATTTCCACTTAAGGCAGACTATAATAAGCTTGAGTGACAGTCAGAATCTTTAGTTAGTCCCCACAGCAACAGTTGTGTTGTTAGGCAAATGTGATTTCTTCCTGGTAAAGACAGCAAAACTCAATTAACCAGCAAGCATATCTGACCTGGTATAGTCGTCGTCAACAAGCATGTGCTTTGGAATTGGTGAATACCTTCCTGGAGAGATGGGTGGCAGGGAGGTTTTGTATTCTAAAGTGCCATTGTTGCCAGAGAGAAGATGGTTTTCCATCGGTGGAGAATAAGCTGAGGGGTGAAAAAAAATGAAACTGGTTATGTGGGTGATTCAATGCATCATGCTTAGTTCAGAGGATGTATTAAAAATAGAAAGGCTTTGCTACATGCCAAGAGATTTGTTGTTTTCCAAGGCAGCAGGGAAGGGGGAGTGCTATTTGTTTGCATTTAATATGGATGAGCACATGGTGACCTTTAGGACTGGAAAGATGTAATAACGGTTGATTTGTAGCCCCAGTTAGTATAATTAGGTAAAGAGAAGAACTGGAGAAAAGACCAGCACACACACCTTCAGAATGATGATTAATATTCTATTGAAATGAAAATGTTAACTTTCTAATTACAAACCTCACATTCTTTTCACATGATTACTATCCAATCCTCAAAAGATCTTGAGAAAGAACGTTCTCCCATTCTTCAAGATACATTTCAAATGCTATATTCTGCATAAAGTTTTCTCTGATCTTCCAAACACAGATATCTCCTTCCTTTCAGTCTCCAAAGGCTATTTGTTTGTTTGTTTGTTTTTTACTTCTCTCATGGCATATACATCTTATTCTGACAAACAGTACTGCTACTTATATATCTTAATTGGCCTTCCTTCCAACCAAATTTCTTGAGAGTCATGATTGTGTCTTCCTTGCATCCCACATATTACCTTACAAGCTCTCTTGCACACGTCAAAGTTACTCAACACATATTTGTTGAACTGATTGGTTGAATTTTGCTTCTCCCTCTTTCCTTTTATACCCTTCACAAAGTGTATCACAGAGTCTAAAGGCTGACTTTTCTAGATTCATCCTCTTTGAAAAACTGCAGAAGTTAAAAGTCTTTCACTTCTTAGGGTAAGGCTGATCCCAGCTTACTATGTACTTGTAAAAAGAGACATATTTGGGGGGCTTGTAGTTTTAGAATCATTATAAAAAGCAACAGTTAATTTGGGCAGGTAACAAAATTATTCAATCCTTACATTTCTCTCAGGGGGAACACCTGAATTTAAGACAGGTTAAATGACTTGCTTAAGACCCCTTTAGTAATTAATGGCAGGTCCTGAAGTACATTCTGAGTTCCCAGTACAACAATCGGTCTTTCAAATTTTCAGAATGAGCAGGCTTACTGACATCTATAAAACTTTCCCTTAAATTTACCTCCAGAGAGTGAATTACTTCTAAATCAAATCCCCAAAGACAGAACCTTAGATAAAGCTTTCACTGATCTCTTAAGAAAAGGAGAAAAAGCATGAGGGCTAATGTACCAGTAGTCTTTGTAAGGACCCTAGCAGAGTGTCTCATAGTTAGTTCTTGACCTGCGAAGCCCCTACCCACAATTCACTTCCACTCCCAAAGAGACTGATGATTTTCTCTAGCTTCCCAGCTAATGTAACAAAAAGTAAAAGCTATGCTGATGATAACTGAGGATGATTTCACCATTCACAAGAGCCCTCCTTCAGGAAGAAGCACTGAGCTATCTCTGGTCTATTTTTCAAGATTCCCTTTTCTACTCTGCTACTACATATTTCTGAACTAGGAAGAGAGAATCTTATGGCATGAGAATTTTTGAGAGTTTTCATGCTTTAGAAATAACCTTTAAGAATGAGTTACTCTAACACTATTGTAGCCACATGGCCTACAACACGTATCATTAAGCTTTTCCATAATGATGGACCTGCTAGCCCATCAGGGTATACCCTCTTCTCAACACTAGGTAAAGGCTGATTGAAGTGGAGGATACTCCCTTGTGAAGTATTTCCTGAGGTATTTCACAAGAGTGAAAGTCCAAGCAGAAGACTCAGAGGACTTTGTCAATAGTTCGGTAGAGTTTCAGTTTTGGAAACATGGCACGTTACTAGTAGATGACACTGAGCATGGTACTTACAGTGAGTAATATCAGGTGGACCATAGGGATCAGTCATATAAATGGTGGTGGGTTTGCCAACTTTTAGATAAACTACATCTGATGTGTTCTTCAGTATTGCTACTGCCTCTTCATGTGTTACTTCTTCTAAACTGTAGTTATTTACCTTGAAAGGAAAAAAAACAACAACCAATATTCGAGTTAAATCCATGCAGCTGAAGAGAAATATCCATGTAAGAAGGTATGTGGAAACATGACTTTATTTAAAAAATTAAATTTCAGTGATTACAGTCCATATCTACATGATACTTTGACAGAACAGATGGATTAATTGCTTTAGCCAAGTGGGCAAGGTACAGATTTTGATGCTATACAACAAGGTTGCTTCTTGCTTTTTTTATGTTAGGAGGTCATACATTACAATGGAACTCAGAGTATCATTTGTGGAAAAATAAAATGTCATTGTTATTATATCATAGTTTTTGTGATTATATATTATACTTGATAATACATAATATATAACACACATATTCATCTTCTATGCATATATTTTTTAACAAAGTTATGACTGTATTATACACATTATTTTAGAACTTGCTTTTTCAAACCTATAGTGATCATTTCTCCATATCATCAAAGCAGTTCAATGATATGACTTTTGTTTTCTTCACTGCATTGTATTGCATGGCTATAACATAAATAGGAAATGCCCTACTAATGTATGTTTACTTTGCTTCTAATTTTTTGCTACTATAAATAATGTTGCATTGAACCATTTTCTATATTTGTGCATATGTTTAATGATCTCTTTGGGGTAAATTCACATGTGGAAATTGGTGGAACAAATTATATGAATATTAGTAAGGCTTTTGATACCTAATTGCAAAAGTGTGTTCTGGAAACATGGACAAATATACCCTCATACCAGAAGTATATGAGAGCTCCCATTTCTCTGTAAGTTACCCAAATTTGGCTTTTATCATTTAAAATCCATTTCTCAACAAATGCTATATTTTAAACTTTTTATTTTAGAATACTTTCAAAACTACAGGACATTTAAAAAAAATAATTCAAACCCCGTACAGAGAATTCCAACATCCCCATAAATCCCCTAGATATCCAGATCAGCAATTTTCATATTTGGCCACCAGATTTGATTCCTGGTTTGATTCCTCCATAAAAGCTTATGGAGTTTGTCACCACTAGTCCAGCCTTACAAGAAAGTTCTACAGGTTAAAAGGAAAGACAGTAGACAATAACTTGAAGCCACATGAAGAAATAAATATCTCTTTTAGGGTAATGACATGGATAAATATAAATGTTAGCACTATTGTAATTTATATGTAAAGATATCTAAGTATATCTTTAACAATTCATTTTCTAAACACGTGAGTATAGGTTGCATTCACATGCTCCTTGAGCACTTAATACTGCCAAGTGTATTTCTTAAGACCAAGGATATTCACTTAATATTACCACTTTAAGTACAGTTATCCAGTTGAAGAAATTTGACATTGGTATAATGCTTACAGTTTATATTTCTTTTTTCATACATCCTAATAATGTCCTTTTGAGCTTTTTCTCCTCACTTGTTAGATTCTGTCTAGACTCATGTGTTGCATTTACTAGTCACTGTATTTTTAGTTTTCTTTTTTTTTTTGATTTTAGTTTTGGGAGCATATATATACAACATAAACTTGCCCCTCTCAACCACTCTCAAGCATACTTTCAATGGAATTCATCATATTCACAACATACCCTCACCACCTTCCTTTACCACCTTCACATCTTCCCATAAGAAACCCTATACCCACTATGCCTTAACTTCCCATTCCTCCTACCCCCTGCTGCAGCAAACTGTATTCTAATTTCTGTCTCTAGTAGTTTACATATTCTATGCTATTTTCTTTGTAGTTACTAGGGGGTTTAAATTTGACATCCTAATCTATTCAATCTCATTTACTTTGACATCAACTTAACTTCAATAGTATATACAAACTAGGTTCCCATAAACCACTGTCTCTCCACTTCTATGTATTTTTTTCTCAATAATTACATGTTTATACATTATGAGTTCAAAACCGATGATTTAGCATTATAGTTTACACATTTGCCTTTTAGATACTGTAGGAAGTAAAAATGTGGAGTTTCAAACAAAAATTACAATAGTGCTAACATTTATATTTATCCATGTCATTACCCTAAAAGAGATATTTATTTCTTCATGTGGCTTCAAGTTATTGTCTACTGTCTTTCCTTTTAACCTGTAGAACTTTCTTGTAAGGCTGGACTAGTGGTGACAAACTCCATAAGCTTTTATGGAGGAATCAAACCAGGAATCAAATCTGGTTCACTGGCACAGCAGGCAAGAACTCTGCCACTGTGTCACCACTGACCACCCTCCATAAACTTCTGTTTATCTGGAATGTCTTAATCGCCCCGTTTTTTTTTTTGTTTTTTTTTTTTTGCTTTTACAATAGGGATTTATAAACTTACAAATAACAGTTCTTAGGCTGTGAAAGTGTCCAAATTAAGGCATCAAGAGGAAGATAACATCTCTGAAGAAATGCTACTGGTGTCTGAAGTTCCTCTGTCAGATAGCAAGGCACATGGCTGGCATCTGCACGTCCTTCACTCCTGGGGTTTTCATTGCTTTCAGCTCCTAGTTACAGTGACCTCCTCACTGAGCTTCTGTTGGTCCTTTCTTAGCATCTTGGGGCTTTTCTCTCCAAGCTCTCTGGGCTTTTACTGTCTTTTATCCTCTCATAAAGGACTCCAGTAAAAGATTCAGACCCACTTTGAATTGGGTGGGTCACATCTCAATTGAAATAGCCTAACAAAATGGTCTCACCTACAATAGGTCTACACCCACAGGAATGAATTGAAAGAACATGGCCTTTTCTGGGGTACATACCACACTCTCTTACACTAACTACCATGTTCTTGATGCTCAGGGTTGCAGATTTTTCCCAAAGACAGTCTTCTTATCAAAATGTATTTGTTCTCTCCTACTTTTCATCATCTTGATAGTGGATTCTAAAGGGTTGATGTGCTTAACCCCCTAGTTAACACATTTTTCATTCTAAATTAGACTTCCTGGGAGTCATGCACTAATACTTCATTTAATAACTCAAATGATATTATATTTCAGAAGTTAGCAAACTATAGTCTCCATCCAAATTTGCCAGACTACCCTTGTTTTGCTTTTAATTTTTAACATTTTTAATTGTGAAATATAACAAATTTACAAAAAAGCAATAAATTTCAAAGTACATTGTAACAAGTGGTAGAACAGATTTCAAAGTATGGTAAGGGTTATAGCAACACAATTACTGGTTTTTCCTTTTAGCTGCTCTAGGATACTTGAGACAAAAAGAGATATCAATGTAATGGTTCATCAGTCATACTCATTTGTTAAATTCTGTCTTCCCTGTTATAACTCCTCCTTTTCCTTTGATTCTTGTCCTAATCTATAGGGATATTTGAGCTATGCTCATTCTAACTTTTCCTTGTTGAAAAGGGGCATCGACAATATAGGTTATGGGGAAGAAACTATCTGATATTGTTGGAGAAGCTGGCCCCTCTGGGTTCCAGGGCTTATCTTTCCTAGGAACCATCTGGAGGTTATAGTTTTCTGGAAAGTAAACTTAGTGAGTGAAACTTTTGTAGAATCTAAGACAGAACCTTAGATATTCTTTAGGGTTAACAGGAATGATGTTGGTTGGGGGTTGGCAAACTGTGGAAATTAGCAACATCTAGCTGAACTTGCATAATAGTAGCCTCTAGGATAGCTTCTTGACTCTATTTGAACTCTTTTAGCCACTGTTACCTTATTTTGTTACATTTCTTTTCCCCTTTTGGTCAGGAAGGCATTGTTGATCCCACAGTGCCAGGGCCAGGCTCATCCCTGGGAGTCATGTCCCATGTTACAAGGGAGACTTTCATCCCTGGATGTCCTGTCTCACATAGGGGAGAATGTAATGATTTTCCTTACAGAGTTGGGCTTAGAGAGAGAGAGGCCACATCTGAGCAACAACAGAGGTTTTCCGGAAGAAACTCTAAGGTATAATTATAGGTAGGCTTAGCTTCTCAACTACAGAAACATTTCATAAGAGCAAATCTCAATATCAAGGACTTGGCCTATTAACTTGGGAGTCCTTATTTTGAGAGAGTAATAGGGGTTTCCCAAGTGGGAAAGTCTCCCTCATTTTTGAAAGACAGTTTTGCTGGATATAGAATTCTTGGTTGGCTTTTTGTTGTTGTTGTTGTTGCTTTCATCACTTTTTATATATCATCCTACTGCCTCTTGCCTGACTGGTTTCTGTATTAGTTTGTAAGCTACTGGACAGCAATATACAAGAAATGGAATGGATTTTAAAAAGGGAATTTAATATTTTGGAAGTTTACAGTTCTAAGGAAGTGAAAGTGTCCAAATTAAGGTACCAATAAGGAGTTATCTTCACTCAAGAAAGGCCGATGCATCTGGAACACCTCTGTCAGCTGGGTAGGCAAGCCAATCCCTTGCTGGTCCCTTCCTCCAAGGCTCTGTTGCTTTCAACCTCTGTTCCTGTGAGGGAACCTCACTTTGCTTCTTTGGGGCTGGCTTCCCTCTCTTGGCTTCCCTTGACTCTCTCCAGGTTCTGGCTTGCTTAACTTCTCATGACAGAATGTGCTGGGCTCCAAGCATCTATAAAAATCCTTGCCTCTGTTCTCCAAGCAGCAGCATCTGTGTCACTCTGCTCTATCAGCTGTTGTTTCTGAGGTTTCACCAAAATGCTTCCCCTTTTAAAGACTCTAATAAACCAATCAAGACCCACCTGGAATGGGTGGAGTCACATCTCCATCTAATCAAAGGTCACATCCACAATTGGGTGTGTTACATCTCTGCAGAGATAACATAATGAAAAGTTTCAGCCCTACAATACTGAATTAGAATAAAAAGAAATGGCTACCCCACAAGATTGAACCAGGATTAAAGCATGGCTTTTTAGGGGTACATAATACTATCAAACCTGCACAGTTTTCAATGAGAAATTGGGACTTAATCTTATTGAGGCACCCTGTATGTTAAATATTGCTTCTCTCTGGTAGCTTTTAGAATTCTCTTCATATTTGGCATTTGAAATTTTAAATATAATATGTGATGGTATGGATCTATGTGAGTTTATACTGTTTGAAGTTGGTTTAGTGTTTTGAATCCATATATTCAAGTTTTCATTAAATTTCAGGCATTTTCAGCATTATTTCTTTGAATATTCTCTCTGCCCCTTTCTCTTTCTTCTCTTGCTAGAACTTCCACAATATGTACACTGGTACTTTTAATGGTGCCCCATAGGTTCCTCAGGCTCTGTTTACTTTTATTCATTCTCTCTTATTTCTGCTTATCATACTGGATGATGTCAATTGTATTATCTTCAAGTTCACTGGTTCTTTCTTCTGCCAGCTTCCATCTGCTATTGAATCCCTCTAGCGAATTTTTGATTTCTGTTACTATGGTCTTCAGCTCTGTTGGGTTTCTTTTCATAATTTCCATCTCTCTATTGATAGAGAGATCTGTGTTCATCGATGGTGTCCTGATTGACTTTAATTCTTTGTCCATGTTTTCCTTCAGCTCTTTGAGCATATTTAGGTTATTCTGAAAGTCTGTGCCTAGTATGTTCCAGAGTTGATCCTCCTTATAATGTTTTCTAATTCTTTAATATTCTCCTTTGACTGGGCCATTGCTTCCTGTTTCTTTGTATGCTTTTAAACTTTTTTCTAAAACCTGGACATTTAAATATTTTAATGTTAAATTTAGCTTCTGAGGCATCTGTTCCTTATGCTTGTGTCAACTAGTATAATGACCAAATTTTCCTTGAAAGTCAGGAGCTAACAAGAAAAAAGAAAAGGAAAAAAATGAAAACTCCCTACTCTTTCAGATTGACTTGTATAAGAGTGCTTCTTGAGGGCTTATCCAGACAACGAGTCTAGAGAATAGCTCCTTGCCAAAGGATAAGGGCCTTTTGTCTTGGGCATGCACATGTGGCACCAGGATTTCCCCTGTTTACATATATATAAATGTCCCCTCACCTTAAGCAACAGTTTCCTTATGGTCCCAGGTCCTGTACTGTATGTTCTACAGTCAGCAATCCCTTGCCCCAGGAACCTACTGCTCCTCCTTAGCATTCAATAAGAGAGTTGTGTGAGTGGTTTTCTATCCTCAGGTCAAGTTCTGTGATGGCCAGCCTGTGATGAGTACCTTGGCTCAGATCCTAAGCCTGCCACCAAACAGACTGTGCCAGACATACATGCTCCCAAAATGTGCATGAGGGCTACTCTGTCCCTCCAGAACCAGAACTGGGGATCCATACTAGAACTGTGGGGCCAGCATACAGCTGAGTTTATGTGGGCACTAAGGAGGGGCCAGCCATGGCACCAGGAAATCCTACAGCTTTTAAGCAGCCCCTTGTCTTGATTTGATATATACCTGGTTCTGCAAGTTTTTAACTATTTCCTGGAGCTCTGAGAAAGATGTTCCAGTCAGTTCTTGCTGGTTTTTCAAAGGTTCTGTGGGAGGACAGAACCCAGAAGTTTCTCACTCCATCTTGATCAGGGCAGGTCCAAATGCTAGTTAACATGAGCCTTTTTGCTAGGGAAATAGTTCTAATATTAGAACATAGGTCTGTGCATGTGAGCAAGGTCAAGGATACCATGTTGCCATCAGCTTTACAATTTCTCTTTTATTATACAGAAAAGCCAATGAGTGCAATGCAATTCTTACTTTGTGGTGCTGGTATTACAATGGCTCCCTGCAGCCCTTCTCTCAATAATTTAAAAATAATATCTACAGGAAGACATAGCCTTTGAGAAAATGAGACTACTAACCATTCAGAAAGTATTTGAAATATCTAGGTTATCCTCATCTGGCGACTATTTTCTTAGGAAATGAATCTTTCGTTAGTTCTGAAATGATGTAGAATTAAAATAAACGTGCCAAGAACATTGGATTGGATCCCACAGCACATATTCTCTCTACTATTTAATTAGATATTTAGTCATATAGTGCCCTATGGCATTGCTACATACATTTGCCTTTTGTTATTATATTTGCTATTATATACGTTCCATGTGTCAGGAAATCCTTGGTGCTGTAGCCCAAATTATGGCCCCTGAATGGGAGGGAATAGAATGTGACTGATGTGGACCAATGTTGACTATAAGCTCCTTATTAAACAGAAGGGCTTTCTACCAGTTGTTATGTTTCTCCTCTAGGAGATGCTTCTCTCTTAAACATTTTTGTATATTCAGTGTCTAGCATTTACTCGTTCAGTCTTCAAATGCTTGCGTGTCTACCTACTCTGAGCCAGACACCATTCTATTTATTATGAACACAGTGATAAATAAGAAAAATGATAATCATAATAAGAGCAAACACTTAAACAGCCCTTATTATACACCAGGTGTTCTAAGGCATTTTAGATATATTGACACAATCAAACCTTACAACAACCTATGAGGTAGCTATATTTACATCCATTTTACAGATGAGAAAAGTGAGTCTCCAGGACATTACAAAATTTGTCCCAAATCACCAAGCTAATAAGTGATTGAGGCAGGATACAAAGTCAGGCAGTTTGACTCCAGAGACCATGCTCTTAACTACTTGGCTATATTGCTTCTTCAAGGTAGACAAGAGCCCTGCTTCCATGAAACTGACATTCTATCGGGCACAGTTGTTTGTGAATGAATGGATGTAAGAATAGACTCATGAACAAAGGAAGAATGTAGTGGGGATGCTTATTAGGGAACACAGCTGATGATAGAAGCCTTCAATAATAAGGAAATAACAATAACAATCACAATAATAACAAGAGCTAACATATATTTAACCCTTACTATGCCACATATTTTCAGAGTACTATGTCATAGTTTGATATGAATTATATATTGATCCTTACTAGAGCCCCATGAAGTAGATGCCAATAATTAGACCCACTTTGCAGATGGAAACAACTGAGCTTAACTTGCAAAAAACAGGCCACACAGCTTCCAAGTGACAAAGCTGTCAGCTGATTCCCTGTCCTCCTGACTCTAGTGACCACTAAATGATACTGTCCTTGAGAGGTGCTGGGCACCTAGTGCTTATTATCCTAATTTCTTTCTCCCTTTAGGAGAACAGATCTTCTTCCAATTTTACATACAGAAGTAACATAAGTTACCAAGTGTTATAAAAGCCTTAGTAATCATTACACTACTACCTCAATCTCATGGCGGCAGTATATATCATCTTACTACACTGACATTGTCAAAAATAAAATAAACGAAATGGAAAGTAGACATCTCACTGTCCCTTCAAAACCTCCTCATATAGTTGGTAAATCACTAATTTTAGGGCAGTACGACTTATGCTTAAATAATGAAGACTTACAAGTAATGCTCATATACAATGGTTGAAAATGTGTACAGAAGTGGGTGTGTCTCTGAAAAAATGAAAAACCTGATTGCCTGAATAGCTCTGAAAGTGTGCTTATGGTACTCAGAAACACACATATTCAAAAAATGGAAGAGAAAAGGAATATTGTGCCATAACACAGAAGGAATGGCAAGCCAGTAGATAAAGACCCCAAACTCTAGCTACTTATTGGATTAGATTCTAAGTGGCACCAAAGCTCTGTTTCTGACAAGAGCTCATTGCCTCTCTCCCAGGGATACAGAAATCATACAGTTCAGTAAATTATCAGTGAAGGAGACACAGGCAATATTTATTACATTGTACTTTTAAACATTTTTAATATGGGCAGTGAAAGGATCCAGAAAATGTTACTTTCAAGTGGATTTTTGGAAAGTGACTTTGCTATAGGCTTTCAGACTACCAGGGAAATCTGCAGACCAAAAAGCAGAAGTTGAGGGAAAAGGATGAGGTGAGAGGTGAGGAAAGGGAGGATATTAGAGAAATAACAGTAGTAGTTTAAAATAGTGGTAGTTCTGTTGATTTTTATTTGGTGACTGAAGTATTGGAAAATTCACATAAATATTAGTCATGAAACAGGTGGTATAATATTGGCAACAGAATATAGTGATTAAGAGCACATGCCATGCTTCTGAGTCAGACAGACCAGGATCGAAGTCGTGGCTCCAGCACCTCCTACCTGCATGGTCTCGGGAAACTTAATCTCCTAAACCTGTAAAATTTTTTGAAATCTGTAAAAAAGCAGTGATAACAGTCACTGCCTCAAAGTGTTGTTGCTTAAATATGATGACCTGTGTAATGTTAGCTATTATTACTATTGTCGTCGTCCAGCTTTCCTCCAGGGAACAGGATTTCTTCATGAAAATTTACACTGAGCATTTTCCTATAAACATCTGTGAACTGATGGGTTTAATTAGGACACTGCTGATGCTGCGTCTATGTAGTTCTTTTAAAGCTTCAGAATAGTATGGGAGCTGGACCAAAAAGTGCTCTTTTGTGCTGAAGTCTTCAAAACGTTTTTCACAAAACGGGTTTGTTTGGGTTAATTACGGTGTGTGCATTGTCCTGTGAACTCTCAAGATAAAGCGCCTACAGCTGGGAGCTGACTGTATGCAGAGAGAAGGAATATTACACTGATTGGCGAGTTGTACTTATTGTCTTTTTAAAAAATTACTGTTTTTCTTTCCTTTACATCAAGAGTCTCTCTATAATGGTGAATACCAAGCAACTGCCTGCCTTCAGATAAAGCACAGTATGCATTTGAATGAAGCACTTTCTGTGGGGTGCACTTCACAGAGATAGACATATGTGCAACCTGGTCATGTGTTTACAGTAGGAAAGAGGACTGAGGCCAAAGAAAGTCTGGAGGTTAGATGACTCACTCTTCCAAAAAGAAGAGGGAGTGCCGTATTTGAACACAATGCAGACAAAAGAGGGCAAATCAGCTAAAGGAAAAGGTGCCAAGAGACTTGCAAGAAGGGGACATGACAAGTTCTATGGGAATTCAGTGAGTATATGCAAACCCATTTGTGATGGTACAAGGGTGGGAGGTGTGGGCCATGCGAAGGCAGTAAGCAGGAATGGGTGTTGTGTGCATAGTGAGATACTGACCTTTCCTTATTCATTCAGAAATATCAGTGCGGTGGGACAAACTGGGAGGTGAATAGAGTCATAAAAGTTACCTAAGTACAAAGAGATGTGGTCCCTAGAAACACCGTAAAAAAATTATAAACTCTAAAGTAAATTTTTAAAAAGGAGACAAATTCACCATTAGATTGTAAGTTAAATTGTAAAGAGACCAAATCCAATATAGTAATCTATGTATATGTAATCTAAGTATATCTATGTATATGTAAATATACATAGATCAAAATCTAAAATCTCTGCAATACATTGAAATAGTTATATTTCAAAGCCTAATAACATTAATTGCAAAAATAATAACTACTAATAAATAGAAAAAATACGAATAATGGTTTTTTGGGGTAATCATTATTGTCTTATTTTTAATATTTTTAGCAAGGAGGATGTATTTAGTTTGGATTAGAACCTAATTGACTATTTTTTAAATAAGCAGGGACAAAATGTTTAAGTAAAGCAGAACAAAAACTATAAATGCAGTGGCCTCATTACGAGACACTTACAGCAGGGAGTAAGTGATTAATGGGAAACTTAGAATAGGAGAGAAAGAAGTCGATTTCTCTTGCCCAGTGGACAGACTTAAGTTTATTAGAAAGAACAGCCGTATTGTAAACATAGGTATTTCTAGAAATAAAGGCAACTTGGTACAATGAAAATAATTTTGAATGTAGAACCAGACTTGGCTTCAATTCCTAGTGTCATGAATGTGGGTCAGTAACAACTTACTGAGTGTTAATTTTATCTGTAAAATGAGGATAGTAATATTGATTTGTTTATTTGTGTTGATGAGAAAGGAAAGATACATTTATCTGAAAATTTTCTGCATAATCTTAAGCGCTATACAAATAGAAATCACAACAACCATAATCAGACATTGTCCTTTTGCTGATTCTGATGCTGGAAATAATCTCTTCTTATTCAGGGCTCTCTTTCTGGAAATTATCACCCCCTACCTTGTATAACATCTACTCCTACAGTGCTCTGCCTCACCTCAAAGGCTGACCTTTTCAAGGGCAATGATAAGATGTTATTATTCTTTACACTGCTCCAGCCTGATGTATTATAAATGGTAGGCACTTAATAGATGTTAATGTTATAAGCTAGGTAAGTTTTTTCAGAAAACATAATGACCTTGGTGTACCCAAGGAAAAGCAACACAAATTCTTCATTTTATAGGAAGATGAGGCATTTGTGTTGAGTTTCTATTTTCCATTTGTGTTGAATCAAATAGGAAAGAATAAAGAATGAATGTCATTCAACCAACACATTTACTGGACATTCACTATGTTCCAGTCATGGGATATAAGATTAAAAGCTGGTACAGAGTGTGAGCACCAGGTCATATTATCTTATAAAACGCATGGTCAAAACTCCAACAGTGTGAATTCCTTCCTCTTTCATTAATCATTGCTATGTTAACCTTTTATCTATCTATAGATCGATCAACTACCTATATAAAGAGATTGATTTTGATTGACTCCCAAACTTCCTTTATAGCAGTGGTCATCAAAATGAACAGTATGATATGAACCCCAGGGTAAACCACCAGGGCACAGGAAGAAAACCTTAGAATTTCTATTAATATTTATTATATTAATCTTCATTTTCTATTTTTTATGTATGTTTTAAACCATATATGATATTAGTAATAAGTATGAAATTTAAAGTAAAGAAATCTATATATACATATATATGAAAACTTTTTGTTTTTTACTGATGGGATGTGCTCATAAAAGATGAAAAGAACTATCATTATAGTGTGTGATACATATAGAGCAAGTTCTATAAACAGGGTTATCAAAGTTAGTATAAGAAAAGTTAATTTTAAAAAAGAGTAAGCTGGAAGATTTTAACCCTTTAGTAAAATATAACATGTCACAGGATATGGTATTAGTTTACTACAAGGGAGTTCAAGAAATTCCAGATTTTCCGGGTGTTTTAGAAGCAATTCTGACTTCAGGAAACAGAGTTTAAAAAGTCAATTATTTCTACATGCTTTTTGTCCTTTGCAGGAAATTGCTAAGTGACACTGAAGCAGTGGCAGTGACAGGGCTGGATAGAACATTAGGTCAAGGTAGGACTAAGGTTCTTACCTGGGTGTATAACTGAGAAATCAGAATTTAGGGATGACTTTGATTACTGAAGTATTATACAGACATTCATTTTTGCTTTCTGTTATATTGGAGTAGACAAAAGGAAATACCTGAAATTTCTAAATTGTAATCCAGCTTTTTAATGATAATGATTATATAGCACATATTGTCTTAATCTCTGATAATGATTATATATCTTCTGCCCCTGTAATTGTAAAAACCTTATGACTAACCCTCATTTGTACCCAATTATCCAGTTTTTCAACTTTAGAGTCTTGTAATTGCTACAAAACAGCCCCTAATGATTATTAATGAAGGGTCTTGAGTCAGCCCAGAAGTAACCCACCCCAAGCCTGAAGTAATCTTGATAACCAAGTAATAGTAATTTGGATCTAACCAAAATGGGCCTGCCTGACATGTGCAGTAGCTCAGACTTTAACCTACAAGTCACCAATACCTCTTTCTACCATTTTCTTACACATGTTCTGTGACTAAGCATGGAATCAATCTGCACATGTGCAGTAATCAGATGATCTCTAGTTGCATCATCTGGGTCCACTGTGCTCATTAGCCTAAATCCTGCCCTATTTTCTCTAATAAAGCTATCAGAACTACTACAGTTTGGGGAGACAGATTATGAGCTGTTAGGCCATCTGCTCTCCTACTATGTGCCTAGTAATAAACTCTTTCTCTCTTTGAAATCCTGGCGTGACAGGAATTGGTTATTGAGCATGTTGGGCAAAAGAATCCATGGCCTTTGTCTGGTAACAGGTGCACATTAGAAACACTTGAAAAGCTTTAAAAATATTAAAAACGAAGCATGACTCTTACCTTAGAAATTCTTATTAATTATTCAGAGTTGAGAACTGTGAATCCATATTTTTCAAAAGCTTCCCATGAGATTCAAATGTATAACTGGGTTTGAGTGAACTGGTCAAAGGAGGTTGGCATTGGGATTTTGAATTCAGGGTCTCACTCTAATCTCATAATTTCACAATTTACTAGTTATATAATATTTGGAGTCCCTTTATCACCTCTGGGTTTCAATTTTCTCTTCTGATAAATAAGAATAACAGTAATGGCTGTTCTAACCACCTTTCAAGTACTGGGGTGGGGACTAAGTGAGGTACTGTTGGTGAAAGATCTTTTTTAGGTGGAAGCAGCCTGTTTATGGTAGGACAGAGCCATTCCTGGAGAGAGTTATAGCTCTTAGTTCTTATCCAAGGATGGTACAATCAATGAATACACTTTAAAATTCTTTTGCTCTCCAGCTAGTTTCTACATATTTGCGTTTTCTTCAAGATGATTATCTCACGATATTTGGGAAAAATTAGATATTTTCTAAATCTACTAATACAATAATTATTACTTAGGTCCTTGCAAATAATGGCCAGACAATTGCATTGTTTTCACTCACATCTCTTAAATTTGTTTGGTATGCTCAACATAGGATATTAATACTGGAAAAAAAATAAGAGCTGCTCACACATAGTATATCGCAGAGTATATCTCACTGAATACTAGTTCTAGGGTTTTGTTTGTTTGTTTACTTCCAAGGGTTTTATAAGTAATGTTTTGAGAAAAGGGTTCCACAATAAAATAGTTTAAAAACTATACTACTTATCAAAGTTACATTGGTTTCTTGACTGCAGGACCTGGCAGACTCTTTATTATGTTAAAATTCATTGAGAATCTGCAAAAGGGGTGAGACTCAGGTTGCAGAATTTTCCAAACATATTTGACCACAGAATCCTTTTCATGTGACACATAGAAAGAGATTAATGTTTTAAAACACACCTTGGGAAACATTTCTCAAATGCAATGCTACCAAAATACAGACAAAAAAATAGGATACTGAAAATATACATGATTTGCCCAATGTCAATTATGTGGAGTTAGAATGCACTGGGTCTAGAATTCAGCTCTGCTATCTTTGAGTCTTGTCATTTTACATCAATGCCTCTGCTACATTTCCCCTCATCTACTACTTACTTCTAAGGAAAGAAAACATAAGAACTCATTCTTTGTAAAAGGCATAAAAGTTCTCTCACTGACAATTATTTCCTCAAATGTAAGCAAAATTTGGGGATAAAAGAGATTCAGATTTTAAGTCTTAAATCACAATGTGACAGGAGTTTCGACAACTAAAGATTATGATGCCCCTTTAGAGAAAACAATCAGATGCTGGATCCAAAGTTTCTGGTATTATATAGAATAATATAGAATAGATCATTTTTTGAAATATATTTGGCCCTGTGTATCACCTTGGTAGAGCTTAATATAAACCATGTGTGAAAATATATGAAAGAATTTGAAAATTGTCAATGTTCATGACCTCGGACGCTGCCCCATGGAGTTTAAGGCCAAGAGGTAATCTATTCAGTCCGATTACAGCACTGAGCAATTGGTAGATTGGTACAGACTACAAAATTCACTGCCATTCCACAAAATGAAAAGCAAATCAACAGCAAAAACAACCAAACGAAACAAAAAAATTTGAGGGAAAAGCAGTAAGTGCCAAGTAGCAAAGAAAATTCAGAAAATTATTATTTTGATAAAGAGACCATATACCATGTGTCTGGGTGACATATGAAACATGAGAGTGGTCTGAAAATATAGACATCATAAGTGTTATTGCAAATATTTGAGGCAGGATAATCAAAGGTCATCAAAGGTCAGAATCTACAATTTGCCTAGGGTTCTTTTTTAAGAGGGATATAAGACTCTAAGGAATCTAAGAAAGTTTTGCTATGAAAATAATTTATTTACAGAAGGATCAATTAATGTATAATAACATTTATTAAAGAAATGAGAGAAGAATGTGTAAGCCATCTTAAAAGGAAAACAAGATGAGACGTGAAGAGGCAAGAGACAACTCTTCAGACATATGTGGAATAGGAATTAGTCCTTCCCTTTCTGATTCTAAGGGACAGGACTGTGAATAAAAGTGAAATTTATAGGGAAATATACTGTGTTTTGACATACTCTTAAGGAAAATTTTTCTAATAATGGTAAGAAAGATAGCCTTGGGGAGCTATAAAGTTCTCCACTTCTAGAGGGTTCTAGCAAAACTAAAAGACCACTATCCATGGCTGCTTTCCACGGGATTTAATGTATCAAATGAGAATTGGAATATGAAGCGCTTATAGAAAAAAGTACTCAGTATAAACGTACAAAGTTCTACCCCACATTATAGTTATTTAACTTGAGAAAGTGTGAGGGTTATTACCTAGACTTAAAAAAAAAAAAAAGACTGTGCTCTCACCATAGTATCACAATGCTGTAGGGCAAATGCTGGGAGACTTCCTAAATTGTGGTGATCTAGCCATAAAAGTCTAAGGAAATTAATGGAGTTTCATTTTAGACCTGTGTACAGAACTATGAGCGAATAATGCATGTGGGAAAATTTCCTAAGTGAGAAAAGAAAGTGGTACAGATTGCTTGCGAAAGAAAATAGCAAATTTAGAGAAAAATATGCAGAATGTGGTACAGCTGGCAAATCATAGACTAAATCCTTCCTACTTCCTTTGGGAAGGAGAGCATAAAAGGAGGATGATAAAGAAGAGGATGTGAACGTAGGGTAGTAAAGGGAAGAGGAGGTGGTAAGGAGTGACAGAAGGAGAACATTAATAAATATTTTTGGGTTGAAGAAAGATAATTGGTCTTTTTGGATGGCTTTCTTTATTCTCTCTCTCACGGTCACTTTTCTTTTAGGATAGTAGAAAATGAATCATTTTCCTTCCTTTCCCAATTCAGCTTGACAGTTGCTTTGGAAGTTCTAATTATGTTTTTCTTACATAAGAAAGGAGAGACCTATAACTGTTGAAGTTTCAATTCTTAACTATGTTTTAAAATTCAAAACAATTAAGGATTGTGTCATTGCTGTTTTTGAAACATTTATATCTGTGATGAATACTCAGAAAACAGTAATGGGAAATAGCATGGTGCCTGGAAAACCCTTTGATAGAACTATTTAGATGCCAAAATACTGTTATTTCTCTTAAGAACATGAAAATAAACCCAGAAATTTTAAACAGAATTTCAAGAAATCAGCACACAATATTTGATATAACATTACAATAGCAGCAGTTGAAGAAATACCAAGAGTTATCTATAACCAAACTGTTAAAGAACAATCAGCCAAAAGGTCAAGTCAGTCACTAAGACAGTCATTTCATAAGAATAAGGCTGTTCTCTTAATGTTTTCAATTTAACACTAAGTACAAGACGGTACAAGTACAAGTACAAGTAAAATCACACAGCTGATTTTATTTCCAGCTCAACATTCAAGCAGTAAGTTTTATATTCTAGAGAGAAGTTGCTCAGACCTTAAATTCCAGTATTTTTTTTTCTAATTCAGAAGACATAATGAAATAAGAACCAGTATTTATATCAAAGGCAAACAAATAAGCAAACCAAAAATAGTTTCAGTATGTCTCCAGAATGAAAACGTAGTGAGTTAAGGTGTAAAGAGACCCATAACTCCTAGTTGCAACTTAGACTGAAGGCATTAATGCTACATTTTTTGCCTATCCAGTTTGACGAGACATCTTCTGACAGTTCATTCCTGACAAGTGGCACCGCCTCAGGTATGGTAAGTGCGCAGTATATACTTATTAAGAAAAGGAATTAATGAATGACTGAGTGCTGAATAAAGGACAGAGGAAAGAACTGACACGACAAATTCAAGGAGATAAATGCAAGCACCAGGCCAGACAGGGAGTATCGCTTGGTGGTTAAGAAGCTGACTCCCTCAGTTTGAAATCCAGCTCTATTATTAACAATGTAACTATAGGCAAAGTACTACATTTCTCTGTATCTTAGTTTCTTTTTTGCTTACATACAATGGGCTGTTGTGAGAAATATATGAGTTAACCGATTACAAAAAAGCACCATCAAGAGTGTTATGTCTTATCCAGATAATTCAATACAAAGGGAACTGACAACTATGAACTAAACAGATTGCTGTCAATAAACACAAGCCCTCTAGGGCTCAGAGAGGTAGGCACAATGAATACAAAACTTCTGGGTAAGGCTTATCCTCCCCAAAAGCTTCTCACAAAACTGTTGGAGATAATGGCTTCTCATAGACATAGGTTAGAAGCCCTGTCTGACAAGAGCAGACAGATGATGAGATACATTTATCTTAGTTAAGAGTTTATTAATTTTCAATATTTGATTGTTTTCCTATAGATTTGGTATTTAACAGTAAATGAACATTAAGCAACTCTATTAATGCAATTCCAAATGCTTTATTGTTCATAACTGCCTTAATTTTGCTTCAGTTATCATATAACTCCATGACTCAGAAAGGGTGGCTATATGTCAGAGTCCATCACTACCCAGAACATCCTAAATAAAATAGCTACAATTCTGCCAAAGAGGAGATGAAGGGATCCACTTATACACTGCATAGAACTCAGATTATAAATTCTTGGAAATCAGGACTGTGTGTACACTGGTTGAACATTATGTGAAGAGACACATAAATGCAAATAATAAACCTGATAGTGTTGTTCCCTTTATTATGCAAAGTCTACCTCTCTAGCAGTCTGGTAATAGTAGTTGCTTTGGCCAACAGGAGATGGATGACATTGCAAGAATAACAAGCCATTTCTATGCCACATGTGTCTGTAAAAACCACTGAAAATTTAGATCCCTGTTATTAAAATATCAAAAAAAGATGCAATTGTACATGCACCTTCTTTTCAACAGTTTTATTCATACACCATACAATCCATCCAAAGTGTAAATCAGAGGCTCTCTGTATAATCACAGAGTTATACATTCAGCACCACAATCAGAGAGCATTCTTATTGCTCCAGGGGAAAAAAAATCCCATACCCCTCATGCCCTCCTTTGACTGACGCTTAGCTTTGGTATAATACCTTTGATACACCTGATGAAAGAATATTACAATGTTACTTTTAACTACAGCCCTTAGTTTGCCTTAATTGTATTTTTTCCCATATACCACCCTATGATTAATACTTTAAATAGTGCTAAACTTTTATTCAGGTAAGAACTTTCTTAAATTTGAACAATTATCCACACACATAACAGATTTTTGCTATTTAATACAGTCCCTTGTTTCATCTTTCCTTCTAGTGACATACATGATCCTTGACTTTCCCTTTCAACCACACTCACACTCAACACTGTTAATTACACTTACAGTACTATGTTACCACAACCTCTATCCAATTCTAATCGCTTACAATCAATCTTGCTAAAAATTCTTTACACCTTAAGCATACTCTGCCTATTCTCTACCCTCTTTCTATGTTGTGGTAACCTATACTCTAGATTTTAATTCCCAGAGTTTGCTCATTATAATTATTTCAATGAAGCTCTCATACCTCAAAAATCTGTTCTCCTGTCTCTTTTTCTACTTTATAAATACACATGTAGTTTTGCTTGAGTCATACTCACCATTAGTAGTCTGTCTCCTACTTGCAACCTTCCATCTTTTTGTGCAGCTCCTCCATCTATAATTTTAGTTACATAAATGCTGTTGTCTCCAGGGATGTGTTGGTTTCCCACACCTCCTGCAATGCTGAAGCCTAACCCTGTGGAAAAGGAACAAAAATGAAAAGCCTTGTTTTTGTTTTGTTTTAACAGCTTTGTTTTAAGAGCAATGCAATTAGCCATATTTCAATTCTCTTTACTTTTAAAACTAATCCTCAATTTGTTGCAATGATAATAAAAAAGTAAAGGTTCGATTTCAATTGATTTTTTTTTTAATATGTCAAGGAAATGCAAATGAAACAAAGATATTGAAGTCCATCCCATTGAAACAGGATAAAATAGGACAACTGTAAGTCTCTGGTTTCTTATTAAGTTCTGAAAGAGTTAACAGACAACTGCAAGTCCCTTGCTTATTACCTATCTCCAAAGGA
The DNA here is from genome assembly GCF_023851605.1 of Tamandua tetradactyla. NCBI lineage: Eukaryota > Metazoa > Chordata > Mammalia > Pilosa > Myrmecophagidae > Tamandua > Tamandua tetradactyla. The sequence goes on along the minus strand of NC_135334.1, from coordinate 60,532,718 downwards.
ATGGATACAGAGTTACAAACTTCCAGGGACAAAGATTTCCCTAAAGCCCCAAAACCTCCCCAAACCACTGAAACCTCCCCAAATCATAAAAACTTTTAAAACTCTGGGCCCAAAGTAAACTCTTAGTTAATAACAGGAAGCATAGGGTGATAAAGATTGTTAAGCATTTGCCCAAAGACACATTTTAGGTATGTAACAACAAATCACAAATTCTGCTAGCCATCTTCTCCTAGAACAAAGAAGACACCTAGTATTCAAAAGTTACTATGGAAACATGCTGCCAATAAAACTTCCTATAAAACAAGCTAGCCCAATCCATTCGGTGCATATCCCTTCCTTGGGTACTTCCACCTTAACCTCTTTAATGAGTACTCTCCTTCTCTTTAATAAACTCTACTACTTATTCCTACTGGCCCTCTCCATTCTAAATTCTTTTAGTTTCAAGACTATCGAACCTGGATCGGGGCTCAGCCGACACCATTGTCAGCCAGGCACTGGTTACACCATGGGGACTATTCATTTTGTTCTATTGCACATTCACAAGCAGCTTAGGTAGCAGGAAAAATCGCCAGTACAGGGATCAGGAAAAGGGGTCTGGATGGGCCCTAGGTGAGCTCATGCTGAACTTACAGGCTCATCTTCATTGTTGACGTTACTCTAGCCCAGAATAGAGAAGTCTCACCCATCATTTGGGTAGGGACTCTTGACATTTGAGGAAGAAAAGTAGAGCTCTTAGAAAAATCTCACAAATTCTGACACAAGTGCTATGAGGAAGATATACTGGATATTTATGAAATACTTTCAAAGAGAAGAAAAGAAAAGAAACTAGATGTCTGCCCTTCATGTTTTCTTCTCTAGCTGGTATTTATTTCCACATTTCCTAGTACTTACTGTAATTAACTGAGAGTGAGGCTAGTCACACACACACAAATGAACTATCCTCTCTCTACACAGGCTAAAGAAATGGATAATATCCTTAGACTTTATCACTTTTATAAAAATGTCTTAATAGTAAATGGCAGTTTTCTATTTTGAGTTGAATTTTATTTTATTTTATTTATATTAAACTATGGAATATAACAAGAATACAGTTATTTTAAAAAAATGAAAATATATTCTGATTTTGATCAGAAATGTCTAAATGAATGACTGATAAAATATTTAAAGGCACGAGAATTCTTTTGAGAATATAACTGTATACACATTCAGCTCAAAACTTGTAGCATACATTTTAACTGCATTTTAAAATCATAATGGTAATTAACAGCAAATTATTTAAAAATATATATATTAATCAAAGATCTTTATAACTAAAGACAAATTTCTGTATCTTCCTTGGCTTAAGAAAGTTGTGCATGTATTTTGTTAAATCACACATCTAGTCAAATGATAAAACAATCATAAAAATCTTTGGCATTTTATGCAACAATAATGAAAAACACTTTAAAAATACATAGTTCATTTCACAATATTTTTTTAAAAGAAATATTGGTTAGGGCTATGTGCTCTGAATATAGTGTAAATGATTAGTTAATGGAAAAATGTTAACATAGTAAACTATAAAGTAATACCTCTGGAATTATATTTGAAAAGCAATGTTTTTTTGTTAAATTAATTATAATAAAGTTGTTAAAAATAAATGGATAATGGATTTAAATTATTGGGAAATTCAAATAAGTATTATCACCATAAGTACATGGAGCCTTGAGTAGGGCATGCGATTTTGTAGGTTTGTCCAGAGTGATGCCCCAATAAATTCCAGAGTGATTTGAACAGTGAATAAAAAAGTACTTGCAAAGTCCCCTTCAGGGAATGGTGAGAAAGGGGGAAAATTCAACCTCCCCAAGTGGAGAATTCTCGATATTCTCACAAGCAGTGGGGACAACCAAAGCAATAGGCTGAGCCTCCAATCTTGGGGTTTGTTCATATGAAACTTAACCCTGCAAAGGATAGACTAAGCCTACTTAAAAGTAGGCTTAAGAGTCACCCCCAGAGAACCTCTTTTATTGCTCACATGTGGCCTCTTTCTCTCAGCCAACACAACAAGCAAACTCACTGCCCTCCCCATCTCTATGTGGGACATGACTCCCAGGGGTGCGGCCCTTCCTGGCAATGTGGGATAGAAATCCTAGAATGAGCTGGGACTCAGCATCAAGGGATTGAGAAAACCTTCTTGACTCAAAGGGCAAAGAGTGAAATGAGACAAAATAAAGTGTCAATGGCTGAGAGATTTCAAACAGGGTTGAGAGGGTATCCTGTAGGTTATTCTAACACATTATATAGATATCACCTTTTTAGTTAATGTGTAATGGAGAGGCCGGAGGGAACTGCCTGGAAATGTAGAGCTGTGTTCCAGTAGCCACGTTTCTTAAAGATGATTGTATAATGATAGAGCTTTCGTAATGTGACTGTGTGATTGTGAAAACCTTGTGTCTGATGCTCCTTTTATCAATGGTATGGACAGATGAGTAAAACATATGGATTAAAAATAAATAAATAAGAGGGGGAACAAATGTTAAAATAAATTTAATAGATTGAAATGCTAATGATCAATGAAAGGGAGGGGTAAGGGGTAAGAGGTATGGCATGTATGAATTTTTCTGTTTTCTTTTTATTTCTTTTTCTGAATTGAGCAAATGTTCTAAGAAATGATCATGATGATGAATAAACAGCTATAGGATGATATTGTGAGCTCTTGATTATATATCAAGAACGGAATGATCATATGGTAAGAATGTGTTTGTATGTTGTTATGCTTAATAAATAAAAAAAGTTTCTATAAAGTTTTAACTGTGATCACTAAATTTATCATATTTATGTCTATTGAAAATAACCTATACTAAGTTATACAAAAAATTTTATTTAAAAATCTTTAATCTTGACTTACTTTATATGTTTCTAAATATTCTTGTATCTACTATTACATTTTAGGTGCATTTTTTTTATAGCTTCTCTCTCTTTAGTCTAAAGCATTTAATAACACCTTCTGATTAGTAAGTTATATTTCTTAATATTTTATGTTTGATAGCCACTGATTTTAAGAGTAGGAAATATTTTAAGCTAATTATTGTCAAATATATAGAATATACTGTAAATGTCCTCAAATGGTCTGTTTATGATAAAATTACAAAAAAACATAGCAATTAAACATAACATAGTGTTGAATTGTTAAAAAAAAAAGTGTGATCTAATTTCTTACTGAAGTAATTACTCTTTTTGGTTTTGCCACCCCACAGAACCATGAATATATTTGTTTGCTTCAGATTTAAAGAATTTGCTTATCAAAAAAAAGATGACCAAAATACCCCCAAATTGGCTCTCCCTATGAAATTTAAAATATATATCAGCTCTCATCTTTCAAAATTGTTACTTTATTATGAACATGAATACAGGGATTTTTAAGAATGTCTATACAAAAACTTTATGGCCACATGCTAGAATCAATCTACTGCATGTATAGGAGTACAGAAGTCATTCTAAACTATGGAAAGAAAGGCTAAAAACAAATACATGAACTCTGATTTACATCTACTATGCCAGCAGTAAATGACACAGACCGTCTGAGTTACAGAGGAGCCAAGGAAACAAATTACTTCCATAAACAAGGTTACGTTCAATGAAGAGAATAACTATGCAGTTGACATTTGAAGTTGAAGATTGCACCAAGTCAATGAAATCACTATGGATACTGTAGACATAAATATATAAGCTAAAAAGGGAATAACATTTTTAGTTCAGGTTTATGTACTTCTTTTTAACTAGTGACTCTGCTTAAGGGAAAGCAAGGTATTTTCAGTAAAACTTTCTCTCTAAGATAGAGGATACCTCTGAAGTTACAGAACTCAAAATCTCCCCTGATTTGTTTCCTTGATGGGACATGGATACTTTTATAGACAATCAACATTTAATCAATACCTAACCATATTCCAGGTATAAAATCCAAAATGGTAAGTAAATGTGTATCTTATGTGTATATCCAGAATACAAGTTCATTGCAGGTGGAAGAGTCCAACCGGGTTGTAAGAGTGAATCTGTCCTGATTCATTCATTTAACAAGCATCTCCTGAGTACATACTATACATTGTATAAGCAGATGCTATTGATTGTGGCCAGTGTTAATATAAACCAAGGAAGGCATTGACCAGAAACACTGTGGAGACACTGATCCATGAATGAGTTCATGTGAGTGAGAGTAGTTAAGCCTGACTGAAGCAAGGTTCTGAACCCAGATAATGCAAGTGATACATGGAGAAGCAGTCTGTGAAGATGAATGTGGGCTAGGACCACTGAACAATAAGACCAAATCCAGATTATCAGTCTAGGCATTCCCCGCAAACTCTCTGTTAAAACAGGGAAGACAGTCTCAATTATTACAGGACACAGTTAAGGGCCCGCATGGACTGCACCATGCCAGTCAGGTTACTGCTCTCCCATTCTCCTCATTTGTCATCTTCTCCTCCTTCCTTCCACTCTTGCCATGTTTGCTGCCTTGATAATTCTAGAATATGACAGATATGCTCGTTCCTTAGACACTTTTCTTTAGCTATTCCAACTGCCTGGAATATCCTTCCTTCATTTCTCTGTTCAAACGCAATTTCTCCAGAAGCCTAAATGATTTAATACTATCCCCTGACCTTATTATAAGGGTCATGCCCCTAATCTGCTCTATTTTTCATTTCCCTTGAGCATTTATTCCCTTCTAAAATAATACACATCACCTATGCATTTTGTTCGTTTTTGTATTATCTATCTCTTTGGTGAAAATAAGCTCCATGGTGACAGGGATTTTTGTCTACTTTACACCATGCAATCAGAAGAAGGCCAAGGACATAGTTACCTTATATACATGTATTAATGAATGAATGAACAAATGAATACACAGGTAGGAGGAAAGATGCATTTCTCTGCCAAAAACTTCCCAAGAAGATGAAGCCTGTATCTTTGAATGAGAGAGAAGCAGCTGAAAAAGTAAGTGATGCTAGCTGGTTAGAATTAATTGCTATATTAGATGAACTTTGATTAGTTCTACATCCTCAGGCTCAGTTTATACCAATCACTTGGCAGGAACCAGAACAATCGTAGAATCAGAACCTCATCCTGATTCTTTCATCTACTAGCTATGTAAATTTCAGCTTCCATTTCTTCATTTGTAATAAGAGTATATCTGCATCTATGTTCTATAGGGATTGGAGCATAACAGATGTTTATATATATATATTTATATAAAACATCTATTGTTTTATATAGGTAATTGTACAATTTTTAACAGAAGTAAGCTTTATTACAGTTGATAAAAGATCATTAGAATAGTACTATTCACTATCACCCAATTTCCATTAGGAGTATTTTTCCCATATAACCCCCATTGCTAACACCTTGTATTAGTGTCGTATATTTGTTGCAATTCATGAAAGAATACTGTTACATTTGTACGATTAAGTATAGCCCATCTTCTACAATAGGGTTCACTGTGTTATATGGTCCTATGTTTTATCATTTAATTTATTCTAGTAACATATGTGACCAAAGTTTCCCCTTTTAAACGCATTTACTTATATAATTCAATGCTGTTGATTAAGCTCACAATAATGTGCTACTGTCACCACCATCCATTTTCAAACCTTTACAATAAACCTAAATAGAAACTCTGTACAAATTAAGCATCAACTCTTCATTCTCTAACAACAATCTATCCCCTGGTAACCTAAATTTTAGATTCTAACTGTATGAATTTGCTTATTATAATTAGCTCATATCAGTGAAATCATACAATATTTGTCCTTCTGTGTCAAATAGTTTACTCAACATAATGTCCTCAAGTTTCATCCATGTTGTTGCATGCATCAAGACTTCATTACTTTTTACAGTGAATAATATTCCATTGTAAGTATATGCAACATTTTGTTTATCCATTCATCAGATGATGGACGCTTGGGCTGCTTCCATTTTATATATATATATATTTTTATATATTTTTATTTTTTAACATTTTATTGTATAGTACAACATATATATATATGTTATATATATACATATAAAGGAAATACATTTTAAAAAAAACAATAGCTTTTAAAGCACTCTTCAACAAGTGGTTACAGGAAAGATCCCAGAGTTTGTCATGGGCTACCATACGGTCCTCTCTTATTTTTGCTTCTACCTGTTCTAGAATATAGGAGGTTAGAGGGCTTAAATATTTTTCTATCATCACAATAGACTTTTTTTCCTTCCTTTTTGTGAAAAATAACACATATACAAAAAAGCTATAAATTTCAAAGCACAGCACCACAATTAGTTGTAGAACATATTTCAGAGTTTGACATGGGTTACAATTTCACAATTTTAGGTTTATACTTCTAGCTGCTCTAAAATACTGGGGAATAAAAGAGATGTTGATTTAATGATTCAGCATTCATATTAATTTGTTAAATCCTATCTTCACTATATAAGTCCACCATCACCTTTGATCTTTCCATGTCTCTCTTTGGGGGTGTTTGGCCATTCTGAATTTTTCATATTGGAAGGGTCAGTCACTAATATGGGGTAGGGAGATGGAACTATCTGATGTTCTGGAGAGGCTGGGCTCAGTTTCAGGGCTTAACTGGACTAGGGACAGATCCGAAGGTTGTAGGTTCCTGGAAAATTACTCAAGTGCATGGAACCCTTGTGGAATCTTATATATTGCCCTGGGTGTTCTTCAGGATTGGCTCCTGGTTGGGGGTTGGCAGGTTATGATAGGTAGCAAGGTCTACCTCAAGCTTGCTTAAAAGCAACCTCCAGAGTAGCCTCTGGACTCTATTTGAATTCTCTCTGCCACTGACACTTGATTAATTACAATTCTTTTCCCCCATTTGGTCAGGATGGAATTGTTGATCCCATGGTACCACGTCTGGATTCATCCCTGGGAGCCATCTCTCACATTGCCAAGGAGAGTTTCACCCCCGGATTTCGTGTCCCACGTAGTGGGGAGGGCAATGATTCCACTAGCAGAGTAGGGCTTAGAGAAACGGAGGCCACATCTGAGCAACAACAGAGGTCCTCCAGAAGTAACTCTTAGGCATGCCTATAGGTAGCCTAAGCTTCTCCGCTACCTACATAAGATTCACAAGACTAAGCCTCATGATTGAGAGTATGACCTATTGATTTGGGTGTCCCTAAAGTTTGACAGAGTATTAGGGGATTCCCTGATGGTAAGGTTTAATAGTTCCATATTCTTTCTCCCCTCCTTCAGGGGACTTTGCCAATACTTTTTGGTTATCTGCTCAATATACTCAAGGATGTTTCCATGCATTACAATAATCTATACCGGATTAAAGGACCCCTTTCTTATCCTGTGTTCCCTGTATTTTAGTTGTTCCAATGAGCTATACAGATAGGTTGAATTAGATTACGCACTATAGAAAATTTCAGTTCCAGATCAAATAAACCATTCTTCTATCGGTCTCAAAGAGTATGTGTGGTTCTAAAATATAGATACCATCTTCCTTAACCCTATGCTCTGAACTACTTTAATCCCAGTCAATTAGGCTTCGTTCTTATCTCTAAATATCAGGTTATGTATATAAAGCAGCCTTTCAAAAACCAGAAATAATAATCACCACTTCACACTTAATGTGTCTGCTCTAAAAGCTTACAATCTACACCCATGTTTTCTCATAACCATTTTCAAAAGGTGACCATACCATTGTTGTTTTTTTTTTGTTTCTGGCTTATTTTGTCTCACCAAATGTCCCACATGTTCATTCACATCGTTGCATGCCTCATGACTTTGTTCCTTTTTATAGCAGCACAACCTTGATTCATAAGTATACACCCATCGTTTGCCAATCTACTTTTCTGCCAGTGCATCCTTCAAGCCACCTGCATTCATCTGGCATCATGTAGAAGGCCCAAAGTCCACAGTCCATCAACATTCTCAATTTTAGATACTTTCATTGTTCCCAAGAGAATGAAAACCAATAACACACCCTTGCCAAACAAGAAATCTAAACCTCCTCTTAACTCTTGTCCATCACCCCATAATTTACCTCAGCTGTTTCTGTGGTACTGCTGATGGTTTCCTTTTGAACATAGCTCACAGCATGCAGTAGCAGTTTTCACCCTGTACCCTGAACTTAAACACTCTTTATACAAGAATCATATCTTTGAAGTAATTCTTATGAGAACTAATTCATATTTGTAGTGGGAATCAGTGGGACACATAGGTCCCTTTAAATCTTGTTCATCTTCAACATGGTAATATTACTTCTAGACCCATTAGAGAAACACCCTCACTTCTATCTATTCCTTCACATTGGAGTTCAACATCATTAGCTAACAGTTCACCCATCTCTAGCTTCTATGCTTCTCTAAGTCCCCTATATTCTGTATTATAAGCCTCTGACTATACCTTTATACTGGTCATAAAAGTGGAATCATACAGTGTCTATACTTTTGTGTCTGGTTAATTTCACTCAGTATCATGTCCTCAAGGCTCATCTGTCTTGTCATGTGCTTCAGGACATCATTTTGCTTACTGCTGCATAATATTCCATCGTATGTAGATACCACATTTTGTTGATCCACTCCTCTGTTGATGAGCATTTGGTTTGTTCCCAGCTTTTGGTGATTGTGAATAATGCTGCTATGAACATCGGTGTGCAAATGTTTGTTTGTGTCATTGCTTTCAGCTTGTCTAGGTATATATCAAGTAGTGCTATTGCTGGGTCATAAGGCAACTTGATATGTAGTTTCCTAAGGAACTCCCAAACAGTCTTCCATAGTGGCTGCACCATTCTTCATTCCCACTAGCAGTGCATAAGTGTCCCAGTTTCTCCATATCCTCTCCAACATTTATAGTTTCCTGTTTGTTTAACAGCAGCCATTCTTATAGGTGTGAGGTGGTATCTCCTTGTAGTCTTGATCTGCATTTCTCTGATAGTCAATGAAAATGAGCATCTCTTCATGTGCTTTTAAGCCATCTGTATTTGCTCTTCAGAAAAATGTCTATTCATATCTTTAGTCTGTTTTATAATTGGGTTATTTGTTCTTTCATTGTTGATATGCATAATTTCTTTATACATACAGGAAATCAAACCTTTGTTCAATATGTGATTTCCAAATACTTTTTTTCCCATTGAGTTGGTTGCCCCTTCACCTTTTTGACAGTATTTTGAGGTACAGAAGCATTTGATTTTGAGGAGTTCCCATTTATCTGTTTTCTTTTGTAGCTTGTGCTTTGGGTGTAAAGTTTAGGAAGCTACCTCCTATTACTAGGTCTTGAAGATGTTTCCCTACATTTTCTTCTAGAAGCTTTATGGTGCTAGTTCTTATATTTAGGTGTTTGATTCCCTTTGAGTTAATTTTTGTGTAGGGTATAAGACAGGGGCTCTCTTTCATTCTCTTGGCTATTGATATCCAGTTCTTCTATGCCTAGTTACTGAAAAGACTACTTTGTCCTGGTTTAGAGGATTTGTGGGCCTCGTCAAAAATCAGTTGAGCATAGATTTGGTGGTCTATTTCTGACTCTTGATTCAATTCCATTGGTCAATGCTTCTGTTTTTGTGCCAGTACCATGCTGTTTTGACCACTGTGACTTTAGAATAGGTTTTAAAGTCAGGGATTGTTAATCCTTCCATTTCGTTCTTCTTTTAAAGGATGCTTTTAGCTATTTGGGGTCTCTTTCCCTTCCAGATGAATTTGGTAGCTAGCTTTTCCAAATCTCCAAAGTTGGTTGTTGGATTTGTGTGTGTGTGTGGGGGGGCAGGCACTGGGAATTGAACCCGGGTCTCTGGCATGGCAGGCAAGAGGTTGTTGGAATTTTGATTGGTACTGTGTAGAATCTGTAGATCAATTTGGGGAGAATTAACATCTTAACTATATTTAGCCTTCCTATCCATGAGTAGGGAAGTCTTTCCACCTACTTACATCTTTATTTTCTTTTGGTGACTTTATGTAGTTTTCTGTGTACAAGTCCTTTACTTGCCTAGTTAAGTTGATTCCTAAGTATTTGAATCTTTTAATTGTTAGTTTGAATTTTTTCTTTAACTGACTCCTCAGCTAGGTCACTGCATGTGTATAGAAATGTTACTGAATTTTACACATTAATTTTATATCCCTCCACCTTGCTGAATTTGTTTATTAGCTCAAGTAACTTTGCTATAGATTTCTCAGGATCTTCCAAGTATAGTATCATATCATCTGCAAATAATGAGAGTTTTACTTCTTCCTTTCCAATTTGGATGCCTCTCATTTCTTTGTCCTGTCTGATTGCTCTAGCTAGAACTTTTAGCACAATGTAGAATAGAAGTGGTGAAAGTGGGCATCCTTGTTTTGTACCTGATTTTAGGGGGAAAGCTTTCAGTCTCTCTCCATTGATTATGATGCTGGCTATCAGTTTTTCATATATTCCCTTTATCGTATTGAGGTAGTTACCATTGATTCCTATCTTTTGAGTGTTTGTATCAGAAAAGGATGCCAAATTTTGTCATATGCTTTTTCAGCATCAATCAGTTGATCATGTGATTTTTCCCTTTCGATTTGTTAATGTGCTGTATTACATTAATTGATTTTCTTGTGTTGAACAATTCTTGCATTCCTGGTATAAACCCCACTTAGTCATGGTGCATAATTCTTTTAATGGGCTGTTGGATTCGATTTGCCAATATTTTATGGAGAATTTTTGCATCTGTGTTCATTAGGAAGAATCTCCTGTCATTTTCCTTATAGCATTGTTACCCGGTTTTGGTATTTAAATGATATGAGCTTCATAAAATGAGTTGGGTAGAGTTCCTTTTCCCTCAATTTTTGGAAAAGCTTGAGCAGGATTGGTGTTAGTTCTTTCTGGAATGTTTGATAAAATTCCCCTGTGAGGCTATCTGGCCTTGGGTTTTTCTTTGTAAGAAGTTTTTTGATGACTGATTGAATCTCTTTACTGGTGATTGGTTTGCTGAGATCTTCTATTTCTTCCTGAGTCAATGTAGCTTGTTTGTGTGTCTCCAGGAATTTGTCCATTTCATCTAAGGTGTCTAGTTTGTGGCATATAGTGTTCATAGTATCCTCTTAGGATTTGTTTTATTTCTTGTGGGTCTGTGGTAACGCACCCCTTCTCATTCCTGATTTTGTTAATTTGCATCCTCTTTTTTTCTTTGTCAGTCTTGCTAGAGGCCCATCAATTTTATTGATTTTCTCAAAGAACCAACTTATGGTTTTATTGATTCTTTCTACTGTTCCTTTGTTCTCCTATTCATTTATCTCTGCTTTCATCTTTGTTTTTCTCGTCTCCTATTTGCTTTGGGGTTAGTTTACTGTTCTTTCTCAAGTTCCTTCAGGTGTGCTGTTAAGTTCTCGATTTTTGCTCTTTCTTGTTTTTTAATATAGGCATTTAGCACATTAAATTTCCCTCTCAGCACAGCCTTTGCCACTACCATAAGTTCGGATAAATTGTATTCTTGTTTTCATTCATCTCCAGATAGCTATTGATTTCTCTAGCAATTTCTTCTTTTACCCACTAGTTTTTTAAGAGTGTGTTATTTAATCTCCATATTATTTGTGAATGTTCTCATTCTTTGGTGGTTATTGAGATCCAGCTTCATCCCACTGTGATCAGAGAAAGTGCTTTGAATAATTTCAATGTTCATAAAATTTATAAAGACCTGTTTTGTGCCTCAGCATATGATCTATCCTGGCAAATGTTCCATGAGCACTAGAGAAGAATGTATAACCTTGTGCTTTGAGGTACAATGACCTATATAATCAAGTTATTAATTTCTCTATTTCCTTGTTGATCTTCTGTCTTGCTGTTCTATCTATACAGGAGATTGGTGTATTGAACTCTCCTACTATTATTGTTGAAACATCTATTGCTCCCTTCAGTTTTGCCAGTGTTTGCTTCATGTACTTTGGAGCTCCTTGATTGGGAGCATAAACATTTATGATTGTTATATCTTCTTGATGAACTGACCCTTTAATTAGCATATAGTGTCCTTCTTTGTCTCTTATGATGTCTTTATATTTGACATCTATTTTGTCTGAAATTAGTATAGTTACTCCTGCTTTCTTTTGGTTATAACTTGCATGGAAAATATTTTTACAACCTTTCACTTTCAATCTATTTGTATCCTTGTGTCTAAGATAAGTCTTTTGTAAGCAGCACACAGCTGGATTATGTTTCTTAATCCATTCTGCCAATATGTATCTTTTAATTGCTGTTTAGTCCGTTAACATTCAAAGTTATTACTGAAAAGGCATTTCTTGATTCCACCATCTTATCTTTTTGCATTTTATTTGTCAGATATATTTATTCTTTTTCCTCCTTCTCTTTGTATTCTTTAAGTTACCCTTAGTGGTACTCTTCAATTCTGTGCCCTCCTCCAGACCTCCCTCTTGTGTCTTTTTTTTTTCTTTTTTTTTAGCCGGCAGAACTCCTTTTAGTATTTCTTATAGGGCTGGTTTCTTGTTGACAAATTCTTTCAGGACTTGTTTGTCTGTAAAAACTTTAATATCTCTCTCAGTTTTGAAGGGCAATTTAGCTGGGTGCAGAATTCTTGGCTGGAAGTCTCTCTCTTTCAGGACCTTGAATATATCATACCACTGCCTTCTTGCCTCCAGTGTGCTAGTTGAATAGTCTGAACTCAGTCTTATTTAATTTCCCTTATATGTAGTAAGTTGTTTTTCTCTTGCCGCTTTCAGGATTTTCTGCTTCTCTTCAACATTTGACAGACTGATTAGTATGTGCCTTGGGGAAGGTGTATTTGGATTTATTCTGTTTGGAGTTCTTTGGGCTTCTTTGACTTGTATATTTATGTCCGTTATGAGGGTTGGGAGGGTTTCCCCCATTATATCCTCATATATACTATTCTTCCTAGCCCTTTTCTCCTCTCTTCTCCTTCTGGGACACCAATGATTCTTATATTTGCATACTTTGTTTTCTCTATTATTTCCCTGAGTTCTCATTGAATTTTTTCCATCTTTTTTGTCATTTGCTGTTTTGAGTCTTTGAAGTCAATTATCCTGTCCTCTGTATCATTTATTCTTTCTTCTGTCTCTTCAAATCTGGAGCTGTGTGCCTCTAGTATGTTTTTCATTTGGTCAACAGAGTCTTTATTCTCTGTGATATTGGCTATTTTTCTATTTATTCTTTTAAATTCCTCTCTATGCTCTTCTACCGTCTTTTTGATCTCCTTTATGTCATTTGCTATCCCACTTATTTTATTAAGCAGAGTTGTACGAATATTTTTGATTAGTTGTTCCAATGTCTGTGTCTTCTCTGGTGTTTCAATTTGGTCATTAGGCAGGGCTGCATCTGTCTGCATTGTGATTACTTAGCGAACTTCTGCTGTCTTCATGGCATGTAAACATCTTGATTGATTTACTTTGGGAGTTGATTTCTTTCAGTAGTCTAAGGCCTTGTGTTTGTGGAATAGTTGTACAGCAGGGAGCAGGGCACAGCATGGGTACTCAGTGTGGTGATTTGTTTCAGGGCAGGTTTAGGCGCAGGTTGGCGATGTTACACTGATGCTTGTGAATGTGGGTGCTCAACGACCAGGAAGGATGTAGTTGCGCAGGTGCACCAGTCTGGGGAGCATAACCCTGGAATGCACTAGTCTAAGGCCCGGGGCTCTTTGTGCACATGCACAGAGCTGTGGCAGCAGGTTGGCATTATGCCTTTATGGACTGGGGGCAGATGTGACCTAAGTGCACATGTCAGCACTTTCTCAGAGCTGGAAAGGTGGCTGAGGGTCATGTACACGTGCATTTACATGTGCATTTCTAGTACTGTTGTAAAGTGTGGTTCTTAGAGCTGAATGACATGATTGGGGGCCTGTGCACATGTATGGGCCTAGGAGTGCCATAAACAGATGCTCAGAGCTCAGGTGGGGCGGAGTGAGACTGTGTGACACTATGGGGTGGGGAGAGGACAGGCATAGCCTAGGTATGAACATTAGTGTCCACAGCCTTTATGCGCTGGCCACAGCCTGCAGGGAAGAGGGAAGGGGAAGTAGTGTTCTGGAGGGGTACAGGAGAGGTGGGTTGGGCTGCATTTGGTGTGGGGGTGTGGGACAGGTATTTGCACTGGGGGTGGTGGGGTGGGGGTGGGGGTGCCTGGAGTGTGAGGAATGGGAGCAGATGACAGAGTTTGGGTGTGTGGGGTATGGGGTGAGTTGCTGGTCTTGGGGCTGCACTGGTGAGGATAGCGCACCCAAGGAATGTCGCCTAGCTTATGTCCTAGTCCTGGGCTCCCATTCATGCACTCCCGTGGGCTCCATAGCTCTGCGCCAGGCTCCAGCTTTCTGCCTCTCAGTTCCTTGGCCTCTGCAACCAGCGCTGCAGTATGTAGTGCAGAAGGTTCTCCCAGGTTAGCCACACTCCTGAATCACCACCTCAGTCACCCTCCTGTCTCTTCTCTCCATTTTTTGGGCAATTATGAATAAAGCTGCTATGAACACTTTTGTGCAAATATCTGTTCAGGTCCCTGCTTTCAATTTTTCTGCAATGGATTGTGGGGTCATATGATAATTCTTTATTTAGCTTCCTGAGAAACTGCCAAACTGTCTTACACAGCAACTGCCTCATTTTATAGTCCCGCCAGAAGCGAAGGATTGTTCCTATATCTCGACACCCTCTCCAATGCTTGTAGCTTCCTGTTTTTTAAATAGTAGCCATTCTACTGGGCATTGTGGTTTCGATTTGCATTTCCCTGATTGCTAGTGATGTTGAACATCTTTTCATGCACTTTTTAGCTGTTTGTATATCCTCTTTGGAGAAATGCCTATCAAATTCTTTTGCACACCTTTAAATTGGGTTGCTAGTCTTTTTATTGCTGAGCTGTGAGATTTTTTTTATATATTCTGGATACTAAATCTATATTGGATATGTGGTTTCCAAATATTTTCTCTCATTGAATAGGCTGTCTTAACTTTTGTGACAAAAGTCCACTGAGGCATAAAAGTTTTTAATTTTGAAGAGGTCTCATTTATCTATTTTTATTTTGTTGCTTGTGCTTTGGCTGCTGTTTTAGTCTGCTAAAGCTTCCAGAATGCGGTGTACCAGAAATGGGTTGGCTTTTATAAAGGAGATTTATTTTATGTATGTATGTTGTATGGTGGGGTCACGTTTCATTATTTTTCCATGTGAGTATCCTGTTATTGCAGCACCACTTGTTGAATTTTTGTTTGTTTTTTGTATGTTTATTTATTATTTGTTTGTTTGTTTTTTGGCAAGTGCATGGACTGGGAATGAAACCTGGATCTCCTACATGGCAGGTGAGAATTCTACCACTGAAATATCTTTGCATCCACCAAGGAGGATTTATTAAGTTACAAATTTACAGTTCTAAGGCCTTAAAAATTTCCAAACTAAGGCATGCAGAGAAAGATATCTTAATTTTAGAAAGGCCAATTGCATCTGGAACACAGCTGTCAGCTGGGAAGGCACATGGCTGGTCCTTCGGCTTCTGGTTTCAAATGGTTTCCCTTGGGACATTTTCTTTCTACATCACCAAATGTCTCTGTCTTTGTCAGCTCTGAGCTTTTTTCAAAATAGTTCACTATTAAAGGAGTCCAGTAAGCAGATTAAGACCCACTTTAAATGGGTAGAGTTATATCACCATGGAAATCACTTAACCAAAAGGTCCCACCCCCAACTGGATGAGTCATATTTCCATGGAAAGAACTTAATAAAAAAGATCCCACTCTACAGTATTAAATCAGGATTAAAGTACATTGCTTTTCTGGGGAACACAATAGTTTTCAACAAGCACAGCTGTAAAGTCTAAGAAACCACTGCCTAAAACAAGATCCTGAATTTGCTTCCCTACATTTTCTTCTAAGAGTTTTATAGTCCTGGTTTTCATATTGAGTTTTTGATCCATTTTGATCCATAGGGTGTGAAACATGGACATATTGCACATGGACATCCAATTCTCTCAGCACCATTAGTAAAAGATACTATTCTTTCCCAGTTGGGTTGATTTGCTACCATTGTCAAAATACAATTGGCCATTGTGAGAGTCTATTTCTGAATTTAATTCCATTGGTTAATATATTCATTCTTGGCCACTACCATGTTGTTCTGACCACTGTAGCTTTGAAATGTGTTCTCGAGTCAAGATATATGAGTCTTACAATTTTATTTTTCTTTTTCAAGAGTTTATGGCTATTTGGGTCCTTTGTTTTTCCAAATAAATCTTAATTGCCTTTTCCATTTCTGCAAAGTAGGCTGCTGGAATTTTGACAGGGCATGCGCTGAATTTGTAAATCATTTTGGGTAGAGTTGACATTTAATGATACATAATCTTCCAATTCATGGACACAGAAGCACATTCCATTTATTTAGGTCTACTTGATTTCTTTTAGAAAGATTTTTAATTTCCTATATACAAATCCTTTATATTGTTGGTTAAATACATTCCTAGATATTTGGTGGGATATTCTGTGAGGCAAAATAAGCCACAAACAAAAGAGCAAATATTGTATGATCTCACTTAGAAAATACTTATAAGAAAATTGGGGCCTAGATTCTCAGCTCTGACAGCAGTCACATTGAGTCCGGAGTGGTAATTGTTACATCTAGATTTTGAGAGGGTGTGCTATATATGTACAACCTGGTATTTAGAAATAAGAATGAAGCCAATCAGGCCAGGAACTTTTTTTTTTCTGGGGAAACCCCTGATACTCTCTCAAACATAGGGAGTCCCAAATCAATAAGCCAAGTCCTTGATATTGAAGCTTGCTCTTGTGAGGCTTATTTATGTAGCAGAGAAACTCAGCCTACTTATAGTTATATCTGAGAATTACTTCCAAAGGACCTCTTTTGTTGCTCAGATGTGGCCTCTCTCTTTCTAAGTCCAGCTCTGCAAGTGAAATCTTTACCCTCCTCCCTCTATGTGGGACAAGACTTCCAGGGCTGAAATCTTCCCTGGGAACATGGAATATAACTCCCAGGGATGAGCCTGGCCCTGACACCATAGGATTGACAATGCCTTCCTGACCAAAAGAGGATAAAAATTGTAACAAATGAGTTATCAGTGACTGAGCGAGTTCAAATAGAGTTGAGAGGCTACTCTGGAGGCTGTTCTTACACAGGCTTAAGTTAGACATTGCTGCCTATCATAGTTTGCCAAACCCCAACTAAAACCATTCCTGCCAACCCTAGAGAACACCTAGGGCTTTGTATGAGATTCTACAAAGGTTCCATGTACTAGGATTACTTTCCAGAAACCTACAACCTCCAGATGGTTTTCTAAGCCAGGTAAGTCCTGAGATGCAGAGCAGTCAGCCTTTCCAGAATATCAACTAGTTTCATCCTCCTATTCTAAATTATCAACAACTCCTTCCAACATGAAAAAGTTAGAATGGGCATAGCCCAACTAACCCAAAAGAGTGGGAGAAAGATCTAAGGAGATGATGGAGTTACACAGAGAAGGTAGGGTTTAACAAATGAGTATGATTGAGGAATCATATGGACATTTCTTTTAGTCTCCAGTATCTTAGAGCAGCTACTAGTAAAAACCTAACATTGTGGAATTGTAACCCATACCAAACTCTGAAATCTGTTCTACAACTAATTGTTGTGGTATGCTTTGAAATGTATTGCTTTCATGTATATATGTTTATTTTTCACACAAAAAGAAGTTGATTGTGATGATGAATGCACATCTATCTGATGATACTGTGCATCACTTATTGCACAATTTCAAAGATTACCTGGTATGTGAATATATAATAAATATCAATAAAATTGTGCTAAAATAAAAAAATTAAAGTCAGCAAAAAATTAATAAAAATGAGCTTATCTCAAAAAAGAGTTCTGAACATGAGAATATATTAGCTTATATTTGCCTAAAATGGCTTTAGAGTTCTTATTCTATTTACAAAACACTCAAATTACAAATATAAATCCATCCCAAAAAAACTGAACGTAAGTCAAATGAAAATCACAAGTACTTGATAATGACTGACAAATATCAAGAGAAAGTTTTTCATGTAGGAGTGCAGTTCTCAAAGAAATATCACTGAATATCTTGTAAGTGGTCAGAATAATTACCTTCCCAAGTTGTGCAATTTCACTCAATAGTTCTTTAAGTCCTCATCAATGAAGATGCTGACTCTGTAATTTTATCATCCTTGTATTCCCAGGATCTAGGTAGAGTGTCAATTTAATAAAATTTCCTGAACTAAATTGAACTTTGAGGCTTTTAAAAGGGAGAATGTTCACTTGTCATGCCGGAGACCCAGGTTCGAGTTTCGGTGCCTGTCCATACAAAAAAAGCAAGGGAGAATGTTTTACTCTAGTTCATTCTCAAATGGTCTTTTGTGTAGCAAGATAGGCTATTTTCCTGTACTTTGTTTTTAACTCCACTGAAGGTTATTTTTGTGGTGATGTTGATGTTAATTTTGTTTTTGTTTATTTGAGAGGTGATATGAAGAAAGTTTTCTATAAATATGCTATTGAAATGTTAAAAAAAAATTCACATTCAATTGTAGCTTGAAAAGGTTGGGAAAAGCCATGTGTAAATAAGCCTGGGTTTATTACCTGAACTTTAAATCTAATTTCTTTAAGCACTGGCTATAAGAATTTTCAAAATGCCCTATAAGTAATCTATTACATTGGCTAAGGCTTCTTAATCTGAATCTGTGAACTTCAGTGAAAATAAAACCATATACAACATGTGCATTTATAAAAATATACACACATATATATTCCTAGATATTTGATCCTTTTAGTTGCTATTGTAAATGGAAATTTAACTTGATTTCCTAATCAGGTTACTCACTTTGAGGGTGTAGAAATCATACTGATTTCTGCATGTTGATTTTGAGCCTGCCATTTTTCTGAATATGTTTGTAGCACTAGTAGCTTTGCTTGTAGATCTTTCAGCTCTCTCTCTATATAGGATCTGTCACCTGCAAATAGTGAAAGTTTTACTCATTCCTTTTCAATATGTTTTCCATTTATTTCTTTTTCTGGCTCTGTCTAGAACTTACATTATGAAATAACAATGGTGATAATGGGCATCCTGGTCTTGTTCTGGAACTTAGAGGGAAAGCTTTCAGCCTTTCACCATTGAGCATTATGTTTTAAGTATAACATTTTAATGTAAAAAAAACATGTTTTAATCCTGAGTCAATCTCGTGGGAGCAGCCATTTCTTTTAATCATGAGCCAACATTGTAGGGTGGCAGCTTATGATTAGATTATATCCATGGACATATGGTGCACCCAGTTGTGGGGGTGGCCTTTTGATTAGATGGAGATGTGACGCCATCCATTCCAGGTGGGTCTTGATTAGTTTACTGGAGTTCTTTAAACGAGGAAACATTCTGGAGAGAGCTCAGAGCAGAACTGACACACAGCAAATGCAGAAGTTTGAAGAATAGTTACTTCACAAACACAGACATTTGGAGATGTTTTGAGTTCCCACAGAGAGAGAAGTGAGCAGAGCCCAGCAAACGTCGCCATGTGCTACACAAGATTGAATCCAGAGTTGTGTCCCAGGGTTGTGAGTGAAGGCCCACAGACACTTAAAGAGGAAACTACTGGCATCAGAAGCGGGAAGCAATGAACTGGGAACAAGGACCAGCAGACCAGTCACATGCCTTTTCAGCTGACAGAAATGTTCTGGATGGCATTAGCCTTTCATGAGTGAAGGTAACCTCTTGTTGTTGCCTTAAATTGGACATTTTCACTTCTTTAGAACTGAAAACTTGCAACTTATTAAATTTCCTTTTTCAAAGCTGTTCCATTTCTGGTATATTATATTAACTGCCAGAATGTAATATACCAGAAATAATTTCTTTTAATTCCTCTTAGTAAAATAAACTTCTTTTATTCCTCTTTTTCTAAGTGTTTTTATCAATTAAAGGAAACTGGAGTTTGTCAAATGTCTTTTCTGTGCCAATTGAAATATCATGTGGTTTTTTCCCCTTCATTTTGTTCATGTGATGTATTACATTAATTGATTTTCTTGTGTTAATCCACCCCTTGCATATCTGCATAAAACCCACTTGAGGGTCACGGTGGCTCAGCAGGTAAGAGTGCTTGCCTGCCATGCCCTAGGACCCGGCTTCGTTTCCCGGTGCCTGCCCATGTTAAAAAAAAAAAAAAACACTTGACCATGGTGTATTATTCTTTGAATGTGCTCTTTGATTCAATTTACAAGTATTTTACTGAGGATCTTGGCATTTAGATTCATAAGAGACATTGATCTGTAATTTTCTGTTTCTGTTTGCAGTGTCTTTATCGACTTTGATAAGGCTTTGATATTAGGGGGAAGTTGCCCTAATGGAATAAGTTGTATAGTGTTCTCTCTTGTTCATTTTTTTGGAAGAGTTTGACCAGGATTGGTATAAATTCTTCTTGGAATGATTGGTAGAATTTACTTGGGAAGCCATCTGTGCCAGTTTGGAAGGATGTATGTACCCTAGAAAAGCCATGTTCTAATCCTAATTCCATTTTGTAAAGGCAGCCATTTCTTCTAATCCCTATCAATACTGTATTTTTGAAACTGTAATTAGATCATCTCCTTGGAGATGTGACTCAATCAAGAGTGGTTGTTAAGCTGGATTAGGCGGAGATGTGTTTTGATTAGTTTACTGGAATCCTTTAAAAGAGGAAACATTTTGGATCTTGATTCGTTTACTGGAATCCTATAAAACAGGAAATATTTTGGAGATGTGGGAGATTTAGAGAGAGCAGAGAAAAAAGACAGAGCCATGAGAAAGTCTCAACAGAGAATGCTGCAGAACAGAGAAGCAGAGTGTCTACCAGCCAGCGACTTTTGGAAATGAAGAAGGAAAACGCCTCCCAGGGAGCTGGAGAGGAAGCTAGCAGATGACGCTGCTGTGTTCACCATGTGCCCCTTCCAGCTAAAAGAGAAACCCTGACTGTTCACCAAGTGCCTTTCCAGATGAGAGAGAAACCCTGAACTTCATTGGCCTTCTTGAATCAAGGGATTTTTCCTTGGATGCCTTAGACTGGACATTTGTATAGACTTGCTTTAGTTGGGACATTTCTATGGCCTAAAACTGTCAACTTGCAACTTATTAAACTCCCCCCTTTTAAAAGCCATTTCATTTCTGGTATATTGCATTCTGGCAGCTAGCAAACTAGAACACCATCTTTACTTGTAATTGGGCTGTTGAGCTCTTTTATTACTCCTAGAGTCATTGTAGGCTGTCCAGGTGTTTCTAGAAATTTGTCCATTTCATCTAGGCTGTCTAATTTGTTGGCATACAGTTGTTCCTAGTATCCTCTTATAATCCCCTTTATTTCTGTGGCATCAATAGTAATGTCCCCCTTCTCATTTCTGATTTTACTTATTGGCATCTTCTCTTTTTTGTTGTTGTTGTCAGTCTAGCTAAGGGTTTGTCAATCTTATCGGTCCTCTTAAATAACCAGCTTTTGGATTTGGTTTTTTATTTCTTTTATTCTCAATTTTGTTTATTCTCACTATAATCTTTGTTATTTCTTTCCATCTGCTTGCTTTGGGACTAGTTTGCTCTTTTTTTTCTAGTTTCTACAGGTGTGCAATTAGGACTTGGATTTTAGCTCTTTCTTCCTTTTTAATATAGGGGTTTAAGGCTATAAATACCCCTCTAAGCACTGCCTTCACTTTTTCCCATCACTTTTGATATGCTGTGCTCCCTTTTTTCATTCATCTTGAGATATTTACTGATTTTTCATACAAATGTTCATTTTGACCAACTAATTGCTTAAGAGTGCAATATTGAACTTCCTTGTATTTGTAGATTTTCTAGTTCTCTATCAGTTAGCGATTTCCAGCTTCATTCTGTTATTGTTAGAGAAAGTACTTTGTATAATTTCAATATTTTTAAGTTTATTAAGACTTGTTCTGTGACCCAATATATGATCTATCCTGGAGAATGATACATATGTACTTGAGAAGAATGTATATCCTGCTGTTTTAGGGTGCAATGGGCTGTATATGTAATTAGGCCTAGTTCATTTATCATATCCAAGCTCTCTCTTTCCTTATTGATCTTCTGGCTAGATGCTCTATGGATTTATGAGAGTGGTGTCCTGAAGTCTCCAACAATTAGTATAGAGACATGTATCTCTCCCTTTGGTTTTGCCAGGATTTACCTCATGTTTTGGGGTACCAAGATTAGGTGTGTAAATATTAATGATTATTATTTCTTCTTGGTGGTTTTCCTTTTTATTAATATATAGTTTCTTTCTTTGTCTCTTATAACAGTTTTGTATTATAATTCTAATTTGTCTGGTATTAGTATAGCTATGCCAGGTCTTTTTTGGTTACTATTTGCACGGACTATCTTTTCCCCCAACTTTTGTTTCCAACCTATTTGTGTTTTTGCAGTAAGATAAGTCTCTTTTAAACAACATACAGTTGAGTCATGGGTTTTTTGTTTTTTTTTTTAAATCCATTCTGCCAACCTGTGCCTTTTGATTGGGGAGTTTATTCCATTAACATTCAGTATTATTACTATAAAAGCAGTACTTATTTCATGCATTTTATCCTTTGGCTTTATGTGTCATATTTGTTCTTTTTCTTTGGTCTCTCTTTTCCTTTATTGCAAACTCCTTTTGTGTATAATCGATCTTTTGTGATGTATCTCACCGATCCCTTCTCATTTCCGTTTCTGTATATTTTATATTAAATTCTTTCTTTGTGGTTACCCTGGGGTTTATATTGTACAACATATATCTACAACCTATTAATTTGAGAAGATACTGTTCTAGTTTGCTAGCTGCTGGAATGCAATACACCAGGGACAGATTGGCTTTTAATAAAAGGGGATTTATTCCGTTCTTCAGAGGAGAGGCAGCTAACTTTCCATTGAGGTTCTTTCTTGTGTGGGAAGGCACAGGGTGATCTCTGCTGGCCTTCTCTCCAGGCCTCTGGGTTCCAACAACTTTCCCCAGGGTGATTTCTTTCTGCATCTCCAAAGGCTTGGGCTGAGCTGCGAGTGCTGAGATGAGGTATGCTGAGCTGCTTAGGCTGTGCTACGTTGAGCTCTCTCATTTAAATCAAACATCATTCATTGCAGCAGGCACACCTCCTAGCTAACTGCAGATGTAATGAGCAACAGATGAGGTTCACATGCCATTGGTTCATGTACACAGCAATATAACTAGGCACCTTCACCTGGCCAAGTTGACCACTGAATCTAACTACCACATATTCACCCCTTGTCAACTTGGCAACTACGTGCATCACCTTAAACAATATTAAGGTGAAAAAAATCTCTACTGGTTGTGGACCTGTGAATCTCAAAACAAGTTGTCTGGTGCCAATGTGCAAAGAAGATATTCACAGGATACAGGTTTTCATTTCCATAGGGAGAAATTGGAAGGAACACAGATGTAAAACTTTCAGGGCAAGCACCATTGGATTTCAATGTCTGAAAATCATTCATCCTTCGGATTTAGAAAGTGGCAGTCCCACCCTTTCCAAGGGCCTATGAAGTAGCCCAACTCTTTCCAAGTCAACCTCAGGGAACATTGAGGAGACCATCTTTTTCTCGGCTCCACTCTCTTCAGGCATTGGGGTCACACCTGGGCTCTCTGACATTTCCGGGGCACATGCTCAACCCCTCCTTGTGGTGGCAGCCAGGCTCTCTCCCATCCCCAAGGAGCGTGTTCTACCTTCTCCAAGGCCTGAGGTGGCACAACTCTTCCACTGCAAACGAGATGTAAGACTCATCCTCTGCCCTCAGGGCAAACTCACCCTCTCCATGTATATGGGTGGGTCCACTCTCCTGGCCGAGGTTTCTTGGCTTCAGACCTGAGATTCCACAGTTCTCACTCTGCAAACTCCAATTTGTCCCTTTTGTGTCCCCCTTTGTCCTGATTGGCAGTGGTTCCATTTACACTAACAGTATCTTCAAGCACTCCAGGACTTCTCCATCATTCTCTTCACAGTTCCTCCAAAATCTTTCCCTTAGCCATCCAAAAAAACCATTCCAATACACCTAGTATTTGCAAACTGCAACAGCACCACACTTCTCAGGTACCAAATCTGTTCTAGTTTGCTAGCTGCTGGAATGCAACACACCAGAGATAGACTGGCTTTTAATAAAAGGGGATTTATTTCGTTCTTCAGAAGAAAGGCAACTAACTTTCAACTGAGGTTCTTTCTTACATGGGAAGGCATAGGGTGATCGCTGCTGGCCTTCTCTCCAAGCCTCTGGGTTCCAACAACTTTCCCCAAGGTGATTCCTTTCTACATCTCCAAAGGCCTGGGCTGAGCTGAGAGTGCTGAGATGAGATATGCTGAGCTGCTTTTTTGCTGTGCTATGTTGAGCTCACTCATTTAAGCACCAGCAAATTAAATTAAACATCATTCACTGTAGCAGGCATGCCTCCTAGCCAACTAGGAGATGCTGCAGATGTAATGAGCAACAGATGAGGTTCACATACATTGGCTCATGTCCACAGCAATATAACTAGGCACTTTCACCTGGCTGAGTTGACAACTGAATCTAACTACCACAGATATCAACTTAGCTTTAATAGCATACATGTTCTTTGCTCTCATTTCCTTCTGTTCCCCCTCTTTATATTGCTTTTGTCTCACTTTACCACTTTATATTTGACATGTCTGTTTTCAGGGCATAGGTCTTTTTCTTGTTTAATTGTATTCAGACTCCTACAAGAACCAAAGAGTTGAGTTGTATATTTAGGATAGAGTACTATTGGGTTTTGCATTTATCTTTTAGTTACCCTTACTGATAATTTTCATTTCTTCACACTACCCCAAGCCACTCTCTCCTGTCTTTTCCTTTCAACCTGAGAAACTCCCTTTAGGGCAGGACTTTGGTTGACAAACTCTCTCAGTTTCTGTTTATCTGTGAATATTTTAAACTCTCCCTCATTTTTAAGGACAGTTTTGTCAGATAATGAATTTTGGGCTGGCAGTTTTTCTCTTTTAGTGAAAATACTTCAACACACTGCCTTCTTGCCTCCATGGTTTCTGGTAAGAAATAGGAACTTAGTTTTATTTAGGATCCCTTTTATGTAACATACTGCTTCTCTGTTGCTGCTTTCAGAATTCTCTCTTTATCTTCGGCATGTGATATTCTGATTCATATATGTCTCAGGAATTATATCAGAATTTATTCTGTTTGGAGTACATTGCACTTCTTTGGCATGTATATATTTATACCTTTCATATGAGTTGGGAAATTTTTGGCCATTATTTCTTCAAATATTCTTTCCACCCCTTTTCCTTCTCTTCTCCTTCTGGAACACCCATGACTTGTATGTTTGTGTGTTTTGTGCTGGCATTCAAATCCCTGAGACACTGCTTTTTTTCTTTTTGCCTATTTTTTTCTCTATCTATTCTTCTGACTGTACATAACTTTAACTGTCCTGTCTTCTAGTCTACTGATTCTTTCTTCTGCCTGTTCAAATCAGCTGCTGTATATCTCTAGTATATTTTTAATCTCTACTACTTTATTATTCATCCCTATAATTTAGGTTATTTTATACTTTCAAAGTTCTTCTTTATACTTACACAGTGTCTTGTTAATATTATTTATCTGTATGGATATTTTCTTTCATCTCCTTGAATTGATTTAGGAGATTCGTTCAAGCATCTTTGATTCATTGTTTCAAATTCTGTATCTCTCTGAAGAATTAATTGGTTCCTTTGACTGGAACATATCTTCCTGTTTATTAGTATAGCTTGTAATTTTTTTGCTGATTTTTAGGTATCTAATTATCTTGATGAGGTAACTTTGAAGGTGAGTTTCTTCATTTTGTCTGGGGCTTTACTGTTTAGTGGCTTTGTATGAAGTCTCTTCTTTGACACTTCATCCAATTTATTCAAGACCTTTAGAATAAAATCAGTTTTACTGAACTGATTTTCTCAGTACTTTAATTGATCAGATTTCCTCAATTCTTCTTCATCTGATTCCTGCCTTTGATAATGGTACATTTTTTAGGACTGTGCTTTTGTGTACTTGTATCACCTTCTGGAGAAATCTTCTTTTCTTCTGTTCCTTCTCCAGGAAATCTTGATCTGTTCTTCTTTTATGCAGAATTTTCTCCTAACCTCCTATAATTTCTTTAAATTTTCTCCTTCAGTCAGTACCTCACTTTCCTTACTCTTTTCAGTTCTGGGACCCTCTCAGCTCCCTCCCCCACTTTTGTCTCTCTGTGAGACTTTTGTGCCTTGGGTTTCTTCCCCATTAGGGTATCTTGTCCCAGGGGGCCAGATGGATTCAATCCAGAAAGGTGAGTCAGCACAGAAAAGTCCATTTTGCATTTAGTTGGCCCAGCTGACAGTGAGCGGAATGAATGAGTCCACCATTTGGCAGCTGCCACTGTATAGTACTTTCCCACTTCCATTGTTTTTTAAACCCTGGGGACCCT
The DNA here is from genome assembly GCF_023851605.1 of Tamandua tetradactyla. Lineage (NCBI taxonomy): Eukaryota > Metazoa > Chordata > Mammalia > Pilosa > Myrmecophagidae > Tamandua > Tamandua tetradactyla. The sequence goes on along the minus strand of NC_135334.1, from coordinate 60,506,385 downwards.
TTTGTATGCAGCACTCCTTGGTGTCTTGTGTTCTACCCTGGGTCTCTTTGGACTTGGGTCCCTTTGTCTGGACGTTCCTGAGGTTGTAACTCACTAATGTAAATGGCTTTATTATCTGTGTCTCCATTAGGAGGTGGGAAAGATGGAAAGGATCTGGGCTGCTGCCTCTGAGCAATCCCAAGTTGTGTGTAATTAAGTAATGGGAGGGAGAAGTTTCCGATCTGATATTTTTGTCTTTTTTCAAGTCAGCATTTGTGGAGTCCTTCTCAGTTTCTACTGTCTTCTAGAGTTCTAAGCAAGTAAGATTTGTCCTTTTATTCGCTAAATCCCTGGGGAGGATCTTTCAGTAGATGTCTTACTTCATCTTGCTGATGATGTCCCATAATAGTCTGATAAAATTATTTGTTCTCAGTAAGATCTCAAGTTATTTAGAAAAACAGATACTTAAGCACTTGACATAATTTAACAAGCTAGGATGAATTGTATAATGGTATTAGTATTATCTGAGCCCAGAGGGGAGCATAACTTACTTCTTAGAGAAGCACAAGAAGAATGAAAAGTTTTGAATTTGGGCTGGGACTTACTTGAAAGTTAAATTTGAACTGATAAAAAGATAATACTTTTTCCAAACTAACACATCCTCTAGATTCAAGATTAAATGACTTAAGACTATCATTCATGTCCAATAGAATGTATGGTTATGAACAGCTGCCTTGACTTAGATCATATAGTGCTTATGAAAGCTCAGATCTTCCAAGCTAGAAAAAGAAACACATGCCTGGTGAATACTCAAAACATGCATTTATGATAAGATAAACTGGGGTGGTCCATAACAGAATAAACAGAATAGGCATTATAAACATTTGAGTAAGGAACCTTAAAATAGCAAACTACTAATTTTTGGAAATGCTAGTGTTCTAGTTTGCTAGCTGCTGGAATGCAACACACCAGGGACAGATTGGCTTTTAATAAAAGGGGATTTATTTTGTTAGTTCTTCAGAGGAAAGGCAGCTAGCTTTCCACTGAGGTTCTTTCTTATGTGGGAAGGCACAGGATGGTCTCTGCTGGCCTTCTCTCCAGGCCCCTGGGTTCCAACAACTTTCCCCGGGGTGACTTCTTTCTACATCTCCAAAGGCCTGGGCTGAGCTGCAAGTGCTGAGATGAGGAATGCTGAGCTGCTTAGGCTGTGCTACGTTGCAGCCTCTCATTTAAGCACCAGCCAGTTAAGTCAAACGTCCTTCATTGCAGCAGGCATGCCTCCTAGCCAACTGCAGATGTAATGAGCAACAGATGAGGTTCATGTACCATTGGCTCATGTCTGCAGCAACAGAACTAGGTATGCTCACCTGGCCAAGTTGACAACCGAGTCTAACTACCACAGTTAGTTTTCAAACAATTAGAGAAATGGTTACCATTTTGAAATGTCCATGATAAAGTAATAGCCCTGGATTGCCAGGTGATTCTAGACTATCCTTACTCTGATGCCAATCAGTTATATTTAAATGCAGAAAATTGTAGGTTGTTTGCAGTTTCATGAAAAAATACTGATACTAACACTACCTACTATGCCATGTTTGGGTATTAAGATGAACACTAAACATGTTTGTGCATGTGCCAGTAATAAACAAAGTGAACCCTGAAGAATATAAATATTAAAATCACAAAAGAAAGTAAAACCTATCCTCTAACAAATATTAAGTATGGAAATTTTAGACAGCTAGTGACTCAAGTAGTTAAAAATGATGTTTTTGACAAAAAACATGATGTGCATATAGAATTTCAGGACTTTACCTATTGTATAAAGCCAGGTTCATCTTTTCTTTTTTTTTTTTTGCACATCCCCAAATTATAATTACCCATGTTAACACAGGAGATGTAAAAATATCACATACGTAAAGGAATGTCTTAACCTTGTTCAAGACTTTAATTGAGCCATTTTCTACACAAAATCTTTTCCTCATTCTATGAAAAAAAGAACACTATGAACAGATTACATTTCACCCTTTTCCCCTGTTGTCTGCCTACGCTGAGGAGGAGGTGGCAAAGAGAAGTAGGGGGCCTGAAAGCAGAACCTTGGCAGCATAGATTGATGTTGGGCTTGAGAAGCTCAGAATAAAACTTAAATGCTTAAAAAAAATGCTTAAATGCCATATGATTATAACGTGTCCATATATTTTTTGTGGGTGTACAGAACTAAGCCCCATGATATCTTATAACTATTCAATAACTTGGTTCAACTTAATTTTATACGAATTTACTGGGAGAACACTCTGGGGCTTCTCCAAACAATTCAGTTTTATTAGGCAGACTGGGTCTGTTAGAGTTTCTTTAATATCTGATAGTTAAGGTATTTACTGCTTATAGGAGCACTAATGTAGTCTACATATTCGGACTACATATTTTTATTAAAGAAAACCCAGAATTCATCTTTAACCCAGACTGGCCCATAAAAAACACCCACCACACAGGTAACTTAATTTCCTAATGTGTATTTATTTCTGTTAAAAAACAAAACAAAACAAAAAACTTACCTGTGTCTGGTCTACACTAATAACTATTTGACATCTCTTCCCCTTAGAAAGAAAACTTTGCTTAAAAAAGTATCAAAACATGCAGCTTTCATTTTAAATTAAGAAGCTAATAAACTTCATTGAGCCCTACAGAATGGTTAAAAAATAAAATTTTATTTTCTTACTCTATGGGCTTAAAAGAGAAAATTGGGAATTGTGAGAAGTGGTTCTGTTTAGGACACCCTCAATCCTGCTAAAGGAATCTCTCATAGATTGCCCAATTAATTTACCATAGCCAATATTCCAAACTTTTTCTCTTACTATGTAACCAGATTTACTCATGCTTTTGGCACATCACTTTAACTATTTTATTGTGATGAGCCCCCATTTCTCTATGTATCCTTTCTCCTTTGCCTTTGCCTCAAAAGAATAAGCATCCTTCCTCTTTAAAAAAAAAAAAAAGCTTTTAAAATTGAATAACATAACATATATACAAAGCAAAGAAAGAAAAATAGCAATAGTTTTCAAAACACTCTTCAACAGTTAACTACAGGACAGACCCCAGAGTTTCTCATGAGCTACCATATGATCCTCTCAGATTTTTCCTTTCATCTGCTCTAGAATATACCTTCCTCTTTTTTTTAAATCTAAATCTTATCCTTCTTCTAGGACTTATTCTTTTCTTTCTCTCTCTTTAGAATCATCAGTTTTATGCCATCAATGTTTTTCTTCTCTTCTTGCTTTGGTCATGTCTCTGTCCTATTCTGATAAGATCTCTTGAACTTGCCACAGCAACCTTACTGTACGAGCTGAAGTCCTTAACCAAGTGATCTATAATTACTAACTCTACTTCCATATCACAAACACCCTCCTTCACCACATGTACCTACAGCACAGTCTACCCACATGGTATCCTAACCCTTAGTGGTGTAAGTGGCTGTACTTATATCTAGCTGTTTCTTTCTAATGGTAGTTATATTGATACACTGGCTTATATGTGATAGTGTCACCCTTCCAATAATTGGAGTTGGGTGAGGTAACTGCAACCCAATTCCACCAGGCAAGGTCCTCAGCCAGCCAGCCAGAATTTCCCTCCAAAGGGCCTGAAAAATTCTGATGGGCCTCTGTTCTATCTGCATTACACAGAGTGTTACTCATCATTTTTACCTTTCTAGCTTTCATAGCACTGTATTGCCCATTTATTCTCTCATTTATTTTACCACTCCTCTGTTTAATTTGCTGAATTATCTTCCTTTTCGTTCTCTAAAATATTGGTTTTCAGAATGTAGTCCTCCATCAATAGCTTCATTATCACCTAGAAGGGCTTGCTAGAAATGTAAATTCTTGGGTCCATGCCAGATACCCTGAAACAGAATCTCTACAGATGCAGCCCAGCAAGCTGTACTTTAACAAGCCCTCCAGGTAACTCAGATTGACAACTTCTCTAACGCAATGGACAGTCTCCAAGTCACATGCCATAGAATCCTATTCTTTCTATAACTCTTTCTTGTGAAGAAATAGTTTCAATTAAACTAGCTTTATGAACATAGCTTTATGTTCATAAGTATCTGAACTTCCTGTACCCCCAACACCCTGTTGGGCTTGATTATCACCTCAAACTCACAAGCTTGAAAGAATTGAAAGAGCCTAATCTCCATTCAGAATTGGCTTTCTTTACTGCCGTCTATGCTTGCCAATTATATTAATATTTCAGGTTAAACTGGAAGCTCTTTGAGGTCTAATATTATACTCACTCATCACTAGATCCTAGGGCCTACTATGATAAGTGGCAGACAGTTGCTAGCCTCGTAAATATTTATAATTACTATTATGTTGTAGCAGAAGCCTCAGAATATATATGCATAAAATAAATACAAATATTTAAAAATATAAATATATTACTTCTCTCCATTGCTACTTCACTAAACCAAGTGCTTGTCCATTCATGTTTAGTTTCTTGTAAAAGCCTTGTAACCACATTCCCTGATTCCAGACATTCTCTGTTTCTGCAAATATTTTCCAGGCTAGTTTTTCCTAAAATTCTATATTCATTATGTTGTTCTACTGCTTGAAATCATCTACTACTGTTAATTTTCTACAGGAATTCCTACTTATTCTCTTCTCAAAATTTCTCACTTCTCTGCTACTCAGCTTTTCCCCCAGGCAAGCTAATTTTCCTGTGGTAGCTTTATATTGTTGTGTCTATATCCCACATCTGAAATGCTATCAGCACTTTCATTTTAAGACTGCTCAATCTTAACTTTTTATCAACTCTAACCTATGATGCTCTGTTTAAGTTGAACTCTGATAGAATGAATTATCTGAACTAGCCTTTTCTACTTCTCTTTAACTCATTCAACAATCACTAATGGGTGACTCGTGACAAATGCTAGTATTGTGACTTTATCAGTGAACTAGAGATAAATGCTTTTATTCTGATGTGGCTTATTTTCTAGTAGAGGGTCGGGCAAGTAAAGAGGTAATGAGAACAATGTGATAAGCTGCTTATAAGCAACATAGATGGGCCACCGATATTGGATTGGGGAGTGGGTGGAAAGTGGGAAGCCAGAGAAAAGTAACCTATCTCTGAGTCAGTTTTGCTATGTGTTTTTATTTTCATATTGCTGGAAACTAATCTCTCTCTGTTTTTTATTTCTATTTATATTAATTCTGTGCAGACTATAGCTACCTATACTTGTAATTTAGACAGATGAAGTAGCTAATTCATAATATGAGATAAAATCATTCTAGGCCAATATATAGTAGCAATAACACTATGTGTCTCAATTTTATTTAGCTAAATATATCTCCTTTTTGCTCAAAAAAAGGCTGATAGCCAATCTGAGACCTGCAAGATGAGAATATGCAAGGAAAGGAAAAGATGGGAAGGAAAGGAGACATACTTGTAGAAGGAAACAGACACTCAAAGACCCAGAGTTGAGAGAGAACAGCTTATTTGAGAACAAAAAACAGTTCAGAATCTCAGGTGAAAGGAGAGGGAACACACCTTTTGTATTCACAAATGCATATCTAGCTCCTGATATTTTACTTAATAAATAGCTCGGAATAAATGAATGGAGAAAGGCACTTTCTCCACTGAACTTTGAAGGAAGGAGAAAAGGACAGTGCTGATGAAGGTTAAGATTGTAGGTTTAATGACGGGATACTACAGGAGTTATCTTTAGTTTACTCTAATAACAAGAAAGTACAGTTATTGCCAAGAGTGAGGGAAATAGGTCAGGGATTTGAAGAAAGGCAGACAGTTTTGAAATTGCTGTTAGGGAAAATGGAAGCGATAAGTGATTAGAGAAATGCAGAGAATTGCCAGAAGCTATTAATTTTCTAGTTAGGATTTGGAGGCTGAATTAATGATAGCATTGTTCTAGCTTTTGGGTTTTCCCCCCTTTTCCTTCCAGCAATGCTCAGCAGTCTGATACAAGCACAGAAAATATAAGCAGTTAGATTGAATCACTTTAGGAATTAGTTTATGTGTTTTTTTTTCTTCGCTCTTCAACCTAACTGTTTGATCCTAGAAAATAAACATAAAATAGACACATTGAGCATAGTGGTGGCATTTAGTAATTGTCTGATAAATATTTTAAGAATGAATCAATAAATGAATCATTCAAAGGACATACTGTAAGAAGATTAAATTTAGCTTTCATACAAGATGGTACAGAAAGGGGCTGCAGAACAACTCAGGTTGCAGGCAGGGAAGGAGAGCATGTCTGATGTAAGCCTAGAATTGGCGCCAAACAGGTAGAAACAAATTACAATAAGTAACAGCAGAGTCATTGAAATACAAAGCGTAATCAAAAGCGGGAATCTTCCACTGGAAATTTGAATTAGTTAGATTATCCAGATAGGCTGTAACCTCTGGCGTATACAATCAATGGAGAAATGGCAGGGACTTGTGGGTTAGAGAAATACTACGGCTTTTAGTTGTTCGGGGCACCGACCACCATTTTTCAAGTGGATGCCCGTTCTTGAAAGATGGTGAATAAATTCTTTTCTTCTCCACAATTGGGTAAGTGTTTATTCTCTTTCAAGTACGCTATTCTTTCTAACAATTTGATCACATCGTATGGGTATATTTTTAAAAGCCAAGCATTCAACATTAATAAAAATGTGCATACTTTGCTTTAGCTCAAGAAAAAAAGTACCAAGATCATTTATATTAAGCATTTCTACTTTGCTGATTACAGTGTTGGGTTCTCGGGAATTCATGAAGAATAAATAATACCTTCCCTAAAGAATCAATAGAAATGACCACTGGGAGGCCTTTACTCTTTATTAATCAGATTCTAAGACCTGACCAAGCTTCCATTCTTGAAAATGACATAGCCGACTCCAACCAGAGCTGACTTTCATAGAACTGTATAATAGAGAGCAATTAGAAGCTCTCCCATGATTTACAGCCTATTTTGTTACATTTGCAAATGAAATGAAGCTTCCAGCATTAAAATATAGCTAGGGGGTGCCAGGATAGTTCAGTGGTAGAATTCTTACCTGCCATGTGGGAGACCCTGGGTTCGATTTCTGGCCCGTGTACACCCCACCCCCCTCTGCTCCCCCCTAAAAGAAGAAAATTCAACAAATATATATATATATATATATATATTTGTTGAATTTGTTATATATATTTGTAAAAAAAAAAATATATATATATATATATATATATATATATTTAGATTTTGTGTGGTTGGAAGGTTGTTTTCTTCTTCTTTTCAATAATATAGTAACAGGCACTGCCTCTGCCTATTAACCAAATCTCTGTGTGGCTTTTCCAGGTTAATTCTAAGTATCAGTGAGCTACTTCATTGACTTATTCATTCATATGAAAAACATTCAGTGCCTGGCACTGGGAAATATAAATATGAATAGGACACAGTTCTTGTCTTCAAGGAGCCCACAGGCGAAGGTAGAAAGAAAAAGTAGGCAGAGCATATTCCAGTACTTGAGGGAGAAAAAAAAGGACAGGCAGATTATAGGGTCAAGGACAGCTTCTTAGAGACAGTGACAGCTGAGTAGAACTGCTGAATGACTAGGAGTTAGCTAACTGAGAAGAAGGAGGCACCAGGGAATTCTAGGCAGAGAGTCACTTATAGGAAAGTGCACACAACCTTGAATTGCTGAAGGAGCCAATAGGGGAGGAGGAGATACTGAGAACTGAAGCTAAAACAGAGCCTCACAAATATCCAGAGTGTCCATATTAAGGAGTTTGAAACTTATATTGGTGGAAGTGGAAGCCTTAGAACAGTTTAAGGAAGGGAATGATGTGATCGTGTTTAGTCTCTCCTCATTTTCCTAGTTAATTCATGTTGTTGGTTAAAAAATTACATTAAATTATATTCTGTGCGGTTGGAAAGATATTTTCTTCTTCTTTTCTTAAATAAATAACATTTTTTTCCTCCATACATTTACCCCTTTTTCCTTTATTGTATTTAGTTCTCACTCATTAATACTCATTTTGTGCAAACTTTTTTTCCTTAATCTTCTTCTCATGAGCTAGTTTGATATTAGTGTTTCCCTTCTCCGCCTGCATTCTCTCTTTTTCACATTCTATTTGTAAGGCCAAACTTTGAAAAATAAAATATAGCATCAACAGGCATTTGCAATCTGTTGAGAGTCTAAAGAGCTAACCCTAAACCCATAAATTCATTTATAAACATATTATAATTCATCAAAGATTTCAAATGGGTATTTTCAGCAGATGTTTGGCTTCATGACCTCACTTGAATACCCTATGGGGCGTGCAGTAAAATAGATAATTGGAAAATCTGGATTCAGCTTGGTCTCAGCAAACAATGAGAATGATCTAATTGAAATAATTGCCCAAGTACCTGTTTTTGTAAGGACATCTTGCTCACTATGAAACAATGAAGGGCTTACTCACTATGTCAGATTTATGAAGTGGCTAGCCAATATTTTCAGTTCTTATTGTATGATTTCAGACATGCCAAAGAAGATGTTTAAAACCTTTGAGTAACAGAGGTTCCCTTAGTATGTTATATGTGACCAGAGCTAATATATCTTCAACAGCACAGAAATTGGACTGAGTTTACTCTGTTTTGTCATAAAATCTGTTTCACTGGAATTAAAGACTTTTATATCAAATCATTTAATAAAAATCTATTCTGTGTTACATACCCAGATGCACAAAACTTGTGCATGTGCCTTTAGATTTACAGATTGGCTGTTTTCTTTTTTTTGCATGGCAGGCTGCGAGACTCAAACCTTGGTGTCCAGCACAACAGGCAAGAATTCTGCCACTGAGCCACCAGTTCACCACCCCTGCCTTTAGCTTTAATCTCATACTCTCACCCAAATGACTTTAAATTTCACAAACAAATCTTGCAATTTCTTTGAGTCTCTTTAAGAATGGCTTAAAAGAAATTCCTTTTTTTACATGATGAAACAATAAAGGGACTTGTGGAGCAAGTCATTTACCCTCAATGGGTCTGTTTCTAATATGTAAAATGGATGCAATAATATATTAAATGACCACAGTGTGGTGTCGTAGATTAATTCCTGGCTCAAACTTTGGCTCTATCATTTAAAAGTTATGTGGCCTTTAATCTTGTACAGCTTAATGTAATTCCTGGATTCATCCAAGAGTATATTAAGCAGATAATTAAAAAGTGTTGCCAAAGTCTCCTGGAGGATGGGAGAGAAAATATGAAACTATTAAACTTTACTACCAGGGAACCCCCTGATACTGTGTCAAATATTAGGGACACCCAAATCAATAGGCCAAGCCCTTGATCTTGAGGCTTGCTCTTGTGATGCTTATGTATGTAGCGGAGAAGATTAACCTACCTATAGGCATGCCTAAGAGTTACTTCCAGAGGACCTCTAGTTGCTCAGATGTGGCCTCTCTCTCTCTGAGCCCAACTCTGCAAATGAAATCACTGCCCTACCTGCTACATGGGACATGACATACTGGGGTGAATGTCTCCCTGGTGGCATGGGAGGTGACTCCCAGAGATGAGCTAGCCTTGGCATCCTGGGATCAACAATTCCATCCTGAACAAAAGGGGGAAAATGTATAACAAATAAGGTATCAGTGCCTGAGAGATCTCAAATAGAGTTGAGAGTCTACTCTGGAGGTCCCTCTTATGCAAGCTTCTGTTAGACATTGCTACCTATAATAGTTTCCCAAACCCCAACCCAAACCACTCCTGCCAATCCTAAAGAATATCAAGACTCTACAAAGATTCCATGTACTAGGGTAACTCCAGAAACCTACAACCTCCAGATGGGTTCCTGGACTGTATGAGTTCTGAAACTCAGAGGGGCCAGCCTTTCCAGAACATCAACTAGTTTCGCCCCCTATCACATATTATTGAAAGCCCCTCCCAACATGAAAAAGTTAGAATGGGCATAGCCCAAATACTCCTAAAAAGAATGAGCATAGTCCAAATACTCCTAAAAAGTTGAAGAAAGATCACAGGTGATGGTTGAGTTATATAGAGAAGATAGGGTTTAACAAATGAGTATGATTACTGAATCATTATATTGATATTTCTTTTAGGCTCTAGTTTCTTACAGCAGCTAGAAGTAACAACCTAAAATATTGGATTTGTAACCCATACCAAACTCTGAAATCTGTTCTACAACTAATTGCTGTGATGAGCTTTGAAATTTATTATTTGTGTATATATATATATATTTTTTTTTTCACAAAGAAGAAAAAGTCAAATGTGATGATAAATGTATAGCTATATAATGATACTGTGAACCATTGATTGTATATTTTGGATGATTACATGGTATGTAAATATATAATATATATCAATTAAAAAATTTTTTTTAAAGTTGTGTGGGTTCACGAAAAGTTGCTCAGCTTCTCTGACTGTCACTCTTATTATTAGTAAAAGCAGGATAATAATTGCTGCATAATATCACAGTGAGAATCATGATAATGTATGAGAGGAGCCACACAGCATAAGTTCAGTATCTAAAAAATATCCATACCCTTTGCTTTCCTCTCAAGACTGCAATGAGAGATACTTGTGATTATAATTCTACATAAACTGTGATATAGTTCTGTAAAATGTAGGTGTTATTAATTTATAAATATAAAACAGAATATAAAATGAATTATCAGACACAAAAATATTTCAGATAATTACTACTGTAATCAAGAAATTAGTATTTAAGGAATGATTTTGATTACTGACTTAAATTCCTTTTGCTTTCTGGGATATTGGAGTAGACAGAGGGGAATACCTGAAATCCCTGAACTATAATTCAGCTGCCCTGATAGCTGAAATGATTGTAAAAACCCTTATCTTGTGCCTTTGTGACTGTAGGAGCTGTTTCTCCCTTTATCTAGTCATTTTCTTCTAGAGCAAAGGCCCTAATGCTAATGAAGACTTTGAAGTTAGCTATTAACTAGTTTCCGTCTCTGACATTGGTAGATCACACTGGCTAGACTCTGCTTTTGAAAGACTCTGCTATTGTCTTCCTTCCTTTTGGCTTATACTTTCAGTACTGAAATGATAGTTCTGCCTCCCCTCCTTTCAGTTTATATTCTACTGAAATGATAAACACTTTTTCTGCTTTCAACTTGCTATCCAAAATGACCCCCCCCCCCCTTGCTAAAATCATTAAAAACCTTGAGCAGCCTAAACTCAGGGAGACAGATTTTGGGCTGGTAGATCATCTGCTCTTCTACTATGCGCTTAGTAATAAACTCTTTCAAACCCGGGTGTCTCATGAATTGGTTATTGAGTTTGTTGAGCAATAGAATCCATGGCCTTTGTCTGGTAACACTAAAATATCTTACATTGCTTTTTATTTCCCAAACTCTCTTAAAATACTTTCATTCATTATTACACTTGGGTTTAGCCCGTGGAAAAAAAATGAGATCTGGGTTCCAACCCCTTAATCTGGTGTCATCTTCTTAGTGAACACTCTCCAGTTACTCTGAACTTTGCTTAAACTGTGAGTTTTTTAACTTAAGTGCCCCATCAAGATTTCATGAGCATGACATGAAATTTAATTAATAATCTCTGTACATTTGGAACTGTGCTGCCTTTTGCACAAATGTACAGTGTCTCAGTTTCCTGGTGGCTATGACCCAACAATGGGTTGGCTTAAACAACAAGACTATTGTTTCTCAGTTTCAGAGGCCAGAAGGTTTGCTTCCTCCTAGAGTCCACAGCATTCTGGTGACCAGTAATCTTTGGAGTTCCTTGGCTTTCCCTTCACATGGTGATATCCTCTCCTTTCTCTTTTCTGGGTTCCAGATGAATTTCCAGTTTCTTTTTCTTCATGTGGCTTTCTCTTTAAAAAGCTACCAATAATAGGCTTAAGTAACAACCTAATTCAGCTGGGACACCCTTAACATCTTCAAAAGGTCCTGAGAACACTGTGTGTGTGTGTGTACAACATAATTCAACTTACCACATATTAACTATGAATATATCTTAATGGTTGACAAAACTAGCCCATATCTTGTGGAAATGTAAATTCAGTTATTTTGTATATGGGTCTATTCACAAAGCCGCAGGTAGATGGAAATTTAATGAGGATTTGGTTAAAGCACTACTCTAAAAGCTTTATCATTCTCCAAAGTAGGGTTTTTTTCACAAGTATATTAGAGAAGACTAGAGAAACCAACACACAATAATACCTCTAATACAATGATTATTATGATAAGAGCTACAAGTGCTTGAAGAGAAAGAGAAGTGAAAAAAATGAGAAAATAAAACTGTGATAAGTGAAGTCGCATGAACTCATACCATTCCCTCAAAAATAAATTTCCACACGAGTTCTGTCTTCCATGAGTTTACACTCTGAGCAGAAATAAGACAAACATATACAGATCTAAGAGGAAAAGGAATCTATTCAAATAAGAAATTTTAGGATAATCCATTCTTTATTAAGATATCACTCTCTCCTTTTGGATAGCCATACCTAGTGGCCCTGTATTGGTTTAAAGTTCTTCTACTCAGAGTGGGAATCCAGGGGGCACTATTCAAATTAACTTCTTCTAGTGTTCTATACCCAGAAAATACTAGACTCTCAGGAAATATTTTTGACCTCATGAACAAACAAACATGATTGTTGTTAAATTTCTCATTGCACAAGTTATCTTAAATTCTTTTCATTTCATATACCTCCTATCTATGTTTTCTTACCTCTTATTTCATATTAATGGATCATGCTCTATGCCCAGTTGACCTGATTCTAGGACTCTGAGAGCTATAGAATATATCTAGACAATTGGTAATATTAAGATACAAACCCCTCTCCCTCTCATTAAGATTGTGAGAAGATGTCCATTTGTGTCATGACTGGTCTTCCAGATTTATTTTAACTTCTGCATTTGCCATGATATTTTGGCACAGAGATATAAAAAACCAAACAAACAAAATCTAAGGGCAGTGATTCTAGAGGTGAAAGTAGGGAAGTATAACCATAAAAATGTTAGCTAAATTTCTTAAAATGAGTATAATGGGTAATTTAATTTCTATTAAGTTATTTGTACAGTATAAATTTCTTTCTGATCTATTCACTTTTGGGATTGTAGAAGATGGGCTAAATTTGCACGAAAAAGGTAAGCTGTCCATTAGGTTTACTGAGGATGAGTTGTTATTTCATTTTTACCAGGGTGTGCAGAGAGCAGTAAAGTGGAAAGTCTGTGGGTGGAAGGCTAAGTTAATTGTGCTGTTTACCTGGATGCTGAACAAGGCAGATTTTAAAAGTTATTCCCTTTGGAAAATGAAAGGTGAGCTAAATTTGTGAGGAACAATAATAATAGTTGTATGTATTTGCTATATGCCAGACATATTACATTTATATAATGCTGCTTTATTCCGTCTGCCTTCATAAAAAGTCCTATGAGGCCTGAATCATTATTACATCATCTTACAAGTGAGAAAACTCAATATTACAGAAGATAAGCAATTTGTCTGAGATTGAAGACACAGCAGTCAGCGGGCAGTAAAACCTCTGCTCTTAACTACTGTTCTACTCTACCTCTCAGTCTGTGCATTATGAGCAATTTTGGTATATATTAAAACATTCTACAAATAAACACAACACAACTCTTACAGTAGTAGCAACAAATGTAAGTTTTAAAAAATTCGCAGGAAAAATATCTAAACAGAAGGGTATGAAAGTACTAATCTTTTTCACATTGGAAATTAATGCATCTTTAACTATAATATATGTTAAATTTATTTAAATATTTCAAATAATGACAACAATGATTATAATCATAAGCATTTATTTTATATAATGAAGCTGATGATGTGTGCATTTCAGTAAAACTAAAACTGATGGTATGAAAAGTATTAGCTCCTTTCTTAATTTATCAAATAAAGTATCCCAACATAAATTTCAAAAGGATTTTTAAATTTTTTCAGTTGACATGAATACCAAAATATGAGACATCAAGTCCTACTGGCATACAGTAACACTTGAACATTATTATTATTACTATTAATTATATGCTTGTGTCTTTGCAATTAGTGGTTGCTTAAGTCTCAATTCAGCCAATTAATTTTAATGTGTAAACTGTGTATATAGCTTTTGTATTATCAAGTTTTTGCAGTTGAATGAATTGAAAATCCTTTCTAAATTCCAGTTACTTTCCTGTGTTTCACATTATTGTTAATCATAAAGTTATTCAATTGTCTTCCTGTTCTTTCTGTGTCATAAGTTATATTCCCTACAATTTTATTTACTCTTCTCTTGCTTCTCAGCATGATGACTCGTGATGGCTATTGTAACAAATGAAAAAAAAAAAGACAAGTTGAATGAATTTTAAAATGATGTTTGATTTTGGCACTATTACCTTATTTTTTTTAATATTTCTATTTTGTTGGTGCTAACACTTGATATATGCATTTGGGGGATACAATAACATTGACCTTCTTCCTTTTAGGGTATAGATTTTGAGAAGATTCACTACTATTATTTAGCATTTTTAATTACTTAAACCAGTTATAACTTAGGGCTCGTCTCAGGGGTAAGTGAAGACTCTATATCTAAGAATAAAACCAATTTGAACATATACCTTTGAGGGTGAGGAAAATCTCTGTCCTTCGGTGACAACACAGCCCAATAACACATGAGTCAGTGATTATGGCTTAATATAACAAATTGGATGATTATGAATATGGAGGTAGCTACTATTAAAAGCTTGTCATTGAAAGATACTACCACCCATTAGTGTCAATGGTTCCTGATAAAAAAAAAAAAAGATATGTCCATAGCACATATGTTTTCATCAAAAACAATTAAAATATAATATGGATGGTATTTTCACCAAATGCTTCAATTAATTGAATTAGGGGGTAGTAATTGGCTGGATGGAGTTTCTTCCTTATCCTCATTAAAAGCTAAGAAGAAGGTGGGGAGAATATAGAATAGGAAGCTCTGAAATCAAGTCCCTCTACCAGAACAACTATTGGATTGATAGGAAATATCTGAGTAAACTATTTCGAAACTCTAGTGTCTGATAGAACACCGAGCAGTATCCAGGAAAGAGCTGGTAGAAGAAGTTAGTAAATTGTAGTGAATACTGATGAATTTCACTCTCTATGAGTTATTTCAATTTGAATCTGTACCCTAGAAAAGCCAAGTTATTCCAATTTAAATTTGTACCCTAGAAAAGCCAAGTTCTTTAGTCCTCATTAAATATTGCTGGGTGGGATATTTTTTATCGTTTACATGGAGATGTGGCCCACCCAGTTGTGGGTGGTAACTTTTGATTAAATGGTTTCCATGGAGATGTGTCTACCCATTCAAGGTGGGGCTGCTCATTGGAGCCCTTTAAGAGGGAACTGTTTTTGTAAAGAACCAAGAGAGCCCACACAGCCAAGGGACCTTTGGAAATGCATAAAGAAAATGCCTCTGGGGAAGCCACTGAAGAAGCTTGGAGAGAAACCTAGCAGACATTGTCATGTGCCTTTCCAACTGAGAGAGAAACTCCAAACATCACTGGCCTTCTTCAGCCAAGGTATCTTTCCCTGCATACTTTAGTTTGCACATTTTTATTGTTTTGCTTTAACTTGAACATTTTCATGGTCTTAGAACTGAAAATTTGCAACTTAAATTCTTTTTTAAAAAGCCATCCTGTTTCTGATATATTACATACTGGCAGCTTGCAAATGGAAACAGCAGTGACTATCAGCCACTATCTCCCAGCCACACAGCAGGCAGTAGAAGGGTCCCCAACCTGGCTACGGGTGCAGCTTGTTGGTGCTGGGGTGGGATAACTTGGATCTAGTTCCCCAAGATCTAGGGGATGTATGGTGTGCTCACTGCTCACTGTCTTTGATCAGCCTCTTGAGATCACTGCAGGCAGGGCTCTGAGGGTAGCCATAGGTCTAGTCACCTGGTAAAAGCAGCAGGAGTCTTAAACACATTAACCCTGTAAGTGCCAAACCAAGAAAATGCAGAGTTTGTCCTCTAGGCAAAAGCAACTTGGGATAGTTAAAGCAGTAAAAGAAACAATTAAGGCAAACAGCCTGTAGCAAAGGCTTACTTGCTTTATGTCCTACCACAGAGCACCCCAGAGAAGGATAAAGTCTATTTTGTAAATTAGCAGGGGCGTTGAAATTTCTATAAACAGGGAAACTCCTAAGGTCACTAGCAAGCCTAAGCCCAGGATAAGACACAGGCTCAGAAATGAGAGGGAAGATTCTGCATTTTGCAGATTTGCCTCAAGACTGATCTTCTTGATAGGAAGGCTGAATTCTGAAGGAGAACACTGACAAATGCAAAGACAGTTTGCAAAGACTGTGAATGGCTTTTTTGTGTATTGATTTGTTTAACTTTGTTATCTCTTAGCATTCAAGGAAATCTATGCCGTAACAGCAGCTAAATAAAAACTCAAGAAATAGACACCTCAAGTACTAAATTTCAGAATTAATGCTTTAAACAACAACAGAAGACTACTAGACAGAGAATAAGGAAATGATGGCCTATCCAAAGAAAGAGTATAAGAATTCAGAAAGCATTATGGAAGAAGATCATGTGGACATATTGAACAAAGACTTTTAAAAAATGATCCGCAAAGTGCTCAATGAGATCAAGGAAAATACAGAAAGAGAACTAAAGGGGATCAGGAAAACAACAAATGAACAATATGAGAATCTCAAGAGAGAGAGAGCAATTTTAAAAGGACCCAAGCTGAACTACTGGAGTCAAAGACCACAATAATTGAGATGAAAACTTTCCTAAAGGGATGCAACAAAATAAACAGTAATAATAAATTTATGGTTTGGGAAATATAATGTCTAAAGATATAACTTGTAACAAATAAAACAAAAAGGTGTAAGGGGAGAGGGGATAGAAACAGGGTAGGCATATGCTATTGAAATTATGTTGGTATCAAATAAAAAATGATTATAAATTTAGGATATTAAATTTTACCCTATGGTAACCACAAAGAAGATATATAAATATATATATATATATATATATATACAGAAAGAAATAGGAAAGAACTCAAAATGGTAAAATATAAAAACAAAATAAATAAATATGAAAGTAGGCTTTAATAGAAGAGGGGAGGGACAAGAAAGTTTACAAAGATCATATAGTAAAATGCAGAAGGAAATCCTGCATTATCAGTAGTTACTTTGAATGTGAATGGACTAAACTTTCCAGTTAAAAGGCAGAGACTGGCAGAATGGATAAAAAAGCATAACCCAACTATACACAGCTCACAAGAGACAAACTTTAAATTCAAAGGCACAGGTAGTATGAAAATGAAAGGAGAGAAAAAATATAACTGCAAATAGTAACCAAAACAGAGCTGGATAGCTACACTAATATCAAATAAAATAGACTTTAAGTAAAAAAGTTATGAGGGACAAAAAAGGTCAATATACTGATGAAGCAGTCAATTCTATAAGAAGACAACAGTTGCAAATATATTTGTACCTAATGGCTGAGCCCAAAAATAAATGAAGCAAATATTGACAGATTCGCAGGGAGAAACAGATACTTCTACAATAATAGGAGACTTCAAGTACTACTTTCAACAATGGGCAGAACATATATATATACAGAAGATCAAGAAGGGAACAGAAGACTTTAAGGATTGTATAAACTCTCTAGACCCAACAAACATATATAGAGCACTTCACAAACAACAGAACACACATTTTTCTCTAGTGCACATGGATCATTTTCAAGGATAAACCATATGTAAGGTCACAAAACAAATCCCAATAAATTTTAAAATATCAAAAATCACACAATGTATCTTCTCTGACCACAATGGAAAGATGCTAGTAATCACTAACAGAGGGAGATCTGGAAAATTCACAAATATGTGGAAATTAACACACTCTTAAGAAGAAGCAGCACAAGAGAAATTAGCAAATATCCTGAGGTGAATGAAAATGAAAGCACAACAACCCCAGATTTAGGGTATGCAGAAAAGGCAATGCTGAGAGGGAAATTTATAGGTATAAATTATTTTCTTCATTAATAAAGAAGAAAGATCTTAAGTCAGAGATAGAACTTCACAAATTCAGAATCTAGAAAAAGAACAGTAAACTAAACCCAAAGATAGCAGAAGGAAGGAAATGAAGATTAGAGAAGAAATACATGAAATAGAGAATAAAAAAATAGAATAAATCAACAAAACCAAAAGCTGATTATTTGAGAGACTAATACTATCAACAAACCCTTAGCTAGGCAAATGTAGAAAAAAAGAGAGAGGACACAAATAACTAAAATCAGAAATTAAATGGGGGGGTCATTACTGATGACCCCACGTTGAATGTCAGAAGTACTTGGAATCTCAGGTAGCACATGAGTTTTTGTTGGTTTGTCCAGAGTGATGCCCCGATGAATCCCAGAGTGATTTGATCAGTGACTGGAAAAGCATTTGCAAGCCCCCTTTGGGGAATGGTGAAAGTGGGGAGAAATTCAACTTCCCCAAGTTGAATTCTTGATAGTCTCACAAGCAGGGTGGACAACCAAAGCTATAGGCTGAGCCCCGAGTCTTGGGGTTTGTTCACATGAAACTTAAACCCACAAAAGATAGGTCAAGTCTACTTAAAATTTAGGCCTAAGAGTCACCTCCAAGAGAGCCTCTTTTGTTGCTCAGATGTGGCCTCTCTCTCCAGCCAATATGACGAGCAATCTCACCACCCTCCCCCTCTCTGTGTGGGACATGACTCCCAGGGGTGTGGACCTTCCTGGCAACGTGGGACACAGATCCTGGAATGAGCTGAGACTCAGCATCAAAGGACTGAGAAAAACCCTAGAATGAGCTGAGAATTAACATCAAGAGACTGAGAGAACCTTCTTGACCAAAAGGGGGAAGAGTAAAATGAGGCAAAGTGTCAATGGCTGAGAGATTCCAAACAGAGTCGAGAGGTTATCCTGGAGGTTATTCTTACGCATTAAGTAGATATCACTTTGTTGTTCAAGATGTAGTGGAGAGGCTGGAGGGAATTGCCTGAAAATGTAGTGCTGTGTTCCAGTAGCCATATTTCCTGATGATGATTGAACAATAATATAGCTTTCACAATGAGACTCTGTGAATGTGAAAACCTTATGTCTGATGCTCCTTTTAGTTACTATATCAACAGAAGAGTAGAACATATGGAATAAAAATAAATAATAGGGGGAACAGATGTTAAAATAAATTCAGTTTGAAATAGTGGTAGGTGAAGGCGAGGGGTAAGGGGTATGGTACGTATAGCTTTTTTTTTTCTCTCTCTATTATCGTTTTATTTCTTTTTCTGTTGTCTTTTTATTTCTTTTTCTAAATCGATGCAAATGTACTAAGAAATGATGAATATGCAACTATGTGATGATATTAAGAATTACTGATTGTATATGTAGAATGGAATGATTTCTAAATATTTTGTGAGTTAATTTTTTTTAATAATAAAAAAAGTTAAAAGGAAGTTAAAAGAGTATACAAAGTGTTGAGAGAAAGGGATAATAAATATTGAAGAGAGGTAAAAAAAATCCAACATATGGGCAATAAGGAATAAAAGGAAATCAAGTGAGAAAAGAGAAATTATTCAAAATTTTAAATCGAAAGTTTTTCTGAAATTAAATCAATCTACCTCCCTCTCCCTTTCTCCATTGTTCCCTCTCTCTCCCTCTCTCTTTCCCAATCTAATTATATAGATAGAAAGGTAGACAGATAGATATGCTATAAATGAAACTATATATTGAAAGAACAACCTGAGAATACTAACCAAGAGAAACAAATATCAGGAAATATTCTTGTAATAGTAATGGATTTTAGAAGAAAAAAAATGTATTCAGTACCTAGACAAAAAACACTTAAAAGGGGAAAAAAATTATAGTATTATCAGAAATCTCAACAGCAATGTTTAGTCTCCTCACCCCACAAAATAAGTGGATTTACAAATATGAGATACTCAGGAAAAAAAAAAAATCCAAGGATTTTACATGCAGTAAAAAGACTTTTGTGTATAAAGGGTACAGAAAACTATAATCAACAAGAAAGAATTTAGGGAATATAGTTTCCTTGAGCCTTTCCTAAGAAATATACTAGTTGAACAAGTTTTAGACAACCAAAATAACATGACAAACATGTATGTAAAGAGCTGGAAGTGAGTATTAGGAGTGTAGTTACCTGTGCTAGTAAATGAGGGTTAAAACTGAGAGACTTATTATAAGAGTATTGACTATATGACCTGACAATTTAAATAGAGTACATTGTAAAAAAAAAAAAAGAATGCAGGAAAGGAAAGATACTACACTTAAGACATTTTAAAACTCCTTTAAATAATTACCATTGGTTATATTACTACATTATTGCTATTCTGATACTGTTGTACATATAATAAGGGATAAAATAAAGGAGGTATGGGAATCCTATCATCCCTCATTTTCTTGAGGACCAAGAGTTCTGGTGTGGAAGAAAAGAATTATTAATGAAGGATCAAAACAGGTTAAGTAAAAACCCTGTAGTCTTGCATTTGAATTGGAAATAGGGCTTTACACTCATGAAGTATTTATCTATAGATTAGAGGTAGATGTAGATATAGAGGTACAGATACAGACATATTGGAAGATATGGATATTTTCTAACTTTGTCCACTAAAAGGCTTAAAAACAATGACCAACCAAATAGCAATAAATATTTTTACTACCCAGATTATGTTCACACCATTTTCCATTAATGAAAACCAGGGCTTTTTGAAGAAATGGTTCATCTAATGTCCCAGGCAGGAAATGTACAAGATGAGTCTAGTAAATACTGATCTACCAGATCATAACAAAGCTACCAAAGACTACTAAAATCATGTGGTCAATTTGACAAGGTTCCTATTGGTCTAAGATGGAATAGTTTGAGTTTTCAAATGGATAAAAATTTAATTGATTAACATCCACCAAAGAAATTCTGACTGATCACTTCCTTTGGATAACAGGGAACCAATTTATTTTCTTGAAAACTTGGTAATAGGAAAGTATCAAGCATTCATCCTGCCTTTCCTATGTGAACTCTACTATTATACAACTAAATAATGGATGAGGGGAAGGGTCTGCCGATAAATTAACCCAGGTAATAAATGAAAACAAGTTTGATAGAACTAGAATATCATCATTTGCAGCTTCCAGTGAAATTACAGATTTAAGAATTCAGCACCAGTGGCAGCTAACATAAAAAAGAGTAAAACTAGATATTATTTTCTTCCTTATAAAGGCCACACTATCACCTATAGTCTTGTTAAAGGGATTGCACATGAGTCCATTTGTACCTCTGGATTCGGGTGTAGATTTGTGGGCAACACAGAGGAAAAAGAGAGAGAGAAGTTGAACAGTATCTTGAGTTTGCAATCAGAGATGTCCAGACCTTGGAAACTCCACTGCAGTAGCCTGGGTTTTTCAGCAAATGAACTATTAATGTGATAAAGTGGGATCTTGTAGATTAAAAGAGATTTAAATGACATACCAAGCCAAAGAAATTAGACAAGACTAAAATGCAATGTCTACAGATGCATAAAAATAAAAAGAAATGGGTGATAAAGCCATAAGGATATGTAAGGAAGTGATTACCAAGAATATCAGATTAGTAGTTACTTTTGGAAGGAGCAAGGGAGCTTTTATTGCAATGAGGCACACAGAAAGTCTTTTGGTAGCTGGCAAAGTTCTATTCTTGTTCTAAAACAGGATGTTTGCCTTACAATAATTATATAAAAATAATTCATTAGAGGGTGATGTCATCAACATGGCAACATAAAAAGCTACTGAAAATCTCTCCCTAGAGATTCAATGAAAATAAAGGACAATTCTGAATTGTTCAGAAATCTGGAGGAAGATATGGATGGGAGAAGAACCATATAAACGCTAAACTGAAGAATGAGAAAAATATCAGATAGGAAAACTCCATCTTGAACTGGCAAGTTCACTTCCCTCCCCCATACTTGGTCTCACATAAACAGCATGGGAGGGGCAGAGAAACAGCAACTGGGATCTCTCCCACCAGGGACACAGAAATAAATTCTCTCATGGCAGTGAAACAGATTCCCCTGTTTGGAGATGAAAGGTACAGGGAAGGACATTTCAAGGCACTGGTCAGTAAGGGACAAATATCTGAGAAAATGTGGGTGGAGACTCTTTCCAGCCCTAGGTCCGAAAGACCTTCCATTACCACTGAGGGAAATAGTTGTAAGTGGCAATAGTTGCACCTAATCCTTGCCTGGGATTCAGATGAAAACTAGGATGGCTGTGGGGAGTCTTCTACCTCTGGTAAAGTGGGGGACACAATCCCACATTGAGCCAGATTTTGGCTGAGCAAAGTGAGGGCACAGGAATCCTGCATTTGCAGATCTACCTGGTCAGATGCAGCCTGGAGTCCAAAGGCAAAGAGATCCTGAGGGCAAATAAGTTACCAAATAACACCATCTAATGAGCAAACTGGAAAGTGCAAGGGAATTGAAGGGTTTTGCAGAGACTTTGCAGGGCAAATCACAGGTCCATAGGAGCTGGTCTAGACCCCTGCATGGAACCCACCCCTGTTTTGGCTGATACATACAGACACGGCTCAACTCTTAAAGTATAGTCCTAAAACAAACCCAGGTCTTGCAGGCTGGTGAAAACCAGAGCTCCCTGAGAGACACAGACTTGTTTCACCCACAAACAGAGACATTGCTATGGTGCCCAGTACCTATCGCCATACCTGAGACATGCCACCACTTAATTTTCACTTTTTATCATTTTTTTCACTCATCTGTCCATACCCTGAATAAAAAGAACATCAGATACAAGGTTTTCACAATCCACAGTCACATTTTAAAAGCTATATACAGGGATGGGCCACAGTGGCTCAGCAGGCAGAGTTCTTGCCTGCCATGCCAGAGACCTGGGTTCTAGTCTCAGCACCTGCCCATGCACCACCATCCCCCCCCCCCCGCCAAAAAAAAGAAAAGCTATATACAGTAGTCTTCAAGAATCAAGGCTACTGGAACACAGTTCAACAGAGGCACTTGGTTTTTGAGGGAGACTGGGGATAGAGCCAGCCGGACAAGTGGGTGGTGAGTGAGATAAACAGATAGAGAACAAAGTCACCAACAAGAAAACCCTAAGCAAAAGAGATAAAATGACCTTCAGAATAAACTAAGAAGGAAATCAGAGGCCTTGATGCCAGCAAAAATACACAACTCATACTCAGAAGCACAAAGATATGGTCTAAGCAAAGGAACAAACTATTACCTCAAATGAGATACAGGAATTGAAATAACTAATTAAAGAAGTTCAAACAAATCTTCTAAATCAAATAAAAAGTCAAATGAATGAGTTGAAGGAAAATATGGCAAAAGAGATGAAGGATATAAAGAAGTTACTGGGTGATCATATCTTTCTGGGAACTTATGAGAATAAAAGACACAACCGAGGAGACATACATCAAAAGAGTTGAAGAGGCAGAAGAAAGGATTAGTGAATTAGAAGACAGGACATCTGAAATCCTACTCACAAAAGGATGGATAAGGAAAACAATGGGAACATTTGAGCAGAGTCTCAGAGAACTGAATGATAAAAGGAAGTGCATGAATTTGTGTTATGAGTGCCCCAGAAGGAGAAGGGAAAAGGGGCAGAAAGAATGAAAGAGGAAAATATCACTATTTTTCTGCCAACCAAGAGACCTGCTCTGCAAGAAATCTTGAAGTGAGTGCTACAGGCAGATAGGAAAAGACAGGAGAGAGAGGTTTGGAGAAGAATATAGAAATAAAAATGAGCAGTAAGGGTAACTAATAGGGTAAAAAAAAAAAAAAAAAGAGGGAGAAAATAAGATATTACAGATGAAATCCAAAAGAAACAATGGTGAAGAAACTACTGCCTTACAAAAATGACATTAAATGTTAATGTATTAAACTCCCCAACCAGAAGACATAGATTGGCAGAATGGATTAAAAAACAGGATCCATCTATATACTGTCTACAAGAAACTCACTTAAGCCTCAAGGACAAGAAAAGATTGAAGGTGAAAGGTTGGAAAAAATATTACATGCAAACAACAACCAGAAAAGAGTGGGTCTGGCTATACCAGCGTCAGACAAATTAGACTTCAAACACAAGATAATCCAATCAGTTGAAGATTTTTTTTTTTTTTAAGGGAAAAGAGAGACTTTTTCACTGCTTCTTCAGCCATGAGCCTCTCCTGTGGAGTTTGTCCAGACCCTTCATCAGAGTTTCCAGCTTCACAACCTGCCCTGTGGAATTTGGGTCCTTCTATTCACATGGTTGCGTGAAACACCATTATAACCTCATATTTACAGATATCTCCTATTAGTTCTGCTTCTCTAGAGAACCCTAATATTTTATTTATACGTATATGTCATATTACACTGTCTTACTTAATCTACATCTATCATAAGTCTTAAAACTGGGCAGACTGCAATACTAGTGGTCAATAAGAGGGAGAAGTAAGGGTTATGGGATGTAAGGGTTTTTTCTTTCTCCTTTTTCTGGAGTGATGCAAATATCCTAAAAATGATCATGGTGGTGCATACACAACTATGCAATCATAGTGTGATCAGTGATTGTATGCTTTGAATGGATTGTACAATGTGTGAAAGTATCTCAATAAAATTATCTTTAAAAAAGTTTCACCTGTTAAAAATAATAATTCATTAAGCTATATATTTCTTGAGTGGTTTTCTGTATTGGTGTTTTATTTCACAATAAATTGGTAAAAACAAACATACAATATATGTTCACCATTCTCTATGTGTGCATCTGTATGTAGAGATATATATAAGTTAGTAAAGAAGAAAAAAAAAATGTTTTTCAAAAGCTGACCTGAGTTTTAACTGGTTGCTTTAGGGAAATCTCAAAGTCCTTGTTAGGCCAGTGATAGCTCTTACATTTGTGAAAATTCCTGAATAGATTTTTAATTCTGTTATAACAGAGCACACATCTGCGCTTGTTGGGGGATGGTGAAACAAAGTCAGAGCTACATTTCTCTATATAATACAATAAATTTTGGAATATTTTCTGGGTAGGTGCAAAGAAAAGATGCATGGAGCATTTTTCTGAGCAAGGGGGAGAGCAGACTGGAGCAATATGAAGGCAAATCCCAGACTAAAGGGGGAGGCAACAGAAAAAATTTCTCTGTGGCGAGACAGCTGAGGGACTTCAGAGAACCAGGAGAAAGTCTTCAAGTAGTCTGAGGACGATGCTGCTCTTCTCACAGTACGTAGCAGAGGGACTGGAACCGCTAAAGGAGACGGTGATCCCAGAAGGCAGGGCACTGGGTGATATTAAGGTTACAGACTTCTAAACATATATTGAGGATTACATGTGTTTATGCCTTATTTATATTTATTAATATATACATGAAGAACAACTGTATTTATAGAAAAGATATCAGTATGTGTACTGAAGAAATATGTATGAAACATATGTAGCTAAAAACATAGTAAACTGATTTTTAAATTTATTTATCTGTATGTAAGTAAAGATTTATCTCTCTGTAGAGAGAATGTGAAAATATATACATATATATGTTTGAGTGTGAGAAAGAGAATAAGTACTCTTCATTCAGTGGTTTCTAGCCCTCATAGCTAGAAATGAAACAAGTGGAAAGGAAACTAAAAAGACAGAATCACTGTCAAGGACAGGCACACAAGGAAAGCAACTTTATTTTTAATGTTTTGAAGTCACAAGAGTTATTTCTGCAACTGTACTACTTTTTCTTTTTTTCTTTCTGGTGTTTGTCTTTCATGACTTATGGGCAAGGTCATTTGTATATTATCTGCACAGCCCCTTAATCCCATTCCAACTCTCTTTGCGCAGCTTCTCTACATGCAAAGACCATAAATTATAACAATTGCCATTAAATGATTTTGCGGGGTCCCTGTTGGTTATAACGTTTTCAAAGCCACTTAAAGTGCTAGAATTAACTACTGTGGCAATTAGGTTATTCCTTTCTAGCGATACGTTTCATGTGCCCTGAAAGCCAAGAGAGCTGGGCCTCTGCACTTGCTTCCACAATCAGGCCTTGGGAAGCTTGGTATCTGAATCAACAAATGAGCACTGAGAGTCATTTGACAAACAGAAAATGGCCATAAGAGATGAGTACTTAATTATGGAGGACAAATAATAAGAGCTGCCGTTTGTGCAATTGTACTATTTGCCAGATATCTCATGCTAGGCTCTATGTAAATGCACTATTATATTACTTAAACTGGAAAACCACATTTTGACCTTGGTATTATTATTCTCAACTTACAGAAAAAGGAGCTGATTGATACTCGGAGACTTTCTCTATCCAAAGACATCTACTAATAAGAATCATATCCAGACATTGAACCTGGCCTGACATCCAAGCCTGCATTCTTTCCAGTCCACCATGCTGACAAAGAAAAAAATGATTTCAATCTATTAAGGGATAAAAGTATTTTCTCTCTTAGAGTTCATGTTTCAAACTATTCTTGACATATGAGCTGACCCTGGCTGTGCCGTTGCAGTGGTTCTGAAGAACAGAAGCTGACAGGTATTGGAACTTCTACAAGTCTGGTTTGTTTGCAGGAGCTAATGGGAGGAGATTCTTCCCTGATGCGCCTGTCCGCAGCTACTGCTTAGTAGTAGGAGTCCGTGACAGCACCTGAGGGTGGAATTCCAGTAGAGAAATCACTGCCATCCATATACATTGGTTATCTGGCAACATCAGTTTAGGGGAATAATTTAAATACATAGGCTAAAATTACTTTTGCTATCAATATGCAATTTCACTTTCTTCTCACTTTTGTTCGCACTTACAATGTTCACAACCACTTCTTTATGAACACAAAAGAGAAGAGGCAACCTTGAAGAATGTAGGCAAAATTTAGGTTGACTATATATTTGCGTTTCACTACCATTATATACTTAGGAATGTTCCTCATCCAGATTCAGGTTATTTGTCAGACACTGCAAACCTCACAGATAAATCTTGTCAAAAATATCCAGGGCATTCTTTTCTCTGACACCAATTCACCAAAATTAAACAATCAAAATCCAAGATGGTCAACACTTGCATTATTCAGCTAAGAATTAAATCCTGTTCATAAAAAGACGTGGAGAGACAATAACAACATGATAAAACACACCCAAACTCAACAACACTCAGTCTTTTTGACGTTAACCTCTACGAAATGTGCTGGGTGAGCAGAACCACAGGATAAATCGTTGTATACAAAAGCATTTGAAAAATAACAGGGCCCTCTGTGATAGAAACAAAAGCCCTACTGGGCCAGGAAATAAAGGGACTTGGCTTCTTTTCTTCATTCTCCTTTTCTCCAAAGGAAACAAACATAAGTAAAGCAGAAGTCATCTTGCATTATCTTTGGACTTCTGAGCAAAAGCAAAAGTATCTTTTTAACACTAAAATGATAGTCCATGTTGAAATAATGTTTTGGACAGTAAAAAAGTAGAATAACAAGTTGAAGGGGAAAGGATATCAGAAACACGTTTTTTGGCAGTTGGGGGTAGAGTAGGAAGTAAGCTAACAGATGTGTTTTTCAAAAAGACGGGTAGGAATTAAAGATAGTATATTGGTCAAGTGGTTTTTCAAAGATGTGGCCAAAAGTTAACAGAAGTTTCCATGAGGCAATAAAAAATCCCTTGAATTGGATTGGAGCAATACAAGGTACAATAACGGGAAATTTGATGATTTGGAAGCAAGAGCTATTATTTGCAGAGGCAGCTTCTTCATCTTTAAAATGAAATTATTCTGAGAATTAAAGAGGATAATGGATGCAAGCAATGGGCATACAATAAAAATGATGGGTTTTCTATCTTTCTCTTTCCTTAAGTAAGTACCAATCCAACCTGCAGATAACTTCTGGTGGAGAGCATAAAAACTAAAGATCAGTGAGCTTATCACTATTCAAATTGTAAGAGTCTGCTGAAAACTAAGTAAAATATTTCAAAATATCAGACAACCAGGAAAAAGGATGACTTCCTAAATTTAGTATGGAATCAGTCACTTCTTGAATATTTTTCCAAAGAATATTAACTGTTAATGTTTTCCTAGTTCACCATATTTGAAGGTACATCAAATCATTATGTTGTTATTTGGTAATAAAAGTAATAAAGGCAAACATTGATCAATAATTGCTTCATTTAATTGTCACAAGAAACATATACTTAAAGCAGATTCTATTATCCCGATTTTATTAACGAGAAAATTGAGGCTGAATAACAGTTAAGTACTTCATTTAAGTTCACACAACTAATAATAAGAAAAGCCAGGATTTGAACCCAGGTCTTGCTTCTATAGTCTGTGCTATCAAGTACTACATGATAACGCATGCTTTTCTACAACAGGAAGACTACTCATGATTTGAAGGCATGAGAAAGAGCTGTATTCCTAACTCTCTCTTATGCTAAAAATGTATCAAGTCCTCTGAACACTGGTTAATAACCTCTGCAAAACACACCTAACTAAAGAACCCACTTTTCTTATTCTTTGTAGTTTCAATTAGGTTAATGGATGTAAGAAATTTAACCAAAAAATAACCATCTAGCAAGAAGATGGGCTTTCAATTCAAACTGACTTGGGTTTAAATCTCCAACTCCACTGTTTATTATATTTGTGAAGTAAACTTGGGAAGTTGCTTAATCTTTGTGAGGCCTCAATTTTTGCATTTGTAAATAGGGGATAAAAAGGGTTGTGACTGAAATTCTGGTATTAAGAGCTCAATAAATGGTGTTTTGTAACTGTAGAATTATCATTTAATATTATTATATCTGTTGCTATTATATTATCACTATTTTTCTTTAGGCCTTCAGGCTTCATGTGCATCACTCCTCAGATCAATTGTGGATGGATATAGAGTAGGTATACACAGAAATTTGGATTTGAGGAAGTCCTAAGACTTTAGGGATGGCAACTGTACGTTCAAAGTTATTGGAGATGGCAGGATAGGATGCCTATTCAAAACTGACTATTGACCCAAGGAAAAAGGGTAGCCAGGTGGGAGGGGCCTCTGGTCCCTTTTCCCTGCTTCAATTAGAGGAAACTCTGTTTTCGACAGATATTGAGGGTTGGTTGAAGATTTTATTAGAAAAAATAAAACAGAGGCCCCATTCCTACAATAAAGTTTTGATGACTACTAACCAGTATTTAATTAATGCACACTTATTGCTTACTTAGGCATGCATCATATCTATGTTCATCTTTCTTTGGATGGTTCTTTTTCTCTTCTTAATTGAAGGTGAAGACAAAGGTAAGAGTCATCATATTCTTTAATAATAAAAATACCATGTTTATTAGTCGGGGTTGTCTAGACAGGAGATATGAGTAAATACTCTGAGCTATTTATAAAAATATGATTTTTATTATTTATTTAGAGATTAATACCCAAGGACTTGAACCCTATTCTGGAGAGATTTAATGCATTTCTGGTTGTACGCAGACAGCTGAGTATTTTTAAGTGAAAAAATATGACTGCTATTGTTTTTTATTTAGAGATTAAGTATGGTTTCAGGTGATGGGTATGACTGCTAAACTGACAAGGGTCAGTAGGGACACACAAGTCCAAATTCCATAGAGCAGGCTACAAACTGGGAATGCAGATGAAGGTTTTCAATGAATTCCCCAGCCTGGAACTGTCACAGAGTCTTGTGTCATTCTGGTTTCTACTCAAATCTAGCAGTTTTCTTGCTATTCAGCAAATGGGCTATAGTAACATACCCAAATGAGAAATATCTTGTCTCTAAAATCCAAAGAGGCCAGCTAGACATTGTGCCTCTTTTTTTGGTCTTTGGGAGGCCAGATGTAACAGCTAATCCTTCACTTTAGAAGGGATAGCTCAACCTGCCCCATGACACTAGATGTCTAGAAATGTCACTGAGGTAGAACTCCCCTGCATTTTTGTTGGACTTATCTCTCATTCTCTGACAAGCAAATGCCTTAAGGGGCCATGGCTCTGTTTTTTAATAATTCAAATTAGACTTCATTTACTTAACCTAGAACTTTTTTGCTTATGCAGATCAAGCAAGAATTTAGTAGACTACACATGTATTTTACTTATAGTTTCCCCATGATCTACTAGCCAACTCTACAGGTCTCTGTGACTCAGATTATTTTTGATTGCTGTTTTGAGTCTGCTGTCCATTATGGTAGCCATGCCCACCTTGTCTTTAGTGATTAAATGCTTCCATTTGGCTTCTGCCATCCCCATTGTGTTTAAGGATCCCAGTTCAGTACAGCAGTTCTACAGTAATATCTTACCATGAGAGCTCTTCAGGGAAGACTGAGTTAGTTTCAAAAATTTATTCCTCACAGTCCTGCTGAAAGATGTGTCCTTTGGGCATTCCTGGGTAGGTAAGCAGTTTTACATGATAAATGCACTTTAACATTCCAATTTCTCTAAGCCTTTGGATCCCCTCCTCTACATTATACCATGCCAGTTCTGGCTTTCAACCTCAGATAATATTGGCCACCTTTTGGTCCATGTTTCAGCCAGCAAACTGTTAGAGCCCTTTCTAACCACTCGAGTTACAACATTGAATCCAGAATCTTTGCTTAGTGGGACCACATCAATAAATTTAAGCTGATTCAAATTTATATTCCTTTCACCATTATCCCACACCCTTAATAGTCATTCCACACATATTCCCCTGATTTCTGTCTATATAAATTGGAAAACTCATGCTGTTCCTTTGGAGTACAGCATACCTCCTCATGGGTCACACTTTGTTATCTCATCTTTTGGGGCCTGTTGGCATTTCAGTCTAGTTATGTCTGGAAGAAAAGAGGGGTGGTAGGAGTGGGTCTAAAGAAGAATTAGAAATGTCTTGCAAGCCAATTACCACAGGGCATTCCATTCTGGTGAAACAGGATTAATCACTTCAGAAAGAAGAGTGAAGGCTATTTGTTCAGGGGAGATGATTATAGGTTTGTCAGGCACATCAGGGTAAATCTCTTCAGGTGGAGATCCGATGGCAAATTCCTCAAGGTAGCCTGGAGGTCCAGTGGCTGGTTCCTTAGGGCAGCCTAAGGGTCAGGTGTCTGTTCCTCAGGATAGACCATTACGGGTTTATCTGGCAACCATTCAGCAGAATCTAAGGTTCAGTGTCCCTACTGCCATCATTATCAATCCATATGTCCCCATTCCAATTTTCAGGAGCAGATTTCTTTCCTAGCCTACCACCTCCAGCCCACTCCAGTTTGCCTATGTGGAAGATAAAGCTGAAGAAAGTAATAAAGAAAATTTCTTTGGAAAGAAATGAGTGAGCTGTATTTCCCCACATAGGGAAAGAAAGATAGGTGCTTTTTCTTCAACTTGAATTTAGAGAGAAGGACCCATTGAGTTGAAGTAGAGCTCTTGACATGTGTGTCCTAGAGAGTGAGGTTCATAAAATCTGAAAAACATAAAGTGAGAGACTGTAGCTAGAGTTGTTTCAGCTGGGAATTGAGTGAAGATTAGGTACTGAAATTCCTTTAATAACAGTGCAAAGTGCATGTTATCCTGACTAGACGTGAACACGGAAGAAAGTTGGCCAGGGGTCTTCATTAAAGTGTACTCAAGAAGTCTGCTTGGATCCCAATAGCGAGGTGGACCACTAGAAATTCAGGGTTTGAGAGAGAACGAAATGTGAGTATCCAGAGGAAGTCATCCAGGGAATCACTATCTTGAGTTGCCAGGAAGAGCTCAGAGAAACCTCACAAAAGTACCACCAGGGAGAAAGAGCTACAAATAACAATCTTGCTGTCTTGTAATCACTAAAGACATCCCCTAATGTTTATTAATGAAGGGTCTTGGGTCAGTCCAGAACTAAAGTTATCTTGATAACCAAGACTGGATCTAACCACAGTGGAACAACCTGACATGCTCAGGACCTTAGACTTCAACTTGCAAGTCATCTATACCTCATTATAATACTAAAAATTGCATCCATCATCATATGAAGGCTGCCATTTTCTTATATACACTGTGTGACTGAGCATGTAATTAATCTGCGCATGCTCAATAATAAGATCACCTTTAATTACATCATCTGGGGCCACTGTGCTCATTTTCCTAAACTCTGTCCATCTTTTTCTCTAATAAAACTATCAGAATTAATGCAGTTCAAGGAGACAGATTATTGGGCTGATAGACCATTTGATCTCCTGCTATGTGCCTAGTAATAAACTTTTTCTCTCTTTGAAACCCCAGTGTTTCGGGAATTGGTCGTTTGAGTGCATCAGGCAAAAGAATCCACTGCCTTTGTCCAGTAACAGTTTTTCCTCAAAAGGATTGAGGTTGGAAGAGCAATGAGGTTCTGTGAATCTTCCTCATCTTAAGGCTAAAATGAAGAAGCATGTAAATTAGCATCCATCATCCTAGAGGAGACAGCAAGTAACCAGAAAGAGCAGTAAGAGAGTCAGAGGCTTGATGCTCTCCTTAAATCAGATAGGCTCCTCACAGATAGTGATGGGCCTGCCTAGCACATTGGAATTTTGATGAGATGGGGGCCACCTCTCTGTCATTTCTGGGGCATTTTCTGCAGAGAAACCTAAAGTAACAGTTTGTGTGAATAAATTGCTTGATGCCCAAAATCTCTTGCTTGATGCCCAAAATCTCCAACTAAATGAATGTTGGCTCTTCTTTCTCAGCTCCCAATCCTGGAACATAAACTTCCTGAGTGAATAGGGCTTAATAGATGACTCAACTGGAGTTCCCCTCTGAACAGGACCCTCCAGCCTTTTCCTAAACCCTTCCAGTAATTGAACTCATCAAATTACAAGGCCCTTTACTCTAATGTCAGGCAGTTCTCATTATTCACAAGCTTTTCTTTTCACTAAGCCAAAATCTGCTATCCAATAGTATCTGCTCTCCCTATTTCTCTTTTATAGATTGACTGAGTTCTTTCATATTGCAACTCTTTAAATATTTTTCTTATTTATTCAACAAGTATTTATTGAATACTTACTCTCTGAAACCTACTGTTGTAGGTGTTTGGGATGTAACAGTGAGTAAAACAGTTTCTTGCCCACCTCCTGGAGCTTACATTCTAGTGTAAGCCAAAATAAAAAATATATAATATTTACGTAGGTGAAGATGGTACTATGAGGAAACATAAAGCCTTGAATAACGTGATGAAATTGCAATGTGAACCTAAGGAGGAAGAGCCTTCAGGGTAGAAAGAACAGCCAGTAGAAAAGCTCTAGGCAGGAGCAGGCTTAGAGGCAAAAGAAAGGAAGTCAGGTGTGATTGAAGCCTGTGGGTGAGATGGAGATGGAGATGAAGTCAAAGAGGTAGGCAGTGAGCTTGCAAATTATGGTTAGATTGTGGATTTTGATGAAGTGGGATGAGAAGCTAGTACATGGTTTGATGCAAGGACTGCTACAATCTGATTTATGTTTTCAGAAGATCACTCTGGCTGTTGGGTAGAGAATAGGCTGTAGAAGGGGCAAGTGGAAACAGAGATTTGTTCAAATACTTCTACAGTAATTTGGTAGAAAAGACATGATGCAGCAAGAGCAGAGTGGGTGAAAAGTGACATGATTCAAGATATATTTTGAAGGCAGAGCTGATATAGTTTCCTAATGAACTGGATGTGGAGGGTGAGTGAAAAACAGACTAATTCCTATATTCTTGGTTTAAGCAACTGGACACTATTTTATGAGCTAAGACTCTAAGAAGGGCTGGCTTTGAAAAATATTAGGAGTTTTATTTTGTATACATTTATCTTGAAATGTCTATTATAGCCATACAGTCATATTTAATATAGACAGCTATATTAAATATATAGCATAGGGATGGAAGATGAAGCCATCACATCAGAGGAGATATAGCTAGGGAAATTAAGGAGGTTCTAGTACTGAATCAATAGGGAACTCTAGGCTTTAGAAGACAAAGAAAATATTTGAAGATCTCTATAATTTTCCCACCTAAACTTACCTTCTTATTTATCTTCATAGATAAACCTTAAAGCATGATATAGGAAAACTAAACTATCTTCTTTCAAAAAATACCTCATATTCTTTATGAAAATGAATTATTATTTCTAGGACTTGAGAATTAAGGTAGAACAAACAAGCCAGAACCCCCAAATTATTTTTTTTAATTGTCTAACTGACCAAATATCCCACTTTAACAGATGTCCCATCTAATCTTGTTACTGATATTCTTCATTCAAAGATATCATGAATATAAATGGAGGAGCAAAACTGAAGCTGTTCACAATCAACTGTTCCATTTTGCATGGTACCATTCTTAGCAATTTTGTTTTATTCCTGGGAAGTGGTGTTGAATTTATAATTAAAGTCCAGAAAGATTTTTGTTTTTCTTAAATTGCAAGAGTTATTTTAAAAAGCTGCAAAAGGAAGTTCCAGCTAAAAGTTTTTAAAGCTGTGAATTGCAATGAGGAACCATACCAAATAAACTAATGAAGAAAGTAAACCAGGCATGATTCCTCATTGACTAGATCACAGCATCTTCTGCAAAAGAATGGACACTAATTTCTAAGTGTTGATGGAGAGACTTAGAAGGGTGCAATTCATTTCCGTCAACCATCTTGGCCAGCAGCCAAACAATTAACTGTCATAATTGGCTTCCAAGGATTCACCCAAAGTATAACCCTTCTAAAACCTGATCTAATGGAGGCATCAATGAGTGATCACTTCCAGTCTTGTGTGATCAAGAAAGTGGCCAATGCTTGTTGCCAGGAACAATCTAGGGTAGAAATGTGTATGACAGATTATCAAGCAAATGAATATGCTGCTGTGCTATTTAAAGCAGTAAGAAAATTCATGTGATAGTAGTACTAAAAGATGATCTTTTATTAGTTAATGTAAAAACAGAGTCTCACTATTAAATAATTAAGAAAACTCAATTTTAGTTTAAATTAAAGCATAGGGGAAAGACACATCTTAAAATTGTATGCATCTTTTGGTCTAACATCTCTACCCTTAAAAAATGAAGCACATACTCCAATTCATCAGAAAACCAAAGCGAAAATATCTGGGAAAAGATACAGTATCAAAGCAAAAAATTAGTTCAAGTTTCTGAGGAACAAGATAATCAAAACATGTCTAATTTCTTTTTAAAACTAGGTTTGATGGAGAATGAAGACAATAATTTTGATCTATCTGCATTCAAGTGAGATTGTTCAGACTGTTGTTCATAGCATACTGATATAAACATGGGAAATGATAATTCAGGATAGATTTGATTGAAGGGCTGCACTTTTAAATATTATAATATTTAAAATTGGATCATGGGCACTGAAGGAGAGAGGAAAGTTTTACACATTTCCAGTCCCAAGGTGGTAGATATTAAACTAAATGTTTGTTGAGTGAACTGAGCCGAACCCATTCAGCAATTATCTTTCAAGGTATATATCAAGTGGTGTTTCTTTCTCTACACATTTTGAACACATATTTATAATTTTTAATGCTAGGTAATTTCCTATGACTGGTTACGACTTCATTGTATGTAGCACTTTTTACATTTTATCAGCAGAAGATGACCACTTTTAAACTACGCATTCTATATTGCTGGTATTAATAACATCCAGTCTATTACTTGTTGTGTATCTTTGCCAACCCTCCCATGTTTAAATTTCCTATGCTTTCTTTAAAAAATATACTTTTGTCATTTTTGAATAGAAATTTGTGTACATGGCAGAAAATGCAAAATGCACAAAAAGAATATAATAATAAAAAAGTAAGTTTCCATGGGAAATGACATCCAGGAGTAAAAGTCTCCCTGGCAGCAAGAGAGATGACTCCCAGGGATGAGCCTGGCCCTGGCACAGTGGGATCAATAAGGCCATCCTGACCAAAAGGGGGAAAGAAGTGTAACAAATAAGGTATCAGTGGTTGAGAGATTTCAAATAGAGTCAAGAGGCTACCCTGGAGGTCACTCTTATGGAATCTTCGGTTAGACATTGCTGTAACTTGCCAAACCCCAACTGAAACCATTCCTGCTAATCCTAAAAGAATTAGGCATTATATAAGATTCTACAAAGGTTCCAGGCACTAGGGTAACTTTCCTGAAATTTACAACCTCCATATGGGTACCGGGACCAGGTAAGTCCTGAAATGCAGAGGGGCCAGCCTCTCCAGAACATCAGCTAGTTCCATCCCCCTATCCCATATCATCAACAGCCTCTTCCAATACAAAAAAGTTAAAATGGCCATAGCCCAAATATCCCTAAAGAGTGGGAGAAAGTTCAAAGGTGATGGTAGAGTTGTACAGAGAAGGAAGGGTTTAACAAATGAGTATTATTGCTGAATCATTATACTGATATTTCTTTCAGTCTCCAGTATCTCAGAACAACTAGAAGTAAAAACCTAACATGATGGAATTGTAATCCACACCAAACTCTGAAATCTGTTCTATAGCTAATTGTTGCAATATGCTTTGAAATTTATTGCTTTTTTCTCTATATGTTATTTTTCACAAAAAAAAGAAAAAAAAATATTTCTTCTGGTCTTCAGTGTTTTGGAGCAGCTAGGAGGAAAAATCTGAAAGAGTGGAATAGCAACCCACAAGAAACTCTGAAATCTGTTCTGTAACTACTCGTTGAAGTGTACTTTGAAAATCATTGC
This sequence comes from Tamandua tetradactyla, assembly GCF_023851605.1. NCBI lineage: Eukaryota > Metazoa > Chordata > Mammalia > Pilosa > Myrmecophagidae > Tamandua > Tamandua tetradactyla. The sequence continues at coordinate 60,469,878 of NC_135334.1, read as the reverse complement.
TTTTTCTTTCTTTTCTTTGCATATATGTTATATTTAACAATCAAAAACATTTAAAACAAAACAAAACTCCCCTCTTCCCTCCCCCCGCCCCACACAAAAAAATAAGTTTCCCTCCCAATCAATTTCCTTTTCTGGAGCAGTGGTTACTGTTATAAGCTATTTTCTTAGATATATCATGTATATAGAAGCATATCTTTTAGATTCATTTCTCTTTTATGCAAATGATAATACACCATACATATTATCTGTACCATGTATGTAGCTTAATATATTGGGACTTTGTTCCCTATTAGAATGTACAGAGCAACTCTTTTTTTAGCAGCTGAATGGCAGTAACCATATGGATATATCAGAGCGTTTGTAATAACTTTCCTTTTATCACAGCAGTAGGTTAAATTATGTACTCTAAAAAACACATGTTGTTCTTAATCTTAATCCTTGTCCCTTTGGGTGAGATCCCATTGAAAATAAGACCTTTGGAAGATGCTACGTTTAAGCAAGGTGTGGCTAACTGAAGGAGGGTGAGACTGAATCTGGATTACTGTAGGCCTTGTAAAGACAGCCCAGAAGTCACAGAAAAGAGAGGACATTGCCATGTGACAGGAGGCAGATAAACACTGTTCTCTATATATGACTGAACAATTTATACCTCATTGGCAATATATGAGAAAGCCTCTTTCCCCACACTCTGTCAACACTGTTTTATCACAGATTTTAAATGTGCCAATTTAATTTAAAATAGCACCCTATACTTCTAATTTGAAATTATTTTATTTTGAGATAAATTGAGCACCATACTAATGTATGATAGGTGAATTGGGAATATCTTCATTTGTGCTAGGTTTGCTTTTTCACTCAGTTGTTTCTGATGAACAAAAGTTCCTAATTTTAATATAGTTCAATTTATCATTTTTTTCCTTTATGGTCATATGCTCTCACTTTTTAAGCATGAAATTTTGATCAATCAAGACTTCATTTGGTTGTAGATTATGAAGTAGAGATCCAACTTTATTCTTTTTTTTTTTTAAGCCAGATAACCAGTTTTCCCAACACAACTTATTGAACTATCCATTTTTCCCAACTTTCTCAAAATGCCAATTTGTTATAAACTTAATGACTTTATATGCCTGGTCTATTTCTGGATTTTCTAGTCTTCTCCTTTGATATAATTTTTCACTTTTAAATTAGTACAGCTTTATAATACATTTAATATCTCGTAAGCCTGGATCTCTCTTATTACTGTTCTTTATCTGAATTTGCCTAGATATTCTTGCTTAATAATTTTTCCATATGAAATTTAGAATCAGCTTGTCTTATTTAAAATTTTTTTTAATGAGAATATTTACTTTGAGATTTTAGCACAAAAGTGACAACAGTTTTTGATGTTGTGTCTTCCTTTCCAGTGGCATATTGTGGTCTGTATTAGTTTGTTAAATGCTGCTGGAATGCAATGTAGCAGAAATTGAATGGTTTTTAAAAAAAGAACTTATTAAATTACAAGTTTACAGTTCTAAGGCCACAATAATGTCCAGAGTAAGGCATTCAGAGAAAGATACCTTGACTTAAGAAAGACTGATGTCTGTCACATGGGAAGGCATGTGGCTGGCATCTGCTAGTCTTTGTTCCTCGTTCCGTTGCTTCCAGCTTCTGATGCCAGTGGTTTCCTCTCTAAGCATCTGTGGGCCTTCACTTAGCTCCTCTGGGACACAACTCTGGGTTCTGGCTTGCTTAGCATCTCACGGGAAGGCACATGGCAATGCCTCCTGGACTCTGCATCACCAAACATCCATTTCTAAGTGTCTGTGCTCTCTTTCAACATTCGAAGCATCTCCAAATTTCTGTCTTCGTTGGCTCTGATGCAACTCCAAAATGTTTCCCCTTTGAAAGGACTCCAGTAAACTAATCAAGACTTACCTTAAACAGAGGGAGTCATATTTTCATCTAATCAAAATGTCCCACCAACAACTGGGTGGGCCAATCTCCATGGGAACAATCTAATCAAATGTTTCCACCCTACAATATTGAACTAAAGGTCATTGTTTTTCTGGGATACACAACACTTCCAAACCAGCACAGGGTCATTTGCTTTCATGTCCCTTAGTAGCATTTAAAGTTATCTTCACATACCTATCAAGTTTATTTTTGTAGTTATCATTTTTTGTGTCTAACATAAATTATATATTTTCTTCCTCCATACCTTCCAATTGGTTAGTGCGTATGTTTATATGTGCATCCACATGTGTTTTATATATGCAAATATCTATATGCTATTTATTTCTGTATATTAGGTTTATACTGCTTTTCTTCTCTTTTCAACAATGTTTTAGTTATTTCCTTTGATGTATCATCACAAATAAAGATATTTTTCTTATTTTCAATGTGTAATAGAACTTATGCCTAGAAAAATGTAAATAACAGTGTGATGATACATTTTCTAAGCCCTTTGGCTGGATATAGACTTATTGGGCCACCAGCTCCTCCTCTCGCAGTTTTTTAGCTATTGTTTAGTGTACTTTAAAGCCTCCATCTCCCCTTTCACCAAGTCTGTGCTCACCATGATTATCTTAAGGTTTTCTCAGTCACTAATTTCAGTGACATCTTTTTTTTTTTCCCTTACTGTTTATAATGTAAACAGTAATAATGCTATTTAGGCTCTTTGTTGCTTCAGGTCTATAGCCTTTCTTTGCAGCTCTTCCTAAAGTTTTATCATCTTGTCTTTGAGCACTTGTTTTATTGAATTTATTTAAAAAAATCTATAGCATGAATCATGAGGAATTTCCTTTTGTTGCTTGAATTATGCTTTCTTCTAGGTTGAATACTGTGTGTTTTTTCTTTCTTTCTCTTCTTGCAGGTCATGAGTACCAAGTTTGCCTGGATTTAACAGCATGAGCTCTTGAGTCAGACAGAATGATTCATATCCTGTCTCTGTCATTTACCATTTGCATGACTTCAGAGAACTAGCATTACTAAAAAACGCTCTGGACTTCCATAACAGCACATGTAATAAAAGTACCTCAGAGGTATTCTTACAAGGATGAAGAGATATACTTATAAAACATTTAGGACATTGCCTAACACATAGCAAGAGCTTAATAAATTAGATGATGATGATGATGATGATGCTTTTTATTTCTGGTTATTGTGCTGTTTTGAAACTGTTATGAACCTCAGAAAAGCCATGTTCTTCTAATTCATTCTTATGGGTGCAGACTTATTGTGGATGGGGCCTTTTGATTAAATAGTTTCCATGGATATGTGTTTCACCCAATTCAAGGTATCTCTTCATCCTTTTACTGGAATCCTCTGTGAAGAGAATGAAAGAAAGAAAACACAGGCAGAGCTCAGAGCCAATACAGAGAACAGAGAGATGAAACCAAGTGAAGATCACAGAGGGAGATAGATACTCCAAAGACACTGAGAGGAGACCTTCAGGACACAGAGAGCTCAGAGAGGTATCCCCAGAGAAGCAAGCAAGAACCCACAAAACCCAGAGAGAATGCCACCAGAGACAGAGGTTGAGAGCAATGAAATCCAGAAACAGGGGACCAAAAGACATCACGTGGGCCTTCCTCACATGCAACAGAGGAATCTGAGATGCCAGTGGCCTTTCTTCAGAGTCAAGTATCTTCTTGTTGATGCCTTAATTTGTACATTTACAGGGTCTTAGAATTGTAACTTGTAACATAATAAATCCCCATTGTTTAAAGCCAATTCATTCTAGTATATTGTATTCCAGCAGCTTTAGCAAATCAAAACTGTTATGGTACATTTCCAGAGTTATTCTCATTTGTTCACGCATGGGTAGTTCCATCAGTCATTCTAATTGCTATGATATAACGTATGTAGCTAATTTACCCTTTTCCTTTGTTCCTACAATTATTTTGTTTTTCCTTCTGAGTTACGATGGAGGTCTGGGAATTTTGTGTTCTGAACATTATTCTGCACCCTCAAGCAAGAGCTAGGGAGGGAGCGGGGGAGAGTTCGGTAGAGGCTGTAGTCTGGAGGCTGTCTTTCTTGGAATACTCAAATTCTGCTGTCTGTTAAGATTTTTTTAAATGTACTATACCAAATTACATCAAACTGAGGAAATTTATCTAATTAAGGATGGAAACCTTAAATTCAGAGAATATTAGAATTACAGCTCACTTTCTCACTTTAGTATCTCCCAACAGCAATAGTTTCAACTACTTTTTTGTGAGAAGAGGAAAAAGATAAGACAACCAGCTCAGTATACTCTTCTCCAGATTTAGTGGTATGACTAAGAAGTCTCATGATTTTTTCAACCACCAGTACAGTTTCATGAAGGGAATGGGATTGGGGTAGCAACTGAGCATGGCTAAGCCCCTCTGTTAATGTTTCTTTTGTTACTTGTCAATTTCTTAAGTACATTAGGTTGTGCCTCATTTCCTCTATTATGACTTTTTTTTCTCTGATATTCCCTATGTTTTGTTCTTATTGTGAGTTTGTGAGTTTTGGGAGAAGAGAATTTCTTTGGGCAGATACGATCAATCTGGAAACCAGTTCATCAGTAGTTTTCACATTTTTCTTGGTGGAAAATTCTATCAATAGGTATTACTTTTATCTCTATGTTTTATTATATGCATGCCAAGTCTTTCCTTACATCTGTAGGATTCACTTTTATGCATATGTGAGCTCAGCAAAATGTGCCCTAGACAAATTCCATCCTGTTACTGAGAATTGTATCTGTCTATCTTCAGGTTACCTGCAATTGACACAAATGAGACTGGTGTAGATAATATACAGAATTGTTGAATTACTATTCAGAATATCAATACTTCAGGATGGTAGGCCCAGTCAACCAAATTATATTCAATAGAGATAAATTCATATTAGAAAATCAATTATTCTATAATAGGATATAACAGACCTGACTAATTAGTAGTCCCATAAAGCATTTAACTATCTTCAATCTTAATATGAATCAACAGGATGCTTAAAATCAAACTGAACACAAGGAGATATCGTCAACATGGAGATTTAATATATCTCCTGAAAAAAATCTCCCCAGAGATTCAGTAAATAAAAAGACAAATCTCACTTGCTTAGAACTCTGGAGGATGATAGAGACTGAAGAAGGACTCCACAAATGCTGGACTGAAGGAAAAGGAAAATATCAGGTAGGAAACTTCTGTTCCAAACCCCGCTGGTCCACTCCCTCTTTGTCACTCAGTACTGCGCAGCATGGGGAGTTGCTCAGAAGTAGCAGCCCAGATTCTTCAACCCTCCCACCAAGGACAGCAGCCAAAGAACACCAGGTATATCCAGGCACAGGGACCCAATCTATGGAGACCCACAGCAAAATGCAAGCCAATGAGGTGTGCTGCCTACAAAAGGGCCCCTCAGGGCAGGGGATGGTGGGAGATCACAGTAAAACTGTAGCTGAAAACTATTATATTCCTTCAATCCAGTTTCTGTTGAATGGACCACCTAAACACAAACTGGACTTTTCTGGAGTGACCCACCTTTCTGGATTGACCATATCTTGCTCTGTAAGGGGGATACTCTACTGGGGAAGAAACCAGAGGCAGAAAAGTTATACAGAGAAAAAAAAAAAAATAGGATGGGGTCAGGTAAAATGAGAGCTATGAGACAGGAAGGTCTTAGACTAAAGAGTAAGGAAAATTGGGCACTGAGTGAGGGAAAGAATTAAACGATAGGAGTTGGGGAGAAAAGTCTGCACAAAAACAAAGAGAAGAGATCAAGATTCCCAGAGAAGAATGAAAGAAAAGAAAATTTTCTCTTCAAGGTAAAACAATTACACAAAAAGTGCAGTCTTAAATATTGTACCAAATATCCAGGGCAAAAATCAGTTGAAGAAGAGCTGAGAAAATATGATCAGTTAAACATGGGATATTCAAATGTATAGATGTTGGAACAAGTGTCAGAGAAGCGCCTTAACGCAAAGCCAATGAATAGTAAAAAGCTAGACAAGAGAGAGAAACCGACTTTCAGATTTACCTCATCAAAATAACCAGATGCCTAGATATTAGCAAAAAATTACAAGCCCTACTAAGGAATAAGATAGGGCTTAGTCTCAGGAACAAATTAAAATTTCAGAGGAGACACATAATTTGGAACATCTAATCAAAGAAGTTCAAAAAAATCCAAATCAATTCAAGAAGACGAAGAAAATTGTGCATACAGAGATAAAGAATATTAAGAGGATAATGTGCGAGCATAAAGAAAAATTTGAAAATACAAAAAAACATATAAAAAAATATGGGGTTGAAAAGCACAACAGTAGAGATTAAAAATATACCAGAGGCTTACAACAGCAGAGTTGAACAGGCAGAAGAAAGAATCAGCAAACTAGAAGGCAGGACAATTGAAATCATGTGGTCAGAAGAACAAATAGAGCAAAGAATAGAAAAAAGTGAGCAGTGTCCCAGGGATTTGAGTAAAAGTACAAAATGTGCAAACATATGAGTCATGGGTATCCCAGAAGAAGAGTAGGGAAAAGAGGCAGAAAGAATATTTGAGGAAATAATAGTTGACATTTTCTCAACTCTCATGAAAAATATAAATACACATGTCTAAGAAGCACAATGTACATCGAACAGAATAAATGCTAATAGACCTATTTCAAGATGCACATTAATCAGAATGTCAAATGCAAAAGATAAAGAGAAAATTTTGAAGACAGCAAAAGAAAAGCAACTCATCACATACAAGGGATCTTCAGTAAAACTAAGTGCCAATTTCTCATCAGAAATCATGGTGTGAAAAAGTTTTCCTTAAGACTCACCTTAGATCCAAAGGCACAAATAGGCTGAAAGTAAAGATTGGGAAAAGATATTATGTGCAAATAGTAGCCAAAGAAGAGCTGGGATAGCTATATTAATATCAGACAAAATAAACTTTAAGTCAATTGCAGAGACAAAGAAGGACCCTATATACTGATAAAAGGAGAAATCCAGCAAGAAGAAATAGCAATCATAAATATTATGCACCTAACCACGGTAACCCAAAATATATGAGAGAAACACTGGCAAAACTGAAGGGAGTAACAGACACCTCTACAATAATCACTGAGACATCAATACAGCGCTCTTATCAATAGATAGACCATCCAGATGGAAGATCAATAAGGAAAGTGAGAACTTGAATGGTATGCTTAATGAAATAGACCTAAAAAAACACACACAGAACACTGCACTGCAAAACAGCAGGACATACATTCTTGTCATGTGCAGACGGATCATTCTCTAGGATAGATCAAATGTTGGGCCAAAAAAGAAGTGTCAATTCATTTAAAAAGATTTAAACTATTCAAAGCAGCTTCTCTGACCAAAATGAAATGAAGATAGAAATCAATAACAAGCAGAAAACTGAAAAATCAGCAAATGTATAGAAGTTAAATAACACTCCTAAACAATCAGTGGGTCGAAGAGGAAATTGCAAGGGATTTCAGTAAATAACTTGAGATGAACAAAAACAAGAATACAACCTATTAAATCTTATGGGACACAGCGAAGGCAGTGTGGAAAAATAAATTTATAGTCCTAAATGCTTACATTAAAAAAGAATAATGGGCAGGCCACGGTGGCTCAGCAGGCAAGAATGCTTGCCTGCCACGCCAGAGGACCCGGGTTCACTTCTCGGTGGCTGCCCATGTTAAAAAAAAAAAAAAAAAAAAAAAGATATAGAGCTAAAATCAAAGAACTAATTGCATATCTGGAAGTACTAGAAAAAGAACAGCAAATAAATCCCAAAGAAGCAGAAGGAGAAAAAAAAGCAAATTTTAGAGCAGAAATAAATGCATTTGAGAATTAAAAAAAAATAACAGAATTAACTAAACCAACAGTTGGTTCTTTGAAAAGACTAATAAAATTTACCAAACCTTGTTAGACTGACAAAGAAAAAAAGAGGAGGCACAAATAAAGTCAGAAATGAGAGGGGGGACAATGTGTTGGCAGGAGGGTAGTGTATGGGAATTCTGTATTTTATGAATGGTTCATCTGCAAACATACAATACTGCTAATAAAAAAAGTTTTTAAAAAGAATCATGCTTTATGCTATGGGCTATGTTTAACAGGAAAATATCAACAGTACCACAGTAACAGCAGGGGTACATAACGGGGAGGTTTAGATTTCCTCTTTGGTGAGGGTGTGCTTATTGATTACCTTTCTCTTGGAGACAATGAAATTAAAATTGAGAGTGTTGATGGACTGTTGATTCTGGACATTATACATGATGCCTAATGAATGCAGGTGGCTGAATGATGCATTGACTGAGAAGTAGATTGGCGAATGTTGGTGTTTACATGTGATCAAATACTGTGCTACTACAAAAAGGAACAAAGCTGTGAGGCATGCAACGATGTGCATGAATATGTGGGATATTTGGTTAGGTAAAATAAACCAGACAAGAAAGTACAATTACTGTATGGTCTCCTTTAGAAAATGCTTATAAGAAAACAGGGGCCTAAATTGTAAGCTTTTATAGCGACACATTTAGTCCAGAGTGGTAATTATTATTTCTGGATTTTGAGAGGCTGTTTTATATATCTATAACTTGATATTTATAGATAAGAACAAAACCGATCAGGTCAGGATTAAGGTTATTCGGTACACAGGGGTAAGGAAGACATTGTCTATATTTTAGAACCACATCTATTCTTTGAGACCAAAGAAAGAAAGGTTTTTTCCAGAACCTAAATTTTCTGTAGTACATAATCTAACTCAGTCTATCTGTATAGGTCATTTGAACAATTGAAACACAGGAAGTCCAGAATAAAAATGAGGGCTTTTAATCCTGTATAGCTTAATGTAATGTCTTATACATCCTAGAATATATTAAGCAGAAAATCAAAAAGTATTGGCCAGGGCAGGCCACGGTAGCTGAGCAGAGTTCCCACCTGTCAAGCCAGAAATTCGGGTTCGATTCCCGGTGCCTACATGTGCAAAAAAAAAAAAAAAAAAAAAAAGTATCGGCAAAATCCCTTGAGGGATAGGAGAAAAAATATGGAACTATTAAACTTTATGACCAGGGAATCCCCTGATACTGTGTCAAACATTAGGGACCCTAAATCAATAGGGCAAGCCCTTGATTTTGAGGCTTACTATTGTGAAGCTTATGTAGGTAATGGAGAAGCTTAGCCTACCTATAGGTATGCCTAAGAGTTACTTCTAGAAGACCTCTTTTGTTGCTCAGATGTGGCCTCACTCGCTCTAAGCCCAACTCTGTAAGTGAACTCATTGCCTTCCCCCTTCATGGGACATGATATCCTGGGGTAAGAGTTTCCCTGGCAGCATGGGAGATGACTTCCAGAGATGAGTCCAGCCCTGGCACCATGGGATCAAGATGCCATCCTAACCAAAAGAGGGAAAAGAAGTATAACTAATAAAATATCAGTGGCTGAGAGAATTCAAACAGAGTTGAGAGGCTACTCTGGAGGTCACTCTTATGCAAGCTTCAGTTAGACATTGTTACCTATCATAACTTGCCAAACCTCAACAAAACCATTCCAGCCAATCCTAAAGAACACCTAGGGCAATATATAAGATTCTACAAAGTTTTCAGGCACTAGGGTAACTTTCCAGAAACTTCCAGATGGGTCCCTGGACCAGATGAGTGTTGAAACCTAGAGGGCCCAGCCTCTCCAAAACATCAGCTAATTCCATCTCCCTACCCCATATTACTGATAGCCCCTTTCAATATGAAAAAGTTAGAATGGGCATAACCCAATGCCCCCTAAAGAGTGGGATAGAAAGATCAAAGGTGATGGTGGAGTTATACAGAGAAGGTAGGGTTTAATAAATGAATATGATTGGTGAATCATTAAATTGATATTTCTTTTAGTTTCCAGTATCTTAGAGCAGCTAGAAGCAAAAACCTGAAATTGTAGAGTTGTAACTCATACCAAACTCTGAAATCTGTTCTACAAGTAATTATTGCGTTGTGCTTGGAAATTTATTGCTTGTTTGTATATATGTTATTTTTCACACACACACACACACAAGTCAATTGTGATGATAAAAAAACACATTTATTCTTTCTAGCCTCCTATATTCTGGAGCAGCTAGAAGGAAAAATCTGAGAGGATGGTACGGTAGCCCATAACAAACTATGGGATCCGCCCTGTGATTACTTGTTGAAGAGTGCTTTGAAAACTGTTGCTTTTTTCTTTCTTTGCCTTGTATATATGTCACATCATACAACAAATAAGTTAAAAAATAAATCATGTATTTAGATGTAGATTTATGGACCTGGAAAGAAATGATAGATGGATAAAGTGAATAAAAGTTTTCAAAAATGTGAAAAACAAAACAAAGCTAACACAATTTCATATTATATTAACAGAAGTAACAAATGGAGTTCACACACAGAACCATACCCACGATAGTCTATGCTTACAAGCATATAATGGGATTATCAATATTCAATCTTGAGTGTTGTCATTTCGGTGAGATTCTGACGACCTCTAGAAAAGTCATAAGATGGAAACAATGAAATAAAGGATCTGAAAACCAGTGTGTATCCAGAATGGATAATGAGCTGTGATTGCTTAGTCATAAAGACTTAAAGGCCTAAGAGGAGACTTGACAGCGCCCACGAATGTTTGAAGGGCTCTTCTATAAAGAAGGCTTGTTCACTGTAGCTGGAGAGGGCAGAAACAACATTGATGGAGAGAAATTGCAGCTTTCAGTTCGATTATAGGGAAAAAATCCGAACATTAAGACAGGCTCCCAGGTGAACACCTACCACCAGCATTTGAGAGCTGTTTCACCCAGGAGATACTAAAGCAAAAGTTGATCTTGGTCGAGGTTCCCTTGGAAAAGCCTTGTTCGTGTGTTCACCACACTGTATTGTACTGTACTAGTGTATGTATATACACGCCACACACTATACTGCAACTGCTACCTCCCTTGAGGACACACATCATTTCTGTGCCTCAAATTCTTAGTCAAGGACTCAGAAGTATTCATTCAATTCTGTTAAATAAATGGGTGAATGTTTGCATTTTTAGAGATTAGAATATATGACATCTAAGAATTTTTACAATTCAAATTTCTTTTCTTTTTTCAAAACTGGTACATTTAGTTGATTCAAATGAATGTAGCTATGAAGGTTAAATTTTCCCATATAACTCAACTATTTATGAATACTCAGTGAACATTTATTAGGTCTCTGGGAAGCAACTATTGACCTCTTTCATCATAACACTAATTTAATAGCCTATTCTGAAGAAATTATATATGCATTGACTTTATCCAATGGATGTTATAAACAAAGATTTTGTTTTTACTTTTCCTATTAACTTTTCTGCATGGACTAAAGTACCCAAGATATCTAGCTGCAGTTGAATTAAGCTCAGAGACAAAGTCCATGTAGTAGAAGGCTTTTGATTTACAGCTTAACCACATTAGTTGTTGTCCATGAATAAAACATACTGCAAACTTTAATTTTATTAGAATTCAATATTCCATAGAAGGAGAAGAATTTAATGTTTACAGGTTGATGAGCTGGGGAACAAAAATGGATTTAGTTAGCATGAAGCCAGAGCCAGCCGGCAGAGAAGGACTGTATTATTTGAGTGCAGGTGAATGCCAATGTTCTAAGCAGGTACTTGAGGTAAAAGCCAAAACTTCTTCACCGTTGTTCCTCTGATTCAGAACCTCTTACTGCCTAACTTAAAGAAATGTTTTTGAAATTAAGTATTTGTTGAGTGAATGAATGATGATTGCTTTCTGCCCATACTTGCTTCTTTAAAAAGGTAAACAAGGAAGAAGAATACTTAACATTTATTGGGAATCAGGTTGTACCAGGTATCTCATTTAATTCTTACAATAACCAAAACAGCTATTTAATATGCCCATTTAACAGCTATGTAAAGCATGGATTTAAGCTTAGATGCTGACTCCAAATCCTAGTGCTTTCACCAAACTGCTTTGCTACTGATCATAAATTAGAAAGATTTGTAGTTGTAGTATTACTAGGAGAACACATTTCTTTTTACAACTTTTAAAAGTGCTATATGGGTAAATATATACACCTCAGTAAATATTCACAGATAGGTAATTAGGATTTTCTATGTGAAAGATAAAATTTTTAAATTTCAAGAAAACATAACTACATCTAGAGCAGTGCACTTTTTTTAACCTGAAGTTTTCCTGGTAAATATAATTTTGATTTTTAAGATTGTTCAAAGTGTCATTGCTCATGAATGCTGTTAAAAATTATGGGCTAGCTTTAAACAGCAAAGAATTAAACTAAGAAAATAAAGCACGGCCATATGCTAGCACCAAAGGGAAAATGAGAGGGCTGGATAATTCCTTAATTTCCAAAAGAATTTATCAAATCTAATCAATTGATTTACTCTTCCATAATATTATAATGTACAGAACAGTGAGGATCATAGTGAAAGTGTTTGCAGTTTTTTTTTTCACAAATAAATCATGTGTTACAAGGTCTTAGGAGAGAGCTTATTTACAGACATGATTATGAAAACTGAGTAAATATTAGCCAATAGAAAGAGTCTTCCATTCACAAGCACATCTCTTACATTAGGAAATTATCAGAAGATAACCATCTACATATATAAGAATTCTTCTGAAACTGCCTGAGAAAAAGGTGAACCCATAAAATACTGGGGTAGGGGTAGGGGGTAGAGGGGAGGAGAGGAGAAGAATTTGTTTTGGGGAAGACAGGAAGTGGTGATTTAGCCACAATTAATTTCCAAGAAAACTGTTTCTCTGGCTCAACCCAAATTAGTTAAGATGTTTTCTCTTTGACTCTATATATTTCAGTGAAGGCTTGCACTACACATACAGCCAAGCAAATTCCCCTGTGTACCCAATGGAAAAATTCTGATAATTTAAAAGAACTGAATAAATTTTAGCACAAAAAGAAAAATGTAGTGTTTTCAGACCTCCTGCAAAATAGCATAATATTCCATTTGTAATTACTTAGAGTCAAACCATTGTTCAGAATGGCCCTTCACTCAAACAGGTCCACCTACAACTCAGAACTCAGAACCTAGGACATGGGCAGAATAAAGAGTAAACTGTGCCCTGTATTTAGAGGCACATTTGCACACACATTAAAAAATGAATACATCTATAATTTGACCCATGGAAAGAAAGGTGGAATGCATGGCAGCCCTTGATGCAGTAAATGCTTTGGTACCCAGTAATCGAGGCAGTTGTATAAACTTTATGTATAGTTTCTTCCCGGGTATCTGGTGAACTGCTTGGGCATAAACTGCTGAATTCTGGACAACTAAAAACTCTTCTAACTTAAACATCCCCAAGTTAGTGTGGTCAGGTGACAGAGAGTTCAACTTGTCAAAACTACCCACGGACAGAAAGAAAAAAAGAATTTCAGCGCAGGCAGTCTCTGTACTAGTGTAAGGATGCTGCATTTAATTTTCAATTATGATCTCAGTTCATTCAGTGTTCACTGAGCACTTGCTATGTGCTCAATACAGGTAACTCTACGCCTACATGCTAAACATCAAGTTATAGAATAATCGATTTGCCAAATGACTAATCTCAGAGAAATGTCAGATAATTTCCTTTTATCTATCCCAGGGTAGTTCACTTTGGCCATATTAAGGTCAGAAAGGGAAAAAACAGGGACAGATGGAAGGGCCTGGTCAAGGACAGGTTTGATAAAGGAAATGAGCATATGGAACTAGAAAAGCTAGTACATTTAATTTAACCCGGATGTTAGAGAAATTCTCTGTAATTTCATACACAAGCCAAATTGATATTTAAGTAAACTGGACAACAAATATGTAGTTCAGGCTATTATGAAAAATATGAAATAAAAATCTTCAGTAATCTGAAAATTAGTTTTAGATTAATTGGCCCATTAAGCAATGTGCTAGTGCCACTGTTTTGTCACTATCCTTGTACAGGCAGTTTCTGCAGAGTGCAAAGAAAAGGGACTAAAGCAATGACTTTGATCTTAAGGGAGCCTTCACAGTAGTAAAATAATTCAGCTTCCATTTCGGCCATTCTTTTTCTCCTTGTTATATTGCAGTGATTTTCATCATCTGCCTTGGGCTCTACCCTACCCCAGCAACCACCCATCTCAACCCTATCCCTTCCAGCCGATTTCTTTCATTTAATGCTGAGAGTTGAGTCACAGACTCAATCTATGACTTGTACTTCCCTTTTGATTATTACTAAATGCTTCAAACTTATACTAGAGATCATATACTTAGAGTGTTGGGTATTGGAAACAACAGCTTGATTCTCTCTTTTATTTGAGTTATTATTTCTATCCTTTCCAAATGTCATGGTAGTTTGTTTGGTAGGCCAGCAAAATGGACAGAAGAGGAAACCATAAAATACTGTAGGTTGTTAGAAGTAAAAGATGGCTTCTGATTGGAACAGTTAATGATTGCTTTGTGGAGTATGCAGCCGTAGAGTTTTAAAGAGACGTATGTTCCAAAGGACGCAAAGCCTGATTTAATAAAGGCAGCAAAGAAGAGGGAAGAACCCAGAGAAAGGGGACTTTGAGCTTTTCAGTTTTGGTGGCTACAACAATCATTAGCATAGAGAGGTCAAAAGCAGAAGATGGCACTGGAGGAAGGTATGGGGTGGTAATGGGTGCTAAGGAGACATAAGGACTATTTTGAACAAATTTGAAGAAATTTTCACATTTGGAGTATATGGAAACATGTGCCCAAGTTAGGAAAAGATAAATACATCTAAACATATATGTGCATTTTTCTTAAATATATATTCATAACTCAGACCTTTTAGAATAAATTTGTATAGAGCTAGAAAGAACAGTTGCATATATACATAAAGGTACACAAAGATATACTAACACCTAATATTTATTATATATATAAGTGTATGTGCACACACAAGTATAGTTAACACACACAAATATATATTCACTCCATCTGAAACTGCTCAATATTAACTTTTATTTCATTTTCATTTCATTAATTCAACAAATACTATTACTGGGTGACTATACTGCATAAAATACTAAGGGAAGGTACTTTTTAAAGCATTGGAATGAATATGTGCTTTGCTGCTTTTCTTTACTCAATATCTAGCCAGTTGTGATAATAATAAAGAAAAAATATTATAAACATGTATTGAGAATTTAAAATTATTATCCTGACAATAGTCCTATGAAATAGATACTTGAATTATATCCATTTTGAGGAAAATGAGGTACAAAGAAATTAACATACTTGCTTTAGGTCCCATACCTACTGAAAGATGAATAGGAACTTCACCATTATACATGAAGCCTTTCTACTGATCGAATTATACATATTATAAATGACTATTAGTGCAATGACTTTTACAGTCAGTGCATTTTATACTTATTACTTCCTATACAAAGTACAGAGCTATAAGCTTTATTGCATTTTTATTTTGGACTGATACATACTTCTGTAACTAAAAAAATATATTGGCATACAAGGAGAAAATCAAAACATTAAAAAAAAGAATGGAGAAGTGCTGAGATTTGTTGCTAGAAGACTTGATCACTCTTTCAGTTTTTATGAAAGATTAACATGGCTAAAATAAAGCCATAACAAGCCTATCTCTGGATATTGATGAATAACATTTGGCTTTAACATATTCAGTTTTAGAATTTGGCCTTGTACCAGCTACATTATTCTTAAGAAACAATAGCATCTTAAATGACTTCTCATATCTTATGTACATTTAGGCATCTTTCCCTTAGGCCACAGGAACTAATAGTTCTGCACTAGTTTAATTATGTTACTCCTTAGAAGTTATGACTGAGGGTATTCTTGGGAAAGTCACTAGAAACATTCTTATTGTAAACCTATTTCCTGGAAAACCATGTGCATGCTTCAGATTTTCTCCTTCTTGTATTTCAGTTACTTGGCAAAGCTAAATGGATTTGCCTAATCATTGCTGCCTGAAAATTACCTGTTTTTCTTCAACTAACTACCTATATAGAGACACTCCAGTTGCTTAAAATTTCCCTAAACTCTGAGTCTAGGGAAAATTTTACATATTGCTAAGTAAAGACATTTTAAATCAATATTGTGTATTACCCACATATTTATTATTGAAATGCATGGTCTGGAATTACTAACCACAGTGTTCTTTCCGAATACTGGGAAGTTCAGCATTATTATAAAGACAATCACATGCACCAAAGTCTTCTCAGAATTGGTAACATAAAATAGATGGATAAATGTAAGGGTGTGTAACTAGAAAACTAAATTTAATTCTTCCACAAATCATTGTTCCAAATAATCCCTTACTATTTTATCTGTACAAAAGGAATAACACTGTCTACCTTCTTTCCTGTACAAAAATACAAAACCAGATTAAAAAAGAAAAAACAAAACAGAAATACCAAACCCAAAATCAAAATCATTCTGGCCATTAAATCTATTTTATGTCTATAAAATAGATTGGGCCAAGTGATTGTAACTTTAAAAATAGTTGAAGTAGCCATATTCATGATGGCTTTATATTTCAGCTTATTGATAAAAAGTGTAAAAGAATCAATTATTCAGCTATTTCCCCCAAAACTGAGATATTTCTCAAATATAGAGACAATTCAGAATATTGATTTGATAGGTTTTTCAGTAAAATCTTTCTAAGTTCTACCTCTTTGAGATCTCTGTTTCAGATCCATTACTGGCCTCCCAGCATATACAAAAGTAAATCCCGAATCCTTTCCCCACATAAGTTCCTCTTTGGTCTTACCCATAACACAAATGGCACATTCATCCATTCAATTTCTGAATGAGAAAACTGGGCCTCTTCCTTGATCTAGATCTTTAATAAGTGGTATCAATTATATCTCTAACACAGAACTCGAAAAATGACAAATTTGATCATAGAGCTAGCTCCCATGCAGAAAATTTTGTAACTACTTCTGATTACACGTCAAAGAAAACTCAAAATTCTTAAATCTAGTCACCAAAGCACTGCTTGATCTGGCCCCGGCTTATTCAGGCAATATCATTTCGTGTCATTCAATAAGCTGTTATTAAGCTCCAATCACAATGAAAGTATTTTACTTCCTAGAAAGTACCTAGACTTTTCCTATTTAGCGCTTTCACATACAGATGCTTTTTGTCTGCCTTGAAAGCTGTTTCTACACTTTACCTGGCTGACATAGAATTATACTTAAGACTTATGTGGCACTTCCCCAGAGAAGTCTTCTTGAATCACTATTTAATTAGTACTTCCTTGTAGCCTTTTACTTTCATTCACAGCATTTTTCTCAATTTATGAGTGTTATTATTTTACCCCATTATACTATAATCTCCTCAAGGGCAGGAACCAGTTCCATTTTTCTCTGTGAAGCCCTATCACCTGGCTCTGTGTCACCTATATAGTAAATACTTAGTAAATATTTACTGAATCACAGAATGATTGAATAAATGAATGCAACCAGATCGCTCTGCATTATATACACATAATTATATACACATTATATTGACAATCTAGCTGACTAGATTGTCAATACATCCTAGAAAGAATACCCCGAGGTCAAAAAAGGGCAGATAGAGATTTTAAATTCTCTGGAGTATTTTGGTTTCCCTGGTAAAGATGAATCATATTCTCCTCTTTGCTCCATTGGGTCCATGGCTCAAGCTCCAACACAGAGCTGACTTCATTCTCTCCTTTATTAAAGTTAGTTGACTTTATGTCTATTTCTTTCAGTAGAGTTTTTCAGGGACAGAAGTCAGGTATGATTCATCTTGATTGCCCATGATAACATAAGTGTTTCCATGGTGTATATTAAACTTTGGCAGAGATTTCCTTTAAATATATTACCACTCAGAAATAAAAATAGCTATTAGGCGCCAAGTGAGGTTACGGTTACCAGGTTCCATCATATTTTATTTAAAAGCCAATTTAATTATTCAATTTACTCTGATTCAGCACTTCCTGTGTTCATGGCCCTGGGAGAGGCATTAGGAATTGAAACAATGAATAAAACAGTTCCTTCCCTGTAAATCAGCAAGCTTTATATAGAAGCACAGCCCCAACGGTCACCTCTGGATTACCACAATATAAAAAAGTATTACTGACTCAGCATAATCCCAACAGAATCACTTCATAAGCCTGTCTAATGGAATTTGGTGAGAGCCTATTTTCAGGGATGTAAAATTAGATCTAATGCGTTCTCTGGTTCTCCTCATTAAGCCAACCCATGAGTAACCCCATCTCTTCAAGCTGTGTATTTTTGTTGGGCCATTGCCTGGATATACCTGGCCTACTAATGCTCTCCTCCGCACTTCCTCCCAGTCCCAGAGCAATTCCTGCCCTCACTCCTGGCTCAAAGCAGAAGAAAGTTCATCCTGAAGTAGACAACCTGAGGGGGTCCTAGTCTTGTAGAAAAAGATACAAAAAATGTGTTTTTGATAAAATTAAGGAGTTTGGGCTGCCAGTTCACTAGTCCTTAAGCGGTCTGCTGAGCCGCTGGAGGTCACCGAGTCACTCAGCTGGCAAGAAGCCTGTTAATGGAAGTGCTTTGCTAAATGCTTAAAACCACTTTTTGCCTTAGGGCTGTCTGAATAATTGTTGTTAATTGAATTGTAAAAATATCTACATATTATATCCATGTTGTATTTCATTCTAATAGAAATAATGCGTATGCTCATTTTGTTTGGCTTTGAAGTTCCTTGGAAATGTAATTTTAGAAAAATGTGGGCTAGAAAATTTTTCCTTTCATACCACTGGACATTATGGTAGGGGAATGCTTTATTTCTTTACTTTTCTTCCCAGTTCTGTGATTTTAATGCATTTGAATTTAGTCCATGAGGGATCTCTGAGTATTTCCAGTACATTACCAAATAATTGTTGTGAAGATTGAAACCATTTGTAATGAACAATATTACAAACACCATGCTATTTGTTGGGCAGTCAATTTGTGCTTTTAGGTACTAGTCTAAATACTTTATGTGAATCGACTCATCTAATTTCACAACATCTCCTGTGGCAAGAGAAATTATTTACTCTGAGTGGAGTGACTATATTGTCATGCTCTTCTAGATTACTTAAAAGATTGTTAAAGCTAATTATTAGATTTTTCTACGGTATTTAAAGTAGTGTTAAGTAAATATTTAATGTCATAATTCTGAAGAACAGGACTCAAATGGTTATTCTTAAAAATTAGAATATCATTTCACTGTTTATGTAGTTTCCCCAGGGTGACTACTGCTACCTCAAAAGACTTGTGATCATTTCAAACATAACACATTTTAACTTATTTTGACTATATACAACTATAAAACATTATGTAGTTTTTGTCAGTTATAACACATAAGAATAGCATGAAATCAAATCCAAAAGTGCTATAAGAATATGGTAATTATTATCCTAGGATAGATTATTTTAATTATTATTATATTCATTACCATTTTGCTAAAGGAGAGGGTTTTATGGTCTATAATGAAGAAATTAGAAAACATTAATATGCAGCCATGATGATGATCCTAATAAGATAAACAATTTATAAAAGAATATAAATGGCTATCACCACTATTTATAAAGATAGTTCTAAATAAAACTGTCCTGTCTTCATCTGAATTCATATTTAGAGTATTGCTTCTTTTTAAGCCTCTATAAAAACCGCTGTCACAGGATTCCAAACCCTCAGTAACAATGATCATCAGAGGATGAAAGAAAAGAGTACATCGTAGGTGGATCGTGGCATGAATTTTAGCCAAACGGCTTGTCACTAGTGTATTAGTGTGAAATGTCTGTGTTTCCATTACCTTTAGGTCCTTTGAAAAGTTTAATTTCCACGACAGTCTCCAAAATGGGTCGTCTCCTGCGCACGTACAGCCGGACAATAGATCCTGCTTCTTTGAGAGCTTCCACTGCTTTACTGTGGGAAACTTCTGACACATCAACCTCGTTCACCCGCAAGATACAATCATTGACTCTAGAAGGAAGGAAAACAGGCACATGTCAGGAATGACTAAGATGATGTCTTAGCAGTATTATGATTATCATACCTCATTATGAATAGAATTAAGATTTAAAAATTTTTTTAAATGTTTAAATTTGGAAGGACTGTTTCAGATGAAGGAGATCACATAAACTCCTCAGTGTTCCCAGCCTTCCCAGTGGCCCCTTGTTGACCACACTCCCTGCTCCTATCCCATCCCGAACACTAGTCCATACTGACAAGGACTACATCACAAATGGTGTAAAGAGACACATCTTTTAAGGTCTCTGTCAATCACATCATTTTGATGGTCTTAATTGGTTTGACTGAGGGTTACAATTTGAATCATTCTCAGAACTTAGTACTGTAGAGTATACTGATATAACAAATATAAATTCATGGATTATTTTTTTCAAATTCTTAATTTAGCAGTTATAATAGTAATATGTAATCATTTTAGAAAATCTCCAAAATATGAAAACGTAGAAAGAAAAAATTCATTGATTCCATCATTTAAAATTAACCTCTTGGCTTTCTAGAAGATTATTTTCCAGTTTTTTTTTCAAATTCATCTCAAAATGTTATGGTTTTTGAATTTCATATTTAATAAAATTCAAAGAGACTCTGAGCCAATCCTTGTTCCAGGGAACTTACTTTAAAAAGTAAGAATCTACGGTAAGTTCTATGTTAAACTTTCCTTTTGGAATTTTCCCATAGCAAAGAATAATCTGACTTTTCCAGAAATCTTCTGGCCATGGACTTCAATCAACTTTTTATATTCATGATCATAGTTAAGAACAACACTCCTTAATGGCTTAGAGCCATTAATTAGTTTCCATGGAGATGTGCCTCCACCCATTCTAGGTGGGTCTTAATCTGCTTACTGGAGTCCTTTAAGAGGGAACCATTTTGGAAAAACTCAGAGCCAACACAAACAGAGATGCTTGGAGATGCAGAGAGAAAACTTCCCTGGGGAAGTTGTTTGAAACCAGAAGCCAAAGACCCAGCAGATGCCAGCTATGTACCTTTCTAGCTGACAGAGGTGTTCTGGATGCCACCAGTCTTTCTTAAGTCGAGGTATCTTTATCTGGATGCCTTAGTTCAGACATTATTATGGCCTTAGAACTGTAAACTTGTAACTTAATAAATCTCCCTTATAAAAGCTAATCCATTTCAGGTATATTGTATTCTAGTAGCTTTAGCAAACTCAAAGAGATTTTGGTATCAGAGGATAGGGTATTGTGGTTTGCAAATACCAAACATATTGGAGTGGCTTTTTATACGGAAAAGGAAAAGATTCTGCAAAAATTTGATATACTTGATAGGAAAGGTCTGAATTGCTTGAACAGACTGTTGGTAGAAATATGCACTCTAAATATACCTCTGACAAAGCTTTAGACAGAAATGATGAATGCATTGTGCTAACTGGGAGAAAGTGTTTTAAAGTGGTGAGAATTTGGCAAAATGAGTACTGTTGTCGGACGGAAATTAGAATTTAAGAGCAATGACTCAGGGATACTTAGTGAAAAAATTTCCCATCTAAATGTGGAAAATACAGGCTGGTTTCTCTTTGTAGCCTATAGTAAAATGAGACAGAAAAAGATACTAAGAACTGAACTCTTAGGTACAAAGACTGGAGAATTCTGGGCTTCCAGAAAGGGAGATGCCAGGGAATAGTGTCCCATGTGAGGAGTTAACAAAACATGGAAACAGTCAATCATTTCAGAAAAAGCCAGAATTGTAAATGGAGTTATCCAGGAAGGATTTATGGATGGTTCTATTATCTGATGGTTGTGATCTATGTATACTCATGGAAAACTGACAAGTTTCTTGTTTGCTAGTCTGTACTAAAAGGGACAGGAAAGGGACAAATTGAAGGGAAAATTGCTTCAAAGGAAGAATCATGGAAACTAAGGTCTAAAGCTAAGAAATCTCAGGCCAGGAGAGTGGACCCACCCATGCACTTGGAAGAGGGCAAGTTTGCCCTGAAGGCAATGTTCATGAAGTGTTTGGTGCTCCAGGCTTCAGACAGGGTGGTGCATATTCCTTGGGGATTGAGGAGAACCTGCTGCCACCTCATTGTTTCAAGGAGATTGAGCGTGTGTCCCAGAGATGGCAGAGAGCCTAGGTGCTGCCTCAATGCTTGGAGAAAGTGAAGCCAGAAAAAAGATGGTCTCCCTAAAGTTCTCCAAAGTTGCAACCCTCACTCCAGCATTTGGAGAGAAGAAGGCCACTGATAGCCTCTTGGGAAAGGTAGGACTGCCACTCTCTCAAGCCCTGAGCATGAATGACTCTCAGACTTTGCAATCTAATGGACTTTGCCCTGCAGGTTTCAGGAACTGTTTGGGTCGGGTAACTCCAAACTCCCCCTATGGCAGTGGGACCATTTATCCTATGACTTTGTATATTGGCAGCAGACAACTTTGTTCTGAATTTTCACAGGTCCATGGCCAGAGGAGAATTTTGCCTTATAACAGACCATGCCTGTAATTGACTTTTATGAGATTTTGCACTGTTCCTGACTTTGTATTTTATTTGTATTGTTACTGAAATGGTTTAAGGCTTTTGTGATATTGAGATTGAATGATGTATTTAAATATGGAAAAAAATATCTTTTTAGGGTCAAGAGGGTAGAATATGCTAGTTTGAGGCTGTTGCATACCCCCAGAAAAGTCATGTTCTTTTTCCTAGTCCAGTCTTGTGGCAGCAGACTTATTATTTGGGGATGATCTTTTTGATTAAGTTATTTCCAAGGAAATGTAACCTACCCAATTGTGGTTGGGACCGTTTGATTAGATGGTTTCCATGGTGATGTGTCTCTACCCATTCAAGGTGGGATTGCCTTCTGGAGTCCTTTAAGAAGGGGCCCATTTTAGAAAAAAGTCAGCGCAACACAGACAAAGATGTTTGTTTGAAGATGCAGAAAGAAAATGCCCCTGGGAAAACTGTTTGAAACCAGAAGCCAAAGCACCACTAGATGACAGCTACATGTCTTCCTAGCTGAGGTATTCCGAACACCATCAGCCTTTCTAAGTCAAGGTATCTTTCTCAGAATGCCTTAGTTTGGACTTTTTTATAGCCTTAGAACTATAAACTTGTGACTTAATAAATCCCCTTTATAAAAGCCAACACATTTCTGATATATTGTATTTTGGGTAGCATTAGCAAACTAAAATAATGGGTCATTTATTGAACCTTACTAAGCTTCCAATTCTCACCTGCAAATTGGATATAAGAGTAGCATCTACATTTTTGTATAACTTTTTTGTGACAATTAAGTGAAATAATGTACATAAAAGTTTTTAGCACAGACCCTGGTATGTAATATTTGCCTAATAAATGCTTCCTATTAGTAGCAGTACAAAACTTGTTGATTTATATTTTAAATTATTGGTTCTTCTCTATAACCTTTAAGAATGTTCACTGTTATCCTTATTATAGAAATGAGAATGGTTCCAAGAGGTTAAGTCCTTTTATTTAAAGCTCTCCAGCAATTTGGGCATAGCTTGGATCTGATCTCAGTTCTTTTCATTTCAATATTTGGGCTCTTTCCTCCTATGAAGGCAGATATCTAACAGTATGAACAGTTTTGTGTGCATTGTGCATACATCAATTCAAAATTATAGCACAGTAGTGGAAATGTTATACAGAAAGCATGGGAAGAATTTGCCTTTCTATTTTGTTTATAATTTTTCTATATTTCTTTGAGAGGTAAGTTACTGGGACTCTTGTTGTAATGAGAACCTGAATAGTCTCAAAATCCTGAGATGGAATATTTTACTTATTAAGACTCAGTGATGTCATTTCATCATAATAGTTGCTATAGTTTTAACAGGTTTACCCATAAATTTCTTCTCTCACTGACTAAAAAAATCATGAAAAACTACCAATTAAAACAGTTTTGAAAATACAGGCATCATGGGTGCCAGCCACCCTGCAGCAGCTGATCATTAGAGATTGAATAATTTTGCCATCTCATGATAATGCAAAAACATAATATTTGCTATCAGCCTACACTCAGAATACTAATCATTATTACCAAACACTGTTTCACATAGTTTAAAAAATTGGAGGCCATATCTATTCAAGATCTACATTTCTTTTTCCTTTTGTATACAGTACAATCCTTAATTGTCAATGGCTGGGGTGAGGAAATCACAGTCTGAATCAGATGTTTTTTCCTGAATATATGGATGAATTAGGCAGCTGTTGTACACTAGGGAGAGCACTAGACTAGGAGATCAGAAGCTTGGATTTGATTCCCAGCTCTGTATTAGCTGTGTGACTATGGCCAAGCCACTTTATCCCTTTGAAGTTTAGTTTCTGGTGGAAAGACAGTAAGCATTCCCAAAGTTGGAGAGAGCATTAAACCAGAAAAAGCTGCTGTATATGGATATTTGTGTAAATTGTAGCATACCATACAGCTGGAAGTTGTTGTTTTGGGTAGATGGGTCAAAGATGGTGTGTGCCAGTTTGAAGATATTATGTACCCCCAAAAAGCCATGTCCTTTACTCCTCATTCAATATTGCAGCCTTTTTACTGTTTCCATAGAGATGTCACTCACCCAACTGTGGGTGGTAACTTTTCATTAGATTGTATCCATGGAAGATGTGTTTCCACCCATTCAACGTGGGGTTGCTTACTGGAGCCCTTTAAGAGAGAACCATTTTGGAAAAAGCTTTAGAGTCACCTAACCAACAGAACCCACAGCCAGAGACCTTTGAAGCAGAAGGAAAACACCCTGGGGAAACTTTATGAAATGAGGAGAGGAAGCTCGCAGACATTGCCTTGTGCCCTCCCAGCTGAGAGAGAAACCATGAACTTCATCTGCCTTTTCTTTGGAGTTAAGTTTTCTTTCCCTTGATGCCTTAATGTGGACATTTTCATGGCCTTAGAACTGTAAACTTGCAACTTAATAAAGTCCCTTTTTTAAAAGCTATTTTGCTTCTGGTATATCGCATTCTAGCAGCTTTTGCAAACTAAAACATGGGGTGCTCAAGGATACATTGAAAAGGGAACAGGGAAAAAATTTAAATTTTAGAAGGAATTTATGTACTATACCATTCTAGTTGCTTATTTCCTCTCACTTAAGCAATTTACGATGTATTGATCCCCATTTTATAGACAAAATTTTCAATAGAAAAAATTTCAATATAGTGAAATTTTTCTGACAAGGTCACCATGTCGTGAGTGCAGTGACATGATTCTAACTGGGCCTGTCTTTTTCCAAAGCTTATGATGACACAAAATTACCCAGAGTTGATTGCTTTAAACTAAAACAAACAAACAAACAAACAAACAAAAAAACTGAGTGGGATTTTAAATCTAAATTCTCAAAATAGAGAGGAAGGAATGTCAGGTCAAATTAGGGCACTTGACTTCCCTTTCTCCCAGTCACTTGAAATAGCATTTTGATAGAGGTTAATAGTTCTTTTAAATTAATTTGCTCTCTCTACCAGTAGATAATCTTTATAAGTAAAGCCACACTTGTGCTCATTTTGAAACATATAAATACACCAGTAGCTTCAAATTCACGTAATACAGTATACCAGTAAAAAAGTATAGACTTCATCATATTTTTGAGACATTGTATTGGAAATTCATTTATGTACAGATTTGCTCCCCACTCTAACAGTGTAATTAAGTTGATGATTTCACTCTTTCATTGCTTGCTATTTCAGGTATGTCTACAATGTCCATCTGTAGCATGGTACCAAAACTGTCCATAAAATTAAAAGATTAATTGTATTATTCTAGTTTCATTCACGTTTGATATTCTGGGACATTTCCCTGCAGAAAATATCTCAGAAACAAAGAGGTTATTTCAACCTTAACATGTATCCACGGAATCACATCTAATTTTGCACTGATCAATTTTTGGAACATGATATAGCTTCCCTGGAAAGTCAAATAATACTTTAAATAAACTACAGCTTTATGGAAGCCTTGGTGAAAGCATCTAAAGGTCTGCATACTTGGCATAATTTCTACTAACTCTTACCAACTCTATCCTTGTCTCCCTATACACCATCTCAGCCACACTCAATGACACCCAGACCCACTCAAGATTCGATTCAAAAGTAGGTTTTAATATATATTCCTTCAAAACCCCAATGTTCTAGAGCAGCTAAAGGGAAAAATCTGAGATGATAGTATGGTAGCCCATGGCAAACTCTTGGATCCATCTAGTAACTACTTATTGAAGAGTGCTTTGAAAACTGCTGCTCTTTTCTTTCTTTGCTTTGCATACATGTAATATAATACAATAAAAAAAGTTTTTTAAAAAGTAGGTTTTAAGTCACAGGGTCTGAAACTTAACTCTGTAGCACTTATTGGTTATTGAGGGGGATCCCTTAATTGTCTTACCCTTTACTGTCTCCACATTGCCCTATTCTATCATCAAACGTGAATTAATTATAGGTCAAAGGGTAAGATCCATTGAAAAACCTAATCAATTTTAAAAATGCTGGATGAAATGCAATAATATACCATTAAAAATAAAACACTAGCTGGGGAGTTACACTGCTTACACTTAAAAGAACAATCAATCACTTAAAATCATCATCGGTTCAAAAGGATTAATTTAACAGATTTTATGTGAACTATAATGAAATTAAAAAGCTCTTACTTCTCTTTGATTCTATTCTTTGTTCCTAACACAAATAATAGAAGTTCAAAACTTCATTTAAGAAAAGGCTTTATGCTAGCAAACAATGAGAAAGAAAAAAGCCACAACATATATACGTACCACGTATACTAATCAAACATAGGCTGAACTGAATGACTTCAAATCATTATGACTATTTATAAATTTACTTAGTAAAGACTGTCTTTTCTCTTCTAGTACCCTTTCATAAAGCATGTAAGTGCTCACTGTGGATCTTTAAAGTCCATGTTGCAACTTTCCATCTTAACAATCTGTGTTAGTTTGCTAACTGTTGGAATAAGATACACCAGGAGTGACTTTTCAAAAGGGGAATTCAGAAGTTACAAATTTACAGTTCTAAAGAAATGAAAGTATCCAAACTAAAGCATCCAGGGAGAAGAAAACCTTAACTCAAGGAAGGCTGATACGTCTGCAACACCCTGTCAGCTGGGAAGGGACACTGGTCTGTTGTTCTTGGGCTCTGATGCTTTCAGCCTCTGTTCCTCTAGAGGTTCCTCACTTTACTTCTCCAGGGCTGGCTTTCATCTCTTGGCTTCCCTCTGCTCGCTCCAGGTTCTGGCTTGCTTAACATCTCATGGCAATGTCTGCTGAGCTCCAAGTATCTCCAAACATCTCCAAACATTTGTGTCTCTGTTCTCCACACGCCCACATCTGTGTCAGCTCTGCTGTGAAGTTTCTGTCAGCTCTGAGGCTTCTGTCATTTCTCTAAGCTCTGTCCTTTTTGTCATTTCATTATGCTCTGTCATTTCTGAGGTTTCTCCAAAATGTTTCCTCTTTTAAAGGATTCCAGTAAACTAATCAAGACCTACCTGGAATGGGTGGAGCCACATCTCCATGGAATCAAAAGTTAATATCCACAATTGGGTGTGCCACATCTCCATGGAGCTAATCTAATCAAAAGATTCCAACCTACATTGTTGAATCAGGATTAAAAGAAACAGCTGCTCCAATAAGATTGGATCAGGATTAAAACATGCTTTTCTGGAGTATATAATAGATTCAAACCAGCAAATGATCCATTTATTTAATTGATCCTTTAGGTGCTATTAACCCATTAGAACCAAGAATAAGAGAATAAATATCAGCATAACCTAATAATTTACTAGAAAATGAAAAGGACTGATGTTTTGAAAGCATCTGATATGTGCCAGTGTAGTAACATCTACTAGATCTTTTCTTCAATAAACATCCACATGGTTGTAGGAATGACAAATTCATACAGCTTAATACAGACCATTTGCCAAGTTTAGCCAGTCTGTTTTGGGAAACCTGGAATTGAAACCATCAGATTCAGAGTCCTGTCAGCCAGCTATCCTGAACAGAAGAAAGAGAAACTTGAGACTTTAATAGTGGGGGGTATTTTCTCTCAGGTTGCCTGCCAAATAGCATTTTGAAGAAGATGGAGGCTAAAGTATATATTTATGAAAAGAAGTAAGAGCTTCAGACAGAAGGATGCAGATGACTTCCCCACTTTGCTTCAATCCATAGTTGTTATCCTTCCCAGGTCTTGGTTGTCTAACTCATTCTTGAATTTAAGAAGACACACCATGCATCCTTCCAATTCACAATTCCTTTTGATTAAGTAAGGGCAGGTGGATTTCTGCTACTCACCAGCAAAATGTTCCTAATTAATAAAAACTTTATGACAGGCATTTTACTTGCATTAGCTCCCTAAACGTACTCCTGTTTTCCTTTTAATACTTGATGTAAGCTTCTCTTATCTTCTAGAAAGCCATTCCTGACCCAACTGGCTGGTTCAGTGTCCCTCACCAGGTAGACATGGTGATATTAATAAGATTACCAGACTTAAAAAAGGAAAACAAAGGGCACCCAATTAAAATTGAATTTCAGAAATGATTTTTTTTAGCATAAGTACATTCCACATAATATTTGGAGTATAATTATAATAAAGATACTGGCTTTTATCTGAAATCCAGTAAGTAGACATACTCTACTTTATCTGACAACACTATTTATAAAGCACTCACTATACTGAAATGTGGTCTTTGCTTTATTCACATAGCATGATGTTTAGTGTACAATGGGAGATGCATGTACTGTGAACCATGTATATATTCTTATAATCTTTACAGAAACACAGAAAAGGTGCACATTGCTTCCTTCATTTTAAAGTAGAAACTGCAGCCTAAAGAGGTTTATCTTGATGGTGAGTAAGGTCTAGCTAACTTCATAGCCCATGCACTATACCACCTGCATCTCTCTGAATTAATTTTTAAAAATAATTTGGAGAATCGTTTAAGGATCAATACCAATTGCTGATCATTAGTGGGATGAGTGATCGTACTGGAAAGAAGTAAAGCCAAGGTAAATAACAAAATGTAGATTGAAAGTACTCAATCTTCAGCATGTATAAGAATCACAGGCAGGGCTTGTTAAACCACAGATTGCTGGGCCCCAACCCCAGAGGTTCTAACATGGTAGGTCCGGAGCCAGAATAGAGTAGTCACAGCATCACACCAGGTGATGTGGTGATGCCAGACCAGGATCAAACTCTGTAAACCATTGTGCTAGGTTTTGAAAGGTGATGCTACTTGGCTCATGAGTGGTCTGTTGCATGATGAGCAGAAGTACTCCATCTTACTTCAACCTGACTAACTGTGATATAAGTCCTGAGCTCTGTACCAATCTGCTCATTGTTGTAGTTTATTATTTGGAATGAATTTCCTAAGTGAATCTGGACCAGGAGACCACAGCTGCCACACTGTGTGGAGCTGTGCATGTGCAAGCCATTTCCAGCACTCTTTTCCTGGCTCTTTTCCTTCAGTGAAGATCAATTCATTCTACATTTAAAAATAGGCCTTCTGCTCTCATCTCTAATTCTGGGTAAGAGTAACTCGGGTTTATGATCCATAGAAGCCATCTCCTATAGTCAACGTACTGTTTTGGTCTCTCCATTTGCCACTTCACTTCCCTTGTATAAAATGCTTGCAGGATTTTGTGCAGCTGTCATCTGGGAACGATCACAGCTTTCCACAATGGGGTAAGAAATTGCTATTTCAGCATCAGTGATTGGTCTTTCGGCACTTTCCCAGAAAAGCAGAGAGGCCGGTTAACAAATCCAGGGCCAGACAACTTAATGGGTGCAACATGGAAAAAAAGGCATTGAATGGGAATTTCAAAGGGAAAGAACCATAGGGTTGCAGATTACTTAGTCCACTTAGTCCACAACTCTGTCCACAGATGGGGCAGTATGTCTACTGTAGTGGAAGGAGGCCCAGATATCTACTGCTTAAATTACTGCAGTAGCTTCCTACACTGTCTTCCTGATGCCAGGTTAGCTAGCCCTTCTCCAGTTCATCCTGACACACAAACCCCACTTCAACTCCCTAAAGAAACACATTCATAATTCCCTCCTCTCAAAACTCAAGAGTTACTTATGTATACAAAATAAATACTATGTTTGATTTATCTTTGTATTCCCAGTGTCTGGCACACAGTCCTCACTTAAGAATAAAAATTTAAAAAAAAAAAAAAAGGAATAAATATTGAAGGACCTCAAATCTGGCCCCTCTTTTTACATGTCTCAAACCCCTGCTCCAGCCAAGGCACATCTTCACCGTTCTAAGATCATAATATGCTTGTTCTTGTCTCTGCAGTTAGTTTTGTGTTACCTTCTTGTCCCCCAAATGCTTAACCAACCAAAACCAGCCGCATTTAAGGGCAACCTTATACCCATAGCTTCATGAAATGTTTCTTAATTATTCAAGAAGTCCTCATTGCTCATGATACTTAAAGTGCAAATACAGAGTAGATGCTCATCAAAAGGAAAGAGATTGATTTAGTGCCTCTGAAGGATCTAAAACAGTGAGCACTACACATTAAGAAATACATGTAAAAACACTGACCATGAGTTCCTATTTTTCCTCACTCGAATCTACTCCAGTTACAGAATTAATGCGGGTTGACAAAAGTGAAATTCATAATTGAACATGTTTTCCTCTAATTCTATTTGGCTTTATGATATGAATGGCTAATTCAGTGAAAGTTTGAGAACCACGGGAATCATGGTAGAGTGGGAATAATGCTGGTTAATAAAGCAGACATGAATTCTAACCCTGGTTCTACCATTTTCCAGTTGTCAGTCATTTTTTTTCCTCTATCACTTACATCCAAAATTAGCTGTAGTTTAAGATTTTGATTTCAAGTTTCTATTTATTGTTCTTATACTCATTTTAACTTTGGTAGCTCAATTTCTTTGTAGTTCATAGAAACAGAAAAATTAAACCATATGTATTCTTATATGCCAAATGGCAAATATGCTTGTATAATCTTGCCCCTTATTTTGAACTGTTCTTACTCTCCATGAGAAGATGAGGCATGCCTTAAGTCCTCCCACGGGAAGTGTGGAGTGAAATATCTTACACGCCAATTGATGTGTTGTGCACTTACACTTAGGCAGGGGAAATACATATTTGATATTAAAACATTTCTGTAGTTTCCAAAATGTATAAAATACTTGACAAGAAATTTTTAGCATCTTTAAAGATACTTAAAATTGTAAATATTAACTCTCATGGGAGCAAATTAATTGACTATTATAAAGAAATAATTTTCTGCATTTGTAAAATAGGACAACAGATGAGATACTTGTAGTACTTATTTGTGTTTTTATTTGTTGTATTTCTGCCCATTGGAATGTAAGATTTATTAGAGAAGCAATGATCTCTTACTTTCTCTTTTTATCATCAGAAGCTAGTACAGATTCTTACATAATAAGTTACCACCATTCACCCAGTATTCATTATTATTTTCTTTCCCTTGCCTTCCACCTTCATTCTATTAGTAAGATCATTGCTTCTAACTCCAAAATATGTTCCAATCCATCAGCTTCTCTTCATCTCTACAACTACCACCCTGGTCCAGACCACAATCAATCTTACTTGGATGAGGTGGCTCACCAGTTCTACTCTAAAGTCTATAATTCCTTCTCTGCATGAAGACCAGGGTTCCTAACTGTTAAATTGAAGTCAGATGGTATAAATCACCCTTGCTTAAATCCTCCTACTTCTTACTATATCAATAATAAAATTCAAGCCCTTTAGCGATTTATTTCCCTTGATATTTGCTTGGCTAGCTCCTTTTGGTCCTTGTTTTAGTTTCCTAGCTATTAAAACAAATACCATTATTGGGGTGGTTTAACAATAGGAATTTACTGGCTTACAGTTTCAGAAGCTGGAAGTCTTGTTTTCTGGAGGAAG
Organism: Tamandua tetradactyla; assembly: GCF_023851605.1. Lineage (NCBI taxonomy): Eukaryota > Metazoa > Chordata > Mammalia > Pilosa > Myrmecophagidae > Tamandua > Tamandua tetradactyla. The sequence goes on along the minus strand of NC_135334.1, from coordinate 60,438,100 downwards.
GGGCAAGATGTCAGTGTCTTCTGCCTGGCTGGCAATTTCAGGTCCTGGCTTTTTTTTTTTTTTTTGTCCCAAGGCAATGCAATAGCAGTTTCTTCTGTTGACTTCTGGCTTCTGACTGCTCCCCTCGGTTTCTCTCTCTCTATAGGGCCTCCAGCGACAGGATTAAACACCCTCCTGATTCAGCTGGGCCACACCTTAACTAAAATAACCTCATGAAAAGATCCTATTTACAATGGGTTAAGATTAAGAACATGTTTTGTGGGCACATAACTCCAAGCCGTCAGTCATTAAGATTTTACCTCATATATCACCTTCTCAGAGAAACCTATGTTGATCAATCATTTTATAGCAGCCACTAGACACTCATGGTTATATCATCCTAATTCATTCTCTACATAGCACTTATGCTATGTGATATTTTGTATGTTTGTTTATTTTCTGCCCAGGAGACAAAAATGTAAGTTCTTTGAAAGCAGGAACCTTGTCTGTCTTGTTGATCTTATTTTACTTAGGGCCTAGGACTGTCCTGAGCCTGTTGTAGGTGCTCAATAGATGATTAAAAAGTGAATAAATGAATGAATGGACACTAATTTTTACCTAGTTTGGACTGGGTTTGTCAACAAGAAAGTATATAAAAATCTTACACCCAAATTTGAATTCTGACAGTTCTAGCTCAATGACCTTCTTAAACTCAAGCCTGTAATTACTGGACACATTTATTACTGGCAAAGACTGACAGCAATTTTTTATACACCATATAATGTTAAATGACCTGGAGGTACTAATTTTCGAGGGTAAATGATTAGTGATACAGCTTTCTGACCTTTTCTGAGCAGCAATAATCAGCTTTTATTGTTGATATGATTTTTTAATATCCATATCCCTCATCTCTTCCTAGGCTAAATCAGATTTCATAAAATACATTCAAATTAATTTTGCATTGAAAACTCAGGACACATTTTGAGAGTACTGGGGCTATTTTGTGGTTTCATAAAACTCGAGCTGGAGATCCCTGATTTAATGGTTGAACTGGTACCTGCAAATGAACTCAGTTCCTTACATGCGCCTTCAGCTGTGAGGTAAAATTCCAAGGCCTGGGGACAGTAGCCAGGAGAATCAGGGGAACAAAGAAGGGCACAAATGTCTCTTTGCTTCCCAATAATTGGGTTTCATTTTCATTCACCATTCTCTCCTTTGAAATACAATGGAACCTACTTTTGTCAGTCATCACACTTTATGTATAACTGTCCATGTAGACTCAGAGACTTCATCTTCGAGCAAAGCAGAACAATAGAAGCAGCTCCATGGAAGAACTTAGAGAGGAAATCACAGGAAACAAGGTATCAAGGGAGAGAAAGCACCAGAAGATAAAGGAGATGGAAATAAACTCAAAAGTAAGCTGCATATATCTTAGGAACTCTGTGGTAACAATTGATACCTCAAGCCTCTATACCAACTTCTCACTGTTTATCAAACACAAGAACATTTTCTATTTCATTTAAAAACCTAAGAAACATGACAGGTAGATATTGACCTACTTTACAAATGGAAAAAGTTAAGAATTGTGTAAGTTAAGTGACTTACTTGAATTCATACAGCAGATATGAGAAATTAAAATTAAATCTCGGTCATGGTCCCCAGCCTCGTTCTCTTGACATTTATCACTCCTGTTTATGCTGTTGTTATAGTTGTCTGGGAAATCTCAATTCTAGTTGAACCCAATCCTCAACTTTCATTATTGCCTCTTCCAAAGCAACTGAATACCAAAGTGATAGAGAAAATCCACAAAAGGAGTCACTATATATGTATGATCTATAAAAATATACACTATATTATACCTTGGTCAGCTTGCTATCTGTCCTTCTGCAGAGACAACCTTCAAACCCTTCTTTTCCTGCATCACTTGCAGCAAATAAGTTTGTCTCATATTTCTAAGAAAATATAAGCCACCTGTTGAGAACTCCCTCAATTTGTTATGACAGATGTACACACCCACTTATCTGCAAACCCATGCTCTCTCTCTCTCTTCCAATTACAATGGAGGAAGTGTCACTTCTCATATTTATATTCTACTGTATATATTTAAAATTAGCTGTGTAAGTTAAAAAAAAAAAAAGCCCATCAACCTAAATCTTTTTAAAGACCTCACTTTATCATTCAATCCTTAAATCCTGACTCTCTTTAATTAAGCCATTCCCTGAACATTGAAACAAGCTCCTGTATCTCCTATCTTTTAAAAAGTTCTCCATTGACCTAGCTTCCAATCTTAACTTGGAAGGAATGAAGGGAGGGAGGAAGGAAACAAAAATAAGGAAAATGTCTGTGCCTTCTTTTGCATGCTTTAAGTTGATATCTAGTTTTTTCCTCATAAATTTAAAGATTAACAAAGGATTTAAGGATATAATTTCTGGCCCACTGTGAACTGTAAATTTTTTTTTTAACTTACACAGCTAATTTTAAATATATACAGTAGAATATAAATATGAGATTTAATATCCATGACCACCAATTAAAAATATAAATGAACAAGATTTTCTTATGTGGTATAAAGGAAATCTTATGTGGCCTTTGTCCTCAGTTCCTGGGGAAGCAATCTCTCAATTTTTGGCATATCCTTTGATAGAAGTATCTTTTGTTATTCATGGTGGGCCCAGGACCACACCTAATAGCTAATAGGCTGATAGATAGGCAGGAATCACGTGATTAGGGAGTTGGAGCTTTGAGCCACTCCACATCAGCCTACCTCCCACAATCTCTGGGACAGGAGAGGGGCTGCAGTTGAGTTTCACCATGATGCCACTAATTCTATCAATCATGTCTATAATATAATGAGACCCCATATAAAGTTCAGACACTCAAAGCCTCTATCAGCATCCATGTATGACTGGGAAAATACATCGCTGCTGTGTGGACAGGGTGACTTGTTCTGACTCCGTGTGGAGAGGCTTGTATTCAGTTTCCTCCCAGTTCTTACCCTACGCATCTCTTCTTTTGGCTTTTTATTTGTATCCTTTTACTGCAATATCGTAAATAAAGAGGTTTTAGAGAGTTCTGTGCATTGTTCTAGTGAACTATTGAATTCAAGGCAGGTGGTGGAAAACCCAAAATTGTACCCAGTCAGAAGTGCAGGTGGCCTGGGACCCCAAACTTGCAACTGGTGCCTGAAGGACAATTTTTTAGAGGATACCCTTAACCTGATAGTCTGGCCTAATATCAGGTGGAGTCAGCATTGAATTGGATTGAATCATTGCAGCATTTTGCAGTTGGGGTCAGAAGCTATTGGGGTTGTAGAAGTTTTTTGAAAACTATTACACTTGAGAAGGTGGAAATTTTACTTTTGTTTCCTCAAAGTTGTATTTCTATTTCATTTCTCCCACAGAGTTCTAGCCTAATATATATTTTATTTTAGGACATATTATATTACCCTAACATACTTGTTTGCAACAAAAATACATGTAAAACTATAAACAAAGATGATTTATTCGAAGGAATACCACTTCCCTTTGCATTCCATATCCAATTAATCATCAGACCTTATCAATTTTATCTCTTGAGTATATTTCAAGATCTGCCAACTTCTCTGAGCTTCTGTATTCCAGCACTTTAAATCAGGCTACTATCATTTGTCATCTGAATGAAGAGGCAATAGCTTCCTAAGCCGCTCTCTTGCAGCACTTCTGCCAGCCAAGCCAGACTCACACATCAAGGAGAGTAACATTTTTTATATAATAATTTAGTCTACTTAATGATTCCCCATTGAATTACTCAAAATTCCACATTGCTGTTAGAAGGATAAAGAACAAACTACTTACTACAGGTCTGAAGGCTCGCTCCACCTGATAGCTCATTTCACCTCTCCATCTTGTGCCAGTTCACCCTCCCTCACAAGCTCCAGTTCCAGTGGTTTCTTCCCTATTTCTCTTTAGGCTTTTAAACATGTTATCTCTACCTGAAAACTCCTCCTTCTTTCTTCACTTGGCTCACTCACCCTTTATGTTTTAGCTTAAATATAACCTCCCTAAAGGTTTCCCTTGAACACCCTATACTAGATTGGTGCCATTACACTTTCTCAGCATTACATACTTTCCTAAATAGTGCTTATTTCAACTCTAAATATATGTTTTTTACTATATTGCACTAAAAGTCCATGATGACAGAAATCCTATTTTTCTTCTTTCCTACTTTATTCCCAGGTCCAAATGCCTAGAGTACATAGGGGAATACTCAGTAAATATTTGTAGAACAAATGAATTACAAAAGTCTGGGATTAAAATGGCAGGTTCTATGTCAGTTTGGTAGATAAGTTCTTTACCTCTTATGATTGTCACATTACTTATTTCCCACTCTGGGACATGTCACAGGAGAAGATGACTGTGACAGCAACTCACCCAACATCTTATACTATTTACAGTGAAAATTCTGAAACTATTTCCTCCCACTCCCCACACTTTAGATACAAAAGTAGCTCTGCCCATTCCTTTTTCTAACTCAGGTTTGCAAACTTATTACTCTGAAAATCTAATTCTTGAAAATAACTAGGATTATGATTGAATCAGAAACCAGGAAATAATTTGAATATTTTTCTCCCCCTAGCCCCAAACCAACTTATTTTGATGTAGATCCTAAAGAACTATTTGCTAAAATCAATATCAAATGTGGGCTTAGAATGCCTTCTTGGGAGATATTAGAAATAAATAAAAACAAATACCTTATCAGCCTATAAGATTGTAATCAGCTCTCTACAATGGAAATATAATTAAGATTGGATCTTCCCAGAGCTATAGATTTAAACAAAACAAAGAGTTGATATCCCAGCCATGATAACTACATTCTAAACTCTCTCAGACTGTCAACAAATATCAAATGATTACAATAGTATTTTGACTGACAACTCCCATAGACCCTCTATCATACTTATTCTTATAGAGAAAGACAAAGAGGTTAGCAAAGTTTTGTGACCTTCCCAAGGACTTATAGTTAATTAGTGGCAGAAATCCCAGGTCTCTTGTCTTTGCTAGAGCAGTGCATCTTATTAACCTTCAGGTGAGCTGGAAGTTTGGATCCAGACCTACAAGTAATACAAGAAATTGTTCCCTATATATAAAGCAATGTTTAGGATCGAATCTGGATTTTTAGAGTCCTATGTTGCCAATTTTAAGGGATTTAAACTGCCACATCCATGTCTTAATCTCATTATTTCTCTTTCAGCAATCAATTTGTTATTTTTCCTTGTGTGTATTTGGATGGGTTTAATAAAACACAGTCTGAATTAATCCCCCTAGATTTTAAAGAACTTTTGTGATTTGTTCTTGGCTTTTGAAAATAGAAACTTTACTAATCAGGTCATTTTATAAAACATTATTTCAGTGGATGGGATACATAGTTAAATATCTTTAAAGTATGTTGTGCCAGTTTGAAGTTATTATATACCCCAGATCCTGAACTGATCTTGTGAGGTAGCCATTTTTCTTTTAATCTTGATTCAATATTGTGGGGTGCAAACTTTCACTGGACTGTTCCCATTGAGCTGTGTCATACCTAATTGTGGGTATGACCTTTTGATTAGATGGAGATGTGACTACACCTATTCACTGTGGGTCTGGATTAGTTTACTGGAGTCCTTTAAAGGGGAAATATTTTGAAGGAAGCTTAGATACTTGGAGAACAGTTGCTTCAGAGCCAATAGAGACACAGACATTTGGAGATGCTTAGAGTGCCAACAGAGAGAGCAGACACCTAGACATGGATGTTTGGAGATGCAGAACCCAGGAGACATCACCATGTGCCTTCCCACGAGATGTTAAGCAAGCCAAAACCCAGAGTTGTGTCCCAGAGGAGCTAAGTGAAGGTCCACAGATGCTTAGAGAGGAAATCACTGGCATCAGAAGCTGGAAGCATTGGAAACAGGAACAAAGACCAGTAGATGCCAGCCACATGCCTTCCCATGTGATGAACATCGGCCTTTCTTAAGTCAAGGTATCTTTCTCTGGATGTCCTAGTTAGAACATTATTATGGCCTTAGGACTATAAACTTGTAACTTAATAAATTTCCTTTTTAAAAGATATTCCATTTCTGGTATATTGCATTCCAGCAGTGCTTAACAAAGTAAAACATGTTGAGAAAATGGAGCTTGGTGTAATATTTGCCCACTTCAAGTTTACTTAGACCATCCAGATCTGAAGCCCCAAACCAAAGGCTATTCTCTACTTGGTAAATAGATTTAAAAACTTTCCTAAATAATGGAACTTCAACTGAGTTATATCTAGAACTGAATGGCAATATGAAGAAGGCTTGAGCTTTCTGAAGTTAGAAAAAAATATCTTTCAGATTTGTATATAAGAATACTTTATGCCAGAACAAAACAGGGTACTTAAAGTAATAAACATTTTTTGACATATAATTCACATAGCATAAAATTTTCTCACTTAAAATTTACAATTCATGGGTTCTTAATATATTCCTAGATATGTACAATAATCAGCACTATCTAATTTTAGAATATTTTAGTCATCCCATAAAGAAACCTCTACCCATTAGCTATCACTTCCCATTCCCTCTTCTCCTCCAGCCTTAGTCAAGACTCTTTTACTTTCTGTCTGTTTGGAATTGCTTTTTCTGGACATTCTAAATAAATGAAATCATATAACACACGGCCTTGTGCCTGGCTTCTTTCACTTAACATAATGTTTTCAAGATTCATCCACATTGTAGCATGTCTTAAGTACTTCATTCCTCTTTATTACCAAATGATATTCCATTATATGAATAGATCATATATTGTTTATCCATTCATCAGTCGATGAACATTTGGGTTGTTTCTACTTTCTGGCTATTATGAATAATGATGCATGAACATGTTTGTATGTTTTTGTGTGGATGTAGGTTTTCAATTCTCTTAGGTGTATCCCTAAGAGTAGAAATGCTAGTTGTACGATAGCTCTAATTTAACGTTTTGAGAAACTCTCAACGTTTTCCAAAGCAACTGCACCATTTTACATTCCCATCAGCAGTGTTTGAGGATTCAAATTTTCCCACATCCTTGCCAATACTTGTTATTGTCTGTCTTTTTTATTACAGCCTTCCTAGTGGGTGTGAAATGGTATCTCATTGTGGTTTTGATTTGCATTTCCCTAATGACTATTAGGCATATTTTTTATGTGTTTACTGACCATTTGCATATTTTCTTTGTAGAAATTCCTATTCAAATCTGTGATATGCTGATAAAAATAGCCCCCCAAAGCTGTATCTGTCTTATCCACAGAAATTCTGAATACATTAATGCGATTAAGTTAAGAATTTTGAGATGGGCAGATTATCCTGGATTTTCTGAGTAGGTCCAGTGTAACCACAGGGGTCATTATAAGAGGGAGACAGTAGAGTTAGAGCCATAGAGCAAGTATAACTACAGAAACAGTTTGGAATGCAGAATTTTGAAAATGGAGGAAAGGGCTAAGATTCAAGTAATGCAGACAGCTTATAGAAATTGAAAAAGGCAAGGAAGTCAATTCTATGCTAGAGCTTCAAAGAAAATACTGCCTTGCTGAAACCTTGACTTCAGTCCAGTGATCTCCAGAACTAAAAGATAACATTTTTGTGTTATTTTGTACCACTATGTTTGCGGTAATTTATTTATGTACGCAATAATCAGGAAACTAATGCAAAATATTTTTTCAGATTGTTAATTGGATTATTTGTATTTATTGCTGAAGTGTAAGTGTTCTCTGTATATTCTGGATACAATGTCTTTTCAGATATATGATTTGCAAATATTTTCTCCCATTCCATGGGTTAATTTTTCAGTTTCTTGACGGTTTCCCTGGAGGCACAAATGGCTTTTTGTTTTGTTTTGTTTTTTATTTTGATAATGTCTAATCTATGTCTGTGTTTTTTGTTGCTTTTCCTTTGGTGTCATCTTTAAGTAACAATTGTTTAATCCAAGTTCACAAAGATTTAATCCTGTATTTTTTCCCAAGAGTTTTACAGATTTAGCGCTTACATTTATATCTGTGATCCATTTTGAGTTCATTTTTCTATGTGGTATGAGATAGGGTTCCAACTTTATTCTTTTGCACGGGCATATCAAAATGCCCTCACACAATCTGCTGTAAAACAAGAGGACACTTTTACGACAAAGCAATTTCAGTTAACCCACAAGTGGATTTATTTTATAAGACAAATGTCAGTGGACCAAATTAGGAAAACTTCTGGAGATACCTTTCCAGCTCTGAAGATCCACTTATGGAGGCCTGATCTACCAGATGTGCAGCTATAATTTATTTTTTTTTTATTTATTTGCATGGGCAGGCACTGGGAATAGAATCTGGGTCTCTGGCATGGCAGCTGAGAACTCTGCCTGCTGAGCCACGATGGCCCACTGTATAACTTATTTTTCCCATTCATAATTTTCCTGTGTAGTACTGAATTGCTGTACTGAATTTCCTGTGTCATACTGAATCATTGCTGGTCACCGTGGAACACCCTTGCTAAGTAAGTTTCTTCTTATCCAAGCAGATCGCCAACACAATTAGAGACAACATTTTGGGTAGAGGAAATCAAAGGAAAAATGTCTGTTATACTTCCCCCTCCTTCTCTTTTCATTCAGGAGAGCAGAGATGGGAAGAAATAATCCTCGAGAATTATTCCACTGAGATCCCAACCATACTTCTGAGGAGGGTGCTCATACTACTCCTGCCCTGGATGATGAAGGTCTTAGGTTCAGGGCAACAGCTGGGCTTGGATACTGCTTCTGGCCGCACAACAATAATGAAAGAAAAGCTCACTTGACTTTGAAGACACTGAAAGTTTCTTTCTTTGAATGGAAAATTTAGCATAATCATACACAGCTGATGCAATAATCAGTTGGGGTAGAATGGAAATTAACAGGTTGGACTTGAGGACATGTGACGTTTTCATTTGGGAGCATCTGAACTCAGGAAATGTCAATGTGGACAGGGTGCTCGTAAGAATTTAGCAACCTCTTATACTGCTTTACTTATTGGAAATCTTTTATTTCCTTAATCCTAAAGGGAGTGTTGGGAGTAATTTTCAGACTGTGATGTTGAGAAGTTGCTCCCTTTATGCTTCTCATTTTCCCAGAAAAATTTTAAGTTTAGGTTTGGCCTCTCCATTTTCAAGTTATATGATGTTTTCACCATCTGATGGTTACCAACCTTTTCTCTTCTTTTTCTTCTCCTTTCCCCTTCTATGTCTCCGTTTCTTCCCCCTCCATTGCCCCATCTCTCTTTCTTCTCATTTTCTTGTTTTAAAATTACTAGTGATTTAATGGGCTTAAATTAGTGAAAAACAAAAGACTTCATTGTCAAATGACAGCCAACTGGCAGTTATGGTTTATACCCAGGGACTGAGTTTTTGAAAATCCTTATCTTTGACCTCTCACTTATAAGTCAAATCTCACTGTGATCAATATTACTCTTTGTTTGAAATTAAATTCTTTGTACACTATTTTGGATTTTATAAGAACAAAGCCAACCTCACCTGTAAACAGACACAGAGGTAAGGAATGAAGCAATGGACTTGAATAAAAGGAAACTTTTTCCCCTTCCTGTCTGGGAGTAGAATGATTGTGCTGAAGGGTTAGAAGATTAAATTGTGTCACTTGTCAAAAACTTGGCAAGCAGCCATCTTTTCTGCTTGCTACTACATGCTGCTTTTGTGCTGTGGATGGGCTTAATAAATGCACTGTTGTGTAAAATGTCATTGCTGTATCGTCAAATGGAGGATGTCATGTGATTGTTCTTCTCCAGGATGACATATCAATATTGGTCCCTAGCAATTCAGGGACTTCAAGCCACACAGAGGGCATTTTTTAAGGTTCAGAATAAGATTAGAACTAAAATCATTCTTCAAAGCATGAAAATATATCAATTTTGCTCTGAAAGAAGACCTAATGTTCCTTCTAAAATGTTCCTATTTTTTTCAGAAGACAAAATACAAATAGCATTTTTTAAAAAGCCAATATTACTGCTAATTAAAATAATGCAAAATGAAACAAAGTAAAGTAAAGCAAATTTACCATTGTTTACTTTGGAAAAGAGCCAAAAATTATATATGTGAAAGCACATGCCATGCTGACAGCATATTTAAAACAGGCCCTCTCTGACATTATTGGTAGAAGTGAAATCTAGTATAATCCTTCTTGAAAGAAATTCGGCAACACATATCAAAAGGCTTTAAAATGTTCATACTATTTGGTCCAGCTACCCCGCTAATAGAAACAGAGCCAATAATGTTTTCCAAAAGATTTCCAAGTTATATAAAATGCTGAGATATGAAAAATAATGAAATTCCTAATAATATTAATGGTTAAATATATTATTATATAGCAATTACAATATTTACAAAGGTTTTCTCAATGACATAGGGAAGGGTTTATGAAACAAGGTTAAATGATCTTCAATATAAGTATGATCTAAGTTTAATCTAAATAAAATTTAACAAAAAACACTGGAAAGAAATACACAAAAAAGGTTTAGAGTGATTGGTTCTGTGTAGTGTAAAAAATGAATGTTTTGTTGTGTCTTATTTTGCTTTTGTCTAGTTTTCTACATTTTATAATATTCTGCAGAGGATGAGTATCATTCATAAAAACACACACAGTATATTTGAAAAAAGGTTCCACCAGAAAAGGATTACTGCTCAGGGAAATTTGCCTAAGCCACTATGTGCTTTTCTTACCTTGCATCTTAACTCAACCTCATCTCACATTTTCCCTCACTTCAGCTCAGGCTCAAAGCTTTAGTCATCACATGTAGTAACTGATCTCAGCTATTCCCCATCTCTGGGCTCCCACTGCCTATGGAACTAGTTTCTTCCTATTTCTGACCTTGGTCCACCCTTGATTCTGAATTGTTTTTGCATCTTATCTGACTGTGTGAAAGTCCTAAGTGTAGCCTGATCAGTGTGGGAAAGGACAGAGAAGGCAAAAGGAAATGGAAGCAAAGGTAGAAGGGAAGCAAGGAAAGGGAAAAGAACACTAGAGAATAAAAGAATGAAAAGGAGGCAACTGAGAGGCAGAGAAAGGAAAGGAGATGGGTGAATAATGCTAAAATTTACTGAGTACCTACTATGTGCCTCGCATAGCTAGGACTTAGGTTGACTCACTGAATCCTCAGAACTGTGTGAAATAAGGAGTAGTGTCACCACGTGACAGAGGAGAAAACAGTCACTATGAGAGTTTGAGTAACTTGTCCAAGGTCAATTACACAGCAGGGCAGAGCCTTTATCTTTCTAGAGATCACCGTAACATGCTGCTTCCATGTCCTTAAGGACTAAATGGTGAGGAAAAAACTACTCCTCACAGCTTGGTGGTCCAGCCTCAGTGCTCCTGTCACACTGAAAAAAGACTTCTTAGATGGGCTATGTTGGGGCTTGACTATTATTGTCTCCTGACATTACCCTAGAATGCTAATGATTTGAGTCAGGACATTTGGATTCTAGTGAAAGCAGAGCCCTAGAAGATTTATGCAGCAGGATAAGTCACTCGTCTCATCTGTAAAACATAGGCCTTGGACTAAATAAACTGCAAAATACTGAAAATCTATACTCATGCCATGATACATATACTTTTCAACTGATTGCTATTCTTCGATTCTTAGAAGTCCTCAAGCCATTCAAGTACGTGGCAGGAAGCATTAAGGTGGGGAACAATCCCAGCGTTATTAGCAAGAATCTACAAAATGAAGTGGAACCTAATTAATCCAGCTAGGATTGCAGCACAGACTTCGGCAGGCTGCGCACTGCCCAGTTCTAGGAAGTGATATTCACAGACATGGTCACAGACCACGGCCCTGGCTCCAGGAAGCCGGAACAAAGACCTTTGGGTAGAAGTCAAAATAAAGGCAATTACGGCTCTGCAGAAAAATAACCACTGTGTTAATATTTAGAGTTGCTCTTTTATATTGAGGTTTTAGGCAGAGAACAGATGATGTAAAGGATGAGTGTCTAGAGAATGTGAAAGCAACCTTCAGGACTCTTTTTTTTAATGTGTTCAAAGCTAGCTGGGTGATATTCTTAAACTCTTTAAGTCTTAATTTCCTGAGCTCTTTAAGTCTATATTTCCTTCAATATAAGTATGATCTAAGTTTAATCTAAATAAAATTTAACAAAAAATACTGGAAAGAAATACACAAAAAAGTTTAGAGTGATTGGTTCTGTGTAGTGCAAAAAAATGAATGTTTTGCTGGGTCTTATTTTGCTTTTGTCTAGTTTTCTATATTTTATAATATTCTGCAGAGGATGAGTATTATTCATAAAAACACACACAGTATATTTGAAAAGGGGTTCCACCAGAAAAGGATTACTGCTCAGGGAAATTTGCTTAAGCCACTATGTGCTTTTCTTACCTTGCATCTTAACTCAACTTCATCTCACATTTTCCCTCACTTCAGCTCAGGCTCAGAGCTTCAGTCATCACATGTAGTAACTGATCTCAGCTATTCCCCATCTCTGAGCTCCCACTGCCTATGGAACTGGTTTCTTCCTATTTCTGACCTTGGTCCACCCTTGATTCTGAATTGTTTTTGCATCTTATCTGACTGTGTGAAAGTCCTAAGTGTAGCCTGATCAGTGTGGAAAGGACAGAGAAGGTGAAAGGAAATGGAAGCAGAGGTAGAAGGGAAGCAAGGAAAGGGAAAAGGCTATTTTAAACATGTAGGATATTATGTGTATGTGTATGGTGTGTGGTGTGTGATTATCTCTATATCTGTCTATCTTAGCACAATATCCAACACATGATAAATGTTCAACAAATATTAGCTATCATTATGATTATTCACTTTACAATAACTGAATGTCACTGCCAGCACAGTAGGACTTCTCTTGACTACTGTAAGTATGAGGTCGGCAGGTAAAGAATAGTAGCACTCTTAAGAGAACTACCTTTAATTCATTTTTTTTGGTCATGGGCAGGCAACGGGAATCGAACCCGGGTCTCAGGCATGGCAGGTGAGAACTCTGTCAGTGAGCTACTGTGGCCCACCCCCACTTTTGATTCTTAACTATTACTAAGAACCTAACATAAAATTTAATATATCCTCAAGCTTAAAGCCATAATTCGGCCAAGGAGTGGCAGTTCCCCTAACTCTAGGTAGAGAGTGGTATGAAATGATGATTATGGCCCGTTAATTTCTGCATTTTCCCCTAACAACCCAATTTCTAAATTTTGAAAATGGAGCTTCTCCAGGGTCCAATATTAGCAAACACAATCCCCACCAGGACTCAAATTACCCAGCACTATATCAAATCTCTCATTCTGCAGGATGAATATTTCCTTACTCAGAAATTAATTTAGTCAATTCAGCTTGGAATTTCTATTGTGAAAAAGCATGTTTCCTGTGGGAGTGGCAATTGTTTCTTTTCTTGTTGATAGGAGATGCAGAGGTACCTGAAAAACTTGATTAACCTCCGTAAACTGCAAAAAGATGCAGCTGTCAAAAATAATCACTGCATCAGAACAACTGGCTAGGGAACAAAAGTGTCTTTGGGGACTTCATAAAAAAATAGTAAACAAGCTTATTTAAGCTTGGTGACATAACAGGCCAAAGAAGGGCTATGAAGCTTACATTTTTGCCATGAAGGCCACATTACTCAATGTGCTCTATGAAAGCTGAGGTTTTTCTTACCTAGAACACTTTGCTTGTGCTGTCTCCTCCCCATTACTCTTATTTTTTCCTCTTTTATACTTTATTCATTTATTCTTTTAGAAATTTACTCTTTCAGTCAACAAAAAATTATTGGGCCATTTATATATATGTATATGAATACATGTCTATGTATTTATGTATACATACTCACACATATAAGACCTGAGGGGGTTTACAATCCAGCAGGGATGCTAAAATGACCTTGGGACAAGTTTTTCTCCTCCAGAGAAGTCTCTCCTCATTTTTCCCATCCACAAAGTATTTTAGCTGGCATTTTGATCTCTGACAGCATTTTATGTTATTCACTAATTGCCCTATGTGGGTAAAATTTTACTCTTCCAAATAATCTTTAGGTTCCTTAAAGAGAGGGGCCATGGCTCAAGCATCTATTGCATCACTGAACGTTATCTGGTTCCAATCTACCTATTTAACCATGTACTCTTCATCCAGGTCAGGTCAATTTCCTTCCTTTCTCTGGGATAACTTGCTCTTTCTCTCTCTGTATCTCCACTCAGATTTGTAGGGATAGTGAAAGCTTATTTATCCTTTAAGATTCACTCCTGTAGAAGGCCCTCACAAGAGGTTACTGAATTCATGAGTACATACAGTGTCTATAATATTGCATTATTTGCTAACACTAGTCATAGTATATTATTTCTATACTTAGCTGCTATTTGCTTATTAATTCACATTATTATTCTTTCCAACTAGATTGCAGGCCCCATCAGAACAGAACACATATCTGTATCCCTTCCTTACAGTGTTTTGACCAGTGATGAATGTCGAAGCTGTCAACAAACAAATTAAATACTAGTAGAAATTCAGTAAGTAATGAGATGTGCAGTCATTACAAAGCTTGCTTTGACAGCCTTCTCTTTTCAAGTACAGAACTTCTGTAGATTTGCTATTCTACAAAGGTACAAATGACACCACACTGAGGTGGCAGATTTATTTTTCAAATAATCCAGTGCCTCAGTTCCTTACCTGAGTCTGCCATCCTCTGCTGCAGCACCTCCTGGTATAATCTTCGTAATAAATATGCCAGGATCATCTCCAATGTGGGGATTATCTGTTCCTCCAGCAATACTGAATCCCAGGCCAGAATTCCCCTGTAGAAACAATAAGTAGATATTAAATGACGTGGCTGTCACCTAAAACCTAGGTCTCCTTGCACTGGTGTTATCGTCTTACTACTTAATTAAATCAGGTGATAAGAATCTTGTATGAAAAGCCATAAGTGTATTGTCAGAAGACACAGGGAAGGTCAATGAAGAAACTCAACCCAAGTTTGTCCTGAGTTGCAAGACTCATGGTGCCTTACGTTTTTGGCTTTAAAAAATGCTTCCTGGGTGGTGAGACGGTGGCTCAGGGGCAGAGTTTTCACCTGCCATGCGGGAGACCTAGGTTCAATTCCTGGTGCCTGCCCATGCAGGGAAAAATAATGCTTCCTTTATGCAACAATTAAAATGATCATTATGAAATAGGGGAAAAAACTTACAAATTGTACTTCATAAAACATAAAAGGCAGTTAGGGTTAGAATTTTTTAAAATTATACATTCACATGGAAAAGAAATGGAAGGAAACAAGTTACGTGAAAATATTTTATTTGTTAGAGCAGTAAAATTTAGATGTCTTCATTTTGTTTTTTTCTGCTATTGTTCTGGTATTTACCCATCAAATAAATATGTTCCTATGTAAAGGGAACTTTAACTTCTAGGGTCATATGTGAGATACTTTTCAACCAATAATAATTTGCAGAAGCTATAGACAAGGTATGAAATACTGGTGGAGCTGGTACACTGGGTTAACTTTATAGTCTTTTTTTAATATATATATATATATGTATAGTATAACATATATACAAAGCAAAGAAATAAAAAAGCAAAAATTTTCAAAGCACTCTTCAAAAAGTGGTTACAGGATAGATCCAGAGTTTGTCGTGGGCTGCCATACGATCCTCTCATATTTTTCCTTCTAGCTGCTCCAGAATATAGGAGGCTATTGGGCTTAAATACTTTTTTATCATCACAATCAACTTTTTTTCCGAATAATAACATATATACAAAAAAGCTATAAATTTCCAAGCACAGTACCACAATTAGTTGTAAAACGTATTTTAGACTTTGACATGGGTTACAATTTCAGAATTTTAGATTTTTACTTCTAGCTGCGCTAAAATACTGGAGACTAAAAGAGATATCAATTTAATGATTCAGTATTCATATTCATTTGTTAAGTTCTATCTTCTATGTATAATTCCACCATCACCTTTGATCTTTCCTTCCCTCTCATTGGGGTTGTTTGGGCTGTGGCAATTCTAAATTTTTGATATTGCAAGCGTGTGTCACTAATATGGGGTAGGGAGATGGAACTATTTGATGTTCTGGAGAGGCTGGGCTAGGTTTCAGGACTTGTCTGGATCAGGGACCCATCTGGAGGTTGTAGGTTTCTGGCAAGTTACTCTAGTGCCTGGAACCCTTGTGGAATCTTATAAATTGCTCTAGGTGTTCTTTAGGATTGGCTGGTTTGGTCCTGGTTGGGGGTTAGCAGGTTATGATAGGTAGCAAGGTCTCCCTGAAGCTTGCATAAAAGCAACCCCCAGAGTAGCTTTTCAACTCTATTTGAACTCTCTGCCACTGATACTTTATTAATTATACTTGTTTTCCCCTATTTGGTCAGGATGAAATTGTTGATCCCATGGTGCCAGGCCTGGACATCCAGTGACATAAATCCTTCTATAATTTGTATGTGAAGTACCATTAAATTCCTTCCCCACAAATTCAGTATCTCACTTAGCAAACCAAATATTTCTTATTTACATATATGTCTTTAATCACTTTCTCCATTGCTACATTGTGTTTCTAAAGTTGAATTCTCTTTTATTTTCCAATTTACATTATAATTTAATCATTAGCCATATAGCCAGGTAGTCTTTAAACTTTTATTTTAAACAGATAAATAATATTTCATTAAGGTCATATACCATCATTTATTTAACCAGTGCTCTGTCTTTGGACCTTTACTTTCTCTAAATTCTCTGACAATGAATAAAGCTTTCTCTATGTGAGATCACTAGATCAAGGTCTGCTCTTCAGAAGAAATAAATGAGGACTAAGAAGTAGGTATTTAATCCAGAGATGTTAATTAGGGAACTAAATTAGTCAGAAAAGTTCAATGTCAAGAAAAGATCAGTTGTAACATGACAGTTACACCACTGCAAATGTCAAGGTAATGTTTAGCAATTTTTATTGACTGAATTAATAAAACTGAATTCCAGAGAGTTGTTTTTACAATAGCACATTTCTGTTAAAAGGTTGAAATTAATAGTACATTCTCAGCAGCTGAAATCCCATGACCTTATACTTCTGACATCTTCTCTAATTGTTTGTTCTTTGAAAAATTCCAGTGTTCAATAAACAGAGATACTAATTCTTAGTTGTCACATAATAATGAATTTAGTTAATATTTATTAAACACCAACTCTGTGCCTAGCACTGTACTAAACCCTTGGGCTTCATCAGTGAATATGCCAGTTTATGAGGCATATAAGGGGGTAATATAGAGTACAGGAGAGGCTCACAGGAGAACCCAACATAGGGACTTTTCCTGAAGGTTAATAGCAATTGGTTACTTGAAAGCAAGTCAGGATGGGACTTGGAGAGGAGGAAAGAATGCTCTAGTCACAGGGAAAAACATATGTAAATTCCCTGAGGCGAAAAAAAGCATTCCAAGTCTAAGTCATAGACAATAAGGTTGACAAAGAAGGCAAGGAAAATTGGATGAGATGACTCTGAACTCTTGAGGTTTGCAAGAACATAGAATATACAAACCCATTTCAGGTTTAAGTATCTATTGACAACTGATGACTATATCATTATTGGTTGAGTATTATATAAGGGACTTACTATAAGCTAAGGATATAGGGATTGTTAAAACCCTGATGATTTCGGATTTTGTGTAAAACAGTAGAAAAAGCATTGATAGTTGGCAGCTGATGATTAGTACACAAGTCATTGCATGTGACCACTGAGGCAACTTTCAGGTGAGTTAAGAGGTAGTTTCCCTATGATCCAGAGGTTTTGAAGGTAAAGGATAGGGGATGGGTATTGTTTTAGTTTCTCTGCAGCTAAAACACATTCCATTTAATTGGTTGGCTTAAATGCTGGGAAGTAATTGTTCACAATTTTGAGGCCAGGAGAAGTTCAAAATCAAGGTATCAATAAGGCAATGCTCTTTCCCTGGTGACTATGGCATGCTGGTGTTGGCTGCTAGCAATCTTTGGTCCTTGGCTTTTCTGTCACATGGCAATGCACATGGTGGCATCTTCTTTCTCTTGGTTCCCTTGATTCCAGCTTCTGGCTGTTCTTAGTCGTTCCTCTTTCTGTGTCCAACTACTTTTTCTTATAAGGACTTCTGCTATATTGGATTAATGCCCATGCTCATTCAGTTTGGGCATATCTTAACTAATGACATCTTCAAAAGTCTTATTTACAAATGGGGTCACACCCACAGGACCAGAGGTTGGGAATTGAATATGCCTTTTTGGGGAGAACATTATTTCTTCATGTTGGGGAACAGATATCTTCAATATAATTGGGTTTGGCTCTAAGAACATCAATTAGAGTATATATTGGTCTTACTGTAGCTAGCATTTCAGGGATAACAATCTCTTGATTAGTGGAAATGGGGAAGAAGGAAAACAGAGATTGAGAGCTACCCAATTGCTTTCTTCTGACAATATCATTGCCAATACAAATTGTCACTATATAATTGACAATATCAGTGTCACTATAAACATCTTGGCGAAGATGTTTAAAACCTTGTAATCTGAGAAAGTATTCATGATCTATATATTATCTTTATCTCCTGCTATTTCTAGCTTCACACTCCAGACTGAAGTGAACTGTTTGCTCTTTCTTGCACAAACCACACTATAATCTCTTGGCATTTACTCAAGGTGTCTTCTCTACAGAAACTTTAGTACCAGAAACTCCCCCCTTGATTGGCCCAATTTTTATCATCTTCTAACACAGGGCTCAGATGTCACCTGTTCCAAGAACTCTTAAATGATTATACCAACTCCTCTCTAAGTAAGTCACTCCTCATTTTCATTTTTTAGATACCTATGATTACCTATGTCATGTAGTGTGTTTTTTGTAGCTCTCTATTAGATGGCAGGAACTGTATGGTATTTGCTTTCTGAGGGAGGGATGCCTTACCTGGCACACAGTATTTTACAATAAATATTTGATCCATAAATAAACTCACTGATAATGCCCACACTCTAAAGGGAAGGCTCTGAAAGAACTAGATAGAATCCAAGAATGTATTAAGGAATACCAAGAGAAAGCAGAAGCCATTTTTGATCTGTGTGGCAATAAGAATTAAAAAAATGGAAAGCACAAGTATTCAAATTATTACTCAGCTGAAGGATGAACTGTGAGACATCTGTCCAAATTGGGTATGGTCTGTTTTGGGAAAGAGGTAGAGGTCTTCACTCAAGGGGAAGCCCAGCTAGTGACTGTATATGAGGGACCCAAGCAACCATTGAGAGGTAAAATTGGATGACTTTTAAGGATTCTTTCAGAATTTTATCACATGATTTGTTGGCAAACTGGTCTTGCCAACAGAGTTAAAGGAATGCTTTAGGAACCTTCGGGGGGAAATAGATTGCTGTTGCATTAAAAAAAAATTCTGTGAACCAACAGATCTTTGAAGTAATAGCTTTCATGACAACCTAGCAACATTTCACCACAGTTTTTAGGACCGACTCCAATATGGAGAATATGCTAGCTCTGGCATTTCCTAATATACTTTCACCTATCCATCAAACCCACTCTGAGGAAAAGAATGAATGTGTCAGGGTATTCACAGTGGAGAGAGAACCCAAGGTGGAAACAGAGTGTAATTGGACCTGTGTTTCTGGTCCCAAGGATTTCTGAGGTCTTTTGTGTTTCATTTAAAACTAGTGTGTCAGCTGGGCTGGCCTAGTCACCATGGTTCTTCAGAACAGGCTCATCTGAATTCAGCTAAGCAAATGATGTAAAGTGCTTTCCAACCTCCTCTGACTGTTCTCTCCCAGCCTGGCTTTTCAGGCCTTTGCTACCAGCCAGCAGCATTTAGTGGGGAGAGGGACAGATAACAAGGAGCAGTGGAATTGCTACCTGCTGCTCTCCATGGCTGAATCACTAGAGTCCCCTGACAATCATCCCCGAGTCGGCCAGTTGCAGGGGAAGATCCCAATTTCTCTCTCTGTTCAGCTGCAGTTTCTCTCGGTGAACAGGCAGACCCCTGGTGACACCCTTGGATTCTGAAAATTCTGACTAATTAACCCAGTGCTAATCCTTGACCCAATCTATGGCAATTGCAAAGTGTCATGCAAGTGAGGGCAGCTCCTGTACAGAGTTCTGAGTAGGCTGCTGTGTCATTGCAATTGGACAGAATATATGACTGATGGGTGTGGCTGGCACAGACTATTCATTTCCTTGCTTCCCAGTTCTTCATATTTGGTGAAACATACCCCAGGACCACAAACCCACTGCCCAGCCAAATGGCACTTATTGTTTCTTGTACCACACATTTATCTCGGAAAAAGAATCAGTGGAAAGGAAAGACATGTAACCATTTAATTGATGGCTGTCGTGATGCAAATGCAATGTGCACAGAAAAGTTCCTCTTATTTAAATTTTACTTCTCAAATGAAAATCATCCCCAATAGGTTTAAAAAGAAGAAAATTAATAGTGATATCACATGCATTTATAGAAAGTTCTAATAACAAAATATTTCTTTGATTTTTAGAATTTATGTTCCTATTTTAAAATACTATATGACCTGGTAATTCAGTTTTAGGAATCTATTCTAGAAATGATCAGAGGTGTGTGCAAAGATTTGCATTCAAAGCTTTGTTACAACATTTTTTTAATGTCAAAAATATATATACAACTGGAAATGAACATTCAAACAATGGGGAAATGGTTTTAAAATACTGTGGTACATTGATTTGAATATGGTAATATTTTTCAGCCATTAACATTTTCCATCATCACTACAGTGTTCAGTGCATAAATGTGAGTGAGAAAAAAAGGCTATGAAACTTTTATTTACAGTATGAGGTAGTCAATATATTCTTTCATTCATGCCTTTATTTTTTCATCAACAAATATTTATTAATGACTTTTAACCTACACTTTTAGTACATTACTTTTTTTTGTAAGGATACTTTAGCTAGAAATACTGGGTGTAAGGAATGGAGGGTTAGGTAGGCAATATTGAAAATGCTTAGGTGAGTAGAAGCTGTCTGAAGGAAGATGAAAACAGTGCTTACACTTTTTTTACACCCATTTCCAGCTTTGATAAACATTGAAATTTCATAAAACCTCTACCTCAACCCCGGAGTTCCTGTATGCTCAGCCTTATCTTAGGAGCATGCCTTTGCTCTTTTTACTGCCTGACAAACTCAACAATATACATCTTTCCTCTCCATATCTGTTCCAGCCAAGACATTTATTTTAATTTAATATAGTGTGTACTACAAAAAATATATGTTGTTTTCAAATATAAAATTATATCTCAGTCCCCAATCTATAGCTTTCTGGCATGTATCCAGATTAAAAATTACTAGCCCAGAACTTGGCTATTGGTTCACAAATATAATAAAATGCAATAGAATAGTTAACAATATATGTAGAATGAAGACACCAAAAAAGGTTAAAAAGATGATAGCAAATTAAAATAAAGACCTCTTTAGGCTACATGCCAGGATAAAAATATCCCCTGATAGAAAGGTCCATTAGTTGGCAAATAATCTTCTAAATTGTCATAGAAGTCATTTTATTTGAGACAGTAAATCTAGAATGGCACAAAGACTGAAAATATATCTTTTGAATATCATTCAAAAACTTTCTTACATTCTTCAATGGTCCCTGGCCTATTATTGAGGTATAAATATTAGAATGTATAAAGCAGACATTTCAAACTACTACTGCTTGCAATTAACCAAATGAAGCTTTCCTCCTCGAAATTTCCTTTCTTAAAAAGATGCTATATAAAAATCCATGTATTGAAGTTCTCAGTTCAGTAATAAGAGATGCCAGTTTTCATATAATAAACTCCAGGAGTTGCATTTAGGATGTCCCATAGCTTGTTATATTGAATGATATTTTATTAGAAGCTACTGGGAACTGGAGTCATCAGGTAAACTTGCATTTGGGGATTGGAAACTGTTTAGCTGACATTTTTTAAGGGGATAGAACAAATACAAAGGAAGCAGTTTAAACCAACAGGTAAAGAGAAAATGCCAGATCACATTCTCCATAAGAACTCATGAGAAGTAAAAGGGTAGATACAGTTGAAGGTAGACTACTTTTTTCGTGAATAAGCTTTGGACTTAGAGGAGATATACAGTAGTACCTGATGAAAAAGAGACAGAGTTGAGGAAAGATTTGGGAGGACAGCAGGGAAGGAATTCAAGCATGTCTGTGGGCTGAGAGAAAAAGCCACAGAAAGAGCAATTGAAGGTGTGGGAGAGAAGGGAAGTACATGAAGAAGGGAAGTAAATAGTACCGAAGGAGGAAGAAAGGGAATGGAGCCTGGGGTACAGATTATATAAATACTTCTACAGGAACCGGTTAAATACCCATTGGTGTAGCCATACCAAAGAATTCAATGGTATTATATAAGTTTATATAACTGACAAGAAAAGTTATTTATGATACATCTTTAGATAAACAAAGTAGGATACAATTTAGGATTTAGACTTTGACCTCACTTTGTAATCCATATGCATAGAAAACATTTGGAATTATGTCTGTCAATGTGGTAATAGTGGGTCTCACTGGGTATAAGAATTACAGATAATCTTTTTTCACTCTGAGCAGATATTTCCTTAAATATATATTTTTTATATTATATTTCCTTAAAATATATCTTGCTATTTTAGTTTCCCAGGTGCTAAAGCAAATTCCATAAGATGTATTTTATGGAAAAATCCAAACTCAAGGCATCAGCAAGGCAATGTTTTCTCTCCCAAGGAATGTCATTCTGAGGCTGGCTGCCAGCGATAAGTCATTTTTCATTTATTTACAAATGCAGTCAGTGCATAGAGCAGCACCTTCTCATTTGTCTTCTGGGTTCTGCTGACTTCCAGTTTTCGGCTTCTCTGCCTTTCTTCCTGCGTCCGATTTCCTTTGCTTATAAGAACTTCAGTCATATTAGATAAAGGCTCTTCCTCATTCAGTGTGTGGACACCTTAGTTAGCGCCATCTTCAGAGGTCTTATTTACAAATGGGTCCACCCTCACAGGACCAGGGATTGGGACCTGAACATGCCTTTTGTGGGGAGCATGATTCAATTTCTTGCACTTACTATACACAAACACATACATTGTATACTTGTGAAACTTATCTAACAACAGATAAAAATGGGAGTTTGCCTTTGAAATAGCACAGCTGACACTTGGGTATAAGAAGGGTGCCTTTTTGCCATAAGAATGGCCAAGCTGTTATCTGTAAAGTTATCGTGTTATTTTAAGGTAGAATAGTTGTAGGGTCATTATAAGATAGAAGAGAAGGAGGCTGAGGGAGTTCTTGACTGATAACATACATTTGGCTCCATATATCAGAGGAAAGGCTCTGGAATAAAGTAGTGGATTAAGTAAAGCAGTAAATGTTTGGAACTGCAGCTGTGAAGAAAGAAAGGGTGATGGACTGGAAGAATAGAAAAGGTTGAAAAGACTGAGATTCCAGTGAATTCAAAATATAGATTTATGGGGGGAAAGGGATAGAAGAGGGGCAGCAGACTTTAGATACTGGAATTCTAAGGTTAAAGATTTCAGAGATGAAACAGTGCTCATCGAAAGCCACAAAACTGTAGTAAAAGACAAGTTACTTGAGTGTATTACAGTGACGTGATGATCAACTGGTTGACACTAAAGGTTCCCAAGGAGACAGATACAAAAATGATAGAGAAGACATTTAAAATGAGCAAAAATGTTCAATCAACACAGGGAAAGACCTAGGATAGAGGGAGAGCCCCAGGTAGAAGAACAAGATGTACCAAGGCCTAAGGGCAAGAAAAAATTTGACTTCTTCAAGGAACTAAAATGAGATCAAAATACAGAGAGGTATGGAGAAGAAGGAAAAGGCAAGGATGGAGAAAGAAGCAGCTCACTGAGGGCCTATCAGAACACAGCAAGACTTTGGCCATGAAGGGTTTAAAACAAGGGAGTAACATGATTTGGTTTAGTTTCAGAAAATTTTGATTATTGCTACATGAAAACTTTTGGAGAGGATCAAAAGAAGTCCAGTTACAGCAATCCAGATAAGAAATTGATGGGGGTCAGACTAAATTGGTATCACTTGAGTTGGCAATATTTTAAACATTCTGAGATAGGATGGACAAGACCTATGCTTGGATAGTTGGGATATAAAAGGTGAGAGAAAGGGAAGAATTGAGGATCATGCATAGCTAGACAGTGATGCCATGAATGAGAAGGGAAAGACTGGGAAAACCAATGTGGTAGAAAAATGAAGAATTTGGTTTGGGTCCTTTTAACTTTGAGAGAACTATTTGTCAATGTAAAGACAGATTATCATTCCTTATCATTAAGGAAGAATGATAATAATTAACACTGAATGCTTTCTACATGCTAAGCCATACAACTGGTTCCTTAATGGAAGCCAAGTTTCTGACAAGAAAAGAAGGCAGGATATTCGAAGAATACCTGGGATAAATGTCACACATAGTTACTTCCTTTAGTTTTCACAAAAACCCTTTGAGGCAGGATATATACATATAAATATATATATAGAGAGAGAGAGAGAGAGAAAGAGAAAGAGAGAGAGAGGTTTTTAAAATGCCAAACCTAGGACTATGGGCTTTCCTGGAATTTGTTTGTTTGTTTGTTTGTTTTTAATAAGGAGAGACATGATGTTTTAACATAATTCAAGGGAGTATACCAGATGAATTAAGAATAGACTGTATGAATCGAGTCTGAAAGCAAGAAGAGAAATTTGGGATCAAATATAATGGTTGAGCTGTGAATTTTAAAGATCTGATTTAGGATGTTATCAGTGACAGTCCAGGAATACAATTTTCCAAGTATCTGTCTTGAATCCTGCAACAGCATTTAAATGAAATGACTCTATAATATAAAATGTTATATCTTAACAGCCCCCCAAATAGTTTCTTAATTTCTTGATCATTTTTCCAATGTAAGTTGGTAATAATGTAGTCCCTCCCTTATACTCCTATCATAAATTTTATTTGCAATAAAGTTTCTGCTTGCATTCTCTGAAAACAGCTTGGTATATGAATAATTAAGCCAGGCATCTGTTGAGATCAGTTTGTGTTTAGAAACTAAGAAAGAAATAAGGAAGCTCATGAATCACTCAGTTATAAGTGGAAGAATCTGAGAGTCATCCTGAATGTCCACCAGTTCCAACATTTAAAAAAAAAATAGTTCTGTGATTTTTTTTTAAATTTTTATTCTGGTAACATACATAGAATCTAAATTTTTCCATTTCAGCCAACTTTGAAGTGCACAATTTAGTGGTGTTAATACATTTATAATGTTGTGCTACCACCATCATCATTCATTTCTAAAACTTTTCCATCCCACCATACAGAAACTCTGCACATTTTCTACCCTCACCTCTGTCTGTTAACCTTTATTTGACTTTCTGATGCTGTGAATTTGCCTACTCTAATTAATTCATATCAGTGAGATCAAATAATATCTGACCCTTTGTGTTTGACTCTTCACTCAGTATGATGTCTACCAGGTTCACATATATTGTAGAACATATCAGAACTTCATTCCTTTTAATGGTTGGCTCTTATTCTATTGTATTTATATACGATATTTTGTTTATCCATTTCTGTTGTGGGGCATTTGGGTTGCTTCCACCTTTGGCTATTGTGAAAAATGTTGCTGTGAACTTTGGTGTGCCAGTAAACTGAATGCCTGCTTTCAATTCTTTCAGCTATCTATCTAGAAGTGAGACTACCAAGTCCTATGGTAATTTTATATTAGCTTTCTGAGGAACCACCAAACTGTTTTCCATAGTAACTGCACCATTTTACATTCTCACCAACAATGTATGAGGGTTCTTATTTCTCCACCTCCTCTCCAGCACTTATTTTCTATTTTTTTTAATAAAAGTCATTCTAGTGTATGTACAGTATTATCACCATGTGGTTTAAGTTTTTAGTTGCATTTCCCTAATAGCTAATATTGTTGAGCATCTTTTCATGTGCTTATTGGTCATTTAAATATTTGTTAATGTCTTTTGTCTGTTTTTTAATTGGGTTGTTCATATTTTCACTGTTGACAGTTCCAATATTTTAGTAAACACCAAGTCTTGTTAATCCCACACTATCCTGAAAGTCATCTAGCTCCTCTCAACTTCTACTTTCACTGCTCCAGAACCTCATTGGTTCTCACTGTTCTTCTAGTTCCCAAGCCTGATTTCCTTTATGCCAGCCTTCCTACTGTTATCACCAGTAACCCACTTGAGCTCAGGACAAGCGATCCCAAACTCAAATGCCTTTGGAGGTAGACAAGACATAAAAGAATAAAATAGAGACAGGTGAGTAAAAGTGTCGATAAGTAGCAACCGATAATTGGTCTTCTTCCTGGGGATAAAATAGGGAATATGGAGCTGTAAAAACTGGGTGGCATATATTTTATCTAAAGGGAGCACCAGTATTCAGCTCTGATAGATTGTTGCCAACTTGAAATGGAGGTCTAATGTTGGAAAATTGGCCCCTCCCCCATCCCAAATGAAATAAAATTTTCCCAAATAAAATTTCAAGTTTTAAATGGTGGGAAATAAAGTTTAAAGAGATATTACGTAGATTGTGTTAGTCCAGGTTTTCTGAGAAGTAGCTACCAAAACAGGATTAAAATTATGATGATTTTATCAGGGGAAATGCCTGTGAGAGAAAGTGAGGAAGGAGCCAGTAAAGGCCAGAAGACTGTTAGACCCCCATGCAAGTCTGACCCCAAGCAAGGAAGAGAAGGAAGATTGGTTGAAAGCATCCTACATATGACAGGAAGTCTGTCAGAGGAATCCAGTTCATCCCGGGAATGGCCGTCTCCATAGTATGTAGTTTACTGGCTTAGAGCAAGCGCTTTGAGGTATAACCCCAGATAAACCCTGGGATGGATTTTAGAGTGTTGCAATTTGGGCCCTTAACCAATCATGCTTCTTGTAGTTGAGGTCTGTGATGCTCAGTTACATGGCTGCCAAAGTTCAACAGTGGGAGGACAAAGGAAAACTTATATGCAAACCAGATTCATAGTATGAGAGTCATGGTTTTACAAACTATTCACTATTCCTGAACACCTATACATTTCACTGTGTAGCCTTAAATAACTCCAGGCAGCATGTAAACAAAAATGTCAACACGTAAAGATCTTCACTGTCCTGCTTCTTTTCTTCCTCTATATCATTCTCTGCTTGGTTCAAAATTCTATTATTTGATTATTTGGCCTGGGATTAAGGCTTAAATATGTCTTTTTCGGGCAGCATGATAAATCACCAACAAATGCTTTATGCATACCTCCCATTTCACCATACAGAATATTATAAATTTATGTATTAAAAAATCAAGATTAAATAAATTTTTTTTTTACTGCTTAAAGACATTCTTAAATGAAATGGTCTTTTTAGCACTGCAAGTCTATGGTAGTGAAGAACTCAATTATTGCTAGTACACTTTCATGCCACTATCTTTTTTAAAAATATATTTGTATTGATAAAACAATACAAACAAAAACATTCTTAACATACAAACATTCCATGCATGGTTTACAATCTAATCACATAGTTGTGTATTCATCATGATGATTATTTTTTTGAACATTTGCATCACTCCAGAAAAAGAAATAGAAAAGAAAAAACTCATGCATACCATAACCCTTACCCCTCACTCTCATTGACCATCTACTCTATTTATTTTAACCTTTGTTCCTTGTATTATTCATTTATTTTTTATCCATAATTTTTACTCATCTGGCTATATCCTATATAAAAGGAGCACCAGAGACAAGGTTTGCACAATCACACAGTCACATTGTAAAATATATACCATTATACAATCATCTTCAAGAAACTAGGCTACTGGAACATAGCCCTACAGTTTCGGGTACTTCCCTCTAGCCACTCCAATACACCATAAACTAAAAAGGGAATATTCATATAATACATAGAATAACTTCCAGGATAAACTCTCGACTCTGAAATCTCCCAGTCACTGACTCTTTATTTTGCCTCATTTCTCTCTTCCCCCTTTTGGTCAAGAAGATTTTCTCAATCCCTTGATGCTAGGTCCTGTCTCATCCCAAGATTTCTGTCCCGTGTTGCCAAGGAGATTTACACTCCTGGGAGTCATGTCCCATGTAGGGGGGAGGTCAATGAGGTCACTTGCTGTGTTGGCTTAGAAAGAGAGAGGCCACATCTAAGCAACAAGAGAGGTTCTCTTGGGGTGACTCTTAGGCCTAATTTTAATTTCATTTTCAGGAATAAGTTTCATAGGGGCAAACCCCAAGATAAAGGGCTCAGACTATTGATTTGGTTGTCCCCACTGCTTGCAAGAATATCAGGAATTCTCCAAAAGGGAAAGTTGAATATTTCCCCCTTTCTCCCCATTTCCCCAAGGGGACTTGGCGAATACGCCTTTTTTATTTTATTTTTTTTTGTATGCTGTATGGCACGATCACATTTTATTATTTTTCCATGTGAGTATCCCATTATTGTAGCACATTTGCTGAATTTTTGTTTGTTTGTTTCTTTCATTGGTTTGTTTTTTTTTGGGGGGGGGGGAGTGCATGGACCAGGAATCAAATGCAGGTTTCCTGCATGGCTGGTGAGAATTCTACCACTGAACTACCCTTACAACCCCTTGCAAATACTTCATTATTGACTGTTCAGATCTGTTTGGGATTTATCAGGGCATCACACTAACCTGAACAAATTAACAAAATCTCAGGCCCTATTCAAGATTCTATGTGCATATGGTGTTAACTAAACTGACCATACAAGTTAAATTAGGAAATGCACTACCCAAAATATAAATTTTGTACCAAATAAACATCTCTCCCTTTAGTCTCACATAGAAGTTGAAGTTTTAAAATATGGATTTCATCCTTTACCCAGTCTTTTGATACACCTCAGTCCTATACAGATCAGCTTCATTCATATCTCTACTCAATATCTGATCACTTTTTCAACTTTGCAAACACTTCCTGTGTGGGTACTGTTGACTTTCATAGCTTCAGAGCTCTAACTTTGAGTCTTAGGTGTTACATAAGTACCTGAAGTTTCAGGGAAAGGCCATGTTATCTATAAACAGCTCAGTATCTCAGAATTTAGAGTTAACAGCTACACCTCCTGAATGTATGTGCCTGCTATTAGAGCTTACAATCTAGGACCCTTTACAATAAGCCCCAACCTGACAATCTGGGAACTTTACAGTAAGCCCCAACCTGATAACCCATGCTCTCAACTTTAGTTCACCAAATTTTTATATTACAGTTAGTCCATATGACTGAGGCATGATAATATTTGTCTTTTTGTTCCTGACATTTCATTCAACATATAGCTCTTAAGGGTCACTCACCTAGTTGCATACCTTACAACTTCATTCTTTCTTGCTCCTCTCTGTAGTTCATTGTATGTATATACCATAGTTCCTACTTTCATTCCTCAGCTGTTGTACTCTTATGCCACCTCCCTTCATTTGGATCAGGAACACTGCTGCCAGAAACACCAGCGTGCAAATGTCCATTTATGTCCCCCAAACTCAGTTCCTGCAGGAGTACTATTGGCTTCAGGATCATATGGCAACCCCACGCGTAGCCTCCTATGGAACCACCACACTGCCCTCCAAGGGGCTAGAACTCTCATTTCCCTACTGATGGTGAATAGATACATCTCTCTTCGCATTCTCTCTAGCACTTGTTTCTCTCTGTTCATTTTTAACCAGTTTATTCACACATCATACAACCCAGCCTAATTGTATAGACATGCCTTCACTACCATACTCTATATAAAGACATTTCCTTTTCTTCCACACAGAATCCATACCCCTTTCCCAATCTCCCTGCCTGCTGACATTTAGTTTTGCCTGCCAATGTCTTGATTTGTGCAGAACTGCCATCAGTTTTACCCATCACTGCTTTTGCAGTGTTGAGTGCAAATATCAACACAGCAAAAAAGGCAAATATCTTAAATTATGAAAATTCTTATCTTGGAGATTCTCTGATAACCACCCAAAAGGTGCTAATATTCCTGCTTTTCAGGTAAAGAAACCACAACTCAAAGAATTAAAAATAATCATTTGGGTCATAAGCTAAGAAAGTGGTAGGGCTAGGATCTAAACATAGCAGACTTTCTCCAAAGTGTTTCCCCTTTAAAAGACTCTGATAATCTATCAAGACACCTGGAGGAGTAGAGTCACATCTCCATGGAGATAATCTAATCAAAAGTTTCAAACTTTTGAATTGAATCAGAATTAAAGGAAATGACTGTCTCCATAAGATTGAATAAGGATTAAAACATGGCTTTTCTGTGGTTTTCAAACTAGCACACCATGGAAACTTTGTGTTTTCTCTTATTTCTCCCTAAGGTGTTTCATATTACCTGCTTGCTACTTCTTATTCCTCAGATCTTAGTTCAAGTGTTACCATCTCAAGTAAGCCTGCTGACAACCAATAAACCATTTCCCCACAACCACCCTTAGTCACTCCCTACCTGATAAACCTGTTATTTCCTTCATATCATTGATTGCAATCTGAACTTATTTATTGTTTGACTCTCTCACTAAAGTGTGAGCTCTAAGAGGGCAGGGACCCTTTTTGTCATATTTATTATTATACTGTACTTTCCGTTTCTAGAACATACCAGAAATATGTTTGGCCAGTCAATTGATGAGATGCTTTAATATAGTGGAAAGAGCATATATATGAAAATTTTGGAGCCAACAGACCTGGGTTTTATTCCTGAACTTACTTATTATATGTGCAACCTTGGACTAGTTCCTTAATTTCCTCATTTTAAAACGTGATTGTTAGGCTGTTGTGAAGAATGATGTTTCATGTATAAAATACATGATGTTTTTATGTATAAAATACTCAATGTTTCTTGGCCTATAAAAGATATCCAATAAAAATATATCCACCTCTCTACCAAATCTAAATACTTGCTATGTGCATGGCAAGTAACATTTAAGTCCTTGACATTATAAAACTTATCTTGTGATGAAGCAGGATGTACAGACATAAAATGAACATTAAAAGCCAATATATGTTAAGTGCCAAGTGAGTGCCAGTGGAAGCAAAAAAAATGTCATTGACTGCTAATGCCTAGAGAATAAAATTCAAATTTATTTAGCATAATTTTTAAGGCACTTTATGATCTGGTTCCACCTTGCTTTTCTAGCCCATTTTTCAGTGATATCTTACACCTAAGTACCACTTTAATCAAACCCCACCACTCTGCTTCGTACATATGGTGCTTGATAGACCTCTGAAGCTTTGTTCTTGTACTTTCCCTCTCCACATTTCTGAATTCTATCTGCCAAAGCCTGAACAAAATGTCACTTGCTCTGGGACATCTCACCTGATCTCACCACCCCTATCTCACAAAACTGAAAATACTTGTTTCCTTAGAACATGGTGGTTGCATCTCTCCCTTTGGCACTTTCCGCTCCCTAGTTTGTGTTTGGGATATGTGTGGATTTGTTTTATTTCCTTGCCTAACCTTCAATAACTTGAGGGTAGGAATTGTCTCCAGTTCATCTCCGTCATCTTCAAAATCCTGTACACATTGTAGGTGCTTAAAAAATCTTTAGGCAAAGAAGAATGAATGAATATCAAATTAATTAGAAAGAACCAAGTGGAAGACTCAGTTCTCTACCCAAGTATTTCAACTGAAGTCTGAGCTCTTTCAACTAAATTATGCCTACCCTCTTTTATAGTATTTTAGCTCAGGTATGTCTTTTTTTTGAGTCTTGATCTAACTCTAACAGCCTATAAAGGCTCCCTAGATTATTGAGCTGAGAAAGATCTTGAAGCAGTGTCCATGTCTAGAGTGGGAAAGTCTATATTACATGATTTAACACTTGAATAATTATATATTATCTTTTATTGATTAGTCTTGTTTCATAATTTTTACTCTTAAATCTTATTACTGTTATCAGGACTTTTTGAAAACTAAGACCACATTAATTCTTCTTGTGTGATCCTATCTGCCTTACAAAATACTAACATAACAGCTCTCAATGGCTTTTGGATAATGTTCAAATTGTCAGTCCATAAAAGCTCTCGTGATCTACCCTTATTTCCCCCCCTTTCTGCATCTCTCTTTCCATTCCTCCCCCCTACCTGAATATAATCATACCATTTTTATCTCTCTGAAAACTCCCCTCATTGATCTAAATTCAACTCAAGCATCACCTCTTCTGTGAAGCTTACATGACTCTCCAGTTGGGTTTAGATTTGGATTCGTTTTTGTTCCAATTGAACTTACTTCTACTGCCACATTTATCATATTATATTATGCAAGTTGAGTTTATAAGGAAGGAACTGTTAATTTTACTTACAGTAAATGGTTACATGATTACAGCCCTGAAACCATGGCTGACATACAGTAAGTGTACAGTAGTATTTGTTTAATAAATGAATGAATGCAAACTTTATTTTTATTGATCACTACTATGCTAAGCACATTATAGGCTTTGTGTTACTTTTTCCTTAACTAGTATATTTAAATTATCTGTTTCTTTACACTTTTTTAATGCAATTTTATTGAGATATATTTCATACCATATAATCTAACCAGAAAGTTGTACATTCACCACTGCAGTCAATTTTAGAATGTTTCACTACACTAAAAAGAAAAATATAAAAGAAAACCCAGAACATCCCATACCCATTATCCCTCACTATTGTTGACCCCTTATATTGGTGTAATACATTTGTTACAATTGATGAAAGAATATTAAGATATTACTGTTAACTATAGTCTGCAGTTTGCAATAGGTACATTTTCCCCATACACCACTCTATTATTAACTCCTTATGAAAGTGTCATATATTTGTTCTGGTTCATGAAAGAACTTATTTATATTTGTAATGTTAATCACAGTAATTAATCATCAACCACAGCATTCACTGGGTTATACATTTCCATATTTTAAACTCTATTTTGCCTTCTGATGACATTCATGACTCTAAACCACCCCTTTCAATCACATTCACATATAGTTAAGTACTATTAATTATATTCACAATGACATGCTACTGTCATCATTAACCATTTCCAAACATTTATGTTCAACCAAGTAAAAACTTCTGCATATGTTAAGCAACCACTTCCCATTCTCTAGCCTCATTCTAACCAGATTTTATCTAGATTTTATGACTATGGGCTTACATATTATAATTAGTTCAGATTAGTGAGATCATACAATATTTATCCTTAGTTCATGGAAGATAATTCCCCAAGGTTCACCTATGTTGTCGTGTGCTTTAGTACAGCATTTCTTCTTGCTGTTGATAATATTCCATCATGCACACACACACACACACACACACACACACACACACACACACACACACACACACGATCTTTGCCCATTAGTCTGTTGTGGGTACTTGAAGTGTTTCTATCTTTTGGCAACTGTGAATAATGTTGCTATCAGCATGGGTGTACAAGTGTCTGTTCACACCCCTGCTTTCAGATCTTCTGGGTATATACCAAGTAGACCGATTCCTGGATCATAAGGCAACTTTGTATTTAGTTTTCTGAGGAATGACTAAACTGTCTTCCACAGCAGCTGTACCATTTTACATTCCTACCAGCAATGAATAAATGCTACTATTTCTCCACATACTCTACAAAACTTGTAGATTCCAGTTTGTTTAATGGCAGCCATTCTAGTGGGTGTAAAATGATACCACATTGTGGCTTTGATTTGTATTTCCCGAATAGCTAGTGAACACGAGCATCTTTTCTTGTGCTTTTTATCCAGTTGTGTTTCCTTTTTGGAAAAATGTCTATTCAAGACTTTTGCCCATTTTTAATAAGTCATTTGTTCTTTTGTTGTTGAGTTGTAGGATATCTTCATATGTTCTGGATATAAAACCTTTATCAGATATGTGGTTTCCAAATATTTTTCTCCCATTGAGTTGGCTTCCTTTTCACCCTATTGTAAAAGGCCTTTGATGTAGAGAAGTATCCAAAGTTGAGAAGTTCCCATTTATCTATTTTCTTCTTTTATTGTTTGTGTTTTGGGGATAAGGTCTAAGAAACCACCTCCTATCACTAGGTCTTAGAGATATTTCCCTATATTTCCTTCTAGGAGTTTCATAGTACTGTCTCTTATACTTTTTGGAGTTAATTTTTGCATAGGGTGTGAGATAGAGGTCCTCTTTATTTATTTTGGATATGGATACCCTGCTCTCTCAACACCATTATTATAGAGGCTCTTCTGTCACAGTTGAGTAGTTTTGGGAGCCTTGTCAAAAATCAATTGACCCTAATTATGAGGGTCTATTTCTGAACTCTCTATTTGATTTCATTGATTAATATGTCTATCTTTGTCCCAGTACCATGCTATTTTGACCACCATGGCTTTATAATGTGCTTTAAATACAGGAAGTATACATCCTCCCACTTGATTCTTTTTCAAGAAGTTTTTGGCTATTTGTGGTCCCTTTTCCTTCCAGATAAATATGATAACTAGCTTTTCCATCTTTGCGAAGTAGGTTGTTATAATTTTGATTGGTATTGCTTTCAGTCTGTAGATCAATTTAGGTACAACTGACATCTTAATGACATGCAGCCTTTCAATCCATGAATAAGGACTAGCTTTGTATTTTTTTAGGTCTTCTTGATTTCGTTTATCAAAGTTTTGTACTTTTCTCTGCACAGGTCCTTTACATCTTGGTTGATTCCTATATACTTGATTCTTTTAGTTGCTATTGTACATTTTTTTCTTGATTATGTCCTCACATAGTTCATTACTAGTGCAAAGAAACCTTATTGAATTTTGTATATTGAGCTTGTATTCCGTCACTTTGCTGAACCTGTTTTTTAGCTCTAGTAGTTCTGTCGCAGTTCTTTCAGGACTTTCTAAATATAGTATCACATCCTCTACAAATAGAGTTTTGCTTCTTCCTTTCCAATTTGGATGCCTTTTATGTCTTTTTCATGCATAATTGGTCTAGCTAGAACTTCTAGCACAATGTTGAATAACAGCGTTGCAGTGGGCATCCTTGTCTTGTTCCCGATCTGAGAGGGAAAGCTTTCAGTCTCTCAATATTGAGTATGATGTGGACTGTGGATTTTTCATACATGCTCTTTATTATGTTGAGGAAGTTTCCTTGGATTCCTACCTTTTGAACTGTTTTTGATTAAGAAAAAATGCTGAATTTTCTCGAATGCCTTTTCTGTGTCAGTCAAGATGATCATGTAGTTTTCCCCTTTGGATTTGTTAATGTGATATATTACATTCATTGATTTTCTTGTGTTGAACCAGCCTTGGACGCCTGGGATAAACTTACTTGGACATGGTATATAATTTTTTTAAGATGCGGTTGGATTCAATTTACAAGTACTGTGTTGAGGAATTTTGCATCTGTGCTCATTAGAGAGATTGGTTTGTAGTTTTCTCAATTTTGTTATTTTTATGAGGCAGTGGTATTAGGGTGATATTGGCTACACAGAATGAGTTAAATAGTTCTCCCTATTTTTTAAATACTTTGGAAGAGTTTGAGAAGGAATGGTATTAATTCTTCTTGGAACATTTGGTAAAATTCACCAGTGAAGCTATCTGGTCCTGGGTTTTTCTTTATAGGTAGGTTTTTGATGACTCATTTAACCTCTTTACTTGTTATTGGCTTATTGAGGTCTTCTGTTTCTTCTTGAGTCAGTGTAAGTTGATATGTTTCTAAGACGTTGTCTAGTTTGTTGGCATACAGTTGCTCATAATTCCTCTTATGATCTTTTTTATTTTTCTAGAGTCTGTGGTAATGATCCTTCTCTAATTGCTGATTTTATTTATTTGCATCTTCTCTCTTTTTCTCCTTGTCAATCTAGCTAAGGGTCTGTTGATTTTATTGATCTTCTCATAGAACCAAGTTTTGGCTTTATTGAGTCTCTTTAATGATTTTTTTTTTTTTTGTTCTCTATTTCCTTCATTTCTACTCTAATCTTTGTAATTTCTTTCTTTCTGCTTCTCTGGGATTTGTTTGCTGTTCTTTTTATACTTCCTCAGGTATGCAGTTAGGTCTTTGATTTTAGCTCTTTCCTTAGCAGCAATGTCTTCACTGCATAATGTATGTTTTGATATGTTGTGTTCTCATTTTCATTTTCCAGATGAATTTACTGATTTCTCCAGATATTTACAGACTTCTCTTAAAATTTCTTCTCTGATGCATTCATTATTTAAGAGTGTGCTGTTTGAACTCCATATACTTGTGAAATTTCTAGTTCTCTGTTTGTTTTAGATTTCCCACTTCATTCCATTATGATCAAAGAAAGTGCTTTGTATAATTCAATCTTTTAAAATTTATTAAGATCTATTCTGTGCCTATGGCCTATCCTGGAGAATGTACCATGGGCTTTGAGAGGAGTATATGTTTTGCTGTTTTAGGGTACAGTGATTTTTAGCCAATTGTCCCCTCTGAAAAAACGTCTATTCAAGTCTTGTCAAACACCAGTAAGCAACAAATGTGAGGGTCTATTAAGGAACTCTCAATTCAATTCCAATGGTAAATATATCTATCTTTCTACCGGAACTATGTTGTTTTGATGACTGTAACTTTGTGATAGGCTCTAAAGTCAGAAAGTGTGAGTATTCCAACTTCATTTTACTTTTTCAAGATGTTTTTGCTATTTAGGGACTCTTACCCTCCCAAACAAATTTGTTAATTGAGTTTTCCATTTCTGTAAAGTAGGCTGTTGGAATTTTTTATTGGGATTGCACTGAATATGCAAATCAATTGGGGTAGAATTGACATCACAATATTTAGTCTTCCAATCCATGAACATAATCATCCTTCCATTTATTCAGGTCTTCTTTGATGTCTTTTAGCAATGTTTTGTACTTTTCCATGTACATGTTGTTTACATCCTTGGTTAAATTTATTCCTAAATATTTTATTCTTTTAGTTTTATTGTAAGTAGAATTATTCCTTGATTTCCTTCTAAGATTGCTCATTAGTAGTGTGTTTCATTAGTAGTGAATTTTGCGTGTTGATCTCACATCCTGCCACTCTGCTGAATTTGCGTATTAGCTCTGGTGGCTTTGTGGTAGATTTTTTTGGACTTCTTATATAGGATCATGTCTTCTATAAATAATAAAATATTTACTTCTTCTCTTCCAGTTTGGATGCCTTTTATTTCTTTTTCTTACCTAACTGCTCTAGTTAGAACTTCTAACACAAGGTTGAATAGCAGTGCTGACAGTGGGCATCTCTGTCTTGTTCCTAATCTCAATGGGAAAGCTTTCAGTCCTTCACCATTGGGTATAATGTTACCTGTGGATCTTACATATATTCTCTTTATCACGTTGATTCCAATCTTGTATTTTGAAGTATTTTTATCAAGAAATGATGCTTGAATTTGTCAAATCCCTTTCCTACATCAATTGAGATGATCATTTTTTTTCCCTCTCATTTTGTCAATGTGGTATATTCTATTAATTGATTTTCTTATGCTGAATTGTCCTTGCATATCAGGATAAAATTAACTTTATTAATCTGTATATTTCTTTTAATTTTTTGTTGGATTTGACTTGAAAGTAATTTCTGAGGAATTATCATCTATATTAATTAGAGAAATTGGTCGGTAGGATTTTTTTCTCTTCTCTTCTAGTTAACTGATTCTTTCTTCTGCCTGTTCAAATCTGTTCTTTTAATTCTTTTTTTAATCTCTTCTATTGTGTATTTTTAATCTCTTCTATTGTGCCTTTCAATCCCATAAACTCTGTTATTTTTTTATTCATACTTTCAAATTCTTTTTTATGCTCACACAGTATCTCTTTAGCCATATTTTCCTTTATCTTCTTGAATTGATTTAGGAGATTTGTTTGAACATCTTTGATTAGCTGTTCCAAATTCTGTGTCTCTCCTGAAGTTTTAATTGGTTTCTTTGGCTGGCCCATATCTTCCTCTTTCTTAATATGGCTTGTAATTTTTCACTCATATCTAGGCATCTACAGTCTTGATGTATTTACTCTGAAGGTCAGCTTCTCTCTCTTGCCTAGGGTTTTATTTGTGATAGGCTTTTTGTTGAGACTCTTCTTTGATACTTGGTTCAACTTATTCTAGATCCTTTGACATGAGCATGTTTAACTGGTCAGATTTTTAAAGCACTTCTTCATCTAATTATTGCCCTGGGTATGAAGGATTATTATTTTTTTTTAATGGGAATATTTATGCAATTGTTTCACCATCAGGAGAAAGTATCTTTTCATCTATTCCTTCTCTAGGAATCTTGATCTATTCTGTCTGTTTTTGTTTTGCCTCTCTACTTTTCCTTTTTTTAAACTCTCCTTTCTTTGGCTCTAGCTACTTTTGCCTGGAGGACAAAGTCTTTAAGGAGGGTCACTCCAGAGAGGAATTTCCAATTTCCCATTCAGAAGAGGACTAGGGATCCATGAAATGTACACAGATCAGCTCCAAAGAATCCTGGAAAGAGGGTCAGGAAATATGCCAAAAAGCCCTTCGATGGCTCCCTGAAGCTCCATTTTCCTGGCCTGCCCAGGATATGGTGTTCTTCTGCAAAATTTTCCCCACAGCCTTTGTAGACCCAGCCTCTTTGAAATTCCACTGCCTTTGCCCCTGGTGGAAGGTAGGGTTGACATAAAAGGTAGGACCCTGAGATCTAAATTCACCAATCAAGACCCATGACCAGTATTCAGCCTTGCCCACCCCCTCATTTTCAGCGATGATGTCTTCCATGTTCCCCTTTGTCTTAGGAATCAGTTAGGGATTGGAACCCAGGCAGATAGCTTGAAGGATGGGGGATGGGCAGGCACCACTAAATGATTTACTCATAGCTTTCGTTTGTTTGTTTGTTTGTTTTTAACTACAGTATCTCAGCTTCTTTATCCTGCTCTTTTCTGGATGCTATACAATGCTCACCTGTATTCTGTGGTCACAGAATAGTTGTTTCAGACAATTTCTGTCTGTCTAGCTTCTGTTTTTTGAGAAGTCAGAACTGCAATTCCCTACTCTGCCATCTTCCCAAGAAGTTCTCTTTCCACTTATTTTTGCTTCTACCAGTTACAAAAGAATAAGTTCACTTTTTGAAGAAGCAAAACATGTTCAGCCTGATACTATATCAAGAGTTTCACTAGAATAATAGTTTGCCCAATAGAAGACTATTGAAACTAATTCAATGCTATAGTTTCCTCCTTAACTCCCTAATTACAGCAGAAACCAACAAGGCTTTATAGAAAAATGAGGCTTGCAACCTACTTCTTATTCCTCTTAGAGTAATGTGATGATTTGGAGGCTTTGTGGACCCCAGAAAGTCACGTTCTTAAAATTAGTCCATTCTTGCAGGTGTCATTTTATTGTAGGTAGGACTTCTTGATTAGGTTACTCTAACTGGGTGTGGCCCAGCATGGGTCTTAATTCTTGTTTCAGTTTGCTAAATCTGTTGGAATGCATTTTTGTTTTTTCGCATGGGTAGGCACTGGGAATCAAACCTGGGTCTCGACATGGCAGGCAAGAAGTCTGCCTGCTGAGCGATGTTGGAATTCATTTTATCAGAAATGGGTCAGTTTTTATAAAAGGGGTTTATTAAGTTACAAGTTTAAATTTCTAAGGCCATAAAAATGTTCAAACTAAGGCATCCAGATAAAGATACTTTTGACTCTGAAGAAAGGCTGAATAGTGTCCAGGTTTTCTCTGTCAGCTGGGATGGCCCAGAGCTGGCATCTGAGGCCCTTGCTCCTGGTTCACTGCTTTGTGCTTCTGATTACAGCGGCTTCCTCTCCAAGCACCTGGGACCCTCACTTAGCTTTTCTGTATCAGCTCTCTCTGGGTTCAGGCTTTCTTAGCATCTCCTGGGAAGGCACATGGTGATGTCTGCTGGCCTCTGGTTTCTAACAGCTCTCCAAGTATCTGTGTTGGCAATTCAAGTATCTCCAAATATCTGTGTCTAAGCTTCCTCCAAAATGTTTCCCTTTTTTAAAGGACTCTAGTTACCTAACTAAGACCCATCTTGAATGGGCTGAGTCACATCTGTATCTAATCAAGAAGTTCCATCCTACAATATTGGATCAGGATTAAAATAACTTGGCTGCCCCTACAAGATTTAATTAAGGTTAAAAGAACATGGCTTTTCTGAGTTACAGAACAGTTTCAAACCAGCACAATCTTTCTGTTGGAGTCCTTTATAAATGGGATGAGTATGGAGAGAATGACACAGAGAGACAGCCAGAGAAGCAGAATGAAATCTACAAAAGCAAGAAACTGAAGTAATTAAATCTGGAAGAGAAGAGAGAGTGAGCAGATACCACCATATCCCTTGCCATGTGACAGAGGAGTCCAAGCTTACCAGCAGTCATTCTGATTTTGCCTTGATTTGGATATTTTTATCAGCCTCCAAACTATAAGCTTGTGAGATAGTACATCCCCACTGTAAAAGCCAACCTATTTCATGGTATCTGCATTTTTGCAGCCTAGTACACTAAAACAAGTCTTCTCTCATCTTCTAGAGTGAAGTTCTTGCTAAATCATTTTCCTCTAAAGAGCTCATATTTGACTAAGTATTTAACATCACAATATGAATCATTTAATTCTCAGCATGAATTCTACAGTATTTCCACATTTGAAAGTAAAGTAATATACTAAATTGGAATGCAACAGAGAGGTATATATTTCTTTTAGATGGTGCTTAACTAGAATATAAAAAATCACTTTTGTTCTTATCCCTTCAGCAGCAGAAGCAGTGTGATGGGGTATTTACTTCTGCTTTGTAATGGAAATAAATTTTATTTTTAAGGTTTAGGTAACAAAAAGATATTTTCCATTTGTTTCTTTCAATATCTAAGCTATATTTCAGACATGTAAGTCCAACAATAAGTAGAGTTGATGAAATATGTTGACTTATCATTGTACTTTAGGCAGGTACATAATCTTCAGTGAGTCAAAAATATGACTTATCACATTGTGCCACTTTCAATCTTTTATAAATAAACTTCAAAAGTACAATGTGTTTATAAAGTGCTTTAATATCTGCCACATCACATTAAATGATGTGCCAGGTTCCAGAGTATTGGCTGTAATCTCAAGAAAATTAAGCAATGTTTCTCTGTGAATTTTTGCACACAAATCTCCTCTCCATAAAACACATCTACCAGATAGTAAAGGTGACAACCTCAGGAAGAAAAAAATTAAAACTGAGTTAAAACAGTAGCTTCTTAAGCAGATCAGATTACAAATCTCTTAGCAAAGCACAGCACAGCATTTTAGAGAAAAAATCCTATTACCTAAATACTGCCATTTGACAGCACTTTATATTAGTTGGGCAGTGCTTCTGCTTGAGGATATACTGCTTTCTCATCCAGGGGCAAGATCTCATGAATAACAAATAATTTTATGAATACATAAACAGGTATAACCCATTGATATGGCACCTTGGAACTAAGGTGCACTAGTGGTATTTCTTACACAGGTGAGACATTTTGTATGGAGGTATATACCAGATTTCTCTTTTTTATTCAGATCAGCTATGATCACTTTTTTTTTTTAATGCAGGAATGGACAATTGCTACTGTGTCAGCTGGAATATCCAAAACATCTGGATGAAAAAGTAATTCTGAGCAGCAGGTTAGAGCATTCATTCTTCCATTTATGCAATTATTTATTTATTTAAAAATACCAATGATTGTGCTTGGTTGATAGTCATACCTAGGATTAAGTAAGTACACCTTAAAAAAGTTAAGCAGAAAATAATCTTCATTTTTTGAATATATGTCTCATTTTAACCTTCACTTCTTAAAAAGATGTTCAGGAGTAGTATAAGTCATAGTATCTTTCTACATTTTGCTTAAAAAACTATTGGAGGGAAACTTAGAACCTAGGACACCATTTATTGAAAAGCATGGGGATGTTTATGGCCAAATCCGAGTGCAGTAAAAGCAAGGAAATTCATGGGGTAGCAAATACTTTCCACTGACATTGTTCTGAACATTTGTTTCCTTTTGTGAATAGAACAAAGGCAGCAGAATTTCGACTAACTGATTTTTGGGGTGGAAGGGGAGGACTAGAAAGAGAATTGGCTTAATACCTACACTCCATTTAATTCCAATTCATCTAAAGACAAAGGCAAGAATTGTACTGTCTTTTGGTGAAGTGGATATTCTTTGCTACTTCTTGTTAACGGAAACAATTCTCGAATGTGCATAATGTCGACAGGCTTATTTGGCAGTCTCTCTCCCATTTGCAAATTATAAAACTTTGCCCATTTCCCAGATATTTTACTATGTGAAAAGATTTTCACACATCAGTATATAATTTGAGAATGGTTAAACTGAGTATACACAAATAGAACAGGGTAGTAACTTCATCACTCAAGAAAGTTGCTAATTTTGTCCACCCACCCCCTTCATTTCTTTTAATCCTAAGGACAAAAATAAAAGCAATTATTATATTTTTTTATATGGCTAGTGATATCAGTAATTTAACATCTTTTCTTATAAAACATTCCTCACAATGACTCTGACACAGGTTTGTATCAGTCAGTATATTTTCATGAAAGATAAGGAAATAAAAGGCCACATAAATTAAGAGGTAGACCAGATAGATTCACGTGACAGTTGGCAAAGGAAGTAGGTAAAGACACTAGATAGGCACTCAGCCTTAAGCCATTTAGGTTGCAACCATAAAATGTTTCCTTAATTAAAAATTAATCAAGGAATATAGACTGGGTGGTTTGATTAATTTAATCACTTATAGTAGCTCAGC
Organism: Tamandua tetradactyla; assembly: GCF_023851605.1. Lineage (NCBI taxonomy): Eukaryota > Metazoa > Chordata > Mammalia > Pilosa > Myrmecophagidae > Tamandua > Tamandua tetradactyla. Next base: position 60,395,449 of record NC_135334.1, on the reverse strand, counting down.
AGTTTGCACTGACTCAGCAAATTTTTATTATGGCCAGTCATCAAAATAGAACCAAAAGCAGAAGAAGGAAGCTAAGATAATCACACTAGGCAGTTGCCAAAGTAATATTTTTGAGTTGTGTTTAAAAGCATAGTTTACAACCTTATATTAGCATGTGATGCCCAATCTTTCAAATAACGATACCCTTATACCTGATCACTGAGTGTGATGCTGGTGGTCAGTTGGGACATGCCTACATGTATGAATACACATGAAAACACTGAATTCCAAATCATCACAATTCCAAGTTTCTTATGTCTTCTTTATAACCCAGCACTTATTCATTCATTTACTAATTTATTTAACAGACATTTATTGAACATCTATTCTGTGCCTGGCAATGGGTGACTTACTAGGGGTACAGAGTGAACAAAACAAACATAGCCCCTCTTTCATGGGGTCCTTATTAACCAGAGAAGTTTTATAGATGAAAAAGATTTATAGCTATAATCATGGGCAAGTTACTTAACCTCTTTGAGTCTCAGTTTCCTCCTCTGTAAAACAGAGTTAATAATATTTTCCTCTTGGGGTTACTGTGTTCCTATCTTGTTTACAGCTGTAATCCTGGCTACTTGGCACACAGCAGATGCTCAGCAGATATCTACAGAGTCAATGAATGAATCAAGGAGTGAATGTGAGATCACTTAAACAGCAGATACACATCATGTGGTAGCTAATATCATGAACAATATTGATTTTTCCCTTTTTCTTTGTAGTCATGTAGTAGATGATAATAGTAATAAATGGTGACAACTTCTATTTTTTTACTTCCTCACTTTTTTCCTCTGATTTTTAAAGAACATCTGTACAAATTCCAATAGTCCATTTTCAAATAATGCTGAGAGATAGAGCAGGATACATTATACCCATTTTCCAAGTGAAGTTGTAGAAGCTCAGAGAGGTCACCTAACTTCTATCCAAACTAGAGCAGCTAACCAGTAGTAAAAGTAATTCGTTTACCCAAATTTTCTCATTAGGAGCCCAGTATACTTGAAGAACAACCTAGGAGAGGATTTTACAGAGTTCCATAAAGTTGGACTTTGATCAATCAACCAATGATCAGGAATGCTTCTGCTTACTAAGATTTTTGCTACTAAATTTTTCCATGAGGTTATATGACCTATGAGTTCACAACTCTAAATTCATTGCACATCAGACACTTATTTTGAGTTTTGTGATTTGTGCCTTGCTAGACGTTGATTTGTTTTAAGCACACATTAGGGTGCTTAAAGGGAATAAGCACCCTATAAAGGGAGCATGAATAATGTGTTTTTTAGCAAAGAAGTTATTGGATGAATTGCAGCATTCCCCCCAAATTTGACTGCCCTTGAGTTTCCCCAAAGTTTAGTGGGAAAGACAGATGAAATACTTACCTATATCCCTCTCTCTGTCTCTCTCTTCACTCACTCTCTCTCTCTCTCTCTCTCACACACACACACACACACACAATTATTATTAATGAGGAGAAAGCGATTAATTTATTCTACTCAGAAAGAGAGGAAGAATTACATTCTAAAGTTCAGGAGATTTTATGAAAATGGTAGTTTCTTGTAGCTTTACTATATGTTCCAGGCAATGTTTTATTTTACATGCATTAAAATATTTAATTTTCTATATCAGTTCTACGATATAGAAACTATTATCATTTCCATTTTGCAAATGCATAAATGGAAAATTAGAAAGCTTAAGTAACTCAATTCAGTAACTCAATAATTCACAGTTACTGTGGCTATAATGAGAAGGAAAGATTGATGGGGAAAAAAGAAGAGGCATCAAGATTGATTGGGAGGTTATTATACTAAAACTTAATGGAAAATGAGGCAGTTGAAATAAGATTAGTGACAATGGAGATGCTAGAAAATAAACAAAAGATAGGACCAAGTCATGCTTGGATATGAAGGAAAGAGATATTTCAACTGTTATGTCTCTGGCTTATACAATTGGATGGCTTATGCATTGACATATGAAAATCTAAGTAGGAGGATCAGAGATGAATTTTGGGCATGTTGAATTTGAGTTCTTAGGAGACATTTTAGTAGAAATGTTTAATAGTGAATAAGGAATACTGGTCTAGAGATATCTCTTTGTAAATTCACTGAATATTTTACTAAAGCCATCAGATTGAATGAGATAATACCACACACTAGTTGGCTTAAACAACAAGAATTTATTCTGATTGTTTGGGAGGCTAGAAGTCCAAAATCAAGGTTTGCTAGGCCATGGTTTCTACTGGAATCTGCAGTGTTCTCATCCTGGCTTGATCTCTGCTTCTGTCACAAGGCAGTGTCTGTCTCCTCTCGCTTCCATTCCTGTATTCTACTGATGGTCTTAGTTTTCTCTGCTTAAACGGACATCAGTCACATTTTATTAAGGCCCACCCTTATTCAATGCCATTATCCAAATAAAGTCTTTGAAGGCACTATTTACAAATGAATTTACACCTGCAAGACCTGGGGTTAGGAACTGAACATGTCTCTGTGGGGAACATGACTCAATTATCACAGTCCACCTGCAGACCCCAAAAGAACATGTTCTTCCTACATGTAAAATACATTCACTCTGTCCCAGCATCCCAAAAGCCTAAGCTACTTCTGTAAAAACTCAAGTCCAAAACCTCATCAAAATTATCTATGGGTGTGGTCTGTCCTGGTGCAAAATTTCTTTCCATCTGTAGACCTGAGGAACCTAGAAAACAAAGCATCTGCATTCAAGATACAACATTCCAGAAGGAAGAAATTGGAAGGAAAACAGGGGTCACAGGTTTCAAATTTCCAAGCAAGTCCAAAATCCAACAGGGCAAATTCTATCAGATTCTAAGATTTGAGAGTCATCTGTGGATCAATGTTTTGTTCTCCGGGTTGGGTGGAATAGCAGTCCCACTCTTTCTAAGTGCTGGGGTAGTGATCATGTTCTCTCACATGCCAAGGTGTAGGCCCCATCCTCTCCAAGTACTGGGGTGGCAGCCATCTCTCCCAGAATGCAGGGGCATAGTTCCATTCCACCTTCTCCAACCACCAAGATGGTGGCCACATTCTTCCCAAACACTGGGGTGGAAGGCTCATCCCCTCCAAATGCCCAGGTAGAAGCCCCTCCCTATCCAAAGACTTGAGCATAACCCCTCTGTCTTGGCCAAAGAAGATCTCTTCTGCTCATAGTGCTGCTACCAAGGTTATTCCTTGGATCCTGTCTTCTTCTATTTTGTCCCATCTTTGTTCTATTTAGTCTATTCTAGTCCAGGCTAACAATGCTTTTACTCATGGAAAACTCCCAAAATCATTGATGGTTTTCCCCACAATTCAAGGTAGTCCAAGTCAACAAGGGGATCTTCCTGGAAAATTGCATCCCTAATTCTGATTTCCTCTGAAACAGTTGAGGAGTCCATGAGTCAATTACCTAATCTCCTTAGCAAACAGCTGTTCAGTCACAGGCTTATGTGGAGCCCAATTGTCTGGTGTCTCACATCCTAGAAACTCAAGGAGAGCCCCGTTAGACCTGTGTCTGGCCCTGGTATAAGAACAATCTATCCGGATAGACTGGGAATTTTCCAAATCATCAAGTGCTGGTTTCCTTTTGCTTAAGAGTTTAGTCCTCTCTCATTTTACTATAAGCAGCAAGGAGAAACCAGGCTGCACCTTCCACACTTTCCTTGGAAATTTCCTCATTTAAATATCCAAGATCATTGCTTATGAGGCTGGTTCCAACAGACAGCAGAACATGATTTCTCCAAATTCACTATTAATTCATAATAAAGATCACTTTTCCTCCAGTTTCCAATATCCCATTCATCATTGCTTTCTAAGACCTCACTAGACGCATCTTTAACATCCATATTTCTGTCAACATTTTGTTCATGATAATATAAGTATTTTCTGAGAAACTTTCTCTACAGCTCTTTCCACTGCAATTTTTTAAAGTTTTTTATTGTATAGTATAACATATAAACAAAGCAAACAAATAAAATGCAATAGTTTTCAAAGTACTCTTCAACGAGTAGTTACAGGACAGACCCCAGAGTTTGTCATGGCCTACCATATGATCTTCTCAGATTTTTCTTTCTAGCTGTTCCAGAATCCATATTCTTCAACTAGCATTTATAATTTCAAAGAGTTATCAAAAAAAATCCCAAGGTGCCCAAAGATAAATATCTAATTACATAAATTACGGTGCATAAATACAGTGGTATGCTAAAAAAAACATTAGGATTAATATTTTAGAACTATTGTTACAACATAGGAAAATGTTCAAACATTGTTAAATTGGAAAACTACACTAAAAGTATGCTTGATACAGTCCCAGTTTTGCAAAAAAAAAAAAAATTGGGGAATGATAAAATGACTGAAGAAATACATAAACATTTTAACAAAAATTATTTCTGATTATGTAATTTCAGGAGATTTTATTTTCTATGAACATTTTTATGCTTTCCAAATTTTCTACACTGAACATGAAATTTTAAATACATAAGGACACCTTTCAGAACACTTTAGACCTAACAAAATCTAAATTTCTCCCCACCATGTTGGAGGAAAGAAAACAGTGGCATCATTTTTTTTTTTGTACGCTATATGCCCAGGGTCACACTTCATCCTTTTTCCATGTGAGTATCGTGTTACTACAACACCATTTGCTGAATTTTTGTTTGTTTGTTCTTTCTTTATTTGCTTGTTTGTTTGTTTTGGGGAAGTGCAAAGGCTGGGAATTGAACTTGGGTCTCCCACATTGTAGGTGAGAATTCCAACCACTGAATTATCCTTGCAGCCCTGGCCTAATTTTTATAAACCCCAAACCATTCCTAATTACTCTGATTTCAATTTTAACCTTTTTAAAAGAAACTCACACGACACAGAATTTTCTTTTATATTTACAGCACTATATTTTTTGTTCTAATTTTGTATATTTTGCTTTTAGAATCATCTTTTAATAGAGTCTTAAGACTAATATATTTTTAACCCAAACTTAAAACATATTAGAATCTTCATCTAAAGGGCTTCAGACAGATATACAAATTTAATGATCTCATATTAATTATAGAATTTAATGGCAGCCCCAAAATAAAATTATGTATTTTTTATGACTCCAGTGGCCTTTAATAGTTTATAAAGTAATACTGTTTTTTTAGTAACTCATTTGTGCTATTTGCATTAGAATAAAACCTTCCCTCTTTATAAGGTTTCCATTTTCAGAAGAGAAGAAGGAAAAGTAAAACAATTTTATATCTGGCATTTGGTCCTTTCTAGAACAAGTGCCATAATACATGTATTTTTTAATGCATATTTTTAGCTTGGCATTATTGATGCCTACTTAACTGGCAAAAGTATTCTTAGGTGGGGCTTGGAAGTTTTGATCAGAGACTGTCATGTTTTCCTTAAGATTCATAGCAGGTTTGCATGGTTCTAGTGCTTCTTTAATCGTGACATGATTTTTCTTCATAAAATCCACAACTCATTCCATTTTACCTGATAATTCATGAGAGCAGTGGGACTAGCTCAACTCATTCTCCCATTCTTCACCCAGATCTATGAGTAACAGTGATGACAAGATGTGAGAGAAGTTTTGGAAGGCAATGGAACTGAATAAAAATGTGCACACTATAGGTCTGACGATAATAGGGCATGCCACCTCTTCTTTAGAGACTTAATGAAGGTATAATGGTCTAGTCTGAGCACCTAGTAATATAGGGCACAAAGAGGAACAAAAGGAAATGTTTATTGAGTTCATGGATTAAAGGCAAGTGATAGTAGTGAATTGTTCTTGGTGAATGGGAAATGAGAGTAATGGAAAAGGTATGGGCTGAAACTTTCTGAAGATTCTCATAATTTTCATGGATTTCAACAGGGCTGCACCAGGCACATGTTGTACAGTTCAGTGTGTTAAAAGAGTTTTATATGCATATTCTCATTTGATTTTCACAATAACCCTGTGAGGTAGGCAATATCAATCTCCCTGTCCTAGAGATGATGAAAACGAAGCACACAAAGACTTTACCCCTTAGTTGCACCATGATGTAAGAAGTTTTCATCTTTGGCTAATTGGATCATTCTGGTATTCAAGGGGCAACATACACTTGACTGATATAATCAACGGAGCTGATTATACTGAAACCATCTGGGGTATGTGTATGGGGAGGGGGAGGGCAGACACAAGGAGCAGCAGTTGAAGGCAAACAAATGTGTGTGGGCTTAAAAAGTACTTCTCACTTCAGAGTTCAACATTTATCTAAAAGATCACCTTTTTTGGGCATGTTCTGCTACAGACTCCTAAGTCATCAATTAGTATTCTTAAAAGCAGTCTTTCTATTTCAGCTTGATGACCCTGAACCCAGTGAAAGTCATTCAGTCTTCAGGGAGATGAAAATAAAGTGAAACAGTACACCAAGTGGGTCAGGGGAAAAGTGTTTTAGGGGCCTGTACAGGTATTCTTTTACACATTTTTTTCCCTAGGAGGACAGAAGAAAGCATTTAGATATAATATTACAGACTCAGACCATCAGGCCTAGAATGGAATATTTAAATCTGGGAAGAACTAAGGGATCGTCTAAATGAATCTCTGTTTACAGAGTAGGAGACACAGGCCCACAGAGTGAAGTAATTTTACTAAGGTCTTTGGCAGCTGCATTAAGAGGAAGATAGCCAATCATATGGACTAACTATAATATAAAAACTTGGTGAACTAAAGTTGAGAGCATGGGTTATCGGGTAGGAGCCTATTGTAAAGGGTTCCAGATTGTAAGCTCTTGCAGCAGTCACATATACTCAGGACGGGTATCTGAAAATTCTAAATTGTGAGATACTGAGCTGTTTGTATATAACATGGTCTTTCCCAGAAACTTCAGGTATTTATGTGACACCTGAGATTCAGAATTAGAGCTCTGAAGCTATGAAAATTAGCAGTATCCCATATAGGAACTGTTCAAAAAGTTGAAAGACTGATCAGATTTCAAGTGGAGATATGAATGAAGCTGATCTGAATAGGACTAAGGTGTATCACAGTGTAGGGTAAGGGATGATATTGTCCATATTTTAAAATGTCAGAGACCAAGGGGAGAGATGTTTATTGGGTACAAAATTTATATTTTGGGTAGTGCCTTTTCTAATCTAACTTGTATGAACACTTTAGTTGAACACCATAAGTACATGCAGTCTTGAATAGGGTGTGAGATCTTGTTGGTTTGTCCAGGTTAGTGTGATGCTCCAATATATCCCAGACTAATTTGGACAGTAAATAAAGAAGTATTTGCAAAGTCCCCTTGGAGAAATGGGAAGAAAGGAGGAAATATTCAGCTTTCCCATTTGGAAGATTTCTGATATTCTCACAAGCAGCAGGGATAACCACATCAATAGGTTGAGTGCTTGATCTTGGGGTTCACCCCTGTGAAACTTACTCCTGCAAAGGAAAGGCTAAGCCTACCTAAAATTAGGTCTAAGAGTCACCCCCAGAGAACCTCTTTTGTCACTCAGATGTGGTCTCTCTAAGTCAACTCAGCAGGTGAACTCATGGCCCTCCCTCCTACGTGACATGAGTCCCAGGGACATAAATCTGCCTGGCAATGTGGGACAGAAATCCCAGGATGAGCTGGGACCTGGTATCAAGGGACTCAGAAAGCCTTCTCAACCAAAAGCGGGGAGTGAGACCCTAAACCTAAACTGTTGAGCTGTGTGCCAGTAGCCTTGATTCTTGAAGATGATTTTATAAAGATATAACGTTTACAATGTGACTGTGTGATTGTGAAAACCTCGTATCTGATGCTCCTTTTATCCAGGATATGGACAGATGAGTTAACAAAAAATGGATAAAAAATAAATAAATCATAGGGGTGACAAAGGATAAAGTGAATTGGGTAGATGGAAATATTAGCGGTCAATGAGAGGGAGGGGTAAGATGTATGCTATGCATGAACTTTTCTTTCTTTTCTGGAGTGATGCAAATGTCCTAAAAAGTGATCATGGCGATGAATACACAACTATGTGATGATATAGTGAGCCACTGATTGTTCAGGTGTGTGATTTCTCAATAAAAATATTAAAAAGAAAAAGAGGAAGATAATGGGAATAAGGTGTGGTACCCAAAAGGACATTTGTGAGAGGCCCCCGCAGCCTCTGATCTGATTTTTCCATCATGGTCCCAATTTCAATTATGCTGTTTCTTGTTCACATGAACTATCAAAATTTGTCCTCAAAATTTTAATACCCAAACTACATGTCTCAGTACTTCTCAAACCTGAAAGCCACACACAAATTCACTGTCTAATGATACATTCCAAAGATATATTATATGGCAGACATGGCAGGTAGAAGGACATATGGTAGGGAGGAGTTTATAATTGCTTCTATAGGGAGTGAAATATGTACCACTAAAGTCATTTATTTGGTAAATATTTGTAGCTTCTCTACATTTTGCTATACATTAACTGAAGGGATAATCTTAACCTCAACCCTGAGGTTTACTAAGAATAAGATTTATACTCTGATGATTATAGAGTGTCTAACTATGAATTTTATACATTCTTCCCATACCCCTCCTAAAGAAATTTCTTAAAAATGAGTAACTTATAAATTATATTTCAATAAAAATAAATAAACCAGCAAGTGATTATATTTCCAGAGTCTAATCTGACTTCTAAGAAGTTTCATAAGGTTATTAACTTCCAGTAATATAGTACTTAGTACTATAATAAATATTTAATATGTTCACTAGTACTAACAGAAAGCACTAAGAAAGTACTTAATACTATTCTAAGTACTTAGCAATTTCACAAAATTATAAACTTATAAGCTATGAAAGTTAGTAGTATCCCATACAGGAACTGTTTAAAAAGTTGAAAGACTGATCAGATTTCAAGTAGAGATGTGAATGAAGCTGATCTGAATAGGACTAAGGTGTATCACAGTGCAGGGTAAAGGAAGATATGTCCATATTTTAAAATGTCAGAGACCAAGGGGAGAGATGTTTATTATTCTTTTTCCTAGCTTTACCAATTACAGAGATATTTTATTCTTGAGATAGCACATAATGAGTAAATTACAAGACATACAACATAGCAGACCTAGTCTGACCTACCAAAATCTCAAGAAAAGGGCATGTAGATCTGACACTGGCTTCTAAAAATTAAAAAATTTTAAAAATTAAATTAAATTAAAAATTAAACTAAATTAAAAAAATAGTAAAGTGTTTCAAAGTCAGTAAACTTATGACATTTTCAAAAATATAATTGCAGTATTTTTGTTCTAAATAGGAAGACGTGCCAAATACTAATCTCCTTGGAAATAGGATTGAGCTCACACCTTCACTAGCACATATAGGCAAAGGTTTATTTTAGGGAGGAAGGGAGGAAGCACTGAAGAAATACAAGCAGTACAAAATATGCCATAATCTCTTCCTAACCATACAGTGGTTCCAGGGCATGCTAGGGAGATTCTGTGATGAGAATCACAGATTTTCCAGTGTGGAGTGTATCTTTGGCTGTAATTGTGCAGGCTGTGGCAACTCACTGGACAGCCTGAAGACTTTGTGGTGATTTGGAGCTTCAAAATTCAATGGTGGCTTATACATTTTCAGAAAGTTCAATTTTCTCCTGAGGTTTTGAAAATATGCAGCTTTGATATGCTTCATATAAAACTGCCTAAATATGGTTATGTAATCTCCTTTTCTGGGCTTTTAAAGAACTTACAACCATACCGCCACCATTAAAAAAGAAGCCCCACATATTCACAATGAAGCTTAATTTTCTGTGAGTGAGGTTTCAGCAATGCTGGAGGGCATAATATTTAGGTGATGTGACAGTGTGCATGTGTGAATTCAATATGCTACCTGCACATCTTGTATTCATTATTACAAGTAGACATTTTATAGCTCAACTGAGTTTGGGAAGCAATAATTTGTTCTCAAGTTTATTATGAACAGATGTTTTATTTTGATCACACAAGACAAGTCATTTAGATGCGCTGTATTATGGGGCACTTAATATAAGATAATTTGTAAGAATAAAAGAACGTTTCCACCACATGGTTCAGTCCGCATATAGCTATAAATTTTGCATTATGCATGTGAACTGGGTTAATATTCAATTTCCTTTCTCAAGATTCCAGAATGATACACTGTCTTCTAAGACTAATTCGTTCATTTAATAACTCTGAGATTTAAGTAGGTAACTCTGATTTCACAGCTACTGCTGCCTTCATTTAATGTTTTACTTTTCCTAGCCCACTGAGCACAAATATAGACTCTAGGCTCAAGTTGAGAAACATTCCTTTAGAAACCAGAGGAAAGAATCCACACATTAGCTCTTCCAAAGCCAAGTTTTCCAAATCACAACGCTATGTGAAACACAGTCAGCCTTGACCAAAAATGGAAGAGAAATAATGTGACATCATTAAAGAAACGGTTCTTGGTAAAATTTTGGATTTGCACTGGTCTCAGTTCTGATCTCAGTTCTACTACTTACTAGTTTTGCAACCTTGCACAAGTCACTTAATCTCTCAATGCCTCAATTTGTGAGGTAGATATGGTAATAATTAGCTCAATGATTTGCTGCAGGGAGGATTAAATGAGGTAATATAAAAAACGCACTTTAGCCACAGGCTTCAGATTTCCAGAATATCTTTTTGGTATATTTGAAAAAAAAAAAACTATTTTTTACTCAGAAGAATAGCCAAATCCAAATGACACATCTATCAGCTAAGCAGAGCAATGTGCCTACATTTCAAAAGTGTTGGCAAAGAATTCGGTCAGTTCAACTAAGTGCATTGTTGTAGGTGCTGCCAAAAGAGATAGTCTGCACTGCAAAGCATGTGTTGTAATTTCTGTCAAAACTGCTCAGGCTGAAGACAGCAGAGTTCTAAAGTAACATGCATGAAAGGAGGTGGTTAAATAACACTGATATGAGTTTAATTTTGAAGCAGTAATAAAGAGTCCTTACAAAATACCTGGCCACATATATTTTGTCATTGAATGCAGGCACAAGGAAACCTCCACAGACTAAGAAAAATTTGCTTTAACAACTGACCAATGTAAAAGACTGGTTTTTCATTTTTCCACAGTAAAGAAAGGAAGCCTATTGTCTTTCCTTTTCAGACTTCATCACGTAATAATTATGTAGAACAAGTATATGATAAGCCTGATCAACAATGTAAGATCCCTTTGAAATTAATAGGCTCCTCACTATAACAGCTCATTCACACATGGGTTTCCCCTACTAACCTGTAAATAGGGGCTGTTTTTAATTTATTACCTAATCACAGCATCTAACATAGCATCTGTCCCAGAGCATGTGATCAGTGAATGCTTGTTGAGTGAACAAACCATGAATTCCAGGGTCCACAGTGGGCATTCAGTGCATATTTGTAGAATGAGTGAAAATGTAGGAGGAAAAATGATAATCAGGAGTATTGCCAGAATAATGATATCATATGAGAAATAATTAAAGTAATGGGGGGTGGATGTCATGGTCAGGTTCATGTGTCAACTTGGCCAGGCGGTGGTACCTGTTTGTCTGGTTGGGCAAGTGCTGGCCCATCTGTTGCTATGGGGACATTTCATAGAATTAAATCATGATCACATCGGCTACATCCACAGCTGACTCCATCTGTAATCAGCCAAGGGGCGTGTCTTCTTTAATGAGTGACACTTAATCTAATCACTGGAAGCCTTTTAAGGAGGATTCAGAAGAGAAGGCTCTTTTCCTGCTTCGGCTGGCGAACCTCTCCTGTGGAGTTCGTCCAGAATCTCCATTGGAATCATCGGCTTCACAGCCTGCCCTGTGGATTTTGGACTCTACATTCCTGCGGTCAAGTGAGACAATTTTATGAATTTTATATTTACGAATATTTCCTGTTGATTCTGTTTCTCTAGAGAACCCTAACTAATACAGTGGAAAAGAGAACTTTCAGGGGAGGAAGAGGATGCTAAGTTCTTTTTTAAATAATTCAAGGCCTGTAATGTGAAGAACTAATAATAATTATTATCACTAACTCTTCTATAGCATTTGTTAGAGTCAGACACTGTGTTAAGTACTTTGTTTTATACTTATTAACTCAATTAGTCTCCATGCTTAACCCTCTGAGGTAGGTGTAATTACCATCCCTTTGTACAGATGAGCATACTGAGGCATAGGGAAGTTAACGGACTTGCTTAACTTCACAAAGCTGGTATGTGTTAAAGTCACAATTTATTCTCGGGCTAAATGGCCACAGAGTTCACCCTTGAAACACTTTACGATATTGGCAAAAAACAGATGATTAGAAATTACTAGAAAATTCAGATGGATGTAAGAAAAAACTTTCAAACAGTAATGTCCAAAATTTAAAAGGTAAAAAAATGTTCGACATTTAGAGGGTATATTATTCCCTCTTATGGAGGTGCAGAATAAATCTTGTCATGTAGAAAACTTCCTCATGACCCTAAAGATTTATGACAGCTGCCTTTAGAAAAGCCAAGTGTAAATGATTTGGGGGTAATGTGAAATCTAATTTGTCATGGGAGGAAATTTTTTTCTGATTTCAGCTTAGTTTGAATGAAATCAATGAATGCACTATAATATTTTTGGTAGTTTTTCTCTGAGTAGTTTTATCTGAGATTATTCAGATTTTTCCAGTATTAAAAAAAAACAACAAGAGATAGTGGAAAAGGGACCATGCTGGAAGTTAAAAGATGTGAATTTTTAGGCTGGTTTCTGCTATACATTTTCTGAGTGACTTCGGGGAAACCAAGTAACACTTTCTGAGCCTTCATTTCCTCATTTGTAAGATATAGCCATGTTTTCTTTTCACAGGGTACTCTGAAAGATGAAATGATATATCTGAGAAAAGCTCTGAAAACAGTAACATACCGTTAAAAAATGAGTGTATCATAATGTATACATTATATCAATCAGAATGGAGCAATGTTACATGCCTAGTAGAACCAACAATTTCATCAATTTTAAGCTTCAGAAAGTATTGACATATTTTCCATGAGGAAAATTTCTGAAAAACAATTGAAATGCTGCTTTAAGTGGGTTCCTTTTCTTAAGTTAGAAAAATGCTAGAAATGCAAGATGCGATATCTTTTTGTTATTGCTCCCTAGAGTTAGGGCATTACTAAGCAGTGAGTAAAGTTTTAGCAGATGGGGGTGGGGGTGGAGGGGAGTTTATATATAAATTCCCGTATATTAAGAAATGAATCTTTAATCAAAATAAGTGTGCCTTTTGTTTTCATGAAGTTGCTTTCAGCTTTCTAATCTAACCTGTTACTTTGTCAATTAGCTTAGCGCTTTTTTAAATGTTATTAAGCCTGGAAGGCACTGTGACTATATCATGGCTGGTCAGAGAATAAATATTTTACTTCAAAAGAGTTTTGTGCATTTTCCATGCTTGCTGACTGAATTCAGATCAACTAGCTCTCCTAGCCATCATTTTTGTGACCTTGGACAAATGATTAAATTCTTTGGACCACAGTTTGCTTATCTATAAAACGGGGATTATAAAACTTACGTAATAGACTTATTGTTAAGGTACACAATAACCACTGCAAAGTGATTAGCACATAAGGTTTAAAGTTCAATAAATGATAGAGATGATATAATCATAGTTGCAACTGCTACTGCTAGTAGAACTAGAAACAGTAGCATTGAGCATTCTGAGAATTGGCCACAGTTTATAAAGATTTTATCTATCTATCTATCTACAGATACACAGATCAAAATTCACAAATATTATATATATAATAAATTTAGAAGGTTACATGTAAAAATGTATATGAATAAAATTTTACACATATACAATTCATAAACACATACTATATGGAGGAAAAAATAATTCCTATCCTATATCTCTTGTCAAAAGAGTGAATGGATTATTCTAATGATTAAAAACATCAAATGAAAAGGATTGAACCAAGAAACATTTAGACCTTGAATGGCTTGAAATTTTAGACTCCAAATTTTCCTTTTATGCAGCTGAAATTAAAGTGGGCAGGAATTATTCAAACTCTGGGCTCATTTTGAGCAGTGATAAACCTACTAAGTAACAGTGGTTGATGTTACTAAGTAACAGTTCTATTGAGCTCATAGATGAAGATATTAAGATATAAACTTGATTAACAGTTTCTTTCTCACTAGAATGTGAGTCCCTTGAGGATAGGTACTTTAAGAGAAGTAAATCATAGTGGAAGCATGATGACTATTACTATTTTATTATATTGAGCAAATCACTTTGCCTCTTGGAACTTCAGTTTCCTAATCATACTCCAGTGATTCTAAGAAAAGAATAATCATGGATACAGTTCTATCATCCCAGGAGTGTGCTGGTTATTTGTGCTGTTTCCCAAATGGCTCTTGCTCACTGCCTTCCTGACTCCTGGTGAGAGTGGGACTTGCTTTGACCAAGGAAACGTGAGTAAAAGTATTGGGTGTCACCTTAAGGAGTAAATCGAAAATCAGTTTGTGAGTCACAAATGTGGAAACATCAAAATAGAGTTTTGATTAGTCTTTCTTATTACTTTACTATAATAAGAACAAGATTAAAATGTCCAATCTTGTATTAATTAACTGAGATTTGGATAGCCTATTCCAGTTTATAAAACGGTTTTGCAGAATTTCAGTTTAGACATTGAGCATCCACCTCATATAAGGTGTTGGGAATATAAGGCATTTAAAACATGCTGTATGGTAGACAAACATAAATACAGATGGCAGGAGGGAGGCCTGAGGTGATGTTTTATGGTCTCAGCTTTGAACAATAAATAGGAGTTTTCAGGTAAAATAGCAAGGGGTCAATCACAACTGGAAGGATCAATAAACCTAACTGGTGATCCTGAATTAAGTGCAAGGTGATAGTCTTCTCCAATGATTAAAACATATGTTGTTCTAGATAGACCAAACATTTTAAACTATAAATTAGGAAATGAATCATAGAGGTTCTATCTGATGCCTATGGATATGTTTATAACAATAATTTCTTCAAAGGATAAACTGAAAGATTAAAAATGCATCAAGTATTGGTAATTGCCATGGTTGCCAAACCCCATCCAACATCATTCCTATTAACCCTAAAGAACACCCAGAGCCCTATTTGACATCCTACAAAAATTGCATGCACTAAGTTTACTTTTCAGAAACCTAAAACCTTCAGATGGTTCCTAGGCCAGATAAGTTTTGAAACCCAGAGGTGCCAGCCTCTCCAAGATCATCAACCAGTTCTATCCCCCATCCCATACTGTCGACATTCCTTTTCAACATGAAAAAAGTTAGAATGGGCATAACCCAAATATCCTTAAAGACTGGGAGAAGGATCAAAGGAGAAAGAGGAGTTACAACAGAAAAGTTAGGTTTTAACAAATGAGTATGACTACTGAATCATCATATTGATATTTCTTGTTAGTCGCTAGTGTCTTGGAGCAGCTCACAGGAAAAACCTGAAATTGTGGAACTGTAACCTATACCAAACTTTGAAATCTGTTCTAGAACTACTTGTTAAAATGTCCTTTGAGATGTATTGCTTTTTTGTATATTATATTATACAATAAAAAAAATAGTCTTGTTGACATCTTGAGACTGTGACTTGACCATTTTCTGAAGTCCTCCCTTAGCATTTTTATTATGGAAGACAATTATATTATACAACAAAAATTACACAACAAAAAATGTTAAAAAATGCTTTCAAGCTCACTGAGGAAAATGAATAAAATAAACACTTTTACAGACACGGGTTCTAACGATTACTCAAATATTTGAAATAACTTTTGGTTTTTCCTACTATATGTCTCTGTGTGACTACTAGACCCTACTTTGAGATAATAGTGTTTTTATTTCTTCTTCCTTTATTTTTCTTTTCCCTTTCTTCCCACTATAGTAGGTGCTCACTGTCTTGGGATTGATATCAGAAGCAGCTTGCAATGACTTCTCTACTTTGTGGAGGAGGTAAAGGGAGAAGAGTCTCCCTATAAAGCAGAACCTTGGTGAAAGTGGGGCTTCCCAAATGAAACAAACAAGAAGATTCCCCTGAACTAGAATAAGAGAAGAGACTGATTCTGAAGCAAGTCTAAACAGACAGGGCCTTAAGCAGTCTGTTGAAGTTCCCATGTCCTGCTATATAGAGTTTGTTCAGCCACAGGTAACAAAAACTCCAGTTCAAACTGATGGACAAATTAAAGGGGATTAATTGTCTTTCATAATAATAATGCAGAGGGAGGGCTTTAGAAATGGTTGAGTCATGGTCTCAAATGTCACCAGGACTAATTTTTCCACTATTTGTCCACTCTGCTATCGGCAATGTTCACCTGGTTATAAAACTGGAACTCCTTTATGGTCATAAAACAGCTCCAAGCTACTATCAGAGTTACAGGCTTCCTCGTTTTCTATCCATGGAAGAGGGTAGGCTTCTGTCTCAGAATTCTAATAGCCATGCAATTCATTCTGATTGTACTGGATTAGTTTGCATATCCATTACTGATAGAGGCCAGAGGAGGATATAAACCATGTGCTGGTTGGTTTAAATCAATAAGGAGTTCAGGATGATGTTAGCTTCCATTACACCATATGGGTTATGTGGGGGAAGGTAGACAGCTGAAACAAAATCTGGAGACAGTTAGGGAAGTAGAAGGGGTGGAGAGAATGAAATTGGTAGATGAACAGTAAATATCCACTACTCTAGAAATACGTAAAAAAAAAAAAAAGCTGACAGATTTGAAGAGACAACTCAGAGTGGGGCAAAGGATATTGCAGCAGTTACTTGTAGAAACAGATGACTAAACATTTTGTGGATTGTCTTGTATTATGCAATGACATAGAACTGTGAGGTAATTCTGGAGTTGATTGAAGTGGCCGGAAAGAAAAGCCCTAAGAATGGCTGAAGTATTTTCTGCTAGCCTGACAGCTGACTTGCAGAAAAATATAGCTATGTCATTTAGGGTTTACTCAGTTAGTTGCAAGTAACAACCCACCCCCCCACACACAGCTTTTACCATTTCTGTGCAAGCCTTTCCACTATACATTTTGTCTAAAAAGTGTTAGTTTTAAAAGTACCATTGTACTAGCATTAGATGTGTTGGTAATAACCGAGGATCATGTCACAGAAATGTGGGTGCATGATTATAACAATATATGTTTCACAGAAGAAAATACATCGGCCAATACAGATGATGTCAGGGTGTTGGACTGATGACCTAGAAGAGAGAACTTGTTAAAACTCCAATGACAGAGGGTTTATGAGGTAAGAGAAGAGAGATAACTCAGCTGGGAGCTTATAGAGAAAAATGGAGAAGGTTGGAGTCAGCAGCTGAATTTCAGCTAAATGCATTTTGTGCTAATTCATCTAAATCAAACCTTTGAGCTATGTTTACAGATGCTCCTCAGTCCCGAGACTTTGATGTTTACATCTAAAGAAAAGTTAGATTAATGACCTCTCATGTGTCTATAAATTATGTTTCTAATCAATTTATTCTGATGTCTGAGCCCAATAGTTAACATTGCAAAGCATATACTTTCCACATGTACAAAAATCTGCTGGCTCCCAAGTCAAAAAAATTTCTAGACAGTAGAGATCTAAAATAATAGACCTGTCACTAGCCATTTTCTTTCCTGCCACTTTTTTTTTATTGCTCTCTTATTCTGGGAATTAGAGCACAGCAATGGGATATTTGAAAGTAGACTGTGTGTAAGCTTCCAGTGTTAAGGCTTACTGCAACCTGCCCACACTATTCTACTAGAGAATTTTGCTTTATGACCTTACCTCAGTGGTGAGATACATGATTAGAACTTAGAAAAAGTAAAGAATCAAGCAAGGCAATATTTATTTTGAGAATAGGCTGTGGCAGTATGGGTCTAAGGAACAACCTATCCAACAATTCAGCCCAGTGACAACTAAAGTGCAACCCCAAGATACATCAGTCTAAGGCCAATTGTTGGTAAGCTGTAGATGCCTGATTTGAAGTGTTCTGGCTATAGAGAACTTAGGGGAACACACATAGAGCCATAGGAAAGGAGGTGATGTCTGCTTGAGTCTGAAGGACAGTCATAACACAGGAAGTGAGTACTGCCAGTTCTTGCTGTCTTTTTTTCCCTCTCTCTTATCGCTTGTCTCTGACTCTCTGCAGGAAGTCTTATTTGCTCACATTAAGCATACTTCACATGACAGAAAACTCCACATGGCTGCCACTCTTCCGCCTCCTATATCACAGCTTTTCCACACAGTGGAATATCTTCACTCTTGGCCTCTATGTTCCAGTGTGAAAATTCCTGGGGAGCATGCTGGTTCAGTTTGGCTCAGGTGCCAGCCTCTAAACTGTTCATTCAAATCACCTGGAGAGTTTTTAAAACTAAAGGTTTATCATGCTCCACTCTTAGAGGTGGTCTAAGACCAGCAGGTATCAGAATTGCATTTTACAAGCTCCCCAGGTAATCCCAATGAGTAACTCAAGAACAATCAACTGTGTAACTACGGGTGCTATGACTGGCAGTCTTCCCCAGGACCTGATGGTTGAAATGTGGAGAGGAGCAGTTCTCCCAAAGGAGGAGGGCATTCTTCAAAAAGAAAAGTTGGCTTTATTGGAAAGATAAAACAATAACTGCTCACTATATCATATGTAGAGTCTGGACGGGAGCTCATTGAAATAAAATATCTTAAGAAGGTTTTAAGGATCTGAAGCAAGTATCATAGTTTCAAGCTATTGAAAACAATGGCAAATACAATATTACATAATGAAATGAAATACTATTACTGCTTGACTCCTGGAACTAAATTCTTATGAGTTAACAAAGAAGTAAGATAGATTTGCAAACAGCACTAGGTTATTCTAGCAGAAGCTACGGTTGTAAACCCAAGGGCAGACTCCATTTATATACCTGACATACTTAAAAAGTACACTGATAATTGGGCATGCATACATTTTGGAGATAATTTAAGAAATTCTCATTTACCACACAGTAGTTATACACACACACATGAAAACCATGTATTTGACACTTGACCTAACTCTGGAATCGCAGCCTAAGCTATATCAACTGTGGCATCTTCCAAAAGAAATGGGGCTTACACAGCATGCCAAGTCCCAACCAACAGTATTGCTGAAAATATAATATTTTCAGTATTCCTGAAACCCTAAGAATACCCAGGACTCTATCTAAAGCTCTATAAAAATTTTATTCACTGCTTATTTTTCAGAAACTTAAAACTTCCACATTGTTCCTATGCCTTACAGACACCAGTCTCTCCAAAAACATACTAGCTACATACCTCTTCTCCATAATTTTGACAGATCTTTTCAATATGAAAAAGTTAGAATGGTCACTGCCCCAATATCTCTGAAGATTGGGAGAAAGATTAAATGAGAGAGAACACTTAATAAGAGAGAAGATAGGCTGAAACAAATTATTGTGACTACTGAATCACTATACTGATATTTCTTGTTAGTCTTTGCTATATTGGAACAACCAGAGTAAATAACTGAAGCTGTGGAACTGTAACCTATATTACACTTTGAAACTTGCTCTATAACTACTTGTTAAACTGAACTTTGACATTTATCACTTTTCTGTATATATGTTATATTTCACAACAAAAAATGTTATAAAAAGAAACGGGGCTTAGATAAATGTGTGTTTGTGTGTGGTTATACAAACTTAATAATAACTAATGTCATCTAGGCTGTTTAAAGACTGTTGTAGGCATTTGACAAATATTTCTATTTCTTGCAGAGCTCCAAAGTAGATATTATCCCAGTCATTACAGAGGAAACCGACATTTAATAGGTTAAGTAATCCACTTAAGGTCACAGTGTAAGTGGCCAATCCCGCATTCAAACCAAGATCTGAGAGTTCTGTGTATATATACCTACTTTTGCTCCATTTGACACATTCTAAGTCAATAAAACTCTGATCAAATGTCAAACATATTATGTAAATACATTTATGTCTAAAAACATACTTACGCTTGGGTGGTATATATACATATGTGTGTATGTGCATATATTTCAAAATAACTTAAACACTGATAATTGGAAATATATATAAACTTTGGAGCTCTTTTAAAAAGCTTGTCTATCTCACAAATCATTCCACTAAATCAGAATAGGATTTTGTTACTATTGACTAAATAAAAACTGAAACACTACTGAGCATCTACCTGGACTCTGGATTTTGATTCCTGTTATTATTAATTGCAAGTAGCTAAAGAAACCCAGAAAAATTAGGAATTTAGATACCCAAAGCCTCTACATTATTTGAAGTCTAGTTCTGTAATTATATTTGAATTTAGGGATTTTCATAATTATCAATAACATGAAATAAAATAATTTAGCCTAACTGAATCCAATGGCTTTTCAGTTAATTTGGTATCTGAATGAAGTTAAGAATCCATCAGTAGATGACTTTAATGGGAGCACATTTTAATTGGCACCTCACAAATTCTGTCTTCAAAATTTCCTTGTTACCCAAAAGCTGTTACTTGATCCATCTACAGAAATTTTCAGAATGCTATATATCAATAACCTTTCTGTGCTTTGGAAATAGATTTGTTTTGGTATGGGTGAAATAACAGTCAATGACTTACATTTGGGAAGATGGTGCACATCTTGGATTCTTTTTTTAATTTCAGAAAAATATTCCTGACTTGTTAGACATAACATTGAAATAGTACCACATGACCATACATTCTGCAGCTGTCAGGAAAGCACTCCAAATGTTCTCTCTTTTTTGGTGTTGGTGGGGGAGGTGGAGAGTCACTTCAACATCTTTGCTGAATTGCAGTCATGCATGCTGGTCAGGATTAAGGAGGCATGATGAATCTATTATCTATGCTGGGTCAACTAACTTCTCTTGATACAAATCATGTTGAAGTGTGTAACCTGCTAACTTCATACATGGATAAAGAATAAATCACCCAGAGCCATATATTTTTCTCAGCTACCTTTGCTAATGTCATAAGATCCCAGGGTGTCAAAAAGACTTGAGACATAACAGGTGTTCGTGCTAAAAGGCTCAGATCATATGGTATTAATGAAAGGAATTTGTTGGGTTATAGCCTGGGCATCCTTGACCCCTCTCTCACTCTCTGGTATTCTCTCATACTACATAACACCAGGATCTGTTCTTCTATCACTTAATGTATTTTGAATCATTCATGCCTCCATCAGCATTGGCAGAATTTAGCCATTCATTTTATGTCTTAAATGGCCAACCTGTATCCTCTCCAACATCTTACAAAATGTTTACCCTATAATGCAGTCAAAGTGATCTTTTAAAAACACAAATAAGATCATCACTCCCCTGCTTCAAATTCTTCAAAGGCTCTCCACTGTTTTCAGGATAAAATTTAAATTGCTCAGTATGTTATCCAAGACATCCACGTACTCAGTGCTGAGCATATCTCTAGCCTGATCTCGCTTTGAGTACTATTATCAGCTTGAAGTCTTGTCAATCTGAACTACTTGCAGTTCCTTGAGCGTGTTACTTTTCTTTGAGTCCTTGGACACTTGCACATGCTACTTCTGTCTGAGCGGTCTTCTTAAGAACTTCCACTCCTTTTTCAATGGCTAGATTCCTCTCATCTTTCAAAAAACCAACTAAGGTTTAATTCCCCAGGGAAGTACTCCATTCTGGACCAGACAGCCACAGCACCAAAATGTGGTTCTTTATGGTTTCTGCTTATTTAATTGCCTATGTCCTCTACAAGATGGCAATATTTGATGAAACTAGCCTAGTGCTGATGTTAAGTTCTTGATAAATAAATGTACATAAGACATTTAAGGGATTCACTGTGTGACAAGTGCCAACATATTGGGTTAATGCTATGAGAGAGGAAGAGTCATCAACTTGTCCTCGAATTAATCAATACCTTTCTCTCTCTCTCTCTTTTTTTTTTTACATCATCACAGCAATATAATAAAATTCCTACCCTCAAGGAATTTATAGACCAGTGGAAGACACAGATTTTAGGTATCATTTAATGTGATAAATCCTCTACTTGAATTAATTTAAGAAGGGGCACATTGTCCTAGAAGGGAGGTCAAGAAAATCTTCTTGGAGGAAGCAAAACCTGAGCTTAATTTCAAGGCAATCTAGCTCACTGGTGAACAGTTTAGGTTCTAGCATCTGTTGGGCACGGCGCTGAATCTTACTGCTATCCTTTACTAATATTGTGCTTTGTGAAAAACGATTTATCTCTGAGCTTCAGTCTCCTAATACATAAAATGTAGTTAGCATTAACTACCATGCAGCAATGATGCTAAATTTGATTAGCTTATTACAACATTATATTTTGTAGGGATTAAATGTAGAAAAAGTATAAACTGTAATCTCCTATATAGCAAGAACCACAGCTTCTTCATCACTTGATGTCTAATACCTAGGAAAGTAACTAAAAAAAAAAAAAAAGCTGGTATGAAAAGTTCTTGTTGGATGAATGTAAATTGTTGAGACTAGAAGCTATATATATATATTATTTACATATATTTTTTGCATGAGCAGGCACCGGGAATTGAAACCAGGTCTCCGGCATGGCAGGCAAGAATCCTGCTACTGAGACACTGTTGCATCGCCCTAGAAGCTATATTCTTAATAAGCTTTCTCCGTGATTCTGATAAATACCACTTGTCAGAGCAACCACGTTTACCCAAAGGAGATGTAAGAATAACAACTATGTTCAATATTATAAACTTTATATTAACTCATTTAATAACCACAAGGGTCCATGAGGTAGGTACAAATATTTTAGCCTCATTTTCAGATGTGAAAAGTGAGGACCAGAGATATTAAATATCCTGCTCAAAGCCCTTCAAACAGCAAATGCAAGAGTCAGGATGCAAATCTAGGTCAGGTATCTCTGCTTCATGCTTCCAGTGGTAGAGCTCAGATCAGATACAATCCATTCATATGCTAAATATTCACTGAGTATTGGATTCCAGACACTTTCATAGGAAAATTGGATACAGAACTGACTATATATTTATACAGAGAATACATTTAGTGGGGTAGATTGACGTTAAAGTAAATAATAAATAATATACATTTCAAATAAGTGCAATTAAAAAATAATAAAGCTGTGTGCATTGGTTTCCTAGAGCTGCTGAAACAACTCACCACAAACTCGGTGATTTAAAATAACAATCTGTTCTCTCATGGTTCTAGAGGACAAAAGTCCAAAATCAAGGTGTGGGTAAGGCTCCTTTCAAAGGCACTAGAGGGGAATCCTTCCTTGCCTCTCCCAGCTTCTGGCGGTTCCACTCTTTGCCTCTGTGTTCAAATGGCCTTCTCCTCTTCTCTCTGTGTCTTCTATTGTGTCTTTTATAAGGACACTAGCTATTGGATTTGGGAGCCACCCAGTTAATCAAGGATGACCTCATTTTGAGAACTTAATTATATCTGCCAAGATGTTTTTCCAAATAAAGCCTCATTCAAAAGTACGAGGGGTAGAATTTTGACATATATTTTGGGGGCTTGCCACTCAATCCATTACACTGTATATAGGGGAAAAGAGTGATGGGGACACTAATACTAATTCAAATGGGGTGGACAGGGATAATTTTCCTGAGGAGGTGACAATGGAGCAGATATTTAGTGTAGTGAAGAACAAATCATGTAAAGATCTGAGGGAAGATTTTTCCAGGCACATAGAATCACATATATTAAGGCCTTGAGATAGGAAAAAGCTTGACTTTTTTGAGGAAGAGTAAAAATGTCAGTGTGGCTAGAGGAAATTTGCAAGGAATTGATGGTGAGGACATAAATAATGGAAAGACAAGCAGTGGTCAAATTTTATTATGCCTTATAGGTTATTATAACAAGTACAGATTTTTTTTTGAAATGTCCTTACCACTTTTGGAGGGTTTTAAGAATAAAAATGGTATGACCCAGTTTATGTTTCTTAAAAAAAGATTACTCTGGCTGTTCTTAGGACAACAGACCATAGTCTGTAGAACAGATTATAGTGGAGTAAAAAATACAAGATATTATTAGTGGTCCAGGCATGGTATGATATTGTTTTAGTCTAAGATTCTATAAAGCAGGTGGCAAGATGAAAATGGTTAAATGTATTTTTATTGTAGTACCAGTAGAACCTACTCATGCATGATAAGGGAAAAAGAGGAATCAAGCAAAATTCCTAGACGTCTTAGCCTGATAATAAGGAAAATGATAGAATAAATTAACTGAGATACAGAATAAAAGGGTCAAAGCAGCTTTGAGAAGAAGTGCAGGGAAACATGGGTTCTATTATGAGCATAATAACTAAGATGCCAACCGGACAGTCAGCTACACATTTGGAGCTCAGAGGAAGGATCACTTCATGGTTGGTATTGAAAGGAATGGGTTTGGATGAGATCATCTAGGTAATGTACAGAGATTAAGAAGAGGCCTACACACTAGGTTTCTGGACTTCCCCAGCATTTACAGGAGAGCCAGCAAAGAAACTGATGCAGGACAGTCAATGAGGTGCCGAAAAAACAGGAGTGTGTCTTGTTTCAGAAGCCAAGAAATGAAAATTTTTGAGGAAGGAGGGAATGAAAACTGTATCAAATACAGAACTGATGTTGGATTTGGCAAGATGGAGCCTGTCATTGATTATGGCAGGAATGATTTAGGGCTGTTGTGGGGTTGAAAACATGAAATGGGTTAAAATAAGAAAATGAGGTAATAAAGTGGAGTCAAAGAAAACAGGTAATTTTCATAGATTTTCGATAAAACTCAATAGAGAAATGAGGCCTTAGAAAGGGAACATTGGGTTAAGGGTCAGCTTTTCCTTCTTTCTCTTCTTCTTCTTCTTTTATTTTAAGATGATTGAGAGCGATTACATCATGTCCGTATTAAAGTTATCCAGTAAAAGGAAAGAGAAAAACTTATGTTGCAGGAAAGAGAGGAGAGAACTGCAGAGGCCAAGTCCTTAAATGGAGAAGAGGGTACAGAGTCCAGGTCACAAATGAACAGTTGGCCTTAGAAAGAAGCAGGGAACATTGCTCCATTGTAATGGGGTGCTAACACTCATAATGGTAGGAAAGTGAGATAGTTTTCATTTGATTACTTGGATTTTCTCAAGGACACATGAAAGGAGGCCAACAGCTGAGAATAAGGATGAGAAAGGGGGTGTTTTCTTTTTGAGATTTAAGAAAAAAAAATGATGTGAAATTGTTGTTCCAGAGAATTATTTTACTAAAGAATTGCCAGGAAGTCTTGAGGGTCACTGGAGATCAACAGTTATAAATTTTAAGTGAGAAGAGTGAGCGTTTCTTTAGCCATGTTCAGTTGCTCAGGTGCTAGCAGAGTAATGAGTAGGCAGGTGCTGATTTAACCAGCTGGGGTTTTGCTGGGTGAGCACAAAAAGGGAGAGAGGAGAAAAATAGTTGGGCATATACAGGGAGGAATAGAGGGATGGGCAGGGAATATATACCAGCTGAGGAGGGAAGTAAGGATATAAAATTATAAAAGATTTGGTGGTGGGGCTAGGGGAGTGGTGAAATCAATGAATAGAGGTCTCAATGTGATTGAAAAAATTTTGGAGTACAGGAATTAGAATAAACAAGGAAACAGAGGAGGTGATGTTGGGAGAATATGACACTTGACATGAAAGTTTTAGAGGGGGTACTGTTAATGTTAATAAGATGCAGAGTATGGCCAGGGACTCTAGGATAGGAAATGAGAAAAGTGAGAAGACTTGCTCCAAACCATGTAGCAAGAAAGGGTCAGAATCAAGACTAGAATAGAACTCTCAGGTGTCTGATTCCTACTGAAATTTTTTACATATTTTCGGCCTATAATAAAATATAACTCAATTGTTTTTTATTTAAGGTGCTTTTGTGGGGTAGGGAACAGGACCAGCTTCATGGGTCTACATAGCTCTGTGCTTAGAAGAGTCCCGGGCTGGATTTCATGCTAGGCTGTCACTTTCTTGAAAGTCTTAGTAAGTTTTAAACAAGGGCCCCACATTCACATTTTACATGGCACACCCCACAAATCATATAACTGGTCTTAGATGCAAGGTTAATGATTTAGAAGGAGAAATACGTTCTTCTTTTGCATTTGGGCTAATTTTTCATAAATCTCAATTTCTTTTCCTTTTAGAATGTCATTAAAATTATATAAGTGTTCATAATGGGAGTTTTAAATAACCCATCTGCCTAACATTTAACTTTCAACGTAAATTTCCTTTTAAAACCACTCATACTCAATAAAAATTAGGCTGAAACCAACAAATTCCCCGAGTCAGAAGAGCTAATAATCAGGGAACTGAAAAGGAGACACAAATTTGAATGCAATCTAAAGTCTTAATTCAGCTTGAATGATGGCATAGGAAAACATATTTTAATTTCTTATTATAAAAATACTATATATAATGATTATAGAAAGCTTAGATAAAATACATCAACAAAAAGAAGAAATTAAAAATTACCCAAAAAACTTTAACTAGGCTTAATCAGTTGTAACATTTTGGTGTATATCTTTCTAGGCTTTATGCCTATATGTACGTATATTTCGTATGTGATACTTTATTTGCATATTAGATCATATTTTAAATACCATTTTATAACTTGCTTTTTTTTACTTAGTATTATAATTTAGACAAGAACATCTTTCTTTGCAATTAACAATCTTACTAGAATACTACTCTTAGTGTAATTTAATATAATTTCCTAATGTATAGATTTAATTTTTAATTAAATATATAATTTTAATTATATATCTTTACATAAATTTATATATATATATTTAATTCCTTATTATAAAGCTACTATACACAATGATTATAGAAAGCTTAGGTAGTATATATCAAAAAAAGAAGAAACTAAAAATTACCCAAAAAACCTTAACTAGGCCTAACCTAACATATATATATGTTACGTATATACTAGGGCTGTGTTGTATCTAGTTTCCCTAATTTGTCAAATGTCTTTGTCAAGGTCCTACCAGCACATTTGCTCTGTTTTTCTCTACTGTGATGTTTTTTAAATCCTTCACTAATTTTTTTTAACCATATAAGAAATGTAGAGTAACTTGTTTTGATGGTCTTAATAGCACATTAATGATTATATTGTATAAAATATCTTTAAAACATATGACAAAACGTATTAAAAAGTACTGCACAAGTTCATTGAATATCTCTTTCTCGTTCATTGCTCCAAATCCTGGCAATACAATTTACACACTGAACACTCAGGTTATTTGGTCTGCTTGTTTCCAAGCCCTCTACCATTTCATTAATATTCTTACTATGAGTCCTGTGGGAAGCTTCCAGGTTACAATACACAATTGCATAATTTTACAAGACAACCTATTGGGATACAGAATATGAAATGCAAAATAGGGGCTAATTGATTTTTCTTACCCTCTCCAATGTAATTTCTTCAAATTCATATTCAATTTCTGTTCCATTGACCTGTAAATCAGAAAAAAGAGAGAGAGCCATAAAATACCTGTTGTGGGGAGATAGCCATAGTTTAAAAAAGGCATAAGGGTTAGGTTTTCATTCTGGTTATAAAAAATGCCACATTGTCTTGATGTTTCATGATTATGTGTTTTCACGAAAGCCAAATATAATTCAAATATTCTAAAATATGTAAGAAATGAGACTCTACCAAAAATAATAAGGGATCAAAGCATTCCTTAGAATTTTGCGATTATTTGGGGTGGGAGATAAATAAGAAATACGTATTTTGAGTTTACAAAGAACAAGTCATCAAGGACAATTTTACAGTTAAAAGGGAAATAGCTGCCTAATATTTTTTAAATATTATGAATGAATGCTAAAATATGACATTTTGTGCAATAAAATAGTATTAAGAATGACTACGTCAGATAAGGAATGCCTTTGCTTTAACAGAGCAAGCTCAGGTAATTCATCCCCATTTATTCTCGTTATATTTATTGGGAAGCCCCAAACTGTTTAACCATGACCATGTACTTCTAGTAACAATAAATAAAGAGCAATGTAGGTAGGACATATTTTAAATTCCTTATGAGAAACCATTTTAACCGCCCAACCAACAGTTGAATTGATTTGAACTTGGAGTTAAATGCATTTTATATGTAGACAGGCTACTTATAACACATGCCTTAGATGTGCATATGGACTGTATGAAGAGTTACTTTAAAATAATATAATAAATATTCAATTGCCATTATTATCTATCATAGAGTTCTCTGACAAGCAAAATCTTTGAGCAAGAAAATTCCCATATTGGTTCTTTTTCCTTATATGAGTCTTGGCAATATCATTAGCATTTAGGAATCAGCCAAAAAAGTATTACTTTTAATTCTACAAAACCATAATTTTTGTAGGATTCTAACTTCAGTTTATTTTTCTCTTGAGAAAAAAAATTAAGCATAGTGCTGGAAGATTGAGGGCTGTAAAAGTCAAGGACGAGATTGCCCTGTTGTATGAGTGTGCCAAGAAAGAGTTGAAGAAAGAAAACGGTGTGTGTTTGTGAATAAATGAATGAATGAATGAATGAGCTAAACAATTAATATGCTTTCCTGATTTATAAAAACAGTTATCTGTGGATTCTGATCCACAAGGAATGGACATAGCAGCATAAACTAATGACATAGTTTTAACTATAATCAAAATTAATGTTAAGCCATATAAAGCATGAAAGCTCTGTTAGCTCCCAAGAACAATAAAGACAAGGAATTTTACTTTTGTGTCTCCACCAGCCACTACAGAGCATGTTTCTGATTTTCTAATTACATGAGCTAATTGGTAAATCGCATTTTACTGTGTTACTACAGTATCAAACAGCCCTAAACTAAATTTGATTTTCTGGGTCTCAGCAACTTAATGACTCATAGAAGAGGACTTGATGATATTAGAAAGCTTTTGCAGATTCACGGAAGCTTTTGTTCTTTGCATGCAAAAGTAAACTACAAAACCCCAACCCCCCTGTATATGTGTGTTTCTGTATTGATGTGTGTGTTTTTATTTCTAAACTTTCTTTAGTTGACAGAGGGAGGACAGAAGGGAAGCTGAATTAATGTGATATGTTTCTTTCTCTCAGTATGGCTCCGTGAAGCTTTTCTTTGCTTCAGTGCTTCTCTAGAGCAAAGCCATTCACATTATTAAAGTGTGGCAAACTGGGGAGAAAAAAACAACTTCAAAGGGAAGAAAACAAGCCTCTGATAATAAACATCGAAAGGCTCAGGCTGTAAGAAATTGTTAGGATGTACTTTTTAAAAGAGAAGACTATTCTAGTGGCATATGTTGCACGGTCGTGGTCTATCGACATCTTTACTTCACATTTCTATGATCCCATTACCCGACTCTTAGATCCTAGAAGCACTGCATACACATATCCTAATTGGTATTCCAAAATTACCCCATCAGCTAGGTGAAATATAGAAGGCTTATATCTATTCCATGGGCCCTTAGTTTTCAGCCCAAGAAATAAGCACATTTGCCTAATTCAATAGTATCTAGGCTTTCTTCCTAAGAAGAGATAATGCCATTCCGGCTGGGATGTAACCTTATTTTTAAAAGAAAGCATTCCATGTCTACAACGGGCTTTAGTGAAATTAAAAAAGAGTGAACGGTAAACATTGGCTCAGGGGAGGCCACATTTCAGCTTTTAATTGACCATTTAAACCATGTGACCACAAAAGCCAGTGTGGGAGCTCCAAAAAGACATTTGAAAAATCCTAGTATCTATTTTCTCCTCACTAAGGTAATCTATATTCTTCCCTAAGCATCCCTAAGAAGTTCTACATCTTCCCTTTATAGGACTTTGGGGAAAGGTATAATAGAAAAAAGAACCAAAATACCTCCATTTTAATCAGAAATACATTAAGTGTAGGCTGTAATGATTGTAAAAATGTAGTGCCTTTTCAGATCAGTACAATAGTCTTTAAATAGTTTTGGTCCATATTTATTTAGAGGACTGGTTGGTTATCAAGGGTGAAAAGTCAAGTGATAGTATCAGTAATTCACCCCTGGCCCTAATTTTGTGTATTCATACTCAGCAAAAGCAAAACTGTGCTGCTGATGGCTCCCATCATCTTCTGGGGGGGCCCTGTGACAATCCACTCTTGTTTGAAGCCGCGTGGTGGTAGACTCATTCCACCCCAATCAGTTTACCAACATATGCCTTTCAACTCACCAAGTTCTCTTCCTGAAAAAAAAGTTCTGGCAAAAACATTCTTTTTTCATACTTCCTGATATTTAAGCACCTGGTAAGATTTTATGCTCCTGATAGTCTGGGGTTTGGACAGCTGCATGGATGGGATCCCCATTATTCCAACTCTGGCCCCAACCATCACTGACAGGCTCCTCTTCCCCTGGATGACAAAAGTGTCATTTTCATAGAAACAGAGGATTGATAAGGTAGATTGAATTTTCCAGTTCTGATAAATCTGTTTTTCTTCAAATGCTTGATTTTTCTGAGCCTAATGACTCCGTGGTGACAGCTGGTAGTTTTCTATGGTGGCCAGAAAATCAAACTGATGCCACACACTGTGCTCCCCTGTTCTGGGCATGCAGCCTTCCTGGCATCATATGGCAGCTAATTCAAGAGAGTGACCCACACCCCACTCAAATTCAGACTCAGTATTTAAATTCCTAATTCCATAGACTTTGGATGCTTTACATGTTTCTCTTCTCTCAGGCAGCCTTTAGTTAATTTCACTGCCTTTTTTCTTAAATTCTGTGCTATAGTAAGCACCTGCTGGATGATGACATAATTTGATTTGGAGGTGCATTTTTATCTCCTGAAAAGAGGCTTTTCATGAATAACACATGTGGACTATTATATGTTTTACTGCTTGTTCTTTAACTGGAATTCTAAATGCTGATTTTTTTGAATTTTTTTTGTTCTTGGCCCTATTTGTAATTACTTTGAAGCTAATAGCAATTTGAACTCCGAGTTAAGTGAATTTTTATACATCCCTGTCTTATCACATATTATAACAAAGTATCAAAACAGGGATATCAAAGTGTTGGCTTCTTTAGACTAAACACATTTCAATCCAATAAACAATTACTGAGCATGTACAATGTGCCAAACCCTATGATAGGTACTGAGAAAAAAATATATTTTAAGATGTGACCCCTATCCTTGAGAAACATACAGTCTTTAACAAGAGTACAAACGCACATCTATTAGTGCCACAGAAACGTGACAGTCAATATACAAAACACGGTAGTGGATGAGAGCCATTGCCCTGCTGTCACCACAAGCATGCTCTGTGTAGTTCTATTTCTTGCTTATCTACTTCTTAGATATCATTCCTTACAAATGTAGAATATGATGGATGATGCACTAATTCTGCCCCTTATGATAAGTAATTATGATATAGTAAATAAGCATTATCTCTGAATCTTATGAAGCTGCCACCGGACTTGGGAGGAGTATGATGAGGCTGGGACACCAGGATCTCTAGTTTTCATAGTCTCTTGCCACTCTCAGAGCAAGGTAGGACCATGTCCTCTGTATCCATTCATATGGGGCTACAGCATATGGCACAGTGCCTGGTACACAGATGTACAACAGCCATGTGAATGAGCAAATATGCAAATCATCGACTCAATCACTAAATGAGATTTGTTTGGTGGTTAAACCTGATATTCTCAAAGAAGACACTGGTTGCTAATGGGAATATAATTCCCACACACATACACACACCGTCACTCAACTGCATTCCTCTTCCTTAGTGTCACTCCTCCTACTTGGGGAATTCTTCAGCACATATGTTACGATGCTTCACTGCCTCTTATACTTCAGTAGCCTAGGTATACTCTCTAATGCTCAGTAGGTAAGAACACGGTTCCAGAAAAATAAAAAAACACAAAAAACCCTCACAGATTTGAATACCAGTTCCAATACTTATGAGGCATGTAAATGTGCTTAATTTTCTTCATCTATCAATACCTCAATTTTCCTAATGCATAGAATGGTACTAACAATAGGGGTCTTTGTGAATCTTAGGTTAGACAATCAATATAAAATCCTTAGCACACATCTTAAGTGCCTCAGATATTTTAGCTATTACCCCAAACACAACTAACATCTCAGACCTTACTTTACGAAATGTATGAAATTGTTGGGACAACTAAATGTATCTGTCTGCTACATAGTAAGTCATCAATGGTGAGCTATCATTGCTAGTCATGGATAACAAAATTATAAGGAACACAAAATTTATTTGATCACATATTGAATGGTTGCTTATCTTTCCAATAATATAGCATATTGCTAAGTAAGCAAATGAACACTTTTTCTTGTACAAAAACCACTGAAAACATTTCATAACCCAAACATCTCTTTCCTGAATCCTCTAAGATGCACTTCTTTGGGTTTATGTATCAGTTTGGCTTTCTCTCCCAAATCAAGAGGTCAATGTGGCCTTCACTCAGAATTTTACCATGCAGCTTTTCTGTCTGCTCACTCTTACAATTTAGTTTTTAATACACTCTTGCTCAGTTTTGGCCATTATGTTGTTCTGTTATTGCCTAACACATTTTCCTAATGCCTCTTTCATTCCATTCCCAATTCTTCACCTTCATAAAGCTTCATATTATATCATATCATCTTTCCCTATCTGTAAATGTTTATAGATTTCCAGAGAACTCCAAAATTAATGAGCTGACATCTAACACTTCTCCATCTTTAAATAACCATAGGCAGTCCCTAACAATTGCTATCATTTCCTATGAAATATGTCTTGACTGCTCTCTTCATTTAAGATTTTTTTTTACAGGTATGCATTGGTCATTTCTAATTTAAATACTCAATAAGTAAATTAAAACATTAATCTAACACTCACTAAGTACTACGTACTAGGTACACAATAAACCTTGGAGATACAAGGCTGATTTAGATACGGTTCCTGCCATCAAGGAATTCAGTCCAGTGGAGGGAGACGAATAAAAGGAAACATGAGACCAAGTGATATAGGTACTTGGAAAGATACCTGAAGACTAGTGGGTGTAGAGATGACATAGAGAAGGAAAAGCAATTTCACCTGGTGGGAATCAGAAAAGGTTTCACAGAGGAGGTGGTAGGAGCTGAATGTGTCCATGGGCAGATTTTCGTCAGGTGGGTGGGGATAGAGACAGGCCCCACCGAGGCAGAGAGAGCAAAATTAACCACCTCAGAATGCTCTACTGTATAGAGCATTGGCCTCAGAGCCACAAAAGCTGAATCTCAATCTTGAGTCTATGCCCTAACACACTGGATAACCCAGGGAAGTTCATGGTGCTTCAATTTTCTCATACAGATGATCTCTGAGCTCCCTCCCAGCTCTGACATTCTGGTTTCAGGGCTTTACTCCCCCATCTATTGCTTAAATCATATTTTAATTTTCCTGTCACTTTGATCAAGGTACACCTAACCAAATTTTATAACAGGTTTTTCTAGTATTCTCTGTTCCAAGGATACCAACCAGAAAACCATAATCCTACCAGCTGGTAGTTCTCCCATATATCCCTCTCCACCCTGTTCTTCCTCTTCCATCTGTAAAGTTCCTCAGCAAGAAGGAAACTGACTAGCAACACTATCTCCTCTCCTTGACTCCACTCAAGGACATCACTATAAGTATCTTCCCCATTTCTATTCCTCAAAGATCTCAGTGCTTCTGGGGAAAATGAGAAATAGCTTTTCATCTTTAAAGAAAAAAATAGGTAACAGAGTTTTGCTCTACCTCTATCCAAAAGAAAGAATGATTGGTGAAGGCTATGCTCATTATTTTAATATTTTTAATCACTTTTAACTGAATGGATGACAAACAATGAAAAAAGTGAGTCAATCTGCTGGCATGGGAGCTCTAATCAGGAGGAGAACAACATTAGATAAATCCTGGAGGTTTGCATGCACACAAATAAACGGTCTATCACCTTTTTAATTTAATGTCCCCTCTAAGAATATCTCTACTGCCTTATAATGGGCCCTTTCTGTATGCTGACAGGCATTATCACACAGAAATTAAAGCCTGTGATTAAAAGCTAGGAATTATTCTGCAATCAATAAGAGCTGAATTCCAGTACCGGTTCCGTTACTTTAAAGCTGTTAGAATTCATCTTTGTTATATATTATACACATTTGTGTGTTGGGATTACTCATTTAAATGCTTGGTAGTAAACAGATTTTCTCCTTAAATTTTGTAGACTACCTGTTTTAATCTAAGGTATATATTTGATTATTTTAAGGATATTATTTGGTTATGAGAATGGTTAAAAATATACAGTTTTATGAGAAGATAGTCATAATACTTCTTACTTTTAATAAACATTCACACAGCTATAGAATAATTACTGATATTCTTAGATAAGGGTCTCATTTTGCTAAGAGCATGATTCCCATTACTCACCTGTATTTGTCAGTAACTATGATTTCAAGTTAAAACTTCTAACTTTAATTAAACAAACTTCTAATCTCAGTGACCTACTAAATCATAGGTTCTACAAAATAGAGAAAAAGTTAATCAGCATCCTATAATCTGTTCCATTCTTGAACATTTTTTTCCATTTTTTCCCTGCCTCTGTTATTAATCCCTTATATTTAAAATACTTTCAATCTAGACAAGTGACCATAGACAATAATTACCATATGCTTTTTTTGATTAATTAGAACCATTATTTTACTTTTAATTCAGTAACTTTTTATCTGTAAAATTGTGATGAAACTTTCCCAATATTTCTGTCAGGGGAAATCAAGGAAAATGGCTTAGAAGGTGTGTGTGTGTGTGTGTGTGTGTGTGTGTGTGTGTGTGTGAGAGAGAGAGAGAGAGAGAGAGAGACAGAGAGAGAGAGACAGAGAGAGAGAGAGACAGAGAGAGAGACAGAGAGAGAGAGAGACAGAGAGAGAGAGAGACAGAGAGAGAGAGAGACAGAAAGAGAGGGGGGGAGACAGAGAGAGAGACAGAGAGAGAGACAGAGAGAGAGAGACAGAGAGAGAGAGAAAGCCTTTTATATATAGCTAGCTGGCTTGATTAAAGCCTTCAATAATGAAGGAAAAATAAAGACAGAGAACTGAATTTGCCTCAAATTTAGAAATGGCACATTTTTACTCCAAGCTTTGTACCCTTGTTTTGCACTCTGTGCCAGATAGTGAAATAACAGGTAGTTTCACTGCATTCCACTGGCCGAAGCCTGATGCAGGCTGTATTTTTCTATGGGTTTCACTATTCCGTGAGCTTAAGCCTGCTCTCTGAGAGCCATATATAACATTAAGAACACAACCGATCAATGGTTTTAAAGATATCACTATATACAAGATTTCTGTCCCTAATTTCACTACCCTCATATACAAACCATTTTGTCAGTTGCAAATAAAGTCATCAAGAGAATAAAAAGCTAAAAGCACATAGCCAAAAGATTTAGAGAAACAAGAACAAAGCGAGTGCTGACGAATAAGGCAAAAATTCACAAACATGATGATGTAAGCAGATAGCCTAGAGTATTTTACCTTTTACTTGGGTACAATATAACTACATATAGCATGAGGCAGATCATCAATGGTTTCCGCTCCACCACTGGCTCTCCATCACCTGAAACGCCTCTGTCCTATCACCTGGTACACATCTTCTTTGTTTTCCTTCCTACTGCTCTGTCTCCTCCTTTTAGGCCAGTTCTTTCCCTCCTGTCAGCTGTGTGCATGCATTAAGATGTGCTCCTTATTGTTCTTTAATCTGCACCTGAGTTTTTATCTGCTCACCCAGCTTTAATTTTCTAAGTAAACACTTTAGTATCACATAGGTCTCAATAGGTCCCAAGCAGAACTGAACATCTTATACAGTTTCCTATAGTCTACTGTATATTTCTTCTAAGGCAATCCTTTTTCATGTATGTCCTTTGCATTTGTTATCAATACCCACCATTCTACTTCAGCCCCTATTTATCACTTATTCAAGACTATGGGCATAAAATCCTAAAAATATTCCTGCCTTCATCGTTTTTCAATATTAATCTATTCTTCCTGTTCTTTGAGATTTATCTTCCTAAAGAGCATGTTCTTATCAGGTAATTTTGCTACTTACATTGCTTGAAATCATTTTTCTTTATCCTTGAAGAACATTGCAGATCATCCATTAGTTGTCCTGACCTACAGGTTCCAGCCACATACTTTGGTTCTTATCTCCAAAAACCTTTTCTAGCCAAGTAACTGTGCTAAACTTATATAAAGTACTTTTCCCTTTTGGTGTCCTTATTACTGTCATAAGCTCTGGCCTAAATGTCTTTCCTCAGTCTGTACTTATCAAAATCACAATTCATTAAAAAAAAATAACCACGAATGCCCAGAATTTCTCAGCTACCGCCTTAGGTCCTAGCATGCAGCAGTAAACAAAACAAAGCCCCTGCTTTTGTGGAGCTGTATTCTCTTGGAGAGATGGGGGAATCTTCCATTACCGTTAACCAAGGGCATTATCTCCCATAAAATCAAAAGATTTTTCTTATTAACCACTGAAAATCATCATTCTTCTCTTTATAATCCCAATAAAATGCTAATAATAATTATTACTCCTACTTTTGCTGCGTGGCTGCTGCTACTACTTCGATTATACTACTGATCTTTGTTAAGTATCTACTGCATGCCAGGTGCTTTCTTCTGTTGATCCAATAATTGCAAAAATCCTGAGCACTATTCATTTTAAAGCTAATTTTAATATTGAGGAAACTGAGTTTCTAAGTTATGCAACTTCTCCAAGGTTACACAGTCATTAACCACATGAAGATAGGACTATCTTATTCAATACGAAGTTTTTGAACAAATGAATAAATTAATAAGTGAGTGCCTAAAAGGAGGGAGGAAAGACGGGAAGGATTTGGTGTTTGATCAAGGGAAGTCTAAAGTTGAAACACTTATTTTTCTCCCTGGTCACTTACAATAACTCTCTTACTATACTGTGGTCTTCCTTGTGTCCAGCTCCTTGGGTTGTGTTTTATCTTTCCTAAAACACTGGCCACCTGTTTGGATCTGGCACCATGTTCTAAATATTTGTTGTTGTTTTGGAGCCTACCATAATTACTTGCTTATAGTAATTACCTAGTTATTAAAGAAATAAATCAACTGAATTTATGTTAAAGCATTCTTATTTGACAAAAATTTTTATATTCGAAATTCCCACCCTCCATTGTCAGTTTCCAAAGTGGGGGATGCCTTGATTTCTCTCTGATCATTTTACCTCAAACCTTACTAACAATAAGCTGTCTCCTTTTCATCTCAATACAGGTCACCCTTCCAAAAGCCTTTGAGATGAATCCATCAACCAACAAATATTTATTGAGTGACTATCCCTACATTTTTTGCATTATATGATCTCTTCTCATGTCATTTTAAAAGAATGCCACTATCTTCAAAACCTTAGAAAAGATCTGTGGAGTCACATCTCCTCGCTAATTCATTTGTTATTTCATCAAGATCATGTGAAGTTTTTTTTAATCTGATTCTGGAAAAATGCTTTAGGCAGCTTATTAAAAAAAGAGTCAGATTGATCTTTCTTGATCAGAAACTAAGGGAAAGCATTCTTTTTCTTTATTTTATGTCTTCTTTCTCAAAACACCTTAGAACCATGTCAGGGAGCTTATTCTTAATAATGCATCTGTTCTGCCTATAGTTGATAAAAAATAGAAATCATAAGCTATCAAGTTGTCCATTTGTGATTTTTTTAGATTACACTAACAGTAGTAATCATTTATATGCTACATTTTATATCATTATTGCATTTGATCCTTATAAAAATTCTGCAGGGGTAGAAAGTACTATTATCTTCATTTTATAGATGAGTGGAAGGTTCAGAGATGGTGAGTGATTTGTCCATGATTGCTCATCTAGTAAATGTTGGTGGTTTGGGACTATGAATCTGGGGTTCCTTTTTACTATATTATGCTGCATATGTCTAAAAGTGAGAGATAATAGAGGACTGAATCATGTGAAATTGCTGAATTTTGACTATTTTTGGCTTACAAAAGGACAATTTTATAAGATTCAACCTGCTAGTATAATAAAAATTTAGCACAGTTGTTAGGAGCTAGGATTCTGGAGTCAGATTATTTGGGCTCACAATCTGATTGCCTTTTCTCTAGCTGTAGAACTCTGAGTAAGTTATTCAACCACCCTCAACCTTGGTGAACCTATTTACCATTTGGGTGTCGTGTACTGAATCATGTCCTACATGATAACACGTTCAAATCTTAATCCGTGGATTTGTGGTGTGAACTCATTTGTAAATAGGACGTTTGAAGATCCTATTAAGATGAATCAACACTGAATTAGGGTAGTCCTTAATCTAATATGACTTCAGTCCTGATAAGCAGAGGAGATGTGGACACAGAGCAGGAGTGAGGACGCTGCAGAGACAGATGAGCATGTGACAGAGGTAGAAATTGAGTTATGCCAGCAAGTCATTACAAGAACACTACAATTTCAGGTCAGGTATGATCTTGCAGACACCTTGATTCTGGGACTTCTAACCTCTAAAGCTGTGAGACAATACATTCTTGTTGTTTAAGCCTATTAGTCTGTGGTATTTATAACAGCTGCACTGGCAAATAAGACAGTGGGTAATACTTACACTTACCTAATTGGGTTGCATGGTTGAATGACATAATTTTGTAAAGTTCTAGGGCTTAGCACATAGTGAACACTCAAAAATGTTAACTACAATTATTTTAAAGTTTCTCCCAGCTCTGCCACTGGCTTTCAGAATAAGAGTCATTATAAACCCAAAGTAGACATATTTAAATTCTGTGTTTTTACCTCTTTAAAGAGAAATCAATGTGCCTATGGGTGTGTGTTGGGGGGGGACTTGTTGGTGGAGGAGATTAGGACTATTGTGCTAGAAAATTATATAACAATCAATATTCCTCCAGAGGACTTGAGTTGCCCTATTTTCCATCCTTAAATTCAATTAACTTGGACCAAATAGAAAACTGCAGTAACCAAAAAGTGCAAAAAAAAAAAAAAAAAAGCCCATATTTCTATCTTTAATCATCATTTTTCATACTAGATCCTGGGAGTTTAGAGGGGTCATGAAGACAAGCTGTGGACACTACAACAGCTGACATCTCACAGTAGGGTGTCCTGGGATGTGAATGAATGAGCCAAATCTCTCTGTCTATGGACACTTCCCCTGTATAATCCTCATTTTTTTGGCTTTTATGTGTCCCACCACAGTGCCAGCTAGGAAGCTGACGGTATTAGCTTCAAACTGTAGGTGGTTAAACATAAGAGGTGCTGCTGTCTTATTTTTTTTAATCTCCTTTTAGAACAGGAAGTTCCAAAATGGTAATAACATAAATACTCAGTTACATTAAACTGAATGAATTATATTAACACCCTAAGCATGTAAAATAAATGTTAGTTATATAAGAATATCTTGGGTGGAAAGTATCAATGATGGAAAGCAGTTGGTGGGGCAGGGAAGAGATGAGATGATAGGAAATTAAAATCATACTTTTACCATACTAACCCTTTTCTTAATGGCCCTCCAGCTATGATGCTCATGTTTCCATGTTTTCTTGTGTAATTCCTAGTTATCCTTCAAAATCCTGGGTGACATCACTTCCAAAATAACTTCCATTATTCAATTTGCCTTCCATTATTTAGTCCTACCACAAATCCTGCTTTCTTTTCCCTAGCCCTCCCAGAAATACCCATACACATATATATGTGACAGTTGTACTAATGCCGGTTTTCTGTGCGTCCAAAGGTCCCATGCAGATCTTGAATGTGTATGTATATATATAATATGTTGGCTACCATTTCAGTCTTTAGGTTCAGAGAGATACGGAAGCCAATCCTAAATTGGCCGCTTATTAGCTTTGTAACTTTAGGGAAGTTACTTAGTCTTAATTTGTCCTCAGTAAAATAAGATACCATTTGTGCCTACTTCATGAACATAAATTATGAGTATTAAATCAAGTAAGAGAGTATAGCGCTGTGCTCAAGAGCACAGATTCTGTTGAGCCGGACTGCCCGAGCTTAATTTTCAGTTATTAGCTGGGAGACATCTGCCTCAGTTTCCTCACCTGTAAAATAGGGTTAATAACAATCTCACAAGCTTTTTGAGAATATTAGATGAATTAGTAAATGCAAAATATTTGGAAGAGTAACTTAGTACCTTATAAGTGTCATTATCATTGCCATCATTATTATTATCATTATCCTATTATTCATTGTAGAATGGTGGAGTGAGGAGTTTAGCAAATATTCTCCCCCCAAATCAACGTTGAAACTGAAGAGAATTGTCAAAAATAACCATTTCTGACTTTTGAAATTGACCAAAAGCATGCAACAAGTTAAGAAATATTGATTCAAGAAAAACTACCGAATCTCATCTAACAATAGAGGGAGACCATGGTAATGTAGCCTGGGACTGCCCCTAACCTTCCCTCCATTTCTGTGGTGCAGCAGTTCTACTGGGACACCTGTGAAAACCAACGAGCATCTACTCCATCAGAGGAGGGTGAGGTATTGATAGCTGTCCCACATAAACTCTTTAGAACTAGCTCAGGCAAGTGACTAACAGCAAGTAAAAAAATGCAAGAACAAAAATCCATGGAGGATGATTGGGTATATTGGAATCTATAATTGCTATAACATAGTATCTAATATGTCCAATTTTCAAAAATAAGATAGACAAAAGTATGATCCATACACAAGAAAATGAGTAGTAAACAGAAGCTATTTTCTGAGGCAGCTCAGATGACAGAATTAACAGAAACTTCAAAGAAGTTATTACAAATGTGTTCAAAGAACTAAAGCAGCATAATTGAAGAATTAAAGTATGGAAATTACCTATCAAATAGGGATTATCAATAAAAAATAGAAATTAGAAAATAAATCACATGGAAATTTCAAAGTCGAAAAGTACAATAACCTGAAAACTTCACTAGAGGCTGAACAGCATATTTGAGCTAGCAGAAGAAAAAAAATTAGCAAACTTGAAAACATATCAATGGGAACTATCTAATCTGAAGAATAGAAAGAAAAATGAAATTGTATATAGCCTCAGAAACCTGTGTGACATCAAGCATATAAATACATGTATAATGGGAGCAAAGAAAATGAAGAGAAAGAGAATTGGGCAAACAAAACATTTTCAGGAAATAATGAAAAAACTTTCCAAAGCTGATGGTAAACATTCATTTATACATCCAAGAAACTCAGCAAACATCAAGTAGGATAAACACAATGTAATACGCATCTAGACACTAATAGTCAAATGCTTGAAAGTCAAAGGCAAAGAGAAAATCTTCAAAACTGCAAGAGAAAATAACTTAAAAAATAGGGAGAACTGCATGAGATTAACAGCTAACTTGGATCAGAAACAATGGAGACCAGAAGGCCAGAGGATAACATATTCTTAGTGGTAAAAGAAAAAAAAAAAAAAAAAAGAAGGAAAAAAACCCAAAAAACTGTTAAGCAAGAATTCTATATCCAGGAAACCAATCTTTAAAAAATGGAGGTGAAATACTGACAATCCCAGATAAAGACTGAGAGAATGTTTTGCTAGCAGATCTATCTCAGAATAATTCCTAAAAGCAGTCCTTCAGGCTGAAAAGAAATGAGACCAGATGTGACTCTTTGTTACCATGAACAGGTAAAGATAACTACATAGTAAATATAAAAGAAAACATAAATACATGTCTTCTCATTTTTATATATTTCTTTAAAAGACAATTTCATAAAGCAATCATTATAAAACTGTATTCTGGCTTATTTTATACATATATACTTAATATATATGAAAACAATAGAACAGAGAGGAGAGGAAGCAGAATTAAATCCAAGCAAATTAAAGCACAGATTCTGTATTTTACTGGAATTACATTATCATTAATGTGAAGTAGACTATGATAAATTAAGATGTATATTGCAATCCATACATCATTATTAAAAATAATAAATTAATTAAAAACAAGGGTATTGAAAGAGACACTAGAAAAGATCTATTCAACTCAAAAGAAGGACACAAAACAGACATAAGACCTAGAACATAAATAGCAAAATGGAATATATGAATCTGAGCATATAAGTAATTGTAATAGATATAAATATTTAAACACAATCAAAGAAACAGAGATTGATAGACTAGATTAAAATAAAAGAAACAGATTCAACTATATGTTTGGCCTGTGAAAGGCATTCCTTAGATTCAAAGATACAAATCAACTGAAATGAAGAGGATGAAAAAAATTTCTAACATGCAGACAGTAATGATAGGAGAGCTGAAGTGACTACGTTAATATTAGATGAAAGAAGACTTTTAAGACAAAAAATGTTACTAAAGAAAAAGAGGAATGCTTTATAAGAGTAGAACCCACTTATAAAAATAGACTCATTATTATTGATATTAACAATATATATTTAAAAAATATATGTACCTGAAAACAGAACTCAAAATTATCATCAGCCTCAGCACAGTCATAACACACTGTACTATATTGCAATTGTCTGCTTATAAATTTCCATATTTGACTAGACACAAGCTCTCCAAGACTAGGAATCATGTCTTATTCATTTTTCTAAGCACAGTATCTGGCACATACTAGACATTTCATAAATATCTGTTAAATTGAATTTTGCCAGACCGAAACCTTTCAAATAGGGAAGAATTCTTGGGGTTTTTAGAACTCTAGGCTCTAGGGCCTCACCCATATATAGTTCTCCATATATTAGATAAGTGGGTATATAAGCTACCTGTGAATACTATTCCTATCTGGATCCCCAGATGAGGCCACAGCCTTCAAATATAACTTAATGATAGAGAATGTATTTTAAATAGTGTATTTATATAATCAATCTACCAACTGCAGTTTTATTAAATTATGCTGAACACTACATTAAAGCTGGAAAATTATTATTGAAGCAGAAATAAATAAATGGTAGCTAAATTTTACTTCCTAATAGCAGAGCTGTAAGCATATGACTGACTACTAATTAATGAAATACACCTTTTTGACAAAATTTAAGTACCATTCAGTTGCTCCTTTCAACTTGCATTTAATCTTGTGACTAGGTAGGAATATGTTAAGTGCTGAGGGCATTAATTAAGTTCACTTTACACTGATGTAGAAAGATTTTGAAAGAGCTGTTCTTAGGGATAAAATAAACATACATTAACTTTAATATTTAGATGTTTCCACTGAAATAAGGTGATAGCATTCTTTCTTATTAAAAATTGGTAAGAACAGATATGGTCTATCCTTATTATATTTATTATCTTTATAATACTTTTACAGATATCCAGACTTACAAAAGAAGACAAAGTGAGATTCCCATTGTGGAACATGCAATTGATTTTATAGCTCTCTTGAGTGTGTTTTCTCAATTTCCTTTGAATTCAAAGGGCTTATAAAGATTCACAGGCAATGTACATAGGTGGACTTTGTCTCTTTCACAAAAAGGAATGAAAGAAGTTTTCCCCTTGTTTGAGTTATGAATCAAACCTGACAAAGAACTATTTCACTCAGTTGTTGTTTGGAATTTGAGACCTGACATAATTAAAAGAGAAAATACATTTTAAACCAAACAAAAATCTACTTTGCTTACATCTAGCTTTAAGGGAACTATTCTCTTAATGTTGCTAAGTAATCCTGGTATCTTCACAAGTAGAATCCACCCATATAAGTATTGTTCTAGATAAAAAGGGTAGTGACTGGCTTTACATCTCTTAATTGTTAGTTAATTAAAAGCATCTTGATGGAAGGTTTGTGGTAAAAG
Organism: Tamandua tetradactyla; assembly: GCF_023851605.1. NCBI lineage: Eukaryota > Metazoa > Chordata > Mammalia > Pilosa > Myrmecophagidae > Tamandua > Tamandua tetradactyla. Next base: position 60,351,805 of record NC_135334.1, on the reverse strand, counting down.
CCTTCAAACTACTTAAAACTATTAATCAATAGAAGAGGAATATTCTCTTGGTGATTTATATGGTTGCTTTAAACACGATATTAAAAATCAAAAAGCAAAAGTACTCAACACAAGGGAAATTGCTTTGGCATTGTGGCATGTATTCTGTATGAGAGCTCTTTAGAAAGATTCTATAATGTAACCACTACAGCCTAAAATCTTTGCAGAATGCCCAGAACTTTTGGCATTTCCCAGTATCAAATAGGATATAATTACTGCTGCTGGTTTCCAGTAACATTCAAATTTATTTCAAATACAGATTCCAATAAACTTGCCATTATCCAAAGATACAAAATACAGTTTTGAGAGAACAACCTTTTTGATTAAGATTGTTACCAGAGTAGGGAAGAGCTTTAGGGTTTTTGAGGGAGCTACTGAGTCTTAAAAACAAAGCACAGTTATATGTTTTATGTTTACATGAATCCACAGAATAACATTTGAATACCTAATAACTTTGTCCATCTAAAATCTGGATATTAGAATTTCTTTTCAATCCTTCAATTACAGATGAAGTTTAAAGTAGTTAATCATTAGGTTTAATAATTAGGTTTATAATGAGGTTTAATAATAAGCACATGTATTAATAATCATACACACATTATCTTCCCTACAAGGTAGGCAATGGTTTTATCCCCATTTTAAATACGAATAAACTGAAGCTTAGAGAGTGTAAGTATCTTTACCAAGTTCAGCTATTAAGAGGATGGAATTGGGGTAAGAACTACATGTTTTGACTCCTGGTTCAGGATTCTTTTGCAAACTTGGGGAATTCAATGAATTTTCACAAGGTTTGTAAGGAAAAAAATTCCCTAGTGAGCTAATATTGGAGTAAAAAACTTAGATCGAGGCTTATTATAAAAACTGGCTTAGAAATTGTAACCCCAAAGCCACAGTTCTCCCTAAATATTCCCGTCTGTTCCTCCTTTCTCAGCAGGAAAAAGTTGGCAAAGACTTGCTTCTTCTTTTGCCAAAGAGTGCTCTTAACAGAGAAGCCTGCTAAGGCAAAAAGTCTGGACTCAGTTATCAGAACAAAAAAAATCAGTCTATAATAAAGCCTTAGGTGTGCCTAAAATTATCATGCATAGTGTCCTTCATGAAAGACTTTTGAACTGTGATGGATGTATCTGTTTCACTAGTTCAGAATTGGAACAAAAGGTACTAAGATGTGCAATGAAGCTCACTAATTAATAAAATTTACCCATTCATTTTGTTCAAATATGTTTTGGGTGCCTACCATGTTTTAGAATAATGTTAAACTAGTACAGGTACAAAGATGAATAAGAGGGTTGATGCTAAATGCTTTATTGCTTAAGCAACTTTCAAGAAGTTTGGAGACTACTGTGAAAGACAATATAGGAATTTAAGTGCCATGATAAAGTTAGAAAGATGATGCTGTAGGAATCCAGAGGGGGTGTACATAATCCTGTCTGGAGCAGAGAAGATATCAAGGAAAAGATTTTTCAAAGGTGTTTTGAGGGATTAATAGGTGATAAAACAGTGAATGAAAGAGGGTAATTATGTGCTAGAAGTCTAGATCAATTATTTGGTATATGAAGAGAGACAGAAAAAGCAAAAAGAAGCACTCCTTGGACTGCAAGGAGTTTACTATACATAGAAAATATTGTAAAATTTAAAATCCGTCATTTATAAATTCCAATTTACACATTAATGTAAATTATTTTTATACAGTTGGTTTGGCAAGCATTAAGTCAATTCAAACCCTACACTATTGGGTCATTTGTTTCTCCAGAATTGTTAGTGATGATGGAAAGTATTAAGAAGAAACAATCTTCTTGGAAGATATTGTTTTGTTAATATGTAAATCATGTAAGGCATTTACATAATTTTTCTGAAGTAATCCGGGGCTGTATGATTTTCAGTTTATTGCTCTTAGGACTTGAAATTTCTTGTCTAAGAAAATTGACAGTATATATACCCAGTGGAAACAGAAGTGCCTGGTCCCACTCTGGAGACCCACAGGGATTCCCAACCGGGAGACTGATAGTCTGCAACAAAAAGAGAGGGCAATTACTCAGTCTTTTGACTAATATTTCTATCTAAAATGGCTTCCTTCCTCCTCTATCATTCTCTTGTCAATTGAAAAAATCTTTTCTCAAGATAGGAACACGTTCCACGCTACAAACAATATTTGGACACCTGGCTTTACTGATAGAGAAAGAGAAAAATAAATGCTGGTCAATTAGCATTGTTTATTAAATGAGCAATATATTATATGATTTAAGAGTAGGGCAAAGAACATCAAACAAACAAAAGGATTAAAAAATAAAATTTTGTCCATTTAAATTGCTGTCCAATTTGTGGCCTAGGAATCATAAGTCCTAGATTATTGCCAAGCATATGTGCAATCCTGAGAAAGTCGGATCTTCTATCCTGGCCTACAGTTTTCGAATCTACGATTTTAAGTAGTTGAGTTATGTTTTTGAACATTGAAAACATTTCCTCAGTATCAGGGATTTTAATTTCAAGATAAAAGGAGACTGACTGCTCCTAAGAGCTTTACACAATAGGATTCCACAACGAATTTTCAAGTGAACTATATTAGACTTTTCTTTCTGGCCCTATGGTAGCTAATTTTAGCTGACATTGAAAGACAGAAAAATAACTTAGATATGGTTGCCTCACAAAAGGAAAGACTACAAGAGCTTTAGAGGTGTATTTTTCTTCTAAGAAATACAATACAAAATGCAATAGAACATATATCTCATATCTTAAGGAAGCTTCCTGAAAGTTAAAGTGTCACATAAGTGGGAACAGAAAAACCTGATTTATAATTGAAGTATTACCAACATCCAAAGTTAGAACTTTCTAAAATACTTTACCATACCATTTATGGCACTTCTTAGTGAAAAGCCTTAGCTGGAAAAAGCAGCTTACATTAAATAATATTTTCAAGGAGGCTAGAACAGATGGTTATTACCAGTTAATAAATTATCATTGACAATTGAATACAGTCTGTTACTGGAGCCCACAAAGTGGGTAGAGAGTGGTGGTGATGGGAGAGGAACTGTGGACATTTAGTTCAGCTAAATATTCTGGAAGCCACTTCAAGAACATACTGTAATTTGTGCATAGAACCTTCTGTTAAGTCTGTGACTAAAAGTTATCAAAAAAATTAAAAATAAAAAGCTAAATGTAGAGAAACACAGAGTAACATCTTGGTATTTCCCTGGGCTACCATTATCAGCTAGCCCTGTTTCTTTAATGGAAGTGGGTCATTCTAATAATACTATGCAGTTTGCTAGAACATCAGTGAAGATTTGAAAGGACAGAAAAGGGTCAAGTTAGCCAAAAATGTTCCATTAAGATACTACTGATGCACACTGGAACTTGAGTCCTAGAAAATTTTGGACGCTTTTAATCACTATTTCCAAGTACGAATACTAATATGATCCAGAAGACCGGGAAGAGAGGACATAGATTCCGTCTTGGTATATAGGAATGTATGTTATAAGGAGGAAATTTTTAAGGTATCAGGAGTGGATGAGCACTACAAATATCACATTGTTCTTCTGGTTAACTTTTAAAAACTGCCCTTCACATAATGGTAAGATATGTTGGAAACTTGCCAAGCTAAAACAAGACTTACAGTACTTTCTGAATAAAGTTAATAGCATCTAATATTCTGTCTCTGAGAAAAAGACACCCATACAAAGAAATCATGGGCCTGCTTTATATAGGGAGAATTTTCTCTTCTTATCAGAAAAAATTGGGTAAGAAAAATTATTTTAATATAAATTACTTCTCAATGAAACTATATTGAAATCTTAGAGGACCTCAATATAAACACTCATAATCATGACATAAGCAATACACACTGCCCTTTAGGTATATCTGCCATTCGGAAAATGTTTGGGGAAAGAAGTTAATACTTCCATATTAAGTTAGAATTGCTTAATACTTACAAATTAATTCATTGAAATGTGTGCTTTTAAATAATCATTTTTAATTCACTGATTTTTATCTCTACTTCTCCAGTGGGGTGGCAATGAGTTCAGTTGACTGGTTAATTAATTAACAAAAGTTTTTATTAAGTGGTTCAGTGGTAGAATGCTTGCCCTCCATGCAGGAGACCTGGGTTCGATTCCTAGACAATGCACCCAAGACAAAACAAAAAAAGTTTAATAAGTACCTTGGTGTGGGAACAGTGGTACAGCGAGGTATTCACAGAGCGAAACAATCAATGGAATTTTGACCAACACTCATTATTATTAGGATAATTTATTTTTAGGATAATATTTCTGATTTCATACTTTGGCAGCAGTTTAGGAAGGGGAACACTTGCTACAACCACGGATCTAAACAGAAACCAGGGAGATCAGCTCCAGGAGGAAATAAAACAGCTCCCTCACCTTGTGTTGGACTGGACTTGAGATTCACGGAAACTAAACAAACACATAAGTAGCCCAGAAAAAGTACATCTGGTTAGGAAGTATATTATGGTGATTAAAATTGGGCCTCTAGAACCAGACTGTAAGACTTTGAACCACAATTCTGATACTTAATAAATGTGTTCCTTGAACAACTAATTTATACTCATCATGTTTTAATTTCCTCATCTGTAAAATAAAGATATAAACTACTATAAAAAGTTATTGTAAGAGTAAAATGAATCAACATGTGACAAGAATTCTTAGAACAGGGCCTAACACAAAGTAAATAATGAATAAATGTTCACTGTAATCATATAGGAAACATCCTCAGAGCAAAGTAATATAGCTAATTTTCTCCGACTTCTACTGAATATTTTGGGATTTTTCTTTCATTTCAGATTAAAGAATATTTAATTTTATTCTAGGTGAAAGAAACACTATAGCTTGCCCTAGGTCCTAAGCTCTACACTACATGTAGTCCCTTCTAGATCAAATAGTCTCCTCTAGATCAAAAGAGACTAACCCGAACAGTTCAGCTGAAATGATGGTCAGAACTACAATATTGTAGACATGTCATATGAAATCTCCTCCTTTGTTCTGCCACACTCCTGTGGGTCCTATTTCCCCCTAGAGTTGGTCTCCATTGTCTCTGTTTAGATCCAGGGTTGTGGCAAGTGTTCCCCTTCCTAAAAACTGCTGCCAAGGTATGCAATCAAAACTTTCTGATTTTCTATGATGGAGCATATCCAATCGTTCTGCCTTTGTGAGGAGTGTTGCCATTTGTCTCCCTTCTTCAAGGTAGGAATCCTGCCTCATTCATCACTGCATCTCCAACACATGGAAAAAGGCTGGCATACAGAATATGCTCAGTAAATATTTAATGAGTGGATTAATGGCGAAAGGTCCTCAGATTCAAAGTCGGAAGAACCACAAAGATTATACAATTCTGCACCCTCATTCCATATGTAAGGAAGCAAAGATCTATAAAGGTCAAAGCCAATTTACCTGACAGCAAATCAATTCTTTGAAACATACAATTAGATAACGTTTCCCTTCCTTTTATATCCTTCTTTCCCTAACTCACACTGTCTATAGCCTTTTCCCCCATCATTCACAACCTCCATCATCCTTTTAGAGTTATGCGCCTTCCTGCATGGAAAGAGGTTTTGTGGTCACACAGTTCTGGGCCTGAATCCTAGACTTGTTACTAAAACGAGTTCTTCAACAAGTTTCAATCCTCAATTTCCTCATCTACAAAATAGGGATAAAAACTCATACCTTGGAAAGTAATCATAACAATTAGTGATAAATTGTTGGTTTTGTATATATCACTTCCTCAGAGAACTTTTCCTAACAATATCCCCAGCCTAAAGCCAGTCACTCTGTTATATGCTTTCATGATATACCCTCTATTTTTCTTTCCTTGCTTTTATTAAAATTATTTAAAATTATTTGTGTGGTTATCTATGTAATGGCCATCTCTTTCATTAGATTGAAAGCTCCATGAGTAAAGGGACCATGTATGTTATTTTTGCATTTGTAATGCCAGAGCCTGGCACTACTGACACATAATGAACAAACAATGAATATCTGTTGAATGAAGGAAAAATTAAAACAAAATCTTAACAAAAGTCCAAAATAACCGAAAAAGTATTTGTGTTCATATTATTATTAAATCAACGAAATCAGGTAAAAGTTTATAAAAGTCATCAAGCTCTTATTACCAGTAAAGCTACAATTTGAAGAAAATACTCCATATTTTAAATGCTTTAAATTGGTAGTCCCAAATTCAATGAATATTAATTGAGTTCCTTATATACCTCATTCAGAGGACATGAGGATCATAAAACATGATCCTTCTCGCTCACTTAATAAAGAAATAAGAAACAAGTGCACCAAATGTACACGGAACAATTATGAAGATGAGATAATCAATTAGTGGTGTCCAAATTCTCAGATAATATCACAAAACTCAGAGATAAACTGATTGAGGAGATTACAACATGGAATTATGGAGATATGAGTAAAAGGAAAGAAAAACACAGAAAATTTTAAGCAAGGAAAACTATGAGAGAAAGTATTAGGATAGTTTCCTAATAGGATAGTTAAAGAGTTTGCAGCACAATCGTAAGACTGGTTTGGGGGTGAACAAAAGGTTCTATTAAAAAATTATAGAGGACTTCCTGGAAGATGGCGGCTTAGTAAGACGCGCGGATCTTAGTTTCTTCTCCAGGACACCTACTAGGGGAGTAGAAACGATACAGAAAGCGCCCAAAGCCACAACAGAGGTAAAAAAGACAGCGTACCCCATCCTGGAACGGCTGGCTGGCTGAGAGAAGCAGCTCGGGTGAGATCGCCGAGGCGCGCGGGCCTTACCGGGCGGGGTGGCAAGCGGCCGGAGTTACTCCCTTCCCCCTTCCCGGGCCGGCTGGGAGAATTGGAGAGGCGATCCCCTGAAACAAAGACGGCTGGCGCCCACACCACGCGCAGCCCCCCGACCAACTGAGAGAATTGGATCGGAAACCCCCAGGCCGCGGAGAACGGTGACGGGTGGGGGAGGCCCCTTCCAAACCCGTGACTCCCGGGGAACGTGCACTCTCTCCGGCGGGCCGCTGCCGCTGGCGCCCTCCAGCCACGCTTGTTGCCCAGGGCCGACTAGGAAATTCGGACGGGCTCTTTCCCGGGCTGCGGCGACCAGCAACCCTCCCTGCGTTCGGACGGAGGGCCGGCTCAAGCCGCTTCGGCTAGCGAACCCCCAGGACGGCGAGAGTTTTCCAAAGTTTAAGGTCCCACAGTACCTTTTACTGGTGGGACCCGCAGACAAACGTGTGCCACGAGCGCCACCTACTGGGCAGGATAAGAAAAACAGAACCCAGAGATTTCACAGAAAAATATTACAACCTTGCTGGGTCCAACACCAAGAAAAGTCTGAATAAATGCCCAGACGCCAGCAGCAGAAGATAACTGTCCACGCTCAAAAGATTGAGAATATGGCTCAGTCAAAGGAACAAACCAATAGCTCAAATGAGACACAAGAGCTGAGACAACTAATCCTGAATATACGAACAGAAATGGAAAACCTCTTCAAAAATGAAATCGATAAATTGAGGGAGGACATGAAGAGGACATGGGCTGAACATAAAGAAGAAATAGAAAACTGAAAAAACAAATCGCAGAACTTATGGAAGTGAAGGATAAAGTAGCAAACATAGAAAAAATAATGGATAGCTACAATGATAGATTTAAAGAGACAGAAGATAGAATTAGTGATTTGGAGGATGGAACATCTGAATTCCAAAAAGAAACAGAAACTATAGGGAAAAGAATGGAGAAATTTGAACAGGGTATCAGGGAACTCAAGGACAATATGAACCGCACAAATATACGTGTTGTGGGTGTCCCAGAAGGAGAAGAGAAGGGAAAAGGAGGAGAAAAACTAATGGAAGAAATTTTCACTGAAAATTTCCCAACTCTTATGAAAGACCTAAAATTACAGATCCAAGAAGTGCAGCGCACCCCAAAGAGATTAGACCCAAATAGGCGTTCTCCAAGACACTTACTAGTTAGAATGTCAGAGGTCAAAGAGAAAGAGAAGATCTTGAAAGCAGCAAGAGAAAAACAATCCATTACATACAAGGGAAACCCAATAAGACTTTGTGTAGATTTCTCAGCCGAAACCATGGAAGCTAGAAGACAGTGGGATGATATATTTAAAATACTAAAAGAGAAAAACTGCCAACCAAGACTCCTATATCCAGCAAAATTATCCTTCAAAAATGAGGGAGAAATTAAAACATTCTCAGACAAAAAGTCACTGAAAGAATTTGTGACCAAGAGACCAGCTCTGCAAGAAATACTAAAGGGAGCACTAGAGTCAGATACAAAAAGACAGAAGAGAGAGATATGGAAAAGAGTGTAGAAAGAAGGAAAATCAGATATGATATATATAATACAAAAGGCAAAATGTTAGAGGAAAATATTATCCAAACAGTAATAACACTAAATGTCAATGGACTGAATTCCCCAATCAAAAGACATAGATTGGCAGAATGGATTAAAAAACAGGATCCTTCGATATGCTGTCTACAGGAAACACATCTTAGACCCAAAGATAAACATAGGTTGAAAGTGAAAGGTTGGGAAAAGATATTTCATGCAAATAACAACCAGAAAAGAGCAGGAGTGGCTATACTAATATCCAACAAATTAGACTTCAAATGTAAAACAGTTAAAAGAGACAAAGAAGGACACTATATACTAATAAAAGGAACAATTAAACAAGAAGACATAACAATCATAAATATTTACGCACCGAATCAGAATGCCCCAAAATACGTGAGGAATATACTGCAAACACTGAAAAGGGAAATAGACTCATATACCATAATAGTTGGAGACTTCAACTCACCACTCTCATCAAGGGACAGAACATCTAGACAGAGGATCAACAAAGAAATAGAGAATCTGAATATTACTATAAATGAACTAGACTTAATAGACATTTATAGGACATTACATCCCACAACAGCAGGATACACCTTTTTCTCAAGTGCTCATGGATCATTCTCAAAGATAGACCATATGCTGGGTCACAAAGCAAGTCTCAACAAATTTAAAAAGATTGAAATCTTACACAACACTTTCTCGGACCATAAAGGAATGATGTTGGAAATCAATAATAGGCAGAGTGCCAGAAAATTCACAAATACGTGGAGGCTCAACAACACACTCCTAAACAACGACTGGGTCAAAGAAGAAATTGCAAGAGAAATTAGCAAATACCTCGAGGCGAATGAAAATGAAAACACAACATATCAAAACTTATGGGACGCAGCAAAGGCAGTGCTAAGAGGAAAATTTATTGCTCTAAATGCCTATATCAGAAAAGAAGAAAAGGCAAAAATTCAGGAATTAACTATCCATTTGGAAGAACTGGAGAAAGAACAGCAAGCTAACCCCAAAGCAAGCAAAAGGAAAGAAATAACAAAGATTAGAGCACAAATAAATGAAATTGAAAACATGAAAACAATAGAGAAAATCAATAAGGCCAGAAGTTGGTTCTATGAGAAAATCAATAAGATTGATGGGCCCTTAGCAAGATTGACAAAAAGAAGAAGAGAGAGGATGCAAATAAATAAGATCAGAAATGGAAGAGGAGACATAACTACTGACCTCACAGAAATAAAGGAGGTAATAACAGGATACTATGAACAACTTTACGCTAATAAATACAACAATTTAGAGGAAATGGACGGGTTCCTGGAAAGACATGAACAACCAACTTTGACTCAAGAAGACATAGATGACCTCAACAAACCAATCACAAGTAAAGAAATTGAATTAGTCATTCAAAAGCTTCCTAAAAAGAAAAGTCCAGGACCAGATGGCTTCACATGTGAATTCTACCAAACGTTCCAGAAAGAATTAGTACCAATTCTCTTCAAACTCTTCAAAAAAATCGAAGTGGAGGGAAAACTACCTAATTCATTCTATGAAGCCAACATCACCCTCATACCAAAACCAGGCAAAGATATTACAAAAAAAGAAAACTACAGACCAATCTCTCTAATGAATACAGATGCAAAAATCCTCAATAAAATTCTAGCAAATCGTATCCAACAACACATTAAAAGAATTATACATCATGACCAAGTAGGATTCATCCCAGGTATGCAAGGATGGTTCAACATAAGAAAATCAATTAATGTAATACACCATATCAACAAATCAAAGCAGAAAAATCACATGATCATCTCAATTGATGCAGAGAAGGCATTCGACAAGATTCAACATCCTTTCCTGTTGAAAACACTTCAAAAGATAGGAATACAAGGGAACTTCCTTAAAATGATAGAGGGAATATATGAAAAACCGAGAGCTAATATCATCCTCAATGGGGAAAAATTGAAAACTTTCCCCCTAAGATCAGGAACAAGACAAGGATGTCCACTATCACCACTATTATTCAACATTGTGTTGGAGGTTCTAGCCAGAGCAATTAGACAAGAAAAAGAAATACAAGGCATCAAAATTGGAAAGGAAGAAGTAAAACTATCACTGTTTGCAGACGATATGATACTATACGTCGAAAACCCGGAAAAATCCACAACAAAACTACTAGAGCTAATAAATGAGTACAGCAAAGTAGCAGGTTACAAGATCAACATTCAAAAATCTGTAGCATTTCTATACACTAGTAATGAACAAGCTGAGGGGGAAATCAAGAAACGAATCCCATTTACAATTGCAACTAAAAGAATAAAATACCTAGGAATAAATTTAACTAAAGAGACAAAAAACCTATATAAAGAAAACTACAAAAAACTGCTAAAAGAAATCACAGAAGACCTAAATAGATGGAAGGGCATACCGTGTTCATGGATTGGAAGACTAAATATAGTTAAGATGTCAATCCTACCTAAATTGATTTACAGATTCAATGCAATACCAATCAAAATCCCAACAACTTATTTTTCAGAAATAGAAAAACCATTAAGCAAATTTATCTGGAAGGGCAGGGTGCCCCGAATTGCTAAAAACATCTTGAGGAAAAAAAAACGAAGCTGGAGGTCTCGCGCTGCCTGACTTTAAGGCATATTATGAAGCCACAGTGGTCAAAACAGCATGGTATTGGCATAAAGATAGATATATCGACCAATGGAATCGAATAGAGTGCTCAGATATAGACCCTCTCATCTATGGACATTTGATCTTTGATAAGGCAGTCAAGCCAACTCACCTGGGACAGAGCAGTCTCTTCAATAAATGGTGCCTAGAGAACTGGATATCCATATGCAAAAGAATGAAAGAAGACCCATCTCTCACACCCTATACAAAAGTTAACTCAAAATGGATCAAAGATCTAAACATTAGGTCTAAGACCATAAAACAGTTAGAGGAAAATGTTGGGAGATATCTTATGGATCTTACAACTGGAGGTGGTTTTATGGACCTTAAACCTAAAGCAAGAGCACTGAAGAAGGAAATAAATAAATGGGAACTCCTCAAAATTAAACACTTTTGTGCATCAAAGAACTTCATCAAGAAAGTAGAAAGACAGCCTTCACAATGGGAGACAATATTTGGAAATGATATATCAGATAAAGGTCTAGTATCCAGAATTTATAAAGAGATTGTTCATCTCAACAACAAAAAGACAGCCAACCCAATTACAAAATGGGAAAAAGACTTGAACAGACACCTCTCAGAAGAGGAAATACGGATGGCCAAGAGGCACATGAAGAGATGCTCAATGTCCCTGGCCATTAGAGAAATGCAAATCAAAACCACAATGAGATATCATCTCACACCCACCAGAATGGCCATTATCAACAAAACAGAAAATGACAAGTGCTGGAGAGGATGCGGAGAAAGAGGCACACTTATCCACTGTTGGTGGGAATGTCAAAGGGTGCAACCACTGTGGAAGGCAGTTTGGCGGTTCCTCAAAAAGCTGAATATAGAATTGCCATACGACCCAGCAATACCATTGCTAGGTATCTACTCAGAGGACTTAAGGGCAAAGACACAAACGGACATTTGCACACCAATGTTTATAGCAGCGTTATTTACAATTGCAAAGAGATGGAAACAGCCAAAATCTCCATCAACAGAAGAGTGGCTAAACAAACTGTGGTATATACATACGATGGAATATTATGCAGCTTTAAGACAAGATAAACTTATGAACCATGTAATAACATGGATGGACCTAGAGAATATTATGCTGAGTGAATCCAGCCAAAAACTAAAGGACAAATACTGTATGGTCCCACTGATGTGAACGGACATTCGAGAATAAACTTGAAATATGTCATTGGTAACAGAGTTCAGCAGGAGTTAGAAACAGGGTAAGACAATGGGTAATTGAAGCTGAAGGGATACAGACTGTGCAATAGGACTAGATACAAAAACTCAAAAATGGACAGCACAATATTACCTAATTGTAAAGTAATCATGTTAAAACACTGAATGAAGCTGCATCTGAGCTATAGGTTTTTGTTTTGTTTTGTTTTGTTTTGTTTTGATTTTACTATTATTACTTTTATTTTTTTCTCTATATTAACATTCTATATCTTTTTCGGTTATGTTGCTAGTTCTTCTAAACCAATGCAAATGTACTAAGAAATGATGATCATGCATCTATGTGATGATGTTAAGAATTAATGATTGCATGTGTAGAATGGTATGATCTCTAAATGTTGGGTTAATTTCTTTTTTTCCGTTAATTAAAAAAAAAAAAAAAGAGAAGGGATAATTGGAGACGAAGGGATACAGACTGTACAACGGGACTGGATATAAAAACTCAGAAATGGACAGCACAATACTACCCAATTGTAATGCAATTATGTTAAAACACTGAATGAAGCTGCATGTGAGGTATAGGTTTTTTGTTTTTGTTTTTTTTGTTCTTTTTTCTTTCTATTATCGTTTTAATTCTTATTCTGTTGTCTTTTTATTTCTTTTTCTAAATCGATGCAAATGTACTAAGAAATGATGAATATGCAACTATGTGATGTTATTAAGAATTACTGATTGTACATGTAGATTGGAATGATTTCTAATTGTTTTGTTAATTCTTTTTTTAATTAATAAAAAAAAAAATTTAAAAAAAAAAAAAAATTATAGAGATTAATACTGAGGATAAGCTGCAAAATCCTATTTCAAAATTACTTTGAGGAAATACATTTTTATCTTGATATAACAGGAAACTACTCAAGAATTTTAAACAATATACCAAGTAATTCTTCAGGAAGATTGACTTCTAGTATCCTTATAAGTAAAATTTCTCATAAATGAAAGAGGAAGTGTTGCTCCTGTTATTTAAATTTATTTCTGTAAATGGAGTATTTCCCAACAATAGAAGGTTATGAAATATGGTAGACCATCATTCGCTTTTAAAAAAGAAGGACTTGAAACATATGTTGAGTAATTTTATACTAAGCTATGGCCTAAGGTATGTTAAATATATAGGAGGAATAAAGGTTCATTTCCATTTTATTTTTATGCCCACATGGTTGGTGTGTTCATTTCTATTTGAATGGGTCCCTAAGGCCTTATGTCATTTTTCAAAGGGAAGGATCCATGTTGTGAACTATATACATATATATATATGTATATCAAAATATAAAGACATCAAAATATAATAAAAAAAGAAACACTCATGCATAAAACTGTGATAGAATAGTTAAAACCCAATGAATTTACACTGTTATTTTAAATTTTTTCTACAGAAGAAATTAAGAATCTCCTACTATTCAACCCTGGACTAGGGGAATAAACAGAATGATATCGCGATTTTTCTGTCACTCAGGGAAAAGAATCAAACACAAATCATTAAAAAGCCTCCAGAGATTCAGTAAACTGTTACATGTTCAAAATGGTACATCCTAAGAAGGGAACATTTCAATATAACTGAGATTACTTTTTTAAAATTTTAATAACATTTCCTACATCAAAGTTAAAATAAAACAACCTTAACATCAACAAGTGTCACTCACATTACTGACTGAAAAAATTCTAAAGCTAAATTATGTCCCACATACCTACTCAATTAGTTAACTGAAATAACAGCCGATATTTAGTCAGCACCTACTAGGTACCAAACAGTGCTGGATATTTCCCATGGGTTACTGCAGAGGCCTTCAAAATTTTTTACTAAAATACTTTTTAAAGATATGGTGGTTTGGAGATATGTACCTCAAGAAAATATGTTCTTAAAATTAATCCAATCCTGTGGGTGTGAACCCATTGTTAAGTAAGATCTTTTGATGAAGTTACTTAAGTTAAAGTATGAACCAACTCAATCAGGATGGGTTTTATCCTATCACTGAAATCCTTTATAAGCAGAATGAAATTGAGACAGAGAGAAAGCCACAGAGGGAGCAGCCAGAAGCTGAAAGTCAGTGGAAATCAGAAGAGAAGGGAGAGGAGTCAGAAGAGAGCAGAGCGGCCAGGAGAGGCCGCCATGTGCACTGCCACTGTAACAGAAGAGCCAAGGACCTAGGGTTACCAGCAGCCAGTCCTAGAACATCAGGATAATTTCTATCCCGTAACAACTTTTGAAGTGTGCTTTGAAAATTATTGCTGTTTCTTTCTTTGTTTCAACCAAAAATAATGCAAAAGACAAAGGAATGACCTCTTTGGAATACACAGGGGAAAGAAAAGAACTAGGTAAGATTCAATAATCAATGAAAATATCATTTAAGATAGAGGCATTATTTCAGATATATGAAACCAAAGGGCATTCATTGCCAGCTGACCTCTACTAAAAGAAATGTTAAAAAAAAAATCTTTTCAGGTGAAGGAGAAATAATGCCAGTTAGAAATTCAGATCTATAGAAAGACCCCCAAGTGTGCCAAAAACAGCAATATTTATTAAATATCCAAGAATTGGTAACATTTCCTAATTTCTTTGCTTTTGAAACAAAAATAACATTGTATTGGATGTGTATAATATAGGTAGGAGTTACTAAAAAAAAATATGGAAATATATTATTGCAAGTTTTTTGTCTTATGCATGACATGGCATAGCATTAATTCATGTAAACTGTGATAAGTTAAGGATGCATAGTATAATATCTACAGCAACTACTAAAAATTTAATACAAAGACATACAGAAAAAAATGCCAATGGAGAATATAAAATAAAATACTGAAAAATATGTGATTAAATAGAAATAAGGTAGGAAAGGAGAGTCAAAGAAATATTAAACAGATGATATACATAGATAAATGAACAGATGTTGGGCATAATCATTTAAGTAATTATATTGAATGTAAATGGAAGAAACATTTCAATTAAAAGGCAGAAATTCTCAAAATAAATTTTAAAAATTTACAATGCTTATAATAGAAGTATTTTAAATATAAGACACAGAGAGGATGAAATTAAAAGGAATGAAAATAATGTGAACATTAATCCTAAGAAAGTTGGACTGCCTATTTAATAGGAGAATGGGGAGTAAACAGGAAAAAAGAAGGATATTTCATAATGATGGAAGTATAGATTCAGCCAGAAGATAAAGAAGTCTTAATTGTAGATGCACCTAATAACTGTGCTTTCAAAATACATGAAGCAAAAACTTGGGGAACTTAAAGGAAATTCAGATAAATCAACAATCATATCTGGAGACTTACTACTCCTCTCAGTATTGAGAGAACAAGTATAACTAAAATCAGTGAGAAGATAAAAAATTTGAAAATATGATTGACTAAATTGACCTAATATACATTTAAAGAATGCCACACTCGACACATGCATAATGCATATTTTTTTTCAAGCATACATAGGACATTCATCAAGATAGACTATGTCAAACTACAAAACTAATCTCAGTACATTTCAAAGGATTGAAATCATTTAGAATATATTCCCTGAAAACAGAATTAAATTAAAAATAATAATAATTAAAATAAATTTTAAAAGTAAGCAATGCATAAGTGTACGGGTGGTTCAGTGATAGAATGCTCGCCTTCCATGCAGTAGACCCGAGTTCAATTCCTGGACCATGCACCCCCTCGAAAAAAGCAAGCAATGCATTCCTAAATAATCATGAGTCAAAGAAAAACTCAAAAAGTAAATTGTTAAATATTTTAAATTGCAGGAGCATAAAAACACATAATTTGTAGGATTCAGGTAGAGTGGTACTAATAGGGAAATTCACAGTCTTAAATGTTTATTTTGGAAAACAAAATAGCTTTTAAAAAGCTACAAAAAATTAGCAAAGCACACCCAAATTAACTAGAAGGAAATAATTAAAGGAGAAGCAATTGGTGAAACATATTTATATAATGGAATGCTACTTCGCAATAAAAGGGAGAAGCTCCTGATAGACACAATCATATGGATGAATCTCAAAAAAATATTAACTTGAGTGATAGAAAACGGATTAAAAAAAGTACATGATTTTAAGGACAGCGAAAAATAATTTGTAGAGAAAAAAATCAGAATTCTGTTTGCTTCTGGAAGAGCATAGATGAAAAGGGCACAAAAAAACTTTCTAGGGTAATGATAGTGCTTATATCTTGATTTGGGATGTTTCTTATACAACTATATATATCTTTAAAAATGCATCAAACTGTACACTTTAGGATCTTTATATTTTCTTGCATATAATTATGCCTCAGTTTGAAAATTCAGGTAAGGAGAAGAAAGGCTCTGACTCAACAGTTAAATTAGGTGACTAAAGTATACCATTGGATGAAAAGAAACAAAAGCAATAGATTCAGAATTAATGAACAGAAAAGTAATAGGTCTGTTAGCACTCACTAGAGAATAAACTATAAGTAAGTGACTATAGCCTTCTCAGAATCTTCTGTTTGTAATTAAGCCTTCTTATGTCAGGGATTGTAAAACACTTCGTGTATTCCTCTCTTACAGCATTCCCATTTAACATTGAAATGGAAGCACATGGTAATCTGCTTTAGTCAAAGGAATTGAGTATTATTCCACTGTGACCCCTGCCCACCCCCCTGCTTCACCACCCCAGACTAAGACCAACAATACATCTTGTTCAAAAGAAGCTTTTAAAAAACTTATTTTGAATTAATTTTCTTGGCAGGTTAAAAAAAAAAAAAAAAAAAGAGCAAAGCCTACAGGCATATATTATAATAGCTTTCCCCACTCTCAAACTCTGTACTGCTTTAGGCAAAAACAACACTGAAAAAAACTAGGAGACAAAATTTTCAGCCAAGAAAAAAGATATTACGACTATGTCTAAAAAGATCCTGTCCAGTTTTATCACCTCTAAGAAACTCAGGCTATAAAAATCAGATTAAACTCAGTAGGAAACACGTTTTCATAAAGGAAAAAAATAATAATTATATTCATATATTTGCTTGTTGTAGAGATAAGACATATATATCAAAATTAAATAGAGTAGATGGCTCCAACATTTTCCAAATTAGGATATATGCTATACTTTCATTCTGATATAAGAGAATGAGGATGGATATATATAAATTCTCAAGTGTAAGCTTGAGAGATTTGGTGGATTGCACATAAACCTTTACACCAAGATGCTGGTTTCGTTATGATCCATCTACAGTAAGTGCTGTTTGCCTTTTGCAAGCTGTTCTGTGTTTTTCTATTACTTTCAAATGAAGCCATCCATTTGCAGAAAACGAGCATGAGTTAAGATAATTTTTAACATCCCTGGGGAGTTTCTTTCTTTAGGTTGTTTATTACCTGCAGAGCTCAACTGTATGAAAATTGATTAAATATCATTTACCAATTACAGTGATTCCAGAATACATTCCTCAAAGCAAACACTAAAAGCAAAATAATTCTTGCAGTAGAAGATGTACTTTGAGGGGGCACATCCAGGTCTTCTGTGACCTGAGTCTTAAATAATTTGGGGAGCCTTCTTTTAAGAAAAAAATGGCACAAAATTACAAAATCAAAATTGCTAAGACACTTTGCAGTATTTGGAAAAGCTGTGCAAATGAGGGGCCTGGAACCTTCATCAGCTTAAAGGGAAATATGCCCTTGATAGCATTCTTTAGGAGCTGTTGATATTTAATCAAGGATATGTCCACCTCAAAACTATTTGAAAACCATCAAATAAGCATTTGAATTTTCTCAAACAGATTTGAAAACAAGTGGCTTATGAAACTTTTCTAACTGGTTGATTGGATATAACTACTGTTTGTTTTCACTTTTTGCTCAGGGAGGAGGTGGAACATTCCTGTGTGAAAGTCCACATTGCCACGTTGTGAGCCACACTGTTAATATGCTTTACTGGCAGGAGGAACTCACACAGTTATCAATTTCCTAGACTTTGTTCTGGCAAACATAAATCCTGAAAATGGAGAGAACTCCCAGTCCTTCAGGCTTAGGTCAGAGGAAGTCTTCCATTATCATCCTCCCTCCTTTGCCACATCACAAGACGAATTAATCATCCCCTATATGACCTCTCATAGGGAATCAATGAAAGATGATTCCTTTCATTGGAAATGTCTCAATTACATCACTTTTTTGTTTTCATTAGTTATCTCTCTATGAGCCTGACTTTGTTAAAATGCGAGCTCCCCCTAAGAGGAAGGAAATGTCCTGTATTTGTATAAAAAAGTCCTGCCTCATGTTAGGGATCAATCAATATATACTGAATGAATTAATGAATGAATGCATACGTCAGATGGAAGCTACTCAAAGAATGATCTAAGGACCAGTTGTACTGGCATCACATTGTAGATTATTAAAAATTCAAAATGTCCAGACAAGATCCCCAGACAATTCCTATCACATTAAAGTTGGAGAAGCATAATGGTTACTACTCCACTAGCATTAAGGGAATACCATACCAAGAAGTATTCAGCTTTGTACTTCATAACAATTGTTCAGGCATCTGCTCCTCATCATTTTGGCTTCACTGATCACCCCCCGAAAGGCAAAACACCCAATGGACTGCTATACCAATAAGAAAGAACAATTCTTTCTTATTCCTAACAAAATAAACTAGCAATTTAAAAAGCACAGACTCAGTAGAATTGGTGGAAAGAAGGTGAATATGAATATCATAAATACTGACATGAATATTGAGCAATCAATTTAGGTCCAAGCTGGACTCTTAGAATATTTTTTTTTCATAAAACAAATCCTCCACAAGCTCAATCTCAGTCTGCTAGAAACTTTGTAGACCAATACTTCCATGTGCCAGGAAATCAAGCTGGAGAAGTAATCTTGGAAAATCAGATAAAATTAAACTTAGACTGCATTCCCAATCCAGTTCTTAAAAATTGTGTGTCTATAAAATCTCATATCAGAAATTAAATCTCAGCTAGTTTTAATTTCATGTGAGAACTATAACTAGCGCACTTAATTCATATACTGACTCCCCTTTCAGTTCCCCTGCCCCTATCTTTTCCATTTCAACTGTAAGATAAAATCATCTTGACTCTCTCTTAAGAGTGGCTATCTTTTCAGCCACTTAGGAAATTTATTGAGAAGAGTGATCATATATTATAAACACGATTAAGACTGGGTAGGTAAAAACATATCCATTTGAAGATGTCTTAAAGAAGAATAGAAGAAGAAATTAAAGATTGCAAATAACTGTCACCTGTGGCAGAAGCTATTAGTCATGTCACAGTGAAGGAATAATGACTGTCTTAGAGTTGCTCAGTTCTTCAAGGTGAACTTCAAAAGAATGAAGCAACTTCAAAGAAAAGCATAAGAAAAGAGTATGAATCAGTACAGACTTTGCTGGGGGAATTAAGTCAGTGCCCGGTTCAGCTGATACACAGATACACAATATGTCAAAATTTACTTTTGCTTTTCAAAAATTATACTCTGAATTTCCAGTAAATACAAACTGAATTAGAAAACTTCCATGTGATGGCAGGCAATGAATCTTGGTTTGAATACTACCTACCAAAAATAAATATATACCTAACGAAATGCTGTTACTAGGCAGAGCTGTTCCTATATGGTTAGTTGGGATAGGCTGGTTATCCTGCTGAACAAAGCTTAAGCCCTAAATATAAGGGCCTTCATGCTACAAATGCTTATTTTTCTCTCACATAAATCTTCTATAAGTTGAGCCATTATCCAGGCTATTCTTTAGGAGTTGGAGATCAAGAAGGCCACAGCACACTGTCCATTGGCTAGAATTAATTATAAGGCTCTGCCAAACTTCAGGGGGGCTGGGAAGCAGAGCATTCTCTGTATGCATGAAAGACAGGAGGAGCAGATACCAGAGAACACTGGTAATGTTTTTCTTTATTGACAAGTGAGATGATGTAACAAGAAGGTCTAGCATCAGTAGAGACAAAAATTTCCAAGGAAGGGGGATACGTAGAGGCATAATTCAGAATGCAAAGACCACAAATATCACTCACGGACAGGCTTATCTCATGTTTATTGTAGAAAATGTCTGGATAAAAATGATACATTGGGTAATACCTTTGAACCAGCTCATAACTTGAACGTTCCGGATTGTTCGCTGCTTACAAGAGTGTGAAAAATGACATTTTCAGAAAGGGAAGAACTGAACTGTTCTGTATAGTTTTCTGTTGTTGCAACTGACCACAAATTAGGCGGCTTCAAAAAAGATCCATTTATTATATCAAATTTTGGAAGGTCTGAAGTCTGACGTGGATTGACTAGATTCTCTGCTTAGGATGTCAAGGATAAATGGGGGTATTGCTTGAGGTTGCTGTCCTCATCTGGGCTCAGGGTTCTGTTGCCAAAGGTTGTTGGTGATATTCACTTTCTTTTCACACTCTCCATGTGGCCCCCTCCAACTTCAAGCCAGCAGCTATGGCTCCGTCATTCTCATCCTTCAGATCTCTCTGGCTTTCTCATCTGATTTGAAGGACTCATGTGATTACACAGGGTTCACTGGAAAATCCAGAATAAATTCCCTCTCTTAAGGGCAGCTTATTAGTAACCTTAATTACATCTGCAAAGTCCCTTTTCTTATGTAATGTAACACACCCACGGAAAAAATCTCAAGCAACAGAGATCAGCAGGGTGAACATTCTCGTGAATAGATTATGATAGGAATCTTTATCCCAAATTTTCTCATTTCTATATAGGGATTTAGTTTCTCAGGTTATCATAAAATAGACTTTAACTTGCAATGGATATGGGTCAGGGTGAATGATGAGTAAGAAACAGAAAGGCATAAAGAATAAGCTTATCTAATTTAGGGAAGAGGGAAAAGTGAGGAAAAAGAGTAGGGGAAGAGGGCAAGCTATCATATATGTGGGAAACTGTAGACATTGTAAGGAGGATAAAAGAGGCAGGGGAGATGGAGCTGAAAGCATGAAGGAGACAAAAAGGTGTATACCAACTATAATATGGGTTGTTAGCAGCAAATAGAATATTATATTGCCTATATTTAAGGAGCTTAAAGTGAGAACTTTTATTCCCCCATTACATACATTAATTACAGTGAATGAAGTGGTTTTATGGTTCTGAATTTCAACATCTGATGCCATGGGAAAATGAAACCATGGCAACAACTGAAGGGGACAGAGGGGTATATGAATGGCTAGATTATATTCAGCTCTTGAAAAAAATGAGTAAGCTATGGAAAGCAGCATAATTATTTAGAAACTGATCATTAGCTCACATCAAATCAATAAATAGGACTTTGCAAAATGTCTCCAAAACTAACTGCTCAGTGAATAAAATCTAACCACCCATCTCAACTAGAAGCTTCTTCCTTCTCATTTGCTGGAAAGGAATCAGAAATAAAATAGCAGAGGAAAATCAGAGTTCAGAGGAACACCAGTGTTAACCATCCCCTTCCTACCCAACCCTCAAAGAAAGAAGGAATGAGGGTACTGAGGTCAAATTGTTTAAGGTTTATTGGGTTAAAAAAATTGAACACATGCATTTTGTGATGGACTGTTCAGATACTTTAAGGTGCTGGTATGTGTTCTGAATTTTTGAAAAAAAAAATCTGAATAGGTTCCATACATGTTCAACTAGGAAAATCTCTTTTTAGTTAGACTACAACAGATGCTAACTGTTCAACAATGTTTGTGCTTTCTTTTCTTTCTTTTTTTTTCTGTTTTCCATAACAGAAGTAAAAGCTAGGAAGCAGCTTCCACCTAAGGCATATGTTTTCCTGGCCCCTTTCACATCTATGGCCATGTGATTAATTGGTGCCAATGGAATTTGAGGGAAAATTATATGAATCACTTACTGAAGCAAGGATCTTAAGAAAAGGGTATCTTTCTCCAGGTCTTTTACTCCTGTCAGCTAGTAGAGAAGACAATGGCAGAGACCTTCAAAATGAAAAGCACCTGGATTTTGAGTGACTAAATGCAGAGAAGAGCTCAGTGACCAGCCATATATATAATCTGATTAGTGGTTTCTCACCTGCAGGCAATTTTGCTCCTCAGGGAAGCTTTGGCCAATCTGGAGATATTGTTTGTTGTCAAAACTGAGTACGGGGAGGAAGTGGGGCAAGATGGTAACATAGTGAGGTATGGAATTTAGTTAATCTTCCCGGGCAGCTAGTAAATAGCTAGAAACGGTCTGAAACAACTGTTCGGGGAACTCCCATGACAAGACACACATCATACACCAGTTCAGAGCGAGTGGAAGAGCTGCGATTACAGCAAACAACTGTAAGTTCTCCCAAGTCCTGAAGGTTGGTGCCCCTCCACCAGTGGCATAGCAGGCTATTTCAGAGTTACTTCCTCATGGGAAAAAGAAGCAGTCTCTACTTGGAGCAAGGGGAGGTAGCTCAATCAAGCTCCAACTGGGAATTAATTAACAAATTTGGAGTGCTGAATATAAACTCTGGGCACAAATAAACTTGGAACAAACACTAAATGAATCAGGAAGTCTCTCCCCAGCAAAGAAGAGGTAGGGCTTATAAAACAAGAAAAGACAAAACAGAGTCTTTTGGAATTGGCTGAGATCAGAATACTGGAAAAGGGCTCTGCCCCAAGAAAAGGAGCACAGAGAGCTGGGTACCTAGTTTGATTCTGACTGGCAAACCCTGGAGGCTGGGGGATGGCCTTACAGCAGGCAGTCACAGATTTCAGCACTGCCCCAGGCAAAGGCAGAGTTAAAGTATGTCTGAAAGACAAAGTAACTAGTTAGGTAAAGGAGATAATACCCTAAAGGGCATAACTTCCCCAAGAAAAGAGGTGGTGGTGGGGGGGGGGGGGGCAGGGCCCAGAAGAAGTGGCAGTTCACATTTAGAGAATTCAGACCCCTGGAACAGGAAAATAGGAACAGTTTAGACCTACCTTCTGCCTCAGCCTCTGTCTCAACCTCACCCTTGGTAGGGACAGAGTCTGCTGAGAATTAGACACTGTACCACTTTACTCCAGTGGGGAGCTGCAGGCTAGCTACTGCCTCCCACTGGGCAGGATAGGAAACACAGAATCAAGAGGCCTCAGAGAAAGCACAGGTACTCTATTGTGTCTCATCCTCAGGGAAACTTGTTACTGATTACACCCTCTTCCTGGGTCCTGGGTCTGTCTTATTTGGGAAAATCTGATTTGGGTGGATCCTATCTGGCAGCAAGAATGAGTAAAACAAGAGCTGAAAAGTTCTTATCAGTAAAAAAGAAAGTATGCTAAAGGTCTAGAATAAGTTGAACTGAATATCAAAGAATAGACAGAGAACAAAGCCAACCAACAAGAAAACCCTAGGCAGAAGAGAGAAAACAACCTCCAGAATAAGTTAATCAAGGAAATCAGATACCTAGACATGAGCAAAAAATCATGAGTTATACTAGGAAAAATGTAGATATGGCCCAGTAAAAGGAGAAAACTAATACTTTAAATGAGATATAGGAGTTGAAACAACTAAAGATGTTCAAACAAATCTTCTAAATCAAATTTAAAAACAACAACAATGACAAATCAGGAGGTGAAGGAAATATGGGAAAAGAGATGATGGATATAAAGAAGACACCAGTTGACCATCAGAAGAACCTAAAAGATAAGAAAAAAAAAGTTGTAGAATTTATGGGAATGAAAGCCATAATAGAAGAGATGAAAAACAAAATGGAGACATACAACAGCAGAATTGAAGAAGCAGAAGAAAGGATCAGTGAACTAGAGGACAAGACATCTGAAATCCTATATGCAAAAGAAAAGATGGAAAAGAATGGAAAAATATGGGCAAGGCCTTAAGAAATTGAATGACAACAGGAAGCACAAGAATCTATGTGCTATGGGTGTTCCAGAAGGAGAAGAGAAGGGAAAACGGGGCAGAAAGAATAATGGAGGAAATAACCACTGAACATTTCCCAACTCTTAAGACATAACATTACAGATCCAAGAAGCACAGCATACCCCAAACAGAATAGATCTGAACAGACATATTCCAAGACATTTATTATTCAGATTTTCAAACATCAAAAACAAAGAGAAAATTATGAAAGCAGCAAGAGAAAAGTAATCCATCACATACAATGAAAACTTGATAAGACTAAGCATGGATTTCTCAGCAGAAACCATGAAGGTGAGAGGGCAGTGGCATGATATATTTAATGAACTAAAAGAAAAAAAACTGCCAACCAAGAATTCTATACTTGACAAAACTGTCCTTCAAAAATGAGGGAGAATTTAAAATATTTTCGGGCAAATAGATACTGAGAGAGTTTGTGAACAAGAGATCTGCTGTACAAGAAATCCTACAGGCAGATAGGAAAAGACAGGAGATACAGGTTTGGAGAAGAGAGTAGAAATGAAGATTATTGGTATAGTAGAGAGAGAAGGCTAGAGGCATGTATGAAACCAGGAGGAAAGACAGAGACTAAAAACTGGGACTGTATGACAGCGAAATCTTAAAGATGGTAATTAAATGTACAAATATAAGAAAATTTCTACATGAAAGGGAACACACAAATGTCAACATTAAAATGTTGAAAATGGTATGGCATATGGAAAAAATGCAATCAATGCAAACTAGGGTTTACAGTTAACAGTAATATTGTAATAGGCTTCCATTAATTCTAACAAAGGCAATATACCAAAGCTAAATGTCAATAAGAGGGTATATAAGGAAGATGCATGGGATACTTGGTGTTGTGTTCATGGCTGTTTCTCCTTTTACTTTTTTTTATTCTTCATTTTTTCCTCTTTGTAGAAGAAATGGAAATGTTCTCATATAGATTCTGGTGGTGAATGCATAGCTATATGATTATACCAGGAGCCACTGATTGTTCACTTAGGATGGATCGCATGATATGTGAATAAAACTGCTTAAAAAGTAAACAGAAAGATGCAAGTGCTGGAGAAAACATGGAAAGAAATGTCCCTATTCACTGTTGGTAGGGAAGTAGAATGGTGTAGCTCTTCTAGAGGGCAGTGTGGTGGCTCCACAAAAGGCTAAATATAGGGTTGCCATATGATCCTGCAACCCTGTTATTAGGTATATACTTGGAAGAACTGAAAGCAGGGACATGAATGGACACTTACACACTGGTGTTTAGGGCAGCGATAGTCATAATTTGCAATAGATGGAGGTGGCCAAAGAGTACATCAACTGATAAACAGAAGGGCAAAATATGTTGTATGCATACAATGGAATATTAAATGGTTGCAAGAAGAAATAAAATTTAAGGCAAGCAACTAGTTGAATGACCCTTGAGGACATTATATTGAGTGAAATAAGCCAGTAATGAAAAGACAAATATTGTAAGGCCACATTAATATGAGCTAACTATAATGTACAAACTCTGAGAACTGAATTTGAGAGCATAGGTGATCAGGCAATAGTATGTGGGTAGAAATTAGGCAATTGACAATTAAGGAGCACAGAATGCTCGATAAAGCTTATTATCCAGGTTCCTAGATTGTAAACTTTTACAGAAATCACATTTATGCCTGAGTTTTAAGTGTTATTTCTAAATTCTGATATGCTGTGCTCCATGTGAATAACTGAGTCATTCCCTGGAACTTTGGGTATCTGTGTGACACCTGAGACTCGAAATTAGAGTCCTGCAGCTCTGAAAGTCAGCACTACCCCACACAGGAACTGTTAAAGACGCTGAAAAAGAGATCAGCCTTCAATTAAAGATATGAATGAAGCTGACTTGGTTAAGACGGATGGAAATCAGAATGCAGAATAAAGCACGATGTTGACTGCATCTTAAAACTTCAACTTCTGTGTGAGACCAAAGGAAGAGAGGTTTATTTGGTACAAAATTGATATCTGTAGCACACTGTCAAGTTTAACCTATATCGCCAGTCTATCCAAACAACATAATTACATGGAATCTTGAACAGGGAATTAGATCTCGTTATTTTATATAATTTAACATAATAACCTGATACATCCCAGAGTAATTTGGGCAGAAAATAATAATAATAATAATAAAGTATTTGCAAAGACCCCTTGAGGGATTAGGAAAAGATGTGTAAATACTGAACTTTCCAACTTGGGGAATTTCTGATATCCTCGCAAGCATAGGGGACCACCAAGTTAATAAGCAGATTCCTCAATCTTGACATTTGCCCTTATGAAACTTATTCCTGCAAAGGAGAAGCTAAGCCTATTTATAACTATACCTAAGAAACACCTGCAGACAACCTCTTTTGTTGTTGAGATGTGGCCTTTCTCTCTAAGCCAACTCCACAGATAAACTCACTGTTTTCTGCCCTACATGGGGCATGATTTGCAAGGGCGTAAATCTCCCTGGTAACATGGAGCATGAATCCTGCAGTTCTGAATGAATCCTGGGATGAGCCTAGCCCTGGCATCATGGGGTTGAGAAAGACTTCTTAACCAAATGAGGGGAAAGAAATGAACCAAAACAGAGTTTCAGTGGCTAAGAGATGTCAAACAGAGTTGAGAGTTCATTCTGGAGGTTATTATTATGTATTATATAGATATTCCTTTTTAGTTTCTAATGAATTAAAATAACTAGAAGGAAATACCTGAAACTATCGATTTGTAAACCAGTAACCTTGATTTTTGAAGACAATTGTATAACTATACGACTTTTACGGTGCGACCATGTGATTGTAAAAACCTTGTGACTGGCATTCCTTTTATCCAGTATATGGGCAAGTAAGAAAGAAAATAAAGGCAAAAAAATTTATAAACAATGTGTGTGGGGGTTTGATAAGGGGTATGGGATGTTTTAGTTGTTCTTATTTTTATTTTGGAGTAACGAAGATGTTCTAAAATGGATTGTGGTGATGAATACACAACTATATGATGACACTATGAGCCACAGTCTACTCTGGATGATTATATGGTATGTGAATATATCTCAATAACACTGCATTAAAAAAAACTGAGGTAAGTGATACTGGCATCAAGTGGGTAGAGGCCAGGGATGCTGCTAAAAATTGTAAATGCCCAGGACAGTTCCCTACATCAAAATTATCCAGCCAAAAATATTAGCAGTGCCAAGGTTGAGAAACACTTCATTAGATTGAGAAAAAATATATATTTCTAGGGCAGGCCACGGCGGTGAATGGCAGAGTTCTTGCCTGCCATGCTGGAGACCCAGGTTCATTTCCCTGGTGTCTGCCCAAGTAAAAAAAGAAATATATATATATATATAATTTCTATTATATTAAGTCACTGAAATCTCACTGTTTGCTATAACAACTACTGTTACCCTAATTTCTATGCAGAATTTCTCCCAGAGCCAGTTTTCCTAGGACCATGCTTCAGGAAACAGCATACATAATGATTACTGTAAATACCTAGATGATACTTTACATCACTTGCCATGATGTGTTGATTCTACCTTCAGAGAATTTTTGAAATTTATTCCAATTTCTCTATTTTCAATAATGTTATCCTACTCTTATATGCATTTCCTTTCTCCTGAAATATTGCAATATTTTTCTAAATGGATTCCTTGTCCCTAGCTGGCATAGTTACTGTCACAACATTTAATGGCAAAGCGAGAATTTGAAGTTTCTGCCTTCAAATCCAGTGTGCTTTTTCATTGGAGAGTGAGAGACAGCCTAGTTTGTAGAAAGCTTGGAGTTGGGGATTGAAAAGACCTGCATTTGAATCTTAGTTCTGATACTTACTAAAATTATAATTTTGGAAAAATCACTAAGTAAATAAATGTCTTTGAGTTTTACCTCATGTGTAAAATAGGAATAATGAAAACTTTAATTTAAGACTTTTTTAAAAAGAATAAATATAGTACTCAGAACATGGCAACCATACATTTACATAGAAACAAATTATTACTAGGGGAAAATAAACAAACATTGCCCCAGGTACAATGAGCTATTTGCTATCCTTCTCCCTCTAGGCAGATGTTTCCTTGCTCTGCAATGAGCTTATTCAGGGTGATGGGAATTCTCTTAAGATTGTTCAAGCACTGCCTTTTCACCCAAAACTTACATATGTGGACAGGCACACATACCTGGATCTATGTTTAATCTTTTGTTTTTGTGCTTCCTATGACCTCACATTTGGGTTTCTTTTTGTAGTTATTCAATCTTTTTAAAGTTTTAAAAACTGGTTTTAAACTGTTTTTTTTTTTAAGTATTAAACTTTAAACTTAAAAGTTTAAATATTTTAACTTTAAGGTTTTTAATCTTTAAGCTGGCTAAAAGTTGTTCCTTTATACATATATTGTTACTTGGTTCTTACTTTCAGTTGTTTACTTAAAACATATTTATGTTCTTAAAACAAAGCAATTATGAGGAAACAAAATGAAACAAACAAAAAAGCTAGACAAAATCTCATATTGTTCCTCTTACTGGAAATGCTACAAGTCCAAATTCTATCCCTGTACCAAACGCCCTGAAAACTTCCTTGACAGATCTGTTATAAGTCATCTTTTCCTCTCCTGAATTCCCACCCTTCTAGTTAGTCTCCCTCTTGTTTTGTTCATTCATTTCTTCATCTATCTCAGTGACTTATCCATTCCATAAATAGTCATTAAGCATCCGACTCTGTCGAGACCCATCATTTGGTACTTTGAAGTCTGATTACGTACTTCTCTTTTCTTCTATTCTAAAATCCTCAAGGAAACAGACCAGAGATAACTGGTTTATATATCTCTCTCACATAGCCAGGCCTACACATTGTAAGTGCTTAGTAAATACCTCTAGTACCCATTGCTGCACACGAAAGCTGGAGATTCTTGCTGTCCTTGATCATGTTTTCCAAACACCTCAGTGACTACTAGAAGATTCATAAGTCACACTCATATACAAAAACTTCCACTGGTTCTTATGATCTCACCTGTGGCACTAACAAATTAGGACAGACACAAAACAAAACTATAACTTGGGCAACACCAATCTATAATTTTGTATACCCAGGAATAACACTAATCTACTAACATACGTACAGCTACACATTTAAGAAGGCTGGCTAACGAAAGAGGAATAAAAACCCAATAACATAAAAATTACATTTACTAAATGAGTTTAGGGGATTGAGAATACAGACTGCTTCTATTACAAAGAATTTATATTACTAAAATAACATCACATGCATCCCCTTAAGCATCCCCGATTACATGAAACAAACAAATCAAAAGCCCTGAACCTGAACAACTATTAAAATATAATATTAAGAACAGGGCAATCCATGGTGGTTCAGCAGGCAGAGTTCTCACCTGCCAAGCTGGAGACCCAGGTTCAATTCCCGGTGCCTGCCCATGCAAAAGGAAAAAAAAAAAAAAAAAAAAAAAAGGAAAAAAACTATTTCCAATTAATGCTATTGATGCAAAGTTTCTTTGTTTTCTCCAGGCCATTTTCTATTAAAAGCTTCCTTATGTATAGCTGTTTTGTTTGATATCCATGTACCACTTTTTTCTTCAGATTTCACATTATCAAAGTACAAATCGTCTTTTAATTTTTTCTTTAAACACTTTCTTCTTGCCCCCTCCCATTCCCTGATAACCTCTAATCTACCTCTATTTCTGCGAATCATGCACAACGTTTGCTTTTTTTTTTTTCACATGGGCAGGCACCAGGAATCGAACCTGGGTCCTCTGGCATGGCAGGCAAGCATTCTTGCCTGCTGAGCCACTGTGGCCTGCCCTCATGCACAACATTTTAAGAAAACTTTTTTACATGTCAGACCCTGTTATTTTCAAGGAGATTTCCTTCAATTTTTCTAAGAAATATCTGAGAATATTTCCTCTCAAGAGAATTGGAGGTGGGATTAGCACTATCAACTAAAGGCAGGAACTTTTTCATTTGTTTATCCCCAGTGACTGATGTCATTTTTGCCTCATGTTAGGAACTTAGCCAATGTTTATTGAGTGAATGAATGATGTATAAATTTTACCCTCACTTAAAATAAAAATGGAAAAAACATAGTAAAAACTTATGTTCATTAATTTTTCTCTTCTTACATTTCTAGATGTTATGTCATTATAAACATGTATTATTTGTAATGACATTTCAGGGATACTGCACTTCAGTTCCTTTTTTACTCCTCACTTTTTACTTTTGTTATAGCTACAACTATAATTCAGAATGTAACTATAACTCATATTGCAATGAAGACATAAATGGGAGGAAAGGCCTATAAGGTACTGAATTTCTCTTCCTTGGATACTTAATGACAACAATAATCAAATCCCAAATCTCTCTGGGTATTAATGTTTGCAGCATCGTTTTCACATGTATCATCTAATCTCAGCTGGGTATTCTATTCTAGTCTTCCAGGCTGAGAATCTGAGGCTCACCCATAGAGTTCAGCAGACATATACAAAGTCACTGTGGCTTCTATCCACCCTCCTTGGATCAATTTATAGAAATTCACTCTAGAGCTCAATGATGGAGGCAGAAACATAAGTTTAAAAGTA
Source organism: Tamandua tetradactyla (assembly GCF_023851605.1). Classification (NCBI taxonomy): domain Eukaryota; kingdom Metazoa; phylum Chordata; class Mammalia; order Pilosa; family Myrmecophagidae; genus Tamandua; species Tamandua tetradactyla. The sequence continues at coordinate 60,321,150 of NC_135334.1, read as the reverse complement.
ATTAAACAGCTATTAAGAACTTCTTACTAATTCCAATTAATGGAAAAGATACTAAGAGCAGATCACCAATTTGGTGAAATTGAAAATAGGCAAAAAAAAAAAGGTGATAAAATCCTAAACTAACTCCTTGAATAGTGGAGATGTTAATGAGTTTAATACTTGTGTATATTTTGTGAACCTCATCACAAAATGATGGTAGCTCTCAGCATGTATCTCTGGCTGTCAAATCTATTCTTCAAGACAGGGAGAATACAGCTGGGTCAGATTGCTAGAAGGGTCAAAGTGTTGAAGGAACTGTTACTATTCAACTCCTAAATAATATTAAATCAGCACTAATCAGTACTTAAAATTATTCTACCTAAGTCATCCTTTATTACTTAGTTTATATTACTTATATTAATTCAATATTGAGATGGGGTGTCTACAGAATTTGTCAGGTTTTGTTGTGTAGGGATTTTTAAAAATAGGACATACACCCAACAGTGAGGAGGGTTCTATGTTGGTCAGACTAAGAAGTACCACTAAATTGAGTGAAATGCTCGTTATGGCTAAGAAGTTACCTGATATAGAAATAACAGCATAGTGTGCGTTTCTGGTTGGAGAAATCCAAACAATAGATTTCTGAGGAATTAAATCTTTGAAGGTGTTTCCCTGTATTTTCTAGCCACTAAGCTCCACTTTTATTGCTGTGAATGCAGTGTCCAGTAGGCTGTCTTAGGTGTGAGTGGGCCGAGTCCAGCCCACCACAGACTCCTGTTCTTGCCCACGCTTTGGAGGCACAAAGGTCTTTCCACTAAGGACATTAATTGGGGGAAAATTAAAAACTTTTCACCCACATGGGGTATAGAAACCCCCCGCTTCCCTGCCTTCTCCTACATACATACTCTAATATTAGTCTGCACGGAGCCCAGCTGTTGGGGAATCTGTCCCCTTCCACTTTCTCTGAGCTCAGCCTGCCTGCCCAAAGGCCTGGCTCTAGGCCTCTAGATCTTTATTTATTTTTGTTTTCTCTCTCTTATAATATTTTTGCTGAAAAATATCCACACACGTACAGTCCAATCATATTACACAATCAGTGGCTCACAACATCATCACATAGTTGTATATTCTTGACCATGCTCATTTTTCGAACATTTGCAGCATGCCAGAAAATAAATACAAAGAAAAAAATAAAAAGAACTCATACATCCTTTACCTCTTACCCTTCCCTCTCATTGACCCACAGTATTTTCAATCTACCTGATTTTTACCCTTTATCTCCCCCTATTATTTATTTATTTATTTATCATATTCTTTTTTTTCAACTTCAGTTTTTTTTCTTGGTTGATCTTTTTTTTAAATTTACATTACAATAAAAAAGGTAAAACAAAAACAAAAACACGTAGAGAATGGATATCTTAGCTTAACTACAGGCATAGTTAAATAAAGTATCCATATAATCATTGTAAAGCCTCTGCACAGTAAATTCATAAACCAATTTAAAATTGAGCCAATAAGGAAAAAAACTCTACATATTCAGACAGCAAAGTTCTTAAATTCTAAGTATTAAACACTAGCTTAGATACCATTTGATCAGCTGTCTAAACTGTGATAGGCCTCCAAACCTTTAACAAGAGGAGGTGGAGGATGGAAGACAGAGGCATCCGCACTCTTCCGACACCTGTTCTCCTCCTGCTCCTCTCACATGCCCAGCCCCACTCCGCCCTGGACAAAACCGGCTTTATTGTCACAGAAGCTAAGGAGACATTGCAGAAACATCAGCAGAGACCTCTGACCTAGGCTAGCAGAAGTTGGTCATTTCTAGACTCCAGGGGTTTAGTCAGGAATAACGGTGTTGCCGGCCGGAAGGATGGAGCTGTGGGAATTGCAGCAGCTGAGTCGTGAAGCCCTGGTGAATCCGGTAGTCCCTAGGCCTCTGCTTTCTCAATGACCAAGCATGAGAAGTTCTGAATTCCTAAAAGGTATGTGCTCTTCATTTTCTGCCCCACATTTTTATTTGGGGTTCTTAATAAAATAATAAATGGGGAAACCAGTACAAAGGATCAATGACCATACAGCTGCATAAATCATTTCCTAGGGATAGGGTGGAACACGACACAATGGTAATACCTAAGACATACACGATGTACTGTGTACCACACACTTTCCAAGTGCTACTACTTATATTAACTGATCTGGTCCACAAAACAACCCTATGGACTAGATATCATCATCATCATCCACATGCCACAGATTAAGAAGCTCAGGTACTGTTCCAAATCAACTGGGTCACAAAACTGGAATTTATACCCCAAAACTCTGGCTTGAGCCAATTCTTTTTTTTTTTTTTTATTTTTTTTGTCAGCTAATTAGTTTATTAAAATATTTACTATAAAGGTAAAACAAATTAATTGTAAACTATTTAAACAACACAGAAGGGTATAACACAACAAGTAAAAAGTTTCCCCTCCCATGCCTCCCCAAACTATGTTTTTTTGGGTGCTCTTCTAGATATTCTCCAAGCATAAGTAAGCATACATTGCATATATCCTTTAAAAAACAAACGATTATACTTTACATGCTATTTTTTTCAGACAGCAAAGGTTTAACTGCCAAATATTAAACACAAACTTAAATACAATTTGATCAGCTGTCAAAACTGTGAATGTTCTCAAAATATCAAGTAGAAAGTTATCACAAATATCTTCATTGCTACAGTAACACCTTATGTTACAAAATGTTTCCTGATTTCAGGAAAATATGAAGATACAAATGTTTTTACAGAAAACATATGAAAATCTTAACCACCTAAAATAGGTATCTTAGTTAGCTTACCCATAGGCATATTTAAATAAAATATCTACGCAATCATTGTAAAGCCTGCTTGTACAATATATTTCATAAACCAGTTTAAAATTAAAGCAAGGAAGGAAAAAATCTATAGATACAGATAGCAGAGTTTCTTAGATACTAAATATTAAACACTATCTTAAATAACATTTGATTTACTATCAAAACTGTGTATGCTCTCAAAATAGCAAGTAGAAAGTAATTACAACCATCTATTTTGCTATAATAGCGACCCAAGTTACTAAACATTTTCTAATTTTTTATTCCAGAAATTTATTTTATATAATGCTACTATAGCTGCCTAAAGTTTTCATTTTTGCTTTACCTTTTTGTTGTAAAATATAACATACATGCACACACACACACAAAGAAAAGAAAGAAAAAAACAATAATTTCAAAGCATACTTCAACAAAGGTACAGAACAGGTCCCAGAGTTTGTCATGGGCTACCATTCCCTTATCTCAGATATTTCCTTTTAGCTGCCCCCAAATACCGGAGGCTTTAACAGAGTTATAATAATAGAATCACACAGTATCCGTGACTCAACGGACTTTGTTAAAAAGGTGAAGAGGCAGCTAATTCAATGGGAGAAAATATTTGGAAACCACATATCAGATAAAGTCTTCATATCCTGTGTGCACAAAGAAATTATACATCTCAGCACCAAAAGAACAAACAACCCAATTATAAAATGAGCAGAGGAAATGAATAGGCTCTTTTCTGACGGGCAAATACAGATGGCTAAATAGCACATGAAGAGCTGCTCATCTTCACTGGCTATAAGGGAGATGCAAATTAAGATGACATTGAGATATCACCTCACACCTATAAGAATGGCTGCTATTAAGCAAACAGGAAACTATAAATGTCGGAGAAGGTGTGGAGAAATTGAAACACATCTTCACTGCTGGTGGGAATGTATAATGGTTCAGCCACTGTGGAAGTCAGTTTGGCGATTCCTCTGAAAACTAAATATTGAGTTGAGCCAATGCTTTTAACCACTACACCACATGCTATATTACTGCAGTGACAGCTACCTTTGTTCTTAATTTTACAGACTTCATTCCTGCCATGCCAAACTAGAAATAGTTCAATGGATTTGCTAATTTTTTTCATTTCTCTGAGTGTTTCTTTTATGTGACTGTCCTTGCCCCATGGATTTCTCCTTCCCAGAAACCCATCACCCTTTGGGATTTCATTCCTACCCTTTAAGATTTAGGTCATGAAGAGGATTTCCCTTTCCTGAACTCCCAAAGAATATCATGCTCTTGCATGTATCCCACTGTATTTCTTACCTTTTCACAGTTATCATACTGAGTTTAATTTGTTTACTTATCTCTATCATCTATAAGCCTAAGACCTCCGTGAACACCTGGGCTGTCACTCAATCCCTCCTCATTTCATCAGTACAAAGCATAAGGTCTGGCCCATAGTATGCACTTCATGAAAGTTTCTTTAATAAATGAATGAATGGGTTGATGGATGGATAGGTGAATTCATAACTATATGTGGCAGTTTACAACCAATGTGATTTTTAAACATTCTTTTATTTTTCTTTCTAAACACAAATACTGTAAATCAGGGATCCTTATTCTTATTTGACAACTGAGAAAACTAGGTATAGAGAAGTTGATCTCAGTTCCTCCAACTTTAAATCCTGCACCGATGAGCTGGAGATAACCATTATTCCCAACCACTCTGATCATTCCATTAGAATATGACTCAAAGGTTCTTCCTTTTTGGTGCTTCTTTGACCATCAGCTCTATGCTACTATGATGGGACTCCAGAGAGATGGGACACTGAAGCCCACATTCCTCCCAGTGCATCCCTTTCCCCCTGTATGTCTGTTCCTTGGAGGACAGAGGCCTTATATTTTTCATCTTGTGCTTCCAATAGCACGTATCATACTTGTTTACACAGAGAAGGTACTCTAAAACATATTTTATTACATCTGGAACAGCAGATTTAGGTTTTCTGCTAATTCAGCAATTCATAACTACCACTGTGTCCGAGTGCTTACACCCTATTCCTTCAACAAGTATTCTCTCAATGCAGGTCTAATGTCTTAAAAAATTAATTTGCTCACACAGGACTGACTTTGCAGCCTTCATCCTAATTTAGGATTGGAAATGTCTCAGATATTTCTAACACTTTGAAAGTAGGTCAAATACAGATTTTTTAGCTAAATAGGCCTTTAAACTCCAAATAGGTCAATGTAAGATCAGTTAGAAATCCTAATTCTAGCAGTACATATGTCATGCACATATGCAATATATATATAATACCCATATATAAACGGTAATTACATACCACAGACTATTCATATTATAGGTCAAACATGTAATTTGTTTCAAGAAGGATTTTAGATCATTTTATATCATCCTTCTATACATATCTCACACACACACACACACACAGACCCTCTCATTGATACTTCAATATTTGCTCTGTTAAATATTTGGGAAAGATAAAGAGGCGGAGTTTTTGTTTCAGGGACTTACAGATGCATACCAAATATAATCTGATATGTGCTATTGCAGAGTCCAGTTTCAGGTGCCTTGACACACAGAAGAGGGTACCCTTAACAGGAGGGGATGGAAGGCTTCACAGAAGAGGTGGAATTTCAGGGGGCTCTGCTCTAAAGATGAATCAAAATTTGTCTGATGAAGATGAAAGGGAAAGGATTTCAGGCATAGAGAAGAGCAAATGCAAAAATATGTAAAGAGGAAAGAGTAGCGAATGTTTGGGAAAACAGGTTTTATCATACTGAAGGGACTGAGGTATTGGGAAAGAGATATACAGTGAGTATGAAGGAAGCTACACATTGGAGGAAACATTCTAACATCATGGAGGGAATGGCATAGAAAATTGCAAAGAGAACTGAACAGTCCAATCTTTGTGCCTTCACTGACCTATTTATCTACTTCACATTTATCGCAGCACCTACAACATAGTCATTTGTCCTTAATAGTTTAGTATTCTACTAAGTTATAAGCCTCTTGAGGACAGAAGTCAACTCTTATTTATCACAATATCCCTAATATCTACCTCCATATCAGGCAGAGTTGGCTTTTTAAAAATTGGATGTTGTAGAAATAAATTATACTTTCTCACATCACAAAACCCGCATTCAAAGGCTTGCAGCTACAGAGCTATTTAGGAAGATCAGAAAATCTTGTGTTGGTTTTAATTAAATCCAGGATGACAAACTGTTTCATGATCAGTTTTCACTAATCTGACTCACCTTCTGGTTGCCCCACTGATATGAAGATCTTTCTTAGGCCCAACATGTCCATTTTAGACTAAATATTCTCACAACATTCCAACTTTTGTTGTCATTGAACTTGCCTGTTTGGGAACATTTTAAAGAATTCTCCTGTGGTTTATTTAGTTAGATCCAATCATTCTCTAGACAGTTTGGGGTTGCCTGTTTTAATTGCATTGGTCAAAAAGTTACTATGATTCAACAGGATTTAGGGACTAATTGGTTTAGGCACACTAGCTCTTGACGTTTTAATCTTGGACCTCACTGGCACTTCAGGTGGTGCTTGGCAGTTGCTCAATTGTTATTTATTACCTATGACTAAATCACAATTTAAACACAGTTTTACTTTTAACTATGAAATGCTAATTTATCTTTGGTTCACACTAGCCAATTCAGGGGAAAAGAATTCTAAATGGTTCTTAGAATTTTGGCCAAGAGATCTTAAAAAATGGTGCCTATTACATTTATTTTAAAAGCACCATGCCTATTTCTGTTCCTCTGTTTATAAGGAAATCATAGCTTCCTGATATAGGACACTGGTCACACAGGTGGGCTCTGAAGCCAAAATGCCTGGATTCAACTACAGCTTGAATGTTGATGAGCTGGGAAACTTTGAGTGGGTTTTTCACCTCTCTGGACCTCTGTCTTCTCATGTGTTAAATGATGATAATAATAATACCTCTCTTACAAAGTTGTGTGAGGATCAAATGAAATTATTTAGGGGAAAAAACAATTTGGATTAGTTCCTGGAATATCATATATGCTCTTTAGATGTTGGATATTCTGTTCATACCCTGGTATATGCACTCAAATAATTGTGAGACAAAATGATAAAGTGCTGTAAGAAAGGTAGAGATAAAGTTTTCTGGCCATACTGTCTTTCGAATTACTTTTTAATGGAAAAGTTATAAACCAGAGAACGAAGAAAATTACACTGGCAGCTATCCCTGTAGTAAAATAGAGCAAACACAGAGAAGGTAAATCAATAGAGGATTTTAAATGTCCTTTTTGCTTTGATACCTAATCTTTTGCTTCCAAATTTTTCCAATATCATAGTATAACTACTTTAATGATGAAATGATACTGCATTTCTCTTATCCACACAGAGTTCACGTGGATATGGGCATCAATGGTTGTGCTATTTTTTTTTAACTAATATTTTAATTAAATCTCAACAAATCAAATTCCCAGCATAGATGTAGTATTTGTGATATAGTATTTACCAAATGGAAAGTAGACACTCTCTGAGGGAGCTTTACGTGACCTGGAGCATTTCACATTCTTTCCTCAGGTCACAATTGGCTGGAAGACAGAGGTGCTTAACCAGGCTAAAGATAAGGAGAACTAAATAAACATTTGCTATTTAGACTGCTGTAAAGTCATATAGAGCAGTAATTTAGAGAAGTTTCTTTAATTTTCATATGCATTTGAATCACTTGAGGATCTTGTTAAAATTCAGACTATGATTCAGTAGTCAAGAATGAGGCCTGATATGCAGCATTTTCAACAAGTTACCTGGTGGTGCTGATACTGCCATTTGGGGAGCCTGTCTTTTGAGTAATGAGGGTTTACAGCACAGTCTGTCTGGGATTGAGTGTTGGCTGCTTTTCTGACTAGCTGTATAACCTTGACCAAGTCAGTTAACCTCTCAGGGTCGGTTTTTTCATCTATAAAATTATAAGATCAGTACTTAACAAAAATAGTTGATGTGAAGGTTAATGAATACATATTAAGCATTTAAAACTGCACCCAGTTTAACTTAGTAAGCACTCAATGTATGCATACATTATTCTTTTTACAGATAAGGCTTTCTCATTATGAACACGTGCCTAGTCAACAGAGATAAATATCCCGCAAATTTTAATTGAGTTTAATTTACCACCACGATTTACTTTAAGCCATTAATGTCAACAAACACATTCATAGCTACATCTGAAGCTTGTCAAGTTACAATTTTTCAAGTTACTGAACTTAGAAAATAAACTAATTAACAGTGCTCTTAGTGATAGCCACATTCGGGGGCAAGAATTATCATGATATGACAATAAGTTTCTTCATCCACTTTTTTCATGAGAAAGTAACCCAAATTAGAATTAAAGATCTTTGAAAAGTTACTGAAATGTATTCTGCCAGTAACCCCACAATATTATAAGTAATTTGTTTTCTCCCCACATATCACCTTTACCAATCACAGAGAAACATGTTGCAAGCTCAATGGCTAACATCTCTACCTGTATCTCCCTTTGCTTCCCCATTCCCCTCACAATCTATTTTCTACCCAGATGTCAGATGGAGCTCTCTACGATGTAAATCTGATAATGTTTCCTTGCAAAGACCTTTAATGGATTCCCATTGCTCTTAGAATAAAATCTAAACCCTTTATTCTATGAGTCTATGATATGTTATAGTCTGCACTATCAGTCTCTTCTCTGCATCTCCAGATTTACCTTATACAATTCTCCCCCTAGTTTTACAGGCCTTTTTTCTATTTCTCAGGCATGCCAAGCCATTTACTGGGTACAGGCCTTTGGTTTGCTCTCCCCTATGCCTGGGGCATTTTCCCTTCCTCCAGTTCCCCTACTGCCTACTCACATCCAGGCTCATTCTTATGCCTTGGTGACAGAAAAATGTCACCCTCAATTAGGCCTCACCCAGCACCCCATTTCTAGTGGGCCCCTTTTATTACTCTTTCACACAACTATAGTTACTCTATTTATTATCTCTTTCCAAGAAAGAGAGACAATATTTGTCTTGTTCACAGCTATATCTGAACATCTAGTTTGATGCTTAGTATTTATTTGATAGAGCATTAACAAAAAGTATTTGTTAAAGTTTGAAATAAATTGTTGAATACCTTACATGTACATTTTATTAATTTGTGTGTCTGTGATTTTCCAGTGATTTTTCTTTGATATTGTATGTGTGAACAAGCAGACACATTTAGAGAAGCTAGGATGTATCCTAAGGGGGATGAATAGGCCTGGAAATTAGTATTGGAGACAAAAGTAAGTTCTAGATCATAGAAGAAAACATGGATGTCTTCTCATAAGTATGGTATCCTCTTAACAATATTAAAAAGAGTAACTATAGAAGAAATTGTTAACTGCCTCAGAATATCTATTCTCTTCTCCTTAGAAACTGCCACCCAACTAAAAAAAATAAACATTCTCTCAGCTAGGTGATTAAATGCCTCTCTCAGCTATGTGATTGTTTTTGGTCAATGAAAGTGCTGATTCCTGTTTATAACTTCCGAAGTATCCTGAAAGGTAGGATACACACTCTTCTTAATGTCTCTTCTTGCTGCCTGAAACAGGATGCAATGGTTGAAGCTATAGTAGCCATTTCAACCACAAGGTGACCGATAAATATGGAGCCATGTGCTAGGATGTAAGAACAGTTAAGACAGTAACTCTAATCCTCTTAAGCTAGGGAGGGCCACACTAGTCACTGGTTATCTAGCTTTCAACTTCATATATGTGACAGAAAAAGGAATTTTCCACTTTTTTTGCCACTGCTCCTTTGAGATTTATATGCAACCACTCCTAATTCCAAGGGACACAGTAAGAGAAATGTGGAAGGTCTAGAAAAAGGTTGTGGCATTTGAATCAGATATTGAAAGATATGCAGGACATCATGAGGCAGAAAAGACAGAACATCAAAGAAGGACCCTATGTGCATGGTTATTCTCAAGAATACAGTATGTTCAGGACAACTGACAAATTCTGCGTAGTGGGAGAACAAGGTATATGATAGGGAAGGTCTGGGTGGGACAGGTGATTGATGGCCACCATAAAAATCCTTTACTATCCCACTAAGAAGTTGAGATTTTATGAGGCAATGGAGAGTTATTAAAGGATTTTGGTTAAATGACATGATCATAACTAGTTTTTAGAAAAATAACTCAGAGACCTGTGTGGACTAAAAGGAGAGGTAAGAAACAGAGAGACAAGTTTGGAGTCAACTGCAGAAGTCCTAGAGAGTAGTTAAGAGCCCTGGATTAAGGCCCTCAATGATGAAAAAGATAGGCTAGAGACAAGAAGCACTGAGCGAACATATGTGGATGCAGGAAGATGAAGCAGAAGAAGTTTGAATGACTTCTACGAATGTAGCTTGGACAGTTAAATTGATGGTTGGTTCAGGACCTTTACCCTATCTGTCCCAGATTGTTCTCATCTCTTGCTGACTATTTATTATCCACAGTGACATCTCTAATAGCATTCTTAAGATCCCTTCCCAGTTTGAATTTTAACTTTCCTAACAACATGTTTTGCATGCTTGCAAATTTCCTCCATCTACCAGAATCTAGAACAATTTACCTTTCTTTGTAATTCTTCAACCTTTTATAAATCAGATGTATAACAACATTGTTTGACCTTAGCTGCTTTTAAGTGTCTCCCTTAGTTTCTCAAGTAAGTAAGTAGGCAAGTTTACTGTTTTTACAATGAATGAGAGGCAGGATAGCATAATATTATTCTTTTTGAAGGCCTTCACTCCATGTTGTACGACCTTGGACAAGTTATTAACATCTTTTTCCCTCAAATTCTTCATTTGTGAAATGGAGATACCAATATACTTTATGAGGTTATTATAAGCATTGACTAAATTAACATATATAAATGGATTTTAACAGTGCCTACCATACAGTTTCATTCAATAAATATTAGCTATCATTCCTACCATTTATTAAACCACATATGAAATTGTTTAGATAATTTTCATACCAGAGATGTGAAATATTTCCAATGTTCCCCATTTTACCAGGTTCAGAGAGTGTAACTTATTCTAGTTCAGACAGCTAGTAAAGTGGTAATCTTTACATTCAAGTTCAAGAGCAAATTCCATTGGACATTAAGTCAATGCTCTTGACCATGCCGCCATAAGACTCCCATTTAAAGCAGCCAGATCGTTTCACCACAGAAACAAAGATTTATTAAACTAAGCTGTCATTAACAAACTTGAATTAAATGAACTTTGACCTGCATGTTTCTCAAAGTAAGTGCAAAGACATTCAGAGAAGAGGGAAGCTCAGTGAAGTGGGTTGTCAGGAAAAGCTTGCAGAGGAATTTCATATTTGACTGTTTCTGATTACATTAAGCCTCAGGTTACAATAATGACATAACCTAAAGGTCAACCGCTGACAAACTTTCAACCGTAGTCTGGACTGCATATTTCTTTTCTCAGTTTTTTTGGGAGGCCTCAGGCCAAACTGCTCAAGTGTAATTCATAGTTTTTAATTAACGCGATTATAATTCATAAATGGTGACATGTGTCAGCAAAACAACCCCTTCTGGGGGCATTTAATCATGTGTAAACATGGGGGTATGTGCCTTGCATATACAGCTTTGTTATCAGTGGCTGTGTCTGCTACTAGGCTAATACGGGGCAAGCTCAGTTTATTGCCTATCATGGGCCACTATACCAGACATTTCCACTGGAAGGCTTTTCAAAATCACAATGGGTTGGGAAGACTAGGTGCTTTAACAGTCCCTGATGATTTATGACAATTCAACACTGTGGTTACCAGTTTCCTCTCCAAAATAATATGTAATGCAAGTGTTGGCATCTGATTTTATATTTCCAATTCACATACGTCAAACTATATCCATTTTATAGCTCTAAGTCAGTGATTCTCAACCTTGACTGCACAAAAGAATCACCTAGGGGTATTTTAAAAATCTCAGTGCCTATGCCCAGGCTGAAAGCCAGACCTATTATAAAAGAAATCTCTGTTCCTGGGATCTATGCATCAGTATTTATAAGGAATGCAAGCAATTACAATGTGCAGCCAAGGTTGAGAGCCACTGCTCTAAGGGATCAGGCAAAGTATTGGGAAAGTGCTTAGAAAACAAAAAAATCCCTGAAATTTGTCTTTAAAGAAGCACTGATTATGATGGGCTATTGTTTATTTGGTCCTCTCAGCAAGATGTTGAACTATTTGGCTTTGTTATTTCATGACTACTTTTCCTACATGTGATACCTCATTAGACAGCTATTCTTTGAGTTTTATGCTCCTGAGTTTTAAAAATAAAACACCTCCAGGCAAAACATCATTTGGAGTACTTGGATAAATAAAACCCATTCCTATTAAAGCTGTTCTTGAAGCAGCAACTATACTTTTTATAAAGGAAAAGCTCGTGAAAGTTCATCCTGCTCTTCAAATATTCAACCAACCCTGGAGCTTCTAAGTGACAAAAGAGGGGAAATAATTTAGGGCTGAGATATGATATGTAGAAAGAAAAGACACTAGAGAAAAGTCATAACTGAAAGAAAAGTCATCAGAAGGCACACAAATAGGACAATGCCCCTATTTCTTACATCCTGTTGTTACAGACATGGAATATTGAAATGCCTCAAAAATTTCAGTTTTATACCTGAAATCTTCATTATTCCTAAAAATGGATTTCTTTTTGCTTTATAACTACTTGTTAAACTGAACTTGAAATTAACACTTTTCTGTATATAGTTTATATTTCACAATAAAAAAAAAGTTTAAAAAATAAATTTTTCCACAAGAAACTGGGAAGGGATCATTAATTGCTCTGTGCAAGGTTCCAACATAAGTGCTTCATATTCATTACTCCCTTTAATATCAAATAATCTAAGAAGGAGGTGATGTTACACATACTTTAAAGGTGAAGAAGCTGAAGAACAGTACTTTCAGGTAACTTGCCTGGCATAACAGGGCAAAACAAGGAAGGATAAGAATTTATGTGTGCCTAATAACCAGTTCAAAGGAATCTCCACCACCATTATCACAGACTTCCAGAAAGGCACTTAACTCCCAAGAGAAAGAGTTTTCCACAGAGCCTACATCCTTAGGGTGGTTTAAAAGAGGATGAATGGCAGTGGAAAGAGGCGTTAAATGTGTTCAAAATGTGATGCCTGGGAACCAAAAGAAGGAATCAGATAGGAACAGACAAAAAGAAGGTTTTTGCCCGATTTCTTAGAGAGTAAGTAGTCTCGTCAATCCATAAGAATCAGATTCTGAAAAATATCAGCGTAAAATCTATTTAAAAACCAAACAAGACTATTTTGGGAGAAGATAACAGAGTAGAAAGCCCTGGGACTCAGTCCTTCCACCAAAAAAAAAAAAAAAAAACCAAACAATTCAACAGGTAGAAAGTGTCTGAAACAACAATTTTGAAACTCCAGAGGCCAGAAGAACACGGTACAGCATCCACTGAAGAGCAGGAGGAAGAGATAGACAAATTAACGTAAGAACTGCAAATTGCTCTCCCCACATGGCGCCTACCAGCACCCACACCCTGCTGTTGCAGCAGGGTGCTGCAGGGTCCAAGGCCTGGCCAGCTACTGGTGACAGACAGGGACATTAACATCTCCCCCCGAGAATAAGGTTGGGCACAGTCGATCACCAGCCACAGAATTTGATTAGCAAATTCGGATCATTGTGTCCTGCTTCTGAGGGCAGGCATTGTTTCAACCCTCCCCTACAGACGGGGTGGCAGTGGAGATTTAAAGATGCTGAGCTTTCTCAGGGCTGTGGGGGACAGTAAGCCGAAGGGCTGTCTTTTCTGGGACGTCCAGGAAACCTCAGATTTAGGTAGTTGTTGGAGAAAATGTGGCACCCTAGCTGATCCCCCTCCTTAGGGCCCTTTGGACCCCTCTATGTGTCCCAGGCACTATTTTGACTAGGAAAGACTTATCTAGTTAAGTCCTCTCCAGAGAGACCCTGCCAAGAATTTGACCTTGAGCAAAAGCTGTGTGAGACAATGTAAAAACTATAAAGGTGGACAGTCTGGGAAGAAGGGCTAGGGTGTCAAATGCCTGGAAAAGGGAGATCTATCTCCTGGAGAGCAGAGGGGACAATCAGCCTCCTATAAACAAGGTAACTCTACAACAACTAAAAGCAAAATCCCAGGACAAGACAGAGGCCTAGAAAGTCATGGAAAACCCTGCACAGTGCATCTGCTATGGGCAGACCTTCCTGATAGGAGAGCTAAAGCTCAAGAAGATCTCTATCTTATCACCACCTGGTTACAAAAGCAAGAAACAGACATCCCAGGGAAGAAACCCCAGAATTAATATTCTAAAATATTAAAGTATACTGAGTGCCACAAAAGAGAGCAAGACAAACAAAGAAACAGGAAATGATGGAAGAGGATAAAAATACAGAAAACATCACTGAAGAAGACGAGAAGGTGGACATACCAAGGATGAAAAAAATTTTTCTTAAAAATGCCCAAGGAGAGGAAGCAAAGTATGGAAAAACAACTAAAGGTTATCAGAAAAACAATGAATGAGGAATATGAGAGTCTAAGTAAAGAGATAGAAATTTTCAAAAAGGAACCAAACAGAACTATTGGAATTTAAGATCACAATACCTGAAATGAAAAATTCCCAGGCATGCTTCAAGAGCAGATTGGAGCTGGCATAATAAAGAACCAGTGAACTGGAAATGAGTCTAGTTGAGGAGCAGAAAGAAATATTAAAAGTGAAATAGCCTAAGACAGCTATGGGACACCATCAAGAGCACCAATATATGCATTATAAAAGCCCCAGAAGGAGAAGAAAGACAGAGTTATAAGTATAAATAATAGTCAAAAAATCAAAGGCAGAGAACTTCCCAAACATAGCAAAAGATGTGAATATACACATCCAAGAAGCTCAGATAACAGCAAACAAAATAAACATAAAGAAAAAATATACCCAGCATATATTGATTATACTATCAAAGGAAAGGAAGAGAAATTTGAAAGCAGAAGAGAAAAGCAATGTGTTATATACAAGGGAGCCCAATTATCTTGAGTGCTAATTTCTCATGAAAACCATGGAGGTTAGAAGGCAGTGTGATGAAATACTTAAATGTTGAAGGAAAACAACTGCCAGCCAAGAATTTCTTCTTTTTTTTTTTTGCATAGTCAGGAACCAGGCAACAACCGGGTCTCTGCATGGCAGGCAAGAACTCTGTCTGCTGAGCCACCATAACCCACCCCAGCCAATAATTTTACATCCAATGAGACAACCTTTCAAAAATAAGGGAGAGATTAAGACATTCTCAGATTGACAAAAGCTGAGGTGGTTGAATACCACTAGACTGGCCCTACAAGAAATGATAAGGGGAGTTTTTCAGACTGAAAGGAAAGACCATTAAACAATGATTAAAAGCAGCATAAAGAAATAAAGACTTGCATTAAGGGTAACCATCTGAGTAACTAACTATAAATGCCAGTTTTATTGTATTGTATTGTATTGTATTGTTTGGTATGTAACTTCACTTCTTACCTCCTACAGGTGCTAAAAAGCAAAAAATGTATAAAAAGTAATGATGAATCTAGGTTTTTGGACATACAATGTACAAAAATATAAGTGGTAACAAATACAAAAAATAGTGGGGGGACAGAAAGTTATAGGAAAATATATGTGTATATTATTGAATTAAGCTGGTATCAGACAAAATATGATTATAACATGTTTTAGGATGTTAAATTTTAACCCCATGGTAGCCATAAACAAAAAAGTGAAAAATATATCCAGGTAGAAGTCAGACAGTACTCAAAATGGTACAACATAAAAAAGCAAATAAATATAAATGTAGGCATTAATGGAAATAAGGGGGAAAAAGTGTAAGACTTACAAAGACTGAATAGCAAAATGTCAAAAGAAAGTCCCATAGTTTTAGTAGTTATTTTAAATGTTAATGGGTTAAATTCTCCAGTCAAAAGGCAGAGATGGGCAGAATGGATGAAAAAGCATGACACAGCCACATGATTTTACAGGAGACTTATCTCAAAGTCAAATATACAAGAAGGATAAGTTGAAAGGGAGGACAAAAAAATACTGTGCAGGTAGTAACCAAAAGAGATTCATATACTAATATCATATGAAATAGATTTTAAGTCAAAACAATTATGAGGGACAAAGATGATCCTTACACATTGATAAAAGAGATAATTTAAAAAGAAGTTGTAACAATTATAAATATATATACACCTAACAGAAGAGCCCCAAAATATACAAAGGAAATACTGACAGATTTGAAGTAAGAAACTGACCCTTCCACATAAACAGTTGGAGACTTTAACACATCACTCTCAATAATAGATAAAACATCTAGTCAGAAGATCTATAAGGAAATACAAGGCTTGAGTGATACACTAAACCAACTAGGCTTAACAGACATATATAGAGCACTATACCTAACAAAAACAGAATACACATTCTTCTTGTGTGCACATGGATCATTCTCCAGGATAGACCATATTTTGGGTTATAAAGAAAGTGTCAATAAATATAAAGCTATTGAAATTATGTGACGCATACTCTTTGACCACAATGGAATGAAGCTAGAAATTGCTAACAGAGGGAAAAATGGAAAATTCACAAATATGTGGAAATGAAACATATACTTTTAAATAACTAACAGGTTAAAGAGGAAATCACAAGTAAAATTAGGAAATATCTTGAGGCAAATGAAAATGAAAGTACAACATACTGAAACATGTGGGATGAAATGAAGGCACCGTTATAAGGGAAATTCATAGCACTAAATGCTTTCATTTAAAAAGAAGAAAGAGCTTAAATCATAAACCTAACTTCAAAACTAAGATAACTAGAAAAGAAGAGCAAACTAAACCACAAGTGAGCAGAAAGAAGGAAGTAATAAAGATCAAAGCGGAAATAAATGATAAAGAAAACAAACAAAAAAATGCAGAAAATCAACAAAACCCAAAGTCCATTCTTTGAAAAGATCAACAAACCTTTAGCTAGCCTGACAAACAGAGAGAGAATACAAATAACAAAAATCCAAAATAAAAAAGGGGACATCACTATCAACCCCACTGAAATAAAATAGGACTATAAAACGATGCTATGAACAACTCTATGCTATTCATCAGATAACTTAGATGAAATGGACAAATTCTTAGACACATCCAAACTGTGCACTGACTCAAAAAAAATAGAGTTCAATAAACCAATTATTAGTAGAGTGATTGAATCAATAATCAAAAACATTCCAAAAAAGTAACATCCAGGACCAGATGGTTTCACAGAGGAATTCCACCAAACATTCCAAGAAGACTTCCAAAAAACTTTCAAACTTCCAAAAAACTGAAGAACAGAGAACACTTCCTAACTCATTCTACATCACCCACATACCAAAGCCAGATAAAGATGCCACAAGAATAGAAAATGATAGAACAATATCCCTTATGAACATACAAGCAAAAATCTTCAATAAGTTACTAGCAAATCAAACCCAAGAGCATAGTAAAAGAATTATACACCATGATCAAGAGGGATTTATCTCTATTATGTAAGGTTGGTTCAACACTAAGAAAATCGATTAATGTAATATACCACATTAACACAATAAAGGAAATAAAAAATGATAATCTCAATTGTTGCAGAAAAGATATTTGATAAAATACACCCTTTCTTAAAAAATACACTTAGAACCCTAGGTATAGATGGAAACTTTCTTGACATGAGAAAGAGCATATATGAAAAGCCTGCAGCTATCATCCCACTTCATGGTGAAAGACTGGAAGATTTCCCTCTGAGATCAGGAACACAACAAGGATGGCCACTGTCACTACCTGTTACTCAACATTATACTGGAAGTTCTTGCCAGAGCAATTAGGAAATAAAATGAAATAAAAGTCATCTGAATCAGAAAGGAAGAAGTGAATCTTAACCTATTTACAGATTAAATGAGCCTATGTACAGAAAATCCTGAAAAATCCACAACAAAACTCCTACAGCTATAAATGAATTCACCAAAATGATGGGGTTCAAGATAATAGTGTTTCTACATGCAAGCAATGAACAATCAGAAAAAAGCAGAAAAAAAAAATTGTATTCACAGTAGCAACTAAAAGAATTCAGTATCTTAGGAATAAATCTAACCTAGGATGTAAAGGATTTGTACAACAAAACTATAAAACATTGCTAAAAGAAATTGAAGAAGAGCTAAATAAATGGAAAGATATTCTATATTCATGGTTTTGAAGGTTAAATATTGTTAAGATGTCAGTATTACCCAAAGGAAATTTATACCCAGTGCAAATCTAAACAAAATTCCAACAACCTTCTTTGCAGAAATGGAAAAGCCAATCATCATGTTTATATGGAAGTCTAATGAGCCTCAATAGCTAAAGCCATATTGAAAAAGAATGAAGTCACAGGACTTATACTTCCCTATCTTAAAACTTATTACAAAGCTACAGCAATTAAAACAGATTCTGGCATGAGGACTGTCATACAGACCAATGGAATCTAATTGAAAGCTCAGAAATCAACATTCACATTTATGGCCAACTGATTTTTAACAAGAGATCAAGGACCATGCAACTGGGAAAGAATACTCCCTTCAACAAATGGTACTGGGATAACAGGATCTTTATTTGCAAGCAACAAAAAGAAGGAGGTCTAATATCCAGAATATATAAAGATATCCTTCAACTTTACAACAAAAAGACAAACAACCCACTTTAAAAATTAGCAAAAGACATGAATAGACTCTGTCCAAGGAAGATATACAAATGGCCTAAAAGCACATGAAAAGATGCTCAATATCATTAGCCATCAGGGAAATGCAAATCAAAACCACAGTGATATACCATTTCACAGCCATTAGAATGGCTGCTATTAAAAAAAGATGGAAATGAACAAGTGTTGGAGAGGATGTGGAGAAATAGGAACACTCCTTCATTGTTTGTGGCAATGTAAAATGGTGCAGCCACTATGAAAGACAGTTTGACAATTCCTCATAAAGTTTAAAGTTAATTTCTCATATAAAGCTAACATATGTGGAGCATGGTGGCTCAGCGGGCAGAATTCTTGCCTGCCATGCCGGAGACCTGAGTTCCATTCCCAGTGGCTCTCCATGCAAAAAAAAAAAAAAAAATTAAGACTAACATAGGAACCAACCAGCAATCCCACTGCTAAGTAATTACCCAAAAGAACTGAAAGTAGGGACTCAAACAGATACTTGCATACCAATGTTCTTAGCAGCATTATTCACTGTTGCCAAAAGATGGAAGCAACCTAAGTGTCCTTCAACCTATGAACAGATAAACAATTGTGGAATATTATTTCCCTTAAAAAGTAATGAAGTCTTGATACATACAACAACATGAATGAACTTTGAGGACATAACATTCAATGCAATAAGCCAGATACAAAAGGACAAATATTGTATGATCTCACTGTTTTGAAACAAATAAAATAAGCAGACTTCACAGAGTCAGAATCTAGAATACAGTTTACCAGGGGGTGGGGGACAGGGGTTGTGGGGCATAGGGCATGGAAGGTTAAGGCTTAAAATGTACATGGTTCCTACTTGGAATGATAGAAATGTTTTGGTAGTGGATGATGTTGATGGTAGTACAACATTGTGAATTCAATAAACAGCACTGAAATATATATCTGGATATGATTAAAGGTGGAAATGCATGGTAACAGAATAAAATTTTTTTAAAAAGCCATGGAACTATATTACACAGTGAACCACAAGGTAAATAAGAACTTGAATTAATAGTACAATTATAAAAATGAGCTATCATCAATTGGAACAAATGTTTCATATCAACGCAAGGTATTAGTGGTGGGGTAGTATATGGGAACCTTTTATTTTATGCCTGATTGTTCTGTAAACTCATAATTTCACTGATAAAAAATTTAATAAGGGAAAGATGAGAATAAAAAATACTCTAAGCATCAAATAAAATTCCTGCCACCGTAGGGCTATGATTTTTTATTACTTCTGTTTTTTTATGGAAAAAGTTTAAAGTTGGATTTTAGCTCCATCCAACTATAATACTCTCAAAATTGAGGGGAGAGAATATGAGGTCTTTAAGCCATTTCTCTTAATTATCCTGTTCTCATTTCCTTTCCAGATGTAGGTTTTTACTCAATTGTGACTCTTGCTTTCTTTTCCTCTATTTGATTTCATCCAACTGATTGTCATATTCCACTTTATTATATATGACTGCTTACATTTTTTTTTCAAAATATATGTAAGGAAAAATCATTTTAAACACATCATTTTTGAAGGGTAGTTACAGGGAAGCATGTTAAACTTTCTCATTTTGGGTGGCAGCATGAACCTCTATCTACATGACCATGTGGATCCAATTAAAACATACACATTTTACATGATGAATAAGCTTTTCAAATAAAAATTCACTCCTTATTAAAATAATTAAATTTGAATATATAGCTAAATATAACAGTGGCAAATTTAATTGCTTATTGCAACCCTATTATGGGTTTTAAACTAGATGCTCTCTAAAATTTAAAGATAAGCTAAACAGAGCTCTATTTTGCTAATGGTGGGTGATAAAAACTATTACTAAATAAGAATGTGGTAAATACTGATTTAGCAAGTAACAATGATTATCACTGGCTGAATATTTATTCCGAGCCCAGCAATTTCTAGATATTATCTCTAATGCTAACGTGTTGATACACAACGTTTTTTTAATTGATTGCTCCTATTAGTAAAATGTTTTTGAGCAAGCATCCCCCAAATATGCTAGTTTATATGGCAATTACACTCTTATCCAATTGTAATAATATATTGTTTATTATAAAACCTTTTCAAATGTTAAATTTTAAAATGATGAGAAAAGGAATCAAAACCACAATGAGATATCATCTCACACCCACCAGAATGGCCATTATCAACAAAACAGAAAATGACAAGTGCTGGAGAGGATGCGGAGAAAGAGGCACACTTATCCACTGTTGGTGGGAATGTCAAAGGGTGCAACCACTGTGGAAGGCAGTTTGGCGGTTCCTCAAAAAGCTGAATATAGAATTGCCATACGACCCAGCAATACCATTGCTAGGTATCTACTCAAAGGACTTAAGGGCAAAGACACAAACGGACATTTGCACACCAATGTTTATAGCAGCATTATTTACAATTGCAAAGAGATGGAAATAGCCAAAATCTCCATCAACAGAAGAGTGGCTAAACAAACTGTGGTATATACATACGATGGAATATTATGCAGCTTTAAGACAAGATAAACTTATGAACCATGTAATAACATGGATGGACCTAGAGAATATTATGCTGAGTGAATCCAGTCAAAAACTAAAGGACAAATACTGTATGGTCCCACTGATGTGAACGGACATTCGAGAATAAACTTGAAATATGTCATTGGTAACAGAGTTCAGCAGGAGTTAGAAACAGGGTAAGACAATGGGTAATTGAAGCTGAAGGGATACAGACTGTGCAACAGGACTAGATACAAAAACTCAAAAATGAACAGCACAATAATACCTAATTGTAAAGTAATCATGTTAAAATACTGAATGAAGCTGCATCTGAGCTATAGGGTTTTTTTTGTTTTTGTTTGCTTGTTGGTTTGTTTGTTGTTGTTTTTTACTATTACTACTACTTTTATTTCTTTTCTTTATATTAACATTTTATATCTTTTTCTGTTGTGTTGCTAGTTCCTCTAAACCGATGCAAATGTACTAAGAAACAATGATCATGCATCTATGTGATGATGTTAAGAATTACTGAGTGCATATGTAGAATGGTATGATTTCTAAATGTTGTGTTAATTTCTTTTTTTTTTTCTTTCCATTAATAAAAAAATAAAAAAATAAATAAAAAATAAATTAAAAAAAGTAGTAGATGAGATGATTTGCAAGATACCTGCCCACATCATATCTTAATCCTATGCAATTATAAAAGAAAAAGGGTTTCATTTTGTTTGCTTTAAGCTGCCAGATGTTAACTGTGCCCCTGAGTCCTGAAAGATGCAAGTAAACCCAAAATGCTTTCATGGCAAAAATATGCATATGCTCATGGATACCCTTCAACACCTCATGCCATTTTATTCATTAATAAAATATCAGAACTGCGATAAAAAAAAAAAAGTGGGATTGTGATTATGTACTTGTATAGTATTTGTGCAAATAAATATTTTTTAAAAGTGTGGTAAAATACTTTGTATTTTAAAGCTGAAACATTACTGAATTCTAGAATACTATTTAGATGGAAATTGGAAGAGAACATGTAAATAAGATGTTAGTAATATTTATCATTTATTCAGAAAGTCCTAAAAAGTACTTTGGCAATATCTTCTGAATTGTGAGATTAATTATTAACTATTAATAATGATTAAATAATATATTTATTTAAAAAAAAATGATGAGAAAAGGTGTTCTCATGTTTTCTTCCAGTACCTCACAGATCATGTTTAGCATCTCCTGGGAGAAAGGACCCAAAGCTGAGGAACATTATTAATCATGTTGGGTGGCAAAGACCACTGGTTGTCCCCCACTATTCATTCTCCTTTCTTTGCACAGTAATGGGAGTCTCAATTTTTATCTGGATGCAGGGCAGCCCAGAATAGAGACTATGTGTCTCAGTCTTTCTTTGCAGCTAAGGGTGGCTTTATGCCTAGTCCTGGCCCTTGGGATATGAGGGGAAACCATGTTTAAAACTTTCCGGAAATGCCTTTAAAGGGAGGCAATATGACCTTTCCTCTTTACTCTATCCAACATACTACTCAGAATTTCATCGTGGTGGCATGCCTTTGGACTATGTGGATGAAGGCAGTACCCTAGAGTGGTAGGAAAAAAAAACAGAACCTGGTTGGGTCCCTTTAAGACACTGTGGAGCCAAACAGACATTCCAGCTCTGGACGACCCACCTATGGGTTGTATGTGACAGAAATATACTTCTAGCCTAAAAAAGCACTGCTATTTCAGTCTTATATGTAACTGAACTCATATTTTAATGTACCATATAAGATAGTTGTTACTATCTCTATTTACAGATGAGGGAAACGTTGGAGAAGTTAAATAGTTTCCCCACCGTAATCCAGTTAATATGTGATAGAATCAAAAGAGTCTCAAGTCCATCCTCTTTCCAATAAAGCAGGCAACATCCTGTGAGTAAAGTATTATGGATACAAGGAAGAAGGAGACTACTTTTGCCTGTAGGATTGATGAGGGCTTCCTGACAAAGATGGCAGTTGAATGGGGTCTTAAAATATTGGGTATGCAGGAAAAGACACTCTGACCTAATTGAATAGGATAAACAAAGTCAAGGAGATAGGGAAGTATAAAAATGACTCAATGTGGTTCACTGCTATTAGATAATCACTATTGTTTCTTTGACTTTATTCATTCAACATGTATTTCAGGGTGTCTACTACACATCAGGCACTGACAGACCTTAGAAGATGAAGTACTAAAAAGAGAGTTAATAAATTCCAAAATATATGAGAAAACGATACTACTAACAATGGCTACAGGATACAGTCCAAACCCTACATCAGACAGACAAGCCTTCTCAGACTCACCCTACCTCTCCAATCTCATCTTATGCTACAATACGTTATAACCACACAAAACTCAGTAAAGATGAGTTTCCATGCCTCTCTCATTTGTACATGCAGTTCCTTTTCTTGGAATGCCTTTTACCTACTCTGCCTGGGAAAGTCTTATTCTTCAAGAGTCATTTAACATCTACCATTCTCTGATTCTCTCAAATAGGATGGGCTCCTTAAAGTGTACTGCCATATAACACGTTCTTCACATCTTCATTCATTAATTCAGTCAGTCAGTAAAACTGGGCTTGGTTATAGGGGTATGATGGTGGGAAACATGAAGCATTTTTGTACCTGTGTTTATGGAGTTTATATTCTAGGGAGAAAGGGCAACCACTAAGAAACAGTTACAATGCAGTGATTAAGCATCTATGAAAGGGAAAGTGGAAGCACATAACAGGACAACTACACATTACTTCAGCTTTCTAGAAGAAGCACCATTTACTCAGAGCCCTTTAGGATGTGCAGGAGTGAGTCAGGCAGAGAAAAGCAAGGGGTGTTTCAGCAGCATGTATTTATCACTGTGCGTTATCCACTTTTGTTATCATGTGTTTCCTGTACTAGACCATGGGAGAGGATGTTTCTAAAAGCATCCCAAGTAATTTTAAAATACAGACAGAATTAAACCCCAGCACAGATTTGTACTAAATGTCTTATCATTGTGCTTTAGAGAATCCCTACAGTTTTTATTTGGTCCTGTTGTTTTGCAGTATTTCCTGTCTTTCACTCTCACTTCAGTTTAAGATCCAGAAGCTGTTTAAGATCTCATTGGCATTTAAGAGTGCCTTGTAAATAATAAAGCAGTATCTCTCTCAAGCTTTAGTGTGCCTAAGAATCAGCAGGGTGACGGTAAAAACACAGTTTCCTTAGCTCCACCCTCTGATCCTACAAGTGTGGAATGGGTTGGAAATTCTGCAGTACCAACAATCTGCCAGGTGAGTGTGAGGGTACTAGTTCACGGACCACACCCTGAGTGGCACTGCTGTAGAAAAGCTATGAAAACATTTCATGGGATTATTTTCATCTTGTTTTTAAACCTGATCTTCCAGGCTGAGCGTCCTGGAATAGGAGTGGCTTCTTCGCCCAGGTATGTGGGGTATGTGCCGTCCAAGGAACCACTCCCAGAAAGATGGGCCTATGTGGCGACCCATATTTCCTGGTAGGCTGTCTTCTGGTAGGTAAGGATTTTTCATTTCTGGATAATATTAGATTCCCAACAGATAAGAACAGCAACAAAGTAGTTTTAGTAGTGCTGATGGGAAAACCTACAAAAAGAAACAACTCTTTTCTTTGTTGAAGAATAAATGCACTAAAATCAGCATATTTTTCCAAAATATCTTCCCATTACTAATCATTGTCAGGGTGGTTCAAAGAAAACAACACACTTTTTCTTCCTTTGTCATCATGGGTAAATCTGGAACGCTATGCAATTAAAAGTGAATAGTGGCCTAAATCACAAGGGTCAATTATTGCACAAAGTGACTCAAAGAAATTAATACAACTAACAACTTTCCAGCTCCACAACCAAGTGCCTGGTCATTCTACCTCTGTAACATAGTCATTTCCTCCTCAGAGGGCTTTTACCCTCAGCTTCCTGATGCTAGAATCAGTCAAAAGTGCCATTTAAAGCTTGCTTAACAACACTTCTTAATTTCAAACCCATTCTTTGGCTCTGGAATGAACTTCAAATGCTAATTCAGTTGCTTATCAATGTCCCTGAACCCACATCGCCTTTAATTTTCTCTCTCTCTGATCTTCTCTTACTAACATTAATTCACTGTTTCAGCTTTTTCTTGAGTCATTTTATTCTCTTTTGACTCTGCCTAGAGAGAAACTGTCCCTGAACCATTGCTGCGTTCATCTAGAGTCTGCTCCAGAACCACAGCTGTGTCCGCATCCAATGGCCTTTCCCATTTCAATCTCTATGCAAAACTTTCATTGATGATATTTTAATGATATTATGATTATTTCAAATCAACTTTTAAAATTCTCTCCTTGGTGGCCAAATCCAATGGGTGATCTACTAAGAACCCTCTCACCCTGTTCCTTCCCCTCTCACCTCCACTTCTCTCTTTCCCTCACTTTCCTGGGAAGTTTATTAAACTATAATAAATTTATTATAATTTCTGGAACAAATCCCCTGTCTCCATTATTATTTCTACATCTGGAAACAAAGTTCCTGACAACAAATTGTCTCACAAAAAAGTAAAGTCATTTTACTCTAATACTTGTTAAATGTTGGCTTATTATTTTCAGTATGTTCCTTTAGATACTCTTAAAGGTAGACAATCCCCATGTCAGTTGAATCAGATCTCTCCAATACATTAATCATTTATTATGGTTCACCTACTAATATTTCTAAGTACATTCTTCTT
The DNA here is from genome assembly GCF_023851605.1 of Tamandua tetradactyla. Lineage (NCBI taxonomy): Eukaryota > Metazoa > Chordata > Mammalia > Pilosa > Myrmecophagidae > Tamandua > Tamandua tetradactyla. The sequence goes on along the minus strand of NC_135334.1, from coordinate 60,295,358 downwards.
TCTATTGTATCTGGGTTTTTTTTCCCCACCTTACAAAGGGGTATATACAGATTCTTAGTCCTTTTAATTTAAGATCTTGGTGTGGTAAATTAGTTTATTGGTTAGCACATATTTATTCCTTCCTCCATGCTGGACTTTCACACATGAAACTTACTTTGGCCAATGAGATCTTAGCAGATGTGATGTGAGCAGAGGCTTTGACTGTGCTTGTGCAGTGGGCTTTTCCTCTTGTGTTTCAGTCATCACAATGCGAATCACATATGCTAGGTAGACACTGTCCCACCCCATAATCCCAAAGTAAAACATATGAAACCAAAATGCCCCAGTCAATGTGATAATCTGGAGCCTGAAGCAAATGGATTAAGAAACTTAATTGAGAAATAAATGCTTATTGTTATATGCCACTGATTTTGTGGTTGTTGGTTACAAACCAAAAATTGACCCATTACCTGGGAAACAGTAAATGGCACTTGCTAGTTGGGCTAGAATATCTGTATCTTTAGTAACAAGAGGTTTGTGTTAATTAAACCTCAAGTTCCTTAAGGAGATTTGAAACTGGGATTCTTGACTATACCCTTTCCCATAGCCTATTTTCAGAAAAAAAGATAGGAATAAAGCCAAACTATGAAGTGAATGCTAGAGAAGGATGAAGAAAGGGGCTTTCTAGAATATCTTTGAATTATATTTTTCTAAAGTAGAAAGAATGGGATTTGTTTGGATGCTGTTCAATATAGAATTCTGATGGGTCTGCTAAAGGGAAATGTATGTTGGGAGATAAGAGGCACCACGTAGGTGGGCCACAGAGTACCAGGAAGGCATCAAGTTATTTTTTCATTAAGTCAGCCTTCAGGAAACTGGACTTAGAGATCACAGGCAGGCTTCACTCAGTTTGTAATTCTCTAAGAACAGAGTTCTTTCGGTATCTGGCTGCAATGCATTGAACATCCCTCCCCCCCCCTCCCCACCACCATTTATGTCCCCTGGAACCTCAGAATGTGACCTTATTTGGAAATAGGGTCTTTGCAAATTTAGTTAGCTAGGGATCAAGATGGAGTAGGGTGGGTCTACTGGTGTCCTTGTAAGAAGAAGAGAGGACACAGAGACACACAGTGAAGAAGGCCACGCAAAAGCAGAGGCAGAGATTAGGATGATGCAGCAATAAACTACGGAACATCAAGGGTGCCAGAAACCATCAGAAGCCAGGAAGAGCCCAGAAAGGATCATTCCCTAAAGCCTTTATAGGGAATATGGCTCTCTGAACACCTTGATTTCATACTTTTAGGCTCCAGAATTGTGAAAGAATAACTTTCTGTTGTTTCAAGCCACCTTATTTGTGATAAATTGCTTTTGCAGTCTTAGGAAACTAATACACTGCATAAGACAATATTCAATATTGGAGAGGAATTAATAATGGGGAGGAATGTAAAAACTGAGTAAAAAGATAAAAACCGGAGAGTGTTAAAATGGTAAAATGTTTTTCCCTTGCTTCTCTTTGAGTTTTTTATGAATCATTATATAGGGGCTTCCTGCTTTGTATAAAAGGCTGGACTATGCCACATGAAAGATCCTGTCCCAACCCTAAACTGTCAAAGCATCATATGGGAATGAGTTTATTTGAGGCATTCACTGGTAATAAGGTCATTGACCCTTTCTCTAATGACAGGTACCTTAAGAGCTCTAATGTCCTTTAACTTACTTTCCTTAAAAATGCAAAAAATCTTCTGTATCTTTATTAGACACTTAAAAATTCTCTTTGATATCATGGATTTCCTCTAGTTATTCAATCACTGTGTTCATGTATGCCAAGGAATCTTTCCTATAAGGACTATGTATTTCTAAAATAAAATTTACTAATCTTCAGATTAGTATCTTTATTTATAATGAAATTATTTTTGAGAAGATTTTAATATATAAGTTAAAATTGCTCATTAAGGTAATACTTTTTAAAAAAGGAAATGTTCTTTCGCAACTTGACTAAAATGCCCTGGGGAACCCTGTAATCAGTTTTTCATTAAATAGATTTCAAATTATGCTAACAACTAGAACATGAGAAAGAAAGAGGAAAACAAAGTATGGAACACTGGGGAATGAGAAAATAGACTGTGAAAGGAACAGTGATTTGCTCAAGGTTAGCCAGTGAGTCAGGAACAATGGGGAGGGTTGGTCCTATGCCAGTACCCAAAGCATAACCACATTAATGACTATGCACTAAATCTGCCATTTCTAATAGCAATGCATTCATGTTTATTCTATATGGGGGGAAACAGCCATATTTCACACCACCACTGTCCCAGGATCTAGCATGTGGAATTTCATAGGTATTATTAAATAAAATGAAAAATAAATAAACCCCTATCAATCAGAAGTTAACAGCATGATTTTGTCACCAAGATCTTATTTGTTTGATCCTCACAACAATCTCTGAGGTACATACCATAATTCCTGGGTTATAGATTAATTTAGGCCCTGAAAGGTTAAAAGAAGTTGCTCAAGGACATACTGCGTGAGATTTGGGACATTTTCACCAGACCAAATGTTTAGCTAACTCTAAAGATCCCAACTCTTAAGGAAGCATACAAAGGCTTGCATTAGGTACAAAAAGTTGAAGACGATTCAAGAAACAAACCCTACTAAGAACTCAAAATCAGATCCAAGTTGCTATTTAAGGGACTGGGAGCAAACTGGTTAATTTGTTATTTGCTGCTGCTCTTACTAGCTGACTGATTAGTTGAGATACCAATTGAGCATGTCTATACAGAATAGTTAGAGCCTACTGATAAATTATTTGGACATGAGGGCATACAGAAGTTGAGCACCCTAATAAAAGGCTTTGAAATAATATAGATCCACCACAAGGAAGCAATCCTACTTATAAAAACAAACCTCTATGCTCCATGTCCATTTCTTCCAAGTAGTACTCATTAGCTTTGCCAAGGGCTATAGTAACAAGATTTGCTTGGGCCACAAAGATTTCTTCATATGTACATGGATCCTTGCCTTGAGGGTACTGAAGCCTCTGCGACAAGTTGCCTCCCACCCAAGGTCACTTGAAGCAGAAATGTAGCTTTCTGCTAAGCGGAGAGGCAGAAAACAAGGGAGTGAAGGAAGAAACCTAAGTGGCAGCATTATGGGAGTTAAATAAGCCTCTAACCCTAGGCCCAGATATCTAGGTTCAAATTTTGATTCTGCTTCTTCCTGTGAGACTCTGGACAATTTACTTGATCTCTCTGTGCCTTAATTTCCCCATGTGTAAAATACAGAAAATAATAGGGTTGCTACTCAGACTAAGTGAGTTAATATTTCTTAGGTACCTGAAACAACATCAGGTGTACAGTAACCCCAAAATAAATGTTCACAAAGCAAAGGAAGGGAGGAAGAGTAAGAGAAAGAATAATTGAAACTGTGCCTTTAATGAATTGTTTGCCTTCCTCCAACAGAGTCTTTTCCTTTCCACAGGTGGGCTACTTGATTCTCACCAGAAGTTTAACCCCATTTCTCATCTGGCCCCAAACTGTTCTTGTTCAGAAAGATTTAAGAAGCCCTAGTTCAGTAGTTCAGGTGATTCAGCATTAAGTCAAGCTGGCTGTTATTCTTGTCCTGACCCTGTGTCCCAGTTTCAGTCACTTGTTCCTGTAATCAAGTCCCAACCTTGTACTCCAGTTCTAGCGTTCCATTCCCCTGTGGCTGAGTCCTGGCTTACAGAACCTGCTCAGGACCCCTAGTTCCTTTGAGAAAGACATCATCTGATGGGTAGTCTATGTTTCCTTTGAGCTTTTAAATATCAGTTGCCTGTATTTAAAAATTGGAAATTTTTACATAAAAATTCAAATTTCCAACTTCTTTTGAAAAACTGGACCACCTGCAACATCAGGCCCTATTCCCCCACAATAACAATCCACTGGTGCCGAGGGACAGCTTTCCCCCTTAGAAGGACATGTGCTCTTTATTCCCCAAAGCCCTCACTCTACCTGGTTCACTGACTTCTGTGATTTGATTGGTCCTTATAGGCAGCTGAGCTTGATGTCGAATAGAAACAGTAGTCAATACTTATTGAGCACTTATTATTGCCAGGCAGTAAGTGCCTTTATTTGCAATTACTCATTTTATCAAAGGTCAGGAATATGTTTGTTCTTGTCCCGGCAGTCTTTCCGCCTGCTTCAGCCACCATGTCTGCATGGATCTGTGGCTGTCATGTCTTCCCAGTTGTCTACCCATCAGCTAGGGCTTACTCAGAAAGCTTCACCTACTTCCATAATGCCAACCACTTGCTCAAATTGTGGCCTATTGTGTTCCTCCATTTTTTCCCCACCCAGCCTGTCCCTCATGGTGGTTTGGATTACAGGTCCAGGATCCCAGGTTTTACTGATCCACCTTATCCTATTATCCCCTAAGTCCCATACTTTTATAAAGCCATACATATCATTATATACATAGACTTCACCCTCACAAAAACTTTGCTGTGATTCATATTAGAAACCTAATAAAATCCATCAAACATTTATTGATCACTTGTATTCTAGGATCTGTTATAGAAATTGATCTGAGTTTTCCTTAAGAAAAAGCCTCTAAGTTGGTCCATCTCTGCCATAAGCAACTCAATCTTTTGTAGTGAAACACCTAGAAAACTAGATTAATTGGAATAGAATCTTCTATGATTTCTTTCACAATAAGCCCTCATGCTTCACAAAACAATGACTAAAAGAGGGATATATTTGCATAACTAAGCAGCGATTTAGCAAATATCAAAAGAAAACTCATGATACTATTTCTATATAACATTTCATCAGAATATCTGGATTGAGTGGAAACAATATAAATTGAATTTTAAATTCAGCTGATTAAGTTCCACTGTAGCTTTTAAAGAAAATCTTTAAAATATTACTTACGTAAGGAATCGTGTCCAAAGTATCTGTGTTGACAATTATAGGAGCAGGACTGGCCTAAAAAAATAGAGACAGAAAAAAATTATAATAACAAATAGTATTTTCAGAGATAGACACTGTTAATTTATTTAAAAAGGAGCTAAAAAGGTATCGCTTGAGGACCTGTGTCAAGAGTTGAGGGGCATAAATGAGATGGCTCAAAGCTTCCTCTCACTTTCCCTGAATATCTCTTTGCTACATTTACTGCAAAGTAAAATGAAGTAATAGGACTTACAGTATTTTTCTCTTAATTCTTCCCAATACATTTTCCCAACAGGAGGTAAAGATTCGTGCTATGTACAAGGCAAGGATTTATAATAAATTGGTTGAGATTAAAAGTTGTAGCATTTCTTTGTAAAATAGTAATGGCTTTGCTAAAGGAATCTGATTTCTTTCTGACGGAAGTAAAATTAAACCTAAACTGATATTTATAGCTCTTTTCTTTAAACTGCCTTTTGAGAGTAGTTGTATTCAATGCAAAATAGAAACATTCACTTAAAATAGAACATTCATTTATTGGCATCCTATATATTCATTTACCTATTATGCATGCTGCATATAATTTCTTCATCATTTATACACCTGCCGATTACATAACTTAGAAATCTTTAGACATAAAATTAAAAATTGTTCAAAGATGGCAGAAATTACATTGCATATGTTAAATTTTCTTTTTTTCTTTTAACAAATTACTGCCATTCCCTTTAAAGCTGAATAGGAATCTGAGTAAAGCTGATAGAGGAATGCTACAAGCAAAGTCATTAGAAAATAAGAGATTGCAATCTCTATTTGCACCAAAACAATCTGACTTCATGAATATTGAGTAGACCTATCTTTATTTTCAAGTTTCTAGAATTTTCACAGCAACTCTCTTCCTCCCCCAAAGGAACTTTAATCTCTTTCCCAAATTATAGATTTCATTTAGATAGAGAAAATACTCTCAACATGATTAAGTGAGAGCTGTCCTATACGACACGGTAGTTTTGGCAAGTGCTCAACTTTTGGGACATTTCATTAGCTGTGCCCTCTGGAGTTAACAGAGTTAACAGCTTTTTAATGCCAATCTGTGCCTATGGAATCCTAACAGAATGATAAAACAAATGGCAAGGCAGCAAAATCTACAAAACCTAATATCATGTTTTAGCCAAAAACACTGGGCATAATGAGCATAACCCTGATCTATATATTTACATAGATATATAGTAGGTCAAATAGGCACATGCTTATGATATAGCCTTAACTCCCACTGGGAAGGACCTTGTGGGGAAATAAGGGTTGTGGAGAAACAGTTTCCACTGGACCCACCAAAACAGTGGTTGTTAAGAGGCCTGTGGTGTATGGAGGAAAACAAGAGGCTTGGAGTTAAAGGGCCTGTGGTCAAGCTTGGTTGTTTTTTGATGGTATGTTTGGGGTCTCAGCAACTTCCTGATTTTATGATTGGGGGCTCAACAGCTCCCTGGAGCATGATCTGGGATTAAATCCACTGACCCTCTCTGATTAATTTTCCTTCTCTGTAGAATTGGAAATAGTAATATTCACCTTCCCAAAAGGTCATCTGATGAACAAATGACACTAAGTTTAAATGTGCTTTGTAAACTTTATTTTCAGAATTAACGTCAGATATTAGTATTTAATTATTGAAAGGATATATTGTTAGGTAGTTTATGAATTGTTTGTACACACAGAGTCCTCAACACTTAATTACTGACCATAGTCACATCAAGAGGCCTGATTAGATCCTGTCTTCTCAGGTAATCTCTCATGTCAAAGGTAATAACTACAATTTGCTAAATACTTACTACTTGCCCATGTATGAGGACATGCATCTATTATATATTTAATCACCACGAAACCATATTGAAGAGGTATTATTATCATTGCCTATGTTATGAATGAGAAAACCGAGGGCCAGGGAAAATGAGAACTGAGATTGGAACACTGGCATTTCGGACAACAAAGTGTTTTCTCCCCGCTGAGCTACTCTGTGGTACCAGCATCTAAAGGCCTTTCTCACAAGAAAAGTATCCCCAGTACTGCAGTGTTTTGAGATTCTTAGACTTGGATTATCATACAAGACCCAGACAAAGCAAAAACTGCCCTTGAAGGCAAGGGCATAGATATCTCAGGATCTTGCATGTAAGATGCTGAAAGCAATCTGGTGATGTCTTAACCTGTATTTATTTTAGTTTTCATGTCTCTTCTATGTTTTCTATCTGGTTCCCATGATTCCTAAAAGTAGTTGTGCCTTGTCCCCTTGATAAGACTGAAAACTCTCTGAGTACCAATACCCTATACTTGTTTTCTCCCTATTATTCAGTACAGTTGTTTTTTGTTTGTTTGTTTTGCATGGGCAGGCACCAGGAATCAAACCCAGTTGTCTTGCATGGCAGGCGAGAACTCAGCCAGTGAGTCACTGTCACACCGCCACCTATTATTTAGCATAGTTTTGATCAATAAATATGTATTGATTTGATTTGGGGCTTTCCATTTTAATTTTGTTTTCCCTTTTAGAGATTAATTTGGTTTAATCCTATTTCCTATATTCTCCACTTATATTATTCTCCACTTCATATATGCATTTTCGGTCTTTCCAATTGGACTCTATGTTTAAAAATGACAAAGATCATATACCTCTCTAGAATTCTCCACAACCCTTGGGAGTTCAATAATCCTTAGTTATTGGCTAAATATAGCTGTAAAATATAGATGAGAGTCTATATTTTAGACAAAAAAATAATATATTTTTTGTAAGCTTTGGAGAACATATCTAAGATATCATAAAAATCCATTCCATTACCAGTGAGACTGTGACTCATTTTCCAATATCCAGTATTACAGTTTTTTAATCAGTCACTACCACTTAAGTCCAGCTTTTATGAAATAACATTTAACCCATTTCATTAGTGCAGGATGTGGAAGCTGTGAATCTTTAAGTACAATGAATGTGATGTTGAAATCTTATTGCTCTGTCTCAGCGCTAAAAAGATCTGAAAGCCATGATTAATATCTAGCTATCTAAAAGTCACTAAAAATACATGAACAAACAGAATATGTGCGTTGCATAAACACACATATATGCACATATATCTGACATTGGCAACTCCCTAGTGTGAGTGCCAAGGAGATGTCGCCGTGGGATGTCCTGAAATTATATGCTACCCCACTGTGATGCTTTCCTGTCTCTCTGAAGGTCCCTCCTTCTTCTGTTCTAGGACCCTAACATCCCTCACTAGATTGTTTTCACAGGAATATCTTGGAATAGTTTAGGTACTCAGTGGCACATACATCAGCAGAGAACAAAACCCTCAGTGGTAGCAAAATGGAGTGCTTACTGAATTCCATGTATGGCTCATGCTCTTCTCATCAGTTGGTAACTTAAGATCCTCCCTTGGCTTATGTTGGCTCCTATTTCTTTGCTCACTTTTGAAATCATGAGAGTCCGCGCCTAGTTTGATCTCTGAGTCTTAAAACCCAGTCCCCCATTACTTTGAAACCTCTGTCCAAGCTTCTCTGTACTCTGTGCTGCCCTGCCATACATGTCCTCTCTCTCCATATTGTATATTCTCTTTAATTGGACTTCTAAATCAATCAAGTGCCTCAAAAGATTCCTGCATATCTCTGTTCTCCCTTCTTAGCCTGGTTGTATGGGGCCTCTCACGTTCCATCTATACAGGCACTCCATATTCCAGATCTCTGACACCACAGTCCATTGGGCAGCAATGCATAGACAGATAATGTTCTATATGGTAGGAAACATTCAACATGTTTATTTACATTAATTCAAAAAGAGTGATAACAATTCTGAAAAATTTCCATTTAATCAGATGTTTTAAGGCTTGTCCTCACGTAAATCTAGGAAAGGACTTTTGATACTCTAATGGATTAAGATAGTCAATCTCTCTTGAGTTACCTAAATTATAAAATGGAAAAAAGGTTTGCCTTTTTGTTTCCCATGTGGAAAAATCCAGTTTACAGCCAGAGGGAAGAATAAAGCCAACCACAGAGAAGCAAGAAGGAATGAAGAGAGAATACTGCTAATATTTACATTATTAGATCAAGTTATTTTGAAACCTAGCCACATTCCTGTTCTTGGTTTCCATGGGAAATCCAAGTATTCTTACATTAAATCAACTATTTTGCTTATTCTAGTAAAAGATAAGCATCTTTTGCTTGCTGCTAAGATAATCTAACTTACAAAGAATCTGACATAATGGATGAAAATTTTCAAAGGAGTTTATCAATTCTGATTGATGTGGTTTGTCCTTGATATTTGTGAAGTGCCATATCTAGAAAACACCTCTGACATAGTGGGTAGGTAGTCACCAAGTCAACTGCAGTGAGGAACCCTCTTCAAGCAAGCTGCTGGCAGGGGAAGTACATGCAGCAGCCAATCAGCCAAAGAACATATTCTGGGAGGTTTAGTTCTGATGAATGTAGGCTAATCATGGAAAAGTCAAAAGAGACGAGACCCGGGTCCATGTCTAAATTCCTAGGAGTTGAGGCAGAAGAAAAGAGAACGTTAGACAATCAAATGACCTAGATTTGTAAGAACTGAACAACACTGATGGGATTTGGAAGCGTGAAGGGGGTTCAATTGACCTGGAACAATCAAGTAGAAGGCAGTTGGTTGTCAGTAACCCAAGTTAAATAGAAGCTTAAATAAGGCAATAACATGTGAACTGCTTTAGAAGCCCAGCATCTTCAGCTTATCTTCTCAGCTCTAAAGAGCAAGGCTTCTGAGTGAGCAAAAAGTGACACTTTTATGTATGTGGTGGTAAGCTAACTTGAAACAAAATGCAAGCCACTGAATGTTTTAAAATGAGTCATTTTTTTGTGATTTCACTGAGAGAGCTAGAAATCCCAGAACCTCAAGTTAAATATTGGCTGGCTCAAACTGTCTACGACTATACACCATATTAATTTGGCTCCCTAATTTACAGAGAAGGTCTGTAAAGACTATCAGAGCAAGCATCACCTAGATCATGTGCCAATCCTGACCAGGATAATAGAATGTTAGAGGGCTGACAATAACCCCTACCAGCTCTTAGGGTTATAGCATTAAATAATGAATTGGATATGCCAAAGGTTGGGTTCAAGCTAACTGTATTTCATGTTAGGATTTAACCTCGAACCCTCCATCATATTGGCCCATTCCAGAAAGAAAAGAGTTGTGAGGTTTCCTTGATTTCCTGAATTTCACTCTAGTTCTTTGCTGGGACAGAAATCCTATCTTCCTTCTCTCTACTTCTCAATATCTGTTTAGCTGGAGCTCACATGCCGAGGTCTTGGATGGTTCCTAATCCTACTTGACCAACTTCCCTGGAACCCTTAACTGCTTGGCTGAACATTCCCGCTATCTGAAGGCTCATGGTACTGTGACCCAGTCAGGCGCAGATCTCAGAGTTAATACTAGGCTGTTATCTAATGATAATTAGAGGAGGCACTTATATAGTACTTACCTGATGTAAATCAATTTATTTAACCTTTACACACTCCAATGAGACAAGTACTATAATTTTCAGCTTATAGATGAGGAAACTGAGGTTCAGAGGTCAAGTAAATTTTCCAAAGTCATATAGCTGGTAAATAGGGCCATCTTCAAATCTAGCCTACATGGTTCTAGAATCTAGGATCTTAATGATCATACGCCACAGTCTTTTAGGGTGGAATCAGAGTTTTTCAGACTTCTTTGGGCTCTATTTTTACTGCAGACCAAAAATACAGGAGCCAGCCTAAAGCCAAACTAGTTCTCTTCACCTTAATTCTAGTTAGTCCCAGAAGCCTCCCTTCCTCACTCTGGTCCAGTTTCTGGGACCCCAGACTTAGGAAGCATGACCTAGGAGAAGGCTAATGAAACAGACCCACCTAGTAAGCCCCAAAGAAAATGTTCGGTAAATGACTGATTACATTTTGATGATTATATGAAAGGGAGGAAGGAAGAATGCATGCTAGAATAATATAACTTAAAGCTGGAACCTTAAGAATCATTTAATTCCATCTTTTCATTTTACAAATATGAATATAGAAAAGGAGAAAGAAAGTGGCATGTTCCACATCTCACGATTATTTAGTATCAAGATGGAGGATAGGATAATACCAAGAATAAGTATAATAAAATATTTTGATCCTGTTCCAGGGACTATGAAAATACTTAGGATACATTAATGCATTTAATACTCACCATGCCTATAGAACACAGTGTTGAGAGAGAGGAACGGGGAGAGGGAGAGAAAATGAAGCTCAAAAAGGCTAAGTCACTTGCCCAAGGTCACAAATCTAAGAGATGTCACAACCAGGTTTCAAATCCATATTTCTCTAGTTTTAGCCCCTATGCTGTCAACCACAAGTGTCTCCTGATTTCCTCTCCTGTGTTTTTCCAGGCTATCAGGCTGAAATGTAGTTACTTTCTACCCTGGAAGTTGCTAGTTTCTCTTCTACAGCCTGAAGAGATATTACTCACGTTACTAACTCAGATACAATTCCCCGATTCTCAGAGGGTTTCTAGGTCCTTTAATCTCTTGCAAATGCACATTTATAAATTGGGACAATGCTATTTTGCAGTTAACCTATTTCCCAAGAAGTTAGCTGGTGAAATAATGCATCTGAAGTGAAAGAGATATTTTATAGATATAAGATCATTTTATTTATGACTATGGTTATTTTTGCTTTCTGGGATTTTCTTCTCATTTTCATGTTGGCTCCCCTTAAGGTCTACCAGGTGGGGGCATTTCTATACAGCTTACAGTCATCACCACTAGTAGTACCAAGTGGTTCTGAATTGTAGTCAGATTTACTATTTCCCTACAGTGCCACAGGGCATCCCCTCCCAGGTGAGACCAATAGGGGAATAAGAGGGTAGGTGAGTTAAGAAATTAAATGCCTGAAGCCTTGGCTAACTGAAGCTTAACTGTAGGTTAATGGCTATGGCAGGATATTTCAGGAGAATAACTTTGGAAGAAGCCAAGACTTTGCCCTTAACAAAATGCATGGGTTATTACTTACCTAGCTTACCATCAGCCTAGCTCAGAAAATAGGAAGAGAGAGTGGCAGGATTGTGTTTTGACTTGAATTTAGTCAATATTGCTTGCCTCAATTATCTAAATAATAAAAATAGGAATATACTCACTTTTCAGATAAGAAAATGTAGACATAGATATGAAATGACTTGTCCAAGGTCACTCAACTTATAATAGCAAGTTCAAGAGTTAAACCTGGCAGTCTGCTTCCAAAATCAGTAACACTTAACCACCGCACAACATTTGCTTCTACTTCCTATTAAGATTTGGTAAGTGCCAAGAAGTCTGTTTTGTTCAGAATCTTGAAAACACACCATTAAGTATTCCATTCCCTTGGGTTGAAGTATTATCCCCTGCCTTTGATCTTTGTTTAAATTCATAGTCGTGTAATATATTGCAGAAAATGAATAATAACCTAAGGACCTCAGTTAGGTTGAGTTGGTTATGTCGTTTTTTTCCCCAGTGCAGGAAAGGTGGGGCAGCCTGGAAAATAAGGTGCAGAAAGTAGAGACCAGGGAAACAAGGAGAGTTTTCTTTACTTTATAAATGTGATCTACAATCAGTCTCATTTGGAACAACAGATGGACATGGCTTGAACTCTTATGAAAGACTCTTCAGACCTCTGCCCTGTATCTTCACTGTGTACTTAGTACAAAGATGAAGATAAATGACTCCCCAAAACTAGGTCTACAGATCAAGACTGAAACCCAAATTAATAATTATATCACCAACCAATACTACACCTCAGACACTGTTCATTTAATTTCCCCATGAAAAAGGAAGGGAATAACATTAACTGGGCAAGCTCCCGCTGTGTGCCAGGCAAATAGAGTAAGCCTTCTACATATGCTTTCTTGTTTAATTCTCTTGAAACCCCAGAGGGATTGGTGGAATTATTCCTTGTTTATAGGTACGTAAATAGAGGCTCAGAGTGATTCAGTGAATTTCCCAAAATCAAACAGCTAGAGAGAAGCAAAGCTGGGATTCAAACTCAGGTCTTCAAATTCTAACCTCTTACTTTTTGCATTAGCCCATGAAGCCTCAAGTTCCACTGATTTGCACTGAGCTTTTACACATATAATTGCTTTATTTATGCAAATGTTCTCAGAAGAGTCTCACGAAAAATGAAGTCATTAGCTCAAATCTCAGATGTGATTTAGCCAATGTGCCCCATGCCACAATAACCATACCTCTTAATTCACTGATTCACTCCACATGGTGCTATTCCTGGAACTATCCATGAGGATACCATCTGCTCCTTGTCGCTAAGCCACCAAAGAGCTATAAACCTAGTAGTACCGTTGTATATTCTAGTTTCAGGTACCAGCATTGTAAGCAAGCTATCAATAACCTGGTTTCATCAGGCTAAAGAGAGGTCTTTTTCTTCTGTAACACATGGTTCAGTGCCTTGCACACAATGAATGATCAATAAATGATTGCTATTTAGGTTTCTTCCCTCTTCTCCTTTTTTGCCATCAAGGCAGCTTCTTGCTGCTCCAAGCACACACCTTGCTTATGCCTACCATTAACCCTTTGTATACATATCCTCCCCCTCTCACATCTGAATCATTCATGCACCCCATGTCTTCTCTCATATCCACCTAACCAAATTCTATCCATCCCAAGGATGGATAAAGGGAGTCAAGTCCCTGGTCCTCCATGAAAGTCTCCCAGTCATCCTCCCAGGTCTATCTTCTCTCTATCCTGCCCCACAAATTTTACAGCATTCATTGCCTGTATTACTGAAGTTCACTGATAATACACATTTAAGGAAAGGAGTTATCTAAAAGCATCAAGTTTTGACATTCTTTTCTTTTAATTGAGATATATTATATATCCACATACCATATAATCATCTAAACTGTACAATCAGTGGTTCACAATATCATCTTACAGCTGTTCATTTGTCATTACAATAGATTTTTGAATATTTTCATTACTCCAAAAAAATAAAAAGAATAAAAGCCAAAAAAAAAGTTAACAAGAACACCTGACTCATCCCATACCCTCCCTCTTCCACTATTTTTTATTTAGTTTTTGTCTTTTTTTTTTTCTTACTCATCTGTCCATACACTGGATAAAGGGAGTTTCAGTCACAAGGTTTTCACAATTACGCAATCACATCTTAAAAGAGCTCCATAGTTATTCAATCATTTTCAATAATCAAGGCTACTGGATTATAGTTCAACAGTTTCAGGTACTTCCCTTTAGCTGTGTCAATACACCAAAAACTGAAAAAGGATATCTATATACTGTATAAGAATAACCTCCAGAATGACCTCTCAGCTCTGTTTTTTTTTTTTACATGGGCAGGCACTGGGAATTGAATCCAGGTCTTTGGCATGGCAGGGGAGAACTCCTGTCAGTGAGCCACCATGGCCCACCCTCGGCTCTATTTGAAATCTCTCAGCTACTGAAACTTTATTTTGTTTCATTTCACTTCCCCTTTGGTCAAGAAGGCTTTCTCATTCCTTGGATGCCAGGGCCAGGATTATCCCCTGGAGTTGTATCCTAGTTGACAGGGAGATTTAAATCCACGGGAGTCATGTCCCACCTAAGGGGGAAGCCCTGACATTCTTAATGAACTTTTTTTTTTTTTCTGTTCTATGTGTTGACAGGTGCTTGCTGAAATTGTGATCGTCTTGAGGGCAGGGCCTATGCCTTACTTTATTCCTTTACGGACCATCTTCCCCCCACCCCACCCCCATATACACACACTCCTAAGAGTGCTTCACATACAATATACATTCAAAAGAGTTTTGTTAATTAATTTTTTATACCTATGGTACTGGGGAAACAGCAAGAAGAGATAAAAATATATGAGAAATAGAGCCCAGTATGGGAACAAGGGCTTGCAATTCTTTATAGCTTAATGTAATTCCTGGATATAACCCAGGGAATGTTGGGCAGATAATTAAAAAGTACTGGCAAAGTCCCTTGAGGGATTGGAGAGAAAATATGGAACTATTAAATTTTCCCAACTGGCAAAACCCTGATACTCTCTCAAACACTAGGCACTCCTTAATCAATAGGTCAACCCCTTGGTCTTGATGCTTGCTCTTATGAAACTTACTTCTGTGGTGGAGAAGCTAAGCCAACCTATAATCATGCCTAAGATTTACTTTCTGAAAATCTCTTTAGTTGCTCAGCTGTGTCCTCTCTCTCTAAGTCCAACTCTGCAAGTGAAATCATTACCCTTCCCCCTACACGGGACATAACGTCCGGGGGTATGAGTCTCCCTGGCAATGTGGGGCATGACTCCCAGGGATGAGCCTGGCCCTGGCACTAGGGGGCAAACAAGGCTTTCCTGACCAAAAGGGGAAAAGGAATGAAAGAAAATAAGGTATCAGTGGCTAAGACAGTTCAAATAGAGTTGAGAGGGTATTCTGGAGGCTACTCTTATGGAAGATTCAGCCAGGTATTGCCAATTGCTGAACCCTAACCAACATCATGCCTTTTAATCCTAAAAAACACACAGGGTTCTATCTGAGATCCTACAAAAGTTATATGCAAGTTTATTTTTCAGAAACCTAAATCCTTTGTATGGTTCCTAGGCCAGATAGGTCCTGAAACCCAGAAGTGCCAGTTTCTCCAAGAGCCAGTTACATCCCCCTATGCCATACTATCAATACCTCTTTTCAACATGAAAAAAGTTAGAATGGGCATAACCCAAACATCCCCAAAAGATTGGGAGAAAGATCAAAGGAAAAGGAGAAGTTGTAATAGAGAAGACAGGATTTAACACATGAGTCTGACTACTGAATCATCATATCGATATTTCTTTTTAGTCTCCAGTGTCTTGGAGCAGCTCCTGAAATCATGGAACTATAACTCATAGCAAACTTGAAAATCTGTTCTATAATTACCTGTTAAGATATATTTTGAAATTTATTGCTTATATATATATATGTTATATTTCAAAATATAAGAGAAAACCTGTGAGACGACAGAATCAGGGAAATGGTAAAAAGAGAAGAGCTAATTGCATGGCTGCCCTCTGGTAATTAGCTTTTGCACCACACTTCCTGGTGTGTGGAAGTATTAGCATATGAAGACTATCATGCACTACAGACAATGCTATCCTTAACCACAATATGTAGATTAAGAAAAGTTATAAGCAGAAAGATTCCTCTGTGCCTACCATACTCTGGCTCCTATAACAGGTCCTTTATGTCCATTATCTTTTTCACTCTCCATTACCACCCCATCAATGACATATTTCCTATTTAACAGGTAAGAAAATTGAGTCATAGACCTTTTACACAACTTGCCCAAGGTCACTGACTATTAACTAGCGGAGCCAAGGCTAGTATATAGGTAGGTCCTCTTGAATCCAAATACATACTCTTGTCATATAGCCACCCTGTGTGGAGCCAAGAAGAGAACTGCTGGCAACGTTCCCTGCCCTAACTTATTATACCACCCAACACTGCAGGAAGAGTTGGAGAGGTGGGAGGAAGCATGGGATTTGATGAAAAGCCAAGGACTCAAAGATCATGGAAAAAAAACAAAACAAAACAAAAAAAACCCAGAATGCCATCCTACAGCATTTCTCAAACTTTCCTACTAAAATATCCTTTAAGCCAGATGAATGCAAACACATATCTTAAAAGACTTACCAAAAATGAGACATTTTTGAAGTCTCATGTTTTATCTCAAAAATTCATGCAGTTTTATATTTTACTCCGTAATTATCTCTTTTTAATATAAACATAATGTTCTAAGTTATTTATAATGGAGTCAACCTGATATTACAGCCAGTTCCTGCATAGTTATCGACATTAGAGACTTCATCTCCCTGGAGGCACAAACACCCCAGTTGAAGGGTTGTGGCCATGGAGTTAAGACGGATGGATGAGAATCAATTCTAGGCCCAGCAAAGTCAGTAATTCAGGAGAAAAAGAAAGGCAATTCACTGAGCCTCCCCATTTATTTCTATATTTGAGGAATAAAGAGTGAAATGGATGACTTCTATGAATCCATGTCTTACCAGGGATCTGATTTCACTCATCAGACACTTTACCCTGCTGGGAAATAGTGGAAAGACAGGCAAGTTTGCTGCACAAGTCTTCCCTCTGGGAAAAGATGATCTCTGCTTTATTATTAGAAGACATGATATAAAGAATGGCACGCAGAATAAAAAACAAGTTAAACTGGAAAAAGAATAATAATAGAAAGTGGTTTCTAATGAATTGGCTAACGGATGAGGTCATATATGTTTCAGTTGATGCAAACTCAAAAATTCTTTATGAACCTTTTGCTCTACGTTCATAGCCTATATTTAATTTTGGTACGAATTTGATAATTTTCTGGCCTCAAATCTACACCATCAGTAGCAAAGACTTTTCTTTGATATTAAACAGTCAGAAAGAACTGATGGGGAGCAGGAAATTATAAGTGAGCGCTTTCCTTTCATTCTTAGTTTTTTCCATATTCTATAAGATTTAGTTCCAGCAAAAAAAAAAAAAAAATCCTAATATCGAAACTCTGCCTTCATAGTACCCCAAAATGTTATTTTTTTACCCAGAAAATTAACATAATTTTGATACCACATCATACACTTGAAACATAACAGTCTAAAATATTTCAGATGCTGAAATTTCTTTTGTGAGAGAGAAAATATTAGAGAGAGAGACTAAGAAGAGACATGAACTCAACTTACTTTTCAACAACTAGCAACCTGTATCATGGCTGCAGTCATGGTGGGCTTGTCTACTCTGTTCTAAGATCTACCTCTGAAGATGTCACTTGGACTGGGTAGGGGAAGGGACAGGGTAGGTTCCATTCTTGGTTCATTTCCCTTATTTTAAATTCTGATACCATTTGGAAGTTTTTATATCTTCCTCCCATCCCATTTTTCCTTCAAAATTTAACATCCTATTTGGATTTATTTTCAACGAGGAAAAACAGCGAGAAGGAATAGATAAAAAGGAGAAGTGAATGGGGACTAGAAAAATAGAGGTTAACTAAATACTGTTGGTATTTGCTGTTGCCAAAGAATATATTCTGCAGATGTGTTTGTATATTGTCACTTACTAGGCAATGAACTCTTTGTTCCATAAGCCAAGAGCCTACAAATCTCTGGGTCCAAAATGCCAACCAGTTCCTAGCCCCGCAGCTGTCCTAGCTTCTCAGAGTGGCAATACGTTTGTTATTCTTGATTTCTCAGTTTTCTGGTGACTTTCTTATCCTCAGTTCTTCTGCAAAACAGAAGTCCTGGTTGTCTAACGTGCCTCCTACTGGGCCTAGGAAAATGCTGCAACGGTGTGTTTCAAGTACAATTGAATGGAGGAATATTACTCTACTGCTGTGGTTAGAGGAGAGACAGGGAAACAGAATAAAAGAAGAGAAAGAAGGCATGGAGGAGGTTGTTTTCTGGTGTATGGGGACTCTGTCGCAAGGTAGAGAGTGGAATGATGGTTCCCAGGCTGACCCTCAACTCTAAGTTCTCAGAAAATTTCAACCCTTGGGATCATAACCTCAGAAACACTTCAACCTTCATTTATTTAATGAAGGATCTCCCCAGCCAACTGGAATTGAGGTGACAACTTCCTTATGAATAGAATGTTTGCTACCTTACATCTCATGACTCCTTGCCTCTACAATTCACTAAAAACATTTGCATTTTATTGTTTTTACATTGTAGGTAAGCAAACCTCCTAGTCCTGCACTTGGAGTCAGCAGATGAGGCTACTAGGGCTGGCTGTGCCCTGTGGAACTTGTTCAGGTCACTTAATTCTGTGAATTATTTCTAAGGTTACATCCAACTATAAAAATTGATTGTATGATTCCTAATTTTAATGCTAACCTAATTTTGAATATTTTAAAAATAGTAATGAAAAGAGTTTAGGATTTGGGTCATCTAACTGGGATTTAAGACCTTTCTCCATCACTTAGGTGATGATCTTAGCCAATTAATTTAACCTCTTTGAAACTATTTATGTATAGATGGAGATTATAAATTATTATTGGTCAACCTCATGTGCTTTTCAAAGAAGAAAATGG
Organism: Tamandua tetradactyla; assembly: GCF_023851605.1. NCBI lineage: Eukaryota > Metazoa > Chordata > Mammalia > Pilosa > Myrmecophagidae > Tamandua > Tamandua tetradactyla. The sequence continues at coordinate 60,276,415 of NC_135334.1, read as the reverse complement.
GATCTTATTCTTATGTGGAAACAGTATGTAAATTTTAAAGGGATACATTAGGAGTAATATAAATGAGTAACATTGGTAATAACGGCAACCTTTACTGGGCACTTTCTTTCAATAGGCATTATGCTAAGGGTTTAACTCACATTATCTTATTTAAACAGCATAATACCTGATTTTTCGGAGAACGGATCTGAGGCTTAGAGAAGTTAAGAAGTTTAGCTAAGAGGTCCAGGCCCTCTGAGTAACCGAAAAATCTAAATCAGAGCAGAAAGCACTAGATTGAAATTCTAGTCCTACCAGATTATGACTTACTATTTGACTATTTCTGATCCTGGCCAACTTCAGCTCTTCAAATCTTAATTTTCATGTAAATAATATGGGGATTTAAAAACCTATTTTGCATAACTCTGAACGTTCTAAGGAGAAAGAATCTAGTTTACATTGCTTTGAAAACTGCTAACAAGATGGATGAATGTAAGGAAGAGAGGTAGTAGTGGTAGAAGCAGGCACAGCAGCAGTGGAAGTAGGAGTCACTATAAAAAAAAACATTAGCGTAGTATATTTTTTTGTTCTCAACCCGAGATGAAAATTAGAAAGTCCCATTGTTCTTAGGCATCTTCCTGTTAAATAAAAAATATCTAAATGAAGCTTAAAATAGTACAAAATATCTAGAACTAGCTCATTAAAGGTTTTCAGGGTTTGATGTGAAGAAGTTTTTTATTTTGTTTTGTTACATGGAGGAGGATTGCTATTATTAACTCTGAACAACTGTCTATTTTTCTGTTCTGTAACAAAAATGTTTTGGAGACTATTTTTGCAATTTCCGGGATGGGTGAGGAAGGTGGGAGTGGTAGAGGGTAGGTTTTACTCTAGTGTACAATAACATATATCTGCATTAATACCCTGCTTCCATGAGTCAACACAAACATTTTACAATGAGAAATACTGGTATACAGGGAAGGGATTCTGCACCTGGTGCTAATTTTTGTGGATTCCAGATGCGTCTGCACAGAATCACAAGACCAGCAGTCAAAGAAAATGCAAACTGCACAAGGGAGGGAGATGAAAAAGACAGCAAGATCTTGTCTTCTGTTCAAAAGCAAAAGTGACAATTTCATTTAGTTTCACCAGTAAACTGCAAATGTCAACACCGTCCCAGGCATTTATAATTATTCTGGTGTAGGGTTGGTTGTGTTTTTTTTCCCCCTCCTTAAGTTGAACATCTCTATAGATTGTCATCTTTATTCCTATACAAATAGAAATTCCCTTAATACCTTGTTCCTAGTCTTCAGAAGGAAAGAAGCTAAAAACTGGGGTATTATCAGACAGAAATAAAAAACAAGGAGAAAGGGATGAAATAGAGGAAATAATCCAACAATATTGAGGATGATGAGTGGAGTAATATTTAGAATCCAAAAGGGACAAAACATACTTGGAACACTATGAACTGGGACTGAAACTCATAATCAAACAAATTCTATTTTGAGTTGACCTAAGCTTGATGATGGTTCAAACTTGACATCCAGAAACCGGAGGTAGGAATAAGAGAAGTGATGCTGGAGTTGAAGAAACAGATTTTAAGGATGTTCTTGAGACAGGAAGGATGATTTCCTCATTATCATCTAATTGCTGCCTAAGTCCTCATTTCTTAAGCAGCAATTTATTTAGCAAACATATTTAAGGCACTGTACTTGGCACTGCAAAGACTAGGAAGAGAAGCAACAAATTGCCCTGCCCTGCAAAGAATTTACAGTGTCATGTGGAAATAAGAGGAACTTCCAAATGCTTACAATACAAAGCAGAGAAATATTAACAAGAGAGGTAGAGGAAAAAGTACCATGGTGTGTGTGAAGGAGAAAGGCTGGTGGGCTTAGGGTCACAGGCCTGGCTTCTCTCCTGCCCTTGCTGGCCATATGACCTTAAACAAGGCATTTGGCCTCACTAATCCTCCAAAATGAAGATAACAATAATGGAGCCATTTCATGGTGGTATTGTGATGATTAAACAAGAAAGTGCTGGTGGAAGCAGTTTATAAACTGTGAAACATTAGGCTCCCCCCTGTTGTTTTCCTTATGGGGGGTTAATCAGGGTTGAAGGAATGAGGGAGAAGGCATATTCTCCAGTTGCACAGAAGAGCACTTACTCTCTAAGACAAAAACAAAACAAAGCAAGCCCTGCTTGTGAGCTTTTCAGTCCAGTTTTCCTCTGACTAGCTATATCAACGTATGTCTATCATTCCTATACATTTATTCATTTTCAAATATTTGATTTTAAAAGAGAGCCAGTTTTCTTTTAAAAGGAGGCAATTAATTGAGTCAATATAGTTTGTAATTTTCCTTAATACAACATAAAAATACGGCATGGTAGAATATATATGTTTTAGGACTTATGTAGAGATCCTAAGCTATGGAGGGCACCATCAGGCAAGAATGCCATCTGTACACGTACAACATGCAAATATACGTGTCTATGGGACATATATATATATATATATATATATATCACTGATTTTAAAGAGTGAGTAAAGTAGGGAATAGAGTTTTTTTATGGGCTCTAAATTATATATGCTGACAAAGAAATAAATTAGGCTTAATTTAAAGAGAAGTAACCCCAAATGATAGTAATATTTAATAAAGGATATGTTTTCTAAAAGCAGACCTCATAAAATTATGATGACAAAATGATCCATTTAATATAAGGCTGAGAAGAAAATTTTAGAAGGTTTGAAGGACTGACAGATTCTCCATATCTCCTGAAAAAGATTTAGATTTCCAAATGAAGTAAAACTTAACTTGGATGTGTCTATAGATCTATAGGTATGATTGGGTACTGGGAGCAGAGACTAGAATAGGGAAAGGAGAACTCTGTAGACGTTGGGAATTGAATTGAAAGGTCTTTTTGTCATGAGGGTCTATCCCTGCATGTACATATCACCACCCCACCATACCCAACCCTACCTCAGTAATTTAGTCAATGTTTATTGTATTCATCAGATGGACCTGAATAGAAAAATCTTTAAGGGGTCAATATAGACAAAGCTCTTTATGAAAACTGCCATACGTTACATGTAAATCCTGGAATTGGAGACTCTCATTATTTGATTTGTTCATTCCCCACACACTCACCAAGCACTCTTCATTGTATCAGGCATTGTACTAGGCCCTGGGAATAGACGAATCTCTATATTCAAAGAGTTAAAGATAGGAAAATAAGAATAGAAATAAATGTTACTTCCTTTCTACAACTGACTTTCCTTTTTCCTTCATTCTAAGAAGTCACAATATAATTAGAAAGATGGATAAGAAAACATAACAAAATACGTTAGATGATACATCAGAGGTATTTATAAGGAACCAGAAAAGAAAGAAATAACTCTGCCTGGCCAGAGAAGGCTCCTCAAAGGAGGAGATACTTGATTTCATGAGGTAATACTCTCTTTCATGAAGTAAGGGAACAGGAGTTTGATCAAGATAGAAGAAGCAAACTGTATGTACCAATTTCCCATTCAAAGCAGGATCATTATAACTTAAGATTTAGAGAGCATCTTCTCATTGGCTTTTTAAATTCCCTGTAAAGATTATATTAGTTTTATGTCTTCAATTGTCAAGATCGACTTACAGAAATCCAACTAGAAAATAGTGGTTCAATTAGAAGGACTTCAAATATGGCAACAATCCTTGAAATAAGTGATTCCCAAGCCATAGGAAAAAAAAAATTGACAGCATCTAACTTGAGACACCAAAATAACTTGACTTTTAAAGAAGATTTATTCTAATATGCTTTATTGGCAGAAGCATATCTCTTAGATTTCTGTGTCAGTAATAGTGTTTTTCTTGAGGGGTTACAAATAATTTTTAGCAAGGATAAATTTTTTAAGAATGTTCTCTCATTCCTAATAGATTAGCTCAATATCTCAAGATAGATATAATTTTAAAAATCAAAGATTTTAATACTCTTCTTCTGAGTCCTATTTGCCTCATCTCAGCCCTCCAAAAGTAGCCAGCCTCATTTCTCTAGTGGGATAAAGTACAATGACACTGACTCAATTATTAATTCATTTTATATGTCATATACTTCTATAAGTCATGAACAATTAGTCTACTAAAGGAAAAACCATACTCTCAAAGCAGGTTTTATAGTCATTTTGACTTGGATAAGCAAAGAATGGAAATTTAATACCTAACTCTTGGCTTCCTGTTCTATGTATCAAACTCAGATACAAAAGCTATTCGATCTGTCTAAGCAGCTTTAGGGGAACCAACCAAGAAATTCAATATTAATATGAAATACAACAATCTTTGCCTTTCGTTTAGGACATGTTACTATTAGAAATTATCTTCAGTGAGACGAATTTGCTTGGACTGCTTTTTACTCTCTTTCACTGATCAGTATTTCATCCATATTAATCTCTCAAATTGCATACAGAAGAAAAACAGACTTATATTTATCAGAAACAGGAACTACAGAGAATATACCATGTTTTTAAACACAGAGAAGGCATGTCATTTCATACATAGATATGAAAATGAAAAAATGGGGGCAAATCTAAAAATTCCCTAGGAAAATAAAAGAAAAATATCCTTACCGGAATGAAAGCATGTTGCATAGCTTGCTCACATTGTTTTAAAGAAGCAATAGTATCCCACAAAAGCTGATAATTCTCAGCCCGGGAAGCACTTGGCCGTTGCATAGCGAAAGCTGCTAACACTCAAACTGAGCTCAAAGAACCCAGTTGAAGGAGAAAAAAAAAAAAAAAACCCTGCAGATCTGTTACATAAACTTCTTAATTAGATCTGCTATACAAACTGCTATCTTAAGACTAAAAAAAAAAAGTTAATCAGAACATTTCTTTTGGGGGATAACTGGGCATGACTTGAACAGAGACAGATGTTTTCATTGGGAAGGATTTTCGTTCCCACACTTGTGAAAAGCAATCCCATCAGTGTTCCCCTGTCTTCACACGGGTCTGGCGAAACTGCACATAACATAAGTGTGGGGCGGATGGTGGGGGGAGTAGGAGGAAGATGTGCAAAAAATATTTCTACCAAAAGATAAAAGGCGGCAATCCATGGAGGTAGAATTAGAGGAGCTTGTGAAAAGTAGTAAAATTAGAGGGAATGGGTTATACACACACACACACACACACACACACACGCACAAACACGTGTCCATATATACACATACAGGTACCTACACTTGAATGTTGTATGAGATATACAACTACACACATGCATACTTACAGTGTGCTTTAAGGTGTCCAAATCTCCTCTCATTTTAGTTAAGACCTAGACCTACAGTTAAGACCTATTCTTTGCTTATTGAATATTACAGCCTTTATTAAGCTAAAAGCTTTATTTATTTAGGATTATCCCTAAAATCTGGCCAACACAAAATTAGACCTTTGTGTTGCTTTAAGTTTGGACAGAAGTCACGTTTATTTCTTTTCTAGAAACAATTTCTATAGATAATACAAAGAGATCATGCCTTTAAATATTCTTCCAACTTAAGGGTGTATTGCACAGATTTGGAACACGTTAATTGCAAGAATTATGCTTGCATACTTTAAAGACAGAGGGGCTGGTATAGGCAATAAAATATGAAAAACAGAATTTAGGGACAGATTCTGAGCTTTCCTTCACCTAAGACAGGAGAGCAGAAAGCAAAATGAGGCTTTACCAGCCCCGCCAGTCTCTGCAGCATTGCTGAGGTTGGTGGGAGTGAAGTATCTTGAAAGAAGGGACTGAGCACTCACACAGAGGTTCCCAAATAACCCATACTTTAAGGGCTAGTTTCACAGCCAAGGATGGGATATTTATTCAAGCATTCTCAAGAGGTAAGGGGCAAACTGAGGGGAAATAGCATAAGAAAGGAATTGTGTATTTAATTGACCTGGGAATTCCAAGGGTGTATAAAACAAGGTACAAATTGGAGGAAACAGTTTAATAATATGAAGGCAGGGTTTGCTATTTATTTGGGTGAGAGCTGAATGATTTGGGTTACCTAGTTTTTCTACATTTATATTTGGGTGATGGTGGAAATCTGCAATTTCATACAAATGACCTTGTGGCATGCAAGTCCCAACGGCCCATATTAGCAAGGAATTTGCTCTTATCTCAATTACTTCTCAATTTGGAATTAAAGGAATGGGAAGTAAAATTCCATCTTTTAAGATTCCTACCTTGTGGTGATTTGTAGGAAGATTGTTTTCCTTGATATTTCATGAGCACACACCATAAGGCACTGCCATTAGACAGTTTGTTTTTTTCGTATCAATTCAACCAAGCTTCTCTTTTTCTCATTCATAGTGTTCTTCTTTTCAGCTCCCACCCACAGTCCCTCCTCTGCCTTCATTCCTGCCCTTACACTCTCCCATCTGCCCCAGCCAAACGCTTCTTCCTCGGGCACTGTCGACCAGCCAGCCCACAGCTTCCAGAAAATATCCCTTCATGAGTAAATGTTCTGTATTTCTTAACAAATCACAGAAAAACAAAGTTTTCCATGGTATCCTCCCAAATCCAGGCCTAAATATACTGAGTCCTTTGAGCAAATGTTCACCATTTTCCCATCATCCCAGATTCCAACCTACAGGTCTTTTGTTATATCTGGGACTCCTTCTACCTCTTTTTTTTTAGGTCCCGTCATTTATTCATTTAAGCAGCACCTCTTAAAAGATTCTCTTTTCCTTACTCTTTAAAAAAAGGGTAGAGAATTCACAGTTTTTAAATGCAGAAGCACTATATAAAAATGTCCTTTTAATTATGTATTCATTCATTTATTCATCAATCTAACAAATTTATCAAGCACTTCCCATGTATTATTTAGTTACTTAATGAATTAACTGTATAGTTCTTATTAAGTGCACATCACCTTTTACACTTACACCCAATCATTTTTACAAGTTCTAACACCTGTTACTACCTTCAAAATTCAGATGCGGTCCCATCATCTTATCAATCAAATATCTGACTTTGTTCAATTAGGTTCAATTTGGCATTAAGATCTTTATTGAGATCTACTTATTCCAAGCATTGTGCTAGAAACAATTTCAATCCTCTGCTTGTCTTCAATTAAAACTAAACAGGCATTTGCCTCTGGCCTTAGCACAATGCTTGATATGTAATAGCCACCGTTTTTCTGTTAAACACTCAACTACCCAGTCATATGTCATTCATATCTAAACAAACTGCCACGCTTTAGCTTAGATCACAGGCTGCAGAATATCAAACAGTTATTTTTGTATGGTGGTATTGCCATGTACAGACAGGTCTCTATCTGAACGCTTTCTGCTGGTCATTGATTTAAATATAACTTCCTGGACTTGACACTTCCAGTCAAGATGGGATAATAGGGATTGGAATTATACTCTTGCCTGAGATTAACAATAAACTAGACAAGAGCATATGAAAAATGAATTTCAAGAAATGGACAAACAGTAAAGAACAGTGAACCCTGAAAGACAGGAAGCAAATAAGGTATGTTCTGTGATTGTCCCATCTCATACCCATCAGAGTTTCCAAACCACATTGCAGGGAGGGGGAATCTAGATGGAGACCAGTGGACTCATTGAGTTGAGGCGATAGAGTTGGCTATTTCGAGAGACCAAGGAGAAATAGAGAAATCCACAAGTTTAGTTGGAGCTCTCAATACTGTTCTTCCAGTAATTCATAGGACAAAATAGACAGAAAACTTGTAAGGCTACAAAAGACTTGAATAAAACTATCTATCAATTTGAGGTAACTGACTTTTAAAAACATCCCCCACCCAACAACACAAAATACACACATTCTTTACAGATGCACATGGAATATTTATCAAGATAGAACATATTTTGAGTCATAAATCTAATAAAAAAATAAAAGAATTCAGATCATAGAAAGTGTATTCTCTGGCCACAATGAAATGAAATTAAAAATCAGTAACAGAAAAATACCTGGAAACTTACCCAATATTTGGAAATTAAGGAATATACTTCTAAATAAACCCATGGATCAAAGAAGAAATCAAATGGATATTAGAATGTATTTTGAATGACGTGAAAATAAAAGCACAAAAAAAGATGAAAATTTGTCGATGCCACTAAAGTACTAGTTAAGGGGGAATATACAGCACTGAATACCCATATTTGAAAAGAAAAAAGGTCTCAAATCAATGAGCTCAGCTTCTACATTAAGTAGCTGCAACAAAAAAGAGAAAGTTAAATTCAAATGAAAGGAAATAATAAAAATAACAACAGAAAAATAATACAGAAAATCGATGAAACATAAAGCTGGTTCTTAGAGAATATCAATGAAATTACTAAACCTTTAGTAAGATTGATTAGAAAAAAATATATAAATTACTAAAATCAGGAATGAGAGCAATGATATCACTACAAATTCTACAGATATAAAAGAGACAACATAGCAACCTTATAAACCTCTTTATGCCAAAAATTCACCTTAGGAGAAATGGACAAATTCCCATCAAAGTTCACGCAAGAAAAAAAAAAATACATAGCCTAAATAGGTTTACCATATACCTACTAAATGTATTGAATTTGTAATTAAAAATCTTTCCACCAAGAAAAAACCTTCCCACCGACTGAAGCCCAGACAGCTTCATTGGTGTATTATACTAAACATTTAAGGAAGAAATAATAATAATTGTATACAAACTTTCAGAATACTGAATCGTATTCTGAAATTCATTCTTTGAGGACAGCCTCACCTTAACACAAAATCAGATAAAAATATTATAAGAAAACAAACACCAATATGCCCAGAAATAAATATTAGAAAGGAAGAAATAAAACTAAACTTTTTCATCTATAGATAACATAACTGTCTATGTAGAAAATCTGATGAAATCTGTAAAAAAATCTTTTAGAACGAATAAGTAAGCTTAGCAAGGGTGCAGGATATAAGATAAATATACAAAAATCAATTGTATTAGAAATAAAGGTTGAGCAAGGAGACACTAAGCAATGCAATCAAAGAGAAGTCAAGGTGGACAATATAATATCAAATAAAGTAGAATATGAATTTAAAAGCATCTATCAAGATGGAGAGGAACATTGTATAAGAATAAATGGCACAATTGATGAAGAAAATGTTACAATCATTAATTTGCATGCACCAAAGTATCCGATAAATAGATAATATTTATCAGACAAGCTGATTCTGAATTCCATATAAAAATATAAAGGGCCCAGAATAGCAAAAAACAACTTTGAAAATTAACAACAGAACTAGAGGAAAAACTTTATTTGATTTCAAGACTTATTACAAAGTTAAAGTAATCAGAACAGTGAGGCACTGGCATAAATAGATAAAGACAGAATAAACTTCAGAAATAGACCACACATATTTAGACAACTGATTTTTGACAAAGGAACAGAGGCAATCCCATGGAGAAAGGATAATCTTTTTAACAAACAATGTTGGAACAACTGGATATCCATATACAAATTTACAAACTTCATCCATATCTCATACCACATAGTAACTCAAAAAGATCATGGACCTAAATGCAAATTTTAAAACAAAATTTCTAAGACAAATCCTAGGAGAAAATCTTTGTGACCTTCTGATATAACATCAACAACACAATCCATAATGGAAAAAATTGATAAACTGGATATCATCAAAATTAAAAATTTCTTTTCTTTGAAAAACACTGCTAAGGGAAGGACAAAGCAAGCCACAGAAGAAAAAAATTTGTGAATCATATATTTTATAAAGATCTTGCTTCCAAAACACACTAGGAATTCTTAAAACTCAGTAAAAAGAAAAAATCCTTTATCTAAAATAATGGGCGAAAGATTTGAACTGGCACTTCTCCAATGAAGATAAGCCAGTTGATATCATATCAGCAAGTGAAAATATGATCAACACCATGAGTTATTGGAGAAATGAAAACTAAAACACAAGATACTACTACACATTTATTAGAATTGCTAATATTAAAAAGACTGACCGTAGCAAGTGTTGATGAACATGAGGAAGAATTCGTACAAAAATATCCATAGCACCTTTATAGCCCCACACTGGGAAAAAACATCAACAGGTGAATGGAGAAAAATGTGTGATTTATTCATACAGGGAATACTATTCAGCAATAAAAATGAATGAACTATTGATACATAGAACAACATGAAAGAATCTCAAAATAATCATGCTGAATGAAAGAAAAGAGACAAAAAAACCCAGCACATACTCTATGATTTCATTTATATAAAATTCTAGAAAGTACTAACTTCTGCAGTAACAGAAAGGAGAACATTGTTTGGGGATGGGGAGGTGGGGCAAAAACGGGTAGGATAGTGGGATTAAGGAGGGGCAGGAGTAAATTTTTGAGGGCAATGGATGTGTTCACTATTTTGAATGTGATGATTGTTTCATATGTTGAAACTTATAAAATTATATATCTTGGTTAAGGGGCAGTTTATTGAAGATCAATTACACTTCACTGAAGGTTTTTTTTAAAAAGCAGAAAGTAGAGTGGTGCAATGGTGGCTCAGCAGGCAGAATTCTCACCTGCCATGCCGGAGACCCGGGTTTGATTTCCAGGGTTGTCCATGCAAGAGAAAAAAAAAAGCAGAAAGTCTCACATACCTGGGTTTTATCCTAACTGACAAGCTCTGTCATCACTTAATGTTATAATTTTACAGTTTTATCCATGTCCCTGGCAGGGTCAGGGGGTAGAGTATTAGGAAGCACTGATCTTCTAGTGGGAATTGAAACCAAAGACATGGCTAACGTTCAACCAGGGGAACAGGCCAAGGTTCCAAGGTTCTAAAATCCACAGGCCTTATTCCTAGTTTTTATTCTTGTCCTAAGTAACTGCAAGCTTTTGGTTCATCCATTTCACTTTGACAGCCTTCAATTACTCATCTATAAAATGGAGAGTTTACTCTCAGCCATCTCTCAAGTGTCTTTCAGAGCTATCATTCAGTGATCTGTGCATATACTTAAATCCTCAACAAACCTATTTGCCTCTTAACCAAGCATTCACAGGTATGACCCTAAATTTAGCAAAGATATTCCATGTAATTTTGAATTATGGACTATGCCTTATATGCTGGTAAATGCCAATAAAACAGTAAACTCTCTGAGACAAGGTTCTCATTTTAAAATTTCTGGTTTCCTCTTAGTATTTGAAACCCAGAGCAAACATAATGTAACAATCACACTGTACTTGGTATTAAAATTATAACAATAAATATAAACCATCTTGCTGCTAAGTAGTTACTTTCCCATGTGGCACCTCCCTCACCCCATGTAGGAATATTCCAAAATTGCAGACAGAGAAAAGGCCCATAGCGACTAAAACCACTCGCTAGCTGTGTAGACCTCGAGCAAGTTCCCAGTTTCTCTTTGTCTCTGTTTCTCATCTGCAAAATTGAAATAATTATAGTACTTGTCTCATTGAATTTTTGAGGATTAAATGAGTTAATACTGCAAAACTTTAGATCAAAGCCTCGCACATCATAAGCACTATATTGGTGTTTAATTATTGATTGTTTTAATTTAGTAATTTATTTAATACATAAGCAATAAGTAATAGAACTAGGATTATATTCAAGTTTTTTGCTCTAAGTCTAACATACATTTGACCAAGATGATCAGTAAATATTTAGGTAAGCGTAGGTTCATTTTCCCCGACTACTATCATATCCCTGTCTATATATGTATTCTCTTAGTGTTCTCTCCCCTTGAACCCTGTTTCCTTCCTTCATAGTTCTCATCCCCATTTGAAATATATATATTTATATATATATTTATATATATATATTTATTTATTTATAATATATATATTATATATAATATATAATATTTATATATATAATATATATATTATATATTTATATATATATAAATAAATATATATATATATTTCAAATTTTTCATTTTTTATTTTTATTTATTTACTAAACTGTAAGCTCACAGAGCAAAAGCCAACACAGCCCAGTGCCAGAAATATTATTGAGTCTTTCAGTGTTCACTTGAGATCACTGTTATTAAAGAGGCCTAAAGTAGCTGAAAGCTCATCAGGAATTCAAAAACATAGTATATTTCCCAGTATTTTCTATGTTTATAAAGATCTACCATGAAATTGGCTATGGCTCTTACATAGTGACAACTGACTCAATTTTCTCATAAAAGTGACAAAATAACACTTTTTTCTTTAGGGGCAAGACTCACATGACTCGGTACTAGGGTAAAAGGGCAAATGAACCTTTACTGTAGATGGTATTTTCCCAGGGGGTATAATGTGACCTGATGCACATCCAAAGTCATGTAGCACAGAACAGTGCTCTCTATTCAAGCAGTCACTCAGTCTCACTTCAAGCGTGCTTAAGAGATGCGTGTCATCGGATCAGAGCGATATTTAGATGCTTCGCGGTCTTTGGAGTTATAAGACCATTACTATAAGAGAGAGAAAGCAAGTGATGCCAGTAAGCTGATGGCAGCAGGCAAGGCACAAGGTCTTTTGAACACTATTCTATCTAACATTAGATCACAGCATGTTAAACCTCAAGCCAGGATTTAAGCCAGGGCTAGTCCCCAGATGACTAAGAGGCAAGTGAAGTCTGTCGCTATCATTTTCTCCCCTTTCAGCAGCCCTCAGTCCTTCTCCCGTAGACTCTCCTGACATAAAGAAATCTTCATGACCTCATTTATTGAACAGTGTTAATAAATTGATATGCCCCTTTCTCCACTTGCTTTCTAGATTGTTTTTGAAGGTAGGCATCAATCTTATTCATCTGTATATCCCCAAACCCTATAACAGGGAACAGCAGGTTTGTTAAAGAAATGAGTGAATATGAAAAATAGTATACTTGATGTTGATAATAATCAGAACTCCTTACATTTGCATTTTTTAATTGACAAAGAACTTTCACAAATAGTTTTCTTTTCTTTTGCATTTACCCTTGTTCTTTTCCCATAGCTTTAAATATTAGTATGGCAAGACATTCATTTATATTCCTGATCGAGATCTCTCTCCAGAATCAGATATCAGCTGCCTGCTGGCCATACCCACTCAGATTTTACACGGAAATCTCAGACTTAACATCTTCAAAATCAAAACACTGATTCTCCTTTCTCTTCTTCAAATCTGCTTCTCCTTCATTTTCCTCATGCTTCTGCTTATTTGCTCAAACCAGAATCCTAGGAATTACTCGATCCCTCACCTCAGGAATTCCTCATATTCACTGCATTATGACTCTCTGGACCCTGTATAATCTAACCTGGCCTGTAATCAGCTTCACCTTGGTGCCATCTCTCTGCTTCTTGTACCCCAGCCTCACAGGGCTGCTTCCATTCCTTAGGATACGGCAAAGTCCACTGTCATCAATTTCTATGCAAATGCCTTTTCTTCTGCCTCAAATCTCTGATCTCTTCTCCAGAATTCTCTCCCCTTTATCCTTCATATCTGAGCTCCATTGTGCATTGTAGGAGGCCTAGCAACATTTCAGTCTCCACTCACTCGATGCCAGGAGCATACCCTGCACCTTGCCCCCTCCCCAGCTGCAACAGCCAAACTAAGCCTCCAGAGTTTACCAAGTGTCCCCTCAGGGGATAAAATCACCCCTAGTTGAGAACTACTTCCCTAGACCCTGATCAGGGTCAGTTTTTCATGGCACCTAGTTTATAAACCATTTTTGCATGACATTTAGATTATTCTTGGACTCCCAGTGAACTATCCCATATGATTAGAAACCAATCCTTTTGTTCATAGTTGTGTCACCTGTGAATATACATAGTGTCTAGATGTAAATGTGAAGATGTGTCGAATAAAATGACTGTCTTAGAGTCTCGCAAACTCCTATGGAGCCAGAATTAATTTTTAAACTGAAGTTACAGTTACATTGAGTAGTGAAATGATAGGCTCCCAAATCACACTACGAATAAATGGATGATGTAGGACTACATTCCTTTCTTCTTGCCAGCATTTATCATTTTACTGCCATTACCATTTTTTACTTTCTCAGATTATTTCACCTCCCACCTTTCCATGTTCTTCACTGCATTTTGGTCTTGAAGTCTATGCAACAGTAACATCTGCCTAGTTCTATCTTAAGGGCTGAAATACTCAAGGCCAAGTGGTGGCTTCCAATGATGCTTTACTCATGCTTTTAAAACCTCACAGAATATTAAATATAAGACAGAGGTGGTTAGATCTTCTCATCTGTAATAGGAATAAATGAGGGAAAAATCAACAGCTCTTCTGAATGATTTTACTTTTACGGTAGTCTTAGCCGTATGGACTACTCTAGTAAACAGCCTTGGGAAAAAAGGAATTGTACAACAGGTTGAGAAACTCTGATTGTAATGAAAGCACTGCAGAATTGCTAACTAGAACATGAAAAATCTCCTAAGGATGACTGATTTAAAATGTCTTTTATTTCATGCTGCCTAAACATGGCCAAGGAGGAAAATCTCAATTGGAAATTGAAATTCTCTTAAACTGCACTTTCAGCATTCCTAATGCACTTTGATTTTCCTAGTGTTTGAAAGGCAAGATCTCCTTCCTGCTCTCCTTCCCTTCTCTCTTTCTATCTCTCTCTCTCCACACACACACACACACACACACACACACACACACACAAATACCTTATTGGTCTATTTCATATGGAAAGAAAGGACAGGATTAACAATGACTTTGAGATTTCCAACTTATGCAGTGTGAAAACTGGGATAAGGTAAGAGCCAATAAGAAGTGAGCCTAGATTACTTGTGCAGAGAAGTGACATACATTAAATGAAAAAAGCAAAGGAATGGAATTTGAATTTTTGAAAAAAATAATATGGAGAAGGTAATGAGACAGTGCTGTATGCTAGTAAAAGGCTATAAGCTGTGGACAAAAACACTGAATGAAAAATATTTCTGGGGAAGATGATGGGTTTGAGCACCTGTTCCATTAATTATTTACTGCGTGAATTTAGGAAAATAAGTTAATTATCACCAAGTATCAGTTTCCTTCCTTATAAATTGTGGATAACAATAATTTAAAACAGCACTGACCTCCTGAGATTGTTATGAGAATTGAATGAAATATGTATATTTAACATTTCTTAGAACACAAGAGTACTAAATAAATAATAATAAATAAATGCCAGCTCTAACCAATATATTATCATTATCATTAATGTTATTAATGTTATCAAGAAGGAGATAAGTCTAGAAGGCCTCCAAAGTGTGGGTGGTAAATTTCTATTTAAAGCAGTTTTAGGATAAAATAAGTATTTTTGAAAGCATATTTTGGCAGTTCTTGTTACAATACCAAAGAGGTAAATACTGTAGGTGTAGGGAAATCAGATAGGATTTATTTGCAAGAAAAAGAACAAGATATGAGTGGAAGGCTCAGAGTCACCAGAAGCATTTATATCCAGTGACCATGAGGTCCAGGCCTATTCACCTGAAAAGGAAGTTGTGTATAGAATGCTAAACTACCAACAGAAAAAAAAATTAGACTAATTAAATTATTTGAAATTGTACTGCGAAGTTGAAAGAGTGATACGTAAACTCTTCCAAAGTCAACAGCCAACACCATAATCACAGATAACGGTTTCTGCCAAAACAAGCCTTGCAACATTGATTTTGCTGAACTGTGTTGGTATAATTATAAGCCATCAACACAGGGACTGGGGTGAGTCTCTTGTAAAGAACTTATAGCTGGATTGTGCTTTTCCAATCCATTCTACCAATCTGTGCCTTTTGATTGGGGGTTTTAATCCATTAAACAGTATTATTACTGATAAGGCAGGACTCATATCAGCCATTTCGTCTTACTTTTTATATGTCATACCATTATTGTCTCTCTTTTTCTTTAAATTAACAGAGGAACTACAAGCATTTATAATGTGTTGGAGCTTTTGTGATACTCAGTTGTACAATGTACTGAAACGTAAAGATTACTCATGCACAGAAATATGCTTTGTGGACTTCACAACAATTCCTTTTTAATCAACAGTCTTTCTCCAAAAAAAAAAAAAAAGTGAAGAAGCCATGTCTTAATTATGTCATATGCTTTCTGATGTCCTTTTATTCAGCAATAATTTCACTTAAAAACATGAACATTACATTGAAACTAATTGAACAGAAACTGTCAACTTCCCTTTTGTAATGAAAAGAAAACCGCTGTGTTGAAGAGTTTCTAATCATTCTATCTAATTTAAAATGAACTTTAAATTTAAAAGCTATTCTAAAATTCTTTCAAATATAACCAAGGAGTTTTTCTTTCAAATAAATGGGATGCAAAAGCATAGTCATCAGGTAGCATAATTTCTGAGGTAAAGTCACAAACATGGAAATGAAGAATATTGGCCCAAAGTATGAGATTTAGGAAAGTTACAAGAATCAACCAAACTTTCACCTTCTTCAATCTATGCTTTTAATACAGAACGCCACCCCCACCCATTATAGCACTGACAGTGTGGAATTGAAAATTTAGTCACAATATAGAACTTTTGTAGGCTCTGCATCCCAGCTAATAGGGGAATAGGATTGTGGTAGTTAGATTCAGGTGTCACCTTGGCCAGGTGAAGGTACCTAGTTCTACTGATGTGGAAATGAGCCAATGGCATGTGAACCTCATCTGTTGCCGATTACATCTGCAGTTGGCTATGAGGTGTGCCTGCCGCAATAGAGAATGATGTTTGATTTAATTGTCTGGTGCTTAAATGAGAGAGCTCAACGTGGCATAGCTCAAGCAGCTCAGCACTCGCAGCTCAGCCCAGGCCTTTGAAGAGGTAGTAAGGAATCACCCTGGGGAAAGCTGTTAGAACCCAGAGGCCTGGAGAGAAGGCCAGCAGAGATCGCCCTGTGTCTTCCGACATAAGAAAGAACCTCAGTTGAAAGTTAACTGCCTTTCCTCTGAAGTTAACAAAATAAATCCTCTTTTATTGAAATCCAATCTGTCTTTGGTATGTTGCTTTCCAGCAGCTAGCAAACTAGAGCAAGGATAATTCACTGCCTTCTTATGGGTAAGGATAATTTTTCTAGATCCAGAAGTAGAGCTAGAACTAAGTTCTTCTTCCTTTAACTAGGAGGGAAGGAACTTTAACTTTACCCCCAGATCCAGACTCATAAATAACTTTTCAGAGCCTTCCTTTTACTTCCTGAGCCCCAGTGGAGAAAAAAAGGAGAGAATTTCTAGTCAAATATAGGCAATGATCCATCCAGGCATGGTGAACAGGGAAACAGTTCTGAGAATCTAAATGCAAACTGCAGGATAATGGGCACCTTGCAGCTACCTTCCCTACTACAAGCCTATGGGTTTTAAGTATTTTAGAGAATTGTGTGATCATCAAAGAAAGTCTTGTATTCAAGTGTCATTTCCTGCCAGTCCCCAGGAAGTGTACAGATCCATAATACAGCACGGCATTTTATCAGGGGGCTTTCTGCCTTTCAATAACAAGGATCTTGCAAGATGATTACCAACAATTAAGTCTACTCATTGTGACAAAGGCTGATAATATTCAATGAGGCTGTTAACCAATTACACAATAATCTTTAGTAAAGGCTGAGGATTTGCAGCTCTGAAATAAGTAAATGCAATTAGATATCAACTCAGATTATGGCTCTCATAAGCAAAGGGAACAATCTTCTTAATGGGCCATATCCTTCCACCCCTGACAGGGTTCTTTTGCATTTTTGCTCTCAGGAAAAGGAGACAGAGAATATTGAGCAAATCTTTTTGCAAAACATTTTCTCTTACAGAGGCATTTTGGATTTCATTGACACTCTCTGCTTTCTGCAATTGCACATTTTCACAAGAGGCACACAATGTGTAAGGAAAAGGAGTCAAGTCCTTGCTCTGCTCCTTGCAAGGGGTGTTTGAACCAGACTAAGCCTCTTGACTTCTATGAGACTTTATTTTTCTCTATTGTAAAACAGAGATAATCCCTAAAATGACAGGGATCTTGTGAGGCTCAAATAAAAAATTTGAAAAAGCTTTGGAAACAGAAGAGGTAATTGTTTTTCTGTGCCAGGGAAATTAAAAGGGATTTATCATTTATTGCACACCCACCAGGTACCTGGCACAGCACTAAGTTCCTTTTGTTCTATACTTTTAATAAAGTAACCTTGGGATATGGGTATCATACACATTTAACAGGTGAGAAAATAAAGTGTTAGAGATATTGAGTAACACACCCAGGGTTTCAAAACTTGTAATTTGTGGAGGGAGAATTAAATTCAATTTTGTTTGTCACCAAAGACTGGTTAAAAAATGCAAGGTCATACAGTGAGTCAGCCAAGTTAAATTCTAACGTGGCCACTTACTCGCAGTGATGCCATAACTAAGTTGCTTAAACTCTCCTTAAGGTTTTGTCGTTTCATCTAAAATTGGTGAGAATAGTGACTGACCCATATAGTTGTGTAAATTCTAGAAAAAAAATGCACATACAGCACTTAGCAGAATAACTGGCGTACAGTTTGTATTCAATGTACATCAGCTATTACTCTCATCATTAATTTTTGATTTCATTAGCAAGTAGCTCAGCAAATGATCTAGGGAAATCCCATAATTTCCCATAATTTACCCTGAGAATTCTGAAGATGAGACAGATTTTATCGCATACAACTGAACACTGATTAAAATGATTGGAAGTCAGTGAGGTGAGCTCTGATAAATCAGATCAAAGAAATAGATCAAAGCAGATACAAGGTGAAAAGTATGGTCAAGATAATACAAATGAGAATTAAGATCAGGGAAAGAAGAAGGAATCTTACCAAATTAGACTAAACGGACAACGCAGAATTCTTACAATTAAATATCCTGACAGCCAACCTGTGCTCTAACTTCCGAGCTACCCTTTAATGTGTGGCATATCACATCACTGTATATGTTCTAAATGGCATGGAACATGTGATCTCTCACTGAAAATATTAAAGTCAATATTAAAATGCCAATCTCTAGATTTATAATCCCATTATATAGTTAAAAACTTATTAAACAAGGTATAAAACATTTGAGCATGAATTTTTCTGAGATCTCACATAACGGTCTCTCTCTCTGATTTACACTCTGACAAAAAATGCAATTCCAGTTTACAGATGACCCAAAGGTTAAAGAAGTACAAGGACCCATGTAAGAACAGCAGGCCAACCTGGATTTGAATATCTGTTCCACAGGTAATCAGCTCATTAGGAAAAATTTCTTCTATGAACCTATTTCTTCATCTGTAAAATGGGGGTAACACCTTCAGTCTCACAGGGTCGTGTACAGTTCAGATAAGTTCACAGGGAGAAATTTCCAGTCAAGTTCCAGGCAGGTAGTAGGTGGTTACTAAAGGAAGTTATCTTCACCTAGTTTCCCTTAATTAAGTATTTTGGAAAACATCTCCTCCATATATTAAAGACCCACAAGGTTCTAAACTCTCTGTAGGTATTGGTGAAAACTGCCCCTGCCCTTGAGGATTTCACAGACTAGCTAGCTTATCATTTCACTGAATTGACATCATCTATTATAGCAGAATTAATATAGAGTGTTATGGGAAAACAACATGATTAAATTGGTTGGGAGTCTACAGATGAGTGAGGAGTAAGTAGGCCAAGAAAAGTTGCAAACAGCAAAAGATTTCACTGCGGCTGGCTATAAAGCACAGGAAGAAATTTAGCAGAAAGATGAGGGAGAAATGGGCCTTCCAAGCTCAGAGTAGCAGCATGTGTGGTTATTCCTTATTTTGTATAGTTCTAAGCAGAGAGACTTCTCCAGCATAATACTTCGGGCCTTTTCCCTCATCTCCAGTAGGAGGTTTTTTTTTTTTTTTTTTTTCCAATTTCAGCTCTCTTTCAACATTTTTTTATTTTTTATTTTTATTGAGAAATATCCACACATGTACAGTCCAACTATATTATACAATCAATGGCTCACAGTATCTTCACATAGTTATGTATTCTACACCATGATAATTTTTTAGAACATTTCCATCACTCCAGAAAAAGAAATAAATTGACCCACAAAATTTCAATCTACCCAACTTTTACCCTTTATCTCCCCCTATTATTTATTTATTTTTTATCCTTTTTATTATTATTAACTCGTCTGTCCATACCCTGGATAACAGGAGCATCAGACATAAGGTTTTCACAATCACACAGTCACATTGTAAGAGCACGTAGTTACAAAGTGAGAAGGGGGTTTTATTCTGGGAAAATTTGAAAAAAGGAACTGAGTACATTGGGCTTACCCCTTCCTCCTGGAGCTGGCAAGTCTGCAGCAGTATCCAATACTGTTTCCACAATGAAACAAACTTAGCCCAGCAGCTGTGTGTTTGCAGGTGAAGCTGATAATCTCGGCAGGGGAAGAGATAAATCGAGTTACAAGGGGGATGGTAGCAAGCCCTTTGGCTCCCTACTATAGTTATTTCTTTCAATGTAATACATCTGATTTTTTCCTCACTCTCAGAATCTGGCACTTGTATCTTACCTGGTTTTGAACGTCAGGTGAAAAATAGGTGCTATTTATTGGGCTTCCTCAAATTCCATAGAGAAAGAAAGTTTAGAAGCGAAGAGTGCATAGTGTGTCAAAAATGTAACACCTTTGGCAGGATATGAAGGCACTTGCAAAAGAATAGATGGGAAGCAAAGGATTTTGGGATTTAAAGTTGTGAGAAAGTGAGTTATGGGGGCTTCACTGTAACTCTTAGGGATCTGGACTTCTCAAAAATCACTGACGAATTTTAAGCAGGGGAAAGACAATGCATTTATATTTTGTGGGGCAGGATTGGGAGAAGTGGGCATTAGAAATATCTTTCTGGCAGCTTGGGGTAGATAGATTTTGTGTTGAATTGGATTGGAGGAAAAAGACCAGATTAAAAGCTGTGCCTATAGTTGAGGTAAGATCCTTGAGCGTAGATTTAGTTATTGCTTCATTATTGATCTCTAAATATCCCTTTGGTTCCATGAAATGCAAGACAGATCATCATATCTTGCTTTGAAATAGTAACTCAGAAAAAAAAAACAAACAAGAAAACCGCACATAATGAGCGTCCCATTAACAGGGAAGTACTTAAAGCTCAGCAATTGCTGAAATGAAGAGATGATTATGTGACAGTCTAGAACTCATCAGAAATAATCACACCTCATTTTAACAACATTGTCTAAAAGACAAGTCAGATTTCACCAATCATGCAATAGCTAGATTTATCGAAGAAACAAAAGAGGAAACAAGTTTCCGGTCTAAATACCATGTTCTCCTCCTCCACACCCCATCACCGCCACCACCACCACCCGAAGAGGATCCTGATGCGTGGCTAACAGCACCCGTGTAACAGTCTAAGGGATAAAGATGCAGGAAAGACGATGCATTATATTATTCATTTAATGATGTAACCTGATGGAAAGTACATTCTAGCAGATAAAGAGCAAGATTGGAAATCCCAGTGGCCGGCCTAACACTCCTTAGTCTAACCCAGATTCCTCTCACTAAACAAGCAGTCTTTTTAATTTATTCAATAATATGGGTTTATATCTTATAATTGTTACACATAAGTAAAAATGGGAAGATTTCGCTAGCTTGTTAGAGGACACTTCTTGTTCTCTATTACATAAATAAGAAGAAATTTAGGTAGGATACCACATTTCTTTGTTCAGCAATAATTTTCTAAGGACTTATTGGATGTATTCTATTATGTTAGGTGGGTGACAGACATGTGCCTTGGATAGAACCACTGCAGCAGCCACACTGGCCCTGTGCTTCAGAATAGAAGTTATGGTCAAATAATCTTCAAATGTCTTCCAAATTCCAAGGAGGTTAAAACACTTTTCTTGTCTCAAAATATGACAAATTTGCCCCCGTTACAGCATGACTCTTATTGTTTGTTTTTGTTTGTTTTTAAAAAACATGTTTACTTTTGTTCTGACTCATTACAGAAAATTTAGAAAATGCAAAAAAAGAAAATGAAAATGAAAATCATCTACAGTTCTATCATCTGGACAAATCCTTGTTGCCATTTCTGTGAACTTCTCTATGAGCAAGCATACCCTCACAAACACAGCCACCTTCTTTATGATACATTTAATCCTGATATGTTATGTTGGGTATGGTTTCTTAATCTGTCTCTTCAAAATTGTACATATAAAGCACTGGTCTAGTAATTCTAGCTTTATGAGGTAGTTTTGAAAGTTGAGATGAAATTCACATACCATAAAATTCACCCTATTAAAGTATACCATTCAGCAGCTTTAGCTTATCCACAAAGTTGTGCAACCGTCACTATTATCTAATTCTAGAACATATTGTCTTCCTCAAAAAGGAACCCTATAACTGTTAGCAGCCGCTCTCCTTCTCCCCTCCCCCACAGTCCTGGACAAAGACCAAGCTACTTTCTGTTTGTTTGGATTTGCCTTGTGTGGACATTTCATATAAATGGAGTATACGATGTGTGGCCTTTAGAATCTGGTTTCTTTTGCTTAGCATGTTTTCAAGGTTCATGTAGCATGTATTGGTACTTTATTCTTTTCTACAACTATACAATATTCCCTTGCATGGGTATACCACATTTTGTTTAATCACTTGATGGGCATTTGGGTTGTTTCCACTTTTTTTTGGCTTTTGTGAATAATAATGCTATGCAATTCATGTACAAGTTTCTGTGTGGACATATGTTTTCAGTTGTCTTGTGTATATCTTAGGAATGGAATTGCTGAGCCATATGGTAACTCTATGTTTAACTTCTTGAGGAACTGCCAAACTGTTTTCCAAAGTGGCTATACCATTTTATAGTCCTACCAGCAATACATGAGGGTTTCAGTTTCTTCACACCTTCAACAACACTTGTAATTATCCATATTTTTTATTATAGCCATCTTAGTGGGAGTGAAGTGATACGTCATTATGGTTTTGATTTGCATTTCCCTAATGACTAAAGATGTTAAGCAACTTTACATGTGCTTTTTGCTGTTCGTATATCATCTTTGGAGAACAGTCTATTTAGATCCTTTGCCCATTGTTAAAATTAGATTATTTGGGCAGGCCACGTTGGCTCAGCAGGCAAGAATGCTTGCCTGCCATGCCAGAGGACCTGGGTTCGATTCCCAGTGCCTGCCCATGTAAAAAAAAAAAAAAAAAAAAAGATTATTTGTTTTTTTATTAGTAAGTTCTAAAAGTTTTATTTATATTCTGGGTAACAATCCCTTGTCAAATACGTAATTTGCAAATACATTTTTCCATTATGGGAGTTATCTTTTCATTTTCTTGATGGTGTTTTTTGAGGCACAGAAGTTTTAAATTTTCAAGAAATCCATTTTATGTATTTATTCTTCTGTTGCTTATGCTTTTGGTGTCATATCTAAAAAATCATTGCCTAATCAAAGGTTGGGAAGATTTCTTCTAAGAGTTTTAGGTATGATTAATTCTTAAGATGGCAAAGTTGTGCTTTAAAAAAAAAAAAACAAACCAGAACTTCCAGAAGAGCTGAGTTAATTATTTCGAAAGGCATATGTTTTTTTCTATTCCATCCCTAAACTTATTCCATTTACAGAAGCTCCATCATAATCCTTATTTTTTGAGCTGTGTGGTGACCTAAATAACTTTAGTTTTCTGATCACTGCATGCTCACCAGAGTCTTATAAATAAAGCCAGCATCAAGAAAATGCAGACCTGTATATGAATTAGTGCAGCACAGTGGAAGGAGTGAGATTTAGGGTCAGAATCTGAGTTCCAAACACAAATCTGGTTCTTGCTAATCATATGAACTGAAGTACTTTGCTTCCAAAAGCTCATATGGTCATCTTTAAAATGGGGATAAGATGCCTACCTCCTTGATTGTTGTGAAGATTGTTAAATTAGGCTGATGATATATGAGAGATGCTTGATAAATAGTTGCTATTATTACAATTATGCTACATAAATCACAAGGCATCAATGAATGCCAAGGTTTGAAGAAATTCCAGAGATCATCTATTCCAAGAACAGATGGCAAACAGGCCGCCATTTTTTTTTCTTCCTTATTTGTGGCTAACTGTGCTAATTTGTCACTTTATTCTTTTCTGTGGGGCCTCAGAAACCGACCTTTCTGGAGATACGCAGTCCTCATGAGTGGCTTCAGCTTTGCATCATAAGTCTTGTATTAAAACAAAATCAAAGTGGTACAATTTGTTTACCCAAGATAATCAAGTTTATTTCTAAATAAACTCTTCAAAAAAAAAAAAAAAACAAACCCTAGTCTTTCCTTAAATATTACAGCATAGCAGATATAAAATAGACAATAAATTATAATTTATATTTACAAGAAAGCTGTACTACCATTCTAGATTATAAATGTATTGTTTAATCATTTTAGCTTGAAATCGGTTTCCTAGTTAGTACATGTCTGTAGAAAAAAGCCATTTAAAAAATATTCTAAGATTTCATCTGAGTCTTTTTGCTAGAGAAAATTGTGATTTTAGTTCATTAATAGCACACTAACCCAAATCCATTCTTACTGGTGGGTGCCCCTTTCTCATTTTATATCCTTGGTTCTAACCCTGGGACATGGTTTGCTGTAGAGTAAAAAGCAAATACATGTTTTATAGTAATAGATGGGATTTTAAAAGTATTAACTAATGTGCTTTTTAAAGAGCCATTCCAATAATGAAGGGGTGCAGACTTGCTTTTGTATATTATATGGTTAAAATGATGGCTATTAAAAAGGCTCATCTCAAAGTATGATGGGTCTACTTTTGGTACAATCATTTTCAACACCATGACCCAGACCAGCACCAATCAATCAATCATACCTGACACAGCAAAACTTATTTATCATGCTTTATTTTAATTTCTTCAATATAGACACTCATATTCTGAATTTGGCTAGGAGTAATTTAGAGCTCCATGTAGTCCCCAGAATACTATAAATTGGGTTTATTAGAAATTGCCCCACATATGAAAAAGAGCAGGAGTAGGAGGTTAAGACCTTTTAAGATGGAATCCCATCTCAGTTTCTCATGATTGAGCTTCAAATTAAAAAAATACTGTACCATAGGTGTGTGACCATTGTTCATTCTGCATTCTTAAATTTTGAGTTGACATTGTTTCTTTTTCCTGATTAAGTTCCAAGAGATTTAAAATTTTTTTAATGCATTTCTTTTGTACACTGTATGGTGGGGACACATTTCATTTTTTTTACCATGTAAGTATCCCCTTATTGCTGAATTTTTGTTTGCTTGGTTTTTCATTAGTTTGTTGTTTGCTTGTTTGGGAATTGCTCAGAGTGAGAATTGAACCCGGGTCTCCTGCATGGCAGATGAGAATTCTACCACTGAACTACCCATGCACCCCCTCCAGGAGGTTTTAACACACACACACACACACACACACACACACACATTTTCAAAAAGTTATTCTTCCTTTAAACTACAGTTTGATTTCAAGACAGCAATGAGTAAATTGTGGTTTTGGGAATAAGCTTTAGCCACTGGAAACAGACATTCCTTTGAACGTTCCAGACCAATTGACTAGATTCCTATAAAGAACTCCAAATTAGACTGTGGTCTTTAGTAAACTCAAAAGAGTTTCTGTTCTCAATCTATTTACAGTTCTGAACCTATTTACTATCACCTTTCCATTCAGTCCTTTGAAATGATGTTCTCTATGCTAGAAAACAGACCACCTTCACACAGCAGGTAGACAGGTTCTGCTTTTCTTTAGAATGGCAAGGAAAGCCCAGCTTTGATAAGAGGAATACAGAAATTTGTTGTATATATGTTTCATTCTAAATATTGACATCAGCAGTTTAATAATAGTGTGCTTTTAAAGGTTAAACTTTCATACAATGACTCCAAAGTATTATAGTTTTTACTTTTAGGATTGATGATCTGCATTTAAATCAAGTTCACCTTTGAACATGTCTGTGTACTAATTTCATAAAAGTCATATCCATAAGTAAACAGACTGTAAAATAGCCAGGAAATTTCCAAAACACTTTTTTCCCATCTAACTGATTAGGTCACTTTTCCTCCTAGATTGTACTTCTCCACAAATTCTCTATTGACACAGCTAGTTGATCTACTTCTGTCTATTGTACTAATCACATTTTTATCTGTCACTCAATTAATCTTACTTGTCTATCTCAGGGTGAAAAGAAGAATATTCAGTCTTCTTCCTTCTGGAGAACAGATACAGAAAAGTGGTAGAAAATACAAGGTCATAGACCACTTATGAAAATATTTAAGAACTACCTTACCTAAAGGATAGTTGGAAATTTCTCTTCCCAGGTATCAGGTCTCCTAAATCCTCCATCCAACTTACTCCATCCATTCATCCATCCATCAAATGCCCATCCTACTACCCATCCACAAAATAAATTAAGCATGTGTTAAATTGCTAATTATGTATTGTCACTGTGCTAAATATTGCAAAAGACCCTAAAATAGTATGCCAAATTGGCCACAATTACATTAAAAGTATTAATCCTCATTAATAAATGAAAGCATGTTACAATAGCAATGGTATGCCACTTTCAGCCTACCAAATTTGTAAAGGTTTTTAAGAAGGTAAAGTCAGCAAGAGTGTAGTCCTGGGATAGGATTTGTAAAGCCCACTTAGAGGTAGTTTAGCAATTAACTCCGAGCTTTATCAAGCAAGAATCCATCTCTTTTGTTTTCTGATATATCCCCATTGACCAATATAGTCTTTTTAGCAGGAAGGAACTACTCAATTATTGATTGTTGAATGTATATTAACTGAATTACTAGAAAATTATTATAAGCCTATAAAAATTCATACCCTTTGACTCAATGATTCCTTTTATGAAAACATATCTTCATGCACAATGTGGTTGATAGCTCATGTGCACTAATATTTATTTCAGTGTTGTTTATAATAGGAAAAGAACAGAATAACCTAAATGCCCAACAATATGAGTTTTGGTAGAAACACAAACATTTTGTAACCATTAAAAATGATGTCCTCAAAAAATATTTTACTAATAAAGCAAAGTGTTCACAATATGGTTTTTTAATTAAAAGAGAAATAAAAACAATTTTGTATTCTTCTCACACACATTTAAATAAAATTCTGTATTTAGTGATATCTATGAGCATGTGTGAATAAGAAATATCAATATATCTTAGCAAATATATAAAAGTATATGCAAATACATATTAAGTGTAGTTAACTCTACTTGGAATTACAGATAAATTTTAATTTTTCAAAGATACCTTTAGTTTGCCATATTGTTAGAATAAACTCATTATTTCTACCTTCTGAACCAAATTACAAAATTAGTTAAAAAAAAAAAAGTTTAAATGCTCTCCCTTAAGCTAGGAGGATTGTTGTCCTATTAGTTTTTAGTTTGATTAGGAAAATACTACTTAAGTTGGAAAGAGGGAATAAAACATCATGAGAATTAAGTGCAATAAAGTGTGTGATAGAGAATGAATAAAATAAGTTAGAGAAATGAAAGATCAGTGTACAAAACATAACCAGCTTCTAGGACTGGAACATAAACTAGGCTTTGAAGAATGATTAAGTCTTATATAAAGAATTGGGGAAGTATTTAATTTACCATAAGGACCCAAAAGGTGTTTCTTAAAATCATCTTGCCATTCTGTCAAAACCAGATATGTTGGCTAATCATTCCAAACTGTAATAGAAATCTGAGAATTATACAGTTTAAACTTTAGTTCATATTTTTGAAGGGAAGAAAGACTCATTGAAAAACTAACAATCAATGTTCCACCAACTAAACAACACCGTCTATCAGAATAAAGGGCAAATGTGTTCCAGTATGGATTTTTAATGCAGTGGTACCAGTAGTCTGAACACTTATATTTAATGACATAAATGATGGAGAAAAAAAGTCATGCAGTCTATAATAGATTGTATCGAAGCTAATTATAAAATAATATTGCATGACATTAGTTCAACCTTCCAGAGAATACTGTACTCTTAAATTAGACAACAAAAATCTGTATGACACCAGACTTTTTTCTGATTGTCCTACTAAAGTACAGAGCTATACCTTTCCTCTTTGAAACAGGATGACCCACTTGAATGTGGAACCTAATTTCTTAACAGTGATTCCAGTATTTTAACAGCACCACAGAATAAGATAAGAATCTGAGTCAAACTAAAAGCAAAACAAAACAAAAGAAACATAACAATACATCTTTAAATAAATACATTTGTAAACAAGTTTTTGTTAAATTGTGTCTGTATATGAAATAGAACTACTGTGAGGATAGAAGATATCATTCTTGATCCTAAGACACTTGCATTGCATAATTCATAATAGTAATTATAAAGGAAATTCAAGACTGATTAAGTACTTTTTTATGCAAGGCCCAATGCGAATATTCATTCAGAAATCAAGAACATGTTATTGAACTACTAATACATGCTTTTTAAGTATCAGGGAAACAAAGATGAATAAACACTGGCTGTGCTATAATGGAATTCGGTCTAGTGGAGCAGACAGATACTTACCCAAAACTGCTATACAATGTAATATGTAAATTGTGCATGGTAACCTGCTAGATATAAAGAGATAAAAGACATAAACCCTTCTCTCTATAGCCATGAATGCAGCTGAGATGTCTGAATGCAAACACATAATTTAGTAATGTCACTATAAGAATTGCCACAAAGAGATGTTTGAACAGCTAGCTTCAGTGAACTAGGTTCTATGTTGAAGATAGGAAGAATTTTACTCTGGCTGGGGACACTGACAAGGAAACAACTAACCACAATGCAAGGTAATACTCTAAATTGTGTGGAACGAAGAAAACGTAGGGAAACATCTTCAAGGCCTAGTAATAGGAGGCAGCTTCCTAAACTTTATACCCAAAGCACAAACAACAAAAGAAAAAAAAAATAGATAAATGGGAACTCCTCAAAATCAAATGCTTCTGTACCCCAAAAGACTGTTAAAAAGGTGAAGAGGCAGCCCGTTCAATAGGAGAAAATATTTGGAAATCACACATTGGACAAAAGTTTGATATCCTGTATACATAAAGAAATCATACAACTCAACAACAAAAGAACAAACAACCCAATTATAAAATGGGCTAAAGATATGAATAGGAATTTTTCTGAAGAGCAAATACAGATGGCTCAAGAACACATGAAGAGATGCTCATTTTCATTAGCTATAAAGGAAATGCAGATCAAGACTACAATGAGATACCACCTCACACTTATAACAATGGCTGCTATTAAACAAACAGGAAACTGTAAATGTTGGAGAGAATGTGGACTAATTGGGACTATGAACTGTTGATGGGAATGTATAATGATGCAGTCACTATGAAAGACAGTTTCGCAGTTCCACTAGGAATCTAAATATTGAGTTGCCTTATGACCCAGCAATAGCACTACTTGGTATATACCCAGAAGAGTTGAAAGCAGTGACACAAAGACATTTGCACACTGATGTTCATAGCAGCATTACTCACAATCACCCAAAGATGGAAACAATACAAATGCCCATCAACAGATGAGTGGATTAACAAAATGTGGTATAATCATATGATGGAATGTTATGGAAGCAGTAAGACAAAATGACATCCTGAAGCACATGACAAGATGGATGAGCCTTGAGGACATAATACTGAGTGAAGGTAGCCAGACACAAAAGGATAGATACTGTATGATTCCACTTTTATGAATATGGTAAATGTCAAATCAGAGGATTATAATACAAAATATAAGGGGCTTAGAGATAGATACATAGAAGCTACAGATGGGTGAACAGTTAGCTAATGAGAGGGAACTCAAATATAAGGGAATAGTTAGAAGTTAAGGAAGTTCTCTAGCAGGTCTATAAGTAATATTACCATATTGAACATGAAAAAGATTTAAAGAGGTTTTATAGACCCATGTGTCCCACTGATTAGCACTAGAAATATAAATTAGTTTTTGCAAGAACTACTTCAAAGGTATGATTAGCGTACAAAGAGTTTAAAGTTGAGGGTACTGGGGGAAAACTGCTAGTGCATGTTATGGGCTATGTTTAACAGGAAAGCATCAGCAACACCACAGCAACAGCAGGGGCAAATAATGGGGGGAGGGACAAGAGTTAACAGGAGGTTTAACTTTACTATTTGGTGAAGGTGTGTTAATTGTTATCTTTCTCAAAGATATTATCCAAAACTGAGAGTGTTCATGGACTGCGGACTTTGGGCATTATATATGATGCCTAATGAATGCAAGCGGCTGAAGGATACACTGATCGAGAAGTAGATTGGTGAATGATGGTGTATATATATAATGATCGAATATTGGACAGCTACTGAAAGGAACAAAGTCGTGAGGAATGCAACAATGTGAATGAAGCTGTGGGACATTTGGTGAGGCAAAATAAACCAGAAATGAAATAATAATCATACAATACTTGTTATGAACTCCATTAGAAAATGCTCATAAGAAAACAGGAGCCTAGATTGTAAATTCTTATAGCGGACACATTTAGTCTAAAGGAGTAATTATTATTTCTGGATTTTGAGAGGCTGTTTTATATATCTATAACCTGGTATTCAGAGACAGGAAAGAAGCTGATCAGGTTGGAATTAAAGTAATTCAGTACACAGGGTAAGGAAGACATTGTCTATATATTAGAACTATATCTATTCTTTGAGACCAAAGGAAAAAGGGTTTATTTTGTCTAGAACCTGAATTTTCTGTAGCACATAATCTAACTCAAACTGTCTGGATAGCTCTTGTTCAAACACAGGGAACCCAGAATAAGAATGAGAGCCTTTAATTCTGTATAGCTTGATGTAATGCCTGGATACATCCCAGAGAATATCAAGCAGATAATCAAAAAGTATTGGCAAAGTCCCTTGAAGGATGGGAGAAAAGTATGGAACTATTAAACTTTACCATCAGGGAATCCTCTGATACTGTGTCAAACATTAGGGACACTCAAATCAATAGGGCAAGCCCTTGATCTTGAATCTTACCCTTGCAAAGTTTATGTAGATAGCGGAGAAGCTTAGCCTACCTATGGGTATGCCTAAGAGTTACTTCTGGAGACCTCTGTTGTTGCTCAGATGTGACCTCTCTCATGAAGCAACTCTGTGAGTGAAACCATTGCCCCTCCCCTACGTGGGATATGGTGTCCAGGGGTGAAAGTCTCCCTGGCGGCGTGGGAGATGAGCCCCAGGGATGAGTACAGACCTGCACTGTGAAAGCAACAATTTCATTGACCAAAAGGGGGAAAAGAAGTATAACTAATAAAGTATCAGTAGCTGGGAGAGTTTAAATAGAGTTGAGAGGCTACTCTAGAGGTCATTCTTACACAAGCTTCAATTAAACATTGCCACCTATCATAGTTTCCCCAACCCCAACCAAAACCATTCCTGCCAATCCTAAAGAACACCTAGGGCAATATATAAGAGTCTACAAAGGTTCCATGCGCTATGGTAGCTTTCCAGAAACTTACAACCTCTAGATGGGTCCCTGGTCCAGATAGATCCTGAAATGTAGAGGGCCCAGTCTCTCCAGAACATCAGGTAGTTTCATTTCCCTACCTAATATTACTGACAGCCCCTTACATATTGAAAAAGTTACAATGGGCATAGCCCAAATACCCCTAAAGAGTGGGATAGAAAGGTCAAAAGTGATGTTGGAGTTATACAGAGAAGGTAGGGTTTAACAAATGTGTATGATGCTGAAACATTGTATTGATATTTCCTTTAGTCTCCAGTATCCACAACAGCTAGGAGTAAAAACGTAAAATTGTGGAGTTGTAACCCATATCAAACTTTGGAATCTATTCTGCAACTAACTGTTGTGCTGTGCCTTGAAATTTATTGTTTTTTTAGCATATATGTTATTTTTCACAAAAAAAAGGAAAAAAAGTCATGATAAAAAAATATATATATATATATTCCTTCTAGCCCGCAATGTTAAGGAGCAGCTAGAAGGAAAAATCTATGGTAGTCTGTGACAAACTCTGGCATCTATCCTGTAACTACTTGTTGAAGAGTGTTTGAAAACTATTGCTTTTTACTTTCTTTGCTTTGTATGTATATTATACAGTACAAAGGTTTAAAAACAATTGTGCAGAATGCCATGGTAAATAGAGGTTTTATGAACTAAGTAAACTGGACAGGATTAAAGAGGAGGATGTGCTTGAACCACATCTTAATAAATGAATAGACTTTGTTAGTCAGAAAGGGATATTCCATCAGAGGGAATTGAAAGTTTTCAGTCTATTGTAAGGGTTGGCGAACTTTTTCTGTTAAGAATAGTAAGTATTTTAGGACTTTCTGGCCTTAAAGTCTCTATCATAGCTACTCAACTCTATCATTTTAGCCTGAAACCAACTCTAAAGTAATATGCAAAATAAAGTAAGCATGATTGTATTGCAGCAAAACTTTATAGATACTAAAATTTGAATTACATATATAATTTTCAACATGTTACAAAATACTCTTCTTCTTTTGATTTTTTTTCTAACTCCCTAAAAATGCTCCTGGGCCATATAAAAATAGGTGGCTGGCTGTTTGAAAACTTCTAGTCTAGCAGGAAGGAAGGTAAACACCTACATATACAAAGCAGCATGCAAAATCATATAAAACATCTAAGCCAGTGGTTCTCTGTTCTATCAGATCCAACCTTATGATTTTATAATCATTTTAAAATAGCATCCTTTCTCCAACTAAAATGACATTGATAGATAACCCAACTGATTACATATAATCATTCAAAAAGTTATACAATGCACTAACCAAATTAAAGAAGAAATAAAAGGACTTTATATTGAAATCAGATGTTTTCAGTACGTAAACCAGGAGCTCAGTTATACTAGTCAATACAATGAAGTAGTCAAATGCTTGCATGCACTTATAATGAAGAAAATTGAATTTAGGCAGAATAAAGAGATCGGAAGCCATCCCTTACAAGAAGCATGGGAAATGAGAGAGCAGATAGATGAGTGGACCCTGGAGTAAAAATTAGTGTGAAAAATAAGAAAAAACAGACTATTTTCTATAGGAGATAAAAATAAATAACTTCAGTTGAAATACAGATAATGTAACAAGGCAGATTTCAGATAGATGAAATGGAGAAAATAAAGTGCCATGTTCTGAGAAATAAAGTGGGCCTCATTATAAGCGTAGTGTCAAGATAATTCCCTGTCTTAAAAAGGTCAAAATAGTTAGGAAGCATCTATCTGTCTGTCTGTCTATACTATATTTCTGTCATCCTCTACCATCTCTCTGTCATCTATCTGCCTATTTCTATCCTTTCCTTGATAGAATTACAAGCAAAGGTATATATTTGATTTCATATAAAGGTATATATTTGATTTCTAGTACTTCAAAAGACCTTGGAACTGTATCCTTTGATAGAAAATGGGGACTAGAGGATGGATAAACTAATAATAACCTGAGAGCCTAAAGAGAAATTGAGTATAGATGACCACTAGGACAATATCTGAGTAAGACTGAAAATAACAGAAAAATTCAAAATAAATAATTTCAAGTATTCTTCACAAAATAGATTTCTGATTGTGCAATAAAATGTTTTAAAAATTAATATGTAATATGGAAATTAACTAAAATATTTTTAAAAACTTACTAGAATTTGGTGAGATAGCTGCATTTCATGTGTTTCTACCAATTTAAAATATTTGTTTCTAAGTCTATTGTGATTTGTGAGTCAAATTACAGCAGTTATATATTTGCAGGTGAAAGTTATAAATGTAGACTGATACCAGTGAGGTACTGTCAGTGATTCAAATATCAGGATCAGCATTGCTGCAGGGATGTGATTTTCCAAAATGCAGACTGACACTTGGTAAAATTCCTAATAAAATAAAGTACAGCAGGCTCTTGATTTACAAAAGAGTGCATTTCTATACAATCTAATCATTATTAATTTATTGCAAAAAAGCTTTGTATTTGTTTGTGAAACTGAGTCTTATTTTAGGCTTATATTATTATAAATTGTTTCAAAAATCTTTCCGATTGTTCAGTGCAATGTTAAAAGTTGTATAGTACCTGGGAAAAGTCTTTGTCGTATAGGACTGTTTTACACACTACAAAGCATCTAGCATACCTGACCCCCTAGTCTAAATGCCAATAACACCTTATAATAATTACCTACAAATGAGCACCTCTACCTGCAGTTGTAAAATGCTTCCTAGTGGCTCTCCTCTGCCTCCTGTTCTTGAGGACTGCTGATCTGAATCTGAGACCACAAAGATTAAGTTTATGTAACTTTTTGTATAATGCTAAACACTGTATTATCAACAAGTGCATGGTTAACAATTTTCTATCAATAATCATGCTACATAAAAATGAGCACACAAGGGCTAAGAGAGAGAGGGGCAGCTTGGAACAGTGAAAGAGAACTCGATTCTGAGTTCAAACATATGAACCAGCTCTGCCACAAACTAAATGACCTTGAGCAAGTCTCTCCACTTTCTAGGCTTCAGTTTCTCTTTTGGAAAATGGACAAGATGACCTCTAAGTTCCCATCCAGTTTTGACATAATTATAGAACATCTACATACTTTGGGGAAAATAAAAGAATGGAATAAAGTAGAGCAGAGTACGGATGAGAATAAAACAAATGAGGCTACATTTGTAAAAAATACAGCAATATCAGAAAAAAGAAAGAGAATGGACAATGGAGGTGGTATCAAAGAGAGATATCTTCTTGAGATGACAGATACATGGATAGAAATATATGTATGAGATTCCCAAACATTCAGCAATGTGTGATGCACATGCTCTCGGACTAAAGACAGTGTCTACATGTACTTTTATTTTGTTCTCTTATTAAGTTTACCTTACACGGTTTCCAAATCCTTATCATACATGTTGCAAGTGCTGAATCTGAATTGTAAGTAATCATATAATGTGAAGTTTTCTAAGGACAAGTACCATATTCTGATGCTAGAACTGTAGGAAACAATTTCAACTGCTTCAGGTCAGCGTAGTTCTTAAACTTCATCACAAAATCAAGGGATATTTGGGATCTTCAGGATCCCAACTCACTCAGGGTTCTTAAGACCAAACATGAAGTGGAATGGGGTAATCCAGGATTCTGCTAGGAATTTGCAGACTTCCCAATCATGAAAAATGCTTCAGTCCCTTAAGGAAATTCCTCTTAGATCAGAGAATTTTGTAGGTCTCCAGGGGTATTCTACCTCCTGGTATATCCAAAACAAGCCTTTCCGTAAGATGTGGTACCAAGAGTAAGAGAGTCAGAGAGACCTAAATTTAAAACTATTTCTCCCCTTATCAGTTGTTTGATCATGAGAAATTTACTCTAAGCTTCAATTTCCACATTTGTAAAATGAGAATTTTGATACTGCTTTTGTAGTGTTAGAAAAATTCAAGGAAATGACTAATGCAAAGCCCCTAGCATAGAGCTTCACACACTGTGGACATTGTACTCAATAAATATTACATCCCCTTTGCTCTTTTCCTCTCCACTCTCTGTACTTTGCCTCTTCTCGTCCTGCCCTAAAGAGAATGTTCTGCTGATATCAGCATTCAGCACTATCAGGAGTGTTGACCAAGTGACTTCTAGTCTGCTACAGGAATGTTTATCACTCTAATTCCTTCTGGGATGTCTCTTATTCTCTTCTGTTTTCCTTGCCTTGGGTAAACTGGTGTGTCCCTCAGACTAAGAAATCTAATCCTTCCTTGGTAAGGGTCTCTCTTTCTGGAAGGAATCAGTTGAAGCAGGCACAGGGTTAAAACAAGCTGCCAGGTTCTTCTGGCTTGGCACAAACTGAGCTTGAGTTTTCAGCCCAGGGTATCCCTATTTCTTGGACTAGAACATCCTCTGCCCTCAAGTTGCTGCAAACTGCTGCAAGAGACTGTTAGGGGAGATTTACAGAGCTTGGCTAAAACTTCAAACAGTTGTTGCTGCAGGAGTTTCTAAGAAAATATTC
Organism: Tamandua tetradactyla; assembly: GCF_023851605.1. Lineage (NCBI taxonomy): Eukaryota > Metazoa > Chordata > Mammalia > Pilosa > Myrmecophagidae > Tamandua > Tamandua tetradactyla. The sequence goes on along the minus strand of NC_135334.1, from coordinate 60,240,595 downwards.
CAACCTCCTCTACCTGTGAATGCAAAGCTTATGAGAATGCAACTTCATCAATACAATTCTATTTTACATAATTTCTTTTCAGTGTGCACAGTTATAAATCTCACAATGCTGAAGGACAAAATGTCACACCAGCATCATGTGGTACCAAGCCAAAAGTTCTGGACAGTTGCCTAGTGGAACCTTCATCATTATAATTAAGACAAAAAATTTCAGGGAAGAGGCTAGAAATTCTACTGCAAGACTACAATACTGATGACTATTTCACAGATACTATGTTCTTCAGGTTAAAAAACATAATTTAAATACAATTAATGTTAATAAATACTATTTGTTGGAACAATTGCTGTGTTCTAAGCACTTTTCTGGGTTTACTTTATGTAGAATATTTTCAACCCTTACTAAACATCCCTACAACATGGCTTTATCATCCCAAGTTTTACAGAGGATAAAAAGAGGTATAGAGACATTTAGGAACCAAAGTGAAATGGAGCTAGTAAGTTTAAACTTAGCTGGCTCTGAAACATAAATCCCTTTCCAAACTGCTTCCCGATAATTAATCAGTATCAGTTGACAGTCACAGAATATTAGTACTGGAATATTAAAGTACGAGGGAAAACCAGTTATGTTAGAAATAGGAAAACTGAGGCTGAGAAGGCTTCAGTGACTGCAAAGCATTTAAAGGGTGCCAGAGATGGCATTTAAACCCTACAGTGATTCCATGCTCTGCCTATTCAATGGAGTCCTCATTAAGCCCTACCAGGTCCTTTCAGACCAGGTCCCACCCACCTTTCTAGCCTCATCTCTTGAGGAGCCTGCTTTCCAGTGCCTAATGTTCTGGGCAGACAGAACTGCACACAAATTCCACATTGGCACCAGATGTTATATATTTTCCTGCATTTGTTATTTCTGTCCAAAAAACTTATTTATCTTTGTCCACTTGATAAACACCTACTAATTTAATTCAATTCAGTTCATCCAAAGTATACTATCTCTCACTTCTCATTTCTTCCCAGCCAATTAGGTACAATTAATTTAAAAATAGGTTAATGGTAGCCAACAGTTATGGCTGACAATATTTATTTAATCATTCATTCATTCTAGAAATATTAATTGAGCCTCTACTGTATGACAGCACTGTGTGAAGTGTTTTGCATGTATTATGTCAGTCATTCTTCATCACACACCCATGCGGGAGATACTATTTTACAGAATCAGAAACTGACATTTAAAAAGATATATTACTTTGCCTAAAATCACCATGCTCTCTTGCTCCTCCGAGGTCCCTCAGTTTCCTGAAAATACATTTACTATGGCATCTGCAGCCCTCTGTAGAAATTTGCTTTGTTTGCAAATTGTGATTCATCGTGGTTTAATTCTGTGTATATAAATGCAAACTACACATTTGCAAACTGCTATATCCCATCATAGGCTGTAAGTTCCTTATTGGTGAGGGTATTATTTACTTTGCTTACTATTATATCCACAGGGAATCCTATGCCATATACATAGAAGACACTCCGTAAAATTTGGGATGGTTAAACAGATGAAGAATGAAGAAATATTTAGAAATATGATTTCTGAATCTCTACTGTTCTGCGCTGTCTCCCCATGTCAATCTACATTGGGGAGAAATGCCACATAAGCATTTCCAGGCTGACACTATTATCCTAGACATGTATTCTAGAACTCCCGTACACTATAATTTTCCATTTTCTTACCTATTATTATGGTCATATTAATTATACAGATTCAAATGGAATGAAACCTTATTTGAGAAGGGAAAGAAGCTATTCTTTAAACCAGCTAAGGAACACCATAATGACAGAGTCCTGGTAGTACACAGCACCCCAAATAACAGAAATTTGGCAAAGAGCCTTGGGAGGAACTCGAGTCATTACCCTGGACCTGTATTTTAGCACCCGGAAATCATACTGCTGATTTCCAAGCAACACAGCAGACATCTTCAAGGACAGAAGCCTAGCTCTCAGACACTTAACGACCCTCAGGCATATTCTATGCCACATGTGAGTCTTCGGGTTATTCTAAAACATGGACAGTCCTTTTCGCTTTATCAAAGATACTAATGTTTAGTATCATCTGTCTCCATCCTTGGTTTTACAGTATTCCACAGGATCTCTCCAGTTAATTCAAAGAGTAAAAATAGTAGCACAAAATTTCCAAAACAGACTTCGTTTTAATGGACACACACACACACACACACATATACATTGACACATGCTAATGCTCTTGTTACATGATAATTTACATAGGGATGCAGAGCTTACACACAACTGTATATTTCAAATATTTAAATATATTCTTTAAATGCACATATAAATGCATAAGCTTATATACAAATACACATATCAGAATTCTGAGCACCTACAGAAGGAAAGGGAACATACTTTCTATGGAGAGAAAGAAAAATTCTTTGGAGAAATAAGCAAGCAAGTACTTTTCAGGTGAGAAAAGAATAATATAGGGCTTTAATTTTTATACATGTGTATACACATGTACACGTGTATTTATATACATATATATCAAAGTCTGCACCAATAAATGTTAATATATGCACATAGGTAATTATCACACATTTAAATATACTGAAATATATACACATATTTACATATAGACACATAAAAAGATTTATTCAACATAATATATTTGAAAGGGTCTGAAGGTGGAGCAAAGAGGGGGATTGATCCACCTGGCATAGTATTTTTTTAGGACTACAATGGAAAAGTCTGAATGGATAAAGTGAAGGAGGAGTATTGCAATATCGAAGACCATAAAAGATATGGTTTCACACCTCCAATATTTGGGGATTACTGTTCTTCCCAACCAATAACAAAGTGTATATAAATTACAGAGAAAATTTATAGAAATGTATATGTAAGAATTAAGGGAGATGGTGACCTTAAAGAATTAACTGGATATAAATTTAAAGCAAGTAAGAGGCTGACTTTGTTAAGAATCCAGGAAAAGCAAAGTTTTCCCCCATTAATGGAAAATGAACTAAGATTTTTAGAACATGGCTACTATAATCTAGTATTAGAGATTTTGGTTTGGGCAAATATCATTTATGAAATGCAAAGTTTACTACATCTGGAATAAAGAAAATTGCAACAATAAAGCAAGTTTGCTTTCTCTACTCTGCAAAGTAAGCTAAATGCCATTGACTATGGTTGTGTTTCTTGCCCATGTGATCCTTGAGAATTCAAATGTAATCAACACATAGATATAAGTTAAGGATGCTTAAACAAATATATTTGTCAAAGAGTAGAGTCTTCAATATTATCAAGACTGTATTTAGCTTGGAACTCCTAATAAATTAGAAAAATAATTGCATTTCTTTGTCGGGTTCCATTTTTTAAGTTGAAACAGTTTAATACTACAATGGGAATATATACCTGACTTAAATCAAGACATTCTTTAGGCAAATCTTATAATTTCTTGGCAATGCATCAAAAGCCATATAAATGTCCATGTATATGTAACTATATTATTAAGAACTAGTGATATATGACATTCTTGGATATACTTTTAAAAACTAATATTAAAATGTTCTCTGCACCTTTCAGATCATAACATTTTATTCATGATCAATATCCATTTCTCAATTAGACTAAAATCATATTGGAATTGAGAAATTATTCTTTTTCTGCAAAAACTGCTTTCCTCTTTTCGATGCATATTTAAGAACAGTTACTGTTCTGTATTTATGCTAGAGATTTCAGGTGCATTTTATTTATATTTTATTGCATTTTCAGGAAGTTGTTTATCCCTTTGGGTGAAAGCACAAAAAAAATGAGCCAATTTCATTTCTGGTAAAAATGTTAGTTGTTCAGGGCAAAAACAAGCTAGGAATCAAATTGTGGGAATATGCACATCTGCCTCAGAAATGCATCACAGGAGAAAGAGGGCTGCAATTTTTACTACAAATAACCTTATTGCTGCTTTTTTGAATAAATTGAATGTTGCCTTATGGTATCCTAAGTGTAACCATCCCCTAGCTTGATCTCATTTATTTTTTAGTTTGTAAAATTAATTATTTGGTATAAACAAATTTTATTCTCCATAACTGAAAAAAGTACACAGTATTTTGTTTTTGGTTTTGAAAAATACACAGTATTTTAAATGTAAAATTAGAATAGTATGCTTCACATCACTATTTTCCATAGCTGGAATAAGAAACGTTCTTTTATATATAAAAAGATGAAAAGTACTTGATTACAAGTCATCCTCTCCCTCCTGAAAATTAAATAAAACTAAACTAGGCAGAATGGAAAAGTTAACAATGTTTGGAAGTACTGCTGAAAGGCTATGAGGCAGAATAGTGGAATATCTGGGAACCAGAGAAGTTCAACTTGGGGAAAAGTCACTGAAAGAAACTGAACGTGACATCTCTAGACTTCCGCAACCCATCCAGATGTGTAACCCACAAACATGTGGAAATGACAGGTTTTCTTGGCCTACCATTTCCCAAACAGGCAAACTCAGTCAGTAAGGAGGACTTAGCAAAGTTTCCGGAGCGAGCTAACCCTTACACAATTTACTCTGTCTCCTCCAATACCCAAGGGAAAGGCAGAAGGAAAAAGCTCACCTGTACCGGGCTGAACCAACCATGCGGGCAGGCACAGTGCTCCCCACAGGTCCCTTTGCCCTTGGTGCCCGTCTTGTGGGGGCTTTTCCGCACACTGTCCCACAGGGTGACCAGCTTGGTCCTGTTTGAAGCTGGGCCCCCAGGTCCTGAGGAAGGCATGGTCTGAGAATTGTACCCAAGTCCCTGAGGGTTCCTCTGCCAGCCACAAGCGCAGTGGGCATCCCTGATCAGTGTGGGCGCACTCCTGCCGACATCCATCCCATCGGACCCCCGGCTGCAGCTGTGTTGCTTGGTGAGGTATGCATTCATACTGCACTGATGCCTACTCTTTCCTTGGTCAGCTTTGCACAGGCAGGTCTCCTCCCTCACACCCCTTTCTTCCAGGCAGTTGTAAAAGTCTTCTTTTTTTTTTTTTCCTCCCGCAGATCCCTCTGTATCTTTGACAGCTGCTATAAGCAGTGCATCGTGGGAGCAGTGAGCGCAGCTCCGCACAGCATTATCTGCGGGCTGGTAGCTCTTTGTCAATAGATGACTCAACTCACAGAGCAACTTGACAGTATCCCCGCTCTAGGCAGAAGCAATCAATGCTCCACACAGCTGGACTACAAGACTGTACACTGTGTTACAAACCCTTTTTGGATGGAGCCCCACAGTAAAGAATACTCTTTGCAATTTGGCATTCTGGCTTTTCCTCTCTCTCAGCTGATCCCCACACAAAACACACACCTCAGGAAAGAGGGCTCCTTATTTCCAGAAAGGATGCATCTAGACTGAAACAAAATAGTAAAAGCAATTTTTAATGTTGGGAAACTTAACCTGTGAAGAAATTTACATTTATAGGAATTATTTATCTAAAAGATACTTTCTAAGACACAGACAGATCGTGAGGTAAGTATTAACTTTAAAGATCAAGTCAGAGAAATCATAGAGAAATATACTAGAGTCTTAAAATTTGGAGTTCTAATTTGTTTTAGATCATGATTATATATTATAAGCTAAACATACATTCCTTATGCTTATGAACGATTATTAATTCCTTCTGATTCAAAATAAGGCAATTTTCAAAGCTCAAAACTGATGTGTTGGCTTTTTAAAAATAGTATTTTTCCTTACCCCAAGTTATTCTGAGGATTTCCTTTCAAATACTTTACCACAACAAATACATTCACCACAGAAAAAGTCTGTGTTTTAAAGTAAAAGACATCCAGTTCTTCCATCCAGTAGTTTTGGTTTCCAAAGACAGAAATTTCAAATTCTTTCACTGAAAAATTCGTGAAATCTATTCAATTTAAAGTAATTGCCATCCACTAAAGACACGATTGTTTTAAAATGCTATCACGATTGCTAAAGTCATACATGGTGTTTTCAGTAAAAAGAAAAAGAAAGAGTAATTACTACTGCATTTACTTTCCTTTTTTTTTTTTGAAACTTTCCACAATTATTGCCAAAATATCTATCTTATCACACATCCCTAAGGAAATAATTTTGTTTTGATTGGGAGGCAAACTAGAATGTATATAGCACCAATAAAGATGATGTAAATCTATGAAATGATTATTTTATCTATAGACCATCTGATGCCTTCTCAGTGGCTAGATCAGGTTATTGGGCAGTGTAGTCTTCCTTTCTAACCAAGTTGGCAAGGTTCTCATAGATGACGTCAGGATCATAACATGTTCTCCTGTTCAATACCAGGACTCCCTATAAATCACTGTTAGATTTAAAAGTCCTGAAAGGAAGGAAATGGATCATCTCTTTCTTTTGCATCTCCACAAAAGAATCCTATTCCAAATTTTGCACAAGTTTCTGTATAAGTGCTTTGCCTGGCACTTAGTAGACATTCAAAACACCTTTGTTGAATAATAATAGCTCACTGTACAAGTTTGAAGGGCAGACTCTAGTCTGTCCTATTGACCACTTTTCCCCAAGCACCTAGCTCACTGTCCAGCGCAAAGCAGGTGACGGATACATTTTTTGGATAGATGAATGGGGACGGTTGGATAGATGCAGAAATGGAAGGAAAGGGTAGAGAAATGAAAGAGCTGACTTTTTTTTTATTTTAAGTAATAATACATAGTTCAGCAATGCTTTAGAAACACAGAATATTCCTTTAAAACTTGAGTTCTGATCTTGAGGTGTTCTTGCTAAGGAAGTGTGCCAAAAACAATCTGAATACTTGAAATGTTGAGCAGAAATAACAAGAGCACTAACAGTCTTTCTTCCTGAAAGAGAATCCAGGTGCCAAGATCAAGACCTAAAGACAATACAGTCGAGGCAAAGAGATCACAGTATGGCACTCAATGAGATAAAGGGCCAAAAATCATCTCTTTTTTTTTTTCCTTTACATGTACTGTATCAAGAGATAATGCCTGAAAGAACTTCTGGATCAAATAAAGCCTCGAGAACTAAAGGCCTGTCTGGTGTCACCATGGTGCATGGCTACACTGTAGGCCTTGATGTGATGTGGCAATCTCTCATGCCCAAATGAGAACATTCGGAAATGAGATGTTTGGCTTTCTCCAATCTTATCTAACCATGGATGTCTCTCTAGTTTTATAGCAGATATAACTGCTCCCATTGACAGGTAACTCATGTCCCATTCTCACCCATTTGCCTCTTAAATATATGATAAAATTTGAATAGAAGTAAGTCAGTGAGAATCCATTACAGTTTTGTAATGGCATGCAACTTGGAGCAAGACAGAAAATATTACATGGCTGAGGACTGCTCAGAGATAACTATAAATCTTCACCTAAGTTTGAATGTTTAGAATTCGCTATTCCTTCCCCTCATAAAGGCCACAGAATTTCTGTTTTAGTAACTTTAATTACTAAAGTTTAGTAACATGTCCTCTTCATACAGATAAATACATTTCAAATAAATATACTGTGCATAGCTAAGCTACTTTCCTTCAAAGACCTTAGAGACTGTAGTGAACTTTAATTAAGCTTATTCCAAGAACACACTGAAGTTATTTGTTCCTTTTAGTACAGGTAAAATAATCCCAGCCTTCTATCTTCTTCTGAGCCCTGAGAAAGAAATTTTTCTTTTCAAACATGGCATGGTATTTTCCAAGTCTGAAGGCAGACCACTTAAACAGATAAATATGCACAACTAGCACACTGGACTACAAGACAGACCCACTAATTAAAGGTAATCCAATTTTGAACTGTAATTGGAAAATTGTAATGGCCATGAGAAGACATGAAATTCTGGCCAAACAAGAATTAGCAGTGCCCAGGTACACATCCTACTTATCACTGTGATTTAACAGGGGCAGATGGTGCACAGGGCAATGTCTAGATGGAATATATCTTATTGAACTCTCTTTGACCTGGTACTGATTACACACAACAATGGCTAATTTCAAAACAAGGGCTTAAAACTAATATCCTGTTTTTTCCATAAAAAAAATAAATAGCAAAGATAGATCACTAAATAATTTACATTATACTAAAATACTAGGCAGAATCATTTTCCAGATAAAACTTCCTTCAGGTATTTTATGCATAAGGGAAATGAATATAGTAATTATAAAAGAAGAGCTTAGTCCATGGCAGACTGTCTTCTGTAGTTACAAGAAACATGTTAACCCTAAAATTGTATAAAATATTAGATGCAATTTCCGTTATTTTTAAAATGTCTACAGTCCATTACTATGGCTGCAAAAACTAGAGACTTTTAAATGCTAACAAATCAATAGTCTTCTACGTCAAGTAACTTTGGGCCCAGGCAATCTTCAGATACAAGTACATTTGCCTTCAAAATAGAATTGAATCAAGAAAAATTAAAGTATTTTAGGCTCTAAAATTATTTCCAAAACACTTAAACCAATTTTGTCATAAACCTTATGAAACAAAAACAAACAAGAATTAACTGTACAGAAGTACATATGCCTAATTGCCAAAGAGATTTAACCTAAGCAGATGATATAATAAGAAGGAGAAAAAAGTTATTTTAAATATCCCATTTTCGGACTGATACACTTGGATTTGAGCAGATGTTGATGGAGAGAGATTAATCTGAATTTGTGATAAAAGAAAACTATAAAATTATTTTCCATAAATGTAAATGTATTATACAATAATATACTTAATAACAAAACTATTATAATAAGAAAAGGGGTTATAAAGACATTTCTTAGAGAAAAGTAAAAAGGGAATAATCATTTATTATTTTCATTTCGTAGCAATTGAATCTAAGTGCTAAATTACACAACTATAGAAACTGTGCTCTCATCTTTCAAGATCAAACTAATGCCACTTCTGTGAAGCATTCCAAATCCCCCTGGAATATTTAGCTACACTCACAATATTTGTATACTTGTCTGTGTGAATATCTTTTTGTTTTGTCTATTTCTTTCAATCACTATGATGCCCACCCTAATGAAAGCTAGCCTCGTATCTCTGTGTAACTAGTGAAACAGCTTTCTCTGGCATTCACCCTTGTCCTATTTCATCTCTACACAACAGTGAATGATTCTAAAATGCTAATCTGGCCAGGCCTTACCTTACTCTCTATCTTCCAATAATATCTCATTCTCTTGAGATAAACAGCACAATATTTAAAGTGGTTTGCATGATCTCCAATCATGCCCTGTGTGACCTGGCCTCTGTTTTCACCAACTACGCCCTTGCCTTGCCCTCTTCCTCCACCTTCCAACCACATGCACTTTGAATTACCTGCACTCAATGCCACCTTATGGCTTTTCTTCACCCCATACCTTCACATAATTACTTCCTATTCACACTTCATTGGTTGCTGCACCAAGAGGCAGTAACCTAAAAGCCACCCCAAATAAACCCATGGTACAAACTAAGAAGATAAGTGGGTCAATATGCAATGTGGATTCAAGACAAGTCTCTCGGAACTTGCTTCTCATTTGATTGTCATTCCTGAAACTTTTCTATTCAGAAATTCTGAGTTCACTCTACCCTTCAGAGCTCAACTCAAATGTCACTTCAAGAAAGCATTCCCTGAACACTGGCCCCCCTTCCAGAATAGATCATATCATCCTCCTGTTAAACGTTCATTCAGCACCTGTGTTTCTCTATTACAACACTTGCTGTGCTTGTTCTTAAAGGAAGAATTACGTAGTTACTAGTTTAGTGCAAATCTCAGACAGAATGTAAGCAATCAAATTAGGGCAGAGAACGAGCTTTCTTGTTTGCCTCTGCAAACCCAGAAGACATGCTTGATATTTATTGAAAGAAATTAAGCAAGAAAAAAAAAGTGTCTTTCTGTGGTCATACCAGCATAGGTATTCTGGTCTATATTATATTTCTTAGCATAAAATGAATAAGCACTATGATTTTAAAAACAAAATAACAGTGTGCTCTCCAGGTCACCATTTTAGTGGAATATTCAGTGTCTGTGTAGCATGTGTGTTAAGTCACTTTTTGAAGCAAGTTGCTATTGGTTTTATAACAGAGTAAAAAGCTTCTGTTTATACTAGCAAGATTTTCATTCATAAAAGCTGCATCTCCTGACAGCTGTGCATTTTCCTCAAGTCTTTTTAATGGTTTTCCCTTTATAGATAAATGGAGCAAAAAGGGGAGTGGTTTACCCAAGTTAAAAGTGAGTCAGTGGTGCCTGAGACTCAGTGTTAGTGCTCTGAAGCTATGAAAGTCAGCATCACCCCATATAGCAACTGCTAAGAAAGTTGAAAAAATGACTAGACTTCAACTAGAGATATGAATGAAGTGGATATGGATAGGACTAAGGTGAATCAGAATATAGCATAAAGGATGATATAGTCCATATTTTAAAACTTCAGCTTTTGAATGAGAACAAAAGGAGAGATGTTTATTTGGTGCAAAATTTATATTTTGGTTAGCACATTATTTAATTTAACTTGTATGGTCAGTTTGTTTGAACACCAAAATTGCACGGAATCGTGAATAGAGCATGAGGTCTTGTTGATTTGTGCAGGTTAAGGTGGGACTCTGATATATTTCAGAGTAACTAGGGCAGAGAATAAAAAAGTATTTTCAAAGTCCCCTTGGAGGACTAGGGTAAAAGGAGGAAATATTAAATGTCTCCTTTGGGAAGTGCCTGACGTTTTTGAGCCTTGGTCTTGGGATTCGACTCTATGAAACTTATTCCTGTAAAGGAACTTATTCCTGCAAAGGAGAAGTTAAGCCTACTTATAACTATGCCTAAGAGACACCCCCAGGGAATTTCTTTTGTTGCTCAGATGTGGCCTCTCTCTCTCTAAGCCAACTCACTGCCCTCCCCCTATGTGGGACATGATTCCCAGAAGTATAAATCACCTGGAAACATGGGACAGGACTCCTGGAATGAACCAAGACCTGGCAGCATGGGATTGAGAGAGCCTTCTTGACGAAAAGGGAAAAAAGAGAAATGAGACAAAATAATATTTTACTTTCAGAGTCAAGAGATTATCCTGGAAGTTATTCTTACACATTATATAGATATCCCTTTCAGTTTATGGTGTATTGGAGTGGCTAGAGGGTAGTACCTGAAACTGCTGAACTGTGTTCCAGTAGCTTTATTCTCAAAGAAGACTGTACACCATATAGCTTTTACAGTGTGACTATGTGATTATGAAAACCTTATATCTGAAACTCCTTTTACCCAGAGTATGGACAGATAAGTAAAAAAAATAAGGAAAAATAAATAGATAAATAACATGGGGGTGTGAATAAGGGGTAAAACAACTGGGTAGATTGAAATACTAGTGGTCAATGAAAGGGAAGGGTAAGGGGAATGGTATGTATGGATTTTTTTCTTTTTATTTCTTTTTCTGGAGTGATGCAAATGTTCTAAAAATGATCATGGTGATGAATACACAACTATGTGATGATATTGTGAGCCATTGATTGCATACTGTGAATGGGCTGCATGTGTGTGAAGATTTCTCAATAAAAACATTTGTTAAAAAAAGTGAGTCAGTGGGAAAGCAGGGGAAGAATTCCAAACTCCAACCACCACTCACATACCTCTTAAAATTATATAATCTAAAAGGCAAAGTGATTTGGCAGCATATTAAAGGCTGTATCAGAGAGCACAGGGAAGGGTGGCACTTCTCATTCTTCTTTGCATGCCCTCCATTAACTTACAAAGTTTTAAAGAAATCAACAGTATCATTATTCTGAACACGTATCCTCCTTACTTCTTAACACAGGAACTGTAGTACTGAACACTGAGCCATATGCATTGAGGCATCAATATGCTCTTGTTCAAGCCTCAATCATCTTCAAATTGTATTTAGATATTCAGATAATTGATGTGAACAGTGGAGGAGGTAGAGGACTCTTGATCAGCTTCTTGGGAAGCAAACACCATTAGTATCTGCGTGTAAAGGATCCAAGTCCTGTCTTCCACTTCCCCCACTCTTCTCATGCTTCAAGCTCTATCAACTCTTTCCTAGCTGCCAGGAGCAGGCAAGATAGTATGGGAGAGAGTGTGTGTGTGTGTGTGGTGTGTGTGTGGTGGTGGTGGGGAGCTTGGGAAGGGTGTGGACGTGTGCCATCCCCTGTGCTTAGTTGCATGAGAGATGAATGCATGAATAATGAGAGGTGCAAAAATAACATTATGTTAGTGAGTCATAACTGAGAAGAGGGAGAAATGGAGATTGGGAGAATGAAGGCAGGAAGGGGAGAGAATGGGAAAGGGAAGGGAAAGAAAGGGGAGGAAAGGAGGAAGGAAGGAAAGAAGACAGGGAAGGAGGAAGAAAGGGAGGCGAAATGAAGGAAGGGAGTATGGGAGAGAGGAAGGAGAAGGGAGAGAACAATAATAAACAGTAAAGAAATGTTTCAAAAAGGATAATTAAAATGCACATGCTAAATGATGCTGGTACAAAAACCAAAATGGAACAATTATAAATGCACTTTCCCCTGACTTTGGGACAATCTGGCACACATCGCTGAGGCCCTGCTGAAAGACTGTACTGACTTTTTGGAGCTGTCACACCCGGAATTTGAGAGGGAGCCATAAAATGGAATCAGTCTTTCTTTGATCCATCCTCTATGTTTTATGTCCTCTTATTTTTCTGATGAATAATTTATAATTGAGCCTTTCTAAATTTATCAAACCGTTTTACAAACCTCTGGGTTAAAACATAATCCAGATTCTAATTTGTCAGGGGCAATTCATTTGTAGATTGACTTAAAGGTAGGTGTACAGATTGACAGAAATGACAAGCCATCTCCCCAATTGAATGATGGCCTCTCCTTGGAGAATTGACATTTTTTGTAAAGTTTTGCTTAAGTGGCTTTGTTTTGGCTTGTGCATTTCAAACACATTTATTTAATCATCCCGTCCTCTGTGATTCCATATTATTTTTCCTTTGTATTTAATCATGTCATTTAATATATAGTTGTTGAATGCCTGTTCTGTACCAGGCACTATGCTAGAGAGGAAAGAGTGACACAGAGACAGGGTTGTAAGTAGCAGGACTGATAGAATATGAATAAAAAATTTTCTGAGTGATGAAATCAAGAAATGAAGGGACAAAATATGGAATTTCTCCTTTTATTGCACTTGTCCTATTATGGTGAGTCTAATAATTTTATAAAGGGTACATTTTTCTTATCTATTATATTATAGGCTTTTTAAGAGCAAGAACCATCTTTGCCTTGTAAACTCACATCTTTCTTCCCATCCTAATGCTTAGGGTAGTGGCTCACAACACAACTATTAATGCTCAGTAACAACTTGTTGAATTGAATTTGAAAAACATGGGGCTTGGGATTAGGAAACATACTGTAGTTCAAGCTCTGCTGATAACTATGTCTCATCTTGGACAAGTTGCTATAACTTGTTTGGTTTTAATGACCCCATTTATAAAATAAAGGGGGTGGACAAGAGAGTCTATGAGGTCACTCTCAGTGGTTGAGGAAAGACAGGCATAGCTGATGAGTGACAGTCTATCAGCATCATTAGATTTAATCACAACGCCTCCAAGTTAACTACATAAATATGGATTTAATATATTATTAACACATTGTTTTATTATTTATTTTAATACAAAACAAGGTGGTGAAAGAGAATGGCATTGTAAAATTTTTGGCTTACTTTCCCAATTTTACATTCTTTCAATAAGAATTTGCCAAAATAGAGGCAATATGGTGTGGTGGCTCAAAGTGTCAACTCTGAAATCAGATTTCACACCACCATCACTTATCGGAAGGCTGGAGGAGGACCTTCTCCCTTTCCCAAACAGCTTGTTATTATATCGATCTAAAAGCTGAGCACATTTTCTTTGATCAATAAATATTTGAAGTCTGATGGAATTTCTCCTTCATTGAAACTTTTTTCTATATTTTTGCACAATGTGATAAAGTTTTGTATAACATGTATTTTTCCTACCCACAACCACATTTACAATAGATGAGGCAAGACTCCATTCTGGGGTCAGACTGGGTTCAGATTCCAGCTTGGCCCATTATTAGACCAAGTTTTGGGCAAGTTATTTAATCCTCTGTGTCTCAGTTTTCTATTTCATAAAATAAGGTATAAACTTTATTTTACATACATATATAATAGTCATATATAATATAGTTCTTCTAGCATATATACTTCCTACCTCATAGGATTGATGTGAGTATAACATGATATACGTAATTTATGAAAAGTCCTTAGTACAATGCCTGGCACATAACAATGCTCAGTAAGTGTTTATATATCTATCATCATGCTCACCCCCTCCCAACACCAATTGTAAGTTCCATGGACTGATATTTTAAAGGTCTGCAATGCCTGTGTATGGACTCTCAGTAAAGGTCAGTTGATTTGAATTGAATGCCAAAATTCTATATTGCTTCTAAACTTGTCTTCCCAACTCCTAATTTTGGCAAGGCATTCTGCCCTAGGTCAGGTGCTCAATTACATCCTCACCACAAAAAACATAGCTACCACTTATTGAGCACTTGATAATGCATTTCAAGCATATGTATTTCATTTGCTCCTCATTCTAACCCTACTGTAAATACTGAAATGCAAATTTAAGATACAGAGATAGGCTTAGTAAGATTCTGTAATTTCTGCGTGATCACAGCATAAATACTGGAACTGAGAATTAAATCAAGGCCCATCAAAACCACACTGGGGCCCATGTGTGAAAAATAGCATCTCATTTTTGTGTAAAATATAGTGTTTTAAAATAGTCTTGCAACAGCCCCATACAATTGGCAGGGGAGGACAAAATCAAAGGTCAATTGTTGCAAAATACTGTGCTCAGGTCAGGCAACTGGTAAGTGATATTGTTGGGACCAGAATTCAAAGCTCAGTGTTTAGACCAGATCTTTTCATTATTCCATCTTGTTTTCCTACAAAGCACACTCCCTATATAGGTACGCACATGTGACATACTGTCAACCCCTTTGTCATCAAAATAAAGGAATAAAACATAAGGAACATTTAGTGACCCAGAATGTAAAGTTTTATGTTTGGTGCTGGCATAATATTAGTATTTGCTTTCTCTATTCCTCTTTAAAGACCCTAAAAAGAGGATTAACTGGGATTTTGAAAAGTCTTGACTGAAATGGAATCCTAAACTTGAAAGGTTAAATGAAAATAAAGGGTTCTTTTTTTTTTTGCTTGTAAGTGCCAGCATAATATTAATATTTGCTTTCTCTATTCTCCTTTAGAGACCCTAAAAAGAGGATTAACTGGGATTTTGAGAAGTCTTGACTGAAATGGAATCCTAAACTTGAAAGGTTTAAATGAAAATTGTATTTTTCCCCTGCAATACCAGGAGCATCTTCAGAGTTACTTGAAGCCAAAAAATAAAAGTATAGCAGATTCAATCATAGTAACCACAGCTATCTTTAATTGATCATCTACTATGAATGTGCTAAGAAACTGAGAAAATTAAGCAAAGTTTTACAACAATCCTGAAAGGCAAATGTTATCATCTCCATTTTTAAATGAATAAATTAAGGTTCAGAGTAGTTAAGTAATCGCTCAAGATCAGGCAGCTACTAAATGACAAAACCATGATTCAAACCAGATCAGTCTGATTCCAAATTCCAAAGTCTGTTGCCTCCCACTGCATCAGGTTGCTTCCATTAAAAATAGTAAAATAAAGTAAAGGAAAGAGAAAGAAAGAGAGGCCAAAAGAAGAAAATTGCTACAAGTCTTCCACTTTCCTTTGGTGAGTATAAGCACCTTAAATGTTAAACTTTGAGTCAAGCTGTGGGGACTTTGAAAAAACACTCGAACTGATTATTATAAAACCAGCGTTGGTGAGAAAGCCAAGCAGAAATGAGTTTTCAGCTACATTGGGGTGGAGTTCTTTGTCACCTCATAGGGAGTATTCATTTAGGCCTGCTGGGCTAAATGAAATACTATCATACACCCAAGCGCCAAACAGCCCCCCTGTGAGACCTTTCAGAAGAAACCTTTTTTATTCTAAATCTCACTCATGAGACAACAAAGCAGGAATGATACGCAAATTACCTATGAAATGGGGGTTTTACAGAACTGAGATGGTCCAAGACATACCCCTTGGAGCCAAGGGAGGAACTGACACCGAAAATACGTTTGGAAGGTTCCGCTTGGTGCATATTCATCAGCATGCAGCTAACAGCAAAATGTTTTCCTTTCCACAGAAAGATCATTTATATCATCCTCAGAATACGGAATATAGAATATGCCTGATTTTATATGTAATATCCTAAATAATCATTTGCTACTAAAGAAAAGTATCAAATCACTTACCTGATTTTTCCTTCTTTATTCTTTACAAATTTCCCATTGAAAACAGCAATATTGCTTGCCCTCTTTTAAGCAGGTAATGGGTAGGCAGTCTGGAGGGCAATAGGGGAATTCATTGCCTGTTTGCATCCAATCTGCCAGGTGGCCTGTTGTAATTAGGCAGGCAGCACAGCAGTAACACTATTCCACCTGAAGCAAACTACTAGTTCACCTAAGGAGGACTTTAATACTTATACTCATATCCTTCCCCACTGATGTGGCTACTGTACCTTAGCAGTCAGGACCCATTTCAGCTCTGCAAAAGCTTCTAGACCATTCGAGGTGGAAATAAATTTCATCCTCAGTAGGAAAAAAAAAATGAACTAAGAGCAGTGGAACAAACCTTGCAGAAGGGAGCACCCAACAGTAAGTTCCAACTAGAGAACTGCAGAGCAAATTCTTAATGAGACTCAGTAGAGCCCCAGGGAGTGGATGAGTGGGAGTTTGCATACCTGAAGACCATTTACATGTACCACTGCATTTGTGCCTGCTTTTAAGACACCCCATGGTTTTTCCTATCTATTGCTTTCTGGCTGTTCACATGCAAAGCCTCTGTTGCTTTACAAATAACTCTAAAAGAGTAAGTGAGAAGTATGATAACCCCCTACTGCATTAGTCCAAGGGAAACTCTTTTGAAAATTGCATAGTGTTCCTGAAAATGAAATTGTGCTGTTAAATATATGCATTCCAAATTGTTCTACAACTAGTGAAAACGCAATTGATTTTTACTGTAATTAGACTCTATGTTCTCTTATGATCTAGGGCAGCATCAACCGTTGGCATTGTCCCATGACTGATTTGGCATTTAGTCCATGGTTTCTTTGTGACAATGCTGATCTCTGCTATATCCCAGATAATCATATATCCAAAATATATGGCTATATCCAATATAGCATATAGCCCTTACATGCTTTATTAAAAAGGAGACAGAAAAGATTTCAAAGATAGTCTAATGCAATCACTTCTAGATCTCCTTTAATACTCATAAGATCACACATACTGGGAATTACCTTATTCTGAGGATATAAGGTCTTATAAAAATAATTTAAGGCTTACAAATTCCTGAGGATATTATCATCACAAATATGATAACACTTTTAAGAAGAAGGTTAGGTTAAGAGAAACTGAGCTGATTTGTGTGTTGGTGGAAGGGAAGGGGGAAAGAGAAGAGGATGATAGTCAGAGATGCCTGCTATAAAACTATACGATCTGCCTACAGATGGGACAGCTTCCACATTTAAAATGCAAATTATTCTCACAAGTCTCCTGCCTTGACCATTCCAATTTTACATGCTGGTTTCCTGAAGTCACACATAAAGTCAGAATAAAGCAAATGTTGTTTACCGAATCCTTGAAATGTTTGGTTTTTATGCAAGCAATGCTAATGTTTTTCCAAAGATAAACTTTAGAACTTCTGGGGTCTGACTTGCACTGGGGACACTACTTTGCACACTGCTAATTCTCTCTAAATTACTTAATTTCTATTCTTGTCCTCAAGCATATATAGAAGTTTTTATTTACCAGAGAGCATCAACTGAGGACTTATTTTTCTCAGGGTCTCCATTAACTGTCAAAAATAATGTCACCTGTTGACGTTTCAACTCTCAAAGGTAGTAAACTATTGCAAGAGTTGAGATCTATTTGTCCATATGGTTATAAACAAAATATAGAAATAATTAAGAGTAGAGAATTTTATTCCCTCATTCAATAAACATTAATTCCATACCTATTATGACTCCAGCACAGTATGTGAAACTTGTTTACAGCAATGTATAAACTATATATTATCCTTGCCCTGATGGTGATTTCAAACTAATAGATACCTTGAATAAATAATTATAGGTTTAATCATTTAATTAAAACTTTGATAACAGCAATAAATGAGAAGTCCAGAGGTTAGAAGCTTATCTAAGAGATGCATTAGGGATGGCTTCCCATGAGGCAGTGACATTTCAACTGAGAAATTAGTGTATGAAAGTAAATTCTATTCCACTCTTGATCAACTTGGCAAATAAAATCAGAATCTGTTAAATTAATTTACAGTCTCAAATGTACACAGCTCTACATTATTAAAAAAAGTTCTGTCAAAAATGCAAATAATTAAATTTACAGCTCCCCAAAATATGTTTCCTTATTATTATTATTTAAAAGTCACATCAGGAGTGCAAGAGAGTTCAGTGGTAGAATTCTTGCCCATCATATGGGAGACTTAGGTTTGATTCTTGACCCATGCACGAAGCACCCCCCCAAAAAAAAATCAATGAATGGTGCTGCAATAATGGGATAGTCACATGGAAAAAGAATGAAATGTGCCCTGCTGTCATAGAGGATACAAAAACAGAGTGACATCAATCAGAGACCAGTCAAACCCTTATATTTTAAGCAAGTCCCTAACTACAAAAAGTAAAATAAGCAAGAAAGCAACAAATATAAATAAATAAATAAATAAATAAATAAAGCAAGAGAAAAGAGAGAAAGCAAACAAATAAGTAAGGAATAAGTGAGAAAGAAAGAAAAGAGGGAAAAAGGTGAGAAAAAACTCCAGTATGCCTTCAAAAATAATGCAAAGAGCTTTATACCATTGCTGGCCATTGCACTTTTAGCAACACTGAGCTGCTAGGACAAACTTAAAACAACAAAACAGAACTCTCTGAATTTGAAAATAAGGGCATACTCCAAGTGGGAATTACTGAACTCTTTGTTGATTATAGGTGGTTGGCCCTTCTGACAGATCTCGGATGGATTCTAGCCCAAACCTCCAAGCATGAAACACCCCTTCTAAAGCAATATAGACATGCTGAGGACTTTAAGTTTTCCAACAGTTTCAAACCCTTTACACCAGAAGCTGATATGTCATTTCTAGCTACCTATGTTGTTAACAATATGACCTTTGGTTCATGGAGTTAGAAGTCCAGACTCCAGGAGAGGGAGAAATGGGACTGCATCCCAGCACCACCATCTATCAATTGTGGGACCTCAGGAAAGTCACTTAACCTCTCCAGACTCAGTCACCTCATCTATGATACAAGGTGGATGAACTTACCTCTTAGAATCGTGAGGATTACATGAAGGAATCTTACTACCAATGTGCTGTCTGGCATATTGTAAGGGTTCAAGTTTTAGGGTTTTCTCTGTAGTTTTTAGTGCAGATTATGAAAATGATGATAATGAAGATGAGTATGATGAAAGCTACTGCAGTGACAGGAAGGGCTTAAGATATTTAATAAGCCCTGGAAAGATTATTGGTTCCCTCAATATGATTTTAAAAATATATTCTTTTAATGTCACAACTCTCAATCTCACAGGTATCTTTCAATTTAAACCTCTTTCTAAACTTTCTGACTGCAAAATTTTGGGTTTGTTTACCAATACGACCTTTTCTCAATTTTTGGTGCCCATACTTTGCTAGTTCTCTAAGCACATCTTTAGTCTGCTATTGGATAATTCAGCACTGCACCACATAATGCCCAACATAAGGATTGGGAGACATTAAAAAATAAAACCAAAAATGGTAGCTCTCTGATTAAATGCAATCACAACTGGAGAACAGCTGTTATAGCCCCTTGATGGAGAGATATTCGACCTCTTTAACTGTATCTCTCCCTGTTCCCTAATCATCTGCAGGAACAGTGCCTCTTGTACTTAATCCAATTCAATCCCTCATAATCATTTTCAACCCTCACCCCACCCTATTTCTGCAGGTCATGATACAAAAGAGTGCCTCCCCATAGAGTGATCAGAGACTTATAAAGTCTACTCCCTTACTTCAATTCACAGTCTCCCTTATCATGACCACTGAGTTCCCATGCTAGTCACACAAATCCATTCCCTCCTCTGGCTCCCAATTTTTTATCCATTTTCTTGACTCTAAACAGCCGTTTCCCTCTGGCATGCCATCATCACTAGTGCTGAGCCATGAGTCAGCAACCACATTATATGACTAGTGTGGATCACTATGAGCCAAGTGCAGGAGGACAGCCAGTTTTCCCACTCTGAAGCAGGCCTGGGGCTATGCAGCCCTTCTTGGAGAACTACACAGCATGGATGACTTGTAGTAAAAGAGAGGAGGAAGAGACAAGCTTGATGAAATTGCTGAGTGTGAAGGTATAACTGGATAACCACAAATGGAACATTTTCATATCTGTCAATTTCCAAACTCAATCCAAGGGAAAACAGGTATCTCTGTCCCTCAACCCCTCATGTCAAGACACACATCACACCCTCATATATATATACACACACACACATACAAAATTGTATGTTTTTTGATAGAAATCCAATTGCAAGATTTCACTGTTATAATATTTATTTCATTAAAATGTTCAAGTCTGACATTCTTTATCAGGATAATTTTCCTTTACTTTAATCCTATTCATTTATTGCATGCACACTCTGAGTGAACACGAGAAAATTTATTAAACTCTACAAGCTTTAGTTTTCTTATTAAAATGGGACTAATGGTAGAATCTACCCCACAAACATATTGTGAGATAAAACATGTGAGGTACTAAGCTTAACTCTTGCTATAACTAATCAGAGGGGAACCCAGAATCCAAACCCATGTGGTCTCATTCCAGAGAAGTCTACCAACTTAACCAATACGCTCTATAGAAAACACGCAATAAAAGTTGGCTGTTATTACTACTATTATTTGCTATTATTTCTACTACTGTAGAAAATTTTAAAAATTCAGAGAAGCAAAGAGGAAAAAATTGCCTTAAGTTCCATTCCCTGGAGTTAACTATTTTAAATATGTTGGTACTCTCTTCCCAGACCTATTTCTATGCATTTATTTTTTTCTTCTCTCCAAAAGTAGAATCATACTGTGCACACAATTTCTAATATGTTTTACTCTTTCTATATTGTCAATTTTTTCATATCAATAAATATCATCCCCAGTATAATTTATATTTGGTCTAAGTGATTGGACAATCTGGTACCTCCAACCAGGCCTCCTCATCTCTGATTATGATAATAAACCCCATATTCTTTACATCTTCTAGTCCCCTGAAGCTTAGGGCAAGCTTCCCGGTTCACAGACTCACGGAAGGACCTGCTTGACAGAAGCCACAAGAGAGGGAAGAATCAGAAATTACCCCACAAGTAAGGGGTATTTTCTCTTCATCCACAACAGGGGTAGTTCAATGAAGAAAAAACAGTGCTTCATAAAATATTACAGTGCAGTGAGCATGGGTTTCATTGAGAACTGGCAACTTAGCCAGCATCTGGTATCAAACTGATAAACGAGTTGCTGATGGATGAAAAACAGATAGATCAAGAAGAAAAGTAGCAAGGGAAATTAACTTTATCAGGGCATTTGAAAATGTATAGGAAGAAGAGGATAGCTTATTAGAGGTATAGCATTACTGAAGTACTATATGCCCAGCATGCATTCTAGTTTTTTAAAAAAAAAAAAGTAAATATGTAGGAAATTCATTCATTCTTTCACAAATCATTTTTTGAAAACCTGGTTTGTCAGGCATCAAATGTACACTGAGTAAAAAGCCCCCACCTGCATATATCTTATATTCCTACCATGGTGCATTTGTCCACAGAGATTTGTCCACCTGACACACCTTCCCCCTACTTTATCACCTATTGAGATTCCTAATCCAAGTCTTATTTTCTTGATGAACTCGAATCTGAGAAAGCAAATTGATCCTTCTGGTCGCTGAGATTTTCTTATATATAATTGGTTTAAATATTTGGCTCAATATTTCACAACCAATTTTTTTTCTGGAGTCATCAAGAAAATAGGAGATCCCTATAAGTGGATTTTTCAGATAGTTTAAAATTTTCCTAGTTACTTAAAATTATGAGCCTCATTTCTTTATCTGTAAAGTGGTAACAACACATACTTTGCAGTGTGCATATAAGAATGAAAGACAATAGCATACGCAGGGCTTCTATCACAGTTCTTACCACATTGTAGTAGTAATAATTAATTAATTAATTAATTAGGATTTGCTGATCAATCATTACAAATATATGTTATTGTAATTAATTACATTTCCACAATGTCTGCACTGACCACAGTGGCGTATTTCCCTTTATGTTAAATATACAAGAGTTGCTAGGACATCTTGAGCACATGTCTACATATCATAGAGGATTTCAGCAATTTTGCCTCTTTATTATCATAGCACCACTTCAACCACCCTTTCATTTGCCATCTTTCAATCTCTATTTCAACCAAATTAAGGGGTAGGCAGCATCATGTGCTGATAAAGTAGATAATAAAATCTGTTGGTTCTTTGTCAAAAACAAGAGTAATAGGATGAAAGGAACATACATTTACGAAGCATTAATATTCTTGGCACTAATAAAACTATGGACTCGTTGAATACTCAGCATAACTTCTTGAAGTTAATGCTGATCTTTGTTCCCACTTAATATTTAAAGCTGAGACCCATAATGGTTAATTGCTTCTCCCTTTTTGTCCCCTATGTGGATGCAATGGATATTCAAAAAATGTTTGTTGATATTTGCTCATCTGTTTGTCTCTTTATTTTTAAGAAATTCCTGGAGTAGAGAATTTAAAAAGATGATTCTTCTTTCAGTCTGCACATGTCTGATGGCATCAATTCTTCCATTTCCATTTGACTCATTGATATAATTTTTTTTTCCAATTTAGGAAGGAGTCTGGATTCAATCTGACGTCTCTTAGTCTCTCAATCAACATCATCACTTGGGAAGCAGAGCTGAATTCTAAAACCTCCAGCATCAGTATAATCCCATGGAAGCAGCCCTCATTACAACTACCTCCTTTCAAGAGGAGTTTTGTTTTTAAAAACACAACCTTATTGATATATGCAGTACTTACAGATGAAGATGGCTAAGTTTTATCAACATGTGAATAGATTTGCTCTTTTCTTTCCAAAGGATGAAGTATAGAAAAATAACTACGAGGAATCTCATTTTATGAGTATGATGGCCATACATTCATCTCAGAGCCACAGTGATTACGTAGAGGTTAGGTTTGTGTGTGCATGTGGACAGGTATGTTTACTGAGCTGCTTGAACCCAATTATAGAAAGTCCCCCAGTAAGTACACGCAGAAATGTGGTCACAGGATAAAAAAGAAGGAAGATAATGAGGTATCTTTCAGGAAAGACTGGCTTATTTGCTGATTAGTAGTAAATAAAGAAGGTAATATCAAAGAATGAAGGTGCACATTTTCCAGCCAATAATTTAAAAATGTTTATAATATAAAATCATACTAGTTCCCTTAATCTGTCAGAGCTCCATTGTTCACAATTCCTCATGAAGAAACAGTCTGATGGACAAATATACAAAGTCAAAGACTTCATGCACTTTATATTTCTATTAAATTCAGGGATCTTCTGGGGAAATAAGTGGACCACTAGACTAATGTTAGTGGTTTTGCAATATCTCAATGCCATTTCTTACGGTGCTTAATTCTGAATGTCTCAAATAGAGGTGTAAGAGGTAGAGAGGAGAGAAAAAAGACAATAAATACTTACCTAGAGCCTTCTATGAATCAGGCCATGTACCAGGAAACTTGCAAAAAATCTACAGAAAATCAGGTACTATGATCCATTTTAAAAATCATTGTAGCACTAAGAATGCAGGCTTGTTTTCCTTTGGGATCAAGATGGCAGACTGAGAAGCTTCAGGGCTCCATGACCCCACACAAACTTTGAATGAACAGCAAGAAGTGGCAGAAATGTGTTTCAAAGCTCCAGGAAAGAGTTAAAGGTTAACACAGCCAGGGCGAGTGCCAAATCAAGAAAAAGGCTATTTAAAAGTTATAGGATCTCCTGGAGCCCTTGCTGGTTTGGTGCAGAACCACCGACATTCTCAGTGCAAATCCCCTGTTCTGGTTCCAGAGGGAGCAGGGTACCCCTTGTGTACATACTGGGAGATGTGTGCCTTGCAGAACCTGACTAGTGGCAGACTGTGGGATTGAACCAGGATGCTCATCACAGGCTCACTATCCCAGAATATGCCTTGAATGTGGAGGACAGCTCACAGAGCTCTACTTCAGAACACTGGAGGAGAGCAGTCAGGTCATAGCTGCTTGAGGCAAGAAATCAGCTGGCTACATACAAAGTTGTACCCAGGACTGTGAGGAAACTGTTTCCTAGGAAAGAGAAGGGATTTGTCTTCATTAAATGGGGGAATTTCTAGGACTTTGTGTACATGTCCAAAGATAAGCCACATGCACAGAAAAGATCAGAGAAATCCCTATTTTTTGCCTGGGGCTATTCTCTAAATTCATTGTATGGATAAACTGTGAAGGAAAGCACAGGTGAATCTGAAGATGGGGAAAGGTGTTTTCTATTCTTTCCTTCCTTCTTTTTTTGTTATTTTCTGGCACTCAAAGAAAAGTCTGTCATAACACTATCTGGATAAAAGCTTAAGAAACAGAAGTTACAAGAGTCTAAATTCCAGTGATAACACATTAAAACCCAAAATGTTCAGGTTTCAAAAAAAAGATTACAAATAAATATAAAGAGACAAAGACTCAGGAAGCAGTAGTCCCAGGTAAAGAAGATTTAAACATTAGAAGCCATAAATGAGGACCAGACTTGGGACACACCAGACAAAGACTTTCAAAAAACGACCCTATGTATGCTCTAAGAGCTAAAGGGAAACATCGGCAATGAGTAAAAATTGGCAGATGAACACAAAGAGAATATCAATATAAAGATGTGAATTATGAAAAGGAACGCCATTGCTTACTTTAAATCTCTGAGTCTGAATCTCCACATTTTAAAGTGGATAGCATAACACCATACAATTGAAGAGTTATTAGTTCTTGAGATATATATTATACCTACTTGTATTCTAATTGATGAAGATGATGATGATGATGGTAGTGGTAGTTGTAGTTATGGAATACAAATGGCTATAAGCTCTAATAAAAGAGAAAAACAGAGGAGAGGAGAGGAAATAAACTGAAATAAATAAGCATGCCTCTTCATTGGCATTCAGTTCCTGTAAGTCAAGTAGATATTAACCCTGGCTACAATTAAGAATCAGTCAGAAAACTTGTAAAAATTATCAAATGCTTCTGCACCATCCACTTCCCCAGAGATCCTGCTTTAATTATTCTGGAGAGGGATCCAGTTCTCTATAATTTAAAAAGCTCTCCACTCCTGTAATCCCAGTGTGCAGCAAGGACTGATAAACCAACCAGTAATGTGCCATTTCTGCCCAATGGTGACTCAATCCCAAGGTTTCACATCTCTGAGCAAACCACTTGCTGGAAGTAAGCGATGACATAAAATGCCATTTCTACATGGCTTGGGTTAGAGGTACATAGACCAGGCAGACTTTGGAGTTGTATAGCCACAGCACCGCTGCCCCTCTTCTGTTAATGGCTGACTGCCTTATGAACCTATCTTTAGAGTCACTATAGCAAAGTACGGTATCAGATTAGCAACTTTTCATTAGAAAATGCCATAATTCTGAAGGAAAGAACATTTAGTGAGGGAGATGTGACATTTGGAGTGAAAAGACTATTTTTGAAGAGCCTCTATTCAGCTACTCACTTCATTGTCTTCCTATCGAATTCAAAAATATGCAGGTGTCTTAGTCTGGACTTTCCTGTCAACACCCCTGGGCCAGAAGCCTAGTGTACGGCTGCTGGGCTTGGCTGTCCCCAAGTTAGCAGGCTACTAACCTTGATGGCAATGCCCATGAGAACTCTAAACATTCCTAACAGCCAGGCTCCAGAACCTGAGCAGGGAGTAAAGTGGATTCTATTCACTTTCTCCTCCAATTTTATTACAGCCAGAATAAGATGTTGTTTCACATTTAAAAAATTGAATAACATGGAAGGGGTGTGATCTAGGGTCCTCATCGGAAGGAGCTGTAGCTTGAAGCTAGGCTTTTTTTTTTTTTTAACTACTAATTATTTTAATTTTTTTTTTTTTTTTATAGATAAGAGGTCTTAGATAGTTAACAAATTGTGAATTATAGGTTGAGGGAGGGAGTTTAGGAAATACCAAATGGATTTTCTTTGAGTATCTGTTAGTTTAAATAGTTCATGGCACACTAATCATTTCGTCCAAGGTGATGCATTTACATTTGCCTAGGAATAAACAATAATCTACATCTTAGGCTTATTGGGAAGACTAAATGTGACAATAAATCAAGCATTTATCATATGACCCTCTGTTCTAGTTTGTTAGCTGCCAGAATGTGACACACCAGAGACAGACTGGCTTTTAATAAAAGGGGATTTATTTCATTAGTTCTTCAGAGGAAAGGCAGCTAACTTTTGACTGAGGTTCTTTCTTACGTGGGAAGGCACAGGGCAATCTCTGCTGGCCTTCTCTCCAGACCTCTGGGTTCCAACAACTTTCCCTGGGGTGATTCCTTTCTGCATCTCCAAAGGCCTGGGCTGAGCTGCAAGTGCTAAGATGAGGTATGCTGAGCTGCTTGGGCTGTGCTACCTTGAGCTCGCTCATTTAAGCACCAGCCAATTAAATCAAAACATTACAACAGGCATGCCTCCTAGCCAAATGCAGATGTGATGAGATTCACATGCCATTGGCTTATGTCCACAGCAATAGATCTAAACACCTTCACCTAGCCAAGTTGACACCTAAACCTAACTACCACACCCTCAAACCACTATTATTAGTTCATAATTGCTTTTTAGGCCAATACTGGAAAATTCACCATTTAAACTCAAACTCACATACAGACTCAAGAAAAAAAATTGGTGGGGGGATACCAACACTAAACAGAATGATGTGATATAAAATAGTGAACAAGGCCTTGGCAACATCACTAATAATATTAACGTGTTAATAACAAAGCCACGAAGAATCTTAATCAGGGTTCATTCTGAGAATTTGGAATTTGTGCCCATTCAGGTAGGATTTGATGCTTGGTATCCCTTTCTGCTAATACATGCATCATGTCAGGTGGGGGGCAGACACAATGCACTGACCACGAGGAGCTTTTAATCACATAAGCAAGATGTACCATGGAATAGTCATAACACAGTGCAACAAAACAATGAAAGAGGTGAGAGCAAGTGCTGTGAGAACACTGGGGAGAGAGGAACAAACTTTTGGAGAAGTAAGAGAAAGTTTCACAGAGTGGGTAACCTGTTCAGGGATTTATAAGATTAATAGAGTTCACTAGGAAGACAGGAGAGGGCTATTAGGATGAGCAAATGCTCATCACATTTAATTCTTTCCCAGAGCCCATGTGTAAAGAAGGTTTCAAGTTCAATTTATTTATTAAAAGTTTGTAATATTTCCAGTCTAAGGAAAAAGGCTGGATTGTGCCCTGAGAGCTGGGTTTTAATCATAACCAGGTCACTAGCCTTTACCTTTCATTTCCTGGTTGAACATACAGTTGTTAAATATCTATTATGGACTGGGAACTATGCCGGGCACTGGGAATGCAGCTGAACAAATGAGAAGCACACCCTATCTTCATGGAGCTTGAAATCTAGTGAAAACAGGAGACGTTTAAGGAACACTGAGTTCCACAAGCACTGGACATTGAGAGGAGCAGTGCAGAGTATGAGAGTGTTCAACAGGTGAAGAGCAGGGAATGAGTTTGTATATAAACTCTCTGTGCCTCAAAAAAAAAAAATGGAATAGTGATTATCATCCTACTTAATTCATTGAACAATTGAGTACAGGATATGAAAATACTTTGGACAACATAAAACTGCATGAAAACATAACGTGGAGGCATTGTTGTCATTCTTCTTTTAGCAATCTAACTGATTTTATTGAAAATAGTCTACAATTCAGTTTTATCTAAATTTAGACAGATATTTATCAATGAAAACTATGTCTTACAATAATATTCCATATATAAGAAAGATTGAACAACAAACTCTCTTCTACCTGAAAGAATAAAAAGGCCTTCTTCTAATTTATTTACAAAAACTTATCTGTCCAAAGTTGATTCTAGTCGTGTCTCAATGACTCCTTTCCAGTTGAGGCTGTGTCTGAAGAATGGAGTTACCTGCCACTCTCAGGATACTAAAATTTTAGAGCTGAAAGTTACTTGATGGCTGAACCCTCCTCAAAAAGGCAATTTCACATTTTTTGCATTTTGCATTCCCAATCATTATTTCTTCTTGATTATGGCAGGGATGCTGTCTTTTAGCTGGATTATAGAATGGTAAATATGGATATTCCAATCTTTTCAAATTTAATAAAAATCAAACTGGATAAACAAAAAAGACTCAAACCTCATTATATTACTTTTCAATTTTTGGCAACACAATCCTAATGCTATGTGTATAATATTTGAGATCCCTCACCAGAGCTCACTTTGGCTGAAGAGTCCACTTGCATTAAAAAGTGCCTTGAAGGCAGTGCTGCAAATGCAAACTCATGCAATTAAGGAAAGGAAAGGAAAAGTAATGTTGGCCAGATCATTTGTTTTCCTATAGATTATCTTTCCAAATGTGGACCACCAGTAACAATTTTAATGCTGACTTTGGAAAATGACTGCAGCAAATTGTATGTGAAACACAAATTTGGAAATTCTGAAACCAGCATACTTACTTTCACATCAGAATGTGAAAGAAAAATTCAGAGTAAAGGAAAACCTCTGTATATGAGCAAATTCTATGCATCAACAAAATTCATTCAAGCCTGATTTTTATAAAGAAATAAGCCATTGATCCTATTTCTAATTTCCCAATCTATATATCATTTTCTGCCCTCTTAGATTTTGGAACAGGCCATAGAATTGTATTAAAAACATTCTTTTTTAGTAAGGACTGATCATGACACTGTAATGTCCCAAGAGAGTCACATGAACACACATCTCTTAGAGTGAGAATCACACATTAATGGTGAATTTGATATCACAATCTATATTATTTTTTTTTTTCCTTGAGGTTACTGTGGCAAGAGACTCACCGAGAGAGGTAGCAGAGGTGGAGTGCTTGAGAGGCATCATGGTGTAAAATAGGTGTCCACAAACTGTGCCCCTTGGGCCAAATCCCATCCATCTCCTGCTTTTGTAATTAAAGATTTATAACACAGCCACACCACTTGTTTATTACTGGCAAAGACTGTTTTCACGCTACAATAGCAGAGTAGAGTAGTTGAAACAGAGACCTTCTGGACTGCAAAGCAAAAAATATTTACTACTTGACTCTTCATAGAAAACGTTTGCTGATATTTTGTATAGAGGAAAAAAGTGAGTTAAGAAGAGAAAATGGCATATCTGAAGGCTAAGTATTAGCCCTTTGTGTTATCATCTACTTTTCAATGTAATTACCAGAAAACTATAGTATTTTCTGTTTATAAATAAAAATTTTATATTTGTAAATTATTTCTAAGCCTGGGATATTGTTCTGAAACTAATCACTCCGTTGAGTCCCAAGTCTTCCTTCAAGGTTCTCATTAAGTCATACCCTATTCTGCAAAACTTTCTTCAATATTTTAAAATGGAAATGACCACCCCTTTCTTGTCCCACTCACACTTACTCCTGTATTATTATTTCACATATTTTTTTATCAATATATCCACCCTTCCCCCAACTATAAACACCTCCAGATTAAACATAATGTTTTAATTATCTTTGTTTCTCATGCTCTGCATTCATTCCTTGCACTCTGCCTAGTAAGTGCTCAGTAAAATTTTAAGTTTGCTACTAAAAAAAAAAAAAGATGGTAAGCAGAAGCCTTAAGAAGTTAAATTGCTCAAGATGACAAAGATAATGAAGCTGGGTTTTGAACCCAGATATTCTGACATCAAGTTAAGTGCTCTGTCCATTTTTTTTTTTCAATTGCATGTACCAGGAAGCTGGAGTTTTCATTTTGGTTCTGCTATTGAAATCTGAATTTCAGTGTTTTCATCTATAGAGTAAGATGTTGCTTTATGGAATATCTTTTAAGAACATACATCTGTGTTTTTTTACAATAACCACTTCACTAAATCATCACAGGGGTTATTAAAAAGAAACAATTGTGGCAAATGGCTATTTTTGTGAATTCATCCCAAGGTTGAAAATGTCATTTAGAGTCATCTAATAAAGAGCCTTTATCAGTGCAGGGACTAATCGCCTCTCTGATAAGTGGCTATTAATCAGTGTTGAATAATGTGGAAGGTTCCACCTGGGTGTGCACAGGCAGAGGTAGGGTAGTCATTGGCTACAGTGCTGCTGAAGAATTATGTGCATTATGGTGGGTGAGGGAGGCTGAATTTGGAAAACCTCTTAGATGTGTCCCACTCTTGAGAGTATAAGACATGTAAACAACTTTCTACTGAGATTACTGTCATTTCTACAAGGTAAGCCACGCACTTGAAATTGTCCAGCAGACATGCCATTGCTGAAAAGTTCTACTTGTAACTTATACTCAGCCAAGGGCTCTGTCATAGTTTCTTCTGCCCATTAGTACTTTACCCTCTAGTGGAATAAGAAACCAATCAAATCACTGAGAGTTAGCATATGGACAATATTTTAAATTGGCTAATTTGGTATCCATTCCCAATATCCTCCTCCTTGACTGTCTCCACTATAGATTCTAGTAAAGCTAAATATTTATATTTTTAGCATTCCTTGCAGCTAAGAGTGGCCATATAATCAAATTCTGTCCAATAAGCTGAAAGCAATAATCTGTGAGTAGGGAGGAGCAGAAATTTGGAAAAGCCTTTGTTTCAATGATAAACAGGAGAGACATTATTGAAGTCTTTGTGACCCCCTTCCATCCTGCTTTGAAATAGGACGTGATGCTCAAAGATGCAGAGCCATCTCATGACAAAAAGGAAGGCTGAGAGCACTGCAGAGATCACAACAGCCAAAGTTCCAAATATATGAGAAAAATAAACCTCTACTTGTTAAAGGCACTATTAAGTACATTGCTACCTACAGTCTGTTTCGTTGTAATCTGGATACAGGTAGTGTAGGGCGTTTGAGCCTTTGGAGCTAGAAACACTTGGGTTTAAACTGCCACTTCGAGTTACTTTAGCTAACGAATCTTACCTCTCAAGGATGTGTACCTTCAATCAAAAATTATAAGTAACAATAAAATCATAGACTTGCTATGCCAGCATGAATGAAAGCATTATAGAAAGTATGTGGCACATAGCAAATGCTCAAAAAATATTATATATTGCTGTCACTGTTACTGTTTGTAGTGGTATTTGTGCCACATTCCAAATACTGTATATAATGAGGTAACTGATTCATTCAATATATATATATTTTTTTAATAATCTCCCTAAAGCCTGTTAGGTGGGTATAACTACATCTAAATAATGTGTGAGAAATTCAAAGCTCTGAAATGTTCAGTAATTTGCCGAAGGTCAGACAGCATGGATATGAGAGAATTGGAATTCTATACGAGATCTTACTCCAGATCCTACACTTTTCACACCATGCTTATGTTTTCCTTCCATCCCAGATAATCCAGAGGATGTTCATACATACACTAGGGAGGGTGAGATTTCGGAAATTCAGAGATAAACAAAGGTTAACCCACATTTCTTTACTGTTGAATCTCTCAGTTTCTTTAATGTACTAATAGTAAAGGAGTCCTAATAATGAGTATTTCCCATTTTAGATGGCACAGATGGGAAAACATAAATTTGGAAAACCTTGATTGTACTGTCAACAGCTTTCTTTCCCAGGCTGCACAACCCTAGTTCCTTTAACCATTCCTCATGTAATACTGGCCAACTGCGTGGGCTCACTACAGGCCCTGTTACTAATATATAAACAGAATCTTCACATGGTTAATAAATCAAGAATGGGGGGATGCTGGAGATAGAATTTTGACAGGTCAGGAAATAGTTTACAAGCAGGTGGTGTTTAAAGCAGCATGGATTATAGGCCTCCTTATTTCTGACTTGAACATTAACAACTAGATAAAATTTTGGATATGCATGGTCCAGGGCCACTGCCTCCCACACAGTACTTTCTTTTCTTTCTTTTTTTTGCAATGGCAGGCACCAGGAATTGAACCTGGGTCTCTTGCACAGCAGGCAAGAACTCTACCTGCTGAGCCACTGTGGCCCACCCATACAGTACTTTTTGCAGTTAGAAAATGGTACTTTCTTTTACACTATTTCCATCCTTTGGAAAATTCTGCTAATGCCTCTATTTCATTAGAAAATAGAAACTTCACTATTGAAAAAGTGTCATATACATAAATCTATGATGTCTATGTGATGAATGATGACCACTTAGACGGGATGCCTTAGTGCAGCACACAACTGGCACTTACCTGCATGGGGCCTCGGACATGGCCCTCACTATAGAGACTATTAATGTAGGCATCCTCCATGAACAGGTGACATGGTTTTATCTCCATGAACTCTGAGCAGCCTTAATTAACAAAAAGACCTACTATTTTACTATGTAAGTTCTGTAGAAGAAGAACTTCATTTCAAGTAATATACACCAGTGTGGTCACTTTTGGCAGAGACTTCCCAATGATTAATTGGTTTGCAGCCAGTTAAAAGCTACACACAGGTGGTTCTGTGGTAGAATGCTCACTTTCTATGCAGGAGACCCAGGTTCGTTCCCAGACCATGCACCCCCTCACCCCCACCCCCCACCCCAAAAAGCTACATACAAATCTTCTCCCGTATGTAGCTAGATAGCCTTTCCACAATCACTTTATCTCAGTGGATATACCAGGTAGTTGCTTTATTAAAGTAGCTTTAAAGTCTGTGGATGTTTTATTTAAAAATTTGGCCAAGATAAATCTTTGATTATTCAGACTTAAGTAAACTAGTTTCCAGCCAACATTACAAGGGCCATACTCTTCAATAGCTTTTATAACCTGAAGAAGTTGATGTATGTGTTCCTAGAGCTTTATGAACTCTTGAAGTTATATGCAATATGTCTTGGTTTTTTTTTCTAGGGATGGGCTTCATAGCTTTCATCAGATATTAAAGGGATATGGTCAAAAAATGGGTTCTCTACCACTTCTCTACAGTATAGAACCTTGAGGCCTTACTCATCCATATCCATCCACAAGGCAGGTATGCCTAGGAGTATTTGTTGAGAACAGGTCCCTGACCAGAGTTGGTTCTTCAACCAACCTCCATGAAGAGATGGCACGGTCTTCCATTCAGGCCCTCATCAATACTGTGTTCTTAAACCCTCCTAAGAGACTGCAGAGAATTGAACAAGATGATGCACACAGAACATTTAATATAGATCCTACCATACAGCAATTATTTCAAAAAAATATTCCATAGTATTATTATCACTAGTTTGGTTGATTCCTAATGCATATGGGTCTGTCCCTAACCAGCCACAAAAATTACCTGTGCTGCAGATATAATCTCTCATTTGGTTCCACTTAGTACTTTTCAAAATTTGGTTAACAAAATGAAATTTTTTACTGAATAATTTGCTCTCCACCTTCCCATCAAGACACCCTGAACACTGTCTGAATGAACGTAGGTCACCAAAAGCAAAATTGCTAGACCAAATCAATGTGTTCCCATTCCCATCCGACCCCCTTTACAATGCAACATATTACCTTTATAGTACAATCCTATCTACATATAGTAAAGGATTGTTAAAGCCTTAGATAATTCATTATTGCATTTATTATAATGATACTCTGAGGGCACTGTATGCTCATTGTATTGAGCTCTCCTTTATGAGTACCAACAGGAAATATTTCTCTTCTTTCAGTTCCACTGTTTCTTCAGGAAAAAAAAGTTATGTGCCTCACATCTTGCAGCATTGTAAATAATAACCCTGATAATGTTTTTCTCTTTTCATTGGCTATTAAAAAAATCCAGTCATGATTTCATTTATATCTAACAAATCCAGAGGACCCTATGGCATACCTTCCACATATAATGCTACAGAAGCATCAAATTACTGATTTCCTCATTCAATTTTTTCTTACTTTACCCTGTACTATATGCAGCATTATAAAGCAATTTAAAATCCTTCTTAAATAACAGTGATGTACACACACACAAATATATATGTCATATCTATATGTGGCCTATGTAAATAAATAATAATTCTCATCTATCTCAATAAGTTATTTAGCCTCTCTGGATTTCATTTATTTTACCTGTTAAAAATAGTAATGATACTGACTTCCTAGAGCTGTAATATATATAGCAAAGCTTTATTGATTGATATATTTTAATTGAAGCCTGGAACATAGTGGGTAGTCTATAAATGTTTGTTCCTTTGCTGTCCTTCTAAAGAACTTGCAATTTTGATACATTGGTAGTCAGCAGAAAAATCAATTTGCAAGTAATCCTAAGAAAAAGGTGTTTCTGGTTTTTGGCTTGAGCAGAAGACTTAAAAGGACTTTGCCTCAGCAAATTTATGTTGAAACATTAATTAGAACAGAATGTGACTATGGGGAGGAGAACGGATGCACTGTTATCCATATATAAATTTATATGTAATTAAAATACAGTCATGGTTCTCCATAATGACAACTCTTGGCCAAAAAAGGCTTCTAGGACTGAAAATACCAGGATTGCTTAATATCAAATGAAATTTCATCACACAAAATGCTGGAGACAGAGAGTACACATTTTTGTGCCTAAGCCACAATATTACTTTCTATAAACTTCACCTTTGAAAAAGTTTAATGATTCATGGAATATTTGTAAACAAAAGATGCAATGTGGTCTGAAAAAAGATGGAGGGTTTAGATGGGAGCCCAGTAAACCTAGGAGCAACCTTTTCTTCATGCATTGCATTTCCTATTTTCTCTGGTATGAAGTACATCTGCTTTCCCCTCATTAGTTTAAAAAGCATTGAACTAGAAGTCATACAACCTTGATTTCAATGATAACCTTACCACCTTGTAGCTTGGGGACCTTGAGAAAGACAGGAAGTTTCCTCATCTATAAATAGGAGTAACCATCCACCCCTTACAATGTTGTGTACAGGAAATGAGGTAATACATATCAAGCTCTTAGCACAATGGATGACACATGGTATTAAACTGATTCTATAAGTAATAGGGGAAAATGAAAGAAAAGATCAACAGCAAGGTAAAACCAGAAATGAAGTGGCTTGACTTGTGCCCCTGCACCCCACCCCATAGGTATAATCAAGTCCTAATCCCTAGTCTCGTAATGTAACCCTATTTAGAAACAGGATCTCCGACGATATTATTTGTTAAGACGAGGCCAAAGTGGTTAGGGTGAGTACTAACCCAATGTGCCTTATGATGAGAGGACATTAGACACAGTCAGCAGAAAACAGAGAGTGAAAAGTTGGCCATTTGATGGAGGGAGAGAGTAAGTTATGTCATGGACAAGCAGGAAGTCACTACCAGAAGCCTATAGACTTCACAGGAAGTATGGCCCTTCTGACACCTTGATTTCAGACTTCAAGCCTCAAAAACTGTGAGACAATGAATTGCTGTTGTTTTAAGCCATGGTACGTTGTTATGACAGACCCAGTAAACTAAGATAACAAGTGAAATAATTTAGTTGTGGTAGTGATTTTGTAATGTGTCAACTTGATTAGACTGTATGCCATTTCCCAGAATTCACTTTCCTGTACATTTCCAGTCAAGGTGGTTCACAAAATAGATTACTGTGGAAAATTAGAGGGTGCAAGTGCAAGGAAAGCAGCAGTCAGTTTTGTAACCCATACATTTGTCGCTTATCTGCTAGCTCACCTTACTGGCATAGGCAGCAGTTAAACCAAGGCATAAAGATATGTTCAATGTCTTAAAATAACTTTGTGGTAATGGTATTTTAGATATTCCCTGAAATGCTGAGAAGGTGTAATAAGCTACCTGGCAAAAGTTCATTAAAACAGGTATGTGGAAATGTATGAAAGAGGACTTACAAAAGCAGCTGGCATGTAGAAGACACTTGAAAAAAGTTTTTTAGTTTTGTTTTAAAGCTCTCAGGGCTTTAAATTCTCAGGGATGACCAAAGAAGAAACACAGAAGAATTATATTCCTTTCTCCTTTATCCTAGATTCTATTCTCTTCCTGATAATAAACTGTTTCTTCTCTCTTCAGAGTTTTCAGGTCCTCCTATTTGACTAGATACTTTTCATAAACATTTAACTGTGATCAAATGTCTATACCATCCTTAGAAACCAACAACAAAAAATACTCTCTCATGCTATCACTATGTCTCCCTATTCCAATTTACAGCCAAACTTCTTTAAAAAAGTTATCAATATTCTCCTCCTTCATTCATCACCTCTAAATTGCTTCTCAATTCACTCAAAGCTGGTTTCTACCACTTGCCTCAAGGCTTTAGATGCTCTCCATGTCACCTAAACCCAAGGGACATTTCTAAAATTTATTCAGCAATATGATTTGGATGTCTTCACTCCAAATATTCCAAATTAATTCACATTCTTTCCCCTCGACCAGGTCTTTATCCACTGATCTCTCTCTCAGTGAACCGCACTGCCATTTAGCCAGGTGTACAACCAGAAATCTGAAAGCCATTCTTAACAATTCCTCTCCCTCACCTCACACACCTATCAGTCAACAAGTCCTGTCTACCTCTGAAATATCATTTCAATTCATCCATATTTGCCCATCTCCATGGTCAAAGTCATTACGACTTTTGATTTTTCTATCTTCTTCAATTCAATCTTGTTCCTCTCCCAATCATTCTTCACACTGTATTCAGGATATACTTTTTTTAAAAAAGAAGAAAAGATAAGGAAAGGAAGAGAATGGATGTGTGCTGGTTTGAAAGGAAGTATGCCCCCTAAGAAAAGCCATGTTTTAATATAAATCCCATTTCATAAAGGTAGAATAATCTCTATTCAATGCTGTGTTTGAAACTGTAATGAGATCATCTCCCTGGATGATGTGATTTAGTTACGAATGGTTGTTAAATTGGATTAGGGGATGACATGTCTCCACCCATTTGAGTGGGTCTTGATTAGTTTCTGAAGTCCTATAAAAAAGGAAATATTTTGGAGAACGAGAGATTCAGAGACAGCGACACTACGAAGCAGAGAGTCCACCAGACAGCGACCTTTGGAGATGAAGAAGGAAGATGCCTCCCAGGGAGCGTCATGAAACAGGTGCCAGATGATGCCTTGCTTGCCATGTGCCCTTCCAGCCGAGAGAGAAACTGTGACTGTGTTTGCCATGCGCCTTTCCAGATGAGAGAGAAACCCTGAACTTCATCAGCCTTCTTTAACCAAGGTATCTTTCCCCAGATGCCTTTGATTGGACATTTCTATAGACTTGTTTTAATTGGGACATTTCCTCAGCCTTAAAACTGTCAACTAGCAACTCATTAAATTCTCCTTGTTAAAAGCCATTCCATTTCTGGTATATTGCATTCCGGCAGCTAGCAAACTAGAACAAGGTTGGAAATTATATTAGATTATCTCCATGGAGATGTGACTTGCCAGTTGTGGGTATTACCTTTGATTAGAGGGAGATATGATTCCACCCATTTCAGGTAGGTCTTGTTTAGTTTAATGAAATTCTTTAAAAGAGGAAACACTTTAGAGTCACGAGATCCATCAGAGCCACAGGAGACCCAGCCAGCCAGAGACATTTGGAGATGAAGAACGAAAAATCCCTAGGGGAGCTTCATGAAACCAGAAGCCTGGAGAGAAAGCCAGCAGACATCACCATGGTTGCCATAGGCCTTTCCAGTTGAGAGAGAAAACCTGAACTTCATCGGCCTTCTTGAACAAAGGCATCTTTCTCTTGATACCTTAGAGTGGACATTTCTACAGTCTTGCTTTAATTTGGACATTTTCACAGCTTTAGAACAGTAAACTTGCAACATATTAAATTCCTCTTTTTAAAAGTCATTCCATTTTTGGTATATCATATTCTGGCAGCTTGCAAACTAGAACAGAAAGGAAGAAAAAATAGTTTCCATATCTTGGACCTTATAATTGCTGCTGGTCAAAATCATAGGCATCCACTCTACAGGCCATATTTCTTCCTCTCCAGATCATGTGGCTCCCTTTTCCTCTAAGCCACTACCCAAAGAGCAGGAATAGTTTTGGAAAACAAGCATCCACTTTTAAAACTTACAAATAGCTTCCATTGTTCTTTGAATAAAATCTCAAATTTTTAATGTGATCTCTCTCAATACCATTATGTGTTTCTGCTATTTTCATTTTTCGCCTCTCTTACTGCATCTCTTCCTTGTTGAGACCCTGGCTGGTCTTCTTTTTGTAGAATGTTTGCACAGGTTGATTCCTTGTTATTAACAGCTTTCTTTCACAACTTTATTTTTCTGTTTACCTAACCAACTTTCATAATCCTTTAGTTCTCAGATTTAACTTCTAAGTCTTCCCATCCTGTTTGACCAGTTAGATACTCCTGCTATAAGATCCTTTAGTATTCATCATACTTCTCCCTTGCAGCACTTATCATAAAGTACAACCAACTAATTAAATGCTCAAATACAACTTTTATAAGGGCAGAGACTATGTCCATTTTGTTCTCTCCTATATTTTCAGCATCTAGTGCAGGGTAAGTTCTCAATATATTTTTGAATGAATGAAGGTTTTGACTCAATCATTACTATAATCTCCTAATAAGTTACTTAAATATGTTTTCCTCTTTAATATTTGAGTAAAATGGCATCAGTTCCTCTCATGATATCAAATAAAATCCAATGTATAAAAAAGTATCAAAGTAGAAGTTTTTAGTGGCCAATTCCTTACATTAAAGTCAAGCATCCAATGCACAAAAGGAATTCAACCAATATGTGTTAAATAAGTGAATTATAAAGGTGTATTATACTGATAACATATAGCTTTTAAACAATGAAATTGAATTTGTACATCTAAACTCATATCATGCTTGCTTGCATATTGGTTCCCTTTTCTCATCTTATGTTTATCTTTAATTCTCTAACTTTGAGGTGGAAGTACACTTTTTTTCTCAAAACATTTTCTTCCTTGCAGAATAACTTTGTTTTCAGGGATGATGAAAATGATTTCTGCTGAAAACATGGAGAAAGATTTCTTGTTAAAACAGAATAAACTGTGGAAAATTACTCTTTTCCGACTCCTTAGAAATATTGCCTTTAAAAGAAAAGAAGCAGAGAATCAAGCTCCAGCCCTTAAAACTGGCAGCCCCCAGATCTACTATATAATTCCATGCCACCCACCCCTGCAAGCCAAAGCTAGCTCTAAGAGCCAGAAGCACCCACCATCAGTGGGAAGGATTTCGGACTCCTGAAGTGTTCCACTCCCACCAATTTCAGTGAAGCTTGTGATTATACAATTAGGTTCACCACATCAACTTGAGTTAAATGGGACTTATTCTTGTTTTCCTTCTTTAACAAGCTTTTCTTAGGCATCTAGCACATAGAAAGCATGAATGCTCCTCTGAACAATGTAATGCTTCATGGGAATGAATAATAAATACATAATCTTTGCTTCAGTTCACAATCTAGAGGGTCAAGCAGCAAATAGGATGATGTAAGATTACATAAGGATAAGCAGCATGTCCTGGCAGCAGAGAAGTTTGTCCTGGGAAGCCTTACTGGAGGTAGTAAAAGTCAAGCTAGGATTTGAAGGACAAGTAAATGGGCCATGTGATGAGGAGATGGCAGGAGCAGAGTAAGGCAGGTAAGAGGTGGTGTAAGAGGTGGTGTGAAGGCACATAAAATGTCCACGATGATGGTAGATTTAGAGGATCACTGGTATAATTGGAAACTAAGGAAGGTAGTGGGATGAAGAAATGGAAAAAAATTTAAAGAGCATAAAGGCCTTTTTCCGGAAGTCATAAAAGTCATGCTAGAGGATGGATGAGAAGAGTTAGGATGTCCTACAAGTGAAGAAAATGACTTTTCTTCCTATTTCCCCAGCACCATGCACAGTGTCCCAAATTTACTGTTTAATAAATACTTATGGAACATTATTTCTGGATGAGGTTAGTTAGACGTCTACTGGATTGAATGAAGTGTCACTATGTCTTGCCACTTAGTTGTCTGTACTTCAAGTGATAGAATTCAGATCATTTGCAAGAGAAGGATTTTAGGGCAGGAGGAGAGAAATGAGGCACTGAAACCTTGGCAATGGGGAAAAAAGTGGGAAGCTGGAGGAGTTCCCCATCACTGAAGGCAAGGAAAAGTAAAAGAAAAAAGAGAGCACCTACGCTATATGTTTCAGACTAAACAATTTTTCTAGGGACAGTTTCTCCCATCTTCCACATGTCCATTTCTAAGAAGGTGAAATATAATTACTGCAAATACACATAATAAAGACCAGTCTTTGCTGGTCACTACACTAAATGCTTTGCTGCACTGTTATTCATTAGTAAACATATACTGACCATCCATTATATATAAAGGAGTGTTCTATGCCTGGCAGAAAAAGTTTCTGTCATGGAGCTTAAATGCCAGCAAGAAAACAGACAACAAACAAGGAAATAACTCTATAGTATATTGCCAGGAAGAGACACAGCAGAGCAGAGTTCCCCAGAACCTGGCATTTGGAATCAAGCCTGTCTGGCCCTGAATCCTGACTTGACCACTCACTGGCTCTGTGACCTTGGGATTAGTAGTAGCTATCTATCTCTTAGGGTTATGCTGAGGATTAAATGAATCAATGGGTATAAAGATCTTAGAAGAGAGTCTGACACATAGTAAATATTAGTAATAGCAAAAACTATTATTCCTGTTGCCTTATTATAATTATCATGAACAATAAGTGCCACAAAAAAACCCACAAACTTTAAATAAGAGTAAAGAAAAAAAGGACTAGATAATGTCAGGGTAGGGGATGAGTGTGGGAGGAAGTAATTTAATGAGATCAGGAAAAATAATTCTGAGGAGATGGCATTTCAACAAGAGACTTAAATGAAGTGAGAAAATGAGTAATGTGAATATGTGGAGGGGAGCACTCAAAGCAGAGAGAAAAGCAAATGCAGAATGTGCAAGGACTTTTGGGTGGAAACCAGCTAGGCTCTGCGTGCCTAAGGAACAGCAAGAAAGCTGCTATGACCAGAAATGGGTGAACAAGACAGGTGAATGAAGGTGAGGTGAATGAAGAATGAAGATGATGTGGTAGGAGGCGGGGAGGAAGCACTGAACAAGGGCTAACTCATCTGAGCCTCATGGGCCCCTGGAAGGAGTAGAGACCTTTAGACTGTTCCTGAGATTGAGAGAAAGCCACTGAGAGGCTATGGGCAGAGAAATGGCCTAATCTGGGTGCCTCCTTTTTAAAAGACTGCTCTGGATACCTGTAGAGAATGAACTGCAGGGTAGTAAGAGGGCATCAGGAAATTCCCACTGTCTCATTTAGTCTGCCCATCAAGTATGCGAGGGAAACATTATTTTTCCTATTTCACAGTAAACAGCCATGCTCAGAAACATAATTTAACAAAGGTCACCCAGGCGTTTTGACTCTAAGTCAACGTGTGTTTTCCACTCCTCAGGAAAGTCTCCCTGGACCTCCCTGACCAGGTCATATTGTCCTGTTATGCATTCTCCCTGTACCACATTTCTCTCCATCCTAAAGCAATTGGCTTTTATATTATTTGGATGATGATTTGTTTAATGTTTGAATCCCCTGAGAGGAGAGTTAGTTCAGGAGAAAAGCGCCAGTGTGAATCGTGTTCACCATTGTATCTTCAGGGTCTACTTAGCATAGAGTCTGTCTTATAGTAGGTACTCAATAATTCAATTATTTGTTGAATGAATGAATAACATGTACAGCTAAAAGTGGAGGGGGCAGAATGGTAGGTGAATAAAATACAGTAATAATATGAAGAAATGAAAAAATAACTTTAAGTAAGTAACAAAGACCCACTGTACCATAGTGGATATTTTTCTAAAACCCAGGCATCTCAAATGATTATTAACAAACATTGAAAAAAACATTTCATAATCAAGACAAATGAAAACACTGGTTAAAATGCATCCATGATTTTGAAAACATAAGGGGATTAAACAAAACACAACAGTTATTTTCCATCAAGTTCCTCATGTACAGGAGGATCATTTTAATGGATTTCCAAAAATTGACCATGCCAATGAATTAGAACCATGATAAATCTGTAGGCTTGGAAACAAAGATGAAATAAAAGAATTAAATATGATAATTTATCATATAGGTATAATGCTTTCCAAGATACAGAGAATTGATGCAATTGCTACCTCATTGGTCATAAAGAATGAAGATGATGTGGCAGGAGGTAAGGTGGACATGCTGAACAAGGGTTAATTCATCAGAAGTTAGCCAACATTTTATCCCTCATTTAAACACACACACATATTCTCTCTGGATCATTTTTTGCAGCCGCCTCTTTGCAGTGGCCTTGATAAAAGCTGACTGTGGAATTTTGTTAAATTCAGCCCCCATTAAGACTTGGCATTGTTTGAAGCCACTATCAGATGATGCTGAGCTCAGTGAGGGCGCCTGTTCTTACACCTCCTGTCTTCATTAAACATCAAATTCCAGTCTTTACTGTTTGGAGCTGGGGCTGTTAACAAGCTTCTCTTTTTATCGGTGTCTGAAACCAATTTTCATGCCTTCAATTTTGTGTGTGTGTGCCAGATACTAACTAGATGAAAATGATTCCCTTTTCTCAATTCTGTAACACCTTTGCAATGAAACCCTGGGGAAGCTAGTGGCAACTCTAAGGTGGTAATTTCTGTATAGGCTGTTTGGAAAAAGAACTTTATCAACTCTCCAGGAAGAAAGACTTGGCTTTTATCGCTTTACAACACATTGAATGGCTGCTAGGACACAATGAAAAAATGGGGGACAGTCACAGGAAATGTACCATTTCAACATTGACAAACAGAACATAGTTTAAAAATTAGATGATTTTTCTTTAACATCACTGAAACAACAACAACAAAATCATTATAATTTACTTCTTTTCATCCATACACCAAGCAACCTGGTTTGCTCTTTTTATATAGTAACCCATTTAATCCTCACAACAACCCATAAAATGTATATTATTATCCATAAAATTCCTGTTTGAACGTACATAAGGAAACTGAAAATCAGATAAATTAACTTATTCAAGGTCACAGCTGGAAAACAGCAGAGCTAGGATTTGAACCCAGGTCATTTCTCTTCATATTTAATACTTTCCCCTTTTTCAGTTCAGTGATGGAGAGATTCAGTTTTTGGCATTTGGTGGGGAGACATGAACGTGTATGTGTATATGGTAACAACAACAGGAAGAACTGGAATTTATACCCAAGCCAGTCTGATTCCAAAGTTTCAGTTCTGTTCACAACCAGTAAAACTGTCCCCTTTCGAATACCAATAGTATGCTTCTCATATTGAATATACCCTTAAAAATTCCCTTCTTTTTGGGAATTAAAAAATTCCCTCATATTTGCTTGAAAACAATGATAAAACTGGAAAATGAGTGAATATGTTATTGTTCTAATCTGTCATGATAACCCCCGACTGTGCTGCCTTACCTAGCAAATCTCGATGATGCAGACTCGAG
This sequence comes from Tamandua tetradactyla, assembly GCF_023851605.1. Classification (NCBI taxonomy): domain Eukaryota; kingdom Metazoa; phylum Chordata; class Mammalia; order Pilosa; family Myrmecophagidae; genus Tamandua; species Tamandua tetradactyla. The sequence continues at coordinate 60,196,930 of NC_135334.1, read as the reverse complement.
GATTCAGTTTTAACAGCCTATTTCTGTTGAGCGTATTAACTCTTTTTGTCCACCATCGAATCATTGCTGAATTTATTGACTTAAATTTCATTAATGGTACCCTGGAGATCTGAAAGATTTAATACATTTCCAGACACGCTCGTTATTGACAATGGAATGCTGCCTGGAAATTACTGTCTAGAGCATCTGGATTTTTTTTTAAAAAATGAGAGAAAATGCAGTGACATTTGGAGACATTGTAATCGAGAATTCAGTATTTAAGTGATGATTTTGATTACTGAATCATTATCTAGATATTCCTTTTTGCTTTCTTGTATATTGGAGTAGACAGAGGGAAAGTACTGAAATCTCTTAACTGTAATCCAGCTGCTTTGATCTCTGATAATAATTGTAGAGCCTTTATCTTCTGTCCCTGTGACTATAAAAACCTTGTGACTGACCTTCATTTGTACCCAGTTTTCCAGTTTTTCAACTTCAGAGTCTTGTAATCACTAAAGACAGCCCCTAATGTTTATTAATAAAGGGCCTTGGGTCAACCCAGAACTAACCCACCCCAAGCCCAAAGTAATCTTGATAACTAGGATTGTTTGTAATCAAAATGGGCCCACCTGATACGTGCAGTAGCTCAGACTTTAATCTACAAGTCACCTATACTTCATTCCACCATTTTCTTACATATGTGCTGTGACTAAGAATGTAATCAATCTGTGCATGCTCAATAATTGATCACCTCTAATTATATCATCTGAGGTCACTGTGTTCATTATCCTAAACCCTGCCCATCTTTTCCTCTAATAGAACTATCAGAATTACTGCAGTTCGGAAAACAGATTCTGTGTTGATCGGCCATCTGCTCTCCTACTATGAACCTAGTATTAAACTCTTTCTCTCTTTGAAACCCTGATGTGACAGGAGTTGATTATTGAGCATGTTGGGCAAAATAATCCACTGTCTTTGTCCAGTAACAAGTATATGGAACTAAGAAGGAATAAATTCCATCTTTAGGAAATCCCAGTCATGTTTACAAATAACTCGTTTTATAGAGATGCTACAAGTAGTTCTTATTACATTTTATCCTTCCACTCTTATTTTTTTCCAGCCCTCCCTAAGGTTAGATGAGGAAAAATCTATCATCCTTTCTTCGTAGGGTTATTAGGGCTTCCCTTAGCTCCCGACACCAGCCATGATGATAGATCCTATTCTGCTTCCTCTATATTGAACCCTCAATTTTGAGTCTGAGGTTTTTTTGTCCCATTAAATTCTGTTAATTCACATTTCCCAGTGAATTTCCTGCAATATTTGATGAATTAATTCTTGAGACTAAGGAAACAAATCCAGGCTTCCCAAGTCATATTTGAAGAAAATACAGGTAACCTAAAAATACAATCTATTCTCATTTCTAAATATATCATCATTTCTCTAGTCATTCAAATACCTTTATTGGGATAGAATGAATGGCACAGATCAAAAGGAAGAACAGGGATAAATATACTTATGAATGGAGATAATATTATGTGAAATGTGAGAAGATGAGGGACATAATGCCTTGTAAGCCAAATTGTCTCAGTATTTTTAAAAAGCCAATTCTTAAGAATAATATGAATTGATTTGGGTACAAGGCTAAGAATTAAAGGCTCATAGTAATCAATGTTAGAAATGGAAAAGAAAATTAGCTAAATATGATAACTATAAATATAAATAATAAAGTAGAATCAAGGGCAAAACTCCTACCTCGACTTTCAAGGTTCAACTCAAACGTTATGTTCTACCTGTAAATTCTTCCCTAACTCCTCTAGACAATTAGTAGCTTGTGCCTCTAATAAACTAAATATTGCAAAATTATTCATTACGTTTCACAATTCATTTATGGTAATTGTGACTTCCACTTCCAACCATTAAGAAATAACCAATAAAGAAATTGCCCTCTGAACATAAAATCTAGAAAAAAATACTATACATATAACTGTTTTTCAGACATTTGGCAATAGATATCACAGTATTGTGATCCGTGGGAAATAAAGATGAGCTCTACTATGTCTGATCTTTTAGCCTGGAAGCAGTGTCTAGGAGACAGCACAGAAAAATGGAACCCAAACAGACATCAGTTGCTTTACTATATTGAGAAGACAGAAAATGGAATTTGGGGAGGCCAAGGCAGGTAGAATTTGCTGGGAAAATGCCATAGTAGAAGGACCTACAGAGAGTGGTGTAAGGAGAGGAGGAAAGAGGAGGGGAGGAGAGGAAAAGAGTGACAGGATAGGAAAGAATATGAGAGACAGAGTGGTACTGAGATCTGCAAAATAATAATACTCAATTCTTCATATAATAATCTGTGCATGCATAGGGTAAGCCCTAGGAGACTGGAGAAAGAATCATGGAATAGGCTGAACAATTCCTAGAGCTCTCATAGGACTGAGAATAGTTTACATTCTTCCAGCTAGAGTGGAGAGCCCTCATATTATATGGGGCATCAAACAGGCTGCAGAAGGCTATTACCTTAGTTGTAAAATAAAATAATCCTAGATTTAGGGATGCTCTGGTTCTCTCCGAAAAAGAAAAAAATTTAATAAAGTCTCAAAAGGATTAAATTGATTCCAAATACTTCAACTGTGTACCACAAAGAGTCCAACACTCTAGAGGAATACATACAGTAAACTTCAGCCATCAACACATAAAATTAACAATGAATAAAATTCAATTAAAAAATTATCAGGCATGCAAAGAGGCAGGGAAATAGGACCTATCATGAAAAGAATAATTATTAATAGTAAAAACAGAAATGACAAAAAAAAATGATGGTATGCACAGATAGAGACATTAAAACAGCTAATATAAATATCTTCCATATACTTACACATGTATAGAAAAACATGAGCAGGATGAGGAAGATGAAGAGAGAAATGGACTATGTGAAAAGGAGCCAAGTGGAATGTATAACGATAAAAATACAGCACTTGAAATGAAAAATACACTGCATGGGAGTAACCACAGATTATGATGCTGTAGGAAAAAAATCAGTGAACTTGAAGAAATATCAGTGGAAACTGTCCACAATGAAACAGAGAGAAAAAAGACTGAATAAAATGAACAAAGCATCAATGATGTGTTGAATGATACCAAGCACTCTGACATATATGTAAATGTAGTCACAGAAAAGAGGAGGTAAAAAAGCACTTTAAGAAATAGTGACTAGGGTGGGCCACGGTGGCTCAGCAGGTAACAGTGCTTGCCTGCCATGTCCGAGGACCCGGGTTCGATTCCCGGCGCCTGCCCACGTAAAAAAAAAAAAAAAAAAAAAAAAAAGAAATAGTGACCAATACATTTCCAAATTTGGTCATAAATCCACAGATCTAAGAAGTTCAAAAACCCTAAGCAGAATGCATATAAAGAAACCTACATCAAGTCATGTCATGATCAAATAGCTGAAAACCAAAAATAAAGTGAAAATTTCAAAAGTAGTCAGAAATACAAAGACCAATCCTTATAGTATAGAATAAAGAAATGAATTACAGCAGACTTCTCATAAGCATGAGGAAAAGAATCACAGAAAACTTCTCATAAGTCAGAGGATAATTAGATGAAGTGATATCTCTAAATTACTTACATAAATAAATTATCAACCTGGAGTTCTATACTCAGATAAATATCATTCAAAAATGATAGTTGACAAAAAGATCTTTCAGACAAACAAAGATGAGGGAATTCATTGCCTGCAAACCAACACTAAAACAATTGTTAGTAGAAGTTTTTTTAGGCAAAGGATAATAACAGATGGAATTTATATTTACAAAGAAATGAGGAGCATCAGAAATGGTAAGTATTTAGATGATTATAAAATTATTTTTGTCTCATCTTTAATCTCTTTAAAAGATAGAATACTTATAGCAAAAGTAATATATTACATGATTACTATGTAAAGGTAAAATGCATAGCACAAAAGGCAGGAGAGAAGAAACCAAAGCATAGTGTTGTAAGTTTCTCACATCGTATGTGAGATGGCACCACATTATATGAAGATAGACTATGATAAATTCAAAACCCTTGAAACACCACTAAAAAAATAAAAAATAAAACAAAAAAATGCAGATAATAAGCCAAAACTGACACTAAAATGGAAGCAAAGACTCAATCCAAAAGATGACAGGAGAAAGTGAAAAAGCAAAGAACAGTGTGTAAAAATAGAAAGCAAATAGCAAGATAGTAGATTTGAACTCTAGCTTATCATGATTTTGTTTAATATAAATAGTCTAACTGCTCCCATAAAGGCAGAAATTTATGGATTTGATTTTAAAAGATCCAACTATATGGATATGGTATATATAAGAAACTAAACTTAAATATAAAGATGCAGTCTCTCAAACTATGAATTATTTTAGGGAATGGGCTGTACCTAATTTATCTTGTACTCCAATGCCCAATTCAATACTAGTACTCAGAAACTTCTCAAAAATATTCACTGAAAGAGCGATTTTCTTAAAAACTTCTTATTTATAAGATGTGCAAGGATAACTCCAGGAAAACTTCAGTGAAATAATCATATTCTCCCAATCAGTAGAATCATCAAAAGGGGTTTTAATGACCATAGCCCAAAGAAATCAAGATTTTAAGAGGATTTTGCATGGCTTGTGTTTGTGTCATGGCATATATATTTGTCTTATCTGAAAATTCCAGAATTTAAATGGTCCTGTAAGTCAAGGGGAAGCAAACTTCTGCTGTAAGAGGTCAGATGGCAAATATTTAAGACTTTGAAGGACATATGGTCTGTAGCAAATACTCAACTCTGCCACTACAGCATAAAAGCAGCCAGAGATAATACGTAAATGAGCATTATAGCTGTGTTCTAATAAAACTTTATTTATAAAAAAATCTAGGGTGCACGGGTGGTTCAGTGGTAGAATTTTCACCTTCCATACGGGAGACCTGGGTTCAATTCCCAGACCACACACCCCCTCCAAAAAAAACCAGCAGTGGGGCAGATTTGACCCATGAACTGTAGTTTGCCAAACTGTAGTCTAAGAACAGTATGACTGATAAACATTTTTGTGGCTATGTGTCATCTACTCTTTAAATTGTGCATTCATCACTACATCTAGAAAGCTTTGAACAGAGCCAGTAATAGATGTGCACGTCTCTTTATTTATGCTTACCCTGTATCTACTTTTCTTGGTTAATGCGAATAGAAAAGACAAGATTTCAAACACTGACAGGCAATTTAGTTCCTATATCCAAGTTCTTAAATAGTGTGCCAGACTTTTTATCATATTTTCACAGCCTATACAGGTAGTGACTTGAAAACAATTCTAAATTGTAAAATGCCGATGTCACCACTGTCAGCTCCTATAATTTTCAGTGGAATTGAAGGTTCAAACTATGAGATAAATTATATTCAGCAGATGTAAAACACATTGCTGCAATCTACTCAATCTGTTTTTCCAAAATACCTTTTTTCAGCCTTTTGTTAAATTACGTAAAGACATCACAACTGTCTTTCTCATTTTTTTAATCTTCATTTTATCATCTTACAATTACCTATAACAATAATGTATTCTATATTTGCCTACTCTTCATGGCTTTCTTCCAAAATAAGGATTTGAGGCTACAATATTAATGGTTGCATAAAAGAGCATTCAACGAAAACCCACTATATCAAACATATAACATGTCTTCTATTCAAGGCAAATTGTTTATTCAGGGAAAATGTAATTCAGAGATGAAAATCATGCATTTATTGTTAACATGCTTGTCTAAGGTAGAGATTAAGAATGTGGGCTTTACATTCAAATTCTGGTACTGTTTGTTACATGCAGTAAGCGTAGGCAAATTATTTACCCTCTAAGACTCCATTTTCTCATCTATTAAATGTGATAGCAAGATATACCTCATTAGGGATGATGTGAAATCAAATGAGATATGACAAGCTTAGTACAGGTTAAAAAATATTAAGCATTATTTGTATTTCATTGCTTGAAATATATTAAGTGCTCAAAAATGAGAGATAGAAAAATACACGTGTGTATAATCTTGAACTTTTCTTTTACCAATTCCTTTTACTTCCACAGTTCAGAATGCTATAGATACTCAAAATATTGGTAACTTCTGGATTCTCAAAACATTGTTTATTAAAATTCTATTGGAATGAATTAATTTTCTACATATGGCAGCTCTTTAACCACAGTGTGATGGCTTTCCTTCCTTGTGATACCATTTGTCAACCCCATTACCCAGGAGTGTTGTTTGAAATCTCCAACTCGATTCCCCACAACAGAGAAATTTACACTTTTATATTAAAATGTAGTAGGTGTTTCATATATGCCATTTCATATAAATTAGAAAAGTTTAGTTTAATATTCAAAACCTAGAGTTAGGTACTACTATTATAATTCAGACTTGAGAAAAGAGAGCTACAGAGAAATTAGCCTAGCTTCCCTCTTTTTCCTGAAAACGATCTTTCTCTTAAGCTTGTTGAAGATGTTTGAAAAACATAATCTATTCATAGACTAATATTTAACAATTCCCCCAGCTCTGAGCTTCTTCTCACCTACGAACAGTGACATACGGTAAAGGTATATTGTTTTCTAATTTACAAGGTACTTCAAAACCCCATGAGAACTTGAAATTTTATCCATTCAAAAGGGAAGAAAATAAACTATACAATTATATCTTCAAATCCACTCTCTCCAAAGAATCTTCTGTTTCCCCCAATTGGAAATAAAGGAAACATCATAGTAACAGTTGGACTCTTGGAGTCAGACAGACAGACAGAAGTGTGTCTAAATTCTGGCAAAATAGTGGCTAGTTATGTGGGTTTGAAATCCTTTATCCACACAGGATTGTTGGGACAACTGAGGGTGATGAAGATGAAGTGCCTACTGTAATCTGGTGCACAGTAGGGTCTCAGAAAATATTAATTCCTCTCCTTTTTACCACTATGATATACAAATGACAGGGTTCTTTTATGAGAAATACTAACATACGTAGCCATCTTCCCCAACAAGAGTATATTTCCAGAAAGCAGTGACTAAATTTTAATCCTATATTAAGTTCATATGATATAGGTACATAGATGTTCAAGGAATTTTTGGTGAATAGAAATTATGGGCAATCGGCTCCTGGGCAAAAATAAATAAGCCAAAACCTAAAACAACATATTAGACTCTCATATGGCTAATAAGTGCTAAGGAATGCTGTTTTGATCATAGTTGGGAGGGGAGTGCATCTAGGGGTCCATTTTACGGAAGGTGAGAAGAAATGGGCCCACAGCATCCTCAAATCAATCATCACCCTTCCCAGCCTACCTGCTTTATAAATTCAGGTGATTACTGAAGTCCAAAGGGCCAAGGTCTCTTTATGGCTTTGGGTCTGTGGAGATCATTGATGTGAGACTAGTCTTTACTGGTTCTTTTTCAGCTTCTGGGTTGTTATGTAATTAAATTTTTCTTAAACGTCGTGTTATGTTATCACATTGTCACTAAATTAATGTGGCTCTACTTTTCTGTTTATAGATAAAGAATTCAGGAAACATGGCTCTCCTTTCAGGCAGGAAGAAATAAAGAAACAGAAAGAGAAAGAGAGAGAGAAAGAGGGAGAGAGTGAGAGAGAGAAAGAGAGAAATGAGGGAGGGAGAGAAGGAGGGAGGGAAGAAGAGAGCTAACACACAGCATACAAAATTTTCCACGCCAGCATAGCAACCTTAATTCTACTACTGGTGAGAACTGACATACTACTGCAAGAAAGATCAATACTAACAATTTTTTATTTATGGATTGAACATGTTCTGCCAACTACCTCGTCAGGAAAGAAAAATAAACAAAATTCCTATTTTTCTCATGGTGAACTCAACTAATTACACACAATAAAAGTTCTCATTGTCTCTGAAAATTTTCTATTAACTTGGACAATTTTTGTAAACATACTATAAATTAATTAAAATAAGAATTTATCTTATTTGCATTATATATGAGAAAAACATATTTCATTTTTTCTAGCTAGTATCTGATTTTACATTATTAAAAAGAAATCTCAGTTTCATGGGCTAAAGGAAGTCATTTTGAGAAATCATAATCTAAAATGGCTTATTTTAGAATACTAGAAGAAAGTCTCTATTTTCCTGTCTTCTTGCTAGGTAGCAGAACTTTGAGATTTACTTTAGAGCATTTTTAGGAGGTGATCTGTGTAAAGTATATTCATATTTAAATTAATATGATAGAATGCTAATGGGGACAAAGCAAAGAGGTGAAAATTAATTATACATTCAGATTTCCACTTAAAAAAATATGCATTGAAGTATTGTTTGATAATGATTGGATTCAACCCAATTACAATTTTTAAAATCCCGAAAACATCTGAAGTATGTTAGCAAATTCACAGTTTTCTAATATTAATAATGCTGTGATTTCAGTGTGCTTTATATTTCACAAAGTAATTACGCTGGACTGCAGATGCAGATTCTAATTGCCCTTAACAAAGAAAGGCTTAAATTGAATGTCCTAAAAATGTCCATTTGCTTACCAAAAGCTGTGATGATTTGATATCACATGAAATTTGTATTTATTTATAATATAATGTAAATTAGCTTTCAGTGTTTTTGCCCTACAGCAGATCCAAAATTATGGAAATCTAAAAATTATAGCTCTAACTTCCCATGAACTATCCTTGCATTGTTCCAATTTGTGGTTGCTTAGAAATATTATAGGCAAGGAATTGATTCTTTCCAGATGCTACTAGTCAAACCACACTTTATGCTTTTGATTTAAGATTATTCTGCTTAATACTGTTATAAATACATGTTTCTCTGTAAAGTCACAAATGCACATCATGGGAATGTATTTCTTATTAACATGCAAAAAGTGTTTTCTGTGTTCCACTTTCATTCACTTAACTAAGGCAAGCTTAAAGCCGAAAAACTCCTGCTTTTGCTGCCACCTATCCACAGGATTTAGCTCATTAGTTTCCACCTAAGTTTCTGAGCCAGTACTTTTGATAGCACTAATTCATTCGCATTCATTTAGCAAATGCTTATTGAGAGAGATACTTTGGACTATTACTAAGTTTTCAGCAATCTTACCAAAGATGTTAGAAGGCAGCAAAAGATGAAACCACAAACATTATTAGCCTGTTTAAACACTGGCCTTAGGTAGTAACTACAGACTCCACTTGGGTAGATACCTTAGAACAAATAGCTGAAGGAAAGTGGATAGGGGATGTTAAGAGGGAGAGAGAGAAGCAACTGAGGTCACATTGTGAACTACAAGAAGACAGAAAGATTCAGTCAAAAGCACCTTTTAAATTCTGGTTCACTGACCATTTTGACGTTCTCAAAAGTTACTTAATTTTCCAAAACTTTCTTTTTTAACTCAACTAAGAAACAGACACAATAAAAATATCTATTAGGGTTGTTGTGAGGAAAAACTCTGAAATAATGAAGGAGGGAAAAATTCTTACTTGTCAAATACTGCCAGAGTCCTTTCTCACAATATGGAATTAAGAAATGGAACCACAAGGATGATATTTTTATCACTTCTGCATTGTGCAGCTTTATTATCAAGGATCCTTTGAGCTTATTGATGCATTAGAGAAACACATTTGTTCCATATTGATAAGTTCCTCCTGTTTTTTCATAAGCAGAAAAATTAACTTTTGCTTTAATGAAACTCAACCAAATGAATCTCAAATGACTACCTCGATACTTCCCTTCTAAAATTATTTGTCTATGGGGAGGAGGACATCTCTAGGTCCTACATATCATCTGAGCCATAGCCCCATGTTTCTGAGACTTTCCTGGTTATTGGTCAACTCCCTAAACTTCAGCATGCCCAAAATCAAGCTCAGGAAGCTTTTCCCTAAAATCTGCTCCTCTAACTATTCTCCTTATTCCGTGCCACTGTAATATATCCAATTTAGCCACTTGAGAATAATCCTGGATTGTTTATCTCTATAACCCATCCTGCTAAACTGCTTCCTTGTCTAATGGATCTATATTCTAAAGAACTCCTGAAGTTGTCTCACTTTGGGGCACACTTACTACCAGGTCCGTTCAACTCCAGCAATACCCTCCAAACTCACCTCTCTGTCTACAGTCTCTACATTTTATTCTCAATAAAGTGCGGTATTGGTGACTACATAACTACATCAAAGCTTTTGATGGATGCCTATAAATATTTTCAGTATTTATTAAATATTATGCAATATGTATTTATTGATATCATTTTAATATTTAAATATTCTAAATATTTTTCTTACATATTCAGCTGCCTATATTTTATCTGATATGGTGGTTTGATGCTGTACGTATCCTAGAAAGACATGTTCTCAAATTTAATCCATTCCTGTGGGTATGGATCCATTGTAAGTAGGACCTTTTAATGAAGCTACTTCAGTTAAGGTAAGACTCAATTCAATCTGAATGGGTTTTAGTCTTCTTAATGCAATCCTTTATAAGCAAATGAAATTCAGATACAGAGAGGGAAAGCCATGGAAACAAGAAGCTGAAAGTAACAAAATCTGGAGAAGAAGGAAGAGACCAACACTGCTGTCATGTGCCTTGCCATGTAGCAGAGGAACCAAGGATTGCTGGTAGCTAGTCTTCAAGAAGAATGCATTGTCTTTACAATGCCTTAATTTGGATATTTCTCAGCCTCAGACTGTAAATTAATAAATTACCATTGTTTAAGCCAATTCATTTCACGGTATCTGATTTGAGCATCCTGGGAAACTAAAACAACTGATAACTAGAGAAACTAGGTTACTGTTACATGAAAACATCGGTAGCTCCAGTTTTCCTTTATGTAATCTATGCAATTTACCTTTCTGTTGTGTTTATTTTTATTACAGATTATTATATAATACAGGGTTTGTGCTCAGAATATGCCCTTCTTAATTGCTAAACCCATTAATGCAGAGCCTATCTGGAGGTATAACCTAACTAATTAAATCTTTTTCATGACTCATTTATGATTATTTTCATAATTGCTATCACATACAAACTTGACCCATTTGCCTTTCACATAAGATTGTTGTACTCTATTGATGTCTCCATTTTTTCCACTGGGTAAGATATTGATAAAATAGAAGGTCAGGTAGAGAAATAGCCATATGAATAATGTTTTCACAAAATATTAATTTCTAGATTTGCTTAGAGTTCCATCAATCTTTTATTTGTAAGCTAAGAAATTCACTTCTATAAGGCTTTAATTCTGTTTTTCTTTTAAATTCTGATTAGCATGGCTCAAAAAACAAATCACTATTTAACTGTTGTTTCATTTTCCATGTTAATCCTTTGCTGAGTAAAGTATATTCAGAATAGGCTTGTTATTAACCCCACAGAAGCCCTATAGATGAAGGAGGGGTAGACAAAGTATCAGAATCAAATTTTGAGAAAATCATTATTGAATATAGGATCACATTGGCTTTAAAGCATAAATAGGTACTTGCTCAATAATTGGCTTCACTAAGGATGGAATAGGATTTAAAGGACTGGGAAATTTAATTTCAAATACTCTTCAAAGGAGGATTTCTCTTGGGTCAATATAAAGGGATTTGCTGATGCCCAGGAAAATGCCATACTCAACAACTTTTTATGAGACTGAAAAATACTAATCCAAATTGCATTTCTAAATGTTCTGATGTACTCAGCATTCCTGATTATTTATTCTCTATTTGTATTTCTTCTTATACAAACAAATCAAAGCGTCCCACAATGAAAGTCACAAACCTAAAACAAAACTCATCGGTCAGTGCTAGGCTTAGCTGGGGTAGCAACAGTTTACTATGATCATTGGTAATTAGAAAGAGAGAACAAACAAATCTTTTCTTCTGTACAAACTACAGTTCAGAGTCACTTGATAATCTTAATTAATAAGAAAAACATATTTTCACAAAATTCCCATCTAATAAATGTAGAAAAAAATGATAGAATTACAAAATCACCAATAGGCACCCCCCATGGAAAAAATTAAAAAGGCAATATCATCAATACATGCTAAAAGCTATTAGGATAAAAGTTAAGGGGGAAGTTTACAAAGGGAGGGTCAGGCTGATAAAACTTCACCATTGACCAATCTTAACCTCACTAAAATGATGACAACCAGACATATGTGTCTTCTGATTTAATGCTGTATGAAGTACATGGCACCACCTATGAAGTATTCATGGCAAAAAGCTGAGTACAAATCTATTCCAAGGTGGGCCACGGTGGCTCAGCAGGCAAGAATGCTTGCCTGCCATGCCAGAGGACCCGGGTTCGATTTCCGGTGCCTGCCCATGTTAAAAAAAAAAAAAAATCTATTCCAGTATTTATATCTATATTCTAGTTCATAGGAAGCATGAAGTATAGAGAAACAATTTATATACCATAAGGAAGCAATTCTATAAGGCAATTAACCTAGTTTTCTATGCATGATTGGCATAAAAAATAGAAGATATCATATATATTTAAGTGAATTTAAAAATAATAATAATAACAAACAAGGAAGTACAAAGATAATATATATGGCTCTTCTACTGATCCACATTTGAACAAATCAACTATAAACAATACAGGACATTTGAATACAGACTGAGGATTGGATTGTATTAAAGATTATTGATTATTTTTTAGGATATTATATAGAAAATTTTTTGAGTACTACAGAATATTATAGAGTGAAATGATGTGATATTATCTCTGAAAAGTAAAAGATATAAAAAGATACAACATAAAATTTTATAAGAAAAATAACATAGTAAAAATATTAAAAGAAAGAAAAGAAGTAGATGAAATAAGTGACAAAATGTTCATGTTAGTTGAATCTAGGTGAAAGATATAAGGGGGTTAATTATGTATTCTTTACTATTTTTTCTACTTTTGTGTTTCATAAAAGTCTGAAAACCTTCATGATTAAAAAAAATTTAATACAGAATAACACATAAAATATGTATTTATAAATAAAAAGTCTGAACAGAGACCACAGGAAATCTTCACAATTCAGAAATTACTCCAGAGGCAGAATTAAGCACTGAAACCACCAGATTCCCAAGGGACATTTGTCATTCCCAATTACCTAAACTATGACTCCTTTATTTTTTTAATCTTTTTTTTCAATTTTATTAATTAAAAAAAAATTACAAGAAACAAACATTCCCAACACATACACTCAGCAATTCACAATATCATCACATAGTTGCATATTCATAATCATGATCATTTCCCAGAACATTAGCATCAATTCAGAAAAAGAAATAAAAAGACAGCAGAAAAATATAACAAACAGAAAAAAAAATTTTTACAGGCCATACCCCTTACTGATTCCTTTCATTGATCACTAGCATTTTAAACTAAATCTATTTTAATAGTTGTTCCCCCTATTATTTATTTGTATTCCATATATTCCTCTCATCTGTTGACAAGGTAGATAAGAGGAGCATCAGACACAAGGTTTTCACAATCACACAGTCACATTGTGAAAGCTGTATCATTATACAATCATCATCAAGAAACATGGCTACTGGAACACTGCTCTACATTTTCAGGCAGTTCCCTCCAGCCTCTCCATTACATCTTGGATAACAAGGTGATATCTACTTAATGCATAAGAATAACCTCCAGGATAACCTCTCGACTCTGTTTGGAATCTCTCAGACATTGACACTTTGTCTCATTTCACTCTTCCCCCTTTTGGTCCAGAAGGTTTTCTCAATTCCTTGATGCTGGGTCTCAGCTCATTCTAGAGTTTTTCTCAATCCCTTGATGCTGAATCTCATCTCATTCTGGGATTTCTGTCCCATGCTGCCAGGAAGATCCACACCCCTGGTAGTCATGTCCCACATAGACAGAGGGAGGGTGGTAAGTCTGCTTGCTGTGTTGGTTGGAGAGAGAGGCCACATTTGAGCAACAAAAGAGGTTCTCTTGGGGGTGACTCTTAGGCTTAATTTTAAGTAGCCTTGACCTATCCCCTGTGGGGTTAAGTTTCATATGAACAAACCCCAAGACTGGGGGCTCAGCCTATAGCTTTGGTTGTCCACACTGCTTGTGAGAATATCAAGAATTCAACTTGGGGAAGTTGAGTTTTCCCCCGTTCTCACCATTCCCTGAAGGGGACTTTGCAAATACTTTTCCACTCACTGATCAAATCACTCTGGGATTCATCAGGGCATCACCTGGACAAACCAACACAATCTCATGTCCTATACAAAGTTCCATGTACTTAAGGTGTTCAATCAACTATCTACATAAGTTATATTAGGAGATGCACTAGTCAAAGTATAGATTTGTACCAAATAAACATTTTTTGTGTTAGTCTCACACATTAGTTGAAATTTTAAAATATTAAGTACCATCTATTTTCAGCACACTGCAGTAATGACATTCTTTTGTTCTTCCTCATGCAAAAACATTTTTTTAATTTGTACATTTAGTCACTATCATTATACACTAAAGGCATTCCTAGATTACACCATCTCAATCTTTATCATCTATCTTTCTTTGTGATTTCATTTATGCCCCCACCCTCCCCCTCTCTATCATTATCGTATGCGGCTTCGTTCAGTGTTTTAACATAATTGTATTACAGTTAGGTAATATTGTGCTGTCCATTTCTGAGTTTTTATATTCAGTCCTGTGGCACAATCTGTATCCCTTCAACTCCAATTACCCAATATCTTACCCTATTTCTATCTCCTGATGGTCTCTGTTACCAAGGAAATATTCCAAGTTTATTCACTAATGTCAGTTCATATCAGTGAGACCATGCAGTATTTGTCCTTTTGTTTGTGGCTAATCACACTCAGCATAATGTCCTTAAGGTCCATTCATGTTGTTACATACTTCATAACTTTATTCTGTCTTACAGCTGCATAATATTCCATCTTATATAAATGTCACAGTTTGTTAGCCAACTGTCTGTTGATAGACATTTTGGCTGTTTCTGTCTCTTGGTAATTGTTAATAATCCTGCTATAAACATTGGTATGCAAATGTCCATTTGTGTCCTTGGCCTCATGTCCTTTGAGTAGACATGACAGCATATAGATGGGTCCTGTTTTTTAATCCATTCTGCCAGACTATGTCTTTTGATTGGAGAGTTTAATCCATTAACATTCAGTGTTATTACTGCATGGGTAGTACTTTCTTCTACTATTTTGCCTTCTGGATTTTATATGTCATATCTAATTTTCCTTCTTTTTACCTTTACTCATAGTCTTCCTTTCTACACTCTTCTCCACAACTCTCTCTTCTGTCTTTGTATCTGTCTCTAGTGTTCCCTTTAGTATTTCTTGCAGAGCTGGTCTCTTGGTCACAAATTCTCTGTGATTTTTTGTCTGAAAATGTTTTAATTTCACCCTCATTTTTGAAGGACAGTTTTGCTGGATATAGAATTCTTGGTTGGCAGTTTTTCTCTTTTAATAATTCAAATATATTATCCCACTGTCTTCTCGCCTCCATGGTATCTGCTGAGAGATCTGCGCATAGTCTTATTGGGCTTCCCTTGTATGTGATGGATTGCTTTTCTCTTGCTGCTTTCAAGATCCTCTCTTTCTCTTTGACCTCTGACATTCTGATTAGTAAATGTCTTGGAGTATGTCTATTTGGATCTATTCTCTTTGGGGTATGCTGCACTTCTTGGATCTGTAATTTTAAGTCTTTCATAAGAGTTGGGAAATTTTCAGTGATAATTTCCTCCATTAGTTTTTCTCCTCCTTTTCCCTTCTCTTCTCCTTCTGGGACACCCACAACACGTATATTCGTGCACTTCATATTGTCTTTCAATTCCCTGAGTCCCTGCTCGTATTTTTCCATTTTTTTTCCCTATAGTTTCTGTTTCTTGTCGGATTTCAGATGTTCCGTCCTCCAGTTTTGAAATCCTATGTTCTGTCTCTCGAAATCTACCATTATAGGTTTCCATTGTTTTTTTCATCTCTTCTACTGTGTCTTTCATTCCCATAAGTTCTGTGATTTATTTTTTCAGACTTTCAGTTTCTTCTTTTTGTTCTTTCCTTGCCTTCTTTATATCCTCCCTCAATTCATTGATTTGGTTTTTGATGAGGTTTTCCATGTCTGTTCGCACATTCTGAATTAATTGTTTCAACTCCTGTATGTCATTTGAATTGTTGGTTTGTTCCTTTGACTGGGCCATATCTTCAAGTTTCCTAGTGTGATTTGTTATTTTTTGCTGGCGTCTAGGTATTTAATTACCTTAATTAGTTTATTCTGGAGATTGCTTTCACTTCTTTTATCTAGGGTTTTCTTGCTGGATGAATTTGTTGTCTCTCTGTTCTTTGACATTCCGTTCAGCTTTATCTGGACCTTTAGCTTAAGATTTGTTTAACAGAGGAGAATTTTTTAGTTCTTGTTTTCTTGTTTCTTGCCCTGCTTGTGTGGTGCCTTTCCCCCACACACACTTGGGAGGGTCTATTTAGATATTATAGACCCCAACCAGATTTTCCCTGACAAAATTGGGCTCCTATCAGGAGGAAAGAGTCACCTGCATCGGTTTTCCCTGAGGGTGAGACCCAGCAGGTTGACAGACTTTCCTGTGAAGTCTCTGGACTCTGTTTTTCTTATCCTGCCCTGTGTGTGACGGTTGTCTGACTGCAGGTCCCACCAGCATAAGATGATGTGGTACCTTTAACTTTGGCAGACTCTCCCTGCTGGGGGCATGGGGATACAGAGGAGAGGTTGTAGGCTGGTTTTAATGGCTTCAAATTACCAAGCCCTGGTGTATGAATTCCTTGATGGAGGGATTCCACCGGGGTGGGGCTTCACCCCTCCCCTGGGGAAGGCACAGGTTCCAGATAAGTCCCCAAAAGAGCTTCACTTCTGCCTATGCCTGAGGCAGTTGCAGCCTGAAAAGTCCTGCCGCTGTATCCAGAGGCAGTCAAGCCTTTGTAGATACACAGCCACAAAAACCTCTGTTTCCTTCTTTTTTCTCCCCCCTTTTTCTGTCAGTCCTGCCCTCTTGGCGCCGGGGCAAAAATGAGCAACCTCTGCTTTGATCAGGTTCACCTAAGCTGGGCGCCTATTTTTAGTAGTCAGAATTTGTTAATTAGTTCCACAATTGGCATTTGATTGTGCCCAGTCCCTGCTGCTGGTAAAGTCCTTTCCTTTCCCCTCTGGGAAGCGGCCTGTGGGGGAGGGGTGCTGGCTGCCTCATCAGCTTTGGGAACTCACGGTTCTGGGGGGTGCTTGCAGCCAGTCCAGCTGGTCCAGACTGGGGACGCTATGTGTCTGGTCACTATTGTGGCTCTGGGAGGTGTTCTGTACTGTTTCTGGTTATTTAGTAGTTGTTCTGGAGGACGAACGAAAATGCACACATTGTTAAGCCGCCATCTTGACCCAGAAGCCAACTATTACTCTTAATGACCTCTTAGAAACAGTAGACTTAGCCTATGGATCACATAAGATGAGGAGTCAGAATAAAGATCCATGCCTAAAGCTGGAATCCAAAATCCACAGGCTCTCAGTGAAAGGATCCATTAGAAAAATATCTACCCAACAAAGCGAGATGGTAAGAATATTTATCAATCTTGGATTTGCATTGAATAGAAGAGGGAAATTCTCCCAAGAATTTACAGCCATAAATTTACCCTTTTGTTAGATTTGGGGCTCAATTCACACTACTGGAATGGTCCTAAAAAAGCACCAATGTGAGAGTATAGTTTATAGTGGTCCCCCAGGTGTCAGGAAGAAATAAATGTACATTCTTTCTTTACGAATTCACCTTTAACCCTGGCCTCAAAGAATTCCCACAGTTAAATCTGCAGAAAACATGAACTCACAATTAAAAACAAAAATAACCACAGGGTGGGCCACGGTGGCTCAGCAGGCAAGAATGCTTGCCTGCCATGCCAGAGGACCCGGGTGCAATTCCCAGTGCTTGCCCATGTAAAAAAAAGTAACCACAAAACTTTCAAGAAAATGTGTCACCTGATTGAGAGTTGGCACAATAAAACAATGGGTAAAATACCCACAAATAGTTCAAATAGAGAAACTGTAAGCTACATAATACACCATAACTATGTATAATATGTTCAAAGACATAAAAGAGAAAATCAAAGCTGTGTTAATAATAAAAGACTACTGGAAGTAACAATCAGATATAAAGAAAGAACAAACTTAAATTTCCAGAAATTATCGAAACCAGAAATATAAAGAATTAGCTAAACAAAAGAATAGCCTCAGCTGAATAGAAAATTTAGAAAATGGGAAGATAGATCTGGGGGAATCTCCCTGAAGACAACATAGAAAGCTTTTTAAAAGTGGGTGGAGATGTATGGGATGCAACTGAAATTATTGTAAGAGGAAATTACAGAGCCTTAAGTATTTATATTAGTAAAGAAAAAAAAAGCTGAAAACCAATAAGCAAAGTATCCAAATTAAGCAGTTAAAAAAAAAGGATAAAATAAACCCAGAAGATGTTGGAAGAAGATAATAAAAAGAGAACAAATTAGTAAAAATAAAAAATAAGTACAATAGAGAGGACAGACAATGCCAGATTTAGTTCTTTGAAACCAAATATAATTGCTATAATTCTGGCAAGATCTACAAAGAAAAAGAAAGAAAAGACTAAGAACATCACTCTGTATTACTCCAGGGGCCACATTTATATTATATTCCACACAAATGGCATGTCCCAGGTTTTTGAAACAGGGACTATGATTCACTTTGAATTATACAAGGTTAATGGTGACTTTTAAACTTACACAAAATTGAAGCAGCGGAGAATGTGCAAATAAGAAGTACAAGGAATGAAAGGAGAGAAAATTATAGATGCAGCAGAAATTTTTAAATGATAATATGATATTACTTTGCAAACTTTTCACAATAAATTTGAAAATTTAAAAGAAGTAGAAAAAATCCCTCGAAAATTATAACAAAATTAATCTGGCTCAAGAAGAAATAGAAAGGCTGAATAATCCTGTAACAACTATGATAGTGAATAAAAAGCTTAAACATCTTCCTATAAAGAAAGCACTAGACCCAGATAGTTTTACAGATGTTATATCACCTAACAAAAAGGTGGGAAATTTCAGTCTTATAGAAACTCTCCTAGAGAAAATGAAAAAGAAGGGAAACTTACCAATTCATTTTTAAGGCTAGTGTCATGTAGAAACTAAAACTTGAAGGCAATCTCTCTGTTATCATGGATGCAAAGAACCTTATCAAAATCTCATATTGAATCTGAATATATACATATATTAGCATTTTAATATCTGAGTTCATCATGATCAAGTTGAGTCTAGCCCATATCTGCTAATTTGGTTTGATATTAGAAAACCTATTAATGTGGTTCAACCATCAATATGAAGATAAATTTGTACTTCATGACAATTTAGTGATGATGAAAGAAGACATTATATAAAACATCCAACAGAGTGTCTGACATCTGATAGAATTTCAATAGACACTATTTTCTTCCTCTCTTTGAAAATGCTAATGAACCACTGTATCATTTTCTTTAGTTATAGGCAATTTTTGCTGGACAACTTAATAAAAAAAACGCATTGGAAGGATATGGAAGAGTTTACAAGCTAAAAGGAGCTGGCTTGGAAAAGACAGCTGCTACTAGAATGATTAAAGTCCAATAGAATTTAGAGTCTCCATCTGCCTTTTGTGAAAGGGAAACATCTGACAGAATGGGCAGTTTACAGCCTCTGGGTTCCTTTAGATTTTGGAGTATGGAAGCAGGCATACTGATTTGTAGTGACATCAAAATTGCCCTCAGTGGGTGAAAAGTAATTCCCAGAAGAAAATGGAGTGCAATTAGGAAGAGAAAAATGAATGTAGGGCTAAAAGCAAACCTGATATTGAAGAGAAATCACAAGTTCCCACATATCAGCTTTTCTGATAGAAATCAGTTTAATTCTCCTTAATTTACTTTCTTTCCCCTCCCTGAATAGATGTATACAACGATGCAGTTCTCTCTCCTGAAACTAGTTCTTTCTTAGTGATTGTATAAATAAAACCACCAGATAACTCTCATCAAACTGGTGCCTTCCTCTTAGATATGGTCCAGTAGGTATCAGGACAGTCTCTGCTAATGGGATCAGTTTTCCAGCAGCCTCCGAAGTCTTAGGTCACATACAATCTCTACTTATTGCTGATGACTAAATTACCCAAGATTATACCATCATTTTAAAATTGGATTGAAGCAGAAAGCAATCAGGACAGAGACTCCTTTCAAATAGGGCCCTAAATGATAAAGTGATGAGGTTTCCTGCCTTCTCTCTACTCAAGTCAGTTAATTATCTATTGGCTATTGGTGAGAGAATTCACCCCACTGATTTCTTTTATTATTATTATTATAGCCACTTGTCTTTAAAGGCCAAAAGCCTTTGATAGGTGATTTAGCACATTTACAGAAACATCTGTTGCCCTTCAGGTATGACACTGCTAAAAAGCACGATATCTCAATTGTGTGGCTTTAAAAACATACACAAAAAAATATCCATACATTCTCTCAACATTAATACCCTACAATTGATACCATAAACTGTGACAACTCATCTGTTAAATATTTCCCATATTTGATTGCCACTATACTACGAGTTTAGTCCAACATATGACACTAGGACCATGGTACTCATTAGTGTCTTTGCTTCTTGTTTCCTCCCATCGGTCCTCCACTTTGTTGCCAATTTATACCATAAAACTCTGACTATAAGGCTTCCTACCTGTTTCTCATCCATTTTCTCCTTTTTCTTTAGTATACTTCCTAATTCACAAAACAAGGTCCTCTGTGAACTGACCCTGACCAACCTTTCTAACCTTTCTTCACTCTCCCACATTTCAGCAAAGTTATTCTCTCAGCTTGGCCTGTTCTCTTATTTCTTACTTACATAGGAAACTTCAAATCTCATCACAATATCCACTCCCCCTCAGAAACCTTCTCTGACTTCCTAGGTAAATTTTCCTCAGCTCTGATGGACACACCTAAGATGACCCTCAATAATTCCTGCTTCCCCGTGTCTATGACTTTGTGTAATTCCCTCCTGTTGAATTCAGATGGAAATAGTAGTGATTGGCTTCAAATGACTAAAGTATGGCAAAGGTGATGGGATGCCAGTCCATTGAGTAGGTTATATTATATGACAAAGATGATATATAAGACCTAGAAGACTGGAGTTAGAGATTTTCCTGCTGAACTTGAAGAAACAAACAGCCATGTTGTAAAATTGCCTATGGATGGAGGGGGATGGGGGCAGGGAGCTGCTGGTGGCCTCTAGGACCTGAGAGTATCTCCAGCTAACAATTAATAAGAAGCTGGTACTCTTAGCCATATAATAAGGAAATTAATTCTGTCAACTACTTGTGGAATTTTGGAAGTGGATCTCGGTTAAGCCTCTGATGAGATTGCAGCTCTAAATGACAACTGAATTCTGAGGCACGGAACCTAGCTAAAGTGTGCTCGAATGTCTGGCCCATGGAAACTATCAGATAATAAATGGGCATTGTTTTAGACTTCTAAATTTGTGGTAATCTGTTACACTGCATAGAAAATGAAGATAGTAGCAACCCAAAGAAACTTTCATTGGATTCCTATTACACTTTTTGCATACTGCCATCAAGCAACTAACTTTTTTTAGATTCAAATAATTTCTCAATCCTTCTTCCTAACAGATACAAAATTATAATGGTGGTTATTACGGATTTTGAAGTATCTCCAGCATCTCACATAGGAAGTGCTTAATGACTTGATGGCACTATTGCATCACAGAAGGAACAATGGAAGGACAAAAGTGTGTACAACTGAGAAAATATTAGATAAGCTATTGAAAACATCTTGTCATTGGACATACAGTTCCTTTTCAATTCTATTAAGTCATGAACTTGTACCTTGCAAATAAGAATAGGGAAAAATTGAATAGAGCTTTTATTTATTGAGTGCCTATTCTGTACTTGGTGCTGACCTAATAGATTTGGAAAACAACACTGATAGAAACCCTTTCATAATTTCTTTGTGATTTATATGGTAAATTTTAAGTTATATGCAAGTCACATTTAGTTGGATTTGTAACACTATAGAGAACATTAGGACAGTGAGCTTTGCAAAATTAACAAGTTGCCTTAAAGATGTCTAAACTGAGACTGTAGCTCTTCTATTAGAAGGATAAAAAAAGGGATTCAGATATTGGAGTGGATGACCTCTGAGGTCCCTTCCAGTTCTAAAATTCCATGACACTTAAAAAAAGATCTTGTTTTTGAAATCATTATTTTGTGGCAAGCAAAGAATTATAGCCAATGACATGGTATCCGTGTTACAAAAAAATGAAACCTGCTGGAAAACTAAGTCCTAAATGTAGTCTTCTGAACTCTGAGTAGCTATATTCATTTAAGTAAAGCTACTGTAGATAAAACCTAAAATAGTAGCCCAGTGAAAGTTTAAAATTAACTGGATTTCTCCTTTTTTTTTTTTTTTTTTTTTACATGGGCAGGCACCAGAAAGCAAACCCAGGTCTCCGGCATGGCAGGGAAGAACTCTGCCAGTGAGCCACTGTGGCCCGCCCAGTTAATTGGATTTTAAGCAACTGATTTTATGAGTGATATTTGTGTTGCAATGATTCTGAAAGCCACATGGTGGCAGAGTGTTGGCAGAGTGTTTTTACTTCCCAAGACTTTAAAACAGGAGCTCAGGATACATTCAAACGCAGCTTTATAAGATGACTTTGGATTTTTCCATCTGTTTCCATTGGGCCAGGTGCAGGGGTTGGATGAGAGAGCTGAAATGTATATTTGGAGCTCTTGGAGAAGGCGATCACAGGATATGAAAAGCTATATATTTAAGACAGACTATTCATGGCTACAACTTCCAATTTGCATGTGACCCCAAAACTATAACAGCCCACCCTAATCACTGCCTTCTCCAATCATTCCTATAACATCTATCCTCCCACTCTTAAACTGCTGCAAATTCACAAAGACAAACACTCACATTTAGATTCTTAAATCATCTAAGTAACAAAAATTATTTGGTCTTTTTACAGAATTAAAAAAAAATCAAAGTTCCATACTTTTGTGCTTATTCCTGTATATTACCTCAGGTGACAACCAAAAAGAATATTTTCAGTACTATACTGAACCAAAAAGAATATATTTCAGTACTATAAACAAGTACAGGGAGCTTGTTCTCATTGTGCAAAGCCATGGCTTAGAAATTTCTATTAGACATACTTCCATTAAAGCTCATTTAATTTCTCTTCATTTGGAGGGGTGGTCTTCTCTTTGATGGTATTTGAGTGGGGACATTCTACAGGTTTCCTCTTCTTTCTACAAATCATCAGAATTCTGTCACCTCATAATCAGTCAACTAAATAGTATGCAGGTGGGACGTGGTACACTAACCAGCACTTTGGAAAATCTGTAGACTTCCAAGAGAAAAAGAGCCAGAAGTCAGTTGCAGCAGCCACTGTATCTCCAGGAAGTAGAACAGTGCCTAGCATACAGCAGACATTCAAAAAACTATTACAGAATAATGAATGTTGTTTGTGTTGTTATCAAATGGAAATAACTTTGGACCTCGTGTTCAAGGAGAACTCACAATCATGTCTAACAGATAGTAGTTGTTCAATAAATATTGGTTGAATTAACCATGAACAGACTAATATAGCCCCCAATATTGTGCTATCTATTAAAGAAGGTTATATAGAGGCCAGGTCAAGTCAAGACTTTATTTATTTATTACTGAGCATTTTTGTGCTTTACTTTATATGTAACCCCCAAGAAATGCAATGCCTACCCCAAGACTCTAGAAACAAAACTCACTAATAAATAATTAAATTAGAGCAGTATGTTATATCAATTGTGTAGGTCTTCTTTTGTATTTGTTTTATTGTTTTCAAAGTAAGTCATGCAATTACTTTGGAAAAGCTTAGAGTTCCTATCCCATGCCATCTGTCCTTAATTCCTGACACTCCCCTGGGAATTAAAACTGCTTCCACTGAACTGCTATACAATATAAGAATAACTCTGACTTTTTATTTTTCCACATTAGTATCTGTTGAATTCCTTATATGAAACAGGAGGATTTACGTCAATTACACTCTCTCTTCCCATTTTCTCTTCATATGCTTCATATTTATAATATTATTTTGGGTCTTCTACCACTTATCTCTGTAATTGCAAATAATTTCTTTAAATTTTATTTTGAATTTCATCAGTTTTCAATAGGCTTTCTCAATTCCATGGTTTATAACATATCAGTATTAGCCACTACTGCATCTTCTTCCTTCAGCATCCTCTTTTCTGTCAGCTAAACTTTCAGTTCTACATTCCAAGAGTGTTGACATTTATATTCTGTCCTGTAACCAAAACAATGTCTTCTGAACTTTGTTACTGGTTATCTATACAAGTTGAAAATCAATAAATGGCTTTAACATTGCAATTATTCTGCAAATATTATTCAGCACCAGGCCATGTCACATGTTAGCATTATTTTTTTTTCTCTACAGACCCAATGTCATGAACTTTGATTAT
Source organism: Tamandua tetradactyla (assembly GCF_023851605.1). Taxonomy (NCBI): domain Eukaryota; kingdom Metazoa; phylum Chordata; class Mammalia; order Pilosa; family Myrmecophagidae; genus Tamandua; species Tamandua tetradactyla. The sequence continues at coordinate 60,172,485 of NC_135334.1, read as the reverse complement.
TTATGAGATAATTTTCGCAGTATTAAAGTAAAATGGATATTTTCCTCTTGCAAACCATGCTTTTAAAAATAAATTAAGAGGTGGGTCACAGTAGCTCAGCAGGCAAAATTCTCATCTGCCATGCCAGAGACCAGGGTTCGATTCCTGGTGCCTGCCCATGCAAAAAGGAAAAAATAAATAGTAAATTAAAATTTGTTTTCTTATCTGTACTATTTATATAGGTTGCTTAATAATACCACATTAATGATAAAGGGGTATGGGATGTTTTGGTTGTTTTTTTTTTTTGGTGTAACAAAAATGTTCTAAAATTAATCGTGGTGATGAATGCACAACTATGTGATGATTCTATGAGCCACTGATTGAGTACTCAGGATAGATTATATAGTATATGAAATTATCACAGAAAAACTGCTTAAAAAAGGGATAGAAATTATGAATGAGCCTTGCAAATGTGATTGTAGATCCACTTTAACACCAAGAAGGCCAATTGCTTTTCCTAAACTGACTAGCTGTTTTGAATTAATAAGCTTTTAAAAACAATCTCTTCTCTCTGGAATATGAGTAGAATATCAGGAGAGATTTCATTTCACGAAAGAAGCGTAAGGTTGATGGGGAAGTGGAAATGCACATGCTTTTTAAATTGCAGCGTTCTGAAAGATAAAATACTACATAGAATATAAAGCAACCAAATCAACAATTGTTCTAGTGTGCTAGCTGCTGGAATACAATACACCAGAAACAGAATGGTTTTTAAAAGGGGAATTTAATAAATTGCTAGTTTACAGTTCTAAAGCCAAGAAAATGTCAATTAAAACAAGTCTATAGAAATGTCCAATCAAAGGCATCCAGGGAAAGATACCTTGGTTCAAGAAGGCCGATGAAGTTCAGGGTTTCTCTCTCAAGTGAGAAGGCACATGGCAAACACAATCAAGGGCTTCTCTCTCAGCTTGAAGGGCAATAGCGAACATAGCGTCATCTGCTAGCTTTCTCTCCTGGCTTCCCGTTTCATGAAGCTCCCCAGGAGGCATTTTCCTTCTTCATCTCCAAAGGTTGCTGGCTCATGGACGCTCTGCTTTGTGGTGCTGCAGTATTCTCTGCTCTCTCCAAATCGCCTTCATTCTCCAAAATGTTTCCTCTTTTATAGGACTCCAGAAACTTCTCAAGACCCACCCAAATGGGTGGAGACATGTCATCATCTAATTCAATTTAACAACCACTCTTGATTAAATCATCCAGCGAGATGATCTGATTACTGTTTCAAAGATACAGTATTGAATAGGGATTATTCTACCTTTATGAAATGGGATTTTGATTAAAACATGGCTTTTCTAGGGGACATACATCCTTTCAAACAAGCACAACAATAAAAACTAAAAATTTTACAAAACATCCCATATTAAATTTAATGTGATCAAGAGGGAAAAATATAATTACAGGGAAATGGTTTTGTGTAGGGCCATCACCAGTATATATAATTTATAAAACTTGGCACTACATTACCTTTCAATTCGAATAAATGCTAAGCTATTACAAGTTTAATTTAACAAAGCAAATTATGAAGTTACTTTGTAAGCCCCTATTGTGCTAAAACAATGTACTTAAAATGTTCGCATGCAGTCTTTATTGGAGCCTAACAAGTTTCTGGTATGTAAAATATCTTTATTTTATGGATGTCAAAATTAAGGCTTGACTCAGAAAGCCTAAGTAGTTTGCCTAAAGTCACACAGATATTAAACAAGAGAGTTAAGACCCCAAATCCTTTTATTGCAAGTTCCAAGCTCTCTGCGTTTACTACATGGCCTTTATTTCTATGCCATCCATATAAACACTCATAAGAGTAAGTGTTTATGAGTAAGCCAAATCACTTTGAATAAATGATTAAAATCATTCTCATATCATATTTAATGAGTTCAAATATTATGATTTTCAATAAAACTTGAGCTTTGGCTATCTTACCTAGACAAAACAGAAAGTAATAATAATAAATGCAATAACTAAAAAAACCCAATCTGCTTTGAAAATTAACCACATGACAGGTGCTGTTCTAAATCACCTCACATGCATTAACTCCTTTAATCCTCCCAACTATCTTATGCAGCAGGTTTCATTGTTGTTTCCATTTTATATATACAATCTCTCTGAATTTCTTATGCGGCATTTATTACATTCCACATTCCAACTGTTCATCCAGATAATTGAACTCATAGGAACACAAATAAGTGGAACGTGTATATCCAAAGGTTAATAACTTCATCCACTATGATTAAGTAGAACTAGACGGACTGAACAACCATCAACTTAAAGACTGAAAACACCAAAAAGTCATATAATATTCAAATCATCTGAGATATACACAAGTTAGGTGATTTGAGGCAACATAATACAAGCAATCACTAGTCAAAGGAAGAACTTAGCACAGAATTTAAGTGAATAGCTTTAGTTCACTTGCTTTAAAATTTTAATATACAGCCTGTTGTGGATACTGTTGGATCCTAACTTCAGGTATTTGAATATCAATTAAATAAATGCAATGAATGAATTGAAGAATCTCAATTTAACATTATAAAACTATCTCTAAGCTAGAGTTTAAAAATTTAATTACATAAATAATAGAAACATAATATAGAAAACACAGACACAAACAAAAGAAATATACATAATAATAACAAATATCATATAGCTACCAGAATTCTGGAATTTCCATTCCTGGTTCTGAATTATTAACTTATTCCTCAATTATTTGCTCATTTGCATATTTTAAGGAACATATAGACACATGATTTCAGGCTAGAATTTTTTTAATTGACTAACAAACTTATTTACGTATATACTTAGGAATTCACCCAAGGTTGAAAACAGACACTGACAATTAATAGAAGGCATTTCCCTCCATTTGACATAGTCCCTTTACATTCATATCAAATACTGTTGGAATTTAGGATAATTAAGTTCTTTAGATAAAGATGCTAAATGCAAAAATCACTAAGAGCTTTTTGAGAATATAGTGTTAATTTCTCAAACTCTAACCTTTGCTAGGATCTTTTTAAAAAGAGAATCATTTTGTCATGTTAACTATAAACCTAAAAGCCATCTTTGCCTATAAATTTCCATTACCTTGCATAATAAGAACAAAATGGGAAACTTTCCAAATCTAAGAACTGTGTTCATGATTAAAACATCACCAAGATAAGAATAAAAAAAAAGAGGTTACAAGAACTACAATTAAAATCTCATTAAAACATTTTAATCCTGACAGTGGTAACTTTTACTGGTTAGTTTCAGTTCATTCAAGAATTGAATGGTCTCCTTCTTAGCCTAGAATTTCATTGTATTCATAAATTTAAATTTACCCTTTAGAGTGCACGTTCTGTGTCTACTCGATAAGAAAAACACTTAAATTTTGAGAGGTGTGTATAATATTAGAAACATAAGTAATTATTTGCAAATTTTCATTTTTCTGTGTGTTTGGAGTATTTGATTGGTATAACGATATAATTTTTTTCTTTATTTCCAGATTGTATGACTATTTCAAAATTTTTAAGTCCCCTCCATTAGGTCATACCTCTTATTTACACTCAAATGTGTAAAACAAATTAACCAAGTAAGTGGTTCCATAGAAAAAAAAATATTTCAAATTTCCTGTTATAGGTTGAATTGTGTTCCCCCAAAGAGAGATCTTGAAGAACCATTTGAGTCTTTGACAACCATGTCCTAATAAACCAGCCTAACAGCAGGTCCTCTGCTAAGGACAGTAGGGTATGCAAAGATGCATAACACATTATTCCTACCCCAAGAAACTCACAGACCCCAAGTGCCATGATGATCAATAAATGCCAAACACATTTTTATGTCAGATTATGATTTTCTATCTATCTTTGCACCTTCTACATGAGTATCATATCATTATTTGTCTTAATTTTAACTTTATTCACAAGACCAAAGAATATGTATCACCAGACAGCAAATCAAGCTATAGTCATGGGTTCTTCAGAGTCTACTTGTCCACACCATTGCCACCTCAATACCATGCGAGGCTCAGCTGCTTTGTGTGTCCGGAGCCTTGCTGCTGTGCCCATTTCACAGCCTGTTTACAAGCTCCCTGAAGTCAATTCCAAGCAAGTCACCTTCAGTGCCAAGGTGCTTTCTTCTCTTCCAGCAAGAATGGCTGGCTAGTTTCAAAGGAATTAAGGTCTTTCCCTCAGATCAGCAATCCTTTACATCTATTCTTACTACCAATAAAAACAAAATTCTTCCTAAATCTCAGCTTCCAAAATTCACCTAAAATATTTTGGGCCTTTTGCATTACATCCCTTTACCATTCAGCCCTTTCAACTAAGAAAGTGTGAAAAAACAGATTTGTGGTTTGTACATCTCTTAAAACTAGTACTTGTATATGCAGTCATCTGATACTATCTTAGAGATTTAGAGCCCAGGTACTCTTAACTCCCAATTCCCAACCAAAAAGAGCTATGGATCAGAAATAGAGCTCACGTTCACACACTACTTTTTACCTGTCGGTTAATTTACACTTCTCCATCCTGCCACGGTCTATTACTGCATCATAGCATTATCTGTGCACTGGGGACAAAAAATGAAAATCAACCTTGCTGACAGAAATATGTTCAATTTATCCTACAGAGATAGAGAATTCCACAAATATAGTTTGGATGCACATATTATTAATTACCAAGAGGTTAGAGATCCCACCAGGTGACCTAAACTAAATCTCTTAAAACCATTCATCACAAAGCACACATCCAAACAAGAAGACATTTCCATTTCTAAATATTTTCCAAGTTCCCTACAGGGGAGGATGAACCCAGTCTGGTCTAATAGCAAAATATCTCCCACCTTTCTTTAATTTGCAATTTTTTGTGTGTTTTTTGCTTTTTGTTTTTGGCAGTGTGGAGAAGTTGCTGGGAAGGATGTTTTCCTGGGAGGTGGGTAGTAAGAGAGCTAAGACAATTTATTTAGATTTAAAATGCATATATTTTAAATTGCAATTACTCTTTCATTACTCTGTGCTTCCAGAAATGTCATGATTTAGAAGAAACAATTCCTGGCTGCTTGAAAAAGCACAAAGGAGAGCCTGCAACAGAGGAATATGGGATAAGTGTTATAAGAAAGAAAGTAAAGGAGGAAGCAAAGGACAGTAGTTGAATAGTAAAAAATCATGGAAGTAATAATGGATGTCAGGGATCAGGAGCAGAAACAGGCAAAACACATTTGTCTGTATTTTTACAGAAAATATTATTAATAATCATAATAAATCATTTCACTTATGGTTCTTACCTATGCTTAAAAATGTATTCCTCTTTACGCAGACTTCACACAATTCCTGAATGCTACTCCCAGACTCTCAGGGAGCCAACTTCTCTCTTTGAAGTATTTCGCTTAGAAACTGAACCAGTTTGTATCTACTGCAGAAAGCGCATTAATTTCTGTGGCTTTTACATTGATTAAGTTGTTGCTTCTAAAAAAGCCCTTGTAAAAGAATATATCAGCTCCTTATTTCCACTTCATTTTCTGTAGAGTGTTACAGAGCACGTGGACATCTCCAAAACTAATGTCGCCGATAGGATTAATTTGGTGAGAGCTTGCTGATATCTTTGAGGTTTCCATCACAAAACCCAATGCAAATAGTCTGTTATTCCATTCATTATTTCTTTGTGTCTCTTAGAGGTTTCAAACTCATTAAATGAGATATCTGGACTTGAGCGCTTTGCATGGCTTTGTAAGGTATAAATAAAGGCAATGTCACTAGCCAGAAAGAGAGAGAGTCTTTGAATCCTTTTCTTCAATTGAAGCACCACAAAAAAAAAAAAAAAAAAAGTGTCCCAAATGAATGACATGATGCTGAATCTAGGTTTTTTGGTACAAGTAATGTAAAGAAAAATACATTGCCAGACATTTACTATTTTACATCCATCATGTTCTTATTATTATTATGTGATCCTTAATAATGAGCTTTGTTCACACTGGAATAAAATTTAAAGAAATTTAGGGTTGATTTATATTCATAGACCTTGCAGTTTAGGCAAGACAATATCTTGTTTTCATTTTTTTTTATCTCTTCAACGTTTCCCAGGCAACTGGATTTATTTATCCAGAAAAATTTCACACATTTTCCTCACTTAAATCAGTTAAATCAATGTGAGAAATAACCAACATTTTTAAAATACTTGTCTGTTTTTTAATTGATCATTATCCAGCCTTTGCTAAGAGAAATAACTAAGAGAGATGTAGCTAGCTCTTGATGGGATATCTGATCCAACCCATGAACATTTTTAAACACTTCAGGTTATGTATGGGCTCATTTCAAATTCATGAGGTAACAACATGCAAATAATTATCTTTCAGAATGTTATAGTTCAACAATGCTAAAAACAGCTATGTCAACTTGATTATGAGCTAGCCATGTTATTTAGGCGTAGATGTTTGATATGAATATTCAGTGTGATTCACTGTTTGTAATATTGCCTTAAGTGGTACAATCATCCTTGGCTACCATATGTACTATTGCGTAATCCATCCCAGTTGGATTATGCTTCTCTGGATATCTGAGAATTATACGAGCTTCTTTTCTATAGCCTTGCCATTCCATTCTCTGATTAATCAACATTCTAAGATAGATTAAAACTTCAGACTAAGCTGTTAGAGAAAAACTCAAGGAATTTTATGGCAATATAACATGTAATCACGAGTTCTCCGAAATAGAGTCCCTGACCAGCATTTTTTGAGTATCTGTTATATACAAGGCATTGTTTTGTTGTAGGAAGGGGCTATAAAATAATAGTAATCACCATTTATGGAGTCCCTACTCTGTGCCAGACATCACACTGGGTAACTACCTTCTATATATTAGGCTGGATGGATGCCAGGCTAGAAGCTCTAGAACTGATCTTGTAGGTAGCGGCAGCTTTTAAAGGATATGCAGGATATGAAAAACTGCATGCGTAATGAGAATGAACAAAGAGATAAATGAATCTGGTAGCAATGTTCATGACCAGGTAAGAGAGCCTAAGATCAGTGGGAAGGAGCCTGAGAGGTGCTTGACAGTAAGAACCTAAGCCATGGTATTGTCAATAGAATGTGAAGCCAGGGTTGGAGATGAGCAGCACTGGGATAAATTAGAGGGGCTGGTAAAACCAATAAAACCTGGTTTTAGGAACTGTGAGAAGAAAATGTTAAAGGTGAAGCTGAAACTCTACTTTGGAGAAATTATTTCATAAATATTTTGCAAGGTTTGAAATGATGGCTTTGAAATAGTCAAAAGCAATAGGCAATGCTGTACTTGCCACAAAATCTCTGGGGCTTAACAGAATGACAATTTATTTCTCACTAACAGCACAGGCAGATGCTAGTGGGGCAGACCTCCCTGATCTTGTTACTATACCATCTGGAACACATGATTTCCCGGCAGGGGAAGACTGCTGGAGGGTTGCACAGAATGGTTTTAAGGGTCAGGCCCAGAAATGACTTTCATTAATTCTACCCTCATCTCATGGGCCAGAATCCAAACACATGACCTATCCTAACTGCACATGAGGTTGGGAATTTAGAAGAGTGGACATATATTCAGTAAGCAATAATGCCACTAGGTTTGGTTGTAAGAGCAAAGGATTACAACCAAATACTCATCAAAGGGGAACTGGTTAAATAAATTATGCTATATCCATACAATGAAAAACTCTAAAATATGTGCTGACACGGGAAGAGCTCCAAGATGTATCATTAACTGCAAAAAAACCAAATAGACAAATATGTATATTGTGTTACCTTTTATGTGAAAAAGTGTACATCATAAATATTTGCTTATAATTATAAAGAAACTCTGAAAGGATATAAGAAGAAGAAACCTATGGCAATGGTCACTCTCCTGGGAAAGGAGCTGGATAAGGTAGTCGAACCTTTCAAGGTGGTCTAGATTTGTTTTATCCATGGCCTAGCTCAAACACATGGTTCAGGCATTTCATCTTTCCAACAGTCAGTTATCACGTCACATTTTAGCATGAAGTACCAAGGTACTTTCTCTCTACAAGGTAACAAACTCCAAGGCTAGAATGTGAATGGAGCTGTGGATGTGTCTGAATACTTCACGGGCATTTAATAGTGTTGTTACAGTTTATTTGTCATCTGAAACTTCTTAATGGAGAACAAACTAAACCAGATACTGATTATTTTTCCTTGAATTGTTTCCTCCTAAAAGCCCCATTTTAATTTAGCCTGAGTTTTTCCTGTTAATGCTTAAATAATTTTTTAAAACTTTAAAACACCAAACCAACTGCTCCTGGTTTAGTGTGCTAAAATGTTGCTCTCAGAAGATTCCAGATTTTGCCTGTTAAAAGTGAGCAAAAAGAACCTTATGTCCCACCCAAATAGGTTCGTAATTTCATGGGAATTCCAGTATGTTTCTGAAAATGAAGCAAACACCCTTATCTAGTCAGTGGTCTGTCTAAATCTCAGCTTCCCTATGATATAATAGGGATATTGCACTATTTACTAATGTGTCTTTGTAAGGGATCAATGATGAGATAAGATATATGTCACAAATTTATACACCAGTAAGTGCTAAGTATCAGTTTTTGTTGGGGAAGCTGTCCTTGATGTCATGAATGAAACCGCAGCCTCCTGTTATTTAGCTCTACAGCACCTTGTATCTTATCTTCCAATATTTAGAAGTGTGATGTCTTTGTCCTCTGCTAGATGTAAGTTGCACTGTAAGCAGTACCTCACACACTACTACATTCCAAGTGCAGAGCCAAGCTTGAAACTCAAAAATCCACTGTTTATTTAAGTGACTATGAGTATTCTTGATCCTTCTGCTAATGCACACACATTCCCTGTGGTGAGCCCTAAAAACCAGCGACCCACAGAGCAAATGGGGATCCAGGGAACTCATTCCCCAACAGTCCTGAAGGACTAGGTTAACATTTGTCCTCTAGATTGGGTCATATAATTTATATCTTACTGATTGCACGAATGATGTTTCAAGGAATGTGATGTGTTATGGTCAAGTTTGTATGATTCTATTCTCACAATAATAACAAAGTAATTGCAAATATATTGAATGCTTACTATGGGCCAAATATTTTAAGCCATTTATATTTAATCCTTTTAACAACTCTATAGAATAGATTCTGTTATGGTCCTCGTTTTACAGATGAAGAAACCAAGAAACAGGTAAAATATCTTGCCTTCAGTTACACAGCTACTGTTGACAAAGCTAGGACTCTGATTTGGGCAGTTCGGGTCCACAATTTACAATTCTTAGCTACTGTCCAATGCTTGGTTATAATGATAAGGCAAGTTATAATATAGTGTAAGTATACTTGAAAATATACAATGAAATTGCCTATTAGATTATCTCAAAATGCATATTTTAAGGATAGTGTTGGTGCACATAGAAAGAACTTGGTATTCATGAATTCTTGATGGCATTACAAGGGGATAACAACATTTTTGGTAAACAACAGTATATGGGGGTTAATGCATACTATGAAAAAATGGTATAGAACTCAATGTTAAGAAAATGGCGAAGCATTTATAAAGGATTGGCTTTGAATCATTAAGTGTGCTAAAAATATCAATATCTTTTATCCACTGATTTTCATTCTGGGAGTCTGTTTTAAGGAACTTATGAGAAAAACGTACATAGCAAAGATGCATACAGCAAAAGTTACACATTTATTTATTTGCCTAGCTTTGGGAAACATTCTTATTGGGATATATATATTTGTAAAGTTTTAAGAACAATTATATAATGTTGCTCCTTGATTACAATCCTCTTTTGCCTGCCAAGGGGCAACCACTATCTTGACTTTTTCAAAAATCATAGCCTTGCTTTTCTTTATAGATTTTACTACACTGTATCATTTGACAGTCTAGTATACTTTTGCCTACTTCGACCTATATAGAAACAGAATCACAAACTATATTATTTTGTAGCTTGTCGCTCTCACTATTATATTGTAAGACTCAGCTATCTGGTTTTGTTGAGAGGTAGTTTCATTAACATATAACAAATGAGACATTCAACTTTCTAGCTACAGATTTATTTTTGTTTTCCATTTGTCTTACCTGTTCTTAGTTCCTTTATTCTCCTTTCTTGCCTTCCTTTGGACTGTGATTTTAATCATACCATTTTTTTCTCCACATTTTCAGTGTTTACTTCGGAATTATAACATGCATACTTAGCAAAGTCTGAATTTAGTCAATACTTTTATTCTCCAGGATGATACAAGGACTTTAGATCACTCAAATCCACATATCTACTTCCTGACAAATATATTATAGCCATCTTGTATTTGACTCTCTTATTATTTTATCTCATAAAACAATAAAACGGACACTCATTCAGATTAATTCACAAAGATAGCACCATTTTCCCGTATAGCATTTCAAATTTTCCATCTAGGATCACTTTTCTTCTGCCTAGGAGGAATTATTTTAGGAAGCTCTCTAGTGAGGAACTGCAGGTGCTAAAAGCTTTCAGGTTTTGCTTCTCTGAAAATGTCTTTATTTAGCTCTCATCTTGTAAAAAATAAAATTTTAGAATGAGAGTTATTTAACATTCACTGATATTCTGTATGTTATATATCTTAACATATTTTTTGTTTCGCTTTTTTTTTTTTTTTATTCCTAGTCTGGTTATTTTTAAAATCTTTTTGTCTTTGGTGTTTTGCACTTCACTTTGAGATATGTGGGTGGATTTTTTTTTTTTTTAATTCTATTTGAGATTCATGAATCTCCTTGAATCTATGCATTTGTGCATTTTGTCAATTCTGGAAACCCCTTGGTCATTTATCTTTCAACTAGTGTCTCTGCCACATTTTATAATTCCTTCCCTTTTGCAGCTCTAAACAGAAATTTATTAGTCCTTTTCATCTATCTTCTACGTATGTCTCTTAATATTCTCACTTTTTTCCACCTCTGCATTCTGGATAATTTATTCTGATGCATCTTTTGGTTCACTCATTTCTCTCCTTAGTTTTTCTAATCTGCTGTTAAAGTCAACTTTTTTTTTTTCAATTTTGTGTACATTACTGAAATTCTCCTTAATTCCCTTCAAATCTTCCAAGACATTTTTATAGTTTCCTGCACTATCTATTCAAGCTTGTCTTTAATTATATTAAATAGTAAGGGTAAGTATCTTATAAACTGTAGCTGACAATTCCACTATCTGATGTGTTTCTGGGTCAGTTTCAAAGTTTAAGTTCACTTGGTTCAGCAAATGCCCTCAGGAAAAAAGTGACTCTTGTACAACCTTAGCCATTTGAGTTCCTGCCTCCACTTAGGGTTTTGCCTGATAATTCTTTACTATCTTATTAGTTGTCTAGTGATTTCAAGAACTTCTTGTTAGTTTGTGTGTGTGTGTGTTAGTATAATATATTCAATAGCCTATTTGGGGTCAGAGGTGGGGGGAGTCCAAATAATCTTGCCCAACATATCACCAGATAAGAATGACTTGCTTTGTATGGTTTAATCTTTCAGCTGCTCAAGGGCACTGAAGTAGTCTATGTTATTGTTCACATGTCCTTTCCCTATTTTATTTATAGGATCATTATGGGACATGAAGGAATAAGAAGGCTAATAAAAGACAACTGTTCTCATATGACTACTTAGACCTGGAGACTTGAGTTTTCTTTTTGGTCATTGATGTTTTACCATGAGATCTTAGCAGTTTATTTAATTTACTAATGCTTTACTTTTCCCACCGGTAAACTAGGATGAAAAATATTTAATTCCCCTCCACTTTTCTTATATATTTTTTCCTCAGCTAAGTGAAAAGTTCATAGGAAGGACTTCAAAGATGCTCTATAAATTCAAAGAACTAGGTTTATATGGGCTAGATAACTTCATAGTTTATATCATCGTAAAAATGAGAAACATTAGCAACAAAAGTTTTTAACCATACCTCTTCAGAGAAAATTCTCATAAAGGATGCTTTCACAAATAAATGGTGGAATTTGTACTCTGATTTTTTTTTAATCACACGAATAGAAACATTCTGTACCAGACAGCTCAAATGCTGTACTGCATAGGCTCTGACAGAGGACTCTGTTCTTTAATTGTGATAAATTCACTTGAGTTTAAGACTCAGTATTCTATTTGTTTTGCAAATGTCTTTGATTTATGTCATATATCAAGAAGAAAGCACATTTCAGAGAAATTAGGGAGAGGAAAAACCTCAGCATCCATTCTGCCTAAGAGGTACAACTGGGCCTCTTCCCTGGTACAGATGAGATGAGCATGCTGGCAAAAACAAGCTCTGGTGAGTCATCCTTAATGTCACTGGGAAGACAGGCACTGTATTCCAGTGGACTGGGCAGCCACCAACCCCCGCTCCCACAAAAAGAAAATTCTGCAAAATTCTGTTAACTACAACAACCAGTGGAATTCCTCTACCTCATCCAAGTCCTTTTGTGTGTGTGTGTGTGTGTGTGTTTGCCTGAAGAATGTCTTTTCCCAGAATGGTTTAAGGATTTGGTATCTGTGCTGGTTTGAATCTGTTGCGCACCCCAGAAAAGCCATGTCCTTTAATCCTCATTCAATAGTGTTGGATGTGATCTTTTTTATTGTTTCCATGGAGATGTGACCCACCCAATTGTGGGTGGTAACTTTTGATTAGATGGTGTCCATAGAGATGTGTCTCCACCCATTCAAGGTGGCATTGCTTACTGGAGTCCTTTACTAAGGAACCATTTTGGAAGAAGCTTTAGAACCAACAGAACTGATAGAGCCTACACAGCCAGAGAACTTTAGAGATGCAGAAGGAAAACTCCCCTGGGGAAGCCTTATGAAATGAGAAGAGAAAGTTAGCAGACATCACTATATGCCTTTCCAGCTGACAGGTGTTCTGGACCCATTGGCTTTTCTTGAATCAAGCTATCTTTCCCAAGCTATCTTTCCCTGGCTGTCTCAGTTTGTACATTTTTATGGCCTTAGAACTGTAAACTTGCAACTTAATAAATTCCCCTTTTAAAAAGCCATTCCATTTCTGGTATATTGCATTCTAGCAGCTTACAAACTAAAACAGGAGCCAAAAAGTGTCTTGAATGAAATAAAATATCCTAAGGTCAAGGAACTGAAAAAGGTAAAGTTTAAATATCACCTACATTAATACTATCTTTACTACAAATAAACATAATACTATCTTTACTAATCATAAACGTAATAATAAAGTTACAATTTACTATTGAAACTTCTTGGGCTACATACATTATCTCATTCTATCATCACTGTATGTTTTGTTAGGTACTTTGCTTCCTAATAAATGAGGAAACTCAAGAATAAAGAGAAAGAACTCAAAGAGGGCAAAAGGCCAGCAAGATACAGAGTGGATTTGAACTAAAGTAAATATGACTCCAAAGTCCTTTCTTTTAACTATTTACATACATTGCTCCACTTATTAAAGCTTCCTGAGGGAGATTTATTTTGAAACACGTAAGGGGAACACAATTATATTAAATAAATAATCATTTCTTGATTATAAAACACAAAATTCCATCAGAGAAAATGGTATGTGTTCACCAAATGGTTTCTTTTTTTTTTCTAGACTCACAAGATAATGACATTTTCCAGTCTCACTTGCAGTTAGATTGGGGTTATTGACTGCCATGTGCAATGAAATGTGAGCAAAGATGATGTGTGACATATACATGTCTCATTATGAAACTTCTCCAGGCCTTTTATTTCTGTTTTTTCAATCTTGGAGGTTAAGTAAGTGATGAAAGTGACAGTGACAAAGACGGATGACCAAGGGTTCCAGCATGACTACTAAGGTGCAAAGTCCTATTGCCAATTAATTTGGATACTGATATGAGAGCTATCAGCCTTTGTTTCATTAGTGGTTAAGGTTTGAGGGTTGTTTAGTTAATGTAGTTAGCCTATATCACCTCATATACTACCTTTTAACCATGAGAAAGTGTATTCAATAAAGACATTAGTATGCTGACAATTTCAATTTTGCTTCTACTTTAAAGGACTCTGGTTTATTATTAGATTTTACAAGTTGTAATAACTACTAGTCTAGTTTAGCAGAATATGGTTTTTTTCAGTCTATGGAAATTAACAATGGTTCTATTTCATCTAGGATAAATGAACCATAATTTGCTTTGAAGCAAAAATCAATTACACATGGAGTCTTTCTTCACAATGCTTTATTTTTATAACAATGAATTCTATCTAGGGAAAAAGAGATTATGGGAATAAAAGTGAGAGCTTTAGTTAAAATGGTGCAATTCTGAAAGGTTCCCTTGTACTTTTGATACAGTTCTTTTAATTAGATGATACACAGAACTTTAGCAGCATCAAGAAAACATTGGAAGTGACAGAACTGTGATGGCGTAATTGCAGTCAATTCATCAGATCACCTGTGGAGGCAGTGTTAGCCAAGTGTTATGTTTGAAGGTTCTTAAAAAGGGAGTACATGGACAGAATCAGATATACTGGAAGGACTAAAAGGAAACCCAAAAGCCAAAAGTGTCAAGGAACATGAGAAAGAGAAGACAGACAGCAGAGGTGTTATAAAGAAATAGAGTGGAATTTATACTGACAACCTAGGGTGCCTTGGACATTAGCTGTTGGATGATGAACGTTCTGCCCCATATTCACTTCCACCCTTCAAACCTTTAGATGTCTCTACTGACTGTAAGGAAAAAAAGGAAATATATTCACGCAGAGAACACTATAATAATGAGGCTTTATTAAGGCTCATAGCCTTAATGATGTATTATATATATACACACACACACACACACACATTGGCAATATACATTTTCTTGCTGATTAAAACCTCTTTTCACATCTCCATTTTAAGGATTCAATAAACAGTCTGGTATAGTTGCTATTTCCAGGTGTTTTAGGTGATAGCAAAGGTAAATCAAACAAAATAATCCACAAACACCATTCACAATCCAGTGGAAGTCAGAGTTAGTAGTGGGTTTACACAACTTGTATGATTAAGGCTCCATAAGATCAATATTGTAACTACAGCTGCAGTATTTTTGGGTCAATGTAATTTATAAAGCACAATATGCTTTCTCTATATCCAGAATTACAGCTGACTCAAAATACTCTCTGTAGAGAAGCAGCTTAAAGAGTTGATTTTTATTTTCTATTTAGATTCCTACAGTGAATTCATTTTCACAACTCTATGACACTTTCTCAGTTACAGCTTCACATTCTCACCTTTCAATACGTTTATTATAGATAAAGAATAAATTGGGGTGCATAAAAAGGGAGGAATCATTAACAAATTAATTAATTGGCATTGCAATTGTGTCTTTCAGCTTAAACAAGAAAGTGATCCTATCCTAGATATGCCAGTACCTGAAAATGCCTAGTATGCTTACTCTTCATATCCCTTTCACTGCTGATTCTCATTCTTATATACACAAGCCTGAACCCTTCTGAGAAGCCTTCACTGGCCCCACCGGGGGACCCCTTTTTAATCTCATAGTCCTTCATAGACATTTTCATCTAAGAACTTCCAAAACGGCACTGCATGCTTGTTTCTTTTCTCTTCTACAAGGTGATAAGCTCTAGAATATCAGGGCCATGATGATCTTTTTGTCTCTTCAGGCTATAAAAGTATATTCAGTGAATAAAAGTAAATAGAGAATGAGATTCTTTAATTATGAAGGTATTACTAGCCTTTGCTTGAACTTCAACCTTTATTCAACAGGTCTGGCCCACTATTTTTGGCTATATTCATGTCTAGTAAATCTTTTTACTCTTATATTTCACATTATCACGCAGTAAATATTTGTTCTTGAGACTCTTTAAGAAACTTTTCTCTTTTTACATTCTATGGTAGATCCTGTACAGCTCAATCAATATGTACTTAGAAATATTACTCTGTTTGTCTATCGGGAGCCTCTAAACATATATGGCATTTTCCCTTCTTTCAACTGGTTTATAAATGGATTGGGAAAGCAGGAAATTTACACGTTAAAAATTTCAAATAATGATAATTATATTATGAAAAATGTAGGTTTGCAGTGCTTTTAATTTCAAAAAGATGTTTATATATATTGTTTTATTAAATACTCATAATACATCAGTATGATTAGGTATACCTGAAATAAATGTTTTTCTTAAAGAAATCATGAAATTGATTGGCTAAATGTGGCAGGTGACATTATCCCTATTTTACAAATGAAGAAACTGAGGTGCATAGAGAATAACTGGAAACTTCTGGGAAGATGATGGAGTAGGGATGCTCAGAATGCACTCCTTCTCTAGAAAAAGCTAGTGGACAGGTGGAAAATATTTTAAACAACTGTTCTGGGACTGTGGATGTGAGGGGAGCACAACACAGCATATGGGGAAGAGCAAGATGAAGAGACTGGAAACTGTAGGATGAGCTTTGAGTAACTCATTCCACAGCAGCTGCGGCACCCATCCCCCACTCTTGCGCCGAGCCACCCTGAGTGCAATCCCTGGCTGACTGTTGCAGATGGACAGGAACTTGGAAACTCTCCTCCCCAAGAACATGGAGGGGCATGGCCAAGTACTGATCATAGCTTTTGATCAGTGAATTTAGGTTGTTGGATCCTGGCTCTTAGCCACTGTTTTAGCTCACCCTCGACAGGGTCCTCCACAGCCATTGTATCAATACCACCACTGATAGGGATGAAGGTGGTGGAGGTTTGAAGATGCAGGACTTCTTTACTGCTGTGGGGAACAATTTGCTGAAGAGAATTATCTGCTGGCAGGCTAGGAAAGGGTAGCTTCAGAGAGCCATCAAAAAAGCTGAATATAGAATTGCCATACGACCCAGCAATACCATTGCTAGGTATCTACTCAAAGGACTTAAGGGCAAAGACACAAACGGACATTTGCACACCAATGTTTATAGCAGCGTTATTTACAATTGCAAAGAGATGGAAACAGCCAAAATCTCCATCAACAGAAGAGTGGCTAAACAAACTGTGGTATATACATACGATGGAATATTATGCAGCCTTAAGACAAGATAAACTTATGAACCATGTAATAACATGGATGGAACTAGAGAATATTATGCTGAGTGAATCCAGCCAAAAACTAAAGGACAAATACTGTATGGTCCCACTGATGTGAACGGACATTCGAGAATAAACTTGAAATATGTCATTGGTAATAGAGTTCAGCAGGAGTTAGAAACAGGGTAAGACAATGGGTAATTGAAGGTGAAGGGATACAGACTGTGCAACAGGACTAGATACAAAAACTCAAAAATGAACAGCACAATAATACCTAATTGTAAAGTAATCATGTTAAAATACTGAATGAAGCTGCATCTGAGCTATAGGGTTTTTTTTGTTTTTGTTTGCTTGTTGGTTTGTTTGTTGTTGTTGTTTTTTACTATTACTACTACTTTTATTTCTTTTCTTTATATTAATATTTTATATCTTTTTCTGTTGTGTTGCTAGTTCCTCTAAACTGATACAAATGTACTAAGAAACAATGATCATGCATCTATGTGATGATGTTAAGAATTACTGAGTGCATATGTAGAATGGTATGATTTCTAAATGTTGTGTTAATTTCTTTTTTTTTTTTTTTCTTTCCGTTAATAAAAAAAAAAAAAAAAAAAGGCTTTGGGGCATCTTTCCTGACTCTCTCCCCAGGGCACTTTGAAACTGGACTATGCCCCCTTTGTGGGTCACCGGACTTGTTTTGGTCAGTAAATACTGGCTCGGGAAAGTCCTCTCTGGGTGGCCTCCTCCCATTATTTGCCCTGTAGGCAAAAGCAACTAGATGCAATGAAGGAGAGTATATGTATATTTTTATATACATGGGGGGAGGGGGGAGAGGCAAAATAACAAAAACAGAATAAATCAAGATTCACAGAGAAGAAATAGAAGAAAGGAAGCTTTTTCCTGGTGGGGGGTGTGCAATAATTGCACAAATAATACAACCTTAAAATTTGTACTGTACACCCATAGAAAGACTCTAGTGAAGAAGAGCTGAAAGAATCTAAACAGTTAAATAAGGGTAATTCTAAAGGTCTAGAATAATTTGAACCAACATTAAAGAAGAGCCTTAACACAAAGCCATTAAACAATAAAACCATAGGCAAGATAGAGAAGCTGACTTCAGAGCAAACTTATCAAGATAAACAGATGCCTAGATATCAGAGAAAAAGAATCCATGCTAAGAAACAGGAAGATATGGCCCAGTCAAAGGAATAAATTAAAACTTTGGAGGAGACACAGAATTTGTAAAAACTAATCAAAGATGTTCAAATCAACTCAAGGAGATGAAGGAAAATATGTCTAAAGGGGTAAAGGATACTAAGAAGAAACTGGGTGAGCATAAAAAAGAAATTGAGAGTATGAAACAAAACACAACAGTATTTATGGGAATAAAAGGCAAAATAAAAAAAGGTTAAAAATACAAAAGAGGCATACAGCAGCAGATTTGAAAAGGCAAAAGAAAGAATCAGTGAACTGGAAGATATGAAAATCGAAATGTAACTGACAGAAGAACAGATAAGAAAAGAATGGAGAAATTTGAGCAAGTTTTTCAGGGAATTGAAGGAAGGACAGTATGAAGTGCACAAACATATACATCACGGGTATCTCAGAAGGAGAAGAGAAGGAAAAGGAGCGGAAAGAATATCTGAGGAAATAATGGTAAAAAATTCCTCAACTTTTATGAAAGACATAATGTACATGTGCAAGAACCACAGGATATTCCAAATTAATAAACCCTAATAGACCTACTCTGAGATACATACTAATCAGAACATCAAATGACAAAGATAAAGAGAGAATTATGAAAGCAGCAAGAGAAAAACAATTCGCCACATACAAGGAAACAGCAATGACATTAAGTGTTGATTTCTCACCAGAAACTATGGAGGCAAGAAGTTCTGGTCTGATAAATTTAAGGCACTGAAAGAGAAAAACTGCCAGCCAAGAATTATTTATGCAGCAAAACTGTCCTTCAAAATGTGGGAGAGCTTAAAATATTCACAGATAGATAAACTGAGAGAGTTTATCAAGAAACCTGCCATATAAGAAATACTAAAGGGAGTTCTGCAGGTTGAAAGGAAAAGGCTGGAAAAAGAGGCTTGGAGGAGAGTATAGAAATGAAGTTTACCAGAAAGGGTAACTAAAAGAATAAACAGAGAGACAAAAAAATAGATATTACATAAAAACAAAGGATAAGATGGTTGAAGTAAGTATTGTCTTTACAGTAATAACACTGACTATGAATGCATGAACTTCCCAGTTAAAAGACACACTGGCAGAATGGATAAAAAGTTATGATCCATCCATACACTGTCTACAAGAGACCCTCCTTTGACCAAGGACATAAATATATTGAGAGTGAAAGGTTGGAAAAAGATACCCCATGCAAACACTAACCAAAAAAAAGCTGGGGTAGTATAATAGTATCAGACAAAATGGATTTTAAATGCAAAACTTTTATGGGAGACAAAGAAGGACACTGTATATTAATAAAAGGGGCACTCCATCAAGCAGAAATAACAATCACAAATATCTATACACCTAACCAGGGTGCCCCAAAACACATGAGGCAAACACTGAAACATTGAAGGGAGAAATAGATGTCTCTACAATAATAGTTGGAGACTTCAATACACCACTCTCATCAACAGATAAACATCTAGACAGAGGATCAATAAGGAAACAGAGAACTTGAATATGAAAAATGAGCTAGACCTAACAGACATATACAAACACTGCATCTCAAGACAGCAGGATATACATTCTTTTCAAGTGCTCATGGATTATTCTCTAGGATAGACCACATGTTAAGTCTCAAAACAGGTCTCAATTACTTTAAGAACATTGAAATTATACAAAGCACTTTTTCTGGCCATAATGGAGTGAAGCTGGAAAACAATAACAGATGGAGACCTGGAAAATTCACAAATATATGAAAACTAAACGACACACTCTTAAAAAATAAAAGTAGGTCAAAGAAGATATTGCAAGATAAATCATTAAATATTTCAAGATGAATGAAAATATGAGCAACATACCAAACTTAAGGGATGTGTGAAGGCAGTGCTGAGAAGGAAATTTATAGCCCTAAATGCTTACATTAAAAAGAAGAAAGGGGTGGGCAATGGTGGCACAGTGGCAGAGTTCCAGCCTGCCATGTCAGAGACCTGGGTTTGATTCCCGGTGCCTGCCCATGCAGGAAAAAAAAAAAAAAAAGAAGGAGAAGAAGCTAAAATAAAAAATGTCACTGCAAATGCAGAGGAACTGGGGGAAAAAACCCCAGCAAACTAATCACAAAGCAAGTAGAAGGAACTAAATAAGAGATTCGAGTAGAAATAAATTAAATTTAGAATTTAAAAATGAGAGAATTAACGAAACCAAAAATTTGTTCTTTGGAAAGATGAATAAATTGACAAACTGTTAGCTAGACAAACAGAGAAAAAAGAGAAGATGCAAATAAATTCACAAAGAAATCAGAGGCTGGACATTACTACTGACCCCACAGACATGAAAAGCATCATAATATGATACAATGAATAACTATATGTCAAGTAATTACACAAACTAGATGAAATGGGCAGACTCCTAGAAACACAGGAACAACCTACATTGACTCTAGAAGAAACAGAACATCTCAACAGATCAATTAAAGTAAAGATAATCAAAGCCCCCTTGGGGGAATGGTGAGAAAGGGGAAAAAAACTTTCCCAAGTGGAGAATTCTTGATATTCTCACAAGCAATGGGGACGACCAAAGCCATAGGCCGAGCCCTCAATCTGGGGGTTTGTTCATATGAAACTTAACCCTGCAAAGGATAGGCTAAGCCTACTTAAAATTAGGCCTAAGAGTCACCACCAGAGAACCTCTTTGGTTGCTCAGATGTGGCCTTTCTTTCTCAGACAACATGACAAGCAAACTCACTGCCCTCTCTCTTTCTACATGGGACATGATTCTCAGGGGGTGTGGACCTTCCTGGCAACATGGGACAGAAATTCTAGATTGAGCTGGGACTCAGCATCAAGGGATTGAGAAAACATTCTCGACCAAAATGGGGAAGAGAGAAATGAGACAAAATAAATTAAAGTGTCAATGGCTGAGAGATTCCAAACACAGTTGAGAGGTTATCCTGGAGGTTATTCTTATGCACTATATAGATATCACCTTTTTAGTTAAGGTGTAATGGAGAGGCTGGAGGGAAGTCCCTGAAAATGTAGAGCTGTGTTCCAGTAGCCATGTTTCTTGATGATGATTGTATAATGATACAGCTTTCACAATGTGACTGTGTGATTGTGAAAACCTTGTGTCTGAAGATCCTTTTATCTACCTTATCAACAGATGAGTAAAACATATGGAATAAAAATAAATAATAGGGGGAACAAATGTTAAAAAAATTTAGATTGAAATGCTAGTGATCAATGAAAGGGAGGAGTAAGGGGTATGGTATGTATGAGTTTTTTGTTTTCTTTTTATTTCTTTTTTTTGAATTGATGCAAATGTTCTAAGAAATTATCGTGATGATGAATATATAACTATGTGATGATATTGTGAGTTACTGATTATATAACAAGAATGGAATGATCATATGGTAAGAATGTTTGTGTTTGTATGTTGAATAAAAAATAAAATAATTTCAAAAAAAAAACAAAAGATAATGACCGAGTCATTAAAAACCTCTCAACAAAGAAAAGCCCAGGAGCAGATGGCTTCATAGACAAATTCTGCCAATCATTCCAAAAAGAATTCCAGTCCTGCTCAAACTTTTCCAAAAATTGAAGAGGAGGAAACACTACCTAATTCATTCTATGAAGCCAACATTAGCCAGATATTAAAGTCCGATAAATATACCACACTAGAAGAAAATTACAGACCAATTTCTCTAATAACTATAGATGCAAACATCCTCAACAAAACACTAGAAAATTGAATCCTACAGCACATTAAGAGAATTATATGCTATGATCATGTGGGTTTTATCCCAGGTATGCAATGGTGGTTCAATACAAGAAACTCAACTAATATAATACACCATATTAGCAAATCAAAGGGGGAAAACCACATGATAATCTCAATTGACACAGAAAAGGCATTTGACAGAATCCAGTATCCTTTCTTCATAAAAACACTTTACAGTAGGAAAATTCCTCAATATGATAAAGGGAATATATCATAAAACCAAAACTAACATCCTATTCAATGTTGAAAGGCTGAAAGTTTTCCCTCTCCGATCTGGAAAAAAGACAGTGATGCCCAATGTCATGACTGCTAGTCAACATTATGCTAGATGTTCTAGCTACAGCTGTTACGAAAAGGAAATAAAATGCATCCAAACTGAAAAGGAAGAAGTAAAACTTTCATTATTTCACAGATGACTTTATCCCATTTATGGAAGTCCCCAAATAATTTACAACAAAGCTACTAGGACTAATAAACAAGTTCATTAAAGTGGTTGGATACAAGACCAACATGCAAAAGTCAGTAGTGTTTCTATACACTAGTAAAGAGCAATCTAAGCAAGAAATGAAGAAAAAAATCCATTTGCAATAACAAGTAAAAGGTTCGAATATCTAGGAATACATTTAACTAAGTATGTAAAGGACTTATACACAGAGAACTATAAAACATTGCTAAAAGAAATCAAAGAAGATCTAAATAAATGGAAGGACTTTCTTTGTTCATGGATTAAGACTAAATATCGTTAAGATGTTAATTCTACCCAAATTGATTTATAGATTCAACACAATCCCCCAATCAAAATTCCAACAGCCCGTTTTGCAGAAATGGAATAATTGATTGTAGAATTTATTTGGAAGGCAAAAAAAATTTTTTATTTGGAAGGATAAGGGACCCCTGAACCAAAAACATCTTGAAAATGAAGAATAAAGTTGGAGGACACAAACTTCTTGACTTTAAAGCATATTTCAAAGCTACAGTGGTTAAAAAAAAACCTGGTACTGAATTGAGATTTGCCTCACATCTGTGACCAATTGATATTTGACAAAGCTGCCAGGTCCACTCAAATGGGACAAAATCGTCTCTTCAAGAAATGGTGTTAGGAGAACTGGATATACGTATTTAAAACAATGAAAGAGGATCCCTTTTTCAGTTTTTACAAACATTAACTAAAAATGAAACAAAGACGTAAATATAAGAACCAGACCATAAAACACCTAGAAAAAAATATAAGGAAGCATCTTCAGGATCTTGTGAAAGGCAATGTTTTCTTAAGCTTTCCAACAAAGCGAAAGAAACAAGAGAAAATAGATATATGGGACCTTCTCAAAATGAGATCTTTTGTGTTCCAAAAGATTTGTCAAGAAAGTAAAATGGCAACATACACAATGGGAGGAAATATTTGGAAAGCACATATCCGATAAGGGTTTAATATCCAGAATATATAAAGAAATCCTACAACTCAATAGTACAAAGATAAAGAGCACAATTTTAAAATAGGCAAAGGACTTGAACAGACATTTTTCCAAAGAGGAAATACAAATGAGTAAACAGCATATAAAAAGACATTCAGTATCACTAGCTATAAAGGAAATACAAATCAAATCCATAGTGAAATATTTCACACCTACTAGAATGACCACTATTAAAAAAAGCAAAACAGAAAACTACAAGTGTTAAAGAAGATGTGGAGAAATAGAAATACTCATTCATTAACTGTTGGTGGGAATGTAAAATGCTGCATCTTCTGTGGAAGACATTTTGAGAATCTTCAGGAAATCAAGTATTGAATTGTCATGTCAATTCTGCTACTAGTTATATACTAGAGGAATTGAAAGCAGAGACTCAAACAGACATTTGCACACTAATGAATGGATAAACAGAATGAGGGGTGCAAGGGTAGTTCAGTGGTAAAATCCTCGCCTGCCATGTGAGAGATCCACATGTACTTCCTAAACAAACAAACAAATGAAAAACCAGACAAACAAAAATTCAACAAATGGTGCTGCAACAAGGCGATACCCACATGGAAAAACAATGAAATGTGACTTGTGCCATACAGCATACAAAAAAATGTGGTATATACATATGATGGAATATAAACCAGCTGTAAAAAAGAATGAAGTCCTGATACATGTAACGACATGAATGAACCTTGAGAACATTATGCAGAATGAAATAAGCCAGACACAAAAGGACAAATACTGCATGATCTCACTGATATTGACTAATTATTATAAGCAAACTCAGAGGGTTAGAATCTTGAATATAGGTTATGAGGAGACAAAATGGGAGTAACAATAGGGAGCTGATACTTAATTTGTGCAGACTGTCTAATTAAGTTGATTGTAAATGTTTGGAAATGGATAGTGGTGTGGTAGCACATTATTGTGAGTGTAATTAACAGTGATGAATTATGTTTGTGAAGGTGGTTGACAGGGGAATTTTTGGTTCCTATATATTACTAGAAAAAGTTAGAAGCTTTATACAACATGTGCTGGTGTAACACACTGAACCCTGATGACGACTATGGTTAATAGTAAGAATATAAGACTGTTCTCTCATGAATTGTAACACATGTATGTCACTATTAAAAGGTGTTAATAATAGGATGGTATACAGGAAAAATACACTTATTGCAAACTTATAACAGTAATATTTTAATGTTGTTTCACTACCACATCAATGCAAAGTGTCAACAACTGTGGGCTGTATAGGAATACTGTATTTTTTATATGACAATAATTTTAAAATAAGCAAAAACATTATGCTAAGTGAAGGAAGCCAGACACAAAGTACTACATATGCTATGATTTCATTTGCATAAATGCAAACATAAATAAATCTATAAAGACGGAATTACATTAGTCATTATGCAGGCCTGGGGAAGGATAAGGGGTATGGGGCTTTTCTTTTTGAAGTAATGAAAATGTTCTAAAATTGTGGTAATGAAGGCACAGCTATGGTGATTACACTAAAATCCACTGACTCTATACTTTGGATGGATTATATCCTATGTGAATATATCTCAATAAAACTGCTTTTAGGAAAAAGAAAATAGTAACTGGGCTACACAGCTCATTGGAGTGGTAAATCTAGGACAAGAGTGGACTCTGGTTCTCATTTTAGTTAGCTACTCTCTGGGCTATGTCTCAGGATCTCAAATGTTACTGAGCCTGTCTCTTTGAAATGTCCTCTGATGCTTCTGTTTCCACTCTAAAGTCCTTGATCAATGGTTATCTAGAAGCTTGTGCATCATCAAAGCTTTGGAACCAAAAGTGCAAACGCAATCTGAAACTATGATGGTTCTCAAATGATTATCCTTTCTTAAGATTCTCTGGACTGTTAAAGACTATCTGGCAAATTTTAAACAGTGTTTTAGACATGTCTTTAAGGATTTTCTTTGATATTTTGGTTATAGTTCTTATGCATATATCTTTTTTCTAAGTAACAAATAATTAGGCTGAATATCTAGAGTACTGAATTACAAATTTCCTCGTGTCATCCCTGCTCCATCTCCTATAACAACATCATCATCGTCGTCTTCCTCCTCTTGGCCAGCATGACTAACATTCATGGAGTACTTAATATGTGCCAAACAGTTCTGTGTATCCATTCATTTAATTCTCAAAACAATTTTACTAGGTTGGTACTTCTATTCCACGTTATCGCTGAGAAAACGAAGCCTTGGAGAAATTAGGTTAACTTTTCTAATGTCATTTAGTTAGTTAACTAACAAAAAAAGTTAGTTAATGGTAAAGCTATGATTTGTCCTCTGCCTAGCTAAAGCTCTGATCTGTCCTGAATAGATACAAAGAATCAGCTTACAGCAGGGAAGATGTAAAGCACAACAAAGAAGGCTGCAAGCAGAGCATTACAGGTCCTCCAAGTACATGCTCTCAAAACACCCTCTACATTTCTTTCATGGAGTTTATCAAAACTCAAATTTTTTTATTTACACTTGGTCATTTGTTTAAGGTCCTTCTCCTCCATTAGACTGTTCATTCAATGAGGACAAGAACTGTTTTTATTTTACAGACTTCAGTTTGACCCATTTTTAGTAGAGTGCTTAACACTTGATAAGCGCTCTAAAAATAGCTGTTGGGGATAAATGGATCTCCTCTAGTTGCATCATCAAAGTAGCTTCACTGAGGATTTCTTTGCTGCTGTTAATAAATATTTTAGTACTCAATGTATATATCTATGGAGTACATTTCAGGCAGAACCAAATATGGACTTAGACCTGGTCTCATGTCTTAATTGTTATGCTTAGCAACAGGATTATTTGGAGTGGTGATGCCCAAACAACTTGACTACCATATTCTAGCTACAAGACACACTTCTTAAGAGAACTAAATCATCTTCATAGCAGCTGTCTTTCATTTGCATGACTGGCATGCCTGAAGCAGATGGACTTTCATAAAATGCAGATACCAACATGAATTTCAATAGCATAAACTGTACATTTCTAAGGAGTAACAAACAAATCTAGTAAAAAGACAAACCTAGGCCTTATTTTTTCCTTAATATATTTGATTTTTGAGATAATTCTTCCTTTCTGTGGTCAGACTGCTTAATCAAAAACTCAATTATTTGAAAATGACTTTTATAGAAAGACATGTTGCAAATATTGGGAAGAAGGGAATAAAAGAAAAACTTTATATAGACAGAGAAATTAACAAGTATCATCTTATCCTAGCCAGTAAGCTAGTATTTTATATTATGAATTGTGGGGTTATATAAGATATAATCCTAAATTCAAGGACACTGTTTGATCCTTAGATTGGAGTCAGAATTTGACTCCAGGTTTGACTATAGCCTTACTTCTATGTCAGTGATTCCCAAACTTTACTGTCCATCCGAATAACCTGGAGGGACTTTTGATACAGGAAATACTGGGTCCCACCCTCAGTGTTTCTGATTCAGTAGATCTAGGGTGAGACCCAATCATCTGCATTTTTAACAAGTTGCCAGATATTCCTGTTGCCACTGGTCCAGGGACCATGCTTTAAGAATGACTGCGCTCAGGGTGTACGGGTGGTTCTGTGTAGAATGCTAACCTGCCATGCGGGAGACCCGGGTTCAATTTCCGGCCCATGCATCCCAAAAACAAAAACAAAGAACCACTGTTCTACATAATGCAGATGAGAAAGTTTGTGTAGAACTACTTATGTGTGACATACCAAAGCCAGTTTTTCTGGAATCTTCATGGAAAACTCGCAAATTTGTGCTCGAGCTTTTTTATTTATCAAAATTCATCATCTAATATGACACCATTTCCTCCAAGGTTCACGTGCCTGGTTCAATGACAGTTTGAATTTTTAGACTTAAGTCACTCTTTAGGTCCAATGATACTTTGGGGGCATCACTTTCAAATACTTCAACTCACTTGGTCCTTATAACGATGACTTAGACAAGGCAGATACTAGTACCTTCATTTTCATATTTTCCATTTTATAGATAAGAAAACTAAGGTTGGGAGATATTAAGTAACAATACAGATTATGTTGCTAATAAATTACAGAGATAGATAAACTCAAATCTTCTTCTTTTCATTCTAAGTCCAGGGCTTTTTCCATGCGAATCACTGCCTTCCCATGTAATGATTAGTCTTGAACTTAAAAAAAAAAAAAAGGGTTGTTGGCAATACAAAATGAATAGATATACATAGAAGTCATGACATATCTCATGTATCTTGGTATATGATTTACATAACAGCAAAGGGAGAATTCTTCCCTCAACTTTTTTTTTTTTTTTTTTTTTTTGCTATAATATGCAGTGCTATAAAATAATGCTCTCAGTCTGGGTTTTAAAAAATATTTAATATTTCACCATTCACACTTAATTTTCCAGAAGATATCCTCTATCAGCAGGAACAGATGGTACAGAAGATTGCTAATAGGACATGGAGATAATTGTTAGTAGGTTAACATTTAAAACCCGGTTCATTTGGGAGTCACCCAAAAGCTGCTACAATAGTGAAACAGCTATTCAATGGCATGTGGGCAAAATAGCATGTGGTTACCAGTCTGAATTCCAGGAGGCCAGATTTATAACCTACGTCAAAGGTTTGTAATGAAGAACAAATAAAATGCTGTAATAGCAATGCTATGAAGTCTGTAAACTTCCTCCATGTTTCCTGACAGCCAATTGGTCATCTAGTTCTTTTCATTTTATCTCTATCTTTTTCTCCTTTGCATTCCCACTGTCATCACCCTCGTTCAAGCCTTCATTGGCTACAGCCAAATCTATTGCGCTAGCCTCCCAACTATCCTCATTCCCTCCAATCTTTCTCTGCAATCCCAGTTGTGCTTTACTACCAGACTAATCTGAAAACAGCTAGGAACATGCACTGTGGACTCAAAATCTTTCAGGGACTTCTGTTGGCTTACAGAATAAAATTCAAACAGCCCAAAGCCAAAAGTCTTCCACACATTCATTCTACTTTCAATCTATATCCCACTCATGTAATTCAGGTGTCTGTCCCACAGTCTAGCCAGGATTATTCGACTGCTGTTCCCCATACATAATCTGCTCTTTCAAATTTCCCTGGCTTTGAACAAATTGGCCTTCTGTTGGAGGCATATGTGAAACCTATCCTTTCTTCAAAACCTAGGTCCAAAATCTACCTCTTTCATTAATAATACTTCTTCAACAGTGCCAGCTGGAGATGTATTTCTTTCTCTTCCGAATATATATTGTAATCTTTCTACATCTCTTATGATTCTTATTTTTGCCACCCCACCTCCTTCTGCCAAATTTGCCCATTGCTTTCCTGTTTATAAACTTTTATTTACTCCCTGGGCTCTAGGGAACAAGAGCACAGTCCTTGATGTGGTCTACAAGTTTTTGCATGATATGATCTTTGCATATCACTCTAGTTTCACTTTCCCTTCATTGCTTTCCATCCACTCAGACCTTCATTTCAATTCTTTAAATGAGGCATGCCCTTCTTGCCTTCAGGACCTTATATATGCTATTCCTTCTGTCTGAATTCCTCTTTCCCATCCCCACCACTCCTTACCTAGTTTATTTCTATTTAGCCTTCAGAGTATAACTCACACATCACCTCTTTAAAGAAGCATCCCTTATTCCTTATGCAAAGTTAGCATTGGATACTTCTGTCCTGCACACTTTTCCACTGCAGCTCATACCACAATCTTTCAATGATTGTTTCCTCGACTAGTATGTGAGCTCGGTTACAGCAGGGGCTGTGTTTGTTTTATTGCTTATTGGATCCCCATTGCCTAACACAGCACCTGCAAACATAATAATTATTTGATAAATATTTGTTAAATGATTTAAACATAAATAAGTAGAATACAAATTATATATATATTTGGTGAATGATAGAAAGTTTTTTGTCTTCCCTTATTTAATTTATTTATGTACCACCAGCAATCCAACCGTCTATAAATGCAAAAGAAACTTTTATTGAACAATAGAAAAAGCTAATGGAGAAAAGGTAATTTGATGTTACAAATAATTTCCATATCCTCATAACTTTTAGACTCTTTTAGCATTTCTAACTATGAAAAATTATCAAGTGTTGTCATTCCCATTTTATAGACCAAAGATTTTGTGTGTTTTCAGTGTTGATGTTTATTGAGGGATAAAGAAAAAAGGAAACAAATACTATGCACAAGTTCAGAGAAAATGAATATTTCTTTTGTGATAACAGCAGGGTGGAAAGGTAATTTACAAATAAGGACAGGCAGAGAACAAAATGGATGCCAATAATCCCAGTTATAAAAGAAAATCAAATGACTTATATGCTTTATATTGGTAAATTTCAATTTGGCGACATCAGGGCTTACTTGTAGCTGTAGTGCTCTTTCCACAGCCGGACCACAGAAACTTCACCCTCATATCCTTTCCTCCATGCCAGTCAGCCCCTGGCCTGGCAGACCAGGCATCATATATTCGTAGGCATCATGTCTTCACTTCCTATTCTCCCTGTTTCACATGCTTTTTGGGTGACTTTGGGAAAATCAATTCTGGATACTGTAAAAGGGGTCTCTAGATTTTTTTCCATATCTAATATTCCAGGATTATAAGTCTTGCTTTGCTAATGGTGTCTTGATTTCATTCAATTATTGTCTACTGTGTGCCACATTGTATTTTAGAGATGGAAGGGGATAAAGAATAAAACAATGATCAAAAAAATAAATAAAACTCTTGCCATCATAGAGTTACATATTATGGGAGGAGACAGATAAAAATGAAGATAAATAAATGCAATATATGGTAGGGATAGATACTAGAAAGCGCTAATGAGAAAAATAAAGGGAAATGGACAGGGAATGTGATGGGTATAGTATTGATCTAGTAGCTAGGAAAGGCCTCACTGAAAGGGAAATACTCTATTTCCTGTTCCCTATCTGTCTGCTTTTAATACCTGGCAATTGCTTATGACTTAGTTAGGTTGGCAGCTTCATGGATCCCTTGCTTATCTCCCTTGAATCTAATCACTCCTTCTCATCTCCATTGATCTGCCTTGCGTTTATCCCATCATCTCTTGCCAGAACCATGAGCATTGACATACCTACCTCTCCACACTAAATCCTGCCCTCTTTTCTGCCAACAGGGTTAATTTCCTTATACTCAACTCTGATGCCACATGCTTTCAGAAAATTCCCCCAATTATTTACCTTGCTGGTCTCTGACAACTTCCCCCAACCATCCTATGCTGTCCCCACATTAAACCCCTTATTGCTTAACTCATTCCTTGCTTAACTCCATACCTAAAACAGGCACTGTTCACTCTGGTCTGCCCTTGCCTCCTCCTTCTACCTGGCAGATTGCCACATGCCTTCAAGCTCTATCAAAGAGCATTTCTTCTGGGATGCCTTCCTCAATTCCTCTTGACAGAACTGACTTCTTACTCCTCAGCATTCTCTCTGTACTTTGCATGTATACTATGCATCATTTATCACATTGCATTATAATTATACATTTTCCCATTTCTTGGTTTCCTGTGAGAGTCCATGCCTTAGTCATTCCTGCTTTGGACTTGGTATGTTCTCAGCAAAATTGATGAGAACAGTGAGAAGGAGGAGAGAAGAGTGGATTGGGGTAGGTAGGGAGACTGCCAGTGAGTTGCAGGTAATGAGCAGTGGAAGGACAGAAGAAATCACTGCTTCCTAAAAGCTGTGGGTTAGGAGAGACCTTAAAGTAGGTAAAACCTAAAAAATTGAGGGTTCAGTACTAACCTAACTTTTATTAACCCACTCTGACCTTTTGTCCCAATTCTTACAACTGGGTTTCTGCACTCAGCCCCCACCTGGTGCCCTAGTTCTGAGAACTCACCTTCTGTCTTACTTCTCTCTGCCTCAATCTCTCTTTTGGAGACTGGCCTAATATGCCAGGCTCTCAGCTTTGTTTTTATTTATCCTCCTGCCTTTTCTCCTTTTCAATCTCTGCCCTGCCCATGAACCCAGGCAGGTGGCCAGGGCCCTGCTAATCCCTGACAGACTTCCCTGATTCTGACTTCTTTGCACTGCATGCTTCTGGGTTCCTTCTTTGCCTTTCGTCACCTGCCTGCTGTGGCCGCCACTACCCCCATCCCCCATGCCATCTGACTACTTGGATGGCCACCTGCTCTCTAAGGCCATACCTTTGGATGCTGTGCTTTTTTTTTTTTTTTTCTGAGCTGGCCACCTTCCTAACAACCTCTGGACCTAGGTCTGTGTTAGTTTTTCCGCCTATTTCTAGATCCTAGACCCTCCCAGGTTTGCCTTGTTCCCTGAATAACACAATCAGGCCCAGCCCTGATGAGAATGGGGACCCTTTAATGGAGAAAGGTAGTCTTGGATATATCACCAGGTTTGTCCAGTTCACTATAAGATGCATAACATCATTTGGATACGAGGGAGCTTTATTTGAAGCTATAGTCTAACACTCTTATTTCATGGAGGAGGACACTGAAGCCTGAAAGGTCAAGTGACTTTCCCAAGGTTTCACAAATAGCCCATGCAGAACCACATTTATCCTGTGGCCAGAAACACAGGTATCCTGTGTCACAATCAGGAAGTGTCTTTTTTATTACTCTGTTGTCCTTGTAGATCTACTATTACACATCAAAGAGTTCTATAAAATAAGGATCACAGAATCACTTGCAGACACCTTGAAGATATGAAGGTACTAACCTACAATCAGCACTGTTTCATGCAAAATAAATTCTCTTTGGTTAACCTAATCTCTTCCAATGACAAAGTATCTAAACAGGCGATTTTTTTTTTTTAATTTACTGTGAAAAATAAGATACACACTAAAAAGGAATACACTAAAAAGGTTCAAAGCACACCACAACAATTAGTTATAGACAGATTTCAGAGTTTGCTATGGGTTACACTTCCAAATTTTAGGTTTTTCCTTCTGACTGTCCCAAGGCACTGGAAACTAAAGGAAATATCAATACAATAATTCAGGAGTCATAGTCATTTGTTAAATCTTATCTTCAAAGAGGCAATATTTAAAAATTTCTCTTTAGAATATCAATCAATCTAGAATATGTGATCTAGAGACCCAATACATTTAACCAATTAAGAGAAAGAAATAAATAAAAAAATCGTTAACAATGAATAGTATCAACCAATGGGGCAAAAATGGTGTCCCATAGAAGACAAAGGTGCCTTTTAAAACATTTTAACATGTAACCTAGGAAAGTAAATGGAGCACATGCCCAATTTACCTGCCTAGTGAAGTTACAAATGACATATATTATTTAAAAAAAAAAAAAAAAAAAAAAACTAGCCCTACTGGAGATTCAGGAATGCATTTGATTGGGTCTTTTTTTTTTTTTTTATTAATTAACGGAAAAATAAGAAATTAACCCAACATTTAGAAATCATACCATTCTACATATGCAATTGATTGGGTCTTTGTCCCAGTGGAGCTTAAAATCGAATGGGAGAGATACATATGCACACAAATAATTATAATTTCAGGCACATAATAAATGTGATATAAGCAAGAATTCCAAGGAACTGTGGAAAAAATGACTTCTGCTCACCAAGTTTAATTAGAGAGAGTGTCATGGAATCAAGGGCTTCTAGGATCTCAGATGTAGCTCTGAACCCTATGGCAGTCACCCTAGATACCTTCTCTTTCACCTTCTATATACAAGCAGTCATCAAGTCCTATCGGTACCAAATTCTAAAATATCTTGCAAACCAACTTTCTTCCCTCTGCTTCTGCCTTAGTTTGGGGGTCATGTTATTTCTCACGGATGTCAGCAATGATGCCTTGACTGATCTTGAGTCAAGTCTCACCCTCATTCAATTCATCCTCCATGCTGACAGAATGATCTTGCTGCAAATCTGATCAAATCACTGGAGTATAAGTTCCTCCAAGAGCTCACCATTTATAAGGCTTTCCATAATCTGGTCCCTGTTACTGCTCCATTGTATCTCCTGCTATTCCTTGCATTGTACATTATGTCCCAACATTATTGAATTTCCTCTGCTTCCCCCCAAAACCTTTTTCTTTCATACATCCATGATTCTGCCCTGCTCCTCTAGTTTGCTCTGCAACCCTGAGTGCATGATTAGCAGAATCAGGTGCATGAGTAACAGAAGAGCCATGCAGCAGTTGGTAGGAATCATAGTCACTGCATGACTTAGAAGGGTCCTTTATGCCAGTAGTTCTCTCTCCTTGGGATTTCACTACCAATACCATTCCACTCTAGTCAATATGAAAGCTGGGATGCAAAACTGTTTTTGTGGCTCCTTCTTTCAAGGCTTTTTATCAAGTAGGGGGTGGTGGAATTGGCAGGAAAATCATGTGGGCTATTTACTGAAAAAGGAACAGGATGATAAGAAAATGAATATTCCTTAAGTACATACTAAGTGTTACATGCATTACATGAACCACATTTAATCTTCAAAAGTTAGGCATCGTTGCTCCATTTTAAAGATAAGGAAAATACAATTTATACAGACTGATTCTTCTCTAATGTCAGGAATGAGGGTATAGAATAAAGATCCCACCCAGTCCTAATCTCTTCTCTTTCCACCACATTACCAGTACCAGCATTGCAAACTTACTCTCATATTGTTTTCTGAATCATTCAAGATCAACACATTGAATTTAGTTTTAAAGCAATCAATTTTTTTTTTCTGATTCTCTGAAAATGGACCATTTACATATTGTAGATGTGGCACTAGCCAAGACAAAGTGTAGGTCATACAAGGAGCTTCCAATTTCTCTTTTCTTGACATGGGGATAAGAATTGTGAGTTTTTGGGACTTTAAGAACTCAAGAGACTATTTAATTTAGTGCAATCCTTTTACAGCCAAGAAAACAGGTTAGAAATATCATATAGTACATGAGTGGTAGAGCCAGTACTGGCATTTCCTAGCCAAGGAGTGGTCATCAGTTGCTGAGCCCAGATGGCTAAACACTATCATATATTGCTCTTGTGATTCTTCCCAACAACCCTGTGAGGTTGGTATCATAGCCTTTGTTTCATAGTTGGAAAAACTGAGCCTCACTCAAATCACCTGGTTGGTTGGAGGCAGCAGATCAGGAATTCAAGCCCATGTATCCTTAGTCCATATTCATGCAACTATTGCTACCTTTCACTCCATATGAGCATTTCAAGCTCTATTTTCAAATGCCCACAGTCCAAAAGGAGAGGTGTGCGATCAG
The DNA here is from genome assembly GCF_023851605.1 of Tamandua tetradactyla. Taxonomy (NCBI): domain Eukaryota; kingdom Metazoa; phylum Chordata; class Mammalia; order Pilosa; family Myrmecophagidae; genus Tamandua; species Tamandua tetradactyla. The sequence continues at coordinate 60,137,917 of NC_135334.1, read as the reverse complement.
AAGCTAGGACCTCATGACTGAAAAGTCACCAGTCAATTTAGACGGCTCCCTTGGTGGCGCACCTCAAACAAGATAGACTATTCCTACCAAGACTCTCCTACATGAACAATGTTTAAAAAAAAAAAAACCACATACACATAAGCTTTAAAGATTTTATTCTTCTTTTAAGAGGTTAGCCATAGATAGCATGGTGAGGATCTTAGACCAACCCTGTATTTTGTTCTACTTATAGAATGCCATTTTCTCGTGTTTGGGGGGTTAAAAAACAGTACTGATTTCTAAAAAAAAAAAAAAAAAATCAAATAAAAGCCACATATTCTTGCTTCACTCACCTATGAAAACCAGAGCTATTACAATGAAAGGCTGAAAACAGAGCTCTTTAGATATCAAAGATAAAATTTTATCACATAGGAAAATAAAGTTTGGCAGACCTCTGAACATGAAAACAAGGTTCTGCTAAAGACCGCAGAATTTTATTTCCATTATTTAGAAGACTCCAAGGTCAAAAACAAAAACATGAAATGCTGATTCTAAAAATTTTTGACAGAACACCAGTCTAGAAATTAATATTTATCACATTTTCAGTGCTCTTGACACAACAGCTCCTTATATGCTGATATTCATGAATACAAATTTCTTGGCTCTGTGGACATATATTATCTTTTCAGAAAATAACAAGGTAGGCAGATAACTTTCTACTTTTGATTACTTTTTAGAGCTAGATATCTACCAAGAATGGACAGCAACATTTATGACAAATAAAACTGAAATCAATGGTCCACATAAATCTCAGTTTAATATTGACTGTAACTACAATGAGAAAATAGACAATGACTCTCTTACCATTTAAGGCAATTTAGAAGACACCTGTGACATGCTTTTACTCTTAAATTAGTGCAAAAGAAATAAACAACTGAATGGAGGATGGGTGGATGGATGGTGAAGCTAAATTTCAATATTTTATTTAATAGAATGAAACATGCTTTCATTTGGTCAGGGTACAGAGAGCACAAGATCTTGTTCAATGTCTCTCAACAAAGTGTCCATGTGCACATAGTGTCACATTTCAGGTATCAATATTATGAAACAATTGTTGTTTAATATGTCCTTTATTTAAATTTAGAAAGTACAGAAAAAAATTTAAATGAGCAAGCTATAAGCTTTAACTTTATTTCTTGCTATAGATTTTGTGGACATTTTTAGATTTCTTTCTGCTGTGTCATTCTTTTATTCAACATATTCTGATTGTGACAGATATTATGCTCTTGAACTTAACAACCTAACAAGACAGAGAGTGGGAGTTCTATACCACTGACAAAGGCTAGATATAAGTGTCATAATGGGAGTGTGTCCCCATATCTGCAATCTCTAACGTCCTATATAGCTGAGCTTACCTAAAGTCTATTTCATAATTGGTGGTAATAATATTGATAGTAATGATGAAGATGATATCACCATTGAGAACTTACTCTACGCAATACACTGTTCAATAAGGCAAAATGTCCATTTAACTCTCAGAACAACCCCAAGAAGTAATTACTATGAATCTTCACTTTATATGAAGAAGCCTAAGCTTGTAACATTAAGAGATTTGCTCAAGGCCTCACAGTTAAAATAAGCAGTGAGTATGCAAAATGATATGTCCCAGACCAATAGAGACACAAATCAAACAGTATTTAAACTGCCTCAGCCTCTAAGGCTGAGTACTGGCCATCCTTCCAAACTGACTGTTCCCAGAGTTTCCACTATTGCCAGCCCAAGAACCTGCTCTAGGAAAAATTCCTCAGACAGGAGATTTAGTTTTCCCTTATTCTTCTATACTCTAGTTCCCAGAACTGGGTCTCTGCCTGGGCTTACCTTAGTGCCCTCTAACCCCAAATCTGGAGTCCTATTCAGAAAAACAGCCTGGCATCTGGGTTCCTGCAGGAGACCTCTAAGATAGCAACTTCCTAGCATTTGTGCTCTCCTGCCAAAGATTCCTTCACTTCCATTTTGCAAACCCAGTGGAAAACCACCTGCTTTTACTTGCTATCAATGACATTTACTATTATCTGAATCATGATGAACCTTTTAATATGCATGTCTTCTTCTGGTCTAGACCTTGTGAAGGCCAGAAATAATTCTTTCAATCTCCACTGATACAGTGCCTGACATTGAATCACGATGAATGAATAACCTTGTCAGACTCAGAGGTCAATGCTTTATCCATGGTACCTACTTTCTGCTGCCAGATGTCTCAGTCCTCGTCCTAATGTACCAGGCAGGGGCCAGGCCTGGTCCAGGCTTCCTGTCTTTACCTGTATGCACCATGAAAAGGAAACTTAAGCCTCCACCTGTGTCTGAAGATATAAGAATAGCACAGCAGAGAACACAAAGTAAATGGAATGATTATTTTCAAGGTGATATTTGACTCTGGTCTTAAAGAATAATTAAGAATATCCCAAGAAAAGAAGAGGCATAAGCAAAGACAGAAAAAATTTAAGTGCTGACGATGTATTTGAAGAATACCAAGTATCCCAGTGGGTTTGAATCACACATATAGAGAGATCTGGAAATGTCATGTATTCTCACTATTACACTCCACCCCCAAACACATGAGGCATTCATGGGAATCTGAAATGGATACAGTCAAGTCCAACCCATTGGTTTCTGATTGCCTCTGTGTTTCGAGCAATTGCCGCACTTAGTAAACTCCCACGTGGTTCAGTCACAGGTTCTCAGAACACATTCAATCAATACTTGCTGACATCAGTTATCAAATGGGGCATTACTTTAAAATAAGGAATATGATTATACCTGGTGAAGGCAGCTCACTGAACCTTCCCTCCGCACTTATCCATCCTTCTCCCTGACAGATATGGTAATGCAGAGCTTTTTTTTTTTCTTTAGTATATTCATCAACTCAGACATTTCAACTTCTCCAGGAGAAGACTAGCTGAGAACCTGCCAGAAACCTTTAATTTTTTCAATGGTATAGAACATCTATTATACCTTGGGTGCTCTCTATCATGGGATCAGCACGAACCTCAAAGGCAAGCCTCAGGCAGTGCCAAGAGAGCACCCATCTCTAATACATGCAGAATACAATACTTGACATGCAATTTTTATTTTGTTCTTTTCTAGCACATAAGAGAGATCTTACAACAATGTAGATGATAAGTCACTTAACTTCTCAGCACCTCAATTTCTTCATCTATAATTCAAGTATAAGAGTACTTATCATATAGGACTATTATGAAGATTAAATAAGGGGGAGTATATTTAAAGTGCTAGCCACAGTACCAGGCAAATGCATACAACTTTTATTTTAATCATCATTATCATTAAGTGGAGAAGTATTTAGTACAGACTGTTCAACTACTTACTTATCACAGGTAACAAGCTCTAAAAGGCAGACAGTAAGCCTTTAATTTCCATTTTTACCATTGTAGCACAGCTATAAGAAATGGCTTATTCCTTATTTTATTTACAATAGGATTTGACTCTATAAATAGTCTATAAGTAATCTGAGGCACAAACTTGGACCAACTCATTGACATTTGAGGTGAAATGCACTGTAGCTGATTTCTTATTTTTGAAACAGATCAGCATTTTTGGGCTAAACTTTTGGCTCCCTAGATTTTATCTGAACAGCTTAGGTGAACTGATTTCCACCTTCTTGAACATAATCTAGTGACATATTATTATCTATATTTATTTGTTCTCTGAAAATATCTTCTGTAAATCAATTTAAAGCCTTTAATTTGTGCAGTGCCTTACAATTTATAAAATATTTTCTTTCTATGCTTAAAATAGCATGTTCTCTACTTTCATGTAACTTTTCAAGGGAATATACTTGAAAAAAGTTTCTGTCCTTTAATCACTCTGCTAAAGCACATCTAAATGCAGTATATAATCAAGACTGACCTATCCAATAACACTTGGAGAAAATGAGACAGGAATAAAAACAGTCCTAAGACTATAAGAGACTATAAATAATCTCCCCAACTAAGGATGCTACTGCAAAGTAGCTTCTTGCCACTTCCAGGTTTTAAGGCCTTGATTAATTATGGAGTGACGTTTAATTATGTATTTTATTATGCATCACAAATGTAAATTACATTCCTGATTGTTCGTAATTGTATTAAAAATATGTATAATTTATCCTTGAATATAAAAGGCTTTTTTCAGGATGGATAAAGCTGTTTGGGGAATAGAATATGGGTAGAATTAATGGTTCCCACATTAATCATTTACTTTATGAAAATGTGAAGGTCATCTCACACTCTAAGATGCCTCCTGAATTCCTTTTGCAAGGTCTGGCAGCTGAATTTCAATATGGAAAGCAGAGGATTATACCACGTGCACTATGATCCCCCTAAAGGCATACAGCTTTTATTGAATAAAGATGTTGTTCTAAATCAAGTTTTACTGTGGCATTGTCACATACTAGAACTTGTCTTGGAAAGGTTATTATTACTAGTAAGGACAGATGACCGGTCTCTTTGGGTAAAACTATGGACATCATCAATGCATGTGTCTGTTAATTTTCCCAGAGTCAGAGGTTAATAAGAATCATGATATAAAACCTAGAGATGCCATTTATTAAACATTGTCTGGGACCAAGGTATTGTGTTAAAACTTGGCATTATTAACATTATTATACTTTATACACTATTATGAAAACTAACCAAGTACAAGGCACTATGTAAAAGCTTTATAGTTATCTTATTTAATCTTTGTATTATTTTTCCCATTTTGTTGTTGAAGACAATAAGCTTCAGAAAAATGGCTTGCTGAGGACCATGCAGCAATGAGAAACAAATGCCGAGATCCAAAGGCTAGGTCCTTTCATATTATTAATGAATGCACATTGCCACAGGTCTGAAAATTAGGGGCTGTTATCTCAAGGTGAGGATCTGAACAGGACTCGTGAGGCACAGGGACTGCTCTGGGATTAACTCACTATTTCTGGTGGTCAAGATGGTGGTCAGTGGGGAAAACTTTTGGGCCAGACAAAATGATGTTCAAAATGACTCCTCTGGTTCTAGGACCTTCTTCAGGTTTTGTACCTGATCCAAACTCGGTTCCTCATCTATGTAACAGCGATACTCAGAGATGTGTTGAGAAGAACAAATGGGTAAATCACACGTTGAATACTTAGCTCAGATCCCAGCACATTATATGCCATCAATTAATGTTAGTTATTATTGTTGTTATATTTTGCCTTCCTTCTTCTCTAATACTTTTAATTACAATTTTGGGTTTCTGCAAACTAACCATTGGCCTCCTTCCATTTCTTTCTCTGACCAATTTGAATTTCATGTCCTAAATGTGCAGAAGCTAAAACTTCAAAAAATTAATCCAACCCCTTCGCCATCTTGTGTCCCACGCTTGACACCTATATTCATTCTTTTTAGATCTCTTTTCAGTTCTCTTCACTCTATTTTAGTCTCTCTAAGATATATGTTGACAATCAACTGCACAGTCATTACTTCTAGCTAGCTTACCGAGAGAGAGTAAAATAAAAAAGAGGCTTATAGCATTCAATGCTGTTGAGAGAAATGTTCTCCAATCAAGAGAAATTGACTTTCACATTTTCTATCCAAGCAAATAAGTGTTTCAATAGATATGTGTTATGAGATTTCTATGGATATGCAACAAAACCATTTTTCTCCCACTTAAAAAAGAGAACAGAAGATTCTTCTTAAAGAAAAGGCATTTAAAGCAGTCGTAATAAACTCTAAATAGCATGAATTAGAGTGAAAGTTCACTAATTCAGACTAAGTGGGAGCAAGGGTAGCTTGAATTACTGACAACTCTGACTTAAAACATATTATTTTAAATAGTAAGGCAGTATCACTTAATGATTAAGAGCAGTTGTTTGTGTGATATAAGATCCTGCTTTGCTACTTACTAGCTGTGCCATAACTTAACCTCTTAAAGCCTGAGTTTCCATATAGCTAAAAAAAAAAAAGCAAAATAAAAGTTCTAACATACACATTTACTGAGGATTAAATGAGATGATGCATGTAAAACATTATTTTAATACAAGGCCTGACACAGATATGTGCTCAGAAAGTGATTGTTGCTTTTATTGCTGTTATGATTATCATTAGTACGATCTTTGTCATGATAGTATTTCACATAAACAGAACTGAAACAATACTAATGAAACGTTGTCAAATATTGATTCTTGCATTGCTTTAGGAAATGGATAAGAATAGTTTCTAATTACCTGATAATTGTTGAAATACAAATTTGAATTCAGCTAAGTGGCCACTGTATATCAGATCAGGCATCTTCACAAATATTATAGTATTTAATCCTCATAAAAGCCTATTTCACAGTTGAGAAAATAGTCACAGAAAAGTGGTTCCTCCAAGATTAGACAGCTAGTAGGTGCAGAGCAAGAATTTAAATGTAGTGCTATAGTGCTGAAGTAGTTACTGAACAAATGCATGGATGAAGGATATGGTGTGGTTTAATGGAAACATTGAACTTAAAGTTAATGATTTTGAATACTTTGCTTAAAATACTTAAATGACACTTAGTAATTAAGTGATCTTAGAGACAGTTGTTTAATCTGAACCCCATTTCCCCTATCTGTAAAGTAGGGATAATAATATATGTCCCACTGAAGTTAACATGAGGATGAAATGAGAACAAACAGAGAATATCCAGCACTATGACTGGTACATAATAAGAGCTCAATACATACTGGTGTCCTTCCTTTTTCCTTTGTATTAAAGTCCATCTCTTCCCCAAAATGATCACAGCCTTCTCCTTTCCATAGATAGGTCACCACCAGCACTGCTTCCTCCATCCCCAGGGCAAACATTTATTTACTTTGCAGGTCAGTTTGAAAAGCCAGGCTATATATCACTTTCACTGAATCTAAAGCCATTCATTAGGCTGTCACATGCACACACCCCAACCTCATCCTGCCCAACTTCTCAACACTCCCTATTTTTTTTAAGGTCTTCTTTAGGATATAGTCTCATAGCCTTTCTTTACCTCCTTAGTTCTCAGCAGGCCTCCATGCCTTCTTTAAAAGTGTCAGAATTCATAGGCTCATGACATGCTTTGTTTTTTTACCTTACATGCCAATATATTATTTTTCAGGTTCTAAAACAACTTTAGAATCCCAGCTTTTCTGGAAGACTTCCTAGAAGGAAATCATAAAATCTTTTTTTACCCTCCATCATCTGGAAATGGACTTAATATTTTCTAGTCCTCATCCCAATTATACACTTAGGGTATCAGCTAATCTGATTTGTAACTTTGGTTTACATGCGATATGAATTCCTTGCTGCCCATTAATATGTTGAGTTCAAGGCCAAACTCATGTCCAAGTTCTTTATTCCTATATCGTAAAACTATGTGAACATTTTCTTTGACTATAAGCTATACTTTTTGACTATAGAGTGTTCTTATTAGTTCGTGCTCCAAAGCACTTTTACAAAGAGTTTGCATAATAGCACTACCATATGGTAGTACTATGTCTTGTTTACAAGTTGGGCTGTTATTCACCTTTGCATTTCTGATGCTCTCCACAAGTTCTATCACACAGTAAGGCTTAAAAGAACCTGAGTTAAATGTCTATTATTTTCTAGTGTAATTCTATGAATATACAGGGGTCTAAAATTATTTAGCTGAAGTGACAAAGGATAGGAGAAAATTAAAGAGCAGCAATATGCTTCAGAATAATAGCTGGGAACTATATTAAGGGCTTTACATACACCATTTAAATCAACTCTCAAAACAATACCATCAAGGAAATATCATGATTTTTAGAGATGAGGGAATTGAGTCACAAAGACATTAAATACCCATTTCAAAATTAAATAATAAACAAAGCCTGAGATTAAAATTCCAGTAGAGTTTGCATTTTTAACCACTATTCTGCCCTATCTTCCCAAGTGGTTTTTTGAATTCGTTGTATCATGTCTTCTTTCTGTTTGCTGAACTTAGGTTCTAGCTTCTTAATAGAATATATAAGGTTTCCACCAATCTGACCTAATACTTCCTTTCTATATCCAAATCTCAATACCCACTGCTTATACCCTATTCTAAAACCAGAATAAGTGCACTCAATTTCCCTAACATACTCTTGCTCCTTGGCATTCCTTGTTTTATCTTGGAGTGTCATCTCTCTCTACTCCTTATCAAAATTCTTGCTCTTTATGAACCATTCATTTTCAGTGTTCTCCATGGAGGGTCCTCTATTTCCATGCTGCAATTATTTGTTCCTTATTTGGTATATCTAAAACTCTCGATTTGTAGTCTTGAGGTATAAGCTACTTTGTGGTTGAATAGTGACTTGCCTGTCTCTTATATTAATTTATAAACTCCTTGAGGGCAAAACTCTCTTCTCATCTGTCTCTGTATACTCAAAATGCCTTACTCATTGCTTTGTAAATACGTACTCAAAATTTCTGTGAATGGATGAAAAAGAAAAAAAAATGGGGAAGAGGTAAGGGAATGCATAGAGGCAGAGAAGGAGATAGAGAAAGAAAGAGAGGGAGAAAGAAAGAGGGACTTAATTTGGTGGCTCATGTAAGGTCCCTGGTGCTTAATTAACTCAAATCTGCTCTTACTTTGAAATTAAAATGCATTCAGACCTCTATAGATGCTTTCAAAACTCTCTTTGTACTTAATAATATCTGTTCAATATCTATCCCTACACCTGGGAGAAATTACACTGATTAAATATAATAATATTTTATCTTAGCAAACATTCATGAGCTTAAATATTAGGCAATCACATCAAATGCTTACAGAGGTACAATGTATTTATTCTGGACATCATTTAGAACATCGTGAATGCAATGTCTCACATATAAGCTAACCCTCAAAACCCCTTCCTTCAGAAGCATAATATTTAAACTACGCATACATTTTTAGGTTTTTCTCTTTTTTCATTACAGAAATACGGACACACAAACACACATACATACAGAAAGCAGGACAAAGAAAAAAAATCCTCCGATTTATAAATAAACTCTCTTCAAAACATCCCACCCCTCCAAAATATTCACCACTCCCTCCAGGCAAGTGCAGTTTTGCAGGGAAGGCTCTATGCCCCCTTTAGTGAAAGTAACATCTCAAGTGTGAGGTAATCCCATTATACTCATTGCAATTACAGGCCTGTGTCCTGAGCCTCCTGCTGACAGAAGGCTACCTCATCTCATTCCTAATTAAGAGCACAAAATTCTTCCCAAACCACCTCCATTATTACACACAGCATGTTTGGCTCTATCAGGCAATACCTTCACATTCTGCAAGAATCAATTGCCTCTTTTAAATCCGAGGTAACCACCCCAGAGTTAATTATGTCGATTAAAACATTTTTCTTTCACTCAGCAGATGAAACCCATTTCACTAGAACAATGGGGCTATAGGAAACAGAAACCTTGGGTACAATGAAAGGTAATTAGAGAAATGATGTTTAGCTTGAAAACAAATACACTAAAAAAATGAAAACAGGGAAAAAGTCATGTCCAACCTAAAGAAAATGATCACGTATACCATAGCAAAGTACATGCTTATTAGAAAAAAAAAAGGAACAGTGAAATAACTAAAAGCAGCCAGATTTGTTTCCTGTTTACCATAGCATACTTGAAAGCATAGGAAATGTGTACAAAATCAGAATATAAGACTCTTTTGTAGCAGCACCTTATGCTAAAAAACTACTTAGAATACTAACCCTGTGACTGTGGTCAAGTCTCTTTCCTCTCTAATGTTGGACTGATTTTTTCATTTAATGTTAATAACAGAAAAAAATTTGAGTTGGGAAATTCCTAAGGCTGTTTCCTGAAATATTCACTAAAGGCCACCACATCACTTTGACCTATGCTGAGTCTAGTAGGAAATAGCTGGTAAACTTTATTTCACCTAATACCCTCCAGCATTATCAAATGCCTAAGGAACAGAAATATTATCCAAGTAAAATGCCAACAGGCAAAAATCTATCATGAGAGTGCTTCTAAAGGATGAGGCCTCTTACAGTGGGATTTCACTCACCAGCTCCATTGCAGTCTCAGGACATTCCTTGATAAGCCCATCATCATTTTTTTTTATGTCAGGGGCTCTAGAATTGGGGCGCTGGCAAAGCAGCAGATAACATCTCAAAACTTATTAGGAACGATAATTATAGGTTCCCTCCCCAGACCAGGGTGATTTTGATACACATGAAAGTTTAAGAAACACCATCTTATAGGAACTGCCAAAGTCTTCTGAAGCATCTTCTTTTGCCTCTAATCCATTCTCCACACTGTCAACACATCAGTGTTCCTAAAATCTGACGCTGACAATGTTACACTCACTGTCTATCTCCCTCTCCCTCTCTATCTTTCTCCACTTAAAACTCTTCAGTGACACTGGTGCTCCATCCTTTATAAATAAAATTCAAACTTCATAAATGGCAAACCAAGTCTTTCTCCATCTGGCCCCTGCTAACCTTTCCAAATTCACCCCCTCTCCCCCAAGCATCCACTGCTCAGGACTTCCTGAACCTCCTGCTGCTCCATGAAAAGCTCATGCTCTTTGAAGAATCTATGCTGTGCTCAAGATTTCTCTTCTGTTCAGAATGATCTCCCTCATATCATGTTTAGAAAACTCCTTCTCATCCTGTTAGACCCTCCTTAAGCAACATCTCCTCTCTGAAGCCTCCTCTGGTGTCACCACTTTCTCTCCACTTCTCACTCTATAACTCCAAATCACATTGTGTCCATACAACAACTGCAAACTACTGTTTCCTTATGTGTCTTTTTTCTTATTAGCCTGAGCTCTGCAGAGAAGTTAGGGAAGGTACTTGGGTAGATTATGTCTATATATCTATATCTATCTCTATCTATTCCTATATCTATATCTAACCTAGAATATGTTAGACGTATACTGGAAATTTCAATTATTATTTCTTTGAATGAATGAATAAGTGAATTGACCTCTGAGCCCCTATCGCCTACAGGTACACTGCTACTACTTTATCTCTGTTTTACCTGTTTTACAGAAGAAGAAACTGAGCCTCTGTGAAGTTAAATACCTTTGCCAGCTAGTAAAAGGTAAAACCAATTCAAGTGTAGGTCTTTTCCATTCTGAAGCTGATGCTTCCTCAACTAAACCATAAGGTTTTTTCCTAATAAACTAAAGATTGAGTAACTAAGCACCATCATAAGTTCCTTGATATGTTTTCACATTTTCCTTACATGCAGTTTCCATAATATGAAACGAAACAAAGATCTAGTTTATGGCTGAGCTGACATTATGAATCCAAATATTAAATGTATGAAGCCAAATATATATGGGCCTCAGTTTCTCCATCTGCAAAAAGGCTTTTTTTTTTTTTGTAGCAAAAAGGCTACAATCAGCCATTATAATTGTTATTATTTGATATCAGTCTAATCCCTTCCAGTCATAACAATCTATGTCTATGATCTAAAATCTGCCTATTTTTTTGTGTTTATTATGCTGTCTCAATAGTCTAATGCAGTTCTAGGTACACTGAAGATGCTCTTTAAAAATCATTGGATTGACTGGTAAGGACATGGTATCAGTTCTCCTTAAATATGTTCTGACTGACTTAGTGTTTGAAGTTGACCACAAAGTCTCATTCCTCAATGACTGCTTAATCCTTGTTTGTATTTGCCAATCAAAATTCATAAAGACAGCTGAAAACTGACTTTTTTGTCTTTATAACTAGTTAGACACATTCCATTTTCCCAGTTTTAGGCTTTGTTGAGGCAACTAAACTATCACAACAGTTATTATCATTCTCAAAGTTCCTAGACTTCAGATGCTCAAATTAATAAATGCTAAGAAAGAGTTTAATTAGCTGAAACCTAAATTGTCATTATTAATTTACTACTTACATTACAATGCCTTGTAAAACATTCATGCGGCAGTAAATGGAGCACCCAATTTCCAATGATCATGTGGCATGGCTAATTTACTACATCACTAAATATTTAATTACTAATCTTAGCAAAGTAAAGGTACTCAGCTGAAATTAAATTGCTTTACTTGCAACAGAATGTTTAACATCATTATTTCACATGATATAAAGTCTTATCAAAGAAATAATGGAGGTTCAGGCATTTACAAGTATTCCTGAAATAACCTTAGAATAGCTTTGACAGGTAGATGGGACTATTGATGTTAACTAATAGTAGGATTTATGGGAAAGTTAAATGAAGAAGGCTTAAAAGATTTACATTAAGAGTATAGTCAGATTTGATTATTAAATAGTGCTTTATCTCACTTACGACATTAGGATATTTAAGAGTTCAACTTAATTCAATCATATCCGTGTCTTGCCTAGCATCTGTCAACTGTAACAGATACACTAAAGAATAAAATCCCAAACAACCCACTCTACCCTTTCAAAGTCTGAGATATCCTTTTCACAAAGACTTTATTTTTCCTCAGTGGCTGATGGGAACATATAGCATCCCCATCTTGTTTCCAGGCTACTATGACAAATGATACAAAACTGTTGACTTTAACAACAGGAATTTTTTGCTCGTGGTTTCAGAGACTAGAAGACTTGCTTCCTCCCAGGGCCGGTAGCATTCTGACTGGCCAGCAATTCTTGGTTTCCTTAGTTTTTCCATAACATAGGAATGCTCCTCCTTTCTATTTGGGCTCCATGACTTCCTGCTTCCTGCTCTTCCCAGTGTCTTTTTCTCTCACTTTTTCTGAATTGCTTCAGCTATAAGGACTCTAACAATCGGATTAAGGTCTAACCTCATTCATTTGGTCCACACCTTAACTATAAAGAACATCTTCAAAAGATCTTATTTACAATGAATTCATATCCATAGGAATGCAGAATAAGACCAAAAACATGTCTTAATCTAGAGCACATAACTCAAGCAACCACAGTTTGTCCTCTGGACTCCTAATATATGTGTTCTTCAAACACGATATACATTCACCCACCTAGAGATCCCCAAATCCTTAAGTCATTTCATTAAGAATTCTGAATTCAAAGTCTCATCAAAATCAATTATGGGTGTGATCTGCCCTGGGGCAAAATTCCTCTACACTTGTGAACCTGTGAAACCTAGGGGAAAAAAGCTATCTGGTTCCAAAGTGCAATGGTGGAACAGGCGTAAGTTAGACATTCCCATTTTAGAAGGGAGAAATTAGAAAGAAGACAATGGCAATGGGTTCCAAGAAAATCCAAAAACCCCAGTGGCACAGCCTTACCCTTACCAAGCGTTTCCACAGTGGAGTGACGCTGCATTCTCCCAATGATGGGGCCTAGGCACCACCATCTCCATGTACTGGCATAAGGATCTCACTCTGCCCTCTCCAAGCCTGAGGTGGTGGCTGAATTTTCCCTAAACATTGAGCATCAGGGTGGAAGCCCTTCCCCTTCCAAGTGTTAGGGCAGAAAGTGGTCCCCTTCAAGCACTGGGGTAGACCTTTCCTTGCCACACATGTAGAAGGGCCCACTTTGTTTTGGATCTGATGAGATCATTTCTGTCTAGACCTCTGCTTTCACGGTTCTACCCCTGAAGTCATCAGTTCATCTCTTCTCTGTCCCTTTCAGTCCAGAAAATTCATACAAATATTGGCTTTGCATGCATTTCAAGAGAGCTCAAACCATAAGACAAAGGACTTTCCACACACCCTTTCTGGATAACTGTATTTCCAATCCAGAATCCTCTGAAATGGCTTTCTGGATCCATGTTCAGCCACACCATCTTTGGCAAAGGGTTGTTCAGTTAAACCCTTAGATGAATCCCTGTTCTCTGAGGACTTACTTTTTGGAAGCTCAGGGAGAACCTCCCTTATAGAGCTGCTTCTGTTCTCTCACAGCACACATTCTGAATAGGTTGAGACACTGATGGATGGTTGATTTTAGGTTTCCACTTGGCTAGATTATTGTGTCCATTTCTTCAGTCAAGCAAACTCTGGTTCCATTGTTACTGTGAGGGTATTTTGTGGATGGATTTAAATCACTGGTCAGCTGACTGCATCTAAGGCTGGTTGTATCTACAATCAACATAGATTGCCTTCAGCGATGAAAGGAGTCTCCTCATCCAATCAGTTGGAGGCCTTACAGTAAGAACTGAGGACTTCAACAACCAGACAGAAGAATTTCTATATTTCAGCCAGATATCCTCTTCTGGGGAATTCAATAATGCCTTCATCAAGTTTGCAATTTGCGGCCTGCCCTACAGAATTTGGGCTTGCCATTCCTTATGTTTGGTGAGTCAATTCCTATAATAAATCTCATAATATTTACATATACACACATACTTGTATCCTGTTCATTCTGTTTTCTGGAGAATCTGGACTAATACAATCCTCAAATATCTTGAACTCATCAAACTCTATTGCTATTTCTTGTTTACTGTCTTTCTTGTCCACTATACCCTGAATTCCTTGATAATTGAATGGTCCATGCTCATCTTCACAATCCAGTTTCTTATCATATTGTGAGACACCCATTAAATAAATAAATGTATGGGAAGTAGATATTATTCTTGTAATATAATGTTAAAGTAAATGTCTAGTCCTATAAAGAAAAAGATAGTCTTATTTCATAAAGAAGTGATTTTTTGCTCAATGATGGAATGATATATATTATAAATCATATGATATGGAAAAAGAGGCAATGCACATTCTAGAAGACAGAATGTTAATCAGAAACCTAAGAGTAAGGCATCTGAATATTCTCACATCCTTTGAATAGCTTCTAAGAGCACAAAAACACATGTGAATATCTATACCACTCAGCAACAAATAGTGATGATACTAATTCCTTTCCAAAAATAGAGCTGGCACTTTAGGAAGACAGAAGTTCATCATACTAATTAGAGGCCCCTGCCCTATCTCAGAGGATGTTCTCTTGGGTAGATATCAAGACACTTACTCTTAGGTAGATGCTTTTCAAGTTAATGACTCAGCAACCAAATGGCAATATTTGTGGCATTTCTGGTGAGATCAACTGTTTAAATTAGGCAGCAAATCAGAGTTACTTTCTAAAAGTACAGCTTGGTGAAGCTCATGGTTGGTATGCGGGGGCAGAGATTTGCTTGTACATCCACGTCAATGTTTTAGAGCATGAAAATATGAAGGTGGTCAAAGTAGTCTCACCCCAAGTCAACGTAAGAGTCAGAGTATGGGATGGCAAAATTGGCAGGCATTTGAAAGGTTGCACAAAATTACACACCCCTCAAAATATCTTTCTTTCAAATGACCTGGCCCATTTAAAAATACCTATTAATAGAAATAACATATATCACATATAACAAATAACACAAATAATATTCACAAAAAATACTATCACAAATACTGAACGACTCTTTGAGACAGGTACTGTATTAGTTAGGGTTCTCTAGAGAAACAGAATCAACAGGGAACACTTGCAAATATAAAATTTATAAAAGTGTCTCACGTGATCGTAGGAACGCAGATTCCAAAATCCACAGGGCAGGCTGCGAAGCTGATGACTCCAATGGATGGCCTGGATGAACTCCACAGGAGAGGCTCGCCAGCCAAAGCAGGAATGCAACTTATCTCCTCTGAGTCCTCCTTAAAAGGCTTCCCATGATTGCATTTAGCATCACTAATTGCAGAAGACACTCCCCTTTGGCTGATCACAAATGGAATCAGCTGTGGATGTAGCTAACGTGATCATAACCTAATCCTATGAAATGTCCTCATTGCAACAGACAGGCCAGTGCTTACCCAATCAGACAAACAGGTACCACAACATGGCCAAGTTGACACCTGTCCCTAACCATGACAGGTACTATTATTGCTCTTATTTTACAGAAGAGAAAACTGAAGCACAGAGAGTTTACATAACTTGCTAAACATCCTACAGCTAGTAAGTAGATATACTGGGAGTTGAACTCAGGAAGTCTATCAAAAACTGTTCTTAAATACTTTACTCTGCTGTTTCAGTATATTTTAACAGAAGTACTAAAAATAAGAAGCATTTATCTAATTTATGGCATTTTTTTTTCTAGAAAGACACTATGGGCATTCACATGTACTAGCTAAAACCATAACAAGATCAGGTGTGTTTTCTAATCTTAGAGCGTAGGACTCCGTGAATGAAAGATATGCCAGGTGGGTAGAAATCAGGCAAATCCCACTGCTTTAGAATGCTAAGATTCAGCAAAAAAGCACAGAAGGTCCAGGCAAGGCAGAAGAAATAAAAGGAAACACTGGCATATGCTACAAAAAACATCTAATAGCTTGCTTTAACTGCATATATTTCTTTTCTCCTAATCTATATATCAGTTTACCCAGGGCAGGGATAATAGCTTGATCATTTTTGCATCATCACAGATTTCAGCATAGTATAGCAGTAGTAGTACGCAAGTAAGTCTCTGTTAAAAACCAAGGGGCAAATATGTATTTGTTGAATTGTATTTGACTTACAAGACCACAGATAATGCTTTTACTTGAATTTTATTTTCTTGGGGTCAGCCCAGGTCAATCTGGAAACACGGAAAAAATACAACTTTGAAACTGTTCAGGACACCCAGATAGGTGAATTGTAAGGAACTGGATGGGAAAAAGCATAAATTAATTTGAAATGCATTTAAATTTGCTTTCTAAAAGGCATTTTACAAAGTGTAGTATAACTGTCCACAAGCACTATTTCATTATGATACATTTCATCTTGCTTTTCTCAAAACACTGGAAAACAACTGATACTAAAAGAAATTCTTACTTGGGTATTGCACAAGTCATTTCATAAAGCTCTAGCAAATTTTAGTGATATTCAAAGGAAAAAAATTAACTTTGATAAAATAATGGATCATATTTCAATTAAACATATTATTCAAAATGTTACACTTGGGGAGTTAGAATGTTATATGCTGAGAGAGCAAGAAGGAAAAAGTCCTATAACATCCCATGTCTTTCATAAATTAAATCTGAGAACATTAAAAATGGTGATAACAATGAAAAGGATTACTTATGGAATGAAAATGGGAAACAGAAACAGAGATTAGTGAAGATATTTGCCACTAAAAATCTCAAAACTGTGCATCCTAAAGCAGAGGTAATAAAGATGTTTATTTCTAAGAAATAGGCCCAAAGTGGCTCCATTCAATTCACAGCAGGAACATATAAAGTAGCAATTAATGCAACCACTGGTGTGGAATTGTTTTCCAAATGCCATCCTGTTGGGTGTTTTTGTTTTTTGTTTTGTTTTTTAATGTAGGCAGGGCTCAGAAGTCATAGTGGATTTGAATATATATTTTGTACTAAAAATACCATGTTATTAATATCACCATTGAATAATATAAATACTAATCAATAATACTTTTAGGGCAATGAAAGGAACCTAGCAGTTGTTGCTTATCAGAGACTCTTGAAATGTCTTGATATTTGATCATGGAAATAAATGTAGGGGCATTTATCTCAATGGTGTGTGGAGCCATTGAGGGTTCTGCTAAAAGAAGGGATGAACTGGAAGTTGGAATATTTGAGTTCAAATCCTAAAAGCTTGGCCATCAACAATTGAGAAATATTGGGTGAGAAACCGGGAAAACCTCATATTCCCTAGATACTCAGTTTACTCAGTTGAAAGACTCCCGTAAGTAATGTGGTGCCTTCGTTAAAGAATGTGAGCTCAGGTCCAGATGGTCTTGGTTTAAATCCTGGCTCTAAAACATGCTACCTGTTAAGTGACATGCCGGTGCATGTGTCACCTCCTCTGTAAAATTGTGGATATGATATAGTATCTTGCCCATTGGGTCATTGTGAGGATTAGTTGAGTTACATTATGCAATATCTTAGAGTAATGACTAATCCATGAAATGGAGTCAGTAAGTGTTCACTAATGCTCAAATTACTATCAGTAAAAGGAAAGTCCTTTTTAGTTCTGAAATTCAATATAACCTTGCATGGAGCACTTTCTCTCCCTTGTTTCCAGGACCTGGAATAAAGCTACAAAGGTGATGTGATGCATTTACCAGCAGGGAGATGAGTACCTTGGGTTACTCAGCATGTATCACTTCCTTTCAAATGAGAAGTAATGTGCCTTGACTTACATTCAGAAAACACCAGAGACTTGTTCTCTCCCTTAAAATTTGCGAGGTGTGTTTTGAGAGAAGAGAGGTGTGGGAAATAGGAGGAGAGGGGAGAGGGAAAGACTTTTTATGAGAGATAAACTACCTCACAGTTAGTGCACTGACAATTTTAACTTATCAAAGAAGGATGTTCCCCCCAGTAACTGTTCCCCTCTAACCAGTAGCAGAGATATGATTGCACATCTCCTCACTCTATAAAGTCAGGATAGGAGGGCAAATCCAAACTGAAGCCCAAGGGAATAGCAGAGTAGGAGGGATAATTAATGGGGAACTAAAAAAAAAAAAACTGTTTTACATCCTTTCTGAAACTAGGTAGAATATTAAAATGAATGAATGGAACGATGGTAAAAAGAAATACTAACTTTTTAAAACATGCTAGCTACTTTACTGGAATTATTTATTTGAATCTGAAAAACCATGCAAGGATGATTATCACCACTTTCAATACATGAGAAAACCAGTAATCAAGATAATGCAGCTATTTGTTCAAGGTCACTCAACCAGTAGCTGCTGAACCCAATTTGAACCCAGGTCTGTGATTTTTCGCTGCAGGACTGCTGTTCTCGTGTAAGCCATCAAGGGATTTACAAAATGGGTGAAGGACAAGTGTCAATAAAGGTGACAAAGAACCTATCCAGGGAGTTTAGGAAGAATTAAAAGAAAGTAAGTCTTATGTCAGAATAGTGTTCTAACAGAAAAGTAGCAAGAAAAAGACTTATTTTTCCTATTCTCCTTACACCTTCCAAGCACCCACCAGTCCACCCCCCTCCCATCACTCCCTCACCCGCACACACATATACACACACTTTTTCCTCTCCCAGATCAAATCAATTTACATCTTTCTCAAGACAGGGAATCGCCATAAAAAATCACCATGTTCAAGACAAATAACATAATTTACACTTCTAAAAAGGGAAGGAATGGCATGGATAATGGCCTCCTACCTCTGACAGTGCTCAGCTCATCTACTTTGATGCAAATCCTGGTAAAACAGTTAGAAGCCCCTGTTATAGCAGAAATGTCGTCCTACAATCAGTTTTAAGGAACTAGGGAGTGGGTGGTGTATAATGCCAACCAATTTCGTTTATAAATCAGAATGGCCTAGAGGAACAAGTAGGTGTGGAAGGTACGAATAATATTTGGTAAGTTTTATTTTACTTTCTTAATTTATCAAGTACGCTGGATGAACAGTTAACATTCATTTCTCTTGCTCTGTGGGTCAGACCATAGAATATAAAGACAAGTGAGGTCCTCTAAAAGCCACTCATACATTTCCTTCACGGATTACCTACCACTCTGCCCCCTTTTTAGCATATAACCAATTTTAATAACTCTCCTAATACCTTCATAAGAACTGGTGATGTTAACTCTCTAGGGGATGTATGTTTATTAGAATTTACCTGCCCTTAGATAAAGGAGAACATTCAACAGACTATCTATTTCTTGCTAGTAATGATACCCTAATCCTGTGCATTAGAAAATCACTTCTAAATGGAAATAACCATATATGGCTGTCATGGAAGGAGGTGAGGTGGGGATTCTCAGAATGGGACGGTTGAAGTAATAAACATTTTATGCTCAAACATAAGCCTATATTATTGTGGTACTTGGGGCAAAGCAGCTAGAAGAGATTACAGTTTAATATATTGCTGGTGGAAGAAGAGAACTCTAATAATCTTCCAGTTACTGCTTGTTCCTCCCCAGTGTTATTGGTATGAATAGGGAGAAAGGAAGAGAATTGGAGCCTGATTTCCTCTTTCTTCACAGAGGAAAAGTAATAAAGAGCTCCCGACAGTTTCTTATTTCATTCCCACTTTCAAAGGGGGTAGGTAGATTCTCCATTATATTCTTCTTACTAAAGGTCAAAGAAATCCCAGGATTTCATTGGACATAAATTTTGTTAGTTTTTCCTTATCATAGGCATTGTGTTAGGTGATGGGAACACAAAGATGAATATCACAAAATCCTCCCCTTTAAGGATTTAACAATGCATAGTGAATCCGAATTTGAATAAAATAATTTTAGAGTTGGAAGGAATTTTGATGGAGATGAATAACTTACGCCCAGAAAAATTACGAGACTTAGTTAAGGTGGCATAGTTGGTGGGGACAGAGCCAGTTAAAATCCACGCTACTCACCCCTAACATAGACCTTATTCCTATACAGCCCAGTCTTCCCTTCAAGTCAGTCATCTAACTATGGTTTATTTAGGGTCTACTAGGTGCTAGGTGTCCTGACAAATGAAAGAAAATTTATACTGGTTTAATAATTAAATTAAATATTAAATAATTTAATTGGGAAGATAAGTCTACCACCAAATGAAATTATTAGAGAATACTATGTGCCATTATTTAAATGCTGAATTGCATGGTACAGATGCCAAGTGAAATGATGTCTTATTTAATCTCATATATATATATATACATATATATATATATATGTATATATATATGCACTTATTTGTATCTCATGCATAAATAAGATGTGTAATTATCTGATTATCAAAATCTGTGTCTGCAATGATCACCATGATTGAGCAAATATTGTTTGTTGTACAGGACAGTTCCTCCTTTCACCTTCATCTCTAGAAGTAAAATGGTGATACGAGATAGAGGAACACTTATGTCATAGGTCTAGTAAAGGAAAAAATACAATGCATTTTGCAACCAAACTTCTGAAAATGCATGGAAGCTAGACAATTTCTATCTCTTGTTTCTGAAGGCTCCCATTGAGAAATCTGGTTTAGTTTCATCTGCAGAGTTACTCGACACAGATGAATCAAAGCCAGATAAGCAGGTAGTTGTTGTGTTAGCCTACCCCTTCTTCTTACTGCAGGCACATTTAACCCAACAAAGGCTTAAAGAAGATCACACGGTTTGAGTGTTTAGGGAGACAAGTTCTACATTCAGCCAGATCTGGCCCTGAATCCTAGGCCCACCATTGAAGATCTTAGGCAATTTCCTCAGCATTTTACATCTCAATTTCTTCATCTATACAGTGGGGCTAATAATAGGGCTACATGGAAACGTTGCAATGAGAACTAAATAAGATGATATATATATAAAGTGCATGGCCTAATACTTGACTAAACTTCTCAATATATAGTCGTTAGTATTATTAATAAAAATTTTACCATGGATTTGTGACCTGATATCTTGCTCTCCAGCCTACTCTCCCTCTCCTTCATTTCTGCCTTTTCTCTGATCCTGTCCCTTTCCTCTAGATTCTCTCTCTGCCCTAATAATAGTTATGCTTTGTGCTTTACCAGGATGGGCAGCAGCCTTGGGATCTCAGCACAGCACAGGAGATCCTGTCCATTTTGTTGCTTGATTCACCTGCCAGGTGACAGGGGACAACTACAGGGCTGCATTCAGTATGGACAAACACCTGTCCTCTCTGTCACCACAGTTAAACAGACATTGGTGCTGAGTCATGCTGCTGCTCACGACTGATGAGCTCTCAAAGACTCAGAAGGCTCTAAGAAAGGGACCCGAGAGGACAATCTGTCCATCTCTGTAGCCGGTCAGGCTACTCTTCAAGCTACCTTGAAGCAAAAATAGGTACAGGAAGATTCTATCACTTACTGAGGAATGGCCAATCTTCAACATCAGGACATTTCTTCTTAATCTAAATTCTGCATTTACAGTCATTTTTCCTGGCTTATATTTCACAGAGATAAATAAACTTGATATCTAATTCATTCTAAACACACCTCATTATTTAGATACATGAAGGAAATGTTGCTCACTAATTAAGAGCTTAAGCTCTAGAGTCAGACATAGAGTCTAATCCCGGCTACTAGTGGTGATGTATTTTCTCCCTGAGAACTAATAATAATAGTAATGATCTCACCGAGTCCTTGTAAGGCTAAAATGCTTAGCACAGTTATTAACTCACAGAAAGAATCTGATCGATATTAAGGTGGTTGCTGTTGTTTAGACTTATGTAAATATATAGTGAGAGGCTGGGAGACTACGCATTCTCTCCTGCAATCTAAATGGCAACAGTTTGATTATGGCTTTTAATCCATTTCTTTTATAATCTTCATTTTCATTTTTCCTTGACTCACTTACTTTCCCTAAATCCATAATAAGATGCAAAATGCCAGGTGAGTCTGATCAATATAGAACAAAATGAATGATGCATTTTAGGATGATCTATTATATTTCCCTACGCAAATTATTACGCTTTACAAATAAAGTAATTTGATAGCAAGTATAACATTTTAAGCACTTTACTTATATTAACTCATTTTATCCTCAAGATAAATCCATTCATTCTTTCAGCACATGAATACTTCACTGATTGTTAAAATGCACATTTTTTTCGCATTTTAACATCTCTGAAATCAGGATGCATCTTGCAACTTATGATGTACTGCAGCTCACTTGGCAATCATTTTTCTTAGTTACACACGAAACACTGATCACCCCACAATTGAGGACCACCTAGAATCAATGAAATAGGATATAAGGGACAACCATATGTCAGGCATTCTGCTAGGCCCTAAACATAAAATGGTGATCCAGAATGAACAGTCCTTCATTTCAGAGGTTCCACATTTTAACAAGAAATATAAAGAAATAAAAATGATTACAATCAATGTAAAAGCTGCTGTGGGAGCCTAGGTAAGACTCTCTTGGGCTTGAGATAGCCCCTGATGATGGTTATGTCACTTAAGTGGGAAAAGAATTAGTCAGGGGTAAGGCTATGCTGTGATCTGCTAGTCAGAGGGAGCGGGGTAAACTAGAGAGAGCATGGTCCATGCAAGGATTGGAAAGTACTTCAGTATGCTGGAGTTAGAGAGGCAACGAAGAAGGACCAGGTTTTGAAGGCAGAGAAGAAAGCAAAGACCATATCATGATGGGCCTTATTTGCCATGTTAAGGGATATGGCTCTTATCCAGAGGACAATGAGGCAAAAGTGAACTTGTACTTTCATCTGACAGAAGAGAAAACTGAGGCTCAGAGAAGTCAGGTGATTGGGTCCAAGTTAGATAGCTCAGTGTTCTTTATACTATTCCATGATCACCCAGGACATCATTCTCTATCTCTGACCATACTGCCAGAAAATCCATTATTAAGTTACCTTACATTTCAGTTTAGATTGAATTAATGTGTTTGGCTTAGATGGAGAGGAGGGTAGAACCAGTGTATTGATTCTTAAAGAATTTTCTAAGGTGAATATGGTTTCACGTCAGGATATTTGGGCTCAGTTCTTCACTTGTGGATTATACATCACTCCCAAACTCATCCATAGTTGTGCCTATTCGATGACAAATAATGATGTCAGTCTTTTCTAAATACATCCTGCCTCCACTTTTCTTATTGTATGAGTTAAAGAAAAATAAGTAAATGTAACAATTTAAAAAACAAAAATAAATTAAAGAATCAAAAGCTTGCTGATGGCTGAGTGAAGATTCACAATCTCAAGTGTTTTAATACTCTGGCATATTATTATTTCAGCAAAAATTACATTTCAATTCATCATAAAGCTAACTAAATGAAGTAATTTAAGTTGAAATTGGACAAGCAGCATAAAAGTAGTACACTAACTTCTGAAATAATTATACAGAGTCAAAAGAAGGAATAATTATTTGAATGGAGGTATTCTATAGTAGCCAGGCAGTCTTGATTTCAGATTCTCACTTTTTAAAAATTTAGTTCACAAAATTGGTTGATATGCATAAACTGTCTTTTTAATGAAGGAATAACAAAGAGTCTTTTGCTTTTCTTTTTTTAGAAAAGCAATGTGAATCACCTAACATCTTTGACTCACTCTAAAAAGAGAGCACATTTACAATTACAAAGCCTTTAGGTCCTTTCTGAACAAAGACATATTTGGTTTCTATAGGAATAAGCAATGAATGCAAATGCCAATTTTAGGTTATGGTGTTATGACAATCACTAGCTATATAAAATGAATAGTAAGTGCCAAGATAATGGCTTGCTATACTTATTCAACTGGAGAGGACAACGAGGGCAACATTTTTAACAACAGGTCAGACAAGTTTCTATTCAAGATGGTTTAAGTATAGTCTTGTCTGAAAAAAGAGGGTAGGGTTACCAGCTTTGATTCTGTGAAGCTTATGGCTTTAGTGTTCTAATATCAGAAAATGAATGGTTATCCTTATTTGGACAAGACAGGGTTAGGGGAGTTAGGAGAATTATAGGTGGATGGAAGAGAGTGCTAGGATTTCAAAGAGTGTGTTTTAGACTTGCTGGGGCAGACTCAGGTTCAAATTCCAGCTCTTTAGTACTAGCCCCAAGACCTTGGAATAACTGCTCTCTTTTCTAGGACTCAAGACTCTCAATTGTTTGATTGAAAAAAATAATTTCTACCTTATGGGAATGCTGTGAGGAGTAAATGAAACCATTTGAATAAAGCAACTGATGCATAATGTATGTGAAGAGAAGCTAACATTAATATTATTATTGTTGCGATAATTCTGATTGACATTGCACGAAGCTATTGAATCATATTGGCATTGGATGAAGGAAACCAGTAGACCAGGCAACCAGGAATATGGCATACCTCATGTTTAGGAATGGCATTTAGGCTTGTTTATTCTCAGTTAGCTTTTCAATTAACCACAGCCTTGAGAAAAATACTTCCAGATCATACCTGAAGGCTAAAATAGGACTGATAGGCTCAGATGGGTGCAGGTTGTTTAATTAGAGGAAGAAGAAATAAACTGGATATTACCTGCTTTGTTTTGGTAAAATGAAGCCAAAATTTACAGAGGGCAATAAAGCAAAATCACAAAACACTGTCCGTGATACAGATTTATCTCCTATTGATAAAATCTGCTCTGAATCTATCAAATGTTCTTTTATATTTAAGCATACTGGTCATTCTCTACATAAAACTCAATAATGATCTTATTTTATATATCTTCCTACATTTGATAATAAAGCATGACAACATATCATTAGCAGCACTTTATTTCCCCTACTGTGTTTGCAACTACATGGTGTCTTATTTTATAGGAATATTTAGTAAAAATTAATTCAGCTTGAAGTATTATTTGTTAATTGACTTCTCAAAGGATATTACTGAAATAATTAGATAAAATATTAATTTGTAACAGTTGGTTTAAATAAACCATGTGATAAAATTAGATACATAGAATAAATAATCTATTTCCAATCAATAAGCATTAATTGTGTGTCTGTGTTGTTCAAGGCAGCATACCTTTTAACTTATTCCAGAAACTCCTTGGGTACAAATCCCATGAAAAAAAGAGATGGTATTTTCATTTTGGTTATCATCACCCAGTGTTCAAAATTAACTCTTCCTAGGTTTTTGGCTGGCAGAAGGGCATCAGAATTAACCTCTCCTTTGGTCTTTATCACTCAGAGAGAAAAACTTCAGTTCATCAATGTTTATTTCCTTGTGTGAATGTATCCTACCCCTTCAGTAAGATAAAGAATTTAAAGCCCTCCCCCACCAAATGTGTTTTTTTTCTTGCTTATTGTAAGTATTAGACATCACTGAAATGAAGAAAAGATATTGGAGGTCACTTACTAGTTTTTTCCTACACTCAAGAAGCAGAAGCCCATGTTAACTTTGCTAGATTTACATCCTTTTGATTTCTGTACATTGAATCTCATATAGCTGTTGTTCCCACATTCAAGCCAAGTCTGAATTAAGTGGCACTGGGAGATTCAACTTTTCTGTGCATACTAATTTTGTATAAGGCATTATCTCCCAGTGGCTTTCAGAGCCATTTGTGGTGCCTGACAGTCCTTTCATCTATACAACCTATAATTTTCATAGGAAGAAGGCACTTTTTCAAAACATTTAGCTCCAATAAAAGACCTACTTACAAGTCTCTGTCCTTAAACATTGCTTGAGAAGCAAAAGACTGTTCAATATATATTGTGAAAATATATATAGTGCTGGTACGTGGCCATTAGGTTTGCAATCTTTTTATGTGTCACATGTAGAGTGGGGAAGGGACCAAACCTACCCCAACTCTCACTTCCACCCACCCCCTTGCCAAAGTGACATTAAATTACCAGTCAATCATCATTCTACAATCCTCAGATCTGGACATTCTAAAACGCTATGACCTTAAAACAAGAAACCCAGTATTATTTTCTCTTTTCACCCTACATTAATATCATGGTTTATCACTGGATTCTTATTTATTTTATCAACATTCCCATCCTGAAGGAATGAACAGCAATTTAAAGTGAAGAAACCTTTACGACTGAGAGGTAAGACTGTGCCAGAGGCCAGGAGAGACATCTGTGGGTCAACCACATGAACAGATTTAAGGCAGAAAGGAGAGTGGGCCAAAGATAGAATCTTCAGAGTAAGACGGAAAATCTCAGTTTCACAGGATTCTGTTACCTTTAGAAGTGTCCCCAACACCTATCAAATTGGATACCAATTCCTTAAATAAGAATTTCTGGCCAGTGCCTCAGAAAGCCATCATCTTCTGTTATCCCCCCAAACTTGTAATACATCCCAGGACTTACAGGCCATTTTAATTTCACAGAGAAATAAAACTAATGAGGAAGTCTATTTAGAAACTCTCTGGAAACATCTAGTCACATGGAATGAAAGAAATGCAAAGCCACTCTCTAAATACCCGTGACTATCTGATTATAAATATAATTCGTACTCATTGTAAACACTTTTGAAATGATGGTTTTGTTGATTTGAAAAGGTACCAAGCTCCCCTTTGGATCCTGGTCAATGTAACTGAGCTCCTAGGACACCCACTAGGTACATGTACTGAAGAAAGGCTCAGGCATTTATAATGGCCCTTTTAGAGCCAAAGATCATAGCAATAAAAATCATGCGGTATAGCAACAAGTTTGCCAGAGAGCTCCTTGAACAAGCAAAAATTGCAGCTGCTTGATTGTTTCCATCCTATGTCACTTAAAGGAAAATTAAATCTCTGCTGGGATACTCAATCAATTGATGATTTTCAACAAATATTTTGAATAGCCAATGATCCTGCTTAACCCCAAACATTCCTCTCCCAAGTGAACTAGGCACAGAGAGTTATCCCTTCTCTAAGTGGCATGGGCCACAATCATCCTGAGAGGCAGGTTTTCAACCCAAGCTATTAACAACTGCGTCTGTGTTCAGACCAGCAATCCAGTTGGTAAATCGCAAAGGTAATCTTCATTCCCACTCATTCCCTACCTTCTCTGATTTCGCCTTCCTGGCATTGTGCACGAACCTGCGACCCAGCTTCTTGGCATACCAGATAGAGGCAAACATAGCGATGCCAATGGAAGGAATTCACAATGAAGCTGCTGCACAATCAAGTTCCCACCTCGGCTCAAAGACAAACGGAATCAGGCTGTAGCTGTCACTTGCAGGCTGTTGCTTTCTCAGCTCCTCTCATGCTGGTTAGCAGAGGGAGAAGGTGGGAGGAGGAAGGGGGTTGGGGGGAAAAGGCAGTCCTGTTTGACCAGTCCGCAGGTATATTTACATCCTGCCAGCAGGAGGTCCGGGTGGAGCGGGAGCTCTGCCTTCGTAGCCAGCTCACACACATCCAGTCGGCTAAGAGTCTGTCTGCAGTTCTCCGGCACCGTCACCACCAAACTCCATGTGTGTCAGGAGGAGGAGAAGCCGCAGTCAACTCGCCCGGGAGGCGGCTCGCGAGGCAGCTCACCTCGTGCTCGAGGCTCCGGCAGTTTCACTCCTCGCTTGGCTTCCCTCGGTCTTGAGAGTACGTGCTGGCGGCTGTGGCCGCGTAAAGGCAGATCCACATACTGCCTCGCAGGTAAATCAGCCAATACAGGGGCTGCCAGGCACCAGGGAGAGAGGCAGGACAACCACGGCTCAGGCCCTGCAGGCACAAACAGGTGTCCCTAGAGCCCAAGTCCCGCTGGCATCCTCCGAGATGACTAACGGCGTTGTCAAATCGCTGGAAACCTAAGCATCCTTCCCTTGCCCCCTCCTCAACTCCGTCTGGTCCAAAGAAAGTCGCATCTCTGACCATCGGCCAGGCTTATCCACAGCTTGCTATGGAGACCCCTTATCTCTGGAGACTGGCCTGGGACAGGGGCAAAGTGAGCAGGGTGGAGTGTCCCAGAAAGCCTGTGTGAACAAGGTCTTTAGTTTCTGGACTCACTGGTCTTTCTCTGAAGCTACTGGAACATCTCTTATCAGAACAGATTTTCAATGTGGAAATTGAAGGATGGGGGAGGGGGTTGATTAAATCTACCTTTAAACTCAAATAGAACAGTTCTTTCTCTATCACTCGCTCTTTCCCTCCCTCCCTTTCTCTGTCTCTCTCTCTCTACCCCCCTAACCTGCTCTTTCCTTTTTAAACCAAGGGTTTTCTTTAGTGATACTCAGTGTTAAATGAATGACTGTAATATCACCTTTGGGAAGGTAGATTTACGGTAGCTCTTAAACCCTGCTCCTTTAAGGAATTTTCACTTTTGATTCTACCACTAGGTGTTTCTGCCTTCAATAATCTTATTAGGGTTTAGACTATCACACAAGGCACTTTTAAGGTAAAATCCATTTTAAGAGACAAGTGTTTCCTCCATTGAAATATATTGTTTAACCCCTTTACAAATCCTCCCAAGGAATAAAAAAATAAACTGCTCCTATTGGTAAGGAAAACCTGCCTTCCAATGACATACAAACAAGATCCAATCCAATAAATATTTCACAGCTAGTCTGATAGAACTGCCCTATGAGCATCTATAAAACAAAGAGTGCCAAATATTTGAAGATACTTAGAAAAGAGTCCCCTCCTCTCAATAGAAATTACTTTAGGCCTGGGTCTAAGTCAACTGAATGCTGGATTCTAAGGTATATTAGAGTTCTTTGTAGGCTGTTAGACGCAGAACAAGGCTGTGTGTGATAGGACATTGTCTGTCAGAAACCATATCCTTGTTATTCATTAAAATAACCCCTGTGTCTAAAAGTGCTTAGCACAAACCATTCAACATGTTTGTTGAACAGATGAATGTCCTGGATTCTAACCCTGGTTCTGCTTCTAATTTTTGTTCCCTTGTTCCCTCTGGGCCTGATTTTCCTCATCTATAAATTATGAGAATTGGTCAGGTGCTTTTTGAGGTCCCTTCCAGCCCTATAAGTTAATGCCTTGATTGTGGGTCTTCATGGGAGCCTATATATTGAACAGAAAACTAGTGTTCAAAAGAGGCACTGACCTGTGGTGCAATGACTCAGTGTTCTGGAAAAAACAATCTGACACCCTTGAAAACAGCCCAAAAACCGCTACCTTCTTCGTTGTGCCTAGCTGCCACCCAGGGTTTTGTTTTGCCATTAGCTGTTTCTTTTGCTCTGTGCTCTCAACTTCCTACAAGCTCTACTTTCATTTCCTTTTGACACTCTCAGACAACCCCTGTGCAAAGTTCCCTACATCACACCCTGTGCTCTTTGGAGGAAAAGTGCCACAGAAATCCAACAAATAAATAAATGATAACTCCTGCTTAGTTTTCAAAGAGCTTCTCAGCAGGATCACAGATTACCCTAATAGTGCCAACATGCTAAAGGTATTCATTATGCACACATTTGCTCAAGACATGTTGCAGTAGAAAGAGTATTAAGTTAATAGAATAAGGTGTATGGAGGAGGGGGGGTAACCAATTACTCTTAAATTGGGTAGGGCATTTTGTTTTCAATATTTTAAGAGTGAGTTTAGACAATAAAGAGGTGAGAAAACATTGAGCTTTCAAACCAACACAAGGGGGAATCAATGAACTCTGATGGAATGTCCAGATTATAAAATATCACCTCTCTGCATAGGTTTTCCTAAGTCCCTAAAACTGAGAGTTAGAGAGATCTTGATGTTTGATCATTTCGTTCATTTGTTTTGCTCTTATGCTGAACTTTTTATGGCTTTTTCCACACATCTGACCCAAAGGTTTTATAAACTTTTACAGGACGGAATTCTTTAGAAAATAAATTGGCCCCAGTAGCTAAAGTTTCACTTGGAAATAATAATAATTCTTGTTCTTTGAATAAGCAGTTGGAGATAGAGAAGGCAGTGTGTGGTGGGACACTGTAGTCAGAATCCATGCTTATTTTATGCACATTGCTTAGCACAATGTAAGGATTCAATATACATTTGTCAAATGCCTCTATGACAAAGTAGGAAAGTCCACAAACTTGGAAAGGCTGGAAGAGCCAATAGAAACATATATATACATTTCGGTTGTAAAAGTTGTTTGAAAGGTGGGTACCATGTCAATGAAACGAAATCATTGCCATATTTATACAACCTTCTTTCCTGGGTTCTCTGTGGGCAGATGTGTCTGCTATAATGAGGGAGGCAGCTGCCTACAGTAAATCCTAATAGTCTATAACCATTGCTTTGCTGATTGAGATAAATAACTTTTGCAGCTCTGCCATATAGGGAAAACAAATTTTTCAGACATTTTCCATCTGTATATCATTAGTACCTGGACAGATCTTTTATTTTATAATTTCATTTTTAATACTTCTCATATGACAGAAGCCTAGCAATGCAGCTGAGTTTGAGCTGCAACATTAATCCTTTTAAGCAGCTTTGGGGCTCATGCCTCAACACACATACTGTGCGAACCTCCTCAGAATTCTTAAGGTAAATGCAACCAAGCAATTAAATATTACGCAACTGCATTTTTTGCCTGGCACATATTTTCTTTTAAAAATCACCTAAATTAACATAGGTACTAGTAAAAAAATGTAAAAATTAAACCCTGGAGACTAATATTTGGTATCATGAAAAGCATCTAAAAGACTCAAGGAAAATATATATATATGGGGCATAAAGAAAAAAATTTATATATACAAAGCATAAACAAGATAATAAAACATCAATATATATTAAAAGCTTTTTTTTACTTGTACTTTTGATAAACCTTTGGCTAACATTTGATATTAGTCCTTTATTAAGCAGCAGCT
This sequence comes from Tamandua tetradactyla, assembly GCF_023851605.1. Taxonomy (NCBI): domain Eukaryota; kingdom Metazoa; phylum Chordata; class Mammalia; order Pilosa; family Myrmecophagidae; genus Tamandua; species Tamandua tetradactyla. The sequence continues at coordinate 60,106,979 of NC_135334.1, read as the reverse complement.
ATAGTATTATGACTAAAAGGAAATAAAAATATTTAATTTCAATTGACAGGAACATCAAGCTGTTGATATTAGTTACCTATCTAGAAGGTAGTGGAAAGGGAAAGATGAAAATGGTTGCATTGTGGTGTATATATTTTGTTTTATTTGAGTCTTCTACAATGAGAACATAGTCATGTATTATTTGCATGATTAAAAAGGTAAAGCATATTTTCCACAAAATGTATTAAATAATTTACCACACATTAAACACTGGGGACCCCAAAAGAATAAAATATGATCTCTCCTCTCAAAGAGCACTATATAGTTGAGAACACAGATGTGTAAAGAAATATATTTCAATGCAGGATAGTATTACAACGAATGTGTGAAAAACAGCTTGGGAGCTCAGAAAGAAAATTACCAACTGTCCTTTGGTTCTATATGATATACGTTCAATAATAAATGTTAGTTGGAAAAAGTGCAATAATTAATGCCCATGTACATAAAAAAGCAAAGAAATAGCTAAATATTCCTGTAGGCTTTATCTTTATGAACAACAGAAAATTACTGTGTGTATGAGAGTCAATGTGTACAACCTGGCCCAGTTATGGACAGATATATCTCCACCCCAAAGAGACAGCCAGACATGGACAAATGTGGAAAAATATTTTCAGTCACTCCAGTTAATAAGCCTTATGACTCTGAACACACATGGGCTAAACCTTACTCGTTTTCTCTTCTCTTAAAATCATCAAAAGTACTTTTTCAAAGTTGATTGTCTCATATGTACTTTCTTTTAAATGTTCTTTCATGACATATTTTAAGCACCCAGAAATATAAAGAAAATAATACAACACTCACCAATGTACCTATCACTTAGATTTTATGAATATTAATACCTTGCCATATTTGATTCAGATTATTTTTATAAATAAAATCTTCATAATAAAGTCAAATTCTCCCCACCCCATCCCACTTCACATTCATCTCAAAACAAGTCTCAGAAACGCTTGTGTCCCTTTTTCATTAAGCACACACAACTTTCTCTAGACTAGATTCCTCAAAATGTAATCAGTGAATCGTAGGATGTGCCCATCTTTAGCTTCATTGTACAAAAAACTGTTCTCCGATTTACATTATTCATAATTTATAGAAGTCTTTATTCTAGATGGCATTCAGTAAAATCAAATGTATTAGTTTTTCCCAAACATAATACACAGTGTTATTTCCTTGTAGTTTTGATGTCCACTAGTGAGACTTAGCATCTTTTCCTATGTTTATTGGCCATTTGAGCTGCCCTTTCTTCTTAGCTTTTGGCCATTTTAAAATTGGGTTTTGTTTTCTTTTTTTTCAAGTGGTATTTCAAGTATTCTGGACAACAATCCTTTATTTATTAACACGCTTTGAAAAGATCTGCTCCAAGACTGACTTGTCTTTTAAGTTTCTTTCATATTTTATCTCATAGTCTTTGGAAAAATTTAAATGTACTCAAATTTATCATTGTTTTCCTTTCTATTTATACATTTTTGTGTCTTACAGTATGTTTCACTATCCAAAGGGCATAAATATATTATCTTATATAACTTTTTGCTTTTCACAAACAAATTTTCAACTGTTTCTTCCTTTTAATTTATGGTGTGAGATAAGAATCTAATTTTTCTCATATATATGACAAGTTGTCTCAGCATTGTTTAATGAATTATGTTTTTTTTGTTATTACATATGAAAGTTACTCCTTTTCCTTACTGACTTATAAATGCCACCTGTGTCTTATGTCTAGATCATATGTGTATGCATTTAATTCTGGGCTCTTGTTTTGAGTGTTCTTTTTTTATTACCTGTGCCAACATCCTGTTTTCTAAATTACTATGCTTTATATAAATCTTAATATATGAAGGGCTAATTTTCATAAATTTTTACGATTGAACACCCCACTTTAAGACTATCCCCAATATTCTCAATTTTTTACAGCATTTTAGTTCTAGTTTGTTCATCCCTACCAAAATCAAACATTTCTACTTGGCAATCATTATTGTTATCCCTATTATTATTAGTTTACAGTGAAGGTTTATTTAAAATAACTTGCACAGATTCTTTAAAAATAACTCCCACAGATTACAAATTTGTTGTCTCATCATTATTTTCAACATTCTACCCTGTCTTTCTGTCTTAAATTTCCTTTCTACCGATGCACATAATTTAGCAATTCCTTCTGCAAATGTCTGTGATGGTTAAACATACTCGATCTTTTTATCTTTTTCCTGATTAAATTTCCTTTTTACTGATGTACATAATTTAGTACTTCCTTCTGCAAATGTCTGTGATGGTTAAACATGCTCAATCTTTTTATCTTTTTCCTGAAAAGATTCATATTCACCTTAGACTTTGGATGACAGCATAGAAAATTAGATATTTATAGATGGACAGTAATTTTCCCTCAACACTTTGAAGATATTAGTTCTCTATCTTCTGGGAGCTATTCCTTTATGATGAGATATCTGCTGTCAATCTAATTTCTCTATTATAAGAAATGTGTCTGTTTCTGTGGTTTATTTTAAGTTTTTTCTTTGCGTTCAACTGCATTTTCACGACAATATTTCTTTTTTTAAGCCTGCTTGGGACTCAATATGATTCTTTAAAATGTCTCAATCATTATCTCTATTCTAATACTTCTTCTTGTTCATCTTGTCTATTCTCTCTTTCTAAAATCCTGTCAGATTTTTCCTAGATTATTTCATTCTATCCATCTTAATGCTTCATGTATCTTCTGTTTCCTCTCTCCTTCCTTTTCTGTACTGCTTTCAGAGTTATGTACTCAGATCTGTATTCTAATTACTAACTTTAATTTAAGATTTTAGCTATTATTTTACCTGTTCACAGAGTGTTTACTTTTAATGAACTGTTATACATATATTTTAATTTTTAGAAATGATATATTTCTTTTTAAAATCCACCTAGACTATAACTATTGTATTCTATCTCTTGCTATCATTTCATGCCTTCCTCTGTCATATTAATTAAAACAGTACAGCTACTTTGTGGTCTCTATGAAACTCTTATTACCTAATTTTCGTGGAAGTATAATCTTGCTGTTTCTACTCATGGTAGGATGGTTTCTGCTACTCATTGTCATTCTAAGTTCTTCTCTAGCAAAACCGTACATCAGGCATGAGTAGAGGTCCCAGAGACCTTCAGTTATGAAAATATTGGTACAGAATAGATTTGCACATCCTTCAATGGGTTGCCCGTAATTCCACTATCCAAGAGTAGGTTCATGTTAAATTTTAGGCTTGGGAATATTCTGCTCACATATTTATTCCCCACTCATAATAGAAATGCACTTCCTTGTTAGTTCCCTTGGTTGATGACTTAAGTTTTTTAGAAGTCCCTTTGTGAAAGAACTCTTTAAACTTGTCAGTTTGATGCAGAGGTCTCAGTTTCAGTTCTCCTCCTTTGGTGAGTCTAAAGTCAAGTTTCTTTCCCTGCATAAGCATCAAAATATCACACTCTCACCCCAGTGGCTTTTATTGAAATCTACTTTCTTTTATGACACTGTAGCCTCAGCTCAGGAACTCAGAGCTCTGATTCTAATTTTTACCAATCCAAGCAAGTCAAAGTGGTGTGTATCTAAATTAACCTAAAAACAAACTACAGAGAGTTTAACTGGTCTACATATGAGGTTTTAGTGTTAAAAAGCATGTGGGACAATGATATGTATAGAATTTATAGCGAAATGTTTCATGGAAGAGATTCTGAGAAGTCAACTAATTAAAAATACTATTTAAAAGGTACTGTAATAATTAGTTCCCTACTTTAATAGTCAGACAGATTTTTAACACTGTATTTGTGACCTTGGACAAGTTATGTCAATTTCTTATAAAAGGGATAATAATGGAAACCATGTCATTATGCTGATAATGAGCATCAAGTTAGATAATACACAAAAACTATTTAGAGCAGTGCCTGACACATGATATGGGTGCAAAAAAAAATTATGCTGCACTTTATTTTTATTCATCCCCTAATGCCCAGGGAAGATAAACCCACAATAGTCCCAATAGATAACACGGCCTTATTATTATGCAGAAGTAAATAATAATGTTCAACTCCCTTACATTTGTATTTTACTTTTAGGAAAGTCTACCCTCTTACTCCTTAAGCCCTTTCCTATTTTTTTTCATGCTTTTTATGAAAAAAAATCTGTTTCCAATCTCTTTTATAAATGTTTCATAAATTTAAAAGCTTTCAATGGATATATTCTTTATATTTCTTATCATTTTTCTTTGAGGCTTCTCGGAGTCTCTCTTCATCTTACAGATCTCTCACAAAAAGAACAACTCAAATGCATCCTGAATTTATATAATAATTCTGAACCAACATTCTGTGATTTTCCCACATGCTTAAAATTAAGTTTTGCTCAACTGAGGATTTAGACTGATAGGGCAATGACTATCCAAAGAAAGGTATTGCAAAGTGGGCATAGGTAGAGAACGAAGTAGAACATCAAATCAGGCCAAGAAAAAGTGGATCTCTAACTGAACATGAAATACTTGACTTATGACTATAAAAGGCAGCGCAGTAAACAGGGTAATAGCATTTCTAAAAGAGCTACGTGTGGCTGAAGGATGGGTAGTTGAATAACTCTGTAACTTAGAAATTACAGTTCAGTGTCTTCAAATGGATATGCCTTCCCAAAGCATGCCATGCAAGATTAGTGCTCGAGAACACTACTCTGGCACTTTTGGAATGTGAACTTTTCTATGAATTTTCTAGCTGAACGTTATCATTTCCTAATTTAACTTCTCTAATCAATTAAGTAGTCTAGGATTTTCACTGACTTAACAAGGGATTTATTCCCATCTATGGAGGCGGGGGAGGCAATACTCTTGGTTTTAATTGCATTTCTACCAATTAGATTAACTCTGGGCTATAAATTATGATGTTGAATTACATGATCGATCTCCAAATTCCCTTTAAGCTTAAATAACCTAATAGTTCATGCTATTCGCCACCCAATAATTGATCTGTAAGACTATGATCTTTTTCCAGTAGCCATTTATATGAAGTTGCAACCTTGCTGTACCATCCCTTTGGGTCGTCACAACATAATTTTCTATTCCCCTGACATACTCTATATACCTACATCTTGCTACTTTGTCTACCTGCAGTCACTTTCTGTTCGTTGTCATTCTCCGTTTGACAAATCCTTACATGTTTTTTGAGACTTGACTTAATAATTCACTATGAAACCTTTCCCGAACCCTCCAGATAGAGTCACACTCTCTTCTATGACTCCTATAGCACTTTGTAGATAGCTCGGATTTAACTCATTACATTTATTTGAACTTATGTTTCACCACAGACAACTGAAAAATTCAAGAAAAGTGCCATGCTGTGTTTATTTTTTGTTTCCTCAGTGATTTACACAGGTCTTTGCACAAGACAGGCACTCAATACATATTTTTGAATAAATTAATAGTTATTTGTTGGATTATTGAACAACTGAATGAGCATATTACTTGAATAAGGTTGCTTCATAGTGCTGGGCAAAAAGAAAAGAAGGCACTATATAGACACACATTAAGCATTCATTGTACCTTCTTTGTTTATATTTTTACTTCATACTCATCTGTATACTATATGAGGTAAATCAACGTCACTGTGAGAAGTTTTTAAATTACTTCAAAAATATTGTTTCTAAAGGTAAATCGATAAGATTTGTTCATTGCCTAAGAGATTACACCTCTTTTTTATATTTTGCAATTCTGCCCCCTCAAAGGCATAGGCAATCTTTGCCAAAAAAAATAATAAAATCAACTCAAAAATCAGTTTTCTTTCTTTCTTTCTTTCCTTAAAAATGAGACCCACTAGTGAAAACAATACCCAAAACATACAAACCATCCCATTTTCCATTCTGCCACCTACAGAAAACAGAAACAGCAGCTGCTGAAATCCTCAGGGCAAATGTCAATTGTAGATAGCATTACTGAAATTCCCATCAACTGCAACCTCTCTCCAGTATAAAGAATATACACAATACAAAAAAGAAAGATACCATAGTAGCATCATTTGTATGGCTGAGCATGGAGAAAAGGGAAGAACAACGATTTGCTAGGTGTCTCCTGTATGTCAGCTTTCTACTAAGCCTCCTTATACGAAGTATCTTGCCTTTGAGATATATAAATTATTTTGCCTACTGAGTATAAATGCTTAAGTATTATCTCAGTGTTTACCATCATCTACTTTTGTCATATCCACATACAACTTCTGATGTTGTTTACTTAGGCAACTTTTTAAATTTAACTCATTTTTCCTTTAATAAACTTTCTTTAAAAGAGTATCAAAATAAGCAAAAGCAATGATCATTTTCCATAAGTAATGAGTAACCATAAAAATGCATACAATGAAAAAGAATAATGTTAGTAAAAGTAAAAAGTAAAATGAAAAGAAATTTTGAAACTCTAAAAGAAAGATAATTAGAAAAATATTTTTATTTATAAATCTTCACACACATTCAGTCCGCACATGGTGTACAATCAGGGCTTCACAATATCATCACGTAGTTGTGTATTCATCACCATGATCATTTTTTAGAACATTTGCATTACTCCAGAAAAAAAAATACAGAGAAAAAGAAAAAACTCATACATCCATACCCTTTATTCCTCCCTCTCATTGACCACTAATATTTCTATCTACCCAATTTATTTTACCCCTTATCCCCCCTATTATTTATTTATTTTTATCTATATTTTCTTACTCATCTGTCCACATCCTGGATAAAAGGAGCATCAGACAGTCGCATTGTAAAAGTTGTATCATTATATAATCATCTTCAAGAGTCAAGGCTACTGTAACACAGCTCAATAGTTTCAGATATGTCCCTCCAGCCATCCAACATACTGTAAACTGAAAAGGGATATCTATATAATGCATAAGAATTACCTCCAGAATAACCTCTTGACTCTGAAATCTCTTAGCCACTGAAACTTTATTTCTCTCTCATTTCTCTCTTCAAGAAGACTTTTGATCAAGAAGACTTCCTCAGTTCCATGATGCCGGGTCCCAGTGAATCCTGGGTTTTCTGTCCCATGTTGCCAGGAAGATTTACCTGACCCTGGGAGTCATGTCCCACATGGGGGGTAGGGCAGTGAATTCACCTGCTGAGTTGGTTTAGAGAGAGAGAGGCCACCTCTGAGCAACAAAAGAGGTTCTCTGGTGGTGACTCTTGGCATAATTTTAAGTAAGCTTAGCCTATCCTTTGCAAGAATAAGTAATTGCAAGATAATTGATGGTTTATATTCTAGGTACAATTTTTCCTAATTTACATTAAAATTATTATTTTTTAAATTTTTGCCAAATACCTTCATAAATATACCACAGGTTATGACACACTCTCATTTAATCCTCACATAAAAACCCTGGGTCATACACTATTACCTTATTTTAAGAGATGAGGAAATTCAGTAACTTATGCAAGGTCATTTGCCTCAAAGTATTAGGCTTTGAATCCTGGATTGCCCCTTACCTGCATCTAGATTTTCAAAACTTGTCTGGGCCTTAATGCCTTTATCTTTAAGACAAGATGTAATCGCACAAGAAACATCATTTAAAAGAATAAATGGAATGAAGGGACAAGTGCTACATATTTAGATACTATCCACTAGACCTTGAGTTGGAGTGGTGGATGCAAGCTTTCTATAAGAGGGGAAATTTGAGTTGGGCTTCAGAGAACAGATCAGAACAAGAAACACATATTTTACCAAAGGAAGTAGCATGAGAAAAAGTAAAAAGGTAGGAAAACATGAAATGTGTTTGAGGAATAATGGAAAACAAGGTTGAAACGGTTGTGGCCAAACTTTAATTGGGCAGTGCCAATAAGTGTTTAATCAAGAAAAATATGCTCGGTGTTGGAGATAATGGAGAATGATGGGGGAAGAAGAGGTAATGAGTGTCTTACTAGGGTGATGGTGGTTGAAACAAAGGCAGGGATCAATTTGAGAAACATTATTTTCTGATACCCTAGACTGGGTTCAGACCCTTGACTGACTCCCTTAGCACATAATATATTTTCCTTTTCACAACACCTACCACATTGTTATATATTTAATCTATGTGTTTTCCTTGCTGGATGGGATATTCCATGAAAGCAGGGACCATGCCTGTCTTTTCACCATTGTCTCCCCATTGCCTAACAAAGTACTGGAATATAATAAATGCTACAAAAATGATTAATTTAAAGAATAAAGGAAGGGATAACTGAGGAGATAGAATCTGTAAAATTAGACAGGTACTTTTTGTTGTTGTTGTTCCAGGTATATATTTTAATATTTGGAAAGACTGTTCTGCAAGATAATTGTTCACTTGCCAGTATAGCCACCCATCCCCACATCTACCCCTACGACATTCACTCTCTTTCAGTGACAAAGGCAGAGAAAATGCATGTCCCTGAATATGAAATATGAATATGAAAATATATCTTCTGTAATATCCTTTCTAATGTGCTTTAGATCTTTCTGGAAAATGCAATTGTTCACCATTTGGCTAACCTGCCACTGGAAACATGCATAATCATAACAAACTACAAAGTACTTATAATCGAATATGTTCATTCCTCAAAGTTACATGTCTTAAAGGAAAAAAGTACAGAGAATAAATGGAAGACCAGATCCCTGAATCAGTCCAGCCAAAGTTACCAATGAGAAAATAAACAGTCTACCAGAATTCCTTGTGGCTCACACCCTCAGCTAAATTTCTTTGAAAATCAGATTCCAAATGTCCCATGTTCTCCTTTGAATTTGCTGGGTTTCACACACACACCCCCCCCCAACACACACAGATTAGATGGGTAGTTTTTATGGCTGAGAGTCGAGTCAAAAGCAGCTAAAGAACTGAGCTCAGGGCCCTAGAGATACCTGTAAGACAAAGGAATAATTTGCTTTAGAATGCCCTTTTATTTCATTATAGTTTCCATTTCTTCCATTGTCTCTTTAATCATTTTAAGTATTCTTATTTTACAGTCCCTATCTGAAACTTTTATTAAATGACATTCTTAGAGTTTTAATTCTGTCATTTGTTGTATCTACTGATTCTTCCTCATGATTGATAGTTTGCAAGTGAGGGTTTTAAATTTTCTTTGAAGCTCTTCTAAAACAGATGATTATTTTAAAATGAGGAGGTGCTGTGGCAATTATTTTTATACTTTTCCATTCTGGGCATTCTATTGGCTTTAAACTGTGCCTTGGGAATTTCCCCATCCATACAGAAAAACAAAAGGGATGAGAGTAGGTTAACTTTTAGATATAGTCATATTACGAAGCCCTTAGAAAAGTCAGGAGAACATACGTCTAAGAATCAATGTGATGAAAGAATTTCCCTTCCATTCATTCATGTATTCATTTATTTATTCAACAAATGTTTATTGAGAGTTACGACATACCAAGTGTATTTCTAAGCAATGAAGAAATAACAGTGAACTAAACAGACAATTCCTTTTCACGGAGCTTACATTTTAGTGGAGGAAAAAGATAATAAAGAAGATAAACAGCAACATATATAGTTTATGAGATAGTGATACATGCTAAAGAGGGACATAAAACAGAAAAATGTAATTGAAAGTATTGGGGGGGAGGGCTCAATTTGTGATAGGTTAATCAAGGCAAACCTCACTGAAAAAGTAACTTTTGAATAAAGACATAAGGAAATAGGAGTAAGTCAGTAGGATATCTGAGAAAAGAATATTCTATGCAATGATCTTATGAAGGAGCTGTGGATGGTTTGTTTCAAGGCAGTAGGGAGGCCAGTGTGGATGAAACAAAGTGAGGGAAGAGGAAGAGGTTGGGAAATAAAGTCTGAAAGGTAAAGAAATGGGTGGAGGCAGAGTGAGGAAAACAGATTTTAGAGGCTTTCTAAGCTATTGTGGGTACTTTGGCTTTTGTTTTGAGTGAGATTTGAAGCAGAATGCCAGCATGACACGACTAATATTTTGAAAGGATCACTGTGGCTGCTGTCTTGAGAATTTTGACTGTAGGGAGTCAAGGATGAAAAGAGGGGGAACATTATTGCAATTATCAAGATGAAAGGTAATGGTACATTAGAGAAAATGAATACCCATGGAAATAAAGAACAGTGGTTGGGTTCTGGACCTATTTTTGAAAATAAATCCAATAGGTCATACTGCTAGATTGGATGTGATCTGTGAGAGAAAGAGAGGAGGCAAGAATGACTGAAAATTTTGCTCTGAGCAACTAGAAGGCTGAGCTCACCTCTGGCTGAAATGAAGAAGGTTTAGATACAGCAAGTTTTGCAGTTTGGCTCTAGACATGTTATATTGAGTTATCTTTTAGAAATTGGAGTGGTAACATTGAGTAGGCTGCTAGATATACAAATCTAGAGTTTGGGAGAATATCCCAGCATATGAATGGGATTTAAGACATGAACACTGGGTGAAATAGAACAAAAGCTCAAAGACCTAGTCCTTGAACCTCTCAACATTTACAATAGTTTAGTTAATATGCACTTTCTTGCTGACTTATAAGTTCTATGAAGCAGTGATTAAAGTAAAGGAAAGATAAGAAAGTGGAGAGTAGATGCAATAAATTTCCATAGTATTTAAGCAGATTACAGAAGAGAGTGAGGACAGGAGAGAGGAGAAAACCAGTGAAAAATTTTTAGGATTAATGCATTATAGGACCAGATAGGGAATAAAGAGTAATACACATACTTGAGGATTATACTGAGAATAGGGTGTTTTATGTGGTTAAGATACTTATCAAATCTAATACTTACCAAGTTTTTAATATGAGTCAAACACTTAAATACTTATTTACTTTTCAAAGAATGCTCCAAGGTGGGTCCTGGTTTTGTGCCCAGTTCACACATAAACAGATTCAAAGAAATTAAGTTAACTTGCTGGAGGTCAATCAGGATCCCTCTTCCTAACCATGAGTGGAGACAGGGTACCTATCTCATGACACCCGCCTCCTTTGTCTGTGGGGGAGGGCTGTGGTTCCTGGGGGTACACTAGCTCTGTGGGGATCAGAAACCTGTTCTTCTTCTTAGTGTTCATCATCCTTGTTGTCTCCTTTGGTATTTGGCAAAGTCTTTGTAAATGTTTCATCGTGTGCCAGAATAATTGAAGAGAATCAAAAAAGGTTTATTCACAATAGGTCTAGATCATGTAAGGAAGCAGGTCTACCCTGGGATCCCTCAGAGGAACTGAGTTAAGGCAACCGATGGAGTTCTGGGCCTGCATAGACTCATAAAAACACTAACAAAATAGGTGATTAGCTCATTGCAGAGTTGAAGTTTCAGGGGAAGATGGTAACCGCGGGCACAAATTGGAGACCTAGCTTCATGGAGGTTGTGCTTGCTTATCTAGAGGAAATAAGCTTTTACTATTGACCGAACTCAGGAAAATGTCCAGCTAGTGAGAAGAAAAAAATATAAATGTAGAATGGTACAATCACTTTGGGAATGTAAGATAATACCATCACTCTGTAAAATCAGTTTGGAACTTTCTTCAAAAGTTAAAAGATACAGCTACCATATGAACTAGCAATTCCACACCAAGGTATTTACCAAAAAGAAATGAAAGCATATGTTCATGCAAAAACTGTACAGAAGCTTTATAACAGCTTTATTTCTAATAGTTAAAATACTGGAAACAACCCAAATGTCCATCAGTAGGTGAATGGATAAACAAATTGAAGTATATTCATACAATAAAATACTACTCAGCAATAAAAAGGAATGAACTATTGATGCAAGCAAAAACATAGATGAATGCCAAAATAATTAGGCTGAGTGAAATAAGGCAAACAAGAACAAGTACATACTGTATGATCCCATTTCTACAAAATTCTAGAAAATATAAATGAATCAGTAGTGACAGAAAGCATAATAATGGTTGACTGGGGAATGGGCAGGGTGAGAAGAGGGAGGGATTACAAAAGAACATAGGGAAACATTTAGAATGATGGCTATGTTCATTTTTTTGATGGTGGTGATGTTTTTACAAGTGTATACATAGGTCAACAGCTATCAAATTACAGACTTTAAATCATGAAGTTATACAATTATATCTCATCAAAACCATTAAGGCGAAAACATAAAAGGACACTTAGCATGGCTTCCGGGTCAAGATGACGGCTTAATAACGTGTGCGTTTTAGTTCGTCCTCCAGAACAACCACTAAAAAACCAGAAACGATACAGAACAGCTCCTGGGGACACATCAGTGACCAGACACACAGTGTACCCCAGTCTGGACCAGCTGTGAGCACCTCCCCGAACCGTGAGTTCCCAAAGCTGCTACGGTGGCCAGCGTCCCTCCCCCACAGGCCGCTTCCCAGAGGGGAAAGGAAAGGACTTTACCAGCAGCAGGGACTGGGCACAATCAAACGCCAATTGTGGAACTAATTAACAAATTCTGACTACTAAAAATAGGCCCCCAGCTTAGGTGAACCTGACCAAAGCAGAGCTTGATCATTTTTGCCCCGGCGCCAAGGGGGCAGGACTAACAGAAAAAGGGGGGGAAAAAAGAAGGAAACAGAGGTTTTTGTGGATGTGTATCTACAAAGTCTTGAGTACCTCTGGATAGAGCGGCAGGACTTTTCAGGCTGCAACTGCCTCAGACATAGGCAGAAGTGAGCTCTTTTGGGGGTTTGTCTAGAGCCTGTGCCTTTCCCAGGGAAGGGGTGAAGCCTAACTCAGGTGGAATCCCTCCATCAAGGAATTCAGACACCAGGGCTTGGTAATTTGAAGCCATTAAAACCAGCCTACAACCTCTCCTCTGTCTCCACCACGCTCCCAGCAGGAAGAGTCTGCCAAAGTTAAAGGTACTGCATCATCTTATGCTGGTGGGACCTGCAGTCAGACAAGCACCACACACAGGGCAGGATAAGAAAAACAGAGTCCAGAGACTTCACAGGAAAGTCTGTCAACCTGCTGGGTCTCCCCTCAGGGAAAACTGATGCAGGTGACTCTTTCCTCCTGATAGGAGGCCAGTTTGGTCTGGGAAAATCTGGTTGGGGTCTATAATATCTAAGTAGACCCTCCTAAGTGTGTGTGTGGGGGGAAGACACCACACAAGCAGGGCAAGAAACAAGAAAACAAGAAGTGAAAAATTCTCCTCTGTTAAACAAAGCTTAAGCTAAAGGTCCAGATAAAGCTGAACGGAATGTCAAAGAACAGAGAGACAACAAATTCATCCAGCAAGAAAACCCTAGATAAAAGAAGTGAAAGCAATCTCCAGAATAAACTAATTAAGGTAATTAAATGCCTAGATGCCAGCAAAAATAACAAATCACACTAGGAAAATTGAAGCTATAGCCCAGTAAAAGGAACAAACCAACAATTCAAATGATATACAGGAGCTGAAACAATTAATTCAGAATGTACGAACAGACATGGAAAACCTCATCAAAAACCAAATCAATGAATTGAGGGAGGATATAAAGTAGCCAAGGAAAGAACAAAAAGAAGAAACTGAAAGTCTGAAAAAACAAATCACAGAACTTACGGGAATGAAAGACTCAGTAGAAGAGATGAAAAAAACAATGGAAACCTACAATGGTAGATTTCGAGAGACAGAACATAGGATTTCAAAACTGGAGGACGGAACATCTGAAATCTGACAAGATACAGAAACTATAGGAAAAAAAAATGGAAAAATATGAGCAGGGACTCACGGAATTGAAAGACAATATGAAGCGCACGGATATATGTGTTGTGGGTGTCTCAGAAGGAGAAGAGAAGGGAAAAGGAGGAGAAAAACTAATGGAGGAAATTATCACTGAAAATTTCCCAACTCTTATGAAAGACTTAAAATTACAGATCCAAGAAGTGCAGCATACCCCAAAGAGAATAGATCCAAATAGACATACTCCAAGATATTTACTAATCAGAATGTCAGAGGTCAAAGAGAAAGAGAGGATCTTGAAAGCAGCAAGAGAAAAGCAATCCATCACACACAAGGGAAGCCCAATAAGATTATGCGCAGATCTCTCAGCAGATACCATGGAGGCGAGAAGACAGTGGGATAATATATTTGAATTATTAAAAGAGAAAAACTGCCAACCAAGAATTCTATATCCAGCAAAACTGTCCTTCAAAAATGAGGGTGAAATTAAAACATTTTCAGACAAAAAATCACTGAGAGAATTTGTGACCAAGAGACCAGCTCTGCAAGAAATACTAAAGGGAACACTAGAGACAGATACGAAGACAGAAGAGAGAGGTGTAGAGAAGAGTGTAGAAAGGAAGACTATGAGTAAAGGTAAAAAGAAGGAAAATTAGATATGACATATAAAACCCAGAAGGCAAAATAGTAGAAGAAAGTACTACCCATGCAATAATAACACTGAATGTTAATGGATTAAACTCTCCAATCAAAAGACATAGTCTGGCAGAATGAATTCAAAAAACAGGACCCATCTATATGCTGTCTCTACTCAAAGGACACGAGGCCAAGGACACAAATGGACATTTACACACCAATGTTTATAGCAGCATTATTAACAATTACCAAGAGATGGAAACAGCCAAAATGTCCACCAACAGACAGTTGGCTAAACAAACTGTGACATTTACATAAGATGGAATATTATGCAGCTATAAGACAGAATAAAGTTATGAAGTATGTAACAACATGAATGGACCTTAAGGACATTATGCTGAGTTGATTAGCCAGAAACAAAAGGACAAATACTGTATGGTCTCACTGATATGAACTGACATTAGTGAATAAACTTGGAATATTTCCTTGGTAACAGAGACCATCAGGAGATAGAAATAGGGTGAGATATTGGGTAATTGGAGCTGAAGGGATACAGATTGTGCAAAAGGACTGAATATAAAATCTCAGAAATGGACAGGACAATACTACCTAACTGTAATGTAATTATGTTAAAACACTGAATGAACCTGCATGTGAGAATGATAGAGGGAGAAGGGCTGGGGACATAAATGAAATCAGAAAGAAAGATAGACGGTAAAGATCGAGATGGTATAATCTAGGGATGCCTAGAGTGTATAATAATAGTGAAATGTACAATGTACAAATTTTAAAAATGTTTTTGCATGAGGAAGAACAAAGGAATGTCATTATTGTAGGGTACTGAAAATAGATGATAAGTAATACTTTAAAATGTCACCTTATGTGTGAGACTAAAGCAAAAAATGTTTATTTGTTACAAAATTTATATTTTGACTAGAGCATTTCCTAATATAACTCATGTAGATAGTTCGATTAAATGTCAGAAGTACTTGGAATCTCAGGTAGGACATGAGATTTTGTTGGTTTGTCCAGAGTGATGCCCCGATGAATCCCAGAGTATTTTGATCAGTGACTGGAAAAGTATTTGCAAGCCCCCTTTGGGGAATGGTGAGAGTGGGGAGAAATTCAACTTCCCCAAGTCGAATTCTTGATATTCTCAGAGCAGTGTGGACAACCAAAGCCATAGGCTGAGCCCCCAGTCTTGGGGTTTGTTCATGTGAAACTTAACCCCACAAAGGATAGGTCAAGTCTACTTAAAATTTAGGCCTAAGAGTCACCCCCAAGAGAGCCTCTTTTGTTGCTCAGATGTGGCCTCTCTCTCCAGCCAACATGACAAGCAGTCTCACCACCCTCCCCCTCTCTGCGTGGGACATGACTCCCAGGGATGTGGACCTTCCAGGCAATGTGGGACAGAGATCCTGGGATGAGTTGAGACTCAGCATCAAAGGACTGAGAAAAACCCTAGAATGAGCTGAGAATTAACATCAAGGGATTGAGAGAACCTTCTCGAACAAAGGGGGAAGTGTGAAATGAGACTAAGTGTCAATGGCTGAGAGATTCCAGAGTTGAGAGGTTATCCTGGAGGTTATTCTTATGCATTAAGTAGATATCACCTTGTTATCCAAGATGTAGTGGAGAGGCTGGAGGGAACTGCCTGAAAATGTAGAGCTGTGTTCCAGTAGCCATATTTCTTGAGGATGATTGAACAATGATATAGCTTTCACAATGAGACTCTGTGAATGTGAAAACCTTACGTCTGATGCTCCTTTTAGCTACTATATCAACAGAAGAGTAGATCATATGGAATAAAAATAAATAATAGGGGGAACAAATGTTAAAATAAATTTAGTTTGAAATGCTAGTGGTAAATGAAAGCGAGGGGTAAGGGGTATGGTATGTATAATCTTTTTTTTTTCTCTGTTATCATTTTATTTCTTTTTCTGTTGTCTTTTTATTTCTTTTTCTAAATCAATGCAAATGTTCTAAGAAATGATGAATATGCAACTATGTGATGATATTAAGAATTACTGATTGTGTATGTAGAATGGAATTATATCTTAATGTTTTGTTTGTTAATTTTTTTTTAATTAATAAAAAAAGTTAAAAAAAAAAAAAAGGATACTTAGCATTTTAAAACTTAACCAGGATGATGACTACATCAATTTACTTTAAAGGAGGAGCACTAAAAAAGTCAGAACGACTTCATAGGAAAAGAAAGGAATATTAAAAAATGAAGAAAAAAGGCAGAAACTAGGACAATTTATCAAAAACTTCTGTTTCCCTTTTTAAATTCTATCTCTGCCTAACTTCTGCTCCTCTCATATATCTCACCTACAGCAATTTTCCTAATGAAATTTCACACCTGTCCATTTCTGACACCATTTAACATTTTGTAACAGCACAAATATTAACAATGTATTTTGGGCATATGTTTCTGTCTGGCCTGCATTGCAAGAGGATCAATATTGAGTTTAAGTAAACAAAAACAATTCTGTTTTTTTATTTTCCATTTAATTTAATTTGGTTTTGGTTTAAAAACAGACTTAACCATTTAATTTTTATTTCAGAAATTATTTTTTTTACTCTAATTTCTGTCGTTGCATAGGAAACAAAGATTTTGAAGTCTTTAAACTATTAATATCAGCAACTTTTGGCAGGAAAACTATTCTAAGAGAGCCTAGGAGCGCTTTATCCTCTCTTTCTTTGCCTAAATGCAAGAAAATTAGACTTGTTATTTTTCCATTTAGAAAGAAAAGCAAAGGAATTATTACTAAGGATTATACATGCAAGAATGCGTATTAGACTACCATCATGCTTTTCACTGAATATTTAAAAAGGACACCTTGAAATATATTCAAGGGTCTAAACAGCAAATATAAAGTAGGACTCCACATTCAGAAACATGCAGAAAAGTCCTGCCTGATGGGGAAAAGGTGCTTCAGATTCAGGAATGACGGCTGAAATTATCAATTTATTTCCTGCCGGTACAGCTCAAATCGCATTCTTGACTCAACAACACTGAGTTCTTTCCAGCACATCCATTTAGGGAATTTGGCTCATGTTGAGGTATCTGTAAGACCTAATGTCTATGAGAACGAGCACACCCAGGCCAAGGAAGTGTGGAACACTGGGTTCCGAGCAGAAGGGCCCTCATCCGGTACTGTAGTTTGCATGAAAAGCCTGGTGACCAATCCGATGCCAGATATCTCCAGGCTTTCAGATGAGACAACTCAAATAAATTCTTGTAGCTCATTCACTGAAGTTCCACTGAGAAATTTTTAATGAGAAATTTATATAGAAACAGGAGTACCCACCAGAAATGAGAATTATGTGGTAGGTAGTTATGTTGAAGAAATAATACATTGCAATTGTGGTAGGCCTGGTCCAGATGTGAGGTAGAGGAATCCCCTAATTTCCACCCTAGGCAGATAGTCTCAGTCTGGGTCACATAATTCACATCCTGATGATAAATAGCATTTATTGATTGTTTGATCTCTGTGAGGCATTGTGCTGAGTACTTTACATGAAGCTAAAGCCTCATCACAATTCCATCAAGTTAGGAACTAATCTTACCCTCCTCCTACAGATTTCCTAACTTTGGCCTTTGTGCCATCAGCACCCCTTCCCCTTGCTCTAAACACTGCCTGGAATTCTCTTTCCCAGATATCCACATGGTCTCTCCTTTGCCTCCTCCAAGTCTTTATGGACGTGGCACTTTTTCAATGAAGCCTTTCCTGAACACCTCATATAAAACTGCACCTCCCACCTCCAACTGCCAAAACTTTCTACTATGCTTTTTTTTATTAGAGAAGTTGTGGGTTTACAGAAAAGTGAGGCACAAAATACAGAGTTCCTACATACAACTCTATTAACATGTTGCATTACTGTGCTCTATTTTTATAATTTGCAAAGAGCATTTTTATAATTGTACTATTAAATATAGCCCATCATTTACAATAGGGTTCACTGTGTTGTACAGGCCTACGTGTTCTTTTTTATAATTTTTATTCTAGTAACATATATAAACCTAAAATTTCTCCTTTAACCACATTCACATCTATAATTCAGTGCTGTCAGTTACATTCATGGTATTGCGCTAGCACCAGCACCATCCATTACCAAAGCTTTACAATCAACCCAAAGAGAAACTCTGTACAATTCAAGCCTTAACTGCCCCCTTCCTCACCCCCAAACCAGCCTCTGGTAACCTAAACTCCAGATTCTGACTCTATGAGTTTGTTTTCAACATCGAACTTGGCATTTAATGTAATACTTCTTGTAATTATTTTATTCATTCTCCCCCCCACCCTTACTAGAATGCAAACTCAAACTAGAATGAGGGCAGGAACTTTTTCCCTTTTATTTCATTACCTAGAATGCCTGTCATGGTGTAGGCATTCATTAAACATGTGTAAGTGGAAGTATTGTGGCTTTAAGTAATAGCCACTTGTTATAATTTACTAGGTTAAAGGCAAAAAAAAAAATCTTTAAATAATTCTTCGTTCTTACTTTAAAGTTAACCAATAGTTTTGCTAATAACCCATCTTCTGATAATTTCATCAAAATGTATTTTAGAAAATAACAGGTTAAAGATTTTAACTAAGTGAGTAATAATTCAATTGATTAGCAGATATTAGGTACAAAAAAAGTATGGGGCAACCTAGGCTTTTCCTTTCTGAAGCTTCCAGTCTTGTTGGAAAGAGAAAACATATAATCTGAAACAATTAGAAGACAATATATTCATTATTTCATTTATCATGTATTCATTTGTTAATGGAATAAAATATTACCTCCATGTGCAAAGCATTCTAACTAGCTGCTGGGGATATATAGATGTGAATAAACACAGTTCCCATTCAAGGAGTTTACAGTCTCATAGAAGAGGTAGAATTAACTACAAAACAAAACTTGCTAAATGGAATAAAAACTTGACAAATGAAATGGAGTAAAAAGATAAAATGATTTGAGTGAGAGTTCATAAGTGGAAGAAATTACAAAGATAGTATATTATAAAGTGTGAAACTGAATATAATCAAATGCCAAGCAGTATGGCATAGATAATAAAATGTTATTGCCTATCACTCCTGCAATTGAAATACACCAGGGATTTTAGTGATATTTCATGCAGAAAATAACTTATGCCAAGAATCCTATTTCTCTTAGTTCCCTGTGAAAGGGAACTGGACATTTAACAAAGTACAACCTTGAATGATGTATCCATCTGTTCCTGGGAGTAATTTTGTAACATTAGTTTTTGTTTTTCATATCTCCAGTTTTGCAATCAAGATGAAGGCAAGTCTAATATCAATTTCCCAAAAATACAATTTAAAATTAAATTCATGTAAAATTGATTAAGTACCACAAATAGAACAAAAGCAAGTCATTACATTACACATGAAGTATTGCCCTTCCAAAA
Source organism: Tamandua tetradactyla (assembly GCF_023851605.1). Classification (NCBI taxonomy): domain Eukaryota; kingdom Metazoa; phylum Chordata; class Mammalia; order Pilosa; family Myrmecophagidae; genus Tamandua; species Tamandua tetradactyla. The sequence continues at coordinate 60,087,307 of NC_135334.1, read as the reverse complement.
TGGAGAGATAAATAGAAAATAATGTATATTTTGAACTTGTCTTATTTTCATAGACTGTAAAGTGATGCTATCCATTATAGAAAGCCTGAGAACAAAGAACAACATAAAAATAAAAGTAAGAGTCATCTGTAATCCTGTTATCTACCTCAGTGCTAGAAATTGATATACTTCCTTCCATAATAGATGTAGATAATTGCAGGTGTGGGAATAAATGTAGTTATTGGTGTAGCTTTTGTTCATAATTTGGATAATGCTTTATTCATTATTGTGAGAAACTGTACTATCATTCAATAAGCTTCAAAAACATGACTTCTCTTGACTGAATGACATTCCATTGCAGGGATGCACTAATCATTATAAACAATGTGATAAAATAAGCAAAAATGTTTATTTGACTTTCTGATTGTTTTCTTGAGGTGAATTCTTAGAATAAGAATTAATGGCTAAATTGGTGAAGACATTTTTGAGATTTCTATTAAGTGTTGCCAAGTTGCTTCAAAAATGTTATACCAACTTATATCCTTATCAGTATACTGGAGAGACCATTCCATTGCCCACGTTCTTGTTATCTGGAACATTACCATGTATTTTTTTGTATGCTGTATGACGGGGTTACATTTCATTCTTTTTCCATGTGTTATTGCAGCAACATTGGCTGAATTTTTGTTTTTGTTTTTGTTTCTGTCATTATTGTTTGTTTTGGGGGGAAGTGCATAGGCCAGAATTGAACCCAGGTCTCCCACAAGGCAGGCAAGAATTCTACCACCCAACTACCCTTGCACCCTGCCATTGCCATATTCTTTAAAATCTTTTTTTTTCCAATTTGATAGCCAAAACTTAATACCCGTGGAGAGTTTTTTTTTACACTGCTTAAAATATTGATTTAGAATATTTTGAGTTTATTAGAACTTATTTTAATTTTGTAAATTTTCTAGGATGAAAATTTTCATATTGATTTAAGAGCACATTATAGCTTATGTACAACTATCAAAAATGGTGGTTTTTCAATTTTCTAAATTTTAAACATAATATTTTAAAGTGTTTATGTAGTCAAATCTACTTATCTTTCCTTAGTGATCTATTCCATTGCATTTATGATTAGACAGTCCTTCCCAAATCCAAGATCTGTTAAATATGGACTTTTTTTTTGTTTTATTTTTACTTTAGTCTATCAATTAATTTGTAACTAATTTGGTATTTGATGAAAATATAATTGATGATGTTTACTGAGTGAAGAAATGAATACCAAACACTGCACTAAATTCTCTATATGAATGTCCTATTTTAATCCCTATAATCACTTTATGAGGAAGTATTTAAAATTGTCCCTTTTTCACATGTGAGAAAACTAATGTTTATTGAGTTTGAGTTCTGTATCTATTCATATGACTAGTAAATGATGTAGCTGGGGTTTGAAATCCAGTAGTCATGAGAGCCTGTTTCCTTAACTACTCTATTTATACTAATGTGAGATCTAGTACTAACTTCATTTTTCAGCAAACAGCCCATTTACTGAACAGTATGTCTTGAAAAATCTATTTCCCCTTTGATTTCTATTGTTTCCTTTGTCATATATGACATTATTGTATATATTAAGATTTATTTCAGTTATCTATTCTATTCCTTTGATTTTCAGCCAGATCTTGCACCAATACTGTACCATTTTATTTATATGTATTTTTATTACAGCTTTGTAATGTTTATTATTATATAATAGGACAAATAGGCCGTTCATTGTTCTTTTCATCCATTTGTTATTCCAATCAAACACTATAATCATTTCATTAATTTCAACTAATTTATTATTTGGCCTTTTATTAGTTTTATTAAATATTGGGAAATGTTAATATTTTTAAATGTTACATTCCTTATCTAGGAACATAGGTTATCTTGCCATTTATTCAATAACTTTTGACATCACACAGTAAAATTTTATAATTTTCTTCATCTAAACCTTGCATAGGTAGTACTAGAGTAATCCTAGTTTTGCTGTGTTTTTTGCTGCTATTATTAATGAGATATTTAAAATTATACTTTTCTTTTTGAGGTAATTAGGCTAGGTATTGATTTTTTGCATACTTGTCTTATATCTGCCACATCTCTTGGATTTTCAGTAAAAACAGCAATTTAATCTTCTCTTGATATACCTGTTATTATGTTTCATATCATATTTCACTGGCCAGAAATTTCAGAATTATGTTAAAGCATTTGCTGGCCAGAAATTTAAGAATAAGGTTAAAGTGTAATAGTTATGGCAGCTATCCTTTATTTCCAACTTTAATGGAGATGCTTTCAATCTTTCAACATTAAATATGACAGAGATTGATGGTTCGGGACAGTTATTTTTTACAATGTTAACTGTGCAGCCTTTAAACTTCAGTTTTCTAAGAGCTTTTTTCAGGAAGAAGTGCTTAAGTTTATCAGATTTCTTTAAAATGCTTTGGAATGATACATTTTAATTTCTTTGATCTTTAGATGTCATGTTTTATAATAATAGACTTTTAATTTAATCATCGTTGCCTTCCAGGGATTAATCCCTACTTCTTTTTTTTGTCATGGACAGGCACCGGGAAATGAACCCTACTTATTCTTAATATGTAATTCTGCAAGTGAATGCTAAATTTTGTCAGACCCATTTTATTTAAAATGTATGCATCTTCACTTATAAATGAGAATGGTTTTGTGCTTTGTCAGGTTTTGGCATCTGAGTAACAACAACTTCATAAAGTGAACACATAAATGAACAAAGACAAATCACACTTGGAGGACATACTAGAGAAAACAATCCAAGATGGAGACTTAAAGTTTATACTATATACAGAATTGATTCATGTATTATGTACCTCTTTCATATTCAAATTCTCTTTTTTAGGGTGTCCTCTTCTTTAGTTTTTCTATTAGTAAAATTATCACTATATTTAGTTGATAAATATATCCATGAATCATATAATTTTTATCATTATTTATATTCTACTGAATGCCGATTTTAGAGCAATCATTTGATCAATGGACATTAAGGTTTCAGAATAACCAAATTCATTCATTCATTAATTTATTCAAGCTTTAAGGAGTATATATTATGTGCCAACCACTTCTTTAGGTGCTAATGTTGCAGCTAGGAATAAGATAGGTAAGGTACTAATCTCATGAAGCTCTTCTCCCATATAGATGAAGAATATTATGCTATGATTGATAAAAACAATTTGCCCAAATTCATATACATTATAAGTGAAGAAACTGTTTCACTGTACCCTATGAGACCCTCATTAGAAAAATATTCATGAAGTAGCTTTCATGTATATATACCATTTTGCAATCTGTTTGATTTAAATGCAGAGAAATGGAAAAGACGACCTCTGAAAATGTCTTTAAGTTCTTATTCTACAAGGTTGCAAGCTGTCTCAATTTATCAAAAGTGTATTATCAAGAATGACAAAATTAGCAGAATATAACAATGTTGACTTTAAATTTCCTAAGATTAGGAGTTCATGCTATAACTTGAGATACCCTCTTCCAGGTCCTGTGGTATACATTATATATACATTGTATCATTCAGCATCCCTAAAATACTTCAAGGTATTATTATTATCACCATTTTATAATTGAGGAAATGGGGACTTAGAATTTAAGATAAGTAGGCCAATATCACACATGTGATAAGTAGAGAAGCTGAAACACAATTCCAGAGTCTGTCTATCTCCATGGACTTTATGTAATGGGCTCAGTGTTCTCAGGACTTCATTGAAGCTTCGATAGAAATTCAGAAAAACCTTTGAGTAAAGATTCAGAAGTCATTTAAGGGGTAAAGAATCCAAGGCCTATGGTCAGGGCTTCAATAACAAATGCATTAAGTCAATCCATCATGAAAATTTCTGTTCTGAGTGAAGCATTCTGGTTTACAGCCTTTCTCTGATAGATGAGGCAGCAAGTTCTGGGAGGGCAGCAACCATATTTTACTTTTTTGTTGATTCTCTAGTATCTGGCATGACACTTTTCACATAATGGTCATTCAGAACTATTTAGGGAAATGAATGAGTCTCTGTAGCCCTAGAAAAATCAGTACAAGTGACAGAAAAAGAAAGCAACAAAAAGCACCTTTTCTTGATAAAACAGTCAGGAAATTAGGAATATAAGGGGCGGGGGGGTCCTCAACATGATAAAGGCATATTTGAAAAACAAAACCCACAACTAACATCATATTCAATGGGATCAGGAACAAGGCAAGGATGCCACTTTCACACTGCTATTCAATGTTATAGTTGGAGGTCCAGCCAAAGTAATTAGGCATGGGAACGAAATAAAAGGCATTCAAGTCAGAAAGGAAGAAATATAACTATCACAATTTGCAAATGACAAGATTCTACTTCATAAAGTAAAATCTCAAAGAATTCAGAAGGAAGCTACTAGAGCTAATAAATCTGCCAAATTTGCAGGGTGTAAGATCAGAATACAAACACCAGTCACATTTCTACACACCAACAAAGAAGAATATGAAAAGAAAGTCCAAAAAAAATTCCATTTACAAAAATATCTGATAGAAAAAATTATCTAGTAACACATTTTACCGAACAACGTTAAAGATTTGTATACGGAAAACTGCAGAATACTGCTGAAAGAAATTAAAGAGGACCTAAATAATGGAAAGACCCCCTATGTTCTTAGGTTAGTAGACTGCATATTGTTAAGACTACCCAATGTGATTTGCAGAGCTGACACAATCCCAGTCAAAATTCCAGCAGCTGTTTTTGCAGAAATGGACAAGTAAGTCATTCATCAAATTTATTTGGAGTGGCAAGGGGCCCTGATTAGCCAAAATAGTCTTGAAAAACAATATAATAGGAGGACACACACTTCTCAATTTCAAAACTTGCTACAAAGCTACAGTAATCAAAACAATGTGGAACTGGGTTAAGGAGAGACATAGTGACAAATAGAATAGAATTGAGAGTTCAAAATTAAACCCACACATTTATTGCCAATTGATTTTTGATACAACTGCCAAGTCCACTCAGTGGAGAAGGATAATCCCTTCAACAAATGGTGCTGGGAAAACTGGATGTCCACATGCAAGAGAATGAAACTGGACCCCTACCTCATAGTATTACAAAAATTAACTCATAATGGTACAACTACCTAAATATAAGATAAAACCATAAAATTCTTAGAAGAAAATACAATGGCAAATCTTAAGGACCATGTATTAGGCAATGGATTTTTAGAGTTGAAACCAAAAGTATGAACAACAGAAGGAAAAAAATAGATAAATTGTACTTCATTTAAACAGAATAGACATTTCTCCAAAGAGTATGTATAAATGACCAATCAACAAATAGAAAGTTGACAAACATCATTAGTCATTAGGGAAATGCAACTTAAGACCACAATGAGATACCACTTCACACCTACTTGCATGCCTGTTATTGAAAAAAAAAAAAAGAAAGAAAAGAAAAGTAACATGTCCTGGCAAGAATGGGGAGAAATTTGTACCCACATGCATTGCTGTTGGGAATATAAAGAGTAAACGCCACTGTGGAACACGTTTGGCAGTTCCTCAAAAAGTTAAACCTAGGATTACCATATGATCTGGCAATTACATTCATAGGAATATATCCCAAAGAATGAAAAGCACAGACTAAATAGATATTTGTACATAAATGATCATCATAACATTTTTCACAACAGCCAAAAGGTAGAAACAACCCAAATGTCTATCCACAAATGAATAGATAAACAAAATGCAATATATCCATACAATAGGGTTCTATTCAGCCATTAAAAAGAATGAAGCTCTGAAACATGCTTTAATGTGGATAAATCTTGAAAACTTGATTTTGAGTCAGACACACAAAAAGAGAAATATTGTATGTTTCCAGTTAAATAAAATATCTAGAATATGCAAATTCATAGAAGCAGAAAGTAGATTAGAGGGGTTGAACTGAAGGGAGGGAGGAATGAGGAATTAATGTTTATTGGGTACAGAGTTTCTGCCTTGAGCATAAAAAAAGTTTTAGTAATAGAAGATTGTAGGGTGGGCCACGGTGGCTCAGCAGGCAGGAATGCTTGCTTGCGATGCCAGAGGACCTAGGTTCGATTCCCGGTGCCTGCCCATGTACAAAAAAAAAAAAGATTGTGATAGTAGAACAACATTGTGCAGTAATTAATGCCACTGTGCTGTGTTGGATATTTAAAAATAGTTTTTAAAAATGGTAAATTTTATACCATGTATATGTTATAATAAAATAAATAAAAAGAAGAATAAAAGAAAAAAAAAGCAAAAAAAAAAAAAATTCAGTCAAGAGATCCAGATCCTTGGCCCAATTCTGCTACTAATTGTCACCAGTGTTAGGTGGATTCTTAACTTCTATATACCTCATTTTTTTCATCTGAGAGCTTAAGAGGCTGAAGTAAATATTCCCATAGGTTCTTATTAACTCTCAAATCCTATTAACAGTAATGAATAACTCCAATATTTTCTTACAAATCTTTCTTAAGCACCAGAGAAACAAAAAAAAAAAAGCTTTCATTTATCAAAATCGCTCCTAGACAGGTCTGGGACACTAACCACAAATTAAACAATTTATAAGCTTCCTGGAAGTACTTGCAAGATGCCCCATATCCTTGTTATTCTTACACAGTCTTTAACATGATTATAAATGCTAACTTAAAAAAAATTGTCCAGTGGTGTCAGAACTACTTAATTCTGCAAATAAGAATATAAAAGAGGTCAAGGTAATTAATAAATACAGTGACCACTGTGCTTTTAAACATGCATATAAATCTAATTTTCTAGAAAGCAGAAACACATTATCCAGTCTCTCCTAATGTCCTGCTTGCTCAACAGCTGAGAAATGAACTTATGTTAACAATTAAATACCATCATTCTTCTTGCACACGGCTATTAAGTCATGATTAGTCACTTCTCCACTTTAGTGCAAAATGTTTATTAGTAGAAGAATGCCTGTTTGGTTCCAGAAAAATAAGAAGATAATTGCAAACAGCTTTACTACGTAACATCTTCCTTTTTTTATAATGCTGAACTGAAAATGATACATCATCACCCATTAGGAGTTGGAAGTGCAAAAATTCAATAAAGTGTCTAAATTTAATTAGACGTTAGTTGAGGAGAACTCTTAGTGGATTGCTTAACAATTAGTCCCAATCTCTTTATGGAAGGTCACAGAACCTACAAACAGTTTTGCGGGCCAACTTTAGATATCACATACCTGATCTTATTGTAACAAAAAGGGAATTTTGCATTGTCCCAAATTTCAGCAACGTAATAACTACCTTTTGGAACTCTCAGAGGCATAGATGGGGGAAGGTATTTATTATATTAAATCCCAATTCATTTCTACTGGTTACAAACCAATCTTCAAAGAGACAGATTTCTAGAATAGGAAAGGACCAAAGAGATCCCTGAGCCAATACCCTTGCTTTAGAAATGAAAGATCTGGGGCTCAGGGATATTTAGGCCCTTGTCCAAGGTCATAGCCAAGAGCAAAACCAGCTCACAGACTTTGCTATCCTACTTCCCAGTGCAATGCTCTTTTCTCTATTACTACATGGTCTCTCTCTTCTTTCATCACAGTATTCCACTTTGGACAAATCTTCTGAGAACCCGGCTGCTGTGAAAGAAAGATGATGCAGGAACAAGGGTATCGGTATGGTCCTTTCTCAGAAACATCAGAGAAGTTTAAAGAGGAGGAAGAGGAGGAAAAAGAGAAGGAAGAAATAAGCAGAAAGAGCCAATATCTCAAGAAAAGGCCTCTTGTAGGTTGATTACATTTGGATTCCCCTGGACTGAGGGTTGGATTCTTATCTTGTATGTTGATGAGTCTGCGTTCTCTGTGCTGAGGGCAGCACTCCTGGTACTCTTATTGTCTGGAAGTGAACAAAAGGCAGAAGATGTCTGGGTTCAGTGTCACTTAGGACTAGGGGAAGGGAGGAAGACTAGCATTGATGGATTATCATTACTATGTAAATGGACTAACCCCTACCTGTGCTCATTGTACTTTAATTATATGATTATGATACCCAACTTGATTGTGTACTCACTGAGAGTAAGGATTATGACCAATTCATCTCCATAGCCTCATGTTCTATCACATATTTCATATTCAGTGAATGTTGGATGAAATAAATAATAAGTAAATGAATGAATGATGCATGTTGTGCTTAGAAGAGAATCCCAAATAGAAACCACCCCCCGTTTCTAGTATTAGCTGAGCCTCTGATAATAAAGTTTCTGACAATACTAGAAGTAATTTTTTAAAATATTCTTCATGAATTCCAATAAAAGTTGACTGGGCCTAAAATACAGGACTTGATTGGCCTGTTATACTCTCCATTCTAACAGATTGAGTGAGTGAGTGAGTGCTATGAATGCAATCCATGTCCTCTTTCCCTCTTACTTCAGGTATAAACATCAAAATGTCAAGTGCTTACGTGATTTTATTTTAAAGTACTCAACAACTGCTACCCTTGCAGTGAATCATCATAGTGTGCAGTACAGAACCAACTTTACTAGAAATTGAATTTGTTTATTTGTAAAACTTTTATTGAAACTCTTCTATGTATTTGGAGCTATGCTAGATGGTTGGAATGCAAAAATGAATACCATGGGGTACTGGTTTCAAGTTTCACACATTGTTAACAGAGAATAATAATATACAGAATAGTAACTGCTATAGAAGATATATAAACCAGTACAGGAGTATAGAGGAGGAAACAAATTCTGGGACATTAAACCTCCAGTTTAGACTTCTCACCTAGTTACCGGGTTTGGAAGACAACATGCATGAGTTCTAACTCTGGCTTGAAAGATTCCAGTCATGTGAATTAAAGTTAATATCCCTGTCCCTTAATCTCTTCTTTCGTAGTGGTTAAGAGCTTGGGTAACACATAGATCCAGCTCACTATCTGTTTGACCTTAGCCAGGTTTCTTTATTAGTGTGAAGCTTCAACAGTTTTATCTGTAGAGCAAAAATTAGGAGTACTTATATCCCTGAGAGCTGTGAAGACTAAATGAGAAGAAGTGAAGTATATTTATCATAGTGCTTGACACATAGGAATTGCTCAATAAATGCAGCTATTATTAACAATATTTATTTTAGATGAGAGAATTAGATGAACTTGAGCTACACTTCTCTGAATGAAATTTAACATGAATAGATAAACATGAGAGAAAAAAAATACTAATCAGTTCTGAATAAGGAAATAGCTTCTCCCAACCAGTAAGCTAAAATCTCAAGATACTGCACAGGTTAAAAAAAGGGGCCTTGGAGTCACACGAGTGACTCTAACAATAAATATAGAGATGTTACTTATAGACCATACAGATTTACGATCCACTGCTAAAATTTATAGAATATGCCATGGTGGATGCTGTTAACTATTGGAATGTTCTATATATAGAATATCACAATGAAGTTAATCCATATAGGAAACCATCACACATTTGATCCATTCTCATCATCATGACTCCTCAGCAGAACATGCTGCCTGCTTTGGTAACACAGAGTTCTTTTGTATAAAAAATTGTGATTACTTCATAAAGGTCAATTCTCTCAAATCCCTGGAAACCATGGTAGGCCAACCCACCAAGATCACAGAAGCAATTAAAAGTGTTTAACCGGGAAAGTTGCCAGGTCCAGATGGCTTCTGCCAGTGGGTTTTTGTTTTTGTTTTAAACTGTTCAACATTAGGGAAACAGCACTTGTTTGCCTCCTATCTATTTGCTAGTGGACATTCTCCACATTTGTAAAAGAGTACATTCATCACAGGGATTCTAACCCTACATGGGCATCAGAATGTAGCTTTAAGAACAAATGGCAGAACTTCTTTGATGCCTCCTTGTGTCTCAAATCAGCTCAGAATTTGCTATGCAAACTTTAATATGGGATATGTATGCATGGAAATATGTTTGCATGTGAAATCCCACTTCCATGAAGGAGTCTTCAAATTTGTGGAAGTATAGTGTGCCGATTTGAATCTGCTGTGTACCCCAAAAAAGCCAAGTTCTTTAATCCTCATTCAGTATTTCTGGGTAGGATCTTTTTTGGTTGCTTACATGGAGATGCGATCCATCCAATTGTGGGTGGTAACGTTTTATTAGATGGTTTCCATGGAGATGTGTCTCCACCTATTCAAGGTGGGGTTGCTTACTGGAGCCATTTTAGAGGGAACCATTTTAGAAAAAGCTTTAGAGCCCATGAAGCCAGAGATCTTTGGAGATGAAGAAGGAAAACGTCAGGCAGTGTGCAATGGTGGCTCAGTAGCAGAATTCTCACCTGCCATGCTGGAGACCTGGGTTCAATTCCTGGAGACTGCCCATGCCAAAATATATATATAAATATATATTTTTTATATATATTTATTATAAATATATCCCAGGGGAGCTTCATGAAACAAGAAGCCGGGAGAGAAAACTAGCAGACCTCATCATGTGCGCTTCCAGCAGAGAGAAAAACCCTGAACTTCACTAGCCTTTCTTAAGTGAATCTCTTGTTGGTGCCTTAATTTGGACATTTTCATAGCCTTGCCTTAATTTGAACATTTTCACAGCCTTAGAACTGTAAACTTGCAACTTAATAAATTTCCCTTTTTAAAAAGCCATTCTTTTTCTGGTATATTGCATTCCAGCAGCTTGCAAACTAGAACACATGGTCTGTAGGTCTTTATACAAAAAATGTATAAAGATATGAGAAAGTGCTTAACAAAAGAATCTTTTTACGCTGCAAAATTACTTTGCCCTTAAGCTTTTTTAAATGTATTTTTATTGAAATATTTTCACACCCTTAACTCCTGTAACTTACAACTACCAAACACCCTCATTTATTCACTGTGCCCTTCTGACATAAATATCTATACCAGGTACATTTATGTGACAAAGACAAAGATTCTACTAAGAAATTTATTGAAATCCTACCAACCCAGGGCAGCCATAGATCTAATCCTGGCTCTGACAATTTATTAATAAATTGACCTTGGGCAAGCCATTCATCTCTTTTGAGCTTTAGTTTCCTGAATGGTTTTAAAAAAAGGGGGGGCTGTTATTATTTGTAATTTAGGCAGTAGCATCTTGGTACATAACTACTCAGATCAAAGTACAAAAAATGAAGGCAAGGAAAAGACCCAAGTATACATGGAATTTAATATGTGCTAAAGGTACCATCTCTAATCACTGAGGAAATGATGGATTTTTAAATAAAAAATGTTGAGAAAGTGGATGAACATTTGAGAAAAGATAAACTTAGATCAGTACCTTACAATGTACACCAGAATAGATTCCATATATAAGAGAGAGTTGAATGTTAAAAGAAGAAAATATTCTAAGTAACAGAAGAAAACATGATTAATTCCTTTATTACCTACGAAGGAGAAAATTTTGCAACTATGAATCAAAATCCACAAGCAATCAAAGAAAAAGTGTAATATAACTGGCATATACTTACATATATAATATACATAAATAATATATACTCAAATTCATATATTTTCTCAAAAGAGAGGTAACAAAATGTAAAAATATATTTGAAACTCACATCACAGGTGCAAGACTCTAATCACTTTAAAAATTAAAAGTTCCTAGAAATCTGGAAGAAAAATACCAAATACCCCCCAAAAAAAACCTAGTAGGCAGAATGCATGAATGAATTGCACATGGAAAAAAAAAAGACTAATGGCCCTAAATATATGAAAAGATGCTCAATGCTATTCATAAGAAAAACAAAATTTCACTGAGATACTCTTTCACGCTACCAGAATGGCAAAAATTCCGAAGTTTTTTAACACCCTATGTTGCCAAGAAGAAGCAGGCATTTTCATATTTTGCTAGTGGAAGAACACAGTACTACAACTTCTATGACACTGCATTTGATAATATCTAACATTACTTATGTATTGATCCTCTAATCCAGAAGCCCATTGCTAGATATCTATTCTAAAAATATACCTGCATAAATACAAAACAACATATGCTTAATTAAATGAATTAGCAAGACACTTTTTGCATAAGAAAGGAAGGGGGATAAGAATATATGTACATATTTGATTAGAAAAAAATGTTGACGTTAAACCAGAAAATAATAAAAATAGATAACTACGAAGCTGACCATTTAAATTAGCTTGTCCAGGATTGATTTTTTTATTTTTAATCATGCTGTATTATATATGGATATTTATTATTTCTGACATATAATAATTTTTTAAAATAGATTTTATTTTATAGAACTTTTTAATTGATTTCCTGGCTTAATAAAATCAATTTTTCAGTCAATATGAAACTATCTAAAAAATTATGAATTGTAATTATTTTAAGCAATCTCTTTTCAAAATTCTCAAAAAAATCCCTTTTGGACAATAAATTATATGTGACCATATCTATTGAGGATTGGGGGATATAGAAAAAGATAGGATCAATACTTCTCGGTTATATCTTTTAATATATTTTTTATTTTTTTAATGTTGTAAATACTTAAAATAAATTAAATTTAAAATAAGCAAAACAATAAACTCTAAAATTGTAAACTAAAACAATTTAATCGAACCATGGATCAAACTGGCAGTATAAACCCAGAAACAAAATAACTATTTCAAGTGATTTTTGAACACTATTCATCTTATGTGGCGTATATTCCAAGAAAAAAGAGAACTGCAAAAAAATTAAATCTACATTTTACTTAATAATCTTATTATTCTTTATACTATTGATTTCATTATTTTGAAGGTATTTTGTGTATAAGGTTGAATAAAGCAAATATGTGAAAATACTAAAAAAGCAAAGATTATAGTGTAAAAGAGTTACAAATAGAAAAAAGAAAGGAGCCAAATATAACATGGACCTTGATTAGAATCTGGTTTGGAAAAACAACTGCTATAAACAACTGTGTGTGGAAGGAATAATTGGGGAATTTGGAAGTAGGGTAGATATTAGATAATATTAGGAAATTATTAATCTCTTTTGTATGTGATAATGGTGTTCTGGTTATGGAGGAGATGGATTGTGAAGCCACTGTCTTAGCAAATTACTTTCAGATGGTTCTACAAAAAACAATTCTAGCTATCTATATATATAGGGGGGAAGATAGATCAACAGATTGGTAACTTGCTAGATATATATATCAGGTATATTATTAACAATTGTAAAATCCAGGTAAAATGGGTTTTCATTGTAGTAATCTTTCAACATTTTACTAAGTTTGAAAAGTATTCTGATAAAAAGCTGGAAAAAAAAAGTAAAAGCAGTTATCTACTTAGGTGGTTTGTAATAAGGATTAAATATAAATAACTTAAAGTATGTTATTTATACTTTAATAAATGTGAGCAGATTCTCCATAATGTTATTTTCCTCTCCTACTTTTCTTCATTATACTACATTTTATAACACAGTAAACAATTAGCGTATGGAGGAAATGGGGGATGCCTTATTAGGTTGAGTGGACAACTTGGGTTTAGCGCACATGTGATTAAATAGGTTGGATTACTATAAAACGGTCCCTTGACTTTCATGTGTGTTAATAGGATCTTGTTGGCTAGTTCTGAATTTCCCAAAGGAAGAGAGCAATGTTTATTTTGCCACTCTCATTTCTAGCTCTTATATTGAAACTCAGCCAAGTGAAAAACAGCAATAATCCTCCCCGTGCGTGTCCTCTCCATACACAAAACTTCCTACAAACATGCACATGCTACAGTGATTTAACACATCGACTGAAGACTTCAATTACTATATTCTTATTTCTTCAACTCCCTTACTTCTACCGAAGTTAGAACTGCTGCTCGTGTTTAGAGTGTCATTTGAATGCTGTAAATTTTGCTCATCGTTGACTACTTGTCCTGGGATTAAATCAACACATGTTTTAGCAGTTCAACGCTTTCCTTAAAGCACTGGGTTTCCCAAATTTAATTATGTTAAAAAATCAAATTTACCAAACAGGTATTAAAATGTTTAGAATACATGCAACTTAAAAATTTCATTCATTAGGGCACATTCCAGTTTCTCCTTTGCTATTCCATTTTACTTTAATATTTGAATCCTCATGATTCAGGCTTCCAGAACTCTCCTACTTTGTTCTAGAGAAGAGAGAGGAATTCATTAATGGATATAAGGTATTCTTGAGAAATGCAAAACAAGTAATGAATTCCTAGGTCTTCTTCAAGCATAAGCTAAAATGACATTTTCTTTGAGTCCCCTACATGCTCAGGCCCTGACCAAAACAGTCTATTTCTTGAATGAATAACGTATCTATTCCTGTAATCGGAATAGTATAACTATTATACTATGGTATAACTATTTCTATACCTCTGTGTCTCTGCAATGTACCTAACATTGAAACATTGAAAGTTTTATCCTAGAGAAGTGAGATGATGAAGAACAGGTTTAACAGATTAATCTGGCAAGAATTTGGTAAGGGTGTGTGTGTGTGTGTGTGGATTTGAGGAAAACACACTGAAGGCATACATAAGACTGGCTATAAATCATTGTATGGAAAGCCACAGAAAATTCCTTTACACCCAAGCACTAAACCTAGGATTATGGACAATCCACCTCTAAAGGTTACACTGACGGCAGAGCAAAGTTCAGTGACATAGTTGTGTGGCCTTGAAATTAGAGCTAAAATTCAGGAAATCATTTAAACCTTTAAAGGCTTAGCAAAAAAATACAACATTGTATGGGAGCTATTTTATAGGCAAAAAATCTTTGCAGGAGAGATTTACGCTACATGATGGTAGCATTTGCTTTATTCTCATTCTGTAGAATGTGATGAATCAACATTACCATCATTAAATATTTATCCAGTACTTCTGTTAAGTTGCTGCAGCATATGATTTTTAACATCTCTTCCTAGCTAATTATAGACAAAATAGATAATAGGAATGTAAAGAGGCATGGACATACAACAAATAACATTCATGGTGAAACATTTGCAGCTTTATAGAACAGTCACATGGGCAAAACTCTATAAAAAGAACAAGTATGTAGAAAATGTAGTCTAATTAAAATAAATGAAGTGGAATATATAAAGCACAAATGCTGACAAATAGAGTTGAACCCAAATACATGAAAAAGAGTGAAACAGAAATATGGGGAAGTAATTGATACTCAATGATGAAAAACCAAATAAAGCTTCAAGAGGTTTCAAAGTGGATATTCATTTGCTCAATTACTGGCCAAAATGTTCACAAGAATCTTCCTTGTGATGGGAATATTAGGTGCTAACGCCCAGAAATAAGCCCTTCTTCTCATTGTCTAGAAATTCACAGTCTAATGAGAAAGAAAGACATGTAAACAAATAATTCCATTCAGTGGCTCGAGAACTGGGTGCAGAACCTGGGGTCAGGAGAGACTTCAGTAAATTGAAATTTGAGGCTAAGAGTTAGCTGTGCATAGAAAGCAATGAGTATTCCAGCAAAAGGGACTCTATGTGCAGTACTTACAGGGAAGGGCTGTATTATGTAAATGGAAAAGACCATATTGCATGGCAGAAGTAAACACATGCACAAGTAAATACCTGCAGACTGAATGAAAATGGAGTTCAGCATGGATGAAATGTTTGCAGGAAGATGGCAGAAAGGCAGGTGAGTGTTTTGACAGAAGACAGATTATAAATAGCTTTTTGTTGCATGTTATTGATTTTGGACTTTATTCCATAGGTACCAGGGGAACAACTGAGGTTTCTGAGAAGAGACAGTCAGACAACAATTTAGAAGGCAAGAATATATGCAGAGTTAAGACAAGGATGGGACATTAACACTGTCTATTTTCGTGCTTCTGGGTAGGGTTAAATATGAGATACTCAGGTCAGTAGTACTCAGGAAAATAGGTGTTGGCAAAATATTTGGGAGAGATTCAAAGTCAGATTATGGGAATATAACTGTACCATCAACTGAAGAAATAAAAATGCATGCCTCCAATATTTTCCCATTAATATTTATCCTCAAATCCCTGCTATCTTAAAAGATCATCACCTGACTATATCACAAATTAAAATCTTTAACATTAGGGATCTCCAATCAAGTATCACAGAATCTCATTTCCACAACTCAAGATTTAACTTCTCAACATGCAATGTGTCTTGAGCAAGCCAGATGTCCCAGATTTAGAGCTTCAGTTATGTCAATACTAAAAGGACCTTAGAGTTTATCTAGTCCAATTTCCCTGTTTTACAAATGGGACAAGAGGGGACTAGAGTTGTCATAGGACTTGCCTAAAGTTCCTATGACTGACTTTTGGAAGAAACAAAGCTTTATCTTCTTATTCACAGTTCACTGCTCATTCTGCAATTCCAGGCCAACTCCCTTCAATGAAGTGCATTGTTCATTAAGAATACAGCTTTGGTGAATTCTTGCCCATCAGGACTGCATTATAGTGCTCTAATTTTGAAGCCGTTAAAGCCAGAATCAAGTGCAAATAGCATAAGTGACTTCTGACAGCATTTCTACCTCATGATATAAAGAGATATCTTTGGGAAATGAGCCCGAAGTACCAAAGTGGATTAGTGGTCTCTTCTTTTATAACACATTATATCTTCAGAAAGCAGATTACCCTGCCTTCAGAGCCTGAATAAATGTTATAAACAACTAACTTGACATCATTAATAGAAATTGCACAATAAACAAGCATGACATAGAGGGGTGACATATCACTCTTACCAGGTAATGGCAAATGAGAGAAAAGTGAGGATTAGCTCTATTGTCTAAAGCTATTTTCCCTAGAGGTAACTGAAAGAATCTAACATGTCCAGCTAGCAATGCTTTCAAAGAGACTATAAAACCAATTCTCTGAAAAGCAAATAGTTTCCATGTCTCCTTTACATTTCATAGAAATGATACCGAGTACCATAAATCAGGGTGAGAGAAGGAATCTGTTGATACCCGGAAATGTGGAATTACATAGTTTTCTAAATTGGTTGTTCCTTCAAACATACCCAAATAATTGCTCAAGCATAGCTTAATAGGAATTATTTCTCCAAAGATTGATTAAAGTGTTGATCTTTATATCTAGGCAAAACTCAATTACTGGATCCACTGTTGCTAAACTACGGACTTTCAGCTGTGTTTGTGAGAGATCATGCAGGTAGATGGTTTACCATATCCATATAGCAGTGAGCATGCATTTTTGTCATTTGTATTTTCCCTTTTGAATATGACTCTGAGTATCTCCTCTCCATTCTTCAGTGCCCAATGAGGAAAAATCAGAGTAAGTTGCAATGCCCATATCAATATCACCCTTCTCACAAGACGATTTCTGACTCTCTAAAGTAGATCTCTTCTTGATCGGACTCTGCATAATCATTTCGTATAGTCATTGTTTATAGATGATCTTTTTATAGGTAACCATGTTTACAGATGGACCCAACACATGGTAAGTGTTCATTAAATCATTTTTTGAATGCTATTAAAGGATTTTTGTCCAATATCAACTTGAAGTTGATGCTAATAATTATTGTAGATAACATTTATTTTTCTCATATTCTGTGTCTAGTTGGGAACTGAAAATTTTAGTTGTATTCTCTTTATCCTGTACGGTAGAAATCCCTCTTTACCCATGAGGCAGATGGCTCAGAGGACCCTTATAACCTGTCCAAGGTCATGTAGCCATAGGTAGCACACTCCGAATTCAAATCTGGGACTTATACTATCTCCTGCTGCTACTACTTAGCAATAATAGCAATACTTTGCTTCTATGATCTTATGTAATACTAAATTCTCTGAGCACAACTTCTAACTCATAATCTTCTTGAGGGCTGGAACCATGTCTTTTTTTATATTTGTTGAGTTCTATTCCCGAATCAAAGGGCCAACATGCTACATTGTTTACCCAAAATTTTCCCTATTAAAAATTCCTTTTGCCTAAATCCTTCTACCTCCTTTGTGGAAGGATACAAACAACCAAAAAAAAAAAAAAAGAATATAAACATCCTGATAGCCAAGGCCTTTGTTACAGTTCAACCTTCATTTCTGATGACAAATTTAAAAAGTGACATTTGCTGTAACCATAAAATTTGCTACAGGTGGTAAAAAATGGAAATATGAGACTATAGGCCATATTGTACTCTGACAAGTTGTAGCCAATAGGTTATTTTGTTTCTGGCTGACACAACCTGGCTTTTCTCCAAGACATGTGACATGATATCATCTCCTATTTCGATTCCTCCTAAGCCATCTTGTTTAAAATACAAAATAGAAAAAAGATTATAGCATGGTTTCATTTATGAAATGTGACATATAAAATGTTTCTACTTGTCTTCCATAAACTATTGTCAGAATTTGGGGACAAATACTAATATTTTTTCCCAGTCAAATACAGATAATCTGAGGTGGAAGAGGGAAGCACAGTTTCCTATGAAACTGCCCATAGCTCCTGGAAACCTGTGTGCTTTAACATGAGGACTGCTCTTAGGATGTTTCATGTCTAAGCAAAGTTATGCCAGGGCTGTTCTCTGACATGTTTGAATTTCACTTTTTGCCAGTGGATATAATGGAAGCATTTCCAGTGATGTGCTAAAGCCAGCTCCTACAGGCAAGTAAGATTCAATTGTTCTGCAAGCTGGTTGTTTAAATGTTGGCAGTTTGAAATCAGACATGGTGAAATTATTAACACCATGAATATCAGCACATGCTACGCATCAGAGCCTTTTCTTTTATTTTTGAGAGTGTATTAACAACATATCATTGTATTTTACTCTCATAATTATGACCTCTACTGCAAACGACTAGTGTGAAATTATTGTGAAATAGGAAGCCACTGAGCCACAGTTTATGTTTATGCAAGTTTTACTGTGCCCAAAGTAACTCCTAGGTTGTAAGTGGGGACTTAAATCCAGCTCTCTAAACTCTAAGCTATGTACCCTGGTATAGTGCGGTGACCTCGCAAGAGAAGATGTATATTTCCATTTTGTACAAAGTGTGCTTTATAGGCCAGTAGTGGCTCTTTTTAACTCAGACTGCATATGCTCCTAAACTGGTGCTCCTCAGGCCACCTCCAGCCTCCCAATTCCAGATAATATGAGTCATATCATTCTTTGTGTGCCCTATACTTCATGTAACAAGAGCTAGCATTATTGGCTGGTTAATATTTGCTAAATTCAGAGAAAATATATATTTTTGAATTTTATAGATGAGTACCCTGTAGCTCAGAGAGGCTATATAATTTTCCAAGAGCACACACAGTAGGTGAACAGGAATTCAAACCCACATCTGTCTGACTATAAGACCTTTCCTACCAATGGCTTATGTGCTGCCATATTGAGTGTATGGAAATTATTTCTCTAGAGCTCAGGTTCCAGGAAAAGCTTTAAAACCTATGATAGAAAAACAAACACTTATGAAATATATTGTACTTAAAAAAACACTGCATTTGTCAAATAACTGCTTCCTAATTTTTCTCTTTTAATCATATTCTCAACTCCATGCCTCAACTATTTTCACTGTTCCCATTTTACAGAGAAGAAAATCCAAACTCAGAGAGATTAATGAGTCAGAATTACCCATAAATACTGAAAAGCTTGACATTTTACTATAGTAAACACCAAGAAGTAATAGGTATACAGAATTTTACTGTTTGCATTCTGGTTACATTATTAAGTAAATTTTTACATAAGTAAAAATGCTGCTATGTGATTTCTGAGGTTAGGTCATACAAAGATATGGCTCGCTCCTGTCTCTCTCTTGGGATGCTTGTCTTTGGAACTCAGTGTCTATGCTGTGAGGAAGTCAAAGCCAAGTGTAGAGGCCATGTGTAGTGTGCCAAACTAAAGCCCCAACTGAGGACTCAGTGGACAGCCAGCATTGATTGTCAAACATCTGAGTAAACAAGTCTTCAGAAAGCTCCATCCCCAGCCTGTGAGTGTTCCAGCTGAGGCTCCAGATGTTAAGGAGCCGAGACATGTCACCTCCACTCTGTCCTGTTTAAATTCCTAATCACAAAAGCCATGAGAGTAATCAATGGTCTCTGGCTCAGATCTCTGAGATTTCAGGTATTCGTTTTTCAGAAAAAACAATAAAGGTAACACCCTATACTCAACACGCTATATGAAACCCTATACTTAAAAAATAAATGTTGAATAGTGAATATTCAATAAATAAATGCTGAATGAATAAAAAAAATGAATAAAGAAATATAGACTTCTAATGATAGTCTGCAGAGTACCAAACTTTCAGTGTCCAATATATGTTTTGACCTTTCCCTCTAAATAATGGAAATGCCCCCTCCAAAACCATTGAAAACAATAATCCTAGGATAAGAAAGCTTGCAAATGACTCAGAATAAAGTACTATGGAATTTCTAGGGATCAGAATGCAAATATATAAGTTTGTTTGGTTTTGTTTAATTTCACATGAGCGCCTACTCAAACAATATATTCTAACCTCAGTGGGGAGAATTTAAAAGTGAATTAATTCACTTGTAACCTTGGGGGAATATGTATACTGCAGTGCTAGGTAGGGATGCTGACCTAGAAGAATCAGGGTGCAGGCAAAAGGATATGTATTGGAGTCAAACCAAGTTTCAAATTCTGATTCTACCCCTTATTAGATCAGTGACTGTATTAGTAGTAGCTAACATCTTAAAAATATTTTTCAGGTTTCAAGCACCATTATAAATGTTTTACATGTATTACCTTGCTTAATCCCCATAGAACCTATAAACCATTATCATCCCTGTTTTATAGATGAGGAAGCTGAGGCCCAGAGATTAAGAAACTTCAAATTCACACACCTCATAAGTAGTGGAGATGGAATCCACTCCCATGCTATTAGGCTCCAGAGCTCATACTGTAGAGTGATTTAACACCTCTAAGCCTCTATCTACTAAATAAAAGAGACTAACAGTGCCCATATTACAGGTTCATGAGAATAAAAGATAATACATGAAAGAACCAGGTAAATGGTGAGAACTCAGTAAATGGTAGTTACTATTTAATTAAATGCAGACAGCATCTGCATTTAAGACCAAAAGAAGCTGAATACCAAATATATGTAGGCAAAGGATTTTGGAGTGAATCTGTCTGTCCCAGGAAGTAAGGGCAAGGGAATTCCTGGCCCTAAGAGCTTCAGAGCCAAGGGCCATATGCCCCAATACATGTGGGTACAGTAAGAAAAGTTGACTGAGAATGCCTCCGGGCTACTGTGGTAGTAATAGGACTGTTTCTCCTGACATTTTTACTTCTACTGCCAGATTGGTTTGCAATTCCCTTTGATGCTAGGTAGGACCATCTGTTTACTGTGGTCAGTAAGCTTGGCTGGAGGCCAGAGCCCATGCTTACCTAGGTGAGACTTTCCAGAGAATTCTTTTTCTTTTGGCGCAGTGACCAGCAGAGTTCCAACTGCATGTCCCTGATGAACATGCAGCTTGAGCATCTCAAGTCATATGTCAATAAGTCACATTTCTATACTGAAAAAAACTCCAAAAGCTTTATCATCATTGCCTCTCTTCATTTTCCTTTAAAAATGATCAGTACTACCAATCTTATTCAATTTTTAATTTTCATCTTTCCAAATGTCATTTAAAATTTTTTTAATAACACTACTAAATGAAAAAACAAACAAACAAAAAATCAGAAATTACAGAAAAGCATTTTAACAAGGAAATTATCTGAACGGGTCACTATTGGTTCATTAATTATGACAAACGTACCCTGCTAAGATGTAATAATAGAAGAAACTCAGTGTGAGGTATGTGGGAACCTTCTGCACTATCTCAGCAACTTGTCTACAAATCTAAAATAATTCTTAAACAAAAAGTTTATTAAAAAAATAAAGGATCTGTCTAGATGATAGAAACAAGAACAGTGGCTACCTCTAGGGGAAGAATGACTGGGAAGGGGCACAGGCAATGCTCAGAGCTGATGAAAATGTTCTACATCTTATCAAGGGTACTGGTTACAATGGTGTATGCATTTTTCAAAACTCATTTGCTTGTACACTTCAGATCTATATACTCCACAGTGTATAAATTGTTTCAATAAAAAGTGGGGAGCAAAGAGTTATTCCTCATCCTAACATACAGCAAAGGCCACTATTAACATTGTATTGTTCATTATTATAGATTTTTTTAGGAGTCAGCATACCAAAGAGGTTAAGACTAGGGGCTTAGTTTCACTTACTGGTGCCATTAATCGTGTGTCTTTGGGCAAGTTATCTAGCATCCCAGTGCCTCAGTATATTCTTTTATAAATAATGACTATTAGGGTATTATATAAATGCAATGAGATATACGTAAAGCACTTAAAAGAATGCTTGGAACATAGTGCTCAGTAAACAATTATTATTTTTCCATCCTATTGCATAGATATATTTGGTTTTAAAATCTGAAATCATGCTATACAGTTTTCTTTATAAACTGCTTTTCCCCCAACAACATATACTAATTAAAATATATCTATCATTTTTATTGGCGGCATATAATTCCAATGTATGACTATGCAATAACTAAACTGATTCCCCATGGGTAGATATTCAGTCTTTTTATTATTGGTATTTTTGTGCTAGTAAAAACAACAGAACATATGAACATTTGTATGCATAAATCTCTGCATAGTTTACCTCAGGATAAAACACTAGAAGTTTGAAAATGCTGAATTAGAAGTTAACAATCTAATTTTAATAATAGAAGGAAATAAAATAGAGTGATTAAATGACCTATTCAAAATCATACAGAACCAGAGGTAGTACCAGAATTAGAAACAACAGCCTCTAAAACTACAATTATATAATTGTCTTCATTTTGTTCAATGCAAAGGATGGAGAAGTTTGTTAGATAGTAACTAGTTATAGTTTGCTAACTAATTTGTTAATTAGACAAAGATTTATAGGTTTGTCAACTAGTAAAAGCCAGACTGAATTTGAATCCAGATCTATTTGATTGCAAAATTTGGGTCTTTGCATTATAAAAGAGGAATTATTTGGCATCACTATAAAATTTAAACAACTTTCTTTCCCAGGAAGTTTGGCACATATAAATGAAGAGCTTTAACGGTATAGGTGTTGCATTCTTTGCATCCAAGTAAAATACACTTCTTCATTTCCTGTACTTTTATTCTAAGAATAAAAACTATGGTAAATAAAAGGATAATCTTGCAAAAATCTTATTTAAGTGTACTGTTTACCCCTAAGAGTCTTTAGTAATGACTTACATGTTTCTAAGCCCCAAATATCATTCAAACACTCATTACAACCATGTGCTCATCAATATTTCAGGAACATAACCAAAGTTGACATTGTTCTTGGAAGATAATTGTTTCTTTTCTGCAGTAAGTTTTTTTTGTTTCACTGGCAAAACTAGATAAATAACATGAAAACAGCTTCTCTGAAGTCTGGGTCGGGAGATTTCAAAATGAGCGCTCAGATGGTGGCATTAAGAAACTCCGAAATAACCTTTCCTAAAGTGAACTTTTTCTTCCCTTTATTCCATCTCACTTTGCTTGGATACAATTCAATTGAACAAAATCTAATTTATTTCCAATCAATTAAATTTCTCATTCCTTAAAAACAGGTTTTCAGGGTCTACTATGTCCTGGAAGTAAACCTGAAGAAATATACTTTGTTCCCGTGAGAAACTCCTAGTCTAGCAGATGGATAACTTGCCTTTAACTTTTTCTGAAATGCAATGCCTTACAAAAACTAGGCTTATTGGGTTGCTGTTTATTATAGTAGAGAAGTAGAGCACAAAAAGGGAACACATAAGGAACAAACGTTGATCAAAAAGCAATATTAGAGGTAGTAGGTAGGTAGGTAGGTAGGTAGATAGATAGATAAATAGATAGATAGACAGACAGACAGACAGACAGACAGAAATAATAAAAAAGCAAACAAATTGTTAAATTGGCACCAATAGCAATTTTTAAATTTTCAAAATTTAAAATTAAATATAATCAAACGAAAGTTATGTGCCTTAATTGCCATATACAGAAACAACAATTCATCTTTAGAGAGAAGTAAGATTATTAGTACATAAGGGATAAAAATAACATTAGTTTCCTATGATAATGTATCTTCCTTTCCTCATTTCTCTGCTAGGAGCTCAGAGCTTCATTTCCCTCATTTCTTACATATGTATATTTCATGAATTACTAAAACTCTTAGAGGATGCTCTGTTTATACTCCTCCTGTCTTACATATTATTTCATGGACACACTGCACAAAATGGGAATGTTTTAAATGGGTCTTCTTTATGCTCCTTAGCAACTTCATAGCAAAATGGAAATCTATGATTTTAATGTCTTTTTAAAAAATCATTAAAATCCTAAGTCTTTAAATTGTTTCCTTTACCCTTGACATTTCAGCTATCACTATGCTGCTTTGTCTTATCTACAAAGGCAAAAGAGTAGGTGACTTTTCCTCTTTGTGGTGAAAGCTGACAGTATATATGGAGCTGTAATAATCCCCCATATTTTGGGGACAAAGCTGTCCACTCTTGGAGAGTTACACTAGTCAAACAGGCACTACAAGAGATAAAAGCTGTCTTGATTTAGAGGAAAATTCTCAAATTGGATAGGAAGGGCAGGGCCTGGCTAGAATTCTTTCAAAATAATAAAAGTCCTCATCTCAGAAAAATGTAAACTATGAGTATAGTAAAAGGAAGCTAGAGACTGTGCTAATCTCATTTCTGGTACCCAAGGTGTGAATGGGATAGTTAGTAAGTGTCTGGGCTCTGGAGTTGGTGAATCTGGGTCCAAAACCCAGCTCTGATTCTTACTATGTGACTAAAATATTTACCTAACTTCTATGGCCTGTTAGGGCCCTAATAAATAAATAAATAAGGATAATCAAAATTCCCTCATAGGATTGTTTGAAAAATTAAAAGAGATGATACATGAAAGTAAATAGAAAAGGTCTGGTATATGGTTAGTTTTCAATAAATAGTACCTATTTCTGTTTTTGCTGCCATGGATTTTTAGTATTTCTGGGTTTTCTAACAGCTTCAGGTTTTCTTCTCCCATTTCTTTCCTTATCCTCAGTTATTTTCAGACTCTAAATTTTTATATCTATTCTGTTGGGTCTCCTTTTATTGAGAGACCTCTTGCCTAGACTTCTCTGGCCATTTATGGCAAACTATACAAGTTGATCTCTGGACTTGTTGTGCCCTATTGTCTGTAAAATGGGAGAATAGTATTATCTCATAGAGCAGTGGTGAGAATTAGATGAGAAATTTATGTAAAGGGTCAGAAATAGTGCCATGCGGAGAATTGCCCAATTGATGTTAGTGAACACTATTTTACTCTCAATACCCTTCTCTCTTGTCTTTGCTGGCTGACTCCAGGTCCACTTTTAGGTGTTAGTTCAGAAGTTAATTCCTCTGGAAGGCCTCCTCTCACAATTCCCCACCCCATTCCTAAACTGTAGCATATCCCTCCAGGGCCCTGCCTCCAGTTCTGTGCCCCTGTGCTGCCAAAATAAACTTCAGTTCAAGCATAGTATTACCTTTACCATATTGAAATCATTTGTGTGCTGATTTGAATCTGTTATGTGCCCCAGTAAAACCTCCATTCTTTTAATCCAATCTTGTTGGCGCAGACCTATTGTTGGGTGCCTTTTCACTAGGTTGTTTCCATGGAGATGGGTCCTGCACACTCAAGTTGGTTCTTAATCAGCTTGTTAGAGTCCTTTAAGAGAGCCGAGAGAGTACAGAGAAGTGAAGAAAGAAAACAGCCCAGGAGAAGACAGAAGGACCTGCAGGAGCTGAGAGAGCCATTTTGCAATTAACTCAGGAGAGGACAACAGATGTCATCATGTGCCTTCCAATCGGACAGAGGAACCCAGGATGCCAGCCGCCATTCCTCCAAGAAGGTACCCTCTTGTTGGTGCCTTAATGTGGATATTTTTGCTGTCTTAGAATTGCAACTTGTAACTTAATAAATCCTCCTTGTAAAAGCCAATAATTTTCTGGCATATTGCATTCCAGCAGCATTAGCAGACTGAAACAGTTTGTGTTTCTGTTTTTCCCATTAGACCACACTGTATATGAGAACCAGGACCATGTCTTCTTGTAACCTTTTTGCCTAACCCAGTGTCTACTATTGTAGGTACTCAACACATGTTTACTGAATTGATTAAACTCAGGATTAGACAGGAACTTTTACAAATTCACAAAGGTTTGTTCCCTAAAGTTCTATGTGAGTTCCCAGCAGCCTCCCTTCTAAGATCTTTATCTCAGTCTCTTTAACTTAAGCAAAACTTTCCTCTTTAAGTTATCTATTTTTCTTCTCTGTTACTTAGAAAAGAAACCCATTTCCAGCATTTATTCAATATTTTCTCCATAAACTAATCAATGAAAATGTGGATAAATACATTTCTGTAGATAATAAGAGCTACCTATTCTTCTGGAAAGATAATTGTAAAAAAATATGGTTCTTTAAAAGATAAATAAAAACAATAAACATATGTTACTTGGATGACAATTTTTAAAGCAGTGTTTGCCAAATACTTGTTGGTTCCTATTGTCTATTTTATTTCCTATAATATAGCTTCATGCAAGCATACTTTCACTAATTCAGAACAACTCTATGTTCCCATAACTTGTAGTGCCAAAGGATCTGGGAAGGGACTAGTTAGGGAGCCATAATCAACTAGGCACTATAATCAGGACTTAGAACAAGTCTGTATTATAAGAACATTTTAGAAATTGTGGGTTATGCCAGTTAATAATATGTGAATCTTGTAAAAGTTCCTTCTTATCTTTTTGGAAAGACCAAGGCTAATAAAAATAACAAATTTACTCCCTCAAACTGGGAACATTGTAATGAGGAAAATTAGATAAGAATTTTTTTGTGTTTTCAGAGGAACTATCTGTCAGGCACAGCATCTAAGGACTCCACATGAGACAGCAAGTCCAAGATTAATAGATTCATTGAAGAAATAAAGCAGGGAGGAAGCAGGTGGGAGAGTGAAAAGGAGAAAGCAGCTAGGAGCCTGAAATTGGCTCCTGCCTGGGGAGCCAGCTGGAAGAAAGAGAAAATGCTCCAGCTCCTTGTTCTGGGAGCTGTGTTTTAAAGGGACAGAGATGCCAGGAGGGGAGGATGCCCACTAGCTGGTGTGCTGTTTCCTGATCAGATGGGGGCTTGTAACAGGTTTATATCTGGATCCTTGGACCTGCCAAGGATGCTGAGGAGGAGTGAAAGGGGCTCTGCATTGAGAGTTTCTTTTATTCTTAGAATTTTTTTCTGAGACCAAACACTGTCTACCCGTAATACTTGATTTCATTAAGCTAGTTGTTTAGGCAACCAAAAATACATGAGAAACATTGGGAAAATGTATCAAATGGTTAATAACAGCAATTCAGTCTTCCTTTTCAGAATCTGGGTTTGCCTGAAAAGTTATCATTTGTTTACTTGTTTCCAAAATATATGCGTTCTGGGCAGGCCACGACGGCTCAGCAGGCAAGAATGCTTGCCTGCCATGCCTGAGGACCCGGGTTCGATTCCCGGTGCCTGCCCATGTAAAAAAATAATAATAAAAAATAAATAAATAAAATATATGAGTTCTGTTAAATTTCAACAAAACGGATGCTTACATTGGCTGTCCCTGGGTGACAAAACCTTTCTGAGAAGGACTTTTCCAGAAAACAAAAACAATTAACAAACAACTTCTGATAAACCAGTTGTGGTCCAGGAGAGATCAGTTATCAGATTGGAAAAGTTTAACATGCTAATCAATGTATATCTGCTCCCCACTTTGTAAAAGACCCCACCCATGTAAAATGGAAATTTAATGTCAGCCAGTTGGAACATTTCATCACTTGCTGCTGCATTCGTCCTATATGAGCTTCTCCTTTCCATCCCTTCAGTGGAGCTCCCTTCTACTTTCTAAATGGGATGCTCCCCTATCCATGAATTGCTCAATGGAGTGTCAGATCCAAAGTTACATAAGAGGGCTTTCTTTTAACAGTTTTAACGGCAATAAAACTCTTCCAGTAATTCAAGATAAACAAACTCAGCACTTACAAAATTATTATTCATTCATTTAAAAATACTTTGCACAATACCCAGCACAAATAAAGTGCTTGATAAAAGTTTAGCCACTATTCTTATTGGTTGTTTATAGGTATGGCTATAGCTGGCCAAGAATAAGCATTATTAGCCTCGCAATCCCAACAGATATATGTGTATACAGAAGACAATCACCAGTGGAAGAAGCTATTCTGATATCAAGTTTACACACTTCAGCATGACCTAATGATTTAGATATATACAGAAGACTTTTCAACTCGGCCTTTCCTAAATGGAGGTATTGTGAACAACACTGAAAACATTTTATGATATAATAAGATGCTGCCCCAGACCTCTAGGTCTGTCTAGAATATTAACAGGGTTATGAAAAATACAAAAGCAACTATAATGAGATAGGGCAAGGGAAGGGTTACAAAAAAAATCACAAGCTCCAGGAAACGGCACAGCTTGGAAAATGAGGAAATGCTTCATAAAGGAGGTACAAATAAATACAGAAAGTAGATTACAGGATGCTGGGGGTCAAGATAAGGATGGGAAGTGAGGAGTTAATGCTTAATGGATACAGGGTTTCTGTTTTGAAAAAGCTGGAGTTATGAATTGTGTCAATGGCAGCACAACATTGTGAATATATATCCACAGTAAAATTTTTACAAAAGAAGAAGGCTTCTGAGAAACTTCTAGAGATTCTAAGTGGAATAACTTAGTAAACGGTGTTGACATTGAGAAGATAGGAATGCAAAAGTGGGATGTTTAGGAGAAAAGTTGTTGAGTTCAGGTTTGACAAAAGATAGAAATAATCTAAATCTGATATTATCCTTATATAAAAGACTAAGTATGGCAAATATATGCTGATAATTTAAATATGCTTGTTCTTCTTCACCCTAAGACTCCTTGTGTTTTCCTCACCAGAAGAAGGGAGTGAAGTATTTTAGGAACATATGTTAAAGAAGAATAGGATATGGTTTAAGAATAGAAGCAAGTTATAATACTAAAAGGACTCAGAGTACACAAATAAAGTTGCCTAAATCTAAAACGTAGAAGAATAAAGAATCACCTTGATCCTTGGGAACACAAATAATGAATTGCTTAGATCAAAGACAGATAATAGCTAACAAAAGAGAAAAATACTACAGTGCAGTTTGTTTTATATAAAGTAAAATTTAAAATGTCCTTATCCTCTAAGACTCAAAGATAAAACAGTATAAGAAAGATCTTAGCACAGGGAAAAGAGGCAGAATAACTGATTTTCACCCTCTCTGTAGTCTATTAGATATAAGACTTTGGATGAAATTATTCAATATTTCCAAGCCTCATGGACCACTATTATTATTGAACAGTTGAGCAATTATTTTGGGCCAGTTCTCATTATGTCATGTTTTAGCATGTTTTCAAAATTCATCCATGTTGCAGCATGTATCAGAACTTCATTCCTTTTTACAGCTGAATAGCATTACATTGGATGTATACGTCACATTTTCTTTGTTCATGTATCTGTTGATGAACATTTGGGTTGTTCCCATCTTTGAAGTCTTCTTTCTTGCTTCCAGATATAATAAGCTGCTATCTTGTTTCAATTATTTTTCTACAATATCCATTTCCTCTATTTTCCTACTACTATGAATGTAATATATATCTATGGCTCTCAATGAAGAGATTTTGATATACTGGTATGATACAAACAATAATGAGGTAGATTTCAAGAAATTGGTTAATTAATAAATGAGAACATTTGGATATAATTTATCTAAGAAAACAATTGAGAGAAAAATCTAGGTTTATTCCCAGTTGAGGCTCTTACTTACATCCCCAATTGTGGGTTTCATTGAGCGTTAAAGAAAGGGGAAGTGGGGGGTTATAAATTTCCCAGGTTATATTCATGGCTTTGTAAAGATGTGCATGTCAACCTTTAGTTGGGCCTTGGCAGAAATCAAGATTGGCAATAGGCAAATGACTACTTTGCTTCCAATATCTTTATCCTCTTATTCATGTTAGATGCTATGAGAAGATCATTTTTCTTGAAGCCCAATCCTCTGATTATATCAACTCATGGTCAAAAAATATTCCATGTTTCCCATGACCGAGAATCGAGTCCAAATCCCTTGGATTGATATACCAGGCTCTCCTCAATCTATCCACACTTTATTGTTTGATGCTTAGCACATAATAATTTGCCTAACTTACCTTTCATTTCAGACAAACCAAAACACTTGCTGCACCCACTTATATGCCTTCTTCCTGGAATGATTTTTACGGACTTTTTCATGCATGCAATCCAAACAAACCTTCAGCACCCAACTCAAAAGTCACCTCCTTCATGAGGTCCTTCATAATCATACATATACAGAATATCTTTACTTTATAATACTTAACATTTTCTATCATGTATTATAATTATTTTTCACATGCCTTGTTTCTCTGACTAAACTCTAAGATTCATATGAATCAGATTTATATTTGATTTATCATTTATCTCTCCCTTTATCTAGCAACTAATCTGTCCCATCATATATGCCCAATAAACATTGTTTCAATGAATACATTTACGGATTAAATGAAAATATTTTTTCTCTTTATACTCATACAGTTTAGTTAACTGTGATAGTAAAAATACTGTTTTAATCGCATTGTATTCAAAGTAACAGATGAAAAGTCAGCCTTTTATACATGCTGTTTAAGAATGTTTCATTTGATCAACGGGGCATTTTGAAATAAAGCAGTCTTGATTGGATTTTTAGTTTTGATTCATTACATGAGCTAATACAATGGGGAAAAAAGGAAAAAGGAAGGGAGAAGATGAAATTATGGGAAGGTACAGAAGATTAGAAAAGCAGAAATAGAAGGAAGAGGAGGAGTCAAAGGAAATGTAGAAGGAAACAGAACTTTTCCCTTGTTTCCCTGAAGAAGTGGTTAAAGGAATGCTATTAAGAAAGACTGCTTAGGTGTTAAAGAAAAATCTAAAACTAAATGCAAACAAATAAAACCCACTGTATTAAATGATTATCATAACCACACTGAAAGGTGGAAATAAAGAACCAAACCGAAAAAAAAAAAAAAAAAAAGACTGCCCAAAATGCCAGCCATCTTTAACAAATATTGAAATCTGAATGCTCAGTAGTCACTAAAAACGTGGGCTCTTAAGTCAGACAGCCTAGGTTCAAGAGCCAGCTCTATGGTTTTACTAGATCTGCAGCATTGGGCAAGTTCTTTACCCCTCAGTTTTCTCATCTCCAGAATGAGGATAAATAATAATATCCACCTCACAGGATTGTTGTATTAAGTAAAATGAAATTAGTAAAGTGCTTAACATAGGATCCATATATGGAAACAGCTCTCAGTTGGAGGTATGATTTTACAAACTTTCTTAAAACAGAAGATCTTAGGTTGGATTCAGAAGAAAAGCTGAAAACACATTTACTCAAGCCACTTTTATAAAGTGACCAAGGGCTGGGCAGCTGGCAAGACTGACTGAGTAATGTTCTTAAGTAAAAAGCTCAGGAGAGTAGAGCCCTGGTTTAATAACCTACTGGCATCTGTTTAATTATCGCTTTTGATGACTCTCAATGAAGATTAACTTTTGGTCTCGAAATAGATTATTGATGTCATGACAGAAAACAGCAGAATAACAACATGCTGTTGATCAACAGGAGTAGGCAAATGGAATAAAGGACTGAACAAAGAAAACAGAGTAAGAGCCCCATATAAAGGTACTTTGACCCCACATAACCAAATAGTGCCTAGCTCTCTTCTTTAGATATCCTGTACCCTCTAGAATTATGGATAGCGGGAATAATAGCTACAATAGATTGTTCTGCCATATCTTATTCTAAATACCTCCTTTAATACTCTGAAAAATCTGTGTACCTGGAATATAATAGATAGCCACAAAAAAAAGTTTGTTAACTGATTGGATGAATGAGTTTTTGAATATTTATTAAATCACTTTGAATGTTTTATAAAGGAAATTATTTACCACTGGCTGAAGGAGTAACCAAGGAGAAATCAGCAAGGTAAAGATGCTAGAGTCACTCCTCAACATAAAATCAAGTGGGAAGAAATGGAACGTCAGGACACATTGCCAATATCAGGAAATCTGAAGCCAGAGGCAGTTACCGACATAATGGGTGTATAGTCCAGGACAGAGAAGGATATTTGTATGATCACACCTTATTTATTATAAACATTACAACTAGTTTCTATTATGGCTCTAACATAGCTGCCATAGAGGTGCCTCTGGAACATTTCTGATGGCCAAAGTAAGTGGTGGTTTTGTTCACTGTCTGTAGTGTCTACCTCCAAATTCTAAACATACTTCCAATTTTCACTTGCAGGTGAATTCCATGATTCCTAAAAATTACATAAATGCTATGTCTTGTTCTTTTTGTTTCATAACTGCTAACACAAATTCCATACAACAGGTTGGCTTAAATAATGAGAGTTTATTGGCTCATAATTTTGAAGCTAGGAGAAATCTAAGCTGGAGATGTCAGCAAAGTAATGCCTTCTTCCCAAAGAATGTGGCATTCTGGAGCTGCCTGCCAGCCACAGTTGGTCCTTGGTTTTTCTATCACATGGCAGTGCACATGGTTGCATCTTCTTCTCCTTTCTCTTCCAGGTTCCATTGACTTCAAGCTTTGGGCTGCTTCCTGTGACCTCTCTCTGTCTGGCCTTCTTTATAAGGCTTCCAAGAATAGGATTAAGACCCATCCTGATTCAGTCGGACCATACCTTAATTGAGGCAACCTCATTAAAAGTCCTATTTATGATGGGTTTACACCTACAGGAATGGAGTAATATTAAGAACTCGGTTTTCTGGGGTACACAACTCCAGATCATTACACTCGTTACAATCTTCTCTAAAACTTTCACATTTCCAGTATCAAACAGGTGTTGACATAATTCACTTTCCCTGCTGATAAGGCCTGATCCTTGATTAAGTTCCTTTCCCAAAGTCCACATTCACATTTACATTTTTGGCTTTATCTTCCCAAGATGGGAAAGTTTGCCACTTTTCCTTTCTATTGTAGAGATGGTTGCTGAAGGAAAGAAGGCTTGATGTGTTCTGGAGATTTTTCAAAAGACATTTTAAGTAAATATGAGGTAAAAAGTTATGACCCAGCAGGATGTATAAAATAGGCTGCCAATTTAATTTCACAAACCAGAGATACCAACTTAAGACTTTTCAGGCTAGAATATATTATGCATCAGAACGGAGGCACTAACTCTTCTCATATCAATAAAAAATCTCTTTTATTATTTTATGCTATAGATACCATGAACTGAAGAATTTTCTTACCACGACATCTGCATATGATCATTAATGATTTGATTCTGTAGTTTTAAAAAGTATATATATCTGAAACCACCAAGACAAGCTTCTAATTAGCCTGAGCAAACCATTATTAGCAGAGTGGGTTGATATAACTCCAGTCAAAACAAACAAACAAAAAAAAACGGTTTCTTTTCTTTTCTTCTCTTTCTTTTTTGAAAATATACAGACTTCTGTAGTGCTAGTGTTCCATTGAGTTGTACTTTCTAAAATATTGAAAGTAGCAAGGTTTAGAACTCAGGCTTTGTAGTAGGCAGATCTGAGTTTGAATACTGATTC
This sequence comes from Tamandua tetradactyla, assembly GCF_023851605.1. NCBI lineage: Eukaryota > Metazoa > Chordata > Mammalia > Pilosa > Myrmecophagidae > Tamandua > Tamandua tetradactyla. The sequence continues at coordinate 60,053,758 of NC_135334.1, read as the reverse complement.
TACTATTTAATATCTGTGAGACTCTGTGAAGGTATTTAACCTTCCAAAACTTCAGTTTCCTCAGCTGTTTAATGGAAAAAATAATACTCCATAATTCAGAAAATCGTTGTGAGGAGCAAGATAATGCATGCAGAATACTTAGTGCAATGTCCAGCATATTTGATAAATGTTAGCTGCTATTGTCATCATCAACCTCCTTCCTGTCATTATTATCATCACATCACCATTATCATCATCATGTCATCTTTAGATTTATTACATTCAGGAAGTGCAGCAGACCTGGAAACCTTAGGATGAGAACTACTGACTTGTGATTTTTCATTTAAGTTTCAGTAGATATTTTCTGCCATAAGACCAAAGAATATATAACAATGAGAGATAAAACAGGATGGGAAGAGACACAGTTTCTGGCCACATCCTCTATTATGGATTGAATTGTATCCCCCCAAAAAGATATGTCAAAGTTCTAACACTTGGTCCTGTGAATGCAAACTTATTTATATATAGGATCTTCAAAGTTCTCATTGATTCTTAATTCAGTATGACTGGTGTCCTTATAAACAGAGGAAATTTGATCACAACCAGTAAGAGAGAGAAAGAGATAGAGACAGTCATGTGAGAGAGGCAAAGATGAGATTACATCTCCAAAATTAAGGAATGCCATAGACTGCTGGCCATCTGCCAGAAGCCAGGGAAGAGGAATGGAACAGACTCTCCCCCATAAAAGAAAGTATGGCACTGCCTATACTTCCATTTTAGATTTCTAGCTTCCAGAAACATGAAACAATAAATTTTTGTTAATTAAGTCAGCAAGAGTTGGTTTCATTCAACATTCTGTCTTTAAGGTCATTCACCTAGTTGCAGGCCTCATAATTTCATTCCTTCTCGTAGCCATTCAGTAGTCTATTGTATGTAAATACCACAGTTCTCCTTTCTTCAGTTGTTATACCCTTAGGGCACCTCCAGCCATTGTGAATCAGGAACACTGCCACCATAAACAGTAGTGTGCAAATGTCCATTCATGTCCTCACTCTCAGTTCCTACAGGTATACACTTAGCAACAGGGTTGCAAGATCATATGGCAACCCCACTTCTAGCCTCCTGTGAAACCATTCCACATGACCCTCCGACCCTCCGGAGGGGCTGCATGCTCAGCTTCCCTACAACAGTGAATAGGTACTTCTCCTTTACCACATTTTCTCTAGCACTTGTCTCTGTTCATTTTTAACAAATTTACAATCCAACCTAAGTAAATAGACATGACTTTGCCACCATAATCTATATGAAGACATTATCTTTTCTTTCACATAGAATTCATATCCATTCCCCAATGTCTCCCATTTATTGACATTTAGTTTTGGCATATTGCCTTTATTACATTCAGTGGAAGCATATTACAGTATTAGTCTTGACTATAAAACCTAGCTTGCATTGATTGTAACTTTTCCTGTCTACCATCCATTTTCAATCCCTTGCAATGTTGACATTCATTTGTTCTCCCCCATGCAGAAATGCTTTTATATTTGTACATTTAATTACCATTATTTTCCACTCTAGGCATTCCTAAATTATTCCATCTCAGTCTTTATCCTCTCTTTTGGTTTCACGCATCCCCCCAGCCCTTCTCCTTCAACTATACTCACATTCAGCTTCATTCAGTGTACTTATATTATTGTGCTACCATCAGGTAGTATTGAGGTATCCATTTCTGAATTTTTATAATCAGTCCTGTTGCACAATCTGTATTCCTTAAGCATCAAATGCCCAATTTCAACCCTCTATTACCTGATAATCTATGTTCATAATTTTAACTCTCAAAGTTCACTCATTAACATTAGTACATATTAGTGAGAACATACAGTATTTGTCCTTTTGTTTCTGACTAATTTCACTCAGCATAATGTCATCAAGGATCATCTATGTTGTTATATGCTTCATGATTTTATTCTATCTTATAGCTGCATAGTATTCCATCATATGTAAATATCACAGCTTGTTTAGACACTCTTCTGTTGATGGACATTTGAGCTGTTTCCATCTCTTGACAATCACAAATAATGCTGCTATAAACATCGGTGTGCAAGTGTCTGTTTGTGTCCTGACAGTTTCTCTGGATATACACCTAGTAATGGGATTGCTGGATCATATGGCAATTCTATACTTAGCTTCCTAAGGAGCCACCAAACTCCCTTCAAGAGTGGTTGTACCATTTTACATTCCCACCAATAGTGGATAAGTGTGCCTCTTTCTCCACATCACTCCAACACTTGTTGTTTTCTGTTTTTGTTTGTTTGTTTGTTTGTTTTGTGTTGTTTTGTTTTTGATAATGGCAATTCTAGTGGGTGTCAGATGATATCTCATTGTGGTATTGATTTGCATTTCCCTCAGAGCCAGTGAAGTTGAGTGTCTTTTCATGTACCTTTTAGCCATTTGTATTTCCTTTTCTGAAAAGTGTCTGTTCATGCCTTCTTTCCATTTTAATGTTATTATTGCAAAGGCAGTATGTTCTTCTACCATTTTGTCTTCTGAATTTTGCTTCATATCTAATCTTTTTTCTCTTTTTACCTTTACTTATAATCTTCATTTCTACACTCTTCTCCAGACCTCTCTCTCCTGCCATTTCCTATCTGCCTATAGTGGTCCCTTTAGTATTCCTTGTAGAGCCAGTCTCTTAGTCACAAATTTTCTCAGTTATTGTTTGTCTGAAAATATTTTAATCTCTCCCTTGTTTTTGAAGGACAGTTTTGCTGAATATAGAATTTTTGGTTGGCAGTTGTTCTCTTTTAGAATCTTAAATATATCATACCACTGCTTTCTCGCCTGAATAGTTTCTGCTGAGAATTCCACACAGAGTTTTATCAAGCTTCCCTTGTATGTGATGGATTGCTTTTCTCTTGCTGCTTTCAAACTTCTCTCTTTGTCTTTGCTATTTCACAATCTGATTAGTAAGTTTCTTAGAGTATGTCTATTTGGATGTTTTCTCTCTGGGATATGCTGCACTTCTTCGATATGTAATTTTATGTCTTTCATAAGAGATGGAGAATTTTCAGAGATTATTTCATCCATTAGTCTTTCTATTTCTTTTTCCTTCTCTTCTCTGGGACACCTACAACACATATATGTATGCGCTTCATATTGTTGTTTATTTCCCTAAGACCTTACTCATATTTTTCCATTCTTTTCCATATATTTTATTTTTTGTGTTAGATTTCAGATGTTCAGTCCTCTAGTTCACTAATCCTTTCTTCTGCCTCTTCACATCTATTGCTGTAGGTTTCCATTGTTTTTTCATCTCTTCTATTGTGACTTTCATTACCATAAGTTTTGCAACCTTTTTTTTTCAAACGTTAGAGTTCTCCTTTTCATTCACCCAATGTCTTCTTTATATCTTCCCTCAACTTGTCAAGTAGATTTTTGATGAGATTTTGTATGTCTGTTTGAACATCCTGAATTAGTTGTTTTAACTCCAGTATCTCATTTGAAGTGTTCCTTTGTTCCTTTGATTGGGCCACATTCTTTATTTTCCTAGCATGACTGATTATTTTTTGCTCACATCAAGGCATTTGATTTCCTTAATTAGTTTATTCTGGAGCTTGTTTTCACTGTGTTACCTAGGGTTTTCTTGCTGGACAGCTTTATTCTCTATATGTTCTTTGACATTCAGTTCAAGCTATTCTAGACCTCAAGCATAGGTTCTGTTTGATCAGAATTTTTCAGTTCTTGTTTTTCTATTTCTAGCCCTGCTTAAATGGACGTTTTTTGGATTTTTTTTTTTTTTTGAGAAGGGTCTCTTCAGATATTATAGACCCTATTCAGATTTTTCCCAGACAAGACAGGTCCCAGTCTCAGGAGGAGAGAGTAGCTAGCATCAGTTTTCCCCGAGGGTGAGATCTAGCAGGTTGTCAGACTTCCCTTTGAAGCCTCTAGACTTTATGCTTTTCCTATCCTGCCCAGCTTGTGGTGCTTATCTGCTGCAGCTCCCACCAGCATAAAATGATGTGTTACCTTTAATTTCAGCAGACTGTCCTGCCAGGGGTGTGATTGAGACAGAGGTGAGGTAGTAGGTGTGCTTTGAAGGCTTCTGTTTTCCAGTTCCTGGTGTCTGAATTCCTTGAAGGAAGGATTCTACTTAACTGGGACCTAGTCTCCTTTTGAGGGGAAGATCTGCCCTTTAAGGAATTAACCCCTTTCACCTGACTAGTTACTTCCTCTCCCAGATATGCTTTAGCTCCACCCTTGCTTGGGGCAGTACTGGAGTCTGAGAGTGCCTGCAGTTCTATATGATGAGCAGTTTAAGACGTAAAATATCAAAAAAGCCTTTTCAGAGCTGAACCTGCACTCCTCAGTGCCAATCAACAGCTTGAGTTAGTATGTGGTTCTATGTATTTCCAGGCTCTATGTACTCCCTTTTCTGAGTGTCCAGTCCTTTGCCAGTATTTTGTGCTGTCCAACTCTAAAAGCCTCTGGATTTTTGGTATCCTTTTTTTTTTCCTGTCAGCTTTGCCCCCTCTTTGCCTGGACAAAAACTCCCAGTTGCTTCAGTGCTTATTCCAGGTTTTTCCGTGTTGGGCACCTGTTTTCAGTAGTCAGAATTTGTCAATTAATTCTGTACTTGGAGCTTGGGTGAGCTAAGCCCTTGCTACTAGTAAAGTCTGTTTCATTTCCCCTCAGGAAACTAGCCTGCCATGCCCAAGGGGGAAGAGCACCAGCCTCTGCAGCTTGGGTCTTAAAATTCTGTGTGGTATCTCAACCATCCAGACTGCTGTACACTGTATATCTAGTGGCTGATATTCCTCAGCAGTTGTTCTGTACCATTCCTGGCTATTTACTAGCTGCTCTGGAGATGTACTAAATTTCACACCTCATTATGCCACCATCTTTCCCCACTTTCTAATTGGAAGCTTTTAAGAGCCCTGTTACAGTCTAATGTAGTTAGATCCATGAACAGTTTCAATTGAAACAGGTTAGGTAGAAGTAGACAAGGTGGGCAGTAGGGAACACTGTTGTGGCATTTCATAGGTACTAAAAACGATACCTATGCTAAAAATTATCCTCCTCTGAAATTCCTGTGCACCTGTTATTGAAGACTGACAACCTTTGTATGTACTCTGCCCTCAATTTTTTTGCAGAATTCTGCTTCAAAAGGAAAATGTTTCCTGTGTTTGTTAAGCAGAAAATAGAAGATAAACACAAGGAGTTTCACTGTGCACTTGTTGACTAGAGAAGAGGGGAAAAGAGGTGAAAAGTGACTTGAAAGGAGTAGTGATGAGGGTGGGGATTAAGATTCCCTTTGTCTGTGACATACTTTTGACCCAAAAGTAGAATACTAAAGTCTAGGACTTTCTTCCCCAAGAGTGGTTGCTCAGACACTATTCATATTAGGAAGATCTGAGCATCAGACACAGGAGAGTGGGGCATATGCTTGGAAATTGACCTAGGCAGATGGAGAAGAATTGATTCATGAGCTTGTCAGGAGATGGGTTGTGGCCTAGGTTGGTGATCTGTGCTGGCAAGTTCCCAGGTGCTAGGAAGTAGTGATGACTGGTGTATAAACATGTTTTCAGGGATTATGGGCCATAAAAAGCAGTGATTTCACCAGGACTGGTCTCAGGTACACTGTTGGTGTGTAGCAGAACATCAGCGACTAATTAGAGTTCAGGGAACTCCAGAGCCTGGAAGCAGGAGCCAGAGCCATGCAAAGTCATGGGACCTGAGTTCCGAGTGGGTTATCTAGTGGGATGGGGCCTGAATATATCTGAGGATCAAGCTCGGCTTGCAGCTTCCAAAGGAGGTGTCCTACCTCCAATTTCACCTTTTAGAAGTCCTCAGTGGCTTTGCATTGTCCTGAGAATAAATCCAAAATTATTAAGTGTTCCCAATTGTTCTTCTATTACTCTACTCTGCCACTACTAACCTTGAAACACAGATACACATGCACATACACTCATGCTCACACTCACAGATATGTGCTCTCACACATGCACACATCCATTTAAAAACAACCCAGATCCTGTCACTCCTTTGCTCAAAATTTCCCAATAATTTTCCTTTAGTCCCATCATGCCATATAAAGGCCTATGTAATCTGGCCCCCATGCATCATTCCTGTCTCTTGGTCCTTGGTCACTGTTGCTCTTCCTCTAACAAAAACCATACTGTCTCAAGGCCTTGCCTTTTGCTCCATGTGTCTAGAAATCCTGCTTGCCTTCTATTTCATATTGTTCAGGCTTACAATGTCACCTCAGGAAGGCCTGACCTGACTGTCCTAATACAAATGTGCCATGCCACTCAGTGCACATGACTGACCAAATGTCCTCTTTCTCTGCTTTATTTTTCTTTACTGCACTTGCCACCCCTTTATATTTATAAATCTTGTTCATTTTACTGCCCAGTGATGAGTGCCTTGAACAGTGGCTGATAGCTTCTCAATAAATATTTGTTGAATGAGCAACAGAATCAATGATTCAGCTTAGACATCACCTATCTTCAGAATGTTCCTTGTCTATCCTCAAACTGGTGAGGTTCTTCTCCTTTGTGCTTTCACAGTATCCTGTGCTTATCCCTGTTTTAGCACCACACTTACATTGGACAGCAATGACCACCTTACTTATTTGGCTTCCCTATTATTCTCCAAACTTGTAAAGTTGGGACTCACAAAGAAGACCTGGTATATTAGGTGATTGATGTTTGTTTGAAGAATGAAGGAAGGACAGTGAACAGGCATAATGTTGGAGGAAAAAGGATGACTTGATAATGATTCTGCTTAGCCATAGAATGAGTGCTCCTCAAATTCTCCCAGCACATGGTTGTTTCTGAGGTCTAGACAAGGGCTAAATCTACAGATGGACTCAGATGGTGATATAGAGCAGGGGACAGAGCAGGTCATTGTATTCTCTACCTTCTCAAGTACCACCAGGCATCTAAATCTCATTAAATCAAGCCAAACTGAACAGATCCGTTTAGGTGGTAAGAAGTTCTGGTTCCTCAAATAAAATGGATTAATTGAAACTTCCTATTCCTGACTGAATAAGGGCATCTGTACTATAAGATTCTTTACCTTTCCCTGCAGTCTCATGTTTACTTAACTGCTTGGAAAGAATTCTGCTTTGTAAGAGGTTCAGAAAAGACCGAGAATGATGACTACTGCCATATAGATTGGTGTGAGTTCTCTAACGTTTTAAACAGACAGACCACCTAAGTCAGGATGTTGAGTTCCCAACCATTGCTTGACTTTTGCATTTTGTGCCTGTGAAGTAGATGAACCATGGATAAGTTGCCTTGACCTTAGAAAATCAGCTACCGTGATAATAATAACGTTTATAGAATGCATATGTCATTCTAGGCACTGGGCTAGATTCTTTTAGGTGTTGTCCATTTGATCAATCCACATATTGATAGTGAGCCTGCTATGTGCAGTTCTGTTCAAGGCACTGAAATGTAGCAATGAACCAAAAGACAACATACCTGCTCATGTGGAGCTTACCATCCTGCTGCTTAACTCTCACAATTTTATCATGCTAGAATGATTGCTATCCTATACCCCCAACACAGACACATAACACAAAATTCAGTCTGTTGTTCACTCCTCCCTTATGTCTCATGCTACCTCCTGGGCTATACCAACCATGCAGCTTCCAGAACCATCTTTCAGTTGTAGAAGTCATGGTAACTTGGTTATTGGAGGCAAGATTTACTGTGGCATTGATTGCTGCCTTCTCAAACATGAAGACTTCTATCCAGAGACTATTACTGTCATATTAGGAGGAAAGTAAAGGACTTCTTACTGAAAGGTACCTGAAGTCAATCCAGGAGAAAACACAATTTACAGTAAACATAATCGCTAAAATTTATTTATTATTTTATGTTTCTCAAAACTCATTTTTATCTCATTTTGTTATCATATACTTCAAAGCCTACTGGAATAAAATGAAGCCTTGTGAGATCTGTGACTTTGCAATTAAGCTCAACATTATTTCCCTAATGTCCAAAGCAGTGTGTGAACATGGTAGATAGTAATTTTTGAATGGGGTATGGTGAGTTTACTTAATGTGTGGTAGTAAAAAAGTATGCCAGAGTCAGGATATTATACTGAAGAAATACAGGTTGTAGAGTGGTAGAGAATTTAGGTTTGAATTTCACCTTTACTATGTGACCATGTTGGTCTTGGATAAGTGTTTTAATTCTGATTCCCTAGGGTCATTGGTTAAACAAATAGATAATGACATATAACTTCATTATATAGATTAAGTAACAGTTATGAAAGTGTTTAGCACAGATTTCCATGTATGTTTAATTAATATTAGTATCCCTTCCTTTTTATTCCCATAGGAGAGATAGAAATAAATTGCTATGGGATTTCAGTGGAGTTAGGGAGTTCATTGTTTTATAACTATAAGATACCTGAGAGTCTTAAGCCGTTAAATGACTTGTCTAAATTCACGCAGCTAATAAGTAGCAGAGCTGGGGCTGCTTCTCAGTCCTTCCAAATCTGCTATTACAACTATATTCCCTAGCCTCTACATTCCCAGAATTGAGATTTTACCTGAAACATCCGATGTCTGAGTATCTATCTCACTATCCATTTAGAAAGGCAATGCTTTTTCTAGGGGAGGTAATGACTGAGATGTTAGAAAACCAGAAGACCATTACGCAACACTGCGAGTATATTGCTATCTCCAAAGGGGATCCCTGAGGAAAACCTCTGCAATTTTAATTCAAGCAAAATTATAAGCTCATCTACGCTTGGCCTGGCTCACATAATACTAATTAGAATTCTCACATCATGAGTTTGGGAACCTCAGAATTCATATAAAACACAATTATTATTTTGCATAATGAAATTTGTCAACCTCCTTGGAAATTAAACTAACTAATCCTCTCTTATCAGTGACACTCAAACACCATGATACCTCCATGTAATGGCAGGTCTGTCCAAATCCACGATGGATCCGCATTGCCTTGATCTGATGGCAGGCAGTCACATAGATTTCAGAGAAGGAGACATTAAAGAGTATCCAACTGATTGAACTATGGTTCATAACCAACTGGCAATCAAAATGCACGATACTCCAGAGGACAGAACCGAGGAACTCATGGTAAGAAAATAAATGACTACAAGTCACACATGAAGAGACAATAATTTTCTACATGACAGCTTCCCACAGATTGTTTTCAAAGGTAGATTTGCTCAGTGGGCTGGAAGCTGGGAAACTCACCTGCCTATCAGCTTAGTGTGTCTCCTGGCACTAAAATGAAAAGAAATAGCCTGCAGTAGGTAGCAGATAATAGGTGGTTACACTTATGGAGTATCTTAGCATGATATTCAACATTTCCTAGGTTTGGGCTAAATTCTCAGAAATGCTTAAATTTCTATTTTAGTACACAGTGATTAATAAATTGGGACCCAAACGGGATATGTAATTATTAATCATTAATTCAGTTAACCCAACGACAAAGTGCCGACTGGGTGCCAGATATTGAGTGGGCTCAAGAGAGATGAAAAAACCACAACACCCATCCTAATGAAATACACTGCTTAACTGAGACACTGACAGAAAAAAATAAATTACAACATTATAAAGCTTGTCTTAAGGAAACAACCACACTGTATCAGCAACAATAGTTAATTACCTAAATAATTTGTAAAAGCCACTGTCAAAATCAAATAAAACCAAACAAAATGAAAAAAGTAGGGTAGGGGGCAGATGGAGTTTTTGGCTGAAACACCAAAGCAATAATTTCTAGTGCCAATAGAAGATTCTAATTTAAAAAATAATCTATTAAATGCTGAGGTGGTCATTATCTAAAAATCTTAAACCCTGGCATTTTAAAGCACCCAAGCGTTTTCAAAACATTTGAAAAATATTATCTTCCTTGATTTCCGTTGTGTCAGGTATTAGTTTCATGATTATACAAATGAAGAACTAAGCAGTTAGAAATAAAGTGCTTGTACAAGATAACAAAGAAAGGAAATGGTGAAGCTGTAACTAATGGAAGGTATTTGTAGGGCAGGTACAGTGTTTTTCTTTATGCTACTATATGATGAGTTGCTTAACGTCACACAAATACAGTTTCAAAGATGGGTCTGGAAACTTATTTTACAATTCCTAATCCCATGAGGCTTTTTCTACACCCAACTGACTTTAATTTGTTGTTTAAACCTTAGTAATTTGTTAAAATATAGACAGTCTTTTTTTCAGAGTTTTAGTGTCTTCTTTCATTATAGTTAAGTGATTAAAATCTTAGACTAGGGAATCTCAGATCTGCTGCCAAATCCAGGCTCTCTGGTTAAATCCTTTGAATCTTAATTTCCTCATTTGTAGACTGGGGATAATAATTTTTGCCTCACAGGGCTTGTTGTTTGATTAAGTGAGATCATATATATATATTAATTTTATGACAGAATCCCTGATAATGGTATATTGTATATTGAATAGCCATTAATCAGCAATAGGGTTAGTGACCACTTAGTAGCTCAAATTTGCATAAGAACTCAGAAATACATATTTTTTACAATCCCACTCCGTCACCTTTATTCCAAAGAGGCATTAAAACACAGTCAACCACAAGGCCCGGGCTGCATATTACAAGTTGGGAGTACATGTGCATTCTACAGACTCATAATAACACTACTACCAAAATTGCTCAACTAAAATATATTTACCACCTCAGTGGATATTTTGGATGAAAATTGCTTTACTGGCTCCAACAGAAAGCAAAGCTTGACAGTTTTACTTTACTTAAGAGCCTTAATATAGGGTTGGCTAAATAGAAACATTTGCCAAGTTAGCAGATCAAAGCAGATACTTCCATTTTCTTCAACACTTTCTCTCTCTCTCTGACATACACTCATGCGCACACACACACACACACACGCATTGACTTGTGTACATTAACTACTTATTTTTATACTGCCCACATGTCTGGAAGTGGTTAGGAGCCAAGACCCTAGAGTCAGATAACTTCAGTTCAAATCCAATTTCTACCACTCAGAAGCTATGTGATTGTAAGATTTTTCATTCATTTATCTATTCATTCATTTAATATACTTACTGAGCACCTACTATATGCTAAGCATTGTCATTGCTTAAGGGGATAAGATAGATAAGGCCCCTGCATTCAAAGGGAATATATTGCAAGGAGAAAAGACACAAGGCACAGGTAAAAATAAACAACAGAAAATAATATAAAATTGTGATAAAGGAAAAACTATATATCATCATGTGATAGAGTGATTTAGAGAGGGACCATTAGATAGGATGAGGACGTGATTTTTTAGCAAAAAAATTGAAGTAGCCAAACAGAACACTGAAGGAAGAACATTTAGTCCAGAGTTTCACCTCCCTCTGGATTGGACACCTGAAAGGAATAAACAATAGGTTGCTCCCCGGCATGCAACAGACTCTTCACATACAGATATCTCAGCCAGGGTTTTTGGTTACAAGTAAAATCAAGCAAACAAAGAACTGGCCCTGGCTAAATTAACTTGAAAAAGAAGCCTCTGGGTCTTGGAGGATAGAACTACTTAACATCTTTTCAGAGCATTTTCCCATTCTTTCATCTACTCCAATCTGATTAAGTCTGATCTAGCTTGGGTCACCTAAGTGTACTCTGCAAGTTAGGGTTCTTGCGTTTACAGTTCCAGAGCATCCAGGAAGTAACACTGTCTACTGGAATTGGGATGAATAAACAGAAGAACTGTGAGCTAATTACTTTCTCACATAATAATAAGTTTAAATTTCAGAATACATGGGGCCTGGAAAACTAAAAGCTAATGAGTAGTTAAAATGGGCATAAAACAAATACTCCTAAAGAGTGGGAGAAGAACCAAAGGTGATGGTGGAGTTATACAGAGAAGGTAGGGTTTCACAAAGGAATATGATTGCTGAATCACTACATGGATATTTCTTTTAGTCTCCAGTATCTTAGAGAAATTAGAAGTAAAAACCTAAAATTGTGGAATTGTAACCCATACCAAACTCTGAAATCTGTTTTGCAACTAATTGCTGTGCTATGCTTTGAAATTTATTGCTTTTTTGTACATATGTTATTTTTTGCAAAAAAGAAAAAAAAAGTCAATTGTGACGATAAAAAAAATATTTATTCCTTCTAGCCTCCAATGCTCTTCTGGTTAGCTAGAAGGAAAAATCTCAGACGATGGTATGGTAGCCCATGACAAATTCTGGGATCTGCTGTAACTACTTGTTGAAGAGTGCTTTGAAAACTATTGCTTTTTTCTTTCTTTACTTTGTATATATGTTATATTATACAGTAAAAAAGTTAAAAAAGAAAAAAGTTAATGAACCCCAACATAACCTAGTCCAAATGTCTAGAACAATTCTTTTGCTAACTTTTCTAGCCAAACAGACACTTTCCTAAAGCAGTTCAAAAACCATTATTCTCTGATACAGATGACATTAAATATAGCAATTCGCAAATCTATTCTAATGGACACTAGATCAAATCTTTTAGACAGAGATGTTGATTAGCTGTTGAATCCAGATCATCTGACTTCAGGCAATGCTACCTTAAGTACTCGCATTTCCCACTGAATATCATTTCCTTCATTGTTTGGCACATTGTACCTTCTTGAACAGAAGCTAGCCATAGTGGAATGTGGACACAATGTTTCCAGCTCCTATTTTTCTTGTTGCTCAACTACTCCAATAAAGGAAATAGAAATTCCAAAATGTAAAATTTATGTTTTTAAACCTTTAATTACAGAAAATGTCAACATATAGAAAAATAGATGCATACTAAAATACTTACAGACGAAATGAAGTAATGTCTGGGATTAGGGAGCTAGTAGGAGAAATTGGACATGAGCTAATAATTGTTGAAACTGAGTGACAGGTACAAGGAAGTTCATTATATGATTCTCTTCCTTTTTTGCATGTACCATGGCTATGAGAATATGCTATGATGACCACAAAGTCTCCCACTTTGTAGAAAACCAATTTATCTTGCAATTGCCTCCATCTTACAGCCACCCCCTCCCACTTTGTGATTGAGAGTAGAATGAGTGTCAGGGAAAGCTAGTATTGGTTCCAGGTTAGCCAACAAGTCTGCACCCACATGAGATAAAGTCAATTTCCTGTTCTTAATTCCCCATGCATGAAATTAGAATAAAAGTACTTTGCTTACATAATCAGGGCTTTGTGAGAAACAGTCAGATATACTCAGGTTTTTGCAAACTTTCCAGAAGAAAAGTCATAAATATAAGGGATTTAATTTTAAAAATCATAAAATTGAACTAATGTCCTTTAGATTATTTTCAAAATTATGTTCAATGATATAATTACCTGATCAAGGCATCATAAAAGTAATTTGCTACAGGGAAATAAGTGATACAGTAGAAAGACTATTAGAATAAGGGCTGGGACACTTTAAGCTTTATACATACTGGTACCAAGCAGACTTTTCATTTCAGATCCTACCACCTTCCTCAACTAATACTATGAACCTGTCTAACCTCACAATTTCTCCACCTTTAGAATGAGGGCATGGAATTATTCCATTTCAGATTATTTCCACAAAGTTCTCTGAACATTTTCTAGATGTGTTTACTTCTTTATTACAGAGGTCTGCAAGTTAATCAACCCTCTAAAGATCTTATTCTTAAAAATGGAAAACATAGATGTATGTTATATGTAAAGGGAAAAAAGAAAAAACAAAAACTACAAACTAAAAGAAAATGTGAGAGTAATGCAAGTGATTCATCACTCATGTCTCAGGAAGATGTGAAGTGGAAGGTCAGGGATAAGTGCCTAATTGGAGTGTTTAGGAAAAGTAAAAGAGCCCTGACAAAACAGCAAAATAGAATCAAAGAGACTGTCTTGTAACACATTCTAAAAATCTTCCTGGAAGTGGTGGTTCTAATAATGACTTGAAGGCTAGGAGTAAATGTTAGTGCTATAGAGCAGAAGGGTAATTTTTTGGAAAAATAAGGACTGACTGTAACACAGTTTTCTATAGGAGGCCTTTTGCAGTGGTGTCTTCTAGTAGATGGAAAGCTATTCAAAGAGAGGGAAACTGCTTTATTCATCTCTAAATCCAATAATATTTTATAGGATTGTCTCAGGATTAAGTAAGTTAATACATGTAAAGGACCTAACAGCAGGTTTGGTAAAGAATAAACAAGTTGCAAATGACCTCGAATTACATTTTGGTAAAGGATCAGTGAATAAAGAGTGGAATGAGTGTGTGAAAATTATTTGTGACACATGAATTTAATGTCAACGGCAAACCGTATCTAACTCAGCCCGTTCACTGGGACCTCTAAGTCCTCTAGTAGGGCAATCTGCCTACATGTTCCCAGGACTGGACTTTTGACTTTTTTTCCTTTTTTGCATGGGCAGGCACCGGCAAACTAACTCGGGTCTCTGGCATGGCAGGCGAGAACTCTGCGTGCTGAGCCACTGTGACCCGTGACTTTAGGCTTTTTTTGAGAGAGCCTCCTAGATATTTTCATAGAGACAGATGAGATGAGAGACTTTTGTGGCCATGTCACACTCATCTCCAACCAAGCAATAAGTCATTGCCACATATTCTGGCTTGGACTAGACTCTGCCTGGTAAGTTAAAGTGATAGATGGTCCTTAAGAAAAGTCTGACTCAGCAGGTTCAACAATATACACATTTATCTTAAAATCCAGAATACTTGTGAAATGGACCTCAGGGAAGAAACTGAAATATTGTCCTGTAAGCATAACTGCATCACTCTTATCATCATAACTTAGGTTGGTATGGTGCCTTTAAATTCTGGAACTCCTCAATTTTTATTCCTACTAGTTTCACAAACACTCTGTAAGGAGATTACTGGGTATTTTTCCCTATAATGCACTCTGATAAATATGAGTATGGCTTTGAAAATTAGTCATAATTGCAATACAGATATATATTTTCCCCATATATGGCAACAATGTTATTGTTGAAAACAATAATAATGATTAATAACAATAATTCAGCTTCTACCATTTGCTGAACACATACTACGTACTAGACCCTATTCTAGGCCCTTTTTCATAGGTTATCTCATTTCATAACCCTGTGAATTAATAGCATTACATCAATTTTTCAGATGAGAAAATTGAAGTCCTTAGATATAAAGTAGCACCCAGGGTTAAGTTTCAAATGTAAAATCCCTGCTTTTTCTACCTACTCTCTTCCTCTGCCAAGGGGCAGAAAGATTTAACTATTTCTATCAGGAAAATCACAGACATGTGAACTCAAAATGTGAAATCCTACTTAACTATTAAATGTTTGCCTTATTCTGGGTATTATTAATTCTCAATTATTAATGACATCCCTTTTATTATCAAACACTGTTATGACTAGATATTTTAGTTCAGTGTGAAACCTCATTACTTATTTATCAAAGATACAATTTAAGCCTTATTTCAAAGACAAAACCTGGGATTGTGGTTATCTAATCGCCAACTTTCTTTTTCATTTCCTGTTTGCTTTTTTTTTTTCAAACTCAAAGTGAGTTAAAAAGTAAAGTAAGAAATTGTAAAAAATTTTCCAAGCAACATCATTTAAAAAAACATTTTTAACACTGACTTTGCCTTGAGAGCTAGTACTTTTTAGAAATAGTGATGACCCAAAGGATCATATATAGATAATGGAGGCTGAGAGTTTGAAGAGCCTTACCTGACAAAGACAGTGTGTTGACCCATTTTTTTTTTAGTAGCAACATTTATAAATTGGCTTTGGAATTAGATTGTTTTTGGACTGAGTGAATCATGCATTTGTTGATGAATCCAAATCCAACAACTCCATCACAAACATATATAACATAAATGTTTGTTTTTGTTTCTGTGAGATATTATGGATAGCATATGTGTTCATGCAATCTTTATAATTCTTTTATGTCAAGTTAATTGAATATTGTTAATGGATGGGAGCAATGGCCTTGAATTCAGGAGAACTGGCTCTGTCTGAGTCTTCCTGTACAACACTTAATTATTATGTGCCTCAGTTATAAAAACTGTAGAATGGTCATAACAAAACTATTTCATGCATTTATTATACTTGAGACAATGGAGCAAAGGTAGTCACCTCCCAAACTTAGTAAATGTGCCATGATTTAGGGACTGAAATTAAAATTTTAGTTTTCTTTAATAAAAAAAAAGTAACATGTAGTGAGCACTTCCTATATGCCAGCCATTGGGTCAAGCACTTCACATGCGTTATCTTGTTAATACTCACCAGAATCCTGTGAGATAGGTACTATTTGTAGTTGGGTAATGAGAAACTTAGTTAGGTTAAGTAACATAAATAAACCCCCAAACCTAGTAAAAGTCACTGCAGGTTGTCAATTAGAGACACTTAGTTAAGGTACTAAATGGGATGAAATGTTTCTAGGCTAGTGCCTAATATGTTAAGCATTAAAAATGGTAGTTATTTTTAGTATTACCATTTTTCATAGTAGCAATAGTAAAATGTGATGAGTCATCTTCCAATGCCTTTGTACACAGTTTGTATTTCTTGAGAAGATCTGGTAAACAAGATCTGTCTTCAGCATATTTTTCAGGTTAGAATATAAACAGAAAACACTATATCATCCAATCTCTTACATCTTGATCTTACTTTCTAAAGAAAGATCATTAAGGACTGTGGTAGGCAGAATATCGTTCAATGACAGATACCTACTTTCTGGTCTCTGGAATCCATGAATATAATACAGATGTGATTAATTTAAGGACCTTAAAATGAGCAGATTATCATGGATTACCCAGGTAGGCTCCATGGAATCACAGGGGCCCTGTAAAGATTCAAAAGGAAATGTGAGGACAGAAGAAGCAGAGTCAGGGAAAATTTTAAGAAACTATGCTGATATCTTTGAAGATAGAAGAAGGGGTTAGTAGCCAAGGAATACAGGGGGCAAGAAAACTGATTCTTCCCTAGAGCCTCCAGAAGGAACACAGTCCTGCACACCTTGGTTTTAACCCAGGAAGTCCTATTTCTGACCTCCAGGACTGAAAGATTTTGTACTTCTGACCTCCAAAACTGTAAGATAATAAATCTGGTTGTTTTAAGGATGAAGTTTGTGGTGATTGTTAGAGCAGCAATAGGAAAATCATACAGGGTGGTGGGTTGCATAGGGTGAATGGTGTTGATATATCTGAAATCTGAGCAAAGAGGAGGAAAAAAGTAAGAGTTTATTACCTCCTTGAGAACTGCCCAGATGAGAGGCTATGCTGGTGGATCACTGACGATTAGGTTCTTCCCTCAGCCAGTCTATCCTTAATGGGGATGGCTACATGGGGCAACCATGCCTTAAAGGTATTAGTAATTAAGGTCATTCTACTTCTCTTGTTCTAATTTTTCACTTATTCAGTAATCTTTTTAGTATTTGGCTTCCCAAGTAGGTATTACCACTGGGAAGAGAACGTGTTGAAATGCCAGTGGAAGTGTTCTGCATGTTTGGTAAATGTATCCCTCACTGCAGATTAATTAGCTGGAATCAGGCTTCTACTCACTCATTCATACAGATATTTAAGAAATATTAAGTTACTTCTCTAATGAGTCATGTGCAGTGGCATGACATATAAAGATTTATTCCTAATCAAATACAGTCCTACCCCTCAAGGAACTCACAGTCCAAAGGTATACTTTGCAAACCTTTAGGCTGTTTGCCTAACAGCCTAAAGGTTTGCAAAGTATAAATTATAATGCAGCATGGTAGGTGCTTACATGGGAATATCTCTCTAGGAAAGAGAGAATTCAGATTTGAAGAATCCAGGAAGACTTTCAAGAAATGTGATATCTTATACTGAAATTGACAATCATAATTTTGTTAACATGAGTTTGTGCTTTGAACCTTATCACTTTTGGGTATACTAACAAAATTGAGCTTCTGTGTTTGAAAAGTTGAATACCAGGTGCTAATTAATAAAATACTGAGGGTCACATGTTGGAACAGCTATTCTCCTCTTTGATATTTGTGACTTATCTTTACATATTACATATTAATATAAAATTATTATGTACCATAAAATGTAAGATAACCTTAGCAATAATTAAATCTTTACTTTCCGATACTTCCTTTAATTCAAGGCAAAGAGAATCTCACACTAAGTACTGCAGGAGCCAGGTAAATTTCCATCAAGGAAATAGGAATTCCCACGAAATCATTCCGCCTTAAAACATATAATAAGAAATGAGATGAATTAGAATAGTGGCTACATTTGAAATTTGCACTAACCTATTCTTCAAATTCATATTTTTTGCTCTACTTCATGCTTAGCAAACAAGATAACAATAACCTGTTCTCTATAGAACAGGTGAAGGAATATTTTTCAAAATATAAATCACAATATTTTACTCCTTTCCTAAAATTCCTCCAATGGCTACTCATCTCATTCTAAATAAAACCACAAGTCCTCACTTTGGTTTATAAGGCATACATGAGCTCTCTGCATCATCCATTTGGACTTCCACAATACCTCTCTGATCTCATTTTCTTCCACCGTCACCATGCTCAGTATGCCCCAGTGACCTTGTTGTTCCTTGAACACAGTAAGTATGGTCCAGTCTCAGAACTTTTGCACTAGCTGTTGCCTTTCTTTCGGATGTTCTTTCCCCAGAATATGCATGGCTAGCTCTCAGATCATTCAAGCCTCTGCTCAAATGTCATCTTAGCAAATTTTTTTCCATCCCCTTCTATCTAAACAACCCTCCCCTCCATTCCACTGTCATCCCCCTCACTATAACTTCCCCACAACCTTAATCTCTTATTTTGCTTGTTTATCATAGCATTTGCCACAAACTGGCAGTACATAATATGCTTATTTGTTTATTGTCTATTACTCCCAGTAGGACATAAGCTTTGTGAAAGCAGGAATGTGTTTTCTTTCATTCACCACTGTATCTTCAGTGCCTTCCTTAGTGCCTAATGTAGACTAGAAGCTCACTGTTTATTGTTAACTGGATGCAGACATTAGATGACTCCTACAGCATGGCTGGTCTTTCTACTAACGATGTATAGAAAACCTAGATGAAATGTGGAAATAAATATTTCGAATATATAGCTGAGCGCAAACACAATCATTGGAAATCCCCAGGTGCTGAACTTAAAGCTAGAGAAATCAGCTTGTAAGACAACAACATTGCAGCCTAAGGGGTTATTGGATGTATAAACTATAATAGCTTGAATCTGAAGTTTTAATACCCACCTAGGGATAGGAGGTGTGGCATAGATTTGAAACTGTGAACCTTGCATAAAGTTAGAACTCTGGAAAAGCTGCCCCTTAGAAATGGAATGAGAAAATCTCTGATCTTGTCCTAGGGAAGCAACAAAGGCGATGGGCTCTGACTTAAATTAAAAAGTCTCTCTATGGAATTTGAAAGCCTAAGGCAGCTCCTCCTGTGGTGTATATTTCATACTTACAGATCCCATGTGGTATGAGAATCTCTTAAGTCCTAAAAGTAATGTAAAAAAATATAGCTCCGGACAAGTGAAACCTTTGGAGTGTTCAGCAGAAGGAATCATAAAACACCTCTCTGGTGATATTTCTCCTACCCATGGCAAGTGGAATTACCACTGATAAAACAACTACTATCAAAGTGGAACTCACGATAAGTTAAAAATTACTTGAGGAAATGCTCCACCAGGGGGAGAAGTCAATATGTACTGCAAATGGAAAGATTAATATACAAAGAATTTGAAAACAGAAAAAATTTAAGAGAAAGTTTAAAATGTATAGATTTAAAATGACAACAGAGAGAAAAGAAGGAATAAAGACCATAATGAGGGAATAGTATATAATGCAAAGAGAAAACAAATCTGGAAAAAAAGCAAAGCAAATACAATCTCCAGAAAGGGAAGTTTTTATATTTATATATTTATACTAACACTTGGTGGCTGAATTGGACAGCAGATTTTTCACAGCTTAAGAAGGAAACAGTGAATTGAAAATTCTGTGTAATGCAGCCTAGAAAGAAAATGTGATGGAAAAATATGAAAAAGATTATGATATAGAGGACAGACTGAAAGACAAATTTATATCTACTCAGAAGGAGACAAAAGGGAAAATGGAGAAAAGACAGCATTGGAAGATTCAATGGTGGAAAATTTCAAAATTAAAGAAAGGTATTAATCTCCATATTTGAAGAAACACAATAAATTTCAAACAAGAGAAAGAAAAATAAATTCACTCCTAGGTACCTTTAGTAAAACTGCAGACTACCAAAGACAAATAGAAAACCTTAAAAGCAATAAGTACTTAACTGGATCTCATTTACTCTTACTGTAAAGAAATGTGAGTTGTTAGAGTATCGAATTTGGAGAGAAAAAGCTAATACTTGATGAACAACTACTAAGCACTGGTTAATAAGCCTGATCTTTCTTTTTCTATAAAATGCATTATCTAATTTAATTCTCAAGATAATATTAAGCACATTTAATGAAAGTGAAACAGAGTTCAGAAATAAATTATCTTGCCCCATCATACTATTAATAAATGAAAGAGCCAGAATTCCAGAAAGTTTGGATCGGAAGTCCACTAAAAAGATACAAGAACTCAAAACAAATCAAAACAGAACAAAACTTTCTAGCTATGCTACTTACCTCATGTATGGATTTAAATAATTTATATAACCTGAGACTGTTTTTTCATCTGTAAAATGCAAATACAAATAGTATGACATCATAGAATTGATTATGAGGAATACCTACCACATGTAGGGATCTTAAAACTTGGCACATATTGTGTATTTTTTAAATGCTAGTCATTCATATTATAACAAGAAATTTATGACATTTAACAGTCACTCATTGTAAAAGACACTATGTTTTATTCATCTTTTACTGTCTGTGGACTTACAGAATAGGAATTTAATTAACTTTTAAAAATTATTAATAATGTATTTATCTAATATGTATTAGATATGATCATTTATGTTCATGGTATTGAGCATGGGACAACAAAAGAAGAATGAATTTTGTTTTGTAATCTCTAAGACTGAAAAGACCAGGAAGCCAGTGTAGAAAGTTCCCTCTGAAAAACTGTAAGTAATTTGCAGTATTTTGAAGAGTAAACCCATGTCATTTGGAGATTTTTTTCAATTCTTCCCTGTTGTTTGGTATTCAATGCTAAGCTAAGTACTAATTGTACTCCAAAAGGGGAAGAAAACATATGTCTGTTTCTCAAAAGATGTCTTCTGACTCTGAATAAGAAAAACAGATAATAAAACTCTATCACATGAGCTTAATGGGTCTGCTGGGAAAACGATGATACATTAAGAAAGGATAAAATCCCCTAGTTTACAGTCTCATGATATTAAGGGTGGAAACTTTTTTCTCT
Source organism: Tamandua tetradactyla (assembly GCF_023851605.1). Classification (NCBI taxonomy): domain Eukaryota; kingdom Metazoa; phylum Chordata; class Mammalia; order Pilosa; family Myrmecophagidae; genus Tamandua; species Tamandua tetradactyla. The sequence goes on along the minus strand of NC_135334.1, from coordinate 60,032,452 downwards.
AAATTTGTCTCGTTTGATACTATTTTCTTAATCTAGACACCAGTCTCTTTTCAATCCAATGTATGAACAGTTGAAATGGATAAGTATATGAATAATAAAAAGGAACACTGTCTTTGGAAACAATGCCTATCATTGAGTTAGTCCAAATGGTACCTCCTTCTGGGAACGATTGAAAATCAATTATAACCTTTATGCTTCAGCTTGCATGAGAGTTTACATACATTTTATCTCTCCTGTAGCATCTGAAATAATGCCTGGACTTAGTAGGCTTCAAAGAAACCCTTATTAAGTGATATAATTTAATAAACGAATACTAAGGTGCAAAATAGTATGCTAATCAGTAGTAATATTAGGACCTAAACAGTCCACCGCTCATATGAATTGCTGACACCAAAGAGTTTAAATGATAACATCACCTCAAAGGAATAGTCACAGCGCCTCCTAGGTGCCAGACACTGTATTGGCTCCTTATATATTCTTCCCCAGAGTTTCCAAACTTGCCTGAATGATAAAAGTCATCTGGATGCATATTAAAAATCTTGGGCCTCTGCTCTGAACATTCTGATTCCATAGTTCTGGGTGAGCCCAGAAATGAATATTTTTAAAAAGGATCTCATATGAGCCCAGAAATGAATATTTTTAAAAAGGATCTCATATGGTTCTTATGATTAAGCAAAATTTGGAAAACACTATTTTAATCCTCATAACACCTTTGAGCTAAGCAAGATGAATTTATTGAAGCATTAGGCAACATGCCCAAGGTCACACAGCTAGCAAATGACAGAGTTAGGATACAAACTTACTTTCTGCATGCCCCAAAGCCTGCAAGTCTACCACCTAATTTTGCTCTTTTCTCAGGCACAGCAAGCTTAGGATATGGGCATCACTATGGCTCCTTCTTATGCATGGGCAATAGGCGAGGTGGCATCTCAAAAGGCAGTAGACAGACATTTCTCTTAGTAAAAGGCACCTCTGCACATGTCCCCCTAGTAGGGGCACCTGAGAACCTTTTGTGAAGTGCTAAAGTTTCTTTAGCTTTTCTGTATGAGAACATCTGCCTCTCCTCAGATTTCTGAGTAAACATGCCAGTATTTACCAAGAACTTCTAGGAGAATAGAAAACATTGCTGGCAAAACAGAGTCAACTGTTGGGATATAATGCCTCAAAAATATAAAGTTTGAGAGAATTTAAGGGGAAAAAAGATGAAAAGATTGGGTTCATATACACTACTTCTTTGCATATAGGCTACTACTAAATTGTCCTGTGTGGCTCTAATTTATTACCTTCGTTATTTGTTTTTACTTCTGAACTTGATTTTGAGGTCCTTTAGAGTATGAGTTGCTTCTCTTTCTTCTTTGGATTTTTAGGGGTTTTCACAATGCAACATAATTAGTGCACAATATGTTCGATGTATGAATACATGAAATAATTTATCAAGTATGTGATCTTAAGCAAATAGCTCAATCTCATTTTGTCTCAGTTTTTTACTCTGAATGGCATAAGGAATAAAAATTGGCCATCTCTTTTATAGGGTTGTTTTGCTGATGAAAAGAGGCATTTGGGAACACCCTGTAAACCATAAGACACAGTATATAAATGTAAGGCATATGGATTATGTCTCGTTCATCATTGTATCTGCTGTGTGGTATCTATTACAGTACTGGTCCAGAGTAGGTATCGAAAAAATATTTAACAGCTAATATTAACCTGAACTTATTATAAGCATGGCAACACAGTGTTCAATCTCAATTAATTCTTACTTCAGTATATTGAATAAGTGCCTGTATTGTCATTTAATAGATAAAAAGTGAAGCCTAGAGAGACCAGTGACTTGGCCAAGGCGACATACAGTGAGGAGTGGAGGAGCTTGAACAGCAACACGTGGGGGTTTCATTTCAGAGTCCTCTTTCCTTAACAATGAATGAACAAGATAGAATTGGGACTGACAGAGGGGCCAACAGTGAGGTAAGGAAAGAGAATAATTTATATAGGATAATAACTCAGCTCATATATGCTGATATATAGACAAAAAGCACAATAATATCTCTAGGCACAAAAGTATTAAAATCCAGGATGTTTTCTATAAAATAAACATTATCTGGAACTTCAATTCATTCTTCTCAAGAAAACAAAAATCAAGCCAACTCTGTAATCAGTTCCTCCAACAATTTCATGACCAAATATGATGGGTTTGTTGAACGCTCTCGAAACTGTCAGTATCTACTTTGCTAGGTCCCATCTCATCTGATCATTTACTTGACAGAGGAACAGCTCAAGCTTCTGCAGTTTTCCTTAAATTGCTGAGATTTTTCCCCCAATTAAATCACCCAGTGACAGCCACAATTCTATTAGGGTTCTTTCTTAACTCGGTTAGAAGGCAGAAAGATAACAAGGTAAGGTTTGCAACAATATAAATCATACTAAGAACCATCACCCAGTGGCTTTGGATCCAAATCAAAGCTATGAAATACAGGATGACATTGGACACTGAAATGAAAAATACCAACCATCTTTCTCTGGGACTCAGGCATTAATACTCAGCCACATTTTATATAACAGTCTGCTCAGAGGATTAGTATAACAGAGGCTGCAAAACCTGGAAATCCTCCTACCCACATTAAGCTAATTGGGTTGGAGGCATCCAATTCATCACATTTGCAGCCTGATTTATAAGCAACTGGCCCTGCATTGGAGCAGAAAGCGAAATGTTATGAGCTAGCTATTCTTAAAATTTCAAACCCAGCAACTCTGAAGCTGTCAGTATCTTAATGGTTTGGAGAAAAGAAGAATCCAATTCATGTGCATCTCTGTGAACATGGTGAAAAAAAAATAAATATCCAATATGCATTTTATGACTTAATTTCTATGAAATATTTTAGCCACATATCAGAGACCCTTTGACTCGGAATCGTATATAAAATGCACCGTCATTTTAGCAACTTGTCGGGGTAATTTGAAATCAGTTCTTGCTAGGAAGAAACTTCCATTCAGTTTAAGGAAACAATCTATGAAAGTTAAGACCCAAATTCAGAGATGCAAGATATTATTGTTTTCAGCTTGCATAGCTGGCAAAAGCTTATAAGACTAGCTAATACACATGGAAAGCTGCTTTAGCAGCATATATAAAAAATAGTGAGGAGAATGGTATCATAAGCTTTCTTATGAGAGTTGTTCTGCAGTTACATACCCCCCTAAAGCAAATCCCCCCTCAAACCTTCTCCTCCTTTGGGGGAACCTGTGTAATCAGGAATGTCTAATATACTAGATGGGGAGTCCTCCCATTTTTTTTCTGACATTTGCAAAAAATTTCTCCTCAAGAAGGGCAAGCATTCCTTACCTAGCCAGAAATTGTGAGACAGGAAAATGAGAATCATAGATTCTCAATGATGGAAGGGAGCTTGAAATTTATTCCATCCATAAATTCTTAAACTTGAGTCTGTGGTTTATAGTCCTTAGTACATAGATAGGCTTTAAGTGGTTCATATCATCCCTGAAATTTTATGCAAAATTTTGTACATGTGTACATATCTACATTTATATCAATATTTCTCTGGGAAAGGGTTCATAGTTTTCCTCAGTTTCTCAAGATGCTCATGACTTCAGAGAGGTTAAAAACATGCAACTTTCTATATGATACCTGAATCATCTCTATAATATCTCATTGAGGATTACCATGCTTCTGTTTGAATGCCTATAGTGACAGAAGCCTTATTATCTTATGTGGCAGTCCAGTCTATCATTGGACAGTTCTATTAAGAAAAGGAAAAAAAAAAACCTTACATGGACTCTGTCCCCATTGTATACTCTAGAGGTCTCAGTTTCTACCGAACTATGTAGAGTGGTTCCTTGTTTTAAAGAATTTGAAATCTGGAGCTACTATGTCCCACTGAGCTAAGTCTGCTCTCCTAAGACAATATCACTTATGCCTTTAATGTTCTGATTTAACATAGTTTTAATCCCCTCACCATTCTATTTGTCCTTCTCTGGAAATACTCCAATTTGCTGCCATATTTCCTGAAGTGTTGTAGTATATTCTAGAGCAGTGCAGAATTGTCATCTCTTTGTCTCGGGTATGACAATTCCAATAATGTAGCCTAAAATCATATTGATTTTTTCAAGAGCCCCACATACTGAAACTTCTTGAACTGTATGCTGAACCTACCCTCCTCTTCAAGTTTCTTTCTGTTGATTATTTGCTCCTATTACCTTCCGCATTGATCATTCTAAAGAGTTGGAATAAGAAGAAGAGAATGAAAGGGAAAAAGAAGCTAGAGAAAGAGAAAGTGAGGTGGGGGTGGTCACAAGGATGTTCACAGAAGTGAGTTAAGTATAGGCAGTAAAATTCAAGCCGATAAACAACAACTTTCTTAATCTTAATACACTGCCATGAATGTGTTTATTAGCATCCTCTGTATACAAATGTAGAAACTAGGGTTAATAAAGGCCAGGTGATTTCCCAAAAGGGAGTACACTTCTGTTATCAAGCCTGTGGTCTTAAACTCCACATTGCCCTGTAACTTGGGTAAAACACCTAAAGCCATTGCTTTTACATAGTCTTCTAGATATGGATGCTTTAATTTTTTTTAATAAAACTATCTCGTCAATGGTTACACAAATACACAAATGGGTCATCACATGTAACTGATGAGGAGTCAGATGTCATTCTCAGTGAATTACACTGATGTACATAATTTAGTTGGAAAGATTTGAGATGAGAGAGATGTTTGTCCAGTGTCAAGCAATTTGGCCATTTGGTAAAGCTGAAAATTGCCATAAGCAAATTTAAAAAGTCAGTGCTAACAATTTCCAGCAACATCCTCTAGAAATTGGAATAAATAAACCTTTATAGCTTGCTGGATAGAGCATGCTCATTTTCTACTTTTCTTATGAAATAGAGGAATAAGCATTGGGCTGGAAACCTGGGACCCAGGTTCCTACCTCAGCCCTAATGTTAACTGTGTGTCTGCCCAGGGAAAGTCTCATAACCTTTCTGACTCTCAGTTGTTTTTTTTGTCTGTAAAATAAAGGCATTATAATACATTATTTTAAATGCCCATGCTCAGTTTTAAGTTCTGTATTTCTGTGAGGCTTACTATTAGATACTAGTTCATCTGACTATTTAGGGAATTTATTACTGAACTTAAAAAACTCTTTTCTAGGTTCATGCAGCACATGATCTAAATTATAATGGGGTATCATGTTGTTTGAATAGAAGTTTGTTTTCCCAGTTCACATGTATGTGCTGAATGGTAGTCTCAGCTCTACTTTAATTGTTCATAATATAGAACTGAAGCCTCTTTTTAGAAATTCTATTTTTAGTTTTATGCTGCCTGTTTATAATTAAAACTTGGTAATATAAATTATTTATGTATCTCTGAGAATGAAAATAAACTACCAACAAAACAACATTAAATTCCGTCACAAATAAGATGAGAAGCTGAAGCCAGAAAATCTCCAGAGCATCAGATCTGAAGTTCAATTATGATTTCAAGCAGATATTTCCCAGGAACCCGCACAACACCTATGTGTGCCCTGTGGCATAATGGCTCCTAGGTGGGCATGTGAGCAGAGGATATTTTCTACTAATGTATGTAAAAGGACTCCTATATAAGTGCGTATTGAATGCATTTTAAATGAACATACGTGTGACCCAAAATTGGCCACAAGCTCTAACACACTCAATGTTCTGCCAATTCAGAAGAAACAAATTATCTGCCTCAGAGTGATTTTGGTGAGTCAGCTGGCCTAGGGAATACATCCTGGGAGTGCTGCATTGGAGTTAAATCCACTTAACACTGCCAATTCTTCTGAGTTGGAGAAAATCAATTCAACTTTTCTACAATGTATAAAAATCCTCTCTTAAGCATTATGAGGTTTCCTTAGGTGTAAGCCTGTAGAAGGAATTTTAAAATTCCCTTCTGAGTAACTTTTCTACTTACAAAATAAGGTTAAATAAGCACTTTGTTATATAGCTTCTGTTCACTAAATGATTCGTGCACATCACTGGGAAAGACATATCTCTTACTTCTTTTATAATCTCTATTGGGGCTTGGGAAAGTGCTGGTCATACAGATGGCCGGCATTCAATAAATATTTGTGAGATAATGGAGGTTAAGACACTTAATGTCTAACATCAGTATGTAACAGAATCACCTGGAAAAGTAATAAAAAATACAGAGCCTGAGGCTTGTTGAAGGAGGGTAGACTGGGACTCTGTGTGATTCAGATACATATCAAAGTTCCAGAACTACTGGTTTAAGTGACTTAAACAATGGTGTTGGCAGCCATGATAAATGTTGGAAAGAGATATTAACAGTAATTAATACTATGAAGTGTTCACAGTGAGGCTCTGCATTTCTGATCAATGTGAATCATTTAATTTCTCTGGGATTAAGTTTTGTTTAGTTTTGTTTTCTTTCTCTTTATTGTAATACGGGGGAAATTGGACCAGCTCAGTGGCTTTCTGAAATTCTTTTTTTTTTTTTTGCATGGACAGGCACCAGCAATCAAACCCAGGTCTCTGCCATGGAAGGCGAGAACTCTGCCTACTGAGCCACCGTGGCCCACCCTTCTTTCTGAAATTCTTGACCTTGGATCTCATAACAAGAAATATATTTTACATTATGGATATGTACACATTCACAGAAATTCACATTAATTAAACAAAAGTTTCTATTTGTGATGCACTCTCATATTATCTATTCTGTTCTGTTTCATTTTAGTCTAAAATCACCAATCAAATTGATTTCAAATCTACTAGTAGGTCAATTGCAGTTTGGAAACCTTGACTTGGCCACTTCTATTGTTCCCTTTAGTTTTAAAATTGTATATGATTCTCATTCTCTGGTAAATAATATAGCATTGTGATTAAGAGTGAGCAGTCTGATATCAGCCTAACTGGACTCATATCCCAGATCTGTCAAATACTAATTGCATTGCCTTAGAAAAGCCTTTTTTTAACTTCTTTGTGCTCATTTTCCTCATCCATAAAGTAGGAATAATAATAAATCTTAAATGGTTCTTAAATATCACGGGTCTTATATGGTTGTTATATGGAATACCCAATGTGTATAAAGCATTTAGAATGCTGCCTGGTGTATATTAGGAATTCAGTAAATATTGTGCTTTATTATTGTTATTATTTCTTCTAAAGCAGCTTTTAGACAGAAAGCCAGAGGAGCAGATATGAATACAAAGAAAGAAAAATTCACGAAATTAAATTTTTAGGCCTTACCAGCTACCTTGCATCCCCTCCCCACCAGGAATCTAGCAGTTTTGTTGAACAAATATAAGTGAATAAAGAAAGACTGTTGTTACAATCAAAGTCTTTATCAAAGAGAATCTGAGGTTAAATAGATACCTGATTGAAACAAAATTTTTTCAACAACAAATGATATCATGCAAAATAGTACTGGGTTGACCTCTGAGAGTTTATAGAAATGGGATTTAATTTGTTTATAGAACTAGTGGAAGATAATTATAAATACATCGCAAAGCATAGAACAGAAATTAATTCCATTTTCACAGGCTAATAATATTTTCCAGAATTTTCTGTATGGTTAACCTGCCAAATGTCTCTATTTTATTACAGAAAGCTTACAAGTTATCAAATTGTTACTATGAAGTAATGTAGATAATTTTAAAATAATCATACCAAGAATTGCATTTCTAAATCAATGCTTCCCTCCAAGTAGCCACCGTGAAAGATTAAATACATGTTCTAATGTAACCAGCCACAAAGTAGGCTTCTTTATGCTTCAGTAAATTCATGTTCAAAACCCAGCTGTGCCTTCAATCATTTGCCACACTTAGTTTGAACTAGTGAAAATGACTTTCACTTTCTTAGCAGAAAAAAGGTTTGGATAATACGCCTTTGCCTAGTTGACAGCAGTGCGTTCTTTGGAATAAAGCCATTCTCTCAAGGACTTCAAGGGCTAGGACGTGATACGAGTTGTCCTTTATTGAGAGCTCAGAGAGTCCATTGACCTTAAATTGATATTTGCTCTTGAATACACATGTTTTTATATTAAAAAAAGGAAAACAATTACCATAGTATCATCTTCAATAGAGAAGAAGTCAGTAGACTTGCTTAAGGACACAAGTAGAAAGTAACAAAGTTAGAATGTGAACACAAGTGGCTCTGTTTCTAAAGCCCAAATGTTTTCCACCATATACTGCTACTTCTCTGGGTTAGCTGGGAAAAAGTAAAAAATTCCACAGCCCCATCAATGAAAACACTCATTTACTAATATACTCTGCAGAGGCTTGGAATAATTTCTACATATTTCTTAATAAAAAAGAATTGAAAACAAACGCAACAAAAGTTTTCAACTCCAAATTTCTTTTTAATGGGGAAGAGAATGTAGGAGTTCTGTATCTTTTTAGGGCACCAGTAACAACAGGATCATTAACAACATTAATAATTGTTATCTTTTCCTGATGGACAGACTCTGTAGGCTTTATATATACACAATCTATAATTCTTACATAAAGCCTTGACAGTAGTGTGATCTTAATCTTGAGAAGAACTATGTATAACTGCATTAACTCTTTAGAAATATCTGCAGCCATAAATAATTGCTAATAACTCATTTAAGATTATTATAACAAACACCCCTTGTTTTAAAACATATTATGTAATAATATACCTAACAACCTAATATTTCTTAGAGAAAATTTTAATTGTTGCTATTATTATTATACAGATGAGAGAAATAGGAGATTCGGATGTTATTCTATGACCCAGCTTTCCAAAGCCATGATGGGAAACCATTAATTGGCTGCTGATGTCTCAACTCTAGAGAGCATTCTCGAATTGTGAGATGGAGTAGTAGGTCCTAGACATTTGTGCCATTTTCTCCCCCCTTTCTCAAATTCTTGTCCACATATCCAGGATTATTTGGGGTGAACTGTTGGTTCGCTTTCCAATTAGTGATAATTGAAGCAAGAAATGTTTCATTTGCATAGAATTTCAGCACAAGCTTTTGTGCCAGGGCTTAGTAAACATCTCTCAAGGTCATATTTCATTCAACCATCCTCTCACAAGGTCAGGATGCAAAACAAAATACATTATTCACAAGTATGTAAATATCTGCCAAACCCTTCTTATGTGTTTATTAACTAAGAGCCTCTCAATCTAGCCCTCACAAATCTCAGTTTCTTCCCTAAGAACAGATGCTTCCTGAGCCACCAGCTCAGCTACTCCCACCATCTAGTGGCAAGAGAGGGAAATGAATGAATTTTACATTTTTGAAAATTACTGATTTTCTAAAATAGAAAGAATCAGTTTAGGTTTCCAAATAGTGGTATTATAATGAACACAATGGCTATATAAAAAAAAATAATTACACTTTTTTTTCAGTTGATTGTCAGAACTTCTTGATTATTGAGATCGATGTATCTCATAAGGTATATTATTATTATTATTAATGAGGTATAAAATATTTTTAAGACATCTACTATTTGGCTAGCACCATCCTAGGCTCTGTAGAGAAGCTACATATTCTTATATGTACAAAACAAGATCCTCTTTTACTAGAAATGTATATCTAGGTTAAAAATATAGAATAAACTCATTAAACTACAAAGATTAAAACTTTGTGGTAAATTACACTGTTTCATCATCTCCTCAGAGGGTCCTTCTTTCACCATAAACTCCTAATGTGTTCACGGTGGACATAGGGCTTCCTATGCGTCAGTCCTCAGTGCTTTCCTCCCTTTTCCTAAGCAATCTAATCCATGTTCACAGCTTCAATTACCCCCAAACATTGAAAACCCTCCACTCTCCATTTCTAGACCATATCTCTCTAAATTCTCAGATCTGGATTTCAGATTTCCTCTCGAACACTCCTACCTGGGTGTAACAAATACCTCAAACTCAATTATCCAAACCTAAACTCAGTATCTCCTCCCTCCTAAAATCTTTTCTTCCTCTGGCATTCTTAATTTCATTTCATGATACCTAATCTACCTAGTCAGTCTAGTGAAAAAAGAAATGTGAATTAACTTCTATTTTTCCTCTCCTCTAACTTCTATACATAATTAGCCTCAAAGTCTTGATGACACGTCTTCCTAAGTAAACTGTCAAATTTACTTCCTAAATAAACTGTCAAATCCCCTCATCCAGGTCTTGCATCTGACCCAATGCCCTTGATTCTTATTTCACCCTTTTCCATTATTTTCTTCCACCCTGCCACAGGACATGAGTAATGGTCTAATTTGAAAATCAGACCATGCCACTCCCCTTTTTTTGTTGTCAGTCCTCATTAACTCCAACGTGAAATCCAATCTCCACATAAGACCCTCATTACTATCACCCACTTCCCTGGCTTTACACACTTTGGCTCTACCTCCATGCCCCTTCCCTTCATCCTTACAATCCATCTTCAGCCCTACTCAACTACGTGCAATTCTGAGAACTCTTTTATATTACTACATGACTACTAGAGCCTACAGCACCTTGGCCTTCCCCACCCATCTCCGACTTCCTTTTAAGACTCAAGTGAAAAATGACCTCCTGTGTAATGCTTACTCAGACCACATCTATCCCCAGTTGTCTAGTCTCAGAGAAAATTAATCAAATTTTCTAGTTCTTGGGAGAAATTCTCTCTTCTTTGCCATTTTCTTTATTGCACATAACATGACGTACTATATGTACACTTCTCCAAATTTGTGAATCTAACCATAGCATGTACTCAACTTAAAAACATATTCCTCTTTGAATCCATCAGGGAATGACATAGAAACAGGCATATAATAGGAGGTCAAAAATTATTGAACAAATGAATGTATCAATAATCAGTATACATAAAATATTTTGTTCACGTTATACTTAACTGCATCTCAAAAATGCTCCATGATTTTCCCAAGGTTACCCAGCCAAAAAGTGCAGAGTCAGGATTCAAACATATTTGTTTGACTCCAAAGCCTGTGATATTTTCAACAACCACACTACTTTCTGCTTGGAAATAATGAAAATCTGGACAGTGATGGTAGCATTGGAAATAAAAATGGCAGGTGAAAACATCAAAATATTTTAAAATAAAAGAGACTGAGGTGAAAAAAAAGTCAAAAATAATTCCAAAGTTTCCAGTTTAGAATATTGTAATAATATGAATACATACTGCTCCTAATAACAAAATATCAGTAACAATAAAGAAGGCTATCAGTTTTGTTTATTTCTTATGTGCCAGGTTCTGAGCTAAAAGCTTTATTTAGATTTGTCTCATTTACCCTTCACAGAAGCATATAATTAGATGACATTATTTTATAAATGAAGATACAGAAACTTATGCAAGTTAAATTGAGTAAGCTCATATAACTAGTAGGTGAAGGATCCGGTATTTGAACCTATTTTAGTCTAAATCCAGGACTAGAGTGAAGCTTTATTTATACTCTTCTATTGGTTGAATTTGCCATAGTTAAGTGTTGTAGTATGCCTTGAAATGTATGTGCCCAATTAAACAATTATATTCAGAAGGGTTTCATAACCAAATATGTTAGAAAAATACCGTGTCATAACCATATCCCTATCTTAGAGGTTTATAGTATATATTATAATATTAAAGCTCTGACAAATCTTTCAATAAGGTAATAGATTTAACTTCTCAGAAGTGTTTAAGCATTTGATCATTTATTTCCCTTGTAATGCTGACAAAATCCCACAAAACACACTCTGGGAAATGCTGAGCTAGTTTCAATATAAATGTCACTAAGGAAGAAAAAAGAAAATATGTGGTCCTACTTCATGGGAGCTTATACATTTATTAAAGAGCCAGATAAATGGGATTCCCAGAGAACAGGACATTTTGTATTCAACAAGCAAAACAGACTAAGGTGTATATAAAAATATTACCATTCAGGACATACTAACTCTCTATGCCATAGCATGTTATGATCAGTTGGGTTTGGACATGAGTTAATATGAAAAGCTTCATGGAAGAGGAGTAATTATTGTACTGTTGTCTAAAACATACTTTCCTTTATCCAGGCTCTAGCAACTCTGGTAAGAAAATAGGCAGTGGAACAAAGAACAGTTTGTTAATTCATCTATCCTCCAATTTTGTATCTTGGCTTTCTCATGCTTGAGCTCTCCCCACTATGATTTCTGAAAATTGCACTGCCTACATATTATTCAAGGTTTTCCCATATATACTCACAGATGTGCAGTTCTCCACAGACATGAAAGTCTAAAGCTACCTCTCATATACCACTTATCAGAGACTTTCCAGTACAAATGCCCAGAACTTTTTATTCAGGTCTCTGAGATTTAGAAGACACAAAATCATATTTACCTGATTAAAGTAACTCACACCAATCTATGAAAGATAGCTTTACTTTTTCTTGGCGACAGTGATTGAATCTAAGATGGCTTTGACTGTAAAACTTACAATTTTTATATATACCCTGGGAAATGCTGCCAATTTTCATTGTAAGATACCATTGATTTTAAGACACATCAAAATTTCAGAGATATTAATACATGATAAAATATGAGTCTTAGAATTAGTGAAATTCTATATTAATGATGATTGAGTGAGAGAAATGAAGGAAACAGAAGGGGGGAAACCATGAGATCTTTGCCTTGACTCCTTGCTTATTTTAATGTCAATATCACCAAACTCCCAGGAGACAATTATTCATAAATATTCACATTGCCACTTAAAAATAATTCAGATCAAGATGGGGGAGTGAGAAGCTTCAGGTTTCCATCTCCCCACAGAAACTTTGAACAATCAGCAAGAAATGGCAGAAATATTTCTCTTAAGGCTTCAGAAAACAATTAAGGTATTGTAGTAACAGCAGGAAGCACCAAATAAAGAAAAACACAACTTAAGAGTAGAAGGACCTTAAGATTCCTCAGCTCTGTATACTTCTCCTCACTCTTTCTTCTTTCTGTTTCCAGAGTATCAATATAAACATTGTGGGAGTCTCAGAAGGAGAAGAAAGAGAGAAAGGGGCAGAGTAAATATTCAAAGAAATAATGGCTGAAACTACCTAAATTTCAAGAAAGACAAACATACACATTCAAGATGCACAATGAACTCCAAACAGTATAAATCCTAAAGAGATCCACAACTTGATATATTATAATCAAATTCATGAATGCCAAAGATAAAGACATAATTATGAAAGCTGCAAGAAAGAAGCAGCATGCTATACACACAGGAGTCTGAATAAGATTAAGTGATGGTTTCTCATTGGAAACCATGGAGGCAAGATGGCAGTGGAGTGACACATTCAAAGTGCTAAAGACAAAAGTATTGTCAACCAAGAATTCTACATCCACTGAAACTGTCCTTCAAAAATGAGGGGGAGATTAAGATATGCTCAGATAAACAAAGCTGAAGAAGTTCATTACTACTAGACTGGTCATATAAGAGATTCTAGAGAGAGTTCTGTATGTTGAAGGAAAGGACAGTAGATGATAAATTTAAGCCACATGAAAGAAATAAAGACCTTCAGTAAGGGTAACAACATAAGTAGGTATCAATGCTTGTACTATGCTGTGGTATTTTTGGTTTGTAACTTTACTTTTCACTTCCTATAAAATCTAAAAGACAAATGCCTAAAATTCAATGATAAAATCACAGTTTTGGACTCATTTGAATAAACATAAGTTTTGACAAGAAATACATAAAGGTGGGGGAACAGAGGGTTATAGGAAAAAAATTGAGTATATTATTAAAGGTAAGTTGGTACTAAAGCAAACAGGATTGTTTTAGATTTAGGATGTTAATTTTAAGTGTGATGGTACCCAAAAAAGAAAATATTGGAGAATGTGGAAGCTCAAAGAGAAAGTAGAGTTCAGATTGTCAGGGGTGGAGGGCACGGGGAATGGAGATTTAATGCATAATGGGTATTGGGTTTCTGTTTGAGGAAATGACAAAGGTCTAATAAAGGAAGGTGGTGAGGGCATTGTAACTTGTGATGTGGTTAATTCCACTGAATGGTATGCTCGGGATAGCATGTGATGCGAAAGTTTATGTTGAACACATGCTTCCACAATTAAAAATTTTTAAAAGAGAAACTAAAAAGACACTGACAATTAAACACAGTATATGATCCTGGACAGGATCCAAAAAGGAAAAAAGGTTCAAAAGGGCATCATTGGAAACAGGCCACAGTAGCTCAGCTGGCAGAGTTCTCGTTTGCCATGCCAGAGACAGGGTTCAATTCCCAGTATCTGCCCATGTGAGGAAAAAAGAAAAAAAAAAAGAGGAAGAAGAAAGAATGGAATATAGACTGTAAGTTTATATTAAAGTTAAGTTTCTTGAAGGGTTATATAAGTTAATATCCTTGCTCTTAGGAAATACACATGGCAATATTAAGTGATTGAGGAGCATGATATATTCAACCTCTACTCGAGTGTTCAGAAAATGGACTGATAGATAGACAGACAGATACATAGATACATGTATTGATAGACGGATAGATAGAATGATATGGCAAACATGGCAAAATGTTAATGTTGATAGGTCTGGATATCTGGGGGGATAAGGTTGGAGATCTTTGTATGGAGTTTGCATTATTATCCTAACCACCTTATAAATTTGAAATATTTCAAAAAATTTAAAAAAATTAAAAACATTTATTAAAGGGCAAGGGATATAAAAAAGAATGAAACAAACATAGCCTCTGATCTTGGAAGGATTAATATAATGAGGGTTATATTAGCAGCAAATTTATTAAAATAAAGTTAATCGTTATGAATAAAAGTAGAAGTTAAGCAACTGGTTGGATTTTTAACCTAACAAATAATATTAACATAAAACAGAGTGGAAATGTTTATTTAATTACTTTACTGATTGACTGATGCTAAATATGTAGCTTCTGCACTGCTTATTTCCAAAAATGACATCATTTATAAAATTAAACACATATATAATGTGTTTTAAACTATCAAATAATCAAGCAAAAATTTAGAGAAATAGATATTTCCAGGTCCTGGGAGAGAGAAAGAGGAATGCTGTAGTTGGTTGGAGTTGCTGAGATCTTTGATGTCACATGCACCTAATCTGAGGCATGTATTTCATTGTGGAGAATATTTTAATTGTTCAAGAACAAAATGCTTTTTTTCTTGCTAAATAAGTTCCTACAATCTCAAAACGTTTTTCAAAAGGAACCTATCCCTCAAATGCTAGTTTTCATCATGGGGAAGAAATACAGTTCCTTATGAGTATACTACCAGGTGGATTGAAATATTTTGAAAGAAAGAACCTATTTCCCTTCTATTTCCACATAATTTTCCCATCTATCGTGACTCTTTATGGTTCTCATTTAGAATATCAGACTACTTACACATTCTTTTGTGTTTTATATTATTATTTTTAAAGAATAAGATCCATTTAAAAATGATCCTTAACTTTTACACACATAAAACACAAGAATGAAAATTTTAATCCAAAATCTCTTTTAAAATAGCAGAACAGTTTAAAGAAAAGTGACGTAGCACAGGAGAGATGAAGAATATGGGCTTTGTAGTCAGAGAGACCTGGGTTAAAAATCTTGGCATTTCTATTACTAGTTCTGTCATTGAGGCAAATTAGCTTAATTTCCTTGTGTTGTAGCGTCTTTACCTTAAAATTAGGTTATTACCATCTCATAGAGGTCAAATGAGATGAAAGAGAAGAGTGATTTTGAGGTATTTAGCATGGTGGCTGGCTAATGATAAGTTCAAATCAACATTTAATGGGTGCTTACTATGTGCCGATGTTTTCATGTATAGTCTTATGGAATTCATCTAAACATCTTATGACATACTATTATCATGATCTCCATTTTACAGATGAAGAACCTGAGTTAGAGAGGTTAAGAAACTTGATCAAGGTCATACAAATTGTAAATGAGAGGTTCAGGACTTGAACACAGTCATTCTAATGTCCATGTTCTTAAACATTATCTCTCCCTTCCTTCTTTTTATTTTCTGTATCAAATACTCTGTGTAAGGTACTTTGTTAGATGCCTGGGACCCCAAAGTATCTAAGCTTAAGGAATCTGATATCCTGTTACAGAAACAAGAAATAAGGAACTAATAATTATAACTCAAGTTCCTTAAAAGAATAGCATGAATATCTAAAAATCACATTTTGTGGCTTGCTCTTTGTTTCCCTGTCACCTATTATGGTGCACATAGTAGGAGCTCAACTAAAATATATTAAACTGAAAGGAAAAATCTCATGCTTTATTATAGCTCAATTTCTTTTGTGGAAGATTCTAGGTAGCATCTAAAGAGAAAGCCTTCCTATCTTGACACAAGGAAAACAAATTTCCTTGAATTTACCGCTAAATTGCATTTCTTCTTCCAACCCCATACTTTACACTGGCCAAGGTACTCTAATGAGAAGAGGCTAAGCAGTCCCATCTATCACTCAGGCAGCTGGTCTGCACCAAAGGCAGATGAATCTTAGAACCAAGGCTTCGAGTGACACATGATGATGAAAGAACCGACTGTCAAACCTGCAACAGTAAGATTATTCAGCTAATGACTCAGAGTCTGCTCAATGTGACATTTAAACTGTTATCCAGCAATCTCACACTCTGTTTAGGCATGCTATATGTAAATTCTTAATTAATACTAGAGACCTCCATTCTCTCTTAGGTAAGATTCAGGAGGCATTATCTGACAGTGTGTTTTCCTTACCTAATCTTCCCCTTCTTAATGCCTGACCCATGAATACCAGGCAGATCAAAGGCAAAGAGGTTGAAAATATGACAGGTCTAATCTGGAATCTGTACCTTCTTCGCATTTCCCTGACTCTAATGGGCTTCCTTTGTAAGAAAATGACACGTTAGATTTTAATCATGGCAAGTTTTCCAAACACTTGACTGTGAAAATATAATAACCCCTTAACAACTGAATTTAATTAGATAATGTGTCCTACTGCTATCAAAATGCATGTACCTGAACGTGCTAGAGCAGTGCTGTGCTGAAGCCAGCCGTTACTGGCTCACAAGTACCTCAAATACCTCCCTTCACAAATATATTCTGCAGCTTCAAGTTGGTAGCCTGAAATCAGCCATGACGGAAGTATTTACATTACAAAATTAGTAAACCCTATAAATTAGGGCATTTTTATTTCCTGGAAAAAAATTATACAAATTTACCCCTATCACTAATACTGCAAGGTAAAGGTACATAGAGTCTCTTCATTAAGATAATCTAAAAAAAAAAATCTTGTTTAGGGTCAACAGCACCTGGAGATGGTCTCAAGGGAAAAGGCCTGGCCTCAAAATACCTACCTCACAGCTTGGTGCAGAAGTCCTGGATAAACTCAGCTTTCCCTCCTCTTCACGGTACGTTGGGGGCCAAACACTTAACACGTGGTTCCAAAAAGGGGAGAAAAACCCATTTCCCACTTTGGTATTTCACATTAGGTGGTTATTATTCATAGGTGGCTCCTTTTTTTGTTTGTTTTTTGTATGCTGTATGGCAGGGGTCATATTTCATTCTTTTTTTCCATGTGAATACCCCCTTATTGCAGTACCATTTGCCGAATTTTTGCTTGTTTTGTTTTTTTTCTTTGACTACATAGGTGGCTACTTTTAAAAGTGATCTGAGGTCTCTTCAATAAAAGACATATTTACAGTAAATAGAAAAACCATTAAAATTTTTTAAAATTAGAGAATGAAAAATAAATTATAAAGGAGATAAAAATAACATAAATTCTAAGCTAAGGAAAGCCACTGAGGCTGAAGACACCTATTCCTGAGATTCCTTGAAGGCAAGGATAAAGGGAAATAGGAAAGATTTCTTTATATACTTGAAATCTGATCTTCAGAAAAAGCAAATTTTTATCCCAACTCTGACAGAAATTTTTCAAATGAGGCATTAAATAGCTTAACTAATAATGGTTTAATTACTCAAACTATAGATCTTCAAATAATTACATTATCATGTATATGCTGAAGATTTAAATTACAAAATGAAGATCTGTAGTGTGTTTTTCTAAAAAAAAATTATTGTGGTAACATATACAACATAGAACTTCCCATTTTAACCAGTTTTAAGTGTACAATTCAGTGACGTTAAGCAAATTCACAATATTGTGCTCTCATCACCACTACCCATTATTAAAATTTTTTCATACAGAAACTGTGCCCATATTCTCTTCTATTACCAGGCTAGCTTTGAACTAGTCTTGATTATCCTACTTAGCCTACAACCCTTTGGGAGCTATGCTCCAGAGTTGATTAAAAAGGAAGAGTTAGGAAGAGGAGAAAGAAAAGAAAGATCCATGGAACTTATTATAGAGATTTATTCAACTAGCCATAAAGAATAACACTAAAATTTTAAATCTCTTAATACAATCCAGCCTCCCTGCTCTGCCCCCTTACTTTACAGATATCAAAAGGGATGAGCATTTGTAACGATGAAGAAATTCCCAAAGAGGAAGGAATTCATCTAACTACAGAATAGAACTATTGATTCCTAGAGTTAGACTGGACCTTACAGACAATTATGTCACCCTCCTGCCAAAAAAGAAGTCCTTCCTATAATATGGCTGCAGGTAATCCAGGCCTGGAAGATTTCTAAGGAAGGGAACTCCTGCTTCACACAGTTTTAGGGGTAGCTCTACCTATCAAGAACAGTGGCCATATAATGCACATGAATATACATTCCTGTCATTTATGCACAGTGGTTCTGCTTCTGCCCTCTGGATGACACTAATGACATGTTTTCTACATTACAGCCCTTGAGATACAAGAAAATAAGTGCCCCGTTTTCCAATCCTTAGTCGTTCCAGCGTAAATATAGCCATTTCCATCATTCCTGCCATTGTTTCCAAAGAAACTCTGCAAAGAATTCCACAATGAATCCAAGAGACACGATATTTAAATGGTTTAGGGGCTAAAATTTGGAAATTAGCACCATATTTTAAATGACTGTTGATAACTATAGCTAACTTTTATTTGATAATCCATATTAAGGAAGCCAGGACATTGAAAATATATGAATTTTTGAAACTATATTAAACATAACATTTCTTTGATGTGTTGGCACGTATAATAAGAGAGCAAGGGCCCTTCTTTATGGCTACATTTTAAATAATGGCATAGCCATATGGAAGTGCTAGTGAAAAGAATGCTCTGGCTACGAAAGTAAAATGTTCTTTAGCGATAAGTAAGGAAGGCAGTATTTTTTCCCTCATTTTGAATCTCTTCTCTTAGAGCAATTAGCAAACATTGACTCTAGTTCCATTTTTCTTTTTCAACTCCGATCTATATCTATAAAACTTTTTACCCAAATTACAAAATCCGTAGCACCAGCAAGGGAAAAGGCAGAATGGTATTTGCAACCAGGAAGTACACATAATCCTTATTCTTATTTAATTACCCCTTCTTGTCAAATACTGTTCACCAAGAAATTGTTTAAACTTAAGAGAAAAAAGTGTAAAATATTGGGAAAAGTGTAACATCAGTGTTCTCAAACTGATTGTGGTGATGAACGCACAACTCTGTGATTATAACGAGAGCCATTGACTACATACTTTGGATGGACTGTATGTGTGCGAATAAAACTGTTAAAAAAAAGAAAAGAAAAAAAAGCTAGTAAACCATGTCTCCTAGGATGAAACAGAAGAACTTATGAGCCAACTTTACATTTTCCTTTTAAGTCTGACAGTAAGGCAATCACTAGGTATTATAAATGTCATATATACTACTTTTGTTTTACCTGGTTCCAGGAATAGAAATGAATAGAGCAGTTGAATAAAACCTGGATGTATTTCTGGGTTTTAAAAATATGTGGTTAATTTATTTACCCTTTCAATTTTTCATTTTTGGTTATTTACTTAGCTCAATGAAATGGATTTTCTTGACGTCCAAACTACCGCAATAAAAACTTTTCCGTCTCAGTATTACCAGGCTAGTCTCCAGATCACAGAAAGACCCTTTGGCAACCAGAGTGGCCTCTGGTTGTTTTAGGAAAGTCTCTTTCAACCAGACCAGCAAACATCACTCTTAGTAATGCAGACCAACCACTGCTGCCAGCTATGTAAAGACTGAATAGCAAACCGACCGACCTTCAGAGGAGAAATGTGAGACTGTAAGACGTATCCATGGACATTTTCTATTTGAGAGAGATTCTTTTCCGATACATGTACAAGTTCAGGCCCTCTAACTTCATGGGTTAGTCGAGGTAAGGAATGATCATGTGGAGCGTCCTCATCTTGATATCGATACTTCTAGGAGAAATTAAAGAAAGAAAAAAGCATCAGTGTCTGCAAAGGACATAGTTGGGAGTGTCACATTTTAACTTCATTTACAGGACACAGTGTGAATCTATTGTTGACCACCAAACAGGCATCACTGCAAGCTTTTTGGGGGCTCACCATAAACCATATCAAGTATAAGTAACACATAAGCCCCTGTTCAATTCCTGGTGCCTGCTCATGCAAAACAAAACAACACACAAGCCCCTATCGATATCTGAGAATGCTGATGACTTGTTTTTGCCTGACATGTACTGCCTCTGTTTATGAGATGCAGAAAGGTGATAGCAAATGAGATTGAAACAATTTGGCTGAGTTAGGTGAGGAAGTAACCCTCCAAATGACCAGAGAAACTAAGTAGGTGCTAAAAATTAGGGCAACGTTGTTAAGTGATGGATGGAGAAGAAAAAAATGCTGAGCAAGAAAAGTAAATTCTGACATAAAAGTGCCACACACATTCCATTTTAAAAACTTCACTTTGTTTCAGAATTTGTGAAGAGTTTAAGTATCTTTGTAAATAAGGAAAAAATTTTGCCACCCACATTTTTTTATATTGGTCTTGAAGGGAAGACAATCTTCTCTGCCTTTACTTCATCCCCAAGGAGGAAGAGTGTTGATTTGGGTTATTTGAATTCCTGGGTAAAAAATAAAAATTTCTAGGGAGAGAGCTTTCAAAGACCTTCACAATTTTAGGTAAAAGGTCTGCCTATATTCAGATAATTCCCTGAAAGGAAAGAGATAATATTTCCTTCTCTCTTGCTTTATTTTCCTTTTTCTTTACTATCCTCTTTTTCAATCCTGTACCAGTAAGACCATCCTTTGGCAAAAGCTCTCTTTCGAATCTTCTAGGCAGTCCTGAAGAAGCTAGCAGGGAAGGAAAAAGGTTAGGGTAAAGTAAGGTGTGAGGCCAGCTCAGTGCTGGGCATGGGGGAAGTTTTCATCTTCAGCCTTAGCATGGGTCTCTATCTCATATCTCTATCTATATTTCTCACTCTTTTTCCTTTAGAGTTGTCCCATTAGAGTCCCATTGTTTCAAGGTTGTTGGCCTACCTGGGAAAGAAAAAAGAAAAAGGGCAATTCAATACCCCACTTCAAACCCAGCTAATAAAGTGATGGTTTGCCATGCTTTTTTTTTTTTTTTTTAACTCTTTTATTGTATAACATATACAAAAAGCAAAGAAAGAAAAAAGCAATAATTTTCAGAGCACTCTTTAGCAAGTAGTAACAGGACAGATCCCATCCCAGAGTTGTCATGGGCTACCATACTATCATCTCAGATTTTTCTTTCTAGCGGCTCCAGAATATAGGAAGCTAGAAAGAATAAATAGTTATCATCACAATCAACTTATTTTTAGTGTGAAAAACAACATATATACAAAAAAAGCCCAAAAAATTTCAAAGCACAGCACAACAATTAATCGTAGAACAGATTTCAGAGTTTGGTATAGGTTACAATACCACAATTTTAGGTTTTTACTTCTAGATACTGGAGACTAAAAGAATTATCAATTTAATGATTCGGCAATCATATTCATTGGTTAAACCCTGCCTACTCTGTATAACTCCACCTCAATTTTCTTCTTTCTAGCCCACTCTTTAGGGGTATTTGGGCTATGGCCATTCTAACTTTTCCATGCTGGAAGGGTCTGTCACTCATATGGGGTAGGGAGATGGAACTAGCTGATGTTTTGGAGAGGCTGAGCCCTCTAGGTTTCAGGACTTATCTGGTCCAGGGACCCATCTGGAAGTTGTAGGTTTCTAGTCTTGCTTCACTTTTCTTTTATTCCTGTGTGCGGTGCAAGGGTTTTAGGGGTAGGCATCCAAACACAATCATAACACCACTTCAGGCTTAACTATAATATCTCACCTCTTTCCAGTATCCCATTTTTGTTATTATCACTGAGTTATTTCATCACATCAAGTCACTGAAAACATATCTCCTCACAAAACCATGTTTAAGATTTTCACTCTTTTTTTTTTTAGGAGAAAAATATAACTTATTGTATATCAGCTCCATCTGACTCATAATCTGTTAGTAACAAGAAGAACCACCACAGGTTTGGTATTTTCTTCTGTTTTCTGATCTTACTCAGAAGTTGTTATAAGTGCACGGATTTTCCAGGAAGACTTTCTGCCATGCCCCAAGCTTAATATAAGTCTCAATATAAAAATTAAAGCTATCAATAGCATCTTGATTGGAATTTTTTTCAATTTTTTTAATTAATGTTTTTATTTTTTAAATACCAAAAAAAACCACAAATGTAAACATTCATAACTTTTGATCATTCCGTTCTACATATATAATCAGTAATTCACAATATCATCACCTAGTTGCATATTCTTGATTGGAATTTATAAAGCGCTCTCATATATTAATTTCATTGTATTTAATTTGTCCTGTGATGTTCCATTTTACCTATGAGAAAACTAATACTCAGATAAATTAAGGGACTTCTTCAGGACTACTCAACCAGTGGGCACCAGAGCTGGGTATCATGTCTAGATAATTTAAATCTAAATCCTCTTTCTGCTCTATCATCACCCCTCCTCCACCCCCATTAAGAGATGAAGCCCAAGTCTGACAAGTGAATTGGCAACTTGGTAGAAAAAAATCATGAAAACACAGGACAAAGTGAGACAAATTTCTGTGACTTTCAAACACCATACTTCTGATTTTAAAACCCTATGAATAATGTGAGAAGCTAATGTGACTCAGAAAGTCATTCGTGACCAGTTATGTATTTATTGGGAGTGGAGTAATGCCATACATATACCCATGTTAGCTTCTCCAGCTTTCAGCCCATTTACCATCCTCATCTGCTTCCCACTTCGGTTCTCTCTTGCAGAATCACTACCATCTATTTTGTCAACTGAGCCAGAAAAGTAGGAGCCAGACTCCATGCGCTCTTTCACCAACCCCCGACTGCCCATTTAATGAATCACTGCATCTGCCTGATTTATATCCTAAATAATTATTGAGTCTACTCCTCCTTGTAATTCTCGCTACCTGCTTCCCATCCCCAATAACCACTATCAGGTTCTCATCACTCACTGGACCACCAAGTGTCAGCTGGACCACTGCAACATTCTCTGGTCAGGCTAGACAGCCTCTGGGATTGCCCCCTACCCATCCATTCTCTACATTGCACCAGGGGACTTTCTAAAATGCAAACCGAACAAGTCCTTCTCCTTAAAACCATCCAATGGCTTCCTATTACCTACAGGACAGAGCTCAAGCCTCCTTAGTTTGCTGTAAGCCAACCCCAATACGACTACATAAGCTGAACCTCCATTTCTTCTGAACTCATTTTTTTCTCACCACTCCTACCTCTGAGCATGTATTCCAGAAACACAACTGTTGGTGCTTCTCCACACATGTGTGTCTCTGAGCCTTTGTCTGGGCTGTCCCTGTGCTTAGAATGATTTTACTTCCTAGTTTTTTTTTTTTTATCTGATTGAATTCCTATTTGTTTTAGTATAGAACACAACCTCTCCAGAAAGCTTTCTCTGAAAACTTTTTCCAAGTTAGAATTCAATTTCTCTCTCAGAGTTCCAATGTGCACAGCTTCATTATTGTAGCCATACTGGACTGTAATTTCTTATTTATAGACTGAGGTCCCTGAGGACAGGGACTATGTCATATTTATCTTGGTAGCCATAGTGCCCAGCACAGGAACAGTACTTGTTAGATGCCTGGTAAGTAACTATGGAATGAAATAAAGCAAATCAATCAGTACTTCCAGGGTTTTTTGTTGTATTTTGTTTAAACTTCTAAAATTTAACATACGCAAAGCCAGGCTCAGGTCATGACATGTTTGCTGACCAAGTGCATCACAAAGAAACTTTTTAAGTTAAAATGATTATTTGTAACTCCTCAAGGATCCTTACATTAAGATTCAGACTTTAGCCTTTCTTCAAACTTGGTAAGAGCCTTTTCGCATTTTACCCTTGGGCATATGGGATAATGCAGCACCTAAGTGCTGTGAGTATCCCAGCTATGATGTTTAAAGAAGTTAGCTAATTTTTTAGAAAGAATGCCGTACCTGAAGGAGAACCAACGCTCATCCGATTGCGGAGAAGAAAATAATTTATTCACGATCTTGCAAGAATCGGTGCCTACCGGAAAAACGGTAGCCGGTGCACCAAACAATAGAATGCCAAAACCTGTGCCTAGCTCGCAGGCCCTCCCCTGTTTCTCCGTTGATTGGACACTCCAGAGGTTACAGCCTGTTTAATCTAATTAAGGCTTTCAAGGAAAACGTTATCCATAAAAATACACATCTCACAAAAGTGTTTGGATAAATAACCATCAAAACACAAACAATAATCTTACTTTAATTTCTGTAATACCAGAAATAAATTATTTTATAATAATTATTTTCATAAATTTAAGACCTATTTTAAAGATTGATAGGAACTTAAATTAGACTATAAAACAATCTTGATGTTCAATGAATATTTTATTGGTAAAATTTGTTCTCAAACATTTGAACTTTCATTCATCCTTCAGATCTCAGCTTACCGTAACCTCTTCTGGGAAGCTTTTCTGAATTGCAAATCTGAGTTTTTGAAGGTCTTTCAATCACAATTCTTATCATGCTGTACAGTAATTGGCTGTATATTTGCCTGTTTTTTTCCCCATTGAACTGTAAATATTCGTGAGGACTAAGATGATTTAGTCTTTTTTCATCCTCATATGTATAGTCCTGAGCCAAGTGCCTGGCACAGATATGCAGTATTTGTTAAATAAAATTATGAATGACAACTGAACAACTGGATGAAATGGGTGTCAGTTGCTTAAGTCACAAAGCTATTTTTTGGCTATTGGATGCAACCTCTTCATTGCAAAACCTTCTAAACCTAAATTAGAGCAAAACATGTGCCACAACATGTGCCTGACATAAAACTCTTATGTAATCTTTAAAGGACATAAAACTCTTATGTATTATACTTCTCTCTCCTTACCCTTTCAGTAATCATGCTGAGAATATAAACTGAATATGAACTAGTTCTTGTCCTTGAGAAGCTCATAAATTAATAGGTTATACCTGTGCACATCTAAGTTACCATATGATGTGATAACTACTTTAAGTATAAACTGAGTTCTGTGGGAGTAGAAATGGTCAGCACCAACTCTGCCTGTGGCTTCCCAATTTGAAATAGGATCTAAACTCATGTAGACAGAAATAAGGGATGTTTCAAAGCAAAGACAATATGTGTAGAGGAGATAAGGAATGAGAGGGAATGATGTTTTGAGGGAAAAGAAAGATCACGATGTGAATTATAGCAGACGCTATTGTCCCACAGATCCAAATCCCTGAAAACCTCTTTTACTTGTTCCAGGCTCACATCTGCACACTTATCCTTAGGAGGTTTGTATCCTTAGGAGGTTTGCATCCTTAGGAGGTTTGCCCTTGGATGACTAAAGCCTCCTCACTTGGTTGTACCTGGAAGTAATACTAGAACTCCTCAACTCCCATGTCTCAAGGTGAGTTAAACCCTGTGGTGCAAATTATACTCCAAAGAACCCCACAGGATCAGCCTGAAACTAACTGCATCGAGATCTACATTCTTATTGAGCTCCTTGGTGCTACCCTCTATCACTTATGGGTTTCTCCCGGAAACTCCCCTCCAAAAGTCATATGCACACCAATCTACATTTTAGGTCTGCTTCTAAGCAACTAAACTTAAGACTTGGGTGAAGTTTGGAATGTGAAACAGTGTGGCATTACATGAGGCTGGGAGGCAGACTGGTGTCCATTATATAAATGAAAAGGAGCCATCCAAGGTCTATCAACAGTTTCTGCTAACAGTGACTAAATATTTTCCTTTTATTTTTCCAGTGTTCTACCTCTGGCTAAGCAAGAGCTAAGAATGGTGAAAAGTCCCATATTCAACTCAAGCTGAAACCTTCAAAGGTATCACCCTGGCATGGCAGAGAAGAATATCTTGATTCTTTGACCGGACCAAAACTGATTTTTTTCATTTTCTTTTTTTTGCGTGGGCAGCACCAGACCAAAACTGATTTTTGGAACTTGTAATACTAAGACTGATATTAATACTAACATCAACATTAATACTAAAGCTAATATGAATACATGTCTAATCCTAACACCAAAACCAATATTAAAATCAATATTGATGTACCAGGAACTATGCTTTACATGCATCATCGCCATCTGAGAGAAAGGTGCTATTATTTTCCCCTTCTGAGGCACAGATAAATAATTTTACCAAGTTTACACAGCTGGCAAGTGTTAAAGGAGGATTCAAACCCAGATTAGTCTGACTTTCAAGTTATAAGACTTTTATGTTCTGTTAAGAACTTTAGGACTCACATATCTTAAAAGGCCAACTGTCCCATATCTTTATCTTCAGGAAATATAATTCTTAAATCTTCAAGCGGCATCTAATGAGGAGGATTAAACAACTCTAGAGGTCAGGTCTGGAAGTTCTGGGCTTTTCTAGTTATTTTCTCATTCCAGGGTCTTCTGTTAGGAACTATGCCACAGCGATACCTTTGAGGGTTTCTGAATTGCATTAAAAAGCAGGCAATTTAAGGAAAGCCTACATGCCTTCCTCTCTTCCTCTCCTCTGTCTGGCCTATTGGAGAAGACTCTGGTGAGAAGGAACCTTTATAAACAGGCATTTCCTCTCACAGCTCTAACAGAAATAGAGACAGAAGGGCTTAAATCAGGGTAGACTAAGGTATTATTCATGTCCTCCTGTCTTAGCTCATTTTGTCCCTGAGTTCTGGAATCCCACCCCCTCCGCTTGTATGAAGGCCCCTACCCCTACCCCAGGCCCCTTCATCAGACTAACCTTTCCAGGTCCTTGATAATTAGTTTGGGTGTTAGCTCCTCTTTGAAGCATTGTTTGGCTGCTCAAATTGAAAGTTTCCCATAGTGTTCTCCACAGATCTCTGTCACTGAGTTGCAATTTATATTTTAATGACCTGTCCATGAGTCTATCTCCCTACTAGCCTATAAGCATCTCAGGAACAGGAAGGGGGGTCCTATTCATGTCTGAATGTTTAGTACTCAATGATCACCTGATACATAGTAAGTGACAATCAA
The DNA here is from genome assembly GCF_023851605.1 of Tamandua tetradactyla. Taxonomy (NCBI): domain Eukaryota; kingdom Metazoa; phylum Chordata; class Mammalia; order Pilosa; family Myrmecophagidae; genus Tamandua; species Tamandua tetradactyla. Next base: position 60,005,163 of record NC_135334.1, on the reverse strand, counting down.
TGTGAGTTTAACTGAACTAAACTTAAATAATCTGAGTGATAATATGACCTACCTGATCAAAAGTCCTCCCAGCCAAGCCTGCATGCAATCCTTGACACTGTTTCTAACACAGGCTCCCATGTAAATGGACAAAGATTAAGGCAGTCTGACCAGATTCTGCCCAGTACATTCCACTGATGGCTGCATGAGTCAGAATCGTCCTGAGTGGCCAGGAATTCAAATACAGGAGCCTACCTGTGTCTGGCTCATCACAGGAGGTTCTGCACAGTTTAGAAGATAATGTTATGCTGGCACAGTGCATACAACGGATGAAGGAGTCAAAAATCTTTCTGGGCTTCATAAATAATTATTATCTGGCTCTATCTCTGCTGCTGCTGCATAAGAAGCACTCTACTTCCCCCTTTCTGCAAGAACTGGCACTGTGCAATGGGAGAGAGAGAGAGAGAGAGAGAGAGAGAGAGAGAGAGAGAGAAAAGACAGAAGGGGTAAAAAACCCAAACCAGAACATGTTTGTGTGCTTCTGAATTTTTAATAATAATATAATACCTAACAGCTAGTGAACACTATTCATGGGCCAGACACCTTGTTAATAGTGTTATAGAAATGATCCCTCTTAAGCCTTATAGCAAGATAATAAAGCAGGTACAAAATTAAGGAATAAATCACAATATCTTACATAAAGCCTGGCATTTAGGAAATGTTCAAAACTTGCTGGTTCTCCTGCTTCTGTTAACTACATTGGCAGACAGATTTTTCGGTGTCAAGTTGTGTCACCCTCTCTGTAATCTCAGTTCTTCGAGGGCAGGAACCTTAACATATATATTTGTTTCCTGTAAAGTGTTAAGCCAGAACACCACATAGTATGTGTGTGCCCAATAAACCTGGGTTAACTGATTGAATGCTATAGCTGGAAGAAGGCATCTCAGTTTTAAAAATGTACTTTGGCAGAAAGGAAGCATGTATTTTAGAAGTGTGAAGTCAATAAGAAAACTAGATAACAAAAGGAGTGATGATGCCTAAAGAAGAAATGTATACAGCTCAGAAAATAGAGTAGTCTCAAAAAATGAACTATAGGGAAATAAAGGATTTTTACTTCGTTTCTTTTGCTGCTCATTCTTATTGGTATAATCATCCTCCGCTTTCAGGAAAGCCTGCAGAAGTTTAAAGTTCATACTCAGGTATCATCCAGGCTCCACAAGCCACCATCTTATTTTGAGGAAAACATTTTAAGCACTGTGATAGTGATATTTATTCTGAAGAATTCCATCTACTAGAGACTTGTGCAGTATGTAGCTAGCTGTAGATCAATTATTAGCTGCCGTCCTACACAAACACACACAGACGGCTCTCCTTTCCAGTTCTTTCCTTTTTCCACAGTGTCTTCTTAGCCTCTCTGTGACGGGTGATCCATCCTTCTTTTGGACTAGTCTAAGCTGTAGCTCATTTTCACACTTACTGCAGCCTTTCTCAAACTCACTACCTCTCTCTCTGCAGGAAAAAAAAATGTGTAAAAGTAAGAATAAAGAATATTTAATGCAGTGATCAGATCAGTATTTACGTTTATTTCTTTGATCAGAAATAAAGTTCTCTGAATGATGTTTGGCTAGAAGGAGTGTTTTTTTTTTTTTTTTTACCCTTCGAGCTCTTCCTGTTCACTGTCCCAATCCATTGTTCCAGACTGATTACATGTAAGCTGCAAATCTCAAGGAGGGGGTTAGATAGGAGGGAAATAGGAAAGGAGGTGCAAGGCAGACCATACATATTTTTCACCTTCACTTGCTCAAGGGAACCTCCAAGCGTTTCCCTGATTAGGGGTTCTCCTCCCCCTACCACACTTCCTCATAGACTTGCAGGGTACACTCCACTTATTTATCATAAAGCTTATTACAAGTTTTTTATATTTCTGTAGTAATTTGCTTAATGTTTTACTTTCCCCACTGGACTGAAACCTCAACACCCACAGGGATCATATCTGCTTGGTCCCCTCCTCTACTTATAGTGCCCAACACATAGTAGTTGCTCAATAAATGCTTGTTGATTAAATAATAGTCTGTAGCCAAATCTATTTTCAAAGTCCATTGCCCAAATAAAAGAGGGTTGAAGCTCACTGATTGCACACAGATCTTTCCCAAGTGAATTCGCCTTTAAAAAAAGAAAGGATGACCCACAATCAGCAATACAGCTGGCTCATAAAGAATGCTTGAAAATGGGTTTGGAGCAGGATGTAAGTAACAGAACCGATGTGAGAGATGAAAAGCTCTCCCCAGGTGCTGCATTTGAATTTTTTCAAACAAAGCTCCCAAATGAAAGCTCTTTGCCACAAAGAACAGGACAAGCCAGGATGTTAATTAAATTACAAATCAGCTGTCTGCTTGCAGCTGACAGAGCTTTGTAAGCTTCCAAGCAAAGTCAGATATTTTAAACCCTCTGTAATTACCTACAATGGAGAAGCAGCCATGAAAGATGCTTCATGAATATTTAATGAATCTTAAGATCCTTTTTAAAGAGCTGATGATTTAAATAATCATGAGGGAACTTACTCTAGCTCACTGCTGCCCTCCATCTGTTAACTGAAAATGCCGGAAATGGTAGCTGGGTAGGAAATGCAAGCTTTCTCTCAGGAGCCAGGCTCAGGCTAACCCAAGAGAGGTAACTGTGTAATTCAAAACAGTCCTTTAGCCAAATCAAAATGGAATCACAGACTTAACATCTGTGTTAATGAATGGGTATAGAATTATAAAAGGAACTTGGATATGCCACACATTTTGGTTGCTTTTTACAATTCACAAGAAACGTCCAGAAACATCTCAATAATTCTCTCAAGATCTGGATAAAGAGGGTACTGTCATTCTAACTTACAAATGAGAAGACAAAGGATCAGAGAGTTTCCAAAATGTTAACTAAATGTCAAAGCTGGGTTTCAAGCCACACAGTCTTCTAGCTTCAAGAGATAGCCCTATGTAGCAGAAAGTATGGATTTTGTCATTAGAAACGTGGTTTACAATATTGGTTGGGCTACTTGCTGGCTGGGAGACATTTGTCAAGGTGTTGGATATCTGAGCATCAGTTGACTTAAGTTAAAAACCAGGAATTATAGTATTTACCTCATAGAAATGCAAGGATTGAAAGAGAGCGCATTTCTGGCACATAGTAGGTGCTTGACAAATGTGAATGCTCTCCTTTTTTGAAGCCTCAAGTCCTGTGCACTTTACAGGTTTGCCATCAAAATAAGTCACCCTTAAGAGTGAACTCTTCATCCTGCTCGTGCTGTCAGCAGAACGGAAAAAAATGAATGAACATTTGCATCCTCCATATATGTCCATCATCTTTCTGCTTCCTAGGCCATCCTACTAGAATAACTTTCTAAACTTCAGTTTTAGAGTAGTGGCTAAGAGTGCAGATTCTACAGAGACTGCTTGAATCAATTCCCAATTCTATCATCTACCAATTGTAGACCTTAGGCAACTTATTGAAATTCTCTGAGACTAGGCGTTCTCATGTAAAATGGGATTAGTACCTACCTCACAGAATTTTTGAAAAGGTGAAACAACATAATGCATGGAAGGCACTTGGCACATGTCTATGACTAGTAAATGCCCAATTAATGCTCACTATGATTATTTTATTATAACATAAGATTTTTTAGATTTCAGTATAAAAGACTGGAATATTAAAAAAAAAACTAAGCAAAGGGAGATAAAGTTGTTTCGTATTTTTTTTCCTTGCTTTCAAGTCTTTCAAAGCCTATAAGTGCAACTTTCCCTCTACTCCATCACACATAGAACTCTGCCTTTCAATCTCACAGTCCTTGCTGGGCCAACAAGGCACTCTTCCACCTTTCTTTGTGCCATCCTCAATGCTTGAAAACCAAGAAACCTTGGTTCTCTTAAACTCTGACCATTCTAGCAGCCACTACAACTCTCTCATCCCAATTTTTCATTCAACCAAGTATTTATTTATCATCTACTCTGTGCCATGCACTGTATCAACAGTGAACAAGGAAGACACATTCCCTCCCTATTCTTTGCTCTTGGTGTCTTCTCTACTTCTAATAACCTTTCCAAATGTTTTTCACCTGGCTATTGCTGATCCTTCACAATTTAGCTCATGTATTTCTTCTCAGATGCATTCTGAAGATGCCCCTGTTTTGGCTAGATGTCCTTTTATTCACATGACACCCTATGAATCTCTCTCTTTCTCTGTTTTTTAAAGCATTCATATAGCTGCTTTTCCCTTGGGAATGTGAAGTTTCAAATTCATGATTATACCATCAGCTGCATAGGACCCACTAGGTGTTCAATGAATGTTTTTGAACTGTACTCGGTGGAGATAAAAGTTCCTTGCACCTCTTCTGTGTACTATACTGCTCCTAGCATGTCCTCAAAGTAGCACATACTCAAGGAACCTATTTGGGTTCTACAGGGGATCTGGTTATTTAACAGCATTCTGCAGATTTTCAGTAGTAAAATGAAAAGCTGGTTCAATGTAACCAGCTTACATAATACTTTCAAAACAGGCACGTCGGTTTGAAAGTATTATGTACCCCAGAAAAGCCATGTTTTAATCTTGATTCAACCTTGTGGAAGCAGCTTGTTTCTTTTCATCTTAATTCAGTATTGAAGGTTGGATTTTTTTTTTTATTAGATTTTCTTCACAGAGATGACACACCCAATTGTGTGTATGACCTTTGATTAGATGGAGATGTGACTCTACTCATTCCAGGTGGGTCTTGATTGGTTTACTGAAATCCTTTAAAAGAGGAAACATGTTAGGGAGAATCAGAAATAACAGAAACTTCAGAGCTGACAGAGAGAGCAGAGACATGGAGGCTTGGACATGCTTGGAGCCCAGTAGACATTGCCATGAAATGTTAAGCAAGCCAGAATCTGGAGAGAGCCAAGAGAAGCCAAGAGATGAAAGCCAGACCCAGAGAAGCAAAGTGAGGAACCTCCACAGGAACAGAGGCTGAAAGCAACAGAGCCCAGGAGCAAGGAACCTGCAGATGCCAGCCACATGACTACTCAGCTGAAAGAGGCATTCCTGACCCATCGGTCTTCCTTGAATTAAGGTATCTTTCCCTGGATACCATAATTCGGACAACTTTATAGGCTTAGAAGTGTAAACTTATAACTTATTAAATTCCCCTTTTTAAAAGCTGCTCCAGTTCTGGTATATCACGTTCTAGCAGCTTGCAAGCTAACACAACAAATAATAAAAAATATTTTGGGGTGTGAGGTCGGGGTTATATGTAGTGAGGAGAGTTGTGCAAGCTTTGGGTATGAAGCACGGGGAAAGGGAGTTGGCTGGTGGCTTCCTGGAGCAAAAGAGTTGAGAGAAGGAAAACTGGTGACATGCCAAGAAGGGAACTGAGTGAGATTTCCTCCTTTTGTCTACTCTGGCAGCCCTGAGTTAGAGCATCGAGGCAAGCAGAATACACAAATGAGCTCATCCCAAGTATTCTTATCTGTGACTCTAAACCCAGGCCAGCAGCTGGTATAGAGAGGTATACTAACGTCAAGCAAACACAATAAAATATATTCAAGTGTAGGCAAGATGGAGAAGAGGTCTAGGAGTGCATGCACAAATATGTTAACAGTGATTATCTCTGTGTAATTATTAATTTATTTTTTGAGTTTATGTTTAATTTTCTAAATTTTGAAATGCAAACATATTACTTGGAGATTAAAAGTAATTAACAAAGCAGTATATGTAAGCCATGATTATGTATTTGCTTTGTTGGAATGGAGAAGGTTCAGTGTATTATAAGATTCAAGGCGAGGGAAAATTCTTCAGTCTTGGAAAAGGTTTATCTAGTTCAGTTTAGTCAATTTTGAGAGCTTATTGAACACAAGAGGAGATTGCCAGCTAGCAAATGAAGTAGGGGGAAACTGGGTAAAAATTCGCTGGGGAAGAACAGCACTTGAAGTCAAATTGCCTTGGCACTAGAAAATTAAAGCAATGATTTGGGAAGAAACTCCACAAATAGTATGTCCATTTGAAGCACAACTTCAAATATTGTCTGAGTAATTCTCCCAGGATAACTGCCAGTGGATTCAAGCAGTGAGATCCTGTGGGCAGTCACTGTCTGACTCAATATGCCAGTTGTGCAACTGCTGCCACTTTTGCAAATGAGAATCATTCCCCCCTGAAGGACAGAAGCACATTCTTCCCACTATACTTGGTGCCCAGAAAAGTTTCCTTTCAATAGAGTGCTTTGTCAAGTGATTAAACTGTTTGAGCCTCAGTTTCCTGGGTTAAAATCTGTTCCTACCACTAAGCAGAATTGTGGCTTCATGCGACCCTTTGAAACTCGGAATCCTAATTTGAAAAATTGGACTAATAATACTTATGTGACAGCATTGCTATGGAAAATTGATGAGATAATGTGCGTAAGTGTCTTGCCACAGGGTCTGGCTTATGTTAACTATTTAAGAACTCTAAGCCTCTTTGTCTTTCTGTGTCAGCGTCATATAAACATTGTTCCAAATATTTTAAGAAGGGTCGCCACACACATATGCGTGCACACATGTACTCCTCTTAGCTTTACTCCTATTAGAAAGGAGCTGGTTTTTACTACACTATCACAAGCATTGCAGCATTAACACAAATCAGTACAAATCCTCCAAAGGAGGCCGACTGAGTTGCTAAGGTCTTGCCTCCACTGCTACTAAGATTCGGCCTCTTTACTGTATATAAGGCCATTTTTCCCCTCTCTACCCTCGTTCTGTCTTGGCCCAGGTTCCTGGACTCTTCTGCCTATGATCACAACTTCTGGTCAATAGGCAAAGAGAAAAGAGCTTCAGACATAGGTGCTGAATTTTCCATCACTGCTCACTTAAGCTATTCTTCTAATCTATTTGAGCTTCTGCATATCAGAATTTGCTTGCCGTATTGGTACTTGCCTAATCCATTCACCCACAGCCAACTTCCCAAGATGAGACTGCTTGCCCACTTGGATCTGAAAAATCTAGAGTCTTTCTGTCTGGCTGTCTGCCTGGCCCTGGGTATTCCTGGGCAGTCTTTTGGCATGAGCTTCATTCTGTGATATTATACAGGTAAAATCCCTTCCTAAAGGGAAGCACCATAATCCATTCATTCAGTAGTGGACAAATCCAATATTAACCAAGTACCCTATGTGCAAATCATGAAATTTTAAGTGCTGCGAATAGAGCAGTAAAAAAGAAAAAGACCTCATAGAGCTTAAATTCTAGTTGCATATAGATCTTTGCCTGAATTATAATTTTTCCTCAATACACTTGTTTTGCTCCGCAGCAGGCATGAGCAGCTGTGCTATCCATGGGAGGATGCAGGGTGGTCCAAGCGTGTAACCATTCCAAATTGTCTCTGGTGCCAAGCACATGGGCTTGATCATCCAGCTGTTCTCATCCAGTTGTCTTCCTGTCAGAGCACCTGGTAATGAACTGACTCCAGGAGCATTAGAACCAGAAGCAAGTGAAAGATCAAGGCAAAAGTTACGGTCTTAACTCTGGCCTCATTAGCAATGAGTTCCAATCAAAGAGTAGGGCTACGTGGCAACCACACACTGTCATAAAAACATTAGTATTTGTTAAAAGCTGATTTAGACTACATGCTTGGCTATGATGGCATAAATAATATCAAAATTAGATATGATTTGGGAGGAAGCATTTTTATAATTAACCTAGATATTTGGATATGGAAATAGACATTTCACATTGAATAATTTTAATAAAATGAAAAATTATAGAATGCTACTTGTGCTTATCACAACCTTAGGATGCAAATTTTAAGTGAAGAAAAACGGAAAAGTTATCTAGTCTTCCTATCCTGGTGCCCAATTGGGAATTAATAGCGTTTACCTTTCAGGTGAGTGCCTATGATGTCTCATTCAAATGCGTTAATGCTTTACATGATTTAATGTATTTAAACCTTAAAACAGCCCTATGATGACAATGCTATTTTCTTTCCCTCACATTACAGACAAGAAAACTGAGGTACACAGAAAACAAGCAAGTTGTTTACAAAACTCGCTATACGCACAATTCCTTCCTTTAACTGCCACACTATATGGTTTCTTAGGTATTGTGGAATTCTTACTCTCTGACTCATATATTACTTCTAAATATGGTAGAAGCTCTGGTCCTGTGGTTTAAAAAGTCAAGGTTTGCAAACTTGTCTTTATTCTTCCTGGGTTGTAGGATGCAATTGGGAGAAAGTATAAATAGAAATAACCTAGTTAATAGTACTCCTATTTCCCTGGTCACCCAAATACAAAACTCCAGAGAAGATGATGACTCTTCAGCATCTTTCCCATCTCACATCTTTCAGAGTAAGGCCAACCTAGCTCACTTGGCAGAGCACGGCACTTAATATTGAGTCAAAGCCAAGAGGATTTCACGTTGGACTAAGAGGTCCTGGTTGAAGAAAGTAATGCTGTAACTTTAGTCACTATGTAACCCTCAGGCACATACAAAGAAAGTACATTTCGCCAAATGAGTGAGTCCATTATAAGTTTAATGATTCTACTTCAGTAGAGGTTCTTGCTCTTATCTTTTTTTTTATCTCCATTATTCATCCCTCCACCAGACCTTATTTCCTCTCCCCAGAATATTTCAGTTGCCTTTTACTTCCCTTTCAACCACATTTCTTGTCTCTCCCTACCCCAACATATAAATCCTCCATTTCCTACCTTTCTATCCTCTCTCATCCCACATCCTCCACAAATTATAGTTCAGCCATCCTGAATAATTTGCAATTCAGAGTAAGGGCAAAATATCACCTCTGGGACTTCACACTTGCCACCTCCCAGATGTGTTTTGCCATTGCATTCTTCAGGACTCAGCTCAGATGACACATCCTCCCAAGTTGGGGTTGGGACTCATAGATATATAGCACACTTTATTCTGTCATTTGAACTGTTTATCGATTACTCAAATTCTATTCAAACTAGCCAAACAGCTTTTTTTTGAAGTGTCCTCTTCTTTCCCACTTTTACATCTCATGCTCTTCATTCTGCCTTGAAGCCTTGAAACATGTTCCTCAAATTACAGGTGAGAGACATCTTTTTTGAAGTTTCTTATCAAATATCACCTTGTCCACAAAGTCTCCCTTGATCTTTTCCAAACAAATATGATCTCTATCCTCACATTATAATGCTCTTACAGTGAGGTTGCCCATCATTGATTTTGCACTGTTTTTCATCTTTCTCTCCTTTGTTAAGGGTAGCACTTAACAAATATGCCAGGTACTGAAATAAAAACTGAAAATATTTAAAGATAAAAGCACAGCTCCAGCTCTCACTGAGCTCACTCTCCAGTAAACTAGACTTGTGTGCTAAAACCTTCCCAAATTTAATCAATCTAAAATGCTATTGATAAGATCCATATTGATTTCAAAGATATTAAAATATTACAAAACATATCTTGGAATTGATGAAATACCATATTAAAATATAGTATACACAAGGTTCCATGGAGCTGCACTTAATCTAGTTGTGGGGGTATTAGGGCTGTTTGCTGCAGAATAAGATACCTCTTAAAGAAGGAGTTGATATTAGACAAAAAAGCAGCTACGATGTTCTTGGGAAAAGGACCTGCAGGTTCATAATAGGGAGGAGTCATGATAGAGGATAATTCTACTTCTTAAGATGCAAATATGTTTGAAAGCAAGTTCTTATCTGGATTTGCTTCCTCCAGTGAATTCAGTACAGAGCCTTGAAAAGATCTGTTGAATAAAAATTAGGTTTTAATCTGAACCCACAGAAATATTAGCAAAAGGATATCACCATTTACATACAAGAACATAATTAAGCTTGTCCTTGTCTCCTTAAAATTTACAATGTGGACTTAATATTCAATGGACCTTTGCAGAATGGAATGCTTGGAAAATATATTCAAGTCAAAATCTGAAATACAACTGATTTCTGAAACTTATACCCATGGGAATAGGGTCTGCATGATTACACTGCTGCATAGCTTGGACTTTCATATACTAGTTGACTTGACAAGGTCAATAGAGATCATTGAGTGCACATTTCCTAGTCATTACAGAAAATTTAGCCCTAAAACCCATGGCCAACCTCTGATCTCTTCTTGTACCTTGATCCCATGCAGCTCATTATTGCATTTCCAGTTCTGTTTTTTTTTTTTTTTCTTTCTTCATTCATGTTTCTATTCAGTAACGGTTTTACCTGGATATCCAAAATTAACAACTGCAATGAAGCCTCTCAAATATGATACTTTTTAGCCTAAAAATAGTTGCTCCTTCCCTAATTCGGCTAATATTTGCTCTAACTTGAGGACATAATCTCTAGCTGCTGGAACTCAATAATAAACAAGACAGACAATATTTTTTCTCTTATGGAGCTTTCGTCCTAGTGGAGGTGACAGACAGCACACCATAAGCAAATAATCACACACTGAAATAATCACAGATTGTCACGGAAATAAAGAAGGTTCTCCAAGAGATTACAAAGGAAAAAACTGAGGTTAGAAGACAGTTTCTGAGATGACAATTTCTGTATAAACTGAAAATTTATCAGAGAGGGAGGGGAAGGCTGCAGCAGGGGAGACCGATGGAAAGACTTGTAGAAGATTGTTCTGATTCCTGGGACCTGCAGATAGCAGAAGAGACAGGTAGAACCTGCAGCCGGTGATCTCCACCCCTGACTGCCCGCACACACTATAGTGTGGAAGCATCCAAGGCCCACAATCTCCACATTCTCTTTTGCTCACTCGCAAAGTTTCTAAATGCCTCTGTATCTCCTTCCTTCTATCTTCCAACTTCCTTTCTCAGAAATCATAAGAAGTATGGAAAAATGGCCTTTATGGTAATAGTGACTAAATTTGCTCCCATTTGGGTCCATCTCTTGCCTGTGAGGAAAGAGTAAGCTGTCCAGTAGACAGGGGACCAAGCAACTGTATATAATCTAGCCCTGAGATGGAGGTCCTGTAAGCAGCATACGTCAGGTTTTCTGTGCCACTCTCCCATCAAAAACTGCCTCATCATTGTTTTTAATAAATCTGAGCAACTGATCTGACACTGAATTGGAAAATTTTCTTCCCCATTCATTTTTTATCCCAGTAATAGCAGCAGCCCTAAATGGTTAAAGCCCATGAGGGCCGAGGTAAGGACCCAAACTCACCAGTTAGTAAAAGGAGAGCCTTTCAGTCTTAGAAAACAATTATTTTTTTTAGTTTGATAAAAATTATATTTAACATTTATTATGAAATATTTCATGCATACAAAGTAATTATATCCATTATACAAACTAAAAAGAATAATATAATAAACTCCCCTATAACTGCAGCTTAAAAAATTGAGGATTACCAACAGAGTGGAAGCCCCTGGGTACCCAGCCCTAGTCATAGCTACCTCTATCCCAAAAGATGACTATTTATAATTCTCTGCCTTTCTCAGTGGTCTTAATACACAAACATGGATCTCTTAAACTGTTCAGTTTTTATCTGTTTTGAAACTTTATATAAGTAGTATCACTGTGTGGCTATTTTTCTGAGACATTAAATTGTAAAATTTATTCACATTGATATGTACAGGTCTAGGTCATTTCTTTTTACTTTTGTATAGTATGTAATTGTACGGTGAACCACAATATATCCATTTTCCTGCTGATGGATATTTGTACTATTTCTATTGTTTTCCTTTCTGGAATAACAAAACTATGAACAATGCTGCTATATCACTCTTATACATGCTTCTTTGTGTACATATGCAAGAATCGTCTTAGAGCATATGCTTAGGATTGGAATTTTTGGTTCTTAGGGTTTATTCTTCTTCAACTTTACAACATAACCAATTCATTCCAAAGTAGCTGTGTATCTGTCACAAAAAATATACCAATTCACTCACATATCAGCAATATATGAGAGCTATGGTTGCTCTGCATTCTTGCAAAAGCCTGGAATTATCAAGGAAAACACTTCTAGCATGATTAGGTATCATCAGACGTATTTGGGAAATTAACTCAAAAGAGCTAACAGATAGATCAATGTGACAGGTGAGGGAGAGAAAGGAGTCAAGGATCATTCCCAGATTTTTGGCATTAATAATCACTAATACTTGTTTTGAAGTGTCATCCTCCTGCTCCTTATTTATCTCAAAACCTTGAGATAAACATGAAAAATACTTCATTCAGTTCACTAACTCGTCTGGGGTTGGTTTACGTCCCAGAAAATGATGTCCCCTATGTGTAAGATCCACCTTCAGCCACAAGGTGGCAAGCTATGCACCCTCAAACTTGAAGCTCAATGCTGAGGTCAGAATGAATTTACTGTTCTTAGAAAGTTTATGAAGAAACAATCTATTTCTCGGTAGATTATTTATGGATATAACATATATGCTTCTTACATATTGCAATATCTTCATATCTACTAACTTCTCCCTTCCTCAAATGACTAATAAGAAATCTCTTATATTTTCTGTCTTTTTTTTCTTTTCACTCTGCTAGCCTGCTCATTTGGCTCCTTTTAATTACAACATATATACTAGACTCTTTAGCCTGAAATAGAAGATCCTATACAAACTGACCTTCGGTTACATTTCCTCTTACTTGCTCACCATTGCAGATACACGCACACAAATGTACACATGTACATATGCACACATGCATGCACACACACACACACCACTGTTTCTCCCTCTTTTTGCATGTTCAAGCCCTCAGGGCATGGCGTAGCTACACCAAATTCTTCCTAGATCCTATGCCACACCCTTCCAAGACCCATGACTTGTTGAGGGTTATTGACTTTACTCAGAATACTCTCCTTTTTCTTTCCCACCTGTTTAATTGAAACTCAGATTTGAGTTGCAGCTTCAAAATCACCTTTCTGAAGATTTATGAGTTTCCTCCAGGTGTTAGCCATTTTTTTTCTGTACTACCAATAGTGTTTCTTATTTTTTTATGACATTTTTACTCATTTGTCTCTCCTTCACCAGCAGAGAGTCACACTAGGCTTGACTCTGTCCTGGCCTTGTTCTGTGCCTGCAGCTAGTTGGTCCCAATGAGTGTTGCTGGGTTGCTGCTTAATGAATGAATTAATATCGTATAAAGGTGAATATATAATTTTGAATGATTCATATTTTCTATCAGTATGTGTTAAAGTGTTTATTTTGCTAGAATGTTTATTGTTGTTGTTATTATAGCTAAAAACATTTAAAAGTCAACAAACACTGAGTTGGTTGTTAGCAAGAGGTAGAAAATACTGCTTCATTCCATGAGTAGGTAAACCAAAGGAATGGGGAGGTGGCATAGTTTAGGGAACAATTAGAGAAGCAGTCAATATATACATATGTAAATTGGAATAATATACTGATATAATAAAGGAGTTCACATAATGAATGTGATTAAATAAACTACTGGGTTTAGCTGCTGGCAGGAGAAGTTTCCATACTTAAGTTGACATGTCAATTATTTTCCTCAGTAAACAAATTATTGATTTTCCACAAAGGTTATAATTTAACAAAATACATTAATTTTTTTAAAGCTCTCAACCCTGAGCCATGAGGATCTCAGTGGAATGGTAATTCCTTTTAATTAAAAGCTTCAACATACATATATGTGTACTGAGGCATTAGGCACCAAATACTACACTGTAATGTGAATTTGCTAATTCTACCTCTTTGGTCCTGTAATTTTAACTCTTTCTTGAATAGTACATTTTGCTTCTTATTTCCTTAATTATAGAACTAGGAGAATCCCCCCTAGATTAACGTATGCAAAAATTTTGATTCTATTTTAATTTTAAATTCATTTCAATCAATAATTATTGAATGCCTCCCAGGTACAAGGAAGTAAGCTAATGTTATACATGTTGCTTCTAACATGCTCCCTTTATTTCTTTTTAGCTATCATTTTGATAAAGGCCTGCTCTGTGATACTTTTCTAGGAAAAAGAACTGAAGTCTCAAAAGGTTATATTGGTATGCTGGAGGATCTTGTGTACTTGTTTGGAATTCACAGGCAAAAATTCCTCCCTATAGTTATTGCACAATCTTTTCAGATTCCTTCAGAAAATCAGCAACTACAAAATAGTATACAGTTGGGAACCCAAATTTGGAAACTTGATCTTTTTCTTTAAGTCAACTCTAGTAGTAAAACTGCATTATATTGATTTTAGCCAACTCTCTCAAGTTGAGCAGCTTATATAAGCATATACATTATTGTTGACTAATGCTGAATACACACAGTGTGCTAGGCACTATTAATTCAGCCAAAACTCATTAATTCAAGTGAATAACTAGGTCCCCATTAGGAGGGCTCACATTTTGCAAATGACCAAGCAAGGGAAAAACACCCAGCTGAAAGGCAACAGAACTGGCAGGCACTTTCATCATCTGGTGTTAATTGGAAGAAGCAGAACTTAATTTCATTCAGAATAATGCTTCATCATGGCTTTGGAAAGTAATGAAGTCTCAGGGGATCTGAATGGGCTTGTCTAAGTAACTTTCCATGAGACTTGGAATATTGGTTGAGGGAAGAAAAGGGTTTTCTTGCAAAATTTTCAGGGCTGTGGAAAGGTTAAAAAAAAAAGAATGAAATCTCCATTTTTATGTCAAAAATACTGGAAAAATCACAAAATTATTTTCTCTGGCTACCAATGGTCTATTCCCTTTGAGGTTAATCTATAGGTGATAGTAATGGAGGCCTAATTAACCTAAGAAAATAAGGGACATGCTGAACTCATTTCAAATGGTCACTACTCCAAGTGGTCTCCATACCCTCCTTAACTATCAAAGAGAAATAATACATTGATATTCCGGAGTTAGAGTTCACTTTTTCATATGACTTGACATTACATTTCTCTAATGATAGACCACAGTTTACTAGTGTCTTCCTATCATTACATATTCTTTCAAGATAGCCGACATCTATAATGAACTAGGCACTTGGCTAGATTCTAGGGATGAAATGATCAAGAAAAGAATTTCAGTCCTTGTTCTCATGGAGTTTACAGTCTGGTAGGAAAGATAGATATTGAATGCATAAATGACACTTAATTATAGTTAATTAAGTTAATTAAGAATCCTTTTATGACAGTTGAGGACTCCAGACCCCAAATATTTCATAATGGCAGAGGCCACCAAACAAATCTTATTAATGGGCTGATAATAGCCTAAGGGCTTAGCCATCTTGCCACCTCTCTTTCAGGCTCAGCTTAAATGTTACATTGTCTATGAAGCCTTTTTCCTGGCACCCAATATTCCATCTTCTTTTCAAAGTTTTTAGTTTAAACTCCAATATGTTGAAATGTAACTGGTTTATTTACATATCTGACTATTCCACTGGATTACAGCCTTCTTGAGGGAGAATACCACGTTTTAACAGTTTATGATTTTTTTTTACATCCCTTGCATCTAGCAAGCTCACTGCTTGGCAGTTATAGGTACTTAATCAATATTTATTTCAGAGAAATAAAATTTGTTCTTATAGTCTATAGCAAGAATGCAACATATACTTGAAAACAAGTATACCATTTCATTTGAAATGTAGATACTATATTTAAAAGGCAAATTGTCCATTAACATGTCTCTAGAATAGAGCATGCACCTAGCACACAACAAATATTAATTTGAAGATTCAGAGTGGACAATTTCTTTTGCTTTCTGGTTGTTGATGAATATTACAAATGTCAAATAAAATAGCAATTGGGTTTCAACCAAAGAATCCACTTAGATAATTAAACCCTGCACTTATTTCTCATTTGTGTTAATCATAATGGGACAAAATGTGTTTTTAAAAAATCACACTTTTACAGTATCAGGCAGTGTCTATTAGAATCAGTGACCCTGGTGCTGGAAGGAACTCCAGGATTTCCTGTGGTTCAGTCTTCTGCCTGCAGGAAGGCCTGCTTAGGCCTGATGGCTTTGACAGCCTGAATAACGAGGACCTCTCGGCCTCCTAACTCCTAACCTAATTAATGTTTGCTGTTCCTGTGACTGTGTATGTCTTTACCTAAAACTAGCCTTAAAGCACTCTTTAATATAAAAGAAAAAAGAAAGAAAAATTGAGGGCACTCATTTCCCTCTCGACATTTGGACAACTCACTTGTTTCCAAGAGAAGGTCCAACTGAAATTCCCAACCCCTTGTTTTAGTTTGTTAAAGCTGCTGGAATATACTATACCAGAAATGGAAGGGCTTTTAAAAGGGGGAATTTATTAAGTTGCAAATTTATAGTTCTAAGGCCATGAAAATGTCCAAATTAAGGCATCCAGATAAAGATACCTTAACTCCAAAGAAAGGGCTGATAAAGTTCCAGGTTTCTCTCAGCTGGGAGGGCACATGGTGATGTCTGCTAGCTTTCTCTTCACATTTCATAAGGCTTCCCCAGGAGCATTTTCTTTTTGCATCTCCAAAGGTCTCTGGCTGTGTGGACTCTCCAGCTTTTTCCAGAATGGTCCCCTCTTAAAGGGCTCCAGTAAGCAATGCCACCTTGAATGGGTAGAGACACATTTCCATGGAAACCTCCTAATCAGAAGTTACCATTCACAACTGGATGGGTCACATTTCCATGGAAACAATGAAAAAGATCCCACCCAGCAATACTGAATGAGGATTAAAGGACACAGATTTTCTGGGGTGCATGACACTTTCAAACCAGCACACTCCTACATGAAGGAAGCCTTCCTGATTCACCTCATCTGAATGTGCTTTCTCTCTCTACATTTTATCACTCAATACTTACAATATTTAACTTGAAAATTATATCAAGATTTTGGAATTGCTAGTGTCATCTATTTAAGTAAGAATCCCAGAGATGTATGTGTTCTGTCCTACGACTAAATTGCTATTCAGTTTTGAATAGCAACCTTATATTTCTTGATATTCCTCCAAGCACCTAGCAGAATAGATATATCTTGTATACACCATAGTAAGAGTGCAAAAAACTTTTCAATTCAGTTTATTTGTTAGAAAAAAACCCAACTTCTTTTTTAAGCAAAATTCAACTCCATTTAAATAACTTTAATCTTGGGTACCATTTCTGTAAAATTTCATTCAACATAAGGCTGCATTCCTGTGCCTAGCACTATGACTAGCATAAAACAAGTTCTCAATAAATACATGTTGAGTGAAGGAATCAAGGAAGAATCCAAGTGGTACCTGTGGATTTTTCAATCACATCTGACATTGAACTATCCCAAAACATGATGGCAAGTAAATGAATGAATGACTCCATACCCACACATGTCCACATTTGCAAGAAATATCACGCATAATACTATTGTGATTTATTATGTTTAATATAAATCTTGCTTTTCTAAAAAAAGTTTGGCATTTTGAGACTACCTTCTAACATAATTAGTAAGAAGTAAAGACTAGATGACCTTTGGACAAAAATTGGCAGAGTTAGATGAAATTATGCTTTTCTCAGGAACCTGGCATTTCTGCTGCAAGCAAGCAGCACTGAGGGCTTACTGAAAGGGCCAAAATATGGCAAGATGGCACAGCTTCCAGGCAGAGTTCAAATATTATCCCTATTTCAGGTGAAAGAAGGTAAAAGGTGAAGCCTAAAATCACTCTTGTTCTTGCAGCTCCTGCATAGTTGTTCTTTATTCCAGAAAGTTTAAGTAAAGCAGGGAAATGGATACCAGAATAGTCACAGTGATGCTTGGGCCTTAGTCCTGTCTCTGTCTCTCAATAGCTGTGTGACCTTAGCAAAGGCACTTTTCTTCTCTGGTAGACAGTGTCTTCTACCAAAACATTATGGAACTAAACTAGAGCAACGGTTCTCTGTTGTGTTGTGGGGATACTCTAGTGTTCATGTCATTTATGAGAAGCATCGTAAGTATTTTGATATTCATAAAAAGTGATCTGTAAATCATTTACTTAAAAATAAATGAGAGGAGAATTAAGAGGAGTTAATACCAAATCTTACTCACTTGCATTCTGTAACTTTTGCTTTAGAGGAAGAGAAAGGAGTCAGGTTACAGTTAATGCAACTATGACGAAGCACAGCCTAATTTAGCTACCAGAGAACTATTGTTAAGGACCCTAACTGATGCTGTGACAATAAGTGGTGGTTGTAATGCTCTTCTTACCTGCAGTATCTGGGGGAGTGGGGTGGTGGTGGATATTTTTATAGGAATGAGTTGCCCCTTCATACCTGCGATAGAGGAAAAAATGCTGAAAGCAGTGGGCAAGAGGCTGTCTAAAAGTCCATGTCAGCAAGGAGCAGCGGAGATTTGGATCAGAGTTGACCCCAGGTGACTGACTTTGCCGAGTCCCTGGGAACACTGACTGTGGATGTCTCTGAAGGAGGAATTCCAGACCTTAGTGGAGACCCCACTCAGGAATGGACTTTCCTTTACTTTGGTGAAATTGGAGGAGTGCTGGCTGGGAGAGATTAGTAGAAAGAAACGATTGAGTAAACTTAAAATACCATGCTTTAAATAGTATCATAAATAGCTCCTTCATTTCTTTCTATTCCATTATAATGTGGTTTAATTAATATTTATATGGTTTTGGTTTAATAAAAAGCTATTCTCACAGAACTATGCTGATTTGTGGTTATGGGTCTTGAATTTCCATAATTGTCAAATGGTTTGGACAAAATATTACTTAGGGTTTCTCTTAGTCTGATTCAGTGATTTTCTCAAATAGCAGATGCGAGTGCCTGGCTACAGTGCCACCTGGTGGCAGCTACCTGAACTATAGTAACCAAGCTATGAAATAATTATTAATGTGTTGTTTTTTTCCCTAGGTATGTTTACAATATCTAATTTAGTGATAACATCACAGTCCAAGGTGATTAATTTATAAGTCTGAAAGATAATTTTGTCCGTACAACTTTAGGTGACATCAAAATTTTTATTCTCTTTTTAAAGACCCCTAGGTTCTTCAACATCTAATGTGTCACCATTTCTGTGTTTAACCACGTTTGACTTCTTCCTGATGTTAATCCTTACTGATGTTTTCCTTACTATACATTTAAAGCATTCCCTTCCAATATTCATGCCTCAGGCAAAACCAAAATAGATGAAATTAAAAAGACATATAAGTGGCCGGACTGTTTATAGACAAAGGTGTTATTAAGACTTCCAACAGATGACTCTGACATATAAAATGCTCTCAATCAGTACTGTGCACTCAAAATACACATGAAATGTCTCTATTAGCTGAAATCACAGGGTGTCAAAAGTCATAGAGTGGGGAATCAGCGTGGTTGTACTTGCTGAAAAATGCTATGGAGATTATTTAATTTTACTGAGTTAGTTTCCATTTGTAAATGGAAATAAAAACTCCCACCTCATAGAGTTTCTGAGGGGTAAAGTGACTGGAACACAATAGTGTCTAATAGATGTTAGGCAGCTTTGTGAGGCACATGGAGCACTGTGGATGCTCCTGAAGGAAGGTTTTCAACAGACAGGAAATCAGCACAGTGCTTGGAAATAGTATGTGCTCCACATTTCTTGAATGAATGTGTGATTATTACATTCAAAAGATAGTTTGGGAGAGTCATTTGATAGGCATTGATGCAGTAGCTGAAATTTATATAGGAGATGGTTCTGATCACAAAAATAAGTATTTGTGAGAATGGAACTCAAATCATGTATCGTATTGCTATATATTGTAGTTAGCAGCACTTATGTCAGCTTCTCTTATAGACCTATGAACTCATCAAAGGAAAGGGATACATCTTAAATATCTTTAAATCTCCCTACTGACCATAATGATTGGGAAATATGGCCTAATCAATGAACGTTTAAGTGATTGGAATACAGCTGATCCCTAACACAACCTCTGTTTCTAGATGAAACTTTACTTGATCAACTCATTATTTTTCTCTTGTGCCCAAGAAAATGAAACTCTAGTCAAATAGAATGAAAAGCCCCTTCCCAGATACATACTATTGGTTTTAATCTTTATTAAAACCAAATAGCAGCTAAGGATTTCCTTAGAATCTCATTCAAAAGTATCTCTACAAAATGGGTTCCAAAAAAATGGCATTTGCCAGCATCTCTTCAGAAGAGTAGCTAATGCGAAATACAAACAATTATCCTTCCCTAGCAACACAACTTTGTCTAGTTGTATAGACAAGAGTTATTGGTAAAAAGTGGGATGTATAGAGGATTTAATGGCTAGATCATAAATCCCCCTAAGATTTGAATTGGTGTAAAACATGGCAAAGGAAATCCTCTGTCACAATGTTATAAACTAAACTGACAACTGATTATATAAGAGGAGAGTGTTTAAAGAGGATTATATAGGCTCAGAAAAGCACAGCTGTCTGTACTCAAGAGGAAGGCCACCATGCTGCCACAGTTCCTCTAACCTTGTTCCACTTTCAAGTGGATTGCAGGATAAATTTTGTAAAAACTGTACTATAAAAAACCCTGACGCAGTCCTTTCTTGGGCCTGCAAAATGAAGAGGGTCAGCTTTACTTAAGTGATTGGCTTCCTGTTTTTCTTAATTATACAAAATGAGGACAATGCAAAACACAGCTGGTGGAAATTCAGATGTTGCTCAAAGCCTGAAACACATAACTACTTTGTGATGAAAAACACAGAAAATACTTGCTAGTTAGGGGAGAACAGCAGTGACACATTTTCAGTGGCATACTTACTACAGCTGAAAACTGATTTCACCTCAAAAATGAAGAGGAGGTGAAAGTCTTGCTGCAGGTTATAAATGGTAGCCTTTAATGCAGACACAAAACTGTTATTGAATAGGATAGAAAGGAATAAGAGAAGAAGGATTAAGTGGAGGGGTTAAATAATCAGTTTGGGATGATTATGATGCTTAGAGAGATACAAGGGATTTCTTCTGCATATATTAAAACTCAAACTACCCTTGGCCATGAGAAAACAAGTTGCAAAATGTGCTAATGGATAACCAGCTGACTGTAGAGTATGGTAGGGAAGGAGGTCTCTTCTGGGAAATAGAGGCAGTACTTCTCAACCATGTTTGGAAAAGTATTAAGTATTGTGTGACATTAAAGAAACTACTCAAAGATTTGATGATACCTTGGTGAATCTCTACTCATCTTCAAAGGCTTAGGTCAATTATTTCCTCTAAAATGCCTTTTCCAATAGTCAGGCTGAAATTACACATCTTATCCACACTTCTTCACTGTGGTGGAGCACTTAACAAACTATCAAAATTGGTCATCTAAAATTCTGCCTTTCTGCTATAGTAAGAGTTATTTGAAAGTAGAGGCTATGACTTGATCATTTAAAAAATTCTTCTAGCAATTAGTATTGGCCAAACTCTTAAGAAGAGAACAATACATGTAACTGAATTAATCAGTCAATTTACTTGAACAAAAGTTTGAATAAAATAAGTATGTCTTAATGTGTTCAATCTCATTGCTGGAGTTTGCAAAAAAAATTCAGATCAACACACCTTTATTTTATTGTGTACCTATTGTAAGTCAGGTGCTATGCTCTATAATGTAAGAAGAAAGGGAGACTCCTAAATCTGAAAAACTGAAATTAATAGTGTTCTTAGACTCTTGCAGATCTGAAGCCCTGAGTTCCAATCTTAGATACCCATCAATGACTAAGCAATCATTGTATTGTATATTAAGTACTATTTGGCTTGATGTTGGCCAGAGTTATCTCACAATATCTGTTTTCCTCATCTGCTACATTAACAAACCCAAACATTTTAGTTGTATATGAAGAGGTAAAAGGAAATTTTTTTCTGTAAAAGAACTCAGATGACCTAAGAAGTAAGAAAATAAACTTCAAATGGTTGCTAATATAACACTCCTTGGTAGTCTAGCATGGTATTGAATGAGATCTCCTGTGGAAGAGAGGTCATATTGCATAATTAGGATTTGAAAAAATTTTAATATGTTCATATATTTTATGATGCTTTACGAGGCCACACCTATGTTCACCAACAGCACCCCATGCATACTTTTAACTTGTATTTGATCTCGCTGAATTGTAATGATTTTTTTCTTGAATCGTCCATTCTTCTATAAATTGTAAGATTCTTGAGAGACGGGGTGACACTTTGTCTCCATGAACTCTATTGTTTTGTAGTGTCTGGCACACAGTAAGTACAACATAGATGTACCACATTCCATCACTGGTTTTGCCTTTCATCAAGTAGAAAATCTAAAACCTATCCTTGTGAATTCCTTGATTCTAGGCATTCTCTAAATCCTGTGATACACAGTTCCTTCATTTCTGTTACTCTTACCTCTGAGGACATCTTTGCCCCCACCCCCACCTCACATCAATTCAGAAAACATAGTGTGGGTCCCTATTTGGCCAGATACTGGACTAGACATGTGTCTTAAAATTAATCTGTCAAGAAATTCCCTCTGCATTTTAATATATTCCTTTTTGCCAATTTCTTCATGGAGTGAAGTTATACTCGTGACTCAAAGCTGGAGGACTAGGAAAGGGGGTTGGAGGAAAATCTGTCTTTTGACATTTAAAAGATATTTGCTAAAATTACAGAACAGTTAGCACTTCTGTTTAATAGTGAGATTTATGAACATTTAAAATAGCCGTGCTCTGTGTTTCTACTGGCCACAGGGGCCTATACTATAAAAGGAATACATAAAAAGAAAAGAGGAACCCTGTTTTGCCATAACTTCAAGATTTAAACTGACAGGTAAGCCATTCTAACTCTGAGTAGTTTTCTTTTCCTCCTCTTCCTCCTTCTTCTTTGTCTTCTTTCTCCTCTGTCTCTTTCTCATTCTCATTTTTCTTATTCTTTTACTTATTCTTCTTTTGCATACAGAAGAAACCTAACACTAGACTATGTTATACCCATTTTACAGCCTATCATCCTTAACTGATCTCTTGCAGTGAACTGAAGTTTAGGAAGAGACACAGCCCAGTCTTGGACTCTACTGTGTCTTTTACTTAGTGGCTCACAATGGCCCCCTCCCCTTCTGCTGCTCATAGAATTTTAAGTGCCCATCTGTACATTCTCCTTTATGTACATTCTCAGTGCCTTTTTCCCATACTTATCAGCAGCACACTTATTGCCAACTTGAGCAGAATAGGCAAGTAGGTACAAAAAGCCTCTGCTTTCCAGTTGAGGTTAACAATATATATCCAGAAAAACAGAGTGAGTGGTTGGAGGTGTGAGATGGAGGAAAGGTCTGGGTTTCCAAACAAGTCCATCACTTTGGGGAACAGATGGGAAACAAGCATAGAAAGTGTGGTGAATCACAGCTGATTAAATGAAAGTATGGATATTTTGTGTCTAATAATAACTTCTTTTAGTTATTGGATATTTATGTACAATATCAGGCATGGTTCTAGGTACTTCCTCTCCTTCTTCTTAATTTTGCACTTACAACAAATCTTTGAGATAAATAGTCCTATCCTCATTTTACACAGAGGAAATTGAGGGGCTGAGAGATTAAGTAGAGTCTAGATTCAAATCCACATCTTTTTTACTCAATGTTGTGATATGTAGCAAAACGGGTTACAATTCTCTGTAGTCTATTAAAATTAATAGAGTTATTTTAATTCAGTTAATAAGCATGGTCTATGATCAACACCTTGAAATGTGCTGGCCCATAACTTGCTCTGACCAACTGAACACAGCAAATGTGATGTGTGGCAGCTTGAGTTTAGACCTCAAAAGGCCTTGCTTCTCGTCTTTTTGGGATGAAAAGATTCATGTGAACAAGCCTAAGTTAGATTTCTAGAGAATAAGAGACTATATGAAATGGTGATAAGCTCTCAGTTGAGCCAATTTAGGCCACATCAGCCAAGATTGGCTAAGAGCAAGCAGAACCCACCTAGCTGAGTCGGGCTCAAATTGACAACCTTTGGAATGTTGGGAGAGGCAATACACCAAGGGCCCTGAGAGTTCTTGGATGTTCTTATTGGGTATACAAAGAATGCAAGACCCTGACCTCTCTCTCTCCCTGGGCCACATCTAAGGGCTGTTTTAGCAGTGAGCAACCTTGAGGGATAGCATAATATTTCCCTTCAAGAAAAAGAGCAAGTTTACTGTAAAAGAGGTGGACTCCCCAGTTTTAGTATTCCTTGTTTATCATGCAGAATTACTGTGTGTGAAGCAGTAATCCAGGCCCCTCTGCATTGGTCTGTGAGACTTGGGGTTCAAGAGGAACCAACATCAATAGCAGCAAGCTGACTGATGCTCATGTTGCTTTTTATGTTGCAAGTAATGAAGTCCTTTGTCTCTGACCCAGAAATCTCCTATCTCTTATTAGCATCCAAAATATAGTAACAAGCTAACTTATTAGCATGAAAGTAGAATAATTCTCAGCCCCTGTCACATAATTTTAAGCTAAACAAATGGTTGTTGTTTTAAGCCATTATGCTTTGGGTGGCAACAACAGTTAACTGATACAAAAGCCTGTAGTCTTACTCTGCCAGTGTAGCCCAACATGTGCTAAATGATTAATAGATGATGGGTGGAACAATTTTAGGAGTAAAGTGGAAGTGTTTTTTTTTTCTTTTTATTTTAACTAAGTATTTTTACAATTACTCTATCAGTAGCAAGTGATGCCAGTTTTCCATTCATGATAGTTATATAAAGGTAAATTTAAAAGTAAATTGATTTAAAGAAAAGCATTAATTCAAGGTGGTACTTGAATATGGCAAAGACTATGATAGTGGAACATAAATGATTGATTTTTAGGAATCCCTTCATAAACCCATATTGCTTCTTATTGAAAGAAACAGGATACCAAAAGAGGATGCACCACTAACCTTAAGGTAGACTGGTAGGTCATGAATAACGTTGTACCTCAAATATGGCTGAGAAGAACAGTTACGCTACCTTGAACCATTTACATGGAAGATAGTCTTTTCCTCAGAAACAGCCCTTCAGGAAAAAAGAACCAAATGCCATAGACACCTAGATTGTAATCACAAACATCCTCTTGGAATAGGAGAAGGGGTTGTTAACATAAAAGTAAATGTTCAGTTTCTATTACATCCAGGGAAAAGCAGGAAGGAAAACCTGTCTAGGAATCTGGGTGATATTATGGCACTGCCCATTTCTCCTAGTTTTCTTCAGAGTGAAAATGTTAACCTGTTACAATGGCTTATCTTTATAATCCAAGCTGGCAAATTTTGAGTCATTAGCAAAACTCCTTATAAACTTAGGAGAACTATGAAGTCTTCTTAAAGGGAGCTTTGATGAGAAAATAATAGTCTGGAACAAACTTAAACTATTCAAGCAAACCCTTATTTTACAGAAAAGGAAGTGAGCTTTCTCACATTATTCAATGCTCCCTTTATGTGGTTTATTAGGTGCAGGAGAGTAAGTAACAGAGACATTAATTGACTGGGATTCAGGAGTAGGCAAATCTACCACAAAATTGCTTCTTATCCTGCAAGAAGGAGAAAAGTACCTATACTCTTCTGCAGAGTTTATATCTTGAAGTGATAGTAAAGGACAGATATTACCTGAAACTAATTTTTCACTTAAGCAGTAAAAGAAAACATAAGCCTTCTTAAATAGTAATGCCAAACTAACAAATGGGGACCAATGTTTACCTGCTTAGTCTCTTTCTTTCTGGACAGGGCTGTATCTAAATATGCACTCACTATTTTGGAACCCGATACCAATTAGAACTTCATAGATTATTTAAAAAGTAAAGAGCCAAGCTACAGTTCCTTAAAGTCTATGCCTGAGCTTTGAACATTGTCTATAATGATCTTAATAATATATTAGCCCACATGAATCCACCTATAAGAAAATTCAAGTTAGCCCATATTTTACTACACTTAGTGTCATAGTTAAATGCGATACAGAAATCCATGGAAATCTTTGTCTGCTGGTCAGCGCTTCAGTCATGGCATGGTCTAATCTGAAAACCTTGTGGTTCCCTGAAATCTGCTTTTACTCCTGGTTTCTATATTTCAAGGACTAGAGTCACCATCTCCACACTTGCTCAAGTCAGAAATCTGGGCATCGTCTGACTCTCCATTGCCAGCTCTTTCACTCTCAATCAGCACTTAACCAGTCAATTGATTACAAGTTTGTCAAACTATACCTTGTCAGTCTGTCTCTGAGGTTTCCCCTCACCATATTGACTTCATCTCTGCAAACCTTCTTATCAGCTCTCTTCAAGATTACTGTTATTTTCTTGTTAAATAACAGATATATTCAAGTGCTTCTCTCCCACAGACTGTAGGTTTCTTAAAACTTGATATGACTTGTTACCCCACATCTAGATAATGATTCTCAACCCTAGCTAAATAGTAGAATCACCTAGAAAGCTTTAAAAAATTCCTATGAAAAAAGGCCCCATACTAGACCACGTGGTTTAGAATCTCAGGGGTAAAGCAAGACACCTTCTTAGCCTCATGGATTTTGCACTGGCTGTTCCTTTTCCCTGGAGAGCCCTTCCCTCACTTATTTACATGACTTACTCCCCATCCTTCTGCAAATCTTATCTCAAATGTCACTTTCTCAGTGAGGCCTACCTTGACTCTTCTATCTAAACTTGTTAGCTCCTTCTCCCACCCCAATCCCCCTGCTAATAGTACTTATTTCATTCTGCCATGCTATATAATTCATTTTTTTATTCTGCTTATTGGTTATTGTCTGCTTGGCCAGGTGCAGGAATCATCCTTTCTATTTACTAATATAGCATCAGCTCCTAGCACAGTGCCTGGTACATAGAAGGTATTCATTATTTATCTATTATTGTCTATCTATTAAATAGATAAATGAATGCATTCTATTTGCCTTCTCTGGTTTAGCAGAAAGAGATGTTTAAAAAGTCCAGAAAATCTGCAGAAGTTGGAACTGATTAATTCTGCCTATATGAATGGAAGAGGTGTTGAGCTGAGCTTTGAAAGATTTTCCAGAAAGAGAAAGAGGCTAAGTGATTAAAATGAAGGCCTTGCTAGCAATAAAAAGACAATGCAAGCAGAGGAAAAGCATGAACACAAACGTGACAGAACACGTGGAGTATCCGAAATGGGTGTAGTATATAAGTAATAAAAGAAAAGGCCGAATTGATAAATTTTGATGAAATTAGATAATTTAGTTTATGGCTCATTTCTGCAAATGTTATTACTATGGTAGTTTGGAGCTGTTATGTACCCCAGAAAAGGCCATGTTCTTTTAATCCATTTCTGTGGGTGCAGATCTATTGTGGGTGAAACTTTTCGGTCAGGTTATTTCAATTGAGAGGTGACCCAGCCCATTCAAGGTGGGTCTTAATCCTTTTACTGGAGTCCATTCTGAGAGAATAAAAGACAGAAAAAGCTCAGAGAGAAAGGTTTTTTGTTTTGTTTTGTTTTGTTTTTCCAGAGAAAAGCCCCAAGAAGCTAAGAGAGGACCCGTAGGAGCTCAGAGAGGAAGTCACTGAACCCAGGAGCTGAAAGCAAAAAAACCCCAGCCATATGCCTTCCCATCTGACAGAGGTTTCCCAGATGCTGGCTGCCTTTTCTCAGAGTCCAGAAATCATACTGCTGATGCTTTAATTTGTACATTTTCATGGCCTAAGAACTGTAAATTGTAAGTTGATAAATGCCCATTGTAAAAGCCAACCCATTTCTGGTATATTGCATTCGAGCAACTGTTTAGCAAATGGAAACAGTTATGAAGAATGTACCGTGTTTTTAGTTTTCTTATTCTTTTACATATGACTACAATTTAAAAATCTGTTAAGAGTTGTTTACTAGCGTTGGCCTACTTATTGTCCATATTCTTTCTAGATGGGTTTCATATATGCTTTGGGTTATTATTTAACTCTGTCCTTTCTGTGTGTTTTTGTGTGTTTCTATGTCAATAGAACTAACCTTTAGTAGTATAATGGTTTGTCCCATGATATTTCTTTTGTATTCAACGTAGTGGTATATCAATAAAGTAAATTAATAAATAGCTCTCCTATAATTTGATTCATCTATTCATTTATCCAGAGAAAATGTTTTACCTAAATACCCACTGAATTCCAGAAACTATGTTAAAGTCTAGGGATACAGAAATGGAATTCAACCCCTGTTATCGAAAAACATATAATCCAGTACTGGGATAGAAAAGGAACTATTACAATTTAGGGATAAAGTGACCCTGGGGTATTTTAGAGGCACAGAATAGGCACACCTAATTTAACAAAATGGATGAAAGGGCCAGGGAAACTTTTCTCGACAGTTATTTTTGGCTTTTTTTCATAAGAAAAAAGTATGTGTATATTGGGCTTTTTTTGTTAGTGATATATTCACAAATATACAATTATGACACCATTAAAAGGACACGGCCCTAATTAATTCACACATTAAAAAGACATATAGTTTTCCAATAAGACATTAAACAATTCCATTTTCATTCAAAACTCAATAATAAGTGGTACCAAAAGTTTATGGGTTTTTGTGAGAAGAAGAAAAACTATCGGGATTTTTGTTGAAGGGGAAATTTTTTCTCAGAAATTCTACTGTAAAACTATATTCAAGGACTAATAGCAATTAATCATGTGGAAAATAGAAACGAGGAAAGATAAACCAAGAATACAATACATGTGTAAAGACCCAAAAGCATGAGAAAGAGTGTCCAGGATGGGATTATTATATGTTGCTATAGTGTGGCATGAACATGGGGAGGCTGGCAAGATGAAGCTGGGAGTATGGATATGAATTAAAGATGTAACAATAGATCAAATTATAAGGGTCCTGACATGCTAAAGAATTTGGACTTTATCA
Organism: Tamandua tetradactyla; assembly: GCF_023851605.1. Classification (NCBI taxonomy): domain Eukaryota; kingdom Metazoa; phylum Chordata; class Mammalia; order Pilosa; family Myrmecophagidae; genus Tamandua; species Tamandua tetradactyla. Next base: position 59,976,566 of record NC_135334.1, on the reverse strand, counting down.
TAAAGTAGTGGGCAGTCATGAACTAGCAATATATTGAGGAAGAGGTAGGGCTTCAAGAAAGATCAGTTAAGTGGTTCTTGAAGTAATAAAATTCAAGGAAGGATTGTAAAGGGCTGAATTAAAGCAATGTCAGTCCAGAAGGAGAATAACAGATGGAGGCATAATTGACAGGACTTGGTGGCTGATGGAATGTGGGAGCTGATGGAGAAAGAGTTGTCTGGGATGGCTCCTAAGTTTCTGGTTTGAGAAGCTGAGTGGCTGGAATGTGCCACTTACATGGAGAGTGAATACCACAGAAGGAGTGGAAAGATGAAGAGCAAGTTTTATGCATGTGAAGTTTGAAGGCATGTAAAACAGCAAGGTGAAGAAATTTTCTAGGTTCTGGAACTCAGGGTGAGGATCCAGGCTAGAGAAATTAAGAAATTCTAATAGCACCTGAGATCTTCATCCATCAAATTTTGTGTTTCTGTCTGGCACCTACCAGATAGAAATATGCAACTTATTAGGTTTTAGAGTAATGTGTTGGGGGTTTTGCCAAGCCACAAGCATTTTTCTGGACCATATGCTTAAAAATATGGAGAAAATACATATTAAAATAAACGTGAATATTTGTTTGTGTTTGGGGTACAAACTTTGCATGAATCTTTAAGATAAAACCAGTCTCTGAACAATTTCTGTCTCTTTGACTTGCATCTGCAACTTCAGCCTCACACTGTGTCCTTAGACCACTTGAAACATGTGCTCACCTTACTCTGACTTTGGTACTTTGGTGGGAGCATTTCAACAAGACTGCACTGAGGCAGTTCACAGGCCCTGTGCGATTTGGGTACCAGCAAGCAGCCCATTTGAGAGGTCAACCTAGAAGAATTTGACACACTTTCTAGCAGTAAGTAAAAGACAGCAAGCTGCTGTACTCTCATTGAACCCTCACCTCCTATTTTGAAATGCTGAAAGATTCTTTGTTGAAACAGTGAAATATAGAAAGAAACAGTAAGCTATTTAGATGTTATAATTCCTGTGGAGTGAATATAGTACTTGCGTTATGATTTCATCCCTACTCTGTTGAAGAAGACTAGTCCAGAACCTCTAATTCCTTTCAACTGACTTGAGGAGTTACCAGCTAAGAGGTCAGATGCTTCTTTTGTATTTAGGAATCACCTGCTGCCTTAAAATACCTACTATAAAGTATAAAAATTCCTTTTATCATTACATAGCCTCAAAGTGAATTAATAAAGTTTCAGTAGAAGCAAATGTATTTTTCAAATGCCTGACTAAAGCCAGTTAATAAAGATCTTCTGTTTAAAGAACCAGGGGAAGGCTTTGAAAGGCCTTCTCCTTCCTTCTGGTTTTTATACAAAATGACTCCAGAATTTCTGAAAAACAGCTGCTTATCCCCCTTTTTTTTTGTAGAACTTGTAGTTTTATTTCATTTCACACAGATTTAATGAACATAAGTAGTATTGCAGCAAACAAGAATTATGAGCAGTTTGGAGTCTTTTTTCAATCAAAAATATCCCACTTTCTTGACCCCATAATGAAAGTTAGAACATGCATGCAAAGGACTTTCCATCTTTGGAAAGTCAGATTTTCTCCCTTGTGTTCTCTTTATGCCAGCCGGGACTTGCTTAGGAAAGGAAAAGCTCATCACCATCAGGTGCATTTCCTCTATGAGTCATTCTTATCATGATTTTTCCTCCAGCATTAAGCCAATTTTATAAAGAGAGGAGAGAGGATGGAAAGATCATCACTATTATTGAACACCTACTATGGGACAGGTCTGCTAAGCTGTTTCTTCAACCTCATGTAATCTTAAACCATGATAGGCACTACAATTTCAATTTTATATTGCGTCCCACATTGTGTATATAATGAATTACAAAAAAAAAAAAATCTCTTTTACAGTAATTCAGCCATATTTTCCAGCTGGAGACATTTTTAAAAGAACATTAACATTTATTTAGTACTCATTTTCACAACTAACGAAATTGAAGTTCTAAGTTTACGAAACTGGCACATACTAGTAAGTGCTAGGGCTATTTTTAAACTCAGGTCTTTCTGAGAAAAGAGAAAAGGCTGGCAAGATAAAGCAAGCTTTAAATTCTTGTCTGAGAAAGCTGAATTTGGATAAACATTAGGGAGCCACTGTAGATTCTTGAGTAAAAGGGCAATGTAATATGCATTTTATTTTAGGAAAATTCAATACACATATCAAGGACTGAGATTGGAGGGTTACAAACTAATACTAAACTTGGAGGGGACAAAGATAAGATATAAAATAAAAAGTTGGAGGAGTCGGTGTTATCCAAATAATAATAACCAGTATAATGTAACTATAACTGTATGTTTCCAATGGATGATAAGCCAAGTATGAATTGTGATTATCTTTATCTATATTTATATGTACATCTGTAAGTATCTATGAAAAAGACAGTAATAAGCAGAGAGGTGATTCTACAATCATTCAACTACAGCAAAGACTGTTTCATAGATTATAAATTATGATGTTCTTTTCTTCTCTAAAGTCAAATGAAAGGAAAAGCCCTTGCATATCAGAAAGAGGGATTTAGATTGAATGCAGAATTTATAGGGTACAGGAGTGGTTTTGATCTGGAGTGAGTATGGTATATCCCTTCCTAGAAATCCTTGTGACTGGGACATATATGCATGCGTGTTTGCAGCAGACAGGTCAGGTATGGGGCAGGTGTTCTCCTGGTTCTATTTCAGTTTTCATAAAGGTGCTGCCTAATATCAAATGTGGTCAAAGTTAGGTATACTGATGAAGGAAAGGGAGGGATACTTCAAGCTTTTTTGCACAGTCTATTCCAGCCTTATGATTCTGTTATTTTGGGGCTTCATTTCATCACTGAAATACTCGGAAAATAGCAATGGTGGCAGCTCTTATCAATGACAGCTCAACAATTCCAAATTTTTTTTTTCAATTCCAGATAAGATTAGACTGTTAAGTGATCTGAAGAGAGTATGTTTGATCCGCTTCACATGGTAGCATATGAATAAGCATTTGCTTCTAATTCCACCCGCCATTGCTCCTTCTCTGTTGCTTTTAAAAGCATCTGCCATCACAGATGCAAAAGACATGTCACTATGAACAACTGCTTTGTTTGGAAGTACAGCATTCCATTTCTGTCATTTCTTCAAAGTAAAATTCAAGTCTGCTTTCACGCAACATTAATGCCATAAATAGAGTACTTATGGGTCCATTTTTGTTTTAAGGGTAAAGTCTAAAGGAAGAACTATCTACCTTCACACACTCTAAGGTTACAAAGTTTAATATTTTTTGACTATGTAATGCTTGATATATGCAAAAGAATAGATGCAATGTGAAGGGAAGTTTTGAAACAAAGCAATCAAGTAAGTATCAACATAACCATAATACGAAAATATTTTGTGTGCTCTCTACTACTGATCCTGTATCTCTGTATTCCTTGTGCTTTAATAACTCTAAATTTGTTTTAGCACTCTTTACAATTTTATGGTTTTAGCACTTATATGTGAATCTACCCCAAAGCACACTGTCATAATAGCTTATTTTTGAGGTTAATGCAATTGTTATCATACTATGTAGAGTCATCTTTGACTCACTTTTTCCACTCAATGTGTTAAAAATTCACCCTTGGTCATTCATTTTTCGTTGCTATTTATCTTTCCATTGAGTGTGAACAGTTACATCCTCCTGTTGATATACATTTGTTTTCTGGTCTTGTCTTGTTTTCTCCTTTTATGAACAAAGCTGATATGATCAGTAAACATTTACAAAAGTTTCTTTAGAGTATATACCTAGCAGTAAGTCATAATGTTCTGTTTTATAATGTCAATTTGTTTTCCAAATGGTTCTATCCATCAGCAGTCTATAAGAAACAACCTCAGCAGCATTTGACAGTGTCAGTCTTCTTAATTTTATGCTAATATAATTGGATATAAAATGGTTTGTAATTGTGGTCTTAAGTTGGATTCCCTTATTAGTTGTAAGGTTCTGTATCATTGTTTACCTTCCTTTTTTGAAATGTTTAACGATGTCAAATGTTTTGTTTATTTTTATGTATGGTGTAAGTAAGGGATCAATTTATGTGTTTCATACCATATACAATTGTCCCAGCACTACTTACTAATAGGCCTTCATTTCTTCAGTATTCTGCAGTGTCACTTATTTTATAAATCAAATTTGTACAGTTAGCAAATACTTATACCATATTCCAGGCAGTCTTTTTAGTGTTTTATAAATAATTCATCCATTAAATCCTAATGACCTTATAAAGAAGGTACTATTATCATTACTTTTTTAATAATAAGGGTTTGAGACATGGAGAAGATCATTACTTGGCTCTAAAACTGGTGCACATAGTTTCTACTGTTTCAAAGTCCTCTGTTTAATCAGTCAGTATTTAATTACCTAGTTTTGAAAACACACTGTCTGCCTTAAAATTGGTTTATCATAATGATTTATATTTGATAGGCAACGTGTCCCATTTGGCTCTTATTTTTCAGCAATATCTTGGCTATTCTACCTCTAAAAAATTTTGGAATTTTTATATTAATTGTATTGAATCTCCAGATTAAGTTGAAGTGATATTTTTACTATATCGTCTCTATATCTGTAGTATAGCACACCACTGCATTTATTTAAGTCTTCTTTAATAAATTTTAACTCCTGCCATGCCGGAGACCTGGAATCGATTCCCAATGCCTGCCTATGCAAAAAATAACATAAATAAATACATTTTAATAAAATTTCATATGTGCCTATTTCATAAAGGTAATAGATATGTTTTATTTAATTAACTTCTATCTATCTTATATATTTTGTGTTCTATTTATGTTTTACTTGGAGATGATCTACCATATTACCAGCAGTTAGGTATTCACAGATTTAAATTTTTTCATGAAATAATTTATCATCACATAATGATCGTCTTTGACTCTTATAGTTTGTCTTGTCGATTTTGTCTGATATTTATAAACTACTCCAATTTTCTTTTATTTAGCATTTGTCTAGTATTTTTTCCATTTGTTTACTTCCAACCTTTCTTTATGTTTTAGGTATTTCCCTTATCATATGGCATATCAAATGAGGTTTTGTATCATTGTTTACCTTCCCCTTTTGAAATGTTTAACATCAAACGTTTTGTTAATTTTTATGTATGGTGTTAGTAAGGCATCAATTTCAGTGTTTCATATCTTATACAAGTTTTTCCTTATTCAATCTACCAATCTTTGTCTTTTAATTGGCAAGTTTAATCAATACATTTATATGATTATTATATTTGACATTGCTTTCCATCTTTAATGCGTTTTAAAATATTTTCCCTTTCTTGACTTTTCTGATTGATTAGACTTTATTTTATTGCATTTTATCTCTCTACTAGCTTGTCATTCATACACAATTTGTAATCATAACCATTTTTAAATTTTGCCATGTGTACATAACTTAATAAAATGTAGTTTTATTACTATCTAACCATCTCCCTTCCAAAACAATACAAAGACCTTTTCTACTTTGTTGCAAAGATTCAAAATCTGGTTAATTCCCCAGGTTTAATATCATAATTTGGGATTTGACTTCCACCTTGATGACATTCAAAAGTTTATCAGTAAAATCAGGGCGGGCCGCGGTGGCTCAGCGGGCAAAGTGCTTGCCTGCTATGCCAGAGGACCTCGGTTCGATTCCCGGCCCCAGCCCATGTAACGAAAACGGAGAAACAAAATACAATAAAACAAGAAAATGTTTAAAAGATGTTTCCCTTTCTTCCTCTCTTCCTTCCTTCTATCCTTCCTTCCTTCTCTCTGTCTTTCCTTAAAAAAAAAAAAAAAAAAAAAAAAGTTTATCAGTAAAATCAGAAAACTAAATTACCATTCTGTGAAGAAATTTGAATCATTTTTCTTTTGGTAACTTTGACCTCCCCAGTTTCTCACTGATCACTGAAATGTGCTCCTGAAGTCTACATCACTGTTTTTCTGCTATATTGCTGGAAGCAAATATCCAGGTGACAGGCATTTGTCTGTTCAATTTGAGAGGGAAAAACCTTCTGGGCTATTGTGATTAAAATATAACAGAAGAAAGATCAGTTACAGTCAGAGAATTCTGAGATTATTTTCTTTGGCTTATGTGTTCTGACTTTACCTTAAGAAGAAATTGAATTTTTCTGTCGCTGATTATGTTCATTTCTCTCACTGTAGATATTTCATCAAAGAGTCTCTGATGAAAAGAAGTTTCCCAGGATTTCTCTCATTCCACTATTATATCCTGAAGTCTCTGTTGGGTATTACCATTCTCCCTGAGCTAATATCTGGATGAAAATCACCTTGCACATCCCATAGTGGTCATTTTATATATTTAACAATGTAAAAGTCATGCGGTTTGAAAAGTGACCAAAAAGTGGTGAAATTTTATGAAATTTACTATTTATTTATTAAACAGTAAATCAAGGCTCATGGTGCGTACAGCCTTCTACACAGGCATTTTTCTCTCATGCATTTTATATTTTCTGAAAAAGTTTCGTTTTCACAAACAAAATAATATATTCATTATAGTTAAGTGTTTTAACAGATGCATTTTCCTAGTCTTTAAAAAATGCAATTCTGACTTTTAATGCTCCCTATGCATCCAATAGCTGATGCTCCAAGCTCAACACTTCTCAGAGTGGTAAGTTTGTTCCTGGGTCACTGTTTGGCAAAATATTCCTAAGATTTGGTTTCCACTCCTATGAATATAAGGTACTCCACGAAAATCTAGCCCCACTCTACTACCCAATCTTTGCAGTTTAGCTCTGTTATGATTGATAGAAAAATGAATTGCTTTTTTTGTAAAGAATTTTGAGTCACCTTCATCAGCAGCACCACCATACCCCACCATTTGAGATTATCATCACAGCTCACTTGAAGCACAGCAACTGTTTCTAACTGGGCTCTGCATCATGTACTCCCCACTCTAGTGCACTTTACATTCTAATGACATCACTCCTCTGTTTAACAAGCCCATGTGTCCATCACTGCGTACAAAATAGAGTCCAAGCATTTTAGGATGATCTGCAAAGCTTCACTGATTTTGAAGAACCCCTAATCCCAGTTTCATTTCCCAACAATCCTTCTATATATACTATTCCAGATCTAGGAATTGGAAGAGAAAGAAAGGGAGTCTGTGAGATTTTGAGAAGAGGATGTATGGGTGAGGTGTCTTAAAGAAGTCAGAACCTAGAGAGTGGGATTCCTACCCTCACCAGTGATTTCTGTGTCCCATGTGCCCGGGAAGCATAAAGGCTTGAGACCTGAAGAGAACAACATGCAGATTCAAACAATGCACTCATATCTTCATGGAAATAAATGTACAGCATTGACCAGTCTCCTGAGAGTCTCAGTCCTGTGAAAGTCCCTGGAACTTCTGCACAGTACTGTGGGCTGGGGGGAGAATGATGATTCTTTAGAAGGGTAAGAAGTCTAGAGTTCTTATAGAAAGAATTGGGAGCTAGAAGTCGGAAATGAAAATAAGGAAATGTGGCATTTAGTTTGCTCCTGAATTTGTGTGCTATTTCTTACCAATTACACATTCTTCTATTGTAATATGCATCAGTTTATTTTATAATTATTTATTTGCCACTCCCTCTGGAGTACTTGAAGGATAAGGATCGTGTTTTAATAATCTCTGTCACTTCATGTCATGGCATGGGGTTTTCATATTACAAAAGCTCAATAATGTTTATTAATCAATTGTCAAAATGACCAATTTTACACAAAAATATACCACGGAGATATTATTTATTTTAAAATCTCTGTTCCCACAAAACTTTTCATTTGAGGTATTCTCCTATATTTCTATACTTAATATAAGCCAAAAATTGCAGTCCTTTTTGCCTAGAGTATCCAAACTTTCTCCTATCTTTAATATGTGTATAGAGCCAAAGTTCTCTTAAGCATGGAAATACACTTTGAACATGTTCACCTTCAAGTATTTTCTGAGGAAATGGGAAAGAACGTGACATGGCAACTTGTATAATCAGTCAATTTTCTCTCCATTAGAAGGGCAACTTAAGCATCTAGGTTTGTGCTTACACTTGCTGTTGCACATAACAATCACTGCAGGGCAAATAGTAATTAGTGTGTAATGAACAGTGTCCAATTGGGATCAGCTTCTGAATTACTGTCTAAATGTGGTGACAGCAGAAAATTTACCATGATTATCACTAGCCTAGCAAGTGTCAAGAGATCCCATTCTTCTCTGAAATCTTAAGATATCTAGTGTATTTCTTTCACTGTGTTCTTAAGCTATTTATGCTGGATATCTCTTTCTCCCAATCAGATAAGGTCTGAGGATGGGGGACATATCTTAAATTTCTTTTTATGTTCCTGACAGCACAGATTCACATGCCTTGGGAATAGGCACAAGCTCAGCAAACACATACAGATGAACTAATCTTACAGTGTCTGGAGTAACATCTTGTAAATATTTGCTTTCTATTTTCTAAGCAAGGGAGGTGGTGGCATATAGAGAGAAAATAGGAAATAAATACCTAATTCCAAACTCCAAGCTTTACATTACTGGCAAAGTCCTATACTCCATGAGAGGAATAAACATACCTTAACATTACTGTCACATTCACTGAATAGATTTTACTTCTTTATCCAATATATCCTGGACACTAAAGATGTATGGATGACTAGAAATCCTTCTCTCATGGAGTGCACAGTCTTTTGGGGAAAGGGAATATATTGATTAACTAAATAATCACAGAAATTGAGAGCCCAGATACATGATGTGGGGAACAGAGATAAACAAGACATAGGCCTGATCCTGAGGGGTACAAATTAGGAAGAAAGTGGTATGAGAAATCAAAAATTCAAATAAGATCACACCACTCGCTGATTAAAGCAGATTAATACATTTTCATTTCCCTTGTAATAAATTTCACTCTCCCTTAGTGTGTCATAAAAACACTCTAGGATGAAGGCCCTACCTATACTCTAAGTTAATGTCTCAATCCCTCTTGCATCATATCACCTGCTCTGATATAGTGCTGTGATTCCCCTAACAGGCATGTTACCATGCTCTGTGTCTTTGTGCTTGTCCCCCTACTTAAAGTGCCCTTCACCAAACAGCACTCTAACCTGTCAGACAAATGCCTACTTTATGAAGGAATTTCTCCATGAAACCTTTCTTATCCATCCCAATTCCTTAGGTAGAACAGAGCATTATTTTGGTTGTGCTCCCCTGTTTCCTAAAGATTTTCCTTTTTTTTTTTTTTTTTTTTTTTGCATGGGCAGGCACCAGGAATCAAACCTGGGTCTCTGGCATGGCAGGCGAGAACTCTGCCACTGAGCCACCATTGTACACCGCACTCTATAAGATTTTTATTGTAAAAGATGTTACCCTTTTTGCCTGTATTACATAGATATGTTTTCCTTTCCCTTCTATGCCACAATGGCCTTCAGAGAAAAGAGTGTTTCTTATTTCTTTATGTTCAGCACCTAGCACTTACTATGAATGAATGAGTGAATGAATGAACTAATGAGCTTGAGCAATGCTTCTCAAACTCGGCTGCACTTAGAAGTAGCTGAGAAGAGTCCCCAAAGGCAGGTGTCCAGGCTATATGCTCATTCCATTAAACTAGAAACACTTGGGGTAGGACTCAGGCAATAGTCATTTTAAAGCTCCCCAGGTGAGTGCAAAGGCTAAATTAAGACCCATCCATCTGAGAGTTCTGTGAATTATGATAACCTTTGCAAGTGTGGTTTAAGATGTATGATTTAAGCATAAGCCAGAACTCACTGAGCTAAATATGAGTGGTGAGAAAGTGGAAGGAAACAAGTATAGACCAGCAGAACAATAGCTAGTTTTCCCTATAACCAATTAAGTTAGGAAAATTATAAATATTATCTTCTCCTTTGCTAGTACTAGCATATTAAAGACTGAGCAACCATTCAACAAAAAATCTGTTTAACTTTGTCTAATACAAGATTTAAAAATGTATCTGGCTTCAGAATACCGTTTTTCCACATCTAATACTTTTTAAGTGTCCACAGATTTGCCAATACGTACTTTTTTTTTACTCTGAGGAAATTATGTGATAATAGAGTACAAGTAATGATGTAGTTTAGGGAAGGAAAAGAAGCATAGAGGGAAGATTTTGTATCTTTACAATAGGGAAGAATGAAATGAAGGAGACACTGGAGAAGGAGAAAATGAAAATGCCATAAAGAGTAATGATCCTATTTCTTCAGCCTTGGCAATCATTGCACAGTTCACCTAAGGGGAGGGGTATACGTTCTTTTCTCAGGACTTCTTATCCATTGATGACTTGACAACTGTGGTAGTTTGAAGCTGTACATACTCCCAGAAAAACCTGTTCTTAAATTTAATCCATTCCTTTGGATGTGAACTCATTGTAAGTAGGGACATTTGATGAGGTTAGTTCAGTTAAAATATGGGTGGACCAGCCCAATACAGTAAATCCTCTTACTGGAGTCCTTTTTAAGTGGAATTAATTCAGACATGAGAGAGAAAGCCACAGGAAGCAAGAAGCTAAAATGGAATACAGAAGAGAAAGAAGAAACCAGGAGATTCTGCCATGTACCTTCCCATGTGACAGAGGGACAAAACATCACAGCAGCTAGCCCCCAAACACCACAGTCTTCAGGAAGAAAGCGCTGCTTTAATGATGAGTTGAATTAGACATTTTCCTGGCCTCAAACCATGAGCAAATAAATACCCATTGTTTAATCCAACCCATTTCATGGTATTTGCTTAAGCATCCTTGGAAACTTTTTTGGCTTGTTAAAGCTGCAGGAATGCAATATACCAGAAATGGAACAGCCTTTAAAAAGAAAATTAACTAAGTTACAAGTTTATAGTTCTAAGTCCATTAAAATGTCCAAACTAAGGCATCTAGAAAAAGATACCTTGACTCAAGAAAGGCCAATCTGGGAAGGCATGTGGCTGGTGTCTGCTGGTACTTTGGCTTCTGGTATTAAATAGCTTCCCCAGGGGGCTTTTCTTTCTGAATCTCCAAATGTTTCTGTCTGTGTCCGCTCTGAAGCAACTGGTCTCCAAGTATGTGCATCTGCAGTTTCTCCAAAATGGTTCCCCTTTTAAAGGACTCTGGTAAACTAATCAAGACCCATCTTGAGTGGGTGGAGTCATATCTTCATCTAATCAAGAGGTCCCACCCATAATTGGGTGGGTCAATCTTCATGAAAACAATCTAATTAATAGTTTCTACCTTACAATATTGAAAAGGATTAAAGGCAATTGTGGCTGCCCCCACAACATTGAATCAGGAAAAAGGACTTGGCTTTTCTGGGTACAGAACAGCTTCAAACCAGCACAGAAACAAAAATCAGTTTTGGGTCTGGGAGTGGGATCTTGAGGCTCAGAATCTTAAGAATGAGATATCTGGATTGAATTTTTTGAAATTAGCTGTCTAATCTGATTAGATTCAAAGAAAGTAATGACTCTTTCCAACAATCAGCATAACACTAATAGTCCATGGTGTGAGTTGACAGTAGAGATATGCAAAATATCACCTCTGGATATGGTGGTATCAAATAGTTATAAGAGGTAAGGCTCTGGGTAAGAGTGTTTTTGACAACTTAAAAGAGTTTTGTAAAGTTAAAAGGTATAATGTCGTTGGCTGGTTGTTCCTAAATACACTGAATATGTTGTAAAATAAAGGGATGAACTTAAGTTTTCAAATTCCCAACTTAAGCATCACCTGAAAGACATGAAAGTTTCTATGTATTCCCAAGAAGAAAATCTTATTTCATGTAGCCTCAGATGAGATTTCTGAAAACCAGAAATAGAGTCTCGCGTGAATGGGTGAGTTAAAACATAAAGTTTCAACCTAGCAGGGTGTCTGCTGTTAAAGTGAAGATATTAATTGGAAAGGAATATATTCTGGAAATTGAAATGGGGACATATGGATTGGTGATGGCAGTAGGGACATTGAAACCCTAGATTCTGCTAAGTCTTTGCCAGATAAACCTTTAATGGTCCTGAGGAAACAGCCATCTGGCCTCCATTCTGCCTTGAGAAAACAGTTTTCCAACTTCTGGTCTTCCCTGAGGAATCCACTTATGCCTCCACTGGAAGAGATTAACTCTATTCTGCCTAATAACCTGTAACCACCTCTCCTGAGGAAACAGCCCTCACTCCTCTGGCTGAAGAAATTAATCCCCTTTCACCAGATGAAACTGCAATGGAATACCCTGAAGTGGTTGGCTTGTAAAACACTTCTCATGACCCACGTTTACCACCCCTGTTTTCTTCTGCAGTTCCAACTACACTGGGAACTACAGAACTGTTGTTGGAACCTGTAGTTCCAACAGGTCCCAAAAGGTGAGGTACAAAGTATGACCCATGAGGAGCTATGTTACACTCCAAAAGAACTGCATGGTTTTTCCAATTTATATAGACTGAAAGCAGGGGGATGTATGTGGGAATGGATATTAAAAGTGCTGGACAATGGTGGAAAGAATATAAACTTCTATCAGGCCAAATTTATTGATATTGACCCACTATGCAGAAATTCTGGATTCAGTGTTGTAGCTTGAAGAATTAGTGCTCTGGGAAGTTTGTCTGGGTAGTTGGCTGAAGCATGGACCAAAAGGTGGCCCATATTGCCTGAGGTCAAAATGCCAGCACTACACTGATAAAATGTAGAAGAGGGAATCCAAAGGCTTAGAAAGATTGGAATGTTAGAGCACATTTATCATGTAAGACTTGCTCCCCTACCCTAGAAATATCCAGATGACACATCTTTTACCAGAACTGTGAGGAATAAATTTGTGAGACTAACTCCATCAGCCCTGAGGAGCTCTGTAGTTGTTCTTCTCTGTAGGTTACATATTACTGTGGGAACTGCTGTCACTGTACTTGGATCCTTAATCACAATAGGGATGATTGGATCCTGGGTTGGTAGAAGCCAAGTGAAAGCATCAAATCACCAAAGGTAAGTTGGGCATGGCTACCATAGTTGGTAGGAGACTCAAAGCAGTAATCAAAATAGTCTAACTAGTAGAGACCCATGGCATTGGCTAGTTGATCATTTTACCTAGAAGTAAAATAGATGGGCAGTCTACTAAAATTTTACTTGATCTGTATAAGCAGAAGAGTTCTAGGTCAAATGAACAAAAGTTTAACCTGAATTACAAAAGCAGAGAGTCATGGTCCTAGATTTAAGGTGACTGATAGACCTAGAACCCCTTGAATGAAGGGAAGGCTGGGTCCCCTTGAGGAAGGACCTTGCTATACTGTTACTCTTCCTCCCAGCCTTCCCCCAAAGGGACCTGCAGCCTTTTACCAGGGTAATTTAGGGAAAAGTAAATGATCAGACATTTTGGGGATTATTAGACCTTGGCTCAGGACACACAAAAAGTCACTGTGGGGGGTGTGAGGGTAGTTCAGTGGTAGAACACCCACCTGCGTAGAGGGTGACCTGGGTTTGATTCCCGGCCCATGCACTTCCCAAACAAAGAAGGAAACCAACAAAAACCAACAAACAAAAAATTCAACAAATGGTGCTGCAATAATGGGATACTTACACAGAAAAAGAATGAAATGTGACCCTGCCATAGAGCATACAAAAAAAAAAAAAAAGTCACTGCGGTCCACCAATCAGAGTAGGGGCATATGAAAGTCAGGTGATCAATGGAATTTTAGCTCAGTTCCATCTCACAGTGGGTCTCCTGGTCCTCAAACCCATTCTGTGGTTCTTTCTGGAGTTCCAAATACATAGTTGGAATATACATACTCATCAACTGGCAGAATCCTCACATTGGTTCCCTGACTTGTGAAGTAAGGGCTATTACGGTTAGAAAGGCCAAGTAGAAGCCACTAGAACTGCTCCCACCAGGCAAAATAGTAAATCAAAAGCAATACAGAATTCCTGGAGGGATTGCGGATATTAGTGCCACCATCAGGACTTGAAGGATATAGGGGTGGTGGTTCCCACCATATCACCATTCAGCTCTCCTGACCTCTGCAGAAAAATAGACGGATCTTGGAGGATGATAGTGGATTACTGTAAATTTATCCAGTTCCAATTGCAGCTACTGTTTCAGATGTGGCATCAAAACTTGAGCAAATCAACATATCCCTTTGTACCTGGTAAACAGCTATTGATCTGGCAAATGCTTTTTTAACAAAGAAGTAAGGACCACTGGAAACAGTTTACTTTCAGTTGGCACAGCCAAAGTACACCTGTCCTATAGTTCTTCAGCCTTATGTTATAAACCTTGACTGCAGGGAACTTGATCACATCTCCCACAAGACAATGAGTTGGTCCTTTAGATTGATTAGTTCATATTGATTGGAGCTGGTGAGCAAGAATAGTAACTATTCTAGTCTTATTTTTAAGGCATCTGCATGTCAGAGGGTGGGACATAAATCAAACAAAAAATTCAGGGGCCTTCCACCTGAAATTTCTAGGTGACCAGTGTGGTGTCACTGGTGAAGGAAAACCTGTTGCATCTGATCCCTCCTATGACCAAAAATGAGGCACAAGACACATTTTTGTTGGCCTCTCTGAATTTTAGAGACAACATATTCCTCATTTGGGTGTGCTACTACTCCAGCCCATTTACCGAGTGACCTGAAAAGCTGCTGGTTTTGAGTGTGGACTGGAAGAAGAGGAGGTTCTGCCAAGTCCAGGCTGCTGTACAAGCTGCTCTGCTACTTGGGTCATATGACCCAGCAGATCCAGTGGTGCTGGAAATGTCAGTGGCAAACAGAGATACTGTTTGAAGTCTTTGGCAGACCCCTACAGGAGAATCACAATGCAGGCCCTTAGGATTTGGGATCCTTGGGTTATAAAAGAATGCAAGAAAACTTCAACTGGAATGCTGAAGTAATATCACTTATCCATGCTTCAACTTTTATTAAGCATCTACTATGTGCCTGGTTTCTGACTGGAGGTACACAGATACTCGTATTTGGGATGCCAGCAAAAACCTTATAGAAGAATTCATATTTGAACTGGTATTTCAAAGGCAAGCAGGGAGTTTACCAGGAGTTAAAAGGAGAGGGAGATGACACAGAGATGGAAAAGCATAAGAAAAGAGCATGAAGAGCAAGGTAATAGTACAAAGGAAATTTTGGCTGGAATATGTAGGTGGAAGTGAGAGAACACGAGCCAGGAAACTTAGCCTGGAACATATATAAGACCTTAAAGTGACATGCACAGAAAAGAATTTGAGATTTATGAGGTATAAAATAGAGAATGACATGTTCTATTTGCCTTACAGAAAAAAATCACTTTTGAGTGAATAATACATTAGAAGTAGATAGACCTATGACAGAGAGACCAATTCTGAGCCTACTGCAATTATGGGACCAGTGCAGATAGGTACCCATGGATACAAGTAGGGACAGGGAATTATTTAGTAACTGCATGACTCATCATGTGACCTTTATTGGTTTAAAGCAAATCTCCTACCTCAGTCCTTTTGTGCATATTTCTAAAGCATAAGCTCAGCATTTAAATCAACTACTGCTATGAAGGTTCTTTAGGATCATGGAGATGACCATAATCTTCATGCAAAAAGTAGATGAAAAATGTAGGTCATTAAAAAAAAATCACAGCAGCACTTTGTAAAATGGAGATATAAATGAAACTCATTTCTGAATTATTTTTTATCTCATACTTTTCTTGAAAGTAGTGCTATCATACAAAAATGTTATATTTCTGGGTTTTATTTTCCAGTGGCCTCACTAGCACGTTAAGGAATTAACAAGTCTTTCTTAAGGAAAGACTTAGCCATTGTGAGAACTACATCATAAAGAAGTAAAGCCCCTTCATAGAAAGAGTGCTGGTTCTGTTAATGGGAATGAAACAGACATGCAAGCAGCTGAGCTTCCTCAGGCCCAGTGCAGTGGAATAGCCACACAGGCACCAGGAACTTTCCATGTCTGCACACATTGATTTTGCAAAGAATCAGATTGGTTGATAAAAGCTTAATTGGTTTCTTTAACCATAATTATTAAGCACAAAAGAAGAAATGGCATAAAATCATCCAAACACTCCAGATGCTGCTTTGGTTTTAAGGCATATATTGAATACTGGTCTTGAAGAAGAGAAGTCTAACAATTCCATGGTCTCATTTTTTAGTTCAATTTTTAAGGATTAATGATCAGCCTCTACAGTGTAAAGGAGTCAGTAAAAATAAACCTAACAAAAATATGCCACCTTAAGACTTGGAGTTTAAAGGATATTGATATGTAAAAATACCAATCCCTATTATTTTAAGAAATTTGACTTAGAGCTTACAGAATAAAAGATTGTTTAATGTGTGTTTTTTTTTCCTTGCCCAGCATTGGCTAATTTTGGAGAAAAGTTATTAAGTAAAGTCTAAATATTTCTCTTAAAACTGAAAGATTGATCAGACTTACTCTATTGTAAATCTTAAAGGAAAAAGAACTATAACTATTGGATGAAATCTAGGAGGCCAATATCAGCTCAACTTCAGGAAGGCATTTCTAACAATCACAATTATCAATAGATGGAATGTGCAGTATTTAGAGAGGATGTGTTTCCATCATTGGTGGCACTCCAGCAGAAGCTAGGGGACCATTGTGTATTTGCCACAGAAAGCATATATGAACCACAGGATCAAGTTCCTTTTTGATTTTGAGATTATATATCCTTAATGAGAACTGAAGACTTAACCCTTAACTCTATTACAAGAAATATAATACTTTCCTAATAATTAATTGAAATTACTATTTGAGGAAGATTTGCTGTGTATCAAGCACATGCTAGGCATTGGAGATTCAGTAATGAGAATGACAGGTTGAATCTTTTGTGCTTACGGAGCTTAAAGGCTAACTGGGTGGACAGACAGGTAAATGTTAATTAAAAGGAAGGATGGTGATATGGGAAGTCCTTGTATTTCTACTCCTTATAAGCACTATTATTAGAAAGACAGTTCTTCAGAAAAAAATTGATGCCATTTTCACAAATACTCCATTTCTTCCAACTGAATTCTCTAAATGATAGAGTCCAAAAAATTATATTAAGTATTAATAGGAAGAATGAGGTCAGTGATTATGAAGATTATAGTAAGGAAAAGAGATGAAAGTGTAGACATTCTCCCAGTCTCCTATTTGTCTTATCAATTTATTTGCAAAGTGTTGATGTGGCCATGGCAGTCATGAACCAGTAGAACAGCAGTCAGACTTCCCCATGGTATAAATAAAGAAAATTTCATGATAAATGGATTAGGCTGACACCATCTGAACTCATTTAATAAGTATAACATCACTAAAATTAGGACAACCAGATATCATGCACTTCCTGATGTGAGGCAATAGGAAGTACCCTGACCATCTACGAAGTTGTGACATACTTTTACCAAAAAAATAAACAACAGTGACAGCAAATCCATTAAATCTGGGCATGACTCTACTCCTAATTAGCAAAATATAGGAAAAAAGGGAGCACAAAAGAGAATAACTTAATTGATACCACAAGAATAGTGCTAATCAAATCCAGAGTGTGGGAAATTCTCCAGGATGCATGACTTAGTTTCTTTAAAATGCATGGAGAAAAAAAGGGAGGGGAAACTGAAAGAGAGTGAGTGATGTATGAGAATATATCAATCACATACAGTGTGCGAGTCTTGGTTGGGTTCTGATTAGAACAATCTAACTGTAAAGAAGATAATTTAAAAGACATTTGGGAACTACTGAACATGGACTGAATATTAAATAATATTTATGAATCATTAATTTTGCTTAGCTTGATACCTGTATTTTGATTATAATTCTTATCTTTCAGAAAAACATGGCAAACTATTTATAAATAAAATGATGTGGTTTAATTTATTCTATCAACTAGACATCCAAATAAGTGGGAAGGGGGGGATAGATGAAACAAGATTGTGAAAATGGGGATTGATCGTTCTATTCTCTTTACTTTGGGGTATGTTGAACATTGCCATAATAAAAGTTTTTAAAGAACCCTTTCCCTTAGGTTCTTCTGACTCATACTCAAATACCAGAGAAAAACCCTGGTTGTAAACAAGAAGACTCTTCAGAATTTCAAAAAGCTGGGAGATTTAGAAACAAATAGGTAAATGGAGTACAAGATCAGTCCCAGCAAGTGATACAAAACTAAGACCAAAAACATTGTGAGGTTTGGGAGACATACTTCTGGTAAGGTGCTGGTAATGGGGTATAGAGGTCCTTCTGAGAGATTAAATGAGTAGTAAAATGGAGGACCTGATGTCTGAATGTGTCAGAGCATCCAAAAGACTCCCAGTACGAGACCTGTTTTATTTTGATACATTTTATTTTGATTTAAAAAATCATATCAGATGTGCTCAAAGTTATAAAAATAAAAATAAATATAACAACAATGTTGAGAAGGCAAGAGGGATGGCTCCCCAAATACAAGTGAGCAGGGCCATGACAGGAGAAGGGAAAACTCTTTCAATGTGATAGAAGTGAATCAGAAAGCAGGATAAGAAAGCAAGGGAATTGAAAAGATTAGTGGGAAATGATAAGGGGGTTCAAAGTTGAAATTTTTTTCTCAGTTAAGTATGGTGCAAGGCCCCTGGCTGAGAGCGAAGGAAGTTATTATAGTGATGAATGATGAAAGATAGGTGGGACAAGAAGAATGAATCCAAGAGTATGTAGATGGAGTATAAGAAAGTAGTGGAATTCATAGACTGGAAGTCCATTGTAGCATTAGACATACTCACGTAAGCAAGTGGGAATGATAGAGTGTGGTTTTAGAAGAGTTATATGGGCCATCATTTGCTAATGATACTGGCAGGATGAGAAGAAAAAGTGACCTAGATTCATCTAATTCCAGAATTGGAAGGCATTTTTATAAAAATAATAAGAGTGACAAAACAAATTTTAAGGCTCTTTCAATATAGTTTTTCCTTTAATATTCACGAACCCCAATAAGATAGTTGTTTACTTTGCCTTTTAACAAAAGACAAAACTGAAGCTCAGAAAATTCTAACAACATGTCCAACATGACAAAGTAACTAGCAAAAGTAGGGTTTGAGTAGTGGTGGGCCTGATTGCATAGGGTGTGTTTTGCACTTGGTCACATTGCTGCCAGAGAGACCATCCAGCTCAATCTCTCATTAGACTGCAGCACAGAAGAATTAAATCTCTTGCTCACAAATAGCCAACTAGTTAATTGTAGGATCCTGGTTTAGAGTACAGGTTCCTTTACTCTAAGTTCAGTACTCCTTTGTCCCTTTGAATTTTGGATTTAAAAATTCTTGTTCAGGCTTGTAGATGAATCTCTGAATAATTAAGTATAAATGTACCCTTGCTCCAAATGAGTTAGAGAAAATACGATATTGAATTGAATCCTATTGGGGAATCAATTTGAAGACAAAAGATGATCCTATAATGTAAGAAACTGGTTCCTAATTAATCCGTTTTCTAAATTCTATTCTTGTTTAGGTGAAAAGTATTTAAATAATTTCTAAGTCCCTGTTTCTCCTTTTTGCCGTCACACTAGAATCAACAGGGGAGCTTTTAAAAAAAGTCCTTATACCCAAGCTGCACTAGAGAGCAATTAAGTCAAACTCTCTGAGGGTGGAACCCAGAAGTCAGCATTTCCTAAAGCTCTCCCACCCCACCCCCAGTCCTGCCCCTGATTCATTGTGCAGCCAAGGTGGAGACACTATTCTAAAGACATAGTGTTGTAAACGGTATTTATCTAACCCTTTTAACTTTGATTCTTTTTTTTATCTGATCTCATTCATCATTGAACTTTGAGAAGCACTTCCCAGACACAAGGCCTAACTAAACTCTGTTAGGCTTATCAGCATGTAGAAAGAATTCCCACTGGCTCTACCTCTATTTCCACTGTTCTACCTTTCTTATAAATAATTTGATAGGTTAGAGTTCGGGATATTCACTGAGCCCTGTTTTACTAGGGAGTATGAAAACCACCTCACAAATCAGCCTCACAAACCACCTTTGTGGTGCTCCGTCTTCTACTCCTGCTTTTATGTTGTAGGCCTACCCAGACAGAGCCTGCTTTCTCCAGGCATATGAGGCTGCTGCCTCTTGTTGATGTTGTGTGTTTTGTCTGTGCAGAAACAAACAGGCAGAGCCACACTGTAGATCCGCCTAGGTCTCAGTCTTTCAATACTATATGTTTTGCACCTAAATTTGAGTGATGGATTCAGATATCTTATGTTTGTCAAGAGAGCAGAAGGACACTTACACATTTCAGACTTAAGCCACAATATCTTTCTCAGCTTTTATCACAGTTGTGAATTGAGAACCATTAATCTTCAGCTATCAAGTGGTTCTCTAAGGACAGTTTAGTTTCTATTATTTATGTATAGTTTCCTCATCAGAAACCCCATGTGGAGGAGGTGTGATTTAGAGGACAGAAATAGGGCATTTCTGGGTCCCTGGTTGTCATACCATTATCAGAAGAAAGAAATTTCAAACTAGAACCTAAGTACTTATTATTATTAACTTGTATTTATACTGTTTTAGCATTTACTTGCTAGATTTTTTTCCTATTCTCCCCAAATCCCATGGGGTCATAAGATTTGTTCATTTCTAAAGATTAGTAAGTCCAGGGTTAGTGAGGCCAAGTAATTTGCTATGTAATTCAAACTAGTGATGAAGTCACAACTAGAACATATCTCTCCGTCTCTGAATATAATACTCTCTCTATACATCATGTTTACTGTTTTGTGAAAGCCATTCCTCGGGTATATAAAAAAATAAATGTATCATATATAAACATAATAGCAAGTGTTTAGGGCCAAAACTTCACAGTTAATAAAAGTAAAAAAGTCAGCCAGTCCTTGACATATCTTTATTCCTAACCTAGTCTAGCATTCTTGGGTGTTTCTAAAAAACAGGAAACTATTCATATACAAGAGAAAATTGTAAAACAAAACCAGAGCCTATCATCATTCACTGAAGGATAAGAGAAGAAAATGGAGAAGATTGTCCTTTATCATTTATGGCAAAAATCTGGCACATGGTAGGTGTTCAACAAATGTTTAGATGATTGCTATTAAAGCTAAAATGCCCGAAGGACAAGTGGCTTAAAAGAAGGTAAATTTTTTTATAATAGAAAATCTTGACCTTTTATTACTTAAAATATGACCCTTGCTCACTACATTATGCATGGCATATGCAAATAAACAGGGTGACTCAGCTATATTGAAGCTATCCCTGCTCTTTTATGTTTATGGAGATTTTTCACAGGTAAGCTTATATTATCAAGAAATGTTAATTAGGAATTAGGGATAATGTTTGATGTTGGCATGTTATTCTGAAAGCTGTGGTGATGTTCTAGTTTCTAAAATAATTTTTCTGGAAAAAGAGAAAAAGGAAATTATTCTTTATATTGATTCATTTATCTAATAATAGGCATCACGAAATTAAAAAGCAATGAGAAAAACACCCACAAACACTGTCTTTGGGAGAGGATTTGTTAAAATTCTTCTGGAAAGAAAAATAGTGCTACTATTTACCATTCAAGAGCTTTAAAAGTGAATATAATCTGTGATCCAACTAATATTTCATATCCAATAATTTATTCTAAGGAATCAATCAGAAAGTAGGGGTAATTATGCATAAAGATGTTTATAAAAGCATTATGTATGACAGTGTCAAACTGGAAGTTACCTGAATGTCCAACAATAAGAAATGACAAGGTTTGGTATCTCTGTAGAACTGAACACTGATAAGGCAGAAAATAAAATGTTTTTGAAGAATATTTAGTGACGAAGTAATTATTCTGTGATGCTAAATGAAAAATTCAAAGAAAATACGCTTAAAGTTTGACAGTACTTATATAAGTAAATAAAAACATACATTATATCTTGTTTTCATAACTTTTGTGTTTTCCAAATAGTCTTAATGAGAATATTTGACTTTTTATAGTTAGAATGTCAGAAAAACACTTTATTTATTAATAATATTGTAGGTTTGTGGCAGAAAGTAGCCTGGGCTACAGGTTTGGAAGCCTGAGTCCCAAATGGATCTGCCACTCCAGTGTGATCTTTGCGACCTTAGGTCAGTTCTTTAATATTCAGGGTCTCAATGAACTCTTTTGCTAAAAAAAAAGAAAGTGGTCTAGATTTTCAGAGGACTAGTAATCAAAGACCTTTAGAGATCTATCAGTTAATATAAAGGGATAAGGAAATTCGGGTTCATACTGTCATTCAAGAAAGAATTACTGAATGCCTACTAGATGTCAGGCACTGTGCTGGGTACTGAATAAAGTGGTAGAAGAAAGAGATGTGACCAGCAGCTTGTGTTGCAACCAATCCAAATACTCACACCTCCCTGGAGCTAGAGGAGTAGGGCAGACCAAGACATCAAGGCCACAACAGCACCTTACATGTGTCATCTCATTTCATTCTCCCACACCTCTAGGTGAGGTTTTCTCCATTTCACATTTTGTTGGTGGTGGGAGGAACAGACTAAATCTTGAATGACTTGCCCAATTTAATTAAGGTGTTAAGTAATGGTATTAAATAATGGAAATCTTGTGTTACCAAGTAATTCCCTCAATTTTTCTACCAGTTTCTAAATAAAAAACAAACAAAAAAAGATTATACAAAATTACTATTAATTTTCCTTTCAGTTCATAAGCCTAATGATTCTATTCTCAATCTAAATTTATTTCTTTACACTACTATACCAGTGGACTCTTCCTCATATACTAAAACAATCCATTTTCCTATTATCACCTAGATTCAGGTATAATCTCATTTTGTTTTCATTTCCCTATAAGGAGTCAATGCGGGCAAAAAATTATCAACTTGGGACTCTGGAATATTCTCATTTGGATTCTACATTTTATTATTCTTTAAAATGACAATTTCCTCAACACATTATCAGCTTTGCAGAAGATCTCAAAAGTTTGCTGACAATTGTCACCTCAAACATTAATTCATTCAGTGTTTCTTCACAACGGAGAATTACTGCTGCTGAGTTAAATTAAAAGAAGAAAAGAAAAAGTGCAAAACAATGTATAGGAAACTGAAATCCAAAAGTCAAATAATAGGCATGCATTAGATAATGATCTTTTAGGAAGACACTGGTGAAAGCAGAAAATCCTAATTTAAAAAGTCCAGTTTTCTTTGAACAAAATTATACTAGGGTCAAATACTGCAAGACGAATAGCATAAAAGTCTAGGTGAAACGTACTATCATCCAAAAGAGTTCCTTATGGCTTTCACTTAGAATTAATTGTTCAATTCATGGTACTACCAGAAGACATTATTTAGATTTCTAAGAAGGTTTACTAGTGTGTCTTGAATTTGTTTATGTAACTATCTCTACCAACAAATATTGAGCTGTTAAAATATTTATATATTTCTCAATGAATAAATAATCTAAATATTACATTTCATTTTTTAACTAGTCAGAAAACATGTATTGCACACTGAAATATGATTTAAAGCAAGACATTTTATCTTTAAACATCAATTTGTTCATCTATAAAATGCAGATATATATCTGCATTGTCTATAACAAAGTTTTAATTTCAAAGGATATAATAATTCTTAAAGCCCCCTAAGATAACTGTGGAGTACAAAGATACAAGATAATTCTTGTGGGTTAAACAGGATGGGTCAAGGTTAGTCGCTCATGTTTAATCCTTTCTCTTAATGGCTGCATCATTTTCCCTAGTCCCATTCTCTCAATTTGAGTCATCCTTGACGCCTATACTTTCTCACTCTTCAGTTGCCAAGGTCAAACTTCTCGGTTCTGACAATATATCTCAGCTCAATTGTATTGTTTTCTGCCAAGATTATCCAAAAATCAGCATCTTACAAACATTTATTAAGCACCTACTGTACACCAAACACCATGTAAAGTGTTGCGTGCACTCTTGTGAACTTGACAGCCTCAGCCTCTGCTGCGATGCAGCTTATATTACAGTAGGATACAAAGGCAAAGACAGCTGTAATAATGCAAGATGATTTGATTTTCAGCAGAAAGGAATGGCACCTAACCCATCCTGGGATAAGGAAGGTCTCCCAAAGAATTGATGGCACCATCTCCGCAACTACCACACCACAGCTGATCATCATCCACATCACTAGTATTTAGTAAGCTGCTATTAAAGCATGAGGGCCCATTCTTAGTACTTTTCATATATTATACCATTTTCATGTATTATACAACCTTGTAAGATAGATATTATTATTCCCACTTTACTCATAGGGATATTTAAGCAAATATAACTTGACTCGGGATATATAGCTAATCTGACAGTTTGCTCTAGCACCTGTGATTTCAGGTGATAATACTGCTTATACTAATTTAATGTCAGAGGGATAAATAAGAGTAAGAGAACTAGGAGCTCAGTAAATTTTCCAAGAAGCAAGAACATGCAAAAAGATCTGGAGATGAGAGGGAAGGGTATATTAAGGTAATTTCAGCTAGATAATTAGAAAAATAAACCAGAAAGTAAGACATACTGCTAAATTCTATAATACGCTGCAAACAAGATCATGTGATGGAAAAAAGATGAGTCCAAGATTGGATGATACGGAAAGGTCTTTCAGAGGACTTTCACATCTGCCTTTAACTCATTCTGGTTCACACTCAAACCTGTAGTCAAAATGATGTTTCTGAAAATCTCTTCTCAATAGTTTTTACAAAATACTTTAAAAAGTATACTTATAAATTATACATTAACTTACAAACCATAGATGGATTTAAAGTGAAATTCCCTTTTTATTTCTACTTTTGAGTGATCATCTGTTAACTAATACATATTCTTTTAGATGTTTCTTGTCCAAATAATTTTTTTGATTTTGCGTAGATGAGATCGAAGTTACAGTTTAGTATGTATTATTGTTTGCTGCTTTTAACATATGATTGACATAATTGCAGGTTTATATATAAATTCCTAATTCATCCTTTTGGAAAAGAGTGCAAAAATACTTATTATATATGATCACAATTATGAAAAATAAGCAAAAGAACATGCATAGGGACAAAAGCAAAAGCTGATGGAAATATTCCAAAATATTAAGTACAATGGTCTTTTTATGGTGGGCCCAGGTTAAATATCTTTCTATATACTCTCTGATGCTTCCTAAATTTTCTATATTAAGTATGCATGATTTTACTTTAAATGACTGTATGTTCATTGTTCTTTTAAAATAAGAACATTGAAAAACGACAAGAACACTTTTTTTTACATTAATTGATGAGTGAAATGGCAGTGGTGACACAAAACAAAGCTATCTTAAACTCCCCTTGGAAGGTTGACAAGATGATCAGTACTTCTATTTCTATAATCAAGTAAAACAGCTGCACTAGTGCTAGAGAAGGGGAGAGGGGAGAAAAAGTAAAATGACCTCAATGCTTTTGCCATAGAAACAAGGGAATAGAAAGGAGAGGGGGAGAGTCATAGGAGAAATTGTTGGCTTAAGCTCTTCCTTTTGCCTGGATGTAACATCCATCCCTCTATCTCTGTCCCTGACTCCTGCCCTTTTGACCCAGAGGACCTTTCCAGAGTCCTCCCTATGCCTGTACCATTCTCTAATTTATCTGAATCTATTTTATTCACTGCAAGAATCATGCTTCTAAGGATTAAATTGGTCTCTAATTTATTTCTTCATTTTAATTCTTTTTCCATATCTGGGTTCCAAAGTCCTTAAAGGCAGAGACATTGGACCCTTTTGTGTTTTTCAAGCATCTAAAACAGTCTGATATAGTGTGTGTTTAGTAAATATCTTCAGATGAGATTTTGTTTTTTTATCCGGAGGGTAAAATTCACCCAGATGTCTCACTACAAAGGGTAAGGGCTACAATTTATTGAGCCCCAACTATAATTCAATTGATTAACAATAACTATTTTATATTTCATCATTGCCATGAAATATAAAATCAGCAGTACATGTATAGATAGAATAAAGCTCCATCAAGCTCTAAAGTTCCTATATTTCTTCCACTCTATAGAGTTGAGAAAGGCAAAAAAAAATCTCAACTTCTTGATGCATAACTTTTTTCTTAGGCTGAACTAGAACAAGCTATAATGATGTGGTTACAGGGAAAGATGTAAGATTATTTGGTGACAGAACAGGAAATAGCATTTCTGTGGAAAGTAATGCTAGTGTACTTTTTAAATCCCCCACCCTGGTTCCTGAGTCTATTAAATAAAAACTCTGGTAAGAATTTCTAATATTATAAATGTAATATACTCTTTAAACTGACCCCTCTAAGAACATAAGCTCTACAGAGAGCAATGCATGGACCTTGAAGTCAGACAGATTTAAGTTCAAATTCTGGACTCTACTCCTTCCTAATCCTGACTTTAAGCAAGACTGTGTCATTTAATAAGCATTAGTTCCTACATCTGATGAAAGGGACAATCACCTCACATAACTGACTCAAGGTTAAAATATAAAATCTCTATTAGGGTGCCTGGCCTATGCTAAGTCCTCTGAAAATGTCAGTGGCATTCCCCTCACAGCAATTCCTACATACTTGGTCCTCTGGGATGTTATTAGCCTTTCACAGCAGATTCTTTCATATGACTTCAAGAGCCAGGCACTCTGAGCACTTTTTCTTCAATCTGGAGACAGTCTTGTGTCAGGTAATGACCTGCGTGATGGTGTCAGATTAGGCTTGGGAAAAATAACGTCTAACCCCACAGTAAGGACAATTCCTCTGAAACGATTCCTCAGAAGCTGTGATCAATAAGATTAAAAAAGCAGGCCCAGGATCAAATTCCTGTCAACAGCCAGAGTACCTAGGACAGAGGCTGGCACAGAAGTCAGTGAGTAATATTAGGAACAGGGCCCAAGCCTTAAAAAGTAAAATTTCTTTACTATTTTACAATACAAGAGACAAATCTTGTATTTGTAACTGATCTTGTTTCTGTCTGTCTGGTTTTACTTTTGCTGCTGGTCTGTAGAGATACAGGTGGCATCTATAGACATAGCCAGGGAAGAAAGAACAAGCTGGGTCACACATCCAACTGCAGTTCTGAAAAGGCACTTTTCACACACTTTATCCGCCGAAACAGTGACTCATGAAATTCACAATGTGCAAAGATTCGGTGAGGAGCACTTCATATAAAATTAACATAAGTGCAAGGTTACTTGAGGGAACAGTACACTGCTTTTTTAGGTGACCCACTTATGGCTAAATTTGGAAAGTTGGCAACAAGGCTGAATCTTCTCTTTAAAACAGATATCACAGAAGCAGAAGATACTATGAAGCTTCGGGACCCAGATCTTTGCTGGGCCATCAACAGTGGGCAGGGCCTCCTGGAAAAGACAGGCTCTGTGATCCAGTCTGGTCATCTCAGGTTGCCATTGCAATCACTATTTCTTGGAGTGTGCTTTGTGAGGGAGGAATCAGAAGAGGAGAACTGACAGACTATTTGACTAAAACTTAGGGATTAATTTATGCCAGGCATTGTTTTAAGTACTATGCACATATTAATTTCATTTTCATGACCACCTTTATCAGGTGTTTAATATCATTATTTTCATTTTATGGCAGTTGAGAGAGGTTAAATATCTGCTGAAGGCCACACAGTTAGTAAGTGGCAGAACCTGGATTCGTACAGAGGCAGTTTGGTTCCTAGATCACTACTCTTGATCCTAAACTTCCTCTTGAATTACACAAAGTTACTAGATAGAGTAAGACAACGCCTACCTTTTGGTTTCTGGCACAAACTGATAATTCTCTTTGAAATGCCGTGGTGTAGAGTGCTCACTCTGGAGAAGATAGCTTGGCTTGAATCCTGGATTCTGCTCCCATGAGCTAATTGTCTGTAGGCAATTTAGTTAACTTCTCTGTGTCTCAGTTTCTTCACCTGTATGTTAGGCATAATGACAGACCCCCATCTCATAGGGTTGTTTGGAGGATTAAATGAGCTAATTCCTATGAAGTTCTTAGAACAGTACTTGACGTATAATAACAGTCATAATTGTTAACTATTATTGTTTATTAAAAAGAGAAACATTGCCTTGTCTCTAGGTTACAAAAGCAGCACCATAATTCTCATTGATTTGAGGGGAAAGAAGTGTGTTGCTATGAGAAAATGAGCTTTGGTATGTGATAGATACCATCTAAAGTCACACCTCCAACTCAGGTGTTCTATCACCTTGGGAAAGTCCCTGAAGGCTCTGAGCCTTAGTTTCGTATCTGTTGAATGGGGTTATCAACAACTCTACCATGGCTGGGATGAGAATTAAATTGTGCTAATGTGATAAAAATATGGAAACTGGAACATTGTCAAAACTCAAATAAGATTACCAGATTCCCTGCCTTCCCCATTAATGATGAGATCTACTTTTGGAGGAAGTGAGTGATTTTACCAGATTGTAGCAAAATAACAGTAAAGTCACAGGCCCAAAGCTCAGTGCTTAAGAATGTTTTTAAATTATAGGAATAAAATTTGAAAACAATCTAAATATCCAGTTATAGAGGACAGGGTAGTTAAATATATATATATTGGAATGCACATTATTTTATACAATCCTTTAAAATTATGACTTCTGACGTTTGACCCAACAATTCCATTTTTGTAAATTTATCTATCCATATGTATCTATATATAAATACTAATACATGTATGTGAAGATATATATGTAAGAATCATCACTGTAGTACTATTTGTAAAGGCAAACTACAAATGGCCCAATATTTAACAATGGGGCAATGATTAGATACATATTGGTTAAGACACAATGGAATATCATACAGCTGATAATGAAAGGAAAAACAAACTATACTGCCTTTGAATATTATCAGAAATGTCTTTTCCTCATTATGCTTTTTGCATTTTCTAAATCTTCTATAAGGAACACATACTAAAATTGTTAATAATAATTATTATTATGCTATAATGAGCATATATTACTTTTATAATCAGAAAATAAATATTTTAAGAATGTCCTTATCAGTATTTTCACTCCAATACACCCTAGGAGTTCTTCATATTAAACACACTTTTTAAAAAAAACAAACTTCATCAAAACTAGAACTATCTTGAAGAGAAGTCAGATAGGTTCTTAGGCCCTGCACTGAAAGATATGAAATCCATTCCATTACAGATGAAAAAGGGAGCAAGAGGTAAGCTAATAGTGAGAGGTTTGCACAATCAGGTAAATGGAAAGCACCTTCTCTGGCATGGCCCTAAGGCCTGCTTGGCTGTGCCCTTGCCTCCCTCAGCCCTCACTTCCCTAGTCTTCCTATTTACCCCTTTTTGACCTGGGCCTGTCCACCTCTTCCATGAAAGGCAGCCAAAGCCAAGGGCGGCAGCTTGAGAGTGTGGCCTTTCCCATTCAATCCCAAATCAGCTGATGGTTGTGCACATACCCACAGGGTACTCCCACACCTTCTCTACCTTCTCTCCCTCTAGTATGTAATTCTGCCTGAAACATTCTCCTCCCTCACTTTCTAAGCTTCTTCACCTGACTTTTCCTTCTCTATTTACCAGCTGATGTTACGTTCCCTAAGACATCGGCTTTGACCTGTCAGGCTGGAGTATTTCTTTTATATGTTCCACATAAAACAATCCCCATATTGGAATTTCCTATGCACTTACTGGTTTCTCAAGCAATACTGTAAGGGTGTTTCAGGAGAGGGACTATGTGTCATTCATTTATCCTCAGTACCAACCCAATATTTGGCCTATCGTTGGAGCTCAACAAGTGTTTGTGGGTTTTTCAAAATATTTTTGAATGAATGAGTAAATAAACAGTGGGTGTTGAGGGCAGCAGGAAAAGGACAACTGGCACCTCTCCATATTTTCAATAGAAAATATACAATAAATAAGAAGGAAACAAAGCACCTAGAATTCACTGGGTGACAAGGGTTAGTTGATTGACTATGGAACAGGTGGTTGGAAGTATATATATAGATCAACAGGATGGTTTATGAGGGACCTATGACCTTGATGGAGTCAGATGTTGGAGAAGCTTAGAATCCCATCATTATTGAACTCCTTCCTGAGACTCTAGATTTCAAAATTCTAATTGTGATCCATGTGCTTGTATGCTACTATCTTCATCAGCCCAAATGGTGATGGATGGAAGCCAGTGATTAAAATCACTTAAAAAAGGCAATTGCTGAATCTGTTCTATACATAACACATAATACCTCCTCTTAAGGATATTTAAACTAGTAAGGAGTGTGAGCTCTAAAAATTTTTCTGTGCCGTTCTTCTCAATAAAAGATGCTTTCACAGTTAGCATATTCTAGATAGGAAGCAAGTAATATTTGACAGCTATACGTTAAAGATATTCATTGCAATGTTGTTTATATTTGCACAATACTGGAAACAACCTACATATCAAGTAATGGGAATAATTGAATAAATAATGATACAATGTAATTATAATATTGAGATTTTTAAAATATATGTATAATTTTATTTTTTACAGCTTGTTGAAATACAGTTGAAGTAGAAAAACTATTCAATATTTAATGTGTACTATTTGCTGACTTTTTAGCTATATAAATACCTGTGAAACTAGCAGTTTAATCAAGATAATGAGCATGTACATTCCTCCTCCCAGTTTTTTTACGTGTGTTTGTATTCCTTCCCTTCCACTTCTTCTCATTCCCAACGACCACTGTTCTGCTTTCTGTCGCTATAGATAAATCTGTATTTTCTAGGGTTTTAGGTAAATGGGATTACAGCATATGTACTTTTATTGTCTGGCTTCTTTTCAGGATACTATTATGAAGATTTATGGAAGTGTATAACAACAATTTGTCTGTTTTAATCGACAAGTAATATTCCATTGTATTCATTTTTCACAATTTATTTGTTCTACTGCTGAAGGACATTTGAGTGTTTCCATGATTTTTCCATTACAAATAAAGCTGCTATAAACATTCGAGTACAAGTGTTTGTATTGACATAAGCATTCATTTCTCTTGTGTGAATACCTACGCATGGAATTACTGGGTTATTTGGCAGATGATGCCTATAATAACTATATAGCAACGTGTACAATGATTATTATGTAATATTAATTGAAAAGACAAGATTCAGATATAGACATATTTAGAATGAAAGGAAGAAAATACCCTAAAATTGGAATGGTTCTTTAATCAGTACGGAAGAATTGCAGGTAATAGTTTTTCCTTTCTCATTTTACAAATAGTTTGTAATATGGTTTATTATTTTATAAGTATTTTCAAAAATAAGAAGGAAGGAGTAATAATATTTAAACCTACTATGTGTGGGGTTACCCCCACCACAAACACACATGCATATGTATTCCAATTGCTCTGTATACAACATACATATTAATGGTTCCATTTTATAGATAAGTAAACTGAGGCTCAAAAAGAGGTCAGTTGCCCAATACCCCATAGCTGGTAAGTGGTATGACTGTGATTTGAGCCCAGGATCCTCTACTCCAATGGTCTTGTTCTTTCCAATACGGTATGTGAATTCTTAATCATGTAAAGCTATTCACATATCTTTATAATTGGGCTGTATAGATGAAACATTGTGGAATTCTGAATGTAAGTATGAAGATATCAAGACTCTTTTGAACACATTTGCACTGTTGTGCTCTGGGAAGCAGCCGGGCTGAAGAAATGCACTGCAACCTACTGAGGACTATGCTTGATCTAATTTGAATTCCTCCAAGCAACACTGTCAAGACAATTGCTCGTACTGGGAGCACCAAGACATCACACAATGTTTAGGGTAACCAAATCAGGAAGGAAATATGGGCATTTTACAGCTAACACACACTGTTACTTTTAAAACATCAGATAGAAGTTTATCCATGCTAAGAGGAATATCTGTAAATCTAAATCATTAAAGAGATTCCTAAAATTCCAGACCAGGCCAACATCTCCAACCCCTTCATTGGGAGAATTACTGGT
Organism: Tamandua tetradactyla; assembly: GCF_023851605.1. Classification (NCBI taxonomy): domain Eukaryota; kingdom Metazoa; phylum Chordata; class Mammalia; order Pilosa; family Myrmecophagidae; genus Tamandua; species Tamandua tetradactyla. Next base: position 59,944,729 of record NC_135334.1, on the reverse strand, counting down.
TCTAGCACTCAGTAGCTACTCAGCTTAGGCAAAGAATGAGACTTCTGAGCTTCAGCCTCTTCAACTGTAAAGTGAAAAGAAAATAGTACCTGAGAATTGTTTAGAAGGTTAATTGTAAGAACTGTAGTTCTGTATAAACTGTAGGATAGGAAAAATAGCACTGTATATCATCCATTCATTTATTAATTCTTTCAACAAATTTTGAGTCCTATTATGCATCTGGAATTCTGTCAGATGCTAACAAAACAGAAACAATTGGGTGACAAGATCAGTAAAGAGATGTAGACTTATAATAAGTACATGCTATGTCTTCATAGAGAACTATACAGTCTCGGGAGATTGGGGTGGTGAATTTATTTGGGGGCAGAGACAAGGAAAGTCAGCAATGGCTTTATGGAGGATGTATGTTTGAGTTGACACTGCAAGATAAGCAAGCAGAAGAAATGGTGTGGGCAGAGAAAGAGACATGTGAGAGACCTTGACACAACTTTGTAAGTGTAAGTGGTTCAGTGTGGCTGGAGCCCAGGGTACAAGAAAGGAATGAAAGGAGAATCATTAGAATTGAGGTTGGAGAGGCAAGGAAGAGCTGGATTATGAGACGGCTATAGACAAACATTACAGTTTGAACTTTAGACAAACGTTATAGAGTTTGAACCTTACAATCATAGCAATTGGTGAAATGGATGACTTTTATCTGCTAAAGAAAGCAGGTAAAAATTGTATTTCAGAACAATCTGTCGTTTAGTTGAACTAATCAGAAAGACCAGTTGACTTCGAGTCAGAAAAGTGTTAACCAGCTAATGACAATGATTTTTTTAACCTCTTTCCTTATCTTAAAAAATCTTCCTATCTAATTTCACAAGGACAGTATGATAAGCAAAATCACCCCGAGAGTACATGAGTAGAAGAATTTTGTAAGCCAAAGAGCTCATACACTGTGATATGTGTGATGATCATTGCTATTCTCTCTTTTTGTCATTTTGACCATCTGGGTAATCAATTCAACTTCAGGGGTTAAATCAATTATGTTGTAATCTACATCTGTTACTACAGGACTTTCAGAGTGGCCATATGGGCCCTGCCATGGTGCTTCATTTTTCATGAGTTAATCCAATTGGAAGAAAAAAAAACATAACTGATAGAATGCTTAAGTGAAAGCCACAATTAATTACTCAGCCAACCACTCAAGCAAGTGCCAAATTCATAAGGATGAAACAAGTTCAATGGAATATTTCCCCTTGATTTGTTCTGTCACTTCTAATAGTTCTGGGTGGGAGTTTGCTTGAGACCTATGGAAGATATCAGGTGTTGTGATTATAATTCTGGGACAGAGAAACCAGTAAAAAATAAGTGTAACTTTAGTTTCATTAGAACAGCTCAATAGCCACATTGAATGTAACATAAATTCAATTACCTTACATATGGTAGATCCTTAATAAATACACCCATGGACATAAGCCATGTCATTAGAACCTTCTGACACCAACTGATTATACTAGTCCTTTAAAGAGTTGGTTCAAAAAGGTATGGCAGCGGTTGTGTGTGTGCAAGGGTTGTTCAGTGGTAGAATTCTCACCTGCCATGCAGGAGACCCACGTTCGATTCCCAACCCATGCACTTCCTCAAACAAACAAACAAATAAGCAAAACAAACAAATGAAAAAAGTAAAAAAAATTCAACAAATGGTGCTGCAATAAGGGGATACTCACCTGGAAAAAGAATGAAATGTGCCCCCTGCCATACAGCATACAAACAAAAAAGGGAAGATATGGCAATGTTCACTGAAAAGGGTTATTTATATGGTAGCTAATACTTCTTCCCAATTCTAGGAGAACAATATATTCTTTCAATAAGGATTATTTATTACCTGAATTTGTCATCTGGCACAGTAAGTGAGCAATTCTCTTTCCTTGAGCACAGTTCTTAGCTACATAGAGAATTGTACCCAGGCTGCCATTATAATATAGTACAGCCCCTTCTAAAGTATTTGGTTTTGTTAGAGAGCATAAGAGAACAATCAGATTTCCCAGCCTCCCTCTAGGTCCCATCCAGAATATTGCTACCTACCAAAATACCACAAAATCGAGGCTGATGACTTTAAGGAAAAAAACGGCCTTAAAATACTTCCCCTCTGAATTATCTGGGATTACTAAAACCTTTTACAATCTCTAGTTACAGAAAGAATTTCAGGATGGTGCCAATTTAAAAAACCTATTCCACTACCCATGTCATATTTTCATTCAATAATGTATTAATTCAATAATATTCATTCAACAAATGTGAGGCTTAGATCAAGTATAAACTGATGAATGAAAGAGATGTGCTTATAGGGTACATGCCCTCAGGGAATTCACAGCCCAATGATAAAGACAGACATGATAAGTAAGCAAATGGATATATTATTGATAATTATAAAAAAGTATTATGAGAAGAAAGAACATGACTGCTTTACTTAGGTTGGAATGGCAATAAGGAGTCAGAGAAGGTTCATCTAAGGAAATGACGCTGAGTTAAGACATGAAGCAAAAGAAAGAATCAATAAGAGGTGGGGAAGCTGTAGAAAGTAAGACCTTATGTCTTCATTTTTAGTTCACTAAATACAGTTTTTGAAGCAATAAATAGCCTAATGAGTTTGATCTTTTACTTTTCAATTTAATAAACTCCAAAGTTTGGGAGTGTTGAATTTTGTTATTCACTTCATATATAATGCAACAAACAAATGATTTGAAAGAAAACAATTTTATAGGGTACATGAACTCTTTCAGTTCTCTAGAGCACTATTATGAGGTTGATCATAAAAATGGCAATGAGGATTATTTTTAGTATTAATTACATCATTGTGCATGGCTTTTTATAATTTACAAAGCACTTTCTGATAGATCAATTTGTGGAAGCTTTTCATAACATCTCTTTTATCTGTTTTTTTTTTTTTTTTTTTTTTTTTTTTTTTTTGCATAGGTAGTCTCCAGGAATTGAACCTGGGTCTCTAGCTTAGCAGGCGAGAATTCTTGCCACTGAGCCACCACTGCACCATCCTTTTCATAACATCTCATAGTGGTTTTGCACTAACGTGGAAAGGATCCTAGCTCTGAAGACAGATAACTCATTATACAGTTTATTATGGCTTATTGGCTGTACATTCATTGGTAAGTCACTTAAGTTCTTTGAGAATCAGTGTTCTGATATAAAACAAAAAATGTTAATAATAACACTTCACTTGCCTACCTTGCAGTGCCATTGAGAAGATAAATGAAAGCAGACTTCAAGAATTTGTTTAAACAATTATACAACCTTAAGGCATTACTGTTTTATTATCATTAACTTCGTTTTTGAGAATTACTTTCAATCTTTTTCATTAACTTCATTTTGAATTGGAAAGTAATATTTTTCTCATTTGTAGATAAGTAAACTAATGCTCAGAAAAGTTAACTCATTTGTACAAAGAAACAATGCCTGAAAGATGAACCTCATTTCATTATCCAGTTCCAAGATTTATTCCTCCTTTCCCTTTCCTTTATGTTTTCATTCATTTAACAAACATAGGAATATCATTAGGGTGAATTCAGCATCCAAAGTGGGGCACTTAAAAATTTTTTTTTTCTCTGAAATATATATACAAAAAAGCAATAAATTTCCAAGTACATTTTAACAAGTAGTTCTAGAACAGATTTTAAAGTTTGGTATGGGTTACCATTCCACAATTTTTCTGTTTTTTCTTCTAGCTGCTCCAAACACTGGAGACCAAAAGAAATACCAATATAATGATTCAGCAGTCATACTCATTTGTTAAATCCTATCTTCTCTGTTATACTCCTCCTTCTCTTTAAATAGTATATACACATAAAAGCAATAAATTTCAAAGTACATCACAACAATTAGTTGTAAGACAGATTTCATATTTTGGTATGGGTTACAATTCCACAATTTTAGTTTTTGTTTCTAGCTGCTCTAAGGTACTGAAGGCTAAAAGAATTATCAGTATAATGATTCAGCACTCATATTTATTTGTCAAACCTGACTTTCTCTGTATAACTCCACCATCACCTTTGATCTTTCTCCCACTCTTTATGGGTATTTGGGCTATGCCCATTCTGACTTTTCATGTTGGAAGGAGCTGTCAATAATATGGGATAGGGGAATGCAACTAGTTGATGTTCTGGAAAGGCGTACCCCTCTGCATTTCAGGACTTATCTAGTCCAGGGACCCATCTGGAGGTTGCAGGTTTTGGAAAGTTACCCTAGTGCATGGAACATTTGTAGATTCTTATATAATGCCCTAAGTATTCTTTAGGATTGGCAGGAATGGTTTTGGTTGGACCTGAAGCATGGGTGAAAATAACCTCCAGTGTAGTCTCTCAATTATTTGAACTTTCAGCCACTGATACCTTAATTGTTACACTTCTTTTCCCCCTTTTAGTCAGGATGGCTTTGTTGACCCAACAGTGCCAGGGCCAGGCTCCCATGCCACCAGGGAGACTTTCATCCATGAATGCCATGTCCCACATAGTGGGGAAAGCAATGGTTTCACTCACAGAGTTGGGTTTCATGAGAGAGAGGCCACATCTGAGCAACAAAAGAGGCCCTCCAGAGGTACCTATAGGTAGCCTAACCTTTTCTGCTACATACATAAGCTTCACAAGAGCAAACCTCAAGATGAAGGGCTTGGCTTATTGATTTGGGTGTCCTCAATGTTTGATACAGTATCAGGCGATTCCCTGATGGTAAAGTTTAATAGTACCATAACTTTTCTCCCATCCCTCAAGGGACTTGCCAATACTTTTTTGATTATCTGCTTAGTATACTCTGGGATGTATCCAGGCATTACATTAAGCTACACAGGATTAAAGGCTCTCATTCTTATTCTGGGCTCCCTGTGTTTGGATTGTTTAAATGATCTATGCAGACAGGTTGAGTTAGATTATGTGCTACAGATAATTTAGGTTCCAGACACAATAAAACTTTCTTCCTTTGGTCTCAAAGAGTAGGTGAAGTTCTAAAATACAAGCAATGTCTTCCTTACCCCTGTATTCTGAATTACTTTAATCCCTACCCAATCAGCTTCATTCTTATCTCTAAATACCGGGTTATACATAAATAGCTCCTCAAAATCCTGAAATAACAACTACCATTCCAGACTAAATGTGACTGCTATAAGAGCTTACAGTCTAGGCCCCTGTTATTTTAGAAGTATTTTCTAAATGAGATCATATAATATTGCTTTTTGTTTCTGGCTTATTTTGTTTCACCAAATGTCCCACAGGTTCATTCATATTATTTCAAGCCTCACAACTTTGTTCCTTTTTGTAGCAGCACTGTGTTTGATCATTATGTTTACACCATTGTTCACCAATCTACTTCTTAGTCAGTGCATCTTTCAGCCACCTCCATCTACTGGGCTTCATGTATAATGTCCAAAGTCAACTGTCCATCAACATTCTCAATTTTAGATAATTTCATTGTTTCCAAGAGAAAGATAGCCAATAAATACACCCTCACCAAATAGAAAGTCCAAACTTTCTCCTAACTCTTGTTCCTTTTCCAATCAAGTACCCTTGGTACTATTGATATTTTCCTGTTAAACATAGCCCATAGCATGCAATAACATTTTCCCCCATACCCAGAAATTATACACTCTTTGTACAAGATTCATACCTTTGCAGTAGTTCATGCAAGAACTTATTTATATTTGTAGTTAATTGTGTTGATTGGTGGGACACATGAGCCTATTCAACCCCAAAGTGGGGCACTTTTGAAGGTGAAAGTTTGTACTACAACAATTAAACTGGAAAAACAGATGATAGATGAAACTTTGCCAGGCAACCTAAGACATAGGACCACCTTAAGTCTTACGGAATGGAGATGAAGTAAACAAGAAATAGACTTTCCCTCATAGTCTCCTGGTAAAAATAGACCACAAAGCCAATGAAAGCAACACAGTGTTTAAAGAGCTGAAATACATGTATATGTAAGATGTGATGGGAATCTGAAAGAAGGTGTGTTAGTTAGATTCAGTTGTCAACTTGGCCAGGTGAGCATACCTAGTTCTGTTGCTGTGGTCATAGGCTAATGGTATGTGAACCTCATCTGTTGCTAATTACATCTGCAGTCAGGTAGGAGGCGTGTCTGCTGCAATGAGTGACGTTTCACTTAATTGGCTGGTGCTTAAATGAGAGAACGCAATGTAGCACAGCCGCAGCTCGGCATTCCTCACCTCAGCACTCGCAGCTCAGCCCAGGCCTTTGAAGATGTAGAAAGAAGTCACCCTGGGGAAAGTTGTTGGAACCCAGGGGCCTGGAGAGAAGACCAGCAGAGACCATCCTGTGCCTTCCATGTAAGAAAGAGCCTCAGTGGAAAGTTAGCTGTCTTTCCTCTGAAGAACTAACAAAATAAATCCCCTTTTATTAAAAGCCAATCTATCTCTGGTGTGTTGCATTCCAGCAGCTAGCAAACTAGAACAGAAGGACACTTAAACTAATCTTGGGATTTAAAAAACACAGGAGGAAGTGATCTGTGCATTGAAACTTAAAGGCTGAAGTATCTCAGTAGATAAACTAATGAAAAGCATTTGAAACAGAGTAAGGAGCTTTCAAAAGGGGTGTCACATTTAGAGAAGTGCAAGTATTTTGGTATGAGGATGGTATAGGCACATACAAATTAGTAGAGATAAATAAGGTTGGAGAGGTGGGAAGAGATATGATCTTGGGGTCTTGATTTTTTGCTAAACTTTTTATACTTAATCCCAAGGGCCACTGGGTTTGTGAGGATGTGAAGAAAGTATACTGCTAAACAGTTCTGGTAGGAATGTAAATTGATGCAACCACTTTGGAAGACAATTTAGCATTATCTTATGAAACTGGACAGGTGAAAACCTGTAACTCAGAATTCCAGGTACAGATGTATAGCAAGAGAAACTTTTGCACATGGATACTAGAAAATATGTACAAGAACAACTTTTGTTTTCTTGTTTGCAACAGCAAAAATTCGAAACAACCCAAATATCCATTGACAGAAACATAGGTAAATGAATAAATAATATTCTACATAATAAAATATTATACAGCAGGAAAATGAATAATCTGCTACTACACACAGTGAAGCTTAATAACATATTACTGAATGAGAAGAGCAAATTGCAGAAGAGGAAGGCAGGGAGTTAGAATTTGGGAGTGAGTAGTACACAGGTATCGTCAAAGCTATTAGTATGAATTCTAATACTTAAGTTGGAGGAAGGGTTCATGGAATGTGTTTTATTATTATACTTCATTATTTTCATATATATGATTTTTAGTTATCAATTATTACCTACTAAAAAGTACAAGCATTTCTTTATGGAAAAAAACTCAGCATAGAAAAATCACTCTGGCTGCTATGAGAAGGATAAAATGGAGAAAAGCGTGACTGACAGGAGGGGATTAATTAGGAGCCTCTTGGCAGGTGGCAGAAGATGGTGGGTTCAGCCCATGGGTATGAATATGCAGAAGAGGGGATAGATACCCACCAATGAATGGGGTTATGATTTGGCCAGAAATGTTAATGAGCTTTCTATGGTGCTTCATGTACACTTCATTTGTTTATTCACTCTTTGAGTCAAATATTTTAGGGGAATCAAAATTCATTTAGGTACAAGGAGAAACTCACTAAAAGGTCACAAATAAATATTCAGAGAGAAAGAAGCACATGAGCAATTTGGAAGAGCACTTCCAATTTCCTTCCAGCCCCTTCCAAACAGGGGCTGCTGACTGATTCACTGACTGGTTGGTCAGCTGCTACTAAAAGGGCTATTGCAAATTGCTGGCCTGGACTGAAGGTCAGCCCAAGTCAGTTTATGAGGATCTTCTACTGTCCAACATTAATAGTAACTGTGTCCTAGGAACAGTGTAGAGGTGAGAGTATATGCACAGGGATGCTTGAGGGAAAGAGGGGTGGGGAGCATTTGCTCTGAATACTGCCAAGCCAAAAATTATCAGTGCACTGTCTAAAAGGCATTTATTTCCAGGAAAACAATCCTACCTACCCATGAGGAAGCATAAACATCCTATAAAGAGGAATTTGCTTGTTGAAATTATGCATTAGTAGCATCTTTTTTTTTTTCTTGAAGCTACTATTAGGCTCTGCAAAGGCCAGCAGGTAAGTGAAAAAAAAGGTAGGGTCCCCTCTTCCCCACATTTCACATCAAAGGACATTGTGAGCTATACATTACCATTGAACAATCTTTCCTTAGAGGTTCGATTGCTTAGTATTTAGGGATTTTGCTGCAAAAGCAACCATTGGAAAAGCCAATATGATTGATAGCAGAGAAATGTCTTCCTTTGTGTCAGAAAAAAACATTTATATTTTGGAGTTATCTTTATCTTAAATGACTGATTTCTTTTCCTAACAAGTATGATAGATAAGTTGGTATAATTTCCACTTTGTCACCAGAAATAGTTTTTTCTTGACACCATGACTTCACAGCATGCTCTGACAGCAGCAGAGGTTTACTGATGTTGGGTATTATGAGTGCGACCAGTTTGATCACAGGAGTGGCTGGACATTCAATATGGAAGCTACCAGTTTCCTTCATCCTAATACAGTGATCCCATACTGGACTGAGTACTTCACATATCAGTACTGATGACTGAATAAGTTACAACTTTTGTAAAAATATATATTGATTTTGGGAAATTGAAGTACCAGTGACATATGCTAGGTGCCTCAAGGAAGGAGACAAGGGTTCTAACTGCTTCTGGGTGTAGAGGGAAGAGCATGTACCAGGGGAGGTTTCACAACAAAGGCAACAATTTAGCTTATAATTGAGGGATGAGAGCATGCAGTGTGGAAGAACCTGTATACCAGGCAGAAGAAATGGCATAAGAAAAACATAAAGCATGGCTGCAGAGTGGAATGGTTATAGCATAGAATTAATTGAAGGATCAGGATGTTAGATCAAGGAGTGAGCACGGAAAGCCTTGAATGCCATGTTGGGCTCAATTATGGAGGAAATGGAAGATATTAAGTACTATGGCACCTCATCAAACTCCTTTAGTCTTGTTGATTATCATGATCACAGAGAAGGATGAAGGACAAGCCAATCTCTGGATTTCTATCACCACAATATCTCTTATATTCACTTCTTTCTTTGTAATTTCATGGCCTCTACCCTTGTTCAGGCCCTTATTAATTATAATCTCCTAACTTAACTCTGCATTCAATTTCTCTGCCTTCCACTGCTTCCTTTGAACAGTGTGCAGAATATTCTACAAAATATAGCTCTTTGATTATACCATTGTTCTGCTCAACATTGAATAGTTCCTTACTGATGACTGGATATATCCCAGTTTACTTAGTGCCAACTTCCCTTACTTGCATGTGTTTACTGTTGCTGCTCCCTCTGCGTGTGGAGGATGATACCTGTAGTGAGCCTATACCTTCACAAGAGAGGAAACTGGGGACCTCATCTCCCCAACACAAGCTCTTTCTTTCCAGCCAACTTATCTTTCAAGGGTCAATTCAAGCAACATTCTTTCCACGAAATCTTTCCTGACATATGCAGCTTTGTACAATAAAATTAATCGGTGACTATACAGCACTTCCTATTTCACACAGCACTTTATAGCTATGTAGCACTTTATATCTGTGAAAGTATGGCAGATGTACAGCAGGAATATTCTGATCACATTTTTACAGATGAGGACATAGAGGATAAGAACATTTTAGTATCCTCCATGGGTCTTCTGAATCCAAATCTCATGTTCAAACTCTATATTACTCTTCTCCATTTGAATTCTCAAAGAATTGTATCTATGTATATTTTTATAATCATCTTGATTGTGTTTTAATACAATCCTTACACATCGTATTTAATAAGGAAATGCTGGACCAATTATGTAATTTCAACCATTAGATCAATCTGAAATTAACTCTGACTTCTTTCCAACCCCCACCATGGACATATGGCTTTCCCACTATGATGGGAACATTTCTGTCTCCATGTGCTGCACAATTACCTCATTATGGCAGTGAATATTGCACTATATTGTATTTCATTTGGTTACCTGCCATTCTTCTCTGCTAGCTCCTAAACCAACCCAGGTCTGCAACTCATTCATACTTCTATCCTCAATGCCTAGCTCAGGGGTCATACATAGTAGACACTAGGTAAATATTTGTTGAGATGCTTACTAGAATAGAAAATGCTGATATGTAAAGAGGTAAACTTTGAATAATGTGGCTTATGGTCTACCATTCACATGTTCAGTTTTTCAACTTGGGTGAAAGACTGAGGAGAGAGATCAAGAGACAAAATCCAGGTTCTAAAAATGGGAAAGTTCAGTGTATAGTAGAATTCTAGTATTTATACTGGGTTATCTATGGAGATTCTGAGGCATTAGAAATGCTGTTACAACATGACTACTATTATTATGACTATCACTGTCACTTCCACTACTGCTGTTCCTAAAACTAAGCCTAAAATGGGGTGACAATAATATTTTACTTCAGGGGGTTCTTTCTATAATTAACATGATAGATGTAAATCTTTAGCACACTGCCTGAAGCTTCATGAACATGTAACAAAAGGCCATTATTATTTTTTAGTATATCACTATTATAAGGATGACCACTCCAGCTACAACTCCAACTGTAAACTACCAGGCACTTGGCACATATTGCTCAGGCACTATATAAGGTCTGTTTCATACATTACTGTTAATCCTCACAACAATCCCAAAGTTCCTCATGGTCATTTCCATTAAATAGAGAGAGAAATTGAAAATTAGAGATTGGGTCAACTAAATCTTCCCCAAAGCATAGTACCTATTATTCAACCCTAGCAGTTTAGGGGACTATCACAGGTCAAATAATAAACATACTCCGCACTGCCCCATACAACTCTTCATCTTAAGAATATTATAGTAAAATTCTCAAACAATGTAGTTGTGTCCCACCCCCCAAAGGGGACTAATCTTTTCTCAAAATCCAGTTCCCTTTAGAATTTAGAAAATTACAAGGCTAAGTTTGCATATCACCTCTCCTCTCCTGAAGTCAGTGTGTGATCCGAAGAAACCATTTACCATAGATCAGTCTTTATCAGAATATACTTTATTAACTGCTGACAACTGCACTAGAAACTGGAAGCAGAAACTGGGCTGGGTTACAAATTGCCTGCCCCAATTTTTCTATACAAGCTGCTTCTGCATCACTTATGTCTAGTTCCCATCAAGACTAGGCTAATTATGCAGTTTCTCTACCCAAGGTTACTCTATAAGTGTCACCTAGAAATCAAATCAAGTCTGGAGTTTCTTCTGGGAGTATCTGCTCATAACTTTCCAGGTACTCTGAGAACACAATCTTGTGATCTGCAAAATAAATCTCCTAACTAAATTCCAGACCTCATTCCTATTGGAGGAAAATAATAAAAATATTAAAACTTCACAGAGAAACACAATTGGCCTAGATTACCTTCATTCAAGACCCAAGTGGCAGACAATTTCCTAAAAATATCGTTAGGTAGAAAATATGAAGTTTGAGGTTATACAAAGTTTTGACTGTCTTCATGATTCATCAAACCCTGTACCTTTCCAGTGATGGAACAGGCTGTGGTATAACATATGAAAGAAAATCAAGTCATGGAAAGGCTGAATATTCATTTAGATTATAAGAAAATAATCACAGCTGGAATCTACTAACCTTATGAATATGTTCTCTTTCTCTTTTTCATTAAATTTTAAACATGAAATGTAATAGAATCTTTAGTTCAGGGATAGCGTTAGTTGTCAAGCTTAGAATACATTCTTCTTTGTGGTCATCATCACTAATATTATCATCCTAATCATAATTACAACAGTTAAGTACTTATTGTAAGTAAATATCTGTTGAGGACCTATTATGTTGATCCTGGATTGGGCAATTTATATGCATTATCTTTTATTATTATGATTACATAAGGCAGGTTTGTGGTCCCCATATTAAAAAATATGGCCCTCTTTTAATTGTACTAGGATATTTCAATAGAACATACTTAAAACTCATCAGTGGCTTCCAAATTTACATTGTAGGGAGTAGAAAGCAGATCATTTTCTGTGTGGGTGTGGGTGGGGTGGGAGGTTTTATCTCTGCTACTCTGGCAACAAGACATTAGGTGGAACTCCTCTTCATTTCAGGACACAATGCTATGGCTGGCTGGCCCCCAAGACTGAGTGGTAGGGAAGTCATGGAGAGGCTACACAAGTAGTGGGAAGGTCCCGTCTATCTGGATTCCTCCTCCACACCATTGATTCATCCAGCAAATATGCACATTTGGAAGCATGTGGGAACTGGGGTGTAAAGCTCATGGAGCCAGTCACTGCTCATGACTCAGAGGGCAGAAGGTAGTAGAGCTTCTTGACATATTTGGCTAAAAATTAGTTTGGCCTGAGACTGAGAAGAAAAAGAAGAAAAAAGGATCACATCCTTATAAGCCCAAGAAAACAAAAAGGACACTTGGAAAAATGAAAAGGACACACAACAAAGCTAAATGTATGAAAATAAGATGCCAGTGCTGCACTAGTGAGGATGAGCTGTGGGAGCTGGGAGGGTGTAGGAGCAGCCAGCCCAAACTACTACCCAAGGCTTTCTGAGCAGCACTCTAGAAGCACCCTCTCCTCCACAATTGTTATATTTATACATTCTCTTTGGAGGCCAAGTGAGTCATAAACCACACATTTAAAATATCCAGAACCCAGTAAATCAACTACCTAACGATAGCACTTCAGAAACATTTGCTTTAAATACAACGTTATCATTTATTTAGCTGTCCCATTTGTTATACATGAATTGTGTTTCATGTATCATTTACAAGTTGTTCTTTGGCCTACAAAATATAGGGGTAAAAAAGCTAATTTTTAACTCCATTCCTCTAAACTTTTACAGAACTTATAAGATTTACCACAGAAATTAGCACCTGATTGTGAGATTTTATATTATGTTCTAATTATACATTTACACATTTATAGCATTCTTCCCAGAGTACTGCAGCAGAAATTTCAGCAAAGGTTTGCCACTAGAAGTAGAAACTGTGGGTTGCGGAAAAATATGAGTGTGAATCCTGCCTCTGGCCATGTATTAGCTGTGTGACCACAGTAAAGTACTTAACATCCCAAAACTTCAAACACTTCTTCTGAGAAATGAGGAGAGCATAACCCCAAGATGCTATTGTGAAAATTTATTAGCATAACATAAGTAAGCCTCCTAGTACTGTTCCTGGCATAGAGTAGGAACTCAATATTCCACCCTCCTCTCTACTTTCCCCATTTAGAATAATGATTCAACATTGCCAATGACTTATTCTCTAGTTTTTCTAAAAGGTCTACATATATCAAATAGCTACTATATTAAGCACTATATTACACACTGACAATACAAAGGAAATATGATATACTCCCTATCTTTGAGGGATTTAGGTGTTTATGTAAACTGACTGTATACTCCTAAATATAACAACTGACCCTAGAAAAAAATTCTTGATTCAATTTGTGAAGTCAATAATTTGGCTGTATCCCAACTGGTCCTAAAATATCCCTGTTATCTTCTACCACTCTTGACAAATATTGTGCGTGCTTAGTGTAGGAACTGTATAAAGTACCTTGGCATTGATGAGTTCTTGCTCATCATATGTTTTTGTCCATGCTACAACTTCTGTTTGGAATATTCTCCCTTCTAGGTCTACCCAGTCAGGTCTTCTCTTGATAAATTTAGTTTTCCACTGAAAAGTTTTCTCCAAATTTCCAGGCAACTTCAAGAGTTCCATGGCCCTATTTCCATGGCAACCTATATAATTTTCTGTCTCAAAAGTCACTTTGTGAGGATCGGGAGGAGGGAGGTTGTCAGTTTTCCCCTATAATGCAGAGTCAGGATTTTTTCTTATCCATCTTTGTGTTTCTATGCTTAGTCAAGTGCCTGATGAATAGTTAGTAATCAATAAATGTTAAATAAATAAATATTTGAATTAAGTGATGAGTGGCCTGGCTGTGGTTGAGATAGATAAAGAGAAGAGGTATTCAGGATTTTCCAAAACACAAAGCAAGTTTTGTCAGCTCATTTGTCTAGCACGGCCCCCATAGCTTACTGCACAAAAACATTTGGTTTTGAATTGTCACTTTCTCGCAACTACCTGTTAATTATAAGGTCACCTTTGCTTTGTCTTTTCTTTAATCTACTAACTCCCGATATACAAGAGTTGGTTTTACATATGATTTTCTGACTTTTGTAAACAAGTTTTCCTGGTCTTCTTGTAAAATCTACAAGCAAAACCAGAAGAGTCTGCTTGAAGTTCAAAACTAAGAGGAACTATGGCATTATTAAAAATCATCTAGAGTGAAAAAAATCCTCCCTTTGTTCTTTTCTTCCTTATTCATATGTTATTGCAAAATTCAGTCTGCTTTAGGGAGCAGCTTTGGAAGCACAGGGAGCTGTCACTGGAGACTAGAAGCATCTCCAAGCTCTTAAAGCTGACAGCTACTAGAAGCCAAATTAAAGATTCAACTGCAAAGTTCATTTGATTACATGGGCAGAAGAACCTAGGAAAAGTTTCTGTTCTTGGTGCAAAAACTTTGGAGAGTTCAAATTCTGTCCCAGATTGCAATATTTGGTGAGTGTTTTGACAACCTCTCTGCCACTTTTTTTTTCAGGAGAGATACTGGGCTCTTTGTATTCATTGGTGTTCCTAGTGCCTCACATAGACATGACAAAGTAGTTGCTCAACAAACGTCTTTGAAAGCAAAGGAGGGTGTGCTTGAAAAAGGGAGAAGGGAAAATTAGGAAGAACATAGAGAGGGAGAGAAAAAAGGAGAAAGGGAAGAAAGGAGAACAAGTTCCTCACATCTTTTCCTCATAGCCTTATAAGAGTCATAATCTCAAAAAAAATAATAAGTTAAATATATCCAAACAATTAATAGTTACTGTGAATACCAAGCTCGCTCTCCAGACAGATGTTGCCTCCTAGGGTCATGGAGTAACGTAGAGAGCGGCACTTCTGGGTTAGTTTTATCAGCCCCTTGACTTAATTTACCTGAGGTGACTGTGAGGCTCAAGTTATGAACATTATCCCTCAACTCTCTGTTTTCTTGACCCATCAAGAAATCCTTAATCCCCAACTCATGACCATAGCCCCAAGGTATATAGACCTCTTCACACTCAATGTTTTTGTAACAACGCCTAGAGTAAGGGTATGTACTCTAGAATTTGAGTCTGTGTAACTATCTCAGATGGAGCAAAAGGGTCTTATATAAACCATTTGGAGGAGTTCCTCCAACCTCTTTCTGAGCCCTGTGGTTAGATTACAGATTGTTCTTCCTGTTATTTTGATTGCGTCCTTCTTCAGTCTAATTACCAGTACAGATAACTTTTGCTTGGAAATTTGCTGTGCTGATCTTGGTTTTCTTAACAACAATTTTTAAGCTATCATGATTTAAATTTCATATATTATTTGACAAAAACAATGACTCTTTATTGCAGAAAATTTGAGTGAAGAAAAAATACATGATCTTATCTCTCAAAGGTAACCATTCCATACTATGTAATTTTAGACTTTTTAATATACATTGACATATATTTATTGTCTTAAGAACAAAATGATATTGTACATAATTTCTAACCTGCTGGTTTTTATTTGAATGATACATTGTGGAAGTGTTCCATCATTAAATATTCACCTCAACATCATTCTGACTTTTTTTTTTATTATTATTACATGGGCAGGCACCGGGAATCGAACCCGGGTCCTCTGGCATGGCAGGAAAGCATTCTTGCCTGCTGAGCCACCGTGGCCTGCCCTTTTTTTTATTTTTTATTTTTCATTCTGATACCTTAACACTCCATGTTCCAGCAATTCCTTGTCTGGAAGGAGGGAATGAGGAAAGCACTGGAAATCCAGCAGCTGACCTCACTTTCTGTTCCTGTCAACACCTGCACTCACTGTTCCTTCTTTTCTTGATAACAGGGTAGCAATGACTCAGGAGTGTCTTCTTATCATTTGTTTGTTTTGTCTTTTGTTTCAGGAAATAAGGTGTCAATCCTGTGAACTCAGTCTGGGTGATTCTCAAATGCCTTCCTCACTCAAATACATGTTTTGTTCCTCTTATGATTTATCCCATGGAGCATCAGGGTAGCAAAAGGCAGAGATTTTAATGACAAACAAGGTTACCAAAAGTAATGGCAGTTACTATGATGCAAAGAATTCACTAGATCATGTTTGTTCTTTGTGAGATAGGGACTGTTTTTCATTCTTATTTCCCTCAGGTATAAAGCAGTGATCATCCCATAAAAGGCATTCAAGCTATCAATGAATGTCAAATAAATGAATGAATAACTAAGTGAATGAACATGAAAAAGCAGTTAAGAAGACTGGTCATAGGATAATAAAAATTGATGATCCTATTCCATTTGTTTGGGGAAGAATGAATAGTGTGCTACAGAAAAAACAAAGTAGGATTTAGTCAGAAGTCTCCTTTGAGATGCAAAATTGCAGTACAATTCTATTGCTCCTCTTTTCTTGTCTGTCAGATTATTACAACTGTATATTCTTCTAGAGCTGTTACAGTGAACAAATGTGGTGATAGCATAAGTCAGGAAAACCTAGAACCTCAAGGTGGCTCAGGGTCTCAGGCGACCATGCACCAATGATGCATTCAAAGTTCTTGTCACAATAGGCCACGTTGATTACCAACATCCCCAACACAGACATGTAAAAAGACAAATTAATGACAAGTCAAAATAAATAATTTCACTGAAAGAAAGTTTTGAAATGGGCTCCAAGGGAAAATGGATGCTGTTGCTGTTGAGGGAAAGGAAGGTGCAGGTAGCAAGAAAAGATATGATCAACAGAGAAAAAGAAAGACACGGGCACAAATTCTGATTTTGCCACTTCTCAGATGTGTAATTTTGGACAATTTGCCTAAGTTCTCTGATGCAGGTTTTTCTTTGGTAAAATTCTTATAACAACCAATGCCTTCTAGGATTTTCATTATAATGAAAAGAAAATAGATTTTCAAGAAATAAATAAAACAGTAAAAACATAGTAGGTATTCAATAAATGTTATGTCCCTACCCTTTCCTTGCTGCTTCCTCCCCAGCCCCTTCCTGAACCAGAGAGAGAGGCATATTATTCAGACTCAACCATTTTTCCAAGAGGCTTGCCCACTACCAGACCTGAATGCCAAACTGCCAAGTGGAGGCTTGCTACGTTGAAATATTTATACCAGACTTCAAACCTTGGAATGTAGTTCTCATTCTATCAAAAGCTTAGCACTTGTCAACAAGAACAGCAGAGACTCAAGAAATCCTGTCAGTTCTGTTTCTTTTCCAAAACAGAACCAGTCAATTCCTCATTGATCATTCTACAGAGATAGTTCTAACTCTCCAAAATAATATCTTTACAATTTCAGGTTATTTCATCATATTTGAAGGGAAAGAATTACTGAAAATAAGGACCTCTATTGAGTCTTCTAGTTTTAAAGTGAGCTCACCTAAGGTGATATCTAGAAAAAAGAAAAATGTTTCCTTTCACTATATAGTGAAATATTAATAGAAAAGGGAGACACATTGGAATATATAGATTTAGTTCCATTTTACAATTGAGTCATAATCTCAAAAAAATAATAAATCTCAAAAAATATCTCCAAATAATTTATAGTTACTGTGAGTACCAAGTTTACTCTATCCAGCCACATGTTGGCTCTTAGGGTCATGGGTTAATGTACACAGAGGCACTTTTGGGTTAGTTTTATCAGCCCCTTGGCTTAGCTTACCTAAGGTGACTGTGAGGTCAAGTCATGAACGTTATTCCTCAAGCCTCTACCTTACTGACCCATCAAGAAATCATTAACCCCACCTCATAGTCACAAGGTATATAGACCATTTTATAATTGGAGCTAAGAGGAACATTTACCTCAACTTAAATTTAAGTTTCAAGGGTTCCAATCTTACTGAATGAATCATATCTGGCAGGAAGACAGATCATCCCTGCAAAATTCAAATCATCCTTCTGGCACATTTAAGCCACTACTGAAGTAGAATGTTGGAAATATTTAAAAAATGAAGCCTCAGGATCTCTGATTTGAGATATTCCCTTAATATTGTTGGATGTTACTAGAAATTTGACCATAATTCAAAGTCCCTTATAGCTCAGAAAATAGAACCCTCCTAAATTTCTGCCTCTCTCAGTTGGACCAGGCAAATTCCTTTCTTTGAATTTAAAAAAAAAAAAAAGGTATTTTTTTTAATTCATGGAGAAAAGAACAGACTAAATGTACCCCCTTCTTTAGAGGTTATTAACCATGGAATGATACTGAGTAATTCTACAGCTCTTGAGAAAGCTCCTGCAATTCAAATAAAACTCTGCTCCTGAGACAGAGAGGAAATGGCCTGGCTAAACAGAATTCAAATAACAATGTTTATGATCCATGTGCATTAATAGTGCAGAAATTTAAAGAGAATTGGGGGCTATTTAAAAATTTTCATACTAGACTCCCTCCAATCAATTCTCCCTAATGCAGCTTGAGTAATTTTTCCAAAATGTATTCTTGATTTAATTACTCCCCTGCCTGAAACTCTTCAATGGCTTTTCTGTGCTTTACATATAAAGCTCATGGCAGAAAATTCACAAATATGTGGAGGCTCACCAACACACTCTTAAACAACCAGTGGATCAAGGAAGAAATTCAAGAGAAATCAGTAAATATTTCGAGGCAAATGAAAATGAAAACACAACATATCAAAATTTATGGAATGCAGCAAAGACAGTGCTGAGAGAAATTTATTGCTCTAAATGCCTATATCAAAAAAGAAGAAAGAGCAAAAATCGAATTAACTGTCTGCTTGGAAGAACTAGAGAAAGAACAGCAAACTAATACCAAAGCAAGTAAAAGGAAAGAAATAATGAAGATTAAAGCAGGAACAAATGAAATTGAGAACACAAAAACAATTGAGAAAATCAACAAAACCAGAAGTTGGTTCTATGAGAAAATCATTAAGATTGATGGACCCTTAGTGAGGCTGACAAAAAGAAGAAGAGAGAGGAAGCAAGTAAATAAAATCAGAAATGGAAGAGACATAACCAATGACCCCACAGAAATAAAGGAAGTAATGAGAGGATACTATGTATTATGCTAATAAATACAACAATGTAGATGAAATGGACAACTTTCTAAAAAGGCATGAACAACCAACATTGACTCGAGAAGAAATAGACGACCTCAACAAACCAATGACAAGTAAAGAAATTGAATCAGTCATTAAGAAGTTGTCCCAAAAGAAAAGTCCAGGACTAGATGGCTTCACATGTGAATTTCACCAAACATCATGGAAAAAATTAGTACCAATCCTGCTCAAACTCTTAAAAAAAATTGAAGAGGAGGGAAAGTTACCTAATTCATTCTATGAAGCCAACATCACCCTCACGCCAAAGTCAGACAAAGATATTACAAAAAAATAAAACTACAGACCAATCTCTCTGATGAATATAGATGCAAAAATCCTCAACAAAATCCTAGCAAATTGAATACAGAAGCACATTAAAAGAACTATACACCATGACCAAGTAGGATTCATCCCAGGTATGCAAGGATGGTTCAACATAAGAAAATCAATTAATGTAATACACTATATCAACAAATCAAAGCAGAAAAACCACACAATCATCTCAATTGATTCAGAAAAGGCATTTGAAAAAATTCAACATCTTTTCCTGTTGAAAACACTTCAAAGGATAGGAATAGAAGGGAACTTATTCAACATGATAAAGGGAATATATGAAAAACCCACAACTAATATCATCCTCAATGGGGAAAAACTGAAGACTTTTCCCCTAAGATCAGGAACAAGACAAGGATGTCCACTATCACCACTTTTATTCAACATTGTGTTGGAAGTTCTAACCAGAGCAATTAGATAAGAAAAAGAAATACAAGGCATCAAAATTGGGAAAGAAGAAGTAAAACTCTCACTGTTTGCAGATGATATGATACTATATGTCGAAAACCCCAAAATATCCACATCTTAACTAAATAAGTTAACTAAATATAGTTAAGATGTCAGTTCTACTTAAATTGATTTACAGATTCAATGCAATAACAATTAAAATCCTAAAAACTTAGTTTTCAGAAATAGAAAAACCAATAACCAAATTTATCTGGAAAGGCAGGGTGCCCTGAATAGCTAAAAGTATCTTGAGAAAAAAAAATGAAGTCGGAGGTCTCATGCTACCTGATTTTAAGGTGTATTATGAAGCTACAGTGGTCAAAACAGCATGGTACTGGCATAAAGATAGATATACTGAACAATGGAATAGAATAGAGTGTTCCAGATATAGACCCTCTCATCTATGGACAATTGATCTTTGATAAGGCAGTCAACCCAACTCACCTGGGTCAGAACAGTCTTTTCAATAAATGGTGCCTAGAGAACTGGATATCCATATGCAAAAGAATGAAAGAGGATCCATATCTCACACCCTTTACAAAAGTTAACTCAAAATGAATCAAAGACCTAAACATTAGATCTAAGACCATAAAACTGTTAGAAGAAAATGTAGGGGAATATCTTATAAATCTTATACTAGGAGGAAGTTTCCTAGACTTTACACCCAAAGCAAGAGTGTTGAGGAAAGAAATAAATAAATGGGAGTTCCTCAAAATCAAACACTTTTGTGCATCAAAGAACTTTGTCAAGAAAGTAAAAAGACAGCCTACACAATGGGAGACAATATTTGGAAATGACATATCAGATAAAGGTCTAGTATCCAGAATATATAAAGAGATTGCTCAACTCAACAACAAAAAGACAGACAATCCAATTACAAAATGGGCAAAAGACTTGAACAGACACTTCTCAGAAGAGGAAATACAAATGGCCAAAAAGCACATGAAAAGATGCTCAACTTCCCTGGCTATTAGAGAAATGCAAATCAAAATCACAATGAGATATCATCTCATACCCACCAGAATGGTCATTATCAATAAAACAGAAAACGACAAATGCTGGAGAGGATGTGGAGAAGCAGGCACACTTATTCACTGTTGGTGGGAATGTCAAATGGTACAACCACTGTGGAAGGCAGTTTAGCGGTTCCTCAGGAAACTAAATATAGAATTGCCATATGACCCAGCAATACCATTGTTAGGTATCTACTCAGAGGACATGAGGGCAAGGACACAAATGGACATTTGCACACCAATGTTTATAGCAGCATTATTTACAATTGCAAAGAGATGGAAACTGCCAATATGTCCATCAACAGACGACTGACTAAACAAACTGTGGTATATACATATGATGGAAAATTATGCAGCTATAAGACAGAATAAAGTCATGAAGTATGTAACAACACGGATGGACCTTAAGGACATTATGCTGAGTGAGATTAGCCAGAAAAAAAAAAGGGCAAATATTGTATGGTCTCATTGATATGAACTGACATTAGTGAATAAACTTGGAGAATTTCATTGGTAACAAAGACCATCAGGAGATAGAAATAGGGTAAGTTATTGGGTAATTGGAGCTGAAGGGATAGGATTGTGCAATAAGACTGATTGTAAAAACTCAGAAATGGATGGCACGATACCACCTAACTGTAATACAATTATGTTAAAACACTGAATGAAGCTGAATGTGAGAATGATAGAGGGAGGAGGGCTGGGGGCACAAATGAAATCAGAAAGAATGATAGATGATAAAGACTGAGATGGTATAATCTGGGAATGCCTAGAGTGTATAATGATAGTGACTAAATGTACAAATTTAAAAATGTTTTTGCATGAGGAAGAACAAAGGAAGGTCATTACTGCAGGGTGTTGAAAATAGATGGTAATTAATGTTTTAAATTTTAACTTATGTGTGAGACTAAAGCAAAAAATGTTTATTTGGTACAAAATTTATATTTTGACTAGTGCATTTCCTAATATAACTTATGTAGACAGGTTAATTGAACACCATAAGTCCATGGAACCTTGAGTAGGGCATGAGATTTTGTTGGTTTGTCCAAGTGATATCCTGATGAATCCCAGAGTGATTTGATCAGTGAGTGGAAAAGTATTTGCAAAGTCCCCTTCAGGAAACGGTGAGAGAGGGGGAAAATTCAACTTCCCCAAGCTGAATTCTTGATATTCTCACAAGCAGTGGGGACAACCAAAGCAGTAGACTGAGCCCCCAATCTTGGGTTTGTTCATATGAAACTTAACCCCACAAAGAATAGAGTCACTGCCAAGAAAACTTCTTTTGTTGCTCAGATATGGCCTCTCTCTCCAGCCAACACGACAAGCAAACTCACTGTCCTCCCCCTGTCTGTGTGGGCCATGACTCCCAGGGGTGTGGACCTTCCTGGCAATGTGGGAGAGAAATCCTAGAAGGAGCTGAGACTCACCATCAAGGGATTGAGAAAATCTTCTCAACCAAAAGGCGGATGAATGAAATGAGACAAAATAAAGTGTCAATGGCTGAGAGATTCCAAACAGAGTCGAGAGGTTATCCTGGAGGTTATTCCTATGCATTAAATAGATATCACCTTGTTAGTCAAGATGTAATAGAGAGGCTGGAGGGAACTG
This sequence comes from Tamandua tetradactyla, assembly GCF_023851605.1. Taxonomy (NCBI): domain Eukaryota; kingdom Metazoa; phylum Chordata; class Mammalia; order Pilosa; family Myrmecophagidae; genus Tamandua; species Tamandua tetradactyla. The sequence goes on along the minus strand of NC_135334.1, from coordinate 59,922,176 downwards.
CCTGAAAATGCAGAGCTGTGTTCCAGTAGCCATGTTTCTTGAAGATGATTGTATAATAATACAGCTTTCACAATGTGACTATGTGATTGTGAAAACCTTGTGTCTGATACTCCTTTTATCCACCTTATCAACAGACGAGTAAAACATATGGAATAAAAATAAATAATACGGGGAACAAATGCTAAAATAAATTTAGATTGAAATGCTGGTGATCAATGAAAGGGAGGGGTAATGGGTACGGTATGTATGAATTTTTTTCTGTTGTCTTTTTATTTCTTTTTCTGAGCTGATGTAAATATTCTAAGAAATGATCATGATGATGAATATGCAACTATGTGATGATATTCTGAATTACTGATTATATATGTAGAACGGAATGATCATAAGTTAAGAATGTTGCATTTGTTGTTATGTTTTTTTAAAAAAATTAAAATTAATAAATAAAAAAAATTTTTAAAAAGTTCAGAATCCTCAGAGTATCATACAATATGCTGTTCTTGATTTGGCCCCTGCCTACCTTTCCAAATAACATCTGCAATTCTTCCCTTTTCCACTGGACCATTCATTTCAGCCACACTAAACTGCAGGCCATTACTGTGTCTTGTCCATGTTGTTTCCTCTATTTGGGACATACTCCTCCTCCTTCCCCCAACCCACACACTTTTTTGGCCTAAATAGCTCCTACTTATACATTAAGAATCAACTCATCCATTATTTACTATAAAAAACATTCCATAACCACCCGTTCAACTTCTCCCCCAAGACAACAATAGGGAGTCCCTCCTCTGGTCTCCCATAACATTGTTTCTATCTTGATAACAGCATTTTCTCACCCTGTATTGTGATCACTTTCTTCAGGCTAGGTTCTTTCTTATTCTTCAATATAGATTGATACAGAGTCTAATAGATAGTAGTTACCCATATTTGTCCGATGGTACACATTCATAACCATGCACATTCATGTATGGTTACGAACCAGACAGAGTCATCTTCATGATGCAAAAGCTGAGCAAATCCGACACACAGTGGTCTCCTCTTCAGCTACTGAGCCACAAGCTAAGAAAGCATACTTGAAGATTGTATCCCATAAGCATTAAGAGTTTCAGGGACACCTATTCTTCTCCTGATTTTCTTAAACATACCCTCTAATGAGACAGCCACAGAGTAGAAAATCGGAAAGTACTGAAAAATCTCAAAAGTCAACAAGGAAATAGAGAGGTGATGGAAGAGGATTATAGGGGCGATCGCATAGGGGCAACAGAGGCCCACAAGAACATAACAGTAATTTCTAGGCCTCCTGGAGTAATAATTCTATAAAAAGCAAGCAATTGATCCTTTGAACAAAACAAAACTTTTAGTTTCATTTTTAAAAAATTCTTAAGAAAAAAATGATTTTCCTTTAGCTCTTCTTAGGCAGCAGAAACTGGAGACACAAGATCAGCATATTCAGCTTCAGAATTTACAGCCCTGAGGCAGCCAATGTGACAAAGCTCACCGAGCAGCTTTGGCAGAAAGCCTAATGCTACCTTTCAGAAGCAAACTCCACATGAACTCTTCTCTGTTCCTCACCCACACTACTCTGGGGTCACCACTGAAGCCCTTTGCCACCTCTGGCTTTTGACCTGAAAACCCATTATAGTCTTAATTTCTTGCATAGCAAATGTTTAAAGAGGGATGTAAAGTGTATACAGGTATGCAAGGAAAGCTTAAGCATTTAGAAGTTCATACAACTGGCCTGTTAAAAAAAAATACCTAATAGATATTTGTTGACTAAAATAATCTGGATTACAAATAAACGCATAAGTGCATAACACTTCCTCTTCCTTCATTCCAACAACACAGCTTTCTCATTATTTTTGTTAAGACCTTGATTGTTAAGTTAAAGACAAACACCAAAAATAAAAATACAAATAAAACAAACACTACTTTTATTGGGCACCTATTATGTACCAAACACTAATCAAGCCTTCCAATACATTATTTCACTTAATTCCTTTAAAAACCTTATGATATTCACTATTTTACAGATGAGTAAACTGAGGCTGAAAAGGGTTAATTAATTTCCCCAAATTCGCATATTGAGATAAGGGCAAACCCATGATTTGAAACCAGGTTTCTGCCTCTAACATTTGTGCTCTTATCCACACTATACTGTCAAATTTTTTCCCACACATTCTTTACATGCAAAAATGTGTACACTTAAAATAAATAGATCTTCTCTTAATTAAAGGGTAAGTGAGAAGCAGTGAAAAATTAAAGTTCAGTGACAAAAAATAAGGAATCTGTACTTCACTGTGGTTCTAGAAAGACCAAGACACTGGCTTAAAGGCACAGAGAGGAACTATTTGATACTTGCTGAAACTAAGTGGATGCATATGTCAATTTCTGTTTCTGCCCTTTGCTAAACTGGAAAATGTGGATATGGTTGTTTGTTTTACAGACTATAGGTGAAACAAGTAAACATTCACAGAAGTATGTGCATGGAAATATATGTATATGAAAATTAAAGGTATAGATGCACCTTTTGAGCCTTCAAGAAAAATAGCCTGGAAAGGATTAAAGTCACCAGGATTAGCACAACTGCTCTCCACATACATTTTAGGCATTTGCATGCATACACACAGATGCATACACTCACACTTGATGATTATTTTATGCTCAATCTTCTAGAATTCTGTTTTCCCTTTTATGCTGCTATAATATTGATTATGCACTTATCATGCAGGTGTGGAATTCATCATAATCTCTTGAGGTTTCTACATCTATCCACAGCATTCCACAAATCCTAATGCTTGGGATTTATTTGCTGTGTTCCCAAATTTAATATGTATTGAATGGTAGGTTATCACACTGAAGTTGAGGAGAACTGGTTCAAATTCTAGTTCTGCTACTTAATCAGCTATGCCTCCTTGGGCAAATTATTTAACCCTTAGGCATCTGGATTTCCATCTCTGTGAATTGTGAAGAACAACATCTACCTTGCAGAACTGTTGTGATGTTTAATGAAAATTCTTGTAAACTCTTATTGTACTTCTCGGCACAAAGTAAACCTACAAAAATGACAGGTTTTATTATTCTAGATTTAGAAAGCATTTTCCTGTTCTGGGATGCCTTTTCTGTATTTCACACCTGACAAACTTTTTCTCATTATTTAAGTCTAAGTTCAAGTGTCACATCATTTACTCATTCAATTAACATTTACTGAGACCCTATTGTATGCCATTTTCTACAGCAAAATATTGGGAGAAAAGATTAAGGATGCCTAATCTCAAAGGGTACCCACATTAATGGACCCCATTAAAGTGCTTAAATGGAAACAGAGTCAATGGGCCTTGAAGGTTAGAAGACCACATCACAGGGAGGTCAGAGAAGCCTTCCTAGTTGAAGTTGCAGAGTTTTCCTTACAAAGATTACAAAGGAAGTGTTGGAGATTGAATCCTGTACCCCATAAAAGATATGTTCAAGTCTTAATCAACATTCCTGTGGATGTGAACACATTTATTAATAGTGTCTCTGATACTATTTGTATGTCACAGTAAGTCAGGGTGTGTATATGGATCTCCAGAGATCCTATTTAGATGAGGCCACATTGAATTAGGATGGCCTTTATCCAAATGATTGGAGTCCTTATAAGAAAAGGAAAATTGGACACAGAAATCAGTAGAGGCCAGAGGTCAGCAGAAATCAGAGGAGGAGACACAAAGAGAGAGAGATTGCCATGTGGCAGAGGATTGTTGGAATGTTACAGACTCGGAGAGAGGCCCTGCCAATGTCAGAGCTCTAATTTCCAAAACCATGAGACAGTAAATCCCTGTTGTTTAAGCCAAACCATTGCATGATATTTGTTATGACATCTCTGGTAAACTAAGACAGGAGGTTAAAAAGATTTTCACTCATTATTGTGAAGTCGCCACATGGTTTGTATCTCTAACACGGTTTGTATCAGTTCATACTGAACTGAATGACTGTTTCCTTACCTAGTTCTGCCTGCAGACATTGAACAACTTGAGCACAGTGGCCATGATTTTGACCAAGATTAAATTTCAGTATCTCACAAAAGGTCTAACACAGAGAAGGGGCTTGGTAAATGTCTTCCGGATTTAAACTGGATTCACATGGACCCCAGGTGAAAGGACAGATAATTAAATAGTATGGAAAAAGTAAAACCCCAAAGAGTAGAAGTTTAAGGGACACAACAGGGAGAAAAAGATAAGTATATTCTTCTTGAAGACAGTTTGGATTCAGAGCAAAGGGATGCTGAAGGCAAAATTCCAGACACTGCTCCTTCTCTTTTTTTGTGGGTCTCTGATTTTTCTCTGGTTCAGATCTGAGGTCCTCAGCCCAAAATGATTTTTAGTGTGGAGCTTTTGGTAAATATTGTAGCCTTTTCAAAACATGGTATCTCTAGCACAAGAGGTAAAAATTCAATTCTTCTAGGACTTTCTAGCAAAACTCCCTGTTTTCGTGAGGTTTAAAGAAGTTATTGTTAATGACTTCAGTGACTTTCTTAACTACATTGCAGTCTGTGATTTCTCTACTTTAGATTGCCTTAAAGAGCTGAAATGTAAATTCCTTTGCTTGGTTGGCTGATTTCATCTTTGGTCTAACAGCTTAACCCCCACTTTCATTTTGTTTCAATATTAGAGATGCTTATTGAATTCATTGTCTTGAAATTTTGCCAGATTACAAATAAGCAATTTCAACAAGAGTAATAAAAATGGACAAAACATTATGAAGAATACCAGTTATGACCCTTCCTTAACTTTGTGTATATAGACCAACTGTATTTTTGGCCCCAACTGAAAGACAAAAAGGAAATCTATATAGATAATTTCACTTTCACTGAAATCCAGTGGTTAATAATAACATTGATAGAATGGAAGGAGAAATGATATTAGCATTTAGTTTGTTTCTATTAGCCAGGTACTGTTCAATATGTTATCTCATTTATACCCCATGGACCTTGATAAAACATGCATCATCCCAGTTTGGACAAAGGGAGGAACTCAGACTCAAAGAAGTTAAGGTGAGAAATCATTTAGTGCTAAAAAATAAAACTACAAATTGATGGAGGTGAGATCTGAACCCCTTTATCTCTCTGGCTCCAGTGTCCATACATTAGCCATGATAATATGTAGCTTAAATTAAATCATAGAATCATAGAATGAACTAGAAAAGACACAGGAAATAAAATAGTCCAGAGATTCCATAACTTATTACAACATAGTAAGTTGTTTTGCTAAATAACTTGTTTTCATATTTGCATGTATCTGTGGGTATTCAGCATGATCAGCATGCCATTTATACTGATATAAAACTTAATGTCTTCATAAGTGTGTTTGTATCCTACCATCAGCAGATATATACTGAAATATTGAAGATTATACAAGTTCCCACATTGCTATCTCCAGGGTTATCCAATCTGGGACCACAGATAAAATCTATATGAGTGCCTTAAGGTCTTTGGTCCTCTTTGACTTTTTAATTTTGTTACTCTGTCAAATATGAGTTTCTTCTTATTTATCTGAGTTTTCTCCTTTAATAAACCAACATTGTAATGACTAGATTCTAAACCCTAGAATTTAGAAAAAGTTGCCCATTTTTGACATTTTATTCTAATATAAACCAAGAAAGAATATCATTTTTGGAAATTGTTCCACTAGCTACAATTTAGTTTCATTGATTTTTTTTTCTATTGAACATATTTTTCAAGTTTTGAAATGAGAATATGAGTGTAACATATTCCAGATATCTGCTTTGTTTTTACTAACAAGTGACCTTTTAAATATGTTTCTTTTGTAACACCAAGGAAACATTAAAGCTTCTATAAATAAAAAGAAAACAAATAATAGCTGTTGTTAACATATTGTTAACATTGACAGTTTTAGCATTTCTTAGAAAAATTTGCTTGGCCTCAAGTATTTGTAGATTGCATCTAAAAGCATTTGACCCATTACTTCCTGGGCACCTGTAAGGTGCCATAGGGCTAATTGATGAAATTAAAACCCAATGCTCCTAGATATTGAGGAACTACTAAGTGCCTTTTCTGGATTCCTGAATTTCAAACTATTATTGGATCCCTTCCCAAATTAGCAAAGAGAATCACATATAGGTTTTTGATTGCTCAATGCCAGTGCCCTCGTCAAGGACAAACTTGCCTTCTGAGTTCCCTTTCTTTGGGACACAATTTTTTTCTGGATTTGGTGTGCCTCCCTCTCCCAGTGAGGGCACCACACCTCCACTCTGTGGGCTTCCTCTCCTTTCCTGCCTTGCAACAGAGTCTCTCCACGGTCCCTCATTCTGTTACTTCTCTGATGATAGCCTCTGAGCTCTTTTTATCCTAAGATGTTTACTTCTAATCACCATGCAGAAACAGATAGGTAGTAATCAAAATAACAAACAGGCTGAAGTGGCAGAGCTGACTGAGATTTGAGAGTGCTATGTTATCTTTTCATGAGACAATAAAATGTGATTAATAGCACAGATGTTGAACACAGGCTCCCTGGGTTTGAATCCCTGCTTCTGCCTCTCGAGTATACACTCTTCAGCAAATTATTCAATGTCTCTGCACCTTGGCTTCCTCATATGTAAAATGAAGATAACAATAATGTCTTTTTTCTTTAGGGTTCTGTTGAGGATTAAATAAATTAATACACAAAGTATTTAGATCAGTGCCTAATCTGTAGTAAACATTCAGCAAATGTTAGCCTCTATTAGCTATGACTGATTCCCCTTCAGTTGTCATTCACTTTGATCTTTGGAGATGGGCTTTCCAAAAATTTCCCTTCCTTCTGAATCCATTTTTATACCAGCTTAAAGCCTAATGATGAAACAAATTCCATGTTTCTAAGAGGGAGTTAGCAACTCTGGGCTGCCCCAGACTTGGTGTACCCCTGTACACGAGCCTGACTTTGACTTACCCACCCTGGGTGCTTCTTCAGTGAGGCAGCATAATTTAGCAGGCTTTAGGGCCAGATTGTCTGGTTGGATATCTAGACCCATTCTACTTCTTCCTAGCTGGGTGACCTTGGACAAGGGCTTAACCTTGTTGTGCATAACAATAGTACCTAAGTCAGAGGGTTGTTATGATGATTTCATTAGTATGTGTAAAATTCTTAGAGCATTACCTGGCACATAATAAATTCTCTATGAATTTGTCAAATAAAAACTAATTCCAGTTAGAAGTAGAAATGTAGATTCTTGTCAAAGAATGAAATTACGTGTATTAAGGATAGATATACATATGGATATGGATATAGATACAGATATAGATATGGATATAGGCATAGATTTAGATATAGATTTTCCTTGTTTGGAATAAGAGAGAGGAAGAGTGTGCTTTTTCTATTTCAAACATAATGTACATCGAACAATGTGTGCAATGTTATGATAGACCTGGGAAATGATATGAGGAAAAGTAAAGAAAGGTTTTTTATCAAAGAAAGCCCAGATAGCACTTACAGATTGATTTAGCCATTTAAAAAGATTCAAAAGAAATGACCTTCATGAAGAGGAATACTTAAAATAATGTTAAAGTATTTTCTTTTCCCTAGGAAGATATTCTATGCTGCTGGTTAAAGAGAATGCAATATCCTACATTCTAAATGTAATTGCACCCTATCCAAGCTCTGACCACAGTTAGAATTTCTTTCTTTCTCATTACCACATATACATCTGTTAACATATTAAGGTGGATTCTCTAGGGACACAGTAGGAACTTCTGAGGCTGTGCCATTACTTGGAGAGACAGAATGGGAATTTAGTAGAGCAAGGAAGCTTCCTGTCTTTTCAGGCAGGCCTGCTCAGGAATTGGCCCCTGTTACTGAATTACCCAAAATGAAAACTTTTAAATAAAACCTCTATGGACCAAAAACAGCTATTGAAGTTTTTGTAACTTATTCCTTTGGAAACAGAGAGAACAGTTATAATAATTATGTGAGCATCTTGAAAGTATAAGATTTAGAGTCTGGTAACCAGGCTCTATACTTCCCGGTACATGACCTCAGGTCCTCACCTTCAATGCTAAGGAACCAAATAAAAAAGGAAAGTCATAATGCAGGTTACTTAAATACCCTTACATACTATAAAGAGTGTGTAGGTGTTATTCCCTTTAAATTTGAAATAATACTTCTTTGAATATGAGAGAAATTTCCTCTTATAAAAGTAAGGGCCCAATAGGTGCCTTGAGAACCAATTTAGACCAACGGTCGCTTTGGTCTTTGTTTTTCAGTCCAAGACTTCTCTGTAGAAGAATAGGCCTACAGGGCTCTTAAGTTTAACTTTACTACTTGGTAAAACAGCAAAAAATGCCTCTAGAGCTTGCTAGAGACCTCCTATGCTCCATGTAAGCACAGGAGGTTGCTTCTTGTAAAGTAAGATTGGCTGTTGTTTAACTACGACAGGAATAATAACATTAAGAGCAACCAGGTATTGAAAACCTACCACATGATGAGGCACTGTGCCAGGTAGTTCACATATGTGAGTCTAATCCTAGTCCTTAAAACCACTTATGCAAGTATTGCCATTTCATTCTCATTCTGTAGTGAGCAAAGAAGCTCAAAGGGTTAGTATCTTGCCCAGAGATATATAACTGGTAAGTGGTAGATTCAGAATTTGAACCCAAATCTGACTCACTACTTGCACTACAATAATTATAGAAACAGCTTTAATATGACTCAAAATTTTTTCCTAGGGGCAGGGGAGGGGATTTTATAGAAAGCTCATTTGCATACTCTAAGCCCATTCCACTGCTTCACCAGGAATTCAACAACCCAATTCAGCAGAGTAAGAGCCTCCTATCAGTGTGAGCTTCCAGTATGAAAGAGGTTCCTTCACTTCCTCCACTTCCCATTCTGGCAAAGTTTTCTTTCAGAGGAATGTCTTGAAAATGGAAGGTGAAAAGCACTATAAACACATGTAAGATTTCTCATTGGAATGACGTTTTTTTTCAAGTAGACCAGGAAAAGAAATGGAGAGACTAGAAAAAGAATCATTCTTGTAGGTACCAAAGAGTGAGAATAATGTGGGTGCCTGAGAGTTATATGTGTAAAGCAGAAGATTCGGGTCGCTAAGCCAAGGCCTCCTTCCCCCTCATCTCATCTTCTACAATCGTTTCAAGACATACAATTTCTCTTAAAGTTGGCACCTGTGGTGCTATGGGAACATATAGATTTTGTTTATAAAGAAATCATACTGCAGCAAATTCTTGATTAGGTGCACCCCTACAGAGTTACATTAAGAAACTCAACACCCTAGCATAGCAAGTTTACCCAGGAGCTTTAAACCCAGGACCTCACCTTCCAAGCACTTCTACTTCTGAAAGTCAATAAAGAGGAAACAGTCAGGAATAGGGGAGAACGAGCTGTGGAGGCAGACAGGCTTTGTTCACATCCTCGTTCCCTCATTTACTCATTATGTGTTCCTGGGAACATTTTTGAACTTCTTTGAACCTAGAATTACTATTAATAAAATGGCGGTTCCTAATAGCTACCTCTTAGGATTTTCCTAAGTATTAAATGAAATAATATATGCAAAAACTATCACCACGTCTGGCACATGATAGCGGCTCAATCAGTGTTAGGTATTTTTACCCAAATTCTTAGGAATATGATTTTCTCCCTTTTTCTGAGAGTCATGTAAAAGTCCCTTTCTTACATAAGGGTAAGCCATAAAGTAAATACTGACAATTATCTATAGAAACATCTGTACACAAAGTGGTGAACATCACAGGTGAATGTTTCCCATGCTTTATCTTATTAATTACATGATTTCCAGAGGAATATGTCTCCAGAAGGACCTCTTTGCTAGGGTGATAGACATAGGAAATCTGGCACTTAGCATTCATAGCAATTCAGTGGAAAACATGTGACACAACAATTTGCCATATTTCTTCCCCAAAGACAATGGTGCAAGACATCTTTCTGAAAACTCCTGAGAAGAGTGTTGGCTTTGAAATTGCTAAAGCGCTGTTTAAGGGTTTTGTTTTTAGTTTCTGGAAAGGAAAAAAGCTGGAGTTCCTTAAAAACCTTCTAGGAGTGGGATTATTATCACAGGTTTGCAGTGGATAGCAAAAAAGAACAGATAAGAAAAAATAATCCCTCCCCTCAAAAAAACAGATTCTTTAAATGCAAATTACTTAATGTAGATTACTTGAAGCTACAGGGTCTGGCCATCTCTAAAAATCACACCGCCACCAGATTCTGTACATCCATAAACCTGTTATCTCTTAGACCTGCTTGGACATCCTAGGAGATGACTCCAGGAAGCTCCCTTTCCCATTTTCCTTCAGAGACCACTCCAACCACTGCCACACTCCTGAAGTCCCTAACATCATTTCTTCTCTCTCCAGGGAGCAGATAGGAGGTATCAAGCAGGAAACTCCTCAGTGGGATTGAAGTGGGAGACAGAAGGAGTGATTATGCTTGATTTTTACCACGTGGGAACTTCAGGTGTGTGAATCCTAGTTGCCTCCATCCCAAAGTTAATGTACCCCCTGACCTGAGAATCCCATACATCCTTCCCACCTCCTCAACAACCTCACTCCTTCAAATATACCTCATTCCTCCGTGTGGTGGCTTGACATATGCACACCAGAAAAAGCACTCCTTAAATTTAATCCATTACTGTGGGTGCAAATCCATTGTTTATCAGGCTATTTTGATGAGGTTACTTCAGTTAAGATGCGTATGGCCCAGCCCAATCCAGGTAGGTCTTAATCTTATTTTACTGGAGTCCTTATAAACAGAATGAATTCAGGCATGAGAGAGAGAAAGTTACAGGAAGTCAGAGCTCTATCAATGGAATCCAGAAGAGAAGAAAGAGACCAGGAGATGCTGCTGTGTGCCTTACATGTGACTGAGGAGCCAAGGATTACTGGCAGCCAGCCCCAGAATTCCAGTGTTTTGGAATAAAGCATCACCTGATGATGTCTTGAATTGGACTTTCTTTTAGCCTCAAAACCATAAACAAATAAATTCCCTAACCTATGTCATGGTATTTGCTTAAGCAATCTAGGAAAGTAAAATATTGTTTTCAACTTTTTCTTCTGTACCTGCTCCAAAAGTCTGCCTACACTTGCAGACCTCCTCACCTCTGATTCCTTCCTTGTCCCACTGCAATGGGGCTCCCCCTTACTCCACTGAAATTAGTTATATTGATGAGGTGACTGAAGCACAAAGATGTTAAGAAATTATTCATTGTCCTATAAGTAGGAAATAGCAGATATGGACCTTGAAGCCAGGCATTTAGACTCCTGCTTACTTAATCTCTCACTATACTGCTACTTATACATTGCATTAAAAAAAATTAACAATATGCTTTGAAAGCTTTCCCCATAAATACATACTGATGTCAAATTTTAATAGCTGCATCAAATTCTACAATGTTGGTATGCTATAATGTATTTAACCAATTACATATTGATGGGGATTTAGGTTGTTTTCAGTTTTTGCTATATTAAAAAACATATAATGAACCATCTTATGGGTATAATTTTATATACTTATGGACGTATATTTGTATAATAAATTCCTAGAAATTGAATTGCTGAGTCAAAGGGTCTATGCCTTTTGAAAATAATAGGTTCTATCAAGATACTCTCGAAAGAGGCTGTACCAACAATTTGCATGAATGTAAAATATGATCATACTGAACCTTTCAGAGTTATTTGACTTTTTTACTTCTTTCTCCTTACTATTAGTGCCTTCATTTCAATGATATCATTCCCTTCCAGTTGATTCTCTACCTCTCTGGTTGCTATTTCTCTGTTTTCTCTAGGACATCCTCTTCCTCCATCACCCCCTTAAATGCTATATCTTCCCAGGGTTCAATCATTTTCTTTTCTTGGTCTACTTATTCTCCTCAGTTAATTGCACCCAGACCTGTTGCTTCAACTATGCCTTTATGTGCAGATGTTACCTAAATAAATATAGCTATCCTTGGACCTATCTTCTTGGCTCTAAATCTACTAATTCTATAATTTTAAAGAATCATCCCTTAAACATGCTAGACATTTAGATTTCAAATGCCCAAAGTTATTTCATCATGTTCCTCTTCACATCTGTTTCCTCTCCCATTTTGCCTACACAGTAAACCCAATCAATATCCTGAGTTAGAAGCCTGTGCATATTCTAGATTTTCTTTGTTATCTCACATTTCTAATTAATAACTAACCTTTTAGATTCCATTTCTACAAGAAATCCATCTGCTATTATCTCTTGTTGGACTATTATAGCAATCAAGAAGACAAGTCCAAGAATAAAAGTCTCATTTGGATTTGCATAAAACCTATGACTAACTTTGGGAAGAAGTAAAATGTTTTCTCTTCTCTTCCAGGAACATGGGGCATTTCCTCATGTATTCAAACAGTTTATGCTTCTTACTAAAATTATAGCTTATTCCAAATCATCTAGCCATCATTGCTCCAGGGTAACCCATCTTTTTCCCTTCTTCTCTCTTAAAATTCCCCTATCTTGTGTTAATCCAGTCTCTGCTCATATATTTGCATGGATATTCTTCTTCTCTCAAGGCACCTCCTCCACTTTCCAACAATTCTGACCACTACATTGTTCTACGGGTATAAAAACCTATACATTGGGGCGGGCCATGTTAGCTCAGCAGGCAGAGTTCTTGCCTGCCATGCTGGAGACCCGGATTCGATTCCTGGTGCCTGCCCATGCAAAAGAAAAAAACAACAAACAACTATACATCTTTGGGGTCATCAAGCATATGAAAAAGTTAGAGGCTGGACTGGCTTACAGAATTTCAGCTTTCATGGTGTCTGCCAGCATTGTGGGAGCAAGGTTATACATACCTCCTTTTCAGCTCATAGAGGTTTATTTTCCTATAGCTTATGTAAGTCAGAAAGAAACTTTCTTGGACTAAAACACTTCCAATGCTTTTATCAATTACAGTTACCATCCTGTCAATATAAGAACCTACATGCGACAGTCTCTTACCTAACACTAACAGCTCTGATCCCAGAGTCCAATCACTTGGGCCAATCTCAAATCATGAGAGATTTGCCAGGAGACAGGAGAAGAGTGACCTTTAAGAATAAAGGAGAACAACACAAGCTTGGAGGTCTCCACTTTGACTTTTCTTATGATGCTTAGCATCTTCCTCTGAGCCCTAAACATGTTCTGGATCTGGGTTTTACTGAACATTATAATATCAAGAGTGTTACTTGATTCCTCCTCCTTTACCAACAATTATAGATCCAGAATTATTCAAATACTACATGACAACAGGGAAAAGATGACAGTTTTCTAAGACAAAATCAAGTATAGCTTAATTCTTGTGGCTCTTTTTATTATTTATGCCAATAAAAATAACAACAATAATCATTTTTTTGGTACTTAACAAACATAAGGGAACAAGTTTTAACTCTTACAGGCATTTTTCATTGAATCCTTTTAACTACCCTGTAAAATATTATTATTAGTCTCAATAATAAGATGAAGCTTACGAGGGTAATGATTCACCTAATATCATGAAGTTAGCAACTATAAGAACCTAGAAATAAATTCAGATAGTACAATTTGAGAGTCAGGATGTTTCACCAGAGAGTACAGGTTAATGGGGAGCTATAACAGAATCCTACCTTTAGATTTTCAATAACCAAGCCAATATGATTCCTTACCTGAGACATATAAGGAGTGTTCTAGTTTGCTAGCTGCTGGAATGCAGCACACCAGAGACGGATTGGCTTTTAATAAAAGGGGATTTATTTTGTTGGTTCTTCAGAGGAAAGGCAGCTAACTTTCCACTGAGGTTCTTTCTTACGTGGAAGGCACAGGATGATCTCTGCTGGTCTTCTCTCCAGGCCCCTGGGTTCCAACAGCTTTCCCCGGGGTGACTTCTTTCTGCATCTCCAAAGGCCTGGGCTGAGCTGCGAGGGCTGAGATGAGGAATGCCAAACTGCTAGGCTGCGCTACAGCCAATTAAGTGAAACGTCACTCATTGCAGCAGACACGCCTCCTAGCCAACTGCAGATGTAATTAGCAACAGATGAGGTTCACGTACCATTGGCTTGTGTCCTCAGCAACAGAACTAGGTATGCTCACCTGGCCAAGTTGACAACTGAATCTAACTAACACAAGGAGGAAAACCAGAGCAGCTTTAATCCTAACTAAAAGTGATTTCAAAAAGTTCTACCTTAAATTAAACTGAAATACATTTCTCGGTAACTTCTAGGACTGCCGATTTGTAGCCTCTAGATTCAACAGAACAGAGGCAACATCTCCTTAAATGCACAGTTATCTGAAGCCAGTAATCTATCCTTCACAGTCTTTCTTCTACAAATTACTCCCTTATATTTCAATATCTGCTGTCCTTTAAGTAAGTATCTTGACTTCCTTTGATTGTCCCTTACATGACCAACCTGGCTGTCTTCCCACGAGTGTGGGTCCCATTTGTGAGTGATTATCTCGTGCTATAGTGCCAGAAGCAAATATAGTATGTGTTGAAGAGAGACCATCCTGTCCCTTAATTATAACTCTACCAGTATATTGTTTTATCCCCCTAAACCATGAGACAGTACAGCATACATTTCTACATGGGTTTCAAGAAAATGTCTCCTGCTCCTCTCTGTGCCAGGCATTCTCTTGGCTCTTGCATACAGAAAAAGAAAGGGATACAGTTGCAGGAGAGGATGGGGGACTCCGTAGCTTAATGCCTTTCTATACATTTCTTGAGGGGACATTTTTTCACCTTGATTACTCTCCAGGGCTCTGAGTTATCCCTACAGACAAGATCTCCAGTCTTAATTTCCTCATGCATATCCAGTGTTGATTATAAATCCCGTTTTACTTGTAAAGGGCTGTGTGTATAAACCTGTATGGTTTATTTATAAAATCTGTAGCTGTGCCTTGAGGTTTCAGCAACACACATTATATAAGATCCATATCACAACATGAACCTGTAAACTGTCTCTTCTGGGGATCCAAAGCTTTCTTTTTCACCACAATTAACATCACCCATAGATCTTCTTTTTAAACCCCCCCAGCTTTTGGCGTAAAGTTCTCTTGAGACAACATCTTACCTTAGCTTGAATCTTGGGGACTATCAGATCTGTCTAATTCCTTCTTTATAATGAACTCTGCAAGAACAAACTATAGATTACTTATCTTTATATTCCCCATAGCACCTAAAGCAGAACTAGATATTCATAAATATGTTTTACTTAAAGAATTAGGAAGAGCTTATCATAAGCTTTCAAGCTCATCATCTTTCCAAGGGGCTATTTTCACTTGCTAGATTTGCAAACTTAGGCAAGTCATTTAACCTATCTGACCATTAGTTAGATGAGTAACTGTACGTATTAATGAAATTGTGTCTGCCTTACAGGGTCATTAGGAGGAGTTAATAAGAAATGAATGTAACAGAATAAACCTGGCCCACACTCACTATTTAGTAAGTCCTGTCATTTTTACCTCTACAAAAAGATTTAACATTTTGCATTGAACATTTGTTTATGTGCTTCTCCCTCTAGCTGGGTGGTGAGCACAAAATTGGAGCCTGAATCTTACTTATTTTTGTATTTGGCACAAAAACAAATATTTGTAAGATTGAAGGCTACCTTGAATAAACCCTTTGCTTCATTACATTTGTTCTCTTACCTCAGGAGGGTCTGCTGGCATGAAGTTCAGAGGGAGAAGTTTGTGGCTACTCTTCCCTTGGGAATCTGAGTCCCATGACCCATGGGTGGTGCTGTCTCTAGCAGGATTCTAGCATGTTCTTTTTCTTACTCCCTGTCTTCAACAGCTTAGTTTCCTTTCTTGCTGAGATTTAGAAAACCTCTATGTTTTTCCTATCCTGATTCTATACAAAAACAGCCTCCCTGAGGAAGAAACATAACTACAGTCTCAGAGCCTTTATGAATTGCCATTCCTCTTAATTTAACTTCCATTTGTGACTTATAAAGAATGCATAATAAGGGCGCAAAGGCACAGAATGGTGGCATATGAAGTTTTACAAATCCCTCCACTAGAAAAATGAATGAGCTTCAAAAGGGTTGAAATTAACTAGGCGGTAACCCTGGAACCAAACTGAGCATATAGAACAATTGCAGGAATGCCAGAAGAACCAAGAGGCTGCCCAGAGTTCTGCTTTGTAAGTGAAAGAATGAACCAGTGACCAGCTCTGTTCCTCAGCCCCACAGTACTGGCTATAAAAATGGTTGCTGCAGAAATATGGCCTAGTTTCCAGGAGCAGTGCCAGCTGGGCAAGCAACTGAAACCTCATCCTCCAAAAGTTATGGTTGAGGGTTGAGGTCAGTCTGGGGGATACCTAAGGACCAGCTCAAGCTGACCCCAGTTTCAGCCTTGGGGCAGCAGCTGTGTAAAGCCTCCCACCAGCAACCATCAGGAGGCAAAAAGCCAATGAACCTTTTTTTACCACTGGTTTTCCCTTTGTGTTCAAATGTTTCTTGATCCAGCAGATTCCTGCGGGCCTACTAGCAGATGCTAGCTTCTGTTTCTGCCCTCTAGGCAGCAGCAGCTTCTGGCCCCACATCAGCATCTATCTTAAAGAGCCAGGGCATTTCTTTGTTGTTTTCTCTCTCTTTCCTGTGTTTTTGGTCTGGTAGATCTCTTAGTGATGAACACAGATGCTGGCCTAGGTTTCAGAATTGAGAGCTGCAGCTTCCAGCTTCCCATCAGTCTGTAACGACACTTAGGAGGACTATGCACCTACTTTTATTTTCATTTGTAGGTGTTTTGTCTGTTAGTACTAGTCAAAGTCTGATCCCTTTTTCAACTTTTTAAACAGTTTAGGAGAATCTTAAAAACAGGAAAAAGAAGTGACAAGCGACAAGTCACATGTAAGGATCCTTAATAAGATTAACATCTAATTTCTCAATAGAAACCAGGGAGACCAGAAGATAGTGGGAGGACATATTTAAAGTGCTGAGATAAAAATTTTGCCAACCAAGAACATACAGAAAAGTTGTCCTTCAAAATTGAGGGAGAAAAAAATAATGATAATAAATTGAGGAGGAAATTAAGACATTTACAGACAAATAAAAGCTGAGGGAGCTCATTACCACCAGATCTGCCTTATAGGAAATGCTAGAGTCCATGTAGAAAGGAAAGGACTCTAGACAGCAACTTGAAGCTACATGAAGAAATAGAATCAGAATAGATATTAGAAAAAATCTAACAATTTTAAAAGAGTGTTATATCCCAGGAAATGAGGAATATAAGGGAACTTCCTCAACATGATAGAAGTCATTTGTGAAAACAACAGTTTTCATCATACTAAATGGTGACAGAGTTAAAACTTCCTCCTAAGATCATGAATAAGACAAGGATGTCCATTTTTACCACTGTCATTCAAAATTGTACTAGAAATATTATACTAGAAAGAGCAATCAGGCAAGACTAAAAATAAAAGGCTTCCAAATGGGAGACACTTTATTTGCTGACAACATGATCTTATATAGAGAAAATCCAAGGAATTCACATGAAAACTATTAGAACTAATCAATAAGTTCAGCAAAATAGTAGGGTATAAGGGCAACACACTAAAAAAATTGTATTTTTTATACACTAGCAATAAGTAAACTGAAGAGGAAATTATGAAAACAATTCAATTTACAATAGTATCTAAAAGAATAAAATATCTAGGAATAAATTTCACTGAAGATAATAAAGATGTATACACTAAATCTACAAAATACTGCTGAAAGAAATTAAAGAATTCCTGAATAAATGGCAATATTTCCCATGTTCATGGACTAGAAGATTGTCAATAATATCCAAAAGTGATACACAGATTCAATGCAATACTTATCAAAATTTTATCAGAACCTTCTGCAAAAATGGAAAAACAATCCTCAAATTCATATGAAACTGCAAAGTGCCCTGGATAACTAAAACAATTTTGAAAAAGAAGAACAAAGTTGGAGAACATAAACATCCCAATTTAAATTATACTACAAAGCTATACAAATCAAAACAGAGTAGTACCGGCATAAAGAAAGACAAACAAACCAAGGGAAAATCATTGAAAGTATAGAAATAGACCTGCATACCATGGTCAATTGATTTTCAACAAAGGGGCTTACTTAGCACATGTAATGGGAAAAAAAATAGTCTCTTTAACAAATAGAGCTGTGAATACTGAACATCACACCATACATAAAAATTAACTCAAAATGGATCAAGGACCTAAATATAAATGCCCAAACTATAAAATGTCTGTAAGCTAACATAGGGGCAAATTTTCATGACTGGGGATTTAGTAACAGATTCTTAGATCTGATAAGAAAAACACAAGCGAAGAGGAAAATAAGAGAGAAAACTGACTTCATTAAAATTTAATATTTTTGTGCATTAAAGGAAATTATCAAGAACATGAAAGACAACCTACAGAATAGAAGAAAACAGTTACAATTGCATAAGGGATTAATATTTAGACCATATAAGGAACTTTTACAGTGCACCAATAAGAAGATAGAGAACCCAATTTAAAAATGGGCAAAGGCTTGAATAGACATTTCTCCAAAGATAGACAAATGACCAATAATAATATGAAAAGATGGTGAATATTATTAGTCATTAGGAACATGCAAATCAAAACCACAATGAGACACTACTTCACAACCACTAGGATGGTTATTATTTTTAAAAAATGGAAAATAAGGGCAGGCAATGGTGGTACAACGGCAGAGTTCTCAGCTGCCTTGCTGGAGACCAGGGTTTGATTCCTGGTGCCTGCCCATGCAACGAAATAAAAAGTATTGGGGAGTATGCAGAGAAATTGTAACACCATTGCATCCCAATGGAATGTAAAATAGTACAGCCACTGTGGAGAGCAAAATAACAGTTCCTCAATAAATTAAATATAGAATTTATGATAGGACCTGGCAATTCCACTTCTAGCTACATACCCAAAGAAAGTGAAAACAGGGTTTCAAACAGGTACTTGAACATCAATGTTCATAGGAGCATTATTCACAATAACCAAAAATTGGAAACAACCTAAGTATCCCTCAACAAATGAAAGGATAAACACAATGTGGTACATTTATACAACGGAATATTTTTCAGCCATAAGAAATACTGAAGTTATGAGTATGCTGTAACATGTAATAATATTGAAAACATAATGATCAATGAAATAGGCAAGGCACAAAAAGACAAATATTATATAATATCACTAATAAAAGATGACTAATAGGATATGTGCAGAGACATAAGATAGATCAGAGGTTGCCAGGGAATAAGGAGAGGGAGGAAGGAAAGAAGAGTGTTTGGAAAATATTTTTAAAATTTTAAAAGTATGCATGATAAGAGACTTATTCACTAGACCAAGAAAAATGCTTACCAGCCAACTATCTTTAATATAAGAAAGCGTCTGGAGAATCACCTGAGCGACTCCAGGGGAAGATGGTGGTAATGTAGGGAGCTCCAGGACTCAGCCATTCCACTAAAACAACTACGAAACAGACAGGAACTATCTGAAATAACTATTTTGAAACCCCAGAGGCCAGAAGAACACTGTACAACATCCAGAGAAGAACAGGAGGAAGAGATGTTTAATTATGGTAAAGAACTTTGAATTGCTCTCTCTGCACAGCAGCTACCAGCACCCATTTCCTACCATCATGACATGTTGCCATGGGTTCCAGCCTCTGACTAGCTGCTGGTGACAAAATCCTCTTCCCAAGAACATGGGTGGACACCACTGACCACTGATCATGGCTTTTGGTTACCAAATTCAGATCACTGCGTCCCAGCTCTAAAGGCAGCTGTTATTTCTACCTGTCCTGGACAAAGGTGGTAGTAATCATATTTTAACCCCATCCCAAAAGAGGCAGTGGCAGCCATTGCTTCAATCTTCCTGAACAGGGGTATGAGGTAATGGAGATTTAAAGACACAGTGCTTTCTCAGGGTTGTGGGGGACAATTAGCTGAATGACTGCATTCACTGGACACGCAGGAAAGTTCCGCTTTGAGTAGCCATCAGAGAAGATTTTGGTGCCCTTTGTGATTCCCAGGGCACTTTGGCACCTCCCTGCACCCACTTTGTGGGTCCTAGGACCTGTGTTGGCTGGAAAGACTAACTAAGGAAATTCCTCTCTCCAGGGTGACCCTCCTCCCCGAGTTTGCCCTCTAGGCAAAAGCAGCATGAGACAACAAAAGAAATGTAATAAACTATAGAGATGACAAAGTCTGGGACAAAACCTTCTGCCTTCAAATACCTGGTCTGTCTCCTGGGAAGCAAAGGGGACAACCAAACTCTTATAAACAGAGTAATTCTAAAACAACTAATAAGCAAAAGCCCAGGACAATACAGAGGCCCAAAAAGAGAGGGGAAACTCTGCCTTGAGCAGACCTTCCTGTAGGAGGTCTGAAGTTCCAGAAAATCTCTATCTTATCACTAGCTTGTTACAAAACTAAAAGACAGACATCCCAGGGAGTAAATCCTAGAGTTAACATTTTAAAATATTAAAATATACAGAGTGCAACAAAAGAGTACAAGACAAAAAGAGAAATAGGAAATGATGGCCCCTTCCAAAGAGGAAGATTAAGATATAGAAAACACCAATGTAGAGGAAAAGAATGTGAACACAGTAGACAAAGCCTTTAGAAAACATGATCTTAATATGCTCAAGGATATGTAGAAAAACACAGAGAAAGAACTAAAAGATATCAGGAAAACAATGAATGAGCAATATGAGAAACACATAAAGAGATAGAAATTATGAAAAGAAACCCAACAGAACTACTGGAGTTGAAGACCTCAATAACTGAAATGAAAAATGCCCAGGAGGGTTTCAAGAGCAGACTGGAGCTGACAGAAGAAAGAATAAGTGAACTTGAAGACAAGATATTTGAAGGGCTCAAGCTGAGGATAAGAAAGATAAAGGAAATATTAAGAGTGAAAATGGCCTGAGACCATTATGGGACACCATCAACCACACCAATAAACATATTATGGGAGTCCCAGAATGATAAGAAAGAGAGAAAGGGACAGAGGGAAGACATAAAGAAATAATGACAGAGAACTTCCCAAACTTAGCAAAAGATGAGAATATGTACATCTAAGGAGCGCAAAGTACACCAAATAGAATAAACATGAAGAAAATACATTCCACCATATATTAATTACACTCTCAAATGCAAAGGACAAGGAGAGAATCTGAAAGCTGTAAGAGAAAAGCATTATGTTATGTACAAGGGAATCTTAATTAGATTGAGTATCAATTTCTCATCTGAAACCATGGAGGCAAGAAGGCAGTGGGTTGAAATACTTAAAGTACTGAAGGAAAACAACTATCGACCAAGAATCAAGAATTTTTAATCCAGTGAAACTGTCTTTCACAAATGAGGGAGAGATTAAGGCATTCTCAGATAAACAAAAGCCGAGGGAATTTATCACCACTAGAACTTCCCTATAAGCAAATCTAAAGGAAATTCTTCAAACTGAAGGAAGGGACCTTAAACAGGGGTTCAAAGCAGCATAAAGAAATGAGGATGTGGTAAAGGTAACCATTTATGTAATTATAAATGGCAGTGTTATCATATTGCATTGTTTGGTATGTAACTCCACATCTTCGTACAGGCTAAAATGCAAACACATAAAGATAATGATAAATCTAGATTTTCGGACATACAACATACAAAGATATAAGTTTAACAAAGACAAAAAATGATGGGGGGACAAATGGGAATAGGAAAAGTACACCTATATTATTAAAGTTAATTTTGCATCAAACCAAATATGATTGCTATATATTTAGGATGCTAAATTTAAATACCAGGGTAACTGTAAGGAAAATAGAAGAAAATATATCCACATAGAAATGAGAAGTCACTCAATATGGTACAGCACAAAAAATCAAATAAATATAAAAGTAGGCTTTAATGGAAGTGACAAAAAAAGTATGAGACTTACAAAAGCTAAATAACAAAATGACAATAAAATCCTGCTTTATCAGCAGTGACTTTAAATGTAAATGATTAAAGTCCTCTGTCAAAAATTAGAGACTGGCAGAATCATTACCTAACTATATACTGTTTGCAAAAGACTCACCTCAAAGTCAAAGATATAAGAAGGTTGAGGGTGGAAAGATGGAAAAAATATATATCCATGCAAGTGGAGGGATGGGATGCAAGAGGTGGGATGGCCATATTAATATCAGATATGATAGACTTTAAGTAAAAACAGTTATGAAAGGGATGCAAGGGTAGTTCAGTGGTAGAATTCTCACCTGCCATGTGGCAGACCCAGATTCAATTCCCAGCCCATGCTCTTCCCAAAAACAAACAAACAAAAATTCAACAAATGGTGCTGCAATAAAGGGATACTTGCATGCAAAAAGAACATAGCATACAAAAAAAAAGAAAAAAAACAGTTATGAAGGACAAAGACAGGCATCATGTACTAATAAAGGGGACAATGCAATAGGAAGATGCAATAATTACAAATATATATGCATCTAACAGCAAAACTCCAAAAATATGAAGTGAATAATGACAGATTTGAAAGGAGAAATTGATAGTTCTGCACTGATACCATTAATACTAGGAATATTTACATGTCCCTATGAAAAATGGATAGAACATCTAGTCAGAAGATCAATAAGCTCATAAAGGACTTGAATGATACATTAAGTCAATATTTCCCTCTCTTGAATCATTTAGAAGAGTTTCAACAGAATTGGAGATGTTTTCCTGAAATGTTTGGTAGAATTCCTCTGTGAAGCCACCTGGACCTGGGGTTTTCTCTTTTGGGATGATGTTGATGACTGATTCAATCTTTTTACTTGTAATTGTTTGTTGAGCTCTTCTATTTCTTCTTGAGTCAATTAGGTAGTTTGTAGGTTTCTAAGAATCTGTCCATTTCATCTAGGTTGTCTAATTTATTGGTATACAGTTGTTCACAGTATCCTCTTATAGTCCTTTTTATTTCAGTGGGGCCAGTAGTAGTTTTTCATTTTTGATTTTCATTATTGATATTTCTTTTTTCTTTGTCAATTTAGATAAAGTTTTGTCAATTTTATCGATCTTTTCAAAGAACCAACTGCTGCTTTTATTGATTCTCTCTATTATTTTTGTGTTTAATTGCTTTGTATTTCATCACCATTCTAATCTTTGTTATTTCCTTCATTCTGTTCCCTTTGGGTTTAGTTTGCTCTTCTTTTTATAGTTCTTCCAGTTTTGAGGTTAGGTCTCTGATTTGAATTCTTTCTTCTTTCTTGATAGAAGCATTTAGATCTATAAATATCCCTCTCAGTACTGCATTTAGTAGATCACATAAGTTTTCATATGTTGTATTTTCACAGTATTCGCCTCAAGAGGTTTCCTAATTTTGCTTCTGATTTCCTCTTTAACCCATTGATTGTTTAAGACTATGCTGTTTAATTTCCACAAATTCTTAAATTTTCTCTTTCTCCCTCTGTTATTGATTCTATCTTTACTATGTTGTTATTGGAGAATATACATTGTATGATTTCAATATTTTTAAATGTATTGAGACATGTTATAACCCAACATATGGTCTATCCTGGAGAATGATCCATGTGTACTTGAGAAGAATGTTTATTCTGTTTTTGTTGGGTGCAGTGTTTATAAATGTCTGATAGGTATAGTGACTTAATATATCATTCAAGTCCTTTATGAGCTTATTGATCTTCCGACTAGATGATCTATCCATTTTTGAGAGTGGCATGTAAATATTCCTGGTATTAATGGTATTAGTGTAGAACTATCAATTTGTCTGATTCATTTTATGAGACCAACATCACCCTGAAACCAAAGCCAGATAAAGACATCACAAGAAAACAAAACTTTATCTTCTGTGAGTATGGTTTCAAAAATTCTCAACAAAATACTAGCGAAACACATCCAACAGCATATTATAAGAATTATACACCATGATCAAGTGGGAATTTTCCCTGGTATGTGAGGTTTGTTCAATATAAGAAAATCAATTAATGAAACTCACCACATTAACAGAATGAAGGAAAAAAAAATACATCACCCCAATTGATGCAGAAAAGGTATGTGACAAAATACAGCACCATTCCTTCATAAAAACATTTGGAACCCTAAAAATAGAAGGAAACTTCCTCAAAATGATACAGGGCAAATAAGAAAAACCCACAGCTAATAGCCTATTTAATGGTGAAAGACTGAAAGCTTTCTCTCTGATATAGAAAACAAGACAAGGATACCCAACGTCCAGAACAATTAGGCAAAAAAAAGAGAGAGAGAGAGAAATAAAAGTCATCTATTGAGAGGAAGAAATAAAAGTTTCTCTACTTGTAGACTAAGTGATCCTACATACAGAAAATTTTGAAAATCTATAATAAAGCTCCTAGGGATAATAAATGAATTCAGTAAAGTGGCAGCATATAACATCAACACTCCAAAATCACTAGTATTTCTGTACACAAGCACTAAACAACCAGACGAATAAATCAAGAAAAAATTCAATCCACAATAGCAGCTAAAAGTATCACATATCTAAGAATAAATCTAACCAAAGATGTAAAGGACTTGTACACAGAAAACTACAAAACATTGATAAAAGAAATCAGAGAAGACCAAAAATAAGTGGAAGGACATTCTGGGATTATAAAGCTCAAGGGAACAGCCAGGTACTGTGCTAAGAGAAATACAAGATTTTCTTTTCAATACCGGTAGAATACTTTCTCTATTGAACATGGTTATAGAATAATTTATTTTTAATCCATGGAGCTATGCTACACAGAATGTGAGCCCTAAGTTAAACCATGGATGTTAATGAATAGTACAGTTGTGACGATGCGTTATCAACTATAGCAGATGATTCACATCAATGCAGGGTGTTGGTAGTGGTGTAGTGTGTGGGAATCTGTGTTTTAGGCTTGATGTTCTGTAAACTCACAGCTTTTTTAATAAACAAAAGAAAAGCTATGTTATGCCCTGTAAATTATATCCATTGATGATGAATATGCAGGAAGACTTTGCCTTCCATCTCCTCCTACCCCACCCTATTTCATCTCATCTCTTACAATAAATGAACAGACAAGTAAAGTATTGACCTATGATCCAGGGTTACTTAGTTTCTACAAAGAGTATCAGAAGATTCAGGAGAACAAAACATATTTTGATTCCATATGTTTTAAGGCTGAACAAACTTCTTAGTGTTCTATGTGGGGATAAGAATATTAATCCAAAGGCACAAATAATCTTAAAACGTCTTTGAGCTGAGAGTTGAAATTTTCTGTTACCCTGAATATTTTACTAGAGAGGAGAACAAAAATAAATCCCATGTGCCACAGCCTGTTATTTTTTAAGCAAAAGATAATTAGTCACAGAGAAAAGGAACATTCACAGGAAAGACTCCAGGTTTGGAGAGATGGAGATACCCAGAACACAGCGCATCAGACTTTGGAGCTATATGATCTGGGCTTGATTTCTGGTTTCATCACTTTGTTCTGTGACTTTGGGCAAATCACGGTCTCTCTAAGTCTCATGATACTCATCTGTAAAATGATGACAAAAATCTATTTTTATATAGGTGATTGTGACAATTAGATGTATGTGCAAATGCTTGTAAAAGGCAAGAAACTATGCAAGTGGTACTCTTAATTTCTATTGGGGGGGGCGCCTTTTCATCTACCCATGCAAATGTTTCACTTGCCAGTGTGCAAATCTTCCATTTGCCAGTGTGCAAATCTTTTGGATGGCATTTTGCCCAATCACTGCCATTCACTAAAGCAATCAGCATTCTAGGAGAATATTGATTTGGGCTTCAGGCTAGAAAGCAAGCCTAATTTATTCATGGCTTGGTAACAAAGAAAAGACTTGTTACCTCAGGTCAATTTTCACTATTCCCAAGAAAGGCCAGGGGACCATAAAGACATTGTTAACAACAAATCTTACTTTGGCACACAACCTCTGCATGGTAATAAATGCAGTTCTAGAAAGAGCGGACTGTTGTTCCATCTGGCACACTTCGATGAGTTGGAATTAGGATAAATTCAGTGCCAATTTATCCATCAGTAGCAAAGAAAGTTCCACGTATAGAACTAGCCCAATTTTATTTGGAAATAGATTCAACATCTGTTCAATTTTCTGTAGAGACATCCACCAGAATCATTCAGCTCAAAGAGGAGGAAAAGAAATCCCCATATAGGTCTGCTTGCTAATAAGGTCAATCAGTATATAAAAATATGATTCAGCAAGCCAACAGAAAACACTGAAGTTTCAGAAAAACTAAACCCAGAAAATTTTATCATACTATATATAGCATAGCCTAAGGTGGTAGAAGGAAAAATGTAAGTTAAATATAATACAGCAGGGAGGAGAGAGAAGGACTCTTAGCCAGATATCAGAGATTCAATATTCTGCTACTAATTATGTATAGGATCATACAAAATTTCTTGACTTTTCTCTGCCCTATTTCCTTAATTGTAAAATAGGATAACTGAACTTAATCTAAAGCATAGTAGAATCAGACGGACTGGGTTCAAACCTTAGTTCTAGTACTCACTAATGAAGTGATCTTGGGAGAATCACCAAGTTCACCAAGAACACTGCAGTTTCTGAGTTCAACTTGACAATGTGCAGGATAACCAAACAATGGCCAAACAGTAGGATGTGCGAGAAGGACTGCAGACAGAAATGCTGTAAGGAGCCACAGAAAGGAGTAGAGAAGCCTGCTCTTCCCCTTGCAGTGCTCTTCTTCCTATAAACAAAGCCACCCACACATCAGGCTTAACTCAATCAGAATCTGGTTCCAGTACTGTCCCCAGTCAAATTAATGTGATTATCCAGCAGACCCAGCATTGTAGCATAGGGTGCTAATTCTCCTCTAGTGTATATTCATTGCTTCGTCTTAAAGGTCTCTCCCAGTTTTCTTAGTTGGGCATTTAACATCTAAAAATGAAGCTCATATTTCCCAGTTTCCTCAGTAGCTAAGTATGGCTATTTGACTTGGTTCTGGACAATGCAACTTAAGTGGACAGATTCTTTGTAAGAAGCATTCCTAAATGGGGTGTGGGGTCTTCTTCACTCCTTCCTCCCTTCTTCCTTCCTCCTTCCTGCAAACTGAAGTGCAGACATGTTGTCTGAAGCTTGAGCTGTTATCTTGGGTAGGAGAAGGACTTCTTATACTGAGGTTGGCTGAACAAGATAGAAGGAGCTTGAGTACCTGGTGATTGTGGGGCTGCCATTCTCGACTGAACTATTTACTTTCAAGTTTCATTTACATGAGAGAGAAAGAAACTTCTTTTTTTTCTGCCACTCACAACCAAATATAATTCTAATTCATAAGATATTGTCAAGCTTGTATGTAGCTTCAATATAGTCATATTTCTTTAGGGTAGGGATTTGTCTTGCTTTTGCCAGCTCTGTTTGGCCATTTTCATCAGCAACTTTGTATATGAAAGGATGTATAAATACATGTATTGATCCAAGCAATGAGAAATATACCACAGATGCGTATCTTACTCCATCTGACAAGGACAAGGTGACTGAGTTAGCACTGTTTCTTTCTCTGACTCCCTGAATTTATGATTTAGTTGAAATTGGGGCCATAAAATGTTTCACCACAAGTTATAAATAAACTCTTTGGCCGAAGGACTCAAATTAACTTCAAGTTGTACATTTTTATATAGCATACATTACAGTTAAATGTGGGAGTGGGAGGATCTAAATCAATTCAAACAGTGGTGATTAATTAAAGTTATTCTGCAACATTTCCCAGGATCTGCAGATGGGTCATAAAACAAAAATTTATGGCTTTGTTACCCTATTCAACTGACTACAGGTAAAGCCACTTATATTTCTGTACCTAGAAAACAACATCAACATACAATGTTTGTAATTATGTCCTTGAAAGTGTTTTCTATTTTTAACTACATGTTCTAGAGATGCTTTGAGATAGTTTCCTGACTTGAGGGTGCTTGAATAACAATGAATGGTTTACTTTTTTATTTTGTAGTTTGAGAGAGAATAAGTTGCATTCACAAATATAGCAACATAATTTAGCTGAGAGAGGACCAGATTAAAAGCCAGGAGTTCTGAATTCTGTCTCTGACCTAAACTGCATATAACCACAAAGGACTCGCTTCATGCTCTGATCCTCAGGTCCCTCTCATGAAAAATGGAAATAGAACTAATTCTCTCCTTACTAGGGACTGTAAATATTATAAGTTTGTAAAGAATGTCTCAAAACTAGTGCCATAAAAATGTTAATTGCTATCATGTGGGCTTTTGAGTGTTTCCTGTGAGCTAAGATCTGAGGTAGAAGCTGAAGATACAAAAGTAAATGAGAGGGAGGGCCACGGTGGCTCCACAGGCAGAGTTCTCACCAGCCATGCTTGAGACCCGGGTTTGATTCCCAGTGCCTGCCCATGCAAAAATAAATAAATAAATGAGACATGATCCTCTACATAAATGTCTCAAAATTTAGTGTGTGTATATGTGTGTGTGTGCACAAACACACAGAAGAGAGAAGAAGATAAAGAGGGAGAGAGAGACATAGAGATTGAGAGAGTCTGCTAGGTCCCTAATAAGTTTCAAGAATTTAGAAATCACCTGACAGCACTTAGGACAGTCCCTGATGGTTGAATGTGTTCTATATAAATGTTTGTTTATTGGTAAGTTAATGAAAATTCAGAGATTTCCTATCTCACATTTTCTTAAGGAAAGACATATTATGACATATTGAATCAAGGTTAAACATGGATGAATCCCCATAATCTCACCTAGAGTTATTTTATTTTTAACTTTAACTTTTTCCCTGTACAATTTACTTAATTTAGACCAGAGTCAGATTGTAACAGGGAATCATAAATGGGAGCATGTGGTATAACATGAGCTTAAAGGGCCATCTTCCCTCAAGCCATTCCCCTGCTTTCATGACCATTCGTTCAGGTGTGATATCAGATAATTGGGTCATTTGAGTCAATTTCATTATAAATCTCTCTTGAAAAGCAGTCACTTCTGAGAAGGCATGGTTTTGCCAAGTGGTGGTCTTGGTCAGAACCCTTCAGTCAGGGATTAATCAAAGATCTGAGAAGATGGGAAGCCCTGAGCTTTATTCTTTACAAACTGGTACATCCCTGAGCCTGCCAGATCAGTTAACATTCAGCCCTGATAAAGAAAGACATTCATCAGGTCAGATGGTATTATCACCTTCTTCCAATTTCCTAATCAAAAGAGACCATCTCTGGGAACTAATCAGCTTTCCTGTTTATTACTGGAAAATGTAAGCTTTTCCTTGTATGTCTGTCTTCCACTCCTTTACTTTCTCCCTTTTGAAGATCAGTTCAAATATCACCTATTGCAGGAAGCCTTACCACCACCTCCTTCTCCTTCCCCTCCCTTATCCAAGGCTGGATCAGAGATTACTTTCCTGGGCTCCAGAAAGCAAACTTTGGTTATCTCAAAAAAAACAAACTATTGCATCACACTATTAACAGAACGTCCTAGAAGACAGGCACTACTTCCTATACATCTGTGCTTCTGCAGACTAGACACAAAACACAACAAATATTTATTAAATAAATGGATGAATGAATGGGACAAGTATACAAGATGGTATTTATTTGGTGTCTCTGTTGTGCTCTCCAGGCTTAGAGTGACTATATGTCCTATTTGTCTGGTACAGACTTGATTTGTGACTACTTATGTGCTATCCTTCACACTCAAAAAAGACCTGGTTTGGAGGCTAAATTAGTCACCTTATTCATTCCTGAACCTGTTTGTAACCCCTTTACATATGGATCCAGAGGTTCTTCAATCATTAGATGTAAGTCCCGACATCTAATTCTTAAGCCCATGCTGCCACATAAAGTTCTTTACTTCAGCAGATTTCAACCTTCCTATTTTCCCTCCCCTCATGCCATTCATTTCAAAGGGACTTGCAAATGTCTTGCCTTCAGATCTGTTGCACCAATGGGCAAGCCATAACTGCAGGAGTCTTGTTTTGAAACCCCAACTCTCCTTTCCTGACAACCAGATTTAAGCTCTCTTGTCCAAAAGTAAATTTATAAGCAGAATAACAACTCATTCCTTAAAAGCCTTCCTTCTTCTGAGTGAAGAAAAATGACAACCACATTTCTATGAAATACTTTCTTAATGCTTTTAAAATGATCCATTTTATTCTATGAATAAACAACTACACATAATAATAGTTAAGTGTTAACTATTAGCTGTATATGATATTTGCATATATATAGTTCTTTTAAAAAAAATCAAATTCTAAACCTCTTCAAATAGCAATATCAAAACAGAAAACCATGCCTGAAATCATTTACTCACCACAACTGCAAAATCTATCTGTTTCAAATGGCTTAATTACAACGTTATGGAATATAAGGAGAATGACAACTGATTGTAAGATAGCAAGTACAATTATAATTAACAGGGAACACAGAATAATGTTTATAGTGCTTTGAAAACAGGAGGGCGGGGCATCAATTATAGGAGTAAGATAAACTCTTTTTTGCTTACTTATAATTCAAATACAAGTTAGTACATATTTTAACATGTGGTAAAGACCCAAGCTTTTCTACCTCATGCCTTGAGTTCAGGTGACTGAATCAGACAGGACAGACAGATGGGTGCTACACCACTATGTACCAAAAACGCTTAGAATTACTTCCAGAAAATTATGATACTTTTCTACATATGTTCTGGGTCCTATATTTCTTTCCAATCATATAATCTACCATATTTCTTTCCCTTCCCTTATTAGTACCCTACAGAGAATAATATGAAGATGTTACTATATGATGATTGTGGTTGGCTGTATTACCATTTTTTTTTTTTTTTTTTACATGGGCAGGTGCCGGGAATCAAACCTGGGTCCTCTGGCATGGCAGGCAAGCATTCTTGCTGCTGTCCACTGTAGCCCACCCTGTATTACCGTTTTAATACCACCTTTCCTCAGGGAACTACTGCCCCTGAATGGGGTTTGGCCATATCATATGCTTTGGCCAATAGAATATGAGTGGATATGATATATACTATGCCTTAGCAGAAGTTGCATGGTGTACTATGAATTCCTGCTAGTAATATTACTTTTACACTTTGCCATAAGAATGCCATGTTCTCAGATGGAAACTCTTTTATCATCTGGGTTCCAGGTCAAGAGGGCAAGTGGAGCAGACCCTCAGCTGGAGAGAAGCCATAGTGAATATCATCCTATAGGTAACATGAACAAAGAAAAACAATTTACTTTTTTATAAGTTACTGAAATCTTGGCATGTTTGTTACCATAGCAAAACTGACTTATACAATGATAAAGATGATAGATAACCTTTATGGGACTTTACTACATCTCAGACACTGTTTTATGTGCTTTATATATGTTATTTAATCCAATTTTACAGATGAAGTAGGTGAGGCAAAAAAAGTTAAGTGACTGGCACAAAGTTATACAGTAAGTGGTCAAGCCAGAATTTGAACCTAAGGCACTCTAGCTTTAGAGGCTAAAAGCTTATGTCTTATGCTATTATGTCTCTCCATGTATATAGCAGCCATTATTTCCACTTCCCCAAATGATTCCAAATTGTTCACACCTCAGTGACTCTGCACTCATGAATACCCTTGTCTGGAATTTCCCTTCACTTCCTTCTCAGAAAATTTTTCATCCCTCTTGATCCAGCTCAGAGGGCACATGTCTGTGAGCTTATGTTTTCCTTATTCAGTTCCTCTCTGACTTTCTGGACATAGTTGTTTCTGTGCCTCTCTTCTTCTCTGGATGCTGAGCTCTTTAAAAAGGGGTATACATTTGAATCTCTAGAACAAAACAATGTTCCTGACTCATATTCAATGATCAAAAAAAGTTTGAAGAATGAAATGTAAGAGTTATATTGACCAATTCAATTTGTTCCTTAAAACTGACCAAAAGGAAGATCTGGGAATAGACAAGCAATATTTTCCTCTTTAGTTCTATTTTTGTTGACTGAATTCATATTCTAAATCATAAAATATTCATGTCAGCAATATTAAATCCCCCCACCAACTGCATGATTTCTCTTGCATGGGTATTTGTGCCCCCTGAGGGTTCCTGTGGACATAATCAGGAATTAGTCTAAAGCATTGTCATCCAACCCCCTTTCCTCCCATTTGCATTCCTTTGCCTCCCTCAACCTAGGAAAAGGTTTTGGACCCAAAAGAATGGACATATTTTTTCCTGAAGTAGTTGGAAGCATCATCACAGACCACCCATCATCATAGTTAGCTATCTAGGGACCTTCCCATCATCAGTGATAATTTGGTGCCAAATAAATCTGATTACCAAAGAGTCAGCTTCATATGTCACTAGATTATCTGTCTATCTATTGGTTGAATGATAGCTCAATTAATCTATCCATCTATCATCTATCTATAATTATATTTATATAGTCTCATAAATTTCAGAACAGCTTCTAAGGTAGTATTCCTAGTTCGTAATTGAAAGATAAAAAGCTCAGAAGGGTTTAGCGAAGGTCAAATAGCTAAGAGTATGGAACTGGGATCAAAATGGAATTGAAGCCAAAATCCGCATGACTCTAGAGTTCTAAATTGTTAATAATTACACCATACTATTGAGAAAAAAAAGCTTCTTTCCATGGTGCAATCATTATGTGTTCTATCTACACATGCCTCTTCTTTACCTGAATCATCTGAGTTATAAATTGGTTGATCTTATCTCACATATTCACTGATGAAAATGTTACCACTTTGACCATCTATTATCTGACAATTTTAATGGAGGTATTTCAGATATATTGCCTCTAAGAGAGGTCTTACTGAATACTGAAAGTTGGGCATCATTATCCCTCATTTTACACATGAGGACATTGAGACCCAAAGAAGTAAAATAGCTTGTCTAAGTTCATGAAGCTAGAAAATGTCTGTATGGGAGGTGAACACAGGTCTGGAAACACTTTTTTCCTAAAACTGTCTCACAGAAATAAACCTTACAATACACAATGTTCCCAAACGGTCTCTCACCCAACTACACAAGCCATTTCTGCTTCATTTCTGGTATTAGAGGGGACAACGTGAGCATGTTTGAGGTATGGCTGTAGCCTCTAGAGTAGACTTCTGTGGAAAGGAAATCATATGATACAGACCTCTCCAGAATCTTGTTCATATACCCAGAGAGATAGCAGAGTGGGTGGTTGGGAGCTTGTACTCTGGAGCAAAGGCTGCCTGGGTTGAAATTGTGAGCCTGCCACTTACCAATTTTTGTGACCTCGAGCCATTTGCTTAACCTCTCTGTTTCCTTAATTAAAAGCAAAAATAAAAATGTTTAAAAGAGTTGTGCAAGGACAAAATGAATTAACATGTTTTCAGAAGTCGCTTTTGACTCCCACATTTTAGGCTCTCTAATAAGTGTTAGCTATTATTAATGTCAGTACTGAGTACTTCACGCTCTGATTTGCAATTTATAACACCACTTTGAGAAAAAGCACAAATGTGTTTTCTGACACCATATAACTTGGCAGGTAAGTAATCAACATTTTGAAACACAAACATTAAGCCATCAAGACATTTCTACACAGTGATGAAAACAAATGTTTCTCCTGCAGGAGAGAAAATACCATTAACATGGACAGACAAGGGCAATATGAAAATATGTATAAGATAAATAAGAATAAATATTAAAAACATACTAACAATTATATATAAATCTATATATCCTCTTGTTAGAAAAATAAAGCCTTTAAGTCAAAATTGAAAGAACTATTACAGATATAATTTAGAGTGAAGCAATGTTCAATAAGTAGATTTTATTGCACACAATTTACCTTTGTATACCTACATTGAAAATTAACTCTAGTGGAAATAACACTGCACTAGGAGCCAAAAAACTTGAGTTCTCGATGGGTAACTTGGGGGGGGGGGTAATTTTATTTACCTCTGAGAAGGCAGAATAAAAATAACATGGACTCTGAGTCAGGCAGATCTCAGTGTGAGGCCAGCTCTGCTACACGCTTGCTGAATGACATTATGCAAGTTAACTATTCTGAGCATCCAGTGCCAGATGAAGATAGCAAAGCTTATTTTGTATGAAATGCTCTACAGAGGGCCGGAAAGAGAGTACTCTCTATAAAGACTTGTGCTAGTGTCTCCAGACCTCATTTTCTTCACCATAGGCCCTTTCAGGTCTTTCTTTCTTTAATGCTATACTCCTGCTTCAAATGTTCTAGGCTTATTTTGCTAAAGAAGTTGTGGTAACTTCTATCCCATAATGGGTTTGAGCTTTTTTCTCTAGGTGCCTGAGTTTTAAACATGGGTTTTGGCAAATTCTCTGCATCCCAGATGTACCCTTGAATAATCAAATAGAAAGAGACCAGTTTCCCAGACACTGGTTTTGTGCAGAGAATTGCTGTGATCAAAATAACCTCTTTACTGGTATGATTAAATTGAAATGGTTTACATACTCATAGATTTACTTAGCTCTGCACTTGATTCCTTCAAGCTGCATCCATTGGGTGTTTGGATGGCACCAAAATTAGCATTCTGGGAATAAATGCTGAAAAACTTTAAAAATATTTCTTCGGGGCCTCAGGTGTGGTGTTTCAGAGCAATGCATTTTATCTCTGAGGCTGTGAGTCAAACTACCGCTTCCATGGTTTAGTAATAGTTGTTTTGGTCCTCCTTCCTTTCTCCATTTCCAAATCTAATTGTTAAATATTGTTCTTGATATTTTTATACTCAATTGTCAAATTAATGCCAAGAAGATATAAAACACTGTGAAAAAAACAAATGATGGTTATTCAGTCGAAATACTTATTGAGCGCCTAGAGTATGCCAGGCCCAGTTTTAAGTATGGGGAGAGAAAAAAATGAACAACAAAAAACTAAAGAGACAAAATTCCATGACATTATAGCTCTATATTCTAGTGGGGAGAGATAGGCAATGGACAAATGAATAAATACATTATATAACATACCAGGTTGTGATAAATGTAATGGAGAAAAATAAAGCAGCAAGGAACGGGAAATTTGGGTGGCCAGGGAAGGATTCATTCAGATGATAAATGAGATAAGTCCTAAAAGAGATATAGACAAGCATGTGGATATTAGGCTAGGGATGGGGATAGGGACATTTCAGGCAAGGAGAACAAGGGTGAAAGCTTCAAGGTGGAAGCCGGTTTGTAGTATTTGAGAAATGGCAAGGAAAGTGGACACTGAAACAAGGGGGAAAGTGACTGGAGAGGAGAATGGAGAGGTACCAGACACCCAGATCCTGAGGAAAATATCACCAGTCACGAAGACTGTGTGTGTCAAGATAAGAGAATTACAAGCAATGCTTGTTCTCCCAAAATATCAGGCTGTCTAGATTTTGTTAGCCTCAACTGAATCTCAAGAGTTCAAGTACTGACATCCTTCTCTGATATCATATTCATCATATATTAATTTATTCACTGATTTATTCTTTGACTCATTTATTTTGACAAATAATTAGCATCTATGGTGTAGAAATATAAAGATGAACAACATGACCTCAAATAATGTACCGAAGATTTACCAAACCTTATTTCCTTCTCCTTCAAACACAGCACACCGCATTTCCCAGTCAACCTTGCAGTTAGGCAGGGCCACTGACAATGTTTTGACCAAATGAAATGTGAGAAGTGATGCACACCATTTTTAGGTCTGGCCACTAAATACCTCCCTGCTCTCAATGCTCTCTCTCTTCCCACATCTACTGGCTGGATATAGAAAATCAATGAAGTGCTCTGAGACTCAAGGGAATACTGGAGCCATTAAGAAGGAAGGATTTCAGGTCTTTGACTGTCTATGTGGAGCAGATTCTTCCCTCTCTACCACTACTCACCTCACCCCACTCCCACAGACATCTGGGTTGGGAATTGGGTGAGAAATCATATTTTGTTAAGCCTCTGAGAATTGTTATAGCAGTTAGTCTGCACTGATTATTATAAGGAATAGCCTATACCAATTATTACAAAAATCTTGCCTTCTAGTGGATGAAGGAGGCATTACAGAAACCATTCAAAGGATTAATGATTTCAGCCTGAGTAAGATGGAATGAGAAGTAACATGGCCCACTCAATTCCAATCTTTTCCCTGATCTCATTTACAATGTCTTCAGTCTTCCCTGTGCTTCTTCACCACTCACTGTATCTCTCTTTCACAAGATGTTCATCTAGTCAATGAGGTTTGCGAGCTCTAGAAGCTCTAGAAGGGCAGCCTCTCTCCTTCTAATCTGGTTTTTAGGTCATGAAGAAGGCATCCCAAAGAATTTGTCATTTTTTTAAATTAATAAAGCACTCCCATTAAGCATACATGGTTTTGATGTATCAGTAACGCATGAAGAGAAAGGTTAATCTTAGTAGTGTATTATATTCTGCCTCTGGTGAGGAGTAGGGTGATTCTAATGGGATAGCTGTGTTTCTACCAGATGCTACAGAAACCACAGTGTTGATGATTTCACAGCAGGCTCACCCACAATTTCCAATTCTGCTTTCACTGCCTCTGGTAACATAATATAATAACACAAACCACAACAGACTGAATATGTGCTATGCACTTTATATTACATTTTTACTAATCACATCAACTTCAAGGTTAATGTTATTATCACCATGTTATTGATGAGGAAACAGTTCCAGAAAGGTCGAAGTCACACAACTACCGAGTAGATGGAGCCAGGATTTAAATCCAGGTCTGCATTATCCAAAACTCCTGCTCTTTCCATATATCACCCCTACCCTTAACATTTCAGGAGCATGGAGTGTTTTGTTTCCAGTGAGTCAGGGGCCTCATGTTCCAAAGCACTATTTACTTCAAGACTCCCATTTTATCTTTAAAATTCCTATGAACTTAGTATTCTATGGCACAGCTGATTTAAAAATATACATATTAATTTCATTATTTGATTACCATAAGGAAAAATACAAATTTGCAATGTCCTTCTGGCAAGTCTTGAATAATAATAGTGACTAGTAGCGATTATCCTGGGTTTGATGCTTCTGGCATGCAACCGCTCATCCCCACAGTTCATGCCCTGGAGGGTGAGGCCAAGCACTACATCAGGCATCCCTAACACCTTCTTTCCGTGTTTCAGGGACCTATCTAGAACAAAACCATTCTTCGCCCTGGAGCAGCAGTGACTCTGAAGACTTTATAACTCTATAAACATCTTACAGTTGGAGAAGCAAGACGCAGGTCTGGGGAGGAGATTTAGCTTCTGCTCTGGGGACCCGCTGTCATACAAACACTGCTGCAAATTCCTGCTTTGTTAAACAAAATGGCTTTTGCTTTGGCTTTTGCCTATGAATATGAGTCTTCAGCGCAGAAAAAGAAAAAAAAATTAAAAAGTGGCTTGTACGGCAAATTCTGACATAATTAGAAAAATTCTTTTGCAGGTCAAGTCTAGCAAGTTTCATCATTTTTTAGTAACTGGTGTGAGTTTCTCCCCCTGCCTGAATCTTGGCTTCTGAAAATTCAACTGAGTCAGTGTCTATCATAGAATATGCTGGAAAATTATTATGGGAATGGGTGGAGAAAAGACAGATGGCTGCAAATAAATTTATGAAGTGAGTTTTTTTTTCACATCCTATTTTTCCATCTTTGTCTTCATTCGTTTGAAGGTAGGCTTCAAAGGCAGGGCTTGGGACCAGTATCTACTTCTGTGACTTTGAACAAGTCTGTTAATCACTCAGAACCTTATTTGAACATATTCCATCCTTTCAGCAAGTAATTATTGTAATTATTGTGAACATTTGTATTCTAGACCTGGTTCTGAGTGTTATAATACAATGGTGAACAAATTAACGTCCTTACCTTAAGCAGCTCACAGCAAACAGATAACTAATACAGTGTGGAAACTGCTTTGGTAGGACTAAATGGAAGATGCTATGTTAGTCAAAATGAGGTACCTAATCTATCTTTTAGAAGGTCAGTGAAGGCTTCTCTGAGAGAATTCTGGCTTAGGCAAAGCCTAAACAATGAGTGAGAATGAGCTAGATGATACTGATACCAGACAAAAGCAGTGAGGTCTCTGCCTGATGTACTCAAATAACCAATTCCTGAGACACCAGCGTTTTAAAGAGAAAAAGAGTTAATTGCTAGAAGCAGGAGTGTGATGCAGGAGATCAGAGGGCCTACTGGCCTAAAAATCTGTCTCTGGCGTCCAAAGAGTTCAAGGTTTTTATGGATTCAAACAAGGGGTATTGGAGTCATTATCATCGAATAGCAAATATATGCAGAAACAATTTACAAATGTTGGAGAGTGTGCTCGAACCAAATCAATGGTTCTGAGCTGACTCAAACCATTCATTAATAAACATTAGGGGCTATCTTTAGTGATCATAAGACTCTAAAGTTGAAAAACCAGATAAAATGGGTACAAGCGAGGATCAGTCACAAGGATTTTACAATCATAAGGGCACAAGATAAAGACTATACAATCATTCTCAGAGTCAAGAAAGCTGAATTACAGTTCAGGGTATTCAGGTATTTTCCTCAGTCTACTCTCAGAGACAGACAGAAAGACAGAGACATAGAGACAGAGATATTGAGAGAGAGACAGATATCTGGGAAGAAAAGATAAATGAAAAGTCAACAAATGTGAGATGTGTTCAAAAGAGAACCTAAGTATGCCTTAGGCTCATTCTTTCACTCACCAAACACTTAATATGTGATAGGAACTACATTAGTTATTTGAACTAGAAACATGAATTTGAAGTGTAAAATACAGAAGTGAAAATTGATGGGCAGGACTGCGAGAAAAGCCCCTTAAAAGAGACAGACCTGTAAGGCACCCCTTTCACCTTGCCCTCCAGGCTTTGCCACCTGAAAGGCAGATAGGATAGGTGGGGTTTTAGCAGCTATCTTGGGCCATGACCTGACCTTGGAGTTGGAAAGCCCACACTAGAAGAAGACAGTGAGGAGAAAGAAAACCCTAACAATCATAGAGCTGTCTTTCTCTGGACTTCTTGTACATGACAAAGAAATCTTGCTTAACTACTATTAGTTAAGGTTTATTTTATATGAAACTGAATCTAATTGCAACTAAGGAAAGAATGGTATAGATTAAGAGAGCACAGACTTTGAAACCAGACCTGGATTTGAATCCTGGCTTTGTCAAATACAAACTGTGTTTCCTCACCACTGAAATGGGACCTACTTTATAGGGTAGGTAAGAGTATAATATAAATAAGCACCTAGCAAATGGTGTGTGCTCAATAAGTTGTGGTTTATTATCTCTATTAGGTGGAAAAATAAAAAATAAAATACAAAAACTTTAAACCTTCAAGCATAAAATTCCAAAATATATGAATTCCCTACTTCTAGCTCCTGAAAAATACTCCAACTAAGCAATAAAGATGGTGACAGGAACAGACAATCAAGGAAGAATTGGGAGAAAACTTCAACTGAGATTAGAAAAGTTACTGTAGAGGGTACTGCCATGGTCAGGTTCATGCATCAACTTGCCCAAGTGGTGGTATCTGTTTGTCTGGTTGGGCAAGTGCTGGCCTGTCTGTTGCAATGAAGATATTTCATAGAATTAAATCATGATCATGTCAGCTGCATCCACAGCTGATCCCATTTGTAATCAGCCAAGGGGAGTGTCTTCTGCAATAAGTGATACTTAATCTAATCACTGGAAGCCTTTTAAGGAGTATTCAGAAGAGACAGGCTCTCTTCCTGCTTTTGGCGGGTGAGCCTCTCCTGTGAAGTTTGTCCAGACCCTTCATCGGAATTGTCAGCTTCACAGCCTGCCCTGTGGACTTTGGATCTGCGCTCCCACGGGTATATGAGACACTTTTGTAAACTTTATATTTCCGAGTGTTTCCTGTTGATTCTGTTTCTCTAGAGAACCCTAACTAATACAGGTATGTTTAAAATTAGTTGCATCTCTTCAATCAATATAGCAGTCTGCAAGATATTCAAGTAAATAATTTACAAGGGCATCTTTGCTCATTATTCTAAACCTGTCAATTGTAAAGGTCATGCTACATTCCACTTACCCACCACAACCAGAGCTCTATCAGCCTGGAAACACCAAACACAATTTTTGGTTTTCTGTATTCTGAGGAACATGAGTAACAGCTTTCATTTACTCTGACTTAATTAATATTGGTCTTAGGCCCAGCCCCTGAATCATTGGTCCCAGTGGGACAGCAAAAGGATGCAGGATGATGGCTACAAGATACATTGCTCAATGGATAATTCCTAAACAAATTTTTTCCAGAGATGAAAGTTAAAAACAAAGTTGTGCACAGAAGCAACAGAGACCCTGTGACAAGTGTCCCTCTAATCTTTTCCATCGTTATGAATTCTTGTTCAGGAAGACTGAACTATTATTCATGTTGTTTACACTATATTCAATAACAAACTCTACTGGGAAAATTTGTGTGACCCCAGGTCACTTTCTGATTTGAAATGGTTCCTCACACAGTCCACTTGATTAAAAAGCTTAAATTAAATAAACCACCTGTCATGGTTAGGGACAGGTGTCAACTTGGCCAAGTTGTGGTACCTGTTCATCTGATTGGGCAAGTGCTGCCTGTCTGTTGCAATGAGGACATTTCATAGGATTAGGTCATGATCACGTCAGCTACATCCACAGCTGATTCCATTTGTAATCAGCCAAAGGGGAGTGTCTTCTGCAATTAGTGATGCTAAATCCAATCATGGGAAGCCTTTTAAGGAGGACTCAGAGGAGACAGGTTGCATTCCTGCTTTGGCTGGTGAGCCTCTCCTGTGGAGTTCGTCCAGGCCATCCATTGGAGTCATCGGCTTCGCAGCCTGCCCTGTGGATTTTGGACT
Organism: Tamandua tetradactyla; assembly: GCF_023851605.1. Lineage (NCBI taxonomy): Eukaryota > Metazoa > Chordata > Mammalia > Pilosa > Myrmecophagidae > Tamandua > Tamandua tetradactyla. The sequence continues at coordinate 59,881,435 of NC_135334.1, read as the reverse complement.
CTGCATTCCTACGGTCACGTGAGACACTTTCATAAATTTTATATTTGCAAGTGTTCCCTGTTGATTCTGTTTCTCTAGAGAACCCTAACTAATACACCACCATAAGAAGATATCTTTCCTCCAAGACTACTCATCAGGAATGTTATTCTACATGGATGGACAGAGTATAATTCACTCAAAAAATATTTATTGAAACTTAGGAAGTAACAGGCACTGTGGTAGTTTTCCCTGCCTTCAAAATGATCTTCTATCTCTTTAACTGTAGACAAATATATTTCTGCAACCTTCTACTCAAAGTTCATCTTCATATTAAACTATAGGTCCAGATGCCCCTGGATTATATTTCACACAAAACTCAAATGGATTTCAAGCATGATTTATCTTATTGTCCACTGTAACATGCTCTATCACCTTGTGGTAGGAATTCTTGAAAAATAACAAAATTCTTTTGCAAACCCTGATTGACATCCTTTCAGGCTTTGGCTATAAGGACACAATCAAGCTTTGGGTTAAATTGTCTATAACTATGTATATACAACTTATATACGCATGTGTGCTTATATGCATATATGTCTTCAACTTCCTTATAAGGCTCACTTGTAATTTCTAATGTCTGTGACTTCAGACTCTACCTGGCCTAGCTCTTGAACCAATCCTTGGTAAAACCATCCATATGGTAACAGCCTGACTCCAACCAGCTAATCTGAATTAACTGTACTGCCATCAACTTTGTATTATGGAAAAACACTGGATTTATGAGTGTTCCTCAAGCAGAACTTTTCCTTTGAGTCCTACTACATGAACCCAGTATATAATATCTGACCTGCTACTTCAATTGCCTCATTTGCACAAAGGTAGAACTGAGAAAAATAAACCTGGCCTTCTTAGGGTAGAACCTTGAGATACAGTTCAACCCTGAAGGCTCCTCATTCTAGGGTCTTGATCCCGTTATCTAGATGTGCAGTGTCTACCTGCATTCTTGCTCTTGACAAACTAATTACCTGGATATCAATATTAGTGCCACTTGGAATCCTTGCCCAAGAACCATTTCCTAGATTAGATCTCCTTAGGCAACAATATCAAATTCAAAAAGCCTTCTTAGACATGTTCTGTTAGGCTGTTGACCTCCCTTCTTGGGGGCCAACCCTATAACTGGCCTAGTCCCTGCCACCATGACTTCTTTCCTCCTTTCTTTGCCAGTGATGAGGCTAAAGTTAGAACATGCCTGGTGGCTAAGTCTCCCCAAGTTAAGATACACACATGTTTGATACTATATTTATGTATATATGCCTGAATAGCTGTAAATAAGAATATATATGTAAATATATAGACACAGAAATATATATGCACTGATTCTTAAAAGACTTTCAGTGTGATGGCAACTGCCTCTGAAAACACCACCTGGATTCTACTGACTTGATAAATACAGTCATAAAAATAAGTCTTTTGGGATAAAAATCTTTTAAAAATTAGTAGAAAAAGTAAAGACACAGCAGTGGTTCTATGAAGCACGATTTGTCTTCTATGAAGTTGCTGTTACCTTTAACGAATAATGTCAGAGGCTCTGAGAAGGCTCTCCTTGTTAAACGTCTACCCTAGTGGCTGATCCTTTTGAATAAGAGAAAGCCTGACTTTCCACAAATGGAATTTAGGCTCCAAACCTAAGTGCCCCAAGGAAGCCTAGACTGCCTGTCAGAGTCCATACATTCTGGTGGCTCCTGGGCTTTTTTTTTTTCCTTTTCTTTTTCTTCTCACATTAAAACAAGCAAACAAATACACTGATGGCATTTCTGTTTCCTTTGGTACCAGATGCCTGGCACAAGTTTCATTTCATTTATTTCTTAAATATAAGTCTTAGTTTAAATGCACAGAGGTAGATAACTAACATTAGGGGGTAATATTTTCCCTTTGGTTGCCAAATAGTCCTCACAACTACTGACCCACCTCTTTATTCCTCTCCATTGGAAAATTGAGTACTTTAAGTTCTAGGTGATTGTTCCAAGTTTCCTGACTGAACGAAGTTGATTGTCACAGGTCTTATTCACAGGGAATTTGGTTCTCTCCCCTTCTCAAGCCATATGAATGGTAGATAGGTTCCTGGGAGATACTATCCCACTTTAGAATGGTAGAAAGTTAGGTCTATCTGACTCCCATATAAAAGCTATATCCTCCAATCTAAATTCTGCAATAAAAAAGGTGGTATTATAATTATTTTCCTACAGACTCTGTTTCTTGTTTGATCTAGAACCCATAGAGGAAATTGGGAACTGTATGCCTGTCAAATGATATGGGAGCCTTTCCCATGCTAATGATTTGTTGATGGGTTGGTTCTTCAAGTCTAGGAAATGAAGGCCCAACCCGGGTGAGGAGAATGCTTTAGATAGAAAGGCTAGAAACCTGAAGAAAAACATGAACTTCATAATTACCCAGCATTTTCTCTTTTCCCTTTGCTTTGGTGTTTAAAGAAATCTGCACTTTCAGGTATTTTGTAAATAAAAGCTCTTAAGAAACATCTGTAAAGATAAGAAAACTGAAGCCCGGAAGGATTAGATGACTATCCAAAGATTGCACAGCAGAGCTGTGACTGGTATCTAAGGTCCCCTGTATCATAGTTCAAGACCCTTTTACCAACATATACTGATAAAATGAAAGTAGGAAAATACCGGTGATAGAAATAGTTAAAATAGTTAACATGTAGAGAGCATTCAGAGCTCTGTATCTGATACTCTTCTAAGTGATTTGATACATTAACTAATTCATAAAACATTGTGTGTGTACTAATGATGTACCTGGTTCTATACTACATGCTGCAAAACAGACAGTACAACAGAAATGGCCCTGGTTTTTACATTAAAAGCCATAAATATAAATGCCATGTATTGCTGAGCAAATCATTAATTATATTAGAATATATGCTCAAAGAAATGCAGAGCTTTATGACAATATAATAAAAAGCCTGAGACTTGAAGGGTAGTGACAAGTTAGGATTGGGGAAGAGGAGGGAAGGACAATTCAGGCACGTGGAATTGCATGTGGGAAAAGCCTGCAACAGGGAGGGACTATGCAGAAGTCTGGGAGGCAGGGGCAGTGACAGGAGATGAAGAGGGAGAGATAGGAATGGGACAGATCATAAAGGGCAAAGAAGGTAATAAAATGAATTTGGGGGTTATCCTAAGACTAACTGGAATGCATTGAGTATTTAAGCAGGGAAGGGGCCTGATCAGATATGGGTTCTGAAAAGACATGTCAATAATTTGGTAATACAAGAAAGAAAAATTTAGGTGTCTGGCTAAATTTCACAGGGCTGGAATCATAATCATTTGTTTAAGGTATTCATTAAAGTAGATTGTATGAATGTGGGAAAATGAGTCTGCTGTAACTTCTTTTTGAATTATATTCAGCTAGAACATCCCCTAGATGAGTACATTTCAGGGCATTCCGATAACCTCACTTATACCTTTTTATGAGAGAAGTTTAAAGAGCTGGAATTGTCCTGCTGATTGCCAATGATTTCAGAAACCCTTAACTAAATTGTTGGTCTCTTCCTAAACCGGTTAAGGTATTATTATAAAAAAAGAACATAGAAAAAAAAGTCATATTTTTCTAGAGACCAGACTACAGCAACAACAAAAACAAAAAACAAAATGTCTTATTACCTAGGAATTAGAACAGCTTACAAATCCTTCCCTGTGATGACTGTTCTGCATAGTTCATTACAGTCCAATATGGATCTTTCAGATTTCTTAAATAAAACGTAATTTCTGTCAAACTATTTTAAAAGTCTACTAACTTGGGGTACATATATAAATTGTAGAATAATAATAATATTGATCTAATACTTATACAAAGCAAGATGCTTGATAAACTGAAGAAGGAATTCCAAATAGCAGAATGTCAATAAGTTTCAGAGCAGTTAATCAGTTGCAAAGGCTTGCTTGTAACAAATTGCCTCCCTGAGGACGCATTAAAAGAATCTGTGAACGGTTGGAATGGGTGTAGCCCAAATACCCCTAAGGAGTGGGAGAAAGATCAAAGGTGATGATAAAGTTATACAGAGAAGGTCAGGTTTAACAAACGAGTATGAGTGCTGAATCAATGCAGAGATATTTCTTTTAGCCTCCAGTACCTTAGAGCAGCTAGAAATAAAAACTTAAAATTATGGTATTGTAACCCATACCAAACTCTGAAATCTGTTCTACAACTAACTGTTGCTATGTACTTTGAAATTTATTGCTTTTATGTATATATGTTATTTAAAAAGAAGGAAGAGTATAAAAGAGAAGATAGGATTTAACAAATGAGTATGACTGCTGCATCATTATATTGATATTTCTGTTGGTCTCCAGTGTCTTGGAGCTGCTAGAAGAAAAAAAGAAAATTCATGGAACTGTAACCCACGCCAAACTTTAAAATCTGTCCTAGAAGTACTTATTAAAATGTACTTGGAAATTTATAGCTTTTTGCATATATGTCATATTTCACAATCAAAAAAAAAGGAATCCCTGGAAAAGCCGGCTCTCTCATTCAAACACTTCCTGTTCCTCCATCTGCAACCAGACATTGAGAGTGACTCCAGGCCTCTACTATTGCTTTTTCTGTTCCTTTCTTTCAGAATCTGGATAATGTTCCCAAGGGTTTGTGAATCAGATGTGAACTAAAGATACACCCATTTCTGTTTAGCTCTGACATTTCTCTCTGGATCATGTCTTGCTTATAAGCACCTTTTTTCAGTCTAATACATGCTGACTTACCATAGCGCACTAGTGGTGGGGGTGTGGGGTATGGGTGGGGGGATGTGTCTCGTCTAGGAATTGCAGAAGCAGTATGTGGTGGAGGTGATTAACAACATGGGATTTGGGGTCAACCCAACCTGGGCTTGACCTTTGACAAGTTCTTAAATTCTAGGAGTCTCATTTTCTACATTCACAAATGGGGATAACACAGATCTCATGACAGTCTAGATCCAGTCTAGATTGACAGTCTAGATTGTAAGACTTAACTGAGGTCATATACTAAGATGGTGTGTAGCATATACCAATCCATAAAATACATTTAAGTTCTATCACAGTTATTCTCACTCAACAACCAGCCAGCTTCTCATTTGTAAATGAGCACCTACACCCTGATTTAATCTGGTGGGGGTGGGAGAGAAGGAGGAGTATCTGTGACTGTGCAGTGTGTAGTATAGCAGAAAGCTCTTTGAACTAGAATTGAACAGAAATGGGATCTAGATCCTTCTCCTGTCCTGCTAGGCCATGGGACTCAGGTGAATTATTTAAATTTCTAAATCTCATAATTTTAATCCGTAAAATGTTAATAATACCTACTGCATGCGTTACTTTGGAGTGCTAAGTGAAATAATGTATGGCTATGTAAAATGTGTATTCACATGTAAGAAATTATTGTATGCATATATGCATGGAGGTTTATAAAAATCCCTTGCTTACAAATGTGTTATGTTGCAAAAGTTCCTATTAGAGTCAGTTGTCTAGGATAAAGAATATATATTTTCATAGAAATGATGTAACAAATGGCCATTAAATTTCCACGCTAGCTAAAAACAACATATTCACCTGAAACATAGCTTAAACACCATACATTTGCAATGGAAAAAAATATTGTAAAGCAACGACTCCAATGATGGTAACTAAATAAAATAGGAAAACTACAGTGGAATTCCATTACAGTGGAATGAGAAATATTCTGCCCCAAGTACTGATGCTGGAGGAAAGAAAATGCTACCAGAGGCATCAGCAGCAGTCAACAGAGATGTGGAAATTCTGATGTCACTATCTGGAGATTTTCAAGGACTGAGGCAGTTAATGACTGACTACAGCTGGCTTTTCCCAATGAAGTTTGGATAGTTTGTTTCTCTTTTTCTATATTTTAGGTTATAAAATTGAACATAAAGGCAGATAGACAAGAATTAAAAGATATCAAAGAAATAATTAGGAGAGCAAAAAACAATATAAGGCAGAACTTAGAGTTGTCATCAGTGACAGACAGGATTTGAGGACAAAAGTAGAAGAAGGAAAAAATGTTACTTATAACAGTTAACATACATTGAGAGTTTACTATATGTCAGACCTGTTCTAAATGCTTTACATGTATTAAGTAATGATCTTCACACTTAGTCTACAAGGTAGTGTGACTGTGATCTTTATTTTATAGATGAGGAAATTGAGATCTAGTTATAAGTTCAGCAAGTTAGAGAATCAGGATTTGAAACCAGACAGTCTAGATCCAGAACCCATGCTCTTATGACAGGGCAGAAATAGTGGATTTCAAGTTAGTATTCATATAAACAGTATTTAATATATTTCAGAGAATATATACAGGTAAAATATGACAGTCAAAGTTCTGCCTTACCAGAGTTTACAATTTAGCAATCTTATTGAGCCAACAGGTAGTACTATGCATAGATAGCTTGGATACCCAACCAGACTTGATGAAGTCATGACATCATCAGCTTTCTAAATCAACAATTTTAGAGTAATTTCTAAATCTTTACTTCTTTTTTTCTGCATTTAAAAGTAACATATTTCACTATTTTCCCTGGTTTTTGTATCCCAACAGGTGGTCATAGCCTCTTTTCAAGCTGTGGTCAACCTCTCCCTTCCTCCTTAGCAGATTTTCTCTAAGCAGAATATCACAATGATCCTCAAAATTGTTTCCACCAGTCTCATCAGTCATTTTGATCCTGAAAAACTCTGCTTCTTGTCTATAAAATCTAGGCTACAAAATGAATATGGAAATGTGTGTATTGAACTAAATTTCAATACAAAAATAGTGAGTATCTCTTTGAAGGCCAGTCATTGCCCCTTGGGCTAAACAATACCTGCCTCCTCACTCCTCATATTACCAAAGTGAATCTACCTGTCTCTGAAGTGCTGCTCCTCTCCAAAGGATATTTATTCTCTTATTATTCAAACTGATTTAAGAATCCAGGAAGTCATTTCAATTGGGAAGCTAAAATATTGGCATTTCTTCTATTAAAATATTTCCTAAATATCTAACTAAATATTTAACTAACCTGAAGTGATGAGACAAACATCGACTTTCAAACCTACTTGAATTTTAATTTCTGCTTTACTTCCTAGCTGTGCAGCATCGGACAAAGTTAACCTCTCCATACATTAGGGGAAATGTGAGAATTAAAGAAAATTATGAATAACACCATGTTTCTCTTTTCAGATCAATTTATCATTTATTCATTGTGAACATTATTGTTATTCTGTTAATTTTCAAATGACAGAATCAAAATTGACTACACAGAGAACAGGAGATGCTGGCTCTCCTAACCTATTACATTTATATGCTTCTAATAAATGCCTTAGAGCATTAAAACTATTTATCATCCATTAATTCATTTAACAAACATTTATGAAGCATCTACTATTATTCAGGCAGTCTTTACAAAGCTGGGAAGCAGTGGCCACCTTATCTATTGGATTCACACCATGTCTCGACTATGTGACCTCACTGAGATGAGTTCATCCTGTTTTGTTACTCCACATAGTAACCAGAACCTCAGTTTTCTTTAAATATAAAAATCAATTTGAGAACTATATTCAATAATTAGTAGCACAACACTGTGAACAGAATTAACAGCACTGAAATACATATATCTGAATGTGATTAGAAGGGGAAATGTTAGATTGTATATATGGTAACAGGACAATTTTTTAAAAAAAATCCATAGAATTACACTACACAAACAATGAAACCTAAGTTAAATCAGGGACCATAGTTAATAGTACAATTATTAAAATGTGCCAATGCAAGGTGTTAATAATAGGGTAGTACATACAAATCCTATATTTCATAGATGATTGTTGTGTAAACCCACAACTTCTATAATAAAGAAAAAAAATCACATTGAAAAGCAATGGCTGACTACCTTAAGGACAATTTCAAATGGCTAATACTCCCACAATTGTTCCTTCCCCTGAAATGTGGGCAACAGTAGGCTATCAGAGAATATGTGCCCTTCTCTATGCTAGATGATTTACCTTATTTCATTTTTATTCCTCAGCAACCCTGTAAAGTAGAAACATTGCAGATTGAGAATCTGGAACTCAGAAAGGTTAGATGACTTAAGGAAAGTGTTTTGGTTTTTTAGGCTGCTCAAGCAAATTTCATACAATGGTAGGCTTAAGCAATGAGAATTTATCAGCTTACGGTTTTGAGGTTAAAGGTCCAAGTCAAGGCATCAAGGTGATGCTACTCCCCGAAGACTGGTGTTCTGGGGCATGGATCCTTGGTCCATGGCTCCTCTGTCACAAAGCAATGCATATGGAAGCCTCTCCTGGCCTCTCAGTTCTCTTCCGTTGAATTTCAGCTTCTTGTTTACATGGCTTTCTCTGAATTTCATTCTGCTAATAAAGGACTTCAGTAATGGGATTAAGACCCATCTTGATTGAGGTAGGCCCCACCTTCATCACTGAAGTAACCTCTTCAAAAGGTCTTACTTACAATGGGTTTCTACCCACTCAGAATGTATTAAATTTTTAAAATTGTTTTTAACAATTTTTTGGGGGTACATACAGTGTCAAGTCACCACATCGCATACTCTGGACCCCTCAAAAGACAAGTTCTTTCTACATGCAAAATATAGTCATTCCATTACAGTATCCCAAAAGCCTTACATCATTTCATTAAAAAAAAAAAAAAAAAATGCTGAGTACAAAGTCTCATCAAAATCAGTTGTATTTTCCCGTATATTCCTGTATACATACAGGATATGTATTTCCATTCCAGAAGGGAGAAATTGGAAGGAAAAGAGAGTCACAGTCTCCAAACAATTTCAAAACTCTTCAGGACATTCTCCAGTAGATTTCAAGTCTGAGAGTAATCCATGTATCAGTGTTTTGTCCTCTGGGTCTGATGAAGTGGCAACTTCACTCCTTCCAAGTGCTTGCAATGTAGCCATGCTCTCCCTCAAAACTGGGGCAAAGGTTTCATCCTCTCTAAATATCTAGATCATGAACAGGCTCTCTGTAATCTCTGGGGCACAGACTCTACCCTCTCCAGGTACTGGTGTGGCAACACTCTTCCTGAATAATGGGGTGGAAAGCCTGCCCTCTCCAAGTGCCAAGACAGACTCAACTTTTCCATTCATGGGTGGGCCCACTCTTTTGGCCCAAGAAGATGTCTTTGCTCCAGACTTCAGCTTGTGAGGTTCTGATATTGAAGTGATTTTTCCTTCAATTTGTCCCTTCTCTGTCCTTTATAGTCCAGGCTGGCAATGGTTCTGTTCATACAAATTATGTGACAGAAACCTTGTTGGTTTTACATGTAGCTCACCAAAATCCAAAATCATCAGAAAAAAGAACCCTCCACAGATCCTTCCTGGATAACTGCATTTCCAATCTTGACTTGCACAGAAATTGCTGACTGGCTCCATATTCAGCTAAACCATCACATGGAGCACTATTCTCTGGGGACTCACTTACCAGAGACTTAGAACTTTCCAAACTATCAATCTCTGATTTCTTAGTGCCAAGGAGTTCAGTTCTCAGCCTATTCTTTCTCTCTTGCATTTTGCTATATGCTATTAAGGGGAAACCAGGCTGTACTTTCCACATTTAGCTTGGAAATGTCCTCAGATAAATATCTAAATTCATCACTTTGAGGTTCTACCTTCCATCCAACATCAGAACTCTATTTTACCAAGTTTTCTGCCTCTTTAAAACAAGGATCACCTTTCCCCCAGTTTCCAATAATGCATTTATCCTTTCCATCTAAGGCCTCATTGGAAGTACCTTTTGCATCCATATTTCTACCAACAGTCTCTTCAAAGCAATCAAGACCTTTTTTATCAGCACCTCACAATTCTTCCAGACTATATCCATTACCCAATTCAAAAGCCCTTTCCACATTTTTGGTATTTGCAATAGTAGCATCCCCACTCTCCTGGTACTAAAATCTGCTTTAGCTTCCTAGGCTGCTCAAGTAAATAATATCCAATGGGCTGGCTTAAATAATGGAAATTTATAAGTTTACAGTTTTGAGGCTAAAAGAAAGTCCAAATTAAGTCACCAAGGCAATGATTTCTTTCCAAAGACTGGTGTTCTGGGGCTGGCTGTCAGCAATCTTTGGTCCTTAAGATCTCTGACACAGGAGGGGCAAATGGTGGCTTCTTCTGGCCTCTCAGTTCTCTTCCAGGTTCTGTTGAATTTCAGCTTCTTGCTTTTATGTCTTTTTTTCTCTATGTGTGAATTTCATTCTCCTTGTAAAGGACTCCAGTAATGGGATTAAGGCCCATCTTCATTAAGGTGGGTCACACCTTCTTAACTGAAGTAAGCTCTTCCAAATCTCCTACTTACAATGAGGAATGGATTAAATTCAAGAACATGTTTTTCTGGGTATACACAGCTTCAAAACACCACAGAAGGTCATAAATCTACTAAATTAGCTCTATCTAGCTGCTTGCAGTACTGTAGATTTGTGATTTCAAAATGTAGAATATACAGTGGCATACTTTAGGTAGTGGGGTGGGTGTTACTGTTTGCATGTTTGAACATGCAGTTTTGTGTTCACAGTGGGTGATTCCAGGGTCTCACAGAATAAAACTTGACAACACAGAAGAGGAGATTCAGGCTTTTCCAACTCACACTTTAAATGCTTTCAATTAATGCCTTGGATCTCTGCAGGGGGATTCTGCAGATGAGACAATCCATCTGCAGTCAGTAATCACTCCACTTTACTGTTTTGGATTCCTGGCTACTCAGGGCAATTAAAGGCATGCTCCTGCTGGGATTCAGACTTCGTGAATCTTGCTGCTCACTTGTCATGCAGGGCAAAGTAGAGACCTGTGAAGAAAAATAGCAGCGTATAGAAGATTCCTCATCTTTCCCTTGCTGGACATTGGACGTGATGTTTTTGATGAGCACTTAAGGATTATTGCTATTATAAAATGCCCCTAATAAGGGCCAATTTCCATAACAGGTGAAGGGAGTGGGGAAAAGAGTGGACTTGATTATCAGAGAAAAGCTGCGGCTGGTTTCTTGAACAAGGTAAAGCTTGATAGATTCATTGGATTGTGGCATGTCAAGTATGCCCACTAATCAAATGAACTCGAATCAGAAACTGTGAATTAGAGAGATAGCCAAACAGAAAGATATGAAATGCTGTAAACATTATGTGTACTAGAGGGACATCCATCAGATCCATGGCCTGGAAAGACCATAAGTGACAATGAGGATTACATACATAGGGTTAGCTTGATAACTGAGTTTTGTTTAAAGTGGGACAGGGCACAAAATTGGAGAACTATAAAACTGCTGAACGGTTAACACTAACATTTATTGACTACTAATGTGTCAGGCAATATTCTAAGTAAAGTATGAATTAAATCATTTAATGCTCAATACAGTCCTGTATGGTAGGTATTATTATAATCCTTGTCTAACTGATATGAAACTGAGGAACGGAGAAGGTAAGGGACACAGACAAGATCACATAGCCAGTAAGTGGAGAACCTGAGAGTTGATGCCAGCAATCTGGCTCCAGAGTTTGGTCAATGCAGGACTGGACAAAGATTCTGTCGTGACAGCTGTTGTAGTCTCCATGAGGAGAGCTGTGCAGAGAAAGCTGGTACAACTATGCTGCTGAGAGACCATCCTCCTTTCAGGCAGCAAGGTCAATGCAGTGCTGCTTGTGAGACACTTTGATGCAGTGAAAAATGCACTGAAGCATAAATCAGGAAACTGGATTTCTAGTTCCAGTTTAGTTACTTGCTGGCTGGGATGTTGGGTAAATCCCTTAACCTCTTGGAGACTCTAAAAGCTGTAAGAATAATGAGGATTATAGTATCTGGTCTGCTAATTTCAAAGAGCTGTTGTGAGGGTTAAAAGAACCTATTGTGGAAAGGGGTTTTGAACATTGTCATGCAAGATACAAACAAAAGAAATGTTTTGATTCTCTCTCAGTGGGGGCTGTGTGATGGTTACCAAGGAAAAGTCCCCAGAGATGCTCTGGAGGGAAGGGGAGCTGAGTGCTTCTTCCTGACTGCCTCCTGTGGTCAGAACTAACCTTAAAATATGATTGCTGACTACAGCCAGAAGCAGGCAGCTCTGGGAAAGTGTCTGTAAAAGTTCTGTCATCAGAGGTCTATGTCAACTTCCCTGTCACACAAGCCCCCCAGTAACCATGATTGCAGCCTTGGGATCAGGCCCTGCAGCTTCAGTCCCAGCCCAGGCTTGGGATCAACCTGGCATTAATCAGAGGACTCAAGGGAGCTATTACTCAGTAACTTGGCAGCACAGCAGTCAGGTCACTGAATGCTCTATTGCTCTGACCTCAGGCCCTCCTTCTTATAGGTCACAGTTGTAGAAAGAATATATGGTTAGAATCCTATGAATGTTGGATGTGAATTCCTATCTAGATCTGCCACTGATTTGCTTTTAAATAAGTGGTGCCAAATTTTCGAACCTCTTTTTCTCTTCATTACAATGCAGAGATAAATAGCTGCTACAGACCTAATTAGGTTGAGGGATTCAAGTTGTAGTCTCTGGGGCTATTTAAGTAACATTTAAGCTGAGATCTAAAGGATGAGTAGAAGTTGACCAGATCTAAAGGATGAGTAGAAGTTGACCAGGAGGAAGGTAGGCAAGAACATTTCTGGCAGAAGGAAGAGCTCTGTGAGTACAAGGAACAGAGGTGAGACCACGTGGCAGCGTATGGTGACTGAGTAAAAAGAGCTACAAGGCAAGTTAAGAACTAAAGTTTAAAATTTGCTTTGAATACTTCAGTGGTAGTATTCTCTCCTGCCATGTAGAAGACCCGGGTTCAACTCCCACCCACGCACTTCCCAAACGAACAAACAAAAAAGAAACCAACGAAAACAGCAACAACAAAAATTCAACAAATGGTGCTACAATAAAGGGTTACTCATTTGGAAAAAGAATGAAATGTGAGCCTGCCATATAGTATATGTATATAAAAAAATTTGCTTTGCTGTTATGATCAAGCAGGGGAATTCAACTGAATTTTAGGTTCTACTTGGTTTTCTTAGAACTATCACCATTCTCTGAGATTTACTCTCTTATGCTTGTAAGGTTGAGATTCTTTAATAGAAACTCAGGAGCCCCTGCCGTATTATGACAAATTTTGTCTGTGCATCTGTAAATTCTTCACTACTGTAGAGACAATCACTGATGGAAAAGCTTAAGAACCATAGGTAGAATACCTTACTCTAACCCAAAACTTATGAAAACAAGTTCTATAAGTTTTTCAAAGAAACAACTGCCTTTACTATATAGCTGCTTGAAATACATGCAACCAGGGAGCAAGAGTTAACTAATATCTTTCTCACAAAGTTCATCAACCTCCAAACAACCCAATCACTGAAGGGTTTGGGGACTCTCAAATGAGCATGTGCAGCTGGTAGGAAATGGGCTGAAATGGCAACACCATTCCATTATCTGCAGGTGCACCAAGAGCACAAATTAAGCCAGAGAGAGAGTTTGAGGAGGGAGGAAGGTTTTGAGAAGGGATATCATTATATCAAGCTCAACAATATCCTATTGCTGAACCTAGACAAAATGAAGGCCCCTGAAGTGAACAAGAAAGCTCTTGACTTTGCTACAAGGCAAATTATCCCAGCCAAACAGGTTGATGTATTTTTTTTTTTAGGTTGACTTATTTTTAAAGGCAGGTTTCAGAAAACATTTATTTATACCAACAAAACTCAGCAACAAAGCATCTCAATTTACAAATTTGAAATAGAAACAGAAAGCATCTGATTTAGCCTGCTTGAATACAGCCTTGCAGTCCCCTAAGCAATTTGTCGAGATTGCCTCATGAATAAAAATGTTTTGGAAACTATAGTTTTATTGCATCTTGGATTTTTAATCAGGCATAGGAAAGGTGCAATGTGTATTTTCTTCTTTGGCTTACAATATCAAAGACTCAGAAGTACTGGCAGATGTCAAATGACGAGCTGATAAGAAGGAGATAATTTCTCGTGACATTTAGTATGTATATTTTTTCTTGGTATCTCCTTGTGAGTTATTTTTCTTCTTTATCTCAGACTGAATGTTCATCTGCATCCAGTTTGCTTTTCCCTCGCCACAGTCTCCACTGTCAGTGTCTTGACTTTCCTTATAGCACTTTCTTTTTAATGTTCACTATCTAGAAACCTAATTTTTGTAAGCATTTTTTTCCTCACTCACCAATACATAAGAGGTCAAAGCCTTGTCTTACCAATATTTTTCAGAACATATTTGCTGATAAACTGCCTGCATCACAACCAAAGCCTCACATATTTGGCACGACACATCCCTAGGGTTCAGTTGGTATGAAGTATAGTGAAGGTAACCTGAACTTTTGAGTCAAACAGACCTGGGTTTAAACCCCAGTTCAGTCATTTCCAAGTTATGAGACCTCACAAGCCTCTTAATCTCTCTGAGTCTAATTCCTCATCTGCAAAATGGGGTAATTATTCCCAACTCACAGAAGTGTTGTAAAACTTAATAATATGACATAAATAGTCATTGTCTGACATATAGTAATTGTTAGATACTAGTTTAAATACCTATTTCTCTTCCTTTCTTCCCATTTAATTAAATGATCCTTCTGTCCCAGATACAAAATTTAAGCAGGATGCAGGATTTGGCTTTGAGAAGTTCAGAGAATGAAGTTTTTAGAAGAAAAACATACAATGTTTTAATATTGTTAGGGCGGTTAAGACTCCTTTGTTTGTTTAGCAGTTTACACTTGATGATTCTGTATCAGGCATGAACTCCTAGCATCCTCAAGACAATTGCTTAAGGGAAAGGACAGACATAGTCATTCCCATTGGAGAGACATGGAAACTGAGGACCAGCAAGGGAAGTGATATGTTCAAGGCTACACAGCTGTTTTGTGGCACAGCCAGGGCTGAAACCCCAGCAATCTGACTACTTGCCCATCAAACCATCCAACTTCAGTTCTAGGAATTCACACTATCCTGTGAATTCCTAGAGAGCAAGGGCTTTGCCTCTTCTTCTGTGTATTCTTAGTGTCTACCCAGGTTCCTGGCACATAGGAGGTACTTAACCCATCTTTGATGAATAAATGAATGAATGCGTAAGTAGTGACCTATGGTCAACTTTATTTTTAGAACCCAGGAATGATTCCAAGATTATTGGACCCAAAGTTCCAATGCCAATCAAATAAAGACTATCTCCCAGGTCCAGCAGGTAATCAATTCCCTCTGGTCTTCCTGTACAGATGCCACATGCAGCTCATCCCACCTAGAGAGCTATAGATTTTTCTACCCTAGACATTAAAAGATTCCAGATAAAGGAAAATCACATTGAGAGATAACATGAGAAAAAAGGTAGGCTCTCCAAAAACAAAAATATGCTTTGAAGCCATCTGTCATTCTATATTTTCTATGTTATTTGGGCCAATGGCAATTCTGATGCCTAAGGGAACCTCTTCACTCATTTATGAGATCTGAAGCCCTAAACAGAGATCTTCCTTTACGAGCAGTACTGAGTGAGTCTGTCGGTCATTTCTATGAACAGGAAATCTGGTTTGAGCCAGACAACATATAGACAGGTACTCAGTCGGCTTCCTGAGTTCAGCTCTGCCTGCTTCTCTAAGGTCAGACATGAAATGCTGCCTGCCAGTGAAGTTCTCCAGAAGAGGCTGTCAAATTCTCATCTCTCTAGGTAAAGGCCTTCATCCAAAAACACAGCATGGTTCTTTTTGACTCAGTTTTGAATACCTAACTCCCTTTCAATTTGTGGCATGCAGAAAGCAACCTTTCTACCATGTTTCATGTGGTAGACTTCAAACAACAAATTATCCAGAGGCTAAAGAAACTGGTGTTATTTTGTTTCTCAAATGCTAAAGCTTTATGAATTAGTCTAGTCTTATATAAAATATTACCTGACTTCATGATACCTCATGACTCTTTTCACTCCTCTAAGTTACATGGTACTAAAATGCTGAGAAACTAATTGATTATGAAATTATTTTATTTTAGTTCATAAACAAACTCTTTCTTCTGTATCTAAAAACAGATGGCCCTAAGTATTTTTCTACTTTAGACCATGCAAAATATGGTAGTTAGAACAACCTTCATCCATAAGAATTTTAGGAGCACACAGAGACTCTCTACCACCTATAATAAAAACTAAGCTCCTTACTTCTTGCATCAAAGGAGGGAGCAGGTAGGCAGGGAGGAAAGGGAAGACAAGACACTTTTCCCTTGCTTTTTGCTTTCTGTGGTATCTCCAGCAATAGTGGCATCTTTTCTTTGGCTCCAGCTTTATCAAATAGGCTTCTGTGGTCCTAGCTTACTATGGTCATTCCTGGGCCCTGGGTGCCTTTTTTCTTCTAGTTCGAGGATGGGAGTGTCTTCCTACTGTGGTTATTTTCTAAGTTGCCTTGTCATCTCATTTGTTTCTTAGCTCTTCCATCACCTGAGAAACTTAATCACTTTATTATAGTCTTCCATTTCAAATACTTAGAATAGTTTCTGCATTCCTGGTTGGACTCTAACTGATGCATATTCTATTTCACTTTTCTTTGTTCTCCACAAAACATTGTGCTAAGAGGTAAGTTTGAGTTAGAAATGCATGATTTCAATGCTGACAACTTCTCCTGCAATGAGTAATCTAGCCTGAGACTCAGTCTTCAGTTTTCTCATATGTAATTCTGATTATAAAACTCATTTTATAGGATTGTTGTGGAGATTAAATAAGAACATGCATGAGTATACGTTCCTAGCATAGTGTCCAAAAGTGCGAGTTATTACTTCTCCAAACTTATTTATACCCTTAACAGAATTCTTAAACTCTAGTCTATTAACTTTCAATGTATTTTCCCATGTAAAATTTTCTAATTCCTGCATCTATACTGCAATTTGTATCATTTACCTTTCTTAAACTCCTCCTTTCTCTACTTCTTTAAAATATGGTTAAATCTTCTTGCCTTTTTAAGACGAGCTCTCATGATTCATTCATACTATAGCCTCCAGGTATTCAAAATGTACCAAGTCACTTTGAACCTCTAAAAAATTTTTAAATGACTAATATCACCTTTTTTTTTCTAAATAAAAGGTTTCAGCTAAGTAAATCTCTCTTTATTTTATTTTATTTTTTTACATGGGCAGGCACCAGGAATTGAACCTGGGTCCTCTGGCATGGCAGGCGAGCATTCTTGCCTGCTGAGCCACCATGGCCCACCTCTGAGTAAATCTCTTTTTACTCAGACGATCAGAACTATAGTAACTTTTTTCCCCAACTCATACATACACACATTAGATGCAAAAAGAAGAAGAAGAAGAAAAAGAACTAAGAGAAGGAGGAGGGGGAAAGGAGTAGAAGAAGAGGAGGGAGAATAAGAAAGAAACGGAAAAATTGATGCTAGTGATTGAATGAGAAAAACATATAATTAGGATAATCCTGTTTACTGCAGTTGTGCTCCATAAATTGAAAACTGAGGATGGAAAGATTTCTGGTGCAGAGAAGTACTACCATACCAGGTGTGTACCACATTATTGCACGTAAGTACTGTACCTCACAGAGGTGACATTGGTCCACTGGCAAGCACAACTGGTACATGCTCAAGGATGTATCAGTTGTGATGGTAGAAGGATAGTAGAGAATCCTAAAACTTGATTCCCAGTGCTCAACTGACTTAGTTAAAGAGACATCACTCAGACAAGGAAATGGCCTTGTCATAAAAAGATATTGCAAAATCATAGAGGTAATTTGTGTTGGAAAACCCAATAGCACCATAACATGAGAAGAATCTGAAATAAAGTCCTCTTGACATAACAGGGAATAGCTATCAATAGTTTCTTGAACTTTTGCCATGTAGAGGTGCTATCACCACTGCCACAACTTCCATGACCAAAACATGTATAAAATAAATCACTATATTACTGATTTATACATGTTTATATAAAATGTGTGCATAAGTGTGTAAACCACTATATAGCTTCCTTTTTTTCCTTAAATGTAGTTTATAATAAAGAAGCCAGTTCAGTGCAATGTATTGGATAATTTGAAAGTTTACCACCTGAAATAATTTTATTTCATTATCTAAACTTTTATTTTATTATCTTTATGCAAGGGTAAAATTTCTTCAGAGTGCAGATCGACTTTTTGGAGGAAGAAAGCATTGAAGAGGAGGTCAAGACCTCTGGGTTCTGGAGCCTAACCTCCTGGGCCTTGGGCAAGACACTCATGTTCCTCTGTAGAATGAGTTGTCTATCTGAACGTCTCTTAAAGTCACTTTCATTTCGAAGAGCCTGAATTTTTAAATGTCCAATTCAAACTTACGGAGGGACCATGATATAAAAACCTAACTTTCCATTTATTACAATCATCAGATTCTTTCAAGTATATAACTGATTCTTTAAAAGAAGCCATCTAGTGAGTCATTAATCAAATTTTCCTCTTCAGACAATGAATCACTCCAATGGTCACAAGTCGAATCTTTAAACCTGCTCAGAGAAGTACCAAATTCTATGGGTCAATGCCCAACCTAATAACTCACATTCCCAAAGGGTTAGCAGAGATCTTCTTCTAGTGGTTTTATAGCTATTCACACATATAATAAAGATAATCAATGTAAATAGCATCGTATCATCCCTGGAAGAGCTGCATACAGCAAGGGCTTTTACTTGTGCAGCTATAATTTAGTGAACATAAAGTATAAATAAAAGTTCCAATTAGTGGTAGTCTTCTTTTCACTTAGCAACCACAAACACTGTTTTCTTTGCCTGAAATGCCTATCCTATTCTATTCCACCAGGGAACTCAGAAAGTTCAACTCAAATATGACCCTTCCAACTTTCCAATGCTGTGTTCCCATATTGCTGTATCACAGTGTGCTGTACATTTTTAGAAGTCTTTCTCATCGCCACACCCTCTTTCTGACGGATTATGAGATCCCCAGAAACAAAATAATTTATTATCCTGAACAGTTTCTGCATATATTAAGCTAGAGAGAAATCATATAACATACCCTGAACTTTGAACCCTTAGTCTATAGAATGGGGTTTGCCTTAAAACCTTCCTTAAAGGACTGTTAAACAGATTAGAGATTATGTGTATAAAATGTTAGCACACAGTCACTAGCATGTAGTAGTTATTATTAGCTGATTTTTCAAGTTTCAGCACTTTATAAATGACTCAGTTATATAGATGAAATGAGAAATTGCTTAAACAGCTCCATCAGAAGAACATATGCATACTGTTCTGAAGTTTATAATAAGTATACAATCTTTAACGACTTTTACTTATATCCCTTCCATAGATGGAATCTCTGAAGATCCTGTTTCCTTATTCATTCTCCCGAGGCAATACCAACATCCAAAATGGGATGTATTAAAACAGATTCTACTTAGGATCCTTTGGTTCATTATTGAATATGTCCATTGAGAATGTTTCAAAAAAAAATGCCATATTAGATGTATTATAGAACACCCCGTACATTTCAATAGAATATTTAACTATAGCAGCTTGCGAGACAAATGAGGACATGACTCACTTCATTGATGTTTTAATATAAGCATAAGAATGGACAGATTCATAGATAATTGTGCATTTAAATATGTATTACCATATGAGCACCACTATCATCTCCTTTCTATTTTCTCCTATCTTCCCACTTATATATAGAAATTAGAAAGAGATTTGACAATTCTCTAAGTACAAATCACTCATACATCAATTTTCTCATCATTACAGCCATAAGACCGTAAATCAGGGAACTAGATGTACAATATTTTGGTATTTCCATGATTATATCTCATCCAACAGAAAGTAGCAGAAAGGAATAGATAAGCACCAAACACACACACACAAACTTAATTAAGCGAGGGAGGATAAGAAGATACAAATAGATTCAAACTTTGAACAGAGACATGTAAACAATAGACACTGAATAAACATATTTCATGGATTAAGTAAATAAGAAATACAAATATATTAAACAGAATGTGAAGAAAACAAGGAGGGGGACTTTGGGGTGTTTTTATTCTCTCATTCACTGCTCTCTTGTATCTCCTATTAAAGGAAACTTACTATGGCCATTTTCATATTGGTTCTATCATTGAAAACACTGTAAGGGTATGAGAAATTAAAAAGTCAATTTCTTCTCCAATGCCTGTGTACCATTTAGCATCGGTTGTTTATTGATTAATCACTATATGTTCATCATAGTGCTAACGAGAACTTTACATCCATCTCATTTAATCCGTATACCAATTTTCTAAATTGGGTATTATCAATCCTACCACTTTCATTTAGGGAAACTGTGTTTCTGAGAGGTCGAGAGATTTACCTTAAAGCACACATCTTATTGGAAGCACAACTGGAATCAGGTTTGTCTGGATATTGCTTTGACCAAAAACATAATTAATCTTATTTCTAACATAATAATTGGGAAATAGAATAATAGCCAATAATTTATTCTCCTTAATTCAGTTTGGTTTTCTTTCCTGGTTTAAATTGTTGATGTTAACTATAGGCAACTCATAATATTAGAATTACATATATACATATGTTACCTATATATCTTCAGTAGTCCTTTTTTTATAGGCTCTCAGCATAAACAAGTACACCCTGCACAGAGAAGTTTCTATAAAATTAAATATAAAATGTTTTCTCTGGATGTGGGGATTTTTAAGGATTTCATTGGGTAGTTATTATTAAGTGTCTCCATTAGTTGAAATAGGTCTTGTATTTGGAAATCCAAACAATGTAGCATGGCATACAAAATCATCCAATACTTCAGTTCTGCCTCCCTTCCAGACTCATTTTCCATAATGCCTTCCTTCCCCAGATCCTATGATACAAGCGAAGCAAATTCCTTTCATTCCCAAATCATGCCATTCTCTCCACTTCTCTGCAACTCTCACCTGCTGCTCCCTTTGCTGGCATCCTCTCTCCACATGCAGTGCTTTTTATAGACACTTATTGGTACTTATTGTATGTTTGTCTCCACCACCAGACCATGAGTTCTTCTTTTAGCTTCAGTGATTAGCATCATGTTCAGCACACACTATGTGTAGGCGCTCAACAGTTGAATTAATGAATGTGAACCTACTTAAAATTCTTAAAGCTCAGGACTCAGATATTAAAAAAGAACAAGCCTTGCTTTCCTACATTCTGCTCTTCAAAACAGGCTTTAACTTTAGTGTCTTATGCTATGCATATTATCTCTGAAGCTGTAAAATTACAATAATCACATAATTAGTTATTAAATAAATTCTTTTGAAAATTATGACAGTTTATTTGTCTATTATAGCTGACTCGGGAGCTAGAAATGCAGAATGATTCACTTTGTTGCCTACAACCACTGGTCTTCAATTTTTAAAAATGTCTCTGGTCTGATTTTCTCCCACTTTAAAACAGGTACATTCATTTAGCATGTTAATCCAAAATTATTCTATTTTTTGGACCAGATAAATTTCATGCTTAATCACAAAATTAAAGACATAAATGAAGGATTTATTAAGGATAAGTTAAATTCAAAAGAAATATTTATGAAGGACCATTTACGTATAAAACACTATGCAAAGAGCTTTCACATTCATTATGATTCTCTGAGATCACCTGAAATTTTATTCACAGTTCTGTGAGTATATTGACAATAATAATAGTTAACATTTATTGAGGACTTATTATTTGCCAGATAAAAATAGTTTATATGCATTATCTCAGTTAATTTTCATTACAACTCAGTGAAGAAATGGACAGAAGTTACCATAATTTTCTCAACACTACACATTTAATAAGCAAGTGTGTAGGCTGGGAAATTATCTCAGATCTTTTTTCCTCATCCTCTAGTTCAACTGCTTCTGTTTTCCAGGGAATGTCATAACTTTCCTCAAATGGCCTGTGAGTCCAAATTTGAAGAATGTCTTATAAGTATTCCTTTAGCCAATTCCCAAAATATCTCCTTAGTTGGTGTTATTATCTCCATTACTTGAACTGGAAAGTAAAACATACTTACATGAATGCTTGTAGATCTATAACGTTTAGAGACAATTTCCCTTTTTAGTACAGACATGGACTATTATTTCTTGAATTTTTCTGTGATTAATAATTAGATCTAGCCATACCTAGCAGTGGAATTGTTATTTTTAATAGTTAAATCTAGCTATGCTAGTACTGGCATTATTATTTTGTCAATTGTTAGGTCTAGCTTTGTCAGTTAGCAACTGACAGCACAGCAGGACACCTTGAAGTCTTGTTATATAACAACGGGTCGTAAAAATCAATCTTGAGTGATTGTAGCTAAACTGAGGCCCAAAAGAAAATTTTACAACTTAAAACTTACTCTGAACTATTATTTCCTTTGCCAGATATTTACAATAATCTTGGGTTTGAACACTATCATGATAAATGAACTTTGGCTTATAAATGCTTTTTATGTGGCAAAGCCCAGATTCCCTCAGAAGACTTACATGATCTGACACCCCCCACTACCACCACCTCTCTGTAGTTTTCTCCCACCATTACCCCTTAGAAACCCTGGAGTCTAGCCACACGGATCTTTGTATTATTTCCCAAAGAGTCCACACAGCTTCAGAGCTTAGCTTCTAATATGCTGTTTCTAATATGCTGTGTCTTCCATTGAAATGCTCACCCTGGGAAACAAACTCATTCATCAAGTTTATGTTCAGATCTTTTTTCCTCTACTACTTCCCCAAACTAGAATTCAAAGAACTCTTGGTTACTAATTCATGATAGATGTACTTTTCATATCATATGTAATTGCTTAAAGTGTGTAGTTACAAGTACACCACAGGCATACTAAGGGCACAACTGTCCCTTATTCATCTCTGTCGTATCATTAATAATTGTCATACAGCCTATCACAAAGTAGGAGCCAACAAATGTTTAAGAAAGCAAGGAATGAAAACTAGAAGGGAGGGAGAAAGAGGAAAGGCAGGTAGGGAAAGAAAGAAACCTTATCTTATTCTCACAACCGAGGTCCCCTTAGCCATTGCTATGAGTGCTCACTTCAAGAAAATTCTTCTCTCTAAGGGAATTGTGGTTATGTTGTGATATTAGGAGACAAAATATCATGGAAGGAAACATTGCAAATAAAGAAAAATGCTCATATGCATACCTGAATGAATCAATTTTACAACGTGATAAATTTGAGAGGTAAGCTTTGCAATTGTTACTTATAAGAAAATTGCATTATAAGCATACAATATTTCTATTCCCTAAGCATTTCAACATTTACAGTCTCGCTGAATTCATGCACTATCTTCACCCACTGAAAAAGGTATTTTTAATATTTTTCGGTGATGGAGAAATTAAGGCATACTAACAGAGTGACCATAAATGTGCCTTGTCCCTTCCCTTTGTAGGTCTATGACATGAATTGTATAAACTTTTTTACTGACCCACTTTACTTTTTCAGAGAATGAGCCACAATTTAAAAAACGCTTCTTCCAAAACCATTGGATGAAGAGAAAAAGGGAAGAATGAATATCTATCGTCTTCTCACCTGATTTTGATTTCTTCACTGACTCTTTCCTTTTAGATAATACATCAGATTAACCCATAAGCAATTAAGTCTAAATATGGGTTTGTAATACAGAGTGGGGGTAATGCAAGTAAAACTCCAGGGCAGCAGATGGATCTAGCTGTTGTTAAGTTAGGAATAATTTCCAAGAACATTCTGTATGTTCCGAATAATCTCTTGCATGCAACTGATCAATAGTTAATATCCAGAAATATTATTCATCCCATTGCTCCCGAGCTTTGGGGTACCCTCCACCCCGAAGCAGAGGTCATGCCTGTACAAGAATTTCCTACTCATGGACAAAGGTTTCTATGTGATAAAACAATTAGGTTTCAATGAAATGATTACCTCTTTTTGTGTGTTTGTTTAAAAACACAATGACCACCTTTGCTGAGATGGTACTGTATCCCAAACACCATCCATCCACTAGTACCCTCTTCCCAGTCCTCAAAACTAGGCCTTATCAGACAAAGCTTGCAGACAAGGAAAATGCACTCAGAGAATTTAAATAACATGTCCAAGGCCAGGCTGCCCTACTGGCAAAGGGAAGATTCAAACCTGAAGTTTTTTAGCTTTAAACCACTCTGTGCTCAACGCTACTCCATTCTGTTTGGCTTATGTTATTGCAAATACAATGTTGGTAGCGCCTCTGAATCATAATAACCTTAAACCCTCCGTTTTGGGAAATTCACATTTATAAGTATTTAATATATGGCTCCTCAATTAAATATAGCTGTACTTTTAAACAATAATGGATAGAACTGAAGTCATCACTAAACAAAGTAAAATTGCTAAAATAACTGGTTCTATAGAAAATTACAAGAATTATATCGTAGATCATGGAATATTTCAACATTTTGCATGGAATGGTTTTACAATGGTGTTTTTTTACATAGTCTTTTCTATAATTTGAACTATAATTACAACTTAAATTTTACTGCACACTTAGTATGTGAATGGTACTACTGAGCAGAAGAATACATTTCTGTTTTCAAGTTATTCACAATTTAAAAAGGAAGATCAACACATATGTTTCTGCTCCAAAAATTAACATTTATTTAATTGATGCATGTAGGTGTTTTGAAGGTGCAGACAGATAACATACTGACCTTTTCCTAAAAGAGATTGTGGCCCAGTGGGTATGATTTATTGAAATGGCATGTTTCTCCCTATATCAGTTTGCCTGCTGTCATGGTCAGGTTCATGTGTCAACTTGGCCAAGTGGTGGTACCTGTTTTTCTGGTTGGGCAGGTGCTGGCCTGTCTGTTACGATAAGGACATTTCATAGAATTAAATCATGATCATGTCAGCTGCATCCACAGCTGATTCCATTTGTAATCAGCCAAAGAAGAGTGTCTTCTGCAATGAGTGATGCTTAATCTAATCACTGGAAGCCTTTCAAGGAGGATTCAGAAGAGACTGGCTCTCTTCCTGCTTTGGCTGGTGAGCCTCTTCTGTGGAGTTTGTCCAGAACCTCCTTTGGAATCATCAGCTTCACAGCCTGCACTGCGGATTTTGGACTCTGCATTCCATGGTTATGTGAGACACTTTTATAAATTTTATATTTGCGAGTGTTCCCTGTTGATTCCGTTTCTCTAGAGAACCCTAACTAATGCACCGTGGTACCATGAGTAATTCTTAAGAAACAGAATCTTAAAAATGGGTTTTTATGAATGGTTTTCTACTCTGACTGGGCTCAAAGGCACTAAGGACTCTGATTCCCATAATTGGAATGACATTCCCAATCCATGGAGTGAGCTGACAAAAGAGATAGTCAAAATATCACCATTCGAGTCTCCTAATGCTTCGCTTGTACGAAGCCAGGCTCTGGGGGATAATGTTTTTGACACCTTTACAGAGTTTTGTGGAAATAAGAGGTATAGAGATGTTGGCTGGTTGTTGTCAGATACACTGGCTAGATTAAGGAGTGAAAGGGACGGGCTTAAGGCTTCAAACAAGAAGGTTAAGCGCCATCCGACAGATGTAGACATTTCTATGAATATCCTGAAGGAAAATCTTATTTCCTGTAGCCACAGACTTGAGATCTCTGAAAATCAGACTCAGAATCTCATTGTTATAGTAGCAACTTTACAACGTAAAGTGAAATCTCAATGTTGCCTGGTGTCTACTGTTAAAGTAAGGGCATTGATTGGAAAGGAGTGGGACCCTGAAAAATGGGATGGTGACATATGGATTGATAATGATGTTGGGGGCGAGGTTGAAACCCTAGGTCATGCTGAGTCTTCTGTAGATAACCCTGTAATGGTTTGCCCTGAGGACATAACTGCCCCACCTCCAGCCTGCCTTGAGGAGTTAGCCACCCAACCTCTTCCTGAAGGGATGAGGCCTAGGGTGATTAATCCTATTTCACCAAATGAAACTGCAAATAAAGACCCTGAAGCAAATGGCTTGGAAGATATTTCTAATTCCTTTCATGACCCAACCCCACCACCCCTCATTTCTTTCAGACCTATAACTAGACTAAAGTCCCAACAGGCCCCTAAAGGTGAGGTACAAAGTATCATAAATGAGGAGGTACATTATACTCCAAAAGAACTGTCTGAGTTTTCCAATTTATATAGACAGAAATCAGGGGAATATGTGTGGAAATGGATTTTAAGGGTGTGGGATAATGGTGGAAGGGATATAAGGTTGAATCAGGCTGGATTTATTTATATGGGCCCACTAAGCAGAGATTCTGCATTCAATGTTATAGCTCGAGGAGTTAGGAAAGGTATTAACAGTTTGTTTCGATGTGATGGAAACATGGATCAAAAGGTGGCCAACATTAACTGAGGTTGAAATGCCAGAACTGCCCTGGTATAATGTAGATGAGGGGATCCAGAGGCTTAGAGAGATTGGAATGTTAGAGTGGATTTATCATGCAAAGTCTGCTCTTACACCCCAGGAATGTCTGGAGGATGCACCTTTTACTAGAACAATGAGAAATAAATTTGTGAGACTAGCACCTTCATCCCTAAAGAGCTCTGTAGTTGCATGTCTCTGTAAATCAGATATTACTGTCGGAACTGCTGTCACTGAGCTGGAATCCTTAAACACAATGGGGATGATGGGATCTCAAGTTGGCGGAAGCCAGGTGGCAGCACTTAATCGCCAAAGACAGGGTAGACGTGGCTATTATAATAGACACAAACTCAAAGCAGGAGTCAAAATTATATGCCTCGCAGAGATTTCTGGCATTGGCTAGTAAATCATGGGCTATATAGAAATACAATAGAAGGGCAGTCTACTAAATTCTTGTTGGAGCTGTATAAACAAAAGAGTTCTAGGTCAAGTGAACAGAAGTCTAACCTGAATTACAAAAACACAGAGTGACAGCCCCTTAATCAATTTCCAGACTTGAAACAGTTTACAGAACCAGAGCCCCTTGAATGAAGGGGAGGCCAGGTCCGTTTTGGGGAGAACCCTGTTACGCTGCCACAGATTTATACTGTTAATCTTCCTCCAAGCCTTACCCAAGGAGACCGATGGCCTTTTACCAGGGTAACTGTGCACTGGGGAAAAGGAAATGATCAGGTATTTCAGCGATTATTAGACACTGGATCAGAAGTGACATTAATTCCAGGGGACCCAAAACATCACTCTGGTCCAACACTCAGAGTGGGGGCTTATGGAGGTCAGGTGATCAATGGAGTTTTAGCTCAGATCCATCTCACAGTGGGTCCAGTGGGCCCCCGGACCCATTCTGTAGTTATATCCCCAGTTCCAGAATGTATAATTGGTATAGATATATTGAGTAACTGGCAGAATCCCCACATTGGCTCTCTAACTCGTGCATTGAGGGCTATTGTCATGGGAAAGGCAAAGTGGAAGTCACTAGAACAACCCCTACCTAGCAAAATAGTAAATCAGAAGCAATACTGGATTCCTGGAGGGTTTGCAGAGATTATTGCCACTCTTAAGGACTTGAAAGATGCATGGGTGGTGATTCCCACCACATCCCCATTCAACTCTCCTATATGGCCTGTGCAGAAAACAGATGGGTTTTGGAGGATGACAGTGGATTATCATAAACTAAATCAGGTGGTACCTCCAATTGCAGCTGCTGGTCCAGATCTGGTATCATTGCTTGAGCAAATCAGTACATCCCCTGGTACCTAGTATGGAGCTATTGATCCAGCAAATGCTTTTTTCTCAATAGCTATTAGTAAGGACCACCAGAAACAGTTTACTTTCAGCTGGCAAGGTCAGCAATGTACTTTCACTGTCCTATCTCAGGGGTATACCAACTTTCCAGCCCTATGTCATAATCTTTTCCGTAGGGGCCTTGATCATTTCTCCCTCCCACAAGACATCACACTGGTCCATTATATTGATGATATCATGTTGATTGACCCAGTGAGCAAAGAGTAGCAACTACTCTGGACTTACTGGTAAGGCATTTGTGTGTCAGAGGATGGGAGATAAAACCAATAAAAATACAGGGGCCTTCCACCTCAATGAAATTTCTAAGTGTCCAGTGGTGTGGGGCATGTCGAGATATCCCTTCTAAGATGAAGGATAAGTTGCTGCATCTGGCCTTCCTATGACCAAAAAAGAGGCACAATGCCTAGTTGGTCTCTTTGGATTTGGCGACAACATATTCCTCATTTGAGTGTGTTACTCTGGCCCATTTATCGAGTGACCAGAAAAGCTGCTAATTTTGAGTGGGGACCTGAACAAGAGGAGGCTCTGCGACAGGTCCAGGCTGCTGTACAAGCTGCCCTGCAACTTGGGTCATATGATCCAGCAGATCCAATGGTGCTGGAAGTGCCAGTGGCAAATAGAGATGCTGTTTGGAGTCTTTGGCATGCCCCAATAGGAGATCACAATGCAGACCCTTAGCATTTTGGAGCAAAGCCTTACCATCTGCTACTCTCCTTTTGAGAAACATCTTTTGGCCTGCTACTGGGCCTTAGTAGAGACTGAATGCTTAACTATGGGCCACCAAATTACCATGAGACCTGAGTTGCCTATCATGAGTCAGGTGTCGTCTGACCCATCAAGCCATAAAGTTGGGCTTGTGCAGTAGCACTCTATTGTAAAATGGAAATGGTATATACGAGATAGGGCCAGAGCAGGTCCTGAAGGCACATGTAAGTTACATGAAAAAGTGGCCCAAATGCCCATGGCCTCCCCTCCTGCCACATTACCTTCTGTCTCCCAGACCAGAGCTATGGCTTCTTGGGGAGTTCCTTACAGTGAATTGACTGAGGAAGAGAAAACTCAGGCCTGGTTTACAGATGGTTCAGCATGATATGCAGGTACCCCCAAAAGTGGACAGCTGCAACACTGCAACCCCTTTCTGGGGTGTCCTTGAAGGACAGTGGTGAGGGGAAATCCTCCCAGTGGGCAGAACTTCGAGTAGTGTACGTGGTTGTTCATTTTGGTTGGAAGGAAAACTGGCCAGAGGTGCGTTTGTATACTGACTCATGGGCTGTTGCTAATGGTTTGGATAGACAGTCAGGAAAGACCATAATTGTAAAATTGGTGATAAAGAGGTCTGGGGAAGAAGTATGTTGAAAGACCTTTCTGAATGGGCTAAAAACATGAACATATTTGCCTCCCATGTGAATGTGCACCAGAGGGTGATGTCAGCAGAGGAAGGTTTTAATAATCAAGTGGATAAGATGATTTCGTCTGTGGATACCAGTCAGCCTCTTTCCCCAGCAACTCCTGTCATTGCCCAATGGGCTCATGAACAAAGTGGTCATGGTGGTAAGGATGGAGGTTATGCATGGGCTCAGCAACATGGACTTCCACTCACCAAGGTTGACTTCGCTACAACCATTGCTGAGTGTCCAATCTGCCAGCAGCAGAGACCTACACTCAGCCCCTAATATGGCACCATTCCCCAAGATGACCAGCCAGCTACATGGTGGCAGATTGATTACACTGGACCACTCTCTTCATGGAAGGGGCAGCAATTTGTTCTAAGTGGAATAGACACATAGTCTGGATATGGGTTTGCTTTCCCTGCATGTAATGCATCTGCCAAACTACCATCCGTGGGCTTACAGAATGCTTTATCCATCATCATGGTATTCCACATAGCATTGCTTCTGATCAAGGGACACACTTCACAGAAAATTAAGTGTGGGAATGGGCACATGCTCATGGAATTCTCTGGTCTTACCATGTTCTCCATCATCCAGAAGCAGCTGGATTGATAGAACAGTGGAATGGCCTTTTGAAAACTCAATTACAGTGCCAACAAGGTGGCAATACCTTGAAGGGCTGGGGTAATGATCTCCAGGAATGTGTATATGCTCTGAATCAGTGGCCACTGTATGGGTCTGTTTCTCCCATAGCCAGGACCCATGGGTCCAGGAACCAAAGGGTGGAAACGGAGTGGTACCACTCACTATTACCCCTAGTGATCCACTAGGAAAATTTTTGCTTCCTGTCCCTGTGACCCTGAGCTCTGCTGGTCTACAGGTTTTAGTTCCAAAACAGGGAGTACTTCCACCAGGAGAAACAACAATGATTCCATTAAACTGTAATCTAAGACTGTCACCTGGTCACTTTGGGCTACTCATGCCCCTGGATCAACAAGCCAAGAAGGGGATTACATTACTGGCTGGGGTGATTGACCCTGACTATCAGGGGGAAGTAGGACTGCAACTACACAATGGAGGTAGAGAAGAGTTTTCTTGGAATATAGGAGATCCCCTAGGGTGTCTTTTAGTACTATCATGCCTTGTGATTAAAACCAATGGAAAACTGCAACAACCCAATCCAGGCAGTCTACCAATGAATCTGAAACTTCAGGAATGAAGGTTTGGGTCACCCCACCAGGCAAAGAACCACGGCCAGCTCAAGTGCTTGCTGAGGGTAAAGGGAACATGGAATGGGTAGCAGAAGAAGGCAGTGATAAATATGAACTATGACCATGTGATCAGTTACAGAAATGAGGACTGCAATGCTGTTTTATGTTATACTATTTAAGTTGTAAAGATATGAAGTTTAAGAATCAATATTATCCAAGGACTTGCACGCTATTCTGGAGAGATTTAATGTGTTTCCAGTTATATGCAGGACAGTTGAGTATTGTTAGATGAAAGAAAAAATGTGTATTTTATTATTTTTTATTAAGAAATTAGGTATGGTTTAAGGTGATATGTATAGCTGCCAAGTTGACAAGGGGTGGACTGTCATGGTCAGGTTCATGTGCCAACTTGGCCAAGTGGTGGTACCTGTTTGTCTGGTTGGGCAAATGCTTCCCTGTCTGTTGCGATAAGGACATTTCATAGAATTAAATCATGATCATGTCAGTGGCATCCACAGCTGATTCCATTTGTAATCAGCCAAAGGAGAGTGTCTTCTTCAATGAGTGATGTTTAATCTAATCACTGGAAGCCTTGTAAGGAGGATTCAGAAGAGACGGGCTCTCTTCCTGCTTTGGCTGGTGAGCCTCTCCTGTAGAGTTCATCCAGATCCTTCATCAGAATTGTCAGCTTCACAGCCTGCCTTGTGGATTTTGGACTCTGCATTCCACGTTTATGTGAGACACTTTTATAAATTTTGTATTTGCGATTGTTCCCTGTTGTTTCTGTTTCTCTTGCGAACCCTAACTAATACACCTGCTTTATGAACACTACTGAAAAAAATTTCCTATCATTTTCCAAATGAGACCAACACCACCAATGGAAGTGTTCTCTCATTTATTACTACAGCAAACATGCATTAATGTTGTATCATGGGCCAGCTTCCAAACTAAGAGCAGAGAACACAAATATGAATGAAGTGAAAGCCTGGAAGAAACTCATGGTCTGGCAGGTGTAAATTCATAGAAATGAGCAATACTTTTGTAATGTAAGGCAATGTGTGCTCTGACAATAAACTCTCTACTGCTTGTTATGATTGAAGGTCTTGAGTTTTTACTATTTGTCCTGCTCTGTGGGAAGCACTTAACTATATTGCTCATTTAATCTTAACATAACCCCATTAGATATATTCTATTATTCATGAAAAATTATAGATAAGAAAATTGAGGCTTAGAGAAGTTGAGTAAGTTTCCCAAGGTCACACAACTGGTAAGGAATTGGATGCAGGCAATCAGAATCCTGAATGTACTCTCTTGACCAGCTAACAGTCAGAGAAGGGAGTTTCTATCTTGGCCAGTGATCTGCTGAGAGGGTCTTCTAACAGGAAATGTACTTTGATCTAAGTCCTAAAAGGTATGCAAGATATGCCATGCAGAGGCAAGTTAAATAAGGAGAATATGGGTGATGGTAGTATAGGCAAAAGAAACAGTGAACACAAACCCATGGAAGCAGAAACAAGACAGTTTCACTTGTTAGGTGCAGGATACATATTGTGGAAGAAGTGACAAGTAATTTTATAAACCCTAAATTTAGGCCTACTTACCATGTGTCACACTAGTCAGCAATATGTAAAAGTTATTTTATTTAATCCTCAAAACAACTAAGTGTCATAGGTACTGTTATTATCCCAATTTTACATATAAGAAAACTGAGACTTAGAGAAACGAAGTAACTTGCCCAAAAATATGGCGGTGCTAACATTTATGCTCAAGTCTGCTGATGATCAATCCTGAAATTATAACATATTATAGATTGAATTACAAAGATATGTTCATGTCCTAATCCCCAATCCTGTGGGATTTGTAAATAAGATCTTTAAAGATGTCATTAATTAAAATGAGGTCAAACTTTATCAGGGTCGGCCTTAATCCAGTATGAAGAGAGTCCTTATAAACATAGGATCTTTGGACACAGTAGTAGAAGACAGACAGGGAAAGAGATGGAGATACAAATAGAGAGAGAGATGTGATGGAGACAGAAATCGAGTATGGATTGCCAGCAAGTGGCCATCCAGTTCTTACAGAATTCAGAGAAAGCATGCTTCTACACATACCTTGGTTTTGGACTTCAGCCTCCAAAACTGTGGGACAATAAATTCCTGTTGTTAAAGCCAACCAGTCTATGGTACATTGTTACAACAGCCCTGGCAAAACTAAGGCAACTTCTAAGCTAGAGAAGCAGGAGCCAGACAATGAAGGCCTTGAGTTCCATTACTAAGCACTTGGAATTTTTTTTTTTCTATTGATAATGTTAAAGCTGTTAAGCAGAGAAGTAATATGATCAAATTTCGATTTACAGGGTAAGATAATGGGTAATTGGAGCTGAAGGGATACAGACTGTGCAACAGGACTAGATACAAAAACTCAAAAATGGACAGCACAACAATACCTAATTGTAATGTAATTATGTTAAAACACTAAATGAAGCTGCATCTGAGCTATAGTTTTTTGTTTGTTTGTTTGTTTGTTTGTGTCTTTTTATTAGTATTATTAGTTTTTCTCTATATTAACATTCTATATCTTTTTCTGTTGTTTTGCTAGTTCTTTTCCTAAATCGATGCAAATGTACTAAGAAATGATGATCATACATGTATGTGATGATATTAAGAATTACTGATTGCATATGTAGAATGGAATGATTTCTAAATGTTGTGTTAATTTCTTTTTTTCTTTAATTAATAAAAAAAAAAAGTAAAAAAAAAGTTAACTAACTCTATTCCAGGTAAGGGAACATAAGAGCCTAAAGTGGGTCCATACTGAGGTAGATGAAGGAAGGAGAAAAGGATTTTGGATCGAATTAGAACTAGGTAGCTGAGCAATTGGGGTAGTAAAACATGAAGGTTGGGAAAAACTCCCCAATTATTAGCTTGGTCAACTGGAGAAACAATGTTTCTGGGTTTGTTTGTTTTTTTTGCCTATATTTTTAGAGCAAACAAAAGTATCACAGGAACAACTGGAAAGATGTAGAAAACTTCATCAGTTACTAAAGTTTTGATTGAAAACCCTTAAGGGACCATCACTGGAAAGGAAGATGGCACACTACTCTCTGTGCTGTTTAACTACAGATAGATTCCCTGAAATAGTAAAATCACAAAAAATCCAACATAGCAAGCCAACATTTTATGGACTAGGCCTGTTCATCTCAGCCTACCTGGAACCCCGATCTCTTCGTAAGTATAGGCACATTTTTTTTTTTGCATGGGCAGTCACCTGGAATCGAACCCAAGTCTCTGGCATGGCAGGTAAGAACTCTGAGTATAGGGACATTTTGAAAATTAAATAATGTAATAGATGATGCTGATTTTAAGCAAATTTAACCATAATTATTCAGATTTATAAAACACAACCAAGTAATGATTATTTATTTTTTCAAAAGCTAATTTTGTTGCCAAAAAACCACAATAAAATTGCCTTTCCAGTTTGAATATTTGAAACATAATGTACTTCTAATGCTTATACATTGAGCCATGCAACGCACCAGATGATTTTCAAGTATTATTTAATCTAATTATCATAAATACATGTATTTATGATACAGGTATTATTACTATCTCCATTTTATAGATAAAGAAACCAAGATTTAAAGAATTTATCCAGTGATATAATTAAGGAAGAGTGAACACTTAAACTCAAATCACTGTGACTCAAAAATATATGTTGTTTTCAAATTATTTTTATAATATTTTAGAGGTAAATTTGTCAAGTACACAGAGATTGTGTCACAGCTAGATAAACCTAGCCTGGTTCAGGAACACACAATATATATATTTTCCTACCATAGATAGCAATATATTTGGTCATGATATCCTTCAACAGGAGCATAATTACTTTCTGTACTGCTAATTGCTATCACTGAATTGCTTTGAAAATTCAATTATTCTGTTTTATTTAGATATTTTATTTAGCTTCTATCATAAAAGAAACATGCATTAGTGTAATATTAAACATATTTCATTTGTTCTTAATTCTTAATTGTTCTAAATATGAAAAATACACAATAGTACTTGCATAGGGCCTTTTCTTGGTACTCACTACAGAAATAATACAAAGATATTACAGAGGCAGATAGACAAATAGTAAAATAGAGTCATCTAGTCCAAACTTTTAAATTCAGAGAGTTTTTTTTGTTTATATACAAAATTGATTCACATTCTCTGTTTCTGATATGTCAGATTGCATGCCAACATTGTGCTAGATACAAGTATTATCTCTTCTAATCCATAGAGCAGCTAAAGACAGTAGATAGTAAAATGAGTCCATTATTGAGGTAAACTAAGGCTATTTGGTTAAGAGAGATTAAGCTATTTGGTCTGGGTTACCCTGGAATAAGTGATAAAATAAAGATTCAAGCCTTAGTAATATAGATAATAAAATATAATATATTTTGTATTATAATTAACTATAAAAGACACTAGTCTACATAGTCTAATTTTATTTTTGAGTCTTCTTTCACATATTTCATAGCTGTTTAGACTCACTCTAAGTTTAACTGTTCTTTCATAGCATATATCACAAGACACACAACCAAAGGAATTGTGTCCTTTTATGGTAATCATTAAGGTTTCTGGAATTAATGCTATAAATAAGAATACCTATTAAACTTAAATTATTAATTTTTTTAAGTCAACTGAAAATATTGTGTGTGTGTTTTTGTTGTTATTCTACCATAATTTGTCACTCTTGAATTCCTATTGGACATTTTAGGCAGTTCAGAAAATACTTTGTTATTTAAATATTAAACATAAAATTTCATCTCCTCATAGATATAGCTTGAAATGGTCATAAATGTTCACTGTATTGCTATTTTTATGGGTCAGAATTTTCAGTCATCTTCTTATGGATAAAACCCCACAATTAGGGGGGCACTGCAATGTCCATTTGCTTGCCACTGCTTCTGTGCCCCCACTCCCTTTCTCTCTTCCCTTCTTATATCATCATCCAACATTCAGAATTCCCAACTCCCCATAGACCTCAGCTGTACCTCTTCTGTCAGGATTTCTTCTCAGAAAAGAGCTAATGGCTAGAAATTGTAGCAGGTCAACTTGGTATAATGAAGAGTCAGAGAGACCTGGGTTTGGTGCTTGTTAGCTAGGAAGGCTTGGCCATGTCTTGAATTTCTCCTGATGTTCATAAGGTAGAAATGTACCTAATTTATAGGGCTAGCTAAAGATTAAAAATAATGTAAATAAAACACCTGAAACACAGAGGAAATGCAATAACTGGTGTCTTTAATTTATTATAAATATGAGGAAACCCTTTCAAATGAGCAGACCTGCCTGACAACAAAATGAGATGTCTGGTGAGAGGAGGAACTTTCTGTCATCAAAAGTCCTAAAAGAAGCTGGACAGTGACTTTATATAAGATTCAAGAGAAAAAGGGATGGTGGTTGGGATCCTTCTAATCTACATGCTTTTGAAGAAGTCTCACC
Organism: Tamandua tetradactyla; assembly: GCF_023851605.1. Classification (NCBI taxonomy): domain Eukaryota; kingdom Metazoa; phylum Chordata; class Mammalia; order Pilosa; family Myrmecophagidae; genus Tamandua; species Tamandua tetradactyla. The sequence continues at coordinate 59,845,688 of NC_135334.1, read as the reverse complement.
TTATCTGGCCCCAATTTATAGTTTTGGTTTCTAAATTCTAAGCTATTGCACATGGAATGTGCTCAAAAAACTTCTGATTTTGATTTATTCTACCTCCATCTTCTGTTCTGTCTTCTTTTCTCTCCTGTCTTGTTTTCCTCTTAATGGGCTGGGCACTTCCTTCTTATTTGGAATATGCAAACTAAAGAACTCTTATATCATATCCTCTTTTATCCTGAGTCAACTGGGGAAAAAAAGATACATTTAGAATGGCTTCCTGTATTCAAAAAGGCAAGTTTCATGCACTCATGACCTACTGGTGAACTGACCATGTCAGAGAAAATGCGGGAATAACCAACTTTGCATGACATTTATCACTTCCTAGCAGTATGGCATGAGGAGATTCACTTAACCCATTAAGCCTGTTTCTTTTTTGATAAAATGGGCTAATAACTACTCATACATTCATTTACTATTCTAAATATGTGAGGTATGTGAAACACTTTGGACAGTTCCTTAGACCTAGTAACATAATACATGTAAGTTTTCTTTATTTACTTTCTTTACTACTAACCAAAATTAGCCTAGCAACATGTCTACTAATTTAGGTTGGATTGTACAATGTACAAATAAAACTTTTAAAAATGAACAGAGAGGGTATACCATGGTGGCTCAGCAAGCAGAGTTCTCACCTGCCATGCCAGAGACCCAGGTTTGATTCCTGGTGCCTGCCCATTGAAAAAAAAAAAAATGAACACAGAGAAACAAGTGCTAGAGAAAATGCATAGACAGATATACCTATTCACTTTTGGTAGGAAAGCTAAGAGGTACAGCCCCTCTGGAATGAAGGAATTGTATTGAATAAACCTAGGATTAGAAAGCAAAAAAAAAAAAAAAAAAAAAAGCCCAGTGAGAGAAACTTGAAGTTGGTTAAATGTCAAGATGTTTATAAAGACATTATTTTGCAATTAATAGTACTCTAATACTATCATTTCAACACATGGTAATACTGTGTTATTTAAGCTAATAATATATATCTTATGCATTACAGCTTCAGAAAAAAAATATTACTAAAACGAATTTGGAATACACTGAAATCAAATAGGATTATCCAGTAGAGCCACTCAAAATGCACAGATAAGTACTAAGTGAAACAAGCAAAAAATAAAAATAAAAAAATAAAAACTGTGCCTTCAGTATCATGGCTATTATCTAAAAATTCATTTGTACTGAGATATTTTGAGAATTCTTTTTATAAGATGAGATTTTTGAAGTGAGAGAATGCAGTTATTCTGTGAGAAAAAATATCAAGTATGCCTAAGTAGCTAAAATATCAGAATAAAAATTTCTACAAAATCAGACCTCATTCAAATATAATAGCAAACACAACGCAGTATGGCAACATCATTATTTATAAACAACAGCATATTCTTCATCTCAGATAACATTTGCAACAACACTCAAGGATGGCAGTAATGCCCACTTTGCAGAGGAGAAAACGAGATCGAAAGGTTTGATGACTTGCTCAAGTTTGCTGAGTAGAGGTGATGTTTGGATTCAGACCTTGGTGTGCTTTATTCCAAAGTCTTTCCTTTGATTTTTATTTTCAGTTATTATAGAAGATACATTAGATAATTTGATCAAGGAAAGGCAGAGGCACCCACACTATCAGTCGCTTCTGCCTGTCCTGACTCCTCGCCCAGCCTTAAGCCTGTCAGCCACGGCAGCACATCCTGTCATCACTCCCTGGTCTCCTATGTAAACTTCCGCCAAGACATATGTCCCAGTCCTGGATCCTGGATTGTCTCCAGTTCCTGCTTCTCCATTCTGGCTCTCAGGCTGTAGAACAGACTGCTGGGTGAATACTGCAGAACTAGCACAGCCACTATCCTGGGGCTGTCTTGTCTCCCTTCTGCATCCACTCTCAATCATCATGGCCCCAAATCTTTCCCACTCTTCACAGTCCCTTTTCTCAAACCCTTCTCTTACTCAGAACACTTTTTTTTTTTCTATATTCTTAAAGATGAAGAAATTCTGCAGAAAAGAAGACTCTATCTTTTCTCATTTTCATCTACCTGAATTTTAACCTCAGCTCTTCCACTCATTGACTGGTGGCTTTGGATTTAATCTTTATAACTGCAGGCTTCTATTTTTTGTTAAATGAGACTTATTATATTTACTTCCAAAGTTATCGTGAAAGGAAATGTGTCTAGCAGAATACCTCACTCAAAATAGCTATTTAGTACCTGTTGTGAGCTGTGCCCTCGTTCTCATCCCTAACCACCTCCTCGGGGACTTGGCTCCTTAAATAATATTCCACTCTCTCAGGCTTTCAGAATGTTAGAACTAAAAGGGATTTTATTAGTGTTGAGCCCCTCCTCTCATTTCATTTTCTTTTTACTGATAAACCAACAGAAGATGGAAGGAATGTACTCACTTCAGAGCTGGCACTGGAATCTAGGTCTTACAGTTCCTACTACTGGACAGTGTCCTTTACAGCTCATTCCCAGAGACTTTATTTTCATATCTACTTCTGGCTCTGCCTAAAGGCTTGAAAAGAGGCTTCACTTGATAATTCAGACTCATTCAGATCGGAATCTATTTTTTCTCCTTTCTTTCTCTAAATATTTCCTTAAATAATACATGTCTGTGGCCTCTATTCTTTCCCCATCCTCTCTTCCATATCCTGCCCCTTCCCCCCAATTTAGCTTTCAATCTGTTGCCTCTACCAGAATTACAAAATTCCATTATTTAATCAATAATTATTTTCCTTTTCTAGGCTATAAGTCTGCATCATTCACTTTGATGCAAGTGTCTAGCATAAACATGGAGCATAGTACCATATTCAACATATATTATATTTGTTAAATGAATGAATGAACGAATCATCAATAGCATCAGTCCCCTATTTTGGGGTTTCTCTCCTTCCTATATTGGATAGTATTCCATTTCTTAGTCTTCTTTGCTAAACCCTTTTACCCTGAACCTCATAACTTGAGATTTTCAACCCTCTGGTTCTCTCTGCGTGCTCTCCATTCTTGCAGCATGAACTGTGCTGACTGTTAAATTTGTAGCTGTAGTCTGACTCTCACTCCCAAACCTCAGTGCTAAATTTCGGTTGGCTAGTATAAATTAGCCATGTAAATGACCCACTATCACCCTAAACTTAACATACAAATGCAAATAAAACTGAATTCCTCATATTTTCCTCTTTATTTCCCTATTACAATTGTCTTTACCATCATTCTCCCCAGAACTCCAGGCTTAAAACATTAAAATGCCCTTTGGCTTTTCTCTTCCTTTAACCCTTGTTCACCATTAATCAATCAGTCACTAAGCCTTGTCAATTCTCTCACTTATTTCCTTTTCCTGTGCCTCACAGTGCCCCTACCCCAACCTTACCACTCCAGCCACTTTTCTTGACTTTTCTAACTCCAACTCATCCTTCCCAAATATTACATCCTCACAGAAGCCTTCCATGACCTCCTAGTTTAAGTCAAGCCCTGTATAATCTCCTCTCATGTCCTTCCTTTTAGCTTTTATTGTATATATATTTGCGAAGTCATCCATCGCTTCCATAAGATTATAATCTCTATGAGGAGAAACCATGCATCATTGCCTTCTCTGAGCATCTGGCACATGAAAACTCAATACATATTTGTTAAGTCAGAAATGAACTAATAATTATTTATTGAGACAATGGTTTTCCCTAAGAGCTTTCTTGCCTATTTTCATTTGTTCCTCACAATATCCTTGAAGCAGGGATGTTTATACAATATTTCTAAAGAGTATTACAAGATATTAAAAATAAAAAATGTTTTACACTCTTAAAGGTGGCTTACTTTTTCTGAGGAAAAAAAGAATGTGCTTAAGCAGAACCCACAATTTCCTTATTATGCCTGATGAATGAGGTCTTCCTAGGCTGGGATTAATTGAGTCATTTTTCTTTTAATGAATGCATGTGCCATGGTTACAAGAAAGACTATAAGTTGTCGTGGTTCAGGTGAATCACAATTTCAATTCTTTGCACTGTAGTAGGGCTTACTCAATTTCTCTAAAGAACACCCCGAGACCCTGACTTGTTCTAAATTGTTAACCTTTCTTCCCTCAGGTTAGATGTGAACAAAGCTACCAGAAATTGAAAAGTGCAGTTTCATCCAGCAAAACCATGGGTGATAAAGCATGTGGTTCAGCAAATGAAGGAAGTAAATATTACCATTCATATTTACAAGTATCCAGTTATTCACCACAAATGCTCTACCCTCAATGATATACATGGAAGGCTCAAATCTACAAAACTCCTAAATTACAGTTTTCTCAAAACAATAACATATAAGTGGATACTTGTTTCTCAAGAGCTGGAGTAAGAGGAAAATTTTGTTTGCCATATAAATGTGAGGATAATTAACATAAGCAAATTAGCTAGGCTCACTTCATCTTTGAAGAGAGTCTCAGCAACAATGTTCAGAGAATGAAAATTGTTTTAGGATCTGAAGGTCCATAACAACTTCCGAGTTGTATTTTTTAGTACCTACTAAGCTTAAAAATGTATTTAAAAAAATGGTAGACGTATTTAGTCATGCAAAGTTTGAATTTGTTGATTTTTAAATTTTTGGTGGAATATATTCTCTATAATAGCATATTACCACATATTTTTTCCTGTGCTTTAAATAACATTAATAGCATCAAGCTATTTTAGCATATACCATATTAAGTACTTTTATGTTTAATTTACAATCATATTTAATTCTTACAACACCTGTTGTAATATGCTAGTCATATTACATTCAATTAGTACTTGATGACTAGTCTTCAGGAATTTTAAATATCTTGCCTATTTCCCCACCACTAATAAATGACAGGAGTTGAGTTTTGAGTATAGATCTGCTTGCTTTGAAAATTTACATTCCTAACTCCATGATATACTGTTTTCACAGGTGCCAATTCCTAAGCCATCAAGAGTCTATACGTGGATCCTGCAAAGTATTTCTTTTTCCTGGAAAGTATTTAAAAGAAGAAACAACATTTGCTTCAGAGTACAGTTTTCAGAATCAGGCAGACTTGAGTTTGAAAACCAGCTTAACCAATCTCTCTCTACAAACCTGGAGAATGTAATTTATCCCCCTGAGCTTCCAATTTCTCATGGATAAAATTAAAACAATATCTAGGCAGTCATTCCTTCATTTATACAGCCAAGATAAATAAACACCTACTATGTACCAGGTATCATGCTAGGCTAGAGGTAGAATGATGCATAAGAGAGATTTCTGGCTTTCATAGAATGCACAGCTTAGGTTTTCTATAAGTAGCCCAGAATTCAAAACAAGTATCCTGATTTTAAAATACAGAGCATTTTGTTAATCAAGTGGCTTAACCTCTATTCACTAGAGTTCTTCCTACTTAATTAATTTTCTTACTTTCATAAAGCATCCTCATTTCTCTTTTCTTGATTGGTTCTTCTAGACCAAAGCCCTGCTTAACCTAAATCTATAGTGGCCATTGGTTTATTCATTTATATATACATTTGTTATTTTAAAAAGTAGGTGCTTGAGCACGCATACACGTGCATATGCTCATTTCTAGAAGGGATTTGAAGTGGCTTGTTAGTTAATTTAAGAACTTCTTAACTGTTGCTCTTAGCAACAGTCTTTAACACTTCTGCCTTGCTGGCCAGAACTGTTTCTTAAAGCATGAAGCACGGCATGGTGGTTCAGTGGCAGAGTTCTTGCCTGCCATGCAGGAGACCTGGGTTCGGTTCCTGGTGCCTGCCCATGCAAAAAAAAAAAAAAAAAAAAAAAAAAAAAGCATGAAGCGTTTGCAGTAGATCAACTAACAAATGAAAAACAAACTAGTTTTAACTGGACTTCATTCAGAGGACTTACACAGGGATTGGTAATTGTAGTTTAGTTGGGATGGAATTGATGGTGGTTCTGAGAAGCCTGCCACACAAAGGAGAATGTCCTAGCAGCTGTGATCTCCTTTCCCTGGACCATTTCAGGTCTACGTGTCTAAAGTAAACCTATGACGCCAGAGCACCAAGGCTGCCAGGTTCCTGGGGTAGCACTGGAGACAAGCTTCATCCTGTGAAATACATGACCAGATCTTCTTAATAATCATACTGTAAATAAGTCAGTTATATTAAAGATACTGGACAACATTGGATTTTCAGGCTGCCAGAGAGCTGGTGTCAGTTTAAAAGCAGTAAAAGAAAAACAAAGCCCTTCTAGCTGTTAGTAAACTATAAATAGTTTAAATTAATTACTTTTAAATAAATAGATTTTAATTAATTCATAAAAGATAGGTTGCTATAGGGAGTTATGTTTATATTCATTTATCTAACAATCAACTTTTAGGTGTCAAGCATTGTCTCAATTGGGTACTGAGGGATTCATTTACTTGTTTATTCAAAATACATTTATCAAATACCTCATTTTCCCCCACTGCTCTCATGAAGTAGACTGCAGCTAAAAATACCTTAAAATTAAATTATTATGGGTGTCATTATGAGGAAGGCATGGGAAGTTTTAAGGAAAGTAGGACAAGTCTTCCTTTTTGAAATTAACATTAGACTTCAGCTGCCTAAATAATTAAATATAAAAATTCCATAAACCATTCAACATTTATTGAACATTTAGTATGTTCAAGATGTAAGTCACAGGCTCTGTCACCTCAAGGTGTTTTGACCCTTGTGACAATGAGAGCTCAACACGATAGAAAGAAATCTATGACTACATGGGGGCAGAGATATCATATGATGATCAAGGATATCTTCCATGAGGAGATGACAGAAACCGAGTCCTGAAGGATAAGCAGGGATTAACCAAACCAATGAAATTTCTTTGCTCTCTTCCCTCCTTGAAAAAAATCCCATACCATTATAAGGCACTGTAGAGTAAGTGTAGAAATGATAAATACTTATTTCCTAAAGGAACTGATTCCTGCTAGGCAAGAAAACTGAATATTTATATGCAGTCATTAAATGACAGTATAAGATATGATACAATTCAAAGGCAAAAGAGGCATTAGTGCCTTGTGTGGGAAATGGGGGGTGAGGGGTGGGGGTAAGGCAGTGACTCTTAACAGCCAGACTATATGCAAGGGAAGGACTGCAAACCATTCAATACAGCAGAAGCGTTCTTCTGAAGTAAGCAATTGTAGCCATATCATATGAACCATCTCATTAATACTGTCTAAATGGCATATTGGAACATCTTGATAGACTCACCGAAATTTAACATGGAATTAGATCACATGAAATGGAATCTCTGATAGGTATTAAAGATCTTCAAAACCACCATTATCCATGGGGCACTCATCAATTCCTTAAAATTAATACTCTGGGACTGATGGAACTCATTTTGGCCAACCTGTTTCTCCAGACTGAAAGAAATCTAGACATGTCACTAGTCATAAAATGACTGGAAGTTTGTCATTCTATTTAAGTGCACTCATTATTACTTTCTTAATTTATTAAATATTCAGTTGCAGCAGAATTTAGCTTGCTGCACAGTTATTCCAAGACTGCTTAAGAGAGAAACTAAGTAAAACATCATCAATTAAATGTAAAGAGGACAAATTAAGAGAACAACTGCAAAAGCAAGTCTAGATAGCGTTTTCCAAATAGATTCCTTTTCTAAAGATGTTAAGAGTTTATAAGCCAACGGCAAACGCGCATTCGAAATTGTGGAACACCTAGCTATGCTAGGGTAAAATAACCCATTTTGGCTTGTCCTTTTTCATCAGAAAATTTAGGAGCTACCTTCCTAAATCCATCTGAATGGAATCAAACATGTGGATGGGGGCCTGGCAGCATCTAAAAACTAGCCAGGCCTAGCAAAAATGGCTGCTGCAAACACACTTCAAGGCACTGGGTAAATTACTAGAAAGCTGGTTCATAGAGGACCAATTTTGCAAGCAACTACTCTATCTTCCTAGGATCCAGAAAACCTACCACTTAGCCATCTTTACACAGAAACGAAGAGTTTCATTTTTTAGTCAAAGGTATATTTGGGTGTACAAATCCTCAAGGGAGAAGTAGCAAGACTTTTGGCACATAGAAAACAAACACTTGTTGAGTTCCTTGGCTTGCCTCTATAAGTATAAATAACTGATAAAGGAGTCATATGTGAATTTGACAGGAAGTAGGGGGGTAATATCCTGACACTCCTAAACTGGGATGTAAAAGAATGAAAGTAAGCCAGAGGTGACTTCAGCTGGCGTAATTACATACTCCCACTTCTGTAAATTCCAGGAACATATTAGACAATGTATTACTGAGCTAGGTACTGCCTGCAAAAGGTTAATAATCAGAAGAAAGAAAAGACCAATACACAAGGTCATTCTGTTCTACTTCTGTCTTTACTATCTAAAATGTTTATCAGTCTTCATTGCACACGTACAATTTGATTTGAGTTGATATGCATTTGCTGAGCTCTGGTGCTGCATGCCCTCAGCACTCAAATCTCAACTAGCTCATTTTGACCACATAAATGAGCGTTATGGGGCAAGCACCAGTTCACCCTCTCTTCTTGGCAGCATCCCAGAAATACATTGGTTCCATGCTTTGGAAGCATGGTCAGTCTAGGACATGCTTAACCAGAGACAAACAAGGAAAAGAGACATTAACTTGGAGTGAGAAACCTGGGTTTTAATCCCAGTTCCACTACTTACATGCTTTGACCTTGGGCAAGGCATGGGCATTATATAAGAAAGATTCATATGAAAAGAAAGGGACTTTAAAGGAGTGTAGTTTACCCCCAATGAGTAATTTGGTCACCTGAATAATATCACAGAGAAATGGTCTTCAGACTAATGCTTGAACATCTCTATTGAAAAGAATTTTAAACTCAATGTGCCCCAGTTTCCTCATCTACAAAATATCTAACTCAGGGGTGAAAGGGTAGTTCAGTGGTAGAATTCCCACCTGCCATGCAGGAGACTGGGTTTGATTCCTGGTCCAGGCACTTCCCAAAACAAAGTAAAACAAAAAAAATAAATAAAACAAACAAAAATTCAACAAACGGTGCTGCAATAACAGGAAATTCACATGGAAAAATAATGAAATGTGACCCTGTCATACATGATACATTAAAAAAAAAAGAAAGAAAAGAAAAAAAATTCAACTCAGAATTGCCTCCTTGAGGAGCAAAAAAATAACTGATTTCTGAATGTTGTCTATATAATGATGATAATCATTATTTTACAATATGAATAAGGTAAAGATTAAGGGCTTTTTTCTTAACAGTCACACAAAGCTACCACAAAGAGGTAAGTCCTGCAGGCAGCAAGCAAACAACCCACATCTCCAGCCTACTAAACGTCATGACCACCTTCATCTAAGGTCCTTATTGAAATTCAATTTATTACCTTACAGAAAGAACAAAGGTACAGTTTACATAACGCTGGTTTCCTATTTCCCTATAGCTATTTTTCTTTCCTTGCAAACTTTTCAAAATAAAACTTCAACACCCCAGAGTACTGGACGATGCCTGTTCTCCCTTCAGCCAAAACAGGCATCTGGTTCTACAATAAATGAGATCATAGCATCCCCACTCATACTGCTGTAGATAAGAACCTGTCAGCAGTTTCATTATAAAACCTTTTTCTTCCCTCTGGGTTGAGAGACCAACCATAGCAATTTGCAGGGGAAATAGCTTCAGCAAAGGGCAATGTACCAGGCTCAAGCACAGAGAGAGAATGTTTTCATTTTACAGAAACTTGAGAAAGATTTGTTTGGGAATTAGGTAAGCTGCAAAATCCCAAAGAGAATTTCTTTCTAACAGTCATTTGGCTTTTAAATAAAGAAAACAAGGTTTGCTGATACTTAAAACAAATATTTCTCAGGAAATTGATGTTAGGTAAAGGGTTATTCTCTTGAATACCTTTAGGTACCAATACCTCTGGTACAAACAGCTATAACAGCAGGCACATTGCTGAATCTGTGCTCACATAGAAGGTGTGATGGGAGTTGGAAACATCCTTTCACAGACTCTCTGAGGAGAAATTGTGGCAAGGTAGGTTATGCTAGCACTGATTCAAATAGGAGAGAATAAAATGCATTAATAATTCACTAAATACAATAAATAAATATAAAAAGATTCCCTAAAGCAGTGATGGCACACAGTGAATACTAAGTAAATGTAGATTGAATATAGTTAATACTCGAACTGGTTCTCACAGTGAATTTTTTTTTTCTGTGTGGTTTGAATTGTGTCCCCGAAAATTATGTGTTCGAGCCCTAACCCCTGGCCCCATGAAAATGGCCTTACTTGGAAATAGGGTCTTTCATAATGTAGTTAGTTGAGATGAGTCAAACTGGAATAGGGTGGGGCCTAATTCAATATGACTGGAGTCCTTATAAGAAAAGGGAAATTTGGGAACAGATATAGACAGATACAAAGGGAAGAATGCCATGTGAAGATGGACACAGAAATTAAGAGCGTTTCAGCTATAAATCAAGGAACACCGATGATTGACAGCAAATATTAGAAGCCCTAAAAGGCAAACAAGGATCCGCTGCTACAAGTTTTCGAGGAAGCATGACCCTGCTGACACCTTGTTTTTGAACTTCTGGCCTCCAGAAATGTGAGACAATAAATTTCTGTTGTTTTAAGCGACCTAGATTAGGATATTTTGCTACAGCAATCCTAGGAAATTAAGACACTAACTTTTAAGTCTTAGATGTAAAAGTGAAAAACTTCTTTTTAGCATAATTCATACTTTGCTAGTACAGACAAAAGTGAAGTTGGAAGAGAATGCATCTGAAGAAGTGGGGAGAAAGAAACTAATACTTATTTAATGGTTACCACATACCAGACACTGTATTGCTGCCTTCTCATTTGGTTGTTATAACAAACACACCAAATATATTTAACTCAATTGAACAGATGAGGAAACTGAAGCTCAGAGAGGTGAGCTTCCTCAAGGTCATAGAGCTAACGGTTCAGTAACATGATATCTTTTAATACCAACCTCTAACCCTCAGGACTTGTTTCCTGCTTCTGTTTGCCTTCCCAAGAGCTTACTTAGGCTTGAGACACAAGGTAGTAGCTCTGATTGTTCCGGATGCTAGGATAAGGTAGTCTATCACCTCTGCCCTTTTTTCCTTTTTCTCTCTTCCCACTTCCTTCCAAGGAAGGCATCTTTAATGTTAGACTATCATTTTCTGATATCTTACTATTTCAACATTAGCAAAGGTTATTGGACCATAGAGCCACTGGAAGATTTGAGACTAAAAGGTGAACTTTTCTTTGTCTTTGACCTAGTTCAAGGTCTTACAAAACCCAAATCAGTCTCCTCCAAAAAGCCTTTCTTAATTATACCAGCACTCACTGATTCTTTTATCCTCTCCTTGTCTACAGCAGTACTGCCCAACCTCTTGAAGTATGAGACTACTCTTAAAATATAAACTACTTTGTGAATGCTTACTTGGTATTAGTTGTGCATTTGAAGCGATACTATCACACAGGGATTAATGGCTCCACCCTCATAGAATTATGCTTAGTATCATGTATGTTAGTAAACACAAAGTCCTTAGGACAGGTCTGCTTCATGGTGATCTTTCAGTCAATGTTAACCCAACTTGCACTGCTGGCTGTTTTTACTTCCCACATGTTTTATTCAGTGCTGACCCTCCAGCCAAACTGAAAGCGTCCCAAAGCAGTGACCATTTCTTATAGTGTTTTGGTATTACTATATAATGGTCATTCTCAAGAGAAAGCTAAAAACCAACAAATGGAAAAGTGTATCTACCTTTCCCTGAATGAAAATTTTCTCCAAACCACAATGAAGATAGTTGGAGAAATGGCTTCAAGGAAAAGATCAAAATCTCTTTACCGTTAGAGAACAAGCAAATATATGTGCTCATCATTACCATCTTATTTGAGATCTTATGGAAATGAGGCAATTATACTTTATTATCTCCTTACATATTGCAGTGATTATTATTAATCCCTGGCTGGTTTAATCTATAATATGGATTTTAAGGCAGTTAGAATGCATCTGGCCAGAATTTTAGAAATTATGGGGTTTTTCAGTATGCTCACGCATCAAATAACATGATTTAAATCACCTCAGGAACTTGAATAAAACTTTAATAAAGGTAATACAACAGAATACTATAACAAATAATATTGCAACAGAATAACAAATAATATTGTTATATAGCAACTGTAAAGAAGCTGAAAAAGAGATTAGATTTCAATTAGAGATAAGAATGAAGCTAATATGGTTGGGACTAAGATAAATAAAAATATATGGCAAAGGATGATATTGTCCATATTTTAGAACTTCACCTATTACTGGAGACCAAAAGAAGAGATGTTTATTTTTCCCAAAACTTAAATTTTCTGTAACATACAAGCTAATTTACCTAGTCTGGCAAGTTCATTTAAACAAACTAAACACATGGAGCCTTTAATTGGGAATTAGATCTTGTAATTCTGTGTAGCTTAATGTAGTACTCTAATACATTTCAGAGTATGTTGGGAAGATAACTAAAAAGTATTGGCAAAGTCCTTAGAGAGACTGGAGAAAAAATATGGAACTATTAAACTTCCCCACCTGGGGAACCTCTGATACTCTCTCCATCATAGAGACTCCCAAGTTAATAGGCCAAGGCCTTGATCTTGAGGCTTGCTCTTATGAAACTTATTTCTACAGTGGGAAAGCTAAGCTTACCTACAATTATGCCTAAGTGCCACTTCTAGAGAACCTCTTTTATTGCTCAGATGTGGTCTCTTTCTTTCTAGGCCCAACTCTGTAAGTAAAATCGTTACCCAACCCACTATGTGGGACATGTCTTTCAGGGATCTCAGTCTCCATGGCAATGCACAACGTGACTCCCAGGGGTGAGCCTGGCCCTGACATGGTGGGATCAACAATGCCTACTTGCCCAAAAAGGGGAAAAGAAATGCAACAAAATAAGATACCAGTGGCTAAGAGATTACAAATAGAGGAGGGAGTCTATTCTGGAGGTTATTCTTATGCAAGCTTCAGATAGATATTGCTAATTGCCATGGTATGCCAAGGCCCAACCAACAGTATTCATGAAAACCCTAAAGAATACCCAAGGTTCTATCTAAGGCTCTATAAAAGTTTCATTCATTAAGTTTATTTTTCAGGAACTTAAAACTTCCAGATAGTTCCTATGCCAGCTAAACACTGAAACCCAGAGGCACAGTCTCTCCAAGAACATCAACTAGTTCATTCCCTTTCCCTATAATGTCGACACCTCTTTTCAACATGAAGAAGTTAAAATGGTCATTCCTAAATACCCCTGACAATTGGGAGAAGTATCAATGAGAGGGAGGAGTTGTACCAGAGGAGAGAGGATCTAACAAATGATTGTGACTACTGAATCATTATATTGATATTTCTCATTAGTCTCTAGTATATTAGGACAGCTAATACTTCAGGAGATACCTGAAAATGTGAAACTGTAATCCATATCATACTTCGAAATCTGCTCTAAAACACTCAAAGACTGATATTGTTTCAAAAATACTTCATTATTTATGTGGTGTCCAGAAGCCATCGTTTAGGGCTATATTTATTCTATTTGACCTAAATCATTCTAAATAATATTGGGAAAATTATGAAATATTTAATCACCACCACAATATATAATATGTTGATATGACTGACAAAAACATTCATATATGTAATTACAGACAGAAAAGCCATTAAAGAAGCATTGGATATTTTCTATTGTTCTACATCTGCATATATAATCTGTGATTTACAGTGAAGTAAGTCATGATCTTCTGAGAAAAATCTTCACTGCAACAAGCATGGAGAATTAATTATATTTAAAATATTTTATCTCTTCTGTACATTACTATACATGAATGACTTACTAATGATGGTATGTCCAGGCATCTGATCTCAGATACCAGGGTAATACATTGGATTAATGCCCAATCTAAGTTTTAGGGAACGTGGGCTCTAGGAAGTTTGACATAACAAGAGGTTCTCAAAGGCATATTATTTAAGAAAAATGATAAATGCATTATAATAGAATCACGACTTTATTTATTTACTCATTAATTCTGTAAACATTTACAGAGCACTTATATCACTCATTCAGTCATTCATCCATTCACCAATTATTTATTGACTGCTTTCTATGGAAAAGGCACAAGTCTGTTTACATCTGGTTAGTACTATACAACATGACCCTGATATGGCTTCTGAACCTAAGAAACTTACAGTTTAGAAGGAATATTACAATGAAGATGCAAATGTTAAGTATTGGGTGTCACAGGAATACAGGCGTAATTCAATTAAGAAGGGATTGGGTAGGATTTCACCATATAAACTTCAGAATTTCACCTTAAAATATATAAGTGAGTACAAGGCAAAAGACATCATAAGAGATACAAAATAAATATGGGTTTTCTCTGGATCCTGAATTCTACACCTCAGCAGTCCTTTTGGTGAAAGAATTTTAGTGACTATATAACCGATAACTATCCTATGTTTGTATATCTACAGTTTTTCTCCTCCACCTTTTTCTGCTATTAAATATAAAATTAGAAAAAAACACCTTGAACTGGGAAACACACTTTGTCAAAAGGGACAGAATTAACAGCAAGGACTATTCAGTCTGCTTGTTTGGGACATTCTGTACCTGTTTCACTCATTAGCTCATTTTTCATTTTCTCTTTCTGGGTCAGGTTTAATCCAGGGTCTTTTTTTGGTGTGAATTATGTAAGCCCCTAGATTCTTCCTTTTGTAGCAATTAAAAACACTTAAATAATGTGTTGGTAGATGATGAAAGTACATCTGATTTACTGATAGATGAATTGCAATGTACTTTGACTAAACACTGTTGACTCTTTATCAAGAATTGCCACTTATTCACTAGAATGCAAAGCAGTTTTAATAAAATGTTGAATATTTACCACATGCCAGACATTGTGCTACATGTTTTCATGTGTGATATCTCACTTAATCCTTACAATAATCCTACAAGAATGGTGTTATTTTTCTTACTTTTACAGATAAAACTTGTCAGTTTCTCTTCTCTCACTCTAGTTCTTCCAGTTCATGGTTAGTAGTCTAGGCACAGAAAAAAGAACACTGAGATATAAATTAGGAAGTATGTTTGTAGTATGGCTCTGTCACATTCATATGCTGTGTGACCGTGAGTAAGTCACCTCCTGATTCTGTGCTTTAGTAATGTCATCTGGAAAATGAGAAGGTAAATACTGTGGAAAATGATTAGTTAACTCAATCTCCTCCCAAAACAAAGAGCTTTTGCAATAAGGCAGAGTCCTCCGACAGGTGTGTCTTGCGTGTAAATTCAGGTGTGTTCCCAGAAAGGTGTGTATCAGTTATATTTTTGAAAAGTGCATCATAAGTTAAAAGCACGTAAGCAACTTGCTATTTGAAGGGGCCCTACAGTTAATTTTGGAAATGACTGTAGGCTCTAGAGCTGGACTGCTTGTATTGAAATTTGGGCCATGCTACTCAATTTCTACATAACTTTGAGCAAGTTACTAAACCTCTCTCTGCCTCCGCTTCCCCATCTGTAACATTTGGATAGCTATAGTAGTCATCTCAAAGGATTACATGAAGATTAAATGAGTTAACCTTTGTAAAGTGTGAAGAACAGTGTCTGGCACATGTTAGCATGTTAATGTGTGTGGTAAACAGGAAATGATGCCTTCATAGTGTTAATAGCTCTCTCCTATATACCCATTTTGAACATCTAGGTTTTTTATATTTTAGAAACTCTTAAACCAGTATGTCCCAGAATAGTCACAGGACTCCTATTAACTCACAGGAGAACAAACTATATTATCTCTTATTTACAAAATCCACAAAGTAGAAGAAAACTATTTTAAGCTAGAGAATGTTGTGATATATAAAGTAACTGTGGCAGTGCAAGTATATAAAGTCATTATAAAAATTAATGCAATATTACCCATTATCTATAATCTTAAAATACTAAACATATTTGACTTAATAATTCTACTTATTCTACCCTAACCAAAGGAAATGATTCCAAAACCAAAAGTCTTTATTACCCCATATTTCTACTTTATTTTGAATAATAGAAAATTGAGGTGGGAGAATAAAAATCCAAAGGATAGTTAATTGTTATGAAGCTATTAAAATATGTCCAAAAATCTAACATAAATTATAAGTATTCAAATCTAAATCCAATGCAATTACAACTGTATTTTAAAAATAGGCTATTATAGACTACCACCAACAAAACAGTACTATGAACTGAGGAAAATATACACTAAAATATTAAGTCATTATCTATCATTCTATGGGATACGTGTTTTCTAAAATTTGTTTCCTTTGTGACTTTATGTTTTTCCTAACTTATTTTAATGAACATACATTACTTTAACATGAAAACTTTACACCAATAAAGTCAGACACTGGCAATATCCACCAGTGCCAAAAACAAAAGCAGTGATACATCTATTGATGAATCCTCTGGGACCACCATTCTTTTATAAAAACTTGGCTACATTTAAATAAACAAATGAGCAAACAAAACTACTCCTTTCTAAAGACTCCTTGGGCAGGAAAAGGAGATCTGAAAGGGATGATGGAAACCAGAAGTTTCCAGGGAGCTGTCCACCAGGAAGGTGCTAGCATATTCTCTGGTCACGGGTGAGTATAAGAGCACCCTCTGGAGGTTGGGAGCCCATAGCCCACTTCCCTTTTCTGCTTCTTTTCTGTTTTCATCTCTTTCTTGATATCTCTTTCTCTTTATTTCATCTTAAGTTATTTTCCTTCCTTTCCCTTCTTATTCCTCTAATTGCCTGAGAACTGTGGATATTGGAAGAAATAACACTTGTAAAGCACTGAGGATAGTGCCTAGATACTGCTGATATTTAATCAATTGGCTCCTTTCTCCCCTTTACTTCACTTCTTCATTCCTTGAATTCAGCCCATCCCCCTTTTACTTCTCTCCTCATTTTTCTATTTTTTTTCTCTATTTGAATCTCCTCTTCACTCCCCCTCCTCTCTTTCTTGGGAGAGACACAATATAGAAGAGAGTTCTGAAGTTGCGTTCTACTAGATGATTCCTTTTCTTTGTGGCTAGGATGAGGGTGGATCATGCAACATCCCAACATGAACTAGAAAAATATATTGTAGTACTCTACAGCACTTTCAAGAACTTTTCCCTATTCGGATCCATGAAATGATTCTTTAAAGGCACGTGAAGTGGCCCAGAGTTTTGACGGTTTTATTCAGTTGAGTTGCTGTTATATTAACAAGTAGTTATTGGAATAAAAGGAGAGGTTCATCATTAAGGTATGAGCCATATTTCATTCACACCTTCCTTTAAATTAAAAGTACAAAGCAATGATTATAGAGAAGATGACAACTCATAAAGCACTTTAGAACATTAGGGAAAAGATATATTCCACCTTTTTCCTTTTTGCCTTGTAAATGTTGATGACTAGAAAGGGGAGAATTAAAGAGGTGGCATACACAGGGGATGCTAACCTTTACAATGCAACATGGACAAAATAATGGACATAAATAATATTTAGGCTGGGCTTTGGGGTCTCATTCATAATTTGGAGTTTTACAAGTGGAGAGACAGAGTTAAGCAAAGGCAAAGCCAATGTCTGGTTTCAGACAATGACACAGAAAATACTATGAGAAAAAAGTCTTTCAGAAAGCTCATTCTTCTCTATGGCAAGCTCATTTCCATAAGTAGCATTGTAGGGGAATGACAGATGGACTAGGTAAGGAAGGACTGATATAATGAGGAAGACCATTTTGGAACAAGGGTATTTGGTTTCTGTCATGATAAACCAAAAAGTCAGGTGGGACAGTGGGTAACCTGTATTTTAGGGATGGGTGTGGAATGAGCTAATTTCATGTCTCCCTCAAGAGACTTGGAATTCTGGAGGAAAGGAAGGGTGCCATACTTAATTTGTCTCTTAATGCCTATCATAATACCTGTGGCAGAGCCTGAGACAGAAAGACACTCCATATTTTTCTTTGTTTAACTAAATTTATTGACAAGTAGATGCAACAAGGGACACCCAAAAGATGGTCAAGTGATAAAATAAAATTATTTTTGATTTCCACCTTGAAAGCTCATGTTACCATCCTTCAAGTCATTACTAGGTTTGGGTATTAAAGAGTTTACATGCTTTTGAAACTGGAAGAACCTGTCCTACACGTTTGCATGGTTTTAGACATCTTCATAATACCAAATATGTTCCAGGAGAGAAAATAAAAATATTCATCCTGGTAACCTTATTTTCAAACTTACTATATAATATTGGAATGAATGTTCACTTTTAGAAGTTCTGTATCAAGATCTATGCCTCCATGAGTTATTTTTAATAATTATTTAAATTGTACTCTGATTGGTCAAAGATCTAAAATCTGTATTTTATATATTTTTTCTTAACTAAATATTGCAATTAATATAGACATCTGCCACATCATTTGACTTTGAGATTGGGGGGGGGGGGGGCTGAGCTCTTTATTGCCACTTCTTCAGTGTCTAGCATTTGCTGTATGCCCAGTGAATATCTGCTGATTATATGGAATAATGGCTTTAGTTTTTCATTAATTTCCATAAATACAACTCATTTTTGAATATTTAATCTATATATAAATGGTGCCTATATTTTATATAAAGACTTAGCATAGGGCAAAGTGACTTTACTTTCAAATGACTGAACTCATAGCAAGGATGAGCAATTTATCAAAAGAACTATCCTAACAATGAAAGAGGTCCCTCCTAGAAGTGATGAGGCCTCTGGGAGGAGCTATGAAAACTACCAACGCCATATAAAAGTATCAATCATTTGATGAACACATGTCTTCTAAGCATTGCACGTATCACATTTAAATTGTATTTTTCACAACAGCACAGTCATATACAATGTGGTAGTTATTACTATGGCCATTCCACAGGTGAAAAATTGATACTTAGAGAAATCATATAGCTAGTAAACAGTACATCCAGATTTGGAACTCAGACCTCTCTGATATGGAAATTTTCCATATTATGATATGTTGACATCTGTTAGATAGTACTGGTGAACTTTTTCACTAGAGGAAGGCTAGAGTAGAACGTTCTATTATCATTTCCATATTTAAGATTCTAAGGTGGGAGCCTTACATCAACAACCCTATAATGTAACCATCTGTTAAGTCTGGTTACAATATTTTATTTGTTCCCATTATATAGGCCTTTTAAATGCTTGGCAAAAGGGTAGGGAGAGATCTATAGAAGCACAATTTTATTTTCATAGATAAATTTATTTCCCAAAGTAAAATGTCTGCTAATACATGTGATTTATGGTTCACTCTGTTGACATAGTTCTCTCACACAGAATGAGTTTGCTAAACCAGAACATCAAAAAGAAGAAAAGTGAAAGGAGGTTAAACTAATGTGATTCCCCAGCCATTAAAAAAAAAATAGTGTGCTTGTAATTATACCAATTTCCTCAAATATGGTCTAGAAGTCAGGGGAAAACTTAGCATAAAATCAACCTCTTTGAAAATGAGCTTCACAGGTTGAATGTATATTCAACAACATTCTCCACACCAATAGCTTATCTTATTTGATTATTAGCTTGTGTTTAATTTCCCTTGACAAATAAATCACCTTTGTTAATAATCATTTAGCACTTGAAAGCAATTCTCTTAAGTTTATGGGAATGGATTTTTAACAGTAGCCATCACTCAGATGCTGCTGTAAATGCAATTAGAAGAGTGAATGGATAGAAGCATGGGGGAGGGTGGCAGGTTTTGTGAAAGAAGCTAAGAAGTTAGATATTGGTGTCGTTCACTCACATTACTTCTTCCTGATAGAGGAGCATACAAATCTTCAATAACTCTAAAACCTCTTGGAAGGTTTCAAAAGTGCATCTAGCCACTCTTCAGAATTATTAACACATTCTTAACAGACCCTAAGATACAACCTATTGTGTTGGGGAATAAATGGTTTTATGAAACACATAACTGGAGAATGTTAGAGGTGAAGGGAGGTCTCAGAGATCATCTCATCTACAGCTCTCATTTTATAGAAGAAAACCTGAAGTCAAGAAAGAGAGAGATTCTTTAGCACTGCCAGTATAAGACTCATAATCTGGACTCCCAATTGGTCCACTAAGCCTACACCTCCTCTGATCACTATCTATGAAGTTGAACGTATATGTTCCATTAACTTCACTGGCTAAGGTGCTTGCCAACTGTTCAATCCAGGCTCTGTTGTCATTTTTTAGAACAATAAGGATCATGTGGGGTTTTTATTCACTTACAAAAGTGAATTTTCAATTATTTCAGATAATGGTCTCTCTCTTTAGAGAGTCACCATAGTGGCTACAAGAAGTGTA
This sequence comes from Tamandua tetradactyla, assembly GCF_023851605.1. NCBI lineage: Eukaryota > Metazoa > Chordata > Mammalia > Pilosa > Myrmecophagidae > Tamandua > Tamandua tetradactyla. The sequence continues at coordinate 59,825,370 of NC_135334.1, read as the reverse complement.
GGCTGGATGAACCCATTAGAATTTCATGATGAAAAGTAGTGAAAACTTACTGGGGACATGCACACGGACCCATTCATGGAGTAAGAGTGGTCAAATCCCAAATTCCATGCATCTTTTTCAAGGGATGCATCATAGGAGCCACCAAGAATGCTCCATTAATGTCTTTTGGACAAGGAGCAATGAATGATGAACTGCTTCTAAAACCTTCAAATCTCATTTCTTTAGAAACGCCAATCATCTTTACAAAAATCTGGGGTGGGACAGTTATTAACAAGAAACTTCACTGAGTAACTGCGCCACCTTTTGATACAATTTCCGTAAGTTGATTTCAAATGGATTGTATAAGTTCAGAGAAAAATACACATGGGGGGGGGGGGCAACATGAGCCTAGCTCCTTTCTAAAATAAAAATAAGCCCCTGCTCTTTAAAAGCACCAAACTGCAAACTGATGTGTTCAATTTCAGCCCGGGTAACATCTAGGACCCCAGCTAACCCGGACCGTGGGCCCAGTGGGTTGGGGCTACACGCAGCAGTAACCTCTGATGAGTTCGGGAGCTCCCAGATGAGCGGCCAGGAGTCCAGCCACTACTAGCTAAGTACATAAGAAGGTACTAGGTACATAAATACATCAGCTTCTCCGAGGTTTATCTGCTGTTGGAGCTCTGTGCGTTAGCAACCAGGGTCCTATCACTACCGAGTTATCAATCCAACCTCGGGCATTGGAAAATCAAAGTGTGCTCTCAGGGTCCCCCAAAACATCCTGCTCACAGAGAAAGCAGAGCAAGTCGTGGCTCTGTCACTCTCCCAACAGGCAGACATATAAACAAACAACAAAAGGAATTGTTCACTTCCCCGAGGGAGGCAGCATGCATTATAAAGACATGAACCTCATCCTACCTTGCATCCAAACATCAACGACAAAGTGTTGTTGGTGCAAGCAACTTTGCAGTGGCAAATCATTGGTGTAAAACAGTCAGGGTCCTTAACAACAGGGGACATTCCTTCTGGGCTGCGGCAGTGGCAGCTCGCTGGGGGACCCGAACACGGTCCTCGCCCGGCACATGGAGCGACAGCCTAGACTGAGCGGCCGCTTCGATCGCTGCCCCCTGCGCTCGGCACGGCCATCCCGGAGCCCCGATGGAAGCAACGCCGCGGGCAAGTACCAAGCGTCTCGGGGTCTCCCTTCCCTGGGGAACGATGAGTAGGGGAAGGACAGAACCAAGATGGGTCCCTCCCCCCCTTTGGTGGATTTGGGGGAGGTGAAATAAAAATAAATAAATAAAAAACATAAAAATAAAAGGAAGCGAGCGCTTAAAGGAGGGTTCAAAGGAGGTGGGGCAGTATTAGCATGTAAAAGGATGTGCCCGCCTACTCGCTCCAGTCACACAAGATTGTCATGCGAGCTGAAGGGGTTCAAATTATTGCCTTTGAAGAAAAAAAGAAAACACTGCAGCTCCCGATTTGGTAAAAAGCCAGTGGCTTGCTGCAATCCAGAGTCACCGTGGGGAGGGCTGGCCGGGCAAGTGGAGTGGGAGGGAGGGGCCGAGAGAGGGAGGGAGAGGAGCGCTCGCCGGCAGAGCCCAGCCCGCGGGCTCGCGGGTGAAACCTGGGAGTCCCTGGGTCCGAGCGTGGGGCGTGCCCGTGCCGACGTGAACTCAAGACCACTCTCGGCCCCCTTTGCCGCTGCCGCCCGAGTGTAGGCGGCCTTAAAGGCCGCGTTCCAGTGCACAACAAAGCAGGGAGCATCCTCCCCGCCCGCTGACGACGGTGTGTGTGCCCCGCGGATCCTCAACAAAGGGACCTGAGGTAGAAGAGGGCTCAAAACGGCTTGGCTGGGACTTTTCAGCAAAACTGCTTATTTCCAGCATGGTAGAAAATGTTTCAAAAGCAAGGCTTGATAGGATATGTTCAAACCCAAAAAGGAAAAGTCCATCCTCTCCCCGCTTTAAAGTCCTAGAGGCGTCAAGAAGCCCCAGAAGTATTTATATCGTTCTTGAAGTATGAAGGATAACATTGGTGAATGCTTGTTGTTGTGTTTATCTTTCCTTTTTTTTTCTTCTTTAACTTAGGCTGTCAACATTGCAGAAACATATATACACACACACACACACAGTCAGCATTTGGCTGGCACAGCTGCATCTGCTTTTTGGAGGAAAAAAAATGTGATTTAAAGAGTATGGGATAGGAAGTATGTAAAACTAGCACTCTTTGGGTGCCTGGCATTGTTCCTTACATATGGTTGATGCAAAAGAGCAAGACATGGGCGTTTGCAATCAGACTCTGGCTCTGGTGGTGGCTTTGTATAAGTCATTTAAATTGCCTGAGATTTTGTCTATTTGTAAAGTGGGCCTATTAACCCCTACCTTACAGAGTTGTCATGAAGATTAGAGACTGTGAGTAGGGCACTCTTGCACTAAATCCCAGTACTTAATAGCTGCTCTATATTTACAAAGCTTATCTTATGACTTTGCCTGCGAGGTAGATGTTAATCGAAACATTTTTCTATGGGAAAAAACTGAGGTCCTTGAGGTTTATTGTACTTACCCAAGTCATACAATCAATAAGAAGTTCAAAGAAAAATGGTGTATAGTAGTTTAATAGCATCATGGGGGTGGGCCACAGTGGCTCAGCAGGCAGAGCTCTTGCCTGCCATGCCAGAGACCTGGGTTTGATTTCTGGTGTTTGCCCATGAAAAAAAAAAAAAGCGTCATGGAAGATATCATACAACTCTCCAGAAGCATGTTCCATAGATCTGTGTGGGAGAGGGCAGGCCTGTAGTATTCAGATGAATGAGGCACTTCTGAACGCCTCTTTCATGGACACTGAGCTTGGATCCTACTTGAAATACAGGAACAATATAGTTCTATATATCAAAATCTGCCAAAACCATGGCCTCTTAATGCAGTTGGACCAAAATAGCAGACCACTTGAACTTTGAAATAAGAAGATCCCCAATACCACTCCACATTTCGGCCTTATAAAGTCCAGTAAAAACAAGAGTGTGGAGAAAATTGTCAAGTCAAATGCAGTGCCCTGTAAACTTTCTTTTACCTAACCATATCCAAAATACCTCAGCCTCCTGCCCCAATTAACAGTTCCTTTATTGTGTTAGAATTCCCTGGTGTGCTTGTTAAAAATATGGGTTCTCAGACCTAACCCTACATCCTCATTACATAAGTCAAATGAATGTCAAGGAAAATACATTTTTAATCAGCCCTCTGGGGATAGGAACATGGGTCCTGTCTATGAAACTAAGATCTCTTTGAAGGGAAATCAATATAAAACCAAGTATGAGCAAAGATCAACATGAAAGGTCTTGAGAGTAGAGTCAAACCTGGTTCTAACTGAAGAGGACAGTCATGTCACAGGCTTAATTAAGTGCTAGGTTCCTTACCTAGTTGGTAAGGGAGGATTGATTAAATCTAGTGAATACTTGAAGCTGCCGGAGCCCATGAGATAATACATATAAGATCAAATATACTGGGTCACATTTTAGGAACAGAACTCTGATCTAGGCCTTCTGTAGAATCTTAAAGTCACATTCACAAATAAAGTTCCTTAGCATTTTATCTCTTTATGTCACCTTAAGATCTGTGATTGTTTAAGAATTTCCACTTAAAGAGCATCTATAATTATGGCTGTTTTTCCAACGGAGAATGGATTCTAAAAGAGTTGTACAATTTTATTTCCCTTATTCGTTAACCTATAATTTGGATTTCAAACACCCTAAAAGTATTGTATGTTCTATATTGTAATGTTCCAATAATATCTGACAGTCTTTCCCTAATGAATTACCAAAACTACAGCTGACCTCCTATTCTTCTAGGGCAGCATAAAAGGCTGCCATGTTCAAGTTATTTCCCATTTTACAGTTTGTACTGGTTTAGATTGCTAAAGACTAATGACAAAAAAAAACAAAGAAAGAAAAGAAAATGTACAGTACATTCCCTTTTTCTTCCTTATTGCTTAACTTTAATCAATGAGAGTTTATATAGCTCCATTTTTATGTGCCTCCTGCCCGTGGGCACATATATGATATCTATTCATAAAAATATGACAAAATGCTTTCCCTTAATTCTTGTCTTTCAATAATAGCTCTAGGATGAATCGAAGAAGGGGAGGAAAGGGAAATTGGTTTCCATGACAATGTGTTCCATAGTTACAGCCAATAACCACTATAGTTAAAACATGAATCACAGTTATCTTAAGATATGAACATACTGCATTATTGGTCTGAAAAGCACTAATTTGGGAGTGTATTGCATGGGGGTGTACTGCAGTATTTTTAGGAGCCAATATTACTAGGGAATGCCAGGAGATGATGCATTAGTTTTAATAGTCAAAAAATCACCATTTATTAGACATTTCCATGACTGTCAACATTTATAGTTCTTTCTAATGATTATCACTTTTATAAAATGATACCTTATATCTACACACTATTAACATTTTTCTTAATGATCCTGACCACACAAAAAAGAGTATCATAAATAAATGTGACCAGGGCTTAACTGTAATACTTTTTATTTTTACAATCAATTATTAGTAGTAGTATTCCTAATCAGAAATTGTCCCTTCCATAGTGACTGTCTTTAAAAAAAGGCAGTTTGTGTTGGTGGGGAAAGAGTGAATTAGACATTAGGAGTCACTGTGCTTCTTCCTACTGGCTGCATCACTTTGAGCAAGCTACTCAGCCTCTCTGAGCCTCAATTCCCTTGTTATTTAAGATGAAATGGTTATTCTATATCATATCTAAGTTCGTCTGTAGTGCTGAAGTTCTCTGAGTGGTCTCCAAAATACAGAATCTTAAGAATGTAAAGGAAATTTACAAAGCCATTTTGTTCTGTCACCTGTGTTTAGAAAATAAACTCTTATATAATGCTTACTATCTGATGTGCTTATTGTGTGCACTGTTCTAAGTGCACCATGTGCTGGAGCCAGAACCTACTCATAAGTGCCTATTGTGTGCATCTCTTTCCAATTCCCCAGTCAGTGTCATCATGTTGGTAGGCTGGAGTTGGCCATGGTGGAAATATTCACACTACAGAAATTGGCAAACACTATAAATCAGGGCTTATTTCCTCAGAGAAACACTTACCAACACAGGACTGGTCAAAATACTTTACCTGCATTAACTTATTTAATCACCACAATTACTCAGTTTTACGAAAAAGAAAGCTGAGTCACAGAGAGATTAAGTAATTTGGTCAAGATAACAAAACTGGTATTGTTAACTAATCAGCTAAAAAAAAATCTTGATGGCTTTCAACGATAAATGCTTATTTCTTCCTCATCTTAGATGAGGAAGCTGAACTTATTTTTTCATAGCTAGGCTATATCTATCCCTGAATAGTTACTCTCAGGGAAATGATGGTCTCATGACAGAGAGAAAATCACTGATGGCTGAATATGCAATGGCTTTTAAAATTTCTGTTCAGACATTAAAAACATGTTCCTGCTCACATTTTATAAACCAGGGTATGCAATGTGGTGAAACCTGATGCCAGCACTGGTGGGAGAGAATAACCCTCTCACAGAGAGGTAGAAGAGAATTGCAGGAAAAATAATACAATAGACTATAGTTCATCTGGTGCTAGCACTGGGATTTTAATCCAAGCAATCTGGTTTCAATAGCTATGTGTTTAATAAGTAGGGAATTCTGCTTATCACTTCCAGTTAAAACATTCCAATTTTTTTCATTCAATTTCCACACTAGAGTTTGTTATTTAGCATTAGGAAGTTCTTCCTTATGGCTCCTGTAAAGAGGGCATAGTAGATATAGAAGACAATGTACTTTGGAGCTAATCAGTTAAACTTAGGTTTTGACACTAATAACTGTGATACAAGCTTTATTTCCCCTTCCTCCCCTCCCTTTGATGGCAACTAAAATCCATTTATTCTCATTTAATCATTAATAGAGATGTTTTCGTGCAATTACTTCATCAATAAGTATGGAGCACACGTTATGTTTGTATCATTGTACTACCTAAAAAGTGTAAGGCAGAGATGTGTATGAATTATGTCTTTGTGCTATCAACAAGCTTACAAACTGGTCATGGAATAACAGCAACAAGGGAAAGTATATATACTTAGGTACTGATAAATGTACTTAAAGCCCAATAGAACACCTGACCAATCTATTTAACTTCTCTGACCAACCACTTCCTGTTCTACAAGTGTCAGTTGTGCTACAGGACACTAAAAGGCTTAAATGAGATAATCTGTGTCAAAACATCTGTCACTTTTATCTGGTTTGTACTAGGTACTTAGTAAATTAAAGGGACTTGATGTTAATTTCTTAATTTTTTTTCCATTATAAATTAACAGGAAAGAATAAACCTATCAGACTCATTCAATTAAATAGAATCATGAGGCTTCCCATTCTACTGACCCATTCTAACTCTTTAACCTTTCTTCATGGACTGTACTGTCTTAATTGCTCTCTTTATACCCTTTCTCATCTCTCTTGTGTCCCTCTTAATGAGGAATATGCAGCCGTAGGAAGAGACTTTCGAGACCCACTCAAACACACTCTAATATCCATCATGCTTCTCCCATGATTGTTGACTCTTTGTATTCTTTGTAGTCTCTGTTATCTCTCACCTGCCACCCCACCAATTTGGGCCAGTCACACTTACTGACTACATCTTACTAAGTAGTGGACCTTCTTTTGAGTCACACTCAGTGTGTTTGTTGGAACTTCAACTGAAGTTAGTTTCTTGTTTAATTGTAGTATGGAATGAATGGGCCAATATATAAATAGATAAATGAAGAAGAAATTAACATATGGGTTAAACCAAGCTATCTGAAGCTCTCGCCAAGGCCCTAGGAACTGTGTAGATTTTCATTTGTTTCCTGATCCATTCCCTCATTCCTAACTGAAAGAAGTACACTCTCTGCTAAGGAAATGCCAGCCCATCAATTCAGAATCGATTTTGACACTTTAGTGTTTTGAAATAACGATCATCCTCAGCTTCAATAAGGTAAGGAATATTTTGCCTCTAAGTCTTTTCTTGATGTTCACTTTTATGCTTTTTCTCATTTTGGGAAAGCAACTCCAAAATATGACCCTTTGTACTACCTGTGAGAATTTCTTCAGTAGCAAAATCCAAACGAAAAAGAACTCTTCCTAGGTATTATTGTTCACCAAATTTGACTTCATTTCTGCAACAAAAAGTACAAAATTTGGCTCTTCAGTTCTAGACACAGCCTTGACACTTGCACTGAATCTCATTGATAGTTAATTTTCTCATTCGTTAAAAATAAGAGGTATTAAACAATACCATTTATATCAAAGGTTCATATAAAGATTATCTAAAATATACTATATGTGAATGCACCTAGCAAAGTGCCTAGCACATATTATTGAGTGCTTATATTCATTTGTTCATTCATTCATTCTTTTATTTATTCATTCATTAACAACAAAACTAGCCAAGAAACTTATCTCAAATAAATGTTAACCAAACATGGCAAATTTCCTGTGCAATCACTAATTCTATTTTTATACTGTTCTTGCCCATCTGTGAAACAAAGGCAAATTATTCATTGTCAAAAGTATACTAAATCATAGTTAAACTTGGAGAGCAGCAATTCATGGGAAGATTGTGACAAAAACATGGTTCATTGTAAATGGCTTTAGTGTGCTTCTCTATTACAAATAGATTTTCCTTATCAGCTGGCTTTCATAGGAACAATAGATGGCCCTTCTAGCTGCAAGAACTAAATGAGGCAACTTATCCTGAAGAACACCACTCTATTATGTTGCAAGCAGGAGCCCTCAGCTAATCATTTCCAAACCTAGTGAAATGATTACTCAATGAAGCAATTGCTCCCCTGAAACACTGTGAAGACATCATATCTCTCTTATAATCTCCAGCTACCCACCACAGAACTAAGATCATGATATAACCCGTTTTTCTCTTAATAAGTTGCAGGGCTATTGGTTTAAGTCCTCAATAGCACCAATTTGAAAACCTAGCCTAGCCAGATTTCCCTGTTTCCTGTTTTCTTGAAATAACATAATTGTGAGAAAACTACCTTTCGGTAAACTTGTATAAGTTACGTCTGTTATAAGAATGTTGGCACTTTCTTCCTTTATGATAAGGACAATGAATCCCAAGTGTGTGTTGGAGGATCTTAATTGGGTTTGCTACAATAGTTGGCATCTGGCCTTTGCTGGGTTTGTGATATTAGCACATTCACTTAATCTTTCCTTTTTTGTTCCCAATTACTATTTATTTACTCACTGGTTCATTCAACAAATATTTTTGAGTGTCTTCCATGTGCTAGGCACTATGCTAAGTTTAGCTTTAAGTAGAGCTACCCGGCCCTATTAGAGCATATACAGGGAAATCTCACCTAATTAGGGAGGACAGAGAGGACATAATTGGAGATATGCTAACTGGGGTGATTTCAGAAGAATGAGTGGGGATTAACTGGACAAATGAGGGAAAAGCACCTCAAGTAGAAAGAACAGACTATACAAAGAATGTGTAGTGTTAGAAACCGAGGAGTATAAGAAGAACTGAGGCAAGCTCAGAATAACTAGAATACAGAAAAAGAGGGAATATATCAAGGGGGAAAAGGATGAAGAAGAAAGCAGAGGCCAAACTATGCAGGCTATATTTAAGATTTTTGCTTTTATTCTAAAAACCTTAGGAAACCACAGAAGGAATTTTTTAACAGCTTATTGAGATATAACTGGTCTAAAATAAACTGGAAATATTTAAAATGTGCAATTTGATTGCACAGTTTCAACTTATGTAGTATCTATGAAACTACCAGCACAAGATGGTGAACCTATCAGTCACTGTCAAAAGTGTTGTCTTGTCACTTTGTAGTACCTCCTCCTACCACTCTTTCTCACTTTCCCCATCCTGAAGCTGCTATTGATCTACTTTTGTCATTATAGATTAGTTTGCTTTTTCTAGAGATTTACATAAATGAAATCATATGCTATGTATTTTTTGTCTAGCTTGTTTCAGGATAATAATTTTGAGATGCATGCAAATTGTTGAAAGTGTCACTAGTTCATGTTTCTTTCTTGGTGAATAATATCACATTGTACAGATATACTACAATTTGCTAATCCATTCATCTGTTGATGGAAATTTTAGTTCTTTCCAGTTTTTGGTTACATGGCTACTGTGAACATTTGTGGGCAAGTTTTTCTATGGACATATATTTCCTTTTCTCTTTGTGTAAGGTGGCTGTATCATATGGTGAATGCATGTTTGCATTTTTAAGAAACTGCCAAAATGTTTTCCCAAGTGACTGTACCATTTTACATTCCCACCAGCAGTGTATGAGAGTTCCATTCCCTCCATATCTTTGCCATCACTTAATATTGTCAGTCATTTTAATTTTGGCCCTCTAATAGATGTATAGTAGTATCTCCTTGTAGTTTTAATATGGTTTCTTTAATGACCAATGGTGCTGAGTATAATTTTACTGTGCTTATTTGCCAACTGTTTATCTTCCTTGGTGTTTACTAATCTTTTGCTCAACTTTCAAATTGAATTTTTTGCTCTCTTACTGTTGATATTTGAGAGGTTTTTTAATACATTTTGATATAAGCTCTTTATTAGATATACATTCACAAACATTTTTTCCCAGTCTGTGGTTTGTCTTTACATTTTTAAAAATAAGTCTTAATAGTAGATGTTTTTAATATTGATGAAGCCCAGTTTATTATTTTTTATGGTTTATGGTTCTGGTGTCTTATATAAGAAATATGTGCCTAACCCAAAGTCACAAAGAATTCTCTGATTCTTCTAGAAGTTTTCTAGCTTTATGTTTTATGTTTAGGTCTGGGATCTGTATTGCGTTAATTTTTGTAGAGTGTGAGATATGGATTCAAGTTCATTTCTATGTACATGTATATTCAATTGTTCAGCATAATTTGTAGAAATCTGCTATCCTTTCTCCACTGAATTGCATGCTTATGTCATAAATCAATTGTACTCATATGTGTGGTTTATATCTAGTTTCTCTATATTTTCCATTAATCTATTTGTCCATCTTTCCATTAAGACCAGGCTGTTCATTTCCTAATATAACTCATGTAGATAGTTTGATTGAATGTCATAAGTACTTGGAATCTCAGGTAGCACATGAGATTTTGTTGGTTTGTCCAGAGTGATCCCCCGATGAATCCCAGAGTGATTTGATCAGTGACTGGAAAAGTATTTTCAAGCCCCCTTCGGGTAGTGGTGAGAGTGGGGAGAGGTTCAGCTTCCCCAGGTTGAGTTCTTGATATTCTCACAAGCAGTGTGGACAACCAAAGCTATAGGCTGAGCCCCCAGTCTTGGGGTTTGTTCACATGAAACTTAACCCCACAAAAGATAGGTCAAGTCTACTTAAAATTTAGGCCTAAGAGTCACCCCCAAGAGAGCCTCTTTTGTTGCTCAGATGTGGCCTCTCTCTCCAGCCAATATGATGAGCAGTCTCACCAACCTCCCCCTCTCTGCATGGTACATGACTCCCAGGGGTGTGGACCTTCCTGGCAATGTGGGACAAAGATCCTGGAATGAGCTGAGACTCAGCATCAAAGGACTGAGATAAACCCTAGAATGAGCTGAGAATTAACATCAAGAGACTGAGAGAACCTTCTCGACCAAAAGGGGGAAGAGTAAAATGAGACAAAGTGTCAATGGCTGAGAGATTCCAAACAGAGTCGAGAGGTTATCCTGGAGGTTATTCTTACGCATTAAGTAGATCTCACCTTGTTGTTCAAGATGTAGTGGAGAGGCTGCAGGGAATTGCCTGAAAATGTAGTGCTGTGTTCCAGTAGCCATGTTTCTTGATGATGATTGAACAATGATATAGCTTTCACAATGAGACTCTGTGAATGTGAAAACCTTATGTCTGATGCTCCTTTTAGCTACTATATCAACAGAAGAGTAGAACATATGGAATAAAAATAAATAATAGGGGGAACAAATGTTAAAATAAATTCAGTTTGAAATAGTGGTAAATGAAAGCGAGGGGTAAGGGGTATGGTACGTATAGTTTTTTTTTTTCTCTATTATCATTTTATTTCTTTTTCTGTTTTTTTATTTCTTTCTCTAAATCGATGCAAATGTACTAAGAAATGATGAATATGCAACTATGTGATGATATTAAGAATTACTGATTATATATGTAGAATGGAATGATTTCTAAATGTTTTGTTTAATTTTTTTAATTAATAAAAAAAGTAAAAAAAAAACAAAACAGGCTGCAGCTTTATAATTATCCTTGAATTTGAGCAGTATTAGGCTTCCAAATTTGTTCTTTTTCCAAGTTGTTTTGGCTTTTCTAGGTACTTTGAATTTCCATATGAATTTTAGAATTAGCTTGTTGATATCTGCAAAAAAAGTCCTACTGGAAATTTGAGATTGTGTTGAATCTCTAGATCAATTTGAGGAGAATTGTCACCTTAAAAATACTGACTTTTCCAACCCATGCACAAGGTATATCTGTATATTTATTTAAGTCTTTTAAAATTTTTCTCAGGAATATTTTGTAGTTTCAAATTATATCTTTAATCAGATTTATCTCTAAACATTTCATATTTTATGCTATTGTAAATAGTATTGCTTTATTAATTTCAATGTCTGATTGTTCATTATTAATAAGTAGGCATACAATTGAGTTTCCTATATAGATCTTATATCCTGCAACTTTATGAAACTCACTTAATAGTTTTGTAGCATTTCTGTAGAATCCATCAAACTTTCTAGGTGTCACTTGCTAATGAAGACAATATTATTTCTTCTCTGTTTCTTTTTCTTGACTTAACTGTGTTGGTTAGAACATCCTGTACAATGTTGCATAGCAGTAGTGAGACTCTAAGCCCCAACCTCCTGAAATTGGGATAATATCACAGTGCTTAATTTCCATGTCATCCAATAAAAGAGAGAGAACCTACCAACAGTTGAAAGTAAGACTAAGTGCGATTAAATTCACATTTAATTTGGCTAGGTTATGGTATTCAGTCAGAACTAGTGAGCAAGAAGTAGCAAGTTCTCTATACTTATTTGGTAGGACATGTGTGAGTCAAAGGATGGGAAATAAATCCAACAAAAATTAAAGGGGCTTCCATCCAGTGAAATTTCCAGGCATCCAGTGGTGTGCAGGCATATTAATATGTCCTTTCTAAGGTAAAAGATAAGCTGTTGCTTCTGGCCTCCTCTACAATGAAAAGAAAAATAGACACAATACCTAGTTGATCTCTTTTGATTTGGAGAGTAATATAGTCCTCATTTGGGTGTACAACTCTAGCCCATATACAAGTGTCCTGAAAAGCTGCTAGTTTTGAGTGGAGTTGAAAACAAGAGGAGGCTCTGCAATAGGTCCAGGCTGCCATACAAGCTGCTCTGCCACTTGGGCCATATGATCCAGCAGACCCAGTGGTACTTGAAGTGCTGGTGGCAAATACAGATGCTGTTTGGAGCCTTTGAAGGCCTATAGGAAAATACAAGCACAGAGACTTAGGATTTTGGAGCAAAGCCTTACCATCTACTGCAGATAACTACCTTTGAGAAACAGTTTTTGACCTGCTACTGGGCCTCAGTAGAGACTGAATACTTAACCATAGATCAGCAAGTTCCCAGGAGACCTGAGCTGCTCATCATGAACTGGGTACTCTCTGACCCATGAACCATAAGTTGAGTGTGCACAATGGGACTCCATCTTCAAATGGAAATGGTATATACAAGATTGGGCCCAAGCAGGTCTTGAAGGCAAGTTATTATATGAGGAAATGGCCCAAATGCCTATGGTTCCCATGCCCACCACATGACCTTCTTTCTCCAGACCACAGCTATGGCTTCTTGGGGAGTTCTCTATGATCAGTTGATTCAGGAAGAGAAAACTTGATCCTGGTTTACAGATGGTTCTGCACAATACATTAGATACCACCCAGAAGTGGACAGCTGAGATACTACATTCCCATTCAGGAACATCCCTTAGGGTCAGTGGTGAAAGAAAATCCTCCCCGTTGAGAGAAGTTTTATCAGTGTACCTGGTTCATTTTGCATGAAAGGTGAAATGATCAGAGAAGCATTTGCATATTGATCCATGGTCTGTAGCCAATGGTTTGGCTGGATGGTTGGAACTTGGAAGGGACATGATTGGAAAATTGGGGTCAAGGACATCTGGGGGAAAGGTATGTGGATCGACCTTTCTGATTGGATGAAAAATATGAAAATATTTTTGTTCCATATGAATATTTACTAGAGGGTAACTTCATCAGAAAAATATTTTGATAATCAAGTGGATAAGTGAATCCATTCTGTGGATACCAGTCAGCTTTTTTCCCAAGTTACTCCTGCCACTGTCAAAAAGGGCATGGTGGTAGGAATCGAGGCTATGCATAGGCTCAGCAACATGAACTTCAATTCACCAAAGCCATCCTGGTTATAGACATCACTGAGGGTTCAATCTTCCAGGAGCAGAGACCAAAACTCAGTCCCCAATATGAACCGTGGACCATCTCTAAGGTGATCAGCCAGCTACCTGGTAACAGGTTGATATGGTGGACCACTTCCATCATGGAACATCGGTGCCTTGTTCTTACTGGAATAGATGCTTACTCTAGATATGTTTTTGCCTTCCCTCAGGCAATGCTTCTCCCAAAATTACCAGACTTACAGAATGCCTTATCCATCATCATGGTATTCCACACAGCATAATTTCTGGTCAAGAAACTAATTTTATAGAAATGAAGTGCAGCAATTGGACTCATGTTCATGCTATTCATTGGTCTTACCATGTTTCCATCATTCTGGATTGATAGAACAGCCTTTTGAAGACTAAACTGCAGTACCAACTGGGTGGCAATACCTTGAAGAGCTAGGTGAGAGTTCTCATGGAGGCTGTATATGCTCTAAATCAGCATCCAATCTATGATGCTGTTCTCCCACAGCCATATTCATGGGTACAGGAATCAAGAGATTGACACCACTTAGTATTATCCCTAGTAATCCACTAGAAAAATGCTTTGCTTCCTGGCCCCACAACCTTATGCTCTGCTGGCCTAGAGATCTTAGTTCCAAAGATTTTTCACCAGGAGACACAACAATGACTCCACTGAACTGGAAATTAAGACTGCTATCCAGGCACTTTGTATTCCTCATACCGCTGAATCAACAGACAAAAAAGAGAGTTACTAAATTGACTGGAGTAATTGACCTTGATTATCAAAGGAATTACTACTTAACATGGAGGTAAAGAGAGTAAGCTTGGAATACAGGAGATCCCTTAGGGTATCTTTTAGTATTACCATGCCCAATGATAAAATCCAGTTAAAAACTATCATAACCTAGGCAGGCAATGGTGGCTTAGTGGCAGAGTTCTTGCCTGCCATGCCAGAGACCTGGGTTCAATTGCCAGTGCCTGCCCATGCAAAAAAAAAACAACTATAATAACCCAATCCAAGCAGAATTTCTAATGGCCCAAACCCTTCAAAAATGAAGGTTTTATTCACCATACCAGGCAAACACTGCTGCAGAGGCAAGAACTGTAATTGCTATAAGCATTTCTTCCTTCCTTATGAGTATGTTTTGTATATTATATATAACATATATCTTTGTATATACATATATATGTTTTCTTCCCTATCTTATCCCCTTATCATGTACTGCAAACTTTATTAACTTTATGTCACAGGATTTAAGTTACAGGAAAGCAAAGATAAGAGTGAATATCACCCAAAGATTTGTATACTCTTTTAAGGAAAGTGTCAGTAAGTTTTCAGTTGCATGCAACATAATTGGAATATGTTAGCTGAAAGTATGACTGTTATTGTCATTATTTGGAGATTAAATATGATTTAAGGAGATGTGGATGGGTGCCAAGTTGACAAGGGGTAGAACATGATGGTAATGTTCATGTGCTAACTTGGCTAGGTTTAAGTCTTCAGTTGTTTGGTCAAGCAAGCACTGGCTGTTACTGTGAGAGTACCTTGTAGAAGGCTTGATTTAAAATCAGTTGATTACATCTATAGCTGATTGCATCTACAATCAACAAAGAATACTGCCATCAATAATGTGAGGAGTCTCCTGATCCAGTCAGCTGGAGATCTCAGAGCAAGAACTGAAGATTCTGCCTCTTCTTCAGCCAGCTAGTTTTGCTTGGAGGATAAACCTTGCCATTGTTAGAGTTTTCAGTTTGCTTCCTGCTCTGCATAATTTGGACTTTCCAATCCCCATGCTCACATGATCCAATTCATATAATAAATTTCTTTATATATATTATGTGCATGTGTGTGTGTGTGTGTACCCTATTGGTTTTGTTTCTTTGGAGAACCCTGACTAATATCCTCAGAAACCATAGTGTTTGCATTTGGATCCAAGTGCCACCATCTCCTTGGACAAATGACTTAAAGTTTCATCTGTAAAATGAGGTACTTGTCTTAGAGTGGGCCTCAGTGGCTCAGCAGGCAGAGTTCTTGTCTGCCATGCCAGAGACCCAGGTTCAATTCCCAGCACCTGCCCATGCAAAAAAAAAAGTACTTATCTTAAAATCTTCAGGGATCTATGTGATTTAATACATAAAATGTCTTCAAGACACTGCCTGGCATATAGTAAAAACTCCTCATTAGTATTATTATATTTTTTATAATTATTATTACCATTATCGGTATTATTTTATCATAATTGTATAGCAAAATTTTATTGCATCTTTACAATCAACTTGTATATCACCTCCTCTGTGAAGATTTTCCTGAGTCCTCCCTCTCAGAAACCTCTGTCCTCTCCTAAGTTTACTTTGTACTTGTACCTTCTCCTACACACACTTAGAGAAAAGCTATTGTGACTAGGCTACCTACTGTGATAGACAGTAGGTATTTATGATACACAATAAAAACAAGAATGTACCCTGCTTCACAAAGCCATTTTCTGGATGTGAATTTATATAATCAGAAAGATTAAAGGCTTGCTCAGGATAACATAGGTGAAAAGGGGTCAAGTTAGACTATTGATCCATCTTCAAGATTCTAAAGACTGCGTTCTTGAATTACAGCATCCTTGCTTCAAGTTTATTGTATTTATTATTTATTTACACTTCTTGTTTATACAAGTCTTTCTCCCCTTAATATGTGGTTTGTTCAATGTTAGGAACAGGGTTGATACTCAAGAATTATTTGTTAAACCTATCAATCACTCCAATAAATAAGTAAATAAAATATAGAACAAATTATTCTTCACATACAGTCTTCTCCACAAGAAGATTTTTTGTTTTTGATTATGGATTTGTGAGACAAGCGGGAATGCATACGGAATGTATACTGGCTTAAGTAAATACTATACTTATGTAAATGTTTCTGTACTCAAAAATTCATATTCCCTGAATCTTTGAGGGAAAAAAATAATTGCAGTAGTGATAATTTTTTAAAAGAGTCAATGTGAATATCCAAATAAGATTAGGTAGAAAATGAGAGATTACTGGAACTGGCCATTGCAGATCAGGCTTGAATGTTCTAGATCATCAGAGTATTATTATGAATCTGCAAATGCTTTATTTGCAGAGTATTATTATCAATCTGCCGAAGTTAATCTCTGGCATTGAGTAGTTAATCTTATTCTTGAAAACCTCACATCCATCAATACTGTCCTATAGATGCATAAAATTGAGATGTTCAGTATTTATTGATAGCTCTGAGGGACCATTAAGAAGTCATTTAATCTGTTCTACCATCTTTTATTAGAATACTTATTTTTTTAATAAAAATTGTTTCTATTTGTTTATATGCTGATTTAGGTATCAATTCATTCATCCATTCAACATTCATTGAGTTCTATTATATGTCAGCTATTTGACTAGAAGCTAAACATTTAACAATGAACAGAACAAGTTCTCTCCCTGGAAAGAACTCACACTCTAGGGAAGACAAATAGTCATATAAAGAAGCAACTTAGATAAAAACATGACAAGAGTGTTGACAGTTAATGTATACTGGCTGTGCAAAAGCCAAAGTAATGGCAATTAACTCTGCCTGAAGTCAAAGAAGTCTTCCAGAGACATAACATCAGATCTGGGTTTGGGGATGAGAAGGTGTTATCATGTGGATAAATAAGGATGGGCTTCACATATAGGGAAGAGCAGATGCCAAGGTATAAAGGCATTAGAAAGTCTAGGAAGATTATGGGAAGGAAAGATGCTTCTTGTTGCTGGGTCACAAGTTGTTGGTAGGAAACAATGGGACAAGACGTTGGTTAGGTATATTAAACACAGGCTGAGGGATTTCACAATGCTTGTCCATGTATAGATAGAACTCTGAACTACAACCACAAGAACAACAAAGACGCCAGGGTTCCTAAATGAGCTCCTAAAAAATGTTGAGTTGAGAGAAAATAAATTGAATCGCATTTGCTATATGTCAGACAATATATAATTTCCATACATAGAAATTGCTAAGATTGGGCAAACCTTTTAACTCCTATACAACGTGTTTGAGGTACAGCAAGGCTGGAAAAATGTAGGCCTTGTAACACCTTATTGATTGTTCTTTATTCTGTACCATGCTGTGACAAATTTCAACATGAAAGAAATTCTGATAATTTAACTGCAAAATGCTTTATGCAAACTCCTCCTGTGTGAACATAGCTTTTCCTGAAGAACTCATCCATTCTGATTCTACTAATTACAGATTTACAATTCTGTGTCCTCAGAAGAAATAGGTAGCACTTTTCTATAAAAATGCTAAACATATTTAATCTATCTTAAAACTGAAATACTAAGCTAAGCTGAGACAGGCAGGAGCAAAGTCAGGTTCCCACCTGAGCTAATGTTTGCACTTTCTTTCGATTAAAAAAAAAAAAATACATGAGTTTCTCAAAAAGCTTTTTCTCACAGTCAGATACAAATGGAAAACAAATTGAGAAGAAAGATGAATCAATAAGACCAAGAGAGGAAAAGTAGAAACCCCTCTTGTGTTTTCAGGAAAGGGAACTACTAAACATGAGACCTTTTTTTAAACCACAAAAGTTTTTGCCCTACAGGTGCTGAGGTAAAAAGAAAGAAAAACAAAAACAGACAAATACCCTTTGCAAAACACTGCCTTCATCTTTTGAGAAATCACGTATCCAGAAAGATTACTCAGTTGTGACATTAAAAATTAGGAATTAAAAAAAAAACCTCTGAAAATGCAAATATATATACCCACATTCATATAATAGAGTTAACTTTCTAGCATCCATGAAAAGGACAGCTTATAGCCCCCTACTTAAAAATAATCTATTCTTACTTTACATATGGTTTTATATGTCAACTCCATGTTAAGTCCATATTAGATTAATTAAAAAATTAAAAAGGGAACAATCCTCTGCAAGCAAGTATAAAAGAAGCAAAGAAGAACAAAGAAAAATATGAGCGATAACATATGAACTAAAAATTAACAGTGATTATGCATCAGCCATTGTAAGGTCAATGTTTGTCCACACAGGTAACTTCTGAGCATAGCATCATAAGAAATGGTTAAATTATGTACCCTAAGCTTTTAAGCAGAAAAAACACTTAATAAAGATTCCATTCAGCAGTGATAGAAACGTAAAAGTTTACGTAACTCTTAGCTATCTATGAAACTTAGCTATCCAACCTGACTTGCACCTCAAAGATTCCAGGTGAATTGCTGAGTCATAACTCAGGTGTACAAGTGAGAACTGCCTGATTACTATGTGGAAGAAGTAGGGTATACAAAAGTGAGTTACAGGGCGGGCCATGGTGGTTTAGCAGGCAGACTTCTTGCCTGCCACGCCGGACACCCAGGTTCAATTCCTGGTGCCCGCTTGTCCATGCGGAAAAGAAAAAAAAAAGTGAGTTATAGTTTCTGTTCTCAGGTAGCTTAGGTTGTGGGGGAGATAGGCAGAGAAGTAGATTATAATAACATTTTAATGAGTTGACAGATGTTTGCAAAGTGTCTCCAGGAACTCAGAGGAGGAATCCTTAGTCCAGCCAGAGAAAGAAGGTGATTCTGAGAGAAGAGAAAAGAAAGGAAAGGAAATTTTAAAAAGGATAGGGAAGGGAAAGGAAGGGGAGGGGAGGGGAGGGGAGGGGACAGGAGGGGAGGAAACCTTTCTTCCAAAGGTTAGGAACTCTGTAAAGAGGCAGGCTGGCTGTTTTGATGAGACTTCGAGTCATTTTATTTACTTGACAGATTCCAGAAACTTTTACTTTGAAGTAATTCTTTACTATTAAATAAAGGCAACAGTATACATACTCTATTATTTTACATTAGAAATTAGCAATGAATTTTACTCTGTCATTGCTCTTTATTTCAGCTTGGTTTAGAAAAGAGAAAAAACCATTAGATCATAATTGGTTAGAAACCCAATGTTCAAATTGTCTAGTAAAATTGTGGCCTTATGTAAGACCCTGAACTCTGAGACTCAGTTTCTACATCTATAAAATGAGGCTAATGGAGAAGATATGATGAAATACTGTAGGTACCAATGTGTATTTATCAAAAAATGATATATTTGGTCTGGAAAATGCAGGATACTTTGCTCTTTTCACATCAAGTTACAGAAAAGCTAACTCTAAATGGTTTAATTGGTAAGAACATTTGTTGATCCACAAACATTAAGGTCAACTTAATCTACAGAGTTCAGTCCACTTCCTTACCAATCTTTTGGCTTGACCTTCCCCTTTATGGGATGTTTTATTCTTTGGCACGTAGCAAGATGGCTGTGGCAGTTCTGGACTTCACATTCATGAACAGGAATGTACAGAAGAAAGGAGGCTGTATTTTAGTTATTCCTTGTATTTTATAAACCCCAAATGGATCACACACCTAATGAACAACCAAACACTGTCAAGGAGGTTGGGATTAACCTCAGACAAATTAAGCTAACCCCTTTGAGCTCGAGTAGGTCATGTTTCCCGAGGCACATGGATTTTCTGGTGGAGGCATAAATGCTTAACAACCATGTTAGAGGAAAAGAAGGCAGGAAATGGATGCTGGCTAGGTAGCCCAAAAGGGTTTTTAAAAGTAATCATGGAGAATAAAATTCTCTTTGTTTTTTTGAGAACTATGCCAGTGACTAGATACATAGGTATAATTTAAAAATCATATCATTATTCATCCAGATTCATACAACCACTGCACATAATCAGATTTGTTACAGCAAATTGCATTTGCCATGATAGAACTAAATAGCCATTGTACCAAAGAAAACAATTTAGTTATTTTGAGGCAGAAGAAAGAGTGTGGGCTTTGTTAGATATACATTGTTTGATGTAATCCAGTTCTGTAACACACTTTGGGCAAATTAGTTAGCTATTCTAATCCTCTTCACAATAAAATGGGAATGATATGAACTACCATAGAGAATTGCTATAGAAATAAAATAAAATGACATAATATGACAATACTTTTTCTTGCACTAAGGTACTCAGTAAATAATTACTTTAGGTCCCATTGACTTTTTTCCTCCACCATCCCTAAGAGTCCCTAGGTATCAGTTTAGCTCAAATTATAATCTAAAAATATTTTATAGCACATGCATATTATATGCACTATTTTTATGTGCTGGGTATCCTGAATTGTTAGAACATAGTCTTTGATGTCAAAAGTTCTTTAATTGAATGAGGTAGATAGATGTGTCGATGGTCTACTCTGCTACGATGCAGAATAGAAGGAGTTCTGCACCCAATTACAAGTAGACAACAGCTAGATCCCACTTATTTGCACTTCTATGACCCCTAGTCATTTTCCTCTCAATGTGGTAGAGTGCCACATCTCCTTTGTGAGCACATAATGTAAGCTGCCATTCCTCTATTTCTACAGGGCTGATGATTTGTCTGCAACCAGCTTCCTGTGGTTTCTCAAGTAGAATCAAAGACACCTGACATCTGCTCTCAAGCTGCACAGCTGCAGGGCTCTCCCATTTAGACCCTGGGACAGGAAATCCTTTGTCAGAAAACCTGCTCTCTTGTTTATAGTCTAGGTGCTTTTAGGAAGTGTACCTATTACATTACCACCAGCTTCTGCTATTCTTTTATAGCCCCCAATGTGCCAACTGGCATTCACCGAGCCCTTCTGATTGGCAGGCACCAGCAAACCAGAGACAGGAATGACTTGGCTCCTACTGTCAGGTAACTTGGAAGCACGTATGTATGTTCCACAAAGCATATATACCACTAACAATAATGTACAGTTGAAAACAGTCAGGTAAGACTATTTTCCTTTGAATAGCACTGTAAAATTTTATATACTTTATATCCTTTCTTCTAAGAGATGGGCATGGGTTCACAGATTTGTTTATTGGATAAACTTTTATTAAGCCTCTGCTATGTGCTACCATGTAATATAAAAATGAGTATGCCATATCTTCATTTTTATATTTATTAATTTATTTGTATGCACCCTTCCAAAAGTGATCTGAAGCATTAAAAAATCTTGATCCCTTATTCCTAAGAAGCAAGGTCAATATTAATCTTCTCAGTTTACAGTGAAGAAGCAAATGCTTATTTATAGAGACTTTAAGTCATCTTTGTATACTTGGTTACTGGATCGTCTGTTAACTCATGTTCTCTCTTCTAAAATACTTGTCTTCTAAGAAAACTATGGGAGGTCTAACAAAGGTTATATTCCTTTGGAGAAGTTAGGATGAATGCATAGTAGAAAGATAGATGGTAGGTAGATGAGTACTTGAAATGATATTTCAAGCTTTATAGCCCATTACTCTCTTACAAGTGCATTCTTCTCTGCTAACTAGAATTCTCATTGTTCTTTGGGCAAACACTGCTCTTCCCTGACCCCAACCTTTGGCATATGTTGTCCCATCCTTTGGAAAGACTTCCTCAACCTAAACAAAAATGTTAAAGTTTTTTTTCACCAGTAACAGTGAAAAAACAGCTTCTATACTTAACTGAATTGAGGGCCAGACCTGATTATAAATGACATCTAGAATCCTCATAGTACCCACATGATATACATATTTATATAATTCCTATTTTAATAATAAGGAAATTAAGGCTTCAGAGTGAGTTCCTTCAAGGCAGAAAGTTAATCTCAGTATCTTTGCATTCTCCCTGCTCTTTATTCCCACTCCATGTTTAAACTCTACTTGGCATATCCCAACATTCAATCAATGTAGGCTATATTTTACAAGTGCCAAGATTGTTATCTGTTTTGCACATGCTATAACAAAAATACCTAAAAGAGTGGCTGGCACGCAATAAATGCTCAGTAAATATTTGTTAACTGAAGTATAAAGTTAAAACATATTTATTTAAATTGATTTCTCTAAGACCGCATGGCCAGGAAAAGGAGAAGTTGAGGCTTGAAGTGAAATGCACTAAATCTAGATCCCAACACATCATATTGCAGAATTTGGAGCAAGTTGTAGCAAAGGCCTGTACATGATGTTTTCTGCTCCTGACTTTAGAAAGAAAATCTTTGTTCTTTGTTCAAAACACTACTTAAATATTCATTCAAAACCTGTATATCCTGTGTAATTATATCTCAATGAAGGTGTCTTTTAAAAGTTATATAAAAATAGTTACATACCAAATTGTACTCACTTACACTCATGATAGAATTAGCTCTGTGTCCAAACACTCTGAATCTCTGCAGAGGGCTATCACAATCATCGCCACTTCCCAATTCTATCAGATCAGTCAGGGCACTTTCTATGAACATGGAATATTTTTAAAGAAGTTATAAAGAAGCAAAGTTAAATGGCAAACCAGAGAAAGACAAAATTTCAAAACTTGCCTGGACCATACCAGGATGATATATATAATGTATGGCCTTGCCACCTGATAGAATGTTAAATTGTTAAGATCCTTAAGGTAATCCAATTTGCTTTTAGTACCTAATTACCACTTCTTGGTGGTTTCTGGGTTGGATAATTGAGAAATAAAATCTTATAAGATTCAAACTGTGCATTGTGGGATCCAATTAAGCCAAGAATTTCCCTGTTATTGGCAATATATTTGTATTTAACTGATGGCAGAGATAATTCAAGAAAAATGAATGGAGTAGATAATTAGACAATTAGAATTAAGAAAATAAGAAATTAAGACAATTAGGTAGGTGAATTATCTGCACTTTTAGAGGAGTTGATGGCAAATCTACGTTTAGCTCTTACCTCACAATCAAATTCCTGAAGGAAAAGTACACAATTAAATTTAAATGCCAGAAAGGATAAATCAGAGGGTCAAAGAGGAGAAGGGTTAGGACTAACACTTGCACTTGTGTTTGGTACTGCTTTAATGAGTATATGGACTTTACTTTTAAAGTATTTTTAATCCTCAAAGGAACAACTATGAAGTAAATATATCATTATATCAATTTTTTATCTGAAGAAACTGCAATTTGCAAGGTTTTTGTAACTTGCTCAAGATTTTGTGCAACTATTTAAAAACTCTAAGAACTATATGTGAGAATTTAGGGAGTGCAAGGGCCATACTTGGGACAGGAATTCTGCTTTTAGAACAAGGGGTAAATCCTGCCCAGGTGATTATATCCTGAAAAATTTCTCATACAAATAGAAAAGAAGCTTGACAGTGATTCACAACCCCCCTTTCTCTGTGCTGTAGCATACATGGAAGAAGGCATGGGAGTCACATGGAGCCACAATGTCATAAGCACCCCCAGATGATGTGCTGCAGCACACCAAGAACAGGCTGTGGTTACGTATGATTCTGTAAGTCCTAGAATTCAAAAAAGCACATAGAAAAATTAAAGGAAATTCATTTTATTGATATGCTTGAATAGACTCTAATATATTTTTAAGTAAATAAAATAAGTACTTCATCATTAGTAGTAAGTTATAATTGATCACAACCCAATGTTGTGTAGAGTACAACTGCTTAGAAGAGATTAGGATTCCAGAAAAGAAAGCAAACATACAGACATAGTTTTGCAAAGAGCAAAACTAGGTCAATTGATTTTTCTTTCTTTGATAGAGTGGTAGCCTACAAACTTGGGTCAGGGGAATGCAATAGATCTTATCCAATTTGTTTTCAGGGCTGTTTTACACAGCATCCTCCTCCAAAGGGGAGTAGGCAATATCCTGGTTGAACCACTGGCAGGTGGCGGATGGTTGGCTTCATGGCAATATTTAATTATTCAAATTTTCAATGGCCTGGTAAATAGAAAGGAAGACTGATATAATGAAGAAAACTTGGAATGTACTATCAGATGACTTGAATTCGAGCTTTTTTCCTACTACCTATCTGGTTCTTTAGCCTTGGGTAATTTAATCTTTTTACTTCACTCTCTTTCCTTCATTCAAAAATATGTAGAGTGAATACACTATTTGCTAGGTATTATTCTAGGTACTGGGGACATGGTAGTAAACAAGGCCGAGAAAATCTCTGCTCTCATAGCTTTAAACATCTACATAAAATTTACACAGCATATTAAATAGCTGTATATGCAGTATTAAAAAAAATGAAACTAGAGCAGTGTAAAGGAGAGAAAGTACCAGGATGAGTGTGGACTATTTCAAATAAGGTACTCAAAGAACACTTTCTGAGGAAGAAACATGTGAGCAGAGACCTGAAAATGTAACTGAACTATTCATGAAAAGATATGGACGAAGGAGTCAACTGCAATCCCACAGATTTTTAAGCAAGAATGAATTTGGTATGTTTAAGAAATAGCAAGAAGGCCAGTGCAGCTAGAGTAAGAAAGACAGATGATTGTGAATACAATGGAAAGGTATTGAAGCTAGTCTCCTTTTAGAACAGATCTCTCTAGCTTCCAGATTGAGATCTGACTAGGTAAGGAAATGAATGGAAGCAAGGAGAAAGTTAAGAAACAAATCCCATAGTTTAGATGAGAGATAATGGTGGTTTGAACTAAGGAGCTGGCTCAGACATGCAAGCAGTGGCAGCAGTGGTAAGAAATGCATGGATTTAGGATACATTGAATATAGTGAATAGGGTTTTCTGGTAGGTTGGATTTAGGCTCTGAAGTAAATCAAGGAGTTAAGGTAGGATCCTATGCTTTAGGCCTGGAAAGGTTAATGGGGTTGTGGGGGATGAAGAGCCTAGTGTTTGACATATTAAGCTTGAGGTGACTAATGGACATTCAAGCAGAGATGTTGAATAGGCAGTCAAGTATTCACACATGGAGGTCATGGTGTAGCAACTGGAGAAAGAGTTTTGAAAATCATAAGTACAGGTAGGTTGTTTAAAGTCATGGAACTGGATTCACAAGAAAAGAAGATGTCCCAAGACTATACCCTGGAGATCAGCAATACTTAGGGACTTGGAGAGCAGAAGTCAACAAAAGAGATTGAAAAAGAGTGACCAGTAATTTGGATTTCATTGTTCTGACAGCCAGGTAGAGAAGATGTTTCAAGAAGGAATAAGTAATCAAATATGTGATCAATCATTACCGACAGGTGGAGAAAGATAAAGACCAAGAGTTGATCAAGGCATTTTGCAAGTTAGACATCATGACTGAGCACAGCTGCTCTGTGCAGTAGTGGGAAATAAAAAGGTTGACTGAAATGGGTTGAGGAAAGAATGAGAGGTAAGGAAATGGAAAATCCTGAATATAGACTATTCCTTTGATGAGCTTTGCTAAATAGGGGAACAAAGGAAGGTAGGGGATAAACTGAATGAGGATAATGATCATATTTACCAGTTAACATTATTTTGAATATAAAAAGAATGAGTGGATATAGTAGAGCTTTATCAACCCTAAAGCTCTCTACAACCATTATTTTATCTTATGACAGGAAGAATGGGCAGGGAAAGGAAAGGAAGCATATTGAACAGCATCTTCTAAGGCACTGATCTTACTTATTTTATTCTGTATGTTTTGAAGTAGATGCTTGCCTTATTTATATACAATACCAGATTTGACAGAATAAAATGATTTGAAAATATTTGGATAAATGATCCTACTAAACAGATAAAAAGCAATCATATATTATGAATTTTGGGGAACCTCTTGAAATTTAGAAAAGGTTTCAAATAAATATATACAAGATATGTTTTACAGAGCAGTTATTTTAGGAATTACTTTACATTGAGTCCCTGGTTATAAAAATCAGTAAAACAAAAGTCTTAGATAACTCATGGGATGTTATAAGAAAATAATGATACCTGGACCCCAAATCCCAACTCTTTGCAGTAATAGGTAAAACTGCATCTTCCAAAACATGACTTTGGCCATGATTTTCAAGATCATAACAGCAAGTTAGATGAACAATGGAATGAAATAACATTTCTTAAGTCATAATTACGTAAACTCAAAATACATAGGTTTGAAAAGACTGGAAGAATCTCAGCTACTAAAGTGAATGTTCTGGAAGACATAGTCACAAATTGAATTTGGGTTAGAAAAAATTTTGGTCCTATATAAGTTGTGCACACCATAGAAGTAACTCAGTAAATGTTTGCTGAAGAACATCATCAATTGCATGAAAGGATGAATCTTTGCTTGCTTGTTTATTAGGAGAAAAAAATTCATATCTTGATATTCTTTACAGTACATCTGCCATCTGCTCCTCTCTTTCCTTATCAACAGGCTAAAGTTTGCTGACCACCCATGTCAATTCATGAGTTGGGCTTAAGGTTCTCATCACTTTATCTCACAGTGATTAAGACCTTGAGCATATATCCTTACCCAGACTATTTAGGGTAAATCAACAGAGCTCATTGTGAAAAACATCTAAAGGAAAAAAGTAAAACCTGATCACTTTTCAATATTTGCTACGGTGAAAACAGAAGGTCATTTTTAGTGTGAGAATCACTAGTATTAACCAATACATCAGCGTATAAGGTTATTTTCTTTTTAAAAACTATAATTTGGGATAAAAATATTCATTTTGAGTAGCTATATAAACATGATTATAGTAGAATTGCTAGCATGCTCCATCAGTATATATCATAACAAAAATATTGTGAATACAACTAGGAAACATTTGTGGTGGCCAAGGTACAAAATGCCAAAATGGACTACTGAGCAAAGCTGGGGATATAAGAACTTTACCAAAATTTATAAAAATAATTAAAACATCACAAGTTTCCATAGTGAGATATGTATTTGAAACCAACTTTTAATAATTGTAAAGAGAGAAATTCTTGTTATGCCTTTGTTTCTTACTCTCTATAGAAGGCTTTGTTATAGCAATACAGGAGAAGGAAACAATAAATGGTTGTAAAGTCTCTTGCAAATACAAACTGTTATGTAAATGCTAAATGGTAATAACTATTAAAAAGAGCATTTTCCTTGAAGAGCATGAAACACCCAAGCTACTGACTATGTTTATATAATGGTGTAGAGAAAAGAGAAGGACTTTGTAGTCAAACAAATCTCGGCTTGCATCTCAGTTTCACCACTTTCTAGTTGCATTAATTTGGATAAATTTCTTAACCTTTCAGGGTTCTTGAAATATATAGATAGTTCTACTTACCTTCTAAGAGTTGTTGCGAGAATTAAATGCAATACTATACATAGAGCTTAATACATATAAAACAAGTACATAACAATTGATGTTTTCCTTTTCTCTTCTCTGAGTAAATGTTAATTTCCATTCAAAATACTTAAAAACTTATAGAGAGATTCTATTTTAAGTTCCTGATGAGCTAGATAATTGGGTAGTAAAGACATTAGCTTATAGTACCTGGGAAAATACTAATTCCTTGTGTATATATGTAGCTTTTTTACACATATTCCCAATCCTTAGGAGCCTAAATGACAATGCTAATTTAGAGAAATGATGCTTTTGTTTTGTAACAATGAGCAAGTCCTTTCTATAGATTGGCTTCTCTAATTTTGTGCATGGGGGAATGGCCTAGATCAGTGCTACACAGTATGGTCTGTGGTTGGATGCTAGTCTGCAAACTGTTTCTAATCAACTACAAAATAAATACTGAAAATGAGAGTAAGCATTTAGAAACTTTCACAAAAATTAGACAGAATAATTTTGTGTATTGAAAAATAAAAATATATGAGATTGATTTTTATATGATTTTGTTTTTGTCTCCCCATTTCATTCCTCTAGCAATTCATTTTTATAGCTTTTTATAAATTATTAGTCCTCAATTATCAATTTAAACATACACATGAGCATGTGCACGCACACACACACACGTCTTTCACTGCAAATAATTTGGGAAGGATTGAGCTAGATTATTTCTAAAAGAACTTCAGCCCTGATTTTATATGACTTTACTGTCTATCCAAGGAAGATGAAATGGCTATTCTCTGAAGCCCATCAAAGGGACATCTTTCCAGCAAGAAGATGATGACAGTATATATGTCCTAAGCACTCGTCCTAAGGGCTTACCAGATGCTGGCCTCATTACCTGCATTATCTCATTCAATTTCTTACACTTAATATTATTACATCGTTCATGAAATGGGGAAAATAAAGCTCAGGAAGAGACTCAGAGAGGAACTTTAAACTCAGGTCTCTTTGATTCCAAATCCCACACACTTTCAATTATACCCTGTTGCTTCCAAGCTATACTATCTTTCCAAAGCTGCCTTTTACTAGCCAGCTCTCTTCTTACTTACTTGGTGACAAGTAGACTGACAAGCAGAACTCAACTAAAATCACAGAATCTCAGGACTAAAATGATGATGAGAAATCTACCATTTCTATTGCAATCTTTGTGTCATTACCACAACCTGTTTGCCAATTGGTCATGACTGTGAGCCCGAACACCTCCAGTGACAGGAACTCACTATACCAGTAAGATCTCCTCTCTCAGCATAGCATTTCAGTCTAACAATGGTTCTTTCAGTTCTTCCTTTCTTTGTAGCTTTTCTTCTTTGGGTGTAATTTTGATCTATGACCAAACATAATTGCCATACAGAATTTCTGTGCATTTGGATTTTGTACAGGGAGCTTTGGAATTATTAGTCAGACAGACATTGGTTTGAATCTGGCTCTAACATTTACATGAGACTGGAAGCTATCTAATTCTCTTCTGTTGTCTGTAAAATTAAATAAGATTATCATTGGTGAAAGCACATGGTAGGTTCACAATGGTTTTGTTGAACTGATTCCTTTTATGAAGCATTTAAATTTTTTTTTACTCTTCTGGGCACTATTTTCTGATACTGATGCATTCTATATGTTCCTTACCTAATAGGCTTCCTCTCCCCTGGCCACTTTAGGGATTTAAACTTCAGGTGTTTTTGTTTTTTGTATCAGTCAATAAATGACAATATTATATGATTCTGTTTAATTTACAAATGTGTTTCCATATTCCTATTTGTCATGGTCAGGTTCATGTGTCAACTGGCCAGGTGGTGGTACCTGAGGACATAGTGCCCCACCTCCAGCCTGCCTTGAGGAGTTGGCAACACAACCTTCTCTGAAGGGATGAGTCCTAGAGTGACTAATCCTGCTTCACCAGATGAAACTACCAGTGAATGCCCTGAAGCAAATGGCTTGGAAGATATTTCTAATACTTTTCATGACCCACCTCCACCACCCCTCATTTCATCTGGACCTGTAACTAGACTAAAGTCCCAACAGGCCCCTAAAGGTGAGGTACAAAGTATCACACATGAAGACATATGTTATACTCCAAAAGAACTGTATGAGTTTTCCAATTTATATAGACAGAAACTAGAGGAATATGTGTAGCAATGGATTTTAAGGGTGTGGAATAATGGTGGGAGGGATATAAGGCTGGATCAGGCTGAATATATTGATAGGGGCCCACTAAGCAGAGATTCTGCATTCAATGTTATAGCTTGATGGGTTAGAAAAGGTATTAACAATTTGTCTGGATGGTTGGTTGAAACATGGATCAAAAGGTGGCCAACATTACCTGAGGTTGAAATGCCAGAACTGCCCTGGTATAATGTAGATGAGGGGATCCAGAGGCTTAGAGAGACTGGAATGTTAGAGTGGATTTATCATGCAGAGCCTGCTCTTATACCCCAGGAATTACAGAGGATGCCCCTTTTACCAGAACAGTGAGAAATAAATTTGGGAGAATAGCGCCATCATCCCTGAAGAGCTCTATAGTTGCATGTCTCTGTAGATCAGATATTACTGTAGGAGCTGCTATCACTGAGCTGGAATCCTTAAACACAGTGGGAATGATGGGATCACGAGTTGGCAGAAGCCAGGTGGCAGCACTTAATTGCCAAAGACAGGGTAGATGTGGCTATTGTAACAGACAGTAAACTCAAAGCAGGAGTCAAAATTATATGACTCGCAGAGATTTGTGGCATTGGCTAGTAAATCATGGAGTATGTAGAAATAAATAGATGGGTAGTCTACTAAATTCTTGTTCAAGCTGTATAAACAAAAGAATTCTAGTTCAAATGACCTGAAGTCTAACCTGAGTAACAAAAACATAGAGTCATGGCCCCTTAATCAATTTCCAGATATGAGACAGTTTACAGACCCAGAGCCCTGTGAATGATGGGGAGGCCAGGTCCCTTTGGGGGAGAACCCTGTTACACTGCCATAAATTTATACTATTAATCTTCCTCCAAGCCTTCCCCAAGGAGACCGATGGCCTTTTACCAGGGTAACTGTGCACTGGGGAGAAGGAAATGATCAGATTTTGGGGATTATTAAACACTGGTTCAGAAGGACATTAATTCCAGGGGACCCAAAACGTCACTCTTGTCCACAAGTTAGAGTGGGGGCTTATGGAGGCCAGGTGATAAATGGAGTTTTAGCTCAGGTCTGTCTCACAGTGGGTCCTGTGGGCCGCCGGACTCATTCTGTAGTTATTTCCCCAGTTCCAGAATGTATAATTGGAATAGACATACTGAACAACTGGCAGATTCCCCACATTGGCTCTTTAACTCATGCAATGAGGGCTATTATGGTGGGAAAGGCCAAGTGGAAGCCACTAGAACTGCCCCTACCAAGCAAAATAGTAAATCAGAAGCAATATTGGATTCCTGGAGGGATTGCAGAGATTACTGCCACTCCTAAGGACTTGAAGGATGCAGTGGTGGTGATTCCCACCACATCCCCATTCAACTCTCTTGTTTGGCCTATGTAGAAAACAGATGGGTCTTGGAGGATGACAGTGGATTACTGTAAGCTCAACCAGGTGGTACCTCCAATTGCAGCTGCTGGTCCAGATGTGGTATCATTGCTTGAGCAAATCAATACATCCCCTGGTACCTGGTATACAGCTATTTATCCGGCAAATGCTTTTTTCTCAATAGCTATTAGTAAGGACCACCAGAAACAGTTTGCTTTCAACTGGCAAGGTCAGCAATATACTTTCACTGTCCAACCTCAGGGGTATAGCAACTCTTCAGCCCTATGTCATAATCTTGTCCTCAGGGAACTTGATCGTTTCTCCCTCCCATAAGACATCACACTGGTCCATTATATTGATGATATCATGTTAATTGTACTGAGTGAGCAAGAAGTAGTAACTACTGTAGACTTACTGGTAAGGCATTTGCATGTCAGAGGATGGGAGATAAATCCTACAAAAATACAGGGTCCTTCCACCTCAGTAAAATTTGTAGGTGTCTAGTGGTATGGGGCATGTCAAGATATCCCTTCTAAGATGAAGGATAAGTTGCTGCATCTGGCCCCTCTTACAACCGAAAAAGAGACACAATGCCTAGTTGGTCCTTTTGGATTTTGGTGACAACAAATTCCTCATTTGGGTGTGCTACTCCGGCCCATTTAACGAGTAACTAGAAAAGCTGCTAATTTTGAATGGGGACTTGAACAAGAGGAGGCTCTGTGACAGATCCAGGCTGCTGTAAAAGCTGCCCTGCCACATGGGCCATATGATCCAACAGATCCAATGGTGCTGGAAGTGTCAGTGGCAAATAGAGATACTGTCTGGAGCCTTTGGCAGGCCCCTATAGGAGAATCACAATGCAGACCGTTAGGATTTTGGAGCAAAGCCTTACCATCTGCTGCAGATAACTACTCTCCTTTTGAGAAACAGCTTTTGGACTTCTACTGGGCCTTAGTAGAGACTGAACACTTAACCATGGGCCACCAAGTTACCATGAGACCTGAGTTGTCTATCATGAGCTGGGTGTTGTCTGACTCACCAAGCCATAAAGTTGGGCATGTGCAGCAGCACTCTATTGTAAAATGGAAATGGTATATATGAGATAGGGCCAGAGTAGGTCCCGAAGGCACAAGTAAGTTACATGAGGAAGTGGCCCAAATGCCCATGGTCTCCATTCCTGCCACATTGCCTTCTCTTTCTCAGACCAGAGCTATGACCTCTTGGGGAGTTCCTTAGAGTGAATTGACTGAGGAAGAAAAAACTTGTGCCTGGTTTACAGATGGTTCAGTATGATGTGCAGGTACCACCTGAAAGTGGACAACTGCAATACTATAACCCCTTTCTGGGGTGTCTTTGAAGGACAGTGGTGAGGGGATATGCTCCCAGTGGGCAGAACTTCGAGCAGTGCACCTGGTTGTTCATTTCGTTTGGAAGGAGAACTGGCCAGAGGTGCGTCTGGATACTGACTCATGGGCCACTGCTAATGGTTGGGCTGGATGGTCAGGGACTTGGAAAGACCACAATAGGAAAATTGGTGTCAACGAGGTCTGAGGAAGAAGTATGTGGATAGACCTTTCTGAGTGGGTGAAAGACATGTACATGTTTGTGTCCCATATGAATGCACACCAGAGGGTGGTGTCAGCAGAGGAAGGTTTTAATAATCAAGTGGATAAGATGGCCCATTCTGTGGATACCAGTCAGCCTCTTTCCCTGGCAACTCTTGTCACTGTCCAATGGGCTCATGAACAAAGTGGTCATGGTGGTAGGTATGGAGGTTATGCATGGGCTCAGCAACATGGACTTCCACTCACCAAGGCTGACTTGGCTACAGGCACTGCTGAGTGCCCAATCTGCCAGCAGCAGAGACCCACACTCAATCCCCGATATGGCACCATTCCCTGAGGTGACCAGCCAGCTACATGATGGCAGGTTGATTATATTGGACCACTCCCTTCATGGAAGGGGCAGTAATTTGTTCTAACTGGAATAGACACATACTCTGGATATGGGTTTGCTTTCCTTGCATGCAATGCTCTTGTAAAACTACCATCCATGGGCTTATAGAATACCTTATCCTTCATCATGGTATTCCACACAGCATTGCCTCTGATCAAGGAACACGTTTCACAGCAAATGAAGTGTGGGAATGGGCGCATGCTCATGGAATTCTCTTGTCTTACCATGTTTCCCATCATCCAGAAGCAGCTGAATTGATAGAATGGTGGAAGCCTTTTGAAAACTCAATTACACTGCTAACTAGGTGGCAATACCTTGAAGGGCTGGGGTAATGTTCTCCAGGAACCTGTACATGCTCTGAATCAGCATCTGCTGTATGGGGCTGTTTCTCCCATAGCCAGGATCCTTGGATCCATGAACCAAGGGGTAGAAATGGGAGTGGTACCACTCACTATCACCCCTAGTGATCCACTAGAAAATTTTTGCTTCCTATCCCTGCAACCCTAAGCTCTGCTGGTCGACAGGTTTTAGTTCCAAAATGGGGAGTGCTTCCACCAGGAGAAACAACAATGGTTCCATTGAATTAGAATCTAAGACTGCCACCTGGTCACTTTGGGCTACTCACATCCCTGGATCAACAAGCCAAGAAGGGGATTACATTATTGGCTAGGGTGATTGACCCTGACTATCAGGGGGAAATAGGACTGCAACTACATAATCGAGGTAAAGAAGAGTTTTCTCGGAATATAGGAGATCCCCTAGGGCATCTTTTAGTATTACCATGCCTTGTGATTAAAATCAATGGAAAACTGCAACAACCCAATCCAGGCAGGACTACCAATGGCTCTGAAACTTCAGGAATGAAAGTTTGGGTCACCTCAGCAGGCAAAGAACCATGGCCAGCTGAAGTGCTTGCTGAGGGTAAAGGGAACATGGAATGGGTAGTGGAAGAAGGTAGTGATAAATATGAACTATGAACATGTGATCAGTTACAGAAACAAGGACTGTAATGCTGTTTTGTTCCTGTTATACTATTTAAGTTGTAAGATATCAAGTTTAAGAATCAATATTATCCAAGAACTTGCACCCTATTCTGGAGAGATTTAATGTGTTTCCAGTTATATGCAGGACAGTTGAGTATTGTTAGGTGAAAGAACAAATGTGTGCTTTATTGTTTTTATTTAGAAATTAGATATGGTTTAAGGTGATATGTATAGCTGTCAAGTTGACAGGGGGTGGACTGTCATGGTCAGGTTCATGTGTCAACTTGGCCAAGTGGTTACCTGTTTGTCTGGTTGGGCAAGTGCTGGCCTGCCTGTTGTGATGAGGACATTTCATAGAATTAAATCACAATCATGTCAGCTGCATCCACAGCTGATTCCATTTGTAATCAGCCAAGGGGAGTGTCTTCTGCAATGAGTGAGCTTGATCTAACCACTGGAAGTCTTTTAAGGAGGATTAAGAAGAGATAGGGTCTCTTCCTCTTTCAGCCAGCAAGCCTCTCCTATGGAATTCATCCAGACCCTCCATCAGAATCATCGGCTTCACAGCCTGCCCTGGGATTTTGGACTCTGTGTTCCATGGTTATGTGAAACACTTTTATAAATTTTATATTTGCATGTGTTTCTTGTTGATTCTGTTCCTCTAGAGAACCCTAACTAATACACCATCTAAATTAATATTCACACAAGTCCTATGAATCTGGCAGGAGAACATATTCACATTTCATCTTGGAGATCTATAAAGTCATATAAATTTACTAAGTAACAAAGTTTATACAGACTGCTTTTCTTTGAAATATTCTAAGCAATTTATTAATTCATTCTAAGATTAAGTAATCAACTTGCCAGATGACATGCTAGGACCTAAAGATAAAGATATGGATATGACTGACATTGTGAAGCTTTCAGTCCTGAACAGAAGAAAGATATTGAACTAGTATGATAAGTAGGAAGTTATACAGGATTTAAGGAAATGTAAAGCAGACCGACTTGGCCTGATCTGGACTTGGCAGCTTTTAGTTTTTGGAAGTTCTCAATCAATTCCATTGGTGATTATAAATAATATCCAAATCATTAAAGAATATAGCATCATCTCTTTTCTGCCTAGCAAGACTTTCATTGTGGAGTCTTAGCATTTATGATAATCCATCTCCATTTAAGTCAAACAATACTTGAAAATCAGTCAACTAGAGTCAATGGGTTTGCCTTTCTGATTCTGAAAACAAATGTTTTGAAGGCAGTTATTGGTAATAATGGACCGCCCCGATTTTCGGCAATGGAATGATTTATTTTCAGAACAGCAAAAGTGCCCACAGTAAAAACACCAACCTTTTACTGAGAGGCAAAGCATAATGATAGATGATAATAATTTCCCTATTGCAACATAAACACTTTTCCATATACTACTGGGGTCTCTGGAAAGAAGTAGTCATTTTTAGTTCTGCTAAGCTCAGTCAAGATAATGCTTATTCTTTGAAAAAAATAGGAATCCAGATATCTTTTTGAATATTTTTCAAGTTCATCCTGTAATAACTATAGCTGCTGTTGAATTCCAACCTTAGAACTATTTTTTTCTATTCATTGTAACCTAGAGTACATTATATTAATGATGTAATGGACCATTCATATCACTGGAATAATGGCTGGTTTTGTTTACTTAATCTTTAAAATTGAATAGCATTCCTTAGGCAATATGTTTTAGTTTATGGTCCTGGGTATCTCATCAATTCCTTTTTTTCCATAGGATTTAGATTAATACTGGCCACAATAGCAAATATATGTTCATAATAAGCTTTATTTTCCTGTTCTTGGGCCTTCATTCTCTAGGTAATGAACTTCTGAAGACCTGGTGGTCTCGCTGTCTCTATCCCAGGGCTGGCGTGCAAACTCACTGTCCTAGTTTTGGTTAAGGTTCAGCTGCAGCCTCCTGCTTCTTCTAGTGGGCTTGCCAGGCTGTCTGCCCTTTCAGAGATTCATCCAAAGGAAAGGGCAAATTCAGAAGAAAGTAGTCTATAAATCATTTAGTAAATTGGCTTCATTACCAAATGCTACATGTTTACCAATAGTCTGGGATTTGCCTCTCCTTAGGGGAGAGGAAAACAACCTGGCAAACAAGTGTTTCAGACACAATCAACTCTTTAATCTCTGTTTTAATTGGCTTGTGATGATCTGTGCCTCTTTTTGCAGCGTTTTCCTCAGTGAGTTAGCAGCATCCCCACAGCACTTTGTGCACATCTCCATTATTGAACTTTCTACCTTGTTTTCAATATTTTTTACCTGCCTCTTTTGCATGGCTATGAATGCCAGCTTGCAAGGATGAGAACTTGTTTTCTTCTACAATCCCACACTTACTATTAAGGACATGACATATAGTGGACACTCAAATATTTGTTGATTTTTTGTCGTTGTTGTTAAATGGATAAGAATTTGCCTGGTTAATACCAGAGGTTATAATTCTTTCCCAGAAGAAATGTATTTACTGGGAAATTTCTATGCAGTATACACTAAGAAATATTAAATATGGTTTTGATCCTTACTAGCATTATATATACCACTTCAATAATAAATAAGATTATTTGCCTTATATACAAGCAACTACAAGGAAACTTAAAAAAAATATTTTTATAAAAATGAAAATGGGAGTTATAGCACAAAATAGACTTCTCTTAGAAGAAAGTATTAAAACTTTGGGGATTAAAAATATAACTTGCCTTGATGTTGGCTGCAAGAGAATATAGCTTATGGCTTAATGTATTATTAAGTACAAATATCTCAGCCTGCTGCTGAAAGCCCTCCTTATCTGGCTTGAGAAAACTTCTCTAACCTAACCTCCTACCCACAACCTCAGAATCCTCCCAATATACTTGAGTCATTCCTATAACCCTACTTTTGTTCATTCTCTCATTTTATGCTTAGATAACCCACCAAATTTCACTTATCCTTCATGGCACACATCTTAGCATGGACATATTCTTTTCTCTCTGAAGTCCTGAGCATTTATATAATATGCGCCTCCTTTTGGTATATACCTTATGGGGTATCAAACTATGGTGACCGCTGTAATTACCTACCTCATCTTCAGAAATGGATCATTGATAGCCACATTTGTACTACATGATCCCACCATCTGGAGCACAGTTGATTGGAACAGGAATTGAACACCTGTGGCAGTCCTTTTGGCCTTCCAACTTCAGTGGACACTACCAACATCTAACTGCCAGTCTTGTCATCTCTTTGACTGCAGGCTTTCTCCAGAGGTAAGGATGACCCCTCTCCTTAAATGCACAACAAGCCAGAATGCTGGGGAATTATGACCCTCTAATAGCAGCCCTCAACCAATGTTTTGTAGGAGTTGATGTGTAATTGATACTTTATCCCCTGGATGGGATAACTAAGTATGTTCTCTACAGGAGATTTCTCAGAATTTCTCCAGAAGATTAAACTCCCGCTGCCCACAGTGATAGCTGCCTTGAAAACCATCCTTTACTAGCTACCTTCCTTTCCCTGTCATACTTGCCAACACCCTATAGCTGTTAATTGCAGCTC
Source organism: Tamandua tetradactyla (assembly GCF_023851605.1). Classification (NCBI taxonomy): domain Eukaryota; kingdom Metazoa; phylum Chordata; class Mammalia; order Pilosa; family Myrmecophagidae; genus Tamandua; species Tamandua tetradactyla. Next base: position 59,787,940 of record NC_135334.1, on the reverse strand, counting down.
GCAAATAGCCTATTTGCTTTCAATTCCCTGTCTCAGGGTTTGCTTCTAGGATAATCAAAACTAAGCCCACACCCTAATCCGAACTGGCTAATAGTATTCCCTTTAAGATTTTGGAATTGAAGGAATAAATTTTTGCCTGGAATGGTCTCTTAATTAGAGCTATAAAAAATGTTTTCTTATGTCCTGCTTTTAGTCCCTTTCTGAATGCTAGTACTGTCCTTGAGTTCTATTATGTATTTATATAATAAATCATTTGGTTTGATTAATTTACAGTTGAGTTTTGTTATTTGATCCCCAAATACCTCTTTTATTTTGTCATTCATTTGCATTTGCAGAAACATATTTGAAAACAGGGTGGAACCTTCAACAAGTCCAAATTTCATATTTTAGATAGGAAACCAAAATGAAATTCATTTCCAAAGACGTCATTTAAACATTGTTATTACAGTTTTCAAAAGTGCAAATAACGTCTAAAAAATAAGAGAATGCAATTTTTGAAGTTTTGAACCTCCCTATATTTCTTTTATCTTCATGGTACCTTGCATGGGGTCTTATACACATAGGAGTTCCACATGCCTTTAGTGAATAAATTAATTAAACTAAATACAATGTTTGGAATTGTTGACAATTGAATTTATTATAAACTTTTTTGTATATACACTTTCCTAAAGGGATTTAAAGCAGCTTTGAGGGGTAATATAGGTAAAGTAGGGTGGTAGTGGGGACAAAGCAAGGAAACCATTCAAACGCTTTAACATAATTTCTTGCCTTGTTTCAAATTTGACTTAAGGCAAGTATGGAAATGCGAAGGGTTTTCTTTATCCTCTTTCTCTGCCCTCCTTCTTCCCCCACCCCATCACATAACTGCTAAAAGAAATTTCATATTTGAGATTCTATGTCCACTCACTTTGTTGTTCATCTGTTCATTCAACAAATATTTATTGAATGTCTATGGATAGCCAGTGAGCTCTGCACTTGAAATATAATTCAGAAATCAAGCTTTTTCCTTTCCCACAGAGCTCACAGTGGGTAATCTGAAAGCAAGTGAGCAATTGTAATAGAGCATCCTAACAGCTATTATGAGAGAAGTACACAGTCCTGTGGAAGCAGATAGGGAGAAATAGAACCAAGATCCAGGATGAACAGAATGTTTCTTAGAGAAAATGTTGAAGTTAATGGCCAGCATTTAGTAAAAGCATTTTAAAACAAATTCACTCTTACCTAGTTCCTTTAGAGATAAGGTATTCCTTCTGCCTATAATTTTCTTTCCCCTGTCCTGACTTGTCCCCATTCTCCTACTTGCTAACTCCTAATCAGTCGTCAGGACAAACATTTTATCTGTCTATTCACTACCATGTCCCCACACTAGCAAAGTACCTTCTGTAACTCAAGAGCTAAATATATTTGAAAAGTAAGGAACATTGAATAAATCATACTGTATTTTAAAAATATTTTATTTGTGTGACTAGGAGCCCCTCAAGGGCAGTGATGGTGTTTCATTTCCCTATTCCAACAAGTTCTGTCTCTTCCTATCTTCTCTTTATAAACCCAATTTCCTCATGCTCATCATGCTGGGAATGTATCATAAGCCCTCACCGATACCCCCATTTCATCTCTGGAGTTAAATCACCTTCTACTTACCTATCCTCCTGCTTCTCACTCTTAGTGTTGCTGATTCCTTCACCTGTCATTTTCATTTACACCTATATTTCCATGATCATATCTCTGTCTAGCTCCTCTAATGGAAAATCCAGTTTTAACTCACTACAGTTCTGGTGCTCTCAGTACCCCCTCCAGGATGCTATTTGTTGGCTTCCCCATCTCGGGCTACACAAACAGGAAATACCCTGTTAAGTATCCCAGATTTCTCTTCCAACCTTACCTATCAATGAAGAAGAAAGGGATAAAAAAGCATCCAGATCAGTGCCAGGGATAGAGTTGTCATTACAGCATTGTGAAAAGAAGTTTTTTTTTAATATCTCCAATTTTATAGCAGAAGTCAATGTAAGAGTATTACTCAACCTACAAAATCTCCTTCACACATATTTTGTGAGCTATGCCTGTATAACTCACCTCCCCTGAAATCTCTTACGGAATTTAAGGGAGTGTCATAGTTTTTTGTTTTTTTCTTTTGGATGGGAAGATATATAAATATATTAATCTTTTTATATATATAAAAAGATAAATATTTTATATTTATATATAAATATACATATTTATAAATATATAATTTATATGATTATCTTTTATAATCTTATAAAAGATGATTATATTTGCATATCCACTGTCAGGAAATGATAGCTTCATCCTTATACTTCCACAGTACATTATACCTCTCACACTACTCGTCACATATTGTCCTATGGTACAATTAAACCTAGATTCATGGTAAGTATCTCTAGGATGGGAAGCATCTAATGGACAACACACTTAGCTGTTGAGTCATTGGATCCTCCATAATACACAAGCCAGACTACTTTTTTACACAAATGTGCTCAGTAAGTGCTTTCCAAAGAAAATGAGTGGAATGCTCTCTGTTCTGCATTCACATAGGTTTCCTCCCAGCAGGGGTGTATTATATTAGCAACAGGGCCAGGGAAGTTTTTTTTTTTGCTCTCTACCATGGATATTGACTTAGATGCATTTATTATTAACTTTGCTTGGCTTGCAATTAGTAAAAAGTCTACCTAGAGAGCTCACAGTTTATGCAGTTCTCAGTCAACACTACAGACCTGCAATTTCATTTTATCTTAGCATTTTATTGTCTCCCACAGGAGATATTGAGAGACAGTAAAAGAGAAGGGAATTAAACTTGCAGGAGGAATGCTTTCCAAAGTATGTTCTAGCACTGGGCTCTCTGTTGACAGTAGGGGGATGGAGAGCTAAATGCCCCATTCCTGGAACATGTCCCTATCTGACTCTAACTTTCTCCTTGTAATGATTTTCCCTCCACAGTTTTACTTCCAAGTATATCTACCAAAAGCCCACCTATCCTTCCATTTCAAATGTTTCCACTTGCATAAAGACTTCAATGACTCTCTGTCCTTCATATGGTTTACACATATTTTGATCAATAGTTTATGGCATCTAAAAATACTTACATAGTGCTCATTATGCATCAGGCACTATTCTAAGCAGTTTACATAATAGCTAACTTAATCCTACAACAATCATATAGGGTAAATACTATTAGTGTTCTCAGTTTACAGATGAGGGAGCTGAAGCACAGAGAGGCTAAGTAACTTATCCAAGATCACACAGTTGGAAAGAGGGGGAAATCAGGATTAAACCCAATAGCCTAACTTGAAAATTTCTAACTCTTAACTGCTCTTCTACACTTTACTCTCAGACATTAGCTACTGGGAGTATCAAGACAGATAAGATATGATTCCTAGAATCAAGGCTCTACTTTGGGTAAGGATATAGACATACAAATTGATGAGGTTGATATTAGTGCTATGAGGAATGCATATACTGACTGCTATGACAGCACAAAGGAGAAGCACTGAGAGAAAACTCAGAATTCAGAGCAAGCAAGTCTTGAAGAATAAGTAGATAGATGTTAATCAGATGAAAAAAGACATTCCTCACAGATAGAGCAGAATATACAAAGACAAGGATGCATGAAAGAAAGTGGAATAAGTATTCCTTGATTTATTGAACAAAATTTTTGAACAGTTGATACGTGCTAGGCAATGTACTCAGTTTGGAGTGCTGGAGATGACAGGAATGAAGGAAAGGAGAGAGTGCTGCAAGCAGTTTATTATTAATAGTATATAAAGACTAAAATGGAATTGAAGGCAGGGTCAGATCATGGAGGATCTCAGGTGCAATGCTAAGCAGCACAGACTTGATCCAATAGGTATTGGAACTTTAAGAGAGGGAATGAGAAGATGATTATATTTGCATATCCACTGTCAGGAAATGACACCATCATCCTTATACTTCCACAGTACGTTATACCTCTCACACTACTCATCACATATTGTCCTAAGGTATAATTAAACCTAGATTCATGGTAAGTATCTCTAGGATGGGAAGCGTCTAATCGGCAACATACTTAGCTGTTGAGTCATTGGATCCTCCATAATGCACAAGCCAGACTACTTTTTTATACAAATGTGCTCAGTAAGTGCTTTCCAAAGAAATTGAGTGGAATGGTCTCTGTTCTGCATTCGCATAGGTTTTCTCCCAGCAGTCTCTCATCTCTTCTTGGCTTAGCAGACTGAGCACAGGGACAAAATAATAACACAGGGGATATGCCGCATTTGCAGAATGTTAGGCAAGATTTCCTGGATAATGGAATATCTGACCCAGCCTCCTAGACTACTTCACAAAAACACAGTCTCCTTCATGTAATCGCTTAGCCTTCTCAGAAGCCTGGGTCATGAACTGTCATACAGGAATGGAAGAAATAACTAAAAAAATATAATTTTCGTGATCCTCTGTTGAGTAGTTTTAAGGTCTAAGAGGAAAACATAAAATCTACTTGAACTAGAAGATATATATAACTGCTTTTCTATTAGCTCAATGTCTGAAAATAACTCTGTCATCCTTAGCTAATCTTTAAAGTACTTAAGCAACTCACTATTTATCCTTCCATTGAAAAATGACCAAAGTTAGGAAACATAAATATAGCTCAGAGAAATAAAATATTCAGTCTCCTAGTTCATCCCATTTCAGTGTTCATATAGCAGTAAATAGAACTTCTCTGGAGAAATTCTATTCTTTTCTGCCCTCCCTCACTAGCGAAATAATATATTCATCCCATTATATCAAGCAATGCCTCTTCTAATTTTTCCCCAAGTTTTGATCCACATGACAGCATTCATTCATAAACTAATCTGAACATTTCTTTAAAAGGATGTCAACAAGTGTTTCCACATTTTTTTTTTTTCAGGATTGGTGATCAAACTGCCTGGTTGTTTAATCAAGCATTTTAAAGTCTTCAATCCCCCTTTTTTGTTACGTACACTTTTTGGAGTGTACAGTTCTATGACTGCTGATAAACTTATAAAGTCATGTAACCACTACCACAATAAAGCAAGACAGAGAGCCAAGTTCCTCATTCGAAAATGTTCTCTTATCTCTTTGTGATCCATCCGTTTCCCAGTTCCCAGCCCCTGATCTGAATGCTGTCTCTAAATTTTTGCCTTTTCCATACCATCATGTTAATGGACTAATAAAATATGTAGCCTTTGAGTTTGGCTCCTTTCACTTAGCATAATGCATTTGATATCCATCCATGTTGTTCTGTGTATGAATCATTCATTTCTTTATATTGAGGAGAAGTATTCCATTGTGTGGAAGTACCAGGTTGCTTATCCATTAATTAGTTGATGGGTATTGGATTGTTTCCATCTTTTAGTGATTATGGAGAAACTTGCAATAATAATTCATGTGTAGGTGTTTTGTGAAAATATAATTTTCATTTCTCTTAGATAAATCCAAAGGACTGGGATAGCTGGGTCATATGATAAGTTTATGTTTAACTTATAAGAAACTACCAAACTGTTTTCCGGGAGACTATACCATTTGCATACTCACAAGTACTGTGTGAGAGTTCTGACTGTTTCATATCCTCATCATCATTTGGTACTGTCAGTTGTAGTGGTTATGGTTGTTCATTTTTGTGTGTGTGCGGTTGCTGATTTTGAGTTGCAACCAAACTCAAAATTTGGTTGTGGTATCTCATTGTGGTTTAAACTTTATTTTACTTTTTGGTACAAAATATTTTAAAAATTAAAGATATTTCTCTACATCTCCAGTGTCTGAATGCTATCGCTATTGCAAAAATTGTGAATAGATATAATAAGTTCCTTCTTTCATCTCAATGGTGCTTTATGTTCGGCTTCCTTTGTGTCATTGCAGCTTTTCCCCACTAGATGGCAACTGTTCAATTGTTTGGAAGAGCCAAGCAGCTAAAAAAAAGGAATTAGTGGTTGTATAATAAAAGAATAAAGAATTGGGCTATGAATGTGAAGTACTTTACTCCATAATTGTAAAAAATGACAACACTTCATTGACTGCCAAGTTAGAGTTCATTACTGCCTAATGTGCATGCTTTCCTAAATAATTTCAATCTAAGTTTGGAAGTACCAAATGTAGATGGAGCATCTGTATTGTATATATAAAAATACAGAACAAGGTGTCTTTTGAACATGAATCAGTGGAGCATTGTAAGCAAATACATTCTAGCAAAAATCATTCAAAAACTGCGTCTAGTTTCTTCAAATATTATCTACTTTTCAAAGGATATTATATCAAAGGATATTATCTATCCTTTGAAGTACAGATATGTGAAAGTTTTGACTCACAGAACTGATACATTTTCTGGAATAGTTTAGGTAAACTGAGAAGTTAGTTAAGATTTTTTTTGTTTGTTATTCTTGCTTGTTCTGCTACCATATAGGACACGTCTCTGAGTTGATTTTATTCATTAATCAAACATTTACTAAGTTCCTATTAAATGTCAAGCATTGTGCTAGGCATTAGGAATACTCAAAGAAAAAAGACCTATTCCATGATAATAAAAATGGTGTATTATTAATAATAACAGCAATTGTCCTTTAAGTACCAAGAATTATTCTAAAATATGTACAAACATTATCTTACTCAGCCCTTATTACCATAGTCTTAGGAGATAACACTGTTCCTATCATACAAATGTAGACTCTGAGGCTCTGTGGTAACAGCTACAGTAGAGACAAAAATGGTTTTAAGGCTTATTTAGGTTTAGAGTGGGGTGGAGATGACACTCAAGAGTCAATCACTCTTTGTAGTAATGTGACCTGGAAGGAAATCAGTTATTTCTAAAACATCCAGGATCTTAGTTGAAACCCTCAAGCCTAGTCACATAACTGCTATGGTAATTGACAAGCAGAGACGGCATTAGGGAGTTTCAAAGCCAGAAATTAGATGGAGGACAGACCAAGAATGCAAAAGGCATACAAGAAAACCAGTAGGAGTTAAGCTAAAAGAAGATGCTGGGGTGTCACAAACCATAATCTTCAGCTAGTGGATGTCATTATTATTTCTAACAATGAGGGCAAGGAATATTTCCATGGATACCAGCAAACACACTCACATGTGTCCAAATGCCCGCTTCTATCTCCACAGACACAAGAAAACTTCCCCCAACCCCAGACAGCATCTTCAAGAAGATTAGAAGGGGAAAAGAAAAACTTTTAAGACGAGAACTATCATTTGAATTATTATTTACTCCAAATGATATTGTTTCAAATATATCATCATAAAACTTAAGTTCTTAATCTTTTGGGAATCAAAGATGACTTGGAGGCGCTCTTAAAAAGTCATGGACACTCTCCACATTAACTAACCCACCTCCACACAGTAAAATGAATAAATACAAAAAGGTTGCATGTATCTCCACAGGGTTTACAGAAAAATTAAGGACCAACCATCAGTGCCTTGACGATCCATGGATCTAGGTTAAGAAATCTTAGTGGTGGAAATGGCACTAAATTTGAATTTTGACTTTGTCATTTGCCATTCAAGTGACATTGAATAACTCAGCTCTTCTCTCTGAATCTCAAGTTCCTTACTGTGATTGTTGAATGTCTATTAATTGTAGGAATGGGATAGAAATCACTATATGATTGTAAAAACTATCTTCTTGTTCTGAATTTCTCTCATGTATGAATCTCTTACAGCTTTATGTAGTCCTATTTAGTTATTTCTGATTATCACTAACAGCTTCTAGTTTTCCCCTTAAAATTTTCCTCAGAACTCACCCCTTTTTCTACATACCAATACTCTCAAACATAACTGTGGGGCAGTCTTCATATACAAGGTGCTTCAATAGCATTCACTCTGTATTATCTTGCTATTTCAACACTTACTTCTTCCTATACATGAAGCACATTGTTCTCAACTCACTGCTTCTTCATATAATTGCCCTACTTAAAAATATACTAAGGCTCTCCAGTGCATAAGATAGCATATCTAAAACCTAATGGGTCAAAGCCTTTGTTTAAAAAAAATCGATTTGTCTTATGCTGTGTAATCAATCTTACCTCCTTTCAGATCTAGTCAGCCGAATCTCACCACTAAGAGGAATCTTTCATAGGAGGGAACATAATCATGTTGGCTCAGCCACTTACTGTTTTCGTCTTGAGCAAAGCACTTATCTATCAGGGCCTTAGTTTTTGTCAATTCTTAAATGAAATAGTTGGACTAGACAATTTCCAAGGTCACTTCCAGTTCTTATATTCTCTCACTATGCCCCATAAATGCCACATTCATTCCCACTTTGAATCTTCGCTCCTTCTGTGTTCTCCTTCTACCCCAGACCTTCTGTGTTCTCCTTGTCCTTTTTGCCAAACCAAACATATTCTGTTATCCAAGGTTCAATTTATGCCATCCCTCCTCCTGGAAAACTTCTCAAACTCCTGAGCCTAGGAAAATCTTTTCCTTCCTTGAGTTCTCATGGTATCTAAATTCTGAAATAATCAATAAGAGTATCTTGCATTGATATCATACTCAAATTTAACAGACTTTCACATATACAATCTCATTGGAGCCACTCAAAAGCCTGTAAGGTATTTACTATTCCTATTGAAGCTTATAGAAGTTGAGTAACTCAGCTAAAACATAGCTCTAAGGCAACAATCTAGGGCCAGAATTGAAGGCTTTTGATTTCCATTTCAATGTTTTCTCTCTAGACATATATGCTATGTCAATAATTATCTGTATCTGTATATTTTACATACACAATTATGATTAAACTCAACAGACATGTATTAAGGCCGTACCATGTGCAGTTATCTTAGGTACAAGCTATAGATAAGGAGGGTAGGATGCAAGTCGACTTTCACCATAGGTACCTACAATTCCTTTGTTTTGGGGGGGTGTGCAGCCCAAAATAAAGTACATATTAAATATTATAGGGCATGGAGAATAAGAACACTGACAGTGGAATGAGAAAAACCAGGTTTCCACCCTTCATCTTCCTCTTATTCTCTTCCTTCTTTCCTCCTTCTTTCCTCTTTCCTTCCTTCCTTCCTTTCTTCTTCCTTACCTTTCTCATTTATAGGTCTATGTGGGTTTTTTTGTTCATTTGTTTGTTTACTTTTGTTATGGGAAAATTTCAAATACATTGAAAGAAAAGAGCATAGTATTATAAACCACCATATACTCTTCCCCAATCTTCAACGATGATCATTTCATAGCCAACCTTATTCTATCTATGCTTCTAATCACTCCCTTAGATTATTTTGAAGCAAATCTTGGAGATCATATCACTTCATCTGTAAATACTTTGGTAAGAAAATCCAAATGATAAGGATTCTTTCTTTTTAGCATAACTCTAGTACCAACAATAACTCTTAAATATCATCAAATAACTAATGCAAATTCAAATTCTCTATATTCTCATTTTCGAAAGCTTGTTCAAATCAGGATTTTAAAAAGTCCACATATTACAATGAGTTGTATGTCTCTTAAATCTCTTTTAATCTGTAGGATTTCCCCACTCCTCAATTTATCCCTCCTTGAGATTTATTTGGAGGAGAAACAAAAGATTATTTGTACTGTAGAGTTTCCTAAAGTCTGGATTTTTTTCTGATTGTATTCTTATACTATTGGCCCTTGAATCATCTATGACTTTAGGGTTAAATATAGAAACCTAAAAACACTCAGGCATTATAATTCTGGAAAAAAGCACTTCAAATTTGATGACGTGTGCTTTCATCACACATTTGCCTGTTTTATGATATTGCAGGTGCTGAGAAATATTTTCTAGATGTGCTGATTTAAGATGATGTTATTTTGTCACCCCTTCTTCACTTATTAGGTAGAATACTTGTGTAAAGAGAAATTGCTTTTCAACTAGTTGGTCACTTTAAATTTCTGTTTATGTAGGACTCACAGGATAAATGTTTGATTATTTCCCTTTATTTATCAGTTTTCAAAATAATGAGAACAGATCTTTTACATTCTAAAGCTAACCAATGAGGTTTTTTTTAAATAAAAATATCACTTTGAATTCATGAATTTAAACAAATTTGGAGTGTTTTAATACATTACAGCTTATTGGCATCTGCGTTATTTTAATATGACACTAAGAACTTATTAGATGACTTCCTTGCTTTCTGGCATAACAGAATATTCCATGGTTATCTGGTATTTTCCTACCCCAGACCTAGAATCAGCCATTTATTTTAAGACATTCTGGATCCTTTTAATGGAAAATGGTATTTAGAGACCATAACTGAAGTACTAGGGTGCCTATAGTTACAAAGCTGTCATTGTTTCTAGGCCTTTTGAGTGAACAGAACTAGGAAACAAAGCTTTTTTTTTTTTCTTTTTTAAGACAAAATACACCATGACTCATTTTGAACTTTTGATTGAAACTTAACTTACCTTATCAATCATATAAGAACCTGGGTTCTTATTCCAGCTCTGCCACTTACCTGCAGAGCAAGTGATATAACCTGTAACTACTATGAGCTCTCAGTTCTGTATCTAAAAAATGAGAATAATAAAACCAGCCTCATACTGAGCACTCAAAAGAATTAGCTTTATACTTACCCAACAGAAAACTCTGAAATGCTATATACCACCAACACATATGAGCTGACCTTTGACTTTATTATACACAAAAGTACAAACTCCAAAAGCCACAAAATTCTTAATTCTAGGTTGGAACACTCCACTAGTTACTAAATAAGTACATCTAGAAAGAAGTGTTAGAAACTATAGGATGAATGATGGTTTTATTACATGTTTTAAATAGAGCTCTGAGCTCCTGTTATTCTGCTCTGCTTTCCTTCCAGTCATAAAAACACTGGATTCCTTAATAAAACTATTTTATTTAGGAACTCTATTGTTAGGCCCTCTTCATATGGGATCTAAATGAAACCTTACCAAGCCACAGATACATTCTTTTTTGATTTGAGCTGCCTCAATAGAATATTTCCATCATAGTGATGTTAGAGTTGCAGAAAATCCTCAAAAGAACTTCTGTAGTCATAGTTAACCAGCATTGTAAATCTCTCTGGGAAGCCACTTCCCTGTGTTCAGAAAGAAAGGCAGTGCTCTGTTCTTTGTTCAGACCTTCCCTTAATTAAGGCCCAGGGATCAGGAACCTTTTGAAGTAAAGTCGTGGTACTGCTCTAGCTTTTGAAGAGTAATGGCTTTGGTGGGGAAGAAATACTTAAAAAATCCAGATCTCTTAACTAGGAACCCAAGCCAATTTAATTAGAGTGTCTAAGCATGGGGATGTTCACTAATGAGATTCAAGAAACAAATGTAGGGAAATAATGATTTTTGTACTGGGCACTGTTAGGCTGCCTTAAGGTGGCCTAAACCCACTCATGCCCCAGTACTTCAGGAACCAAGCCATGCCACCTTCCTAGCGTAACTCTCTGCAAGCCTCTCTGGGAAGTTTTTCTTTGGGGCTCCACCATTTCCCATTGCTTATGGATCAGTCCCCAATGTTCTCTACTCCTCTACACACTCCTTCACCTGGGTGCTCCAGATTCCTAGTTTGAAGAATTTTTTACTTTGTTTTGCTTTTTTTGTTGTTGTTGTTTTTAACTGGTGTTCTACTCTAGCCAAATCAAATTAGTTGTTTTGTTCCCATGTGCCTTTGTGCATGTCGTTTCCTTATGAAAGAAGGTCTTTCCTTCTTCAGAATAATTATTCATACCAAACTCCCTATTTTCCTAAAAAAGTTTTATTTTCTTGTTCAAAACTCTCAAGCTACCCCATTCCTATTATAAGGAAGGAATGTTCACTCCCTGTGTCTCAGCTGTTTATCCAATATATACCTTTAACCCCCCACTTATTATACTCATTACGTATTTACATATGTGGTGTGTTTCCTCTATAAGATTCTTAGTACCATGAGTGATGGGACTGTGCCTAATCTATTTTATTTTTCTGTCTCCAATTTCTATCTCACTGCCTAGCACATCATAGAACATTATCAAGTATTTGAGGGATCTTGCCTAGTGAGAAATACATTACAAAACATCTAGTCAGCTGGTAAAGGTATATTCCAAGTTCTGTGGGTTTATAAAGAGGGGAGGAATTAATCCAGCTACACAAGACCCAACTGACTAACTTTCAGACTTCAGGTCACCCAGATGAGGTGGCCCATTGGTGAAGATTTAAAAAAAAAAAATTGAGCCACAAGTAATTGGGGTCTTCTTTCATCACATTTCTTACTTTCTTTGTTGGGAAAGAGTCAGAAAACAAAAACATCTCATCCAATGTACATTTAACATCCAGCACATTGCTTAGAAAATAATAGGTGGTCAAGAGCTACTTACTGAATAAATGTGTGATGAATTAAGTTCTATACCATTTTCAGAAATGTCTCTGTTACTGTGACCTAATAGTACCTACCAGGGCAATAGCACACACGTATATGGCCCTTGTTTACACTACACATACATTCTTAGATCTCCTAATGCATTCTCTCTCTTTTATTTATATTACTTATAGTGTGTAGTTATATAATATAGGCATTTAATGAATATCTGATTGTCTATCTCCCCTACAGCTGTGAAAACTCTATGAGACTGGTATTTGTCATTATTTTATTTAAAATGTTTGCTCTCCATTCACCCTGCAGAATACCAGAGACACAGTTGTCACACAGTAAATGTGTTGAATTAATAAATAAATGTATCTAATTACTCAGATCTGAGTCTCCTGGATTCCCTCACATTGTGGTCCTTTTGAAGCCTTGTTACTGAAAGATCTCGTAATAATTAAGGGAAGCTCTATTTTGCTCATTGAGACCAGAATTGAAAATGGTACCATCATTTCAAGTGACTCAGCCCTAAGCCATCTCTGTGGAATCACCCAGAAGATGATACAGGAGAGTGAAACAAAAAGAGATACATAAAATAAATAATTGTAGCATGACACCTTGCAAATCAATTTTCTATGTCCTTGCTTCTGAAATCTCCTATTAAGTGGAGGCTCAGACACTGAAGCATTTTCATGATGCGTGCTAGATAGGCATACTTTGACATATTTACGTTTCCTGGAGGGTGCATTTCTGAAAGGACTGCTAATATCCAGCCCCCTGGATTTCTAATGGTGGCTGTAGTGAGCATACTCCAAAGAAATGCAAAGCACTCAAAAACCATGCGTAAGCCTCTTTTATTTTTCTTTGATGTCTCTATTAAAGAGCATCAATGTAATAGTTCAAAAAAAGCATTTTTAGGATAGACTTTCTTTTCAATGCCCTACCAATTACGCAAATCCAGAAGAAGGATATTTTTTAAAAGAATCCTTTTTGCTTTCTTTTTCTTATCAATTTGACCTGTCAAACTGCACTTAAAACTGTTAAATCCAACATTTCCAGGAAGCATTTCATGATGGTTTTATCCTGCCCAGACATCTCTGTCCTATTCCCACTCCCCTGCTTTCTAATTGTGGTCTCTAACTACTTTTGTATTTCTTTCATATTTTAAAACGGTAACAGTAGTGATATCATTGATCCACTGCCTAGCTGAACATTGGCAATAATAATCCTTTCCATTTACATAATGCTTTATAAAAATCTCTTTCACACATTTTGTCTGAATCTTAAAGAAACTCTAAAAGATACATGTGCCATAAAACGAGAGCTCATCAATACCATGCCATCTAATCTAGTCTGACGAGGTAAATGTATTACTGTCATCAGAAAAACAAGTCTCACCTTGTGTTGAGGGAAGACTGTAAAACAGTACAACGTAAACAAGAAAATAAGAATTGATATGTAGCAGCAGAAAAGATAACTACAGAAATTTTAGAAGAGAAACAAAGTTCAACAATCACTTTCACTTTCTCTCTTTCCACCATTTATGTATATTCACTGTAAATATGAGTTTACAGGTACGCGTATTTATTTTATCTTTAAAATATGCTGTCTATTTGTAAAAATAATGTAAAATATAGTGTTTAAAATGTAGCTTTCAGAGACTCTGAAGCTTTAAGATGGATAGTTTACAATTTAAGACTAGCTATAAATTGCATATTATTATTACAAAGGGTTTTTAGTATAATTTAATAAAAGATTACTCTATAGTTGACATTTTTTAAATGATAAATGAATCATACCCTTATTTTGCAGATAAGAATACTGAGGCTAAAATGATGTCCAAGGTCAAAACTGACAAGCAGAAGACCAAGTGAATCTTCTGACTCACTGTCCAACATTTTTTTACCACCTCCACAAAGGTATAACAGATTACTAGAATAGTATTCAAAAAACAGTTTTGACACCTGCTGTTAGGGGTTCGCTCTCTTTTCTCTAGTTAATATGACTATAATGAGCCAAGAAAAAAATTATATTTGACAGATATATTTTACTGACAATTTTATATACATAATATTTTTAGAAGTTATTTTCCTAATCTACAAAATTTCTTTAACATTAGTGAGGTCTAAAAGTGACATGTTCAAAGAGATTTTAAAAAATTGTCAATAACAGGAAATTCCCCATTACATATACACGACTTCCCAGGAATACTGTTGCCGCCACATGGGGGTGTATTGTCCTTAACATGCACTTCACAGGCATCCTGAGCGACTCAGAGGAACAAGCAACTCCCCAGGAACAAGTAACTCAGAGGAACAAGCCTGGGGAGTGGCAGGGACAGCTGGGTTTTATTTGCAAAAGCAAAGTAGTTTGTCCTAACTGAGCATGAGACCCATGGGTAGGAGTAAAGTCTCTAATTCATCCTCCACATGTCACTAATATGAAGTCATTTTGCTCTGCATAAATTGTTCAATCTCAGAAAATATTTCACTGGGCAATACTATGTGTGACTTACCTGTGGTAAGACAGCAGTTTCACAGAAAGCAGTCATATCACTACATACCATGTTACATTCTCCAGTCCATGAAGGTAATTAGAAAATTGCTTAATTAAGCAATAGTTGCTTTTGTTGTTGGAATTACTGTGAGATAATTGACTATGCTGGGAGCTGTGTTCCCAAGCTGAAAGCAAATCATTGGAGCCAAGGTCAATTATCTCATATTAATGCCCACAGAGAAAAGAGCTATTGTGATCATCATAAGACATAACTATACAATATTCCAAGTCTTAAATGGTCAACCTTTCAAAGTACATTACGATGTTCACAGATCCAATAAAGTTTAATTAAAATAAAGCCACCACTTTGAATACCAACAACAATTAGAAACCTTTCTAATTCTGGATAATTTGTATTAAGAACATGCAAAAGAATGTTTCACATACTTTCTTTTATACCTGCATGTGCAGGCTTTTCTGCTTTTGTGTCTAAAGAGAGCACATTTCTAAAAACTGGTCAGGGTAAAAAGTTACTTCTTGAGTTTAAGTTGGTCATTTTATGAGAGTCATTTACCCTTCCCATAACTAAGGTACCACCTAATGGCTATGGATGGGACAAAGGGGGTCATAGATTAATTTTAGTGGGAAAGGCATGAGCTTTGAAACAGGCAGACCTAAATTTGAATCCCAGGAATTACCATGTGTACCATGTATTAACTGTGTAACTGAACTGCATAATTTCTCTGCATCTACTGAGTCCTCAAAGGAAATGAAAGGCAGTTCAGATGGGATCCTGAAGATAACTCAATGAAGGGAGATACAGGCAGAAGGAAGGTGAAGGAAACCAACAAGGAATAATGAGTCACTCAGGGACTAACGAGAGCACAAAGACTTTACTATCCATAAACTGAGGGTGAGGGAGAAGAAATAGAGAATTAAAGTCTAGTGGAGCCTTAGAAGAGGGGGTCCCTGGCAAGAACAGCAGTGGTAGGCACTGGTAAAACTGTGGTAGGAAAATGAATATCCTGGCCTTTTCCTTCTCTCTCCTTCTGATCTCTCGTAAGGGCTATCCTTTGGTCAAACCGTTCAGAAACAAGCCTGCAAGGACACCCCCCTAAGCACTGAGAAGCGCAGTCTAGGTTGGGAGATTAAAAGCAGAGAAAAGCAGTTTCCTTTTTTTGTTTACTTTCCTTGTTTTTAAATGGACATATGAATTAAATTCTGCCCAAAAATATTATTATAAAAATTAAATGAAATATGCATAAGATGCATAATATGGTACACAAGATACAGTAGAGGCTCAGTAAATGGTAGTTATTCCACACCTTATTTTTTAAAATTTATTTATTTATTTTACATGAGCAGGTACTGGAAATCAAACCCGGGGTCTCCAGCATGGCAGGTGAGAACACTGCCACTGAGCCACCATGGCCCCAAACCTTATTTTTAACAGTAACTAATCATTGTGAAGGTGAGCATATATTCCCTATTAAGATCCAGCAATGATCCAACAAAATGCATCAAAAGCATTGAAATCGGGTAGAGTGCTGTTGCTCTCACAGAGCACCAGAGTTGCAGAGGTCTCCTTCATTCACCCCATCTAAAGTAGTCCTGCCATCCCAGGTGCTCTCTGTCACTTTATTTTCTTCAAAGCACTTGTCTCTATCTGAAGTTGTTTATTGATTTGCTTGCTTTTGTATTTTTTTCTTCTCTGTGAAAGCAAGGACCTAGGCTATCTTGTTCTCCTCTACATCTAGTAGTGCCCAGAATAGAGTCTGATAGAAAATACTCAAAAACATACACAGGTACACAGACAAGCACAAACACAAAGGTGGTTGAGGTGAGAATTGGATGATATGATGTACTCAAACCACTTTGAAACCAGGCACTTGTTGACTTCATTGCTATGTTACTATTAAGAATAATGACAAAATACTACACAGATGGTAGCAATATTATAAAATATTATGGTGATGATGGATATTACTATTTTCCAAATTGTCTGAGTCTCTGTTACGCATGCTTGTACTTAGAGCAAGACTGTCAGTTTTTGGATTCAGCCTGTGAGGACTGCCAGATTTTGTAGCTTGGAATACTATCTCTCTAATACTAGAGGCAAGAATGTCATGATATCTAGATTCCAGGACAAAATGCCAAGTACTATATGCCAAGTGTGAAATGAAAAATAAAAGGGTATCCTACAAAATTCTAACTTCTGAGTAATTGAAATAGAGGTACTTTACTCAATTACTCTCACTATGTACAATTAATAATCCTGGACAATATATACAGAATTGACATAAGAAGACTCTAAAAAGTGGAGAGAAGCAGGCAGACCAGGTAGACCCTAGGATACAAGGAGTGTCGCAGCAGTGAGTTCACTAGGTTTTCTTTTCACTTCATATATTCCAAAGTTGGACTGCAGAAGCTGGAAATCCAGAAATGTCAATGGATATAAACAACACATGCAAAGCTCCAACAAAAACTCACTTTCTCTAGCTAAAGGCCTGAAAACAGGCAGTCTAGAAAGACAGAAAACCTTTAGACTATCACTGCTTTACTCCAGTCTGACACCAGACAAAAAAACCTGTGGTCCCAATCTTACCTATGCCAGCAGAGCCCAAGTGGGTCCCTAGACATCCATCCTTTTCAGGCTGTGATAAGGTGCAATCCTGCTGTTGGAGTGGTATCAGAAAAGGACTATTAAGGAACTGGGACTTTTATTTTCACTGAGTGTTAAGGAAATGCCCCACTTCCCCAGCAGTGTTAGTGGAAACCACGAAAAGAGGTTAGATTTCTACCCTTATCTGATACAATGAATTTCCCCACCCCCATGACAGTGTCAGGGGAGGCTACATAGAGAGTGGTAACAAGGACTGCTTCCCCTCCACCTTTCCAAGCAGGGAGGTATCAATGATAGCCTACTGGGGAGCCAGAATTCCCACCTTCATCCAATAGGAACAAAGAACATCACTACCTTGGCTATCAATGGAGGCTGAATGAGGATCTGAATTTCTACTAGAACCTGGAAAGCTACTGTAAACTGGCAGTAACAAGGCAATAGCCACCCCTTCCCCTGACTATGTGGTTTCAGAGGAAGCAAGCTAAAATAAAGAGTTTAAATAAGTTTCAGAGTCTCCTAACATAATACTCAAAATGTCCAGATTTTATTTGAAAGTCACACATCATACTGCAAGTGAGCAATCAGGATTTAAGGGATGATTTTGCTTACTGAATCATTATATAGATATTCCTTTTTGCTTTCTGGTATATTGGAGTAGACAGAGGGAAATTCCTGAAATCTCTAAATTGTAATCCAGCTGCCTTGATCTCTGTTAAGGATTGTATAGCCCTTATCTTCTGCCTCTGTGACTGTAAAAACCTTGTGACTCACCTTCATTTGTACCCAGTCATCCAGTTTTTCAACTTTAGAGTTTTGTAATCACTAAAGATAGCCCCTAATGTTTAGTCATGAAGGGTCTTAGGTCCACCCAGAACTAACCCACCCCAAGTCCAGAGTTATCTTGGGCCCACCTGGACATGTGCAGCTTAGATTTTAACCTACAAGTCACCTATACCTCATGCCTCCATTTTTTTTCATGCATTCTGTGACTAAGCATGTAATCAATCTGCATGTTCAATAATTAGGTCACCTCTAATTATATCAATTGTGCTTATTATCCTACACCCTGCCCATCTTTTCTCTAATAAACTATCTGAATTACTGCAGTTCCAGGACACAGATTTTGGGCTTCTAGGCCATCTGCTTTCCTTCTATGTGCCTAGTAATAAACTCTTTCCCTCTTTGAAACCCTGGTGTCTCAGGAATTCTTTATTGAATGCATCAGGCAAAAGAATCCACAGCCTTTGTCCAGTAACAATACCAAAAACCAGGGAAATCTAAACCTGAATAAAAAACAACCAGTAAGTACCAACTGTAAGGTGTTGAGAGATGTTATAATTATCCCACAAAGATTTTAAAGCAGCCACAACTAGAATGCTTCAATGAGAAATTACGAACATGGCTGAAACAAATGAAAAAAAAAAAAATAGGACACGTCAGCAAAAAAATAGAAAGTCACAACAAAGAAACAGAAGATATAAAGGAGAATAAATTGAAGTTTTAGAACTGAAAAATAAAGTAACTGAAATAAAGACACAGTGGATGGACTCTGCATGGAATGGAGGCAACACAAGAAAGAATTAGTGAACTGGAAGATGGAACCATAGAAATTACAACAGAAAATAAATAAACTTCAACAAAAATGAACAGAGCCTCAGGAATCAGTGGGGCTATAACAAAAGATCTGTCATTTGCTTCATTGAAGTCCCAGAAGAAGAGATGAAAGGGGGAAAGGCTGAAAAGTGCTCAAGGAAATGATGGCTGAAAACTTCACAAATTTGAAAAGACATGCAGATTTAAATGTCCATATTTGAGAAGGTGAATGATAATAATAATAAAGGATAAATGAAAAGAAATCCACACCAAGACCAAGCATAGTCAATCTTAAGGAAACTAAAGAGAAAGAAAAAATTTGTGAAAACTGCAACTGAGAAATAACACTTTATCCATGGTGGAAAATCTATTTGAATGACAGTAGATTGGAAACCAAGGTGGCTAGAAGGAAGCAGAATGAGATTTTTCAAGTGTTGGAAGAAAAGAACTGTTAGCCCAGAATCCTATACCTGTTGAAAATATTGTCCAGGTATTAAGAAGAACTTAAGATATTCTCAGATAGAGGGAAATTCAGAGAATTGTCACCAGCAGATCTACCCAAAAAGAATCTTTAAAGGAAGTTTTCTGAAAAAAAGGAAACTGAAAATCAAGAAGGAAGAAATAACACAGTAAGCAAAAACATAGGTAAATATAATAGACTTTCCTTCTTTTGAGTTTTTAAATTCTGTTTGATGGTGAAAGGAAAAATTATAGCACCATGTGATGTGGCTCTAAATGTATGTAAAGGAAATATTTAAGACAATTACATAATAAATAGGGGAGGTAAGGATTTATAAAAGGAACGATTTCAAATATAATAATATAAGCAGGTTTGAAGTAAATGGATAGGAAAAAGTTATATCATCCAACATTAGTCAAAAGAAAGCACAAATGGCTATATGAATATCAGATAAAGTAGACACTCAAGCAAAGAATATTATTATATGGTGATAAAGCATTAATCTACCAAGAACATATAACAATCCTAAATGAGAATGCACCAAACACAGAGCTGCAAAATATGTGAAGCAAAACTGATAGGACTGAAAACATAAGGAGACAAATCCACAATTATAACTGACTTCAAAACCCCTCTCTCAACATTTGATAGAATTAGTCAGAAAATCAGCCAGTATGTAGAACTCAATAACACCATCAACCAAAAATATATAATTGACATTTATAGAACACTCTACCTACTACAGCAAAATACATATATTTTTCAGTGCTTATGAATTTATATCAAGATACATCTCATCCTGAACCATAAAACAAACCTCAATAAATATGAAATGACTGAGATCATACAGAGTATGCTCTCTGACTGCATTCAAATCAAAACAGAAACCAATAATAAAAAGAGAGAAAAATCTCCAAACACTTAGAAACCAAAAGATATACTTCTTAATAATGCATGGGTCAAAAGGAAGGCTCAAGAGAAATAAAGGTACAATAAGTGAAAGAAAGTAATAACACAATATGTCAAAGTCTATGGCCACAGCTAAAGCTATCCTGAGGGTGAAATTTATAGCACTAAATGTATATATTATAAAAGAGAAAAAAGTCACAAGTCAATAGTTTAGGTTCTATCCTCCAGCACTTAGGAAAACAAGAGCAAAATTAACCCAGGGAAGCAGAAGGAAATAGATAAGAACAGAAATCAAGGCAATGAAAACATGAAAATAATAGATAAAATCAATGAAGCAAATAGCTTGTTATTTGAAAAGATCAATAAAATTAACAAACCTCTAATAAGAAAGACAAAGATAAAAAGAGAGAGGACACAAATTACCAATGCAGGAATGAAACAGGGATATTGGTACAGGCCCTGCAGACATCACAATGATAATAAGCTAACACTACAAACAAGTCTGCACACAAAAATTTCACAACTTGGATTCCTAAAAAAAAAAAACCCCACAAATTATGAAACCAACTGAATAACTTAAGTGGTTCTATAATTATCAAGGGAACTGAATTCATCATTTAAAAAAATCCAATCAAAGAAATTGCCAGATTGAGATCATTTCACTGGAGACTTTTACTAAGCATTCAAAGAAGATCAATTCTATGCAATCTCTTCCAGAAAATAAAAGAGGAGGTAGTAATTTCCAATATTACTCTACTAACTCAGACAATGGAGGTACAAAAAGAAAACTACAGACCAATATCTCTCTTGAATATAATGCAAAAATGCTCTTAAAATATTAGCAAATAGAATTCAGCAATGTATAAAAGAATTTTATACCTCAAACAAGTGACATTTATTCTAGGGATACAAGTCTGGTTCAATACCCAAAATCAGGCAATGCAATCCACCATTTTAATGGTTTAAAGAAGAAAATCACATGATCTTTTCAATCAGCATGAAAAAAATATTTGACAAATTTCAACACCCATTCATGAGAAAAAGTCTCAAAAACTAGGAATAAAGGGAAACAGCATCAACTTGATAAAGAGTATCTACAGAAAACCTAGCACTAAAATTATACTTAATAGTGAAAGACTGAATTATTTCCCCTTAGGGTCGCAATCAAGGCAAAGATATCCTTCTTACCCCTCTTATTTATTATAATGCTGGAAGCTGTAGCCAGTGCAATAAGGCAAGAAAATGAAGTTAAATTAATCAAATTGGAAAGGAAGAAATAAAATTGTCCCCATTTGTATATGACATTATTGTCAATAGAGAAAAACCAAGTGACTCTATTGAAAAAAAAAAAAAAAGATTCCTAGAACTAATATGTGAGTTTGGCAAGATTGCAGTATATAAAATAAACATATTTTTGGTGTATTTCTATATACCAGCAATGAATAAGTAGTTGCCAAAAGTGAAAATACAATATTATTTAAAATTGCTCAATAAATGAAATACTTATGTTTAAATATAATAAAACACATACTGGACTTGTATACTGAAAACTACAAAACAGTGTGAAAGAAGACCAACAAACAAAAATCTAAATGAATAAATATACCATGTCCATGGATTAAAAGTTTCCACACAGGAAAGATAGTAATTCTCCCCAAATTAATATACAGGTTTTATTAAATTTCCAACATGATTTTTGGTAGATATAGAAAAGATTATTCTAAACTTTACATGGAAAGAAAAGAACTAGCATACTTAAAACAATTTTGAAAATGGAAAATAAAGTGGGAGGACTCAGTCTACTGAATTTCAAGATGAATTATATGGTTTTTTGAATAATATGGAACAGGCATATCCACCAATGGGACAGAAAAGAGGAGTGATTTTTTTTTTTGCAAAGGTGCAAAAGCAACTTAAAGAAGAAAGATAGATTCTCAACAAATTATGCTAGAGCAACTGTACATCCGTACACAATATAAACGAACCTCAAAGTCTTACATCTTATACAAAAATTAACACAAAATGATGTTTACCAAAGATGATATAAGCACATGAAGAAATATTCAAAAATTTTAGCTACTTTGGAAATGCAAATTAAAACCACAATGAGACATTACTACAAAAAGGATGGCTAACATAAAAGTTAGTGACAACAGGTGAGGACGAGAGGATCACTCATATGTTGCTGTAGGATTGTAAAATGTATAGCCACTCTGGAAAACAGTTTGGTAGTTTCTTTAAAAACATGCAACTATCATTGGACCCAGCAATTGCATTCTTAGGCATTTATCTTAGAGAAGTGAAAAAGTTTGCTCACACAAAACCTGCAAACAGATGCTCATAAATAGTTTTACTCATAAAAGTCCCAAACTGGAAATAACAACCCAAATGTCCTTCCATACCATGAAGGGCACTACTCAGCTATATAAAGAAGCAAGCTATTGACACCTACAACAACCCAGTGATTCTCAAAAGAATTGTGCTGAGTGAAAAGAGCCAGTTTCAAAAGGTTACATACCGTATGATTTTTATTTATAAGGCATTTTTAGATGGCAATATTATAAAAATAAAGAATGGATTAGTGGTCACCAGGTGTTTAGGATGGAGTGAGGGCAGGAGGGTAGTGGATCTTGTTTAAAAAGTGAAAAATCATAGATTCTTGTAGTGATGGTGGTGTTATGTATCTCGGTTATATCAATGACAATATTTTAGTTATGATACTGTACTATATTTTTGTGAGATGTTCTATTAGGAGAAACTAGTGAAGTGTATACAGGATTTCTCTGTATTATTTCTTACAACTGCATGTATATCCACAATTATCTAAAAATAAGTTTAGCTTATAAAAGTAACAAATTTAAAAAGAGCTCCTTGCCTGTCATCCCTAACACAACACCTGTACCCAGTATCTTTATCTTGCACCTGATACAACTACCAGTGTATGTATGTGCATGTATATATGTGTGTGTGAGAGAGAGAGAGGAAGAGAGAGTATTGTGGGGATGCCCCCCTCCCCCAGTGCAGCTGATGTCTTGACCCACCTGTGCTATGTACAGTAGGAAGTTGTGGATTGCATGATAAGGACCTCATCTAAGTGCAGGAGCATTCTTCGTCACCATTTTGACATAGGCTTTGAACATGGGGGTGCTAATGAAGGGCAATGAGTCCCATTTTATCCAAATAATCTATTTCTCATGATGTAGAAAGGTATGTGGAAATAACATTATGATGAGTATACAAAGAAGAAAGACAATCATACCAATGATATGATTCCTCATATCATTTTTTTTTTTTTTTTTTTTTTTTAAAGAGAGAGGGAGGAAGGGAAGGAAAGAAGGATGGAAGGAAGGAAGAAAGGGAAACATTTTTAAACATTTTCTTGTTTTATTATATTTTGTTTGTTTGTTTGTTTTTTTACATGGGCTGGGGCCGGGAATCGAACCGGGGTCCTCCGGCACGGCAGGCAAGCACTCTTGCCCGCTGAGCCACCGCGGCCCGCCCCCTCATATCATTTTATAAAGAAGGTACAGGTTATAGAAATGGAAACAAAAATAGGAGAGATTTTGAAAAGCATTTCTTTCTAAATCATTATATTTAGATAAATGATTGATTAATATGCTATCATTCATTTATTCACTCATTCATTCATAAAGTATGTATTGCATGCCTTCTCTGTGCTAGGCACCATGGAAGGCCAGGGAGACAGAAATATGACTAAGATAGATTCCCCCTTTTAAGGATCCTAGAGTCTAATAGGAGAGAGAGATTATTTTAAAACTGTCAATTGTAAAGCAAGTAGACATTTTGTGATTGGGCTATGAACACAGTACCATGGGAACGTAGAACAGGAACCTTACTTGACCTGGGAAAAGGGTGTCGCAGAAGCCTCCTGAAGCTTAATATTTCTATAGATAGTACCTATCTACCACCATCAGTCACTCTTCAAGGTGAAGATATGGATAAAAGCTTTTCAGGTATTGCTGATAGAAGCAGCATGATCCAGGCACATAGCAACACCTTACATAAATATTTATTAAATTGAGTTAAAATAAATGTTGAAAAAGTAATAAAAGTTTACTTTTATTAAATCTTTCTCATGTTGTAAATCAAAGAGGCCTAAGTCTTGTCACTCAAGGTAAATGAAAGGTAACTATAAAATAATGAGGCTGATTAAGTCTGATTATAGTCACATACTGTGTGGACTGATACCTGAAATCAGAGGGAAGTCAACAGTTTACAATGTAAAAACAGACTAGTAATGATATTGTTTAGTGTACAATAAAATAATAAATCATCAGATTGCTTAGCTTCCCATGCACAGATTGTACTGTTCATTAAAATGCCCAAATTAGTTATGCAAATCCTGTGCCATGTTATGCCTCTCCACCATATGTGACTAGTTACCATAGCAGTCAGCTTAACTGCATATTTTCCATAGCAACCCAGGAATCGTTACTGTACAGAGACCTAAGTGAGATGGCATTAAAAGCAATTCCACAAGCAATATGAAATATAAATGTTGGCAGTGTCCCCTGAATCTTTCTTTAAAATGATATCACTTAGCAGTGACTTTTAAATGCTACAGCCTCCGGGTGGTTCTTCTTTAGATTCTATCAGCAACTCTTTCCTGTTGGAAATGCAAAACTCCTTAAGAACACATAGCATTATATGATTAGGAAGCATGAAGCAGAACTTTTCCTTGGCTTCATTTTAGAGAGTAGGTGAATATGTCTCCTTCTACAGTGCAAGAGAATTATAAGCAGTTAAGGAAGCTGAGCAGTGCTATCTGAGCACACTGCAAATGGAAGTTCCATATGGTGGTATGATGTATTTGTCGTTTTTATTGGCTCACATGTTGTCACAACCTGCCTCAGACTACAAGGCTGGTCTCAAGTTAAGATGGGATTTTCCTCTGTCTTCTTGGTCTTTTGAGAGCATTTATCCATCCAGATACATTAATTTCATTTTTGATATTTAATAGAAGGACTGTTTACCCTTAAAGCTCTCCAGACACATTGGGATACATTTATAGAGGAAACACATACTTGAGAAATGAGACCCAAGAAGCTTCATTCATTTATTATAGACTTAACCCATATAAAAAGTTAAGCATACATACATACAAATGTAGGTACAAGCAAAAGCCCCAGTGCTGGGCTAAATTTACTTGTGGGTAACATTAGCAGTGGCTGTCATTGTTTGAGTACAATGTGCCAGGTACTAAACAACAAAACTACTAGATCAACTACAACGAGTCTTCACAGGAACCTTATTAGTAACAGCATAATGTCTACAATTCCAAGATGAGATAACTGAGGCACAGAGAAGATCACTAACCTCCTCAAG
This sequence comes from Tamandua tetradactyla, assembly GCF_023851605.1. Lineage (NCBI taxonomy): Eukaryota > Metazoa > Chordata > Mammalia > Pilosa > Myrmecophagidae > Tamandua > Tamandua tetradactyla. The sequence goes on along the minus strand of NC_135334.1, from coordinate 59,762,230 downwards.
GACAAAAAAGACTAAGATCTAAAGCCATATTTGTCTACTGTAAGAAGCAAGCTCATTTCACTATACATTGCAATGCAGGGAAAAAGAAAAGACTCAAGAGAAAGAGCCTTGTGTAGAACACAGAGCCATAGCCCCAATTGTCTGAGAATGCCTGACTGAGAATGTCAGGTGGAGTAAAAGACAATGTCCACAATCTGAGACAGATTTCAAAATGATAGGGAATTGGTCTTTTGGAGTGTGGTCCTCAGTTAAGCACTGGTCATTCTCCTGGTCTTTATACAGCTCATATTTAAACATTTCTGAAGATATATAACTTCTCTAATGCTAATCACAAACTAACAGAAAAATTTTGATATTACTTAGATTTTCAGTATTTCAGTGTTACTATCTTCCAATAGAAAGGAACAAAACTTTTCTTGTCTGTCTGTCATTTGGAAGCAAATATGATTCTCCCATTTTAGATCCAGAAGCTGTAATATAAAGGAAAATAAAGCATATTTTACTTATTCTTGCATTATTTACCTATAGAGATAACCCTTTAGGAGAAATAGTCTGTTTGCTCCCTAAAACATTACCATGAAAAAACAAAACCCTAAAGTTCTACTTCTTTGGCTTTAGAAATGAGCTTGTGATTATGTTTGCTACTCCTATTTCAAGAGCCTCCCAAAGAAAGTTCATAGTGAACTTCTCAGCTAGGAGAAAGAACAGGTTCTCATTCACTATGGCCATCTCTGTGGGGTCAGTTAGATACTGCATCTAGAGTCTCTGGCCCTGTACTTCAGCATGCCTGGAAGTTCATGGCCAGACTGCTGTAACTGGCATGCCATGGAGGAGGTCACTCTTGGGACTTCAGATTCCTCCTGTGTCCCTCCCATGCTTAAACCCTTGAATGGCCATTGCCTATGTGATCAAGTCTAAACTCAATTCACAATTCGTTTGAAGAAAATAAAATCGGGGAGGGGGAAATCGAGAAATGAATTCCATTTACAATTGCAACTAAAAGAATAAAATACTTAGGAATAAATTAAACTAAAGAGACAAAAGATCTATACAAAGAAAACTACAAGAAACTGTTAAAAGAAATCACAGAAGACCTAAATAGGTGGAAGGGCATACAATGTTCATGGATTGGAAGACTAAATATAGTTAAGATATCAATTCTACCTAAATTGATTTACAGATTCAATGCAATACCTACTAAAATCCCAACAACTTACTTTTCAGAAATAGAAAAACCAATAAGCAAATTTATCTGGAAGGGCAGGATGCCCCAAATTGCTAAAAGTATCTTGAGGAAAAAAAAAAAAACGAAGTTGAAGGTCTCACACTGCCTGACTTTAAGGCATATTATGAAGCCACAGTGGTCAAAACAGCATGGTACTGGCATAAAGATAGATATATTGACCAATGGAATTGAATAAAGTATTCAGATATAGACCCTCACATCTATGGACATTTGATCTTTGATAAGCCAGTCAAGCCAACTCACCTGGGACAGAACAGTCTCCTCAATAGGTGGTGCCTAGAGAACTGATATCCATATGCAAAAGAATGAAAGAGCACCCATATCTCACACCCTATACAAAAGTTAACTCAAAATGGATCAAATATCTAAACATTAGGTCTAAGACCATAAAAAAGTTAGAGGAAAATGTAGGGAAATATCTTATAAATCTTATATTTGGAGGCGGTTTTATAGACCTTACACCCAAAACAAGAGCACTGAAGAAAGAAATTAATGGGAACTCCTCAAAATTAAACACTTCTGTGCATCAAAGAACTTCATCAAGAAAGTAAAAAGACAGCCTACATAATGGGAGACAATATTTGGAAATGACATATCAGATAAAAGTCTAGTATCCAGAATTTATAAAGAGATTGTTCAACTCAACAACAAAAAGACAGCCAATCCAATTAAAAAATGGGAAAAAGACTTGAACAGACACTTCTCAGAAGAGGAAATACAAATGGCCAAAAGGCACATGAAGAGATGCTCAACGTCCCTGGCCATTAGAGAAATGCAAATCAAAACCACAATGAGATATCATCTCACACCCATCAGAATGGCCATTATCAACAAAACAGAAAATGACAAGTGCTGGAGAGGATGTAGAGAAACCGGCACACTTATTCACTGTTGGTAGGAATGTCAAATGGTGCAACTGCTGTGGAAGGCAGTTTGGCGGTTCCTCAAAAAGCTGAACATAGAATTATCATATGACCCAGCAATACCATTGCTAGGTATCTACTCAGAGGACATAAGGGCAAAGACACAAACAGACAGTTGCACACCAGTGTTTATAGCAGCATTATTTACAATTGCAAAGAGATGAAAACAGCCAAAATGTCCATCAACAGACGAGTAGCTAAACAAACTGCGGTATATACATACAATGGAATATTACACAGCTTTAAGACAGAATAAATTTATGAAGTATGTAACAACATGGATGGACCTTGAGAGCATTATGCTGAGTGAGACTAGCCAAAAACAAAAGGACAAATACTGTATGGTCTCACTGATATGAACTGACATTAGTGAATAAACTTGGAATATTTCGTTGGTAACAGAGACCATCAGAAGATACAAATAGGGTAAGATATTGGGTAATTGGAGCTGAAGGGATACAGACTGTGCAACAGAACTGAATACAAAAACTCAGAAATGGACAGCACACTAATACCTAACTGTAATACAATTATGTTAAAACACTGAATGAAGCTGCATGTGAGAATGATAGAGGGAACATAAATGAAATCAGAAAGAAAGATAGATGTTAAAGATTGAGATGGTATAATCTAGGAATGCCTAGAGTGTATAATAATAGTGATTAAATGTACAAATTTTAAAAATGTTTTTGTATGAGGAAGAACAAAGGAATGTCATTATTGCAGGGTGCTGAAAATAGATGGTAATTAATATTTTCATATGCCACCTTATGTGTGAGACTAAAGCAAAAAATGTTTGCTACAAAATTTATATTTTGACTAGTGCATTTCCTAATATAACTTATGTAGATAGTTTGATTGAACACCGTAAGTACTTGGAATCTCAGGTAGGACATGAGATTTTGCTGGTTTGTCCATAGTGATGCCCCGAAGATCCCAGAGTGAATTGATCAGTGAGTGGAAAGGTATTTGCAAAGTCTCCTTCGGGGAATGGTGAGAATGGGGAGAAATGCAACTTCCCCAAGCTGAATTCTTGATATTCTCACAAGCAGTGTGGACAATCAAAGCTATAGGCTGAGCCCACAGTCTTGGGATTTGTTCATATGAAACTTAACCCCACAAAGGATAGGTCAAGTCTACTTAAAATTTAGGCCTAAGAGTCACCCCCAAGAGAGCCTCTTTTGTTGCTCAGATGTGGCCTCTCTCTCCAGCCAACACAACAAGCAGTCTCACCACCCTCTCCCTCTCTGCATGGGACATGACTCCCAGGGGTGTGGACCTTCCTGGCAATGTGGGACTGAGATCCTGGAATGAGCTGAGGCTCAGCATCAAGGGATTGAGAAAAACCTAGAATGAGCTGAGACTTAGTATCAAGGGATTGAGAGAACCTTCTCGACCAAAAGGGGGAAGAGTGAAATGAGACAAAGTGTCAATGGCTGAGAGATTCCAAACAGAGTCCAGAGGTTGTCCTGGAGGTTATTCTTATGCATTAAGTAGATATAATCTTGTTATTCAAGATGTAATGGAGAGGCTGGAGGGAACTGCCTGAAAATGTAGAGCTGTGTTCCAGTAGCCATGTTTCTCAAGGATGATTGAATAATGATATAGCTGTCACAATGTGACTGTGTGATCGTGAAAACCTTGTCTCTGATGCTCCTTTTATCTATCTTGTCAAGAAATGAGTAGAACATATGGACTAAAAATAAATAATAAGGGGAGCAAATGTTAAAATAAATTTAGTTTGAAATGCTAGTGATAAATGAAAGCGAGGGCTAAGGGGTATGGTATGTATAACCTTTTTTTTCTGTTATTGTTTTATTTCTTTTTCTGAAATGATCAAATGTTCTAAGAAATGATGAATATGCAACTATGTGATGATATTGAGAATTACTAAATATATGTAGAACAGAATTATATGTTAATGTTTTTGCTTGTTAATTTTTTTAAATAATAAATAAATTTAAAAAATAAAAAATAAAAAAATAAAATTGGGGAGGGGAAAGCAAACTAAGAAAGAGATTGTACTTCTTATCTGAATTGATCAGAAGAGAATAGCCATGAGAATACAGAAACACTGGAGGCAAGAAGAAAGAGAAAGTAAATTACAGGAACTTGCAGAAAGTGTGAAAAGAGGTTTTGCCTGTCTCAAACAATGGAATTATGGTTCAATAAATCAAAGTTTGACAAAATCTCTAAAGGGCAGAATATCTCAGCAATATGTGGTTTACATAATTATATGAAGCATTTCTGCTTCCCCAACCAGACTCGGGAAATCTTATCTGCTGCATCACCAAAGCTGTTCTAGTACCTGACGTATTGTAAATTCCATTAAGCACGGGGTAAACTGGTATATGTCTAATCATAATGAATTGCCAATTTAAACTTAACACAAAAGGATTGCATCAAGAGAATTTTTCCTGGTCCCTAGGGATAGCTACAGATACCGTATTCATTAAGAAAAAATTGAGTTGACAATTAAGAATCTAAGCAAAACTAAATTGGGAAGGTCAATTTGCTGCAAAATTCATTCAGTGATTTTCACAGTCATATAATTGAGTCTTGTATTATCTGCCCCAGTGCTCACATCTATTAGCTGCGAGGAAAACGGAGAATGAATCATGATGGGATGCCTCCCAGATGTAAGGAGAGCTGGAGCTGTTAAACATAGTGCATGGCCCCAGAGTGGGGAATCAAGCCAGCTCCTTCTCTCACCTGGAGCTGAAAGCACACTTGTAGCATTTTCCAAGTATAAGGCAAATGCTCCAATGTAGCAATTGTCTCAATAGTGATGACACTGGAATTGCCTGTTACTCTTTCAGTTTGCTGCAAACAGTTTTCAATTTGTCCTGCCAGTCTGCACCTGTCTGTGTAAATACAAATGGACAAGATAACACATCTCAACACAATTATACTCTGTCAAAAGTCTATATGGTAGAATGGCACCACAGGGTTCACCAGTTCATTTGGAATACAAATATAACACCTTAGTGACTGCTTCACACATGATCTGGCACCTGGAGAAGAGGGTTACTTGATTTGAGAGTAGGCTGACTTTTATTTATTAAAGGTGTAAACAGAGCAAGACTGCCTCTAGAGAGCAAGAAGAAGGGAACACCTAGTACCGTTTTGTTTCCATCTCCATTCATCTGAAAACTTAACTGGCTGGCCACTGAAAAACATTACAGCCCAAACTGTTAATCACCTGAGATCAAACTGGGCCAAGAATGGTGGCCAGAGCTAGGAACCTGCACCTCTGACATACCACCAATGTATACAAACTCTTTATCTCTTAATAACTTTGAAATCAAATTTATTTTCTTCTGCATTTCCTCATGGTCTTAGTATTTCCATTTCCAAGAAGTCAAATTATTTTTTATTTCTAGAATGGGTTAATATTAAAATTCAGAGCCACCATTTTTGAGCATTAATGGGGTTCCATAATCTGTATTAAGGGTTTAATATGCAGGATCTCTAATTTACACAATAGTCCAGCCAGAAAGGTATTCACATCCCCACTTTGCCACAAATGAAACTGAGATTTGCAAAATGAGGTACCTTACTCAAGATCACACAGCAAATAAAGAAAGATGCTGGAACTGGAAGAGAGATCTACCTGATATTCTCTGTCATTGCAGCCAAATTACCTCAGAAGTAAATGACATAGTATACATGAAAGCTCTCTGTAAATTGTAAAATAAAGGCAAAATTATAATAGAAAAAATGTGAGTTTGGATTTCAATGACTAGGATACAACCATCACACACAACCATCATTGCCAAGTCATTTAACTTTCCTGAGTTTCAGGTACTGCATCTGTAAAATAGGTATATATTACCTATTTATCTAATTCCTGCTCACTTGCAGAACTGTTGCTAACAACACATTAGGTAATTGATGTGAAAATCCTTTGCAGACTAAAGCACCATGCAAACACAAGATGCTCTTATTGAGCTAAGATGCCTGAAATCACAATCTAGGAGACTGAGGGCAGTTTAGGTCTTGAAAGAGGACAGAGATTTGCTCTCACTTGGTTTCTAATTCACTACTCGCACTGTGAAGGAATCATTTCAGGTGAACTATCTGAATGGCCCCAAGCAAAGTGCTTTGTCCAGGAAGCAGCCCTTTTAATATTATTGCTACTGAAAATTTTGCAAAACATAGGGGCTAACCTAAGAGTGATATGGAGCCCAAATTCCCTCTTACCAAGGACTTAGGTTTAGAGAGAAGCAGCCCCTCTCAGCTTGGAGTTAGGACTCACATTCCATTTATGGATATATCCAGGCATGAAAGCTAACTAATGATACACATTTCCAAATTTGTTTCCCAAATTTGGGGTGATGTTTTGAGAACAGATCTAGGAAAGTCCTCTCGATTCTAGTAAGTAAATTCTTAATCTCAGGTTTTTGTGACAAAGATGACCTCTACAACAGCCTGTGGCCCTGTTCCAACTGCCTGTAGTAGTCTGTGTCTTATGAATATGACAGAATGGCCAACTCATTCTAGTCTGAGGTTAATACTTATTAAATGCTGTCTACAATGATTTGCTGATGGAGGTGTAGCAGTGTTTTCAAGTAGTAACGGGTTAACACCATTCCTATGGCAAATAGCGTCTTCCTTTAATGTCATAGAGAAATCACCTCCTACTCTGATGGAAGGGGTTTTCCATGAGTAAGACATTTCTTAAACCAGGAGCAAAGAGAAAAGGGTAGATGGAATGAAGGTAAATTTTGGATTCTAGTGCAGGTAAATTTATGAGCATATAATTCAGTGCGCAGACCGGTCATTCCGATAAAAATTATTTTCTTCCTTTCCTTTAAGACAATCATAAAAATAAAGGTATGATGCTAATATTATTCCTACTATTAATTCCCAGTGCCTTCATCAGTCCTGAGCACTGATAGATGCTGACTAAATGTTGAATAGATGAATGAATCTTTCTCATAATATAAGTTGATCCTCTGTAACTCTTGAGCTTTGAAATACTTCAATGCTGTTTCATAATACTTCTCTATCAGTCAGGAGAAAGATCTCAAGGAACATTGCAGAATCCAAAACCTTCCATATGGAGGACAGTGCCTGGCTGGCATTCTGTCTTGGAGAAATTCTGTCTCTATTTATTATTAATTCAAGAAATGCTCTATTTTCCCTAGGCCTAGTACAGTCCTACATTACTCTATACATGTTTATTGTTTTGAAATGGACGTGCCCTGCAAAAAACTAGCAGATTTTTTTAAATTAGGTTTTTAAGAAGCCAAAACCCTCAATGAGTTGTTTTCCTTTCCTCCCCAATTACTTTCCTATTTATTGTTTCTAAGCCTCAGGCTGTCATAAGAATAAATTCACTTTCACTTACCTATCAATCTACCCAAGAAACATTTATTATACCACATGTATTAAATAGATATACTTATATATCAAAAACTCTGAGGCAGATTTACCATGAAGTTTGCATGAGTCCCCTCCAAACCCCTATAACTAATTTTATAATTATAATTTGGATTATTTTCTTAAAGAGATCCCTGCCAAATTATGGAAGTTCCAGACCCACAAAAATTGAGGCCAACTCTACAGATATTTTACTACATGGTTTAATCCTATAAGCAACGTACTTTATAGATAAGGAATCTGAGATTTACAGAGATAAATGACTTAACCAAATTCTCATCTTGAATCAAGCTCAGATCTGTTGCCTTTAAATCCAGGACTTTTTAATTGAGCCTTAAGGTCTACTTCTCAGATATGGAGAATTCTGTTATGTCTGTGTTTTCCTGGGAGTACATTTTCATCATCACTGAGATCAGCCATTTCTCCCAATGATAGATACAAACTATTGCATTTACTGAGTCCCCACACCTCATCAAGCACAGAGACATAATTACTTTTGATCCTCACAACAACCTAATGAGGGTTTAAAGATAAGGGAAACAAACTTCCAAAAGGTTAACTTGCTGGTAGTTTCATAAATAGAAAATGTGGCATTTGAACCTACAGCTACCTGACTCTGAAGTCTATGATTTTTCTCTTACATGAGGCAACTTTTCCTTTGTGTGCTAAATCTAGATAAACTGGTCACTCGCAGAAGAGGCCCTCTCTCCTAGGCCTTGGTAAACTGTTGGATTCTAGTGCCTGTCAGTTGTGTTTTTTCTTCTATGACACTAAGGAGGAAAAAGCCATCTCCTAGTCCTCTTCAAATTCAAATTTCACAGGTAATTATCAGAGATCTAACTGCTCAAATAGCTCCTCTCCTGAAGAGCAACCTTTTCATGCCTGGGTCTCTGACACTGTCATGAACACTTAGACACTGGAGATATTCCGATAAAAACTTCACCCTGCAGTCTAAACCTGTTGTAATCTTAAAACTCACTTCTCACATTCCAGATAAGATGAGCCATCCATTAAATTACCATTGTTCTGCCAAAGTGCATGCTTCAATTTAACAGCAAACTTCAGATAAACAAATGGTGATCTCATTGGGGATGTTAGAAACAGTGACAACAATGGCTTTGCAGCCCAGGAACTGAAATCAGCAGCTGTTGAAATTCACAGCTTCACAAGTAACATAGGGTGTGCCCCATGACCACGGATGTAAATCTGAACAGAGCTGCAGCACCACTACTGTGTGAAGCAGAGGCCCCCTGACACCTCTGGGCCAGTGCTTGCATAGACTTCCTCAGAGATTTATGAATATGTTACCAGAGGTAGCTGCTCAGGAGGCTCAGAACCAGAGTTTCTAAGTGGAGTAGCCACTCAGACTGGTTGTAGGGCCTCTGCCCATTGTGGAAATAAAAACACAGGGAGATCCACAGAAATTTACAGCTGTGGTTCAGAACAAAAATTAAATACAACTGCAATTAAAACCACTCTACCAAACACTGAAAATACCAGCAGGACTCCCCTCTGCCTCCTGTCCCCTAAGATTAAAATCTGGGATGTTTAGGAGCATTATCAAGACTCAAGCTGATTTTAATATAGACACAAAGCAATACAATCTGTCCTCTCTTCAATAATCTCCTCCTGACTGCTTTAACTCACAATGGTCATCATTTTCAACTGGTTTGTAATATAGCCTCACTACCAGTCTCCCTTTCTAGAGTCTTACTTCTCTAGTTCGTCTTCTACATTGCTGTTGGAGTACTTTTTCTAAAGTGCATATGTAATCATGCCTTGCCCTTCTTAAGAAAATGTTTTTGTTCTCTATTGTCTGCAGTTTTAGCATAAACTCCTGGGCCTCATAGACAATGTTCTTCATAATCTTTTCCTCAAAACTCCAAATGCATTTTCTAACTCTTCCCCTGAGCACCTTACATTCCAGCCACCCTTGTCATTTCCATACTCCATTCTCAGCATCATACTCTTTTATATTTCCAGGGGACCTTAGCTTCTGCTCCTAAAGTGACTCTCCTACTTCAAAACATGGAGAATTGCTATTCATTCTTCAGACTCAGCTAAAATTCCCTTTTTTTTGAGTTGCTGAGCTCCACTACCTCATAGTGAATCGTTTTCTTCTTTAAACTCTCATAGTGTTTGTACATAAAAATATGGAAACACATCTCAATGCATTATAATTACTTGTTCAGTGGCTGAATTCTGTCCTATTCTTCTTTGTATTATTCTAGGCACTTGGCCTGGAGTAGGTTGACTACAAATGTTTCATGAATGAATGAATGATTGAATGAATGAACAAATAAACAGATCTAGTGGAAGAATAAAACATAAAAGCAGAAAAGAACATCAAATGTGATATGAGGATATGGTATAAATTAGAACCATGTTTTAAATTTTTAAGAAATGATAATCATTTTCCTCAGCAATTTCATTTGAGTGTTACACTATAGCTCTTTTCTAAAGTAAAAGAGGTGATAGACAAACAAACTGTTTTTTGCCCCAGATAGGTAATTTTACTTACTATGAGCTCATGATCCATCAATACATAAAACTCTGATCATGTTCTATACCAGGGATAGGCAAATTTTTTCCACAAAGGACAGCTAGTAAATATTTTAGGCTTTTCATGCTCTATATTCTTACTGAAACTATTCAACTTTACCATCATAGTGTGGAAGCAAGCATAGGCATTCATAAACAAATGAGTATGGCTGTGCTCCAATGCAACTTTACTGATGGATTTGAAATATGAATTTCATATAATTTTCATGATTCAAAAAATATTATTCTTTTTTTGGTTCATTTTCAACCATTTAAAAATGTAAAAACATTCTTAGTTCATGGGTTAGACAAAGAAAAGGTGGTGGGCTAGATTCAGCCTATGGATTGTAGTTTTATACAAATAAAAATAAAAAAAACTTTGGCTTAAGTGCTAGTCATAGTTTTGTGGAGTTCTTTTTCAATATGAAAGATTCTTTGTCAACACAAATCATAAACTCTGAGCATTGCAGAGTTAGGAACATGAAATAAAACCAAGATTTGTCACATTGAATACAAGAGCCTAATCTGGCTTGGCATACGGGTATTGTTGGGTACAAAACAATGCTAACTTATTATCATTTTTTTTCTTATCGAACAAGAAAAGTCTGAAAATCAAACAGTAAAATGTTCTACCAACATTGGTCATGATCACAGAGCATTGGATAAGTAACAAATACATTCAAAATATACCATAAAACAAATTCATTGTCAAATGGTACTGGATGTTTTTGGTGAGATGTGCCATATGCTGACAAATACAATAAAATATTTTAAAGTCACAGAAAATAATGAAAAAAAAGAGCTCCTTTGGAAAGCAATGTTCTTTGCCCCTCCAAAGAGATAGCCCATAGGCAGCAACTGCATCACTGCAATTCAAATCGGCTGCAGAAGCCTTATCCAATCTCTTCTTAGAATGTCCAAAACACTTTATGTGGCAAAGTGCTTTTCAATCATTTGTTAGTTAATTAAACTCATTCGTTTCTCCTACTCCCAGTGGTGTTAAGACAGCATTTTATAAAATTGAGAATTCAAGACATATATTAACTATAGAAGGTGATTGATATGATTAGTCAATGGTAATGGAGAGGAGGGACAAGACTATTTTTTAAAGCAAATTAACTGGCAAAGAATATATGTAATTTATCAGACAGGGATTGTAAAAGTGTTTTAAATGCTACAAAGCACCAAGCTCAATTATTACAGTCTATTTTGTAATTTTCCATATATTTGTACTCCCCAAAACAGATTTTTATGAAGCCTTAGAGACCACCTTGATCCACATTTCATTTTAGAAGATGAGTCCTGTAAAGGTAAAAGAATCTGCCAAGATGAAATGGCAGGGTCACATTCAGACTTTCCAGGAAATCCACATTGCTGTTAAGATGGTAGAATTCCTAAACCACATGACATTTTCTTAAGGAAAAAGAAGAGCTGGCACTTGGAAACCTTGACACATGTCTGGCTTTTCAGAAACACAAGAACATAGAAGAGTTATTGTTACTACAATTATATATTCAAGAAAAAATATGGGTAAAAGGAGTATACAGGACTCATAAAATCATACACTATGTGTGTAGTTATCTCAATCCCTTACAAGATAATGAGTCCTTTGAAAATAGATATCATGTCTTAAAAATGCATTCAATGCGATAGTTTTCTCATCTTAGAATGAATATGTAAAAAGTGGCTACTTTATTAGATTGTAAAAGTATTATTTAAAAATGCACATAAAACATTTCATAGCATAAAGCAAGAGTTCAATAAATGAAAGCTCACATTAAAGATGCTCAATAAATACTTGTTAAATAATGAATTGATGCAGGACTGGATCAATGAATTAATAAATAAGTGAATAGTATTGTAGCATCTGACTACTGTCTGGAGCTTACAAATTTTCACTGGAGTCTTGGGAATCCATTGGGTAAAGCACCATCAAGTCCTTAGGATGAGCTACTCGGCTCTGAGTTTATCACTTATTATATTCATCCTCACTTACTCCACTCCAACCACAATGGTCTGGCCTGGCTTGTTCCTTGAAAATGTTAGACGTACTCCTGCCTCTGAACCTTTTTACTTGCTACTCCCTCTGCCTTCTCCCAGGGTTGCATGGCTTGCCCCCTTACCTCCTGTATATCTTTACTCAAATGTCACCTTCTTGGGGAGGACTTCCTGAACCATCCTATTTAAAATTGCACCTTCACCCCCAACATGCACAGACCCAGAAGGACCCACAGATACACAGACAGACAGACACGCACACACACGTACACTTCCTATCTCCCTACCATGTTGTTTCATAGTATATACATATCCATAGTATACACATATCATCACCATAGTATACACATATCATCACCTGATGAAATAAAATATATTCCTTATTTATTCTTATTTGAAGTGTAAGTCCCCTTAGGTCTGGGATGTTTGTCTATTTTGTTCACTGCTTTTTCTTCAGGCTTTAGAGCAATTCTTGTTACACAGTAGGTGCTCAATGGTATTTGCAGAATGGATGAATGAACCATACAAACCTACAATTTTAATATAAAGAACAAAAGTAGCACAGCTCTGCTCATTTATTCCAAAAATACTGGTTAATTACCATGTTCCAGGAATTGTGAGAGGCACCTGAGTGAGTTACAAAGATGAGTAAGACAGTATCTGTATAAGGGATGGAGCTAGCTCAGCTGGCATTGTGAGTTGCATCAGCAGTATTTCCTCCTTGTCCACCAGTCACTCTTGCTCTGTGCCCTCTCACCTACAGCAAATCTTAAACCCTAGCAATCTAGCAGTCAAACACCCTGCAGACAGATCTGTAACCTAGGAAGAGAAATACTGATTTCAAGCTGTGTTCTTATTTTCTGCTCATATCTTCACACTTTCAGGTGGCTGATAAACATGTAACAAGCCTACCAATGTCTCTATGCTAAGTGCTGTGGGGGATTCAGAGACTTTGAGACATAGTCATTGACTCCCATAGAGAGTGAAACAATATTAAAATTATGAACAGTTAACTAATAACAAAAATAAATAAATCAAAGAGATTCTCAGTTCACAATGGATGGAGATGGCCTAAGGATACAATGACTGCGGAATGGAAGGGGGAACTGTGATGTATAAATACAACAGACTACGGAGTGGCCACAAGAAGGAAAGAAGTTGTGAGGCATGTAGCTAGGTGAATTAAACTTAAGGACTGTATGAAGTGTCAGAAACAAAAAGACAAGTATTATCATGCCTCACTCATGTGGACTAACTATAATATAAAAACGTGCTGAACTGTAGTTAACAGTATGGGTTATCAGGTTGGGACCTATTGTAAAGTCTCCTAGATTGTAAGCTTTTACAACAGTCACATATAATCAGGAGTTGTAACTGTTATTTCTAAATTCTGATATAATGAGTTGTTTATATATATATAACCTGATCATTCCCAGAAACTTTGGACATTTATGTGACACCTGAGACTCAGAGTTAGAGCTCTTAAGCAATGACAGTCACCAGCACCCCATACAGAATAGTTTATAAAGTTGAAAAGGGGATCAGGCTTCAATAAGAGATATGAATGAAGCTAACCTGGATAGGCCTAGGGTGAATCAGAATACAGGCTAAAGGATGATATCATCCATATTCTCCAACATCAACTTCAGTGTGAGATCAAAGGGAAAAATGTTTAGTTGGTACAAAATTTATCTTTTCAGTAGCACATTACCTAATTAACTTGTATGGTCAGTTTAGTTGAACACCATATATACATGGAATCTTGAATAGGGTGTGAGATCTTGCTGGTTTGTCCAGGTTAGTATGATGCCCCAAAATATCCCAGAGTAATTTGGGCAGTGAATAAAGACATATTTGTTGCAAAATCCCTTTGAGGGACTGGGGAGAAAGAAGAAATATTCACCTTCCCCATTTGGAGAATTTTGATATTCTCGCAAGCAGTGGCGACAACCAAATCAACAGACTGAGCCCTCAACCTCAGGGTTCACCCCTATGAAACATTCCTGCAAAGGACAGGCTCAACCTACTTAAAATTAGGCCTAAAAGATGAGCTGGGACTTGACATCAAGGAACAGAGAAAACCTTCTTGACTAAAAGGGGAAAGAGAGAAATGAGACAAAATAAAGCATCAAGTGGCTGAGAGATTTCAAACAGAGTTGAGAGGTTATCCTAGAGGTTATTCTTGCACATTATATGGATATCCCCTTTTTAGTTTATGGTGTGTTAGAGTGACTAGAGGGAAGTACCTAAAACTGTAGAGCTGTGTTAAAGTAGCCATGTTTTTAAGATGACTGTAAAATGATATAGCTTTTGGAATGTGACTGTGTGATTGTGAAGACATTGTATCTGATGCTCCTTTTATCTACAGTATGGATAGATCAGTAAAAAAGTATGGATAAGAAATAAACAAATAACGGGGGGACAAAAGTTAAAATAAATTGTGTAGATTGAAATACTGGTGTTCAATGAGAGGGAGGAGTAAGGGTATGGCATGTATGAGTTTTTTCTTTTTTCTTTTTTATTTCTTTTGCTGGAGAGATGCAAATGTTCAAAAGAATGATCATGGTGATGAATATACAACTATGTGATGATACTGTGAGCCAATAATTGTAACCATGTCAAGAATGGTTATATATTTGTTTGTTAATTACAATAAAAATATTTTTTAAAAATTAAAAATAAAATTAGGCCTAAGAGTCACTCCCAGAGAACCTCTTTTGTTGCTCAGATGTGGCCTCTCTCTCTAAGCTAACATGGCAGATGAATTCACTGCCATCCCCCATACATGGGACACGACTCCCTGGGGAGTAAATCTCCCTGGCAACATGAAACAGAAGTCCTAGGATGAGCCAGGACCTGGCATCATGGGATTGAGAAAGCCTTCTTGACTAAAAGGGGGAAGAGGGAAATGAGACAAAATAAAGTTTCAGTGGCTAAGAGATTTCAAACAGAATTGAGAGGTTATCCTGGATGTTATTCTTATGCATTATATAGACCTCCCTTTTTAGTGTATGGTATATTGGAGTGGCTGGAGGGAAGTACCTGAAACTGCTGAGCTGTGTTCCAGTAGCCTTGATTATTGAATATGATCATATAATGATGTAGATTTTACATTGTGACTCTGTGATTGTGAAAACCTTGTGTCTAATGCTCCTTTTATCCAGGGCATGGATAGATGAACAAAAAATATGGATAAAAATAGACAAATAATAGGAGGGATAAGGGTAAAATAAAATGAGTAGATTGAAATACCACCAATCAATAAAAGGGAGGGGTAGGGAGTATGGTATGCATGAGTTTTGCCTTTGTTCTTTTTATTTCTTTTTCTAGAGTGATGCAAATTTTCTAAAAATGATCATGGTGATGAATACATAACCATGGGATGATACTCTGAACCACTGAATGTACACCATGTGTGTGAAGATTTGTCAATAAAAATATCTTAGAAAAAGAAAAAAAAAATGAAGCATAGGTTAAAAGAAACATGTTTTTACAGAAGAACATCCCTTAACTAGTGCAGTAACTTTCACAAATCATTGCATAAAAATGACCTATACATGGCCACACCAAAAACATTACTGACATTAAGAACAACAACAATGTGCAACAGGAGAGTCTATAATCTCCCTTACCTGCAGTGTTTGACTAATATTACAAGGTAATCTTAATTTATATCTAACTCTGTATCACCTGGAGCCTTATCCTCTCTGGAGAAAACAATCCCCGTTTTCATTTCTTTATTGAAAATGAAATTTCTGTGCGTGCATCAAGAGGAATATGCCTTAATGGATAAGAGGTAGGCTTGGCCTTCCTGTGATTATTAACCTTTGACAAAACCCTCACCAGCATCTGCCTCAGTTTTCTGGTCTGTAAAATAGGGATGATGATAATTCCTACCTCATAAATTCTTCTGAAGGTCAATATGTGTGTGCCAGTTTGAAAGGATTTATGTACCCTAAAAAAGTCTTGTTTTAATCCTAGTCAATATTGTGGGAGCAACCATTTCTCTTAAACCCTATTCAGCACTGCATATTGGAAACTTGATTAGATTAACTCCACAGAGAGGTGGCATACCCAATTGTGGGTATTAACTTTTGAACAGAGGGAATGTGACACCACCTATTCCATGTGGGCCTTCATCAGTGTACTGGAATCCTTTAAAAGAGGAGATATTTTGGAGAAAGCTTCAGAATGATGAAAGAGCCAGAGTCCACCAGC
The DNA here is from genome assembly GCF_023851605.1 of Tamandua tetradactyla. Classification (NCBI taxonomy): domain Eukaryota; kingdom Metazoa; phylum Chordata; class Mammalia; order Pilosa; family Myrmecophagidae; genus Tamandua; species Tamandua tetradactyla. Next base: position 59,745,919 of record NC_135334.1, on the reverse strand, counting down.
CAGCAGCCTTTGGAGATGAAGAAGAATGCTCCAGGGAGCTTCATGAAGCAAGAGGCCTAGAAAGGAAACTAGTAAACATTGACATGTTCAACGCATGCCTTTTCAGTTGAAAGAGAAACCCTGAACTTCATCGGCCTTTCTTAAGTGAAGGTAACCTCTAAGGCGCCTTCATTTGGACATTTTTATAGCCTTGCTTTAATTGGGACATTTTCTGGGCCTTAGAACTGTAAACTAGTAACTTACTAAATTCCCCCTTTTAAATTCATTCTAGTTCTGGCATATCACATTCCGGCAGCTAGCAAACCAGAACAACATGTAAAGCACACACAATGGTGCCTGGTACATAGCAAGGGTTACATAAATGTTGAAGTGTTGATTATCATCATCATCATCATGACTGAAGAAAGCCTGGGAGCAAAGATTTAAATTAAGATGCTAATGTATAGTTACTTTAAGTTGATGGACTTAAAATTGCTCCTTTTACATGTTCTTTCCCCACTCCTAGATTTCTGCAGTAATATCTATAAAATTTTAAAAAATAAAAATAAAATTCCATCAACCTCTAAAAAAAAAAAGAGAGATCCTCAGTAACTATGAAATGCTTAATTCCAAAAGACAAGCACAATGGGATTTATGAGGGGGAAAGAAATCTTTTCATCTGAAATGGTTTGTGGACAGAAATTTGGTGGGTGATAGAGGTTTTGTATGTTCTATTTTTGAGAAGTTTGCTTTTCATTAATGAACAGCAGAAGAAAGAAAACAAATGCTTATCTATCACTACAATGTAATAGGCATCATGCCAGGCATGCTCACCTAAGTGTGCATATGGTCTTTGAAACAAATCAACAAACTTGATCACATTGTTACCATTTTTAAGGGGAAACCGAGGCTCACAGAGTTTACACAGTTTGCCAAAGATGCTGCAGAGATGTCTGATGTCAAAGTTATGTTCTGAAAACCACACAGGACTTAGTACAATCATGGACTAAACTGTGGCTCTGGCTTTATATTGAACCAGTCAGAGCTAACAATTACCAGACGCCCACAATGCATGTGTGGCAGCATACAAGGACTCTCTTGTCAGCAGGCGACCTCCTCCTCAACCACACCTCCCATTTTATAGAGATTCAGGCATTTGTTCTCCACCAGATACATTGCTTCTATCTAAACTGACCTTGATTGTGGGCTCATGACATTTGGAACCTTTAGAATTGTAAGGAAAAATCAATGTGGGTGTGAGAAATACCCTTTAAAACCTATAAATTAACTTGCTTAATCACCTATTCATCATGCTTTAATGTGAGAAACAGAGTCTCCAACAAGAAACAAACTGTGGTGGGGACACCATCTGCTCAAACTCTGGGTACAGTGTGGATAGTCTTCGTATACCCACAAAGAGGCCTTATTATGTTCAGTCCACACAGTTCAGTGGACTTCAGGCTCAGGTGTCAGAAGACTTGAGTTTGAATCCCAGCTTAATATTCATACAATGAAACCCTGTGACACAATAACCTTATTGTTTTGCCAGTTGTACAATGAGGAAGAAAAGCTAAACAAAACTTACTGTCCCTTCCAATTCCTAAACCCTGAGATGACAAACTAAACACACTCATTCCAGCAGAGGCTTCTACAAACCATGAGGACCTTGGAACTTTTCCACAAAGCCCTTGACCTGATAACACCCTTTTCAACTAAACTGTTTCTTCTGAAAGAATTGCCATCTCTGAGAAATGTGCGACTTTAAGAGCCACCAAAAAACCAAAGCAATTAAGATCAGAAATGCAGCAAACTGTGATGAAGTTGTGTTCATTGACTCCTGCTGATGTTTATATTGCCTTTTCTCTTCTGCCTGTCAGACTCATTTCAGACTCCTATAATTACTGAGGGCAACTGTCTCATCCAAAGATATCCTTACAGTTTAGTCTGTTTGGATTAGCAGGTGATTTCAGCAACTTCTATTCAGCATCTCTATTATTTCAAATCGCATTATAAACCAGCAGGATGCAAAATTATATTGGTTCATATAGAGTTTCAATTACTGTTTTTTTATAGACATACACTCTGCTTCACTTGTTCACCTTCTTCATCAGTTGGTCCAGTCACTGAATATTTTCTTTCCCTTCTTTTACTCCCCACAAAATGTTGCTTCATTGCCCTGCCTTGCCCAGAACCTACATGACCCCTACTCTAGTCTCTTTGCTTCTTCTGCCCCACTTTCGCCAGGAAAACATTTAATGATTTGATGTATAGCACATATTCTTAGTGTTCAATTTTTGCTTCCTTATTTTTTGGTCCTCATTACACACTCTATTTTAACTTCAACTAATATGCTCAAATATTTGACTTCCAGAATTCTTTCTGCATCTACAGCCATGTTAAAACCTAAGAAATGGACTAGTAGAGTGTTAGAAGCAAAAAATACAAACTCATCACAATCACATGGAATGTACCTCCGTTTTGCTATTACCAAACTAACAACTGCAATTTCTTTTGAGATGTTTCTTTAAATCTACAGTTTAAGAAGTACTATCTCTAGGCAAGCTATGCACTCTTTAACTTTATTAGCTTTAACAATTATACTTGAATTAGTTAGTCAACTATTCTGATCCCCAGAGAGAGACCCAGAGATAGTGCTTTATTCATTTCTGCCTGGCATGTTACTTAAATGGATTGCAGATAGCACATGTGCCGGTTTGAAATGCCATTTCAGGACTGGTATATCGCATTTCAGCGGCTTACAAATAAAAAAGTGTACAGTGCCACTGCCACCACCATAGTTTAAAGTTTTCTGCCCTTTTACCAGGACTGCTTCTGTGGCTGCCCCCAGTTTCAACTCCCCCTGGCCCTTCTTCCATGAAACAATTTGTATGGTCTTACCTACAGTCAATCTTTCCTTGTTTAAAACCCTACAATATTCTTCCTTGCCTATATAATAAATCCCAAGCCTGAATATGCAATGAAGAATGGAATTAAAAGGAAAAAAAAGTTTTCCTACAGGACGGTGATAGACTAGATTGAATACTAATACAAAAATTCAACTTCACTGTTCTATACCCTTTAAACAAATCAGCTGCTTGATTTCCCAGTAATTCTGTGAAGTAGTAGTAACCCCATTTACAAAAGAGGAAAACAGGACTGAGACTGTTCATATAAATTGACCAATGTCACACAGCTAGTTATCGCTAGGGTCAAGATCCAAATTCAAATTTCTCTTACGTTAAAATTTCTGCTCCTTCTACTGTATCATATTATAAGGGGCATGATGGGATTAGTTGGGAATAATATGAGCTAGATATGGATGAGGTTAAAATTATAAAGAGAACAGAACATGAATGTACATTTACTGAAAGTCAGCTGAGACACAAGGCAATTTTTATGTATATGAGATGCATTTCAGATGTGATTTCCTAGAGGAGTTTAAAATCCAGACAGAGAAGTTCACATTTGACTTGACAGGAAACAGAGAAGCAATGTTAGATTTTTGAATTTACAAGGGTGGATTGATTGATCACAGTAGAATTTGGGGAAGATTAGTTTGGTTATACTAGATGCCAATCCCCATCTCTGGGGTCAGGCAGAAGAGCACAGCAGGATAAGAGCCCAATAGTAAAGCTATGGGGATAGTACAAGTGAAAGGACGGCTAGGTGAATGGCAATCCAAGCTGGAGCTGAGTGCAACTGGTCAGAAAAGGGCCATGCCAGAAGAAACAACATAGAAACTTAGATCTTGAAAGCAATAACTGATAGCCAATTTCTTCTATTGATCAGTGGGTTCATGGGGTTTTATTTTTATGTTACTATTATGTTCAGTAATCTAGATATATGCTATGTATACTGTTGTACTTCTTAAATGCTCCAGAATTTAAAAATTAAATTAAAAAAAAAAAGATTGAAAGATAGGTTTTGACTTGGAGATGAGAGAAGTTTGCAAAACTGAAAGTCGTGCAGTAATGTCAGGATGGAAAGCTGAGGAAGAGAGTGGGGTCCAAAAGGTCTGGATTGACTGGGACAGGAGAAATAGAAATCAGAAAGGTATCATCAGGTGAGACAGGTATAAGTAGGACAGCATGGTTCTCATTGGAACTGCCAAGATTTTACATACGTGTTCTCTATGAGGCATTAGCTAACATTTATTTGTAAAGAAATACAGTCATTTCTGATATCATTCATGCATAAGGTTGGAGGAAGATACCAGAAGCAGGAGAGACAAGCTAAAAGGCTTTAACCATATTTGACATCTGAAGTGCTGAAGAACAGGACTAGAATAGCTGATGAGACAGTGGAAAGAAATGAACTGAGAATTCTATTTTAACGAAAGAAATAGCAATAAGTTATGATGGAAGAAAAATCACACCAAAGACTTTTCTCTGATTTTACTCTCCAGTTAACTCCTACACTCATCTTCCTGTCATTAATCTTCTTATATTTAATTTGCCAATGACACTGAAGGAGCTCTCTGTATTGGGAGGGGAGGAATAATGATACGGAAATGCCAACATTAAGACTATGCCACAATGAAAACACCCCGTAGCTTGGCTGACAATTAAAATGCAATTTTCACTCAGTACGTCATCTTAGAAACACAATTTCATTTCCATTGACTGATATAAAAATGCAGAATAATTGTTTATTGAACTGCTATGTATTGGTGCATTGAAAAATGGCTTAAAGCAGTGAAAGAAGTTAATGTGGCAAAAGATGGGGACTCCCCGTGATACTGCAAACACAATTGTCATAGTATCAATTCCTAACAAAGCCCTAGTGCATTAGATAGGCCAAATCAGTGGTGAGTCTCGGCTGGGTCTGTCTTCTACTGAGCCCCCCGTAGATTGCTCCTGACCTATCAGCAGTGGTGTGTATGTCAGGGAATAGAGACACATTTTTTATATCAGCTTGAGTAAGAAATAGCTTAGAAAAGGAAAATAAATAAATAAAATATAATATTATGGTAGATTTATCATTATTCCCAAACAATCAGTGCCTTTCCCCGTGTAAGAAGTCTGCCTCCCTGCCCCACTGACATTAGCCCTAGCAGTGTGATTTTTGTTTCGAACCAATGACACCTGTTTTGACCAAGTCACTTCTGACTAGAAGGTTTCAGATCTACCACATAGCCCCATTTTTGTTATTTTTACCTCTCCTTTAAGACTTTCATGTCCAACATGGTCCTTCAGCCTGGGTCCTAGAATGACGACCCATAATGGACATGTAACATAAGTTGAGAAGTATACTTTTATTGTTATAAGCCATTATGATTCTGGATCAGCCTGTCTGCATTCACTGTAACCACCACAAATTGTGAAGCTACTTTAATATTATTCTCAGAATTGGAGAGGTACCTTAGAAAAGTGGGAAGACCATGATTTAGAAGCTAACCAGGCCTGTTTTAATCCTGTTTTAGCTACTTAAGCCTAGTTGATCTTAGTCACTAACCCCTCTGAACCCTAGTTTCCTCTTTAGTCCCAAAGTTAATAAAGATCTTTCCTTTCAGAATGGATGTTGAGGATAAGGAGTTATCACATGTAATATGCTTAGTACAAACAAGGCCCTCAATAAGAGCTAGCTAAATCAGAAGATGTATAATATATTGTGCATCTTTATTATTTATGGTAAAAATGACCACATTTTCTATAACTAAAAATTGGGACATATGCTTCCTAATTCACATTTACATTTAAGATCAGAATGTACGTTCCTGTAATATATGATACAAGCCCAAAGAAAGGATTTGAGGCTAAGAGTATAAGTCATCAAGTCTACCTTAAAGATCTTTGCAATAAAGTTGGGTTACTACTAACCACACAAGAAACATCAGTGACCAACATATGACATTACAAATAAGGTGCAAAGATGAAACATTACTACCATCTATTAAGTTCTTTCTATGTGTTAGGCATTATACTCAGTGCCCTGCATATATAGTCTTCCTAACCAACTCCACTTTATGAATTAGGGCAGTGGAGCTCAAAGAGGGAAAGATCAAGGTAGCATAGACAGAAGTGGTAGGAACAGCATTCAATCCCAGCACTGTCTCTGTACAGAGCACTTAACAATTGCCTCCCTTCATTAATAGTATCTTTCTCTGCTCTGGTAAGAGGGGGCAAGCATGAGTGAAGTTTAAGTACTCTGTGAGGTGGAAGAGCATGGCTTCAAGGAGTGAAAAGGCAGAGAATGTGTGTAGCACTTCTTGCCTGCCTAAAGGAAATTTGACAGCAGATCTCATCTGCTTTTTGTTTAGCAGGTAGAATATCTTGAACAGGCAGAAGCAAATCTAAAAGGAAAAAGTGCTAGAGGTGAGTTGGAAAAGAATGAAAAATGGTTTTCAGTTAATTTGACTAGTTTTTCTTCCAGCTGAGAAGTGAACTCGTATTACCTTGTGAAATCAGGCAAAACAAAAGCCTTCCCACACAAGTCCTGAGTGACTCCAATATGCAAAGTTCTTGCCCTCACTCTTCATACTTTAAGCTGGGTAAGGAGGCAAGAGCTGGTATCCATGATTCAAATGCAGGGATGCTCTGATTACAGCCTATATAATTGTAAGAATAAGAGGAACTCAGTAATAGGCAAACATCTTAATTAGCTCATTTTTAGATTCTTGTAGACAACCAACTGAAGTTTCCTTTAGAACACCTTTGCATTTCAATTTATAAGACAATATTTAGCCTAGCTTCACTTCAAAAATTACCTCTATTAAAGAAATACAAGAACATTTGCAACAAATAGCAGTATAGCCATGAATAAAACTTACAGCATTTTCAAATCTCAAAAAATTAAACAATTCAGAGCCCTTAAGCTAATGAAAGTCATAGCATTGCATTAATCAAAGGAAGCAGTCTCTCTCACCCCCTCCCTTCTCTTTCTCCTCCTCCCTGTCCCCTCTCTGCTCCCCACCCCCTCATACTTCCTCTATCACACTCTTTCTCTCCCTCTCTCTCTAACTGCAAGGCTGAAAAAGAAAGCACTTCACAACACCTTTTAAAGAACTGAAAAAGGGGCAATGGGGAATTTGGGGGATTGAATCATGTCCTCCACAAACGGCATGCTCAGGACCCAACCCCTGGTCCTATGGATATGAACCCATTTGTAAATAGGGACGTTGAAGATGTTATTGGTGAAGGTGTACCGAAACTGAATGAGGGTAGACTTTAATCCAATTTAGCTGAAGCCCTTATAAGCAAAGGAAATTGGATATGGAAAGAAGAGTCCACAGGGAGCAACCAAAAGCTGTAAGTCAACAAAGTCTGGAAGAGAAAGAAGATGCTACCATGTGCATTGCCAAGTGAAGGAAAAGCTAAGGAACCCCAAGATTTCCACCAGCCAGAAAATATCTACCCTAAGGAGAAGCAAGCCTTTTAGTCCCTAAAATCATAAGGCAATGAATTCTTGTTATTAAACCAACCTATTGTATGGTATTTATTTTAGTAGCTAGGGAACATGCATTTCCAGGAGCTGCACAGATGCAGAATGCCAATGTTCCTGAATATCAAAAGCAACATAGGTGTCGGCTCTACAGAAGTCGACAGAACCAGGAGACATAAAGGCAGTTTAGATCATTTAATAGGAACAAGTATATTTCTATTTTATGAAATGTCTATGTATTTTTAATAGCTGTTGCTATTAAAATTAATATTTGAGCTCATTTCCCGGACCATGAACCACCCCTCCCCCCCAAAATTAATACCATCCCCCATCCAAGATCTTCACTGAAGAATGAAAAACAGACAAATGCAATTTATCAAACAACAAATATCTGTCTAATCTCACTACATGTCAAGGGAAGGGAATTAACACTAATTATATGCATTTCATTTACCAGGTGTGTATATGTCAACTTATTTGATTTTCTAAATATTAAACTGAGACTATTATCACCCCTACTTTATATATTTGCAAACTAAGTAAACAGAGGTATATACTATTATAAGAAATTCATGCAATATCATACAGCATGTATGTGAAAAAGCCATAAATCGAACATGACTCCAAAGCCGGTGTCGCTGTCAAGTTGCAGTGAAGAATTAAAGGGATACAAAGAGAGTAAAAAAATAACCTTTCTCCCTGCCCCTGAATTGGGTATTTGAAAGCTTACTGTTCTACAAACTGCCTAATAAAGGTCTATACTCTGCATTTCGAGTTCGCTTTATTACCACATTTAATGATTTCCTCCCAACGTCTAAATGGAAGGCAAATGCTCATGTACAGTTAAGTTTGCCCTAATGGGAATGTTTGTTTTTAAATGCCATTTCAAGGAATGTACTCTATCTATTAAAGCAGACATAGTGACTACTTGCTCTCAGAGAGCTTGCAATTAACTTCAGGAAATAGAACATAAGCTCATTAATTCAATTAATTAAGAACCTCTTAAATGCCAGGTACAGTTCAAATTTTTCAAGAACTGTAGGGAAAAAGTGCTTTGATTGATCAATATCTGCCATAGACATGGGAGAAACAATGACAATAAATGCCAAGTATATTGCATCCCTATCATATCTTATACATAGAGAGGAATTCTGGATCCTTCCTCCCCCCCTCTCCCACTGTCCCCCTCCTTCCCTCCCTTCCTTCTTTTCTTCTTCCCTTTTTTTGGTGGTTTGTCTCTTTTACAATCACGGTGACAAACTTCATTAAAAATAAGAACTCCAGGGACAACTCAGAGGGAGAGGTCAAATTAAATGAGTTTTTATTAGAAAGTTAAACTCTGATCTGCAACAGTCTAATACTAAAAGCCGGACTAATTAAGTCACAGACTTGTTGAAGTTGATTTATATTCTGAAAGCAAATCTTTTTGGTGTTCTGGGTTAAATTCCATCTTACAAGTAATAAAAAGAAATGCATTTGAAGTAGGACAAACAAAAGTCTGGTTCCTCCAGGGGTCTAGGAGCAGCCTTTCTGGTCCTCCAAATGGTTATGAACTTAACTGCAACATGAAACAGGGACAACTCGGGGCAAATTAAGGCAGGGTGGAGAGGGTGGTGGCCCATGATTCTAGCAAAATAAGGCATAATAACAAACATAGAGCTGCAACAATTCTTCATTAAATCACAGGACAACTGTAACAATTCTTAAGCCTGAACAGCAACATGAATTAGTAATCACACATTTGGAATCAGTCATATACATTGTTTGATTCTACTTAAGAATCACCATATTTGACCATATTATTTATTGATGTTACTTACGGGCCTACCATTTTAACACAAATACCTTACTGATTGAACATTTCTTAAGTTTATGAAACCACTGAAGTTCAGCACTCCTGAAAGCAATTTCCCCCCACTTTGGATTATATCCATGGCATTTACACAAGTGAATAGCCTGCTAATAGCAATTTGCTTAGTAATTTCCACCAGCTTTTACTGTCTGTATCCCAACACCTCATCCATGCCAGGTTATATTACTTAAAAATGAAGTATAAGAACTATATGGTGAGTATAAGGCATATATTTTGTTTAATTGGAATGCTGGGCTCTGCTTTTTAATGAGCATAAGTCATACTTTACAAAATGAACTTCAGGAAGATGTTATAAATTTATTCTTTTTAAGTCCTCACCCCCAGAGAAGGTAATTGGAAGTCTTCTCTATTTAGTGACTCTAATGTGAAAAAAAGAAATTCGTAATTGATTTTCCTCTGTGCAACAGGGTACCCCTGCCCGCCACCCCCCTTTCTCTTTCTCAGCAACCTGAAACTAAGTACTACTGAGCTAATGAATGTATGAATGGTTGTTTTCTCAGGTCAGCTGTAGAACCACTGATAGTTCAAATTTAGGCAAATTAGATTTTCTAAAGGCTTGGGCTCCTCATCCATAAAATGGGAATAATAACATTTTTTTCAGAGACTTTATATACTGGGAAGCAATTTATATAATGCATATCAAAAGCCCTACACAATAACCTGCACCCAGGAGCTCTACAATAAATATTATCTTTATTACTGTTATTAACATTATGTAATGATTTCTCCTAGTCCATAATTTTGCAGCAGCAAAGTTTAGCTGGGGAATAGCCATCTATTTCAAAGACTATTACACCAAATGTATTTTTAATGCTATCTAATCAATGAGTACAGATGTGATGGTAAGGTGATTAGGTAAATCACAGTAAAGAGTGATCTAAGTTATACCTGGTTACCTCTTTTTCCATTTATACTAAAAATATAAAATTAAATAACAAAAATTCAAAAGACCTTAAACTTCTCTAGGTCCTGAAATTATATTTGCCTCTAAAATGGAATATAATATCACAATGTAGCTACACAGCTGAAGAAAGAAGAAAAGGAAGAGGGAACACTGAACTCAGAAATCTAGTTCTTGGTTTTTGTTTCACTGACTTACCCTGAGGCATTTATTCAATATCTTTATGCTCAGCTCTCTCATTATCCCTGTAAAATATGGATGATTTTTACAGGATTACTGTAAGGTAATCAGTAATTAATAATTTTAAAAGGGAGTCTGAAAACAAGGACCAGTATAATACTGTATAATATAATAATATATAATACAGTATAATATTTAATACTTAATGAGAGATTTACCAATAGACTGAATACTATGTATTTTGCCATATTATTAAATGTTTTATATTAGAAAGGAACAGGTAGAGTAGTAGTAGGGGGATTCATACTATTTGAAGCGCAGTGTGCCAGTTTCTGCATCTCATTTAAATTTCACCACAATGATTTCAGACACAGAATAGGATCCAGTCTCCATTTTATAAATCAGAAAGCCAGGGTTCATAAAAATTAAGAATCTTGCCCAAAGATATCCATACAATAAAACCAGGATTTAAAACAATATCTGATGGAATTCTGCCTTTTCATTGCACTATTCTCACATTCCCTATTGTTATTTTACTCATTTCTTTAACACCTGGTCTACACCAGGGATTATCTTTAGCTGAGGTCACTCAGAAAAAGGAAGACAGTTTGCCTTCAATAGTATCTTATGGTCAAGGTATTAAAAATTCCAGCTTACCACTGTGCAGTGCTTTTGCAATATAAGAAGACTTTTATTTTTCATCTTCTTTTTCTGATAATACATAAAAATATACTTCCTAGCAAGTATATACTTATGGTGTTTAAGGCTTGGTATACATGGATACTTATTTTAGTTACATTTTGTGAATAAAACTTTTTTTTAAATGCAAGGCATGGGAAGAAATAGTCTAAAATTTGCACTTGCTCAAGAGGGCATGTAGCCAGAATTTCATCTTGCTTTTCTTTGGCATAGTTTTGCAGTCCCTGAATGTAAATGAAGAATAATTCCAGATATTGTATAAAGATTATAGTTCAAATAAGGAAGAATATCTGAATTGAAAGGCAATGGTGAGAAAGAGTTGGAGGAAAGGGGAATCAGATGGATGACTTTAAAGCAAAATAAGTATACCTTGCAATCCCTGCCTATTCCCCTAGAGGGCTCCCAGGGCCAAGAAGCTCCCTACAAACGAAATCTGCCCTAAATCTCTACCGGTTTATTTTAGCTCATTTGTAATCTGGGTCAGATAAGCAGAAAGAAACCAGAAAGGTTCAGTCCTTTTGTGATTTCATCAATCATCACACAAAAGTACTGAGTGAGCCCTCTCCCTGTCTACGTGGGACATGACTCCCCAGGGTGTGGACCTTCCTGGCAACGTGGGACAGAAATCCTAGAATGAGTTGGAACTCAGCATCAAGGGATTGAGAAAAAATTCTTAACTAAAAGGGGGAAGAGTGAAATGAGACCAAAAAAAAGTGTCAATGGCTGAGAGATTACAAACAGAGTCGAGAGGTTATCCTGGAGGTTATTCTTATGCATTAAATACATATCACCTTGTTAGTCAAGATGTAATGAAGAGGCTGGAGGGAACTGCCTGAAAATGTAGAGCTGTGTTCCAGTAGCCATGCTTCTTGAAGATGATTGTATAATGATACAGCTTTCACAATGTGACTGTGTGGTTGTGAAAACCTTCTGTCTGATGCTCCTTTTATCTACCTTGTCAACAGAAGAGTAAAACATATGGAATAAAAATAAATAATAGGGGGAACAAATGTTAAAATAAATTTAGATTGAAATGCTAGTGATTAATAAAAGGGAGGGGTAAGTGTTATGGTATGTATGAATTTTTTCTGTTATCTTTTTATTTCTTTTTCTGAATTGATGCAATGTTCTAAGAAATGATCATGTTGATGAATATGCAACTATGTGATAATATTGTGAATTATTGATTATATACGTAGAATGGAATGACCATAAGTTAAGAATGTTTGTGTTTGTTGTTATAGTTTTAAAAAAAATTTTTAATTAATTTAAAAAATTGATACAGCAAAAAAAAAACGTACTGAGAGAAAAACGAAGGTAGAACACTGTCCTGCTACAGCAAGTGTCACCTGTTGAAAAAGCACAGGTACATTCAGGGGCGCCCCTGTGTTAACATAAAGTGTAAGTCTTGCAAGGATCAGTGTCGCCCTGAGAGCACTCATCCCCTAATTCCCACGCAGCAGTTGCACAACCCCTTTCTGATACATCTAGAACAGTGGTTCTGAAATTATGGTTCCTAGACCAGCAGCAAGAACATAATCACCTGGGGATTTATGAGAACTGCGGATCCTCAGGTGTCAGGCTAGACTTACTTGAAGCAAAAGTTGAATCAGCAGATTGTGCTTTACAAACACTTTAGGTGTTTCTATTGCATGCCAAAGTTTGAGACCATTGATCTAAGAACATTTACACACAGATGCAAAGAAAAGGCTATTTAGCATATTACACTGAGTACTTTTTAATTGGAAAAGAAAAGGAAGCTGACATTTACTAAGCTCCAATTATGTTTCAGATACCTGACATTTTATTTCATTTAATTTCCAAAACCTCATTAGAATCATAATAGGATACTCACAATCCTCAAGTTACTCTGGCATGAGCCCCCACTGAATTTACTGTCAATAATGAGCCTCCCTCAAAATATTCTCCAGCTGTTTATTAGTAATTCCCAGGAAGAAGCTAGTATCTGCTTAGGGGAAAGCTCCTTTGCCGATGTCTCATCCTGACTGAGCTCAAGAGGGCAGACCCTATTTTTCTTCAAGCCCAAAACAGATTAAATGACTTAAACAAAAAGGAAAATACCATGTCAAAAGTATCAAACAGGTAAACATCATTTAAGTCTAAGTTTTGATGAGCATGCGGGTGTTGGGAGGGCATATACATTGCTGCTGGGGGTGTCAATTGTGACAACCACTGGGAAAACAACTTGACAATATGTGTTAAAGTTGAAAATCCACAGACCCACTACCCAGTAATTTTATTTTCATGTATGAACCCTAGAAATTCTAGCATACTTGCACAAGATAAATAGAAGATTATTCACTGTTGAATTGTTTGTAATAGTAGAAATACATAAACCATCAGTGGGGGGACAGATAAACTGTTGATTCATTGGAAAAAGATCGCATAAGGCTAAATACCACATGATACCATGTATATAAAGTTTCAAAATCACAAAACTATATATGTATATATAGTTTAGGGTTTATTTATGCATTTAGAAAAATATGCAGTCATGCAGAAGTATGATAAACAATAACATCAAGACCAGATTTGCCTCTGAATAGGAAAGATAGGAAAGGGGAGAAAGGGATGAGGGAATTGAGGCTTTTCTGAGCCTGTTTTGTTTCTTGGGTATGGGGGCGGGAAGAAATCAGAAATATTCACATCTGTTAGGTCTGCATGCTAAGTAGATGGATGAATCTCACATTGTTTTTCATATTTCTCTTTATGCTTGTAATGTTGCAGATTTTTTAAGTTTAAATGAAACGATAATTTAGATATAATAAACTTTGAAAAATTTACAAACTACACTGAAAATGTCAGTATATACTTTTACCTTTTTTACCTATTTTGATCACTGAGGAAATTCTTTGGGCCTAGAATAGTATAACTATATATTCTAGGAACAATATAAACTCTATTTTTAAACAAATGAAAAGTATTTGTAAAATATCACCTTTTAATCCCATCAAGCTACCTTTGCATTTTTCTGCGTTTTATTTTAGCCTTATCAATATGCATATTATTTTACATTATAATAAAAAGATACATCATTTTTATTTCACTTTATGTCATAAATATGCTTCCCTGCTATACCGTCTTTGACCTTCATAAGAAAATCCTCAATTAAAGTGTCATAACCTTCTTAACCACTTCTCTAGAGGTTTCTAATTTTTTTTTATTATTATAGGTAATATTGCAAAAACATGGCTTTTTGAAAAGTTCTGTTTTTACAGTGTTTTTTCCTTAAGTTAAATTATTTCCTATTGATACATTTCCATGAGATTCCTGGGTTGAAGGGACATGAACATCTTTACAGCTATTTTCAGATATTGTATTCTGAATACAAATTTATACTGCCACCAGCAGAGGACAAGTGTACCTAGTCATCCCTTCCCTTACTTATTAATCTTTCCAGACTCTGAATCTCAGCATTATGGGCTTGGGAGGGAGTACAGAGATCAGGAAGTCTAACCTTCTAATAATAAGAATGATTTGCACTCACTGGATTTCCACTAAAACCGGGTGTTATTCTAAGTACTTAACATGAATTATCTCTGCTTTTCATAACAACCCTGCTTAGAAGGCAGTATTATTCCACTTTATAGATGTTGAAGCTAAGGTACCTTGAGGTTAAGTTGCTTGTCCAGGGTCACCAGCTAATGTATGATGGTTTAAGGATTTAAAATACACAATCTTCTCATTATTTCACCATATCTCCTCAATGAACAAAGTCTGAAGTCTGAAGCCAGAATCCACATCTGGACTATTGGAGAGGGTAACTTCAAAGAGGTAAATTAGAAGTCCCTACCTACCACAAGCAGAATGAAGGAAACAAATAGTTCATCTTTTGCTCTCAAATGCACTTTACTCACATGACCATACATTAATAGCCTTATCCAGAGTACTATCAAGACCAGGGAAGTTTTCTGCAGCTCTACCTACCCATCTCCTTAATCACCATACTCAAAGAAAGTCTGTGAGCAATAGAGGAGACGATCTAAATAAAGGGTCCCTGAGACTTTGCAAAGGAAAAGTAATATTCAGTATCCCTGAAGCTTTGAGATGATTCAAGGGAAAGAATGCAATGAATATCTGTACAGGTATTTATGTACATGTATATGTATGTTTGTATTATATATTTATAAATGTATGTATGTATGTATATAGACTGTCAATCTTGCTATGTTTTACTACCTTCAGTGTCATATCATAGCCCAAAGCACACACATGGGCAAAAAATTGCCCAAGATATCGAAGTTGCAGAGCTCTGAGAGATAAAGGTAAACATATTTCTACCAGTTATATGTGACCTTATAAAAAGGAAAGGAATTTGGAATCAGATCTGCCTTAAAATTCCATTCTGCTACTTACTAGCAGTATAAGCTTAAAAGTTTCATCTCAGTTCCTTTATCTATGTCAGTGTCAATGGGTGGTAATGAACAACAAAAGAAATAATGTATATGAAGCACTTTGCCTAGTCCCTGGCATGTACTAAGTGCATTAAATACATTTTTGCCACCACTACCATCACCATCATCATTATTCATATGTACATTGTATATAAAATATACATTATGGTGATTTTAAGTGAAGATACACAAACACCATATGCATAATGTGGTTGGCACAGTACCTAGCATGCAATAAATATAAAATGAGCATATTGGCCATGGGTTAATATTGGAAACCCAGTAGATGGGAAGGAAGGGCTCGTCTGCATATTCCAGAATATTTTCTTCAGCCTTCTAGGGACTACCCGTCTCCAGGTATCTGAATGTTCTATGGATCTTCTTTGCCTCTTCCTCACTTCCCTCAAATGGCCTCCCTATATCTCCTCAGGGTTTTCAGCTGTTTTATACCTCTATCTCTTCCCTCATTTTTATTTCTTGTCTCCTGCCAACCTTTAGTTAATTTCTTCTTTTACCTGTTATCCCGTCTCTAGGTCTCAATAAATCTAAATAAAGGTAGTAGAAGAAAATCAAATACATTAAATAACTTGTTATATTCATTTCGACTTAAGTCTCTTACTACCTATATAGATGAGAAGAAGTCACGTATTTAAAAAGATACACATAATAGGTAAAATTATATGTTGCTTTGTAATGCATTTGTTTAAAAGACTGTTTTGGTTACATCATTTTGTGTATTATTCATATGTACAATTTCCCTGTTACTTGAAGTGCAGAATGAATCGATCAATATTCAAATCATATGCAAATCAGATAAATATGCATATTAACATTGTTTTGAAGAACAGTTGCATTTTAAGATGGAAGGGACTTCCACAGAAGCAAATACAGATACTATTATTCCAATCACACATTTAATCAAAAAGCAATTACTATTACCTTGCTTTTTAAAAATATACCTAACAGTTAACCACTAGAATATTCTGTTAACCTATGATCATATCATAGAAATTCCTAGTGGAAGCAGAATGCTTTAGTGAAAACAACAGCAGACTTAGGAATCAAAGATCTGGATTTGAAACCTAGTTTGTCTGTGTAAATCTGATCTTTCTGAACTTCAATGGTCCTTTTCTGTAAAGTGAGAATAATATGTACTTCCTTGGAAGGCTGAATGATTGATTACATGAATAAATAAATCAATGGTGCATATTATGTGCCAAGTACAATTTTCGGTGCTGAGATATAACAATAAACAAAATAGAAGTCCCTGCTCTGCTGGAATTTACTTTCTAGTAGAGAACAAAGACAATACACAAATGACTATATAAAAAGTATATATATGAATAAGCAAGTTATTAGGAGGAAACGAAATTGTCAATAACATCCACTGGAAATCTGTCATCATCTCGGGTTACCTAGCTTCTTCTCCAGTTAACTAACTGGAAAGCCCACCTGGAAAGATCACATAAAAACGGGTGTGTAAAGGTAAGCTTTTGAAAGAAACATCATGGAAATGAAGGGAAGCCAAATCTTCCAGCATCGGAGCCAACCCTCTGAAAAAGTCTAGTTTAGCTTTGTCTGCAACATGTAGAGAGACCTCAAATGGCACCAACCAAAGATCTGTCCAGCTGATACCAGTCAACCCAAAAAACAGTAAGAAGTAACAAAGTGACTATTTCTTTAAACAACTAGGTTTTGGAGTAGTTTGTTTTGCAACAATATAACATGAAACAACATGTCACTATTCACCTAAGACCAATGACTTCTCATTAAACATAGCGTAAAATCCAAAATCTAAAATCCTTCTCATTATCTCTAAAGCCCTGTATAATACTGGCCCTTCCTACCTATCCAACTTCATTTTTTGCCATATTCCTCTTCATGTTCTAACTCAGACACATTTATCTTCTTTTCTTGTTTTCTAGACACCAGTAAGTTCTTTTTATTTGCCACACAGTCTCTGTACTTGTGGTTGTCTCAACCTTGAATGATCTTTCCTCAGCTCTTAGCAAGACTGCTTTCTTCTTATTGGTTCAAATGTCACTTCCCTGGATAGGTCTTTTTTGACTACAATTTATTCAATTATAATACATAACATTTTCCAATTTATTTAATTTATAGTACTTATCACAATTTCAAATTGTTGTAATCATGTATTTATTTTCTTTGGCATACTCACTTTATTTTAGAAAGCTTAAGGTTCAAAAGAGCTAAGGCATTATCTGTCTTGTTCTTTGCTATAAACCCTACCCTTGCACTCAAAACAGTCTTTGGCATGTATGTAGCAGTAAATACACAGTTGTTGAGCTAACAAATTTATGAAAATAAAGAAATGGATGCTATTTATCAAATGTTTATGCAGTACCCTACACTTTTCTCTGTAAAAAGATTACACTTCAAATTTTTTGTTCAAGTTCTGCCTTGCCTTCTGATTACAAATTCTTTGAGGGTAAAGGTCATGTCTTTCTGACTAATTAATGTAATCTCAACAGAAAGCATAGGGCTACGCACATAGTACATCTTCAATAAATATGGGTTCATTTACCAAATCCTTATTTGTGGCACTAATTCAAATTATCACAAATATTAGTTCATTTAATCTTCATAGCAACTGTAAAAAGTATTTATAATTATTATAGCATTTTACAAATTAGAAAACTGAAGCACATAGAAGTCAGATAACTCCAGTTCACGAAAACTGTAAACAATAGAGCTTTCTAAGATGAAATGACTATGCCAAAGAAAATAAGAGATTCAAACCAAAATCTCTATCTCTACAGCCCATGCTCTTAAACATTGTGCTCTAATGTATTTTGGAATGAATGAGTATTTTCTTTTACCTCGCCTTAAATTTTTCTCCTTGATAGAAGGCAAAATTTTAAACATGAACTTTAAAATTAGATATACCACTAAAAATGCCAAGTGTATGGGTTTGCCCAAAACTGTCTAAGTTTTAAAAATCCAACATCCAGGGAAACTCCTAAGTCCTGAGTACACTAGTATGGTTGCCATCTTCTATGCCTGAAGTTAAGTATGGCCCTGTATTGAAAATTTTACCAGTCATATGTGAGAAGAAAGTATGCACCTCTCTTCCAGGAGGTGCATAAAAATCTGCCATGCAATATCTTGTTTCTCCAACTTGCCATTTGAACAAGGTCTGCAGGCTTAGAAGAGGGCAGATACATGATGAGTGGAGTCTGGATCACTAAATGACTACGTGGCACAGGCCTCCTCACCAGCTTCACTTCTGCAAGTCCTTTTAGACTGCAGTGTGAGTAAGGAATACACTTTTTATTGAATACCCCCAACTAACTTGCACTTACTGGTGAAAGATTGTATGATTTCCTTCAAGGTTAGGAATAAGACTAAGATGTCTGTTCTCACCAATTCTGTATAACAATGTTTACTAGATATTGTAGCCAGAGCAATTAGGCAAGAAAATGAAATAAGATTGGGAAAGAAGTAAAACTACCTCCTCTATTCACAAATGGCATGCTACAGAAAATCCTAAAGAATTTACAAAAACTAATAGAGGTAATAAATAAATTCAGCAAGGTTGTAGGATGCAATATCAATATCAAAAATCAAGTGTATTCTATACAGTAGCTATGAAAAGTACAAAAATGAAATTAAGAAAGCAATTCAGTTTAAAATAGCATCAAAAAAGAATTTAAAATTAAGTAATAAATTTAACAAAAGAAGTGAAAGACATGTACACTGATACTACAAAAAAATCATTGAAAGAAATTAAAAGAAGACCTAAATAAATGGGAAAGACAACCAAGTTCAAAGACAGGGAGAATTATTATTAAGATGGCAATATTCCCCTAATTTATCTACAGATTTACTCATTTTCAAAATCCCAGCTGGTTTTGTGTGTGTGCGCGCGTATATGTAGAAATTGGCAAGTAGGTCCTAAAATTCCAGAATTGTAAGGGATAGAGAAAGGCCAAACAATAGTGACTAAGAATAATAAAGTTGGAGGTCATACATTTCCTGATTTCAAATCTTACTACAAAACTACATTAATAAGACAGTGTGTGTGCTGGTGTGAAAGGAAGCATGCCCCTTAAGAAAAGCCATGTTTTAATATAAATTCCATTTCATAAAGGTAGAATAATTTCTATTCAATACTGTATGTTTGAAACTGTAATGAGATCATCTCCCTGGATGATATGATTTAGTCAAGAATGGTTGTTAAACTAGATTAGGAGATGACATGTCTCCACCCATTTGGGTGGATCTTGATTGGTTTATTGGAGTCCTATAAAAGAGGAAATATTTTGGAGAATGAGAGATTCAGAGAGAGCAGAGAATGCTACAGCACCATGAAGCAGAGAGTCCATGAGTCAGCAACCTTTGGAGATGAAGAAGGAAAACGCCCCCCTGGGGAGCTTCATGAAACCAGAAGCCAGGAGAGTAAGCTAGCAGATGATGCCGTGTTTGCCATGTGCCCTTCCAGCTGAGAGAGAAGCCCTGACTGTCTTTGCCATGTGCCTTCTCACTTGAGAGAGAGACCCTGAATTTCATCGGCCTTCTTGAACCAAGATTTCTTTCCCTGGATGCCTTTGATTGGACATTTCTATAGACTTGTAATTGGGACATTTTCTCAGCCTTAGAACTGTAAGCTAACAACTCATTAAATTCTCCTTTTTAAAAGCCATTCCATTTCTGGTATATTTCATTCTGGCAGCTAGAAAACTAGAACAGTGTGGTACTGTCATAAGTACTTAATGGAATTGAGTCAAGTAAATAAATAAGCCCTTACATTTATAGTCACTTGATTTTTTATATTTGCCAAGACAATTCAATAGGGAAAGATAGTCTAGTGCTGAGACAATTGGATATCCACATGCAAGAGAATGAAATTGGAGCCTCACACCTGATATCATATATGAAAGTTACTCAAAATAGATCTAAATGTAAGAGCTAAAGGTATAAAACTTTTAGAAAAAAACATAGGAGTAAACCTTTGTGACCTGGCATTAGGTAATAGTTTCTTGGTGCAATTAAAGACATTTGTGCTTCAAAGTACACAATCAGATAAAGAGAAAAGACAACATAGAATTGGAGAAGATATTTGCAAATCAAAAATTTGATAAGGGACTTGTATCCAGAATGTATATATAAATAAACATTCATAACTTAACGATAAAAAATAAGTAATCTAATTAAACAACGGGCAAAGGACTTGCATAGCTATTTCCCTAAAGAAGATACACAAATGACCAACAAGTTCATGAAAATAGGTACACCATCAGTCGTCATCAAGGGAATGCAAATCGAAACCTCAGTGAGATACTACTCCACACTACTGGGAATGTCATAAAGGATGTGGAGAAGGTGGAAGCCTGTACATTGCTGGAGGGAATATAAAATATTGCAGCCGCTTTGGAAATGGTTTGGTGGTTCCTTAAAAAAGTTACATACAATTCCACTCTAAGGCAAATACCCAAGAGAATTGAAAACATATATTCACACAAAAACTTGGACATAAGTGTTCCTGGCAGCATTATTAATAATAGCCAAAAAGTGGAAATAGCCCAAATATATGTCAAATGATGAACAGTTAAACAAAATGTGGCATAGCTAAACAGTGGAAAATTATTCAGCCATAAAAAGAAATGAAATTCCGATACAGGTTATAACATGGATGAATCTTGAAAATGTTATGCTGAGTGAAAGAAGCCAGATCCAAAAGGTCACATAATGTATCATTCCATGTATTTGAAATGTCCATAATAGTCAAGTCCATAGACTCGTAGTTTCCAAGACCTGGGGTTAGGGAAGAATGAGTGGCTGCTAACAGGTAAGAGGTTTCTTTTGGGTTCATAAGCACGTTCTGAAATTTGATAATGGGGAATTATGTAAAACTTTGAGATTATAGTAAAAACCAATGATTGCATACTTTCAGAGAATGAATTTTATGGGATAGGAAGTATACCTCAATAAAGCCATGATTTTTTTTTTAAAGAAACACTTCTTACTGAGTAAAAGTCACCAAGTTTTGAAGGGTTTGTCATAGCAGATAACCTACCCTGATTATTATACCAGCTGGATAATTTTAGATAAGTGATCTAATATCTTTATGTCAGTTTTTTACCTATAAGATGTATAATAACTCTACTTCATAATATTACTATGAAAATGAAATAAAATAACAAATATGAAACATTGGTATCTTGTAAAAACAATTTATGATGGTTCTTCTTTTATGTAACTAACAACATTGGTGCTGAAATCTCTAGTATTGTTTATATGTCATTGAATCAGTAAAGGCATCTCATATTTTCCCTTTTGCTCCTGTGAGATGATGTATAAAGCAAGATAGGAATGTCATCTAAGAGTGTGAAATGTTTTAAGAAAGTCTATATAGAGCAAAACCACATATAATAAGAACAAATATATGAGTATATTGAATGTCTCATTTAACCCCAGCTAAAAATCCTTACATAAAAATCCTGACATATAAACAATACTAGAGATTTCAGCACCAATGTTGTTAGTTACATAAAAGAGGAAATCCTTAATTTGAAAATAAAATGTGTGTTGTTAATTTTGTTTTTCTAAGCATTGGATTTCCTCATGTGCTTTGGAATTTCAATTTGCAAGCTTGTCTTGAGTAAGAATTTTTGTTGTTGCTGTTTTACTCTGTCTGTTCTCATCTTTCCAGTTGTGGTAGTTTTGTGGCTGACACTTCCCACTTCTCCATTCCCACCCTAGATTCTGAATTCAGAACCAAGTTTGATACCTGGTTCAGTGGTGACACCAAAGATATTTAGGTCTGGTTACTATTCGAATAGCTATCTTGGTCCAGATCTGGTGGGGAAGTTTTTCCAGCTTCCTCCCATCACTCCAGAAATATAGGTATACGCAAGGCACAATCCTAGATGTGGTCTTTTTTTCCCCCTAAATGTCCTCTAGGGTGCACAGCTCTGGTTCTTTGCCACATATTTTATGTCATATATATATATATATATATATATATATATATATATATATATATATATATATATATTTTTTACTTCAGAGTAACAAGTGGCCTCAGAATCATTAGCAAACAAGGTTTCTGGACAGAATTTGGTAACATTGTCTAATTTTGAAGTAATTACTTCTATAGTTAAATTCTGTGCATTTATATCATGATAGTGATATAAAATTCTGTGTTTAAGCAAATTTTATTTAATTAAAAATGATTCACAATAAATAAAAATATAAACAATAGTTCAGATGGTAAATGAATATGGGAAAAATCATGATGGGGAACACTAAATTAATAGATTTGATAGCTCAATCTTCATTTAGAATAAAAATTCCTGGTCTATTTTTACCTTTGGAGCAAAGTGTGAGCCAATCTGCAGCAAATAAATAAGTGCAAATATAAGCACTTCTTTTTAGATATTACCCCTCACCCCAATCCTTCTCCATGCTATCAGGGCTGACAAAATATAACTGATCTCATAGTGGTAATATATTACCAGTTCCATGGAGTGAAAACATGTTCAAGGTGACCATTGGAGGGAAGATACTCCTAAACCAATAATGGTATACCAAAAGATATAATAGAGAAGAATATCAGTCAACCTTGATGGGAGTGTAAACTTCACTCATGAAGTAGTCCATGGAGAGCAAACAGGTATGAACTCATGTGCTAACACCACCCTATTTATAGGTGTTTTTTTTGAGTGCTGTGTTCAGAAAGATTCCAAGAAGAAAACTGGAATATTAGGGGAAAGTATCATGGATAAAGATGTGGGAAATGTTAGAATTTGTGCTGTCCTTGATATAGGAAGAAAATAATAGTCCTGACCTTGGAACAATAAGCTCAGATGTCTGCAAAAGATACCTTGCCCAGAATGCTGCAGTATAAATTAGCACATTTTTAGAAGAATGAATTTTTTAAATGAATGGAATATAGCATGATTTATGGTACCACAGTTGAGTTTATCAGAAGTTAATCCCATACCACAGTAAAATAAAACTAAAATACTTGGAGACAATCGGATAATAGAGATTTGAGTACAAAAGGGTTTGGCAGCTTTTCGGTAGCTTTTTAACAATGCGGTTTAATTTTTTAAATCACCATTCCTAGAGAAAATGTCTTTCCAGAATAAATAAATAAATAAGTAGGTTGCCATAGTAACTCAGTGCTAGAACCTCCACACAGATCAAATTTAGCAGAGTTACACTCAATTAATTGTATAAACTATTCACTTGACAAAAAGAAAGATGTAAAATAAGACTTATTTTGCCACTAGTATATACCAGGTGCTTTACACAATTTCTTCATTAATCTTCAAAAGAATTCAACAACAAAAAAATATTATCTTCAGTTTTACAGATGAAGAAATTGACAACCAGAGTGGTCATTTATTTGCTTCTACCACAGAGTAATTGTAGGTATAGGATTCTTTATGCAGGTTCCTGAGAGTCTGTGATTTTAATGGACTCTGAATAACACTACTTATTTCCTCACTGTACCACACTGTATTTCTGGAGGCAAAAGAAAGACATGGTTGCTATTTAGAAGAGCAAGCTTGATGGAAATGAACATTAGAAACTAACAATGTAGCTTCTTTAAGTGGTGGACAGCCCGTATTCTGGGTAACAGGAAGGCTGTACCTGGGAGAGGCAGTGGACACTTCTTATTTGTCTTATTTGACAATTATTTAATATCTACAAAATTTCTCTTAAATCAGATATTTAAAAAAAACATTTTCTAAAAGAGACAGACACATATCATCAATTCTAATTTATATATCCTCTTATTTATTATATAAATATGTATGTAATGCCTACCATGCATTAAGAAGTATATAGGTCTTAGGGACTATAGAAAAATAGTCCAGAAGCATTTCTTCTACCATATGGCATTCAACAATCTTTAAGTTTTCCAAGGACAAACACATCTACTGAAAACCTCTAGTCTCCCTTTTTTGCAGAGCAAACCATTCACCAATTAGCTTAAATCATTGTTCAGAAATAGAATCATTTGTACTCTAGGGAAATTCTAATGTGAACTATTTTGAATTTGGTCACCTGTGGACTTTTAGCAGACTGGGATTCAAGCATGCTAAATGAATACTAATAGAACATTGATCCTTATGGTAGTTACATGATCTCTCTCATTTTAAGATAGCAAAAACAATCAGTGAGAGACAACAGCACTAATAAATGAATTCAGAAAAGTCATGTGGTATAAGATCAACACCCAAAAATTAGTAGTGTTTCTATACATGAACAATGAACAATCATAAGAAGAAATCAAGAAAAAAATTCCATTCACAATAGCAACTAAAAGAATCAAAATACCTAATAAGAAATCTAACCAAGGACATGAAAGACTTGTATACAGAAAACTACAAAACATTTCTAAAAGAAATAGAAAAGACCTAAATAAATGGAAGGACACGTTGTGTTCATGGATGGGAAGACTAAATATCATTAAAATGTCAATACTACCTGGAGCAATGTATAGCTCCAATGCAATCCCAATGAAAATTCTAACAATTTCATTGTATAAATAGAAAAGCCATTATCAAATTTATATGGAAGGGCAATGGGCCCCAAATAGCTAAACCATATTGAAAAAGAAGAATGAAGTTGGGGCACTCACACTTACAATCTTCAAAATTATTACAAAAGCCACAAGTATCAAAACAGCAAGATATTGGCACAAGGACAGACATCTAGACCAGTGGAATAGAACTGATAGCTCAGAAATTAACCTCATATTTATGGCCAACTGATTTTTGACAAGGGCACAAAGATAACTCAATTGGGAACGAATTGTCTCCTTAACAAATGATGCTGGAAAACTGGATTTCCATTTAAAAAAAAAAAAAAAAAAAAAAAGGACTGCTACCTCATACCATATATAAAAATCAATTCAAAATTTATCTAAGACCTTAATATAAAAGCTAGATCTATCAAACTCCTAGAAGAAAACGTTTGGAAGGATCTTCAGAACCTTGTATTAGGCAATGGTTTCTCAGAGTGTTGAGCCAAAGCACAAGCAACAAAAGAAAAAGTAGGTAAATGAGACCTCATCAAAATTAAAAACTTTTGATTCTCAGAAGACTTTTTCATGAAAGCAAAATGACAACTGCACAATGGGAGAAAATATATGGAAACCACATATTTGATAAAGGATTAATATCCAGAATATATAAAGAAATCCTTCAAGTAAACAACAAAAAGATTAACAACCCAATTTAAAAATGAGCAAAAAACTTGAACAGCCATTTTTCTGAAGAAGATACACAAATGGCTAGAAAGCACAGGAAAATATGCTTACCATTCTTACCCATGAGGGAAACGAGGATCAAAACCACAGTGAGATTTCATTTCACCCCCATTTGAATGTCTGCTATTTTTTTTTAAAATGAAAGGAAACAATTGTTGGAGAGGATGCAAAGAACTAAGGATGCTCATTCATTGCAGGTGGCGTTGTAAAATGGTTCAGTCACTCAGAAAGATAGTCTGGTGATTCTTCAGAAAGTTGGTATGGAACTACCATATGACCCTGTAATCCTGCTACTAAGTGCATACCCAAAAGATTTGAGAGCAGACACTCGAATGGATGCTTACACATTAATGTCCATAGCAGCATTGTTCACAATTGCCAAAAGATGGAAGCCACCTTAGTATCCATTAATCAATGAATGGATAAATACAATGTGTTATATACATACAATGGAATAGTATGAAAGTCATAAAAAGGAATGAATTCATGATACATGCGACAACATGGATGTACCTTGAAGACATTACATTGAGTGTAAGAAGTCAAAAACAGAAGGACAAACAGTGTATGATTTCACTGATTTGAAACAACAGAATAAGCAAACTCAGAGAGTCAGAATCTAGAATACAGGTTACCAGGAAATGGGATGGAGATAGGGAACGGAAAGTCAAATATATAGGGTTTCTATTTGGAATGCTATGAATCATACAAAATAATAAAATATTTGGTAATAGATGGTGGTAATCGTAGCACAACATTGTGAAAGTAAGTAACAGCACTGAAACATATACCTGAATATGATTAAAGGGGAAATGTGAGATCATATATATGAAAAGAGAATACAATTTGTTTAAAAAAACAATGAAACTAACTATACAAAGAGTGAGTCCTAAGTTAAACCATGGACTTTAATCAATGGTACAGTTGCTAAAATGTGCTATTATCAATTATAACAAATGATCCATACCTTGAAGGGTGTTAGTAGTGGTGTGGTGTATGGAAATTCATTATTTTGTGTATGGTTGGTCTATAAAATCACAACTCTTTCAATAAAATTGAATTATATATATACATATTTTAAAACTACAAGCTTATAATAGTATCTTTCAGGTAATAAAAGCAGGCACAATTAGCTGTGACACCATTTCTGATTAGTAGCCATAAAGAAATAGTATTATGTAGGGGTTAAAAAAAAAGAATGGGTCAGCACCCCCCCCCCCCACATGCACACACACACACAAATCAGTAAAAGAACAACTGAAATATAGTGTGTCAGATCTGGGGGCCTGAGATTGACCCTAAAAGTCAGAGGAAATGGAGAAATCCTATTGACCTAGTTTGCTACAGACTCAGCATTGGGTATTAGAACAGCCATTGCTTATGTGTTAATAGGATGAGGTGAGTTGGGTTCCAGTCTAATTTCCACAAGGCATTAATAACAGAAATGTCTTCACCAACCACCCACATTATATGGAATAAACTTTGTCCTTAATCTTACTTTTAGTACTAAATCACTACCTTCCTCCTAAACTCTTGTTATTCTTCAATATAAACTCTATTACAGATAGGTGATTTTTAGCTCTGTGAGAAAGGATACGTTTCTATTATTATTTCTTTTTTTTTTTTACATGGGCAGGCACCGGGAATTGAACCCGGGTCCTCGGGCATGGCAGGCAAGCATTCTTACCTGCTGAGCCACCATGGCCCTCTATTATTTTTTTAACTTCTCTGATCTTCTGTTTTCTCATCTGTCAGATAGAATGATATTAGAACTTACTTCGTAGAGTTCATGAATAATTAAATAAGTTAACATATATAAAGCTCTTAGAACTGCATCTCACACAGTAAGCTCTTGTGAAATAGCAGTCAATGCTAGTTCATACTACGACTGGTTGCAGCTAGGCTCACAGCACCCTCAACATGATTTGTACATTTCTGCCTCCGTGTCTGACCCCTGTGTAACATGGCTTCCCTATTCCTTATTGTTGAGCCAAGTCCAAATCACATATTAAAGCCTAGTGGAAATCCCATCCACCTATGTATTCTGGATTGTTCTCTGCAGCCCACAGTGATCCTTCAGGTTGAAATATCATTGACTTTGACAATTATCACATATTGCTTTGTACTGCCATATATTCATGAAAAAATGTTTCTCTCATTGAAAAGACTAAGCTCTGTGGGGGCAGCAGCTAAATTTTCCATTTTTATTAGTTATTTATTTATTTTTTCGCATGGGCAGGCACTGGGAATCAAACCTAGGTCTCCGGCATGGCAGGCAAGAACTCTGCCTGCTGAGCCACCGTGGCCCGCCCTAAATTTTCTATATTGTTTTTAAATCTCTCCAAGCATCTTCCTAGCACAGTTCATATTTAGAAGATACTCAGGAAATAATAGTCAGTTGCTTGATGGAAATGGAGGCCAGGAAGACTTGGGGTTCAATGGATGCTTCAGTTTCTGGTCCCAAGGGCTAATCCTTTAAAATAGCTAGAGGGCAGGCCATGGTGGCTCAGCTGGCAGAGTTTTCACCTGCAATGCTGGAGACTCAGGTTTGATTCCCAGTGCCTGCCATGCAAAAAATAATTATAAACTAAAACAGCTAGAGAGGCTTATTCATCAAGCTGGGGCTTCATCCAGCCAATTATTATACTGGTCCACGTTAACTGCTACTGGCATGGGCATAGAATTTGGCCACAGACTTTGAGTCTCACACTTGAATTTGACATCATTTATTATTCAAGGCTGTCACCTAATCCAACTCATACACATGACTCCTTATCTTGCATCATAATCAAGGCATCCATCCTACACATGCTTTCTTGATATTAGACCATATACCAATCTTCCTTTGCCTTTATTGTTTCCTTCCTCCCTCCCTTCCTCCTGCTTTTCTGCTTTCTTTCCTTCCTCCTTTCATTCCTTCCTTCCACAAATATTAATTGAGTGCCTACTACATTTCAGATAGTTTGTCCGTTACACAAGCTACAACAATGAGCACAGCAGCCATGACACTGCTTCCACAAGCTTACAACATATCCAGGACTAAACATTTGTAGAACTATGACACTTTGAACAACCTCAAGGAGTGACAAAAAATAAAATCGTATTTGGAGAAATTCACATTTCCTGCCTATTTTTAGCACACTAAACTGGAAACAGAATGCACTCTCACCTTCGAAAACTTTGATCACATCCTAAAGATTAGAGGAATTTGTCCATTCTACTTCAGTGAAAAATTTCAGTCCAACTGTTGATAACAGATGCAGCTCCTTACTACATTTTTTGACCAACAGGCTAGTTTAGTGTGAATAATGGTTTAATGTGAACAACAGTGTATAAAAACAAAACGCCTTTTTCCTTACTTTACACAGCAGGCAACTTTAAAAAACTATCACTGAACTGTTTATGAGGAGGGGGACATATATTCCCCCCCTCTCTCTGTGCATCCTGGCCTTTACAATGTAGCCATACTTCTAGAGGCAAGCCATTCCCCTGTTTGGGTTATAAAAACAACAACAACAAAAATCTTCTCACATAATTAAAACACGCAGCTCTTCCCAGGCAGTCACTCCTTGCTAGCTAAGAAAGGCACAAGTCCATACTGGAGAGAAATTATGCATGAGTTAGGGCCGGGAGTTACACTTGGGTAAAATCCTCAATTACTGTAGCTTTATTAATGCATTCTCGGTGTCTTACTGCTGAGTGACTGTTCTGAATAAATTGTGCTCTCATGCATGCACTCAGAGCAATGACAGAACACTGAATGAATAAGCAGTCAGCACTCAGGAGAAATTCTGCAGGTCACAGTTATTGAGAACTTCATATATTTGTCACAATGGGAGGAAAGTGAATATACAAATTTCACAGAAGCGTAGAATGTCAGGGTTAGGACAGACCCTATTGGTGACCTGGTCATCCCCTTCCTAGATCTTCCCCCTTTTAATGTATAACCCCCCCTCCAAAAAAAATCACACAGAATTAAATGAACAATTCCAATAACAAGGCCCTCACTGCCTTCTCCCAACATGTTCATTTTTGTTAACATTATAAAATTCTATATTTACGCTTAGCCAAAATTTGTCTCCCTCATTCTCCTCTCTGAGGCCACACAAAGTCATTCTAATCCTTTTTCCAAATAATACTCCTATCAATATTTAAAGGGCTGTCACGAATATTTCATCCTGTGAAACATGTACAATAATGTCAAGGAGAATAAGGGCTGCAAAAAGGTCAAGGCCATTCCACGTTGAGAAAGCTATTAAGAAGCCTTGACAGTTTGGTTTCATTAGCATGGAAGAAACAGAGATATGAGAAGACCAAATCAGGTAACCCTTCAATCATCAGCTTTGCTGGCTTCCTTCCTATGCATGTACCCCAAATTCCCTTCTCTTTTAGCAGATGGCACTGTTATGCATCAGGTTGTTCAAGCCTTCTGCCTCTTGACTTCTATGTAGTCATCAATCATGGCCTAAATATACCTTGAATATATATTCACTTATTTTCATCTTTACTGCTACTATTCTAGTCCAAGTTATTATGCTCCTTCATCTAACATTATTCTAATTTCCTCATAACTAGTCACCCTACTTCCAGGCTTGCCTGCCTCTACTCTAAATTGCAGATCAGATTCCATCACAGCCAAGCATCAAATCCTCCCAAGACTTTCTGCTGCTGTTAGTGTGAAGATCAAGATCCCTAATGCAGCCTTCAAGACTCAGCCTGCTCTAACCTGTTTCATCTCAGCCTTATCCACCTTGGCCTTCTTGCAGTTCTTCCTAGATAGGGACAGTCTGGGAAAAATAAATCTGAGGAGACTCAAAAGGAACAACCAGAGAGGAATTAAGCGAGGGAAAGCGTATGCTGTCACAAGCCAAGAAAAGAAAGAATTTCTAGTGAGGAGAAGTATCAACAAATCGAAATACTATAAGAAGGTCAGTTAACATTAAGTATCTATGAAGTCACTGGTAACTAACAGAAAAACATTTCTAGGCCAAAATATTAGAGGTAGAGACAAGATGTAATGAGGTGAGGGAGCAGAGTCAGGAAGGTAGGGAGTGGCTAGAGGGAGAAGCAAAGTCAAAATGGAAAATCTGTTTCTTTCTAAATATGGCAATGCTATTAGAAAAGGAGAGGTTAAAGAAACATGAAAGAATAGGAGTTAACAGATATTAAAAAGTTTGCTAAAGCCTAGTAAACTAAACCACAAAGTGTTAATAATAGGGCAGTATATGAAAAACTTGTAATTGATATATGATTGTTTTGAAAACTGACTAGATTCTAATAAAGAAAAGTCTTGTTACCAGAGGGAAATCCTGCAAAAAAAAAAAAAAAAAAAAAAAAGTTTGCTAAGCAGGTAAGAAAATGAAAATAAGGCAACATTAGCTTATGCAAAATAACTTGCACAGTGTCTGATATTTAGTGTATCCTCAATGAGCAAAATTGTATATAAAGAAGAGAAGCACTGATTCTTTTTTTAAATATATAAGACAGAAAACTGGTATGTTTTAAAGGTAGAAGTTAAGTCTGCCAAGAAGGGAAGGTATTCTTTTGCACTTTAAAGTATTATATACAATGATTTATGGTAGTTACCTGTGAAATGTAAACAAGTTTTTAATAAGTGCACCTTTAACACTAAATCAGGGTTTGTATTTAATAAAGTCTTCAGACTTCACACAGTATCCATTATAAAAATCACACCTACTTTGTTGTGCCCCATCTACCACAGAATGATCCTTGTTAGCATCTCAATATGAATAAAACACACTCCAAGTTGGACACTCCTATTTCACATTTTAGATCATCTTTCAAGCAAGGGATGACACTGAGTGCTAAGGAGCAGGCTGGCGGTTCTTTAGATACTGGGTGTCATCTGCGGTGTCCGAGGGGACCAAGCTCTGTTCCTCTGAATCCCAGGGATCAGACCTGCTCACATCTTAACATTTCTCCAGGACCAGTTTACCCCAGAAGGGCAGCCCATTCACCTGTTCCCCAGCTGCTACACTAGTTCCAAGACTGCAGCTCTCCACTGGACTGCTGAGAAGGCTGTCAGCATTTTGAAACTGGGCCTGCATCCTGCTGCTTATTTTACTCCTTGCTCTGTGGTGGACTATTCCCTGGCTGTAGCAGGCACTACCCATAGTAAATGGGGCCTTGAACATGTTATTACTGACTATGTCCCTGGGAAGGCATTACAGAAAACTGCCAAGGCAGGCCTTGTGACACTCTTGATTTTACCTTTTGCTGGGCTTTGTTATTTCCACTATCATGATATGGATATCTGCAAAGCTGTTGCCATGGTGTGGAAGCTCCGACCCTATATATGAGCTTGCTTTTTCATTTACAGTCTGTCAATGAGAACTTAGCTTTATTACTCGTAATATCTTGTGATCACATTTCTATATTTTCCTTGGGAATGATGGACAAACAGAAAGACTGTCAATTCATAAATAAAGACTTCAGAAAATTAGCTTCTGTTTAATTTTTGAAAACTTCTCCTCTGTGCAGGTGATAATAGCTATGATGGTTACATGTTCTAGGGAAACTTTAAAATTAAGAAATGCTGATATTACACATTACTAATTTCTAAATGCTAGGAAGAAGAGCTTGGAGGAGATTCTTGTCCCATTTATGGAGTTATCAGAATTATTAATTCTGAACTGAGACTTTTCCTTCAAATGTATTTATTTCACTTGTCCTTAAATAAAATGTCCAGAAATGCAAAGTAACGAAATAATTATCTTCCCACTGTGGGAATCTCTAACGTAAGAACGCATTCATTAAAAATATTTTTTCCTTTAAATAAAATGCTGTGTAATTAAAAAGAAAGCAGAACTAAAACCTATGGCCCCACCATTTTAGCCTGTAACTCAATGATATCTCACTATTTCAGGTCTAAAGTTTGCATTACCCATTACAAATAGGCTCTTTTCGTGAGGTTACTTCAGTTATGGTGTGACAAAACTGAATCAGGGTGGGGCTTAATCCTACATTGGAAGCCTTATACAGAAGGCCACAGAGAGAGAAGCTAGGGGCAACAGTAAGAAGCTGGAAGTCAGTGAAACCCAAGCCTCGAAGAGAAAGGAGAAGACACTGCCATGTCTACTTCCATGTGACTGGATACCCAAAGAACCCCAAAGATTGTTAGTCAGTCAGAAGATACCGACTCTAGAAGGAAACAAGCCTTCTGGCCTCTGAAACCATGAGCAATTAAAATCTTGTTCTTAATCAACCTACTTTATTGTATTTCTTTTAGCATCCAGGAAACTATGTATATCCTTAAGGCCCAAATTTAGAAATAACCGTGAGGCTGTGATTGCCCAGAAAAAAATAAAATGTATGGCTACTATTTGAAAATTAAAAAACAAAACAAAACTGCATCACCACCAACTGCTGATGGGAGGATGTCTGGCCCGAAAGAGATTGGAAACTTGGAGAGAACGATTCTAATTTCCTCTAGTACTGCTGTGAAATTTTGATTTTGTGAATGATTTGATTAAGGTAATAAGACACTGTGAACATTATTAGAATTCTCATCTTACTGAAAGAGATGGATTAAGAAACTTCCCAATTATCTTTACTCTACTAAACTGTATCTCCATGAAATGACTGTTTTGTTTTTTTTCTGTTTTGAATTCAAAACTTCTGGCACATGGGCAAGATATTTTGTGAATGAATGAGACAAAATCCTTAAATTAACAGAACTAAGTGGTTCATTGTCCTTTTAATAATAGTGCATATTACATGTTTTAAAACTAACATTGTGTGATACTGTAGAAAGATGAAGGGAAGCAGATATCCAAGGCTGAACCACATCTCAGGCACTTACTATTTACTTACAAAACCTTGGGAAAGATACTTCATCCTTTTTATAGTCACATCTGTAAAATAAGTAAATAACACAAACTTCATAGAATTACTGAATGGATTAAAGAAAGTATCAAATATAAAGCACTTGGCATAGTTCTTAAAAATATAGTAAGTGCTAAATACTTATACCTTTCTACTTCCTCCCCTTAAAAAAAAGCATAAAATGTAATTCCTGCTTTCAAAGAAAAACAGTCCAGTAAGAGGATATAAATCCATAAAAAGTACAATTGATACAGAATAACTTCAAAATATAATTAATATATTTAAGTATAAGGAATTCTAGAATATCAAAGCAAACCAATGCTTTATGACAGCTAATTTATGGCGGGAAAGTTGGAAACCCAATAAAATATGAAGAAGTAACATATAATAATATAATGCAACTACTTTCCTTCTTTTAATTCTCTCTTTCCATATCACAAAGTTCTTCTAAAAATGTGACATGTACCAAATACCTCGGATATCAGCACCATATAACAGAATGTGTATTGCTGATGATAATAGTCAAGAACTAGAATCAATGAGAAGTAGAGGCAATTTTTTAAAATTTAATTCAACAATATACTTTTTTTTTATTTTTTTGGCATGGACTGGTTCCAGGAATTGAACCCAATTCTCTGGCATGTCAGGCAAGAATTCTGCCACTGAGCCACCGCACTGTTGCACCGCCCTTAATTTAATTTAACTTAAAAAAAAAAATCAAGTAGCTCACTTCTGTCTTGAGAAAACTACAAATTCCTATCCATAATTCAAGACTTAGGTGAAACGTCACCTTCTCAGAAAGAACCTCTGGTGTGCTTCCCAGCACTATGTCCCTCATACCAGTGTTAAAACAGCCACACATCATAATCTCAGGGGACTGGCAGCTCTTCAGTGGCAGAGACTGGGTATATTAATCTTGGCAGCCCTAGAGTCTGACACAATGTTTCATACACAACCAGAAATCAATAAACATTTGTTGAAGTGAGAAAATGATTGGATTTCAGCCTCCTTTGAAATCCTGTTATATTTATTGTCTTGGCTTGTAATTTAATACTAAACAGTATGCCTCTGTGCTCTGTTAATTGTTTCACATATATTAATAATATTCCTGCAATAATATAGTAAATGCCCTCAGGTGAGGCCGACAATCTATATTTCTTTGTCTCTGTCATCAACTCAGCCTAAGCCCCATGGGGCCTGGCACAATAGCAGAAAAACTCATTAAATATGTGCTGATTGACTTACCCTTAGTAAAGTACTTTCCTGACAACGGAAGCAAGGCCTTAGTTTGTAGGTAGAATATATATTGTATATGGATTAGGATTTTAAATTGTTTAAAATAAAAAGCTATTTTACTGGTGCTTTCATTTACTCCATTAATCCATTCCCACCCCACCCTCACCCAGTAAGCCATCTCATGTGTGTACTTCCAGGATGACGGATAAAGAGTCATCAGATGAAACACCTAATGGTGGCTGTGAAATAATCATAAAGGGAACCTGTGTTAGTAACAACAACACACCAAACTGTCCTTTCTTTTCATTTGCCATTCTACTGGCAGCTTGGCACAGTAGCTATTATCCTAGGATATTTTGTTTTAGCACCTAATCCAAAATAGTTAACTTGAGATACAAAAGCCAAGAAAGAAAAATGAAAACATTGAAGAAAACAGCATTCTTAAAGCCAAATGGGAATTGGGTTAGCCATGAAGAAAACCATAGGGTGATATAAATAATAAAAGTGGAAAAACCATAAGGTGTGAGTCAGAAGGAGCATTCAATTATTTATTCATCCACTATTTACTGAATAGTTGTGTTCCATGCACTACACTTGAGCTAGGGACAAAAAAGTGAAACAGATACCATCTTTGCCTTTAAGAAGCTCGTGGTTAATAAGAGGGAGACAAAGTGAACAAGTATGAGAAATACCATGAAAAGGTACTGGGCCACAACACAGGCTACTATAAACATGCAAAGATAGGTACCTTTCTCAGGTTGGAGAGTCAGAAACTCTTTCCAGATTTTTGCTGGTAATCTAAGCTGTGCATTAAAAGTTAGCAGAAAACTTGCTTTGTGAAAATGTGAAGTGAGGAAAGAAAAAGAGATTGGCATGTGCAGCAAAACCCTGGAAATGAGATACAGTGTAGATATTTGTCCAGGGACCAGAGAGAAGTTTGTTATGGCTAAATTAATATTCCAGCTCTGCAACCAGCTATGCAAGCTCTGACATATCACTGAAACTTTCTGAGTCTCAGCTTCCTTCCATTTGAATATTCCACATTCATATTGCTAGCATAGTAAATGGCATCTAGTTGAGTTTTAATACATGCTAGCTCCTTCCTGTTTCCCTCCTGTATTAGTCAGGTTCTCCTGAGAAACAGAACCAACATATATGCATGCATATATAGATATTATACACAAAGATATTTATTATAAGGAATTAGCTTATGCCACCATGGGGGCTGGCAAGTCCAAACTTTGTAGGGCAGGCTGCAAACTGGAAGCTCCAAAATAGGTGATGCTGAACTCTTTAGTGAAAATTCCCCAGAGGAAGGTGACTGGCTGAAAATTCTAGCAAGAGCCAATGTGAAGTTGAGGTAAAAATTCCTTGTATGACCTCTCAAATCTTCAGTTCTGGCATTTAAGACCTTCATCCCTGTTCTAGTTTGCTAGCTGCCGGAATGCAACACACCAGAGACAGATTGGCTTTTAATAAAAGGGGATTTATTTTGTTGGTTCTTCAGAGGAAAGGCAGCTAACTTTCCACTGAGGTTCTTTCTTATGTGAAAGGCACAGGATGGTCTCTGCTGGTCTTCTCTCCAGGCCCCTGGGTTCCAACAACTTTCCCCGGGGTGATTTCTTTCTCCATCTCCAAGGGCCTGGGCTGAGCTGCAAGTGCTGAGATGAGGAATGCCGAGCTGCTTAAGCTGTGCTACATTGCGTTCTCTTATTTAAGCACAAGCCAATTAAGTCAGACATCACTCATTGCAGTAGACATGCCTCCTAGCTGACTGCAGATGTAATTGGCAACAGATGAGGTTCACGTACCATTGGCTTGTGTCCGCAGCAACAGAACTAGGTATGCTCACCTGGCCAAGTTGACAACTGAATCTAACTAACACAATCCCACTGGATGAGAAGACTTCCCACATTGCTGAGAGCAATCTCTATGCTGATTGTAGATGCAGTCAATTGATTATAGATGCAGATCCCATTCATGAAAAACCCTCACAATAACAAGCAGGTGAGTACTTGACCAACTAGACACTATAACCTAGCCAAGTTGACATATGAAATTAACCTTCATACCTCCCTTCCTTCCATGACAAGAGAGACAATTCCACCCGACCCTAACAACAACAAAGAAACCTGCTTCCTATTCAAGCATTCCCTGAGGAGCTCACCGGCCAATTCATATAGGTTTGGGATTCACCTGACCTTTGAAATTGCTGCACCTTTTTAATGTAGATCCTTTATCACAGTTTAAAGCTGACCTTTAGTTTTTCAAGCCTGATATTTATGTGGATGCAAAACTTCAGAATTCCATTTTTAAAAGCCTTCAGTTTAATGGATTGTCCAATTTTATTCTTCTAATAGCTTCTGACTGGTGCCAGGTCTTGCCATTCAAGCATTTTCTAAGACTGCACTCTCCATCTGAAATTTCCTATTTGAGGAAGTCTTACAAGTTTCCTTAATAAAACTCTATATCTCTTTCTCTTTCTTAATACTGTCTACCCTTTTAAAGTAGGAGTCTCAAAGTAGAATTTTCTTTATGCTCTAGCATACATTAATTTGTCCTAGAAAATAGAAGCCATCTAAATTGGCATCACTAGGCAATTATGGTTTTTATTATTTCTATCATTCTTTAATCATTGCCTTCTTTTATTCACTCATTTATTTATTCAATAAGCTAATATGTATATTGAATACCTGCAAATAGCAAAGTTTTGCGCTAGCACCATGGGTTTCCATGAAAGAAATAAACATGTAAGAACAAGAAATAGAGTATATAAGGAGAGAGATATAACAGGATCACAAATAAAGTTAACAAAAGGAAGAACCTGATGAATGTGGTAAGAGAAATACAGTGAAGGTATTATGAAATTTCAAATAAAAGAGCATGGAACTTGGAGTAGACTGATAATCTAAGTTTAATGCTGGCTGTTCAACTGTGGACTGGTTGCTTAACCTTTCTGAGTTTCCCTGTATTAAGAATGGAGAAAATACTATCTCCTTAGCTTGGATTGTTTAAAAAAATATTTTTTTATAAGGAAACTTACAGTGAAATTTTTTTGTGAACCATGAAGTTTCAGGTAAATTTAATGGCATAGACCACTATCTGGGAAGCAGTGTGCCCTTCAAAACAGTGAATAGCAATATATTGAATATGCTAGTGTACTTCTGCGCAGCCCTACTGAAAAATGCTAGAAATAGGGGATAGAGTTCCAAATGTTGTAGCTCCATTCCCCCAAAAGACATACATGGATTGTTATGCACCATATTTTAAAAGGTGAATTTGAAACACTTCAGATGGGGAGTGTGCCCTCCAGTTCATCACAGGCCTCATCTATTTCTCTTCTGAACCAGGAAAGAATTTACTAATGCTCTTAGGAACTTTCAAAGAAGCCTGGAGTCTGTGATGCATATCCACCTGGGGCTAAGTCAATTCTGTCCTATTGCTCTAGGAGCATCCAAAACCTAAACTCACACTTACATATATTAGCCTAGATTTATTTGCATGCCCTTCCTGTAAATATTCTCCCTTGATCGCACATACTTTTACTGTCTACTCTGTTGAACGCTACATGGATTATTTCTTTTCCTATGCTTTAATATCTCTTCACATCCCCTCCCACCTGCCATTGTCATCATGTTTGTACCCACTGTGTTTTCTATAAATATAATTGAAAAGTTCAACAGCTTTAAAGAAGGAACTATGGGTTTTTCGGAACAATGCCTAGTCCACTTAGTCTACAAACATATGTCTAATTTTCTGGGTTACATTGTGACAAGTGAACAAGTAATTACAGAGCAATGTGGCAGGTGTTATAATAAAGATTCAATCGATTGCTTTGCAGAGATGGAAAAGGGAACCATTCATCCTCCCTGGAAAGCTTCAGAGAGGAGGAGACAGCATTTGAGTTGGGCTAAGAACAGTGAGTAGAATTTCACTAAATAAAGGAAGGAAAGTGGTTTTAGGCAAAGGAGATAGCTTAAGGCATGGAGGCGTAAAAATGTATAGACATTGAGGAATGAACTATTTATACATAGAAAAATCTTCTAGGGCAGAATAAAACACTGCCTTAGGACTACACTAAGCAAAATCTGCCTGAAGATCTTCGAAAAGGACATATCAGAGGCCACAGGTACACCCTACCTAGAGCTCTATCTATAACAAATGCATAATGTATTATTCTCTATTATTTCTGTGAAGCAGCTACATATTATTTAATACTTTCCAACCCAAACAGGGATGAAGGCCAAGGTATGGCTACCCCTGACTCTTCCTGAACCCATGACGCACTGTTCATCAACCAAGGTATTCGTCCCTA
The DNA here is from genome assembly GCF_023851605.1 of Tamandua tetradactyla. NCBI lineage: Eukaryota > Metazoa > Chordata > Mammalia > Pilosa > Myrmecophagidae > Tamandua > Tamandua tetradactyla. The sequence continues at coordinate 59,706,850 of NC_135334.1, read as the reverse complement.
CTAAGTCTGGATGCAGCTTTAATATCTTTCCCACAGAAATTTCTATAAGGCCCACTATCAATTGATCAAAGCTGGCATTTGGCATTTGAATTGAAACCTATTTTCCATCACTCTCCCAGAATATGCATTGAGAGGGAGGGGTGACTTTAGAAGACATATTTATAACCCAGAAGAAATCCTTCCAATGTATCACACATTTAGAACACATGAATGTATTTTTTTCTAATTAGAGAAGATGTAGGTTTATAGAAAATTCAAGCATAAAATACAGAGTCCCCATATACCATGCTGTTATTGATACCTTGTATTAGTGTGGTAGATTTTTCAATTCACGAGAGAACATTTTTATAATTGTATTATTAACTATAGCGCATAATTTGCAATGGGTTCACTATTTGTGTTTTATAGTCTATAGTTTTTTTTAAAATTTTAATTCTAGTAACATATACATAACCTAAAATTTCTCCTTTTAACCACATTCACATGTATAATTCAGCACTGTTAAATACATTCACAATGGTGTTTTATCATCTCCACCATTCAGTACCAAAATTTTATAATCAACCCAAATGAGAAATCCTATACAACTTAAGCATTAACTCTTCATCATGAATTCATTTCTGTTTTATCTATCTTGGACTGTATCTGTGTGTGACTCAGAGTGACCTTACACCACATGCAGGGAAGCTGGACACTAAATATATGGATGAAAATGACATACTTCCATCATCCAAAATAACAAACGCAGCTAAATGTTTAGATAATTGTTAACTTTAAAAAGTGATAAGCAGTTATCAATTTTAAATTAATAAGAAAATGTTATCCCATATTAGCTAACAAACCCATTCTAGCAACACAATTAGCACAAATGGGCTGCATCGTGTAAAGCCTCCAAGTCAATTTGCAAAACTCCTGTGACATATCTGTAAATTAGCCATTGAAGCAGAAAACGCTTAGAAAAAAAAAAGCTACTTTCATGTATTGACTAAATTATTTCTTTATAAGCATAAACCATTTAGAAGAAAAAAGACTGGGAATGATTGCTCTGACTCTCCAGGGTGAAGGAAAGAATCACATTTTAAAATCCACAGCTTCACAAGGTATCCTTGGCCAACCACAGCTTCACAAGGTATCCTAATGAGCAACCTTAGAATCTTCAACATCCTACAGCAGCTGCCTGCCTACTTTCTCAGCAGCAAGAAATATACTAAGCAGTGATCATCAACAGGGAAGAGGATCAAAAGATTGAGGGAATGATTAAGCAAGATATGATTCCTTCTAACAATCAGTTTTCTGTCGAGGTCATGAATGATGGAAGCCTGGCTGATAACTTTCAATCAATTATTTGTGAAACATGTCTATACTGTGCTCCTTCTGTGGGTGTTCTCATTGCTCTAGTCTTCTGGTCAAACTGACAACAGAAGCACCTTCAAAGCCAATGTAATTTGCTGCCAAAACCTGACTTGACCAAGTATATGTCTGTCCCTTCCAAACAATATAAAACGACCCTAGGCCCAAGGGAGGAGACCAGAGACAAGGCCAAAAAGATTCTCAGTCTTTCATGCAAAAAGAACCTTGGAAAAAGTCTTCCCATAAAAGTTATGATTGGTATGAGCAAGGTTGCACTGAGGGAAGACTATTGCTTTTCATTATAGAATCTGAGTCAAAAGATTGTGAGATGTCAAGGAATAGAAATCACTGTCAGTCTGCAGATGTCGATTGGAGTCAGGTCTTGCTACTTACCAGCTACATTAGCCTGGAAGCATTATTCAACTTCACTAAACTACACTGTTGTCATCTGGGTAGTGAAATCCATTTCTTTTACTGACTATTTATAGTGTAGTGATGAAAGAACAAGAGGGAGGACAGATTATAAGAACTGAAGACAAAAGCGATCTCATATTGTCTCATTTAACCTTCCCCGTAATCCTATGAAGTAGTTATTACATCATTTTTCTAAAGTGAAAAAAATTGGGAACCAGAGCAGTTAAGTGACATGTCTTATGTGGCGCAGCTGGTAAGTGGCAGAAGCAAAGTTCAAGTCTTGATTCAAAGGTTATTGCTCTTTCAAAGCATGCTAGACATGATATTCAATTTCCACTAAAATTGACTAATGATTCTTAACACCAAGTGAGGGTAAATGAAAAGTCTGCTCTGTGAACAACAATAAAAACAATTAATGATCTTTTCACTGTACTATATCTATCTCTTTCAGTTATTAAGTTCTTAAAGGCAGGGCCTGTACTTGAGTGCTCCTTGTATCCCTAGCATTTCATGCATTTATTATGTAGTAGGTACTAAGTAAAAATGTGATGAATAAATGAATAGTGTTTTTTAAGTATATAAACCAGGTCAGCTCAACCCAGCTAAATGAACATAGAATACTCCTATTGCAAGGTATTTTATTTCTAGTTAGGTGCTAGAGATTCAAAGACGAATGATACTCACTTCTCGCCCTCAAGGGGGTCACAGTTTAGTGGCAGAGACAAACACATATAGAAATAAAATCTATTTCCCACTGGTTTTAGTTCTAACTTCTAAAGTTCAGAGAATTGGTAGACTCCTTTCTGAACGTATACTGGAAACATCTGAAGGTGTATCTCTGGTAGCCTGTGGGGTTTAGCCAGAGGAATGGAAGTAGGAGCTCCTTTATCCTGTAGCAGTTTGAGCCCTGGTGAGTATGGAGAGCCGTTTTCACTTAGCACCTTGGGATTCCCAAGGAAGTAATGTTTGAGCCGAAGGCTCAAGTTTTGGAAGGTATGAGGAGCTGAATATTTGTCATACTTTCCAAGGTTAGATTTTTGGTTTCTAGTTTGCCTTTGATTCTTAAGGCTAAACATCACAGCGTTATTAAAACAAGGGACTTGAACAAAGCAAAATTTTACATGGACTCATAGTGCAGAGAACTTGAGAACCTGGCCATGTTCAGAATTCTTGTGGTCATGCCTTTAACTCAGATGAACTGGTACAGAATGCAGATGTTTTGTTTTTGGGGCATTTTTTTTAATCGAAAGACTAAATAGAAAAATATAAATTGCATTCATAAAGTCAAGCAGTAGGGTGACCCAAGGGGTGTTGAAGAAAAGAACTTCAATTCTCAAGATAAATGGAATTGAAAGGAATCTCAAAGACAATCTAGTTCAGTTTCTTGTTTTCCAGATGAGGAAACAAATAACTTGAACATGGAGATTCAGTATCAAGTTCAGTTGTGGTCGTCTTCCAACTGTATTAGTAGAAAAATAGGACAAGTGCTATAAAGCCCCAGATAGCGAAATAGACACATGAAACAGAAAACACCTAAAATTGTGGCAAAGATTCTATTCTTGAGAATCAAAGAAAATGATAATTATTTTTGAAAATAAGTAATAATCATGATAAAATAACACTAACTCAAATTTTGTTTAATAATTCAAGGTCTGTTGAGAGATTTGGCATACAGTATCTCATTTGACCCTTACAAATTCTCTTCGGAGAGCTCTAAGAGTCCTTCTTTTATGGAAGAAGAAATTGAGGCTCAGAAATGTTATAGCATTATACAAAGTCACATGAAGGGTAAGAATGGAAGCTAAGACACAGTAATTTTAGTCCAGAGCTACCAGGATAAGAATTAACTTAATTCTGGAAGTATTTAACAAATGTAACTTTTATCCTGTCATCTTCCCTAAGAAGGCATTTCTAGTATTAATATTAATGATTTATTAATAATTCATCAATAATGATATTACTACTTAATAGGAAGAACAGTGTCTCTGGGACATCTTAGGTATGCAAAATGCATCAAGTGTAAGGGAGTAAATGAAGAAAAATTTGTTAGCGCCTTGTCCAATAATCATCAGAAGAAAGAGGTACATGACTACCATAGTCATTAAAGATTTGTGAGGCTTATAGGACAGGGATTTTATATTAGGTCTCTTTCTGAACTAATAAAACATTCAATAAGGCTATCAAATCTCCTCTTGTTCAAATTCCACACTCACCAAGCAATGTGCTGAGAGAAAAAATAAAATATTTAAATATGTGAAGAAGACTTTTTAGACATAGGTTTGCTTCATCCAATCAGTCAGGTCATTCTGCACTCATTGCCTCAAGCAAGGGATGACACCAAAACAAACAAACAGGCATTTAAGTTTTCGCTTTTGAGTTTTTAAAGTCTATTTCATATCCAGTGAAAGAGGAAGAAGTCCCTATAGCTCTGGGAAAACCCAGGATAAAAATGGCAAATCCTCCCACCCCCAATCCAAAAATCCCTATGCTAGGAAGAGGAGGACTTTGGAGGGGAATCAAAGAGTCTGTAGATGTTTTGGAAAAAGCATGGACTTCTCAAGCTTAGCACAAGTGATAGATGTGGGATATACAGACCTCCTACATAGACTTTTATGATACATGCACAGAGGGGATCTGAAGCTTACAGACATGGACAATATATCAGGGAAGAAATGAATAGAATAGTCATGCATTAGCAAAGTGCCTGGCACATACTAGAAGCAAATGATTATTGAGTAACTGAGAGGGTCATATCTGGCTAGAATATGAGCTTTAAGATTTTAGAACAGTAGTTGAACAATAGGGCTATCTTGAATTATACGGCTATCTGAAATGTCTAGCCAGCATTTGGTTAATATCCTTAAATGACAGAACAGGAGAACTTTACAGATCATTGAGAAATGCTATCAATTAAGAACAGGGCAGGAAAAGCTATACATTTATGTTTTTCACTACAATAACCAACTTACAGTGCAATCTAAACTTCCCTATTTGTTGTAACTGGTAATGGACCAATACTTCTCTGCATCTGTTTTTTCTCCAATCTGTCCACTGTTCATGTTGTACAGAATTGGATTTACAAGTCATTGATACCATTCTTATTTATTTTCTAGGCTTCAGTGGCTGGTAATAGTCATTAATAAATAAACCGTGGTGGCAGTAGTGCTTCCATCATCCCAGTAAGTAGCTTGCCCTAATTATAGGATTTCAGATGCCACAAGCAGCACCTCATAGATAGGTGCATGTGATAGTTGAGCCTTTTAATGTCTTCATGAGTCACAGACAAGTTGACACAGACATGTTGAATTAAGATAATTCTGTTTAACACCATTTTTTTTTAAGTCAATATGACCCTGGCAAAATCTGAGAGCTTAAATCTTATATTAAGAAAATGGACTAAAAACTTCTCCATCTCCAATTTGGACCAGTACGTTTATGAAATCTTCAACTGGGATACATTTTATGCATCTGACATACAACCAAAAGCATGCAGACATGAAGTTATATAAATCAATTTAAAATATCTGACAAAATTTCCACTAAAAGAAATATTATAATAACTCATTTTGTAGGAAAAAATATCCCCCATCTCTCTCTTCTAGACTACACCCTCTGAGCAGAGGGCTGTATCTTCTCATCTCTTGAACTCCAGAGCCCAGCATCTTGATTGTCAATGAGAAGTCACTGTTTGCTAATGAGCCTAAGTAACAGCCACTAATTTATCTATTTCGTGGATTTGAATTCAAGATTTCAGGTTTTTCTTAAACCTACTCATAATATTTTGGAACATTTCTTTTCATTTGGAAGAAAATTATGTTTTTCTGAAATTGCCACTTCCAGATCACAATATTAATGATAGAATCATATACCTAAACAGAAAACCAAGTCTTAACTACATACAGCACTTCCACTATGCCCTTGCCCTCTTTCACTTTTTAAAAAAGATGGCAACAGTATCTGCAGAAAGACAAAAGTACTCAGTTCTGCTGGGGTCTTAAGAGAGGTTTCACAGAGAAAAACAGCCATGAAATGATTCTGGAAAATCAGAAGGTTCTCTTCAAGTGCTCAGGGAGAGGTATGGCAGACACTACAAACTGAGGAAGCAGAGTGATGCACAACAGTATGGGCATATAAAATAGTCTCAGGTGTTTGAGGATGTGCAAGAGGTTCAGAATATCTAGAGTTTTAGGTTTAATGTGTGTTGAGGGAAAAATAGAAATCTGAGAGATGGAAAGGGAACAAAACTTGCAAGGTTTCATATGCCAAACTAAGGAACTGGGGACTGTATGCTATGGACAATGGAGAATAATTGAAGTTTTAAACAGTTTCATTAAATTTAAGTTTCAAGATCACTCTGGCAGCAGCCAGGAAGATAGATTTTGGACCTGGAGGCACAGGGAACCATATAAATGTATTGTAGTATTTCTCCATGAAATGCTGAGGATTTAAATAAGGTCTTAGGGAAGGGAATAAAGAGACGGGAACTAAGCTCAACTCCCTTAAGTAAGTAGAATATTCTGGACTTGGGTGTGAAAGATGAGGAGCAGGAGAATAGCAGACATTACAGGTTTATTGTTTGATAATTGAAGACAGAAGAATAACCCATAGAGCTAGGAAATAGAACAAATTTGGGTGAAAATATATTAACTTCAAATTTATACATGCAGAAACTGGGGTATATCTGTGCCATCAAGGTGGTCACAAAGATTTGGGAATTGTTAGCATCATTTTAAGCATAATATGAGTGTATTACATTACCCAAGGAAAATAGATGCAGTACATCAAGACCTGGAGAACAAGCAATGTATTAGAGGTGGGTGGAAAGAGGAGCCCATGAATTAAGATGAGACAAGCAGAGGTAAAAATAGAAAACTTTTCTTCCCAGAAAGATCCTGGTCTTTTCTAAGCTTTAAAGATTGACCTGAAGGAAAAAAAATACTGAGGTACTACAACTTTCCAGATAGAAAGTTCTAGATAGGACTACTATGGTTTCTTTCCTCAAATTGTTACTTTAACAAGAGAATTCCATAAGAATGTATTTTTTCCCTTAAGAAAAAGATACCAATTTGAATATCACTTCTATTGATCGCTTCTGAATCACTCTTCAAGTAATTCACAATTACTGTTGAAAATGATCAAGGGAAATATCATATAGATGGGTGGTATTATGTTATACCCATATATATATATGCCCATTTACATATGTTCATAGGTATAATAACATATTAACTTAAATATTAATATATATTCCCACAGTATTCACAACAATAACTCTTTTGAAACTTTCTATTTGTAATGTGACAAAATACAAATGTAATAAGCTCATATTGTGAATATCATCCTCCTCTCCCTTCAGGAGAAAACACTTCCCTAATATAAAGCCTATTCCACTTCTCAGATGTGAGGTGAACACAAAACAATAAATAAAAAAAGAAGCAAAATCCTTGACCGACTGGAGAAAAAAATATAGAGCTATTAAATTTTCCACCTGGGAAATCCCTGATACTGTCTCAGAAATAAGGGGCTCCCAAGTTAATAGACCAAGCCCTTGATCTTATTATGTTACAAAGCTTATTTCTGTAGTGGAGAAACTACCTATAATTATACCTAAGAGTTACTTCCAGAAAACCTCTTTAGTTGCTCAGATGTGGTCTCTCTCTCTCTCTCTCTCTCTCTCTCTCTCTCTCTCTCTCTCTCTAAGTCCAACTTTGCAAGGAAAATCATTACCTTCCCCCCTACATGGGACCTGACATCCAGGGATGAATCTGGCCCTGGCACTATTGCATTAATAATGCCTTTCTGATCAAAAGTGGGAAAAGAAATATAACAAAATAAGGTATCTGTGGCTAAGAGAGTTCAAATAGATGCAAGAAGCTATTCTGGAGGCTACTCTTATTCAAACTTCAGCTAGATATTGCAGTTGCCATGGTCTGTCAAACCCAACTAACATCATTCCTGTTAACCCTAAAGAAACCTAGGGCTGTATCTGAGTATCTGTATCTACAGAAGTTCATGTACTAACTTTACTTTCCAGAAACCTATACCCTCCAAATGGATCTAAGGTCAGATAAGTTCTGACACCCAGAGGTTCCAGCATCTCCAAGAACATCAGCTGATTCCACCCCCCATCCTATATTATCGATACCCCCTTTCTATATGAAAAAGTTAGAATAGTTAATATGGTATTCTCCAGACTTCCAGAAAGCATTTGCCAGGTACTATGGAGACCCATTAAAAATAGAGCAGTAAAGAGACCCTCACACCTCATTACTCAGATTCTGGAAGTTCCCAGAGACCACTGCCTATTACATAGGCTTTTGTTGTATGTTGAAAGTTCCAATTCTCAGTTCATGTGCAAGATGATAGTGACTTGAATTAGACTGATAGTAGAGGAGATGGACAAAAGAGAACACATTCAAGAAATATTTAGGAATAAAAATTAACTGAGATGTGAAAAGTGTGAGGGGGAAAGATGAGTCTTGCTGTCTAGCATGACCAAATGGCAAATGGTGGGACCAATCCCTGAGATGGAAAATACTGAAGAAGAAGTAGATTAAGGAAGCAGAAAATCATAAACTCAGTTTTGAATATGTTGGTTTTGATGCTCCTGTAAGACATTAAAGTGAAAATGCAGAGAAGATAGTTGCACAGATTAGAAACTTAGAGGTTTTAGTAGGAGATATAAATTTGGGGTCATCAGTAAATAAATGATAATTGAAGTCATGGACACAAATGAAATCACCTTGGGAGAGAATTTAGGAGAAGAGAACTGAAGACCTCAGCTGTATATAGCACCTGACTGAATGACATGTTAGGAACCCAAGGGCTTTGAACCCAATATGAATTCTTCAATTTCTGTATAAAAATTCCATTGCTGATTCTTCATCATCTATGAATAACATGATCTTCCTTTCTTGAACCAAATGGTCCTATGCTACCTCTTACTATACATTTTGTTGTTGCTGTTTTACATTATTACCTATCATTATCAATGAAAAAATAATATCTGCCTTCTCTAAAACAGACTTTATTGAGAATATATAGTATCTATAAAAGGCTGCAATGGTAAAGTTCATGTGTCATCTTGGCCAAGTTATGGTGTCCAGTTTTTGATCAAGCAAGCACTGGCCTGATTGTTTTTGAGAGGGTATTTCATGTATTTAATCATTAGGCAGTTGATTGCAACTGTGGATGATTACATCTACAATCAACAAAGGAGATTGCTTTCAGCAATAAGAGAGGTCTCATTCAATCATTTGAAGGTGTAAAAGGGAAAACTGAGTTTTTCAGCAGTCAGAATGAATTTCTATCTCTACTTCAGTAAGATAGCTTTTCCTGGGTTTTACATCAAAATCTTCTTTGGAGTTCCCACCTTGCAGTTTGTCCTATGAAATTTTGACTAGCCTGTCAGTTCTGTGAGCCCTGACTAATACAAAGAGGAACAGATGGATCTCTAATAAATGTCATCATTCCTTCTCCCTTTCAGTCCCAAATCATTCTTTCTTGCTTCTCAACACTTTTCAGAATTTCATGTTTCAGATATAATCCCTGAAAATTAGAGAAGTTAAGCAATTTGCTTAGAACACACAACTAGTATAAATAGCTGGTAGCAATATAGCAGGTTGCCAGCTCATTCTGGTAGCTAATAAGAAGTGAACTGTACCCAGTCATCATGGAAATGGAAAGTACTTCAAATCAATTATAGGTCAAGATTTTCTACCTTTTTCCATTTACTTCCTGCTTGAAAGATGAGTTCACCATACTAAAACCTGATGTTTGCCTCCTCAGTGGCACAAGCAAGGACTAGAGTTTCAATTTGTCCAGAGACTGAAGGCAAAACTAGTATGTGGTTTTGAGATGGATCACATGTGTAAAATACGGAAATGCTCAGTTTCCTCTTGTACTCAGCATGAAAGTGGCGCTTCCTAGAAGGTAATCAGAATGAATCTTTCACAAAACTACATTTGTAAAATGTCTGTGCTCCTTCTGGATGTATATCCCTAGCTTCTCAGCAACTAACTGTGTTGGGAAGGGCTCCTCTGAGTCTCTGGCAGTCACCACACCTAAACCAACTGGCAAAGATAAATTGCTCCCTTATTGACTCCATAAAAAAAAAAATCTATTGCCTCAGAGCCAGAAAGAGCTTCCTGGTTCAATTAGACTCTGAAAATCACAAAATATTTACTTAGTACCAAAAAATCCATGATATGTTTGACACTTTGGACTATTAAGAAGCATAAGATAACTCTTGGCTTCCAGATATTTGTGTTGCCCTATGGAATTCTGCCTTATGGAATTTTGACTTGTCAATCTTCATGATCACATGAGCCAATTCTTTTTTTTTTTTTTTTTTTAAAGGAAAGACAGAGAGAAGGAAGGAAGGAAGGAAGAAAGGGAAACATTTTTAAACATTTTCTTGTTTTATTGTATTCTGTTTCTCCGTTTTTGTTACATGGGCTGGGGCCGGGAATCGAACCGAGGTCCTCCGGCATAGCAGGCAAGCACTTTGCCCGCTGAGCCACCGCGGCCCGCCAAGAGCCAATTCTTATAATAAATCTCATAATAGCTCAAGACAATTATGTATCATAAGGTAATAGTTAGAATAACAATTAATATTATGCATTCAGATCAGAGTGGTTAGTGAGGGCACTTGGGAGGAGGTCTGATGGTGCACATGTGTGTTTGTGTGTGCCCATGTTTAGGTGCATATGTGTGTTCTAATGAGAAGGATGTCAAGAGGCAGGGTAAAGGGAGAGATGTATTTCCTATCTCATCAGGAAATTAAAACATGCTTTATGAATTATGCAAGGCAGGGAGTAGTTTTTTTTGTGAAGCAAAAGTATTATAGGGCTGGGAAGTTCAACTGTCAATAAACAACCATATTCAGAATATTTTACATGATGGCATTCTAACTTACCATATTGTAATATATAATTGTCTTGAGTTATCGATAGGTTATAAATTTCTGGAAGCCATAGAGCTATTTTGTCTACCAAAAATAGAAGCCACTACTGTCCAGAATCATGAATTGGTGAAGTTCAAATATACTTTGATCAAAGTATAATAGATATCAAGCTCCTTCTAATCCAAATTTCTTTCTTGTGAAGTCTAGTATTGAGTCATACACCCAGCCCAGCATAATTTATGCTAACAAATGTTTTTTAGAAAAATTCCAAATCAGTGACAGCTTAGAAAAATAACCAACTTCAAAGGCTTTTAACAAGCAAGCAGAAAATAAGATGAAGAGTACTATGAAGTGATTTGGAGGGGGAAAAAAGCACAAAAATCATACTATGAGTCATTTGGGACAAAAAAGATAATACAGTAGTCATGGTGAATGAGGATGAATGGAGGAGGAAGCAGCTCACCAGAGGGAGGGCAAATATTTAGTGAAGAAAGAAATCGCAGTGAGGCTGCTCAAGGAGAACCCAAAGCCTGACTAAGAAAATAAGCAGGAAGGAGTCAACAGAAGTTGGAATTAGCTTACTTCTGCCTACAAGGCAGAGTCAGCCTTTAGTGGAATTAAAAAACATCATTTATTCAAAACATCAATCACTTCTAGCTGGGAATCCCTATTGAAAAGTGTAAATACTTAAGTCCCCATACATCTATGTGATTTATTTCAGAACCCCTTCCTATGGTAGTCAGCCATTTGCCCAGCAAAGTAAATGGAACAGAGTTTAGTGCTGAAATAGCCCAAGGCATGGTTGCTCAATTCTGAATTTCTGAAAGGTACATTTTCCACCATTCCATTTCTCAGAAATATAAAATGATTAAAGGACAGTGTACTGTCTTGTGGATGTTTATCATATCAGTGATGAATAGTTATTGAACATATGAATGGATATGATAAAATCCATCTCTCATACATCAAGTACTTAAGTAATCCCATTCCTTTACTCCAAACCAGAACATCAAGAAGCTTAGGTCATGAACATAGGTAAAATTTTAAAATTTAACCTTTCTGTGAATAGTGTTCAAAAAGAATGTTCAGAATGCTTGACATTTTAGTATATTGCTTGACTGTGAGACGTACACACAAAAATTCATTGTGTCAGTGTGGCCCAAATCTTAATAATTTACTGCCTCTGGGTGGAATAATTAAGGAAATCAATCGCTAATTTATTCATTTACTCATTAAGCATTGGTTGAGCACCTACTGTGAGAAAGGGTAAAGTTCTGGAAACTCGAATTCCAGAGATAAAAAATTATGACCTTGGGTGGGCCATGGTGGCTCAGCAGGCCGAGTTCTCATCTGCCATGCTGGAGACCTGTGTTCATTTCCCAGTGCCTGCCCAAGCAAAAGAAAAAATGAATAAATAAATAAATAATTATGACCTTACTTTCTGGTAGGCTAGATATAACTGTAAATAACAGTATGAGAACTGTGCAAACACATAAAAATAAATTAAACTGTACTTATTACAACCAAATATTACTTGTCATCATATCTTCAAACTATTCTAGTAGTAAGTTGGTGGCAACAAAAATAAGAAAATGCCTGCTGATCAGACTTGGAGACAAATGTGCCAGATATGACCTTTGCCTTGACATTTGCAAAGTCTTGTATTATCTCCTCCTGACAATAGGTGATGAGGGTTGGTTTTGAAAACATTCCAAGACGTAACTTTAAAATCTTAAACAAAATGAATTGTTATTCACTTCAGAGAACTTTTCCATTTTATTTTTAAAAATTCAATTGAGCAGATTAAACGAAAATAGTTCAATTTTTATTTTCCTGTCAGATAGTTTCTGGAGGTAATTAGAGACATGATTTAAAATATTTGGTATGTCTTTAGTTCTGGAGATTCTTTCCTACAGACATTATTTCAATGAAATATAGATTATACTATGTGATTCTAAGTTTTGCAATAGATTTATTCCAAACAAATTTGCTTACATCGGACCCTTTAATGAATTTTTAAAAATCCTGATCTGAAAGAGTTTTGCAAGTAGATCCAAATCCACATTAGAAACTACATTTTTGCTTTTAGAATGAATACAATTTAATGTTTTTTGTTTGTTTGTTTATCTTTCTTTAACCTAATGAGGTGAGTGATAACCAGAGTTTCCCAAAGTAGATTAAGAACTGACTGATATGCAATTTGATTGCTACTTCTATTGTTTTCTCTCTTCATTGCCTTACCATCCCCGATGGCTTCAGGACTTTACTTTTCTATACCTCTTTCCTGACAATCCTTGAACCATCAACTGAATGCATCAACAAGCCCCTCAAGCTCCTATAAGTAATTTACGCTTTGTAAAAAAATAGAGTAATCTCATACATCAATCAGAAATTTTCTCTCTATACTCTTCTTTATATTGAACTGTAAGCACCTTAGCCAACATTCACCAGCACAACATCAGCTAGCACTACTGTTTTACATTCCCCTCTATTTGGAGACAGTATAACAGCAATAAAGGTAAAGCTACTAACATTCATTTTCCCTTAGCAGACATCCTTTTCACTTTTGTAGCTGGAGGTACCTAGGCAAATCAGCATCTGTAAACCTGCCTAAAAACATGTTCTCAGTGTCTTCCTCCCAACTGAAGGGAAAGGGTTACACTAAAATAAGCAAATCCCTGAATTTCTCTTTGCCAAATACTACACCCTCTCAGGCTTTGGCCAAATGAGGCAAGTCACAGCCTGATCATTGCTTTGGGCCTGAAGCAAGATGTAAGAATCAACAATAAATAACCTATCTCAAAGAGAAAGTAACCTGTTCAACCCAAGTCTGGGATGCCAATTCAACAGGTTCAGTGTTTCATAATGGGGGTATTTCACATGTGCATGAAGCCCATAAATGTGCATGATTAGGCCATATCTTGAAGGATGCTTAATACCTGTGGCCTCCTCCCACTAAATGGCAATAGCTTTCCTCAGTCATTGGAACAAATACATGACCAAACATTTCTGAAAGGCCACGAAGGGATGGGCAGCTCTGCCCAGATGTGAACCGCTGTGCTAAACCGACAGTAAAATAGTGATAATGATGCCTGGTGGAGAAATCAGGAATGCTAATGTTAAGAGGTAATAAAGTAAGCAACTTTGGAGGTAGCACAAAGAAATCCCAAAGACTGAAGTTTTTACCTGTGATGGCTTTTAATGCTATCCTGGAAAGCAAGAATGGTTTAGGATACTTAAAGTTTCCAGAATGGAGTATATACATTATCCTCTTTTCTTTTTCCTTTTATATGTCTTTTTCAAAATATATTTTTAAAAATTTTTCATTAATGGATGTGTGGCTATTGCATTCATATTTCAGTTGCCCTTAGAGGATGCTAGTTGCTTTACAGAATTTTTCATTGACCCTAGTGAATGATTCCAATCTATGAAATTAAATTTAAATGTCACTACTGTAATCCTCATTTCTTTAAACTAAATAATGCATCTTCCTAAAGGGGAGAATCTACAAAGGAAACAAAAAAGAAAGGCTGTATCAACACCAGATTTTCTGAAGGAAATGTAAAATATGCTTCCAAGGGATGAAAACCCCAAGAGTTTAGAAAAACAAGTTCTTATGGGGAAGAGCTTGAGGGTAAAAGCAAAAAAAAAAGTAGAAACAGCAAGCTGTCTTGACAGGATAAGTTTATTCCCTTCTCCTGGGATCAGGAATTGTTTCTTCTTCTTTTTTTTTTATCTTACTTAAGGAGAGAAGGAACAATGAGGTCTTCTACAATTCAGAAGATGAGTGAGAAATCAAAATTTTTAACTAGGAGAATTAGAAAGGTTAAGAAGAGACACTGGCATGGTCCATTTGCAAAAAGTAGGGAGTGGAATCAGAGGAGGATTTGAAAGATAGCACTTGAGGGCCCCAGAACTCTGGGGACAAAAGAAAAAATCCCTGCTCACTACTCTTTTCCAGTGATGGCCAGGGATATGAGACTGGACTTTGGAATTTGCAGATTTTTTTTTTTTAATTTTTTTCAGCAAATCAAATAGATTAATATTCCATTACACAAAGTAATATGAGAGAGAGGGGCACAATCTCTGTGCTTGGAGTTTTCTTCTATGAGTGCCAGAATTTTGATTGTTTACTCAGTTAGTCAATCCAATTCAGGAATATTTTTTAAATAGAATTTACAAAAATTCTTTAAGTCTTTCCTAAGATGACAAAAAATTTTGTTGAGGTTGATGAAACCCACAATCTTAAGTGAGAATTATATGTAGAATCTTTAATGAACATTTACAATTCACATATTCCTTCATTACTAATTATTGATAATTTACCTTAACCTGTGTGGCTAGAGGAAATTTTCTGATAGTGTGGATCCTTGATCCAAACTGCCAATGCTGGAATGTTCACTTCTAACTCCAAGAGTATAATTAAGTCATTTTCTTACTCCATATATCATTACTTTAAATGACTGAGTTCTTACCAGTGGGTGTCTATTAGAGTCTTAATTTCTCTTATTATTCTCAGTAGAAAGTAAGCAGCAATTGAGTGATGCCAAAATGTTCTGTCTCTAACCTGAATGCTCTGTATGTACATCTACATTCATTCTGTAGGATCTGTGTTCGGTGGCATTTAAGTCCTTTTAGCAGGAAATTGTAAATTGCACAGAGACATGGATATTTCTTATATAACATCAGATTTTTATGCCAAAACATTATCCATGATCAAAGAGGATTGCTTACTGCATTTCTAGTATCATGTTGATAACAGCAAATAGGGGAATCTAAGATAAATGTACATATGATCCATACACTTCAAATTTTTTTCTTCCAAAGTAAAAACATTTATTAAGATAAACATTCACTTTATGAATCATTAGAGGAAGATTCCAATTGCTGTAGACAATTTTTGGAAAAAAAATGTTTTTAAATTTCAAGTAGCTTCATTGTATGATGTTAGAGTATTATCTCAGTTAAACATTTTCAGTTTAAGATTGGATTATTTAATGATGAGACTATTCTGTCTTAGAATTGTTGGACTTGTCTGAAAGCAAAAAAATAAATATATGGCTCTAAACAATCATTATATTCTAATTTTTTTTTTAAAAAAGGTAAGAATAGGAAGACTGATAGGATGCTTGGATTAAACAAATAGGAACTAAAAAAGAAATAATAAAATTACACAGACCCATTCTTGGAGCTATTTAAGTGTTTTAGCTTTGACTCTCAAGGAAAATAAAAAACAATATCATCAATGGACAGCCATTAAATTTAATTCTGATCAATAAATTGTATCTGCCTGAACTGTTAACTTCAGATTTATTTTTAATAATAGCTTTTTAATTTTCAATACAGGGTAGAAGATGATGTGAGTGTTGCTCTAAGAACATTTTGTTCTGATCCCAACCACCATTTTATTTTTCAATTTTCATTAGCAAACCTAGATGGTAAAACAGAAAACATACCCGTCAACCTCACAGAGACCAACAGCCTGGAAAAGTTGTTTGCATAATGGAAGGCAAGGATTTGATTTGAAAAGACTTTGAAATGTTTCACAAATATTCAGAAAACAATTTAATGAACAAGATTTTCTTAAGCATCTAATGATTTCCTGGCATGTATAAAAGGCAGACACCAAGTGAAGAGAATATAGAGTGATGTTTAATAGTATGGAAATCTGAGCCAGACAAAACTGACTTTAATTCTTCACTTTCCATAATACTGGTTCTACAATACGGGGAAGATTGCTTAATGCCTTACAGCCTCAGCTTCTCTATCTGCAAACTGGAGATTAAAAAATAACCAAATGAATGTGTGCCACAATCTATGGCACATAGTGAGTACCCATAAATAGTAGCTCTTGCTTCCACAAAAATGAAAATAACCATGGCAATAACATCAACACTTTTAAGAATACAATGTTCTAAGGGAAGTATTTAATGCTCTACTAGCCAGGATAAGTAAATGGATTTTCAAGTCATTATCAGGAAACATTTGAGCTTTGGCAGAATGATCAACAATATTCAACAGAGACAGGAAGGATACTCCACTTGGAAGATTCAATGAAATCAACTCCACAAGCATTTACTTAGCGTCTGCTATTCACTAGGTACTGCATGGGTTCAGGAGATTTTAAAATGAGTAAAACAGGGATCTTGAGTTTACAATATGGTAAGGGAGATAGACTCAAAAAACAAGCAAAAGCCTAGGAGTAGTTTTAAAAGATGACCTAAGAAAGTCAGGGAAAGCTTTGAAGAACAGTGACAATGAAATACAAACTGGAGGTAATTGCCAGTATGCACAAACTTACTACTCTCCACCTCTGTCAGCTGCCTCTTTCCCTGTTCCAAGCCTAAGATACTTCTCAGGGCTACTTTCATAACCTCCGTGCCTTTCGGGAGCTTGCATTTTATAATACAGGAAAGATATGTACTGTTGACTAACAAAATTAAAGGAGGAACAAAAAGAGATCCTTTTCTTTTCTATCATGTATCTTCTACCAATCTATTATAGTTAATGAGTGTAAGGGAAAAGGATGAAGATGTTTAGAAATTATTTTCACTAAATGCAGATTCCAGACCTTATGCCTGCCTTTTGGAAGTACTGAGGACAAAGGACCACACTAACTCTCAAACATCTCTTGGTGCCTTTGTCAGAGATAATTTGGATGGACCACAGTCATAGTTCATGAAAACATTTGCTTTTATATTCTTCATATAATATTAGGATGTATCTAAAGCATAATACGGAAAGATCCAAGTCACCTCATTTGCCAAATACTTGTCATAACCTTACCTGAATCGTTTGACTGATTGGTTCCAATAATTTACACAAGAGGTGGGAAGCACAGTGGTCAGGGTAGGATAATAAATAATGCATGACATAGTATATTTAATCTATTAGTCTTCATGCACAAACTTGTCAGTCATGATCAAATTTCCAGTGTAAAAGATTAAGCATGCTAAAGCACAATTTAAAAATATTTATTTTAAAGTTCAGTTTGCACAAAATTAAATTTTTAAAAAATCTATTCATCTTTAGGTGATTGAAAGCTTTTAGTGGTACCTAAATTCAGGTACTCACTCATATCCCAATGTCAAATGATCCTAAGAATAGTACTAAATTGAAGAAAATAAATCTCTAGTATAGGAGAAGAGTTGATGTGGCCTCTAAACTATAACCAGTTTTCTCTTTCCATTTATTTTTGGCTATACAATGTTAAATTCATAGTTTAGGTTCTGCTCTGAAAGAGATACAGAGCCCTTTTAAACAGATTCTGAAAAGTACCATCTGTTCATGCTCAAGCCTTGAAGAAAAAAAATTTTGACTTGTTAATCATAAAACTTGCTCTCTAAGAAGTATACTGGAGACATCCGGATGTGAGGTTATAATTAAAAATGAAAGCAAAAAAATACCCATAAAAGAAGTGAAACTCTTAATTCAAATTTACTGGATAGCTGACAATGAAAGTAAAAATTCTGGCATGTATAGATATTGGGAAGTCTTGGGATTTGGATTTCATCACTGACCATCTGTTATATCCATATTTAGAATGGAATTTAAAAATAGTAAAAATTCATTAAAAGTGTAAAAGGAGTACATTACAACTGGGATGCCTCAATTAATTCTGTGTGCCCTTCTGATGTGGATTATGTCAGCTTCCATTGGTGATATTATGTTAATGCATGTTTGGGGATACATAAATGTCCAGTCCACTTAATCAAGAGGAACAGAATGGGCATTAAAAGGGTAATTTTCCATAAAAGCAGGGCAGTAATAATAGCCATTTACCAAGTGCTACTCTTTGATATCTATAAAAGGGAAAATTGAGGCTCAGACAGGTTAAATTACTTGTCCATTATCACATTTCTAAAGAGCCATAGAGCAGGCATTCAAAGCAGGTCTATCTAGCTCCACACGCTATGTTTTTTCACTACAGCAGACAGTCTCCCTGGCCTACATAAGGGGTTTATTCCTTTTCAGTTTCCTTAAGCCTGACTACTACATCTGCTGTACCTAATATCCACAATTACCCAACTGCATTTATCCAATTCAAAGGGCCCAATAGCAAGCCAATGCTTCAAAAAGTAATTCTGAGAGTTGAAGAAAGTTTCTCAGGAACAATGTTACAATTAACAGCAGCAGTAGCAACAACAATACTCTGACTTTCTCATTTATTCATATTTCTCTCTCTTTTTTTTTTTTCTGGTGATTGTTCTTGCAGGTTGTTCACCAAACAGGAATTTCTCTTGGTCATATATTTTGTTACTTTTCACCCCCTTTACAACTCCAGGATAAAAGGCCTTTTGTACTTTTGCTTCCATCCCCCACCTCTCTGCCCATCTCCAAGAAAGATCAATAGTGATTCTTAAGTAGTACAAATGTCTTCCTCTTCCTTTACTCCTTCCACAGGCTTCAACTGGTCCTAGCTGGAGCTCTCTTGGCTAGCTCTACTTTCATCTAAATTGTCCTTCCATTACTGTGCAAAATAGGGAAGTAGAACTGATAATCTTTGTGTAAAGGGTTGATCTAGACAGAAACTATTAAACGACAGGCAGTATTACCTAGTGTCTTGATCTAGAGGCCCATCCAAATCCAACTTTGAGATGGGCTTTAATAATTTTTCTACCTCAAAATATCTTTACCACATTAACTGAATCCCTCCAGAGCATTCCACTGGCTTGAGGTAGGCGTGGCAAATGGATATAATCTAAAAGCTCCTCTTCTGATCCACTGATACAGTTTGCCTTGACCAAGGGCTGAAAAACTTCCATGGTGCATGTGGGTTGACTGTGAAAGAGTTACACAATTGGTTTTTAATGTCAGCTATGGAAGAGGGAAGGGGATAGGTAGTGTATGTGTTTTGCATTTTCTACTGTTGGTTCAAGGCACCAAATTCTCAATTCAGATTTTAAAATGTTCCGGTGAAAACCACTGGACACTTTTTTTTTTTTACATTAAAATCTTTTATATTCAACTCACAAATATCTAATGAACCCTTTCCATGGTATCTAATTATTTGGGCTTATCACTGATAAATGTATAAAGAAATAAAAGACATGTATCCTCATTTTTATAGGTATGCAAAAGAGCAAGACAAACAATATATTATGGAGGCTAAATGATAAGAAGTAACAAGAGAATAAATGCTATAATAATTCATTAGATGAAAACTTTACTGAAGGATATGAAAATCTGTGAAGGAGACATGAAGATAAAACTTAAATTGGGTCTTAAAGGATTTTTCAGGGATACAAAAAGGAGAAAGACAAGAGTTGGGTATTCCAGGATGGAGAAAGCGCAGCTTAAGAAGAGAAAATATTAGCTAATTTGGGGAAGATTAGCTAATAAGCATTATAATCAACAGACATTACTATAGACAAGGAGAGGAAGGAGTGGGTGATCAAACTGGGTGAGAATCACTCCACCATTGGCTCTGTTGGGACTAGTGGATAAGTAAGGGATCATATAACATTGCACATAGATTACTGCTTAAGGGACAATAGGCACTGTGCTAAGCACTCTACACCTGATAGCTATATTAATTTGTTAAGCTGCTGTAACGCAATATACAAGAAATGGAATGGTTTTTAAAAAGGGAATGTAATAAGCTACAAGTTTGCAGTTCTAGACCTATAAAAAATGTCCAAACTAAGGCATCCAAGGAGAGATCATTTAATTCAAGAAAGGTCAATGGGTCTGGAACACTTGTGTCAGCCTGGAAGGCACGTGGCTGGGATGTTCTGGGAGTCTTGCTCCTGTGTTCCATTGCTGTCAGGCTCTGTTTTTGTGGGGGCTCCTCACTTTGCTTCTCTAGGGCTGACTTTCTTTCCTTGGCTTCCATTGGCTCTCTCCAGGTTCTGGCTTGCTTAACATTTCATGGGAAGGCACATGGTGACATCTGCCAGGCTCCAAGCATCTCCAAACATCTATGTTTCTGTTCTGAGCTCTTTCTAAAATATTTCTTAAGTGACTCCAGTAAACTAATCAAGACCCACCTGGAATGGGTGGAGTCACATCACCATCTAATCAAAAGGTCACACCCAGTATTGGGCGTGCCACATCTCAGTGTAGATAATCTAATCAAGAGTTTCCATCCTACAGTACTGAATCAGGATTAAAAGAAATGGCTGCCCCCACAAGATTGGATCAGGATTAAAACATGGCTTTTCTGGGGTACATAATATCTTCAAACCAGTACAGTATCTAATTTAACTTTTTTTTAAAACAGCAACTGGATAATGTAGAACAATTATTATCTACTTTTAGAAGTAAAGAAAGTAAAACTTAAATGCTAAGCAACATCCCAGGGGCATGTAACTGGTAAACTCGACAGCAAGATTTGAACACTATGAACAGCGGTGGTCCTCTAAGGCAAAGTCCTTGTTACTGTTATACAGAGGGAAGATGGATGCTTGCAGGATGGGGTGTTTATCTCCTTGGTGTTAAGGCATTCAGCCCTGACTACAGGATAGTTCTGGATACCCACACACGTCTCCAGCTTGCCACAACACAAGGCAGATGCAGGGGACAACAGACCACTGTGGCTCTTTCAGGTAATAGGTTATTTTTTTTAGATAGCATACTAATTATATTTTATTGTGTATTAATTAGCTGAAAATTAGTAATGTGTGTTGACTAAAACATTTGATTAACAAGACCATAAAGGATAACCGAGAGTTTTCTTTAATATAATTGTTTCACACCAATGCTTCCTTTCCTGCTGTATAGGGAATATAAAAGATAACATGCTCTAGAAATTAAAATAGCAATACATATGCAGTACAATAATAAAACTATATAGCACTTAAAGAACTTTTTGACACATGAATACACTCATTTAGCGCCTCAGCTTTCTAAAGTAAGTAAAATGTAAACCTGAAAATTACAGACACCAAATGATTATCTACCCCACAAAAAACCCAAAGCAAATTTTAGCACATCTCTATTGTCAAGAATAGTTTCTTGCCACCATTTCTTTCCAAAAACATGAAAATGTTTTATTTTCTTTCTTTCTGAGTGGTGACTGGGAAAAAAAAGAAGTCCCCTTTCTGAAACTCGCACATATTTTAAAGGGCACTGCCATCTTCTTAAGGAAACATTAAAGCCATTTTGGATGCTGGAAACATAGTTTAGCACATATTCCTTTTGATCCACTACAAGGTAGTGTAATACAGTAGAACAAGCATAGGATTTGGAGTCAGAGAGACCTGGGAGACTTCTGACTTCCAGCACTGGCTATGTGATCCTAGGTTGTCTACTTAAATGTTTAACCAATTCTCTACTTAATTTTCCTTAGCTGTATAAAGGGGATAATACAGGAATAAATGATTCATGTAAAGTACCTGGCACATATCTTGGCATCCAGAAACTAGTTAGTAAATAGGAGATCTCTTCAATTTATCTTGATTTGAGTTATAGCCAACAATCCCTTCCTATTCCTCTAAGAAGAAAGGCCTTCACATCTCTCCCAGACTTACTAGCTCCCAAATCTCTCTGGATTCCTCACAAACAAAATGCACATGAACTATGCTCTGTACAGATGCAACCCTTCACACAGCATTGCATGTGCTCTGAAACACACATAATGCTCAAGTGCAGCACAAGACACAAGATATAAGCATGCTTCAGAAGACACAGACATCACATAGAACATGTCACTTCCAAATGCAGCCTCCCCAGCTTCTTTCCCACATGTTCTGAGCTTCAAGTCCTTAAAATCAATTATTTTTAGAGGCACTATGCCATTTTCAGAGTCCTGGATGCATTCATTTGCTTCATTGCCTTTTCCTTCTTGGTGTATTAATTCATTTATCTATTCATGTATTTATTCCCCATCTTGTTCCAAAATGGATGTCAGGTAGCTTACAGGAATACACAAAATATAACACGACAGCATAAATTCAAAGTAGATAAGAAAAGAAAGGGGAAAAAAAGGTAGAAACATAAATGGAGCCTGGAAGAACGCTAATACAGAGAGGCATACATACCATAGAATTCCATTACAAGTTCTATGCATGGGCTATACATTTGGCTCCCAGCTTTCTAGTAGCCAACAAAAAAGAAACCTGATTAGTCCCACACTTCACAGGGTCTTTCAGGCAATAGACTCTAATCTGGCCCTGCATCTATCATTACGACCCAGATATTTTTATAATGTCTGTTTCCTCACTGGTAAAACAAGGGTAGTAAAATGAAGTGATATAGTTTAGTGGAAAGAGTAAAGTTAGAACCTGATATGCCTAGGTTTAAGTCCTGGATCTATCTCTTACCAGCTATGTAACATTGGAAGAGTTATTTAACATCTCTGAGTTATGACTTGGGGATAATGATTTCTCTGTGGAATTGCCATACAGATTAAATGAAGAAAAAAAAAGCAAGTTTTCTGGCACAGTATCTAGCATAGATATACAATCCCTTATCTGTAAATATTGCAGCCAGATGTATTTTGGAATTCAGATTTTTTTTTAATCTTATAAAAGTAAAACATGCATAGACCATTTATTACTTAATACCCCAAAAGGTTCTGATATGGCATCCCTTAATCAAATTGATAGTGGTTCTGCAATGAAATACAGTTGATTTCTTTTTAAAAATAAAAAGTAAAATGAAAACTTTATTTTCGGAAGTATTTTGGACACTGGAAATATGTTTAAGAGACTGTGGACATACAAATGCTCAATAATGGTAGTTTCTTTCTCCTGTGCTCCAAGAAAAATACAAAAGGTCCAAGTTTAATTATCAACGATTAATTGTACTGTAGAAGAGTCAGATCTTTCAGAACACTGCATTTTGGGGACACAGAGTGGTCATATCTTGTAGGAACCAGAGTTTGCCATTTTTAAGAGTTTGAATAAGAAAATCACACTGCCAATTCGGTAGTCCTATTTGTCTTTTTTTCCTAGAGGAAATAGAACAGAGTTCTTTATGAACTTGTCTATTTCTCTTACCCCCAATATATTCCCCCACATCTTGAATATACCTGAAAAGTCACTATGGCTTTTCTTGCTCTGAGTCTAGAGTTCCCCCACCCCTACCCCATTGAAGCCATTGATAGGAAAAGCCAATGATAGCCAGATCTTGACAGTTCATTCTCAGAGTTCATTGTGACCCTATGGGGGCTTCACAAAAGATCTGTCCCAAAGCTATCTGTCTTCCATCTAGACAGCAGACTGAGCTGACAGGTTCAGGGGTATGTTCTACAGGGAGAATACATGCCAGATTTCGGAGGCCAGTGGATATAAGGAATTCCAGCCATCCTCACATTTAATACTTGTCATGCTGAGGGACAGAGCAGCAGGTGTTCTGTCTGAAGGTCTCCTAGCAACAAGATCATGCCTCTCTCCTAACTAATTCCAAGGGCTTTAGCTTAGGTAGTCACTTCTGATACTGCAACTTTTATTATCATTCTTCTGCCAAGCTCCCAGAAAATATTACTGCCACAAAGCTCTGTACGATGTGGTTATTTTCATAACATGGTGACAGACTATGCCTTAGGTTTCCTTTTGCATGTTACTTGCACTTTTTACATATAGGCACTTTCCTAGCACTTTTAAATACATTGCATCTACAAGAATATCCATAGTTGTTTTTCATTTTTGAACACACACGTACAAATATATACACATACATATACTTACGTATGCATTACAAAAAGAAGTAAAATAACACAAAATAAAAGAACAGCACTTATCTCTTCATGGTAAGATTAACAGTGATGTCCGTTTATTATTCTGATTGGCTATAATTTTAAAAATTATATTCACTAAATTATTTGTAACTTGGTAAGAAGTAAAAATACTAACATAAAAAATATTGGGATTATATGTCTTCAATCAACACGAAAAATGTATACAAAGTAATAGTAAAGAAAGAAATACATACCCCTCTACACCAAGCATAACTTCAACTCTTTTTATGCAAGTAGGTAAAAAATGGTAAGAACATATGGATTAATAAAAAGGGTTCTGTTAGAATGGAGGGGATTCTTTCCCAAATTCTGCAATTTAGATATCAAAAGAATTAATATTAAATGAAAATAATATAGTGATTGCATATTTCCAGCCATATGTTTAAAAATACAAAGGAAAAATGATTTCTATTTTGCCTATGAGGGTCTGAAGGGCAGATTTCAATGACATAAACTTACAATGTATTTTGAATCCACAGTTTGTTCATCCATTCTTCTATTCATTCACTTAAGAAACCAAGTCTGTGTATCTACTTAGAGCTAGATCCATGAAAGGTTTTGGGGATACAGATCTGAAACACTGGGTACCTACCCTCATGCAGGATAAAAATCTGTTAAAAAGGCAGACTGAGAGAAAGTAAATAGGAAGTATCGATGATCACCATATTTTACAAACCAGGTTTTATAGAGGTGTTCTAGATCTTAGAATCTTCTACAATACATTTGTTAATTTTATATTTCATTTATATGATCATCTGTTTAATAAAACAAGTTTTTCAGTATCATCTTAATATCATAGCCAAGTACTAACACATGACTTCAGGGTCTATATTTATGCCAGTGATTATAATTGCATGTTAAGTACCAAGTACTGTCTCATTATCATGACTAATGAGAACTAGACTTAAACATAAATGCTATGTTTATGTTAAGTAAAAGCCAAATGATATTAGGGGATATTTAGAAGTAATTTGAATAGTAACTAAAAGGTCAGAGAATTGAGTCATTTTAGGACATATAGTGTGGTATGGTCGTGTCAAACTCAAAAACTGTCAGAACTGTATCTATGTTGTGAGTAGAGGTTTGTCAGAAAAACATCATTTGCTATATTAGCTAAATGTTGTTAATATTAATTTCTTCCACTAGAATGCAGCTCTATGTAAAGGGGGATTTCTCTGTCTTATTTACTGCTATATTCCCAACACTTGGCTCATAGCAGGTGTCTCCTAAATATTTGCTGCATGGATGAATAAATGAGTGAATAAATGAACAAATGAGTGCTTTAAGTTTTGTTTGTTTTTCTAAATTTATGTTTGCTTTATAGTTCAATAAATTATTTGCTATCTTTCTGTATTTAAATAATATGATCTAAAAATAATATGACAGTTGGTTGGTGAGAAATTTTCATAGTTAAGGAGATCTAAATAGTCAAAGAATATTGCCAGACCTTTACAACCACAGTTAATGGTTTAACCTAACCCCTCCCCTTCCTGCAACAGAATTTTCTTGGCTTTTCTCCTCTCACACTTTGTTCCTGACAATTTCAAATTCAAAAGTACATTGTGTCCTTTCTCCACCACACCCCACACCCCTTCCTGAACCTACCAGACCTAGCTCCTTCTCCTCAACCTGCCCTTGTATTCTAATGTGGAATAGGAGAGAAGGAAGCAAAAACCAGAGATCCAAGTAGGCTTTTGAATGCCAGGAGCACACACAAGTGAAAAGCCTCTGGACTCAAACAGACTAGGGTTCAAATATTAATTCTACCATTTATATATTACCTGTCAGAACTTGGACAGTTCTGTCAAACAACTCTGTTGTCCATTTTCCTTATTGACAAAATATTCAAGTGCTGAATATGATACCTGGCAGTAGTCCTGGAAAAGAGAGGCCTCAGCTCTTGGCCACTTCTTTTAGAAGGTCTCACTTAACCAACTCTGATGAAAACCTCCTCCCATGATGGAATGAGTTTGGGGGGTTAAAGGTATGGGTCCTCTTGGAGCCCAAGCACCATATCCTAAAAACTGAACCCTGCATTTCTTCCCGAATGACCCTTCTTTGAAGTCCTAACTAGGTCTCTTCCATAATCTTTTTTCTGATGGTAGCCTTCCAAATGGTATGCACACCCCTAAGTTTGAGGGGTGGCCTTCAGATGGTGTGGGGGAACTGTTCACATACGCTGTGTGTCTGTAATCCTAAGCATGAGTCCCTGAACTGCTCCAGGATGGATCTCAGAGTAGAAAAGCAAAAGGTAGGTCTTGTCCTAGGGACTTTGAGCCATTCTTCTTATATACTCTCTTTTGGTTAGGAACTCAGAAATTTTCACTTTGAATCAGGCCTTCTCAATCATTTCAAAGAATATTTGTTAAAGTAGGACAATAAAATGTATTTAGCAACAGTTTGTTAGCTTGATTTAGAACTTTTAAATATTTAGTATATAGCATGTGGGCCTCCATTTGTACTTCTGTTCCAAGTTCTACAAATGTGTAGGTGGATCTGCCTGAGACATGGTACAGTGTGCAAGCAGATGCTATTATAATCATTACCTCACAAGTGATTTATGGTCAATGAATTAGCATGTTTTGGAAACTGTTACCACAGTGCACTGTCCCAGGCACATTTGGGAACCACAAAAAAAAAAAAAAATAGAAGAAGAAAATGGGGAAGAAGACTCTAGGCTTCAGGGTGCTTATGACTTGATCATTGCAAATCAGACATATGACATCTAAGAACTCTCTCAGAAATGTCTAGAATTTTATGAAAACAATTTTCTGCCAGGCTTATGGAAAACAGTCTCAACTGAATTATAGTCACTGGGGTTCTGTGAATACAATGCCACCCTTTCCCTGCCTCATTTAATCTTCCCATCCTTCCAAGGCTCTCAGGCCTTAGCCTCCTGGATAAAGCCTCCTTGGCTGCTTCTTTCCATCCCCCATTGCTCTTCTCTGAATTCTTGGCATATAAGGTCATCAACAACACTTTAGCTTCTAATTACTCTAATTAGTCTATGTTCCTATGGAGATATTTTTAAAAAGTCAAAAGTCTTGCTTTGCATTTCATTTATATAATTTTCTCTAAATTGTCCTTCCTTACTACTTCCCTCACTTCCTTTCCTCCTCACTCTTCTTCACCAAGTATACTCCATGAATCAATCAATCCCTCAGCTATTGTTCTCCAATGTTCTGGTTAGCCCAGAATTATAGCATGCAATTTACTATACACACATACACACAGACACTATCAGCACACACACAAACTTCTGGGTCTCCCACACTTAGTGAAATACTTATTAAAATATGGATTCTAATAAACCCCAAATTAGGCAAAGGACTCCACATTCTTGCTCCAACAGAAAAAGGAGAATTGCCTGAGTAAATATGAAATTCCAAAGTACAGAACACTTTAGACAGAAAAATAGCCATATTGTTGGAAAGAATAGAAGGAAATCACCTGGGCTTTAGGCCCAATCATACTCTGAATCACATGGATCATTCAAAGATGACTCTGACATGTGCCTCCTGGGAGGGAGGTAGAAGGCTCACAGCTCAGGGCCCATGCTCGGGGATGCTAAGCCCAATTTCTTGCTTCTGACCCAGGGAAAATGGTATCCAAAACCTTATGTCAGGGTCTTTCAACAAAGCACAGCTCCATGTCTCAGCTCTTCCATAGTGAAGCTCCTTGTTCAGCTATTTCAGTTTAGTTTTGCTACTGTCTTCAGGAGGAAGAGGGTTCCAAAGAGCAGGGACTGTCTCATTCACTCTTTTTTAAAAATATTTTTATTGTAAACAACAAACAAACATACAAACATTCCTGACATGGTTACAATCAATGGTTCACAATATCACCACATCGTTGTGTATTCATCATGATCATTTTTGTGAACACTTATATCACTCCAGCAAAAGAAATAAAAAAGAAAAAACTCATACGTGCCATATCCCTTACCCCTCCCTCTCATTGACCATTAGTATTCCAATCTACTTAATTTATTTAACCTTTGTTCCCCCTATTATTTGTTTATCTCTTATCTATATTTTTTACTCATCTGTCCGTATCGTAGATAAAGGGAGCATCAGACACAAGGTTTTCACAACCACACACACTGCAAAAGCTATATCATTATACAATCACCTTCAAGAAACATGGCCACTAGAACACAGCTCTACAGTTTCAGGTACTTCCTTCTAGCCACTCAATACAGCATAAACTGAAAAGGGATATCTATATAATGTATAAGAATAATCTCTAGGATAAGCTCTCAACTCTTTTTGAATCTCTCAGCCACTGACACTTTATTTTGTCTTATTTCTCTCTTCCCCCTTTTGGTCAAGAAGGTTTCTCAATCCCTTGATGCCAAGTCCCATCTCATTCTAGAATTTCTGTTCCACATTGCCAGGGAGGTTTACACCCCTGGGAGTCATGTCCCAGGTAGGAGGGGTAGGGCAGTAAGTTTGCTTGCCATGCTAGCTGAGAGAGATAGAGAGAGCCACATCTGAGCAACAAAAGAGGTTCTCTGGGGGTGACTCTTAGGCCTAATTTTAAGGATACTTAGCCTTTTCTTTGCAGGGATATGTATCATAGGGGCAAACCACAAGATTGAGGGCTCAGCCAATTGATTTGGTTGTCCCTATGTCTCATTCATTCTTGAATCCCTAGTACATAGTTCAGTGCCAAGCAAATAATGTAGACTCAATAAAAACCAATGTGAGAGCTGGAAGGTGCACAGGATTTGAAGTCAGACAGACAGGCTTGGATTTGAATATTGGCACCGTCATCTATAAATCAGTTCAATATTCTCATCTAAAAAATAAAGGACTGAAATGAATGTCAAATTGTTATAACAACTAAGGTTACTCAATTATTTACATGATTTGCCTTATTCTGGAGATAAGATAAGATGACTATAAATACAATAAGATTTTTAAAACAAAAATTAGTTTGAATAAGGTTATAAAAGGAGACAAAGTAGAAAAGATGTCGTGAAACAGAGTGATACTACTGTGCAAAAGAGAAGTCGTTTAGTTATTGAATATATAATAGAGGGACAAAAATATGATTCTAGACACCTCTGCAGTTTATGAAAGGAGAAAGATACAGTCAATAATATGATTCATAGAGAACATATGATTTAAAAATAAAAAAAGATAAAGGCAAATTACTCAAAAGACCAACTGAAGCCACAGAAAAGTTTCTCCAATGGGTTTTCATAATGATAAATGTGATGAAAGCATTATAGGTTTCATAGCTTGGTTTTTTTTACCCTATACATCTTTGACACCATTTCAAAATATAATAAAAATAAAGTAGTTCTCAAAGTAATGAGAAGTACACCAGTTCTTGATAGGAGGGAACTATATTTTAGATATTCTTGGAGGAGTTCTGCAAAGGTTTAAAGCCATCTTTAAAAAATACACTTTCTTTCAAGCAGCTTTCAATACTTACTGAGTACTGATTAGTCTAAGGTTATAGTTTGAGATGAAGTATTTGGAGTTCATGTATTAAGTTATGCACAGAATCACACACTTTAATAATCAACTGAGAATGAAGAACAATTATCTGCTTATAAAAGCTGGAGAGTAAAAAAGAACCTGGCAGTATATGTAAGAACTTATCAGAGAACCTGCTGTTTATTAAAACAAATAACTGCTTTTCTTATTTGTGAATATACTAATGAGCACATTGTACTTATTTAATTTATACTTAACCTGTTAATCAATTAGGAGTGAATATAGAAAACAGTGAATGAAATTGTAGTTAGAATTAATTGAGTCAGGTTTTGTGTGAAAAGGAAACTTAGAAAGCGAAATATTAAGACACCAAATTATTAGAACCATTAGCTTCCATATACATTTTGTACACTTCTTTTTATAATTCAGAGTAAAGATATTGTTTCAGTTTGCTAAAGCTGCCTGAATGCAATATACCAGAAATGGACTGACTTTTAACAATGAGGATTTATTAGTTTACAGATTTACAGTTCTAATGCTGTGAAAACTGTCCTAATTAAGGCATCAAGACAGTAGTTTCTCTGAAGACTGGCTACCAGTGAGCTTGTGTTCCTCTGTCAGATAGCAAGATACATAGTGATGTTGGCTGGTCCTTCTCTCCCAGGTTTCATTGCTTTCAGATTCTGGCTTCTCCTTCTGTTGCTTTTTCTCTAAACTTCTCTTAATTTCATCTCTTAGCTTCTCTGAGGATTTTATCCTCTGATAAAGGATGGCAGCAGGAGGATTAAGATCCACCCTGGGGCAGGCCTCAACGGAAATAACCTAAGCAAAATGTCCCACCCACAATAGGTCTGCACCCACCGGGAAGGATTAAAAGAACACAACCTTTTCTAGGGTACCTAACAGTTTTGAACTATCAACAGACATGATCTATAATATATTTGGCCAGCAACAAATTATTATCCAAACTTATATCTAAGTTTTACAAAATGTATAGGCTCTACTAAAATTGTGCCAAGCAAGGAGATGAAAATGGAGAATCTAGTCACTCTCCATTGATAGGAAGAAATCTGAAAATAAAAAAAAATATTTTGATGAGAGAAGCCATCATTCATTTAATAAGTATTATCAGTAATGATAAAAATAAATAATAGTCACAGTAATAGTAATATAACCAACCATTTATTGAGTATTCCCCTCATGCCAAGTAAAGCTGTAATTTTTAAAATAACAAAAAAATAATGCATATAAAACTGGACATACATACTTACATAGTCAGGGTTTTCTAGGGAAACAGAACTGACAGGATATGTCTGTAAATATCAAGAGACTTTATGAAATTGTCTCATACAATTGCGGGAATGCATGAGTCCTAATTTTGGAGGCAGACTGCAAGCTGGTCACTCCAATGAAGGTTTTCAATGAATTCCTCAGGAGAAACTGGCTGGCTGAAGTACAGTTGGAAGTTCTGTCTTCTGACTGCTGAAATCCTCACTTCTCCTTTTAAAGACTTCAACTGATTGGATGAAACATCTCTCATTGTTGAAGGCAATCTCCTCAGTTGACTGTAGATGTAATCAACCCTTGATGCAATCAACTGAAATGTACTCACAGTTAACAATCAGGCCAGTGCTTGTTTGACCAAACAACTGGGCACCACAACCTGGCCAAGTTGACAGATGTACATGGCCATTATAGTCCACCCCTTGTCAACTTGGCAACCATATGCATCACCTTAAAGTACACTTATTCTCTAAATAAAAAATAAAAATAGACATATTTTTACCTAATCACACCCAACTGTCCTGCATACAATCAGAAATGTATTAAATCTCTCCAGAATAGTCCTTGACTAACATTCACTATTAATATCCTATAACTTAAATACTATGACATGACATTTATATAATACGTGTCATATGATAAGGGGATAAGGTATGGAAGAAAACAAAGATATTTGCTTTATGTACATATACAAACATACTCATAACAAAACAAGGAAGATATATTCACAACCATTCAGTCCTCATTTCTTAACTGGTCATGTGTTTGTAGTTCATAGCTTTCACTAGCTTCATTCACTACCCATTCCATGTTCCCTTTAACATCAGCAAGCACCTCAGCTGTCTGTGGCTCTTTGCTTGGTGGGGTGACCCAAACCTTCATTCCTGAATTTTCTGGGCCATTGGAGTTCCTGCATGGATTGTTTTTGCTACAATTTACCATTGACTTTAATCACAGATCATGGTAGTACTAAGGGATGCCCTAGAGGATCTTCTGTATTCTAGGAAAACTCGTTTTTTTTACCTCCACTGTATAGTTGCAGTCCTATTTCCCCTTGACAGTCAGGATCAATCACCCCAATCAGTACAGTAATCCCCCTCTTTGCCTGTTGATTCAGAGACGTGAGGAACCCAAAGTGGTCAGGTGGCAGTGTAAACTTACAGTTTAATGAAATCATTATTATATCTCCAGACGGAAGCACTACTCCTTTTGGCACTAAGACTTATAGACAAGCATAGCTTAAGATTGCAAGGACAGGAAGCAAACATTTTTCTAGTGGATCATTAGGGATAATAATGAGAGACGCCACTCCCATTTCCACTCCTGATTCCTGGACCTATGAGTCCTGGCTATAGAAACAGCACCAGAAAGTGGATGCTGATTTAGAACGGACACGGCTTCCTAGAGAACACTGCCCCAGCCATGGGGCAGTCATTGCCACTAGGTGGCACCATAATTGGGGTTTCAAAAGGCTATTCCAGGGGCGGGCCGTGGTGGCTCAGCGGGCAAAGTGCTTGCCTGCTATGCCGGAGGACCTCGGTTCGATTCCCGGCCCCAGCCCATGTAACAAAAAACGGAAAAACAAAATACAATAAAACAAGAAAATGTTTAAAGATGTTTCCCTTTCTTCCTTCCTTCCTTCCTTCTATCCTTCCTTCCTTCTCTCTGTCTTTCCTTTAAAAAAAAAAAAAAAAAAAAAGGCTATTCCACTCTTCTATTAATCCAGCTGCTTCAGGATGATGAGGAACATGGTAAGAACAATGAATTCTACGAGCATGAGCCCATTCCTAATATCATTTACTTTGAAATAGGTTCCTCAGTCAGAAGCAATTCTGTGTGGAATACCATGATGGTGGATAAGGCATTCTGTAAGACCATGCATGGTAGTTTGGGCAGAAGCACTGTGTACAGGAAAGGGAAACTGATATCCAGTGTATATGAAGTATGTGCCTATTCCAATCAGAACAAATTGCTGACCCTTCCATGATGGAATTGGTCCAATGTAATCAACCTGCCACCAGATAGCAGGCTGATCACCTCAGGGAACAGTGCCACATTAGGGACTGAGTGTGGATCTCTGCTACTGGCAGACTGGGTACTCAGCAGTGGCCGGAGTTAGGTTGGCCTTAGTGAGTGGAAGGCCATATTGCTTAACCTATGCATAACCTCCATCCCTACCACTATGACTACTTGGATCATGAGCCCATTAGGCAATAACAGGAAAGGCAGGGGAAAGAGATCAACTGGTCTTCAGGGAATGGGTCATCTTACCCACTTGATCATTAAAATCTTCCTGTGCTAAAGTCACCCTCTGGTGAGCATTAACATGGGACACAAATATCTTCAAGTTTTTATGGCCACTCTAAACGGTTTATCCATTTACTTCTTCCCCAGATTTCTTTATCATCAATTTTCCAATCTTGTTCCTTCTAAGACCCTGACCATCCAGACAAACCGTTGGCAACAGTCCATGAATCAATATACAAATGGGCCTCTAGCATTTCTCCTTCCAACCAAATTGAACAACCAGATGCACTGCTCAATTTCCATCCACTGTGAGAATTTCCCTTCACCACTGTCCTTCATAATGGGTCTGCAATACTGCAACTATGCACTTTGGGGTAGTGTCTACATATTATGTAAAACCATCGAAGAACCAAGCCTGAGTTTTCATCAAGCCAGATATCCGGTGTATATAGAGTCACCTCAGTCAACTGATTGTAAACAACTCCCCAAGAAGTCATAGTGGTAGGCTGGGAAAGAGAAGGCAATGCAGCAAAAGTGGGGACCATGGGCATTTGAACCTCTTTCTCATGTAATTTACTTGTGCTATCAGGCCCTGCTTGAGCCCTATCTCTTATGTACTACTTCCATTTTATGATGGAGGGCTGCTGTGCATGCACAATTTTATGGCTTGGTAGGTCAGACAACACCCAGCTTGTGATAGTCAGCTCAGGTCCCATGATAACTAGGTGGCCCATGGTTCAGTCTCTACTAAGTAACAGACCAAAAGCTGTTTCTCAAAAGGATAACAGTTATCTGAAGAGGATGGCAAGGCTTTGCTCCAAACTCCTAAGAGTCTGAGTTGTGATTCTTCTATAGGGGTCTGCCAAAGGCTGCAGACAGCATGTCTATTTGCCCCTAATCACTTCCAGAACCATTGGATCTTCTGGATCACATGGCCCAAGTGGCAGAGCAGCTCACACAGCACCCTGGACCTGTCACAGAGCTTCCTCTTGTTTTGGCCCCCATTCAAAACTAGCAGCTTTTCTGGTTACTACTAGAGTAGCACACCCAAATGAAGACTATGTTGTCTCCAAAATTCAAAGAGGTCAACTAAGCATTGTGCCTCTTTTTGGGACATAGGAGAGGTCAAATGCAACAGCTTATCCTTCACCTTAGAAGGGATATTTCGACATTACATCACTAGACACCTAGAAATTTCACTGAACTGGAGGCTCCTTATTTTTGTTAGATTTATCTCCTATCCACTGGCATGCAAATGCCTTACCAATAAGTCTAGAGCAATTGTTACTTCTTGCTCACTATGTCCAATCAAGATGATAATATCGAAATAACAGATCAGTGTGATGTCTTGTGGGAAGATGAGATGATCAAGGTCCCTATGAACAAGATTATACCATAGGGCTTGAAACATTATATACCCCTGAGGTAGGACAGTGAAGGTATATTGCTGGTCTTGCCAGCTGAAAGTAAACTGCTTCTGGTGGTCCTTTCTAACAGCAATTGAGATAGAATATTTGCCAGATCATTAGGATACCAAGTACCAAGGTATGTTTTGATTTGCTCAAGCAATGATACCACAACTGGAATAGCAGCTATAAGTGGAGTCACCACCTGGTTCAATTTACAATAATCTACTGTCATTCCCCGAGGCCCATCTGTTTTCTGAAGAAGCCAAATAGGCAAATTGAAAGGGGATGTTGTAGGAATCAACATCCCTACATCTTTAAAGTCCCTGATGGTGGCACTGGTCTCTAATCCCTCCAGGAATTGAATATTGCTTTTGATTTGCTATTTTGCTAGGTAGGGGCAGTTCTAGTGGCTTCTACTTGACCTTTCTTACCATAATAGCCCTTACTTCACAAGAGTGCCAATATGGAGATTCTGCTAGTTGCTGAGTATGTCTATTCAAAGTACACATTACAGAACTGGGAAACAACCACAGAATGGGTCCGGGAAACCACTGGAATCACTGTGAGAAGGATTTGAGCTAAAACTCTATGTTGACCTGACCTCTACAAGCCCCTACTCTGACTGATAAACCACAGTGACATTTTGGGTCTCCTGGAATTAACGTCACCTCTGAGCCAGTGTATATTCATCCCTGAAATGTGTGACCATTTTCTTTTCCCCAATATATAGCTACTTTGGTAAAATATTGTAGATGTCTTTGGGGAAGGCTGGGAAGAAGATGGACAGTAAAAATTTGGGGCAGTGTAACAGGGTCCTTCCCCACGGGGTCCTGGCCTTCCCCTCATTCAAGGGGCTCTGGATCTGTAAACTGTCTCAAGTAAGGGAACCAAGGGGCCATGACTCTCTGTTTCTGTAATTCAAGCTAAATTTTTATTCACTTGACCTAGCATTCTTCTGCTTATACAGATCAAGTAGAATTTAGAAGACTTAGCCTATCCATTTTACTTCTAGGTACACCAAGATCTAATAGCCAATGCCAAAGGTCTCTGCAAGTCAGACTATTTGATTGCTGCTTTGACTCTGCTGTCCACTGTGGACATGTTATGTTTGCTGATTAAATGCTGCCACGTGGCTTCTACCAACCTGGATATAATCATCCCCACAGTGTTTAAGGATCCTGGTTCCATATAGGAGTTCCTATAGTAATATCTGACCCACAGAGATGAGAAACCACAGAATTCTTTAGGGAAGATGGAGTTAGTCTCACAAATTTTTCCTTACATTCCTAGTTAAAAGTGTGTCCTCCGGACATTCCTAGGGTGAGTGAGAAGGTCTTATGGGACAAATCTACTCTAACATTCCAACCTTTCTAAGTCTTAGGATCCCCTCATCTACATTATACCAGGGCAGTTTTGGCATTTTGACTTCAGGTAATGAAAGCCACCTTTTGGACCATGTTTTGGCCAACCACCCAAACTGTTAGAGCCCTTTCTAAACCCTCATTCTATAACACTGAACCCAGAATTTCTGCTTAGTGGCCCCATATCAATAAATTCATCCTGATCCAAGTTTATATTCCTCCCATCCTTATCCCATACCCTTTATATCCATTCTCACACATATTCCTTTGAGTACAACAAAGTGGCAGGGTACAAGATTAATGTCTCAAAATCAGTAGTGTTTCTGTACACTAGTGATGAGCAATCTGAGAAGAAAATCAAGAAAAAAAATCCATTTACAATAACAATCAAAAGAATAAAATATCTAGGAATAAATTTAACTAAGAATACAAAAGACTGATAAAGAGAAAACTACAACAAATTGCTAAAAGAAATCATGGAAGACTTAAATAAATGGAAGGGCATACTGTGTTCATAGAACAGAAGACCAAATATAGTTAAGATTTATAGATTCCATGCAATATCAATTAAAATCCCAACAATTTATTTTGCAGAAATAGAAAAACCAATAACCAAATTTATTTGAAAGGGTGGGTGACCCAAATAGCTAAGAACATCTTGAGAAATAAACAAAGTGGGAAGTCTCAAACTACCTGACCTTAAAGCATGTAATGAAGCTACAGTAGTCAAAACAGTATGGTACTGGCATAAAGGTAGATACCAATGGAATCAAATTTAGTGTTCAGAAATAGACCTTCTCACCTATGGGCAATTGATCTTTGATAACATAATCAAGCCAACCTATCTAGGACAGATAAGCATCTTCAATAATAGCATTTAGAAAACTATATATCCATATGCAAAAGAATGAAAGAGGATCCATATCACACACCCTATACAAAAATTAACTCAAAATGAATCAAAGACCTAGATATTAGATAGAGCTAAGACCATAAAATCTTTAGAATAAAATGTAGTGAAATATCTTACAAACCTTGTAATAAGAGGCAGTTTCCTAGGTCTTATACTCAAAGCACAAGCATTGAAAAAAGAAATAGACAAGTGGGATATCCTCAAAATTAAACACTTTTGTGCATCAAAGAACTTCATCAGGAAAGTAAAAGGACAGCTTACCCAAAGGGAGACAATATTGGAAAACCACATATCAGATAAGGGTTTAGTATCCAGAATATATAAAGAGATTCTTCAACTCAACAACAAAAACACAAACAATCCAATTTATAAATGGGCAAAAGATATGAATAGACATTTCTAAGAAGAAATACAAATGGTTAAAAGGTACATGAAAAGTTGCTCAACTTTACTGGCTATAAGGGAAATTAAAATAAAAACCACAATAAGATATCATCTGACACCCACTAGAATGGCCATTATTAAAACAAAACAAAACAAAACAAAACAAAAAACAGAAAATGACAAGTGCTAGAGAGGATTTGGAGAAAGAGGTCCACTCATCCACTGCTGGTAGGAATACAAAATGGTACAATTGCTCTGGAAGACAGTTTGGTGGTTCCTTAGAAAGCTAAGTTTTGAACTGCCATATGATCCAATAATTCCATTACTAGGTATATATTCAGAAGAACTGAAGACAAGGACACAAATAGACATTTGCATGCTGATGTTTATAGCAGCATTATTTACAATTGCTAAAAGATGGAAACAAGCCCCAATATTCATCAATGGATAAGTGGCTAAACAAGCTGTGATATATACATATGATGGAATATTAAGCAGCTATAAGACAGAATAAAGTCATGAAGCATGTAACAACATGGATGAACCTTGAGGACACCATGCTGAGTGTCCAGAAACAAAAGGACAACTACGGTATGGTCTCACTAATATAAACTAAAATTAATGAGTGAACTTTGAGAGTTAAAGTTAAAAATACAGGCTATCAGGAGATGGAAAGAGGGTAGAAATTGGATGTTTGGTGCTGAAGGAGTACAGAATGTGTAACAGGACTGATTATAAAGATTCAGAAGTGGATAGCACTATACTACCTGATTGCAGGACAATAACATAAGACCATTGAACGAAGCTGAATGTGAGTATGATTGAGGGAGAAGGTCCTTGGGCATGTATGACACCAGAAGGAAAGATAGAGGATAAAGACTGAGACAGTATAACTTAGGTATGTCTAGAGTAGACAATGATGGTGATTAAAAGTACAAATATAAGAATGGTTTTGCATGAGGGAGAACAAATGAATGTCAACATTGCAAGGTGTTGAAAATAGGATCGTATACAGGGAAAAAAAAATCAAGGCAAGCTAGGATCTATAGTTAACTATAACATTGTAATATGCTTCTATTGACTAAAACAAAGGCAATATGCCAAAACTAATTGTCAATAAGTGGCGATATGGGGGAGGGGTATGGGATTCTTTGCAGAAGAAAAGAAAATGTTCTTATATAGATTGTGGTGGTGAATGCATGGCTGTGATTATACCTGGAACCATTGATATTTTACTGAGGTTGGACTGTATGATGTGCAAATAAAACTGTTGAAAAATGAACACAGAGACAAAAGTGCTAGAGAAAATGTGGCAAAAGAGATGTACCTATTCACTATTGATAGGGAAGAGGAGTGCTGCAGTCTCTCTGGAGGGCAGTGTGGTGATTCCACAGGAGGCTAGGGGTTGGGTTGCCATATGATCCTACAACCTTGTTGCTAAGTATAATATAATTGGAGTAATAGAGAGGGGGGACATTTCCATATATATGGGACATATTCCAATATACCTGGAGTAACAGAGAATGGACATTTGCACACTGTTGTTTATAGCAGCATTTTTCAGGACTTACAATGGAGGGAGGTGGCCTACGAGTACATTGACTGAAGAATGGAAGAGAGAACTATTTTTTATACAGGCAGTGGACTACTGCAAGAATGAATGAAGTTGCAACTAGGTGAATAAACCTCAGATGCGACCTCTCTCTCTCTCTAAGCCAACTCATTAGGTGAACTCATTGCCCTCCCCCCTCCCATGGGACATGACTCCCAAGGGTGTAAATCTCCCTGGCAATGTGGGACATGACCTGGGGATGATTTGGGACCTGGCATCATGGGATTGAGAAAGCCTTCTTAACCCGAAGGTGGAAGAGAGAAATGAGACAAGATAATCTCAGTGGCTGAGAGATTTCAGAGTCAAGAGGCTATTCTTATGTATTATATGGATATCCCTTTTAGTTAATGGTGTATTGGAGTGACTAGAGGGATGTATCTGAAACTACTGAACAGTATTCCAGTAGCCTTGGTTCTTGAAGTTGATTGTATAACTATATAGCTTTTACAATGTGACCATGTGATTGTGAAAACCTTGTGTCTGATGCTCCCTTCATTCAGGGCATGGACAGATGAGTAAAAAAGTAAGGACAAAAAGTAAATAAATAATAGGGTAGGATAGATGGTAAAAAAAAAAAAAAAAAAAGACTGGGTAGATTGCAATACCATTGGTCAATGAGAAAGAGGAAAGGGGGTTGAGATGTTTAAGTTTTTTTTCCTTTTTCTATATATTTCTTTTTATGCAGTGATGCAAATTTTCTAAAAATGACCATGATGATAAATGCCCAACTATGTGATGATATTGTGAGTCATTGATTGTATACTTTGGATCAATTGTGTAATGCATGAAGATATCTCAATATAAATATTTTTTAAGAATAAGATTCTGTTTCTCAAGAAACACTTCCAGATGGGCCCTTATCAAGATTGACAAAAAGAAGAAGAGAGAGGACGCAAATAAATAAGATCAGAAATGGAAGAGGAGATATAACTACTGACCTCACAGAAATAAAGGAGGTAATAACAGGATACTATGAACAACTTTACGCTAATAAATACAACAATTTAGATGAAATGGACGGGTTCCTGTGAAGACATGAACAACCAACTTTGACTCAAGAAGAAATAGATGAGCTCAACAAACCAATCACAAGTAAAGAAATTGAATTAGTCATTCAAAAGCTTCCTAAAAAGAAAAGTCCAGGACCAGACGGCTTCACATGTGAATTCTATCAAACATTCCAGAAAGAATTAGTACCAACTCTCCTCAAACTCTTCAAAAAAATCGAAGTGGAGGGAAAACTACCTAATTCATTCTACGAAGCCAACATCACCCTCATACCAAAACCAGGCAAAGATATTACAAAAAAAGAAAACTACAGACCAATCTCACTAATAAACATAGATGCAAAAATCCTCAATAAAATTCTAGCAAATCATATCCAACAACACATTAAAAGAATTATACATCATGACCAAGTAGGATTCATCCCAGGTATGCAAGGATGGTTCAACATAAGAAAATCAATTAATGTAATACACCATATCAACAAATCAAAGCAGAAAAATCACATGATCATCTCAATTGATGCAGAGAAGGCATTTGACAAGATTCAACATCCTTTCCTGTTGAAAACACTTCAAAAGATAGGAATACAAGGGAACTTCCTTAAAATGATAGAGGGAATATATGAAAAACCCACAGCTAATATCATCCTCAATGGGGAAAAATTGAAAACTTTCCCCCTAAGATCAGGAACAAGACAAGGATGTCCACTATCACCACTATTATTCAACATTGTGTTGGAGGTTCTAGCCAGAGCAATTAGACAAGAAAAAGGAAGAAGTAAAGAAAAAGGAAAGAAAGAAGTAAAACTATCACTGTTTGCAGACGATATGATACTATATGTCGAAAACCCGGAAAAATCCACAACAAAACTACTAGAGCTAATAAATGAGTACAGCAAAGTAGCAGGTTACAAGATCAACATTCAAAAATCTGTAGCATTTCTATACACTAGTAATGAACAAGCTGAGGGGGAAATCAAGAAACGAATCCCATTTACAATTGCAACTAAAAGAATAAAATACCTAGGAATAAATTTAACTAAAGAGACAAAAAACCTATATAAAGAAAACTACAAAAAACTGTTAAAAGAAATCACAGAAGACCTAAATAGATGGAAGGGCATACCGTGTTCATGGATTGGAAGACTAAATATAGTTAAGATGTCAATCCTACCTAAATTGATTTACAGATTCAATGCAATACCAATCAAAATCCCAGCAACTTATTTTTCAGAAATAGAAAAACCAATAAGCAAATTTATCTGGAAGGGCAGGGTGCCCCGAATTGCTAAAAACATCTTGAGGAAAAAAAACGAAGCTGGAGGTCTCGCGCTGCCTGACTTTAAGGCATATTATAAAGCCACAGTGGTCAAAACAGCATGGTATTGGCATAAAGATAGATATATCGACCAATGGAATCAAATAGAGTGCTCAGATATAGACCCTCTCATCTATGGACATTTGATCTTTGATAAGGCAGTCAAGCCAACTCACCTGGGACAGAACAGTCTCTTCAATAAATGGTGCCTAGAGAACTGGATATCCATATGCGAAAGAATGAAAGAGGACCCATGTCTCATACCCTATACAAAAGTTAACTCAAAATGGATCAAAGATCTAAACATTAGGTCTAAGACCATAAAACAGTTAGAGGAAAATGTAGGGAGATATCTTATGAAACTTACAATTGGAGGCGGTTTAATGGACCTTAAACCTAAAGCAAGAGCACTGAAGAAGGAAATAAATAAATGGGAGCTCCTCAAAATTAAACACTTTTGTGCATCAAAGAACTTCATCAAGAAAGTAGAAAGACAGCCTACACAATGGGAGACAATATTTGGAAATGACATATCAGATAAAAGTCTAGTATCCAGAATTTATAAAGAGATTGTTCAACTCAACAACAAAAAGACAGCCAACCCAATTACAAAATGGGAAAAAGACTTGAACAGACACCTATCAGAAGAGAAAATACAAATGGCCAAAAGGCACATGAAGAGATGCTCAATGTCCCTGGCCATTAGAGAAATGCAAATCAAAACCACAATGAGATATCATCTCACACCCACCAGAATGGCCATTATCAACAAAACAGAAAATGACA
The DNA here is from genome assembly GCF_023851605.1 of Tamandua tetradactyla. Taxonomy (NCBI): domain Eukaryota; kingdom Metazoa; phylum Chordata; class Mammalia; order Pilosa; family Myrmecophagidae; genus Tamandua; species Tamandua tetradactyla. The sequence continues at coordinate 59,664,732 of NC_135334.1, read as the reverse complement.
AGTGCTGGAGAGGATGCGGAGAAAGAGGCACACTTATCCACTGTTGGTGGGAATGTCAAATGGTGCAACCACTGTGGAAGGCAGTTTGGCAGTTCCTCATAAAGCTGAATATAGAATTGCCATACGACCCAGCAATACCATTGCTGGGAATCTACTCAAAGGACTTAAGGGCAAAGACACAAGTGGACATTTGCACACCAATGTTTATAGCAGCATTATTTACAATTGCAAAGAGATGGAAACAGCCAAAATGTCCATCAACAGACGAGTGGCTAAACAAACTGTGGTATATACATACGATGGAATATTATGCAGCTTTAAGACAGGATAAACTTATGAAGCATGTAATAACATGGATGGACCTAGAGAACATTATGCTGAGTGAGTCTAGCCAAAAACTAAAAGACAAATACTGTATGGTCCCACTGATGTGAACCGACATTCGAGAATAAACTTGGAATATGTCATTGGAAAAAAAAAAAAAAAGAAACACTTCCAATACCAGACCTGTATTAGTCAGGGTTCTCTGGGGAAACAGAATGAACAGGAGATATTATGAGATTTTATAAATCCTCTAACATGACTTTGGGAATACACAAATCCAAATTCCAAAGGGAAAATTGCAAACTCTAAACTCCAATGACGGTTTTTGATGAATTCCCTAGGAGAAGCTGGCTGGCTGAAGTAGAGAAGGAAATTCTTCCTTCTGACTGGTGTAATCATCACTTCTACTTTTAAAGCCTTCTACCAATTAGACAAAATATTTCTCATTATTGAAGGCAATTTCCTCACTTGATTGTGGTGTAATGGGCCATAGATACAATCAACTTACTTATGATTTAAGTCCAGGATATGTCCTCACAACAATCAGGCCAGTGCTTGCTTGACTAAACAACTGAGTACCATAACTTGGCCAAGTTGACACATGAACCTAACTACCACAACACCATTTTTAAAAATTTTTTTTATTGTATAGTATAATGTATATACAAATCAAAGAAATAAAAAACCAACAGTTTTCACTGCACTCTTCAACAAGCAGTTACAGGACAGATCACAGAGTTTGTCATGGGCTACCATATGAGTCTCTCAAATTTTTCCTTCTAGTTGCTTCAGAATATAGGAGGTCAGGAGGTGTAAATTTTTTTTTATCATCACAATTGTCTTTTTCCCTTCTTTTTTTGTGAAAAATAATATATATACAAAAAAGCAATAAATTTCAAAGCACAGCGCCACAATTAGTTGTAGAACATATTTCAGAGTTTGATATGGGTTACAATTCCACAACTTTAGATTTTTACTTCTACCTGCTCTAAGATACTAGAGATAAAAAGAGATATCGATTTTATGATTCAGTAATCATATTCATTTGGTAAATCCTATCTTCTCTGTATAACTCTTTCATTACCTTTGATCTTTCCCTCCCTCTCTTTAGGGGTGTTTGGGGTATGGCCATTCTGACTTGTTCATATTGGAAGGGTCTATCACTAATATGGGGTAGGGAGATGGAACTATCTGATGTTTTGGAGAGGCTGGGCCCTCTAGGTTTCAGAACTTCTCTGGTTCAGGGACCAATCTGCAGGTTGTAGGCTTCTGGAAAGTTACTCTAGTGCATGGAACCCTTGGGGAATCTTATATATTGCGCTAGGTGTTCTTTAGGATTGGCTGGAATGGTCCTGGTTAGGGATTGGCAGGTTATGATAGGTAGCAATGTCTAACTGAAGCTTGTATAAGAGCAACCTCCCGAGTAGCCTCTCGACTATTTCAACATTCTCTGCCTCTGATACTTTATTAGACACACTTCTTTTTCCCCTTTTGGTCAGGATGGAATTGTTGATCCCACAGTGCTAGGGCCAGATTCATCCCTGGGAGTCATCTCCCATGTCTCCAGAGAGACTTTCACCCCTGGATGTCATGTCCCATGTGGCGGGGAGGGCAATGATTTCACTTGCAGAGCTGGGCTTAGAGAGAGTGAGGCCATATCTGAGCAACAAAAGAGGTCCTCCAGAAGTAACTCTTAGGCATACCTATATAGGTAGGCTAAGCTTCTACACTACCTACATAAGCTTCACAAGAGTAAGCCTCAAGATAGAGGGCATGGCCTATTGAGCTCGTCATGACCCTTGAGCGGTTTCCTCCCACAGCAGCAGACTCTTGAGGCTTCAGAGGTCATGCCTAGGCTTGAGGAGAGGCATGAGGAGAAAGGGATTCCTTCTTTCTGGGAAGCAAATTTTCCATGGAGAAGCCATGTGGAGCAAAATGCAGCTCCCTAAGTGGACTGGGCACACCTGATTGCCCCCTGCTCCCTGAGTGCTGCTCAGGGCCAGAAGACCCCAGGGAGAGACACCCTATATTTTAGGTGCTAGAACACTAGCTCAGAGCCTAGGGCTGAGGTTAGTGAGTCTGCAAACTCAGCTCTGGAATTTGGCAGCAATGCAGTAGGTGAAACCTGCCCCTGGCCCCAGGCCTTATATACCAAACCCTACATCCTGCCATTCTCTTAAACTCTTCTCCCTTCACCAACCAGGCAGTTCCAGTTCCCTCAAGGGCTTCCTGCCATGTTTGGGCCCTGACATCCCCCAGGCATCCTGATGCCCCCACCATGTGGATTCCAGGTTGGGCTGGCTAGCTTGGGCCTGGGCACTCTCACTCCACAGCCAGGCCTTCATCAGGGCCCCAGCTCTGACTCTGCACCCCCTTCCCCACCTCTCTAACTTCAAGCTCATTTCTTCACTGGGACAGAGGACTGGGCCAGCTGGGTGCTTAGCAAAGACGAAGCAGAGACACATGCCTGTTGGTCTTGTCACCCGAGCAGCAAAAGAGCTCAGGATCAAGGAGAGCATGGACACACTCCTGGCTTCCACCCCTTGCCCTCCCTGAGGGTAGCAATGGAATCTGAGGGCTCAGGAGCTGGGACCCCTCCACTACCCAGAAGGGAGGAGAGAGGGTTCATGTCCCTACTTTATTCTCACTCCACCTTGCCTGCCCTTTACTCCTTCCCCAGTGACAGCCTGGTTCAGAAGTTTCCAGACCCCATTGGAGCAACGGCAGCCCTGAGCCTCAGCCTGGCCTGCTCCCTTACCCTGCTCCCATGAGTGGCAACCTATACAGTGATGAGGACAGTGGCTCCAGAAACCCGGTTGGCATTGAAAAGATAGAACAAGCCATGGACTTGGTGAAGTCTCACCCATGTTTGCTGATTAGAGGACATGGAGATTATGAAGGAGCAAATTCAGGATCTGGCCAAGCATAATGCCCTGCTGGAGCAGGAAAATGGAACGTTGAGGGCCCTGGCCAGTTCCCAGCAGCTGGCCAAGCTGTCTACTGCATGGGTCCAACAGCTCCCAATAGGTCCTCTGTCTGACCCTCCCTTACCTTACAGTATGCTTTTGGAGATTACCACAGTTGCCAAGCCTTGTACCAGCCACCTGCTCTTACCCCCCCAATTCCAGGGGATGGGACTTCAAGGCTCTAATCCTGCCTACCTCTCTACCCCCAACTTCCCACAGTCCATAGAGACTAATCTAAGCTATACCCAGGTCCTTATGAAGGCAGGAGGGTGTCAGGGTGGGGTGTGTGATAGAATACACCTCTAAGAAGGATCCTGGCTTTTCTCTTCCCATTCCCTAGGGGTCAGAGTTCTGTCACCCCAAGCAGTAGATAGTTTGGGGTGGCTAGAGGCTCCCTGACATTCCCCTCCCAGATCTTATTCCCTTTCAGTACCTTATTTCCTCTGTCCAGGGGAGGGAATATGGACAGCACCTGGATGTTCTGGGATTCAGGTTTGTATTAAAGTAGCAATTATAATTAAAAGAGCTGAAGAAACTTGAAAAAGGCTATTGGGTAAAATGGTCCAGTGGTAATGTAAAACATATATCTGCTGCTTGGAAAATATAATTGTTAGCACACATGTGAAAAAGACTGAAGTCTGTTTCGAACTTAACCACCTTCAAGACAGCAAACTTGAGGGTGGCATAGTTTTAAAATACTGGAAACAAGGGGTTCAGGTTGCAAAGATATAACTATGCAAATGGTCACTGCATATACTTAAAACATACTTTTTCCCTTACTCAATTCTTATATAACTTCATTAAATAAGTTGTTTGTAGTAGTAAAGCACAGAACTGAGAGGAAAGGAGTTTTGGGGGGGGGGGGGTTTTGAGCTTCAAATATCAAATGTATTCTATTTCCAGATCCTTTACAACCATGTTCCTTTTTTCCTGCTTCCATCCTATCAACCTCCTTTCCCCTACAACCTTCTTGAAAGAGTATTCAATTACTCCTGCATCTTTTTCCTCATACAATTTCATTTCACACTTCACAGCAAACCAGTTCCCGTTACCAGTCTTCTAGTGGAATGCTCATCAACATTAGAAAACTCCTAAATACCAAATATGTAATCTTTCCTAGTTATTGCCCCCTTAACTTCTCTGGAATATTAGAACCAATTGATTATTCTTTTCATGAAACTCTTCCTTGGCTTCCATTCCCAGGTATATCAAGCTCCCCTCCCTCCTTTCTGTTCTACTCCACATGACATTCTCTCTGCCTAGAATGTTTTTTCTTGTCCTACTTGTCCTTCTTGTAGGACATTTCTACCTCTCCTCCATGATCGAGTTCAATGCCACTTCCTCTGAAAAGGATACCCCCCCACCCCTGTCAAGGCTCATACAGAATTCAATCACCTGCTGTTCTATTTTTCGATAGCACTCTATGAAATACCTCTAATATAGCTATTATTATACCTCACATTAATTATCCATTCATATGACTGCCTCTCTCTGCTAAACTGTAAAACTTCTTAAAAGCTGAGACTGAATTTTAGTCATCTTTGTAACCCTAGTAATAGTAAAGTAGCTATATGTTAGGAACTCATTAAATGTTTTGTGAATGAGTGAGTAAAAATTACTGAAATCAGCATTAAAAATGGGTTTAAATTCTGGCCCAAAGAACAGATGGTGATATAATCTGCTATTTGAAAAGATAGTAACCTGAAGAAAATGAATGTTTCACTGAACAGAGAAAACATCAAAACCTATTTCAAGTCGTAACTAAGAATGTGAGATAGTTCTTCAAACACTAAACCCCATGTAGCATAATATTTCACCATTCTGATGAATTTACAATAGATCTAAGGAAGGTTCACTGAAGGCAGAGTCTGATCTGCTATGCCTGACCTAAAGAAAATCTAATTTTATGGCAATTGTTAGATCTGTGTCACTGACACAATTATTCAAACAATATTGCCTCAGCTAGCCCACATGACTAAATTAAAAGATAAAGGACCAAAAATGTTGCTAATATCACCTGTATCTAGCAATTACTGAAACCCAAAGGACTTCACTGTGGACCAAATAGTGGTAACATCCAAAGATATATGTGACATTTTGCTTTCACAACTTCCCTTTTTCTTGCCATCCCCAATAGCACTTACTGCCTTAAAAGAACTTCTAAAGTGCCCATATTATTGGGTCATATAAGCCATTATGTTATGTAAAATTGAATTTTAAATAAAGTGACACCATAATCTTTTCTAATGTCCCCTGGAAAAAGTGGTGAACAAAAGGGAAGCAGGGAGCATCTTCGTCATTAAGAGGTACATTTCCACAAAGAATTGTCTGTATATGCTACAAGGTAAAGCTAGCACTAGCTATTTCCTTTAAGCATCACTTTGGGAAAGTATACATTGGACCAGATTTTTCCAGTGTTTAAACTGCTCTCTGGGAAGACATAGGCCCTTCTGGAAGCTGCAATAATTAAATGGGATCACTGGGGCACCATTTGGTAAACTGCTGCTTCAGTGCACTTAATAGCACACCAGTGACCTGAAAGAGTTAACACAGCACCTAGAGATACATGACTTTAGTCCTTGGGAATTATTTTTAGGCTGAAAGAATATGCCTTAGATCATCAAGAGCATTTTCTTTGATCTTTAGCCTTCTACAATGGCTGGTGATAAAAATGTCCATATCCATTTTGCAGAATTAATAAATTAATAGATTTATATATTTTATCAGAAGTAACACTACTAGATTACTAAAAATTATTTTCCTCCAGCAAGTAACAAATTTCAAAACTTTCTCAAATTGTTGTCATTATCAAGAACTTGAATATGAATTAAAAAATTGAAGATTGTATATAAAACCTACCACCTTTATTTCTGACAAATAAATTAGATTATATAGACATTAATTCGACCAACCAATATACTATACTTAATTATGGGCTAAACCCTGTAACAGGCATAGGGAATATAATAGTAAATAAAAGAGTCCCTATCTTCAAGATACTTTTGCTCTAGGTAGGAGTAGATCAGTAACTAGAGAATTATATTCTTCCACAAGAGAAATTTTTTCTTCTGCATACCTTAACAGCTTGAAAATCTCCATTAGTCAGCTATATTATTGATATCATAAAGCTCAGTAATTAAAATATAAAGAAATCAATTATAGATATGGCACTGTATATATGCATGGTATTAAATTTGGTGGTTATTTTCATAATAAGAAACATTATAATCATGCATAACTGAATCATTGAAGATAGGACTAAATGAATTTAGCTCTTCAAATCACTTTTCACACATTTAAAAATAATCTTGTGCAACAGAAATGAAAATCTATGTCTTGAGAATTCTTCTCCTTTTATTACTTCTCCAGTTTCTTATCTACACAAATTACTTAAAGTTTTTAATAACGTTTTATTTTAAACTCTTGAGATCAAAATGTCAACTTCAGGATTGCTTTGCAGCATACAATCTTAAGTACTACTGAGGATCGTTATAAGAATTTACCCTGACTCCCTAAGGATAATCAGATTTTCCTTCTTTCCTTTCCTTTCTTCTTTTTTTCCTTCCTGACATACTTAGTAAGTCCCTATGTAAAACAGGTAATGAAATAAAAGAGGGAATAAAATGTGTTTAATGTAAAGGAAAAGACAGTTAATAAACATTAACAAAATAGAATTAAAGTAAAGACATGCTCCCTGATGTCATGTTTTCGGCTTAATAGAGACGAGAATACATTTCACCAATAACTGTAACACCTAGTAACGTAGTTTTATAAGATAAATAGGATGGAAATTTTCAGCAATCTTCAGTGAGTGACAAGATTAGGAGCTGCTGAGACTGTTCTTTCTAAAAAGCCCAAGGTTTCAGAAGGGCCACAGGCTGAGGAGAAAGGGCGGAAAAGAACATTGAAACAGAGAACTAGATCTCTGCGCTCTCTCCTGACAGTCAGTGGGGAGAGTTGTCTTAGGCAAGTTACTCACGCCCTTCACTAAGGAGATGATGTTGACTTTGAGCCTTGACACCATACAGTCAGTGTCTAATCATGGCTTTTTCACTTAGTGCCCTCTTTTTGAGATTTGCTAAAATGGATATCTTTTAATATTCAACATAGGTAAAGGCTAATTTTTCATAAATTTGGTTAACTCCACTTAACAGAATAAATCTTTAAAACTGAACTCTTCCTTTCAAGATCAGAACTAATGTAATTTTTTATTCAGATAGCCCCTTAGATTTTATTTAGACAGTCCCTTAGATTTATAATTTTTTATTTAGATAGTCTCTTAGATTAAGTGTTTTATAACTTAAAATGTTGACATGGTTATTGGCTTATTTAATTCATATTAAATAAATAAATAAATAAACTGAGGTTTATGGAAATTGTTTCACAGCAAGAATTATCAAACCCCTCATTACTCTAATTTGAAGTATATAACTGTCTCTAACATACAAAACAGTTTGCTGGAGAAGCATTTCCCTACATTCAAATTAAGATAAAAATAAATGGCTGAGTTTGAAATATTAAATACAAATACCCAGGAGTTTCAAAAATATTTGGGGAAAAGGATATATAGATAATAATAAGGAATTACTTCATTTTCTTCCTGTAGCCTTAATAAAAATATAATCAATATTGAAATTCAAGCAAAAGCTATATGCAAGTTTCAAACCCTTCTGGTTCATGAAAATCTCTTGGGCTTTCTTGGAAGGCAGTTTTGTAAAATTTTTGAATGGAAATCTGGACCTAGTCCTTGTTTCTCCAGCACTCCATAGGGGATGACTCAGTGATAACTGCTTGCCTACAGTTACTACAAATTCCCAGATGGCAAATCCATGGTTACAGTTAGAACAAGCAAATCTAAGCTCCTTTTTAGTCTTGACAAAGGTTTCTTTTACTTTAACATTTGAAACGTCTTTATAAAAAATCTGCTTGTAGATTTTAACAATGCCTCTAAGGCTAAAATGGCAACTATTCTTCTACTTCAGCATATCATGTGGTGACACTTATTTCCATCCTCTTAGAGAAACTGAAATTACAGAGGATGAATAATTACAATAATAAGAAAAAGAATCCCTTATATCTGAAAAGTACATACCACTCATAAAGTACTCTCATATACAGGAACTGATTTCATCTTCACAGTGTTTCTCCCAGCAATGCTGGCATCCCCTAGAGTTCTGCCCATAACACTTTCTTTCTCATTTCACTCTTTACACTCTCCCTGGGAAATATGATCCCCACCTGTGGTTTCAACCACCACCTATATGATGATGATTCCAAAATCTCTATTTCTACCTTAGATCTCACACTGGTGATGCAGACTGGCACATCTAGCTGTCTACTGACCAGCAACCTGGGGCTTACCATCGGTACTTAGAACTCTACATGAACAAATCTGTTCTTGGTTCAGATTCTCTAGAATAGCTAATGACACCAAAGTCTGTACAGTTATCCAAGCTGAAAGTATTAAAGCCTCAGTTTTTCCCTCTTCCTCGCTCTCACATACACTTAGTAAAGTTACTTAATGACTCTTCCCTAAGTATCTCTTCAGTAGGGCTCCTCCTTTCCTTTCCAAAGCTATTTTCTTAGTTTAAGGCCCTGCTTTCTCTTGTCTGTGAAAAGTTTCCAAATTCATTTCCCCATTTCCTGCCTGTTGCTTCATCCAGGCCATCTTGCAACTGTCTTGCTGGAATGATCTTCCTAAAATTCGATAGAGACATTCTCTTACTTAACAACTCCAGGAAAATTAAATTGTTAGGTCATAAAGAACTTCTTGATAGAGAATATAAAGACCTTCACGATATTACCCCAAAACACATCTTGCTAATCTCACCTGAGTACAGTGAACAAATGATATTTTTGCTATTTCCAAAACAAGATTATGGTATTTCACTACATTTTCATGCTTTATGTTCCAGCTAACATATCTCCTACTCAGCCTTTAAGTCCTAGTAAAAAAGATGTCCCCAACTCCCCTAGACACGGTAATCTCAGCCCTTCTATTCCTATAAAGCTTGCTCACACCATCATAATGGTACATGTACATTTATACAAGAAAATTCCACTAGCAATAAATGAGCTCCTGTTATTCATCCTTAGATCTCTGGTAATGGAAATTGTACATGAACTTAATTGAATCAAGTAATGTATATCCCCGTTAAATACACAAATATCTCTACTTTACAGACATTTGTAAAAGTCATACAATCAAACAATTAAAATTAGGTCTACGCAAGAAGGAATGAAGTTGTGAGGCATGCAACCAGGTGTACAACATTAAGGACTATATGTTGAATGAAATATCAGGAACAAAAACAAAAACAAATATTATCATGTCTCAATCATATGGACTAACTATATATAAAATCTTGTTGAACTAAATCGAGAACATGGTTCTATTGTAAAACGTCCTAGATTATAAGCTCTTACAGCAGTCACATATATGCAGGACTGTAATTTGTATTTCTAAATTCTAAGATACTGAGCTGTTTGTCTATAATCTGGGTCCTTCCCAGAAACTCTGGGTGTTCATGTGACATCTGAGACTCAGAGTGAGAGCTCTGAAGCTATGAAAGATAGCAGTTCCCCATACAGGAAGTGTTTACAAAGTCGAAAAAGTGATCAGACTTTGATAACAGCTACTGATTTGGATAAGACTAAGGTAAATCAGAATTCAGTGCAAAGGATGATATTGTCCATGTGTTTTTTTTTTGTTTTTTTTTGTTTTTTTTGTTTTTGCATGGGCAGGCATCAGGAATCGAACCCAGGTCTCTGGCATGGCAGGTGAGAACTCTGCTTGCTGAGCCACCGTGGCATACCCTCTCTGTTCATTTTAAATATGAGAAAACCTTCTCGACCAAAAGGGGGAAGAGTTAAATGAGACAAAATAAGTGTCAATGGCTGAGAGATTCCAAACAGAGTCGAGAGGTTATCCTGGAGGTTATTCTTACGCATTAAACACATATCAATTTATTAGTGAAGAGGTAGTGGAGAGGTTGGAGGGAACTACCTGAAAAGGTGGAGCTGTGTTCCAGTAGCCATGTTTCTTGAAGATGATTGTACAATGATATAGTTTCTATAATGTAACTGTGTGACTGTGAAAACCTAGTGTCTAATGCTCCTTTTATTTAGGGTATGGACATATGAGTAAAAAACATGGATAAAAAATAAATAACAGGAGGAATAAAGGCTAAAATAAATTGAATAGATTGAAATACTAGTGGTCAACGAGAACGAGGGGCAAGGGGTATGATATGTATGAGTTTTTCCTTTTTTATTTCTTTTTCTGGAGCAATGCAAATGTCCAAAACATGATCATGGTGATGAATACACAACTATGTGATAATGTTGTGAGCCATTGATTGTACACCAAGTATAGAATGCTCGTATCCAAGAATGGTTGCATGTTTGTTTGTTAAGGTTTGACAATAAAAATATTTAAAAAAAAAAACAAAAACTAGGCTTAAGTTGATGAATTTCATCTCTCTTAACTGTAAAATCAGAATAATTTATAGCTCCTTATCTACCTCAAATGGTTTTTGTGAGAATCAAATTTTAGAGAGTGTTGAAAGTAAAATGGACCCTATATGTACACATTTAAATTTTGGTACATACAAAAGGGGGAAGAGTGAAATGAGATAAAATAAAGTGTTAATGGCTGAGAGATTCCATAGTCAAGAGGTTATCCTGGAGGTTATTCTTATGCATTAAATAGATACCACCTTGTTAGTCAAGATGTAATGGAGAGGCTGGAGGGAACTGCCTGAAAATGTAGAGCTGTGTTCCAGTAGCCATGTTTCTTGAAGATGATTGTATAATGATAGAGCTTTCACAATGTGACCGTGTGATTGTGAAAATCTTGTGTCTGATACTCCTTTTATCTACCTTATCAACAGACGAGCAAAACATATGGAATAAAAATGAACAATGGGGGAACAACTGTTAAAATAAATTTAGTAGATTGAAATGCTGGTGATCAGTGAAAGGGAAGGGTAAGGGGTATGGAATGTACGAATTTTTTTCTGTTTTTTTATTTCTTTTTCTGAGTGATGCAAATGTTCTAAGAAATGATCATAATGATAAATATGCAACTATATGAGGATATTGTGAATTACCGATTATATATGTGGAATGGAATGATCATATATTAAGAATGTTTTTGTTAGTTATATTTTTTTAAAAAAAATAAAAATTAAAAAAAAATCTGGTACATAAAAATAAATAGCCAATAAAGATGAAAGGCAAGTATGCCTTCAGAAAAATTATTCACAAATGGTCATAGGAAAAAAATTAATATCCTTAATATACAAGATATCTGGTTTATTTTTTCAGTGGCATGATAGGAAAAGCAATTCTCAAATGAAGAAATATTAATGACTATAAACCTACGTAATGTTCAATAGTTTAAGGAATTTAAGAAGTGACTCAAATTGGCAATTATTACCAAAAGAAGAAAAATAGTCACTTTCAGCAATATTCCTCAAAATTGACACTGCCACCTACCCTTGATGGGAATATACACTGATAAAAACTTTCTAGAACAGCTAAACCTCATATACACAAATACTTTAAAATGTCACACTATTTCCTCTTGCACAAATTCTATTATATCTATTATCTAATGAAATATTTCCTTTTCTTCATTTTAAGGTTATCTTTTTCTAAGTTTCATTTCAGTTTTAATTCTTTCCCTTTGTCTACCTAATTATAGTGCCATGTGCACTTTTAAAAAAGTAATATTCCAAAAAATTCATAACGTGTTTTTCTGTTCAGAATCCTTCAATAACTTTCTGTAAGCTACCAAGATATGTATTAGCTTCACATCTTGATATTCATAGTATGGTCCCAACTTGATTTTTCTCATTTTGTTTTCCAATGAGATTAGACTATACTGTTTCCCAAATGTTCCTTAAATTTTCCTGCTGAGCAACATTCATTGTTCCTTTTACTGGAAATGCCTTTTCTTCTGCTTTTATCTGAGGATCCAAATTCTACTTATAAGTTACTACAAAAAGTATCTCCTTCATTTAGTTTTCCTCATCTATGAAATTGAGATGATAAACCTATCCTCAATGGTTGTTGTGAAATTTTAATAATTCAGTGTCTAACAGGTGAAAGAGGCAGAATGGAGTGATGTCATCAACATGGTGATGTAAGACATACTCTAGAAAAGTCTTCCCTCAGAATTAGCTAATAAAACGACAATTCCCACTTGCTTAGAACTTTGGAGGATGATACAAAGTGGATAAGGTCTATACAAAGAAAGAAAGAACAATACTCTACACAAGCAGATAGAAAATTTCTGCCCAGACCTGCCAGTCTGTTCCCCTCCACCTCACTTGATCCCACACAGCTTGGGAGTCTCCCAGAAATAGTGCAACCTACAGACACAGATTATGGAGTCACTCAGAGTAGCAAGATAGAATCCAGACACACTGACCTAAGTCTGCAGAGACCCAGGGCAGAACACAAGCTGCTGAGTCATGCTGCATAAAAAAAAGGACCCTGGGGAGTTGGGAGGGGTTGAGGGTCCAAGGCAGAACTGTTGATAAGAGATGTGCTTACTAAATCCATTTTCTATTGCCTGAACCACCTAAACACAAAAAGGACTTTTCTGAAGTGACCTGTCATCACTAGATTGACCCCAGCTGGTTCACTGGGACAAAATACCCTAGCACGGAAGAAACCTGAGGCAGAAAAGTCTCACACACAAAAAAGGGATATTTAAACTGAACAGTTGTTAGACAGGAGGGTCCAAGAACTAAAAAGTGTAAAGAAAGGGGGTCAGGGGGCAGGCGGGTAGCCATGCTGCACTGAGTGAGGAAGAGAATATAAACAAATCAGAGGAGCAGGGAGGAAAATTCTGCACAAAAACAAACAGAATGGGGCAGTGCACCAGTGGCTCAGTGGCAGAAGTCTTGCCTGCTGTGCTGGAGACCTGGGTTCATTTCCCAGAACCTACCCATGTTAGAAAAAAAAAAAAAAAATACAAACAGAACAGATCAATTTACCTGAAGAAGGAAGAGAGGAAAGGAGGCTTTATCTTGGAGGTGAAACAAATGCACAAAAAGTGAAATATTTAAAATTGTTTTAATTATCAAGGGTAAGAATCAGATGTAGAAGAATGAGAAAATATCAACAACTAAACAAGATTAATATAAAGGTCTAGAATAAATTAGACCAAGAATGAAAGAAGAGCCTTAACACAAAGCCAATTAACAACAAAACCTTAGATAAGAGAGAGAAACTAATTCTACAGAGCTAACTCATCAAGATAATCAGATACCTAGACATCAGCAAAAAATTACAAACCATACCAAGAACAGGAAGCTGTGACTGAGTTAAGGGAACAAATTAAAACTTCAGAGGAGACACAGAATTTGGAATAACTAAACAAAGATGTTCAACCAAATCTCCTAAATCAATTCAAGGAGATGAAGGAAAATGTGCTAAAGAACTAGAGTATTAAGATATGTGTGAGCATAAAGAAGAATTTGAAAGTATTTTAAAAAATAACAGAAATTGACAGATCAGTAAAACATACAGATTAAAAATAAATAAATAACGGGGAACAAATGTAAAAATAAATTTAGTAGATTGAAACAGTGGTGCTCAGGGAGGAGGAGGGGGAGTGGGTATGGTATGTATGAATTTTTTTCTATTTTCTTTTTATTTCTTTTTCTGGATTGATACAAATGTTCTGAGAGGTGATCATGGTGATGAATACACAACTATGTGATGATACTGTGAGTTATTGTTTATATACCAAGAATGGAATGATAATATGGTAAGAATGTTCATGTTTGCATGTTGTTATGTTTAAAAAAAAAAAAAGTGATACCAACTCCCTTGACTGTGGGAGGCCAGTATTTGGTTATACCTAGTGAAGCCACTTCTACAGAACAGAGGCTAAGCTTCCCAGCTGGCATTCCAGACCTTCTAGTTCAGACCTCTGCATACTTCTCCAGCCCAGTTCTTGCCATGCCCCCCACCCCCCGCCAAAAACAATACCACCACCCCAGCTCTGGGAATGCCAATTTCTGACTGTCCTCTCACACTTCCATGCCTCTGCTCAGCTGCTTTATCTGTTTGGGATGGGGGTCTCATCCATCACCTACTCCTATTTGTCTGTTTAGCAAATATGGATTCATCTCTTGAGACTCAGCCTAAGCATTTTCTTCTCCATGGAGCTCTTTTCAACCTTTTCTATGCACCCCAAGATACCTCCCAGACTTTAAATGCAGCATCCAATCCCTTTTTGCTTGTGCCAGTCACCTCCTATTTCACCACAATTCCCTGAGCACTGTACCTTCTTCAATCCTGCATGCCCAGGACCCAGCACTGTACCAGGCATACCCTGGGCAGCATGAGCATCTAAGAGACGGGGGCCTTCCTCCAGTGCTGTCCTCAGCCTCCCCATGTGTCTCTGGCAGTTTTCCATTCTCTTTCTGCCTGTGACTATTTCCAGCCTCTCTACTTGAGGCCATGGCCTGTACATCTCTTCTCACTTCCTTTAGAGAACTTGGCCTCCAAATTCACAGAGCAAAGAGGCCACTCTTTTCAGGAACTTCCTCAGTAAACAACCTGAAGGAATTTGCAGGAACTTCCTCAGCAAACATCTTCACATTTCCACCCCCACTCTTCCACTTCCGCAGAACGAAGGCACATCTTGCCACACAAGATCAAGCCTTGCATGCTAGAGACTGTCTCTGCCACCATCTCTACCACCACCTCAGGACCATCTTCATCTACCCTCTTCTCCCTCCATTCACCCCTCCTCTCTAGTAACTCTCTCCCATCAGCATGATGACACTTTAGAGTTTTCTCCCAATTAAAAACCCTTTGTCAGAGTTCTGTATCAATGCTAAAGTTATTGAATTTGATAACTGTATTTAAGGCCATTACATAAGTGAATATCCTTATCCTTAGGAAATGTACATAGAAGTATTAAGTGTTCAAGGAGCATGATGTATACAACTTACTCTCAAATGTTTAGAAAATTAATAAGATAAATTTGTGGACAGACAAACAGATAGATGGACAGGTAGGTAGAATGATACAGCAAACATGGCAAAATACTAAAATTGGTGGATCTGGGTATCAGGGGGGGTCTTTGTGTGGGACTTGTATTATTTTTACAACTGTCCTGTAAGTTTGAAATGATTTCAAAATAAAAAATCTAATGGAAAAGAAAAAAAATAACAGAAATTATGGGGAATAAAGGCACAATACCAGATTAAAACACACTAGAGGTGTAAAATGACATATTCAAACTGGCAGAAGAAGGAATCACTGAACTAGAAGACAGGACAATCAAAATCTTGCAGACAAAAGAGCAGGGAAAGGAATAGAAAAAAATTGAGCAGGGATTCAGGGATTTAAATGACAGCACGAAGCACATAAGCATATGCATCATGGATGTCCCAGAAGGAGAAGTAAAGGGAAAAGGAGCAAAAAGAATTTTTGAGGAGAAAATTTCCCAACTCTTATGAAAGATATAAATATACATGTCCAAGAAGTACAATGCATCCCACGCAGAATAAACCTTAATAGACCTACTCTAAGACACATATTAATCAGAGGGTCATATGCCAAAGTTAGCAAAAAGAATTCTGAAATCAGCAAGAGAAGAGCTATTTGTCACGTACAAGGATCCACAATAAGACTGCCAGTTTCACATCAGAAACAATAGAAGTGAGAAGGCAGTGGTATGATACATTTAAGTTACTGAAAGAAAAAAAAAACTGTGGGCCCCAAATTTTTTATCCAGCAAAGCTGTCCTTCAAAAATAAGGGACGGTTTTAAATATTCACAGATAAACAGAAATTTAGAGTTTGTCAACAAGAGACCTGTCATAGAAGAAATACTAAAGGGAGTTACTCAGTTGAGAGTAAAAGACAGGAGACAGTAGCTTGGAATAGTGTGAAGAAATGAAGATTATCAGTAAGGGTAACTAAAAGGGTAAAAAGAAAGACAAAAAAAAAAAGTATGACATATAAAAACCAAAGGATAAAATGGCTGAAGTAAGTACTGTCTTTACAGTAATAACATTGAAAGTTGATGCATTAAACTCCCTAATCAAAAGGCACAGATCACAGCGGGGACAACCAAAGCAATAGGCTGAGCCCCCAATCTTGGCACTTGTTCATACAAAACTTAACCCCACAAAGGATAGGTCAAACCTACTTAAAATTAGGCCAAAGTCACCCCCGAGAGAACATCTTTTGTTGCTCAGATGTGGCCTCTCTCTCCAGCCAACACAACAAGCAAACTCACTGCTCCCCCACCCCACCCCATCTACATGGGACATGACTCCCAGGGGTGTGGACCTTCCTGGCAACATGGGATAGAAATCCTAGAATGAGCTGAGACTCAGTATCAAGGGATTGAGAAAACCTTCTTGACCAAAAGGGGGAAGAGTGAAATGAGACAAAATAAAGTGTCAATGGCTGAGAGATTCCAAACAGAGTCAAGAGGTTATCCTGGAGGTTATTCTTATGCATTAAATAGACATCACCTTGATGTAATGGAGAGACTGGAGGGAACTGCCTGAAAATGTAGAGCTGTGTTCCAGTAGCCATGTTTCTTGAAGATGATTGTATAATGATATAGCTTTCACAATGTGACTGTGTGATTGTGAAAACCTTGTGTCTGATACTCCTTTTATCTATCTTATCAACAGACGAGTAAAACGTGGAATAAAAACAAATAAGAGAGGGAACAAATGTTAAAATAAATTTAGAGTGAAATGCTGGTGATCAGTGAGGGGGAGGGGTGGGTGGTATGGCATGTATGAATTTTTTTCTGTTGTCTTTTTTCTTTTTCTGAATTGATGCAAACGTTCTAAGAAATGATCATGATGATGAATATGCAACTACGTGATGATATTGTGAATTATTGATTATATATGTAGAATGGAATAATAAGATGTTTGTGTTTGCTGCTATATATTTTTTAAAAAATTAAAAATTAAAAAAAGCTACGTGAATTATTATAATTAAATACATAAATGACATTTTTCTTAAAACAGAAAGAGGATATACGTCCACTGAAGTCTGGGCATTCTGGTTTCATCTCTGTTACTAACTGGAATCATATTTTTAAGATTCCTGTGATCTTGAATGTCTTGTCTGCTTAAGTTTTAGACATTTTTGTTTTTCTTTTGGCCACTAGATTTTTCAAGAAAAATTCACCTATTTAAGAAAAACCATAACACATTCATATTAATGGAAAGTAAATAACAACAAGACTACTATTTCAGAATCAGACTTCTGTGTTTCCTGTTTTCAGCTTCATTACTGACATCTATTTTAAAGAAGACTTTTGTATTTATTGGAGTTTCTCTCTTCTTAAATTCCAATGGCAGTATTTTCTAACCTTTGTATCTTTGAGCCATTTCCCCAACAATAATGATTAGTTACTGTTCTTTTTATAAAAATTCTTATTGCTATAATCTCTACTATTATTCTTTTAGTAATCCAATGTAATAAAAGGTGACTATTTAAAAAAAAAAAGACACAGATTGGCAGAATGGATAAATAGCATGATCCAACTATGTGCTGTTTACAAAAGACTCATCTTAGACCCAAAGACATATAGGTTGAAAGTGAAAGGTTAGAAAAAGATATTCCATGCAAAATAGCAACCCAAAAAAGGGTGAGATAGCTATTCTAATATCACAAAATAGACTGTAAGTCACAAGCTGTTATACAAGGTGTCATGGTTAGGGACAGGTGTCAACTTGGCCAAGTTGTGGTACCTGTTCATCTGATTGGGCAAGCGCTGACCTGTCTGTTGCAATGAGGACATTTCATGGGATTAGGTCATGATCACGTCAGCTGTATCCACAGCTGATTCCATTTGTAATCAGCCAAAGGGGAGTGTCTTCTGCAATTAGTGATGCTAAATCTAATCATGGGAAGCCTTTTAAGGAGGACTCAGAGGAGACAGGTCCCATTCCTGCTTTGGCTGGTGAGCCTCTCCTGTGGAGTTCATCCAGACCATCCATCGGCGTCATCGGCTTCACAGCCTGCCCTGTGGATTTTGGACTCTGCATTCCTACAGTCACGTGAGACACTTTTATAAATTTTATATTTGCAAGTGTTCCCTGTTGATTCTGTTTCTCTAGAGAACCCTAACTAATACACGAGGCAAAGTAGAAAACTAAATATTATTAAAAGGGGCAATCCACCAAGAAGAAATCATATCATAAATATTTATGACTCTAACCATGGTGCCCCCAAAAAACACGAGGAAAACACTGGCAAAACTGAAGGGAGAAATAGACATCTCTACAATAATAGTTTGAGACTTTAGTACACCACTTTCATTAATAGATAGAACATCTAGACTAAAGAGCAATAATGAAACAGAGAACTTAATGATATAAATTAACTAGACCTAAAAGACATATACAGAACACTGTACCCCAAAACATCAAGATGCACATTATTCTCAAGGGTGCATGAATCATTCTTCAGGACAGACCACATGTTGGCTGGCAAATAAGTCTCAATACATTTTAAAAGACTGAAATTATACAAAGCAGTTTCTCTCATCATATTGGAATGAAGATGGAAATCAATAACAGGTGAAGAACTGGAAAATTCATAAATATATGGAGGTCAAACAACATGCTCTTAAACAATCAGTGGGTCAAAGGAGAAGAAACCACAAGAGAAATCAGCAAATATCTTGGGAGGAATGAAAATGAGACTAGACACTTTACTCCCTCAGCATAAGCAATAAAATAAAAAATAGATAAATGGTACCTCATCAAAATTTAAAACTTTTGCTCACCTAAGGACTTTTTGAGAAAATACAAAGACAATCTAGACAATGGGAGAAAATATTTGGAAACCATAAATCTGATAAGGATTTAATATACAGAATACATAAAGAAATCCTAAGACTCAAGAATAAAAAAGACAAACAACCCAATTAAAAAAATGGCCAAAAGACTTAGAGACATTTCTCCAAAGAGGACATACAAAATGGTAAAAAACAACAACAACAAAAAGTCCATAAGATACCAGTAGAATGTTTACTATTAAAACACATATGCACACGAATAAGTATTGTAGAGGATATGGAGAAATAGGTACACTAATTCATCACTGGTGGCATTGTAAAATGGTGCAGCTGCTCTGGAAGAGAGTCTGATGGTCCCTCAGAAAGCTAAGTATAGAACTACCATATGACCTGGCAATCCCCCTATAAGGTTTATATCCAAAAGCATTGAAAGCAGGGACTCACACAGATATTTGCACACCAATGTACATAGCAGCATTATTTACGCTTGCCAAAGTATGTAAGCAACCCAAGTGTCCAACAATGAATGAATGAAGAAAATGTGGTATACACACACAATGGAATATCATTCAACCATATAAAGGAATGACATGCTGTTATATGTAACAATATGGATGAACCTTGAAAACATCATGTTGAGTGAATAACCCAGACAAAAATGGACAAATATTCTATGTTCTCACTGATATGAAAATAATTTGAATAAGCAAACTCAGAGTTAAAATCTAAAATATTGGTTCCCAAGGGTTGGGCTTGGGTAAAGGATGGGGAGTTAATGCTTAACTTGTACAGAATTACTGTTAGGTTGATTGTAAAATTGTGGATATGCATGATGATGATGGTACCACATTATGCTGTGGAAGAATTGACAGCACTGAATTATATATGGAAATGTGGTTAGAAGAGGGAATTTTAGGTTATATATATGTTACTAAAATAAAAATTAAAAGATAAAACATAGCAGTGCTTAACAAAATGAACCCTATTGTAAAGGATGGACTATTGCTAATAGCACAAGTATAAAAATGTTCTTTCATGAATTATAAAAAATTTACAACACTAATACAAGGTGTTAATAATAGGGTACTATATGGCAATTAAATATACCTAATGTAAACTACAGACTATAGCTAATAGTACACTTTAATATTCTTTCTTTATCAATTGTAACAAAGGTAACATACTAATGCAAAGTGTTAACAATAGGGGGTGTTTTAATTTGCTGGCTGCCAGAATACAACACACTAGAGATGGATTGACTTTTAATTAAAAGGGGATTTACTTTGTTTGTTATTCAGAGAAAAGACAGCTAACCTTCAACTGAGTTTCTTTCTTACATGGGAAGACACAAGGTGAGCTCTGCTGGCCTTCTCTCCAGGCCTGTGGGTTTCAACAACTTTCCCCAGGGTGATTCCTTTCTGCACCTCCAAAGACCTGGGCTGAGCTGCAAGTGCTGAGATAAGGTATGCTGAACTGCTTGGGCTATGCTATGTCGAGGTCTCTCACTTAAGCACCAGCCAATTAAATCAAACATCATTCACTGCAGCAGGCACACTCTTTGCTGACTGCAGATGTAATGAGCAACAGATGAGGTTCATGTACCATTGGCTCATATCCACAGCAACAGAACTAGGCATGTTCACCTGGCCAAGTTGACATCTGAACCTAATTACCACATGTCCACCCCTTGTCAACTTGGCAACTATATGCACCACCTTAAACAATATTAAAGTGGCACAAATTCTCTTCTGGCTGTGAACCTATGAATGTCAAAAACAAGCTATCTGGTGCCAATATGCAAAGGAGGGACAGTCACAGGCTTCATAGGGAGAAACTGGAAGGAAAACCTGCAGGGCAAACACCACTGGATTTCAAAGTCTCAAAGTCATTTATCCTTCAGCTTTAGAAAGTGACGGCCCCACCCTTTCCAAGAGCCTATGCAGAGGCACACCTCTTTACAAATCAACCTCAGGGAACACTGAGGAGACCACCCTTTTCTCTGTTCCACTCTCTCCAGACATAGGGGCCACACCTGGGCTCTCTGCCATTTCCAGGGCGCACCTTCAACCCCTCAATGTGGTGGCAACCAGGCTCTCCCCAGTCCCCAAGGACATCTGTACCTTCTCAAAGTTTCAGGCGACACAATTCTTCCACTGCAATGAGATGGGAGACTCATCCTCTACCCTCAGGGCAAACTCACCCTCTCCATGTATATGGGTGGGTCCACTCTCCTGGCCGAGGTTTCTTGGCTTCAGACCTGAGCTTCCATGGTTCTCACTCTGCAAACTCCAATTTGTCCCTTTTGTGTCCCCCTTTGTCTAGATGGGCAGTGGTCTCATTTACACCAACAGTCTCTTCAAGCACTCCAGGAATTCTCCATCATTTTCTTCACAGTTCCTCCAAAATCTTCCCCTTATTCATCTGAAAAACTGGTCCAACATGACTGGTATTTGCAAACTGCAGCAGCACCCCACTTCTCCAGTACCAAATCTGTTCTACTTTGCTAGCTGCCGGAATGCAACACACCAGAGATGGATTGGCTTTTAATAAAAGGGGATTTATCTCATTAGTTCTTCAGAGGAAAAGCAGCCAGCCTTCAACTGAGGTTCTTTCTACGTGGAAAGCCACAGGGTGATCTCTGCTGGCCTTCTCCTCAGGCCTCTGGGGTGATTTCTTTCTGCATCTCCAAAGGCCTGGGCTGAGCTATGAATACTGACATGAGGTATGCCGAGCTGCTTTGGCTGTCCTGCGTTGAGCTCTCTCATTTAAGCACCAGCCAATTAAATCAAACATCATTCATTTCAGCACCAGCCAATTAAATCAAACATCATTCATTTCAGCACCAGCCAATTAAATCAAACATCATTCATTGCAGCATGCACTCCTCTTAGCTGACCGCAGATATAAAGAGCAACAGATGAGGTTCGCGTACTATTGGCTCATGTTCACAGCAACAGAACTAGGCACGTTCACCTGGCCAAGTTGACATCTGAACCTAACTACCACAGGGGGTATATAGAAAGCTGTAATTTTTATGTGATTTTTCTGTAAACCTACAACTTCTCTAATTAAAAAAAAAAATTAAGGTGATTATTTAGAAATACTGGAAGCAAAAGTCTTCAAAGGCCAGTGATTGACCATAAAGGACGATGTACCTAGACACATAGTTCCTGTTTGTCCTACGGGAACAGGCACTTAGAATTAAAATTTATCGTCACCATTTAAAAAAAAAAAAGAAGTCAGAATAAATGTTTAAGAAATGAATGAGGGTTTTGGTTGTTTTCTTCTGTTTTTTCCTAAAGTACTAATCTAGTATGATTACACTGTACTGTTTTGTATTTTCATGGTACAAATAAGGAAGGAAGAAAGCAGTTTAGGCTGTAAGATAAGGCCAATTGGTTTGACCTGCATTTTCATTTGCTTGGGAATAGACCTGAACATTTTTCTCATTGCTTCATGTATATGTGGTCTCTGCTTCTGTTTCTCTATCAATGGTAAGCACTGTTCTGAACATATAGAACTTAGTTAATAAATTTAATGTTCAAATGAAATACCCAGTGCTCTCTTGATGCCATTGTAAGATAGGTTCCAGCAGAACCTACTGCTTACAAAAATATCTTACTGGATCTTTTCATTTGAAATACAAAAATATTGGTGAAAATATTATTTTAATACTACTTGCAAAAGCAATGATCCTCTGAATTGTAGTCAGATTAAACTAATGATAAAAATCTAATCCATTCAAAGATTAAAAATGTCTTTTGTAAAGGGTGAACCCTATTGTAAAGATGGACTATAATTAATAGTACAATTATAAAAATGTTCTTTCATGAATTGTAACAAATGCATCACACTTATGGAAAGTGTAAATAATAGGATGGTATATGGAACTGCATTTTATGCATGATTTTTCTGTAAACTTACATCTTTAATATAAAAAGGATTTTTATATCTTTAATATAAAAATGCCTTCTATAAATCTCATTTGGAACTTAAAGCCTATTTCAGATTAACATCCATAGTTTAAGAAATTCAGCACAAATATGCTAGTGGAGTTACATGGAGCATCTAGAAGTATTTGATCAATCAAATATTATTTAAAATATTCACCTTTGGAACACACTGTATAATTTTTGTTTTCTTTAATAACAAGCCTAAATTTATCTTTTTAAAACAATTACTCTGAACTAACACTTAAGCAAGTTTTTTGCATTCCTGGACATAGATCAAAATATGGCAGCTAGGGCAGGGGAAGTGCTTGTGACAGAAAAAGAGTCAGCATATGGTGATTTGACACCTCTGCTGCCCATTACCTACCCACAGCAAAGGTCACAGAGACACGGACACATATAGACACACAGACACATGCACAGCCAAAAGGAAGGAATAATTAGTGTGTTCCAGGTCAGAGAAGAGAAGATGATGAATATATTATCAAACAAAACTATATTATCTTGGACAGGAGATCACTGTTGAACATGATAATTTGGAGAAAATCAACTGACAGCTTATATAAAATATTTGCCTCCTTCAGTCATTTATCATGCCTATAACTCCTTACAACCAAGATATAAAACATTGAACAGAGAATATCAATATGTTAGGTTTTATGTACTCTTCAGAAATTATTGTTTGCAGTTCTTAAAATATCTCTATGAGACTAGGAGCGAACTACAACTGTCACCATTTTACAGAGTATAAAATAGAGGTCAAGAGAGATTAATAACATGGCTGAGAGGTATAGTTAGGGTATGGTAAAATGAAACATTTAAATCTAATATATATATATATACACACACACACATAATTATATATGTGTGTGTGCATGTTTATGTGTATCAGGATATATATATATATATTTATATGTATGTGTTTCTGATGTATATATATACATCAGTAATTCTTAGAGGATCAGAGTATAGTATAGCGCTATAAATGTGTGACCAATACACCAGCAGTTATAGAAGCATCGAATGGGAGTTTATTCTAAATGCAGACTATCTAGCTTCTCCTCAGATCTACTGAATCAGAATATCTGGTAGTGGGAGCACCAGTTTAGCAAACTACATGGATGATTCCTAACCACACTAAAATGTGAGACACACCAGTATAGAGGAAAGAAGCATTTTGGAGACACAAAATCTGAATTTAAATTAGAACTTTTAGAATTATGAACTCACGTGGAAGCCTGGGGAAAGGTGGCAGAGTCAGAAGCCCCAGGAACCAACCCCTCCACCAAAACAACTATTAAATTGGCAGAAACTCTCTGAATCAATTATTTTAAAATTTTAGAGTCTGTGGAACACTCTGTAACATCAAAGAAGAGCTGGAGGAAGAGGCTGGTAAACTGAGGTAAATTCCACAGAATTTCATCTTCCCTACAATAGCTATCATCTTCCAACCTGAGTCTTATGGCCGGCAATGGTGGAGACTGGAGACCAGGCTTGCAGGTGCCAGAGCGGGATATAAAGATCTAGTCTTCCAAATTATGGGGGTATATGATCCAAATTATAGCGGTGTATGATCTTATTACAGATCACCATTTTTCATCAGCTACTTCAGATTCCCAACCACAGACAAAAGCAGCAGAGGAATCTTTAGAACAGTATCCTTCTTCAAAACTAAAGAAAACAGGTAAAAGGCCACAGTAACTAGTTGAGTGCTGAATAAAGAAAAGGTAACTTCAAAAGCCATAAAAGGAGTTCACTGTATATTTGCTCCACCCTCCTTTTCCCCCTCCCCATTGGAGAGTGGAGTCAGGTTGTACTCACATTGTAGGTTCCTGACCCTATCCCAGAGAACCAGAGTACTGCTATGTGCATATAGGGGTACCTATATATCAGTACCCTTCCATCCTATGGAAGTCTGAAAAATTGAATCAGGAAACTTGTTTCAGACTTGCCCTCCCAGCATTTATCCTACATTCAGTGAAGTAGTTTGCAGACAACCAAAGCAGTGTAAGAGACAAATACAAGAAACCTAAGACATTGGTCTACCTGCATTAACAGGGTACCCAGAAGGGATTGATAGTCTACTTCAAAGAGAGGAGGGGAGATATTCAACTACTGTAAGCTGTAAACAGGGGAATTACTAAGGCCACTAACAAACATTAGTACAAGAAAAAAAGGAGGCTCCCTGGTTCCATGCAGGCTCACACATGATCGAGAAGACCTGACCTTTCACAACTACCTCAAGATGATCTTGAGAGGATAGATGAGTTCTGAGAACATCAGTGTGCTGGTTTGAAACTGCTATATACCCCAGAAAGGCCATGTTCTTTTAACCCTAATCCAAGCTTGTGGGGGGCAGACAACTGTGGGACATTTTGGTTAAATTATTTCCATGGAGTTGTAACCCTGCCCATTCAAGTGGGTTTTCATTAGTTTACTGGAGTCCTTAAAGGAGCTCACAGAGAGAGAAGGAGTTCAGAACTGACATGGAAAGCAGAGAAATGAAACTAAGACACAGATGTTTGGAGATGCTAAGCTAAGAGATGAAACCCAGTGTTTGCCCCAGAGAAGCTAGAAGCTGAAAGTGGATGCCACTGGAACCAGAAGCTGAAAGCAATGAAATCTGGTAGCATAGGACCAGCAGATGTTGCCATGTGCCTTCCCATGTGACGGAGAAACCCCAGAAGCTATCGGTGTTTCTAGAGTGAAAGTATACTACTGTTGATGCCTTAATTTGGAAATTTTCATGGCATTAGAACTGTAAATTTGTACCTAATAAATCTCCTTTACAAAAGCCCATCCATTTCTGGTATATTGCATTCTGGGGAGCTTTAGCAAACCAATAAAACCAGCCAAAGCACAACCACTTTTCAAAGACTAAAAAAGGTGCTTTTTGCTTTGATTTGATTGTTTTGACATTCAAAAATCATATGACAGTTGGATACAAAACTTACTATGATGAAAAATCATACGCTTAGTTATATTCTAGCTGAATGCAAACTTAAGGCATAGACTGCTCAGGGACTAAATCCTAGAGTTAACACTTAAAAATATTAAAATGTATAATGTGCAATAAAAGATTACAAGACAAACAGAGAAACAAGAAATTATGGTGCATCCACAGGAATGAGATAAAAATCTAGAAACCATCAATGAGGAGGCCCACATATCATACATATCAGGCAAAAATCTTTAAACATGGAAAAGAACTAAAGGATATAAGAGGAAAAATTAACAAACAGTACAAGAATCTCAATATAAAAAAATAGAAATTTTAAAAAGGCACCAAAAAGAATTACTGTTGACGACCACAATCATGAAAGTGAAAAATTCCCTTGAGAATTTCAACAGCAGTTTGGAGCTGGAGGAAGGAAGATAAGTGAATTTGAAGTCAAAGCACTTGAAATGTCTCAGGCTGAGTAGTATAAGGGAGAAAAGCAAATAGAGCTTAGGAAACCTGTGGTACACCATCAAGTGTACCAATATACATATTATAGGAGTGCTAGAAGGAGAAGAAGGAGAGAAAGGGGCGAAAGGAATATTCAAAGAAAAACAGCAGAAAACT
Source organism: Tamandua tetradactyla (assembly GCF_023851605.1). Taxonomy (NCBI): domain Eukaryota; kingdom Metazoa; phylum Chordata; class Mammalia; order Pilosa; family Myrmecophagidae; genus Tamandua; species Tamandua tetradactyla. The sequence goes on along the minus strand of NC_135334.1, from coordinate 59,638,120 downwards.
TCCCTAATAGGATGAAAGACATGAATATGCACATTAAAGAAGCACAACAAACTCCAAGCAGGATAAACTTGAAGAAAATTATGCTCAGACATATAGTAATCATACTGACGTTCAATGTGAAGGACAAGGAAAGATTACTGAAAACTGCAAGAGAAAAGCAACAAGTTATGTGCAATAGAATCCCAATAAGATTTTTTTTTCTTTTTTTTTATTAATTAATGGAAAAAAAAGAAATTAACCCAAGATTTAGAAATCATACCATTCTACATATGTAATCAGTAATTCTTAACATCATCACATAGATGCATGATCATCGTTTCTTAGTACATTTGCATCGGTTTAGAAGAACTAGCAACACAACAGAAAAAGATATAGAATGTTAATATAGAGAAAAAAATAAAAGTAATAATAATAGTAAAAAAAAAAAAAAAAAACCTATAGCTCAGATGCAGCTTCATTCAGTGTTTTAACATGATTACTTTACAATTAGGTATTATTGTGCTGTCCATTTTTGAGTTTTTGTATCTAGTCCTGTTGCACAGTCTGTATCCCTTCAGCTCCAATTACCCATTATCTTACCCTGTTTCTAACTCCTGCTGGACTCTGTTACCAATGACATATCCCAAGTATATTCTCGAATGTCGGTTCACATCAGTGGGACCATACAGTATTTGTCCTTTAGTTTTTGGCTAGACTCACTCAGCATAATGTTCTCTAGGTCCATCCATGTTATTACATGCTTCATAAGTTTATCCTGTCTTAAAGCTGCATAATATTCCATCGTATGTATATACCACAGTTTGTTTAGCCACTAGTCTGTTGATGGACATTTTGGCTGTTTCCATCTCTTTGCAATTGTAAATAACGCTGCTATAAACATTGGTGTGCAAATGTCCATTTGTGTCTTTGCCCTTAAGTCCTTTGAGTAGATACCCAGCAATGGTATTGCTGGGTCATACGGCAATTCTATATTCAGCTTTTTGAGGAACCGCCAAACTGCCTTCCACAGTGGTTGCACCATTTGACATTCCCACCAACAGTGGATAAGTGTGCCTCTTTCTCCGCATCCTCTCCAGCACTTGTCATTTTCTGTTTTGTTGATAATGGCCATTCTGGTGGGTGTGAGATGATATCTCATTGTGGTTTTGATTTGCATTTCTCTAATGGCCAGGGACATTGAGCATCTCTTCATGTGCCTTTTGGCCATTTGTATTTCCTATTCTGGTAGGTGTCTGTTCAAGTCTTTTTCCCATTTTGTAATTGGGTTGGCTGTCTTTTTGTTGTTGAGTTGAACAATCTCTTTATAAATTCTGGATACTAGAACTTTATCTGATATGTCATTTCCAAATATTGTCTCCCATTGTGTAGGCTGTCTTTCTACTTTCTTGATGAAGTTCTTTGATGCACAAAAGTGTTTAATTTTGAGGAGCTCCCATTTATTTATTTCCTTCTTCAGTGCTCTTGCTTTAGGTTTAAGGTCCATAAAACCGCCTCCAATTGTAAGTTTCATAAGATATCTCCCTACATTTTCCTCTAACTGTTTTATGGTCTTAGACCTAATGTTTAGATCTTTGATCCATTTTGAGTTAACTTTTGTATAGGGTGTGAGACATGGGTCCTCTTTCATTCTTTTGCATATGGATATCCAGTTCTCTAGGCACCATTTATTGAAGAGACTGTTCTGTCCCAGGTGAGTTGGCTTGACTGCCTTATCAAAGATCAAATGTCCATAGATGAGAGGGTCTATATCTGAGCACTCTATTCGATTCCATTGGTCGATATAGCTATCTTTATGCCAATACCATGCTGTTTTGACCACTGTGGCTTCATAATATGCCTTAAAGTCAGGCAGCGCGAGACCTCCAGCTTCGTTTTCTTTCCTCAAGATGTTTTTAGCAATTCGGGGCACCCTGCCCTTCCAGATAAATTTGCTTATTGGTTTTTCTATTTCTGAAAAATAAGTTGTTGGGATTTTGATTGGTATTGCATTGAATCTGTAAATCAATTTAGGTAGGATTGACATCTTAACTATATTTAGTCTTCCAATCCATGAACACAGTATGCCCTTCCATCTATTTAGGTCTTCTGTGATTTCTTTTAACAGTTTTTTGTAGTTTTCTTTGTATAGGTTTTTTGTCTCTAGTAAAATTTATTCCTAGGTATTTTATTCTTTTAGTTGCAATTGTAAATGGGATTCGTTTCTTGATTTCCCCCTCAGCTTGTTCATTACTAGTGTATAGAAATGCTACAGATTTTTGAATGTTGATCTTGTAACCTGCTACTTTGCTGTACTCATTTATTAGCTCTAGTAGTTTTGTTGTGGATTTTTCCGGGTTTTCGACATATAGTATCATATCGTCTGCAAACAGTGATAGTTTTACTTCTTTCTTTCCTTTTTCTTTACTTCTTCCTTTTTCTTGTCTAATTGCTCTGGCTAGAACCTCCAACACAATGTTGAATAATAGTGGTGATAGTGGACATCCTTGTCTTGTTCCTGATCTTAGGGGGAAAGTTTTCAATTTTTCCCCATTGAGGATGATATTAGCTGTGGGTTTTTCATATATTCCCTCTATCATTTTAAGGAAGTTCCCTTGTATTCCTATCTTTTGAAGTGTTTTCAACAGGAAAGGATGTTGAATCTTGTCGAATGCCTTCTCTGCATCAATTGAGATGATCATGTGATTTTTCTGCTTTGATTTGTTGATATGGTGTATTACATTAATTGATTTTCTTATGTTGAACCATCCTTGCATACCTGGGATGAATCCTACTTGGTCATGATGTATAATTCTTTTAATGTGCTGTTGGATACGATTTGCTAGAATTTTATTGAGGATTTTTGCATCTGTATTCATGAGAGGGATTGGTCTGTAGTTTTCTTTTTTTGTAATATCTTTGCCTGGTTTTGGTATGAGGGTGATGTTGGCTTCATAGAATGAATTAGGCAGTTTTCCCTCCACTTCGATTTTTTTGAAGAGTTTGAGGAGAATTGGTACTAATTCTTTCTGGAACATTTGGTAGAATTCACATGTGAAGCCATCTGGTCCTGGACTTTTCTTTTTAGGAAGATTTTGAATGACTAATTCAATTTCTTTACTCGTGATTGGTTTGTTGAGGTCATCTATGTCTTCTTGAGTCAAAGTTGGTTGTTCATGTCTTCACAGGAACCCGTCCATTTCATCTAAATTGTTGTATTTATTAGTGTAAAGTTGTTCATAGTATCCTGTTATTACCTCCTTTATTTCTGTGAGGTCAGTAGTTATGTCTCCTCTTCCATTTCTGATCTTATTTATTTGCATCCTCTCTCTTCTTCTTTTTGTCAATCTTGCTAAGGGCCCATCAATCTCCGCCGGCGGAGAAAGAGGAAGAGGAGGGCTAGATGGCGGCGGGAGCGCCGGCGGAGAAGGGGGAAGAGGTGGGTCAGACGGCAGCCCCCAATAAGATTTAATGCCAATTTCTTACCAGACATCATGGAGGCAAGAAGGCAGTGGGATGAAATATTTACAATGCTGAAAGAAAACAACTTTCAACCAAGAATTTTATTTCTGGCAAGACTTTCCTTCAAAAATAAGAGAGAGAACAAGCCATGGTGACTCAAGAAGCAGAGTTGCCATGTCAGAGACCTGGTTTGATTCCCAGTGCCTGCCCATTCAAAAAATAAATAAATAAATAAACAAACAAATAAATAAGAGAGAGAGAGAGAATAAGACATTACCAGATAAAGAAAAGATGAGGGAGTCTGTCAACCTTAGGCCTTCCCTATAAGCAATGCTAAAGGGAGTTCTTTGTACTGAAAGAGAGGACCCAGTCAGTGGATAGAAGCATAAAGAAATACAGACTTTCAGTAAAGGCAATTATAAAGGTAGTTATAAATGCTAGTACTATTATATTTTTGGTATGTAATTCCCGTTTTTACTTCTTTCAGGTTCGAAAGGCAAATGTATAAAAGTAATGATAAATCTGTGGTTTTAAACATAAGATGCACAGATATAATTTGTAAGGAACACACAGAACGGTGGAGGGATAGAAGGGTATGTGTATGATATTAAAATTAAGTTGGTATTAAACTAAACGTGATTATTATAGATTTAGGATGTTAAGTTTTAACCCCAAGGTAACCACAAAGAAAATATATAAAATACATATTCAGAAAAAATGAAAAGAGAGTCAAAATGGTACAAAACAAAAAAAATCAAGCAAATTTGAAAGTAGGTATTAATAGGAGAATTGAGGATCGCAAAAGGTAAGACTAACAAAACCAAAATAAAATGGCAGAATAAAGCCCTGCATTGTCAGTAGTTACTTTAAATGTAATTGATTTAACTTTCCAGTCAAAAGACAAACTTTGGCACAATGCATAAAAAGGCATGACCCAACTATGCTGTTTACAACCTTAAATTCAAAGACATAAAAGTACATTAAAATTTAAAGGATGGAAAAAAGTAAATCATGCAAACCAAAGGAAATCTAGTCTAGCTGTTCAGTATTAGACCAAAGGTTAAAGAAGGTCAGTTTGTATTGATAAAGGGTGCGATTAAAGAGGAAGAGAAAACAATTATAAATATGTATGTAACTAGTGAGAAAGCCCCAAAATAATGAAGTAAATCTTAATAGATTTGAAGGGAGAAATACACAGTTCTACATTAATAGTAGGATGTTTCTGTATATTACTTTCAATAATGGATAGAATATATAGATAGAAGATCAAGAAGGAAAGAGAAGACTTGAACAATACCATAAACCAACTCAATCTAAAAGACATATATAGAACACAGCACCTAATAGCAGAAGAGTACATATTCTTATCTAGTGTACATGAAACATTCCCCAGGATAGACCATATTTTAGGTCACAAAAAAGTTTCAGCAAAATTTTAAAAAAATTTTAAATCATGTGATGTATCTTCTCCAACTACAATGGAATGAAGCTAGACATCAATAACAGAGGGAGAAATGGAAAATCCACAAATATATGAAAATTAAGCAATTTATTCTTAAACAACCAGTGGGTCAAAGAAGTAATCATAAGGGAAATTAGGAAATATCTTGAGGCGAAGAAATGAAAACACAACATACCCAACTTATGGAATGCAGCAAAGGCAGTACTGAGAGGGAAGTTTATAATCTAAATGCCTGCATTAAAAAAGAAGATAGATCTAAATTGTGAAACCTAATCTCATAACTGGAAGTTTGAGAAAAAGAAGAGCACACTAAACCTAAAGTGAGCACAAGGAAGGTAATAAAAAATAGAGTGGAGATAAGCAAAATACAGAATAAAAAACAAAAGTGATAAACAACAAAACCAAACAGTTTGATCTTTGAACCCAGATGAATAAAATTAACATATCTTTAGTTATATAGACAAAGACAAAAAGAGAATGGACACAAATCAGAAATGAAAGGAAGGACTCCACAGTCCTTCTGCGCCAACTCCACAGAAACAAAAAGGATAATAGGAGGATACTATGCATAGCTGTATGCCAACAAATTAGATATTCTAGATGAAATAGACAAATAGCTGGAAATATATAAACTACTTACAATGATTATGAACCATTACTAGTAAAGAGATTGAATTAATAATCAAAAACCTCCCAACAAAAAAAAAGCCCAGGACCAGAAGGCTTTATGGGCAAATTTTGCAAGCATTCCAAAAAAAATTAACACTAATCCTGCTCAAACTCTTCCAAGAAATTGAAAGGGAGGGAATACTTTCTAATTTACTCTATGAGGTCAATATCACTCTCATACCAAAGCCAGATAAAGATACTACAAGAAAAGAAAATTACAGACTAATATCCTTTATGAATACAGATGCAAAAATCCTCAATGAAATACTAGCAAACCAAATTCACCAGTATATTAAAAGTATTATTCACCATGATCAAGTGAGATTTATCACAGGAATGCAAGAGTGAGTCAACATTAAAAAAATCAATTAGCATAATATACCACATTAACAAAACAAAGGAAAAAAAAGATGTGATCATCTCAATGCAGAAAAAGCACTTGACAAAATCCAGCACCTCTTGTAAAAACACTTAGCCAACTAGGAATAAAAGGAAACTTCCTCAACATTAAAAAGGGCATATATCCCACAGCTAACATCATACTCGATGAAAGACAAAGCTTTCTCTTTAAGATCAGGAACAAGACAAGGTTGCCCACTGTCACCACTGCTATTTAACATTACTAGAAGTTCGTCAGGCAGAGAAAGAAATAAAGGCATTCAAATTGGAAAGGAAGAAGTAAGACCTACCCTATTTGCAGATGACATGACCCTCTATATAAAAAGTTCTGAAAAATATATGACAAAGTTATTAGAACTAATAAGCCAATTCAGCAAAGTGGTGCTGTACAAGATCAACATGCAAAAATCAGTAGTGTTTCTATGCACTGGTAATGAATTATTTCAAGGAGAAATTAATTTTAAAAGTTTTAATTTCAATAGCAACGAAAAGTCAAATACCTAAGAACAAGTCAAACCAAGGATACAATGGACATGTAAACAGAAAATTACAAAACTTTGCTAAAAAAAATCAGAGAGGACCTAAATAAATGGAAAAACATTGCGTGTTCATGATTGGAAGGCTAAATATTGTTAATATGTCAATACTATCCAAATGATCTATGGCTTCAATGCAATCCCAATCAAAATCCCAACGATCTTCTTTGTAGAAATAAAAAAACAAACCATCAAATTTATAAGGAGGCCCCGAATAACCAAAGCCATCTTGAAAAAGAAATATGACATTGAAAGACTCATGTTTACTAACCTTAAAACTTATTACACAACCACACTAATCAAAACAGAGTGATATTGGCACAGGGACAGATATACAGACCAATAGAATCAAATTGAGAGTTCATAAATCAACCCTGACACTTATGGCCAACTGATTCTTTTAATTTTTAAATTTTTATTGATATATATTATATATTCACATACCATAAAATCATCCAAAGTATACAATCAATGGTTCACAATCTTATCATATAACTGTGCATTTATCATCACAATTGATTTTTTTTTCTTTTTTGTGAAAAATAACTGTTCCAGTTTGCTAGCTGCCAGAATGTAATATACCAGAAATGGAATGGCTTTAAAAAGGAGAAATTTAAAAAGTTAGAAGTTAACAGTCCTAAGGCTGTGAAATTGTCCAAATTAAAGCAAGTCTATAGAAATGTCCAATCTAAGGCATCCAGAGAAAGATACTTTGGTTCAAGAAGGCTGATTTGGTTCAAGAACACTGATGTTCAGTGTTTCTTGGCTGGAAGGGCACATGGTGAGGTCTGCTAGCTTTTTCTTCCAGCTTCTTGTTTCATGAAGTTCCTCCGGGGCAATTTTCCTTCATCAAGTCACTGGCTGGTGGACTCTCTGCTTCGTGGTTCTGTGGCATTCTTAAGCTTTCTCCAAAATGTCTCTTCTTTAAAAGGATTCTGGTAAATCAATCAAGACCCACGTAGAATAGGTGGTGGCATGTCTCCATTGAATCAAGTTTAATACCAACAATTGATTGAGTCTCATGTCCATGAAGATAATCTAATCAAGTCTCCGACTTATAGTATTGAATAGGAATAGAAAAAACCATTGCTCCCACAAGATTGATTAGGATTAAAACATGGCTTTTCTAGGCACATAAATCTCTTCAAACCAGCACAATAACATATATACAAAAAAAGCAATAAATTTCAAAGCACATCATAACAATTAGTTGTAGAACAGATTTCAGAGTTCGGGATGGGTTATAATTTCATAATTTTAAGTTTTTACTTCTAGCTTCTCTAAGATACTGGAGACTAAAAGAAATATCAACATAATGAGTCAGCAATCATACTCATTTGTTAAACCCTACCTTCTCTGTATAACTTCACCATCATCTTTGATCTTTCTCCCACTCTTTAGGGGTATTTGGGCTATGTCCATTCTAACTTCTTCATGTTGGAAGGGGCTGTAGATAATATGGAATGGGGGATGGAATTATCTGATGTTCTGGAGAGGTTGGCCCCTCTGCATTTCAGAACTTATCTCATCCAAGACCCATCTGGAGGTTGTAAGTTTCTGGAAAGTTACCCTAGTTCATGGGACCTTTGCAGAATCTTATATAATGGCCTAGTGTTTTTTAAGATTGGCAGGAATAGTTTTGGTTGGGTTTGGCAAGCTACGATAGGTAGCAATGTCTAACTGAAGCTTGTATAAGAGTGAGCTCCGGAGTAGCCTCTTGACTATATTTGAACCCTCTCATCCACTGAAACCCATATTTGTTACACTTCTTTTCCCCCTTTTGGTCAGGGTGACATTGTTGATCCCATGAGCCAGGGTTAGATTCATCCCTGTGAGTCATGTCCACATTGCCAGGGAGACTTTTAACCCCTGGATGTCATGTCCCACATGAGGGAAGGCAATGATTTCACTTGCAGAATTGGGCTTAGAGAGACAGAGGCCACATATGAGCAACAAATGAGGTCCTCCAGATGTGACTTTTAGGCATACTATAGGTAGGCTACATACATGAGCCTTTTTTTTTTTCTTTCTCTGCTACATACATGAGCTTCACAAGAGTAAGCCTCAAGATAAAGGGCTTGTTGGTTGAACACCATGAGTGCATGGAGCCTTGAGTAGGACATGAGATTTTGTTGGCTTGTATGGAGTGATGCCCCAATAAATACTGGAGTGATTTGAGTGGTGAATAAAAAAGTATTTGCAGGGTCCCTTTCGGGGAATGGTGAGAAAAGGGGAAAATTCAACTTCCCCAAGTTGAATTCTTGATATTCTCACAAGTCGTGTGGACAATCAAAGCTATAGGCTGAGCCCCCAATCTTGGGGTTTGTTTATATGAAACTTAATCCCACAAAGGATAGGTCAAGCCTACTTAAAATTAGGCTTAAGAGTCACCCCCAAGAGAACCTCTTTTGTTGCTCGGATGTGTCTCTCTCTCCAGCTGACATGACAGGCAAACCCACCACCCTCCACCTGTCTGCTTGGGGCTTGGCTCCCAGGGGTGTGGACCTTCCTGGCGGCATGGGACAGAGGTTCTGGAATGGGCTGGGGCTCGGCATCAAGGGATTGAGAAAACCCCTAGAGTGGGCTGAGACTTGGCATCAGGAGATTGAGGGAAACTTCTCCATCGGGGTGGGAGGAGTGAAATGGGACAGGGTGGAGTGTTGGTGGCTGGGAGATTCTGGGCAGAGTCAGGAAGTTGTCCTGGAGGTTGTTCTTGTGCATAAGTAGATATCACCTTGTTGGTCAGGGTGTAGTGAAGAGGCTGGAGGGGACTGCCTAAAGGTATGGAGCCGTGTTTCAGTGGCCATGTTTCTTGAAGATGATTGTGTAGTGGTGTAGCTTTCACAATATGACTGTGTGATTGTGAAGGCCTTGTGTCTGATGCTCCTTTTATCTGCCTTGTCAACAGATGAGTGAAACATGGAATAAAGATGAGTGGTGGGGGGAACAAATGTTGAAGTAAATTTGGAGTGAAGTGCTGGTGGTTGGTGGGGGGAGGGGTGGGGGTGTGGTATGTATGCATTTTTTTCTGTTTCCTTTTTATTTCTTTTTCTGGATAGATGTGGATGTTCCAGGGGATGATTACAGTGGTGAATATGCCACTCTGTGATGATGTTGTGAATTACCGATTATATATGTAGAAAGGAATGATCAAAAGTTATGAATGTTTGTGTTTGTTTGGTGTTTTTTGGTATTTTAAAAAAAAAATTTTAAATTTGAAAAAAAAAAAGATCAAGGGCTTAGCCTATTGATTTGGGTGTCTGTAATGTTTGACACAGTATCCAGGGTTTCCCTGGTGATATAGTTTAAAAGTTCCATATTTTTCCTCCATCCCTCAAGGAACTTTGCCAATACTTTTTGATTATCTGCTTAACATACTCTGGGATTTATCCAGGAATTACATTAAATTATACAGGATTAAAGGCCCTCATTTTTATTCTGGGATCCCCATGTTTGGATTGTTTAAACAATCTCTCCAGACAGGTTGAGTTAGATTATGTGCTATAGAAAATTAAGGTTCTGGACAAAATAAACCTTTCTTCCTTTGGTCTCAAAGAGTAGATGAGGTTCTAAAATATAGACATTGTCTTCCTTACCCCTATATTCTGAATCACATTAATCCCAATCTGATTGGCTTCATTCTTATCTCTAAATATCAGGTTATACGCATATAAAACAGCCCCTCAAAACCCAGAAATAACAATTACCACTCCGCACTAAATGTGACTGCTGTAAGAGTTTACAATCTAGGTATGGCTAACTGATTTTTAAAAAGTGGTCCAAGTTCACTTAATTGGGAAAACATAAGTTAAAAACTTTTCAACAAATGGTGCTGGAAAAACTTAATGTTCATATGCAAAAGAATGAAGATGGATCCTTACTTCCTACCTTACACAAAAATCAACTCAAAATTTATCCAAGATCTATATATAATAAATAGAACTATAAAAGTCCTAGAAAATAACATAGGGAGACATCCTCAGGTCCTTTTGTTAGGCAATGGTTTCTTACACTTACTCCCACAGCACAAGCAACAAAATAAAAAACAGATAAATGGTATCTCACCAAAACTTAAAACTTTTGTACATCAAAGGACTTTATCAAGAATGTAAAATGACAACCTAGACAATGGGAGAAAATATTTGGAAACCATATATCTGATAAGCGTTTAATATCCAGAATACATAAAGAAATCCTACAGCAGAACAGTAAAAAGACAAATCACCCAATTTCAAAATTGAAGAGACAGTTCTTTAATGAAGATATACAAATGGCCTAAGAGCACCTGAAAAGATGCTGAACCATTAGGGAAATGCAAATTAAAACCACAATGACATACCATTTCACACTTACTAGAACTACTATTAAAATAAACAAAAACTTACAAGTGTAGACATGGAGAAATAAGAACACTCATTCATTGTTGTGGGAATGTAAAATGGTGGAGCCACTGTGGAAGACAATTTGTTGGTTCCTCCAAAATTTAAGTATAGAATTAGTATATGACCTGGCAACCCCATCTCTAGGTATATATCTTAAGGAATTAAAAGAAGATATTTGCACACCAATGTTCATAGTACAATTATACACAATTTCCAAAAGATGGAAACAACCCAAGAGTCCATCAACTGACAAATGAATAAACAAAATGTGTTATACACATACAATGGAATTTTATCCAGCCATAAAAAGGAATGAAGTTCTGATACATGTGACAACATGGATGAATTTTGAAGACATAATGCTGAGTGTGATAAGTCAGACACAAAAGAACAAATATTTATGATCTCACTGATATGGAATAATTAGAATAAGCAAATTCACAGAGTCTGAATCTAGACTATAGGTTACTAGGTGCCAGGGTAGGGGTAGGAAATGGGGAGTTAATAATTTGTATTGAGTTTCTATTTGGAATGATAGAAAAGTTTTGGGAATGGATGGTGGCTAAAAGGGGAAATTTGATTTTTTATATATGTTACTAAAAAAATTTTTTTTTAAATCATAGGACTATGCAACACAAACAATGAATTCTAATGTCAACTATGGACTATAGTTAGTAGTACAATTGTAATTAATATTCATGCTTGTACCATACTAATGCAAGGTGTTATTAATGGGGGATATATGGGAACTGTATTTTTGCATGGTTTTTCTGTTAATTAACAACTTTTCTAATAACAAAAAAAGAAACCATCATGTACATATGCATTTAAAGTAGTACCCAGTGATTAACAAACACTCATTATACAATAATGACTATTTTGAACCACCAATGGATCTATTTTTATAATGCCATTTGGACTCTGAGAGAGGCAAGAAGCTACCCTCCTTGTTCATCAGAATTGAGGAGCTATTGTCTGGGCCTCCTGTTGGAAATCCATTTTAGGAACTGGACACAGCTTGATCCTTCAGTGGCAACAATTTACATTATAATAAATGCCACCTGCTATTCCCAATCTTTTTCGGACTCTCTTAATCCACCCCCTCCCCCACCCTGCGCGCACACACACACCTCTACCACAGCTATTCTAATATGGCTTTTTTTCTTGCTGGAACTACTGTGATGTATACCTAACTGAGGCTATCTGCATCTATTCTTGACCCAATCCAGCCTGCTCTCCATTCTGCAGCCACAGAGATAATTTTCAGATGGAAATTTGATATGTCAATCACTTTAAAATATTTCAAAGGCATCCCTTTGCTTCTAACATGCTTTACAAGGTCTTCTTGTGCTCTGGTTCCAGTATGCCCCACCACCTTCACTCTCTACTATGTTTCATTTATTTCAGATTCCAAGAACACTCTCCTCACTTTGGTTCCTCAAAACATTAGACTTCTATCCACCCTGGGCAATTTGCATGTGCTATTTTTCCTCCCTAGAATGCCCCCTATTAACTGTTCATCTACTTAAGTCCTATTCATTCTTCAGATCTAATCTCAAACCTCCAAGCCGCCATCCTTCAGGAAAAGCTTCCCTGCATAAACTTTCAATATCATCTGTGCTCAATTTTATAGCACTCATCACACTTTGCTAAAATACATGTATTTCCCAGCATTTGATTAGTATCTATCTCTCCACTAGATTGGAAATTGCATGATGATAGGAACTATATCGGGTTTGCTTACAGTATATCCTCAGCCTTAAACACAGTGCCTGGCACACAATATATTCTATATAATATATATTATATAAGTGAATGATTAAATAACCTTTGCACTGTGTTCTAAAAGTGGGTAGATCACACAATTCAATATGAGTTCCCTGCCTTCCTATGGCATTGGCCTTGGATCTGAACACCATGGAAATGTGATTGTAGGAAAACAGCTTCTTCAGGCCTAATCAATCTGTCTCTGAATGACAGCTCCAACTTCATTTATATAGAGAGGATTCCTATGATGAGGAAATTTAACATATGACTAACTCAGGGCTTTAGATGAGTGTTAAGAAATGATATTTCAATCATGTCATACCATTTTCCAAGTATGGGTGGTATAAATTATATATATAATGTCAGTAATGTATTTTTTAAAATTTTTATAAAGTGTAGCCAATAGAGTAATAAGAATTAGGACATAAAAAGGAGTCTGTGCAAGTGTTCAGCCAACAGTTCAATTCAACAAATATTTACCATGGCCTACCATACTTCTGATACTGGGTACACAAAACAACCTAGCCTCAAGTAGTTTATACGTAAGTCAGTCAATACAATACAGTGTACTTGGACTTAAAATAGATCTTTGTAGACAAGGAAGAAATGAAAATGACTACTTCTGCCTGGGGTGAGAAGGATTCAGGAAATTATGCTAGTACGTAGTCATGTAGGAGTTCTCCACTGAGACCACATTGGAACAGGGAAGAAGAGAAAGAAAACCTGCCTCCATCAAAAAGGCAGGATTTTTGGATTCCCACAATGGTATAAACATCTAAGTTCTTTTCATTGAGAAGAGTGGTCATACAACTGAAAGACAGGGAAGTTTATAGACAAAAGTATAAGACATTCACTGTCAGAGCATTGCTTATCCTCACTGGGCCTCAGCTGGATTCCAGGGTTGAAACCTGAAGTCTCTAGGCTCCCTTCAGGGTCTAACATTTTTAATGATTGTGTTAAGATCTCAGAACCAGAGGAGTTTAAAGAATCCTATCTGTCCTATTCATCCTCTTTGAAGTCCACAGGAGAAGCTGACCACTCTGAGTGTAAAAACTTGTCTATTCATGAGAAAATGAATTAACTTTAACACCTAGATTAGCACTGTCCAAGAAAAATATAACGAGAACCACTAATATAAGCTGTATAGTCCATTTTAAATTGACTAGTTACCACAAAGAAAAAAAAAAGGTGAAATTAAATTTCTAACTTTATTTTATATAACCTAATCTATCCAAAATAATAATTCAACATATAATCAACATATAAATTAGTGAGATGTTTTGCTTTTTCCCCATTCTAAGACTTCAAAATCTGTATTTTGCATATATAATGCATCTCAATTCTGACTAGCCAAATTTCAGGTGCTCAATAATCTCTGTATGGGACATCACAGTTTGGAATGTATACTTAGGCTGTCCCAGAGATACCCATATTCCTCCTCCCAACAACAATTTAGGCTTGAATTCATTGTAACAGATGAATTTTTTATATATTGTTAAAGCTTTGATTCCTAAGGAGTTTCCCTTGGATGAAGTTACACTGCCCTTACTTATACCACAGCAGACGAGGAAGACCAGAATCAGCATCTACATTATGTTGTGGTAAAGGATGGGTATCACTGAAGAAGGAATCTATTATTAATTCAGTTTCTCTTATATATGAGACATATGAAGTGTTAGCACATTTAAGACCTACAGCAAAGCCCACTCTATGTGAAATTAAAGTAAAGACAGGTTAAATATATCCCTGTTATGTTAGGCCCATACAGCTGAAGACATAACCCTGCCTGCCCACATGAAATTCCTGTGTGTTATAGTCCCAATAGTACAGAAACCCTAAATTCCTCTTCCCATCTTTGAAGGCTTATATCTAGTTACCTCTTCACAAATCTGGGCTAAATCTTTCCTAGGCACTATTGAAGTCTCTCTCTCAGTCCCTCTCCTTTTGGCTAAGCAACAAATAAATGACACCTTTATCACTTCTCCATAAGGCCACTGAATCAAAACTGATTGCCACTCTTTCCCCTTTGTCTTCAAACAGAGGAACCATACTTCTACTCTTTCTAATTATAAAGACTTTTGCATGAACTCAGAAAGAAAAGTCAGTGCTTCTAGAAAGCAATGTGGTATGTATGGAAAAGTCTGGTACTGCCAATTTCTACCTATGTGAATTGAAGCACGTTAATGTGCCTCTCTAAGTTTCCATTTTAGACCCTATTAAATGGGGACAGTAATAGTCATTTGACAGAGTTGTTGTAAGAATCAAAATAAAAGAAAATGTGACATTTCAAACACAGAATAAGCACTAAGTAAATTCGCCCCCCGTTCTCTGCAATATACTGGCCACCAGTGGCCCCATTATATATTACTGCTCTCTTAACTCATCCCCAATGGTCACCTTTTCCTCAGGAGTAGCAGTGCTCTGTTTGAACAGGCTCAATAAGAATTACTCATGGAAATAGGACCTCAGAGTTTTTTCTCTCTCAGCCTACTCAGAGGAATTATAGTAAAGAAGATAGATATTTTATACACTTTTTAAAACTTAGGACTGTGTCAAAAATAGTACTGCCCATGACACTCCAGAGGGAATTTATGGCACTGACCATTCCTCCCACTCAGCCAAATCTCTACATCCTGCCTCTAGCCATTTCTGTCTTACAGGCTCTGTATGTGGAGCACACCTAGGAACTCGACTTTGTTCAGCCCTGGAGGAGGAGATAATGAGGGAAGAGGTAAAAATTACCTAGTGCTGTGCAATCAATGTTATTGACTGCCGAACCAGAGCTAAAGGAAAATAACCTTGCTCAATGCGGTGGGCTTCAAGGAAGGGAAGGAATGGACAGTGGGGTCTTCTTAATGAGAATAGGCAGACAGCCCTGACAGAGTGATTCTCATTACAGATCAACAGTTATGTCTTTCCACCTCTTTCCCACTCCTCAGCCTCTACTGCTCCAATCATTCACAAAACTACTTTCTAATTTGTTTATCTGAACTGAA
The DNA here is from genome assembly GCF_023851605.1 of Tamandua tetradactyla. Lineage (NCBI taxonomy): Eukaryota > Metazoa > Chordata > Mammalia > Pilosa > Myrmecophagidae > Tamandua > Tamandua tetradactyla. Next base: position 59,622,471 of record NC_135334.1, on the reverse strand, counting down.
ACAATATTTTAAGCCTAAGGAAAAAGTGCTTTTCACTATACTGGCAAACCTTCCATTTTTCTTTAATGTGCTTTGAATTTTTCTTACCTGCTATTTGCAATAACAATTTTTTTTTCTGAAATAATCAAGTGCTTTCCTAAAAATTTTAATATAGATTTTATTTAGACAAAAAGATTTTTTAAATTTCAAATGCAATTCAGTGCAATAATTCATTGCCTACTACTTACAGGCACAGATACATTTCTTATTAATAGTTCTGTCCCTTGCATAGAATACAGTATCAGTACATAGGGAAGTCTCAACTGATGCTTGCTTTAAAAGAAATGAACTACACAAGAAATTAAAACAAACATACCTAAACATCTCCAACAGAAGGGGTATCAGGTTAGGTCTTACACTAGTAATATAAAGACCTATGAAAGGATAGGAGACAGAAATTTCACCTGGGAGAGGACTCTACTTCTCTGGGACTTGATGGCCCAGACAGTCACTACATAGGGAGAGGAAAGGTGAATGCATTTATGGACTGAAGTAACAGATCGAGGAAAAGCAACTAGAAGAAAAAAGATTAGCTATTTTTTTTTAACCAAAATTCACGATGTGCTTTCATTTACATTGTCCCATTTTTGCTTTACAATAACCCTATGAAGTGCAGTTTGTTTTTTGTTGTTGTTGTGGTTTTTTTGGTGTTGTTTTTTTTTTTTTTAATTTTTTTTAGTAATCAAAAATAAGAAAAGAAATTAACACAACATTTAGAAATCATTCCATTCTACAAATGCACTCAGTAATTCTTAGTATCATCACATAGATGTATGATCATCATTTCTTAGTACATTTGCATCGATTTAGGAAAAGAACTAGCAAAACAGCAGAAAAAGATATAGAATGTTAATATAGAGAAGAGAATTAAAATAATAATACTAATAAAATATATATATATAAAAAGGAAAAAGAAAAAAACAAAAACAAAAGATACAAACACACAAACAAACAAACAAAAAACCATATTTCAGGTGCAGCTTCATTCAGTGTTCCAACCTAGTTACATTACACTTAGGTATTATTGTGGTGTCCATTTTTGAGTTTTTGTATCTAGTCCTGTTGCACAGTCTGTATCCCTTCAGCTCCAATTACCCATTATCTTACCCTGTTTCTAACTCCTGCTGGTCTCTGTTACCAATGATATATTCCAAGCTGATTCTCGAATGTCGGTTCACATCAGTGGGACCTTACAGTATTTGTCCTTTAGTTTTGGGCTAGACTCACTCAGCATAATGTTCTCTAGGTCCATCCATGTTACTACATGCTTCATAAGTTTAGTCTGTCTTAAAGCTGCATAATATTCCATCGTAGGTATACGCCACAGTTTGTTTAGCCACTCGTCTGTTGATGAACATTTTGGCTGTTTCCATCTCTTTGCAATTGTAGATAATGCTGCTATAAACACTGGTGTGCAAATGTCCATCGGTGTCTTTGCCCTTAAGTCCTTTGAGTAGATACCTAGCAGTGGTATTGCTGGGTCGTAATCCATTCTGCCATTCTATGTCTTTTGATTGGGAAATTCAGTCCATTAACTTTTAGTATTATTACTGTTTGGATAATATTTTCCTCTACCATTTTGGCTTTTGTATTATATATATCATATCTGATTTTCCTTCCTTCTACACTTTACTCCATACCTCTCTCTTCTGTCTTTTCGTATCTGACTCTAGTGCTCCCTTTAGTATTTCTTGCAGAGCTGGTCTCTTGGTCACAAATTCTCTCAGTGACTTTTTGTCTATAAATGTTTTAATTTCTCCTTCATTTTTGAAGGACAATTTTGCTGGATATAGGAGTCTTGGTTGGCAGTTTTTCTCTTTTAGTAATTTAAATATATCATCCCACTGTCTTCTAGCTTCCATGGTTTCTGCTGAGAAATCTACACATAGTCTTATTGGGTTTCCCTTGTATGTGACAGATTGTTTTTCTCTTGCTGCTTTCAAGATCCTCTCTTTCTCTTTGACCTCTGACATTCTAACTAGTAAGTGTCTTGGAGAACGCCTATTTGGGTCTATTCTCTTTGGGGTGCGCTGCACTTCTTGGATCTGCAAATTTAGGTCTTTCATAAGAGTTGGGAAATTTTCAGTGATAATTTCTTCCATTAGTTTTTCTCCTCCTTTTCCCTTCTCTTCTCCTTCTGGGACACCCACAACACATATATTTGTGCGCTTCATATTGTCATTCAGTTCCCTGATCCCCTGCTCAAGTTCTTCCATTCTTTTCCCTATAGTTTCTGTTTGTTTTTGGAATTCAGATGTTCCATCCTCCAGTTCACTAATTGTAGCTTCTGTCTCTTTGGATCTACCATTGTAGGTATCCATTGTTTTTTCCATTTTTTCTTCTTTGTCCTTCACTCCCATAAGTTCTGTGATTTGTTTTTTCAGATTTTCTATTCCTTCTTTTTGTTCAGCCCATGTCTTCTTCATGTCCTCCCTCAATTTATTGATTTGGTTTTTGAAGAGTTTTTCCATTTCTGTTCGTATATTCAGCATTAGTTGTCTCAGCTCCTGTATCTCATTTGAATTATTGGTTTGTTCCTTTGACTGGGCCATATCTTCAATTTTCCGAGTGTCATCCATTATTTTCTGCTGGTGTCTGGGCATTTGATCAGATTTCCCTGGGTGTGGGACCCAGCTGGTTGAAAGGTTTTTCTGTGAAATCTCTGGACTCTGTTTTTCTTTTCCTGCCCAGTAGGTGGCGCTCGTGGCGCTCGTCTGTCTGCACGGCAGTCGGCCCGGGAAACCGCGCGTGGAGGCGGGGGTCACTGGCCGCCGCGGCTTGGGAGAGTGCCGGTCCTAATTGCCCAGCTGGTCTGAAACGCCAAGCGTGACGGGAGGGCCCCGCTATCCAACGTTCCCAGTCACACCGGGAAGCCACGTGCGTGGAGGGGACCCCAGTCGCCAGCCGCCCCGGCCGGAAAGCACGCGCCCCTCGGGTATCTTACCGCAGCAGATTCTCCCTGCCCGTTCAGCTGTTCCAGAATGGGGTACACTGTCTTTTTGGTCTCTGTCGTGACTCCGGGAGCTGTTTCGTATTGTTTCTGTTTCTTTAGTTGCTTTTCTGGAGGAGGAACTAAGACCCGCGCGTCTTACTAAGCCGCCATCTTCTCCGGAAGTCTTGGTGTTGTTTTAAGGCATCTTTTGTGCACAGAAAAGATTATTTGGAGCTCTTTTGGTTTGCAAAATTAATATTTAATTTTTAAAGCTATAACTTCAGAAGCCTAGCTCTTACTTAACCTTTTACATTTAATTTATAACTACACTATTCTATTTATAAACTAGCAGATTTTTTACAATCACCATTAAGGGAGATTTGATGATGATTAAATTCCCTTTCATATATAGCTGTCTGAGGTTGCATATCAAATAGAGATCTTAGCTGGGGGATGTATAAACACAGAAATTGATGGTGATTTTTCTCACCTCTCCAACCATAGTACTAAACATTACTATCTCATGAACCTCAAACTTTTACAGAATGGGTTTGGCCCCTAGCCCAAGTCCCCTGGATTCAAGGAACAATTTAAGAGAGTTTCCAGCTAGACAAGCAAGTCCACAAGGTCCATTAAGCTTACAGCTAACTTTTTTAATGGCTTCAGTTGATATTTCATTGGTTTTATTAAAATATTTTAACATCTGCTGAATAGATCCTTGAGGCCTATCCTTTCAGGCTTTGTCTGTGGAAAGCCATGGTAATGCCATGCAAAGGACGCTATCATTATTATCTCAATTAGCAGGTCTTGAAATTAAGTATTAGAAAAACTGATATACTCACCTAGAAGTGTTACAAGCTCCTATGTAAATAGAGATGGTGGATTTCAAACCCGCGTTTTCTACCAAACACTCCATTTTTCCACATCCCTTCAGTGGCACAGGAAGTGGATGAAAATTGTGGCTTCAGTGGCTTCTGGATGTTTGTGTTGTGTGGAGGAGGGAGTGTCAGGTGAGGTAGAAGTGGAAAGGTGGTTGAGGCCAAAGCCTTACCATGAGGATGAATGAAGAGTTTTGATAGCAGTGAAAACACCCAAAGCTTTTGAGAAGGGAAATGGATGGCCAGTGTTTTAGAAAAATGCCTCACTACCATGGGGAAAATAAATTTAGAGAGGAAACAGAGTAGGAGGGAGTGGGGAAAGCTTGTATAGAGGAAGCCAGTTAGCAATTAGAATGTTCCTGTGGTGATACAGTGAGAGATAATGATAGCCACTGCTGAGACAGAGAGAGGTATAAAGAGACAGGAAGCAAGGAGAAATCATTCAAAGGTAGACCCTACAGGATTCGGGGACTGATTAGATTTCATGGGGGCTGTCGAATCAAAAATCATTTGAACTATCTACTCTCAATCCATTAAGTATACATTTTTACCTGTTTGAAGTACAATGGAAATGATCCTTTTGAAACTCAGACTCACCATATATTTTTTCCAAACTGCGTCTCATTTTCAAACCTAATCCAAGCTTATACTTGAAAGCTTTCTATCCTGTGCTGAAAACTAATGGTCTGAAAAAACAATGCTTTCTGTCCCTGCCTATCTTTATTTACCTAATACAAAAAATGCTTTCCAATAATGCAGCCATTAAAAGAGATGCATATGGAAAAGTATTAACAACATAAGAACACTTTTAAGATGAAGTAAGTATTAGATAAAAACACAGGTTACAAATAACGTACCTTGATCCAAACATGTATTCTATACACATACACATGTATTTAGGGAATAAACGGAAAGAATACAGCTTTTATTTATGAGTATCAAGTTCATGAGCTAGCGTGATTTTTTGTCCTTTTCTGTACTTTATGCAATATCTATACTGAGTATATAGACTTTTTATAACCATAAAAAAGGATGAGAAACACAATGCATACTGACCCTTTTAAAACTGAGTCCTTAGTTTACTTTTGCTAATGAGTTTGAGCATAGTGCTAAAAATCCAACACAAATAAAAAGGGCTCTTATAGTTACTCCAATAAGATTCAGGGATCATCTTCAGAAATCTCCCTACCCGTTCACTTATGTTCATCTGCATACCTCATTTCCTCTTCCAATCTAAGCGCATTCTTAAAAAAAATAAATCTAGGTAGACTCTTAAAAGTAAACAATAAATGCTGAAAATTCATTTCCTACTATTTATCTAATTTGTCAGTTTAAAGAAATCCATTCTCTCAACTTCTTTCAATTAAATTTTGCTGATTTTGAAAGTGTTCAAAGTCTTTCTTGAGTCTAAACCAAAAGAAAAGAGCTAGCTTAGAGCTGAGAAATATTTAGGATCAGGGAATACTCACAGGGTCAAATGTCTGTTTCATTGTTCAACTTTTCCTAATTCCCAAGAGCGAGGTCCTCCAAGCCTTAGTACAAACCTGTTCATCCAGGGAGTTTTTTATTGTCTTGTTTAATGCTCTAATTGCAAGCAAAGATTTTACATTTGCATTGCAAATAGACCTTTTTCAAATAGTATTCTTACTTCAATTAGTTGTGAATGTGTCTTAAGTGAAAGCGCACCCCCAACCCCACACCCACATCTCATCTCCCCACCCCCATCCCATCTCACCCCCACTTCCAGCTCCAGAGGAGGGTGTAGGTTATCCAGCCCAGGCTAAAGGAAGAAACTCTGACACACCCAAATCAGGGAAATTAGGTTATTTTCTAATCCAAAGGAGATCCCAAAGAAGGTTTTGAAAGTAAACTGATGCAAAGCAGCCTCTTTGTAGAAGGGAGTCAAAGACCAGAGCACAAAGCAACAAAGAGTCAAGATTAAGAGAGGAATCCTTGCAGGTGGTGGACTATCCTGAGCACTGGTGCCTGTACCTGACATTTATCCCAGTTCCACTGTTACTTGCTGTGAGGCCCTGGACCCTGTACTAACCTGTGGGGCTTAGTCCCCTTACATGCAGAATGGATTTAATAATAGAAACTTCCCTAAGGTTATGGTGAAGATTAATTGAGTGAAGCTCTTTGAACACTGCCCAACACATCACCAATACCATCAGGTATTTATGAAAACATTAGCTACTGCTAGAAGATATGCTGCAGGCTGAATCTCAAGGGCCAGGGAAATAAACACTGAACCATAAAATCAATAAATGGACCAGGCTATATAGCCAGCTACCCTTACTCAGTCCAGGACTTTCATACAATACATACTTAGTGCTGACTGCCTGTAGTACTTTATTTTTGTTTCATTTGCATATTCCTAATTGAGATTGTGTATTCATTTAAGCAAGGAACGTGTTCCAGTGTTTATCAAATTGTGAGTCATGACCCCTTCTGCACCCATTCAAACTCATTAAGAAAGGTAAACTCAGGAATGAATTTTAAATAGGTCAGTATGAATTGTATTTCCTCAACCTTTTTTCTGATTACATAAAACTCAATAGATCTTGACCAATATTATAAAAAAGAACCATTTTTAAAAGTGAAAAGTAGAATTAAAAATATCATAATGCATAACTTTTGATAAGGGTAAGTATTGTTTTGTGACCCTTGGGCTGAGCTGCAATTTTAATTTATTTCTTGCCATAGGTTGCAGTAAAAAAAAGGTCAAAAAAAGTTTGGATCTAAGCAAATATTAAGACACATTATCTTCCCCCAAAAGTTGACTGACTGCATTAATTCCATACATAGAACATTAGTTAATGTTTTACAAACTTGTCAGGCCATAAGAATCACCTAGGGTCATTTCCAGATTCCCAGGCTGTTTCCTTAAAAGATTCTGATATTGGAGAAATACTGTCATAACAAAAGCATTCATTTTCCATTAGAGAGGAAATTTGCTGAAAGTAGAATCTGCTTCCTTGTTATATAGCTATTCTTACTTAGTGGTAATGTGCCCAATGCAAAGAGGCACTCTGTAAATATGTCCAGCTACTTGAGACATATTCATTCATTCATTCATTCACTTATTTAGCACACATGCATTGGTCATTTGCCTCATGCCAGATACCATGCAAAACAATGGGGATTCAAATACATATTTGACACAGTTCCTGTCTTCAAGCTTCCATTAGATTCATTTAAGAATGAGGGTAGGATCCCCTAAGGATTAAAAGATATAAGGCCAATCAGAAAATAAAATCTTGAATTTACATGTATGATTTAAGTCTTGGGTGATCTACTATTCAAAATATTCATAAAGCCAAAAAGCAGTTAAACTACAATGGTACTACAGTATCAAAATATGTTGCTGTAATTAATATGGATCAAATACAGAAGAGCTGACAACCAATATCCCATAACTGGAGAGAAGTCAGTATTAGAAAAGACAAAGAAGGAAAAAGATAGGTATCCAAAACTCAAATTATATACAGAATTGGACCACTTCCTACCAACCCACTGGCACCAGCCTGAACCAAGCCATTAATATCTCTCACCTGGATTACTAGAGGAACTTTCTAACTGGTCTCTCTGCTTGCTCCCTTAAAGACTTTTTCAACACACCAGTGTGAGTAAACTTGTTAAAACATTACTATATGTATCACCCCTCTTCAGAACCTCATAGGTGCTCATCTCATTGAGAGAAGCCTAACCAATAAATTTCTACATGACCTGTTCTCTTGGCCTTTTTCTTAATAGCCAAACTGGCTTCTTAGATATTCCTTAACATGCCAGGCATGCCACCTGGGGCTTTTGCACTTTCTGTTACCTTTCCCTACCCAGCTAATCCTCTCACATCCTTTAGATCTTCATTCAAAAGTCACCGTCTTAGTAAGATCTTCTTCGCTGACTACCTAAAACCTAAACTTAATTCATCCCCAGCCCCATATTTTCAAGCCTCCTTCCTTATTTGGTTTTTCTTCTTAATATTTACCATTATCTAATATACTATGTAATTTATTTAACTGTCTTGCTTATTATCCCTCTCCCTCACTAGCATATATTCTCTGAGGGTAGGATTTTTTGTTGTCTGTTTTATTCCACGCTATATCTATAGCACCTAGTCAGTGCCTGATACATATAGGGGCTCATCAGAATGAATGAAGCCAGAAAAGGAATGGTAAGATCATACAATGTAAGATATGCAATTTATCCTTTATTTAATTCTTTACCTTAGTAAAACAAAAAAGGGTGGTACAATGGTGGCTCATTGGCAAGGATTCTTGCCTGCTGAGCTGGAGACCCACATTCAATTTCCAGAGCCTGCCCATGCCAAAAACAAAATTTCCAGAGTCAGGGACTCACTAATTGGTTATAGTTCACGTGTCTATATTATCTATTTAGGAAGGTGGTTAAAAGGCTTTATAGTGAAACAGACCTGGGTTTAAAAGGTGGCTTCAGTGCTATGTAACAGTTGTGTAAATTAGGCAAGGTATAGTTCCTCTCTACACATCTATAAAACAATGATGATAATAACGCTTACAGGTGGATCACTGGTAATCATTTTGAGAGAATATTTGCCACTACTGGTGTGTTCCATGGCTCATTCTAACAGCCAGAAAAATGATGGTTATTATTGCTTTTGTTCAGGATGCTATTTTATTCTTTACTAGCTCCTAGCATTATTTTTTGTTTGTTTTGAATTAAAGAGTCTCACTATAAATCCAACATATTAAGTAGACTTGGGTCTTATAAATCCAGTATTCTGAATGAGTACATAACTATTTGGAGGTTATATGATAGAGGTCCAGTGGGGGACTAATACATTATTGGCATCTCAAAATAGACAATTTTTCTATTTGAACCCTGAGCAGGTCCACCCTTGAGTTGGATGAGCCATAAGTATTACACAAACTGTCCACACATTCTAGTTCATTATTTCAAACCATGCCTATAACAAGTAATGTGCTTATTAAAAACATCAATATGTGGATGCAGCATAGATTCTAGGAAAGACTAGGCACCAGCAACATAAGGGACGGAGTTTCTGAAAGTGTTCCCATCAATCATTTAATCAATCTATTTTTGAATTCCTAAAATATAAATAAACTGTAAGAAAAATGAAAGAAATATTATGTAGTTCTTATCCTCAGAATGCTTAAAATCTTAGTTGGGGTGGGAATAATCCCAAAACATAGAAAAACTATCTAACAATATTAGATAGTAATGCAAGTGAAAATATAAGGCAATATTATGGTTAACTTCCATGAATGGTGGAGAAATTGGACAAACTAAATAGAAAACAGAGCAGTGGAGTTTGTATGGGTGGGATAGACTTTTTTGGAAGACAGACACCTTGGACTATTTCTTAAAAGAAAGATAAAATGTAGACAATAATCATAGTACACACACAAAAAAGATTCCCACTGGAGGAAACAATTCTAGAGGCAGAAAAGAGTGAGATTCTTCGGGAAGAACAATTTCACTGAATAAACCCAGTGGAGATGAGTATGATGAATGCCTGAATCCTACAGTGTTTAGGCATTCAATAAATTGTTTTAGTTTGAATTACTATTCTTTTCAATTTAGTTCTACAACTGGGTTCTGCAGATCCAAGAGAGAACATGACTGAGTATAAGTGGTTTGTTTGTGACTGCCAGATCCAGTATTCAAACCCAAGCCTATAGGACTTCAAAATCTATGTTTTTTTTTTCTTTCTCCCAGAATAATTTAGCCAGCATTAAGCTAAATAATCTGAGAAGAAATAAAGAGAAACCTGGAACACAGTGTGTGTATTCATTTAACAAATATTTATTGAGCACCTATTATAAACGTGGCCTTGTTCTTGGTGCTGATGATATACCAATGAGCAAAACAAAATGAAATGATGGCTTTCATGGAGCTTACATTCTAGCATATATTCATATGTGGTATGATGTGTGGTAATGGGAGAAAGGATATTGTACATAAATATATTTCTCATTAATCACAAGTTCATTGTAATTGGCTCAATTTCTATAATTTCCAAACATGATTCTTATTGAAAGCAACTCTGAAACCTCCTTGAAGTCCATACTTTGTCAATCATGAGTTAAATTTATTTAGTATTTACTATATTTTAAGATTTTCTTTAGTGTTTGCATGCCTTATCGCATGCAATTCTTATAATAATAGCTGAATTATTATCATTCCTAATTTATAGATTTAAAAAAAACTGAACTTCAGAGAAGTTAAGAAAGTTTCTCAAGTTGTATAATTAATAAATGGGGAGTATGGATCCCAAATGTAGCTTTTTAGGGTCCCCAGTTCTTGCTTTAAGCCACTCTACTATACTCTTTTTTTTTCCTGAAAAGTTTGATAACAAGGGATTTCAAAAATAAAAGGGCAGAATTCTTGAATCTGTAGGGTAGGCAGCAGGATATAAGGGAAAGTGCAGTAAGTCAGAGCCCTAAGTCTGCTTCTGGCACACTGTAGAACAGAATAGCTGGCTATTTCCTCCCTACATGTCTTAGTTTCCTACTATTTACCATTCATATTTCAGGATATGGGTTTGTAAGTATGTGTGGGGCATGTTTGTAGTAGCAGTATGCAAGGAGGGAAATACTGAAATGAGGAACATAAGTATTTAGAAAACCAGAAAGTATTATCCAGGTGTAAATTATCATGAACAATTTCATTATTATTAAAAGTAAAGCCTTTTCCATAGGCAAAATGACATGGACACCTGCTGCAACAACTTCCTAAATATTTTCCCACCACGAAAGCACTTTTCCTACAATACAGAAAATTTCAGATGGACATGGAACTATGTATCTATATAATGATCACATTGCTCTTTCATATGGGTAAACTCAGATTAAGTTGTTCTAATTATATTCTTTAAAAAGTTTCAACCCTAACCAATATGATATGAAGCTTCATCACAAACAACTTCATCACAAACAACTTAAAGCTAAGAAGAAAACAAAGAACAACATACTAAATAATAATAATAACAACATAAATAATAGTTTTGCCTAGAACTTTTATTTTCTATCTGTAGAAAGTTCTCCTCCTTCTAAAAATAGGTGGCAAAGTAACACCATTTCCAAAGGGAGTTAGATTGTGATAATCATTCAATCAGTTCTCACAGTACTGGCTTTACCTCACATTTATTTATGTTTTAGCCTAATAGGTCTCTGTTCAGCCTTGCAAGACCCCATGCTCCATCCATTCCAAACTATTTGCAGCTCTTGAAAGCATGCTACTTCTTAGTGCATGTCTTTATCACTCTCTCTACACAGCATGGCTTCCTCACTCCAGGCTCCTTGACAAAACTCCATTAGTTATCAAAATTCAACTCGGTGATGACTCTAACAGTGAAAACTTTCTTGACCAATCCAGGTAAGCCAGGCCACTGAATTTTTGTTGTTCTTGCTCCTGCAATACCCCTATTGCTTTCCATTGTGGAACCTGTAATACTGCAAAATACTTATTTGTTTATATGTCTGTGTTTCTATGTCCTCTCCTAAATAAGAAGCATCTTGAAAGCAAGGACTGTTTTCTATTAATCTTAGTACCCACAGACACTTTAAACACAGTGCATAAATCATAGTTGTCATTCAAAAAAGTTTGACAGATGAATAAATAAATGGGCCACAAACACTTTGATATCTATAATGTATATATTTTTATATGCGCACACTCATATACACACTAGTGGTCCAGATTTAACACTTGATTGCTATATAAATACATATGTAAAACATAAGAAAATATCTTTCTGGTTGCACTATGTTATAAAGTTAACATAGTGCAATTAACAACATAATCATTCCAGAATAAAAGATTGTGACATGGATGACTTATTCCATGCAGAAAAATATAAGCAAGTAGTATCTCTATCTTTTGAATTTTAACCACCTTGAGAGTTTTGAAAGTTTAACTCCAATTGTGTTAAATAAGGGCAAACATGAGAAGTTATGGACAATAAAAAAAAAAAAAAGACTCCACCAGAACAAAGTAAATAAATAATTATGGTTATAATGGAAATCAAACATTTAAATACAGATAATACAAAATAAAAATATCAGGTAGGATCTTAATGTGCTAACTTGGTAAGCTATCAGATCACAAGTAAGCTTAGAAACTCTTCTGCAAACATGTGGTCTCAGAAGTAAAAAGATAATACTAAAATTATATTATGCAAGAAATTGTAAGAACTCATCAATGAAAGGCATACTCAAATTTATACTTGAAATTAATCTACTCAAAGTAAGGTTATATATTTTACAAAAGGCAGTGTGTCTGGTTTGAGTTACTATTGATTAATATATCAGAAGTGTCTATATTTCAGGACAGACTAGTCAAGGTACTAAGAATTTATTCTCCACAAGTCATCTGAATTTAGCTAAGATATTGTTGGTAAGTCTTTGGTTATAAATTTAAGTGAAAAAAAAAATTAAGCTAAACCCATGATATGAACTGTTGGAGTAAAAATGGATCTCTCTAAACCCACGGCAAAGGAACTTAGGACTCAGGTTTTCCTGAACTTCTGAAATTTATCAATGAAACATCACAACTATTGTTATCTCTTAATCTGAATCATTTATAGACTGTCTTCTGAAGAAAGTACTGTTTCCCATCCAAATATGATGAAGAGGAAAAACATTTACAATTCACTGAGTTTTCAAAGCAATGCATGCTCTATCCACAATTTGGAACATGAGATAGTGATGGAGAAATTCAAATTGATATTTGAGCACATTGTCCATGTTTTACAATAGCTCTTTTCATATTGTTTACTATCTCTACCGTATGATGGAAGAAAATTGGCTGCTGAAGCTAATTTTAAAAATAATAAAAAGTAAATACTGTGGAACTTTGCAAAAAGATCCACAGACTGCTTCTAGACTGAAATTGTAAAAAATGGCCATAAAAAAATAAATAATACCTGTCTGAAACTGAACTAGAAAACAAAAAAGCTTATAAGAGTGAGCAACAGGGAGTTCTGTTAATAAAACTTATAAACACAGAAAACAAAACTTTAGCACCCAGATGCATTAAAACACTCCCCGAGTGAAATAAAAGGGAAAACACTTTACATTGACATTTTCAAAAGATATCTATTTTGGGCAATAAGTCCTTTTTTTTCCTCTCTCTCTCTCAAAGGCAAACACTTCCTTTTGGACTTCCTTCAATAAGAAATGCAAGCTCAAAATGTTAAGAGAGGATGTAATTCACTTAAATTATGCAACTAGAAGTCCACAGCTGGCCTGACTGGCTCAGAGCTGAATGAACACAGTGTCAAAAAACCTTTCCAATAATAATGCTCTCGTTCCTGTCAAGGGGTAAATCTCCCAAACTTAGGCGCAACTTTGGAAGCGCGTTAGCCACAGCAAATGAATGTCAGTGGGGTGACAACACTGGGGCAGCAGCACCCACGCTGCCAAAGCACACAGTTCACCCAGAGCTGAGGTTTTGTATGATCAATATCCCCAATTCCCAGCAATAATCATTTGCTTATAAGCAAGGGATGGTCAGATACCACCCAAATCATATCTTCATGCCATTATAGCTACTAAATTTATCCCTTAGCTTTTAAACAATTAAGCAGCACAAACACAGGCAGCTCCATCACTTCTTAAAAGAGAGACTTTAAATTCTAATCTAAAGCATGCTCTATAGCTTTTTACCTTTTCTCATTTCTTGGTTCTGGCCTACCTAAATAATTTTCATCTTTTCCTCCCCCCATTCCACCCCCAAGTGTGAGCGTGAACCAGAATTACAAATAGTTAAACCTGAAGGTCACTTCACAGCAGCGTTTCAACATGCTCCCCCAGCAAGTCTGCACGGCAACAATAAAACAAAGCCCTTGCAACCACCTGTAATAATCTGGCTGCTCAGCCAGCAATCCAAAAAGTCCTGGAGCTACAGAAGGTAGACATTTTCTGCAGCTGGTTTAACATGTACATTGTGCCCAGTTGCCGGCTCGCCTCCTCTTACCTTCACGTTAGTCCGGAGTGCACAGTAACATGCAAAGAACATTGCAGTAAATAAGGAGCATATGGACCGGTATTCAGCTTCTCAGCACAGCGCGAGCCCCACACGCACGATCCTGGGCATGTGCTAGTAAGGAGCATCCGTTCCCTCTGTCAGTTTGAAAATGCATTGATCTCTGTTTTCTCTGGCTACAAAACGACATGTCTTGAAGGCACTGAGTGAGAGCTCAAAATCTCTTCACTGACTATATATAGCATTGTGCCCTGTAATTTCAATTAGTAGAGAATTCAGCATCTGAAAGTTAAGACCTCAGTTGCTTTTCCTTCCAGCATTTTAAACCACCGGCTTAAAAAAAAAAAAAAAAAAAAAAAAGAACGGGAGGTGGGGGGGTGGGGGGGGTAGATGAGCTCACCCAGGAAGGAGGGGGAGAAAGGTGAAGAATTGAAATTTAACCAATGAGTTACTTATATTTCTGGAGAGTCCTGATATTATCCTATTAAATACTTCACAATGGGATTACATCGGGCAGATTGTAAAAGAAGAGGAAACACTTTTCCCTTTGGAGGTTTGATATGGGCTCTGCACTATATTCCAGGCTATTCTGATGCAGCACCCTGTTTGGCAAATACTACAAATCACTGCAAACACGTCTCATTCTGCTTCTCTGTGTGGAATAGGGCTGGGACCAAAGGATCGTGCCTCATAAAGTCCCCTAATATGTGAGCTGGGTTCCCCTGAGTGATGTTCTGTGACATGACTAAGAAGTAACACGTTCTGCTACTCCCCTGTCCTATAATACATGCTAAATCTTCCAGGGATACCTAAAGTTACTAAGCTCTCTAACAAAACAGTGCCCAATTTTCAAAAACTATGCTTTATGGGTAAATAACAATCAATATAGAAGCTGGGATTAGAATGAAGACAGAGGATTCCAGGGAAAAACATAACCTCAGATTCAGTAGCTACTGTTGCTGAATATAAAATATTCAGCTGGCTCTGGAAAGGAAAGAGCTAAAGAGAAAAAGAAATGCTTCTGCCCCCATGAATCCATAAGGGAAAAATAATTAATTCAAAACCATCATCTGATCCTACTGTCTGTTGTCATATCTGTCAGGCACCGGATGCTGCAAATTAATTCAATTTTTACTGAGCCAAAGGACAAAGTACAATTTAGGGTTCTAAACTCTTATTTCCAACCTTAGGAAGCCCTAATTCTCAGCTAGAATTCTAAAGCTATCTGGCTAAATGCAAGCAGAAATGAACAGTTCTCACTGCAGCAAAAATTGTGGGAGGAAAAAAGAGTGGTTATGTCTCTGCCACAACGCTTCCCATCAGCTTACAGCAACAGAGAAGATCAGCATAACTCACTAGAAAAAGCTGCAGTGACTTTTAGGATTTTTCTTTAACATGTTTTGCATAAGCCACCTCCCCTCTGGAACCTGCAGTAGTGCTGAGGCACTGTCAGAGTCACTGGGCATTTCTCCTGGGCAGTGAGGTGAGGCAGTTTCAGGAGGAAGTAAAGTATTTAAGGGAGAGAAATTAAGGAAGAAGAAAGGCAAGATTTTCTCTCTTAATGACAAGTGTTCAGAAAGTGTCGTCAGTTCTGACTAAATAGCTATTTTGGGCTGTCATTGTTTGTGCCTTTTTTTAGGAAGGGAAAAGGCAATCTTAGCTTAGGCTGGAGATTCTTTAGCAATGTAAGAGAAGGCAGCCACTTAATTTAATTCCCAGTTCCCTCTGTCATATGAGTCTAGGTAATTACAAATCTTAAGCACTTACAACACAACCAGCGACTTTCAGGACATTAAAAAATGGCCATAGATACCAACTTTCATCATTCCCCAAGTTTTATTAATGGCTTTAAATGCAGAACCAAACATTTCAGCTAATAACATTCCGTCTCCTGAGGTCATAGCAGGTCACATTTCCTGCAGCTCTTCTCTGTAAAGGAACCAAAACATAGCAATTCAATGCCATGAAAAAACAAGAGAATTTTTTAAATGCCTTTCTCCAGTGGGGGTTCACAGAATTTTTAAAAACCAATTTTTCAACATGAGGATAAGTATTGTTAAACATTTTTCCATTAGGATTTTCCATTAGGAAAGGAAAAAACTATGTTTTATCTTCTTTTGTTATTATTTTTAATAGACCTCAAGGTATTTTGTTGGCCCCAGGAAAGACAAAACAAAAGGAAAAGCTGGAAAATGTTATAAATCTCAAAGCAGTTCACAGGCAAGGATTAAAATAATGAAATTACATATGAAAGAATACATGTAGATTTCTCTGCCAAGGCAACCAGGAAGGTCTTCTGATAGGGCACGCAACAAAAAAAATGTTTGATTCCCTCTTTTATTATATAGATTGACTTTTTAAAAATTTATTCTGATCAGTGAAGTTGTAGGTTTACAGAAGAATCATGCAGAAAATACAGAGTTTCCATATACCAACCCCTCTATACACACAGTTTTCCCTACTAACAATTTGCATTACAGTGGTATTTTTCAATTTACAACTAATAAAATAATATTGTTATAATTATACTCTTAAATGCAGTCATAGTTTACATTAGGGTTCACTGTTTATGTTGTATGGTTCTATGGGATTTTAAAAAGTTTTATTCTGGTAACATATATACAACCTAAAATTTTCCATTTTGACCACTCTCAAATGTATAACTCAATGGTGTTAGTTACATTACCATTATCCATTAGTAAAACTTTTCCATCAACCCAAACAGAAACTCTATCCATTAAGCATTAACTTTCTACTGCCTGCCTCCACCCTGACCCCTGGTAACTTGCATTCAAGTTTCTGACTCTATGAATCTACATATTATAATTATTTCATGTAAGTGAGATCATACAATATTTGTCTTTTTGTGTCTGGCTTATTTAACTCAACATGATGTCTTTGAGGTTTCAGCATGTATCAGAACTTTGTTCCTTTTTATGGCTGAATACCATTCCTCCATATATATATGTACCACATTTTGTTTCTAATACAGATGTAATGTGTGCACATCCTTAAGAAAAGCTCTTAGACTTGAAAAACTGCTTAAACTCCCGTCTTTTTTTTTTTTTTTTTTTTAACATGGACAGGCTCTGGGAATTGAACCCGGCAGGTGAGAATTCGTGCCACTGAACCACCGTTGCACTGCCCTTCCATGTTTTTTATCCATCCCACATAACCCCAGTGCAGACATGGGCTAAATTTACATTTTGCCTAATTTTCCTATGAAGACTAAGATAGCTGACTTACTATGCTCATTATATATATGAACCAAGGCACTAACCACAAGATAATATCCCACTAAAATTTAGTCTGATTATTTTTAGGTAAAGGCTTCAATAGGACAAAGTACCTGGTTGAAGAATTATTTGCAATTGTAGAAGGCAATAATAACTGACTACATATTTTTGGAGGCAATAGAATAAATCCAGGCTCCAGCATTTAAAGGCTAATAGCCCTCGAAAATTTCTTCTATGTTGGTCCCTTTACTATTTATAAGATAGATAAAATATTTAACTCGTAGAATTGCTGAGAAGACTAAAGATAAACCCTCCAGCAAAATAAAATCTAGATGGATCAAACATATAGGTATAAAATTGAAACCATAAACATATTAGAAGAAAACATAGATTTGGTTTTGATTCTTTATAATAGCCTAACTCTCCTCAAAACAAAGAAAGAGAATTGTGAATACATAAAAATATAAAACTTCTACTTGACTAAATTACATACACTGACAAATAAACTGGTAAAATATTTGCAACATATTTGTTGGGGCAACTTCCCTTAAAATACAAAGAACTTTTAAATATCAGTAAGAAAAATGTAAAAGAGTGAAAAAAATAGGCAAAGAATACATAAAGTGGCAATTCACAAAAAAAATTCACAAAATGCTTGACCTCACTCATATTTAAAGAAAAGCATATAAGACAGAAAAATATTTTTAATTGATATTATCAATACTCATAAAGATGCATTAATTGGTGAAAAGCTTTTGGAAGATAGATTGGAATTATTTATCAAAAATTTTTTTTAAAGTCACAATTTCCAGTAATTAAATACAGATATTTGTACAATACAACTACCTAAATATACAGCAGTGGGAACTTAGCTTAAAGATGACAGTTTATACCATGGAATACCATGCAATTATTAGAAAAATATAAGAGAAATATATATAACACATACACACCCATAAATGTATTCTTCTATGGAATAATGTCCAAGTTATAGTGTTAAAGGTAAAAAGAAGGTTGCTAAAAAGTTTGGGAAATATTAGCCTATTTGTAAGTGTATATTTATATATAATTGTGTGTTTGTATGGGTGTTGATCATTGGTGGCTGGAATATGGCTTAGGGTGAGGGGAGTGAGACACAACCTTTCATTTTTCAATTTATACCTTTATATGCTACAATGGAATCATCCATAATGAACAAACATCCTCTCAGCATAAAAAAAAGACACAGAAAGATGAAACACTAGGACCTGAGATGGGATTTCCCTGAAAGGTCAGGGAATGATCATGAGATAGAGGATGGGAATCTGTTGATCTCTGAGTTGTTCTTAGTTCTTGAGTCCCTTTTGTAGTATTGACATCTGTGCTAGTTTGTTAGCTGCCAGAACGCAATATACCAGAAACAGAATGGCTTTTAAAAGGGGAATTTAATAAATTGCTAATTTACAGTTCTAAGACCGAGATAATGTCCCAGTTAAAGCAAGTCTATAGAAATGTCCAATCAAAGGCATCCAGAGACAGATACCTTGGTTCAAGAAGGCTACTCAAGTGCAGGGTTTCTCTCTCAGCTGGAAGGCACATGGCAAACATGGCGGGTCTGTTGGCTTTCTTGTGGCTCTACAAAAGGGACTCTCTCTAAAATGTTTCCTATTTTAAAGGATTCCAGTAAGCTACCCCACCTTCAATGAGTGGAGAGACACCTCCATGGAAATCATCTAATCAAAAGTTACCACCCCAAATATGGTGGGTCACATCTCCATGAGAACAATCAAAATGCTCCCACCCAGCAATATTAAATGAGGATTAAACGACATGGTTTTTCTGGGGTCCACCACAGATTCAAACCAGCACATCTTCCTGAAATACATTAATTCTAATGTGTAGATGTAACTTTCTTAAAACAGTGCCCTAAACACAAACTAACTACTTAATTTGATTCTCAAATGAAAAAGTGGCTAAGTGTAAACTTGACTCTAGTCCATTTTCACCTTATTTTCGTTTTATTTCACTGAATTTAGGACCTAATAGCTACATAAATTTGGTTTCTCTTTTTTTTTTTTTTTTTTTTTTTTACCATGTGTATGTAATACTTTTTAAAAAAATCACCCTTTTTGGTTAGAAGGTTCTGAGTATATTAAAGCAATATTTAACTATAAATCATTAATAATATATCAATAACAAGAGCAATAACATCTGATAATATTGACAGTTTATATCTCTGCATCTCATTTTCTTTATCAAATAAGGAGGTTGGGTTAGGTAGTTTTTCTTATGGGTACATAGAGTAGCTTTGGTAGAGTTATGGTTGCTTTTTGTTTTGTTTTGTTTTGTTTTGTTTTGTTTAGATAGGGCAAATTAAATATGCTTAAAAGTTAAGGTTCCACTAGCATTCCTCCCAGACAAATTATTTTCTATACATACAGGAATTGGTAATTTGTAGTTTCCCAAATGATTCCAGTGAGCAGACAGGATTGAGAGCCACTGTGTGAGGCAGGGGTTAACAAACTTAATATGTAAAGGGCCAAGGAATAAATGTTTTAGGCTTGCAGGGATCTCAGTTACAACTACTTAATCCTGCCATTGTAGTGCAAAAGCAGCTACTGACATTATATAAGTATGTTCCAACAAAACTTTATTTAAGCACATTAAAATGTGAATTTCATACAATGTTCACATCAGGAAATATTATTCTTTTGAGTGTTTTTAATTTTTTCAATCATTTAAAAATGTAAAAACAATTTTTAGCTTGTAGGCCATACAAAAACAGGCAATGAGTCAGATTTGGCCTTATTTGCCAATCCCTGTTCTAGACTCAAGAGGAATGGTTCTTTTTTCTTTTTTAGCATTTTTTTAAATTGTAAAATATAACATATATACAAAGTAAAGAAAGAAAAAAGCAGGAATTTTCAAAGCATATTTCAACAAGTAGTTACAGAACAAATCCCAGAGTTTATCATGGGATATTATTCCATCATATCAGATTTTTCCTTCTAGCTGCTCCAAAACACAGGAGGCTAGAAGGAATATTAATACTGTATTTCAGCAGTCATGCTTGTTTGTTAAATCCTATCTTCTCTGTCATACCTACCCCTACTCCTTTGATCCTTCTCCCAATCTATGGGGATCTTTGGGCAATGTCTATTCTGACTTTTTCATGTGTGTGAAGGGTGTCCACATCATAGTATAGGGGATTGTAATCAATTGAGAATCTTGGAGAGACTATTCCCTCTGGGTTTTAGGATTTATATGACCTAGGAACCCTACAGAAATTGTAGGTTCCAGGAAAGCAAACTTAGTGCATAAAACCTTTATAGAGTCTCAGTTTGAGCATGGGTGCTCTTTTTATTTATTTTTTAATTATTATTGAGATATCTTCATGCACCATTGTGCTAGTTAGATTCAGTTGTCAACTTGGCCAGGTGAGCATACCTAGTCTTGTTGCTGCGGAAATAAGCCAATGGTGCGTGAACCTCATCTGTTGCCAATTACATCTACAGTCAGCTAGGAGGCGTGTCTGCTGCAATGAGTGACGTTTGACTTAATTGGCTGTTGCTTAAATGGGAAATTGCAATGTAGCACTGCTAAGCAGCTCAGCATTCCTCATCTCAGCACTAGCAGCTCAGCCTAGGCCTTTGGAGATGCAGAAAGAAGTCACCCCGGGGAAAGTTGTTGGAACCCAGGGGCCTAGAGAGAAGACCAGCAGAGACCATCTTGTGCCTTCCACGTAAGAAAGAACCTCAGTGGAAAGTTAGCTGCCTTTTCTCTGAAGAACCAACAAAATAAATCCCCTTTTGTTAAAAGCCAATCCGTTTCTGATGTGTTGCATTCCGGTAGCTAGCAAACTAGAACAACCATATAGTACATCTAAAGTATACAATCAATGGCTCATACTATCACTACATAGCTGTGTATTCATCACCATGATCATTTGTAGAATATTTGCACATTCCAGAAAAAGAAATTAAGAGATAAAAGAAAAAACCATGCACCCCAAACCCCTTACCCCTCCTTCTCATTGACTAGTAGTATTGCAATCTACCCAAATTTTTACCCCTTATCCCTGCCCTATTATTTATTCATTTATTTGTTATTATTTTTTTTACCCAGCTGTCCATAATCTGGATAAAGAGAGCATCAGCCATAAGATTTTTCACATTCACACAGTCACATTGCAAAAGCTATGTAGTTATACAATCTTCTTCAAGAATCAGGGTTTCTGGAACACAGTTCAACAGTTTCAAGTAATTCCCTGTATCTACTCCAATACACCATAAACTAAAAAGGGATTTTTTTAGTACATAAGAATAAGCTCTAGGATAACCTCTTATCTCTGAGAGCACTTAAAGTGTGGTCTTTGGGCTAGCAGCATCAGCAACAGCATCAGCATGAACTGGGAATTTGTTGAAGATACAAAATCTCATGTTACACTCCAAACCTAATGAATCAGACATAAGGAATCAGAAATTCTGGATATGGGGCTCAAGAATCTGTGTTAATAAGTCCTCCAGATGATTGATCTTAAAGCTAAGGTTTGAGAACCACAGATCTACAGGAAGAGGAAACTGATAGCTAAGGTTCCTAAAAAAGTAGGGAGAGATGGACCGCAGAGCACAGGTAAAGGAATTAGCCTTAGCGAGGAGAAATGCATTGAAAATAAAGAGAAAATGATTGTTAGTGCCAATGAGATACTTCTAGGGTGGGGGCTCAAGCCTCTGGGATGGATTCCAGATGAGCAAGGGGCCATATAACACTTTAGCTCTTAGATATCCTTTCCCTGTTAGAAAATCTAACAGATCTTACAACTCGTAAAACAAACAAAAACCTAAGTTCAAATTTCTTTTCTGCCACTTGCCAGCGGTATGACCTTGGACAAGTTACATAACTTCTCTGTGCCACAAAGTTCCTCGGGAAAGTGAAGTTAACAAAAGTACTTCACAGGGGATGTTGTAAGGATTAAAAATAAATTTGTTGCGCAAACTGCTTGGCCTAGTAAATTTAATCAGTGGTAACTTTTAGTGTAAAGAAGACTGAAATCATAGAATTAAAGGGAAAGGTAAAAAGAGGTTATCATTCCTCTTGACTAACATCTAACTACCTGAACATTCCCTGCAAGTGTTTGTAGAACATTCAGAACTTCCCTAGGATCTCCAATCACCCTTAAAGGGCATTTTCAATTAGTTTATTCATCTAATTATAAGCCCTGAAATTTGAATATCCTTAGAATTTCTTCATTCTTCTTGGAGTTTTCCTGAGCTGAATAGTAGCTTCCAAATTCCATAGCACACTTACATAATTCAGAGCTTCTTAAGATTTTCCACCAAAGCATCCCCAAAGGCAGAAGAGAATGCATTTGCTCCCCTAGAGGTATATGAGCAAAAGAGATATGTCTTGGATGTCTTTCTTATCTTAAAAATCCATTTAAATGTTGAATGCAAGTAGACAGTATATCCATGTTTGTTATCAAGTGACGTTTTATATTACTTACTGTGCTGGTTTGAAATGATGTATGTACCCTAGAAAAGCCATGCTTTAATCCTAGTACCATTTTGTAAAGACAGCATTTCTTCTAATCCCTATTCAGTGTTGTATGTTTGAATCTGTACTTAGATCATCTCCCTGGAGATGTGATTTAATCAAGAGTGGTTGTTAAACTGGACTAAGTGATAACATGTCTCCACCCATTTGGGT
This sequence comes from Tamandua tetradactyla, assembly GCF_023851605.1. Taxonomy (NCBI): domain Eukaryota; kingdom Metazoa; phylum Chordata; class Mammalia; order Pilosa; family Myrmecophagidae; genus Tamandua; species Tamandua tetradactyla. Next base: position 59,599,711 of record NC_135334.1, on the reverse strand, counting down.
GGGTCTTGATAAGTTTCTGGAGTCCTATAAAAGAGGAAACATTTTGGAGAATGAAGAAGATTTGGAGAGAGCAGAGAATGCTGCAGCACCATGAAGCAGAGAGTCCATCAGCCAGCGACCTTTGGAAATGAAGAAGGAAAACACCTCCCAAGGAGGTTCATGAAACAGGAAGCCAGGAGAGAAAGCTAGCAGAGGATGCCCTGTTCGCCATGTGCACTTCCAGATGAGAGAGAAACTGTGACTGTTCGCCAGGTGCCTTCTCACTAGAGAGATAGACCCTAAAACTTTATTGACCTTCTTGAACCAAGGTATCTTTCCATGGATACCTTAGATTGGATATTTCTATATATTTGCTTTAATTGGGACATTTTCTTGGCCTTAGAACTGTAAACTAGCAACTTATTAAATTCCCCTTTTTTAAAGTCAGTCTGTTTCTGGTATATTGCTTTCTGGCAGCTAGCAAACTAGAACATTTACCAACCACTAAAAAGATTTTATATTTATACCATGGCTTTGAGTACCCTCTGACATACTTACTACTGTATATGCTTAGGGTACTCTTGTCTCAGTTCATGAAGGAGGGATTTATCCCATCTGAGTCTTGATCCTTACACTGGCCTTGAAGATTTTGTCCTCACCCCTTGTATTTAGTGAGGAAAACTGGCTTAGTGTGTAAATTAAGTGTTAAAATCTGTATCAGCAGCAGCTGGAGGTGGAAGTCTAATACTAAGTCTCCAAAGCCCAGAGCAAATTTCTCAAGATCCCAGGGCCTAGACAGTGATTCTTAACTCAGATCTAACACTCCCCTTATATACAAAGACTTTCTAATATTCCATTTACTATCTTCTTAGACTAGATAATATAAACTATTTTACATATAATTTAAAATTCAACATGATATATTTACTGTACAAGAGAAATAAACCTAATAGTCTAAATTAACATAAAATAAAATGCATTTTAAATGGAAATGCTCAGGCAAAACTAAAACAATGGCATAAATGGTCAGGTGCTTGTACCCATGTAAGCAGACATACACAGGTATATTGAATTAGCTATCCAAACATCACAAGCAGCATTGTTATCAGTGACATAATGTTCTGACTTGGTGAAAACATTTATGAAGTTCTGGACAATACAAGGAACAATCTTCTTTCATCTGATACAGACGTTGTATTCTTGAAACAATTTGGGGAAATGTTATATTCTGTAAAAGATGATTTGTGTTAAGTAAAGTGGAGTTTAGGTCCTAGGCTCAGGTAATTATATTTAGGTTTCCAATCTAAATGAATGTCCGATGGAATATTTAAAAGTATAGGATGAGGGACAAAGCTTTACTGTGTGGAATTGTCTCACACTGTCTCACACAGGCCACTTAGCAGTCCTGACCTTCCTCCCAATCCCTACACACTCATTGCCAGTAATGCATCCCGCTAGTTTGCCGATATAACCAAAAACATCCTCACACATTACTAAAATACCGATAGTGTAACCATAGGGGATAGGTCTGTTCCCATGGAAAACCACTTGAGCATGCAGCCTGAGAATTGATGTTCATTTAGGAATACATAGTTGCAAAGATTGCTTTAAATTTCTCACCACAATTACTCAGGACCCTGTAGAGACCTAAAAATTTTCTACATCCATGTTTGAGCTTAAAATCCTACTTTTCTGAATTTCTGGAGGAAGAAAATAATCTAAGAATACTGATCTTCTGAGAAATCACAGATCCTAAATTATCAGACTAGAAGCACTGTGGGAAAGATATATCTTACCCAAAGAACAAAAACTGAGACTTTGGGGTGTGACCATCTCAAAATCCTGCCATCCCCTTAAGATCAGATCAGAGCCCACTGTTTTATGAGATTTTCCCTAATGACATCAGCCCACACAGACTTCTTTTTTCTGAATGCCTAAAGCATGTATTATCTGTCTGTACTGCCCAATTTAGCACTTGAATATATACTGCCTTGTCGTGTTCTCTCACAGCTTTTTTGTGCTTAAGATTCATCTCAACTCCATTTTAAGCTTCTAAAAGGTAAAGGACATAGGAGAGCTGAAAAATAGTTCCCTTGGGCAGATATTATTGTTTAATTATTTTCATAAACTGATAGATTGATGAACAGTTCATAATAAAGAAGCAAAAAAAGCCTTCATGGGGTCCCAACACTGCCTAATAACCCTATCTCATTTCTCTAAACAACCCCCTCTCTACTCTTTCTGAAAGTGATTTCGAACATTCGCTACTGCCTTCACACCTCAGACTTTCCTCCATTTCTTGTTTTAGTATCTTTCCTGGTTCTTCCCTTAGTATTAGACTTTTTTTATGTCCAAGTTTCTCAAGTCACAAACCTAGATCCTCTTCTTTATTCATTTTATACCTTTTCCCAGATTTCCCATTTATTTCCATAACATCTATTACCACTCTGTTCTAGTTTGCTAGCTGCTGGAATGCAATATACCACAAACAGAATGGCATTTAAAAAGGGGGAATTTAATAAGTTGCTAGTTTACAGTTCTAAGGTCAAGAAAATGTCCCAATTAAAACAAGTCTATAGAAATGTCCAATCTAAGGCATCCAGGGAAAGAAACCTCAGTTCAAGAAGGCCAATAAAGCTCAGAGTTTCTTATGGCAAACACAGTCAGGGTTCCTCTCTCATCTGGAATGGCACATGGTGAACACAGTTCTGCTAGCCTCTTCTTCTGGCTTCCTGTTTCAAGAAGCTCCCCAGGAGGCATTTTCCTTCTTTATCTCCAAAGTGCTGGCTGATGGACTCTCTGCTTTGTGGTGCTGCAGCATTCTCTGCTCTCTCCAAATCTCTTATTCTCCAAAATGTTTCCTCTTTTATAGGACTCCAGAAACTTATCAAGACCCACCCAAATGGGTGGAGACATGTCGTCACCTAATCCATTTTAACAACCACTCATGATTTAATCACATCTCCAGGGAGATGATCTGATTACAGTTTCAAAATACAGCATTGAATAGGGATTATTCTGCCTTTATGAAAAGCAATTTAGATTAAAACATGGCTTTTCTAGGGGACATGCATCCTTCCAAACCAGCACACACCCCTAGGTTGATGACTTCTAAATCTCTTTCTCTAACCCCCACTCCTTCTCTAAGCTCCAGGTCCACTTGAAGTGCTAACTGAACATCTCCTCTTGAATATGTTGCCAACACTTCAAACTCATTATGGCCAAAAACTTAGTTGGAATTTCTGCCTGAAACTTCCTCTTCCTCCAATTTCCCTATTTTCCTGAATGGCCCTTCCATCCATCCAGCTTCATAAATCCAAGACCTAGCAGTCATCTTTAACCACCTCTTTTTCAATACTTTCAATAGCCAATATAATAATTATGAAGTCCTACTAATTCTTCTAAATATTTAATGCATCTGTAATTTTTTCCATTTCCACAGTAATCATTTGTGTTTTCACATGAATTACTATAGAATCCTCATAAATGTATTCTTCATATTTTTTGCCCCCCTCTAATTTATTTTTCACGTACAACTCTGAACATGATCTTTTATAAACCTAAATTTGAATCATACCTCTCCCTATCACAAACAAGCTCTATTGGCTCCCCAGAGCTGTTTAAATACAGTCCAAAATAACCAACAGGATCTTAAAGGCCTGCATGGTATGAACTTGCCTAATTAGGAGCCAATTTCTATTACATATTCCATGGTCCAGTCACACTGAACTTGACTCAATTACTAGAAAGTTCCATGAACTCTTCAGCACAGCACCCTTCTACCTGCTTTTCCAGTAGTCTGGAATAGTGGTTCTCAACCAAGTTGAGTTTGTTCCCCAGGGACATGTTTTGGTTATAATAAACTAGTTGCTGCGGTGTTATTGGCATCTAGTAGATAGAGGACAGCAAGGCTACTAGTCATCCTACAATACATAGAAGAGCTCCCATGATAAACGATTCCCCAGCCCAAAGTGTCAACAGTGCTGAAGCTGAGAAACCTTGGTCTGAAAGGCTATCCATTCTACCATCCCATATGACCCTTTTGCTAGCTCAAACATACTTGCCTGTCCTGTCTCAGCTTAGACAGCCTAACTTCAGAGCAAGATTTCCATGACTCTTTTCTCTAAATCATGTACTCCTCCTATCTGTGCTCATCACATTTTTCTTTACTTTTGTAGCTCTGATGGTCATTTTAACTACTTACAATTAATACTTACCATCTTTGCCAGGTTTTAAGCTCCATGAGGTTAGGGACTCTGCTTGTGCCTACAACAATATCTTTATAACCTAGCAAAACACTCTAACTAGACGCTTCCCTGATGAAGACCTTTAACCTTGTATTTAACCTCAATAAAAAATATGTAAAATGGGAATTGTAATTCCTCCTACAATGTGTTTTAATGATGATCAAATATTTTCAGGAATTGAAATGTATTTTGCAGCACTATCAAGTTGTATGTTAGTAGAAATGGGTTCAATTACCTCAGAGGAAATAATATGCAATAAAAGCCTTAAATATGCATGTCTACTTTTTATAGTGGTAAAATACTCATAACATTTAGTATTTTATCCATTTAAATTGCACAACTTAGTGGCATTAAGCACATTCACAATGTTGTACAACCATCACCACTATCTAGTTCCAGAACTTTTTCATCACTCCAAATAGAAACCCTTAATCCTTTTACCAGTCCCGTCTTCCCCCAGCTCTAGGCAACCACTAATCTACTATCTGTCTGAGAGGATTTCCCTATTTTGGATATTTCCTATAAATGGAATAATATAATATGTCACCTTTTGTGTCTGGCTTCTTTCACTTAACATAATGTTTTCATACTTCATGCATGTTATAACATGTATCATACTTCATTCCTTATATGACTGAATAATATTCCATTGCTGGCCATTTGTACATACTTTGTGAGAAATGTTGATTTAACTCCTTTGCCCATTTTTTAATTGTGTTGTTTGGCTTTCCATTGTTGAATTCTAAACATTCTTTATATATTCTGGATACTAGATTTTTATCAGATATATGATTTGAAAATATTCTTTCTCATTCTCTGGGTTCTTTTCATTCTCTTGATAGTGTCCCTTGATGCACAAAAGCTCTAAATTTTGATAGAGTCCAATCTACTTTTTTTTAATTTGTTGCTTGTGCTTTTGGTATTATACACAAGAAACCACCAAATCCAAGGTCATGAAGATGTGCCGCTATGTTTTCCTCTAAGATTTTTGTAGTTTTGGCCCTTATGTTTAGGTCATTGATCCATTTTAAGTTAAATTTTATAGATGATATGAGACAAGGTTCCAACTCACTCTTTTCCACATGGCTATCCAGCTGTCCCAGAATCACTTGTTAGATTATTTTCCTATTGAATGGTCTGGAACCCTTACTGAAAATCAATTAGCTATATATATGTATGTGTTTTTCTGAGCTCTTAATTCTACTTCATTGGTCTATATGTCAATCCCTATGCCAGTACCACACTGTTTTAATTATAGGAACTTTCTAGTAAGTTTTAAATTCAGAAGCATGAGCCCTTCTTTTGGGGGATGTTTTGGCTATTCAGGGACTCTTGCAATTCCATATGAATTTTAGTTTGTGCTTTCTCATTTCTGTAAAAACAGTCATTTTCATTTTGATACAGATTGCATTACATCTGTAGATCACTTTGGGAAATCTTGCTAAATTAACAATATGTAGTCTCTCTGTCCATGAACATGGGTTGTCTTTCCAGTTATATAGGTATTCTTTAATTTCTTTCAGTGTTTGGTCATTTTCCATATGCGACTCTTGCAACTCTTGGGCAAATGTATTCCCAAGTATTTTATTGCTTTTGGTGCTCTTATACATGGTATGTTTCCTTAATTTCCTTTTTGAATTGTTAATTATTAGTATAAAGAAATACAACTGATTTCTGCATATTGATTTTATAAGCTGAATTCACTAACTCTTTAGTTTTCTGTGGATTCTGTAGGATATTCTCTATAAAAGATCATAATCATTTATAAATAGAGATAGTTTTACTCCTTCTTACAGTTTGGATACTTTTTATCTTTATTATTCCCTTATTGCTCTGGCTAGAACTGCCAGTACAATTTTTAATCGACAGAAGTGGCAAAAATGGGCATCCTTCTCTTGTTCCTGATTTTAGGGGGAAATTTTTCAGTCTTTCATCATTGGATATTATGTTAGCTGTGGGTTTTTCATATATGCCTTTTATCTTGCTGGGGAAATTCCCTTCTATTCCTATTGCATTGAGTATTGTTATGAAAGTGAGCTGGATTTTGTCGAATGTTTTTCTGTATCAATTGACGTTAAATGCATGCTTTTCCCCTTCGTTCTATTAGTGTGGTATATTATACTGATTTTCATAAATTGAGTTACCCCTGCATTCCTGGGATAAATCTCACATAGTTATGATGTATATTCCTTTTAATATGCTGCTAGATTCTGTTTGCTAGTACTTTGTTGAAGATTTTTGCATGTAAATACATAAGAGATTTTGGTCTGTAATTTTCTTTTTTTGTGGTATCTTTATCTGGCTTTGGTATGAGAATGATGTTGGGCTTGTAGAATGAGTAGGGAGTGTTCCCTCCTTTTCAATTTTTGGAAGAGCTTAAGCAGGATAAGTGTTATTCTTCTTGGAATATTTGGTAAAATTCTCCAATGAAACCATCAGTTTCTGAGCTTTCTTTGTTTGGAAGCTTTTGAATACTGAGTCAATATCTTTATATATTATTGGCCTGTTGCAATCTTCTTGAGTTAGGATAGGTAGTTTGCATATTTCTAGGAATTTGTCCGTTTCATATAGATTATATATATTTTTGGCATACAATTATTTATAGTATCCTCTTATATTCCTTTTTATTCCTGCAATGTCAATAGCAATGTGCCCATTTTATTTAATTATTATTAGATGCATCTTCTCTATTTACTTTTTAGTCAGTCTAACTATAGGTTGACAATTTTGTTTATCTTTTCCAAGGAACAACTTTTGATTTTGTTAATTGTCTCTCTACTGTAATCTTCCTTATATCTTCCCTTCTGCTACCTTTGGGTTTAGTTTTCTCTTCTTTTTCACTTAAGGTGTAAAGCTGATTTGAGATATGTCTTCTTTTTTAATATAGGCATTTACAGTTATAAATTTTCCTGTAAGTATTGCTTTCATTGCATCCATAAATTTTCATACATTGTACTTTCATTTTCATTTGTCTTTAAGTATTTTTTAATTTTATACATATATTTTTCTTAGTAATTTCACCTATATGATTTTATTATAAAATAACTTAAAGATGTATGCAAAGATTTAGGTATATGAATTTCTATTATTACTTAAATAAATCAGGGGAATATTATGTATCTTTCCAAATATAATAGGTCATATTTGATAAGAGAGGTATGTACAGTGCGTGCGTGATATATAATTAATTTTTTCAAAAAGACTGGACATATTTTCCATATATACATTTTATACACATATACATACATGAAGAAAAATGTCTAAACAATAAATATAGGCAGTAGTTATCTTAAAATGATGGGATATGGACATTTTAATTTTCTACCTTTGAGTTTCTTAATTTCCTAATTTTTTACAATAAGCATGACTTTTGAGATTTAATAAAGTAAAAAAATGAGGGGGGAGGAGCACTTCATAATCTGTAAAGGGAATATAAGGAGTTGTTGTTGTTATAAAGAGTAATATACAATGCCTGACTTTTTGAATTTTTCAAATTAATTACAAAAATAAGATAGTAACAAGATACCTGTTATAACAGAAAAGCGGCATGAGCTGGATCTATGGTGATCAAGCAATTAACAAGCATCCCAGGCTTTCCACGCACTGACTTATGGAATCTGCAAATCAACCTCATTAGGTAGGTTTTACAATATTCAATTAATAGATGAAGAGACTGAGGCTTTAATGGTTAATCAAATGCCCAAGTTTACACAGAAAAAACAAATGGTAGAAATAAAATTCAAATTTAAGTCCATGTTCTTTCCACTAAGTACTTATGAATGATGTATAAATTAAGTGAAAATATAGAGAAGGAGGTTACTTGGTGATGAGAGCAAAGGAAGAATTCATGGAGGAGTTAATATCTCAGCTAGCTCTGGAGGATCACTAGAATCTTAACAAATAAAGGTGGAAGAAAAGGTACAAGGTAAAACATTGTTTGCCAAGGGAACAAAAGTGAAAGGTAAATGAACAGTTCATGGAATTGGGGGATTGATAGGCAGATTGGTTTGGCTAGGGAAGGTTATAGACAGAAATTTTGTTTAATCAATGGAGGGACTTGAAATTTATTCAGTAGTACTTGGAGAATGACCAAAATAAAAGTATGGTTAAACTAGTTGAAAATCAATAATACCATGACCTTAGAAAGATTAGTTTTTAAAGTGCGGTAAATGACTCATGACAGATTGTGTTGGTTGTACTTTTGGAAATAGAGAAATATAGAGGAAGAAAGAATGTTGGAGATTACCCAGCAAATCTCTTCATTTCACAGATAAGAAAACTGGTCCAGGGAAAGGGTATTAGTTGTCCAAAATCATAAAACTGGACTAGAATCCAGGTTTGTGAGACCGAGTTCAATACTCCATTCCAAAAAAAAAAGGAAGTACCAAGCACTGTATGTTTTTCCTAACAGTTCTGTGAGGTTTATGCTATGATCACCATTTTACACCAGCAAATACTGGGGCTCAGAGAAATTAAGTAATTTGCACAAAGTTATAGACCTAAAGCTTTTCTCACTCTACAATGCATGACATTCTTGTGACTAGAGATATTTCTTTATTCTGCTATTGCATACCCAGAGTATCTAGTACAGGGTTCACAGATACCCAACATCATTCAATCAAATATCTGTCATTAGTCATTATTCTCAACAAATATCCTATACATAGATTTTTATGGCCATAGAACATTGAGGAATTACAGCTGGGAAATAATTTAGAAGTCACAAATTATCCATTTCATTACATATCAACTCTAAACACAGTTTGCTTTTGCTAAGAGTTTTGTCTTAATTATAGGTCATTGACTGCCACTAATAAATTAAACTGCTTAGATTTTCAAAGTCTTGCATTTCACACCAAAGAAATACATCCAGCTACAAATCTCTATGGGTAACATTTCTTTCTTGTAAAGGAATATAGATGTACCTAAACTCCTAAAGAATTAGATTTTAAAATTAGAATATGCTCAGAATTAAAGTTCATAAATGCGTTATCTTTTTCTTCTGGCAAAATGCATACAGAAGAATTCAATGACAGCCACGTCTGTAGATACTACCTTCCTCCCCAACCTGCCAGCCACACTTCCTAATTTTTGCCATAGATATCTAAGTGTGACTAGAGAGGGAATAAGAGCAACATAATTATTAAGACAATGTTTATCTTATGTGAGAAAGTTTGCTTAACGGGCAATTCAACTAAAAACACAAAACTTTTGAGTGTTCATGAGTTTGTGCATCTAAAGTATCAAAAAAATGACATTAAATATGTTCAAAATAATAGTTGTTTTGAAGGTTTGTAGATAAACAGGTTAAAATTTTCTTCAAATGTACAAAAGGATATAAATTAGAAACACACAAGAATAAAAAATGCAGCTATCTACAAATATGCAAATTTCATGGACTTATTAATAACACAAAACAACATTGGAAGTGATCTGAGACAATTTGGATATAATATTTTTAAAACTCACTGATAGTGTCATAATGAGTAAGTGAGTTAATATGAGAGACAACATACAGATAGATAATGGCTGCACCATATTGTATATGACAATAGAACTCTGACCTATAACTTCTGCAGCTACCAGCCTAGAAAGCCAACCATGATCCCTGCAGCAACCAGCCCAAGATTTTCAGGACCTGGTCAGTGACTACCAGTTTTCCTAATATTTGCATCTGCTTTTTTCTTTAATATTTTTATTGAGATATCTTCACACACATACAGTCCAGCCAAAGTATATAATCAATGGCTCACAATATCATCACATAGTTGTGTATTCATCACCATATACTTTTTAGAATATTCACATCACTTCAAGAAAAAGAAATAAAAAGAAAAAATAAAAACTTCTTATATCCTATAACCCTTAATCCTCCTTCTCATTGACCAGTAGCATTGCAGTCTACTCAATTCTTTTTTACCCCTTATTTGCCCCTATTATTTATTTATTTATTTATTTTTGTCCTTATTTTTTTACTCATCTGTCCATACACTGATAAAGGGAGTGTCAGCCACAAGATTTTCACAATCCCATGGTCACACTGTAAAAGATAATTTAGTTATACAATCATCTTCAAGAAACAAGGCTACTGGAATACAGTTCAACAGTTTCAGGTATTTCCTTCTAGCTATTCTAAGACATTAAAAACCAAGAAGGAATAGCCAAATAATGCATGAAAATAACCTCCAGAATAACATCTCAACTCTATTTGAAATCTCTCAGTCCCTGAAGCTTTATTTTGTCTCATTTCTCTCTTCTGCCTCTGGGCCAAGAAGGCTTTCTCAATCTCATGATGCCAGGTCCTAGCTTATCCCCAGGAGTCATGCCCCACATTGCCAGGGAGATTTACACCCCTGGGAGTCATGTCCCACATAGGGGGAGGGCAGTGAGTTCACCTGCTGAATTGGTTTAGAGAGAGAGGCCACATCTGAGCAACAAAAGAGGTTCTGTGGAGATGACTCTCAGGCATAATTTCAAGTAGGCTTAGCCTATTCTTTGCAGGAATAAGTTTCATAGGGGTGAGCCACAAGATGGAGGGCCCAGCCTATTGTTTTGTTGTCCCTACTGCTTGTGAGACCATCAGTAGTTCTCCAAATGGGGAAGTTGAATACTTCCTTCTTTCTCCCCAGTTTCCCAAGGGGGCTTTGCAAATACTTCTTTATTGACTGTCTAGATTACTCTGGGATATATCAGAGCATCACATTAACCTGATTAAACCAACAAAATCTCATACACTATTCAAGATTCTCTGTACTAAAGGTTTTCAACTAAACTGACCATACAAGTTAAATTAGGTAATGCACTATCCAAAATATAAATTTTGCACAAAATAAACATCTCTTCCTTCGGTCTTATACAGAAGTTGAAGTTTTAAAATATAGACCATATCACCCTTCACCCTGTATTCTGATTTGCCTTAGTCCTATCCAGATCAGTTTCATTCATATCTCTAGTCAAAGTCTGACTACTTTTTCAGCTTTTTTTAACAGTTACTGTATGGGATAATGCTGACTTTCATAGTTTCAAGACTCTAACTCTTAGTCTCAGGTATCATACAAATACCTGTAGCTCCAGGGAACGAACAGGTAACACACAAATAGCTCAGCATCTCAGAATTTAGAAATAACAGCTACAATTCCAGAACAGATGTGGCTGTTTACAATCTAAGTACCTTTAAAATAGGCCTTAAACTGATAACCTACGTTCTTGATTTCAATTCTCTGAATTTGTATATTATAGTTAGTTTACATGAGTAAGGCATGATAATATTTGTCCTTTTGTTTTTGACATTTCATTGAACATACTCTCCTCAAATTTCATTCACCGAGTTGCATGCTTCACAGCTTCATTCCTTCTTGAAGCCACTCAGTAGCCATTGTACGTATACACCATAGTTACCCCTTCCGTTCCCCAGTCGATGTACCCTTAGACCACCTCCATCCATTGCTAATCCGAGCATGGCTACCATAAATCCCAGTGTGCAAATGTTCATTCCTGTCCCCACTCTCAGTTCCTCCAAGGATGTACACCTAGCAATGAGTTTGTAAGATCATATGGCAATCCTACCCCTAGCCTCCTGTGGAGCTACCCCACTGCCCTCCAGATGGATTGGGCCACTCTTGCACCTGCTTTTAACTCAGCAACAGAAAAATTCTCTAATCAAGCACATCAGCATGCCCCACTTATAGTGAGCCTGCCTCCAGTTTCCCTGTATAATTAATCTCCAATCATAGCATACCTGAAACCTTCCCTTTTTTCCACTATAAAGTTCTCCCACACCTCTGTCTGCTTTTGAGTCTCTGCTAAAAGCAAATTATGGTAGCTGACTCCCTTGCTATGGCAAACTCTGAATAAATAGCCTCTGCTTGTTCTCATTGTGTGATCTTCATTTATTTCCACCAATATTTGTAAGAAGTGGGTATTAGTTTTATGTAGGATGATCATTTTCCCCCACTCGCCAGGGTCAGTGATGGTTTTTGCTCATTGTCCCAATGTAATTAATCTCTCCCCTCTACTCCACAGTTACTTTCAAAAGTTTCCTTGTTTGGATGATAAAATTGGTACTCTGATTTTAGGCAAATTATTCACTCAACAAAGGGGTTAATAGGTAAACTGTTGTTAGGTTAACTTGACCTAGAGCAATGCTGGGGAAAAAATGCAAAATGGCCTGGATTGTTAGTTAACTAGCTTAGTCTCTGATCATAAAATCAGCTGTCAAGTTTGGAAGAGCAGAGTGTCCTATCTACTGTATCAGATTTCCTTGGATGGGATTTTCAGCTTTAGTAAAAGGGAGATAGGAATTTAAGAGGTGTCCTCTTTTCCCCTCGAGGCATTCCTGCCACCCCTGCAGGATGATGCAAGAGTTGCCATGGCAAATATTTCTCCCACGCTGCTGGAAGACCTTCCCATGGCAGGCTAACTTCTGTTCTATTTTTCTTTCTCTCTCTGCTACATAGTAAGTCACTCTGAGTCTAGATTTCAGACTATAACCTTCTCTCCAGCTTCTTTCCTTTGAAAGCAATTTGCTGTCTTGCTTGCTTTTCTGCAATCTACTGTTCATTTCTAGAGATAAGCTCTAATGGCAGGGATGTAGAAAATGTGACAGACAGGAGACATTACAGAAGAGAAAAAGGACAGGGCTGGAATGAGTCACATTGAAAGTAAGGATTCTTCAATTCGCTGATCTCAAATATTCTGTTTTCTGATGAACATATAAAGTTTTGAAATCTAAATGCCCAGTTTATATAAATGAAGGCTTTGACCTAAAGAGTGGCATATTTTAAGGTAGATTAATATAGATTCAAGTGCTTTGAAGTCAGAAGCATCAAAGCCAATTTCTACAAGCTCCACGATGGTGAGAGCCATTCCTCCTTTGCCCACCACCATAAATCTAGCCAGGAACTTGGCAAATACAAAATATGTATTTGTTGCCTGAATGTCTGATTAACTTGGAAGCCATCAATTATAAGTACCATGATCTTGGGTAAGTTATCTAATTTCTCTGAGTCTCAGTGTCCCAATGTGTAAAATAATGAAAATGAATTCACTTCTTAAAGTTGCCGTGCAATTTAAATGAAATAGGGTATAGAAAATATATAACAGGTGCCTAGCATATAGCATATATTTGATAGTTTCTGCTACTATTCTTGCTTCTATTATTATTTAAGATGTTATGTTTTGGAGGGTCATACAAAATAGACCTTCAGTAAATACTTCCGACTAATACATTCTGATTATTTACACTTGGTAAAAATCTCAAATTAGACTACAACCTGCTTAACTGTCACTCATATGTGTGCATTTTTAAAGTTTGGAGCTTTTGACCTGTGCTAAAAATATTTTCGATCTCTGCTAGATTTCATCCTGCTTTTTCGATATTCTAACGCCTAATGAGAAGATTAATAAAAAAAATCATTTGACTGTCTGTGGGTGTTGCCTAATTCCTAGCCCCAGTCAGAGCAAATACGGCTATTTCAGTCTCATTACTAGAAAAGTATAATAAGGCTTTTTGAAAATAGATATAAAACAGATCTCCAATTCCTCTTAACTTGTACAGTGACAAAAAACCTGAATGACAAGTATACTTCCTGAAAGAGGGAGCTATTTTAATATATTCATGCACATACACTATAAATACATCTTTATGCATTCATTAAGAAAGATTTACTGAACATCTACTAAGTTCTACTTATGCCAGACACTGTAGTAGGCATTGAGTATATAATACTAAACAAAACAGAGATCTTCCTTCCTTCATGGAGTCAGTTTTTGTTTCTTCCTTACTCCTTCTGTACTCATGAATATAGATACATAAGCATATCTCTCCCACAAACCTACATATATAGATATGTGTATATATGTGTGTGTGTGTGTGTGTGTATATATATATATATGTATATATACACATATATATGTATGCATGTATGGGTTCACATATACCTCCAGAGCCAGACCTATACAACATAAATTCCTAGGAAAGTTTAGGGAGAAAAATCAAAACAAACCAAATTGCCTGTTTTTAAAAGATGACGTTTAGAAACTATGGGACATTACCTCATTGCATGTTTAATTATTTACTTTAAATCTTCTTTTACCTTGCCTTGTCCAGATAGAACTTAAGACAGACTTTACCAGATGACAATGAGCCCCCCATTTCACTTTGAGTAGGGGAGGACTGAAGGGCAGCTAGATCATGAATAAGGCTTTTTGCACAGCTTTTCCTTGCCAGAAGCATATCTGTACTAAGTTTTGTATTTAATATTGGGAAATAACTGATACTTTAAAACTGCCTCTATTCGTGCTACAAGGTTCCATTTCATTTACGGAGACCCACTGTGTGTTAGAAACCATGCTAGTAGTAGCCAAACATTATCTCTATTCTTTACTATCCTATAAGGTGAGAATTACCTCCATTTTATAGGTGAGAGATGAAGGTTTCATGACCTTAAACTCATGATAACATAGCTTTAAGGATCTGAACTTTATAACTGAGAGAGCACGCTGAAGTTCAGGATAATATTACTTACTTTATAATGTTGTTGTGAGGAGTAAATGAAATGATAAACACTTGGTATATGTGTATAAACAATATAAGTTCTTAAATTATTAAAATCAGAAGAGTAAACAGAAAAAAAAAATTGATTTTCTCATTATTCTTCCCTGTTGTAAATTCTAACCAGTTTTTAGCTATGCACATGTACTCATATACTGGAGTGTGGCTTTGTAATTATCTATCTATCTATCTGTCTATCTATCTATTTATAATGGTTTGTGATTCTTTTAATCTGGATACTTAGTACTGCACAAAGGATGTTCACAAATATATGCAGCTTATTTTAAAGAATGTATAAGCATATGCAGATCATTCTGAAATGTATATAGCCACTAAATTAATATACCTAGAAATCTACTTTTATTCTTCCAACATTTAAAACTTTATGAGGTAAGAATTACTGATCTGTCTCTGGAAAATGCTCAACTGAGCTTCATCTATTGAGAAACCAGTCACTGAAGTTGTGTATTTAGGAAACTGCATAATTATAAATTTTCTGAGCAGTCCTTGTTCACAAGTGGTAACCTTAAAAAGTTTATTATGTGTCCTTTTGAAATAAACAATTTAATAATTGTTTATTATCTTCTTTCAGGGTAGCAGTGCAATTACACTTACTTCTCCAAAGTACTTTTTATCAGGTATTCAGTATCCAGAAAAATGTGAGATGTCAAATAAGTTGCCATCTCTAGCAAGCCCATTAGCACGATCATTTTCTTGGTCCTTAAAATTAAAAACAGAACTTCAATTAATCCCAAACTTCACCAAGAGTGAAGGGCTGCAGTTAATGTAAAAACCCCTGAACACAAAGTCAGGGCTTTGAAGCTAAAACTCTATATTCAATTTCCTCAGGCATAAAATAAACAGGGGTGAGTAGCAGAGGTGACAAAACCGACAAGATGATTTTTTTTAAGTCCCTATCAAGCCTGAGATTTTATGCTTATCTGTTTAAGAGTTCCAGAACCATGTGGCTAAAAGGGCATATTGAAGGTTATGTAATCTATCTCTACAACCTGAAACTAATTTAGACCCAAAGGTAAATTTCCAGCTTTATTTTTCACCAGTCTCCCAAAGTGCTTTTGGTTCTAGAAAGTTAATCTCCTCATTTTATTTATTCCTCCTTGGACTCTGGGTCTCATGAAAACTCTCCCACTTTTTCATCACTTCTGCCACTACCTTAGACTTTTCATCATTTTTTATTTGAATCATTAGAATACTATCAAACTCATCTTTTTTGGATGTAGTCTCATCTCACACTCCTTTCTAATTAACTGTACAACTATCTCTTTAAAGAAAGATTTTGTTTGTATGTTGTTTATCAATAAAAACATAAAAAAATAAAAAACAAAACAGAAACAGATCTGCTCAAGTCATTTCCTAGGAGAGGGTTGGGGGGATACTTTAGTTTCCTGTTACCTGTTGGATAAAATCCTAATGCTTAATAGAACTTCAGTTATTTCCTCCTCCTATTATTCCTTTGGACAAATCTTCTACAAAGGACCCAGTGTCACAGTCATACTTGAAGTTCTCTGGATATGCAATCCATTCTCATATTTCCGGTGTTCTCCACTGACAGCTCTCTCTGCCTAGAATACTTTTCCTTCCCTTATTACCTGTCAAACTCTCCTCATCCTTTCTCCACTATGCCATGCTAGGGGACACGTTTGAATTCGGCATAAATGAATGCAGGCTGTTTGTCTTGGTTTGAATTCCAGCTCATCCAGTTTTTAGCTTTTAGACCAAGGACAATTTGCTTAATCACTCTGAGTCTCATTTTCTTCATTGATAAAGTGGAATTAACGACCCCTAATTCACAGGGCATTTGTGAATATTAAGAGGAATAATTAAAATTTAGCATGCGGCTTGTGGTAATCATTCTTTAACCATATGCCATTCTAATTTAGTTTCCACATTGCAGGCAAAATAATCTCTCTAGAATACTGAACTAATAGTGTCACTTTTCTTAAAGGTATTCAATGGTTTCCAGTTTCGAGAGCTTAGAAGGCTCTCCTTTGTTTTCCTGTACAACTTTATTTCACACCGCTGTCCCTCTTCAATGTTGTGTTCCAGTTAGTTACATTGTTTCAATGTTTCTCTTACCTCTGGACCTTACTATATGCTGTTTGTTCTTCCATGAACACTCTTTTACCATCCTTCTCCTTATAGGTAGCCTGCATGTATCACATTTCCCTTTCTACTTCATTTTATTGTTCTCCCCCTCACTATGAGGGTCAAGATCCATGACATTCTTAATTATCATGAATTTCCAGTATTTTGCAAGGCTTTGACCTGTTACCCTCTACCTACCTTGTTTCTACCCTTCTTAAAAGAACAAGTTCAAGTTTCACTTAGACTTTCTGTATTGCCCTTTCCTTTTTATACTATTTAGGAGCTTTTGGCCTCTGGACCACACTGCAGTATCTTCCATGATGAATAATGATAAGAATTTCAAGAACAAGGTCAATGAGTAACAGTCAGGAAAGGCATCTAAGGGGAGGAAGAAACCGGACCTGGGGATTGAAGAATGTTTGAAGTCAAGGAAAGCAGAGAGGAATTTCCAGCCAGGGTAAATAGAGAAAAGGATGATGATTTTTTGTTCATTCAACAAAACTTTACCAAGCATTTACTGATAAGTTCTATTGAGTGGAAGTTATAGGTAGGAATTAGATTGAACAGGTTTGGTTGGGACCTGGTTATGGCTAGCTATAACCCATTGGACATTGTGGTGGTCCCACTCTTAGCACTAGGATTCCCACTTGACTTTGGGATGCATATTCATTTACCTTGCTTACAGTCTATCTCCCCATTAGAATACTAGCTCCATGTGGGCTGAGATCTTTGTCTTGTTTTATCCACTACTGTATCTCTAGCACTTCAGAACATCATTCGGCACAGGACAGGCAACACATAATTATATGCTAGGTATTATGTTGCCTTATCTACCACATTGCATAAAAATGTATCCCATTATTTGTCTGTCTTCTTTAGTAGAAGGAGGGGGCAATTTTTTTTCTATAAAGGGCCACTTCAGTAAATATTTTCGGTTTTGTGGGCCACATGGTCTCTGCCGTAAATCCTCAACTCCAGCTTTGTATCAGGAGAGCAACATGTAAATGAATGTGTCTGGCTGTGTATCCATAAAACTTTATTTACAAAAGCAAGCGACAGATTGGATTTGGCCTATGGGTCACAGTTTGCTGACCACTGCACTAGACTAAACTCCTTGAGGGAAGAGAATTAATCTTTTTCCTAATGCATTATCTTGCCCAATACCTGACAAATAATAAATACTCAAAATAGCTTTGCATGCTTATTCTGTGCCAGACACTATTCTAAATACTTTATAAATACTAACACATTCAATCCTCACAATACCCTAAGCAGTTGATTTTATCTTTATTTTACAAATAAAAAAATTTTAGCATAGACAGTTTAAGTAACTATCAATGGTTGGTAAGTAGCAGATCTGGAATTCTGTCAGTCACACTCCAGAGTCCGTGCTTTTAATCACAGCACTTCACAGACTTTTAAATAAGAATTCTTAGATTCTTATACATAAGAATAAATTAATTTTACAGGTCTAAGCAGAAGACTTTAGATTTAATGCAATAGGGCAGTGCTTCTCAAAGTCGTTGAGGGAACAGAGTAGTCAATAGAACTACTATAATTGATACATTTAATTTCACAAACAAGAGTCAACAAATTTATAAACCAAAAATTAGACTCTGATATGTAGGGACAAAAAGAATCACAAATACAATTATCTGCCCCCACACCCATATCCAGTAAATAAAGCCATCATACTGAATTTTATTTTTTTCTGGAATTTATAAATATTTGCTTTATCTGTACTTGTTTGCTCATCTGCCAGCCCTCTGCTAGCTCACAGAAGAAACAGATGCCAAAGTTTTAAGAAATAATGTTGGGAGAATAACTTGTAATTGGAGACATTATATCCATTAATTTATCTTTGATTTGATAACTGGTGAAAGACAAATTATTTGACCTTGGTAGAAACACATTGGAGTAAGTCCTGAAATTGAATTCTAAGGTTCTGAAAGAGCAGCAGAAGGTCTGACAGGGAATGGGAGATACTGCATGTCTCCAGCAGAAGGCGCTGTGAGCAACACCCAGAGCACCCATAGAAAGGCAACAGGCTTTGCTTTAGGATACCAGGCAGCTCTGCTCTAGCTTACCTTTAGATACGTTGCCCTATCTTATCTTACCAATAAGTGATTTTAGAGTTCCAGACACTTCACTTGAGATCTCTTTGATTTGGTAATAATCTCAAGCAAGGCAGAAACCTGAACAATATTCGTGAAAATAAGCATGGATGGATGTTTGTATAGAAAGCTCAAATAGCAAGCTTTTCATAAGGGAGGCAATTCCACATGGAAAAAAGGAAGGAAGCTAACACTCAGTGAAGATCTATCCTGAGCATCACATTAATATGGTTAGCTCTGTTTTTACAGAGGAGTAGACTAAAGCTTATTGAGCACACATACATTATTTGCAGTCCTGCCACTTGGAAACAGAACAGTTTAAATTTGAACCAATGTCAAATTTGAACAAAGGTCATATTTGAACCCAAATCTATTAGACATCAATGCCCTATTGTTTTTTTTCCCTACAGTACAATGGGTCTTGACTAATTTCACATGCTAAGTCTATATATCCTAAATATAACTCTGTCTTTACCTTTCTAAGACAAAATTAGACTTTTCTGTGTTTGTAGTTCTTCATTTCTAAAATGTTGGCCCTCTGCTACCAGAGGCACTAGGTATACTGTAAAGGAGGAAATATAAGTCAGAGAATCATTAAACCTCAGCCTGAAAGGACGTTATAGCAGTTTGTTAAACCAATAGACAGCAAAAATGAGGGCTAGATAGGTTATGTGACTCATCCAAGGTCACAGAAAACACGCTGCCATATGGAGTACATAATTCTGAAATAGCAAAATTTAAAAGTAGCTGTTTTTTTTCTGAAAACTTAAAAGACATTAAGTTTCAGAAAGGCACAGGTCTAAATTTAGTTGAGTTCTCAAATCTGTGACTCAAGAAAAGAAGGTATTTTTTTCATGTATCAATATTGGACTGCAGATATTAATTTTACTTTTTATGTATAATAGTTGATATCAGTTCAATGTCCATTACATAACAAGGACTTTCCTAAGCTCTTAATATGAGTTATTCGATTTTTCCCTCATAACAATTCTGAGGGAGAAATTCTATTATGATTTCCATTTTACAGATGAAGAACATGAAAATAGGAAAGTATTTGCCCAGGTTCACATCGGACGGGATTCAAGCTTAGCCTTCATGGCTCTAGAATCTGTGCTCTGAACCACTACCCTATATTATCTCAATACAATACTATCCTACCTCAGCATTTTTTGCTAAAGCATTACATGATCACTAATCATAACTTCGTGGTTGTAAATTGTATTCATTTTCGCACCTCATTTAATTTATTAGCTTCTATTTAACTTGTGCCTACATTATGTGTGATATTTAAAAATAAAGCACTACTTTATAAAACACAAAAGAAGTGCTCTTATAGTTCACCCTTCAGTAGTTTGGATAGGGATCTCTCTAACCTTTATTCTGAATTGGTCCCCTCAGTCTAGAAAGCAGAAGCCAACCCCACTGAGGTGGGGCTCAAGTGCTATCTCACCCTTGAAATATTTCTCACCCTCTCAGGCAAAATGGGTCACTCTCTCCCTTGGACTCCTAGTAAATTTTATTCTTTCATTACATTAAGTTATCTGCAAATCTACCTGTCTTCATTGAGAAGGGATCTTGATCACTTGCACCTAGTATAAGGAATGGCAGAAAAGTGGTGTTCTGTATTCCATAAGTAAGTGAGCTGTGTACATTTTTCAGATACAAAAATAAATAAATAAATAAGCAGCAATTGAGATCTATGTGGATTTCCTCTCCCTTTAATCACAGTATGACTGCTGCGAGCATTTGTAGAAAGCACTAGCAAGAAAAACTACACTTTCTAATTTTTGCTCCCTTAATTTCCCAAGTGGAGCCGTGAACCTCGGACTATACACTTGTACATAGGGAAGCAGTAAAATAGAGCATTTTTTGAAATGAGACAGCTTTGTGTTTGAATCCCACTTAGCTATCCACCAGATAGATGATATTATGTACAATGAGTATGTTTATTAAAGAGGTTTTGCGAAAAATAAATGAAAAATGTATAATTTGTTTAATAATGTGTTTGAAGCATAGAATACACTCAGCATGTATTAGCTAGTTATTAATATTACTACTGCTCCTTGGAAAAATTATTGTTGTGGTACCTTTTCACATCCTTTTTATTGACCCTCTACTCATGTTTCCCCTGCCCAGTCTTGATAAGCCCCAGTTCTTCATTCCTAGGCCCTAGTTCATTACTCAGCCACAGGACTCACAGGAACAAATTCTAGAGAGCGACGATGGTTGGAAAGTCCTTGAATCACATTTTATAGAAAAAGATTATATTGTCTACATGAAAGACCACTCCTGTGATTCTGTAACAACACTGGCTGACTGCAGAATCCCATATGAACCATATGGGATTTAGCATGTATTTAGCAGCATTGGTTGAAAATTCTTTCTTGGAACTTAGGGCTTCCAAATTTGCCTATGGGTTATTTGTACTTGGCTCCAGCAAAAGGCTTAGCAAACAGTAAGCTAATAAGCTGTGATCTTTCAATCACCATTATTTCCATTCCCCAAAGTTAGCTCAGTATGCAGCCATAAAGACACAGATGTGTTGTAGAAGTGGGAATTCCATGTCAATAAAATGCCAGGGTGATGTAACATGATGTGAACTCTAGTGAAAGTTCTCTTTTACAGTCTCAGTCTGACTGTGCAATCTAAGGTTCTTTAAATAGACCTGCCAGGCCTATAAAGTTTCAGTGCTTGTCTACTGTAACCCCTGACAATTCCCAGTAAACATACAAGGTCCTCCATAATTGACTACATACACAAGCTCCAAGTGCCTGCCTTCAGGATGATCTTGTTTGATAACAAACCTATGTTGGATTTCAGTTTGACCATCACATCCATCCTTAGGCTTGCTTTTGGTATTTGTTGTCTGGATGCTTTGGTCAGCTCTGCAGGTTAAGAGACACCTGTTTACCATGCTGGTTCCTCTTTTGAGGCTGACTCCTCACACAGTCTCCCCACCAGAGACAAGACTATATGGACCCTAGCTTTGCTCCTTTGCTAGGAGTTCAGGAACTCCTGCTTCACAAACCCAAATAATGTATTCTAAGAGAGTCAAGGGTTTATTTCTATGGTTTCAATGGGCTGTTAGGCTTTACATAGAATCTTAATGGTGATTGCTTTTGGGTAAAACTCCCTCTCAAGCATCTAAAAGAGCTCAACAAGATTAAAGCTTTCCACAGAACAAGTCAAGGTAATGCATGTATAATTGTTGCTTAATGCTCAGCTCTGCAACACGTTATTAGGGAGGAATGTAAAGCAGGGCCCCTGCCCTTTAGAAGCATATAATTTA
This sequence comes from Tamandua tetradactyla, assembly GCF_023851605.1. Taxonomy (NCBI): domain Eukaryota; kingdom Metazoa; phylum Chordata; class Mammalia; order Pilosa; family Myrmecophagidae; genus Tamandua; species Tamandua tetradactyla. The sequence continues at coordinate 59,577,424 of NC_135334.1, read as the reverse complement.
ATTGGATGACAGGACATATATATATATATATAGTACTGTGCAAACCCCTCCTAGAGTACTTAAACTTAATTGTAAGTATTTGTCTTTATATCTGTTTCCTCTAGAAGACTATGATTCATTAGTACAAGGCTTGAGTCTTTTTCATCTGCAGAGATTAGTACAGTGCCTGGGACTGTATTTGTTAAAGAAAGGAGTAAATGATTATGATATCTGTAGTAAAGTGGAATAAATGAGGGGCAAAAACAACACACCCTGCAGATATTCAAAGCATGGAGATGATAATATAACTTAGTGATAATATTACTTAGGAAAGAATTGCAGAAAAAGTGGAAATTGGCCTACATATGACAGAAATGGCCAGTCCTTAAATATGGAAAGATATGGGAGAATGTTCTCACGGGCACAGATACAAAATAAAGAAGGTGAAAATGTGCAGAGGCAATGAGGAAAAAGATCCTGGCTTAATAAAATTTTACAAATTAGTATGTTTAAAAATTGGCTTTGTAGAAATGATGATTCTGAAGTAGCTATGTGGCGAAAAATAAGAATCAGCATTTTATGAGCACTACTATGAACCAAGTCCTTGGCAAGGAATTCCACATATATCTTTGCACTTTTAAAGCAACGATCATTGTTCACACTTTACAAATGATGACAATAAGTTTAAAAACAGCAAATAGCTTCTCCAAGGAAACAGTGAGTGAGTGGCAGAATGGGAACTTGAACTCAATTCTATTGGACTCCATGTTCTTTTTATTTCCCCTCAGCGTTTTCTATTCTCCAGAAACCTAATAAGTTTTCCTCTGGGATCCTATACTAACATGAATCCCTCTTGGTATATTCCAAATCTTGCCTCCTTCCCAAGTGAAGTCAAGTTATATTCAGTGTTAGTCTCACCCCCCCACCCCTACACAAACTAGATTTTCTCTACATCTCAGCTCTCTTCACATTTGAATTTAATCCTCACATTTATTTCTCTAACCAAATGTTAATTCTTTTAATGCTCTTTTAACATTTCTTCAAAGGACATTTCCTGTGATTCTTCACCTATCATCTCTTCTTTTCATGTCAAGAAAGGCCAGACCTATAGTAAATATTGGCTTTTGATGATGATGATGATGATGACCAGGATAGTGATAACATCTTCAAATTCTTCATTTTCATAGACCTTACCGAGTCCCAGATATATAATATTCTGGAGCGGAGGACTGATAAATACAGTTCTCTAACAAGCTGACGTTTCTCTCAGGTGAAATATAATTAGCATTTATTCAATATTTATGAAGCAGTGTTTCCCCTTTGAGAATTTTCTGCTTTCCTTTGCTGAACGATATTCTGAAATGGGGCTTTGGACAGTAAGGAGGGGAGCAGGCTCAGGTTTCATGCCCGCTTAACTGGTTGGAAGTGAGTGAAGCCATTATATAGGACTTGTGTGTTCTGCGTGGTGGGTGCCTGCCACAGAATCTGCACAAACTCAGATGAAAATAATTTTTAGCACGGGTATTCAAACAGAATGTATAATTGACAGTACAGGTAGGTAAAAATTTCAACAGCTGGGGTCTCACATTAGTGCCACTCATGCCTACCCTACCAAATTCATGAGCCAGTTGTGAAAGCTGTTTGTAGTAAAAATGACATTGTATAAATGCAAGGCAGAGTGATCATCCTAGATCAACACCTGGGTCTTAGTATCCAGCCACAATCCACACATAATCTCAACCCTTCCCCTGTATCCAACACACTCTTACTTTTAGCTCTGGTTTAGTTACTCTCCCTACTCCTAAACTCTATCCTAGGGGTGGGGGTGGCGTATACACTTATTTACTCAGATACTATGGAAATGCTTGTGTGTTTGACCAGTAGGTAATTCATTTATTCACTATCGTTTATTAAACCCATACATGCACCAGAAATACTGTTAAATTATAAGGATATAAATGAGGATTAACAACAAAACTGGAAAATCTCTAGATACATCCCCACCCAAGCAACTTTTACTTTAAGGCAGTATTTTTACAATTTTCTTTAAATGAAAGCTTGTAACAGTCATGCATAATGATAGGCAAAAGCAAGGGATTGAGATATGTGTAAGGAGTCATGCTCAACAAAGCAAGTCCAATTAGATACTCCTATATTACTCCTATAAGACCCGCCAATCCCTCTCACACCAGCCACACTCCCACTGCCACTCCGGCAGCTACACCAAGGAGCCGCTACCACTGACAGGAGTGTACGGGTGCTATAACTTTTAGGTTGAGGAAACAAATAGAGGGCCACAAAAACTTCCAATAGGACCCACAATGACAACAGCAACTACCTGGGGTCCACAATGTGCCAAACGTATACCACATGCTTTCCGGGCATTATTTCTCACAATCCTTAACTGCTCTTTCTGGTCAGCATATTATTGTCCTGATCTCATAGATGAGAAATCTTTGACTTCATGAGATAGAATAACTTGCCCAGGTCACACAGCTAGTAGAGATTGTCCTATCCTACTATTCTATCATCATGGACATAGCCAGGATTAAAGAATATTGTATGATACAATGAAAGATAATCAGGCAGATATTGATTCAATTTTTGTTCCACCTTTTACTGGATAGGTAATCTTGGGAAAATTACAAATTGAGCTTTCTTGATCCTTAGTTTCTTAGTACAAAAAAAAAAAAAAAAAAGATACTGTACATTTTCTTTTCCTAAGGTGCTTAAGCAAATCCATGCTGGGTCAGGTTAAACAATGGGAATTTACTCTTTCACTGTTTTGCAACTAGGAAAATGTCCAAATCAGGCATCATCAAGGTGATGCTTTCTCCTGAAGACTGCAGCATTCTGGGGCTGGCTGCTGGTGATACTTGGCTTCTCTCTCACATGGTAGGGTACATGGCAGTGTATCCTGATTTCTTCCTTCTGTTGCAGATTCCAGTTCATCTTCTTGCTTCCTGTGGCATTCTTTCTCTTTGCCTGAATATCATTCTCTTATAAAGGACCCCAGTAAAAGGATTAATACCCATCTTGATTGAGGTGGGCCACACTTGAAGTGACATAATATGATCAAAAGGTCCTACTTAATGTGGGTTCACACCCTAGGAATGGATTAGATTTAAGAACATGTTTTCCTGGGGTACATATGGCTTCAAATCACTACACTATAAAGCTGAATTTACATGTCAAGTATGAGGATCCCCAGAGACAACAAATATGAGATTTACTGGCTGCAGAGGTCTTCCCTTCTCATCTGTGTTCCTATTATCCTTGGGAGAGTGCCACGCATAGAGCAACCATTTGAGTAAATATTTTACAAGGAACACCACACAACTTAGCATAGTGCAAGGGCCACAGAATACACTTACTAAATATTCGTTCTCTCCTCCAACAAGAAGAATTTCCTTTATAGAAATATAGCTTAGAATTATCTGCTTCAGTAGTTCTTGTATGAAAGAGGGATAATGGCAAAAGTGTACGTTGAAAGAATGTGGGGAAGATGGTCTAGGATTCATCTATTTCTTTCTCAATGTTCCATTTTCAATCCAAATTTATCTAGCTTTTGATAACTATTTTCCTCAAAATGTAAGGCAGTTAAAAATGATCTATTTCAACTAAAACTGCCTTGTCAAATTCTCATCTTTAATAAGCCGATAAGACTATCTTGAATTAGTTAGAGAGACTCATTATCTTTTATTTCTTACCTTCCAAACATCCTCTATAGTACATTGCAATGACTCCCATAACAATGTGCCACAAGACTCTAAAGGAACATCACAGGACCACTTTCAGCTGAAAGTCAAATCTCTAATTATCTTTCACAACTAAATAATTTCAGAAACTCATAAAATAGAACTTTTTGAGAGCCATTAAGTACTAGTGTGCAATAATGCACTGCTGACATATTTAAGGGATGTGTCTATGGTAACATTCCTATTATTGGAAACTCCTGACACCCACAGTAATTCTTGAGCATTCAGTCACAGAATTAAATTGGAGGGAAAATATCTGCACTATATTGTAATTTCAGAACAAAGACAAACAAATCTGCCCTCTTACATGAAACATTTTGGCCAACGTTACACCAGAGTGAGAGTTGCAAGGGAGCAAAATACTGGGTATAACCCATTTGCACCCTCAGAAGCATGCTTCCTAGGTGTTTCAGGAAGGCATCTGTGGAGGAACTCTGATACCATTGTTCATTAACTCTTCCAGAGACGACCTAAATTATTATGGTAATACTCTTTGCATCTAGATTAAAAATACATTTGTAGAGAAAAGGGAAAATGTGCATTTTTGGAAAAACAGGAGAATGGCGATAATCTGCTTAATTTCAGGATCATCTCAGAGACATATATTAAGATGATTCAAGTAAAGGCACGCTGTGCACATGTACACACTTTGCAGTTTCTGGCCTATCGCAAGTGCCCAATTAAAGCCAGCTATTGCCATCTTCGTGATCATCATCATCGTAATCATCATAGTCTTCCCTGCTTACAGGCTGGTACTTTGCAATTAATTTGGCATCAGAGATTATCTGATCTGGAAAGAACCTTAAAGCTCATCTGCACCAAGCACTCAATTTTATAGAAGAGGAAATAGGAAGATACTGTAACAAAGATCACCAAGTAAGTTAGTAAAAGTAAACTTTAGAACCAGGACCTTTGTTCTTCCCGTGTGTCTAAGATGAATTAATTAAAATGTCAATTTTGTAAAAATTATGCTTCCACTGAATCAAGCTAACTATGTTGCCAGTTCAAAGCTTTCTGAAATCATTCTTAACAGAAAACAACCTGATATAAAAATGAGGAAAAATTGTGCTAGCCTAACTTCATTTTATCAATTTGCAACTCAGAGAAAAAATTAATTTGGCAATATATGTGTTCCTTTCCTCCCTCAGGCATGTAGCAAACATAAATAGAAAAGTATATTATTGGAAATCATCTTTCAGACCTCTTTGACTTGCCATCAAAATAAAATACATATACAGAATTCTGGTCAATTCCTAAATAATATGTGAACCTTGGCATCTTCATTGAATTCCTTTCACTAAGGAACACTAATAATAAGGTTAAACAATCTTTGAATTGATAGTCTTTTCCTATTTCTAAGCAATATTTATTATCACTACTAAATTTTCATGAGTAAATGTATTGAAAATGAAAAAGCCATCAAATTTAGTGTAAGCAATATCATTGGGTTCAATTCCATTTGTTATCTAGGAATATTACATCACCACTCCTATTCTCCAATACATTCATTCCAACAGCTAAATGAAATGGCGTTCCAAGAACATGCTTTGCTTTGCTGGATGTGGAGCAACTGAAGGGTAAGACAATATTCCCTACGTTCACAAGTGCATTCAAGGTGTATTTATTTTTTTCATTCACCAGTAATTAATTGAATTTGAAATGTGCATGCACAGATCTAAGTATTTGCACATATTTTATTGCACTTAGCCATTGCATGTCTCATGTGAGGTAAGTAAACTATACCTTTGTATAAAATGGAGGCTCAGATTAATAGTTGGTACATGTGGAGTCTAGTCCATGTCTTTCTGATTTTAAAACTAATGTGAAGAGAGCATTTAAACCAAAAGTAAAATAAAATATAATCCAATATTTCACAGATAAATATATAAACAAAATATTATAGGAACATACACACACAAAATGTGATTAATTCTGAAAAGGACTGTCAGAAAATTGTTTGATATCATGTTCTCAGTTGGCTCAAACTGAATTCATTCATACTCATTCTTGGAAGAAAACCTTGACATATATATCTTGGTATCATTATACAGTAAATTGTGAGGGCTGTGTGCATTATGTAAAAAGATTATAAGATGCCTAAATCTTTCATGAGATTGCAGTAATGCTCCTTTGATCTTTGGGAAAATGGCAAAATTTCCCAGTATATCGTGCATCTCAGTTTCTTGAGGAAATGTTAAGCCCAATTTATCCAACACAGCAGTAATAGAGTTCAGATAGGGCCAAGAGTCAGGATTCTGCACTTCCTTAGTGGTTATATTTTATTATGAGCACATTTTTAAAATTTAGAAAAAAGTCTGATATTGTTTCTACTGCTCACACTATCTGCCATTACATGACTATGATAAGACTGTGAGTTATCTTCCTAAATTCACAAATGTGATCACACACCACTGCTATCTAGCCTCTGCTGCCTGTAGGAAAGCATCTCCTTCAGCTCCCTAGCTGAAATTTTAGGCCACAGCAATACTGAATGACTTAAGGGCCCCAAATATTTCATGCTTCCCAGGCTTCTCTGTTTGCATATGTTGAGAGTGCCTTCTAACCACTTGTCTATTCTTATTCGTCCCTCGAGTCTCAGCTGCTATGTCTTCAAGTCTCATTGTCCTTCAACTTCAAATGCTATCTTTTTCATAAAGCTTTCCCTGCTTCCTCTGGAAAGATTTTAAATGCATATGCTCCAAAGTTCTCTCAGGAAACTTCAAGGATAGTAATTACATTATACTTTAATATATATTTGTTTATCTGCCCAGTCACTAGTGAGCTCATGGAAAATTGGGGCTTTGTGTTTTCGAGTTTGAATTCCCAGGGCTATCTCTGACATCCAGGAGGTATTCAAAATGTATCAGTTGAATTAACTAATGGTTGAAATTCTAGGTAGACAAGAGATGCAGTGGCTTTGTTTTATTGCTTGAGATTCTCAGAGACAAAAACTGTGTATGCTAGACAATGGGACATCAAATGTTCTGATTCAACTGCACTTTCAATTTGGTATGTGGTGCCATCACAGAAGAAGGGATACATGACATTCGTACTAAAGTGAAGATTCAAGAAGTGAAAAATTGGTGAACACCAGTGATAAGAAACTAAACTATGGAGGTAGAAACTGTGCTAGGCTTATAACTCAGGTGGCATTCAAAAGATATGGTGGAGGGATTTATCATGACTGAAGGAATTTATAGAATTCTGTTCATCTGATAAAAGTTCTTCTATTTCTCTGTAGTGTTTGGAACAATACCTTTAAACAATATCTTAAAGGGAAAAGGGTATATGGAAAGTGAGAGGCTATGAAACTGAACTCCCTCCACAATCAGGCTTGAGAGGAGGATAGATTTCTAATACTAGAGGTAGTATCTCCAGTTACTAAAGGAAAAGGAAACAGATTGAGGGTATGGGATCTGCAGTAGAAGAAAATAGGAGAGCATGGGGAGATTGGTGCCTAATACGGGGTTTCTTGCCTTAAAATTGGGAAGAACCATGTGAGGTTTCCTTTTCTTCCCACCTTCTCCCCCATTAAAACTGCCCAAGAAAAAACACAAATCTTGTAGGTAAAGCAGACCTCAATTAAATTTACTTAACATCCCTAAATCTGTTTCTACAGTAGTAAAATGGGATATCATTTTTTGCATGTTATTAATAAATAAATATTAGTTTGTTTACTTAGTAGGAGTTCATGAGCTAGGCATAGGTTTGATATTTATTGGCTAGGTATATGATAGATATATGCTATATAGTATACACCAGGTAGCAAAAGTAGTATTTAATTATCTTTATAATTAGTTTAGAAACCAGAAAAGGTAAGATATACATATAATATATATACAGAAAATATATTTATATTAAAATATATCTTTACATATGTCTATCACAGTATATTACTTAGCTCATTTAGCAACAAGTCCCAATATATAATAAAAATAAAAATAAAGCCATTTTTGTTTGCATACAATGGACTACAGCACGGCTACAAGAACGAGTGAAGCTGTAAGGTATACAACTGGGTGAATGAACCATAAGGACAGTACGTTGAATCAAATGTCAGAAATGAAAAGATAAATATTATCATGCCTCAGTCATATGGATTAACATTATAGTTAAACTCAGAAAGTGGAGAGCATGGGGTACGAGGTTGGGGCCTATTGTAAAGATTCCTAGACTGTAAGCTCTTACAGCAGCCACATACATTCAGGAGTTGTAAATGACATTTCTAAATTCTGAGATACCTGCCTATTTGTATATAACCTGGTCATTTCCAGAAACTTCAAGTATTTATGTGACACCTGAGATTCAGAGTTAGTGCACTGAAGCTATGAAAGTCAGCACTACCCCATTCAGCAACTGTTAAAAAAAGGTGAAAAAGTGATCAGACTACAAGAAGAACTATGAAGGAAGCTGATCTGGATAGGACTAAGGTAAATCAGAATACTGGGTAAAAAATGATATGGCCCATATTTTCAAACTTCAACCTGTGTGCGAGATCAAAGGGAGATACATTTATTTGGTGCAAAATTTACATTTTGGGCAGCATATTATCTAATTTAACTTGTATGGTCAGTTCACTTGAACACCATAATTACAAGGAATCTTGAATAGGGCATGAGATCTTATTGGTTTGTACAGGTTATTGTAATGTCCCCATAGATCCCTGAGTAATTTGGGTGGAGAATAAAAAAAGTATTTGCAAAGTCCCCTTGAGAGACCTGGGGAGAAAGAAGGAAATACTCAACTTCCCCATTTGAGGAATTCCTGATATTCTCACAAGCAGTGGGGATAACCAATTCAATAGACTGAGTCCTCACTCTTGGGTCTTCCTATGAAGCTTATTCCTGCAAAGGAGAGGCTAAGCCTACTGATGATAATGCCAAGAGTCACTCCTGGAGAGCCTCTTTTGTTGCTCAGATGTGGCCTCTCTCTCTAAGCCAACTCAGCAGGTGAACTCACTGCCTTCCCCCTACATGTGACATGACCCCTAGGGTATAAATCTCCCTGGCAACATGGGACAGAACTCCGGGGATTCATTGGGACCCAGTATCATGGGATTGAGAAAGCCTTCTTGACCAAAAAGGGGAAGAGAGAAATGAGACAAAATAAAGTCTCAGTGGCTGAGAGATTTCAAACAGAGTTGGGAGGTTATCCCAGAGCCTATCCTTATGCATTATATAGATATCCCATTTTAGTTCATGGTATATTGGAGTGGCTAGAGATTAATACCTGAAACTGCTGAACTGTACTCCAGTAGTCTTGATTCTTGAAAAGGACTGCATAACTATACAGCTTTTACACTGTGACTGTATGATTGTAAAAGCCTTGCATCTGATGCTCCTTTTATCCAGGATATGGACAGATGAATAAAATAATAATAATAAGCATAAAAAATAAAAAGGGGGAGATAAAGGGTAAAAATTGGGTAGATTGAAATACTGTGGGTCAATGAGAGGGAGGGATAAGGTATATGTGCTGTATGAGTTCTTTTTTTATTCCTTTTTTTTTTTATTCCTTTTTATTTCTTTTTCTGAAGTGATGCAAATGTTCTAAAAATGATCATGGTGAAGAGTAAACAACTATGTGATGATGCTGTGAGACACTGATTATATAACATGGTTGGACTGCATGTGTGTGGATATTGCTCAATAAAAAAATATGTATTTTTAAATGAAGCCATTCTGATTATAGCAGGGGTTGGGCCAGAGTCCGTAGTTTAATCTTATCACTAACTCTCTTATATGAGGTGGTTTCTAAGGCACAGGAGCAGAACGCTAGGATTCTGGGCCATGGCTTAAAATCCTATAAAAAGCAATATATAGTCATTTTTTATGAGGAGGGAAGAACATGACTGAAGTAGTAATTTCAAGTGGTTAGCTCAGAAGGGCCATGAAAGAAGGTTTGGAGGATGAACTTACTGGTAGAAAGGAGACCATCTGTGAGTCTATGGCACATACTTTTCATGTAGAAAGGATTCATGGCATTGGGAAATTGAAATTGAAAGATTGAAAGATATCTTTAGGAAGGTAGGTTCGGTGACAGACACTGTGTAGAGCTACTTCCATTTTTTCTGAACCATATTTAGGGTCATAACATGTCCTCTCTAAAGATTCTGTTCCACATACATGAAGAATGAAGATCATGGTCTTGGAAATTGGAAAGAACACCACATTTCTGGCATTTCTGAGACTTTCCATAATACATGGGAAAACAGAACAGAATTTTAAACATTCTGAAAATCTGGGGCATAAGATCATCAAACATATAGAGGATAAAAGAGGCTAAGGTTTCTAGCCTGCGAGACCAGAACCCCAGTGGTCAACTAAGAGAACTAGAGAAGTAGAAGAGGGTAATGGGTTACCCTTGATTAGCCTTGGATATGAGGAATTTGAGGTGAAGGCTGGACCTACTGAACAAAAATGCCTATAGGCAGCTAGAATTACAAAATGGACAAAGAGAATGAAATAACTTCCAAAAGAATCAACCAATAACTTCCAAAGGAATAAACCAATTATAATTTATAAATCAATTGCATGTTCAACACAATGTTTTTAAGAAAACAAGCATTCCTTTCTAATTACAGCATGGAAATTGCCAAATCTTGGAATGCACCTGGCTTTATGAAGAATGAGATAACCATAGAGATCGTTGTCAAAAACAAAAAGTGGAAAGGTCACTTCATAAATGAAATATGCTGGCTGCCTCTGAAAATTTACTTACTAAGAGTGCCAAAGTAGCCCTGATAGAAGAAACTAAAACATAAACACAAAATGAATGGAAGCTGTTCTCCAGAGCAAGTGCTAACAAATACATTTAAATAAGAAACTCACCAACATATATATATATAAGTGTATATATATATACTTTCTGGATAGAAAGAGATTGTGGCTAAAGGAAGGTGAGTTGTACTGACATGCTTCAATTCTATTTTATTTCATAGAAAAGGTAAATAAAAATTGCACTTTTATTCAGCTTTTCTCTTCCAATTCTCGATGTAACAAAAGATCCTTTTAATAAATCTTACTTGAAGACCATATAGATATTCAAGACTTAAAACCAAGGGGTCAGATAATTTTGGCTTTCTTCCAATGTTATGTTCTTATTATTGGAAAATCGTCAATGCAATCTCAACAGACTAAATATTGCATAACCTGGAACAAGTCCATTTCTACAAACACAAAACTCATTTCAGTAGACAACATGTAAACTGAACTGCCATATTCATTTAAAGATATTTCATAAGGAAATAAGCTCTTAAACTGTGCTTTCTTCAGAATGAGTAATCTGCATTCTGGTGAAATAGACTAGAGAAGCCAGTAATAACCATAACTGTAACAAAGTTACTGAATTATTTTTAGGCAATCATTCTAAAGAATTAAGAGGTATACGCAAATTTTTATATGATAGAAATATATAGAAGCTTTATTTATAATAGAAAAATGTAAATATTCTCAGTGTCCAATAAGATGGAATCAATTAAAATCGCCATAGGATGTCTATGAGATAGAATACACTTCAATCATTAAAATCATTAAAAATTTAGAATAAAATGATAAGGGAAATATTTATAATATTTTATGGTTTGAAAAGCATATGTAATGCTATATTTGGCATAATGCAAATTTTGTAGCAAATATTTGTTTGTGTTTATGTGTGTGTATATGGGTGCACAGTGTAGAGGATGGAAGAGCATATACCAAAAAAATAAGAGGTTACATATGTGTAATGAAGTGATTTTTAACTTTCTGAGATCATAATGAAAACATGGGACTCTTCAGAGATCAATATACAGATAAAATTTGCCTCTAGATCCAAAGTCTTTATGGATACCCTGGTGTCTGTCCATGAACTGTAGCAAGGGGTCTTTGAGGGCATATGGTATGAAGATTTAGTTTAGTTTTTGTACTTCTCTATATCAAAAATAATAATATTAAAAAGTATATTAGTTTATTATAAAAAATAAACCAATATTTTATTTTTAAAGATTACAGTAGCATTGTATACATGCTAAAATGCTTTGAAATAATTTTCCCAGATACTTCTCAGTGCAAGCCAAAAAGTCATTATATCTTTTGTTTTATATATGGGGAAATTAAGGCAGAGCACTTAAATCAGAAAATTTATTCTAACATTTATTCAAAATGTTGGAAGCAGAATTGAATGTTACAACAAACTATTTTCAAAAAGGCTCTGGTTAGCCTTCAAAGTTGCAATAACTGCAAAATGTTATGATAGTAAATGTAATTTCAACATTTCCCAAAACATTTTTCCCTTTAATCTTTTGTTCTTTGGGGGAAAAAATAGTTCCCTGCTGGACCAATGTTTTGTAATGTGTGTAGAACAGTATATATACAATAATTACTTCAGTTGAAAGCCTTTCTGTTTAAAGTTGGGGATTAAAAACTCAAAGAAAACTTTATTCTCCACTTGTACCAAAAAGTGGAGAATTGTCTTTCTTCTATTCTGATTGAAAACATATCAGGTTACCCATAATGCCATAATAAAATTTTGGTTCATGAATCAAAATTGTTTAAGATTCCTCAGTACCACCAAAAATGAACTGAGATTAAAAAAAAAAAGATTTGAGATTCAGTAGCCTTTGTTGACTCCATCTATTGTGTGTAAAATGAGCACACAATTATAGCCTCTAGCCAGTGCCAGTGACTTCTCAGATAGGGCACTGACCCATACAGCCAAAACCACTGCTTATCTCAGCTTCCTAGTACAGAATTCTGGCTTATCTCCTCACAGGAACTCCCTCATTCTCTTGTTTTTATCTTCCAGTACTTTAAAAATGCAGAGAAAAACTTCCTTTTGAAAATCTCTATCAATTATAAAAGCATCAAGAATTTGGGACTTCATGGGGGGAGTTCACTCTATTTCACCTTATTCTCCAAGGAACACAGAGGAAACTGCCATTTCAAAAAAATGTCCTTTATTCTCTCTTGAGAATCTAGAAAAATCAGTTGCCTATAGAGGTATACTTCTCTATCATGCTGAAATATTACACTTAATCAGGTTCAGCCGTACCAATAATAAATATGCCTTCTATCCATTCCCTCTGGCTAACACTGGGCACAACTGCGTAGTAATTGAAGACAAATCACACTAGTGCATTTTCCAGAATTTCCCCCATTCCCTCTGGACACTGTCTTCACTGTGCTCTTTTATCTCTTGTAAAGACCAATTCTCTTCAGTTTCCCAAGGGTCTTATATGCCTTTCACTCATTCATTCATTAAACAAATTTTATTGAGTGTTTTCTATGTGGCAGGTACTGAGCTAGTAAAACACCTGGCTTCCACTAAAATATCACTTTCTATCTTTGCATGTTTGTCTTTTAAATAAATGCTTTAGGGAAAACATTCCCTTTAGTAAAATAATTGGATAATTACCATTGTTGGCCTATTAATCATAGGATGGCATATATTTTGGGATGGGGAACAGGGACCTTTTAGGAGGAATCTACCATCTCTGCCTTAAAGTAAACTATTTCAGCATCTATTGAATATTTAAGATGTATGGAGATTGAAATTCACTAGCTTTTAAACTCATTGTGGTAGGCAGAGGCTTTCCTTTTCTAAAGCAACAGAATATTTGACTCTATGGGGCACAGGATCTGAAAGACGAACTGATATTGTTTTGAAGACTTTGTACTAAATAACACGGGTGATATAAAGAGGCATTATTTTAGAGAAATTTAACATTCACAGCCAATGTTTGAAATATTTAAGATATATTAATAGTGTACTGTAAAACTATTCTTCAATGACTTTAAAATGAGAAAAAGAATCAACAAAAGCACAGAGCTAGGAAAGTTTGACATATGCTTGGCAAGCACAAACAGTAAGTAATAAATTTTGAAGTGAAATATTTCTGATATAGGATAAATAGGGATGAAGGATGGAAAAGCAGGATAACACATTAAAATCTGTCTTTAAATCTATATAACACTTGAGAATACATTGTGAGTTATGATAACAAAATGAGATTAGATTTTATGTTGTTAAGACGAGAACTATTCAGGAGAAATGAGAATTGTAGGGCCAGAAAACTTATAGAAGACAGGAAAAAATGGGCCCTTTCCCCCCAGAATTTCAATCATAGGCAAATGATTTCCACTTAAGAACAACCACTGAGATTTTTAAATATCTAAAAAAGATTTGTTTGTGGGAAGAAAGGAATAAAATTAGAATAATTAATTTGTGAATAACTTTTTTCCAATGTATTAATTAGTTTAAAAGAATACTTCTTTGATGGTATGGAAGGCCCTGGAGTCATGTTAAATGACCTAAAGAAAACCTCAAAACCAACCCAATACTACATTTTATAATCTCTTCCTTTAAATTTTTTTTCAGTTGTACTGAATAAATTAAAGGAAGTCAAAAAGCTTAGGTTTTGTGAGAAGATGTGGGTGAGACACTTAAGGAAGGATGTAGGAGGAAATGTCTACTAAAGAGAGAGAAATAAGATCCCCAATGAGCTAGAGGAGAACTTATATTTCTAAGGCACTTAGCTTCTTGGTATGTAGGAGTTCAGACAAACACTAAAAATAAACACATGTATGCAGGAGGAAAAGTCTTTCCTGCTCCCTGGCACTAATGAGTGAAAGATGAATTCTAGTTCTGTAGATGTAATGTAGGGAAAAGCGTAGAAACTTGAGGAGCCATGAAATCAGTTTTAAATCCTAGGCATCCACTAATCAATCATTTCATAAAAGGCTGCTTCTTACCAAATGAGCAGGTACATTGCAAATGAATAGGACAGATTTTCATTGACAATCACATTTTTGAGGCTTTATAGTCACTTGGGTTGTGTTTGTAGTAGGCTTTAAAGGTGTTTTAGACTTTTTATAATAATATTGCCATTCCTATATGAAGCTGAATCTTTTAACATACTTTCCCTAATTTTCTGAGGAAGATAGAGATCAAGCAGTTGAGATCAAAAGCAATACTTTTTAAAGTTAGTTTTGGAGGGAGCTTTTGCTGTTCACACCAAATTCTAAATTTCTTTTACTTGATGAATCCTTCTATGCTCTGTAGTGATTTATATTAATTCGCCAAACAGCTAGAAGGGCTCTGGTAGCTTCAAAGAGAAGCTTTTAAAGTGATCCAGGAGGATTTCCAGGAAAATGACAGAATAGGATAGGCTGAGTTCACCCCTACACCATGGAACAACTAGAGAAAGGGCAGAAAATGACTGGACAGTTGTTCCAGGATATGAGTGACCAGTGAGGGACTTCTACATTATATAAGTAGAACCTGGATAAAAAAGCAGAGAGACTATGATTGAGAAGACAGGTAAGTTTACTCAGTCATGACTGTACCTGGGGCAGGCTGCACCACAGAGTCAGTGCCAAAGGAATTGCATGCTCCTGCACTCTCACATCCACAGCCAGCTGGGGAGATCTTCCCTCTCTGCAGAGAAGGTGTCACCATGTGGGAACCTGCAAGCCAGCAGTTTTGGTGTACCTACACACATAGATATTGTTGCCAGTGCAAAGTGCTACCCACCCCTGAGGCAGGCCACTGTAGGCAGAGATTGGGGTCTGGTTTTGGCAGAGAATGGGGTCCCTCTCCTCAGGAGTAAGGGATGTCACAAAGTAGAGATGATCTGACAATTGGCCAGCAAAATAAATTCTCTGGGTGTCGCTACTTCTATCCTTTCTCCATGGAGGCCCAGAGCACTCATGGCATGCATGAGAAGAGAGGTGGGGACAAACAAGTGAGCCATGCCACACCTCCAGGCACTCCCAGCCTAGCCATAGGCAGGGGAATTGAAACCCTCAGCCCCACAGGCCAACATCATACCACATGAGAGCACGGGAATCACCAGGCCCATCGTGCTCATGAGTAGATTCTCCACCAAGGTGCACACTGCCCAAGCCCCACACCCCACCCCAAGGATTGGTAGCTTTCAGCATGCATATGGCATTGACGGGATTTTCACCTGGTCCTGATCCTGTCCAGTAGGCTGACACAGTCAGAGATAGGTGCGCCTAAGGGGAAAATGGGCCCAAGACCCCCATCTGCGGGGAAGATAGGGAAAGTGCACTCTGACAAACTATCACCCTAGCTTTTAACAGATCTTTAATTAGAGGTACATCTCCTGCATGAAGTCCTGGCTTTGATTTTCTGGGAATTACTGATGAGCAAGAGAAATCAAATCTCACAATAATCTTATCAAAATAATCAAATGCTTAAAAATCAACAAAAAATCACTAAGCATATGAAGATGCAGAAGATATGGCCAAGCCAAATGACCAAATTAAAACACCAGAGGAGACATAGAATTTGGAACTATTCAAAGATATTCACACAAATCTCCTAAATAATTTCAATGGGTTGGCTAAAGACATAAAGGATATCAAGAAAACACTAGAGGAGCATAAAGAAGAATTTGAAAGAATAAATAGAAAATCTTATGGAAATGAAAGATATTGCAGATAAAATTTAAAAATATCCTAAAGAAACAGCAGACGTGAAGAGATAGAAGAAAGAATAAGCAAACTAGAGGACAGGGCAACTGACTTTGAATGCACAAAGAACAAGTGGCAAAAAAAGATGGAATAATCTGAATTGCATCTCAAGGAAATGATGTACAATATGAAGCACACAAATATAAGAATCACTGGTGTCCCAGAAGGAGAAGAAAAGAGTAAAGGGCTGGAAAGATTATTCAAGGAGATAACTGGGGAAAACTTACAAACTTTACAAAACTTACAAAAAAGACATAAATTTGCAAATCAAAGAAGCCTAATGAATTTGAAATAGAATAAATCCAAATAAATCTACTCCAAGACACATACTAATCAGACTTTCAAATGCTGAAGAGAAGCAGAAAGTCCTGAAAGCAGCAAGAGAAAAGTGATTCACCAGATACAAGGGAAGCCACATAAGACTAATTTTTTAGTGGTTTTTCAGACCACTCAACCGGCGCCTAGGATATGAGAAGGCAGTGGTATGATATATTTAAGAATTTGAAAGAGAAAAATTGCTAGTCAAGAATTCTTCATCCAGAAAAGCTGTTCTTTAAATGTTAGGGAGAGATTAAAATTTTTACATGCTGAGATAATTTGCTAACAAAAGACCTACCCAGCAAGAAAAACTAAATGGTGTTCTGTCAGCTGGAAAAAAAAATGGGAGAGAGCGGTCTGGAGCAGGGTGTAGAATTGAATAATATCAGTAAGGGTAACTTAACGGATAAAAAGAGAGAGGGAAAAGAAAGACCTAACAAAAAAACCAAAGGATAAGATGGTAGATTCAAGAACTGCCTTTATAGTAACAACTTTGAATGCGAATGTACTAAAAGCCCCAATTAAAAGATACAGAGTGGCAGAATCAATTAAAAATGTATGATCGTCTATACGCTGTTTACAAGAGACTCATCTTAGATGAAAAGATCCAAATAGATTAAAAGTGAAAGGATGGAAAAAGATATTCCATGCACACTGTAACCAAAAGAAAGCAAGAGTATCAGACAAAATAGACTTTAAATGCAAGGATGTCATGAGAGACAAGGAAGGACACTATATAATAATAAAAGGGACAATTCATCAAGAAGAAATAACAATCATAAATGTTATGCACCCAATCAAGGAGCTCCAAAGTACATGAGGTAACCATTGGCAAAAGTGAAGGGAGCAATAGACGTTTCAACAATAATAGAGGGAGACTCCTAAATGTCTTCTATAGATAGAACAACCAAAGAGATGATCAATAAGGAAATAAAGGACCTAAACAATGTGATAAATGAATTTGACCTAACAGACATATAGAGATCGTTATATCCCCAAATACCAATGTATACATTCTTCTCTAGTGCTCATGGACCATTCTCCAGGATAGATCATATGCTGGGGCACAAAACAGGTCTTGAAAAATTGAAAACGATTGAAATTATTTAAAACATTTTCTCTAATCACAATGGAATGAAGCTGGAAATCAATTACCCTCAGAGAATCAGAACTTTCACAAATATTTGGAGATTAAATAATATACTCTTAAACAATCATTGGGTCAAAGAGAAAAATTGAAAGAGAGATCAGTAAATATCTGGAGACAAATGAAAATAAGAATACAACATATAAAAACATTTGAAATGCAGCAAAGGCAATTCTAAGAGGGAATGTTTATATTAAAAAAAAAAAAAAGCAAGCACAAACATCAAGGACTTAACTGCTCACCCGAAGGAACTAGAGAAAGAACAGCAAACAACCCCCAAAGAAAATACAAGAAGAGAAATAACAAAGAGTAAAGAAGAAATAAATGAGTTGGAGAACAAAAAAAACAGGAGGGAGAACCAATAAAACCAAAAGTTGGTTCTTTGAGTAAATCAGTAAAATCGATGGACAATTAACTAGGCTGACAAAGACAAAAAGAGAGAGGATAAAAATAAAATCAGAAATGAGAGGGAGGTCATCACCATAGACCCTGAAGAAATTAAAAAAAAAAAAATCATAAGAGGATACTATGAACAACTAAATGCTAACAAACTAGACAACTTAGATGAGATGGACAAATTCCTAGAAACACATGAATGACCTATACTGACTCAAGAAAAACTAAAAGACCTCAACAAATCAATCACAAATAAAGAGATTCAATCAGTCATCAAAATGAAAAGGCCAGGGCCAGATGACTTCACAAGGAGAATTTTACAAAACATTCCAAAAAGAAATCACACCATTCCTGCTCGAACTCTTCCGAAAATTTGAGGAAAAAGGAACACAACCTAACTCATTTTATGAAGCTAACATCACTCTAATACCAAAACCAGATAAAGATACCAAAAGAAAAGAAAACTACAAGCCAATCTCCCCAAAGAATAAAGATGTAAAAATTCTCAATAAAATGCTTGCAAATTGAATCCAATGGCACATTAAAAGAATTATACACCACAACCAAGTGGGATTTATGCCAGGCATGCAAGGGTGGTTCAACACAAGAAAATCAATTAATGTAATGCAATGATTAACATATCAAAAGGGGAAAAATCACATAATCATCTTGATTGATGCTGAAAACCAGTTGATAAAATTCAGAACCTTTTCTGATAAAAACACTTTAAAAGATTGGAATCGAAGGAAACTTCCTCAATATGATAAAGGGCATATAAGGAAAACCCCACAGCCAGCATTACACTTACTGTGAGAGACTGTAAGCCTTCCCCCTTAAGATCAGGAATAAGACAAGTCCTCTGTCACCACTATTATTCAACATTATGCTAGAAGTTCTAGCTAGATTAATTAATTAGGCAAGAAAAAGAAATAAAAGACATCTAATTCAGAAAGTACGTTGTAAAACTCATTTGCAAATGATATGAACCTATATTTGGAAAATCCTGATAAATCCATAACAAAGCTACTTGAACTAATAAGCAAATTCAGGAAAGTGTGTGTGGGGAATACAAATTTAATGTGCAAAAATTAGTAATGATTCTATACACAAATTATGACCTAAATAAAGAGGAAATTAAAAAAAAATTCACTCACAATAGCAACTATAAGAAACAAGTATCTAGGTATAAAGTTAAACAGATATGAAATGGATCTGTACACAGAAAATGAAAAACTGCTAAAAGAAACCAAAGATGATTTAAATCGGTGGAGAAACATCCTGTGTTCATAAATAGTTAGGTTAAAGGTTGTTAAGATGTTAATTCTACCCAAACTGATCTATAGAGTCAGCACAATGCCAATCAAAATTCCAACAACCAATTTTGACAATGTGGAAAAGCTAGTTATCAAATTTATTTGGAAGGGAAAGGGGCCTCAAATATCTAAAAACATCCTTAAAAAGAACGTAGTGGGAGGACTTACACTTCCTGATTTCAAAGTTTATTATAAAGCCATAGTGGTCAAAACAGCATGGCATTGGCACAAAATAGATATATTGATCAGTGGAATCAAATTGAGTTTGGAACCAGATCTCCAGATCCTATGGTCAATTGATCTTTGACAAGGCCCCCAAATCCACAAAAAGTCTTTTCAATAAATGGGGTGTGAGAACTAGGCATCCATGGCCAAAGGAGGATACAGTGAGAGTGATAGTTTATTTCGGATAGATACACACTATGTGAATATATCTCAACAAAATCTGAATATTCAAAATAAATAATCAGAAAGATTCAAGTGTTTGAGAAAATGTGAAGAGAGAATCATATCTATTCAATGTTGACAAGGTAGTAGAATGGTGCAAACCCTCCAGAAAGTCATGTAATAGATTCATAGAGGCTAGATATAGGGTCGCCATATGATTAGGCAATCCCGTTACTAGAAATATACTCAGAAGAACTGAAAGCAGGGACTCAAATCAGCATTTTCACATAGATATTTATGGCAGCATTATTCATGATAGCCAGAGGGTGGAGGTGCTGAAAGTTACATTAGCTGAGGAGCAGAAGGGCAAACTGAGGCATATGCATTTGATGGAATATTGGGCAGCTACAGAAAGGAATGAAGTTGTAAGGCATGCAATGAGGTGAATGAACGCTGAGGACATTATATTGATCAAAATAAGCCAGAAACAAAAGGACAAATATCAAATGGTCTCATTTAGAAAATACTTATAAGAATAATTATGGCCTAGATTGTAAGTTCTTACAGTGGTGACATTTATTCCTAAGTTTTAAGAATTTAACTTCTAAATTCTGAGATGCTGTGCCAGTGTGTATAGCCTGGTATTTCCCTAGAATTCTGGATAACTGTGTGACAACTAAGACTCAGAATTCTGCAGCTCTGAAAGTCAACATTACTCCATACAACAACAGTAATGAAGTAAAAAATGATATCAGACTTCAATTAGAGATACACATGCAGCTGATCTGGTTGGGACTAAGGTAAATTAGAATACAGGGTAAAGGATGATATTGTCTATATTCTAAAACTTCACCTTCTATGTGAGAGCAAAGGAAGAGAAGTTTATTTTGTCCAAAATTTTGATTTTCCGTAGCACACAATCGAACTTAACCTATTTGACCAGTCCATCTAAACAACTTAAACGCATGGAGCCTAGAATAGGGAATGAGATCTTATAATTATGTGCAGCTTAATATAATACTCTGATACTCTCTCAAGGATTAGAGACTTCCAAGTTAACAGGCTAAATTTTCATTCTTGAGGCTTGTTTTCTTTTTTTTTTTGCATGAGCAAGCACCGGGAATCGAACCCAGGTCTCCGGCATGACAGGTGAGAATTCTGCCACTGAGCCACCATCGCACTACCCTTGAGGCTTGCTTTTATGAGACTTATCTCTGCAGTGGAGAAGCTAAGCCTACTTATAATTATGCCATAGAGTCACATCTAGAGAACCTGGTTTTGTTGATCAGATACGGCCTCTCTCTCTAAGCTAACCTCTGAAATAAACACATTACTCCTGGCCCTTGACATGGGCCATGACTTGCAGGAATGAGCCTGGCTCTGGAATAGTGGGATTGACAATGCTTTCTTGACCAAAAGTGGAAAAAAGTATGTAATAAAATATGGTTTCATTGGCTCAGAGATTTCAAATAGAGGAGAGAAGCTATTCTGGAGGATACTCTTATATAAGCTTTGGCTTGATATTGCAAATTGCCACACTATTCCAAGCCCCAACCAACAGTATTCCTAAACCCATAAAAATAGCCAAGGCTCAATCTGACACTTCTTAAAAGTTTCACTAAGTTTATTTTTCAGAAACGTAAAGCCTCCAGATTGTTTCTGTGTCAGATAAGCCCTGAAACCGAGAGCTACCAGTCTCTCCAAGAATATCAATCAATTGCATACTCCTACCCCATTATGTCAATACCCCTTTTCATTATGAAGAAGTTCAAAAAGTCATTGCCCAAATATTCCTGAAGATTGGGAGAAGGATGAAATGAAAGACAGAAGTTGTAACAGAAAAGATAGGACTTAACAAAAGAGTATGACTACTGAATCATTATATCGATTTTTTCTGTCTCCAGTGTTTAGAGAAGTGAAAAGGAAATATCTGAATTTATGGAACCATATTGTACTTTGAAATTTGTTTTATAAATACATGTTAAAATTACTTTTAAATTTATCACTTTTGCATATATGTCATATTTCACAATAAAAAATGTCTTTTTTATTTTTAAAGTTAAATGATCCAACTTCTTGACCCAAAAACTCTTGACTTGAACACCTACATTTATGGAAGGTGCTACCTGCCTCAGAAGACAGTGTATCACTTTTAATGAGCAGCTCTGCCAAGTGTTCTTCCTTATATTAAATTAAAAGTGGTCTTTCTACAACTTCCACCACTGGGATTTGTTCAAATAGTCTATACTTTTCCCTCATGACATTCCTGTCAAACATGTGAAAATAACCCACATGGATCCTCTTAAAGCTACTCCTCTCTTAATTGGTTAAGAACACATACTGCAGGCAGATTACTGGGTTCAATTTTCAGTCCCATCATGATCTAGCTCTGACCTTGGGCAAACCTAAGCTTTCGTTTTCTAATCTGCAATGTGGTGATGTGAGAATGTCTATTTCATAACATTCTTGTGAAAATTAAATCAGATAATGCAGGCATAGTGCCTGGATCCTAGTAATCATGTGAGGTAGATGGTTTCATATGTCCTTCATGAAATGTGGTCTTCTAGACTCTTTACCAGCAGGTATTTCCTCTTCTATTCACATTCATTTATCAGTTTTTCTCTTTATACATGGGGTGAAGTACTAAAGAGAGGAAGGATCAGTGAATGGTAAGCAGAGAGTTACGATTTAAAATTAAGTTGCATTATTAATTTCAAAATAATGAGGGTCTATAAGTATACATCTGACATTAAGTTCTTTGAGGACCATGTCTTACATTTCTTTGATACCTAGAATAGTGCATTAAAAACATAGCTCACAATAAATATTAATTGTTCTAAACTAGGAGTTGGCAAATTCTTTGAATAAAGGGCTAGATAGTAAATATTTTTGGCCTTGCAGGCAATACAGTCTATTTTGCAACTACAAATCTGCCATTGTAGTGTGACACAGTCATAGACAATACATAAATAAATGAGTATGGCTGTACTCCAATTAAACAATTTATGAACACTGAAATTTTAATTTTGTATAATTTTTACGTCACAAAAAGTCATTATTTCGATTTTTTTCAAACATTCCTAAACGTTAAAGCCATTCTTAGCTTGCGAGTTTTACAAAAATAGGCAACAGGTTAGATTTGGGCCACTTGCTATCATTTACCTATGCCTGATCTGAACTGAAAGGCAATCAATAGCTCCATATTTATCTGAATTATACAGGAGAAATTACATGGTTACTCTCCCCCATTATAGAGCAGAGAAAGCAGGACACACAAAAATGAGGCACAAGTTGGCCCAAGACAGAACACTTATGTGGCCGATTAGAAAAGGAAAATCTCTTTAAAAAGGAGAGGAAAATGTGATTTACATAAGAGGTTGTCTTTGTCATTGGTGTTTTAAAAAATACATCATTTTAAATCATTTTTAAAAACATTATTTAGGAAAAAAAAATAAAACATTATTTGTCTTTCTCAGAAGGTGATATTACTACTTTGCCATCTAATTTACTGGCATGTGGAGGTACCATTTAGTAGTAAAGAGTTTGGAAACTGAAATATACAAGACTTTTTGGATCCTAGTTAAGCCAGTTACTATTAATGTGGTCTTTAGATAATTTCTAAAAGACCTCATGTGTAAAATGGCCATATTTATAGGACTTTCTTGTGGGTTTGCAACACAATTAAACAGTACGGCATTTAGAGTGGCTACTACTGTGCTAGGCCTATGAAGAGGCCTTAACGAACATTAACTTTGTGAAAGGGTTAAATGAAGAGAAACATTTCATCAGCAAGGCACATGTTCAGTTGACTTTATTTATGAAACATCTAGAGTAATTTCTTTAAAAAGTGCTACTTCATCTCCACCCCTTTTTTACCTCGCTCTTCAAGTGTGTCATTGCCAACATAATTAGCATCATCTGGGAACTTGTTAAATTTACAAATTCTCAAGCCCTTTCCCAGATCTAATGAATAAGAAACTCTGGGAATGGGGTTCGGCAATCTGTAGCTTTACAAGTCTGTCAGGTGGACAATCCATACTACAGTCTGAGAACCACTAGTCCAGGTGAAATTTGGTTAAAATAAACAAAGGCATCTTTAAAGGATATAGACTTTATGGGAAATAAAAGATTTAATTTGATTCTCACAACAAACCTAGTAAGAAAAGTTAGTTAAATATTATTCTCAGATCTTATATTAGAACACTGTGACTCAGTGAATATCAGTGATTTTTGCATCTTTCACAATAAATAGTCAAGTCCCATCTTCTATTTCTGGGCACTTTCTACTTTACCTGATATCATGACAGAAATTAAGGTGGAGAGCAGAACCTATAATGGGTAAAATGGAAGAGGCAGGTGGAATGGGATTACTGTTACAATGCAATTAATTAGCTTCAAAACCTATGTAGCAGACTACTTAAAATCTATCCATTATACGTCACCCTTCTTCTTTACTAAAAAGAACCTAAATTTGGTTCAGAGAAGTTATGTGCCCAGATAAAAATAAACATCTTCAAGTTCCCTTCACATATGGGGGTGGTGATAGGAGAGTTCTGGTCAATGTGATGAAAATGGAAGTCATAGTTCCAGCATTCTTTGAAAGCTCCTTCAAAATAGGCAAATCTAGCTGGCATGTACTTTTTGTTTTTTCCTCTTCTTTAACTGGAAGCTGGAAGCAATACTCGGAGCTCTGAGAGCCATCTTTTGACTGTGGGGAACATGCCTGATGCTAAACTTAGTGAGTAGAAATATTTTAGAAGAATGAGTCCTAATGGCATTCTTGAATAGTTACATCTGTCCTGAACTGCCTATATCCTTTATATGGAAAAAAAAAGAAGTATCTAATTTATTTAAGCCATTATTGCTACTGGTTGTTTTTGTTGTTGTTAACTAATATTCCCTGTTAAGAAGAAGGGGTAAATGACCGCCCTGACATTTTGAAGCAAAAGATACTGCTTCAAAAGGAAGAAGAAGAAAAAAAAAAAGATGCAATACTTCTGAAATATAAAAAAGAGGAAATATTTTCTAATAATGGAAAATATACAAAACATATAGATTTTGGACAAATATAAATTGTCTTTCTTTCATGGTCTCCCAGAGTTTGCAACTGCTTAATACTCCCTTCTCCCACATTTCCTAATTTTCAGTCCACGCTCAGTTTTAGCACTTCCATCTTTACATCTTATTCTTAAACTTTACCAAATTATTTGTAAGTTTCACTTCCTCTGACTAAAATGCCATCCCTGCCATTTCTTACTTCCTTGGCACCTGGGAAATTATTTCTTATTTTTCTAAAGTTGGTTCATCTTCAATGAAATCTTCACTGACTGCCCCTGGGAGACGTCACACATTCCTCTACACTCCCCTTACTGTTCATATGTGAGTCTATTATAAAAGTTGTCACATTAAATGACATTGATTTATGTGTATGTCTCCTCTTTGCACTCGAAGCTTGCTGAAGGCTGACAATATATTTTTTCACCTCTGTATCTCCAAAATCTGGCACATTACACATCGTATAATGTTGGAACTTTATCCTGTCTTCTAAAATAATTAGTGAGTTGAGGGGGAAATGTAGGAATGGTAGCAAAAATATTTTAACACCAATTCAACTAATCAAATTAGTCAAAATAGTTGCCAATTAGTGTGTCATATCGATTACTACAAGGCTTGGTAGATCTTCCTTGGATTGATGAATTGACCACATGTAACACAGAACCTCATGTACTTGTGATCATAGGCCATACCCCTAGGGTAGCTTCATCTACAATCTGTTATAGAGTATTTATATATATAATTTATATATAAAATAATTTTATATATAATAATGCAAGCAATACATTTAATATCATTTAAAAGATACCTCCTTTCTTGCTTTCGTTAAGTGCCAAAATAAGTTAGTCGCATTTTTTTTCCAAACAAAGTAAAAGGCAGTCTAGTGTTCTATTTATTACTGTAAATTAATTCATTTCTACAGTAAAAATACAGGAAAGGCAAACATTCTGGTATGATGAAAAGTGACAAATTTATTGGGCTACTCCTGGCCTTTTAAGTTAAGATTTTACTTATTTTTAGACAGACACCCAAAGGACTTAAAACCCAAATGTATTATTCATTTTTGCTGCTAATAGCAGTACTTTTATAAATTCCCCAAATTCTAATCAATTCCAAGTCCTAGATCTGACCCTCTGTAGATGATAAGGGAAGAAAATTTTGCCTTTAAAGGACCCATCTTTCATTTTACATTCATTTGCTTTCATTTAAGTTTCCTATCCAGTCTTTGGAATTCCAACATTCCTTATTCCTCCTTAACCTCATTAAAATATACCTATGTAGTATCCACTGTTGTTGCTTATCCATTGCCCATATCCCCTTCTTCCTATTTAACAGAATCCTAATTTTGCTGAAGTATCTACCCATCTTAGAAGTACCTCAGGAAAAGTAACATCACTCCCGAACTAAAGGGTATGTGCTGATTAGTCTAAATCTACTGGCATAGGACATTCCTCTGGTAACAATGGCTGGTATGGGAGTGGGCACAGGATTAAAAATGATTCAATCATGCTGAAGGAGTTTCTCTCTCTCTCTCTCTCTCTCTCTGTCTTTCTCTCCTACTTTTCCCCTTTGGATATGAACAGGGCAACATTTTGCCTGAGTTGCTCCTGGAAGACATCTTTAGACCATGAGGGGAGCCACTCTGAAGTCACGGTTTTCACAGAAGGCAGAACTGAGAGATGCCAAGTCATCCTTGTTGCTTATTTTAGCCTCTGACTCAACCATTTTGCATTGCCCAACCTACCTCTAGACCTCTTTCTTCTTAAGTAAGATAAGAATTTTTCTTATTTTTAAAACCAATGTGTGTTGTTTTCCATTGAAGAAAGCATCCTAACTGAAATATTTATGCGCTGTCTCTTTAGAAATTCTCACACCACTTAATTCATATTAATCTGGACCATTTCATTCTAGTTCAAATGATGAAACACTCAATATATATTTAATATCAGTTGAGTTTTTTTAAAACATTAAACAAAAAGAAAATAGTATCCCACTATTTTCAACCTCAAGTAAATGGATCATAGACCAATTATTGATTTAAAATAAAATGAAAAGAAGAGGTCAGCAAACTGTTTTCAGTGAAGGGCCAGATAAATATTTTACTGTTTGGGTACCACATCTTCTCTATCTCGATGAAACAGCTCTGTCATAATCCGCAGTTGTAATGTGAAAGTCAACAAACAGGCATGGTTGTGTTCCATTAAAACTTTATTTACAAAGGCAAGCAGCCAGATTTGGTATCTGGACTCTAACTGTAGTTTACAGATCCCTGGGGTAAAAAACCTGTGTCCTCATTGAGGTAAAATTTTATCTTTAGGTTATTAACTGCCATCTTTGTGTGCTACCTGTTTGTATAGTGTTAACCACAAAATAAGTAATCCATTATTTTCTTTTTATTGCCTTTACTTTTGTTTTGCTGGAATTTGTTGAAAGGTCAAACAGCTGTGGGTGATATATATTCTGGGTCCCTAACCTTAATGCTTTGTAAACTGGCACCCATACCTGACTAAAGGAATTAGATATTTGTGAAATTAGTATAATAATTCAAAAATGGAAAAGTTACAAAAAGAAGAAAAAAGTTGATTTAAATTCATAATTCTAAATATATAATTGTGGTACAAAAGTCTGTATTATTTTCCTAGGGCTGCTGTAACAAAGTGCAACAAACTGAGTGAGTTAAAATAACAGCAATGAATTACCTCCCAGTTTGGAAGTGAGAGGTCCACAATCAAGTTGTTGGCAAGATCCATGCTCTCTCTGAAGACTTTAGGGAAAAATCCTTCTATACCTCTTCCTACTTTCTGCCAACAATCCTGGGCATTCCTTGACTTATAGCAGCATCGTTTCAGTCTCTGTCTGTCATCAGGTTATTGTCTTTCCCATGTATCTATGTCTGTGTTCAAATTCCCCCTTCTTATAAGGACATTATTAATTGGATTTGGAGCCCATCCGAAATCAGTATGACCACATCTGAACTAGATTCAATCTGAAAAGACCCTATTTCCAAATAAAGTCACATTCACAGGTTCCATGTGGACATGAATTTGTTGGGGCATGGAGAGCCCCATTCAACTTAGTACAGTCCACCCTGTTGTGGCCCCTGACCCCCAAATTTTCTTCCCCTTATATAAAATATATTTACTACATCCCAACATTTTCAATCAAAAGTCTTACCCTATCTAGCTTCAATCCTGAGTTCAAAATCTCATCTAAATATAATCAGTTCAAAAAGTCTCAAATCTCATCTCACCATCTAAATTAACTAAATCATATATTTGTGAGACTCTGGCTATGGTTCATTCTGGGCCATAATTCCTGTCCATCTGTGGACCATGAACCTAGAAAAGAAGTTAACTGCTTCCAAAATAAAATAGTGGACATAGAATAGACACTTCCAGTCCAAAATGGAGAAATTGGAAGGAAAGTAAAAGGGATTATGGCTCCCAAACAAGTTCACAACCCAGTGAGACAAATTCCATTAGGTTTCAAGGCTTAGGAAGACTCCTTGGTGGCTTGATGCTCTGTCCTCTGGACCCGGGATGGCTGCCTTGTCCACTCAGCCCTCCAGAGCAGCCTCACAAGCTCAGCATGCATTGCCACAAACCACATTGGTGTCCTCTTCCTCTTGTCCCATGGAGGGAGGCAGACAAGAGGGAAGCAGCCTCTGGCTTCTG
The DNA here is from genome assembly GCF_023851605.1 of Tamandua tetradactyla. Classification (NCBI taxonomy): domain Eukaryota; kingdom Metazoa; phylum Chordata; class Mammalia; order Pilosa; family Myrmecophagidae; genus Tamandua; species Tamandua tetradactyla. The sequence goes on along the minus strand of NC_135334.1, from coordinate 59,548,921 downwards.
CTGAGATGGCTGACAGGACCCATAAGTTACATGCCTAGTCTCTTAAGCAAAAGATACCCAAGTAGTCTCTCTAAAGCATTCTTTCTAATTTTCTGCAATATGGGTAGTCTGATAATTTTCCAAATCATCAAATTTTGGTTTCTTTCTGATTAACAGTTCCTCAATTTTTCTCTTTCTCTCACATTTTATTATAAACAGCAAGGGAAACCAGGCTGCATCTTCCACAGTTTGTTTGGAAATCTCCTCAGCAAAATATCCAGACTTATCACTTCTTAAGTTCTACTGTCTACCCAACAACAAATACAATTGGATCACCTTTCCTCCAATTCCCAATAACAAAGTCCTTGTTTTCATCTGAGACTTCACTAGAAGCAACTTTAATGTTTGCACTTTTAGTAACATTCTGTTGATGATGATATATGCATTTTCTGAGAAATTAGAAGCTTCCTCTAATTTCTTCATTTCTTTCTGAGCCCTCACCAGAATCACCTTGAATGTTCAGATTTCTACCAACCATCTCTTTGAAACAATCTAGGCTTTTTAGGTCACGTGCCTCAAAACTCTTATAGCTTCTATCCATTACCTGATTCCAAAACCACTTTCAAATTTTAGGTCTTTATTATAGCAGCACCCTACTTCCCAGTACCAAAATGAGTGGCAGTCCTTTCTAAGAACAGGGCAATTTTCTAACAAAACTTTGGGGAACTCTTGCCTATATGAGAGTACTCTCTAATGCTTAAAAGGCAGGACATTCCTCGCCCCATTCACACCTAATGCTATCGGAACCAAAAGAGGACCCTTACTGCTATTCCCCTAAACAGCACAAGCTTTCACACCAAACTAGGCCTTTATAACAACCCTGAAACCAGGACTCTCATAGATGTCTAGAATTCAATAAGACACCCATGCCCTAAACAAACTACTCAGTATCTTTCAGAGTAAGTCCCTCTCTGGTATTCTGAAGCTAAATCCACCCCAGATAAACATGTCCTTACATTTAATCCTTCTCCCTGGATGTAAACCCATTAAGTAGGATCTTCTACTGAGGTTACTTCAACTAAGGTGTGTCCTACCTCTAACAGAATGGATCTTAATTCTATTATTGGAGTTCCTTATTAAAGAATGAAATTCAGACAGAAAGAAAACCACAGTAGCAAGAAGCTGAAATCAACAAAACCTGTAAGAGCAGGGAGAGAATGGCAGATGCCACCATCCATGTGACACAGGAGCCAAGTATTGCTGACAGCAGAGCTTCTGGAAGAAAGCATCTCTTGATGTTGTCTTGATTTGAACATTTTCTAGGCCTTAGAACTGTGAGCAAATAAATTCCCATTGTTTAACCTTACGCATTTCATGGTATTTGCTTTGTGCAGCTTAGGAAACTAAAACACACTCTCATACAGTTCTGGTACCAAAATAACCGGGCCAAAATTTAGAATACCTTAGGTCAATACCCTCTGAGCATGACCAAAAATCTAGTAATTTTCCTTCACCCACTAAAAAGAGGCAGTGAACTCCAAGTTTCTGTAAAAACACCTAATGCCCTGTACAGCTTGGCAGTTCCTTACCTCTCCAGACATGTTTTTCCTTATTCCAAGCATACCATCTTTTCCCCAGTTATTTGCACCTAAACCCTTGAAGTTTCCATGCCACCTCATGTGTTCAACACTGAGGTAGTGGCTCTCTCCTGCTCTCCTGGCTTTGCCTGTTGAGCATTCCACAACCTGGTCAGGTTAGAGCATGTACCCTTTCTCTTATAGCCTCATAGAGCTCTCATAGGCCCTGATTATAGCTCTATCAAAGCACTCATCACAGTGCTTTGGTCACATTTATTTATTTTCTGAGTGTATAGCCTCTGCCTTATACAGTACCTACTATAGTGTTTGGAATATACTATTTGAATTAATAAGCCACGAACCCTATCTATTTCACTGAATTACTGTAAGGAAGAACTAAGCTAATAACTTTGAAAAATATTATTTGTCTCTAGAATATCTCAGATAGATAGATAGATGATAGATAGATAGATAGATAGGTAGATAGATAGATAGATAGATAGATAGATAGATAGATAGATAGATAGATAGATAGATAGATAGATATTCCACATATACATGGAAAAGGCCATCCTATTTTAGGTTGGATGAACTATCTCTTCTGGAAGTAATAGAATTTATGTAGCAAAACTAAAATCTTGTAAAGTCTGGAACTACATCCCCTTAAGGTTGAGAGCTGTGAGGAGTTGTGAGCCAAATCCACACAAAGCTGGGGGGCCCTAGGAAGCAATGCTGAGTAATCATAAGCAGGCCTGACACTATAAATGTGTGAACAAGATAACTGCTGCATCTACATCCAGCTCAGAAAGGCCTATTCTTTGTGTTCTGATTATCTTCCTGGTTTTATAGGCTACAAAATCCCAAGTTCCATAAGATGACTCACATCTTCTGTTTTGCCTTTAGAATAGTGGATGCCATTTATTTTAAGATCTGGAATCCACTTTACATGAAACTTATAAAGAAGCCCAACTATAGCTACATTTAAACATGCATAAGGTTTTTCACCTGAAAAACAAAAGATGCTCCCTTGACTCCCACATTCTCATCAGGTTACTACCTTGAATCTTTCCTCCCCTTCATAGCCAAAACTTTTAAATGGTTGTCACTATTCACTGCTTCTACTTCCTCCTACTCATTTTTCACTCCATTCAGGTTCCCACACCCTCAATTCATCCAAAGAACTCTCAATAAATTCACCACTGGCCTCCCTGTCTCCAAATCCTGTGGATAGTTTAGTTCTCATCTGACCTCTCTTCTAAGTACATTTTATATAGTTTACAATTCTCTCCCTTGTTGGTAATACTTTCTCCATTTCTACCCTTGTCTTCCATAATGCCTACACTCTTACTTTACTCCTACCTCTCTAGATGCTCAATTGTCTGTCTACTTTACTGGCTCTTTCACCTCTACCTACTCATTAAAAGTTGGCTCCAATCTCTTCTCATTTTATAACTGCTCACTAGGGAATCTCACAACTTCAATTACTACCTCTAAGCAAATGACTCCTAACACAATCCTCTTCTCTAAGTTCCCAACTGCCTAAGTGACATCTCTACCTTATAGATACCTATAAGAAGATTCTTATATCAAATCTAATACAAAACTCATGATCCTTCTTCTCCACCAAATTTGGTATTTCTCTAATACTCTCTAATACAGTGAATGACACCTCAATCTATTCAGCTGTACAAACAAATATTGTATGGGTCTTAGAAAATTACAAATAGAGGGGAACTTCCTCATCTTGATAAGTAGCATTTATAAAAGCGTATAGTTAATATTTTATTTAATGCTGATTGACTGAATGCTTTCCCTCTAAAATTGGGAACAAGGCAATGAAGTCTACTCTCATCACTCTCTCTCAACTTCATACTGGGAGTTCCAGCCTTTATAATAAATCAAAAAATTGAAATTAAAAGAATACAGATCAGAAGGAAAAACTAAAACTCCCCTATTGGTAGATGACATGATTTTCTATGTAGAAAATCCTAAGGAGTCTATAAAAATTCCTAGAATGAAAAAATGAGTTCAACAAAAAAACTTGTTCTTAAATTGTATATATGTATGAAATACACACACACACAAACATATACACACCATGTAGGATACACAGCAATACATAGACATCCACTGAATTTCTGTGTACTACCAATGAACACATGGACACAAATTAAAAATGCAGTATCATTTACTAAAAAAGAAAGAAAGAAATAATCAGGTTAAAGTCAGCCAATCCTGTACAGGATTTGTATGCTGAAAACAACACAATTCCAATGAAATAAACCAAAGATCTAAATAAATGCATTGGAAGACTAAAATATCCTAATATTGACGTCTAGGTTTAATGCAATTACCATCAAAATCCCAGCAAGTTTTTTCAAGATATAGACAAGATTAATATAAGAATTGTATGAAAGGCAAAGAAATTAGAATGGCTAAAACAATTTTTAAAAAAAATAAGAAAGTAGGAGGAACCAGTCTACAAGATTTTAACACTTATTATATAGGTAATTAAGACAGTCTGAAACAGGCCAGGGAACGCACACATTGATCAATAGAACAAAATAGAGAACCCAGAAATAAATAAAAATAAATTAGAGTATAATTAGATAGCCTTCACTTAACTTAGTTTAATGATAAAGAACAAAGATTGGTAAGCTTTTTCTGTAAAGGGCTGCTCCACTGATTTTTGACAAAACTACAAAACCAAATTAATGAATGAAAGATAGCCTTTTCAACAAATGTTGCTGGAAAAATTGGACATCTCATCTAATTTCAAACGTTATAAAAATTTAATTCAAGTAGATGACAGACTTAAATATAAAACCTAAAATCATAAGATTTTTAGAAAAAATGTTCAGGATTTTGGGATAGAAAAAGAATTCTCAGACTTGACCACAAAATCACAATCCATAAAAGAAGTAACTGATAAATCAGACTTCTGCAAAAATCTCTGTTAAGATGATTGAAAAGACAAGCTACAGAATGAAAGAAAAATTGTGCAAGTTAAATTTGACAAGGAACTTGTATTCAAGATATATAAAGAACTCCTCAAACTCAGCAGCAAAAAACAAATGACCCAATTAGAAATGGGCAAATTACTTGAATAGGTAATTCATCAAAGGTGACGTAAAGTCAGAAAACACAGACATAAAAAATGCTCAACACCATTAGCCATTAAATTAAATTAAAATCATGATGAGATACCACTACTGTTCTTCAGAGGAGGTAGCTATAGGTTTTACAGGCCAGGTAGGGTTAATCTCTTCAGAAGGAGGCAGGATGGAAGAATCCTTAGGCAGACCATTACAGGTTTATCTGGCAAACAGCTCAGTGGAATCATTATCATCCATATTACCCCTTTCCAATTTTCAGGATCCCATTCCTTCCCAATCAATGCTGTCACTTTTTTTTGAGGGGTGGTGGTGGTGGTAGTGCATGGTCCGGGAATCAAACCCATGTCTCCCACATGTAAGGCAAGCATTCTACCACTGAACCATCCATGCACCCTCAATGCTCTCACTTTAGCAGCACGCACCCTGAAAGTCTGGGAATTTAATTTGCACTGTAATTCAGTCATTTACACAAAAGACACTCTCCATTTAGTTTTCAGAAATCTCAAATCTTCAGCTATAAGAAATAAGAGTTTCTTTCAAGGCACATATAGAAACTTTCACATCCTTCTTGTATTCCTTCAGCTGGGAATTTGAAGCCCTGACCCCATTCTTTTCTTTAAAAACCATTACTAGTGTATTTAGAAAAAACCTGCGATATTAGTATACTTCCTAATGCCACAAAACTGTTAAGGTGTCAAATACATTACCTTTTACGAGCATTTGAACACCCAAATATCACCAGTACCCAATGGTGATATTTTGCATTTCCCTATTGCCAATTCACATAATTGATTCTTGGTTATTGGAAATAGAGTCATTAATGCATTTCAATCTAATCTGATTAGATAGACAAAAAACCCAGAACCAACTCAGAAATCTCATCTTTAAGACTCTATTTCTCAAGAACCACTCCTGGTACCAAAATAGGTATTGGGGTTCTCTAGAGAAACAGAAAGGACAGGATACATATGCAAATATACATATATATCTAAATATTAAGATATCTATTTTTGCATATGAAAATTTTAAGAAATTTTTTATAGGAATTGAGTCACACAACCATGGGGAATGGCAAGCTGAAATTCCATAGGGCTGGCCAAAAATTGGGAATTCAGTGGTGATGTACAATCCCCCAGAAAAAACATAAAATTAAGACTCTAATGAAGGTATGATGAATTTCCCAAGAGAATCTGGCTGGATGAAGTAGAGATAGAAATTCTTTCCAACTGCTGGAATCCTCAGTTCTTCCTTTAAGGTCTCAAACTGGGTGAAGAGAGTCAATTATTTAAATCAATGTAATGCCCTCATGGTAACAATCAAACCAGTGCTTGCTTGACCAAATAACTGAATACCATAACCTAGACAAGTTGACATATGAACAAAAATATCACAACTTTACATAGATTGAAAGTGGCTAAAAAATATTGACAGCATTGAGTGCTAAGGAGGATGCAGAGAAACTTGATCATTCATATATTGCTGGTAGGAAACTGAAATAAAAACAGAAAACAGTTAGGCCTTAGGAAAAAAAACATGCAAGTACCATACAACCCAGAAATTGCACTCTGGGCATTTATCCCAGAGAAATGAAAATTTATATTCACACATAAACCTATACATGGATATTTATAGCAGTTTTATTTGTAATTGTCAAAAACTGGATATAACCCAGATGGCCTTCAATGAGTGAACAGTTAAACAAACAAGGTACATCCATACCACAGACCATTACTCGGCAATAGAAATGAATGGATTATTAATACATTCAACAATCTGGTTAACTATCCAGAGAATTATGCTAAGTGAAAAAAAAAATCAATCCCAGATTACATACTATATGATTACATTTATATAACATTCCTGAAATGACAGAATCACAGAAATGGAATTCAGATTAGAAGTCAGCAGGGATTAAGGAGGGGATGGTCATTGGAAATGATTTCGGCCATAAAAGGGCAACATGAGGGATCCTTTTGGTGAAGAAAATGTTCTGAATCTTGACTGTATCAATGACAGTATCCTGGTGGTGATTTGTACCATAGGTTACAAGATGGTATCAATGAGGGAAAGTAGATGAAGAGTATACAAGGTCTCTTTATATGTCTTCTTACAATAGGAAGTGAATCTATAATTACCTCAAAATAATGTTTACTTTAAAAATGTTAATCTGGTAGTATATCTTCCTTGCTTGAAAGCCTTCAATAGCTTTAAATCATTTTTACAATAAAGACAAAATGAATTATCTTGATATACAAGCCCTTCTAGTTTTAGGATTATCTTTCCAGCCTCACCCTATACCTCTCATTTCCCCACTCTTTGTACCTTTGGCATACAGACACCTAAGTTTTTGAACCCATTCTCCTTTTATCATCAGGCTATTGCACATGCTGTTTCTTCCATCTGGAATGTTCCTTTCTCTGCTTTATACCTGCCTATCCAACAACAACTCACGGCATTAACTCCTATTCACGTTTTCTGAAATTATTAATGCGTTCCTTTCTTGGGGAAGGTTTCTCTAATACCACAGGTCTAGTTAAAAATTTTTAGATACTTCTAGGGAATTACATGCTTTCTTTCAGAGAGCTTAACAATGTGTGTAATAATCATTGGCTAGTGTGATTATTTTATTGATGTTTGACTCCTCCATAAGACCGTAAAGTCATGAGCCATCTCTTACAAATTTATCCCCATAGCCTAGCCTGACATATAGTAACTATTTAATAAATATTTGTTAAATAAGGAAATTAGTAAAATAAGAAAAAGGTATGCTTGAGAAAGATATTAGATTCCTTCCACCCTCTCTGTAACATCTCCTGGGGTACTTTATTATAACCATAAAGCTCCATGGAATACTGCTTGTTTGAAAACTGCTGCTTCAGAATTCCATCATGGGATCAAGGTGTCAAAATCTAAGGATGAAAAATTTGGCTCTTTTGATCAAAATTTGGGATAAATTCACAGGTCAGGGTTAGTTTCCCTCAGACCTGCTATCAATGTGAGTTTTATTCTGTCTCATGTCCTACTCTTCTCTACTTTTTTTTCTTATATAGCTACCATTTTTAATTTCCAGAATTACATTTTGTGTGTAATTTCATTGTAACTAAATTGGTACATTGAGTTGGACCATTTCTGTGGCTTCAGAATGGTTGGCTAAGTACTAAATATATGGAAAAAAATGGTACTAAATATATTACATCTAAAATTTGTAGAGCAGTCAAATAGATACCTTTAATAAAGGCAATTACTTCTCTGTGGGAATAGCTCCGAGATGCTATTCCAGTAGACCTGGCAAACAACCAGCATCACCACTCTCATGTTCCAGTAAAATTAAAAGAACAAAGCAAGGTTGTAGGTGATCATCTGGGGGTACAGTGTTTGGGGTGAGGGACTATTGCTGTGGTGTATTGAATTATGTACTCCAGAAAAAACACATGCTCTTAATCTCAATCCCACTTGTGTGGGTATGATCCCATTGTAAACAAAACCTTTTGAAGATGTTATTTTTAGTTAAGGTGGCCAGCTGAATCAGGATGGCCCTTAATCCTACTGGTGGAAGCTTATAAGAGAGAAAGCCAGGGGAAGAAGCAAGAAGCTGGAAGTCAGTGGAAACTGGAAGAGAAAGGAAAGGATATTGCCATGTGATGGGAAAGCTGAGGAATCCAAAACTTGTAGCCAGTTAGGATACTGCCCACCTAGAAGGAAACAAGCATTTTAGCCTCTGAAACCTTAAGCAATAATTCTTGTTATTAACACAACCCATTCAGTGATATTTTCCATAGCAGCCAGGAAAGTAAGACTCCAGTGCTCACTCCAGGGAAGAAAAAGAACTTATACCTTCCCAAAGCCAAGAAGGGAGACTGTCTTAGAGTCAGTCACAGAGATTGTGGGTACATGAAGAATGAACTAGACTTGTGTTTCCTGGCTATAAGTTTGCTAAACCACAGAATTCAGGGCCTCTCTCATGCTGTCACTGAAAATAGCCTTGCATGGTAATTCCTAAAGACCTTCATTTATGCCCCCTGGAGTCTTAGAGCATATGTGAACATAGACATCAAATCTTCTGTTCTGGAGGTTTCTGAAGACAGGAAGACTTCTAGGAAAGCTTGCCAGTGAGCACTGAAGGGAAGGTGGTGAGGTGTCTCAGAGAAGAGGATGATTGCAACTCTCACTCATCCCAATTTGAATCATAGCTTGACTACTTATAACTAGGTGACTGTAGGCAATTTACTTAGGGATGCTAAACTTTAATTCCTTCATCCATAAAACAGAGTAAGTAATGCCAGTATCATAGGATAACGATTACATGAGATAACATCTGTAAAAGCACTGAGTCCCAGGCACATAATGAGTATATATTATTATTGGTATGAGGGTGGAAAAGTCTCTAGATTTTGGAGTAAGACTAGTCTGTGTTAAAATTCCAGCACTTACTAAGTGTATGACTTTGGGGAACTCACTTCAGATTTCTAACACTCAGCTATTGTTATGAAGATTAAGGAATTTAATACTGGTAAATCAATTATCACCATGCTCAGCATAGATTTATTATCTTATGAAGAATTAGAGGCAGTTATCTACATATGTGTCTCTCTCTGCCTGGTTGTAGACTACTGAAATGCTAGCAAAGGCCTTACTTGTCTTCTTGTTGCCACTTCAACTCTATCATTAACACCAAAACCAGTTGGTTGGTGAAATACACAGACTTGTATATAAATAGGTAGTCAATAAACACTGAATGAATTTGACTTTTATTTAAATCCTTGGAACCTGAGAGATTTTTGTAGTTAACATTCTTGATAGAAATAACAACTCAACTAAAACTAACTTGAAAGAAAGAGAAAGAGAAAGTGTGTGAGAGAGAGAGAGAGATGGAGGGACACAGGGAGCAAGGAGAGAGAGGAAAGAAAGGGAAAAAAAGGGATGGATTTTATTGAAATGTTATGAACTATTTTATGGAAGTTGGAAGTCAAGGACAGGTAGATCTTTCACGGGATTGGAGCAGGTCCTGGGAAATCACTAGGAATAGAGGTTCTCCCAAGGCATCCTCTATGCTTTTCCACAAGGATGCTTGCATCATTCTTTCTCTCTACTGAGTGATTTTCTTTTTTCCTTTATGAACATTACAGGAAGAAGATAAATTTGTTTTTACTCTAATTTTTAAATTTCCTTTCTATTGACCAGCTTAGCCTGACTCATCATCTCCTGGTATCTACTGTTCTTGTCAGGAAGTCTGCTTGCTTTTCCTTTGAGGATATTTTTCTTCTTTCCAGCAACTTTTAAAGTTTTCTTTATCCATTATTGTTTTTAGTTTTATTCTGGTGTGCATGGGTGTGGGTTTATTCTTATTTATCTTTTGTCTGGAACTTGGCACACTTTTTTTTATGTTTACACCTTTTTAAATTTTTAAAAATATAACAACAAACACAAACATTCTTAACTTGTGATCATTTCATTCTACATAATCAGTAACTCACAATAGCATCACATGTTGCATATTCATCATCATGATCATTTCTTAGAACATTTGCATCAATTCAGAAAAAGAAATAAAAAGACAACAGAAAAAAATTCATACATACCATACCCCTTACCCCTCCCTTTCATTGATCACTAGCATTTAAATCTAAATTTATTTTAACATTTGTCTCCCTATTATTTATTTTTATTCCATATGTTTTACTCATCTGTTGATGAGGTAGATAAAAGGAGCATCAGACACAAGGTTTTCACAATCACACAGTAACATTGTGAAAGCTATATCATTATACAATCATCTTCAAGAAACATGGCTACTGGAACACAGCTCTACATTTTCAGGCAGTTCCCTCTTATCCTCTCCATTACATCTTGGATAACAAGTTGATATATAGTTAGTGAGAAGAATAACCTCCAGGATAACCTCTTGATTCTGTTTGGAATCTCTCAGCCATTGACACTTTATTTTGTCTCATTTCACTCTTCCCCCTTTTGGTTGAGAAGGTTTTCTCAATCTCTTGATGCTGAGTCTCAGCTCATTCTAGGATTTCTGTCCCACGTTGCCAGAGAGGTCCACATCCCTAGGAATCATGTTCCATGTAGACAGGGGGCGGGCGGTGAGTTCGCTTTTGTGTTGGCTGGAGAGAGAGGCCACATCTGAGCAGTAAAAGAGGTTTTCTTGGGGGTGACTTTGGCCTAATTTTAAGTAGGCTTGACCTATCCTTTTTGGGTTAAGTTTCATATGAACAAACCCCAAGATTGGAGGCTCCACCTATTGCTTTGGTTGTCCCCACTGCTTGTGAGAATATCCAGAATTCAACTTGGGAAGTTGAATTTTCCCCCTTTCTCACCATTCCCCGAAGGGGACTTTGCAAATACTTTTTTATTCATTATGGAACTTGGCATACTTTTTCATCTAAAGATTAAATTATGTCTTTCTTCTAGAAAATTCCCAGCCATTATTTCCAACAAAATTGCCATTTTTTTTCTCCTCTTCTCTCTAGTCCTTCCTCTGTCCCGTATTTATACTCATGCTATTATTTCTCCCATCACCCATATCTCTTAATTTCTTCATGTTTTCTGTCTATCTCATATTATATTTTGAGTGATTTCTTCATGTCTTCACATCTTTCAATGTACTAATTTTTATGAGGTTTGGTATTGCTTCTCAATGACTGGATTTTTTCTTCTTGCTAATCTAAATTGACCTATTCTTCTTTCAATAATTTCCCACAATTTTCTCTTGGATTAAATTCCTCTCTTTTTCCTTTAAAAATTATTTAAGTTAATTATCCATCTGACTTTATTTTGAAATATACTTTCTTATTAAAAATATGTCTTCTGCAGAAGTGACAAAATCAGTATTAGGAAATGTAATTTTAAAATTACACTACACATAGTCTTGGATACATGCATTTATTGTTGGTAACAAAAATTAAAGGTTACTAATTGTGTGGTAAATATAAGGTGAGTGATATGAAACCATACAACTTTGCCTTGTGGAGCAGCCTGAGGACACTTATAAAAATTTAGATGACCCATGAAATCTGCCTGGGAGGAATTCTCTAAGATGATGATTCACCAGAGTGCCTTGCAACTGATAAAAAATAGGTGGGACATATCAGTTATAAAGTAGTTACAGCCTAATTTATGAACATTGCAGCCTTTTCTTTTCTAGAAGGAAGTAAGACATTAAGAAATTCCTTCCATTGGAAACTGGTCAAGCGGGAATGCGAAGAAGGGCTGTTAGAATGGTAGCATAGGGACCCAGGTGGGGCAGAAAGATTGGATGCAGATTTCACTAATAATCCTGATTGATTTCTAAATACGGTAGTAAGATGACTTCTGATAGATAATCTTAGGTAAATGATATATAAATATAAATAAACCAGTAATCATGCACTTTAATAAGCAACACTTTAAAAATTAACTGCGTGAGGGCTGTATTTGCATTAAGGCATCACAAGACAAGGCACCCGGATTTTTTTCTTTCCATATCTGACTTGCAAAGACATTCTTGCTGCCATTTCAAAAAATCCCCCCTGTCTATTTTGGTCTTTTTTGAACATTCCATGAATATAAAAGTGCCAATAGCTCTTGGTACCCATCAGATTTTACTAGATTTTGCTTCATATTGGTTAGCTCCTACCTCTTGTGCTCATACTTCAGAAGACACTTCTTGTTCCCAACGAGGATAATGCACACTTTGAAACAGAAATGCTTGTCTTTGTTTTTGGCATTTGGAGATTTAGCTTTTATTTCCTTAAGCTTGTTATTAATATATATTATTGTTTTCTAGGACTTCTATGCATTTTAAGTGAGAATGCAGGGTTTTTACTTCAGCCCAGTTTCCCACCTAGACTAAAGACTGAGATTGGCTATTCCTTAGTTCTAATTCCAAATATCTGGGAAAGAGAGAACGACTGGCTCAGATTCTATTAGGTCTCCCTTGGACTAAACAATTAAAGTGATAAGTGCCAGGTCATGCAGGAGAAACATGGCTGTATCACAAGGACCACCTCTGTGGCTGACTGGCAGCCCTCATGTAACATTGCTGGGCAGCTACGCCCCATAAACATTTATCATAGACACCTCAAGGAAGGTTTTTATTTAGTTTAGTACCTGCTTAGATTTATTCATATAAAAATATCTAATGTCAAGTTCTCTAATTACTCCATATTTTAAATCTGAATTGCATCATATTCAAAGGAAGATATATCTGGCCTTAGATAAACTTTAAAAATTCTTTACAAAATGAGGGAAATAATCTCTCTCGAGTGTTCTGATAGAGTGTGGACATTCATGTAATCAAAATGAGCAACAGAGCCCTATCAAATGATAAACCAAAAACAAATGGAAATGACAATACAGAAATTTTTTCTTAGTAATGTTCATTATTTTCTAGTGATTATAAAAATTTTCAAAGCAGCCTGAGTGATTTGTTAATGGAAGAGCTGGAATCTATTATGAAAAGTTCTCTCCATCAAATTGTATTATCGGCAGAGTATGGTTCAATTTATATTCCCAGGGTCACACAATTGGATATTCCCATGACTATAAAAAAAAGAAACTAATGCCTGGAACTGAGAAATGAGTGTTTGCCTAAGTGCTTAGGTAACAGAGCAATAAACCCTGTATGTATAGGAGAGATAACAAGATATCTTGGAAAGTATGGCAGATTTGCATCTGATTCCTGTGGAGTTGCTAGAATCTGTGCATATGAGTAGACTTTCTGTAAGGGGCTATAATTTAAACTTCAGACCTTCCTCTTGAGATTTTTATTTCTGAGAACTGAGGATTATGTTCTGTAATTCTAATACAGCTTGTGTGCTACTTTAACATCACCCAGTGGGTTCTGTGTGCTCACCCTTCTTTTTAGTATGCTTGGAGGAATGTACTATTAGAAATTTAAATAAATCAGGAATAAATATCAAGCAAAGAATGCAGTTGTTCCACCTTACCAATAATTCACATTTTTAGAATTATTTAAAAAAATTGTTCAAAACATGTTTGCTCCTTTGCTCATTTTTATTCTTTCATAGTGACATTATAAGGATTAAATTTTATCACCAAGTCCAGAAAGCTTAGAAATATTTCTGGCATTTAATCCACTGGCATAATCTCTCAATAAATATTTGTGAAATGAATGAAATAGGAAGAATCCTGACTTGAAGTTTGAAGTCCTTATTTTAAATTCTGGTCCTCCAATTTAATAGTTTTGACAAGTCAGTTAGTATTTCTGAGTCTCAGTTTCCTTATCTGTGAATAAAACATAACGAAATAATGTTACTTGAGTTGCATGTTCTTTGTACAGCTTTAGTGAGCTAAGGAATGTGAATGCCTTGTTTTAGGACCTGGCATATGGTGTGTTCATAATATACGTGGAATAACTGAATTTATAGCCAAGTGTTACAAAATACCTGTGAGTTGTAAATACTTCAAATTTAGCCCCTGGTCAGTTAGAAGGTTTTCAGGTTTCCTGTATGCGCTTGATAATTGGCAATATGTGTATCCTTTCCCTGTTTTCTTATCCAGGGAACAAGCACGTGGCTTTTCCATCATGGCCCTCATGGTGGTTTGAAACTGTATGCACCCCAGAAAAGTATACTTTTAAAGTTAATCCACACTTGTGTGTACATCCATTTTAAGGACTTTTTGATGAGGCTACTTCAGTTTGAGTTGAAAAGTGTGATCCACTTCATTCAGGATGGGTCTTAATCCTCTTACTGGAGTCCTTTATAAATGGGATGAATATAGAGAGGGCAAGAGAAAGATATAGAAGCAAGAAACTGAAAGCAATGAAACCTGGAAGAGAAGGGATAGACCAGCAGATGCCATCATGTGACTTTTCATATGGCAGAGGACCCAAAGATCGCAGGCAGCCAGTCTTCAGGAAGAAAGCATCACCTTGATATTGACTTGATTTGGACATTCTCATGGCCTCAAACTGTAAACTAATAAATTTCCATTGTTGAAAGCCATCCAATTTCATGGCATATGCTTTGAGTAGCCTAGCAAACCAAAACAGCCTTGAAAATGAACAATTATAAGAAAGAAAGAATTAAGCATGGTGATTAAGCATGGTGATTCTGATCTCACAAGAGAACACATTCTCATTATTATTATAAAAAAACTACTTTACACCATAAAATGCAAATAAATGCATTTTCTCTCCACTATTATTGGTTGTCTGGAACACTGTAATGAAAAATATTTCCAAGGCCAATCAGGTTCAATAGGAAAGATTCCTTTTCATCTTTAGCAGTAACTCCCATGTGTGTAGGAAGGGAGAAAACTACACATTTTTGCACCACCTATAATGAACTTTTAACCATATATAGGATATTTTAGATATTTAGGATATTTAAAAAATATCCAAATCTTAGAACAGCAACCCAGCAGGTAAATATTAAGACATGATGATAATGTAGGAAGTGGTTAGGTCTTAGAACTCTTTATATTATACTTAATGGAGATTAGACTTAACTCCCTGATTTTGGGATATCATCAGAAAATTATGTAAAAATGGGATAACCTGAGACTTCTGGTCGACCAAGATGGCAGTTAAAATGCTGCACAGTGCCATCTCCCCCACAGAATCTTTGAACAATAAGTATTAACAAGCAGATCCATCTTCCTGAAAACTCCAGAAAACACTCAAAGGGTTGCATTAACCAGGGAGGGGCCAAATCAGGAAAAAGCAGGCTTAAAAATAATAGATACACCCCATAGTATCCTCACTAGTTCCTTCTCCACCCCCTCCTTGGCAGAGTGTGGAGCCAGTCTGTACTTACGTTGTGAGTCCCTGATCCTGGTCCAAAGGGAGAAGAGTAACCCCCTAGGTACATACTGGGTTGCCTGTATGTCAATGCCAGTCTATCTGGTGGAAGCCTAAAAGACTGAAGCAGGAACCTTTTCTTAGGCTAGCCTTCCAAGAATTTGTCCTGAAGGCAAATAAGCAGCTTACAGACAACTGAAGCAATATAAGAAAAAACTGAGTCTGGGCCACCCAGGGCAGGAGACTACCTGCACTGGGTGGTATACTTGGGCCACTGGAAGGGAATAAGGGTCCATTTGTGAAGGGAGCATTTGTAATCCCATATATTGTAAATGGAGTAATTCTCTAGGGCCACCAATATGTCTGTTAATGAACATACAGCTCCGGGATGAAATCTCAGGGTTAAAACTATAAAATATTAAAATGTATATTGTGCAACAAAAGATTACAAGCCAAATTAAGAATCAGGAAATGATGGCCCACACAAGGGAACAAGATAAAAATCCTGAAACTTTCAACAAAGAGGACCAGACTTTGGCTATTCCTGACAAAGACTTAAAAAAATGATCCATAATATGCTCCAAGTGATGAAGGAAAATACAGAAAAAGAACCAAAAGATATGAGGAAAGGAATGAATGAACAATATGAGGCTCTCTTGGAGATTTTTAACAGAAACTTAAATGTAAATACTGGAGTTGAAAACCATGATAACTGAAATGAAAAATGTCCAGGATGACTTCAAGAGCAGATTGAATCTGGCAGAAGAAAGAATCTGTGACCTTGAAGACAAGATACTTGAAATGAGTCAGACTAAGGAGCAGAAAGGAAAAAGAAATATTAAAAAGTAAATAGTCTAAGACAGCTATGAGACACCATCAAGCACAGTAATTTATGCATTATGGGAGTTCTAAAAGGAGAAGAAAGAGAGGAAGGGGCAGAAGGAATATTCAAAGAGATCATGGCAGAAAACTTCCCAAATATAGTAAAAGACATGGATATGCACATTAAAGGAGCCAAAAATAATGCGAACAGGATAAACTAAAACAATTACAACAACAAAACACCCAGACACATAGTAATCAAACAGTCCAAAGCCATGGATAAGGAGACAGTTCTGAAAAATGTAAAAGAAAAGCAACAATTTATGTACAAGGGAATCCCAACAAGATCAAGTGCCAATTTCTCATGAGAAACCAGGGAGGCAAGTAGGTAGTGGGATGAAATTTAACTGAGTTAAACAAATGTCAACCAAGAATTTAATATCTGATGAGATAACTTTCAAAAATGAGGGAAAGATTAAGTCATTCTCAGTGAAACAAAAACTTAAGGAATTCATAACTACTAGACCTCCCTGTAAGCAATGCTAAAGGTATAAAGAGACTTCTTCAGACTAAAACAAAAAGATGTTAGAAAGTAGATCAAAGCAGCATAAAGAAAGACTTCCAGTAAATGTAACTTTTTGGATAATTATAAATTTCAGTACTATTGTATTTTATTTCTTGGTATGCAACTCTACTTTTTACTTCTTTCAGTTTCTAAAATGCAAAGGCATAAATAATAATGATAAATTTATGGTTTTGGATATTCAATGTATAAAGATATTATTAGTAACAAGTACAAAAAAAGATGGAGGGGAAGGGCATAGGAATAGTGTATGTGGATGCTATTGAAGCTAAGTTAATATAAAATCAAATGTCATTGTTAGAGATTTAGGATGTTAAATTTTATCCCTATGGCAGCCACAAATAAAATATATGAAAAATATATTCAGAAAGAAAATGAGAAGGGGTTCAAAATGGCAGAGTACAAACAGTCAGATAAATATGAAAGTAGGCATTAAAAGGCAAAGGTACAAAAATTACAAAGACAAAGTAGCAAAACAACAGCAGAAAGATCTGCATAATCAGTAACTTTAAATGTAAATGGATTAAACTCTCCAGTCAAAATACAGAGATTGGAAGAATGGATAAAAAATCATGGCCCATCCAATTACTGTTTATAATACACTCACTTGAAATTCAAAAACACAAGGATGGTGAAAGTGAAAAGAAGTGAAAAACATATACCACACAAAAAGTAACCAAAAAACATCTTCAGCAGCTATACTACTATCAGATAAAACAGACTTTAAGTAAAAATCTGTTCCAGGTTACTAAGAAGGTCACTATGTACTGACAAAAGGTGTTAATTTAATAGGAAAAAATTTGTAAATATTTTATGCACTTAATGGCAGAGTTTCAAAATATATGAAATAAATACTGACAGATTGGAAGAGAAAAATAGACAGTTCTACATTAATAGAAGGATATTTCAATGCAACATTTTCAATGTTGAATAGAACATCTTGACAGAAGTTCAGAATGGAAATAGAAGACTTGAACAAATCCTAACAGACATATGTAGAACACGTCATCTAACAGCAGCAGAATGCACATTCATCTCTAGTGCACATGGATCATTCTCCAGAATAAATTTTAGTTTACAAAACAAGTGTCAATAAATTTTAAAATATTGAAATCATACAATGTGTTGTCTCCAACCACAATGGGAGGTAAAAATCAATAACCTCAGGAAAAGTGGAAAATTCACAAATGTGGAAATTAAACATATTATCCATATTTTGAGGCACATGAAAATGAAAATACAATAAACCAAAGGCTGCAGCAAAGATATTTCTGAGAAGGAAATGTATGACATTAAATACTTACATTAAAAAGGAAAAATATAAAAACAGAGACCTTACCTCACATTTGGAAGATTGTCAAAAATAGAAGAGCAAACTAAACCCAAAGTGAATAGAAGAAAGGAAACAATCAAGATTATAGCATATATAAATGAAATAGAATATAAAAAATAATAGAGAGAAGCAACAAAACCAAAAGTTGTTTCTTTGAAAGATCAATAAAATTGATAAACTGATAAAAAAAATAGTACTCAACTAAAATCAGAAATGAAAAGGAAGCTATTGCTAGTTTTCCTCACAAAAATAAAAAATTTAAAAAGAATAGTATGAACAATGGTATGCTAGCAAATTAGATAACCTAGAGGAAACAGAAAAATCCCTGGAAGCTTACAAACTACCTACACTGACTCAAGAAGAAAGAGAAACTTTTCACAGACAAATAACTAGTAGAGAGATTGAAACAGCCATCAAAGACCTCCCCAAAAGTTTTTTTCCCCTCCCCAAAATGGTGGAGTAAGGAATTTTAGGAATCATTTCATCCTCTGGGGCAGCTAGTAAGTAGTTTGGGGCCTCTGGAGACTAGAAGAACATCACACACTATCCACTATGAACAGAAGAAAGAGATGGATAAGTTGCGGTGAAGAGCTGTGAGTAGATCTCTCCGTAATGCAGAGGTTGGTGCCTATCCCCCACTACACAGCAGGCTGGCTGCCTTGGGAGACACTCCCTGGCTGGAAATAGAAGTCCTCTCTCCTAGGAACTGGGAGAGGGAGACTTGGTTGGCCACTGATTTTGACTTCTGATTAGTAAATTTGGACTTCAGGGTACCTACTCTGAGTACAGTTATATTTACAACTCAACCAGGTCAGAAAGAACCTGGTATGTTGTGTTTCAAACCCGTTCTTGACAGGGGAGGAAGGAGTGCAGTGACTTCTCAGCATGGTGGAGAGAGGTTTGATGAGGGGCAGCAGTTCCCTGGGAAAAGATGGAGGCAAAGCCAAGCAGGGACTCTGGATTTTGGTCAGCGAATTTGTAGTGCTAGATTCCACCTCTGAGAGAACAGCTACAGTTTTTAACAGCTTAAAGCTGAAAGTAGCTGGGACCTTCTATTTTGGCCCTGCAAACAACAGGAGAAGTGTGGCTGATTAAGATTCATAGTAACCTCTTAGGATAGCAGGGGACAGGTTGCCAAAATGTAGCTCACCCCCAAGAAAAGGGTGGGAAGGACAACATACAATATAGTTTACAGCTACTATTTAGTGGATTCAGATTACCAGGGTGTAGGATCTGAAAAAAAATATCAAACCACCCTGGCAAAAAAAAAAAAACCTGCTGACAGCCTCTGTCTCAACCACACACCTGGCAGGGATGGAAGTGGGGCTGATTGACTGGCATTGTAAATTCTTGGGGCTGCCAGGAAGAGGAGAGACTGAAGGGCAGTTCGACTCCAAGGAAAGAAAGATGGCACGACTCAGTACAGTTTGTGGCTGTTGATCAAAGACTTCAGATTCTGGAGTCAGGGATCTGAGCAACAATTTCAACACACCCTGGACAAAAACGAAAACAAAAAATAAATGGCAACCTCTTTCTCAACCACCTCCCCTCAGGCCCCCCAGCAGGGGCAGAGTCAGCTGAGAATTAAAGGCACAGAACCACCTTAGGATGGTGGTGAACAGTTTGCTAAAGAGTACTATCTTCTGGCAGGACAGGAAAGGACAGAAACAGGAAGACATCATACAGAAGACTGGTGTCTTTCCAGGTCTTCTCTCTTAGGTGCTTTGGAACCAATCTACAACATCTTCATGTGTCTGGATGTGTTTTGACCTGGAAAACCAACTTGGGTAAGTCTCCTCTGGAAGGACTGTCTTTCCAGAATTAGCTCTTCAAGTAAAAGTTGCTAGAGATAATGAAAGGAGTGAAAAACATATAGAGGCAAATGAAAAACAGATAGAACACATCAACATTCCCCAAGCAGGAAGAGGGAAAAGAAAGTTTTTTCTTGGGGGTGAAACTATTGCACAATTAGTGCAATCTGAAAAAAAATCATACCATATAATCAGATGAATAAGAGCTGGAAAAATTTTGATCAGTTAAATATGAGCTATTCTTAAGATTTAGAATAAGCTGATCAAAGTGTCAAAGAAGCTTTTGTACAAAGCTAATCAGCAAGAAAACCCTAGGCAAGAGAGAAATTGACCTGCAGAATAAACTCATCAAGAAAATCAGATAGCTAGACACCAGCAAAACATCACAAGCCATACTAAACAACAGGAAGATGTGGCCCAGTTAAGCAAAAAAACTAAAACTCGAGATGAGATATGGGAATTGAAACAGCTTATTAATGATGTTCAAATAAATCTCCTAAATCAATTCAAGGGGATGAAGGAAAATGTGCAGAAGAGATAAAGGATATAAAAAAGACACTGGGTGAGCATAAGGAAGAAATCAAAAGCAGGCAAAAAAAAAATAGCAGAACTGATGGGAATGCAGGGTAATAGAAGAAACTGAAAAATACAATGAAGACACATGACAACAGATTTGAAGAAGGTGAAGAAAACATCAGTGAACTAGAGGATAGGATATCCAAAACCTTACAGACAAAATGTAGGGAAAGGAATGGAAACTTTTTATCAGAGTCTCAAGGAATTGAATGACAGCACAAAAGATTCAAATATATGCAGTATGGTTGTCCCAGAAACAGAAGAGAAGGGAAAAGGAACAGAAAGAATATTTGAGGGTATAAAGGTTGAAAATTTTCCAACTCTTATGAAAGTTTTCAATATACAGGTCCAAGAAGCAGAACATAGCCAACAGAATAAATACAAATATACTTAATCCAAGACACTTATCAACCAGACACTCAAATGCTAAAATAAAGAGAATGGGTGGGCCATGGTGGCTCAGTGGGCAGAGTTTTTGCCTGACATACCAGAGACTTTGGTTCAATTCCCAGTGCCTGCCCATACAAAAAAATCAAATATAATAATAATAATAATAAAACAAAGAGAATATTCTGAAATTAGCAACAGAAAAGCAATTTGTCCCATGCAAGGGACTCTCAATAAAGCTAAGTGTTAATTTCTCATCAGAAGCCATGGAGGGGGGAAGGCAATGGTATGATATATTTAAGATACTGAAAGAGAATAACTGCTAGCCAGAAAAACTGTCCTTAAAAAATGAGAGAGAGTTTAAAATATTCATGATAAATAGAAACTGAGAGAGTTCATTAATAAGGACCTATCCTTGAAGAAATACCACAGGTTGACAGGAAAAGACAGAAGAGAGAGGCTTGGAGAAGAGTGTAGAAATGAAAAATATCAGTAAGGGTAACTAAAAGAGTAAAAAGAGAGACAAAAAAGTATGGCATATAAAAGCCAAAGGGTTAAATGGTTAAACAAAAGTACTGCCTTATGGTTCAGTGGTAGAATGCTTGCCTTCCATGTGAGAGACTGGGGTTCGATTCCTGGACCATGCACCGCCACCCCTACCCCCCCCAAAGAAAAAACAACTAGTGCCTTTACAGTAATAACCCTGAATGTTAATGGATTAAACTTCCCAATCAAAAGTCATAGACTGGCAGAATAAATTAAAAAAATACATACAACCCATTTATATGCTGTCTACAAGAGACTCACTTTAGACCTAAAGACACAAATAGGTTGGAGCAAAAGGTTAAAAAAAGATATTCCAAGCAAACAATAACTAGAAAAGAGCTGGAGTAGCTATAATTATATCAGAAAGAATAGACTTTAAGTGAAAAGCTGTTAAAAGAAACAAAGAAGGACAGTATGTATGCACCTAATCATGGTGTCCCAAAATACATGAGGCAAAAACTGGCAACACTGAAAGGTGAAATAGAAGTCTGTACAATAATAGTTGGAGACTTCAATAAATCATTTTCATCAATAGATAGACTCTCTAGCCAGAGGATCAATAAGAAAAGAGAGAAATTGAACAATATAATAAGTGAACTAGACTTAAGAGATATTTATAGAACATTATACCCCACAACATCAGGTTGAGCACCAAGTACTCATGGATCATTCTCCAGGATAGATCACATGTTGGATCGCAAAACAAGGCTCAATAAATTTAAAAAGATTGAAATTATAAACAGCACTTTCTCTAATCATAATGGAATGAAGGTAGAAATCAATAACAGGCAGAGGATAGGAAAATTCAAAAATATGTAGAGACTAAACACCACACTCTTAAACAATCAGTGGGTCAAAGCAGAAATTATAGGATAAGTCAGTAAATATCTTGAGACAAATGAAAATGAGAACAACAAAACATAAAAGCTTATGGATGGGTGGGCAATGGTGGCTCAGTGGCAGACTTCTCACCTGACATGCCAGAGACCTAGGATCGATTCATGGAGCTTGTCCATGTCAAACAACAACAATAACAACAAAAAAAAACTTATGGATGCAGTGAGGCAGTGCTGATAAAAAATAATTGCCCTAAATGACTACACTAAAAAAATAAGAGAGAGATAAATCAAACACCAACTGCACACCTGGAAGAACTAGAAAATGAACAGCAAAACTAACCCCAAAGCAAACAGAAGGGAAAAAAATAACAAAGATTAGAGCAGAAATTAAAGAAATTGAGAATTAAAGGAAAAAAACAAAACAAAACAAAAAAACAGAGAAGCAACAAAACCAAAAGTTGGTTCTCTGAGAAAATCAGTAAAACTGACAAACCCTTAGCTAGACTGTCAAAGAAAAAAAGAGAAAATCAGGTAAATAAAATCAGAAATGAGAAAGAGGACCTCATTACTGACTCTACAGAAATAAATAAGATCATGTGTGAGCAACCGTATGTGAACAAACTAGACAATTTAGATAAAATGGACAACTTCTTAAGAACACATGACAACCTACACTGGCTCTAGGAGAAACAGAAGACCTCAACAAAGCAATCACAGTAAAGATTTTGAAACATCATCTTCCAACAGAGAAAAGCACAGGAGCAGGTTCCTCACAGGTGAATTCTTACCAAGAATCAATACCAACCCTGCTAGAAATCTTTCAAAAAATCGAAGAGGAAGGAACACTACTTAACTATTCTATGCAGCCAATATCGCCTTACTACCAAAGCCAGACAAAGATACAAGAAAATTACAGACCAGTTTCTCTAGTGAATATGGATGTAAAAATCCTCAAGAAAATAATTGCAAATCAAATTCAACAGCAATTTAAGGAATTACACACACGATCGAGTGGGTTTTACCCAAGGTCTGCAAAGGGTGGTTCAACACAAGAAAATCAATTAATGTAATAAAACATATAAACAAATTGAAGGGTAAAATCACACGATCTTCTCGTTTGAATCAGAAAAAATTGAGCATCATCTCTCAATAAAAAAAACTTCAAAAGATAGGAACAAAAGGAAACTTTCTAAACTTGATAAAAGGCATATATGAAAAATCCACAGATAACATCATACTTTATGGTATGAAAAAAGTATCTTCCTCTAAGATTGGAACAAGACAAGGATGCCCACTGTCACCGTTGTCATTTAACATTATGCTGAGAGTTCTAGCCTGAGCAACTGAGAAAGAAAACGAAATGAGAAGCATACAAATTGGAAAGGAAGTAAAACTCTCACTATCTGATGATCCTATATTTAGAATGTCCAGAAAAATCCACAACAAAGCTACTAGAGCTAATAAATGACTTAAGGTGTCATGATACAAAATCAACATGCAAAAATTAATGGTGTTTCTATACACTACTAATGAACAATCTGAGGAGTAAATAAAGAAAAACATTCCATTTATAATAAGCAACTAAAGTATTAAATACCTAGCAATACATTTAACCAAAGACATAAAGGATCTATACACAGAAAACTACTTAACATTGCAAAAAGAAATCAAGGAACACCTAAATAAATGGAAGGAGATATTCCATGTTTATGGATTGGAAGACCAAATATAGTTAAGATGTCAATTTTACCCAAATTGATTTACAGATTCCATGTAATCCCAATCAAAGCCACAGTAAAGAAACAAAGCAAAACAAACAAACAAACAAAAAGCATGGTACTGGCCAAAGGACGGACATATAGATCAAAGGAATCAAATTGTGAGTTCAGAAATAAACCTTCACAACTTAGGCAAACAAATTTTTGACAAGGGTGCCAGGTCCAACTAATGGGAAAGAACTGTCTTTTCAATAACTGGTTCTGGGAAAACTGTATGTACAAATGCAAAAGAATGAGGGTGTACCGCTACCTCACATAATATACAAAATCAACTAAAAGTGGATCAAACACTGGAATATAAATACCCAGAACTCTAATACACTCTTGGGAGAAAACATAGGAAAGCATTCTTTGGACCTTGGGCTAGACCATGGCTTCTTAGACAATATACCCTAAGCATGAGCAACAAAAGAAAGAAATAGACCGATGAGACCTCATCAAAGGATCTTACAATGAAAGGAAAGACAACTTTCAGATTGGTTAAAAAGAATTTGGAGACTACATATCTGATAAGGGTTTAGTATCCAGAAAATAAAAAGAAATTCAATAACTCAACAACAAAAAGACAATCTACCCAACTAAAAAATGAGCAAAGTCTTGAATAGAGATTTCTTCAAAAAAGATGTACAAATGGCCATAAACCAATGAAAAGATGTTCAGTATCATTAGCCATTAGGGGAGTGCATATCAAAACCACAGTGAGATACCATTTTATACCCATTAGAATGTCTACTATTAAAAGAATAGAAAATAAGTATTGTAGAAAATGTGGAGAAATAGAAACACTCATTTCTTTTTGGTGGGAATGAAAAATGTGCAGCCACTGTGTAAGAGAATTTGGTGGTTCCTTGGAAAGTTATAAATGATAACACGAACCAGCAATCCCATTTCTTGGTATATATCCCAAAGTATTTAAAACAGGGACTTGAACAGGTATTTCCTCACTCATGCTCATAGCAGCATTACACACGTTACCAAAAGATATAAGCAATACAAGTGTCCTTCATCTAATGAATGGATCAAAAAATATGGTATACATGAACAGTGGAATATTATGCAGCCATAGAAAGGAATGAAGTTCTGATATACGCAACAAAGTAGATGAACCTTGAAGACATCATGTTGCATGCAATAAGCCAGACATAAATGGACAAATACTGCTTCATCTCACTCCCATGTAATAAGCAGAATAAGGAACTTCTGAGAGTCAGAAACTAGAATATACATTACTAGGGTCTGTGGTGGGGATTGGGAATGGCAAATAAAGGCTTAAATCATGTAAGTTTCTATTTGGGATTATGGCGAAGTCTTGTGAATGGTGGTAAGGGTAGCACAACATTGTGATCATAATTAACAACATTGAATTCTTTTTTTAATATGGTTAAAATGTAGATTGTATATATACTACTAGAATAAAAATTCAAAAAACTGTATAGGACTCTACAGCACAAATGAGAACACTAATGTAAACTATGGACTGTAGTTAACAGTAGAACTGTAATACTATTTCTTCAATTGAAACAAATGTACCACACTAACAGATGTTAATGATGGATGAGAGGGGGTTGGTATATGGGAACCCTGTTTTTCTGCATGATTTTTCTATAAACTTATAACTTCTCTAAGGATAAAAAATAAGGAAGGACCTGGACACTTTTCCTTCAATTCTCAGTTATCCTCAACCCTGGTTGACACATAAGCAATAACTAGGGAATTTTTTTTTAAAAACATTGATAGCCTTTGCATTGTCTGAGACCAGTTAAATCAGACACTCTGGCTGAAGCCTAGGCACCAATCCTTAGAAAGTGCTACTATTGGACTGTCAGGGTTGAGAACCTCTGAGCATGAACAACAAATGCTTTGGTTGTACCTGCCTTTTTCAGTCTTGTTTACAGTTGTGTGATTTTATTCTCAAATCCCAGAATACATTGTCTTCTTTTGAGAAGCTGTAATTTTCTATCCTTAATAAATTAATCATCAATCATAGAAATAATATTTTGCTTTGGTTAGGTAGCTTCAAGGAACCTTGCTGTCTTTGGAGAAGAAATTTGGGATTACCGTAAAGAAAGACATTGCCAATATGACAAAACCTACAACAAAATCTCCTATTCAAATGAAAGAGGGAAATAAGCTTGATGGTTAAAAGAAACAAGTTTTCATAGTTGAAAGAGAAAATGGAAATAACGAATAATGTTTTAAAGAGAAACCCATAAAATAATGTGTTAGTTCAGTATTTCTCAAACAAAGTTTCTTAGGCTATTAGAAGTCTATGGAGGTCCACAATTTCTCCAGGATAACTATTTTTTAATGTTATATTTTTCCTTTTTGGTGATAATCTGAAAGTACTGACAGAAATATATGCTGGTTTACCTGGATGACTATCTTTTAACTGAGTGCAACCTGGAGATTTTAGTGTCTGTACTGTTTGTGTTTGCAACCACATTGGTGCCCAAGTAGTACTACATTAATTGCAATGAGCTAATAAGAGAAGAACAAGGACAATATATAATGATACATTCAAGCCAAATGAAAGTTGAATGGCCTCCAGGAGCATTACCTGGACTAATATTATGCATTTGTTTGAATGAGAAAAGTACCAGAACTCAATCATTACAGGACACATAGGGATGTACCATGCCAAATTCAAGAGAACCTATGTAGAAGCACAAGACTGTAACACACATTAGAAGCAAATAATAGCAAGACATTGATTTAATTTTAGCAAACAACATCTTTTCTCACACTAAAGTAATGATTTCCATTTGGATTGCACTTGTTTGTAGTTTTGACTATATTTAAATTGTAAATTCATTTTGGTTTAATAGTTGTATAAAAGCTTTTAGCACATGAAACTTAAATAGTTTATTCTAATGCATATTTATGTAATAGAAAAACAATTTAGTTCAAATTTGGGGGTTCTGAGAGTTATTTTTTCCTCTTAGAAAGTTCCATAACTCTAGTTTAAGACATAGTGTTCCATCCCTTTGTTCAACAATTATTTTTTTTTCCACTTATAATCTCTGACCTTATGGTATAGACAATTAGTAGATTTGGAATGTCTAAATATTCTTAATTTACTGTCACTCTACATGTGGAAGTTCAGCAAAAGATTTTGAAATCTTAGCATTCTAATAGGAAAAGAAATGTCTGACCTGTATAAAATGTTAAATTCCTTTCTATTTTCTGAGACCTTCATTTGATTTCTTTTAACAATTAGAAAGAGGATTATCATTTATAAATCATTTCGAGGAATATGATGACCTTATTCTTATGAAAGTCTCATGAATTAGAATCCATTGTTGCAAGTATAGTTTTTACAGTCAGGCTGCCCTGAGGCCTAAACCCTAGCGTGCTATTTAAATCTGCCTGACCTTGGGCAACTTATGTAACTTCTCAAAAAACCTCACCAAAACATGAAGATAGTATTGGTACCTAACTTCAGGCATTTGCTGTGAAGATTACCAAACTAATCTATGAAAAATGATCCAGAGAGTGAAGGATGGTATCTTTCATTGTCCTTTGTGTTTGTGATTTAACAGAAAGTTTTCTAGAGTAGGAGTAAGAGATTTGTGGCTTTCTATTTTATTTTATATAACTCATTTAATATCCATTTTCTCATCTGCAATATAAGGTTGTCAAGCTAAATGATTTCTTCACTCTTTTTTTTGTGGTTAAATTGTTATTAATCTACTAATTTCATGGTGAAAAAGGACATATGATTGGAATACAAGTCTACAGTCCTTCATCTGAACTTCTTGGGGTCAGGTGGATTTTGAAATTCAGAAATGTTTGAATTCTAGAAAGGTTACACAGTGTATGTACCAGGTATTACATAATACCCCACAGCAGTTTCTGGGACACAAACATGTAACCAAATGCATTAGTATTTCTGCACTTAAATACATGAATAAACACTAAGTAGATTCATAAAAACTATAAATAGCTTCACAATTTATATTAGATTTTTGCCATCAAATGCATTTCGATGGCAAGATTACAAAACTTTTTTTCATAGGTTTTGGATTTTAGAATTACAGATAACAATGTGTAGACCTATATAAAACTACTCCATAGATTACTTCCACTACTGGAAGCATGCTGCAATGAGAAATATATGACAGGACTCAGAATCCTAGATTCAGGAACTCTGAATTCATTTTTTCACTCTCAAGTTTTTTTTTTACATCAAGTAATTCTGTCTACCTTTCTGGACCTCAGTTTTTATCTTTGTAAAATCAAAGTTTGAATAAGATGCCCCCTAGGGTTCCTTATAAGTGTGATAGTCTATTCATCTTAAATGAAAAGAACTACAGACACGATTAGTTTTTGCTACACTATAACTTAACTCATTTATTCAATGAATAAATATTCATTGAGACCTACAATGTGCAAGCACTCTTCTGTGTCTTATGGATTCTGTGGTGCAAAACTATGTTCTCATTGAATTTATATTCTAAAAGGACAGAAACTGACACAGAAACAAGTAAACAAACAAGAACATTCTAATACTGATTAATCCTATAATGAAGTAAAAGAGGATAACATTATAGAGAGTAACTGATGGGGCAGTGTATTTCCAGTTCAGTGATTAGGAAAGACTCTGTAGAGGTCACATTTGAACTGGGATCTGAAGATAAGAAGGAACTAGCCCTGTGAAAATCTAGGGGCAGAGCATTCAGAAAGAAGAGTGACAAATGCAAAAGCCCTGAGGCAGCAAATAAGTCTATAGTGCTGAATATAGGAAATTTAAGGAAGACTTCAGGAGATGAAGCTAGAGGGGTAGGTAGTGGTAAAATTATGTTGGTTTTTGAAGGCATGGTAAAGAAGGAAGGAATGAAATCTACCTTTTGCTTTAAATGCTCATTTAAGACTGATCTAGTCTCCAGAAACCTCCTCCATTCTGTCTCAAGGAAAAGTTAAAATGAAAATAAAATACAGTGACAGCAAATAAAAACTCTAGTGAAAAATCAAGAGCCATAAGAAATAAAATATGCAACAATCATTTATTGATTGTGGTGCTAAAGTAAATTTCTTGCAATGGGCTCTTAGGACCTTCACACAGAGCAAGTTATTTTAGTTTTATCAACAAAAGATTAAAATAATTATCTAGCTGTGCATATTCACGTATTGTAGGTCAAGTGCAGGATTCATACAAATAAGAAGAAAAGTGAGGGACTATATAAACTGGAAAGATTTAGTTTTTAAATCTCAAAAGACATCTCTCAAATAAATTTAGAGTGGATAATTCCTTTCTCTTAAACATTTTAATATTACTAGTATGCATTAGATACACATCTATTCTACTCCCACAGATAATAAGCCTCATTTTAAACTATTTTAAAATAGTCAGAATCAAAATATGGTATTATCACTACTAATTTCTATAAATGATGTAATTATAGTTCATAAAGCTTAGAAGAGACACTGGCCTGTCAGCATCTATCGCTTACCAGACTATATCGTGCAGATTCACATAACTAACATGTGACTAAGCGAGCAAATTCAAGTTCATCTTTGCTCTGTCATATTCTTTGAAGGCCGTTGTGCTAAGGTGGATTTCCCAAGAATGCCTGTGATTTCCTGAATGAATGCAATTCAATAACTGTGAATAAAGACTCAAAGACTGTTGTTGCCCACCCAGCATTGTTCTCAGCACAGAAGGCAATAAGTGCAAGTTAGACTAACCATAGTAAAAAAATATGTAATCTTGTTGGGACAACAGGGCTAAAACATGACACACCAGTACAATTTGAAACATATCTAAATGCTTAGAAATATGATTATCAATAAAAGAGGATTTATTCTCTACTCCCTATATTAAGTAGGGACCGATAAAATTATCCTAATGCCTTTGTTTAATCAAGACAGTAGTGTTTTTCTCCCTTTCAAAGTAACACTAAAAAGACTCTTTATAGTCTGTATCCAATAGGATAAAGACATATTGGTGATATATTTCAAGTTCTAGTAATAGATGTGTCAGCATCCTTACCACCTAAAGACCATAAATAGCATAGCTTGCTCAGTCTTCTGAAAGTTATTCTCAGAGTTCAAATCCAATTCCATTAAGCACAATTCCCAACCAGATTTATATATGATTACAAGTTGCACATGTCCTTGGATTATCCTCCCTGTAAAGCATTTTAATGGGCTGGTAAAGGCAGTCTGCTCTGTATCATAGAACATTTTTCTCTAACATTATTTCTCTTTTCCCATCACCTGCATTGTCCAAAGGGACAAGTGATTTCATTTACATGTAAATTGAACCCTCAGAAGATCCAATACTGACTCAAGTGGATTCCCCAGACCTCATCCTAGAATTTGACCCAGAGATCTGTTTCACTTGGTAATTCACTTACGGCTTCTTTAAAGTCCAAACTTCTGTAAGATCATTTACAGTAACATTGAAAAGAAACAAACAAAAAAAGACGCTAATTGCTTTTTGTTTCCTAAAGCAAAGAAATAACCTTTAATTCACCTTTTATATTTTCTCAAGCACAGTTTGCCTTGTGAGAAAGTTTCAATTTTAGAATTAGAAAATAGTCACTGGTTCTACAATTGGCATTTTGGTCAACAAAATTTTTCATTGTGTGAGTTTTTCCCCCACACTTGAAGGATATTTATTTTACTGTGCTTCTTCCACTATTTTCCAGAAGTACCTCCAGTCTTGGTGATAAATAAAGCTATTCTCCCCACCCTCTCCCCACCCTATCCCCCCCACCCCCCCCCACACACAACACACACATTTCCAAACAGCCCCAGTGGGCTATACCATCTCAAGATGAGGACCACTAAAACTATCTCATTCTACAACAAAGAAATTGAGATGTGAAACCATAAAATGCATTGTTAAAAGGCACAGTGCTGGTAAATGCCAGAACTGTGACTCTATTTAGTATTCTTTCCTTAACAACACACCTGCTTCTGAGATAATCATAATTTAAATGGTATCCGCCATTTTTTTTTCTCCACATACAGCTATTGCATAAATCATCAAATATATAGAGCTGGGGTGGTGCAATGGAGGTTCAGTGGCAGAATTCTCGCCTGCCATGTCGGAGATGGGAGCCTACCCATGCCAAAAATAAAAAAATAAAAAAAATAGAAAACTCATATATATATTTGGGAGAGAGAGAGAGAGTTGAATTATATCTCTAGATGTAATCCATCTCCTTGTCTCTATACAGAAACATAAGGCAAATAAATAAAATCTTCCAAAATTGACAAAGATATCTGACTTACTCCAGCAACCTATTTAACATTCAGTCAAGTGAATTGGAAAGAGTGATAGAGCAAGTACCTATAGGTAATAGTACTTTCTTAGACTTTACTATCTCTATGACTTTAAATTATACTATTCACATAATCTCTCTCAGCTTCGGTTTCTCCATATGCAAAATAGTATATTTGAGTTAGATTATTCTTAAAGACTTGTCCTCTATAAAAAAAATTTCCTTTATATTTTTCATACAAACTGATCTAACTTACTGTAGTTTAACTCTGTTATATACCATGCAAAGACAGTATGTACCATGTAACATGTTACCACATAACATGATTCCGTGGCCTTTACAAGATTCTTATATTTATAAAAATTTTCTACTACAATCAGGGACTGGAGTTTTTTGATTAATGAAATAATCTGACAAAGAGAAGCATACATCATGTATTCCCAATAATGTAGTGCAATATTTCAATTTCTTAATTAAAGGAGAACAGCTAATGAAAACGTGCTTCCTGCAATGGAAGATTAGCCTGTGTTATAAAAGCATTGCCTCTTCTTGCTGCAGCAAGTTGTTTTTTTTTTCAGAGAGGTAACCTTCACTATGCTACCAGTCTCTCATAGTTCAGTGCATTAATACACAACCTCAGAGCATACAGGATGACGGCTTAAAATCATAGGGTGATGGGTACCACGCTTGGGAAGAATGTGGAAAGGACACAATTTACAGATTCTGGACAAATTTAGTTCTGTATCTTTAATAAACTTACCAAATAAGCATAAGAAGTGCATAATTCAGAACCTAATAATTAGCAAGTACTCAAAAATTTGCTATTTTTCTTCTATGTCACTTCATATAAAATGCTATATGGAATTGTGTATCCTGATTTTATCACATAACGATCTTAATTTCAAAACGCTTTTATCACTTTATAGTATCTGATTTTATAGAAATAATAACATGGAATACAATGTTGTTTTCTTTGGTTCTATGAAATGCAGTAGAATTATGAATCAGAAGCAGCAACAAAACATAAACGTCAATATTTTATAATAAAATTAGTTTTATTACAAATAAATGTGGGGTTTTTTTTTTAATATTATAGGTAAAGTCATCACTATCTAATTCCCACAATGCTCTTTCAGAATTTAACTCAGGGTAATTTCATATAACAGCGCATTGTCGTCCTTGCTTTTTTTTTTTTTTTTTTTTTTTAACATTTTATTCACACATCAAGCAATCCTTCCAGAGCATACAATCAATGGCTCTTGGTAGAGTTGTGCGTTCATCACCATTATCAGTTTGAGAACATTTTCCAAAAAGAAAAATCCCATGCTTCATATTCTCCACTATTATTGACATATATATGGTATTGGTATTACTACTGTTGGTACTACTTTGTTACAATTGATGAAAGAATATTATACTATTACTATTAACCATGGTCCATAGTTTGCATTTGTTGTAATTTTTCACCACATACCACCTCATTATTAATACCTTGAATAGTGACACAAAATGGTATATTGAAGAATATTCTTACATTTGTACAATTAGCCACAGTCATCATCCACAACAAGGTTTGCTATTTATACACGCCTATGTTTAATTCTCTAGCTTTTCTTCTAGTGATATATATGACCTTAAACTTCCCTTTTCAACCACAATCATATCCAAATTGGATGCTATTAATTACACTCAAAATAATGTGCTACCATCACCTCTATTTCCAAACATTAACAATTAACTTTACTAAAAATTCTGCAAAAATTATGCATCAGCTCCCCAGTCTCTACCCTCACGCTGTCTCCTGGTAACCTATACTCTAGATTTTAACTCCATGAATTTGCTCATTATATTTAGTTCATATCAGTGAAGGCATAAAATATTTGTCCTTTTATGTCTGGCTTATTTCACTTACCAGAATGTCCTCAAGATTCCACCCATGTTGTTGTATGCATCAGGACTTCATTCCTTCTTATTGCTAAATAATATTCCATCATATATATATATATACACCACATTTTGTTTATCCATTCATCAGGTGATGGACGCAGACTATTTCAATCTTCTGGCAATTACGAATAATACCTTATGAACACTAGTGTGCAAATGTCTGTTTGTATCCCTGCCTTCAGTTCTTCTGAGTATATACCTAGCGGTGGGATTGCCAGATCATATGGGAGTTCTACACTTAGCTTCCTGAGGATTTGTCAAACTGTCTTCCAAAGTGACTGCACCATTTTAATTCCCACCAGCAATGAATACGTGTTTCTATTTTTCTACATCCTCTCCAAACTTTGTATTTTCTGTTTTTTCAATAGTGGCCAATTTAGTACACGTGAAATGATATCTCATTGTGGTTTGACTAC
Organism: Tamandua tetradactyla; assembly: GCF_023851605.1. Classification (NCBI taxonomy): domain Eukaryota; kingdom Metazoa; phylum Chordata; class Mammalia; order Pilosa; family Myrmecophagidae; genus Tamandua; species Tamandua tetradactyla. The sequence continues at coordinate 59,515,229 of NC_135334.1, read as the reverse complement.
CATTTCCCTAATAGCTAGTGATGTTGAGCATCTCTTCATGTGCTTTTTAGCCACTTGTATTTCCTCTTTAAAAAAAGTGTCTATTCAAGTCTTTTGCCTGTTTGTTAATTGGGTTTGATTATCTTTTTATTAAGTTGTAGGATTTCTGTATATAGTCTGTATATTAATTCCTTATCAGATGTGTGATTTCAAAATAATTTCTCTCAATAAGTAGCCTGCCTTTTCATTTTCATGACAAAGACTTTTTCAATAATTTTTTTTTTTTTTACATGGGCAGGCACCAGGAATCAAACCTGGGTCTCCAGCATGGCAGGTGAGAATTCTGCCACTGAGCCACCATCGCACTACCCCTCATGACAAAGTCTTTTGATGCATAAAAGCATCTAATTTTGAGGAGGTCCCACTTATCTATTTTTTCCATTGCTTATGTTTTAGGTGTAAAGTCTAAGAAACCTCTATCTACCACAAGATCTTGAAGATGCTTCCCTACATTTTCCTCTAGGAGTTTTATGGGTGGCTCTTATTTTTAGGACTTTAATCCATTTTGAGCTAAGTTAGTATAAGGTATGAGAAAGGGATCCTGTTTAATTCATTTGAATATAGATATCCAGTTCTCCCAGCACCATTTGTTGAAGAGATATTTTTGTCCCAGTTGAGGTGATTTGTCAGCCCTGTCAAATATCAGTTGGCAGTAGAAGTCAGGGTCATTTTCTGTACTCTCAATTCAAATCCATTGGTCAATATATCTATCTTTATGCCATACCATGCTGTTTTGACCACTGCAGCTTTGTAATATATTTAAAGTAAGGAAGTATGAGTCTTCCCACTTCCTTCTTCTCTTTCAGTGTTTTTGGCTATTTGGGGCCCCCTACCCTTCCAAATAAATTTGATGATTGGTTTTTCCATTTTTGCAAAGTGGGTTATTGAAATTTTTATTGGGATTGAATTGAATCTGCAAATCAATTTGAGTAGAATTGGCATCTTAACAATATTCAGTCTTCCAATCTATGAACACGGAATATCTTTCCATTTATTTAGGTTTTCTTTTATTTCTTTTAGCAATTTTTGTAGTTTTCTGTATACAGGTCCTTTACATACTTTATTAAACTTATTCCTAAATATTTGATTTTTTTAGCTGCTATTATAAATGGAATTTTTTTTTTTATTTCCTCCTCAGATTCCTCACTACTGGGATATGGTAACACTACTGTTTTTTTTTTCATTTTAATCTGGTATCCTGCCACTTTGCTACTCATTTATCAGCTCTAGTAGCTTTGTTTTAGATTTTTCAGAACTTTTTATTTATAGGATCATGTCATCTTCAAATAGTGAAAGTTTTACTTCTTCCTTTTCAATTTGGATGCTTTTCCTTTTTCTTGTCTAATTGCTCTTACTAGAACTTCTAACACAATGCAGAATCACAGCAGTGACGGTGAGCATCCTTGCTTGTTCTAGATCATAGAGGGGAAAGCTTTCAGGCTTTCACAATCGAGTATGATGTTAGTGGTGGGTTTTTCATATATGCCCTTTATCATGTTGACAAAGTTTCCTTCTATTCCTATATTTCAAAGTTTTTTATCAAGAAAGTTGCTGAATTTTGTCAAATACCTTTTCTGTATCAATTGAGATTATCATATGGCACAAATGTTACTGTGTCAGGGTTGTAGCCAATTTTCTTAATGTAGGTGCTGACTTCCTTAACGATTTCCTCATATCTCTTCTGACTATAAGGTGGTTCACTGGAATCCATTTTCTTAACACCAACTATTACTGTTTCACACCCAGTGTGTAAGCCAGCAGGGCATGCTCTCAGATCTGCCCATTCTTAGATATACCAGCTTCAAGTTCACTAACACCAGCAGCAACAATCAGGACAGCACGGTCAGCCTGAGATGTGCCTGTAATCATGTTGTTAATAAAATCTCTGTGTCCTAGGGCATCAATGATGCTCACATAATACTTGCTGGTCTCAGATTTTCACAGGGAGATATCAATGGTGATACCATGTTCAGTTTTTAGTTTATCCAAGACCCAGGCATACTTGAAGGACCTTTTTCCCATCTCAGCAGCCTCCTTCTCAAATTTTTCAATGGTTCTTTTGTTGATCCCACCATATTTGTAGATCCGATGGCCAGTTGTGGTGGACTTGCCCAAATCTACATGTCCAATAATGACAATGTTGATATGAGTCTTTTCCTTTCCCATTTTGGCTTAAGATGCAGTGATAGTTTTCACAACACCTGTGTTCTAGCAGCAAACCCATTGCAAAAAATCAATACGCTTTTTGAGCTTAAACTCTGTCCAGTTATATACAAATTTCTGCCTTTTTTTCTTACAGTTATCATACAATTTATCTAGGATGTTTGCCACATTCTCTTTCTCCTCTTTGCTTTTCATTCATTTCTTTAACCCTATAATCTGACTTGTACCTCTACTTCTGTTGAAATTACTTTTACTGAAGTCAATGATGATTTCCTATTTTTTACATTTAAAGAAAAATTTCAATATTTATCCAGTTGAGCCACCTTTAAGCACTCTTCACTTAAACTGTCTAATCCAATGTTACTAATAAAGACTGCATATTAGAATCATCTCAGGGGCTTCAACCAACCAGACTGTTCATAAATTAAAATTATTCTTAACTATCACATTTGGTTGCCTCTCAAATAAGGGATTAATAGTACTATACCAATCTGAGATAAAGTAATCAAGTTACTGAAACAAAATATTGTGGTAAATGGGAGAAGAATGCTTATACTAGATATCTGTCATTTCACAAACTTCTACCCGTACCATATAGGATGCATATAAATACTCTTGCTCTTGCAGAATATATACACCTCAACCAGTCTTCCTTCTTTCTCTTCTAGGGTTATCACTAAATATTCACCTATAGAAACTGGACCAACAGGGATGAGGGAATTCAGGAGACCTTGAATACCAGGTTTTCTCAGTCATCCTTTGAAAAAAAAGGAATAATAATCATGTAAGGAACAAAGAGTTTTCATTTCTCTTACAGCCCTGCCATTCCCATGGATAGATGGCATAAAAATATATCTGGCAAAGAAGGGAAATACTCTTCCAGAGATTCAAATGATTAAGCAAAATCTGACTTCTTGTAACAATGGTTGGCACAGGATACGCAGATAGAAATTACATCTCTAAACAATAATACGTTTACTTATTTAACATGCAATTTCCATATTCTTGAAGTTCAAAGTCACCAGACTAATGAGAAAAAGTACAGAAAAATTTAAAGAATATGATCTGCTTCTTTTCGGGTAGGAAGGTAACTGATTGATGGGACTGGATTCCATTTTTTCTTATTTATTGATTAACACGATCATGAAAACAAACAAGGAGAAACAGATATATAATATCACTGATGATAACCAACCAACCTTTTACATCTAACTGAGGGGAAAAGCAAATACCACAGCCTCTTTAGTTTTGTTGTGTTAAGGACAGATTGAGTAATTCTCTTTAGCTGACATATGTTCTGATTTTTAAAACAGAATAAAATCAAATAGAAAACTGGTGAGATAACAAGTAGTTAACCTTCTACTCCATTCCCATCAAAGATTAGTAGAATTTGTGGCTCTAATTCAATTTCTAGCAGCCACAAAAGACCAGTTATCCCTTTCTCACACCTGTACCTCATGTTTCTTCACCCCAAAAAAACAATTTTATCAGGAGACTTTAACATGTTTACTCCTGGCCTAATGGACCAAGTAAATAAAAAATAAGGTACAGAGAATTATAATGATACATTTAATAAGGTAGATTTAATAAATGAAGATAAAATTATTTATTATGCCACAGCAATCAGTATATTTTAGAATTTAAAACTAATAAAGGCAACACTCTCAGAGCATACAGTAGTTTAAAACAACTACTTTATAACTAAGGATTGGGAATAAAATTAACAAATCCATTCATTTCAAAATTAGAAAAAAGTTATTAAAGAAATTACTATATAAAAAAGGAAATAAATTATTCCAGACCATCTAAGAAATTTTGGATGATTTCTTGGCTGAGAATATACCATAAATTTCAAACATATTCAGAGACAAATAATAGGCTTATGGACTATGATTACTTCTAAAAAGAATAAAAATAAAGTCTTCAAATCAACATGTTAGAAAAGTTCGATCATGATAAAAATAAAACAGAAAGGAGGAAACACTAAAAGGAAAATCATAAAATAATTCATTAGAATAGTCAAAAATTGATAAAGAAACTTGGTTCTTGAAATAGACAACAAAATTGATAAACTTCTGACAGATCTAATTAATGCAAAAAGAGAATGTACATTTGGATCTAAAAAAGAATATAATCACAAATAGAAAGAAAAAATTTTTAATTATAAGATAAATGTATATAATGGTTACTCTAAATCACCCATAAATATCACCTAACTATAAATATAAATACTTTATACTTTGCTTTATAAAGAACAAAAACTTGTCTGACTCTGTTATATAGTGTACTAGTTGTGTGATCTTAGACAAGTTACCTAACTGCTGTGAGTCATATTTCTTCATCTGTAACATGGGAATTTAAATGATAAAAGTTCTGTATTTAATAGGAGGGTTTAGAGAAGAATGCTAATGTCACTTCATCATTACTGTCAGCACTTCCTCATTGTTATTAATATTCATTGCCTTTTATGAATATTTGTTATATGTTAAATGAGAATGCCTGGTATGGAATAAATAGTAAATTCCTAAACAGGCTAAAATTTAGAATGTGCTTTTCTACTCAATTCTTAATCCAACTCTAAGTCTATCTATAAGAACCAGGCTTAACCATTAAAGCAAACCATTTCTTTATTATCTATATTTGTTAAATCTGATATTACAAACTTTAATAATGTATCCTCTAGGAAAAAAGAAATCAACCATATTGCTGAACTTACAAGAGTGGGAAGGATTGACTGTACTTAACGATTAATATGATGATTTCAGTGTTGCATAATTGTCATTAAACAAATACATAGACACTAAATTCAAGAAAAAAAAACAAGAAGCTGAATTAAACAAAGTTGATGCTAAAACAAAAAGCAGGTACATTTCTTCTTACTTTTTTTTCAGGGAACATGAGGTCTAATATAAGCCCATAAAGATTCTGAAGACAAGAAGAATGCTGTACTTTTTTAGTAGTCCCCCAGTTTCTGAGAATTAGGTAAGAAGAAAACCAGTTCAGTTGAAGCTCTTTTATTTACACGTCCCTATACTTTTGCTTAGGGTTTTAATATAGGTTATTATTGTCGAGCAAAATTGAATACGAAAGATGTGTAATTAAATTTCCAAATCCTGACATTATCATATTTTAGATTAGAACAATAAGTACTAGCATAAAATTTTTGTAAAAGAGGAATCCATCAGGGAAAACACAGTAATTTCGGTACATATTGCAAAATGCCCAAAACAAAACACTAGTACCTCTGTCTACCCATTTTGTTGGATTTAACTATTTAAAAATTATCACCACGTTGAGTTCATTAACACAAATATTTATAGACTGCAAAAGAACAGAGATTAAAATAAACATATAAATAATATAGTTTTTTACTCTCAGTGAACTCATTGTGGGAGAGTAAGTAAATAATTATTATACCTCTAGGCCTATAATATATTTATGATAGAGGTAAACTGATAATATGGCTACTGTTCATTAAACATCAGTTAGAAAGAACTTACCTAGATGTTTACATTTATTATTTCACATGCTCACTGTTTCAGTTTGCTAGTCCTGCTGGACATAATATATCAGAAATGGGGATTTAATAAGTGACAAGTTTATAGTTCTAAGGCCATAAAACTGTCCAAATTAAGGCTCCAACAAGAGGATACTTTCTTGGAGCGAAGGTAGCATCCGGGTTACCTATCACATGGGAAGGCACATGGTGACATCTGGGTTGTTTTCAAAATGGCTCATCAACTGTGGGTTCTTCTGACTTCTGCTGGGGGTGCTTTCTGTCTGCATCTCCAAACATCTGTGTCTAGGCATCAGCTGTCTGCATTCGCTTTGAGCGCTTGCTCTCCATGAGCCTTTTTAAGGACTCTAGTAAACTAATTAAGACCCACCTTAAATGGGCAGGGCCATAACTCCATGGAAATATTTATTCAAAAGGTCCCACCCACAAGTGGGTGGGTCACATCTCCATGGAAGCAATCTAATCAAAAGATTCCACCCGCAATAAGCATGCACTCACACGATTGGATTAGGATTAAAAGGCCAAGCCTTCTTTGGGGTACATAACAGTTTCAAACCAATGCACTCACTAAACTCTAATATGTTAAGAATCATTATATCCATTTTACACACATAGAATTTAAGTTCATAGACTTTGGTGTGATCAACTGATCTTTAATCATTTACCAAGATTAAAGTAAATACATTTGACTCCAAAGTTTTGGCTATACCACACTGCTTTCATCAAGTTGGGATATACGACAATTTGTCAGTTCTTAAAGTGAAAGGAATGCATTGGCTTAAGACTCTGGATCTTGCCAAGTCTTAATTTCTCCATCTGAAAGTTGTTGGTAATTAAACAAGCCCCATTAATTTCACTAGGCTGATGGGAAGATCAGATATTATAATGAATAAGAAAAGTTACTGAAAAGTAGAGAAGCAAAGTTAAGCTATTAATAAAAATGAGATATAGAATTACAGCAACAAAGCTCTTCCCCAGCACTGGAATTTAGGCCACACGATCAGAGAACCAGGAGCAAGGAGAGGATGGGATATGTATCCGAAGCACATTTTATGTATTTGAAATATTTTAAATATTACAGTATTTGCTAAACAACTTCAAGGTAAATGACATTGAAACTGTGTTCTTATATCTGATTAGTGCTGGAGTAACAATTAAAACGCAGGCCAAGTAGAAAACTGTGTAATTTTTTAACAGAACTCAATCAGCAAAGACAGAATTTGCAATAATACAGGCCCCCAAAGCAACTTTTTCCCTCCAAAGCAGATTCCTGAAGCTGGAAGGAAATGGATAATTGCCTTGACTCTTCTTTGCATTTTGTCTGTACAGCCATCATCTATTTTTAAAGATGCAGAAAGAGTAGTGCTGCTTGTAGCAGAATGAAAGTTATCTGAGAGCTTTATAAGTACTCTTTTGTCTCTATTACTGTTGTTATTTTCTCCATACACAGATATGTTACCTGAACCCTACCTTTTTCCTGGAGCCCTCTTGGTCTTGCAAACATTTCCTTCTAATCTTTGCCTTGAGCTTTCCTAATGTATTTTAATAAATTTGGGTCTCTCATTGTCTGCAGAAGTATCTAGAGTTATTCTTCTTTGAGACAAGTTACTTCTATCATAACAATTTTACATTAAAAAATAGAGAAATAAGGAAAACAAGACAGTAAAATGTTACATTGCATTAATTTATTATTTTAAAAATCACCACAGTATCCATATGCATGCAACATTCAAAGTTATTCTATCATGAACAGATCAAGGCTATATTAGTTGTGAATGAATGACCACTGAGAAGCATTTTTAAATAAATGTATTCTATACAGACAGATTTTCTACTGTGCATAACATACACATACATACACAAATACCACACCAGAATAGCAGATATCTTTTATACATTTGGATTATACAGAAAATATTGAAAAATTTATTTAATATGGAGAACAATAAACACATTTCTTACTGATAATGTTTCATTTCTGAATGCACAACACAATTGACATCTGGTCTCAGGCTCTGACTAGAACTCTTATCATGAAGAAGTGTTTTTGGCTTTCCTCAGTGAAAAGTTAGTCTCATAAAAGCCAAGTGCATTTTCATATCAATATATGCTAATGGTTGGAATGAAAGCCATATGACTTATATACAAAATAACAAGAATTTAGGAAATTTAGCTCCTCTAAATGAAGGAAACTATAAAATATTATTGAAAGACACAAATATATGTAGGAATTTACTTTACTGGCCCCAATGGCTATCTATTTCTCATTAAGTAAAGTTGTATACATACTTCATACTATATTTGAAAATAAATTTCAGATGGCTTAGTGGTCTAAGTAATAATACAAAAACATTTTTGAATAAATATTTGAAGATATTTTATAATGCTGGTGGTACAGAAGACCTTTAAGCATAATATAAAAACCAGAAGTCAAAAAAAGAAAATAGAATATATTTGATTCCATGAAAGTCAAAAGTTTCTGAAGTAACTAAAAGGCACCAAAACTAAACCCAAATAAAAACAATAAACTGGGGAACATATTTTTTAAAATTACAATAGAGAAACAGTTCGAAATATGAAGAGCTCTTCCAGTTAATAAGAAAAGGACTTAAAAGTCAATTTAGAAAGAGACAAATGATATAAACAGAAATATGGCAGTCAAGAAACTGTAAATCTCAACCCAAATTATAAGCAAGATGTCTTAATTTAAATACTAGTTACTGTTTTTCACATTTAAAATTTTAAAGACATATTAATAATAACTAGTGTTTTGGAAAATGAACACTTTCATAGAGTTTTGGTGGGAATATACACTGGTAAATGTTTATTGAAGGACAATCTCATAGTATCTTTCAATATTTAAAATAAGCATACTCTTTGACCTAGTAATTTTCCACTCCTAAGAATCTGCTTTACTGAAATATTTGCCTAAGAGCACAGAATTGTAAGTCTAAGAATGTTCATATGAGATTGCTTGTAATAGCAAAACATTATAAATAATACATTCATTAATAAAGAAATAGTCATAGAAATTGTAGTTTATCTGTATTATAAAATAATAGGCAGATGCCACAAAAGAACCATTGATGTAGAAAGAAACCTCTAATATTTTAAAAATGAATAAAAATATGTATAATATGATCCTATTTTCTTAAAATTCAACAGTTTCTGCTCAAACAAGAAGACGGTATAAGATGCTCCAGGTTGCTGTTCCCTAACAGAATCTTTGACAAAGGGCAAAACTAGAGTATCAACTTCTTCAATATTCCATTAAAAGTTTGCAGCAATTTGGTTAGGCCTAAATTAAGAAAACACAGCTTTAAAAATGATAGGAAAAGAGAAACAAAAAAAAATCAAAAATAAAAAGATTGGAGAAGCTAGAATTAACCTTACTGGCCCCGTTCTTACCCTTCCCTGGCTCCGTTTAGAGCCGCCCTTGCTCCCATTGTGGGTCTCTGGCCCCTGTTCCTGTCTATCCGGTGGCAGCCTGAAAGATCCAACCAAGAAATTACTCTCTGATTCTTCCTCTCAGAATTTACCCTTCAGACTAAAGCAGTCTGCGGATAGCTGAAGTAGTATTAAAACAAACAAACAAACAAAAAAACAATTAAATTGAAACCGCCTGGGGCAAAGGATTGATTACCTACTTTAAGTCTATGATAGAGCACCCAAGAGAAGTGAGAAAGTCTATTTCATATGGTGCAGAGAGGACATTTCAATTTCTGTAAACAGTGAATTCCTAAGACCAAGTAAGAGCACAACCCCAGAATCAGCTGCAGGCTCAGAAAAGACAGAGGCCCCAGTACTTCACATTCACCTTGGGTTGATCTTCTTCACAGGTGGTCTAAGCTCTGAAGAAGAACACCAGCCCATGCAGAGCCAATTTGCAAACAATGTGAAAGGTGCTCTTTGCATTGGTTGGTTTGTTTTTGTTAGCTCCTGGCACTCAAAGAAAATCGCTCATCATATTACAGGCTAGATACAAGCTAAATGAACAGACATTTAATATTTAAAATATTAAAATATACAACGTGCAGCAAAAGGTTATACACCAAAGAAACAGGAAATGATGGCCCAACCAAAGGAACAAGATTAAAATCCAGAAACCATCAACAAAGAGGACCAGACTTTGGACATACCTGACAAACTCTTTAAAAATAGGGTCCTCAATATTCTCAAGAAGAAGAAGAAAACCCAGAGAAAGAAATAAAAGACATCAGGAAAACAAGTAATGAAAAATATGAGAATCTCACTAAAACGACAGAAATATTAAAAAGCAGCTAGACAGAAATACCAGAATTGAAGACCACAATAATTAAAATGAACAATTGCCTAGAGGGTTTCAACAGCAGATTGAAGATTATAAAGGAAAGAATCAGAGAACTAAAAACAACTGAAATAATTTGAGGTTAAGAAGAAAAAAGAAAAAATATGAAGGAAAAAATTAAACAGAACCTAATAGAGCTGTAAGATACCATCAAACATATGAATATGATATTTGATGTATATGCTTGATATGTGGGAATCCCAGAAGAAGAAAGAGAGAAAAGAGCAGAAGGACTATTCAAAAGAATAATGGGAAAAATTCCAAAATTAGTGAAAGACATGAATATGTACATTCAAGAAGTCCAAGAAAGTGGCAAAAAGGATAAACTCTAAGAGAAACATGACTAATCAAATTTTCAAAAGCCAAGAAGGAGGAGAGGATTCTGAAAGCTGAAAGAGAAAGTATGTGTTATATACAAAGTAAGAGTAAGTGCCGATATCCCCTCAGAAGCCATGGAGGCAAGAAGGCAGTGGGATGAAATATTTAAAGAACTGAGAGATATTAAAAATCACCAATCAAGAATTTCATATCTGGCAAGACTTTTTTTCAAAAGTGAGGGTGAGACTAAGACATTCCCAGATAAACAAAACTGAGTTTACCAACACTAGACATGCTATACAAGCAATACTAAAGGAAGTTCTTCAGACTGAAAGCAGAGGACACTAGGGAGTGGACTGAAGCAATACAAAGAAATACAGACTTCTGGTAAAGTTCATTATAAATGGAAAAATTAATGACAATACTATTGTATTTGTTGGTATGTAACTTCATTTTTTTCTTCTAATAAATTCTAAAATGGAAACACATGAGAAGTGATGATAAATCTATAGCTTTGGACATTCAATATACAAAGAAATAATTTCTAACAAAGCAAAAAGAAGGTGGGTACTCAGAAGGGTAAAGAAAAGCATAGAGAACAGAATAAGGGCTGAATCAGTAAACAAAAACCTCCCAACAAAGAAAGCCCAGGATCACACGGCTTTACTGGTGAATTTTACCAAAGAGTCCAAGAAGAATTAACATCAGTCTTTCCCAAAGTCTTCCAAAACACTGAAAAGGAGGAACATGCCTGTCATGGTCAGGAAGATAGTTCTAATTCTTTTCATGACCCACCCCCACCACCCCTCATTTCTTCCAGACCTATAACTAGACTAAAGTCCCAACAGGCCCCTAAAGGTGAGGTACAAAGTATCACACATGAGGAGGTATGTTATACTCCAAAAGAACTGTGTGAGTTTTCCAATTTATATAGACAAAAATCAGGGAAATATGTGTGGCAATGGATTTTAAGAGTGTGGGATAATGGTGGGAGGAATATAAGGCTGGATCAGGTTGAGTTTATTGATATGGACCCACTAAGCAGAGATTCTGCATTCAATGTTATAGCTCAAGGGGCTAGAAAAAGTATTAACAGTTTGGATAGTTGGTTGAAACATGGATCAAAAGGGGGCTGACATTACCTGAGGTTGAAATGCCAGAACTTCCCTGGTATAATGGAGATGAGGGGATCCAGAGGCTTAGAGAGAGTGGAATGTTAGAGTGGATTTATCATGCAAAGCCTGCTCTTACACCCCAGGAACGTCTGGAGGATGCACCTTTTACCAGAAAGGTGGTAAAACATGACAGGCATGTTCCTCCTTTTCAGTGTTTTGGAAGACTTTGGGAAAGACTGATGTTAATTCTTCTTGGACTCTTTGGTAAAATTCACCAGTAAAGCCGTGTGATCCTGGGCTTTCTTTGTTGGGAGGTTTTTGTTTACTGATTCAGCCCTTATTCTGTTCTCTATGCTTTTCTTTACCCTTCTGAGTACCCACCTTCTTTTTGCTTTGTTAGAAATTATTTCTTTGTTTATTGATATGGGCCAACTAAGCAGAGATTCTGCATTCAATGTTATAGCTCGAGGGGTTAGAAAAGGTATTAAGAGTTTGTTTGGATGGTTGGCTGGTTGAAACATGGACCAAAAGGTGGCCAACATGTCCTGAGGTTGAAATGCCAGAACTTCCCTGGTATAATTCTGCATTGAATGTTATAGCTCAAGGGGTTAGAAAAGGCATTAACAGTTTGTTTGGATGGTTGGTTGAAACGTGGATCAAAAGGTGGTCAACATGACCTGAGGTTGAAATGCCAGAACTCCCCTGGTATAATGTAGATGAGGAGATCCAGAGGATTAGAGAGATTGGAATATTAGAGTGGATTTATCATGCAAAGCCTGCTCTCAAACCCCAGGAATGTCTAGAGGATGCACCTTTTACCAGAACAGTGAGAAATAAATTTGCGAGACTAGTGCCATCATCCCTGAAGAGCTCTGTAGTTGCACCTCTCTGTAGGTCAGATATTACTGTAGGAGCTGCTACAACTGAGCTGGAATCCTTAAACACAATGGGGATGAATGGATCCTGAGTTGGCAGAAACCAGGTGGCAGCACTTAATTGCCAAAGACAGGGTAGATGTGGCTGTTAAAATAGACAGCAAACTCAAAGCAGGAGTCAAAATTATATGACTTGCAGAGATTTGTGGCATTGGCTAGTAAATCATGGGGTACCTAGAAATACAATAGAAGGGCAGTCTACTAAATTTTTGTTCGTGCTGTATAAACAAAAGAGTTCTAGGTCAAGTGAACAGAAGTCTAACCTGAATTACAAAAACACAGAGTCATGGACCCTTAATCAATTTCCAGATTTGAGACAGTTTACAGACCCAGAGCCCCTTGAATGAAGGGGAGGCCAGGTCCCTTTGGGGGAGAACCCTGTAACACTGCCACAAATTTATACTGTTAATCTTCCTCCAAGCCTTCCCCAAGGAGACCGATGGCCTTTTACCAGGGTAACTGTGCATTGGGGAAAAGGAAATGATCAGATATTTCGGGGATTATTAGACACTGGTTCAGAAGTGACATTAATTCCAGGGAACCCAAAATGTCACTCTGGTCCACCAGTCAGAGTGGGGGCTTATGGAAGCCAGGTGATCAATGGAGTTTTAGCCCAGATCTCAGGGCCCCTGGACTCATTCTGTAGTTATTTCCCCAGTTCCAGAATGTATAATTGGAATAGACATACTGAACAACTAGCAGAATCCCCACATTGGCTCTTTAACTTAGGCAGTGAGGGCAATTATGGTGGGAAAGGCCAAGTGGAAGCCACTAGAACTGCCCCTACTTAGCAAAATAGTAAATCAAAAGCAATACTGGATTCCTGGAGGAATTGCAGAGATTACTGCCACTCTTAAGGATTTGAAGTATGCAGAGGTGGTGATTGCCACCATATCCCCATTCAACTCTCTTGTTTGGCCTGTGCAGAAAACAGATGGGTCTTGGAGGATGACAGTGGATTATCATAAGCTCAACCAGGTGGTACCTCCAATTGTAGCTGCTGGTCCAGATGTGGTATCATTGCTTGAGCAAATCAGTACATCCCTTGGTATCTGGTATGCAGCTATTGATCTGGCAAATGCTTTTTTCTCAATAACTGTAAGGACTACCATAAAGAGTTTGCTTTCACCTGGCAAGGTCAGCAATATACTTTCATAGTCCTACCTCAGGGGAATATCAACTCTCCAGCCTTATGTCATTTCTTGTCTGCAGGGACCTTGATTGTTTCTCCCTCCCACAAGACATCACACTGGTCCATCATATTGCTGATATCATGTAGATATCAGCAAGAAGTAGTAACTACTCTTGATTTACTGGTAAGACATTTGTGTGTCAGAGGATGGGAGATAAATTCAACAAAAATACAGGGGCCTTCCACTTCAGTGAAGTTTCTAGGTATCCAGTGGTGTGGGGTATGTTGAGATATCCCTTCTAAGGTGAAGGATAAGTTGCTGCATCTGGCCTCTCCTATAACTACAAAAGAGACACAATGCCTAGCTGGTCTTTTTGGATTTTGGCAACAACAAAGTCCTCATTTGGGTATGCTAGTCCAGCCCGTTTATTGAGTGACCAGAAAAGCTGCTAATTTTGAGTGGGGACCCGAACAAGAGGAAATTCTGTGACAGGTCCAGGCTGCTCTGGACAGAGTACAAGCTGCTCTGCCTCTTGGGCTGTATGATCTAGCAGATCCAATGGTGCAGGAAGTGTCAGTGGCAAATAGAGATGCTGTTTGGAGCCTTTGCCAGATCCCTATAGGAGAATCACAATGCAGATCACTAGGATTTTGGAGCAAAGTCTTACCGTCTACTGCAGATAACTACTCTCCTTTTGAGAAACAGCTTTTGGCCTGCTACTGGGCCTTAGTAGAGACTGAACACTTAACCATGGGCCACCAAGTTACCATGAGACCTGAGTTGTCTATCATGAGCTTGGTATGTATGTACCCTAGAAAAGCCATGTTTTAATCAAAATCCCATTTCATAAAGGCAGAATAATCCCTATTCAATATTGTATGTTTGAAACTGCAATTAGATAATCTCCCTGGAGATGTGATTTAATCAAGAGTGGTTGTTAAGATGGATTAGGTGACGACATGTCTCCACCCATTTGGGTAGGTCTTGATCAGTTTCTGAAGTTGTATAAAAGAGAAAACATTTTGGAGAATGAGAGATTCAGAGAGAGTAGAGAAGAACAACATAGCCTCAAGAAGCAGAGAGCCCACAAGCCAGCGACCTTTGGAGATGAAGAAGGAAATGCCTCCTGGGGAGCTTCATGAAACAGGAAGCCAGGAGAGAAAGCTAGCAGATCGTGCCTTGCTCGCCATGTACCCTTCCAGCCAAGAGAAAAATGGTGACTATGTTTGCCATGTGCCTTTCCAGAATGAGAGACAAACCCCGAACATCATTGGTCTTCTTGAACCAAGGTATCTTTCCCTGGATACCTTTGATTGGACATTTCTATAGACTTGTTTTAATTGGACATTTTCTCAGCCTTAGGACTGTATCTAGCAACTTATTAAATTCCCCTTTTTAAAAACCATTCTGATTCTGGTATATTACATTCTGGCAGCTAGCAAACTAGAGTACACACTGAAATCCGTAAAACAATGCTTAAAAAACTGAAGAAAAATAAATGGAAGGATACTCCATGTTCATAGTGTGGAAGGCTAAATATTGTTAAGATGCCAATTCTACCCAAAGTTATTTACATATTCAATGCAATCCCAAGCAAAATTCTAACAACCTTCTTTGTAGAAATGGAAAAGCCAATTATCATATTTTTATGGTAGGGGAAAGGGCCTCAAGTAGTCAAAACCATCTTTAAAAAGAAAAAGAAGTTGTAGGACTCACTTCCAATTTTAAAACTTATTGCAAAATTAAAATAGTTAAAACAGCATGGTGGTGGCATAAAGACGAATGGAATTGAACTGAGAATTCAGAAATCAACCCTCTTTTTTTGGGCAATTGATTTTTGCAAGAGGGCAAAGACCAATCAATTGGAAAAAATAGTCTCTTCAACAAATGAATCTGGGAAAACTGGAGATCTATAGGCAAAAAAAATGAAGGTGGACCCCTATCTCAAACTGTCAACTCAAAATGGATCAAAGACCAGAACTATAAAACTCTTGGAGTAAAACATACGGAAGCAGCTTCAGGACTTTGTGTTAGACAATGGTTTCTTAAACTTTATATCCAAAGCATGAGCAACAAAGAAAAATAGATCAGTGGGACTCCATCAAAAGTAGAAACTTTTGTGCATCAAAGGACTTCATCAAGAAATTAAGAGACCACCTACAGAATGAGATAAAGTATTTTGAAACCATATATCTGATAAGGATTTAATATTGAGACTATATAAAGAAATTCTTCAACTAAACAGCCAAAAGATAAACAACCCAGTTTAAAAATGGATAAAATAACTGAATAGACATGGCTGTAAAGAAGATAAACAAATGACCAAAAAGCACATGAAAAGATGTTCATCATTACCCATTAGGAAAACACAAATCACAACCATAATGAGATACCATTTCACACCTATTATAATGGCTAATATTTTTTAAAAATGTAAAATTACAAACGTTGGAGAGGATGTGGATAAAGATGAAAACATATTCATTGTTGGTGGGAATCTAAAATAATATAGCTACCATGGAAGACAATATGGTGTTCCTCAGAAAGTTAAGTATAGAATTACCGTATGACTGACAATCTCACTCCTAGGTATATACCCAAGAGAACTGAAAGCAGGGACTCAGATATTTCCACACCCATGCTAATAACAACACTATTCACAATTGCCAAAAACTGGAAGCAACCCAAGCATCCATCAATTGATGACTGTATAAACAAAATTTTGTATAGTCCTACATTATAATATTATTCAACTGTGTAATTAATTGATTGAAGCTATTACACATGCTACAACATGGATGAACCTTGGATACATCACACTGAGTGAAGTAAGCTGGACCTAAAAGGATAGATATTGTGTGACAGTACTGATTTGTAATAATTAGAATAAGCAAATTCATAGCTATAAACTAGAATACAGTTACCAGGGACTGGAATAGGGGGTAGCGAATGGGGAGTTAATGCTTAATTGGTATAGAGTTCCTGATTGGGGCTATGGAAAAATTTGGGGACTAGATAGTGGTGATGGTGGCACAACATTATGAAGGCTATTAATACCACTGAATTATATATTTAAATGTGGTTAAAGGGAAAATTTTTAAGTTGCATGCATGTTACTATAATAGAATTAAATAAAAACACTATAGGACTCTATCATAATGTAAACTATAGACTACAGTTAATAGCATATTATAATTTTTTCATAAATTATAACAAAAGTACCATACAAATGCAATAAAAGGAAAATGTGATGGGGGAACGGTATATGGGACTCTATACTGTCAGAATGATTTTTTGGTAAACTTGCAACTTCTCTAATAATAAAAAAGCAAATTCAGGATACAAGATTGCATAATATCTTAATATACATGCAATATACAGACATATCAGAAAGAATTATGTCAATAGGTTAACATAATGCCTGGGTGTGGGTTATTTGGCATATTTTTATTTTTATTTACTTTTTAGCCAGAAACAGTAGACTATAATGTAATAGAAAAATATTAATATTTACTCTTCTAACAATAGCTGCAGCAAATACATTATTTGCTAAAAGGTTCTAACATTCAGTTGGTATAGGAAAGCACAAACCAATTACTTGCAGTAAGTTCCAATTTGTCAGAGAAACATTTTCTAGGAGTATGAAAAGAACTTGGGGTAACTGTAATTCAGCATAGTACCACTTATTTTTGAGAAGTTCAAGACAATTTTGGGATTACTGCACTCTGGGGAAACACCACTGTGAAGTACCATGGCTAAAACCAGCAGACAATTAATAAATCAGTACCTATTCAATGTTGTAGATAACATTGCCTGCTTACCATCCATCCACATTTCTTCTCCAGCAAATGTGCAACTACAAACATGGAGGGGAGTATTCCAACCTGCAAAGATATTTTGTGTGTTTGTGCGATAAGATTAAAGTTGCTTATTAAAACTACTAGAGAAATTCCAAAACAAAATATAATTGTGTAAATCTGTGATGCACAAGACTCAGTGCTAGGAAGTGACAGGAAAGATTGAAGTTACAAACATTTCTTTAGAGGCTCTTCCATTGTAGTAGGCACTGTGTTGTTGATATATGTTTTTCTTCTGATTTGATCCTCTCAGCAACTCTAAGAAGTAGCTTTTTAAAGATGTACTCATTGTTGGCTCAGAGGGGTTAAAACATTTTTTTTTGCATAGGTGTAAATTGAATAGATTGGATTTGAATATAGATTTGCAATACTTCCAAGTCCATACCTGAGAGCATAATGTGATTTTAAATTTTTCTTTTAAATTTAATACTAGATATTCCAGTGTTTTATTTTAATTTGGGGGGTAGATATAATTCACGTATCATAAAACCCACATTCAAAATCCATTTTAAAGTGTACAATTCAGTGGTATTTAGTATACTCAAAAGACTGTCAACCATCACCTCTAATTCCAGAACATTTTGTTCATTTCAAAAAGAAACCCTGTTTCCTGAATCGGCTGGTAATTCGCTTTCTGTCTCTAACGGATTTGCCTACTCTGGATTTTTTTAAATGCGATTATGGATACATTTTCCTCCATTTTTTTTCTTTTGTTGATTTAATAATTCTTTTCTATATATATTGCTAGTTTCCAGAAAGGCACTATCTACTGGTTTGTTATCTAGTTAATTTACTAATCTCTCAGCGTATGATTGGTTTTCTTGAAATGTGTAGTGTTCTCTGTAGTCTCACCTACAAGTAATACTAAACACCCACTATTTTATTAAAAAGTTATGCCACTTATATCATTATCATGTCTTTCTGCATTAGAATATATAAAACAATGTTCAGTTATATTATACATAGGCAACTTATTTTTCAAAATTTTATTGTTCATCTCTAAAGATTTTATTGTTAATTGTAGTTTGTTGCTGCTTTCAAGTAGGTAGTCTTTATCATTGTGAGAAGATTTCCTTTAATCATATTTTACATAGGATTTTTTTTTTAATCATAAATGCTGTTTACTTTCATCAAATGCTTTATTTCTAGAATCTGGGTATAATTACAAAGTTTTCTCCTTAATTTCTTTAGAAAAGGAACTAGGCAAACTGATTTTCTAATATTAAAATATCTTTACATTTATGGAATAGTATTGCATTTGTTGGTTGACATATATTAATTTTTGGTGTAATGCTTATTTCTAGGTAAATTTTTATGTTCCTTTGTAAATGAAATGTTTTTATAACTTTATTTTTTCCCCTATATTACCAGCTTTCAAAATTAAGGGTAAGGTGGGCCACCGTGGCTCAGCAGTAGAGTGCTTGCCTGCCATGCCAGAAGACTGGTTTCAATTCCGGGTGCCTGCCCAGGCAAAAAAACAAAACATAAGGGTAAAATGACTTTGGAAAATGAGTTGGAAGTTCATTTTACCACCCTGTAGGGTAGTT
Organism: Tamandua tetradactyla; assembly: GCF_023851605.1. Lineage (NCBI taxonomy): Eukaryota > Metazoa > Chordata > Mammalia > Pilosa > Myrmecophagidae > Tamandua > Tamandua tetradactyla. The sequence goes on along the minus strand of NC_135334.1, from coordinate 59,496,278 downwards.
TTATTAAAAGAGGAATTATTTGTTAAAAAAAATAAGACACCTCCTAAACTGTCTGTGACTAACACAATTTGAAAATGAAGTAACACTTTTAACTAATGTATTATGGAGAAAAACCAGTAAAATAATAAATATTCCACAAATAAATAAAAGCAGAACATTTATATAAAAATGTATGAGTAGATTTTAAACAAACTTTTCAATTATTTTATATAGCTATTACTCTATTCAGGTTCTCTTTATACTTCAGAAAATTTTGGCAATTGATGGTTTGCTATAAAATCATCAAATTAAAATGGATCTCATTCAAATATATGATCATATAGTTGCATGGAATACTTCCTTGTACTTTTAGTCTTTTAATATTAAAACAATATGTAGTTATTTTACCTACCTATTTTCTCATGTATTATCAGTGACTTTGTTTTTTTTTCTCTACATTAATTTCTTTCTATTTACATTTATTAATTTTTCCTTTCTCTTTTTTTTGGGGGTGGTGGTGCATGGGCTGGGACTTGACCTCCTATTTTATATTCATTAGTTTTGTGCTTCCTTTTCTTTTACTCTCTTAAGATTTCATTTTTTTAAATTAATACAAGCATTTATTTCTATAATTTCCTCTGACTGCTGCATTAGTTATACCTTTAAGTTTCTATGTAATGTACTCTATTTTTTATTGATTTCTGAGTAATTTATAAGTTCAGTTTTTGTTTCTTTTTTATATAGTGGCTGTTTAAAAGAGTGTCAGTGCACTTCCTAATGACTGAGCTTTTTTGTTTGTATGTTTGTTTTGGGCTTTTCATTATATCTTTTGTTTTGAGTTGTTTTGCCTATTTCTGTTTCACCTTGAGCCTTGAAATCAAGTGATCAGAGAGTAACATTGCCTTCTTTGCTTTCATTTAGCTTACAATTGCCTAATATGCTATTCTGTCTACTCTTTTGTTAGGAAGGGAACACTTTGTCATTTGGTTTTAAGTATTATTTTTGTAAACAGTATACACATAAATTTTATTTTTTTAGACCAAAATGAGAGCCTGCCTTTTCATAGGAGACTCAGTTCACTCATTATAAATTTGATAACATATATGGGGGCTTTATTTTTCTAATATTTTATATTTGTTGTTTTTATGCTTCCTTTTAGTCTTTTCTCTTTTCTGAGTTATTGCTATTATTAGATTCTTCTTCATGAGCATTTTCTTTTTTTTTTGCATGGGCAGGCACTGGGAATTGAACCCAGGTCTCCGACATCGCAGGCAAGAATTCCGCCACTGAGCCATCACTGCACCATCCCATAAACATTCCTTTTATTTCCATAATACTTTAGGAATCCTACCATATATCTCATTCTACTATGCCTTACCATTTCTAATAGTCATATTTATATTGGTGTTCTCCAAAATAACCACATTACTCCATCAACAGATTATTCTTCCTTTGTCTCTGTCCCCACCTAACTCAGTTTTCAATTATATAATTTAGAATTGGAATCTGTCTATATTTTAGCTTCTGAGAAATACCTGTTGCAAGAAATATCTGTAGCCACAGATATTTCTGATAATAAAATGCAATTTCAGCAATTCTTGCTGTTTTAAAAAAATGCCCTCAAGTTTATTAATATGACTATGAATGAATGAATGAATAATTAATTATTCATTATTACCCAATAATAATACTCCAGATGACTTACAGAAGAATTTTTTAAATTCCTTTTAAATTTTCCATCTCATCTGTCATTTTCACCCAAACATTTATTTGTTTGCCTGCCATGTTTTATGCTGTTGTTGAATTTTTATTATTTTCCCTTAACCATCCAAGATAAGTGTTAAAATTTTTACAAAGCCAATGTCACATTCTCCAGGTTATGAATTCTAAAAAAAGGAAAATCATTTGAAACATCATGCATTAAGGATGACTATATAGCAAATAAGATTATAAGTGTACAGCAATCTTTAATGACTGATGCTCGGATGATTTACCAGAATATTAGGAACTTCCCATTTTTTCTTCTTTATCATTAGATAAAAGAAAGGATGTTTGTTTAAAAATTCAAACATACTTTCAAAAGGCTTAAAATTCATATGCTCATGTCAATATCAATTATGGTTATCTATTTAAGTAAGAAAATATATAATATGCCACCTCTAGCCTTAACCACCTACGTGTATGCATTTAAAAAGTGGCTTAGAAAAAATAAAGATGAAAGGAAAAACTGGATGAAGACTACACAATGTGCAATTTATTAAGTAAAACAGTCAGAAGAAGGCAGCCTCCACTAATGAACTGTACCAAGAAATTACTTGGATTGAGAGAGCAATGGGTGGTAGAGATGTCTCAATAGCCTGGTCAGGTTCAAACTATTCATGAGGCTATTTCTAATGCATTAAGAGCATCTGGCACCACCTGATACAGAAAATGCCAATGAATGAGACAGGAAAGCTTTCAAAATTTCACACACTGCATGCTAAATGGAAAGAAAATCATACCTGTTTTACAAAATACAAAAGCAACAACAAAGAAAGAGTGGAACCCTATTTATATGTGCGCCAGTATAGGATAATCCCCATAAATAAACAATAACTCTGTTATGGATAAAATTTTTAAAAAACAGCAATTGAGGTGTGCTATTTTAGTATGGTGAAGAAATATACTTCTCTAAATTTTAATTTTTAAAATTGGCGAATGGGGACATAAGATTTTCGTTGAAAGATTTGATTTGAAGATTGTTGCTGCAACTATGGAGAATATCTTTCGGAAAGCATCCAATGCCAGGGATGTTTGTCCAGGAAATAAAGGTTAGTGTGTGATCATTACTGCATTTCAAACAATGGATGCTAGCAAAAAACTTCACAAAAGCTTCCAGGAAGGGCAAAAGGGTAGAATATAATTTTATACAATCTGCAACTTAACTTCCACAAGATTTCACATGGTCCACACAAAGCATTTTGAACTTCATCTTATTACTGAAAGGAAACAATACTGCTTTTTTTTTTTTTTTTTTTAATGATTATTGTCCTCAAACCCCAATGGGAACTGGGAACTCAGTCCTTGAGGATTCAGAGTAACAAAGTAGGAAATTTCCTCACACTCATAATTGTTTGAACTCATACAGATAATTTTAGCACTCAGTCTCAGTTCATAAATCCCTAAAATAGAAATAATGTTACAACTTCACAGGTCTTAATCTAATTGATAGGACTAAGACCTGTGAATTTGTAATATTTAGTGGGCTTGGTTGCAGGCATAGAGCTTGAAATAATTACCAGGGGCAACGCCATCTAGAGATTTCAGATCTTTATAACTCAGGTATCAGTCTGGAGTCTGACTACCAAATGAAATAGGGTAAATGAGGAAGGGAAGCCAAGATGCAACAAGAAGAGGATCAAGAATCAAAGGAAGCAAAGGCAGAAAGAGATATTTTGAAGGCAGAAAGAGGTATTGAAAGAATGTCTAAGAAATTCATTTTGTAGCATAAGGATGGCAGTGGCTTTTCCTAAAGACTTCATAGTCTAGACTTGAGCACAGGAAGTGAGCAGTTTCTGGGAAGAAGTTAAAGCAGCTGATAGGAAGACATACATACCTTTCCTGAACCTCCTTATGTTCTCTACCTTGTGAGTCCCTCTGGTGGGACTCCGGTATCAGGGCTATCATGTGGTCATGTTCATGCCTTGGAGATCGTCAACGTGCCCCCACTTCCCAGCTGAAGCAGAAATAACCATTGTAATATTACTGATAAGGATTTCCTATCTCTGCTCATCCATTCATTTGCCTGTGCTATTCATGACTTTCTTATTATCATTGCAATTCCACATGTATTAGAACATCTGTATTTCAATTAAGGCAAAAGTCTGGGCTCCAAGCTAAAATTTTAACCTCAATATGCCAGCCACTAGATAAATAAGGACAGAGGGCTCTCTTTTTATATGATATTTTCTTCTTCATTTACAAAAGAGAGAGCCTGATTCAGAATAGTGGCTGTACTTCTTCCTGTAACCTGGGCTTTGATGTTTCAGCCAGTGGCAGGCAATCAGATGATCTTTTGACCTAACCTGTCTAGCATGTTTGACCAACTGAGAGATTTTATTTCGGGCTGGCTGGACTCTTACAAACCTGTTCCAGTTGAGACAGTAGATAGAAGGTAGAGATGGAGCTCTGGGGTTGGAAACCTACTATTAACTTTTTGAACCAGCACTATCTTTTCACAAGTAGTATCCACCAATCAACCAGCCCACCCAAACACTGTCTTTAACAGTTTGCACAGATTGTCCCTAGAAAACCAATCTAGATCTGCAACCCTCCAAATAATCATTATAATAAACAGTTTGGTTAGGCTGTAGTTGACTTGATGATTAGGCTAAAAGGCAATAGGCTTGTCTTGAATTGTAGGGTTGATATCTTAAAGCAATTTTTTTATTCACTTCAGCTATTTATGTTTCTTTTTTAATTTATTATTTTTTTAGAAGAAAGAAGGCTTTGAAATATAAAGTGAGGTACTTAGAGCATTAATTCTGGAATCATCTAGAAGTCGGTTTAAAGGCTATATCTGCCATTTATTAGTTGTACAGTCTTAAGCAAATTACTTATTGCTGCCCAAGCTTCAGTTATCTTATCCATAGAATGGGAAAGAATAACAGCACCTACCTAGAAATGCTGTCACCTCTGCCTGGTATGCTCTTTACCCTGCTAGCCACAAAAGTGATCTCATTTGCTTCAGGTCTTTGTTCAAATGTTACTAAGTGAGGCCTTCTTTGATGACTCTGCTTGAATTTATACCTCCAAGCACTTCTCAATACTTTTTCCTGCTTTATTTTCCTCTTTAGCATTCATGCTGTATGTTTTATTTATTTGTTTTTGTCTTCCTCTACTAGAATTCAAGCTCTAGGGATTTCAGTTGTCTGTTCATTGTCATATCTCCAGCACTAGGCTATGCTTCAACAAATATCTGCTGGCTGAATGAATGAATGCATTAATTAAATGAGATAATGTAAGAAAAGCAATTAACATTGTAACTAGCACAATAAACAAATATAAGCTATTGATAATAATTATGAATATTATATTATTTTATTGAGTGAGGGACTACTCATGTAGAAATAAGATATTTACATTTCTATTATATGGCATAAGTGGAGAAAAGTAAATACTAATAGTAGCTAGTAACAACTTAAGAAACAAGGTACAATTTTCATTATACAAAATGAGTTCTAAATATTTCCACTCTATTTACTACCCATCAGTTCCCTTATTTAAAGAGTATGTTGTTCCTACTGTGTGTGTAGCACAACATATTTCTTCCCCAGCGAAGAATTTGTTGAAGCAGCGTCCTTTACTGTCTATATGGCTTATACAAAACAGAAATTTTATTTTTACCTCATTTTCTGGTCTGATTGTCTAGAACAGGGATTCGCAATATTTTAGAAGGATATACTGACCTACCTCATTTTCTTTAGAGCAGGGATTGCTGAACAGCCTCCAACTACTTACTTGTGATATTGCAGAACAGGATTGCAATAATGTTATCTTCATGAGGGCTTTTTTTCTGTTTGTTTACGGAGGTATATTAGAATACTACCTAGCATACGGTAAGCAATAATTTCTTAATACATGAATGACGGAAGGTGGAGTAGTGCAAACCTGTCAGCTCTTCTGGAATCTGATAGCTGCCCTTTACAGTTACAAGTTTAAAAACTGTGTTACTGTCAACAAGTCCACCTGAGCAACAGTTTGAGCATCATTCAACATGTACCAATCTCTTGCTTTTTTTCCGGCATTCAATGGCTGACCAATTATACATCACAAAATATCACTCTGCTGGGGTCTCCAGAATCCTGCTATGACAGAAAATGAGTAGGCTCTGTAATTATGCAGACCTGGGTTTAAATCCTGGTTCCACTACTTATTTCACCAACAGCTTTAAATCTCTCAGAGCCTCAGTGTCCCCATCAAAGGGTTATAGGCATTAAATAGGTGTCATATATAATGTGCTTGCACATACTAGGGGCTCAATAACATTGGTTTCCTTTACTTTTGCTACTGGATTTTTAAAAACTTAAATTGTGTTTGTAGCTAAGCTAATAGTTAGACCTATTGAAGGGAACACAGCTGAATACTGACTTAAATTTAATGGGTGGACCTTTTCCTGTGCTTTGTCATTGCTTCAACATAGATTTATCTATATGGACATGACCTCAGAAGAGTGTGATTAAAGTGCAGAAGTGTTAGTATTACATGTTGTTATTAAAAATATTTTTTGGACAATCCATCCAGAAAAAATTAATATGGATGTTATTTTAGAAGGCAATCCCATACTTCATTATATAAAATGAATATGTTATTTTTTTGGAATTTATTTAAAGACACTTGTTCATTCATGACACAAAAATAATTTGGGAAAACAACTTTAACACACTTCAAAATATATGAAAATTTTAAAATTAACTGAAACATAGGGATGGGGGAGGGAGTTTCTAAAATAAGTAAAGACATGTTCTGCTAGTTCATTAATATATACATCTGTTTGAATATATAACAGATCTGAAAATGTCAAATAATAATATGGGTCATGACTGGGTATGAGGTATAGTAGACATAATATGGTTAATGAGTCAAACAGGGTTTCCAGACACTAAATATTTATAAGCATCGTACATGAAACAAACTTCTGGGCTCTAATTTACAACCTTGCAAAGAGGAATCCAAGTCCCCTGACTCGCCTGTGAAAGACCACATTAGTATGTGTAAATATTTTTCTGAGTAGAGTCTGTACATGAATGACAAAGAGGCAAATTCAAGGGCATGAATGCTCATGGGGTATGATGATTACAGATCTCGTGATTGAGTTCATTCATTTTCTTCAGAGGAATGACCTGGGAAACCAGGCTAGCTGTCAGTCACATTTTAAGGGAAAGTATAGATCCCCATTTCATGCAAAAACAGGAGTGATATCTACTAATCATTCAGCATACTCCTGAAATACTAGATCTTGTCATTTTGAAGATCCTTGAGATATTTTATGTGAAATCACATAACCAATTTCTATCATAGTAGGGATGTGACAACATTTTAACAGAGACATATTCTACTTAGTATAATAGTAGCCACTAACTATTCATCTCTGCACTGTGTAGATGCATTCACACTGATTATTTCATTTAAGCCTCATAACAACCTTGTGAGAAAGGTATTAGTACATTTCATTTACAGATGAAGCAACTGGGGGAGGTACTGAGCTATTCAAGCAGAAGGAAGAATCACGATTCACATCCACTTGTGCTTTTGTCCATATCATGCTTCTGAATATTATACTTTATTCTAGAACCATTATACCTTCTTCCCCACCCCCCCTGAAAAAAAAACAAATAATTGCTTGAGGACAATGTTACTTTTAAGTGTTTTTAAAATAATTTTCTAATATCTCAAGAGGAATATCTCAATGAGGCAACATAAAAAAAGCTACTAACAAGAAAATTCTGTTAGGAGTTCCTATAAAATGGCAAGTATTATCCAAAAAGTACCAGGCTGAAAGAAGTCTGTGGAACCTCCTTGGACAATAGCCAATTAAGTTAGAAACTTGCCATATGGCTAGAAAACCAAAGCAGGGCCAATGTGCCTTTGCTTTAATACACCAGAGCTTTCTGATAATACAGTAAAAAACCAACCAAACAAAAAAATCAGCATTTTGGTTTGGCCAGTACACCCAGGAACACCTTAGTATTGTATGGAATTTGACAATCTATGCTTCTTACTTCCATAATATTACCGTAAAAAATAAAGGTATGTATATATTTACATAGCTCTTTCTCCCTTTTCTCTCCTTTCTCATTCTTTAAAAATCACTATGTAAAGTAATTTAAAACTTTAACCTCTGTGTGAAACCAAAGGGAGAGATGTTTAGTTGGTGCAACATTCATATTTTGGATAGTGCCTTACCTAATTTAACTTGTATGGCCAGTTTAGTTGAACACCATAAGTACGTGGAATCTTGAATAAGACATGAGATCTTGTTGGCTTGTCCAGGTTAGTGTGATGTCCCAATATATCCCTGAGTAATTTGGGCAGTGAATAAAAAAACATTTGTAAAGTCTCCTTGAGGGACTGAGGAAAAAGGAGAAAATATTCAACTTCCCATTTGGAGAATTCCTGATATTCCTTCAAGCAGTGAAGACAACAAAAATAATAGGCTGAGCCCTCAATCTTGGGGTTAAGCCCTATGAAACTTATTTCTGCAGAGGATAGGCTAAGCCTACTTATAATTATGCCTAAGAGTCACCCCCCAGAGAATGTCTTTTGTTGCTCACCTGTGGCCTCTCTAAGCCAGCTCAGCAGGTGAACTCATTGTCTTCCCCCTACATGGGACATGACTCTGAGGCGTAAAAATCTCCCTGGCAATGTGGGACAGAACTCCTGGGATGAGCAGAGCCCAGCATTATAGGATTTAGAAAATCTTCTTGACCAAAAGGGAGCAGACCGAAATGAGTCAAAATAATGTTTCAGTGGCTGAGGAATTTCAAACAGAATTGAGAGGTTATTCTGGAGGTTATTCTGGAGGTTAATTCTAAGCATTACATAGTTATCCCTTTATAGTTTATGATGTATTGAAGTGGCTAGAGAGAAGTACCTGAAAGCTGTGTTCCAGTAGCCTTAAATCTTGAAGATTGAATAATGATAAAGATTTTACAGTATGACTGTGAAAACCTTGTATCTGATGCTCCTTTTATCCAGGGTATGGACAGATGAGTAAAAAAAAAAAAAGTGGATAAAAAATAAAGAAAAAAATGAAAGTGAGGATAAGGGGTAAAATAAATTGGGTAGCTTGAAATACTAATGGTCAATGAGAAGGAGGTGCAAGGGGTATGGGATCTATGAGTTTTTTAGTTTTTCTTTTTATTTCTTTGTCTGGAGTGATGCAAATGTTCTAAAAATGATCATGGTGATGAATACACAGTTATGTGATATTGTGAGCCAACGATTGTACACCACGTATGCACTGTATGTGGGTGAAGATTTGTCAATAAAAATAATTTTTTTTAAAAAAGGGAATTTACTTATTGCAAATTTACAGTTCTAAGGCTATGAAAATGCCCAAATTAAGGCAAGCTTATAAAAATGTCCAAACTAAGACACCCAGTGAAAGATATCTTGGCTCAAGAAAGCCGATGACATTCGGGATTTTTCCTCTCAGCTGGAAAGGCACATGGTGCCATCTGCTAGCATTCTCTCCCCACTTTCATAGGGCTTCCCTGGGGGCATTTTGCTTTAGCATCTCCAAAGATTTCTGGCTGTGTGGGCTCTATTGGCTCTCTGGGCTCTGTTGGTTCTAAAGCTTTTTCCAAAATGGTTCCCTCTGGTCTAGTAAGCAAACCAACTTGAATGGGTAGAGACACATCTCCATAGAAATCATCTAATCAATGGTTACCACCCACAATTGGGTGGATCACATATCCTTGGATGCAATAAAAAAGATCCCACGCAGCAAATATTTAATGAGGATAAAAGGACATGACTTTTCTGAGGTACATAATAGCTTCAAATCAGTACAAAGGTCTTGGGCTTTAACTCCTTTTCCACCACTATCTCCTTGTATAAGTTTAGGTAGGTTGCTTAGCCTATATAAGCCTTGGTTTCCTCATCTGTAAGATGAAGATATTAATACACCTACCTCATGCACTTGTGATGAGATTTTAAAAGGTAATGTATATATAATAACAGTGATGTCCTCAACACAGGGAATGCTAAATTAATGTTAATGATGGCAGAGATGATGTTTAAAGTGGTACCACAATTAGATGTTAAATAAAAGAAAACTAGAAAATTGAAGAAAGTGCAAATTTGCGATCCATTTATCAACTTAATCTATCTAATTTTATCAATATACTATAAGATCCTTAAGGGAATCTATCACTTTTTTTTTTTTTTTTACATGATCAGGCACCGAGAAATGAACCTGGGTCTCCGGCATGGCAGGAGAGAACTCTGCCTAACTCTTTCACTGTGACCCACCAGGAATGTATCACTTTTTATTTGACTTTATCTTCAGCATGAAATACAATGCCTAAAACATGGCAGGCCCTCATTAAATAAATGTTGGGTGTATGAATTAATTAATTGTTTAATTCTCTTAGATGTCGAATTAATTTTGACAGTGCTTAGCAACTCAAAGAACAAGAACCATGCCTATGAATTTGCTCTCTTGGGAAATAATGAAAACAGTTGGGAAAGCAAGTAGGAAAGAGGAAAGACAGCTGAATCAGAGTTCCCTGACAAAACCCTGACACAACAAAAATGTGCTCTGTAACTATGTGTCCTTGTTCTGAAATCTCATCCAATTTGCAGTTTCTGAAATAGTTCTATAGGCCATCTTACTTGAAAAAAGATCATGGATTCTAATCCTATGTTAGATCAATTCTCAAAAATCTGGGTGGAATTTTCCCTGTGAAACTTACTGAGGATGAAAAGAATTGGCGATGTCTCACAGAGAGGTTAATATTAATTATATTTTTAACCAACTCTTATAACATGCTCATTTCAAATACAGTGAAGCAATACAAACAAATGTACATGATTCAAACACGGTACAAACACTTATTTCATTTCCTATTGCACCATAACATATCATGTTGTACTGTCATATCTGAATATTGTATGGTTCAAACCAGGATAGCTATTCATGACATGATAATACTTCCACAACACAATGATGTTGCCAAAAGCGCACTGCATAAGATTACCAGAGAGTGATGCTTTCTTGGGGCCTGTGAGTTGGGGGATGTCTTAATATGTGTAGCAACTCATATGTACTTCTAGCTATAAGGTTTACTCAGTACATCCTGCAGCGATTGCTTTGTCTTGTGAATTTTCATAACCATACTGTTATGGACACATTGAATCTTGTAACTGATGACTGTTTAGAAGCAAATATATAGTGCACCTCTCAGAAAGTACAGAAGTACTTAGTGCCATAACTATTTGAAGTACTATACACATGCTAACTCATTTAATCCCCATTTTTCACTCTGTTGCATCATTCCCTTCAGAGTACCAACACATTAAAAGGATTTTACAAAGTTCTAAGTACAGGGCCTGAAACCTGGTGTGCTGGTTTGAAAGGATTTATGTACTCTAGAAGAGCCATGTTTTAGTCCTAATTAATCTTATGGGAGCAACGTTTTTTTCTAATCCCTATTCAGTACTATAGCTTGGAAACTTGATTAGGTTATCTCCACGGAGATGTGACTCAATCAACGGTGGGTATTAAACTTGATTAGATGAAGATCTGCCTCCAACTATTCTACATGGGTCTTGATTAGCATTTTGGAAGAAAGCTTCTAAAAAGAATAAGCATTTTGGAGAAAGCTTCAGAATGCTGCAGAACCACAAAGCAGAGTCTACCAGCCAAAGACATTTGGAGATTAAGAAGGAAAACACTTCCCTGGGAGCTTCATGAAACAAGAGGCCTGGAGAAAAAGCCAGCAGATGCTACCATGTTTGTCATGTGCCCTCCCAGCTGAGAGAGAAAAATGTTGAACATCATCAGCCTTCTTGAACCAAGGTATCCTTCCTTAGATGCCTTACATTGAACCAAGGTATCCTTCCCTGGAAACCTTAGCAAACTAGAACACCTGGTTAGTTCATAAAGTAGGTATCACCATTATCCTTAGTTTATAGGTGAGAGAACTGAGAAGATGAAAAATATAGCCCGTGATTTCCCAGCAACTAATAGGTAGAGTTGGTTTGGCTTCTTTCCACTCTATTATACTGCCTCTCAACTCCATGGCATGCATTTTGGGGAGTTCCTTTTTATTAAGGCATTTCTAGATGCCTAATTCTATTTTCCTTTTACCTAGTATTTAGAAATTACTTCTAATTAATATTATCTTGCTAAATTAAATATATTTTCATGAAGGATTTAGAGGGTTTAAATAAACTTTTATTGGTATAATAATGGTATAGTAGCAAGGGTATAGTCAAACACAAAAAGAGCCAGACTCCTTTGAAACTTGGCAACTGATTAGATTTCCTTAACTGAAGCAAGGAGAAGGCATTTAACACGCAAATAAAAACTTCTTGATTGCTGGATTTTATATTTCCAAGTTTCTGCTCTTTCACTTTATCTGATTCACTGTCATTAATGCAATACACCAAGCATGACACTTTGACTCTTAGCATTATTTTACTCATCTTTTAAAAAAATATGAAAAAGGTATGTCAATTTCATGGAATTGTGAAGATTAAACAAGGCATCAGAGCATTTTATACAGGGGAGTGACATAATCAACTTTGCATTTAAAAAGATCACTATGGGTGCCATAAAAATAATGTGTTAGAGAGGGATAATATAAGAAATGAAAGAGATTCAGAGATAAGTGATCCCAGCAAGATGCTGATTTGTAGTAGAATGGTGGTGATTAAGTTGAGAGGAAATGAATGGATCTAAGATATATTTGGATATAGAATCAACATCTAGTGATAAATTATATGTAGAGAGTTAGGGATAGGGAAAGGGAAGCACAGATTCTCAGTCTCTGACACAAGCCTCTGAATAAATGGTCATTTACTAAGACCCAGAATAGTGAATGAAGAGCAGGTCTCAATAGGCAGAGTCCAATTAAGAATTCAGGGATAATCTTTGAGACAATCAAGGGGTTATGTCAAGAAGTCCACTGAATAAATGCATCTGAACCTCAAAAGAGATTATATATTTAAACTAGATACATATGTTTGAGAACTGTTGGCCCATTAGTAGTATTTAGGACCAGGAAAATAAAATAAGATTTCCTAGAGAAGGCACAGGCTGAAAAGAGAAAATAGGACCAAGCCCTGGAGACTCCAAACTTTGCTGTTGTTTTAAAGATTACTAATATTTATTCAAAATTTTCTCTGCACTAGGCATTATGCTAAGCACTTTACATAGATTATCTGAATTGATCCTCACAACAGACTAATTTTCTGTTTTAGTGGAAACTAAGGCTTTAAAGAGTTAATCTTTTAAGGCCACATAACTAGAAGTAGAAGAGCAGGACTGTGTACCAGTTTTGCGCTGCAACAAATGACCTGGTCTAATAGAGAAGGAGCTGGCAAAGGAGTAAGCAATGCAAGTGAATCTCTAAGAAGAGTGCTTGGTAAATAAGGTCGGGAGTAAAGTCAATGGATTGCCTATACCCTAATAAGAAATCTAGTATGTGCTATTTTCCTGTTTGTAAATGTTTTGTCACCCCGATTTTGTGGTGCTGTACCTATAATGAATTGCTAAATACATTGAAGATAGATTCAAAGTCAATTAACAATATATATGTTTCAACTTAAAAGTGGTGAGGTGTTTATTGAAGATACTTCAAAAAACAGAGATGGAAAATAACCAATCAGTCCCACTGTAAAATCACATCTCTGCCTCCACTCTTGGTATTTTCTGTTATCTAAAAACTATTTGTAGAATAATTGGACCTTTATCAAATATATTATTTTATATTTTATTTTTAATACCTGACATTAACTTAAATCCTTTTCCATTTTATTACAGTGTTCACAACAACATGACGGCTTTCATTCCCACACACAAATAGATTTCTCTAATCAGTGCCTTCTTATTAAACATTTAAGTATTCACAAGTGTAGAGCATTAAAATAATTTTTTGATAAATAACTTTGTCTTTTTTTTCCTGCATTTAAAACTATTTACTTAAAACTGACTTCCCAAAACCAGAATTACTGGACAAAAGACTTTCAGTTCATACAGAATACTGATGCACCAAATTTTAAACTTATTTTTATTCCCCAGTGCCTCTGACATAATACCATGTATAGAGTAGGTATTTTATAAACATACATAGTTTAAATGATTAAGAAAATAGGTGGGAAAACTTCACCAAATCATTATTATCTCACTGGTTTAATCTATCTCTACATTTAATAAAATTCACAAGGATGCCAACATCATTGTAACTATATAACAAAAGATCAACAATAAAATACTTTAAAAGTGAAATGAACAATACACATGTGAAATACTGTTATTTAGATTCATGGTTCTATAACTTCTGGTTTATAGAACTTGAGCAGGACAAAGGATCTTATGGATTTCTTTACAGTTCCTAGACAAAAGCTAAACAAAACATCAGAAATGACAGAAAGAATTGAATTGCTTTGAATGAAATACTTTAAAATAATTTTAAATCTAATTTTAAAATTTCTGTTTAATGAAAAATCACATGTTAAGTATTGGTTCAATATAGGATGAAAATGAATACTAAATTCTTCTAAATACTATAGTCTGATGTTGTCCTCTCACTCCAGTACCAGTTCCTCACTTTCATGAGCCATCATACATATTCATTGTTATGTAAGCTTGTAATCTCAAACTGAAAGTTCAATAAGGCAGTCATGGATTCAGAAAGTTTTTAATAACCACTGACCATACTCCAGGCATTATACTGGCAACAGTCCTAAATGGTTTACATTTTCCTAATTGTCCCTTGTTCTCTGTTCTCCTGACCTATGTACATCCTGTTGTTCTGCCCTATCTCTCTTGTATAACTAAGTAACTCTTAATTTTATTTCAAGTTTCCAGAAGAGACAACCTCTACTACAAAGCCTCCTCTTAAGCCCCAAGAATGTTAGATACCCCTCCTGTTGTGTTACTACAATTCCTGTGCCTATTCCTTATAGGATAACTGCCTGCTAACCTTGTTTCTTCCCCCAAACTATAATTGCCAGAGGATAGATGATTTACTTTTCTGATACATTAAAAAAGATTCAAATTATCTTTATAATGTATACTCTTGGGTGCTGTACCTATAAAAGTTAACTGTCTTGAGATTACCTGGTATATATGACACAATTTCTTATACATTAATATTTATTCCTCTGATTAAACTGAATGCTCCCTGGTGTCAGGGTTCTTATCTGAAGCTTCTTCTGTCACCTCCAGGGTGTTAGAACTGACTATTCATTCATTAATTGTTGAATGGCATGATTGTACCAGATATAATCACAATTACAACCACTTCTGGAATCCAGTTCACTATCTAAAATCATTGTTCAAACTCTTTTCTCTGAACCAGGGATTTGACAGCAAGGTAAACTGTACAACCCTTCAGAAGAGCGATGTGTTAATATTTTCCAAGGAGCGAAAGAAACTTATAGTTAGCAGTATCCTAAAATCGCTCTTAAAAATGTAATCTAAAAGTGAGAGACTACTATTTTCACGAAGATGTTTACAACAATTTTATTCTCTTCTTGAAAATGGATACAGGTAACTTATTTCCCACTCAAGATGTTTTCTCCTGTGGTAGAATCCTAACTGATATAAACCCTGGCCTTTCTCTGCCCATTAATTCACTTTTCCCTTGGTGGAGGGTGGAGGGAATTAAAGTGACTTATATGACTGTCAGTTTTGGCAAAAACAAAACTCAGCCTGTGTGGTCTGACTGCACCTTTCTCCCTCTTGGTAATATGTGGCCCACAGGGAACAGCTACGCTCCATTGTTCTCCAACGGTATGATCTTCATTCTCATAACTGAGAAGAGGCCTACTCCATCACTGGTTACCGCTGGAGGCAGGCAGGGAAGGAGTCTGTCTAATTCAAAGGTTTAGTTAGCAGAGCATTGGCTCTCACAATGAGCTGTCAACTCCAACCTAGTCTTAATTGGCAATAAAGGTAGTATTTTGGCTCCATCTGCCACTCCTTTGTTTTGTTTCTCAAATTGCTCAAAGCTCAGAAAGAAAAGAGGAGTGCCATTTATTGGCTCCCCTCAGAGATCAACAGATGGGAATATTCAAAAGTAGAAATAGTTTTACCGTTATGGTACTGAAACTGCAGGTGATGTTTTCCTTCTACTTTTCCAAGTTGTCGGAATTGTGCTATATAGTCTCTATTTAATAAAAAAAAGGAGGGGTGGGGTAAATGGCAAGAAAGCTAGAAAAACAAAAACAAACCGATAAAAAACATGTGCTGAGTACCAGTTTAATTACTGCACTGGCTTAAATAATTAGGCCAAACTTCAAAAGTAAAACAATGTATTAAAGCACAGAGGTTTTTCAACCAGAAATAAAAGCACATAAACATATGCCTAATTTTAATGTCAAAGAATATGAGTTTAGGTGCTCTGGATAGCCCTAGTTTCATAGAAAGGAAGAGAAAATGTTATAACTTTCTTCAAAAACTCCAGAAGTTAGGCTGTTTAGAAAAAAGGACCACTTCTCTAGAGATGTCTGCTATTTTCTACAGGATTTTAAATATCATTATCAGTAGTTGGCAGAAAAATGATTCAATATGTTACTGGAAAATATGTCCCTGAATGAAGCAAATGATAACACTGAGAAGCTTAGTCTAAACCTGGATGTGCTATTTGGCTTCCTTGTGGCTTAGGTCTGGTAGGGAGAGCCAGACTTCTATCCCAGAACTCTCGCCTCTTGCAGCTCCTCTGCTTGCACTTTAGCTCCCACAGACATCCTTTCTGCTTCTTGGAAATTTGGCAGCTTCAATTCAAAGAATCCCAAAGAGAGTTCTGAAATTTCTGCATTTTTATAATAAGAAATGTTGCTGTTTTAGAAAAGAGACCAGCAAGATGAAGACTATGTTTGTCAAATGCTTGATGTCCAGAAGTTTTTTATATTTTATCTTTTAATTTTTATTCTAGTAAAATACATATGACCTAAAATTTCCCTTTTACTGTATTTTGCTTGCCACCACCATCCATTTCTAAAAGTTTACAATCAACCTAAATAGAAACTCCGTGCAAGTGAAGCATTAACTTCCCATTCTCTACCCCCAGCCTAGCCCCTGGTAACCTATATTCTAGACTCCTTGCTTATTCTAATTAGTTCATATCAGTGAGATCATATAATATTTGTCCTTTTGTGTCTGGTTTATTTCACTCAGCATAATGTCTTCTTTGATTAGTTGTTCCAAATACTGAAGTTTTACTTGTTCCTTTGGCAAATCTTGAGACATATCTTCCTGTTTCTTAGCATGGCTTGTAATTTTTTGCTGATATCTAGGTATCTGATTATCCTGATGATTTAATTCTGAAGGTTCAATTCTCCCTCTTGCTTAGGGTTTTATTGTTGGTTGGATTTGTATTAAGGCTCTTCTTTGATGCTTGGTTCAACTTGTCCTGGACCTTTAGAACAGCCCACATTTAACTCTTCAGATTTCCTCAGTCCTTCTTTACCTGCTTCTTGCCCTGGATTTGCAGTACAATTTTTAAGATTGCATTTTTTAATGTAATACTTTAACCCCCAGGAGAAAGCTTCCTTTCCTCTGTTCCTTCTCTGAGAATCCTGATCCTTTCTATTTGTTTTTGTGCAGAATTTTCTCCCCAGCTCCTATGATTTGTTTAAATTCTCTTCCTCACTTAGTGCCCTCTTTTCCTCATAATTTTCAGTTCTGGGACCCATCCTGTCTTATAGCAGTTTAGTCCCCACCCCCACTCTCCACTTTTGTTTTTCTTTGAGGCTTTTCTGCCTCCATTTCTTACCTATTAGGATATCCCGCCCCAGGAAGCCAGATGGGGTCAATCCATAAAAGTCTGTTTTGCATTTAGGTAGCCCAGCCCACAGAAACTGGATTAAGACTGGATTGAGCGTATGTAGCTCTTGCCAACAGTTCTGTCATGGTCTCCCTTCTCCCTCCCACCCTCCCTCTCTTCTTCTCTCCCTCTCTTTCTCTGTCCCTTTTTCCCATCCGCTCTTTTTCCCTGGGAGCTCTTTTGTAGGCAGCATAACTCAGCTGCTTGTGTTTCACACTGGGTCTCTTCGGACTTTGGTCCCCATGCCTAGATATGTGTGGGGTTCTAATTTGCTGCTGTGAGTGGCTCTATAGTCTGCATTTGCAGCAGGAGGGACCTGTGCCATCCAGCCTTTGCACAACTGCGAAGCTATGTGGAACAGAGTGAGGGAGAGGAGTCCTGACTAGTAATCTGCTATGGAAATATCCTCTGTGATCCTGCAGATTATTTTTCTTTTCATTTGATTCTTTTTGTGGAGTTCTTCTCCAGGATATATTGTCCTCCAGAGTTCTAAGCAAGCTGGATTTGTACTTTTATTAACTGATTCTGAGGGGAAACTTTTCCAGGCGATAGCTTACTGATATCACCATGTTGATGACATCACCCCCTGTCTGGATCTTTGTCTCTAGATTTTAGTGGGTATCTTAGTTTCATCACTGAGTTCCTTTGACATTTCATCAGTAGGATGGACATATCCCATAATGTTTCACATAGTAAACACTTTGAAATTCAAATGCAATAAAATGCTAACAAATAAGGACCAGGGCCTTTTAGCTTTAATACTCTAAAAACTCAAATTCAAAGATCCTCACTTTATCACACCAAAGAATGATCAATTTGCATTTTCCAAGTTTAGGCATTCTTACTCTGACTTCAGAGTTTTCTGGGGTGAGATGATTTAGCCTCAATGAATCCATGGATTACCTCTTAGCTGTGTGATTTAGAATATAGTGCATTTCCTAATCTCTCTTACTGTCTGTTTTCTCATCCACAAAATGGAAACAAGGCCACTTGTGCCTCAGAGTAATTGAAAGAATAAATGAAATGATTCTATCATAGTGCTTTGTAAATGGAAATACAAAACTTTGTTAAGAAGTTATTTTAAAGAAAAAGTATCCTCCCAGTTTAACTTCAGACAGAGAAAACTAAATGAAAAACAAGAAAGCCTCATGCCAAGCTTACACATCCTAAGTACATGTCCTAGTACAATCTTATAAAAAATCATCAGTAAATGTCAGGTAGACATTTCTGCTTTAACATTCCAATTATTAGTAGCTGAATATGCAGTACTCATAAATAAGTTATTTACCCATTTTCTCTATAAAGTTTCTGGCCCTGTTGCCTTAGAGATCTCTCTTCTAGCTTTAATTCATAGTAAGTGAAATATGTAGAATTTGCCTTGCTAATAGTCTATTAATTTATTTTATAAAGCCTGATGGCAGTTTTCTCAGCTTTGTTAGTGTCTTCTCACTTTTCATAAAACAAACCTTTATTTGACCCTCTATACATGACACGAAGCAATTATTTTTGCTTTTTCAATAAAAAGCACCTATTGTCAAACTGTCAGAATAAAAATGAATAGACTCCAAGATTAATGAATGTTAATGAGAAATCTAACACTTTTTTTCTCCTTTTAATCATCCTTCTCTGCAGCATTAGTCTTTTTTCATAACATGCAAACCATAGGCCCAAATCCCTTTATAACAGGTATATTTCACATGCAACACAGGATATACCAGGAAAGCCCCTCAAATTTAAGTATCACTGGGGAAGAAAAGATCACCGACAGTCTACTGCCATAATTAAGATGAGACTGACCAGGGAGGGACCTTAATGGTACTCACAGGTTCCATGGGAATCTGTAATCACACAATTATCATTTTTGTTCTGTGGTTTCTAGAGAAGTAATTTTTAGACTCTTCTATATTGATTATATATAAATTTAACAATTGTTATACTGTTGTACACTATATGTTATTCTGTAATTTTTAGTCAATCTATTCAACATCTTTGGGCTTCAGTTTTTCCATCTATAAAAAGAAAATAAAAATGTCAATCAATAGGGAAAAGGTTTTAGGAAAATTAGAGTTCATCAGTACAATGGAATTTTATGGAATCACTAAAGTGACAAATGTGAATATTCTAACAAAATGGAGACAGTATTTTTATGGGGCAAAATCTGGATAAAATATTGCTTGTCTGTTAAAATTTAAACTATACTTAAGATGCATAAAGATGGACAACAACCTGAGGAGAACAGGAAAACATAGAGATGTGAAAAATATGTGGTTATTCTCTTTGTGTTATTTTTATAATGCCTAAAAATCTTCCCTTTACCCAGTAAAAGTATGAGAAATGAAGCTAGTATGATTAGACTTAAAATTCAGTGACTCCTTACCACAATGATGTACATGTATATAGTTGCTTTGTTGTTTAAGTATTTTGTGTACATTGAGTTTTCTCTATTAGTATATTGTAAGATTATGGGAAAAGAAAATCATGTGTTTTCCCTCATTTCAGTCTTCTGCAGCACTAGTTAAAGGCTGAGCACACAAAGCAAAGCTAATATACTTATGGATTCAGGATCTGCAGTGTTCATCGTTTGGTGAGTTAAATTATTGCCAGTGGTATCAATTTTATCATATCCCATGTTTTGGTTCGCTAAAGCTGTCAGAATGCAACATAAAAGAAATGGGTTGACTTTTATAATAGAGATTTATTCGCTTACACTTCTAGAGGCCATGAAAATGTCCAAATCAGGCATCAACAGGACGATACCTTCTCCCTAAAGACTGGTTACTGGTAATCCTCAACTCCTCTGTCATGTGACAGACACATGGTGATATCAGCTCACCTTCTTTCCCAGGTTTCATTGCTTCCAGTTTCTGGCATCATTGGCTTCCTCTCTGTTTCCTGGGTGTCCTCACTCTCTTTTCTGGCTTTTCTCTCTGAGCTCTTCTGGGACCTTTTTTCTGTCTTTTATCCTCTTATAAAGAACTCCAATAAGAGAAGAAAGACTCATCTTACATGAAGTGAGTCACATCTCAATTGAAATAACCTACTCAAAAGGTTCTACCTGCAATAGGTCTACACCCACAGGAATGAATTAAAAGAACGTGATTTTTTTCTGGGGTACATACAGCTTCAAATCATCACATCCCAGGACCCAGATCATAACCCTTCCTAAAAAAAGGTATTTACAAATGTTTTTGGTACTGTTTGTTTAGTGTGTGCTTCCTAAATGGACTTTATTTCTAAAAAGCAGAGATACAGCTTCTGTGTTGATTTATACTATCTCTAGCATCTAATATTATGTCTGCAGTAATAGAAGGCTAGCCACAAATATTTGCTGTACCATTAGAACAGGGT
Source organism: Tamandua tetradactyla (assembly GCF_023851605.1). Lineage (NCBI taxonomy): Eukaryota > Metazoa > Chordata > Mammalia > Pilosa > Myrmecophagidae > Tamandua > Tamandua tetradactyla. The sequence continues at coordinate 59,475,411 of NC_135334.1, read as the reverse complement.
TCCTCAACCTTAGCACCATTGACCTTTTAATTTTTGCAGAGGTGGGCAGAGAAGGCTGTGCACTGTGTAATGTTAAGCCCATGGCTGGCTTCTACACAATAGATTCCAATAGTTCTCTGTACTATGTGCCCAATAAATATGCAATAATTGCTGAAATTACTCAAAACAATATTTAGTTGTGATACATAATTGATGGCAGAAATGCTGCCAGTACTTTGCACATGATATGAGTTTTAGATGATACATGCAGGAAAGCAAGCTGGTATTCTTAAGCAAAGTTCATTGCCATCAGTAGCTTAAGCACCCTCCAAGTACACAAATTTAAAGAATTTCTACAAAAGCTTTGCAGTTATATAAAGAGGTGTAAGATTTATTACGAAGAATTTAAGGAAAAGAAAGGGGGGCATATAATTAGAATAAAATTCGTTATATCAAGGCATAAAAAAGCCAAAGCAATTAACAGGCTAATGTCCAACACAATGTCAAATTGCTCATGTCTTTTCCAGTAGTTTACCTAGTATGAGCCTGCACACTGATGGTGGGAACTTATATCTGTCAGGAATTGTTAGGAGATCTTCCTCACCTTGGCCAGAGGAACAGCTTTCCAATCATTTAGTGTCCACGATGCTTACATTCTTTTTTCAGTTTGTGTTTAAGTAGTTCAACTCCCCATTCCCCATCCTGGCCCTGGGTAACCTATGCTCCAGATTCTGACTCTGATTGATGCAGAGGATAGGGTGCTCTCTCTCTCTCTCTCTCTCTCTCTCTCTCTCTCTCTCACACACACACGCATATAAATGCACGTATACATTGCATTAAACTGCCAGAATGTGCAATATACCAGAAATGGATCGATTTTTACAAAGGGGATTTATTCGGTTACAAATTTACAGTTCAAAGGCCATGAAAATATCTGAATTAAGGCATCAACAAGAAGATACCTTCACTGAAGAAAGGCCAGTGGCACTCAGGGTTCCTCTGTCTCATGGGAAGGCACACATGGTGACGTCTGCTGGTCCCTTGCTCCTGGTTTCCCTTGCTCTCATCCTCTGTTTCCAGTACCTTTCTCTCTGAGTGCCTATAAGTCTTTGCTTGCTTCCACAGGGATACCTCTCTGAGCTCTCTGTGACCTGCAGATCTCCTCTCAGCATCTCTGGAGCATCTCTCAACCTTTGTATTCTTCACCTGGTTTCATCTCTCTGCTCTCTGTATCAGCTCTCTCCAAATGTCTCTGGGCATTTCTTTTCTCTCACTGAACATCTCTGGCTCTCTCTCATAAAAGGCTCCAGGAAAGGATTAAGACCCACCTTGACTTGGGTGGGTCACATCTTTATGGAATAAACCTAATCAAAAGGTCCCACCCAATAGTAGATTTGTACCCACAAGAATAGATTAGAGGAACATGGCTTTTCTGGGGTACATAACAGTTTGAAACTTCTTCTGGACTGAGGGTGAAAAGGCCTTGAAATCTTTATTGGGAAGAAAGAAGGATTTTAAAATGCACAATACAAAAAAATCCTAATAGGACTACTGTCCTAAATCAGTTTCTACTCTCTTTATTCCAGCCACCTGGGCTGGGTGATAGAGAAGAAAATATCAAAAATCCTCTTTTCCTAAAGTAGAAAACAGAGGTAGGCCTAAAAACCAACCCTTTGGCATTCCTTTCCTTAGAATTTAATAGACCCCCAACTTTTCATAGTTAAAGTTACCTCCCAACTGATTGTCATCTCCAGCTCCAAATTTCATTATCAAAAATGCTCTTTTGGAAGGAGAAAGTAACAAGAAGTAGGAAAGCAGCATTTGCAATACCTTCTCATCCCATTCCTCTTACCAAAGTTTTCAAAATTCCCTAACAAAGGAGATGATTAGAATTTTGCCCTTTATCAGACCAGTATTTGTCAGGAATATGCTTCATAAATCCTTCCTTGGAGGAAGCTGGTATAGTTGAGAAGGAACCTAAGATGCATAACAAATAATAGATATATGTTATTTCTTATGTCCCTAAATATTTTTACGTCAAAGCTGATCATCACTCAATTTCCATCTGGATTTCAAAGTGAGATTCTTTAAAGCACATCTAAATGCCTAAAACTTATTCATGCTTTTTAAATTTATTTCAACATGTTTGCGGTTTACTTGGCACCCAGCCTCTGTTTGCTCAGCATTCACATTATTGTAAGGATTAATAGTTTTCTCTTCTTCTGTTTAGATGGGCCCAAGTATCAGTTAATGCCTCATGCCTCTAGCGGCATCACTGATGCCACAACGATTAAGTGAGACAGCCAAACACCAGTGCACCATGAAGAACAACAGGAGCTTTCAAAGTCATCAAGTCTGAAACAGTACCATGCTTTTTAAACAAGACAAAATATATTAAGTCCCTGTTTTTCCCACACTTTACAGGCAAGTGAAGGGAGCTGTTTCTGGCCAGTGAATAATACCTCAGAACTTTAACTACATATTAGGACACAATGATGAGAAATCACATGACTACCAGTTTTAGTCCAGCAGTAGTGACTTAACTTATTGGAAGAACTATACTTTCAGTAAAACCAGGGTATTTATTCCTATCTCTGCAAGAAAGTAGACCCTTGGCATGCCCAGAGAATCTTCTTGACAACTTATCAAATTTTCCAAATTATGTATCATATAAATTATCATATAAATTACACAATACAGTAAATCAAAAAGGTAACTTCATTCGTTAATTCACCAATTCATTTGTTCTACAATTTATATTCACATTAATTATGTATCAAGCATTTTGCTAAGGACTAGGAATATAATAATGACCAAAAAGACAGAGCCTACTCTATTTCCAACAGGAAATATAGGCATTTGTTCTAGTTTGCTAGCTGCTGGAATGCAACACACCAGAGACGGATTGGCTTTTAATAAAAGGGGATTTATTTTGTTGGTTCTTCAGAGGAAAGGCAGCTAACTTTCCACTGAGGTTCTTTCTTACGTGGAAGGCACAAGATGGTCTCTGCTGGTCTTCTCTCCAGGCCCCTGGGTTCCAACAACTTTCCCCGGGGTGACTTCTTTCTGCATCTTCAAAGGCCTGGGCTGAGCTGCTAGTGCTGAGATGAGGTATGCCGAGCTGCTTTTGCTGTGCTACATTGCGCTCTCTCATTTAAGCGCCAGCCAATTAAGTCAAATGTCACTCATTGCAGCAGACACGCCTCCTAGCTGACTGCAGATGTAATTGGCAACAGATGAGGTTCACGTACCATTGGCGTATGTCCGCAGCAACAAGATTAGGTATGCTCACCTGGCCAAGTTGACAAATGAATCTAACTAACACAGCATTGAAACAATATTACAAATGTGATGACTGTTAGAAGGAGGTGTCCAAGATGATGGAATACTTGTGTAGCATAGTGGTGGAAAGCATATGGTTGAGAATTTAGACCTGGGCTCAAATCCTAGTCCCATAATTTACTAGCTGCGTGACTGGCTAGTTATTCTAAATCTCAGCTTCCTAATATTTAAGATAAGAGTTAATCACACCTTCCTCACAGGGTATAGCTAGAGTGAAGTGTATATTATATTGTTCATCAAAGTATCCAGGATAGAACTTGGTACAAAATAGGCATCCACTAAATGTTAGTACTCCCTCAAACCATGTGGTAACTCAGAGTTTTTTTAGTGTTGTTTGAGAACTCAATAGTGTCTGTCCTATTGTCTCATCAATAAAAAAATGACTAATAAGCACTGTATTTAAAATTATAAATAATTAATGCTATATAAGCTAGAAAAAGACATTTCTCAGCAGGAGAAATTTTAGAAAGAATGGCTAGCCAATTGCTCTCTTGGATCAAGAAGAAAAGACTGAGTACATTTGCTCTAGGACTGAAAAATCGATATGCAGGAAAAGTGAAAAAAATGTTCTTTAATGTTGAAAATGTCATCATAAAGGCCAAGGAGGCATAATGAAGGTATAATGAATTTTCTTAAGTGACAAAAATCAGATAGACATGGGAGTTAATGGAAAACTTGAACAGGGTCTATTTCTGAATATGAAAATTACATGCTATAAAATAAAAATAATCACTATCACAAATTATCATTTTTACTATCCACAAAGTGGTTGTCTTTTAAACGAAGGCACTCATTTTGTTTGGAACTTAAAACTCACAAAGAACTTAAATATTAACTGACAAAACAAAAAATTCGAAAAGCGAATAAAGGATTATACAAATGATCATATTTTTTGAATACTTAAAAATCTTGGGCCACATTTGTTCTTTCTAACCAAGAAAACCAAAAAGTAAATTTGATAATGAATTTGTAAAATGTACTGGTATGTTTTTAATTATTTAGAATTACTTAATAGTTGCTAAAATGATTTCGCAATGTAATGACTGGTCTAAGAAAGACAGCAATTAATACCTATTTATTGGTATGCAAATTGCTTGCCAAGAAACACATTAATGGATTTTTTTTCTGGTTTTTTTTTTGCATTCTTTGTTTTTTTTTTAATTTTTAAATATAACAACATACAAACACAAACAAACATTCTTAAGATATGAACATTCCATTCACGGTATATAATCAATGACTCACGATATCATCACATAGTTGTACATTCATCACCATGATCATTTCTTAGAACATTTGCATCATTCCAGAAAAAGAAATAAAAAGAAAAAAGAAAAAACTCATACATACCAGACCTCTTACCCCTCCCTCTCATTGACCACTAGGATTTCCATCTACCCAATATATTTTAACCTTTGTTTCCCTTATTTTTTTCCTATACCCCTTACCACACCCTTTTCATTGATCACTAGTCTTTCAATCTACTCAATTTATTTTAATATTTGTTCACCCTATTATTTATTTTTAAACCGTATGTTTTAATCATTTGTAAATACTGTAGATAAAAGGAGCATCAGACACAAGGTTTTCACAATCACACAGTCACACTGCAAAAGCTATATCATTATTTAATCATGTTCAAGAAACACATTCATGGATCTTTAATTTGTGGTGCTCTGAGTAATTATAAAGAGAAGACAAAGTCATAAGCTTTCCCATAATTTTATCAATTTGGAAAGGTCTCAGAATCACAACATTAGAATGTTTCCCCAAATTACCCTTTTTCTAGTTGCCTATGACCTCTCAGGTTAATGGAAATCCAACAACTTCCCCTCATGATAAATTCCTGTGTTTAGCTATCTTTGAAGTTAGAGTCTATCCCTTACATATAACTAAAACCTTTCTTGTATCATTTTTTTTATTACTCTAAAATACATGCTATTTGCCCTACTGATTTTACTAAATTGTGCTTTTTACATTTCTCCCCTATATTACCCTCTGTGTTCTGGCTTGCCTTTCTTTCTTTCAAACACAAAGAAAGGACTCCGGGGCCTGAATTCTTGTCCCAATACAGTTACCCTCCACCTATGTAATTTTAAGGAAACTACTTTATCTCCATGGCCTTTTTTTTCTCTTTATAAAATGTCAGAATCAGACTAAAGTTTTATTGAGATGCCTCTCAACACTGTCTTCTCAGTGATTTCTATAAGGACTTGATGACTTGCCATCTGTTTTAGTAGGGGGACTAAAAAACACTAGGGCAAAAAATGTAGATTGTAGTACTAGTTCTCCTAACTTGGGAAAATCATGTCACCTAGTGATGCTAATTTGTCTCATCCATTTGCCCTGTCTACCTCATAGGGTAGACAGTTCAGTGAGACAGTTCAGTGAGATGAAGACACAGGATAGCAAATTGTGTAAATTTTATCCTTACCAAGCTCATAAGACCTGGCAGATACAAGGTGGGGACAAAGATGGTAAGTAAGAAAGTATGCATTACTTGGAAAGTAAAACAGAAAATTACAAAATATGGATCCCTTAGCTAATGATAGAAGGTAAAGATAAAAACTGCTTTTATCATTACAGTCTTCCTAATGACTGTCAAATATTTGAAGCCCTTAACAGTGATAAAAGCAAAGCAAAGTTGAATTTGGCAGCACAGTTTTTAGAAGAGCAAAGAACAATGGATTTAATTCTAGCACTATTTCTGCCCATTAATTAGATGAAACAATGACTTTGAACAAGTCACAATGTCACAGAATCTTACCTTCTTCATTTATAAAATGATATTCCCTACTTCATAGGGTTGTTATGATAATTAAATAAAATACTATATGTGCAGTAAAGTATTTAGAATAATACATACCACATAATAAGTACCTTCAACTGATAACTATTATTACTATAAAAATAGCATGACCCATATCTCAGATCAAAGTCTGCTGGTGCTTAGTCTTGGTTTCCCTGATGTTAAAATATATACTACACAATGGGTTGGCTCACAGTTTTGAGGCTAGGAGAAGTACTCAGCAAGGGAATGCATTCTCCCTGAAGACTCTGGCATTCTGGGGCTAGCTTCTGAGGATCCTCAGATCCTCCGCTTTTCTGTCAAGTGGAAATGATCATGGCAGCATCTCCTTTCTCTCCCCAGTCCACTGACTTCTAGTTTCTTTTCTTACACATGGCTTTCTCTTCCTATGCCTGAATTTCATTCTGTTTCTAAAGGACTCCAGTAATCAGATTAAAGCCCAACCTGATTCACTTGAGCCATACTTTAACTGAAGTAAAATATCCAAGAGATGCTATTTACAGTGGGTTCACACCTACTATAAAGAAGACCAGGACCAAACATGTTCAAACTGGGGTGCATAATTCAATCCACTACATGATTAGATTAGATATCCCAAATTTTCTCTAAACTTCCCAAATGTTTCATTGTTAGCTCAATATTTAAGAGACTGAAAATATCCTTGTTTTAGTTTGCTAAAGCTGCCAGAATGCAATTTACCAGAAATGAGTTGGCTTTTGTAAAGGGGATTTATTAAGTTACAAGTCTACAGTTCTAAGGCCATAAAAATATCCAAACTAGGGCATCCAAAGAAAGATACCTTGACCCAAGAAAGGCTGATGGTGTCCAGAACACCTCTGTCAGCTGGGAATAAACGTAACTGATGTCTACTAGTCCTCTGTCTTCTGTTTTCAAACAGCTTTCCTGGGAGCATTTTTTTTTCTGTATCTCCAGATGTCTTTGTCTGTGTAGGCCCTGGTTCCTATCTAGTTTCTGTTGGGTCTCTCAGCTCCTGGCATCTCCTGAGGCTTCTACACCAAAGTTACACCATGAAAGACAATGTAGACATTAGATACCATGTTTACAAAATTTATACTGACATGGAAGAAGAAATCATAGAAAGGAGTATAAAAAGCAAGACAGAAGCCTGCTTTTCTGGAATGATGACATGACCTCTATAGCCTGTGAAATTTCACTTAAAAAAAAATGGGGAAGAGCAGGCCACAGTGGCTCAGCAGGCAATGTTCTTGCCTGCCATGCCAGAGACCTAGGTTTGTTTCCCAGTGCCTGCCCATGCCAAAACAAAACAAAACAAAAAAAAGTGGGAGAAATAAAGGATTGATATGTTAATGCTGGCTATGATTGAGTGGTAGAAATTATTCTTTCATATTTTTCTTTTTTAAAAAAATACATTTCCTATATAGGTATGATGGAAGTTGAAAGCTGTTAGGTACCCCAGAAAAGGTCATGTTCCTTTAATCAATTCTTATAGGGGCAGACATATTATAGGCGGGACTTTTGCTCTTGTTGTTGCTGTTGTTGTTTTTTTAAATTTATTTATTAATTTAAAAAAATTAACAAACTAAAACAGTAACATATATAATCAGTAATTCACAATATCATCACTTAGTTACATATTCATCATTTCTTAGAATATTTGCATCGATTCAGAAAAAGAAATAAAAAGACAACAGAAAAAGAAAGAAAACGAAAACAGAAAAAAAAAGATTTTATATACCATACCCCTTACCCTTCGCTTTCATTAGCATTTCAAACTAAATTTATTTTAACATTTGTTCCCCCTATTATTTATTTTATTCCATATGTTCTACTTGTCTGTTAACAAGGTAGATAAAAGGAGCATCAGACACAAGGTTTTCACAATCACACAGTCACAATGTGAAAGCTTTATCATTATTCAATCATCCTCAAGAAACATGGCTACTGGAACACAGCTCTACATTTTCAGGCAGTTCCCTCTAGCCTCTCCATTACACCTTGAATAACAAGGTGATATCTACTTAATGCGTAAGAATAACCTCCAGGATAACCTCTCGACTCTGTTTGGAATCTCTCAACCATTGCCACTTTGTCTCATTTCACTCTTCCCCCTTTCGGTCGAGAAGGTTTTCTCAATCCCTTGGTGCTGAGTCTTAGCTCATTCTAGGATTTCTGTCCCACATTGCCAGGAAGGTCCACACCCCTGAGTCATGTCCCATGTAGACAGGGGAGGGTGGTGAGATTGCTTGTTGTGTTGGCTGGAGAGAGAGGTCACATCTGAGCAACAAAAGAGGCTCTTTTGGGGATGACTCTTAGGCCTAAATTTTAAGTAGACTTGACCTATCCTTTGTGGGGTTAAGTTTCATATGAAGGAACCCCAAGACTGGGCCCTCAGCCTATAGCTTTGGTTGTTCCACACTGCTTGTGAGAATACCAAATAGGTGGGACTTTTTAATTAGGTTATATCAATTGAGATGTGACCTTCATTCAAGGTGGGTCTTAATCTGCTTACTGGAGTCCTTTATAAGAAAAATGAAATTAAGAGAAGCTTATAGAGAAAGCCCTGAAGAAGCTAAAAGAGGACCCACAGAAGCTCAGAGAGGAAGTCACTGAAGCCAGAAGCTGAAAGCAGTAAAACACAGCAGAATTGGACCAGCCATGTACCTTCCCATGTCACAGAGGTTGCCAGCATCCTGGATGCCAGTAGCCTGTCTTCAGAGTCCAGGTATCCGTTGATGCCTTGAATTGGGTATTTTCATGGCCTAAGTACTATAAATTATAAGCTAATAAACTCCATTGTAAAAGCCAATCTATTTCTGATATACTGCATACCAGCAGCTTTAGCAAACCAAAAAAGCATAAATTAATTATAAACTATGAGAAAAATTGAAACCAAAAGAACATAAATCTACGTTTTTAACAACTACTGTGAATTTAAAATAAAAAGTTTGAAATAAAAGGCTTTGAAGTACTATTTCATGTTCTTTTGCCAAATATAGATCCCCAAACTGACAAAATCATGAAAAGAACAAAAATTTTCTGTATTATAAATATTCATTACATTATAAATTTTAAAAATATATGTGTTTTAAAAATAAATATTTTTAATGTGTGTGTGTGAGAGAGAGAACTTCCTCTTTGACTGTGATGAATGTGTTTCACAATATTCCAAATCAACTGCCAAGAAAAATTTAAAAGGCTGGATTATTATAAAATATTTGAAGTCATTAAAGAGCCACCAAGACAGCCAGGACTTGAGAGGTCAGGATTCTTGAGAGAAGAAAATTCATTTAGGGGGACTCAATACTACATTCTTTTCCCCTTAAAGAATTTTCCTATTTGTAAGCAGTACAGAATGAGAGGTTGAAAAGCTGAACAGAAAGCTGAGCAGAAAATAGCTGTTGAGTAGAACTTTCTGCAGCCTTAAGGGGAGTGGGAAACAAATATTGAAGATGACAATTAACAAAGAAGCCATATTCTAAGGATTCAAGATCCTGCAGTGAAGGAGAGAACAAAGAAGAGAGTCAAACACCATGTGTTATATTTTCTCTCACAGCAACATTCAACTCATTAGTAAAGCAGGAATAGAGATTAAGAAGTAGAGAAGAGAGAAACATTTGAGAAGTTAAGCAAAACAAATGCTGTGAACACAAAAATTGGGGTTCATTGCTGCCAATGAGGAAATGCGTTGGTAAACATCTCGGGGCCAAGGACAGGGATAGGGACAAACTGGAAGAAGATCAATCCTCATAAAAACTGAAATATTGTACTCAATCCAGCTCATCTCATTATTGGATTAAAATGATAGGCCCTTAAACTATCTGCTTGCTAGAAGCAAAACTGAAACCTTTCTAAAGGAAGAGAATGTTATTCAGTCTCTATAATTTTCATTCATAATAAAACTTCACAGTCTGCTAAGAAACAAAAAAGAGAAAAATCATAAAACAAAAGAGACTCACATTTCACTCATATTGTAGTTATTAGAAATCAACTTTGAAATAGCAATGATTCACATGTTTAAGAAAATGAATGGCATCCTAAGATATGTGTGTTATAATATACTGTATATGTATGTTATACTTCAATAGACAGATTATTTAAAATTAATTTTAAAATATGACAAGACCTCTCACCTCTCTTTTCTTGCAAAAGTGCCCAATGTTCCTCTTTGCACACGTATTTAATAAACTTTCTGCCTGCTTACTTTTTCTGTCCTGTGCCTTTGATTTCTTTTTCTTGACATGGCCAAAAACCTAGGAACCCAATGCTGGCAATGTATTTTCGTGAGCTAGCCAGGAGATACTTCTCTTCTCCAACATCTGTACTGGTACGTTGTAGCTACTGACTGGGATCCTTGGCTGTGTGCTTTTCCTTTCCCTCTTGCTTGGCTCTTTGTTATCCTCTTCTATAGCCTTATGCAACTCTGTATCTCTAGGAATTAGGGGATTCTGACCCAGTTCCCCCAGGACATAATCTCAGTCTACTCTGAATTTTCAGGCTCCCTTTTCAGAGGTGGCAGGAGCCCATCTCCACATGATACAGATCCAAGGAGACTCACAGCGGCGGTGATACTGTCCTTGAGACCTGACTGGGAGCTTCTCCCATGTTGTATAGGAGTCCAGTGGCAGTCAAATCAAATCTCCCTGATTCTCTCTCTCTCTGCTTGGCTCTTTGAGACTTCCCCACGCTCTCTCTTTTCCACCCTTCTGAGCACCACTCCTTAATCTGCCTGTCTAATAGCATTCCCTTGCCACTTAGACCCTTCCTCTCCTGCAGAGGCCCTCTCCCCTGCCTCCCTGAAAGTTTTCTTCTTTCTCCTTTGTCTGGTGTTTGATGTCTTCAGATGGAGATATTCCTTTTTTTTTTAATATGACAAACACACACATTCTTAACTATTGATCATTCCATTCTACATATATAATCAGTAATTCACAATATCATCACATAGTTGCATATTCATCATCATGATCATTTCTTAGAACATTTGCATCTATTCAGAAAAAGAAATAAAACGAAAACAAAAAAAATTCATACATACCATACCCCTCACCCTTCCCTTTCATTGATCACTAGCATTTCAATCTACTAAATTTATTTTAATATTTGTTCCCCTATTATTCCCTATATTTTATTAATCTGTTGATAAGGTAGATAAAAGGAGCATCAGACAAGGTTTTCACAATCACACAGTCACATTGTAAAAGCTATATCATTATACAATCATCTTCAAGAAACATGGCTACTGGAACAAAGCTCTACATTTTCAGGCAGTTCCCTCCAGCCTCTCCATTACATCTTGGCTAACAAGGTGATATCTATTTAATGCGTAAGAATAACCTCCAGGAAAACCTCTCGACTCTGTTTGATATCTCTTAGCCACTGACACTTTATTTTGTCTCATTTCACTCTTCCCCCTTTTGGCTGAGAAGGTTTTCTCAATCCCTTGATGCTGAGTCTCAGCTCATTCTAGGATTTCTGTCCCATGTTGCCAGGGAGATCCACACCCCTGGGAGTCATGTCCCACGTAGACAGGGGAGGGTGGTGAGTTTGTTGTTGGGTTGGCTGCAGAGAGAGACCATATTTGAGCAACAAAAGAGGTTCTCCTGAGGATGACTCTTAGGCCTAATTTTAAGTAGACTTGACCTATCCTTTGTGGGGTTAAGTTTCATATAAACAAACCCCAAGATTGGGGGGTTAGCCTATAGCTTTGGTAGTCCACACTGCTTGTGAGAATGAGATATTCCATCTTTTGCAACACAGAATTTTGGGCTAAGGATTTTTTACCAAACAATTGTTGTTCAACATTCTAGGGAGTCACCTCTAGTCTATGCTGATGGGAACTGACTATTTTCCAATAGGAATGCCACCTCCACCCCCAGGTCTTGATCGTTTAGTCTCTATTGAGAACCACTGCAGTCAAACATAAAGTTTCCCTTCTTCTAAAGCATGCTTGCTTTTTTAGCTCTGAGAAACAGGAAACTAGAGGCAAAGGGTATTCCCAGGAGTGTTGTCTTAGATTTCTCTCAGGTGGGGCAGGTTACCACCTTAGGAGCATGGTCTAGACATCTAGGGAGGAATATCCTGGGGATACCCAGTGACTATACTCCCCATGTCTCCAAGGCATTAGGCCGTGGAGAGGCCATATAGGGTTTGAGTCCCCGACTCATTAAGAGCATTGTCCCGGCATTCTTTCAGGCCAGGTTGGGGTTCAAGTGCCTGACCTGTAATTTGGAACCCCCAGGAAGCACAGGTCCATACTTCTCTCAGGAAAGGTGTCCTGGGGATGCCTGGCAACATCACTCCCCATGTTCCCAAGGCATTAGGCCGGCAGAGAGACTGGATGGGGTTCAAGTCCCTGATCTGTGTTTATAAACTCCTCTACTTCCTTTTCCAGAGAAAATGGGAAATGCCAACAGCCAAGATAAGCCAAAAGGTGGAGAAGCACAGACTTCCAATGCAACTCTCAATTACAAAACCATCCTCAAGTTAGATTTGGTCTGTAAAAGACAGGGAAAGTAGTCAGAAATTCCCTATGCCCAGATGTTTATAGGTCTCTATGAAGACAAGGACCTGAGAAGGACTTCTTGCTTGCACTATGCCCATGTCTCAATTTTCATCAGCGGGAAAAATTTTGATGAGCCCTTTTTAAGCCAATAGGGACCATAGCGTCACCTGTTTGACAGAGGGCATAAAAAAAATTTACCACCAAGCCAGTTAATTACAAAAGATCATTCAGGAAAAAAAGGAAAATGTGGTCCTGTTCCAGGGGAGGTTAGTGGAAGCCCTAAAAAAGGATACTAATGTAAGCTGGGATTCCTGGGAAAGTGATATTTCTCTGGTCATTCATGTCATCAGTCAGTCTCCCCCTGACAGTCAGAAAAAGCTGCAAAAGCTCTCCATGGGCCTGCAAGCTCCCACAAATGACCTGTTAAAAACTGCCTTTTCTGAGTGTATAGGTGGTTCAGTGGTAGAATGCGTGCCTTCCATGAGAGGGACATGCGTTAGATTCCTGGACCATGCATCCCCCCCCAAAAAAATAAACAAAAAAACTGCCTTTTCTGACTTTAAGAATTGAGACAAGGCCTAAGAGGAGGAGGAGAAGGCAAATAGAGATAAACAGAAAACAAGAGAACAGGATCAGCTTATTGTAGTCGCTGTTAAAATTGCTCTCTCCTCTTGAAATCACCCAAATTGTGGCTCCAAACCTCAAGGACCTTGCTTCAATTGTGAATCAGAGGGTCACTGGCAGAGAAAATGCCAGAAAACTCTCAACAACCCTCAACCTCAGGATTCACTGGGGCCTTGCCCCAAGTGCCACTGATATAAGGATTGGGCCAGGAACTGCACTGTCTCCCAAAAGGGGGTGGGACAGCACCTGGAGCCCTGCTTGCAGTTAAGTGAAGAAGACTAAATGTACCTGAGGTTGTATATGGCTCCTCTCACTTCACATCTGACTATCAATTTAGAAGAGCCTTGGGTGACACTCAATGTGGCAGGTAAGATTGTTAATTTCTTAATTAATACAGTAGCTATTTACTCTGTCCTGAGCTGCTACTCTGGGCCTAGCTCTACTTGGACTTGCCTAGTTATGGGAGTTGGCGGGAAAGCCAAAACTAGAACCCTCACTACAAGCTTACAAACAAGAGGTAAGCTTGGAGACATTCCAATATCCCATCAAGTTCTCATTGTCTCTGAAATGCCCCACCCCCTACTTTTAGGGAAAGAGCTTCTTCACTCCCTGGGGGCTGCGTTTAGATTAGCAGATCTGGTTAGTGTTTACCCTCTTGTTTGCCCCAAGGCCCTTATTAGATTGAGGCCTCTCAGCCTCTCAAAGGAGATCCTTGAGCAAAAACACCCATCTGCATAGGATGAAGGCATCCAAGGATAAGCCCAATGAGTAGCCCCGTCTACATTCAGTATCTTAGTCCTAAATCTTAAAGACACAATTTTTGTATCCCTCTTCACCTTTACTTGCAATACCTGTTTACTTTTGAAAAGCGGGGACATAACAATCGTATTCCTGCCCAGCTCACTTAGTACTGCCCCAAGAGTTTCAATATAGTCCCCTTACCTTTAGGAACACCTGAGCAGCAGACCTTACTTACCTCCAACTGCCTCAGAGCACAGTCTGGCAATATGTGAACTAACATATTCCTAATATGAAAGTGAATTTTGTTTGTAGTCATTGCTGACTACAAACCCTAGATAGATGCAAAAAGTTATAGAAAAATAATCCTCCTTCCACTACTTTACAGTAATTTGCAACTCTACTGACACTCACTTCCACAAGCAAATTCAGTTCCTTTTCAAGTCTTTAGAGAAGAAACCAAGGAAGATGGCAGAATAAAACAGGATGAGTTCACCTGTGCTCTGTGGAACAATGATAAATGACAAAAAAATGACCAGGACTGCAGTTCCAGAACAACCAGAAAGGGTCTTCTATTCTATATAGGAAGATCCTGAATGAAAAAGCAAAGAAACTGGGATGGAGAGAACAGGGTGAGTGTGCTCAGTCATGACTGCACTAGGGCAAGCACTGGTGCACAGGAAAGTGCAGCCCCCAAATAAGTAGGAATGCCCCTGCAATACAGCTTATCCCTGCAGCTAGCTTGGGAGATCTTCCCTTGCAGCCCCACAACTGGGAGCTCCTGTGGGGAACCCAGAAGGCAACAGACTTATTTCTTTGCATAGAGAGACCATTTCTTTGCAAAAAACCAGCCAGTACACATTGGCCCCAGCCCCTGAGACAGGCCACGATGGGCACCTGGTTTTTTGGCAAAAACTGGAGGCCCTCCCCCTGGGAGAAGAAGGAGATGTGGAGTGGAGCCAGTCTGACAACTGGCCAGCAAAAAAAGACTTTTTAGGTCTTGATACCACTCCCCTTTCTCCACGGAGACCTGGTAACCTCAAGCATGCATGGATAGAGAAGCAGGGATAAGGAAGTGTGCCAAGTCATGCCACGCCAAGCCATACCACACTGCACCACCAGGCATTTCCAGGTTGGCTATGGGCAGGGGCAGTTGAAATACCCAGTCCCACAGCCCAAGGTCATTCTAAATGGGAGCCTGAGGGCTACCATACCCATTAGGCCCACAAGAAGAATCCCCACTAACGTGCACACTTCCCAGCCCTGGGTTTGGCAGCTTTCAGGGTGTGCCAAGATCAGCAGCCCTGGCTAATTGCACAGTGTCTGCATCCAGTTCAGCCAGCTGCCGAAATCGAAGCTGAGGGGAGGCAGGCCTAAGGGGAAGAGGTGGCCCAAGAGTGCCATCTGCTGGGAAGACAGGGAAAGTACAGTCTGGCAAATTGCCTATCTGCCTAACTTTTAACAAATCGTCAAATAATATTGCACCACCTGTATAAGGTCCAGGCCTTGGTTTGGTGCAGAATTACTGACAAATCAAGTGCAATGCAAACTGAAGCAAATACAAAACTTGATAAGTGAGGGAAATAAACTTTCAAAATAACCTTATCAAGATGATCAAATGCCTCAAAGTCAACAGGTAATCACAAGGCATATGAAGGTGGCAGGCAAATATGGCCCAGCCAAATGACCAAATAAAACAGCAGAAGAGACACAGAATTTGGAACTAACCAAAGATTTCATAAAAATTTCCTAAATAAATTCAGTAGGTTGGCTAATGACATAAAGGATATCAAGAAGTCACTAGAAGAGTATATAGAAGAATTAAGAAAGAATAAATAGGAAAATGGCAGATCTCACAGAGATGAAAGATATTGTAGACCAAATTTTAAATATACTAGAGACACACAACAGTGGATTTGAAGAGGCAGAAGAAAGAATAAGTAATCTAGACACAGGGGAATCGAATTTGAGCACACAAATGAACAACGGCAAGAACGAGGGAAAAACTGGAATTGGATCTCAGGGAAATGATGGACAACATGAAGTACACAAATATAAGACTCACTGGAGTCCCAGAAAAAGGAGAGAAGAGTAAAGGGTTATAAAAATTAGTTGAAGAGTTAATGGGGGAAAAACTTCCCAAATCTTGTAAAAGACACAAGTATACAAATCAAAGAAGCCCAATGAATCCCAAATAGAACAAATCTAAATAAGCCTACTCCAAGAGATATATTAATCAGACTTTCAAATGTTGAAGAGAAGCAGAAAGTCTTGAAAGCAGAAAGAGAAAAGTGATTGACCACATACAAGGGAAATGACATAAGCCTGAGTTTGGTCTACTAAACAGGCACTATGAAGGCAAGAAAGCAGTGGTATGAGATATCTAAGGTCCTGAATGAGAAGGACTTAGAGGCAAGAATTCTTTACCTACTAAATTGTCCTTCAAAAGCAAGGAAGAGATTAAAATTCTCACAGACAAATAAATCTGAGAGAATTTGTCAACATATGACATGCCCTACAAGAAATACTAAAGGAAGTTCTATTGGTTGAAAATAAAAAGACAGGAGGTCGGGAGGAGGGCATAGAATTGAAGAGTGTCAGTAATCATAACTTGTATGATAAAAAGAGAGAGATGGAAAAAATATATAGATAAGAGAAATAAAACCAAAGGATAAGACGGTAAATTTCAAGAACTGCCATTAGAGTAAAAACTTTGAATGCTGACAGATTAAACTTACCAATTAAAAGAAACAGATTGGAAGAATGGATTTTAAAAGTATGATCCATCTATACGCTGCTTACAAGAGAGTTATCTTAGATCCACAGATACAAAAAGATAGAAAGTGAAAAGATGGAAAAAGACGTTCCATGCAAGCTGTAACCAAAAGAAAGCAGGAGTAGCTATAATAATATCAGACAAAATAGATTTAAATGTAAAGATATCATAGGAGATAAGGAAGGGCACTACATATTAATATTCTTCAACAAAGAAGAAATAACATTCATAAATGTTTATGCTCCTAATCAAGGAGCTCCAAAGTACATGAGGCAAACATTGGCAAACTGAAAGGAACAATTATAATTTTTTCAACAATAATAGTGGGGGACTTCAATACATCACTCTCTTTTATAGATAGAATAACCAGAGAGAGGATCAGCAAAGAAATAGAGAACTTAAACAATATATGATAAATGAATTAGACCTAATAGACATATTTAGATTGTTACACCCCAAAACATCAGGATATACATTCTTCTCATAGAATGTTCTCTAGGTTAGATCATATGCTGAGGCACAAAATAGGTCTTTATAAATTTAAGAAGATTGAAATTATTCAGAGCACTTTCTCTGACCACAATGGAATGAAACTGGAAATCAATAACCACCAAAATAACACACTTTTAAACATCAGTGGGTCAATGAAGAAATGCTAAGGAAATTGGCAAATACCTGGAGACAACTGAAAATGAGAATACAACACATCAGAAATTACGGGATGTGGCAAAGGCACTACTGTGAAGGAAATTTAGTGACCTTAATGCTATTTTAAATAAGGAGAACAAGAAAAAACATGAAGACTTAGCTGCTCACCTAGAAGAATTAGACAAAGATCAGAAAACTAACCCCAAAGCATATAGAAGAAGAGAAATAACAAGGATTAAAGCAGAAATAAATGAACTGGAGGACAAAGAAAAGAAGAAAGAAAGAATCAATAAAATCAAAAGTTGTTTCTTTAAGAAAATAAATAAAATCAATGCACCATTAGCTAAGCTGACCAAGAAATAAAGAGAAAGGGTTCAAATAAACAAAATCAGAAATTAGAGGGGGTTTGTTATCATGGACCCTGAAGAAATAATATAAATTCCATAAGAGGATATTATGAACATCTAAAATCCAACAAACTGGACAACTGAAAACTACATGAACAATCTAAACTGACTCTAGAAAAATAGATCTCAATAAATGAATTAGAAGGAAAGAGAATGAAACAGTCATCAACAAACTTTCTACAAAGAAAAGCCAAGGGCCAGATGACTTCACAGGGGAATGTTATCAAATATTTCAAAAAAAAAAAAAAACTAACAGCATTCCTGCTCAAACTCTTGAAAAAATTGACAAAAAAGGAACAGCACCTATCTCATTTTATGAAGCTGACATCATCCCAATACCAAAACCAGATGAAGATGCTACAAGAAAAGAAAATTACAGATCAATCTCCCTAATGAACATAGGTGCAAAAATTCCCAACAAAATATTAGCAAATTGAATCCAATAATACATTAGAACAATTATACGCTGTTACTAAGTAGGGTTTATACCAGGAATGCAAGGGTGGTTCAACACAAGAAAATCAATCAATATAATACAGTACATTAACAAACTGAAAGGAAAAATCACATGATCATCCTGATTGATGCTGAAAAAAGCATTAGACAAAATTCAGCATCCTTTTCTGATAAAAAACACTTCAAAAGATAGACATCAAAGGGAAGTTCATCAATAGTATAAAGGGCATATATGAAAAACTCATAGCCAGCATCATACTTAATGGTGACATAGAGAAAGCATTCCCACTAAGATTGGGAACAAGACAAGGATGCCGGTTGGCACCACTATTATTCAGCATTATAAGTTCTAGCTAGAGCTATCAGGCAGGACAAAGAAATAAAAGCATCCAAATCATAAAGGAAGAAGTAAAACTTTCATTACTTGGAAATGACAGGATCCTATACCTGAAAAATACCAAGAAATCTACAACAAAACTACCTGCGCTAATAAATTCAGCAAAGAGATTGGATACAAGATTAATGTATAAAATCAGCTATGTTTCTATTGAGGAGACAATTAAGAAAAAATTCTATTCAAAGTAGCAACTAATAGAATCAAATATGTTGGAATAAATTTACAGGGATTTAAAGGACCTGTACACAGAAAACTACAAAACATTGCTAAAACAAATCAAAGGAGATCTAAATAAGTGGAAAAACATTTCCTGCTCAAGGACGGGAAGGTTAAATGTAGATAAGATGTCAATTCTACCCAAACTGATTTATAGATTCAGCACAATACCAATCAAAATTCCAACAACCCATTTTGAAGACTTGGAAAAGCTAGTTATCACATTTATTTGGAAAGGAAAGAGACCTCAAAGAGTTAAAAATATCTTAAAAAAGAAGAGCGAGGTGGACTAACACTTCCTGACTTTTAAGCTTCTTATAAAGCCACAGTGGTCAAAACAGCATGGTACTGGCTCAAAGATAGAAACATTAACCAGTGGAATAGAACTGAGAGTGTGGAAATAGACCACAAAATCTATGGTCAATTGATTTTTGACAAGGCCCCCAAATCCACTGAACTGGGACAGAATAGTCTTTTCAATAAACGGGCATGGGAGAACTGGATATCAATAGCCTAAAGAATGAAAGAGGAACCTTACCTTATACCTACACAAATATTTACTCAAAGTGGATCAAAGACCTAAATATAAGAACCAGTACCATAAAAATTCCTAGAAGATAATATAGGGAAACATCTTCAAGACCTAGTAATAGATTGACGCTTCTTAAACTTTACACCCAAAAGAAAAACAAAAAGGAAAAAAAATAGATAAGTGGAAACTCTTCAAAATAAATGATTCTGTGCTTCAAAGGACTTGCTAAAAGGTGAAGAGGCAGCCAACTCAATGAGAGAAAATATTTGGAAACCACGTATCGGATAAAGGTTTGATGCCCTGTATACATAAAGAGATCACACAACTCAACAACAAAAGAACAAAAAATTCAATTATAAAATGGGCAAAAGACATGAATAGTCATTTTTCTAAAGAGGAAATACAAATGGCTAATAAGCACATGAAGAGACACACATCTTTGTTAGCTATAAGGGAAATGCAAATCAAGACTACAATGAGGTCTCACCTTACACCTGTAAGAATGGTTGCTGTTAAAGAAATAGGAAACTACAAATGTTGAAGAGGATGTGAAGTTGGGACACTTATTTACTGCTGGTGGGAATGTGTAATGGTACAGATGCTGTAGAAGACAGCTTAGTGGTTCCTCACAAAACTAAATATCAAGTTGCCCTGTGACTCCTCAATATTACTACTCGATATATATATACAGAAGAGCTGAAAGCAGTGACATGAACAGACATTTACACTCCAATGTTCATAGAGGCATTATTTATAATTGCCAAAAGATGGAAACAACCCAATGCCCATCAACAGAAGAGTGGATAAACAAAATGTGGTATACACATATGATTTCAGTAAGGTCCTGAAATATATGACAACATGGATGAACCTTGAGGACATAATGCTAAGTGAAATACACCTGACATAAAAGGATAGATGCTGAATGATTTTGCTATTGTGACCCTGGGAAAGGTAAACTCAGAGGCTTATAATGTAGGATACAGGGTACCTAGAGATACACAGAAGCTAATGATGGGTGAATTTTAGAGCTTATCTACTGTATGAGACCAAAGGAATTAAGGTTTATTTTGTTCAAAACCTAAATTTTCTGGAGCACACAATCTAAGTCAACCTGCCTGGAGGTTGACTTAATCTTCGGGGTGTTTAAGTGATACACTTAAACACATAGAACACAGAGCCTAAAATAGGAACAAGTGTTTGTAATTCCATGCAGCTTACTGTAATGCCTGGATACAACCCAGAGTATATTAGGTAGATAATTAAAAAGTATTGGCAGGGTCACTTGAGGGACTGGAGAAAAAATATGGAGCTATTGAACATTCCCACCTGAGAAACCTCTGGTACTCTCTCAAATATTAGGGACTCCCAAGTTAATGGTCCAAGCCCTTGATCTTGGCGCTTTCTCTTATGAAACCTATTTCTGCAGCAGAGAAACTAAGCCCAACCATAATTATGCCTACGAGTTATTTCCAGAAAACCTATTTTTTTTTTTTTTGCTCAGATATAGCCTCTCTCTAAACACAACTCTGTAAGGCAAACTTTTACCCTCTCCCCCATCCTCCCATGTAGGACATGATGTCCAGGGGTGAGCCTGGCCCTGGCACGATGGGATTGACAAGGACTTCCTGATCAAAAGGGGGAAAAGAAATGTAACAAAATAAAGTATCTGCAGCTAGGTGAGTTCAAATAGAGTTGAGAGGCTATTCTGGAGGCCATTCTTATGCAAGCTTCAGCTAGATATTGCTAATTGCTATGGTTTGCCAAATCCCAACCAATATTATTCCTGTTAAACCTAAAGAACAGTTAGGGTTCTGAGATTCTACAAAAATTTCACACACTAAATTATTATTGTTCAGAAACCTATAACCACCAGATGGTTTCTAGGCCAGATAAGTCTTGAAACCCAGAGGGGCCAGCCTCCCCAAGAACATTGAAAGTTCCACCCCCCATCCCACATTACTGACATACTTTACAGAATGAAAAGGTTAGAATGGGGATAGGCCAAATAGCCCTAAAGAATGGAAGAAGGATCAAAGGAGAAGGAGGAGTTATAACAGAGAAGATAGGATTTAACAAATGAGTATGACTACTGAATCATTATATTGATGTTTCTTTAGTCTTCTGTGTCTTAGAGCAGCTAGAAGGAAAAACCTGAACTTTGGAATTATAATACATGCCAGACTTTGAAATATAACTATTTATTGAAATGTACTTTGAAATTTATTTCTTTTTTGTACATATGTAATATTTCACTATAAAAATGTTTTAAAAAGTTATAGAGTTTATGAAAATAAATTCTCTGTGATAGTCAATGATGCTCTCTTAACCATCTGAGTACTATGTCTAAAGGTTTATGTTGAACTTATCATCCTTTATTTCAAAAGACATGGCTTCTCACTCTTAAAGAAAAGCTGTTACAAAAAATTTCTTCTTTCACCTTGTAAAAGTGAGGTGCTAAAATAAGTTAACATCACATAGGAAGTGTTTAGGAAGTATTACAATAATTAAAAAAGATTTTCTATTCTTCTGTTAGCTAAATTTGCATGGGTGAAATGTTATTTTTATATTCAGAGAACGTATAAAATTACAAAAACTTAACAATATTCTCACTGACCATATTATATCTTAATATTAATTCATATGATGTTAGACAACAGTATCATATTGATAGTCATGGTTTTATTATTAGGAAAGTTTATAGCTTATAAAAACAAGAAATTCACCTGTCAATTTATACTATTTTGCTCTAAATCTTCTCTAAAAGTACATTGGCTCGTTTGAAATAATGTATGTACCCTAGAAAAGCCATGGTTTAATCCTAATCCCTATTCAGTATTGTATGTTTGAAACTAATTAGATCATCTCCCTGGAGATGTGATTTAATCAAGAGTGGCTGTTAAACTGGATTAGCTGGAGGCATGTCTCCACCCATTTGGGTGGGTCTTGATTAGTTTCTGGAGTCCTGTGAAAGAGGGAACATTTTGGAGAATGAAGGAGATTTCTGAGAGATTCAGAGAGATCAGAGAAGTACAACATAGCCACGAGAAGCAGAGAGTACATAGCCAGCGCTTTGGAGATGAAGGAAAATGCCTCTTGGGGTGTTTCATGAAACAGGAAGCAAGGAGAGAAAGCTAGCAGATCATACCATGCTCACCATGTGCCTTTCCAGCTGAGAGAGAAGCCGTGACTGTGTTCACCATGTGCCTTCTCACTTGCGAGAGAGACTCTGAACTTCATTGGCCTTCTTGAATCAAGGTATCTCTCCCTGGATGCCTTTGATTGGACATTTCTATAGACTTGTTGTAATTGACATTTTCTCAGTCTTAGAACTACAAACTAGCAAACTAGAACAGATTTTGGTACCAAAAGTGGGGTGCTGCTGTAGCTTGCAAATAGCAAACATGTTGGAAAGGCTTTTTAAATGGATAAGGGCAAGATTTTGGAGGAGTTGTGAGGAGCATGATAGAGAAGGTCTAAAATGCTTTGAAGAGACTGTTGGTAGAAATATGGACTCTAAAGACACTTCTGGTAAAGTCTTAGATAGAAATGAGATACGTGTTATTATAGACTGGAAGGAAAGCAAGCTTTGTTTCAAAACTGCAGATAATCTGGCAAAATTGATGAGTGGCTTTGGCTGGAAGGCTGATTTTAAAAGCCATGAACTTGGATATTTAGCAGAAGAGATCTCCAAATTAAATGTCAAAAGTGCAACCTGGTTTCTCCTCACAGCTTATAGTAAAATGTGACAGAAAAGAGATAAGCTGAGAACTGAACTCTTGAGTACAAAGAAACCAGAAATTGAAGTTCTGCAAAATTCTGGGCTTCCAGGAGGGGAGACCCCAAAGAATGGTGCCCCATTTGAGGACCTGGCCAAATGCGAAACCAGTCAGTCATTTCAGAGAAAGCCAGGATTGGACATGGAGTTATCCAGGAAAGATTTGTGCAAACTCCTTATGTCTGATAGGCACAATCCAAGGCTACTGCATAAAAAGCAAACGAGAGTGCAGTGGGACCTGTATAAACAGAGCTGCTGCCAGTCTGGACTAGGGGGTTCAGAGAAGGGGCGCATTGGAGGAAAAATGACTTCAGAGCCAAAACCATGGAGGCTGAGGTCTGAAGTCAAGAAGCCTTGGGCCAGGAGAGGGGGCCCACCCAAGCTCATGGAGAAGGTAAATTTGCTCTAAAGACAGAGGATGGGCCTTCCACCTCACTGCAGTGGAAGAGTCATGCTACCTCAGGCCTTGGAGAGGGTGAAGCACATTCCTTGGGGTTTGGGGAGAGCCTGGCTGCCACCAGATGGAGGGGTTGAGCATGTGTCCCAGAAATGGCAGACAGCCCTGATATGACCCCAATGCTTGGAGTAGGTGGAGCCTAGAAAAAGGTGGTCTCTCCAATGTCTCGCAAGGTTGCTTTAGGAGAGAGGCAGGACTCTGCGTAGGCCTTTGGAAAGGGTGGGACTGCTGCTTTCTAAAGCCCTGAGGATAATTACTCTCACACTTTGAAATCTAATGGAGTTTGCCCTGCTCTCTCTGAATCTCTCAGGTGTCACATAAATTCCCAAAGTTTCTAGGAAAGATGAGATGATATATAAACAGCTCAGTATATCAGAATTTGGAATAACAATTACATCTCTTGAATATTATGTGACTTCTGTAAGAGCTTACAATCTAGGACCCTTTACAATAAGCCTCAACCTAATAACCCATGCTCTCAACTTTTAGTTCACCAAAGTTTTATATTATAGTTAGTCCATATAATTGAGGCATGATAATATTTGTCTTTTTGTTCCTGACATTTCATTAAACACACAATTCTTAAGGTTCATTCATCTAGTTGCATGCCTCACCCTTCATTCCTTCTTGCAGTGGCTTAGTAGTCCATTGTATGTATACACCATAATGCTCCTTTCCAATCCTCAGTCCTTGTACCCTTAGACAATCTCCATTCATTATGGATCACTGCCCCCAGAAACACCAGTGTGCAAATGTCCATTTGTGTCCCCACTCTCAGTTCTTCCAGGTATATACTGAACAATGGGGTTTCAGGATCACATGGCAAACCCACCCCTAGCCTCCTGTGGAATCACCAACTGCCCTCCAAGGGGCTGCACCTCTCATTTGCCTATTGACAGTGAATAGGTACATCTCTTTCTCCACATTTTCTCTAGCACTTGTTTCTCTTTGACCATTTTTAAATAGTCTTATTCACACATCATACAATCCAGTCTAAATGTATAGACATGCCTTCACCATCATACTCTATCTGAAAACATTTTCTTTTCATACACAAAGAATCCATACCCCTTTCCCAATGCCCCCATCTGATGACATTTAGTTTAGGCATAATTCCTTTGTTACATTCAGTGGAAGCATATTACAATGTTATTGTTGGCTATAGACCCTAGCTTACATTGATTGTACTTTTCCCCCATATACATTTATTTTCAACACCCTGCAATACTGACATTCCTTTGTTCTTCCCCTTACAAAAACATTTTTTTAATTTGTACATTTAATCACCAACATTGTACACTCTAGGCATTCCTAAATTATACAGACTCAGTCTTTATCCTCTATCCTATCTTCTGATTTCATATCTGCCCAACCCTCTCCCTTAATTATACTCACTTTCAGCTTCATTCAGTGTACTTAGATTATTGTGCTACAATCAGATAGTGTTATGCTATCCATATCTGCATTTTTACAATCAGTTTTCTTGCACTATCTGTATTCCTTCAGCACCAATTGCCCAATCTCTACCCTATTTCTATTTTCTGATAACATGTGCTTGTAACTCAAATTCTCCAAGTTCACTCATTAATGTTAGTTCATATCAGTGAGACCATACAGTATTTGTCCTTTTGTTTCTGGCTAATTTCACTCAGCATAATATCCTCAAGGTCCATCCATGTTGTTATATATTTCAGGACTTTATTCTGTCTTACAGCTGTACAGTATTCCATTGTATGTATATACCACAGCTTGTTTAGCCACTCATCTGTTGATGGACATTTGGGCTAGTTTCATCTCTTGGCAATTGTAAATAATGCTGCTATAAACATTGCTGTGCAAATGTCCATTTGTGTCCTTGATCTCATGTCCTCTGAATAGATACCTAGCAATGGTATTGTCACATCATATGGCAATTCTAAACTTAGCTTCCTGATCAACTGCCAAGCTGTCTTCCACAGCAGTTGTACCATTATACATTTCCACCAACAGTGGATAAGTGTGTCTCTTTCTACACATCCTCTCCTTGTCATTTTCTGTTTCTTTTTTGATAATGGCCATTCTAGGGTGTCAGATGATATCTCATTGTGGTTTTGATTTTTTCCCTAAAAGCCAATGAAGATGAGCATCTTTTCATGTGCCTTTTAGCCATTTCTATTTCCTCTTCTAAGAAGTCTCTGTTCATGTCTTTTGCCCATTTTTTAACTGGGTCATTCATCTTTTTGTTAAGTTGAAGAATCTCTTTATATATTCAGGATACTCGCCCCTTATCTGATACATGGTTTCCAAATATTGTCTCCCATTGTGTAGGCTGCCTTTTTACTTTCTCAACAAAGTTCTTTGATGCACAAAAGTGTTTATTTTGAGGCATTTCCATTTATCTATTTCTTTCTCTAATGCTTATGCCTTGGACGTAAGATCTAGGAAACCACCTCCTATTACAAGCTTTATAAGATATTTCCCTACCTTTTCTTCTAAATGTTCTATGGTCTTAGGTCTAATGTTTAGGTCTTTGGTCCATTTTGACTTAATTTTTGTATAGGGTGTGACATATGGATCCTCTTTCATTCTTTTGCATACTGATATCCAGGTCTCTTCACATTTATTGAAGAGACTGATCTGTCCCAGGTGAGTTGGCTTGACTGCCTTATCAAAGATCAATTGTCCCTAGATAAGAGGGTCTATATCTGAATACTCTATTTAATTTCATTGGTCAATATATCTACCTTTATGCCAGTACCATGCTGTTTTGACCTCTGCAGTTTCATAATATGCTTTAAAGTCAGGTAATATGAGACCTCCCACTTCATTTTTATTTCTCAAGATATTTTTAGCTATTTGGGGCACCCTGCCCTTCCAAATAAATTTGGTTATTGGTTTATCTATTTCTGAAAAGTACTTTTTGGGATTTTAATTGGTATTACATTGAATCTATAAATCAATTTGGCTAGAATTGACATCTTCACTATATTTAGTCTTCCAATCCATGATCACAGTATGTCCTTCCATTTATTTAGGTCTTCTCTGATTTCTTTTAGCAATTTCTTGTACTTTTCTGTATATAGGTCTTTTGTATCCTTCATTAAATTTATTCCTAAATATTTTATTCTTTTGGTTGCTATGTAACTGGATTTTTTCCCTCAATTTCCTCCTCACATTGCTCATTACTAGCATATAGAAACACTACTGACTTTTGGTTATTGATCTTGTATCCTGCCACTTGGCTGTACTGTTATTAGGTCTAGTAGCTTTGCTGTAGATTTTTTGGGACTTTCAACATATGGTATCATATCATCTGCAAACAAGAGTTTTACTTCTTCCTTTCCAATTTGGATGCCTTTTATTTATTTTTCCTATCTAATTGCTCTGGCTAGAATTTCCAGGACAACATTGAATAACAATGGTGACAATGGGCATCCTGTCTTGCTCCTAATCTTAGGGGGAAAGCTTTCAGTCTTTTCCCATTGAGGATGATGTTAGCTCTGGGTTTTTCATACATTCCCTTTATCATGTTGAGGAAGTCCCCTTCTATTCCTATCCTCTGAAGCATTTTCATCAAGAAAGGAGGTTGATTTTTATCAAATGCCTTTTCTGCATCAATCAAGACGATCATGTGATTTTTCTGCTTTGATTTCTTGATATGATGTATTACATTAATTGATTTCTTATCTTGAACCATCCTTGTATATCTGAAGTAAATCCCACTTGGTCATGGGGTATAATTCTTTTAATGTGCTGCTGGATTCAATTTGCAAGTATTTTGTTAAAGATTTTTGCATCTATATTCATTAGAGAGATCATTCTATAATTTTCTTTCTTTGTAATATCTTTGTCTAGCTTTGGTATGAGGGTGATGTTGCCTTCATAGAATGAGTTAAGTAGGCTTCCCTCCTCTTAAAGTGTTTTGAAGAGTTTGAGCAGGATTGGTACTAATATTTTCTTGAATGCTTGGTAGAATTCACATTGTGAAGCCATCTGGTCCTGGACTTTTCTTTTTGGGAGAGAGTTTTTTTTTTATTTTTTATTTATTTTTATTTTTATTAATAAAATCAATCAACATACAATATAAACATTCTTCTTTTTCATCACTTAGTTGTATATTCATCATCATGATCATTTCTTAGAACATTTACATCAATTCAGAAAAAGAAATAAAAAGAAAACAAAAAAATTCATACATACCATACCTCTTACCCCTCCCATTCATTGATCACTAGCATTTCAATCTACTAAATTTGTTTTGACATTTGTTCCCCCTATTATTTATTTTTAATCCATATGTTTTATTCATCTGTTCATAAGGTAAACAAAAGAAGCATCAACACAAGGTTTTCACAATCACATAGTCACATTGAGAAAGCCATATCATTATACAATCATCTTCAAGAAACATGTCACTGGAACACAGCTCTACATTTTCAGTCAGTTCCCTCCAGCCTCTCTGTTGTATCTTAACTAAAAAGGTGATATCTATTTAATGCATAAGAATAACCTCCAGGATAACCTCTCAACTCTGTTTGTAATCTCTCAGCCATTGAGACTTTATTTTGTCTCATTTCTCTCTTCCCCCTTTCAGCCAAGAAGATTTTCTCAATCCCCTGGTGCTGAGTCCCAGCTCATTCTAGGATTTCTGTCCCACGTTGCCAGGAAGATCCACACCCCTGGGAGTCATGTCCCACTTAGAGAGGGAAAGGATACTGAGTTTGCTTGTCGTGTTGGCTGAGAGAAAGAGGCCATGTCTGGGCAACAAAAGAGGTTCTCTTGGGGGTGACTCTTAGGCCTAACTTTAAGTAGGCTTAGCCTATCCTTTGCAGGGTTAAGTTTCCTATGAACAACCCCCAAGATTGGGGGCTCAGCCTATTGCTTTGGTTGTCCCTGCTGCTCGTGAGAATATCAAGAATTCTCCACTTGGGGAAGTTGATTTTTCCCCCTTTATCACCATTCTCCCAAGGGGACTTTGCAAATACATTTTTATTCACTATTCAAATCCTTCTGGGATTTATTGAGGCATCACTATGGACAAACCTACAAAATCTCATGCCCTACACAAGGTTCCATGTACTTATGATGTTCAATTAAGCTGTCCACATAAGTTATAATAGTAAGTGCATTAGTCAAAATATAAATTTTGTACCAAATAAACTTTTTGCTTTAGTCTCACACATAAGTTAAAGTTTTAAAATATTAATTACTATCTGTTTTACAATACCCTGCATTATTGGCATTCCTTTGTTCTTCCTCATGCAAAACATTTTTAAATTTGTACATTTAGTCACTATCATTATACAATCGAGGCATTCCTAGATTATGCCATCTCAGTCTTTATCATATATCTTTCCTTCTGATTTCATTTGTGCCCCCAGGCCTCCTCCCTCTATCATTCTCACATTCAGCTTCATTCAGTGTTCTAACATTATTGTATTGCAGTTAGATAGTATTGTGCTATCCATTTCCAAATTTTTACAGTCAGTCCTGTTGCACAGTCTGTATCCTTTCAGTTCCAATTACCCAATATCTACCCTATTTTATTCTCCTGATGACCTCTGTTCTTAACTAAAATCATCCAAGTTCATTCATTAATGTTAGTTCATATCACTGAGATCATACAGTATTTGTCCTTTTGTTTCTGGCTAATCTCACTCAGCATAATGTCCTTAAGGTCCATCCATGTTGTTACATACTTCATAACTTTGTCTTACTGCATAATATTCCATCGCATGTATATACTACAGCTTGTTTAGTCACTTATCTGTTGATGGATATTTGGGCTGTTTCCATCTCTTGGCAATTGTAAATAATGTTGCTATCAACATTTGTGTGCAAATGTCTGTTTATGTTTTTGCCCTCATGTTCTCTGAGTAGGTACCTAGCAATGGTATTGCTGGGTCATATGACAATTCTATACTTAGCTTCCTGAGGAACTGCCAAACTGCCTTCCACAGTGGTTATACCATTTGACATTCTTGGGGAGCTTCTTTTTTTTTTTTTTTTTTTTTTAAAGAGAGAGGAAGGAAGGGAAGGAAAGACAGAGAGAAGGAAGGAAGGATGGAAGGAAGGAAGAAAGGGAAACATTTTCTTGTTTTATTATATTTTGTTTGTTTTGTTTGTTTTTTACATGGGCTGGGGCCGGGAATCGAACCGAGGTCCTCCGGCATGGCAGGCAAGCACTCTTGCCCGCTGAGCCACCGCGGCCCGCCTCTTGGGGAGCTTCTTGATGACTGATTCAATCTCTTGTGATTGGTTTGTTAGGTTGTCTATTTCTTTCAAGTCAATGTTTGTTGTTTATGCCTTTCTAGGAAGTTGTCCATTTCGTCTATGTTGTCTAGTTTATTAGCATATAGTTGCTCATACTATCCTCTCATTACCTCCTTTATTTCTGTGGGGTCAGTGGTCATGCCTCCTCTTCCATTTCTGATTTTATTTATTTGCATCTTCTCTCTTTTTCGTTTTGTCAACTTAGCTAAGGATCCATTGATTTTATTGATTTTCTCAAAGATTCCTCTATGGTCTGAGAAAGCGTTTTCTATGATTTCAATCTTTTTAAATTTATTGAGATTTTCCTTGTGACCCAGAATATGGTCTATCCTTAAGAATGATCCACGAGCACTTGAGAAAAGGGTGTATCCTGCTGTTGTGGGGTGTCGTGTTCTCTAAACATCTGTTAAGTCTAGTTCATTTATTGTATTGTTAAAATCTCTGTTTCTTTATTGATCCTCTGTCTAGGTGCCATATCCATTGATGACAGCAGGGAACTGAAGTCTCAAACTATTATGGTAGAGGTATCTGTTTCTCCCCTCAAAGTTGTCAGTGTTTGCCTCATATTTTGGAGCACTCTGGCTCAGTGCATAAGTATTTACGATTGTTTTGTCTTCTGTTAAATTGTTCCTCTTATTAATATATAGTATCTTCTTTGTCTCTTTTAATCATTTTACATTTGAAGTCTAATTTGTTGGATATTAGTATATACACTTCTTCTCTTTTCTGATTGTTGTTTGCATGAAATGTTTTTTCCCAACCTTTCACTTTCAGCCTATTTTTGTTCTTGGGTCTAAAATGAGTCTCCTGTATATAGCATATAGATGAGTCCTGTTTTTTAATACATTCTGCCAGTCTATGTCTTTTGATTGGGGAGTTTAATCCATTAACATTCAGTGTTATTACTGTCAAGTCAGTATTTTCTTCTACCGTTTTGCTTTTTGGTTTCACATGTCATGTCTAGTGTGGTAGTTTGGTTCAGGTGTCAATTTGACCAGGTGAACATGCCTAGTTCTGTTGCTGTGGACATAAGCCAATGGCATGTGAACCTCATCTTTTGCTCATTACATCTGCAGTTGGTGTGTCTGCTGTAATGAATGATGTCTGATTTAATTGGCTGGTGTTTAAATGAGAGAGCTCAAACTAGCATAGCCCAAGCAGCTCAGCATACCTCATCTGAGCACTCACAGCTCAGCCCAGGGCTTTGGAGATGCAGAAAGAAATCACCCTGGAGAAAGTTGTTGGAACCCAGAGGCCTGGAGAGAAGGCCAGCACAGATCATCCTGTGCCTTCCCATGTAAGAAAGAACCTCAGTTGAAAGCTGCCTTTCCTCTGAAGAACTAATGAAATAAATCCCCTTTTATTAAAAGCCAATCTATCTCTGGTGTGTTGCATTCTGGTAGTATCAAACTAGAACATCTAGTTTTGTTTTTGTTTTTGTTTTTTTTTTACTCTTTTTACCTTTACTGATAATCTTCATTTCTACATTCTTCTCCATACTTCTCTCTCCTGCCTTTTCCTATCTCACTGTAGTGCTCCTTTTAGTATTTCTTGCAGAGCTGGTCTATTGATCATGAATTCTCTCAGTGATTGTTTGTCTGAAAATGTTTTAATTTCCCCCTCATTTCTGAAGGACAATTTTGTTAGATATAGAATTCTTGGTTGGCAGTTCTTCTCTTTTAGAATCTTAAATATATCATATCACTGTCTTCTTGCCTCCATGATTTCTGCTGAGAAATCCACACATAGTCTCATTGGGCTTACCCTGTATACAATGGATTGTTTTTCTCTTGCTACTTCCAAAATTCTCTTTTTTTTTTGATATCTGACATTCTGATTAGTAAGTGTCTTGGAGTACATCTATTTGGATCTATTCTGTTTGGAGTACACTGTACTTCCTGGATCTGTAATTTTATGTCTTTCACAAAAGATGGGAAATTTTCAGTGATTATTTCCTCCATTAGTCTTTTTCGTTCTTTTTCCCTTCTTGTCTCCTTCTGAGACACCCACTACATGTATATTCATGTGCTTCCTGTTGTCATTCAATTACCTTAGACCCTGCTCATATTTTTCCATTCTTTTCCCTTTTCTTTTGTGTGTCAGATTTCAGATGTCCAGTCCTCTGGTTCACTAATTCTTTCTTCTGCCTCTTCAAATCCATCATTGTAGATTTCCACTGTTTTCTTTTTTCATTTCTTCTACTTTTCACTGTCATATCCATAAGTCCTGTAATTTGTTTTTTTCAAACTTTCAATTTCTTCTATTTGTTCACTCAATGCCTGCTTTATATCCTCCCTTAATTTATTGATTCGACTTTTTATGAGATTTTTCCATGTCTGTTTGAACATTCTGAATTAGTTGTTTCAACTTCTGTACCTCATTTGAATTGTTGGTTTGTTCCTTTGACTGGGCCATCCCTTCAATTTTCTCAGTATTACTCGTTATTTTTTGCTGGCATCTAGGCACTTGGTTTCCTTAATAAGTTTATTCTGGAGGTTGCTTTGTTCTCTATCAGTTCTTTTATACTGTTCAACTTATTTGAGACTTTTAGCATAAGTTCTGTTTAACTGATTGGGACTTTTCAGTTCTTGTTCTGTTTCTTGCCCTGCCCATATGGAGCATTTTTATTTGTCTGCTTGTTTGTTTGAGGTAGGTCTCCTCAGATATTATAGACCCCAGTCAGATTTTCCCAGACTGGACTGGCCTCCTCTCCAGAGGAAAGAGCCACTTGCATCCATTTTTCCATAGGGTGAGACCCAACAGATTGACAGACTTTCCTATGAATACTCTAGACTCCATGTTTTTCCTATCCTGCCCAGTATGTGGCACTTGTCTACCTGCAGCATTCCACCAGTGTAAAGTGATGCAGTGCCTTTAACTTCAGCAGATTCTCCCTGTCCGGGGCATGGTTGAGACAGAGGTGAGGCTGGAGGTTGGCATTAATTGCTTCATTTTCCAGTCCCTGTGGTCTGAATTCCTTGAGGGATGGATTACACTTGGGTGGGGTCCCACCTTTCTCTTGGGGAAGGAATAGCCTTTAGCAATTTAACTCCTTTCACCTGACTAGTTACTTTGTTTCCACAGACAAGCTTAATTCCACCCTTGCCTGGGGCAGTACTGGAAAGGAGAAGACTTGCAGTTGCATCTAGTGAGCTGTGAAGCAGTAGAGACAAAGCAAAAAATAAAATAAAAAAATAAAATAAAAAAAATAGCATGACCCCACTCCTCCAGTTTTGTCAATCAAGAACTTAAGTACGTGGCTCTATGTATCTCCAGGCTCTATGTCCTTCCTTTTTTAGGGTCCAGACCTTTTCAAGTATTTTGTGCTATCTGACTCAGAAAGACACTTTTTCTTTTTCTATTAGCCCTACCCCCTCTCTGCTGGGGCAAAAACTTCTAGTACCTTTATCTCTTATTCCAGGTTTATCTGAGCTGGGGGCTTATTTTCAGTAGTCAAAATTTGTTAATTATTTCTGCAATTAGAGTTTGGCTGAGGTAAACCTTTGCTGCTAGTAAAATTTGTTTCCTTTCCCCTTGGAGAACCAGGCTGCCATGCCCATGTGGGAGGGGCACTGCCTCCATGACTTGGGGGACTTACAGTTCTGTGTGGGATCACAGCTGGTTCAGCTTGTCCAGACTGGTGTACGCTGTTGTCCAGCCACTGATGTGGCCCCAACAGTTGTTCTGCACTGTTCCAGGCTACTTACTAGCTGCTCTGGAGGCTGAACTAAATGCCACACCTCACTAAGTCACCATCTGGCCCCCAATCATTTTAACTATTATTTCTAAATTCTGAGATGCTTTGCCCTAGAACTTTAAGTATCTGTGTAACACTTAAAACTCAGAGTTAAAGTTTTCCAGCTCTGAAAGTCAGCATTACTCCATACAGCAACCACTAAAGAAGCTAGAAAACAAACTTCAGTTAGAGATGTGAATGAAATGAATCTAGTTTGTCCAACATTTAACTTTTCTGTAGCACACTATCTAATTTAACCTCTCTAGTCAGTTTATTTAAACAACATAATTCACCTTTGTTTGGTATGGAACCTAGAATAAAGAATGAAATCTTAATCAGAAAATGAAAATATTTGCAAAGTCCCTTAAGAGACTAGAGAAAAATGAACAATTAAACTTCCCCACCTGGAGAAAATTCTTTCTATTCTCTTAAGAATTAGGGGCTCCCAATTTAAGAAGCAAAGCTCTCAACCTTATAAAATATTCCTAATGGCAGGGCTAGGCCTTTTATAATTAATGCCTAGGAGTCACTCCCAGAGAACCTCTTTTGTTGCTGAAATGTAGTCTCTCTCTAAGTCAAACTCTACAAATAAACTCAGTACTTTCTTTCTTACATGGGACATAACCTGTAGGAGTGTAAATCTCCCTAGCAATGTGAGACATGACTACCAAAGATAAGCCTGGCCCTGGCATCATGAGATTAATTAAAAGGGGAAAATACAATTGCAGTGTCTAAGAAATTTCAAATAGAATCAAAAGTCATTCTAGAAGTTACTGCCATGTAAACTGCCACAGTATTCCAAGCCACAACCAAGAGTGCTCTTGAGAACTCTACAGAATGCTTTCAGCTCCCTATTTCTCCTGCTTCTGTTCAGACTGTATTCAGTTTTTCTTTTCTAGATTGAAAGTCTTTCACACCAAACTCCTCCTCGCCAGAGGTGATGCTCCATATTCCATGTCCAACTAGCCACCTTCAAAAGCATAGCTAAAGACATCAATGCGCCCACAATTTGGACCTGCAAACCACTGACAGCTTGAAGCAGCTCCAGATGATGGACCATCTTTGAG
This sequence comes from Tamandua tetradactyla, assembly GCF_023851605.1. Lineage (NCBI taxonomy): Eukaryota > Metazoa > Chordata > Mammalia > Pilosa > Myrmecophagidae > Tamandua > Tamandua tetradactyla. The sequence continues at coordinate 59,440,713 of NC_135334.1, read as the reverse complement.
ATTAAAGGAAGCTAGAACTATCTGAGGGGGAAGCTGAGACAGGGTTAGAATTAGGGTGGTGACTGCCTGATGAGCATATGGGAAATTCCAAGAAGCAGTCAGACCATGAAGAGAAATATATCTTTGAGAGTAGCAATAAACAGCACTTGGACCATCTGATTGCACACCCCACTATAGAGTGTCACCTTCAATCAAGCATCAACAAAGGAGGAAAAAGGGTAGTAAAATAGTTAATAAAAATTACAAAAACAACAAAAATATATAAAAGCAAATTGCTCCACAGTGCTAGGGCTTCTCACCTATCACCTCTCTTTTCTTGTGTAAGTGCCCATATGCTCCTCTTTGCATGTATATTTAATAAACTTGTTGCCTGTCTACTCAAAAATAAACAAACAACAAGATGGAGAATTCCTCCAGAAAACTAGAGTCTTTGTTTTTATAGAATTAAATGGAAATTCAAGAACTGAAAATTTTAATAAGGGAAATTAAGAACAGAAAACATGGAATTTAAAAACAAAAATGACTCCTAAGAAGAGAGGATTAAGGAAGTGGGAAAAGAGTTAACAAATAAATCGAAATGAGGCATACACAGAAGAAAAAAGGATAAAAATTAGGAAAAAATACTATAAGCTACATATAGATCAGAGTGAAATGAGAAAATATGTTTCAGGGTAACTCTAGAATTGAAGGAGAGAGAGAATGTGGCTGAAGCATTACAGATGAATAATCTATGTTTATATTTATAATTTCTATTCATTATTTATCATTTCTGTATGAGGTAGTTATGTCCCCCTTTCATTACTGATATTAGTAATTTGTTCTTTTATTATTTTCTTGATCAGTCATGTCAGGTGCTTATCAATTTAATTTAATGTCCTTTCAAATAACCAATTTAAGATTTTCTTTATTTCCTCAATTAAATAATTTAATTTAAAATATTAATTAATATAAATAATTAATTTAAATAATTATCAAAATAATTGATAAAAATGAATTTTTAAGAATGACAAAAGACAGAAAACCACAGATTCACATAGCACTACCAAGGTAAATAGAAAGAAAATGCACCAAGGCATGCAACAATCCTATGGATGAAAACCAATGACAATGAAAAAAATCTTTGAAATCATCTAGAGAAAAAAACATGGATTTCAAAGAAGTAACAATGAAATTGACAGCTGATTTCTTATAAGAAACAATGGAAGGCATAAACTGCCCTTACAATGCCGATAACCAAACTTGAATTCTATGTTCAGTGAAAATATGATGCAAAAGTTCAGGCAAAAGAAGGATATTTTCTGAGGCAAACATACAGAATTCACTAGAAGATCTGTGTTAAAATAAATTCAAAAAACATTATTCAGGTAGAAGGAAAATAACTAAATCAAAGCATAGAAATACAGAATAAATAAAGACAAAAGAGAGGGTAAATACATGGGTAAATCTAAGTGAATGCTGACTATACAGAATAAAAAATTATATCAAATAAAATTGAAGGATGGGGATAATAAACACAAAAAAACAGTGATTAACAAAATACAGAAGATATATAGAATTGAGAAAATAAAGAAAATCTAAAGGTGGTTATTTGAAGGACATTAAATTAAATTGAAAAGCACCTAACATGACTGATCAATAAAATAATAAAGGAACAAATACTAATATCAGTAATGAAAGGGGGACATAGCTACCTCATACAGAAATGATAAATAATGAGTAGACATTATAAAAAATCTCATGCCAAAGTTAAAATTTTAATTGAAATGGAGAAATCTTAGAGAAAAAAATTTAACAGCACTGATATAGGAATAAATAGAAAATGTAAGCTTTTCTATCCCTAATAAATAAGTTGAGGCATTAATTAAAAACCTCTTCAGAAAGAAATTTCCAGACTAAAAGACTTCAGGGTGAATTCCTTCAAACACTGAAAAGAAAATTAATGGCAATTTTAAGCAAACTCTTCTAGAAAACAGAAAAGGAAAGAATATATCTCATCTTATGAGAGCATTTTGGCACTGAAATGACAAAAAACTTTCTAAGAGAGCAAAATTATAAGCCAATCTTTCTCATTAGTGTTGAAGCAAAAATTCAAAATAATAATAATAGCAAACCTAATTCAGCTACATATGAAAGGCAGAATATTTCATAGATTAGTAGGGTTTATTGAAGAAATTTAAAGTTTTAATTTTCAAAAATCAACTAATGCAAGTTACCACATTAATAGGAAAATTTTAAAAATCATATGATCATCTCAAAAGATGCAGAAAATGCATTTGATAAAATTCAACACTTGTTCATATATATTAAAAATAAAAGCTTAGAAAACAAGGAATTGAAATGAATAACATTAATCTGACAAACAGTTTAATGTTTCATATTATACTTAATGTGAAACACTGGAATATTCAAGCTTATGATTAATTATTTGTAAACCTACTTCTATTCAAGACTGTACTGGAATTTTTTAGCCAATGCAATAAGACAAGGAAAAATATAAATGGTTGGAAAAGAGGAAATAAAATTGTCTTTATTCTTAGCTAATCTGATTTTGTAAACAGTATGTTCAAAGGAATCTATAGGAAAATAATAGAGGTATAATGAATTTAGCAAGGTCCATACATACAATGTCAATATATAAAAATCAATTGTATTTCTTTAGATATATCACCAGCAAACAATTGAAAAGTACAATTTAAAAATGATCCCATTTACAAATGCATCAAAATATACCATATATTGATGTATAAATTTAGTGTAAGATATGCAAGAGCTCCACAAAGAGAATTACAAAATACTACATGAAGAAACTATTGAAAATCTAAGTAAATGAAGATAAATAGTGGGGTGCAAGGGTAGTTCAGTGGTAGAATTCCTGACTGCCATATGGGAGGCCTGGGTTCAATTCCTGGTCCATGCACTTCCCAAAAACAAACAAGCAAAACAAACAAACAAAAAACTAACAAAACTTCAATAAATGGTGCTGCAATAATGGGAAACTCACATGGAAAAATAATGAAACACGACCCCGCCGTAAGATATATATAACATGTTAATGAATTATAAGTGCAGATTAAAGACATAAATTGTTTCCAAATTGATCCATGGATTGTGTGAAAGACACAATCAAAATCTCAGCAAGGATTTTTGTGGAAACTGACAAAATGATGCTGAAATTTATATGAAAAGGCAAAGCTCCAAGAATTGCCTAGAAAATTACAAAGAAAATAAAGTTGAAGGAGTCACATTACCAAATATTAAAATTTACTACATACAGTAATTAAGACAGTGCAATATTTGCATAAGTATAGATAAACAGACCAAGAGAATAGGATAGGGTCTAAAAAGAGGCACACGTATAACATTACCTAATATATATCAAAGGCTCCCCTGTAAATCAGTAGGGGAAAGTATGTTCTAATCAATAAAGTTATCTACCTATATGAGAAAGTGAATCATAATCCTTACCTCATACTATACACAAAATCAATTCCCACTTGATTGCAGATCTAACTGCAAAAATTTTTGAAGACAACAAAAAACTATTTTCATGGAATTAGGGTAGGCAAAGATTTGTTGAACAAGATAGACAAAAAAATTTAAACCATGAAGAATATTAACAAATTGCATTAAGTTAAAATTAAGAATTTCTGTTTAAAAGGCAACATTGAGATAGAAAATTTATGCAAAAGAGGAGAAAATGCTTGTAATATACTTATCCAAAATAGAACTCACATTCACAAAATAAATGAATCAATCAAATCATTAGAAAAATAAAGTAACCCCAGACCAATAAACATATGAAAAGATTCTCAAACTTATCAGAGAACTGCAAAATACATGCCACCAAAGTAATTAAAATGAAAAAGATGTGGAGCAACTAGAATAAACATATATTGCTGGTGGGAGTATAAATTTGCATAGACATTTTGGAAAATTCTTTATAATTTTCTACTATACCTAAATAAATGCATAAGTATAAGATCCAGCAACTCTACTCCTATAACCAAAAAAAATGCACACCAAAACATTTACAAGAATGTTCTTAGTCAGAAGAGCCTCAACCTAGAAAGCAAGCCATTATCCGTCAACAGCAGAGTTAAATAATGGTGAAATATATTTGTATAATGGATTACATGCACGAATAACAAAGAACAAATTGCTTTAGCATTCCATAAGGTAGATGAGTTTCACAAACATAAGGCAGAGTGAAAAAAGCAAGAAGAAAAATCCTTCAGAATTCCATTTATATGTTTTGAAGACAGGCAAAACTAATCTATGGTGATACAAGTCAGGACAGAGGTTACCTTTGTAGTGTGGGTGCTAATGACAGAGCAGACATGATAAAAGCTACCAAGTTGCTGGTGATACCTCTATTTTAATTTGTGTTACAGTGCTCATTTGGTGAAAATTCATCAAGCTATACACTTTGTGTGCTTTCCTGTATTTACGCTTTCTTCAAATAGAAATTATATGATTGAGTGAGTAAATAAATAAGTAGACTAGAATAGGGTAATGATTTTTGTTTCTATTGAAATTTTTGTCTGGGCCACTGTGAATCCTCTCTTTCTATAATCGCATCCTTTTCCTACAAATATTTTCAAGAATGCACACAGATGATATGAATTCTTTTGTCATGATTTTATTTTTGCTCATGCATTACTTGGCTTACATTAGTTACCAAAGCAAAATTAGTATTTCTTGACCCCAGCAACCAATCTGCTGCTTCTGAGTATAAATCTTTCAGGAGGCAAATGTCATATTATTTGAAGGGCAGCAGGTCAATCAAGTCTCTAAAAAGGAATACAGTAAAAACTTTATCCCAAAGAAAAGGCTGACTCTTAGGATACAAATATTCTATTTTTTATCTTTCCTAGAAATATATGTATAACCTCAAACTTAACTAAAATAAATCCTACTGGTGAAGTCATGAACAATTGTGAGCTACTAGTCCCATAACTAAGTAATCCCACATTTCTATACTGTATTTTTTTTCAGTTTTGTTTTAGTAGACAGAAATGCTATAAAGTCTAAAGTGCAAAGTAAGTAGACATTGACCCCATTAACTTTCCCAGTAGTTTTGCTCTCTGAGTGTTCATTTCAATTCATTCCATCTTGTAATCTCTTCCTCAGGCAAATGCTTCAATACTTTGCTCCAACTTATCATGTGCCTTTGGAAATTTCCTCAAACCCGTTTTAGCACATCCAATACTTGGCTGACACAGCTGCAAAATTTGAGGTTAGTGTAACCAAAGGATGAAAGATGAGCACAACTCTGTGAAAAGAGGGGTCGCTTTGGAAGTTACAGTACAGTAAGTAGGAGAAAGCCTTCCCATTATTATACTAATAAAACCTGAAATTGGGCCTTTTTCATTTTGGTTATCTGAAATTCAAGAGAGTTCAGACTATGTAATGAGCAGTTCAGAAAAAGAATAAAATTCTTTTTATGCCATGAAATGCCATGAAATAAGGTTAAGTTTGGTGTTTATCAATGAAAATCTATATTAACACATCAATTTAAAATGTAGGGAGACTTTTAGGTTTAAATTAGGTAAAAAAAAAAAATTCCATGTAAAAATATTTTGCATTTAAACGGTATTTTCTACCTTCAAACTCGTATTGTAAATCGGGGCCAATAGTTCCTACTTTATCTACTGCACGGGGTTTTTAAGAGGATAATAGTAATAATAGGCATCATATATTAGAAGCCTACCCTGTTCTAACCACTGTGTTAAATATTTTAATTCAATGAGACAGGTAATACCATAGTCAAATGAAAAAAACTGAGATTAAAGGGCATATAGCTTGTTAAGGGCAAGGGAAGAGTAATATTTTTTTGTTTTATTTAAAAATCCATGTTCTTAACCACTACCTCATAGATATATAGGGTAATAAATAAGGATCTACAAGCATCATAAAACATTTGGCCCTAAATCTTAAAAATGACTTTGTTGTCATGGATAGAGGAGGGGAATGGAATTGAAAGATCAACCTAAAATAAATATAGACAGCTTAATCAAAATAATTAAATAGATATTTAATCCAAGGCATCTAGGCATTAAAAAAGTGAAAATTCTGAAAGTAGTACTGAAACAGTGGCAACTTGATAAAATCTTATATAAAGAATGTATAATGGGCATTGAGGTGTGCCACACAGATTACCCACTCATTCTTCCAGTTGGTGGGACTATTCATTGCCAAGGCTAACAACTGAGTCACTATCCAGAAAGCTGCCTTTGTCAATATCACTTCTCCTCCCCAGAGGTTACCTGCAATGAGTGACTGGCTAATGTGGAGTTACAAAGGTCCAGCAAACTTGCCTCAACGAGAACTCTAAAGAACCATTACAGAACCAGCGCTCCCTACAGGATTAGAAAAGGCCTCTGTTTCAAATGGAACTCTGTTCAACTTCTCCCTTTGCCTAGTCCTGATTGCCTCACTACTCAAGGGTATAAATCCTCCCAAAAGACTCTTACATGCAAATCTCAGAGTCTCTAAGTCTATTTGCTGGGGAATCTGACCTATGACAATGCTTAATACCATTTTTTTCTGCTGTCAGCTGCTTATGATACTTGCCATTAGTATACAATATGCACTCATTTCCATTTCCCCAATATCAAATGATATAGAGCACTAAATCCACATGGAGCCAACATTACTTTAGGGGAGTCCTAAAATTTAAATATAGATCCTATATATATACATAGACCCCCATAAATAAAATCACATTGAAAAATGGCACACTTCATGACTAAAAAGATTTTTAAAGACCTATACAGCTCATCAGCTTAGGAGATTCATTTCTACAAAACAAAATAGTTTTAATGTTATAAAGATCAGACTTCAGTAATAATAAGCTATATGTCCCTCTAACTTGCAGAAAACTAAACGAGCTTTTCCCATTTTTTAAGTATAAAATTTAGGTTGTAGAATGGAATTAATACCCACTGCTTCATAGATCTATGAAAAGTGATTTGGTAAGAAACAATGATTTATGTTGCTTGTAGAGGAACTTACATTGAATTGTACCAGGACATTAACAAAAAATGATATTTATTAGCTTATTGTATGTAAAATGCTCATCCCGGTTCTGCGAAGACAAGGTTATTTTAGACACGAAATATTTGTTTACTCGAAGGCCACCGTTTCTTCTTTTCAGGATGCCACAATTTAGTTGGGAAGAAAGGGAAAATAAAAAGCAACATGGGTACAAGGCAGACAGTGATTGAGTCCATGGGTTTGTTAACAAGACCAATGTGAGAACAAAACGTCTGCCACATAGTTAATGCTTTTGTTCTCAGCATATTCAGCTGATATATTCTATATATATCCAAGAAGAAAAAATAAATCAGAACTAAGAAAATACCAGATATTTTCAAAGGATCTTTTGGGTCTGACTGTTAAAGATGAGGAAATCGTGCTATCACTGAGCTTTTATAAAAAGCACTTTATCTTTTCAAAATATTTTCTAATAATGTATTCAATTCTAGTAGAAGCAGTTGGAGAGGTTTATGAATGAAGAGGCTGAAATATCACTAAAACATATATAATTTTGGCCATATATAAATGGCATTATATTCCACACCAGATATATTCCTTTTTTTGCTTTTCCTTTCTCAGTAAATGTCACCACCACCTGCTCAGTTGCTCAAGCTAGAAATGTGGAAATCACTTTTGATGTCTATCACCTCTTACATAACAAATAATAAATAATGTGCAGCATGCTATATTATTTTGTCTCCTAAATCAGGCATTCTCAACAGAGATGATTTTACCCTCAAGGGGGTAAAAATTGGTTCTTGGAGCAGAAAGAATATTTTTGTATAAAGCACAGATAAAACACTAAAAATAAAAAGAGATACAGTATATATCTGTGGTATTAAAATTTCACAGAAGTGGTTAAGTAAAAAATGTCTAAAATTTCTCCTTGGGGTGGGGGTAATGGTGGGGGTCATAAGGAAAAAATGGTGAGGAAGTACTATCGTAAATATTTTTTAAGTATGTCCTCTAATCTCACTCTCTCTTACACCACTAACCTAGGATGATTTCTTTCTATTATTAGGAACATTGCTTCTTAAGGGGTCTCTTTGGGACTGTATTAGTCCCTCTCAAATATATATACTGCACTATCTACCAAAGTTCTCTAACATGCAAATTTGATCACATCTCTCCCATACTTAAAATCCTTCTATAGCTCCAGGTTTGGGAACGCCTCTGCTCTGCTCCCACAGGAACCCACAGACATGACAAGTGTCTAAGATTTCATTATTTTATAGAGGAGAATACTACATTCCAGTTAAGTTGAATGACTTGCCCAAATTTGGAAAATATGTAGAGGAAATACAGGATTGGAAACCAGGTTTCACTATCTAGATATTTACTGTTCTTATAAAAATATGCTGTTTTGGGATTTCGCAGACCAGGATCTGGATATCATCAAAATCTATTTACCAGCCTTTGAGAATATGAGCAAGGCAAGCACTTTAGTGAGCTTTAGAGTTCTAATCTATAAACTGGAGATATTTTCTTAAAAGTGATATTAAGATTAAATAAAATGACACACACATATACATACATAATGCATAAGTGTGTGGAGGGAAGAGGGGGCAAGAGAGAGAGAGAAAAAGGGAAATGTTTGAATTTTGTTAAATAACTATGAGGGTCTTTTTTTTTTTAATCATGCTATGGTAACTCTACCATAGGTACTCTTTGAGTTAGGGACAGCTTGGTAACCTATCATGAAATTCAGGTGGATTTTCTTCCCCTCTCCTAGCTTTAGGTCAAGTTGCCTTACCCTAACTATGCTCTTGTTGGACAAAAACCAACATGGACTAAACCTCCACAGTTTATGCTTATGATAAATGCCTTTTCCCTACTGTCTCCTTTCTTCTTCCTGAAATGGTTTATAAACAGCCTACAGTTCTCCACCCATTTCTTTTCCCCTTTTCTGGCTCAGTAATCCACTCCAGTCACTATCTCTCTCAATTAAAAATGTCTATCTTCTTTTCTTCTCCTTTTTTTTCCTAAACATTTTATGTACAACCAGCCCAATTACACAACAGTAAAGTTCACAGGGATCTTGAAAATCACTCAGTCCTCCTAGCCACAAAGCACAGCTTCTTTCTCCAGTATTTTAAGAGATACTCAACCCAGTCCTCCTAGAATGTAAAAGTTTACAAGTTTGAGTTTCTACTCATACTAAATCAAAATATATCTTAGTTTATCCTGCCCCTTTGTCCTCTAGAAAATGCAAAATAAATCTCCTCCATTTTCTACAGCTCTCTATGCACCCTAACGTCTTCTCCAGGATAAAAACCCACATTTATTCTATGGTTACTTTTTCCTCACAGGGCCTAGATCACATTGCCTGGTTGTCAGTTTCCAGGACATAGCAATTTGTCATTTATCATTCTTTAAAAGGATGGTACCTCGATAGCAACACACTAATGTCATGGAATGTAAGTAAATATAATGATCACTTTTCTTTAATACAGTTAAAAAGGTAGGCAGAAAATATTTTTACATAATAGCTAGAATCCATTTACAATTATAGCTTCAATGATTATTTTGAACATCTCTCTTTAAATTTCTACCTTCATCCATGACTTGCCCCTGGAACTTTAATAACATATTGTGAACTTCCTATTCAATATTTTCACATAATTGATCCCTCTGTGAATTCAAATTTAACAACTCTGAAATGAAACTCATTGACCCCAAAGGCCAGATCTCCTTCCTGACTTCCCTATTTCTTTTAACCTATCATCACTGGGCTTAAAAACATGGAGTCACATTTCCCTGCAGCCTTTCCTTCACCGCCTTTCTAGCAGATGCTGATGCCTCCTTTATAACCCCTTTCAGGCCCACTCCATCCATTTCATTCCTGCTGAAACTACCAGACCCATACCTTCATTGACATACACCTAGATTGCTAAAAGCATCTCAGAGGACTTCCTCCTTTTCAATTGAACTCAACTTTCTCTGCTTGTCAAATTTAACAGATATCCCTGATCTCACTCTCACCTTTGCTTCCCTGCTTCAGACTCTCTCTAGTTCATTCTGGACATATCCTGGAGCTAACACTTTATTCTAAAACATCATTTAACTGCCTTGAATTAACATATTATACTTTCTCCTGCCTACTATTACTATCAATAAAATACTAATATGCAACATTAATTGATCATTAAGTATATGTCACCAACTGGGCTTAAATTTTTATGTAATTCATCATATTTAGTCCTTATTTTCAGATGAGAAAATTGCGGTAGAAAGAGGTTAGTAATATGTCCAGGTTACCCAGGTAGTAAGGGTAGGGTTTCTATTTGAACCCAGAATGTTTGCAAAACTCTAACCTCTTAAGTAGTATACATTCATTAAAGGACTTCTAAAACAGTTTGCTCCCAAACCACGTTTTTAAATCTCTCTTTCATTATGCCCTTGCAGAATCTGCCTCTTTGATTAGAGGTGATTCACCGTCTTCCAGTCAATACATAATCCTATAAACATCTACTGCTTTCTCAATTTTTGTGTCTGCTATTCTCCAGTACTGAAACACTATCCCTGCCTCTCTCCATGTCTCTATCTAAAACTAGAATCTATGAGGTAGATATTTTTATTACTATTATTTTAGTTTGCTAAAGCTGCCAGAATGCAGCATACCAGAAATGTATTGGCTTTCACAAAGGGGATTTTTTAGGTTACAAATTTATAGTTCTAAGGCCATGAAACTGGCCAAATTAAGGCATCAGGAGGAAGATACTTTCTCTCAGGAGAGGCTGCTGGCATCTAGGGTTCCTATGTCACATGGGAAGGCACATGGTGAATCTGTTGGTCCTTCTCTCCTGGAGATTGGCTTCAAAATGTCTCTTTCATCTCCTGTGGGTCCTTCTGGATTCTCCTGAAGCATTTTCTTTCTCTTGGCTTCTCCCCGGGTGTCTTCTTTCTCTCTTCACTCTGTCCAAAATGTCTCTGCCTTTTATCCTCTCATAAAGGACTCCAGCAAGGGCAGACCTACCTTGAATGAGCTGGGTCAAATCTCCACGGAAACAGCCTAAGAAAAAGATGCCATCTACATAGATCTGCACCCTCAGGAAGGAATTAAAAGAATATAGGCTTTTCTGAGTTACATAACAGATTCAAACCAGCACAACTGTTGTATAGATGAGTGTTCTAGTTTGCTAGCTGCCAGAATGCAATATACAAGAAACAGAACGGCTTTTAAAAAGGGGAATTAATAAGTTGCTAGTTTACAGAAGTCTGTGAAACAGTCCAAATTAAAACAAGTCTATAGAAATGCCCAATCTAAGGCATCCAAGGAAAGATACCTTGGTTGAAAAAGGCCAACGACGTTCAGTGTTCCTCTCAGCCAGAGGGGCACATGGCAAACACGGCAGCATCTGCTAGCTTTCCTGCCTACTATCTCTCTCGGCTTCTTGATTCATTAAGTTTCCCGGGAGGCATTTTCCTTCTTCACCTCCAAAGGTTGCTATGCTTCATAGTTCTGCCGGCTTCTCTGCTGTGCCTTTCTCATCATTCTCAAAAAATGCAATCTCTCCAAAAACATTTGTTTTATAGGATCCCAGTAAACTAATCAAGACCCATATAGAATGGGTGGAGACAGACCTCCATCTAATCAAGTTTAATGCCCACAATTCATTGAGTCACATCTCTGTGAAGATAACCTAATCAAGTTTCCAACCTATAGTACTGAATAGGGGTTAAAGAAACTGTTGCTCCCACAATATTGATTAGGATTAAAACATGGCTTTTCTAGGGTTCCTAAATCCTTTCAAATTGGCACAGTGAGAAAACTGAGGTCCCATAGCTGTGTGCAGAGACAACAATTAAACCCAGCTCTGTTTTACTACAAAGACTATTCTTTCATTACCTTCTATTATCCTAAATATAATCACTCACTACCCATCCTCCAAGGAACAAATCCTCTCCCACCTCTTCCAAATAGGTTACCCTGACTAATCTAGGCTAAATCATTATCCTAGTCTAAATTTCCATGGCACTATGTTTTCTGCCTTGTGAAATTTCTAATCGTGTTGTCTTATTGGCTTTCATGTTGGTATTTAGCTTTTTGTGAAGTTGTCTTCCTGTTTAAAATAAGATTACAGTGGAGTATACAACAGCAGTTAAGATCATGGACCCTGGGCTAATGTGCCTGAGATCAAATCCTAGCAGTACCATTTTTTAGCTGTGCAACTTTGGAAAAATTACCTAAACTTTCTGTGCTTCACTTTCCTCATTTGTAAAATGACAAGAATAATAATGCCTACTTCACAGTATTGTTGTGAGAATTAAATGACTTCATTTATATAAAGCTCTCAGAACACTGTTTGACACATTGACTACTTAGCTACTGAAGGCAGACATCTGTGTTATTTTATATCTGAATTTCTCCAGATGTGAGACATGAGAAGCATAAAAAAAACTCCCTTTATGCATAGTAAAATTATAAATGAATATTTATTATTTAAGAGTGGGGATTTATACAAACACCCAAAATGATAAACATCTCAAGAATTGGATGCATTTTGTTTATGTGGAGTTTGAATCTTGACTTCTCTGGAAGTGTGCAAATTATTAATTGGTGATATCCATGAACAGGCCAAATCATTGTTATATATTAGATTGAAGCCAACTCCAAAAAAATTGACTCTGTCTCCACCGAAGGGAAAAATATTCAAACACAGACTAACCTTTGTAACTTTAAAAATCAGGTATTCTAGGGAAGCAACATGCCTTAAAGTCCAATTTCAAAAGCAATTTAAATTCTAGAGATTCCTATGATTGGAATAGACTGGACTAAGCCTTGGAGCCAAAGGGCTGCTTTAACTATCCTTACATCTCTCTCCCTTATATAGAAATGGAAAACATTTCTCTAAAAATGCATTTTTAAAAAGAAGTAGAAATCATCCTACCCTGTTTTTATTCAATCCATCAAGCAGATGAAAATTACCTCCCCAAAAAGTTCAGTCCATGCCAGCACAAAAATAGAAACAGAAAGCCATTTAACCTTTGCATCTCTATATCATTCAAAGGTGGATATGTAAGTATTTGAGGATTTCCAATAAAACATGAATACAGAATTATCTGTAGTGCCCCTTCAGCTCATTGTCCTCAGTGTGACAATTGTATCTGACATGGAAACAAGCACTATTCTCTTGCATTCTGATTTTGAAAATGGGCCATCTTATTCACCACTTCTTGCCTTGTACTTAAGAGGGATGCTGGCACATAGCAGTCACTCATAAATGGTGTTAAACTGAACCAAAGCATAAAGCAACCACTATCTCCCAGCCTCTTTTTAGGTCTATGGTTCTCAAATTTTAGAGGCTTGAGTTCTATGAGTGCTACTATGCAAATTCTGTGCTCTTCTCTCCCCACAAAAAGATTCTGATTCAATAGGTCTAGAGCAGGACCCATGAATTTAACATTTTAAAAAACATTCAAGGTAATCTTGAGGTGGGTGGGCCAGCAATTATATTTTGATTAACACTACCCTTCTATTTCTTAAATAATAACAATGACTAACATGTATTGAGCATATCTTTTTTTCCCAAGGACTCTGCATGTATTAACTCATTTAATCTCTATGGCAATCTATGAAATAGACATTCCTATCATCACATTTTGCAAAGGTGAAGTAACTTGTTCTAGGTCACAAAGCTCTTGGAAGAGACAGAATACAAACCCTGATATGTGAGATTCTTAAGCCCATGCTCTTAACAAATACATTCTAATTGCAAAACAAAAACTGTGTGCTGCCAACAGTATTCCTTAGTGACATATTAGTAAATGCAATCCACAAATTTGGCTAAGAAAATTGATCATTCATTCAAATATGTGACATTTCATCATCTGATAGCATCAACAGACACTGTGGATGATGGACCACAAAGATCTCACATCCCATCAGGGTGAAAAACAATCAACAACCTAATACATTCAAAATGAGAATGTTCAGTTCAGATTAGTGTCAAAAATTCAGGCTTTTGTTATTTGCAATGGCAACAAAAAATACTTATTAGATACTAACGCTTGTGTTCTTCTGACTAAAACATGAGAAAGGATGGTGGCCAAAAGGACAAATTTTGTTCCTAAATTTAAAAATGATATATTTTTTTCCTTTTCAATATTAAAATAGGATAGAGTTAAGAATGGACACATTCATGAAGATTCCAGACACCTTAATCCCTTCTTCTATGTCTCATGTAGGGCCAGTGCCTCGGGAAGACCGAGCTCTATGAAAGCATAAAGAATCCCCTAGCACATCACTCCAAGAAGCCCTGGGTCTCTACTCTGAAAGTGGTCACAAAGGCGGATTTTCAGCTTCACCAACAATGGCCCAGAGAAAAAGATAGGCAAGGGAACCAAATGCACCTCTGTTAGCCCAATTTAGCCATTTAGTAGCTATATATCTGGTAACAGGTTCTTAATCTTTCTTAAGTTCATTTTTCTGTTCTGTAAAATTGGAATAGTATCACCCATCTAGCAAGGTTACAGTGAGAGTTATAAAGGTTATTTCAGGTAAACTCTTACCAGAGTTCCCGGCAATAAATGGTGATGGAGGGTATTTGGTTCTTCTGGTTTTCATCTCCATCTGAATCTGTTTGATTTCAGCCTCTCATTAGCACTATTAGTAAATCAGGTTAGAGTTGCAACTTCTTGCCATGTTCTAGCATACAAGATGGCACTCAAGAAACATCCATGGGACTAAACTAAATATTAAGAGAAATCCTTCTGGCACAGAAAATTCTCTCTGAAACTTTAGCAAGTGGGATCTCAGGATCCCCTTGGGGTTGAGGCTGTTCTCTAAGAATCTTAGGCATGCTTTCACCAATTCCAAGGCTTTAGGCAGCTCCATTTCAATCGTTCTCTGCAGGTACCTACAATCAGGAAATAATGACTTGCCATATGCATAATTAGTAGGGAGGAAATTGATCTCATAAGGACACAGACAAGAATCATGAGATAATTATCTCTTTTCCTTTTATTTCCCGGATTCACAAAGGCTGGCAACATGCCTTTTAACAAAGGATTCATCCCTACACACAAATCAGGCTTGGAATAAGAATAACAGAAGAGCACTGCCCTTAATGGCAGAAGAATACTAGGCATGGAGTTTCCTTTCTGAGAGAGGCAGTAACAGGTTTGCGAAAGGTAGTAAGACTACTATGAGGAATGTTCGTGGGTGTGTGGGAAGGGGGTTGATCCATGGCAGATATTTCCCTCCATGAGCTTTGTGAGTAGAGAAACCACAACTGCTCACTACTCTGTCTCTACTCACCTATATGCTTGGCATGTAGTATACACTCAATCTGAATTTGATAAATGAAGGAATAAAGAAATGGACAAATAAATCTTGAGAGAAATTCTCTATAGCAGCAGGCCTTAATTAAGGACCACTAGGAGATTCCAAAGAACTACCCAGAAGATTCTGAAATATGTAACTGCTGCCAAGTTCTCCTTTCCATTGTTTATTAAGCTACAACTAGAAAGGGAGGCAGACAATTTGAAGAACAGAAAATAGTCAATAAATACATGAGCATGTTCAATCTTACTAGTGATCCAAGAAACTAAAATAGCATGTCATTCTACCCAATCAGATAGGCAAAAATCAAAAACTGATTATATAAAATAGTGGTAAGCGTAGAGGAAAAGGATATTGTTTCAAACTATAAATGTAAATTGGTACAGTTACTTTGGAGGATAACTTGTGTAGTATCTCTTAAAATTTTATATATGCATATTAAGTAACCTAACAATTTTAGATCTCACTCACATGCATAAAGAGATGTATCTAAGGATGTTCACTGCAGCATTCCTTATATTAGTGAAATTTGGGAGCAATCTAAATCTTTAAATAGGAAATAGGTAAACTGTGCTATGGCTCTGTCACTTAATCAAGCATACGTAGTTGAAAATAGTGCAGTAAATGTAGATAGGCACACACAGAAATGTTTCTAAAACATAAAGTTGAAAAAAAAAAGCAAATTGCAAAAAAACAAAAAAAAAATCATAGAGTATACCATTTTAAAAATTCATAACAAATGAGGATTGTAGGAGGATGGCAGAGTAGGGCGCTCCAGGACGCAATCTTTCCACCAAAATAACTAGAATACAGGCAAGGATTGTCTGCAACAACTATTTTGAAACTCCAGAGGCCAGAAGAACCATGCACAGCATCCAGGAATGAGTGGGATAAAGAGGCTGATAAATTTCAGTAAAGAACAATAAATTGCTCTCTGTGCAGTGGCTACTGGTACCATTCCCCACTCACATAACACCATGCCATGGGACCCAGTCCCTGGCTAGCTCACTGGTGAAAGAAAGGGCCATAAAAATCCTCTTCCCCAAGAACAGGGATGGACATGGCTGATCACTGATCATGGCTTTTGATTCGTGGCTTTAGATCACTGGAAGCCCAGCTCTGAGGGCAGCAATTATTTCAGAAGTGATTGTTTCAATCCACCCTGAGAGGGACAGTGGTGGTGGAGACTTAAGTGTGCAGCACTTCCTCAGTGCAGAGGGGGACAATTTAGTTGAATAAATGCATTATCTGGACAGGCCAGGAAAGCTCAGCTTTGTGGAGCCACCAGAGATGTTCTTGGCCCCCATCCTAATCACCTCCCCAAGGCACTTTGGAACCAGACTGGTCCTGATTTGACTGGGAAATACTGGCTTGGGAAGTCCTCTCCAGTGTGCCTCTCCTTCCAGAATTTGCCCTCCAGGCGAAAGCAGAGCAAGACAATGAAAGGTGTAAGAAACTATAGAAACCAGATAATGATACCACAATAAAAGAACACTACAGGCCAGTATCTTTTATGGATATTTTAGTTTCTTAATGCTGCAAGAAGTGCAATATACCGGAAATGGGTTGGCTTTTATAAGGGAAATTTATTAAGTTACAAGTCTGCAATTCTAAAGCCATAAAAATGTCCAAACTATGGCATCCAGAAACCTTGACTCAAGAAAGAGTTGATGACATTTGGGGTTTCTCTGTCATCTGGGAAGGCACGTGGAGACATCTGCTAGTCCTTTGGCTTCTGGTTTCAAAACAGCTTCCCCAGGGGCATTTCCTTTTTGCATCTCCAAAGGTCTCTCTCTGTGTTGCCTCTGAAGCTTTTTCCAAAATGGCTCCCTCTTAAAAAACTCTAGTAAGTGACCTCACCTTGAATGAGTGGAGACACATCTCCATGGAAACCACATAATCAAAATGTCCCAACCTCATATGATTGGGTCACATCTCTATGGGAACAACTTAATCAAAAAGATTCCACCCAACAATATTGAATCAGGATTGAAGAACATGGCTTTTCTGGAGTACACAAGAATTTCAAACTGGCATGATGGATATATAGAGAAAGTCCTCACCAAACTCTACCAAGCCAAACTTAACAGTTATTAAAATAATTATACACCATGATCAAGTGGGATTTATCCCTGGTAGGCAAGATTTGTTCAACATAAGAAAATTTATTAATGTAATACACCACATTACCAGAATGAAGGAAAAACAAAACACACGATAATCTCAATTAATGGGAAAAAAGGGCATTTGACAAAATATAGCACTTTTCTTTATAAAAGACACTTAGAATATTAAGAATAGAAGGAAACTTCCTTAAAATGATAAATGACATATATGAACAGCCCACAGATAACATCCTACTTAAAGGTGAAAGACTGACAGCATTCCTTCTAAGATAAGGAACAAGAAAAGGACATTCACTGTCACCACTATTACTTAACATTGTACTGGCAATCTTGCCAGAACAGTAGGCAAGAAAAAGAAATTAAAGTTATCCAAATTGGAATGGAATAAGTAAAACTTCCCCTATTTGCAGTTGATATGATCCTATATCCAGAAAACCCTGGAAATCTATGACAAAGCTCCTAGAACTAGTAAATGAATTCAGCAAAGTGGCGGGGTACAAGATCAACACCCAATATTAAATGGTGTTTCTATACACAAGCAGGGAACAATCAGAAGAAGAAATCAAGAAAAAAAATTGCATTCACAATAGTAACTAAAAGAATCAAATATCTAGGAATAAATCTAATCAAGGATTTAAAGACTTGTACATAGAGAACTATAAAACATTGCTAAAAGAAATTAAAGAAGACCTAAATAAATGGAAGGACATTCCATGTTCATGGACTGGAAGACTAAATATCATTAACATATAAATCCTACCTAAAGCAATTTAGAGATTCAATGCAATCCAAATAAAAATCCAATGACCTTCTTTGCAGAAATGGAAAAGCAAATCATCAAATTTATATAGAAAGGTGAAGGGCCCCAAATAATCAAAGAAATCTTAAAAAAGAAGAATGAAGTTGGAGGACTCACACTTATGGATCTTAAAACTTATTACAAAGCTGCAGTAATCAAAATAGCATGGTTCTCACATAAAGACAGAAATACAGAAAAATAGAATCTAATTGAGAGCTCAGAAATCAATCCTCACTTACAGCCAACTGATTTTTGGCAGGGCAATAAAGACCAGTCAATTGGTAAAAAAAACAGTCTCTTTGACTATGGTGCTGGGAAACCTGGATTTTGAAAAAAAAAGGAAGAGGATCCCTATCACACACCATATACAAAATCAACCTAAAATGGACCAAAGACTTTAATATAAGAACTAGAACTATCAAACTCCTAGAAGAAGACATAGAGAAACATTTGCTGGACCTTGCATTAGGGAATGGTTTCTTATACTTTACACCTAAACCAGAAGCAACAAAAGAAAAAAATAGATAAGCAGGACCTCAACAATATTTAAAATTTTGTTTCTTATAGGAACAAAATTTATTTTCATGACAACATGAAGATAAAATGAAAATCTACAGAATGGGAGAAAACAGTTGAAAACCATATATCCAATAAAGGATTCAAATACAGAATATATAAACGAATCCTTCAACTCATCAACAAAAAGATAAACAACTCAATTAAAAACTGGGCAAAAGACTTGAACTCCAAGGAAGATGAACAAATTTCCAGAAAGCACAGGAAAAGATGTTGCTCATTATTAGCCACCAGAGAAACACAAATCAAAATCTCAGTGAGATACCATTTCACATCCATTAAAATGGTTGCTATTAAAAAAAAAAAAAGGAAGATGTGTTGGAGAGAATGCTGAGAAATAGGAATGCTTGTTCATTGCTGGTGGCAAGGTAAGATGGTGAAGCTACTGTGGAAGACAATATCACAGTTCCTCATTTAGTTATGTGTAGAATTGCTATATGACCTGGAAATCCCACTACCAGGTATATACTCCAAAGAACTGAAAGCAGGGACTTGGATTGATACATGTACACTGATTTCATAGTGGCATTATTCACAATTTCCAAAGGATAGAAGCAATCTAAGTGTCCATTAACAGATGAATGGATAAGTACCATGTGATATAAACATACAAGGGAATAATATTCAGCTATAAAAAGGAATAAAATCCCCACACATGCAACAACAGGGTTGAACCTTGAAGCATCATGTTGAGGGAAATAAGCCAGACACCAAAGGACAAATATTGTATGATATCACAGTTTTTTAAACTATTAGAATAAGCAAAATAAGTCATCATGGGATGGGAAGAGGATAGGGAATGGGAATTTAATGTTTAAAATTTATAGGATTCCTATTTGGAATGAAAGAAATGTTTTGGTAATGGAATGTGGTGATGGTAGCACAACATTGTGAATGCAATTAACAGCACTGAAATACATATTTATATGTGATTAAAAGAAGAAATGTTAGGTTATACATATGGTAAAAGAATTAAAAAATTTTTAAAGCCATGGAATTACACTACACAAATAGCAAACCCTAAGTTAAACCATGGACTAAGGTAAATAACACAGTAATAAAAGTATGCTATAATCAATTGTAACAAATGTTTCACATCAAAGCAAGGTGTTAATAAGATGGTATATGAGAATCCTGTATTTTATGCATAATTGCTCAGTAAATCCACAACTTCTCTAATAAAGAAAAAAAATCATACATCCATGCACATCAAAGAGTACTGTAAACTTTCTGAGAATCTCATATGTATGCAAATGTGCAAAAATCAAGGTATGGAAGAATGCTTACTAAATTGGTTGTATTAGTTTGTAAGCTGCTGGAATGCAACATACCAGAAACGGAATGACTTTTAAAAAGGGAATTTAATAAATGACAAGTTTACAGTTTTAAGCCTATAAAAATGTTCAAACTAAGGCATCCTGGGAAAGATACCTCTCTATCAGCTGAGAAGTCACATGGCTGGCATCTACTGATCTCTTGCTCCTGGGCTCTGTTGTTTTCAGCCTCTATTACTGTGGCAGTTCCTTACTTTGCTTCTCCAGGGCTGGCTTTCATCTATTGGCTTCCCTTGACCCTCTCTAGGTTCTGGCTTGCTTAAATCTCCTGGCGACATCTGCTGGGGTCCAAGCATCTCCAAACATTGTGTCTTTGTTGTCCAAGTGTCACCATCTGTGTCAGCTCTACTCTCTCCAAAATGTTTCCTCTTTTAAAAAACTTCAGTAAACTAATCAAGACCCATCTGGAATGGATGGACTCACATCTCCATCTAAGCAAAACTTCATACCCACAATTGGGCACGCCACATCTCCATGATTAGATTAACCTAATCAAAAGTTTCTACCCTACAGTATTGAAATAGGATTAAAAGAAATGGCTAACCCCACCAGACTGAATCAAGATTAAAACATGGCTTTCTTGGGGTACATAATAGTTTCAAATGGACACACTGGTAATAGAGGCCATGTCTAGAAACAAAACTATTAGGTGCAACCTAATATTAGCCTTAAGTACTATAAGAAGGACATATTCATGCATTAATTCTGATGTGTGAATTTTACCAAGGGGGATATAGGGAGCAGCAACAACTCTTACTATTTTTACTCAGGAAATCTATTTAGAACTACCCTCCTCTGATCTCAAATCTTCAAATAAATGAATTTATTTAATTATATATTTGGTCTGATTGTCAATCTTTCATCAAAGTAGTAGTGAGTATGTGCCAGAAAGTATGTTATATCTGGAGAAGCAAAGATAAATAATATATGTCCTGAATCTCATTCTTATAAACATTTAAGGTCTCCATTCCACAAAGAAATCCTCAGTATTTCCCTCACTCTGGAGAGAGCCAGTAAAGGCAACATTGTCAGCCTGGGCTCACTAGTCAAGAAAATGTTGATTGAATGTACCATATGAGATCAAAACAGTTTCAATTAAGAAGTACTGATATTGGAAAATTGTACATGCTGAGAAGCACTTCCTGATGAATTCTAAATTTGGGCTTCAGTCAGGAAACAACCAATTAACTTTCCAAACTTTCTGCACCCACCTGGAGGTGACATCCCTGAAATGTTTTGACAAGTCAGGCAAGCATTGAACCTGTCCCAAATTTCAAGAGTGATTCCATGTGTCACAGACATGTAATCAAGGTCTGCCAGAAAATTACCTTGAAGCATCAGCCCCAAATGTAGTCCTCTCCTCACTGAGGTTCATAGCCTTCTAGGTGACTAGTCATACTCTGGCACATACAACTAATCCTTCTATATATTCTACTACTAGTCACCAGGTAGTTGCATGTACAGAAAAGATTCTCTAGAGAAGCACTGACTAAAGACCCAACTTGAGCTAAGAAGCCCATGGATTCACTCCTCAGGTACTTACATTAATGTTGGCGTAGCCCACAAATGACAGTGAAGTACGCCCCATTGGCTGCTTGTTGTATGCCTTCCATAAAATATCTACTGAGCTTTCATTATGTACCAGGCCTTGCATTAGGAATGGGAGATACAGAGATGCCTTGTCTTCAGGAGGTAATGTTTTACTAAAGACATGATTCTTTAGCAGGAAGCCCACTTAGGAACAAAAATTGGTGCCAAGAGCAAATTTAGACCAAGGTATTGCCTTAAAAGCCTATCTTACTAGAGTTTTTGGCAACAAAATTTCTATATGCTTATTTCCTAATTTTTTCACATTTTTTTCCCCTTAAACTTCTTGGTTAGAATTTGAACAAAATCAGATGCAAAGTTAAAAGTAAAAATTTAAATGCCACTGAATGGAAATAAAATCTCACTCAATATTAATGTAAATGTGTAGGTTAAAAATACATTTAACATCATAATTGCCAAAATTATACATAAAAATGAAAAATGTGCTACTGCACATATAATGCCATCCTTCAAACTCAAAGCTGACACTATTTTTATCTCTGTGTGGGGAATATGTTAAAAAAAAAAAAAGACAACAGTTTTTTAAATTTCTGTCTTATATATGTAAACCAGTTCTTAGCTTTCAATTTCTTTTTCTATTTAGAAGGATTTTCTCCATTTTGTATGACCAAGACATGCCATTTTTTATTTCCTCAAAGACTGCCTTTGAGAATTATTTAGCAGTCTTCCACAATTGTGTAAAAATCTAAAAAGTGATAAGAGCCAACATGTTTTAGTCCCACAGGTTTTTTAAATCAGCTAATATTCACTGTATTATTTTATCTTTATTTCAACTTTGATGCAATATTGTTTCCATTTTATAGATTCATTCATTCAACAAAAATGTATTGCACACACAGTACATGTTAGATACCATTCTAGGCCTAGGGGATAAAACAGTGTGCAAAATGGTGAATCAAATCTCTGCCTTTATGGAGTTAACTTAATTGTGGTAAACAGTTAATAAACAAATAAAGTTAATATCTACTATGTCAGATAATGATAAGTGCTATGGAGAAAAAAATTTAAAAAGGTAGAATGAGAGAGAGTGTAATTTACAAGTGATAGTTAGGGGCTTTATAGGGTCGTTAGGGAAGGCTTCACTGATAAGATGTAATTTCCAGGCAGAGGAAAAAGGAACTGTAAAGCCTTTGAGGCAGGAATATGTGGTTAGAGGAAAATGAGTTAAAAGGAAAAATAGTAGGAGATGCAGAAGGTTACATGTCAAGCCACAAAAAAGATTTCATCTTTTGCTTTCAGTGAAGTGGGAACCCAGTAGAGGATTGACAGAAGAGTGGTATAATCTCACTTGCATTTTTATAAGAAAGCCAAGAGCATAAGCAGAAAGACAAGTTAGAAGGCTATTAAAATAATTCAGAAGATGATGGCTTGGACCAATGCGATAGCAGGAGAAATGGTAAGAAATGTTCAGTTGTGAATTTATCTCTGAAGTAAAGCCAGCAGGGTCAACTGTTATGAAGTGTGAAAGAAAGAGGAGTGAAGGATGATTTCAATATATTTTGCCTAACTGGAAAGATGGCAAACTGGAAAAAAGAAGCTGCCATTTATTGAGATGGGAAGATCTGTGAAGCATGTTTAGTGGGAAATAACTGAGTCTCATTTTGGATGTGTTAACTTTGAGATGCCTAATAAACAGTTAAGCAGAGTTTTCCAGTAAAATATTGAATATTTAAATCTGGAGATTAAGAGAGAAGCCTGGATTGAAGACATCAATTTGTACCTTAATTTTAGATGATATTGAAAGATATGCAGCTGTGTGAAATCATCTAGAGAAAAGAGGAGGTCATAGTACTCAGTCCTGAGGCTTCTGAAATTGAAAGGCAAGGAGATAAGGTGGGACAATGGAAAGAGATGGAAATGAACCACTGTGGTAAGAGTAGAACCAGGAGAAAAGGAAATGTCTTTCAAACCAAATGAAGAAAGTTTTTAAAGAAGGAGTATTGAACATTGTATTGAATTTAGCATCATGGTGGTCATTGGACTCCCTGACAAGAATGTTTTGGCAGAGTAGTAGAAATGAAATTCTAAGTAAAGTGTGTTCAAATAAGAATGGGAAGATAGGAATTATGGCTATAACGTTAGAGAATGGGTAGTTCTTATGGATTTTGCTATTAAAAAAGAGCAACAAAATGGTATTTCATTTGGAGAGGTATGTGGGTTATAGTGGAGTTTTTTAATGAATAATATTATAGTAAGTATCCAAAGGACATTATAATAAGAAAGGGAATATTGAGGCCGGGCCATGGTGGCTCAGCAGGCAGAGTTCTCGTCTGCCATGCCGGAGACCCAGGTTCGATTCCTGGTGCCTGCCCAAGCAAAAAAATAAAAATAAAAAGAGAAAAGGAATATTGAAGATGCATGAAAGAGAGATAGAGATAGTATAGAACTTCTGGAATAATATACTAAGGTGGGAAAGAGACAATGACATCTAGCATACAAGGACTGGGGACATGGCCTCTAGTTTGGTAATAGAAGGGAAGTCAGAATATGTGGGTACAGATACAGGCAGGTTGGAGACTATGGAGTAGAAGCTTGTGAATGTTTTTTTCTGGTTGCTCCTACTTTCTCAGTAAAATAGAAAGTAAGTGTTTCAGCTGAGAGTTTCAACAAAGCAAAGGTATGTAATACTCATCTAGACTAGTTGAGAGTGAATGAGCTAGGGATATATAAGAGGATTAAGAGTGGTCCTCAGAATCCCCTTGCTATCAATGGTATGAATTTAAAGTAAAAGCAGTCAGTATGGTTTAGACAGATGAGGAAATTATCAGCTAATTCAAAGATATATAATTGGTGAGCTGCTGCATGAAGGGCCTCACTTACTTTAAGTTAAATGCATGCCTCTTCTCACTATCTTTCAACACTAGATAGACACAACCTGTCATTCTACCTCTGGTGGGAAAAATGTTAGCTTGAAACAAAGTAGGGATTGGTTCATCATGATTCTCCAAGTGACCAGTATAGGGCACTCAATAAATAATATTAACCAAGGGACACTTTGATTTGAAAGAGCATGAGTTGCTCAAAATGTATAGTATTGAATTTGGCCAAGATACTCTCTCAAAGGTAGGCAAAATATTATTAGAGTTGCTGACATAATGTGTTCTCTTTGCTGGTAAAGGAGCTTGAAAGCATGGTACTAACTACCACTCACACTTTGTATACTTGCCTCCAAAGGAATCTTTGACTTTTTATTCTGTTGGTTACTGTTTCATACATAGATAATTTCTAAGAGACTGTTACACAAAAGTGACAACTTGGCCCATTATATTTTGAAAAACATAGGGCAGCATTTGGTACTGTACTGCACCTTAATTCTATTCCATCAATCCATATAACTCAACAAAGTAGTCCATCATCCTATGCAAGTTTTTTTAGTTATGGGTTTCTAAAATTAATCTTACGAATATAGAAACTCTTAGATACTATTGCAAGTATGTTTGATGATGTTAGTAGCCATTCTTACCTCCTCGGAATATCTGCAGAAAAATTGTCAGTGTTCCTTCTTTGTACTTATCATTTTGTGACTATTGTTCATTATCTTTTTGTGCATTTGTATTGTCTCTCACAATTAGATAATATATCTGTAACACAGTGGACATCCCTTGGGGTGTCTTATACACTTATTTAGTTATTATTTTTTAAAAAAGTGAACCCTCCCCTCTAAAGTGAAAAACCAGCTGTGAAAAACCACAGTACTCCAAGACATTATAAGTTCATGTAATATCAGGCAGGAATACATGTTTAATTTTAGGAGGGCATGACTACAATTTTTTTGAAACACACATGCAAAGTTAAAAATATGGATAGAGTATATGGTAAGATTCCTTGCATTTATTCCGTATCTTCCATAAAGCAAAGATCACACCAACTTTGGGTACCATGCTTAAAGCTAGTCAGTAAAACCAAGACTATCCAACCAAGGATGCCATATCAGCACACAGGTTGCCAAGGTTAGCATGATACTTTTTTCTTCCATGTCATTTATAGCAGAGAGATCTTGGTGATGCAAAAAAGTCCATAATATGGATCATAACTGTACATGCGTTGACCCTTTTGTCAGTCCTGGTATTTTGCAATCTTAACTCTGCCTACCTACACAAAAATACATTACCGTGACCATGCCTTGCTGTTGCCAGCCTTCATTGTTCTGCCCTAGTTTATCCTTCTTCCTTTCCTTTCTCTCATCTGCCTGGGAAACCCCTATTTTTACTTAGAAGACTCAGATCCAAATTCTCAGACTTTCCCTGAACTTGACCTTGTACAATTATCCATTTCTTTCTTTGTCCCTTAATGGAGCATATCCAAAAATTTTTCATAACTCCTTTAATTCTTTAGTTCACTTACTTGCTCCCTTGTGTAGAATTTGCACTAGATTGTGACCTCTTTAAAGGTATAGACCATGTCTTGTGAATCTCTCTAACCAGAGAGCCTAAGATTATGCCTGGCTCATCGTAGGAGCCCAAATTTCAAAGAGAAGAAGGAAAAGGAAAGACAATAATCCTATATTTTACATAAAATCCCATCTCATATCTAAGCAATTAGTCTGATGGAAAGATCATGGGCTATGGTTTGAGTAAGGCCTGGGCTTGAACACCATCTCTACTACTTGCTGTGTTCCTCTGAGCATGATATTTCAGTGTGGTGGTTTGAAGCTCTGTGTACCCCAGAAAAACATGTTTTTAAATCGAATCCATTCCTGTGAGTGTAGACCCATTGTAAGTATGGCCTTTTTTATGAAGTTACTTCAGTTGAGGTATACTCCACTTCAATCAAGTAGATCTTAATCCTACTTCTGGAATCCTTATAAGAAAATGAAATTCAGTCAGAAAGATAGAAAGGCAAGGAAACAAGAAAGTAAAATCAATAAAACCAGGAAAAGAAGAAAAACCTGATGCCGCCATGTGTCTTGCCATGTGACAGAGCAGCCAAGGACCACTGGCGGCCAGTTTTCAGGAAGAATGCATTGACTGAATGATGCCTTGATTTGGACATTTTCCCAAACTCAAAACCATGAGGGAATAAATTCCCATCATTTAATTCAATCAGTTTCATGGTATTTGCTTTGAGCTGCCTAGGAAATTAAAACACTTCACCTTTTGCCTTAATACAGAAATCTCTGGCATAATGCAATTCATTACCCCATGAATTCAGATCTCCTAGGAATCATTTCATTGACCATAATTCCTCAAAATAGTGAAAGTCTAATACTTCAAAACTTCAGAGATAAGCTAGTTCATCTACAAATATTTACTAAATTATCATTTGTGCAATACTCAGATGTTTTTCTTGTCTCCCAATATCATAAAGAGATTAAATTAGCTAATATATGTAAAATACCTATCAAGAAGTATAATACATGATAGGTACCTAATATTAATATTGTTCATATTCCTTTCAGGTCACAAAATACTATGGTAAGTTATAGCTCAAATTAATTACATATAAAATGTCAACTGTCTCAGTGAATTAACTCTCCCATCTCTGACACATGCTCACTAAATTCCTATCCCTATCTTTGAGGTTGTTTAATTTACACTTCTTTAAAGTTTTCCCAACTCCATCTAATTTGATTTGAGTATGTGTATAGAGCTATTTATTCATAGGATATACTTGGCCATTTTATATTGGTTTTCATTTTATACTGGTTACATATACATGAAAATGTCTAATATTCCCAATTAACTAGTGCTTCACAGAGGTCAGGAACTATGACACATATCTCCCTGTATCTTCTACAACAGTTTTAATAGTATCTTACATATAGAAAATTGAACTGATGCATATTTTGATTTTAAGATGTAACAGTCCCATCACACTTTGTACTTATTAGAACTCTTATGGTCTAAACACCATACTTTAAAAGGACCACGGATAGCACAATACTATTAGTGACATCAACAAAGCAGAGTATGAGTATAGTTGAGAGAGGAAGGCTAGAGCTTTATATGTCACCAGAGGGAAAGCTAGAGGATAAAGAGTGGGACTGTATCACTTAGAGAAACACAGAGTGGACAATGATGGTGGTTAATTGTATACATATAAGATAATTCTTACATGAACTAGAACAAACATACATCGCTATTGCAAGGTGTTAATAATAGGGTGTTATATGGGAACAAATTTAATTAATGTAAACTAAGGCTTATAGTTAACAGTAATGTAATATTCTTTCAATAATTATAACAAACGTACTATATCAACACTAAATGTCAATAACTGGGGGATATAATAGGTATGGGGCTTTGTTTGTTCAGAAGAAATTAGAATGTCTTCATATTGACTGTAGTGGTGACCATATAACTATGTGATTATACCAGGAGCCACTGATTGCACACTTAGGGTGGATTGTATGGTGTGCGAATAAAACTGTTCAAAAAATAAAAACAAAAGTTCAAAAAGGACCTTTAAAATATAAAATTGTATTTTAAGGGTTTGACTAAGGCGGAAAGGAATCTGGAAGCCATTAACTTGACAAAAAGTACTGGGTTCCTTCTACATGCCTGACTCTTTATTAATGAAGGAATGAAAAGATAAACGAGATATGTCCCTAACTACAAGAAGTTTATAGATTAAGAAGTTACAGGCAAAGACAGACATTTTTAAAAGATAACATGATGTGATCATTTTCTTAAAAGTTTAATGCTAAGGTACTATAGGAAAACAAACTAGGGGTTGAAAGGAGCCTAATTGTTTTCTTCAAGAGGAGATACAGGACTTGGTCACTGTTTTTTAAAATATCTGGAGCATCCAAAAATAGCAACTAAATTTCAATACATGTACCAATATTGTTCAAATGGTACAATGTTATATTCTGAGGATTATAGCCAACTAGAAAAGAGTGCTGTGATTGATAGCACTCTGCCATTCTAGGGTAGAGAACATAGATGTTCACTAATTTGAAATTCTGGGAATAGATTTATTCTATATTTGCATAGACAAAATAACAAGGACAAATGGGTACAATTTATGGATGGCAGGTTTGAATTCAATATTGGAGCTAACAACAAAATGACTGGCTTGCAACGTATTAAGTGATATCACTGTAATAGGATGATCAACAATCAAGTGTCATATCCTAGGCATCTTTTAATCTACATCTACATTAAAATTATTATTAAATTTATATTTTACCATTATGGCCTTAGGAAATATACATTTTCATAAAATGGTCATATTTATTTTTAAAATGAGCATTAGAAAAAGAACTAGATTAAGAACAGTTATTGTTCATCAAGTACCTACTCTATGCCAGGACTCATGTAAAGGGTTTTACATAATTAGTTTATTGTATCAATGTGAAGCAATTGTTTTATTCCATCTTAACTCTTTCATAAAACTTATCACATAGGTGAGTAAACAAATTGCAAAAAAAATAAGCAAATTTCTCAAGATCACAAAGCTAACAGACCTTTGAACAGTGACCCAAAAGCCAGTGCTCTTAAACATTTCATATCACTGCTACCTAGAAAAGTGTTTTATATATAATAGCTAAGTAATATATATCTGTTGAATGAATGAATATTCTTAGCAGCATTTTTGTCAGTCCTATGTGTTTGGAGTTGCAGGGCACAAAGTTGCAGTTACAACAAATAAATCATAAGACCTTCATCACCAAAACCTCTTGCAGTTGATCTTACATGACCTTAGAATAATAGGAAACATGTTCTTACTCAGCTATCTTTTTAAAAAATCATTAATAGCCCTATAGTTTCTAACTGCCTAGAATTGTATAATTCTGATTTTTTCCCCATAGTTGAGGTCTAATTTAGGCAACAGTGTAAATCAGTAGTACCAAGAGTCAGGAAACCATAAATCATAATACATTTGAATTTATTTTTAGTGTAACTGAGTCAGAGATACTTATCCACTTTTGTTAGGGTTTCCCCCACTAAGAGCACTGTGCACAGAATCCAACTGCTCAAATAAGTAATTTTCAAGAACCCAAAGTTGATGGAACACAATATGAAAGAATAGTTAAAGAACAGTGAGAAAACTGAGTTCTCTTAGCTACTTAATAAAAGCACTAGACTAGGTAGTCTGTGATATGAAATTTGAAGTAAAACAAAACCTAGAGGAAGGAAAGAAATGGACAATTGAATGAAGAAAGACAGAACAGCCAGAAAAAATGATAATGTCACCAAATATTGCCTTACATGAAGACCTAGCAGTTCCCCAAATTTTACTCACTGTTTGAAGATAATTCAATTAAGCTAAAGCAGCACTCCACAATCAGAAAGAAAAGACAAATCTCACTTTGCTATAAGACCTATGCATCTTTCTAGTAAGCATTATTTATGTGCACACACACATAAGGTCGTCAGATTTTTTTTCTTCAATGATTTTTTTATTGAAACACGAGCATCTAAAGTGTACAACAGTGTTCATAGTATCATCATAAACTGTGTATTCATCATTACAATCAATTTTCGAACATTTTCATTACTCCAAATAAGAACAGAAATATAAATAAAAGTAAAAAAAGAACACCCCAAACATTCCATACCCCATTATTATTTATTTGTCTTTTTTTTTCTTCCTCATCTGTCCATACATGGATAACAAGAGTGTCAGTCACAAGTTTTTCACAATCATACAGTCACACCTTAAAAGCTCTATAGTTTCAATCACCTTCAAGAAGCAAGGGTACTGGATTACATTTCAACCATTTCAGGTATGTCCCTTTAGCCATTCTAGTACACTAAAAACTAAAAAGGGTTATCTATAAACTACATAAGAATAACCACCAGAAAGACCTCTTGACTGTATCTGAAACTTCTCAGCCACTGAAACCTTATTTTTTCTCATTTATCTTCCCCTTTTTGATCCAGAAGTCTTTCTCATTCCCATGATGTTAGGGTCAGGCTCATCCCCATCCCCAGGAGTCATGTCCTATGTTGCCAGGGCGGCATACACCCCTGGAAGTCATATCCCATGTAGAGGGGAGGGCAGTGAGTTCACCTGTGGCATTGCCTCAGAGAGAGGCCACAGCTGGGCAATGAAAGACGCTCTGTTGGGGTGACTTTTAGGATAATTATAAGTAGGCTTAGCTTCTCCTTTGTAGAAATAAGTTTCATAAGGGCAAGCCCCAAGGTTGGCAGCCTGGCCCATAAAATTGGCCATCCCCAATGCTTGCAAAAATATCAGGTCTTCCCCAGATGGGGAAGTTTAATATTTCCAATATTTTCCCAGCTCCCTCAAGTGATTTTGAAAATACTTTTTAATCTTCTGCCTATCCTGCTCTAAGACGTACCAGGGCATCATGCCAACCTGTAGAAATCAACAAGATCTTACTCCCTGTCCATGGTTCCATGTAATTATGGTGCTTGAATAAGCTGACGATTCAAGTTAAATTAGATACTGTGCTACCAAAAATATAAACTTTGCACCAAATAAACATCCCTGCCTTTGGTCTCACATAAAAGTTGAAGTTTTAAAATAAAATCAATATCATCCTTTACTCCTTTGTCTGTTTTACCTTAGTCCTACCCAGATCACCTTCATTCATATTTCTAATTAAAGTCTGATCATTTTTTCAGTGTTTTAACGGTTGCTATATGGAGTAATGCTGACTTTCATAACTATACAACTCTAGCTCTGTGTGTCAGGTGTCACACAAATATCCCAAGTTACATGGAATAACCAAGTTACAACCAAAGAGCTCAGCATCTAGGAATTTAGAAATAACATTTACAGCTCTGCAATAGATGTGACTGCTGTATGAGCTTACAAATCTAGGAACCTTTACAATAGGCCTTCACCTGATAACCTATGCTCTTGAATTCAATTCTCAGGGTTTGTAATTGTGATGGTTTGAAAGGATGTATGTCCCCTAGAAAAGCCATGTTTTAATCTAAATCCCATTTCATAAAGGCAGAATAATCCCTATTCAATACTGTATGCTTGAAACTGTAATCAGATCATCTCCCTGGAGATATGATTTCATCAAGAGTGGTTGTTAAGCTGGATTAGGTGACGACATGTCTCCATTCATTTGGGTGGGTCTTGATAAGTTTCTGGAGTCCTATAAAAGAGGAAACATTTTGTAGAAAAAAAAGATTCAGAGAGAGCAGAGCAGAACAACATAGCCACGAGAAACAGAGTCTACCAGCCAGCAACCTTTGGAGATGAAGAAAGAAAATGCCTCCTAGGATGCTTCATGAAACAGGAAGCCAGGAGAAGAAGCTAGCAGATGACGCCATGCTCACCATGTGCCCTTCCAGATGAGAGAGCAACCCTGACTGTGTTCACCATGTGCCTTTCCAGATGAGAGAGAAACGGTGACTGTGTTTGCCATGTGCCCTTCCACTTGAGAGAGAAACCCTGAACTTCATCGGCCTTATTGAACCAAGGTATCATTCCCTGGATGCCTTAGATTGGACATTTCTATAGACTTGTTTAATTGGGACATTTTCTCAGCTTTAGAACTGTAAACTAGCAACTTATTAAATTCCCTCTTTTAAAAGCCATACCATTCCTGGTATATTGCATTCTGGCAGATAACAAACTAGAACAGTATTTTATAGTTAGTTCATGTTAGTGAGGCATTATAATATTTGTCTTTTCATTTCTGGCTCATTTCACTCAACTACCACCCCCAAGTTTCATTCATCTAGTTGCATGCCTCACAATTTCATTCCTTTTTGTAGCCACTAAATGGTCCATTGTATGTATACACCACAGTTCCCCCTTCTAGTCTTCAGCTGATGTACATTTAAGTCACCTCCATTCATTGCAAGTCAGAAACATTGTCACAATAAACATCAGTGTGCAAATGTCCATTTCTTTTCCCACTCTCAGTTCCTTCAAATATACACCTAACTACAAGCTTGCAGGATGATACAGCAACCCTACCCCTAGCCCTCTGCAGAACCACCCACACTGCCCTTCCGAGGGGCTACACCACTCTAATTCCCTACTTACAGTGAATAGGTACAGCTATTTCTTCACATTTTGCCCAGCACTTTCATCTCTCTGCTCATTTTTAAACAGTTTTATAGACATCATACAATCCAAACTAAGTTAAAAATTAATGGTTCCTGGCATAATCACATAGCTATGCCTTCACCACCACAATCTATATGAGGACATTTCCATTAATTCTGCAAAGAATCCCATACCCCTTCCCCATACGCCCCACTTTCTGACATTGAGCTTTCACTTATTGCCTTTGTTACATTCAGTGGAGGAATATTACAATGGTTTTGTTAATAGTAGGCCCTAGTAAGCATTGATTGTATTTTTCCCATATACTATTACATTTTCAAAATCTTGCGATGTTGACATTCATTTGTCCTCCCTGATGCAAAAACATTTTTACATTTGTACATTTAATTGCCATCAATGTTCATGCTAGGCATCACTACATTATACTGTCACAGTCTTTATCTTCTTTCTTTCTGGTGTCAAACATGTCCCCAGCCTTCCTTCCTCAATCATACCCACACTCAGCTTTAGTCAGTGTACTTACAATATTTTACTACCATCAGAGTGTATTGTGCTATCCATTTCTGCATCTTTACAATCAGTCCTGTTGAGCATTCTATACTCCTTCAGTAACAAATGTTCAATCTCTACTCTCTATCTGCTGATAAACTGTGTTCTCAACTTTAACTCTCAAAGTTCACTCACTAATGTTAGTTCAGATTAGTGAACCCATACTGTATATATCCTTTTGTTTCTGGCTAATTTCACTCAGTATAATGTCCTCAAGGTTCATCCCTGCCATTACATACTCCATGACTTTATTCTGTCTTACAGCTGCATAATAATCCATCATGTTTACATACCACAGCTTATTTTTTTTTTTACCACAGCTTATTTAGCCACTCTTCTGTTGATGGGCATTTAGGCTGTTTCCATCGCTTGGCACTATAAATATCAGTGGAAAAATGTCCAGTTTGTTCTTACCTTCATTTCCTCTGAATATAGACCCAGTGATGGAATTGCTGGATAATATGGCAATTTTGTACTTAGCTTCTTAAGGAACCATCAAACTCACCAACAGTGAATTAACATGCCTCTTTCTCCACATCCTTGCCAGCATGTGTCATTTTATTATTATTATTATTATTATTATTATTATTATTATAGCCATTCTAGTAGGTGTGAGATGATTTTCATTGGGGTGCTGATTTCCCTATTAGTTAAACTTCATGCTGATCTTCATTTTACCACTCTTCTCCAAACCTGTCTCTCCTGTCTTTTCCTCTCTGCCTATACTGCTCTCTTTAGTATTTCCTGTAGGGCAGATCTATTGTCCACAAACTCTCTCAGTGTTTATCTGTAAACCTTTTAAACTTTCCCTTATTTTTGAAGGACAGTTTTCCAGATATAGAATTCTTGGTTGGCAGTTTTTGTCTTTCAATATCTTAAATATATCTTCCCACTGCCTTCTCACCTCCATGGTTTCTACTGAGAGATCTGTACTTAGTCTTATGAAGCTTCCCTTGTATATGATGGATTGCTTTTCTCTCACTGCCTTTAGAGAGAAAATTTAACAATCTGACTAGTAAGTGTCTTAGTATAGGTCTATTGAATCTATTCTGTTTGGGGTATACTGTGCCTCTTGGACCTGAAATTTTATGCTTTTCATAAGAGTTGGGAAATTTTCATTGATTATTTCCTCCATCATTGTTTCTGTGCCTTTTCCCTTCTCTTCTCCTTCTGGGACACCCATAACATGTATGTTCATGTACTTCATATTGTCATTCAGTTCCCAGAGACCCTGTCCAATTTTTTCCATTTTTTCTCTATCTATTCATTTGTGTGTAGAATTTCAGATGCCCTGTCTTCTAGTTCACTGACTCTTTCTTCCATCTCTTCAATTCTGCTATTGAATGTCTCCATTTTATTTTTCACCACTTCTATTTTGCCTTTCATTCCCATAAGTTCTGCCATTTGTTTTTTAAGCTTTGAGTTCTCCTATATGACACCCTTTGTCTTCTATATCCTTCATATCTTTTTCCATATTTTCCTTCTACACATCGAATTGATTTACAAGATCAGTTTTAACATCATTAACTAGTTGTTTCAATTCCTATATCTCAGTTGAGATGTTAGTTTGTTCCTTTGATTGAGCCAAATCTTCATTATTCCTGGTATGAATCATGATTTTCTGTTGGTGTCAAGGCATCTGAATTTTTTGCTTAGTTTATTCTAGAGTTCATTTTATCTCTATTGCCTGGGATTTCCTATTGTTTGGATTTGTTCTGTATCTGCTCATCTCTCTCACCAGACAGTTGTCAGATTTGTTCTGCTGTTCCCGTCTTCTTCCAAAACAAGGTACCTATAGCAGCCTGCCATGGGGATGGGAATAGGCACTGGGCACATAGCAATGTCTCTATTTGTGGGTAAAACAAGCCCATTGTCTCACAATGGTGTTTTGTTTTTCACCATCCTGCAAGACTTAGGTTTGTTTTAGGGTGCTGCTTTAACAGTTGAATCATCCATGTTTCTCAGTCAAAACAGGGATGGATTCCCATGCAGGGAGTCTAGACCTGCTCACATCAGCCTTTTAATAGTTTTCTGGGTAGTCTCTGAGAATGCCCTTCAATTCCTTTGTACTTTCTGTTCAGCCCAGCAGATGGTGTTGTTTGATAACTTAATCAACCTCAGAGCCCTGGTTACATCTATCCAGGTTTGGCTAAATCAATCCAGGTCTGGCTAAAAAAGCAGGTATCCTGTTCTCTCTCTTTACCATCCAAAATCTGGTTCATTACAGATTGATGTCCCTCACTTTATTTGTGGTAGAGACCCCCAGCTGGCCCAGTCTTTAGCTTTCCCCTAGGCTGGGATCAGGTCTCTTACTGCCATTTCTCACATGGGAGGAGGAGGACTTTAGGATCCTGGGTTGGAAACACAGCTTCTATCTGTGTTTTCTCACATTTTGTCTCTCACTGACCTGAGCCTTGAAATGCTCTCCCCTGTCCTCCAGGTCTCTAAAAGATGAGAGTTTGTCCACTGCTACGAGAGAATTCATATTCTATGTCCCCATTGGAAGGAGACCCTGCTGCTGTTTCTCTACCCATCCTGTGCTGTGAGTCCAAGTGAGGGGGAAGGGAGACGTTTGGCTGGTCCAAGATAGAAATTCCCTACCTGATATTCTTCTACTTCTTTAACTTGGGATCTGTAGGGTCTCTCTCTAGTCTATATCCTTCTCCAGATTTCTAAGCAATTCGGAATTGTTCTTCTTAATGTTGAACCTTGAAGGAGAGATTTTCAGTAGCTATTTACACTGCCATGTTGATTATGTCACCTCAGGTCATCAGATTTGACTCTTTTATGAATCCATTTGTTTCTATCAATTAATTATGACATATTAATAGACTACTTCTTAACAGGAGTGGCAAGAAAACCTAAATTGCAAAATACCCTAAATCTTTCTTTAGAGCACAAAAACAAACTGAAAACTGAAGAGTAAAACAATGCAGAATTCAGAACATTTGACATAATTTAAATGCTTAATGTGTATATAAGTTTTTTTTGCTTTTCAAAGCATTCTTTTGCTTATTTCCATATATGATCCACTCAATAGCCCTGGGAGGTAAAGCTGTCCAATTCCTACTGCATTATTTAATTTTTATCCAGTCATTTATTAGTTTGTTTGATCATTAATTCATTCATGCATTAATTTAATGAATAAATATTTAATGAATTCTATGTCTCATGCATTGTGCTTGGTGCTAGGTATTACACAGTAAACAGAACAGACAAATTCTTGGCCATTATAAAACTAACAGTCTATAAGATAATAAACAAGTAAGCAAATAAATACATAATTACAAATTTTGATAAGGATTGATGAAGGAAAATAATAAATAAGGAGTAGTAAAATACAAGAGAGAAAGAGAGAAAAATCCCCCAAGAGGGGCCTATAGACAGAGAAAACTCTGACAAGATATAAAGAAAAGAGGGAGCCTTTTGTTCAATATGTGGAGAAGAATGTTCCAGGTATATGGAAAAATGTTGACTAAGATTCTTATTCAAGAAGCCCTTGGTAACTTTTGGAACTGAAAGAAAACTTGTGGCTAAAGCCAATTAGTAAAGGAGAGACTGGCATGCCATGAACTGGAGGCAAAAGGCAAGGGTCAGACCATGCAGGGTTGGCGAGAACTGTCAAGGAATTTGAAGTGCATCTGTAACGCAATGGGAAGCCATTGAAAGTTTTTAACTAAGGGAAGAAGGTGACATGATTAATCTATACTTTCAAAATTACCTGAGATGATGGGTAAATAGTGGATTGTTTGGGGCGGAGCAGGGAGTAGTAGATAAAAATGAGGAATTGAGGTTAGAATGCTACTGGTATAATCAAAGTAAAAGATGATGGTGGCATGAATTTTGGTGGACTCTGGAAAGGGATATTAATGAATCACAAAAAAATTGATGGATTAAATGTGAAAGTTAAGAGAAATGGAAAAAATAAAGGCAATCCTTACTTTCTGGTTTAACCCACTAGGTAAGTGGTAACACAAGCAGAATTTAGAGAACAGGTGCTCCAGGAAGTTAGAATAATCAAGAGAATCAATATTCAGTTTTATTTGTGCAAATCTTCTGAACTCCATGCATTCAATTTCAAGAACACCTACTGAGCATTTTTCCATTTTCTAGGCTGTATTAGTCATGGTTCTCTAGAGAAACAGAATGAACAGGAGATATCTGTAAATATGAGATATATAAAAGTTTCTCATGCAACCATGGGGATGCAAGAAAACAAAATCCATAGGGCAGGCTGTGAAGCTGGCAACTCCAATGAAGGGTCTTGATGAACTCTACTGAAGAGATTGGCTGACTGAAGAATAAGTGAAAATTCTCTCTTCTCCCTTAAGAGCCTTCAACTGATGGGATAAAATCCAACTGATTGCATTTTCTCATTGTGGAAGATACACCTTTGGTTGGTGTTAGATATGATCAGCCACAGAAGCCATCAACTGACTGATGATTTAATAAACCAGCCTTTTGATTTATCAACCAGCCATGCCTGCAGTAATGGTTAGGCCAATGCTTGCCTGACCAAACAACTAGGTACCACCACCTGGCCAAGTTGTACCTGAACCTATCATAGCTCACCCTTGTCAACTTGGCTGCTATACACACACTACCTTAAACCATACTTAATCTCTAAACAGAACAGAATCACAGACATATGTTTTGCCTAACAGTACTCAATTCTCCTGCATACAATCAGAAATGTACCAAATCTCTCAAGAATAGGGTGCAAGTCCTTAGGTAACAGTCACTGTTAAACTTGATCTCCTATAACTTAAATATCATAACATGAATAATAAATTTACATCACATGATAAGAAGAAAACAAGATATTTGTTTTATGCACAAATACAAAGTGGTTCTTGAGAAACAGAATCTTAAAAATGGGTTTTTACAATTGATTTTCTAAAATGATTAGATTCAAAGTCCCTAATGACTATTTTTTATTTAATTTTTTAATCAAATTGATACATTTTTTTTTACATGGGTAGGCATGGGAATTGAACCCAGGTCTCCAGCATGGCAGGTGAGAAATCTGCCTAATGAGCCACCATGGCCTACCCACTAATGACTCTATACTTAATAATCAAATGGCACTTGCAGTCCATAGCATGAGGTAGCGATACAGATATGCAAAATATCACTATTTGCTTCTCCTAATCATACTCTTATCTGAGGAAAGGCTATTGGTGACAATGTTTTTGACACCTTAACAGAGTTTTGTGGCATTAAGAGGTATAATGATGTTGGCTGGTTGTTCTTAGATATGTTGGATACAGTTATGAGAGAAAAGGATGAGCTGGAGGCTTCAAATTTGCAACTTAAATGCTGCATGAAAGACATAAATGTTTCTATTTATGCCCTGAAAGAAAATCTTATTTCCTATTGTTGCAGACTTGAGATCTCTGAAAACCAGACCCAAAGTCTCATTGTGTGAGTAGCAGATTTACAATGTAAACTAAATTCTCAACCTTGTAGGGTGTCTGCTGGTAAAGTAAGAGCTTTGATTAGAAAACATTGGGATACTGAACCTTGAGATGAGGACATATAGGTTGATAATGATGGCAGTGGGGACATGGAAACCCTGAATTCTGCTGAGTCTTTGCCAGATAGGCCTCTAATGGTCTGTTTTGAGGCAACAGCCACCCACTCTTCAGCCTGCCCTGAGGAAACAGCTGCCATTCAACCTCTACACAAAGAAATTAACCCTTCAGCGCCTGTTAAACATGTAACCACCTTCCCCAGGGAAACAGCATTCACTCCTCTGTCTGGAGAGATTTATCCAATTTCCCCAGATGAAACTGCAATGGAATACCCTGAGGTAATTGCCTTGAAAGACACTTCTAATTCTTTTCACGAGTCATTCCCACCACCTCTCTTTTCTTCAAGATCTATAACTAGACTAAGTTCCCAATAGGCCCTGACAGATGAGGTACAAAGTGTGACCCATGAGGAGATATGCTATACTCCAAAATAACTGTATGCTTTTTCCAATTTTTATAGACAGAAATCAGAGGAATATGTGTGAGACTGGATATAAGGGTATAGAATAATGGTGGAAGAAATGTAAAGTTGGGTCAGGCTGAATTTATTGATATGGGCCCACTATGCAGAGATTCTAAATTCAATGTTGTAGCCCGAGGGGTTAGAAAGGTTGTTAATAGTTTATTTGGGGTTAGCTGAAACATGGATCAAAAGGTGGCCAACATTACCTGAGGATGAAATATCAGAAATGCTCTGGTATAATGCAAATGAGGGGATTCAGAGGCTTAGAGAGATTAGAATGTTAGAGTAGATTTATCATGCAAGACCTGCTCATATACACCAGGAATGTCGAGAGGACACAGCTTTTACCAGGACTGTGAGTAAATTTGTGAGACTAGCTCCGTCAGCCCTGAAGAGAACGGTAGTTACCCTTCTCACAATTGGGATGAGAAGATGTCGAGTTGGCAGAAGCCACGTGGCAACAGTTAATCACCACAGACAAGGTGGGCATGGTTACCATAATGGACAGCAGACTCAAAGCAGCTGTCAAAATACTCTGACTCACTGAGACTTATGGTGTCGGCTGTAGATCATGGAATACCTAGAAGTAAAATAGAAGGCAGTCTACTAACTTCTTGTTTAAACTTTATAAGCAGAAGAGTTCTACATTAAGTGAACAGAAGTCTAACTTGAATTATCAAAACAGAGAGTCATAGCCCCTTAATCAATTCTCAGACTAAAGATGGTTTACAGACTCAGAGCCCCTTGAATGAGGGGAAGGCCAGGTACCTTTGGGGCAGGACCTTGTTACACTGCCAAAAATTTACACTATTCATCTTTCTCCCAGCCTTTTCCAAGGAGACTAAGGCCATTTACCAGGGTAACTGTGCATTGGGGAAAAGGAATTTATTAAATACATTTTTTAAATTATCAAATATTATCAATATTTCATGGATTACTTAGACATTGGCTCAGAAGTGACACTAATTCCAGGAGACCCAAAA
Source organism: Tamandua tetradactyla (assembly GCF_023851605.1). Lineage (NCBI taxonomy): Eukaryota > Metazoa > Chordata > Mammalia > Pilosa > Myrmecophagidae > Tamandua > Tamandua tetradactyla. The sequence goes on along the minus strand of NC_135334.1, from coordinate 59,400,475 downwards.
TGTCACTCTCCACCAGTCAGTGTAGGGGCTTATGGAGGTCAGGTGATCCATGGAGTTTTAGCTCAGGTCCCTCTCACAATGGGTCCAGTGTATCCCCAGACCCATCCTGTGATTATTTCCCTACTTCTAGAAAGTATAATTGAAATGGGCATACTCAGTAACTGGCAGAATCTCCATGCTGGTTCTTTGACTCATGGAGTGAGGGCTATTTTGGTAGGAAGGACCAAATGGAAGCCATTAGAACTGTCTTGACCTAGCAAAAGAGTTAATAAGAAGCAATACAGGATTCCTGGAGAATTGCAGAAATTAGTGCCACTCTTATGGACTTGAAGGATGCAGGGTTGGTAATTCCCATCACATTCCCATTCAACTCTCCTATTTGGCATGTGCAAAAAAAAGATGGGTCTTGGAGGATGACAGTAGCTAATCGTAAACTTAACCAGGTGACGACCAATTATAGCTGCTCTTCTAGATGTGCTATCATTTGCTTGAAAAAATCAATACATCCCCTGGTACCTGGTATGCAGCTATCGATCTGGGAAAAGCTTTTTTCTCAATAGCTGTTAGTAAGGACCACTAAAAATAGTTTACTTCCAGCTGTCAAGGCTAGCAGTATACCTTCATTTCTTACCTCAGTTGGTATATCAGCTCTCCAGCCCTTTGGAGATCAACAGGACCTTGATCATTTCTCTATTCCACAAGACATCACAAAGCTAGGGCCTTTTAATTAATATTCAGCCACTTTCCACAAGAAACTCAGACTAATGGGGAAGAGAATCTTATAAATATTCAAACACTCTTCCTTGTGATACCCGCTATAATAATTCTGGAAAAGCGCAATAGAGGGACTGGAGGTCAGAAGAAGATTCAAAGAAGAGAAAGCACCTAAACTAAACATTCAATAATAAAAATAAGTCACTGTTTTAATTGAATGAGTTCAATATTTTATTATATAAAACCAAGTGTAAAACAAATAATCATGTCTTTGTACTGACATCCCAGTTTGAAATGCCAATATTTGAAATATGCTTAATAAACCCCTTCAATTTCACAAACCCTTAGTAATCCCTATTATGGGAACAATGTTTTATTAAGTATTGCAGAGTATTAGGAACTGAGTTCCTTGACATTGATGAACTCATTCTTCTGTCAAATACGGATGTATAAAAGAGTCTGAGAATCATGTCAATATGAGACAAGCCAATGGACATGGCATGATGGACACTACCACTGTATAAGAACTGAGGGAATTCAAAAACAAGAAGACTACACTCTGGAATGTGCTTGTTCAGAAAGGACTTTCCCTAATGGTCTAAACTTTGACTTTTACACTCAAGGAAATATTCGTATTCTCATTTCTTTCCTCTGGTCATCTCATCCTTCCATTCCCTGTAGTGATATCTTCAACATCTGACACCCTCCTTTGTCTACCTCCCTCCTCCTTCTCAGTATGTGACATCTCTTACTTCCTATTTCATGAGTAAATAGAAGCCATCATACTGAATCTCTCTCATCTTCCTACCATAAACATACAAACTTAGCGATATCCTCACGTATTTATCCTTGCATATTAAAGACCAATCATGGTACACAGTCTTTGGATCTCATCCATTTCCATCTTCTCTGGAAATATTTATTATTGATTATGCCTTTTCTCTTCTTACAAATGCAACCTCTCTCTCTCAATAATACTTCCCATCACTATTTTTAATGAAGAGCAAGCTTTATTTAGCCTAAAATGCCTTTATTATAAACATTCTTTTATTTGCTCTTCAATCCCCACCACTTTATTGAAGTCCTTAACTCAGTTGGTTTCTCAGTCCCGTCAGCTTTTAAATATGCACATTTTTCACTCAGAAGAACAAAAAACCATTCCTTGATTTACAGCTGATAACAGTTTCAAGAAACCCTCTTACACAGACCAACCAGACATCTCTACTTTTTACTATCCCATAAACAATTCATCTCCATGTCCTGGAAAGTTTACTCCTAAATATTTCTCAGATCTGTTCACAATTGTCCATTATACCACAATAATAATTCAAAACACCACTATCTTTTGCCTGAACTTCTGCAATATCTTCATAACTCATTGTTTGTTTTTGGCATACATTTTTTCCCCATTTTCCTACCTGTTCACAAAGCAATGAGTGATGATTTCAAAACTCAGATGTGACTATGTTACCCTATCCCCTTCTCTCTCCCAATTTTTTTTGGGGAGGCATGTATGGGCTGGGAATTGAATCCCAGTCTCCCTCATGCAAGCAAGCATTCTACCACTGAGCCACCCGTGCACCTTTCGCAATTTACTTTTTTTTTTTTTTTTTTTTGCATGGGCAGGCACCAGGAAATGAACCCGGGTCTCTGGCATGACAGGCGAGAACACTGCCTGCTGAGCCACGGTGGCCCGCCCTCACAGTTTACTTTTAATGCTTCAATGAAATCCTAAATATTGTCTGGCTCATGTGTCCCTTCCCAGCCTCCTCTGCCACAGTGGTCCTCCTAATCTATTCTATGTTCTGCAGCCATATTGGACTGACAGTTCCTCAGAACAGACATGCTCCTCTCTATGTCAGTGTTTTTGTACACTGTTCTCTCTACCTGAAAGGATATTTCTCTCCTTCTTCCCCTAGTTGATCCTACTTTTCAAATTTAAGCTTGATTAGAATTCCCTTAAGGAATCCTCCTCTAACCACCCCTTCTACGTTAATGCCACTTCAACTGTACTTCTAGTGCACCATGTATATCTTCTCTGTAGCATTTATCACAATTGGAACTTTATCTTAACTTATGCAATTCTTTAATTTATTGTTGCTCTCTCCCTTGAGGACAGGGACTATATCTGTTTTTGCACACTACTGAATCCACAGGACCTAGTACAATGGTAGGACATAGTACACACCAGAGAAGTATTTGTCAAATTAATAAAGAAGGAAGGATAGATAAATGAATGGATTAGAGTGGGCAGAAAGAATAATCATGAAACGTTACAGAAAAGGCAGACATTTATAAAACACAGGTTAAGATGATAAAACAGCTATGGGCAAAAGAACAGTCCCTCTGATAACAGCAGTGCAACTTTTCCTTTCCTTTCCACTGCTTTTTCTTCAACCAGACAATTGCAGAGAGAACATTTTCTTATGTCCAGCAAATGGCACATTTTTGCTGTCAAGCATTCTCCTTAGATACATGCCTACAAAATGCCTGCTCATATTGATTTGGTGGGTAATCTTGGCTTATTTTGCCTACAGAACACAAGGCTACAGAAGGGAAAGAAAGTTCCCAGCTGGCAACAGTGAAACGGTAGGGGTGATTTTCTATTAACTCCAAAAGCATGTGCAATGTCCTTACACTCTGTATAATAGTTTGTCCTCCTTAGGGTGGAGCTGGGATTAGTTTTATCATTTGTTTTATGTAGTATTTTATTTTTGAGCAACATACATGTAAGAAGAGTCACTCATTCCAAAATCAACTCTCAGAATATGTACTTTATTTATTTTTTTAGGGGGGTCATATTTTGTTGCTTCCTTGCATACCTGTTTTTATTTATTTATTTATTTATTTATTTATTTATTTATTTATTTTTTATTAATTAAAAAAAGAATTAACAAAACAATTAGAAATCATTCCATTCTACATGTACAATCACTAATTCTTAATAACATCACATAGTTGCATATTCATCATTTCTTAGTACATTTGCATCGATTTAGAAAAAGAAATAAAAAGACAACAGAATAAGAATTAAAACATTAATAGAAAGAAAAAAAAAACAAAAAACCTATACCTCACATGCAGCTTCATTCAGTGTTTTAACATAATTGCATTACAATTGGGTAGTATTGTGCTGTCCATTTCTGAGTTTTTATATCCAGTCCCGTTGTACAGTCTGTATCCCTTCAGCTCCAATTACCCCTTCTCTTTTTTTTTTTTTAATTAACGGAAAAAAAAAAATTAACCCAACATTTAGAAATCATACCATTCTACATATGCAATCAGTAATTCTTAACATCATCACATAGATGCATGATCATCATTTCTTAGTACATTTGCATCGGTTTAGAAAAACTAGCAACATATCCGAAAAAGATATAGAATGTTAATATAGAGACAAAAATAAAAGTAATAATAGTAAAGTCAAAACAAAACAAAACAAAACAAAAACCTATAGCTCAGATGCAGCTTCATTCAGTGTTTTAACAAGATTACTTTACAATTAGGTATTATTGTGTTGTCCATTTTTGAGTTTTTGTATCTAGTCCTGTTGCACAGTCTGTATCCCTTCAACTCCAATTGCCCATTATCTTACCCTGTTTCTACCTCCTGCTGGACTCTGTTACCAATGACATATTCCAAATTTATTCAGAATATGTACTTTAGACAATGAATGAAAAAGAAGTGAATAGCTCCAAACGATACCATAAGTCATAAGAGAATAAATGAATAGTGTGCTGGAGCTTTACATATGTTACCTCATTCAGTCCTAACCGATGGCTCACAAAGGTTGAGAAAATTTCTCAAATTAAGTAAGAAATGGAGGTAGGACTCTAAACCAGTTTTAGGTGAGTCCAAAATTTATGCTCTTTCTAGTGCATTTAAAGTGGTGCAACGAGGAAAAAATCTAAGTACTCCGACTTTCCAGTGTGCTGATTATAGAGGACTGTTTTCCCTTCCACAGCCCAGTTTCTTCCCCTAGATTCTATGGATTGTCCTGATGTACAAGGGACTTGAATAAATGAGATTCTTTCGTTGGTTTCTTATGTCTTTCTATAGACCTTGAACTTTCAGAGAGCTATACAACTTCTGTTCAATGTGTACTTTAGAAAACCACTTTTGGACAAAGACTTTGGACATTAAAGTTTAGCCCAGAGTGCATTTTTGCTTCCAAGTTATAAATAGAGTATAACTTTTTAATGAAAATGCTGACACAACTCCCCCCCAAAAACAATGAGCAAACCCACTGCAGAAACAAACTAATTCTTTCAACAGCATAGCAGCATCTTTAGAGAGAGGAAATTAATAGGATATGTTTAGTTAAGTTGTGAATATTTAATCATGCAAAAATTTTACTTTACCAAAATATATCTAAAATAGCCATCAAAACCAATTAGCATATTTTACCCACTAGGTTGGGAGGCTTAGCCGATCGAAACTTGAATAACATTTATTTTTTTTAACAAGGTATTTACTCTGAGTTGGCTGAAAATATACAGGTCAGAAAATGAAATACTAAAATGCTAGCATGCCTTTTAACTCATTTGCGATAATGGAAGAGAAGTTGTTACAAAACGAACACCTTTTCCAGTATCTTCTCCACTTACTCATTTTTGGGGTTTGGATTAGAAATATTCAATATACTTTTTGCTGCTGATGCCAGAGAGTCCATCCATTAATCTAGGCTAGGAGGGACTGTTTTTAAGAGGTAGTCATGGGATTATGTTGTCTGCTGCCAAATAGTACCTCCTTGAGGGGCTGAAGCAATTAATGTTCCATTTCTGTGTCAAGTGCTATTAGAAGTTTAGTTCAGGCCAAAGTTTGTCCAAGCATTTTGTACTACTCTGCAGAGGTCTAGAATAGCTCAAGCTGCTAGCAGAGGTTTGGCATTGACCCCTGCTCTGTATTGATAGTTGGAAGCTAGCTGTTGCTATAGACAGGGTTTTGTGCAATTGCTTCCCCTGTCTAGACTACCTGAGGCTAAATCTAATGAGGCAAGCTTGAACAGGGAGTGAGCACAATCAGAATAGCAACACAAAAAGTCGGAATGGTAAGCAATTACAAGGATAACTTTGACAACACCACCATATCTTTGTATAATTCAGGCATTAAAAAAACATTTTTGTTGTTATTTCCTTAGATTATTTGCTTCATTACAGGTAATTTGGACTATAGAAAAATCACAAAAGGAAATATTAAAAACCCTCTAATTCTACTACTGAGAGTATACTACTGTTCATATATTGGATGGACTTAATTTAAACCCTAAAGATATGTGATGATCCACGACAGGAAAGTTGCAGCAAAGGTATAGAATGTATCAGGCCTAGTTCTTGGGATGATAGTAAGAGTAGGGCTTCACATCATCTTTTGCAATTTAACTGTAACCCTTCACAACTTTTCCATTTTATCCCACTGCCTACCCACCAACATAAACTATACCTCAAATCTGCCTTCCACTCACCCCACCTCCCAGTTCTGTTTTCCTTTGTTTCTTTCTTACTGTAGGCAGTGTTGACAGTGATATTAGGAGGAACTGACCAGATTTGAGGAGGGGTGGGGGGTATTCCAATTCTTTTGGTTTATTTCAAATTCTTATTGTATTTCAGTTCCCTGAAACTGATGGAGATCTTTGTAAGGTTTAAAGTACTCAATGGACAGTACCATATTATTCCAATATTTAGCATCCAGGAAATGAGATTTCCAATTATATGAACCATTGTCTGTCTGCAAAATCCAATCCATCTGTTCATCTCAATATAGCATTTTGTATTCTCAATAATTTGCAAATTTCTGAGGCACGATATTCCATATTTGTACCAGTCCACAAATCTATGAATAATAATGCTATAGCTTACAGCTCTGTCATAGAACCAGACAATGACAGCATTTAAAAATTCAAATCCTGCAACAAGGGATAAAACCAAGAAGAGAGAAGATAGAACATAGCAACCTCTTTCAAGAAACCCATTGTTAAAATTCGTCCAGCTCTGAAAGGAAGGACATAGCTAAACTTCAAACTAGTCAGATTTTTTTACTTCTTTACACAATGGCCATGTAGAATCTGATGAGATCTAGAAATTCCGATGGTACTATGAAGAAGACCTTCAAATGTGCTGCTGTGGCTGCCAAGATGGTTATCCAAAACTGCAATGCATAGAATACAAGTGGTACCTTATGTGATACCAAGCACAGATACTAAAAAAGACTAGTCTCTTCTAGCCTGAATTAATCATTTCCCACTGCAAATTAAAAGCACCAATTTGACTAGAGGAGACCATGCATGATATCAGAAAGAAGGCGATATTGGTACTCCAAAAGACTAGTTCTGGCTCCCTTATGTGCTGTTATATGAGGCCAAGTTCTCTAAGCTTCAGTTTCTCACCTGTTAAAAAAAGGTGCCTTGTTAAATACCTACCCTGCTAAACCTAGAGTAAATATAAAGTTTGTGAAAATACTTTAACACCTGCAAGAACTATGCACACCATGAAGCTTTAATGGTGTTTTGTTATAGCAAAGTGGGCCAAGGCTCCAGTTACTTTTCCAGAACATCAGAAGCTTGGTGCTCCTCGGGCTCATTTTTAAAAACTCTGGTTGACCAAGGTAGAATTATACTTTTATGGATCCTAGAAAAGTATTCTATCATTCCCTTAACTGCTGCTGAGTATTCTCAATAGAAGGACAAGACTTTCTTTCAGCAAATGAAAAATTTAGGTGTGAAAAACAAACATCTCCTTTTCATGACAAAAACATTCAACAAACTAGGAATAGAAAGAAGCTTCCTCAACTGATAAATAGCTTCCATGAAAAACTCACAGCTAACATCATACTTAATGGTGAAACACTGAACGTGCCCCGCCTAAGATCAGGAACATGACAAGGAAGTCCAATTTATTCAACATTGAACTAAAGATGTTAGTCAAGATTATTTGGCAAGAAAATAAAGTGAAAAACATTCATATTGGAAAGGAGAAAGTAAAACTAACTCTTTTTGCAGATGGCATGATCTCATATGTGGAAAATACCAAGGAATCCACTAAAAAGCTATTAGTATTAATAAATGAGTTCAGCAAGGTTACAGGATATAAGATAAAAATACAAAAAATAAACACTTGCAATGAACAATCTGAAAATGAAATTAAGAAAACACTTCCATTTACGAAAGTAACAAAAAGGGTAAAATACATAGGAATAAATCAACAAAACAAGTGTAAAACATATATTCTGAAAATACAAACATTGTAGAAAGAATTTGAGGAAGGCCTAAATAAATGGGAAGGCATTCATGGATTGGAAGACTTAACATTGTTAATATGACACTCTTATTCAAACAGAATACAGATTCACTGCAATACCCAGCAAAAGCCCCACTTTCTTTTCTTTTTTTTTTTTTTTTTACAGAGAATACCAAGTAAATTCTAAAATTCATATGAAGATGCAATGGTCCAAGAATAGTCTAAACAAACTGAAGAAGAAGAGCAAAGTTGGAGGAGCCACATTTCCTGATGATAAAAACTTACTACAAAGTTATGCGATAAGACAGTGTAGTGCTGACATAAAGCTAGACAAATAGGTAAATGGAAAAGAATTGAAAGTCCACAAATAAACCCTTACATTTATGGCCAATTTATTTTCAACAAGGGTGCAAAGACAACATATATATATATATATATATATATATATATATACACTCTCTTAGTTAACCTTCCTCTATTGTAAGACTTCAAGCTGGTTAGAGTGCAATACTAGTAGTCAATAAGAGGGAAGGATAAGAGGCAATGAGGGGTTTGGGGTTTTCTTTTGTCTTTTTATTTCTTTTTCTGGAGTAATGCAAATGTTCTAAAAATGATCACGGCAATAAACACACAACTATGCGATGATAATGTGAACCACTGATTATACACTTTGGATGGATTTTATGGTGTGTGAATGTATTTCAATAAATAACACTAAAAATGTATCATATATCTAAATGTAAGAATAAAACTACAAAACCATAAAACTTCTCTTAGAAACAATATAGGAGTAAGTCTTCATGATCTTGAGTTAGGTAAAGCCATCTTAGACATGACACCAAAAGCACTAGCAACCAAAAAAAAAAAAAGATCAATTAGTTTCTTCTTCAGAAGTTAAAAAAAAAGAAAAAGGTGTTTCAAAGGATACTATCAATAGAATGAAAAAACAATCCACAGAATGAGGAGATGTATTTGCAAATCATATATCTGATAAGAGACTTGCATCCAGGATATATAAAGAAATCTTACAACTCAATAATAAGATGACAAAAAAAAATCAATGTTCCATTTCACCAAAGAAGATAAACCCGTAAGTTCCTGAAACATCATTAGCCATTAAGGAAATGCAAATCAAAACTACAATGAAATATCAGTTCACACCAAGATCACAATAATAAGTGTCAGTGATAATAATTTAGTGATAACAATAAGATAATAAGCTGGTGAGAATGTAGGGAAATTGAAACCCTCACACATATTGCTGGTGGGAACGTAAATTGATGCAACTACTTTGGGAAATAGTTTGGTGGCTCTTCATACGACTTAGCAATTCTATCCCCAGTATATATTCAAAAGAAAAAAAAAATACATCCACACAAAAACTTGTACATGAATATTCATAGCAGCATTATTTATAATACCCTAAAAGGAGAAACTACCCAAATGTTCATCAACTGATGAATGGATATACAAAATATGGTTATTTATACAATGGAATATTATTCAGCAAATTAAAAGGAAGTACTGAGCCAGGCAACAACATGGATGAACCTTGAAAACATTACGCTAAGTAAAAGAAGCCAGTCACAAAATTTCATGTACTGTATGATTCTATTCATATAAAATGTCCGGAATAGGCAAATCTATAGAAAGAGAAAGTAGTGGCTGTCCAAGTCTGAGGGACAGGGACAATGACAAGTTACTACTAATGGGTACTGAGTTTCTACTAGAGGTCATGGAAATAGCCTAAAATTGATTGTGGTGCGGTTGTAAAATGCAGCAAATATACTAAGAACCACTGAATTATAAACTTTAAATGGATGGATTATGCAGTATTTGAATTATATTCCAATAAAACTGTGAAAAAAAGAAAAAGAAGGCTGGTGGGGAAAAAAAGAGGAAAGATGTAATAAGGATTTAAATTCATTTAAATTCATTCTACATTCTACCAGATGTTTGGCTAAATGGCAAAAAAGAAAAGGTAGAAAGAGGTGGATAAATATTGAAGACCCCAACCCTGATAAGTTGGGTAAAGAAGGATTACCAGGGAAACATTAAAATTAGCAGACAAAGGAAACGAAGGATATTGAACATAAACTTTGCTGACCTCACTTTTACTGTGGTTCTGCCTTTTGTTCCTAGGTGGTTAACTACCATTCTGCCATTTGGCTTTTCATATCTTGCCAGCAACTTAGCACTGACAAGCTTCATCTCTTTGCCTAGAGCATGCTGGGTACATGTTTATGCATCTTCTGTTCTATATTCTTTATAGTTTATTCTTACTGGAATGCCCTTTCATTTTTCCATAAGGCAAAGGCCCCCTTCATAAATATTGTAGGTTTCCTTTCTGGGCATGTTCCAAAGATTAGTGGTAACAAAATTATTAGTGCTGCGGCTCCTTGCATAGTCTTTCCAGAGTGAGTGTGCTAAACACTGCTACTAAAGATCTGAGTTAAAAATAACAAAAAAGAAGAAACTAATGTAAATCTAAAGTACTAGAAGGGCTTAGTAGTACAAGGGAAAGGAGGAATGTATTCATTGTATCAATCTAATCTTACCTATTCTTTTCTTGATCTCAGCCCCAGATCACAGCAAAATTTGAATCAGAATCATTCCACAAAGCTCACATCTTAAAACGCATCATGCTTTTTCTGAGATGGTTTTGTCCTCTGGATTCCCTTCTAACCCCATAGCTACCACCCATCTGGATTGATGCCCTCCACTTCCAGTGTCCAACAATGTAAGGTCCTGTACTCTGCAATTTTCAATACATTTCTTCAAACTATGATCATCTGATAATGTCCTGACTTCTGGTTCTATAAAGGATCTGCTGATGGTGTGGAAACCTTGCCCTAAAAAATAAAAACGTATCCAATTTTTGGAAACAGAATACTCATCAAAGCCATTCTGGATGCAATTTTCCAGCAGCAAAATTAATCCAGTAAGTATCATGCTCACAGGAACTCTAGAAACACCTAGAGAGCAGATACAACACTATTAATTTTTATGAGTAGGTTGGATATTTCAAATGCCATAGTCTGCAAATTTATATGAGCTGTATACAAATCTGTTACACAATTAACTTCCCCCCAAAAAAGTTGGGGGAGGAACTACAAAAAAGAAGGGGGGATAAAGCTTTGAGGACCATACAAAATAGTTTATGTACGTGTTATTAATTGGTTTCAACTACACTGATTGATCCCAACTGTAGGTAATATGAGACGATGTGGGAGAATTTACTGAAACAATTAGCGCTTTAAAAGAACATCATCTTTGGTTCTTTGAGGAGCATCTGTTTTTATCGATTTTCTCATAAAACAAATTACTTTGATAATCCAGAGAGGAATCATAGGAAAATGTTAAAATGTTCCTCAGAAATGGCCTTATGTTCCTCAAAACACAAACATGTCTTCCTAATATGACTCTGCTATATCATCGATTTCTGCTTGTCAAAAAGCAAAAGTTTCTTTTAAAGAGCTGTAAGATTTCTGTTTCAAAGTCTTAAAGAATTTGGTGGTTCAGTGATAGAACCACCTAAATTCGCATAGAATGCCTTCTATGTGGGAGACCCAGGTTTGATACCCCAACAATGCACCCAAAAAAAAAAAAAAATCTTAAAGAATTTGAACAATTTTCTGTCCTATTCTGAATTTCTTTCTGAAAAAAGGGCCCTCTTAAATAAATGGCAAGTTTAACTTAATGACAAGTTATTGCCTATTCCTATCGTCTTCCTCACTAATTCATCCGGCTCTAACTCAATTCTTTCTGGAATACTTGATCCTTTTTATACCTACCTCCTGCCATTTATCAAGCAATTACTATGTGCCAAGTGCTGCATTAACATTTGTTATACATTATCTTATGTAACTCTCAAAACCAAGTTGTATGCATAAGCCTAGAGAGGTCAAATAAATTGTGCAAGGTTGCTCAGTAAGTGGCAATTAAGATTTTTATATAAATCTTATTCAACTTTAAAGCTTATACTCTTAATTATTAACACATATTGTACTTTTTTTCTTCCAAACTCAACCTTGAGGTAACGTCCCATTCTGAAAATGCATAGTTCTTTGGGTAGACCATTATCATTGCATGTATTACCCAGTAAGATGTTTATTTATTTACATGTATTATTTCCTTATCTACCATGAGCAATGCAAGGGTGGGTTACAGCTTATAGTTCAGTAAATGTTTCTTGAATGAGTAAATGAGAGTTGATGTACTCAGAATGCAATATTCTAATTTGGAAATGATTTCATGATTCTTTAAAAATATTTCTCATATATATTTGTGGATGAATTGGTATAAACAATATTTATGATACGCTCCATAACAACAGGAGTTTGGGCTTTTTTTTCTCTCTTAGCATTAGTCTTTAATTTCTAGGAATTAAAGATGTACAAATGCACAGATAAACCATGATTCTACATAAATCATGTATATTTATGTATTATATGTCTACCCAATAAGTCACATATTACAGCCATTTCTAAATAATGCCCAATAGCTAAGGATTATGTTTGGGGATACTTCTTAGAATGATCAAATCCATGCATACACCATAACCATACTGAGTGTTCTAGTCTTGCTCTGCAAAGCAGCAGTTTTTACATCTCCTGCAGTTTATCAAGTCTGTGGTTCTTTATTTCCAGATGCCAGGAACTAATTCATAGCATAGTTCACTCAAGATGCAGAGATGTGACTGTCTTCACCTGAAACTCAGAACTTGTGGGTATCTTCTCATTTGTTTACAAATTGTAGGGGTTGATTCAACCCACTGTGGCCATATTCACGATCATACAAATCAAAAATGCATTCAGCCCAATTAAATTTAAAGTATAGGGTGGGGAAGAAAATAATTCTAGTGTTTAATGTGTACACGTAATAAGAGATAAACAATTCATAAAACTGCCCATTTCTCATTAGAGAAAATATTTCATTTATAGTTATTCTGAAAGTATAGTTATATCCATATTTCTGTATAATCATTTGGAATAATATTTCTTTTTTGCTAGAACTCCAATCTGTACGTTATTGTTTTGGCTAAAAGGAAAAGGCTTTAAGAACCTCTTGCTCCCATTACTATAAAAGTATGGAGCGTGGAAAAGGCTCATCCAGGAAGAAACTAAGCAAATAGCAATAGAAGTCATGTTCAAGGCAATATGTAGGTGGTGATAAGCATCTGCAATTTGGAGAAAGAAGTCTTCCTAGAAAAACAAATGATAAAAGCAGTTCACTTAAAGTGAACTTGGAGCAAATGCATGCACAAAGACTTCAGACTTTTTTTCAAAAGGTAAAAAAGCCCCATGCAATGATACGATCATTCTAGAGCAGACCAGCAAGGAGCAAGAATAGGACAGTGGAGATAGAAATACAGGAGAGTATCAATTAAACTTGAAAAGTAAACAAAGATAACAGAAACTATCCACTTATTTTGCATGTAGTTATGAATTAATTGATTTAAAATCTGCTTCAGTCCATGGAGGATTGGAGACAGTCAAGAAATTTTTTCAAGCACATGAGGCTAATATTTTCACTATTTTCTGAGATGATAAAATTGAAATTAATACCAGAACTACTTCACACGTCATATGTAATTTTTTGTTAAAAAAAAATAGGCTAACTATATAGTTAACTGCCCATGTTTCTCATTCTATAATGTGGGCTAAGTCATTACCAAATCATTCTTTGGTCATCTTTTTTATGTACCCAAATATTATATATAGTCAGATATTCAGAATAAATAGATTTTTATAGTAAAAATTCCAGTGTTGTGAGTGCTTCTTTTTATCTGGGAATACTATTTATTAAAATAGCTCTAGTGGGAGTTCAATAAATATTGCTGACTTATTATATTATTTAAAGTTTTTATTATGGAGGGTGGTTACAAACATTAAACTGCCTCCCAAAACAAAGTAAAACAAAGCTAAATCTAGCTAACTTGAAAAAAAAAGGCACTTATCAATCAATAAGTCAATAGGTCCTTTTTATAGAGTCAAAGAAAAATTTGAGCAAAGCCTAAAGAAGGCAGATAGAGAATCCAGGAGTTTCAGCCTTTAAAGTTCACAGAACTTTTTCCAAAGTATGGTCATTCACATTATTTTATATTGATGACTACCAGTTTGGCATCTCTTTACTACAAACTTCAAAGTCCCAGGAGAGAGAGTCCAACTGGTCCATGTGGAATCAGCTCGTCTACCCTTCAATCAGTCGGTCATGGCCAGGGGCAGGCTCACATAGCCCAAACATGACCACTGAGATCCCACCTCTGTGGAGTGAGTGTTTCTCCCAGAGAAAGCAGAATGATTTTTGTTTCACATCTCCTCCAGAAAATATCTTCCCCACTAGGAGATTTAACTGCTTTTAAGTAAGTTGAAAGGGAAATCTGTAAAATCATCAGCTCCCAACTCCATCACAGAACTGAGAAGAAACATCTGCATTATGATGCCCTCACCTGATCACAGAACTGAGACTCAGACTTTAATGTTAGTACTTCTGACTTGTAATCTTCAGGAATAGTATTAAATGTAGGTATCTATTTAGTCCTTTATTGTTCTACAGCTGGAAGGCCTAATCTGGAGCCCCCAGAGTCCTAAGGGGTCCAACTCCAAGGTAATAATGGAGGATCACCTATTTTTAATATCTCAAAAGAAAGAATTCAAATAACGTATGAACATAAAATAAGGCTAACAACATAACCAGAATGTCAAAGTTCTTCATGAGATGAACTTATCAGTGTAGTGGAAGATCAGCGTCTGATCAGAAACTGCATTGGTGTTACTCACGGGTGTGTTTATAAAATGGGAACACTTTCACATTAATCTTTATATCTCTAGTAATCGGCATAGTACCCAGCACAATCAAATTGAATTATTAAATTTTGTCTTGTTTGAAGGCAAAATTCCTCAAAACACATATTCCGTCATACTCTGTGAGGGGGTAAAAAAGTAAAAGGATCCATGAAGGTGCGAAATTAACCCCCCACCCCCACCCAAGGAGGTGAAAAAATAACCTTATTCATCTTTCCCAGAAATCTGAGAGTTGTAAAACAGCATACTAAAACTTAAAAGAGGAATCAACGGATTGAAGACTCATTCATTGAACTTTTACTGGCAGAACTCCTATCATGTACCAGAGGTTTACTTAACTGTAAGTATACTATGCCCCGAAGAGCACATGATCTCCTAGGAGACACGGAGGTACCAATGGGTAATTATGAGATAATATCATCAGAGATAAAATAAAGAGTGATTGATGAAGAAATAGAAGGTATATTCAGTGATACAGTTCTAAACTTGTAATGTATATGGCATGATGTATTTTTATCTTACAGAATAAATCAATTGTATATATTTTTCTCTTGATAAATAGCTGTATGAAATTTGTTTCTTGAATATTTTTCTTCTCTTGTACTATATTCTGACATCCTACCAGTATTTGTCCTATCAGGTTTTTGTTTTGTTTTGTTTTCTGTTCTGTATAATAGTATCTAATGTTGGCAAAAATTGAATTTTTTGAAGTATACAGAGTGTTATGGGTTTTGGAATTTGTGGACACAGATCTAGAAGATCACCATTTACAAATAAAATATTTTACATCTAAAAAAAAAGAAATAGAATTATAAAATTCATCTTTTCTCTAGCATCTACTTCCTCAGCATCCACTCCCCTATAACCATGTGCTCACTAAATTGTGACATTTTTATTCTCCAAGTTTCCAGCAAGTCTAGGCTGCCTCTGTACTGCAGGAACACCTCCAAAATGTAGCAACATCACATCCCCTTCATTAGCGGTGATCCAGCTTCTTCTCCTTCCAGGCATACACACACACATGCACACGCATAGAAAGAGGCTTCAATTCTAACACAATCGGAGTGAAAAGCAACCTCCAGGCCTACCACCTTATAACACAGTCATAGGCCATGCTATGACAGCCCAGCAAGTACTTTTCTGCAGCTTTTAATGCAATGATAAACATGGATAGGATATCTAAGAAACTCCACATATCACATTTACATTGCCTGCAAGACGGTCAAATGAGGAGAACGCCCCCAAAATAACTTTCAAACCTCTTGCCCTCACTGCACACAATTTATTTTGTGACAAACTGTCAGTTACAGTACTTAAAATTCCTAGAGGAATTATTATTTCTATCAGGCAATGCATGTATAAGACAGTATTATACAAGTTAGCCACTTTCCTCACCTACTTTAGAGTATAGTGTAGTAGAATGAGTACAAAAAAGGAGACACAGGGTTTCTGGGATTTATTCCCAGCTCTATAATTTGATGCACAATCTCTACTCCCTTCGCATTTGTCTCCCATCTGTAACATAGAGAAGATGTAGTAACTGTTTTCAAGGCACATGAAGATTCTCTAAAGGAATATTCCACACAGCTATTATTATACCTGGAAGACTTGAAAACTGTAAATCCATATACTCATCACTATTGAGTAGTCAACACAAAAATGACAAAAGAAAAAGCATCCTTCTCTAAGGCATCTGAAATCAAATATTGCTAAATAAACAGCTATTTGGAAACAGATTCTACAGATATACTCATTTTTATAACCATCCAAATCTAACTCATCAATAATCCATTTAGAAAAATTCTTCACAAGTTATTCTGACTCCAAAAAAAGAAAAAAAAATCATGGTATCTTTAATCACAAGTATCTTCATAATGAAGAGCTTTCTGAAAAGACCTTCTTTCTCCTTTCAAAAGATTTCCTCTACTCTCAATTTTCAGAGAGTATTTGAGTTCATGCCACTAATATAAAACATTTCCCCTTCAATCTGGCTAATGTCGGAATCAAATAACCAAACTTACAGTACAGTGGTGAACAGGCATCCAATTAGGGGCTTCCACTGAACAATTTTGGGCTGGACATTTGCCTTGGTTTTGCTGCAAAATAAGCAAAAATTATGTAGTTTTATATATTATGCGCAACAATATATACTAGTTGACATGTTTATCATCAATACATTTATTAATATATTTACAAATAGCAGAATCCTTTGAGGATGACTTTTTGGTGTAGTACTGTAAAAAACCTGTTATGCTCTTTATCAAAATTTACTCTTTATCAAGGCATAAGAAATTATCCTTTGCTTTTTGTTATTACTTAAAGAACTATGTTTTTGGCACCAGGCTTCATCAGCATTTGGTCTTCCAGACCCCAGAGGGAACCGCCTAACAACTCTACTAACCCAGGTGCAGAATTGATCTCTTTTCCTCCAGGCTCCAAGACAACTATGTGTGCTGTACCCCTGTTAGAGCACTTCAGTCAAGGAACAGAAAGACTTGTTTATTTTTCTCCCCTTTTAGGATGTGAGCTAAAGGTGGACATTTTCTCTAAGTCATTTCATAGATCCCACAATGTACAGCTGGATGAGAGAGATCTTAGAGGCCTTTCTTACCACAACAGAAACTGAGACGTGGAGAAATGAAGCAATTTGCTCAAGGAGCCAGAAACTTCACATTATAAGATATTTGCAGGCACTTTTTCTTACATAAGGAATTTATCTCTAGATGATCTCTTCTTTTGTTGCAACTCTTTTCATAAATTTTATAAATTCACCTTCTAAAAAAAGTGCTTCTTGTAACAAGGTATCTGAGAGAGTTCAAATAGACTCAAGAAGCTACTCTGGAGGTTGGTCTTATTCAAGCTTCAGTTAGACATTGCTGCCTATCATAAACTTTCCAACTCTAACCAAAATCATTCCAGAAAATCCTAAAGAACACCTAGAGCAGTATATAAGCTTCAACAAAGGTTCCATGCCCTAGGGTAACTTTCCAGAAAACTACAAGCTCCAGTAGGGTCCCTGGACCAGATAAGTCTGAAATCTAGAGGGGCCAGCCTCTCCAGAACATCGGCTAGTTCCATCTCCCTATCCTTATTATTGACAGCCCTTCCAACATGAAAAAAGTTAGAATGGGCATAGCCCAAATATCCCAAAAGAGTGGGAGAAAGATCAAAGGTGATGGTGGAGTTATACAAAGGAGGTAGGGTTTAGCAAACAAATATGATTGCTCAATCATTAAATTGATATTAATTTTAGTCTCTAGTATCTTAGAGCAGCTAAAATAAAAACCTAAAATTGTGGAATTGTAACCCATATCAAACTCTGAGATCTGTTCTACAACTAATTGTTGTGCTGTGCTTTGAAATTTATTGCTTTTTTGTTTATATGTTATTTTTCACAATAAAGAAAAAAATGATGATAAAAATATATATTCTTTCTAGCCTCCAATGTTCTGGAGCAACTAGAAGGAAAAGTCTGAGATGATGGTCTGGTAGTCCACGACAAACTCTGGAATCTGTCCTATAATTATTTGTTCAAGAGTGCTTTGAAAACTATTGCTTTTTTCTTTCTTTGCTTTGTATATACGTTTTATTATACAATAAAAAGTAAAAAAAAAAAAAAAAAAAGTGCTTCTCTTTAACCAATACTGCTATTCCATCCCCATCATAATGAGAACTGATTAGTCCTAAAAGGGAGAAGGGGTGCTGAGGAATGTTCTAATAAGATATCTTTTATCTTTTATTTTGTTCATTGTACATTCAATGATAACATAGTCATATTAATAAATGATTAATAATAATGATAAAACCCAGCAGTGACTTATTGAACTACTGAATATGGCAGGGAGTATTCTTTATACCATCACATCCCTACAACAAACCTGGGTAGAAGTATTACGGCCATTTTACAGCGGCAGAAACTGAAGCTCAGAGATATTAAACAACTTGCCTAAAAGTCACACTACTAGAAAGCAGCAAAGCTTGGATTTCAACAAGAATCTGGCTAACTCTGCTGCCCAAGAATGTTCCTTCTACAAGAAGCTGTCTCTGGTATTTCTGATTTTCCATCTGTTTAATAGGGCTTAAAACATGTCATCAACCGATCAAATTTCATCTTATCAATGATCCTAACATTTCTAATTTATCTGGAATAAAATATTGAATTCAGGACTTGCTCATGCTAAGAAGTCCTTTTCGTGTGATTTGTAAGATTTATAGTGTAACCTTTATTTAGATTATCTCTTTTTAAGGTATCCCTAAGCCCCAAAGTGCTGTATGAGCAATTATTGATAAATTAATCATAAAATAAACTTGAGAGCATTCATACACAGTTTTCTTGTTTAAATTTAAAAAAATGAGCTGCAGCACCAGCACAGTACATAAAATATGACTGGAATGGCATTAAACTGCCACAATTTCAAGCTAGGCTCAGCCACATCCTTGCTGCCATGAGATGCACATCGTCAATAGTCACGTCGTAAAACAGTGTTGGTAACTTGGTTATTTACAGGAATATCATCAGATGATAGATACAGATTCATCTCAACCATTACCACAAGTCCAAGGATGCTGATAATAAGAACGCAAAGTAACAGGATATTTCTTTCTTTTTCTGATAGCTTAAAGTTAGAAAAATAAATAAAATTCACTTACATGTAGGGTTAAGATTTTTGAAATTTCAAAGGATTATTAAAATGCTAATTATCTTTAATTCTAATTATGAGAATTCATACCAAATTGTTAATGGTGAAGAATGTTTCCTTTGGGATAATTCATAATGGTTATTATTATTACTACTAATAGTAGTAATACATTTATTTTATATTAGATATTTTGTATCTTCATGGAGCACATGGTAAAGAGGCAAAATTCTATCAATAACAAGTTGTGTTTAGTTGGAGGAATATAAGTACTTATAAACTGTGATGGAGGTATAAATAAGCTGAGTTTGAACTTCTATGGATGTATAGTGTGGGGAAAAAGATAAATGGAAATCTTTATATGTTTCTTGAGTTTTGATGCTAAGTACTTTCCATTAGTGTTTTAATCAGGCATATTAATAATATACAAGGGCAGATAAGTAAAAAGGCCTACTGAAGACAGATGCTATATGAATGTAAATCATTTTTTAATCCATAGTTGTAGTTAGAAAAAAATAAGACTGAAATAGAAGTTAAGATCAGGGTTTCAGAAAAGTATTCCCATTAAGCTATCTGTGGAACTTCAGAAAAGTCACTTTAACACTCTAAACATCACTTTTCTCACCTGTAAAATGAGAGGGTTCTATTAGATACATGATTCTAATGTGTAGAGAGGGAGTATCAAATATTACCCATTGAATCTTTTCTAGCCTTCTTATTCCTTCCAAGAATTTAATATGTCCCCTCCTCCAAAGGAGTATACCCTCCACTTGAGAACATCCCTCATTCTGATCTACCATTACCAATCGGAGGCAATTATTCTTCTGTGAGCTCCAGTGAGAGCAAAGGTTGAGGACCAGGGGACCAGTTGATCTCCAAAGAGGCTGTCACTCAAATGTGGTTATTGAGAATCCTAACCTTAGGTCTTACTTACCCCTTCACTCTACTTCTAAAGAAGATAAAACCTAACATGGATTAAAGGAACCATCTCAGTAAATGGAGAACTAAAGTGGTTAAAAATTCTCTTTTTACTATATAAGTTTTCATTCTTCTTTTGCGTATTTTCTCTTTAAAATTTAATGTGGGAATTGTGGTAAAATAGAGTTTGGGATACCTCCTACTTGGCAGATCCCCAGCCCTTACAATGACAGCTAGAGGCAGTATAAAAACTAAAGGAAAGGATACACTTAAGTATGCCTCTAGGTTAGCACTGAAGCCAAAAATCAAGAGGGAACATTACAATCATCTCAAGATCCAGCCCAGCTCTCCAAATAAGGATTTCAGATAGAAATTGGTGGCAAATTCACCAGCTAATAATAAAGTCAGAGTTTTCCTTCCCCTTCTGTTCCATCAACTTGACATTTATGTTTATCCTAGTAGATTATTGACAGTGACCTGGTCAGGATTCAGAGATCTAAAATGCTGATCTGGAAAACATGTCTTCTTAGAGAAAAACCTGTCAGTGGGTTTTAGCCTTTTAAAAATATTATGCTGTTTAGATAGGTTGATGTCTCCAAGACTCTCTTCTTCCTTGGTGTCCTTTTTTCTGACTTTAACATCTTGGTACATTTAATTCCAGAATATCCTGAGAAAATGAGCCAAATATGCTAGATGATTACACTGCAGGTTGATTATATAAATCTGTACTATAAGGAATTTGAATAATGACACACACTTAACAAAAAAGGGTCTAAAGACTTTCTTCTCTACACATTCCATCCCCAGAAACAGTGGGGAATTCTTTGTATACCAAGATCTTATACCTGTCAGGGCTGTGAGATTTATAAAATGCTTATTTAGACATTTAGCCATTTAATCCTCACAATAAGTTGGTGTGTGGCAGGGTGAGAAATGATTCATCCAAATGAAATGTTGACCTAAATTTTTCATTCACAACAGCATTTTCTTCTGAAAGCAGTGTAAGAGCTAAAACGTTTCTGTTGTTCTACAGTTCACAGTAACATGATTCTCATAATTGTAGGGTGTTTTGTTTAAAAAGTGTACCACGATAGCACCGTACACATATTCATTCATTCATCTATCAAACACATATTACATAGAAAGCACCAGAAATATAATTTTTAAAGTAATCCTTCTCTCAAAGAACTTATGACATTTGAGGATATACAGTGTACTAAGTTTTAAAAAAGGAGTTAAATACTAGGATCATTCATTCATTAATTTAGTTAGTCAACACACATTCACTGAGCAAATAATACATGCCAGGTATTGTATTAGAAAAAAAGGACCCAACCTCTGTATAAAGAAGTTCTCAGTCTAAAGAAAAAGACAATAAACATGCAATTAGAAAGTAATAATACTGACATGGGAAAATCTAAAAAATCTATTTCACACATTCTTGGAGCAGGAATAAAAGATGAGCAAGGGTCAGAGAAGGCTGCACAGAGGTACTGAGGTCAAAAGTAGGAATACTGAACTTTAACTGGGTAAGTCTGGAAAGGCATTAAGGAGATGCTTCAGTTTTTCTGTAAAGTTTTTAGAAGGGAAGGGATGAGAAGGCATTCCAGTCTTAAGGAGCACCATACACCTTCTGATAGGACTTAGTCACACCATTCTGGGCCTTGGTAAGAAGACCTTTAGTTTCTGGACCTCAGAAATCTAGGATTTAGGGGAAAGAATTATTCCTTCTCTTCAGAGAGCTGACTTTTCATTTGTCTTCACTTCACAGGACTCCCAAGTGATGGACAGCAGTGTGTCATAGTAGGGAGTAGACATAGAGTCTACTGATCCTATAAAAAATCTAAGAGGTTCCCCTGAGTTTAGTCTTTGAATTAGCACTTAAGGTATCTTTCTCAAACTTTCTGAGGCTCTCAGGTGTTTGACAGATGAAGAAACAAGTTGAAATGGGATGTCCAAGAGGCAACTGAGTAAGTGGCTTTTCTGCATAGAAGGATTAAAATTATATGCAATACGTGTGCAAATGGACTGTGAGTTATAGGTACTTAATAAATTTAATGAATATATTTAAATTATTAATTAGTATAAGCATTAATGTTTAGTAAAGTTAATTCTTGTTATTAAATTTTCAGAACACACATTTTCTGACTTCTAGCCTTTTCTTAAGCACATCAAGAGATAAGAGAATTCCCAAAAAAAATTAAGAAAACTACTCTACATGTTTCTAAATGATCAATTTCAAAGACATAGAGATATAAATATTTAATATGTGCATATACAGACATGTAATTTCTATATATATAGATATCATATTCACATATATTTGTGTGTATAAATATTTTATTTGGATAAAATAAAAGTCTTCATACAATGAGTTTCTTCATTTTCTATTAAAATTTGTAATTTCAAAATTAGATGTTAAAAAAGGAGGAACTCAAGTGTTGCCAAATATAAAAGTACAATATAGCTGGAAATACGTGTACAAGATGTTACATTGGAAGTCCTAACTAAAACACTAATATATAATAAGAATAAATTTCCAAAGGAAAGCCAAAAGAACCATTTTCAGGACTGAATTCCTCTCTATTATAAAGGTATACAAAGGTTACGTGGTGGGAAATTTAAAAGAGAGATGGATTTCTTTGCAAACGGGGTGGTCTCACTTTTCACCTATGTTTAGTAAAAGAGATTTCAGTGGGACTGCACTAAAGTTTAATACAACTTCCTTGGATTTGGGAGGTGAGTATACCAGGATCCGACTCCTACCTGAGAAGTTCAATGAGTAAGAGAACATGTATAATTGGTTATAGGTAAGTAGAGGTAGCTTTATCAGGTTCAGCCTGTACTTTCAGTTTGTCAAAGCAAGAGATATATCCTGGAGCCATGTGATACACAACTGTCAGTGTGGGGTGGGACTGCTGTAAAACTGGCACAAATTAATCATCCATGTTATAGGAGATTTAGTTAGAGAGGCCCAGAAGGGGAAACTCTCACAGACCACAAGAGTGCCCATGAAAGAAAGAGTCTAGAGGCATGCATCCCAGTTCCACAGTTTACTATCAGGGGGACCTTAGGCAAGTTGCTTAACTTCTCTTTGCCTCAGTTATGAAGCTTAAAGGAGTTAACAATAAGCAAAGCACTTATAACTTGCCTATATATAATCATCACTATGGAAGTGTTAGCTGTTGTCATTGTTTTTATTATCATCATCTGTCAGGCTTAGAGAACAAGAAGCATTACAATTTCAGTCCAATGAGAACTTTCTTCTCTCCTTTTCTCACTTCTCTCTTACACTCCAACTATGAAGAGATCAATAATCAAAAAGCAAATGGAAAGGGAGAAGAAAAGAAAAGCTTACAGCATCCCCTTCCCCAAAGGCAAATGTCCTTTCTGAAGATGCCACAAAAGGAAAGAAAAAATCTTTAATCTGGAAAAGAGTTCCGAATTTTAGTTAATATTTGGGACTGGACAATTTTAATTGCTGAGTTGAGACTGTATTAGTGATTTTAAGTGATGGCAAGACTTCCTATTCCCTGTAAATGACTGGAAAGTCACAGGACTACTCAAATTTTCATCTATAGGGCAGGGTAAGGACTACTAATACTAGCCAGGTTTAAGCAAAATAATGTGGTTTCTATTATTGCATCCCATAAGACCTACTAGTTCTATGTATTGGCTACAGATGCAAAACATACACGTGGCTAAATTTTTTTCAAACAATTCTGAGCATTATTCCTCAATATATGACTTCATTCTTTCCTGAGCTTATCCTTCCAATTGCATCCTTTTATTTTTTTTAGGTTTTAGGAGATGTTTAAGATAAGTTGGTCTAACTTGTTTCTGAGGGTATCCTTACTAAGATTGAAGCCATGCTGGGGAATCAGGCATTTGCTGCCTCTATAAATGAAGAACATGCTTCTGACCCATTCTCCACAGGATGTTAAGAATAGGTTATCAGTAGATAGTGATGGTGGTGCTGAGTCACTCTCATGCTTTATAGAATCCCCTGTGACTCCAGGCAGGTATTTGCCCAGGTCAACAGAGGGACAGTCTGTGGCTAACTAGTATATAAGAGGAATATACACTCTACATTAACATGATATGCCAACAACCTGAATACACAGATTAATTAACTATGATAAATAGAACAGGCTCTGAATTCTCAGGCTGGCCATACTTAAAGACTCATTTTAAATGGAGGCCATTGTTGTGACTTCATATTTCATGGTCTCAATGGGAAGAGGGTACTGGACTTGAATTTGGACTCAGAAGGCATTTCCTAGCCATATAATGAAATAATATTCATCAAATCCCCATTAGAAATGAAGGTCTTCACACATATTGTTAGCTCATTATATCCTCTCAAGAACCCTGAAAGGTAGTAGGGGAGAGTATTTTTAATACCATGAGGAATTCATTGGATCTGGATTAGAATGTCAGATTTTATGCTTTCTAGATCTGTGACCTTGGATATGTGTCTTATTCTCTGTAAGCTTCAGTTTTATAATTCATAAAATGGGATAATACCTAGTTTACAGGATTACTGTAAGTATTAAATAAAAAATATATGGAACACATTTAGCCAGTACATACTCTAATAGTAATAAGATAAATATTCATATCCCCCCAAATCAGAGAGCTATGCCTTGTGCCACTTAGCTCCTCCGAGTCTGTTTTATCACCTTTAAGTATAAAATAATAATATTTATCTCACAAGATTATTATGAAAATTAAATGAGAAAAACTTGCAAGTCAACGCTTAGCAAATGTCAAAAACTTCAAATCTAAGTGTTTTACAACTTTTCTGTGAATTTAATTTATAGAAGACAGAAAAAATATCTGAAAAATTGCAGTAGTTTTAAGATGACTAAATTGGGAACCAGAGTTGAGTCAGCAGTCTGAGATCATATTGGTGATGTGTATATATTTCTAAGTGCGTGTAAATGTTTCTAAGAAATAATATGCTATTTTAGCATTTTGTAGAGACATGTCCCAATTGTCAGTGAAATTCAACAAAGCTCTAAAGTTGAGTTATTACTATGCATAGTTTGATATAGCATGTAATTTAAGCCTCTAAATCAAGGTTAAAAAAACAGTTTTGTGAAGTACTTTAAATGTCAATAACATTTTCATGCTGTCACTGCATCACCTACCGATATTACAAGATGAAACAAGAGAAAGGGACTACAATTGCATATTTTTCCTTGCAAGAAAGAAATTTGGGACATTATGGAATATTGCAGTCAATGAATATTCTTCATTGGCAGATCTTATCCATTAGATCATAAACTACAAAGCTGTCATATGGAAACTAAATACTGTGATTTGTACAATAATTTTTTATTTTATCTGACATTTGTTAAACCCATCTGTAAAGATACCTTTCTTGGATTAACAGATTAACAGCTAATGAAAAATATCTGAAATTTCGAGCCCCCAACGCAAGGCTAGTCCTTTGAGGAAAGAAATGCCATTCAGAAAGAAGATCAAAGCAATTCACTTCTATTCTCACTGCTACCATAGAGACAAAAGAGAAAAAAAGAAGAAGAGATTTAGCAGACTTAATTCTTCTTGAAATTTATAATTAACTACATGCGAAAGGGGACAATTACCATATTTCCAAAGAATAAAGGATTTTAAAAGTTAAGCTTTTGATAAGACATAATTACAAGCTATTAAATATGCAATTCATATCAATTTGTTCTTATAATCTTCTTGCATTTCAAAAATGCATATATATTAGACAGTATTTTCTGAAAAACATACATGGAATGCCAAAAATTTAAATTTATAGAATTCTCTTTTAGAGATTTTTATCAGGTACTTAAAATTCTGGCAAAGGCTAACATAAAGAAAGGGAGGAATGGATATACTCACTTATGTGCCCTGTCTTCCTGATACCTATGACTATGTATTTTTGGACAAATGTTAATCAATGAAAGAATGTGCAGGCTTTTGCAGATCAGGTGCCATAGTCAACATTAAGCAGTCAGCCAGGAAGAACTAGTAATTAGACCTGTCCTAGATTTAAATAGAACTTCAGATTGCTGAGTAAATTACATGTGTATTAATTCAGGACAGTTTTATTTTAAAAGACTAGAAAGAGAACACTGTAGCTTCAAATTCTAGGAGATTCATAACAAAAACCAAGAAAAGAGAATTTATTTTGCTAAAATTATGCATTTTTATTTATGGTTTCTTTAGCAAATGATTTTCAAATATCCTTCCTCTGAAAGAACATTTAGAATTCTCCTTTACATTTCCTAGTTAGAACCATATTTGAAAAAAAATTATTTTCTCATTGTAGAATATCATAAATAAAACATGAAAAAATGTGTATTTTTTGGAAAAACATGAAATACTGGAGAGGTAAGTTTAAAAATTAACACTTTATAAACTGTACTTTCATGCAATAACTAAAATTGCTGCTTGTGTGGATCATAAATGATACGATTCACATTTTGAAATCAGACATTTTTTGAAATGTAGTTAATTGGTCTTCAAGAAGAATCTATATTGTTGACTACACTGCTGCTTGAAAAAGTGATACGTTTGATTATTCTGAATCATTTCTGTTTATGGGGGTCTCAGGATAATTTTAGGAGAACATTTGAAATGCCTACAAAACTTTAACTCAGGTCCCAACAACTGAATAACCTAACATCCATTCAGGGCCCCTCATGCATAGTGCTTGTGTCACCTATGGCTAGTTGAACAAATTCCGTATAATAATCATTATTATAGTTTCTAAAGTTCCTTTTGGGGGTTACTTGGGGTAAAGCCATTCAATGCTGCTGATATACTTTATTTTCTAAAGTGCAAATCAATGTAAAAAATAATAGCACAATTGCTGGTAAACCTATGTTCCCTTTCTAGACAAGTTTGTACCTTGCAAGCTGAGTGCAACATAATTTATCCTGCTTTAAGAAAACTCTTCAATTACTTCTCCAAATCTTTCATGGCCCAATAATTTGGGAGAAAAAGATCATTTTTTATTTTTCTAATGCATAGTTTTCTGATAAATGTGAATGTAAAAACAAAACAAAAACTGTAAAAATATATTACATAGTTAAAAAACTATAGCTTTATAATATATAGATGGTAAATATATTGTATACATATAATAAAATCATATAATTTTCTCCCAAAACAAGCTTAAGTATCATGCTATATAAAACCACTGACGGGAGACCCGGATTCAATTCCCAGACCATCCACCCAAAAAAAAATCCTTAAAACCACTGAGAAGTTAAATGGGTATGAACTGGCATTCCTTTACCAAACTCAAAACCTGAACTGACTGCCTTAACTTTTGTTTAACAAAAATATGCAGTATTGTTTGACAATAAAGACTGAGATTGGATAATCTAGGAATGCCCAGAGTGTGTAATGATAGTGACTAAATGTACAAATTAAAAAATGTTGGCGGGCCGCGGTGGCTCAGCGGGCAAAGTGCTTGCCTGCTATGCCGGAGGACCTCGGTTCGATTCCCGGCCCCAGCCCATGTAACAAAAACGGAGAAACAGAATACAATAAAACAAGAAAATGTTTAAAAATGTTTCCCTTTCTTCCTTCCTTCCTTCCTTCTATCCTTCCTTCCTTCTCTCTGTCTTTCCTTTAAAAAAAAAAATAAATAAAAAAAAAAATAAAAAAAAATGTTTTTGCATGAGGAAGAACAAAGGAATGTCAGTATTGCAGGGTGTTGAAAATAGATGGTAATTAAAAAAAAAAAAGAAAACATGCAGTTGACTTCTAAGTACTTTTATAGGGGAATTTTAGAAATTTAAATGATGATACTAATAAGTTGTTTTATCATAGATATGATCCAGCTGCCATTTTTCTTGATTTATGGACTTTTCCTTATACCAAAATGACATTTCAAATATCATTTCAGGCCCAGCAACTATTAACAGACAAGTTCACCAAAACAAGAAATAAAAACCAATTGCCAGGGGTGGGCCAAGATGACTCAGCAGGCAGAGTTCTTGCCTGTCATGCGGAAGACCCAGGTTCAACTCCCAGTGCTGGCCCATGAAAAAACAAAACATACACACACACAAAACAATTGCCTGTCTCTCAACTGTATAGTCTATCTATCAAAGTACAAAGATTTCCTTTACAAGCATTTATTTTGAAGTGGACTATTATACATATGCATACATACACACATATTATTGTGTGTATATGTAAGCTATAGGAAGGAAGCATTCTGTTACTCATTCAATTATTTATTAAAAAATGAAATGTCTTTAAATGTCTGTTAAATGAAAGAATCAATCAACACTTATCATATACCTACTCCCTATCAGCACCATGTTAGGTGGTCAGCTATAAATAGGACCAAGACCTTTATCCTGTACTTAAGCAGTTAACGTTCTAACAAGAGATATACATACATAAAAACTAAGTGTACAATAGGGTTGTACACAGGAACTCTCTATTTTATGTATGGTTTTTCTGTAAACCTACTTCTCTAATAATAAAAAAACGTAATTGTACAACTAAATGCAGGCTATCACAAAGATACAGACAGTGTACTGGGGACATGAAGGAGGGAATGGCTGGCTCAGTCCCACTAGGGAAGTATCAAGTAAGATATTTACATAAGAATCTGCATTTGAGTTGATTCTTAAAAGTTAAGAAGGAGCTTATTACGCAAGCGTCAGGCTGGGGAGTTGAGAGGTATTCTAGGCATAAGGTAAAGCAGGTGCATAGAAACTTGAGGATGGAAATGCAGATTGTTTGGGGAACCAAACATAATTCACTATATATATACATATATATATATATATATATATATATACATACACATACACATATACACATATATATATATATCACTTTAGTTTGAGCTAAAATGTGAGGGATGGTGGGATCTGAGATAGGAAAGTTAAACAAGGTTCAGAACATTGTAGAAAACCATGTGATTCGCCAGGTTAACCAATATGGACTTTATTGCGAAAAGCAGTGCTTCTCAAACCTTGATATACATACATATTACCTAGGGATCCTGTTAAAATGCAAGTTCTAGAGGAGTAGTTCTAGTATAGGGCCCAAGACTCTGCATTTCTAGCAAGTTCCCAGATTCCATGACAGATAGTTGTAATTAATACCACTGAATTGTATATTTGAAAGTGGTGAAAATGGGAAATTTTAGGTTGTATACATGTTACCAGAATAAAATAATTTTTTAAAACACAGAACTGTATAACATAGTGAACCCTAATTAAACTATGACTACAATTAGCATAATTATAATAATGTTGTCTTATCAATTGTAATAAAAGTACCATACAAATGCAAGTTTTAACAGTAGGGAAAATTGTGTGTTTGGGGGTGGATATGTGGGAATTCAAGTATCTACCATACTTTCTGCATGATTTTTCTGTAAACCTACCACTCCTATAATAAGAAAAATAAAAAAGGAAATGAACATGTGCGGGTAGGGATAATAGCACAGAGGTATAGGAGAAAGAGAGGGTTATTTTCAAAAGATATCAAACCTGGTACTCATTTTGAATGTACACTGGAAGAAAAAGTTAAAGCCTTTAGTATCTTTCTTTTACAATAAAAGCCTATAAACCTGGGAAACATTGCTCACTGAAACCAGAGGAAATTCCTATCACCATGACTACACTGGTCATGGTGGATATTTGCCACTAGAGTAGTAACTGGCTAATTAAATTAATAATCCCATGGTGAGATTTATCCTTAAATATCAGATTCCAACAAAAAAGAGGAAAAGGAATAGGTAGGGGAGGAGAAAGAGAAAGAAAAAACATCCACTGCCACTATTTATTGGCACTGTATCATGTACAGCAGTTATAATAAACCCTATTTATAGGGTACATTCTTTCTAAAATGCTTTTACCCAAGATCTTTAAAAGTCTATTCCTTCAAGATCCCAGAAGTTTTTCAGGAGGCCTTTTCTGTCCACCCTGCCTAAAGAAGCCACCTGTCTCTTTTTGTACTCCTCCATCATTCTGTATTCCAGTTCTGTTTTTTATTTTTTAAAGTAGTTGCTTCTATTCAAAAGTGGGCTTATTATTTGTGTGCCTGTTAAAAGTCTGTCTCCTCACTCTATAATGTGAGTCCTATGAGAGGAGGGACCTTATATACTCAACATTATGTTCCCCACTGCTCAGAACTGCCTGACAAGCAGACTCGATAAATAAATACTTCTGGAGGTAATGAACATTGCTTTTAGTTCTTAAAAGCACCCTTTTAAGTACTTATTATTTTGTTTTATAAATAAGGAAACTGATATTTAGATAGATAAGTAATTTGGTCCAGACAATAGAACTGGCAGAGCTAGGACTCCAGAAAGCATCTGACTCCAAAGGCTGTGCTTTCATATGCTATGCTATGCTATCATGCTAAGCCAATTTCCATGGAAGATGCCAATGGCTGTCCAACTCCCCCACACTCAATGCTCTCAGGGACCTCAGGCACAGCAGGCCAATTTGCTTGTGTCACTATAATTAGCCTAAAATTAGCTGTAATGTGCATATGGCTATAGTGTTCATTTTCTCCACCACACCGTGTTGCTAATGGTAATAAAAGATTCCAGTTTATACTAGGATTTCATAATTTCAATAATTATAGTCATCCTTTCCATGTAGATGGGATTTGTATTTTTCATTCAATTCTTCTGAATAATTCTGTGAAAGAAGTACCAATAAGCCAGTATTACTATCCTAATTTCCGACTTAAAAAAATAAGGATCAGAAAGGATAAACTGAGTTCACCAAGATTACTAATATAATAAATGGCAAACCCAAGTCTATATTTCTGAATACTGGTATAATGTATATTCCCTATATTCCCAAATGCCATTGGTGAAATACACCTACATCCAATGTAACAGATATCTCAGGCAGTTGAGAGATAATGGATAATTATCTTTAAGAAAATATGAGCTACCAACATTCAGATGAAAATAATGGCAAATATTAAAGGATGTGATGAATCTTTTTTGTGCTTTATAAAGAAAATTGTCATAAGATTTTTTTTAATTTCTATAATAAACTTGTTTAAATAGCATTTGATTTTCCAAATTTGGCACATTTTTCCTTTGCAAGTCTACATTTTTCTCATAAAATAAGATTTGTCTAAAGATTTTTAAAGGACAGTCTTCACAAATGCATAGCTCTTCACAGCACGTGTGTCTTTTACTCGCAGTATTCAAAAAGGGCTACTGTTGTGAATAGCATCCTGGTAATCAGTTTTGGCAGAAAGTGTTATTTACTATAGAAGTATTAACAGCTGATTGGTATGAGTCACATAATAAAGTTTTATTTCAGATTTCTAAAATTTTACTTTGGTAGGCTATGGATCTATTCACAAAACTACAAATCTACAAATAACTCTGGGTAATTTTAAATTAACCATTATGTGAGTACATTATTTTTGTTTGATTAGAGGTTTAAGTTGAGAAGGAATAAAATCCAAACTAAAACACCAATGCATTTTAACTGAAAAATAAACTCTAAAGTGATTCAACCAGGAGAAAATGCTAGTGGACAGGAACACAGAGTCACAAAGACCCAGGTTTGAATTGCCACTGTGAAACTTCTTAGTTGTGCGAAAGTGCTTCATCTTTACTATGTGGAGGATTTTACTTTATGGGGTTGGTCTGAAGACTAAATGAGTTAATTAAACTCATCAAGTTACTTCAGCATGCCAAGAATTATCCCAGACATTGGGTATACAAAAATGAGCAAACTAGACATTGTCACTTTTCTCATGGAGTTCCTGTCTGATCAATAGAGATACACTTAGCAAATAATCACAAAAAGCAGTGTATAAATTACGAATTGTAAAGTTGGAAATATGGGGTAATATGACAGCATATACCAAGAATATATAATTTAATCAGGATTTTAATGGCATGTAAGTTAAGACCTGGAAGAAAAATAGGGAACATGGGTTGCACATTCAAAGAATAAAGGGGAGCAACAAGGCCAATGTGTCCGTTTAAATAAGGAAAGGAAATGGTAGTATAGTAATAAGAAATAGTGTAGTCTACGCATTTTTAAGATTCTTGGAGTAAAAAAATCCAAGGCAGTGTAATGGAAGATACGACTGAGAGGAGTTCAGGTACTAGGTTAAGGGAGAACTGTATACTATGATAAAAACTTGAGCAACCACTCATAATTTAGTGAATCGGAGTACCATTGCAAAGCTTTAGCATGAGTGTGATACCATCGGGTTTATATGTGATATGGATCACCCTGGCACCTGAATGCAATACTTAGTTAAGGGAAGTTAAGTTGTTGATGGCATTAGGAAAGTTAAGCTTTTACTGTATTAATGGAATTAATATTTTGAAATGTTTTATGCTATTAAATGGTTAATCTCAGGTTACCAAAACAGTCACAGAAGCTCTTCATGTTGGCTCTTTGCCTTAGTTTTCACATAAAAAGGCCAGTTTGTATTAAATTTTCCATACTATTAGCTGTATATCTGCCTCTCTCTGCCACCTTATAGATTTTCCCTTGTCTCCCAAGCCCCCTGCTCCAATCCCTGTCCAGTAGACCTGCCATCTTGCAAGTATTTGGTTTGGATGCTAGCTATCAAGACCAGTGCCTGAGCAGGATAGCTGTGAGGAGAGTAACACCAGGGGAAGACAGAAAGGTAAGGAAGCTATATACCTCCAAGGAATAGTGCACCTACCACCTACAAGGTATCTACTAAACACTCTATAGTTCTTATCAAATTGAATCTTCAAAGCAACCATGTGAACTACTTTACCCTTTAATTGATGAAAAAACTATAGTTCACTGACATTCAGTTAGTGAAAGGCGAGAAGTATCTGTATTTACCAAACAGTGAAAAAGATGAATAAAAGGGATGTGGCAGAGAACTGGGGAAAGCTCGAATCAGGAGAATGAAATGGGGAAAAAGTCAGGGAAAACTGGGATTTGGGACCAATGTTAACGATGGAAGGAAAACCCTATTTCCTTTAAGATAACTCAGTTTCTTGATATTTATGACGGGGTTTCTGCACATCTTTGCATCATTATGTCTTACTATTCACCTTTGACACCTTACAACCCAACCATTCTGACCTTACTTCCATTCCTAGAATTCTCTCTCCATCTTCCTCCCTCTAACATCCAGGACCTAGTCTAAACCACTCTTCCTACCTCATTGAATCCTCCATTCTGAACATCAGCTTAATTGTCACTTCCTCAGAAAAGCCTTGCCTTAAGTCAGTACCCCCTACCTGCACCCAAGCCCATAATATTCTTTTAAGAATTCCTTTTTTCATTTCCATAGCACCCTGTACTCATCCCCTTATCACAGGAGACTGTTATTTCCATTTAATTGGCTGTTTCTCCCATTAGACTAAAATTTCCATGAGAACAGATAACTCATTGGATCCCCATTCCTTCCAATGGGTCAGGCATATAGTAAGCATTCCATAAACACTTGTTAAATTAATAAAATGAATGAATGGGCATGCTGCTTCTATCATGGGAGCAGATGCAATTATAGACCAAAATGAAAAGAACAATTTTGTCTGTAAAAACAGGGCCATTGAGTAAACCATTTGTGGTCCTTGATTGTTTCATTTCTCTACATAAAGCCTTGGTGGAAAATAAAATTATTTTAGTTTCTCCCAAGTATTACAGTTGTAAGTATATAGGTTCAAATGACCCATTTTCAAAGATACGAAATGCCACATTTTTTTATTACGCGCATAATAAAAATGACACTTATGATCCTCGATTTAAAAAAAAAGATCTTTTAAATCCCAACAACTTCACTTCTTAGAAATTTTGAGTGACTTTAATTCTTATAAAAGATGATAAGTTGCCAGGCAAAGATTGAAATCTTATTTACAGAACAGATGTAGTATTAAAAACATCATTTAAAACTTCTTTTATGCTACCTAGTCCACTTTCTATTCTGCTACTTGAAATTTATTATGCACATTAACCTGTTAAACATATTAAGAATTCATGATGCCATCATACTCTTATTAACAAATTATGGCAGTAACTTATATTGCAATTGTTTTAAAATTTTTTTTAACTTTTGCCTTAAGACTACAAGTCTGCTTAATGGACATCTGAAATGTATCAATGTGATTCACCCACTACTACTTTTTAAGAAATTTACTGTACATAAATAAGTTTCCTTACTGAGATAATATACTTGGGAATAATAGGTTAGAGGTAGAAAAGCACCTCAAAGATGCTGTTAATTTCCAAAGTGAAGGAACTTAGATTTAGTATTGATTTTACCTACCCAAGGTAATAGACATTCAGTCTTGAGTTCTAAGTAATAATTTATTATAACTTTTAAAAATACTTATTTTTCACAATATCTGAAATTATTATGACTTGGAAATAAATAATTAAAAAATATATTGAGGTTGGATTTGACAGTATTATTTCAAGAAAAGTAACACCAAGGGTAACTAACACCTGAGGAAGAGTAAAATATATTTAAAAGATAGTTTCTTTTCTTAGATTACATTTTTTAAAATGTTACATTTGTCTTGTCATTCTATGACTTAACTGGAAAGACTGAAAAGATGTTTGGCAATTTTTTTAAGTAAAATAAGGTATTCATCTAATTTTGAGGCCTGGTCAACTAAGCCAACTAGAAAATTTTTAGCATTCAAATCATTAAGTTCAACTGAAATGACAATGTGATACTTGGCCCTATAGGAAGATAGCCATTAAGATTTTCTGGAATATAATCTGCAAAAGTAAAATAAGTAAAATATTTAAAGATATATCATAAAGAAGTTTAAAATGAAATATTATTTTCTTTCGTAGTGAGAAGAGAGAAGAGTGGGAAATCTATACTTATTAAGTCTTATGTACTAAGCTATTGATTTTATCATGTTTAATGGGTGTCCAATCAATGTGAGATAGTGAAAGATAAGGCTCAATTAATTCATGGTATGCTTATATGCGAAATGCAAGGAAGGGCGGGCCACAGTGGCTCACTGGCAGAGTTCTCACCTGTCATGCCAGAGACCCAGGTTCAATTCCTGGTGCCTGCCCATATAAAAAAAAACAAAACAAAACAAATGACAAGGAAGCTAGTGCTTGTGTATTTTAATTATATTTTTCTAAAAATAATAGTAATGCCTAATAAAATCGCCAATGTTGATGAAATTTTAAAATATATTATTAAAACTGGTGACAGAATTAAATAGAACGCATTTGAAATTTTTAGCTATTTGCTATCCATAAAAGATAGCCTATTAATTTTATTCTAGTCCCACTTTTATTTCTGTTTCTGATAATATAAAGATTTCATTTGCTTCCGATAAAAATAGCAAGGATCAATTTGTGTGTGTGTATTTTGATCAGGGCCTAAATATTTTTTTCCTTTTAAAAAATCACTAAAATGCAGAATATCAGAATTCTCCAATCAGAAACAATATGTCAAGCCACAGTAAAGCTGATTGGCTTCCTCAAACATAGAAGACATGCAGAATACTGGTTTTCAAATGAAAAGCTAATTATCACACTCAGAAAAACTATCCTGATATGTTTAGTTAAAAATGATGTGTGAACTACACTACTACTATGGGTATTTCAATATTCAACTATAAATAGATGCAAAAGCAAATCCTGCTATAAAAAAACATTGGCAAATTCTTTCATTTTGCAAACACACAATATCACTTTAAGAAGTTGAAATCACATAAAGACAGGACCCTGAGACCCTCAGGGGGCACAAAATGCCCAGCAAAGTAAATTATACTAATCACTTTATCTCATGACCTGGCAGCACCTATCAGAGCTGTTTAATTAGAGAACTAGAATAATAACAGAAAAACGCTGCACACAACAGCCCTGTTTCCTATCCTACCTTTGTGGTGACAATGCACAGGCAATCCATCCTGGATCCCTACACAGGACTCAGTACATGGAAATCACACCAGCAAATCAGCAAAGGTGAGAAAAGCCTTTTGGTAAATAGCACACACAGAGGAGCAGAGCCCGGATTCTGCACAGACGGCTTTTCCAAGGGGCCCCTCGTGGGAAACTCGAGCCCTCCTCCACACAGTTCAAGGCAAGCAGGATTCTCCTAAGGATCGGAAAATCCTCTAGAAATCAGCTCCGGCAAAACTTCCTGGTGGCTTGCTGGATTCGGCGGCTGCATGGTCCTTTAGCAGATTCCGTGATTGGAACAAGGATCCTGTGAGTGCCTCACACAGTTCTACCGTGGAGATGAGTGTTACACCAGGCACCAGAGAATCACATTTCAGCTCACGCTCTTGTTTCTGAATTCTGATCTGCTGCTCCAGTATACTCATAAGATTTTCTTTGCCGAGTCCCCCCTTGGCTGCCTTTAGCCCTTCCTAGTAACAACTCTTAGTAAGCACAACACTAAAACTACCTGGCCCATCTATCAAGGGGCTGTCGTTGGACTGCCAGAACAGCAGCTTTTCGTAATAAAAAGCTATTTATTATGAGCATGATTCCCGGGAGCCTGAATGACTCCAAAGATGACTGAAAAGCTAAGGTGCATGCAGTGCTGCATACATCACATCTCAACTCACTTGCAATTATAAGAGCAGCTTCTTACAAATGACTAACAGCTGGATAAGGAAAATCCGGCCAGAGACAAAAAGGAACAACAGACTTAGACATTTAGCTTTGAAAATACATTTCTTTGATTCCATGCCTATATGTGTGGTCTATAACATATGCAAATACGGAAGCAACCAGAATATTTAAACAAATAAGTATATTATGAAATCGGGGTGGAGAAGATTCCAAAGTGTTTACAGAAGTTCCACATTCTGAGAAACAGAAATGAGCTCTTTCCCAAACTTTTCTCTCCTCACTGGCTGACTGCAGGCACTTATTACGTGGGCAGAGCTTTGTGTTCAGTTCTGCAGCATTTTAACAGCCAAATGATTAACCCTCCCCCCCAATCCCTTCTTTTCTTCCAGAGAAGCTGCTACAAAGACTGCCTTTTGAGGTGCCTGACAAGCATCCCTCTGGATAATATACTTTTTTTTTCCCCATCAAGTCTTAGGCATATGGGCAGAGAGACTAAGACAGACAGAAAGATATGGAGAGAAGGAGAGACTGATAATGAAAAGAAAGAGAAATAAAGCACTGCATGGCCAATAAAAAATGATAAATCGATGCCTCCTTTACACTAGGAAAAAAACACATAGTCAAACTGACTATTGAAAACAGCAAGAAGAAATGTTTAGAGACCCATATATTGCAATTACCTCTTCAAGATATTGTGCAAGACAATTCCCCACTCCCACCACCACCACCCTCTTTTCTTTTATAAAAATATCTATTTCCCATAATACACACTTTTTAAAAAGGATGTACATATGACTTTTCTATCTTTCATGAATTATTCAGGCTTAACCTCAACATCCTCTTGGTTGCTAAATAGATGAGTCTCTCAGAAACTGATATACCATATATTTTGCCAAAAAGAGAGCACTGTTCCCAAAGATTAAAAAGTTCATAGCAAATAAGATATGCGTTCAGAGACAAAAAGAAAGACAAAGCCCCTAAAGTTCAATTTCACACAAAAATATTTAAAGGTGGCTCAAAACATAATTTTCTCTGAACTGTTTTCCTACTGGTGTAATAAAACTTCAGATAACTTTCAAACTAAGCAACACAAATAAGACCCTTGCTCTGGTCCATTCAACTGGGTACCTGGCTTATGGTTCAGAAATATGAAAATATTAAAGAAGAATCACTTTGCCTATTCACCTCATTTCTTACATTGCCATGATAATTACTTTAAATTAATACTTCATAAGCTTGTCTCAGAGCATGTATAATGTCATGTCTTTGAACATTCCTAGGAACCAGAGTGTTTTCCTGACACAACCGAAGAATTTAATATGCAATTGGTACCGATTGTCATATTCATGTTCAAAATAATTAGGCATCCTGTTTCTATAGCACCTTAAAGTTGACAAAGCTCTTGTGACATTCTCCCAAGCTTGGGAAATTTACATGACTTCACAAGAACAGATACCTAGTAAGATTCAGTGTAGCATTAAAGACAGTTTCTCTTAATTGCAAGTCCAGGGCTTTGTTAGTCATGATCAGCACAAAGTCAGAGGTTATAAAGAGAGAGGAAGAAAACTGGATAGCAGAGTGAGAGTGGATATTTTTACCAGCATCCTTGGAAGAAAAGAAGCTTTGGAACTGCATTCCACCATCCTAGAGGGAAGGAAGTTAACATGTGGGCAAACTGTCAGAGGGTGTCTGATTAGTCTTCTGACCCTAGATGATCACAGATGAAAACACTTTGTAAATTATAAAGCCCTGCAGAAATGAAAGGCAGCGGGTCTAGCCGAGCTCCTGGCATAATGTAGACCCTCCCAAGTCATTCATCCATAACGTGTTTGCTGAGGACTCATTGTATGATCATCTGATTAATGCCTTTATCACCTATCAGACTGTGAGCTCCTTAAAGACAGGTTAACTCTATATATCCATTGCTTACTTTAATATCTCATTATCTCAACAAATATACTTGAGAATCTACTTATGTGGGGACACAAGAATGAACAAAAGCTAGCAGAATCCCTGCCCACAAGTGAATTGGCAATGCAGTTAGGTAAGCACATGGGGATGTTTACAGTCACAAAGTACTGCAGGGGCATTCAACCCATAAGGGAGTAGTCAAGGAAGGCTTTCTAAAGAAGATCTGAGCTGTATTGAGAAGGGCCAGTAGGAGTTAGCTAGAAGTCAGGAGGAAAAATAATGACACACACTCAGTTATGTTTGAAAAGGAAATGAATCAATAATATCTTTCATCTTTACACAATCAGCTTACATAAACACATCCAATAGATTTCCATTAAATAAAAGTACTTTAGAACAGCCATTTCACAAACTGAACATGTAATCTCTGCTTGGAAAAAAAAAAGAGCATCACTCATATAATGTTAAGTTAGCACAAAAATATTGTAAATGCTTGTACAGTATGTATGCTCTAGACTTACCAGCATGTGTTTTCCCCAAATGTGCTTAATTGGATAATGACTGTATGTTTAGATATGAGTAAATACTTAATATTTTAAGGTATAGTCCCACTTAGGATACATCTTTCAAATTTGTGTATCTCTCGCTTTCCATTGATTTTACTTAGTATAAAGATGACAGAAGACAACTTACTTCTTCGCCTCAAGGGGAGCATTATTTTATTTTTAAAATTAACAAGGCATCAGCTTGAAACGCTGTTTTTCAGACATAGAGCTCAACGGGGTCTGTGATTTCACAAGAAGTGTTTTGCAAGATATAAATCTACTGCCTGAAAATTGCTTAACTTGATATTCCTTAAGGTTAATGATACCAAGCCAGGAACATATTGATTCTTAGTACAATCTACCACTGGAAGTTTGGTATCAGAAAATTACTATTGTAAATTATTTGCACTAAGCCTATGCCTTCCTGACTTAAATATGTTTCTTTTATTTTGTTTGTTTCCATAAGAAAAAAAAAAATCTCTAGAAGTGAAATACATCCTATGCCTATCCTCTTCGAATCTAAGTCCCTTAAGGGTAAAAATAATGTTTTTCTCTGGCACCTAGCATGGTACCTGGAACTTAGAGGTGTGAAATAAATACTTGTTGAATGAAAGAATGATCATAATTCCAGTTATGCCATTTTATAGGAGATTTTTTAAAACCTGCATCCTATATCCATAGAAAAACCATTTATGCACCTAGTGCTACATACACACATCTAGAAAGAAATAGATTGGTACATGTTCCTGAGAATATTTGAAATAAAAACATTTTCACTGGCAAGTTCAGTTTGATGCAAGATGTGGTTTGCAACAGTTTGATCTATAATAGACAAGGGCAATTTCCAGCAGAAGTGCTGCAACAACTGTAGCACTCTCCTGAAACTAGGTGTTGCCCTTGTAATAGAAAAACAGTAATAAATATAAGCATTTTATTAATAATAGCAGTAATTTATCAAGTGGCTATTATCTGAAGTACTGTGACAGTTCATGTATAAATATTATCTTTTATAGTCACAACACCCTTCAGGGAGGAATTATAACCTCCATTTTATAGATGAAGAAATGGAAGCTCCCTGGAGGCATATGATTTGCCCTAGGCGACACAACGTCTAGGTAACTCCAACCCAAAGTACAAAGTGTGTATTCTCTCTCTCATCACACTCAAACCCAGTGGCAGTTTTCTGTTTCTCTGGGTTCAGCCTGAGAGTGCACCACAATCCATAAGGCCTCCTTTATCAGAAGGTGGCCTGGACTCTGTGCAGACTAATTTCAAACAACCTGGGACACCACCCCCTCCCCCAACCCCCCACTAAAAAGACAGACACACCTCTGGGCTCCTAAGGCCTTTCATAGCTTATGATGGCCGTGGGAGCAACCCCAGGAGGAAGGCAATTCACCTTAAAAAGATTTGCTCCAAGGAAATAACAGAAGAAATCCACCCACCTGGATTCCTGCCCTCATCTGTTCCCCATATATTCAGGACAGCAGTCACATGAATGACATCTGCAAAGCTTGTTAACTTAGTAAAATAAATAGACTGCAGGCAAGCCATGGCAAAATACCTGCCCTCATTTCCAGTCTCTCCAGAGGCAAGTAGGAAATTAGGATCAACTAGAAAGGGACTCTATTCCAGAGCTCCTTTGATGAAAAAATATCTAGATAGCATTGAATCCTGAAAATAACCCATAAGAGGCAGAAGTCTACATATTCTATGCAAGTTAAATGTGTGCACTTCTTTGTAAGAGAATCATAAAAAGTTAAAATAATAAAATTAACTGATTCAAAACTTGCTACAGAAATCAAGAAATGTTCACTTTTAACCTACTTTCTATGACGGTTTTCAACTGCATAGACCTAAATTGTATGTCAGTTTTGTTTTATTTAAATGAGTTAGAATGTAGCTAATTGGCACCATATCACTCTCATATCATCATCACAAAAATCTAAATAACCTTTGAAATTTGGATAATTATAAGTAGTAAGCTAAAAATGATGAAAAATTTCTTTTCTCTAGTAAATCAAATTTTATATAAACTTTGCTGAACATCAAGTACACTCCTTATCATGTACAATATTTCCTACTATTATACAATGCTGTGAGCTGAAAAGATTCTAGAAACTCAAACAGTTGTGCCCAGGCCACATATCTAAAACTTTATATGGTCTGAAATGCAATAGTACTCAAGTTAATATAAATTACCTCAGTAGTATTGTTAAATGAACTTCCCACACCCCAGTCACACTGGCCTGCTCTCTATTCCTCAAATATCTCACTCTATTTCTCTCTCTTAAAGCCTTGAATGTGATGTTCCCTCTGCCTGAAATTCTCTTCCACTGCATCTTCACAAAGTTGGCTACTTCTTCTCTTTCAAGTCACTATTCACACGTCACTAGGTATTCATTATCAGCGAGTTAAGTATTGTACGTAGCTGCAGAAACTGAGGCCCAGAAGAACTGGATTTTCCAAAGTATATAGCTTCTGAGTTGGTTAACCAGCATGCTGGACACTCTGAAATTATTTATGATTTAATGGGTAAACCAAGATGTTAATCTCGCTCCTCTAACTCCAGGTCCAATTCTGCAGCTGCCTCTCGATTATAATGTGATCTGCTCTGTCTGCAAAACCAGTGAACTTATCGATTCAGGTAGTAAATACCACAAACTTCAAATGTTTAATTCTAAATAGTCTATAGCCAAACAGTGCATACTTTACTATTTTCAAAAATATGTTAAAATCTGGATCCTAAACAGATGTATCAAATGTCCAAAATTTCATTTCTGCAAAGTGTTGCTTTACAGTCAATAAGTAAATAAACAGATATTTGGATTGACTTGTTAAAAATAGCTTTATGAAAATGTCAGTCATTACCAAAACCCTTATCTCCTGCAACCCTAGTACAAATGATCCAGTCACTGATCTCTTTCAGGCAGAATATTGACCATTAGGCACTACAACATGCCTAAAGATAGTAAGCCAAATTATCCAGAGTTAACCAAACTTTTCCATTAAAAAGAAATTATTATTCCCCCATTAATCCCAGACTTAAAAGTTTGCCACTATACTTTCACTGGCATTAGAAAACAGAAAATATATCCAGTGCTAAATGAGTTGAATACTATGTGTTTAATAATAAAAAAAAATAACCTCTATAATATTCAAACTTAGCCAGATGGAAAGAGTTACTTTGTGAGATGGTAAATATACTAAAATAAAAGGCTTTCAAGCTGATGATAGATTCCCCTTAAGGAGGGTGGTGGTAGAAGAGATTTATAATTGAAGTGAATTATTGCCTTGAATTACCATTAAAATTCCTTATAATCCTCTGATTCTATGTATTTTAAAAATCGGTTCTCCAAGGAGACCAGAACCATCTTTTTTTTTTTTTCAGAATCATCACTTTTAAACAGGGGCTATGAAGAACATCAAATAAATGTATACATAAAAAGGAAAAGGAACTCTTATTCTGCCCTCATTCCCTAAAAGAAACAAAACTATAAAGCCTTCTTCCCCATTGCTGAGTGGTAAAAGAAAAAGGAATATCGTTCCCAACAGTGTCAAGGACAGTAAATACTGAAATAGAGCTTAGCTGCAAAATTATTTTAATCAGTAGGTGCTGCTGTTTAACAGAATTCTACCGAAACATCATGAGTGTATTATAACTTAAAAGGACCCATATATTATGTAGTCAAACAGACAGGCAGTGATTTGCCCAAGGACATGCAGAGAGTAAGTGTACAAAGAACATGACCCAAGCCTCTGGTTTCCAATTATAACTTACCCCTATACCATACTTCCTTCTCGGTCTAATATGTTTCCTAGAGTCAAATTTACCTCCACATGGTTACATCTCTGTTTTTGTTAAAAGAACCCTAACTTTCCTTTCCATCCATTGTGGTACCAGCATGGTATCCACTTAGTCCCTTTAGTGGTCAGTTCTAGGTCATAAGATTGGCTAGAATCTATTCTCTGCTGAAGAAACTCTCTAGTTCTAGTTATAATATCAAATAATAACAACTGAAGCATCATCTAAAATGCAAATATTTTTAAAGAGGCATTTCGAGTTCTGGTCATATCTCCAAATATA
This sequence comes from Tamandua tetradactyla, assembly GCF_023851605.1. NCBI lineage: Eukaryota > Metazoa > Chordata > Mammalia > Pilosa > Myrmecophagidae > Tamandua > Tamandua tetradactyla. Next base: position 59,357,081 of record NC_135334.1, on the reverse strand, counting down.
TGCAAAAAACAGAGCTTTCAGTTGTCAAAGTCCTTTCACGTATACTATTTCATTTTATACTTAGGATAGGGGAACAACAGGTATTTATCTCCATTTTTCAAATGAAAATAGACCTTATTTAACCTACTCAAGGTCACATAACATGGTAAAGCCAAGATACAAACTCAGGTCTCTAACTCTGGATCTTTTGCTCTTTCCACTCCAGCACACTCTCTTACACTTGATATCACACTTAATTCTCAGCCTGTATGCCTACATCCTCTCAAAATGTTTCCTGTTAGTTGTTCCACTATTACCTCAAATTTAAGATACCATAAGTAAATTTATCCGGTTTATTCATTTTTTATCCTTCCTCCCAAATCACCCCATTTTTTTTCTGATACCACCCAAATCTCAATCCATTTAGTTACCAAGTCCAGTCAATTCTCTCTTCAGGGCCCCTCCTCTCTCTGTGGACTCATTAAAAACCCTCATTGTTTCTTACTAGAACTCTATATTAGTAAATCTTCAACTCTTACTTTTTGCTTTTTAGCCTTATTTAAATGCAGAACATACCCCTGAAAAGCTTCCCAAGCATTTGAAAGGAAGTAAGAGTAATAAAATGAAAATAAAGGAAGGAACTACATTAAGGGTAAAATATTTCTTCATCATTAAAGGGAGAAAGTCCAAAATGATGAATTAGTTTTTATTTTCCCAATTTTAATTTTCCCATTAAATCATATAATTTCATTAACTCCAGAAGATATAGCTACAAGAGTTTGTAAATTATTCCCTTTTATAACTTTGGTTTTCCACATGATATGACAAGTGGCAACGCTATGATTCACTTAAGCCTTGAGGCTGGACCAAGATGAAGCCTTCAATTGAAAAAACTTTTTTGTAGGGATAGAAATCGGTTGTTTTAGCCCCAAGGATGGGAATAGGATCTCCTAGCATATTGATACTATGCTAAAAGTATAACAAAAAGGAGGGTACATTCCCTGTTGAGCACAGATAAGGAATGTGATTGAAAGTTATTTCATTTAGAGAAGACATTTCCCACCTAGCAAAACAGCATCCAAAAGCGTGTTCTGAATTAAGCTATAATAAACAATGAGCAACTGAGACAGAATGGTGCGCAATACAGAATACTGATACATGTTTCTGAATGATGTCAGAAAAATCAGCTCCCAGAGTTTGGAGACAGATGACAAAAGAATTGAAGAGTCCAAACAGGAAACATAAAGAGTACATGTGGTGTAATTTCTTCTAGCTAAGTTGCTTTCTAAATCCTGGAATACTTTCTGGGGCTACCCTAAACTGACTAGTCTAAAGCATGTTATAGGAAAAGTAGTAGATGACTCCCTGAGGCTTACTGCATGGCTGTGGTTCTCAAATTTCAGCATGTATCAAAGTCACACGAAGGGTTTATTTGTTTTATTTTATTTTTATTTATTTATTTTTGGGGGTGCCTGGTCCGGGAATCAAACCCGAGACTCCTGCATGGCAGACGAGCATTCTACCACTAAAACATGGAGAGTTTATAAAAACACAAATTGCTAGGTCCTACCCCCAGAGTTTCTGATTTAGTTGGTCTGGAATGGGGGCCCAAGAATTAGCTTTTGTAGCAAGTCCCCAGCTGACACCAATGCTACTGGTTGGGGCCACTATTTTGAGAACACTGACCTATGAATAGCATTGATAAAATCTTCTAAAAAACTAATGAGCCTAATGAAACGCTTCTACTTATTTTTCCAGATTTAATTCACCACATAAGTTTAGATTTGTATAGAGATCTCTAGCTTTTGTTGGCTGAAATATTTTAGTTATATTTTCAGTGGGTCCTCTATTTATATAATTGATGGTTTTGCTACTGCCTATTATGGAATGATTGAATTTTAAATCTGGAAAGGTCCTGAAAAAATAATCTCTCTAAGGCCCTAATACTGGAAGAAAGAAAACAAGTCCAGTATCACATTTAATACACCTACACAATTGTGATTTCCAAAGTGTGGTTTACTGTCAACAGCCATTGGATAACAGTCTATGAACTGAACACTCACAATAATGTTATCTTCATACAACAATCATGGCTATCCTTTTGTTTGTCACGTAATTTAATTTTTATTCTTAGTATAATTAAAAACATTCTCACTGATGCTTATTTTAATTCAACCAAAACTTATCTCAACCAGTGACAAGTAGAAATCAGCAAAGTAGGGTACTCTCCCCTACAAAGTGGTTCCCAGGCAAGAAAAAAATCTTATAGCCTCTTAGACATGTAATATAGGGAAGAATCCAAGGACATACTAAGAACTATTTATCATAGAATCTACCACCTCAATAAAATAGATGTAGAATTAGTAATTCATTTCAATATAACGAAAATCTATTTTTTGCCAGGTACCAAACATATTCATATTCAGGATCTCATTAAAGCCTCATAACTGCCCTGTAAGATGAAGAAATTTAGATTTTAAGAGTTTAAGTAGCTTGGACCAGCACTATGCTTTCCTATGATTAAAATACAAAGGCTTCCCTAATATATTTGCCAGCATTTGTTTAATTTAGCTGCCTGACAAATTGGCACATTTGCATCCTACTTAGGCCTGATGGCTTCATTTTCAGGAAGCAAAAATACAAACATCTCTATGGATAGTCAAGAAGTCTAAAGTTTTGTTTTCTAAGAATTCATGAATCCAGTATGGATATCTGCCCTCTCCTTCTCCTTTTAGGAAAAAACAGTGCTATTGCCAAATTAGAGGACTTTCTTCCCTGGAAGCACATTTAGCATGTTATAGAAGTCTCAAATAGTTTGGATAGAATCTTCTATGCTAAGCAAAAAATATTTTTTGGCATAGAAAGTGGTCTTTTTAGGGGCATTCCATAAACTGGACATTTTAACCCAGTTACATTTGGCTTTAAGTTCCATGATTTCCTTTTAAAGAATAGCATACTTTACCACTTTTTATTTTAAATTCCTTACAGTAATGATCAAACTCGTAATCAGTGCTCAATCAATTGGCAACCCTGGAAAACCAATCAAGGTCAAAAATGGCGATCACCAAAGAAACTGTACTCTCCTTATATTTACCATTCCCTAAGTACCAGTAGACATGTCACCATATGTTTGAATAAAATTCAAAAATCCACGGATCCATAATAAAAACTGTGTTTACTCGTTAACAGAAGAAGACATAGCAGAAAGGCAAGATGACTACATCTTTAGGCCAAACATTATCAGTCATATTTAAATGCAACCTCTTGGAATAACCTCTCAAAAGAATTGTATATTTCTTTTAAGTGCTTAATGTTTAAATAATATTTGTGATTTATTTTCATTGTTTTCATGATTAAGTTTAGTGATTTTATGAATGAAATGGTGACTAGAACCCCTGCTTAGATAATTGAGGTGAAAGTAAGCGCCTACTTGTAATAATTGATCAGAAACAAATTAAATCTGAGGTGCTGATTAGTAAAAGACTTATACTTGGAAACATTTTCCCTGGGTCTTCTTAGTTTTATCAAAAAAAGCACTAGACTTCTTTCACATTACCCTAGGGATGAGTCATTCCAATTTTCTGTATTTAATAAATACATGAAATGACAATCATACACACATAATGGCTGAAGTAGTTTTCAGATTGCTTAGGGAAGCTCATGCCACACACAAAAAAACAATAGGACCTGAAAACCCACCAGAACTAACAAAGGGCAGTGTAAAGGAGGGTTTTTCTGGAAGGCCTGGGCCAAACAGTAAAAAGAAGTAACTTATAAACTGTGTGAACACCAGCAACTTAAGAATATGCAGTAAACACATACCTCAAAATGAAAACACACAATCACTCAAAATGATATGCATTCAGTGTCTTGTCAGTAGCAGAAGAACCCAATTTTTTGACCAGGCCAAAGTCAGAAATTACACTACACATTTTCTTTTATCTGGTCACTACTTGAGGCAGTATCTACAGAAATCAAGACGTCATCTTGCCCATTAAACACAGAAACAAAGATAACACCCCAACACTTACACTTGTCTTTTTAACAGTTTCATTTTCAAGACACTGGTTTTCTTTATTTTGCTCAACACATGAAGCGTTTTCCTTTGATTCATGGCAACCTGTAAGCTAAACACAGTTTTTAAAAAAATCAATATTTATTAGGTTTTTTGCGATGTCTTTTCAAAATATTAACTTGAGCATTAAAATATCTAAGACCTCCTTAAATATTATTAGATATTTTTTATGTTACTTTTACAATATGAACACACAGTCTAACCCTTTTTTTTACCTTGCTTCCAAAGAGAAAACATAAAACATAACAGTTATTCAAAGGCAAGTTGAAAACATTTTAAAGTTTTTCACCAGATAGAGATATACTTGGACTATTCAAAGGTAAACAGATGATCTGCTAAAAGCCAGATCCTATGTAGTATACCTTCATCCTATGTAAATTCCCATACTTACAGAAACTTATACACTGTTGTAGCTGATGGAACTCTGAGCCCAAGCAGAAGCACTGATTAACTTTGTTCTGAACTATTTTTTCAAGGATGTTCGTATAAGGAAATGCTTTAGAAGATGGAAAGATGGGAAGTGTCTCCCCTCAGAGAAAAAGGCAGGCAGGCTTCCTAACCATTGTAAGAGATTTGTGTTCCCAAAATTCAGGGTTTCTCTCCTATAATATAATGTGAATACATCACCTGGACCTCTTAACATTGTCCTATTGGGATTGGAGTTCAGAGATCTGGTGCAAGAAAATGAGTATGCTCTGGCAACTACTAGTGTTATTAGTTTTAAATATTTTTGTCTCTGACCTGGGAGTTGTGCCTTCTACTGGCACCATAAAACTGTGCCAGGCTAACTTCTAAACCTGCAAATTTGGATAAAATCTTAGACAGTTTTGATGACAAGTACAAAATGCTGACAGACACACAACTTTCTGGAAAAGGAAAAATGAAGGACTTGCAGGTTAATAAACAAAATTTACGGGGATTTGATGGGAATTGATAGAAAACATGAGGACTAAACTGTATATGAACTACATAATAATGGTCTTCTACTTTAACGCTTATTAATGAGGCAGAATTTGCAGAGTGGTAGCAGGCTGAGTACCAGAAAATAAATTCAAAGACAGCTCCCAAACTGTGCCTTGGTTGTCACCAAGTCTCATCCTGGTGAGAGGACTTCCTTGTCAACCTGCAGTTAGCCTCAGGTCCTAAAATTCATTCTGGGTGGATGAAAGTTTTTACTTCCTTTCACACAACAGTTATAAAGACATGTATCTGTACTGATAAAGGAAAGAATTTGTGATCATTACAGGCAGAAGCCAGACAAATCATTTGGCCGGTTCACTTAGGAGATGAGTAGGTAGGGAGTGTAATAATAGTTCAGGAAGAATGGCAACATCTTGGTTATTCTACATCTCAGTCCCTCCTCTAAACGATCATGCCAACCTTCGGTACATTTGGAGACAACATTAAAAGGGCAAAGAGTCTTACAATGGCTCCTGGCTGCTATAAAGGAGCTTTGGTCTTCTCAGAAAGATTTCCTGGAGATAGAAAAGAGAAATCATAGATGAGGCATTAACTAACGTTTGGGCTTTTACTGCCTCAAACTAGGTTTACAATGTTGAAAATGACCCATTACAGCATGAGAAACTAACCCAAAGATATCTAGATAAAGTCTTGCAGTCATTTTGCTGCCTTAGAAAATTCTCCTAGCCCTTACATTAAAACCAGAAGAGAATTTAAAAGATGTTATCATGACAAAAGGGCAGCAAATGTCTCAGAGTATAGTGAAATCATTTTTAAAAAAGTTGTCACTGCGTATGTCAAGACCAAATCAACCAGAGGACGCAAACCCAGAGAGGCCCAGGAAATGAAGGAAATGTAGTTGTGGCTGCTAAATCAAGAGGTTCACAAGGTTGAAAGAGATGGTGTCAGCAATGATACAGGACTGGTGCCAATATAGGACTCCGAGTGAACTAGAACATTAGAGTTAGTTTAGTGGAACCACAAGCCATCATCACCACTATACCACTCAAAATCAAGTAGATATGTAAAAAAATTTGAAAAATAAAGTAGGTATGCTTTACTTATTGCCATGGAACTGTTTCTGCCCTCCATGTCCACTGTTCCGTCCTCTACATGATCTCAGTCGCTTTAAAGAAAAGGATGATTAGGAATGAGGGCCAAGGTTTCCCTGTACCTGAGAGGGACCAAGAAGTTGCTTACTTGAAAAACTTTGAAAGTTTGAAAATTTTCATGCATATAGGCACCCAAATCACAAAATATCCAAGAGAACCATAATGGGGAAGGGCATTGTTCTAGTTTGCTAGCTGTCGGAATGCAACACACCAGAGATGGATTGGCTTTTAATAAAAGGGGATTTATTTCATTAGTTCTTCAGAGGAAAGGCAGCTAACTTTCAACTGAGATTCTTTCTTACGTGGGAAGGAACTGGGTGATCTCTGCTGGCCTTCTCTCATGGCCTCTCAGTTCCAACAACTTTCCCCAGGGTGATTTCTTTCTGCATCTCCAAAGCCTGGGCTGAGCTGCGAGTGCTGAGATGAGGTATGCTGAGCTGCTTGGGCTGTGCTACATTGAGCTCTCTCATCTAAGCACCAGCCAATTAAATCAAACATCATTCTTTACAGCAGGCACGCCTCCTAGCTAACTGCAGATGTAATGACCAACAGATGATGTGCACGTACCATTGGCTCGTGTCCACAGCAACAGAACTAGGTACCTTCACCTGGCCAAGTTGACACCTGAATCTAACTACTGCAGGCATCATGATTCAGCTATGGGGTTTGGGCAGGATTCACAATGGAAAGGAAAGTTAAAGTGCCCTGTATGGTGGATACTTGGGCCAATTTAATATGCCATCTTTTTGTAGCTTCCACTGCTGAATGTATAATTGGTATTGCTGACTTACTCCAAATACTCATAAAGTCCAGAGGAGATTCTTCCAATCAGAAATACTTACATGTAGAGAAATGCTACTGGGACATGGAAATCACTTCCCAACTCTTTTACCTAACCTCTTGGATAGTACATCGAAATATATAAATTTCAGGGGAAGAAAGAGAAATCACAGCCTTGATTAAGGACTTAAAAGCCAATAGACGTAGTACAAAATACAGTATCTTAAAACAACTGCCCAGGGGTGGTGCAATGGTGGCTCAGTGGCAGAGTTCCCACTTGCCATGCCGGAGACCTGGGTTTGATTCCCAGTGCCTGCCCATGCAAAAAAAACAAAAACAAAAAACAAAAATAAACTGCCCAGGATGATTAGTAAAAACAGGAGCTGGGGGTTTACAGTGAATTATTGCCAAGTGAATTAAGTTGCTGATTCTAAAGTCTCAACAACTTTTTTTTAAAGGATTTCCCTATAATATGAGATATTCATTGCCCCTCTGTCCTGATAACATCTTTTAAATTTTCATCTGATTCAGACATTGTAACTCTAACTGAATCTACTGGAGTACAGTTATGCTGTCTTTCCAACATCTTTTTTTAACCCACTGGCACTCGGGGACAAGACCAATTTGTATTCATGTGGTAAGGCCTCCAATATGTCTATGGTACTTCCTCTACCTAAACTCCCCTGCCATTTGCCATAAAGATTTAGAATGAGTGCCTCTATTTTCTGATGTTAAAAACTGTTACATAGAGATGACGTCCTATTCAGTGGCACATCAGAAACCTGAGTCTTAAATGCCCCGAACCAGCACAGGTGAATGATAAACTTTGGCAACATTTAGGTGTTATGTGGGCAGTCCAGCAGTCAAGGAGAAACCACTGCCTTTTTAGCCTCAATTATCAAAAAGGAAACCCAGCACCTTAGTGGCCACTTTGGATACTAGAGAGAATGTGTCTCACTTAGACATCCTACTTGGTCCTTTGTATCAGCTAACCCACAAGTCATCATCCTTAGAATGGAGCCAAATCCAATAGACTACATTGGAAGCACTCAGCAAATGGTGGCATACTCTCTATCTTTGGGTCCTACAATGTTAATGACTTCTTTAAACTACAAGTCTTTGTAAGTAATGGAGGCTGTGTTACTTTGCAAACTGCCGGATTGCAATATACCAGAACTGGAACGGTTTTTAAAAAGGAGAATTTAATACAAGTTTATAGTTCTAAGGAAGTGAAAGTGTCCAAATTAAGGCACTGACAAGAGGTTACCTTCACTCAAGAAGGGCTGATGGGTCAGGGACACCTCTGTCAGCTGAGTAGTCACGTGATGGCATCTGCTGGTCCCTTGCTCCTGGGCTTCATTGCTTTGAGCCTCTGTTCCCATGGGGGTTCTTCACTTCTCCAGGGCTGGCTTCATCTCTGGGCTTTCCTTTGGTCTCTAGGTTCTAGCTTGCTTAACATCTCATGGCAATGTCTGCAGGGCACCTAGCATCTCCAAACATCTGTGTCTCTGTTTTCCATGCATCTGCATCTGGGTCAGTCCTGCTGTGAAGTTTCTTTTGACTCTGAGGCTTCTGCTGTTTCCGACTCTCTCCAAGATATTTCCTCTTTTTAAGGACTCCAATAAACTACTAAAGACCTATCCGGAATAGGTGGAGTTACATCCCCATCTCATCAAATTGTCACACCCACAATTGGGCATGTCACATCTACCTGGAGATAATCTAATCAAAATATTCCAACCTACAGTGTTGGATTAGGATTAAAAGAAAAGGCTGCTCCCACAAGATTGGATCAGGATTAAAACATGGCTTTTCTAGGGTACATAATACTTTCAAACCAGCACAGAGGTTGATAGAAAATGCTGATAAAGAGAGACAACCTCCACTCAAAATCACACTTCAGAGGTTGGACTCATTTCCTCCTAGACACCCATTTTGAAAAGTAGCGATTAACTTTCTATTTGGCTCTTGTTAAGGCAGAAACCTGACCTGTGGAGGCCATGTGACTCTCCAACATGACATCCCCATTTGGTGGTAGGTCAAATGGGACTTGAAATCTAACAATGTGATAAAGGTCCTGCCAACTTCACGTGTTACATTGAAATTGTACATTCAAGAATACAGTTGGTCTGGGCCCAGCAGCATTTTGTCTTTACATAAAAAAAAAAAAAAAAAACACAAAAAAACCCACCTTCCCAATAGGGGAAAGCTTTATTCTCCACTCTATTCCCTAAACCTAAGCAACCAGCTCAATGGGGTCCTTGATTCATAGAAGTTCCCCTAAATGCCTGGGCCTAGTTAAATTATGATTTTACTAAACTGAAACTGATGATGTCCACTGGGATGCTGATGCTGTAAAATCTCAGTATCTGTCATGCAAAACTGAAAATGGATGTGGTTGTTCCACTCAGGGGACAGAACTTAAGGTTGTTCTCATATCGCTCGCCAAAAATCCTCCTGATATACCCTAATACTCTTTTATTGACACTTGGGATTTGCCAATGGCCTAATGCTTGATCATCCACTTGGCAAACTACAAACTAAAAAGGCAGAGTAAAGATATGCCTCTTTGGGCCCTTCCCCCACTCCAAAGAAAAACAAAATCACAGCTGCTAATTTGTCTGCATCACTCATGTAGATGGCTACAGTAGAGGTCTATTCTCTAGTAAGATTAGAATCAATTAGAATCAAGCTGCTGATTGAGACTGCACTGCCACCATAGTTACCTGGATCCATCATCACACCAAACATGGCAACATATTTACCAACATACACTGAACACAAATTAAAGGACTCTGTGTTTCTAATGCAGATGCTACCTGGGTCTCCACAAGTGGTTGAGTTTGACATTCCTATTAATCAGATTTGAACCTTTCTTCCCTGTATTTTTGTTCATTCATCTATGTACTCCTCCATCAATTCATCTAATTTAATCTTTATTTGTTCATTCATTAAACAAATATTTATTGATCTCTGGAGATAGAAAGACATTAAGATGAACTGCTTATTCTCCAAGGAATTCTAGTGGGAAATACAAACACACACACACACACACACTTATATACATACTGAAATGTGTTAATCACAATAATAGATATAAAGTATGGGCACAGAGAAGTAGAGCATCTATATCAGATTGTGAAATCAAAGAAAGCTCCCGTGGGATGTGATGTTTAAATAATGCTGGGAATAGGGGAAATTATCTAGACAAGCAGGAGTGTTCAGTCAAATAGCAAATAGTATGGATTTGAGAGGCATCATGCTTAGAAAGAAAGAGCATGGGTTTTGGAGTCAGGCAGAAGCAAATTATAATCTCTTTACCTCTACTCACTAGCTTTGTGAAATGGAGGAATATTTAAATTCTATAAATCTCATTTATCTCATCTAAACTATGCAATAATGCTACCCATCTCATAGGGTTGACTTCCTCTTTATCGACCATCCCACAACTGAGTCTGATACTGCGCATCTATGGTTTTGCTATCTCATACTATTTGGTGTCATATATATATATATATATATATATATATACTTCCTGAACACATTCAAGGCACTCCATTTCAATACCTTGATTGGCTTTCTATGCTTTAATAACTTCCCCATTAATCCTTCCCTGGCAACTTGCCATACCCTCAAGGAAATAGTAATTTTCTTCTACACTGTAATTCCTTAATTACTAAAAAAAGAAAGACCTGTGATCACTTTTGCTCCAAACCTACTTTTATCTTTGACCTTTCCTCTCTAGAATCTATATTATTAAAAGACATAATATTTATTAATAATAGAAACAATGCAATAGTCATTTAATGAAAAGTTACAATAAGTTAGGTCCTGCTGCTAAAATATGACAAGTTTTATATCATTTAGTTAAAAAAAAATCTGAGGTTAGCTGTGTTGGTTTGAAACTGTTATAAAAGCCGTGTTCTTCTAATGCATTCTTGTGGGGGCAGACCTACTGTGGGGAGGACCTTTTGACAAGGTTGTTTTCATGGAGAGGTGGCCCACCTAGTTCAAGGTGGGTGTTAGCCCTTTGCTGACGTCCTTGATGATAGGATAGAAGGCAGAGACATTTTGGAGAGAGTTCAGAGATATTTAGACAGAGAGAGAAAAACACCCCAGGGGAAGCTAAGAGTGGAAGAAATTCCCAGAGACATTTTGGAGACAGCCATTAAAACCAGAAGCTGGGAGCAAAGGGCCAGCAGACATTGCCAGGAGTCTTCCCATGTGACACTGAATCCCAGATACGATCAGCCTTTCTTAAAGTGAAGGTATCCTCTTGTTGATGCCTTGTTTGGACGTTTTTATGTACTTAGAACTATATCTTTGTGACCTAATAAATCCCCTTTGAAAAAGCCAACAAATTTCTGGTATATTGCATTCCAGCAGCTTCAGCAAACGAAATCAAAAGCACAATCTTCCCTGTTTTCTAGGTAAGAGAATAAAACCTGTAGAACCTATTTCTGTCTGAATGCAAAGTCTACCACCTAACCACTACTCTTGACTCCTAAACCACTTCCTTCCCACCCACTTATCCTTTGACTTTTCAGACTGTGTCCTCTGACCAGCACCATCAACATCACCCGAGAAGTTGTCAGAAGGGCAAAATCTTGGGCCTCACCCCAGGCAGATTCAATCAGAAATCACATGGGTAGGGCCCTGTAATCTGAGATTTAACAAACCCTCCAGATGATTCTTACATATGATAGTTTGAAAACCACTGACTAAATGTTAAATGATCGCAGATGCTTAAATTAAGAAACATGACCAGGTATAAGAAATATGTTGGAAGTGACAGATGGTCTTTGGAAAAGCGGAGAGCTCATAAAGGGTGCAATCTCTAGTCAATTCCTGCCTTTCCTTGCAATGAGGAAATCCAGATTCAGCATTGATGGGTATTTAGAATTTTCAAGAGAACTTGGAAATGTGAACTTTTCTTTGAAATATCTCGATTCTTTAAATGTTGACAACAATAATATATATATATATTTGGGGAGGGGAGCAGGGTGCTTGGTTCGGGAATCTAATCTGGGTCTCCTGCATGGAAGGCAAGCATTCCACCACTGAACCACCCATGCACCCTAATAATATATTTTTATTTATATAAAATTATAATATATATTTTATGCCATGTGAGCTAACACAAATAGACCAAACAAATAAATCTCTGAGCTGTAGTCTTTAATCCCTTGCTTCCCTGAACATTACACTATTAAAACTCATGTCTTCAACTTTCTATAGTCTTCATTGTCTTCCACTTTTCTCTGAGTCCTCTATAAGGAGAATAAAAGATAAAACCACAGTGAGAGACATTCAGAGTCCAGAGAACAGAGGATGAAACCAAGTGAAGGGCCCAGGGAGAGAGAAACTCCCTGGAGACGCTAAGAGAGGACCCACAGGACACCAAGAGCTCAGAGAGGTGTCCCCAGAGAAGCAAGTGAGGACTCACAGAACTTAAAGCAACAGAACATAGGAGCAAAGAATCAGTAGAACTTTCCATGTGATAGAGGAACCCCAGATGCCATCAGCCCTTCTTCAGTGAAGCATCCTCTTGTTGATGCCCTAATTTGGACATTTTCATGGCCTTAGAACTTTTAGGTTAAATTTGTAACCTAATAAACACCCTTTAAAAAAGCCAACCTATGTCTAGTAATTGTGTCCTGGCAGCTTTAGCAAGCTGAAACAGCCATCTTTCCCACAAAGCCTGTACTGATTCTCTCCCTTTCCCAAGCTAGAAATGCTCTATCATTCTATGGTACACTCAGAATAATATACTTCATTATGTTTCTGGTTATTATTAATGATTAATCCACCTTATTTCTTTTAAGAACAACCTAGAGTACAAGCAAAATGAATTTAGTATTATTTTTGTTTATCTTATCCACTCAAGTATATTTCAAGCATCTTGAAAGCAATGAATTTATTGTCATCTTCTTACCCATCACATGCCTGAACAAAATAAGGATGCATATTTATTAAATTATTATTTGTGTAATTATTACACACTGTATTCTAACAAATATCTGCCAATTTTACTTAAAATGGACTAATTTTTTATGTATCAGAAAAGCTGGAACTCTCCTGTAGAGTTAATAAGTACTCACCCAATTTAACTATTTCTTAGATTTAATTATATTTTTTAATAAAATTCTGCCACTGGAGACCTGGGTTTGATTCCTGGTGCCTGCCTATGCAAAAAACAATAATAATAATAATAAAATTTGCCAAACCTGACTTCTTGCAAGAACCAAAGGCCATATTAACTCTAAAAAGCATATTAAACAAAGCTCCATGATGTCAAGCCACTGGGAAGCAAGGCTTCTTCTCATCCCCTAGGAATGTGAACTGCACAGGTTAGCCTGAGGTAGAAGCTCAATTCTTCTAATATTTCCCCACCTTTATATTTATAGAGCACCTAGTTTTGTTTCATTCTGTAATATCCTCTTTGGATATAAGTAATACTGCACACTACAGAAGTGTGAGGTTGAATAGTCTTTCATCTCATAAGAAACAAAATGCTGCTGCTTCTTTATAAACTCTACTTCAGCACTACAAACAATTGAAGAGTTAAGTAGGGTTTTTTTCTGAGAGAATGGAAAACTATATATTATAACCTTAAAGATGAAGATATAAAAATGCCATGAAAAGCTGGACAGGGAGAAACAAATCTAGGCAAAACCTAAGAGCTCAAGAGAGAACCAGTTATCAAGAAAGGTCCTCAGCTAATTTACTGATTCAATAAGCATTTACTGAATCCTATTGCATGCATGACATTGAACTAGACATTACATGGAAAACCCAAATAAGATAAAATCCATAAATAAAGAAAATTGAGTGTTAGAAAGAAAAAAAGATACATACAAAAGTTACTACAAAAGCAGGTAGAAGCTTAGATTGACAGAAAAGAAGTACAAAGTACTCCGGAAATTCAAAAGTAGTTGGGTTCAATGAACATATATTAAATGCTTACTGTGCCAGACCTTTATTAAACTTATAATAAAGTAGGTGAGACAATTATGTAAGCAAATCATTTCAATTCAATGTTGAAGTATTAGAGATATGCAAAGAATGCCAATGGAAAAACAGGCTAGGACTTTAGGAAAACAGGTTTACAAAAATGTTACAGAAATAATATAAAAAATCCCGTATGCCTTCCATTCACATTCCAAAAATGTGTAGTTTTATATAATTATATATAATTGTATAAAAACTGCAATATAATGATAAAAAATCAAGATAGTAACAGCAACACAATATCATTATTTAATCTACAGACATTCAAATTTTGTCAATTGTTCCACTAATGTCCTTAGTTTTTTATCCAGGATTCAAGTCAGAATAATAAATGCATTATTGGTCATATCTTTTTAATATCTTTTAACTTGCAAAAATTCATCAGTCTTCCTCTGGCTTTCAAGACATTGACACTTTGAAGAGTACTTGGCCAGACATATGTAGAAAATCCTTAGTTGGGTTTGGTTTATATTTCGTCATGAGTAAATTCTTATTATGCATTTTTACAAAATTGCCACACTGAGGTAATATTGTGTTCTTCTCAGGACATCATTTTCAGAAAGTATATGAAGTTGATATATCCTGTAACTGATAATGTTAATTTTGATCACTTGGTTAAGGTAGTGTTTGCCAAATGTCCTCACTGTAAAGTTACTATTTTCCCTGAGTAATTAATAAGTACTTATGGGAGACACTTTGAAGATTTGATAAATATCTACTATTTTACCCACTTTCACCCACTAACTTTAGCATCCACTGCTGATTCTTGCCTGAAACAATTATGATGGTGGTTGCCAATTGGTGATTTTCTAATTCTTTCATTTCTTCTACACATATTAGTTGGCATTCTCCTAAATACTAGATTTTGTTGTCCATCTTTAAACACTGTTGAGTTTTTTTCTGGCAGTAAATTAAGTTAACGCAAATGAAGTTAATCTACTGACAGCTAAGTATAATCTTGCAAGGCTTGTTTTAAACTTTTATTTATTTATTTATTTTTAGTGTGGGCAGTCACCGGGAATCGAACCCAGGTCTCCAGCATGGCAAGCAAGAACTCTGCCACTGAGCCAATGTGGCCTGCTCTCAAGACTTGTTTTTAAGCTGTGTTATAGCAGGTCAACAGCAGTCATACTGTAAGGACAGGATAGACTTCTTCCTAGGGCATGGCTTTTCTGGGTCCTCAACTTGAATTTTTGGAGTGTTGAACACTTCAATCATCTGGCTGGCCAGATAATATATGTCTCCCAGCACTGTGCAACCTCTGGAATCTCTGTTCAGCTTACTGTTCCCCCAGTAGCTATTTTGTGCCAGGTATTTCAGATTCTCTTTCTGCAGAGGAAGCTTTTCATGAGGACAAAGACTTAACAGAACCCCTATGCAAATTTCTGGAGCTCCTTCTGATCTTAGCTTTTTCCACCCTGGTTCCCTGTTCAGCAAATTCCAGCTGCCAAAGCAACTCTGAATCCTAATCTCAGTGAAAATAGTAACTTTAACAGTGGAAAATATGGAGGCTATCTTAAAGAACTGATCAAAGTTAACCTAATCAGTAATTGGACAAATACCGTGCACCTTCAGATATCATGTGAAGGATATATCCCTTTTGTAGCACTTCTGCTAAAAATGCATAAGCTGAATTTATTCATAAGGAAACAACTGAACAGTCCTAATTGAAAGGCATTCTACAGAATAAATGTGTTTACTCTTGAAAAAAAGAGTTAAGGTTTTAAAAGATTAAGGGAGACCAAGGAATGTTCCTGATTAAAGGAGACTAAAAATACTTGAGAACCACATGCAATATATGATTACGTATTAGCTACTACACCAGGAAATTAATTTCTTTTGCTAAAAGGAAATTAGTCAGACAACAGAAGAAATCCGAATATTTATATTAAATTAACTATATTAAATGTTAATTTACTGATTTTAATAATTATATCTTGATTATAGAAAGTAATGCCCTCGTTTTTAGGAAATACAGGCAAAGTATTTAGGAGTAAAGGGACATTATAAATGCAAATTTCTTTTTTAAAAAATCCAGAAAACAAGCATGCAATATTTATATGTACAGAGAATGGTAACACAAATGTAGTAAAATGTTAACTTTTGGGAATCTGGGTAAAAGTTATATTGGAAATTTTTACTACTTTTGCAAATTTTGTTTAAATTAGAAATTATTTCAAAATAAACAATTTTAAAAAGAAGGATGTAGGACCAAAACTCAAAAACATTTGAAAAAATATGCTTAAGTTGGTGAACAAAATCAGTAACCAGAATATGAATATGTCCAAAGTGAATGCTATAGAACAGTATAGATGGCTTTAAGTAAATATATTTAGGATGCTGAAGGTAATGAAAGAAGATATCTTTATATTTTTTATAAGTCAAATAAATTACATTATAAAACAGGAAGAGATGGCCCAAGAACAGATGGATAAGACAAAAAGCCAATTACAAATGTTAGGAATAAAAATATATAGTGGTGAAACAAACATTAATTGGTGGCATAAACTTCAGACTAACCATTCAAAGAGAATGGGAAGATAGCACAAGGAATCCTCTCAGAACACAGCATTGAAAAGCTCAGGTAAAGTTTCATGAAAGAGCAGTTAAAGGACCTGAAAAATTGATGGGGAGGTTCCAATATACATTTCAGAGTGCCATTAAAAGAGAATGTGGATAATAATAAAGAAGCAACTTTTAAATAAATATAATTGAGACTTTGCCAGATTGAGATAAAAGACATCAGTCCTTTGATAGATAAAGCATTGTAAGAATTGATCAAGAAAAATAGAGTTAAATATGCCATCAGTTACTTAACAGTAAAACTGAAAATAGCCATCAGAGATAAAAACTTAAAAGTTTCCAGAGAGAAAAGACTGATTAATTACAGAAGAACAACAATAAGACTAAGCAGATTCTCTTTTGCAATAATAGAAACCAAAAGGCAATAGAAAATAGGCTGCTGGTCTACAAATTTATACCCAGCTAAACTGTCATGCAAATGTGAGATTATGGGCATACAATACTATAATAATTTAAGATCAAGACCCTTGCAAAAAGGGTGGTCAATGGTGGCTCAGCAGGCAGAGTTCTCACCTGCCATGCCGGAGACCCAGGTTTGATTCCCAGTGCCTGCCCATGCAAAAAAAAAAAAAAAGAGCATAAAGACCCTTGCAAAAATAATTGTTAAAAGATATACTTTAGCAAGAAGAAAAGTGAACGCAAAAGAACACACAAGTACATAACTCAATGGTAAGCACAGAATTTACAAAATAGACCATAAATTAAATAAGCCATTGATTCAAAATAAAAATTAATTTTTGCAACCAAAGAAGGGCAACATGTTAGGAAAATGGAGTGTTCATTGAGTTGTTAAAGTATGCCAAGGTCCTTGTCATCTTTAGGAACAAACAATACTTAAAACCTTTAGATTTCTTGGAGTAATTTAAAGATTATTACATTTGCCACATAGTTAACAGATAAAAGATCAGAAGTACAATTATAAGTCTCCAAACCAGCAGAAGTAAAAATAAGATATAAACTTTTGTACAATAGAGGATAGAAATGGGTGGGTGAGAAAAAAAGGAAAAAGGATGGTAACAACAGAAAACTATGTCCTAAGATGGTACAATTACTAAATATTTGGGGAACCACAATAAGCACAATACCAACTATTTAAAATATATATATCAGAGTGGACAAAATGAATGTTGGTACTGGTAGTTAATATTTACTAACAGCCTACTAGCACTCTTCTAAATGCTGTTCATGGATTTACTCATTGAGTTTTCACAACAGCCTATAAGGGCTATATTATTATGCATCAGTTTTATAAATAAAGAAATTGAGGCTCAGAGAAGTTAGGTAATGCACCCAAGGACACACAGCTAGTAAAAGGTGGGGCTATGATTTACACCTAGCTATTCTTGTTCCAGAATCCATATTCTTAGCTTCCATTCTATTCTGTGCTTTGCTAAATGAACAAATGCTATGTATTTATTAAAGATTATGCTATAGAAGTTTTATGGACATAAGAATACCAGTGATATTGTTTTAAGTGAAAAAGAGCATATTACGAAAAGAATATACTAATGATAAACAGTGTCTGCTTTAAAAGAAAATCAAAACGTGTGCACGCACACACACACACAACACACACCAAAAAATACTGAGAAAAATATCCACCAAAATATGGTTGTGATCACTTCCGGATTTTTGTGATAACAAGGGATATTTCTTTTTGTTCTTTGTATATTTCTGTATTTTCAACAGTGAGTAACACTGTGTTTCATTTTTATTAAACTTTTTTAATGAGACATGTACAGCCTTATGCCACAAATTGTATGCTCCACTAATGTTCAAGGGAAGAAAGCAGAACAATAAAGTCCGCTCATTAACGAAAGTTGAATATAAGCTACAGAACTGGGGAAATTCTGTCATCTTACTATCAGACACTCAGATACTAAGGGCAGATAAACTGCATACTATATATAGGATGCAGCAATACAAGCATAGAGCTGAAATCCTTACAAGTTACCCTCCGTGTTACTTTCAGTATCTGGTTACAGGATCAAAATCTAAACTGTGGCTTCAGAAGGAGGCCAAAAATAAAAGCTCTAACTGTAGAAATGTAGTTAAATATCAACACCAAATAAAAAATGTAGCCCAGGAATGTCAGAACTGAGAATGTACTCATGGAGATCGCCACCTAGAGACCAACTCAATCACTTAATATGTCAGAGAAAAGATTCATGGAAGCAGAAACTTTGCAAAGTTTATATACTGCCTCACAGCAAAACCTAGACTGGAATCCAGTTCTCTTAGATAAATAAACTGAAGCTTATTAAAATTCAATTGTTTGTCCCAAATTTCTCAATTATCAAAAGTCAGTGCTAGGATTCTAATTATATTTAATCAGATTTTAAAATCCTTACTTTTTCTGAACCATAGTCAAATAGATCATTCATCAATTGTTTAGGATACATTCTTTGTTTCATAAGTCTATCAAATATTTACTTGATTTTTATTGTGTGTAGCACTTCCATTTTACTAGCATTACAGATGAAATAATTTATTTCTGCTTTGATGCTTGCTGTTCTTATTAACTGAAAAATATATATTTTTAAATTATCTTTTGGAGATTAACCCTTTAAGAGTTTTTTTGTGATCGCTTTCTTTCCTTTTTTGTTAAATTTTCTGTGACTTACTCTCTGAAAAACCCAATACTTGCCTAAAGCAGGTGTTGTGTCATATAATTGCAGTTTTCCTTTTCAAATTTAACTTTGTTTCTGTCTTCCACTTATTTTTGCATAGAAATAGTGGCACTCACAACTTGGCATTAGCTCTGTGCCTGCATGCCTAATATTGTTTTCCTGCTTCCACATTACCCCTGATTAAATACATTTTTATATTTAGAATGTACTTGTAGCACAGTCACTACATGAAAGAGGAATTTTGTTTTGATGGTAACTATTGTTTTACAGAAGATAGAAGAATCTCTAATCTCTTGATGATTAGCTAGATGCTTTTAGCCAGGCTTGGTCCTGGATAAAGATCTTGATTGAATGTAACAAGTCATCTTCCCTTGAAGCAAGGCCTCCAGGAAATGCCTTCTTCACTTCTCGACATTGTGAGCATTCAGGTAAGGCTGCATACCATTCTGTTCTGTATTTTAATATTTGTCTCACCTTTGTGCTATGGACATATGTATGGTAATAAAGAAAGTATACATTCATCTAATGAGTGATACTTAAATTTTATTTTTCAAATGTCTTTTGTTAGTTGGCTAGATGTGAAGGAATTAATGTTCGCTTATAATATCCTAGGATCTATTTTAGGACCCTTTCTAGGTACTTTACATATATTATTTCAACTTATTTTTCACAAATATTATATGAAGTGACTATCAACCCTTTCTAAGATGAGGTTCAGAGCCGGTAAGTAACTTGCCCATGGTCACACAGCTAAGAGGTGATGAAGTCTGAATGCAAACCCAAGTCTGCCTTGTGCACTTTACACTGAAACCCATTTCTCTTTATGTTAAAGTGATCAAGTGGAAGAGAAGAAATACAATGAGAATTATACGCTTTATTCAGCCTGCCACATAGCAGTTGCTGATGTCAGTTGTTCTAGAACTGGACCACTTACTCTACAATTTTTAATGCACACAAGGTGCTTTACAAAAAGCACTGGAAGGCTTTCGTAATCTACCCATTTTCTACATAGTTAGAATTATTTACCTTTGTGTGAGTGTGTATGTGTGTGTGTGTGTATGTGTGAGTGTGAGAGAGAGAGAGAGAGAGAGAGAAAGACCCGAGTGGGGGCACTCCTCTCTGAACGTGCATATTCAGCTATTTTTCTTAGGTGGAAATTACTTGCTGGCAATATATTCAGAAATTTAGCTGGGAGAGATAGGATATTAGGAAACCACAAAAACCACATTTAAGTAATTACTGACGAGATAAAAATCTGATGATTAAAAGCAAGAAAAAAAGAAAAGGAGGGAAAAAGACACAACACCACAAAACAAGTGCATCAAGTTACCATAGCAACTAGAGAATGTGGGTTGAAATTTATGTCTCCACTGTTCCAGCACAGTGGTTCTAAATGACACCCTAGTGGCCTGATAGAGTCGATGCATAGCCCTCAATGCTCTGGCTTATTAAGAGTGCTTTAGGCAGCGAGAAAGAATAGGATCACAGTAACTTTGTCTGTTCCAGCCTCCCCAGTCCTTATTATGTGAAGAAACTTGTTTCTTCAATCTGGAGAGTTGGCATGCTCATATCTAGAGCCAGTTCTTACCAGGCCTAGCAGAAATTTAGCATCTCCCTATCCACCCTGTGGCTGAGGATAGCCAAAATTTGCTTCACTATCTTAAGTCAAACATCCAATGTGCCAAGAATCAGCAGTTCTTCCCTAAACCCTTCTATGTTTTCCTTCTAGGTCAGGAGTCTGTCCTGATTCTCAGGCAACTTAGCTGAGGATCTAAAACTTTGACTAGCCATTGCCAATCAACATCAGCATTATTGTTAACAATGCCATCAGATACAACAGTCTAGGCTTAAGAACTACCATTTGTTGAAAACATGTCATCTATAGGTGTTCAATTAATGTTTCCAATATCTGCCTTACTTACATATTTATGGGAAATTGAGGCTTTCTAGAGAGGTTGTCACTTTGCCAAGGTCCCAAAACAGAGACAAATTTGAATCCAGATCTGACCACAAAGCTTTGCCAAGAGAATTTATCTTTTACATTAAACCTTGGCTTGTGGTTGGCTTCATGTTCTAATACAAATACTCTCACAGAAGTGCAAGATGACCCCTAATATGGTGGCTTTCTGGAGATTCCAGTTACCATACCCCATTTACTGTACAGGGCCAGCTAGGATATCAAAGACAGTAAGTCCAGCCCTAATTCAGTCCAAATTGTCCATGCTCCCTTTACCACTGAACGCTAGACTACTGGTGAAGAGAGGAGCCTACTCAAGAACTAGGTTCATTACCTTAGCCAGAGCTCCAGCGATTTCTGGCTTCCTACTCTTTCCCACTGGTCCTGAATGGAAGGGTAAGCGAAGAAGAGGAAATTAGGCATCTACTACGTGTGGACACTGTACTAGGTCTTCAGATATATTATTTCACTGAGTTCCTGAGAAATAAAATCCATGAATTACTTATTTTTATTCCTATTTTACAGATTTTACAACTAAGAATCAGCAGATACTTTCCAGGTCCACACAGTTAATAATTGTTAGACTCTAACAAAGTCTCTTGACCCTAATCCCTTACATCGAATGCCTCTCACCACAAACTGTCCAAATTATGAAAATTTTTAAAGCTGGAAGGGACCAGAGTATCATCAATTTTTTTTAAGTGATGTAACTAGATGTTTTCATAAAAATGTCATCAAACCAATCAAAATAAAGGACACAGTAGGAGTTCACTGAATCAGTAAAAAACAAATTTATGTATAGATCATATCCACCCAATATTTAATTCCAAACAAGGGTACCTCTGATAAGAGGTTTTCTTTTTTTAGGAGTAGGTCAATGTAGATCAGTGTAGATTAGGGGTTAACCTATTAAGCTAAGGTTTCCATCATTTAACAAATGAGCTCATATTTTGTAGAGAAGCAAGTTAGTTAATAAAGGAATCAGTAATGGAAGATTTGGATATGAGTTTTTCTTGACACCGCAAAGCAGTTTCCTCTGGTTGAAGTCATTCATGGAGATGCAATTGCAACTCAAACTTCCATTTGCCTCATTCTGTACAGTAAAGGTTGGTTCCTTTCTTTGGAGTAGAATTAGATAATTACTAGCCATCTTCCACGTCACAGAGGTAACACCACGGGGGCCTAAATTAATACACATAATTAAAATTTTAATATAAACTTGTATTAGAATTTAGACTACTAGTTTCCTTATTACATTTCAGTAACATGAGCTTCTTTAGAAAAAAATAAAAGCAAATTACAAGTTTCCAGTACAGCAAATGTGAACAGAATAAATTTAACAACTATACTGTGTTATCATAGCAACCAAAGTTAAAAAAAAAAAAACCTGATGTGATAAAAAATGACACAAGAGAACAAATACATCAAGTTGTTATGGCAACCTGGGAACGTGGGTTGAAATTTATGTATCTAGAATCCAAGAGAATATTCTGAGCAACAAAAATAAACATTTGCTTATTAAAATATCCCCCAAATAATACTTATCTATAAGCATTTAAGTGTTTTCATTATTTTGTCTGCTTTTTCTTTTATTTCCAATGGGTGATTTTAAATCGTGCGCATTTGTATTTTCAGTTCAGCTTGTTTTTTTGGCAACGGATACACCAAGATGCAATTTGGTTTGCAGAAAGCAGTGCAAAAGCCAATTTCAGAATAGCACTCTCAATCATGTTTAGTTTCCTTTTACTCTTTAAACTTCTTCTAACAAAATGTCTGTTCTATCTCTTTCTTCTTCTTAAAGAAATGCTTCCTTGCTTGATGAATCAAATTTACTATGTTCTTTTTACCTGGCTTTGGATATCTTCCTCTTAGGCAGAGTGTGGGTTGAAGAATTATATAATAAAATTGGATATTCAAAGATCCATTCTGATATTTTATGCACACACTCCCACTTCCTTTAATAGCATATCTAGTTATTTTTGGACTGAATTTCCTATTTGCATCCCTCAATTTTCCACATTATATTACTGTGCCTACATAGAGTTTGTCAACATGAGAGAAAAAAGGTGAGATTCTCTCATGTCACCATGCTTGTAAAAACTTTTCCCACTGCCATTCACATTCTTCCTTCCACCCTTCTATTTATGTGGCTAGTTCTTAATCATGCTTTGGAAAGCAGTTTAGATGTCAACTTATGGGTCTGCCTATTTCATTGCTGCTATGCACTGACCTATCATGGAGAACTGTCTGCTCAGCTGTTTGTCTGTACTACAATCCACAGCACAGCCTCAGACATTTCAAACCTTAGCATCCCCATTTTATACCATGTTTTGACACACTCTCAGGCTTAGGTTTCAAGTTTGGGTCCATTTTACATTTATTTCCAATGCTCCTTTACTATCTTTATGAGTCTCTTAGGGCTTCCATAACAAAGTACCACAACCTATTCTCTCACTGTTCTGGACACTAGAAGTCTTAAATCAAGTTACCAGCAGGGCCATGCTTGCCTCTTCCTAGAGACTGACATTTACTGGCAATCCTTGGCATTGCTTGACTCATGCAGCATAACTCCAAACTCTACCTCTTGCCTTCACATGGCCATTTTCCCTCTGGTATTGGCTGTGTGTCCAAATTTCCCTCTTCTTATAAAAATACCAGTCATATTGGATTTAGGGTACACTCTAATCCAATCGTAATTTAATTAATGACTTCATCTTAGCTAGACTCCAATAAGGTCACATTTACAGGCACCATAGTCAGAGGACACAATTCAACCCACAATGCCATCATTTTAACCAAAAGCCATTAAAAGTTGGTTAAGGAGATAAATTTCAAATTATATCAATCAAATCACCAATGTTTATAATAATTAAATAAACTATATCCCAAAGTACCCCCTTTGTGCTGAGTTGAAACTGTTGTGTACCCCAGAAAAGCCATGTCCTTTAATCTTGATTCAATACTGTAAGGTGGAACCTCTTGATTAGGTTGTTTCTATGGAGTTGTGACAAACCCATTTGTGGGTGTGACCTCTCGATTAGATTACTTCTGTGAAGATGTGACACACCCAATTTTGGGTATGACCATTTGATGAATTGGAGATTTGACTCCACCCATTTAAGGTGTGTCTTGATTAGTTTAATGGTCCTTTAAAAGGTGAAATATTTTAATGAAAGCTTAGCGCTGACACAGAAACTTTTGGAGATGCAGAAAGAAAACACCCCTGGAGAAGCTGAAACCAGAAGCCAAAGGACTAACAGATACCAGCCATGTGCCTTTCCAGCTGACAGAGGTGTTCTAGACCCAGAGGCCTTTCTTGAGTCAAGGTATCTTGCCCTGGATATTTTAGTTTTGACATTTTTATGGCCTTAGAATTATAAACATGCAACTTCATAAAGTTCCCTTTATAAAAACCAACTCATTTCTGGAATATTGCACTTCTGGAAGCATTAACAAACTAAAAAACCTTGCAAAGAATATTTTCATATTGAAGTTGGATATTTTGAATTCATGGATGTTTTGAAACAGTACTGAATATTACTGGTAGAAATAATCAACATTTAAAAACATCCATTTACATGATAAGAGCTAAAACTACACGTTGTAGTATGTGTTATAGGCAAAAAAAAACTAATGATGGAATTATATCTCAGTGATAATATTGAATATTGTTAAAATTTGCCCAGGGGTAAAAACTATAAAATAAAGCTGATGATAGCTAAAATTGAACATAATTAAAATATTAACTAAAAATTAACTGAAGAAAAGTTAAATCTGTGAAATTAGACTTTGGAAAAACTGACTTGATAGAAGAAAAAGGCCACACACTCAAAATAGCAACAAAAGCAGTAACCCTCCATGGTAGAACCTATAATCTATAAAATTTGATATGGACTATAAAAGGACTAATGAATCAAATGTTGGTTTTTTTTAAGTTAGGTGATAAAATGATCCAGTTTAAGTCAATTTGTAAACTGCTTGAACTCTGCTTGAATGGGCTTCCCAAGTAAGTACAGATCAATTGGCAGAAAGAGGAAGGCTTAAAGCTCAAGGTGTTTAGGCATAGCCTCAGATCAAATATTGGCTGACCACTGTGCTATGCTAACATAGGGGTGATACCTAGGAAGTCAGGCTTTAAAATAAAAACAATGATTAAAAACTGAAGAGAGACGTAAGTGACTGCACACTACAGGGAAGAAAGATTGGCCAGATTTAGTACCGACAAGTTAAAAACAAGCGTGAACACCACCACCAACAATCACCCACAGAGGAGGGTGGATAAGATCTAGACTTGCTACAATATATTGTCTAAACTGTCCAATTTTCAAAAGAAAAAAACCTTATGAGACATGCAAAAAACTAGGAAAGCATGACCTGTGCTCAAGAAAACAAAAAGCAGTCAATAGAAATCCTCTCTGAATGAATTCAGATGTTGGACTTGGCAGACAAAGATCTTAAAAGCAGCTATTATAAATATCTTCTAAGAATTAAAGGAAACTGTCTAAAAATTTAAAGGAAAGCATGATTTTAATGACTTAACTAATAGGGAATCTCCATTAAAAAATAGTAATTATTTTTTAAAAAGATTCAAATGGAAATTCTGAAGATGTAATTTTTTTTTTTTTTTTTTTTTTTTTTAAAGGAAAGACAGAGAGAAGGAAGGAAGGAAGGAAGAAAGGGAAACATCTTTAAACATTTTCTTGTTTTATTGTATTTTGTTTTTCCGTTTTTTGTTACATGGGCTAGGGCCGGGAATCGAACCGAGGTCCTCCGGCATAGCAGGCAAGCACTTTGCCCGCTGAGCCACCGCGGCCCGCCCTGAAGATGTAATTTTAATAACTGAAATTAAAACTCAGTGGAGGACTTAAGAGCAGTTCTGAAATGTCAGAAGGCATATCAGATAACTTGAAGATATAGCAATAGAAATTATTTAATCTGAAAAACAGAGAAAAAAGAATGAAGAGAAATTAACAAAGCCTCAGAGACCTATAGGACATCAAACATACATATAACAGGAGTCCCAGAGGGGTAGAGAGAGATAAAAGGGCAGAAAAAATTGAAGAAATAGAAGCCCCAAACTTCTCAAATCTGATGAAAAATACTAATTTATAGAACAAATAAATTCAACAAATTCAGGGTAGAACAAAAACAAAGCAATCAACACTTAGGCACATTATAGGAAAACTATTAAAAGAGAAAATCTTGAAAGCAGCAAGATAAAAAAAAAATGACCCATTATGTATAAGGGAACAACAATCCAATTAATAGCTAACTTCTCATCAGACAAAATTGAGGTTAGAAGGCCAGTAAATGTTAAATTCAAAGTGCTGAAAGAAAACAACTAAATGGTCACTCAAGAGTTCTATAGCTATGAAAACTATCCTTCAAAATAGTAGTCAAAATCAAGACATTCCCAGATAAATAAAAAAGACAGAGAGAATTCATTTCAGCATATCTGCCTTATAAGAAATACTAAAGGAAGTTCTTCAAGCTGAAACAAGATGAAACCAGAGAGTAACCCAAATCCATATGAAGAAATGAATAACACCAATAAAGGTAAATACATGAGTAAATATAAAAGATTGTATATGTGTGTGTGTATCTTTACCTAACTACCTCAAAAGACATAAGATTACATAAAACAACAATTACAAAAGTATATTGTTTGGTTTATAGCATCTATGGATGTAATCTATATCACAATAGCACAAAGGAGTGAGGAATGAATGAACTACATTGGAGCAAAATTTCTATATGTTGCCAAATTAAATTAATCTAAAGTAGATTGTGATAAATTAAAATGTATAACATAATCCCTAGCACGACCACTCAGAAAAGTTCCAAAAAATATGGTCTAAAAAAATAAATTAAGTAGTACACATTTTAACATCTATTTAACAGCAGACAAAGAACCTTGAGCAGTTTAGGCACTCAAATATATATATTGGAGTTCTGATTTGGCTAACGTTGCTTTGTCTACTATTTACGTCCATATATCTACAAAATATCTGTATAGTGCTCTTATTTATGTATTTATTAATTTTTAATATGTGATATCAAAATGCACATATTCATCATATAAAATTACAAAACTATTGAACTAATTTACAGAGTTTACTGGAGAAAACATGGCCTTAATCAAAATTGCTGATATTGTTCTATTTAAAATAATCACATTCATAAACTTGATATTTAAACAGTACACATTCTTGGGGTCAAAATGGCTAGGTCTAAGTATCTATTGAGGCAAAATGTTGCATCATATCATTCTGTGCTCTTTGCTAAGAAATTTTTAGGTCCAATAGTGAAGGAGTATACAGAAGTTAAATCTGTATCTCTGTTTTAACCAAGACCATAGCATCGATTTTATCCATACCCTATCCATTCCCCACTCCCCAGCTACCCAACCCCCACCCCTGACACTGGCTCCTCCACTCTTCATGACCCACAAAGTTCAATCTATATAGTATGGAGGAGATAAAAGATCCTGATTAGGCTATTTACTGATAAGCTCCTAGATCAATTCATGCCAAGAAAAGCCTTATGCCATTACTAATTTTCAGTGCATGGAATAGCTTTCTCAGGGCTGTTACAGGGAATCTTGGGCATGTGACAATAAATTGCTTTGATGAGGCTCCCTAATTTTTTTTTCAAAGGTATATCTCTTATACCAAATTGTAAGACCCAGAAATATGTATGTGGATTTGTTGCCCAGGGCTTTGTGTTCCTCCCCCCACCTCCCACAAATATGGCAGAAATAGTCAACCTAACCAGCCACAGTTGAACTAACACATGTTGAATATCTCCTAAGTGCCTATTAAACACTTTCTCACATTATCTTATTTAACCCTCATAATAACTTTGAGAGGCAGCTATTATTATTTCCATATTATTCAGAGCTTTGTGTCTAGGGTTTCATTCTCTGTGAAATTGTGTATGTATATATCTGTGTGTTTGTGTGTGTATTCAGGTAAAAATAGTTTAAGAAGATTTACAGAGTTGGAATTTTAAGAAAATTTTAATAAAAACTTATTCATATGCTTGCCTAGGGATCGTTAATGACAGATAATATGCAAACTATACAACCCTAAGTGAGAAAATATGTGAGACAGGCAGTGGTATGTTGGTAAATGTTTAACAGCCCAGTTTTCAGGGGGTGGGAACCCTAATTAGTGGAGTTATTGATTTCCACTAAGTGTAAATACTTTCACCTTGACTGGTTTCAAGCTACACCATGATGTCAACCAGATCATAAAATTTCTTAAGAATTTAAAAATCGGTCCTCATAAACTGATCCCAAGCTATTACCAGCACACTGCTGGAGACAGGGTTGTTTCTCCAGAGAAAAGACATGAGCATTTACTTGTTAAAATTCAAGCATTTCATTGGGACAATCATACACTGAAGTGCTTTAAAAACAAGATTCCAGTTAGAGTAGATAATTATCATGAAACTAGAGCATTCTAAACTATGTGTAAAGTGTAGCTTTTTCTTGGAGCCTAATGAAAATGAAAGTATTAAGTCTTCACAAATACAGTTCTCTGAATAGAAAATAATATTTAAGAGAACAGAAACCAAGCATATATACCCTTTTGTGGGATTTGCATTAAAGGGATCAACTGCATCTCTTTTGTTTTAGCACCTTGTACTCCCCTCATTAGACAGGACAGAATAGCTACATCTGGACAAAGTCTGAATTTTCTCTTTCTCCTACATTTCAAAGTCAAAGAAAACTAAAATAGATTTAAAAATGGCTTGTGAAACATATTTATCACAAAGGAGTAGAGGTACTAAATTGCTAGACCTCTCCGTAAAAAGGGAACCTTATAAATTGGTGAACCTTTTTTCATGTACTATTGAACCTTACTTTTTACAGTTAACATATTAATAAAATGATATGTGTGTACTATATTGCAAAAAGTCATTTTAGATCTATTTTTTTCTAATTGTTTTCTTTTTGGTCCTATATATTTTTTAAAATCTAATGAAAACAATTAACCATTTGCAGAAAATACATGTATTTGTATACATAGAAAATTTTACATAGAATGCTAAAGGTCTTACAGGCATTCTGTAACTCAATCATGGATTTCTGGACTCATGTTAAGAGCCCATATATTGATGCCACAAAATATCCAAGAGAAATTTGGGCAGAAAATAAATATTTGCAGAGTCCCTTTGAGGGGCTGGGGGGAAATGTGGAAATATTAAACTTCCCCAATAGGGGAATTCCAGATATTCTTGTAAGTAATGATGACTATCAATTTAATAGGCTGAGTCCTCAATCTTGGGGCCTGCCTTTAGGAAATTTATTTCTGCAGAGGAGAAGCTAATCCTATTTACAATTATGCCTAAAATCACCCCCCCCCCCAGAGGCCCTCTTTTGTTGCTCAGATGTGGCCTCTCTCTCTAAGCCAATTCAGCAGATATACCCACTGGCTTTCCATCTACATGGAACATGACTCCCATGGGCATAAATCTCTCTGGCAATGTGAGAAATGACTATCGGGATTGAGCCTGGACCTGGCATCATGGGATTGTGAAAGGCTTCTTGATCAAAAGGAGGAAGAGAAGTGAAACAAAATAAAGTTTCAATGGCTGAGAGATTTCAAATAAAGTTGAGAGGTCTTTCTGAAAGTTATTCTTATGCATTATATAGATATCCCTTTTTAGTTTTTAGTAGATTAGAATAGCTAGCAGGAAAAACCTGAAACTGTTTAATTGTATTCCAGTAGTCTTGATTCTTGAAGATGATTGTATAATCATATAGCTTTTACAGTGTGACCAAGTGATTATGAAAACCTTGTGGCTGACACCCCCTTTAACTCCCAGTATATGGACAGATGAATTTAAAAAATGACAATAAATAAATAAACAATAGGGGGATTAAGGGGTATGGGATGTTTTGGTGTTCATTTTTATTTTCATTCTTATATGTATTTTTTGAAATGCTCAAAAATCGATTGTGGTGATGAATGCACAGTTATATGATGATACTGTTAATGATTGACTGTACACTTTGGATGATTCTAGGGTATGTGAATATATCTCAATGCAATTGCATTATAAAAGAGCCCATGTATTAAATTTGTTAAGAAACTCAATATCCAAAGAAAACTCATGGCAATTGCTTTAGAAAAGCAATACAATTATCTTTTTTAAAGAAAAACAACCACCTAAATTTAATTTTCTTTAAATTAAGCTTTTTATTTATTGAGTTTATTTATGGTATGTTTAGATTTCTACAGATATTAAATGAAACATTTGAAAGACATAATCACAGACATAAGGAGCAAAAGGGATCCTTATAGACTATCACATCCCCTTTTTACAAATGAGGATAAAGAGGACCTAAACACTGAACCAATTAGGAAAAATCGGTTCAAGAAATGTGATATCATTATATAGTGAATACAGCACTGGTCAATGTCAGAAGCCCTGAATTCCAGTCAGGCTTTGCCACTTTTGATCTGTTATTGAGCATATGATTTGCCTCTCTGATATTCTTTCCTCAGCTAAAATCGTGCTTAAGATACAAAGTTGCTATAAGAATTGAATGAGATAATCTAAGTGAAAATGGCAAATAGTAGAGAATCATATATTGAGCTAATAAGATGATAATTATGATAACTGATAAATGAACTACACATATTCTTTGTACCACATCCAAACATTTTAGATTCAGGTCTAGTCAAGACCTGCGATTTTTTATAAAGAAAAACATTGTGCAAAGAGACTGGGATCAAAGGTCAAAGGAAGGCCTTTTAGTACAAGGTGGGATAATGGAAGGAGCCCTAGATTAGGAGTTAAAACATCAGGGTTCTACTTCCAATTCTACTCCTCTAAGTAGAAGTGGCAAATAATTTCAGACCTCTGGATCTCAATTTTCATGGGGAGCAGAGGTTCCAAAACATTTTCAGAGGTGGCACAGGCAGACTCCTTTAAGTATACTATGAAAGATACAAACCTTCTCCCTAAAAAAATAAAAAATACCTGTAACACTTAATTATATCATTAAAGGAAGAGTAGGAATTCCAAGCTAGCACTGCCCACTCACTGACATATTGCCAAAATAGGGCATAGTAACAATCCTCACATTATTTATACAGTTGTTGCCAGGCACAAAAAAATTTACATATGTGAAATATTCTCTGTATTTACATGTATATATGTAGTATTATTTATGGAATTTTCAGACATATAACTTAAGGCAGGTATCCACTCCTGTTATGTGGGGAAAGTTACATTTAAGGAATAATAGCAATTACAATATTGATTTTTATAGTCTTGACAAAAAAATATCTTATCGTTTTACTGTTCTTAAAAAGTATCTATTGGCCCATCACTGCCTTTCAGTAAAAAGCAAACTCACAATTTTGGTATTTCTAATATGACCTCAACTAACTTTTTAGTCTCATCTATAACTGCTCTTCTCCCATACCCCAGCACATCTCTCTCTTTACCTCCAACTTCTTGCAACACTGAAATATCACCAGTTGTTAGATCCACTGGCACTTTTCAAGACTTCATATCTTTGCACCTGATAATCCCTCTACTAAAAATGTCTTTTGCCCTCATTCACCTAGTTACATTCAAGATGGAGCTTAATCTCATCCCCCATTTAAACACCCCTCCATTTGCCACCTAGAAGATCTGGCGCCTTTCACAGTGAACAAATCAGCAGTTTATCCACGCTTATATGACAGGAACTTCTCTGCTATATAAAAATGCATCTTTTTACATGTCTCTCTCAGACATTAAGCTCTGAGTTTCATAAGAGAAAAGAGTATGTCTTGTTTTCCCCCAGAAGAAATCTAGCATAGTGACTGGCACATAGTAATCATTCAATAAATGGAAGGAATGAAAGGGAGCGAGAGAGAGGAAGAGACAGGGAGAGGGGTACAGAATATGAGATGAACTGCAGGGAACGACTGCAGTTTACTGGCAAGGGGGTGGTGCAGTATAGCATAGTATATAAATTGATAGCCCCTGAATTTAAATCATAGTCTTAAATCATGGTTTTGTTCCTTACCAGTACTAAACAGCTATGTAAGAACTAAATAAATTTAGCAATTCTTAACCTCTGAGCCTAACTTTGTTTACTTATCTGTAAAATGTAGATAATGGCTATTCTGCAAGTTTGTTGTGAGACAAATATGATAGAGCAGGCACTCAATAAAAGCAGTTATGTTATTATTATTGTGTGCTCAGTGATTACGTTATTATTACAGTGTGCTCAGGTGTGATCAGGGAAACCACACTGTGCCAACCCAACAGTGTTTGAGAGGTCCATAAGAGGAGGAGGCTCTTCCAACTTCTAATTTAAAATACTTAAGGGTCTGTTGGAAAGGAGAAAAATCTTTTTGAAATTTCAGTAGAAAAACCAGACCAAACACCAACAGGTCCGTTTACAGTTTTTATTGTCAATATCTACAATTGAGCTGTCCAATGTAACAGCCACTAATTACATGTGGCTATTGAGCAAGCATTTGAAATGTGGCTAATGTGATGAAGGGGCTGAATCGAAGTGAGCTGTAAGTGTAAAACAGACACCAGATATTGAAGGATCTATTAGAATGAAAAAAAAATGTCAAATATATCACTAATAATTATTACATTATCTATTTGTTGGAATGAAATATCTTGGATACATTTAGTTAAATAAAATACATTATTAAAATTTTTTTCTTTTTTTCTCACAACTTTAATAAAATTATTTTCAACTGTTTCTTTCAACTGCTTTAATGTGACTACTAGAAAACTTAAAATTATACATGTGGCTCTTATTATATTTCTATTGGACAGCATTGGTCTGGAGATAGCTGGTTCAAATCTTATTACATGAATACCAGTCCATTCAAATATGCTGGTGGGAGTGTGAAATGGTACAATAACTTCAGAGAAGTTTTGGCTATTTCCTATGAAGTTAAATATATATCTATCCTAGGACCCAACAATTCCATTCCTAGGTATTTGCCCAAGAGAAATGAAAACACAGTTTCACAAAAAGACCTGTACAAAAATGTTCATAGAAGCTTTACCCGTAATAGCCAAAGTCCAGAAATAACTTAATAGGTAACTGGGCAAACAAGTTGTGGTATATTTATACAATGGAACACTACTCAGCAATTAAAAGAACTGAACTACTCCTAATGCATGCAACAACATGGATGAATCACAAAAACATTCTGTTAAGTAAAAGAGGCCAAACACAAAGGCATACATATTGTATTATTCCATTATGTGAAGTTCTGTAAGAGGCACAACTAACCTGTGGTGATAAAAATTAAAAAGTGGTCTGCCTAAGGTGTGTATGTGAATTGATTGTAGAGAGGCATCAGAGAGCTCTCTGAGGTGACTTAAGTCTGGGGAGATGGTTACATGAGTTTATGTAAGTATCAAAGTTCATTGAACTAAGAGCTAAGATCTATGGATTTTACTGCATCTAAATCCTATCTCAATTAGTGCTTGGCTTGCTACTCTAAGCATTAATTTAAAAATTCTCCCTCTATTCAAATAGAACAACTCTTTAACATGCCCCCAATGTGATTCTTATAAAGGTACCTCATTTACCCATCTTCAAAAACCACTATGTATGAAGGATTAAAACTTGTCCCTTTCCTAATATTATATATTCTTCCACAAAATAATAAACAAAGAAAAAAATATAAAAGAAAACCTTAAGCATGACTGTAGGTAGCAGTAAACACAATGAGACATAGAGTAAGCTACTCTTCACATGGTCTAAACTGTAGGTCCCCAACCTGGCACTCCAGAATCATATGGGAAACCTTATAAATTACAGACCACTGGGTTCCACCTCAGACCAAGAAAGCAGAATCTCTTTATGGTAAAGACCAAGAATCTATATTTTTAGAAGTTTCCCAATGGGATCAAATGAGCGAACCCATTTAGCAAAGACTGATCCAGACAATAAGTGCTAGCAAAGGGAAAGATCAAAGTGTGATGTAATTTTCTGTTAATATACCTCCTCTTTATATCGAAAAGATTTCCACAACCCAATCAAGGCTCAATCTTTTCACTCACTACGCAATTGTTCCAAACGTAGTACAAAATATTTTCATTCCTTCATTCAATAACAAAGAGGGACACTGCTATAGTTGAAAGATCCTGTGATTTGAGGCCAAGTAGACCCAGGTTGGAATTCTAACTCTGCACTTTACAAACCATGTGACATTGGGAAAGTCATTTATTCATTTTACGCCTCAGGTTCCTTTTTGGCAAAACTGGAGTTATTCATTATTATATTGGGGTAATGAATGTAAAGCACCAAGAGCACAGTATATAAACAATGCTGGCTTTATTTCATCCTAATAAATGTTGAACCGTTATTTTCAGAATTCCATAAAGCAAAATAAAATGGGAAACCTCTTGAATTTATAATGGTAAAGATGTATACTCTATGTCTTCTTAAAGGTCAGAAGTTTTGAAATCTTCTTTTTTTGTTTAAGTCCAATGGCATCCCATGTATTCTTTGCCATTAAAAAAATTCATTTATGCAATTTCAATTCCTCTGGACAGTTGTTTTTCAAAGCTATAGTTTCATAGTTCTAGTGGGATAATTCATTATCTCATCATTGACTGGACATTTCATCAAACACATTTCACTGTTGAAACAACTTGTCAGTGATGTTCAATTTGCTGTCTCATCAGCAATATAGTGTATACTAATTAAATTTTTATCATGACAACATCTCATTGCTACTGCTCATACATAATTCATATTTTGTATGTCAAATATCAACCACACATATGTTGTGCTAATGAGGAGGGAAAATAGAGTTTACTCCCTCAGATGTCTTCTCAGGGTATAAAAACAATTGCATTGTTTTTCTAAGAGCAGGTTAGCCAAAGGTACAGCTATGAACAGAAGCCCCACTCTCCCAACATACCTTCCAAGGATTTCCCAAGCTAAAACACAAAGTACTAATGATTATTTAAAGCAATTGGGAACCCTAGTCATCTTTTAATATCTAACTCAAATGATATCCCTTTCTCCCTGTTTTTTTTTTATTCCTCAGTGGCAGCACTTGAGCTACTTATTGATTTATGGATTGAGCTTCCCCCTACTTTGTGAGTTCCTTGAGGTTAAATTCAAGTTTTTATTTTTCATTGTAATTTTTTCCTAATGCTTAATACAATGCTTGACACATAAACACGTTGAATTTATTAGTTTGAAATGGGTACATTTTATATTCTAAAATTTAGAAGGAAACCTGCAAAGAGAGCAAGCTTATACTCCTGTATGCATATGTTGAAGCCCAGATGAAGGAGATATTTATAAATGGGGAAAGGATTAGAGCTTTCTTATCACCACTCATTAAATACATCAAATTGTAAATGGACTGCTTCACCTACCCACCTCTCTCTCTAGTCTCATCTTCACTACTTGATCCTAACTATACCATAGATTTCATGGTCCCCAATGGTTAATTATTTCCTCCTAGTATTCTGTGCCTTTGCACATGCAGTTCCCTCTGCTTGATTGCCCTTCCATGCCTTTTGCATCTGGTAAACTGCTTCTCAGCTTTCAAAACCCATCTCTAAGGTCACCTCCTCCAGGAAGCCCTCTCTGGTTCCCGCAGACACCCACTCCTTCACCTGAATTTCCATAGTACTCTATGTATACCATTACTAATGCTACATATTTACTATTAATGTAGTGCCTATTGTGTGTGGCATTGGGCTAGACATTTTACAGAATTTACTAATTTTATTCTTGTAACAGCCATACCAGATGCTCATTTCATTCTTGAGAAAAGGGAGACTCATGGAAGTTAAGTAACCTATTGAACGTTACACAGCTAATCTGCAAAACAGGAATTCAAACTAGACTCACTGACTCCAAAGCCTTGCATCATATAGCTCCAAAATTAATGAATAAATCACTGAATGAATGGCCACCTTGCCAAGGTACAGCATATCTTCATGAACATACATGTGGCCAAGATAAATAAATCTCAAATTTCACCCTCCCATTTCACATTATTTATATTTGATATATTGCCTCAGTGAAGAAAGTGTTAAGATAGCCATGGCATGTAGCAAAAAAACACCCCACCACAGCCTGAAACCATAAAACCTTTGGAATTATGACAAAGGCCTCATATTGTAACTGATCATCTTAGAATGCAATTTCTCAATTCAAAACCCAGTGTCAAGCCAGCTTTATTATATGTTCTTTCCATTTAAGCTCATTCTGATCACATTTTCTTTGGTTATCACCCCCAGTGGTCCCAACAGAGAGCTATAACATGCATAAGATGTCTGCTGAGCCACGTTAAATGAATTTCAGTTAAGGGACTAATATTATTAATATTATATGATGATCTGCAATTATCAGTCAAATAAGATCAGTTACCAGAGGACCAGGGAGGTCTTAGAAGGAGGTGAACCACAAAATCAGCACACTCCCTGCTTAATAGGTTTATAACCTAAATGGGCAATTGCAAACAAGGGAGAGATAAAACAGCTCTCCAGGGAGAAGTGAGTAGAAGGAAGAGTCCTTCAATTGTTCTTGTCCTTAATGAAAAAGGCTTCCGTGAAAAACAAGCCCAACAGCACTCCCACATTTAGCCTCCCACTAAAATACTCACTTAACCCCTCTGCAAATAAAATGGGTTAAAGCTCTGACCTTGAGAGGCAGCTGTGTTTTCAGAAGGACGCTCAGCCCTAGGATGTAGGACCACTGGATTCTAGTCCTGGGTCTGCCACTGTTTTCCTTTGTTTCTCTCCTAGAGCCCCTGTTTTCTCACCAGTAAAATGAAAGGATCAGACTAGTTCAGTCCAGATTCTTCCAACTCACAAATGCAATTTTTGCTTTTGAATCTCAGTTTAAGTTCAATTTTCCCTACTCTGTTTTCAAACAAACATCAATGTTAACTTTCTTAGATTTTTGGCAACCTGCCCCACCACAGATCCTTCTTGTAGTAGGCAAAGGGGCTGGTATGAGGAGGCATCTAAGATTAGGAGGGGAATTGCTTATATTTCTGATTTAATGACTCCAACTCTTCTCTTCACCTTTGAATAGAAAGAAACCAGTCCCTTAACTGAAATTCATTTATGTGGCCTAAAAACCTTACAGAATCTTGCCTTCCATAACCTCTCTGATTTCATGTCCTACTGATCATCCTTGCTGACTCTTTTTCAGCCATGCTCATTTCCTTGTTGTTTCTGTATCTTACCAAGCCTCAGAATTTTTGTTTTTCTTGTTCCCCTAACAAAAATACCTCTCCCACTCCATAGTTGCCTGGTTTGCTCTTTTACTGCCTTCAGATCTTTTAAAAGAACTGCCCTTGTCACTTTCTCCACCCACTCAGCACTACATATCCTCCATCCTTACTTTATTCTTTCTCCTTAGCACTTTTCACTATCTATAATATCCACATCTTTGTGTATCTGTAATACATATTTGAATTATTAATCTTGTTGACTGTTTCTCCCATTAGAATGTAAATACAATAAGGACAGAGGATTTTTGTTTAGTTCTCTTCTGTATTCCCAGTGCCTACACCAGTGCCTAGGAGATAGTAGGCACCCAGTAAATATTTGTTGAATGATAGATAAAACCTGGTTATATCTGCACCTTAATGTGTCATCCATTTCCTCCTAACACATCTGCTCCACATACCAGTCTTCTTGTTCCTTCTCATGCACACCAAGTCTTGGTACCTGTACTTCTTACTGCCTCACATCTCTTTCCAGAGATATCCACCTGACTCTCTTCATCATTTTATTCACATCTATATCCAAATGTTATTTGTTCAAGAGGCTTTCTCTGGTAGAGCTATCTAAAGTGCATCCTCACTCTTCATATATTTTCCCTACCCTTTTTTTTTTACCTTCATAACTGTGGTAGCCATGTAACCAAGTTGTTTAGTTCTCCTTCATGAAAACCTGTTAGGGGAGAAAACTGACTGACAGCCCCAGCTGCCACCCATCCAGATCCACCTCTGCATTATCTGAAGCAATACTTCCCCCAGGGATGCTCCCAGTCAGTGACTGAGCACAGCAGGAAGACTACTGCAAGCCCATTCCTATGGGACTCGCAATGACTCTAATTTGACTTTGGCTCAGGGACTCCCCATTAACCCAGCTGAAAATTTCTTTGAATTGTGCTATAGTTTGGGATTCTTCCTCCTCAAACCTCCATCCTTCCTCCCTTCATTTCATAGATGTCACTCCTGTATCATGGCCTGAAGGCTCTCCCTGCCTATTCTTGTTCCCTCCTCTTTATCCTTCACAATTCTCTCCCCCATTAAATCTCTTATACTAGCTTATTCTGTCTTGGTATTTGCTTCTTAGAGCACCTGAAATAATACAATAAAACATATTCTATATTAACTTGTTATTTTTTAATTGTCCATCTCCCTTATCTCAGGAAGGCAGAGACATTGTCTATTTTATTTATTACTAGATCTCCAGCATGTAGAATATGCTTGATACAAAGATAACCCACAATAATTTGTTACATGAATGAATGAATGAATATATAGATACTGTAGAGATATCAATTTTATTTATCCATTAAAAAAAATCAGTGATTACTATGTTCTAGGAACCATACTAAGTACTTGGTAGATCAAGAGTTTAGTGGAGGAAATAGACATCTGAACAAATAATTATAAACATACTGTGTCATAAAAAAGAAAAAGAAAAAATATACTATGTCAAGCTTTTATTAAAAGTATACACAATGGGGGAGTGTGCAAGGGTAGTTCAGTGGTAGAATTCTTACCTGCTATACGGGAAATCAGGATTTGATTCCCAGCCCACATCCTTCCCAAACAAACAAACAAAGAACCAAACAAACAAAAATTCAACAAATTGCAATAAGGGTATACTCACATGAAAAAAAGAATGAAGTGTGACCCCCCACTATACAACATACAAAAAAAAAGTATACACACTGATGGAACATGAATAACCTTATATAACTATGTAAAAATTTTAATTCTATACATATTCAAGGTAAAGTACTGTGAGTGTCCCATGAAATATATCAGGGGTGATTCTACTGCAATAAGCACCTTCTTTTGTCTTAGCCCTCAAGACTTCTTCACAAGCACGCACTCTGTTTGAAGAAGTTCTTTAGGTTTGCAAAATAAAGTGGATGCCATTCTTTGTTGTATCACTGTACAGTGCCTGATATTACCCAGATTGACTATGTTAAGAGGGGGAATTGAAAAGTTTGTTGAAAAGCTATGGTTTCAAGTTTGATGAAAACAATCTGTGAATCAGTGATACTAGTGACACTTTTCTATCTCAAACCTTCAAAACTGGTCCAGCTCAAAAGCCAACTACTCTAGGAACTCTTTTATGACTCCCTCAAGCCCTTACTGTTATATGCTATCAAAGTACCCTGCACTTTTCTTTCTTAGCATTTACCAAAAGTGTAGTTCATTAATCATTTGTGAACTGTTTCCATTAGCAGATAATATGTTTAATAAGATGGCATCATCTATTATATTAACTGCTTTATCTAAGGCATCTGGCATAGAGTAAGGTTTCAATATTTCTTGAATGGTTGCATGAAAGAATTGATAAGTAAACTAAATATGAGTAAATGAATGAGTGAAAAGAAAAGATTTTCTTCATCTACCCAATGTTCTTCCTTATTGAAACTCCCATTATATTTTATCTATACCTCTCACACACCCTCTGTTAATTCTTCCACTCATGATGTAGGTGAAAGCTTTAAAAATAAAGAAAAATAGTACATCTACAGATAGGCGTTCAAATCTCTGGATTTGGTTGCTCTTGAGATTAGTAATTTGGCCTTCCCAGATGTTAACTATCTGTGGTAAGATTTGGAAGGGACAAGGAATGGTCTTCTAAATTTCACCCTGGCAAAATTATGACCTCTCCTGCTTCTAATCACTCTGGTTGTGTTTTGTTACTTTCTGTTTTT
Organism: Tamandua tetradactyla; assembly: GCF_023851605.1. Lineage (NCBI taxonomy): Eukaryota > Metazoa > Chordata > Mammalia > Pilosa > Myrmecophagidae > Tamandua > Tamandua tetradactyla. Next base: position 59,317,063 of record NC_135334.1, on the reverse strand, counting down.
TGGGAAGCGCATACTGCAGCAGTCATTGCTTGAGCAGCCTGCTTTCTGCTCAGGGATCACAGGAATTTAACTCCTTTGCTAAAAGTTATCATCTTAGATCTCTTCTTTCCTCTTTTTACTTATTTAACTATAGCTCCAGAGTCACTTCCTGTTTCCAGAATCCTTCAGAATCCTTTCTACCCATTCAACCATCCAACTTCTACCCTCTCTATGCTACAATCTTCTATATTATAACATGTGATGTGCATTCTATCTTGCATTACAGTAATTAATGAACTCGCCTTATCTTCCTTGCTGAATTTTAAGTGGCCCAATGTCTATCTCTTGTCTGTATCCCCCATAACAACTAAAAGAGTGCCTTGCAAAAAGTAGGTAATCATAGTTTGTGTTTTTTTATTCATTAGCAGGAATATCTTATTTAAATTCTAGATCACTGTCCACTTTTTCTGTATAATCAAACCATGATAAAAATTTGAGGTTGGCCTGATTCTGTCTTGCTTCCCAATTCTCTCCCCTAACTTTGAGCTGAGCTAAATTATTACAGAAGTAGTGTTCATTACCAGCTGATGCCATCATTTGACTTGAAAAGGAAGACAATAATATCTGGAGAAGTAGCAGTACAATGGACAAAGTGAACACAACTTCACGCAGATAAGGGAAGAGATAAAAGTCTCTGGAAACCCCTTAAATTAAATTTCTAAAAGTGACACAGGCTACTGGCACTAGCCGAGTTAACCCGGCAGAGAGGTCAGCTGGGCCTGAGACCATGGGAGGTGGTTTGAACACACAGGTGGAACATGGTTTTAAGCGGAAGAGTAAAAACAGCCCTTCAAAAATAGGATTCTCTTAAAAGCAGTGAGAATAGAAGAATAAAATAACAATACCAAAGATTTCCACCACATCAACCCCTAAAGTTAGGAGTTTCCATCAGTATTATTGTCGATTTACATAAAGCTGAAAAGTAAACAAGAAAAGGATGGGGAAGAGGAACACGGATAAGGGCATGAAGGGAATTGAAAGGTGCAATGGAAAGGGATGAAGAATTGACTAGTTAGTACTCTAGGTCTCTAGATCATAGTTAATAAATTACTGAATGTGCGTTTTTATTTATATAAACACATACACACACTGTGTGAGAGGTCACAAAAATAGATTCATGGTAAAACAAATTTGTAACAGAAGGCCTACCTAGATCTGAGTCCCACTTCCATCTCTTCCATTACAACTTATTTGTTGATAAGTGAAGACAGGCTGCACTAACTCACAGGAAAATAATCACTAATGTTAGGGGAAAAGTAGAGAGAGGAGAACAAACAAGTCTGTGGCTGAGTAATTAATCTAATCTGAAAATTTGAAGCAATCAGGCCTTCAGAGGTTACAAAAAAAACAAACTCTAGGTTTTTCCATCTGTTCTCAAAAAATTTCAAAGAGCTCAATCATCTTTTATTTCTTTGTTTTCCTTCACTATAACGTTTTATGGATTAGGTACCTAAGGTACTGAGAAGTTAAATTATCTGCTCTAGGTCACACAGCTAATTGATGACTCACATCTCAATGCTCTTTCTATTAAACAGCAAGGTATTAAGTTGAACACTGGATCAAATTCACCACACTAGTACAATTTTTCCCTTGTGTCTTCAAGGCATGAAATTAACAAGCTGATCTCTGCCAAAGCAAGATAAAACTTGTCTAAAGAAATTATGTATAGTAAATATATGATTTAACTTTCTCTTTATGTCTTTGTTGTCTTGATATTTACTGCTTGATTTGAGCTCTTAGAGAATGAAGAAAAAGGGAAAGAAAAATAATAGGGATAAATGTAGAAATATTAGGATTTGGCACAATGATTTGAAAGATTCCCTCAGAATGAAGGGATTTATACATCCTTGAATACTCTAGAAGAATTTTGAGGTCACACCCATAGAAGGAGCCTCAAGTGAGGGAATATGTGAGAGGAAAGAGTAAGAAAGACAATTCTTATAGCCGTTGTTTCCCCTCAACTGCCCAAGTCTAGCACCACACCCAAAGCAAAGGAGAAAATGAGTACTACATCCCATCTGTTTCTTCTGAATCTGCATTTTCTCATCAGAGCTTAGTTCCAGGACTCTGTTAAAAACCCAGGGCAGAACAAGAAAATATTCCATGCTGTTCACGCTCATCCCTGATTGCCACACCATGAAAGTTGAACGTGGAGATTTTCCATTTTCCCAATCTCCAGTATCTGTTCTCTCATTTCTACCCACTGCTAGCTCTCTAGCTCAGCCCCATTTTTAGCTTTGGCCTTGACTACTGTGACAGTCTTCTAGCTCTTCTCAAATCTCAGATCCTTACTTTATACTATTTCAAATCTGTTTTGACCTACCACTGACTCAACTATTTAACTGATATAGAACACACTCCCATAATGATCTACTTCTTAACTTTGTAATATATGTTTCTCCTCCAATCTCAATTTTCACTTTGACCTTAAAAATTCCTTATGTTGTCTTTAAGACTTTAACTGTAGGTGACAAAGCTTAGCTCAGCACTTTGGAGATAAACATGAAAGTACCTTCAAATTTGTGGTGAATATGTTTGGAAAGTTGCTTTGTTTCCTTTCTACAAAAGACTAGAAAATATTCTATAATAAATATCCAGCTACAAAAGACCTGTGGCTAAGGTTTTTCAATTCCCTTACCAGGTTGCTCTAAATGGTAAATCTCTTATCAAGAATAGAGAGATTTGGAGTGCAAGGGTAGTTCAGTGGTAGAATTCTCACCTGTCATGCAGGAGATCAGAGTTTGATTCCCAGCCCATGCTCTTCCCAAACAAACAAACAAACAAGCAAATGAAAAACCAAACAATCAAAAATTTATCAAATGGTGCTGCAATAAGGGGATACTCACATGAAAAAAGAACTAAATGTGACCTCCACCATAAAGCATACAAAAAAAATGGAGAGATTTATTAGCAACACAAATTATAATACTTTTACAATGCAAACTTATCCAAGTCAGATCTAGCTAGCTCCAAAGATCAATTCCCCATGCATTTGTATTCTGCTTCACTGGCCTATTATCATACCAGAGTATGCTTTTGCCAGTAATGGAAATAAAAATTTCCAAGAATGGTATTAGGAACAATGAATAAATCAAACATGGTTTTCTATAAACACAGGCATATAATACAAGCCTGCTGAAATATTTGTGTATTTTCAGAATCTTTTTTTTCCAGGGGAATGAGGGGCATATCTGATGCTAGAAGTCATTCTATGTATATAAAATATCACAGACCAGTTCAATCTTTCTAATGATTTTATGGAGGCCTATAATCATTTACTAATGGTTAACGATTGAACCAAATTAAAAACATAAATGTGTTCTAACTCCTATGAAAATCCCTTTTACTCAAATTATTCTCATTTCATTCATTTAGCAAAGATAAATGAAGAAATGTTCTTTGTCCCAAGACTTAAAATAAGAGGGGAACAAAATAAAGTATTTGTCTTCAAAGAGCCTAGAATCTAGAGAAGGAGAAGGGAAGAAATAATCAGATAAACTATTACATATAAAACAATAACATGTAAGTTTAAAAAAAATGGAAGCAAATAAATGGGAAGTTAAACTGGAAGTAAAAACAAAAGAAAGAACAGCAGCAGGATAATACAGGATCATTCCACTAGCTAGGACTGGCCTCTTTTGACTTTACTTTTGTGTTTGTTTTTTTTTAATTTGTTTTTTGCAAGGGGAGAAAATAAGCCTTCTTATTCATAGCAACAAGAATGCGGGTGGACCTGAAAGAATTCAGTAGGCTTAAAATCCAACATTAAGTCTGCAAAAATATTTACTGTTGTTAATTTGTTTCATTTTTTATTCATGTCTCTAACAAATACTTTTGACCAGTCATTTTGTGCCAGGTTTGTGGGCAGTTTTATGAGAAATTCAGAGGTAAGTTATACAGGTTCATTACTTTATGTTATTTAAATTCTTGTAGAACTTTAGCTTGGTTTCCATGTCATTAACATATTTAGAAAACTGGGAACCAAGTGCATTTGATTAGGTTGATGCCTGAATAGAAACATGATCACATATTCTTTGGATTGGCTACCTAGTTGAGAAACTCCTCTATGGGAGAAACTTTTCTTATAGTAATTCATATCTGTTCAATATTTCATAAGAATTAAAATCTCAAAAGAGTTTTGAAACACCTTATCTCAGTGTATCCCAACAATAACATTGTAAAGCAAATATTGTCTTACAAAGGAGGAAACTAAACCTCCAAAACTAAAACTACAAGGCTTAAAAACAAATGGGGTAGAAGTATGATATGCAATGAGGGTCAAGATTTCAATCCAGTGCATGTTGTATGACCACACAATACCTCAAAGGTCATACCCTTACCATAGTTACATTTCGATCTCACCACCATCACCACCCAGTACCACCCACATACACTCAATCACACACAAAAGCTAAAAAGTGAAATTCTGAACTACAAGACTCTGCAATGACTCACACCTTAAAACAGTAGGTCTTTCAATAAGGAAGGCTCTTTCCTTCCCTATCCTTGTACAGAATCACTCAACTAAGTGCCAGAGTCAAGATGACCCTGGCATTCCAGGCAAGCTTTGAACTACCAGTTGATTTCTAGTAGATTTCTCCACCTTATCTTATTAGAATCCTCTTTATGTATTTTACCTGAATTGTTGTAGCATATACCTATCTCAACATAGTCCAGCTGAAACCACTCCATCACAAACAAACACAGCCAAACTGAACTTCAGGCCCTTCTCAAATTACCACACATTCTCTCCTACTTCTGTCCCCTTGTTCATGATTTTTTCTTTTTACAAGGCCTGAAATGCTATTCCTTTCCCTGTTCATCTGGTTTATTCAAAGGCTACCTCTTTTGCAAAGACTCCTTGACTTCCCTTACCCCTAGCTAAATTATATGTTCCTTTTCTGTGCTATCTGTGCTTAACTTTCTCATAATACTTTTATTACAACAGTCTTCTACTTACAACTTGGTCTCTACCACTAGGCTTTGTAGGCCTTGAGAACAAAGAGGACTGGGTCATACATTTCAACAACTCTAGTACCTAGCACACTGTCTAATGCTCAGCAAATGTTTGCACAATGAATTAATGATTGATTGAAAGAACCCTATTTCTCTGCTACAACTGGAGAGAAGAATGTCTTCCCCTTAGCATAGTACCTGAACAACCTGCCAACCAGTTACATTTGGTCTGACATCTGGGCCAATACCTTATGTATGAATAGGAATTCCCCACAGAAAATTACAGGCTAGTTTTCTGTCTTAATTTAGAGGGCACATTGAATTATTTATCACACATTTACTAAGTGCCAACAATATGCCTGGCACATTCAAAGTGCTAAGGATATAGCAGTAAACAAAGCAGACAAAAATGTGGTCTTTATGAAGCTCACATTCAAGAGGTGAGGGAGACAGACATGAAACAATATAACGAAGTGAAATATTGCACATAATATTAAATTGCAGTTAAGTGCTGTGGAGAAATACTAAGCAGGTAATGGGGATAGAAAAGTTGAGGAGAATGGCGCGGGGTGGGGGGGAGCTGTTGAAATGTTAATGGAGTGATTAAAGAAAGTGTATACGGCAAGGAGCTAAGGGTGCCTAGTACAAGAGACAAAGAGAGTATAGTAAGGAATAAGTTCTCGCGGGTAATAGAGGACAACAGAGATCAATATATTCCTCCTCTCTTTACTATCAACTGAGTGATCATTACAAAACACTCAGGTTACTAGTTTGTACATCAGGAATATTTTGAGTCTCTAAGAAAAGTAGTTTCTCCATATCAAATAGGAAAAAAATGTATTTCACAAAACGGAGATATAATATTTTCCTCTACCTGTGCCTCTCACACCACAAGGACATGCTTACCTCCAGACCTTTGCATTTACTGTTCCCACTACCTAGAATTTGTTCCTCCAAATATCCACACTTTCTTTAATCACCCTGTTTTAGTTTCCTTGGCTGTTCAAGCAAATACCCATGTAATGGGTTGGCATAAACAATGGGAATTTATTAGCTCAGGGTTTTGAGGTTAAAAGAAAATCCAAATCAAGGTGATGCATTCTTCCTGAAGTCGGGTGTTCTGGAGGCGGCTGCTGGGGATCCTTCATCCTGGGCTCCTCTGTCACATGGCCAGGCAGATGGTGGCCTCTCCCTTCTCTTCCTAATTCTTTTGCTGTCTGGCCTCTCGCTTCCTATGACTCTCTCTTTCCATCTGTCTGAATTTCATTCTGCTTGTAGCAGACTCCAGGAAAAGCATTAAGACCCGTCCTGATGGGTTGGGCTATGCCTTAACTGAAATAAACTCATCAAAGGGCCCTACTTACAATGGGTTCACACCTATAAGAATAGATTAATTTTAAGAATCTGCTTTTCTGGGGTACATAGCTCCAAATTGCGATAGGCCTCATTCAAAATTTCAACATCCCCTCAACCCACTTGACTTTCCTATTCCTATTACCTGCTTAATACTTCTCCATAGCACTAATCTTTCCACTTTAATTTCAACATCTTTGAAATGGGAAAAATTGCATTTTCTATTTCTTACTTTTGCTGTGAGGAGTAAATAAATTAATCTATGTAAAGCCCTTAGAATAGTGTCAGACACAGACAGTGCCATTAGTGTGGAAGTGTATAAAAGCCCTTGCCGTATGAATTTTTAAAGCCACAACTACTTAAGGGGTATAATAATTGCAGAAGTCAGCTGTGGGGTAGGAAGCAAAAGGAGAGGGCAAGGGGAACAGTTTTTATATCCACAACAAGAGTAGTTTTCATGTTGCTTATAAATATATTTTATAATTTTTCAAAGACATGGGAACAAACATATACATTTTTGTTTAATAAAAAGTTGTTGGGCGGGCCGCGGTGGCTCAGCGGGCAAGAGTGCTTGCCTGCCGTGCCGGAGGACCCCGGTTCGATTCCCGGCCCCAGCCCATGTAAAAAACAAACAAAACAAACAAAATATAATAAAACAAGAAAATGTTTAAAAATGTTTCCCTTTCTTCCTCCCTTCCTTCCTTCTCTGTCTTTCCTTCCTTTCCTCCCTCTCTCTAAAAAAAAAAAAAAAAAAAAAAAAAAAAAAAAAAAAAAAAAAAAGTTGTCAATGATTCCTCCTTCTCCCCAGCATTGTGTTCTTAGTCCTTACCTCCACCAAAGGAGTGTGGGAAAAGGTAGAGATGACTGGGCTATTAGAATGATTAGAAGTTCTCTAAGTAAAATTCTGTTACTATTCAGGCCATTTAAGCTTAGTGAAGAAGAAGAACTGGGATCAAACACTAGCAGGAAATGTTGCTAGAAAATGTTTTCTGAAGTATGATATGAAAGCTTTTATTAAAACCCTTAGCAACTGAGCCATTATCTCCAGGTGGTGGGATTATGAGTGATTCATATTTTCATCTTTGTACTTTCCTGTATTTTCAAAAATTAACAATGAATATAAATTGCTTTTATGATCAGAAAAAACAACGACAAATCTTAGGGAGATGAGAAGAGCAAGACACAAAAAAAGTTTATATGTGATTAATACAGTCATGTAAAATAAGCATACAGGCAAAAAAAAAAAAAACTGTTCAGAGAAAATACTGGAAGGAAAATAGTACCAACAATTACTTTTTCTAGGCAGTGAGACTATGGATGATATTACCCTATCTTTTTATTTTTATTTCCCAAGTTTTCAATAATGAGCATGTGGTACTCTCATTATGGTAGAGTGACAATTTAATTAAAACATGAAACCTTAAGCAGATTTCTCTTAGACATTTGATTAACTATTGTTTTTCATGTAGCCTGAAATAGGTTTTACATTTACTGGAAAATTCTTTTCTAATCATACTATAAATGAAAACAAGGCAAGGAGAGGAGGAACTAGAAACTGTCAGGGAATGATGGAGTGAGAAAGGAAAACAAGTTATTTATGGTTTCCAACCACTTCTAGGCTTTCAGCACAGCCCAACAATACTTTTAGTTGTTTCTAGTCAGCTACTTCTCCCACACCCTAAAGTGGCTATTAGAAACCTTCACCACATCAAGATCCTGTCCCAGCCCACTTACTCTCCGCAAATGACCTTGCTTCCTACTTCATCCAGAAAATAGAAGTCATAAAGCATAAACTTCCTTATCTTCTCTCCACTGACCTCTGTATTCAAGCTCACCTGAATCTTAAAATCTTAACCCCTCCAGGGAAGGAGAGGTAGATATTCTCAGTTCATTCCAAATTTCTCTCCCTCCCCTCTCCCCCTCTTCTCCACCCCCCCTTCCCCTCTCTCCCCCCACTCCCTCTCCGTCTCCCTCTTTCTTTCTTTCTCTCTCTCTCACCTCCCACTCCCATTTCCTTGCATTATCCCCTGGCTTCTGTGTCTTCCTCTCTACTGACTCTTTCTCTCCATATTATCCCTGAGTTCTGCCTCCTCCTCATGATACTGCCACCTCTTTTCTTTTCTTCTCTCTCTATTTTTCAACCCAAAGAAGTTTGAGGTTGGTCAGATATGAGGCTGCTATTCCAGAAGTTATCTCAAGCATCTTTATAGCTTCTTCAGCTCTTCTAATTTTATGACTCCCATTTCTCTTATCTCATATTATAGTCTCTCTTCTTATTTTCCAAGCCATGTTCCTAAACATTCCAACCTGCATATCTCACAGATACTTCTAATTAATATGTCCAATTCTAAGTTCATTCCCTCCATTGTGGAACATGCTGCTTTTCTTGTATTTTTAACTGCTCAATGCCATTACCAATCACCCAATGTAGAAACCTCTGCATCAACTTTGATTCCTTCCCTGCCTCCTTCATTCAATCAAATAAGAGCCCCCATAATTTCAAGTTGCACAATATTTCCTAAGTTCAACCCCTGCTCTGCATATCCATAGCATTAATTTAGGCCCTCTCATCTTTTATCAAGTAGTTACAAGACCCTTCGTTTCAATTTTCTAATTCATTCTTCACATGGATGTCAGATTTGTCTTTCTAAAACAGGGATCCTACCATATCATTTGTCTGTATGGAAACCTCTAAAGGCACTCTATGGCACAGAAGAAGTTCAAACCTTTTACACAGCATATAAGGTCCTTCACAGTCTGGTTTTCATATGCTTTATCAGATTCCTCTTCCTTCCCTCCACTGATGCTCCTTAAGTTCTAACCACAAAGAACCATTCCAAATGCGTCTTGCTTTTCCATGTCCTGTGCCTTTACACATGATCTTTCCTCTTTTTAATTATTTATCTAACTTCTTCACTTTCCAGATGATCTTCCTTCTAAAACAGTGCTTCTCAAAATTTTATGTGCTTGATGAATCACCTGGGGATCTTGTTAAAATCAGAATCTGACTTCATAAGCTGGGCTGTGGCCTGAGAGTCTGCATTTCTAACAAGCTCCCAGGTAATGTCAATGCTCCTAATAGCAAATTTTAGACCAAGCTTAAATAAAACTGCCTCTGAAGGCTTTCTGTCTCTCCCAGGCAGTCAGTCACTCTTGTCCCTTTGCTGCTATGAGAACACTGCATTGCTCCCTATTATAGCATGTTCACGCTGTGACATAATGGTTTATTGTATTCTTTATCTCCCAGTAACCACGCCACTCCAAAGACTGGCGTGGTTAAGGGCAGAGACTATCCCTTGCTCATCCTCACATACCAACCTCTAGTTCACCATCTGGCATATAATAGCCACAAATATTTTTTAATGGGTTCATAAATGAATAAATAAATCTAGAAATATCATTGAAATAAAATTTCAATGAATTCAGCAAATCTTTATGTTTTAAATTTAGTTCAAGTGTAACAAAATCACAAATGTTTATTGAACATATATAACTCTTACTCATTTTTCTATTAAGTTAATTAGCTCAGAGCCTCAAATTTAGTAAACTTCAAAGCACATTTTTTAGACAGCGGAGAGCTGAATGGATGGCTAGATGGATGAATAGCTGGCTTGGATAAATGCCAAAAATAAAGGAAAGGCTCTAAGACAAATCAGTATGTAATGCATAATTGTTCATAATAGAGAAGTCAACAAGAACAGGACTAACAATATATTTTTAACAAATTCAGCTATTCACCTAATTTTCACATTTGAATATTTTAGGACAAAATACTGAGATACCATAACGTAAATATGCAACCAATTCACAGATGTGGAAAAGGGCATGGTCACATTGGAGGAATTGGTAAAATAACAAACCTAGGAATACAACGTGTTGGGAAGAAGAGCAATTTCTCTAAAATGAATTCATGTTTAACACAGTGGAAAAAATGTTATTCTGGGGTTCTGAAAATTTCCTATCTTATGAACTGCAATCCTGAAAACTTCCTGGGATATAGCCTATCCTTACTCTCCTATTTAAAGTGTTTACTCTGAAGACTCTTTGTAGCCAGGGCTGAGTTATCAACCAAAGACATTGCCTGTGATAGTTCAAAAGCAACAGGGAGCATATACATGGAAGTTGGAAGTCATTTGATGAAGTTAAAATGTTTCATTTGGCCATTCTGACTTCTTTCTCAGGCTATTATAAAGGACAGAATGGTGTTAAGGAGGGAAGTCAGAGCTAGAACGACTGCAAGTAAAAAACATTCCCAAGGCCCGCTTTATCATAGAAGGACAAAGCAAAACTAGAAACTGAAACAAAACAGAAGTAGCATCTATGAAGAGTAGGTTGCTGAGTCATCCTGGTGATAAAGTTAAGAGTATTACCAGAAATTCCTGAAAGCGGGAGAAATTATAAGCTAAATTATAAATAAATAAGGCATAAAATTTAAAAGTTATTAAAGTTGCAAACAAAGGTCACCTGTCTTTAGCCTGAAGCTAAGAAAAAAATGTTTAAACAAAGAAGAAAAGTCTTGTGAGTAGACCTGTAATAGACTTAATAGAGATTTGGATCTTATTTGTTTGGGTTTTGTTGTTGTTGTTGCTGTTCACAGTGAAAATATACCATGGTTATCTCTATAGTCGCTTATCAGATATACATGACTATTGAAAAATATTTCAATAGTGGAATGTCAAAGATATTTCTGACTAGCTCAAGGGAACACTAATAGGGCATATAAAAGTCAATTACACATAAATCTAATATTGAGGATGGACCAATAAATTTCCCAATATTTTCTGCTTGTCTTCCCTAATCCTTTGTTAGCTACCTTAAGGAAAATGAGTTGGAACGCCACCCAACAGCCAGAGTGATCCCTTAGAATATGTCAAATAATGTTACTCCTCAGTTCAAAGCCCCCTCCAATGGGTTCCATCTTATTTGGAGAAAAATACAAGTGCATGCAAAGATAGTCATGATCCTACAAGAGTGTGGCTTCTCACTACTTCACTGTACCTATTACATTGTGCCTCTTTCAAAATCACCCCCCTGGTCCCCCTACCCAACAACCACACTCTTATCCTTGCTAATTCAAATACTCAAAAGATACACTTCTGATTCGGTACTTTTACAAATGTTCCCTCTACCTGTGGCAATCTTCTCCAATATAATCTGAAAGTGGTGAGTCAATTCCTCTGAGTCTGCATAAAAGAAACCTTTTCAGAAATGCCTTCCTTTAGCATTTCCTTGATTGCCTCAATGGCATTTCCTTGATTTCTTTATTTTTCCCTGTAACACTTATCACCATATTTGTTTCTTTATTTACAGTTTCTCATCTACTGTCTCCCAGCAGATGTTCTATTCACTTATGTATCCTCAGGGCATAGAATATTATCTAGTACATAGTAAGAGCTCAAAAAATATTCACTGAATGACTTAGTACTAAAGGGCTTGATATAAGACCACCAGGAAGGATGTGAAAAGTCTGTTTTATACCTGAATCCTCCTAGCAGGAGGGACAGGAACATTCCAGATAGCAGAGGGGGTTCAAGAAGGAAAAACATTTCACCTAGAGAGAATTATGTGAGAAGAACCAAAGAAGCAAGTATGAGAGAATATTTTAAAACAGTTAAATTCATGAAGCAGGGAAATATATATTTTAGAATGCTTCCCATTTTAGCTCAGATTTTAACCTTTTTAATGGCTCCTTCACCAAGGATTCAATATACCTGGGGTATTTTAGTTTCTTTTTATTAATATGAAATGTACCTCTCTATCTCTGGCAATAATTCTTTTGTTAAAATTTACTGTGTTTGATATTACTATAGCCACTCAGTTTTTTTTTTCTCTTTTTTGATGACAATTTGTATAGATTACCATTTTTTCATCATTTTACTTTTAATCTTGTGAGGTATTAATATTTTAATTTGTCTCTTGCAGACAACATATATGTGGGGCTTCTTTTAAAATCCAATCTGGCAATCTCTGCCTTTTAACTGGAGTTCTTAGTCCATTAATATTAATGTAATTGTTGATATGGTTGGAATTAAGTATACCATCTTGCTATTTGTTACCTTATTGTCCCATCTATGTACCATTTTTGCCTTCTTTCTTGCTTTATTTTGTATTTAAGGGATATTATAGCATTTTATTTTATCTATTCTATTGACTTTTTACTATACATGATTGTTTTATATATTTATTTTATTTTGGGGCTCCTCTTACTGGTAGAATACGAGGCAAAGATAGTACTGTACTGATTGGGGTAATTCAATTCTGATTATGATGAAGAGGTAAGGCTGCTTCTACACAAGAGGACAGGAAATAGGGAGTATTTTTTAAATATGTTTTTTATTAGAGAAGTTGTAGGTTTAAAGAAAAATCACACAGAAAAATAGAATTCCCAAATATACCTACCCATTATTGATATTTTTTATATTAGCATGGTAGCTTGGTTACAACTGTGAAAGAATATTATTATAATTGTACCATTAACTATGGTCTATAGATTATATTACAGTTCACTGTGTTATACAATCTTTAATTTTTATTTTAATAATATACATAATCTAAAATGTTCCCCTTTTAACCACATCCGAATATATAATTTGGATGTGTTTATAACAGTCATAATAGTGTGCTACTATTGCCACTATTCATTACCAACCTTTTATCTATCACTCCAAATTGGAATTCTGTACCAATTAAGCATTCATGCTCCACACCCTACCTACATCCTGACCCCTATTAACCTGTATTTTAGGTTTTGACTCTAGAATTTGCTTATATTAATTATTTCATATGAAATCATACAGTATTTGTCCATTTGTGTCTGCCTTATTTCTCCCAACATGCTGTGCTCAAGGTTCATGTATGTTGTAGCATGTATCAGAACTGCATTCCTTTTCAGGGCTGAATAATATTCCATTATTTATTGTGGCAGTTTAAAGCTGTTATGCACCCCCAGAAAAAGCCATGTTATTTTCATCTGCTCCTATGATGCAGATCTATTGGGTGGGACCTTCTGAGTAGGTTGTTTCCATTGAGATGTGATGCATTCTGCTATAGGTGGGTCTTAATCCCCTTACTGGGGTCCTTTACAAGAAGATAAAGGACACAAAGAAAAAGCCCAGAGACCTCAGAGAAGCTAAGAGATGAAACAAGAAGCTCACAGCAAAAGCTCCAGAGAACTTAGAGCAAGCCACTGAAACTAGAAGCTGGAAGTGACAAAACCTGTGAGAAAAGGACCAGCAGACAGAGGTGTCCCAGATGCCAAGAGCCTGTCTTCAGAGAATGTATCATCTTGTTGATGCCTTAATTTGGACATTTTCATGGATTTAGAACAATAAATTGTAAGTTAATGAACCCCCATTGTAAAAAACCAATTCATTTCTGCTATATTATATTTCAGGAGGTTTAACAAGCTGAAACTGATTTTGGTACCAGAAGAGTAGAGTGCTGAGTTTGCAAATATAAAAATGCTGGAATGGCTTTATAAATGGATAAGGGGGACATTCTGGAAGAATTGATAGGTGCTTTATAGAAAAGGTCTAGATTACCTTGAAGAGACTGTTAGTAGAAAAATGGATGCTAAACATACTTTCAATGCGGCTCTGGACAGAAATGCTGAATGTGTTATGACAAACTGGAAGAGAGGTGATTCTTATTTTAAAGTGGCAGAGCATTAGGCAACATTAAGTCCCGGTATTGAGAATGAGCTTGGATATTTAGCTAAAGAGATATACAGATTAAATGTGGAAAGTGCAGCCTGGTTTCTCCTTGCACCTAGAGTAAAATTTGAGAGAAAAAGGATAAGCTAGGAACTAAACATGTCGGGCACAAAGAAACCAGAAATTGATGGCTTGGAAAATTCTGAGTTTCTGGAAGGTGAGTCCCCAGAGAATAGCGCTCCATGTGAGGGTTAACTGACCTAGATCCAGCCAGCCATTTCAGCGTGAGTCAGAATTGGAAACCCAGCTATCCAGGAGGGATCTGTGGAAGGTCCTTTCATCTAATGGCTTAGCCCTTGTGAACTACATGTAAAATCCTCAAGGTTTTTTCTGCAATTTATATAAACAGAACCACTGTTCAGCCTGGACTGAAAAGGACAATGAAGGGAGAGATTGAAGGAAAAAATCACTTGAAGGGCAGAACCATGGAAGCTGGACAGAAGAAATCATTTGGGGGCCAGAGAGCAGGGCCACCCATGTGTAGTTTCCTTGGGACTAAATTTAACTCATTCCCAAATCCAAAGCAATCACAGGTGATTTGACACCATTTAACTTCAATAGCATATACATACACTTGTTCTATACCACTCCATCCCCCATCTTTCTGTTGTACTTGTTACATTTTATAACTTTATACATTATATAGCATAAACCATAGACTTATCATGACATTTCATGCATCTTTTTTTTGAGTTACTGATTCTTTCTTCTGATCTGCTGTTAAAACTCTTCAGGGCTTCAGTTTTATGGTCTTCAACTCCAATATTTCTGTTTAGTTCTCTTTTTCTTAATTTCTACATTTTCAATGAGATTCTCATATTGTTCATTTATTGTTTCTCTGATATCCCTTAGTTCTTTGTCTGTGTTTTCCTTTATCTCCTTGAGCATATTGTGGATGATTTTTTTTTTTTTAAAGTTGTTTCCAGTATGTCCAAAGTCTTGTCTTCTGTGTTGATGGTTTCTGGATTTTTACACTACTTTTTTGGATAGGCCATCATTTCCTATTTCTTATTTGTCTTATAATCTTTTATTGCATATGTACATTTTAATGTTTTAAAATGTTAACTCTGGCATTTTAGTCCTTTTGCTGTTTGTTCCTTATGTTTGTATCCAGCTAGTGATATGACACATTTCCTTGAGTGCTGGGAGCTAAAACGAACAAATGCAAAAATCACCTTTCACAGTCTTTGCAAGCAGCTTTGCATTGGCCAGTGCTCTCCTTCAAAGCTTAGCCTTTCTGTCAAGAAGTTAAGCCTGAGGCAAATTTGAAGAGCAGGGTCCTCTCTGTCTTTTCTGTCCTGCATCTTATTGTGAGTTTATGTTTCTTCATCACTTTAGAAATTCCCTCCTGTACAGGATTTCTAATGTTCCCACTTCTTCCTATAACACAGACCTTATTCCCTCCCTGGGTGTTCTGTTGTATGACCTAAAGTCTGTAATCACTTGCCCCAGGCCACTTTGACTTAATTATTTCCCATACCGCTTTTCTTTTCAGCAAGCTGCTTCTGCCTACATGGTAAGTTTTGGGCGGGGGTGGGGGTGGGGGTGGGACTGGCGAAGCATAGAGCATGCACTTAAACCATTGGTTATAATACAGTAAAACAAGCTCTATGATAGAGGAAAGTACATCTCATAACAAAGATGCACATATAATGTCAGGGAGAGATTTTCAGTTAATAGAATACAAAATTCAATGCTGGAATGTGGCAGGTTCTCAAAAACAGTTAATTCTCTTCTCTTTCTGAACCTCCAGATACCTTCATAAGATAATGACACTCTGTTTTGCCTACTTTTAGATTTTTCTTTTTTGGAAAGAGGTCATTAAACAGGGTATACAGCAAAAGTATGTATTATCTTTAGGTACAGTCTGATGAAGAAAAATTCTTGAGAGCTAGATTCAGATCATACAGGCTAAAGGCAGAATCTACTATGTCAAATACTTGAACCAGAAGAATGTACCTGACATCAGTAGGAAGCACCTAGTAATCAACCTTGAGTAAAAAATTAAATGCAGCATCTGTAGGAATTAGAGGGGGCAGAAATAGATTTTTTTTTTCCTTCGTACTTTTGGTCTGGCCATTAGAGACAAGTGAATAACTGTTTACTAGACGATGATCTTATCTAAATGAAAGCATGTTTAGCACACACCTTTGGTTAAGATGGCCATCCTGGAGTCCATACCTCAGAATTTGGAGTAATGTTTTAGGTTCTCTCCTGTGCTGCTTTGAAAATATTATGTACCCCAGAAAAGCCATGTTTTAATCCTGATCCAATCTTGTGGGAACAGCCATTTCTTTTCATTCTGATTCAATACTGTAGGTTGGAAACGTCTGATTAGATTATTTCCATGGAGATGTGACACGTCCAACTGTGGGTGTAATCTTTTGATTAATTGGAGTTGTGACCCCACCCATTCAAGGTAAGTCTTGATTAGTTTTCTGGGATCACTTAAAAGAGGAAACATTCTGGAGAGTGACAGAAATGACAGAAGCGACAGAAATGACAGAGCTGAGAGAAACTTCAGATCTGAACGGACACAGATGCCAACATTTGTAGAAAAGAGAAACAGATGTTTGGAGATGCTTGGAGCCCAGCAGATGTAACCATAAGATGTTAAGCAAGCCAAAACCTAGAGAGAGCAAAGAAAAGCCAAGAGATGAAAGTCAGCTCTGGAGAAGAAAAGTCAGGAACCCCCACAGGAACAGAGGCTGAAAGCAACAAAGCCCAGGAGAAAAGGACCAGCAGATGCAGCCACATGACTTCCCTGGGTAGAGGTGTTCTAGACCCACTCACCTTTCTTGAGTGAAGGTAACTTCTTGTTGGTGCCTTAATTTAGACATTTCTACTTCCTTAGAACTGTAAACTTTTAACTTATTAAATTCCCTTTTTAAAAGCCATTTCATTTCTGGTATATCGCATTCCAGCAGCTTTCAAACTAACATATTTCCCTTCTGGAACAAATATTTTAAATGCCTCTATAGCCATTGATAATACAATCTTTGTGATTTTAATGAAATTTTTTACTCTGCACTCTATATTTGCATAATTTCTTCTCATTAAGGAGGACAAAAATCACACAGGCACTAATTAACCTTGCCAATGTCCCTGTCAGACAAGAAAATTATAATGTTACTCTATTTATGTCTATCGATACATTCATAGACTCTCACAAATACAACGGAAAGTCTAAAACCATGTCATTCAGTAGTTTAATGAAGACTCATTTAAATAAATTCTCAATTTCAACTCAAGCAATAGACCATGTAAAAATACAGCTGTACTAATTTCAAAATCAATTTTAAACAGTATATTTAACTAGTGAATGGGGCAAAGAGAAATTTTAAAACTACTGTTAGGTAATTTGCTGCAATTAATCATTTCATTTTAAAGTGTACAGTTTCAACTTTTTAATAGTAACAAAATTTTAAGAGCTTCACAAATGTAACATTAAAAAGTTCTTGTTAAATCAGTAGGAAATACAAGTGTACTTATACTGTGTCCATTGTTTTATCCATTCATCCATCCATTTATTCATTCATCCATCCAACAATCATGCAATTATCCATTCATCAACTTTTTTTACTTTATTTATTTATTTATTTTTTAGCATGGGCAGACTCTGGGAATCAAACCCATGTCACCGGCATGGCAGGCAAGAATTCTGCCAACAGGCCACTGTTGCACTGCCCCATTCATCAACTTTTTAAAGTAAACATTTATGGTAATATAAGTTTAGAAATACAAGCAAATTGCATTTTTCTTTGAAATTATTAAGGAAAATCTCATAACACCAACTCAACTCTAATGAATTGGTAGAAATGTAAAAGACAGAAGGAAAAATCTGGACCAAAACACAGAAATGAGAATATTTTACAGAGGATTAATCAATATAAATAAGTAAATAAAAGTATTTATAAGTAATTTATAAGTAATTACTTAAATTTGGAATAGGGAGCAGAAGAACAGGAAACAGGTTTGAAATGTGTAGGATCTAGATTTTTGAAGGCTCTGAATGTCAGAATAGATAATACAGAAATAATTTCATTCTCAGTAAGGAACTACTGAAAATTGTTGAGCAATAAAATAATCAGAGGCATTTTTAAAAGTCTACCCTAAAGCAATATACAGAAAATATTATGTGAGACAGACTGAAAGTAGGGACACTAATCAGGAAGCTTTTTCAGTGATGAAAACATTATAAGTATTTGACAAGTGAAGAAACTGAAGAACAGAGAATTCAAACCAAGGCTAACTGGCGCCAAATCCAGCAGTCAAAAAAAAAAAAAAAGTTGCCATTTGTTGAGTGCCAATTATGTGCCAGTTTTTTTATATATGCTTTTTTTTAAAATATGAAATAAATGTTACTAAAATTAAGTGGTGATGTTTTGCTTAAAAAATGGAAAGGACATAGTTACCTAAAATCTTAGTAGTATGTGCTTCCAAAAAACTGCTAGTTTGTTTTAATCTTTCAAAAACTATACATTTTTATTAATGATCATATTTTCCTTTTTGCTTTGATTGGTAGGAAGCTCTGAGGCAAATTTACAGACTATCTCTAGCGGCTCTATAGGACTTTATGTTTACATTCCTTTTCTTTCTTTCTTTTTATTTTTTTTGGGGGGGAGAGACATTATTTTATCCCTGGTTTGATTTTCTTACTATATTTCTCTATTTTGATTCTTTCAACTATTTATTTTCTCCTTTTCTATATTCTTAAAAGTTGTTATGGAAGGAGATGGAGCATGATTCTATAAATAAATCTGGCCCAAGGTGATACATTTAAATCCAAAATCACCATCCATATGCTATTATTTATCCCATCTCACTATTTTTCAGGACAATAAATTTAAGTGTTGTCCTTCTTGAAGTTTTTTTTGTTTTTATTAGAGAAGTTGAGTTTACAGAACAATCCTGCATAAAATACAGGATTCTTCTATACCACCATATTATTAACACCTTGCACTGCTGTGGAATATTTGCTACAAGTAAAGAAAGCACATTTGATAATTGTACTATTAACTACAGTCATGTTTGACTTAGGGTTCACTGTTCGTATGATTCAAATTCCATGAATTTTTGAAAATTTTTATTCTGTTACTATGTACACAGCCTAACACCTATCTGAATATGGTTTAAAAGGAAATTTTTATTTTCCTTTTTAAAGCTGAATGATATTTCACTGAATGTATATTCCACATTTTGTTTATCCATTCATCTGTTGATGAACGCTTGGGACACTTCTATCCTTTGGCAATTGTGAGTAATACTTCTATGACCATCTGTGTGCAAATATCTGTTCAAGCCCCTGTTTTAAATACTTTTAGGTATATCTCTAGAAGTCAGATTGCCAGGTCATATGGTAATTTTATACTCAACTTTCTGAGGAACCACCAAACTGTCTTCCATAATGACTGCAAAATTTTACATTCCCATCAGCAGGGAATGAATATTCCTATTTCTCTGCATCCGTTCCAACCCTTGCAATTTTCTGTTTGTTTGTTTTTAATAGCAGCCATAGTAATGGGTTTGAATGACATCTCACTGTGGTTCTGATTATATATGCTCTTAATTAAAACCTTAAATAACTACACTAGATTCTTATAACCATGCCCACTTAGCAAATGAAGAAACTAAGGTTCTAAAAATTTTAATAACTTTCCCAAGTTCACACAGTTAGAAAAAGTGACTGAAATTTGAACTCAAATCTATCTGATCTCTCTGTTTTAGATCTTCATCTCTATGAGGAAACATCTTTGAGAGGACACACCAGGTTAAAGTTAAGGCCAACCCACCCTTTCTATCTAAATTTGCCACAAGTCATCAGAAATATATGTTTTAAAGAAGAAGCTTCCTACAAGCTTCATAGCCATATGTGGAAACACATATTCCCTGAAACCAAGCTTAATGAGAGACATGACACTTGCACATATTAACTTTTCTGGTGAAATGCTACTTCCTGACACCTACAAAGATGCTATCAATTAAGCAAAATGCACTTCAGGAGGAACAAAGTAGTTATTGATGCCAAAGTAGAAAAGAAATCTACAGTACATTTTCATAAATTTACATGGTAAGTTTTTGCAGTTTCACGTTCTTAGTTAAATGGCAAAATAGAAATTAATTGAATTCCTGTTATTAATTAGTAAAGAATGAGAAGCTGTATTATCCAGGGTTCTCCAGAGGAACATAACCATTATAATTTATTATAGGAATTGGCTCACACAACCCATAAGGATTGCTATTTCCAAATTTTGTAGGGCAGGTGGCAAGCTGGAACCTTCAATAAAGATAATTCTGAAGTCTGGCTCATTTAAACTCCACAGGGTAGGCCACAATCTGGCAACACTGATGAAAGTGATACTGAATTCCCCCAGAATTTGACTGGCTGAAGTATAGAAGTCAGAGATTCTTTCTGACTTCTGAAATCCTCAATTCTGGCTGAGTATGGGATGAGAACACTCCTCTTACTGCTGAGAACAATATCCTTTGTTGATTATAGATACAATAAGCTGTAGATCTAACAACTGACCATAGATGCAAATCCATCTGTGAAATGCCCTCATAGTAACAACCAGTCTTAAAATGACTTTGATGGACAATTTTATTTTAAAGTCATATTTATCACCTTTTCCTTATGGGTAACTTTTTTTATGTCTTAAGAAATCATTTTTTTATTTTTTTATTTTTTTTAAACATAACGACATATAAACATGAACATTCACACCATACGATCATTCCCTTCTTGGTATATAATCAATAACTCACAATATCATCACATAGTTGTATATCTATCATCGTGATCATTTCTTAGAACATTTGCATCAATTCAGAAAAAGGAAAAAAAAGAAAAAAGAAAAAGAATTTATACATACCATACCCTTAACCCTCCTTCTCATTGACTGCTAGTATTTCCATCTACCCAATATATTTCAACCTTTGTTTCCCCTATTTTTTTTATACCCCTTACCACTCCCTTTCATTGATCACTAGTATTTCAATTTACTGAATTTATTTTAACCTTTGTCCCCCCTATTATTTATTTATTTTTAATCCATATGTTTTACTCATTTGTCCATAAGGTAGATAAAGGGAGCATCAGACACAAGGTTTTCACAATCACAGAGCCACATTGCAGAAGCTTTATTATTATACAATCATCTTCAAGGAACATGGCTACTGGAACACAGCTCTACATTTTCAGGCATTTCCCTCCAGTCTCCCCATTATACCTTAACTAAAAAGGTGATATCTATATAATGTGTTAGAATAACCTCCAGGATAACCTCTCGACTCTGTTTGAAATCTCTCAGCCATTGACACTTTATTTTGTCTCATTTCTCTCTTCCCCCTTTTGGTGGAGAAGGTTTTCTCAATCTCTTGATGCTGAGTCCCAGCTCATTCTAGGATTTCTGTCCCATGTTGCCAGGAAGGTTTACACCCCTGAGAGTCATGTCCCATGTTGAGAGGGGGAGGGTAGTGAGTTTGCTCTTAATACTTAAATTCTTCATCCAATGGAGTTTATTTTTATGCTCAGTGTAAGATGAAGATACAACATTATTTTTATATTGTATAACTAATTTATTGGATAGCTCTTCTTTCCCCATTGATCTATCATACCACTACTTTTATATATCAAGATTCTGTTTTTACATTATCTTTCATTCTTGAACAATTTGCCAGTACCAACAACCATTGTATACTGTCTTAATTACTATAACTTTATAATAATTCTTGATGACACAGTCACCCCTCTTTACTATTCTTCTTCGTAAGTATCTTGGTTAGTCTTAACACCTCTTTCATATGAATTTTTAAGCCAGGTTATCAAGTTCTAAGAAAAATACTGTTAGGGATTTTTGTAAATGTTACTGTATATGTAGATCAATTTGGGGGAGAAATCAACATTTTTTAACATTAAATATTCCTATCCATGAACATGGTCTATGTATATTTTGGTTTTATTAATATCTCTCAATAAACTTTATAAGTATGAATGCACTCTTGCACATTTTTAGTTAGATTTATCATTAAATACATGATCTTTTGATGCTATAATTAATGATGTCTTAAAATTATCTGTGACTAATATTTAAACATGCAATTGAATTTGTTTAATGATTTTATATCCATCCCATTGTTGAATTATGTTATTTCTGTTCATTTGTTTATAAATTTGGGAGGGGTAGTTTTAATTGTAGAAAATCATATCATTTGTTTCCCCAGAAATGTTGATTTTATTTCCTTTTTTCCAATCTTTAGTCTTTTAATGTCTTTTTGTTTGTTTGATAACATGAGCAAGGACTCCAATACATTGCTAAGCAGAATTTATGATAGTGAAAATCCTTTTCTCAATTCTAATTTTAAAGGAAATGTTTCTACCATTTCTCTATTTAGGTTAATGTTCAGTGTGCATGTATATGTGTGTGTGTGTGTGTGTGTGTGTGTGTGTGTTTAAGTTGCACCTATTCAGATGAGGGATACTCCCTTCTATTCCTAAGGATGATTTGGCTGTATATAGAACTCTACCTTCTGTGCTAACACAGTCATATTGTCAACTCAGATTTACATGAATCCAAGATATTATCTGGTATCAAGCTTTGTTAATAAATTCAATGATGCAAGCAACCAAGATGCAAAAGAAAAGCAAGGAGAGATGTGAGATATCCCATTTGACCTTCCAAAGTCCTTCCCTCTCTCATTAGACATGCTCTCTGGCCAGATTAATAGTTGAGGTCTTTAATTAAAGTTTGTAAGTCACCTTACACAGGGTTAGGTTAGAAGATTTTTGATTTTATGTTTGAAGGACATTTTCTAGGGAGCCATGTCTCACAAATCCATAGATTTGTTTACCATAAGCAATCTTAACCCCAAGACATCCTGAGAAGAACATTATACATACATAAATGTGAAATGCCCTCATAGTAACAGTCAGTCTTAAAGGATTCTTCTGCTAGCAAATATAATCTGTTTTGTCTATCAAATGGTAATTCATCAGCATACTTATAGGGGTATTAAAGTAGATCATCTGCTTCTGTCCCTGAAAGCATGCCACCTGCCCACATCCCACCCCTGTAGACAGAATAGAAGTGTTTTATGGGTCAGAATTTTAAGTTCTTCATCCCCAGCTCAAAACCTTTTTCCTTCAAAAATTGATATATGTTAAACCACCATTTCTTGCATCCAGTGTTGCCATGGACAAGTCTGATATCGATTTGATTCTTCTTCCTGTGACTGTGATCTGCTTTTTCTTTTTGGAACTTCCTATAAACTTCTTTTCGTCTTTGATATTCTTAATTTTTTCTGCGTTGTGACAGTACACATCTCTTTTTATCTCTTATGTCTGGTATTTTGGATGATTTATTCTTACTCTTAGGTTAATCATATTTCTTATTTCTTACTTCCGTGGAATGTATCTCTATATTTTTAAAAAATTATCTCATTTTAAATTTACTCTTTTGTATGGCTCCTATTATCCAAATGTTGGTACTTTAATTTTTATCCTCCATTTCTCTTTACATTACATTTATATATTCTATATATTCAGACTTTCCTGCTTCTTTCTAGAAGAATTCCTCTTTGCTTTCAACATTCTAACTCATTTTAGGTGGTTTTCATTCTGTATTGGTCCCATTTGCTGTTTTTTTTTTTTCAAATATTCTCTTTCTTATACCAAATATTTGATTCTTCTAAAATTATTTCCTTTTCTTATAATTCTAATACCTTACTTTATTCTTTTTGTTGGTTTTTTAATGCTTATCTGAAAGTCTTGCTCTTCTATTCTAACACTTCTGATTTACATTGTTATCTGTAATCCACATATTTTGCCTTTTTTTTCCTTTTTAAAGTGGTTATGCTTCTCAGATGTCTCATATTCCTGACTTTATAGGTTATTGTGGGTATCCAAGCACTGTCAAAGACTAATTAAGCCTCACCATAAGAATGTTGACAAAAGCAGTCTGAGGTATAGTTGCCAATTCTCATTGTAAACATACAGGTATTAGGTGTTCCAAGGTAAAGGTTAAGGAAAAGTAGCAGCAGAACTCAAACTGCTTTCTTTCCCTAATTTATCCTCCTACAGCCTATATGGACAATCCCTGATCCAACTACAGCCCTATCTCTACCTCCAACAATTCAAATGACCCTCTGACTATCCATAGGTTTCTTCTATTTCTTTATTACCCTCTTGGGTTTCCATCTAGAGTTCACTTTAAGCAAGAAAGCTAGCAGCCTATGCTGATTTTGCATTTTGTGAGGAACAGAATTCAGAGCCAAAATGGCTCACTAATTTCAATTACTTATTCTTTGAAAGTCAAGACCATTTATTTTCAGGGAAGAATCTAATTGTGAAATTTCCTATTATTTCAAAATGAGGTTAAATTTTAAGTATTATAAATTATGGACCTTTCTGGGGGATAGAATAATGTAGAAGACAGAAGGAGAGACTGCAAGTTCTAATTCCAGCTCTGCCATAACCCAGCTGCCTGACTTGAATAATTTGCTAAATATCTCTAAATCATTTTCTCAGTTCTAAAATAAGAGAATTGAGAGGCAGAATGGCATGGAAAAGAAGCTGGAGTTTGAATCCCAGCTGTACCACCTTTTGGCTGTGGTGCTTTGGAAAAATTCTTAACCACCTGAGCCTTGTTTTCCTTATCTTGAAAATGAAGTCAATATCACTTTCTTAGAGTTGATATGAAATTTCAGTGAAACAATATATGCAATGTACCTCACACAGCATCATTTACACACTGAGTTTTCCTAAAATATTAGTTCCCCTCCAATTTTCCCAGGCATCTTCCATCTTTATATGGTTATGAACATAGGTAATTTGTTGAAAACTGAACCTATTCCTCTAGTTCAAAATAAATGCATACTAAACTTTTTACACTGTATTATTTATCCTGAGGGCTAAAAATTTCTTTTAGATGATGCCATTTAGTCATAAATAATTTAGAAGTTAAGCAGGTATACTTCACTGTTTCTGGGTGTTAAATATTGTCATTGGCTAGTGGTAAAGTTTATGCAAAGAGAGGAAAAGCAAAGTAAAGTGTTGTGTATATATATCATTTATGTTTTAAGCATCTGATCCAGTAAAATAATTCTATGTAAATTATATATAAGGGAAATGTGTATGCATTGGGGCAACTATATGG
Source organism: Tamandua tetradactyla (assembly GCF_023851605.1). NCBI lineage: Eukaryota > Metazoa > Chordata > Mammalia > Pilosa > Myrmecophagidae > Tamandua > Tamandua tetradactyla. Next base: position 59,291,850 of record NC_135334.1, on the reverse strand, counting down.
AAATCAACGTCTGTGGTAAAAAAAAATAAAAACACAATTGTACATATTACTGATTGTAGCTGTGAAAGGAACAGGCAACCGTAATGGGCTGGTGTAATGAATTTGTGTCAAGGGTCCGAGGAAGGAAATGATAATTATAAGTCAGATTGCTAGGGGTGCCTTTATAGGGAGAGCCAATGTAATACCTATTAATTATACTAAAAAGAAATGTATTTGGAACACATCTGAGAACTCAAGGACACATACACCAGCCATCTTTCAATCCTTACCTATGCCCTCCTCCTTTTCTATTGTGTACAGATGTTTTAATATGTTTCCATTTTGCAGCCTGGGGAAAACATTAGTTCTGTTAGTTCTAAAGGAAAGGCTGACCAAACCTTAAACCCAGAAACGAGGAATAAGCAGTTCCAGTTTGACAGGGAACCCCCACTCCCCACCCCCTGCCCAGGTATATAAATACTCGATACTCAAATTGCACAAGGCCTCTCCTCTCTGACATGAAGTAAAGCATGAAGAGCTGCGATATACTGAGTCTGACCTGAGCAGTTGGCCCCCCTGGGAGACCAGCCGTGAAGTAATCTCTTCTCCCTGTTTTTTGGACCCTTGTACTATGTAAGTAATAAAGCTGTTATTTTCTTGAAGATTCTGTTGTGTCTGAGCCTGTGTTCCCATGACATCCTATATAGCAACTCATTCCAGACATTTTGGTGCAACAAGCACAGTGCACAGGGAAATATGATGTGGGATGATTTTCTGGCTATTCTTTTCATCGCTCTTGCATTCCTTTTATACAGGAACATCTTAGGCAACACAGGATTCATGGCTTTGTAGGCTAAATTGAAGGGTCAGCCCTGCCCTACCAACCTGAGTAGAGATACTGACCAACAGCTGAGGGACCTAGGACCTGTTATCACCACCCTTTGGGGAAAGGGTGGCAATAAATGGGAGAATTCCCCCATGAATGCCAGTGAGTTGGCTAGCTGGTTTCGTGCTGAGACGAAAGAGATTGGGGCTTCCACCACCCAGGATACCTTCCCTACATCATGGCCTCTTATATCTGTTCTCATTTTGAAGCCAGGCATACCCACACTCAGTTCACCAAAACTGATCTGTAGATTAGTGTGAAGCTGGCCATTATTCAGGAGACTATGAGAAGTGATGATGAGGACCCAGAGATGAAAATGAAAGTATGAGCTTTTAAGGAGAAGGAGATACAAGATATGAAAGACAGGTATGGACAGAAATTTGGAGAGGATCTCCTTTCATGGCTGTCCTGACTTTACAATGAAGGTGCCAATACCACCCTGATCAACCATACTGAATGGGGAAGTCTTCATCCAAGTTGAAATTAAGGGAACAAAAGTGTTGGGGAAGGAGCAGCTATTAGTGTAACCACAGGTTCTCCATAGCTGCAGCCTCTGTTTGACTGGATCCTTCCGGGAGTTTGATGAGCATATCCCAATCTGGGTAATCTCCTCTGAATTACAACTAAGCCTAGGAGCAATAAGTAGGAAGCCATGGTCGTTCTCCAACAACTGGGTGTTGACATGTGCATATTCCACTGCCATTGGCACAGTTTAGCTCCTTGCCAGATTCCCATTTCACAGGGGGCCATTGATAATTTTGTTAGAAAAGAGCCTCCTTAGGGGGTAGACAAGCTACTTCTCCTCATCCCAGGGCTTCCTTTGGGAGATACAATTGAACGGGTTCACTGTATTCTCCCTGTTTGTTTCAAGGGCTCCCATATCAGGCCCCTTCTTCTCAGGGTCCCCACTTCTGTAACTATGTTCTTGTGGCTCCTAAAGCAAGGGGCCCTAAAGGACACCATAGATGGGATCTCCAATGGAGAACTTTGGGGAGGAAATGCAAACTAGAAGGAGGGTCATAGGCTCAACAAGAACAATCTGTCCCTACCTGGCCCCCTCCCCACAATCTCCACATATGGACCAAAGAAGAGCAAAAGGATCCTGGAGATCTCCTGCCTCTCCCTTTAACTCTGGCTGAGGAATCTGGCTCCTGAGCCCTATTTGTACAGATTTGACTAAATTGAAAATGGTCTAGGAGTGGGGTCAAGCACCTTGACCACCACTTGGGTACCAAAGTCCATTTGCCCCAGTGTATATACAATCTGGGGGCAGTGAACAAACCTTTATGGCACTTTTGGATGCAGGTGCCCAGGTTACTATCATTCTAGAAGACAGCTAAGGGAAGGGGCCAATGAATAGCATTGGGAGGTTTCAGGCATTCCACATAGGTACGAGAGATTACCACTACCATGTAGATTGGTCCCACTGGTCCTTTGGCCACCCACATGGTCAAATTTCTTCCCAGGGAATTAATTATAGGAATTGATATCCTATGTCACTGTACATCCCAGCAATAATTGCAAAGATATGCTCCCCAATCCCAATGAATTTTGGCTATCACAGTTGAGTATGTGACAGATCACACAAATTCAGTGTTCTCACCTCCTCATTGTGCTGTCCAACATGGGTAATACTGCCTTCCTTCTGGGGAAAATATGACTGAACTCATAAAGGACATTCTATCTGCAGATGCCCTCAGCACCACTATCTCCACATATAATAGCCTAGTGTGGCTGATGAAAAAGGCAAGTGGACCATGGAAGCTAACTACAGACTATTGGCGCTTGAATCCAGAAGTACCACCTTTGGCATCTGTAGTCCCAGACATTGTGCTATTTGCATATTGTCCCCAGAATTTTCCTCATCTCAGTGTCCTCCTGGCATCCCTATCTTGGGTGACATGTAAAGCAAATATTTTCTACTGGGGAACAGAAGAGAAGCAGGCCCTAAAAGACGTATAAGGGGCCATTTCAGCCACCCTGCCCCTAGGACCTCTACAGCCTGATCTCTGTTTAAGCTACAGGTTTCTGCTCCCTGGACCCATGTTGACTTGTCCCTCTGGTAGAGGGAGGGAGTAACAGGAATTTTCAGACCCCTGGGTTTTTGGACCAAGAAGTTCCAAGATTCAGACCAGTACTACACCCCCTTCAAGAAGCAACATCTAATGTGCTATTGGGCCTTGGTGAAATAGAAAGGACCATGGAAAATTCTCAGGTCCTCCTGAGGCCAGAAATTCCCACCATGTCCTGGGTCCTGAGTAATCAGAACACTCACCCAGGCAGTGCCCAACAGCAAAGTATCATCAAATGGAAGTGACATATTCAGGATCACACTAATCCAGGCCCCCTGAGAGGGGGCCCATTTGCATGAGGATGTGGCAGATCTCCCCTCCCCAACAATGATCCTGTTGCAACATGAGATGAAGGCCCTTCCCTCCCTGCATTGGCACCCTGGGGCCCCAACTCAAGGATGCTCCACCAGATGCTCAGCATTAGTTCACTGATACATCCACCAAGGTGAAACTATCTGGCATCTATTGGGCAGCAGCTACTGTTTCCCTTACCTGAAGCAAACTATACACTACCTCTGGCACTTGAAAAAGTGCCAGTGGGCTGAATTGCAAGCAGTCCTTTTAGTCCTGGAGCACTCAGACCAAGTACCCCTATGTATCTGTTTATTGACTCATGGGCCATCACCAATGGCTTAGCAGTCTGGTCAGGTTCATGAAGGGAATGTGACTGGAGAATCAAAAGTTCCCAAGTATGGGGAAGAGACTTTTGGAAACTGGCAGTATGGAAAGTCACCATCTATGTTACCCATGTTCATGTGCATGGCAAGGGTCCATATCATGATGAACATCATTGGAATGACCTAGCTGATAAAGGTTGTACTAAGCTGCTTTTCATCCCTGATGAGGTCATAGGTCCTGGTAGAGAGGCTAAGGGTGAGTCCTGCCTAGAGGATAAGAACAATGAACTTACCCTTGGTGACATCTGTGAAACAGCAGAATTTTCTATGGCTGCTTCCACTGCTGGGTGGATCAATCACTGAACTGGACACAAAAATATTGACACCACAAAATTATGGGGCCAGAAACATGGAGTATCTCTCTCATTAAAAGAGCCCCAATTTAACATTTACCAGTGTGAGAAATGTCAATAACAGGCCAGAGCCTGAAAAGGGTTTTTAGGGGCTACTCCTAGAGAGGTTGCACTGGGCCACTCAGGTCAAGTGAACCTCATTGACCCTTTCCCACCTTGCCATGGTATGTCCTATACCTTGCTTGTGGTAGACACCTATTCAGACTGTAGCCTTGTCTATCCAGTTCCTCATATGGATGCAGTACAAACATGGGATACCTCAGAAATGTGACTCTGTCACCCTTCAGGGACCCAGACCACATCTCTTTGGTCCAGGAATCCCACTATTGCACAACCTCCTCAACAATGAGCCCAGAACAGACAGAATTAGATTGGCCTTTCACATCACCCACCACCCACAGACAGCCAGCATTGTGGAGAACTTCAATGGTCACTAAAGAAGGAGCTTCAGCATCTACACCCTGACAATTTTCTTACTGGATGGACTACCACCTTACTTGGGCCCTCTGGAGGCTGAACTCAGTAGTTTCCCTGAAAGGAAATATGACCTTATCCTGCTTCCTAGTACAGGGAGAAGACAAGGATACTGGAGGAACCCAGGCTTTGCTGCACATCCACCCTTATACCCATTGTGCTGGTTTGAAATGACATATGTACCCTAGAAAAGCCATATTTTAATCCTAATCCCATTTTGTAAAGGCAGCTGCTTCTTCTAATACCCATTCAGCACTGTATATTTGAAACTGTAATTAGATAATCTCTTGGAGATGAGATTTAATCAAGAGTGATTGTTAAGATGGATTAGCTGGAGGTGTGTCTCCATCCATTTGGATAGGTCTTGATTCGTTTCTGAAATCCTATAAAAGAGGAAACATTTTAGAGAATAAGAGATCTGAGAGAGAGCAGAGCAGAACAACATAGCCACGTGAAGCAGAGTCCACCAACTCTGAAGAAGGAAAATGCCTTCCAGAGAGCTTCATGAAACAGGAAGCCAGGAGAAGCTAGCATAAGACACCATGTTCACCATGTGCCCTTCCAGATGAGAGAGGAACCCTGACCATGTTCACCATGTGCCTTTCCAGATGAGGAAGAAACTCTGAATTTCATCAGCCTTCTTGAATCAAGGTAACTTTCCCTGGATGCCCTAGATGGGACATTTCTATAGACTTGCTTTAACTGGGAAATTTTCTCAGTCTTAGAACTGTAAACTACCAACTTATTAAATTCGCCTTTTTAAAAGCCATTCTGTTTCTGGTATATTGCGTTCCAGCAGCTAGCAAACTAGAAAACCCATCAAGATGAGTACTGGCCCTGAAAGGGGGACCAAGGTCATATCCCTTGGGACTCTCCTTTTTATCCACTGTCAGAGGATCATCCTGCTTTTTATCCTACTATACCCTTCACACAATTCCCAGGATGGTGGGAGGTTTGGGCTGCCAGGCAAAGGGGTGAGATGATGGCAGCAGGCCTAGAAGTGCTTCTTAACACACATGGGGTGAAAATCCAGTGGGCTTGACCTCCAAGGCATGACACTCACATACCAGAACTGAGTGGGCAAAGCCTATCTCTGGTTGGTCCACCAGTACCCTTGGGAACAATCATGGGATAACTCTGAGGAGTCCTCACAACTCCCATCTATCAGTAAGGGGTGCAAGTGGGCTGGAAGATATTGGATAAGGCACTCAGATCAATGGGAAAGAGGTGATATAATAGCTCCAGGCAATGGGCAGACAGACTGGGTGGCCTTAGATGGAACAGATAAGTTACTGCAGATAGGGTGAGAAAAGTATATCTTCTTGGGGGATATACTTTGTCCTTACTTTAGTATTCTGAAATTTCACAATAACAAATGAATTTATTAATTTATCTTTATGATAAATTAGCAGAAGTAAGTTTTTTTGTGTAATTCCTAACTCAAAACCCTCAAGATCTTCTGTTATACCCAGCTGACCCCTTTCTAAGATGCACAACCACACTGTCAGGACTACTCTTTCCCCTGCCCATCACTTGTTTTTTACAGATTTGACTCAGCAGCAACCTGAAAGGAAAACACCTTTGTCGAGCTAACCCAGACCATTGCTGTGGCAGGGAACCCAATTGACAGCTGGATCTGCCGTCTGACCTCTCATACTCCACAGCCCTGGACAATGTGTTCGGGGTACAACAATTCCCAATAGAATGAAATTGGGAACTGGCTCAGTCTTTTTTCCAATTTATTATTTTAAGCAAAGCTTGATTTTCCTGTGGGTGTCCATGATTCTGGATTTGTCTCTTTTGGCAGATCATTATTGCCCTGGCTGTAAGTAAGCGCCAGAGAACACATGATATGCAATCTGTCAGACACCTTGGCTGACATTGCTGAGTTCACAGGAGGAATCCTTCAAGCTCAGCAGAAATCACTGAACTCTCTAGCCAAAGTAATGTTTGATAATAGTACTGGCTTAGATTTCCTCCTAGCCCAACAAGGAGGTATGTATGCTAATACACTCTGCTATATGTGGGTTAGTACCTCATGGGAGGTAAAACAGAAGGTGACAAAAATGTAATGGCAAGCCCACTGTTTTATAAACAAATTGTAAGTGGCACCTCTTTTGCTGGCTCCCTGGGGGATTAGAGGGCATGGAAGCCATACTTCAGACAGGCCTGGTCATTTTGCCTGGAGAAATAGCATGCATAAGTGAAGCCTTCCCAATGTGCTGCAGCCTCTGATGTTCCCAGACTTCTCTATCATAATTATTCAGAGCCATGGGCCAGTAGCCTGACCTGTTTCTACCTGCATGTCTAAGGTAGAAGGTGAGCTTATGCTATGGAAGCTAATAATGAGGAGTAGTCTAGACCTGATAAAAAGGACAAGACAGGGACAGCTGAGGAAGACAGGGACATACTTAGCAGCCAATTCCTAGGCCTTTCCTATATGAGGCTCCTTTTCTACTGTATGTAGATGTTTCCATTCCATAGCGCAGGGGAGATATTGGGGCTAACAAAAAGACTTGCCATACCTTAAACCCAGAAACCAGGAACAAGCAATTCTAGCTGCTTGTCTGGGTGGGACCTCTCAGTGGTAGGGCCCCCCACTTCTCCCCTCCCCCTAGCACCCCCTGCCTTGGAGTGTATGAATACTCAGTACTCACATAGTGCAAGGTCTCTCCTGTCTGTCATGAAATAGGGCAAGTGGAACTGCCATACACTGCATACACTGACCCTGACCTGAGCAGTTCTTATCCCTCGGAAACTGGCCATGATAGGATCTCTCCTCCTGCTCTTTTGGACCCTTTGTATTATGTAAGTAATAAAGTGGTCATTTCCAGAAAGTTTCTGCTGTGCATAAGCCTGTGTTCCTGTGATGCACCCTATGGCAACTTGCTCCACACAGTAATAAGAAAACAGCTAGATCCAATTAAACTATTATATATGCCAATGAGCAGAGATAAATGAATATATGTCAGAAAGTCTACCTAACTGTTTATGTAACAGAACCATCAAATAATTGATAATGTGTGCTGGTTTGAAATTGTCGTATACTGGAGAAAAGTCATGTTCTTTAATTCTCATTCAATACTGCTGGGTAGGATCTTTTTTATTGTTTCCATGGAGATGTGACCCACCCAACTGTGAGTAGTAATTTATGATTAGATGGTTTCCATGGAGATGTGTCTCCACCCATTCAAGGTGAGGTTGCTTACTGGAGCCCTTTGACAGTGAATTACTTTGGAAGGAACAGAAAGGACCCACACAGCCAGAAATTTTTGGAGATGCAGAAGGAGAACACCCCTAAGGAATCCTTACAAAATGAGAAGCCTGGAGAGAAAGCTAGGAGATGTTGCCATGTGCCTTTCCAACTGACAGAGTTGTTCCAGACCTATCAGCATTTCTTAAATCAAGGTATCTTTCCTTGGAAGTCTTAGTTTGGACATTTTCCTATGGCCTTAGAACTGTAAATTTGCAACTTAGTAAATTCTCCTTTTTAAAAGCCACTTCATTTCTGATATATTGCATTCCAGCTGCTTTTGCAAACTAAAACATAATGTTTAATGCTTTCTGTGATATTAAATGCTAGATCATAGTAGTTGGACTTCATTAGAAAAACAATAATCAGAATTCTTGTAGATGATCCAAATGTTGATTATGAGACAATTTCTCATCTATCACAAGAGGCACCCCACAGGCTCCAATTCATCCACTCCTTCTGTCATCTTAGAAAGGGGTCAGCTTGGTGTAACAGAAGATCTTGAGGGTTTTGAATTAGGAGGAATTACGCACAAAAACTTACTTCTGCTAATTATCATAAAGATAAATTAATAAATTCATTCATTATTGTGAAATTTCAGAATACTAAAGTAAGGACAAAATGCAGGATTCCAAGATCAAAATAGGGCATCATTAAGGTAATGAAATTAGCTTCAAACATTTTATATTACTCTTTTTTTTAAATTTTATACTACTCTTGCATAATAATTTGGCCGGGTATATCCATCTATGTACTTAACGCTTCCACTTAGATATCTAATAGGAATTTCAAATGCAGTTTTTATAAACAAACGTCATATTTTCTCCACCTCCAAACCTGTTCCTCTTACAACCTTCTCCACTTCTTCTGGTGGCCACTCCTTCTTGTCATCGTTCATAATGAAACCCTGCAGATATTCTTGGCTTCTCATTTTCTTTCACATTCCAGAGCTAAGATATCAGGAAATACTGTTGGCTCTGCCTTCAAAATATATCCAGAATCTTAACACTTCTCTCCACCTCCATTGCTACTGCACTGATCTGACCCACCATCATTTCCTACGTGGATATGCAATGCCCTTCTGACTAGTTTCCTTGCATTTATCCTTGGCTTTTATGAAGGACTCTCTACACAACTGTCAGAGTGACTCTTAAGTCATGGCAGATCATGTCACTTCTTTCAACACCTTGCAATGACTCCCCATTTCACTCAGAATAAAAGCCAGAGTCATTGAAATGGACAATAGGAACCCAGTTGAAATGGCTCTCCATCCTCTCTCTGATTTTATCTTCTGCCCTTTACTGTTCTCCTTCTCATTCACTCCACTACAGCCTCACTGTACTTTCTGCTTTCTTCACAACACTTAAGGCACATTCCTTGGGACTTTTGCATTCATCATTCCTCCTCCATGGAATGTTCTTCCTCTAAATATCCACACAGCTAATTCCTTCACGTGCTTCAAGACTTTGCTCAACTTTCATATTCTCTACGATACTTACCTTATCATAGTTAAAACTGCAATCCACTCCCCACTCCAATCCTAATAACATTTATCCTGCTCTACTTTTTGTTTTTCATTGCATTTATCATCTTCTAACATACGTACTATATAATTTATTTATTATATTTATTGTGTTGTTTCCCCCCAACCTCCCATCCTGCTAGGATGTGAACTCCAAAATGGCAGGGATCTTTAATTGTTTTGCTTATGGATGCAAAATTGGAGAACTCAGCAAATAAGTAGCAAATAAGTAACAAGCTTATAAATAAGGACTCAATAAATACATAAATAAATGAGATTCAACAAATAAATTAGTAAATGTATATAGAATTCAAGGATTACATGACAAGAAGCAAATGAAAGACTAGACTTGGTGAATCCTAGAAGACAGTGTATCAAAGCCATTTGTTTCTGAGGAACATGAATCTTGAATTCATACCCAACCATCAATATATCCATAAAAGGTGAGAATAAAATAAAGTCATTTTGAAAATCTTTATTTTGAAATAATATCATACTTACAGAAACACTATAACAAATAGTACAAGGAATTTCCATGTGCCCTTTACCCAGATTTTCTTAAATACGTTACCATGTTTATCAATCTATCTTTCTCTTATTTCACTCTCTCTCTCTCTCTCTCTCTCTCTCTCTCTCTCTCTCTATATATATATATATATATATATATATATATATATGATTATTATTATTAAAAGGTCTTTTTATTCAAGGACTCTTATGTACTCTTTCTAAGGAAGTTATTTAATCATGCAAACTAGCAAAATGAGGGTGAAAACCAAGAAAGGAAAGAATGTATGTTATGAGAAAATAATAGGAACACTCAAGAGTCAAATGAAATAAATATCAGAATGACAAATGTAGAACATTCCTAAAGAATTTGGTTCAGACTAGAAATAGAAATTGGAAGTCTCTAAGAAGAATATTTTCAAGAAGAATGAAATTACTTCCAAGCAAAGTTAGGAGTGAAAAGTTAGAACATACAAGATATGTTATGAAGAAGACACAGTGTCTTTTCACTAAGAAAAGCAAAAGAAATAATCAGAAACCCCAGAAAGGAGGCAGAAGAAAACAATCTTTATAGAAAGTCACTACCCAAATATAAAACAAACTCTAAAATGTGGCATGATTGAGCTGTCTCATGAGCTATATAAAGGAAAACCCATTTGAACTTGACTTTAGGAATATTCTCTTTTGAGTGGCACAGAGGTCATACAATGGAAATTTAGAGAAGGAAATGGAATTACATTTGACTCTGCAATAAGAAATATTTGCATAGTTAGGAATATTTAAATGCTGTTTATTGCTTTCTACTTTGAGAATCACCATATAGACAAGCTTTAGAGATTTAATTATTATTATAAACCAGAACGTGCTCTCAACCTTGACTGATAGAAGTTGGGAGGTAGAAGGGGGTGAGATAAAATATAGTGAGAAGCTCTGATATTCTCATCTTACAAATTGGGGAGTCAAGAGATACTATTCAAAGTTCATAGAACATAAAATAGAGGTTTAAGTGTATTATTCAAAGGTATGAATTAAGCAACAGAATATACAATAGTGATACAGATGTCAAAAAAGGGAAAGAATGTTAGTTAAAGATCTCTAATGTTGATAAATCAAGACAGCGCAGCATGAGCATATTATTCACAGATAGGGATATTAACATCAGAAGAAATTTAAAAAGAGAGCTTGTTAGAAAGCAGTTGCCTCTAAGGTGTAGGACTAAGGATGGGATGGAAAAGGGTAAGGACTATCATTTTATCATAAGCCCTTCTGAACTACTTGACTTTTTTAACCATATGAATGTTAGTTTGCTGGAAATAAAAATAAATAAGGTGCCTCTATATTGTGAACTGATATGTTAAATGATAAAACAGTATTATTCTAGGTAATCTTTGGAAAAGGAATATTTTTCCTTTTAAATACTTAACTAGTTAATTTCCATGACTCATTAAAGTATTACATCCTTTTCTGAGTATAGTTAGAAAAGACAGAATTATTGTAACTTCATACTATATGCTATAGGAAAAGAAAGAATAGTCCATTCTTTAATGCTAGCTAACCTAAATTTCTCATTTTCTAAATCTATAAGGTACGTGCCTTGAATGTGTGATTCTGGGCACTCATCTCATACCTATAGACTAGAAGGAAGAAAGGGAGGAAGGAAAGTTGAGCCCGCTCTGTGTATGATATCATGGTAGGTACCCTCATATTTATCTCTTTGTCTTATAACAACCCTTCAGTGAGGTACAAATTAATATCCCCAGTTTACAGGTGATGGAACTGAAACTGTGAGAGGCTAGCCTACCCCACTCACAGATTGAGTGACCACTCAAAACAACCCTGCAAGGTAAATTGAGAAAAGAGATTTTAAGAGGTTAAGTAACTACCCAAGATCATTCAGCTTTTGAAAGGTCCAGAGCCAGAGAACTTTGCCTTAGAACAGACCATGCCTATAACTAAATTTGATAGGAGTTTGCACTGCTTCTAACTTTGTATTTCATTTGTATTGCTACTGAAATGGTTTAAGGATTTCTGATATTGTTATAAAATTAATATATTTTGTATATGGGAAAAAATATGTCTTTTTTTAGGGGCCAGAGGGTGGAATGTGCTGGTTTGAAAGGATTTATGCCCCTTAGAAAAGACATGTTTTAATCAAAATCCCATTTCATAAAGGTAGAATAATCCCTATTCAATACTGTATGTTTGAAACTGTAATCTGATCATCTCCCTGGATGATGTGATTTAGTCAAGAATGGTTGTTAAACTGGATTAAGTGACGACATTTCTCCAACCATTTGGGTGGGTCTTGATTGGTTTATTGGAGTCCTATAAAGGAGGAAACATTTTGGAGAATGGGAGATTCAGAGAGAGCAGCACCACAAAGCAGAAAGTCCACGAGCCAGTGACCTTTGGAGATGAAGAAGGAAAACGCCTCCCAGGGAGCTTCATGAAAACAGGAAGCCTGGGGGGTAAACTAGCAGATGACGCCGTGTCCACCATGTGCTCTTCCAGCCGAGAGAGAAGCCCTGACTGTGTTCACCATGTGCCTTCTCACTTGAGAGAGAAGCCCTGAACTTCATCCACCTTCTTGAACCAAGGTATCTTTCCCTGGATGGATGCCTTAAATTGGACATGTCTATAGACTTGTTTTAATTGGGACATTTTCTCAGCATTAGAACTGTAAACGCTAGCAACTTATTAAATTCCCCTTGTTAAAAGCCATTCCATTTCTGGTATACTGCATTCCGGCAGCTAGCAAACTAGAACAAAGAGCAAAACGGAATGAACCCTAGTCTGTCTATCCCTAAGATTCCCCTAATTACCTAAAAAGAAAAATATCCATTAACACTGATTTGCCAAAATTTTAGAATCATTTGATTGATAGTACTGAAAGGCCACTGTGAGATCACTGTAAAATCCTAGGCCCCTTGAACATATACATTAAATCTTATATTTCAGTTCAAGTATATGTCACCCTATATAGCAAAAAGAATCATAAAAAGCTTCATTTCAAACATCACTGTGAATCCTCAGGAAAATTACTTAATTTCTTTGAGACTCAAAATTATTAGGGAAAAACAATGCTACCTATTTCACAGCATTGTAATGAAGGTTTAATAAGATGTTTGTAAAAGTGTCTGGCATACAGTAAATAAATCCTCAATAACTGTCAGTTGCCATTTCTATTTCCAGTGCTCTCTGAACTGTGGAGAAACAGGTTCACTGATTCACTTCAGCAGGAGAATTTCTGCTCCAAGAACTTCCTCTCATGCTCAATCTTTTGTTACATGCTATCAAATGGAATGCCATTACTAACACTCACATTAGGAAGAATTTCTACCTCTTATTTGTAGACCTATGAGACAGCATTTTTTAAAAAAGCAAATAGTTGAACAGTAGTATACATTCATCAGGATTTGAATGAAGCTATGGTGGAGGTAAAAATAGTGCTATTATTTCATAAAGAAGAAAGATAAATGGGAGGGAAAAGAGGAATTAAAAAATGTATCCATTAAAGTATAAAGATAACAGACAGAAGACTTTAAATCTATATATCAAATAATTTAAACAATAGGGATTCAGATGAAACAGAGGAGGAGCTATTACACATATCAATGGTAGAGAAACCCATAGATGAGATAATACATGAATGAAAATTATTCTAGCCAATTATATCAAAACAGTTCTCTGGGAAGAAGAATTGGAAGGAAGACTAGAAGTAAAGCTCCAAGGTAAACATGTAATTAAATAATCCAACCACTGAATAAATAAGGCAAACGTGGAACTTATTTATTATTTTCTCCCACTTATTCTGGGTATAAGGGCAGCTCTTCACCATTAGCACTATTGGAAAAATGTTTGAAGAAGAGATAATAAAGGAGAAGAAAGAAAGTTATTTATCTTTGTTTATGATACTATGTGGCTAAATGGTAACTCTACTGCTTCTGCAACTTATCTTCTACACCCAGCTTCTGAGGTCAGTTAGTGGAATTAACAGAGGATGGAATGAAGCATGATTCATTCGCTGGCCATAGGAATATCATTTAGGTCCTTAAATCAAATGTCATCCCAGTGAGTCCTTCCTAGCCATGCTATCCAAAACTACAACCCTGAAACACAAATACTTCCTATAGCCCTTTTCTGCCTCATTTTTCTCCTTATAACTCAAATTATGTATTTTAACTTGTTCAGCTTTTTTGTGATCAGTAATTCCCACAGTCCAGATTATATGTGAGAGAAGGGTTTTCAAAATATGCTAGAAAAATGTAATCCTTTCATATTCATACCAGGAGGCTCTCCTTATTTCAGAGACAAGGAATATCAAGAAACTTAAGGCAGAATCTTTCCCATCTCCTAAAAGTGATATTCAGAGTTCAACAAAGAGATTGAAGGCTTCATTTGCTGTACTAAGCATGAACAATAATGCACAGACTAGCTCATCATATTCCTAAATTTACAGGACTATATATATTAGCTATTTCTGTCAGACCTTCCATTTCAATGTTTCAGCAACTCAGAACCACATTTCCCAGTCATCGTTTTGAGCCCCTTCCAAATTCAATTGTCTTGACAACACTCATCATTTTCTATAACTTGCTAACTAAGAAGCTTAGGACCTTATTTATTTGAGTTCTCTGACCTCAGACGGCAACTTACAATATTTTATTGCCAATGTACTCCCTGTGATTCTACTCTAGAAACAGACCAGATGCAAAATCATCATCCCTCATATCCGACCAGCACATTTTGCTTTTCAAAGTACTTTCAGGGTGGGCCTGAGTTCTCACCTGCTGTGCCATCAACCAAGTTCGATTCCTCATGCCTGCCCATGAGAAAAAAGCATTTTCATTCTCAGTATCCCACTGGACTTGTGAGATAACCCTGAGAAGTAATACAAAACCATTCTACAACCAAGGAAACTGAGGCCTAGGCTGCTGAGTGACTTACAAAGGCATTAGCAGAGCCTCTGTTAGCATTCTTACTACCTAACAATTTAATCCTAATGCCAGCAGGCTCACATGAGTCTGTTGTGGATGCACTTGTAAAGAACATTAAGACAATTATTATTTTGAGTTGCAATATGCTTAATTATTTTTTATTAGAGCAGTTGTAGGTTTACAGAAAAATCAGGCAGAAAATAGAGTTCCTATATACCCTGCCTATATTAACAACTTGCATTAGTATGTCACATTTGTTACGATTGATGAAAGAATATCATTATAATGTACTATTAGCCACAGACCATGGTTTACATTAGGGTTCACTGTTTGGTTTGGGCATTCCTGTTTTCTTTTACATTTTATTCCAATAACATATATATACCCTCCTTAGACACATTCCCCCCTTAGACACATTCAAATATATAATTCAGTACTATAAATTACATTAATTGTAATACATAATTATATTATGTTACAATCACATCATCCATCACCAAAACTTTTCCATTATGCCAAATAGAAAGTCTGTACATTTTGAACTTTGATTCCCTATTCCCTACCCACACACTGCACCCCAATAATTTGTATTCTAGATGCTGACTCTATTAAGTTTGCTTATGCTAATCATTTCATATCAGTGAGATTGTACAATATTTTTCCTTTTATGTCTGGCTTATCTCACTTAATATGATGTCTTCGAGGTCCATTCATCTTGGTGCATGTATCAGACTTCATTTTCCTTTTTACAGCTGAATAATATTCCATTGTGTGTATGTGTGTGTGTGTGTGTGTACACATATATATATGATATTTTGTTTATCCATTCATTGATTGATAGACATTCGGGTTGCTAAAATCTTTTGACAATTGTGAATAATGCTGCTATGAACATCTATGTGCATATATCTGTTCAAGCCTTGCTTTTAATACTTTCAGGTGTATCCCTAAAAGTCAGATTGCCTGGTCACATGTAATTCTATACTTAGCTTCTGAAGAGCTACCAAACTGTCTTCCACAGTGACTGCACCAGCAGTGAATGAGTATTCCTAATTCTCTGCATTCTCTCCAACACGTTATTTTCCATTTTTTAATAGTAGCCATTCTAGTGAAGTGGTATTCATTATGATTTTGATTTGTATTTCTCCAACGGCTAAGAATGTTGAGCATTTTTCATGTGCATTTTGGCCATGTGTATCTCTCCTTTGAAGAAATATCTGTTCAAGTCTTTTACCCACTTTTTAATAGGTGATTTGTCTTTTTGTACTTGAGTTGAAGGATTCCTTATATACTGGTCATTAAATCCTATCAGATTTGTGGTTTCCAAATATTTTCACCCATTGAGTAGGTTGTCATTTTACTTTCACAAGGTCCTTTGAGGAACAAAAGTTTTCAGTTTTAATGAGGTCCTATTTATCAATTTTTTTTCCTTTTATTGCTTGTGCTCTTGGTGAAAAGTCTAGGAACCCATTGCCTAACACAAGATTTTGAAGCTGCTTCCCTGTATTTGCCTCTAGGTGTTTTATAGTTCTGGCTCTTAATTAAATTCTTTGATCCATTTTGAGTTGATTTTTGTATAAGGTATGAGGTAGGGGTACACATTCATTCTTTTGCATATGGAGATCTAGTTTTCCCAGCATCATTTGTTAAAGAGACCATTCTTTCCCAATTGAGTAAACTTGCTTCCCTTGTCAAAAATCAATTGGCCAAAAATGTGAGAGTTGATTTCTGAAATCTAAATTCAATTTCATTGGTCTATATGGCTGTCCTTGTGTCAGTACCATGCTGTTCTGATTACTATAGTGGCTGAGAACAATGTGACCTAGAAAAATATGTTCTAAAATTAATCAATTCCTGGGCGGTGCAACAGAGGCTCAATGACAGAATTCTCACCTGCCGTGCCAGAGAATCAGGTTCAATTCCTGGTGCTTGTCCATGCCCCACCCCCCAAAAATTAATCTTTTCTATGCATGTGAACCCATTATCAGTAGGACGCTTTGATGAGGTTACTTCAGTTATAGTGTGCCCACCTCAATCAGGATGGTTCGTAATCTATTGCTGGATTCCTTTATAAGCAGAATGAAATTCAGACAGAGGGAGAGAAATCCACAAGAAGCAAGAAACTGAAATCCAACAGAACCCAAAAGAGAATGGAAAGGCCAGGAGTGGCAGGCCTGTGTATTGTCATGTGACAGAGGCATCAAGAACCAAGGATCATTGGCAGCCAGTCCCATAATGCTGCCAATTCCCGTCTTTGGAAAGAATCATCACCTTGATTATGCCTTGATTTGGACTTTCTTTTAGCCTCAAAACCATGAGCTCATAAATTCCCAATTTTATGTCAAACCATCACATGGTATTTGCTAGAGCAGCCAAAGAAACTAAAACAATTACTGTGGTTTTATAAGTTTTCAGATAAGGAAGTTTGAGGCCCCCTACTTTGTGCTTCTTTTTCAAGATGGCTTTGGCTATTTGGGGCCCTTTACCCTTCCATATAAATTAATGATTAGCTTTTCCATTTCTGCAAAGAAGATTTTTGGAAAATGATTGGGATTACATTGAATCTTTAAATCACTTTGAGTAAAACTGACATCTTAACAATATTTAGTCATCCAATATATAAATATGGAATAATTTTCCACTTATTTAGGTCTTTCTCAATTTCTTCTAACAATGTTTCACAATTTTATGTATACAAGTCTCTTACATTCTGGGTTAGATTTATTCCTAGATATTTGATTTTTTTCAGTTCTATTATAAATGAAAATTTCTTCTTGATTTCTTCTTCAGATTGTTCAGTAGTGTTATGTAGAAACACTACTGATTTTTTGCATGTTGATCTTGCACCCCGCCACATTGCTGATATCACTTATTAGCTCTTGAAGCTTTGTTGTGGATTGCTTCCAGGATTTTCCATTTATAGAATCATGTCATCTGCAAATATGGAAAGATTTACTTCTTCCTGTACTACTTGGATGCCTTTTTTTTTTCTTGCTAATTCCTCTGGCTAGAACTTCTAATACAATGTTGAATAACAGTGGTGACAATGGACATCCTTGACATGTCCCTGATCTTAGAAGGAAAACTTTCAGTCTTTAGCCATTAAGTATAATGTCAGCTGTGAGTTTTCATGTACATTGTTTATTGTGTTAAGGACATTCCTTCTATTCCTAGTTTTCTTAGTGTTTACATCCAGAAGTGGTACTGGATTTTGTCAAATGTCTTGTCTGCATCAATTGCAATAAACATTTAGTTACTTTCTTTTATTCTGTTAATGTGATTTATTACATTAATTTTCTTATGTTGCTCCATCCTTGCATGCCTGGGATGAATTCCACTAGATCATGGTATGTAATTCTTTAATGTGTTGTTGGATTCAGTTTGCTAGTATTATGTTGAGGATTTTTGTATCAATATTCATAATAGATATTGGTCTGCAATTTTTTTCGTTGTGAAATCTTTACTTATTTTTGGTATGAGAGTTATATTGGCCTCATACAATGAAGTAGGGAGTCTAACCTCTTCTTCAGCTCTTTGGAAGTGCTTGCACAGGATTGATTTTCACTCTTCTTGGAATACTTTGTAAAAATCACCAGTGAAGCTATTTTGTTCTGGCCTTTTCTTTGTTGGGATGTTTTTGATTGCTGATTCACTCTCTACTAATTATTCATTTGTTGAGATCCTCTATTTCTTCTTGAGTATTATAGATAGATTGTGTGTTTCTGAGAATTTCCATTTCATCTAACTTATCTAATAAATTGGCATACACTTGTTCGTAGAACCCCCTGATACTCCTTTTTAACTGAGTGGAGTTAGTGGTTATGGCCTCCTTTTCATTTCTGATTTTAGGTATTTGTGTCCTTTCATTTTTTTCTATATCATCTAGCCAAAGGTTTGCCAATTTTATTGTTCTTTTCAAAGAATGAACTTTTGGTTTTGCTGATTCTCTATTGTTTATTTTTTCTCTATTTCATTTATCTCTGCTCCTATCTCTGTTATTTCCTTCCTTCTACTCCCTTTGAGTTTACTGTTTTCTTCTTCTATTTCTTCCAGTTATAGCACTAGATCTTTGACTTGAAATATTTCATCTTTTTCAGTGTAAGTATTTAGAGCTATAAATTTTTCTCTTTGCACTGCCATTCAGCATCTCATAAGTTTTCTGCTTTTGTTTTTGTTTTGCATGGGCAGACACTGGGAATCAAACCCGGGTCTCTGGCATGGCAGGTGAGAACTTGTGGCCCACCCATCCCATAAGTTTTGACATGTTGTATTTTCATTTTCATTCTCTTCAAGATATTTCCTAATTTCCCTTATGATTTCCTCTTTGACATGTTGGTAGTTTAAGAGTATACCATTTCATTTCTATGTATTTGTGACTTTTGTAATTCTCCCTCTGTCATTGATTTCTAACTTCATTCCATTGTGGTTGAAGAAGATATATTGTCAGATTTCAATATTTTTAATTTGTTGACACTTACCTTTTTACCTAAGATATGGTCTATTCCGGAGAATGTTCCATATACACTTTGGAAGAATGTGCATTTGGTTGCTGCTGGTAGAGTTTTATATATCTTTTAGGTCTAGTTGATTTTGACTATCATTCATGTCTTCTATTTCCTTATTGGTCTAGATGTTCTTTCTATTATTAAAGTCTCCTACTATTAATGTAGAATTTTCTGTATTTCCCTTCAAATTTGTCAGTATCTTCTTCATATAACTTAGAGCTCTGTTGTTGGGTGCATATATATTTATAATTGTTATGTCTTCTTGTTTAATTAACCTCTCTGTTGGTGTATAACGACTATCTTTGTCCCTTGTAAGTTTTTTCCTAAAGCCTATTTTCTCTGATAATAGTTTAGCTACCCACACTCTTTTGGTTACTACAGACATGGTATATTTTCCCATCCTTGAACTTTTAACCTGCTTATGTCTTTGAATTTAAGGTGATTGGGTTATACTTTTTTATCCATTCTGCCAAACTCTGCATTTTGACTGGAGAGCTTAATCCTCTTACATTTAAAGTCAGCACTGATAATGCAGGACTTTCTTCTACCATTTTGCTGCATGGTGCCTTGTACTGTAGCAGTTTGAGTCCCTTCTCATTTCTTTCTGCAAATATTTTTTCTATATTTTCTTTGTGGTTACTATGGTGCTACAATGTAACATCCTAAATAGGTGACAATCACATCTTATTTAATACTAATTTAACTTCAATAGCATACATATACACTTTTCCTATACCCTTCCATCACCTGCCTTTTTTTGTCTTGTTACAAATTATATTTTTATATATCGCATGCTAGCCCATGGTTTATCATTAATTTTTATATGCATTTGCATTTTAGAAACTGTAAGAAGTAAAAAGTGGAGCTATATACCAAAAAATACAATAGTACTAGCATTTATAAATAATCATATGGCTACCTTTACCAGCAGTTTTTATTTCCTTATGCCACTTCAATCCACTGTCTCATATCCTCTTCTTTCAGTCTGGAAAATTTCTAGCATTACTTGTAGGGCATGTCCAATGGTGATGAACTCCCTCAGCTTCTGTTTATCTGAGAATGTTTTAATCTCTCCCTCATTTCTGCATGAAAGTCTCACTGGATATAGAATTCTAGGTTGGCAATTGTTTTCTTTTAGTACCTTAAATACTTAGTCCCACTGTATCTTGCTTAAATGGCTTATGATGAAAAATCAGCCTTTAATCTTATTGGGAATTCCTTGTATGTAATATGTTGCTTTGCTCTTGCAGCTTTTCAAACTCTCTCCTGATCTTTGAAACTGGATAGTTTGATTATTATGAATCTGGGCATGGTTCTCTTTGAGTTTATTCTCTTTGGAGTTTGTTGTGATTCTTGAATGTTCATTTCATGTTTTTCATTAAATTTGAGACTTTTGTGCCATTATTTCTTCGAATATTCTTTCTGCCCCTTTTTTCTTTTTTCTCCTTCTGGGGTCTTCCATATGTATATATTGGTATGCTTGCGATATTGCACAGGTCTCTTAGGCTCTGTTTTGTTTTTCTTATTCTTTCTTTCTACTCCTAAGCCTGAATCATTTTAATTGCCTTGTCTACAAGTTCACGGATTCTTTCTTCTTCCAGCTCCAATCTGCTGTTGAAACCTTTTAGGGAATTTTTCATTCAGTTACTGTGGTCTTCAACTCTAGCAGTTCTATTTCACTACTTTTAAAATTTTTTATCTTTTATTTGAGACTCTATATTCATTCATTGTTTTCTTCATATCCTTTTGTTCTTTCTCTATATTTTCCTTGAACATATTGAGGGTCTTTTTTTTTTTTTTAATCTTTGTTGGTATATCTTATCCTCCTCATTGATGGTTTCTGGATTTTTATATTGTTCCTTTGGGTGGTACATAATTTCCTGGTTTTCTGTTTGTCTTGGAATCTTTGGTTCCCCACTGTACATTTAAATATTATGAGGTGTTAACTCTGGATTTAGTTCCTGGGCTGTCAGTTCCTTATGTGTGTATCAAGATACTGATATAACAGAAAGTTCTTTGAGTGCTGGAGATTAACAAAAACAAATAAACCTAAGCAAAAAGCCCCTTTCTTGGTCCTGAAAATTTGGCCTGCTTTGGCTAAGGATCTTCTTCAGAGCCTTAACCCTCCTGTCAATAATAGCAGTATGGGTTGAACTTGAAATGCAGGGTCCTCTCTGTTTTATCTTAGCTTGCATGAAGCCTCCTTTTTGTCCTGGGCTTGTACTTGCTCATGGCCTTAAGAATTCTCAGTGTACAGGAATTTGAATTCCCCCAACTCCCTTTGAAATAGACCTTCACCCCTCCCGGTTACTCTATTGTATGACTTAATGAAGGTAGTCCTTTGCCCCAGGCCACTTTGACTTACTATTTCTTTCACTGCTTTAGCTATCTGCAATCTGTAAACTGCTTCTCTGTTCGCAGAACAAATTTTGGGAGGACAACCCTGAGACAATTTTCCTAGCACAAAATTTCATTCTTCTGATAGACCGGCACTGAAAGATAGGGAACCCAGTATGTACTCAGGGGTCACACTGCTGCCTCTGGAACAGGGCCAGGGACTCACAATGTGAGTGCAGGATGGCTCCACACATTGCTGGGGAGTGGGTGGGAGACTTTTGCTGCTTTTTCTTGATTCAGCATTTATCCTGTTTCTGAAACACTGTTTTCTAGAGTTTTGAGGAAGATGGCTCTGCCAGTTTTTGCTAGTTTTCAGAGATTCTGTTTGTGTTGCAGGGTTGGGGGTGTAGTTAGGTACCTTGAAACATTTTATACTACCCCTTGGTCAACCAGAAGCCACAATATGCTTACATTCTTTACCTAATTCATGTAAAATTTCTCAACATAACATACTTTTTTTTAACTGAAACTTTTTTAATTTTTGGCATGGACAGGCATCAGGAATCAAACCCGGGTCTCCAGAATGGCAGGCAAGAATTCTGCCCATTAAGCCACCACAGCACCACCCTGAAAACTTTTTATGTTGGAGCAACTTAGAAGATTTAAAGACATGCTTCCAAGATGAAAACTTCTCACATTCCTGCCTGGCCAGCCATGTCTCATGAACATGAGTTAGGGTGTAGCAGCTTGTAATCACAGCTGTAGACTATAGAAGATAGAGTCTGGGATGGGAGTAGCAGTGAGGGTGGGTGTGGCGGTGGGGGTCAGAGGGGAGAAACAAAAATTCCTAGTGAAAGCATTCAAGGAAGATGACCGTTCCATTGAAAGCAGGTAGTCTGGTAAGGTTAAGACCAAATAGAGAAAGACAGGTGCATGTACTAAGAAGTGAGAATGTCAGAAAGCCAAGCATAGAAGAATTACCAAATGTGAGAAAATGCAGCCACAGCATCATTTTGCATCACCAGTTCCTATGGTCTCAACTGGATGGCTTAAGTGTAAAGCTTGGTAAATAAAGATAGCATGCGTAGACTCAAATGTGAGAAACTTTTGGTGGTGCACAAGTTCTGGCAATAATTTTTAGGTGCATAGGTTTACCAATGATAATGGAGGATATTTCAAAATACAAAGGATTTCAGTGAATTAAAATAATGTGTTTGGGGAAGCAATATAGATCAGGGGAATTTTTTTAAGAATATGGCCACTATAAATCTTAAAAACAGTTCCTTCATTTAATGTTGGAAATAAATTATGCTTTATGAATTTATTTACTTTATGAATGCATATGAATGCTTTAAATCTGACAAATTCTATTGAGTATTATTGTTTTATTCTTTTATTTCTGGGTATCTTACTAATTCTTTGGGGACCATGTGTAAGTTTTTTTCAGATCTATTATAGATGATGTTCATGAACCATGAGATTGAAAACTAATTACATATTAATCAGCTATTACTTTGATGGTGAGAAATATTTGCCTTTGACAGTAGATGCAGCTCAAGAAATGGTGTTTATAACAAGTATTTTTAGACTTTTATGATAATTTTAGGATCTCTATATGTAAGCATATATATGTATATATAATTGCCTAGAAAAATGAATGCCTTCTTTGTAAGTTTAAAATCTAAGGATATTCTATGTTGACTTGCATAAAAGGGCAGGCTGCTTATGAGCTGACAGTACTGAGATAGAAGTAGCGAAAGTGAACAAAAAGAATGGGCAGAGGTCATTCTTTCACTGAGGATGCCAAAAGTAAAGTCAATAATGGATTATGGGCTGAGGTAAGTTATATATCAAATATCTAAAGACACCCTGTTCAAATCTCAGTGAGAACACACTGACAGAGACAAATACAAGATCAAATCCAGAGAGAGTGGGCCAGGAATAAAAGCAAGTAACTAGAATACCTTTGTAGTATTCCAGACAAATTTACACGTTTTCTTGTAGTAGGATCTCATTCCTTAAGAACCTCTTTCATTTCAGGCAAAATACTAGGCAACACACCCAGATTTTTAAGTTGAAAAAAGACATTGTCCCTATCCTAAAAGAGTTCAAAATCTGGTTCAGGGAAGAAATTTATGCAAACATATAATGAAATGAAAAAGGGCTAGAAGAGAAGTTTGCACAGATGTCCCACAGAGGAGTAGTCATATCAACATGGGTAACAAGGAACAGGAAAATTACCATACAGAAAGAAATATGGTCTCAACATGCCTTTGATAGTTTTAAAAACAGGTTTCTTTTAAAAGTCCATTATTGTCACTCTACATTCCCAGATAAATCAAGTGCACCAAAATGATCAACTATATATCAATTTTATTCACTCACTCATCAAACATTTGTCTGTCTGCTATGTGCCTGTCACTGAACCAGTTTAAAGCACAGTTAATGTCTTACAATATATACTATATTCTATTTAGCAAATTATCATAACAGTATACCTACCTGAAAATTTGCAATCAATGAAAGCACTGTTTTTTAAAAAATAAAATAATGGAGAAAGTGACCCTTAAAAAGTCATCTTGCATTTATCTTGGATAATATGGTTTAAATTGACTGCCCAATTTTTTTTTTGGGGGGGGGAGGAAGTCTCATGCTGACTGTATTCTTTACAGTAGCCAGAAGATTATTATTCATCCAGTACTTATCTCATAATTATTGAGCACCTGCTATGATCCCAGTTTTCTTTTAGGCCTTTGAAAAATACAAAAATGAATAGATCATGGAGCTTAGAATTTAATGGGAGAGAAATATAAACAACTAACTACAATTCAATGTGAAAAGAGCTATAATCAAAGACAGAATTAGTGAAGCTAATAAACTCTAAGCTTCAGGATCCCTCTCTTAATGAGTCCCATTCAAACCCTAGGAGGAGCCCTAAAAATGTCGTTACATAGTCATGTTTTTGTAAAATTTGAAAAAATAAGATCTTTTAAGTACAAACAGTTAGGACTATTTTGCCTTTCCTTTCCAACTTCTCTTCCATCATATTTCACTTTACAGGGTGTCATTGGAGTGGTCAAAGGCTTTTTGGAGATGTAACAAAGGGAATAAATTGGGAATAAATTTAATTTTTCAGTAGAGTTGATTCATGAATCAACTTATATGAATAGTTAGGCAATTGGCCTTCTTAGTTTAAAATGGTTTCTAAAAACAATCCTACTACCCACTGTGGCAAGGTCCAAGGTGACACTGGGTTGTGAACATGTTCTGTGGTGCCTGGAACCGAAAGTATATGGATAGTGGAGAACAATGAAGGTTCGAAAGCATGGAGTCAGAAGCTAGTCTGAAGAAAGTTCTTCCAATCATCAGACATATATTATTATAAACAGAAGGTTTAGTTTTCATTAACAAATAATAAAAATGGAAGTTCTAGCCTGTCAGAAATAACTTGATAATGCAGCATATAGAAATATACTTCCAAATATTCTTCTTTTGTTACGGGAACTGAATGAAATGCAATCTAAGAGAGTGCTTGTGCTTACACAGCACAAATATGTAGCAATTACAATAAATTGTAAGTACATCTCTGTGATCATTTAGTTCATGTGTCAATTTGACTAGCTTAGAGTGCCCAGTTGTTGATCAAGCACTGACATACTTGATACTGTGCTGATACTATGGAGATGGGATTTGCATGCATAATCAGGGAATAGTATATCCATTCAACAAAGGAGATTGCCCTCAGGAATGTGGGGAGTCTCCTCATCCAATCATCTGAAGCACTTAAAAGCCAGAACTGAGGAGATCAGAGGTCAGAAGAATTCTGCCTCAACTTCAGCATTGGCTCTTACTGGAATTGTAATCTCCACAGCTATCCCTGGAGGATTTAGACTAAGGACTTCAACATCACCTTTGATCACTTTCAATGTCAGTTTCCAGCTTGCAGCCTACCCTACAAAGTTTGGATTTCCAAATTCTCTCAACCCCCCATGGTTATGTAAACCATATGTGTGTGCGTGTGTGTGTATGTGTATATGTATATGTATATATATATTTTTATATATTTATTTACATACATACACATATATATGCATGTATTTACATATATATTTGATATATATATATATATAAATATTTCCTGATGGTTCTAAACTCTGACTAGTATAATTTCTAACAGTTCACAGATAAAAAACTTGATAGCAGCTTTCTCAAATTTGATAAAAATACTAAAATATTCTAAAAGTTTAGTAATATCAAATGACAATAATTGGTAAAACTGAAAAAATCTTTTCTAAACTATAGTTAATAATAAACAAATTTTTGTCAACCATGCCAAAGAAAAGATTGAAATATGCTCCTATTTTATCTATAGAAAATATTACTAATTTTTAGTCTTATTTAGAAGTCACTAAGATTATATAGCCAAAAAATAAATAAATAGGAAAAGAACCTATTACAGAAAATGTTACACCATAATTAAGTAAAATATGTAATATTTCATAACTTTTTGAAGTTATGAAGTTTTTCCTGATGTTTAAATTCATAAAATCTCAACATTTATTTTCTCATTCTAAATAAATATTCTCCTTTTTACCTAATTTTTATTTGTAATTTTATGTTCTTTAAATTAAGGAGATCCCCCTAAATTATAAAAGCTTCAGGCCACACAAACCTGGATTTGTTATAATAGTTGTTTCTTTTATACAAATTGTACTTTCATTTTAACAAGGCCAGTGCCCACTAATGAAGGAGTTCCTTCAGGCCAAGGTTGGTGGAAGGAAGAAATGACAAATGGAGACAATGAATAAACGGTATGAACTGAGATTTTAGCCTACAGTTAAGCTGGGAAAGGACCTCAACTGTGCTGCCAACTCAAAAACGGTGTTCACAAATGGATGTAGAAACTGCGGTTTAAGAATTTGGGTATCAGAGTAGAGAACATAGTACTTGCAAAAGGTTCTGAATAAGGTGGTCTTTGGGGATACCCCAAACACATATATATAAACTGCATTAGAGATGCCATATGTTCTTTAATATACTTAAACATTCAAATTAATTTCAGTTAAAGTTCCACACATTTAATTTTCACAAAATCAGGGGAAAATTAAAGAGTTATTTATTTAGAGGCACTTCAAGTCTGCCACCCAATTATTTGGTTGAAACTGATAACACAAGCAATCTAAATTAAAAGAATCTTAAGTACATCTGAAGAGTAATATTAAATACTTAGGATGCAGACAAACCTCTCATACTTTTAAATCTGAAAATGACTTCTAATTGCAATTCATATTGGATTTTGCTTTGGAAATGGGAGGACAAATTAAAAATTATATTTGTTCACTGCTGGAGAAGGAAGGAAAGCAGACAGAAAGAAATGCAGAAAGAAAGAGAATAAAAATAAAGGGAGGAAAAGAGAGCATGAGCAGGAGAACAGAAAGAAAGAAAACATAGACTGCAGCATATTTTGAAGCAGAAGCACTGAACTAGAGATCAAAAGACGTGGAAATTTGATCAGGCCCTCCTATAATTGATGTCAATAGTATTCAAGAGCTAGGGGCAAAGTTTCAGGAACATATCAGCATATTCAGCCTAAAAGTACTTGGGAAGGAAGGTATTTGATATCCCTTGGACATTAAAAAATAAACTAAAACCTTTTCAAAAAAGTATGTGAATTCTATTACTTGCAAAATGTTCTGAAGTATATCAAGAGATAAACAATCAGAAAATCTATATTCAGATAAGTTTCCTAATATGCAATGATTTGTAGATATCTGAATGATTTTGGCAGCCTAACTCAAAATTAATCAGGTGACTAGACTGAAAAAATGAATGACAATGAATTACTTGGGTTGGGGGAAGGAAAAAGGATTTGCATATTCTCAGAAAATGCATTTGCTATGGAAGAAAGCGGTGGAAATCTACAAATCAAACGTTACTCTGAATTTGGTTCTTTTACTTGAGGGTTAGTTTTTAAAAAGAGGAAGAAGCCCCGTAGTTGATATGACAGAGGAAGATGAAACCCTCTGTCATGGTCAGGTTCATATGTCAACTTGGCCAGATGGTGGTACCTGTTTGTCTGGTTGGGCAAGTGTTCGCCTGTCTTTTGCTATGAGGACATTTCATAGAATTAAATCATGATCACGTTGGCTACACCCACAGCTGATTCCATTTGTAATCAGCCAAAGGGAATGTCTTCTTTAATGAGTGATGCTTAATCTAATCACTGGAAGCCTTTTGAGGAGGATTCAGAACAGGCAGGCTCTCTTCCTGCTTCAGCTGGCAAGCCTCTCCTGTGGAGTTCATCCAGACCCTCCATTGGAATCATCAGCTTCACAGCCTGCCCTACAGATTTTAGATCCTATGTTCCCATGGTTTTTGAAAAGCTTTTATAAATTTTATATTTATGAATATTTCCTGTTGATTCTGTTTCTCTAGAGAACCCTGACTAATACAACTTGGTACCAGAAGTGGTTCTTAAGAAACAGAATCTTAAAAACGAGTTTTTATGAATGGTTTTCTATTCCAACTAGACTCAAAGGCACTAAGGATTCTGACTCCCATAATCAGAATGACATTGTCCATCCATGGAGTAAGTTAGCAAAAGAGATAGTCAAAATATCACCATTTGATTCTTATAAAGCTTTGCATGTATGAAGTCAGGCTCTGGGGGATAATGTTTTTGACACCTTTACAGAGTTTTGTGGAAATAAGAGGTATAGAGATGTTGGCTGGTTGTTGTTCGATACATTGGCTACATTAAGGAGTGAAAGGGATGGGCTTAAGGCTTCAAACGAGAAGCTTATGTGCCATCTGACATATATAGACATTTCTGTGAGTGTACTGAAGGAAAATCTTAGTTCTTGTAGCCATAGACTTGAGCTATCAAAAATTAAGACTCAGAATCTTATTGGCAGAGTAGCAACTTTACAACATAAACTGAAATCTCAATCTTGCATGGTGTCTGCCATTAAAGTGAGGGCATTGATTGGGAAGGAGTGGGACCCTGAAAAATGGGATGGTGACATATGGATTGATAATGATGTTGGTAGAGAGGTTGAAACCCTAGGTCATGCTGAGTCTTCTTTAGATAACCCTGTAATAGACTGCCCTGAGGACATAGCTGCCCCACCTCCATTCTACATTGAAGAGTTGGCCACCCAACCTCCACCTGAAGGAATTAGCCCTAGAGTGATTAATCCTCTTTTATCAGATGAAACTCCAAATGAATACCCTGAAGCAAATAGCTTGGAAGATATTTCTAATTCTTTTCATGACCCACACTCACCACTCCTCATTTCTTCCAGACCTATAACTAAAGTCCCAACAGGCCCCTAAAGGTGAGGTACAAAGTATCACACATGAGGAGGTACATTATACAGCAAAAGAACTGTATGAGTTTTCCAATTTATATACACAGAAATCAGGGGAATATGTGTGGCAATGGATTTTAAGGGTATGGAATAATGATGGGAGGAATATAAGGCTGCATCAGGCTGAATTTATTGATATGGGCCCACTAAGCTGAGATTCTGCATTCAATGTTATAGCTTGAGGGGTTAGAAAAGGCATTAACAGTTTGTTTGGATAGTTGGCTGAAACATGAATCAAAAGGTGGTTGACATTACCTGAGGTTGAAATGCCAGAACTGCTCTGATACAATGTAGATGAGGGGATCCAGAGGCTTAGACAGATTTGGCTGTTAGAGTGGATTTATCATGCAAAGCCTGCTCCTATACCCCAGGAATGTTCAGAGGATGCATCTTTTACCAGAGCAGTGAGAAATAAATTTGTGAGACTAGTGCCATCATCTGAAGAGCTCTGTAGTTGCACTTCTCTCTAGGTCAGATATTACTGTAGAATTGCTGTCACTGAGCTGGAATCCTTAAACACAATGGGGAAGACCAGATCCCAAGTTGGCAGAAGCTAGGTGGCAGCACTTAATCGCCAAAGACAGGGTGGGCGTGGCTATTGTAATAGACAACAAAATCAAAGCAAGAGTCAAAATAATCTGACTTGCAGAGATTCATGGTATTGGCTAGTAAATCATGTGGTACCTAGAAATACAATAGATGGGCAGTCCACTAAATTCTTGTTTGAGCTGTATAAACAAAAGAGTTCTAGGTCAAGTGAATAGAAGTCTAACTTGAATTACAAAAACAGAGAGTCATGGCTCCTTAATCAATTTCCAGACTTGAGACAGTTTACAGACCCAGAACCCCTTGAATGAAGGGGAGACCAGGTCCCTTTGGGGGATAACCCTGTTCCACTGCCACAAATCTATACTGTTAATCTTCCTCCAAACCTTCCCCAAGGAGATGGACAGCCTTTACCCAGGGTAACTGTGCACTGGGGATAAGGAAATGATCAGATATTTCAGAACCAAAAACTGGTTCAGAAGTGACATTAATTCCAGGGGACTCAAAACATCACTCTGGTCCACCAGCCAGAGTGGGGGCTTATGGAAGTCAGGTGATCAGTGGAGCTTTAGCTCAGGTCTGTCTCACGGTGGGTCCAGTGGGGCCCTGGACCCATTCTGTAGTTATTTCCCCAGTTCCAGAATGCATAATTGAAATAGACATACTGAGCAACTAACAGAATCCCCACATTGGTTCTCTAACTCATGCAGTGAGGGCTATTATGGTGGGAAAAGCCAAGTGGAAACCACTAGAACTGCCCCTATCTAGCAAAATAGTAAATCAGGAGACAGGTTTGAGTTCCAAAAGTAGGAGTGTTTCCACCAGGAGAAACAACGGTTCCATTGAACTGGAATCTAAGACTGCCACCTGGTCACTTTGGGTACTCATGCCTTTGGATCAACAAGCCAAGAAGGGGATTACATTACCGTCTGGGGTGTTGACCCTGACTATCAAGGGGAAATAGGACCACAACTACACAGTGAAGATAAAGAAGAGTTTTCCTGGAATATAGGAGATCCCCTAGGGTGTCTTTTAGTACTACCATGACCTGTGTTTAAAATCAATGGAAAATTGCAACAACCCAATCTAGGCAGGGCTACCAATGGCTCTGAAACTTCAGGAATGAAGGTTTGAGTCACCCCACCTAGGCAAAGAACCATGGCCAGCTGAAGTGCTTGCTGAGGGTAAAGGGGACATGGAATGGGTAGTGGAAGAAGGTAGTGATAAATACGAATTACGACCACATGATCAGTTACAGAAATGAGAACTGTAATGCTGTTTTGTTCATGTTATACTACTTAAGTTGTAAAATATCAAGTTTAAAAATGAATAATATCCAAGGACTTGCACCTTATTCTGGAGAGATTTAATGTGTTTCCAGTTATATGCAGGACAGTTGAGTATTGTTAGGTGAGAGAAAAATGTGTCTTTTATTGTTTTCTATTTAGAAATTACGCATGGTTTAAGGTGATGAGTATGGCTACCAAGTTGACAAAGGGTGGACTGTCATGGTCAGGTTCGTGTGTCAACTTGACCAACTGTTTGGGTAAGTGCTGGCCTGTCTTTTGCTATGAGGACATTTCATAGAATTAAATCATGATCACGTCAGCTACCTCCACAGCTGATCCCATTTGTAATCAGTCAAGGGGAATGTCTTCTTTAATGAATGATGCTTAATCTAATCACTGGGAGCCTTTTAAGGAGGATTCAGAAGAGGCAGGCTCTGTTTCTGCTTCAGCCAGCATGCCTCTCCTGTGGAGTCACCCAGACCTTCTATCAGAAACATCAGCTTCACAGCTTGCCCTACAGATTTTGTAGTCTACATTCCCATGATTACGTGAAACACTTATAAATTTTATATTTATGAATATTTCCTGCTGATTCTGTTTCTCTAGAGTTCCCTAAATAATACACCGTCTCTTACATTGTTTTTAGGATTACCACAGAATCAGTTTCTGGATCCCATAGAAGGGCATACAATAGCCCTTGTATGGAGTTACGTTTCAGCTATTCAAAACTTCTTTTGAATCCTGGCTTCACTAGATACTATTTCTTGAACTTTGGCAAATTTTTAAACTTTTCTGAACCTTAATGTCCTCATTTATAAAACTCTTGAAAAGGATCAGATGATATTATATATATGTATGAGTTTATAAACTTAAATCCTCTACAATATTGTTGTTTCAATTTTCTGGAGGAATCTTTTTCCTGGAAAAATAAATAAGCTTTGAGAAAGTCAACATGGAGCATAAGATAGCATCAGTTCATCTACAACCTCATTGTTGTACAAATATATTTAGGTAAATATTGCCTAAATATTTTCTTACTTAATGCTTAAAATAACACACAAATTGGGTCTGCTGATACTTCTCATACAGGTCTATGTGATGCCTCTATCAGATAGATAGTATCCTAGTTTGTCAGAGCTGCTATCACAAAATACTACACAATGGATTGGCTTAAACAACAGGCATGTACTGGCTGTTTTAAGGCTAGAAGAAATCCAAAATCAAGGTATCAATAAGATTATGCTTTCTCCCCAGAGTTGATGTTCTGGTACTGGCTGCTGACAATTCATGGGGTTCATTGGCCTATCTCTACCTCTAGTCATGTCACATGGTAGTGTCCTCTCCTTTCTTACTTATGTGATTTTGAGAATCTCTTTATAAGGCCCTAGTAATCCATATTAAAGCCAACCCTACTCCAGTGTGCTACACCTTAACTAAAAATAACATCTTCCAAATGTCCTATTTACAATGGGCTGACAGCCATAGAAATGCAAATTAAGATTAAGAATCTGTGTTTTTTGGGGTATATAATTCAACCTGCCACACTTGGTATAAGAAATCTTGAGAGAAGAATAAGAGAATAATTTATGTTTTCAAACTGGTAAAAAAAAAAAATCTTTATATTTGCCCTGTATCACAGAATTGCAACTAATGGGTAGAATTTTGAGAAAGCATGTTTTTATTCCAGCTAGGAAAGAATGATCAGAACAATCAGAATGATCCCATAATGGAAACAATAAATGCTTTATCTCAATCCTTAATTTTTAAAGTAGCCTGACATTCCAATAATATAGCTACTAGACTATAGAAAGTACCCTAGGCAAGTGTCTGCTTCAAACTAGCTCCTTTCATTTATAAGCCCACTTCTTTTGGGAACTGCTATTTACATTTCCTTACTCAGCCTCATGACTTTCATCATCTCCTTGTAAACTCTAGCTTGGATCTGCCCCCATGTACTCTCTCTGCTTCAAATTGCCTCAGAAAATATGTCTGGACTGACCCTGTCTTCACAGCCAACATTCAGCTGCTCAGGCATTTGCAATGGTAGAGAGATTCTAGAAGAGACCAGATAGGTACCAGATGAATGTTATATAAGATCCTGCTTTGGCTAAGTCCTTGGACTACAGTATTTGAACAATAAGATTCCTTCAAATTCTTAAGATCCTTGATACCACAGAGGCAAAGAAATTAAGAGTACTGGTTTTAGAGTCATAGAGATCTGAGTTGGAGTGCTTAATCATCTATTTACCAAATATATGATATTGTAAAATTGAGTAAATAAGAATAACAACTTTACAGGATTTTTGAGAGAATTAAATGAGACAATACATGTAAAGAGCTTGGCATATAATAAATGTTTAATAAATGTTAACTGATCGCACAGTGTTAATGTGAGGTTAGTGACAAATATAATGGCGCCAACTCCAACCCAAATCAATTATAGAGAAGAAAAAGAATTGAGTGAAGATCTACTCTTGTTCTAATTTGTTTTGGGTATTTGTAACCAGGAATACAATCTACCATTTTAAGAAATATGTAACAGAGTGATTTAGGATTGGAAAGCCTAAGATTGAATCCAAACTCTGGCACTTACTGGTTACGTGATGTTAAGCAAATCATTTAAGCATTCTGTGCCTTTTTTCCTCATCAGTAAAATAAGAGTAACAATAAAATACCAATCTTATAAGACTGTTTTGATAACTAATCGAGTTAATACATGTAAAGCATTTAGAAAACTGCCTGGCATATAATAAGAGCTGTATGTGTTAACAGTTATCAAAATGAGTAGATGATAATTTCAGAAACATGCAAGCTTTAGATTGGGGTTTATTAGATGGTCTCTAAAGTACATCTTGAGACTCCATGATTCTTCTGGAACCATCCAACACAATACACTATGAGAATCATTTTGCTTTACTAATGCATTGCATAATCCAATATTAGTAATTATACCAACATGTGATCGGAACTATAAAGAAATCTCACAAAATAGGTTTTTATTACCCACTATCTTTAAGAAATTACTTTAGCCAATGACTTGAGGTATTAGTGACTTTGGGATTATAACTCACCTACTCATGTGGACCCTGGAAAAGAGAACTCCTAAGGTTTTCCTATTACTATGATATCTGGTATTAACTGATCATTTTTCATCAGGTCATAGAGGATCACCACAGCAGATTTCAAAATAAAACAAGTTTCTCTCTTAAACAATAAGTAACAAAAGTTTATTCATATGGTAGATCATAGTCTTTCACTATTGACTATCAATCACAGCTGCATACATACAAATTAATCATGTTTATTTATGTAATAATCAAATTATAACTGAGAATAGTAATATATGTGAAAATTTCAAAAATGTCTAACATGCATGGATATAGAATCTCTGTACCCCCAAATATTCTGGAACTATCATCCTTGGACAGTGCTTAGGTTGGATAGTCACGCACCTGGAATTTCTGGAACATTCACAATTTCAATTATTCTGTCCCGTTTCTATGCTTTCATATAATTTGAAAACTATGGTCCTTTTAGATTAGACAGTACTGGAATCCATTTATTTATCCAAAGAGCATTTACTGAGAGGCTACTATATGCAGGAGTTTGAACTAGTGTTGAGAGTATATAAACTATATATATAATATTATAGGAGTGTTCTACCCTGCTCAAAAATAACTAATATAATGTGGAAACTGCTAAGCTAAAGCAATTGTCACGTTGATTCAAAGCAAGGAGATTCATACTTCTTGATAAGAGCATGAAGCCCTTTTGACATTACCATAAAAAGCCCTCTGTGGGCAAGATCTAAGGCAGGTAGACTTACTGCAGTGCTAAACAGGTGGTGTAACACCAAGCTTTCAGGTACTGATATTTTGAAAGTTTTTTCATTGTTATATTTTGATTATCAGGGTACTGATAGTTCCATGTCCTAAACAAATCTCATCCTTTCATCATAAGATTTTCAGAGTCGGACTGAGCGTCATATAATATAGCCTCCTTTCTCTATAGGAGCAAAACTTTAGGGAGTGTGAAACTTCTTTCATCTTTTTTTGCCAGGATACTCTGCCTATTGAATAAGGAATGAAATTCAAACAAAAAAAAACTTTTTTAAAAAAAGGTCTAATTCTTACATTGGGTAAGAAACCAACCTGAATTGTGTCTGCAGCAAGAAAAAGGATAGTTACTTCAACCTATCCATTCTGTTCAAAGACTGCTAACAAGGCAGTAACATCTTTGATTGATGGTAACACAATATTCTATTACACTTCCACATGCAAGGGAGGATGTGAAATCTTGTCACATTATTTTAGCCCAAAATAGTCCCATATTTTAAAAAATTAAGTACTTTAAAGGATAGAATGATCTGTGGAACATTATGGCTCATTTCTGTAATTTAAACAACTTCCTTTAGAATTTTAACTAACTAGGAATCTTTTCTCTGGGTCAACCAGGATATTTTAGGACATGATTCTAGTACAATATGCATATATTTAGAAAAAAATCATATCATTCTCTGGCATGAAAAAAGTCATTTATTGAATACTTACTGCCTAATAATACCTAAACCAAATTATAGTTGTGAGAATTAATACAATACTTGATATCAAGACACTATTAAGAGAAATAAAACAAAATATACTTATATGGCTAAGAAATTTTTAAATGGTGTTGGGAAGTCATCCTGGAGGTTATTCTACTGCAAGTCTGAGCCATATTTCACAAACTGTCAAAGCAAGCAAAGTCTCAAGCAATGTTTCTCAAAACCCTAAAGACCTTGGGACACCATAAACAAACTACAAGATAAAGAATTCACTTAACTATCTAAATGGAATGACAATTAGAGTACCCCAAATATCCACCAACACAAAAAACTTGCTTAAATTTCTTTTCCTTTAAAAATCCTTGCCTGTAAATGCCAAGACAGGACACATTTTGGGTTGCTACCTGAATCTGGGCTCCCCAAATTGCAATTCTAAGACCCCAAATAAATGCCTTTATTGCCTTGCAGTTCAATTTGTTATTTCTTGGTTGACATTGCATGTTGCCAGAAATGAGATCCAAAGTGACCATCAATCTGACTCTGGAGCAACCTGGATGAAATACTGATTTTAATTGGTCCCTGGAAGCTTCCAAATGTATAACTAATTCTAAAATAGCCTCTCTTCAAGAAACAAACACTAAATTAACAAAAATTAACAAATACTTTATCTACTGCATTATCAAGCTTGAAAAATTATCCAGAAGTTCTGACTCTGACTGTTCTAACCCTCCTTTGAACCCCTCCAGTCTTCCTCCTCTATGTCCTAGCTTAACCTAACTTCTCTTCATAAGGATAAGATTTCTCAAATCCTACTAGAAGACCTAGTGGGTTTTGCAAAAGAAACCAATCTTATCATTCAGACTTATGAGCCTGGATACTCAGACCTTTATCAATTAATTTAAATGGCTGCTGGTGAAGGGTATGACAACATCTGGAAAGACAAAACTACTGGAAAAATCCCTTGAATTATTTTTCAAAATGAAAAGCTACTAGCAAAATTGAAGCATTTAAGCTAGCTAAGGAACTTCATAAGATCATAAGGTCATACATGAAGTTTCCCCCAAAATTATCGATGGAGGAAAAATCCAACAATGTATTCCCAAACCAGACAAGTCCATATTTGAATAATATAACAAGCTCATAAACTTTTAAACAATTCTCAGGACTTGATCATATCAACTATTGAAAATCTCTACCCTATTTAATTCTACTTTTGTTAACAGCCTTTCAGAAGACCTAAACACCATTCTAAAACCTAAACAATCAAATTGGGTCACAATAAAACCTAATGACTTAGTAAATCTTGCAGATCAATTAGAACACATCTTTAAAAATAAAGCTGACAAAAATAAACTTTCACAAACTAAAATAGCACAAATACAATTAGCACAAACCATGAGTTTCTAATTACAGCAGCTAAATAAGCCCAATGAACCCACTAGGCAGCAGAGATCAGGTTTCCAGTACTTGTAATTACTGTAAATAGCCAAGATATTGGAAAAGAGACTTCCTAAAACTTCCTGAAAACAGGAGCAATCCCCCTAATGTTCTTTGCCTCTAAGAAAGCAAAGTGCCTTTCAGTGTGACTGCTTGGGCTTCCCTTGGAAACTGCAGAGACTTCCAATTGTCCACATTAAACCTTTACATGAAATTGGATATGAGGGCATATAGACTCTAATAGTTACTACAGCCAGCTTCTCCTGTCTTAAATCTCACCACTCATTAACTTTCCTCCCTGGAGTACAGAAGCAATTCAAATGGTAGGAGTCTCCAACAAACCCATGATCATCTTTAATTCCCCAATTCCCATTCAATTAGGACCTTCACAAGGTACTCACTGATTTTTTACTATTCCTATTTACCCCAATTCACATCTGGGAAGAGATTTCCTTGGAATACTCTAAGTACATGTATCTTTCTCCCAAAATGGGGGGATTAATTTGGAATTCTTAGAACCAGATTCAACATACCAGGATAAGGAATTAGGTCCCGTACATATTCCTAACCTTTTAGTCAAAGAAATAAAATTTAAACACCCTCTTTTAGGTACTATTCCAATTCATTTAGCTGCAATCTTCCTGCTTTACCTATCCTTGTCTCCTGGGCCTCCTCTTTAGATAAATACATACTTCTATGTGATAGAAATATGTCCTAATTGTCCTAGGGTGGGTTTTGGGGCCTTATTTAGCCAAAACAAAACTAAACCTAATTAGAATTAATGCCTAAATTTCACCCCCTGAAAACCTCCTTGTTGGTCAAGTATGACCCCTCTAAGTCAAACTGCAAATAAACTTACTACCTTCCCCCTTATGTGGGACATGACTCCCAAGAATAAGCCTCCTTGGAACTGAGGGATTATCACCAAGTGTTAATCAGCAATGTATTCAGAAAAAGACCTGGATCAAAAGAGGGAAAATTAAATAAAATAGAGTTTCTATTGCTAGGAGATTTCAAATAGAGTTGAGAAGTCATTCTGGAGGTTACCCTTATGCAGGTCTCAGACAAATTTCATAAGCTTCCAAGCATGCAAAGCCTCAAACTCAAGTGCTCCTGAGGTTCCTAGGGATAGCTAGACAACATAAGCAAGCCACACCAAATCAACACCCTCTCAGCAGGCTCTACCTGGAAGTCTATGAAAAACTATTTCTCCAATACAGCATAGTTATATTCACTTATAAATTTCATAATCATGATTCTTTTACTTGAAATGATAATTTTCAATTTACTTATTAAGTTCATTTCTGAGACATAAAGCCTCTAGATTGTGCCTAGGCCAGTTGAGTCCTGAAACCCAGCAGGTAGGCAGTCAACTTCTACTCTGCAGTTCTTCTGGCTTGCCCTGGACAATTAACTTAAAAATAAGGATGGTTCAGCCCCATCCTGAAAACAAGCAGTATTTTCAACAAAAGCAAAATAATTCCATTCCTCTGCCCCATGATATATACATCCCTCCTCAGCTTGAAGCAGCAAATGGTCATCATTCCAAATTCTCTTTCCCAGCCATAAAAATGCTGATTGCCTAGGCAATCTATCAAATTGCAAATTTGCTAGACCTATGCTAATTTAATCTCCACAGAAGAGCTAGTTATTGGCCACATCTATGGGCATTTATTTAGTTGGGTAAATCTTAGATCTTGTGGAAACTAGATTCATAACATATTTCCAACTTTGCTCATCCTTTTTAGTTTTTAGTCACTACAAAGCCTCTTATTTGTTGTCTCACCTCCAGAATGACAGCTGCAACAACCTTCTGGGTTATGCAAATGAACCAAACCCTTGATCTTCAAGGTTGCACCTATGATGCTAAGCCAAATTATAATTAAAGCCTAAGAGTCACCTCCTGAAAATGTCCTTGTGGCTCAAATGTGGCCCCTCTGTAAGCCAAACTCTGCAAATAAATTCACTACCCCCCCCCCCCCCATGGAGCCACTGGGACTTGACTCCATGTGATGAGCCTCCTGGCACAGAGTGATTAATAACAAATGTTCATCAGATGCTTTTGGAGAATGATCTTGATTGAAAGAGGGAAATGTTAAAAGAAATAAAACAAAATAGAGTTTCTATAGCTAAGAAATTTTAAATGGAGTATGGAAGTCATTCTGGAGGTTATTCTTTTGCAGGTCTCAGCCAGATATAATGAACTGCCAAACCCTCAAGCAAAAATTTTCCTCAAAACCATAAGGACACCCAGACACCATAAACAAACCACAAGATAAAGAAATCAGCTAACTATTTAATCTGAAGGACAGAGTACCTCAAATATGCACCAACTACAAACAACTTGCCTAACCTTTTCCTTTAAAAAGCTCTTCCTGGAAATGCCAAGACAAGATAAGATTTAGGTTGCTACCTGAATCTGTGCTCCCTGAATTACAATTCTAAAATCCCCAATAACTGTCTTTATTGCCTTTCAGCTTAGTTTATTTCCTCAATAATGCTGCACAATCCCACAGGAAAAACATTTGAGCAATTGGTCCAATACAAAATGATAAATACTATTACATAGGGATTGGGCAGTACAGAGGAAAAAAATAGTTTTTCCTACCTGAGGCATTAGAAGACTGCTAATAGATAAATTGGCTTTAAAACACTGTCAGAAATTTCCAGATGAAAACAAAGGGAAAAATATTCCAGCCTAAGGAAATTGCAGGAACAAGGTTTAAGATAAATTGGGGCCAGGCTGCAAAGGCATTTGAATACCATGCTAAGGATAGGGAACAACAGTCAGCAAGCAATGAGGATCAATAGGCAACTTTTTGTATTTTTTTGCTGTTGATATATACATATATATAAATTGTAGACATGTTTATTATATTAGTAAAATTGGGATTAAATATATTATAGACATGTTTATTATGTTAGTAAAATTGGGATTAATAATTTAATTTTTGGTAAGACTGCTATATTGTACGTATTTAGGGAGGAATAAAAAGAGTACAAAGTAGAATGGTTGGAAAAACAGAGTAAGGAATGTTATGATATATATAAAGGTAAAAGATAAAATGGTTATAAAGAAAAGAAGGCTAAACATGAGTATAATAATAAGGAAATAAAAGGATTCAACAAACACTGAAAATAAACATCTATCAAGCCTGCACATTTTGCTTCAGAGAATACATATTTCTATTGCCTTTATAAAATTTCATAGTAAAATATAAATTCATATTGTAAACATATATGGATCTATATGGCATTTCTATGTGGTTCATTAGAAATGTTTAAGCAATGAATATATCAATGGAAAAAAATTATAGACCTATCAGAATGATATGGACTTCAAAATTTATAGAGAAAGATGAAACAGGGTAGGTGTAGTCAGAAATCCACTTATTCATTTCCAACATATATTTATTTGGCACTGCAATATGCAGAATGATCTATGTTGGGGGTCACATTACAAACCATGGACTCTGTCCTAAATGAATTAGTTAGCTTTATTTCACTAAAGAAAAGGTTCCTAAGTGAGAACTATTTTTGAAAAAAAATTCAAAATAGAGAAAGAGTAAAATTCAGAACAGAGGAATCTTTTCAACCTCTGAGAGGAGGTGTGTGTATGTGTATGTACAATGAGAGGGGAGTGGAGGGAGGCAAATGGCAGGAGCTAGGGTGAGAGCCCTAATCAGACTTATCTGGGTGTTGCAAGTTGTTATTGTGTAAAAGGGCATCTTTTGAGGTGCAAAGATTATAATTCTATTTGATTTTCCAGTTGAGTATAGGGCTATAAGGTGGGGCAAAATATGTCACATTCAGTGTTTAATGAAGTAGAAAAAAAGTCCTCTATCAGTTACTCCCCTCTAGGGATTCTAGTCCTGGCATGTTTTGCACTTAGGTAAAATTGGATAAAGGGGAGAAAAGTGAAATCTAGAAAGCAACAGACATAATAAAGTTTTGATCTCAACAGCATTAAAAAAATCATTGCAAACACACATATGCAGTGTAAAAGATGTGGAAGAAAAGACACTGGATAGTTAATCCTGGTTTCAGGAGACATGTTGCTATAATAGCTGTACTGTTTTGACAATACGATGAAAGTTGCATTTGCCTGTCTGGCTACAGACAGGAATGGCCAGGAACAACATACTTTTGCACTGTTTACACACAGTTTACAATGGTCTTTACATTAAAAAAGAAAAAAATTGACCTCTATAGATGATAGATGCAAGAAAAATAGACAAGTAAAAGAAGGAAAGCTAAGGAACATGGAGATGTTCTGGGGCAGTTCACTTCAGCTTTTAACTTTTGGTTAGAGGCTACATAAACCAAAAAACATGGCCATCTTCTGCTTCAAGTCCTCATCACAAGGAGAGAATGGATTAGGCTTTAGGCTAAGAGGTAGCATCTTGTAGCTTTACCATCGGTCTTTCTTTGTGCTGCTGTGAACCACTGCTCAGTGTCCTTCCTTTCTGTCTGAAGAACTTTCTTTATCTTGTAAGGCAGGTCTAGCAGTGAGACACTTCTTCAGATTTTGCTTATCTGGGAATTCTTAATCTCTCTCTCAGTTTTGAAAGAATATCATGCTGGCTATAAAATTCCAGGTTGGCAGTTGTTTTCTTTTAGCACCTAAAATATTTCAACTCACTGACATCTTGCATCCATGGTTTCTGATGGGAAATTGTCACTTAATCTAATTGGGATTCCCTTGTACATAGCACGTTGCTTTTTCTCCTACAGTTTTCAGAACTCTCTCCTTGTCCTTAGCATTTGATAATGTAAGCAATAAATGTGGGGTGCAGTTTTCCTCATGTTTACCCTGTTTGGTATTCTCTGGGTGTCTTGAATGTGCATATTCACATTTTTTGCTAAGTTTTGGAAATTTTCCGCCCCCATTTCTTTGAATATTCTTTCTGCCCCTTTCTCTCTTTCTTCTTCTGGGACTCTGTAATGTGATTATTGGTATGCTTGATGGTGTCTGTTTCAGTTTGAAAGGATTATGTACCCTAGAAAAGCCATGTCTTAATCCTAATTAATCTTGTGGGAGCAACCATTTCTCTTAATACCTATTCAATAATATAGGTTGGAAATTTGATTAGGGTATCTCCAGTCTACCTAAATGTGACTCAGCCAAGTGTGAGAATAGAGGGAGATGTGACTCCACCTATTCCAGATGGGTCTTGATTACTTTACTGGAATCCTTTAAAAAAGGAGCATTTTGGAGAAAGCTGGAGAACAACAGAGCCAAGAAGTAGAGAGCACATGCCACCAAAGACCTTTGGAAATGAAGAAGAAATATGCCCCTGGGGGAACTTCACGAAGCAAGAGGCCTAGAGAGGAAGCTAGCAGATATCATCATGTTCACCACGTGCCTTTCCAGAAGAGAGAGAAACTCTGAACTTCTTCAGCCTTTCTTGAGTGACGGTAACCTCTTGTTGGTGCCTTAACTTGGACATTTTTATAGACTTGCCTTAGAACTGTAAATTGGCAACTTAATAAATTCCCCTTTTTAAAAGCCATTCCTTTTCTGGTATATTGGATTCTGGCAGCTAGCAAACTAGAACAGTGTCCCATAGCTGTCTTAGGCTATTTTTGCCCTTAATATTTATTTTTTTCTTTCTGCTCCTTAGCCTGAGTCCTTTCAAGTGCCTTGTCTTTAAGTTCACTTATTCTTTCTTGGGCCAGATCCAGTTTCCTCTTGAGCCCCTCCTGGGCATTATTCATTGCACTTATTGTGGTCTGCAACTCCAGTAGTTCTATTTGGTTTCTTTTTAAAATTTCTATGTCTTAGACTATTATATTATTCATTCACTGATCTACTGATATCCTTTAGTTCTTTCTCTGTGCTTTCCTTCATCTCCTTTAGCATTTTTAAAATCAGTTTTTTAAAGGCTTTGTTTTGGTATGCCCACATTTCATCTTCTTTGTTATTGTCTTCCGTACTTTCATGCTCTTCCTTTGGATGTAACATAATTCCCTGTTTCTTTGTTTGCCTTGTACTCTTTCACTACTCTGTACATTTTAATATTTTAAATGTTAACTCTGGGATTTCCTCCCTATGATGCATGTTCCTCTGTTTTGTAACCAGTTGGTAATAAGACAGAGATTTTCTTGAGCCTCAGCCCTCCTATCAGGAAGGTCTGCCCAAGGCAAATAGAGTGTGCAGGGTTTTCCCTGTCTTTCTGGACATCTCGGTCTTGTCTTGTGTTTTTGTTTGTTGTTTTGGCGTTCCCCTGTTTACAAGAGTTTGCTTGTCCTTTTTCTTCCCAGGAAACAAGACCTCCCTCTCCCAGATATCTGATGCAGGCAGCCCTTTGTCCCAGGATGTTCACCTCAATAGTTTTTTTTTTTTTTTTTTTTTATACTCCTTTATTTATCTCAGGCTGCTTTTGCCTAAAGGGCAAATTCAGGGAGGAGGGTCACCTTGGAGAAGAGTTTCCCAAATCATTTCCAGCTCAAACAGGCTAGGGACCCATGAAGAGGGAGTGAACTGGCTCCAAACTGCCCTGGGGAGGAGTCAAAAAGGGCTCCAAAAGTTTCCCTGTCCACTTCCCAAAGCTGAGCTTTCCTGGTTTGCTCATAAATGCAGTCCTTCAGCTAACTGTCTCCCACAGCCCTGAGGAAGCATTGCATCTTTAAGTCTCCATTACCTCTAGCAGTGTCCAGGAAGCTTTGAAACAACTGCTGCTGCCACCCTTGTTCTGAACAGGTTGAAACAATAGCCACCCTCAAAGCCATGGACCAGTGATCTGAATTCCTAATCAAAAGCCATGAGCAGTGATGGACCATGCCCACCCCTACTCTTGGGAAAGAGGATTTTTAAGTCTCTTTCTGCCACTAGCAACTAGCCATGGACTAGACCCTGTGGAGACCTGCTGCAAGAGTAGGGAACAGGAACCATTAACCACCACGTGGAGAGAACATTTTACAGTTCTTTACTGTAATTTATCTGCTTCTTTCTCCCATTTTTCCTTGGATGCTGTACAGTGTTCTCGCCTC
Source organism: Tamandua tetradactyla (assembly GCF_023851605.1). NCBI lineage: Eukaryota > Metazoa > Chordata > Mammalia > Pilosa > Myrmecophagidae > Tamandua > Tamandua tetradactyla. Next base: position 59,248,170 of record NC_135334.1, on the reverse strand, counting down.
TAGAGTTTTAAAATAGTTGTTTCATATAGTTCTTGCCTGTTTAAAAGTTGTTTTTGGTGGGAGGACTGAGTCCTGGAGCTTCTTACTCTGCCCTACAAGTCTCCAAAACTTTTTAAACTCTGTTGGCTTTAGGAAGGATGAGTTAGAAGGGCAAAGACCAGATTATGAGGATCAGTTAGAAGCCTGCAGCCAAATCCTTAGCAGATTCTAAAAACACCTCAATTAGATCAGAGGCATTGTAAATGGAGAGGAGAGTCAAACTTATAGCCATTCCAAAGTGATTAACATTATGGAAGTTATGGTTAAATGTCATCCAAATAATATATTCCTTGAGGACCAGTATTTCTAGTAAGTACGAATGTAACCCAATTTCATTACCTTTTAAGGCTATTAAGTAGAAAGCTAAAGTACATCACTATTTTGGATAATATTTCTGGAAGGCTAGCGAGAATACTCCATTGAAAAATCTTACTATAAATTACTCATAGATAAATGCTGAGCTACCATTCATCTCAGCAAAGTAAACACAAACTCTGTGAATTATTCCAGGCTTCCCTGGGTAATTTTGCAATCAGGATTTTCCTTCTTTTTCAAGTTAGTGTGGGTAAATTTGCTATATTTAACATGACTTCTTTCTTTAAATCATGATAAATGATAATTCATAGGTAAAAATCCACTATGCATTATTTTCAAGAAGTGTACTGCCCACTCCTCCAGGTACCCAGGTGAATATTTCCTGATGTGACAGTTTTCTAATTGGTCCCTCTGCCACAAGTTTCTCTCTTTTTTGATCTATCATGTACTATGCTGACAATTTAAAACTCCTCAGAACAGCTAATAATGCCATTCCCTTCCACATAAACCTTCTATGTTTCTTCAACCTATGTCGCACATCAAACAAAGCCCAGTTCTAAAACCACAAACCCATGAAAGCATCTTCAATGCCCTAGTGGAAATTATCCATTAATAATATGACTCTGGACAAGTTGCTTATCCACAGCAATATCTAAATGTCTAAGATGGATACTGACACCAACTCTATCTGGCTCACTATATCATTATAAGAATCAAGTAAGATAAACAATACAACTATAAAGCAGTCTATACTTCTGAGGCACTGTCACTCTTATTAAAGTATAAGGTCAAGTAAAGACTACTGGTCTTCCTCATCTTTGCAAGTGATATCCAGGAGAACACCAAAATCCGAAGGAAAAAAATAACTAATAATGAGATCCACAACCAGATGATGAAAATGTGGAGCCGTGTTCCAGGAGCCATGTTTCTTGAAGATGATTGTATAATGCTATAGCTTTCACAATGTGTCTGTGTGATTGTGAAAACCTTGTGTCTGATGTTCCTTTTATCTACCTTGTCAACAGACAAGTAGAACATATGGAATAAAAATGAATAATAGGGGGAACAAATGTTAAAATAAATTTAGTTTGAAATGCTGGTGATCAATGAAAGGGAGGGGTAAGGGGTATGGTATGTATAATTTTTCTTTCTGTTTTCATTTTATTTCTTTTTCTGAATAGAAGCAAATGTTCCAAGAAATGATCATGATGATGAATATGCAACTATGTGATGATATTGTGAATTACAGATTATATATGTAGAACGGAATGATCAAAATAGGAATGTTTGCATTTATTTGGTGTTTTTTTGGTATTTAAAAAAACACAAAGAAAAAAAAGGAAGGTGGCACCTTAACGAAGTAGCACAAAGAGGAATACACATAGCAGATATTACTCAATAAATAATAAGGGAAGGAAACAAAAGGAGAGGGAGTAAGGAGAAGAGAAAACAGGGAATGGAAGGGGAAGGGAAGGGAAGGGAGGGAAAGGAAAGCAGTACTATCATTTGTGAGGGCTAATTTCTCAGCCTCTTGCCAGACTGGTATAATCAATTAACTAGTACTTAAAGCTTATGTTTGAGACCATTCACTTATTCTTTGAGGTTTCTCTTCTCCCTGATTGTGCCTCTTCTCTCTACTTCATTTTTCCCCCAACTCCCATTTATCAGCATTTATCATCATTTCCCAGGTCCCCAAATACTGTGGCCAATCAATACCAAGTATTTCCTCTCTTTCTGCCTGAAAAAAACACTGCTCTTATTTAAATGTCAGTATGGAGCTCCAACAAATAGATTCAAATGCCAATGACTGAGAAAAGCATTGTATTGCCACACACTGCATGCCATATAATAGTGATGTGCATTTTAACAGAGGACCATACCTTTCTCCTTCCCAACCCCATAAAAATATCCAAGAGAAGAATTTCAAGTAATAGCAACAATCAAATGAGAAAGTATCTTATATACTGTATAGTAATGATGAAGTAATTATCCTATAGTCACATAATGCAAAATACTTACTCACCAGTTATATGATCTAAATTTCCCAGGAGAAATGAATAGGTAAAGGTTCCATTTACCATACATTTTAATATATTACAATTTTACAGAATTTAAAGTTTTTAAAGCTCTCTGTGACAGTTTGAAAATATCATGTATCCCCAGAAAAGCCTGTTTTAATCCTGATCCAATTTTATGGGGGGGCAGCCCTTTCTTTTAATCTTGATTCAGTACTGTAGGGTGGAAATTTTGAATAGATTATCTTCGTGGAGATGTGACACGCCCAATTGTGTGCGTGACCTTTGATGATATAGAGATGTGATTCTGCCCATTCAAGCTGGGTCTTGATTAGTTTGCTAGAGTCCTTTAAAAGGGGAAACATTGTGAAGACACCTCAGAGCAGATGCAGGATCTTGGAGAACAGAAATGGCAGAGATGCTTGGAGCCGATGTAGAAGTTTGGAGATAGAGACAGAAATAGCCAGGTGCTAAGCAAGAACTCACAGAAACAATCAGAAGCTGAAGAGAAGAAATCTCCAGCCCGGACAGATGCTAAGATAAGAGATGAAACCCAGAGTTTTGTCCTGGAGCAGATAAGTGAATGACCACAAATACTTAAAGCAACGACTGTCATCAGAAGCTAGAAGCAATAAAACCTGGAGCAAGGACCAGCAGAGGCCAGCCTTTTGCCTTCCCAGATCACCTTTCCTTGAGTCAAAGTACCTTTTTACTCTGGATGCCTTAATTAGGGCATATTTATGGCCTAAGCACTATAAACATGTTATTTATTAAATTCCCTTTTTAAAGGCTATTCCATTTCTGGTATATTGCTTTCTGGCAGCATTAGCAAACTAATACACTCTCTTATACATTTTTCATTTGATTCTCCCAACATGCAGTTTTTATCTCCTTTTATTGTTGAAGAAAGTAAAACTTAGAGATGTGGAAAAATTTTCCACAAGATCATTATAAATATAGCTATTCTATATTGAGTGTTTACCAGGTTTAGGAACTAAAACTGGGCTAAACACTTTACATGCCTTATATAATATTTATTCTTCACAACAACCTTATGAGATAGATATTGTTATTATTTGAACGTTTCACATATAAAGAAATTGAAGTTCAGAGAAGTTAAGTGATTTAGTCATGGTCACACAACTAGCATATCACAAAACCAAGATTGATTGTTCTGTTATGCTAAGCTGCTGCCTTCTTGTCCCATGCTGTTTCTGCAAAACCACACTGTTCAGTAATATAAAAATACTTTCTCTGTGTTACCAAGTTAGAAATTCAGATTTCAGCTATCAATTCAGGTTCTATGAAAAAAATGAACTAGTATGTTTAAATTCTTCAAGTAGAAGTGGAGAGAATACTGTCACCATTTTACAAAAGAAGAAAAAAGATACAGCAGAAAAGTTACTATAGTTGGGAGCTAAAAATCAGTTAATAAAGTATTGTCAGATAGAAGGAGCATAAAATGTGCCTCAGTATAGAGCAACATAGAAGGCAGAGATAGCCACTAACAGTACAGAAAAAACCCACCTAAGAAACAAAAAAAATCAAACCTGGCGTTAGGCATATATTTTTAAATATTCTAAAACAAGGAATATATTGGTTATATTCCTAAAATAAAGGCTAAGTAATTTAGATCTTGTTTCAAAACATCACCAACACAACACAGAATAGCTGTATTATATCTCTGCTGCTGCTACATTGTAATTTCATCCAGCTATTAGAGATAAAAAAACTGTAAGTGGGGAGAAAACACCTCTTTGATTCCTGTTATTATTATCAATATTTCTAATCTCAATTCTATATTAAGCAATTTTCTTCACATAATTCTATTTGTGTAAAAAAATAACTAGAAAGAAATATATCAAAATGTTACCAGTAGTTACTTCAGGGTGATAGAATTACATCATTGAACTTTTATTTTTCCTACTTTCACATATTCTATACTCCAAAGAGAATTCTACACTCTATAGAGAACTAGTTGTTATCTCCCATATACATTCCATGCTTTCTCGTTTATCTGTCTTTACTAAGGTGGTTCTCCCTGCCTGAAATGTCCTTTTTGCCCATATCTATGCATTCTACCCATCAACCAAGGCATCCTTTAATACAAAAATAATAGCAGATAACAATTGTTGAATGGCTACTATGTGCCAGGAACAGTGTTAAACATATTACGTAGATAACATCATTTCATGAGCGTGAAACTCTTTGAGGTAGGTACAATGATTATCTCTGCTTTATCAATGATGAGCCTAAAGTTTAGAGCATTTGAATAAGTTATTCAAGTTTAGACAGCTAGTAAGTAGCTGAAGTGAGATACAAAGTCAATGGTCAGTCACCAGCTCCATAGACTCCTCCTTAAAACTCTGGATTGCCAACTGGAAAAAATTGACCTAGCTCTCAATATTTCTTTAATTTTAGTGCATCCCACTGAATTTACCTAGCACAGAACCAGCAAAATACAGTAGTTTACATAATAAGCACTTAAATAAAATAACAAATGGATGAATGAGTCATTCCATCAACATTCACTTGGACTACATTTATTCTAAAAATATAGCTAGTTCTCATGGAAGATTCAGAGGGCCTGTGATAGTATCCTACATCAATGTGGTGAGGCTATAGTACTGTTATTTAATCAAACACTAATCTAGGTGCTGCTGTGAGTATATTGTATAGATGTAATTAATGTCTACAATCAGTCAACTTTAAGCAGATTATCCTAGGAAATGTTGGCAGGCCACAAAAAATCAGTTGAAGGACTTAAGACCCAAAAAATGAGGTTTCCTAGAGAAGAAATTCTGCCTCAAGCCTGGAGCATAAAGTCCCTGCCTGAATTTCTAGCCTATAAACCTGCCCTGCAGATCTTAGATCTGCTAGCTCCTAAAATTGCATGAGCTAATCCCTTAAAATAAATCTCTTAATACACATACACATGTACATACACATTCATATATGTGTATGTGTGTATATGCATATACATACACATATCCTATTGGTTCTGATTTTCTCTGGAGAACACTGACTAGTTCAGGGCTCTAGCTAAAAAGTTAGAGTTCATTTTAGCAGATTTGTTATTAGGAAAAATTTCTGTAGGACAAAATAAGATAACTAAACGTATCAATAAATCATTGACAAAATGGGTAAGTGTTTTAAGTCCTGAAGAAGTAGTAATAAACCAATTAGACAAAATCATCGCTCTCATGAAGCTTGCATTCTAGAGGGGGTTAAAACATGTAATCCTGTGACAATCCTGTTTTGGATGAGGAAACTGAGATATATAGGAGTAATTTCCTTAAAGTCATACAATCAGTAAGTAATGGAGCCTAAAGTCAAACCCAATCTAATTCTAAAGTCTTTGCTCTTAACTATTAGGCAATAGTGCCTCTCCATTAGATGATGGTAAGTGTTATAAACAAATACAAAGCCAGGAATGAAACAGGGAGTATAGGGCTGGTAAGGAGGTATTTTAAAGACAATAGGGTGGGAATCAATGAGGTGGTGACTGTACCCACTCCCATGTAGATATCTGGAGGGATAGCATTTTAGGAAAATGATAAAGCAAGTGAAAAAGTCTGAGGTTGAATGTGTTTGGGAAGCCCCAAGGAAGCCAGGAAAGTTAGTATGATAAGTGAGGGGTAGAGTAATAGGATGTATATCAGAGAGATAACTGGGGCCATGACTTGTAGGACTATATAGGAAATTGTAAGAAACTAAATTTGTACTCTGAGTGAATGGAAAGATACTGGAAAGTTTTGACTAAAGAATGATGTGATATGACTTATGTTCCACTAGAAATGCCAAAGACTGCCAGCATGAAGATTCTAAAGTAAATGTTTAGTACTTGAAATGGGACAACAGAAAAAGCAATTAATCAGAATTATATTAAATATTATGAAATATAACTTCATAGTATGAAATTCCAATCTTATTTCTCCATCATTTCTGATTTTTTTCCAGTATAAAAACACTACCTCAGGATCAAAATTATTGAAGAACTACTGAGTTGGATTGGGAGGAAGAGGAATAGCATTTTTCTCATGTGCATTTAAAAAACAAACTTTTGGTGATTCTTAGACTTCATTTTATTTGTTCTTATTTTTGAGAACTTCATCAAAGATATCTATCTACTATTCTTTCCTCATAGCATTTTTTTCTGTAATAAACCAGACTTTAGAGTTCAAGTTGCAGAGTATGTGCTAGTTTCAAAACAGCACATATTTCTGTCTGTTGCAGAAGGATAGAGTAAGGTATTAATGGTAGGCTTTCCTTGAACCTCCTTTTTATTCTCACCATCCTATGTTTGGGCTGCTCCATGGGAGGTCTCCAGCACTTCAGGGGAATAGAAACCAAAAGAAAAGACACAATATTTTGTTTTTAAATTAAAAGTGATAATACAAATGTAAGCCTAAGTCTCCCAAAAAGTTCCTTGGTACCAACTGGGCATAAGAGAATAAAGTAGAGACAGTGGTAAAGGAATATTTAAGCACAACATCCTGGGCAGCCTCACAAGGTCCCCTTGTACCCCAAGAAGAATGAGAAGCAGCCAGATGCTTATTTTGCTGCAGTTTTTGCACACCCCTCCAAATATATATATTTGAGATACACTGGTGGAGATGAAAAGAGTGAAGAGGATGGTGGTGAGAATCAGCAGGAGGTGCAGATGGTGGAGTGGACCTTATGGCTAGAGACCAGGTGAACATATATGCATCTCATATGTAACTGCCAACAGAAAAAGGTGAAGACTTTCAAGTATTAGAAAAGATCCCAACAGAAGTTATCTTACAGTGGATAATAATTAAGACCATGATGCTTTCCAGCATGCCACCCTCCAACATCTTTCAATCAAGCAATAGTCATTGAGCTCCTATAATATGCCAGGCACTGTCCCTGGCACAGTGACATGCAATACACACATTGTCTATGCTCACAGTAAGATGCCATGGCAGAATAATTTTTCTCCCTGAAAAGAAAAGATGATGGAGTGAAAGTAGGGGAGTGATTTAGTGTAGAGTAGACATGCTTTCAGAAAATCTGAATTGACTAAGATTATGTTTTGTGCGTCTAGGAATATTTAAGGTGTAACACTAATGATCATATCAATTTAAGAAAAAGAAAGTTGAAAATTTTATGCACTAATACAGTTCTTTAAGGTTATTCTGTGTTGGGCACTGTGTTAAGCACTAAGTATGCATTGGCCCTGTTCTTTATGGCGTCCTCTCTGGGGAAGGCAGGTGTATAAAATCTGTCTATAAAACAGGTAGGTATTTGATATAATGGTTGTTCACCCTGAATTTTTCATTCTTTGTTATACTACCATGTTTTGTTTTCACATTATCAAATACTTCAAGACACACACAAAAAAATACAGAACACTAAATTAAATTGTGAATCCATAAATTAAATTCTTATTATTTCTACCTCAAACCTTGACTTTTTCCTCATTCTAATGGATTGCAGTCATCAGAAGATAATTCTTTCTTTCTGTAATTATCAAAGATTTTTAAAAGCTGATAAATGACAATAAAATCTTTTTAAAAACTAAATGTACTAAATTAAAATCTTATGAATTTCCGGGAAGATGGCTAAATAGAGTAGATTGAAATTGGCCCTGCTCCACAGAAAAGTTACAGAAGGGACAGGAGGGCAACTGAGGCAGTGATTTGGGATTTCGGCTGACCTCGGAGAGCCTTCTGCACCTCATAGGGCACCCTGGTTGCGGAGGTCAAGGAACTGAGAGGTAGAAAGCTGGAGCCTGGCACAGAGGAGCGGAGCCCATGGGAGGCAATGGACTGGAGCCAGGGACTAAGGAGTAAGCCAGGCCGTACTCCATGGACTCCCTACCCTCACCAGCACAGCCCCATGACCAGCGACTCACCCCACACCCCCTGTACCCAAACCCAATCACCCACTCTCATTCCCTGTGCTCCAGGCACGCCCACCCCACTAGCCCCCAGTGCACGTACATACCCCACACCTCCACCCCAAGTGCAGCCCAACCCACCTCTCCTGCACAACTCCCAAGCACTAAATCCCTCTCCCTGTTCCCTACAGGCTGTTGCCAGTACTAACCTCCACACTCAGGCATCACCCAGCTTCACCCCACCCCCTTGAGATCTGCACATCAGTTTATGGCACTTCTAGGCTCACTCATGCACACAGGTCCCCAATCATGTCATTCAGCTCTGGGAACGCACTTTATAGCAGTCCTAGAAATGCATATGCACACAACCCTCAGCCACACTTCCCAGGTCTGAGAAAGTGCTGACCTGCACAGCTGTTTTTGCTCCCAATCCATGAAAACATAATGCCAACCTGCTGCCACAACTCTACACATGTGCACAAAAGGCCCCATGCCTTAGACCAGCACATACCAGGGTTATGCACCCCCAGACCAGGGCACCCACACAGTTACATCCTCCCTGGCAGCTGGGTGCCCACATTCACAAGCATCAGCATAATATCACCAACCTGCATATATACCTGCCCTGAAACAGATCACCACACTGAGTGCTCCACCCTGTACCCTACTCTCTGCTGTACAATCATACTGCAAACAAGGCCTTAAACTACTGAAAGAAATCAACTCCCAAAGTAAATTAATCATAATATTTATTTATATGCCATGAAGCCAGCAGAAGATCACTAAGCATATCACAATGCAGACAGATAAAGCCCTGCCTAATGACCAAATTAAAACAGCAGTGGAGACACAGACATTGGAACAAGTCATCAAAGATGTTCATAGAACTCTACTTAATAAAATAAGTGGGATAGCAAAGACATAAAGAAACTCAAGAAGACATAGAAGAGCATAAAAAGGAATTTGAAAGAATAAATAGAAAAATAATGGATAACACAGAGATTAAACACTCTGTTGACCAAATAAATACTACAGGCACACAACACCAGATTTGAAGAGACAGAAGAAAGAATAAGTGATATAGAGGACAGGATAACTGTTGTCGAGCATTTAAAACAGCAAATGGCAAAAAAGATGGAAAAAATTGAATGGAACCTCAGGGAAATGATAGCCAAAACAAAGCACACAATATAAGAATCATTGGTGTCCCAGAAGGAGAAGAGAGGTGTAAAGGGCTAGGAAGAGTAGTTGAGGATATAATGGGTGAAAGCTTTCCAACCCTCATAAAGGATATAAACATACAAGTCAAAGAAGCCCAATGACTCCAGATAGAATAAATCCAAATAGGCCTTTCCCAAGACACATACTAATCAGTCTGTCTAACATTGAAGAGAAGCAGAAAATCCTGAAAGCAGCAAGAGAAAAACAATCTACTACATATAAGGGAAACCAAATAAGACAGTTCAGACTACTCTACTAGCACCCTGGAGATGAGAAGGCAGTAGTACAATATATTCAAGATACTGAAAGAGAAAGACTTCCAGCCAAGAATTTTGTACCCAGCTAAACTCTCCGTCAAAAGTGAGGGAGAGATTAGTTTTCACAGACAATGAAGTCCTGAAAGAATTTGTCAACAAGAGATCAGCCCTACAAGAAATACTAAAAGGAGTTCTGCTGGCTGAAAAAAAAAGACAGGAGAGGGAGGTCTGGAGGAGGACACAGAATTGAAAAGTACCACTAAGCATAATTTAAAGAATACAAAGAGAAAAAGGGAAAAGAATATATAGATCTGACAAATAAAATAAAAAAGATATGATGGTGGGTTCAAGAAATGTCTTTTCAGTAATAACTTTGAATGTTCACAGACTAAACTTACCAATTTAAAGATATAGATTGGCAGAATGGATTAAGAAACATAATCCAGATATCTGCTGCTTAGAAGAAACTCATCTAAGACAAAAGGATACAAATACATTGAAAGTGAAAGGATGTGAAAAAAGATTTTCCATGCAAGTTGTAACCAAAAGAAAGCAGGAGTAGCTATACTAAGATTGGGAAAAATAGACTTTAAATGTAAGGACATCATAAGAGACAAAGAAGGGTACTATATACTAATTAAAAGGTCAATTCACCAAGAAGATTTAATAATCATAAATGTTTATGCTCTCAATTAAGGAGCTCCAAAGTACATGACACAGACATGGGCAAAACTGAAGGGAGTAATAGATGTTTCAACAATAGTAGTAGGAGAGTTCAATACACCACTCTCCTCTATAAATTAAACAACCAGAAAGAAGATCAACAAGGAAACAGAGAAGCTAAATAACTTGATAAATGAATTAGACCTAACAGAAATATATAGGTCATTGCACCTCAAGGCACAAGGATATACATTCTTCTCTAGTGCTCATGGAACATTCTCCAGGATATGCTGGGGCACAAAACAGGTCTTTATTAATTTAAAAACATTTAAATTATTCAAAGCATTTTCTCTGATCACAATGAGATGAAGCTGGATAATAACCACCAAAGAATGAGAAAATTCACAAATATACGGAGATTAAATAACACACTCTTAAGCAACCAGTGGGTCAAAGGAGAAATTGCTGGAGAAATCAGTAGTTATCTGGAGATGAATGAAAATGAGAATGCAACTTATCAGAACTTATGGAGTGTGGCAAAGGCCGTGCTGAGAGGGAAATTTATTGCCCTAAATGCCTATATTAAAAAACAAGAGTGAGCAGAAATTGAGGACTTAACAGCATACCTGGAGGGGCTCAAGAAAGAACAGCAAACTAATCCCAAAGCAAATAGGAGAAGAGAAATAACAAATATTAAAGCAATCACAAGTAGAGATTCAATCAGTCATCAAAAATCTTCCTACAAAGAAAAGCTCAGGGTGAGATGGCTTCACAGGGGAATTTTATCAAACATTCCAAAAATGTAGCCAGCATCGTGTTTAATGGAGAGAGACTGAAAGCTTTCTCCATAAGGCCAAGAATGAGACAAGGATGCTCACTGTCATCAGTATTATTCAGTACTGTACTAGAAGTTCTAGCTAGAGCAATCAGGCAGGACAAAGAAATAAAAGGAATCCAAATTGGAAAGGAAGAAGTAAAACTCTTGTTATTTGCAGATGATATGATACTATACTTGGAAGATCCTGAGAAATCTACAGCTAATAAACAAATTCAGCAAGGTGCTGGGTATAAAATTAATGTCCAAAAATCAATAACATTTCTATACACAAGCGATGGCCAAGCTGAGGGGTCAATTTAGGAAAAAATTCCATTCAAAACAGCAACTAAAAGAATCAAGTACTTACAAATGAACTTAACTAGGGACATAAAGGACTTGTACACAGAAAACTATATAACATTGCTAAAAGAAATCAAAGGAGATGTAAATAGGTGGAAATACATTCCCTGTTAATGGATAGGAAGGCTAAATATAGTTAAGATGTCAATTCTCCCCAAATTGATCTACAGATTCAACATAGTACCAATCAAAATTCCAACAACCTACTTTGAAGATCTTGAAAAGCTAATTACCAAATTCAGAGGGAAAGAGACCCTGAATAGCTAAAAGCATCCTAAAAAAGAAGAACAAAGTGGGTGGATCAACACTCCCTGACTTTAAAACCTATTATAAAGCCACAGCAGTCAAAACAGCATAGTACTAGCAGAAATACAGAAGCACTGATGAATGGAATCAAATCAAGAGTGCAGAAATAGACCACCAAATCTATGGTCAACTGATTTTTTACAAGGCCTCCAAATCCTCTGAACTAGGACAAAATAGTCTTTTCAATAATTCGGCATGGAAGAACTGGATATCAACAGCCAAAAAAATGACCTTACACCCTACACAAAATTATCTTACACCTACACAAAAATAACTCAAAATGGATCAAATGCTTAAATATAAGAACTAGTACCATAAAGCTTCTAGAAGAAAATGTAGGGAAACAATTTCAAGACCTAGTTTCTGTGGAGAAACTGGGACACTTATGCACTGCTGGTGGGAATGTATAATGGTGTAGCCACTATGGAAGACTGTTTGGCAGTTCCTTAGGAAACTAAATATTGAGCTGCCAAATGACCCAGCAATAGCACTACTTGGTATATACCCAGAAGAGCTAAAAGCAATGACACAAACAGACATTTGCACACCAATGTTCACAGCAGTATTATTCACAATCACCAAAAGATGGAAACAAACCAAATGCCCATCAACAGACAAGTGGATCAACAAAATGTGGTATATACATATAATATTATGCAGAAGTAAGACAAAATGACCTCCAGAAGCACATGACAAGATGAATGAACTTTGAGGACATAATGCTGAGTGAAATTAGCCAGATACAAAAGGATAGAAACTATATGATTCCACTTTTATGACCAGCATAAAGTTATAATTAGAGGTTTATAATATAGAATATAGGGGACTTAGAGATGCATAGAAGCTAGAAATGATGAACCATTAGCTAATGAGGTTGAACTCCAATGTAAGGGATTAGATAGGAGTGAAGGTGGTTCTCTAGTTGGTCTATAAATTATATATATAATATTATAATATTAAGTATATATGTAATACTACCACATTGAAGATGAACATTATTGAAAGGGGTTGTATAGACCTACGTGTCCCACTGATTAACAGTAGAAACATGATTTAGTTCTTGCAAGAATTACTTCAAAGATACAATTCTTCTACGTCCTGGTTTGAAAGGATGTATGGACCATAGATAAACCACGTTTTAATCTAAATCACATTTCATAAAGGCAGAATAATCCCTATTCAATACTGTATGTTTGAATCTGTAATCAGATTATCTCCTTGGAGATGTGATTTAACCAAGAGTGGTTGTTAAACTGGATTAGGTGACAACATGTTTTCACCCATTTGGGTGGATCTTGATTAGTTTCTGGAGTCCTATAAAAGAGGAAACATTTTGGAGAAAGAAGGACATTCGGAGAGAACAGAGTATGCTGCAGCACCACGAAGCAGAGAGTCCACAAGCTAGCGACCTTTGGAGATGAAGAAGGAAAACGCCTCCCCGAGTAGCTTTTTGAAGCTGGAAACCAGGAGAGAAAGCTAACAGGTAATGCTGTACTTGCCATGTGCCCTTCCAGATGAGAGAGAAACTATGACTGTGTTCACTATGTGCCTTTCCAGATGAGCGAGAAACTGTGACTGTGTTCACCATGTGCCTTCTCACTTGACAGAGAAACCCTGAACTTCATCAGCCTTCTTGAACCAAAGTATCTTTCCCTGTGGAGGCCTGTGATTGGACATTACTATAGAGTTGTTTAACTGGGACATTTTGTCAGTCTTAGAACTGTAAACTAGGAGTGTATTAAATCCCCCTTTTTAAAAGCCATTCTGTTTCTGGTATATTGCATCCCGGCAGCTAGCAAACTAAAATATTATACAAAGTGTTTAAGTCCAGGGTACATGGGGAAAATTGTTATTGCATGCTATGAGCTACGTGCAGAGGGAAACCATCAGCACTACCACAGCAACAACAGAGGTAATTAATGGGGGGAGGGACAAGTGTTAAGAGGAGGTTTAGATTTTCTATTTGACAAGGGTGGGTTTCTTGGTTTTCTTTCTCTTGGGAACAATGAAATTATCTAAAATTGAAGATGTTGATGGACTGTGGACTTTGGGACCTCTAAATGATACCCAACGAGGGCAGGTAGTTGAAGGATGCACAGACAGAGAAGTAGATTGGCAAACAGTGGTGTACACTTATGAATAAAGGTTGTGCTGCTACAAAAACGAACAAAGTCATGAGGCATGCAACCATATGAATGAACATGTGGGACATTCAGGGAGATAAAATAAACTAGAAACAAAAGAACAAGAATGGCATGGTCACCTTTAGAAAATGCTTATAAGAAAACAGGGGTCTAGACCGTAAGCTTTTAGAGCAGACACATTAAATCCAGAATGATGATTATTATTTCTGGATTTTGAGAGGCTATTTTATATATATAACCTGATATTTAGAGATAAGAACAAAGCCAAACAGGTTGGGGTTAAAGTAATTCAGAACATAGGGGTAAGAAAGATAGTATCTATATTTTAGAACCACACAAACTCTTTGAGAACAATGGAAGAAACGTTTATTTGGTCTGGAACTGAAATTCTCTGTAGTGTATAAGTTTATTCAACTTATCTGTATAGCTTATTTGAACAATTGAAACACAGGGAGCACAGCATAAGAAAGAGGTCCTTTAATCCTGTAAAGATTATTGTAATGCCTGGATACATCCTATAGTATATTAAACAGATAACCCAAAAGTATTGGCAAAGTCCCCTGAGGGATGGGAGAAAGAATATGGAACTATTAAACTTTACTATCAGGGAATCCCCTGATACTGTGTCAAGCTTTAAGGACACCTAAATCAATAGACCATGCCCTCAATCATGAGGCTTACTCTTAGGTAGGTAGCAGAGAAGCTGAGACTACCTATTGGCATTCCTAGGAATTACTTCTGGAGGACCTCTTCTGTTGCTCAGATGTGGCCTCACTCTCTCTAAGCCCAACTCTGCAAGTGAGATCATTGCCTTCCCCCCTACATGGGACATGACATCCAGTAGTGAATGTCTCCCTGGTGACATGGGAGATGACCACCAGGGATAAATCCAGACCAGGCACCATGGAATCAACAATTCCATCCTGACCAAAAGGAGGAAAAGAAGTATAATTAATAAAGTATCAGTGACAGAAAGAGTTCAAATTGAGTTTAGAGACTACTCTGGAGGTTGTTCTTATGCAAGCTTCGGGTAGACCTTGCTACCTTTCACAACCTGCCAACCACAAACCAGGACGATTCCAGCCAATCCTAAAGAACACCTAGGGCAATACATAATATTCCCTAAGGGTTCCATGCACTAGAGTAACTTTTCAGAAACTTACAACCTCCAGATGGGTCCCTGATCCAGATAAGTCCTGAAACCTAGCCCAGCCTCTATAGAACATCAGATAGTTCCATCTCCCTTCCCCATATCAGTGACAGATCCTTCCAACATGAAAAATTTAGAATTGCCAAAGCCCAAGCACCCATAAAGAGAGAGGGATAGAAAGATCAAAGGTGGGGGTGGGGGGAGTTGTACAGAGAAGACAGGATTTAACAAATGAATATGAATGCTGAACCATTAAACTGATATCTCTTTTAGTCTCCAATATTTTAGAGCAGCTAGAAGTAAAAACCTAAAATTGTGAAATTGCAACCCATGTCAAACTCTGAAATATGTTCTACAACTAATTGTGGTGCTGTGCTTGGAAATTTATAGTTTTTTTTTGTATATATGTTATGTTTCACCAAAAAAAGGAAGGAAAAAAAGTCAATTGTGGTGATAAAAAAATATTTAAGACCTCTAGCTTCCTATATTCTGGAGCAGATAGAAGGAAAAATAGGAGAGGATCATATGGTAGTCCATGACAAACTCTGGGATCTGTCTTATAGCTACCTGTTGAAGAGTGCTTTGACAGCTGTTGCTTTTTTATTATTTGTTTTGTATATATGTTATACTATACAATAAAAAATGTTAAAAATAAAAATAAAAAATAAATGAACTAGCACTTACATAACTCACTAGAAAGCAATATCCCAATGGTGTTCCCTTTCTCTGAAATATTTTTGTAACTTCTTCATCCAGAGCCAATATAACAGTCACAAAAAAAGTCATTATTATTGTTTTAAAGGATATTATCTGTTTCCATTTGCTAAAGCTGCCAGAATGCAATATACAGAAATGGTTTGGCTTTTTCAAAGGAGTTTATTAAGTAGAAAATTCACATTTCTAAGGCCATAAAAATGTCCAAACGAAGGCATGAACAAGAGGGTACCTTCACTGAAGAAAGTCCAATGGCGTCTGGGGTTCCTCTGTCACATGGAAAAGCACATAGTGATGTCTGCTAATCCTCTGATCCAAAATGTCTCTGTGGGTGTTTTCTTTCTCTTAGTTTCTCTCATCTCTGAACTCTCTCTGAAAATGTCTCTCTCTTCAAGGACTCCAGCAAGCAGATTAAGACCTACCTTGACTTGATATGGGTTCACATCTCCATGGAAACAACTGAATTAAAAGGTCCCACTCAATAACAGGTAGAAGACTGGATTAAAAGAATATAGGCTTCTCTGGGGGTACATAACAGTTTCAAACTAGCACATTACCCATGACTTCCTCTGCCAGTTTTGATCAAGTCAGCCACATTTACATCCTTCCCACTTTACCTTTCATCCTGGGGAGGCCCAGCTGAGAGAACAGAATAGATCAGCAAAATAAGATAGGCAAGAAGCTCTAAGGCCAGAATAAAATCAAGAAAAAATGATGCTTAGAGGATGTTTCGAATTAAACACATTTTCCTTGAGGCTACTATGTGCCAAACACTCTTGTGGATGCTGAGGAATCAGAGATAGGTAATATTTGTGACTTCTAAGGAAATATAAGCTAATATGTCCTTCACCAGATGTTTTAAATAAACTCAGCTTTCCAAGTGAGAGCATACAAGATGAGAGTTTAAAAGTACAATAAGCATTTACACTATATTCTCAGAATCTACTCAGCTTGCTGTCCTTTACTTTCAGCTTTTTTAGTATGAATTTTATTTAGATTCCATATCTAATTCCTGTTGTCTACCTAGACCATTTTAGCAACAAAGTAATTTAGACTCACTTTTCAAACTTTGACAGTGGAAAACCTATCTCCACTGGACAGGATCCTCAGTTGGCCTGGCTCAGTGCCCTAAGGGTCCAAATAAGAGACACTCTTTCTCTGGGCCCACGTTCATCTTCAGTGAGATATACCAGCCAGATTCTTCCCTTTTCTTATATCGCCCATCATCAGACCTCGGAGAGCAATCAGATTTAAGAAGCAAACTAAATGGAGTTAGTGTGCATTCATGTCCATATGTTTTGGATAATAAATGGCCAATTTTCAAATCACCATAGTTTGAGGACTTCCTTAACAAGAGATTTTAATATATATGGAGAGAAATAAAAAGAAACCCTAAAATTGGATTGAACCATGCATTTAAACCAGGAAAATCCACATAATATTAATTCTGTTTTTCTTATGCTGATTTTAACACTGAAAAATAAGTGAATCTAATATTCATGTGGATTTTTTTATCATCATTCATTCTTATATTCATGGCATCCATAAGCAGACTAAAAGTCCCAATTTGCATGGATTCAATTAAATAATCCTCAAGGTAACACTGAGTAAACAGCCTAAAGTTTACTTTTTAAAAAAAATGAGTGACCAAGTCAATATATTTAAAGGAAAGATATTGTTCTAAACCAAAGACATTACATGTGTATATCAATTCATGCAAAATCTCCTTCCTAAGAAAATCCGTATATATAACAAGATTGTATTGATTGAACCACTGAAATACACAAAAAGGCCCTACAAACTGACAAGAAAAAAAAATCCCAATAGAAAAATGGGCAAAAAATATCAATAAATTCACAAAAGAGTGAATTTCAAATAGTCAACAAAACATATGAAACAATCCTCAAATTTAGTATAGTCTTGGAATTGGGAATTAAATTTAAATGAAATATCATTACATCTATTAAACTAGTAAAAATTAAGAAGAGCTACAACACCAAGTGGCAGCATAAATTTGAGTTAAAATGGCATTTATGTACATTGCTAGTGGAAAAAATATACATACCCATGAAGTAAAAAATACCACCTGTGAGAATCTATCCTATAGAATAAAAGCATAAATTAATTGTAATGTACTTACAAGGATGATGATTTAAAAATTAATCACAGAGGCAGAAAACTGGAAACATAGTGAATACCCATCAAGAGGGGAATGATTGAATAAATTATTATGTTTCCACACCATGAAATTAAGCATCCATCAGAAGAATGTATTAAAAGCTATACCAGACAACTTGAAGACACATTCACAAATTATGAACATGCTTTGGAAACAGTGACCAAAAAATTCCATATCTATACATAGACGTGCCTACTTCAGCAAAGATATGTACACAGAAATCCCATATATGCATATATGTGTATATAGTTTGTATATGAATATACAGTATGTGAGAACAGGAGGAAAAAGTATATCAAGTGAACATGATTCACTTTGTATGTTGGGTGGTTGATAGAATAGAACTGATGTGAGTATAGATAACAAGAGAATGAAAAGGGAATCATGCAAAAGCTGGAAAGTAAAAAAAACATTGCATGTATATAAAATAGTACATTATACAGTTATGTAAAATTATGTATTTTTATGGGATTATGCATCTAGAAATTGAATTTTTAAAAATTTGTAAAATTCAATAAGGTAACAAAGAAAGCCATAAAAATGTAGAAAAATAGAAGAGAATATTAATGAAACCCGGAATAGGAAAGAACTTTCTGAATATAAAAAGAAGATATAATAAAAGGAAAAAAGTGACAGATTTTATCACATCAAGGTTAAAAATATTTTGAATGTCAGAAAGCACGATAGGCAAAATTAATAGTAATGAACAAACTAGAAAATCTGTGATAATTATTACAAAGGTATGGCACGTTGGATATATAAAGTGATTTTACAAAGCAATAAGAATTCTAGCACCATTCAGAAAAAGAGACAAGACATTGAATAAATTGCAAAAGAAATATAAATAGCCAATAAGCATAAGAAAAAACAGCTCAGTCTCACTAGTGAGCAAATAAAAGAAAAGCATTAAGTAGTAAATTGTCACCTAAAATATTTTAGATAGGTGTTGCAAGAATAGTTCAGTGGTAGAATTCTTGCTGTCATGCTGGAGACCAGGGTTTGATTCCCAGACCATGCAACTCCATCTCTCCACCCCACCTCCCCAAAAAAAGAAAAGAAAAAAATACTTTATATAATAAATTAATACCTGTAAGTGTATAGGAAGATAAGTCTTTAAAAATATGTTTGTAGAGGCCTTTCTGCAAAGCACTTTAACAATTTATAAAGCATTTTCAAAACGTCCATGCCCTTCATAGTAAACTTATTTATAAAATCCACCCTAGTGAAATATCAGAAAAGTCATTATTGCTTATACACATAAATGTCCATTATAACATTATTACTAGCAGAAAATTTGAGAGGGCCTAAATATTAAACAGAGAACTACCAAAATAAGTTCCAAATAATGGAATATTATATTGCTATTAGAATACTTAAAATAATATTCAATGGCATGATATGTGTAAACACTATCAGTATATAACATGAAATTTAAAAGTCAAGATGAAAACACTCAACAGAGTGATGTCACTGAGAATTGCAAAGTCGTGAGCTCCAAGGATGCATCCCTCCACTGAAGCAATATTTAATCTGGCAAAAAATGTCAGGATCAATTTTTTCGGAACTCTGGAATCTAATTTTGAAAACTTATAAAAACCAAGGGAGTGCTTAATGAAGAAAGAGACTGCTAAATTTCAGTAAGAGAGCATTGTGGTGTTTTGCTAACCTGCCTACAATCCCTCAATTGGGCTGTCTATGGGGATGATAGCCATGTTCCTGGTGCAACATTCTGGTGCCAGAGGATTCAATACATACCTTGTCTTCAAAGAATTGTGTTTGCGCATTTTGACTGTCTCATACACACACACACACATACACACACACACACACACACACACACACACATGCCCACTCAGAACTCTCTAAAGGCTGGCATGGTCTCTCAGTAGTGTTTATAAAAAGCATATAAAGTCTTGTACTACATATACCTACCTGGGAGAAAGGACAACATATGGGGTGAGCAGCAGAAAGAATGAAAAGTCTAGGAAGGAAAAGGCTGGGGAAGGAAATAAATGGGAGAGTAAGTGTTTTGAAAAGCTCACACATATACTAGGGAATCTAGAAAGCCATGTGCATGCCCTAGATTAAATATGGATAGAATTCTAAGTGGCCTAAGTATTGAATGAGTGATCAAACTCAGAGACAGTCTTCAAAAACTGGGAAGAATAATTTTTGGTTTGTTTGTTTGTTTTTCCTTTGTCCTGAGGAATTTAAGGAAATCTCTGTCAAATCACCAGCTGACCATTAAACCAAAGGAGCAGTAGTACATAACATAATAGATACAGACTTCATAGAAATACCTTAGAAAATTTATTAAACAAACAACTACAATCCACAGCAAACAATAACAACACACCTTGAGGAAGCAGAAGAAATTGATTTTCCAGAGTCACCACATTATATTATTCAAAATGTCCAGTTTCAATATAAAATTACAAGGAATGCAAAGAAACAAAAAACTAAATTATAGCATTCACAGGAAAAAGAAAATGCCCAAAGGAAACCTGTATATTGGTAATATTAGACAAAGACTTTAAATCATCTTAAATATGCTCAAAGAGCTAAAGGAAAACATAGCCAAGATACAAAAGGAAATGAAGAACATCAATAAAGAAACAATTATTGAGGTACTAAATAGAAATTCTGGATGTGAAAAGTATAATAACTGAAATGAAAAAAATAAAGGGTTTAAACAACATATTTGAGCAAGTAAAGGAAAGAATGGTAAGTGTGAAGACAGTCAATTGAAATTATATGGTCTGGAGAGCAGAGAGAAAAAAGACAATTAAAAATTAACAGAGTTTAAGATACCTATGGGATACCATCAAATGTACCAACATATGCATTATGTAAGCCCCAGAAGGAGAGGAAAGAGAGAAAAATGGGAATTTCTTCACCTGAAAAAAGGCATTTATGAAAAACCCAGAGCTAACCTAATACTCAATGGTGAAAGACTGCAAGTTTTCTCCCTAAGATCAGGAACAAGATAAGGATGCTTACTTTCACCACTTAAATTTAACATTGTACTAGAAGTTCTAGCCAGAACAATTAAGCAATGAAAAGAAATAAAAGAAATCCAAATTGGAAAGTGAGAAGTAAAATAGCCCCTATTCACATACTGAATGATCTTACATATGATATCCTTAAAAATATAGAAAAAGCTACTGGAATCACTAAGAAATTAAGCAAGATCATGGCATGCAACATACAAAAATCAATTGCATTTCTATAACTAGCGAAGAACAAACTGAACAAGTAATAAAGAAAATAATTTCATTTACAATAGCATCAAAAAGAATGAAATATTAGGAACAAATTTAACCAAGGAGGTTACAAGAGTTGTACCACTGAAAATTACAAAACATTGCTGAAAAATATGAATGAAAATAAACCTAATGTTCATGGATTGGAAAGTTACTTTATTAAGATGGCAGTATTCCCCAAAGTGATTTACAGATTCAATGCAATCCCTATCAAAATCCCATGGCCTTATTTACAGAAATGGGAAAGCTGATCTTAAAACTCATGTGGGATTCCAAAGGCCGCTAAATAGCAAATAACAATATTGAAAAAGAAATAAAAAGTTGGAGGATTCACATTTTCAATTTTAAAACTTATTAGAAAGCTACAGCAATCAAAATATTGTGGTACTAGCATAAAAATAAACATAGACCAATGGAATAGAATTGAGAGTCCAGAAGCATACCCACGAAATTAAGATCAATTGATTTTCAGTAAGGGTGACTACACAATTTAATGGGGGAAATGAATAATCCCTTCAATAAATTGTGCTGTGACAAATGAATATTCACATATAAAAGGATGAAGTTGGACCCTTCCCTCATACCATATATATAAAAACTAACTCAAAATAGAGCAAAGACCTAAATATATGAGCCAAAATTATAAAATGCTTAAAAGAAAACAAGGGTATATCTTCATGACCTTCAATTTGGCAATGGATTCCTAGATATGACTAAAAAAAAAAAAGCACAAGAGACATGAAAAATAGATAACTGAGACATCATCAAAATTAAAAATTTGGGAGCATCAAAGGACACTATCAGGAAAGTGAGAAGAAAATCCACAGAATGGGAGTACATATTGGCAAATCATGTATCTGATAATGGTCAAGAACCCCAGAAAATAAAAAGAACTTTTACAATTCAACAATAAAAAGACAAAAAACTCACTTAAAAATGGACAAAGGACTTAAAAAGAATTTCTCCAAAGAAGATAATCAAGTAGCCAACAAGGATATGAAAAGATTCTTATATCATTAGTCATTAGGGAAATGCGAATCAAATCCATAATGACATACCACTTCACACTCACTAAGATGGCTGTAATTTTTTTATAAAGGAAAATAACAAATACTGGTGGTGATGTGGAGAAACTGGAAGTCTCATATATTGTTGATATGAATGTAAATGGTGTGACCACTGTGGAAAACAGTTAGTGGTTTCTCAATAAATCAAATGCATAATTACCATATGACCCAGCAATTCTACTCCTAAGTACTCCTAGGCACCCAAGAGAATTGAAAACACCTACTCACATATAAATTTATATATGAATATTCATAGTAGCATTATTTGTAATAGTGAAAGATGGAAATAATCAAAATTTTGATAAATGGATAAACAAAACATGATATCACCATACAATGGAAAATTATTCATCAATAAAAGGTATTGAAGAACTAACATAATATAACATAGATGAGCCTTGAAAAATTATGATATACTGAAGGAAGTCAGACACAAAAGGCCACATGTTGGATTTTTCATTTAGATGAAATACCCAGGATAGTCAAATCCATAGAAACAGAAAACTAATAGTTGGTAAGGGTAGAGAGGAAGAGAAGTGGAGAGTAATTGCTTAATGGAGTGTGAATCCATGGCACATAGGACCTTTGGAAGATATTATTTTAAGTTAAGGCATGGCCAACTGAATGTGGTTGAGACTTGATCCCATTACTGGAGGATTTATGAAGAAGAAATTGGAAGTCAAAATAAACTGGAAGAGAGAGGAAAGGCCATCACCATGTGATGGGAAAAGCCAACGATGGCCCACAGCCAGCCCCTAAATCCCACAATCTTTAAGCAAAAAGTATTTCCTTGCTAATGCCCAAATTTTGGACCTCACCTACCCTCAAAACTGTGAGCCAATAAACTTCCACTGTTCAAGTCAACTCATTTATGGTGTTTGTTTTAGCAGCTGGGAAACTAAGACAACAGTCTACATACTGTCATCCCACTCACATGTAAATACATTTGTACACACTAAAACAGCCAAAATAATTACTCTTAGGTATTGGGATTTGGATTGATTTTTATTTTATGATTTTAAATAGTTTATAGATTTTTCATAGATGGTATGTTTTAATGTAAAAATTCTGTCATTGTTAATGTCTGCTTCAGGTAACTAAGGTGATCATTAGGCTAAGTCCTACCCATACCCAAGTCAATTCTGAGCAGGACAAAAAGAATACCAGAGGCTTCAATCTTAAGAACCCAAACATACTCCATTTTAGGTGCCGCTGATTAGCAGTAGCTTCAAAGTCATGACACTGGCTACACAATCCTATGCTTGGAAAGTGAAATAGATAAATATGGATATAGATGATGATATAGATATAGATGTAGATTTAGATGTTGATATTGATATCAGTGTAGAAGTAGATATGGACATAGGCACAGACATAGACATAATCACTACCAACCTTCAAAATATTGAGTGCTACTTAAAAACATCATTGATATACCCCTGCTTATGAACCTGAGATATGCCTCAACTTGCTTTACTCATTGGTAACTATTAATACTACCACTAATCTCCAAAGTATTGATCCCACAACCTTATCTGTAAAATCCATTAAAATATAACCATTATAATGGCTTCATATTTAGTCTAAAATATTCTATTAATATAACATATAATAGAAATTACACAAGTATGGAAAAATTAAAGGATGTGATTAAATAAAAAAATACATATGAGAATTCTTTCTGTCCTTAGAGTTCAAAAGATCATTTTATTCATATCCCAGGATATATGCTCCCTATTATGGGGATTACAGCTTTAGAGCACACTCTAGTATTCCTCCAGTTCATCTTCTTCTCTTGCACTTATAACCATGTTCTGAAATTCCAGGGTGAATTCCATTTGAGTCCATTCAAATTAAGTCAATATTCACAAAAGAACCCACTTTTATAAAGTGAAGAATCATGTCCTTTCCACAAGCTATTTCATCTTTGAGAAAAATACCTGGATTTTAATAATGAAAATGGCATATAGCATAGTATAATTAAATTTCTATTATTGTTGCATTACGTTGATAATAACTACTACTGCAGTCGCTATAGTTGCTGCAGCTACTTCTTCATTGGCATTGTAAGTCACCATATTGCACAGTTCTTAAAAAAGTTTTAATAGTATACCTCCTCAAATTTTTGATGACTTTCATGGCATGTAGCAAGAAGGGGTGTCTTCTCCCATTTCTGCGCAACTTGATTGGCTTCTTCTATCTTCTGTTCATAACTTTTTTGAGAATTTAGCAATGTAAGCTCATAAAACTCTTGAATATCTGTAAAGAAATTATAAGGATAAAATCAAAATCTCAAGCACCACTTCATTAAGAGTTTCTGCATATGTGTGTTTATGGAAAATTTTGCTGATTGAAAGAGTTACATAAATATATACCCCCAAAGAAAAACAACCAAATTAGAGTAAATTCTGAAAATTGCCTTTTTACCTCCATGGAAATGTTTATAGTATCTTTTTCATAATTCTCCAAAACTAGAAGCAACCAAAAAGTATCTCAAGAGGTGAACAGATAAACAAATTGTGGTCAATCCATACAATGGACTAATTTTCAGTGATAAGAAGGATTGAACTAACAAATTATTCACAAACATGGATGAAGTTTAAATACACACTGCTAAGTGAAAGAAACCAGTTTGAAAATGCTACATACTGTATGATTCCATTTTTATGACATTCTGGGAAAAGCAAAACTATAGTTATGGTAAACATATCAGTGATTACCAGTGGTATTAGAGAAGGGGGAAGGTTTAATAGTTAAAGCACAGGGTGATGAAAATATTCTGTAATGATATTTTATTGGTGAACACAAGACAATAAGCATTTAACAAAACTTTTAAAACTCTACAGCAAAGTGAGGATACCTTAATATATGCAAATTTTAAAAAATCAATTAGATATTCAGGAAATTCCAGGATGAAATGCAGATTGTAACCAAATAATCTTATTATATTACAAATGTATGAAAAAAATCTCACAGAAGGAGATTGAGGAAAAGATGCTGACCTAAGTAACTTCGGAAATAAATAGAGACTGTGAGACTTAGAGCAAAAGAAATAAATAAAAGCATTGTATTCTATTTAATAAAATTGTTCCCCATGGGCATATGGGTTAACAATTCTGAAAGTACTATAAATGTGCACTGGAATTAAAAACTTAAATAAATGAGTGGTGGATGGTGAGAGCCAGGTTTCTGGAGTAGGAAGTTACAGACAAGTAAGGGGAGAAGACTACAATGGTCCAGATGATATTTGATTATAGTTGGAGACCTCAGTATGAACCCTTGATTATAAATGGATACATATAGAAATATTTACAGATATGTACAAATGTTCAGGTTAGAATATGCATCTGTATTTCTGTGCTCTGTCCACTAGGAGAGCCTAGAAGCAATGACACACCAGTAGGTTTAAACACAACTAGCACCCTTATTTTGGCATCTAAATGCCATTCTCCACAGTGGAAATGGGTAATGAATAAATACTGTAGTATCAGATTAGGACTGGAGATATCTACATGAAAATAGATTTTAAAACATGATAGATGATGATGATGATGAAAGCTGGATGTTCATAAGTGCATGATGGTGTGTGGCTTCTGGGACTAGCGAAGTTTTCTGCTCAATCAGCCACACATACATCTGCCCTGTCAAGGAAGATGTGCTGAGATTCATATTGGTTGGATCTAGGCTAGACTGCACTCAACTTTAAAGGAAAGGTTGAACAAATATATCTGCTATATTTTATCTGTTAAATAACATAACTCTGGCAAATGTATAAAAGTGAAACTGAGCAAAACTTCTGCTATGGTTTCTTAACATAAAGCAGCTGTCTAATGTTTTTATTTCTGAAAGAAGCTTCACTTAAAAATGTTAATAAAGTTTAAAGCTCAGATTTTAAGCACTAACTGTTATTATTAAATTCTGAGGTGCTTTACTCTTTGTATAGCCCATTAGTTCCCTGGAGCTTTAAATATCTGTGTGACACCTAAAACTCAAATTTGGTTCTCCAGCTCTGAAAATTAGCATGGATCCCCACAGCAATGGTTAACAACTAAAAGAGATCAAATTTCAATTAAAGATGTGATAAAATCGATCTAGTTAAAACAAAGGTAAAACAATATACAAGGTAAAGAATAATATTGTCTATTTTAAAGCTTTAATATTTGTGTGAAAAAAAGTTTTTGTTCAAAATTTGCACTATCTAATTTAATCAGCCTAGTCAAACAACCTAATTCAGCTTTATTTGACATAGAATGGAACAAGGAACAAAATCCTAATGTTGTGTAAAAGTTAATGCTATGCAATGATGCATTTCAGAATATTTTGAGCAGAAAATGAAAAAGTGTATGCAAAGTCCCTTGAGGAACTGGGAAAGATAGAACTATCAAGCTTTCCCACCTGGGGAATACCTGACATTTTTCTTAAGCAAGAGGGGCTCCCAATTTATTAAGCCAAGGTCTCAATTTTGAGGCTTGCCCTTATGAAACCTATTTCTGTTATAGTAAACTGAACCTACTTAGGATTAGTGCCTAAGAGCCATCTCCAGAAAATCTTTGCTGTTGCTCAAATGTGGTCTCTCTCTAAGCCAAACTCTGAGCTTCCCCCCAATATGGGACATAATCTCCAGGGGGGTAAGCCTGGTACTGGCAGAATGAAACATAACTGGCCCTGGCATCACGGGATACTGGGGATTGTGGGTTCAAGTGCCATCTTGGCCACCAAATTGTTACTGGACAAAAGCCATGGATTCTTCTGCCAAACATACTCAACAGCCAATTCCTGAGACACTGGGGTTTCAAAGAGAGAAAGAGTTTATTATTACATATGTAGCAGAACAGACAGTCTAAAAGCTCAAAATCTGTCTCCCTGAGTTTAGTGGGTTCAAGGTTTTTAAGGATTTTAGCAAGGGGAGATGAGGTCATTTCAGATAGTAAGTTCAAAGCAGAAAAGGAGACAAGTGTTATCATTATCATTTCAATAAGAGAACATAAAAAGTTGAAAGGAGGGGAGGCAGAGCTATCACTTACTAACTAAAGGTGTAAAACAAAAGAAAGAAGTAGTTAATGGCCAACTTCACTAGCATTAGCTCTATAAGAGAATGACCAACTCTTACAATCACAAAGACACAGGATAAGAGTTTTTTACACTCATTTCAGATATCAAGGCAGCTGGACTACAATTCAGAGATTTCAGGTCTTTTCCTGTCTACTTCAACATTACAGAAAGCAAAATGGAATTTTTACATAATAATTTACTAATCAAAATCATCCCTTAAATCCTGATTTCTTGGTACAGTGTGGTTACACACAAGAAAACCAATCAATGTAATACACCACATCAATAAATCAAAGAGGAAAAACATGATACAGGGGATATGTGAAAAGCCCATAGCTAACATCATACTCAATGGGGGAAGACTGAAAGCTTTCCTTCTATGATCAGGAACAAGATGAGGATGTCCACTGTCACCACTGTTATTCAAAATTGTGTTGGAAGTTCTAGCTAGAGCATTTTAGGCAAGGAAATGAAATAAAAAGCATCCAAACTGCAAAGAAAGAAACAAAACTTTCACTGTTTGCAGATGGCATTATACTATATGTAGAAGATGCCAAAAAATCTACAGTAAAACTACTAGAGGTAATAAAACAATACAGCAAAGCGGCAAGGTACATCAACATGCAAAAATCAGTAGTGTCTCTATACACTAGTAATAAGCAGTATTGAGGAACAAATCAAGAAAAAAGTTCCATTTACATTAACAAACAAAAGATTCAAATATTTTGGAATAAATTTAACCAATACCACAAAATTACTATACACAGAAAACTACAAAAAGTTGCTTAAAAAAAAAAACAAAACCCACCTTGAATGGGTGGAGACATCTCCATGGAAACCACCAAATTGAAAATTATCACCCAAAACTGGGTGGGTCATATCTCCATGGAAACAATAAAAGAGATTCCACTCAGCAATATTGAATGAGGACTAAAGGATACGGCTTTTCTGGGGTACATAATAACTTCAAGCTGGCACAGAAACTCACCAGAAACAACAGGACTACAACCTCCAGTTGGGTCCCTAAACCACGTAAATCCCGAAATGCAGAGGGACCAGCCTCTCAAGAACATCAAATATTTCCATCCTCTATTCCATATTATTATTGACAACCCCTTCCAACATAAAAAAAAGTTAGAATGGACATTGCCCAAATACCCCTAAAGAATGGTAGAAAGACCACAGGTGATGGTGGAGTTATACAGAGAATGTAGGGTTTAACAAACAAGTATGGTTCTTGAAATTTATACTGATAGTTTCCATATCTTAGAACAGCTAGAAGTAAAAACTCGCTTCTTCCTTGACAAAACCACTTCCTACATACTTTACATATTTCAATTACCAAAACAGATCTTGAAATCAATCTTCAAGCCAACATCCTACAAAACACAATTCTTTTCTTTTTTTGTGAAAAAGAGAGTACTATTTCTCCTAAAGTAAAATAGCCGATTGTTGCAGAATGATAAGCAGGAATGTTAGTACAAAATGGATGGATACAGAAAGTTATAAAATTCTTACTGGACGTGAATTGTATTGATTGTGGTAAAGGATGGCTAAGATTTTATAGTTTTATAAGATTTTTTTATTATTAATTAAAAAAATTTTTTTAAAACACCAAATGCAAACATTTGCAATTTTTGATCATTCCGTTCTATACATACATCATCGCATAGTTGCATATTCATCATCATGATCATTTCTTGGAACATTTGCATCTACTCAGAAAAAGAAATAAAACGAAAACAGAAAAAAAAATTTATACATACCATACCCCTTACCCCTCCCTTTCACTGATCACTAGCATTTCAAACTAAATTTATTTTAACATTTGTTCCCCCTATTATTCATCTTTATTCTGTATGTTTTACTCATCTGTGGATAAAGTAGATAAAAGGAACATCAGACACAAGGTTTTCACAATCACACAGTCACATTGTGAAAGTTATATCATTATACAATCACCTTCAAGAAACATGGCTACTGGAACATAGCTCCACATTTTCAGGCAGTTACCTCCAGCCTCTCCACTACATCTTGACTAACAAGGTGATATCTGTTTAATGAGTAAGAATAGCCTCCAGGATAACCTCTTGACTCTGTTTGGAATCTCTCAACCATTGACACTTATTTTGCTCATTTCACTCTTCCCCCTTTTGGTTGAGAAGGTTTTCTCAATCCCTTGATGCTGAGTCTCAGCTCATTCCAGGATTTCTGTCCCACATCGCCAGGAAGGTCCACACCCCTGGGAGTCATGTCCCACATAGACAGGGAGAGGGTGGTGAGTTCGCTTGTTGTGGTGGCTGGAGAGAGAGGCCAATCTGAGCAACAAAAGAGGTTCTCTTGGGGGTGACTCTTAGGCCTAATTTTAAGTAGGCTTGACCTATACTTTCTGGGGTTAAATTTCATTTGAACAAACCCCAAGATTGGGGGCTCAGCCTATAGCTTTGATTGTCTGCACTGCTTGCAAGAATATCAAGAATTCAACTTGGGGAAGTTGAATTTTCCCCCTTTCTTACCATACCCCAAAGGGGACTTTGCAAATAATTTGTTATTCACTGTTCAAATCACTCTGGGATTTATCTGGGCATCCCTCTGGACAAACCAACAAAAACTCATGTCCTATTCAAGGTTCCATGTACTTATGGTGTTCAATTAAGCTCTCTACATAAGTTATATTAGGAAATGCACTAGCCAAAATATAAATTTTGTACCAAATGAACATTTTTTGCTTCAGTCTCATACATAAGGTAAGATTTTAAAATATTAATTATCATCTATTTTCAGCACCCTGCAGTAATGACATTCCTTTGTTCTTCCTCATGAAAAAATATTTTTAAAATGTGGACATTTAGTCACTATTATTATACACTCTAGACATTCCTTGATTATACCATCTCAGTCTTTATCATCCATCTTTTTTTCTGATTTCATTTGTGCCCCCAGGCCTCCTCCCTCTATCATTCTCACATTCAGTTTCATTCAGTGTTCTAACATTATTGTACTACAGTTAGGTAGTATTGTGCTGTCCATTTCTGAGTTATTACATTCAGTCCTGTTGCACAATCTGTATCCCTTCAGCTCCAATTACCCAATATCTTACCCTATTTCTATCTCTTGATGGTCTCTGTTACTAATGAAGTTCTCCAAGTTTATTCACTAATGTCAGTTCATGTCAGTGAGATCATACAGTATTTGTCCTTTTGTTTCTGGCTAATCTCACTCAACACAATGTCCTTAAGGTCCATCCATGTTGTTACATACTTCATAACTTTATTCGGTCTTACAGCTGCATAATATTCCATCATATGTATATACCACAGTTTGTTTAGCCACTGGTCTGTTGATGGACATTTTGGCTGTTTCCATCTCTATGCAATTGTAAATAATGCTGCTGTAAACATTGGGGTGCAAATGTCTCTTTGTGTCCTTGCCCTGATGTCCTCTGAGTAGATACCTAGCAATGGTATTGCTGCGTTATATGGCAATTCTCTATTTAGCTTTTTGAGGAAACGCCAAAATGCCTTCCACAGTGCTTGTGCCATTTGATATTCCCACCAACAGTAGATAAGTGTGCCTCTTTCTCCACATCCTCTCCAGCACTTGTCATTTTCTGTTTTATTGATAATGGCCATTCTGGTGGGTGTGAGATGATATCTCATTGTGGTTGATTTGCATTTCTCTAATAGCCAGGGAAGTTGAGCATCTGTTCATGTGCCTTTTGGCCATTTGTATTTCCTGTTCTGAGAAGCGTTTGTTCAAGTCTTTTGTCCATTTCGTAATTGGGTTGGCTGTCTTTTTGTTGTTGAGTTGAACAATCTCTTTATATATTCTGGATACTAGACCTTTATCAGATATATTGTTTCCATATATTGTCTCCCATTGTGTAGGCTGTCTTTTTTACTTTCTTGATGAAGTTTTTTGATGTGCAAAAGTGTTTAATTTTGAGGAGTTCCCATTTATTTATTTCTTTCTTCAATGCTCTTGCTTTGGGTGCAAGGTCTAGGAAACCACCTCTTAGTATAAGATTTATAAGATATTTCCCTACATTTTCTTCTAACAGTTTTATGATCTTAGATCTAATGTTTAGGTCTTTGATCCATTTTGAGTTAATTTTTGTATAGGGTGTGAGATATGGGTCCTCTTTCATTCTTTTGCATATGATATGGATATCCAATTCTCTAGGCACCATTTATTGAAGAGACTGTTCTGTCCTAGGTGAGTTGGCTTGACTGCCTTATCAAAGATCAATTGTCCATAGATGACGGAGTCTTTATCTGAACACTCTATTCTATTCCATTGGTCAGTAAATCTATCTTTATGCCAGTGCCATGCTGTTTTGACCACTGTAGCTTCATAATACACCTTAAAGTCAGGTAGTGCCAGACCTCCAACTTCACTTTTTTTCCTCAGGATACGTTTAGCTATTCAGGGCACCCTACCCTTCTGGATAAATTTGGTTATTGGTTTTTCTATTTCTGAAAAGTAAGTTTTTGGGATTTTAATTGGTATTGCATTGAATCTGTAAATCAATTTAGGTAGAATTGACATCTTAACTATATTTAGTCTTCCAGTCCATGAATACGGTATGCCCTTCCATCTATTTAGGTCTTCTGTGATTTCTTTTAACAATTTCTTGTTGTTTTCCTTGTATAGGTCTTTTGTCTCTTTAGTTAAATTTATTCCTAAGTATTGTATTCTTTTGGTTGCAAATGTAAATGGAATTCATTTCTTGATTTCCCCCAGATTGTTCATTACTAATGTATAGAAACACTATAGATTTTTGAGTGTTGATCTTGTAACCTGTCGCTTTGCTGTAGTCATTTATTAGCTCTAGTAGTTTTGCTGTGAATTTTTTGGGGTTTTTGACATATAGTATCATATCATCTGCAAACAGTGAGAGTTTTACTTCTTCCTTTCCAATTTTGATGCCTTGTATTTCTTTTTCTTGTCTAATTGCTTTGGCTAGAACTTCCAACACAATGTTGAATAAAAGTGGTGATAGTGGACATCCTTGTCTTGTTCCTGATCTTAGGGGGAAAGTTTTCAATTTTTCCCCATTGAGGATGATATTAGCTGTGGTTTTTTCATATATTCCCTTTATCATTTTAAGGAAGTTCCCTTCTATTCCTATCCTTTGAAGTGTTTTCAACAGGAAAGGATGTTGAATTTTGTCAAATGCCTTTTCTGCATCAATCAAGATGATCATGTGGTTTTTCTGATTTGATTTGTTGATATGGTGTTTTACATTAATTGATTTTCTTATGTTGAACTATCCTTGCATATCTGGGTTGAATCCTACTTGGTCTGATGCATAATTCTTTTAATGTGTTGCTGGATGCGATCTGCTAGAATTTTGCTGAGGATTTTTGCATCATATTTATTAGAGAGACTGGTCTGTAGTTTTCTTTTTTTTTTTTTTTGTAATATCTTTGTCTGGCTTTGGTATGAGGGTGATGTTGGCCTCATAGAATGAGTTAGGTAGCTTTCCCTCCTCTTCAATTTTTTTGAAGAGTTTGAACAGGATTGGTACTAATTCTTTCCTGAATGGTAGAATTCACATGTGAAGCCATCTGGTCCTGGACTTTCTTTTTGGGGAGCTTCTTAATGACTGATTCGATTTCTTTACTAGTGATTGGTTTGTTGAGGTCATCTATTTCTTCTCATATCAAAGTTGGTTGTTCATGCCTTTCTAGAAAGTTGTCCATTTCATCTACATTGTTGTATTTATTAGCATAAAGTTGTTCATAGTATCCTGTCATTACTTCCTTTATTTCTGTGGGGTTGGTGGTTATGTCTCTTCTTCCATTTCTGATCTTATTTATTTGCATCCTCTCTCATCTTCTTTTTCTCAATCTTGCTAAGGGCCCATCAATCTTACTGATTTTCTCATAGAACCAGCTTCTGGTTTTGTTGATTTTCTCAATTGTTTTCATGTTCTCAATTTCTGCTCTAATCTTCATCATTTCTTTCTTTTTGCTTGCTTTGGGGTTAGTTTGCTCTTCTTTCTCTACCTCTTCCAAGTGGACAGTTAATTCCTCAATTTTTGCCCTTTCTTCTTTTTTGATATAAGCATTTAGGGCAATAAATTTCCCCCTTAGCACTGCCTCTGCTGCATCCCATAAGTTTTGATATGCTGTGTTTTCATTTTCATTTGCCTGGAGATCTTTACTGATTTCTCTTATAATTTCTTCCTTGGCCCACTGGTTGTTTAAGACTGTGTTATTGAGCCTCCACATATTTGTGAATTTTCTGGCACTCTGCCTATTATTGATTTCCAACTTCATTCCTTTATGATCTGAGAAAGTGTTTTGCATGATTTCAATCTTTTTAAATTTATTGAGACTTTCTTTGTGACCCAGCATATGGTCTATCCTTGAGAATGATCCATGAGCACTTGAGAAAAAGGTGTATCATGCTGTTGTGGGGTGTAATGTTCTATAAATGTCTGTTAAGTCTAGCTCATTTATTGTATTAGTCAACTTCTCTGTTTCTTTATTGATCCTCTGTCTAGATGTTCTGTCCATTGATGAGAGTGTGGAATTGAAGTCTCCAACTATTATGGTAGATATATCTACTTCTCTTTTCAGTGTTTTCAGTGTTTGCCTCATGCATTTTGGAGCATTCTGGATCGGTGCATAAATCTTTATGATTGTAATGTCTTCTTGTTGAATTGTTCCTTTCATTAATACATAATGTCCTTCTTTGTCTCTTTCAAGTGTTTTACATTTGAAATCTAATTTGTTGGATATCAGTATAGCTACTCCTGCTCTTTTCTGATTGTTACTTGCATGAAATATCTTTTCCTAACCTTTCACTTTCAACCTATGTTTATCCTTGGATCTAAGATGTGTTTTCTGTAGACAGCATATAGATGGGCCCTGTTTTTTAATCCATTCTGCCAGTCCATGTCTTTTGATTGGGGAGTTTAATCCATTTACATTTAGTGTTATTACTGTACAGGTAGTACTTTCTTCTACCATTTTTCCTTTCGGATTTTATATGTCATATCTAATTTTTCTTCTTTTTACCTTTTCTGATAGTCTTCCTTTTAACACTGTTCTCCACACCTCTCTCACCTGTCTTTTCCTATCTGCCTCTAGTGAGGCAGGAAAGACCCACCTGTATCAGTTTTCCCTAAGGGTAAGACTGAGCAGGTTGAAAGATTTTCCTGTGAAGTCTCTGGGTTCTGTTTTTCTTATCCTGCCCAGTATGTGGCACTTGTCTGCCTGCAAGTCCCACCAGCGTAAGATGATGTGGTACCTTTAACTTTGGCAGACTCTCCAGTTCTGGGGGGGCTCACAGTTACTCCAGCTGGTCCAGTCTGGGGTATGCTGTGTGCCCAGTCACTGACATGGCTCCAGAAGTTGTTCTGTACTGTTTCTGGTTATTTAGTAGCTGTTCTGGAGGATTAACTAAATCCCACACCTTGCTAAGCCACCATCTTGGCCATCTCTCCTATAAGATTTTTAATAATTTTCTTATTACATGCAAAATAAGAATTTGGTTTTCACCCTCTTAAAATTACAATGCTTTCTTGGATTATTTGTTTGCTCTCGGTGAGAAACTATAAAAGGTTTTTAACCATCTGAGTAATCTGCCAAGATGACAAAGATTCTATGTCTTATCAGACAATATACTTATTGGTAAATATCATTAGTTCAATCCTTCATACAGTCAAGAATTCCCTTTACAAGAGAGGCTGCATGTGGTAGCTTTGCATGGACCTAGAAGCACACACAAGCAATATCCCAGAGGGCTCTCTCCTTGCCATGGCATTAGGTATTGATTTTAATCAATGACTTAAAAATGCTTACACAGAGAATAGACCCATTTGGCTGCAGACTGAAATGTGTTAAATGGACTTGCAAACAACTCTGAATGAAGGAATAAAAAAAGAAATTAAGGAAGAAAAACACTTAATGGAGAATAAAACAAATATTGATATTTTAAAAAAATTGCTAAAAGAAATCAAAGAAGACTTAAATAAATGGAAAGGCATATTGTGTTCATGGATTGGAAAAGTAAATATAGTTAAGATGTCAATTCTACCCAAACTGATTTAGAGATTTAATGCACTATCAATTAAAATCCTAAGAACTTACTTTGCAGAAACAGAAACACCAATAAACAAATTTATTTGGAATGGCAGGGTGCCCAAATAGCTAAAAATATCTTGGGAAAGTGGAATGAAGCAGGAGGTCTTAAACGCCCTGACTTTAAAGCATATTAAAAAGCTACAGAGGTCAAAACAGCATGATACTCACATAAAGATAGATATACTGATCAATGGAATCTAATTGAGTGTTCAGAAATAGACCCTCTCATCTAAGGCCAATTGATCTTTGATAAAGCAGTCAAGCCAAATGAATTGGGACAGAGCACTCTCTTCCATAAATAGTGTTTGGAGAACCAGCTATAAATCCAAAATAATGAAAGACCACTGTCCCACACCTTATACAAAAAAATTAGTTTAAAATACATCAAAGACCTAAACATTAGAGCTAAGAACATAACACTTTTGAAAGAAGGTTTTGGGAAATATCTTAAAGATATTGTGATAGGAGGTGACTTCCTAGACATTACACCTAAAGCATGAGCAATGAGAGAAGAACTAAATAATTAGGATCTTTTCAAAACTGGGCTCTTGTGCATCAAAGAACTTAGTCAGGAAAGTTAAAAAGGCAGCCTATGCAGTGGGAAGACAATATTTGGAAACCACATATTAGACAAGGGTCATATATCCAGAATATATAAAGAGATCCTACAACTCGAGTACAAAATGACAGACAATCCAGTTAAAAAAATGGCTAAAAGATATAGACACTCTTCCAAAGAGGAAATAGAAATGGCTCAAAAATATATGAAAATAGGGTGCACGGATAGTTCAGTGGTTAGAATGCCTGCCTTCCATGCGAGAGACTCGGGTTCAATTCCTGGACCATTCACCCCCCTCAAAAAAACCTATGGAAAGATGCCCAACTTCACTGGCTATTAGGGAAAAGCAAATCAAAACCACAATGAGATCTCATCTAGACCATTTAGAATGGTCATTATAAAAAAAAAGGAAGAAGAAAACAGAAGATTACAGGTGACGGAAAG
Source organism: Tamandua tetradactyla (assembly GCF_023851605.1). Classification (NCBI taxonomy): domain Eukaryota; kingdom Metazoa; phylum Chordata; class Mammalia; order Pilosa; family Myrmecophagidae; genus Tamandua; species Tamandua tetradactyla. Next base: position 59,211,646 of record NC_135334.1, on the reverse strand, counting down.
GATATGGAAAAAAGACACACTTATTAACTGTTGGTGGGAACGCTGAATGGTGCAACCACTCTGGAAGGCAGTTTGGTGGTTCCTCAGGAAGCTAAGTGAAGAACTGCCATATGATCAAGCAACCCCATTGTTAGTTATATATTCAGAAGAACTGAAGTGAAGGAAAGGACAGGAATAGACATTTACACCAATGTTTATTATGATTTATGATCCAAGAGATGGAAACAGCCTAAATATCCATCAATAGACAACTAGATAAACAAATCGTGGAATAAACATACAATATAATATTATGCACGAGTAATATTTTTGTAATTACCAGTAATTACTTTTGTTGCTCCATAAGACAGAATAAAGTAATGAAGCACACAACAATGTGGATTAATCTTGAGGACAGTATGCTGAGTGAAATCAGCCAGAAACCAAAGGATAGGTACTATAGGGTCCTGTATGGTCTCACTAGTATGAACTAACATTAATGAGTAAACATTGAGAATTAAAGTTGAGAACACAGGTTTTCAGAAGATAGAAAAAGGATAGAGATTAGATGTTTGATGCTGAAGGGTACAGAATGTTCAACAGGATCGATTACAGAGACCCAGAAATAGATAGCACTATACTATCTGATGGTAGCACAATATTGTAAGTACACTGAACAAAGATGAGTGTGAGTATAGTTGAAGGAGGAAGGGCAGGGGCATGTATGACACTAAAAATAAAGATTGAAGATAAAGACTGAGACTGTATAACTTAGCAAAACTTATAGTGATCAATGATGGTGATTAATTGTACAAATAAGAATGCTTTTATATGATGGAGAACAAATGATTGCCACCATTGCAAGGTGTTGAAAATGGGATGGTACATGGAAAAAAAATACAATTAATGCAAACCAGAGTGAGTCTATAGTTAACAGTAACATATGCTTTCAGTAAATATAATGAAGGCAATATACCAAAGCTAAATGTCAATAAAAGGGGTATATAAAGGAGGTGGTATGGGATTCCTGGTGTTGGTGGTGTTTTTTTCCTCTTTATTTTATTATAATTATTATTCTTAATTATTTTATTATTTGTTTTATTGTTTTATTTCATTTTTTATTCTTAATCTTTTACTCTTCCTCTCCCTCTTTTTTTTGCAGATGAAATGGAAGTGCCTCACATATATTATGGTGGTAAATGCATAACTACGTGATTATACTGGGAACCATTGATTGTTTACTTAGGGTGGCTGGTATAGCATATGAATAAAACTGTTTAAAAAATAAGCAGAAAGATACAAGAGCTGGAGAAAATGTGAAAAGATGGATGTACTGCTCCCTATTCACAGTTTATAAGGAAGTAGAATGCTGCAGCCCATCTGGAGGGTAGTGTGATGGTTGCACAGGAGGGTAAGTAAGGATTGCTAGATGATCTTGTAACCTCTTTGGAAGTACTGATAGCAGAGATATGAATGGATATTTGCACACTGGTTTACAATGGCAGTATTTACAATTTGCAATGGATGGAGGCGGCCTCCATGCATACTGACTGATGAATACAAGGGTAAACTGTGGTGTATACATACAATGGAATATTGAGGCATGCAACTAGGTAAATGAACCTTGAGGACATTATGTTGAGTGAAATAAGCTAGCAATTAAAAGACAAACATTAACATCTCATTAATATGGACTAACTATAATGTACAAACTCTGAAAATTGAATCTGAGACCATTTATAGTTTTAGTTTGCTAATGCTGCCAGAATGCAACACACCAGAGATGGACTGACTTTTAATAGAGGATTTATCTAGTTACAAATTTATAGTTCTTCAGAGGAAAGGCAGCTAGCTTTTCCTGAGTGTTTGATGCTGAAGGGTACAAAAGTTCAACAGGATTGATTGCATAGACCCAGAAATAAACAGCATCATACTATCCGATGGTAGGACAATATTGTAAGTACACTGAATGAAGATGAGTGTGAGTATGGTTGTGTAGCAGGCAGGCCTTCCCCTCTTTGTGGTTTAGCTGTGCATTCTGTGGAAAATCCCCAAACCCCCTCTCCTTGCAGGCAAGCGAGATAAGGCACATTCCTGGGATAGAAACCCCCTCCCCTAGCCTTCAGGAACTGGTGAAGGTGCAGGTAGGCAAGATAAGACATTCCTGGGGTGGGAACCCCTCAGCGGTTCAGCTCTGGGCCATTCTCAACTTAAATCAGCCAATTGTTTATCTTGTCTTTAACATGTCAAAGAGTCTATAAAAGCTAAGGTTGCCTTTTGTTCGGGGCTTAGACTTTCAGAGGCTACTTGCTGAGCCCTATGGCCATAGCAAATAAAACCTGCTTCCCGAAACTACAGATCCTTAATCTCAGCCTGTTCTAACTTTGCGGAAAGTTCCTGGAGGCCTGCGGCCTCGTTCATGGTTTTTGCGCTACAGTTGAAGGCTTCTGGGTTCAAACAGCTTTCCCCTGGGTGACTCCTTTCTGCATCTCCAAATGTCTGGGTCTGAGCTCCAAGTGCTGAGATGAGGTATGCTGAGCTGCTGAGCTCTCTTCTGACCTCTCTCTTTTAAGCCTCCAACTAACTAAATTAAATGTTACTCATTTCAGAAGGCACTCCCCTTAGCTGGTGGCAGATGTAATCAGCCATAGATGAATTTCACATACTAATGATTCAAGTCCACAGCAACAGAATCGGGGCATAATCACCTGGCCAAGATGACACTGGAACCTATCACATATGTTATCAGGCAAATGCTTATTGTATAAGTTCCTAGGTTGTAAGTGATTACAGCAGGCATATCTATTCATGAATTGTAATGGTTATTTCTAAATTCTGATATGCTAAGCTCTTTGCGTATAACCTGGTCATTCTCTGTAACTCTGGGTATCTGTGTGACAATTGAGACCGAGCTTGAATTCTGCAGCTATGAAAGTCAGCATTACTCCATTCAGCAACTGTTAAAAAAGTAGAAAAGGGGCGGGCCGCGGTGGCTCAGCGGGCAAGAGTGCTTGCCTGCCATGCCGGAGGACCCCGGTTCGATTCCCGGCCCCAGCCCATGTAAGAAACAAACAAACAAACAAAATATAATAAAAATAAAGATGTTTCCCTTTCTTCCTCCCTTCCTTCCTTCCATCCTTCCTTCCTTCTCTGTCTGTCTTTCCTTCCTTTAAAAAAAAAAAAAAAAAAAAAAAAAAAGTAGAAAAGGCAATCAGGTTTCAATCAGAGATATGAATGAAGCAAATCTGGTAAATACTAAGGTAAATCAAACTAAAGGATAAGGAATGATATTGACTGTGTTTAAAAACTTTGATGTCTGGGTTAGACCAAAAGAAGGGATGTTTATTTGGTGCAAAATTTATATTTTCTGTATCACACTATCTAATTTAACCTGTATGGTCAGTTTATTTGAGCACCACAATTACACAAACCTTGAATAGGAAGTGAGATCTTCTTGGTTTGCACAGGTTAGGGTGATGCGCTGAAACATCCCAAAGTAATTTGGGCAGAGAATAAAGAAGTCATTCTGGAGGTTATTCTGATGCATTATACAGCTATCTCTTTTTAGTTTTTAGTGGATTAGAGTAGCTAGAAGGAAATACTTGAAACTGTTAAACTGATTTCCTACAGCCTTGATTCTTGTAGATGATAGTATAACTGTAGCTTTTACAGTGTGACTGATTGTGAAACCTTGTGGCTGACAGACATTCCCTTTTATTCAGTCTATGGACAGAGGAGTTAAAAAATAAGAACAAAAATAAATAAATAATAGGGGTGGAATAAGAGGCATGGGATGTTTTAGGTGTTCTTTTACATTTTAATTTTTTTCTGATAAATATTTTTTGGAGTAATGAAAATGCTCAAAATTGATTATGGTGATTTAAATGATGATACTGTTACCCACTGATTATACAATTTGGATGATTATATGGTAGGTGAATATATCTCAATAAAATTGCATTTTAAAATGCTCAAGGAAATGAAAGAAAGCACAGAGAAGGAACCAAAGGATATTAGGGAAACAATGAATGAACAGTATCAGAGCCGAAGGAAAGAGACTTTTTTTAAAAAAAGGAACCAAATTGAGCTACAGGAGTTGCAGACCACAGTAACTGAAATGAAAAATTGCCAGGAGGGTTTCAAGAGGAAACTTGCGCTGGCAGGAGAAAGAACAAGTGAACTTGTAGACAAGACACTTAAAAGGACACAGGCATTATCTATTGCCCTCCTTAGAATCCAGATTTCTCCTAGAAGCAAACTAAGTTTAATCTATTTGAAATGATTTACAGGAGGCCCTTCCTCAAAAATACAACTGAAAATATGTCTATGCAGACCCTATATAATAGATTGTAAAGAAATTTCATCATCTCCATAAAAAGTATTCTAAAGATGATTTCTGAATTTGCTAAAATTGATGTTATTTCCCTAAAGATGTAGTCCTACAATTTTTCAAGCCAGGAAAATGAGTGCTATTAAAAACATGGAAAAACAAACACCTTGAAGGTCAATTTACCCTAAATTGGAGGGACTTTATATTGTGTTACTAATCAATTACTCTTCTTTGAAACTGCAGGGTGTTCAACCTTGAATTCACCATTGTGGCAAGTTAACCTGGCCCCAGAGGAGAGGGAAGTCAAAGAAGATGCCTCCTACTCATGTACCCCCTACTGCTGATTTAAAATTACTCTTTCATAAATTGCCTAAAGCAGTATAATGATTAAGATTAAGTTGTACACTTTTCGCCTTTTTTAATTCTCCTATCTATTTTGTGCAAAGAATTATTTGCCTAGAATGTACTGCAACAGTAGCAGCTATCCATCAGAGGAATGATTGCTGAGTTTATACTTATTTACCAACTTCTGGAAGCAAAGTTTGCCCTAGGCCATCTTACCTTTGTCACCACAAATTTGGTCTGATTGGTTAATTCTAATTTATTCTACAATCCCATTCTTTTGTACATGGTGGGACCTTAATCCTTGCTGGCATAATTTGCTGTGATTAATATCAACAGCTTACTTTCTATTCCTACCTAGAGTAATTAGACCTTCTAGCCTTGCTTGCAGGAGTAAGATAATACCAAGAGTAGGACGAAAGCCCTATGCGCTAATATCAGCACCTTCTCCCCTTCTGAAGGACAAGAGCAAGGCCTGAATGGTCAACAAAAGAAGAAAGGCCTACTAAATAAAAGGATAGTTTGGCCAAAAAAAAATGAAGCAAGTGACCATTACTCAATTTTAATGAATCCTGTGTCTTTTAATTATTTTTTATTTTTTCCTGTTTTCATCTGGAACTTTGTCATTCCTTTGTCTGTTTGGACTATAAAACTCAAATCACCTTTCTCACTTCAAAGTGATCTTAGAAATATTTTTTCCTTCCCATTCCTTATTGATGCATTTTCAATAAACTCACCTTCTCATCAAAGCAAAGAGACTTGTTTCTTTGTTTGATGCTGGATCAGGCAGGCCTAACTATATAAGGCCATGTTTTATGACAGTAACAAGAATAGAGGGACAAATAAAGTATAAGAGTTACAGTGGTCAAACAGCAAAATGGCAGAAGAATGTCCTGTGATATCAGCAGTGACTTTAAATCAGTCAGAACTCCAAGACTGACAGAATGGAAAAAACACATGACCCCACTACACACTATCTCCAAGAGACTCACTTTAAATTAAAAGATATAAGTAGGTTGAAAATGAAAGGATAGAAAAAATATATACCATGCAAGTAGTAATCAAAAGATAGCTGGGGTAGCTATACTAACACCAGAACAAACAGACTTTAAGTAAAAAAAACACTAACTAGGGACAAAGGTGGTCATTATATAAATGATATTATAAATATATATGCACCTAACAGCAGAGCCCCAAAATATATGAAGAAATACTGAGAGATTTGAAGGGAGTAATATGTGGTTCCTCATTAATAGTAGAAGACTTTAAAACATCACTTTTAAAAATGAATAGAGGGCGGGCCGTGGTGGCTCAGCGGGCAAAGTGCTTGCCTGCCATGCCGGAGGACCTCGGTTCGATTCCCGGCCCCAGCCCATGTAAAAAACAAACAAACAAACAAAATACAATAAAACAAGAAAATGTTTAAAGATGTTTCCCTTTCTTCCTTCCTTCCTTCCTTCTCTCTGTCTTTCCTTCCCTTCCTCCCTCTTTAAAAAATAAAAAATAAAAAAAAATAAAAAATAAAAAAAAAATGAATAGAACATTTAGTCAGAAGATCAATAAGGAAAAACAACATTTGAACAATATTCTAAACCAACTAGACCTAACAAACATATAAAATACTTCACCCAACAACAACAGAATACATACTTTTCTCACATGGACATGGCTCATTCTCCATGACAGACCATATGCTAGGTCACAAAATAAATCTCAATAAATTAAAAATTATTGTAATCATAAAAATATATCTTCTCTGACCATAAAAGAATAAAGTTAGAAATCAATAACTGAGAAAAAAGAAATGAAAAATTCATAATTATGTGGAAAATAAATAGCACACTCTTAAACAGCCAATAGGTCAAAGAAGAAATCACAAAGGAAATTAGGAAATATCTTGAGGAAAATGAAAATACAACATAGAAAAATTTATGGGCTGCAACAAAGACAATCCTGACAGGGAAATTTTTGTGTCTAAATATTTATATTAAGAAGACTTTGGGTCACAGACCTAGCCTCAAAACTGGAAAAACTAGAAAAGAAGGGCAAACTAAAACCAAAGTGCTTAGAAGGAAGGATATATCAAAGACTCGAGTGTAGATAAATGAAATAGAGATTAACAACACCACCAAAGGGTGGGCCACTGTGGCTCACTGGCAGAGTTCTCGCCTGCCATGCCCAAGACCCAGGTTCAATGCCCGAGACCCGGGTTTGATTCCCGGTGCCTGCCCACATAGAAAACAACAACACCACCACCAAAAAAAAAAAAAAAAGAGAGAGAGAGAGAAAATCAGCAAAATCAAAAGTTGATTCTCTGAAAAGATCAATGAATTTGACAAACCTTTAGCTAGACTGACAATGAAAAAAATAAAAGAGAAGATGCAAATAATAAAAATCAGAAATGAAAAGTTGGACATTACTACCAACCCTGCTAAAATTAAAAAGACTATAAGAGAATACTTTGAACAATTTTTGACAACAAATTAAGTAACTAGATGAAATGACAAATCCCTAGAAACACACAAACTACCTACACTGACTCAAGAAGGTGTCAACAGTTCAATAACAAGTAAAAAAATTAAATCAGTATTTAAAAACTTCCCAAAAAAGAAAGTACAGGAACCAATGGCTTCATAGGAGAATTTTACTAAACATTAAAAAAAAAAGATCTAATTCTGCTTAAACTGTTCCAAAAAATTGAAGAGGACAGAGCACCCCTTAATTCATTCCATGAGGCCAATATCCCCCTCACAGCAAAATCAGAAAAAGACACCACAAGAAAAGAAAATTACAGACCAAAATCTCCTAATACAGATGCAAAAATACTCAACAATACTAGCGTATCTATCCAACAACACATTAAAAGAATTATACACCATGATTAAGTGGCATTTATCAACATCATTTGCCATCAGCGAAATGAAAATTAAAACCACAATGATATATCATCTCACACCCAATAGAATGGCTACTATTTAAGAAAAACTATAAGGATGGGAGAGAATGCAGAGAAATAGGAATATTCATTCATTGCTGGTAGCAATGTCAAATGGTACAGCTGCTGTGAAAGATAGTTTGGTGGTTACTCAGAAAGTGAAGTACAGAATTACCATATGACCTGGCAATTCCACTACTAGATATAGACCCAAAAGTATTGAAAGAAGGGACTCAGATATTGAAAAAACAAATATTTGCACAGCAATGTACACAATGTCATTGTTCTATTTTGTATGTATTAACTATCACCTTTTTTAAAATAATAAAGAGAATTTTAAGTGTTTCATGACTATTACAATTCAAATAGAAAAGTTACAAATCCTCAAATCTGATGTACAGCTACAACTTTATTCTGCCACTAGCAATAAAGTCCTGTCTGGAAAAATGTCTAAGAACAGAATGCATACAGATACGAAACCATCACAGATTTTTTAGCACAGTAACAATTGATAAGGCATTAATTGGGTTCACAAAAACAGAGGAATAAGAATAGAAATGTAAACTCCAGATATTAATATGTTTATATCATCTGATTTCAAGTATTAATTAAAAATAGAAAAGAAAAAAAAAAAGATGTCCATAAAGATCTCTGCAGTTACATATTGTTCTAGTTTGCTAGCTGCTGGAATGCAATATACCAGAAACGGAATGGCTTTTAAAAGGGGGAATTTAATGAGTCGCTAGTTTACAGTTCTAAGGCCAAGAAAATGTCAATTAAAACAAGTCTATAGAAATGTCCAATCAAAGGCATCCAGGGAAAGATACCTTGGTTCAAGAAGGCGGATGAAGTTCAGGGTTTCTCTCTCATCTGGAAAGACACATGGCGAACACAGTCACAGTTTCTCTCTCAGCTGGAAGGGCACATGGCAAGCAAGGCATCATCTGCTGGCTTTCTCTCCTGGCTTCCTGTTTGATGAAGCTCCCCGGGAGGTGTCTTCCTTCTTCATCTCCAAAGGTTGCTGGCTGGTGGACTCTCTGCTTCGTAATGTCGCTCTCTCTAAAACTCTTTCTCCAAAGTATGTCCTCTTTTATAGGACTCCAATAAACCAATCAAGACCCACCCAAATGGGTGGAGACATGTCATCCCTTAATCCAGTTTAACAACCACTCTTGACTAAATCACATCACCCAGGGAGATGATCTCATTACAGTTTCAAACACACAGTATTGAATAGAGATTATTCTACCTTTATGAAATGGGAGTTATATTAAAACATGGCTTTTCTTAGGGGGCATGCTTCCTTTCAAACCAGCACACATATCTCTAAAGAATGACCTGGAATGAATAAAACAAATTTTGCAGATGGTCAAATCTCAAAATTATTTTCATTTGCAATGGTTTTAAAGATATAAACACTGTTTCATAAACAGTATTTTGAGTCACAAATTTTGAAATACTGGGTATATAATTTATCAAGAAAAGGAAGTATGTTTATCATACTCATGTTAAGGATTCATACAAACAAGTTATATATGGGAACATGATGGATAGCAGTGACTTGATCATCTTTTAAAACACTGTATGAATATTATTTTTAATTAACATTGCAAATTTTAATACATTTATAAGCTTCAAACCTGATGGGGAGTATTTCATTACTTCATTTCCATATTCTCCCCACCTAAGCAATAGTAGAGAACTTTTTTTAATGCTGATATATCATCATCAGTTTACAGTCATCTCTCCTTGGCAGGCTCTTGTATTACCACCACCACCTTCTTTCTATTCCTATGGCCAGAGTTCAGGTCCTCCACACCTCTTGCTCTCATTCTTCCCTAGGCCCAGATGCCCTTTCCCACACATAAAAGTTCTACTTCTCCTTCAGTGCCCAGTCTAATTTTATGCCTCTGTGAAAAAAAAATTCAAATTTAGAGATCTAGGTATGAAATGTAATCATCGTTGAAGTTATCCTCATGAAAACGAAGTTGAATTGAGCAGGACTTCTGTGTGAAGCAAGAACACCCAAAGAGCCACACACAAAAATTCTTTTAAACTTTTGTGTAAGGAGTTATGAGAGGCGAGAAGAGGTGAACAATGCTGCTTCTTTCCTCCTGACCCCACAACATACTGCTTAGATCTATTTAAGAGTTATTTTTCATTCTATTGTTGATTAGAAACAGTTGTTTGTGTATTTGTCTTCAAAATTTTAATTTGATAAGGAATGTTTAACTTATTACTTAAGGGCCAGGCAAAGCCCAGGAACAAAGACACTGCCTCACATAGCACAGACTCTCTCGTATCTAGCATCGTTCCTTACACTTAGAAAGTGCACAAAAAATGCTTGCAAATTTCGGTTATTTGCATTCTCTCTCTAAGACTCAAACAAGAAAAATCATTGAATAAAGTCAAATTGCCTCTCACTGAGGACTGAAAGAAACCTTAATATTATTTTGGATTAAATTTCTATATGACAACTTGATTTGATCACAGCAACTGGCACTTTTTATTTTGCAAATTCCCCACACCAGTACCATTTTGCCCTCAATTTTTTTTAATAGCTCACAAATTATCATCAAATTTACAAATGAGTGTTTCTCAAACTCCAATGTACACACGAATCCTGGAGATCTCACTAAAACACAGTTTCCAATTCAAGTCTGGAGTAGGACCTGAATCTCTGCATTTCTAACAAGTTCCCAGGTGACATTGAAGCAATGCATCAACAACATTGCACCCAAGGAATAACAATTCTGTATTACAGCCTAAGACTTCATCCTCTCCTTTCAAACAACACTTCCTGTGTTTTTGTTTGTGTGTGTGTGGGGGTGGGGGGTGGCATATGCAAGTTGGGGAATTGAACCCAGGTTTCTGGCATGGCAAGGCAGGCAAGAATTCTACTACTGAGGTACCCTTGCACCATCCTCTTCCTGTGCTATTATAATACTCTTCTCCAGAATGAGGAGTAGGGAAAAATCCCAATAAGAGAAGCAAATTACCTTTCAATTTGAAAGGAACTGTATTTCAGCACTCTGCTGCAACACATGGAAACAGAAAAAAATCAACTTCTAGATCATATCTGAGACAGTCCTTGTTCAGCCCAATCTCTTTCTTTTGTTTCACCTTACACTCCTTAAGGATGAGATCCAGCCATTGTAATGATGATTCTGGAGCATTTAGGTCCTTAATCATAGAACAACACATTCAAGAGAGTTCATAATAAATAGGATTGTCTTTCTAAGCACACCTTTATAATCTCATATACTCAAAATGTTTCACCTTCAAAGCAGAGACAATCTAAGAGGCCACCCATATTTCAATGTTGCTGTTTCCTCAAAAGTCTCTTAGAACTCTTCTTTAAAATATGCCTTCAAGAATCTGAGGCATTAATTTTGAATATTGTCAAAGGTAGCAAATCCTTTTCATTTAAGGTGACATTTGATTTTTTTGAAATGGCCAAAATACACTGGGCAAAATTTGTGAATATGACAGGTGACGTAGAAACAGATTTCCCTTTATGGGACTTGAAATAAATTAAGAAAATACACTCTTTAAGTCATGAGGCAGTTTTCTTATATGACTTACAAATTGCTCTGTAATTATCTACCTAACAATCGTAAAATACAGAAGTAACCAGAATGCAGAATGTGTAACATGTTTATAAACTTTCTCATCTATTAGTTCACAGCCTTGAGTAAAGGTGCCTGGGAAAAGGCTCTTTGGGCTTTTTTTCATGCCAAACCAGCAACTCTCCTTCAGGTTGTAAGGAATTATTGTTAAGGGCAATTGTAGATACCTCTATCCCCTGACAACCTCTGTGGAGTGTCACTGTTGGTTCATTTGTTTATTTTTGTGATGGACATACATGGCTATAACTCACCAAAGCTATTTAATCCCAAGAATTCATTGAAAACAACTAAGGACTCTCTCCCCTTAGAGCCTCAATAAAAAGATCGCCCTTTGTAAGATGTGCTTTATTTTAAAACATATGTTTCACACTTCTTATAGCATAGCTTATTCTCTGAAGACCACATAGCTGATTATGTTCTCAGCTAGACAGTACAAAATATAGATCTTGCTATATTTAATAATGTTATGACGTGTAGTCATAAAGTGTTTCATTAACTTTACCTTAACCCTTGGTTCTGTTTGGGGAGCCAGATAAATGCTCATATCCAGTGTACTTATCTTGCATCCAGATGCTATACTTTCTCTTACTCAAAGCAAAAATCACCACTGCCTAGGGCCATTTGAGTCTGAGATTGTTACATACAAAGTTTCATATGATAAGGCCTCTTCTATGCTTGAGCAAAACAGAAACAGCAAGGAAGGGAGGGAGGGAGGGAGGCAGGCAAGCAAGAGCTATATTGTAATGAAATCAGGCTATTCTAATGTAAACTGAGCCTGAGGAAGGATAGAACTCACATACAGAGTGGAAGGTAATAAGAACAGTAGGAGCTACTTCTGAATAGTCATTAGTAATGCCCCACCACCACCAAATTCACTGGGAAACACCTCATTTATGGGACTAGGTTCTAGGATTGCTATGGAAGAATGGAGGTCAGCTGTGTTTGCAGTTGGTTACAAACTCTTTAGCCTCACGTTCATGAATCTCTGAGATCTGGCTCCAGCATGTTTTCCTAATTTACGTTCGACTACTCCTCTTTCTCCTGCTCTACACACCAGTCAAACCAGCCTTATTGCAAATTCCTGGCCACACCTCTTGTTTTTTTTTGCACTGCTGCTCCTTTCTTTGGGCCCTCATCATATACCTGTATTGCGACAACAGCTTCCTAGTTACTCCACCAACTACCACTCTCCCTAGCTCCACCCTTTACTCATCTCATTCTCTACAGGGCTAAAGTGACCTTTTTGAAAATATACATTAGTTATTTCACTGAAATTCTCACTAGTATCCCAGGGGATTATTATGACCAGGAAAATGTGAAACACATTGGTTTACAGAATTAGATCCAAAGTTTAGCAGTCATACAAATCTCCCACCTATCTCTCTGTCCTTAACGACAACTTCCACTATCATGCCTTCCACACACACATTCATGACAAAAAACACAGCAAGAGTCATGCCACAGAACTTGTACTTCTCACCTTACACCCCCATTATGCTGATCCAAGACGGCAGAGCCTGCAGATAGGCTGCTCTGCCTGAGATACCACTGACCATCTCTCTCATAAATATATTCCAAGATTCAGTTATTCAAGACAGGCCTCATTTCCTCTGTTAAGCCTGTCCAGAGATCCCAGGCAGAACTGTTAACTCTCTCATTTGTGATTCACGGTGTTCTGTATGCATTTCTATTAAGGCAATCTTAAAACTGATCAACATTTCTCGTTTACCCTATTTTCACCCAATATGTAGTAAATGGGAGACCTTCAATAAATACTTGTTGAATTAATAAATGGAAGTTAATAAAATATGCTGTCCTCTGCTCCCAAGAATGCCCCTTCTTCCTATCGTCTCTTTTTTAAGCAATTTTATTGAGATATATTCACATCTCATACAATCCATCCAAAGTGTACAATCAGTGGTGCATAGTACCATCACCCAGTTGTGTATTTATAACCACAATCAATTTTAGAACATTTTCATTACTAAAAAAAAATCCCATGCCTTTTATTCCCTACTATTATTGGCCCTTAGCATTGTACTGTTGATGAAAGAACATGAAAATATTACTGTTAAGTATAGTCCATAGTTTACAATAGGTACAATTTTTTCAACATACCACTCTATCACTAATTCCTGTAGTAGTGGGGTATATTTGTTCTCGCTCGTGAAATGTCATTTTTATGTTTGTACTATTAATCATCATCATCATCTACACAGGGTTCATTGTGTTATAGTCCCATGTTTAATCCTCTAGCTTTCCTTCTGGTGACATACTCGACTCTAAACCTCCCCTTTCAATCACAATCACACACATAATTCAGTGCTGTTAATTACACTCATCATATTGGGGCACCATCACTTTTGTCCTTTTCCAATCATTTAAATTCAACCTAGTAAAAATTCTGTACATATAAAATCCACTTCCCAATTTTCTACCCTCATTCTATTTCCTGGTAACCTATATTCCAGATTTTAACTCTATGAGTTTACTTTATATAATTAACTTATATTAGTGACATCCCCATACAATATTTGTTCTTTTGCACCTGACTTATTTCACTTAACATAATGTCCTCAAGTTTCCTCCATGTTGTTGCATGCTTCAGACTTCATTCTTTTCTTTCTTAAAAAAATAAAAAATAAAAAGTTTTATTACACCTTATACAATCCACCCTAAGCCTACAATCAATTGCTCTTGGTATAATTGCATAGTTATGCATTCACCACCACAATAAATATGAGAGCATTCTCATTTCTTCAAAAAAATCCCAAAGCCCCTAATATCCCCCTATTATTAACATTTAGCTCTGGTTTAGTGCTTCTGTTAAAATTAATGAAAGAATATCACAATGCTACAGTTAACTATAGACCTTAGTTTGCCTTAATTTTATTTTCCCATAGACAACCCTATTATTAACACCTTGTATTAGTGACATATGTTTGTTCCAGTTCACGTAAGAACTTTCTAATATTTATACAATTAACGACCATCTTCATCCACTCTAGGTTTTCCCAAATTACACAGTCCCAACTTTTATCCGCTGGCTTTCCTTCTGGTGACATACATGACTCTTGCCTTCCTCTTTCAACAAACATTCAGCTTTGTTAATTATACTTACAGTATTGTGCTACCATCACACAGTATTATGCTATCCATTTCCAAATATTCACAATCAACCTTATTAAATTTTCTGTACTCCTTAAGCATCAATTGCTCAATCGCTACTCTCTTTCCACCTCCTGATAACCTATGCTCTCGAATTTAACTCCCAGAGTTTGCTCATTATAGTTAGTTCATATTAGTGAGACCATATAATATGTGTACTTTTGTTTCTGGCTTATTTCGCTCAACATAATGTCCTCAAGGTTCATCCACATTGTTGCACGTATCATGATTTCATTCCTTTTTACAGCTACATAATTTCCTATCACCTCTTGCTCCCCATTGCAGCATATTTCCATAGAATAAATTCCAGGCTCAACTCAGACGTAATTTTTGCCTAGAAAACTAACCCAGGTACCCCTGAGAAGGAAAAGCTTCAGAGTGCTCTTTCTTCTCAGAATCTTACCAGGTTTCCCTTATCTCTACCTTCTCTATTATGGTTAGATATTTATATTATCACTTCATTGAATTATAAATTCATTATAGACAAGTATTTTAAAAATCAATTTTCACCTCTCAGAGCATCCGTTGTAGTCCCTTTAATAAATTAGTTGTGAGATATTTGTTGAATTAAATTGAAGCACAAAAAAAAGTAAATTGAAGTGCACTGATGAATGACATGGAGATACTACTAATGTAGTTCAAAAGGCCCTGTAAAAATTTCAAGGATAGAAAATCTGAATGCCTGACGTATAATACAGTGCATTTGATTTTTTATTCCAATGCTTATAAAACTAGAAAAACTCATAAAACCACTAGAGGAAAATATTTTTGTCCAAAATTTTCTCTGGTTTAATTTTTTTAATTTTTGAAATTTTCACATCTCTAAATATACCAAACTTTATAACTTTTGAGCACCCAAGTAATACACAATACATTATAATGAGTGATACAAATAATTCTCATTCTAACTTTTTTGTTTCTTTAAGATGAAGCATAAGCATGCAAGTGTGTGTACTTGCACACTTACTTACACATTCATATAGTTTCAAAATATCCAAGTTTTACATAGATGTATATTTCAGAGCTGTAATAAACCATAGTGTCCAGGCATCAACCAATCACTAGTGGATATATGATTAGGTTTCAGGGGCCAATAAATCTCCCCTAATTGTATGTAAAACTTGGTATTTGTTCATTGTTCTGGGGACAACTTGCATTATTGTCATCAGATTCATAAAATTATCAATGACCCCCAAATGTTTAAGAATCTGTGACTAACCTCTGCACCTAGAGGGGCAAAGATGCTAAGGCAACCAATATTTTTTTAACTTTTGTATTGTAAACTATAACATATATACAAAGCAAAGAAGTTAAAAAGCAATAATTTTCAAAGCACTCTTCAACAAGTGGTTACAGGACAGTTACAGTTTGTCATGGAAGGCAACCAATATTTAATTCTCTTTTTCTTAAACACAAAGCCAATCCTCATTTATTAACCCCTTTACATCTTTGCCAGACAATATGACTGAACTCTAACTAATGAAATGTGGGCAAAAACAATATCTCCAATTGGCAGCCCAGTCATAAAATGTCCCACTCTTTTTCCCATGTTCATGTGAATGTAAGCAAAAGGGTTCAAAGTCATAGAAGATGACATATGGAAGTCACAAGATGAAAGGAATCAAATTCCCTGAGTTGCCACTCAAAGGGCAGCCTTCAAAGAGAGCAGCATGACAAAGAACATTCTCATTGGACTTTGCATATAGGATAAGTAAGTTTATACTGTATTAAGCCACTGAGATTTGAAAGTTGTTGACAGCCTTTAATTTACCTAGAATGAAACCCCTAGTTACGAACGAAGATATGCAAGAGATTGAATCAGTTCAAAATACCAGTTTACAGTTTAAAAGGTTGGGGACAGCAGAGTTGAAGGAAGATTCCCATCAACACATGAAAAAGTGCCAAAATCATTAATCATCAGGGAAATACAAATTAAAATAATAATAAATACACCACAAACTCACTAGAGTAGCTAAAATTTAAAAGAATGACAAACCAAATATTAACAAGTATTTGGAGAAATAAGAATTCCATGCATTGCTGGTGGGAATATAAAATGGAGCAACCACTTTGGAAAAAAATGTTTGGCAGTTTCTTATAAAGTTAAACTTCATCCTATTACCCAGAAATTCCTCTCCTTAGTTATTCACAACCCCTGCAAAAAAATAAAACATACACATATAAGACTTTTCAAACAACAGTCAGAGTAGTTTTATTCATATCATTCCAATATTCAAAACTATTTAAATTCCATTAACAGAGAATGAATAAGCAAATTGAGATATAGTCATACAACGGAATATCATTCAATAATAAAAGGAATAAACTATAACAAGCAATAAAGATAGATTTTACAGACATCTGTGGGGCAAAAACAGTCAGGAACAAAGAAATGCATATTATATGAGTCCATTTATAAGAATTTTAAGAACAAGAAAAATTAATGCATTTTTTAAAAAAATCAACAGAAAAATGGTTACCTCTTGGTCGAATGACTAACTGGGAATAGAAAAGAGGGAACCCTTCTAGGATGCTAGAAATGTTCCAAGTCTTGGTAGGGATATGGGTATATATTTTTCAAAACTGACTGAATTGTACATGAGATGGAAAGGAGTAGACTAAAATATACCCTATGGTGTTTGAATTGAAATAGGAGTTAGTATCAATTCATGGTTTCTAAGATAATAACGATATAGATAAGAAATAGAGATAGATAAAATATAGTGTTGTGGATTGAATTCACATGTTTAAGTCCTAACCCCTGGTCTCATGAGTATGAACCCATTTGTAGATAGGACCTTAGAAGATGTCATTATTATGTGTGAACTCAATAGTGAATAGGATCTGTGGAGATTCTATTTAGATGTGACCTATTGAATGGCTTTAATCCATATGACTACATTCTTTATAAGCAAAGGAAATGCAGACATAGTCAGTTAGTAGAAGCCAGAGGTCAGTAGAAACCAGAGGAGAAGGCACGAGGAAAGAGAGATGCCACATATCAGAGGATTGCAAGAATGCTATAGACAATAGGAGGAGAAAGCCCTGCCAATACCTTGATGTTGGGCATCTAGCCTCCAAAACTCTGGAAAATAAATTCCTGTTGTATCAGTAATCCCATCGTATGGTATTTGTCATAGCAAACTTGGCAAACAAAAACAGTTACATATGTACATACACATATATATTATCTATATGATATGGAGATAGAGATAGGTCTTTCAATCTCAGCACTATTGACATTATTTAATTATTTCTGATTAGATAATTTGTAGTTTTAGAGAAAAATCAGGTAAAAAAATACAAATTCCCATATACTGTCCTCACACAGAGTTATCCCTATTACTAACACTTTACATTAGTGTAGTAACTCACAATTGATTAAACAACATTATCATATTATTATCATATGATTAATTATAGTCCTGGCTTACATTAGGGTTCATTGTACTTCCTCTGTGGGCTTTTTTTCCTCTGTGAGTTTTCTTTTCCCTTCATTTTTATTCTGGTAACATGCATACAACCAAAAATTTTTCCCTTTAACCACAACCAAATATGTAATTCAGTTATTTGAATTACATTCGCCAATGTTGTGTACCACTACCACCTCACATTACCAAATTTTTCATCACCCCAAACATGAACTATGTACCAATTAAGCATTAATTCCCCATTCTGTACTCCAACCTCACCTGTATTCTAATTTCTGACTCTGTGAATTTGTTTATTCTTATGATTTCAAGACAGTGAGATCATATAATATTTACCTTTTTGTGTCTGGCTTATTTCACTCAGCATGAGGTCTTCAAGATTCACCCATGCTGTTCCATGCATCAGAATTTCAGTACTTTTTAGATGAATAATATTCAATTACATGTGTATACCACATTTCATTTATCCATTTATCTGCTGATGGACCCTTGGGCTACTTACAGCTTTTAGAACTTGTGAATAATGTCACTATGAATATCTGTGTGCAAAAATCTGTTTTACTCCCTGCTCACAATTCTTTCAGGTACATACCCAGAAATGGGAGTCTAGATCATATGATAATTCTAGACTTAACTTTCTGAGGAACAACCAAACTATTTTCTCAAACAGCAACAGCACCATTTTACATTCCCAATAATAATGAACAAATGTTCCTATTTCTCCATATCCTCTCCAATGCTTGTTATTTTCCCTTTTTTTTTAATAGTAACCATTCTATTGGGCATAAAATGGAAACTCATTGTAGTTTTAATATGCATTTCCCTAATGGTTAATTATGTTGGGCATTTTTCATGTGCTTTTTAGCCATTTATATATATTTTATTTGTGTTGTTTGTCATTCTTGTTAAGTTGAAGGATTTCTTTATATATTTTGGGTAGTAAAGCCTTATTGGAGATGTGGTTTTGAAATATTTTCTACAATTCTGTAGGTGGTCTTTTTACTTTCATGATGAAGTCCTTTGATGCACAAAAGCTTTTAATTTTGATGAAGCCCCATGCATTCATTTTTTCTTTATCGCTCACAATTTTGGTGTCATGTCTAAGAAACCAAGGCTTAACACAAGTCCCCAGCCCTCCTCCCTCTATTGTTCTCACATTCAGCTTCATCCAGTGTTTTAACATAATTGTATTACAGTTAGGTAGTATTGTGCTGTCCATTTCTGAGTTTTTATATTCAGTCCTGTTGCACAGTCTGTATCCCTTCAGCTCTAATTATTCAATATCTTACCCTATTTCTATCTCCTGATGGTCTCTGTTACCAACAAAATATTCCACGTTTATTCACTAATGTCAGTTCATATCAGTGAGACCATACAGTGTTTGTCCTTTTGTTTTTGGCTAATCATACTCAGCATAATGTCCTTAAGGTCCATCCATGTTGTTACATACTTCATAACTTTATTCTGTCTTCCAGCTGCATAATATTCCATCGTATGTATATACCACAGTTTGTTTAGCCAATCATCTGTTGATGGACATTTTGGCTGTTTCCATCTCTTGGTAATTGTAAATAATGCTGCTATAAACATTGGTGTGCAAATGTCCGTTTGTGCCCTTGCTCTCATGCCCTTTGAGTAGAGACAGCATATAGATGGGTCCTGTTTTTTAATCCATTCTGCCAGTCTATGTCTTTTGATTGGGGAGTTTAATCCATTAACATTTAGTGTTATTACTGCATGGGTAGTTCTTTCTTCTACTATTTTGCCTTCTGGATGTTATATGTCATATCTAATTTTCGTTTTCACCTTTACTCATAGTCTTTCTTTCTACACTCTTCTCCACACCTCTCTCTTCTGCCTTTTCATATCTGTCTCCAGTGCTCCCTTTAGTATTTCTTGCAGAGCTGGTCTCTTGGTCACAAATTCTCTCAGTGATTTTTTGTCTGAAAATTTTTTAACTTCTCTCTCATTTTTGAAGGACAATTTTGCTGAATATAGAATTCTTGGCTGGCAGTTTTTCTCTTTTAATAATTTAAATATATCATCCCACTGTCTTCTTGCCTACATGGTTTCTGCTAAGAGATCTACACATAGTCTTACTGGGTTTCCCTTGTATGTGATGGATTGCTTTTCTCTTGCTGCTTTCAAGATTCTCTCTTTCTCTTTGGCCTCTGAAATTCTGATTAGTAAATGTCTTGGAGTACATCTATTTGGATATGTTCTCTTTGGGATACACTGTACTTCTTGGATCTGTGATTTCATAAAAGTTGGGAAAATTTCAGTGATAATTTCCTGCATCAGTTTTTCTCCTCCTTTTCCCTTCTCTTCCCCTTCTGTTGACACCCACAACACACATATTCATATGCTTCATATTGTCTTTTGAGTCCCTACTCATATTTTTAAAATTTCTTTCCTTATATATATTTTTTCTTGCTGGATTTCAGATGTTCCATCCTCCAGTTCACTACTCCTATGTTCTGCCTCTCAAAATCTACCATTGTAGTTTCCATTATTTTTTTCATCTCTTCTACTGTGCCTTTCATTCCCATAAGTTCTGATTTGTTTTTTCAGACTTTCAATTTCTTCTTTTTGTTCATTCCTTGCCTTCTTTATATCCTCCCTCAATTCATTGATTTGGTTTTTGATGAGGTTTTCCATGTCTGTTCATATATTCTGAATTAATTGTTTCAGCTCCTGTATCTCATTTGAATTGTTGGTTTGTTCCTTTGACTGGGCCATAGCTTCAGTTTTCCTGGTGTGATTTGTTATTTTTTGATGGCATCTAGGCATTTAATTACCTTAATTAGTGTATTCTGGAGATTGCTTTCACTTCTTTTATCTAGGGTTTTCTTGCTAGATGAATTTGTTGTCTATCTGTTCTTTGACATTCAGTTCAGTTTTATCTGGACCTCTAGCTTAGGTTTTGTTTAACAGAGGAGAGTTTTTCCAGTTCTTGTTTTCTTGTTTCTTGCCCTGCTTGTATGGTGCCTTTTCCCCCCACACTTAGGAAGGTCTACTTAGGCATTATACACCCAGGCCAGATTTTCCCAGACCAAACTGGCCTCCTATCAGGAGGAAGGAGTCACTTGCATCAGTTTTTCCTGAGGGTGAGACCCAGCAGGTTGAAAGACTTTCCTGTGAAGTCTCTGGGCTCTGTTTTTCTTATCCTGCTTAGTATGTGGTGCTTGTCTGTCTGCAGGTCCCACCAGCATAAAATGATGCAGTACCTTTAACTTTGGCAGACTCTCCCTGCTGGGGGCCTGGTGGAGACAGAGGATAGGTTGTAGGCTGGTTTTAATGGCTTCAAATTACCAAGCCCTGGTGTCTGAATTCCTTGAGGGAGGGATTCCACCTGAGTTGGGCTTCACCCCTCCCCTGGGGAAGGCACAGGCTCCAGACAAGCCCTCAAATGAGCTTGTTTCTGCTTATGCCTGGGGCAGTTGCAACCTGGGAAGACCTGCCTCTGTATCTAAAGGCAGTCAAGACTTTTTAGAAACAAAGCCACAAAAACCTCTATTTCCTTCCTTTTTTTTTTTTCTTTTTCCATCAGCCCTGCCCCTTTGGTGCCAGGGCAAAAATGAGCAAATTCTGCTTTGACCAGGTTCACCTGAGCTGGGAGCCTATTTTTAGTAGCCAGAATTTGTTAATTAATTCCACAATTGGCATTTGGTTGGGCTTAGCCCCTGCTGCTGGTAAAGCCTCTTTCCTTTCCCCTCTGGGAAGCAGTCTGTGGGGAAGGGGCGCCAGCCACTGCAGCTTGGGGGGCTCACAGGCAGTCCAGCTGGTCCAGACAGGGGTATGCTGTGTGTCTGGTCACTGACGTGGTCCCAGGAGCTCTTCCGTACTGTTTCTGGTTATTTAGTAGTTGTTCTGGAGGACAAACTAAAATGCGCACATTGTTAAGCCGCCATCTTGGCCCAGAAGTTGACAGTAGGAAGATGTTTGATGACTGATTGAATCTCTGCTTGTGATTGGTTTGTTGAGATCTTCTATTTCTTTCTGAGTCAGTGTAGCTTGTTTGTGTGTCTCCGGGAATTTGTCCATTTCATCTAAATTGTCTCATTTGTTGGTGATAGTTGTTCATAGTGTCCTCTCATGATTTATTTCTTCAGAGTTTGTGGTAACACACACCTCATTTCCAATTTTGTTTATTTGCATCCTCTCTCTTTTTTCCTTTGTCAGCCTTGTGAGTTACCCATCAATTTTCTTGATTTTCTCAAAGAACCAACTTCTGGTTTTATTGATTCTCTCTATTGTTCTTTTGTTCTCTCACGCATTCATCTCTGCTTTAATCTTTATTTCTCTCCTATTTGCTTTGGGATTGGTTTGCTGTTCTTTCTTGAGCTCCTCCAGGTGTGCTGTTAAGTGCTCGATTTCTGCTTGCTCTTGTATTTTAATATAGGCATTTAGGGCAATAAATTTCCCTCTCAGGACAGCCTTTGCCACATCCCATAAGTTCTGATAAGTTGTATTGTCATTTTCATTCATCTCCAGATAGCTACTGATTTCTCTAGCAATTTCTCCTTTGACCCACTGGTTGCTTAAGAGTGTGTTATTTAATCTCCATATATTTGTGAATTTTCTCATTCTTTGGTGGTTATTATCCAGCTTCATCCCATTGTGATCAGAAAAAGTGCTTTGAATAATTTCAATGTTTTTAAATTTATAAAGACCTGTTTTGTGCCCCATCATATGATCTATCCCAGAGAATGTTCTATGAGCACTAGAGAAGAATGTATACCCTTGTGCCTTGGGGTGCAATGACCTATATATGTCTATTGGGTCTAATTCATTTATCAAGTCATTTAACTTCTCTATTTCCTTGTTGATCTTCTTTCTGGTTGTTCAATCTATAGAGGAGAGTGGTGTATTGAAGTCTCCCACTACTATTGTTGAAACATCTATTGCTCCTTCAGTTTTGCCCATGTCTGTGTCATGTACTTTGGAGCTCCTTGATTGAGCGCACAAACTTTCATAATTATTAAATCTTCTTGGTGAATTGACCTTTTAATTAGTATATAGCATCCTTCTTTATCTCTTATGATGTCCTTATATTTAAAGTCTACTTTGTCCAATATTAGTATAGTTACTCATGCTTTCTTTTGGTTGCAACTTGCATGGAAAATCTTCTTCCATCCTTTCACTTTCAGTGTATTTGTATCCTTTTGTCTTAGATGAGTCTCTTCTAAGCAGCAGATATCTGGATTATGTTTCTTAATCCATTCTGCCAATCCGTATCTTTAAATTGGTTAATTTAGTCTGTTAACATTCAAAGTTATTACTGAAAAGACATTTCTTGAATCCACAATCATATCTTTTTTATTTTATTTGTCAGATCTATATATTCTTTTCCCTCTTTCTCTTTGTTTTCTTTAAACTACCCTTAGGGGTAATCTTCAATTCTGTACTCTTCTCCAGACCACCCTCTCCTATCTTTTCTTTTCAGCCAGCAGAACTCCTTTTAGTATTTCTTGTAGGGCTGATATCTTGTTGACAAATTCTTTCAGGACTTCTTTGTCTGTGAACACTTTAATCTCTCCCTCACTTTTGAAGGACAGTTTGGCTGGGTACAGAATTCTTGGCTGGAAGTCTTTCTCTTTCAGGATCTTGAATATATCATACTACTGCCTTCTCACCTCCAGAGTGCTAGTTGAGTAGTCTGAACTCAATCTTATTTGGTTTCCCTTGTACATAGTAGATTGTTTTTCTCTTGCCACTTTCGGATTTTCTGCTTCTCTTCAACATTTTACAGACTGATTAGTATGTGTCTTGGAGAAGTCCTATTTGGATTTATTTTGTTTGGAGTTTATTGAGCTTCTCTGACCTGTATATTTATGCCCTTTATGAGGGTTGGGATGTTTTCATCCACTATATCCTCAACTACTCTTCCTAGCCCTTTACTCCTCTCTTCTCCTTCTGCAACACCAATGATTCTTATATTTGTGTGCTTTGTTTTGGCTATCATTTCCCTGAGATCCAATTCCAATTTTTCCAATTTGTGGCACCTATTTCTCCGCAACCTTAAATCTACCTAGTTGCCCCACGAGCCCCGTCTGTACAGCCCTCTCCTCCAATCACAGTGCCCTCGGAAATCCACCCTCCCCTACCCTCCACCATCCCTATATAAACAAGTGTACTTCCCTAAATAAAGGTCCTTGTGCACAGTCTTGCTAACTACACTTGGTCCCGCGGTTTGATTTCGTCTTCCGCGCGCGCTCCAATCCCTGCCGAGCCCCCAGAGGCGTAGGCCAACGCTTCCCCCAACCGCTGGCAGCAGAAGACCCCATCGGAGACTAGCAACCTCCTTCCCGCCCCTCCGTCTTCGCGCCAGCCCCGTTCGCTGAGAGACAGACCCCAAGTGGCAGCGCCGGACCGGACCGGCTGCCGCACAATTTTTTTGCCATTTGCTGTTTTGAGTGTTCAAAGTCAGTTATCCTGTCCTATATATCACTTATTCTTTCTTCTGTCTCTTCAAATCTGGTGTTGTATGCCTCTAGTATGTTTTTTATTTGTTCAGCAGGGTCTTTAATCTCTGTGATATATGCTATTTTTCCTTTTATTCTTTCATATTCATCTTTATGCTCTTCTACTGTCTTCTTTATTTCCTTTATGTCAGTTGCCATTCCACTTATTTTACTAAGTAGAGTTGTATGAACATCTTTGTTTAGTTGTTCCAATGCCTATGTCTCCTCTGATGTTTTAATTTGTTCATTAGATCTTCTACTGTCTTCATGACATATAAATATTTCAATCAATTTACTTTGGGAATTGATTTCTTTCAGTAGTCTAAGGCCTTGTGTTTGCAGGATGGTTGTACAGCAGAGAGCAGGGTATGGGGTGGGGCACTCAGTGCCCTAATTTGTCTCAGGGCAGGTTTAGGCTTAGGTTGGGAGGTTTGTGAATGTGGGCACCCAGAAGCCAGGGACAATGTAGCCATGCAGGTGCACTGGTCTGGGGGCATAAACCTGGTGTGTGCTGGTGTAAGACAAGGGGCCCTTTGTGCACATGCACAGAGCTGTGGCAGCAGGTCAGCATTATGCCTTCATGGACTGGGGGCAGATGTGACCCAGTTGCACAGGTCAGCACTTTCTCAGAGCTGGGAAGTGTGGCTGTGGGCTGTGCACATGTGCGATTCTAGGACTGCTGTAAAGTATGGTTCCCAGACCTGAATGACATGACTGGGGGTCCATGCGCATGCAGGGGCCTAGAAATGTCATAAACTGATGAGCAGAGCTGGCGGGGTGCAGGGTGAGGCTGTTAGACACTATGGGCAGGAGGGGCTCATATAGCCTGGGTGTGGAGGTTGGTACCCGCCGCCTTTATGCACTGGCAACAGCCTGAAGGGAACAGGGAGGGGAAGATATTGCTTGGGAGGGGTTTAGGAGTAGTGGGTTGGGCTGCACTTGGGGTTGGGGTCTGGGGTAGGTATATGCAATGGGGGCTGGTGGGGTGGGGGTGCCTGGAGCATGGGGAATGGGAGTGGGTTATGTGGTTTGAGTACAGAGGATGTTGGGTGAGTCACCAGTCACAGGGCTTCACGGTTGAGGATAGTGTACCCAAGGAATATGACCTGGCTTACTTCCTAATCCCTGGCTCCCATCTGTGCTCTCCTGTAGACTTTATGCCTCTGCATCAGACTCCAGCTTTCTGACTCTCAGTTCATCAGCCTCTGCAACCAGGGCTGCCCCATGTGGTGCAGAAGGCACTTCCAGTTCAGCCACACTCCCAAATTGCTGCCTCAGTCACCCTCCTGCCCCTTCCCTAACTTTTCCATGGAGCAGGGCTAATCTCGAGCTACTCTATTTGGCCATCTTTCCAGAAGTCGCCCTATTCCATTTACATTTGAAGTAACTACTGATAATGTATGATTTTCTCTTTCCAGTTTGCTATTTGGTCTTTATAAGTCTTATATATTTTTGCTCCTCAATTCTCCCATTAACAGATGCTTTCATAATTAATTTATTTTTAGTATTTTACCATTTTGAGCACCTTCTAATTTTTTTCGGTATTTATTTTTCATTTATTTTCTTTGTGGTTACCATGGCACTTGAATTTAACATCCTAAATCTATAACAGTCACATTTAATTTGATACCAACTTAACTACAGTAACATACAAATACACTGTTCTCATATCCCTCCAACCCCCACCTTTTTATTGTATTTAAAATTATATACATTGTATGTCCTAACTACAGATATCATTATTTTTCATGCTTTTGCACTTTAGAAACTTTAAGAAGTAAAAAGAGTTATATAAAAATAGAAGTGGCATTTATAATTGCCCATATAGCTACTTTTAGTGTATGTCTTTATTTCTGAATGCCACTTCAATCCACACTCTTCTGTCCCTTTCTTTCAGTCTGAAGAACTTCCTTTAGCACAGGACAGGTCTACTGGCGGTGAACTCCCTCAAGCTTTGCTTATCAAGGAATGTCTTAATATATTTATCATTTTTGAAAGACAATCTTGGGCGATATAAAATTTTTTGTGGCAATTGTTTTCTTTCAGCACATGAAATATTTCATACTAGTCCTTTATTGCTTCCATGGTTTCTGATGATAAATTGGCAAGTAGTCTTATTGGGACTTCTGTGTACATAAAATATTGCTTTTCCCTTGCAGTTTTCTGAGCTCCTTCCTCATCCTTGGCATTGGATAGTTTGATTACCATGTTTCTGGGTGTGACTTTCTTCAAGTTTATCCTGTTTGGATTTGATGGGCTTTTGAATGTTCTATCTTCCATTAAATTTGGGAAGTTTTCTCACATTATTTCTTTGAATATTCCTTCTGCCCATTTCTTTCTTTTGCTTTCTTTTATTCTTTCTCTGTGTTTTCTTTTGTCTCCTTGAATCTATTGGGTTTTTTTTTGTTGTTGTTGTTGTTGTTTTTTAGTCATTTCCAACTGTGGTCTTCTCTGTTGGTTTCTGGATTTTTATCTTGTTCCTCTGGATGGGGCGTCATTTGCTTTTTCATTGTCTGCCTTGTATTATTTTTTTTACAATATACATTTTAATATTTAAAGTGTGAACTCTGGGATTTGGTCCCTGGCCTGAAAGTTCCTTATGTTTGTATCCAAGTAGTGATATTGACAGATTTTTTTGAATGCCAGGAGCTAAAAAAAAAACAAATTTATAAAATATCTTTCACAGTTTTTCCAAATTAACACTGCATTGGTTGATGGTCTCCTATACAGAAGATCAGCTAAAGGTGAATATTAAGTGTTTTTCTGAGCCTGTGTCCTGTCCTAGGCATGTGCTTACTCATGGTCTTATTAATTCTTTCCTTTAAAGGAATTCGTATGTCCCTTCTACTCTAGGAAATAGATTCTCCCCCCACCCCTAGGTGCTCTGTTGTATGACTTAAACAGATGATCCTTTACCCTATGCCAGACTGACTGAATATATCTTACACATTAGCTGTCTGTAAAGAAGTTCTGGGACAGTGAACCAGAGAGGACTTTCCTGGTTCATTCTTTCTGAGTGCACCAGACCGACTGGCATCAACATACAAGCACACCGTTATGTTCACTCCAGGGCCAGGAACCCACAATGGGAGCACAGATTTGCTCCACACCACACTGGGGAAGGGATGGTGGAGGGGTCATCAGCGGCAGGATGAGCTTCTCCTACTGTTTTTAAAGCTGCATTTTCCTGATTCATCACTCAACAATTTATTACAGCCCTTTAACTGTTTTCTGAAGTTTTGAGGGAGATATATCTGCCATTTTGTTTTAGTTGTCAAGGATTCTATGGAAGAATGGAAACCTGGAGTATTTTACACCATCATCTTCGTCAACTGGTGGCCCACTATTGACATTTGGAACTGAACAATATTTAGTTGGGTGGAGTTGCCCTGTGCATCGTAGGATATTTGGCAGTATCCCTAATTTCTATACCAAGGATGCCAAGAGCACTCCCACTCAAGTTATGACACTCAAAAATGTCTCTAGACATTGCCAAATGTCCCCTAGGGACAAAATTTATCCCTGGTGGAAAACCACTGATGGAGATATATAGAGTAAGATAAAGATAAAGGTATATTTCCTAGCCCCAATTGGGATGTCTTAGAAACAAGGACACACTAGTAGCAATGAGCCCTGTCTTGGTTTCAAAATACTTTTCTTCATTAAAAGGAACTAGGGCTTTTTTTCAGGAGAAAAAAAAACTCCAAAGGTAGAGCATGGAAATTTCAAGATGAATCTGAAATACTGTTGTACCTGAAAAGAAAGAAGCTAAAAAAAAATCATGGGATCATATCAAATGGACAGGAGAATCAGCTTGAAGGGTCTCACACAGGCCAAATCTGAAAAAAATTGGTTGATCAATTAACAAATTGATTGATCAATAAGTTGATAGTAACTGCTTATAACGTATTAAATAAAATAAGAATCTGAGTTCATCCTCATATAAACGAGTGATTAAATGGGGGAGGAGGGAAAGCTGTTTCTTAAAACTAACAATACAGAAAAAATGATGAAGTTAAAAATCAATAGATGCTACAACTAATGGGCAAAAATTTGAAAAGGAATATAATAGTATATAGTCTCATGGTATCTCCCAACAAATGATTATGAAACTGATATCTGAAACCTATTATCAGACAGTGAGGATAGAGTAGTTTTCAGTGATACTCTGCCAAAAGAAAACAAAATGCACACTGAGGAAAAATTAGAAACACTAAATTTTCAGGACATTTTATGAAATTTCTGACCTATAATCTTCAAAAATATTGGAATTAAAAGAAAAAAAAAGGCTAATAGATCTTTCCAGATTAAATGAGCCTAAAAAGGCATGGCAATCAAATATAATGTGTGCTCCTTTATTGATATAGACTGGGGAAAAATAACTATCCATAATTTCATTTATTTGAAATTTGAATATGAACTATGAATTAGATAATAGTGCTGTATTATGTTAAGTTTTCTGATTTTGATAACTGCATTATTTATGTAAGAGAATATTCTTGTTTTTAGGAAATACACATCAAAGTATTTAGTGATAAAGGACCTGATGTCCTCAAATCACTCCCAAATGGTTCATAAAAAGTATTAAGTATAAAGTTCTGGGATGATAGCAGAATAGGATTGGTCGAGTTCATCCCTGCTCCAAGGAGCAACTGGAAAAGTGAAGGGTGGGCAACTTAGACAGCAATTCAAGGTTGTAGGTGGTCTGGGATCTTCTACACCACAGAGGGAGGTCCTGGTTGCAAAAGCTGAAGAGTTGAGATACAGAAAAACAGAGGACCCGCCAGCTAGTGCAAATATCTTGGTGTACCCTTTCTAGACAGAAGCCTGGAACCCTCAGGAGTGCACAGATGGGGAGATGGGGCAGAGATGTGGGCCAAGTCGCATTCCTTGAGAGCACTGCCCTCACTTAGGCTCACACGTGATGCCCCCGTCCCACAACTCCCCTCCACACCCCATGCATCTGAGCCCCATCACCCAGCACCCCCACCCCACTCCAAGTACCCCTGCCCTGACCTCGCATGTCCCTACACTGAGCATACATGCAAGCCTGCCCCAGCCCAACTCACCTAAATGACACAAGCTCACATCTCACTCCGCCCCTTCCAAGACCCGTACCCCCATATCCAGCCCCTCTATCCCTCTCCCTGTCTCTGCCCCTGCAGGTGGTGGCTTGTGCAGCTGGGCTGCAGGGTCTCACCTTCATGCCCAGGCCACACCCACCCCTAGCCTATGCAGTAGCACAACCCTTCTCTGCCCTCCTGAGATCTGCACACATGTACATCAGTATCTGACCCCCCAGACTCACACACATGCACACATGCACTCCTGCCACACCCCCCTATTCTGGGAAGTGCTGATTTGTACGTCCAGGCCACAACTGCCCCCAGCCCATGCAGGCACAACTCTGCCTCCTGTCCCTGAGCTCTGCATACATGCACCTCAAAGGCCCACCCACATGCACAGTCACATCCTCCCCACCAAGCACCCAAGTCTCCATGCACGAACCTCTTGATCGCTGCACTCCAACCCCCTGCTCCATACATGTGCACACCCTTGCCCCACCCCTGGCACAAACACCCTGCTCCTACACCTGGCAGGTGCTCATACACACCTGTGCTACATAGCCCCCACCTGGCACATGCATGCACCCTGCCCCAACACCCCTGTACCCGTGCTCCCATGCCAGGGCCCCAACATCACCCACCCCTGACCCACATCATGCAATCCCCGTGACCTGTGTCCCACTTCTACAAACTCATGCATTTGCATCTTGGCCCCCATTGATCCCTCCACCTGCACAAGGACACACCCACACCCTGCCCTCCCTATGCTCCAACCTCTACGATGTATACCTCACACCCTGATACCCATGACTCCCATGCTCCATATGCCCACCCACATCCAGCCTCCCATTGCATTCTATCTCTGTGTCTCCCATGCTGCACCCTGTTCTAGTGCTCCAAGGTCTGCCTGAGCTGCACTCTGACCCCACAGCCCCTGAACTGCATCTCCACATCCCCATGCTCTACATTCACAAGCACTATCATAGGATCCCTGATTCATGCCTCTACCTGTACTACAACCCAACACCACACTGTTTTGCCCCTCCCCATGCCCCACATCCTGCTCCACACCCATCATGCAAATACAAAGGTTTAGACTATTGAAGGAAATCAATTTCAAAGTAATCTTAGCAAGATATTTGCATGCCCAGAAGACAACATACGGTCATTAAGCATATTAAGATGCAGACAAATATAGCCCAGCCTAATTACCAAATTAAAACATCAGAGGAGACACAGACTTCGGAACAACTAAACAATGATGTTCATTTAACTCTACTAAATAAAATCAGTGGATGGCTAATGAAATAAAGGAGTTCAATAAGACATTAGAAGAGTATAAAGAGGAATTTGAAAGAATAAATAGAAAAATAGCAGATATCCCAGAGATTAAAGATGTAGACCAAATCAAAAATATACTAGAGACATACAACAGCAGATTTGAAGAGAAAGAAGAAAGAATAAGTGAACTGGAGAACAGGACAACTGATTTCGAACACACAAAAGAGAAAATAGCAAAAAAAGATGGAAAGATATGAATTGGATCTCAGGGAAATGATGGGCAAAACAAAGTGCACAAATGAAAGAATCATCAGTGTCCCAGAAGGAGAAGAGTAAAGGGCTAGGAAGACTAGTTGATATAATGGGGGAAAACTTCTCAACCCTTATAAAGGGCACATGTATGCAAATCAAAGAAGGCCAATGAACTCCAAATAGAACAAATCCAAATAGGCCTTCCACAAGACACATACTAATCGGTCTCTCAAATGTTGAAGAGAAGCAGAAAATCTTGAAAACAACAAGGGAAAAGCAATCTACTACATGCGAGGGAAACCACATAAGACTGAGTTCAGACTACTCAGCTGGCACTATGGAGGCAAGAAGGCAGTTGTATGATATATTTAAGTTCCTGAAAGAGAAAGACTTCCAGCCAAAAATTCTGTATCCAGCCAAATTATCCTTTAAAACTGAGGGAGAGATTAAAATTTTCAAAGACAAACAAATCCTAAAAGAATTTGTCAACAAGAGACCAGCCCTAAAAGAAATATTAAAGAGAGTTCTGCTGGCTGAAGAAAAAAAAAACAAACAAAAAAAACAGAATAGGAATGTTTGGAGAAGAGCATAGAAGTCGAGAGTAACAGTAACATAGAGGATAAAAAGAGAAAGAGGAAAAAGAATATACAGATCTGATAAATAAAACCCAAAGGATACAATGGTGGATTCAGGAAACACTTTTACAGTAATAACTTTGAATGTGAACAGACTAAACTTACCAATTAAAAGATACAGATTAGCATAATGGACTAAAAAATATAATCCAGCTATATGCTGATTACAAGAGACTCATTTTACACACAAGGATACAAATAGATTGATAGTGAAAGGATGGAAAAAGATGTTCCATGCAAGCTGTAAACAAAAGAAAGCAGAAGTAACTGTACTAACATCTGACAAAATAGACTTTAAATGTAAAGCTATCATAAGAGACAAAGAAGAACACTATATATTAATAAAAGGGACAATTCACCAAGAAGAAATAACAATCATAAATGTTTACAATCCCAATCAAGGAGCTACAAAGTACATGAGAAAGACATTGGCAAAACTGAAGGGAGTGATAGACATTTTGACAACAACAGTAGGAGACTTCAATACACTATTCTCCCCTATAGCTGTAACAACCAGACAGAGGATCAAAAATAAATAGAGAATGTAAACAATTTGATAAATGAATTAGACCTAATGGGTGTATATATATGTTTCACCCCAAAACACCAGGATATACAATTTTCTCTAGTGCTCATGGAACATTCTCCAAGATAGATCATATGCTGGGGCACAGGTCTTTATAACTTTAAAAACTTTGAAATTATTCAAAGCACTTCCTCTGATCACATAGAATGAAGCTGGTAATCAATGAACACCAAAGAATGAGAAGTTTTGCAAATACATGGAGACTAAATAACACACTCTTAAACAACCAGTGAGTCAAAGAAGAAATTGCTAGAGAAATCAGTAGCTTTTTGGAGATTAATGAAAAACAAGAATACAATATATCAGAACTTATCAGACGTGGCAAAGGCTGTGCCAAGAGAGAAATTTATTGTCCCAAATGCCTATATAAAAGAGAAGAAAGGGCAAAAATCAAGGACTTAACTATTCACCTGGAGGAACTTGAGAAAGGACAGGCAACATCCAGAAAAATAATAAAGCTTAAAGCAGAGTTAAATGAATGAGAGAACAAAAGAATAATAGAAGAATCAATAAAACCAAAAGTTTATTTTTTGAGAAAATCAATAAAATTGATGGACCACTAGCAAGGCTGACAAAAAAAAAAAGAGAGAGAGAGAGGATGCAAATAAATAAAATCAGAAATGAGAGGAGGATTGTTACCACAGACCCTGAAGAAATTTTTTAAAAATCATAAGATTATACTATGAACAACTATATGCCAACAAACTAGACAACTTCGATGAAATGGACAAATTCCTGGAAACACATGAACAAGCTACACTGACTCAAGAAGAAACAGATCTCAACAAACCAATCACAAGTAAAGAGATTCAATCAGTCATCAAAATCTTCCTACAAAGAAAAGCCCAGAGCTAGATAGCATCATGGGGGAATTTTATCAAACATTCCCAAAAGAACTAACACCAATCCCATTAAACTTATCCAAAAAAACTGAGGAAAATGGAACACCATATAACTCATTTTATGAAGCTAACATCATATTCATACCAAAACTAGGTAAAGATGCTATAAGAAAGGAATACTACAGGCCACTCTCCTTAATGTACTAGATGCAAAAAATATCAACAAAATACTAGCAAATTGAATCCAACAACACAGTAAATGAAGTATACACCAAAACCAAGTCAGGTTTATACCAGGAATGCAAGGATGGTTCAACAGAAGGAAATCAGTTAAGGTAATATAGCACATTAACAAAGCAAAAGGGAAAAATCACATGATCATCTCAATTGATGCTGAAAAACCATTTGATAAAATTCAACATCCTTTTCTGATAAAAAACACTTCAAAAGGTGGGAATCAAAGGTAACTGCCTCAATATGATAAAGGGCATATATGTCAAACCCATGGCCAGTATCATACTCAATGGAAAGAGTCTGAAAACTTTTCTCTTAAGAGTGGAAATAAGACAAGGATGTCTTCTATCACCACTATTATTCAATATTGTACTAGAAGCTCTAGCAAGAGCAACCCAGCAGGACAAAGAAATAAAATGCATACAAATTGGAAAAGAAGAATTAAAATGTTCATTATTTGCAGATGACACATTACCATACTTGGAAAATCTTGAGAAATCTACAACAAAGTTACTTGAGCTATGTGCTGGTTTGAATCTATGGTGGACCCCAGAATAGCCATGTCCTTTAATCCTCATTCAGTATTGCTGGGTGGGAGCATTTTTTTTTTTTTTTTTTTTAGGGAGGAAAGGAAGGAAAGACAGAGAAGGAAGGAAGGATGGAAGGAAGGAAGGGAGGAAGAAAGGGAAACATTTTTAAACATTTTCTTTGTTTTATTATATTTCGTTTGTTTGTTTGTTTTTTACATGGGCTGGGGCCGGGAATCGAACCGGGGTCCTCCGGCACGGCAGGCAAGCACTCTTGCCCGCTGAGCCACCGCGGCCCGCCCTGGGTGGGAGCATTTTGATTGTTCCCATGGAGATGTGACCCACCCAATTGTGGGTGGCAATTTTTGATTAGATGATTTCCATGGAGGTGTGCCTCCACCCATTGAAGGTGGAGTTGCTTATTGGAATCCTTGAAAAGAGGAAACATTTTGGAGAGAGTCCCTTTTTGGTAGAGCCACAAGAAAGCCAGCAGGCACTGCCATGTTCACCATATGCCCTTCTAGTTGAGAGAGAAACGTTGAACGTCATCGGCCTTCTTGCACCAAGATATCTTTCCCAGGATGCCTTAAATTGGACATTTCTATAGACTTGTTTTAATTGGGACATTTTCTCAGCCTTAGAACTGTAAACTAGTAACTTATTAAATTCCCATTTTTAACAGCTATTTTGTTTCTGGTATATTGCATTCTGGCAGTTAGCAAACTAGAACAAGGTAATAAACAAATTCAGCAAGGTGGCAGGATATAAAATTAATGTGCAAAAATCAGTAACGTTTCTAATACATAAACAATGGCCTAATTGAGGAGTCAGTTAAGGAAAAAATTTCATTCAAAATAAGCATCAAAAAGAATCAAGTACCTAGAAAAGAACTTAACTAGGGATGCAAAGGACTTGTCCACAGGAAAGTACATAACATTGCTAAGATAAATCAAAGGAGATCTAAATAGGTGGAAAGACATTCCCTGTGCATGGATAGGAAGGTTAAATGTAGTTAAGATGTCAATTCTACCCAAATTGATTCAATGCAGCACCAATAAAAATTCTAATAACCTACTTTGAAGACTTGGAAAAGCTAGTTACAAATTCATCTGGAAGGGAAAGAGACCCCCAAATAGTTAAAAACATCCTAAACAAGAACAAAGTGGGAGGATTAACAATTCCTGATTTTAAAACTTATTATAAAGCCACAGCGGTCAAAGAAGCATGATACTGGCACAAAAATTGAAATACTGACCAGTGGAATCAAATTAAGGGCACAGAAATTGGCCACCAAATCTATGGTCAACTGATCTTCCACAAGGTTCCCAAATCCACTGAACTGGAACAAAATAGCCTTTTCAATAAATGGGTATAGGAGAACTGGATATCAATAGCCAAAAGAATGAAAGAGGACTCTTACCTTATACACTATCAAAAATTTCTCAAAGTGGATCATATACCTAAACATATGAACCAGTACCATAAAGCTCCTAGAATAAAATGTAGGGAAACATCTTCAAGACCTAATGATAGGAGGGCACTTCCTAAACTTTACACCCAAAGCACAAGCAAAAAAGAAAAAAAAATAGATAAATGGAAATTCTTCAAAATCAAATGTTTTTGTGCCTCAAAAGACTGTTAAAAAGCTAAAGAAGCAGTCACCTCAGAAAATATTTGGAATTCAAATATCAGATAAAGGTTTGAAATCCTGTATACATAAAGAAATCATACAACTAAACAACAAAAGAACAAACAACCCAATTATAAAATGTGCTAAAGATATGAATAGGCATTTTTCTAAAGAGCAAATACAGATGGCTCAAAAGCATGTGAAGAGATGCTCATTCTCATTAGCTATAAGGGAAATGCAGATCAAGACTACAATGAGATTCCACCTCACACCTATAAGAATGGCTGCTATTAAACAGGAAACTACACATGTTGGAGAGGATGTGGAGAAATTGGGACACTTATGCACTGCTGGTGGGAATGTAAGATGGTACAGCCACCATGGAAAACAGTTTGGCAGTTCCTCAGGAAACTAAATATTGACCCAGCAATCCACAACTTGGTATATACCCAGAAGAGCTGAAAGCAGTGACACAAACAGACATTTGCACACCAATGTTCATAGCAGCATCATTCACAATTGCCAAAAGATGGAAACAATCCAAGTGCCCATCAACAGACAAGTGGATTAACAAAATGTGGTACATAATTACAATGGAATATCATGCAGCATTAAGACAAAATGCAGTCTTGAAGCACATGACAAGATGGATGAACCTTGAGGACATAAAGCTGAGTGAAATAAGCCAGGCATAAAAGGATGGATACTGTATGATTCCACTTTTATGACCATGGTAAAGTTGTTCTTTCTGTTGCCCAAACTGAAGAATGAGGGTGGGCCTTAATCCAGTATGGGTGAAGTCCCTAGAAGCAAAAGAAATTGGACACAAAAGAGAAGCCATGGGGAGCAGGAGTAGCTGGAAGTCAACGGAACCCAAAAGAAAAAGGAGATGACATCACCATGTATATTGCTGTGTGAACGAAAAGCCAAGAAACATCAAAGATTGCTGGCCAGCCAGAAGACACTGAACTCAGGAGGAAGCAAGCCTACTAGCCTTTAAAACTATGAGCTAATAAAACCCTGTTGTTAAGCCAAGAAAAGAAAAAGTAATATGGATATTGAGAAGGATAGAAAGAGAAAGAAAGAAAGGGAGAGAGAGACACAGAGAATGACAAAGCAAACAGGAAAAAACGTAAACAATTGGTGAATCTGGGTGAAGTGTTCCTTATATTATTCTTGCCATGTTTAAACTTTGCAAAGGTTTAAAATTATATCAAAATACAACATTTTTAAAAATGGTGACTAGGAGGTATTAGGGATAAGTATGGAGTTAATAAATATCTACAGGAAAGAGATTCAAAGAGGAACAGAGTATAAAATACAGAAAGTAGTGGAAGAGGTAGGTGAGTAGGGCATAAGTGAGGTAATATAATAATCTAGAAATTAAGATCACAAACTTTGAAGTTTAACACATGCACCCTGACTCTGCTGATTACTAAATGTGGGACCTTTGGCAAGTTACTTAACTTCTCTTAGCCTTAGTTTCTTCATCTGAAAAATTAACATACATAAATCCTTCATACAATTGAATAGTCACATAAAACAAAATAAAGGCTAGCTATTATTCTTTTGATTAATATATCATCTTTGAACAATGCTGTATACACAGGAGTTCTCTTTAAGAAATGGATAGCTAAGCACAAAATATGCTAAGCTTAAAGTCATTGCCTCCAGAAGAGTCAAGAATGCAGACACTTGGAGTAATTGAGGGGAATTAATACCTGAGAAGGAGGCAGAAAACTGTTATTTACAAGTAAAAAAAAGTGTCTAATTGAAATGGAAATTTTAATAAAATGTAATAAGATATGCATGAAATGAAGCAGGACACAATATTTTTGTTTCCTAAAACTAGGTTTCCATAAAATACAACTACTAAAACAAATTTTAATTCAAAATATCTCTTTGATGAATAAGTGTGATATTGCAAGTTGCTCAATAAGCAGACAGTAAATAAATTCCAGATATTGTTAATGCAAAACAGCCACCTTTTAGCAGCACTTATACTCCCAAACCAACATCACATATCTTATTCTATATCTAGGAAATAATTAACTTTCAATTTCACATCAATCATCCCAAATACAGAATGTTATAAATCCTTTTTCTCTCACTAAGACTTGCCATGCAAACTCTACAAATCTTGCAGAGATAAGTTACTATAAGTAATCTTCCATGACCCTTGTCTTACATTTCATTTTCCTGAATGCTTCCTCCAAAAAAAAATCCCAAGTATCTTCCAGTCTGGGATTTGGTATTTCTATTGCTCATCAAAGGACAGAGGGACCGAGGAAATTATCATTTGCTGTTTACCCACCATATGTTAGGCAGTCATATTTTGAAAACATCGTTCATTTCACCTAGTCCTCTTGACCACTTTATGAGGGATATTATTCGATCTGTTTTACAGATGGAGAAATTCAGACTTGCTCAAGGTCACAGGGTTGTGCAACAGCAGGGATACATTGGAACCCATGTTTGACATTAAAGCCTATATTCTTCTTACTACAACACTCTGCAGTAATATGCCTACCGGAACATTAGGGGTTAATTGAATGATATCAGTGCTAAAAACAAGCATGTTTCATTGTCAAATGCATGACTAGAATCTCATTTAGGAAATTCTTCAGATCACCAGATGGAAGGAAAATCAAACCTAAGAACTTTTTCAAAAAATTTGCAAGTCCTGTTACCAAGAATAACCTCCAAACTGTACAGTGCTTAGCTGAAGCTCTTTCCTTTCTCTCCCAATCAGCAAAAACTCCAACAGAAGGAGAGTTTGGACTCCAGGGACCATCTCTTCCTAGCTGATGAATGCCAACAAGAGGCAGGGATGTTTCTGTGTAGGGGTAGCT
This sequence comes from Tamandua tetradactyla, assembly GCF_023851605.1. Lineage (NCBI taxonomy): Eukaryota > Metazoa > Chordata > Mammalia > Pilosa > Myrmecophagidae > Tamandua > Tamandua tetradactyla. Next base: position 59,173,463 of record NC_135334.1, on the reverse strand, counting down.
GCAGACTATCAGCATAGTAAAGCTTGGAGACAAGTGTTAAAAAGAAGTTACTAAAGATGACAGTATTTGGCATCAAAAGTTTCTCAGGCTTTCTTTATACAAGTCATGAACACAGGATATTCAATAAGTACTAATTATGCAACAACATTGTAACAAACTTTTCCTGAGGAATTGGAGCTTTATTTAACAGGAAATAAAAAGGGAAAGGGAAAAAGGTGGTAAGATAGGTATGAAATAAGAAGTCAGACTTCGGGGGAAACTTTACTATCTGGCACATGATTATAGATTCATATAACATTCTTTTAAAGGATGATTTAATACAATTTTAAAATCAATCCAATTAACCAACTCAGGAGGGAAGAATACCATTCAGTCTATAGGGTGAAGTTATCCATACAGAATTAAATAGGAAAATTAAATTCCATCTATGATATGAAAAAAGTGTTCTCATCTCCTCGAATCTGATATAGAGGTATTCCTATTATGAGTTGCCAAAGTGGCAAGATTGTTTTGCTCTGGCTTTCATTTTGTTTCACTTTGTTCTTCCTTCTTTACTTTTTTTCTTTTCTTGCACATAAAATTCTGAATCACAGAAAATACTGCATATCCCTTCATTCCTATATGCCAAAAGCTTAGTTCCTTATTGTAACATGAAATGCCAAGGGTGTTTCTCTGGCAAATTAAACACTTAATGTCAACTATCCCTTGAGGAAAGTGTCATATTTCACTGCTCCAAAAGGTTTGAGATGTGTCAATCTGTAATGACTTCATTTGGAATTGGTCCAAGAAGTGATAGCTGATGCCTGATCTCAAAAAGAGCATTGCTCTTAAACACCAGTGTTCCAATTTATCTCAATAATCAATTTTAGATTGTAGAATTTATTGAAAATATATTCTTATAAAATTTATAACATATTATATTTGCAGTATAATTTACATTATATGCAATTATATTATGCATAAATGACAATTATGATATAATTTTCACAGTGTATAAATTATATTCATTATGTAAATTTAATTATCACATGCATATCATTATACCACAAGTAAAATTCTATCTATTATATTAAGTTTTAAATCTATTATGCTAGGTAATCTTATTAAAATAGGCTGCTTATATAAAATTGCAGAAAAATAAAGTCTACAGCCATTAAACATAAAACCTCCTTTCCTCCCCCACTCCCCCAACATCTGAAGGGTTACATAAGAAAAAATATTATGACCAAATATAAAAGTAAAATACATCCAAATACAAAAATACAAATATGCTACCCTATGTGTTTAAGTTATTATTATCTTTCTTTATATTTACTAAATAAAGTGTAATGCCTTTTGTTCTGAGGAAGGAATGCAAAGCACGCTTGTAGATGGATGGTTTTTATGATGCAAGAACTATCTAATCCACCACAGTCCATAAGTATGACAGGAAGCACAGTTCAGTTCCAAAGCCATTAGGCCTATTCTGGTGGTGGAGGGGAGTAGGGAAGAAACTGCCCATAATAGAATGTCAGAACACAAACAAGGTGAGGAGGGCTTACATGTTTGAAGGTGGCCCAGTGCAAAGTTTTGGAGTCTGACAGAGTGAGGAGGAAGTCTTCAGAGAGAGGTAGACTGGTGTGGGGTGCTGGAACTGAATCAGGTTAAGAAGGCCCAAACAGGTTTGGAGAGTCAGATATGGAGAGTCAGAATTTGGGTAGAATGAGGAGAGCATTCACACTATGGAAATGGCCTGAAGTGTCTTGTTGCAACTAAATAGGGTAAGGAAGGCTTTTATGCATGGGGTGGCCTAGTGAGGGCTGTCAGACCCTGAGTTTGGTAAGGAGGGTTTCTGTGCTAAGGTAGCAGTTCTGATGTGTTATTGATTACATATGGGGGGATTGATCAAATAAATAAAATAAGAAAAATGGGAGTCTATCAGAGAAGGGAGTTAAAATATTGAAAGGGAGAAAACTACCATGGATTGTGTGGTGCTGAACTGGAACTGAAGGTTTCAGTGTGAACTCATGATTTTCAATATAGATAAGTATAGAAATTAATATATATGTATATGTGTAAACACAACAAAAAGGGAAAAAGAGTAACTTCATAGTGGACAAACCCGGAAATGCAACCTCAATCAAGTGTTCAAAATGAGTATCATCAGTAAATAGGACAAATTTAATTCATGTGCCATCTGGTAGGGTATAATGCGAAGAACACTACCTCACTTCTATGATAGTTCTGTCTTCAAAAGTATCACAGTTGCAAAAAATAATAAAAAAACTGAGGAGGGCGGGCCACCATGGCTCACTGGCAGAGCTCTTGCTTGCCATGCCGGAGACCCAGGTTGGATTCCTGATGTCTGCCCATGTAAAAAAAAATCAAACAAAAAAAACTATTCTAAAAGAAAAAAAAAATTGAGGAACTGTTCAAGAATTAAAGGAACTAAAAAGAAGTGACAACTAAAGGTAACTAATAATTCTGAACTGATTCCATTTGCTATAAAGTACATTACTGAGATATTTGTTATTTTCTTGACATTGCTGGTTATATTGTAGTCATACAGTAGAATATCCTTGTTTTCAGGAAATGCACATGAATACATTATGTGGGAATGGAACATAAGTTTGGCTTCTTACTCTCAAATGGCTCAAGAAATAACAAACATTTTTGTACTGTACTTGCAACTTTCCTGTAAGTTTGAGATTGGTTCAAAGTTTTTATAAATGCTCTACAAATAATTTTTAAAAATCATTTAAAAGAAAGAAAATTGCACCTAAGAGATAGAAGATGGTAAAGGGAAAAAAATCATTCTTGGTTGTCTAGATGAAGACCTCTTACCCAACTTTTCAACATCAATAATTTATTTTTCTGAGTAATAATATCATTTATTGAGCCTTTGCTATACTGAGTTAAGCATTATATATACAATATCTAATATACTATTTGCAAAAATCCTATGAGATAGGTACTTTTATTTTCCCATTTTATAAAGGAAGAAACTCAGAAAGAAAGAGATTAAAAAGTTTATCCACTTTGTTTAGATCTTAACAGTTAGAACCAGGATAGGTATATTTAGTTCCAAAGCCTGTAGTTTTAACTATTACAGACTGCTTTTTTATGTCTACAGTAATTGTCAGATTGTCTTTATTTTGCTCTTTACAGGGATTTGGCTTGTTTTATTTTTCTTTCCATTGAGAATCCTTTATAGACCATGATTCAGCAGTTCCAACTCAAAAGCTCTTTCTCCTTGAAGCCTCTTTCACCAGAAAGTCATTTTTCCCTCCTTCCTTTTACTTCGTCCTCACTTTGTATTTATCTTCTGATTCTTATGGTCATGTGGTATGTTTTACCTCCCTACCTATAAACGTCGCAGTATTAAAGGCCAAGTCACCTCCAACTTTTATAAGCAGTGATTCTCAAATTATACCATGCACCGGAATTAACTGGAGAGCTTCCTAAAAAAGAGATTACTGGACAATACCCACAGAGTTTATGATTCAGCATAGGGTTCAAGAATTTATTTTTCTAAGAAGTTCCCAAATGATGATAATGGTTCTTGTCCAGGGACCACATTTTTTTAATTGCATAATATAGCATATATTCAAATCAAAGAAAGAAAAAAGTGATAGCTTTCAAAGCACTCTTCAACAAGTAGCTACAGGACAAATCCCGGGGTTTGCAGGGACTACATTTTGAGAACCACTGCTGTGTAGTTTACTCAGTGTCCTGCTATGTGATATTTTAGGATTTACAAAGCAATAAACATGTATTATCTTTTTCATATATAAAAATAGAGATATAATATATCTATGCCATAGATCTTCCACATTATATGATAGCAATTTGTTAGTCTATTTTTCTCACCTTTCACTTATTCACTCATTCATTCAACAAATATTTATTAAGTATTCATTGTGTGCCTGGCACTGGAGATACAGCAGTGAATAAGACATACTGATTTAGGCCCACTAAACACTAACAGACTAGCATGAAAAAAAGACATTAAAAAAGTGAGGCAAGACAAAGTTCTCTACCTCCACTCTAATCCCTTTCTTGGGAGGAGGTTTTTGATCAATAGGTTAGGCAGAGAAAGGCTTATTTGCCTCTTCAGATTTTTTTACTGTAAAATATCTGAGAGTCTAATATGATATAAGGCCTGAAAACACGACATTGCCCCTCCAGCTTCTCAGGGGAACAGCAAAGGGAATCGCTGAAACAGGCAGGACAAGCAAGCAGTAAAACAACAGTTACAGAGACCAGACAGGAGAGACTTTTTTTGCCCATCAGAGTGATCTCTGTATGAGCAGACAGATAGGAAAGGAAAATGAGGGGTTTGTAATGTCTTTGGGTTCCACGTACATTCATGCTGTAGAGAAGTAAAATTTTCTTTCTGGACACATCATGGACATATTAAGGACTATGGAATGTCATTAATATCATGCTAGAAGAATAGGACATAATGAAAATACATGATCGGAAGCCTATTCTAGGGAGTTTGTTTCCCAAAGGAGGGGAACTTTCAGCTGAGATAAAGGATGAATAGGCATTGTTAGACACAAAAATTTGCAGACAGGAAAGTGGAATGAAAGGAAAAACCTGAAGCAGAAGAAAGTAAAAGGACTTTAAAGAAATCTAGGAGAGAAGGAAAAAGAGAGTGGTAAAAGATGAGGCTGGAAAGGCAGGCAGAGACATTGCTGTATTCCATACTCCACTTTTAGGACCTTGAGAACAGAGATGATGTCAGTAAATTTTGTATCCTCATTGCCAGGTAGGTAGCATGTGCTCAATAAATGCAGAATTAGAGAATCAAAGGATGAATGAGTGGATGGTGGATGAATGGATGACTAAGCAAACAGTATATCTTGTGTAAAAGGCAGAGCCATAAAATTATCTGTCATGTCTGCAAACAAAATGTTGAAGGGACCAGTATAAAAAAGAAAGGAATCTGAGAGTCTGAATCATGCAGTGTTGGAACCATGAGGGGGCTGAGAATAATCCTATCAACTCCCTTACTGTACAGGTGAAGAAACTGGGCCTGGTGAATTGAGGCAACTTCAAGAATACAAAATTAACAGTGACTGAACCAGGGCTTGACTCTCTTGATTCTTAAACCAAGAAGCTTTCTACTATAGTCATAGTTCATTCTGAACTTAAAGGCCCAAGAATAATTCTTTAACATTATTCAAGCAGATGCTAAGCACATCAGAATCTTATTCCTAAAGAATGCATAACAGCTAGCAGCTACCACAGTTTCTCCAATTGGAGCTTTAGGATATAGCCTTGGATGGTGTGAGAAAAACACTCGTCCCTCCCTGTCATCAAATTGATTCATTTAAAAAGAATCAGGCTGTTCTCTCAGTTTTATTTTTTTTCTACCCTTAGGGTAAAAGAATTAATACAAATTTGATCACAGCACAAAATGATCTAGAGAGCATATGAGGTCAAATTGTCATGGGAAGAAATCTCTCCAAGCAGCTGCATAACTACCTATAATTCATAGTAGGTGGGTGTCAATAGAATTTTGAAAGGCTGACTCTACATTTTGTTCCTCTTTAGGTAACTACTATTTGTCAGAAACTTGGACAGGCTCTAATCATATATCACAAATACTTGTTTTGCCCTGAGTGACCTTCGTTTGGACTATTGTTTTCTTTCTCAGTTTTATTTTTTTCTCTGCTACCCAAGTTCCATACAATATTCTTACCACAATGGTACTAAACTGATTTAAGCACAATTTGTTATTAATCAAAGTATTACAATTTGGTTCCTTTTTCCTATACACCTGTAGTGGACAGTTGAAGAAAAACAGTAGGTATGAGTTACACTACCTTTATCTAAGAAGCTTCAGAATGCCTGCCATGCTTATAGTCCCATTCTGAGAAATTCACTACACAGAAGCTACCTCAGCCTGCCTCGTGATAAGCACCTGACTCAAGATCAGTTAAATGCCAAACTGGCCCATAGCCCATGAAATGGCCTGATATAAGATGGTGATTGGCTAACCAATCAGATCCTCTCACTTGAAAAGTTTAAAAAAAAAAAAACCTAGAAAGCACAAACAGAATTATTTAATTGATAATGTTAGGAAGAACAGAAGTCAAAAGAGAAAGTAGCACGTTTATCACGGTGGTAGAGTTTAGAGGTGGGAGTATTGCTCCAGAGGATATGGCAGAATAACCTAGTGATTAATAACAATAGCAGCAACAACAATAACAAAATTAAAAATGATAATAAAGGCTTAAACGTACTGAGCCTTTTCTATGTACAGACACAGTAAGAAATAGCATGTATTGGGCGGGCCGCGGTGGCTCAGCGGGCAAGGGTGCTTGCCTGCCATGCCGGAGGACCCCGGTTCGATTCCCGGCCCCAGCCCATGTAAAAAACAAACAAACAAACAAAATATAATAAAACAAGAAAATGTTTAAAGATGTTTCCCTTCCTTCCTTCCATCCTTCCTTCCTTCTCTGTCTTTCCTTCCCTTCCTCCCTCTCTCTTTAAAAAAAAAAAAAAAGAAATAGCATGTATTATTGAAGCTTACAACCACCTACCTAGTATTTTCTCCCTTATACAGATAAGAAAACTGAGGCAGAAAGAAGTTAAGGAAGTGCACAAAGTTATTCCTTTAGTAAATGGTAAAACCATCCAAATTTGTTTGGTTCCAGAGCTCACTAACCATGATCCTTAGTTAGAACTTGTTCCATGTCTGGAATGAACTTTCAGGATTCATACAGTTTTTTGAGATCCCTGCTTTCATTACTTCCATTTGAATTTGTACAAAAAAAAAATAATAAAATCCACTACTTAAAAGAAAATTACAAGCAGGGAATGTGGAGGCTCTAAAAGGTGTGCTCAGGGTTGATTTTAGAGTACCAAGTTCAAGAGTTGTTTTTCCAACCTTTGAATTGTTACCTACCCAGCTGTATGTTAATCACAGCCCTGGTATCCTGTGGTATGTCAATTTCATCATCCTTCTTCATTAATTTTGACTGTGGGAAATGTTAGTAGCAACAGTAGAGTAAAGAAAGAAGATCATTAGAATATGGGGTCATAAATATAAGTGTCTGGGTCTCTGCAATTCAATAAATATTCACAAAGTGCCACCTATATGCATGCAAATGAACACATATCCACATCTAGCCATCTACTTATTTCATATTACCCTAAGGTGGATACAAAAGTCACAAAGCATTTAGCTATGTGTCATGTTCATGTCACTCAGTCTCTGTAAATTCTGTCACCATATTTGCCATGTATCGGAGTTGATAGAAAAATCAGAAATTAAAAGACTTAGAAATCTGGGTTTTAATTCCAACTGCCATTAACATCTGACCTTACAAAGATCATGTCACCTCTCTGACCCAGTTTCCTCTCTGTAAAATTGGATAATTAAACAACACTAAATCCAAGACTCTTTAAATCCTAAAGTTCTGCTATTTAGTTTTCATTTACGTTTGTCAACAAAAGGGTAAAATTAATTGCCTCTCCTCATCAGACAGAGCAGGCATACAATTCCAGGTTTTTTAAAAAAACAATTTGCAAACTAGTTTTCTCATGGTTTTAAAAAATAATATTTTGTGGAGTGTTGGGATCAGACCCTTTTGTTGAACAAAAGCTTAGACAAACTCAAATTAAGAAACCCAAAAGTAAATAAATAAATTTACTCTGTTGAAGAGAGGGTAGAAGAAGAAGCCTACTCCTCACACATATCAGATCCTATTTGGGTCAAGGAACCCTAAGTTTCCAGGAAACACGCTTTAAAAACAATGGCAACTGGGAGGGCCACGGTGGCTCAGCAGGCAAGAATGCTTGCCTGCCATGCCAGAGGACCCGGGTTCGATTCCCGGTACCTGCCCATGTTAAAAAACAATAATAATAATGAATAAAATAAAATAAAAACAATGGCAACTATACAACAGAGCCCAATTAATCAAGTCGGATGCTTATGTAGAGCAATATACAAGAAGAATAGACAAGTAGAAGATATACTCTCTGCCCTCAAGGAACTTATATTCTCCATAAAGAGATCAGGTATAAATTTTGAAATCAATTTCCACAAAATAAAACAATCTGAACAAAGAAGGAAACTCTAGGTTCTGAGGAAATATGCAGAATAGAGAGGGGCTCAAGTTTCAAGAATGTTAACACAAGTTATCATAAAAAAAGTTACAGTACAAAATACGTATGGAACAGCAGGATAAGAACAGCAAAGCAGCAATGGATTTGGCAACACAGAAGTCACTGTTGAGAGCAACTTCAATTGAGTGTTGGAGATGGAAACGATTTGGCTGTTTATGTTCTAATATTCAATATGTAAGGATCTCACTTCCATATGTGTTTATTTATTTATTGTTTGTGTTCCCCCATAAGGATGTAAGCTCCCTAAGAGCTTACCAATCATATTCACTTCTGTATTACCAGAACCTAAAACAGTATTTGGAATTGTACATTCATAGTAAAAATTTGGTGAGTGTTTGGATGACCAGGTATTGGGGTAGGCATCAGGGTTAGAGCTTACAAAATGAATATGACATGGTTTCTGTCATTAAGAAGTTATAATCTAATGAGTGGCAAATACTACAAGCAACTATGTCATTATTTCTCAAACTTGAATAAAGTATGTATCTATTTAAAAATTTTAAAATTGGGTTGGGCCACAGTGGTTCAGCAGGCAAAGTTTTTGCTTGCCATGCTGGAGACCCAGGTTTGATTCCTTCATGGCAAAAAAAAAAATATATATATATATATTTTTTTTAATTGAAGTCTTATTTGGCAACACATTTTTTATTATAGAAATTTTAAGAACATGCAAACATAAAACTAGGTATAAACTTCTTCTGTTTCTAGCACATATACAACTATAAAACCAAAACAAATTTATAAAATGAATAAATCAAAACTACAAAACCAATAAACTTCAAATTAACATTAATCTAATGTGATGAATGATAATGTTTTTCTGAAACTAAGTTGGCACTTCCAACTTAAAGAATACTGATTGTTGCAGTGAAATTTTTTTTCTTTTCATCATGCTTTGAAGTCCCTTGGCCTCAGCTTGATATAAAGCATGATTATAAATCAAGTTCACCTCTGTTCTCTTTACAATAATCTGTGACATTTAAAGAGTACCACTCGTCTTCAACAAAACTGTAAACATAAATACAAGTGCAAGTCTTCCGGAAATCACACAGCAGAGATCAGTTATAAAGTGGTTATCCACAGGATCCCAAACAGGCTTTAAATTTTTTTCTTTTATACCAAAATTGAAAGGAAAACATAAATTTTTTAAAATGTCATGGAAAATTTACAGCCATTGATATATATTTAACTCCCTCTCTCTTTCTACAGACCCAGTTCCTCTATTTTAATAAATTCCTGGAACCCACAGAAGGAATACAGAGAGCGAATCAGACAAAGCTGGATTTGAGTCTCAAATCTGTCACAAGAAAGCTGTGTAACTGAACAAGTTATTTAGCTTCTCCAAGGTTCAATTTTCCTCATTTAAAAAAAGGAAGAAAAATAACTCACCCTTTAATTTATTGTAAGGTTAAATTAAGTTTATATATAATGGTGCCTGGCACATAGTAGAAGTTCATTAAATGTGAGTTTATGTCCCTACTAGTTACAGTCTCTTTCTTAGCTCTGCTACTCAATCACCACTCATGATAACATTTATTCCACATATATTTATCAATAACTTTCTATGTCCCCTTCACTGTTCTATGTGCTATGGATATAGCAAAGAACAAGGTCCCTGCTCTCATGGAGCTTGTATTCTATGAAATGCCTGACCCAAATGGGAGCAATGGAGATAAACAAAAAGTCATAGTCTTGGCAGAATTACATGGATATTAAAGAAATATAGCTGACAAACGAACCTCATCCCAGGTTCTCGACCTTGAGATTAACTACAATTTGTGTGAATTTTCTTATTGCTGCCAGGTTGATAGCCCTTCCACCTGAAGAAGGTGTATCTTCAGGGCACAAAGGTATGTGTTCCACAAAAGTTTGTTGAATGGACCAGTGAATGCCTAAGACTGTGATCTGGCAGAAGGACCACACAAAAAAGGTACAGAAGAAAACTAGAAACATAAAGTACATAAAATAGAAATCTAAGAAACAGAAGACAAGTAATAAAAGAAACTTAGAGACTTACAGTTATACAAAAAAAATAACATGGTTTGACAGGCTGTAGAGGAGGGAAAAAAAGAAAGAAAGATTCTAAATTGATGCCCAGATTCTAAGCTTGTGAAAAACTTCCCTTTTTAGTTAATATGGTACTTGGATGGGCCACAGTGGCTCAGCAGGCAGAGTTCTTGCCTGCCATGTCAGAGACCCAGGTTCAATTTCTGGTGCCTGCCCACGCAAAAAAAAAAAAAAAAAAAAAGTTAGTATAGTACTTAATTATGAAGAGAACTACTTTTTATGGGAATACTTTTTCTAAAAATTTTTTTGTAGACTTTGGCTAATTGACAACAGAGATAGGCCAAACTCATAATAAGTGGACATTTTTCTCTAAACTATGATGATCCATCTTCTCAATTTCACGGGAATGTTGAATCGTCCAACAGCATAAAATAATTTCCAAAGGCCAAGGGAAGAGGTGTTTTCTTGTCCTGCTACAGCATTTATCTTATTTCAAAACTGTGTGTAGAGATTTTCTACTAAGGACATTTGAGTCAGACCCTTATCCATGCGCTATATCTATTCTGATACATATCTACTGTAATATCTTTGTATTCAGGCATAATTTTACAAGCGTTAATTGAATAATTAGGCCATTGACATTTTTGGCTTATAATGCTTTTTGGAACCCATGTGTTTGCATAAAAATAAAACAAGAAGGAGAAAGCAATAATTCCTTTTGGAAAGCAAGACTAAAATTTAAAAAAAAATAGTGAAAGGAAAGAAAATAACATTTTTTATTTGAAAATTTACTGATTCAGAAAGTATACTGGTTTTTCCTGTTTCCTCTTCAAACCCATTCTTCACTTTTGTTTGCCCTGCTATGTGCCCCAGGATGCTGACTACTGCATACTAAGTCAGTAAAGGATCTTTTGCCTTTTGCCTTCTGGTTGGAATCAGCTAATATGTGGGTCTGGCACAAACACATAGAATTGGAAGAGAGCGATTAAGACATTTATTTCACCAGCTCCCTTCCTGTCAAGACAAGGTTTTGGCAGTGGCTGTATTCTCTCTAAGCTCCTATCAGGTATCTCCTCTCCTGTGGTTGAAGCTTTTATTGAATCCTGGTAAAATTTTCTCTTGCCCCTCAGACCTACAGGTTGTATAGTATATCCCATTGCGGTGATTTCCTTTAGCCATGCCCAGATCTATGTAAATAATCCCTCCAATAAGTTATCCTTAATCAAACCTTTGAGAGAGCCATACATTTCCTGCCAGGGCTTCAACTAATACACAAAATTATTTAACTTTAATATGTTATAATAATAATAAAAAGAAAGCTAGCATTTATTAATTATTATGGTAGATTCAAAGCTGAGTACTTGGATTATTCCATCAGTTAATCTTCACACAAAAAATGCTTTTAATATAATAATAATTATTATCCCTATAGTAGATTAGATTATTGTTCAGACATATTCTCTCCATCCTCCTCACTTTTCAGGGAGGATTTTACTTCGCCATGCCACTGATGTTAAGCTTGGCCATGTGACTTGCTTTGGCCTACAAAACAGGGAGGAAGTGATAATATGTCAGCTCTGAACCTATGTCTTAAAAGATCACTTATTCTCCTAAATCTCTTCCATTACCATGAAAGGAATATATAACTACCCACCTAGACCCCAGAGAAGTCTGAGAGAGGTAGATATCAGAGTCAAGCACAGTAAACACACTACAGATCAAACTCCCCCCATAGAATTTGAGTTTGAGCCCAGCCAAGACCAGCAATACCTCCCAGCCAATCTAAGCCTAAATCAGACAATCCCAAATCAACCCACAGATCCATGAGACTAAATAATTGTTATTTTAAGCCACTGAGTTTTGGGATGCTTTGTTATACAACAGTTTTATAGCAACAGTAAACCAACACAATCCTAATTTTATATACAGGGTCTATAGACTCCAAATGGATTTTCTACCAAGAAATATTTAGCAGAATGGTCAATAAAAAGTCATCCTTAGTAAACTAGGTTATAAACCATCAGATTATTAATCTACAGAAGCAGTGTACTCTAGGAGATATTTCTCAATTGGATTTTGAATAAAGCATACATAATATACCATGTCATAATATAAAAGACCTTTCATGACATGGCCCCTACATATGTCTTTACCCCCAAGCCTGACATCCTCCCTTCTTCCAACCTTCACTAGATCCATAAATGAGCATGCTGTGCATGTTCTCACCTCTGTTCCTTTTCATATATTGTTCTCTCCACCCAAAAAGTTCTCCCACTTTTTATCCCCTAACTCACCTGCAGGAGCATCCTAACCCTGATTCCTGCAGGCTGGGTCAGGTGTCCTTGTTCTGTGCTTTGTGCCTACCTCTCCATGGGCATTATAGCCTTTATCTGCACCATGAGGTCCTTCAGGACAGAACTTTGCTTTTTGTTCATTACTGTATTCTCAGTAAAAAACATGCCAACTAGCAGACAGTAGGCTTTGAAATGTCAACAATCATTTTAGAAAGCTATAAACTAACCAATTGCCTTATAATATTCCTAGTCTGAGGTAATAGTGCTTTGGTTACTGACAGCAAAGGGAATTTGGGAGTAAGAGTTTGTCAGTCTTAATTCAGCACCATCTAGGAATAAAGGTACTCTAATTCCTGGTTCTTCCTAGAAATCTCCCCAGAGTAAAGAAAGGCAATCCATCAGGCTTGGGGTACATAGTCCTTTAGAATATTCAACTTCCTTTGTCTAATTCTTTGCTCACTGAGCAACCATGGGCTGTCTACATTGGCTTCCTGAATGGATTTAATATTGGGGGGAGAAAGGGAAAAGGAAAATGGGGCGAAGATAACCCTTATTCTGAAGTCAACCACACTTTATAGAAATAGAATAGCATAAGTCCATTTCCAGAAAGTCAATGCTTTCTGAATGAGCTAAAAATAAATTATGAGATTTCCAAAACTAGAAACCAATCCTCATCTACTTGTAGTCTACCAAGGGACTGCTCCTTCACCTCAGGAGGCCTGATCTAAAACACCCAGAACATGTCTTCAGACTTCTCTTTCCCTATAACAGTAACAACTTCTAGAGGAAAGAAAAAATGGAAAATCAGACTGGTGGGATAGCAAACCCAGATGCTGCCCTCCCTGTTGCTAATGGTAACAGGATTAGACTAGATGGGAAACTGTAATTAGGCTCTTGGCTTTTATATCTGACATGTTTACAGCCATCCGTGCTATTCTGGGGCTCTTACATAACATTTATATCTGGTGCTATAATAGGTATTTTTGTGATCCTACTTTCTTCCTCTTCCATCTAAGTGGCTCTGACATGCAAGCACCCCTTTCCTTTTCCATGGCTGAAAGCTGAAATTTCTCACTCACACAAGTACCCTCTGTAAATATCTGCTTTATCACCTTAACTTCTTCATGAGCACAGTTGCTTACTCTTGATTCTATATTTATTTGGTTAATTTCTATATTCATTTATATCAGACAGCAAACTATAGCCTCTGAACTAAATGCACCCCACAGCCTGTTTTTATATGGCTTGAAAGCTAAGAATGGCTGTTGGATTTCTAAAGTATAAAAATACAAGCAAACAACAATAAGAATACGTAACGAAGAATATTAAGTGATGCAAAAAGCCTAAAATATTTACTTTTTCTTCCTCTTCAGAAAAACTTTACCAATGCTTGATCTATATCATTGTCGTCCACTACAGATTATGAGGCATATGTAAACAAGGTTGATTTATCAAGCATTTGGTGATGGTGGTGATGGTAAGGATTAATATTTATACTATGTTTAATACATGCAAGGAGTTTTGTTAAGTGCTTTACATATATTATCTTGGTTAACCTTAACAACACCCTTTGAGGCTAGTGCTATTATTATATTAGCTTTATTTACAGATGTGGAAAGTCTAACTTACCCATGATAACACCTTCAGTAAGTAGTGAAACCAAGATTCAAATTCACAGAGTCTTATTAAAGAGTCCATACCATAATATTTCCCAGAATCAACAGAATCATAGCATCTTCAAATCATTCTATAATCCCCTTTACAATATCTAACTAAGAACTATTTGGTCTCTGTTTTAATACCCACACGGAGGTGAAATGTTCTACCACTGGATAACTCCAAATTAAGAGGAACTATCTTATTTTGAGATGAAACATCTCAATAACTTTCATCTCTTAGTCTTATTTGCTTCCTCTAGACCACAAAGACTAAATTTATACCCTTTATTAAAGAAAGCTCATATCTTTCCAAAGTCTTATTTCATCTACACATCTCCCCAGAACTCTTCAAGCATTCTTCATTATCTCTCATTTAAAGGGATTTAAATATCTTCTCACTACCTTCAAATTATCCTTGGCTAGCCCTCCAACAAAATGTATGTTGAAATATAATAAAAACTATAAAAATCAAATATTCCCTACAAATATTATTCTCTAACTACATGAACCAAGTTAACATTCACTAAATGTACCATTTTGATTCAGGATACTGAACTTTTACATCTGCTGTTTTTCTCTACAAGAAAAGTTCTTTCCCTTTTCTTTATGGATTAAAATTCTAATAATTGTTCAAGACTTAATTGTCTCTATTTTTAATTTGGTTAATTCCTCTATAGTAAAATCTGGCACCCTGTATTGTATCTACTAATTATCTGTCTTACCCACAAGATTAGGGCTTCTTAAGGGAAAATACTATGTCTGATTAATTAATTAATTAATACATTATGAATCAAAGTGGATAATAGCTTATTCTGTGGTAATAGCATCTATAGCTAGTCCATATTACTTTAGCCACCAATATCAAGCCTATAAAAAAAGATCTAAAAATGAGAAGATTTCTCTGCTTTGTAAAATCTGGAATTACAATTTACAAAATTATTATATTTAACATTCTTTGTGATGTTAAAAATATTAAATTTGAGAATAGTCATTGCTCTTATTAAGATATGGGTCATTCAAATTACAGCATAAAAAAGTTTACAAATTCCTAAATCTCCAGAACTTAAAATTCCAATTTGGCTCTAATGAACAGAATTTTGACCAGGAAAAATCCAAGGAAGATTTGTTTCCATCCTCTTTTTAAAAATATATTCCCATTCACCTAGATACTTGAAAAGGTAAATATTTTAGAATCAAAAAATAAAATAAAATCACTCAAGATCCACAAACCCCCCAGAAATATGTTTTCCTTATGAACTCTGATACCAACCTTCCTTGTTTTCTATGCACCAAGTAGCATGATGGATGCTACCTTGGAGAGAAAAACATACAGGAAAACATTGAGAAACGATTACTCTTTAAAAATACCCTCAGATCCTTTGGCTCAAAAATCTCTTTAAGAACTATGGCAAAGACCATTAGAAGTCACCAAAACCCTCCTGGACACACAGCCAGGCCATACTTCTGCAGCCACCCTTCATTTAGGTGTGGCTACATAAAACTGAGTTCTGGCTTTTGGAATGGGGGCACAAGCAATGTATACCATGTAAAGACATGGCCAATAAAAGGTTCCCTTCCACCTCTGCCCTTTTGGCTGGCTAGAATGGAAATGATCCAGAGGGAGACACTGGGGGGCCCTATGTGCTTAAGATGACCAAGCCATAGATGAAAGAACCCCAAGTCATTGAGTTACTGATGGGATAAACCACAGGAATATAAACATCCAGAGTATACTTTTATATAAACAAGAAACAAGAGTTCATTGTGTTAAGTCACTGAGATTTTGGGGGTTTATCT
Source organism: Tamandua tetradactyla (assembly GCF_023851605.1). Taxonomy (NCBI): domain Eukaryota; kingdom Metazoa; phylum Chordata; class Mammalia; order Pilosa; family Myrmecophagidae; genus Tamandua; species Tamandua tetradactyla. The sequence goes on along the minus strand of NC_135334.1, from coordinate 59,157,586 downwards.
ACTACAGCATTTAGTGTTAACTAATGTAAGGACAAATCAACTTTGTCCTCATATTTCCCAGCAAATAAAAGACCTCCAAAATTTCTTCATGGACATATCAGGAGAAAGAGAGACTAAAATACTGCAACATCGCCTCTGTCAAGTAGACCGCGTAAACACAAGTGTTTTTAACTTTGTAAAAGCATACCAAAGGGGTGTTGCATGGAGAGAAGTCCAAAATAACTTTTACAAATGTCATTAAATAGCAAACATTTAAATAAGAATGACTCTATTGATGCTAAATTGCAAAATGCAGCATTGCCGAAAATGAAAGAATTTACTACTTGGTTGCTGTTTGTTGGAATAGACCTGCTAATGAGTCTTTTTTAAAAAAATGCTTAGCAGCTAAAAAATCTGAGCAGTAGCTATGATTCCACTGAGATAATATCTACCCATGAATGTATGACTGCAATTGCAAATCTCATTGGCTCTCTCCAAAATAACTGAAAAATCAATTTGATTTAAAAAAAAGGGGGAGATGGGTGGGAAGATGACAGAGTATGGACCTGCAGGATACACTCCTCTTCTAGAAATAGCTATGAGTAATCAGAAACTGTCTGAAACAATGTTCTGAGGCTCTAGAGACCAGGGGAGAACTGTACAGCATCCAGAAAAGTACAGGATGGGGAGACTGAGAAGCTGCATTAAAAAAAAAAGAAACTATGAGTGAATCATGCCTCTGAAGTGGCCAGAGTCCATCCATCACCCTCGAGGAAAGCAGCTTTGGTAAGATATGTGAATGGCTGCTGGAGATAGAAAGGGACTTCTCCCAGGGAATGGGGAAGGAGGGGCAAGGTTGAATGAAAAAGATAGGAGAGAGAAACTTGGAGGAGAGTATAGAAATGTAGATTATCAGTAAGGGTACATAAAAGGGTAAAAAGAGAGACAAAAATAAGATATGACATATAATAGCCACACAATAAAATGGTTGAAGAAAATATTGCCTTTACAGATTGACAAAATTAAAAAAATATATGATTCAACCATATGCTGTCTAGGAGAGACTCACTTTAGACCCAAGGACACAAATAGGTTGAAAGTAAAGGGGTAGAAAAAGATATTCCGCATGAACAGTAACTAAAAGAGAGCTGAGGTAGCTAAACTAATAATAGACAAAATAGATTTTAAATTCAAAACTGTTGTAAGAGAAAAAGATACTATATATTAATAAAAGAGGTAACCCACAAAGAAGAAATAACAATCATAAATATTCATGTACCTAATCAAGGTGCCCCAAAGTACATGAAGCAAACATTAGCAAAACTTAAGGGAGAAATAGATGTCCGTACAGTAATAGTAGGTAACTTCAATATACCACTCTCATCAACAGATAGAGCATTTAGACATAGGATCAATAAGGAAACAGAGAACTTGTATAATATAATAAATGAACTAGACCTAACAGATATATACAGAACACTGCACCCCAAAATATCAGGATATACATTCCTCTCAAGTGCTCATGGATTATTCTCCATAATAGATAACATGTTGGGTCACAAAACAGGTCTCAATAAATTTTAAAAGACTGAAATTATGCAAAGCACTTTCTCTGGCTATAATGGAATGAATTTGCAAATCAATAACAGACAGAGAACTGGAAAATGCACAAATATATGGAAGTTAAACAACACGCTCTTAATCAGGGGTCAAAGAAGAAATTGCAAGAAAAATCATTAAATATCTCAAGATGAATGAAAACAAGAACACAACACATCAAAACTTATGGGATGCAGTGAAGGCAGTGCTGAGAGGCAAATGTATAGTTCTAAATGCCTACATTTAAAAAAATGAACTAAAATCAAAGACTTAAATGCATACCTTGAGGAACTAAAAAAAAGAACAGTAAATTTATCCCAAAGCAACCAGAAAGAAAGAAATAATAAAGATTAGAGCAGAAATAAGTGAAATTGAAAATTAAAAAAAAAAAATAGAATTAACAAATCCAAAAGTTGGTTCTTGAGAAGATCAATAAACTTGACAAAACCTTAGTTAGACTAACTAGGCAAAAAGAGAGATGTTGCAAATAAATAAAATTAATGAGAAGGGGACCCCAATATTGATCCCACAGAAATAAAAAACATAACAGGATACTATAAACAACTGTGAGCCAAGAAATTAGAAAACTTAGATGAAATGGAAAAATTCCTCAAAACACAAGAACAACCTACATTGACACTAGAGGAAATAGACCTCAACAGGCTAATTAAAAGTAAATATATTGAATCAGTCATCAAAAGCCTCCCAACAAAGAAAATCCCAGGACCAGATGGCTTCACAGCTGAATTCTACCAATCATTCAAAGAAGATTTAACACCAATGCTGCCCAAACTCTTGCCAAATACTGAAAAGGAGGGAACATTCCCTAAACTGTTCTATGAAGCCAACATCACCCTATTACCAAAGACAGATAAAGACACTACAAGAAAAGAAAATTAAAGACCAATTTCTCTGATGAATATACATACAAAAATCCTCAACAAAATACATACAAAGTGAACCGAACCCAGCAACTCATGAAAAAAATTTACACCATGATCAAATGGGTTTTATCCACGGTATGCAATGGTGGGTCAATATAAAAAAATCAATTAATGTAATATACCACACTAATAAATTGAAGTGAAAACCCCACATGATCATCTTGATTGACACAGAAAAAGCATTTAACAAAATCCAGCATCCTTTCTTGATCAAAACACTTTGAAAGATAGGACTAGAAAGAAGTTTCCTCAACATGATTAAGGACATGTATGAAAAACTCACAGCTAATATTATACTCAATGGGGAAGATTGAAAACATTCCTTCTAAGACCAGGAACAAGCCAATGATGCCTACTGCCACTATTGTTATTCAACATTGTGCTGGAAGTTCCAGCAAAAGCACTTAGGCAAGAAAAAGAAAGAAAAGGCATCCAAATTGGAAAGGAAGAAATAAAACTTTCACTATTTGCAGATGACATGAATCTATGTATAGAAAGTCCTGAGAAACCTACAACAAAGTTACTGGAGCTAATAAACGAGTTCTGTCAAGTGACAGGCAACATGCAAACATCATTAGTGTTTCTGTACACTAGTAATGAGCAACCTGAGGAGGAAATGAAGAAAAAAATTTTCCATTTACAACAGCAACTAAAAGGATTAGGAATGAAAAAAAAAAGGATTAGGAATAAATTTAACCAAGGATGTAAGGGACTTGTACAAAGAAAACTACAAAACATTGCCTAAAGAAATAAAAGGCCTAAATAAAAGGAAGAACATTCCATGTTCATGAATTGGAAGACTAAGTATCATTAAGATGTCAATGCAATCCCCATCAAAATTCCAACAATTTACTTTTCAGAATTGGAAAAGTGAATTATCAAATTTATTTGGAAGGATAAGGAGTCCCAAATAGCCAAAAACATCTTCAAAAAGAAGAGCAAGATTACAGGACTCACCATCCCTGACTTTAAAGCATATTACATAGCTACAGTGGTCAAAGTGCATGGTACTGGCATATGGGTAGATACAGTGACCAATGGAAGAAAATTGAGAGCTCATAAAGAGACACATCTATGGCCAATTCATATATATATATTCTTTTTCTTTTACATGGGCTGGCTCTGGGAATTGCACCTGAGTCTCTGGCACAGCAGGAGAGATTTCTGCCACTGAGCCACCAGTGCACTGCCCACCAATTCATATTTGACAAGGCTTCCAAGTCTACTCAACTAGGACAGAAAAGTCTCTTCAACAAATGCTGCTGGTGGAACTGATATTCATTTTCAGAAGAATGAAAGATGACCGCTACCTTATATATATATATATATATATATATATAATTAGCTGAAAATAGATCAAAGCCCTACATATAAGAACCAAGACCATAAAACTCTTAGAAGAAATGTAGGGAAGTATCTTCTAGATCTTGTGGTAGCTTATGGTTTCCTAGACCAAAGTATATGCAACAAAAGAAAAAAACATACAAATGAGATCTTCTCAAAATTAAAAACCTCTGTGCTTCAAAGAACTTTGTCAAGAAAATGAAATGGCAAACTACTCCATGAGAGAAAATATTTGGAAACCCACATCCAACAAGGGTTTAATATCCAGAATACATCGTAAAATCCTACAACTCAACAATAAAAAGACAAACACCCAATTGAAAAATGGGCAAAAGACGAATAGACATTTCTCCAAAGAGGATCTACAAATGGCTAAAAATCATATGAAAAGATGCCCAACATCACTGGCTATTAGGGAAATGCAAATGAGATATTTCGCACTTACTAGAAATGGCCACTATTTAAAAAACAGAAAGCTGTAAGTGTTGGAGAGGATGCCGAGAAAGAAGAATACTTAATCACTGCTGGTGGAAATGTAAAATGGCACAGGTGCTGTAGAAGATAGTTTAGTGGATCCTCAGGAAGCTAAGTATAGAATTGCCATATGATCTGGCAATCCCATTACAAGGTATATGCCCAGAAAACCTGAAAGCAAGGACATGAACAGACATTTGCATATCAGTGTTCATAGCAGTATTATTCATATTGCCTTAAGACAGAAATTATGTTGAGTGAAGTAAGTCAAACACAAAAGCACAATTATTGTATGATCTCACAAATATGAACTAAATAGAATAAGCAAACCCATATCTAGAATTTAGGTTACCAGAAGATAGAATGAGGGTAGAGAATGGGGATCTGATGCTTAATTTATGCAGAATTTCTATTTAGGGTGAAGTTTTTGGAAGTGGATAGAAGTGATGATAACATTACTGTAAATATACTTAACAGTGCTGAATTATGTGTGTGAATGTGGAAGAAAGGGGTAGTTATAGGTCATGTGTGTTACAAGAAGAAGGCTAGAGGACAAACTATATAACATAATGAACCCTGTGGTGGACAACATCTGTGGTGAATAATACAGGAATTTTCTTTCATGAACTATGACAAATATATGTCACGATTACAGGGTGGTATGTGAGAAAAATACACTTATTAGAAAATATGGGTTATAATTAACAGTAATATTTTAGTGCTCTTTAAATAAATCTATACAGACAGAATTTTAGATTAGTGGATATGTATGGCTGGGGAAATAGGATTGAGAGGTGACTGCTAAGGGGTATGGGGTTTTTCTTTTTGGAGTAATGAAAATGTTTCTAAAATTGATTGTGTTGATGAATGTCCTACTCTGTGAGTATACTAAAAGCCATTGATTGTACAACTTGCATATACTATAGGGTAAGTGAATATTTCAATAATACTGTTTTTAAAAATGTAAGTCAAAAAAGCAAAGGCTTGAAGGACTTTCCTTGGGTACTTGTACTGGTTTTGTTAATTTTTTTTTTAAACGGTTCTTTGATTTTTTCCACCTCTACATATTGTCCATTCCTCAATCCCACTTTTTTAAAAAAAAGTTTGACTTAAAATTCAAGTTCACTGTAGAAAATTAAACATAAAGAATAACAATCCCCTATCATATTAATAGGATTATTTAGTTAATAATATTCTATTAATAATACTTGTGATTATTTCCTCATAGTCTTCCCTATGTTTTCCTTTTATCTCTCTTTACATTGTTAAAACTGCACAGGACAGAAAGCGACACGTTTTCCCAAGTGCTGAAAGAAATGTCAACCCCAAATTCTATATTTGGTGAAATTAGCCTTCACAAGTGAAGGGGAAATAAAGACACTGTCAGGCAAGGAAAACTAAAAGAATCTGTCACGAGCAGATATACCATAAAAGAATAGTTCAAGGAAGTCCTTAAAACAGAAAAGAATGATAAAAGAAGGAATCTTAAAGAACCAGGAAGGAGGAAAGAATGACCAACGAAAAGAAAAAAATATGGGTAAATACAATAGACTTTCCTTCTCTTCTTGAGTTTTACAAAATTATGTTTGACAGCCAAAGCAAAAGTTACCACACTGTTCTCAATGTATACAGAGGAAATATTTACATCAAATGCACTGTATTGTAAATGGGAAAGGGTAAAAAGTGGTAACATTTCTACACTTCATTCTAACTAGGTAATTGTGATGATGGAATAGCCCTGTATCTTGCTTGTGGTGGTGCTTACAGGAATCTATGTGACAAAATGACAGAGAATAATAGATGTGCATTGTGCCAGTGTCATTTTCCTGGTTTTGATATTGTACTATAGTTATGCAAGCTGTAACAATTGGCGGTTCTGGATGAAGAGGACATGGGACTTTTCTGTATTATCTGTGCAACTCCCATGAATCTGTAGTTATTTCAAAATGAAAAGGTTAAAAAAAAAAAAAAGACTGAAAAACAGGAAAGAACACTGATACAAATAACATGAATGAATCTCAGAAATTTCATGTTAAATAGAAGAATCCAGGTACCAAAGACTACATATTATAACTCCTTTTATAAGAAATTTCTAGAAAATTACAAAATACAGTGAGAGAAACCACTGAGCTAGACCTGAGCTGGGCATTGGGGGGTGGGGGGAGTGGGCGGGGGGAATTAACTATAGAGGACTACAAAGGACATTTATCAGGTGATGGATAAATTTGGTTATAAAACCAAATCTATCACCAAATTGTAGTGATAGCTGCACAGCCAAATAAATTTACTGAAATGGTACACTCAAAATTGATAAATTTTGTGGTATGAAAATTATACATCAATAAAGCTGTAAGTAAAAGCTTTAAAAATCCAGTCTGATCTATAAGAAGTCAATTAAATTCCTCAAAAACTTACAACAATCAATTACCTCTGAGTTAAACATTTCAGTAGCAAAACTTGGTACAAGTAAGAAATTTGTAGAAAGCTTAAGAAACGGCTCAGAGGAAACATAAAGAAAAACTGGGTTGCTTACAAAATTCAGTGGCCTGATGTCATTATCATTATTTCATTCAAGAAATATTAAATGAGAACTATAAACTTGGCTCCTGAAATCCAAAACTGTACAAGAGATAAAAACATAAAGGGAATTGTTTTCTTTCAGTATTCTGAAATCTATTTGTACATTTCATGGTAGAAAAATAAAGCTAACCCTAAACTCACCGCATATAAAGCATCCTTTGGAAATGATAACTGTGGGTAAGATTAGATGTGTGAAGGGAAGAATAGGTGTGAACCTTAAGTTCATGTATGAGCTTGGCTAGGTTTCCAGTTGTTTAGTCAAGCAAGCACTGTCCTGATTGCTACTGTGAGGATATTTTGTGGATTTAAACCATTAGACAGTTGACTGCATCTATGCTGATTACATCTACAATTAACAAAGGAGATTGCCTTCAGCAATGAGGGAAGTCTTATCCAATCAGTTGCAGGCCCTAAAGGGACAACTAATGATTGCAGCAGTCAGGTAGAAGAATTTCTATCTCTACTTCAGTCAGCCAACTTCTCCTAGGGATTCATGAATCCTTCATCAGAGTTCCCAGCTTAAAGTCTACCCTACATATTCGGACTCACCAATCCCCATGGTCTCATGAACCAATTCCTATAACAAATCTCTTAATAAATCCCTGTTGGTTCTATTTCTCTAAAGAGCCCTGACTAAAACAGGTTAACTAAGAAAGACTAAACAATAGAGGGGATCAAGTAGAAAATAATTAAAAACCTGAAATTGTATCAAATTTCAGAGAATAGTATGTCTTAGCTCAGGTCCTCTACAAAGCAGAGCCTGAGGTGAATTAAAGTGCTGATACTTTATTTAGAAAGTAACCGCCCTCTTAGGAGGTGAAGTGAAGAGGCGGGAACAGGGGAAGGCGGGTACAAAGAAACACAGAAAGCAATGCATTGTAATGCATAATTGCACTGACTTTATGAATACCTATAACCAGACCCAGCAGATCTCTCTGGATAGTATATTTCTGTGGAAGGTTTGCAAGAAAAAACTCCACCACGGTGCAGTTCATAGAGGGGAGAAAAGATCAGTCCTGTGTCTACTTGGTACTGCCCCCCATTTCCCATTTCCAACGGGTGAATTTCACTTCTGTGTATCTGTGTTAACACTCTGTACCTCTGTGTTGTGTCATCTAACTCCTCAACGGAATCCAGAACCATTAAAATGACATGGTTATGGGTAAGGATAGATATATAGGTAGCAGGAAAGAAGAAGAATACTGAACATTATAGGTGATGCTGCAGAAAGAGAACAGAGAAATACGTCTTCTTCCTTATGCCTATTTGCTGCTCTCAAAGCCTCTGATGCACAAAGGCTAAAAGGGATATAGCTGAGAATTTGGAGAGAGTGGAAAGGATGAATTCAGTTCTATTTGTGTATAGGATTTCTCCAATACATCCACATGAACAATATACAATCTCCTTTACCAAAAAAGAAGCAGCAGACTTCAAGCTTCTGGTTGACCAGGCTGGCACAGCCTAAGATGTTCCAGGATGCTGTTTCCTCTTTGAAAAACTAATAAAAATTGGCAGAACTATCTTCCTCAAAATTTGGTAAACAGTTAAAGGGTTGTAGTAATGGGGAGAGTGTCAAATCAAGAAAACACAGCTTTAAAAATGATAGGAGAAGCTCATAGTGTCTAGGTTCTCCCCAATGCACGTCCTAGAATGGTGTGGAGCCAACCTGCACAACCATGGTGGGCAACTGGCCTTGATCCATAGAGAGCAAAGTAACCCCTATGCATATACTGAGGTGTCAGTATGTTGGTGCAAATCTCTTGGGGGGCAGCCTGAAATACTGAACCAAGAAACTCCTCTCTGGCTCATCCTCCCAGAACTTGCCTTGAAGGAAGAAGCTTTCAGATTGCTAAAGCAGTGTAAGAAACATTTAAATCAATCTGGCTCAAGGTACATGATTACCTGTTTTAAGTCATAAAATAGAATACCCAGGAAGGGAAGAAAGTTTATTTCATAGGGAGTAAAGGGGTCATTCAAATTCTTATAAAGAGGGAAATTCCTAAGGACACAAGCAAGTAAAATCTCAGGGAATGACTCAGGGTTAGAAAAGAAAGAGAAGACCCTGAACTTCTCATTTGCTTCAGGCTGATATTCTTAATAGGAGGGCTAAACTTTGAAGGAAACCACCAGCAAACACAGAACCAACCTACAGACAGTGAAAAGTGGGTGTGGTTTTTTCGTGTGTTTGCATTTTTTGTTAATTTTTGTTAGCTCTGGGCACTCGAGGAAATCTCTGTCATAAAACTAGGTGGGTACAGACATAAGGAACAGACAGCTTGGAGACTAATTCCATAGTTAGCATTTTAAATATTAAAATGTAAAATGTGCAAGAAAAGAATACATGATAAACAAAGAAAAACAAAATGATAGCTCATCCAAAGGCACAACACAAAAATCCAGAAACAATCAATGAAGATGTCAGACTTTGAGTATATCAGACAAAGACTTTTAAAAAAATTACCCTCAATATGCTCAAGGAGATAAAGGAAAACACAGAGAAAGAACTAGAGGATGTCATGAAACAATGAAGGAAATATGAGAATGTCAATAAAGAGACAGAAATTTTAAAAAAGGAACTAAATAGAATTAATGGAATTGAAAAACACAATAACTGAAATGAAAAATTCCCAGGAAGGTTTCAACAGCAGATTGCATCCGGCATAAGAAGGGATAAGTGAACTTGGAAGACAAGTCAATTGAAATGACTCAGGCTGAGGAACAGAGAGAAAAAAGAAGCTTTCAAAAAGCAAAACAGAACCTTAGAGACCTGTGTGACACTATCAGGCATACCAATATATATATTACTGGAATCTCAGAAGGAGAAAAAAGAAAGGAGCAGAAGGAGTTTTCAAAGAAATCATGGCAGAAACCTTAAAGAAGACATGAATATGCACATTCAATAAGCCCAGTGAAGCCCAAACAGGATAAAATTAAAGACAGCCCTGCCCAGACATAAGGCAGGTAAACTGTTGAATGCAAAGGACAAGGAGAGATTTCTGAAAACACAGGGAAAAGCAATGTGTTATGTAACAAGGGAACCCCAATAAGATTGTGTGTCAATTTCTCATCGAAATCATGGAAGCAAGAAGGGAGTTGTACAAAATATTTAGGTATTGAAAGAAAACAAGTGCCAACTAAGAATTTTATATCCAGCAAGATTGTCTTTTTAAAATGAGGGAATGATTAAGATATTCACAAGTAAACAAAAGCTGAGGGGGTTTATCACCACTAGACCTACCCTGCAAGTATGCTAAAGGGAGTTCTTCCGACTGAAAGGAAAAGACACCAGAAAATGGACCACAGCAGCACAGAGATATAAAGGCCCCTAAAAAAGATAACCATATGGGTAATTATAAATACATGCGATTGTATTTCATTTTTTTGGTATGTTAACTCCACTTTTTACTTCTAACAGGTTAAAAATGCAAATGCAAAAAAGTAACAGTAAACCTATGGTTTAGGGCATATAATATATAATCTGTAACAAGTACAACAAAAAAGGTGAAGGAAAGGAGGGTAAAGGAACAGCACATATGTATGCTATTGAAGTTAAGCTGGTATCAAATCAAAAGTCATTGTTATAGATTTGGTTGCTAAATTCAAGCTCCATCATAACTACAAATAAAATATATACCAAAAGAAATGAGAGGATTTCAAATTGGTACAATACAAACAAATCAAATAAATCTGAAAGTAGGAATTAATGGAAGAATCAAGGGACCAAAAAGTATGACTTACAAAGAACAGATGGCAAAATGGTAGAAGAAAGTTGCTGTGCTATCAGTAGTTTCTTCAAATGCAAGTGGATTAAACTCTCTAGTCAAAAAGGGAGTGATTGGCAGAAAGATAAAAAAAGCATGATCCAAGGATATTCTGTTTACACATTTAAGAGACTCACCTTAAATGCAAAGACACAAGGAAGCTGAAAGTGAAAGGATACAAAAAATACAAATGGTCAAAAAGCACATGAAAAGATATTCAACATCATTAGCCATTAGGGAAATGCAAATCAAAACCACAAAGAAATACCATTTCATACCCATTAGAATGGCTACTATTTAAAAAAATTGGACAGTGAAAAGTGTTGGAGAAGACGTGGAGCAATAGAACACTCATTCATTTTTGGTATAAATGTAAAATGGTGCATCCTTTATGGGAAACAGTTTGGTGGTTCCTGAAAAAGTTAAATACAGAATTATTGTATGAAAAGGTAATCAAATTTCTAGGCATATACCTCCCAAAATTGAATACTGGGACGCAAACATATATATATATATATATATATATATATATATATATATATATATATATATATATACACACATTAATGTTCATAGTGGCATTATTCACAATTGCCCAAAAGTGTTAGCAATCCGAGTGTCCATCAAGAGATGAATGGATAAATGAAACACACATATATATATACACACACACACACAATGGAATATTATCCATTCATAAAAGGAATGAATTTCTGACACATGCAATAATATGAATGAACATCGAAGGTATCAAGTTGAATGAAACAAGGCAGACACAAAAGGACAAATATTGTATTATCTTACCAATATGAAATAACTAGAATAAGCAAATTCATAGAGTTAGAAACTAGAATACAGATTACCAGGGCCACTATAGGGGTAAGGATGGGAGTTAATGCTTAATTGGTAGAGAATTTCTCTTGGGGTTGATGGAAAAGTTTGATAATAGATAGTGACCAAGTTGCACAACATTGTGAATTTACTTCAAACCACTGAATCATGTATTTGAAAGTGGTTAAAAGGGTAAATTTTAACCTTGTATATATGTTGCTAGATTAAATTTTTAAAAAATATTTAAGGCTGTACAACATAGTGAACCCTAATGTAAACTATGGACTACAGTTAATAGTACAATTATAATAATAATTTTTCATCAACTGAAAGTACAATCCAATATAAAGTGTTAACAATAGGGAAAACTGTATGTGGGGGGTAGTATGTATATGGTAACTGTAGTTTCTTCATTATTTTTCTGTAAACCTATTAATTTTTTTAAAAAGAATCAACAAGTACAATATAATGGGGTTTTACTTTAACAAAATTTTGACATGTGCTTTCTCTGGTCCAGTCTCTATCCAGGATACAGGATAAAATGGCAAGCAAAATAAAACATGCCTACCTTCCTAGAGCTTATAGTCTTGTAAATGAAACAAAAATAATCGAAGAAATACAAAAATAAATCAGAACTCTAGTGGTGCAATATAAGGAAGGTAAAAATAGCATAGCTAGGGAATATCATCTGTTCTTCTGTGTCAGTAAATGCTACCCTCTTCCAAACTAAGATTGAAAGAATGCATAACAATTATAAGAGTAAGGTTTGGCAGGACGGGGAGAGTAAATAAGGAAGAATACTATTCCAGGCAAGAAAAACAATATGTGCGAATGATCTGAGGCAGGAAGGAGCATGATTTGACTAAGTACTTAAGAAAAAAAGCAGTGTCCCACCAGCAAGTAGGAGAACAGCATGTGGTAAAGCTGCAGAGATGGGTAGGAGCCACATTTTGATTTTTATTGTAAACTAACATAAAGAGTTCAGTGGTAAAACTTTTTTCTTTTTTTTTTGCATGGGTAGGTACGGGAATCAAACCTGGGTGTCCAGCATGGCAGGCGAGAACTCTGCCTGCTGAGCCACTGTGGCCCACCTGATAAATCTTTTTTATAACTGAAAACCACTGAGCACGCAATTCTCCACCTTCTCTAACTTGACGGTAAAAGTACGCCAAAGAACTAAAAAGGAATAACATCCACAAAACTTCCTAAAATCAATCACAGGCATTGCTCTGAAAGCAGCCTAACGATAAAGCTTTATTCATTTGTCCTGTATGCAGCATGCATAAAATTAGAAGGAAAATGTGTGAAAAAGAATTCAGGGATCTGCTTTTAAGGATTTCATGACCTAATGATAAAAACAGGCGCTTATTTGAAGAAAATATGGTGAGTGTTCAAATAGTGGTATGTACAGAATGCTATGGTTATAGCATTTTTTTTTTACCAACCTCTTTTCCTTCCTCTAAAGGAAAGTTTGAGCATTTAGGAGGCTCTCATTCATATCCCAATATGTCTAGAGACACAACAAAGAATCATGTAAATCAAGAATCAAGTAAACAATAGAAATATTATTGAATATGTGTCTATTATCAATTACTTTCCAGTTTTACAAAATGTACAGTTTTAAAATCAGCAGCATGTGAAATAAGCCAGTAAACTGGCATCCCTAAATGATCTCTGAATCAGAGAACTAATTCTTCCCATATTAAATGTAGTCCTGCTAGATTATAAGGCTAATGTAGCTTTTCAAGGTGGGCAAATTATTCCAGAAATTTCAGTTTCAGAACTGGAGCCTACTAATCAATATTCACCAAGTGCTAACAAAATAGATTCAAGCAGCAGAAAGCCCAGTAGACTTATTATATCAACAGTTCACAACTTTAATAAAGAAAGAAAGGATGGAAGCACACTCTGGATACTCTGGGATAACAATGCAGAAAACCAGGCAGCTTACCCGTGCCCAAGTTCTCATCTTTCATCATCTTTGAACTGATAAAGTGTTTCCTGAAAGGCTTTGTAGGTTATACTTAGCTGAAATATAAAGAGAGAGAAAAGGGAGGTAGACATAAAGACAACTAGACTAAAAAAGATTAGAAAAGGAAAAAGTTTGGCAGAAATCAAGTAGAAGAAAGATTCCAAAGAAACATAATTTCATAATTCAGAAGGTATGGTAGGATCATAAGAAAACATAATGAACAATATTACTGCAGTATCTTTATAGTCCACCTACCATCCCCCACTTCCTGGCGACCCTCTGAATACTTCTGCCAATTATGCCTACTGTTGACCTTAAGAGCACAACAAGTATATATTCAAGGTAATAAAATTTATCATATTATGCAAATAATTGCACAATTATTTATCACTGTTTATTTCAACCACAAAATAACCACCATTTTAAAAAGCAACACAAACTAACCTCCACTATTCTGAAAGTTATTTCAAACAAGGAACATCTCAAATGACTAATTACTTTTTGATTTTTAAATTAAAAAATGTTAGTTTTTAAATGACTCCATCTGTAACTTACTGATGTTTCATTGCAGACATCTAAGACAGAATAATGCACAACTAAGCAATTTTTTATGCCCAAAGTAAAACTATGTAACATGTTATTTCTTTTTTTTTTTTTTGTGAATTGCAGGATACTCATTTAACAAATTCTCCCCTCCACTGCTCCAATATCCCATCTTTAACCCCAAACAAGTCATTAAGCAAAAAAATATGGAACGCTTCACAAATTTGCATTCTTGCACAGGGGCCATGCTAATCTTCTCTGTATTGTTCCAATTTTAGTATATGTGCAACCAAAGCAAGCACAACATGTTATTTTTTAACAGTCCTAAGCCACAAAGGTTTATAACCTTAAAGAGTAATGAAAAAAATTAAGACTGTTTTTAAGCCTTTCCTTTTACCAAAAGTAGGCTGGAAATAACAATTTCTCTTTCAAAACCTATCTAAGACTATTAATATTGGAGTTTAACAATTGTGAGCTTGAAGAATAATTTCTACGGATCACTAACTTTATGATATGTTCTATTAGATCCTTTTTCCATTGTGGTTATCGCCACTGCTTTAGAATAGTGCAAATATTTATCCATATAATCTTGGACTCTTGCTATATAAATGCTTTCATTAGGGCTACATCATACAATCTATTTATACATTATCCTCGGTATCTTGAAGAAAAACCCTTGAGGTTTTGAATTATGAAGCTCCTGCTGTGAGAAGATATTTGTAAAGTACAGTAGAAAAGAAAAATGAAACACTGTGTCTCAGTGGTTTGGAAATTATTAAAGAAGCTGCCTGCCTGCCAAGAGAGGCCACTGAGGCATCACCCATGGAGAAAGTCTAATGTGCATTAAATAACATATTCAACACAGGTTAACTCTATTTATACACTCTAGTTCTTAAGGAGTTATAGTTTTAAAATACATGTTTCTGATAAAAACCTTTAAATTATTTAAATCTTTCCTAAATCAAAGTTCATACCTGGCAATTTTAGTTGCGAAAAAAATGTCATCATTGGTAAATATTCAATCATGTTCCTTTCCTTCATAGCTGGAATATCCATGACCCAGATAAAGGTAGAGAAAGTTCTTAAACTACGTTCTCAGAGCTTCTCACGAATGTTTATGTATGTCTGAACATATAAGCCGTGCACCACCAGCACATGCCATCTTATACAGTACATTACCCAACAAAGTCCTATAGATATTACCATATGCTATGAATCAAAACAACTATGATAAAGTTGGTAGTCCAAAAACTAGAGATTCATAACACTATTTAGGGCTGGAAAGGTCCTTAGAATTCATCTAGTCCAGCTGTCATATTTTACAGATAACAAACCTGAGACTCAGAGAAATAAAATGGCTTGCCCAAATTTCCAGAGCCTATAAGTGCCTCAGCTGGGCTTAGAAATCAGTCCCACATTACCCTTCGTTCAGCGTTTTTACTTCTATCTGATGCAGCCTCTTATGGCTGCATAAAAGATGCATTTATTCATCTCAAAAGTGTAAAACAGAAAAAAGGGACTACAGCAATGAATGAATAAAGTCCTTAATCTAATTCAGCTTACACTCAAGTGTGAGGGGAAAAATAAAATAAGTATATCATATATGTCAAGTGGTGATAAATACTCTGGAGAAAAGTGAAGTAAGGAAATGAGGAGTGAAGAGACATTATTTTATATCAAGTGGACAAGTAATGTGAAATTTAGGCAGATGCCTAAAGAAAGAAGGGAGCATCTAATTTTTCAGGAGAAAAGTATTCCAGGAAAGGGAAACAAAAAGTGAAAACATTTCAGGGAAGAACAGTACTATGCATGTTCAAGAATCAGCAAAAAAGTAAGAGAAGCCGGAGCTGAGTAAATTCACAAAGGTGAATTGTGATAGAAGATGATACTGAACACATAGTGTGGTAGCATACTTCTTAGGGCTTTGGATTTTTTTCACTAAAAGGCTGTGAATAGACAAATTTCATGATATAATTTCCATTTTAAAGCATACCTCTGTGTTTTAGCTACTACTGCTCAAAAACTGGAATGATTCAGTTTAAACAATGGGAATTTATTCACTCATGGTTTTGAGGCTGGGAAAATGTCCAAATCAAGGCAATGTTTTCTCCCCAAAGACTGTGGCATTCTGACACTGGCTGGCAGTGACCCTTGGTTTCTCTGTTACATGGCAACATGTCTGGATCTCTCCATTTTCTTCCAGGTTCCCTTTCAGCTTTTGCTGCCTGTGGCTTTCTCTCTGTTTGAATTTCATTCTCTTATAAAGGACTACAGCAGTAGAATCAAGACTCATCCTTGGCCATGCCTTAACTGAAATAACCTCATCAAAATGTTGCATGTGCAATGAGTTCACATGTACAGGGATGAATTTAATTTAAGAGTATGTTTTTCTGTGATACCTACAGCTTCAAACCACCACACTTCATTCTCTGGACCCCAAAAACAAATGTATTTCTACTTGTAAAATATTTTTATTCCATTACAATATTCAAGAAGGCTTAAGTCATCTCAGAAACAAGGTCTCATCAGAATCAGTTATGGGTGTGGTCTGTCCTGGAGGCAATTTCTGTCTATCTGTGGACCTGTGAAACCTAGAGAACAAGTTATCTCCTTCTGATAAATAATGGAGGGACAGACATAAGATAAACATTTCCATTCCAAAAGGGAGAAACTGAAAGGAAAATTGAGATCATGGGTCCCATACAATTCCAAAACCCTGCAGGCATACTCCATTAGATTTCAAGGTCAGAGAGTTCTCTATAAGGATGTTTTGCCCTGCCAACCTGAAGAAGCATCAGCCCCACCCCTTCCAAGCACTTGCCCAGTGGCTACACTCTCCTCAAACACTGGGGTGAAGAAGCCACCTTCTCCAAGCACTGAGATGGTAGTCAGGCTTTCTACAATCCCCAGGTCACAAGTTTCACCCTCTCAGAGTACTGTGGTGGCAGCACTCCTCCTTAATACTGGGGCAGAAGTTCTACCCTCTCTAAGTACCAAGGCAGACTCACCCTCTCCACATAAATGTGTAGAAACCAGGCCATATTTTCCACATTTAACTTGGAATCTCTTCAGCTAAATATCCAATTTCATCACTTTGAAGTTCCGCCTTCTACCCAACTTTATTACTCAATTTCACAAGTTATCTGTCTCTTTAAAACAAGAATTGCCTTTCTTCCAGTTTCTAATAATATATTCATCATTTCCTTCTAAGACCTCAGTGGAAATGGCTTTAGCATCCATATTTCTACCCACAGTCTCTTCAAAGAAACCTAGGCTTTTCCTAGCAAGTTTCTCACAATTCTCCCAGCCTCAACCCATTACCAAATAACAAAGCTGTTTCCACATTTTAAGTATTTGTAATAGCAGAACCCCACTATCTTGGTAACAAAATCTGTTTTAGTTCCCTAGGTTGCTCAAACAAATACCATGAAATGGTTCCACTTGAGCAAACTTGCTTATGGTTTTGAGGATGGGAAAATATCCAAATCAAGGCATCATCAAGATGATACTCTCTCTCCAAAGATTCTCCCCGAGAGATATGGCATTCTGGAGCTGGTTGCCAGTGATCCTTGGTTCTTCTCTCACATGGCAAGGCATATGGCAGCATCTCCTGATTTCTTCCTTCTCTTCCAGTTCCATTTCAGCTTCTTCCTTCTAAGGTTTTCTCTCTCTCTGTCTGTCTGAGTTTCATTGTACTTATAAAGGACTTCAGTAATAGGATTAAGACCTGCCCTGATTGAGGTGGCTCACATCTTGACTACAGTAGCCTTATCAAAAGGTCCTACTTACACAAGGTTCATATCCACAGGAATGGATTAAATTTAAGAACATATTTTTCTGAGGACACACTGCTTCAAACCAAATACTCTGGCTGCTGTGTGGAAAAAACAGGAATCTATTGAACACTCTAGACAAGTGGTAACAGTGGCTTGAATTAGAGTAAGAGTGGACAAGGTAATGAAAAATCCCTGGATATATTTTGAAGGTAGGGATCAAAAGATTTTGCTGAAGGACTAAGTGATGGATATGAAAGAGAAAACAATCATTTTTTTATCCTGAGGAACTGGAAGAATGGAATTACTATTTATTAGGATGGAAAAAAAGAGTGGGAAAAGCAGGTTTGTGGCAGGGCATCAACAGTTCAGTATAGATGTGGTAGGTTTGAGATGATCATTGGATATACTAAAAGAAATGTGAGTAGTACTTGGTTTTGTATGTTTAATGTTCAAGCATAAAATCATGGCTGGAGATATAAATTTAGAAGTTGCATTGTATAGATGACATTTAAGCCATGGGACTGAATGAAATCATTTAGGGAGTATGTACAAACATAAAAGATAGAAAAGAAAATGATAATATGTAGGATGAAAGGGATGAGTAAGGCTGGAAGATTGAGTTCTGGGGCACTCCAATATTTAGACATCAGGAAAAAAGTAAAAAGGAAGATACAGCTAAAGTGACTGAGAAGGACCTGCTTGTGAGATAGGACAATCAAATCATTATAGTATTCTGGAAGCCAGTAGACTAAGTGTTTCAAGGAGGAAGAAGGAATCATCTATCTTAAAGGCTGCTGCTAAGTCAATCAAGATGAGGTCTGGGACTAGATCAAAGTGTGGTCATTGGTGACACTGTAGGGATCGTGACAGGGCAAGTTGAGTTCCAGGGCAGGCAAGAAGAGTGAATTCAATAGAGGATTAGAGGAGAGGATGTGTGGACAGAAAATTTATACAATTCTTTTGGTGGGTTCTGAATAAAGGGGAACAGAGAAATGACATAGTAGTGGGAGAAGAAAAGGGACTAAGAGAGATATTATATTAAAATTATAAAAATTTTTTAAAAATTATGGCAGCAATTCTCTCTTCTATTTTGCCTCTTTATATGCAATAATATTCCCCTCCATTCTACTTCTGTACCCAATCCCCAAATCTTGTCATCACCCAAAATTGGCCTATTCTGTTATTAATAAGGATATCCAATCCTCTGGCCACAATATCCTATTCTCTTCACAGCACAAAACACAGAAACAGCCCGGTTTGAACACTGGTTTGACTTCTAGCTATATGATCTTGAGCAAATTACTTAACCTCTCTGAACCCAGAGAGGGTTTCATAAGGTTGTTACGAAATTTAAAAGAAATGTGAAAACTCTTGACATGTAGTACCTCAAAAATATGTGTATTTCCTTTTCTTCCTGAAGATTCCCTGGGTACTTGCATAATTTGTAGAATTGTAACGGGTCTCTTTTTGGGGTTCTAAGCAACATGTGTGCCCCAAGAAGCACAGAGACCTTCAAGATGTCATTACTTCCACAAAACCCAGGGATTACTATAAATGTTTTGTTTAAGAATGGCCCCTATTTAGTATGATACATAACTAGAATAAATGGAGCATATGCAAGATAATTTGAAATGGGTTTATTTCTATAGTGTGGTCATCCAGCCTGAGTTGTAAAGCAGTTAAATGATTTGTGCCTTTGGTACTTCAACTCTGTGCTGCTTTCCCTTTGATATAATAAAGGGCAATGGATTTGCAGTCAACTTTCTGGAGGAAAGAAACAACTATATTGAATTATTAGCTGTTATATTTAAGTGCAGTCTTTGCCATTGTGGTTTGTTCTTTTGGTTTTAAGTGATGCATCTGAATTGAAGCTTATTACACTGTTTAGAAAGGTAGACAGCATGCTGTGTTACCATCAGCTTTTCATTTTCTCTGAGTAAGGTTTAAAAAAATAATTCTGAAACAAAGTTTGAAAAAAAAACAGTAAGTTGGAGTACAAAAATATAATGGCATGTTTAAGGAAGATCCAACTCAGCAACAGGAAACAAATATAAGAAATTAATCAAACAGGGTATCGAATATAACCTACGAGATTCATAATGGAAGCATTTTAGAAATTATGAAAACAATAAAAATGCTAAATCACTGTACCTTGTACAATGTCTTACTGGAATAAGCAATACTGCATAATATAATCTAGAGGGGAAATGAAAGAAACTTCAGTGATTACAATTTTTACTGAATAAAAATCCAGAGAGCCTAGTCATAGGCTAGTTACAATCTCACTGGTGTTCAAAGATAGAATAGAGTTTGTGTGATAACTACTTTCAGAGAAAGAAAAATCCACATTTTATCTTTGTTTTGAGTTTTGTTTCTGCCTCTGTCATGAGGCTCTAAAGATACCTACCAATTCTTAGAACAAAACCAAGCCCTGGGTCTTTGAGCTTGACAACGAAGGGAGAATCTTTAGGACTTTGATAGGGAAGATGAATTTCAGGAACTATCTTAGTGTGCCAAATCTGCTATGACAAATACTACCCAGTGGGTTGGCTTAAACAATAGACAGTTGTAGTCTTGAGGTTTTGAAGGCCATAACTCCAAAGTCAAGACGTTGACAAGGACATACTTCCTCTCAGAGTTAGTAGCATTCTGGTAATTGCAGTCTTCTGTCACATAGCTATCTCTGTCCTCTCTGGCTTCTACTTGACTGAATTTCCTCTTTAAAAGGTCTCCAGTCATGTGGATTAAGGCCCATATCAAACTCTGAAATCTTTTCTACAACTAATTGTTGTGATGTGCTTTGAAATGTATTGCTTTTTTGTATATATGTTATTTTTCACAAAAAAAGAAAAAAGTTGATTGTGTTGATAAATGCACTGTTATATGATGATATTGTGAACCACTGATTGTACACTTTGGATGATTACATGGTATGTGAATATATAATATATATATCAATAAATTTTTTTTTACATTCTAAAATATTTATTGCTGATTTTTTTTGGTGGCAGAAAACTAGGAAAAAAATCTGAATATTCATGAATCGTACGACAGTATAATACATTAGGATGTACAATTACATCTGTAGTAATTAATCTGAGGGAAATATCGATGATACATGACACAATTACACATTCAAGTAATGTAGTTTAGTTCAACAAAAAACAGTAACAAAAAGCCCTTCATAGGGCTCCATATATTAGGATGCATTTGTGTAAACATGGAGACAAGCATACAAATAAAACACACAAAGCCATTTATTATCGTCAGTTTAGGGGCATAGAGAAAATAGACATTTTTAACTTATTATTTCTATATTATTATTTCTATATCTTTGCATTGTTGCAATGGGAAAATATTATTATTGTAATTTTTTATTTAAGAAAATGAACAATACACTTAGATCACAAAAAAATGGATATCTTAGTTAGCTTATCTATAGGCATATTTAAATACAGTATTCAAATAATCATTGTAGAATCTGTTTGCCCAGTAAGTTTCATAAACCATTTTAATTTGGGCAACAAGGAAAAAATCTACAAATTCAGACTCAGAGTTTCTTAAATTCTAACTATTAAATACTAACTTAAATACCATTTATCAGCTGTTGAAACTGTGAATGTTCTAAAAATATCAAGTAGAAAGTAATTATAAATATCAA
The DNA here is from genome assembly GCF_023851605.1 of Tamandua tetradactyla. Lineage (NCBI taxonomy): Eukaryota > Metazoa > Chordata > Mammalia > Pilosa > Myrmecophagidae > Tamandua > Tamandua tetradactyla. The sequence goes on along the minus strand of NC_135334.1, from coordinate 59,136,122 downwards.
TGTTGCTATAGTAATGACCTGTGTTACTGAATATTTTCCTGATTTCAGAAAAATAAAAAGATCCAAATGTTTTTGCAATTAACATATGAAAATCTTAACACAAAAATGGATATCTTAGCTTGTACAGGCATATTTAAATAAAACATCTAAATAATCATTGTAAAACCTGTTTGTACAATGTTTCATAAACCTATTAAAAATTAAAGCATAACAAAAAAACTAATTAAAAAAAGAAAGAAAAAATAAAATAAAAATTTAAAGCATGCAAGGAAAAAAATACATAGTGTGTATATATAATATATATATATCAATAAAATTTTATTTTTTAAAGTATAAGGAGTAAAATAAAGGTCACCAAAAATACTCTCTACCCTGAGATAAATAGATTTGGGTGACCATCCATTGATATGTCTTTATATGCCTATAGACATATGTACATTTTCATATATAAATTTTCATAATAGACTAATATACTCACAAAAAAACTAATGGACTTCAAATTACCCTTGCTTACACTAAAATGACCATTCTTCACAGAAACATTATACATGTGTGCATGCATTATTTATATGTCCTTGTTCTACTGTACCACTATTGGTTTTTCCTCATCAAGTGGTATGATATATTAGGAAGCCTTCTGAGCTTATAATCAGGAACCTGTATCAGGCCATCTGGCTGTCACACTAGTATTTTAAATTCAACATGTCCAAAACTGAAATTATTTTCTCTTTCACCTTCTTCCCACTTCCTTTCAGCATTAACACATCTCTCCTATAGTTTCCCTGTCTTGGAGATAGAATTATCATTCTTGAGTAACTCAGCCAAAAATTTAGGAGTTACTCCAGACTCTTCTCACCCTCAGATTTATATTCAATCAATCATTAAGTCCTGTCAATTTTAACTATAAGTATCTCTCAAATCTTCCCCTCATCTCCATCCCCATTAATATATCTTGACTCAGGCTCTCATTATTTTTCATTTGAATTATTATAATGCTTCCACACTGCTGTCAATATTCTTTCTAACATGCAAATCTTGATCAATTTACATCCTTGTTTAAAATCCTTCAGTTATTCACCATCCTCTTAAAGATAAAACCCCAACTTCTGAGCATGATGTACAGGCCATTCAAAATCTAGTTTCTACTTGACAACTCAACCTCATCTCTGGCCATACAGACATAAGATACACAGGAGTAACAGGAAATAATTGGCACTTCCTTGTGACAGCTCACTCTCCTTTACCCATGTGCCTTTGCATCAAATGTCATGTCAATTTCCACCAACCGTTTTGCTCATTCCTTAAGACTCATACTTGTTAAGTAATTCTATGCTTGTTTGTATCATGCAGTAATCTCACTAAATTATAACTATAAAGTAAAGTTAATAAATGAACAAATCTGAAGTTAGGTCCTGAGTCTGTCATTTACTAATCCCAAATCAGAATTTCAGTTTCCTCAATTGAAAACACTGTCAGAAGTTAAGCTACACCACAACACAAAAGTCTCTGTATGTGTGGGTATGCATGTATGGCTCAGCAAAACAATCTAGGGGAGAGTTTTAGTTCCCTGGATGACTGTTTTCAGAAATCCTTGTGAAGGATTCCTTGAGAAGCCCTTTAACCAATTCTCAGTCACCACCTGGATTCAGTCATTGTTTATTTATTTTCATGCATATTAACTGACACTGCCTCAGCATACGTGTCAAATCTTTTCGGCCCAGCCTGAACCACCTAGGAAGTAACTGTCAGTCAGCAATTCTACCTTTTCTACAAATAACACCATAGAGAAACTTAGTACAACTCTCTCTTTAATACACAATGCATTAAATTCCTCCTGTAGGTATAAAATCAGGTCCTTCTAGAAAAAGTGTGGTATCTAATTTAGGGAAATGTGACCCTGTGGGCACAACCACAGCCCTGATAGCTGCTCTGAGGATGCATTGTCTGCAAAAAACTTCTGGCTTCTGCTTCTGATCAAGCCTTTCTCTGAAATCTTGGATCATCCTTTCTAGTACGAAACCTGCTTTCTTCCAAATCTAATACAACAGCCATCATTGATTTTTCTCAAATATCAACTGTTTTAGGACAGGTTCTCTAAAAGCAGAGCCGAAGATGGGGATTGATGTGTATGTGATTTATTCAGTACACTCAGGAGAAACCAGCAGGAGAGTCAGGGAAACAGGATAGGGAAGGTAAAGGCACTATACAAGAATGTAGTAATTTCAGGCAAGATCAGCTAGCACCCAATGGGGTGTCTTGGGGATGGGAGAAGCACTTCAAGTTGAAGGTGCTTGGATGGCCCCAGGGCAATCATTCTGAGAAGGTTGCAAGTGCGGAACATGAGCTCACAGCTCCTGCATCAGCAATAGATAGGCATAGCAACCAAAGTTTTAAGACCCAAGAGGAGCACAAAAAGCTATCCCCCACAACAATCTCTTATCATATTTCATCAGACACTCAACATGTATAGCATCATGTAGACAACATGTAGGCAGTGACGATTAAATTATAATTAATATAACTGATTATAGAATTAATTAATAAAGCCATAATGAATCAAAGAAGGGAAAACATTAGCTAAGTCTAGTCTCTGCTACATTTAACTAGATAGTTCACTTAGATAACACAACAGAGTTTAAATGGCACTTTTGATACATCTGAATAAAACAATGTTCATTATGCAAGGTATCTTCTTTGAAATGCTTCTTTGATATCTTTCTGTAAATAAGTAAAAAATTAAATGATATTTCCAATAGTGATACTATTAGCTCTACAAAACTGAAGGTGGTAAACAGACTTCTTAGGAGAGCTTTGGTCTTAGACCTAAAAAATGAATTCAAAACACTGGTGAAGGGAAAAGAGGAATTTAAGGGAATTTGGAATCACGATAACTCTAATGCACCTGAGAGTTTAAATAACCATACCCATATCCTACAATTTACTTTTAATTTCTATTAGATCTCTAATAATTGAAGTTAAATTGAAGATAAATCTTCTTTATTGCCCAATTTGAACCAGCTATAAAGAAAAGATTTAAAAATTAGTAAAATGCTCCATGATTCTATAGGCCCATAAATAAATGTAGTTTAAATATTCTGGTGCTCATTTACAACTTCTATGCCAAAACTTGATGTTAAAGGAACTATTGACTTAAGTAATTGTGCCAGTTTGAAACTTTCGTGTATCCCAGAAAAGCCATGTTCTTTAATTCTCATTCAATATCGCTGGGTGGGATTTTTTTTTTTATTATTTCCATGGAGATGTGACCCACCCAGTTGTGGGTGGGAACTTTTGATTAGATGGTTTCCATGGAGATGTGTCTCCACCATTCAAAATGGGGTTGCTTACTGGCGCCCCTTCAGAGGGAACTATTTTGGATAAAGTTTTAGAGCCAACAAAACCCACAGAGCCAGAGACCTTTGATGATGCAGAAGGAAAATGCCCCTGGGGAAGCCTTATGAAAAGAGAAAGCTAACAGACATAGCCATGTGCATTCCCAGTTGACAGAGGTGTTCTGGACCCCTCAGCCTTTCTCATGCCTTAGTTTGGACATTTTCATGGCCTTAGAACTGTATACTTGCAATTAATAAATCCCCCCTTTTAAAAGTCATTCTATTTTTGGTATATTGCATCCTGGTAGCTTTAGCAAACTGAAACAATGACACTTCAAGAAAATGCAGTATCAAGAGATTCACCAGAGTTTCTACTGAAGGAAGTAAAAACCACTAATGACTGCCTTAAATCATGGAGAGCAAATAAGTAAATAAGAATTTGCTGGTATTTATTAAGAACATCACCAGTAAATTCTCGGACTGAGAAGGAAAGAAAGGAAGGAGGGAAACCAGACTTACCAAAGCAGAGAGTTTGTATTAGGGAGAAAGAAGAAACAAAGGCAATTATTATAGAGAGTCTGGAATGATGAAAGGAAAGAAGAGTAGGAGAGTAGCAATGTACCATGTAAATTCTAGAGAAAAATTACTAAAGGAGGGTGTGAAGGAGGCTGATGCAGTTGAATTTTAAGGGTTTTTATGAGGAAAGACTTGCCCAACAGATCATTAGACTATGGCCAAATTAATTGTATTGTTTGTAAGCTGAACGCCACATGAAAGAATCAGCAGAATTTCTGGGAGAAAATAACAGCTAGATCATATGCATTTATATTCACTTTTTTCTGAAATAAGAAATAAGGCAATGAGCTTTTCAAAATATATAAATTTTCAGACACAAAAGTGAATGAGAAACAAAACAACAGAAACAAAATTTTGGAAGCCAGAAAGCAGGTAAGACAAACAGTAACTGATCTAGATAGTAACTGACCTATTTCCATTCTTTAACAAAAGAATGAAAACAGCTAAGAAACAACCCAATCTACCTTGCAGTATCTCCAAAAAGCATCAAGAATTGCCAGCACAGGTACCTCTAAAAAAAAGCTAAAGCAGATGAACTTGTGAAAATCTTCCCAAGAAGCAGTTAAAGAGTTTGATCCTTTCATCTTTTCTATGTACCAGATGACTGTCCCTCCCTTGCCCTTCTAGAAAATTCAAGATTTATTCTCTGCAGAGGTAAAACAGGAGGATTTCTAGAGTAGGGGACACAGGTAAAGTTGAGTGTGAGCTATCACATAATAAAACATAGAATGCAAATGAGAATTTGCATACCTCAGCTATCATCCCCCACTTCGTTGCCAGAATACCAGACAAGATTATACCCTAGAGGTAAAGTACTAGAGAATTCTTCTCTGCAAGAGTCCCTGAGGATTTGGGGAGAGACAAAGAACAGAGCATACAACAGATCAGGAATTAGGATGACACTGGACTGTGGACAGCAACATTTGAGACCAGAAAACAGTGGAGAAATGCCTTCAAATTTCTGAGTTTAAATGCTTTCAAACCTACATTTCTATACCCAACTGGCTGGTTTGAAACTATCATGCACCACAGAAAAGCCATGTTTTTTCTGATCCAATCTTGTGGGGTCAGACCTATTGCTTAGGGTGGAAACCTTTGATTAGATTGTTTCCATAGAGATAGACCCACCCAATTGTAGGTCTGACCTTTTTGATTAGATGGAGATATGACTCCACCCATTCAAGGTGAGCCTTGATTAATTTACTGGAATCTCTTTCAAAAGGGAAACATTTTGGAGAAAACTCAAAGCCAACAGAAGACCCAGATATTTGCAGATGCAGAAAGAAAATGCCCCAGGGAAGCTGAAACCAGAAGCCAAAGGGCCAGCAGAAGCCAGCCATGTGCCTTCCCACCTGACAGAAGTATTCTGGACCCATCAGCCTTTCTTGGGTCAAGTACCTTTCCCTGGATGCCTTCATTTGGACATTTTTATGGCCTTAGAACTAGAATTTCAAGTAGATGAAATTGATAGATATCTGATGAATCTGAATGTACTGAAATAAATTTGACATTTTCAGAGACTTTGACAGACAATTCAGAAGCAAATTAGTGATTGGTACATGAAAAAACAATCAAATGAAAGTACAAGTCAATTTTTAACTATAAGGAAAAACAAAAACATCAGTGTGAATTAACAATAATTAAATTATACTACATAGCTCAGCTGTGTTGAGGTTTGCATAGCTTTACTAATATATACAATGAATACTCATCTTACTGAACTTGTATTATATCCATATTCAAAAGAATAGGGTGAAGAGGCCAAAAAAGGGGAGTGTAGGGTGGAGGCAGGGGATGTTTCTAAGAAAGACAGCAAAATCACCATCTACCAAGGTGGGAAATACTAGCTGATGCTTGAAGCACCAAAATATAAAAAGTAGATGTATAAGAATGATACTTGGTGATAAAGAACAGATACAAAAATTAAAAGAATCAGTTAAAAGAAATGAAACTAGATGCCTCTGGGGAGCAAGAGATGACCAGAAGATAGGTTAAAGACTGCTGTAGACCTAACTTGTAGAAGTAAATGAATCATTAAACTGTGCATTATAACTTTCATTTAAAAAGTAAAAGCTACATTTAAAATGATTCACTGAAACAACTATTTCTAAATGTATAATATAAAAATTGCTGGTGCATTATAACTTTTAAACCTAAAGCATAATAGGGTCACTATTTCACTTGGAGAAAAAGTCTGTTAGGTACTCTCCTGTCACTCATTTTCTCCTTTCCCTGGTCTTCTCTACCCTACAACCTCATATCTTGAGTGAATTATTCCAAGATATAAATTAAAACTAATTTAACAAAGTGATTGAAGTGTTTAATGATCGCTATAAACTAGTTACACTCATCAGATATTACATATAATCATATGCAATTACTGAAAACCCAAATATATAAAGAGCACATTCTCACAAGGGGAAAAATAAGGAGGTCTACAAATGTCCACAGTTCCACTTTCATAGAAAATCATTATTCTTTCCGCTTGTTCTTCAGAGTCATTCCTTGTTTCCAGCTTTTATCATTCCTGCTTTCATATCGTGAGGGCATCAATACATCTTGGTCTTTGTGATAGCCATGTGCCAGATTCATCATCTGATTCGGATCTAATTTCCCTTAGGGCTGAGTATCATCTTGGCTTAATTCTTGGTATGCTGACAGCTTGTTGAGTAACTGCTAAATCATTTCCAGGAGATACCACATTTGACTGGTTTCCAAGCTCACTGCTTCCAGGAGCTTTCTCTTTTATACTCTCAATCTCTCTTTCTCCCTTCCTTCCCTTCTCTCTTTCACACACACAGCCACACATACTTGGACACACATTAGCATACATACACTAACTCACCCTAATGATTTGGGCTGGTCTCATCCACATTTCACATGTGCTAGATTAGAGGGTACTACAACATGGAGAGATAATTAACTCTTACTTTTTCTTTCAGATTAGAAAAACAAAATTTAGATGAAATTTCTTGCCCAAGGTTTATAAACCCAGGACATTTTGATTTTTAATCTAATACTCAGTTATATTTTGCTACCTATTTTGTTATTTGTACATTCTTGACAAAAATTTTGAGAATATGTTTTCTACTTATTGTCCACCATTGAGTATATAAGGCTTTTGAATATTATTATACATGGCAGTTCTGTGGTATATATGCAACTATGCCAAACAAGAAAGGTGCCGAGCACATAGGAGACGCTCAAAAAATACTGATTGAATAAAATATTGAATATTTACGGATTTTACATTATGTACAAGATGTTTTTCTAGATATATAAGATTTTATCATTGTTTTATTGCAATCCAATATCTGGAAGGTAACCCATCAATTACTTTAAAACATCTTGAAATGGAGTTGGGAGTTGTTTGGGATTTTTGCCCTTTTTTTCTTTATTATTTTGCTTTCTTTATTCCACAAATACCTAACTTTTAGAATGATGGTCAAATATAATCCTTGTGAATTTGTTATATTAAAGAATGTTTATCAAATCTTCCTAAATTTTGATTGTTCAGGTTCAAAATAAATGACTGGTCTAACTGACCTTAAATTACATTAGGTTTCTCAGAAGAGCTTGGTTGCTGATGCAGTAAAAACAGGTTTTCTCCTGGGAGATGAAGATGAGATTTATGTATCTAACTATAAAGGAAAAGCTGTACTTCTGTTTAAAGCATATCCTTTAAAGATAAAGAGCCCTGATGTTTTCTTATTTTAATGAAATGCTTATTAAAATTTCTAAATATTCCTATATTAACCCATCCCAAGCCTTCAGCTAAGGCAGGAGTAGGATAAAAATTTCCCATGGTGCCTGGTTAATGTGGCCCTGTTTGCTCTGAAAGACAGAATTTTAGAATTTAACCTTCATGCCTAGTCAACCCTGGGTTTCTCTAAAAACAAAACTGTTAATGAAGCAGCTAATGAGGTTGTCTTTTCCCACCATTTGTCAGATATTTTACTGATCTATCTACTTTCCAGAATCTGGACTGTAACCCATCTTGCACATATCTCCAAACACCCATTAGAGAGTAATATTTGGCTTTTTAGAACCAGAAGCTTAGAGATGAAAAAAAATCTGAATCTCATTACAACTGCCTGAGCAATCCATTTAGTCAGATCAAAGTCAATTTCATACAGCAGACAAGTTAAAAGAAAAAGAGGTAGGAGAGCCACAAATGCTTTCTTCTGGTAAATCATAGTTTTAATAAACAGGTTCTTTATCTTCACCTGCTATAACACAGTAATTCAATATTCTAATATTCTTTTATCCTCTTGTTTATACAAGGTCCTTGCTGAATAATTTTTCCCTTTCAGCAGCATTTTTGGAATTAATACCATAGTATAATGCTTTATAGTTTGAATTTTCCAAGGCAAACTGAGGAATAACAGAATTTATCCTTTCTTTGCAGAATGTAAGGGGAATCACATTTGATACTAATAAATGAGAATTCAAGAAGAAAATGTAAGCTTCAAGAGAACAAAGAAATTTTTATTGAGTTATTATGAGATCCAGGTCTAATTTTGATATGAAATAGATCTACTATAGTGAGCTATTCAGAACAACAAAGAAATCCACAACTGTGTTTCTTCATGTTGAAGAATAGTGTGACTCTCCATAGAAGAAATTTGTTCCTTGAGCATCTCCTAATAATCAATGAACTCAATTTCTTTCGTATTTACAAAAGGATTAGGTTTCCTCTTTTGAGTTTATGAGTTCCATGAGGGCATGACACACACCTGTTTTGTTTACCATGGTATTTCCTCTATCTAGAACAGTGCCTAGTACATGATAGCCCCTAAATAAAAATTTATTGAATGGATATTTATTCATTGAGCCACTGGAATATTTTTGAAATCAAAAGGACATTTAAAAATAGATATTTTTATCTTATCCAGTGAAATCTGTTTCCTGCAATCCTCTGGTTCCTGGAGAGTATGTTCCCTGAATACAATTAAAGAACTTAGGAAACTAAGCATTTTAGTGGGAAGCATCTACATTTCTTTTTTCTATGTATACCCCCAAAAGGATGAGGTTTGAGACCAACATCTCAAATTCCTTTCCATCACTCCTCTCCTTTAAGAATTAGAAAACTGCATTTTTATAATTATTTATATTCTTATCTGTAACTCCAGCTCTTCCTCACAAACATATTTTCTTCTTTCCCTGCCACTGTTAAATTTCAATAAAGGCCAATTCATTATTCAGACCATGACTCTTTTTCTTATAAGAATTTGAAGGCTATGTAACTGCCCTATATGTACGTAGTCCTTACCAGTTGTTAGGCATTATTCTAAATGCTTTACAATAATTACTTAATTTGAGAATCACAACAAACTTGGGAAGTAGGTATTATTATCACCCTATCCCCAATTTACAGATGAAGAAATTAAGGCACAGACTGGGTAACTCAAAGTAAAAAAAACTAGTATAAAACTAGTATATAGGGATGTTAGGATTCAAACCAGGCAATCTGGTTCAGATACTATGCTCTTAATCACCATACTACAAGTTACCTCTAAATGCTTAGAAGTAAAGAAAAAGAAACAAGCGCTGAAAATTAAACCCTAAAACAGAGATTAATGGATCTGAGAAGAGAGATGAAAATTACTTGAAAGAGAGAAAAGGAAGGATGGAAGGATGGATGGACAGAAGGAAGGAAGGGAGAGAGGGAAAATCAGAATGGAAGTTATTAGCTAAGGAATCATTTAAAAGAATAAATCACAGAAGTAAATACTGTCAACCACCAATTTTCAGTTCTATTGGATGGTGTTCATAAGATATGATGGAGGCATCAAGCTATAATAATTGTTTTAGCTTGAGGCCATTAGACATTTCATTCATCTCATTTCAGGAGACAATATAATACAGTGCTTAAGATCTTGGGCTTTGGAGTTAAATTGCCTGGATTTGAACATTAGTTTTACTACATATTGCCGATACGACTGACTTACCTTATTAACCCTAACTCCTTCCATGCTTGTGGAACTAAAATTGGTATCTACCACATAAGAATGTTGTGAAAATTAAATTATATAATTTACAATAAGCAGACAGTTTCTGGCTCATAGTAAGTACTCAATAGGTCTCATTATCTTACTCCATGGTACTGATTCTGTATTTAACAAGCACTCTTCTGATGCTTATATAGGTATATATGCTAGATATCTTCCATTTGTCCTTCCAGATCTGTTTACTCTGTATTAGCTAGAGTTCTCTAGAGAAACAGAATTAGCAGGAGATAGCTGTAAATACAAAACTTATAAAGGTGTCTCACATAACCATGGGGATGTAGTCTGAAGTCTGTAGGGCATGCCATGAGCTGGCAGCTCCAATAGATCCTCAAAGAATTGTCAGGAAAGGCTGGCAGGGCAACTGTGGGAATGTAAGAGTCCAAGATCTGTAGGGCAGGCTGTGAACTGGCAGCTCCAATAAAGGTCCTCAATGAACTCTTAGGAAAGGCCAGCTGGCTGAAAGCAGGAAGAGTGATTATCTCTTCTGAATCGTCCCTAAAAACCTTCCAATGGTTAGATTAAGCATACTCATTGCAGAAGACATTCTCCTTTGCTGATTGCAAATGCAGTCAGCTGTGGATGCAGCCAACATATTCATTTAAGTCCACGAAATATCCTCACAGCAACAGACAGGCCAGCTCTTGCCTGACCAGACAACCAGGCAAGTTGACCTATGAACCTGACCATGACAGTCTACCTCTTATCAATTTAGCAGCTATACACATCACTTTAAACCACACTTAATCTCTAAATAGAAAACAATAACAGATACATTCTTTCCTCACCTAACAACAATACTCAACTGTCCTAAGTACAACTGGAAATGCATTAAATCTCTCCAGAATAGGGTGTAAGTCCTTGGGTAATGTTGACTCTTAAACTTGATATCTTACAACTTAAATACTCTAACATGAACAAAACAGCTTATGTCAAATGATAAAGTGGATAAAATAAAGAGGAAAACAAAGATATTTGATTTATGTATAATTACATAGATACTATTTACAAAGCAAAGAAGAAATATTCTTACCATTGAACTCTCAATTCTTTCTACCTTATATTCCAGAAAGCTGACCTATATGGGTAACGGAAGGTCAAGACTCCTATAAAGGAACCCTCTTCATAAAGCTCTCTCTCTATGTTGTAACTATTCCCTCATGCCCCTCCAGCTGTATGGGTGGAAATGGTGTGCCATTGTTAATACCTACACTATCCCTTACAGTTTTTCCACATCTTACTCATACCACCATACATAGTCCCTTTATTAAGCTTACTGCAAATTTCTCAACTTAAATATGCCATCTGTTCCCTGTCAGGATCATGTTTTATATAAAGTTTGTCTACATACACAGAATGTGCTAAACATACAGATTTCAAATATTATTAGTTCCCATACTAGAGATGATTTCTTATAGCATACCCAGACGCTTCTGACTTGACCTCTCAATTAGCTTGCCCATGGGAGGTGAGGCAACAGTCAATTCAACATGAATTTTCCCAGACACATGACAGATAAATTTCTCATGGTAAATGAGAAAGGGAGCAAGGGGACCTGAAGGGCTTTGACCCTCCCTATAGAAGGCCCAGAGCCTTTAACAGTAATGCTATATATCATTACATTTATGTCTATGTGCTGATTTCTATATGATTTAGATGAACCAAACTAACAAGATGTCTCTGCATATTCAAATAATGATCTGAAAAAAATGTTCAGATGGTATTTATTTTGAACTGCACTACCTACAATTAGGTAGAAGATAACTATTAAAGATCTTTATGAAAATTTGAACATTGAAGTTTATGACTTGTTCTGAAACATTTATTTTCCATCATCTAAAATACAAAAAAAAAAAAAATTGAAACAAAACAATACTTCAGACAAATCAACACTGACCTCTTAAGCCTAAAATTTGAAAAGGACCACTATATATCAAGTAGAAACAATAATGCCTCAAATTTGGCTTCTTTATCTTGCTTTTTTATTTTTTGTTTTTATCTTGCCTTTTATTTATTTACTTTCCTTGAAATGTTTTAGTGAAACCCCAAGAGAGATGGCTTGGTTTGCTTAATATACTGGGAGTAAAGCAGTAGAAATTAAGATAGGGGAAGAAAATAGAACAAAGATGATGTAGAAAAAAATGATGGAATTTTGGGTTAAGAGAATGTCCAGATTTATTAATTTATCCTCATATATCTAGTGGCTTCACTTTTTTTATTTCTGGACAACTCTACCTTAATAGAAGTTTCTTCTAGTAAGCAAAATTTGCAATTTCTACCCATTAATTTTAGCTCTCCCACTGAGGCCAAACAGAAAAAATGTTAGATGTATTACAGATATTTGAAGCCAGCTTTCATGTGCTGAGCTTTCTCCTTCCAAGGTAAAATATTTCAGTTCCTTTCTCTTATGCTTTTGGCTTCTTCTTCTCTTACAAACATATTGAGATGTGCTTTTGTCTTAGTTTTCCAGGACTGCTATGACAAACATCACAAATTGGTTGGCATTAACAACAGGAATTCATTGCCTCATGGTTTTGGAGGCTAGAAGTTCCAAATCAAGGTGTCCCACAGGCCATTCTCTCTCTGAAATCTGTAGTATTCTGATAACTGTTTGATGACAATCAATCTCTACCTCCACTACATTTGCTAACTATCTCCTTCGATCTCCTCCTATGGCTTCTATTTCTGTGTCCAAATTTCCTTGGTTTATAAGAACTCCAGTCATGTTGGATTAAGGTCCATGCTGATTCAATTTGGCCGCATCTTAAAAGGATATTTGAAGGTATTATTTACGAATAAGTTCACACCAATCAGGAGTTAGGACTTGAACATGTCTTGAGGGGGATATGGTTCAATCTCCAACAGATATCAAAAGTCTTTTCATTGGATTCAAGATGCTGTCAGCTAAAAGTAAGACCTGAGAGAGAAAATCAAGAAATCTCTCCTTCTGCCTTTTGCACAGACTATATGCCTTGAACAAAGTCCTTGGCCTTTCAGAGCTCCCAATCTCACTTATAATACAAAGAGAATAATCACACTTCCAAACATGATGTTGGAGTCAAAGCTTCAAAAGAAGATTTTGAAATCAAGAAAGTCCAATGCTCTTGATAGCATGCTATATAAAGTAAGACATATTTCAATCAACAGTTAGATGAGGGGTTCAAAATGTTATAGGGAAGTAAAGCAGGAAGAACAGATTTTCAGTTGATAAAATCAAGAAAAATTTAATGAAGAGTACATATTGTTCCAATTTTAATTTTAATTCTGAACTTCAATAGCCTTAGGTGTTACCATATATAATATTAGTTCTTTAATTTAATATTACCTAATATATAAACAGCACTTACCCTATCTACTTCTCAAAGCTATTTTTTTGGCAGATGAAATCAAGTATGTGAAACTATAAACAGAATAGTCCTATACATATGTACAGGAACAATTTTATTATTAAATCTAAAATTTAAATAATAAAGAAAGGAAAGTTCCACAAAGGAATATTTATGAAAGATGCACAACCTTCCTTTATTATTTATCGATATTAAAAAATCAAATATATGTATGTTCATTTACTCATTCAATAATTATTTATTGAGCACCTGCTTTGTATGAAGCAGTGGGGACCCAAATAAGATATTGCCCCAGACCTCAGTCTAGCAAAGGAAACAGGCATACCAATGGTGAAAGAAACTATGGAAAGTGCTTTAACAGAGTTAAGGAGAGAATAATCGACCTTATCTGGATAAATTGAATAAAATTTGGCTAAAGACAAAGTTGATATTTATAATAACTTTTTACATGATATTCTGAGAATGCACACAGTTTTGATAGTTAATCAAAAGGTATTTAAGATACTGTTTAATATTTAGAATTCAAATAACTCTGATATCTGTATTTATAGATTGTTTTCCTTCCTTGCTTTAATTTTAAATTGTTTATGAAACATACTGTACAAACAGGCTTTACAATGATTACTTGGATATATTTTTTTAATATACCTATGTATAAGCTAACTAAGATCCATTTTAGGTGGATAAGATTTCCTTATGTTAATTGTAAAAATATTCATATCTTCATATTTTCCTGAAATAAGGAAAATATTTAGTAACACAGGTCATTATTAGAGCAATGCAGATATTTTTAAGAACTGTCTACTTGATATTTTGAGAACATTCAGAGTTTTGACAGCTGATCAAATGGCATCTAAGTTTTGTTTTGTTCTGTTTTTTTGCGTAGGCAGACTCCAGGAATCAAATGGGGTCTCCAGCATGGCAGGCAATAACTCTGCTACTGAGCCACCATTGCCCACCCTCTGAGTTAGTTTTTAATACTTAGAATTTAAGAACTTTGCTATCTGAATAAGTAGATTTTTTTTCCTTGTTGCTTCAATTTTAAATTGGTTTATGAAACTTACTGCGCAAACACAGGCTTTACAATGATTATATGGTTAAGCTAAGACATCAATTTTTGGTGATTCTACATTTATGGTTTGCTTTCTTAAATAAAAAAATATGTAAAAAAAGATTTGGGTAAAGACTCAATAACTGAGTCTGATCTTAAAAGATGGGAAAAGTGAGAGAAGGCATTGTTGGTACTAGAAAATACATATTAGGAGATAAAAGAGTGTAGGAGTGCTTGGCATGAAACTTGGAGAGTGAATTAGTACTGGGTTTTTAGTAAGGACTTTAAACTTCAACCTAAAATCAATGGCAGCAAACAGTGTTTAAGCAAAGAATTAACTTGATCAGATTTTTGTTTTACAAAAATTATTCAAGTGACAGAATAATTGCAGTGGAGGGGGTCATCAGACTAAATTAATGAAACATTTTAGAGATGAAAATGATTATTCTAAAACATGTATAATTGGAAAGGTTAACAAAAGCAAGCATTTTTAATAAACTGATTAGAATTTTTTAGATTAGCCTATGGCTTATAATTTTTTTCAAATCACTTCAATAAAACTTTCTAGTGTTGGCTACATATCTCTTTCCAGTGGAGACATTAGCCTGGCTGTCTCCACTTCACATTTTAGAAAAAGCTTTGAAATCAAAATAAATCTGACTTTACAATTTGCAGTTGACTGGTACTACAGCTCCCTCTCTGTCTGTGGTTTGCCCTCTTTCTATCAAATTTCCCATGTGGCTTACAACTTAAATAATAGTTCCCACAGGCAGTCTTCTCTGACTACTCCAGACCCCGTTATTCACCTGCAATTTTCTATAGTACTTAGATGCTGGACCATTCATTTAGTCAATCATTTAGACAACAAATATATGATCATTCACTATACTCTGAGTACTAAGCATTATTGCAATATTCAAAGCAAGATCTTGACAATGAAGTGTTGAAAGGGACAGTGTACTCAAATATTCAAGGAAAAGATTACAGCATAATTTAGCGCATTCTATATATTGTCTTGCATTGCTTGCTGTTGCTTTAAATATATTAGCTATGTCTTTCCAACCAGACTGTAAACTCCTGGCTAGAACCAGACATTGGATATTTAGTTCTTTTGATACTGCATAGTACAAAGATTACTTAGTAGGTATTTGATAAATAATTGTTAATTGGACATACACAAAAGCAAGTTAGGGAGGGATTATCCTTCTCTTTAGAAGATAATGGTAGAAAATTACTTCTTGTTGCTTTCTTCAGTTTAAAAAATGACTTCTACTTCCTCATAGCTAATAATTTTTTTCCTTTTTTATTACCTTAGTTTTTGTTTCAGAACTCACTACTCTGCACTTTACCGGGAATTTATATTAGATTTGCCATTTGTTCATAGAAGGATAAAAAAATTAAACACCTCCAGGAATGTAATTTATTTAGTGAGAAGATGAAATCTTGGTCTTCCTCAGACTATGCAAAGGTATTGCTGTCACATTAATAATTAATACAGTCTCATTAAATTAGCTTTTAACCTGATGTCCCAATGGGTGAGGTTCACTTCAGAATCTCTTTAATGAATAAGAGTTCTAGATTATTCAGTGGTGGGTGGTAATTAGCATTAGATGAACGGAAGAAATCCTTCTCACTCATTACATGAATATTCACCCTTTAACACTCCCAAGTAAAAACAGATTAATTTAAGCCTACTTTTCAACAAGCAATTAACAATCAAAAACCATAATCCTCAAACTCAATGAGGAAAATGTTGTTCTTTTCAGAGATGGCAATAAGAGGGGATTAGGAAAAAATACTCTATCTATATCCTATCAATATCAAGCTGGTCATTACAATTTGTTCAAGAAATACTGAATTGCTTGCCTAATATGTACACAGTGCTGTGATGAGTACTGTGGGGTAAACAAAAGTCAATAATATATGGATCCTGCCCTTAAGCATCTCACAATCAACTAAACGTGACATGAACGACAAATAATTGTTTAATATAGATGTATTGTACTGTACGGTAATTAGAGAGCTGGCAGCTTAGACAATGCTCTTCATTAATAAGGAGCATGGTATGACCGAGGAAATATTATGGGAAAGGGAAAACCAAGGTGAACAGAATGATAAGAAACTCTAATGACTTTTAAACTGGAATGGAGGATGGGTAGTAACATAAAGAATTAGAGTAGATTATAGTACAAAAAAGGAAAAGATGCTCCTCCACACACACACGAATCTCCTTTATTCCCTCTTTTCCCTATTAAGTTCATAGGCAAAGCAGAAGATTGCAATCTAATCTACAGAGGCAAGTATAGAGACAAGGAAGGCTGTATCTAAATTACCCCTGGGTCCTGGAAGGACCACAAATGATATCCACATCTGAAAACTCAGGGAAAATGAGAGAGCCGAGTCTCTATGCTAGCTGACTCCAACATAGGTCAAGGTGAAATATAGTGAAGTTTCTAATTTCTTCTATTTTATTCAAATCAGAGGTTTTTGGATTTCACCAAGAAAAAGATTTAACCACTAGATAACAATAACACACAAGCTTATTGAGGGTGATACTTTAGCAGCTTTGCAGTGGCAGAGGCAGCCTCTCTCAACAGGAAAACTTCTAGAGGCAGTGGCATAAGAGAATACCCCAAAGGGGAAATAGACCAAGGGAGAACTCTGAAAGTCTTGGGGGAGAGTCAAAGGAAGGGGAGGGGAGGAGGGTCAGTAACTTGTCTATGTGATGTCTAAGAGAAAGCATGACAGGGAGTCTGTAGGCCAGAGAACTCCAAGAGGTTGAAATGGTTTAGGGCCTAATACACAGAGTTGAATCAATTGCAAGCAGATATCAGGCAAAGTTTCCTGGGTAAGCAAAGTAGGTCAACTCTAAAAGGTTAAAATTTTCTTATTTGGGCCATTTTTAAAACAATCAGGTATGTGAGAATTCGACTTTGGCACCAGAAATCTTTGCTTATGGACCCAGACTGTTGTGATAAAGTAAACAACCCATAAGGTCCCTACACAGAGGCCATTTTTAGCTCATTTCTATAACAGGAAGCCAGCTCAAGAAGATGCCATCTCTCTTGGTCTTAGAAGCAGATCCTGTGAAAAAGATTCATATGACAGTGATTTACTAGGAAGCATTCCTAGGAAAAAACAATACAGTAGGGAAGTAGTACTTAGTAGGGAAAGAGGCCAAGCAAGGGTGCATTATTTAGCACAATCTAACAGAGTATAACTTTGGTTCAGCCCCATGGGGTAATTTTGAAGGTCACATCTCAAAAGTCTGTTCTGTCCCTACCCCATATTAGTGACAGACCCTTCCAATATGAAAAACTTAGAATGACCATAGCCCAAACACTCCTAAAGAGAGAGGGATGGAAAGATCAAAGGTGATGGTGGAGTTATGAATGCTGAATCATTAAATTGATATCTCCTTTAGTCTCCAGTATTTTAGAGTATTTTTTAGAAGAAAAAACCTAAATCTAAAATTGTAGAATTGTAACTGAATCTAACTACCACAGTAAGTAAGAAGTATAATTAGTGATTTAAAAAAAAAAGTTTGTTCTGTAAGGAGGCCAGGAGGCTGGAGTATTTGTATTCCCACATCCTTTAGTCATTGGTTAATAGCTGCCCCCACTGGGAAAACAGAGCAGATGTGGAACATTCCAGTGGCCCAAGGGCAGAGCTCCAAAAGACTCACCAGTGCTAGCTGTTGGGAACAAAACAGAGAAGCACTGATGGCATCTACTACATTCCTTCATAACTACTGTGAGTGGTGAGAAAGACATCCAACTGAGTGGGATCTGGGCAAAATGAAGAATCTCAGTTTCTATGCTCAATTTTTTAATTTAAACATACCAGAAGTACAGGTTTTCATATATACTTTGTGTTCAATAAGCTTATGTTTTAATAAGGGCACTAAGAAGAAAATTGAGAACCCAAACTCACATCATATTTCAAATATTCCCAAGAGTGAGTAAAGTAGAAATTTTGTCACCAAAGACCAAAGACTATATTGTATTCATTGATTCATCACTCAGCAAACATTTATTGAACACCTACTAAATGTCACGTACTATCCAAGAAAAGAGGAATTTAGCCATGAACAGAACAGAAAATATCCCTTTTCTATTATATCTTAATTCTACTTCTGAGCAATAGGTAATAGACATTCAAATGCATTAATATAAGAGATTAATTCAGGTAATAATTATAAAAAATAAAGCAGTGTAAAGGTTTTGAGAGTGATACAAAGGTTCTATTTTAATAGAGTGTGCAGAGAAAGCCTCTCTGACAAGTAATATTTTGTCAAGGCACCAAGTGAGCAAGTGAATCAAAAGGATAGATACCTGGGGTAAAAGTGTTCCAGCAGGCAGAATACCAAGTGCAGAGGCCTTGAAGCAGTAGAATACTTGTCACGTTCAAGGAACAGAAAGGAAATCAGAGGAACTAGAAAGCAGTGAACTAGGGGTAAAAGGGTAGAAGATGAGATATAAGAAACAGTGGGGGTGGGGGCGTTGATGCAGATCATTCCATGGAAATTGTTGGTGTTATTTACTGTATAAAATGGAAAGTGATTATCATCACAGGGGTTCATAAGTGAGAGAAATTACTTGGAGCAGGAATCAAAAAGACCACAGAGGATATGTGACATCAAATTTAACCCTATAATGGTAAAATTCATATAAACAGACGTATGTAGAAGGAGCATCCCAGGACAAGGAACTATAAGAGCAACTATATAGAAGAATAAAAATATTGAAGTTTGCATTAATTTCCTAGCTGCTGAAACAAATACCAAACAATGAGTTGGCTTAAAAAACAGGAATTTATTGGCTCACAGTTTCAGAAGGTAGAAGTCTTGCTTCCTCCCAGGGTTTTGGTATCTTCTGGCTGGGGTTCCTTAGCTTTTCCATCACATGATGTTTCTGTTTGCTAAAGCTTCTGGAATGCCATATACCAGAAATGGATGGGCTTTTATAAAGGTTACACATTCACAGTTCAAAGTCCGTGAAATGTCCAAACTAAGGCATCAAGAGAAAGATACCTTTCTTTCTAACTGGATCAGACTGAAAAGGCTGATGCTGTCAAGGGCTTCTCTGTCACATGGAAAGGCACATAGTGACATCTGCTATCCTTCTTTCCTGGCTTTGGGCTTCAAATGGCTCTGATTCCAGTGGCTTTCTCTTGAAGTGTCTGTGGGTCCTCACTTAGCTTCTCCAGGACAACTCTGGGTTTCCTTTCTTAGCTTAGCATCTCCAAATCTCTTTCACCTGGTTCCATCTCTCTACTTTCTTTGTAGGCTCTGAACTCTTTCAGAGTGAGCTTTAAAGGACTCCAGTAAACTAATTAAGACCCACCATGAATGGGCAGGGTTTCTCCATGGAAACAATCTAATCAAAAGGCCCCACCCTAAACAATAGCTTTGCCTCCACAAAATTGGATTAGGATTAAAAGAACATGGCTTTTCTGGTGTACATAACAGTTTCAAACCAGCACACATGCCAGTGCATATTTCTCCTTTCTGTTCTGGGTTTTGTTGATCTCCAGCTTCTTGCTTCTCCCATATTCTCCCAATTGGACTTCTATGAGTCCAATTTCCATGGCTTATAAGAACTTCAGTCATATTGGATTAAGGCCCATTCTCATTCAGTTTATGCACATCTTAACTAATAACATCTTCAATGGTCCTATTTATAAATGGACTCATATTCACAGGACGAGAGGTTAGGACCTAAGCATGCCTTTTGTGGAGGACATGATTCAATCCTCAAAAGGGTAAATAGATAACAGGGTCAAATTCCAATTGAATGGAGTGTGGAGTAACACAAAAAAAGAATTTGGACCTCATTCTATAGTCCGGACAATTCAATATATTATAAAAACTTTGTACCATTATTATAGGCACAAAATTTATTTATACTATTGTAAAAATATACCATAATCGTTGTTACATTAGTAAACTTCATATAAGAAGGATTTGGGAGGAAATAGTTGCCTGATAGAATAAATCCATCACTGTGTGTTGTGTATTTACTATATGTTCAAGTGCTTTGTGTATATTACTATTATTCTTTTTTACAAATGAGGAAACTGAGGCCCAGAGAAGCACAGTCAAAAACACCTGGTAGAAACTTTAGGTATTTATGTGACACCTGAGACTCAGAATTAGAGCTCTGAAGCTATGAAAGTCAGCAGTACCATATACAGGAACTGTTTAAAAACTTGAAAAAGGGATCTGATTTCAAATAGAGATATGGATGAAGCTAAATCTGGATAGGAATAAGGTAGATACCGTCCATATTTTAAAACTTCAACTTTTGTGTGAGACCAAAGAGAGAGATGTTTATTTGGTGCAAATTTATATTTTGGGTTGTGCATTTCCTAATTTAACTTGTATGGTCAGTTTAGTTGAATACCATAAATACATGAAATTTTGAATAGGGGGTGAGACTTCGTTGGTTTGTCCAGGTAAGTATGATGCCCCGATATATTCAAGAGTAATTTGGGCAGTACATAAAGAAGTATTTGCAAGGTCCCCTTGGGGCACTGGGCAGAAGGGAGGAAATATCCAACTTCCCCATTTGAAGAACTTCTGATATTCTCACAAGCAGTGGAGACAACCAAATGAATAAGGTGAGCCCTCGATCATACGGTTTGCCCCTATGAAACATTCCTACAAAGGATAGCCTAAGCCTATACTTAAAATTAGACCTAAGAGTCACCCCCAGAGAACCTCCTTCATTGCTCAGATGTGGCCTCTCTCTCTAAACCAATGCAGTAAGTAAACTGACTGCACTGCCCTCACTCCGTGGGACATGACTCCCGGGGATGTAAATCTCCCCGGCAATGTAGGACAGAAATCCTTGGATGAGCTGGGATCTGGCATCAAGGGATTGAGAAAGCCTTCTTGACCAAAAGGAGGAAGAGAGAAATGAGACAAAATAAAGTTTTAGGGGCTGAGAGATTTCAGAGTCGAGAGGTTATCCTGGAGGTTATTCTTATGCATTATACAGATATCCTTTTTTAGTTTATGCTGTATTGGAGTGACTAGAGGGAAGTACCTGAAACTGTTGAGCTGTGCTTCAGTAGCCTTGTTTCTTGAAGATGATTGCATAATGATATAGCTTTTACAATGCAACTGTGTGACTGTAAAAACCTTGTGCCTGATGCTCGTTTTATCTAGGGTATGGACAGATGAGTTAAAAATATGGATAAAAAATAAACAAATATTAGGGGGGACAAGGTTAAAATAAATTGGGTAGATGGAAAT
This sequence comes from Tamandua tetradactyla, assembly GCF_023851605.1. Classification (NCBI taxonomy): domain Eukaryota; kingdom Metazoa; phylum Chordata; class Mammalia; order Pilosa; family Myrmecophagidae; genus Tamandua; species Tamandua tetradactyla. The sequence goes on along the minus strand of NC_135334.1, from coordinate 59,114,550 downwards.
ACTAGTGTTCAATGAGAGGGAAGAGTAAGCGGTATGAGATATGTGAGTTTTTTCTTTTATTTCTTTTTCTGGAATGATGCAAATGTTCTAAAAAATGATCATGGTTATAAATATACAACTATGTGATGATATTGTGAGCTACTGACTGTGCACCATGAATGGAATGTTTTTGTATTAAGATTTATCAATAAAAATAAATTTTAAAAGATCTGGTAGCCTTATATAGCCTATAAGTAATAGAGCTTGGATGTCTGATGCAATAATAACTTTATTATTAATAAATCTATTGAAATATAGTTCAAATCCTATGAATTAGGTGCCAAAGTATATATCGGTCACTTTTCTAAGTGCTAGAGGTACAGAGGTGAAAAATAAAGACCAAACTCCCTCATGAAATTAACATTCGTGTCAGGAGCTGGGAGAAAAGACACAAACAATAAACAAATAATTAAAATACACTGATGAGAGTTGGTAGTAAATACTGAGGAGATAAATCAAGCTGGGAAGGAACAGAGAAAGGATTGAAGTAGGAAGGGCAGGATGTAGCAATTTTTAAAAAGGCAGCCAGGGAAGGCCTCACTGAGGACATCTGAGCAAAGACCTTTGAGGAAGCAAGCCACGAAGACATCAGAGGAAGAATATTCCAGACACAGAAATAAAAACAGTAAAGGTAGAAGTTTTCCCTGGGACTCAAGGAACATCAAAGAGTCCAGTGTGGCTGGAACAAAATGAGTAAGGAAGAGCACACTAAGAGATTAATTTAGAGAGATAGTGAGGACTAAATTATATAAAAAGCTTTGCTGACCATGGTAAGGATATTAAATTTTATTCTGCATGTGATGGGAAGCCGTCTAATAATAAGGGACAAAAATATATATAAATTTTATATTATCTTAGTTAATCCTAAAATCTCCATGAGTTAGGAGTAGGCATTATAATTAACCCATTTTACAAATGAGGAAATAGAGGATTAGAAAGATGAAGAAATTATCTCAGGGTTACCAAAATCCAAAGGTAGGACAATGTGATATCAAAGCCCATACTCTTCATCTCCATGAATAATGCCAATGTAAGAATAGTGTCTGCTTTTATTAGACAGTAGCATCCAGATGAAAAGAGCACATCATCTCAGTGTATTCAATCTATACCACACCTTAAGTTCAACTTTGAACACTATACTTGGATACATCCAGAAGAAGGAAGCTAGGAGATAAACACCCAGAAAATATATTATGTAAGAAACAGCTAGAGGCAGTGCAATGGCGGCTCAGTGGCAGAATTCTCACCTGCCATGCAAGGGACCCAGGTTCAATTCCTGGAGGCTGCCCATGCAAAGAAAAAAAAGAAAGAAAAGAAACAGTTAAGAGAACTACGAATGTTTACACTGAAGAAAATAAGACATATATGGGGAAGGATGACAGTATCTGAAAAAAAAAAAGATTTAATCAGGTGTTCTCCAGAGAAGAGAGCATAAATCAGGAGGGCTACTTCAGCTCAAAATGAGGAAGAATTATTAGAGAAACCCATTCTCTCTATACTAAGGTCCATGTCACTGGGTATGTACCAAAGCAGAACAAAAGTCTATCTAAGGATCATTGTAGAGTGGATCCCTGTACTGGATTCAGTTACATAGACAAAATTCCTTTCCAATTCAAAGATCCTATGGTCTTCTTTTTAACACAATTTTCTTCAGTTTTCAAATAATCAAATTGTTCATAAAGAAAGGATTTTAAAAATCAGTATAGTGGGGTGGTTCAGTGGCAGAATACTTACCTTCCATGAGGGAGACCTGGATTTGATTCCTGGACTATGCACCCACACACAAAAAAATTAGTATAGTGTAGTAATTGTGAGTATGGATTGTGAAATCTGAAAGATATATTCTGCTATTTGAGAGGTATATAACCTTGTGCAAGCTATTTAACCTTTCCAAATTTCTACTTCCTTACCTGTAGAATAGAGATATTAGGACATTAAGATTTAGTTATTTTAGGATCACATGACATTTTATATGTAAAGGGCTTGTTGTAGTTTGTTAAAGCTGCTAGAATGCAATAAACCAGAAACAGAATGCTTTTAAAAAGGGAATTTATTAAGTTGTAAGTTTACACTTCTAAGGCCATGAAAACATCCAAATAAAGGCACTAACAAGAAGTTACCTTCACTCAAGGAAGGCTGATACCATCTGGAACACCTCTGACAGCTGGGAAGGCACGTGGCTGGGATCTGCTGGGGTCTCTGGCTTCTGAACACCTCTCTCAGCTGGGAAGGCACAGGTAACATCTGCTAGCTTTCTCTCCTCATTTCATAAGGTTTCCCTGGGGGCATTTTCCTTCTGCATCTCCAAAGATCTCTGGCTGTGTGGGTTCTGTCAGCACTCAAGCTTTTTCCAAAATGGTTCCCTTTTAAAGGACTCCAGTTAGCAGCCCCACCTTGAACGGATGTGTTCCATGGGGACATATCTCAATGGAAATCAACTAATCAAAAGTTACCACCCACAAATGGGTAGGTCACATTTCCATGAAAACAATCAAAAAGATCCCACCCAGCAATACTGAATGAGGATTAAAGAACATGGCTTTTCTAGGGAGCATGACAGTTTCAAACCAGCACAGGGCTTAACACAGTGCCCTGTAAACAGACAGTACATGATAAGTGTTGTTATTAATTAGGTCTTAGCATCACTACTACTATCCCATGACCCAGCCCATCCTCCTCATTGCTATACGAGTCTCATTCTAGCTTAGAATCAGTCAGGGCTGCCACATCCTGAGGAATGCAGTCCAAACTGCTTGGGTAACACAGTCTCTGGAACTTTACCTTTGTGTCGCCCACCTTGCTACAAAGGATGCCCCTGCCAAACTGCTTGAAGTTCTAAATCACTAGGTTGTTTCAAGCTCTGCTCACACCGCCAACTTTACCTGAAACATCCTTTATCCTGAAATATCCTCCCAAGCTAAGAGTGACATATCTTTCAAAATTCTCTTCTTAAGATACCCTCCCCAATAAAATCTCCCCCCTAGAAGCCAAGATTCATGCCAGACCCCAAAGCCCAGATCCTCTCATTTTTAGTCCACTAACTTTTCTTTACAGAACATTCAAGTTAGCAAACAAATAAAATAATTGACAAATGAAAAATAAAAACTGATTCTGAGTTTATTTTATTGATACAGAGTATCTCATTCTGACACTCTGAGCATATCAAGGACAGAAATAAAATTGAGGAGCAGCACTTCTTAAAAGCCAAGTGTTCTCACCTGACAAATTACTAAGCACACTGCAAAAATACCACTAATCTGAAGGGGCTAAAGTTAGAGCTGATTTAATGATAGGAATAGTCACAAAGCTTACACTATCACAAAAGACACCAAATTTCAGAGGTAACTAAACTGAATCCTAAAACAATTAATAAGCAAAAAAAAAAAAAAAATCATGAATTTTACAGCAGTGGGTTAAGGAGTTCTTAGATAGCATAAAATTACCCAGACAATTCAGATTTCAGAACAGCCAAACAAGAAGTAATACCATGATGATATTCTTTGGGTTCAAATTCATCTATTGATTAAACGCAATGTTCCATGGAGAAGAAAGGCAGGAAATGTGAAAACTGCCTCTTGATGTAATCTTTTATAAATTTCCCAGGAGTTATTCTCCTATTAAGGAAGTTATCTAAGAGATAAAATTAAAAAGGCAAGTGCAAAGGCAAAGAAGATTGAGTAAATATAGGAAGAATTTTAGGGAGACAATTCTCTAAAATTCAAAATAGGAGTGAAGATTTCCTCTGCATGTGGAGACACATCTATGGTTAAACATGTTTTATAATACTGCTAAGTAACTTAGATATTTGTTTTTTGCTAGGTAATATACAGCCATCCATCTAGCTAAAATTCCAGATTAGCACAGTGCCTGGCATGTTGTAGATACTTGAAGTTTGAAGATAAACAAAAGAATGGATCAATCTAATCCAGAAAGCTCACTATTGATGGTACTTGAACTAAAAAAAAAATCTTTTAAATATCAACCAGGTACCAGACACCATGCTATGATCTAGTCATGTGGAACAATTTTTAAGTGCCTTGATATTTTAATGTGCATAAGATGTGGAAATGCTCATTCATTCTTTTCATACAGGGTTGTCAGAATATAACAATAGCAATTGAAGATAAATTCAGAGCCCTTCTTACCATGAAATACAGAGAAATTATAGTTTGTATATTACAAGTTGACAGCATCGTTTTTCAAATGGTTTGCAGGATGATTAGTTTGCAAGATTAAAATAAATCTAGTCCCTTCTGATTTTGAAACAGTTGTCATGTTCCCTATTTTTAATAGATTTTCCAGCTAGCAGATATAATTATATTAGCACTTCTTTCTAAGGACCAAAGTTTAATAGATGAACTGATTTATAACAAGATTCTTTCATTTATTCAATAAATAAACACCTTGGTTGGAGTCTCAGTTAAGCCACTTTCTCCAAAACTCTACTTAACAGAAAATTATGATGAGGTTCTGTTCTTAGTAAGAAAAATTACTAACCCCTAAAAATGTATATGTCAGTATCAGTAATCATAAAGATGTCATTAGGATGGTGTAGGAGACACTATAAATACTCCAACCATAGCCCCTCAGGCTTCATCATTATGGTGCAAGACAGACTTAAGGCTTTAACGGGGCCTAAAGGCCACTCACTCTGCCAGTGTTCACCGCAGGCTGGCAATACTAGAGAATGACTGAGTACTGCCCTCCTGCCCACTTGTCCAACACAGGAGTAGCCCTTAACAGTGACGGTGATTGGTGGAAGAACACCCTTGTTCCTCTGTCGCTGAGTGGGGCAGAGATTAACAAGGCTGGCTGGTTCTACTGAGTACTAGAGTCCCCCAGTGAAAATAAGTTAGTTTCTTGATAATGCACAATTTGTTGGCTACCTTCTTGTCTTAATTCCTCACTGCCCTTCTGGTTTTCCTGGGATCATCTCCCAAATAAACCACATAAACTGTTATCTTATCTTAGGAGCTCTTCTAGGGAAACATAAACCTGATAGAATTATTAGACCCATGCAATATTCATTATTATTTCACCACACTTTTACAAATACTATTTCCATCCCCACCTAACTCCCTTCTATTTCACTCCCCTACACTTCTCATAACTATGTGCTGTGTGACTTCTGTTTCTTCTTTGCAAAAAAAAATAAATGTCTAAAATTAGTAACAAAAATTTTACTCTAGAGCATTATTAGGTAAGACTAATATGAGAATGAGAAGTCATGAGTTTGAATGGGGCATTAGAAACAGGGGAAACTTAAGCCCAAAGTCCAATTTCAGTCATTTAATGGCTTAATGGTATCCTATTAAATGGACATAACATAATCTGTAAATGAATATATTGCTGCTGAGCATGTGGGTTGCATTTAATACTCTACTATTATAAATAATAATGAAATTAGCATTTTTATGAATAAAATGTTTGTCCTCATCTCAGATGATTTTCTTAGATAAATTCTTAAGACTATTTTCTCCATAAGGGAGTTTAAGTATTTTTAATCTTTTGTTTTGTACATAACCAAAATTAGTGGAATTTACTTTCATTCTCACCAAAAGGGAATATGTTACTGTTTTAACATATTTTCATCAATACTGAGTATTATTATTTTTACAATCGTTTTTAAAAACACTCATTATTTAATTTATAGTCCCTGAACTTTTTCAATCTATTTATCATCCATTAGCAAGTACATCTTGGTGAATTGTTCAAGATTTTATCTCAATTGTTTATTAGTGTGGTATTCTTTTTTCTCATTGAATCATTATTCACACTTTTTATAGTCTATTCTTCAAAGCTTTATTTAAATATAATGTTACCTGAAAATATTCATGCCTTGTTACCAACTTTAATGGTGAAACGCTTAGTGTTAACAACTTCTTGAACTATGATATAGACTTTGATTTTAGATAGAGTTTTTTAAAATATTGCAAGGTAGCACATTATTTATTTAGTTTAAAAACATGATATGGGATTTCTTTGTTTCGCTTTGTTTTATTATCAGAAATGAATGTTCAAATGTTTTGGGGACAGTTTGGCATGCTTGAAGGCAGATTTCATGTATTTAAATCCTAACTCATCACTTAGTGGTTGGATGATATTGAGGAACTTACTTAAATTTTCTCTACCTCAATTTTCTTATCCATAAAATGGGTATAACTGCAATAATACAAACATCATATGGTTATAGGGAGGATAAGTTCATTCATTTAGAGTGTTTAAAGTAATGCCTGGCACACAATAAGCACTTGATAAATATTAGCCAATAATAAATAATATAGCATAATTATTGGTATCTACAGAGAAGCAATCTAGCAGAGCTGTCTAATATTACAAGGCCTTCCTAAGTTCATATCTTAACTCTGGCAGAATTTGCAAATACAATTCGCTAAGTCTTACTGTTTCAGTTTTTCCCGTCTAATATAAAGATAATATTATGTCCCTTGTGGAATTTTTACCTAACTGAACATATGTGTATGTCAAGTACCTAAAATAATACCTAAAATATAGCTCACTACAGTTTCAAATGAATGTTAGCAATTATTATCTCCTGAAGAGGTATCTCTTATTTTCTTTGAAATATTGGTAACATATTTTAGTCATATTTTTCCTAATAGTAGTCCCCAAAGCAATTCTAGAATAAATTAAGGTTTTTCATTTATATTCATAAATGAAATTAATCTATATTTTCTTCTGTTAGTGTTATCAGTATTCAGTTTTGATATCAGGATTGTTTCTTTCTTAAAATGTGTAAGGTTTCCAGCTATTTAAGTTTGGAAGTGGGTAGCTAGCATTTGGAAGTGGGTAGTTAGCATTTGACTTACCTGTCTTTCAAAGTTGAAAAGTATTTGACTTCAAACCTACCTGAATTTATTTCTTGAATTGAAGATAATTCTTTAGCACAATTTAATAAATCCAAGGTTATGAGTTGTTTTAATTTTCTCATTGTTAAAGTCTTTGAAAGTTTAAAAACCTACATGAATTTCTTTCCTGACCTGAAAATAATTCAGTAGAAAATTTAATAATTCCAAGGTTATGAGTTGTTTTAATCTTGTCATTGTTAAAGCAAATACCATGTAATGGGTTGGCTTAAACACAGGAACTTATTGGCTCATGGTTTTGAGGCTAAGAGGGGTACAAAGTGTCAAGGTGTCATCAAGGCAATGCTTCCTCCCAGAAGATTGTGGCATTCTGGGACTGACAGCCAGAGATTCTTGGTCCTTGGCTTTTCTGTCACATGGCAATGCACATGGTAGCCTCTCCTGGCTTCTCCCTTCTCTTCCAGGTTCCATGGATATTCAGCTTCTGGCTACTTCCTCTGGCTTTCTCTATTTCTGTGACATTCCTTATAAAGCCTTCAGTAATAAGATTACATCCTGGGCCACGGTGGCTCAGCAGGCAAGAACGCTTGCCTGGAATGCCAGAGGACCCAGGTTCGCTTCCCGGTGCCTGCCCATGTATTAAAAAAAAAAAAAAAAAAAGATTACATCCTCACCCTAAGTTACATCCCTCCCCAAAGGCAGCCAGCATCCAATGTTTGGTCACTTGGAGAGAACCAAGGTCTGACCCCCTTACTTCAATTCAGGACAACTCTGAAAGGCCACCCCAGCTCCAAAGCTTCCATGGATCAGCTGAGGACTTGCTGTAACTACATAGTAATAAAACTCAGCCCTCTTACCCAATCCAGCATCCTCACTCCCTCACAGGTACTGAGAATACTTCCAATAAACTTCCAAGATGTGAATTCTCCATCTCAAAAGACAGCTGGTACAAGGAATGGCCTGAATAAAGGAGACTTTAAAATGAAATTTTTGAGCTGCAGTACCCACCGGCCAGCTGGCAATGAGAATGCCATCACTTGTGGTGGATGGAGTACTGACAATCCTTGGCATGTTGTAATAAGGCAACTGTTAAAACTTTCACCCATGGTGAACTAGGATGAAAACTTTTAAAAAGGAATTTATTGGAATATATACTATCTCAGTCATACAAGAGATTCAGGAGAAATTATTATTATTATAAGGAGAATAGATTTAAATAGATGTTGCCCAGCAATAGAGAAAGACAATGAAAGGCTAATGGTGATTAATCTTCAATTTAAAACAAAGTATGAAAGTCAAAAGAACTCCTCAGCAGTATACAAAAACACCCTCATCTGCAGTCAGAGGCAGAAAAAGTTGAGATTCAAGCCTAGTATGTAATTATAAAGATAGAAGAGTTCCAGAGAAGGTTGAATCGTCAATCCTAGCAGGTTTGCAGTGCCATGGTCAAGGCCATGACTAGAAAGGACTGGAACCCACAAACTTAGGATGGGGACATCTAGATTGAATCATTCAAAAACCTTGAACTCCCTGGTCCTCCTGATCCTGTTGTACCAATACATCCCTGCTAAAAACTATTTCTCTGCTGGGAGATCATGCAAAAGCCTCTGACCTGCATGATCACATGGACCTCACCCCTGGGGCTCTGTCTGCCTCTCCTGGTCATCAGACCAATAAGTTGAGTCAAGTGACACATAATGTGGTTGGAAGAATGCTGATTCAGTTAAGGAGAAAACAGACTATAATATAGGCATGGGATCTGGGAGTGTATAAGACTAGATCCTTAGGATTGTAGATTAAGGGAGTCAGATTATAAAGCGAGGTAAGGGAGAGTTTATTGATACTACTATCCCATGATACAGAATGTATCACCCAAGCAAAGACTTTGGGAGACGTTGCTAACACACAATTAGGACGTGTCTTAGAAGATTGGAGAAAGTGATAGATCACTTTCACAGGACTTCTGTGGCAGGATGGCAATATAATATCAAAGATCTCAGAGAATTTCTAGTACCAGCCAAGATGGAACACTGGTATCTGAGTTGCCTTCTCATCACACACAACTATAAAATAAAAAAATTTTAAAGTAGCTGTTTTCATACATTGATCAGCAAGAAACCTAGAACTACGATCCTTTGAGGAAAAAAAGAAAATGAACAGTAAGCACCACAATCATTCAGTTTCTGACTGGTGACACTTTTCTTCCTAGAGCACAGGAAGGTGGTAATCTTGTGAACAGTGGAAACCAAGCTCGGAGCCATAGGTCACTGAAGTGGCTGGAATTTGCAGGACAGGGTACAGAAAACTAGGGAGTTCCTTAGAAGGGACTACAAAATCTTCACAGAAGTTCATCATGGGCCTTTAGCTAATAGTTGGGCTGTACATTCACAAGTTGAGACTCTGCAGTGACTAGCAGAGAGCAGCTACTGTAGGAATGAATAGAAATACCAGAGGCAATGATATTGACAGACCCTAGAATATCCATCTAAGCCAAAGTAAAGGAAGCTCACTAGGCACTTTGAGCATTCATTTGCACACCAGAAAGGCCCTGCCTTCAGAGTAAGGATCATGTCCTAAAATAAAAACCTTGTCTAGGACTAAGGTCAAAACTAAAATATTCAGACTCTAATAAAAAATAAAACTAACCCTGATGACATCTAAAGGATTGACCAGTAATTTAAATTCCAACCAGAACAAAACTCAATACATTTTAAAGGACAACTACATATCCAGATTCTTTAAAATGTGCCTTCCACAGTATCTACCATATGTCAAAAATATAATGTATGTGCAAAAAAAGGTAGAAAAATGCTAACTGAAAAAAAATTAAAAACTATAAACAAACTTCAAAATGACCCATATGTTGAAATTAGCTGATAAGGACTGTAAAGATGTTATTTCAGTTATGTTTAAAGTCTAAAAGGAAAAGATGACTTTACTGAATGAACAGGTAGGCAAATGTACACGGAAAGGAAAGCTATAAAAACTCTAGAACTGAATAATACAGTACTTGAAAAGAAAATTCACTGGATGAGCTTAGCATATAGGAGGCAGCAGAAAAATAGATCATTTGAAAAATGTTTGATAGAAATTATCCCATCTAAAGAACAAAGGAAAAAAGTGAAAAAAATTAACAGAACCTTAGTAACCTGAGGGATAATATCAAGTGATCTAGTATATATGAATTTGAAGGACCCAAAGGCTAAGACAGGGAAGATATCATCCCATCAGCTAAGCTATCTGGATGAGTATAGGTATAGGCCAAGGAAAAGGGAATCTAGAAAGGTCAAATCTAGAAAAGGCAGAGTCTAGAAAAGGGTGGTGATGAATATCAATTGCAGCTCCAACACCAGCAGTAATGGTAGGGGTATAATCTTTTCCATACAAATATTTAACTTCATATGAAGTTAACAATTTAACCAATTGTTTCAGCAACATTTCCTGAAATGATTTTACCTTCCCTTGTGAATTGCCTTCACCTTGACAAAAATCAACTGCCCATATGCGTGTGAATCTATTTCTGGATTCTCTATTATGTTCCACTGATTTATTTTCTATCTTTATGCCAAAACCACATTATCATGATTATTATATCTTAATAATTGTTTTTGACATCAGGTATAAAAGTTCTTCAGCTAATTCCCAAATGTTGTTTGGACTATTCTAGGTTCATTCCTTTTTCATATAAATTTTAGAATCAAATTTCTATTTCTATAGAAATAGCCTGATGAAAAACATATCAAATCAATATCCTAGAGGAGCTATTCTGAGAACAGGTAAATGTATTATACAAAACAAATGAACCTGAATGGGCAAAGGTTGGATTGTAGTAGATTTTGTAGTTTACTGCCTAAATTTGACTTCAGAATTTAGGCACTCAGAAATGTTGGCTCTTGATGGCTCATGACTGAGCAACTAGAGGCAGCCAATTGGAAACAATTCTGAAAGTCCTTCCCAGCCCTTGACCTGCTTATGGAAACAAATGAACATCACATTGCAGTTCAACTTCTTCCTCTACCCAGCCCCACCTTCCTTTACTTTTTCACAGGTTCTCCCAATTACTTCCTGCATGCAAATATCTATTTCAGTCCATTACCCAACAAACCCAATCTAAAATACTTCTCTATAGTCTATTTTTTCACACAAAAATCAGAAAGATCCCTTAAAATATTAATCAGGGAGAAGGCTGTGGAAAGATGGCAGAGCATCCAGGAATCAGTTCTATCACCTCGGTCAAAAGCTCAGGCAAAAGCTGCAGAAGAATCTTAAAAGATTCTTCAAAATTAAGGAAAACAGTTAAAGGACTGCATTTACTGGGCAAGTGCCAAATCAAGAAAATATAGTTTCAAAGAGCTACAGGAGAAGCTGGCACCCTTGCTGACCCCTCCCTCATTCCCTTCCCAGTGGAAAGTGGACCAAGCGAGAGCATAGCTACCTTTGTGGGTCCCTAACCTTCCTCCAGATGGCAAAAACTGACATAGGAAACTCCTCTCAAGCTTGCCCCACATGCCCAGAATTTGCCCTCCAGGCAAAAAAAAAAGTTTAGGTCAGCTAAAGCACTGTAAGAAACAAAAAAGGTGGGCCTACCAAGGCAAAGGCTTACCTGCTTTAATTCCTGAGAAAGAGTGCCAAAGAAAGGGAGGAGATCTGTTTCTTAGTGAGTAGAGGGAACATTCAAACTCCTATAAACAGGGGAAATCCTAAAGCCAATATCAAGCACAAGACCAGGACAAGACACAGGTTTAGAAAAAGAAAGAGGACTCTGCCCTTTGCATTCACCTTGAGCTAATCTTCTTGATAGGAGGGTAAACTCTGAGCACCAGGCAATAGAAAGACAATTCGCAGACTGTAAACATTGTTTTTTTTGCATTAGTTTGACTGGTTTTGTTAGCTCCTGGCACAAAAGAAAACCTCTGTGATATCACTAACTGGATACAATTCAAAAAAGACACAGTATAAGGACTAAATCCCATTGTTAACATTTTAAAATATTAACATGCACAGTGTGCAACAAAAGATTACAGGACAAACACAGAAACAGGAAATGATGGTCTAGCCAAAGAAAGAGGATAAAAATCAATAAAACATCAACAAAGACCAGACTGTGAATACACCAGACAAAGACTTCTAAAAATTATCTTTGATATGTTCAAGGAGATGAAAGAAATACAAAGAACTAAAGGATATCAGGAAGAAAAATGAATGAACGATATGAGAATCTCAAGGGAGAGAAATTTTTAAAAGGAACCAAACAGCTAAAGTTAAAGATTACAATAACTGAAATAAAAAATTCCTGGGAGGGTTTCAACAAGCAGATTGGAGCCGGCAGAAGCAAGAATCAGTGAACTCAAAAATAAGACAATTGAAATGAGTCAGGCTGAGGACTAGAAAGAAAACAAAGAATTAGAGAAAGGAAAATAGCTAAGAGGCATATGAGACACCAACAAGCATACCAATATATGCATTATGGAAGCCCAAGAAGAAGAAAAAAGAGAGAAGGGGGCAGAAGGAATAGTCAATTAAAAATGAAAGACAACCTCCCAAACTTAGCAAAAGACATGAATATGCACATCCAAGAAGACCAACACAAAATAGGATAAATTTGAAGAGAAATATGCATAAACACATAGTAGTCAAACTCTCAAAATACTATAAGTGATGAGACAAAACAACTGCCAAACAAGAATTTTATTTTCAACAAAGCTTTCTTTAAAAAATGAGGGAACGATTAAGGCATTCCCAGAAAAACAGAAGCTGAGGGGTTTCATTACCAGAGATCTACCATGCAAGCAATTCTAGAGGGTGTTCTGCAGACTTAAAGGAAAGGACACTTGACAGTGGCTCAAAGTGGCATGAAGAAATAAAGAACTCCAGCAAAGGTAACCATAAGGGTAATTATGAATGCCAGTAGGATAGTATTACAATTTTTAAATATGTAACTCTACTTCATACTTCTTATAGTTGCTAAAATGCAAATGCATAAAAGGTAATGGTAGGTTGCCACCACCAACCTTAACATAGTGCTAAAAGTACAAACAGTGCTAGAAGCACAAATTGGGGTAGTACTGCCACCTGAGCAGCATGCACCCTGGCCTGGGGGCCTGTGATGAGGTAGGCAGGTGAGGTGTCTCCAAGGAGTGGGGAAAGATTGTTCAAAGTGGCCTTAGAACACATCCTGAAAGCAGGCAATATGGGGCTGAGCCCAGGGGAGCTCTAAGGAGAGGGCTCTGAGGGAGACCTAAAGGACAAGGAAAGATTAGTACAAAACGGTTTGATTCATTGAAAAAAAATTTGTAAATGACAATGATTTTGAGCCATACTTAAGCTGCCAGAAAAATCAAAGTAACAACTATCCATCAGTGTCAGATTCATACATTACTAGTTACTATGCTCCGTCCACTGGATTTCCATATTCTCTTGGGGAAGAAGCATGGTTTATAGACAAATGAGTAATGGAGAACATCATTTTATACCAGATGGTATGTTTAGTCAATCTGAAGCATTAGGAAATATCCCTCCATTTTTTGGTCAACATGGATCTAACTTTTTTTCCTGGTAATGCTGATTTCTCTATGTGAGGTTCAAGTGGTTATCAGGACAATCAATACAAAGTTCTGCATACAGTAGCAGTTATGGCTATCTATGTAGTTCTTTTGGGGTAACTATTACTGATGGAAAGGCTGGATTTGGCAATGATTCTTTGAGTAAGGTGCCTTGTATTAGCAGTTTTGAGCAAGGCATGATTGGACTAAAAATTGGTGGTTATCTGACAGTAGCAGTGACAAAAACTGTAGGTGCAGCCTTGAGCAGTACAAATATAACTAGCATGGCAACCAATAGTGTGCCCTCAGTTAGGAGTGCAGCATCTAAACCAACCTCCTGAGTTGTCACTGCCAGAAAGCCTGCCAAACCTCAACCAAAACTTAAACCCAAGGGCAATGTGGGAATTAGAGGTTCTCCTGTGCCACGCCCACCTATAAAATACAATGTGAATACTGGAACTTGGTATGAAAAGGGGTTTAAGTTGGTGGTAAAGGTTCCACCAGCCCAGTCATTTCTGCCGCCACAAACTATCGAGCAGCCTCAACCATTAATTCATTAATTCACCCACCACCACTGGTGCAAAGCCAACTGCCTCAACAGTAGCCTCAGCCACCACAACCACACAGCAACTAGAACCTCAGCTACAGGCCCAGCCTAACCAAGTACAGCACCAACAGCAACAGCTTCAGAATTGCTGGGGAGTTCTGTGAAACAGGGGAGCAGGCTTCAACCAGAACAATTGAGTAGGCAGTGAAAACTTTGGTTTAAGTGTTCCTGTCAGCCCTTCACCTTCTAGGGTAGAAGTTCACCAAATAATAGAAAAGCCAAAGGCCATAAACAACTATAATCCCAAAGACTTTGACTGGTACTTGAAGATATGGGCATGTGTTTATAATCAAAAGCTATTCTGAAGACGGCATACATCACTTCATTAAGTAGTCCATCTGGTGTAGTACTGAGCATAGTAATAAGCATTTGGACACAACTTACCATTCCCTGAATGGGAAAGGCCCACTCTATTTACTTTTCAGTGTGAATGGCAGTGGGCATTTTTGTGGAGTGGCTGAGATGAATTCTGTTGTGGATTATAATGCATATACTAGTGTCTGGTGTCAGAATAAGTGGAAGGGCAAAATTGAAGTTAAATAGACATTTCTCAATGACATTCCCAGTAACCAATTACTGCATATTCATTTAGAAAACAATGACAACAAGCCTGTTTTCAATTCAAGGGACACTCAAGAGGTACCCCTAGAACAAGCTAAGAAAATGCTCAAAATAATTGCCACTTTCAAGCATACAACCTCAATCTTTGATGACTTTGCACATTATAAAAAGTTTGAAGAAGAAGAGGAAGCCATAGGTAGGGAGAGAAATAGAGACAAACAATAGCCATATGGAGATGGTCTTTTATAATTACAACACTAATGATATAGACTTGGAAATACCTAATACATCAAAAATATGTTATTAAAGCCTTTTTTTTTTCTGTTTAAGGTGACATCTTTGAACACTTTAACACAGAATTGACTCTTCTCAGTGGTTTTCATCAGTGCATCTGCCCTTATACTCTTTCAAATACACTTGAGAACTGTTATGTTCATCAAGTACTTTCTGTCCTGAAACTTTTAACAGTATCTGCTGCACAGAAGAATGATGAATGCAAGGATTCATTAACTCTTTGAATTTGTTAAATACTAACAGTTAACCATTAGAAGTTGTTCAATGATGTAAGACTCTCGCTGCTTCAACATTTTCTTTGTTGTAGTTTTTTTTTTTTTGCATGGGCAGGTACCAGGAATTGAACCCTGGTCTCCAGCATGGCAGGTGAGAATTCTGCCCACTGAGTAACCATTGCACTGCCCTACTATAGTTTTTATATTGTCTGTTTTTAGCTATTTCAGAGATTAAAAGCAAAATAACCACACAATATTTAATCCTGGAGTTCAAGTTTAAATGTTTATGCGAAAAATTATTATAGCAAAATTTTAATATGGCAAAGCTCTACTTAAGCCAAAGGAAACATAACCTGAAATTATATTGGAACATTTCCCTTGTCATTAAACTGCTGAGTATAACAGAATATTGATATGCATCTTGGTGGATTTCACCAGTTAATGCACATTCTTCTCTCATCCTTCCCCCAATTAAACGTATCCTTAAAAAAAAAAAAAAAGCATTTATCTGAGGGATTATTTTACTTGCTACCACTTTAATGAATCTCAAAATTTTGTGAAAATGTACAACAGGCTAATCAGACTTTTATGATTTTTATAACTATGTGTAAAACCTTTAATTCCTATTTCTGGTGTTTGTGAGCCTGATTGCTATCATGAAATAAAAATGTATTACTCTGGGTATTCACTAGCTAAATAAACATAGTTCTTGTTTAGCAAGCATATATTGCCCCTCAACTTTTTTTGCCAGCTTTTGCAGTGTCCTGGCATCCTTAAAATACTTTGAAAATATGGCCTTGACCCATGGTTTAAATCAGTATCGAAGTGAATGTGTTGATGTCTATTGATCAGAGCTATATAAGTGGGAATATAGCATATATCTGGGTATTCTTATAGTTTTCTTTTTAACATCTTATTTTACATCTCATTAATTACATATTTAACATCTCATTTAATATCTCATTAATTACATATCAATGTTAATTTTGTATCTTGAAACTAATTACATTTTAAAATTAAATGTCAAACACCTGTATTAACTGATTTGATGCCATATGGTTATAAAGATGATGTGCTGCCATTTATATTACTGTTCTAAAAGAAGAAAGCTATGTAGAAAGATATGTTAAAGGTTAAAATAGCAATAGTTGATTGTAATACCTTGATATTTGGCATTACTCCATTCATGTTTGTATTATGTTGAGAAATATTTTCATTTACTATGGTTTTTGATCACTTCAATTCAAAAGCTTAATGAGAGATATTTCTTTGAGGCATTCATTTATATAATTTTTGTACCATGTTTTCCCAAAATGTAAAAATATCATATTAAGTGAAAAAATTACAGTATTTGTAGATAACCATACCTACTTCACAGTTCTTTGGTAGTCCCAGTATAGTTCCATCAGTGTTTACTGAAGGTAACATCAAAATATTAATAGTATGTTACAAAATAAAATTTTTAAAAGGAAAATACACCTATTTTTTCCAGTTTAAGAGTTTAAGAAATAAGTCATGAAATCTTGTATGCATCTCTCAATTATTTATAATGAAAAGTGGCATTTTGGCAATGTTCTACATCCCTAAGATTATATATAGATAAGACACATCAAAGAAGGCTTTTGTCATTTTAGAGGTTCTATTAGAGAAAACTTTAAAGGGGTGACCTTATAGAAAGGATCTGAGTTCTCTCACTCTGAGGTTCTCTTTTTCTTGGTGCTTTATTAACAACCCTGGAGATTTTTATAAAAATAGTTCCATTATAAATGGTTTCAAACTTCTTGAATTTACATTAGGTTTCTATGTGGGAAGTGTCATGGAAGAATTCTAAAAGCAAGCTGATTGCAATAGCAGTCTCAGAAATGTCAAATGTAATTGGGTAGTCTATTCATGGTGAGAAGTACATCCTAGTGCCTTTAACCTGGATGTCTAATCTTGAGTGAAAACGGTGCAGAATTCCTTTGGGGAAAAAATGTGTTTTTTTCTTTTCAATAGGTAATTTTGTGTTTCTCATTTAAGCTTTCTCCAGAGAACCTGCCTTTCCTTCCCCCTTAGTCTATCAATATACTGCAAGATGTTTTTCCCCATTGTGAAATGATGAAAATTTCGCACAGCTAACTAAATCTTTCTTAACTGTAGGGACCATAAGAGAGAGAACCCATGCTCTACAACAGGAGACACATAATCAAGTGTTTGAGAAATCACAAATTAAGAACTGATAGGCCCAGTAAATTTCTTGCTTAATTTTTTCCCAAGTTCTGCTTTAAGTGTTTCTTATCAAAGTTATCTTTGTCTGGATATGCTATTTAGAGTGGTATTATAATTTGTATATTTAATAATAAGGGAAAAATGTAACCGAAATGAGTACTCTTTCTCTGTACATATTGGTACTTGAATTCTTTCAAAAGAAAGCCCAGCATTTTCCTAATTTCAGTACTTAATTTCTCATTTTAAGTTAAGTGATCTTTCTCATTCAAAAGCTGTGTATTCTGAATAACATGCATGGGGGTAAAGTTGACATTAAAACAGTTTGCTATTTTATGCTGTTTTAAAATGAATCAGCTAAGCCATTTAATCATTTCAAGTGCATTTTCATTCTATAGAATTTGAGAAATTTAAGAAAATTTATTCTTCATTAAGTTCTGCATATCTTTTGTTATAAATTCCTTTCTTTATTGATTCTTAACTAAAGAAAGGCTATGAGAAAGTGATTAGTTCATTTACATTCACTTGTAGCAATCACATGGGAATTTGAATTTTGTTGTGTTTGGATTTGCTCATTCCTGTGAATGATGGTTCAATTAGGTGAGATTTTCTGTTATGGTACACAAACCTACAGTTTGGCCCCCTTTAATCTTTGAGGATGTTAATAAATATTATTCATTCAATGAGAAAAGTAGGGTGCACAGGTGGTTCACCGGTAGAATGCTCACCTTCCATGAGGGAGACCTGGGTGTGATTCCTGGACCATGCACCCCCCCTCAAAAAAAAGGAAAGAAAAGTACTGATAAATCTTTGGTTTTGGAAATACAAGGTACAAATATATAATTTATAAAAGTACAAAAATGTGGGGGATTGGAGAAGTATAGGAAGACTGTGGGTATATGCTATTAAAGTTAAGTTAGTATCAAATTTATATAGCTGTTATGTATTTAGGATGTTAAATTTAATCCCATGGTAACCACAAAGAAAAAACATGAAAAATACGCCAAAAAGAAATGAGAAGACACTCCATAAGGTACAATAAAAAATCCAAATTACTATGAAAGTAGGCATTAATGGAAGAATTAAGGGGCAAAAAGTATAAGTTAAAAAGACCAAATAGGAAAATAGCAAAAGAAAGTCTTGCTTAATCAGTAGTGATGTTAAATGTAAATGGATTAAATTTTCCAGTAAAATGCAGAGAGTGGCAAAATGAATTAAAAAAAAAAAGAAGCATGGCTTAACTACATGACAGATAAATGTTTAATTCAAAGACATAAATAGTTTGAAAGTGAAAAGATGGAAAAACTTTACAATGTAAGTTGAACCCAAAATAGAGCTAGGGTAGGTATATAAATATATTAATTTTTATATTAATATATTAAATTAATTATATTAAATATATTTTACATATATTAATATGCAAAATAATTTGCATATTAATATATTATTAATATGCATGACCAGTATTAATATATTTAATGCTAATAAGTTAAAATCAAAATATACAATTTTGACTTTAAGTAAAAAATTGTTATAAGGGACAAACAGAGTCATTATAAACTGGTAAAGGGGTCAATCAAGCAAGAAGACATAACAATTATAAATATATATGATCTAACAATAGATCCACAAAATATATGAAGCAAATATTGACAGATATGAAGGGAGAAATAGGCAGTTCTACATTGATATTAGGGTACCTTAATACACCACTTACAATAATGCATAGAAATTCCAGATGGAAGATCAACAAGTAAATGGAAGGTGAATAATACTCTAAATAAACTAGACCTAACACACATATATAGAACACTTCATCCAACAGCAACAGAATACACAATCTCTAGTACACATGGATTATTCTCTAGGATTTCCCGTATGTTAGAACATAAAACAAGTCTCAAAAAATTCAAAATTATAGAAATTTTGCAATGTTTACTCTTAGACCACAGTAAAATAGGAAGCTAGAAAACAAAAACAGGGAGAAATGGAAAATTCACAAATATATGAAAATTAAACACTGTACTCTTAAACAACCACAATAAATCACAAGACAAATTAGGAAATATCTTAGTAGTATAAAAATTAAAACAAAACATACCAAACCTGATGGGATGCAGCAAAGGAAGTGCTGAAAGGAAAAATTTATAGCTCTAAATGTGCACATTAAAAAAGAAGAGAGATCTGGAGGATCTAGAAGAAGAGCAAACTAAATCCCAAGCAAGCAGAAGAAGGAAATGACTGACAGAGAAAGACCCAGACACAAATAAACAAAATCAGAAACTAAAAGGGTGACATTACTACTGACCCCATAAAAAAGGGTTATCAAAGGATTCTATGAACAATAATGCCAGCAAGTTAGACAACCTAGATGAAATGGACAAATTCATAAAACCACAAAAACTACCAACACTCACTCAGGAAGAAATAGAACATATCAGCAAACCAACTGCTAGTAGAGATTGAGTCAGTTATCAAAACTTCTCAGTAAAAAAGGCATGAACAAGATAGCTTCAAAGAGAATTTTACAAAATATTAAAGAAAAATTAACACCAATTTTGCAAAACATGGAAGAGAAAGGAATACTCCGAAACTCATTCTATGAAGCCAACATCACCCTAATAGCAAAGCCAGATAAAGATACCACAAGAAAAGAAAATTACAGACCAATAATTCTTATGAACATTGATGTTAACATTCTCATTGAAAACTGTCAAACCAATTTGAATAGGACTTTAAAAGAATTATATACTATGACCAAGTGGGATTTAGCCCAGGTATGCAAGGGCTTCACCATAAGAAAACCAATTAATGAAATACACAACATTAACCAAAAAAAGCAAAAAAAAAAAAACACATAATCATCTCAATCGATGCAGAAAAGATATTTGTCAAAATACAGCAACAATACTTGATAAAAACACTTAGAATACTAAGAATAGAAGGAAACCCCCTCAACATGATAAAGGGAATACCTAAAACACTCAAAGCTAACACCATACTTTAATGGTGAAAGACTGAAAGCTTTCCCACTAAGATCAGGAAGGAGAGAAGGATGCCCACTGTCACCACTGTCATTCAACATTGTACTGGAAGTCCCTACTAGAGCAATTAGGCAAGAAAAAGAAATAAAAAGTATCTAAATCAGAAAAGAAGAAATAAAACTTTTCTTATTTGCAGATGATATGATCCTATATAGGGAAAATCCTGAAAGATTTAGGATTTTAATAGTGTAGTAATAACAGTGTTATAATAGTGTTTGTAATAACACTACAAAGTTCCCAGAGCTAAAAAATAAATTCAGCAAGGTGGTGGAATACAAGATCCACACCAAAATATCAGTAGTGTCATAAAGTAGTGAAAAAATCCTATTCAAAAGAGTGTAAGAATGTAAGAGATTTGTTCATAGAAAATGACAAAACACTGCTAAAAGAAATTAAAGAAAATCTGAATAAGTGGAATCCATGTTCAGGATTGGAAGATTAAGATGTCAATGCTACCCAAAGAAATTTATAGATTCAACACAATCACAATCACAATTCCAATGACCTTCTTTGCAGAAATGGAAAAGTCAATCATCAAATTTATATGGAAGGGTAATGGGTCCTGAAAAGCTAAAGCCATACTGAAAGAGAAGAATGAAGTTGGAGGACTCACACTTCCCGATCTTAAACCTTACTACCAAGCCACAGTACTCAAAATAGCATGGAACTGGCACAAGGGCAGAAATATAGGCCAATGGAATAAAATTGAGAATTCGGGAATCAACCCTTACATTTATGGCCAAGTGATTTTTAACAAGGGGCAAAACCACTCAACTGGGAAGGATAGTATCTTCAACAACTGGTGCTGGGAAAACTGGATCTCCATTTTCAAAAAAGAAGGGGAAGGGGGTGCAAGTGTAGTTCTGTGGTAGAATTCTTGCCTGCCATGCAGGAGACCCAGGTTCAATTCCTGAATTGTGCACCTCCTGAAAAATAAACAAGCAAGCAAAGAAAGAAAAAAGAAACAAACAAAAAATTCAACAAATGGTACTGCAATAATGGGATACTCACATGGAAAAAGAATGACATGTGACCCCTGCCATACAGCATACAAAAAAAAAAAAGATTGAGAACCCTCAACTCATACCATATATAAGAATCAATTCAAAACGGACCAAAAATCTTAATATAAGAGCTAGAAGTATCAAACTCCAGAAGAAAACATAGGTAAACATCTTCAGGATCTTGTGTTAGGTAATGATGTCTTAGACTTTACACCCAAAGTACAAGCAACAAAAGAAAAATGAGATAAATGGAACCTTATCAAAATTAAAAACTTGTTCCTCAAAGGACTTGACCATGAAAGTAAAATGACAACCTACATAATGGGAGTAAATATTTGGAAACCACACATCTGGTGAAGGATTAATATCTAGAATATATAAAGAAATCCTTCAACTTAACAACAAAAAGACAAATAACCCAATTCTTAAATGTGCAAAAGACTTGATCAAACATCTCCAAAGATGACACACAAATGGCCAGAAAGCACATAAAAACGATTCTCAACATCATTAGCCATCAGGAAAATGCAAATCAAAACTAAAAAAAGATAGCATTTTATACCCATTAGAATGTCTGCTATTAAATAAACAAAAGTAATGAGTGTTGGAGAGGATACGGAGAAACAGGAATACTCATTCACTGCTAGTGACAATGTAAAATGGTGCGGCACTTGTTAAGACAGTTTGACAGTTCCTCAAAAAGTTAAGTATAGAGCTACCATGTGATATGACAATCCCATTATTAACCATATACCCAAAAGAATTGAAAGCAGGACTCAAAGACATATTTGCACACCGATGTTCAGAGCAGCATTATTCACAGTTGCCAAGAGATGGAAATAATCTGAGCATCCATCAACCAATGAATGAATAAATAAATAAATAATGTGGTATAAACATACAATGGGATATTATTCAGCCATAAAGAGGAATGAAGTCCTGATTCACATGACTATATGGAGGAACCTGGAAGACATTATATTGAGTGATAAAGCCAGACACAAAAGGACAAATATTATATGATCTTACTGATGCACAACAACTAGAATAAGTAAATTCATAGAGTAAGAAGCTAGAGTATAGGTTAACAGGGGAGTGGGGATAGGGAATGGGAAATTAAGACATTAAATATTCAGGGTATCCATTTGGAATGATGGAAATGTTTTGGTAATGTATGGTGGTAAGGGTAGGTCAACATCGTGAATGTTAACAGCACTGAAATATATATTTGAACGTTATCAAAGGGGATAATGTTAGATTGAAAAAAAAGAGTAACTATATGGCCTTGCAGATATAATAGGACAGACAAAATACATTAAGTAACTGCCAGAGACTATGTCAAAACTTGTGAGAAGTTCAAACACACATATATTTCACAAATTAATAAGAAGTAGGTCAGGTCTCAGAAAATAAACTTGACATGCAAAATGAATTCTGTGGCATGGGGGCCCCTTCAGTTTCTCCACCTCAGCAGCTTCTCTGACGGGACCTGATGTGTTGGCAAGATAATGAGCACAAACGTGCCTACACCCCACCAGCCAGAGGCCAGACCATGAACATGAAGTCATGATCTGCATCGGTCTGATATTTCCCAGTGATGCTTGCAACCATACGTCACTCCCCACCCACCTTGGCATGTTTTTGCCTTTAAAACCACAAGCTGTCAGAAAGAAAGTTGGAGCCATTTTTCCTTTCACTAGCAGGTTTCGCTGGCTCCCACCTGCCTACTTTCCCCTTGCTCTCTCTCTGTCGCTTTCTTTCTCTCTAGCAATAAACCCATTAAGCTTTAACATGCTGTATCATGTGGATTCTTTAATGACCCATGCCTAACAAAGTAAAGTGAAGCTTTCTTGCTTAATGGACTTACCCTAAATACCCAAATCCAAAACTGCCCCTTTCAGTCATTATTCCCATCAAAAATTGTTATATATCCATTCAAGGTGGATTTTTTCCAGTAGGTTTTAGTGGTCCTTTATATGTGTATCCACACAAATGCTACCTCCTTGCACAGCAAGTCCTTGAAGTCAATGATCTGATTATTCAATTCAATTTGAACAGTACTATGGGCAACATAACTTGCACGTACACAATTGTTTAATAATTTGATAACTGTTTTGACTGTGAGTTTGTAAAGCAGAGACCATGACTCTGCTCTGATAATTTGATAATTGTTTTGATAATTGTTTTGACTGTAGGTTTGTAAAGCAGAGACCATGACTGTTTGATTTGGATAGCATTTATGACATTACAACTTACATTCTGGAACTTATTAAAGACTTTGTTTTCTTGGTTGACTTCCTCCAAGTAAGATTTTTGAAGATGTGGAGAGAAGACTGCTTAAACATAGGAGGGCATAAATTAGAAAATAAAGCCTATGAGAAAGAAGAATGCCAAGGATAAGTGAAGATTAATATAATATTTTACATTTTTGTCTACTTCATACTTCATAAAGCACCACTCCCCAAAGTTAATTTACTTCAACTCAATAAGTATTTATATATCACAAACTCAAGGCACTATACCAGTCTGTGGAAAACAAAAATGAGTACATACTCACCACTGAGAGCTTGCAATCCAGTAGAAGGTATGCAAACAACTACTCAAAGAAAAAGAATTTTGTGAAGACATAATTGCTAGAGGAATTCGATATGTAATCCAATGGGAAGAATAGGAGTAGGCGTCATTGAGCAGGTGCCCCTTCAATAGGGCCTTGAAATTAAAATGTTATTTGATTCGCACCAAACATTCTGAGATATTTGGAGCAGTCACTGTTATGCCTATTTTATAGGCCAGGTGCTTAAAGATGCTGAGGGGGCTCTCCTACCTAATGTTACACAATTGGTAAATGTCAAGTGGGACTGAATCCCAGTTTCCTAATTTCCAAGTCCAGTATTTTTTACTATATCACCCTGCAGAAATTTTAGGCAAAAGAGCAGATGGACTTTCAGGATAATTAATAAAAAAGACTACCTCTCCTCCTGCTATAATAATAAGTTTGGCTATCCTGTCAATACCATATGAACATAAATTTTCTCACTCTCTCAGTATTAATGTTATTTCCTCTTATGAGTACCAAAAATCATTTTAGTATTTTTGTGGTATTTTAAATATGAGTACTTGAGAAATCAAACCTTTGCTTAAAGATTTAAGAAACCTGGAAGAAAAGGGTGAAGGTCAACTGAATCATAGTAATCAAATAAAGACTGTAGTATGACAGTTAGGATGTTGCCTTGCTAGTGTTTGTGTCTTCTGATGATAGAACAAGAGAGAACCACAGGATTAAGCTTCGCTGCATAAAAGATTAATTTTCTCCAATGCTGGCAAAATGAAATGGATACCAGGGAAATAATAAGAATCAAATAATAGTAAGACTTACTACATGCCAGGCACTTTTCTAAATGCTTTGATACATATTTACTTAATTCTCAACTCTATGAGACAGATATTATTATGACCACCATTTGTGGATAATAAATCTGAGGCACAGATAAAGCCAAAATAATGTAGCTCTAAGTAGCAGAGCTGGGATTTAAACTCTGTTTGGCTATAGAATCCCTGCTGTTAACCAGTCAGCTCCACCGTCTGTCAAAAATGAGACCGCACTTTCCTTTTCTTGAGAGTATTAAGATACATGTATAAACTACCTCCATAAAATATAGGAAACAGTTCAGTACACCATCTAAAGAAACAGAGTCTGGAGTCAAGAAGACCAGCCTTTAAGACCTTGTTCAGCCATTGCCTACCCATAAGAACTTGGAAAAGTTATTTAACCTCTCAGAGATTTAGTGTCCTCCTTTCTAAAGGGATTAGCAATTACAGTTGATTCTTGTTTTCTTATGTTCTATAAAGTCCCAGAGAACATTGAATTAGCAAACATAGAACCTTTGCTCCTAAGGTTTTTACTGTATTTACAGGATTAGTTTCCTTTGAGCCTCTGGTCACAACATTGCCTTAAGTCATCAATAAACAATCTTGTTCTATATGCATTTCTGTTTAAAGAAACCTTATATCTTTTGCTTCCTCCTTATATTTGAATACAAAGATTTCCTAGGAAATTCTTTGATTCACAAGCCTTTTAGAGGCTGTCCCCTTTTAACCTCATCTAGAAGCAGAATCCTTGCCTTCAGAACATTTTAGAGAAATACATCAACAAAGCCTCTGAACATAAATTGAAGTGAGTTTAATCATAAATTGCACCAGGGGGCAGTTACTGGAGCTCATTAAGTATGGTGTTGGTTCATTAACATTGAATTCATGGTGAACAGCACTATAACTCCTGAGTGAAAGAAGCTTCTCTAACACATGTATTTTCTCCATAAGGCACAGCACAGATTTCTTGCACTTAGGAGCACTAGACAGCATCTCAGCACTATGCTTTGGGTTTATTTTAAACAGTGAAGCCCCCAACAACAACAAAAAAAACCCCACAAAATTGTGGGAAATGTGGCATTATCAATACTGTTAATACCAGAAAGTTGAGGGCAGTAACACAAACAGACATTTGCACACTGATGTTCAGAACACCACTATTTACATTGCCAAGAGGTGGAAACAATCCAGGTGTCCATCAACAGAAGAGTGGATAGACAAAATATGGTATAAACATAAGATAGAATATTATGCAGCAGTTAGATAAAATGATGTCCCAAAACATACGAAAACATGGATAAAACTTGAGGGCATAACACTGAGTAAAATAAGTCAGACACAAAAGAACAAATACTGTATGATTTGTTATTATTATTAAGGCTCTGGTAAAGCCTCCAGTGTTTTAGAGCAGCTAGAAGGAAAAAGCTGAGAAGAGGGAATGGTAGACCATGAGAAACTCCGAGACCTATTCTGCAGCTACTTGTAGAAGTGTGCTTTGAAAATTATTGTTTTTTTCTTTCCTTGCTTTGTATATATATATGCTATATTTTACAACAAAAGGTAAAAAAGAAAAAAAGTATAAGTAGCTATAATTGAAGTAAGGGAAAACTCCGAACACCACACAAGAAATCACCAAAGCCTCTGAGAAATGTACAAACTTTTTATTGCCAGCAGGCTCAGAGGATTTCTGTCCAAAGTCTGAACCCCAAATATCCTTTGTCTCCAGATTATATAGGCTAGCAAGCAGGAAGTACAGAAGCAGAATTTACAGAGTGGGAGTTACCATGGGAATGGACAGGGTCCATGTTATAAGCTCTGGCTCAGGGCTGATTTCTCTTATCTGGAAAGTAGACATTTTATCTTGCTATGCAGGTGGGCCTGGACATTCCTGGGCATGCCTGGACATGACTAGACAGATGCGGCAGACATTTTCTTCTACTACCTCTTCCAGAAAGCATGTTTTTACACATTCTTGAAAGTACATAAATTCAGAAAGTCATTTTAGTAAGGAAATACAGCAATAAAACTGGGACCACTCTTATGAACTACCTCATTCCCCCTTTTGATGATATTATTCATCACATTTTATTCCACAGATGTAGCACCGTTTTAGCTTGTGGGGACTAAATCATATTTATGATAGTTCAAGGGGTGCAGAACACTGAGATGAAGTAGGTGGGAGGCAGTTTTTCTGTCTACTATGACTTCTATAGTTTGACTTACACTTTTTAGTTAAGCAAGGAAGGAGGTAGAGGAGGGTAAGACATATATTATGCAGCACTAAAACACTTCCAATCAGAGTTCTGAATCTTCCAAAGGTTGAGAACCATCCCATGAACAGGTTTCTGGGGTTCCAGCCATTCCAGGTCTGATCCGGACATGGACTAAGGTTCTTATGTGATTGGTGATTTCCTCTATCACTTTTCCTTGGTCATCTAACTGCAGGCAACAATTTCCAGGTTGAATTTTCCACATACTCCTGCTTCCTCTGCTAGTTAAGAGCCAATTAATTTTGCTAGATGGCTTTTCTAAATTTGGTTTGTTGCTGTGCCAACAGATTTAAGGCATGGGCAGTTTCATTTGTGATTAGTTCTACTACTGCCTGGAGCCAAATGATGCAGTTTAACATGTGAATTGGGGTTCGATATCCCCATGACCCATCTTCTGCCCATATTGCCAGACAGTAATACTGGATGATGTGCTCAGGAGGCCACTCATTCTTTCCAGTTCCCTATTTGTATGTCTCTCTTTGAGGCCCAGTTATTTTCTGGTTCATAGACTGGGTATCTTAGTAGTTTCCCTTGCTTTAGGGGGATTAGGAAGAAGGAAGGGTGGGCAATTCCTAACACACAAGCTCCTGCCCACCCTACAGGTTAATTCAGAATAGCCTTTCCTACTGCAGATCCAGTACAATCCTTCAGAGGTTTTCCAAACACCTAGGGCTGAAACATTTTTCCAGAAACCTTTTAGGGTAGGGAAAGAGGCTAATGGTGATGGGTTAGGAGCTATGTGATTTTTGTCTGATCCCCACCATAAGGTGGCATTTTTACTTTGATTATAATCTTGTTGCCCCAGACAAACAAGGTTTCCAACTGGAACTGGGAAGTTGTTTTCCCATCTAACTATATAGTTTTTCCCAATTATGGAAGTTGTCAGGTTCTGTTTGCTAGGCCCAGGCCAGGAGGCAGTTATATTTACTTTTTCTGTTGGCATTAGTTCCCTTGCTTTCCATAGCCACTGGTCCCCCATATTTGTTCCTCTGCAGACATAACAGGAGGAAACATTTAGGGAGCCTACCTGTTCTGCTATTGAAAGAACAGACTTTAAGTGCTTAAGGGAATGACCGCTGGTTGTTCTTGTATTTCCTTAAAAATGGAACGGAATACCTGGAATTTTGCTTGATTGTAAGTGTGCATAATCCTTTTTATATAAAGGTTGGGATCGACAATGATTTTGGAAGAGAATTTCTTTACTCTGGCAAGCACTGGGACTTTTTTGTTCCACCAGGTATCATGAATATTTAAAATGGTAAAATTGGCAAGATTATAGTGCCCTGTCCTGCGATCAGGGCATTTGGTTTTTCTTGCAGGAAAGTACCTTGAAGGTCCTGGCTCACCATTAATTCACAGCTTTTGGCTGAGCTTACAGCAGGGTAGGCATGAGAAGTATTAAACAACAGAGACTTTCTCATTGGCTTTGTGGAACAGTGGCTTTACTTATTGCTATATCTTTTTCACCTTCTGGGAGTTTTAATTCTACCACAATCTCATGTTTGGCCTTGTTAGGATCATTTCAGATGTAGTGATGGTCTTCCTCAGGGTCACTGATCGAGTTTGTGGTCTGATTGTAGGTACAGAAGCCCTTGAGGATACTTTGGCAAGTGTAATGGGTATGGAATACCAAGGAAAAGGTGACAGTGCCTCCAATATGGGTAGCATGGATGCACTCATGGCAGGAGTCGGGGGTGGTGGTCCTGAAGGGACAAAGGGAAAGGGCAAGATGGATTAGGTACAAAAATAGCATTTTACAATTTACATAGAAAAAGAGGAGTTACCTGGATATGGATAATGCCAGCAAATTAGAGTAAAATTAGTTTCTGGAAAGAATTGTAGGTGGCCTACTTCTAGGAGCACTAATAGAGCCAAATGAAAAACAAACAGAGATGAGGATAAAGAAAGTCAGGCCACAGACCCGGCAGGCCAGGGTGCCCATGCAGCAACTCCTCAATCTTCAGCCATGCATGGATCAGTCTGCTCCAGAGTCAGAAGATTTTCTCAAGCTTCAGCCATGCATAGACAAGCCAGTTTCAGAGTGGCTGAGGCAGGTGGGTTCTTTATGCAGGGTCAGATGCAGCAGGTTTTCTGGGTTGGTCTGGTACTTTCAAGACGAGGTAGAGCTGTTTCCAGGTTTTAACCAGGAGTGGTGGATCCAGGGGATGATTTTTGGCAATGTTAACAGCTGTAGGGATAGAAAGGAAGGCCACATAGGGCCCTAACCAGGTGGGTGTTAATGCCTGATTTTTCCAATCTTTTACCCAGACTAATGATCCTGGGGGAAAGGAGTGCACAGGGAGTGTTAGTTGTAGTGGGAACCTTTCATTTATCCAGCTATGCACCTGAGACAGAGTGGGGCTTAGGCCCTGGAGTTCCTTTTTTAAGGTTAATTCTCCAAATTGTGTAATATTTCCTTGGAATTCTTTTATCAGTGGTGGAGGCCATCCAAACAAAACTTCAAAAGGGGAAAATCCAGTTTGTTCTGTGGGACTGCATCTTACTCTTAACAAGGCTATAGGGAGAATATCAATCCATTTTAGACTGGTTTCCTGACAGTTTCTTCAGATGTGATTTCAGAGTACAGTTCATTCACTCTACTTTTCCTGAACTCCAAGGCCTATATGCTATGTGGAGAGTCACTTTATGTGGAGCATTTTGCTGAGATTTTGTATAATTTGGGTCACAAATTACAGTCCATTGTCAGAGCCTAGGGAACTTGGCAGGCCATACTGCAGAATGATTTCTTTGCACAAGAAATGAACTACTTCCTGGGCCTTTTCTGAGTGGGTTGTAATGGCTTTCACCCATCTTGAAAATCTGAGCACAAGTTACATTTAGCACAAACTGCTCAGGCAAGTTGATGCAGCCAAGGAAAGCAAAAGTACTATTAAAGAAACGTTCTAGGGCTGTTTTACCATAGTAACTATCTTCATGAACTTGTGAGACCACCTCTGGGCCATGTGCTTCTGGGATTGCTAATCAACCATCCTTGAATTTCCACCATCCATTCAGTAAAAGGGCACCACCATCTTCGTTCAGCCAGCTATGTTCAACCTTGGAGTATTTTGATGGTAGGCCACTTACAGGTTCCGGTAGAAGTGCTGCTATTAAGGGGAAGCAGGTTTTTCTTAAGGCTGCTGCCTTGGCTTCTTTATCAACCAGGCGGTTCCCTCAGGCTACTGTTGTGTTTCCTGACTGATGCCTGGGACAGCGGATGATGGTGACCTTCATGGAGGCCCATGCTGCTTACAGGAGGACCAGGATCTCTGTGCTGTGCTTTATTTCCTTCCCCTTGGGATTGATTAGCTCTCTTTCTTTGTATAGGGCCCATGTACCTGAGCAGTGTTGAAGGCATACCTCGAGTCAATGTAGATGCTGATGATGGAATCTGATCCTAACAGCAGGGCTCTGGTGACTGCTATGAGTTTGGCTTGTTGAGCCAAAGTGCCTACTGGGCGGAGTCCAGATTCTATGATTGAGCCCAGGGTCACTACTACATATCATGATTTTTGCATTCCATTGTGGGCAAAACTGCTGCTGTCCATGTAGTATTCTACAGTAGGGTGGGAGAATGGCTGGTCCTTTAGGTCTGGTCTGCTGGAGAACATTTCTTCCAAGGTTTCTATACATTCATGCTTGGGCAGGCCTTCTCCCATCAGTAGGAGAGTAGCTGGGTTTAGGCTGCATATGACCCCTACCTGAATGTTCGGGTTGTCACATAAGATGGCCTGATACTTTAGCAGCTGGCAAGTGGAAAGCCAATGATGTCTTTTGTTGGAGAACTGCTTTGATTTGGTGTGGGATGTGAAGGGTCAGATGTTGGCCGAAGGTTAACTTTTCACCATCATGGGCTAGGATGACAGCAGCGGCTCTGGCCCACAGACAGGGAGGCCATCCTTTGGCCACTGAATCTAACTGCTTCGACAAGTAAGCTACCAGGCGATCCCAAGAACCTAGTATTTGGACAAGGACCCCAGTGGCTATTCCCTATCATTCATGACTGTACAGGGTGAAAGGTTTGTCAATGTCTGGGAGATCCAAGGCTGGGGCTTGGGTGAGCTCCTTTTTCAGAGTTTCGAAGGCTCTCCTGTTGTTCAGCTCCCCAGGGTAGGGGTGAATTTTCAGCACCCTGCACAGCCTCATACAGAGGCTTAGCAACTGCAGAGAAGTTAGGGATCCAGATGAAGCGGAATCCTCAGGCCCCCAGGAACTCACAGACTTGTTGCCAAAATGTGGGTGTAGATATTTGATGAATGGCTTGTTTTCTTTCAACTCCTAGGTGCCGGGTGCCTTGGCAAAGTGGAATCCAAGGAATTTTACTTGTTTTTTTTTTTGAAAATTTGGGCCTTTTTTCTAGAGACCTTGTAGCCTCTTTGATTTAGGTGGGTCAGGAATGCCTTTGTACATTCTAGAAGTCTTGTGAGGTTGTGTTGGCTAAGAACAGATCATCCACATACTGGAGCAAAACACTATTACACTTATTGCCATGAAATTCTTACAAGTCCTTTCCTTGAATTTGGCTAAATATAGTGGGAGAATTCTTGAACCCTTGAGGCAGGCATGTCCAGGTGAATTGTTGTTTTATTCTAGTGTGTGGATATTCCCATTCAAAGGCAGAAAAAGAAAAAGAAAAAGGGCTGACTAGTACCAGACAAATGCAGAAGAAAGCATCTTTCAGATCAAGGCAAGAGACAAATGATGCTGTTACAGGAATTAAGCTTAAGAGGGCATTTGGATTTGGCACTATGGGATGTAAGATAACAGTCACTTTGTTGATGGCCCACAAGTCTTGCATGGGGTGGTCATCATTGGTGCCAGGTTTTCATACTGGTAGCAGAGTAGTGTTCCACAGGGACTGACATTCCCGTGGTATACCATGAACAATTAAGTGGTAGATGTGTACTTGAAGTCCTGGGCTTCTCAGGGGACTGGATATTGTTTAAGATGCACTGGGGCAACTCCCAGATGGAGTTCCACGAGGACCGGACTGGAGCGGCATTCATCGCTAGCCCCAATGAACTGTTTTCTGCCCAAACAGAAGGATCAACTCCTGGCACCTGTGGATAGTCAGATCAGTTTCAGTCTTCTTTGGCAAGGAAGGGGCACCACTCTTCCATCTGTGGGGCTGTCAGTGTCACCATGATCTTTATTTCTGGGTCCTTTAGCATCAGGAGACATTCCCCTTCTGCATTGAAGTTTATTTGAGCCTGGAGTTTTGTCAGGAGCTATCAGCCCAGTAGGGGTACTGGGCAGTCAGGAAGGTAAAGAAATTAATGGGAAACTTCACGGGATCCTAGCAGACACTTACGGGCTATTAAGAAGGGATGCTGAGCCAAGATATCAGTGGCTGCAATAATGGTGATTTGCCTTTTAATTTTTGGTCCAATTTATTGCATGACAACAGAATGTTCTGCTCCCGTGTTTATCATAAAGTCTATCTTTTGGCCCCCTACTGTCATTGTAATCATAGGCTCCCCGGGACTGAGTGTGAAGAGGCCTAGTCTGTTTCTGTTTGAGTTGTCTTCAAAGCCTGTTAGACCTTGAGATCAGTAGCTCTGGGTTCTCCACAGCTAGTGGGGTGTTTGTCACCCCTTTCCTGTCTTTTGTTGGGGCGTTCTGTGTGGAGAGCCGCCTCCCAGTCGGGCCTAGTGGACACGATGCAGCCTGCTTTAGAGTTCCCCCCGCCCATCGAGTGAGCCAAGATGGCGCTCACATCCTGCTTCCGTGTATGACTTGCATATCCGCCAACCGTGCCCACCTATCACCACTGTATACGTGGCGTCAGCCCATTGGACCCCGATTATGTATATAAGATGTTACCCGGATGAGGTGGAGAGAATAACCCACAAGGAGCCGTACCTGACGGCCGCATAGAGGTTGTTCCCCCGTGGGGTGTCTTCCCCCACGTGGAGCCAGTATTAGAGAAAGCTTGCTTAACCCCAGTAAAGATCTGTACTCACAACCGCTACGTGCTCCGGTCTCGTGACTATCACTAAGGTCAGTCTGTTTGCGTCTGTCTCTCTCTCCCTTTTGTCTCCCCTCCTGGCTGGAGGCCCTGAGCTGAGTAAGAAGCCGCGGACAAGTGGTGGCCCGTACGGGGAACCTCTCTCTCCGAACTTCCGGAGTTCGCAGTGGACTTTCTGTGCCTGATCACCGCGGAAAGGTGAGTACCTATTATTAAGTGGGAGTTAAGGGCCGCGGGCTTTCAGGTAGCCCCGGTGACTCGGGAGAGCTCCCCGAGTGAATAAAAGACAGTACCGACTGCAATCATGGGGCAGTCTGAAAGTTCACCTCTGTTAGCTCCTTTAAGGACCCTCTTGAAGCAGCAGGGTATCTCAATTAAGAAAAATTCCCTCCTGCGGTTCCTTGATGATGTGGCAACTTTCGCCCCTTGGTTCCCCCAGACCGGGAGTCTTAGTTTGCCTTCTTGGATAAAGCTTGGCAGAGACATAGACAGGGCGCGCCGTACAGGCTTGTGCATGGACCCGATCCTAGTCCCTGTCTGGGAGGCCGTCCGCGCCTGTCTTGAGGCAGAGGTTGCTACAGGCCTCGGTCCGCCCCTTGCCCTACAGCAGGCACGGCGCGCGCTTCAGGAAGCTCAGTCGGTCTCGTCTGCAGACGGCTCCTGTAAAAGTGAACCGTCAATTCATAAACCGTCCAAGCCAAACAACAGTTCAGACACCTCTGATTCTGAGTCAGATAGTGATGGGACCAAAGGTGCGGATGCGCCCCCGTTACTCGACTGGGAGAGACCCCCTGTCTCGCCCACGCAGCCCTCCACCCCGCCAGTGGTCACTGTAGGGGCGCGGCAGCTTCCCAGTGATCCCGGCAAGAAACCTCACCGAGAGCTCCCCCTAGTGTCCGAATCCGGTAATTACGCTGGTCCGCCTTTGCGGAACCCAGAACCCCTTGCAGGCGGGCCGGGGGAGGGGCATCTACAGCTGTATCCCCCACCTGAATACTCAGGCCCTCAAGACCCCATATCATCAACAAGTGGAAGGAGGCATTTCTGGAAATGGGTCCCCTCTTTAACCTTTAGGCCTTTCGGTATACTAGGTGGGTACCAACCGCTTAAGCCAGAGCCAACCCCAGAAATGTACCCGGTTATCATTAATCCCCAGGGTAACAATCAGTATGAAGCATATGATTACAAAGTATTAAAGGAGTTGAGGCAAGCCGTCCATCAGTATGGCCCCAATGCCCCTTTCACATTGAATTTGGTTGAAAATCTTTCTGCCCTGTGCCATACTCCTGCAGATATATACCAGCTGGCCCGTGCTTGTCTGCCACCGGGCCGATATATAGATTGGAAAGCATGGTTTGAGGAGTTAGCTGAAGAGCAAGCCGCAAAAAACGCGGCGGGGAGACGCGGCGGTTGGAGTGCAGATATGCTACTAGGGAAAGGTGCCCACTCACAAAACCAAACAGGGTTCCCTACAGAAGTCTATGGACAGATCTTTCGTTGCTTCATAGGCGCCTGGAAAAAGTTAGCAGGTCAGGGAGAAGCTCAAGCTTCACTTAGCAGCATACACCAGGGCCCCACTGAACCATTCGTAGACTTTGTAGCCAGGATGCAAACTGCAGCTGAGAGAATTTTCACAGACCCAGGAATAGCAGAGACTGTAGTTAAACAAATGATATTTGAGCAGTGCAATAAAGAATGCAAAGTAATTCTAGTACAAAATAAGGGAAAGAGCTTGACGGACTGGGTTCGGCTGTGCAGGGACGCTGGCAGCCCGTTAACTAGTGCAGGCCTAGCTGCCATGCTGGCCAGCTCCTTACGAATAAATGCAGTGCAAACCGAAAACCCAGGAGCAAAGCCTAAAGGATGCTACCAATGTGGCCGATCGGGACACATAAAAAGAAATTGCCCTAATAAGGACCAACCAACCACCGCCCAACAATCTAATAAGCCTCATGCGACAGCCAGACTCTGTGGCCGTTGCCATAAGGGACCCCATCGCGCAGAAGACTGTAGATCAGCCTTCGATGTGCAAGGTAAGCGCCTTTCTGGCCGTCCTGAGCAAATTCCAAAAAACGGGCAGAGGGGGTCCGCCTTTCCGGTGGGCCCCCTTACTGGCAGTGTGGCGACGCAGCACCCATCCAGCTCCGCGCCTCCCATAGATCAGCAGGACTGGACCTCTGTGCCACCTCCAGGCTCGTACTGACCCCATCTATGGGAGTCCAATCAGTGAGAACCTCCTTTAAAGGGCCCTTACCGCCAGGTACAGTGGGGCTCCTTTTAGGGAGAGCATCTACAGCCCTGAAGGGACTAACAGTGATACCAGGTATTGTGGACCCAGAGTCCACAGATGACACCCGGATTATGATACAATCTCAGCAAGGCACCTTAGTTATTGAAGAGGGTGATAGGATAGCACAGCTTCTACTCCTACCCAGCTTGCATGCACTCCTTCCAAGCAGAAACAAGCAGAGAAAAGATAAGGGAGTTAGGTTTACTGAAGGAGTTTTTGAGGGCCTTCATATGTCCTTAGAGAATCGACCCATGTTGACTCTTAAAGTGCAAGGCCGACCCTTCTTAGGCCTGCTAGATACCGGGGCCGATCGGTCGATTATAAGACAGCAAGAATGGCCCCCTGCCTGGCCGACGTGCAAGGCGGAAGAAACCATTAGAGGAATAGGCCATGTCTCAGCACCCATGCTGAGTGCAACTGCCCTTCATTGGGCAGATGAAGAGGGACATCAAGGTAATTTTCAACCCTATGTACTAGCCTTGCCCGTGTCCCTATGGGGAAGAGATATTCTAGCAAAAATGGACGTTACCTTGACCAGTAACTGTTCTCCAACTTCAAAAAGTCTGTTAAAAGGAATGGGATACGTCCCTGGCAAAGGATTGGGAGTCTCATTGCAAGGGCATACAGCGTCCATACAGGCTGCCCCCAATTCTGATAGACGAGGCCTGGGTTTTTCCTAGGGGCCACTGAGGGGAGACTCCCACCCACGCCTATAAGACTCAGGTGGAAAACCAATACTCCGGTGTGGGTGCCTCAGTGGCCCTTACCAAAGGAAAAACTTTCAGCACTCCACGCTCTAGTATCAGAACAGCTAAAAAAGGGCCACGTCATTCCTTCCACATCACCTTGGAACACTCCCGTATTTGTCATAAAAAAGAAATCAGGTAAATGGAGACTGTTGCATGATTTAAGAGCCATCAACAACTGCATGGAGTCCTTAGGACCTGTTCAAATGGGGTTGCCACTCCTCTCGGCCCTGCCAAAACACTGGCCTGTTTTTATCTTAGATCTTAAGGACTGTTTCTTCTCCATTCCACTTCATCCCGAAGACACTCCAAAATTTGCGTTTACTGTGCCCTCTCTTAACCATGAGGAGCCATGCCACCGCGTCGAGTGGACAGTCCTGCCCCAGGGCATGACTAATAGTCCCACCATGTGCCAGCTATATGTTGCTGCAAAGCTGGCCAACACTCGACAACAGTTCCCCCAAGTAAAAATCATTCACTATATGGATGATATTCTGCTTACCCATAAAAACACTGACATTCTCAAGACAGCTCTATCACATTTAGTCCTCACACTTAGAAAAGTCAACCTAGAAGTAGCCCCTGAGAAAATTCAGATGGCAGAAGTTTCCACCTTCCTAGGAGCAAAAATCACGCCTACTCATCTCTCCCCTCAGAAAGTGTCTCTCAGGCTAGATAACATACATACCCTTAACGATCTGCAAAAACTTTTAGGAGATATCAATTGGGTCCGCCCGTACCTAAAGCTGCCCAATGCCAGACTAGCGCCCCTATTTAACTTGCTGAAAGGAGATTCGAACATAACCTCGCCCCGGTGCCTCACTCTAGAGGCGAGACAAGCGCTTAGCCAGGTAGAACAGGCACTCAGTAGCGCTGCTTTAAAAAGAATAGACCCCCAAAAGCCCTTCGAAGCCTGCTTGTTGCCGACAGAATTCCAGTCCACGGCAGTGCTATGGCAACAGGGGCCTTTACTCTGGATCCACCCTGGAATTTCACCTAAAAAGAGTTTAGAGCACTATCCTACAGCGATTGCAGGGCTGGCATTAGAGACCGTCAAAAAAGCCGTGCAGCATTTTGGCCAACAACCAAAAAACCTCAGAGTACCTTACTCCACCCAACAACTTGAAATACTTACTGGAGCTATAGATCAATGGGCCATCCTCCGATGTACCTTTTTGGGAGAAATTGATAACCAATACCCAAAAGATCCCCTCTTACAATTCGTCACCCGTCACCCAGTAATCTTTCCTAAGGTGACTTCATCTAAGCCACTAGCGAACGCTCTCACCGTGTACACAGACGGTTCCAGCTCCGGTTCAGGAGCATATTGCGTAGAAGGAGGTTCTCCTAAAACTGTGTTCTTCCAACCACAGAGACCTCAATGGGTAGAGCTGCAAGTTGTTATCACAGTCCTGAAAGAACTTACCGACCCCCTAAACATTGTATCCGATTCCCTTTATGTAGTGAACTCTGTAACAATTTTAGAAACGGTGGGAATTATAAACCACTCCTCCTCAGTCAGACCATTCTTTCTCAAACTTCAAGAGACAATATATGCCAGACGATGTCCTTTCTTCATAACCCATATTAGAGCCCACACAGGCCTGCCAGGCCCCATGGCACAGGGAAATCACGTAGTGGATGTGGCCACTCGACAGCCACATATCTTCCCTGCGCTGACACCGTATCAACAGGCCCAAGAGTTTCATACTAAATTTCATGTCAATGCAAGCACCTTAGCCAGACGGTTTCACATACCGCGTGCAGCTGCCAGAGATATAGTCAGAGCCTGCAATAATTGTGCAGAACAGAGGGTAGTCCCTTCAGTTGGAGTTAACCCCAAGGGCCTCATCCCGGGGGACATTTGGCAGATGGATGTCACTCATCATCCAGAGTATGGCAAAGCCAAATATCTACATGTGTCAATAGACACATGTTCTCAAATTATATTCGCATCTGCTGAAACAGGAGAGAAAGTCCACCAGGTTATTGCTCATTGCCTCGCCGCTTGGGCGGCTTGGGGCAAGCCAAAAATATTAAAGACAGATAACGGACCTGCTTACACCAGCAAAACCTTCCAAAAATTTTGTGAAAATATGGAAGTACAGCTGAAGCATGGCATCCCGTATAACCCCCAAGGGCAGGGAATCATTGAAAGAGCACATAGGTCCCTCAAAAATTTCCTTAAAAAACAGAAGGAGGGAATAAGCCATGGCCTGTCTCCAAAAGCTCAACTATCTGTGGCTTTATTTACATATAATTTTCTAAATGAAAACTCACAAGGAATGACACCTGCCCTTCAGCACACCGCTCCGAGCCCTCAACATAGAGGCTTGGTCCGATGGAAAGATGTCCTGTCAGGACAATGGCAAGGCCCTGACCCAGTGCTCAGCTGGGCCAGAGGCTCTGTTTGTATCTTTCCACAGGAACCAGGACGCCAACCGGTGTGGGTTCCGGAGAGACTAGTGAGGACCGTGGCATCGCCAGAAGACGCTAAGGAACCGGTGCTCAATAAAAAGGAGGGATCAACAAGTCCTCAACCTGAACCATCAGATTCGGTCCCCAACTCTGCTGACGACCGACAAGATGACAGTGACAACCCTTCGACTGCCCAGAAAGGAGATCGGTGATGGTATCCCCCACTCTCCTATAAAAATCTATTTAACTTGCATTTGCTTTTTCAGTACAATCGCAGTGATCGAGGGAGAAGAAAATTTCTTCTGGGGCCTGTGGCATCACCCCCCGACGCTGGCCCCATTCTCTGCTGGGTCCCCCGTCTCGCCCAAGCTCTTACGATGCTAGCTATGTCACTCGCCCCTGAAGAGACTGGCAACAACCGCAACGCTGCCCGGCCGCTCAGGGCGGGACACTCGAAAGCAAAAGCTGCAGCGAAGCCCATGGCTATGTCCCGGGTATAAAAGGCGGCACCAGTAGTCACAATTTTGGTCATAAGCGGATCTCTAGGCAGAGTCACGGTCCTGGCCAGGCTAGACTCAAGCCATTGCACAGAGATGCTTAATGACACCCTCGACTCTGGTTGCCGCTCTCCTAACCCCCTCTATCCCCAGTTGCGAGGCGAAGCACTGCAGGGAGAGTCACGTGGTTTCCAGCTCACGGACTCTCCGGTCTCTATATGAGGAGGCATTCTGGTTGGTGCCTAGCAAGCCTAGTCCAGACTCCCCAAAGCACCAAAACATGTAGTGGGCCACTAGGCCCACGGGAGCTCACTCATCAATGGAGACACTGGGTCGATATATATAAACAAGGGGGAGATGTGGAGAGCCGCCTCCCGGTCGGGCCTAGTGGACACGATGCAGCCTGCTTTAGAGTTCCCCCCGCCCATCGAGTGAGCCAAGATGGCGCTCACATCCTGCTTCCGTGTATGACTTGCATATCCGCCAACCGTGCCCACCTATCACCACTGTATACGTGGCGTCAGCCCATTGGACCCCGATTATGTATATAAGATGTTACCCGGATGAGGTGGAGAGAATAACCCACAAGGAGCCGTACCTGACGGCCGCATAGAGGTTGTTCCCCCGTGGGGTGTCTTCCCCCGCGTGGAGCCAGTATTAGAGAAAGCTTGCTTAACCCCAGTAAAGATCTGTACTCACAACCGCTACGTGCTCCGGTCTCGTGACTATCACTAAGGTCAGTCTGTTTGCGTCTGTCTCTCTCTCCCTTTTGTCTCCCCTCCTGGCTGGAGGCCCTGAGCTGAGTAAGAAGCCGCGGACAGTTCTGCTTTCCAGTGTTCTTCTTCCGGATAGTAACCACACTGGTTCCTTCCCAGTGGAGGCCCCCAATAAGTGGGTATTTTATTTCCGGGCACTGGTCACTTGAAGGTTCCAGGTTTTGAGAACAGGGGCTTTCTGGTGCTCTGGGAGTGCTGCAGCAAGCAGGTCTGCTTCTCTCCGTGCCTCCTGGTCTCAGTTCATGTAGACTTCGGTAGTCACCTCAAGGAGCTGGGATATATTCATTCCAGAAGATCGTTCTAATTTTTGTAGCTTTCTCTGGATGTCAGGTTGGGCTTGCTCAACAAATGCAGAGTTAACAACTCTTTGCTTTTTTGGTGCCTCGGGGTCAAAAGGAGTGTACAGTCTAAAGGTTCCACAGAGGCGCTCGTGGAACTGGCTAGGGGCTTCATCTGCCTTTTGCAGGACTTCAGCAGTTTTTGACATATTGACTGTCTTTCTGGCCCCCTTTTTCATGCCTTGAATGAGCACAGTTTTGTAGAGGTTTAAATTATTTCTGTAAGTTTCGGTATTTGGGTCCAACCCCAGGTCAACATCTGGGAAAGAGTTGTGAGCATATTGGGATGTGTTCATCATCCCTATGGGGATATTTTCTTCCAACCACTTCAGAGCAGCTTGTGATATCTGTCTTTGCTTTTCAGTGTTGAAGAGGGTGATGCAGAGTTGACGGAATTCTTGCCACGTTGGCTGATGGGTCTGTATAATTGACTAGAGTAAGCTGATCATAGCCTGAGGCTCCTCAGTATAGGAGGGAGTATGCTTTTTCCAGTTTATGAGGTCAGTGGTTGAAAAAAGCTGGTAGACAAATATTGGCTAACCTCCCTGCAACTGGCCTTCTGGATCATAGTAAACTGGCCCTCGGGTTTCTCTTAGGGGCAGTTGCAGAGCTCCTGAGGCGCCACAGGTTTTGCCAACCCAGGTCTAAGATTCCAGGTTAGTGGGACTTATGGAGGGGGTTCAGGCAGACTGGGACCAGGAGAGATAGGAAGCGAAAGTGGAGAGCTGACTGGAGTTCCTGATGAGGTATAGTTTCCAGTAGAGGGTGTCAGAGGAGCTGACGGCACTTCCGGAACCACAGCCAGTGCTTGAGGTAGGGGTCGAGAAGATGGAGCTGAGTAAGGCGAAGGTAATGGGTCTTCATCAGCAGCGGGGAAGACTGGAGGTTCTTGTGGGGTCAAGGATTTAGGAAGGCAGGGGTAAACAGTCTCTGCTGGCAGTGGGGTGGACAGCCCCTCTGTCCCTTTATTTTGGCAGCCCGAGGGTAGGGAGAGGTTTTTCTCTGGTGGCTGTGGGGAGTTTTCCAGGGTGAGAAATTAAGTGGTGACTCGGCCTAATTGCTTTGCGGCAACCACTCTGGGAAGTAGAATGCCCAGGTCAGCACAGGCTACCAGAACTTTCACATGGCTTTCAATGCAAGTTTAAGCCATGGTGGTGAATTTGGAACAAGATGGACCCAGGAGTTAATATACGGGAACTGGTTGGGGAGGTTAGGCTATCCCATGACAACTTGCCAGATGGCTTGGATCAGTTGTGGAACCCTTTGGAGGGCAATTCAACTCCAAAAATGGGTCATTCCAATTGGCAAAATTTGTGCAACTCTTGGGGCTTGAGCTTCACTCCATAGTCTCCAGTAAACCTTTTTTGAAATTCTTAAGGAGGCAGGCTAAGGGGGGTTGCTTGCAGTACCACCCACAGTGATCCTCCTGGGGCACCAGACAATAAAAGAATAAACAAGATGACAATCACTTCATCTGTCTCTGACTGCTTCCCTCGTGGGAAGTTAGGGTTCTCTTGGCATGAGACAGGTTGGTATAAACCCCCAATTCAGACTCTCTTGTTGACAGTGCTGCTTTACAAGCTGTATGAGGACCTACGGAACTGCAGCTCAGGAAACACAATTCGCTTTATGGGTGGCATAGCACCAATGACTCAGGACAGAGCCATGTCTTATTCACACACTTTCACATGCCAGGCACTCAACAACACGACAAGTTATGTTGCCTCTGAAAACCAGAGTGTATCTAACTACTGGGGATTTCTCCTTCAGCCTCTATTTTGTTAAAAGGGTACTTGGCCTGGCTTAGGAGGTGATCAGTCTCCTTTTCTGCCTAGAAGGCAGGACATGTCAGTCCCTATACCTGATCGAATGGCTGTTCTTACCAGTCCAACGGGCGGAGCTCTGGTTTGGTGCTTAGGGCTGCTGAGGTCCCTCCTGAGTCCCGGGAAGCCAGTGTCCCATTCCAATCAGATGATCCTGAACCAGAAGAAAAGGTTCTGGGGGCACCCAGGGATGATCGAGATCAGTCCGTGGCTCAGGGAAGGGACACAAGGGGTCTCTTCTTTGGGATGCAGAGCTTCCTGGCCAATGCACTGGAAGTGAAGTAGGGGAAAACTCCAAACACCACACACAAAAAACCCTGAAGCCTCTGAGAAATAACAAGCTTTTTCTTGCCAACAGACTCAGAGGACTTCTGTCCAAAGTCTGAGCCCCAAATATCCTTTGTCTCCAGATTATACAGGCTAGCAAGCAAGAAGTACAGAAGCCAAACTTGCAGAGTGGGAGTCACCATGGGACTAGTATAAGCTATAAGCTCTGGTTCAGGGCTGATTTCTCTTATCTGGAAAGTAGAATTTTGTCTTGCATTCCTGGGCATGCCTGGACATGACTAGGCAGCTGCAGCAGACATTTTCTTCTACTAGCTCTTCCAGAAAGCATGGTTCTGCACATTCTTGATAGTACACAAATTCAGAAAGTCATTTTAGTAAGGAAATACAGCAATAATACTGGGGCCACTCTTATGAACTACCTCATAGCAATATTAGATAAAATAAATCCCTGAAATCAAAAACTTGAACATGTTTAGTAACATAGGTAACTACTATAGCAAAGTTAATATTTGTAATAACTTTCTATTTGATATTATGAGAATGTACACAGTTTTGATAGTTAATCAAATGATATTTAAGATACTGTTTAATACTTAGAATTTAAGAAACTCTGATATCTGTACCTGTAGATTTTTTTCCTTCCTTGCTTTAATTTTAAATTGGTTTATGAAACATATTGTACAAACAGGCTTTACAATAATTATTTAGATATTTTATTTAAATATGCCCATGTATAAGCTAACTAAGATACCCATTTTAGATGGTTAAGATTTTCATATGTTAATTATAAAAACATTTGTGTCTATATTTTCCTAAAATCAGAAAATGTTTAGTAACATAGGTCATTACTGTAGCAAAGTTGATTTTTGTAATAACTTTCTACTTGACATTTTGAGAAATTCACAGTTTTGACAGCTGATCAAATAATATTTTAGCTAGTGTTTAGTATTTAGAATTCAAGAAACTCTGTTGTCTGAATTTGTAGATTTTTTTCCTTGATGCCTTAATTTAAAATTAGTTTATGAAACTTATTGTGCAAGCACAGATTTTACAATGATTATTTAGATAATTTACTTAAATATGCCTATGGATAAGCTAACTAAGATATCCACTTTTGGTGGTTCTGAGTGTATTGTTTGTTTTCTTAAATAAAAATTATATATATATATATATATAAACACACAAATACATACACACAAACCATGAGAAGAACACTTGTTTACAATATGAGAGATGAAACAAGAGGCAGAGTGTAGACCTTAGCTGCGAATATGCTCATGGGATGACTAAAATTTTTCATCACCCTACACATATCCAAGAATAATTTACAAGTTAAAAATAAATTTTAGTGAACAGGTAAATTCGCAAATGTGGAATCCATGAATGATGAGGATCAAATATATTGTTTTGCTACTAGAATGAGAGTAAGCAGCACAGCACGGTAAAAAAATCACTGGACTTACATGTCAAAGCATTCAGAGCACAGCATCAGTTACCAACCAGCCATGTGAAATAGGGTAGTTAATCTATCAATTAACGAATATTTATTGACCCTTACGTATAGGGCTCTT
Source organism: Tamandua tetradactyla (assembly GCF_023851605.1). Classification (NCBI taxonomy): domain Eukaryota; kingdom Metazoa; phylum Chordata; class Mammalia; order Pilosa; family Myrmecophagidae; genus Tamandua; species Tamandua tetradactyla. Next base: position 59,070,861 of record NC_135334.1, on the reverse strand, counting down.
TAGAGCTATTATGGGGAAAATTACATTAAAAATTAGATCATTTTTTTCTCTCTAAGAGCTAATTCATCCAAGTTCATCAGTTTCCTTAACGTTGTACCAAAACCTAAAAGGAGGCACACTTTAAAAAGTAATGTCTATAATTCTGAGACATTACTTAAATAAAAATATCACAGATATGTTTCTTTGCTAAATTCAATTTGTGTGTGTATATATATATCTCATATATATATTCATAGTATATATATATAATATATATACACACATATTCATTTATATGTATATAAATATATATATATATATTTCAATTCCTCCTTTGATGATTTTGAAGGAGATGCACACAGAAAGAGAAAAAGACTGAGGTTTCAGGCTTCAGCTGCTATGACAGCTGTTTCCACACATTCTCTCTATGGGTACATTTTTCTGTAATGTAGATTATTATATGACACTCTACTGAGTCCCTTTAAAAGATGGGAAAATCAATGTGTTTTCTAGAACCTGGTGGAAAATACTATCTCTTTTTTCCTTTTCCTACAGGATGGCTCAGTAACAATTCCAAACAATTCATACATAAATTGAAAGAACAACGCAAATATCTTGGATGTCTTTCCATTCCTCTGTTTGACATAGAAAAGAAATACAACTGTGTGCTTTGTGATAGTTCTTGGAATGCAATATAGGGATGATTAAGAGCATCAGCTTTGGAGTCAGATTGACAAACCTTTAAATCTTAATTCTATCACTTATAAGCTGAGAGATCTCCAAGGGCTCTGATCCTCGGTTCCCTCATATGTAAAATGAAAATGATCATTTCTATTTCCTAAGGTTACTAAATTATAAATAGCACTTAATTTAATGTCAATCATTAAGGTTATCATCCTTAGCTACTGATAATAATGATATATATTCTGGAAGAAAAAGAAGAACTATTATTTTCAAAATACTAACAATTTTTGTATGAAGAATATGAGTGTTTGCAGCTGTTTCATGTCTAGTCACATAGGAAACGCTACTTAGAAAAATAATAGACATCTTTTACTGAGTTCCTATGTAGGGAAATCAATATTTAATGCTCCCCCATTATGATATTTTACAAAATAGTACTTAAATACAATCAAAATGGCAAATCAAATTACAAGTTTATTCTAAATATTTGCAAGGTGACACACATAACCAAAGTTTGAATACATCTTTCAAAATACTTATTAGTCAAGCTAAAATGCAGGCATTCTGACTAGAGAAATAAATATTTAATTTTGAAATAAAGTTTCAAGTTACTAAACAATTTTTAAACTCATTCACAGCACTTGAATCCCTGATTTTATAAACTCAGAGTTTAAGTCATAGATGTGTGAATGATTTTAGAGCACAAAGAACAAGCAAAGCAAAGCAAACAGTGTAGGACAGCACCAGAATTCATTCATGAACAAATCATTAAGAGAATATTTCAAGTCACCAATCATACCTCATTTGCCAATCATGGTCATTCAGAAAGTAAATTAACTTACAGTGAACAAGAACTTCCTTGGACTCCATGAAAACACTCAGAAGAGTGAGATGAACTTATGTTTCTAAACAAAAATGCCTGCTATTAATTGGTAGAATCCCCAGCTCTGTCTCTTGCTCACATCACCTCAGCAAGCACCAGACCACAGCACTCTTTCTTAACAGCTGACTTTTAATCCTGTCTTTAGGTTTAAACAAAGGTCCTCTCAAAAACGTACAGAATGCACACTGAACTCATAAAGAAGACATTATTTTTTAAAATCTTTCCTTAGTACAGGAACACTCTATAGCCCTACACCTTCCTTATAAAAGAAAGTTGATTTAACTTAGGAACTGAACTATAAAATTTGCTTTTATATCCATTACTCCCATGAATATATCAATACCACCTAAAAAAAAATTCCACTTTTGAACTAAAGGTTGTGTACTTCGGGGAGGCAACAAAAATGTCAAAGCCATTTGGGTGCCACTGAAGGTGAAACTTTAATGTTACAAAGCCAGCTGGCGCAATCAGTATATATTACTTCTAGGAAATAAACAAAGACTATCTCCTCCAGGTTCTCCTACAACACAGGAGTCTAGAGAGGCAGTGGAAATTGTATGTAGATTTCTTAGATACCTCCTGGCTGCTTTTTTCCCTCTGCAATATCATGAAGTACATGAACAAGAGTTGTCTTTGCCTCCCTAAAAGGTTAAAATTCATGAGTAGTTTTTACAGAAAATAACTCACTAGCTCATCAATTAGGTAAAAAATAATAATAATAACAAATATAAAAGGTATCCAAATTGGAAAAGAAGGAAAACTTTTCCCATTTTCAGATGACATGATTCTATATATCAAAAATCTACAACAAAGATACTAGAGTAAATAAGTAAATTCAGCAAAGTAGCAGGGTATACTAGATTAACACCCAAAACTCAGTAGTCTCTATAAACTAGTAATGAGCAATATAAAAAAGAAATCAAGAAGAAAATCCATTTATAGTAGCAACTAAAAGGATCAAATATCTAGAAAAAATTTACTAAAGATGAAAGGATTTGTACATGGAGAACTAAAAAACTTCGCTAAAAAAGAAACTAAAGACCTAAATAACGGAAGGATATTTTGTGTTCATGGATTGGAAGATTAAATATTGTCAAGATGTCAATTCTACTCAGAGAGTTACAGATTTAACACAATCCCCAAAAAATTCCAATAGCCTTCTTTGTAGAAATGGAAAAGCCAATCATCAAATTTATATGGAAGAATACAGGGACCCTGTAGTGGTCCAGAGCCCAGGCCCCCCACCTAAATGGCCCATAACAAATCTATTTCAAGGACAAATGTCAAGAAAGTAAACAATCTCCTCGGAAAGGAGAAGAATGTAACCATGTATACAAAAACATCATTGATTGTATCTTAGTCTTAAGCACTAATCTCAGCAAAACACCAGGTTTTAGGCCTCTTTAATAATTAGAGACCTGATGTCCTCATACCATATGGAATGTCTTTGTTCTAAAATCACATATTACTCCTTGCACCACCACCCTTTGTCCCCTGTTTCTTGCATAGTGCTAAAACTCTGGATCAGTCACCCACTATGAGAGAACATCTGCAGTTCATAAATCCCATTAAATCTAGTTCTACTTCTACGCCTGGTGTGTTTTTCAGTCCTGCAGCAGCACCAGCCCATGCTCTCGCCCAAACGGCCCTAAATAGCCAATACTATCCTGAAAAAGAAAAAAATGTTGGAAGACTCACACCTCCCAATTTTAAAACTTATTACAAATCTACACTGGTCAAAAAAGCGTGGTATTGCCACAAAGACACACTTGCTGACCAATGGAATCCAACTGAGTATACAGAAATAGACCCTCACATCTATGGCCAACTGATTTTTGACAAGTGTGCAAATCTATTCAATTAGAAAAGAATAGTCTCTTCAACAAATGGTGCTGAGAAAACTGAACCTCTATAGGCAAAAGAATGAAGGTGGACCCTTACCACATTTCATATACAATAATGAATTCAAAATGGATCAATGAACTAAGCATAAGAACCAAAACATTAAATACCTAGAAGAAAACAGGGAAGCATCTTCAGGATCTTGTGTTTGATAATGGTCTTTTAGACTTTATACTCAAAGGAAAAGCAACAAAAGAAAAAACAGATAAATGAAACCTAACCAAAATTAAAACTTTACATTATAATATTATTTAGCTATGAAAAGGAATGAAGTTCTGAGACATGTAACAACAAGGATGAAATGTGAAGACATCATACTGTGCAAAATAAGCCAAACACATAAGCAAATATTGTATGATTTCACTGATATTAAATTATTATAACAGGCAAATTCATAGAGTCAAAAACTGTAATACAGATCACCAGGAGCCAGGTAGGGGTAGGGAATGAGGAGATAATGCTTAACTGATACAGAATTTGTGTTTAGGTGATGCAAAAGTTTTGGTAATGAATGGTGGTGATCTTAGCACAATGCTGTAAATGCAATTAACACCACTGAATTATATATCTGAATGTCATTAAAATAGGAAATTTTAGGCAGTATATATGCCACACGAATAAAAATGAAAAAAAAAAACAGTATTGTACAACACAAACAGTAAACTCTAAGGTAAACTATGGCTTATGGTTAGTAGTAAATTTTAATAATATTCTCTCATCAGTTCTAACAAAGGCACCACGCTAAAGCAAAATGTAATAATGCAGCTCCTCTTGCTTTTCCTCTGATTTGGTTTCTAACTTCTAGAAGATATTTTTAGTAAGGGGAAAGAGAGATGGTCTAGAAGGGTAGTAGATATGGCCATGGGTGACCTCGATCAGAGGTCTAGTCTAATCTCTCCATCCTTGTATCTGAATATGAGGCATACTGCGATTACTACATTCATGTGTCCATGTGACCAGGTGATGGTGTCCAGGTGTTTGGTCAAGCAAAGCACAAGCTTAATTGTTACCATGAGGAAATATTTCATGGGCTTAAACCATCAATATGTTGACTGCATCTGTGGCTGATTACATCTATAATCAACTACTTAGTTGATTATATTGATGTCTTCAATCATCAAGAAATCAAAATCAGCTCACCCCATACCCCAAAACCCCATATCCCAACCTCCTATTATGTGTTTGTATCAGACATTAAAATGGTAATTTATGGCCTGTAAACAAAATGTAATAATGGGTAAGGTATATGGGAACTCTGTATTTTCTGCATGAATTTTCTATAAACCTACAACTTCTCTAATATAATATTAAAGAAATAAAAAACACACAAGGTCTTTCTTCTTGTTTTCGATGTCATGAAATATCATTTTTTGCTTATAAGCCCCATCTCTTAAAAATTATATTTGCAGAATAATTATGTAAAAGGGAAACAAACATTATATTTTATGTGCTCCCTCATCAAAACATCAAAATACTACATTTTATTTTCCACAGAATATTTCCCCAGTGTTTTTACATACATAAGAACTCCTCATTTAAATATCACCAGCAATTGTCATTCACTCAAAAAAATTTTACTGAACCTGCTACATGCCAGGCATTACGTTATTTTCTAGAAATACCAAAAATAATTTAATATATACTTTTAGTGGTTTTTCCAATGGTATACAGCAATGTCAACACTCTGAAAACTTCCTGAATTTTCCCTTTCCAGAAAAACCTACATTCAATTGAGTCCATGTTATCCATTTCATAAAGGTAAATGCTAGCCAACTATGTTGAATTACATAATTCAGTGAAGGATATTCCAAGGGAAACATGGAGGAGAGAAGTGACAGTGAAACATAATAACTAATTAACTATGTACACATCAAATCATCATTGCATTGGCACAAATATTGCCAGTTCATTTATAAGAAAGCTGAACTTTTCCCTAGGAATGGCACAATTTATAAGAGTTCAGAGATCTTACTAGACTTATGTAAGCTTAGGCCTCTAGAGTAGGGACTCTAATGTAAGCATATTCTCTGAAACAGTAGCCAGAAACTCAAAATTCCTACAGAAGCCAAGAAGAAAGGTAAATGAGTAACACAAGTCATGAGTTAGAAAACTCACATGGACTTCCTGGATTATCTTCTATTCCCCCCCCCAAAAAAAAATTCCTAGGTAAAAATAAATATTTCTCTACTATAAGAAAAATGATAATGCAAATGTAAGCAACACTTTTGGACTAAGAGGAATTTTCAATCAACTGAAAAATCAGTAAGTGTAAGGTTTAATTTCCCTACAAGTATGAGTGAGATCACAGTTTAATGCATTCAGTATGTAACATTTCCATTAGTAAATTTTAAAGAACAATCACTGCGTGAATCCAAGCCTTATACTGGAGGTTCTAGCCTGGGCAATGAGGCAATAAAATAAAGCAACTTTATAAAGGAAGAAATAAAACTATCCCTGTCCTCAAGTAACATGATCTTGTATATGAATCCACAAAAGAACTATTAGAACTAATAAAACATGTCAGCAAAGTTTCAGGTACAAGATCAATAGGAAAAAAAATCAATTTTATTTCTATATACTAGTCATGGACAATACAAAAATGAACTTAAGAAAATACTTCTACTTATATCAAAAAGAATAAAATAGGAATAAATTTAGCAAAAACAGTATAAGACTTGTACAATCAATCTCAAAATACTAAAAACCTAAATAAATGGAAAGATATCTCATGTTCAAGAATTAGAAAATTATTTGTAAGATGAAAATACTCCCCAAGCACATCCATGGATCCAATACAAACCCTATCAAAATTCTAACTGACTTTATGCAGAAATTGATATTTATCCTAAAATTCACATGGAGGTGGAAAGGAACCAGAACAGCCAAGACAATCCTTAAATAGAAAAACAAGGCTGTGGAACTTACCCTTCTTGATTTCAAAACTTTCTACAAAATTACAGTAATCAAGACTATGTGATACTTGCATAAAGGTAGACATGTGAAGCAATGAAAGAGAAGTCCAGAAATCAACCCAAATATTTATAGTCAATTGATTTTTTTTGACAAAGGTGCCAAGAAAATTCAACAGAGAAAGTTTTTTGAAATAATGGTGCTAGAACAATGATATCCACATGCAAAAGTATGAGTTTGGACCCCTATCTCACATTATAAACAAAATTCAACTCAAAATGAAGCAAAGACCTAAATGTAAAAGCTAAAAGTATAACTATTAGAAAAAAACATAGATGTAAATCTTGATGACCCTGGATTAGGCAACAGTTTCTTGGACATTATCAATAAGGTGAAAAGACAACTCACAGAATGGGAGAAAACATTTTCAAGTCATACATGTAAAAAGAATCCAATATCTAAAATATATAAAGAAGTACTACAACCTAACAATAAAAAATAAATGACCCAATTAAAAAATAGACAAAGTACTTGAACAGTTATTTCCTCAAAGAAGACATAAAAGTACCCATAAGCACATGAAAAGATGTCAAAATCATTAGGGAAATACAAATTGAAACTACAATGTGTACCACTTCACATGTACTATGACTAAAATAAAAAAGACAGACAAACCCTACAATAAAAAAGACAGACAAACCCTGAAATAAAAAAGACAAACAAACTCTGAAAATCAAACTCTGAAATCTGTTCTACAACTAATTGCTGTGATATGCTTTGAAATTTATTGATTTTTTTGTATATATGTTATTTTTCAAGCAAAAGAAAAAAAAGTCAATTGTGATGATAAATGCACAGCTATATGACGATATTGTGAACAACTGATTGTATACTTTGGATGATTACATGGTATATGTGAATATATATCAATTTAAAAAGCCAAAACAAGTGTTGATGAGGATATGGAGAAATTGGAATTATCATACATCGATTATGGGAGAATGTGTGTACAGTTTTTTATTGATGATAAAGCCATAAGTTCTCTTGGGTATATATCTAGGAAGGAAATTGCTGGAGTTTTCATAATTCTATGTTCAATTTATTGAGGAACTGCCAAACTGTTTTCTACAGTGACTACATTTATGTTATCATAATCCATGTATGAGAATTTCAATTTCTCTATATCCTCATCAACATTTGTTATTGTCTGTCTTTATTTATTTATTTTTGTGTGTGTGTCAAACACCAATTTGCTTTGTTTCTACAGATTTGCCTATTCTGGACATTTCATACAAAGTGTATCCTATAATATGTAGTCTTTTTTGATAGGTTTCTTTTTGCTTAATAAGTGATAGCATGAGGTTGGCCCATGTTGTAACATATGAGTATTTCATTCCCTTTTATGACTGGATAATATTTCATTGTATGGGTATTTCAAATATTTTGTATTTATTTGTCAGTTGTGACTGGTCATTTAGCTTGTTTCCATTTTTTGACTATTATGAATAATGTTAGCAAATCCGTAGAAACAAAGTAAATCAGTGTTTGACACGATATTTAAAAGGGTGAAACAGGGAGTGATTGCTAATAGGTATGGTATATTTTGGGGGAGGTGATAAAAGTGTTTTGAAAAGAGGACTTCCAGAAACGATAGTGAAGTAGAGAGTTCTAGGATTCAGTCTTCCCACCAAAAGAACTACTAAAGAGGCAGGAATTGTCAGAAATAATTATTTTGAAACCCCAGAGGCCAGAAGAACACTTTACAGAATCCAATGAAGAGCCAGAGGAAGAAACAGATAAATTATAGTAAAGAACTGTAAATTACTCTCTGCATGGCTTCTAACAGTGTCCATCCTATGTCTTGTGGCAGACTGATACAGGATCCAGTCCTTGGCTACCTGCTGGTGGCAGAAAGGTACATAAAAATTCTCTCCCCCAAGAACAGGGCTGGGTACAATCAACAGCTGTTCACGCCTTTTGAATAGCAAATTCTGATCACTGGGTCCTGGCTCAGAAGGCAGCTACTGTTTCAACCTATCTCAGACAAAGGTGGTGGCAGCCACTGTTTCAATCTTGCTCCAACAAAAGTGACAGGAGCCATTCTTTCAACTCTCACCAGACAGGACAAAAGTAGTGGAAATTTAAAGAAATAGCACTTCCTCCCGGCTGTAGGGGATGGATAGCTAAAGGGCTGCATTAGCTGGGCAGACCAGAAAAGCCCAACTTTTAGAAGCCCCCAGAAAAGATTTTTGAACCCTTCCTAATCCCCTCACCAGAATACTTTGGAGTCAGTGTGTGCCCCCTTTGTGGGTCATGAGACAACAAAAGAACTATAAAAACTATGAAGGTGGGCAGTCTGGGACAAACGACTGCTGGTGGCAAATACCCTAGGAGAAGGACAGCTGTCTCCTGGAAACGGGGGATAACCAAACTCCTGTACACATGGGAACTCCAAAACAACTAGCAAGCAAAAGCCCAGGACAAGACAGAGGCCCAGAAAGACAGGGAAAACCAAGTACACTGTATTTGCCTTGGGCAGACCTTCCAGATAAGAGAGCCAGAGCACAAGAAAACCTAACCAGCTCATTAAAAAGAAAACAAAAAACAAACCCAGACACTCAAGGGAGTAATTTCTTTTCTAAAAAATTAAATAATATTAAATCATATCTAAAAAGGAGAAATAGAAACCATCCCAAATGTCAACAGGTGAGTGGATAAGCAAATTTTGGTATATTCATACAATGGCATACCACCCAGCCATAAAAAAAGAGCTGTAAAGCTATACTAAGACACAGAACACTGTTATATCTCAAGAGCATTACACTAAATGTAAGGATAGAAGTTTATAACTTCATTTATTTGACTCTATTTAAATTCTGGGAAAGGCAAAACCATTTGCATGAAAATCAGATCAAGGTTTTCCTGGAGTTTGGGGTAAGGGAATAAGGTGACAATAAAGGGACAGGGCGGGCCATGGTGGCTCAGCAGGTAAGAGTGCTTGCCTGCCATGCCCGAGGACCCGGGTTCGATTCCTGGTGCCTGCCCATGTAAAAAAAATAAATAAATAAAAATAAAGGGACACAATGGAACTTTTTTAGTTTGATGGCATTCCTCAATGTCTTCATTGTGGTAATTACACAACTGTAAACATTTGTCAAAACTGTGCTCTTCAAATGGTAGTTTTTACCTTAAAAAATTCTCCCTTAATAAATCCAATTAAAAAATAAAAATAAACAGTTACAAGGGACAAAGATGTTCATTATGTACTCCAGGATAGACCAGATGTCCAGTCACAAAACAAACCTCAATGAATTCAAAAATATTGAAATCATATCAGATATAGTCTCTAACAACAACAAAATAAACCAAGAAATCAATAACAGAGGGAAGAAGTGAAAATTCACAAACTGTGGAAATGAACAACATACTCTTAAACAATAAATGGCTCAAAGAAGAAATCAGAAGCAAAATTAGGACATACCTTGAGAAGAATGAAAATGAAAATTAATAATACCAAAAATTATGGGATGCAATGAAGGCAATGCTGAGAGGGAAATTTATAGCTCTAAATGCTTACATTAAAAAAGAAGAAAGAGGCGGGCCGCGGTGGCTCAGCGGGCAAGAGTGCTTGCCTGCCATGCCGGAGGACCCCGGTTCGATTCCCGGCCCCAGCCCATGTAAAAAAAACAAGCGAACAAACAAAATATAATAAAAATAAAGATGTTTCCCTTTCTTCCTCCCTTCCGTCCTTCCTTCCTTCCTTCCTTCTCTGTCTTTCTTTAAAAAAAAAAAAAAAAAAAGAAGAAAGACTTCAAATCAGAGACTTAACCTTAAAAATAGAAAATCTAGAAAAAGAAGAACAAACTAAACCCAAAGCAAGCAAAAGGAAGGAAATCACAAAGATTAAAGCAGAGATGAATGAAACAGAAAAAAAAAATAGAATAAAACCAAAAGTTGGTTCTTTGCAAAAATCAATAAAGTGAACAAAACTTTAGATAGACTGACAAAGAAAAAAACAGAGATGATACAAATAATGAAAATCAGACTGAAAAGGGAGACATCACTGATTCTGCTGAATAAAAAGGAATATGAGGATACTATGAGCAATTGTATGTCAATAAATTATATAACCTAGATGAAGTGGACACATTTTTAGAAACGTACAAACTACAACATTGACTCAAAAAGAAATACAAGATCTCAGCGACCAATTACTAGTGAAGTGATTGAATCCATCATCAAAAACCTTCTAACAAAGAAAACTAGGACCAGAGGGCCTCACAGGGGAATTCTTCCAAATAACCCAAGAAGATTTAACTCCAATTCTGGACAACTGCTTCTCAAAAAATATGAAGAAGAAGGAATTCTACATGGCCAACATAACCCTGATATCAAAGCCAAATAATTATGGATACAAATGCAGAAATCCTCAACAAAAACATTGGCAAACTGCTTCTAATGGCATATGAAAACAATTATATACCATAATGAAGCGGGATGTATCCTTGACATGCAAGGATGATTCAACATAAGAAAATCAGTTGATGTATTATACCATATCAGCAGAATTAAGGGAAAAAACAATCACCTCAATTGATGCAGAAAGACATTTGACAAATATAGCACCCATTGGTGATAAAAGCATTTAGAACATTAGGAATGGAAGAAAATCTCTTCAACATGATAGAGAGCATATATGACAAATCACAAGTAACTCCACATTTTAATGGTGAAAGACTGAAAGTTTCCCCTCTAAGGTCAGAAAGGAGAGTAGGATGTTGACTGTCACCACTGTTTTTCAACTTTGTACTGTAAGCTCTTGCCAGAGCAATTAGGCAAGAAAAAGAAATAAAAGGTCTCCATACCACAAAGTAAGAAGTGAAACTTTCCCTATTTGCAGATGACATGATCCTCTATACAAAAAATATGAAAAATCAAGAACAAAGCTCCTAGAGCTAATAAAAGAATTCAGCAAAGTGGCAGGATAAAAGATCAACACCAGAAAATCAGTAGGTGTTTTTATACACAAGCAATGAACAAACAGATGAAGAAATCAAGAAAAAAATTCCATTTACAATAGCAATAAAAGAATCAAACATCTAGGAATAAATCTAACCAAGGATGTAAGAGATCTGTACACAGAAAATGACAAAAACATTGATAAAAGAAATTAAGAAAGACCTAAATAAGTGTAAGGACATCTGTGTTCATGAATTAGAAGACTAAATAATATTAAGATTTCAATACTATCCAAAGAAATTTATAGATTCAACACAATCACAACCACAATTCTAATGACCTTCTTTGCAGAAATGGAAAAGTCAATCATCAAATTTATATGGAAGGTTAAGGGGCCCTGAATACCTAAAGCCATCTTGAAAAAGAATAATGAAGTTGAGGACACACTCTTCCCAATCTTAAACCTTACTACCAAGTCACAGTAATCAAAACAGCATGATACTGGCACAAGGGAAGAATTTTATAGACCAATGGAATAGAATCAAGAATTCAGGAATCAACCCTCACAATTATGGCCAACTGATTTTTAACAAAGGAGCAAAGACCACTCAATTGGGAAATAATAGTCTCTTCAACAAACACTGCTGGGAAAGCTGGATTGATCTCCATTTGAAAGAAAAAAAGATAGAGGATCCATACTTCACACCATATACAAAAATCAACTCAAAATGGATCAAAGTTCAAAATATAACTGCCATATATATTCAAATTCCAAGAAGAAAATGTAGGTGTTCTAGTTTGCTAGCTGCCAGAATGCAATATACCAGAAACAAAATGGCTTTTAAAAAGGGGAATTTAATGAGTTGATAGTTTACAGTTCTAAGGTTGAGAAAATGTCCCAATTAAGTCTATAGAAATGTCCAATCAAAGGCATCTATCCAGGGAAAAATATCTTGGTTCAAGAAGGCTGATGAAGTTCAGGGTCTCTCTCTCAAGTGAAAAGGCACATGGTGAACACAGTCAGGGCTTCTCTCTCAGCTGTAAGGGCACATGGAGCACACAGTGTCATCTGCTAGCTTTCTCTTCTGGCTTCCAGTTTCATGAAGCTCCCCGGGAGGCGTTTTCCTTCCTCATCTCTAAAGGTTGCTGGCTCATGGACTCTCTGCTTCGTGGTGCTGCAGCATTCTCTGCTCTCTCCAAATCTCTTTCATTCTTCAAAATGTTTCCTCTTTTATAGGACTCCAGAAACTTATCAAGACCCACCCAAATGGGTGGAGACATGTCGTTACCTGATCCAGCTTAACAACCACTCTTGATTAAATCACATCTCCAAGGAGATGATCTAATTACAGATTCAAACATACAGTATTGGATAGGGATTATTCTGACATTATGAAATGGAATTTTGATTAAAACATGGCTTTTCTAGGGTCCACACATCCTTTCAAACTAGCACATTAGGTAAGCATATTCAGGACCTTGTGTTAGGCAATAGTTTCTTAGACTTAATACCCAAAGCACAAGCAACAAAAGAAAAAATAGATAAACAGGACCTAATTAAAATTTAAGACTTCTGGTCCTCAGAGGACTTCATCATGAAGGTAAAATGGCAACTTGTACAATGGGAAAAACTATTTGGAAATCACATATCTGATGAAGTTCAAAATCAAGAAAACATAAAGAAGTCTTTCAACTTAACCACAAAAAGACAAAGCAGTTAAAAAATGCACAAAGGACTTGAACAGACATCTCTCCAAAGGAGATATATAAGTGGCCAGAAAGCACATGAAAAGATGCTCAAGATCATTAGTCATCAGGAAAATGCAAATCAAAACTACAATGAGGGGCAGGCCATGGCTCAGCAGGCAGAGTTCTCACCTGCCATGCTGGAGACACGGGTTAATTCCTGGTGCCTGCCCATGCAAAAAACAAACAATCCAATAAACAAAAAAAAATGAGATATTTCACACCCATTAAAATGCCTGCTATTAAAAAATGGAAAATAACAAGCATTGGAGAGGATGCAGAGAAATAGGAATACTCATTCATTGCTAGTCAAGGTTTAAGATAGTTTGGGGATTCCTCAGAAAGCTAAATATAGAACTAGCATGTGATCTAACAATCCCACTACTAAGTTTATACCCAAAAGAACTGAAAACAGGAACTCAAAGAGGTATTTTCCCACCAGTTATTCACAATTCTCAAGAGATGGAAGCAACCCAAGTGCCCGTCAATCAATGAATGGATAAATAAAATATGGTATATTATTCAGCCATAAAAGGAATGAAATCCTGATACACACAACACTGATGAACCTTGCAAACATCATGCTGAGTGAAATAAGCCAAACACAAAAGGACAACTATTATATGATCTTATTGTTTTGAAACAATTATAATAAACAACTCACAGAGTCAGAATATAAAATACAGGTTAACAGGGGATGGTATGGGGATAGGGAATGGGAAATTAGGGCTTAAAATGAACAAGGTTCCTATTTGGAAAGATAAAAATGGTTTGGCAATGTATGATGGTGACGGTAGCATAACATTGTCTATGCAATTAACAGCACTGAAATATAAATCTGAGTGTGATTAAAAGGGGAAATATTAGATTGTATATATGGTAACAGAATGTGTTAGTTTGAACCTGTTGTGTACCTCAGAAAAGCCAAGTTCTTTAATCCTCATTCAACATGGCTGGGTGGGATCTTTTTTATTGTTTACACCCAATTGCAGGTGGTAACCTTTGAGTAGATAGTTTCCATGGAGATGTGTCTCCACCCATTCAAGGTGGGGTTGTTTATTGGAGCCTTTGAAGAGGGAAGCACTTTTGGAAAAAGGTTTAGAACCACCAGAACCAAAAGAGTCAAAAGAACAGACAAAGCCCCAGGAAAGCTGTCGAAGAAGCCTGGAGAAAAAGCTAACAGACATCACCATGTGTCTTTCCAGCTGAGAGAGAAACCTCAAACACCACTGGCCTTTTTGAACCAAGGTATCTTTCCCTGGAGACCTTAATTTGGACAGTTTTATAGACTTGCCTTAATTTGAACATTTTTATGGACTTAAAATTATAAAATTGCAACTTCCTAAATTCCCCTTTTTAAAAGTCATTCCAGTTCTTGCATATCACATTCTGGCAGCTTACTAACACACAGAAGAAACATTTTTTTTAAATATCCATAGAACTACACTACACAAACAATGGACCCTAAGTTAACCCATGGATAATTATAATTGTAGTTTTTATAATTAATAGTACAATTCTAAAAATGTGCTAGCATCAATTGTAACAAATGTTCCATACCAATGCAAGGAATTGGTGGTCGGTTGGTAATAGGTATCCTGTATTTTATGATGATTGCTATGTAAACCTATGACTTCTCCAATAAAAAAAATGAACTGAGATAATGATTATGGTGGTATAACTCAGTGAATGTATTAAAAACCACTGAACTGTATACTTTAAAAGGGCAAATTTTATGGTATATGAATTATAGCTCAATAGAGCTGTTACTAAAAAAAATAGGTTCAACCTACCCACTTTTCATTATTTGTCTAAGTTGATTCCTGGATCAGAATGGCTCTTAATAAAATGTAATTGATTAGTACCAAAATAAGCATGCAGTGAGTAGAGTTCAGTTTTCTGGAATCAATACTTATGCATACACTGAAATAAATAAAATGTAGCAACTAAAGATTATAGTATTCACAATATTCTTTAGAAAAAGAATAGTTCAAGACTATACTCATAAACCTTTTCTGGTTTATAAACCTCTCTGCCTACTGAATCCTGTCCAGTCTCCTTCTATTCACAATCCAACATTAGCTGAACTTTCCAATCTTATAGCTTATTACTTTCCCCATAAGTTCCTTACACTTCAACCAAACTAGAACTTCTCTGACCCTTGAAAACACCTCTTGCTTTCTTAAATATATTCTTTCTATTTGGCCTGCCCTTCTCCCCTGTAACAACATGTCTGAATTCCACCCATCTTTCAATGTCTGAAATGTCGTTTCTTCTATGAAGCCTTTCCTGATTCTTTCCCTTCAACAAGAGTCTGAGCTGGAAGTAAAACTTCTCAGTACTTAGATCTCTTATGTGCTTTCTATTTTTGCTTGTATTAGCTAGGGTTCTCTAGAGAAACATAATCAGCAGGAGATATTCTCAGATATAAAATTTAAAGAAGTTTCTCATGTAGCTGTGGGAATGTAGTGTCTGTAGGGCAGGCTGCAAGCTGGTAACTCCAGTAAAGGTCCACAACAAACTTTCAGGAGAGGCTGGCTGGGCAACCATGGGAATGTAAGAGTTCAAGTCTGTAAGGCAGGCTGCAAGCTGGAAACTTTGAAAAAGTTCCTCAGTGAACTCTCAGGAAAGGCTGGCTGGGCAACCATGGGAATGTAAGAGTTCAAGTCTGTTGGGCAGGCCACAAGCTGGAAACTTTGAAAAAGTTCCTCAGTGAACTCTCAGGAAAGGCTGGCTGGACAACCATGGGAATGTAAGGATCCAAGATCCATTGAGCAGGCTGTGAAGCTGATGACTCCTAAGAAGGGTCTGGACGAACTCCACAAGAGAGGCTCACCAGCTGAGGCAGGAAGAGTGACTGTCTCCTCTGAATCTTCCTTAAAAGCTTTCTGGTGATTAGATCGAACATCACTCATTTCAGAAGACACCCCCTTAGCTGATTACAAATGCAATAAACTGTGGATGCAGCCAATGTAATCATGATTTAAGTCCATGAAATGTCCTCATAGCAACAGACAGGCCAGCGCTTGTCCAACCAGACAACTGGGTACCACCACCTGGCCAAGTTGACACATGAACCTGACCATGACATGTCTTAAACAATCATACATAGACTTGTCTTTCTGCTATCACTAGACAGTAAGTCCAATAATTATAATGTAGGAAAATTCTAATATGTGGGAGATACATGATCTAATTCTCACAGCAACCCTGCAAAGTAGATATTATTATTCCTCTTTTAAAGATGAAAAAACTGAGGTTTGGGAGGGTAATTCAGTTGTTCAAAGTCCACCAATAAGTGAAAGGTCTGAGATTTGACACCAGGTCCATTTTGGTGACCTCTTTGTTTCTCACACAATGCATAACATTGGGCCTTGTACACAATAGATTTTCAAAGGTGGTCCACTGAATGATTAATTGGAACTAATCTAAAAAGGTATTTGCTTACCTTGAGCATAGACTTTTGATTCAGACTTACCTTGGTTAGAATTCTAACTCCACTATTTATAAATCAAGCTAGGGTGAGTTACTGGTTCTAAATCCCATTTTTTCACTTGCAAAATAAATATTATAATATTAGGATAACTGGGTTATAAGAAGGATTAAATGAGACAGAAACATGAACTTTGTAGTACATAATAGGAGTTGAATAAATGTAGATTTCTTCTTTTCATAGTCTTTTCTTTTCTTTATGCCCTACTTAACTTGGCCTTTTCCCTTGCCCCCTACTTAAATGGCTTAATGAGAAAAATCTTTTCTTTGAGGTCAGCAAATTTAGTTCTACAAATCATTAAGTTACTGACTTAATCATAGGTAACTTATTGAACAAGTTTCTGTTTCAATTTGTGCATCTATAAAAATAGAGAACAAAATTATATGCCTTAGATAAAGACTGTGAGAAATAAATGAATTAATATGGGTCAATGGCTCTCAAACAACTTTTCTTATAGCAGTGCCTGATAGTGTTATTGTATGGAAGCCCATAAGGTGGTTGATGAGGGGATGACAACTGGAGCCCAGTTGGAAGCACTCCATTGTGCTCCACAATCAGTTTTTTGATTGTCAGTGGTAGGGTAGAAAATGAAGCTAAGCATTTCATAACAAGGCAGAGGAAAGTTATCTACAAATATAGGATGTGAAAAGTTATTACCTCCTATGTCTTATAAAGTTCTGTAGAGCGATGAATAAATATAAAAAGGGAATTAGACTGAAAAACAAAAATAATTTTTTGTAGAGCAAACCTGTAGGCGAGGAACTTCCAATCTACTGGTAAACGTTAAACACCCAAAAGTGATCTGGATCTTTCATGCAAGATCTAATCAAGAGGGAAAAAATAAGTATTTTAGCCTGTTCACATCAGCATACTGTTAATACTTTCATTCCTAAAATCCCACTTAGGGGAACTGTGCTAAGGCTGAGAAACAGATGATTTTAAAAACCTGTTTTTCCTCCCCTGAGGCCAGAAAGGATTTTTGGAAGAGGCCAGAAAGAAAAAGTCATAAAAACAACAGGTGCTCTGAACAGCTGGGGAGTGAGAACTGAAATCCTTTTCAGGATTATCCTAAAACTAGCAAATTTTCAATGCCCTATTGGAGAAGAAAGGCAACAAATAACTTACCTCCAAGATAACTGTTCCTCTTTACTCCACCCCACAGTCCCTAAAAAGTGAAAATGATGTTTCGTATAACAGGCCAAAGTTCAAGCTCAAGAAAAAGCAGTGTTTTAATTGACAATCTTATGCACATATTTTCTTAAGTAGCAAATAAAATTTAGTTGAGTATTGACAATTTCCACTTTTTAAATTCTGTGATCAACAGACCTGGATAGGTTTTGGAGGCAATATGGTATTGTGGAAGACCAGAGGCCTTGGAGCCTGAAAAATCTGCTTTACTCTTCCTAGCTGAGCTAATTCAGGATTGTAATAATAATTCTAAGCACTTTAATGTGTAAAGTTCCTTAACCCTTGTAATAACTCTGTATATAGGTATTATTTTTCCCGCTTTCAGATGATAAAACTGAAGTTTAGAGATGAAGAAGCTTGACCAAAGTCCCATAACTAATAAGTGACAGAAGGATTTGAACAGAGGCTCCACAGACTGCAATAACTCCGCAGCCTGCACGCATCACTATTCCATCACATTGACTTCTGATGTGATTTTCTGGTATTCTTTTTTCTTTATTGCTCTTTCTTCAACTCTAAGACAGGAAGAAGTTATAGGTCCATTTGAAGATGAAATAAGATACATATTTGTAAAGCACAGTTCCTGGCACATAGTAGGTTCACAATAAACAGACTATTTTTTTGATGATTACGAACCCAGATCATGCTATAGAATCTAAATTAAGGCAGCCCCTCAATACTGTGGTTGCAATTTTAAATAAAGATGTTTGGAAATTTTAGTCTCAGCCCACACTCAAAACTTTCCCTGACCTCTTGATCTCCATTTTGTTCACTCCTCCACATACTTTATATGCATGCCCTTCTCCTTCATTAATTTATTAGATCTTTGAAAGGAGGGAGGTTATCTTTTACTCATCTTTGTAACTGTTACAGTCTCAAACACTGTGCCTTGCACAAAGAATATACTTAATAAATGTTTATGAAAGAAGAAAGGAAGCCAGGGAAGGAAGAGCTGGGATAAGAGGAGGAAGGAAAGGAAACAGGGTAAGAAAACAGAAGGCAACTAAAAACTAACCAAAACATCTAAAAGTTAGGATGAAGAATATTCTGTTTTAATGAAATATACTATATCTTTGATAAAACATTCCATTGAACATCAACTATTGCAAAGTATACTCCACAACGTTTTCCATAACATTTTATTGTCTTTGTTTCAAGCAGTTGTTCTAATAAAGTATAAGGTGATATTCAGTCCTTTTTGCCTTGAAATTATATAACTAGTCAAAAATCAGGCAACACTTTTAGACTAGGATAGTTCTCAATTTTTCTGAAAAAGCCATGTTAAGTGTAGCTTTCCTTTTTAAATATAAACACTAGTGAGCACCTAATTTAATTGTACTCAATATGCAGCATTTTCAAAAGTAATTTTAAGAAAAAGCCACTATATGAATCCAAGCCTAGTCAGTTGCCAAGTGACCATTCTATGTCTTGCAGCTGTGGATGGTGAAACATGTAACTAAGGTACCTCTCAGAAAGGCAAATATTTTGCTTATAACCTTGAAAATAGAACAATGGATAGGCTAATTTCTGATCAACATGTGCAAAAGGGCATCCTCTTACTTTCTGTCAAGTCAGTTCTTTTCAAAGAGGGAAATTTATCCTGAGCTCAACACATCTGGAAAAAAGGATTTAAAATCTAATTTGACATTAAAATGAAAACTTCAGGGAAAATTCCATATATTGGCACAAGACAGGATGGTTTCACTGTCTTCTATTTCCTTTTATCTTTTGTTCAGAAGTTCAGAAAACGACAAGATTTGCATACTTGAAGACTGAAAACAAATGAACAAAGTCTGATTAAAAAGCATTTCTCCATCTAAAAGATTTTTACAAGCCAGAGAGCCTGGCAATGACCAATTTCAGATGAAAAGAGTGAAGCTTTGAGAGCTAAAGTAATGCACAGCAGGTGAGTGACAGCAAAACACAACACTGATGCCTTTGCCACCTGCAACAGATGTCAGGCCCTGACCCTGCCAAAACACACTGAAATGCGTGAATATCTCGGTTTAGCACTAAACAATGTTAAGATTGTTAAATTCTCAAAAAGCTGAGAAATTTTAACTGAACATTGTCATTTTTTAATTCAACAGGCATCTAGTGAGCAGTGAATCACTGAGTCTTCAACAATAGAATAAGACAAATTCCTTATTCTCACTAATATCAGAGATATATAAATTAAAAAAGGTGTTACTATCATATTTCAGAAAGTGCTACAATATTTATGAAAGACTTCATAGAAAAAGTAACAGTTAAGCTGGGTAGAGAAAGCTGAGAAGGATGAAACAGGCAAATAGGAAGGTAAAGATAGAGGCACAGAGCATAAAAGGATCTGGCTTTGGGGGATGAGTGAAACTGAATGTGATCAGAGTCTAAGGTTTGTTTGGGAGATATAGAGAAAATGCAACTGGAAAAGAAGGTACCTATCAGATTGTGAAAGGAAAAGTCTCTAAGCCGGGTTGTGGTCTGAGCCTGTGTGTTTTGGGGGTAAGGTGCCCCTGGTAGACATATGGAAGACAGACTGCACTGGGAAGAAGCGGGTGGTAAAAAGAACAAATGTGGTGAACTGTTATAATATACCAGGCAAAAGAAGACAGATAGAGGCCTGAAACAAGACTTTGACAATGAAGATAGACATCCAGGGGCAAACTCACAGACATTGCTAAGGTAGGAGTAACAGGATCTAATAAATTAAGGGATGTGGCGTATAATGACAGTCAACTATACAAAGCTCCAAGCCTCTAACCTGTATATTTTACGTTTGAAGTGCTAACATTGCCTACAGACTTTTCAGCATAAAAAACTGAATAAGTTCAGTTTAAATCATTTTACAAATAGGGATGATCAGGAGATCCTAGCCTAATCTGTTTTAGAAGACAGGTGAAGATACTTAAAAGATATTTAGACACACAAGTTTAAGCTCAGGAGAAAGATCAGGATTACAGCTAAATACATGAGTGTCATTGGCATATATGTACATTAAAGAGGAGAAAATGAGATGACTCAAGGAGAGTGCATAGAGGTGAGTCCCAAAAAGAATTGAAGACAGTCCCAGGAAACACTACCATAGAATGAATAAAAGCAGAATAGTCACAGAGGGATATTGAAAGGGAACAAGAAACCATTTATTCCAAATCATTCAAATATTGGAATTATTCCAATATTATTAATCACCTATTATGGACCAATCATTGTGCCAGAAATTAGGGATATAAATATTAATATGATAGAGTTTCTGCACAAAGAATGCTGTCTAATGGAGTTCATAGACAAATAAAAAGACAATTGTAAACTGTTGCACAGCTGCTACAAGAGAAATTTACAGTGTGTGAGGAGCAAACAGAGATCATCAGCAATGTCAAATGTGACCTCAGCACAGACGTTATTAAAATTTGAATGTAGTATTTAGAGTTTGTATCAAGATGCTCTTTCTTGTAAACCATACTGACTCTTAAACCTTAAAATATTTTCACTGGTCACTTTATACATTCTATTACAGAGTATCACACAAGAGACAGTAAAAAGAAAAAAATTATTTTCATATAGGTTCTACATGCAAATATACCCATAGTTTGAACTTTGAAGAGATCCTGTAACAGAGTTCAAAAAGGTCCTCTAAAATTCCATAAAAATGGTATTTTTTTCTAGATGGATAAGAGATAGTGGAAGAGGAAAACAATAGCACGTATACTCTATTTGTGTTTAACCTGGTCGTTCCTGAAACTTCATATATTTATGTGACACCTGAGACTCAGAGTTAGAGCACTGAACCTATGAAAGTCAGCATTACCCCATACAGCAGCTGCCAAAAGGGCTGAAAAAGTGATCTGACTTTGACTAGAGATATGAATGAAGCTGATATGGATAGGACTAAAGTGAATCAGAGTACAGGGTAAAGGATAATATGGTCCATATTTTAAAACTTCAACTTCTGTGTGAGACAAAAGGAAGAGATGTTTATTTGATGCAAAATTTATATTTTGGGTAGCACAATATCTAATTTAACTTGTATAGTCAGTTTATTTGAACCCCATAATTCCACGGAATCTTGAATAGGGCATGAGATCGTGTTGATTTGTACAGGTTAGTGTGATGCCCCAATATATTCCAGAGTAATTTGGGCAGAGAATATAAACGTATATGCAAAGTCCCCATGGAGGACTGGGGAGAAAGGAGGAAATATTCAACTTCCCCATCTGTGGAATTCCTGATATGCTTGCAAGCAGTGGGGACAACCAGTTCAATGGGCTGAAACCTAGATCTTGAGGTTCAACACTATGAAACTTATTTCTTCAAACAAGAAGCTAAGCCTATTTATGATTATGCCTGTGTTTTAGTTTGCTAGCTGCCAGAATACAATATACCAGAAACAGAATGACTTTTAAAAAGGGGAATTTGATAAGTTCTAAGGCCAAGAAAATGTCCCAATTAAAACAAGTCTATAGAAATGTCCATTCTAAGGTATCCAGGAAAAGATACTTTGATTCAAAAATCTGATGACGTTCACAGTTTCTTTCTCAAGTGGAAGGGCACATGGCGAACACAGTCAGAGTTTCTCTCTCATCTGGAAGGGCACATGGCAAACAGCATTATCTGCTAGCTTCTTCTCCTGGCTGCCTGTTTCCTGAAGCTCCCGGGAGGCATTTTCCTTCTTCATCTCCAAAGGTCACTGACTGGTGGACTCTGCTTCTTGTGGCTATATTGTTCTGCTCTGCTCTCTCTGAATCTCTCATTCTCCAAAATGTTTTCTCTTTTATAGGACTCCGGAAACTTATCAAGACCCACCCAAATGGGTGGAGACATGTTGTCACCTAATCCATCTTAACAACCACTCATGATTAAATCACATCTCCAGGGAGATGATCTGATTACAGTTTAAAACATACTGTACTGAATAGGGATTATTCTGCCTTTCTGAAATGGGATTTAAATTAAAACATGGTTTTTCTAGGGGACATACATCTTTTCAAACCAGCACAGCCTGGGAGTCACTCCAGAGAACGACTCTGGTTGTTCAGGTGTGGCCTCTCTCTCTGGGTCAACTCGGCAGGTAAACTAACTGTGCTCCCTGCTCTGTGGAACATGGCTCCCACAGGTGTAAATCTCCCTGGCAACATAGGACAGAAATCCTGGGATGAGCTGGGACCTGGCGTCATGGGATTGAGAAAGACTTCTTGACCAAAAAGGGAAGAGAGAAATGAGACAAGGTAAAGTTTCAGTGGCTAAGAAATTTCAAACAGAGTCAAGAGGTTGTCCTGGAGATTATTCTTATTCATTGTATAGACATCCCTTTTTAGTTAATGGTACACTGGAGTGGCTAGAGGGAACTACCTGAAACTGTTGAACTATGTTCCAGTAGCCTTGATTCTTGAAGACAATTGTATAACTATATAACTTTTACAATGTGACTGTGTGATTGTGAAAACCTTGTGTCTGTTGCCCCTTTTATCCAAGGTATGGACAGTAGATTAAAAATATAAGGATAATAAATAAATAAATAAATAAATAAATAAATAATAGTGGGGGTATGAGGTAAAGAAAAATTGGGTAGATTGAAATACTAGTGGTCAATGAAATGGAGGGGTAAGGGGTATGGGGATGTATGAGTTTTTTTCTTTTTATTTACTTTTCTGGAATGATACAGATGTTCTAAAAATGACCATTGTGATAGATGCGCAGCTATGCAATGATACTGTGCACCACTGATTGTACACTATGGATGGACTTCATGTGTGTGAAGATTTCTCAATTAAAATATTTTTTAAAAAACAGAACATATACTAGTAAAAACATAAAGATATTGAATACATTCTGTTTGGTCAGACACCAAGCATTACCTGAGAACTCAGTCACATAAGAGGTCTTTGAAAGCAGGTACTGTGGTTTGGAAGTCCTGAGCATCATGAACTTTGTGCTCAGTTCTATCTCTGCCACTTGCAGTTGGATTTTTTTTTTTATTAGAGAAGTTGTAGATTTACAAAAATATCATGCAAAAAAATGGAGTTTCCATATATTGCTCCCCAACCCCACATCATTATTATGTTGCGCTAATGCGGTATTTTTATTATAACTGATGCAAGACTATTATTATAATTGTACTATTATCTACAGCCAATAGTTTATATTAGGGTTCATTGTTTGAGTTGTACATTCTTATAGTTTTTTAATCTTTATTAGAATATCATATATAAAACTAAAATTTCCCCCTTTTAATCACATCCACACCACCATCCACTACCAAAACTTTTGATCCCCCTAAATAGAAATTCTGGATCAATTAAGCCTTAATTCCCCATTTCCTATTCTACATCCCATTCACTGGTAATCTATATTCTAGTTTCCCACCCTATCAACTTGCTTAATCTAATTATTTCATAACAGTAAGTTCATACAATATTTATTGTTTTCAGTCTGGCTTATTTCACTCAACATGATATCTTCAAGATTCATCCATATTGCCACATTTATCAGATTTTAATTCATTTTATGACTGAATAATATTCCATTGTATTATATAACAGTTTGTTTATCCATTCATCAGTTGATGGATATGGGTTACTTCTATCTTTTGACAATTGTGAATAATGTCACAATGATCATTAGTGCAGAAATATCTGTTTGAATCCCTGCTTTTAATTCTTTTGTGTATGTAACCAGGTGATATGGTAATTCTATCTTTAACTTCCTGAGGAACTGCCAAAAAATATTTTCAACAGTGGCAGTACCATTTTATATTCCCATCAATAATGAACAACTGTTTCAAATTCTCTGTATCTTCTCCAATACTTTTCACTTTGTTTTTATTTTTTATTGAATATCAGCCATTCTAATGGGTATGAAATGGTAAATCATTGAAGTTTTGATTTGTATTTGCCTAATAGCTAATGATATTGAGCATCATTTCATGGGCACATTGGAATTTGCATATCTTCTTTGGAGAAATGTCTATTTAAATCATTTTTATTGTTTATCTTTCTGTTGAGTTATAGGGTTGCTTTATAAATTCTGGATGTTAAATCATTTTCAGATATGTGGTTTCCAAATATTTTCTCCTATACCGTAGGTTGTCTTTTCAATCCCATCATGAAGTCCTTTGATGCACAAAAGTTTTAAGATGTTCCATTTATCTATTTTTCTTTTGTTACTTGTGCTTGTGTTTTAAAATATAAAAACCATTGCCTAACACAAGGTCCCAAAGATATTTCCCTATGTTTTCTTCTTGGAGTTTTATAATCCCATTTCTTATATTTAGGTCTTCAATCTATTTTTGGTTGATATTTATATATGGTGTAAGATAAGGGTCTTCCTTCATCCTTTTTTTTTTTTAACATGGGCAGGCACCAGGAATCGAACCTGGGTCCTCTGGCATGGCAGGCAAGCATTCTTGCCTGCTGAGCCACCGTGACCCACCCTCTTCCTTCATTCTTGACATACAGATACAAGTTGCCCTAGCACCATTTGTTGAAGAGGCACTCTTGTCAAAAATCAATTAGCCATATAAGTGAAGGTTTATTTATGTATATTCAGTTTGATTCCATTGTCTGTATGTCTGTCCTTGAACCAAAATCATGCTGTTTTGATTACTGTGACATGGTAATAAGTTTTAAAATTGGGAAGTGAGTCCTTCAACTTCATTATTAATTTTCAAGATGGTCTTGGCTTTTTGGGCCCTTTAGCCTTCCATATGAATTGGCTGATTGGCTTTTCCATTTCTGCAAAGAAGGCTGTTTGGATTTTGATTGGTATTGCTTTGAATCTGTAAATTGCTTTGGGTAAAATTAACATCTTGACAATATTTAATCTTCCAATCAATGAGCATGAATGTCCTTCCATTTACTTAGCTTTTATGTATATTTATAATTATTATGTCTTCTTAATTGACAACTTCAGTAGAATATAGTGACTTTATCTCCTTAATAATTTTTTTATTTAATGTCTTTTTATCTGATATTAGTGTAGCTGCCCTAACTCTAATTAGGTTACTATTAGCATGGTATATTTTTTTCCATCCTTTTACTTTCAGCCTACTTGCGTCTTTGAATTTAATGACAGTCTTTTGTAAACAGCATATAGTTAGGTCATGCTGTTTTATCCATTCTGCCAATCTCTGCCTTTTTGCTGAAGAGTTCAATCCATTTACATTTAAAGTAACTACTGATAATACACAACTACTACAATTTTACCATTTGGTCTTATGAGTCTTATCCTTTTTTGTCCCATAATTTTTTAGTTAATGCCTGCTCTCCTATTTTTCTATTTTTGTACTATTTTGGATCCCTTCTCAATTCTTTCTGTGTATTTTTTTCTTATATATATTTTTTGATTACCGTAAGGCTTAAATTTTTCTTAAATCTATAATAATCACTTTCTATTTGATACCACTTGACTTTAATTGCAGTACATACACTGTTTCTATACTCCTCTATCTACCCACCTTTTTGTTGTACTTGTCGCAAATTATATCTTTATACATTGAATGTCCAGAACCACAGATTGATCATTATTTTTCATGCATTTGCATTTTAAACCTTTCAGAAGTAAAAAGTGTGTTACATACAAAAAATACAATGCAAAAGTACTGACATTTATAATTACACATCTGGTTACCTTTAGTAGAGCTCTTTATTTATTTATTTATTTATTTATTTATGCCGCTTCAATCCACTGTCTGGAGTCCTTTGCTTTTAGTCAGAAGAACTCCCTGTACTGTAGCTTGTACAGCAGGTCTAACGGTGATGAACTCCCTTGGTTTTTCCTTATATGGGAATGCCTTAATCTCTCCCTCACTTTTAAAAGACAATCTCACTGGATATAACATTTTTGGTTGGCAATTATTTTCTTTCAGCACTTTAAATATTTCATGCCACTGCCTCTTGTGTCCTTGGTTTCTGATGAAGAATTAGAACTTAATCTCATTTTAACTCCCTTGTATATTATACATTGCTTCTCTTTTGCTGCTTTCAGGCCTTATCCTTGGCATTCGACAGTTTGAATATTATGTGTCTGGGCTTGGTTCTCTATGAGTTTATCCTGTTTGGGGTTCACTGTGCTTCTTGAATGCAAATATTTATATCTTTCATTAAGTTTGATTTTGTATTATTATTTCTACCCCTCCTGGGTGCTCTATTGTATGACTTAAAGCAGGCACTCCTTTGCTCCAGGCCACTTTGACTTTCTTACACTGTTTTAGCTATCCAAAAGCTGCTTCTGTCTGGAGGGCAAGTGCTAGCAGGGTGAGCCAGAGATAAAATTCCTAATCAGTCTTTCAGGTTGCCCAATTGACTGTTACCTACACACAGGCACCTAGTTTGTGCAAAGGAGTTACTCCACTCCCGCTGGAACAGAGCCAGGGTTCCCACAAAGGAAGGCAGGTTGTCTCCATATTGTGCTGTGAAGGGGTGGCAAAGAGGTCAACAAGGGTACCACAAGCTTCTCCTACAACTTTTCAGAATTATATTTCTTGATTGGGCACCTGCCCAATTACTGCAATACTTAACTGTTTCTGGAGTTTTTAGGAAGATGGCTCTGCTAGTCTGTGCTAGTTATTCAAAGATTCTGTGGATGAATTCTAGATTTAAACCACCATCTTGGTCAACAAGAAGTTCTGTATGCTGGATTTTTTTTTGTATGCTGTGCAGTGGAAGTCACGTTTCATTCTTTTCCATGTGAATATCCCTTTTACTCTTTCTTTTCTTTCTTTTTTTTGGCATGCATGGCCTGGGAATTGAACCTGTGTGCAGGATTTAAATTTTTCCTTTTCTAAAATGATTTATTTGAAAGAGATGATTCTTGTTTCCATTTCTGCTCAAGTATTCTGTGGCATAAGAGACACAGTCCTTAAGGAATAAGCAACTAATAAACAAAAATGTACAGTGTGGCCATAAAATCCCAACACATAAGATTTTGTCTTCTGTGAACTATTTACTTAATAACAATTCCACCTAAAAACAGTTAGAGGCCCAGAAGTGAGTAAAAGAATATGGGGAAAGTTAAAACCATACATGGATAATTAAGGAGAGAATGCAGATAACTTCTAATCAACACACTTGAATGCTTATCATTTGCCAAGTACTATAATAAATATTTCACGTGTACTATGTTATTTGTCTTCATAACAACTCAATTAAGTAGTAACTATTACTATTTCCATTCTACACACAAGGAAACTGAGGTTTAGAAAGGTAAAGTATTTTGTTCGAAATCAAAGAACTAATCAGTGGCAAAACTGGGTTCAAATCCAACTTATCTGAATCCACAGCCACCCCCTTCACCACTTCACAATACAAAATCTACAAACTACCATAACCACAGAGGAATGAAAGGAAAAGTCTGAGTCCAGAATTGTACTGAGAGACTGAAAATTATTGGAAATGAATCAAAGAAAATCTCATGACTAAGACAGACCTGAAGATGTGATGTGAAGTTAGTCTACCATAAGGCATTATAATATTATTAACCTAAATGATCCAAAAGTGTTTCATTCTAAAAAAAAATGAAATATTAATTTGAATAGACATTTTAAGTTGAGTTAACATCTAATCACCACAATAAATTATACCTCACACATCATAGAAGTGCTAAGTCTCCACACAATTTATTCTTCAATTATAGAGTTACACAATGAATACAGAGAGGGTAGATTGATAAGTGTCAAACCTCAGGTTCAGAAGGGAAAACTTATAAATTTACACCCAAATAAATGTGACAGTTTATGAGTAAGAAAAAAAAAGGCTGAAGTATAATAAATCCTCTCTGACAAAGACAGCAGAAGGGGAAAAAATAAGGAAAAAAATGAGGAGTCTTTAGGACTTTGGATAAACATCACTGAGAAAAGAGAGTCAAGCTGTATTAGCGACTCTAAGAGTCAGCATTATAGGGAAGTGGGACAAATTCTCAAATGAATTCTTAAAACCCAGAACCAATTAACATACTGAAAGCATACTCAACACTATTGGACAGTGAATCCAAACTGAATTCTATTAAGTCCAGGAAGCTGCTTTGATGTGTCATCATGTCACTGAGACAGAAGATCCAATTATAGTTTTAATAGCTAAACCATAAAGATACTGTAACTCGTGAGGGCCAGTAAGAATGCTGAGATTCAGAAAGCGTATTTGATAAGTAGACCTTTACTCCTCTGGCATTTGATAATAACACAAATCAGCATGAATCTTATTCATTTATTATTCAACAAATATTCACATTGAGGCCACTGTTCTGGCACTAGAATCAAGTAAAGTGAATATAAAAAAATCTCTGTTTGTGGATTTTACATTCTGGTTCAATAAACAATTTTTTAGGGGAAATATATACTGTATAAGAAAATGCTAAGAGCTCTGAAGAAAAATAAAATGAGGAAGAGAAAAGGAGGAATGTGAGAGACAAGTACAGGGGGTAAGCTTTTCATTCATGCTGTTTTAAATATGATTTACAGGAAAGTTCTCACTGAGTAGGTAATATTTGAACAGAAGCTTAAAGGAGGTTGTAGAATGAGCCATTTCTAGGGGGAACAGAAAGGGAATAACCACTGAAAAGTCCTTGAGGAAACAGTATTCTTAGCACCAAGATGCCAGTGCACCTGGAGCACAATGAGAGAAAGGGAAATACTCAGAAAGGAGGTTAAAAAAAAATATATATATATATATATATATGTAGTAAGGACTTTTTGGTGGGAACATAGTGAAGTACAGAGCTCCAGGACTCAGTCCTTCTAAAGAACAAGTATTAAAGAGGCAGGAACTGTCTGAAACAACTATTTTGAAACTCTGAAGGCCATAATAACACTGTACAGGGAGAAGATGGCGGCTTAGTAAGACGCGCGGGTCTTAGTTCCTCCTCCAGAAAAGCAACTAAAGAAACAGAAACAATACGAAACAGCTCCCGGAGCCACGACAGAGACCAAAAAGACAGCGTACCCCATTCTGGAACGGCTGAATGGGCAGAGAGAATCCACTGAGGTGAGATACCCAAGGGGCGTGCGTTTTCCCGGCCGGGGCGGCTGGCGACTGGGGTCCCCTCCACGCACGTGGCTCCCCGGTCTGACTGGGAACGTTGGATAGCGGGGCCCTCCCGCCACGCTTGGCGTCTCGGGCCAGCTGGGCAATTTGGACCAGCAGACCCCAAGCCACGGCGGCCGGCAACCCACCCCCTCCACGCGCGGTTTCCTGGGCCGACTGCCCCGCAGACAGACGACTGCCACGAGCACCACCTACTGGGCAGGAAAAGAAAAACAGCCCAGAGATTTCACAGAAAAACCTTTCAACCAGCCGGGTCCCACACCCAGGGAAATCTGATCAAATGCCCAGACACCAGCAGAAAATAATGGATGACGCTTGGAAAATTAAAGATATGGCCCAGTCAAAGGAACAAACCAATAGTTCAAATGAGATACAGGAGCTGAGACAACTAATGCTGAATATACGAACAGAAATGGAAATACTCTTCAAAAACCAAATCAATAAATTGAGGGAGGACATGAAGAAGACATGGGCTGAACAAAAAGAAGAAATAGAAAATCTGAAAAAACAAATCACAGAACTTATGGGAGTGAAGGACAAAGAAGAAAAAATGGAAAAAACAATGGATACCTACAATGGTAGATCTAAAGAGACAGAAGCTACAATTAGTGAACTGGAGGTTGGAACATCTGAATTCCAAAAAGAAACAGAAACTATAGGGAAAAGAATGGAAAAACTTGAGCAGGGGATCAGGGAACTGAATGACAATATGAAGCACACAAATATACGTGTTGTGGGTGTCCCAGAAGGAGAAGAGAAGGGAAAAGGAGGAGAAAAACTAATGGAAGAAATTATCACTGAAAATTTCCCAACTCTTATGAAAGACCTAAATTTACAGATCCAAGAAGTGCAGCGCACCCCAAAGAGAATAGACCCAAATAGGCGTTTTCCAAGACACTTACTAGTTAGAATGTCAGAGGTCAAAGAGAAAGAGAGGATCTTGAAAGCAGCAAGAGAAAAACAATCTGTCACATACAAGGGAAACCCAATAAGACTATGTGTAGATTTCTCAGCAGAAACCATGGAAGCTAGAAGACAGTGGGATGATATATTTAAATTACTAAAAGAGAAAAACTTCCAACCAAGGCTTCTATATCCAGCAAAATTGTCCTTCAAAAATGAAGGAGAAATTAAAACATTTATAGACAAAAAGTCATTGAGAGAATTTGTGACCAAGAGACCAGCTCTGCAAGAAATACTAAAGGGAGCACTAGAGTCAGATATGAAAAGACAGAAGAGAGAGGTATGGAGTAAAGTGTAGAAAGAAGGAAAATCAGATATGATATATATAATACAAAAGCCAAAATGGTAGAGGAAAATATTATCCAAACAGTAATAACACTAAAAGGTAATGGACTGAATTTCCCAATCAAAAGACATAGAATGGCAGAATGGATTACGACCCAGCAATACCACTACTAGGTATCTACTCAAAGGACTTAAGGGCAAAGACACAGACGGACATTTGCACACCAGTGTTTATAGCAGCATTATCTACAATTGCAAAGAGATGGAAACAGCCAAAGTGTCCATCAACAGACGAGTGGCTAAACAAACTGTGGCGTATACCTACGATGGAATATTATGCAGCTTTAAGACAGACTAAACTTATGAAGCATGTAATAACATGGATGGACCTAGAGAACATTATGCTGAGTGAGTCTAGACAAAAACTAAAGGACAAATACTGTATGGTCCCACTGATGTGAACCGACATTCGAGAATCAGCTTGGAATATATCATTGGTAACAGAGACCAGCAGGAGTTAGAAACAGGATAAGATAATGGGTAATTGGAGCTGAAGGGATACAGACTGTGCAACAGGACTAGATACAAAAACTCAAAAATGGACAGCACAATAATACCTAAGTGTAATGTAACTATGTTGGAACACTGAATGAAGCTGCACCTGAAATATGGTTTTTTGTTTGTTTGTTTGTTTGTTTGTATCTTCTGTTTTTGTTTTTTTTCTTTTTCCTTTATATATATATATATTTTTTATTAGTATTATTATTTTAATTCTCTTCTCTATATTAACATTCTATATCTTTTTCTGCTGTTTTGCTAGTTCTTTTCCTAAATCGATGCAAATGTACTAAGAAATGATGATCATACATCTATGTGATGATACTAAGAATTACTGAGTGCATGTGTAGAATGGAATGATTTCTAAATGTTGTGTTAATTTCTTTTCTTTTTTTTGATTAATTAAAAAAATTTTAAAAATTGGATAAAAAAATAAAAGCACATAGTAGATTCAGGAAAAAAAATAAATAATAGAGGAAAAAATGTTAAAATAAATTCAGTTTGAAATACTAGCGATCAATGAAAAGGAGGGATAAGGAATATGGTATGTAAAAATTTTTTTTCTTTTTCTGTTTTTGTTTTATTTTTCTGTTGCCTTTTTATTTCTTTTTCTGAATTGATGCAAATGTTCTCAGAAATTATCATGATGATGAATATGCAACTATGTGATGATATTGTGAATTACTGATTATATATGTAGAATGGAATGAGCATATATTACGGATGTTTGTGTTTCTTTCTTGTAATTTCTTTTTAATTAATAAAAAATTATTTTAAAAAAAATAATAATACTGTACAGCATCCAGGGAAGAGCAGAAGAGACTGATAAATTACAGTAAAAATGGTAAATTGCTTTCACCACACTGTGCTATGGGCACCCATCCCCAACTCTCATGGCAAGTCACCATGAGGTCCAATTCCTGACTGGCACATTGGTGAGAAAAATATATGTGGATAAGTACAGGACCACAAATAACCAAAACCACCTTAACAAAGAAGAATGAAGTTGAGGTACTCACAGTTCCTACTCTTAAAACATAATACAAATTCACAGTAATCAAAACAGTTTGGTACAAAGAAAGACATAAAGACTAACGGAATCAAATTGAAAGCTCAGAGATCAACCTTCACATTTATGGCCAACTATTTTTGAAAAGGGGACAAAGGTCATTCCATTGGAAAAGAATAGTCTCTTCAACAAATGGTGCTTAGGAAATTGGATTTTCATTTGCCAAAAAAGAAGGAGGACCCCTACCTCACATCATATACCAAAAAAAAAAAAAAAAAAAAAAAATGGATCAAAAATCTAAATATAAGGGCCAGAACAATCAAACTTCTAGAAAAGCATACAGGGAAATATCTTTAGGAACTTGTGTAACAAAAGAAAAAAATAGATAAATGGGACCTCATAAAAATTTTAAAACTTTTGTGCATCAAGGACTTTTTCACAAAAGTGAAAACACAACCTATTCAGTCAGATAAAGTATTTGGAAAGCATATATCCATTAAAAGTTTAATATCCAGAATATATAAAGAAATCCTACAAGTCAACAATAAAAGCAAGCAATTCAATTTAAAAATGGACAAAAGACTTGAACAGACTATCTCCAAAGAGGATATAAAAATGACTAAGAAGCACATGAAAAGATGTTAGACATCACTAGCAGATCAAAACCACAATGAGATACTGTTTTATCCCCATTAGAATGACCATTATTTAAATAAATAAAAAAACAGGAAATAATAAATGTTGGAGAGGTTGTGTGATGGAAATGAAAAATGGTACAGCCATGTGGAAGACAGTTTGACAGTTCCTCAAAAAATTAAGTTTAGAATTACCACATGACCTGGCATTCCCTCTAATAGATATATGCCCAAAAGAACTGAAAGCAGGGACTAAGAAAGATATTTTCACACTGATGTTCTTAGCAGCATTATTCATAATTGTGAAAAGATGGAAGCAACCAAAGTGTCCATCAATCAATGACTGGATAAACAAAATATGGTATATATGTACAGTGGGATATTAGTCAGCTGTAAAAAGGATGAAGTTCTGTTATATGGAACAACATGGATGAAACTTGAAGATATTTTGCAGAGTGAAATAAGCCAGACACAAAAAAGACAAATATCATATGAGTTCAGTAATGTGAAATAGTTAGAATAAGCAAGCTCATAGAGTTAGATCTAGGATATAGGTAACCAGGGGCTGGGTTTTGGGGTAGATAATGGGTAATTAAGGCTTAATTTGTATAGAATTTCTATTTAGGTTGATTATAAAGTTGTGAAATGGATAGTGGTGATGGTAGCATATTATTTTGAGTGTAATTAACAGCACTGAATTATATATGTAAATGTGGCTAAAAGGAGAAATTTTAGGTTTTATATATATTCCTAGACTAAAACTTAAAAGATAAAACATTGAACTGTATAACACAGTGAACCTATTGTAAATGATGAACTATAGTCAATAACACATGTTTAAAGTATTCTTTCATGAATTACAATAAATGTACCACACTAATATGAGGAGTTTATAAAAGGTGATATATGGGGAAAATACATCTAACGTAAACTATGAACTATAGTTAATAGTACAATTTTAATATTCTTTCATCAACTGTAAGAAAGGTACCACACTAATGCAAAGTGTCAACAATAGGGGTGTATATGGAAATGCTATATTTCTTACATGACTGTTCTGTAAACCTACAATTACTCTAAACAATTTAATTTTTAAAAAGAAAGAAAAAGCCCTCCACCTCTACACGTATGCCCATAGTGCACTTTCTCATTCTTCAAATTTATCTGAATTTGCATATTTCAATGCTTAAATTGAAAGTTCCTCCCCAAATCTGTCCCAACCTGCCTCATGGGGTAGCACCAATATGCTTTAGGAAATTGAACTCAGGGTCAATTAGGCTCTGATTAGTCTAAACCAATCACAGTAATCCAATCCCCTAAACTGGGCCTAAGCAATTCAACCCATGTCATTCCCCTGGTGACTTTAAATGCAATTTCATTGAGATATATTCATCATTATATAATCATCCAAAGTACATAATCAGTGACTCATACTATCATCATATAGCTGTGCATTCACCACCACAATCAAGTTTAGAACATTTTTATTATTCCAAAAATAAACAAAAATAAAAAAGAACACCCAAAACATCCCATGCCCTTTATCACCTCCCCCCATTGTTTATTTATTTTTTGTCTTTATTTCTTACTTATCTACCCACACACTAGATAAAGGGAGTGTCAATCACAAGGTTTTCACGGTCACACTGTAAAAGTCATTATACAATCATCAAGAATGTGGTATCACACAGAAGTTGAAGTTTTAAAATACAGTCAATATTATCCCTTACCCTGTATTCTGATTTACCTTAGTCCTAACCAGATCAGCTTTATTCATTTCTATAATTGAAGTCTGATCTCTTTTTGAGCTTCTTTAACAGTTGCTGTATGGAGTAATGCTGACTTTAATGGTGACACTTTAGAGTTAGGGGGTGTGGGAGCAGGGCATATAACCTAAGTCAGCCCAATAAGCCTGAAGGAAATAATTTTTGTTCACTGGCTGGGCTGGAAGCACCTTTTGTCTCCTGTTGGATGAAACAAGGATGCATGTTGCCCCCAATGCTCTGGCAGGTAGCTCACTAGATCATGAGGAGGAAAAGCCCTAAGATAAGTCAACACTGTGGATAGCAGGGAGGTGAGAGAGAAGCCATCTAGGTTCCTGATGACATCCTTGATTCACTGAGTGAAACTACACTGAATTAGTGTCCTATTGTGCCTACAGCTAGGCAAGTCAATGCATTTCCTTATTGTTTAATTCCATTTGCACTGGGTTTTCTATTACCTGAGGTTTAATGTATCTAACTGAAATAAACTCCAGGGATTAGGTACTGCTATTCTCCTGTACAATACAGAGAATGAAACAATAAACACTATTAACCTTGGAGATATTAAGTAATTTTCAAGGTTGAAGAGCAGGAAGTAGACCTAAGATTCAAACCTTCATTTTTTTTTTAACTCTATGGCTATATCCTTCCTACTATGCTATACTACTGAATTTGTCTTATCTAACTAGCCAGTAATTTTGTGACAATGGGAAAAGCCATTCTTACGAATTTTTAAATTCCATTCAAGGACTAGTCTCTAGCATAATGATTAAAAATAAAAGACTTTAAAAATCTATTTTGTTATTTTTCATTGACATTCCATGCTTTTTCAGTCTCCTAGGCTACTTAAAGCAGATAACATAAAATGGATTGCCTTAAGCAATGGGTATTCATTAGTTTACAGTTTAAGGATTAAAAAATGTCCAAATGCAAGAATGCTTTCTCCCCAGAGACCACCTGCTGGTGATCCTTGGCTCCTGTGACACATGGCAAGGCACATGGCAGCATCTCCTGGTCCTTCCCTTCTCTTCTGGTTTCATTGCCTTCAGGTTCTTGCTTCTGTAGCTTTTTTTTCTCTCTCTGTATTCATTCTATTTCTGAAGGACCCCAGTAATAGGATTAATCCCATTCTGAATGAGGTGGCTCACACCTTAACTGAAATAGCCTCATCCAAAGATCCTACTTAAAATGGGTTTATATCCACAGAATGGATTTAAGAACATGTTTTTCTGGGGTAAATACAGCTTCAAATCACTACACACACCTTCTATAATAGAATACCAAAAAGGAAACAGAATGAATTAAAAACTGAAATTTGACTTCATAAGTATTTCTGCAGTAACCTATTTATTATTTGGTACACTGTAAGTGCTATATGTCCTGGGACCATATCTGTTTTTTGTTTTTGTTTTTTCTGTTCACTGTTGTATCTCCAGTGCAAACAAAATAGTTAGGATATAGTAGGCACCAACAAATACTTGAAAGTTGAATAATGCATGAAGAAAATTTCTAATTTCATACTTCTTTATAAAAAATGCCTTTTTTCTTCTCCTGGAAAAAACAGCATGCAGAGACTTTCTTTTGAAAGTCTTGGTTTCTGTGGGAAGAGAAATTAGACACATGTAAAAAAACAAATAAAGACTAATAGTATGTCCGTTTATGTACCTACAATTAATTTAATTTGTTTTTGTCTAGTCACTCATTAAGTATTTATTAATCATTTATTATGTGAAAAACATTGAAGAATACAAAGATATTAAAAACTGTCCTGCCTGGAACATCAGGCTGTGACAGAAAGTAAGGAAATGCTCAAATACTGATGAGAATGTGTCCAAAGGATACAGAGCTAATTTGAAGGGACTCCCTACAGCCAAACCTGGGCAAATTAAGCATCAAAATAAATAGTTTTTGTAACTGATTACACCCCATAGAATAAAATAAGGAGCCACAAATGAATAAATAAACAAGTGCATGGGGGTAGAATGAAAGTTCTGTCCTACAGTAGAAAAACAATTAACAAATGTAGAAGGAATGATAGAATGAGAAAATCACCATTTTTCAACCACTATAGTAGCAACCATTGTTTCAGGCAAGAATTATCAATGAATGCTAAAACTAACAGATAAAAATTTGATCAGAAATGGGATATTTCCATAGTTTCAAAGTTACATAGCACAAAATACTTACAGAGGAAAAAATGGCAACCTTAGAGCGAAGAAATCTGGCACATACTATTTTAACCAAGAGATCAATGCTAAAATCACTATTAGTGGAATAAATAGATATCAAGTGCCTCCTAATATAATGCACTGAGAAGGATACATCATTTTTGTTGTTTCCTGCCAAAAATGCATACCCTAAATTTAATCATGAGGAAAGATCAGGCAAACCAAAATTGAAAGAATTCAGCAAAATAAATGGCCTGTACATTCTAAAACTGTCAGGATCATTAAAAAAGAAATACTAAGAAATTATTCCACATAAAAGAAGAACAGAGAGATTTGACAACTAAACCCAATAATGCAATCATGTGTTGGATCCTAGACTACAGTTTTTTTATATATAAAGGGCATTTGTGGAATAATTGGCAAAATTTGCATAAGGGCTGTGTATTAGATAATAGTTCTATATCAATATTAATATCTTGATTTTTATATTTATACTGTGTACATATAAGAAAATAGCCTTGCTTTTAGGAAATACACACTGTTTTACACAACCAAACAATTAGAAAAAATAACAGTTACATATATAGACAGAATGATGAGGCAAACTCAGCAAAATGTTAAGATCTGGGAATATGGACGAAGGCACACCAGAATTCCATGTGCTATTTTTGCAGTTTTTCTGTAAGTCTGAAATTATTTCAAAACAAAACTTTAAAAATAAGTGGATAAATTAGAAAAACTTAAATAAAAATCTCTCTTTCCTTATAGAGCTTATAGCTTATTATATAAGACATATAAAGCATGTGATATTTCATTGAAAACTGACAATGAATCCTCTCTATAGACTAAAGCCTTAACATCTTAGCCTGACACTCAAGTCCTCACATAATCTGATCCAAGCCTAGACTTGCAGCAATATTTTCCAAAATCCTCTTTCTTTTTCACTATATTCCAGTCAAACTAAATTTTATACCCCATTTTTTTCTCTCCTTAGAAAATGTAGTAATGCTAGGTGCTCCACCTAGAATTTCCTTAGTTTCATTTCCACACCTGTAAATTATGCTCAGAAGCAACCCCATTTTGCCAGCTAAATATAATCTTTCCTTCCTCTAAATTTCTACTACCTTTTATGTTTCTTCTGTTTTATATCTTGTATTATAAGTATATGTTCATAGTTATTTATCTCCCCATCTAGCCTATAAAATTTGAAGGACAGGATCTAAGTTTATCTTACACAACAATAGATAGTGTGTATTGTCTATAATCATATTAGTAGTAAAAATAGTAACACGCATTACTGAGTGCTTATCACATGCAAAGTACTGTATCAATGGCTTTCAAGTACAATTATTATTCCCATTTTGCAACTTAGGAAATGAGATTTAGGGAAAATGAGAAACTTTTCCAAAATCATGCTGTAAGGTCTGGAATAAGCATGCAAACATAGATATAATCATTTCAAAGTCCATCCTCATTATACTATATTATGCTATTAATTTATTATCTCTTTCCATAGCTGCCTTTACCTACTGGACTAAATTCTTTTAAATAATGAAAAAGCATAAATA
The DNA here is from genome assembly GCF_023851605.1 of Tamandua tetradactyla. Taxonomy (NCBI): domain Eukaryota; kingdom Metazoa; phylum Chordata; class Mammalia; order Pilosa; family Myrmecophagidae; genus Tamandua; species Tamandua tetradactyla. Next base: position 59,032,154 of record NC_135334.1, on the reverse strand, counting down.
CATGAGTTACCCCAGAAAAAAAAGCATTAAATGAAAACGGGTTTTAACAGAAATAACAGAAAATAGAGTAGATTACTCATAGATCTTTTGACAGATGTTAATTTTCTAGGGTCCAAAGCAGAGCATCTCCCAAAGAAAAGATTATACACATATAAAATTTGAAACTTCAGTATTTAAAAAAACACTAAAATAAAATAAAAGTATTTGCTCTATAAACCACATAGGGTTAATATCTGCAATGTCAAAGAGTTCATTTAAACACTATATATTAAAACAATACAGAAATTTCTGGGAAAGATGGCAGAGTAGGGAGCTCCAGAATTCAGTACTTCTACCAAAACAATTATTAAACAGGGAGGAACTGTCTGAAACAAATATTTTGAAACTCTGCAAGAAAGAGGAACACTACCCACTATGCAGAGAAGAGCAGAAGGAAGAATCTGACAAACTGTGAAAAAGAACAGTAAATTGCTCTCTCCATGCAATGTCTACAGGTTCCCATCCCCTATTCTCATAGCAGGTTACCATGAAGTCTATTCCATGGCTAGCTTGCTGATGACAAAAAGGGACATAAAAATCCTCTTCCTCAAAAACAGTGGTGGGCACAGCTCATCACTGATCATGGCTTTTGATTAAGGTAACTGAGGGTATGGCTCTGATGGCAGCTATAATTTAAACCAGCCCAGTCAAAGGCATTGGCAGCCATTGTTCCAAACTTCCCCAGACAAGGAAGATTTAAAGACACAACACTTTCTCAGGGCTATGGTGAAGAGTTAGCTCAAGAACTACATTTGCTGGACAGGCTAGAAAAGCTAAGATTTAGGGAGCCATTGGTAAAGCTTTTTGTAGCCTTCCAGATCCCCTCCATGGGGCATTCAGGAGCTAGTCTGCATTCCCTTTGTGCATCCCTGGCCCTGTTGTGGTTGGAAAAGACTGAATTGGGCAAATCTTCTCTGGGGCAACTATCCTTCCAGAATTTTTCCTTCAGGCAATAGCAGCTTTGGAAAATAAAAGGAGTATGAAAACTATACAGGTAAACAGTCTGGGACAACTGTCTGCTAGCTTCAAACACCCAGGAGAGGGAAGTCTGTCTCCTGGGAGACAGAGGGGACAACCAGACTCCTATTAACAGGGGAACTCCAAAACACATAACAAGCAAAAACTGAGGACAAGACAGTGGCCCAGTAAGACAGGGAAAACCCTGCACAGTGTACTGGCCTTGCATAAACAGTCCTGATAGGAGGTGTGGAGCATAAGAAAAACTCTGTTTTGTCCCCCCAGAAATAGACATCTCAGAGAATAAATTCCAGAGTTAACATTGTTCAATATTAAAATGTACAGTGTTCAACAAAATAGCACATGACAAAGAAATAGGAAATGATGCCACATCCAACATGAGGGGATAAAAATGCAGAACACACACACAAATGAAGAAGATGAAAATGTGGACATATTGAAAAAAGCCTTTGAAAAATGATGTTAGATTCCTGGTACCTGCCCATGTTAAAAAAAAAAAAAAAGTGATGCTAGAAATGCTAAAGGAGATGAAGGAAAGTAAAAGAGAGAACTAAAGGATATCAAGAAAATAATGAATGAATAAAATGAGAGTCTAAGTAAAGAGACAGAAACTGTAAAAAAGGAACCAAACAAAACTACTGGAATTGAAGACCACAATTATGAATTGAAAAATGCTGAAGAGGGTTTCAAGACCAGAGTGGAGTTGGCAGAAGAGAGAATGAGTGAACATGAAGACAAGAAACTTGAAATGAATCAGGCTGAGGAGCACAAAGAAAAAATATTAAAAGTGAAAATAGCCTGAGAGAGCTAGAGACTACCACCAAGCAGAAGAAAGAAAAAGAGGCAGAAGGAATAGTCAAAGAAATAATGACAGAGAACTTCCCAAACTTAACAAAAGATGAGAATATGAACTTTCAAGAAGCCCAGGGGATATCAAAAAGGATAAACATAAAATACACCCCATCATATACTGACCACACTATGGAACACAAAGGTCAAGGAGATAGTTCTGAAAGCTGCAAGAGAAAAGCAACACGTTATGTACAAGGGAGTCCCAATTAGATTGAGTGCTACTTTCTCATCAGAAACCATGGAGGCAAAGAAGGCACTGGCATAAAATACTTACAGTGCTGAGGAGCACAAGTGCCAACCAACAATTTTATATTCAGCAAGACGTTCTTTCAAAAATGAGGGATAGATTAAGACATTCTCAGCTAAACAAATGTTGAGTGAGTTTACCACCACTAGATCTGCCCTATAAGCAATGCTAAGGTAAGTTTTCAGATGAAAGGAAAGGACACTAGACAGTGTTCAAAGCAGCATAAAGAAATAAAGAACTACAGTAAAAGTAACAATTTTGGTAATTATAAATACCAGTATTAAAGAATCGAAATGTTTGGTGTGTAACTCCTCTCCTTACTACTTACAGGTGCTAAAGGCAAATAAATAAAAAATAGCGATAAATATGTATATATATCAACATAAACGTAAAAAGATAAAAGGGGCACAAATACAAAAATTGGTGGGGTCAGAGGTATATAGGAAAAGTATATGTGCATGCTATTGAAGTTAGGTTAGTATCAAATCAAACATGACTGTTACATATTTAGTATGTTATATTTTAACTCCATGGTAACCACAAGGAAAACAGATATAAGTATATCCAGATAGAAATGAGAAGGCACTCAATATGTACCACACAGAAAAAGGTAAATATAAAAGTAGGCATTGGGCGGGCCACAGTGGCTCAGCAGGGAGACCCAAGTTCAATTCCTGGTATCTGCCCATGCAAAAAAAGGTTTAAAAAAAGTAGACATTCATGTAAGTGAGGAATAAAAAAGGTGTAAGACTTACAAAGGCTAAATAGTAAAGGACAAAAGAAAGTCACGTTTTATCAGTAATGACTTTAAATGTAAATGGATTAAACTTTCCAGTTAAAAGGTAAAGACTGGCACAATGAACAAAAATCATGAAAGAACTATATGCTGTCTGCAAGAGACTCACCTTAAATTCAAAGATACAAGTAGTTGTGGGTAAAAGGATGGAAAAATATATAAAATGTAAGTAGTAACCACAAGAGAATTCATGAGGGGAGCTATACTGATATTGGATAAAATATAATTTAAGTCAAAAAAGCAGTTATAAGGGACAAAGATAGTCATCATATACTGAAAAAGGAGGTGATACAACAGAAAGACGGAACAATTATAAATTTACAAGCATCTAATGGCAGCACATCTTAATACATGAAGCAAATATTGACAGAATTGAAGGGAGAAAATGACAGTTCAACATTAATAGATGGAGACTAAACACACCATTCACAATAATGGATGGAAGACCAATAAGGAAGTACAGGACTTAAATGATACATTAAACCAAGTAGACCTAACAAACAAATATAGTACACTGCACCTAACAAAAACAGAATGCACATTCTTCTCATGTTCACATGGATCATTCTTCAGAATAGTCTCAATAACTTAAAAAATACTGACATCATACCATGTATATTCTCCAACCACATGGAATGAAGCTAAAAATTAATAAAAGAGGTAGAAAGGGAAAATATACAAATATGTGGAAATGAAATAACCTAATCTTAAATAATTAATGAGTGGCAGAGAAAAGCAGAAGAAAAATTAGGAAGTATCTGGAGGCAAATGAAAATGAAAACACAACATACCAAAACTTATGGGATACAGTGAAATTATTACTGTGAGGGAAATGTATAGCACTAAAGCTTACTTTCAAAAAGAAAAAAGATTTCAAATTAGAGACCTACCCTCAAGACTAGAAAGAATTGGAAAAAGAATAGCAAACTAAAGTAAAGCAGGAGGAAAGAAATAGCAAAGATAAATGAAATAGAAAAAATCAGCAAAGCCAAAAGTTGGCTCTGTAAAAAGATCAATAAAATTGACAAACCTTAGCTAGACTGACAAATAAAAACAATAGAAAATAAAAATAACAAAAATTAGAAATAAAAAGGGGGACATTACTACCAACCTCACTGAAATAAAAAGGACTATAAGTGGACTCTGAACAATTTATGCCAATAAATTAGATAACCTAGATGAAATGGACACATTTTTAGAAACACACAAACTACCTACATTGTCTCAAGAAGAAATACAAGATCTCAACAACTAGTTACTACTAAAGACATTGAATCAGTAATCAATAACTACCCAACAAAGAAAAGCCCAGGACCAGATGGCTTCATAGGGAAATTCTACCAAGCATCCTAAGATTTAACTCCAATTCTTCTCAAACTTTGCTCAAAGAATTGAAGAGGAAGGAACAGTCCCTCACTCATTCTACAAGGACAACATCATCCTCATATCAAAGCCATATAAAGATACCACAAGAAGAAAAACTACAGACCAATATCTTTTATGAATACAGATACAAAAATCTTCAATGAAATACAAGCAAACTATATCCAATAGCATATTAAAAGATACATATACCATGATTGTTCTGGTCTGAAATTGTTATGAAGCCCAGAAAAGCCATGTTCTCTTGATCCTGAACCAATATTGAAGGATGGAAACTTTGATTGGATTGTTTCCATGCAGATGTGACACACCCAATTGTGATGTGAGCTTGATTAGATGGAGATGTGACTCTGCCCATTCACAGTGGGCCTTGATTAGTTCACTGGAGTCCTTTAAGAGGAAGACATTCTGGAAAGCACAGTTGGCTTTGGGTGGGCCACAGTGGCTCAGCAGGGAGCTGATGCAGACATTTGGAAATGCTTGGAGTGCCAAAAGAGATTCCTAGAGGGCCAACAGAGAGCAGACACTTAGACACAGATGTTTGCAGATGTAGAGTCCAGCAGACATCATTATGTGCCTTCCCATGAGCTGCTAAGCAAGCCAGAAGCCAGAAGGAGCCACAGGGGCTAAGAGAGCCGGCTGAAACCAGAAGATGGGAGAGGATGCAGATGTCAGCCACGTGCCTTCCCATATGAGAAGTTTTTCTTTAGAGTCAAGGTATCTTTCCCTAGATGCCTTAGTTTAGACATTTTTGTGGTCTTAGAAGTATAAACTTATAACTTTATAAATCCCCTTTAAAAAGCCATTCCATTTCTGGTATATTGCATTCTGGCAGCATTAGCAAACTAAAACAATGATCAAGTGACACTTACTCCTGGTATGCAAAATTGGTTCAACATAAGAAACTCAATCAATAATACACAACTTTAACAGAATGAAGAGAAAAATACCACACATCATCTCAATGGCTGCAGAATAAGCATTTAATAAAATATACCCTTTCTTGATAAAACACTTAGAACATTAGGAATTTATGGAAACTTCCTCAACATGACAAAGAGCATATTAGAAAATCCCCCATCTGTCATCACATTTAATAGTGAAAGACTGAAAACTTTCCCTCTAAGATTAGGAGGAAGTGAAGGATGTCCACTGTCAACACTGTAATTCAATATCATATTGGAAGTTCTTGCTGCAGCAATTAGGCAAGTAAAAGAAATAAAAGGCATTCAACTTGAAAAGGAAGAGGGAAATTTTTGCCTATTTACACATGATATGATCTTATATTAGAAAATCCTGAAAAATCTATAACAAAGCTCCTAGCACTAATAAAAGAATTTGGCAAAGTCGCAGGGTATAAAATCAACATCCAAAATCAGTAGTATTTCTATACACAAACAATGAACAATCAGATGAAGAAATCAAGAAAAAAAAAATTCCATTCACAACAGCAATTAAAATAATCAAATATCTAGGAATAAATGTAAATAAGGAGGCAAAAGGTTTGTATATCAAAAATGAGAAACAATGATAAAAGACATTAAAGACCTAAATAAGTGGAAGGGCATTCTGTGTTCATGGATTGGAAGACAAATATCATTAAGATGCAATACTACCCAAAGCAATTTATAGATTCAATGCAATCCCATCAAAATTCCAACAACCTTCTTTGCAGAAATGGAAAAGCCAATCATAAAATTTATATGGAAGGGGAACGGATCCTGAATAGCTAAAGTCGTCTTAAAAAAGAAAAATGAAGTTGGAGTATTCACACTTCTTGATCATACAATATTAAAAAGCCACTGTAAGCAAAACAGCATGGTACTGGCACAAGGACAGATATATTGTCCAATGCAATCAAATTGAGACCTCAGAAATCAACCCTTACCTTTATGGCTGACTAATTTTTGACAAGGGAGCAAAGGCCACTCAATTAAGAAAAAATAGTGTCTTCAACAAATCTTTCTGGCAAAACTGGATATCCATTTGCAGAAAGAAAAGAAGGAGGACCCCTACTTCATACCATAACAAAAAACTCCATAAAATGGATCAAAGACCTTAATATGAGAGGTACAACTATCAAACTCCTAGAAGAAAACACAGGGAAGCATCCTCAGGACCTTGTGTCAGGCAATGGTTTCTTAGACTTTACACCCAAAGTGCAAGCAACAAAAGAAAAAGTAGATCAATGGGACCTCATCAAAGTTAAAAACTTTTGTTCCTTAAAGGACTTCATCATTAAAGTAAAATGACAACCTACACAATGGGAGAAAACATTTTGAAACCACATATCTGATAAGGATTAATACCCAGAACTTATAAGGAAATCCTTCACCTTAACAACAAAAACAGAAACAACCCAATTTAAAAATGAGAAAAAAACTTGAACAGACATTTATTCAAGAAGATATATTAATGGCCATAATATAGGAAAAGATTCACAACATCACTAGTTTATCAGGAAAATGCAAATCAAAACAATGAGAAATCATTTCACATATATTAGAATGACTGCAATTAAGAAAACAGAAATAACATGTAGAGAGGATATAGAGAAATAGGAACACTCATTTGTTGCCGATGGCAATGTAGAATTGTGCAGCCCCTGTGGAAGACAGTTTGGCAGTTCCTGAGAAAACTAAGTATTTAACCCAACAATCTCATTACTAGGCATATACCCCAAAGAATTGAAAACAGGGACTTGAACAAATATTGCACAGCAATGTTCATAGTGGCATTATTCACAATTGCCAAAAGATGGATGCAACCCAAGTGTCCATCAACAGATGAATAGATAAATAAAATGTGTTATATGCACACAATGGAATATTATTCAGCCACAAAAAGTAATGAAGTCCAGACATGCAACAACATGATGAACCTTAACTTTAAAGATATGTTGAGGGTGGGCCATGGTGGCTCAGCAGGTAAGAGTGCTTGCCTGCCAAGCCCGAAGACCCGGGTTCGATTCCCAGTGCCTGCCCATGTAAAAAAAAAAAAAAAAGATATGTTGAGTGAAATAAGCCAGATATAAAAGAACAAATATTGCATGATTTCATTTTGATTTAGAATATAGGCTACCAGGAGATGAGGTAGGGATAAGGTATGAGAATATGAGGCTTGAAATCTACAAATTTCTTATTTGGAATGATGGAAATGTTTTGATAATGGATGGTAGCAATAGTAGCACAATATTGTAAATGTAATTAAAAGCACTGAAATATATAGCTGCATGTGATTAAAGGGGAAAATGTCACATTGTATATATGGTAACAGAACAAAAAATTTTTTAAAAATACATGAAACTATGTGACACAACCAGTGAACCCTATGTTAAACTATGGCCTTTAACTAATAGTACAATTATAAAAATATGCTATCAACAATTGTAAAACATCACACCATTACAAGTTGTTGTTGGTGGAGTGTTCTATGGGAATCCTGAATTTTATTTCATGAAATGAAATGATTGTTCCATAAGCCCACAACTTCTCCAATAATAAATACATAAATAACAACAATACAGTGGTGCTAAACAAATAAGGATATAAACAGAAAATTTACCATAAAGGAAAGACATATGAAAAATAACCAATTTTTAAATATTAATGACCAATGATTATGAGGTTACAGAAAAGTTAGTATCATACATTACTGGTAACTCTTTAAATTGAAAAAACATTTTCCAATATAACTTGGCAATTCACAGCAGAAGCGATGATATTCCCTGTACACTTTGACCTAATAACCCTACTTTTTCAAATTAATATCAAGAAAATAATTCCAAAGAAGAAAAAATCTTTGATTGAGGATTTTGAATAAAATATAACATTTAATATGATAAAATTAGAAAACATCTAATTATGCTATAGTAGCAATCTAGTTATGAAAATCATTATATATATTGAATATAATATTCTGAAGCCATTAAAAATCCAATTTTAAAAGATTTAACATCATTGAAAGATGGTCATGATACAATATGAGCTAAAATGTAAAAACCAAAATTTATGCATTCTGGGTATTCTAGAGACCTCCCAAAATAATTGCTAAGATTTAACCTTATGTCACCGGGTTTGGTTGCAAATAGGACAGAATGGTCAGTGTTTAATATTTATCATTAAACGTTGTTTTTAGGGCAACTTTTGCACATGTAACTCCAGCCAGCTTTTAAGGTAAACTGAACTGAAAAGCAAAACACCTAACATAAAAATATTATGGAAAAGATTCTTGCATATTTATAATGGAAAAGCTATTCAGTCAAGAAAGAAATAAAGCCAATATAAAACATATTTCTAGATTAACTGTCTTAAATATTTTTGTTGTTTTTTTAATTTCTAAAAGTCCAATATATCTACAGATACAACTCTATTGATTTAAATATTTATTCAATATTGATCAATTACATGATTTTATGTATTAGCTTCTTATCCTTACAGTTCTTTTTCCTTACTGAATGAAAGAACGTCTTAGAGTCTGCTCAGAATTAACAAAGGTTGTACTGCTCAAAGAGCGGCATGCTTAGATCTACATAGTATAGACTTTTATAGTCATTCACCTACTCACTGAATGATATTTTTGAACATTACTCTAGGCGCTCTGACAGACACTAGAAGGATAAAGAACAAGACATGCTGCATCCCCTCTTGGTAATCACAATCTAAGGAAGAGTGCCAGATTTTTAAATAGTTATTTTACACTGGGATAAATACCAAACTAGAAGTTATATATGATATGTTATAGAAATGTAATGGGAAAAAGATTAATTTTGCCTTAGCTAATCAGGATAATTTCATTTGGTAAGTTAGGAAGTTAACACTTGAACTGGATCTTGAAAAATACAAGGCTTTTTTTATTAAGCAGATAATTTCTGTCCTCTTCCTTAACAAGCTATAATTGATTTCAAACTTGTTCAGAATTGTCCCCAAGTGCAGGACTATTATTTATGTATTACTGCTTTTGAGTACTTGTTATAAAGACAAAATAATGATGTGCTTTTTATTTTCTAAGGGTTATATAGTATGTTTCATGCATTGGCTTCCAAAACGGTGATTTGAAATGGAAGCACTAAATTATTTGAGCTAATATGGCAATGTCACTCTGTAAAACTAATTATTCACTGAGCATCTACTATGGGCCCAGTTTCTTTGCTAAGTATAAGGGATAGGAGACAGACAAGACAGTATCCCTGTCCACACAAATTTAGTAGGGGACACAAATACACTTGACTGAAAAAAAAAAGAAAATATAGCCTATATATTACAAATTATATTCAATCATTTTCTCTTCCTAGGGCTAACAGTCCACACATTGGCCCCAATAATACATGTTCTTCCCATGCGCAAAATATAGTCGCCCAATATCAACATCCCCAAACATCATAAGTCATTCAGTATCAACTCTAAGCTTCCGCTTCCTCTAAATCACCTAAATCAGGAATGAATGAGGCTCTTTGCCCCATCATGGGGCAAAATTCCTCTCCAAATGTGAAACAGTGAAATAATAAAACAAGTTACATGCTTCCAAAATACAATGCTGGGACAGAAACAGGATAAACGTTTCCCAAGAGACATACTGGAAGACAAAAAGGGTCACAGGTCCCAGACAAGTCCAACACCCGGCAGGATAAATTTCATTAGATTTTATGGCCTGAGGTCATCTTCTGTGGCTCAATGTTCTGTCTTCTCCAAATGCCAGATAGACTCCCACCCTCTGGACCTGAGAAAGTCCTTTCAACATAGACTTTGGTACCCAGGACCCTGCCCTTGGATTCATTCTTCCCTCATTTCATCCCTTTTCTGTCACTCATACCAATCTGGCAGTGCTTCTGTTAATACAAAACTCTCAAAACCTTGTCAGTCTCCCACTCAATTCACGAGGGTCCAAGCCATCATACATGAGGAATAGCCACATCTCTATTCCTGGTTTTTTCCGAGACGTTTGGTCGGATCCATGAATCATATGCCTAATCTCGCTAGCAAATGGTTGTCTAACCACAGCCTAGGCCCTGTTTTCAGAAGATAGACTGAGAATTTCCTAAATCATCGGTTGCTGGTTCCTTTTTAAGTAATAATGCACTCCTCAATTTATCTTTTTCCTCTCACATTTTACTGTGAGTACAAGAAGAAACCAGGTTGCACCTTTCACATTTTGCTTGGAAATCACCTCAGTTAAATATTTAAGTTCATCCTTTACATGTTCTGCTTTCCATCCAATATCAGAACACAAATGCACCAAGTTCTCTTCTTCTAAGGCCTTACCAGAGGCACTTTTATTATTCTCATGTCTATCAACAGTTTCTTCAAAGCAATCTAGGCTTTTTCTGATCAAGTGCCTCAAAATTCTTCCAGCTTCTACCCATTACCCAATTCCAAAACAACTTCCACATTTTCAAGTATTTATTACAGCACCACTCCACAGCCTGACGGGGTGCCTACTTTCTCAGAGTAGGCACCATAAACCATAAACCTGGTATATGGTGGTGTCAATAACTGGAGTGAGGAAGATAGAAATTTTAAAAAGGTTTGTGAAGGATAGGAAAAGGGAAAGTGAGAGTTTTCTTTTGAACAGGTTAAGTTGTCAGGCAAAGTACAGTGATATGAGAGTATACAACAGAAGAACAAAATATAAACCAATGATGCCAGGAAGGACTTTCCACAGGAAAAAAAAATGTTCCGAACAAAGAAAAGCAGTTGGGAGGGTGGGTGAAAACCTCTACAATTCTGTCAGTATAAACTTTATAAAATACAAATTTGATGGGGAAATTCCTCTACTTAAGAATTACTACTGACTTTTCATCAGCTATAGGAGATTTTCTCTGAGTACCCTTTAAAATTTCAATCTCCCCCATTAGACCATGAACTCCTTGAGGGAAGAATTCATTGTTGTTTACCCAGAACTTACACAACAACTAGAGCATAATACTTGTTTAATAAGCATGTGTTAAACGGGTTAACTAGTGTGTAGCTGTAAAGTTACTTAATCTCTCTGAATCTCATTTTCTTCAATTGTAAAAAACAATGCCTCTTTAAGAGTCACTTCCAACAGTAATATTCTATAATTGAAGTTTATCTGTGATATGTGGAAACATTATGTCTGAAAGTCAGCAGCAGTAAATTAGAATTCTAATCCAGAGTTATGTGAGTCTTAAATGTGCTACAAAGTCTCACAATTCCTCCATTTCTTATGTGAAATGAAAATTAAAATATTCCTCCCTTTTGTAGAAAAGCTCATTGATGATGCAAACCATATTTAAATGTCAAATGATTAGAATAGTAAGTGAAATTCTGTAAATGAGGGACTTTTTTAAATGGCTTGTGATAAGAGATGAAGCTCATTACCTGCTAAATTATGCCTTATTGCATTTTGCAGGGATATGTTCATAATTAACAAACTGTTTTATGATATGTAAATCATTCAAGGACAACAAAGTATGCCTTAATTTTTTTCAAGAGTGAATTTATAAGATATAAAGTCTACAAACTCATCTACCTCTTTATATTTCTTTCACTAGCCTTCTCTATATTTTTTCACTGTTATTAAATATCCAATTTTTACATTCCTACCAATGACAGTGTATGATTTGATTGGGAGCCAACTTTTCATGAATTTATCTTCTATAACACAATATTATTCTTATGTGCAATGAGTCTATTTCATTTACCTGCACCTGTTTGTTTTTTTTTTTTACAGTGGAAACAATTTTAATCCCAACTTAAAATTTACAAATATAGAATAACTTTTAGCAACACAACAGAAATTAAACACAACTAAAACAACAAAAAACATAAACTGGAAAAAATGTAGGGAAATGGAGTGAACAGGAGTGGACTAACAAGGACTGGTATGAGGTATGCTTGATCAAACCCTTGCAGCTATAGCTAAGAAAAAAATTAATCCTAGAAGAATTTCTCGCTGCCAAAAATCAGCAGATAAAGGGCTGAGGAGATCTATCTCTTTCCAGAAGAACATACACATTTAAATCATAGAGATTATTTGGGTAAAAATTGGCTAACAAGTTACCTTTGTTTCCTCAAAACACAGATTACACTACCCAGTCTCTCTTGGAGTTAGGTATAGACAGGGGTGACTGAATTCTGGCCAGTGAGATATAAAGATACTCCTCCCCACAAGGCAAGAGGTACACCCCACAGGAATTGCCCCACCTCCTCTCCTGAATGACAGATCAATAACTAGTGTTAAATTTCAGCAACATTCCCTGATGACTTGCTAGGCCTGGAAAGGAAGGAGAGAGACTAAACGCCTAATGAATTACATGAACTAACTGGCATTGCTGGCAGGACTAAAGGAAGTACAGTTTGGATTAGATTTTGAGGGTGCTTGATAAGAAGGCTGGAATGACAGGGTAGACAAATAAGAATTCATTGACTTGAAGGCCCTTTAGACACAGGAATCAATACCTTAACCAGAACCTCCAGGAATGAGACAACCTTGTTGCTGGGTCGGCTCTCAGAAGGCTGGCAACAGCAATAGCCAAATCTCAGTAAACTATAAATGCCTGTGTTTCCCAGACACTTAGTAGGGGCCAGAATAAACAGGGTGTGGGAAGTAGGCATGCTGCAATGGAGATTTGCAATTAAAAAGTCCAGAAGACCCAAGGTTATGATCATGAGGAAACCCAGAGGACCCCTCATTCCCTGTGGCCATGAGGAATGCACTAGTAATAGGGGTGCCAGCATCAATAGAAATTCAGTAATGGTTCTTCTTGGCAGGCGAGGGATGATAAAAAGAGAGATGATCCCAGAATTGGCCAAGTGATGGCATTTAACTGCCAGAAGCCAGGAGGCCACAATTACTGTAATGATGGTAAAGTCAGAAGAACAGCCAAAGTGACTTGACACACAGAGAGTTCTGGAGGTTGCTAATGGGGCATGGTGTCCCTAAGGACAAAATAGTCAGCCAATAAAGATGCTGTTTAACATCTATAATCAAAAAAGCAAGAATGGAGGAGCAGAGTGCTAAATGTGTCATTGCCCCAATAAAAGTCATAATCCTTTATTCACTTCGCAGACCTTAGCTAATTTTCAGATCCAAAACCAATGACTGTAGACTAATGCAATACCTTAAGGCTTTTGCATTTGCTTTTCTCTTTGATTGGAATACTTTTCTCCAAGATATCCACTTCTTCTTTGCCTCCCCTCTTTTAAGTCTTTGCTCAAAGGTTACCTTTTCAGTGAAAATGTCCAAAACCATCCTACAATAAATTGCAATGTTTCCCTTCTCCTTTGCTGCTTTATTTGTCTATAGGAATCATCATTACCTAAGATTGTACATATTTTAGTAATTTATTTCTTCATGGCCTGTTTTTACCGAGAAAAATGTAAATTCTATAAGAAAATTTGTGCATTATTCACTGTGCCTACAATAGTGCCTATCATATATACAGAAGAGGTACTCACAAAGTTTTTGCTTAATGAATGAATTCAGAGAAGTCTGTTTACGATAAAAACTGCAGAGTCATTACTGTATAGAAAGACTCTCAATTCATGAAAACATGCAATAGGCAAAGGAGAGGCAGTAGAGAGGGGAGAACACCAATGCCTAAGGACCATCAATATGCAGAAACAGAATAGAAGAGTGGGAATCTGCCAGGAAACAGAGAAGTGACCTGTGAAACAGGAGGAAATCCTGGAAAATTTGTTATATTGGAAATCAAGAGAAAAAAGTGTTTGAAGAAACAGGAAGTAGTCAACTCGTGAATGTTCCTGAAAGCTTGTTAGCTGACAATCAAAAATTATGCATTAGATTTGGCAACACAGAGCTCATCAACGGGATTGGCAAATCCAGTTTTTGCTTAGAAGGGCAGTATGTTTCTTACAATTGTATTAGAAGCATGTGTGTGTAAAATCAAAGCCAGAAGCCTGTAACAGGTAGCTATTGTGGCTGTTCCTTTCTACCAGCGTCCTCAAGAAGATCAGACCAGAAGTCTTGTCCAGAATGCCACCTCCTACCCACTATTGCCTTGTGGAGTATAACATCTCACTGGCATATTCTCCTCAAAATATAGTGGCTATATATGTCACAGAGTGGGAATTTAACAATGTTCACTTCACAGTGAAAGGTCCAGAGTATGTGGGATAGCAGAAAATAGCACTATTACAATAAATCAAGTGTACCTTCAACACAGGAAGAATAATTCCTATGAAAACTAAACCGTGCCTAGGAAAACTAAACTAACCTGGACTATGTTCAGTCACTTGGAATGGTAGTTTTTAAAAGCTCTTTTTGAAAGTGATAAAATATCTGTTAGAGAGAGACTGGGAGCAAGAGACACCTTCAAGAGGAAGAAGGCTTTTAATCATTGCTATTCTCCCTTCTACCATCATAAATCCTTCCTTTATAATACTTATCAAATGAACAAATCACAGAGTAAAATATAATATAAAAAGAAATGAAAATTATAGAAATGATAGGAATTCAATAATTTAAAAAAATATGAACTAGAATGAAGGAAAAATAAGTTTTTAAAATAATGTTAGCAAAGATAAAGTAAGATCTAGCTATGAGAGTTTTAAAATGAAACAAAAAAATCAAATATTTTAAATAAGGAAATGAAGAGAAACTAGGCTAAATCAGATTTAAGCTAAAAGAGATTAAAAGATTAGAAACCAATTTTAAAATATAAAATTACTAAAGATAAAATATTAAAAGTAATGAAGGAAGTGCAAGGGTTGTTCAGTGGTAGAATTCTCACCTGTCATGGGGGAGACCCGGATTCAATTCCCCATTCATGCACTTCCCCCCAAAAAAAAGAAACAAGCAAAACAAACAAAACTGCTCAACAAATGGTGCTGCAATAATGGGATACTCACATGGAAAGATAATGAAATATGACCTGCCATACAGCACACAAAAGAAAAAAAAGTAATGAGGAAACTAAAATCCTCAAAATAAAATATATTGAAAATCAATAGAAATGCAGATTGAGAAGGTGATTCAAGGGCTATAAAATTAATAATAATGTATAATAGAACCATAAGAATAAAAAGGATTGGGAGATGGAATTCAAAACTTGAAAAACAAAATTAAATGCAGCAAAAGAAAAGAATAGATAAAAAAACATAAATTAGGTGATAAAAGTACACTGAAACAATGATACACCAACCTGTACAAGCGTTCCCCAGGAAACTCTGTACCTGGTATATATTAAACAGCATATTGGTGAGGAATTCGGTATCTTGAAGACAGGACAGATGTCATTCTACAAAGGGGACTGGTTAAGAGACTAAGTGGAGGGTTTTGATCATGCCCCAATCTTCACCCCCATCAATAATTGGGGAGAAACACACTGGAATACTGGGAGAAACAGATTTCACCTCTTCCCTTCAGAGAGAGTTTGAACTGTATTTGTCTAGAAGTGAAAGTCAGTGTTAGAGGAGAGCCACAACAAAAAGCCTATTGTGAGAGGACTCTCAAGAGGGAGAAAATTATACAGAACAGGCATTTCTCATTTTAAAGACATGTTCCTGAAAAAGCTGTGTATAGTTTCTGAATGTTTTTGTTTGTTGGTTGCTTTGTTTTCCCTCTTTTAAACCAAGTTCCTTTTTCAGCACCCAAAACAGTGGGCACTCAATAAATATGCTTTGGTTGGCAAAAATATTATGGGAAATTAGAAGAGGGGAGGCAGGGCAAAATGGTGGCATAGTGAGGTGTGGAGTTTAGTTCGTCTTCCAGAGCAGTAGTAACTAGCCAGGAATGGTAAAGAACAACTGCTGGGGGAACATGAGCGACTGGACATACAGCATACACTACTCTGAACCAGGTGGAAAGGATGAGATCCCACACAGAACTGTAGGTCCCCCAAGCCACAGAGGCCAATGTCCCTCCCCCAAAGTCATAGCAGGCTGGTTCCCTAAGGGGAGAGGAAAGAGACTTTACTAGCAGCAAGGGCTTAGCTCAACCAAGCTTCAATTGTTGAATTAACAAATTCTGACTGCTGCAAACAGGTCCCTAGTACACATAAACCTGTGATAAGCACTAAAGGAACTAGGAGTTTTTACCCCAGGAGAGAAGGGGTGGAGGTTAAGGGAAAAAAAAACACCCAGAGGCTTTTTGAGTTGAATAGCACAAAATACTGGAAAAGGGCTAGACCCATAGTAAAGGGGGGACATAGAGCCTGGAGATATACAAAGTCACATACCAACTCAAGATCTTGATTGAAAAACCAGAGGAGTGGAGCCCAGCTCTGAAAAGGCTTTTTTGCTTTTTTTTTATTCCTTAAACAGCTCATTAGATAGAACCAGAAGGCTTGTCAGGCTCCAGTACTGCCCCAGGCAAGGGTGGAATTAAGCTTTTCTGAGAGACAAAGCAACTAGTCAGGTGGAAGGAGTTAATTCCCTAGAGGGTGTATTTCACCCAAGAAAAAGTGGGCAGGGCCTAGTTAAAGTGGACTCCCTCCTTCAAGGGATTCAGGCCCCAGGAACTGGAAAACAGAGGCAATTAAAGCCATCCTACTACCTCACCTCTGTCTCACCATGTCCCTGGCAGGGAAAGTCTGCTGAAATTAAAGGCACCACAATCACTTTAAGCTGGTGGGAAGCCATAGGCAGATAAGTGTCTCATGCTGAGCAGAATAGGAAAAGCACAGAGTCTAGAGGCTTCATCAGGAAGTCTGACAAGCTGTTGGGTCTCACCCTCAGAGAAAACTGATCTGAATGCACTTTCCTCCTGAGACAGGGGCCTGTCTAGTCTGGGAAAATTTGACTGGGGTCTATAATATCTGAGGAGACCCTCTGTGGTAGTTAGATTCAGGTGTCAGCTTGGCCAGGTGAAGGTGCCTAGTTCTACTGCTGTGGCATGATCCAGTGGCATGTGAACATATCTGTTAATTACATCAGCAGTTGGCTAGGAGACATGTCTGCTTCAATGAATGATGTTTGGTTTAATTGGCTGGTGCTTAAATGAGAGAGCTTAACGTAGCACAACCCAAGCAGCTCAGCATGCCTCATCTCAGCACTCGCAGCTCAGCCCAGGCCTTTGGAGATGCAGAAAGGAATCACCCCAGAGAAAGATGTTGGAACCCAGAGGCCTGGAGAGAAGGCTAGCAGAGATTACCCTGCCTTCCCACATAGGAAAGAATCTCAGTTGAAAGCTGCCTTTCCTCTGAAGAACTATACATCAACTAAATAAATCCCCTTTTATTGAAAGCCAATCTGTTTCTGGTGTGTTGCATTCCAGCAGCTAGCAAACTAGAACACCCTCCACACACACACACACACACACACAAAAAAAAAATGGCTCCATATAAGCAGGGCAGGAAACAGACAAACAAGAACTGATAAATTCTGATCATTTAAACAAAACTTATGCTAGAGATCTAAAATAAGTTGAGCTGCATGTCAAATAACAGATAGAGAACAAAG
Organism: Tamandua tetradactyla; assembly: GCF_023851605.1. Classification (NCBI taxonomy): domain Eukaryota; kingdom Metazoa; phylum Chordata; class Mammalia; order Pilosa; family Myrmecophagidae; genus Tamandua; species Tamandua tetradactyla. The sequence goes on along the minus strand of NC_135334.1, from coordinate 59,014,477 downwards.
CAATCCAGAAAGAAAATCCTAGGTAAAAGAGGGAAAACAACCTCCAGAATAAACAATAAATTGTCCTTTAAAAATGAGGGAGAAATTAAAATACTTTCAGACAAACAATCACTGTGAGAATTTGTGACTAAGAGACCATCTCTGCAAGAAATACTAAAAGGAGCACTACAGGCAGATAGGAAAAGGCAGGAGAGAGAGTTCCAGAGAAGAGTATAGAAATGAAGACTATCAGTAAAGGTAAAAAAGAGAAAAAAAATTAGATATGACATATAAATCCAACAGACAAAATGGTAGAAGAAAATACTGCCTCTACAGTAATAACATTAAATGTTAATGGATTAATCTCCCCAATCAAAAGACATAGACTGGCAGAATGAATTAAAAAACAGAACCCATTTATATGCTGTCCACAGGAGACTAATTTTAGACCCCAGGACAAAAATAGGTTGAAAAGTGAAAGATTGGGAAAAGATGTTTCATGCAAACAGCAATCAGAAAAAGAGCAGGAGTAGCTGCATTGATATCCAACAAATTAGACTTCAAATATAAAACAATTAAAAGAGCAAAGAAAGATGCTATATATTAATAAAAGGAACAATTCAACAAAAAGACATAACAATCATAAATATTTATGCACTGAGCCACAGTGCTCCAAAATACATAAAGCAAACACTGACAACATGAAAGGGAGAAGTAGATCCCTCTATCATAATAGTTGGAGACTTCAGTTCCACACTCTCATCAATGGATACAACATCTAGACAGAGGATCAATAAGGAAACAAAGATTTAGAATAATACAATACATTAACTAGACATCTACAGAACATGACGACACACAACAGCAGGATACACATTTTCTCAAGTGACCAAGGATCATTCTCAAGGATAGACCATATGCTGGGTCAAAGCAAGTAACTTTTAAATAAATTTTAAAAGATTGAAATTATACAAACATTTTCCTGGATCATAATGGAATGAAGTTGGAAATCAATGGCAGGCAGAGAGCTAGACAATTCACAAATATATGAAGGCTAAACAACACACTCTTAAACAACCAATGGGTCAAGGAAGACATTACAAGATAAATCAGTACATATCTCGAGGCAAATGAAATTTTAAATACAACATATCAAAATTTATGGGATGCAGCAAAGGCAGTGCTAAGAGGGAAATTTATTGCCTTAAATGTCTATATTAAAAAATGAAAGAGCAAAAATCAAGGAATTAACTGTTCACTTGGAAGAAATAGAGAAAAAACAGTAAACTAACCCCAAAGCAAACAAAAGGAAAGATAACAAAGATTAGAGCAGAAATAAATGAAATTGAGAAAATCAACAGAACCAGAAGTTGGTTCTTTGAGAAAATCAATAAAACTGATGAACCCTCAGCTAGGTTGACAAAAAGAAAAGGAGAGAGGATGCAAATAAATAAAATCAGAAATGGAAGAGGAAACATACCACTGACCCCACAGAAATAAGGGAGGTAATGAGAGGATACTATGAGCAACTATAAGCTAATAAACTAAACAATGTAGAGGAAATACACAACTCCTACAAAGGCATACACAATCAGCATTGATTCAAGAAAAAAAAAAGATGACCTCAACAAACAAACAGACTCGAATCAGTCATCAAGAAGCTCCCAAAATAGAAAAATCCAGGACCAGATGGTTTCATATGTTAATTCTACCAAGCATTCAAGAAAGAATTAGTACCAGTCCTGCTCAAACTCTTCAAAAACACTGAAGACTAGAGAAAGCTACCTAACTCATTTTATGAAGACAACATCACCCTAATACCAAAGCCAGACAAAGATACTGCAAGAAAAGAAAATTACAGAAAAATCTCTCTAATGAATATAGATGCAAAAATCCTCAAAAAAGTACTTGCAAATCAAATACAACATCACATTTAAAGAATTATACACCATGACCAAGTGGATTTATTCCAGGTATGCAAGGCTGGTTCAACATAAGACAGTCAATTAATGTAATATACCATAGCAACAAATCAAAGCAGAAAAACCACATGATCATCTCAATTGATGCAGATCATCTCAATTTTCATTTGACAAAATTCAACATCCTTTCTTGATGAGACCATTTCAAAAAATAGGAATAGAAGATAACTTCCTCAACATGATAAAGGATATATATGAAAAACCCACAGCTAACATCATCCTCAATGGGGAAAGACTGAATTTGAGGATACAAAAGACCTATACACAGAAAACTACAAGAAACTGCTAAAAGAAACCATGGAATACCCAAATAAATGGAAGGGCATACTGTGTTCATGGATTGGAAGACTAAATATAGTTAAGATGTCAATTTTACTCAAATTGATTTATAGACTCAATGCAATACCAATTAATATCCCAACAACTTACTTTGCAGAAATAGGAAAACCAATAGCAAATTTTATTTGGAAAGGCAAGGTGCCCCAAATAGCTAAAAATAATTTGAGAAAGAAAAATGAAGTGGGAGATCTCACACTACCTGACTTTAAAGCATATTGTAAAGCTACAGTGGTCATAACAGCATGGTACTGGCATAAAGATATACTGACCAATGGAATCGAATTGTGTATTCAGAAATGGATCCTTTCATCTATGGACAATTGATCTTTGATAAGGTGGTCAAACCAACTCACCTGGGACAGAGCAGCCTTTTCAATAAATGGTATTTGGAGAACTGGATATCCATATACAAAAGAATGAAAGAGGATCCATATCACATACCCTATACAAAAAATTTACTCAAAATGGATCAAAGGCCAAAACATTAGAGCCAAGACCATAAAACTTTTAGAAGAAAATATAGGGAAATATCTTACAGATCCTTAAATAGGAGGCTGTTTTCTAAACCCTACAACCAAAGCACAAGCATTAAAAAAAGAAATGGAATAATGGAATCTCCTCAAAATTGAATACTTTCGTGCATAAAAGAACTTTGTCAGGAAAGTAAAAAGGCAGCCTATGCAATGGGAGACAATATTTGGAAACCACATATCAGGTAAGTGTTTAATATCCAGAATATATAAAGAGATTCTTCAACTCAACAACAAAATGACAAATAACCCAATTTAAAAATGGACAAAAAAGACATAAACAGACATTCCTCAGAACAGGAAATACAAATGGCTACAAGGCACATGAAAAGATGCTCAACTTCACTGACTATTAGGGAAATGCAAATCGAAACCACAATAAAATATCATCTGACACCCACTAGGGAAACTGAGAGGTGCAGCCCCTTGGAGGACACTATGCTGGCTGCACAGGAGGCTAAGGGTGGGGTTGCCATATTATCCTGGAATGCCCCTGTTGCTCAGTATATACCTGGAAGAACAGGAATGGACATTTACACACTGGTGTTTATGGTTGCAGTGTTCCAGATTAACAATGGATGGAGGTGACCTAAGAGTACAATTAAAGAATGGAAGGGGAAACTGGATATATACAATGTCCTACTGAGTGACCACAAGAAGGAATGTGAGGCATGCAACTAGGTGAATTAACCTTAAGGACTGTATGTTGAATGAAATGTCAGAAACAAAAAGAAAAATATTATCATGCCTCACTCACATGGACTCACTATGATATAAAAACTCGGTGAACTGAAGCTGAGAGCATGGGTTACCAGGTTGGGTCTTATTTGAAAGGATCCTAGATTGTAAGCTCTTACAGCAGCACATATATTCAGGAGTTGTAGCTGTTAATTCTAAATACTGAGATACTGAGAAGTTTGTATATAACCTGGTCATTCCCCAAAACTTCAGGTGTTTATGTAACACCTGAGATTCTGAGTTAGAGCTCTGAAGCTATGAAGGTCATAGCTTAATGACAGGAACTGTTTAAAAAGTTGAAAAAGTGATCAGACTTCAGTACAGTATGAATGAAGCTGATCTGGATAGGGTTAAGGTAAATTAGAACACAGGCTAACGAATGATACTATCCTTGTTTTAAAACTTCAACTTCTGTGTGAGACCAAAGGGAGAGATGTTTAGTTAGTGCAAAATTTATATTTTGGGTAGTATATTTCCTAATTTAACTTGTATGGTCAGTTTAGTTGGACATCTTAAGTACTTGGAATCTTGACTGCGGCTTGAGATTTTGTTTAAAAAGCTGAAGAGATCAGACTTTGACTAGAGATGTGATGAAGCTGATCTGGATAGGACTGGGGTAGATCAGAATACAGGGTAAAGGATGATATTATCCATATCTTAAAACTTCAACTTCTGCGTGAGAACAAAGAGAGAGATGTTTATTTGGTGCAAAATTTTTATTTTGAATAGCACATTACCTAATTTGACTTGTATGATCAGATTAGTTGAATGCCGTAAGAACAAGAATCTTAAATAGGGTGTGAGATCTTGCTGGTTCTTCCAGATTAGTGTGATGCTCCAACATATCCCAGAGTAATTTGGGCAGTGAATAAAGACGTATTTGCAGGGTCCCCTTGGGGAACTGGGAGAAAAGAGGTAATATTCAATTTCCCCATTTGGAGAATTTCAGATACTCTCGCAAGCAGTGGGAACAACCAAATCAGTAGATTGAGCCCTTGATTTTGGGGTTCACCCCTATGAAACTTATTCCTGCAAAGGATAGGCTAAGCCTATTTAAAATTAGACCTCAGAGTCACCTCAAGAGAACCTCTTTTGTTGCTCATTTGTGGCCTCTCTCTCTAAGCCAACTCAGTGGTGAACTTACTGCCCTCCTCAGTGGTTCATGACTCCCCGGGGTATATATCTCCCTGATAAAATGGGACAGAACTCCTGAGGTTCACTGGGACCTGGCATCAAGGTATTGAGAAAGCCTTCTTGACCAACAGGGGGAAGAGAGAAATAAGAGCTTCAGTGGCTGAGAGATTTCAAACAGACTTGAGAGGTTATCCTGGAGGTTATGCTTACACATTATATAGATATTCCTTTTTAATTTATAGTATATTGGGGCGACTAGAAGGAAGTACGTGAAACTGCTGAGTTGCGTTCTAGTAGCCTTAATTCTTGAAAACGAATGTATAACTATACAACTTTTACAATGTGACCATCTGAGTGTGAAAACCTTGTGTCTGATGCTCCTTTTATCCAGGGTACTGACAAATGAGTAAAACAATATGGATTAAAAAATAAACAAATAAATAATAGGGGGGATACAAGGTAAAATAAATTGCATGGATTGAAATACTAGTGGTCAATAAGAGGGAAGGGTATGGGATGTACGGGTTTTTTCTTTTTTCTTTTTATTTATTTTTCTGGAGTGATGCTAATGTTCTAAAAAAATGACCATAATGATAAATACACAACTATGTGATGATACTGTGAGCCACTGATTGTATACCATGTATGGACTGGGACTGTATATGTGTGCAGATTTGTCAATAAAAATAGTTTTTAAATTAAAAAAAAAACACTAGGGAAAGAAACCACAAATACTTTGACACATGATATATCATATGTAAGTGCATGACCTTTTAATGGGTAAAACTATCTCCATATACAAATAAAGAATTTTGAACTATAGGCATATTAACCAACTTCCTCAAAGCCACACTAACCTCTGCTACCTCTAAACCCCATCTTTTACAAAACAGCTTGTGGCTTTGTGCTTTTAAAAATTTCTTACTCCATAATTAAAAGAAGAAATTTTATTTTATAAACCATCACACCTTGAATTATCAGTTTGAAAAATAAAAATTTGATATTGGCTTTGAGATACTTTAAAGTGAGACACATTAAAGACAAAATCTTTGTGAATATTTTAAAGGTCTTTTAACTCATCAGGCATTTCAAGTCTGACAAATTTAACATGACTACACAAAACGTACAATCTACTCCAATCAAGCTGGCAGAACAAATCCAAAATAAGCTCTATGAATTAGCACAAAAAATAATATTGTCATTTGTTAACTTTGAAGTAAATTGTTTTGTTATACAAATTATTGTATTTTAGCTTTGAAACTGCAAAATTTTGCTCAGACTCTCTAAAATTTTAACAATTTTCATCATAAAACAATCTACCTTAAACTGCTTTGAGATTCTCATGAAAATGAATTTGTTAAATAATAATCATCAGTTATAACTTCGATTTATTTAGTAGGTACTCTTGATCAGGTAAATATCCTAGGCACTTTATCAATACCTTATTTAATCTTCACTATAACTCTGTGAGAACACTATTTCCCACAATTTACAGGCTCATAAAGCTTAAACAACTTATTACACAGTATGAATAACAGAACCAGAATTCAAACCCAGATTCATTGAACATTAGATTAGAAGTTCTAATCTGTCATCCAATTGATTAGTTGCCCAAACTAATCTTACAACTTTCATTTTAAGTCTTCAAACTTCTCTAATCCTAACAATTTAATTTTTGTGTTTTCACTCAACAAATTGAGTTCCAGAAATACAATGATGAACAATACATTTTGTTGTTTATCTGTCTTTTTTCACTCCTTACCCTAAACACCCATGTGAAAATTTGAAACTTAAAACTCCCCAAACAAAACTATGAAAAATATTAAATACCCAGGATCAGAGAAATTAGAATTCTATATGAATAAAAATGGGAAGGGGAAAAAATGATTTTGAAATAGAGAGAGAAAAAGCCATTGTTTCCCAAACTGATGCCAACCTCTCGACTTACAAATACTTCCCAAATATCTAATAATTCTAGGAATTCTTTGAACTTGGATGTAGCATGGAGCAATGAACAGATCACTGACAGCATGACCCTAGGCAAGTTACTTAGCCTTGTTTAGCCTAAAATTCTTAATATAAAAGTGAAGAAATTCATAGAATAAAATGAGATCATCTAATTTTTATACTTCAGAACATCTTACAAAAATGAAGAATAGTTTTCCTGACCTACCTAATCATAGATTTATCTAATGGTAGGATCTATCTATCTATCTATCTATCTATCTATCTATCTATCTATCTATCTATCTATCTATCTATCTATCTATCTATCTAAAAAGCTCTATCAGAAAAAGATATAAATGAATTTCTAATCTAAGATAGCTTCTTCAAATTATCCTGTTCTGAAATTCTGGAATTTCCTCTATTCTCCTTGAATTTTCAAATGATGAACAGAGCCTCTGAGATTACATCTGGGGTGAAAAAGTAAAAATAAACTTGGACACTAAAAACCTGCTCTGCCATTCATCAGACTGGAATAATAGAAACAGATAAAACCAGCAGCAAAGTCTACAGAAACAATTTTTCTCCCAAGACATGCTACAACTGTAAGTGTCCTAACAATTCTTTCTTTAAGTAACTACTGCTTTCTTACTCACTGAGAAATTCTGTTCTCTAAAATCATAGATGATCAGAGACTTCGCTTTGGAAATTGTACCAGTAAGAATGGAATATCCCATTCTTGCCTGAGGATCTAAGTCACTTTGACACAAAGAAGCAACTACTATTTAGGACCCTGGCAAAGAGCTTCACATAAGGAGCTTGGGGGCACAATATTCCAAATCTATCTTAACTTTATCTCTTCCAAGGAAACAGGATCAAAGGTCCATTTTGAAGTCCATACCTGGACCCTTTACACATAGCCTTGCTCCTTGTTTTCCTTTGAGCCTATGAAATATTGCTACATTTAAATTTCACCTAAATACCCAAACAGTTCCCATTGTTTAATCCTAACATTATTTGTGCTTCTCTTGCTTTCTTTTTTAACCAGAAGCTTATTTACTTTAATCTTGTCAAATAAAATAATTTTGGAATTATTGATCCTTTCTATTCTATGTTTGCTTTCCACTTCAGTATTTTCTCCACTTTATTATTTCCTCCTTTCCATTTTCTTTGAAATGTGGAATGTTTTTTTCTTTTTCTTCTTACTCCCTAAATTGGATTCTTGGCTCATTACCTTACAGCCTTTTTGCTTTTCTAATATATTTATTTTTCTTGGTTGGGATTTTCTAAACTTCCTGAAACAGGGAATTATATCTGTATTCAATACTGAAAAATTCTCATTCAGGTCTTACAAATTGCTTCTGTTATGCTTCTGTTATATTATTTCTAGTCTCTCATTCTGGAACTCCAGGAAGACAGGTCAGACCTTCTCATTTTATCCTTCATGTCTCTCAACTTCTCTTTCATATTTTTATCTTTTTCTCCCTGTGATAATTTCTGCAGCTATATTTTTTATTTCATTAATCATTATTTTCTTTGCTGAACTTTCATTTGTCATTCACTTTTTAATTTCAATTGTCATAATTAAAAGTCCTATTTTGTATTTTCTAGTTTTCCACAATTTTTACTCAGAGTTAATCCTTTAATTATTTACATTTTAAACACTGTCTGAAATACTTAGGGATATTTTCTGCAGCTTTCACTCATGGTAGCTTATTTCTTCATGTATTTTGCAGTTCAGAGTCTCAGTTAATGTTTTACTGAAGGTTTTTCTGAGGGAAAGGACTGCCTTGAAGCTGTATTCCATGAAATATGCAATGCATTTGTCAGGCACCCAAGAATGCCTCCAAACTTGGAACTACTTGGAGGCATTTTCCTCAGCTCTAGATTCCTCAGACCATAAAAGTGGTATAAATCTTACCTGGAAGTGGTATTTTAGGGTAGGCCTTTAGAGTTATAAATTCTCAAGGCAGATATTTCTACTATTTTCCATTAGATCCCAGGCCAAGATAGTTTGCCTTATCTTCCTTAGTTGATGAGGAGACAGATTTCTTTTAAGTCTCTACCCTAATATTAATCTTATATAGCTAAAGTCATGGTTGTATATGGGCTCTCAGTGATACCATCCCACCTGTGTGGATGCAGGGCCTTTTGCATGCTGGATACGCATATTCTTTATTTTACAAAATCATCCCCATTTTTCAATAATCAATCAATTTGACTTGTCTCTGTTCCAGTTTCTTCATAATTGTTCTATAATGGAGTCCTCTGCTCTTTTTTTTTTTTCACATGGGCAGGCACTGGAAACTGAACCTGGGTCTCCAGCATGGCAGGCGAGAACTATGCCTGCTGAGCCCTGTGGCCCTCCCTCGTTCTCTGCTCTTTATGGAGATATGTGCAAGTTTCTCAAAACTAAGGCCATGATTAAGTGTATTATAATTTATGTTTAATTGTGAGATTTGTTGTGTTAGTTTGCAAGCTGCCAGAATGAGATATACCAGAACTGGAACGGCTTTTAAAAAGGGGAATTTAATAAGTTAAAGGTAACAGTTCTAAGGAAGTAAAAGTGTCCAAATTAAGGCACCAACATGAGGTTACCTTCACTCAGGAAAGGCCGATGGGTCAGAAATACCTCTGTTGGAGAAGTCATGTGGCTGGCATCTGCTGGTCCCTAGCTCCTGGGCTCCATTGCTTTCAGCCTCTGTCCTTGTGGGGGTTCCTCACTTTGCTTCTCTGGGACTGGCTTTCATTTCTTGGCTTCCCTTGGCTCTCTTCAGGTGCTGGCTTGCTTAACATCTCATGGTGATATCTGCTGGGCTCCAAGCATCTCCAAACATCTGTGCCTCTGCTCTCTGAAGCAACTGTCCTCCAAGCATCTATATTTGCTCTGTCAGTTCTGAGGCTTCTGTCATATCTGTTGCTTCTGTCATTTCTAGCATTTCTCCAAAATGTTTCCCCTTTTAAAGTCTATTAATCTAATCAAGATCCAACTAGAATGGGCAGCGTCACATCTCCATCTAATCAAAAGATTATACCCACAATTGGGCATGTAACATCTCTGTGGAGACTATCTAATCAAAAGTTTCCACCCTGCAATATTGAATCAGGATTAGAAGAAATGGCTGCCCCCACAAGATTGATCAGGATATATATAATATAATATAATATAATATAATATAATATAATATAATATAATATAATATAATATAATATAATATAATATAATAAATCATAGTATAATATAATTACATGGGTATGTGAAGCTGGAGAGGTAGCCATCTTATTAGCATGAAATGATAGGCGTTAGGACAAAAGTCACATTTTATGCATAATAGAATGGAAAGATTGTAGAAAACTGGGAAACTGATGAAATTATGGAGTCACTGCACCAGTCCTTATCTTTCTCTGAACTTTTTGTCAAAAGGAGAAAAAAGAACATTTCATCAAGCACAGTATTTATGTTCTTACAGGTGAATGCAATGCCTAACTGATACACTAAATGCTTAATAAATGTTTGCTGAGTTGAACTGAGGGGACATGGACAGGACTGTTAAACACAAATATCTCAATTGGACAGGTCTACCATATGCAGAATTTTTAGCTCCTGCTTAGTCATGCAATAGTATCAAGAATGAAAAATAATCTAGATAATCTACGAAACATCTAATGTTAGATACACTCTTTGTTTCAGAAGCCTCATGCTAACTGAATCAGGGAAGTATAAGTGCAAACTGGTAAAAAAAAAAAAATGGAAATGCAACCATGGAGAAAACAGGTAAATTGTGTTTTTCTTAAACATTCTCCAACATTTTTTTTTAAGTCTCATTAGCAGGTAATGTATGTGGAAATAGAAAGCATCAGAAGATTCACAGTAGGTTAATATGTCATGCAAGGCTAAGAAGAGATAAAGAAAAAAATAGAAATAAGAAATGTATAGACTAGATCAAAAGATAATAACATCCCCATGTAATGGTATTGAGTACATCGGAGAAAGTTGAAAAAAAAAAAAAAAAGACTGAGGGTGACAATGGAGAGCACTTATACATAAAATGATAATGGCAGATACTATTTTCTGGGTACTTACTATAAGGAAAGAACTGTACTATATATTTTAATGTGTTGTCTCATTCAATTATTCTAGCAATCCTGTGAGATAGTAGATTTGTCCCCATTTTTCAGATAAAGAAACTAAGTTTTCAATTTATTTAATGCTCAAAGAAATTGTAGTATAAGAGTCAAGCCTGTGTCCAATCTATACCATCTCCCTGAGTGCCCAAGAGAACAGTACTTATGCAACCACTACTACAACTGGTTAAAATGTAGGAGTTTTTTAACAGAATTAACTGTAGACAATTAAAATCCTGGCACCATAGCCTACCCTGACCTAGGACAAGTTACTTATTCTTCTGATCTTGGATTTCTCTCAGCTAAAATGGTGATTAATAACCACCACCCTGCCTGCCTCATACAACTGTAAATGCACTTGTAAGCACTAAGTAAAAGGTAAAGGATTATTATTATTATCAGGATAAAATAAAAACAGTGACAATGTGTAGTTCTCTGCAACATTGTACCTAAAGTTCCTCTGGTCAGAAAATATTTTCTCTAAGAATAACAAAAAATTAATTTCATTTTGCTATAATTCTGTGATATAATCATAAGCATGTGTTGGATAACATATAAAGCTCAAGTTTCCCTCAGTCTCAAAAAGAGATTTACTTTGACACCAACATATTACAACCAATATTCATTTAGCATTTCTGTACCACCTAAAGAGCAAAGCATGTCATATCCATCCATTTGTTCATGCCTTTATAAATCCATTTATTCAAAATATATAGAAAAGAGGGAATTTATTTCATATAAAAGGTACTATATTAGTTGCCAGGTATTCAGTGGTGAACAAAATAGTTCCTGCCTTCTTGAAGCTTTATAGATTAGTTCTCAACCATAAATCAGTGTATAGGATCTTCTGCTTATACATATTCTTCTAAAATTTTGTTTTTCCTTCATTACTTTGTTCAGTGTACATTTAGTGAGTGTGCATCTTCCCACATCAATAAATGGAGCCTCAATTCTTCCAATTGGGCAAAACAAGAACCACAAAATTATCATCTCTTATTCTTCTCTCACATCCAATCCATCAGCAAATCCTATCAGCTTTTCGCTCTAAATACATGATGACTTCTCACTACCTCTACCCAACTACCTTGGTCAAAGAAACCACCACCTCTCACCTGAATGATTTCATAGCCACTTTACTGGTCTCCTTGCTCCTACCCTTGGCCCCTCTCCATGTCATTATCATGCAAATAAGAACAGTCAAACAAGACACCAAGGGTTCTGGAACAGTTTTTTTCTTGAGGGAATTTAATAGAGATATGAGCAGCAGCATGTGCATAGGTATCCTTTTGGTCATTGAATTTGGGGTAATGAATGAGAGTCTAACACGACTAGACATCAGATCTCAACTCTTGGATTCTAGGACTTCTAAGCTTCCTGCTTAGGGAAACACTAATCCCTTCTGTGGCATGATCATAGAGGAATTCAAATGAAGTAATCATGTTATGACAAAACCTTGACCTTCAACTCTCTTCTACCACCTCAGAATTCTTCAGTTAGAAGCACAGCAGACTCTCCCCATGTGTAGTCAGTGAGGTGATTAGGATGCAAAGCTTGCAGTTACTATTATATGATGTGGCAGAAAATGAGTGACCTATTTTGCCACCTCAAGTTTGATGCCTTAAGTACTTAGCTTCCATGGAACTCCAAAAGAAGACAACTGCTTCTCTAAAAGTGAATCAGTAGTGGAACATGATAATCTTCCTTCCTAGTTATCTATCTTTATGATCTATTTTAACAGAGCAGTGAAAGTGACCCTCTTAACTCAAAAGTTAGATCATGTATCTCTTCTGCTTCAAGTCTTCCAGTAGTTTCCCAGCTCATTCAGGGTAAAAGCTAAAGCTCTTACTTAAGCCTACAAAGCTCCACAAGATTTGCACATTCTCCAGCTATCTCTCTAACTTTAGTCTCACCATTCTTCTCATCACTCACTCCACTCCAGCCACATTGTTCCCTCTAACATTTTCACTGAGATTTTGCATTTGCTCTTTCCTCTACCTGGAACATTCTCCCTCAGGATACCCACATGGTAGGAAGAATATCTCTGATGAGAAATCAGAAAGGTATGAAAAACAATTTAATCAATCAGGTTTTTATAGAGATCCCTAATCCAACAATTCAATAAAAAATTACTCCTGGCCCAGTGATATCATTGAGATATTGAAGAAGTAAAAGTGAAAACATTCTGGATGGAAATTCTTTTAACCTAGGCCATGTGGGTTTCCCACAGGAAAATAAAAGAGTCCCACTTAAAACATTACTATCATATTTCTGCTTTATTAGGGGCTTTCTGAGCAAATTTTACTGGAAACCAGATTAGAGGAAAAGCCTTGGAAGTTAAATGGTGATTGAATAAATAGCGAGAGAACTCCAGAGAGATTTACATTCCTAGAAGTATGTGTTTACATTTCAAAGGGGGATGAGACAGAGAACCAGTAGTTACAACCTACAGGAGTTGTAAATCCAGAGATACATCCCCTAGAGACATTTATTTGCATTCTAAAGGGTAGTCACTTTTCTGACCAAAGAAAATTTGTTTACTTTAAAGAGATTAGGTTTCTCTCTTTCCCTCAGACCGGGGATAGTGGCAGCTGTGCAAACCATCCTATATAGACTGGATGAGTCATAATTTGGGGATTCTATCTCTCAGCACAGGTCCCAGTATGTAAAGAGTAACATTTGTTTCTCATATCACCCCAGAGGGAAGAAAGAATTGGAGTAAGGGGAACCAATATGGTTATGATGTAAGTGATCATTGTTCTTAACTCTGTTCCAGAAACCTCATGTTTACATTCAGGATAATTATAATAAATAGAGATATTAAAATCTTATCCATTACAATATAACCTCACAAAACACATGAGAAAATAATCCACCACGAAAGATAGCAGACATACCAAACAAGGGGATAAGTATTCCAGGATCTTGAGAAGAGAGAACAACAATATGAAAGAGATTATAAAATAAGAATGCTTAAGTTAATTTAAAAGATTTTAAGGTTATAAAAACAATAAGTAAGAAGGAAGATAGCATTAAGACAAAAATAGGCAAATTTGAAAAAGAATCAAAGAAAAAGATATGTACAACATAGTTGAAATTAGTACAACAGTGGCAATGGCTTGGGTTAGAAAACTACTTAGAAACCACTGAAGAGAAAAATAATGCACTGAAAAACAAACATGAGATTCTTGTCCAGAATACAATAGAGAGATATAGATGAAAACCAAAAAGAAAGGTTAAGAGATATGGAGGTTAGAATGATCAAGTTCAGAATGAGAAGTCTCAGAAAGCAAATAGCAATAATGTGAGAATATTCACTGAACTAAAGGCTGAAATTGTTTTAAAAATTGATGAAAAGGCATGAACTTTTTATGTTGAATAAGCACACTAAATTTTTTAAAAGATAAATCCTAAACACCAATGACAAAGAATAGTAAAAGCAAACTACAATGAATCACAAAATGACTTCCTAAGTGCAACAATAGACACCACTTGATGATAAAATAACATCTGCAAAATGCTAAGGGAAAATTATTATCAACCCTGAATGTTATGCCTGGTTAAATAATAATTCAGGAGTTCATAAAAGATTTAAAAACTGTTTCAAATAAGCAAATGTTTACCATTAATGGATTTCCTGCTGAAAAAAAAATACCACATGTAGAAATAAACTGAACCCAGAAGGAATGGCCTTGTGAGGAAATACACTAGAACATGCAAATATATTTTAAAAGCATTGGCTACAAAATTAAATTCTTAAAAAAATAGCAGCTTTTTTAAGGGTTTAAGAATTAAGGAGAAGATAAATATTAGACAATTTAAAGAAAATTTTAAAAGTCAAAATGATAAAGCATTTCATAGTTCAGAAAGAGATAGAGATAATGGTTGAAATTAGAATTTATTGAGTTAAATATATATGTTAAAAATCATAGGGTATCTCTTAAAAGAATAGGAATGGAAGTTAAAATTTCTAAACCACTAGAAAAAAAGAAAGAATACTTGCTCAATCTAATACAAAGCGTGGTAGAAATGTTTTCTGTCTGGGCAGTCAAATATGGTAGCTGTTCTAGTTTGCTAGCTGCTGGAATGCAATATACCAGAAATGGAATGGCTTTTTAAAAGGGGAATTTATTAAGTTGTATAAATAAATGACATGTTGTAAGGCCATGAAAATGTCTAAATTAAAGCTAGTCTATAGAAATGTCCAATCTAAGTCATTCTAGGAAAAGATACCTTGGTTCAAGGAGGCCAATGATGTTCAGGGTTTCTCTCTCAACAGGAAAGGCACATAGTGAACATGGTGGCATCTGCTAACTTTCTCTCCCAGCTTCTTATTTCATGAAGCTCCCTCAGGGGCATTTTCCTTCTTCATCTCTAAAGATCTCTGGCTGAGCAGGCTCTGTAGCTCTTTCTAAAATGGTTCCCTTTTAAAGGGCTCCAGTAAGCAACCCACCTCGAATGGATGGAGACACACCTCCACGGGAATCATCTAATCAAAAGTTACCACCCACAATTGGGTGGGTCACATCTTCTTAGGAACAATCAAAAGCTCCCAGCCAGCAATATTGAATGAGGATTAAAGGACATGGCTTTCAATGATAGGGACTAAATGTACAAATTTAAAAATTTTTTGCATGAGGAAGCATAAAGGAATGTCAATAATGCAGGGTGTTGAAAATAGATGGTAACAATATTTTAAAACTTTAACTTATGTGTGAGACTAAAGCAAAAAAATATTTTGGTACAAAATTTATATTTTGACTATGCATTTCCTAGTATAACTTATATGGACAGCTTAATTGAACACCATAAGTACAAGGAACCTTGAGTAGGACATGAAATTTTGTAGGTTTGTCCAGAGTGATGCCTCAATAAATCCCAGAAGGATTTGAACAGTGAATAAAAAAGCATTTGCAAATTCCCTTGGGGGAATGATGAGAAAGGGGGGAAATTCAACTTCCCCAAGTGGAGAATTCTTGATATTCTCACAAGCAGTGGGGATAACCAAAGCAATAGGCTGAGCCACCAATCTTGGGGTTTGTTCATATGAAACTTAACCCCACAAAGGATAGGCTAAGTCTACTAAAATTAGGCCTAAGAGTTACCCTCAAGAGAACTTCTTTTGTTGCTCAGATGTGGCCTCTCTCTCTCAGCCAACACGACAAGCAAACTCATTACCCTCCCCCTCTGTACATGGGACATAACTCCCAGGGTTGTGGACCTTCCTGGCAACGTGGGACAGAAATCCTAGAATAAGCTGGGACTCAGCATCAAGGGATTGAGAAAACCTTCTCAACCAAAAGGGGGAAGAGAGAAATGAGACAAAATAAAGTGTCAATGGCTGAGAGATTCCAAACAGAGTTAAAAAGAGGTTATCCTGGAGGTCATTCTTACACATTAAATAGATATCACCTTTTTGGTTAAGGAGTTTCATTTTTCCTTCTAGCTGCTACAAGACACTGGAGACCAAATGAAATATCAATGTAATGATTCAGCAGTCATACTCATTTGTTAAATCCTATCTTCTCTGTTATATTCCTCCTTCTCTTTGATTTTCTTTTTTGTGAAAAGAAACATATATACAAAAAAGCAATGAATTTCAGAGTATGTCACAACAATTAGTTATACAACAGATTTCAGAGTTTGAGATGGGTTACAATTCCACAATTTTAGGTTTTTACTTGGAGCTGCTCTAAGGTACTGGAAACCAAAAGAAATATCAATATAATGATTTAGCACTTGCATTCATTCATTAATTCCTACCTTCTCTGTACAACTCCACCATCATAACCTTTGATCCTTCTCCAACTCTTTAGGGGTATTTCTACCATTCTAAGTTTTTCATGTTGGAAGGGGCTATTGATAATATGGGATAGAGGGGTGGAACTAGTTGATTCTGGAAAGGCTGGCCACTCTGCATTTCAGTGCTTATCTGGTCCAGGGATCCATATGGAGGTTATAGGTTTCTGGAAAGTTATCCTAGTGCACTGAAACTTTGTAGTATCTTATATAATGCCCTAGGTATTCTTTAGTATTGGCAGGAATGGTTTTGGTTGGCATTTAGCAAGTTATGATAGGTAGCAATGTCTAACTGAAGCTTGTGTTAAGAGTAACCTCCAGAGTAGCTCTATTTGAACTCTCTCAGACACTGATACCTTATTTGTTACACTTCTTTTCCCCCTTTCAGTCAGGATGGAATTGTTGATCCCATATTGCCAGTGCCAGGCTCATTCCTGGGAGTCATCTCCCACGCGCCAGGAGATTCTCATCCCTGGATGTCATGTTCCACATAGCACAGAGGGCAACAGTTTCACTTGCAGAGCTGGGCTTAGAGAGAGAGAGGCCACATCTGAGCAACAAAAGAGGTCCTCCAGAAATAACTTTTAGGCATACCTATAGGTAGGCTAACTTCTCTGTTACATACATAACCTTCACAAGAGCAAGCCTCAAGATCAAAGGGCATGGTCTATTGATTTGGGTGTTCCTAATGTTTGACACAGTATCCAGGGTTTCCCTACTGGTAAAGTTTAATAGTTCCATATTTTTTCTCCCATCCCTCAAGGAAGTCTGCCAGTACTTTTTGATTATCTGCTAAATATACGCTGGGTGTATGCAGGCATTACATTATGCTAAACAGGATTAAAGGCTCTCGTTCTTATACTGGGCTCCCTGTGTTTGGATTGTTTAAATGATCTATCTAGACAAATTGAGTTAGATTACGTGGAACAGAAAATTTAGGTTCTGAACAAAATAAATCTTTCTTTCTTTTGTCTCAAAGAGTATGTGAAGGTCTAAAATACAGACAATGTATTCCTTACCCCTGTATTCTGAATTACCTTAATCCCAACCTGATTGTCTTCGTTCTTATCTCTAATGACTTACATTTTAACAGAATCACTCTATTTTTTCTGTTGAGAATGAAGGGAGACAAAGGAGAAAGCAAGGAGATCAATCAGAAAGACATTGAAAAATGAGAGATATTGGTGGTTTGGACCAGTATGGAACTAGCAGAAGTGTCATATATAATCACATTTAGAAGATATTTCTCAAAGGTTGATTGACAGAGTGGTTGTGGGAAATGATAAAAAGAGAGGAATCACAGAATGATTTAGTATATATAGTGTGGCACACAGTAAGTACTCAATAAGGATAGTTGAATAGATCCAGCACTGTAACCAAGAAATAAGGATTCAAGGGATGATTTTGATTACTGAATCATTATATAAATATTTCTTTCTGCTTCCTGGCATATTGAAGTAGACAGGGAAATACCTGAAATCTCTGACTTGTAACCCAGCTGTCTTGATCTCTGATAATGGTTGTGGCTCTTCTGCCCTGTGATTGTAAAAACCTTGTGACTAACATTCGTCTGTAGTTATCCAGTTTTTCAACTTTAGAGTCTTATAATCACTAAAGATAGCCCCTAATGTTTGTTAATGAAGGGTCTTGGGTCTGATCTTGATGACTGAGACTGGATTTAACCTAAGAGAGCCCACCTGACATGCCTAGTAGCTTAGACTTTAACCTACAAGTCACCTATACCTTATTCAGCCATTTTCTTTCATGCATTCTGTAACTAAGCATGTTATCAGTCTGTGCATGCTCTATAATTAGATCATCTCTAATTACATCATCTGGGGCCACTGTACTCATTATCCTAAACCCTGCCCACCTTTTCTCCAATAAAACTATCTGAATTACTGTAGTACAGAGAGACAGATTTTGGGCTGCTAGGCCTTCTGCTGTCCTACTACATGCCTAGTAATAACCTCTTTCTCTCTTTGAAACCCTGGTGTCTCAGGAATTTGTTATTGAGCATGTAGGGCAAAAGAATCCACGGCCTTTGTCTGGTAACAGCACAAATGACTGCAACCCACTTTTCTAGTCTTAATCCCCATACATTTTCTATACCGAAGCCAAATTAGTTTTCTACTCCCATCATTTCTAACCCCAAACTGATTTTAAAAGGCTCTGTACTGACCCCTACCCTCCACACCTCTGGGGCATTGATTTATTAGTCCTTTTGCTTCAGGGCTTAATCTTCCTCTCAATCCCCATCTGACTCTATCCTTCCAGATTCTCCCCATTCTTCAAATACCATCTACTACTTTCATGAAAGATTGAAAATTACCTGGCCCATATGTATAAAAAAATATTGCATACATATTTAAGTAAAAATCCTTTGAAACTGGAGAAACAGCATGGTGTAGTAGAAAGAGATTTTAGATTTACCCAAATCTGTACTGAAATTGTGGTTCTGCTTTACTTACTATATGACTTTAAAAAGTCATTTAACTTATCTCAACCTCACTTGCTTATCTATAAAATCCTCTAAATTCAGTTTCCTCATTTATAAAATTCCTACCTAATTATATTCTGGAAAAGTTTGTTTTTGGTGTTTAACACACAGTAGGCATTGAATAAAAGGTGCCTGTATCCGTGAGTCATATCTAATCAGTAGAGTATAAACTAAGAGGAAAAAGTGCTATTGATTGTTAATTAAATGACCACCCCAATGGATGAAGATGTTTACACATACTGTGGTTTTCTAGACATAGTGCAGCACGAACCTTCATGCTAAAATCATGCAGTCACCTGTAAGGTACCCCTACCCACACTCATTTTTCCCTCTTTTCTTTCAATACTGATATCCTATTTACATTAACAATCAAATTTGCTTTTCATTACCTCAAATTCATTTTAGAAAAGTACAAAAAATTATACACACATATATATATATATATGTATATAAATTACATTTTTGTTTGCCTTTCAAAGCAAACAACATATTTTCCCAAAATTTGAATGGTATGTTTGGAATGGTCTGCTGCAAAATACAGACCTATATGGCATACATAAAACTCACTGATAGGGCCCAGAAAAGTGCCTCAGGGGATAAACAGTTATCTTCAGTTAGCAGCTGGATCTGAAGTATAAAGAGGGGCCCAAATAACTACTGACAGGGAGAAATATGCTATATTATTACAGCAAGAAAGAAAAAAATAAGTTGTGTTTCCCACAAAAGTTCCCAAATCAAATGTTCCTTAAATCAAAAGTTACAAGGTCAAACATTCCAAACTGAAGCTGTCAGCTTTCAATAGAGCAGCCTCTCAAGGAGATGACTTTTAGTACCATACTCCAAGGTCAACAGAAACAGGGATTTATTTATTTATTTATTTATTTATTTATTTATTTAAGCATGATTGATCCAACTATACATAAACATACTGATAAATAATCAGAAAAAAACTAGTAAGCAGAAGGTTTATTAACAGACTACTCTGAGTGGATAAAAATATTTGAGAAAGTAGCAGCATGTAAGGTACAATATATCAGATTAAAACCAGCAGATTTAAAATTGGCTTTGAAAACATCCTCAAGTATAATGAGAAACTGAATAAATTTGTAATTTACTCCACTCCAAACATACTATCCTTGTTCATTCCCATCTTAGGGCCTATGCATTTGCTGCTCCCTCTGCTTGTAATTCTCCTCTCCAAGGTTGTCACAGGACTCATTCCTTCATTTCACTCAAATCTCTACTTAACTGTCACTTCTTCAAAGATCTTTTTTGAGCTCATCCAAAATAACCCTATCATTATCTTTTATCTTACCTTGCTTTATTTACCTTTATATCATCTATTGAGATTTTTATAAATTATGTATGTTCCAAACGATGGGGAATGAAACTAATTAAACAGAGAAAAGTAATTTTTCTTGAAATGTTTTTCTGGGCAAGGCCAGCTTGCCAAAAATTAGCTCACTTTGTTCAACTATGTCTAAACGTTTGGCCTAAAATCTAGATTGATGTGGGCACTGGGAAAACTGAATCACAATCTTAGTATTATCCACTCTATTGCTTTAAGTAAAAACGTATATCCAAACAAGAAGAAAAACATGAAAGCAAGCAGTGTTTGAATTTAGTTTTCTTTTTATCTTAAAAATGAGACAGTGTCCTGGATTAGGCTGCTGACATACTTTTTCTATATTATGTAAGTTTATAAATACTCTTAGAAAATGTCTTCAATATACTTATCTTTAGACAGTCCAAAGATTAATGAGCCTCCTAAAAATGAGAAAGTAAGTATTTCAGAAGCACATCTGCAAAATAAAACATTAAAGAATTTTGGCTTAAGAAAGGGTTAGGGCTATCTATATCCTCTAATTGGTAGAACTGCAGCTTTGCATTTATTCTACCAGCCTCTGCAGGATTACTTATAAATTTAGTGTACAATTAGGATACTTCAAGGTTCTGATTGGGTTAATAAGAATAAACTGGTTTCTTTTAGAAAGCCTAAAGGTCTTTGGAAAGGCTTCAGTCTCAAATATCACTTCTTCAATAATGCAAACCTCCCCAATCCACTTATAATTTAGGGCACTGACAATTATTTAACATTCTCAGACAGCTGTGATTTACAGAAATTTTTGTAATGATGGAAATCTTACACATATGCACTGCCAATACATTAGCAAATAGCCACATGTGGTTATTGAACAGCTGAAATATGGCTAGAGTGACTGAGAAACATAATTTTTAATCTTATTTAATTCTAATATACCTTTATTTAAATTTAGTTTAAATTTAGAAAGCTGCATCTGGGTAGTGACTACTGTATACTTTAAACAATACTTTAAGATAACCCTCTGAATCAACAGGATGGAGTAGTAAGATCATAGCCTTTGGTTTTTGATTTGGGTTTCAAATCAGACTTTTACTAGCTTTGTGGGCTTTGGGCTGATATTTAGACTTTGTGAACTTTTTTTTCCTCATTTGTTAAATGGTGTATTCATTTGTTAATGCTGCCAGAGATGCAATATATCAGAAACAGGTTGGCTTTTATAAAGGGAATTTTTTAAGTTACAAGTTTACAGTTCAAAGACTATAAAAAATGTCCAAACTGAGGCATCCTGAGAAAGATACCTTGACTTAAGAAAGGGCCAATGGCACTCAGGGCTTCTCCGTCAGCTGAGAAGGTACATGGCAATGTATGCTAGCTTTCCCTCCTGACTTCTCGTTTCAAAAGGCTTTCCTGGGGACATTTTCTTTCTGCATCTCCAAATACCTCTTGTCTGCATCAGCTTTTTGCAAAATGGTTCCCAGGTCTCTAGTAAGCAACCCACCTTGAATGGGTGGAGACACATCTTCATGGAAACCACTTAATCAAAAGATCATACCCAAAATTGGGTAGTTCACATCTCCATGGAAACAATCAAAAAGATCCCACCCTACAATATTAAATCAGAATTAGAGAACACTGCTTTACTGGGGTACACAACAATTTCAAACTGGCAAAAATGGATATATAAAAAGAACTAGTTCAAAACTCACAATAAGAAAAGAAACAACCCAATTTTAAAATGGGCAAATGATCTGAAAAGACATTGCACCAAAGAATATATGCAGATGACAAAAAAACATATGAAAAGATGTTCAATAGCAGAAGACACTAGGGAATTCCAAATTAAAACAACTAAAACATACTACCACTCCCTTATTATAATGCAAGGATCCAAAAAAAAAAACCTAACAGTACTAATTGCTGGTGAGGATGTAAAGCAACAGGTATTCTCATTCATTGTGGGTGGAATACAAAATGGCACAACCACTGTGAAAGACTGTTTGACAAGTTTCTTCAAAGCCAAACGTAATCTTACCCTATGTTTTGGGTTGAATTATGTCCCTCAAAAAGACATGCTGAAGTCCTAATCCCCAGTACTTTGGAATGTGACAAATCCAAATAACCTTATTTGGAAATAAGGTTATTGCAAATGGAATTAGTTAAAATAAGTTAAATTAGTTTAAATAAGGTCATACTTAATATGACTGTTATTTTTATAAAAAGGAGAAAAGAAACAGACACACATGGGGAGAATGCCATGTTTCAATAGAGGCAGACTGAAGTACTTTAGCTACAAGTCAAAGAATTGCCAGGAAACCACCAGAAGTTAGAGAGAGGCCAAAAAGGTCTGGAAAATCCTAGAATAGAATGCCGATTCTGACAAGAAAATCTAAATCTATTTCAAATCTATGCAACAATCATACTGAAGAGGGTCCTAGTAACTTTGGAGTCTATAAAACTAAAGTCAAAATAAACTGTACATAAGCCCTGTAGTAGATAAAGTTGTTTCCCATGATGGTATGAATTGACAGTTCTGATAATGTTATATATGTATACTGGAATTGAACTGTAAATGGATAGTGCTCATGGGAACCAGGTTTTCCACTGTTAAGGTGGGAGGTTACAGATAAGTAAATGGAAGAAGTTTGAATGATATGTGATAATGGATTAGAATTGGAGACGTCAGTTTGAATTTATGTTCACCTTAATATAAAGATGGTTACATATGAAAATAGTTATAGCTATGTGTATATGTCTGCATTAATATATACATAGATATTTCCTTGCTCTTTCAGCTGAAAAGGACTATAAATAATGATGTCCCCACAGTAAAAAGTATACTTAACACTCAGATTTTAGTTTCTAATACCATTTTCCAATAAAATGAAACAAGGCTCCTTGGAGAAAAGGCTGAATCTAGGACTGGGACAGGAAATATATGATGAGGTTAGAGCTTATTATAGTGCTAAAAAGTAAGAAGTTCTAAAACAGCGAAGGGGAGATGCCAAAGGGACACAGGAGCCAAATGAAAGAGCTCCCAATGGCCACAGGTGGAACAATTTCAGCAGCAAAATAAACACAGTAGTATAGGATTATATTCCAAAGTATAAAATAAATACCCATGAGCCCATTCTCATACAAATAAATGATTAAATAAATAAATAGGAAAAGACTAGTCTTTCATGCAGAATCCCATATAATTCATGTGGATACTCTAATCTTAAGGCGGGGAAGCATAATTTCTCATTCCTTAGGTGTGGGCTATGCATAGTGACTTTCTTCCAAAGAGCAAAATATGGAAATAAGGAACAAAAGAGTAACTTCAATGTGGAAAAACCTGAAAAACAGTACTGCAGCCAGATGATCAAGGTCAACATCAACAGTGATAATTCATATTGATGGTATGTTCCTGTGTCAACTTGGCCAGCTTGTGGTGTCCAGTTGTTTGGTTAAGCAAGCACTGTCCTGGCTGTTACCATGAAGATATTTCATGAACTTAAATCATCAGTAGGTTGATGGTATCTGTGGTCGATTTCATCTACAATCAACTTAGGAGATTGCCTTCAACAAGGGGAGACATTTCATCCAATAAGTTGAAGGCTTCAAGAGGAGAAATGATGATTTCAGCAGTCAGAAGAGAAAATTTCATTTCTACTTCAGTCAGCCAGCTTCTCCTGGGGAATCCATTGAAAACCCTCACTAGAGTACCCAGTTTGCAGCCTACTCTACAGAATATGGACTTGCCCATACCCACAGTCTCCTGAGACAATTTTGTAAAAATCTCATAATATTTACATATATCTCCTGTCAGTTCTGTTTCCCTAGAGAACCCTAATATGCTGCTTTTCTAGGCATGCCTTCTCTGACAACTAGACTAGGTTGGATCCCTTGAAATGTCCTCCTAATGAGAGACACTTACCTTATCACATTTCACTATAATTATTCATATTAAAGTCTATCTTACTCAATGAACTTTAAGAGACCAAGAACTCCATAAGACTCCATAGTATAGTACCTAGAACATAGTAGGCAGCAAATAAACTAACAAAATAATGAATGAAAAGCAATAAGCCAGATACAGGAATCACATTCCTAGTTCCCCAAGCTAAGGGTTCTTAACAACTCTCAACAAGAAGTAATCAAAGACTATTTTCAGTGCTCATGCTATATCCTTTGTACATATTTTTCACTGTATATCTGTCATTTTAGAGAATAAAAAAAGAGTACAACCTCCAGGTTATTTCATGAAGTTAGCATGGCCATGATACCAAAACTCAATGAAAAAAGTCCACAAAGTGTAAATTTGTTAATTACAAATTACAGGCCAATTTAACTCACGCAAAAATCCTAAATAAATGTTAGTAAACTAATTATAGTAATATTTAAAAATGAATAATATAAGGAACATGATTGAATAAGATGGTAGAGTAGGAAGCTCAAGAATCAATTCCTCTACCAGAGCAGCTATTAAACAGGCAGAAACTGTTTGAATCAACTATATTAAAACTTCAAAGTCCAGTAGAACACTGTACAGCTTCCAGGGAAGAGAGGGAGGAAGAGACTGGTAAAATACGGTAAATGCCAGTAAACTATTGTCTCTACATCACAATTAATTATCCAGACCCACTCTCAAAGCAGCAATGATATCTGGCCCCTGGAATGGCTTCCTGGTGCCATAACAGGACATAAACATCCACTTCTCCAAGATCAGGGGTGGGCACAGGACAATGACTGATCATGGTTTTTCATTACTTCATATCGGGCTTTGAGGGTGACCATTGTTCCAACCCACCCAAGACAAAGGTGACAGAGGAGACCAAAAGACTAAATGCTTCCTCAGAGTTATGGAGGATAGCTGAATAGCTGAATTTATTGAGCAGGTGCCAAGTGAAGAAAGGGGAGCTTTGGGGAGCCATGGAAGAAGCTCTTGCACCCTTCTTGGCCTCTCCATCATCCTCTCTCCAAGGCATTTTAAACCTGGCTGGCACTCCCTCTACGGGTTCCTAGCCTTATTCTGGCTGGGAAACAGTGAATTGGGAAACTACTCTCTGATGTGCCCCCATCACAGAATTTGGCCTCCAAGCAAAACAGTTTGAGACAATGAAAGAAGTATAAGAAATGATTGAGGCAGATGGCTTGGGGTAAAAGGTTTACATGTTTTAAGTACAGCAGTGGAAGACCCAGGAGATTGAGAATATCTATCTCCTCTGAATTAGACAAGGGAACTCCTGAGGCCACTAGCAAACCCAAGCCCAGAAAAAGACACAAGCCAGAAAACACAGGACACTGAATTTTGCATTTGCCTTAAAGACTGACACTCAAGAAAATCTCTACCATATCACCAGCTGATTATGAACTCAAGAAGCAGAATAAATCCCAGACTTAAATTTTTTTAATATTAAAATGTACAGTGTGCAAAAATAGGTTATAAGACAAAAAAGAAACAGGAAATGATGGCCCATACAAATGAAAAGAACAGAAATCCAGAAAACATCAATGAAGAAGGCCAGGATAGGGACATACCATACAAATATTATTTAAAAGTCATCTATAACATGTTCAAGGAGATGGAGGAAAATACAGAGAAAGAACAAAAGAATATCAGGAAAACAATGAATGAATACGAAGAATCTCAGTAAAGAGGTAGAAACTTTTAAAAGGAATGAAACAGAACCACTGGAGTTGAAGAACACAATAACTGAAAAGAAAAATTCCCAGGAGGATTTTCAACAGCAGATTGGAGATGGCAAAAGAAAGAATCAGCAAATTCAAAGACAAGATCATTGAAATGAGTTAAGCTGAGTACCAGAAAGGAAAATAATTATAAAAAGCAAACTAGCTTAAGAGACCTCAGGGACATGATAAAGTATACCGACATATGAATTGTGGGATGTGCTGGTTTGAAAACTGTTATGTACCCCAGAAAAACCATGTTCTTTTTATCCTAATCCAATTTTGTGGGGACAGACTTATTGTTTAGGGAGGACCTTTTGATTAGGCTGTTTCCATGGAGAAGCAGGCCACCTAATTGTGGGTGGGACCTTTTGATTACATGGACATGTGCCCACCCATTTAAGGTAAACCTTAATCCTTTCACTAGAGCACTGTATGAAAAGAATAAAAGGCTGAAAACAAAGAGAAAGCTCAGAGCCAACACAGAGGGAAGAGAGCTGAAACCAAGACTCAGACATCTGGAGATGAAGAAGTTGCTAAGAGAGTGTTTGAACCCAGAAGCCAGGAGAGGACAGCAGATCTTGCCATGTGCCTTCCCATATGACAGAGAAACCCTGCTCCAGATCAGCCCTTCTTAAAAGAAGTTAGCCTCTTGTTGGTGCCTTACTTTAGACATTTTCACAGCCTCAGAACTGTAACTTGTAACTAAATAAGTCCCCTTTATAAAAGCCAATCCATTTCTGGTATATTGCATTCTAGCAGTTTTAGCAAACTGAAACATGGTGCTGTAGATTGCTAGCAACCGGAATGCAACACACAGAGATGTGTTGGCTTTTGATAAAAGGGGATTTATTTCATTAATTTTTCAGAGGAAAGGCAGCTCACTTTCAACTGAGGTTCTTTCTTAAGTGCGAAGGCACAGGACAATCTCTGCTGGCCTTCTCTCCAGGGCCCTGGGTTTCAATGACTTCCCCAAGGGTGACTCCTTTCTGCATCTCCAAAGGCCAGTGCTGAGATGAGGCATGCTGAGCTGCTTGGGCTGTGCTACGTTAAGCTCTCTCATTTAAGCACCAGCCAATTAAATGAAACATCATTCATTGCAGAAGGCACGCCTCCTAGCCAACTGCGGATGTAATCAGCAACAGATGAGGTTCACACGCCATTGGTTCATGTCCACAGCAACAGAACTAGGCACCTTCACCTGGCCAAGTTGACAACTGAATCTAACTATCACACATGGGGTCCATAAAGGATAAGAAAGTAAAGAGCAGAAGGAGTATTCAAAGTGAGGATGACAGAAACTTCCCAAACTTAGCAAAACACTTGAAAATGCACATCCAAGAAGCCAGTTGAAAACCAACCAACTTAAACTTGCAGAAAATTATGCCCTGTCACAGATCAAACTGTTTTATGAAAGGAACAAGTAGAGAGTTCAAAAAAGCAGCAAAAGAAAAGCAATGTGTTATGTAAAAGGAAATCCCAATTACATTAAATTCTGATTTCTTATCAGAAGCCATGCAGACAAGTAGGCTGTGGGTTGAAATACTTAAAGTTCTAAAGAAAACAACTGACAACCAAGAATTTTATATTTACTGAGGCTTTTTTTCAACAATGAGGGGGATGGGAAGACCGAAGAGTAGGGAGTTCCAGGACTCAGTCCTTCCACCAGAACAACTATTGACCAGGCAAGAACTGCTTGAAACAAATATTTTGAAACTTCAAAGATTAGAAGAACAATGTACAGCATGCAGGAAAGAGGAAGAGGAAGAGGCTGATAACTTACACAAAGAACAGTAAATAGCTCTCTCTGCATGAGGGCTATCAGTGCACATCTCCCTGCTCTCATGGCAGGCTAGTGTGGGGTCCAGCCCATGACAAACTCACTGGTAACAGAAAGGAACAAAAATATCCTTTTTCCCAAGACCAGGGGTGGGCATGGCTGATCACTAATCATGGCTTTTGATTAGCAAATTCAGATTGCTGATAGACCTGGCTCTAAGAGTGGCCATTGTTTCAACCTCCCCAGACAAATGGAGTGGTGGACATTATTTCAACCTCTCTGAAAAATGACCGTAATGGAGGAGATATAAATATGTTACAAAACTCAGGGAAGCAGGGGACAATTACTTCAAGGGCTGCATTTGCTAAGCAGATGAAGAAAGATCAGCCTAGGAATAAGATATTGGCACCCTTCATGAGACCATCCACAGGGCGCTTTGAAGCCAGTCTGTACAGCATGGGCTTCCCTGACCCCATTTACCCTAAGAAAGAATGACTTGAGAAAGTCCTCTTTAGCATGCGCCTCCTCCAAGAATTTGCCCTGTAAGCAAAAGCAGCTGGAGACAATGAAAGAAGGGTGAGAAACTAGAAGCAGAAATTCCGGGAAAATGACTTGCCAGCTTCAAACACTCAGGAGGAGGAGGTATGTCTCCTCAGAACAGAAGGGAAAACCAAACTCCCTTAGAAAATAGAAAAACAAGAAAACAATTTAATGAGCCAAAGCCTAGGACAAGTTAGAGACCCAGGAAGACAGGGAAAACCCTGCACACTGCATCTCCCTTGGGCAGACCCTCCTGAAAGAATGGCAGAACCTCAAGCAAATCTCTGTCTTATCACCAGCCAGTTACAAAATCAAGAAACAGACATGTCAGGAAATTAATCCCAGAGTTAACATTTTAAAATAAGGCGACAAGCCAAACAAAGAAATAAGAAATGACGGCCCATCCATAGGAAGAGGATAAAAATACAGAAAACACCAATGAAAATGAGAATTGAACATGCCAAACAAAACCTTTTAAAAAATGATCTAAAAAATGCTCAAGGAGATGAAGGAAAATACAGAGAAAGAACTAAAGAATATTAGGAAGACAATGAATGAGCAATATGAGAATTTTGGTAAAGTGATAGAAATTGTAAAAAGGAACCAAACAGAACCACTGGAGTTGAAAAACCACAATAACTGAAATTAAAAATGTGCAGGAGGATTTCAAGAGCAGATTGGAGCTGGCAGAAGAAATAATCACTGAACCAAAAGAAAAGATGCTTGAAAAGAGTCAGGATGAGGAGCACAAATAAAAAAGAATTATAAAAAGCTAAAATAGCCTGAGGCATCTCTGGAACACCAACAAGTTTATTGATATTATGGGAATCACAGGAGGATAAGAAAGAGAGAAAGAAGCAGAAGAAATAGCCAAAGAAATTAATGAAAGAAAACTTCTCAAACATAGTAAAGGACATGAATATCCACATCCAAGAAGCCCAGAGAACACAAAACAAGATAAACAGGAAGAAAAATACCACTCGTCAATATTAATCCCACTATCAAATGCGAAGGACATGGAGAAAGTTCTGAAAGTTGCAAGAGAAAAACATATTACATACAAGGGAATCCCAATAAGATGAGTGCAAATTTCTCATCAGAAACCACAGAGGCAAGAAGGCAGTGGGTTGAATTACTTAAAGGGCTGAAAGAAAATAACTTACAACCAACAATTTTATATCTGATGGGAATTTCTTTCAAAAATGAGGGTGAGATTAAGACATTCCCAGATAAACAAAACTGAGGGAGTTCACCATCACTAGACCTATTCTACAAACACTGATAATGGGAGTTTTTCAGATGAAGGGAAAGGACACTGGACTGTGGTTCCAAGCAGCATATAGAAATGAAGACCTGGATCTTCTGGGAAGATAGCAGAACAAAGAGAATTGAGTTCACTCCTGGTCTGTGGTACAAGACAGGGAATGGGGAGAAAATGACTAGGACTGTGGTTCAGGGGTGTGAGTAATCAAACAGGGTATTTAGGCAGTTTGGGAGAGGAGAAAGGTGGGGGAATCAGGACAGAGAGTGCAGGGTAAGTCAGGTGACAATAATCCCCACTGGTGGAGGGCTGGGGCATGAGGGGGGGTACAATTGGAGGGAACTGATCATCCCTCTGCTCCAGCCTGCCCCAGCTGCTAGGTGGGGAGACCTCCCGAAACTGTTCATAGTTGACAGCACCAGCAAGGAGCCTGGAGGCGGACCTGATCATCCACCACACAGTCAGGCCCAAGATGCACACAGTGATCACCCAGCTGGGTGCCAGGAGTAGCCAGCCAGCAGGCATGGTGTCTGGTGGATCCATCAATGCTGCAGATTGGTTGATCCTTGGGCTGCTTGTAGATTCTCCAGTCCTACCTTGGGCCAGGAGCGGGAAGTCTACAACAAAGCTACTTGAGCTAATAAACAGATTAAGCAAAGGGGCGGGATGCAAGATTAATGTACAAAAATCAGTAATGTTTCTATACATAAGCAATGACTTATCTGAGATGACAATTTAAAAAAAAATTCCATTCAAAATAGCAACCAGAAAAATCAGGTATCTAGGAATAGCCTAACCAGGTGTCATGGTCAGTTTCATGTGTCAACTTGGCCAAGTGGGGGTGTCCGATTCTCTGGTTGGGCAAATGCTGGCCTGCCTGTTGCTATGAGGACATTTCATGGACTTAAATCATGATCATGTTGGCTGCATCCACAGTTGATTGCATTTACAATCACTAAGGAGAGTGTCTTCTGTAATGAGTCATGCTTAATCTAATCACCAGAAGGCTTTTAAGGAGGATTCAGAAAAGACAATGATTCTTCCTGCTTCAGCCGGCCAGCCTTTCCTAAGAATTCATTGAGGACCTTCATGGGAGCTCCCAGCTCTCAGCCTGCCCTACAGACCTTGGACTCTATATCCCCACGGTTACATGAGACACTTTTATAAATTTTATGTTTACAGATATCTCCTTCTGATTCTGTTTCTCTAGAGAACCCTAGCTAATACATCAGTGATGTCAAGGACTTATACACAGAAAATTGTAAAACATTGCTAAAACAAATAAAAATTGACCTAAATAGAAGAAAAGACATTCCATGCTCATGGATAGGAAGGTTGAATGTCATTAAGATGTCAATTTTACTCAATCTACAGATTCAGTCTATAAATTTAATCTACAGATTCAATGTAATACCTATCAAAATCCCATTAAACTACTTTGAAGATTTGGAAAAGCTGGTTTTCAAATTTATATGGAAGGGAAAGAGAGCCCAAAGAGCTAAAGATAGTCTAAAAAAGAATATCTTTGTATATTTATTTAGGAGGACTATCACTTCCTGACTTTAAAGCTTACAATAAAGCCACAGTGGTTAAAACAGCATGAAACTAGCACAAAGATAGAAGGAACAACCAGTGGAATAGAACCAAGAATGCTGAGATAGACCACCAAATTTATGAACATTTGATCTTCAATAAGGCCCCCAAATCCACTGAACTAGGATAGAATACTCTTTTCAATAAATGGGCATGGGAGAATTGGATGTCCATAGCCAAAAGAACGAAAGAGGACCCCTACCTTACACCCTATACAAAAATTCATTCAAAATGGATTAAAGACCTAAATGTAAGAGCCACTACCATAAAAATCCTAGAATAAAATGCAGGGAAACAGCTTCAAGATATAGTAATAGGAGATAACTTCTCAAACCTTACATCTAAGCACAAGCAGCAAAAGAAAACAGGCAAATGGGAACTCTTTAAGATCAAGAGTTTCTGTGACTCAATGGACTTTGTTAAGAAGGTGAAGAGGTAATCAACTCAATGGGAAAAAATATTTGGAAATCACATATCAGATAAAGGCTTGATATCTTATGTACATAAAGGAATTATACAACTCAACAGCAAAAGAACAAACAACTCAAATATAAAATGAGAGAGGATATGAATAGACACTTTTCTGAAGAGCAAAACCAGATGGCTAAAAACCACTGAAGAAATGCTCATTTTCATTAGCTATAAGGGAAATGCAAATTAAGACGACAATGAGTTATCACGTCGTATCTATTAAGAATGGCTGCTATTAAACAAACAGACAACTACAAATGTTGGAGAGGACCTGGAGAAATAGGAACACTTATTCACTGTTGGTGGGAATGTATAATGGTGCAGCCACCGTGGAAGACAGTTTGGTGATTCTTCAGAAAACTAAGTATCGAGTTGCCGTATGACCTAGCAATATCAATACTCGTTATATACTCAGAAGAGCTGAAGGCAGAGATACAAACAGACATTTTCACATCGATGTTCACAAAAGCACTGTTCACAATTGCCAAGAGATGGAAACAATTCAAGTGCCCATCAACAGATGAATGGATAAACAACATGTGGCATATACATACAATGGAATATTATGTGACAGTAAGACAAAATGATTTCCCAAAACATATGACATTGTGGATAAACCTTGAGGACATAATACTGAGTGAAATGTCCATCACAAAAGAAAAGATATGTTTGATTTCATTATTATGACTCTGGTAAAGCTAATCTCAATTGAAGGTGAATATGATTGAAAGGGGATGTATAGTGCCATGTATTCCTAGGTCAGATAAATCCTGAAATCCAGATGGACCAGCTTCTCCAAGATTATCAATTAATAACATCCCCCTATCCATCAGTATGGACACCACTTCTCAACATGAAAAAGTGAGAACAGGTATTCCCCAAAGATCCTTATAGATTGGGAGAAGGAAGAGGTATAACAGAGAAAATGGATTTTAACAAATGAGCATGGCTGCTGAATCTCTATATTAATATTCCTTCTAGCCTCCAGTGTTTTGGAGCAGCTAGAAGTAAAAATCTGAGGTGATGGTATGGTAACCCATGACAAACTTTGGGATCTGTCCTGTAATTACTTGTTGAAGTGTACTTTGAAAATTATTTCCTTCTTTTCTTTGCATATATGTTATATTATACAATTTTAAAAGTTGTTTTTTTAAAAAAATAAAAAGAAAGAAATACCTGCAGTACAGATAACAATTAGGATAATTATAACCATCAGCATTATTGTAGTATATTGTTTGGTATATAACTCCACTTCTCACTTTCTACAGGTGATAAATACTACTGCATAGGAAGTAAAGCTAAACCTATGGTTTCTGAACATACAATGTACAAAGACATGAAGTAACATGTAGGAAAAGAAAAGGTCATGGGACATACAGGTATACAAAAAGTATACGTTTATGCTATTGAAGTAAAGTTGGCATCAAGTCAAATATGATCATTATATATTAAGGATGTTAAATTTTTAACCCCAGAGTAACCACAAGGAAAAGAGATGAAAATATGTCAAAATGGAAAAGAGATGGCACACAATATGGTACAACACACACAAAAAAATCAAATAAATATAAAAGTAGGCATTATCAGAACAATTGAGAGGCAAAATATGTATAAGACATACAAAGGTTAAATGACAAAGTGGCAGTAGAAAGTCTTGGATTATCAGTAATGACATTAAATTCAAATGAATTAAACTCTCCAGTCAAAAGGGAGAGATTGGATGAATGGACAAAAAAAGCATAACTCATCTATATTCTGTCTGCAAGCGATTCACCTTAAATTCAAAGATATAAGTAGATTAAAAGTAGAAGGATGGAGTTGGCCTGTAAGTGACAGTGACACAAGATGGATGTTATCACGGGCTCGGGAGTAAAAGTCCCTTGCAATTTCTGACTTTTAGAAGAACTCAAGGAAGACCAGAAAGGAGCAAGAGATGGCACAGTTAGCTCAAGTCAAAAGATGATTAAGACACTACACAAATGAATAGGGATGGGCAGGCCACGGTGGCACACTGGCAGAGTTCTCACTTGCCAGGCTGGAGACCTGAGTTCGATTCCCAATGCCTGTCCATGTAAAAAAAAAAAAAAATGAATAGGGATAATAGTTGGGTCTTCAAGAACAATTTATGAAAACTGAATATACAACCTTAAAATAGAATGTAGACATAAATACTCAGAAGTACTTCCCTTTGGAAAAGTTGTAGCAATGAATTAATATGAATGAACTTAATAGTTTTAAAGGAGTACTGGACTCAAGAGCCATATCAGTGCTAACAAAATGGCAGAATTCATATAGCATCAAAGTTGTCCTGTAAGAGTTTCAGTGCCTAATGATACCTAAATAAAATGTGAAACTCCCTCAGCTGCCTGAAGGACACTAATACAGTAATTAATCAAAAAGAAAAAACAGAGCCCTCCCATGCCACTCCCCTTCGATTTAATTTTCCACAGCAGTAAATTTTCTAGATACATCTTTTAGACCTCAAAGTACTGGAAAGGAAGCACCCATTCAAAGGCATTTTATCTTAAGACACTGTAAATAATACTAATTTTGTGTTCATTTGAAATATATAAATTGTGCTATAACAAATCATATGTCAAGCATAACACTGTCCACATAGTTGATCTTCTGAGATCAAGAAAGCATACTTAAACTGGTTTTCCCATTATAACTGATGGGGCGCATCTAACTCAACTGCGAAAAGACACATTACCTGTTGCGGATCTCATGGCCTGGGGGCTCTGCCTTCCTCCTTCCTTTTCTCCCTACAAAACCCTCCAGATTGGAGTGGCTTTTTTGAACAGATGTGAATATTTCAGGTCACAGCCTGTGGGACTACTCCTGGGTGTGTGAGAGTGTTTCATCTGTACACCCCAGCTTTTTTTTATCTTAAATGACTACCCCTTCCAAAACATCAACCTTTCCCCACTCTCCACTATCACTGTCAGTGAAAGAATAGATTGTAACCCATCTGCTCCCCTCTGAAACAGGCCTTTGGTGAGAAATTCTTTCAGGGGTTTCCCCATATCTCCCCCACCCCCAACCTTAGCAAGGGGTACTGCCTTTTCCTTCCTCTTCCTGATGTCCCTTTCTGCACCATCAGCACTGAATGCTGTCCATGACACTTCCTTGCTTTGGCCAGAAGTAATCAGGTAATGTTGGAAAGAGTCCCTGACCTCCCTCATTTAGTTCTGGAACAACATTTCTTTACTCTCCACCAGCCTGGGAAATGAAAATTGGGTCCTCAACCCTGCCACTCTCTGCTGTCATTGTAAGCTGCTGCATTTTTTTAGCTCAGGTTTTGATATGGTGAAAAGAACAATCACCAGGGTTGCAGACCCGCCAGTTCTCAAAGTCCTTGGTGGTTAAATTTTTTAAAAAGGCCAGAAGAAGGTACTTGTAAGCACACATAGGTCCTTTAAATGAATTGTTTTCTTTTCTTGTAATTGCTTTTGTTTTTAAATACTGAAGTTTTAAAAAACAAAAAAACAGGATGGTAAAATATTATACCATGCAAGTAATGACCAAAAGAATGCTGGGAGAGCTCTACTAACATCAGATAAAATAGATTTTAAGTAAAAAATAGTTATGAGGGACAAAGATTGTCATTATAAACTGATAAAAGCGACAATTCAATAAGAAGATGGAATAATTATAAATATGTATGCACCTTAACAGCCAAACCCCAAAACATATGAAGCAAATACTGACAGATTTGAAGGCTGAAATTAATGGTACTACATTAATAGTAGGAGACATTAATTCAGCACTTTCAATAAGATAGAACATCTAGTAAGAATCTCAATAAGGAAAAAGAAAATTTGAATGATACTCTAAACCATCTAGCCTAACAAGTGTATAAAGAACAGCTCACCCAACAGAAACAGAATACACATTCCTCTCAAGTGTACACGGATCATTCTCAGGATCAAACATATGTTAGGTCACAAAAGAAGTTCTCAATAAGTTAAAAAATACTGAAATCATATAATATATATTTTCCAACACAATGAAATGAATCTAGAAATCAATAATGGAAGATGAAGTAGAAAATTCATGAATATGTGGAAATTAATAACACAAATCTTAAAGAACAAATGAGTGGTACAGGAAATCACAAGCAAAATTAGGAAATACCTTGAGATGACTGAAAATGAAAATATGAAAGTTATGGGCTATAGCAAAGGCAGTGCTGAGAGGGAAATTTGTAGCTCTAAATGCTTACAGTATAAAAGAAAGATGATTTCAAATCAAAGGCCTAGACTTAAAACTGGAAGAACTAGAAAAAGAAGAGCAAACTAATTGCAAAGTGAGCAGATGGAAAGAAATAACAAAGATTAGAGCAAAGATAAATGAAATAGAAAATAAGAAAACAATAGAGAGAATTAGCAAAACCAAAAGTTGATTCTCTGAAAAGATCAATAAAATTGACAAACATTTAGCTAAACTGACAAAGAAAAAATGAAAAATTTACAAATAATATCAGAAATGAAAAGAGGATATTACTACTAACTCCACGGAAGAAAAAAGGGCTGGGAATAGATACTATGAACAAGTTTTTACAATAAATCAGATAACCTAAATAAAATAGACAAATCCTTAGAAATACACAAACTACCTACCTTGATTTATGAGAAATGTAAGATCTCAACAAATCACTAACTAGTAAAGACAATGAATCAGTAATCAAAAACCTGCCAACAAAGAAACCTATGATCAAACAGTTTCACAGGGGAATACTATCAAACATTCCAAGAAATTTAAATCCAATTATTTTCACACTCTTCAAAAAAACTGAAGAGAAGGGAACACTCCCTAATTCAGTCTATAAAACCAAAATCATCCTCATACCAAAGCCCAGCTAAAGATAACACAAGGAAGGAAAACTACAGAACAATATCTCTTATGAATATAGATGCAAAAATTCTCAACAAAATATAGCAAAGCAAATCCAACAGTATATTAAAAGAATTACACACCATAATCAAGTGGGATTTACCCCTGGTATGCAAGATTTGTTCAACATAAGAAAATCAATTAATGTATTACACCACTTTAACACAATGAAGGAAATAAACTACAGTATCTTCTCACTTGATGCAGAAAACATGTTTGACAAATTACAGTACCAGTTCTTGATAAAAACATTTAGAAAATTAGTAACAGAAGGAAATTTCATCAGCAAGATCATGGGCATTTACAAAAGCATACAGTGAACTTCCTATTTAATGATGAAAGACAGAAAGCTTTCCCTCTAAAATCAGGAAAAAGAGAAGGACACCCACTATCACCACTGTTATTTTATATTGTCCTGGAAGATTTAGCCAGGGCAAATAGGCAAGAAAAATAAATAAAAGGCATCCAAATTGGAAAGAAAGAAGTAAAGCTTTCCTTATTTGTAGAAGACATGATCATATACACAGAAAATGCTAAAAAAAAAAAAAAAAAAAAAAAATCCACTACAAAACTCCTAAAGCTGATAAATAAATTCAGCAAAGTTTCAGGGTGCAAGATCAACATACAAAGATAAGTAGTTTTTCTATACACAAGCAATGAACAATCAGAAGAAGAAATCAAGAAAAATAATTCCATTCACAATAACAGGTAAAAGAGTCAAATATCTAGGAAAGCATCTAACCAAGGATTTAATGGACTTTGCTAAAATCAACAAAAGAAGACCTAAATAATGGAATAATACTCCATGTTCATGGATTAAAAGGAAAATATCAGTAAGATGTAAATCCTACTCAAAGCAATTTACCAATTCAACACAATCCCAATTCAAATTCCAACAGCCTTTTTGCAGAACTGAAAAAGGCAATTTAAATTTATGTGCAACTAGAGATATGAAGAAAGCTGATCTGGATATGACTAAGGTAGAGCAGAATACAGGGTTAAAGGAAGATATCATCCATATTTTAAAACTTCAACATCTATGTGAGACAAAGGAAGAGATGTTTATTGGGTGCAAAATTTATATTTTGGGTAGTTT
This sequence comes from Tamandua tetradactyla, assembly GCF_023851605.1. Classification (NCBI taxonomy): domain Eukaryota; kingdom Metazoa; phylum Chordata; class Mammalia; order Pilosa; family Myrmecophagidae; genus Tamandua; species Tamandua tetradactyla. The sequence goes on along the minus strand of NC_135334.1, from coordinate 58,976,779 downwards.
ATTTCCTAATTTAACTGGTATGGTCAGTTTAGTTGAACACCGTAAGTACATGGAATCTCGAATAAGGCATGAGATTTTATCGGTTTGTCTAGGTTAGTGTAATGCCCCAATATTACTCAGAATAATCGAGGCAGTGAATAAAGAAGTATTTGCAAAGTCCTCTGATATTCTCAAAGCAGTGGAGACAACAAAATCAATAGGCCAAGCCCTCAATCTTGGGGTTCACCCCTATGAAAATTATTCCTGCAAAGGATAGGCTAAGCCTACTTAAAATTAGGCCTAAGTCGCCCCCAGAGGACCTCTTTTCTTACTCTTTTGTGGCTCTTTCTCTAAGTTAATTTGGCAGGTAAACTCACTGCCCTCCCCCCCTACCTGGGACATGACTCCCAGGGTATAAATCTCCCTGGCAACATCAGAAAGAATTCCCAAGATGAGCTGGGACCCAGCATCAAGGGACTAAGAAAGTCTTCTTGACCAAAAGGGAGAAGAGAGAAATGAGGCAAAATAAAGTTTCAGTGGCTGAGAGATTTCAAGCAGAGTCAATAAGTTATTCTGGAGGTTGTTCTTATGCGTTATATAGATATCCCTTTTAGTTTATGGTGTATTGGAGTGGTTGGCAGGAAGTACCTGAAGCTGCCGAGCTGTGTTCCAGTTGCCTTGATTCTTTTTTTTTTTTTTAATTTTTTTTATTAATCAAAAAAAAGAAAAGAAATTAACACAACATTTAGAAATCATTCCATTCTACAAATGCACTCAGTAATTCTTAGTATCATCACATAGATGTATAATCATCATTTCTTAGTACATTTGCATCGCTTTAGGAAAAGAACTAGCAAAACAGCAGAAAAAGATATGGAATGTTAATATAAAGAAGAGAATTAAAATAATAATACTAATAAAATATATATATATATATAAAAAGGAAAAAGAAAAAAACAAAAACAAAAGATACAAACACACAAACAAACAAAAAACCATATTTCAGGTGCAGCTTCATTCAGTGTTCCAACCTAGTTACATTACACTTAGGTATTATTGTGCTGTCCATTTTTGAGTTTTTGTATCTAGTCCTGTTGCATAGTCTGTATCCCTTCAGCTCCAATTACCCATTATCTTACCCTGTTTCTAACTCCTGCTGGTCTCTGTTACCAATGATATATTCCAAGCTGATTCTCGAATGTCGGTTCACATCAGTGGGACCTTACAGTATTTGTCCTTTAGTTTTGGCCTAGACTCACTCAGCATAATGTTCTCTAGGTCCATCCATGTTATTACATGCTTCATAAGTTTAGTCTGTCTTAAAGCTGCATAATATTCCATCATAGGAATACGCCACAGTTTGTTTAGCCACTCGTCTGTTGATGAACATTTTGGCTGTTTCCATCTCTTTGCAATTGTAGATAATGCTGCTATAAACACTGGTGTGCAAATGTCCGTCTGTGTCTTTGCCCTTAAATCCTTTGAGTAGATACCTAGCAGTGGTATTGCTGGGTCGTAATCCATTCTGCCATTCTACGTCTTTTGATTGGGAAATTCAGTCCATTAACTTTTAGTATTATTACTGTTTGGATAATATTTTCCTCTACCATTTTGGCTTTTGTATTATATATATCATATCTGATTTTCCTTCTTTCTACACTTTACTCCACACCTCTCTTTTCTGTCTTTTCGTATCTGACTTTAGTGCTCCCTTTAGTATTTCTTGCAGAGCTGGTCTCTTGGTCACAAATTCTCTCAGTGACTTTTTGTCTATAAATGTTTTAATTTCTCCTTCATTTTTGAAGGACAATTTTGCTGGATATAGGAGTCTTGGTTGGCAGTTTTTCTCTTTTAGTAATTTAAATATATCATCCCACTGTCTTCTAGCTTCCATGGTTTCTGCTGAGAAATCTACACATAGTCTTATTGGGTTTCCCTTGTATGTGACAGATTGTTTTTCTCTTGCTGCTTTCAAGATCCTCTCTTTCTCTTTGACCTCTGACATTCTAACTAGTAAGTGTCTTGGAGAACGCCTATTTGGGTCTATTCTCTTTGGGGTGCGCTGCACTTCTTGGATCTGTAAATTTAGGTCTTTCATAAGAGTTGGGAAATTTTCAGTGATAATTTCTTCCATTAGTTTTTCTCCTCCTTTTCCCTTCTCTTCTCCTTCTGGGACACCCACAACACGTATATTTGTGCGCTTCATATTGTCATTCAGTTCCCTGATCCCCTGCTCAAGTTTTTCCATTCTTTTCCCTATAGTTTCTGTTTCTTTTTGGAATTCAGATGTTCCATCCTCCAGTTCACTAATTGTAGCTTCTGTCTCTTTAGATCTACCATTGTAGGTATCCATTGTTTTTTCCATTTTTTCTTCTTTGTCCTTCACTCCCATAAGTTCTGTGATTTGTTTTTTCAGATTTTCTATTCCTTCTTTTTGTTCAGCCCATGTCTTCTTCATGTCCTCCCTCAATTTATTGATTTGGTTTTTGAAGAGTTCTTCCATTTCTGTTCGTATATTCAGCATTAGTTGTCTCAGCTCCTGTATCTCATTTGAACTATTGGTTTGTTCCTTTGACTGGGCCATATCTTCAATTTTCCGAGCGTCATCCATTATTTTCTGCTGGTGTCTGGGCATTTGATCAGATTTCCCTGGGTGTGGGACCCAGCTGGTTGAAAGCTTTTTCTGTGAAATCTCTGGGCTCTGTTTTTCTTTTCCTGCCCAGTAGGTGGCGCTCGTGGCGCTCGTCTGTCTGCACGGCAGTCGGCCCGGGAAACCGCGCGTGGAGGCGGGGGTCGCTGGCCGCCGCGGCTTGGGAGAGTGCCGGTCCTAATTGCCCAGCTGGCCCGAAACGCCAAGCGTGACGGGAGGGCCCCGCTATCCAACGTTCCCAGTCAGACCAGGGAGCCACGTGCGTGGAGGGGACCCCAGTCGCCAGCCGCCCCGGCCGGGAAAACGCGCGCCCCTCGAGTATCTCACCGCAGCAGATTCTCCCTGCCCGTTCAGCTGTTCCAGAATGCGGTACGCTGTCTTTTTGGTCTCTGTCGTGACTCCGGGAGCTGTTTCGTATTGTTTCTGTTTCTGTAGTTGCTTTTCTGGAGGAGGAACTAAGACTCGCGCGTCTTACTAAGCCGCCATCTTCTCCGGAAGTCTGCCTTGATTCTTGAAAACAATTTTATAAAGATACAACTTTTACAATGTGACCGTGTGATTGTGAAAACCTTGTATCTGATGCTCCTTTTATCCAGGGTATGGACAGATAAGTAAAAAATAAATGGATACAAAATATGTAAATAATAGGGGGACAAGGGGTAAAATAAATTGGGTAGATAGAAATACTTGTGGTCAATGAGAGGGAGGGGTAAGGGGTATATTATGTATGAGTTTTCTTTCTTCTCTTTATTTCTTTTTCTGGAGTGATGCAAATGTTCTAAAAAATGATCATGGTGATGAAAACACAACTATGTGATGATATTGTGAGCCATTGATTTTACACCATGTATGGACTGTATGTGTGTGAAGATTTGTAAATAAAAGTATCTTTAAAAAAAGATAAGGAAGAAACATTTATATGGAAGGATATAGTGTCTGGAATACCTAAAGTCATCTTGAAAAAGAATGGATTTGGAGGACTTAACACTTCCGAATCTTAAAACTTATTGCAAAGCCACAGTAATCAAAATAGCATAGTATTGTCACAAAGACAGACATATAAACCAATGGAATAGAATTGAAATCTCAGAAAACCATCTTCATATGGACGGGTACTGATTTTTTTAAAGGCCAAAGATGAGTCAATTTGGAAAGAATAGTCACTTCAACAAATGGTGTTGAGAAATGGGATCTCCGGTTCCAAAAAAATAAAGGACTCAACCTTATAGAAAAAACTATTCAAAATGGATCAAAGTCCTACATATAAGGGCCAGAACTATTAAACTCCTAAAAGAAAATATAGGGAAGAACCTTTAGGACATTGTATTAGATAATGGTTTCTTAGAATTTACCCCCAAAGTACAAGCAACAACAACCATAAAAAAATAGATAAGTGAGACCTCATGGAAATTAAAAACTTTTGTATCTCAAAGGACTTTATCATGAAAGTAAAATGAAGACCGCTACAATGGGAGAAAATATTTAGAAACCATATATCTGGCAAAGGTTAATATTCAGAGTAAGTAAATAAATTCTTAAATTTAATGACAAAAAAAGACAATCTTAAAACTGGGCAAAAGTCTTGAACAGACATCGCTCCAAAGAAAATACACAAATAGCCAGAAAATACATGAAAAATATGCTCAATATTATTAGCCATTAGAGAAATGCAAATCAAACCCCACAGTGAGATACCATTATACAATCATGAAAATGACTGCTATTAAAAAATTAATAATAATAAACATTGGAGAGAAGGCAAAGAAATAGGAAAGCTCATTCATTTCCTAGTGGTGCCTCAGAAAGCTAAGTATATGTTCTGGTTTGTAAGTATTATACACCCTAGAAAAGCCATGTTTTAATCCTGATCCAATCCTGTGGGAGCAAGCATAGGGTGGGCCTTCCACTCTGTTGCTCAGGAAGTTTTAACACCCCAGGCCTTAGAAGGGGGGAAGCATTAACTGGGGGTTGAGGGTAGCCTGGTGATTGCCCATTGTTCTGTGGGGGTTGAGCATGTGCCCCAGAGATGGCAGAGAGCCCTGGTGCTACCCCAATGTTTGGAGAGGGTGGATCTGAGAAAAAGGTGATCCTCCCAATGATCCCCAATGTTGCAACACTCACCCCAGAACTTGCAGAGTGCAGGGCTGCTGCATAGGCCCCTGGAAAGAGTGGGACTGCCACTTTCTAAAGCCTCAGGATAAATAACTCTCAGACTTTGAAATCTAATGGAGTTTGCCCTACAGGTTTTTGGATCTGTTTGGTTCTGACAAGCTCTGTTTTCCTTCGATTTCTCCCCATGGCAAAGGGAGCATGTATCCTATGACTATTCTTCCTTTGTATATTGGCAGCAGATCACTTGTTTTGAGTGTCACAGGTCAACAACCAGAGCAGAATTTTTGTCTTAGGACTGACCATACCAGCAACTGACCTTGATGAGATTTTGTACTGTTCTTGACTTTGTAATGTATTTGTATTGTTACTGAAATGGTTTAAGGCTTTTATGATATTAAGATGGAATGGATATATTTTGTATATGTAAAGAACATGTTTTTTGGGAAGGTGAAATGTGCTGGTTTAAGGTTTTTGTATACCCCAGAAAAGCCACGTTCTTTTTCCTAATCCAATCTTGTGGAAGCAGACCCATTACTTGGTAGGATCTTTTTGATCAACTTGTTTCCATAGAGATGTGGGTGGGACCCAATTGTAGGTAGGACTTTTTGATTAAGTGGTTTCCATTCAAGGAGAGGTTGCATACTGGAGTCCTATAAGAGGGAACCATTTTGGAAAAACCTTCAGAGCTGACACAAAAAAAGAGACCTTTAGAGATGCAGAAAGAAAACACTCCTAGGGAAGCCTTTGGAAATGAGAAGCTGGGAGAGAAAATTAGCAGACATTACTATGTGCCTTCCCAGCTGACAGAGAAACCCTGAAAACCATCAGCCCTTTCTTGAGTCAAGAAATCAAACTAAATGCCTTAGTTTGGCATTTTAACAGCCTAAGAACTATAAATTTGCAACTTAATAAATTCCCTCCATAGGAGCCAAACCATTTCTGATATATTGCGTTCCAGCAGCATTAACAAACTAAGACACCACATCAACAAATCCAAGGGGGGGAAATATATGATTACCTTGATCAATGCAGAAAATACCTCTGGCAAAATCCAGCACCCATTTTTAATAAAAACACTTTGAAAGACAGGAACAGAAGAAAACTTCCTCAATATGATATAGGGCACATATGAAAACCCACAGCAAACATAATGCTCAATGGTGAAAGAATAAAAGCTTTCTCTCTAAGATCTGGAACAAGACAAGGATGCCCACTGTCACCACTGTTACTCAAAATTATGATAGAAGTTCTAGCTAGAGCAATTAGGCAAAAAAAAAAAAAAGACATAAAAGTCATCCATATGGGAAAGAAAGAAGCAAAAATTTTAGTAGTTGAAGATGACATAATTGCATATCTAGAAATTCTCAAAAAATCTACCACAAAGCTATTATAGCTAATAAATGAGTACAGAAAAGTGTCATGACACAAGATAAACATGCAAAATTCAGTAGTGTTTCCATGTACTAAAAATGAGCAATCTGAGGAGGAAACCAAGAAAAAAAAAAACAATTTACAGTATCAAATAAAAGAATCAAACATTTAGGAATAAATTTAACCAAGAATATAATGAACTTATACACAGAAAACTACAATACATTCATTGCTTAAAGAAATAAAAAAGATACGAATAAAAGAAGTTCATTCCATGTTCATGGATTGAAAGACTAAATATCATTAAGATATCAATTTTATGCAAATTGATTTACAGATTCGATGCAATCACAATAAAAATTCCAAATCTAATATGCAGAAGTGGAAAATTCAATTATCAAGTTTATTTGGAAGGGTAATGGGCCCCCAAAAGCCAAAAATATATTGAAAAAGAAGAATGAAGTTGGAAAACTCATACATCCCAACTTTAAAGCATATTGCAAAGCTACAGTGGTCAAAACAGGATGGTAGTGGCAAAGAGAAAGATATATTAATGAATGACATCAAATTGAGAGCTCAGAAATAGAGACTCACCTCTATGGATAACTGATATTCTACATGACTGCCAAATGCACTCAACTGGGACATAACACTCTCTTCAATAAATGGTGCTGAACAAACTGGCTATCCATAGGGGAATGACCAAAAGAGGACCCCTATCTCACACCTTATAAAAAATTAACTTATAATGGACCAAAGCCTGAAATATAAGAACCAGTACTATAAAAGACCTAGAGAACATTATGCTGAGTGAGTCCAGCCAAAAACTAAAGGACAAATACTGTATGGTCCCACTGATGTGAACGGACATTCGAGAATAAACTTGGAATATGTCATTGGTAACAGAGTCCAGCAGGAGTTAGAAACAGGGTAAGATAATGGGTAATTGGAGCTGAAGGGATACAGACTGTGCAACAGGACTAGATACAAAAACTCAAAAATGGATAGCACAATAATACCTAATTGTAAAGTAATCATGTTAAAACACTGAATGAAGCTGCATCTGAGCTATAGGTTTTATGTTTTTTTGTTTGTTTGTTTGTTTTACTATTATTATTACTTTTATTTCTTTTCTCTATATTAATATTCTATATCTTTTTCTGGTGTGTTGCTAGTTCTTCTAAACCGATGCAAATGTACTAAGAAACGATGATCATGCATCTATGTGATGATGTTAAGAATTACTGATTGCATATGTAGAATGGTATGATTTCTAAATGTTAGGTTAATTTCTTTTTTTTTCTGTTAATTAATAAAAAAAAACTACTAGAAAGATAATAAGAAAAAATAAAAACTCCTAGAAGAAAATAGTGGGGAGACATTTTCAAGATCCTGTGATAGGCAATGTTTTAGACTTCACACCCAAAGCACAAGCAAAAAAGAAGAAATAAATAAATTGGGCCTCCTTAATGAAAAAGCTTTGTGCTTCATAGGACTTTGTGGAAAAGGTGAAAAGACACCCTACTCAATAGGAGAAAATATTTTGAAATCACATATCCAATAAAGACATATACAGAATATATAAAGAAATACTACTACTCAAACCATAAAAAACAACCTAATTTAAAAATGGGGAAGATAAGAACAAAAGATAGGAGGGGCAAGATAACAGCTTAGCAAGGTGCAGAATTTAATTCATCCTCCAAAACAGCTAGTAAATAGCCAGGAAGAGTACAGAATAACTGCTGGGGCTACCTCAGTGACACAGTGTTCACCAGTTTGGACCAAGTGGACCAGCTGAGAACCCACAAAGAACACTAAGTCCTCCAAGCCATGGAGGCTGGTGCCCCCTCCCCCCATGGGCACAGCAGATTGGTTCCTCAAGGGAAAAGGAAACAGACTTTACTAGCAGCAAGGGATTAGCTCAACCAAGCTCAGAATTAATTAACAAAGTCTGACTACTAAATAGGCCCCCAGCACAGATAAATCTGAAATAAGCACTAAAGGTACTAAAGGTAAAGGAATTTTTGCCCCAGCAGAGAAGGGGTGGGGCTGACATAAAAACAAACAAACAAACAGAGGCTTTTTGAGTTGGACAGCACAAAGCACTGGGGGGCTGGACCCCAAGAAAAGGGGGTACATACAGCCTGGACATACATAGAGTCATGTACCAACTTAAGCTCTTGATTGACAAAAACTGAGGAGAGAGGGGTCCTACTCTGAAGTAACTCTTTTTTTTTTTTTTTGCTTTTTTTTTCTACTCCTTAACATCTCATTGGATAGAACTGGAAGCCATCTCAGGCTGCAGCACTGCCCAGGTAAGGGTAGAATTAAGCTTGTCTGAGAGACAAAGTAACTACTCAGATGAAAGGAGCTAATTCCCTACAGGCTGTACCTTCCCCAAGAGAAAGGTGGGGCCCAGCTCAAGTGGAATCCCTGCTTCAAGAAATTCAGGCCCCAGGGACTAGAAAACTGAAGCAATTAATACCAACCTACAACCTCACCTCTGTTCAAACAACACCCCCAGCAGAAAAACAAGAACTGTAAAATCTGATCATTTAAATAGAACCTATGCTAGAGGTCTAGAATAAGTTGAAGTGAATGTCAAACAATAGACTAGAAAATCCTAGGTAGGAGAGTGGAAAAAACCTCCAGAATAAACTAATTAAGGAAATTAAATGCCTAGACACCAGCAAAAAATAATGAGTCATACTAGGAATATCAAAGATATGGCCCAGTCAAGGAGGAAACCAACAATTCAAATGACATACAGGAGTTGAAACAACTAATTCAGGATGTTCAAACAGATGAGGAAAATCTCACCAAAATGAAATCAATGAGTTGAGGGAGGAGGATATAAAGAAGGCATAGTGGGAACAAAAAAAAAAGAGAGAAATCAAAAGTTTGAAAAAACAAATCACAGAACTTATGAGAATGAAAGGCACAATAGAAGAGATGAGAAAAACAATGTAAAGTTACAATAGATTTGAATAGGTAGAAGGATTAATGAACTAGATGACTAAATATCTGAAATCCAACACACAAACAACAATATTGGGAAAAAGAAAGGAAAAATACATTCAGGGTCTCAGGGAATTGAGTGACAACATGAAGCAAAGGAATATACATGTTGTGGGTGTCCCAGAAGGAGAAGAGAAGGGAAAAGGAGGAGAAAGAGTAATTGAGGAAATAATCACTGAAAATTTCCCATCTCTTATGAAAGACATAAAATTACAGATCCAAGAAGTACAGCATACCACAAACAGAATAGATCCAAGTATACCTACTCCAAGACACTCACTCATTAGATTGTCAGATGTCAAAGAGAGAGAATTTTGAAAGCAGCAAGAGAAAAGCAATCCATCACATACAAGGGAAGCTTAATAAGACTACTGTGGATTTCTCTGCAGAAACAATGGAGGCAAAAAGGTAGTGGTATCATATAGTTAAGATTCTGAAAGAGAAAAACTACCAACCAAGAATTCTCTACCCAGCAAAATTGCCCTTCAAAAATAAGGGGAAATGAAATATTTTCAGACAAACAATCACTGAGAGAATTTCTGACCAAGAAATCAGCTCTGCAAGAAATACTAAAGGGAGCATTGCAGACAGATAAGAAAATGCAGGAGAGAGAGGTCTGGAGAAGAGTGTAGAAATGAAGACTATCAGTAAGGAAAAAAGAAAAAAAATTAGATATGACATATAAAATCCAACAGACAAAATGGTAGAAGAAGGCACTGCTTTTACAGAATAGCATTAAATGTTAATGGATTAAATTCCATAATCAACAGACATATATTGACAGAATGGATTAAAAATCAGAAGCCATCTATATGCTTTCTATAGGAGACTCCTTTTAGACCCAAGGACAAAAGTAGTTTGAAAATTAAAGGTGTAGGAAAAGATAGTTCATGCAAACAACAATCAGAAAAGAGCAGGAGTAGCTATACTAATATATGACAAATTAGACTTCAAATGCAAAACAATTAAAAGAGACAAAGAAGGATGCCATGTATTAATAAAAGGAACAATTCAACAAGAAGACATAACAATCGTAAATATTTACACACCGAGCCTGAGTGCTCCAAAATATATTAAGCAAACACTGACAACACTGAAGGTAGAAATAAACATCTCTACCACAATAGGTGGAGACTTCAATTCCCTGCTCTCATCAATGGATAGAACATTAGAGCTAAGACCATAAAACTTTTAGAAGAAAATGTAGGGAAATATCTTATAAAACTGGTAATAGGAAGAGGTTTCCTAGACCTTACACTCAAAACATGAGCATTGAAGAAAGAAAGAAAGAAATATGAACTCCTCAAAAGTAAACACTTTTGCACACCAAAGAACTTTGTCAAGAAAATTAAAAGGCAGCCTATGCAATGGGAGACAATATTTGGAAACCACATATCAGATAAGGGTTTAGTATCCAGAATATACAAAGAGATTCTTCAACTCAACAACAAAAAGAAAAACAACTCAATTTTAAAAATGAGCAAAAGACATTGTGCCAGTTTGAAAACGTTTATGTACCCAAGAAAAGCCATGTTTTAATCCTAAACAACCTTGTGGGAGCAATGGTTTCTTCTAATCCCTATTCAATATTGTATGTTGGAAACTTTAATTAGCTTATCTCCATGGAGATGTAACTTAACCAAATGTGGGTATTAAACTTGATTAGGTGGAGACATGTCTCCACCCATTCCAGGTGGGTCCTGCCTGGTTTTACTGAAATCCTTTAAAAGAAGAAGCACTTTGGTAAATGCTAGAGAATAACAACAGAGAAAGCCACGAAATTCTGAGAGAGAAGAGAACTGACATGAGAACATCGCAGAACCACAAAGCAGAGAGTCCACCAGCCAGCGACTTTTGGAGATGAAGAAGAAAAATGCCTCCCAGGGAGCTTCATGAAGCAGGAAGCCTGGAGAGAAAGCTAGCAGACTGTCACCATGTTTGCCATGTGCCCTTCCAGCTGAGAGAGAAACCCTGAACCTCATCAGCCTTCTTAAACTAAGGTATCTTTCCCTCGATGCCTTAGAGCAGACATTTTTATAGACTAGCCTTAATTGGGACATTTTCTCAGCCTTAGAACTGTAAACTAGAAACTTATTAAATTACTCTTTTTAAAAGCTATTCCACTTCTGGTATACTGCATTCCAGCAGCTAGAAAACTAGAACAGACATTTCTCAGAGAAGGTAATGGCTAAAAGGCACATGAAAAAAAATCCTCAACTTCACTGGCTATTAGGAAAATGCAAATTAAAACCACAATGAGATATCATCTGACACCCACTAGAATGGCCATTACCAAAACAAAAAACAAAAAATGACAAGTGCTGGAGAGGATGTGGAGAAAGAGGCACATTTATCCATGATTGGTGGGCAGTATCCCATATAGGAACTGTTTAAAAAGTTGAAAAAGGGATCAGATTTTGACCACAGATATGAATGAAGCTGATCTGGATAGGACTGTGATAGACCAGACTACAGGGTAAAAGGTGATATTGTCCATATTTTAAAATTTCAACTTCTCTGTGAGACTAAAGGGAGAGATATTTATCGGGAGCAAAATTTATATTTTCGGTAGTATATTTCCTAATTTAACTTGTGTGGTCAATTTAGTTGAACACCACAAGTACATGGAATCTTGAATAGAGCATGAGATTTTGTAGTTTGTCCAGGTTAGTGTGATGCTCTGATAAATCCCAGAATACTTTGAGCAGTGAATACAGAATTATTTGCAAAGTCCCCTTGGGGGATTGGGGAGATATGATGAAATATTCAAATTCCCCATTTGGAGAATTTCTGATATTTGTGCAAGCAGTGGAGACAACCAAATCAATAGGCGATGCCCTTGATCTTGGGGTTTGTCCCTGTGAAACGTATTCTTGCAAATTATAGGCTAATGACACTATTACAAGGTGTTAATGATAGGATGGTGTGCTGGTTTGCAAAGATTTATGTACCCTAGAAAAGCCAAGTTTTAATCCTAGTCAGTTTTGTGGGAGCAACAGTTTTTTCTAATTCCTATTCAGCTGTATAGGTTGGAAACTTGATTAGGTTTATGACTCAATTATGGGTTTTAAACTTGACTAGATAGCGGTGCATCTTCACTCATTCTATGTGGGTCTTGATTAGTTTACTAGAATCCTATAAAAGCGGAGACATCTCAGAGAGAGTCCCTTTTGAGAATGAGGAGAGAAATGCAGAACCACGACAGAAGGATGAGAGAACCACAGAGTCCACCAGCCAGCAACTTTTGGAGATGGAGAAGGAAAGCACCTCCTGGGGAGCTTCATGAAGAAAGAAGCCTGGAGAGAAAGCTAGGAGATGTTCACCATGTGCCCTTCCAGCTGAGAGAGAAACACTAAATGCCACTGACCTACTTGAACCAAGTTATCTTTCCCAGGATGCCTTAGATTGGACATTTCTATAGACTTTGTGGTAGTTAGATTCAGGTGACAATTTGGCCAGGTGAAGGTGCCTAGTTCTATTGCTGTGGACATGAGCCAATGGCATGTGAACCTCATCTGTTGCTGATTATACCTGCAGTCGGCTAAGAGGCATGCCTGCTGCAATGAATGATGTTTGATTTAATTAGCTGGTGCTTGAATGAGAGAGCTCAATGTAGCACAGCCCAAGCAGCTCGTCTCAGCACTCATAGCTCAGCCCAGGTCTTTGGAGATGCAGAAAGGAATCACCCCACGGAAAGTCGTTGGAACCCAGAGGTCTGAAGAGAAGGCCAGCAGAGATTGTCCCATGCCTTCCCATGTAATAAAGAACTTCAGATGAAAGTTAGCTGCCTTTTCTCTGAAGAACTATATGTTAACTAAATAAATACCCTTTTATTGAAAGCCAAACCGTCTCTGGTGTGTTGCATTCTGGCAGCTAGCAAACTAGAACACTTGTTTAATTTGAACAATCTCACAGCCTTAGAACTGTAAACTAGCAACTTTTTAAAAAGCTTCCCCTTTTTAAAAGCTGTTCTATTTCTGGTATATTACATTCCAGCACCTAGCAAACTAGAACAGATGGTGTATGTAAAAATATACCTAATGTAAACTATGGACTATAGTTAACAATAATAATGTAATATTTTTCATCAATTGTAATGAAAGTACCACACTAATGCAAAGTGTCATCAATAAGGAGGTATATGAGAACACTGTTTTTTTTACAATGACTCTTCTGCAAACGTATAATCACTCATTAAAAACATAATAACAATATTAAAAAAACATTATGCTAAGTGAAAGAAAACAGACACAAAGTACTACATATTGTATGACTGCATTTATAAAAAATGTAAATATAATTAAATTTATAGAGACAGAATTAGATTACTGGTTACATAGGGTTGGGCAAGGATAGAGCGATGCAGAAGCGAGTGCTATGGGGTAATGGGGTTTTCTTTCTGGAGTAATGAAATTGTTCTGAAATTGACTGTGATGATGAATGCACGACTCTGATTATACAAAAGCCATAGATTGTACACTTTGGATGGATTGTATGGTACGTGAATATATCTCATAAAACGGCTTAAAAAATGTGGCTTATACCCACAATAGCATATTATTTAGCTGTAAAATGTGATAAAATTTTGACATATGTGAACAAGGGTGAACCTTAAGACATCATGTGGAGTGAAATAAACCAGACACAAAAGAACAAATATTGTATGACCTCACTGACATGAAATAATTAGAATAAGCAAATTCATGGAGTCAGATACTAGAAGTTAGGTTTCCAGGGGTTATGGTGGGGGTAGGGAATGTGGAGCTAATGCTTAAATTGTGTGAAGTTTCTATTTTAGATGATGGGACATTTTGGTAATGGATAGTGCTGATATAGAACACTATGAATATTATTAGCAGCACTGAATTATGTATTTGAGGGTGGTTAAAAGGATAAATTTTAGGTTGTATATATGTTACTAGAATGAAATTAAAAAATTAAAAAATCTACCAGACGGGATGCCATCCTGAAAGTATTATGTACCACAGAAAAGCCATTCTTTAATCCTGATTCAATCTTGTAGGGACAGTCATTTCTTTTAATCCTAATTCAGTATTGTAGTGCTGAAACTTTTGATTAGATTATCTCCTCAGAGATGTGGCATGCCAAATGTGGGTGTGACCTTTGATTAGTGGAGATGTGACTCTACTCATTCCAGGTGTGTCTTGATTAGTTTTCTGGAATCTTTAAAAGAGGAAACATTTTGGAGCGAGCTCTGAGTTGACAAAGAGAGCAGACACAGACACTTGGAAAACAGAGACATAGATGTTTGGATTGCTTGGAGCCCATCAAACTTACTCCTTGCCTTCCCATGAGATCCTGAGCAAGCCAGAACCTGGAGAGAGCCAAGAGAAGCCAGCCCTGGAGAAGCAAACTGAGGAAGCCCCATAGGAACAGACGCTGAAACCAAAGGGAGCAGGAGTAAGGGACTAGCAGATGCCAGCCACATGCCTTCCCAGCTGACAGCGGTGTTCCAGACCTATGAGCCTTTCTTGAATTAAGGTATCTTTCCCCAAATGTCTTAGTTTGGACATTTTCATAAGCTTAGAACTATAAACTTGTAACTTATTAAATTCCCTTTTTAAAAGCTGTTCCACTTCTGATATATTACATTCTGGCAGCTTAACAAACTAATACAAATGGTACAATACAAATAGTGAATGCTTACAGAAAACCATGAATTATAGTTAATAGTACATTTATAAACATGTTCTTTCATCACTTGTAATAAATGTACCACACTAATCCAAGGTGGTTAATAATAGGGTGATATACAGGAACCCTGTATTTTATGCATGATTTTTCTGTAAACCTACCATTTATTTAAGGAAAAAAAAAGAGAGAGGAGAAAAAGAAAATCACAATGAGCCAATACTTATCCATCAGATTGGCAAAAAAACTAAAAATGCATGTTTGGGTAAACATGTGGAACAATGTGAAATCACTGCTGTTGGAAGCCTAGAACCACTTTGACAACTCTTAATTAAGTAGAAGAATCACTTGTCTAAGATCCAGCTATTCATCTCATAAGAATATACCATGGAAAAACTCAGGCAAATGTGCACCAGGATAAACATACAAAAATGTTCATAACAACATTGTTTTTAATAGCCAGAATTGGAAATAACCCAATTGTCTATCAGCTGAAGAATGGACACAGTATTGGCAAAGTTATACAATGGAATAATATACAACAATGATAAATAAATTAACACTATCCTCTATGATATAAGAGGACTCTCATAAACATAACCTGTGTAGGAGAAGAAATATCTAAAAGAATACATAAAATATTATTCAATTATATAAAGTTCACAAACAAGCTAAATTATTTTAGGGATACATACAAAGGTGATAAACCTCTAAAGAAATTCAAGAAAGTGATTACCACAAACCTTAGGATAGCAGATGCTTCTAGGTGTAAGAAAGGAATCAGTAATTGGGAAGAAACGAAGTGGGATTTCAGATAATGTCAGTGTTCTAGTTCTTAATCTGTGTGATGGTTGTTCTAGTTTTCTAGCTGCTGGAATGCAATATACCAGAAACAGAATGGCTTTTTAAAAGGGGAATTTAATAAATTGCTAGTTTACAGTTCTAAGGCCGAGAAAATGTCCCAATTAAAACAAGTCTATAGAAATGTCCAATCTAAGGCATCCAGGGAAAGATACCCTGGTTCAAGAAGGCTGATGGAGTTCAGGGTTTCTCTCTCAAGTGGAAGGGAATATGGCAAACACAGAGTTTCTCTCTCATATGGAAAGGCACATGGTGAACATAGTCAGGGTTCCTCTCTCATCTGGAAGGGCATATGGTGAGCATGGCATCATCTGTTAGCTTCTTCTCCTGGCTTCCTGTTTCATGAAGCTCCCCGGGAGGTGTTTTCCTTTTTCATCTCCAAAGTTCGCTGGCTGTGGACTCTCTGCTTCATGGTGCTGCAGCATTCTCTGCTCTCTCCAAATCTCTTTCTCCAAAATGTTTCCTCTTTTATAGGACTCCAGTAAACCAATCAAGACCCACCCAAATGGGTGGAGACATGTCATCACCTAATCCAGTTTAACTACCACTCTTGACTAAATCACATCATCCAGGGAGATGATCTGATTACAGTTTCAAACATACAGTATTGAATAGGAATTATTCTACCTTTGTGAAATGGGATTTACATTAAAACATGGCTTTTCTAGGGGGTATGCATCCTTTTAAACCAGCACATTCCACCCTTTGGCCCCTAAAAAAGTCATGTTTTTACCATGTACAAAATACATTAATTTCATACAATATCAGAAAACCTTAAACCTTTCAGTAGCAATACAAATGAAGTACAAAATTAGAGACAGTATAAAATCTCATCAATTCAGTTACAGGCATGATCTGTCCTAAGGCAAAATTTTCTCCATTTGCTCTGGACCTTTGAAAACTCATAACAAGTTATTTGCTGCCAAAATACAAAGGAGGAACATTCATAGGATACATATACACATTTCCATAGGGAGGAAGGAACACAGGGGTCACCAGACCCATACAGTTTCGAAAACCCGCAGGGCAAACTCCATTAGATTTCAAAGTCTGAGAATCATTTATCCTCGGGGCTTCTGAAAGCAGAAGTCCCACCCTTTCCAAGGGCCTATGCAGAGGCCTGCCTCTCTTCGAATACAACCTGGGGGAATATTGGGGAGACCACCTCTTTCTAGGCTCCACCCTCTCCAAGCATCGGGGCTGCACCCTGCTCTCTGCCATCTTCGGGGCACACACTCAACTCCTCCATATGGTGGTAGCCAGGCTCTCCCCAAACCCCAAGGAATGTGCTTCACTCTCTCCAAGGCCTGAGGCAGCATGACTCTTCCACTGCAATGAGGTGGAAGGTCCATCCTCTGCCTTTGGGGCAAACTCACCCTCTCCATGGACTTGGGTGGGTCCGTTCTCCTGGCCTGAGGCTCCTTCACTTCAGACCTCAGCCTCCAAGGTTTTGCCTCTGAAGTTATTTTTCCTCCAATGTGTCCCTTCTCTGAACCCCCCAGCCCAGACTGGCAGTGGCTCTGTTTATACAGGTCCCACAGCACTCTCATTGGTTTTCTACACAGTAGCCTTTCCAGGGAAAGATACCTTGGTTCAAGAAGGCCGATGAAGTTCAGGGTTTCTCTCTCAAGTGAGAAGACACATGGCGAACACAGTTACAGTTTCTCTCTCAGCTGGAAGGGCACATGGTGAGCAAGGTATCATCTGCTAGCTTTCTCTCCAGGCTTCCTGTTTCATGAAGCTCCCTGGGAGGCATTTTCCTTCTTCATCTCCAAGGTCAATGGCTTGTGGGCTCTCTGCTTCGTCGTGCTGCAGCATTCCCTGCTCTCTCCAAATCTCTCTCATTCCCCAAAATGTTTCCTCTTTTATAGGACTCTAGAAACTTATCAAGACCCACCCAAATGGGTGGAGACTTGTTGTCACCTAATCCAGTTTAACAACCCCTCTTGATTAAATCACACCTCCAGGGAGATGACCTGGTTACAGTTTCAAACATACAGTATTGAATAGGGATTATTCTGCCTTTATGAAATGGGATTTAGATTAAAACATGGCTTTTCTAGGGGACATACATCCTTTCAAACCAGCACAATGGTGTATTACCTAGGGTTCTCTAGAGAAACAGAATCAGCAGGAGATATTCATAGATACAAAATTTATAAAAGTATCTCACATAACCATGGGAATGCAGAGTCCAGGGGTCTCCAGGGCAGGCTGCAAGCTGGCAACTGATGAAGGTCCTCAACAAACACTCAGGAGAGGCTGGCTGGGCAACCATGGAAATGTAAGGGCCCAAGGTCTATAAGGCAGGCTGTGAAGCTGGCGACTCCAATAAAGGGTCTGGACGAACTCCACAAGAGAAGCTCACCAGCTGATGCAGGAAGAGTGACTGTCTCTTCTGAATCATCCTTAAAAGCCTTCTGGTGATTAGATCAAACATCACTCATTGCAGAAGACACTCCCCATAGTTGATTACAAATGCAATCAGCTGTGGATGCAGTCAACATAATTACGATTTAAGTCCATGATGTCTTCATAGGAAAACACAGGCCAACACTTGCCAGACCAGATGACCAGGCACCACCACCTGGCCAAGTTGACACATGAATTGACCATGACAGATGGTTACACAGGTGTTTGTTTTATAATTATTAACTGTACTGTACAGTTATGCTTTGTATTTTTTGTGTTTCACCTTTCAAATGTTATTTAAGTTTAAATAAGAAAATAAAAAAGCATTGAAATTATAGTTTTTCTTGATACTTCTCTATCATACCCTCAGTTAGGCGATATCACCAAATCCTAATGTCTGTACCATCTTCCAGCCACTTCTTACCTATTTGCTCCAAACCACTGTATTCTCTTTCCTGTTCATTGTAATAGCCTCCTAGTGATCTCCCTGCTTCTACTCCATACCCCTATAGCCTGTTCTTCAAACAGTATCCAGAGTAAATCTTTTAACTATAAGTCAAATCATGTCCTTTCTTTATATGAACACTCTACTAAAGCCACACTGACATTCTTGCTGTTTCTCCAATATTGCATGCACACTCCTGCCTCAGGGTTTTTGTACTTACTATGCCCTCTGCCCTGGTTCACTCTGGACCCAGATATTTGCTCCCTCCATTCCTTCTGCTCTCTATTCAACTGTTACTTTACTAGAAATGTCTTCTCTTGTAGCATTCTTTATAGCATTCTTTGTCTCCCTACTCTGTTTTATTATTTTTTTCATGGTGGTTATCATTGACCAGCATTTTAAATATTTTTTTAATTTTATATTTCCCCTAACTAGGTTGTAAGCTCCATGAAAAAATAATTTCATCTACTTTGTGAACTTATGTATCCCTAAGTTTTAGCACAATGCATAGTAAATAGTACATACTGAAAAAATATTTACTGAGTTTTTAAAATGAAAAAAAAAGCATAACAAAACTTTTATAGTAGTTATATCTGGGTAAAGATAGAAATTTTTGTGTTCTTTGTGTTTGAAAAATGTTCTACATTGAACTTGTATTAACTTTATAATCAGAAAAATAAGGTAGAAAAACAGCACCTCACTTATAGTACCTGAGAAACAACAGATGATAAACATTTAACTTGCTAACTAATCTGTATGAGGAAGACTAACAATGACCTATTTAGTCATATATGTATACTTATTTTTGTTGATATAAAACATACCAAAAGTAATTATTACAGTTATACAAGGCCTTTAATTTATACTTTCCCTTTAATTGCACTGTTTCCTCACAAAACACAAGAAAAAGTGATAGTGGGTTTTTATTATGAAATACTGTCCAGGAAATACTGCACTTAACTGATTTTGAAGCTTATGGTTTCATTTACATATAAAATATCAGCGATTTTCAGACTTTACAGAGCTCAATCTATTTTACCCATGGTTCAGGGAATTTAGTGCCAGTCTGCACCTGAATCCTGGAAAGAAACAAGTCTAACAGAAACTAAGAGTTATGAGTTTACTTCAAAAGACAACCTATAAGGAAATTAAACTAGCACGTGCAAAATTAAGCGAAAGCTTAAAATACCACACCCTAGAGACTAATTCAGCTCACAAAAGCTATTTCTTATTCTAACACGAATTTCTGAAACCTAAAAACATTCTCACAGGTGGGAGCATTATTTTCAGAACTGAGTGCCTCACTATATGAGGCACATTGACCAACCTAAATGAGTGTGGAGGAGAACAAGCAACCAGAGTGTTAAAGGCTCTGGTTTGTCATTGAAATGACAATCTAAAAACAGGATATGTGCAGTCTTTTCTTCTGAGATATAAAGACACATTCTGTCTCATCATTTTGAAGCATTATCATGTAGAAAAAGTGAAATTTTCTTATCTATTCAAAAGAAATGATTATTTCATTCATTTCTTTCAACAAATATTTACTAAGAAATGCCATATAACAGGCTCTCTGATGGGTGATGGGGATATACAGTGAAGTAAAACTGTGATAGTGAGTTACATAGACTAATCTATTAATTAATGGTTAATTAAAATAACAATTGTGATACAAGCTAAAAAGAAGAGGTACAGAGCACCATGAGTGCATATAACAAAGGAATTTCATCTAATGAGGCAGATCTTGGAAGGCTTAGCTGAAGAAATGACTGTGTTGAGATCTAGAAGATAAGTAAAGATTAACTTGGAGAAAGATGAAGGGACATTGACAAGATTTCTAGGCCAAAAGGACAACATGTGCAAAAACCCTAAGGGGTAAACTGAAAGAAGGCCAGAGTGGCTGGAAAAATTGATTAAGGATAGAATCATACAATTACGATTCTTACAATTGATCATATAATTAAGGAAAGAATCATACAATATGAAGCTGAGGAAGTAGGCAGGGGCCAGATGATGAAAACTGGTAAGCTACAATAAGGATTTTGTATTTACCCTAAGAAAGATAATCATGATTTAACAACCAACAATAGTGATCCAACAATAGAATGGGTTGTTTCACATACTGAGCATCCCATTACTGCAAATAATCAAGTAGAATCCAAATGTTAATCTTTCAAGAATGCTATATAAGTTATTGTGCATGTCTTTGAAAGTTAGCCCTTAGGTTCCATCCCTTATTTATTATGACTCAATTATTCAAACACCAAAGAGAGATTGTACAAAACACTTTAAAACTTGAAATTTCAAAATGAAGTATTTATTGTCCATACCAATGTGCATAATTAAAATATTCTACTGCTGTTTAATGGTGTTTATTGGAAAGGATCATAATGTTACATGACAGGAGACCAATTTCAGTTTGGATTGCATTCAAGCTCTTTTTCCCTATCTACTGCCAATGTATGAGCAGAACTATAAACATAGGGAAAAGAGTGTTCAAGTGAATGATAGTTATTAGGACAAGCCAAAAGAGATCAATAGAAAGCAGAAATAAAAGAGAACTCCATCCTGGAGCAGAACTATCCAAACTGGATTCTTAGCACACTGATTAAGGATTCTTATTTCTTCTTTAATGAAGAAGTAAATGGAAGTAGATATTAGAACACATTGGATAAGTATTTTAGTTGAAGTGAATGTGTATGCTGCAGTTAACTATAGAATAAAATGTATATAGTTCTTATTCTAGAACATGGGTTGAAGTATTAAAAACTAATTTTTTACAGTTTTCTTCAAGAACCAAGTAAAATACCTTTGGATATTGTGTCTATAAATAGTATAATCTGACCTATTATCTATGCATATTATAATCATATTTATAAATAACATACACTAAGTTAAACAGAGCCTACTTTATTATCACTGTCAAAAGTGAACAAAAACCATTACTCATAAAGCACCACCTTAGCCAGGCTCATTTTTGCTGAATGTGATACATTTTATATCAGTACCAGCTTTTTCATACCATACTCTTATGTGAGGTATATGTTAGTGGCATACAGTAAATTTATGTGGCATCTACTTGCTAGTGGATTTTCCAACTTGTATACTGCCATCCTTCATCCCCTTAGCCCTCAACCTCTTACCATCTCAATGTCTAATTCTTTTCCATCACATCTCATTCAGTATGATATATATATATATATCCCATCAAAGCTAGCACTCTATTTTGAACTATCTTTTCCACTTGGTCAGAGTTATTTTGAATTCTAACTCAGTGTTTAAAATGACAACCTGATGCTATCTACATGCTTAATGTTCATGGTCTTTATTCTATCATCTAAGTCACCAAGGAAAATTACAAAGAACCAAGCCTGAGACCAGCTTCTTGCTGACAGAAGGCCATTTATAAAAGATTGATTCATTTAAGAAAATGCTTCAAAGGCAATACAAGTGCTATGAATACTGTATCTATGGATCGAGGATGCTCTGCACATGCAGAGAAGTACAAAAATGTAGCAGGAACAAATACTCATCAGCTCAGTTATAGGTCCTTCTTAGTGATAAGTTCACTTTTATTATATTCTATTCATCTGGATAAAATTGGAATTATTTTTGTTCTAAAACACCCACACACTATAACCACAGTGAACCTCTTACCTTATAGATTTAGTATGCCCATGGAAAGCAGATAAACTTCACACTTATGTTTTCTCTTAGGTGCATCTAATGTTTTATACGCTCATTACTAAACACATATTTAGGGCAATATCCCTTGAAGTTTATAGAAAATGACTTTAGAAGTATAAAGTCTAAAAATCGCTATGGGTAACATGGAAATTATTACTTTGTTTTATTACTAACTACGGTGTAATATGACCCAAAAAATAACACATTAAAAAATGAGAATGATTGCCTTACATAATTCTTTCTGTTTTCCCCCATTTCATCTTCATTTCCATCCTCCTCTATCCATTCCAAAAGGAGACTGGGGACCATAAACAGAAATAGCAGTCTCAGACGGAGAGCTGAACTTGAAGCAACTACACTAGGCTGAACTGAAATGAATATTCTGTCCATCCACTCTAGCCTGCCCTTTTTCAAAGCTCTAAACTATATATTCCTTTCTTTTCCATATCCCTCAACTTCTTCTCCATTTCATATGTATTCACGTCAAAAAATCTCCCATTGATTGCACTGATTTCAGCAAGGAATACTAAGTCTGTCCACTTCTCTGCCCAGCTACTAGACTAGAAAAATGCACCATTACTTTTTACCTGAAAAATGCACCATTAGTCAATGGTCTCAAAATTGATCTCCATGGTTTCATCCAGTTTGACCTACTATAATTCATTTTATACACTCTAGCTAGACCAACTTTAAAAACATAAACTGATCATGTTGTTTCCCTGCTTAAAACCTGTCAATAGCTCCTTAAGGTATTTAGGATAAAATCCAAATGAGTTCCATGGTATATACAATATCATGCATGATCCTTCTCTTGCTTACCTCTCCAGTCATATTACAGGCCACTGTCTTCTTTCATCATTTCACTCCAACCAAACATTCTCCTAGAACATTCACTCCAAGCTTTCTACTCACATGACCTCCGCATTTATTGTTCTTTCTGCCTGAAGCATACTTATTCTGCTTCTTCATATAGCTACTGCCTGTTTTTACTATATTTTGTTTGTAATGGACTCAAACTGGATTCATTATAATTTGTGGTCCATGTCATGCACTTAAGAGTAATGTTAATTACCGTTATTGTTAATCTTCATTTCTACACTCTTCTTCAAACCCCTGTTCTGTGTTTTCCTCTCTGCCTGTAGCACTTTCTTTAATGTTTCTTGTAAAACAGGTCTCTTGTTCATGAACTCTCTCAATGTTTGTTCATTCTGTAAATATTTTAAGTGATCTCATTTTGAAGGACAGTTCTGCTAGATATAGAATTCTTGGTTGGCAGTTTTTTCTTCCAATATCTTAAATACATCATACCGCTGCCTTCGCACCACGATGGTTTCTGCTGAGAGATCTGTACTGTCTGCAAAATTGCTACAGTATGCCAAGCTCCAAACAACATTATTCCTGAAAACCTTAAAGAATACCCTGGGCTCTATCTTAGACTCCATAAAGTTTTTCTTATAAAGTTTTTTTTTTTCAGAAACTTAAGGCCTCCATATTGTTCCTATTCCAGTTAATCCCTGAAACCCAGAGGTACCAGTCTCTCCAAGAACATCAACCAGTTTCATTCCTCTACTCCATAAGGTTAATACCCCTTTCCAGCATGAAGAAATTAAAATAGTCATTGTCCAGATATCCCTAAAGATTGAGAAAATTATCAAATGAGAGAGAGGAGGTTTAACTGAGAATTAGGATATAACAAATTATTGTTATATATTGAGAATTTTCAATTTTAATGCCATGGTAATCACAAAGAAAATATATGAAAAATATATTAATAAAAAAATTAGAAGGGATTCAAAGTGATACAATACAAACAATCAAATAAATATATAAGTAAGTATAAATGGAAGAATAGAGGCCTAAAAAAAGATACAAGACAACAAAACTAAAAAATGGCAGAAGAAAGTTGTGCATTATCAGTAGTCACTTTAAAATGTAAATGGATTAAATCCTCCAGTCAAAAGGGAGAGACTGGATGAATGGATAAAAAAGCATAGACTAACTATATGATGTCTGCAAGAAACTTACCTTAAATTCAAAGACATAATAGGTTGAAAGTGAACAGATGTAAAAATATATATATCACGGAAGAACTAACCACAAAAAGAGCTGGGGTAGCTATACTAATATCAGATAGAATAGACTGTAAGTCAAAAACTATTATGGAGGACAAAGATGGTCATTTATATACCATAAATAACAGAGGGTAAAATGGAAAATTCACAAATATATGGAAATTAAACAAATGTACTCAAACAATGAAAAGGTTAAAGAGGATATAACAAGGGAAATTAGGAAACATCCTGAGACAAATGAAAATGGAAACACAACATATCAAAATTTATGGGATACAGCAAAAGCAATGCTGAGAAGGAAATTAATAGCTCTAAATGCTGACAATTAAAAACAAGAGAGATTTCAAATTATAAGCCAAGCCTAAAAAACTGGAGGAATTAGAAAAAGAAGTGCAAGCTAAATCCAAAGTGAGCAGAAGGAAGGAAATACCAATGAATACAGCAGATATAAATAAAATAGAAAATTTAAAACCATCAGGAGAATCAATCACACCAAAAGCTTGTTTGAAAAGATCAATAAAATTGACAAACTCTAACTAGATTGACAAAGAAAAAGGAGAGAAGTAACATAACTAATATCAGAGATACAAAGAGTTACGTTACTACCAAAAGCACAAAAATAAATGACAATCTAAAATACAGGAGAAAATATTTGGAATCATATATCCAACAAGGGTTTAATATCAAAAATATATAAAGAAATCCTACAACTCAAACACAAAAGACAACTTAATTTTTAAATGGATAAAAAAAAACTTGAATAAACATCTCTCCAAAGAAAATATGCAAATGGCCAGAAAGCACATGAAATGATGCTCAACATCACCAGCCATTAGAGGAATGTCGATCAAAATGACAATGAGATACCATTTCATTCCTACTGGAATGGCTATTATTTTTTTAAAAATACAGAAAATTACAAGTGTTGAAGAAAATGTGGCGAAGTAGGAGCATTCCTTCATTGTCAGTGGGAATATAAAATGGTGCAGATGCTGTGGGAGACAGGTTGGCAGTTCCTCAGTAAGTTAAATATACAATTACCATGACCCCACACTCTCACTCCTAGGTATATACCCCAAAGAATTGAAATGAGATATTCAAACAGAATATTTGCACACTGATGTTCATAACACCATTATTCACAATTGCCATAAGATGGAAGCAACCCAAGTGTCCATTAGCTGTCGAATAGATAGACAAAATATGGTTTAGACCCACAACAGAATATTGTTCCACCATAAAAAATGAATGACGTTCTGATACACAGGAGCAACATGGATATACCCTGAAGAAATCATCTTGAGTGAAATAAGCCAGATACAAAAGGACAAATATTGTGTTATCTCACTGATATGGAATAATTAGAATAAACAAACTCATAGATTCAGAATCTAGATAGGTTACCAGGGGACAGGGTGAGAGTAAGGAATAGGGAGTCAGTGCTTAAATTGCACAGTTTCTATTTGGGCTGATGGAAAAGTTTCTGGTAATGGATGGTGGTGACGGTGGCACAACATTATGAATGTAATCAATAACTCTGAATTATATATTTGAATGTGGTTAAAAGGGGGAAATTTATGTGTATATATGTTACTAAAATAAAAATTTTAAAAAACAAAATTCAAAGTACTGTAGAACACAGTCAGTAAACCCTAAGGGAAACCATGAACAACAGCACAATTATAAAATGTGCTCTCATCACCTAACAAGCATACCACACTAATGCAAGGTGCTAGTAAAAGGAAGGTATTTGGGAATCCTGAACTCTAAGAAAAAAATAAAATAAACAAAAGGACTAAGTTATGAAGAATATTTTTTCAAAAAGTTACCTTTTTTTTGCAAAACTCTGTTTTGCATATCACCGTGGGTTAGTGATAATATTCTAAATGAAACATCATGATTAGACCTAACTAATAATGACAATTACTAAAAGTAGCAATTTACCTTCTATATCACAGGGCACATTTTCCTTAATTCATCTCTCCATTTGCCAGATCCATATTCAAATTTGCCAAAACTTCAATGATCAATAAACAAGTATTCACCAGCCACTGTACTAACATAAATATAGATTAGCTGGGACTCTGGGCCTTAAGGACCTTACATTCTAGTGATGAATTTTGTCCAATTAAGCTCTATTTGAAAGTCAAAATAATACAAAAAATAAACAGTGTAAAATGGATCTATAGCCTTCAGGAGGCATAAAAGGAGAACACAGTACATTTAAGTAGGGATGAGAAGTCAGTGAGTGAGTAATTTAACATTTTTCCCCTTGTCACAACAAAAAGGAGTAACATTTTTAGACTTTCTTACTTGATTACACCCTCCATTGACTTTTTTTTTTTCTTTCTAATATTCTCCAAAAGCCTAATTATATTAAGATTCGGCAGAGGGAGCCAATGTGTTTGATTAGGATAAATAAATACAAAATAGAACAATCAGTGAAATTATTCTGATTTCACCCTGAAAATCACAGAAAAATTTAATGTTATTTTAAAACAAATTATGTAACCTTAATCTATAATATACAAGAACTGATTCTTTCTTTCCTGTCTTCTTCTGTCATACTTAAGCTGTATCTAGACTATGATAATGATTCATTATAGTGCTAGTCAACCATAAACTAGCTCTCCCAAACCTAAACTCTTTTGCTGTCGTTGTTTTGCTTTTATATTTTGCTTTTCCCCCACACCAAAGGCCAGATAAATTAGCCCAGGCTGATATGGTGGGGCTCCTTTTCAAAGCTGTTAGGGGACCAGGTTCCTTCCTTCTTGTTGCTCTGCCATCTAAAATGACTCAACCCCATGTCCACCTTACTATTTGTGGGAAAGGGAAGAGAAGCAGAAGGCTCTCTATCTTTTACTGGAGATGGCCTGGAGCGGCCACATGATACTGCTGCTCATATCCTATTGGCCAGAATTTTATCACATGACTATATACTCACTGCAAAGGAAGCTGGGAAATGTACTCTTTTTTTTTTTTTTTCCCCTGCTAGAAATTGAGGCTCTATTACTTTTTTTTTTTTTTTTTTTTTTTTTTTTTTTAAAGAGAGAGAGGGAGGAAGGGAAGGAAAGACAGAGAGAAGGAAGGAAGGGAGGAAGAAAGGGAAACATCTTTAAACATTTTCTTGTTTTATTATATTTTGTTTGTTTGTTTGTTTTTTACATGGGCTGGGGCCGGGAATCGAACCGGGGTCCTCCGGCATGGCAGGCAAGCACTCTTGCCCGCTGAGCCACCGCGGCCCGCCCTCTATTACTTTTTGAGAAAACAGGGGAATAGACTATGGAGGAAAATAAGCAATCTCTGTAAAAAACGGGTGTTCAAGTCCAGAGCTTTAATGCTCCAAATAGTTGTATGATGACAGCACAGCTTATTAAAAAGGCTTATCAAATTGAAGGCCACCAAAACAGGTTGAACCTGACTCCCTTCCCTTCTCAACCCTCTCAGCCTTCCGTCCTTTCTATACAACAAATCTTGAAGGACCACTCTTCAGTCTGCTTGTGGGTGGCAAGTCTCTTCTGAAGTATTGAAAAATGATTTGGAATCGTAAGCCCTTCCTTGGATTTATAAAAGCCAGTGATGCCCGATTCCATAGATTTTTATCCTAACATACAACCACACACTACTTACAAATATCCTCCTGAATGAAACAAGGCTTATCAGAAGGTGGTATTTCTAAACTCAAATTTAGAGTACAGCCAGGCCCACTATTTTGGTTACCTAGGGCTGTTATAACAAAGTACCACAAACTGTTTGACTCAAAACAATAGAAATTAAATTGTCTTACCATTCTGGAAGTTAGAAGTATAAAAATCAAGGTGTCTGCAAGGCCATGCTTCTTTCAAAGTCCATAGGGAAGAATATGTTCCATGCTTCTTCTAGCAGCGGCTTTTCAGCAGTCCACAGTGTTCTCTGCCTCCATCTGTCCCAGTCTGTTTCCAACTTTCTCTTCTTATAAGAACACCAGTCATGTTGGATTAGGACCCACTTAATCCAATTTGGTTTCAACTAATAGCAACTTTAAAGATCTTATTTCCAAATAGGATCAGAGGGTTCATGGGAATGGGGTTTAGGACTTGAACATACCTTTTGGGGGACACAATACCAAATTATTTTCAACATTGCCTTCAGAGTCTAACTTTTCACTCACAAATATTGATGGCCCTAAGGATTGTTCCTAATCCTCAGTTCTTAACTCATCCCCTAGAAATCCTACAACCAAATATACTACAAAATCTACATTTTCCATGTGCCCCCTAAGTGTAAAAAATATGGCTAACTGGCTTCTTCCCAAGCTACCTGATATAACTCCTTTGGTAGCAAGACCAAGGAGTTTGCCCTATGCTGGCTAGTAGAAAAAGTGACTCCTACCCAAAGTTCAGGTACACTGAAATCAAGGGCATGTGAAAATAAAGCTGAGCATCAAGAAGAGACACTACCAAAGCAAAGCTTTAAACATGTATTTAACAGTTCTGCTTAAAGTAAAATAATGCATAGAAAAAAATGAGTAAAAGAAGACATAAATGATAACTATCCATTGTGAAAAATGCTATAAGAATACATAAAATGTCTATACCCAGAAATGACAACACTTCCCACAAGGAAAATTAGAGAAGTCATCAAAAAATGAAAATAGAATTGTCTTGAAAAACAAGTAAAAGAACTCTAGACATTCAGGGGGAAGAAAGAGCATTCCAAATGGAAGAAATAATTGCCACAGCAAGCTAAAGAGTGCCTTGGGGAATTACAAGATAAGACTTCTTATAACCTATAGGTTAAGGTACTGGGAAAATCAAACCGGAGAGGTAGGTGAGGACCAGAGCTTAGAAGTACAAAATACCATGCCAAGAATTTTTCACTTTATTCCTGCGGAAAGAATTGCAAGCTCTTTATCTGGGGAATAACCACATATATTCTTTAAAAGATCAATCTGGTAGAGTTGTAGAGGCAAAATAAATATTTTTTACTCTTCAAAATAAACATTTTTCCTTAAAATAATAGAAAGGAAAGGGAGATTATGTTAAGTTTTTTTTAAGAAAACGAATGACTATTTGGACTAGAATGAGTAAGAGGTCGCTATAATGGTATTCAAATACACGTGACGCTTTAAAAACTGAATTAGACTAATGTGTTCGCAAATCCAGTCTGATACTCATTTTCCATAGCAGTTAAAGTTAGATACCAATTTAGAATCTAGATTGAATATCTCAAAAATATGCTACTGAGATAATGCTTCACTGGACAAGCTTACATTTTTTTAATGAAAGACTAAAATTACTAAATACACAACTTGACACTGAAATTACAAAAATAACTCTTAAAACATTCACTCAGTGTTACAAATGGAAAGGTTGTTTCTAAACTGCCTGTGCTATTCATATAATATATTGCCAGTGGACATATTCCATGACTCTTCATCCCTTTCCTAGTGGAAATATTTCACAAAATAATAATAAGTCACAGTTACAGTACAGCAATTATGTGCTAGGCACTGTGCTAAGCACTTTGTATGTACTAACTCACAACAATGCCATCAAATAAGTACCATAGGTATACTGCATTTTCACAATAAGGAAACTGAGGCTCAGAGAGTTAAGCAACTTGCAGAAGGGCACACACTTTATAAGTGGTAGAACCAGGATTTGAATACAAGCAGACTAATTCCAGAGCCCATGCTTTCAACTACTCTTCTCATGGAATTATAGTAATTTAAATGTACAAAATACAACCTATAATAATTAAATAAATACTGAATATGTAGACTGTATACCCATTCACTACACTTTAAATAATCCAACAATAATTTATTCAATAAATAATTTTAATATCTACCATATGTTTGGCAGTGTTCTAGGTGTTCAGCAATGAACAAAAGAGGCAAAATCTTCACAGTCACCCCTTCTAGTGGGAAATGCATATAATAAACAAAAGATACATAATATGAAACCAAAGAAGTCATAAATGCTTTGAAGTAAATTAAGTGTTTTGAAGGAAAAAAAGCATGCTCAGGGACCACCATGCAAGCTTTTTCTCACCAGAACACAAACATTGTCAGGAAGGCAGATTTAAGCCTCACAGGGTACCAGAGTTATCACTCTACTGTGGCACCCAGCCTGACAACTGAGTCTGGTTTCTCATGCCAACCCTCTTCCCTATCCTCTCTCCCAACAATCTTATTTCCATTTTTCCACTCACCCTTTCCCAGCTTCCACCATGAGGAGATGCATGAAAACTAACTCATTGTTCATGACTCAAACCAAAGCTTACTATTTTGTAAAGTCTCCTTTGAACCACTCCCACTCCTCTCCTGTACTATCTCTGTACCTTATACCTATTCTTATAATCGTGTGTACCATACAGTGTTTTATTTATTTGTTCATATCACCTTCCTCTACTAGACTGTAAGCTTTTCATCTTGCTATGCCTAACACCTAGAACAATCCCTGGCCCTATCTCAAAGTAGGTATTCAGAATATGTTGGAAGAATGACAAGCTGTGTTCTGGAAAATTTAAATATCAGTGTATTTGACACAATAAAGATAGTGGCAGAGTCATCAAAGGAAGATGACAGGGCAGGCAATGATGGCACAGTGGCAGAGTTTTCACCTGCCATGCGAGAGACCCGGGTTCGATTCCTGGTGCCTCCTCATGCCAAAAATAAAAAAGAAGCTTACAAGATAGACAGGATTTCAATTATGAAAGCAATCATATGCTAGGCCAAAGAAAAAATATTTTTAATCTATAGACAATGAACTCCATTGACAGAAGAAAGCTTTACATCCAGGTATATCTGGGCCCTGTTTCACATTCACCAATCAGTTGCACAAACTTGGGCAAATTATTTAACCTTTACAAGTCTTAATTTCTTCATCTGTTAACAGGAATAACACAGCTATCTTACAGAGTTGGTATGAGGATTAAAGATAATGCTATGATGCATCTAGCACAGTACCTAATGCACACACACACACAAAAAAGATGCTTCATAAATGTTTCCTATCATTATTATAAATTATGTAAGAAAAGGAGGCACATGAACAAATCCACATTTTAAAAAGATCACTCTGTCAGAGTGTGAAGGATGTATTGCCAGGGAGAAGAAACTAATAGTTGAGAAAACACCTAGAAGTTTATTTTTAAATTATCCCAGGAGAAAACTGATGAAGACCAAACAAAAGCAGGAGCAATGGGGATGGGGAGCAGAGAATGAACTTGAAAGATATTTAGGAAAAGTCACCAAAAGGGTTTAGTAACTAATAAGATATGAGCAATCAGGCAATAATGATATACAACAGAAATTAAAAAATCATTAGGTTAAAGGACAAATATGTCAAATAAGTGTTCCTGGGTTTTTTTTAATAATAAAAAGAGCATGGTGGTGGTCTGTAGGATGGGAGAGATGAAGAGTACGAGTCTGGAGAAAGGTGGGCCCAATCTAGGTAGAGATCAAGGCAGGGAAAGAGATATTAGAGAGATAATATCTACCTAGATTTTAGAGAAGAAAAAATTAACCTTGTTGGAAATGAAGAGGCAAAAGTCAAATAGAGCTCCTCATTGCAGACATCTCCATTAATAGAAGAGCTTGTAGAATTAGTCAACTCTTAGTTCCAGTTAATAGACCATGTAAAATATTGGTTTGACCAAGTCTTGATCAGTGGTTTGATCAACATCCTAAACTTGACTCCTCACATCAAAAAATTAGTATGATTTTTAAAAGCCATAATGTTATCTTTTTTATTTATTTTGGTTTATATCAAGATTCTATTTTATCAGGTAAATCAGATCACTTGGGTTTTGCATAGGCTCCTCTTGGAAAATAAACAAATAATATAAAAAGAGGAAAAAACATCAGATCATGATTAAATTTTTTCTTGTTTAAATTTTATTAGTTCAAGAGATTGCCTAAATCAGGTGTGAAAGAAAATTCTTTTATGTTAGGGAATCTTTTTGAAGAGAAAAAGGAACAAATAGGGATTTTTAAATAAATATATAAAGGAATGATAGCATTTCATTATCTTTAGTCAAAAAATGGATATCTATACAAAAACTTAAAAAAAAAAACCTATACTCTAATAAAAATGGTAGACCATTTAGAGGAAAGTATTGAAACTTGCAGTAAATTATGTCTAATAATAATTTTATTTCCATTGATATCTATTTCAAGTAGATACTGATATGGAGGTTTCACTTAAACTTTCAAAAAAGGAACAAAAATAATTATTTCAATAAATCAGTCTTAAGATTCATTAATAAATAATATAAAATATATTTAGTAGATTTTACGATGTTAGACAAGTTATTTGACCTCATTGTGCCTGCTTACTCACCTGAATGTATATGGCTTTTCATTGTTAACTTGTAAGATTCCTTTTGACTCTGACATTTTCCTCAGAAAGGGATATCATGCTGTATTATGCAGGAGAAAGATCATGGAATAATAAAATTCATAGTTGAACAGTTAATACCTATCAGTACTGTGCTAAGTACTTTACATTGTCTCATTTATTTAGCCCACACACACATACTCACACTGCAAATTTTCTGACTATATTTATCTAACTGATAAAGATTGCAGAGCACATTGCCCATAAGTGGTAGAAGCAGGATTTGTTCTCTAATGCATTCTCTTGATCATAAGGTTGTACTCCCTTCTACAAATGGCCTGGTTTCAAATTTCCACTCTGCAACCTACTGCAAAACTTGTGATGCAATCATTCAGACCACCAGTTACATCATCCATAAAATTTAAAGAAATAAAGCAATGCATATAGAGTACTTATATTAATAGTTAATCCCTTCTTTCCCCGAAGTAAATCAAATTCATGTAGGATGCAGTATTTAAACTGGGATTTAAATTGGCAGAGAGATGACATCCCATTTTCATATAGAGAAGACATTTGCAAAAGACTAATGTAAACATTCCTGTTAATTTAACATATGAGAAATTGTGAAAGGTTTTGAAAGATTATATTAAGAAGAAAAGACAGATAATACAGGATTAAGGGAAGAAAAGGACAACTTTATTGACCTGAATTTAAGAGAACCAAATGGAAGTAAACTTTCTTTGGAGAGGATAAGACACCATTCCACAGAACAGAGACCTTTAAAAAGCAAAGAATAGGAGAGTTGTTCTGGACTTTCTTAAAAGAAAAAAAAATCTATTTTTCAGCAAAAGCTAATTAAAAGTTATAAAACAAACAATTTAGCAAATATACATTAAGTAATTACAATGTACAAAGCTCTGTGCTGGGCGTTTTGAATGATTGTTGTGGTAGGCTGAATAATAGTCCCCAAATATGTCCACGTCCTAATCCCCGAAATTTGTGAATGTTAACTTATATAGCAAAATAGACTTTGCAGGCATGATTAAATAAAGGGTCTTTGGATGGGGTGATTATCCTGGATCATCTAGATGAAGCTCAATGGTCAAAAGGGATGCACGGCAGAGTGACATTATCAAAATAGCAGCGTGGACATCCCATGGAAGGGTCTCCCCTCAGAATCAATGAATAAAAGGACAAATCCCACTTGCTTGGAACTCTGAAATATGATAGAGACTAGAGAAGCACTAGAAAAAGAAAAAGAAAAGAAAACACCAAAATCAGGTAGGAGATTTACATGCCAGCCCAGAACCATCACCATCACCATCACTTTGTCCTGGGTTGTTTAAGGTTCACACAAAAGCAGCATGGACTGAGTCCTTCCTGCCATGGATGCACATCATAGTCTCATTCACAGGAGTAAGTTAGAATCCCAGCCACATACAGGTACAGGGACCCAAGTCCACAGAGACACAGGGCGGAACACAAGCAGCTTAGGAATGCCACATACAAAAGTGCCTGCAGGGAGAAACATAGAACATGGGAGAAATGTTGGCAAGAAGAGTAATCATTCAATCCAGTCTTTGTTTGCTGGGCCACCTAAGTGCTAAACAGACCTTTTTGGATTTTGAATAGAGACTGTAGAAGGGCTCCACAAATTATGAAGCAAAGAAAAAGAAAAAGAATCTCCACAAGCAAGTAAGAAATTTCAGTCTCAGAACTGCCAGTCTTGATCCCTCCCACTCACTCAGTACCATGCAGCCCAGGAGTTATGTGGAGGCAGCAGGGACTGAGTCCCTGCAGCCACTGATACAGACTATAAAGCCATTCATAACAGCGAGTTAGAACCCCACACATATCCAGGCATAGGGACCCAAATCCACAGGGACTAGAGTGGAACACAAACACTAAGTCATGCTGCATACTATAGTGCCCCCATGGGTGGGTGGGGGAATAACTTAAAAGAGAGAGATGATGGCAGAACTGTTGGCAAGAAGTATGCACAAAATCCAGTTTCTGTTGGCTGAACCAAGTAAATGCAGATTAGACTTTTATGGAGTGATCTGCATTACTGGATTGACCCCATCTGACTCCCAGGGTGGGATACCCTAATGGGGAAGAAACTGAAGGCAGAAAAACATCACAGGGAACAAAAGGGAAGAGTTAAACTGAACTGATGTAAGATAGAACTGAAAAGATAAGGAAAAGAGGACACTGAGTGAGGGAGAGAATTTAAACAAATCATACGAGCTAATTCAACACACAATCAAATAGAACAGATCAAAATTCACAGAGAAGGAACATAAGAAAGAAAGCTTTCTCCTGAAGATGAAACTGCCCAAAAATTGCAATTTTAAAAATTCTACTGCATATTGAGGATAAGAATCAGATGAAGAAGAGCTGAAAATTCTGACCAGTGAAATGCAGGCTACTCTAAAGGTCTAGAATGAGTTGGACCAAATATCAAAGAAGAACCTTAACATAAAGTCAATCAACAATAAAACCCCAGAAAATAGGGAGAAATGGACTTCAGAGTTAATTCATCAAGGCAATCAGATGCCCAGACATCAGCAAAAAATTACAGGCCATACTAAGAAACAGGAAAATACAGCTCAGAAAGTGTAACAAATTAAAACTTCCTGGTAGACATAGAATTTGAACAATTAATGAAAGAATTTCAAACAAATCTCAAGGAGATGAAGGAAAATATGGATATACAGCTAAAGGATATTAAGAAGGCAATGGGTAAGCATAAAGAAAAATTTGAAATAAAAAGAAACATAGAAATTATGAGCATGAAAGGCACAGTAATATATATTAAAAATACAACAGAGGTATCAAAACATATTTGTGAACTAGGAGGCAGGACAATCAAAATCATACAGTCAGAAGAACAGACAGAAAGGAACAGAAGAAATTGAATAGTGTCTCAGGGAGTTGTGTGGTGACAGCATGATACACACAAATATACATGTCATGGATGTCCTAGAGGAGAAGAGAAGGGACATGAGAAATAATATTTTAGGAAATAATGGCTGAAAATTTCCCAACTTTTAGGAAAGACATAAATGTACATGTCTAAGAAGTGCAATGTACTCCAAACAGGATAAATCCTAATAGACACACTCCAAGACACATACTAATGTCAAATGCCAAAAATAAGGAGAAAATTCTGAAAACAGCAAGAGAAAAACAATTCATCACATACAAGGGACCACCAAAAAGACCAAGTGCCAATTTCTCATCAGAAACTATGTGAGAAGACAGAAAAACTGCCAGCCCAAAATTATTTATCTGGCAAAACTGTCCATCAAAAATGAGGGAGAGTTTAAAATATTCAGACTGAAACTGAGAGAGTCATCAACAAAAGATTTGCCCTAAAAGAACTTCTAAAGGAAGTCCTGCAGATTGAAAGGAAAAGACAAGAGAGAGTAGCTTGGAGTGGTGTGAAGAAATAAAGATTTTCAGTAAGGCTTACTGAAAGAGTAAATTCAAAATCCAATACGACTGTATTTTCAATATACAACTCTATCTTCAATTCCTAAAAAAGTCAGAATATAATCGGACAAGAAAAAGACATATTTCCTGATAATGTACATGGAAATATAAAGAGGTAAAGGGGGACAAGACAACATAAAGAGTGGAGAACATAGGGATATAGAACAGAGAACATATGTGCTATTGAAGTTAAGTTGGTATCTGTTTTCGGTTTGCTAAAGTTGCCCGAATCCAATATACCAGAAATGGATTGGCTTTTACATAGGGGATTTATTCAGTTACAAGTAATAATTCTAAGGCCATGAAAATGTCCAAATTAAGGCACCAAGAGGATACCTTCTTGCAGGAAAGACTGCCAACGTCCAAGTTTCTTCTTCACATGAGAAGGCACATAGTGACATCTGCTGTTCTTTTGATCCAAAATGTCTCTGTGGGCATTTTCTTTCTCTCTCACTTTCTATAGACTCTGAGCTCTCTCCAAAAAAGTGTCTCCTTTAAAGGACTCCAGTAAGCAGATTAAGACCCACCTTGAATGGGTAGAATCACATCTCATGGAAACAACCTAATCAAAGGAGCCCACCCAACAATAGGTCTGTCCCTACAAGTTTGGATTAAAAGAGCATAGGCTTTTCTGGGGTACATAACAGATTCAAACCAGCACAGTATCCTTTCAAATTAGTAGGTTATAAATATAGGTCGGATAATATAAACCCAGGATGACCACAAAGAAAGTATATAAAATATATATGAAATCAGAGAGCAATCACATATATCACAAAAGAGAAACTATAGAGTAAATGAGGCTGCAATAAAGGAAAAAAGAGGCAAAAAAAAAGATAAGACATATAAAAACCAAACGACAAAATGTAAACTTTGGGCTACAGTTAGCATTATTATAATATTATTGCCTCATCAATTGTGATAAAAGTACCACTAACTCATTAACACTAAAGCAAAGTGTTGATAATAGGGGAAATTCTGTGGGGGGGGGGGGAGGACTGGTGTATAGAACTCCATACTTTCTACTTTATTTTCTTTAAATATACAACTTCTCTAATTTTATAAAAAGAACATTAACACATTGCCTACAGGTATTATAAATCACATACACTGATGACTGCATCTTCTAGAAAGGCCTTTAACTTGTATAATTTACTCTCTAAGTACTTTCTTTGATTGTTGGGTTTTTTTTTTTTAGAAAACTTACATAAAGTGTAGGCAATGTCTTGTAATTTAAAATACCAGACACAGTAGACTTAAAAGCAGCTTAATGGA
Source organism: Tamandua tetradactyla (assembly GCF_023851605.1). Lineage (NCBI taxonomy): Eukaryota > Metazoa > Chordata > Mammalia > Pilosa > Myrmecophagidae > Tamandua > Tamandua tetradactyla. The sequence continues at coordinate 58,939,423 of NC_135334.1, read as the reverse complement.
AAATGTTAACATTTATTTTCTTTTTCTACTTATGTATTTTGTGCACTTGTTATCTTTTCCCAGGTTTGCATTTTTCTTAATTCTACAATGATTAATACTTATACTAAAAATTATTTAAATATTACAAAAAGGTATAAAGCAAAAAGCTTTTTTTTATACCTTCTCTCCATCCCTTGCCCAAATATTCCTGAATATACCTTCAGACTTTCAAACACATGGATACATTCTTTTTTACATAAATGGTTTAACATTATACTGTTATTAGTACTTTGCTTTTTTCAGTGAGCACTATCATGAAAATCTTTCATGACAATATATTTAGAGCTACTTCATTCTGCAAATGCTGCAACAACATGTTAATAATTTACTTAGTAAATTATTTATTTGCATATCCTTATATCCCTCTCCTCTTTTTAAAAATCAGCCATTTTTAATGAAAACTGAAGTTTTTAAAAGTAGCTAATGGTAACGTATAAATTGAAAGGGAAAGAAACAGTTTTTTAGTAATACCATTTTTTCTAAGTCATGTTCAGATCAACAAACCAGAAAGCCATGTAAAACTGGCTCTTTTTAAGGACTATGACTGAGATGGTAAGATGGAGGATTATTCAGTTGAAGGCTGCTCTCTTTCCTACAGAATTTCTTGAGGGGCTTCACTTTCTTTCTCAAGCACATGCTTCCTATTCCACTCCCAGGAACTGCCAGGCTTGTCTCAACTTGATTTTAACTATCAGGCCTACTTGGCAGCAGATGATATAAATTTTAAAAATTTAAGATGTTTCTAACAAAACGCCATTGGAATCAGAATCTGGGATTGAGTGGAAGGAAGTGTGTAGGAGGCAGCCTTTCTCTCCATAATTCCAGTTTCGATGAGACCAGAACTCTATGTACAACGTATGTCACAGATTAATTGGATTCATTAGGACTGAGTATAGCTGCCTGCCTTTTACTTTACACTTTGTGCTTGTGGTTTGAACAATCAACAGGTATTTGAGTCTGCTTTAGATTCTTGGCTTTGATCAAACTGATCTCAAATTGTGCTTTACTGTTGATTGTTAAAAAAAAAAAAAATCCCTTTTTTTTCCCAAAAGAATATATATGACCACTTTAAGAATGGTTATATTGTTTCCCAGAGTAAGTAAATATTTTAATTTGGGGAGTAAAAATTTTAAAATTGGGAATGTGGAAAATAATTCTTGATATTGGAGCATATTCTTTAGTGAACAAAACCTGGGATTAGTGGTATCACAAGAGGCATATAAGGCTATGGAGTACTAAGTCTTGACCCTTTCTTGAATGGCAAAGGAAATGCCCAAAGCAGTGGAAACTTCTGAAATAGAGAAGGGGTGGCATGAGGAATGGGCATTTGCTCTTCTGTCAGCTTACTGGTGAATACCAGCATGCCAGGCTTCCTGCAACTTACCTCTGTAGTTTTCAATGGTGCCAAGGATCCCTTTTAAAAATTAAAACAAATCGAAATTTCCATATGACTATAGTTACCTTTAACTATTCAATGTATAGATAATGTATGGTACCCATAGGATGCTCCTATCTACTTTAATAACTATGCTGCCTTTAACGGGTGTGCAACACCAACAGATCGGCAATTACTAGCTTGAAGCATAATTTCTCCTTTATTTTGTCTGAGGGCTTTGCAACATTAGTTAAAATAAGATATGAGCAGTGCTTTAAAAACTATTCCTTTAACATAATAAGCAAGACACATACGGATAAATATCGTGTGATGTCACTTATCACAGTTCTCTAGAAATAGCAAATTTTCAGAGACAGAAAGTAGATTAGAAGTTACCAGGTCATGGGGGTGAGAGGAAAGGGGAAGTGTATGTTCAGTGGATATAGAGATAAATTATAAAAATATATATATATTCCTTTCACATTCTCCATGCTACTTTTAAGAGTTATCCTTATCTTCCTTAATAATTCTTATCAGAATTTCCAAGAGGGGCTGCTATTACCAAATGCCAAAAGCAGCTTGCAAGAGGAGAAATGATGCAGCAAGGATGGGAAAATGCACAAATATTTTCTTTCCAGCATTGGAAGAGAAAGAGAGAAAATGAATAAGGGATAAAAATAAACTAATAAATATGTTATAAATTAGTTTCATTTATAATTTGCAAGCCTCCCTATCTACTGTGATACCAATGTTTTCTTTTTAGAGAAACTATGGCACTGAAAATAGGAGCTCTTATTTAAAAGAAATTAATATCCAAAGATATTTGGTAATACTTGCTCTAATTGCTATATCCAAGTTATATAAAGCCACCAAGAGAACTGGTCCACAGGGTAACGTCTTCCATGCTGTTCTTCATGACTTCTATTCCATCTTGCTTCCATTAAAGATGTAGCTGGCATAAACAGGAATGTGAACAGGCTGGACTTAAAGCTCTTCTCCTACAGACTCTCTTCCTGTGGCACTGGCAGACGGATGTGTTATCTGGCTGAGAAACAACTTCCATTCCATTGCATATTTCAGGTTTGCTGGACTGGCACTCAGCATATTTCTGCAGCATTCTCTAACAGTAGCAGTAAAGCCTATGCAGCTGTAGCAGATCCCTAGAGTCAACTGTGCTTCCTTTCCAATCTTCTTGGCTTCCTCATCATTTTGCTGGGGGCAGGTGAGTGAGGTTTGGGCCCTCTGAGTTGACCGTCTGCAAGTAAAATAGTGGATGGGCAGAAAGACACCCGCCTGCCGCCCGGGTCCCCATACCAGGTTCCACAGTGTGCTGACCTCAGGGGCCCCTAGCGACCACCAGCAGGGCGAGCTGCAGGGGCAGCAGGTGCATCCCCATGACTGTTTTCTAAAAAATAAACTTCATAATTGAAATATAAAATAAAAGGAACGCAGGAAGAGTCAGAATCAGAGGAGAAGGTGATGTGATGATGGAAACTGACTGGAATGGGATGCTTTGAAGATGGAAGAAAGGGCCACAAGCCAAGGAATGCATACAGCCATTAGACGCCACAAAAGGGAAGAACATGGACTCTCCCCTCAGAGCCTCCAGAAGGAACCACTACTGTTGATACCTTGACTTTAGCACAGTGAAACTTACTTTGAACTTCTGAAGTCCAGAATTCTGGGAGAATAAATTAGCATTGTTTTAAGCTAATTTGTTTTAACAGATTTCTTGGTAATTTGTTACAGCAACAACAGGTAACTACTACAGTTTCAAAGCATGAAACTATCATATATGATGTTTCCACTGTATGCTAGGCACTGTGAAAGGTAATTCCTCAAGGCACAGTCCTGCTTTTATGGCAGAAGGATGTTCAAATCATTATATGTTAAAAGCTATACTTGAGTACAAAGTATTATGGAAGCACAGGAAAATAAAACAGTTTTGAAGAGAGAAGGTTTTAAGGAAGATGTAGCAATTAAGTTTAGATGTGAGTAACAGGAACAAGACTTCACTGAGTTCATGGATCTCTTCATCAGTCTACCTGAGACACAAAACAGTGCTCAACTTTCTGATTGACAAGAGAATTTTATAAGCCTCAAGCAATATTTTAGGTACCTAGGCTGCTCAAGAAAATATCATGAAATGGGTCAGCTTAAACAATGGGAATTTACTCACTCATCGTTTTGAGGCTTGGAAAATGCCCAAATCCAGGCATCATCAAGGTAATGTTTTCTCCCCAAAGACTGTGGCATTCATGGTTGGCTGCCAGTGATCCTTGGTTCCTCTGTCACATAGCAAGGTACAAGGCAGATCTCCTAGTCTCTTCCTTCTCTTCCAGGGTCCATTTCAGCTTCGTACTTCCTGTCGCTTTTTCTCTCTGTCTGAGTTTCATTCACTTATAAAAGAATCCAGTCACAGGATTAAGACCCATCCTGACTGAGGTAGGTCACACCTTTACTGTAGTAGCCTCATCCAAAGGCCCTACTTTCAATGGGTTTACACCCATAGGAATGGATTAGATTTAAATACATGTTTTTCTGGGTTCAGAAACCTTCAAAGCACAACAAGAAATCTCAAAATTCAGAGTTAAAATAAGGAAACTAGTGGAGTTCTTTTGGTTGGTATGATTTTTAACTATCAGAATGCTTCAAAATGCTTTCTATGTAGAAATGTCTGTGAAAGAAAAGTCTGAATATAAGTGATCTTAGATCAAAATTTTAATAAAGCAAATATTGTCAGATAAATTGTTTTAAATTTAAGATAATACAATATATGTGAGTAGTGATGTTCCTGATACCATGTGAAAGATATTTATTTGCTGAACAGTATCTCGATAAATAGCTAACTTGCAGACACTGTGCAAAGAAGTGAATTTAAAATGCAAATTAACAATACTTAAGATGTGTGAAGATTCCCAAATTGTTCACTGTTTCTGTAACCTCTTTATTGGGAAAAATAATAGTAAGGACTCTAAGATCTAACTTCTAAATTAGTGAGGAATCTAGGTGGAAGTGTCTCTGAAGCACAGGAAATCAGTGGTCACAAAATACTCTGTCTCTTCCAAACCAGTCTCAAATTGAACAGTTATATTGATGTCCCTCTGAGTGAGCCTGGCCCAATATTAAGAACTCCTTAGTAATTCAGTCTGATACATCTGATACTGTGCTAAAATTTTCTGATTTAATCTCTGTGCTTCTGCTAGATATACCTTACTCAGGGAGATGATATGCTTCTTAAGGATTAAATACATTTTAAACGCATAAAAAGTATATCTCACATGAACACATTAGCTTAACAGTACATTTTCACACAAACCATTTGAATAATTTGTTAATTGTGTATATACCACACCAGAGCACATGTCCTATGAGGGCAGAGATTTTGCCATCTTTTTCACCACTGAATTCCTAGCACCTCACACAATATCTAGCACATTGTAGGCTTTCAGTGGAAAGTAAAATGACACAACCATCTTGTAAAACTTCTTGGCAGTTTAAAGCAAAGTTAAACATACCCCTATCCTATTACTAGTGTGACTAAAGCGTTTCCAGGAATGCAGGACTTTCCATGTTAAAATCAGGATAGTCCCAAGTAAACCAGGATGGTTGGTCACCAACCTATAACCCAGAAATTCCATTCTTTGGGATATCTCAAGAGAAATGAAAGCAAAAGACTAAACAATAATGTCCATGGCAGACTTATTTATAATAGCAGAAAATTAAAAACAACCCAAATTTCAATCAGTAGAGTGGATAAACAAATTGTGGTATGTTTACATAATAAAACCCCACTGAAAAATTTAAAAGTAATGAAAACAAGTAAGTGTATCAATGTGGATGAATCTTAAAAATATTATATTGAGTGAAAGAAGCTGGGTGCAGAAGAGTGCTACTGTTGAATTTTATTTATATGAAGTTTAAGACCAGGCAAAACTGATCTCTGGTTATAGAAATCAAAATAACAATTACCTGCAGATAGTGACAGGATTGACTGGAAAGGGCATAGGAAACTTTCTAGGATAATAAAGATGTTCTGTATTTTTGAACATTGATGGGAATAGTGGTACACCGGTGTATATTTTTGTCAAAACTCATTGGCCAGTACACTTAACAACCATAAATATTAAGTATACTGTTCTATCCTTGTATGTAAATTACATCTCAAAAAGAAAAAAAAATCAATGTAATTCATGGCATTAGCAGAATAAAAGGGAAAAATCCTTTTATTTTATAAATTGATACAAAGGAAGAATTTGAAAAAATTTACTAGCCATGTATTTTCTTTTTAATTTTTTGCAACTTAGGAGTAGAAGAGAATTTTCTGAATCTCATAAATGGCATAAGAAAAAAACTTTTTTAAAAATTGTACTTGATGATGAAACATTGAAACTTTTCAAGCTGAGACAGAATGAGACAAGGGTGCCCACTATTACCATCTCTCTCTGTGTGTTGAACATTGTGCTAGACATCCTAAGGTAATAAAGCATAACAAAGAGATAAAGTATATAAAAATTTAAAAGTAAGATATGAAATTGTCATTAGAGCAGAAAATCCTGGCAACTTTATTTGTAAATATATATAAAATCTTGAAATATTTCCACTTCCACTTCCAAACAAGATGAACAACTAGGACCAGATTTACCCTCCAGCCTAAAGCAGCTAAAAATCTGAACAAAAGAACAAACCACAATTTTCAAGGCAATGAAAACAAAGAACAATGGTCCCTGAGACACGGAGAACCTATCAAGTAAGCCCTGTGATTGCCCTGGCTAACTTCCTAGAGAATGTTTCCAGGTCACAGCACAGAGGGGGAAAGCCAGTCAGAAATCATGGGCTCTCTGAGTTGAAGAGATGGAGTTTGAGGTCCAAGGAGACCAAGGAAGCTAGAGTGCACAAGAAAAAGTACCAGAGTGGAAAGTGCATCACAGAGAAAGTACCAGAGATTTACAGAGGGTCGCCCCTAGAGTCTTCAGCTGAGTAATAATCAATGCATACATTGAGGAAACTACTTGAGCCTATAGAACTTTTACCTATATTAAATGTGTACAATAAGCTGGGGGAAAGATTGAATATGATATGAACATGAGAAATACATAAAAGACCCTATTCAAATTTCTAGTGATGAAAAATTCTGAGAAAAATTGAAGGAGATTAACAGCAAATTATATACTGCAGAAGAAAATATTCGTGAACTTGAGGACATAAAGAAAACTATACAAAATGAAACAAAGATGGTAGAATCATTAAAAATGAACAGCCTGAAACAACATTAGTGAGTTGAGGGAAAACTTCTAATGGCCCAATCTACTTGTAATTGGAATTCACAAAGGAGAGGTGAGACAGGAAACAAAAAAAAAATTTTGAAAATATAATTGCCAAATATTTCACAAAACTTATAAAATATATAAAGCCTCAGATCAAGAAGTACAACAAACCCAAGCACACAGATAAATAAATAACATGAAGAAAACTACACAAGGCCCTTCATAATCAAATTTCTTAAAGCCAGTGATTCAGATAAAATATTTTAAAAGACAAGAGAAAAAAAAGACACATGACAGAGCAACAAAAATAATAAAGTACTGAAAGAGAAAAAGTTAATACAATTATATGCAGCTTAAATATCTTTACGAAAAAAATGTAAAATAAAAGACCTCAAGTATTAAAAAAAAAAAATTCATCACCTGCAGAAACACAGGAGAAATGTTAACTGACATCCTTCAAGCAGGAGGAAAATTACGTAATATAGAAATATGGATCTCTGCAAAGAATTAAGATTACCAAAAATAATTGAGATTATTAGAAATAATAGAACTAATAATAATAATAGAAATAATAATAGAACCAGAACACATGAGTAAATATAAAAGACTCTTTTCTTGTTCTTCAAATATGCAGAATCTGACCATCTCTCTCCACTTCCAGGACTAATAACCTACTCCAGACTATCATTATCTCCTGGATTTTCACAATAGCTTTCTAAATGATCTCTCTAGTTCTTTCCTTATACCCCTTCTTTCTATTCTCAAGAGAGTTACAAATTGGTTACTCTGATTAAGTTATATTATGCTTTTTTTTGTTTATAACCTTGCAGCAGTCTCCTTTAATTTCTTGCAGCAGTGTTTTGCAGTTTTCACTTTAGAAGCTTTTTGTATCCTTGTTAAATTTATTACTAGATATTTTATTTTGTTAGATACTATTGTAAATTGGATTGTTTCCTTAATTTCCTCTTTGGCTTATTCATTGCTATTGTATAGGAACACAATTGATTTTTGTATGTTGATCCTATACCTGCCATGTTACTGAACTCATTCATTAGCTCTAATAGTTTTCTTGTGGGTTTCTTTGGACTTTCTATACCTAAGAAGTCATCAGCCAAAAAGACAAAGTATAACTTCTTCCTTTACAATTTGGATACCTTTTATCCCTTTTTCTTGACTCATTGTTTTGGCAAGAACTTCTAATACAATATTGCATAACAGTGGTGAAATGGGTATCCTTGTCTCATTCCTGACTTTAAGTGGAAAGATTTAAGCCATTTAACAATTGCATATGATGTTAACTGTGGGTTTTCAAAAATAATCCTTATCAAGTTGACAAAGTTCCCTTCTATTCTTACTTTTCTGAGTTTTTTTATCTATAAAGGGCTGAATATTGTCAGTATCTTTTCTGCATCTATTTTTGTGGGGTTTTTTTATCTTGATTCAATTTATGTAATGGTTCACTTTGATTTTTGAATATTGAACCACCCTTGCATTCCTGGGGTAAGTTCCACTTGGTCATGGTATATCTTTTTAATATGCTGTTGGACTTAGTTTGCTAGTGTTTGGTTAAGAATTCTTGCATCTATATTCATAAGGAAAATTGGCCTATAATTTTCTTTTCCTGTGATGTCTTTACCAAATGTTGGTATCAGAGAACTGGCCTCACAGAATGAATTAGGAAGTGCTCCCTCCTCTTGAATTCTTTGGAAGAATTTAAGAAGCATTAGTGGTGATTCTTCTTTAAATGTTTGGTAGAATTCACCAGCAAAGCCTCTGGTCCTAGACTTTTCTTTGGTGGGAGGTCTCTGATTACTGTTTTATCTCTGTACTTGTTATACGTTTTTTGACATTTTCTGGGTCAATATGGGTAGTTAGTATATTTCTTCTGGATTATCTAGTTTGTTGGTATAAAATTGTTCATAATATTTGCTTATAATCCTTTTTAGTTCTGTGGGGACAGTAGCAATATCATATTTTTCATATTTCATTTTACTTATTTGCATTATTTATTATAGTCTTTGTCAGTCTAGTCTAACTAAGTGTTCATCAATTCACCAATTTCATTGATTCTTTTTCAAAGACCAAACTTTTTGTTTTGTTTATTTTCCCAATTCTTTTTTTATTCTCCATTTCATTTATCTCTATTATAATCTTATAAATCTAAAGAAATGGCTAGACATCCATATTCATGGATTGGAAGAGTTAATATCATTAATATAACAATATTACCCAAAGCAAGATAAAAATTCAATACAATACTTATGAAAATTCTGACAGCAGACTTCCAGGCCAAGATGGTGGCTTAGCAATGTCCTTTCTCTCCCCAGTCCCTCAAGGGGACTGTGCTGACTTGAAAGGATGTATGTCCCCTTGAAAAGCCATGTTTTAATCTAAATTCCATTTCGTAAATGCAGAATAATCCCTATTCAATACTGTATCTTTGAATCTCTAATTAGATCATCTCCCTGGAGATGGAACCCAATCAAGAGTGGTTGTTAAACTGGATTGGGGAAATATGTCTCCACCCATTTGGGTGGGTCTTGATTAGTTTCTGGAATCCTATAAAAGAGGGGACATTTTGGAAAATGAAAGAGATTCAGAGAGCAATTCAAAGAGAGCAGAGGAGAACAACATAGCCACAAGAAGCAGAGTCCACCAGCCAGTGACCTTTGGAGATGAAGAAGGAAAATGCCCCCCAGGGAGCTTCATGAAACAGGAAGCCAGGAGAAGAAGCTAGCAGATGACACCATGTTCACCATGTGCCTTTCCAGATGAGAGAGAAACTCTGTGTTCACCATGTGTCCTTCCACTTGAGAGAGAAACCCTGAACTTCATCAGCCTTCTTGAATCCAGGAATCTTTCCCTGGATGCTTTAGATTGGACATTTCTATAAACTTGCTTTAATTGGGACAATTTCTCAGCCTTAGAACTCAAACTAGCAACCTATTAAATTCCCCTTTTTAAAAGCCATTCCGTTGCTGGTATATTGCATTCCAGCAGCTAGCAAACTAGAACAGGGACTTTGCAAATACTTCTTTATTCACTGCCCAAATTATTCTGATTTATATCAGGACATCACACTAACATGTACAAACCAACAAGATCTCATGCCCTATTCAGAATTCCATGTAATTATGGTGTTCAACTAAACTGACCATACAAGTTAAATTAGATAATGTGCTATCCAAAACATAAATTTTGCACCAAATAAACATCACTCCCTTTGGTCTCACACAGAAGTTGAAGCTTTAAAGCATGGACTTTATTATCTTTTTCCCAGTATTCTGATTTACCTTAGTCCTATCCAGATCAGCTTCATTCATAGCTCTAGTTGAAGTCTGATCACTTTTTCAACTTTTTAAACAGTTGCTCTAAATATCAACAATATGCTGTATGAAAGCCTGAGTTTCATAGCTTCAATGCTCTAATTCTGAGTCTCAGGTGTGACATAAATACCTGAAGTTTCAGGGAATGGCCATGTAATACACAAATAACTTGGTATCTCAGAATTTAGAAATATCAGTTACAACTCCTGAATAGATGTGACTACCATAAGAGAGTACAATTTGGGATCCTCTACAATAGGTCCTAATAATCCATGCTCTCAACTTCAATTCTCCAAGTTTGTATATTATAGTTGGTCCATCTGAGTGAGGCCTGATAATATTTGTCTTTTGATTTCTGACATTCCATTCAGTATACTGTCCTTAAGGTTTATTCACCTAGTTGCCTGTCTCACAATGACTTTTATTTGTTAAAACATTATTTAATGTCGAAATTATTTACTTAGACATTTTTGACTATGATATAAACAGGGAGAATGAAGAATCATAGAATTTTAGATCTAAAAGAGACTTTTGAGAACATTAATTTCTCTTCTAAAATCCAGATCTAACACCCAGGTCAGCATTCTTTCTATTCTCCATGTAGTCATATATATATTATGCAAATTTACAAAGGAAAAAAAGTTGATATTGAAGTTATGAGTATTTATTTTCCACATAAACCAAAAATACTCATTTCATTCAGTTTTAGGTTTAATGGGTCTTGCTTGGATCATCAGCTAGTCAAATGCGATAGGTATCATTCCATTTGTTTGCGAGTCAATTTGTACACACAGTTTCGGCTGCAGGCTCCTGAGGGTGTTCTCCAGCCTAATGTATTTCTAGGAGATGGCTTAACAATGGAGGTGGTACCCAATTTCTTTTGGTATAGTTCCTGCTTAAGTTGAACTCACAAGTAAATTTAGAATTGTAACTAAAATCCTATTGAAGTAACCTAAACAGAAGGGGGAAAAAAGGAAAAGAAATAAGAATAAAGCATCAGCTCGATAAAAAGTAGCTCCTATTTATAAATAATCCATTTTTCTCTTTGTCTGTGGTCATACACATGCAAGTGAGTTTTCTCAATTCTAAAGTTATTGTAAATAAATTAGCTGTGAATCAGTCAGATTTTTTTTTTAGTTCTCTAAATTACTTCAGGTGTCAAGCTGAGAAATCTATGGGGCTTTCAGTAACAGCATACTGTTTCATATTTTGAGTTTTTAAAAAGAGACAGAAACAACACAAATAAATTCCATTTACATCTAAATTAAATTCCTCAGGCTTTTCCTGGATACTATTAACAAGCATAAGAAGCCTAATATTAGAAGATAGGGAATAATTACAAAAGAAAGGGAGGCATAGGAGTAAAGAGGTACCAAATGCATAATGAGAATTTGACTGAAGTGGTAAAATTCTCTTGTAATAACTGGGTGGATGGATCAAATACTTCAAAATAATTTTCTATGGATTTGAATGTGTATTTTCTTCACTCACTCTACAACAATTCTATCGCAAAAGTCAAATCAGTAGTAGCTTTATAAGCACATCCAGGGACTTCTGGGACAGTTTCTAAGTCATTTACTGACCTAAGTTTCATATAGTTCATCAGTATGTATATAGTATGCATTATAATAATACATGTTTATTAACTATAAAACAGATATTTATAAACAATGATACACATAAGCTATATGACATTGGACAAGTAACTTAACTTTTCGAGTCCGTAAGTTTTCTCACCTGTAAAATAGGGAAATTGGACTAAATTATTTCTAATATTTTTTCTTGTTCTAAGTTCTATGAGGTCATTAAAAATGAAAGAATAATCCAGTATTCAAATGAAAGACATTCACTGTAATTTAAAGTTATGTAGATATTAATTATACCATTTGTACTCACATTAGCAGTAGTCTTGATAATAATTTGTTTTTTGGAATCTGATGTGATTGTGATTCTCTGCCCTCAATCCTTTGTAAGGTAAAGTCAAACTCCTCAGGATGGCACTAATTCCTCTTTGTAATATAGCCCAAGCCTATCTTTCTTGTTTTATCTCTTGCAATTCCTTCCCCCTGAACTATAGACATACAAACTCTTTTTTTGTGTTGTGAAAAACAACATATATACAAAAAAGCAATAAATTTCAAAGCACACTACAACAATTAGTTATAGCATAGATTTCAGAGTTGGTATGGGTTACAATTCCACAAATTTAGGTTTTTTCCTTCTGGCTGTGTATTAGTTAGGGTTCTCTAGAGAAACAGAATCAAGAGGGAACACTTGAAAATATAAAATTTATAAAAGTGTCTCACGTGACCGTAGGAACGCAGAGTCCAAAATCCACAGGGCAGGCTGTGAAGCCAATGACGCCAATGGATGGCTTGGATGAACTCCACAGGAGAGGCTCACCAGCCAAAGCAAGAATGGAACCTGTCTCCTCTGAGTCCTCCTTAAAAGGCTTCCCATGATTAGATTTAGCATCACTAATTGCAGAAGACACTCCCCTTTGGCTGATTACAAATGGAATCAGCTGTGGATGCAGGTGATGTGATCATGACCTAATCCTATGAAGTGTCCTCATTGCAACAGACAGGCCAGCGCTTGCCCAATCAGATAAACAGGTACCACAACTTGGCCAAGTTGACACCTGTCCCTAACCATGACAGACTGCTCCAAAACACTGGGGACTAAAAGAAATATCAATATAATGATTCAGCAGTAAATCCTATCTTCTCTGTTATAACTCTACCTTCTCCTTTGAACTTTCTCCCAATCTTTAAGGGTATTTGAGCTGTGCCCTTTCTAACTTCTTCATGTTGGGAAGGGCTGTCAATTATATCAGATAGGGGGACAGAACTTGTTGATGTTCTGGAGAGGCTGGCTTCTCTGGGTTTCAGGACTTATCTGGCCTACAAACCCATCTGGAGGTTGTAGGTTTCTGGAAAGTAATCTTAGTGTGTGAAACTTTTATAGAATCTCAGATAGAATGCTAGGTGTTCTTTAGGGTTTTCAGAAATAGTTTTGATTGGAATTTGGAAAACCATGGCAAATAGCAGTATCTAGCTGAAGCTTGTGTTAGAGTAGCCTCTTGACTCTATTTTAACTCTCAGCTACTGATACCTTATTTGTTACAATTCTTTCCCCCACTTTGGTTCAGGAAGGCATTACCAATTCCATGGTGCCAGGGCCAGGCTCATCTCTGGGAGTCATATCTCTCTTTGCCAGAGAGAATTTCACCTGTGAATGTCATGTCTCACGTAGGGGGGGAGGGTAATGATTTTCCTTGCAGAATTGAGCTTAGAGAGAGCCACATCTGAGCAACAAAAGAGATTCCCTGGAAGTAACTCTAAGGCATAACTATAGGTAGGCTTAGCTTCTCCACTTCATACATAAACTTCACAAGAGTAAGCCTCAAGATTAAGGGTTGGCTTTTTAACTTGGGAGTCCCTAACGTCTGAGACAGTATCAAGAGACAAACTATTTTTAATTATCTTTTAATAGCAGCTTTAAAGAGATGTAGTTCACATACCATAAGTTTCTCTTTTAATGTGTGCAATTTAGTGGTTTTCAGTATATCACAGGGTTGTGGAACCACCATCCCTATCTAACTTGAGAAAATTTTCACCCAAAAAAGAAACTCTGTTACCTATTAGCAATCACTTCCCATTCCCCTTTCTTCCCAGCCCCTGTAAACCACCTTGTCTCCATGGATTTGCCTATTATGGTACCTTATATAAATAAATTTAATCCTACAATATGTAACTCTTTGTGTTTGACTTCTTTTACTTAACATAATGTTTTCAAGTATAATCCATATTGTAAAATGTATGCATTCCTTTATACAGCTGAATAATATTCCATTGCACTGATACAGCACATTTTATTTTTTCATTCATTTAGCCAATAAATATTTAGGTTGTTCTCACATTGTGGCTACTATGAATACTACTACTATTAATATTAATGTATAGTTTCTGTTTAAACATATGTTTACATTTCTCTTGGGTAGTGTATACCTAGGAGTAGAATTGCTGGACCATATATTAACTTTATTTTGACTTACTGAGGAATTGCTAAACTGTTTTCTAAAGTGGCTGTACCATTTTGCAGTCTCACCAGCAATGTATGAGAACTCCAGTTTCTCCATATTCAAACTTTTAAAATATGGAATTAAAATATCTCTTTTCATTCATGCAGTTTATTCAATGCAAATTAGTAAGAACAAACCTCTGTGTATGTCATACAACCTTCACAGAAGGAAAAATGGTACCACAATGTTTATAATATCTACAATGTCAGAAATGACTTCTTACCCCACAAAAGTCAGCAAAAAGGCCACAGTAACACACTGCAAACCATACAGGAATATACAGATTTCTGACATAGTCTGTAAAGTTCCATATCATCTCCTTTGCTCACCCAACCATCATTCACCATAAGCCACAATCCCTTTTTCAATAAGCCAACTCAGCAGGTGAGCTCACTGCCCTCCCTCCTATATGAGACATGATTTCCAGGGGTATAAATCTCCCTGGCAATGTTGGACAGAAATCCTGGGATAAGCCGGGACCCAGAATCACGGGATTAAGAAAGCCTTCTTGACCCAAAGGGGGAAGTGAGAAATGTGAGAAAATAAATTTTCAGTGGCTGGGAGATTTCAAATAGAGTTGAGAGGTTATGCTGGAGGTTATTCTTATGCATCATATGGATATGCATAAACTAAAAAGTTTATGGTGTTTTAGAGTGGCTAGAGGGAAGTATCTGAAACTGCTGAATGGTATTCCACTAGCCTTGATTTGAAGAAGACTGTATAACTACATAGTTTTTACAATGTGACCATGTGATTATAAAACCTTGTGTCTGACACTCCTTTTTCCAGGGTATGAACCGATGAGTAAAAAAATAAGGATAAAAAATAAATAATAGGGGAGACAATGGGTAAAAATTGAAGTAGATTGAAATACTAGTGGTCAATGAGAGGGAGGAGTAAGAGGTATGAAATCTATGCATTTTTCTTTTTTCTTTTTACTTCTTTTACTGGAGTCGACACAAATATTCTAAAAATGATAATGGTATTGAAAACATAACTAGTGTGATGATATTGTGATGATACACTGATTGTAGACTATGGATAGACTGTATACATGTAAAGATTTATTAATAAAATTATTTTTATAAAAAAGTGAAAGTCAGCCCCAACCCAAGGGCATTCAAAAAGCAATTAAAATCATCAAATATATCAACTCACACACATATAAGATATGTACTCACATATGTTTGTGAATGTATGAATTTAAATGTTAAAGAATATACAACAAAATGCTATTATCTCTAGATGATATTATCAGTGGATGAAGCTATAGGCTATTGTTTCTCTTCTTTATACTTTTGTGTAATGTCTGATTATTACACAATTTAAAATTCGAAGTTTTATAAATAAAAAATCATTTCCATTATAAAATGTTTTTTAACAAACTAAAAAGAAGGAAGCACAGTGGGAAGAGTATATCTACCACCACTAAGATGTATCTTGTCCATGAGTGAGCTATGGTCAGTGATGAGGTTGATTTTGACAATGACCCTTGGAAACTGGATGGGTTGGGAGTAAAGAATAAAAACAGGTGAATATATCCCTTTGGACCTTGTAGGTGCTGCTGGGTTATCAGGCACACTGCCAAATGCAGGACCACAAGAAGTCCCTGAGAGTAATGGTTAGAGAGGTGAGTGGACTAGCTAAGGTGGCCTGAGAGGTAGCATTGCATCAAACTTGAAGCATCTACATTACACTTTTCCTACCAAGAGTGGAAACTAGCTATCCATGTAAGGCAAATGCTATCCTTGCTATTCTGAATTGTAAGCAGCCTCCTCTGAGTAATTTCCAGGTTCAAGGTTGGTTCTTCTTCACTATAATCACTAAAAACATTTCCCTAGATGCTACTCCTTGTCAGATTTAAGGCCCTAGTCTCTGGCATGATGGCAAACTAGGGCAATAAATGTCACATGTCTAAAGAGAGAAGGTACAAGTTAAATCACCTGAAAACAACAACAACAACAAAAATCCTTCAGGAGAAGTTAGCTTTTACAGTGTGATCATGTGATTGTGAAAACCTTGTGGCTGACACTCCCTTTATCCAGTGTAAAGACAGATGAGTAAGAAAGTAAGGACAAAAAATAAATAATAATAGTGGTAAAAAGCGGACATGGATGTTTTGCATGTTCTTTTTCATTTTTATTTTATTTTTAGTATTTTTGGGGGAGTAATGAAACTTTTCAAAAATTGATTGTGGTGATGAATGCACAACTATATGATGATACTGTGAACCACTGACTGTACACTTTGGATGATAATATGGTATGTGAATATATTTCAATAAAATTGCATTTAAAAAATCCTTCAGTAGCTCCTTGTCAGTTTCCGAATAAAATTCTAACTATATCAGAATGTCTGAGAGAGCTGAAGGATAACAAACATATGGGTTTTGAAAAGCATCCCCAAATGATTCTTATATATCATATAGAATGATACCTACAAAGTGTTCAGATAAAATAAATGTGAACCTAAATTCTAAATTCACTTGTTCATTCATTCAATAAATCTTTATTAAGCACCTTTTACGTGACAGATGGTGTTTTAGGTCTTGGGATACATACATGAACAAGTAGAAAAAAATCCCTATCTTCATGAAGCTTACATTCTGAGGCAGCAAATAAATGAATGCAAAAACAAATAAAATATGTTAGAATATAATTGATGCCATTTTTAAAAATTGAGTAGGGTAAGGGCATGGGGAGTGACAGTAGGAATTAAGGATAGACAAGATTGCAATTTTAAATAAGCTAAAGGTTAAACCTTACACTCACAGCATTAAACATTAATATTTATGCACAAATTAAACATTTTTAAAAATTTTCCATATAACAAGTCACAATCACCTCTCAACAAATATTAAATACCAAGAGTTAGTGTACAAAAAAAAAGGAAACAAGAGTACACAGCCACCACTAAAAAAAAAAAAGAAAAACAATTTTAAGTTACATAACATGCTTCTAAATAAATCATAGTTTAAATTTTCATTTTATAATGTATTTATAAAATATTCAGATATCAACATTATATAACAAATATATAGTTTGCATGTAAAGTGCTACTTACAAAGAGAGCTATAGCTTTGAATGCGTATGTTAAATAAAACACTGAAAAATATTACCCAAGCTTTCAACTCAAGAATTTTTTAAAAGGACAACAGAGGAAACTAAAAATAAAAAGTAGAAGAGAAATAATAAAGATGAGAATCATATTTAATAAAATACAAAACAAAGAATAATATAGAGCAGATTAACAAAACACAAATGAGTCTTTGAAAAGAATAATAAACTAGTCAAACTTCTAACAATACTGATCATTTGGAAAAAAAAAAGAAGGGAGAAGAAAATGTTCAAAATTAAAAATAGACAAGTAAAAGTAGAGATTTAAGAATCATAAGAGAATATTATAAATTACTTCAAACCAAGAAATTTGAAAACTTTGACAAAATGGGCAATTTCTTGGAAAAATATAATTTATTTAAACTGACTGAAGGAGAAATAGAATATTTGAATAGACCTATAACCATTTAAGATAGTGAACCAGAAGTCACAAAATCTACCTACAAAAAAAGGAGCGTGAACAAATAGCTTTACAGACAAGTTTTATTCCCCTTTAAACAGCTGACAACTCCTGTTTATACAAAATGTTTCAGAGAATAGAAAAAGAAAGTTCCCCTAATTCTTTATGAAGCTAATGTAATCCTTGTACAAAAACTAGAAAAAAAGTACAAAAAAAAGTAAAATTACAATCCAGCCTCACTTATAAACATAGACATCAAAATCCATCAAATCCAGGATTCTATTTTAAAAACAAATAATTGAATTCTTATTCCTTTATGTTGATCAAAATAGTATTAGTAATTTCATATTTTTCTATTTTAGTATTATTAGATCTCTAATTTAACAAAATAGTCCAACAAGCATGTCATGGTTAGGGACAGGTGTCAACTTGGCCAAGTTGTGGTACCTGTTTATCTGATTGGGCAAGCGCTGGCCTGTCTGTTGCAATGAGGACATTTCATAGGATTAGGTCATGACCACGTCAGCTACATCCACAGCTGATTCCATTTGTAATTCACCAAAGGGGAGTGTCTTCTGCAATTAGTGATGCTAAATCCAATCATGGGAAGCCTTTTAAGGAGGACTCAGAGGAGACAGGTTGCATTCCTGCTTTGGCTGGTGAGCCTCTCCTGTGGAGTTCATCCAGGCCATCCATTGGAGTCATCGGCTTCACAGCCTCCCCTGTGGATTTTGGACTCTGCATTCCTACGGTCACGTGAGACACTTTCATAAATTTTATATTTGCAAGTGTTCCCTGTTGATTCTGTTTCTCTAGAGAACCCTAACTAATACAAAGCAATTCTTAAAACTAATGATAATGAGTTGTCACATGTTTTAAAACTGTTCACTTAAATACAAGGTTGGTATTGTTGAAACGGGCACTACACAGCTGTCTAATACAATGTTCTAAGAATCAGATACTAAAAAGTCTCTTCATTTTGTGTTTACTATTACATTTACATGAAATCTTACAATTTAAAACCCACAAAGACCTCCGGTTGAAACCTGAATGAAGGGCCTAGCACCTCATTGGCTTCCTACCTCTGCTCACCCTCATCTACCACAAAATTAACTTTGAAAGCCACTGTAATCAATCAAAATTATTTTTAAACAAGACTACATTGTTGGTTTTTTTCATAATTTATCACTTCCCTTTAGTAACCCATACTTATCACAAAGGCATTTTATATCATTTTGAAATTTGTTGTTCTTTACAAAGTCAAATTGGTTATTTTACATATAATTTTCTAATGTTTGAAAATTAATTTAATTTCATAAATATATCACATGGTCTTTTGATCATAAAGCATTCCTTAGACTAATAGGAGTTTATGTTATTTTTGCATAATTAATTATCATATTAAGATAGAATCACTTCACTATAATCCAAAAGCCTAAGGGAATCTATAGCACAGATGTGGTGGCAGACATGCTGAGTTGGACAGCTAACCAGATTTAACATCTCAGGAAATATTATAACTTTACCCAGGTAAATTAAACTTTATAACTTTTTTAAATATTATAACTTTACCCTGGTAAAGCACCAGGTAATTAGTATGTCAGCAAACAACCACAAAAATTCCTCACAATCTAACATTAGAGCCTACAGAATTTTTCTTTAAATGACTGACTTCTTAATCAAAGCCTCATTACAAAGTTCCTCCTCTCTTGTGGTAATCTCAATACAGAGATGAGAAAAATACATTTTATTAGATTATTAAATTTCTGTGGTAACCATCCTCTGAAAATCAAGTTTGATATGATGGAAATTCAATACTTGGACAAACTACTTAAAATAGGCAGTATCATATAAAATGTTCTTAAGCACTTAAGTTGCTGTCGGTGAAGAAAACCAACACCAGACAAAAAATAAGATGTCTCAAATGTTAATAAGAAAACAAACCCCTGATGTGAGTGGAGAGAAGATTTTTTTTTCAAATCAGCCTCAAATCTTAATTTAAAGGTTAAGATTAACTCTGCATTCTGCAGCAGAACATTTGAGAAATAAAAGAGAACAATTAAATATAAAATATAAGAGTACTACATGCTAATAATGACACAAACTATGAGAGAGACAATTTATAGGAAATGAAGAGATTTGTTCTCATAAATGGAACCACAGATGTCTCAAGTTTACATGTTAAAAACTAAATCAAAAAAGTATACACAGAAGATATTATCTACCTAAAAGACTGAAAGACAAACAATCATGGCAAAAGACAATCGTGGCAAGTAGATGTACATGTTTTCTAGAATCAAAATGCTTCCAGCCTCAAAGAAATAATTACTTTGCTGAAATATTAATATGTTTCCTTTGCTCCTAAACAAAGTATTCTCTTACTACTGGGATTTTAGAGTCTACATTCTTATTACTAGGTCAAAAAATAGCAACTAGTTTTTCCAACTAATCAACAAAGTCAATTGCTATTTAAATAGTCATGTTCTGTTTTTCTGCATTTGATTTCCTAAATACGCAAAATTTTGGATGGTGAAAGATTGACTTCTTTGGAAAAAGCAATGCCCTTGAAGTTTATATTGCAAAATTAGTTATGGCAAACAGTGAACCCTGTTGTAAATGATGGACTATATTAAAAATACAATTATAAAAGCATTCATTCACGAATTGTAACAAATGCACCACACTAATGTGGAATGTTGATAATAGGTGGTATATGGGAACTCTGTATTTGATGCATGATTTCTCTGTACAATTATAACTTCTCCAATTTAAAAAAAATTAGTCCAGAAAAGACTGTAAAAAAGATCCTCATTTTTCAAAAGGCTAAAATAGCTGACTAATCAACAAAAGTGGAAAGATAATTTAATACAGAAAGGATAGTCTTTTCAACAAATGGTGCTTGGACTGCTGGAGATCCAGTCAAAATTAAAAAATCTTAGATCCTTACTTTCACATCATACACAAAACTTAATTCAAAATGGATCACAGACCCAAATTATAAGAGCTAAAATTTAAGTATAAATACTTCAAGAAGAAAGAAAAAAATATTCACAATTTTGGGTTAAGAAAGAGTTGTTATATATAATGACACTAAAAGCATGATACATAAAAGGAAAAAAATAACTTGGACCTCATGAAAATTAAAAACCATTTTAAACTAACAATGGACATTTTAAAAATGAAAGATAAGTGGGCCACGGTGGCTCAGCAGGTAAGAATGCTTGCCTGCCAAGCCCGAAGACCCGGGTTTGATTCCCGGTGCCTGCCCATGTAAAAATAAAAATTAATGGGGAAAAATTGAAAACTTTCCCCCTAAGATCAGGAACAAGACAAGGATGTCCACTATCACCACTATTATTCAACATTGTGTTGGAAGTTCTAGCCAGAGCAATTAGGCAAGAAAAAGAAATACAAGGCATCAAAATTGGAAAGGAAGAAGTAAAACTATCACTGTTTGCAGACGATATGATACTATATGTAGAAAACCCAGAAAAATCCACAACAAAATTACTAGAGCTAATAAATGAGTACAGCAAAGTAGCAGGCTACAAGATCAACATTCAAAAATCTGTAGCTTTTCTATACACTAGTAATGAACAAGCTGAGGCGGAAATCAAGAAACGAATCCCATTTACAATCGCAACTAAAAGAATAAAATACCTAGGAATAAATTTAACCAAAGAGACAAAAAACCTATATAAAGAAAACTACAAAAAACTGTTAAAAGAAATCACAGAAGACCTAAATAGATGGAAGGGCACACCGTGTTCATGGATTGGAAGACTAAATATAGTTAAGATGTCAATCCTACCTAAATTGATTTACAGATTCAATGCAATACCAATCAAAATCCCAACAACTTATTTTTCAGAAATAGAAAAACCAATAAGCAAACTTATCTGGAAGGGCAGGGTGCCCCGAATTGCTAAAAACATCTTGAGGAAAAAAAACGAAGCTGGAGGTCTCGCGCTGCCTGACTTTAAGGCATATTATGAAGCCACAGTGGTCAAAACAGCATGGTATTGGCATAAAGATAGATATATCGACCAATGGAATCGAATAGAGTGCTCAGATATAGACCCTCTCATCTATGGACATTTGATCTTTGATAAGGCAGTCAAGCCAACTCACCTGGGACAGAGCAGTCTCTTCAATAAATGGTGCCTAGAGAACTGGATATCCATATGCAAAAGAATGAAAAAAGACCCATCTCTCACACCCTTTACAAAAGTTAACTCAAAATGGATCAAAGATCTAAACATTAGGTCTAAGACCATAAAACAGATAGAGGAAAATGTTGGGAGCTATCTTATGGATCTTACAACTGGAGGTGGTTTTATGGACCTTAAACCTAAAGCAAGAACACTGAAGAAGGAAATAAATAAATGGGAGCTCCTCAAAATTAAACACTTTTGTGCATCAGAGAACTTCATCAAGAAAGTAGAAAGACAGCCTACACAATGGGAGACAATATTTGGAAACGACATATCAGATAAAGGTCTAGTATCCAGAATTTATAAAGAGATTATTCAACTCAACAACAAAAAGACAGCCAACCCAATTACAAAATGGGAAAAAGACTTAAACAGACACATACCAGAAGAAGAAATACGGATGGCCAAGAGGCACATGAAGAGATGCTCAATGTCCCTGGCCATTAGAGAAATGCAAATCAAAACCACAATGAGATATCATCTCACACCCACCAGAATGGCCAATATCAACAAAACAGAAAATGACAAGTGCTGGAGAGGATGCGGAGAAAGAGGCACACTTATCCACTGTTGGTGGGAATGTCAAAGGGTGCAACCACTGTGGAAGGCAGTTTGGCGGTTCCTCAAAAAGCTGAATATAGAATTGCCATACGACCCAGCAATACCATTGCTAGGTATCTACTCAAAGGAATTAAGGGCAAAGACTCAAACGGACATTTGCACACCAATGTTTATAGCAGCGTTATTTACAATTGCAAAGAGATGGAAACAGCCAAAATGTCCATCAACAGAAGAGTGGCTAAACAAACTGTGGTATATACATACGATGGAATATTATGCAGCTTTAAGACAAGATAAACTTATGAACCATGTAATAACATGGATGGACCTAGAGAATATTATGCTGAGTGAATCCAGCCAAAAACTAAAGGACAAATACTGTATGGTCCCACTGATGTGAACGGACATTCGAGAATAAACTTGAAATATGTCATTGGTAACAGAGTTCAGCAGGAGTTAGAAACAGGGTAAGATAATGGGTAATTGAAGGTGAAGGGATACAGACTGTGCAACAGGACTAGATACAAAAACTCAAAAATGGACAGCACAATAATACCTAATTGTAAAGTAATCATGTTAAAATACTGAATGAAGCTGCATCTGAGCTATAGGGTTTTTTTTGTTTTTGTTTGCTTGTTGGTTTGTTTGTTGTTGTTGTTTTTTACTATTACTACTACTTTTATTTCTTTTCTTTATATTAACATTTTATATCTTTTTCTGTTGTGTTGCTAGTTCCTCTAAACCGGTACAAATGTACTAAGAAACAATGATCATGCATCTATGTGATGATGTTAAGAATTACTGAGTGCATATGTAGAATGGTATGATTTCTAAATGTTGTGTTAATTTCTTTTTTTTTTTCTTTCCGTTAATAAAAAAATAAAAAAATAAATAAAAATTAAAAATTAAAAAAAAGAAAGAAAGATAAGCTAAAAACAGGGAGAAAGTATTAGCAAATCCTATTTGAAAAAATAAGGACTTGTATCTAAAAAATAAAAGAACACTTAAAAGACAAACAACCCAATTTTAAAATGGGCAAAAGATCTGAAAATATATTTCACCAAAAAATATATATGGATGGCTAATAAGCATATGACAATATATCAATAGTCATTTGGGAAATACAAATGAAAACTACAATGAAATACTCCTAAACACTCACTATATAATCTATAATAAAAAAATAGATATTACCAAATGTTGATAATGATGTGGAGAAATTGGAATGTTCACAAACTGCTGTTGGGAACGTAAAATGGTAACACCATTTTGAAAAATAAGTTGGCATTCTTTTAAAAAGATAAACATATACTTACCATATAACCTAACAATTCAGCATCTATGAATCTGTCCAAGAGAGATGAATATATGTCCATACCAAGATAACTCGTCAAAATTTACCATCAACAGACGAGTGGCTAAACAAACTGTGGTATATACATACGATGGAATATTATGCAGCTTTAAGACAGGATAAACTTATGAAGCATGTAATAACATGGATGGACCTAGAGAACATTATGCTGAGTGAGTCTAGCCAAAAACTAAAAGACAAATACTGTATGGTCCCAATGATGTGAATTGACATTCGAGAATAAACTTGGAATATGTCAAAAAAAAAAATTTAAAAACTTTTGCACCTCAAAGGACTTTATAATGAAAGTGAAATAATGACCTACACAATGGGAGAAAATATTTGGAAACTACATATCTGAACATTACAAAGCCACAGTAATCAAAATATCATGGTACTGGCACAAGGACAGACATATAGACAAATAAAATAGAATTAAGAGCCCAGAAATAAAGTCCTCATATTTGCAGTCAACTGATTTTTGACAAGGGGACATAGACATCTTAACTGGGAAAGAACAGTCTCTTCAGTGAATGATGCTTGTAAACTGGATCTCCATTTACCAGAGAAAAACAAACAACAAAAACAAGAGGCTCCCTACCTCACACCACATACAAAAATCAACTCAAAATGATCAAAAATAGAAGTGTCATATATATCAAATTCCAAGAAGAAAATATAGGTAAGTATCTTCAAGACCCGGTGTGAGACAATGGTTTCTCACACTTTACACCCAAAGCACAAGCAACAAAAGAAAAATTAGATAAATAGGACCTAACTGAAATTTACAACTTTTGTTCCTCAAAGGACTTCATCATGAAAGTAAAGTGACAACCACACAGTACAAAAAACTATTTGGAAACCACATATCCAATAAAGTTTCAAAATCAAGAATATATAAACCCTTCAACTTAACAACAAAAAGACAAACAATCCAGTATAAAAATGGATAAAGCATTAATATATATAATGTGTTTCATATCTGCGGTATATAAAGAATAATAAAAAGACAACTAATTCAATTTAAAAATGGACAAAGAACTTGAATAAACAATTCTCCAAAGAAGAGACACAAATGGCCAATAAGCACATGAAAAGATGCTCTTATTGGTCATCAGAGAAAAGCAAAACAAAACCACAATGAAATACCACTTCACATCCACTAACATGACTATTATTTTTAAATAACAGAAAATAATAAATATTGGTGAACATGCATAGAAACATGAACCCTTATGCAGTCATGGCCACTGCATTGTAAAATGATGCAACCACTGTGGAAATCAGTTTGTTGGCTCCTTAGAAGTTGAAAATAGAATTACCACATGATCCAGCAATCCCACTTCTAGCAATCCCATTTCAAAAGAAATGAAAGCAGAATTCAAACAAATATTCACACATTGATCTTCACATCAGCATTATTCAGAATAGCCAAAATATGGAAGCAACCCAAGTGTCAATCAACAGGTGACTGAATGAACAAACGTAGTGTATACACACAATGAAATATCATTCAGCCATGAAAAGGAATAAAGTTCTGATACCCATGACAACATGGATAAAACTTGAAAACATCACATTGAGTGAAATAATCCAGACACACACACACACAAAAAAAATATATTATCTTGTTTATATGAAATAACTAGATGTAACAAATTTTATAAATAAAGAGATAGGTTATATATTATCAGAGGCTGGAAGGAGTACAGGGAGAGGGAGTTATTATTTAGTGGGTACAATTTCTGTTTGAGGTGACAAAAAAGTTGGAGTAAAGGGTATTGGTGATGGTAGCACAATATAATAAATGTAATTAATATTATTAAATTATACATTTAAAAGCAGTTGAAATGGGAAATTTGAGTTGCATGCATGTTTTTTACAAAAATTTTTTTTCAATAAAATAAAATAAAAAAATCTTTGGTCCATTTTTATTGGATTGTCTTCTTATTCTGAAGTTATAAGAGTTCTTAACCAACTGAAAACAAGCCTGCTGTCAAATGTATGCATTACAAATATTTTCTCCTAGTCTCTGGTTTCTCTTTACATTTTTTGATGGTGGATCTTGAAAGACAAAAGTTTTCAATTTTGATGAAATTCAATTTATCAGTTCATTTCCTTTATGTTTTACGCTCTTTGTGCTCTAAGAAATTTTTGTCTATTCCATGGTTGCAAAAATTTCCTCCTGTGTTTTCTTCTAGAGTTTCCATATTTTAAGGTATTATGTTTAGGTCTGTGATCCATCCTGAATTAATTTTCTAAGTGGTGTGAAGACTCATATTTTCCACATGGTTATCCAATTCTAGCAATCTTAGTTGAAAAAATGATCACTTCTCCCATTTAAGTACTTTGGTACATTTGTCAAAAATCTATTTCTAGACTCACTATTCTGTTCCTATGCCAATACTACATTGTCTTATTTTAGCTTCATAGTAAATCTTGACATCAGGTACTATAAGTTCTCCAACTTTGTTTTACTTTTTCAAAACTGCCTTGGCTACTCTAGCACTTTGAATATGTCATCTTACCACCTTCTGGCCTCCATGATTTCTGACAAGAAATCAGCTGTTGATCTTACAAGGCTCCCTTGTACATGAAAAGTGGCTTTTTTCTTACTGCTGTCAAAATTCTCTTCATCGTTGGATTTTGACTGCTTTATTATAAAACAATGTGTTTCTTGGTGACTCTCTGAGTTTATTGTCTTAGAGTTTTTTGATTTTGTGGATGTGTAGAGTAATGCTTTTTAAGAACTTTTAGAAGTTGTGTGCATGTTGGTACAGTCTATGGTGTCCCACAGGTCTCTTAGGCTCTCTTCATTTTTCTTCATTCTTTTTTCTCTGTGTTCCTCAGACTATATAATCTCATTAACCTATCTTCAAGTTCACTGATTCTTTCTTCTCCTTCAAATCTGCTATTGAGTCATTCTAGTAAAATTTTCATTTCAGTTATTGTACTTTTCACATCCAAAATTTCTGTTTGGTTTCTTTTTATCATTTCTTTCTCTTTATTGACATTTTCTAATTGATAAAACAGCATTCTCATAGTATCCTTTGGTTCTTTAGATATGGTTCCCTTTAGTTCTTTGAACATATTTTAAATAGCTGACTTAAAGTCTTTTGTCAATACCTGTCCCTGAGGAAGCCAATATCTGGGCTTCCTCAGAGACAGTTTCTATTGACTGGTTTGTTTGTTTGTTTGCTGTGTATGGGCCATACTTTCTTCTTTATTTGCAAGCTTCATATTATTTTGTGTAAAACTAGACATTTAAATATGAGTTGACAACTCTAGAAGTGAGATTCTTTTCCTTCCCCAGGTGATGGATATTGTCTATTGTAGTTGTTTTTGTTTGTTTTGTGACTTTTCTAAACTAATGCTGCAATTCTGTATTCTTTTTCATGAATGGTATCTGAAGTCTCTGTTCCTTAACTTAGTTGTCACCTAAACATTGGAGTTATTTCCTTAAATACCTGAAACCAAAACATCTCCCATTATTTGCAGAAGGGTTTCATATGTGCATTGGGACACACCTTCAAAACCCAGCCAGGCAGATTATAACTCTGCTTTAGTTTTCACTTCTTGTTTCCACAGAGCCTCAAGGTCAGTCAGAGCTTGTGCCCAGCTGTGACTGACCTTGAATCTCAGGTCTGTTATGAGCATGTGTCCAACCCTACACATGTGCACAGCCTTCTAATTTCCCAGGATTATGTCAAGGTTTTTCAAAGCCTAGGGTTTTATTCCCTAAAGTATCTCATTCTCTAGCCATCTTGCACAGATGTTTTGTTACTCTATTTTTTGCCCCAACTGTTATCCATCGCCTCTGATAACAGCAATTAATACATTTGTCTGGAAATGTTTCTAACATTTCTACATCCCAGTGTAGCTGCTTTAGCACTTAGAAAGTAGTTTAGAGAACTAAAGGCAAATCTATTGACCTGGTCTTCCAAAGAACAATAAAACCTACCTTCTGGATTCTCAAAATGTATTTAATCATTATTTCTTAAAAAAAAAAAATCACCTTTTTCTAGTTCTGATTTGTTATATCTCCTTTTCTCTATTACCTCAATTTCTATATATTTTTTTATCCACCTTTATAAATATATCCACCTTTCTTAGCTTCATCAAGATGTTATATTCCACTCAATTCCCTATTCAAGGCTTCTTTTGGCAAGACCACCCAAAATTTCATCTTCCAGAAATACAAGGTGAATGCAAGAAACTGCAACAGGCTTAAGAAAGATACTTAAGAATAAACAAAATTCACACATTCACACAATTCAAACATTTACCAGCCACTTCAGTTCACCATATTTTATGCCTCATATTCATCCACATCTGATATTACAGCTTTTTGTCTGATTTTAGATAACTCTCCTGTCACCACTTCACACTAATTACAACCTGATATCCTTCCAATGCTCACTTCCACAGAAAACTTCATTGACTTTTTCAAGGCAAAGTATAGAGTGTTTATGTATTTATTAACCAAACAAGGACTTTTAATCCAGTGACTGGAGTGCTGTGGTCAAAACGATTTATGGTAATTATGGTGGAATCAAGAATCTAAGGCACACTTCAAAATATCTGTAAATTAAATAATACACTTTTAAACAATGAATGGGTCAGAGAAGAAATCACAAGGGAAATTAGGAAATATCTTGAGAGGAATAAAAACAAAACATACCATAACTTCTGAAATGTAGCAAAGGGAAATTTATAGTTAAGCTTTACATTTAAAAAAAACGAAGAAAAATTGCAAATCATTATCCTAACCTCACACCTAGAGCAACTAAAAACTATGGACAAACAAAACTGAAAGCGAGCAGAAGGAAGAAAGTAACAAAGGTTAGAGTGGAGACTAATGAAATGGAGAATAGAAAAACAGAATTAATGCAATGAAACATTTAAAAAAAAAGATTAACAAAATCAATAAAGCTCTAGTTAAACTGATAAAAGGGGTGGTTGTGAGAAAAAATCAGAAATGAAAGGGAGCATAACTACGGACCTTAAGGAAATAAAAAGGATTATAAGAACAATTGTACACCAACAAATTAGATTACCTATATGAAATCAGACAGATTCCTAGGAACACACAAATTACCTACACTGACTCAAGAAGAAACAGAATATCTCAACAGACCAATAACAAATAATGAGATTGAAGTAGTCATCAAAAACCTCCCAACACAGAACAGTCCAATTTCAGATGGCTTCACAGGTGAATTTTACTAAACATTCAAAGAATTAATACCAATCCTGTTCAAACTCTTCCAAAAAAAATTAAAGAGGGAATACTTCCTAATTCATTCTATGAAGCCATCATCACTTTAATACCAAAGCCAGATAAAGACTACAAGATTCGAAAATTACAGCCCAATATCCTTTATGAATATAAAT
Source organism: Tamandua tetradactyla (assembly GCF_023851605.1). Lineage (NCBI taxonomy): Eukaryota > Metazoa > Chordata > Mammalia > Pilosa > Myrmecophagidae > Tamandua > Tamandua tetradactyla. The sequence goes on along the minus strand of NC_135334.1, from coordinate 58,910,293 downwards.
GCAAAAATCCTCAACAAATGCCAGAATATCAAATCCAATAGCATATAAAAGGATTTTATACCACAATCAAGCTGGGATTTATCCCAGGAATGCAATGATGATTCGACATAAAAAAAAAATCAACACTGTATACCACATTAATAGAATGAGGAGGAAAAAAAACACACATGAGCATCTCAGTTGAGGAAGAATAGGCATTTGACAAAATCCATCACCACTCTTTAATTCAAAACATTCAGAAAACTAAGGATAGAAGGAACTTCTTCAACATGATAAAGAGCATATATGAAAAACCTGCAGCTAACATAATACTCAACAATGAAAGACTGAAAACGTTCCCACTCAGATAGGGAAAAGGCAAGAATGCCTGCTTTCACCACTGCTATTTGACATTATGCTGGAAGGTCTAACCAGAGCAATTAGGCAAGAAAATAAATAAATAAAAGGTGTCAAAACTGGAAGGAAGAAGTACAACCATTCCTATTCACAGAATATATATATATATTGAAAATCCCTGTATACTGAAAATCCCAAAGGACCCACCCAAATTCATTAAAGTGGCAGGGCACAATATCTATTCACAAAACAACAGCAGTGAACAATCTGAAGAGGAAATCAAGGGAAAAGTACATTTACAATAACAATGAAAAGAATAAAATATCTAGTAATAAAGTTAACCTAGTATATAAAGGACTTGTACATGGAAAACTACAAGACATTACTGAAAGAAAACAAAGACCTAAATAAATGGAAAGACAGCATGTTTTCATGGATTGGATAAACTTAACATTGTTAAGCTGTCAATACTTCTCACAGCAATTTACAGGATTCAAAAACAATAAAACTAAATACATGATCCTGGACTGGATCTAAAAATGAAGACAAAAATACTCAAAGTACATTATCAAAATATTGAAAAAATAGAATATGGACTCCATGCTTTATAATAATGCTAAATTTCTTGAAATTGATAATTTACTCAGGGTGGTTACATAAGTGAGTGTTCTTGCTCTCAGGAAATGTATATGGAACTGTAAAGCGTCAGAAGAGCATGATGTATGTAATCTACTCTCAAATGTTTAGAAAAATACAGATCGATAGACAGATAAATAGATAAAAAGATACAATAAATGTGGCAAAATGCTAATAGTTGGGTTGGTAAATCTGGGTGTCTGGGCAAGGGATACACTGGGGTTCTATGTTTCCCTATTACTTTTCACAACTTTTGCAAGTTTGAAATTATTTAAACATAAAAAGTTTTTTAAAATAAATTAAAAGAATTTAAGACACAGTGATGAGTTGACTGTCAAGGAGCAGCAGATCCAGCAGTGTGGGGCTAGTAGCTACTACTTGCCAGTATTCTCAGGACACTCTTTCTATGGGGAAACTCTTGACTGTGCTTTGTCTTTCCTGCCTACTTTCCGAGTCTGATCTCCAGACTCCCCGAAGCTTGAGTAAGCCCTCTTATACCTTTCCAATAAATCTTGTTTCTACTAAAATTACATAGTGTTGGTCTGCTATTTGCATTCAAGAACCCTGACAAATCCACATCATCTACTTCTAGTACCAATTTCTGTCACAATAGAAATGATCTTGATAAATCAATTCCGGAAGGCTTCAAAGTTAAATTCATAAATAAATAAATCAGATAAATCCTTAAATGCTTGAATAAGTGTGACCTCTTTTAAATTTGAAATTGAATCCAATAATGTTACCAATCATGGAAATTAGAACTCAAGTCAGCTAGACTATATTTTTTATCTAATAATTGACATTTTCCAGAAAACAAAAGATTAATTTTTTAATTTAAAAAAGGTAAAAAAAATTTTTAAAAAGTGCTACATCCTACAAACTGGTTTTTGTATGAAACTTTTTTGCATAAAATTTGGCAAGAAAATAATTTTAACTGCCTCGTTATGAATATTATCAACTTCAGAGAATTGAATTAAATTTTTTATTGTATTGAATTAAATTTTTTATTGTATTATGCACATTATGACCTCTTGCTTCTCCTTCTAGTCTTATGGTTCTAAAAACCAGTGATACTCTGGATTCTCCCAAATTTAAATTTCCATGCTTCCTATCTCCCTGTGCCCCAAATGACCATATCCAACTGCTTATTCAACATATCAACATACCTATTTGGGTGTCTAATAGGCATCTGAAACTTAACACCTCAAAAACCAAATTCACTCTTCCTCCCCTCTTCCCCCACACACTTCCAGCTTTCTTAGACTTCCCTATCTCTGTAAATGGGAAATGTCATACTTCCAGATGCTCAGGAAAAATAAAATTGCATCCTCCTTTACTCCTCTTTTTCTCATACCTGACATCCAAACCATTAGCAACACCCATTGCTAGTGTATAATCTGACCACTTCTCATCTCTCCCACTGCTGCCACCCTAATATCAGCCACAACCCACTCTCTCCTGGAATATACTGTAATAACCTCCTAACTGGTCTCCCCATTTCCATCTCAGCATTCTTACAGTCAATTCTCACTATGATAATTATTAACATAAGTCATAGCATGCCATTCTTCTGTGCAAAACCCTGCAATGAATTCCTATCTCACTTAGAATAAAAGTCAAAGCCGTTATAATGACAAACAAATTCCTTCATAACCTGTCCTCCCACCACAGCCAAACTCATTTCCTACGACTGTCTCTCAATCACTCTCTTCCATCACACTGAACTCGTACAAGGCCTTTGCACTTGCTCTTTCCTCTGCAGATAACTACATAACCCACTCTCTCCCTCTAAATATCTTACAGGGCTTTGCTAACTAAAATATTTTAAATAGCAAACTTGCTCCCCCCTGTATGGCATGCCCTACTTCCCTTCCCCATCTTATTTTTCTCTATACTATGTATGTAAATTGTTAATCTCTACCACTTAACTATAGGTTCCATGAGAGTAGGAATGTCTGTCTGTTTTGTTCACTGATACATATCCAGCATCTAGAACAGTGTTTGTCACATCACAGGTGCTCCATAAATATCTTTTCAATGAATGAATAAAAAAAGAATGAAAACCTCAAGAAAAGACATCATAATAAATAATTATATAAGAAAGAACACATTTTTTAAATAGTAGTTTTAAATTTCTCAAAACAGATGAGATTCAATCAAAAAGTCTAAAGGAAAAGGTTCAAGTATGCACAAAAAGAAAGATACCTGAGAAGTCTTCTACATTAAACCCAAGAAGCTAAATCATATTAACAGATTTGTATTTTATTCTAACTCAAATTTTCACAATATTGCATATCATAAATATTTTTTCACATTTTCAGCAATAACCTCAAAAAAGGAGCAGGAGATATGAACAAATAAAATGTGAATGCATTAACAGATCTAGTGATTTAATGATGCTGATTTGATAGTTGAATATCAGTAAACTCCAAGAGGTTGTCTGGCATTGCAAGAGCATAATTAACCTAAAGTTTTTTCTGGCCTCATAAATCACATTCACCAATGCCCTGGGCTCTTGACACAAAGACCCTGAAAACAAATGAAAAATCCCATTGTATTGACCATAGTTATTGCAAATACAAGGATCCTTTTTAAATTAATATCTTTTTTTAACATATTATTTTTCACCTAAGAATCTGATGATCTTGATTTTAAAGAAAAAGCAAAAAGGCAGGAAATGTTAATGCAATTATATTGCCAAAATTTTAAAGATGACAAACAGCAGTGAATTAGGTTTTCCCTCATTTACCAAATTAGCTTAGCTTTTATTATGTTCTATGAACTCTTTTATGTTTTGGTATTAGAGGAGTGAACAAGAAAGCACAGTTGCTATCCTCAAGTAGATTATATTATAGTTGGGAGTGAACATACCACAAACAAATAAATAAAAATGTTGATAAATACAATAAAGAAAAAAATAACTACAGTAAAGGAAAAAAAGAGTAATGGGAGAAGGCTGGTTATTTTACATGGGGTGGTCAAGAAAGGCCTGAGGAGGTGGCAATTGGGCAGACACTTGAACAAGTGAGAAAATAGTCAAAAAATTCCAGGTAGAGAGAACAGCAAGTACAAGCGCCCTGAAGCAGGATGCTTCTCCAAGGAAAAGTTGAAAGCCAACACGATTAGAGTAGGGCAGTAGTGCAGTGTTAGCAAAAGATGTAGGAGAGGTTGCCAGGAGTCAAACTAGGTAAGACCTTAGAAATCATGATAAGCACTTTGATTTTGTTTTGAGAGTGATTTTCTTTTGTTTCAAAATGGAGGATTTTGAAAACAGTGAGATGAATTGACTTTTGTTTCAAAAGATCACTCTGGATGCCACGTTAAAATAGATCGGGGTAGGGAGGCAACAGTGGCTCAGTGGCAGAGTTCTCGCCTGCTGTGCAGATGGAGATCCAGGTTTGATTCCCGGTGCCTGCCCATGTAGAAAAAAAAAATAGATTGGCGTTAGAGTGAAAACAAAGGAATATCAGTTAGGAGCATATGAGTTAGAGACTATGATGGCTTAAACCAGAATGTCAACGATGGAGATGGTAGGAAGTGGTAGGATTCTAGACTTAATTTGAAACCGTTGTCAATAGGACTTGCAAATGGATTAGATCGGGTGTAAAGAGAAGAATCAAGTATGATTCTTGGTTTCTTAGCTTATGTAATGGGTGAATGATGGTGGCATTTACTGAGATAGTGAAGGCTAGCAGAGGAGCCAATTGGGAGTAGGGGAAAGGGAGAAGTCAGCTGTCTAGTTCTACACATATTAAGTTTTAAAATGTTCAGTAAACATCAGGTGGAAGACACTAAGTAGGCAATAAATTATACAGGAGAGAAATCTGGAGAGATGTAAATTTGAGAGTCATAAGGATATAGACAAATATTTAAAATCATGGGATAGGATGAGCCTGTTTAAGCAAAGTGCAGACAGAGAGGCCTTAAGACCTAGCCTAGGTCAGGAAAAAAAGAAAGAATGTCCAGTGAATCTGGCAACCAGATGAAAAAAGTGGTGCAGGAAGGTGAAAATGATCAAGTATGCCAAATGCTATTGAGAATAAGATAAATCCTGATAATTAGCAGTGAAACTGGCAACATAACCTTGACAAGTGCAATCTCATTAGAGTGGTAGAGACGAAAGTCTAATTGGAGTAGCTTCAAGAGAAAGATGAGAGATGAGGAAGCATAGACTGTGAGTGTAAACAACTCGTGATAAATTTTTATATGAGGGGGCATGGAGAAATGGAGAAGGGCCACATGACAGGAACTGTGGCTTTTAGTAGGAGAAAGCAGTCACTGCCAAACCATGACCCAGGAAAATAAATAATCCAACCGCTCTTTCCTCACACCCTCTGATCTCCCACTAATACCTTCAACTGGCCAAACTCAAAGAGAAGCTAGAGGACAAGGGAAGACAAGGTGGAGAGAGATGATAGAAGAAGGAAAAAGATTGTATAGATGACAATAGTAGGGAGTTGTTCCACTTTGCTAGCTGCCGGAATGCAATATACCAGAAACGAATGGCTTTTAAAAAGGGAATTTAATAAGTTGCTAGTGTACAGTTCTAAGGCCAAGAAAATGTCCCAATTAAAACAAGTCCATAGAAATGTCCAATCACAGGCATCCAGTGAAAGACACCTTGGTTCAAGAAGGCCGATGAAGCTCAGGGTTTCTTTCTCAAGTGGAAGGGTACATGGTGAACACAGTCAGGGTTCCTCTTTCATCTGGAAGGGCACAAGGTGAACACAGTGTATTCTGCTAGCTTCTTCTCCTGGCTTCTCATTTCATGAAGCTCCCTGGGAGGGATTTTCCTTCTTCATCTCCAAGGTCGCTGGCTCGTGGACTCTGCTTCTGGTGGCTATGTCGTTCTGCTCTGCTCTCTATGAATCACTCATTCTCCAAAATGTTTCCTCTTTTATAGGACTTCAGAAACTAATCAAGACCTACCCAAATGGGTGGAGACACACCTCTACCTAATCCAGTTTAACAACCACTTTTGATTAAATCACATCTCCAGGGAAATGATCTGATTACAGTTTCAAGCATACGAAACTGAATACAGATTAGAAGAAATGGCTACCTTTACAAAATGGGATTAGGATTAAAATATGGCTTTTCTAGGGTACATACATCATTTCAAACCAGCACACAGATGAGACAGTAGTTCAGTGGTAGCATTCTCACCTGCCATACAGGAGACCCGGGTTCAATTCCCAGCCATGCACTTCCCAAAAAAAGAAAAAAAAAATTCAACAAATGGTGCTACAATAACAGGATACTCACATGGAAAAAAGAATGAAATGTGACCCCCACCATGCAGCATACAAAAAATTAAAATAAATAAAAGACGACAATAGTAGCACATACTTATTGAGCATTTAAAATGAGCACCCGCTGCTCAAAATGCAATACATATATTAATTTACTTATCCTCAGAACAAGCTTATATGATGGGGACTTTTTTATCATCACCATTTTACAGACAGGGAAATTGGAGAATAGAGTCCAGGATATAAGGCAGAGACAGGATATAAACCCAGGCAATCTCATCTCAGAGTCCATACTCTTAACCCTTACACTAAACAGTATCTCTAAGAGGAAATATTTGTGTGCTAAAGGGAATACCTGAATAGGAAATAAAAATGAATTGCAAGAGAGAGAGAGAATAATTATAGAAGCATATGCTTTGAGTAAATAAGTAGAAATAGAGACATAATCTATAACAGATAGTTTCTATTTGCCTTTCCCAGACCCACCCTCTTCCCTTGTCCACTTTTGTCTGTGATCTGGGAGGCTGACCTTAGTAGATTATATCACCCGGTTTACTTTGTCCTCTGGTTTTCAATAATGTTCCACTTATGGGAGACACCAACAAGAGATCAGGAAAGGGAAGGAGGATTGTGGTGTTTACTCCCCCAGCTCGCTCACTCTCTCTCTCTCATTCTCTCTCATCGGCCATGGTGTGGCAGTGGCTATGCTCCTCTTCCTAAAGCCATAGCTCCCATCAGGCAATGCCTCTCCTATGGTTACAGCTCTCTGCATTACAGTAACAGCTCATTCCCCTGCCCCTTCAAGATTTCCACTGCTCCTAGTCTCAGAGTGCTTCCATCCTGGTTGGTTCCCTATCTTCCCCATCTTTGTAAATAGCCCTTCATTAAACTCTCTCTGAAAATGCCTTCTGTCTACTGACAGGACTCTAAATGACACAGTACCCAAAAGGAGGGTTTGACTTTAGATAGGAGAAGGGACACTTTATCAACCCCCAAAAGGGAAAGCAAAGTAGACAGATACAGTTGCAGGTACAGATTAAGTAGTGAAAAGATGAGGAAGTTCTCTTCTGACTGCTTTAACTGTTAACAGAATAAAAAGAAAGTTCAGGAATTTATGTTGAAGAAAGGGATTACATTGGGTTTGAGGAGAAAGAAGGTATGAAAATGTTCCCTCTGAAAGTAAGAACGTGAACTATTCAAGAAAACATAATAGTTAACAATGTTGTATGTATTTCTCCAGCCACATTTGGCTGCCTTAGGGCAAGCATGGAATAAAACAGAGAAATGGTTTTAACCAAGGGGGTTAGGTTTTGTTAGCCATAGAAGGGAGCAACAAAGAAATTGGATACAAATGAGTAAATATAGCAATGAATCACCTATTCTAAACTGAGTAAGGAGGGGTAGGAAGACATATGGTGGCAAGGAGAAAATGAAAACATGTAGAACCAACAGCTTAGCAGTCTCAGTGGAGTCAAAAATGGTTGTTACAGGAAGTACAGAAATGAATGGGATAAATAGGAGGTGATAAGGGGTGATCGGTGGATGTTTAAAACTGAGATTTTAGAGGGGTATGGTTGTTAATAATGATAAGATTATTATTACTATGGTGGCTTTATTATTACCATTAATATAATGGTAATATAAATAATGTTAAGGGGACTTCTGAAAGATGGCGGAGTGGAGTGTATTAAGCTCACTCCCGCGCCATGGAACAAGATAGGGGATGGGAAGAAAATGACAGGGACTGCAGTCCCAGGGGATGAATGAACAAACAGGGTATCTAGGGAGTTTGGGGGGCAGGCGGGATAGGAGAGGGAGAACAGGTTTAGTTCGGTGACGGTGATCTCCACTGAGGGCAGGCTGCGGCATGAGGGGAGATGTGATGGGAGGGAACTGACCATCCCTCTGCTCCAGCCTGACACAGCTGCCAGCTAGGGAGACCTTTCCACACAAGCGTGTACTTGACAGGGCCCGCGGAGAACCTGGAGGTGGACCGATCATCCACGGCTGGAGGCAGAGCCTATTACGCGGGGAGGATGGCCGGACCGGGTGCCAGGAATAAACAGCCCTACAGGCACGGTGTCTGGCCGACCCAACAGCCACCAAGCACTGCAGGTCAGCTGATTCCCCCCCCCCCCCCATGCTGGTCTGCAACCCAGTCCTGCCAGTGTGGAGCTGCGCCCCGCCATGCATGTGATCCTCAAGCTGCTGCAAGCCAGGAGGGGCAAGCCTGAGGGAGGAGTGCCTCAGACACACCACCTGCTGGGAAGAAGCAGTAAGTGCAGGCTGGCTGCTGCAGAGTGGGAGGAGAGAGCCAGAGGGGCAGCGGTGCCTCACAACCACCACCTGCTGGGAAGAAAGGGTAAGTGCAGGCAGGCTAATATTTTTTGTTCTTAATATTTTTTTTGTTTTTCTCTTTTTAAATATATTCTTTCTTTGTATTTTTATTATTAATATAATTGTTTTTAATTTTTATATTTATTTTATAGATATTTTATGTTAATTGATTATTCTTATTTCTTATTTTATTACTTTTTATTATCTTATTTTATTTCATTTATTTTTTTTCTTAAACTTTCTCTCCCCTTGTTGGGTACAAAGTCTGAGTTCACTTCCAAAAGGACTGTCTCCTTTTGACTCTGGGGCCTACTACTTTTGAGATGTGTTTTGTTGTTTTTCTTCTTATTGTTGCTTTTTTATATTTTCATCATATTCTTGTTTCATTTTATTATTATTATCTTTTGGGGGAGGGTTCATGAGCTGAGAGTTGAGCCTGGATTTCCCAAGTGGTGGGCATTCATTCTACCACTGAAGTATCCATGCATCCCAGGTTAACGTCTAATAGACCCTCAAGTTGAACTGTATCCCCTACATGAGATCCAGACCTTAATTTGGTGGGGATTAACTAACAAAAAGAGAGCAAAAGGAAACCTGCAGTGCAAAACCAACTAAATACAAAACTTTAGATGAGTGAAGGAAACTAATCTGCAAAATAACCATATCAAGATAATCAAAAGTCCTGAACACAACAGAAAATCACAAAGCATGTGAATATCCAAGCAGAAATGGCCCAGCCAAGTGACCAAATCAAAATTCCAGAAGGCACACAGAATATGGAACAACTACTGAAGGATATTTAAAAAGAAAGAAACGATATCAGAAAGACACTAGAAGAGAATAAAGAAAAATTCAGAAGATTAAATAAAAAATGGCAGATTTTAGAGAGATGAAAGATACAGTAGACCAAACTAGAAATATTCTAGGACACATGATAGCAGATTTGAAGAAGCAGAAGGAATTAAGTGAGCTAGAAGATAGAGCAATTGAACTAGAGCACACAAAAGAACAAATGGCAAGAAACACAGAAAAAATGCAACTGGATCTTAGGGAAATGATGGACAACAAGAGGTGCACAAATATAAAATCATTGGTGTCCCAGAAGGAGAAGAGTAGAGTAAAGGGCTGGGAAAGTTAGTTGAAGGTATAAACAGGGAAAACTTCCCAACCCTTACAAAAGACATAAAGATGCAAATCAAAGAGCCCCAATGAACTCCAAACAGAAGAAATCTGAATAGGCCTACTCCAAGACACATACTAATCATGCTGTCAGGTGTTGAAGAGAAACAGAAAGTCCTGAAAGCAGCATGAGAAAAACAATCTACATACAAGGGAAAACACGTAAAACTGACTTTGGACTACTCCATACGCACCCTGGAAGCAAGAAGGCAGTGGTATGATTTTTTTAAGATCCTGACAGAGAAAAGACTTTCAGCCAAGAATTCTTTATCCAGCCAAGTTATCCTTCAAAATTGAGGGAGAAATTAAAATCTTCAAAGACAAAGATTCATAGAACTAGATAACAAGAGATTGACCCTACGAGAAATACTAAAGGGTGTCCTGATCAACTGAAAAAAAGAGAGGAGAGAGATCTGGAGGAAAGCATAGAATTGAATACAAGTAACAGTAATTTCAAGGGTAAAAGGAGAGAAAAGGAAAAAATATATAGATCTAACAAATAAAAACTAAAGGATAAGATGGTAGAGTCAAGAACTGCTTTTACAATAATTACTTTGAACATTAACAGACTAAACTCACCAATTAAAACATAGACTGGCAGAATGGATTAGAAACCATAATCCATCTATATACTGCTTAGAAGAGGCACATCTTAGACTCAAGGATACAGTTAGATTGAAAGTGAAAGGGTGGAAAAAGATCTTATATGTAAGCTGTAACCAAAAGAAGTTTGGTGTAGCTATGCTAATATCAGACAAAATAGACTTTAAATGTAAAGCTGTCATAAGAGACAAAGAAGGATGCTACATATTAATAAAAAGGACAATTCACCAAGAGAAATAACAATCATAAATGTGTACCCTCCCAATCAAGAGTTCCAAAGTTCATGATGCAAACACTAGTAAAAGTGAAGGGAACTATAGACATTTCAACACTAAAAGTGGGAGACTTCAATACACCACTCTCCACTATAGATAGAACAAACAGAGAATCAATAGGGAAATAGAGACCCTAAACAATAGAATAAATGAATTAGACTTAATAGACATATATAGATCATTACATCCCAAATACCAGGATATATGTTCTTCTCTAGCACACATAGAACGTTCTCCAGGATAGATCATATACTGGGACACAAACTGAGTCTTTATAAATTTAATAAGATTGAAATTATCCAAAGCACTTTCTCTGACCACAATGGAATAAAGCTAGAAATTAATAATCAACAAAGAACCAGAGCCTTCACAAATATGTGGAGATTAAACAATACATCCATAAATAATCAGTAGGTCAAGGAAGAAATTGCTAGAAAAATCAGTAAATACCTGGTGACAAATGGTAATGAGAATACAACATACCAAAATTTATGGGATGCTGCAAAGGCAGTGCTAAGAGGGAAATTTATTGTCCTAAATGTCTATATTAAAAAACAAGAATGAGCAAAATGTGAAGATTTAACTAGTCACCTGGAGAATTTAGAGAAAAAACAGTAAACTAACTCCAAAGCAAATTTTAAAAAAAAAGGAGAAATAATAAACATTAGAGAAGAATTAAACAAACTGGAAATAATAAAACAATGGAAAGACTTAACAAAACCAAAGGCTGGTTTTTTAAGAAAATCATTAAAATTGATAGACCCCTAGCTAGACTAACAAAGAGAAAAGAGAGAGGATGCAAATAAACAAAATCAGAAATGAGAGGGGGGTCATCACCACAGATCATGAAGAAATTTTAAAAATCATGCAAGAATATTATGAACAACTATATGCCAACGAATTAGATAACTTTGATGAAGTAGACAAATTCTTAGAAACAAATGAACTACCAATATTGACTCAAGAAGAAACAGAAGCTCTCAACAAACCAGTTACAAGTAAAGAGATCTAATCAGCCATCAAAAATCTTCCCACAGGGCAGGCCACAGTGGCTTAGCAGGCAGAGTTCTCACCTGCCATGCTGGAGACCCAGGTTTGATTCCCGGTGCCTACCCATGCAAAAAAAAAAAAAGAAAGAAAGAAAAATCTTCCCACAAAGAAAAGCTCAGGACCACACAGCTTCACAGGGGAATTTTATCAAACATTCCAAAAAGAACTAACACCACTCCTGCTCAAACTCTTTCAAAAAGCTGAGGAAAAAAGGAATGCTGCCTAACTCATTTTATGAAGGTAATATCACACTAATACAAAAATCAGGTAAAGATGTTACAAGAAAGGAAAATTACAGGCCAATCTCCCTAGTGAACATAGGTGTAAAAATTCTTAACAAAATGCTAGCAAATCAGCTCTTTTAGTAGAGCCATGTGAAAACCAGCGGATGCTGCTATGTTTGCCATGTGCCCTTCCAACTGAGAGAGAAACGTTGAACATCATACCAGCCTTCTTGAACCAAGAAAAGCAACTAAAGAAACAGAAACAATACGAAACAGCTCCCAGAGTTACGACAGAGACCAAAAAGACAGCGTACCCCATTCTGGAACAGCTGAACGGGCAGGGAGAATCTGCTGCAGTGAGCTACCCGAGGGGCGCGCGTTTTCCCGGCCGGGGCGGCTGGCGACTGGGGTCCCCTCCACGCACGTGGCTCCCCGGTCTGACTGGGAACGTTGGATAGCGGGGCCCTCCCGTCACGCTTGGCGTTTCGGGCCAGCTGGGCAATTAGGACCGGCACTCTCCCAAGCCGCGGCGGCCAGCGACCCCCACCTCCACACGCGGTTTCCCGGGCCGACTCCCATGCAGACAGACGAGCGCCACCTACTGGGCAGGAAAAGAAAAACAGAGCCCAGAGATTTCACAGAAAAACCTTTCAACCAGCCGCGTCCCACACCCAGGGAAATCTGATCAAATGCCCAGACACCAGCAGAAAATAATGGATGACGCTCGGAAAATTGAAGATATGGCCCAGTCAAAGGAACAAACCAATAGTTCAAATGAGATACAGGAGCTGAGACAACTAATGCTGAATATACGAACAGAAATGGAAAAATTCTTCAAAAACCAAATCAATAAATTGAGGGAGGACATGAAGAAGACATGGGCTGAACAAAAAGAAGAAATAGAAAATCTGAGAAAACAAATCACAGAACTTATGGGAGTGAAGGACAAAGAAGAAAAAATGGAAAAAACAATGGATACCTACAATGGTAGATCTAAAGAGACAGAAGCTACAATTAGTGAACTGGAGGATGGAACATCTGAATTCCAAAAAGAAACAGAAACTATAGAGAAAAGAATGGAAAAACTTGAGCAGGGGATCAGGGAACTGAATGACAATATGAAGCGCACAAATATACGTGTTGTGGGTGTCCCAGAAGGAGAAGAGAAGGGAAAAGGAGGAGAAAAACTAATGGAAGAAATTATCACTGAAAATTTCCCAACTCTTATGAAAGACCTAAATTTACAGATCCAAGAAGTGCAGCGCACCCCAAAGAGAATAGACCCAAATAGGCGTTCTCCAAGACACTTACTAGTTAGAATGTCAGAGGTCAAAGAGAAAGAGAGGATCTTGAAAGCAGCAAGAGAAAAACAATCTGTCACATACAAGGGAAACCCAATAAGACTATGTGTAGATTTCTCAGCAGAAACCATGGAAGCTAGAAGACAGTGGGATGATATATTTAAATTACTAAAAGAGAAAAACTGCCAACCAAGACTCCTATATCCAGCAAAATTGTCCTTCAAAAATGAAGGAGAAATTAAAACATTTATAGACAAAAAGTCACTGAGAGAATTTGTAACCAAGAGACCAGCTCTGCAAGAAATACTAAAGGGAGCACTAGAGTCAGATACGAAAAGACAGAAGAGAGAGGTATGGAGTAAAGTGTAGAAAGAAGGAAAATCAGATATGATATATATAATACAAAAGCCAAAATGGTAGAGGAAAATATTATCCAAACAGTAATAACACTAAAAGTTAATGGACTGAATTTCCCAATCAAAAGACATAGAATGGCAGAATGGATTACGACCCAGCAATACCACTGCTAGGTATCTACTCAAGGGACTTAAGGGCAAAGACACAGACGGACATTTGCACACCAGTGTTTATAGCAGCATTATCTACAATTGCAAAGAGATGGAAACAGCCAAAATGTTCATCAACAGATGAGTGGCTAAACAAACTGTGGTGTATACCTACGATGGAATATTATGCAGCTTTAAGACAGACTAAACTTATGAAGCATGTAATAACATGGATGGACCTAGAGAACATTATGCTGAGTGAGTCTAGCCCAAAACTAAAGGACAAATACTGTAAGGTCCCACTGATGTGAACCGACATTTGAGAATCAGCTTGGAATATATCATTGGTAACAGAGACCAGCAGGAGTTAGAAACAGGGTAAGATAATGGGTAATTGGAGCTGAAGGGATACAGACTGTGCAACAGGACTAGATACAAAAACTCAAAAATGGACAGCACAATAATACCTAAGTGTAATGTAACTATGTTGGAACACTGAATGAAGCTGCACCTGAAATATGGTTTTTTGTTTGTTTGTTTGTGTGTTTGTATCTTTTGTTTTTGTTTTTTTTCTTTTTCCTTTGTATATATATATATATATAATTAGTATTATTATTTTAATTCTCTTCTCTATATTAACATTCTATATTTTTTTCTGCTGTTTTGCTAGTTCTTTTCCTAAATCGATGCAAATGTACTAAGAAATGATGATCATACATCTATGTGATGATACTAAGAATTACTGAGTGCATTTGTAGAATGGAATGATTTCTAAATGTTGTGTTAATTTCTTTTCTTTTTTTTGATTAATAAAAAAATTTAAAAAAAATAAAAATAAAATAAAATAAAGTGTCAGGGGCTGAGAGATTTCAAACAGAGTTAAGAGGTTATCCTGGAGGTTATTCTTATGCATTATATAGATATCCCTTTTTCATTTACAGTGTATTAGAGTGGCTGGAGGGAAGTAACTGAAACTGTTGAGCTTTGTTCCAGTGGCTTTGATTCTTGAAGACGATTGTATAACTATATAGCTTTTACGACGTGACTGTGTGATTGTGAAAACCTTGTGTCTGAGATGCTCTTTTTATCCTAGGGTATGGAGACATAAGTAAACATACATGGATTAAAAAATGAATAAATGATAAGGGGGCTAAGGAGTAAAATAAATTGGGTAGATTAAAATCCTAGTGGACAATGAGAAGGAGAGGTGTAGTATTTATCAGTTTTTTCTTTTTTCTTTTTATTTCTTTTCCTGGAGTGATGTAAATGTTCTAAAAATGATCATGATGAATACACACCTATGTGATGATATTGTGAACCACTAATTACACACCATGTATGGACTGTATGTGTGTGCAGATTTGTCAATAAAAATATCTAAAAAAAAACAAAACAAAAAAAAATCATAGGTAAAAATTACTAGAAATAAATATGTACTTAAGGAGATGAGATATAGGCAGGTAAGAAGAGAGTTGAGGACCAATATGCTAAAGGGATATCTTGGAAAATAGCACATAAGGGCTAAGAGGCAGTGTATTGGAGGTAGTGTCTGAAAGTATAGTGTATGGATTCACATCTTGCATCTAGCACCTTTTGACTTTGTGTGATGTTGAACGTGATATTTGATTTTTTTCTGTGCCTTGGGAAATTATAATTATTTCACAGGGCTATTGTGAGAATCAAATAAGATACTAAGTTATAATACTATAGCGTAGTAAATGTTAGATGATTTTACCTACTTTAATGAAATAGCCTCAGACACTATACTAATTTGTTAAACAACTCAGTTTATTCACTGAATAATGACTAAGAGCTTCCGTGCCAGACTTTTGATAAGGGCCTAGGATAAAAAGATGAAAATATTTATTTAGAGTAGAGTTTAAGAATTGCTGAAGACCCCAATTAAAAAATGGACAAAGGATTTGAGTAGACATTTCTGCAAAGAAGATATGCATCCATCAGTGGATGGATGATCCCCTGATGGCCAAATGAGCACATAAGAAAGATGCTGAAAACCATTAATCATTCGGGAAATTCATATCAAGCTCACAATGAAATACTACTTCGTATACACTAGGATGGCTGTAATCACATAAGCAGTAATAACTGGTGCTGGCAAAAATGTGGAAAAATTGGAACCCTCATACATTGCTCATAGGAATGTAAAATGAAGTAGCTGCATTGGAAAAGTTTGGCAGTTCTTCCAAAAATAAACATAGAGTTACCATAGGACTCACTGGATTTTGCTTCTAGGTAGAGTAGAACCTAAACCATATATCACCACAAAAGCTTGAACAAAATGTGTACAGTGACACATCTGTAGGTTTGTCATATGAATTCATGGATGACCAGTGAGGACAGTTTTAATGGGCTGATTGTTAAGGAACATGATTTTTTTGATTAAGGAGTAAATAGAAAGAAATAGGTATAGACTACAAATCTATATTGCCTTAGTTGAATCTCAAAATTCAACGAGCTCTGAAAATGAAAAGTTTTGTAACTCATTTGGCAATAAAACCTGACCTGAGTGGATGTTAAAAAAAAAAAAAAAAAAATGCTAGCAAATCAAATCCAACACCACATTAAAAGAATTATACATCACGACAAGTGGGACTTATACCAGGACTGCAAGGTGGTTCAACACAAAAAAATCAATCAACATAATACAGCACATTAACAAACTGAAAAGGAAAAAATCACATAATCATATTGATTGATACTGAAAAAGCATTCCACAAAATCCAGCATCCTTTCCTGATTAAAAAAACTTCAAAAGTTAGAAATCGAAGGAAGCTTTCTCAATATCATAAAGGGCATATATGAAAAACCCATAGCCAGCATCATACTTAATGGTGAGAAACTGAAAGCATTCCTTCTAACAGGGGGAGAATGACAAGGATGCCCATTGTCACCAATATTATTCAACACTGTATTAGAAGTCCTAGCCAGAGTGATTAGACAGTAGAAAGAAATAAAAGGCAACCAAATAGGACAGAAAGAGGTAAAACTTCCATTATTTGTAGATGACATGATTCGATACTCAGAAAACCCTGAGAAATCTACAGCAAGGCTACTTGAGCTAATAAACAGATTCAGCAAAATGTACATACTAGATTAATGTACAAAAATCAGTAATGTTTCTATACACAAGCAATGACTTATCTGAGGTGACAATTAAGGAAAAAATTCCACTCAAAATAGAGACCAGAAAAATCAGGCATGTAGGAATAAACCTAACCAAGGATGTCAAGGACTTATACACAGAAAATTACAAAAAATTGCTAAAAGAAATAAAAAATGATCCAAATAGATGGAAAGACATTCCATGCTCATGGATAGGAACACTGAATGTCATTAAGATTTCAATTCCATCCAAACTGATCTCCAGATTCAATACCAATCAAAATTCCAGCAACCTACTTTGAAGACTCAGAAAGGCTGGTTATCAGATTTATATGAAAGAAAAAGAGACACCAAACAGCTAAAGATATCCTAAAACAAAAAAAAAAGAGCAAACTAGGAAGACTATCACTTCCTGATTTAAAAGCTTACTATAAAGTCATGGTGGTCAAAACAGCATGGTCTGGCACAAAGAAGTACTGACCAATGGAAGAGAATCGAGAGTGCAGAGATAGACCACCAAATTTATGGACATTTGATCTTTGATAAGGCTCCCAAATCCAGTGAATTGGGACAGAATACTCTTTTCAATAAATGGGGATGGGAGAATTGGATATCCATAGCCAAAAGAATGAAAGAGGAGTCCTACATTACACTCTATTCAAAAATTCATTCAAAATGGATTAAAGACCTAAATGTAAAAGCCAATATCATAAAACTTCTAGAAGAAAATTTTAAACTTTACATTTAAAGCACAAGCAGTGACAGAAAGTATAAACAAATAGGAACTCATCAAGATCAAGAGCTTCTATGCCTCAAAGGACTTTCTCAAAAAGATGAAGAGGCAGCCAACTCAAAGGGAGAAAATATTTGGAAACCATATATCAGATAAAGGCTTGATATCCTATGTACATAAAGAAATTATATAGTTCAATAACAAAAGAACAAACAACCCAATTATAAAATGGGTAGAGGATATGAATAGACACTTTTCTGAAGAGCAAATACAGATGGCTAAAAAGCACATGAAGAAATTCTCATTTTCATTAGCTATAAGGGAAATGCAAATTAATGACATTAATTTGTCATTGAGTTAACTAATTAATTAATATTAATACAATGTGATATCACCCCACACCTATAAGAATGGTTGCTATTAAGCAAACAGACAACTATAAATGTTGGAGCGGACGTGGAGAAATAGGAACACATTCACTGTTGATGGGAATGTGTAATGGTGCAGCCACTGTGGAAGACAGTTTGGTGATTCCTCAGAAAGCTAAATATCGAGTTGCCCTATGACTCAACAATATCAATACTCAGTATACACCCAGAAGAGCTGAGGTCAGAGACACAAACAGACATTTGCACGTCGATGTTCATAGCAGCACTATTCACAATTTGCCAAGAGATAGAAACAATCCAAGTGCCCATCAAAAGATGAACAGATAAAAAAAATGTGGTATATACATAGGATGGAATATTAATTGGCAGTAAGACAAAATGATGTCCCAAATCATATAACATCATGGATGAACCTTGAGGACATAATGCTGAGTGAAATGTCAGTCACAAAAGAACAGATGCTGTTTGATTTCATTATTATGACTCTGGTAAGGCTAATCTCAGAGGTTACACTGTAGAATACAGCAGACCTAAGAGGTATGCAAAAGCTAGAGACAGAGGAAAGTCTACCCAAAGAGGTTTAATCTAAATGCAAGGCAACAGATAGAAGTGATAATAAATAATTAGTGGGCTTATAAATAACATTGCCATATTGAAGGTGAATATGATTGAATGGGGATGTACCATGCCATATATCCCAATGATTAAATTTACAATTATAAATTAGTTCTCACATTGTCCACTTTGTCCACTATTGAAATGGTTCAATAGTGGACAAAGAATCAAAAGTAAGGATATAGGAGAAAACTAAAAATGCATGCTCTGGCCCGTAGTTAATAGGAAAACATCAATAGTACCACAGCACTACCATGGGCAACTAACTGGGGGTGTGCACAGGGACAAGTGATAAGGGGTAGTTTTGATTCAATAGTTAGTGACATTATCTTTGGCAATTCTTTCGCATTATGATCTCTCATTATTGTCTAAAATTGAGAGTGCTGCTGATTATACAACCAAATGAAAATACTGTAAGACAAGGTTTGTTTACTTTGGACATTATCTATGATGCTCAATAGATGAAAGGAGCCAAAGGATAAAATGACTGAGAAGTATGATGGCAAACTGCGATATATTTATATGATCGAATACGGTGCAGCTACAAAAAGGAGGGATGTCGAGGGGCACACGTCGAACTGAATAAATCTTGAGGACAATGGGCTGCGTGGAATGGGCCAGAATCAAAAGAAAAATTATGCTAAGGTATCTCTCAGAAAATACATATTAAAAAATGAGAGCCTGGATTGTGGGCCCTTATAGCAGCCACATTTGGTCTGAAGTTGTGGATATATTTCTGGATTCTGAGACATTGAGCTATATGTATATCAGCTGCTATTTCCCTGGAACTTTGAGTAGCTCAGTGAAACCTGGGTCCCAGAAATGAAATACTACAGACCTGAAAGTTAGCATAGCTATATATAATAACAGTTGAAGTAACCAAGAAAGAGATCAGGCCTCAATTATAGTGTAAAACGAAGCCAATCTGGCTGGGTCTAAGGTAAATTAGAATGCAGTTAAAAGATAATAGTGTATGTATTTCAGACCTTCAGCTGTTGCATGAGATCAAACGCAGAGAGGTTTATTGTGTGCAGAACCTAAAGTTTTTGTAACTCAGAGTCTGAATTAGCCTCTCTGGATAGCTCATTTAGACAAACTGGACTCCTAGAGTCTAGAATGGGAATGAAGCATTGTAATTCTCTATGGATTGCTATAGTACCAGGAAACATCTCCGACAATGGTGGGCTGATAATTAAAAAGTATTGGTAGAATCCCTTGAAGATCTAAAGGGGATATATATATATATATATATATATATATATATGAAACTATTAAACTCCCCTATCTGGGACACCACAGGTACCCACCCAACCATTGAGGATCACAAGAAAATAGGCCAAGCCCTGGATTTTGAGGCTTGCTCTGAGGCTTGCTCTCATGAAATTCATTTCTGTAGGGGGAGAAGCTAAGACTACCCATAACAAGGCCTAAGAGGTGCTTCCAGGAAGACTCTGTTGCTCAAACTCAGCCTTTCTCTCTCTCTAAGCCCAACTCTGCAAGGAAAATCACTGCCCTCCCCACTATGTGGTACAAGCCATTCAGGGGTTGAAAAATTTCCTGACAATGTGGGGCATGACTCCCAGGAATGAGTCTGGCCCTGGCACTGTGGGATTGACAACGCCTTCCTGACCAAAAGTGGGGAAAGAAGTGTAATAAAATAAGGCATCAGGGCAGGCAATGGCGGCTCAGTGACAGGGTTCTCTCCTGCCGTGCCAGAGACCCGGGTTTGATTCCCGGTGCCTGCCCATGCAAAAAATAATAATAATAAAAAATAAGGCATCAGCGGCCAACAGAGAGCAAATGGAGTCAAGAGGCTGTTCTGGAGGCTGCTCTTATGCAAGGTCCAGCTGGATAGTATTAATTGTTATGTCTGCTAAACCCCAATCAACATCACTCCTGTTGACTCTTAAGAACACTTGGGGCTCGTACTGAGACTCTGTAAAGGTTTCATGCACTAGGTGCATTCCTGGAACATATAATTCCCAGAGGGTTCCTAGGTCAGATAAAGCCTGAAACCCAGAGGGACCAGCCTCTCCAGGATTATCAGTTAATTACTTCCCTATCCTTCAGTGTGGACACCCCTTCTCAACATGAAAAAGTTAGAACAGGCATTCTCCAAAGATCCCTATAGCCTGGGAGAAGGATTAAAGAAGGAGGAGGTATAACAGAGAAAATGGAATTTAAAAAACAAGTATGGCTACTGAATCACTATATCAGTATTCCTTCTGGCCTCCAGTGTTTTGGAGCAGCTAGAAGGAAAAATCTGAAATGATGGAATGGTAGTCCATGACAAACTCTGGGATCTGTTCTGTAACTGCTTGTTGAAGTGTGCTTTAAAAATTACTTTTTCCTTTCTTTGCTTTGAATATATGTCATATTTTACAATTTTAAAATATAATAATAATAATAATGAGGAGGAGGGGAATGGTAAGGTGGATAAAGTATCCCTTCTCCTATCTAAAAATAACAGTGGCTGAGATGTAGTAGAGGAAGAGATTATTGCTGAAAAGGAGATCATGACACTAATCCAAAGAACGGAATTGGCCACATGGTTGTTATTGAGGAGCACAATTAGTTTGCTATATGAAGCAAGGGAAAAAGAATTATTAACAGATACTGAAACTTAAAGATAGCTTTCTAATCAACAGAGCCAAAATAATAACAATAATTTTCAAAGTATGAAATTATCATGCAGAATATTGGCACCCATTTTTCTATCTCTTTCATTCAATAATCAAAATCACTATGCTCCCTAATCATTGATGTTTATAAAGAATGTCATTGTATTAGCTCACCTCTTACATGTTGCAATTACAAATACTCTAACTTGGGAAATGATAGCATTCTTGTCATGATCAGGTTCATGTGTCAACTTGGCCAGGTGGTGGTTGGGCAAGTGCTGGCTTGTCTGTTGCAATGAGGACATTTCATAGAATTAAATCACGATCATGTCAGCTGCATCCACAGTTGATTCCATTTGTAATCAGCCAAAGGGGCATGTCTTCTGCAATGAGTGATGCTTACTCTAATCACTGAAAGCCTTATAAGGAGGATTCAGAAGAAACAGACTCTTCCTGTTTTGGCTGGTGAGACTCCTGTGGAGTTCATCCAGACCCTCCATCAGAATCATCGGCTTCACAGCCTACTGTGCGGATTTTGGACTCTGCATTCCCACGGTCAAGTGAGACACTTTTATAAATTTTATATTTGCGAGTGTTCCCTGTTGATTCTGTTTCTCTAGAGAACCCTAACTAACACAATTCTTTACCAAAAATTTTAAAGTATTCACAGAGGGTCTGCTAAATGTATTCATCTTTCCATATTTCCAGGGACTACATTTCTATAAAATTATATGGTTACAAAAATTAAATTTGTATAAGGAAAATGACATTAATAAAGTGAATATATATACTGAAATTTTACTACATGGAGCACTGTACCTAAATTAAACAGATTTTGTTGAAGGTATTATATCAATTAATGAAATATTAAACTCACCTCTGTATTTTAAATGATTGTCTTATTTTGATCAATTGAAGAGCTCTTAAATCCTTCTTCAAAAGACTCTTAAATTACCCATTTCAAAATTATGAGGTTTCTTTCTGAAGTAATTTTTTATTTTCAAATGGCTTATTTTCAAAATTCAAGGTTTTTCTGAAAATGATATTATTCAATATAATTTGTTTCTGTTAGTTTAAAAATACTTTAAAGTTGTGGGAATTCATGATTAAAGCATTTATAAGAACTCGCATACCCTCTGGAGTTTGGTGGGTCTAGGTACATTTGATGACTCAATTTGCATATGTGCAGTCCTGCAAAGAGAATTTTAATATTATGATTTTATAAATGTTCATTATCTTCACAACAAACAGGAAAAAGACCATAGAGTAGAACCTAGGGACTCAGTTAAAAGTCCGGGAAACTTATACTGTATGGTATATTTAGAGATTATTAATGGAATGTTTGGAATTCCTAACACAGTCTAAAAAGTTCTTTGGTTTCTGAGCAATGGGTGAGATAGAGGAGAAATGTTTTGTTAAGCAACATTTAGGACTGACTCACGTAAACAAATTAAGGTAGACCAATGTTCTTCATCCTTCTTTCTCCATTGCTTCTATCTTTTGTTAAGAGTCAGAGCTAACAGGATGAAGGAGAAAATTTTCCTGTGGGATACTTCTTTTCTGTTCTTCCTTCTTGTAGATAATTATTTTTGTCAACATTCAATACCAAATTTGAAAGGATTATAAGAGGAAAGAACTAGTACTGAGATGTAATGTGCTATAGCATAGTTGAGTCACAAATATAACTTACACCACACCATGGATCTGCAAATTTTCTGTGGCTTATCTGGCCCATTCACCAGCCCTCATACCCAGGTTAATTAGGAAAAGTCACCATCCAATCCAGTTTAAAGTCTGATCCAATCAGTTAAAGACCCTCCTAACTAAAACTGCTTACTTATATAGTCTACCCCTCCTATTCATTCTCTATTTAAAATTAGTATGCAGGTGAATGTTGGGAGATAATTCTGGAGGAAAGAATGTAGTTTATGTGCCATCATAGTCTTAGAGATAGAAAGAAGTTGGATTCATTGGAACTAAATACATTCTTTGACTCCTTTAGTCGTTGGACAACATCTCTATCCATCTGGTTACTGGGAATACTGATGGCCTCTGATGCTAAAGTCTGGGGGGACCTGGGTACATTCTTTTAGTTCATATAATGCACCCAGGTGTGCTACCTGGCTCACCACATTCACCTTGTGCTCCACTGGCACCACACTTCTACACTCTTAGACTCTCTTTTGAGGTCATGTTATAATTCCAATCAACCTCACTGAACACCCAGACCCTACCACAAAGCCATCTCACAACAGTTAGCTGACATCCCCCTAGGAGCTCCCCTGCCAGACTCAGTTCTGCCCAGGACACAAGAAAATCAAAAGTAACCAGGACAAACACAAGTCAGAGACCCTTTGCCTAGTCACACTACATGGTACCATCATATGGACTTTAGTGGGATTGAGCAGTATTAAGCCACTTTAAATAAGAGCAGCTAGCCTCCCACAAAATCCTAAACAGGAAGGCAGCAGATAGAAGCCCAACTGTTTGGGGAGTTCACCTCACTGCTCAGATACTCACCTGATCACTTTGTTCTTCTTGCTCCATTGCTCCCTTTCTCTTCCATAAATTACCCTGGACATGAAAAAAGTGGGTTTTCTTTTGTTTCTCCAACATCATATCCTCCTTTAACTGAGAAGTGTCACTTCTCAGCTTTCTTATAAACTGAAAGTGAAATCTCTCTGTAACATGGGAAAACTTTATGAGAATGAGTCCTCTCTATATAATAACAGGAGGAACAAAAACATTCAGAAAAGTCTCCCTTAATAGCTTCAATTATTACAAGGATATTAAAAAGCATATTTTCAAACTGAATCCTGCTACCTTGGTACTTCATGTAGTGCCTTATCAGAGAAGCTAATAGCCCAAATCTCTCTTTCCAACCCTATCCCCAGGTTCCTCCTTCTTTCCCCAGCCTCCGACTCTGCATTTCTAAGTAGTAAATCATCAACACTGAATTATTTTTTAAACTAATTTCTAATTTTCAAGTTGGCTTTTTATTGGAAATACACTGTACCTCAATAGAATTTTGCCCCTTTTTTCTTCTTTTTTTCAATATAGAAGTGTTTTAAAAACAGAAATTGTGGTTTCACACATAAAGCCATTTCTAAATAATTATTAACCAAGAAGAAAATGCTCTGCCTAAACCATTATCCTTTCCCTATGGCTGAATAAGTAAAAAATTACTAAGGATAAAGGTAACTGCCAAGCAAGCATGTAAGAAGGTAGAACTATTAAGATCATTTTCGGAAAAAAGCAGAGAGAACTAGTACACAATGTGGATCCATCATAAATTATAGCCAAAAAATGACATAAAGATAAAGGAGAAAATGCCTAATTATATAGATTAAGAACGTGAGGCCAGACAGAGCAAGTGAATTTCGCATTATCATACTATGGGACGACTATGATTGGGTCATAGGATTGGAAATGGAACCCAGTTCAAATGACTCTCAGTCTCCTTTACCATAAAGGAAAGGAAGTCTTTCTTCAGGTGTTACCTCTGCTGGCAAATTCAGTCAAGTTTCTCTAGTCTTCCCTCATGGGCCCAGGGTTCTACCTTTCCCTTCTTAGTTCTTGGAATTCCTCTCCTGATTCCAATATCCAACTTTCGTTATGGAAACCACGGCTATATGATCTTAATCAAATTATTTCACTTCTCTGAACTTCAGTTTTTACGTTGTAAAATAGCATTAATAAATTATACCTTGCAGGGTTGCTATGAGGGTTACAGAAAATATACATACAACAGATACCATTTATTTTCTATACAATGCCCTTTTTCTCCTTCTTACATGCTAAGGAATCCCAGTCTTGTTGAGAACAATGGACCTATCCAAGCAAAAGCTCATTATTCATCTAAACAAATCATGACATTTCCCCCCATTCCTCAGCCTCCCTTGTGTTAGCAGTGGCCAGGCCACTTAGTTCTGGCCAACAAGACACAAAGAAAATCTGTGTTGAAGAGGGGCATGACCCAAGTGGCAGCTTGAAGATAGCTTTTGCTTTCTTGATAAATGAAAGAACAATAATTGAGACTGCTCTTTCCCCTTCCTCTACCCCTTTCCTCTTGCCTTTCTGGATATGGTGTCTGGGACTGCAAAAACCATGACAGGAAAGAACAAGCACAAAGGAAATACCATGCAGAGACCCTAGCAGGGACTTTACTGAGATGTTGACTTAAAGCCAGCAACTACCTATCTTCGGACTTCTCCTTATATAGTAAAAATAAATCTCTACTTGCTTAAGCTTTCTGCTCCTTGCAAATGAATACATTCCTAACATAAACAAGAATCTAATACAGTGTCAGGCATACAGTATCCTCACTTATCCATATGTTCATTTAGCAAATATTTATTTAGTGGCTATCATGTGCTAGGCTCTAAAGGTACAGCATTTAATTAGACAGACAAGATGGCTGCTCTTAATGTTGAGAGACATGCAGTAAACATGTAAACAAACAGAACTTCTCATAGTGATACATACAGTGATGGAAATAAAATAAAGAGATAGATGTGACTGAGGTGGGAGGAATAGTCAGGTGGAGAGGCCCTTTAGATAGGATGCTCTCAGGAACTGAGACCTGGATGATTAGAGAAGGTGCTAAGCATTCTGGGTAGAAGAGAGCTACTCAAAGGAAATGAAAGCAAGTAAAAAGGCTCTGACAGCATTTAGGAACAGAAAGAAGTCTGGTGTGCCTGAAGTATATATAATAAATAGGAAAGAATGAAAATGAGATAGAAGAGGTAGGCAAGAGTCAGGTGATATGGAATCTGAGAGGCCATAGAGTGAAGTCTGAATTTCATTCTAAGAATAATAGAAAGTTACTGGAAGGTTTTAATTCATAAAAAGTATCTAAACTCTTTTAAAACAAACAGCAAAATAATATGAAGTTGACCAGCTCAAGTAACTCCTTATGATTTTACCTGTTTAATCCAAATAACTATTATTTCAAAGTACTTATCACAATTATATTTACTTGTTTAATGTCTGTCTCCTTTAGTAGACCATATACTCCATGAAAACAGAATCTACACCTCTCTGGTCCCTGAGTCCTCAGGGCCTAAAATAATATCTTTTAGATAGTAGGGGTTCAAAATATGTTTTGTCAAATGAGATAAATTTAATGAGAAACTTATATCCCACACCAGACGCTGTAATACACTCAAAGTTAGAATCAATTCCTGCATTCAAGAAGCTCACAATCTACAGAGGGAGACCAACATGTAATCAATTAATAATAAAATAATGATAAGTACTGCACCAGAAATATGAACGAATTCTGCAGGAACATATGAGAAAAAGTGAATTAATTCTGCTTAAAGGTAGGAAAAGTATGAAGGAAGATTTTACTAAGAGAATAATAGTATTCATTTCCTTAGGATGGATGTCTGTGCTAAAAAAGAATTTTATCAGTTCTATAGTTCAATAAAACAATACTCTATTGATTAAAATGTGTTTATATATTAGTATCATGCTATTTCAAGTTGAAATAGTCTTATCCCTAAAAGAATCTTTTAGAATTTTACCTATATTTGTATTGTGAGTCATATCAACTTCCAACATCTAAAAAAGTTAAATTCAAGGCTATAACATTAATAATATTACCATGCTTACTATATATTATAGGAAAACCTAGGTGGGAAAATCTATTGTGTTCTGCTTTCTTGCCAGCTACCATATATTAGTTATAGCAATCATCAAATTTTTATTTATTATATACTTAGCTTAAATCATTAAAACATTTCATGCTCCCAAGAAACCTTTGGGGATTCACTATCTTACTATGCAGAGAAGTCTTATATTACATTCATTATAAACTAATATTTTTTCTATTTCAGGTATAGAATGAATAAAAGTATTCTTCATTTTAAAACAATCAACCCTATAAGCATCTTAAGCACATAAATTTTGTTAAATGGTGCCACCTGCTGACATAAATCCTGAAGTAAATATACAGAGCCCAGAGCTAAGAATGGCATTTAATCATTTTGAAGACTACAGTGTCAAATTTAACTTAAGAAGTATTTGGTCCTGTCTGACATGAAACACATAACTAATCACATTCACTATATGACAGTTAAACTAAGGGAATTACAAGGATTATTTAGGCCACATTTTATGCTTAGAATTCTTGTTTCTCAAGCTTACCTTCAAACTTAAGCAAGACTTTCAAAAAGAGACATTTCTAATATCATGCCCGATTCAACTAGAGAACATTTTAAAAGCATAAACATCAAGAACATTTTGAACTTCTGCTCCAGTCAGATCCATTTCCTTACTCTCCTTGTAACCTCTATGAATTTATGTAATTTTCATTCCCTCAAATGTCACTTGCTCAAGAAAGGTTTCCCTGATTTCGCTGTGAAGGTTAAATCTCTCATTCATAGCACTCTCTACTTCTCCACTGATGTGTTCATTACAATCACAAATATAAATTATTTGTGCAATTCTCTTGACTGTTTGCCTCCTCAGTGTATATCAAAGTGCCGGGCAAAGTGTTCAATAAATATTGCTTGAATGAATGAATGGATGGATGGGGAAAATGCCTTTTTCTATCCTTTCATTAACAAATCCTATCAGTGACAAGGCCCAGTTCAAGTTTACATTTTATATAAAAGCTTCCTTGGCAACACCAGTCTACAATGATCCCATGCTTCCCTGATCTCCTCAAGCACTTCTAGCCTAGTTCCCACAGTTTAGTTTCTGATTATATGCTGTCTTCTACTTGTTTGCATGTTTGTGAGTATTACCTTCCTAACTGACTTTAAACCTCTTAAGGGTAGAGAGTTAGTCTTTGATATCACCTGTTTGTATTTCCCTGTGTTAAATAGGTAAACATTTCATAAATATTTCATAAATTGCTATTACTTTATTTTAATAGGTGGAATACCCAATCTGTTTTTATCTAAATGGATATTGTAAACAAATAAGCAGGGATATAGTAGAACCTAGCATCTAAGAATTTAATATTCAGTTTTAATTTATTGAAATTCTGCAACTTGTTGGGATTTATTTGTTTTACTGGAGCACATGCTTTGAGGTTATGAGTGGCAGGAAGCATTTTTTAGTAAATGACCCTTTACCTGGCGCAACTGCCGCAACTCAGTGTAATTGGGTTGCTCTCTATACACAGTAGCATTGGTAGAAATTATCCTTAAGTATCCAAAGGGAAGCACTTAGATGTTTCAGACATACTATTGTATTTTTAAAAGAAAATCAGATGCCATAATGCTATCATGGCTTCTCAAAATACTCAGGATAAATCCCAGAATGATGATGGCTCATTATACTTGTAAAGATAAAATCAGATCCTTATAAAACCCAAGAATGGTGAAATGCCACTGTCATATTCTCCGGTTTATTAATAAAATTCACATACTATTTTACGTTCCTTGAGTGGCCAAATATCTAAACATTTAGAATATAAGTTCTCAAACTTTAGCATGCCTCAGAATCACCTGGAAACCTTATTAAAACACAGTTTGCTGAGCTCTGCTACCAGTGTTTCTGATTCCACAGGTCTGGGGTGAGGCCCAACAATTTGCAATGCTAATCACATCACCAGGTAATGATGGTGCTGCTGGTCTGAGGACCAAACTTTGAGAACCTGTTTTAGAGCAGTAGAGCTAACTGCTCTACCCAACACAATGGGTGGGCCTTCACATTCACCACGATCAATAAAAATGTTTTGGCTTTCTTATGATCAGGTGGCAAAAATTATATATTATGATTAATAATTAAGACCAAATAACTATAAGTTTTCAGATAGATGTTATTTTGAAATAAAAATATTACATTAGCATCACTGTACTGGGAAAATATATTTTTAAATCAAAATAAAATATGATTTTAAAAATGCAAATATATTTATTTTCTAGCACTTACCACCATTATACTGAAATAATTAACTAAATGTTTATTTAATGCTTCTTTTTTGCCCACTTGATTACCCTCACTTGCCCATAAGGGGAAGGAATGTACTCTATATTTTAATGATGTAATCCTAGTGCCTGGAATAATGTCTAACACATAATAGGTATTTTTAAATTGTTAAGTAGATGAATAAATAAAATTTATTGAAGGCCTATTATTATTAAAGATCCTTATACTGGAGTTACAGAGGTTAATTAGATATAAGCTGTATCCTCAAGCTACTCATAGTCTACTGAAGAGACAGAAACATATTCAAAATATCATAAGGCAGTACTATGGTAAGCGCTTTATGGTAATATGAACAAAATGCTATGAGACATGAAAGAACTGGTTAAAGCTGCTAACAAGTAAGGACATTGTGTAAATCCCAATATATAGTAAATTTGCTGTATCACCCCTATGCTAGTAATCTCAAGTATCCATATAGAATACTATGTTAAGTTTTATAGAAATGAAAAGCATTCTAAATTAATACAAATTCTAACAAGCAAAGTTTAGCAGCCTCCATAAAGCAAGATGAGCACTTTTCCAAGATGTCACTATTAACAGGGCTTTTAGGGAAATATCATTTTACTGCCCTTTCTCTTCCAAATCTTTCAAAAAATTTTAAACACTTGTGAAATAAGAGAGAACAAAATTGGGTAAACAAAGCTAACAATATTTGAGAAGGGGTTGAAACTTTCAAAATAAATATGCATAGCTCTTACCATACTTTGCATAAGTAATGACTAAAAAATAATATATAAATGAAATGTTGAGAAGATATAAAAACAAAGAACATCTATGTTAAATAACTGAAAATGAATTGATATTATTTCATTGTTAAAATAGTTTTCAAGAATAATTATGGTGTTACCATAAATTTTTAAATTTTCAAAAGTGGAACTGGGGGCGGGCCGCGGTGGCTCAGCGGGCAAGAGTGCTTGCCTGCCGTGCCGGAGGACCCCGGTTCGATTCCCGGCCCCAGCCCATGTAAAAAAAAACAAACAAACAAACAAAATATAATAAAACAAGAAAATGTTTAAAAATGTTTCCCTTTCTTCCTTCCTTCTATCCTTCCTTCCTTCTCTGTCTTTCCTTCCCTTCCTCCCTCTCTCTTTAAAAAAAAAAAAAAAAAGTGGAACTGGAAGAGAAGAATAGAAATAATGAAAATGGTCCATTTTGCTCCTTCATCACCTAAATGACAAATGAATAACCTAATAGAGTATCTTGAAAATTTGAATGATTTAGGCTATACTAAATAAAAGAAACAAATTATTTTGTAAAGTATCATTGAATTCCAGTTCGCTTATATTCAATCCTGGAAAGTGTTAATAAAACAATCATCATAAAACTTTATTATCTATTAGATAAACTTTTTCTTTACTATTGCCACAAGATGTCACCCTAAACCTAGCATCTAAATGTGCAGCTTTCTTAGACTCTTTTTTGGTTGGGTGGGGGAGTGTTAACGAACACTGAGTGTTAACTTATACGAAAGTAAATTTTCATTTCCCACTGTTAGTTATTGGTAAATTGAAAATCAAAACGAAGAATACAGGAACTCGAGATGCAAGGATGATTAATTGAACAATTCATTATTCTCCATGCTTACTATCTATCCTATTTACTTTAAAGGTAATGTATCTTACCATTAGGTTTTATATTCTTCTTTTACTTTCTTCATTTTAAAAATTTCTAAAATGATCATATATTACTTTATAATCAAATAAAATTATATTTTAAAAATTAAAACAAAATAATACTTTTGCCATTTTCTTCCACCCTATTATCACAGAACTCATCTATAAAACGCTTTTATGCACTAAAATACTAGTCACAGTGACAGAGAAGAATTCTGTTCTCAAAGAATATACCATCTAGGACACACTAGTGCTTTCTAAAAGCATATGATGGACCACAAAGAGAGGATAGTGGTCTATCATCTGCTTTTCATCTTCAAAGTGATACTTTCCATATATAAAGAGAAGGCTTGGTTTCTTTATCATATGTAAATACTAAAGCACATTCTGCAACAACAGTATTTTATTTTATTGTTCACTTGTGTTGAGTTTTCTGCATTACGATTTCCTTCTATTGCTGCAGTTAATTGAGATTCATGCAACATATTATTTCAATGTACTGATTTGAATCTCAGAACAATAGTGAAGCTACTATCTTATATTACTCACAAGAAAGAAAACTGGGAGTTGGCTCAAAAAGAAAGCAAATTATAGAATGCAAACAATGTCCTAAATATCAGTGGTTTCTTAACTATCTTTTTGTATCAGGATACACAGGACTACACATCTTTTCTTTTTTTGTGTACTTCAAGAAAATGCACAGTGGGACCATTCAGACATTCAATAATAATTAATAACCAGTGTTTGTTTACCCACATAGAATTCAATAGAAAATTATGTATTGTTGCATAACGTTTCTCTATTCTTTGCACTGTGATTTATCCCCAAATGACTTGTGCAAAAGCAAATCTATCCATTCAAAGCTGGGTATCAGGATTACTTACATAACAGCTTTTTACAGATTATTGTTGCCTCTCATTTTATTAGAGACATTCAAACTACAATATAGACTCTAAGCCAAGATATATAAATCTCAAAACAATGGTAAATGCAATTCTTTGTCATTCATTTGTCTTTTTCTCTCTAGTGAACGGTCTTACATTACCAGATGGCTATATTAACAAAGTAGAATTATCTAAAACATCCAAAAATACTCTTCCTAAATTAAGCCCTCAAAAGCTCAAGCTCTCAAAAGACTTAGCCAGTCTTACCTAAATACATCATCAAATCTATTTAGATACATTGCTATTCCATTAACGGCCTTTACTACTTATCAACTAGATGCAGGGAACTCTACATGAAAGCATTCTATTTTAATTGATAAATTTAAAATTTTTCAATTTAAAATTGAAAAATATTTTTTAATTTATTTAAAACATAAACTGTTTTATTTAATATCAACTAAGACAATTACAGTTATTTGTGTCATTAATTCTTACCAGTCACAAAAAAAAATTTTTAAGAAATTAATCCACAGGCAAAATAATCCTATAAAGCATTTTTACTTCTATTTTTATTCAATTAACTGGCTTTCAAATTTTCAAAATTTAATGGTTCTTAAACTTATAATCAAACTATAAAGTGGGGGTTATCAATATGTATAGACATTTATTTAAAAATCATAGGTAATCATTCTGAAGATTAATTCTCAAAAATTACCATTTTAAAATTTTGTGTCAATAACCACCAGACCTGAAAAAGGAAAAATAAACTTTTTTTTTAACGTACTGTTTAACTCCAGGTAACTCCAGTTAAACAGTACAGTTAAAAGATCTACTATAATTGAGTGGTTTTAAAATTTTTTTCAGTTGGTTGCTTTGTTAGGAGTGAGGAGTGTTCATTTGTTTATATCTTTTGTTAGTATATTTTGCCTATCAAAATATTATGAGGAAAAAAGTAAAAGCTATCTCCTTGCATAAATGCAAAAACCTGTGTATATTCAAAACATATAATTAAACTATATCATTGATTTTCTTCACAACCTTTAGTAAATGAGAAGAAACATAAAGAAACATTACATGGTTAGATTCATGGAAGTTGACAAGAATTCACAAAATTTGAGTTTTCATCTATAAGCTTTTTAATTCTGGATCATAAACTTTCCTAAGAAAAATAAAGAGTGTTTATATTTTTGTTTTAAGAAGAGAATGCAAGTAGAACTTTGACTTTAACTAAATAGAATATAGCCCATTTTGTTTAGGCAATAGCTTCCTTCTCTAACATATTTGTCCTCAATTTTTTGTAACAAACTACTCAAGTTCTTTTCCTAGGTAAACTTTTCTTTCTACAAAAAACATTCTTTAAAAAACCTCTCCTTTATTTACATTAATAACAATTCTTTTTTAAAGTTAATCTTAAATAAGAAAAAATATGTCAGGGGAGAAGGGTGTCTTTCTTTCCAGTATCAAGGAAATTATTACAGTTTGAAATCTGGTTAACATCAAGATTCTTTGACCACATTATTCAAACAATTAAGCCCAATTCTAACCAGTACAATTTTTAAAATTTGTCATACATACCTAGCAAAGCTTGGAATAAACTGCTCTTAAAGATACCCATCACCTTTTTAACAGCATTTCTTAACTGCTGCTCCTCTGGTTTCCTTAATTTTTTGCAGTATTCCTCCAGTAATGATAAAGCTCTGTCAGTATCTGAAAAACATGATTTTAAAATTCTATCTTATTATCTCAGAAAAATAGTAAGTTAACATTAAACTATCCTATGGTCATAGTTCTAATTTCATGACACAAAAGAACTTAAGAAAATAATCAAAAATTCCATAACAATATGATATTGATATTTACACTAAACTCCTAATTTTAAGAACCCCCTTTTATTTGACCCTATCTTCCAAAAGAATTTGCAACTATGAAACAAAACCAAAAGTCCTGAATGCAATGAGGGCCGACAAATGTTCACATAGTAAGTGTGATTCTCTCATCAGTATAACTACCTTAAAATTGATGACTTCTTGCAAAATAACATTCAGATTCCTTAACATGACCTTTGTGGCCACTCCCCATAACCTGTTCATAACCTACATTTTTTAACCCATTCTACCCCCTCAGCCCACTACACATGCACGCACACGCACACACACACTTGATTTTCCTCACCTCCACTTTTCTTTTTCTGCGTATCCTCTGCACTGAAATGTCCTTCCCTACACCACTACCTACCCCTAGAATCAATGTGCTATATTGGTAAGAGTTTTTTATCAGCTAGATCTGGGTCTGAAACCTGCTTACAAACTGTGTGTAATCTTTAAAATTTACTTAACCTCTCTGAGCTTCAGTTTCCTCACAGGTATTAGGATTAAATGAGAGACAATGTATGTGCGATACTTAGTACAATGTCTAGCAAGCAATCAATAAGTCAACTGAAAACCTACCTTCCTTTAATTTTGGCCCAACTCAAATGCTCTCTCTACAATAAAGCTATTAGTGGCTCCCCAAGTTTAAATTAATTCTATCTCTCCTTCTTCCAAACCACTTTTCCTACACAAACACTGCAGGAATTCTTAACATATACTGTTATATTACAGGTTCTTAAAAACACTTCTTCATCCCCCACAAGACAAAATATCCTTTAAAAAGTCATCAGAGTGGTAGTGCCTCTGCATGTGGTAGGTGACACTTGTCTTGAATTTAAAAAGTTCTCTCCCTCTTTCAATCTACCACTTTTGTAAACAAACTAAATTTTAATTATAATAATAATAGCTCATGTATAATGAGCACTTTATTTCATATCTCCTGTGTTCTAGTTTGCTACCTGCCAGAATATATAGCAGAAATGGAATGGCTTTTAAAAAGGGGAATTTAATAAGTTGCCAGTTTACAGTTTTAAAGCCATGAAAATGTCCCAATTAAAGAAAGTCTATAAAAATGGCCAAATAAAGGCACCAACAAGAGGTTACCTTCACTCAAGAAAGGCTGATGAAGTTCAAGGTTTCACTCTCAACTGGAAAGGCACAAAGTGAACATGGCGACATCTACTTGCTTCCTCTCCAGGCCTCTTGCTTCGTGAACTTCCCAGGGGTATTCTCCTTCTTCATCTCCAAAGGTCACAGGCTGGCGGACTCTGTGGTTCTCTCATCATTATGAAGCCTTCTCCAAACTGTTTCCTCTTTTATAAGATTCCAGTAAACTAATCAAGACCCATGTGGAATGAGTGGAGTAATATCTCTCTCTACTTAAAAAGTAATACCCACAATGGGGCAAGTCACATCTCTGTGGGGATAATCTAATCAAGTTTCCAACATACAGTACTGAATAGGGTTTAGGAGAAATGGTTGCTCCCACAATTTTGGATTAGGATTAAAACATGGCTTTTCTGGGGTACACAAATCCTTTCAAACCAGCACATCCACCTTTTCCTGAACTTTCCTACTCTTCTTCCCCACTTCTACCCTCAGTCTTGCTTCCTATATTCTCAAAAGAGAACTTCCACAAGCTTCTAGCATAATATCTACTGACTTAAACTGTAACTAATCCATATATTCTACCTTCTTAGCAGTGACTATGAATAAAATATCTGTACTCCTATCTACAGCCATTCCCTCTGAATCTATACTTTCTTGCCTATTCAAGAATGTTCCTCCATCAGTTGTCACTTTGAACCCTGTATTATGTTTTCCTTTCCAGTTACTCACTCCATCAGCATACAAATAAACTAATATCAGTTATTTTTAAAAAACTTTTTTGACGCTTCATTCCTCTCCAACTAACAACAGTACCCATTTCTCTGTTCTGTTTTACAGCAAAACTCCTCGAAATACTGCTTCCACTTCCTTTCCTTTCATTCTTTCTTCGGGCCATTCTGATCAAACTTTCCTATAATTCCACTAAAATAGCTCTTGTCAAGGCCACCTATGATCTCCATATTACTGAGTCCAGTGTCAATTCTTAGTCATCTCACTTGACCCACTAGCAGTATTTAATACTCAAGTCTTCATAAAACATTTTCTTTACTAGGCTTCCAGGCAGCAGTGTGCTGGGATATGTTTAAAAACTGTCAGTCCAAGTCAAAACAAAAAAATAAATGTATCTAAACATATACATAAGTTTATGTTTTACTGGCATAAAGGGTGTGCAGCACAAAGCCTAAAATAGTAATAAAATGTGCAACTCTTTTACAGTAAATTCCACATAGTCAGTTAACTCTTAAGAATATTGTGTTAGTTTGCAAGCTGCCTGAATGCTAAATACCAGAACTGGAATGGCTTTTAAAAAGTGGAATCTAATAAGTACAAGTTTACAGTTCTAAGCCTATAAAAATGCCCAAACTAAGGCATCCAGGAAAAGAAATCTTAATTCAAGGTATGGGTGAGGAACACCTCTGTCAGCTGAGTAGTCATGTGGCTGGCCTCTACTGGTCCCTTGCTCTTGGGCTTCGTGATTTCAGCCTCCTGTTTTTGTGCAGGTGCCTCACGTTGCTTCTCCAGGGCTGGCTTTCCTCTTTTGGCTTCCCTTGGCTCTCTCCAGGTTCTGGCTTGCTGAACATTTCATGGAGAAATCTGCTACACTCCAAGCATATCCAAACACCCATGTCTCTGTTCTCCAATCTATCAGCTCTGCTGTAAAGTTTCTGTCAGCTCTCTGGTTTCTATAGGCTCTGACTCTCTCCAAAATGTTTCCTCTTTTAAAGGATTCCAGTAAACTAATCCAGATCCACCTGGAATGGATGGAGTCACATCTACATCTAATCAAAAGGCCACACCCTCATCTGGGTTTGCCACATCACCGTGGAGATAATCTAATGAAAAGTTTCCAGCCTACAGTGATGAATCAGGATTATAAGAAATGGCTGCTCCCACAAGATTGGATCAGGATTTAAACATGGCTTTTCTGGGGTACATAATAGATCCAAACCAGCACATTCCCCTCTCTGGATGCCAAAAAATCATGTTTTTTCCATATACAAAATACATTTACTCCATCACAATATCATAAAGCCTTAAAACATTTCAGTAACAATACAAACGCAATACGAAGTCAAAACAGCACAAAATCTCATCAAAGCCAGCTACAGGCATGGTCTGTTCTAAGGCAAAAATGCTCCTCTGGCTCTGGACCTGTGACACTAAGGAAAGTTATCTCCTGCAAATTTAAGAGTAGTTCCAACATTGAGGTTGGTTGAATTTTTGCTATATTAATGAGTAAGATGAAAATGAAACACCAATGATGATCTATCTAAAAATTTCATTCCTTTGTAAATGCCATGAATCCAGTCTCCTGGATTTATATATTATCAATTCTTTCAAAGGCTCAGAACTTTCCCTAAATTCCAGACTTCTATGCAACTGTCTACACAACACTTCCATCTGAATGTATAATAAGCACCTCCAATACACTTTGTCAAAACTGAACTCCAAATCTCACCCACTACCCACACTCTGCATCTCCTGCAGTGTTCACCGTCTCTAATCCTTCCAGCTGTTCAGGCCAAAATCTGTGAATTCATTATTCATTCTTCTGCTTCTCTAATTCTCCACATCTAATCCATCAGTAAATCCTGTTGGCACGAACATCAAATAATTTACAGAATCCTATCACTTTTCACCACCTTCCGTGCTACCACCCTGGTCCAGGCCACTATCATCTGTCTCCTGTATTATTGTAACAACCTCGTGCTAGTCCACATCTGTCACCTTTGCCCTCCCAAAGTCTCTTCTAAAAGCAGCATCCAGAAAGACCCTTTTAAGTCATAAATTAGATTAGGTCATTTCTCCACTCAAACCTCCAATGAGTCTCCATCTCACTCAGAGCAGAACTACGTCTCTGACTGCAGCTCTTACACCACTTCTCTTGCTCAATCTACTTCACACAGTGGCCTCAGCTTTTTCTCAAAAAGACCAAGAACTCTGCTACCTTAAGGCTGTTGTACTTGCTTTCTGCCTGAAACACTCTTTTCTAAGATATCCGTAAAGTCTATTCCTTTACTTATTTCAGATCTCTGCTCATCTATCACCTTATCAGCAAACCTCAAACTTATTCCCTTGAAAGAAGGAAGAACTTCAGCAGGCAGAAACGAGTGGAGGAGGATATTTGTATAAAAGATGGTGACAGGAACATGTAATAATACATTTGTATAGAACATTAATTTTTTAAAGTGCTTTCATATACTCTACCTAGTGCTGCGATTGTGGCTGCACTTTTGTGCTTCTTTTGCTTACTAATAATGATCACCATCTGGTGTAAAATCCAGAATCTCTCTTTACTGACTTTCTTCTTTCTGGTTAAATGAACGCTTGAGCTTGGGGGTACTCTAAAATTACAGACCCTACAAAAAGATGATAAATTAAGAAAAAAAAAAAGACAAAATGACAAGGACCCTGTAGTGCAAATCAGAAATCTCTGGTCAGATCTCCACAAGTTGAATAAATAAGAAAGTTGAGATAATCACCCAAGTAATTCAGGACTAATCTTTTAATTGATATTCAAATAACGAGGTACAAGTGGGGAATTTTTCACCTGAATTGCCTACTTAGTGACCTCAATTCTCCCATTTTCTTCACTAATGGAAATCTATCTTCACATGACTCCTGAATCTACTAAAAGATCAAAACTAAACTTGGGTTATCTGAGGGCAGGCACAGGAGGAAAAGAGGCAAGAGGGGATCATATTTTTAAAAAATATATATATTGCATGAAATATCTAACCCAAAGGATGTAGTGAAATGTTGCATAACTGGAATTTTAGGTAATCATGTGACTCTTAGTTAAAGCTCAACTCTATTAAATTCAGTTTAAGAATAGCATTGTCAGAAAGTTGTAAATAATTTGGGACAGATCATTTAAATTTGAACCATAAAAGACAATAGTGCTAACGAATGAACTTTTAGAAGTAAAGGATGGTACATAAAATTATTTGCTATGGCTGAAAAAAAAAGAGAAAATATAGAATATATGTGGTATCACTGGGAAAACTAATATCAAAGCATAAAAGAGGAAAGGGTGAATTTAATACACAAATCTTGGAGAACAAAGTATTTAGAATAATGAAATTTCTTTACATAAATTTAGGCAACATTTTTACACTTTAGAAAGAACTTTTACATGCATTACTGAGAAGCCACACACAATAGAAGTCTATTGTTATGAAATTCAAATTCACATTGGCTTGCCCAAGATCACAGAACTATTAAATAACAGTTTTGGAGCTTAAGCCTAAAATTTTGGATTCCAAGTTTAGTGTTCTGTCCACACTATCACTCTTAATCCTCCAGAAACAGAGCTGAGCATATTTCTACAGAAGAAAAAAAGAAAAACTTGACCAAATAGACATAAATTGCAACAATGAAGTTTAGAATCTAGGGTTAAATATTGAATCACTAATTTTCATGTGTTTGTTTAAAAAAATTATATTCATGACATAATAAAATAAAAACTGTTGTACTTTTTATTCAGGTTTGGTAAATAAAGATAAGTTATTTCATTCATTAAGCAAGAATTTATTTTGATTCTATTATGTTCCAGACACTGGGAACTCAACCCTGAATAAGTTAGGCAGTACCCTACCCTAACAGAGATATTAGCACAAAGAGAAAGAATACTAAACAGGAAATTTCAACAAAGTAAAAATTCAAAACAGCATGTTAATGCTATTATGACATACAGTTAAATAAGTTAATTCCTTATAGATTTTACTACAAGTTTGGCCTTTACAAAGGAATCACAATTCATGGAAGATTTTTAAATAAAGGAGAACATGACCATTTTTAGTTTTAATTTTAGAAAGATCACTTTACTAGTTAAAATAAGCAAAGACAATTAGGTTTTCTTTTTTCTTATACTATTTTTAGTGAATATATGCGAATTTTTATCACTTACTTATTAGATATATGAATAGCAAATAAAAATATTTTATTAACAAGTATTTAAATACCTTTAATTCCCTTTGTTGAAATTATTATTTTTGTTATTTTACAAATTAAGGAAATTCATATGAAAGTACTAAAGTAATGAATGCCAACAGAAAAGTTACTCTTGAACCAGGTATTTAAAAAAAAGTTTTAATATTAAAATTTACAGTTCAAGATGATACAGTATGTTGAGTGAAATAAGCTAGAAATGAAAAGACAAGCATAACACCTTACTAATATGGACTAAGCATAATGTGCAAACTCTGAGAATTGAATCTAACAGTATATGTTATCAGGGTTATGGTAAAAGTTCCTAGGCACATCTATTTCTGAGTTGTAATGGTTATTTCTAAATTCTGAGATGCTCAGCTCTTTGTGTATAACCCAGTCATTCTCTAGAACTTTGAGTATCTGTGTGACAACTGAGACTCAGAGCTAGAGCTCTGCAGCTCTGAAAGTCAGCATAATCCCAAACAGCAACTGTTTAAAAAGCTGAAAAGGAGATAAAATTTCAATTAAAGCTATGAATGAAGCAGATCTGGTTACGACGAAGGTAAATCAGACTAAAGACTAAATGATGATAGTGACTGTGTTTTAAGACTTCAACCTCAGTGTGAGACCAAAGAAGAAATGCTTATTTGGTGCAAAATTTATATTTTCTGTAGCATACTATCTAATTTATCTTGCCTGGTCAGTTTACTTGAACATCATAATAATTACATGGAATCTGGAACAAGGAATGAAGTCATGTTGGTTTGCTCCATACATCTCAAAGTAATCTGGGCAGAGAATAAAAAAGCCCCCTTTAACCTAAACCCCATTTAGGTTAAAATGTTGAAATAGTAAACTTTCCCACCTGGAGAATTCCTGATATTCTCGCAAGCATTAGGGATTGCCAATTTAATAGACTGAACCCTCAATCTACTTATAAAATATGATGGAGACATAATACTGAGTGAAATAAACCAGACACAAAAGGATAGATCCTGTATGATTTTGCTTTTATGACCAAAGTAAAGGTAAACTATGAGGTTTATGATAGAGAATATAGGGTACCTAGAGATACACAGAAGCTAGAGATGGGTGAACGGTTTGCTGATGAAGTTGAACTTAAACGTAAGGGAATGGATAGAAGTGAAGGCAATTCATTAGTGGGTCTATAAGTAATATTGCCATAATGAAGGTGAAGATGATTGAAAGGTGTTGTACAGAGCCATGTATCCCACTGATTAACACTACAAATATAAATAAGTTCTTGCATAAGCTACTTCAAAGGTATGAATCTTACACAAAGAGTTTATAATATCAGGGTATGGGGGGAACTACTGTTGCATGCTTTGAGCTATGCTTAACAGGAGGACATCAATACTACCACAGCAATACCAGGAGTAATGGGGGGAGAGGGGACAAGAGTAAAGGGGAGGTTTGGATTTTCTATTTGGTGAGAGTATGTTTATTAGTTATTTTTCTCCTGGGAGCAATGAAAATTGTCTAAAATTGAGATTGTTGATGGACTGTTGACTTTGAACATTATACATGATTCCTAACGGATGGAGGTGGCTGAAGAAAACGCTGAGAAGTAGAATAGCAAACTGCAGTCTATGCATATGATTGAATATTGTGCTGCTACTGAAAGGAACAAAGCCATGAAGCATGCAACA
The DNA here is from genome assembly GCF_023851605.1 of Tamandua tetradactyla. Classification (NCBI taxonomy): domain Eukaryota; kingdom Metazoa; phylum Chordata; class Mammalia; order Pilosa; family Myrmecophagidae; genus Tamandua; species Tamandua tetradactyla. The sequence goes on along the minus strand of NC_135334.1, from coordinate 58,869,092 downwards.
TTATGATTGAACCCACAGGACATTATGTGATGCAAAATAAGCCAGAAACAAAAAATCAAATATTGTATGTTCTCATTTAGAAAACACTTCCAAGAAAATTGGAGCCTAGATTGTAACCTCTTAGAGCAGTCACGTTTAGTCCAGAGTGGTAATTTTTATTTCAAGATTTTGAGAGGCTGTGCTATGAATGTATAACCTTGTATTTCCCTGAAACTCTGGATACCTGTGTGACACCTAAGATTCAGAGCAGGAGTTCTGCAGTTCTGAAGGGCAGCATTGACACCTACAACTGTTAAAGAAACTGAAAAAGAGATCAGGCTTCAATTAGAGATAAGAATGAAGCCAACTGGGTCAGGACTAAGGCAATTCAGAATACAGGGCTAAAGAAGACATTGTCTGTATTTTAGAACTTCACCTACTATATGAGAGCAAAGGAAGAGAGGTTTATTTTGTCAAAACATAAATTTTCTGTAGCACATAATATAACTCAACCTGTCTGGATAGATCATTTAAACAATCCAAACACAGAGAGCCTAGAATGGGAATGAGGGCTTGTAATTCTGTATAGCTTAATATAATGCTTGAATACATCCCGAAGTATGCTGAGCAGATAAATCAAAAGTATTGGCAAAGTCCCTTTGGAGACGGGAGAAAAATGTGGAACTATTCAACTTTACCACCGAGGAAACCCCTGATATTTTCTCAAATATTAGGGACTCCCAAGTCAATAGGCCAACCTCTCGGTCCTAAGTCTTGTTCTTGTGATGCTTATTTACGTAGCAGACTTAACCTACCCACAGTGATGCATAAGAATTACGTCCAGAGGACCTCTTTTGTTGCTCAGATGTGGTCTTTCTTCCTCTCAGTCCAACTCTGCAAATGAAATCATTACCTCCAATCCTAAATGGGACATGACATCCAGGGGTGAAAGTCTCCCTGGCCACATAGGATATGACTCTCAGGGAGGAGACTGACCTTGGCACCATGGTATCGACAATGCCTTCCCGACTAAAAGGAGGAAAAGAATTGTAACAAATAGGGTCTCAGTGGCTAAGAGAGTTCAAATAGAGTTGGGCAGCTACTCTGGGGACTACTCTTATGCAAGCTTTAACTACACATTGCTGTTTATCATGGTTTGCCATACCCCAACCAAAACCACCCCTGCCAAAACTAGAGAACACTTAGGGCTTTATGTGAGACTCTACAAAGGTTCCATGCACTATGATTACTTTCCAGAAACCTACCAACTCCAAATGGGTTTCTAGGCCAGAAAAGTCCTGAAATCCTAAGAGGCCAGCCTCTCCAGAACATCAACGTGTTCTATCCCCCACCCCATATTACTGACAGCCCTTTCCAACATGAAAAGTTTGAAGGGCCTAGCCCAAATACCCCTAAAGACTGGGAGAAGGAGGAGTTATAAAAGAGAAGATAGGATTAACAAATGAGTATGATGCTTAATCATTATATTGATATTTCTTTTAGTCTCCAGTGTCTTAGTGCAGCTAGAAGTAAAAACCTAAAATTGTGGAATTGTAACCCATACCAAACTCTGAAATCTGTTCTAAACTAATTGTTGTGGTGTACTTTGAAATTTATTGCTTTTATGTATATATGTTATTTTTCACAATTCAAAAAAATATATATGCCAAAGAGTCAGCCCCAGAGAACCTCTTTTGTTGCTCAGATGTGCAACAAAAGTCAACTCGGCATGTAGACTCATTGCTCTCCCTGGTATGTGGCACATGACTTCCAAGGTGTAAATCTCCCTGGCAACATGGGACATGACTCTCAGTGGATTAGAAGAGCTAAAGGTATTCCAGTAGCCTTGATATTTGAAGACAATTGTATAACTATATAGCTTTTACATTGTGACCATGTGATTGTGAAAACCTTATGGCTGACACTCCCTTTATCCACTGTATGGACAGAAGTGTAAAAAAAATAAGGACAAAAAAATAAACAAATAATAGGGGGGATAAGAGGTATGGGATGTTTTGGGTGTTCTTTTCATTTTTATTTTTATTCTTATTCTTATATATGTTTTTGGAATAATGAAAATATGCAAAAATTGATTGTGGGGATGAATGCACAACTATGTGATGATACTGTGAACCACTGATTGTGCACTTTCGATGATTATATGGTATATGATATATCTCAATACAATTGCATTTTAAAAAGATGATACAGAAAAGGCATCAATGTATTACTAATAATATTAGCTAATATTGAAAAATGCTTAACAATCTGCATAGATCACTTTGTTTAATCTTCACAAGAACCCTAAGAAATGCTATTATACACATTTTGCAAATAAAGAAATTTGAAACTTAGAGAAATGAAATAACTTGGCCAAGGCTATATAACGAATAGTGTGGAGCCAGGATTCAAAATCAAGGTCTGTCTAGCACCAAAGTCTATACTTTCATTTAAGTATTATACCATATTGCAACTTAATTCACTGGAAAGGCATCAGTGTTTCTTTTTTCTATAATTGTTCTTCGCAATTACACTTTACCACTCTCTCCAAAAAACTTCAACAAACACCTGTTAATCAGGATATTACCTCTATTTTAAAAAAAAAGATTGGTATAAAATGGTAGGTCTATATTACCACCTTTCAGATAAACCATACTTTCAATTTTTCTAGTGTTTTGGAGGAGAAGGATGAGTAGTAATAGAAGATCAAGTGGTAATAAATACAAAGGAAGAAGATAGCAAAGTCCATCTTCAGCTGAATATTAAAATATGCATCATCCTAGTTGTAACAAACCAGAAAAAGAAAAGAAAAAAAACTTAGAATTCAAACAGTGGAGAAAATATCTGGCTAGACTTAAAGTAGACCTAAAGCCTGCAATCATTTTCCAGACACTGGAGGATTTAAAAATTAGTTTACCATCATTGAAAGTTACACAACACTCATACAAAATGTTATCAGAATCTATAAAAAGCACAGTACTGTTATAGTATTTCCTATCTGTGAATAGATGTGTCATTGTTATTTCTAGGTAGGCTTGCTCCAGAAACTGACCAGGACTCTGGACCCAGGTCACTGATGGATGGCAGAAGAGAACTCTGATTTTTTAACACAAACTTGGATCAAAATAAGAGAAGGTATTTTGATGATAAGCATTTGTGTAGCACTTTACTACTGACAAAACAATTTTTAGATGGACTAAGTATTTTTATTTTGATTTGACCATCACAATAACACTAAGAGATGTGCATTATTAATACAGTCACGGTTTAAGATGAGGAATTTGACACTAAATCTGTTGAATTACTTTTAGTAACTTAGCCTGTTAATGATAAAGAACGATTCTAACTCAAGCCTCTTCTATTCCAGTGCTAGGCTCTCCTCCACTACAGCATGATGCCATTCATTGTTCAAAGGACACCACACTAATACAGTGAAAAGAGGATTGGACTAGCTTCTAGCCCTACTTCTATCACTAATTAGCTTTGTAAACTTAGGAAAAACGTTTAATTTCTGTGGAGTCTCACTTTCCTCATCTGAAAAAAAAAAAGTTAAGTTCCTATGTGCTGGATCTCAATCGAAAATAGCCAACATTTAGTAAAAGGTGGAGTGAGTATTAAACCCCTTTTAGAAAAAAAATCTGAAGTTCAAAATAACAATTTTCATAAAGTCACCTAGTGTCATCATCATAAGAAGGCACATAAGCTCTATTGTACATGCAGGAGATGGGAACGTTGAGACATTAATTTTTTTCTCTCCCTAAATTTTTCCATTTCCTTTCAACTCAGTCAACAGACAGGTGGTTCTGTACTTCACTGACTCAGGGGCAGTATGTGCCAAACAGAATACAGAAGGGATTTCCAGTTACTCTTATTTTGCTTTCCAAAAGTCTTAACTTTCTTAGAAAAAAAAGAGTTTGTCAGAGGTGAAAGGGAGATTCTCACATACAGGAAGAGACAGAGACTTCTCCTAGGCCCTCTCCAGTCTGCAGACAGATTTCCCTAGCCAAGAAAAAGAGAGAGAGATCTTTCAATTCCAGGACAGCAGGAATCTAGGCTCAGCTTCTGGGCAGTATTGCCTGGAAGACAGTAAGACCCCAGAGAGGAACAGCACATAAGGTATCCAGGAAAACAGAAACACAAATTCTGGAAAAAATAAAGTTCATGTCTTGGAAGTAGCAAGTTGCTGTCAGACTAAAAAGAACTATGCAGAAACAACAACTCATATCTGAGGTAAACTACTGTATTCAGATGACTAATAACCACAGTATACTCCCATTTCAAATGGAACCCTAAAAAAACCTCCGGGGAAGTGGAGGAAACATCAAAAAATATTGGGGTTATTTTTTCTTCCACTCAAAGGCTAAGTCAGAAACAAAGATGAATTATAAAAAATAAATGGATGTTTTTTACAAACCTAATTTTTTTAGGCTGAGTCCAATTTAATGATTATCTGATCCTGTCCATTCTCCTAGAAGCCAGGTCTTCTAACTAACTACTGATCTAACATTTTTTCCCCAACAATATCATTGCTATGAATGATGATGAAGATAGAGGACAAGGTGATGTAGCCTGAGGCAAATAAAATAGATGATGAATTGAAAACACCATTTTACCACTTCTCACATAATTTGGTAAGCTTTTATTGGTCTTTCGTATCTCATCTTAAACGTCACATCTCCAGAAAGAATTCCAGCTCCCCTAGATACAGTCAGTTGCTCTTCATCTGTTTTCCATGACATCATGTGTTAAAATCACCACAGATACTGAAATTGCCATACCTGTCTCCCTAACATATTTTGTAAAGCATGCCCCTACAACAGTGCTGGCACATGGCAAGCACTCAATACTCAATAAGACTGTTTTTTACCCATGCGAGATTTCAGTTAGAACACAATCTAACAGATTCATTCTAAGATAGTCTTACCAAGATTTTCAATGATAAAAATGTTACAACTCTACAAAATTTTAGGCCTCCTATAGAAGCTTTGGATTCTTACCCTGTAAGAGTTGGGCCTTGATGATTAACAGGATATCGTTTTCAGAAGAATAAGATGCATAATTTCACCCATAGTCTTTGAAAATTTAACTTAATCATTTATTTTCATAGGACTTTCTACTTTATAATGCACCAAAATAAATGGGGTCAGGGAAATGGTTTCATAATGGAGATAATTTGGCCACAATTCTTGAAATAGCTTTGAGAAACTTACAAAAAATTGAACCTATGCAGAAAGCTTACTAGTTGGAATTTAGAATGACTGGACAGAAGAGTCTGGGTAAAACTCATGATCCTTTGCTGACAAAGCAACCTACATCGAGTATACAAAGTCCTCAAGTCTTGACTGCTACAAATTCCCAGGCAGGAATTGTACATGAAGAATAGGTCCCTTCCCGATCACCCCCAAAATGTTTTGCATTTGCAGCCTTATACTAAAAGTTACCTTATAATTATTGACATAAGCATATATTTAAAGGAAGGGCATATAAAGATAGTATATAATAAGAAAGAAGAGTATTCTTATAATTTACTGAATATGTTCTTCTAGAAATAGTAAGGGATTAATTGATTAAAAGATGGATTGCAAAAGTATAAATCAATATCTAATTCAATCTTTTAAAATCCAGTATTTTAGGTACATCTTCTCACTGCCTAGACTCTTCTGCTCAAAACAGTAATTGATTATAGGTGTAAAGGAAAGAGCAAGCATTCTATCATAAATGGAGCACTCTGGTACTTTTCTCAAAACTTAGCAGTTCACACATATTATGGTATCAAGTTATTTGCATGCTATTTGCACAATTTTCCAACACATAAGAAGTGTAAAATAAATAGAATTAACAAATAATTGTACTGCTATGTCTATTGTTTGCTTCATAGCATACTCCTAATCAACTAAATTTACTTTAGTTGAATAAAACCAATTAACCTGGGGTGTACGGGTAGTTCAGTGGTAGAATGCTCGCCTTCCACACAGGAGATCTGGGTTTGATTCCCAGACCATGCACCACCACCCCCCCAAAAATTAGCCTATTTCTCTCTACAAAAGGCCCTCCCTTTATGCCTCTTGGATTGATGAGTATTTACCAACATCAACAGCCCATGGAAAATAATGCGTTGAAAAGGTTGTAGAGAAATTGGAACTCTAGCACATTGTTGGTGGGTAAAGTGGTGCAGCCACTGTGGAAAGCTATATGGTAGCTCCTCAACAAGTTAGAAAATTAGCCTTTGACCCAGCAACTCTACTCCTAAATAAACACCTAAGGAAGGTGAAGCAGGGTCTCAAACAGATACTTGTATGCCAACGTTCACAGCAGCATTATTCGCAATACTTAAAAAGTGGAAATAGCCCAAGTGTCCACCAACAAATGAATGAATAATCAAAATACAGTACATATATACAATGGAATATTACTTGGCCATAAGGAGAAATAAGGTTCAAGGTATGCTGCAATGTGGATGAACTGAAAACATTATGCTCAGTGAAATAATCAAGGTACATGAGGATACATTTTGTATGATGTCACTTATATAAGATATCTAGAAACAGCACATTTTACAGAAACAGGAAGTAAATTAGAGGGTGTCAGGGGATGGGGATAGGGAAGAAGGGGGAAATTTGCTTAGTGACTATAGAGTGTAAATAAAAATTTTAAGAAGCGGGGGAAGGTAGGTAAGTTACCTATAAAGAAAAAAAGATTTTTTTTAAAGAATATTTGAAAGAATCAGGGACCAGTGAAGAATTAGGAAGCAGTATCCTCTACAACTTCTCTCAGACATTACAAACAAACCATTAATATGTAGTTTCCTACTAAAGTTCAGCATTCTTGAAAGGTCTTCTTTTTCTTTTTATGATTTAGAAATGGTGATTACAAAATGTTGAAAGAATAAGCTGAATAAGATTTGTTTTTGTGTTTTATAATATATGAAAACACTCCCAAATCATAACAGACAATTTTCCTGTAGCTACCAAAGAAAACACTACCTATTAAGTATATACTTCTCATAAAAACTACATATTGTATACCTTACATTTTAATATTACTTAATATCTCAACAATTGGTGTTGAGTTGTCTTACAAAGTTGGCATCAGTACCACGACCTTTTAAATTCTCAGCTTTGAAAAACAGGCAGACACCTAAGTACACATCCAAAGAATATGTTCTTACAGGATCTTGTAGGTCTAGGATAAACATACTTCTATAATAATAATCCCAAGTAATTCCAATGTAGGCAGTCCAGGCTTTGAGGGGAAAAAAAAGTGTGACTAGTGTTTTTTGCTTGTTGGGACACATGCACATAAAGATTTTTGTAATGTATATTTGGGAAAACAGAGGAAGATGCCCACAGCTGGCCATGAATTGGGGGGAAGAAACAGCTCAGCATATTGGTAACCCACAGGTGGCATACCAGTTGAGGAGCTCTAATTGAAATGCATAAGTGAAAAGAATGTTATTCAGACAATCAGTAAGTATAGTTTCCAACCAAGCTAAGCTTTTGATAGGTTGGGCAGAAGTGGTCTGAAATTATTCTCTCTGACTGGTATTTTTGTGGTATGACTCTTTTGTATTGTCAAACAATAATGAAACCACAAGCTTTCACAAACAGTTGGGCTGGGGGCAGGGTTGATGATCTTTGACAAACCTCCCAAGGATGTCCTTGTTATAGACCTTTTCACTTCTCTTGATGGGAGGACAAGTTCCAGATTTTCCTTAGAAACAACTCAGTAGATGCTCAGTGCAGTACCTCCTATATTTCTTCTTGTCCTATATACTTTTCCCATCCTTTTATTTTAATTTAGTGTAATGGTTTGAAGCTGTATGTGCCCCAGAAAGATATGTTATCAAACCAAATCCATTCCTGTGTAGGTAGAACCTTTTGATGAGGTTGCTGTCTGTTAAGGTATGTCTCACTTCAATCTGGATGGGTCTTAACCTTATTAACTGGGGTACTTTATAAAAGAATAAAAGTCAAACAGAGAGAGAAAATGCCACAGAAGGCAAGAAGCTACATAAATGGAACCCAAAAGAGAAGGCAGAGACTAAGAAATATCCCCAGATGCCTTGCCATGTAACAGAGGAGCAAAGGGTTGCTGGCAGCCAGTCCCAGCATGCCACAGTCTTCTGAGACAAAGTATCCCCTTGTGAAGTCTTGATTTGGATGCTCTCTTAGCCTCAAAACTGTAAGCCAATAAATTCCCATGGTTTAAGTCAAATCACTGCATGGAATTTGCTTGAGCAGCCTACGAAACTAAAACACCCAGATTCTAGTATTTTCATTATAGGCAAAAGAAATGGAATAAAGAAAAATGTAAAGGAAAAAATTTTATATGCATTGAACAAAAGAATGGTTAGAATAAGCTTTCTTTTTAAGAGGCAAATGTTAAAAAAAATTTTTCAATTTAAAAAAATAAAAAGAGTCTATGATTCCATGATTTCCAATATCTCCCAACCATAGTCAGGATAATACTTTAGGGTGATTTTAGTAATCTATTTTCCTTTGAATTACATAAGTTTCAAACATTTAAAAACTGCCTTTTCACATCCATCTCTGGGAAGAGTCAGTGCTTAAATCTTTTCAGTTTTGTTGGCTGGAGGAAAAAATAAGTTTTTGTGAAATGAAAAAGCACTTGTATATAACACTGGTATGCTGAACATAAAAGTTCCAAGCACAAATCTTAGCAAATGTATCCAAAAGGAACAAAATATTCACTCAGTGTAGTCAATAAATTCCGGTACATATTTTCCCCTTAAGGGAATGTGAAAAAAAATACTTTATGAATTTTAAGAAAATCTAGAGATGGAAAAGGAGTGTACCCAGATAACAAAAGGGAGAGACAAATTAGGGGGATACTACAAAAAAGAAGTTAAGCCACAAAGTGCAGGAAACAGACAAGGAAAGAAGAAAATTTTAAATAAGGAAGGAATAAAAATAATGTTCCTGTTTGGTCATCAGATGCATCAAATCTATGATTAAATCATACACAAAAATATAGATGACATCTATTTATATAAGAAATTATATGAATATATGATGCTCCTGTGGCAACAGCAGCTTATCAAGGCCATTTCGTCTGAGAAGAGATGTGATATATCTCAAACCCAAAGTTGGCTCTGTTGCCAACTAAAAATGCCCCTCTGTATTTCACATTCACTACCTGATATAGCTCTTGACTCAGTCCCTTCATTCTTGTCATCCTACCACTCCTCACAACTGTTACTGTCTTTCTGATCTATGCACCTATAGGTCAGAAAAAAACAAGTACAGAAATTATGACTGATTGTAAGGCTTGGTTTTGAAGCAAGATCCATGCCTGTTTTATTTACACAGCTAAAATGATAAAGTGTGACACTCAATCGATGATCTCTAAATTGCAGACACTTGTATATGATGTAGAAGTCTACTTTAGGTAAGGCAGGTGCACACTAAATAGCAGAAAGAAGAGTGGACCAGGGACAAAGAAAGTAGTTTAGCACTACAACAAACTTGCTTGTTAAACTCAGAAACATAGGAATATGAAAAAAAGTAAAAGCTTTGTAGAAAGAGTTGGATATTAATTGCATTTCCACCACTTTGTAGCTGCCTAACCTTGGACAAGAGCAGAAAAAGAGAACTTACATTTTCTGAATATATTACTTTATGCCAGTTGCTCTGTTAGATACATTACATACATTTATATTATGCTAATTCTCTCAACAATATTTCAAATAAGCAAATGGTGCCTAAAAAGTTTCAATAATTCTCCAGTCTTAGTAAAGACTCAAACTCAAGTTTTTCTGACTCCAAGCCCACAAAATCTGTTGTCTTATCTATAAAATGAGAATACAAATACCTAATTTTCCAATTTGTTCTGAGAAAAATTGAAGAAAAAAAATGTTTTTACCAATGCTTTATACAGGACTGTTTCCTTTTCCTTGCTTTGGACAAGTCATTTAACCAGCCCATTTGGGCCAGGCTTCTCACTTAGGTCTAAGAAAACTGCTAAAGACCCTTTCCCAAAGAGGAAAAACAAACAAACAAAACAGAAATTACATTTTTTGTGAAGTATATGGTCAACCAAAAAAAAAGACATAATTAAAGAGTTGTGAGGCAAGAGGAAGAAATGATTTCATTTGAAGGGTATTTATGAGATATATAACAATATCATGTCTTAGAATTCTAATTATACACCATTCTTCAGCTTCCTTTAAAATATATACAATTCAAAACATAAATTATGAAAATTATAGCATTTAACTTACAGTATATGGTAAGATGAGTTTATATGTACTCCATTATTTCACAAAGAAAGGAGAATTCAAAGAAATAGTTTGTAGTTTAAATGAATAATGTTAGGTAGAATCTTTATCAGTTTAAAAGAAACTCAAGGATAACTAATAAAATACTGAAAACACAAAAATGAACCTCAAAGGATTAAAAGTATTGATTTCTTTCACAAATTTAATGACAAGAGAAGAGAAAATTTTTCAAAAAGGAAATTCATTACACCGAATAACTCTGTTGAAGCACATTTTATCCTTAAAACAACTTTCTGCTGAAACCACAGGAAGGAGACAAGTATCATTAACTTTTATTTCTTATGTTATTCCAACATGAAATCAGATCAGGTTAATTTAAAAAGTCCTATTGAAATAGCTCCTTTACAATATACATGACCTTGCTAATATGACATCTTAGATTGGCCCTAAATTTGCACAAATTGAAATAGGTCAAAAATGACCTATAGATTCATTTGGGTACAATTCAAGCTACTACCACAGAAAAGAGAATCATGAATGAAAAACAACTACTGGGGGGGGGGGGGACCCCTAACAGAAAAACAGAAGAATCTTCTCTCGTTTTAAAGCTGAGACCTGTACAAATGTAGACTGGTGTGGGAACAGCAGTTCCCACACCAGTCAAACAGAATGTCAAACAGAAAACAGCAGTGAATACGAGTGGGTGGGGATGGGCTGAGATACAGCAGTTTCATCTTTTCTAAGAGCAATTAAGAAAAGTTTCATCTTTTCTAAGAGCAATTAAGAATAGTACATGGAAATAGACTTACCAAGATGTCACACCTATTTCCACTTCCTAGGATGGTTGCATCTTATCAGTCTCCTCTCTACTTTGACAATATACACAATAAATACCAAATGAAAATCTCTTATGAAAATTACATATTTTAATAATATATTTAACAACAAACATTTAGCTTAATGTGCTTTAAAATTATATTAAGTCTAGATCTTCCATCATATCTACAATATTTAACAATGAAGAGAGAAAAGAGTCAAAATGACGGCAGTGTTCCTTACAGAATAAACCTAAGCTGTACTATTCATAGTATTTGTTTTTACTTATATTACAGGAGTACAAATAGTAAGCTTAACCAATTAAAAATAAGATGCTCATGTAATAACTTGTTTGGTTAATTATCTATAGTATTCAAAAACATACATCTTAATACTAACAGTTTTAAGAAGTTAAAAACAAGATAAATTGTTTCTTTAACTAGATTAGTTCAGAAAATAAATTACATAGTGCCAATACTTTAGGATAAGCCAACACATATAGTTTTGCTAGTTAGAACTTGCCAATTCCCTAAAAAATCTGATCCATTACAATCAACCTATTATCAAAGAAATATGAAGAGAAAAAGGGAAGGCAGGAGGGAGGGAGAAAATAACATCAAATTATTTTCTATAAAGTATTATAATCTTCAATAATTTATCAGCAATGGTTTAACAGTTCTTTTAAAGGTAGGAACTTTTAAGAAAAAATTTAGTCTGTTGGCTTTAGAATTCTTAAAAAATTCATCCTTTAAGTTATACCTAGAACATCAACTACCTTCCTCATTCCCACACACATGCTTTTATCTCTCCTTCCCTCTCTGTCTCCCCTCCTCCTTCATTTGCTTTCTCCCCTTCCTGCTCTCTTTCTCTCTCCCGTTTTCCTTCTCCTCTCCTCTCTCTCTCACACACAACGTATCTAATTCAATCACTAGTTCAAAATAAGGTAGTTTTAAAAGAGACACTCTCTAGAGAACTATAAATGGTAGAAAGAATAAAAGGACACAGCAAGCTAAATAAGTCAAAGAGCCATATCATTTATTGGCTACGTTCCAAAAAAACAAAAAGCCAGTCTTTTTCCAGATAAACTACTGGGTCAGGTCTGAGCAGGTGTGGCTCCAAGATCTCAGAGAAAGTCTACTTCTCTCAGTGATAACAGGAGGGAGAAAGGAAGTTGATAACCCAGTCTTAAATACTGGTGTACAAAGGGACAGTTCTAGGTGATTCCAAGTTTAATATATCATGTCCCACCTTTACAAATACTATCTTGCATGAAACATTTCATTCATTACAATTTCTTCAACGCACCTTCCAAACACATGGTAAAAGGATTAAACACTGTGCAAAGCAAGGTTGTACAACCTTGGGTCACTGCCTCAGGACCCAGGCACTCTGACCTACAATTCACCCAGAGGATTAGTTTCGGAATGCAGCAAATGATATAACTGGCCAACATTTGGATTTATGCTGGTACAATATAGTAGAGTTCAAGAATGTTCACATAAATTTTGTTTCAGAACTCTTGAGAAAATTCTTTATAGTTGATCTGATCTTCCATATCACATAAAAAAAAAATCAAACTGGTTTCATTAGAAAACTTGGGAACAATGTTAACATGGGGTAGATGTAGGTTAACCTGAATCCCTAAGGTCTCACCTTTAATAGACTAAATTGCAGGAACCCATTAGAACTTGATCCATTCCATGCTATAAAAATTGGGAGAAAAAAAAAGCTAGGTGTTTGCATCATTTGGGGTACTTAACAATCATTTTATTGGATAGTGCATTTGGAGGTATCTGGAAAAGCACAACAGATAGCAAAGTTGTGCTTTATCACAAAAGTGGAGATTTGTATTGGCATGAAACCAAAATACAAAATTTTCTTTTTAAAAAAGTCAGAAGATAAATTATAAATCTGTAAGTTGTTCAGTGGAAATGAAATTACTTTGCTATTTTTCACAACTACATAGTTTGATAAATATTAAATCATGGAAAAGAATTTCACTGTACAAGTTTCCTTTCTAAAGATTGTTTAAAAATAACCTTTAACATGCAAAGAAAACAAGTTATAGAAAATCCTAAATCCTTGACATTGAATCTTTCTATTCTTGTTATAAATTGGTGATTTAGAAAACCTGATTTATGAAATCGCAAATATCAATTTAATACTATAGTCATATTTCATTTTGCTCTAGCAAAATATTACTGAATGTTGTACCACTGAATAAGCCTAATTACAATAAATATTTCATAAAACCCAAGCAAAATTTTACCTTCTGATGGAATACAATTCAAAATTACAAATACCAGAGCCCCCAAGAAAAGGGAGAAACAAGTATTATATAGGAAGCCTCATAGCCCACCTTTCCTCTTGACTGGCATTGTTGGGTCTTTCCGCTGCCACAGGATTCAAGATCTCTTCAGGTCTCAGCTTGATCCAGCGGATTGAGGCCAAAACCAGGTAACTGTTGCAAACCACTTCACTGTTCAGTTTTGAAATCCACGCTGAGCCTTTTATTTCAGGTAAAGACAATAATGTATTTTTTTCCACAATTAAATTTTTGACATCTCCCACAGAGCACAGAGAAAACTAACTTTTGAGTTTTTCAAGTTTTTCAATTTTTATAAAATATTGTTTTAAAAAACTGAGAAAATTATTGTGGCATAGAAATGTAATTAAAACTCTCCTTCAGGCAGCAACATTTTTGGAAGTTCAGTGACTAACTCAAGGCACAAACCAAATTTGGACAGCTGTCTCATTACTCTATACATGATCAAGTTCAAAAATGCACTGGTTGATTATAAAGATGTTCAGTTCCTTAAGAGAAAAAAGTAACTGCCCCCTCCCCCTCACCAAAACAAAAAACTCAAAAGTCTCTAAAAAGGTGGGTGAGTTTGAACAGTCCTCTGGGGGCAAAAACAGACTTGAAAGGCCCCTTTCTATTTACTGGACCAGAAGTTCGGATCTCACTCCCTCAGTCAGACAGGATCGTGCTCGCTGTCATTTTCATCTTTATCTTCTGGCCTCTCCAAGCCCCCCCCAGGCTCGTTCTCTAGTGCCTCTCTGATTCCGATCCTCCCATATATTAACCGAGAGGATTGAGAAGATGGACAGCAATCCCTTGGCATGGAGACATTAAAGTGGCAGTGCTACTCAATGGGCACTTTGATGCAGGATGAGTTGGCGAAGCAGGTTTCTTCACACTGGAGTCATTCACATCATGCCACCTTTTCACATCCAAGCAGCTACCTATCCGGCGAGAAAAAAAAAAACACTGAGACTGTTCCAGAGGAAAAGGCAAACCTTTCCCCCAAAGGCGTTTTCAGAGACGCTGTAGTAGCGGTAGGCATGTAAACATAAGCTATGCAAACGGTCCGCGATTTTCTAAATAAAGAGTTCAGCCGCTTGGCTTCGCATCCACTCTTTCTCTCAGCCTCTCTCCAAACTGCCCACCTTCCTTTCGCAGAAAAGACAAGAAATCTCTCTGCCAATGCTGCCACCCCTGCCCACACCCGGTTCTTATGCAGAAGAGCACTGAAATGTCCTGCACCCTCCAGGCGATGAAGTGTTTCCTCAGGCAGGAGAAACAGCAGCATTAGATATTATATAACTCTCGAACTTGGCTTCCCTAAGACATGGAGACTGGAGGGGTCGGGGTTGCTGGTCTGAGAGATACTGCTGGGTATTTAACGAGCACAAAAGAACGCTGGACCTCATCGCACAGCGCCCACCCCACCCCCAACCACCGGCTGACAGGGGAGTCTACTGGGTGGGAGGGAGGCGTGGGACACATTTCTCTCCAGTCCCTTTCCAAGCAGAGCGAAAGGATGGAATGAAGGGACTAAAGATTGGGAAGAGGAGTCTGGCAGCTACGAGGGGAGGAGGCTAGTCAGGGGTGTCTGGCGACGCTGGCGGCTGATTCGGATCTTTGGAGAGGAGGTAACGGAGGAGCCGGAGCCTTAACACTAGAGCCAGGCCAGAGAAGGCGAACTCCTTCTGGGAGCAAGGACAGGCACGGCTCCAATCTAGGGGGCTGCCCTGAGGCGAGGAAGGCGCGCAGCACCATCCCTAAGCTTGGAACGCCCCATTTTCCGCCCCGGGTAGGAGGAGAACAGGGAGTGAGACTGACCAATAGCTGAGGAAGCAAATACTGGGAGACCCAAGAACAGACCCGTCTGCTCCTCCGCGAAGCCAATGATAACCGTAATTTCTGGACGCCACGACCAATCACAGCCAGGATGGTGAGCGCAGCTTTTGATTGGGTAGAGTGAGCCTGGGCGGCGGACGAGGCGGGAGAGCAGGCGCCACTTACCCCCTCCCCGGCATTCTAGAGCCCCGCCCACCCGGGCTCACGTGAGCCGCCAAGATGGCGGTGCTCGGCCGTGAGGTTGGTTCCGAGTTAAGGGATGTAGGTGTGATGCCGGTGAGAGCTGGAGAAGCGCTCAAGGTAGGCGGCAACAGAGTGATATATCTAGAGCCTCAACATGTTGGGGGTCTCCTCTGGGATAATGCACATAAAGGGCATTTGAAAAGCAAAAAGAACAACTTTCGATTAAGCCCCCAGTCAGTATGGGAAGGATTAGAGAGATAATAGGAGCCCTGAAGTCTAGTCCTGATCGTAGGCAACTTGTTTTCTCTTGTCTCTGGACCGTTGCACGGGCCTTTCCTTCAGCTTGGAATACTCACTTGCTCCTGTCTCTCCCCATCCGCGCTTAATTCTCCTCTTTCAGATCTTCGCTTAAATGTCAGTTCCTCCAGGTAGGTTCCCAACATTTTTGGCTAGATTTAAGTATGCCTTTTTTAAAGTTGGTGTGTGTATGTCACCTTCATTCTCCTTTCAAATTACCTGCTTATTTTGTCTTGACCTCCCACTAGGCTTTGGATCCTGACTACACGACTTTATCTTGATTACCCAGGGGCCTATCATATCCCAGGTGATGATTAATGATGAATAAAATTCCGGAAGTCAGGTGGAATAATATACATAATAACACTTAAAACGTAAAATGCTCTACAAACTCTAATCCTACGTAAATGCATTTTTACTGGTTGTTGCCAGTTGAGTGGCTTGAACTAGTGTTTAGATAGAATGTTGGCTAGAGCACAACCTTTACATTTCAGTATTTGTAAAAAGTCTTTCTGAAAGTTGACCAGTCTACTTCTCTGCTTTAATAAGCAGAGTGTAATGAAAAGAATCGGTCATTTATATTGGCAGTGTCTTGCAAAGGTTAGGTACTTAATAAATATGTGCCAGCCTGTTTCAGTATTTTATGATCACAATTCTGTTTTCCCTGTGCAGAGCTGAGGGTGTAGGCTGGATAGGAGATTGGTACAGGGCATTGCCTGGAAGTTATTTCTGTGGGGATTGGGGGTATCAATAATGCGAATGACAGCAAAACAAAAACTTATCCAAGGTTTTTGGTTAATCATGTTCTTGACATTTGCCTTCATCATGCATTAAACCTGTTAGATATAGACCTTCCGTTAGATATTACTATCTTTTCCCTTACATTTTCCACTCACATGTCAGAGAGATGCAAAAGATTAAGTCTAGTATCTGAGAAATTGTCATTTGTAAAAACTTTTTTCCCTTTCCTTCCCAGATATTTTAAAGAAAAATAACTAACCTGAGTACAACTCTGCAAGGATTTGTGGGTAAAAATTGGCCATTATTACTTACTGTGCAATACCATAAGAAGGTTCACAGGAACCTGTATCTTCAGAATGTTAATGCCATGGGCCAAGGATGACTTATCCTTCATTAGTTAGGGTTAGGATTGGTATTGATCATTCATTCAGCAAATGTGTATTGTAGTGATGTTCAAAGTATATTCATTGACAACCAGTATCAGAAACATTTGCAATGCTGTTAAGATGCAGATTTCTAGGCCTCACCCCACTCATACTGAATCCAGATATCTCAGGAGGGAGCTCAAGAGACTGCATTTCATACAAACTCCTGTTAGTGATTCTTGTGCACACTAAAGCTTGAGAACCACTGATTTATTATTTCCTATGTTCATTATGTTTAATCCACTTTAATCCTTTTGCCCAAAACTCTTGAAATTTGAGGATTAGTATATATTCTTGACTATAAAAGTTGTTAAAATGGAGATTGCTGTAAATTCATGAAAGGACTAATCTGGAGGAGATAGGGAGAGAAAAAGCATTGAACTTTCCATCAGGAGCCCTTCCACTTACTGATGTGGTAAGTAAACATTTACAACCACAAATGTGGAATTTGCAGTAAATGCCAGATAAGAGCTCAGTAAATATTGATTAAAATCATTAACATAAAGTATGTGAAAGCAGATAGCATAGTACCTGGCACATTACTAGTCTCTAAATGTTTTTAAAACAAAATCTGTAAAATCTATAGGGTTGTAATTAATATTGATATCATTAGCTATTATGGTTCTGAAATTTGTGTTTTCTAGGACATCAAGACAGCAACATATATGCATCAGCAGCCCAGTCCTTCTCAAGGAGATGCAACACTCAGACGATCAACAGTTATTGAAATGATAGAAAAAAAAATTGAATATCTTAGAAAAGAAAAGTAAGAGATACCCAGACTGAAAGTCAATAGCTTCATTTACAAATCTTCTGTACTGCTGTTTGTGAGGACTAAGATACTCTTAGCTTCACTGGTTCTGAAGAAAGCTTATAAAAAAAGAATTGAAGGAAAACATGGACAAATGAAAATAGTAGTTGGCTGTAAATTGGAATTGTCAATGATGACTTTTGCCTCTTAAAAAGTTCCCAAAATTATTGCTAAAACCATTTGTGCAAAAAAAAATTTTTAATTAAAAATAAGTTAACAATTGTAAAGGGATGTTAAATAAGCATAGATTTCCTTAGAAGGTAGGTTCTTATGAGTGTGTTATATGATACCTGGAGGTTCCAGAGAATTTTCCAGATGGTCTAACACCTGTCCAAAATTCAAGTCTTATTAAAAACAAATGGTTTTCAAAATAAAAGACACCATGGCATTTTGAGATCTAGATGTAAAGGGACCTAAATAAATATTAAATTTTCTTTTTAATCTAGAAAAAAATAAAAGGAGAAAAACCATTTGGGACTACTTATATTTCACTGATTTGTTATTAAAATCAGTTCAGGACTGGTTACTCAACCTCAGTACTCAGCACAACAAATGATACACATATAATGTCTCTCATACCACACTGACTATTGGATTAAGAAAGCTCAAGAATAAAATCAGAAGACAGCTGATCTTAGACCTTAGAAGTTTCTGGATTTCAATATAAGTTAGTATTAGTAAAATAATCTGTCCGCTCTCTTTGGATGAAGTTTTGGGAATCCTGGACAAAATATTTTCAGTGTATCTGTATTACTTAGGAAATAGTTATTTTCTAGAAGGCCTAACCAAACATAGGCTTTTTTCAGATCACCTTAAGCAAATTAATTATTTTAGTAGCAGGAGCTGTAGTCTTGGATTTTGGTATCATATAACATTTGGCCAGACTGTTAGTTATATTTATTTGTGGCCAAAATTTAGAAGGGTTTCATTTTAGAATGACCTTAAATAATCTTAGAAAGAGATTTATATCTTCTTATTAGAATGCAAGTTATGAGGGCTTGGATTTTTTTTTCTTGCTTTGTTCACTGCCCCATCCTGAGCACTTAGAAAATACTTGACATATAATAAGGGCTTAAGCAATATTTGATGTTAAATAAATATATAATAACAAATTACTGCTTTTATTAAGAAAATACTGTGATGAATTTAACTTTTCTCTTTGTTTTACCTAGTAGGACCTTAAATATATATGGATCAGTGTTCTTTGGAGCAACAGCTGGTTTCTCTGGAATATTAGCAAACTTCATTTTCAGACACTGCTTCAGGGTTAACCAGGATGCTTTGAAGACATATGCATCATTGACTACACTTCCATTTTTATCTACTATCGTTACTTATAAGTTCTTTGTAACTGATGCTTTGTATTCAGGTAAATTTAAATTCATTAGTGTTTAACATGGTTATGTCTAAGTAAAGTTACTCATTAACATATTACTACTCCAGATAATAATAACCTCTTATATTTGTATATTGCTTTACAACTTAGAAAGTACCATCACGTATAACATCCTATTTGATCTTGACAGTAGTCCTGCTGAGCAGGCAGGACAAGTGTTATTAACCATTTTTTTACAAATAAGCAACCAAAACTGAGACTTGTGTGGCTTCAAGTACACTAAGAAGCTACATAATATACTAGGAAAAGATCATGCTTTGGCATACTACACAAATGGTTTCAGCTCCTACCTCCCACCACTTAAGTTTTGTGAAATTGTCAAATCATTTAATCTCTGAGCCTCAGCTGTTTTATGTATGAATTAGGACTAATAGTACTTACCTCACAAGATTGTTGCAAGAATTAAAAAAGATGTGGTATGTTAAATGCCTAACAATATCTGGCATATTAATGGGTTTCTAATCTGGCATAATATGGGCTTCTAATGTTACTTTCTACCTTCTCCCCTCCTCTCCTTGTGCTTCACAACTAGTAATTGATGAAACCTCTGACCCCTGTTCTTTTCTTCAGATCCCTGCTTAAATATCTTCCTCAGGGAAACCTTCCTTGATTCACTCAGGGTAGTTGAAGTTTCCAGTTATACTTTCGATATACTTTACCTTCAAAGCATTGTACACACTTATATTAAAATATTTGTCTAGGGTGCACAAAATATTGTCTAGGGTTCAGTGGTAGAATGCTCGCCTTTCATGCAGGAGACCGGGGTGTGATTCCCAGACCATGCACCCAAAAAAAAATATATATATATATAAAATGGTGGCTCAGTAGCAGAGTTCTTGCCTGCCATGCTGGAGGCTGGGTTTGTTTCCCAGTGCCTGCCCATGTAAAAAAAAAAAATTATATATATATATATATATATATATGTCTAATGCCTTTCTTCCCTGGTAAACTAGCCAAAAGGTCACAGATTAAGTCTCTTTTATATACCACTGTATCCCTGGCATATGTCTGACACATAAAAGACAGTAAAAATGTATTAACCTAGACTCCACGTGTCTAGATTGATAGTTTAGTATACTTTCATTATGAAATTGTCTCTGCAATAATCACATATGTTAGAGGTACTTCTCCTCATGATAGAGTATAAGAAAAGCATTTTAAAAACCACATGTGTTAGCAGTAATGCTCCTCATGATAGAGTATAAGAAAAAGCATTTTTATTCTTTGGATTCCTTGGGTTTTGAATTTCCCATGTTCTTTCTAGTATTTCACCATGGTTAAAGTCAGTGCAGATAATGGCTCTGTGAGGCATAAGACTGTCTTAATAATTCTTATCCTGACTTTTAAAGGAAGACCAAATTTACTTTTGTTTTCTAGGTAATATAAGCCAAGAGAATTGTGTTCTGAGAAGTTCACTGGTTGGCATAGTATGTGGTGTTTTATATCCCAGTGCTTTGGCTTTTTCTAAAACTGGGCATCTGGCAGTCAAGTAAGTCTGTTTGTTCATTCTTTTCTTTTCTCTTCCTTTCCTCCTTTATTTTTATTTAGGTTAATAAACTCTTAAACTATCAATGACAGTTTAATCAAAATATAGTGTTTCAGAAAGCTAACTTTGAACTTTTTTGCTACTACATGATAGATCTAGAATGGAAGTTAATGACCAGTTTAAGAGAAATCAATGGACTTGTTATAGAATATATATCCAGGAAAGTGATTAATTCTTTTTCCTTTTTAGGTATCATACTGTGCCACTGCCACCAAAAGGGAGGATTTTACTCCATTGGCTGCTGCTTTGTCAAACAGAGATGAAAGCAATGGTGATTCCTCTAGTCTTTCAGACAATCGTTGGAATACTTAATGGTCTGCAACATTATGCAGTGTTTGAAAGTACACTGGAGAAAACTGTACATCAAGATTAATCAAAGAATGAATAGATATTAAATTCAACAGGATGGATTTTTTATGATGAGACTCAGACAGTGCTGAAAGAGTTTAAAGTAACTCTGGAGGGACAACTTGTTTTTGTCCCTTCTGCCTGATTTATAGCAGGTACTCAATAAATACTCAGAATTCAACATATAAATGTTAAGTTTCATCTTTCTTCCCTCATCATGTATAGAAATGGGTTAGGGCCTCAAGGTATGATCTATATATTTATGTATTCATTCATTCATCAAACATATATTGAATACTTTCTCTGTCTCAGATACTGTGTTATATCTAATAAGAAATGGCCCTAACCTAGAAGGAACATGCCATTAGAAGAGGAATACAAAATGTGGACTCATAGAATGAGAGAGTTTCAGAAGTATTCACATAATTTTATTGGAGCATTAGGGTGTGGTTGTTAACTACGTAGGCAGAAGTAGGGTTAAGGAAGGAAAGAGACATTTGGGCTAAATTTTGTAGAAAATGAGAATTCATAAGAAAACATGAGATGTTTTCTAATCTGTGATGCAATATACGTAATAGCTCCTTATCTTCTACAAATTGTCTTCACTTTGCTGTTGAAGCCCATTTGTTAAGTACCTAATTGCTACTTAAATTAAGCCCATAATTAGGTGCCTAACTTGCAGTAGGATTGAATACAAAGATTCAGTCGGTGTCCTCAAGAACCTTAAAAAAAAGTTCACAGTTTAGAGTGTGCTAAGGCATCACTGAACTATGCAGGAAATGAACACTGACAATAAAAATTATTAACAGAATGGATCTCCACAGCTCATTGGCCCTATCCTAACCCTCACCTTGAGGTTAAAGATTTTGTCATTTGAGGCCCCAAGCAATCCAAAGCAGAATTGGAAGTCTTAAGATGCTTTATGGTATCACACATAATGAGCTGAAAAACATTGCTCTCTTT
This sequence comes from Tamandua tetradactyla, assembly GCF_023851605.1. NCBI lineage: Eukaryota > Metazoa > Chordata > Mammalia > Pilosa > Myrmecophagidae > Tamandua > Tamandua tetradactyla. The sequence continues at coordinate 58,847,206 of NC_135334.1, read as the reverse complement.
TGTTAACAAAAAAATGGATAATTAGCCATCTAGCTTTGTATTCTTAGAATATTTCATAATACCTGAAACTCAGGAGGAAAGGGCAGATAATTGGGGGAACAAAGTAAAAAAGATAACTAGACTGATGGTTTTCATATTTTAACTTGTTTTCTTTCATGAACTTCCCATTCATGTCTGTATTAGGGTTCTCTAGAGAAACAACTAATAGGAGATATCTGTAAATAGAAGATATATATGGTTGTGTCTCACACAACCATGGGACGTAAAAATCCAAAATCTGTAGGGCAGGCCACAAGCTGACAGCACAAATGAAGGTATTTAACGAATTACCCAGAAGAGGCTGGCTAGCTGAAGTGGAAAGAGAGATTTTCCTTTCTGAATTCTCCTAAAAGCCTTTGGGTAATTAGATTAAACATCACTCACTGCAGAAAACACTCCCCTTAACCAATGGCAGATGTAATCAACTGTGTATACAACCAATGTGCTCATGATTTAAGTCCACAAAATGTCCTCACGGCAACAGATAGGCCAGTCCTTGCTTGATCAGACAACTGGCTACTATCATCTGGCCAGTTTGATGCATGAACCTGACCATCACAATGTCTTTGGCCCATTTAATTTGTAGTAATTCCATGAAATCTGAATGTTATTTCTTCATATCCTGAGGTAGTAATCTAGAAAAAGTTTGTTAAACATTCATTTCCCCTGAAAACTGAAGAGATTTGTACCTCATTCCATGATGTCAAATGATCTTTTTCTGCAACAGGAAAACTTGGCAAAGCTATTAATCATTTCCTTTAGTTTTAGAAAACAGTACCTGCCAGAGTGTCTGTAGATAACGTGAAAGGGGAAATTAGGGAAACTTTGGTCTTCTGGGCCTGATTGAAAGGTGAAACTGAATGAGCCGCAGTAAAGAACGACTATAAGATCCTAGAAGCAAGGCAGTGCAGGGGCAACGTCCCCATTTGGAGAATTTCTGATAGTCTTACAAGCAGTGGAGACAACCAAATCAATAGGCCGACCCCTCGATCTTGGGGTTCACCTCTATGAAACTTATTCCTGCAAAGGATAAGGCTAAGCCTACTTAAAATTAGGCCTAAGAGTCACCCCCAGAGAACCTCTTTTGTTGCCCAGATGTGGCTTCTCTAAGCCAACTCAGTAGGTGAACTCACTGCCCTCCCCCTCTACATGGGACATGACTACTAGGGGTATAAATCTCCCTGGCAATGTGGGACAGAAATCCCAGGATGAGCCAGGACCTGGCATCAAGGGACTGTGAAAGCCTTTTGATCAAAACAGGGAAGAGAAAAATAAGACAAAATAAAGTTTCAGTAGTTGAGAGATTTCAAACAGAACTGAGAGGTTGTCCTGGAGGTTATTCTTATGCATTATATAGATATCCCTTTTCAGTTTAAGATGTATTGGAGTGGCTGGAGGGAAGTACCTGAAACCATTGAGCTGTGTTCCAGTAACCTTGATTATTGAAGACAACTGTATAACAATATAGATTTTACAATGTGACTGGTTGTGAAAACTTTGTCTGATGCTCCTTTTTATCTAGGGTATAGACAGATGAATAAAGAAATATAGATGAAAAAATAAATAATAGGGGGTCAAAGGTTAAAATAAATCATGCAGAAATACTAGTGATCAATGAGAGGGAGGGGTAAGGGGCATGGTATGTATGGGTTTTTTCTTTTTTCTCATCTCTTTTTCTGGAGTTATGCAAATGTTCTAAAAAATTATCGTGATAAATACACAACTATGTGGTGAGATTGTGAGCCATTGATAGTACACCATGTATGGAATGTTTGCATGTTAAGATTTATCAATATAAATATTTATTTTATTAGCACCAAAAAAAAGATAGTGTAGAGATGCAAAATACAGCCTGACATTCTATTCTTGAGGTTCATATCCTGGCTTCACTAATTACCAACAGGAAACCTGCTTTCTCATCTGTAAAATGAGGAATAAAGATTGTGGTTACCTTTTGCATCATTGTAAGGATTAAATGAGTTAATATATGTAAACCACTTAAAACAATGGCCAACTCATTGGAAATCTATATGTAACCATTATTAGTATTGTTGTTAATAGTGTATACCTACTATCACAGTCCATATTCTAACCTACAGTTACCAATTTAGTACTTTTATAGGAAAGTTAGAAAGAAGCACATCAAAGAGAATTTACAAGATATCTTTTATTTGAGTAAATAAGTATTCATTCAGCTAATATTGATTCAAGACCTATTGTATGAAAAGAAATGTATTCTGTATTCTGTATTCTGTATCACATGTTGAGCAAGTTGCCTAACGTTTCTGAATGTGTTTCCTCTTAAAAAGATTAAAGCACATGAAACAATATCATACCTGGCACATAGGAGGTGCTTAGTAAATTGTCAAAGAGACATCTGTTTGTCCTGGTGAGGATACAAAAATAGGCTGAGCTGTCCCCACTTTTGTATTGTATTGTATTGCATTGTATTGTGTTAACTATTCTTCTATAGATGTAACTGAATTTTAGATGTGACTGAATTTTATGAAATTCAGTAACATAAAATTTAGTCACCTTCCTGAGAGACTCATTAAAAAAAAAAAAGATTCTTCCAAAACTATGTAAGCCATATTCCCCTAGCTTCATCATCCCATCACTACAGCAGCCATCACAGTAACATTAATAATTGAACTTTAACAACCCTGAACCCAGCTTCACTACAAGAACACAGAACTCTTCTCCCCAAAGTCCTCCCCAGGATTAGACATAGAAGAAAAAAGAAAAGAGAACTTGAAGATATAGCAATAAAAACAACCAAAAAAAAAAAAAACTCAAAAAAAATTAATATAGTAAGTGAGTGGTCAAATACACCTGTAATTGAAGTCATCAAAAGAGGGAAGGAAAAAAAATATTTGACATATAGTGGCTGAAAATTTTTCAAATTTGATGAAAACTATAGCCACAGATCCAAGAAGCTCAATGAATTTCAAACAAAAGAAATATGAGTAAAACTACTCCAAGCTACATTGCTTAAAACCAGTAATAAAGAGAAAATCTTAACAGGAGCCAACAAGGAAAAAAACACATTTCATACAGAGGAAAAATGATAAAAAAATTACAGCAGTTTTCTTGTAAACAATGCAAGCTAGAAAACAGTGGAACAATTCTTCTAAGTTGCATTATTAAAAGAAAAAAAAGCCATCCTAGAATTCTATACCGAACAAAAATATCTTTCAAAAACTAAGGTTAAAGTAAGACTTTTTCAGATGTAATGGAATACATCAACAAAATACTTGTATTCTAAAAAATGTTAAAGGAATTACTTCGGGCAGGAGGAAAATGATACCAGATGGAAATCTACAAAAAGAATGAAGAGGATCAGACTTCATAAGTATGTAAGAAAAATACATGTTTTCTTATTATTTAAAATTCTTTCAAGGTCAAATGAATTCTGAAATAAAAATAACTAGGTATTATGGTGTTTATAATGTAAGTAGAAGTAAATATATGCCAACAAGACAGAGACGGAAGAAATGGAAGTATAGCCTTGCAAGTTTTTTTTTTCATGGGAAGGCTCCAGGAATCAAAACCTGGGCCTTGGCATGGCAGGCAAGAATTCTGCCACGCAGCTACCGTTACACCACCCTCTTACAAGATTCTTATATGTGAAGTAGGATAGTATCACTTGAAGGTAGACCATGAGAGGTTATGTACTATACATGATGAAGCAATCATTAAAAATTGTTAAAGAATTATAGATAATAGTCCAATAAAGTAGATAAAATGGAATCATAAAAAATATATTCAATCCATTCAAAAATGACAGAAGAAAAGGAAAAGGGGAATGGAGAACAAATGAAACAAATAAAAAACAAAGAGCAAGATCATAGATTTAAGCCCTAGAACAATAAAAATCATATAAATGTAAATGGTGTAAATGCTCCCCATTAAAAATCAGAAATATGCAGGATACAATTAGAGCAGTAAAGAGAATTTTGTAGTATGTTTGGAGAAGACTTTAGCTTTCTCCTTAAGATTCATATCTTTTATCCTTCTGTTGGTTCATTGATTTTTTAAACTTTTCTATTTTTCTAATGTATGCACATAAAGCTAAACATTGCCCTGTATGCAGTCGTTCAACTATATCCTATAAATATTTGGATGTTATGCTTTTATTATCCTTTAGTTCAAAATATTTTCTAGTTTCCCTTGTGAGTGTTTTGTTACTATTTAGAAATGTACTGTTTTATTTTGAAATATTTGGAGATATTCTAGTTACTTTATTGATATTTGATTCAAATTAAATACTGTGACCAAAGAATACCTCAATATGATTTCAATCATTTAAAATTTTTTGAAATATGTTTTAGGGTCCAGCATTGAACTATAAATGCCAATAACATAAAGTTGATTGATAATGCCCAAAGCTTATTTACCCTAACTTTTCATCTACTTGTTTCATCAGTTACTATTAGAGGGATTTTACAATCCCCAAGTTTGATTGTGGATTTGATTGTGGATTTATATACTTCTCCCTTAGTTCTATTAATAGTTATTTCATACATTTTGAAGCTGTGCCATTAAGTACCCATTTAAGGTTGTATCTTCTTGGTGCATTGACTCTTTTCTATTTATCTCTGAAAAGTCCCTCTTTATCTCTGTTCCTCTTGTCTGGAAATCTACTTGATCTAATAGTAATGTAGCCTCACTTACTGTTTTTTTTCTCTTTTTTTTGCATGGCCAGGCACTGGGAATCGAACCTGGGTGTACGGCATGGCAGGCGACAACTCTGCTGCTGAGACTGCGGCAGTCCCCTTACTTTTTTATGCTTAGCTTGCACGTGATACATCTTTTGCCCTCCTTTTAAGTTTTTTGGTATTCCATTTTTTTCTCCTTTCTTTCTGCGTATGTGCATTTGTTGTTTCACTAGAGACTGCACAGCATATTTAATTTACCGTAGTCAACTTTTAATGAATAAATCGCTTCACATAAAATATATGGACATCACAACAGAGTAATTTCATTTCCATCTCTTCCACTCTTTGTATTACTGTTGTAACATATTTTATTTCTCCATGTCAAAAAACAAAAAATACTTTATTTTTTCTTTGAAGAATTAATTCTACTTTATTAAAAAGAAATATATATTTTATATTTACCATTTCTAGTGCTCTTTCTTCCTTCCTGAAAATCTGATATAATTTTTCTTCAGTCGAAAAAATTTCCTTCGGACATCCGGGCCAAGATGCGGCTTAGTGATATGCGAATTTTAGTTCGTCCTCCAGAACAACTACAAAATAACCAGAAACAGTACAGAACAGCTCCTGGGGCCATGTCAGTGACCGGACACACAAGGTACCCCAGTCTGGACCAGCTGGATCGGCTGTGAGCCCCCCAGAACCGTGAGTTCCCCAAGCTGCGGCGGCCGGTGCCCCTCCCCCACAGGCTGCTTCCCAGAGGGGAAAGGAGAGAGACTTTACCAGCAGCAGGGGCTGAGCCCAACCAAATGCCAATTGTGGAACTAATTAACTAATTCTGACTACTAAAAATAGGCCCCCAGCTCAGGTGAACCTGGTCAAAGTGGAGGTGGCTCATTTTTACCCCGGCACCAAGGGGGCAGGGCTGATGGAAAAAGAAAAAAAAAAAGAAGGAAACAGAGGTTTTTTTGGGCTGTGTTTTGGGCTGTGTTGACTACCTTTGGATACAGTGGCAGGGCTTCCCAAGCTGCAATTGCTCCAGGCATAGGCAGAAACAAGCTCATTTGAGGGCTTGTCTGGAGCCTGTGCCTTCCCCAGGGGAGGGGTGAACCCCAACTCAGGTGGAATCCCTCCCTCAAGGAATTCAGACACCAAGGCTTGATAATTTGAAGCCATTAAAACCAGCCTACAACTTCTCCTCTGTCTCCACCATGTCCCCGGCAGGGAGAGTCTGCCAAATTAAAGGTACCGCATCATCTTATGCTGGTGGGACCTGCAGGCAGACAAGCACCACATACTGGGCAGGATAAGAACAACAGAGCCCAGAGACTTCACAGGACAGTCTTTCAACGTGCTAGGTTTCACCCTCAGGGAAAACCGACGCAGGTGACTCTTTCCTCCTGATAGGAGGTCAGTTTGGTCTGGGAAAATCTGGCTGGGGTCTATAATACCTACGTAGACCCTCCTAAGGGCGGGGGTGGGGGGAGGCACTGTACAAGCATGGCAAAACAAGAAAACAAGAACTGAAAAATTCTCCTCTGTTAAACAAAACTTAAGCTAGAGGTCCAGATGAAGCTGAACTGAATGCCAAAGAACAGACAGACAACAAATTCATCCGCAAGAAAATCCTAGGTAAAAGAAGTGCAAGCAATCTCCCAAATGAACTAATTTAGTTAATTAAATGCCTAGACACCAGCAAAACATAACAAATCACACTAGGAAAATTGAAGATATGGCCCAGTCAAAGGAACAAACCAACAATTCAAATGAGCTACAGGAGCTGAAACAATTAGTTCAGAATATACAAACAGACATGGAAAGCCTCATCAAAAAACCAAATCAATTAATTCAGGGAGGATATAAAGAAGGCAAGGAAGGAACAAAAAGAAGAAATCAAAAGTCTGAAAAAACAAATCACAGAACTTATGGGAATTAAAGGCACGGTAGAAGAGATGAAAAAAAAAACAATGGAAACCTACAATGGTAGATTTTGAGAGGCAGAACATAGGAGTAGTGAACTGGAGGACGGAACATCTGAAATCCAACAAGAAAAAGAAAATACAGGGAAAAAAATGGAAAAATATGAGCAGAGACTCAGGGAATTGAATGACAATATGAAGCGCCCAAATATACATGTTGTGGGTATCCCAGAAGGAGAGTAGAAGGGAAAAGGAGGAGAAAAACTAATGGGGGAAATTATCACTGAAAATTTCCCAACTCTTATGAAAGACTTAAAATGACAGATCCAAGAAGTGCAGCATACCCCAAAGAGAATAGACCCAAATAGGCATACTCCAAGACATTTACTAATCAGAATGTCAGAGGTCAAAGAGAAAGAGAGAATCTTGAAACCAGCAAGAGAAAAGCAATCCACCACTTACAAGGGAAGCCCAATAAGACTATACATAGATTTCTCAGCAGAAACCATGGAGGCGAGAAGACAGTGGGATGATATATTTAAATTATTAAAAGAGAAAAACTGCCAACCAAAAATTCTATATCCAGCAAAATTGTCCTTCAAAAGTGAGGGAGAAATTAAAACATTTACAGACAAAAAATCACTGAGAGAATTTGTGACCAAGAGACCAGCTCTGCAAGAAATACTAAAGGGAGCACTAGAGACAGATACGGAAAGACAGAAGAGAGAGGTGCGGAGAAGAGTGTAGGAAGGAAGACCATGAGTAAAGGTAAAAAGAAGGAAAATTACATATGACATATAAAATCCAAAAGGCAAAATAGTAGAAGAAAGTACTACCCGTGCAGTAATAACACTAAATATTAATGGATTAAACTCCCCAATCAAAAGACATAGACTTGCAGAATGGAGTAAAAAACAGGACCCATCTATATGCTGTCTCTACTCAAATGACATGAGGGCAAGGACACAAATGGACATTTGCACACCAATGTTTATAGCAGCATTATTTACAACTACCAAGAGATGGAAACAGTCAAAATGTCCATCAACAGAAGGGTGGCTAAACAAACTGTGGCATGTACATACGATGCAATATTATGCAGCTGTAAGACAGAATAAAGTTATGAAGTATGTAACGACATGGATGGACCTTAAGGACATTATGCTGAGTGTGATTAGCCAAAAACAAAAGCACAAATACTGTATGGTTCACTGATATGAACTGACATTAGTGAGTAAACTTGGAATATTTCGTTGGTAACAGAGACCATCAGGAGGTAGAACGAGGGTAAGATATTGGGTAATTGGAGCTGAAGGGATACAGATTGTGCAACAGGACTGAATATAAAAACTCAGAAATGGACAGCGCAATACTATCTAACTGTAATACAATTATGTTAAAACACTGAATGAAGCTGAATGTGAGAATGATAGAGGGGTGAGGGCTGTGGGCATAAATGTAATCATAAAGAGAGATAGACGATAAAAATTGAGATGGTATAATCTAGGAATGCCTAGAGTGTATAATGATAGTGACTAACTGTACAAATTTAAAAACTGTTTTTCCATGGGGAAGAACAAAGGAATGTCATTACTGCAGGGTGCTGAAAATAGATGGTAATTAATATTTTAAAATGTCAACCTATGTGTGAGACTAAAGCAAAAAATATTTATTAGGTACAAAATTTATATTTTGAATAGTGCATCTCCTGATATAACTTAAGTAGATAGTTGGTTGAACAACATAAATACATGGAACCTTGGGTAGGACATGAGATTTTGTTGGTTTGTCCAGAGTGATGCCCTGATGAATCCCAGAGTGATTTTATCAGTGAGTGGAAAAGCATTTGCAAAGTCCCCTTCGGGGAATGGTGAAAATGGGGGAAAATTCAACCTCCCCAGGTTGAATTCTTGATATTCTCACAAGCAGTGTGGACAACCAAAGCTACAGGTTGAGCCCCCAGTCTTGGGGTTTGTTCATATGAAACTTAACCCCAAAAAGGATAGTTCAAAGCCTACTTAAAATTAGGCCTAAGAGTCACCCACAAAAGAACCTCTTTTGTTGCTCAGATGTGGCCTCTCTCCCCAGCCAACACAACAAGCAAACTCACCACCCTCCCCCTGTCTACGTGGGACATGACTCCCAGGGGTGTGGACCTTCCTGGCAAGGTGGGACAGAAATCCTAGAATGAGCTGAGACCCAGCATCAAGGGATTGAGAAAACCTTCTCAACCGAAAGGGGGAAGAGGGAAATGAGACAAAATGTCAATGGCTGAGAGATTCGAAACAGAGTCGAGAGGTTATCCTGGAGGTTATTCTTACGCATTAAGTAGATATCACCTTGTTATCCAAGATGTAATGGAGAGACTGGAGGGAACTGCCTGAAAATGTAGAGCTGTGTTCCAGTAGCCATGTTTCTTGATGATGATTGTATAATGATATCTACCTTGTCAACAGACGAACAGAACATATGGAATAAAAATAAATAATAGGGGGAACAAATGTTAAAATAAATTTAGTTTGAAATGCTAGTGATCAATGAAAGGGGGGGTAAGGGGTATGGTATGTATAATTTTTGTTTCTGTTTTCGTTTTATTTTTCTCTTGTCTTTTTATTTCTTTTTCTGAATTGATGCAAATGTTCTAAGAAAGGATCATGATGATGAAAAAAAGTAAAAGGATGGAGAAAGATTTATCATGCTAACAGTAATCAAAAGAAAATTGAGGTAGCTATATTAATTTCAGATAAAGCAAACTTCAGAGGAACGAGAATTATCAGAGTTTAAGACAGGCACTGCATAATGATAAAGGAGTCTATTTTCCAAGAAGACATAATCCTAAATGCATATATACATAACAAAACATGTAAACATATGTGAAGCAAAACTAATAGCACTGCAAGGAGAAATAAACAAATCCTCTATTATAGTTGCAGACTTCAGCACCTCTATATCAGTAACTGACAGATTCAGCAAGCAAAAAGTCAACATATAGTTCAAGGGAACAACACTATCAGTCAACTGTTTCTCATTCACATTTATAGAATGCTTCATCCAACAACAGCAGAGTATACCTTCTTGAGTTCACATGGAGTATTCATCAAGATAGACCACATTCTCGGCCATAAAACATATCTTAAATTTAAAATATAGAAATCTTTATACAAAGTATGCTTTCAGACTGCAATGGAATTAAACTAGATATTAATAACAGAACGATAGCTAGAAATCTCCAAATATTTAGAGATTAAACAACACAGTTCTAAAAAGTACATGGGTCAAAGAGGAAGTCTCAAGAGAAATTTAAAAATATTTAGGACTAAATGAAAATACAAATTATCAAGATTTGTGGAACACAGCAAAAGCAGTGCTTAGAGGGAAATTTATAGAATTGAATAGGTATATCAGAAAAGAAGAAAGATCTGAACTCATTAATCCACCCTTCTACGTTAGGAAACCAAAGAGAGAACAATATAAACTTAAAACAAGCAAATAAGATAAAATAAAATTTAGAGCAAAGATCAGTGAACTTGCAAGTAGGAGCTCAATAGAGAAAATTAACAACCAAAAGTTGGGTCTTTGAAAAGGTCATTAACAGTTATAAACCTCTATCTGTGCTAATGAGAGAGAGAGAGAGAGAGAAGAAACAAATTACTAATAGCAGAAATGAAAGAGAGGCCATCGTGACTGATTCTGTGGACATTAGAAGGATATTATGAACAGCTCTACAAATTTGGTAACTTAGATGAAGTGGATTACTTCCTTGAAAGACACAATCTACCAAACTGACACAAGGAGATAGAGATACTCTGAATAGTTCTATATCTATGAAAGAATTTGAATTATTAATTATTAATCTTGTTAAAAAACACAAGACCTGGATTGAGCATATACTAAGAATGTTTGTGTTTCTTTCCTGTAATTTTTTTAATTAATAAAAAATTTTAAAAAAACACTTCCCTCAGTATTTCTCCTAGTGCAATTATACTTGTAATGAATTCCCTCAGCTTTCATTTCTCTGACTGTATTTCCCTTCCATTTTTGAAGAGTATTTTTAGTGGATATAGAATTCTACCTGTCCAGATGTATTTCTTTCAATACTTTAAACAATTATTTTCATTATCTTCTGAATTCATTGTTTCTAAAGAGAAACCATCCATTGTTCTTACCATTTCTCTTTATGTATATGGCTTTTATCAATTCCCTATATGTATGGTATCTGGCTACTTTTAAGGTTTTCTCCCTTTGGATTTCAGCAGGTTGATTTTCAAGCCCCTGGATATGGTTTCTTTGTATTTATCCTGTATATAGTACCCTGAATATATGGAGTGCTATTTCTGAGCAATTTTATGAAAATTTCTGGCAATATTTCCTCAAATATTTTCTCTGCTTCATTCTATTTTTCCTCTCTTTGTGAGATGCCAAATATACACATTAGAACACTTGATACTTTCCCACAGGTCAATGAAGATTTCTTAAAAATTTTTAAATTTTTTCTTTCTGAATGCTTTAGTTTAGATAATTTCTATTAACTTATCTTCAAATTCACAGAATCTTTCTTTTGCACTTGCCAATTTTCTGTTAATCCCATCCAAAGTATTTTTTATTTTAAAAACTATGTCTTTACGTTCTAAGATTTCCATGTTTGGTATTTTTAGTTTCCATGTCATGTTAGAGTTTCCTTATATCTTCACCCATTAGACCCATTTTTTTCTTTTTTTAAATTTTTTTATTAATTTTAAATTAAAAAAATATGACAACAAAGAAACATACACATTCTTAATATATAATCATTCTGTTCTACATATATAATCAATAATTCACAATATCATCACATAGTTGCATATTCATCATCATGATCATTTCTTAGAACATTTGCATCAATTCAGAAAAAGAAATAAAAAGACAACAGAAAAATAAAACAAAAACAGAAAAAAAAAATTATACATACCATACCTCTTACCCCTCCCTTTCATTGATCACTAGCATTTCAAACTAAATTTATTTTAACATTTTTTCCCCTTATTATTTCATTTTATTCCATATGTTCTACTCATCTGTTGACAAGGTAGATAAAAGGAGCATCAGACACAAGGTTTTCACAATCACACAGTCGCATTGTGAAAGCTATATCATTATACAATCATCTTCAAGAAACATGGCTCCTGGAACACTGCTGTACATTTTCAGGCAGTTCCCTCCAGTCTCTCCATTACATCTTGGATAACAAGGTGATATCTACTTAATGTGTAAGAATAACCTCCAGGATAGTCTCTCGACTCTGTTTGGAATCTCTCAGCCATTGACACTTTGTCTCCTTTCACTCTTCCCCCTTTTGGTCGAGAAGGTTTTCCCAATCTCTTGATGCTAATTCTCAGCTCATTCTAGGGTTTTTCTCAGTCCCTTCATGCTGAGTCTCTGCTCATTCTAGGATTTCTGTCCCACGTTTCCAGGAAGGTCTGAACTCCTGGGAGTCATGTTCCACATAGACACGGGGAGGGTGGTGAGTTTGCTTGTTGTGTTGGCTGGAGAGAGAGGCCACATCTGAGCAACAAAAGAGGCTCTCTTGGGGGTGACTCTTACACCTAATTTTAAGTAGGCTTGACCTATCCTTTGTGGGGTTAAGTTTCATATGAACAAACCCTAAGACTGGGGGCTCAGCCTATAGCTTTGGTTGTCCACACTGCTTGTGAGAAAATCAAGAATTCAACTAGGGGGGGTTGAATTTTCCCCCACTCATTAGACCCATTTTTTAACTATATTGTTTAATAAAGTTACCATAGTTACGTTAGTCATTGTTAATTCCAACATCTGGGTCTCTGTGAGTCTTTTTTAGTAACTGTTTTCTTCTCAAAACTTTTGGTCACATCTTTTACTTCTGTACATATCCAGTCATTTTTACTATATACTGGATATTGTAGGTGGTACGTTCTGCCAACTCTGGATGCTCTTCCATAAGGCAACTAAATTATTGACAGATAACCTAAAGCCTGTGGGGGCATAGATTGAATCTTTTATTGGTTGGTCAATCTTATTGTATTGTTTTTTTATCTTTACTTCTCAGACATAGTCCTTAGTCTTTGGATGTAGACTTTACATGTAAAGCATGGTCCTTCTGAGGTTCAGTGGAATACTCAAAGTTCTCATCACTCTTTATAACTAGGAAAGATTTCAATTCAAAATACTGTCTCTCCAACATCAGAATGCTACAGAAACATCGCTAAAGCTCTTCCAGTCTTCCAGTGCTCCAGATGTGCTCTCCACTGGATTACTTATGTATGGTCTCCTCCCATGCCTGTGCAATTAGAATTAGAATGCCAACCAAAGATTTGAGGGGAATTTCTTCACAAATGAGGATTACCTGGCCTATGTGGATCCTTCTTTTCTAGCCCTACCTACCCAAGATCCAGTTGCCCAGGCATTACTAAACTCCAACTTTTGACTTTTAACTTGGGAAGAATGCGATTTCATAACGGCACTCTTTCCCAGGTGTTATGCAGACTGGGTAATGCCCTTAGGGATGAAGTTAGATAAATATGAATCTCATTCAGTACTTTTCCCTTCTTTCAAGAATTGTAAGTTCTGATTTGGATTCTTTCAAGTGTCGTTAAAAAAGAAACCCCTTTATTATTCTTTGTATTTATAATTTTATCAGCCACAAAGTCTGTGTGATATAAACCCCAGCATTTCTAGAAGCTAGAAGTCCCTCCAATGGTATTTGATGGTCATCTGTGAATTATATGAAATCATCCTGTATCAATTATTCTCAAGAGATTTGTATGAGGATTGAAGTCAGGGACATATCCCAGAAATTTACTTTAGGACAGAGGATGTGTATTCAGTTCAGGTGAGAGATAATGGTGGCTTAAAGTAAGTCAGGAGTAGTGAAGGCAGTAACAAGTGGTTATATTCCATTTTCTTTGCCTGGATTAGCTGTTTTGGTCAAACAGGCTATAAGAAACTAAAATGACCTTCCTTCCCTTACAGAATTTCTGAAAGTTTTAATAAAATCAAAATAATTGCATTCATTTTTTTATCAGCACAGAGAAAAAATATGTTTTGAGAAATTGTTCTTTATTTTATACTTTCAAAAAAAGCTCATAGTTGTCTGGTACAAGCATCATAGGCAGATTTTTTGCTACATTTCAGAAAAGTCCCTAATCCTTGCAATCCTCCTTCCTTCTATGCACAGCCTAAACTCAACTAAAATTGTTTAACATCAAAAATTCCCATAGAGGGGGCCAAGATGGCGGCTTAGTAAGGTACGCGCGTCTTAGTTCCTCCTCCAGAGCAACTACTAGGTGACCAGAAACAGTGCAGAACAGCTCCTGGGGCCACGGCAGGAAATGGACACACAGCATACCCCAGTCTGGACTGGCTAGAGTGACTGCGAGACTCTGCTGCGGTGAGAGTCCCGAGCGGCGTGTGCTTCCCTGGGCCGCGGCGGCTGGTGGCCGGAGCTCCTCCATCCCTCCTTCCTGGGCCGGCTGAGAGTCTCGGAGAGGCAAGTTTCCAAAGCCGCGGCAGCCAGCGCCCCTCTTTCGCGGGCAGCTTCCCAGACCGGCTACGAGTTTTGGAGCAGCGGGCTCCCCAAGCCATGGCAGCCGGCAACCAGCGCCCCTCCCCCGCGAGCAGCTTCTCGGTCCGGCTGCGGGTCTCGGATCGGAGAGCTCCCCAGGTCGCGGCGGGTGGCAACCGGTGCCCCTCCCCCACAGGTGGCTTCCCGGTCCAGTGGCGAGTTCCCAGGGCACCGGCGGCCGGTGACCGGCGCCCCTCCCCCATAGGCGGCTGCCCGGAGGGAGAGGAGGGAGTTTCCGACAGTGGCAGGGACTGGGTCCAACCAAACAGCAATAGTGGCATTAATAAAGGAGCCATAACATCTTTTGCTGGTGGGACCCGCAGACAGACAAGCGCCACCTACTGGGCAGGATAAAAAAAAAACAGAGTCCAGAGACTTCACAGGAAAATCTTTCAACCGGCTGGGTCTCACACTCAGGGAAATCTGATTAAATGTCCAGACGCCAGCAAAAAATAACAAATCACACCAGGAAAATTGAAGATATGGCCCAGTCAAAGGAACAAACCAAGAGTTCAAATGAGATACAGGAGCTGAGACAACTAATTCTGAATATACGAACAGAAATGGAAAACCTCTTCAAAAACCAAATCAATAAATTGAGGGAGGACATGAAGAAGGCAAGGGATGAACAAAAAGAAGAAATGGAATGTCTGAAAAAACAAATCACAGAACTTATGGGAATGAAAGATACAGTAGAAGAGATGAAAAAAACAATGGAAACCTACAATGGTAGATTTCAAGAGACAGAGGTTAGAATTAGTGAACAGGAGGATGGAACATCTGAAATCCAAAAAGAAACAGAAACTGTAGGGAAAAGAATGGAAAAACTTGAGCAGGGGCTCAGGGAATTGAATGATAATATCAAGCGCACAAATATACGTGTTGTGGGTGTCCCAGAAGGAGAAGAGAAGGGAAAAGGAGGAGAAAAACTAATGGAAGAAATTATCACTGAAAATTTCCCAACTCTTATGAAAGACCTAAAATTACAGATCCAAGAAGTGCAGCGCACCCCAAAGAGAATAGATCCAAATATGCGTTCTCCAAGACACTTCCTAGTTAGAATGTCAGAGGTCAAAGAGAAAGAGAGGATCTTGAAAGCAGCAAGAGAAAAACAATCCATCACATAAAAGGGAAACCCAATAAGACTATGTTTAGATTTCTCAGCAGAAACCATGGAAGCTAGAAGACAGTGAGATGACATATTTAAATTAATAAAAGAGAAAAACTGCCAACCAAGAATTCTATATCCAGCAAAATTGTTCTTCAAAAATGAGGGAGAAATTAAAACATTTTCAGACAAAAAGTCACTGAGAGAATTTGTGACCAAGAGACCAGCTCTGCAAGAAATACTAAAGGGAGCACTAGAGTCAGATACGAAAAGACAGAAGAGAGAGGTGTGGAGAAGAGTGTAGAAAGAAGGAAAATTAGATATGATATACATAATACAAAAGGCAAAATGGTAGAGGAAAGTATTACCCAAACAGTAATAACATTAAATGTTAATGGACTGAATTCCCCAATCAAAAGACATAGACTGGCAGAATGGATTGAAAAACAGGATCCCTCTATATGCTGTCTACAGGAAACACATCTTAGACCCAAAGATAAACATAGGTTGAAAGTGAAAGGTTGGGAAAAGATATTTCATGCAAATAACAACCAGAAAAGAGCAGGAGTAGCTATACTAATATCCAACAAATTAGACTTCAAATGTAAAACAGTTAAAAGAGACAAAGAAGGATACTATCTACTAATAAAAGGAAGAATTAAACAAGAAAACATAACGATCATAAATATTTATGCACTGAATCAGAATGCCCCAAAATACATGAGCAATACACTACAAATACTGAAAAGGGAAATAGACACATCTACCATAATAGTTGGAGACTTCAATTCCGCACTGTCATCAATGGACAGAACATCTAGACAGAGGATCAATAAAGAAACAGAGAATTTGAATATTACAATAAATGAGCTAGACTTAACAGACATGTATAGGACATTAAACCCCACAACAGCAGGATACACCTTTTTCTCAAGTGCTCATGGATCATTCTCAAAGATAGACCATATGCTGGGTCACAAAGCAAGTCTCAAGAAATTTAAAAAGATTGAAATCATACACAACACTTTCTCAGATCATAAAGGAATGAAGTTGGAAATCAACAATAGGCGGAGTGCCAGAAAATTCACAAATACGTGGAGGCTCAACAACACACTCTTAAACAACCAGTGGGTCAAGGAAGAAATTACAAGAGAAATTAGTAAATATCTCGAGGCAAATGAAAATGAAAACACAACATATCAAAACCTATGGGATGCAGCAAAGGCAGTGCTAAGAGGGAAATTTATTGCCCTAAATCCCTATATCAAAAAAGAAGAAAGGGCAAAAATTCGGGAATTAACTGTCCACTTGGAAGAACTGGAGAAAGAACAGCAAACTAACCCCAAAGCAAGCAAAAGGAAAGAAATAACAAAGATTAGGGCAGAAATAAATGAAACTGAGAACATGCAAACAATAGAGAAAATCAATAAGACCAGAAGTTGGTTCTATGAGAAAATCAAGAAGATTGATGGGCCCTTAGCAAGATTGACAAAAAGAAGAAGAAGAGAGAGGATGCAAATAAATAGGATCAGAAATGGAAGAGGAGACATAACCACTGACCTCACAGAAATAAAGGAGGTAATAACAGGATACTATGAACAACTCTATGCCAATAAATACAACAATGTAGATGAAATGGACAAGTTCCTAGAAAGGCATGAACAACCAACTTTGACTCAAGAAGAAATAGATGACCTCAACAAACCAATCACAAGTAAAGAAATTGAATCAGTCATTCAAAAGCTTCCCAAAAAGAAAAGTCCAGGACCAGACGGCTTCCCATGTGAATTCTACCAAACATTTCAGAAAGAATTAGTACCAACCCTGCTCAAACTCTTCAAAAAAATTGAAAGGGAGGGAAAGCTACCTAATTCATTCTATGAAGCCAACATCAACCTCATACCAAAACCAGGCAAAGATATTACAAAAAAAAGAAAACTACAGACCAATCTTTCTAATGAATATAGATGCAAAAATCCTCAACAAAATTCTAGCAAATCGAATCCAGCAACACATTAAAAGAATTATATATCATGACCAAGTAGGATTCATCCCAGGTATGCAAGGATGGTTCAACATAAGAAAATCAATTAATGTAATACACCACATCAATAAATCAAAGCAGAAAAATCACATGATCATCTCAATTGATGCAGAGAAGGCATTTGACAAGATTCAACATCCTTTCCTGTTGAAAACACTTCAAAGGATAGGAATACAAGGAAACCTCCTTAAAATGATAGAGGGAATATATGAAAAACCCACAGCTAATATCATCCTCAATGGGGAATAATTGAAAACATTCCCCCTAAGATCAGGAACAAGACAAGGATGTCCATTATCACCACTGTTATTCAACATCGTGTTGGAGGTTCTAACCAGAGCAATTAGACAAGAAAAAGAAATACAAGGCATCAAAATTGGAAAGGAAGAAGTAAAACTATCACTGTTTGCAGATGATATAATACTATATGTCGAAAACCCTGAAAAATCCACAGCAAAACTACTAGAGCTAATAAATGAGTACAGCAAAGTAGCAGGTTACAAAATCAACATTCAAAAATCTGTAGTGTTTCTATACACTAGCAATGAACAAGCTGAGGGGGAAATCAAGAAAGGAATTACATTTACAATTGCAACTAAAAGAATAAAATACTTAGGAATAAATTTAACTAAAGAGACAAAAGACCTATACAAAGAAAACTACAAAAATGTTAAAAGAAATCACAGAAGACCTAAATAGATGGAAGGGCATACCGTGTTCATGGATTGGAAGACTAAATATAGTTAAGATGTCAATTCTACCTAAATTGATTTACAGATTCAACGCAATACCAATCAAAATCCCAACAACTTATTTTTCAGAAATAGAAAAACCAATAAGCAAATTTATCTGGAAGGGCAGGGTGCCCCGAATTGCTAAAAGTATCTTGAGGAAAAAAAACGAAGCTGGAGGTCTCACGCTGCCTGACTTCGAGGCATATTATGAAGCCACGGTGGTCAAAACAGCATGGTACTGGCATAAAGATAGATATATTGACCAATGGAATCGAATAGAGTGCTCAGATATAGACCCTCTCATCTATGGACCTTTGATCTTTGATAAGGCAGTCAAGCCAACTCACCTGGGACAGAACAGTCTCTTCAATAAATGGTGCCTAGAGAAATGGATATCCATATGCAAAAGAATGAAAAAGGACCCGTATCTCACACCCTATACAAAAGTTAACTCAAAATGGATCAAAGATCTAAACATTAGGTCTAAGACCATAAAACAGTTAGAGGAAAATGTAGGGAGATATCTTATGAAACTTACAATTGGGGGCAGTTTTATGGACCTTAAACCTAAAGCAAGAGCACTGAAGAAAAATAAATAAATGGGAGCTCCTCAAAATTAAACACTTTTGTGCATCAAAGAACTTCATCAAGAAAGTAGAAAGACAGCCTACACAATAGGAGACAATATTTGGAAACGACATATCAGATAAAGGTGTATCCAAAATTTATAAAGAGATTGTTCAACTCAACAACAAAAAGACAGCCAACCCAATTACAAAATGGGAAAAAGACTTGAACAGACACCTCTCAGAAGAGGAAATACAAATGGCCAAAAGGCACATGAAGAGATGCTCAATGTCCCTGGCCATTAGAGAAATGCAAATCAAAACCACAATGAGATATCATCTCACACCCACCAGAATGGCCATTATCAACAAAACAGAAAATGACAAGTGCTGGAGAGGATGTGGAGAAAGAGGCACACTTATCCACTGTTGGTGGGAATGTCAAATGGTGCAATCACTGTGGAAGGCAGTTTGGCGGTTCCTCAAAAAGCTGAATATAGAATTGCCATATGACCCAGCAATACCATTGCTAGGTATGTACTCAGAGGACTTAAGGGCAAAGACACAAACGGACATTTGCACACCAATGTTTATAGCAGCATTATTTACAATTGCTAAGAGATGGAAACAGCCAAAATGTCCATCAACAGACGAGTGGCTAAACAAACTGTGGTATATACATACGATGGAATATTATGCAGCTTTAAGACAGAATAAACTTATGAAGCATGTAATAACATGGATGGACGTAGAGAACATTATGCTGAGTGAGACTAGCCAAAAACTAAAGGACAAATACTGTATGGTCCCACTGATGTGAACCGACATTAGAGAACAAACTTGGAATATGTCATTGGTAACAGAGACCATCAGGAGATAGAAATAGGGTAAGATAATGGGTAATTGGAGCTGAAGGGATACAGACTGTGCAACAAGACTGTATACAAAAACTCAGAAATGGACAGCACAATACTACCTAATTGTAATGTAATTATGTTAAAACACTGAATGAAGCTGCATCTGAGGTATAGTTTTTTGTTTGTTTGTTTTTTATTTTTTATTTTTTGTTTTTCTCTCTATTATCATTTTATTTCTTTTTCTGTTATCTTTCTATTTCTTTTTCTAAGTCGACGCCAATGTACTAAGAAACGATGAATATGCATCTATGTGATGATATTAAGAATTACTGATTGTATATGTAGAATGGAATGATTTCTAAATGTTGTGTTAGTTAATTTTTTTAATTAATAAAAAAAAATTCCCATAGCTGCTATGGGAAGAATGATTGAAAGGAGGACAAGGGTAGAAGCTGTGCAACCTGTTAAAGAGTGCCTAGGTGAGAGATGATTGGTGTAAAGGATACTGAGGAGGAAAATCACTAGGCCTTCTTGATTTATTGGTGTATACAGAGTACTGGGAGGGTCTCAGGTTTTCGGCTTGTGCAACAAAACTGGTGTTGCCAGGCCCTGAGACAGGGACCATTCATTAGAGGTCCATGTTTAGAGACAAAGCGTCTAGGTTCTCACCCTTACAGCTACAAGGTTGGCTTTTTGGGATATGTCCTTTATCACATTGAGGATGTTTCCCTCTACTTATACTATGCTGAGTGTTTTTATCATGAAAGGGTGCTGGATTTTGTCAAATGCTTTCTCTGGATATATTGATTGATATTTCTTCTTTACCCTTTTGATGTGATGAATTACATCAATTGACTTTTGAATGTTGAAAAGCCTTACATACCAAGAATAAGTACCATTTTGGTTGTGGTATATAATTCTTTTTATACATCATTGAATTGGATTGGACATTTTATTGAGAATTTTTACCTACATGTTCATGACAGATGTTAGTCTGTAATACCCCTTTCTTGTAATGTACTTATCTGGTTTGGGTATTACAGTAATGCTGGCCTGATTAAGGGAATTAAGAAGTATTCCCTCTATTTCTATTTTCTGGAAAAGAATGTAAAGAATTGTTATTATTTCTTCCTTAAATTTTGATAGAATTCCCCAATGAAACAATCCAGGTCTTGTGTGTTTTTGATAAGATTAATAATTAATAATTCAAATTCTTTCATAGATATAGAACTATTCAGAGTATCTCTATCTCCTTGTGTCAGTTTGGTAGATTGTGTCTTTCAAGGAAGTAATCCACTTCATCTAAGTTACCAAATTTGTAGAGCTGTTCATAATATCCTTCTAATGTCCACAGAATCAGTCACGATGGCCTCTCTTTCATTTCTGCTATTAGTAATTTGTTTCTTCTCTCTCTCTCTCTCTCTCATTAGCACAGATAGAGGTTTATAACTGTTAATGACCTTTTCAAAGACCCAACTTTTGGTTGTTAATTTTCTCTATTGAGCTCCTACTTGCAAGTTCACTGATCTTTGCTCTAAATTTTATTTTATCTTATTTGCTTGTTTTAAGTTTATATTGTTCTCTCTTTGGTTTCCTAACGTAGAAGGGTGGATTAATGAGTTCAGATCTTTCTTCTTTTCTGATATACCTATTCAATTCTATAAATTTCCCTCTAAGCACTGCTTTTGCTGTGTTCCACAAATCTTGATAATTTGTATTTTCATTTAGTCCTAAATATTTTTAAATTTCTCTTGAGACTTCCTCTTTGACCCATGTACTTTTTAGAACTGTGTTGTTTAATCTCTAAATATTTGGAGATTTCTAGCTATCGTTCTGTTATTAATATCTAGTTTAATTCCATTGCAGTCTGAAAGCATACTTTGTATAAAGATTTCTATATTTTAAATTTAAGATATGTTTTATGGCCGAGAATGTGGTCTATCTTGATGAATACTCCATGTGAACTCAAGAAGGTATACTCTGCTGTTGTTGGATGAAGCATTCTATAAATGTGAATGAGAAACAGTTGACTGATAGTGTTGTTCCCTTGAACTATATGTTGACTTTTTGCTTGCTGAATCTGTCAGTTACTGATATAGAGGTGCTGAAGTCTGCAACTATAATAGAGGATTTGTTTATTTCTCCTTGCAGTGCTATTAGTTTTGCTTCACATATGTTTACATGTTTTGTTATGTATATATGCATTTAGGATTATGTCTTCTTGGAAAATAGACTCCTTTATCATTATGCAGTGCCTGTCTTAAACTCTGATAATTCTCGTTCCTCTGAAGTTTGCTTTATCTGAAATTAATATAGCTACCTCAATTTTCTTTTGATTACTGTTAGCATGATAAATCTTTCTCCATCCTTTTACTTTTTTTCATCATCATGATCCTTTCTTAGAACATTTGCATCAATTCAGAAAAAGAAATAAAAAGACAAGAGAAAAATAAAACGAAAACAGAAACAAAAATTATACATACCATACCCCTTACCCCCCCTTTCATTGATCACTAGCATTTCAAACTAAATTTATTTTAACATTTGTTCCCCCTATTATTTATTTTTATTCCATATGTTCTGTTCGTCTGTTGACAAGGTAGATATCATTATACAATCATCATCAAGAAACATGGCTACTGGAACACAGCTCTACATTTTCAGGCAGTTCCCTCCAGTCTCTCCATTACATCTTGGATAACAAGGTGATATCTACTTAATGCGTAAGAATAACCTCCAGGATAACCTCTCGACTCTGTTTCGAATCTCTCAGCCATTGACATTTTGTCTCATTTCCCTCTTCCCCCTTTCGGTTGAGAAGGTTTTCTCAATCCCTTGATGCTGGGTCTCAGCTCATTCTAGGATTTCTGTCCCACCTTGCCAGGAAGGTCCACACCCCTGGGAGTCATGTCCCACGTAGACAGGGGGAGGGTGGTGAGTTTGCTTGTTGTGTTGGCTGGGGAGAGAGGCCACATCTGAGCAACAAAAGAGGTTCTTTTGTGGGTGACTCTTAGGCCTAATTTTAAGTAGGCTTTGAACTATCCTTTTTGGGGTTAAGTTTCATATGAACAAACCCCAAGACTGGGGGCTCAACCTGTAGCTTTGGTTGTCCACACTGCTTGTGAGAATATCAAGAATTCAACCTGGGGAGGTTGAATTTTCCCCCATTTTCACCATTCCCCGAAGGGGACTTTGCAAATGCTTTTCCACTCACTGATAAAATCACTCTGGGATTCATCAGGGCATCACTCTGGACAAACCAACAAAATCTCATGTCCTACCCAAGGTTCCATGTATTTATGTTGTTCAACCAACTATCTACTTAAGTTATATCAGGAGATGCACTATTCAAAATATAAATTTTGTACCTAATAAATATTTTTTGCTTTAGTCTCACACATAGGTTGACATTTTAAAATATTAATTACCATCTATTTTCAGCACCCTGCAGTAATGACATTCCTTTGTTCTTCCCCATGGAAAAACAGTTTTTAAATTTGTACAGTTAGTCACTATCATTATACACTCTAGGCATTCCTAGATTATACCATCTCAATTTTTATCGTCTATCTCTCTTTATGATTACATTTATGCCCACAGCCCTCACCCCTCTATCATTCTCACATTCAGCTTCATTCAGTGTTTTAACATAATTGTATTACAGTTAGATAGTATTGCGCTGTCCATTTCTGAGTTTTTATATTCAGTCCTGTTGCACAATCTGTATCCCTTCAGCTCCAATTACCCAATATCTTACCCTCGTTCTACCTCCTGATGGTCTCTGTTACCAACGAAATATTCCAAGTTTACTCACTAATGTCAGTTCATATCAGTGAACCATACAGTATTTGTGCTTTTGTTTTTGGCTAATCACACTCAGCATAATGTCCTTAAGGTCCATCCATGTCGTTACATACTTCATAACTTTATTCTGTCTTACAGCTGCATAATATTGCATCGTATGTACATGCCACAGTTTGTTTAGCCACCCTTCTGTTGATGGACATTTTGACTGTTTCCATCTCTTGGTAGTTGTAAATAATGCTGCTATAAACATTGGTGTGCAAATGTCCATTTGTGTCCTTGCCCTCATGTCATTTGAGTAGAGACAGCATATAGATGGGTCCTGTTTTTTACTCCATTCTGCAAGTCTATGTCTTTTGATTGGGGAGTTTAATCCATTAATATTTAGTGTTATTACTGCACGGGTAGTACTTTCTTCTACTATTTTGCCTTTTGGATTTTATATGTCATATGTAATTTTCCTTCTTTTTACCTTTACTCATGGTCTTCCTTCCTACACTCTTCTCCGCACCTCTCTCTTCTGTCTTTCCGTATCTGTCTCTAGTGCTCCCTTTAGTATTTCTTGCAGAGCTGGTCTCTTGGTCACAAATTCTCTCAGTGATTTTTTGTCTGTAAATGTTTTAATTTCTCCCTCACTTTTGAAGGACAATTTTGCTGGATATAGAATTTTTGGTTGGCAGTTTTTCTCTTTTAATAATTTAAATATATCATCCCACTGTCTTCTCGCCTCCATGGTTTCTGCTGAGAAATCTATGTATAGTCTTATTGGGCTTCCCTTGTAAGTGGTGGATTGCTTTTCTCTTGCTGGTTTCAAGATTCTCTCTTTCTCTTTGACCTCTGACATTCTGATTAGTAAATGTCTTGGAGTATGCCTATTTGGGTCTATTCTCTTTGGGGTATGCTGCACTTCTTGGATCTGTCATTTTAAGTCTTTCATAAGAGTTGGGAAATTTTCAGTGATAATTTCCCCCATTAGTTTTTCTCCTCCTTTTCCCTTCTACTCTCCTTCTGGGATACCCACAACATGTATATTTGGGCGCTTCATATTGTCATTCAATTCCCTGAGTCTCTGCTCATATTTTTCCATTTTTTTCCCTGTATTTTCTTTTTCTTGTTGGATTTCAGATGTTCCGTCCTCCAGTTCACTACTCCTATGTTCTGCCTCTCAAAATCTACCATTGTAGGTTTCCATTGTTTTTTTTTTTCATCTCTTCTACCGTGCCTTTAATTCCCATAAGTTCTGTGATTTGTTTTTTCAGACTTTTGATTTCTTCTTTTTGTTCCTTCCTTGCCTTCTTTATATCCTCCCTGAATTAATTGATTTGGTTTTTTGATGAGGCTTTCCATGTCTGTTTGTATATTCTGAACTAATTGTTTCAGCTCCTGTAGCTCATTTGAATTGTTGGTTTGTTCCTTTGACTGGGCCATATCTTCAATTTTCCTAGTGTGATTTGTTATGTTTTGCTGGTGTCTAGGCATTTAATTAACTAAATTAGTTCATTTGGGAGATTGCTTGCACTTCTTTTACCTAGGATTTTCTTGCGGATGAATTTGTTGTCTGTCTGTTCTTTGGCATTCAGTTCAGCTTCATCTGGACCTCTAGCTTAAGTTTTGTTTAACAGAGGAGAATTTTTCAGTTCTTGTTTTCTTGTTTTGCCATGCTTGTACAGTGCCTCCCCCCACCCCCGCCCTTAGGAGGGTCTACGTAGGTATTATAGACCCCAGCCAGATTTTCCCAGACCAAACTGACCTCCTATCAGGAGGAAAGAGTCACCTGCGTCGGTTTTCCCTGAGGGTGAAACCTAGCACGTTGAAAGACTGTCCTGTGAAGTCTCTGGGCTCTGTTGTTCTTATCCTGCCCAGTATGTGGTGCTTGTCTGCCTGCAGGTCCCACCAGCATAAGATGATGCGGTACCTTTAATTTGGCAGACTCTCCCTGCCGGGGACATGGTGGAGACAGAGGAGAAGTTGTAGGCTGGTTTTAATGGCTTCAAATTATCAAGCCTTGGTGTCTGAATTCCTTGAGGGAGGGATTCCACCTGAGTTGGGGTTCACCCCTCCCCTGGGGAAGGCACAGGCTCCAGACAAGCCCTCAAATGAGCTTGTTTCTGCCTATGCCTGGAGCAATTGCAGCTTGGGAAGCCCTGCCACTGTATCCAAAGGTAGTCAACACAGCCCAAAACACAGCCCAAAAAAACCTCTGTTTCCTTCTTTTTTTTTTTCTTTTTCCATCAGCCCTGCCCCCTTGGTGCCGGGGTAAAAATGAGCCACCTCCACTTTGACCAGGTTCACCTGAGCTGGGGGCCTATTTTTAGTAGTCAGAATTAGTTAATTAGTTCCACAATTGGCGTTTGGTTGGGCTCAACCCCTGCTGCTGGTAAAGTCTCTCTCCTTTCCCCTCTGGGAAGCAGCCTGTGGGGGAGGGGCACCGGCCGCCGCAGCTTGGGGAACTCACGGTTCTGGGGGGCTCGCAGCCGATCCAGCTGGTCCAGACTGGGGTACGTTGTGTGTCCGGTCACTGACATGGCCCCAGGAGCTGTTCTGTACTGTTTCTGGTTATTTAGTAGTTGTTCTGGAGGACGAACTAAAATACGCACATTGCTAAGCCACCATCCTGGCCTGCTATTTTTGATTGTTTCTTGTTACTCCATCCCTTTACTTTTAATCAGTCTATGTCTTTATATTTAAGGTGGGATTCTTATAGACAACATATAGTTGGGTCTTTTTTTTTAATCCACTTTTCAGTATATATCTTTTAATTGATGTTTTACACTATTCACAATTAAGTGATTACTATATGATGGATTAATATTTGCAATTTCGTAACTATTTTTGATATGTTACATTTGTTCTTTGTCTTTTTCTGCCTTTTCTGGTTTTGAGTGTTTCAGTTTCTTGGCCACTAAGGGAAATACCATTTACCTATTCTACCAAATAAGAATAAGAAAATTAAAATATTTTATCTTCATCACTTATTCCCTTTCTCATTCTCCTCTTTTCTTTATGAAGATCAAAAAGTTTCTGACCTATATCATTTTCCTACTCCCTGACAAACTTATTTTCACATTTCTTGCAAAGCAGTTGTGTGGGCAACAAATTCCCTCAGTTTTTCTTTGTTGAGAGAAGTCCTTATTTCACCTTTACTTTCAAACATTTCACTGAATACAGAATTCCTGATTGGTGAATTTTTTCTTCCAACACTTTCTGAGGAGAAGAACAATATATAATTTTTATTTTTGTTTCTCTATATGTAACGTGTACTTTTTCTCTTGCTTCTTTCAAGATTTTGTCTTCTTTGGTTTTCTGCAGTTTGAATATGATATTATATAGATTTTTTTGTGTTCTCTGAGATTCCTGAATCTGTGGTTTAATGGCTACTTTAAATTCTGAAAATTTTCCATCATTATCACTTCAAATTTTTTTTTATTCTTTTCTCTCTCTCTACACCTTCTGGTATACCCATTATATATATGTTAGACCTTTTATAATTGTCCTACAATTCTTCAATATTCTGCTCCATATTCTTTAATTCTTATTTCTCTTGACTTTTCAGTTTTAGAATGTTCTACTGAGATATTTTCAAACTCACTGAAACTTTCCAGGATGTGTGTGGTCTACTGTTCATCAAAAGCATTCTTCATTTCTGTTAGTGTTTTTTATTTCTAGCATTTCCTTTAAATTCTTAGATTTTTCCATCTCTCAGCTTACATTACCCAACTGTTCTAGCATGTTGTCCACTTTGTCCATTAGAACATTTAGCTCACTATAGCTATTTTAATTTCCCTGTGTGGTAATTCCAACATTTTTGTACTTATTTCAGTTTGGTTCTGATGCTTGCTTTGTCTCTGTAGCTGTGTTTTTTTTCTTGCCTTCATCATGTCTTGTAATTTTTTGTTGAAAGTTGAGCATGATTAATTAGGTAATAGGAACTGAAAGCAAATGGGCCTGCAATGAGAAGTTTATGCTTAACTGACCAGGAGTTAGGCTGTTTGATGATTGCTGTAGTTACAGTTGCAGAGGTTTCAATCTCCTTTAGTGTCTTTGTTTTTGTCTCGTCTGTTGTCTTTGGTTTTCCTAGAAACTTCTTCTTAAATAGAACCTGTGTCTTGCAGCACTCTTAGATGTAATCCAATGTACGAAACTGTTTAAGTGCATTTTACCTAGGTCAGATTAGACTCTAATAAAGTAATTTCTCTGAACAAAAGTAGATTCTGAGAAAAAATCTCTGCAGGTATTTCAGAATGGTTAGTTTTCCCCAGGGCATATTTCAATAGGTCTACTCTTCCTTTTCACCTGCCAAAAGCATGAAGGGATTTTCCCCCGATCTTTACCAAGAGAACCTGGTAGACTACCTGGAGGTAAAATTCACAAAAGTATGGTGTTACCCTTAAGATTGGACTCCAAGAAGTTTTTATCTCTCAATCTAGCTTAAGCTCATACATAGCAATTGGTGAATTACCATTCAAGTGATAATACTAACTTCAGCTCCAGTAGCTTCCATTTCTGATAAACTATGATTCCCTGTATTTGCCTGTCTCTAGTTTTAGGGCAGCAGTTTGTACTGGAACCTCAATCTTCTGGTAGGTCTAAGAATAGTTGCTGAATTTCAGTTGGTTTACCTTTTGTCTTGTTGTGAAAACTGGAGCGACAATCTCCAACCTCTTTACATGTCAGAGCAGAAACCAAATGTCCCAAACTAATTTTGATATATTTTATATAACCCATTAAAGAAGAAATAACAAGGGAAATTAGAAAATATTTAGAGATGAATGAAAAAAATTAAAACATATCAAAACTTTCATGAGGCAGTGAACCTAGTGCACAGAGAACAATAGCTATGAATGTCTATTTTAAAAAAATGATATAAAAACTAAATTCAGAGACTTCCGGAGAAGATGGCGGCTTAGTAAGACGCGCGGGTCTTAGTTCCTCCTCCAGAAAAGCAACTAAAGAAATAGAAACAATACGAAACAGCTCCCGGAGTCACGACAGAGACCAAAAAGACAGCGTACCCCATTCTGGAACAGCTGAACGGGCAGGGAGAATCTGCTGCGGTGAGATACCCGAGGGGCGCGCGTTTTCCCGGCCGGGGCGGCTGGCGACTGGGGTCCCCTCCACGCACGTGGCTCCCTGGTCTGACTGGGAACGTTGGATAGCGGGGCCCTCCCGTCACGCTTGGCGTTTCAGGCCAGCTGGGCAATTAGGACCGGCACTCTCCCAAGCCGTGGCGGCCAGCGACCCCCCCTCCACGCGTGGTTTCCCGGGCCGACTGCCGTGCAGACAGATGAGCGCCACGAGCGCCACCTACTGGGCAGGAAAAGAAAAACAGAGCCCAGAGATTTCACAGAAAAACCTTTCAACCAGCTGGGTCCCACACCCAGGGAAATCTGATCAAATGCCCAGACACCAGCAGAAAATAATGGATGACACTCGGAAAATTGAAGATATGGCCCAGTCAAAGGAACAAACCAATAGTTCAAATGAGATACAGGAGCTGAGACAACTAATGCTGAATATACGAACAGAAATGGAAAAACTCTTCAAAAACCAAATCAATAAATTGAGGGAGGACATGAAGAAGACATGGGCTAAACAAAAAGAAGAAATAGAAAATCTGAAAAAACAAATCACAGAACTTATGGGAGTGAAGGACAAAGAAGAAAAAATGGAAAAAACAATGGATACCTACAATGGTAGATCTAAAGAGACAGAAGCTACAATTAGTGAACTGGAGGATGGAATATCTGAATTCCAAAAAGAAACAGAAACTATAGGGAAAAGAATGGAAAAACTTGAGCAGGGGATCAGGGAACTGAATGACAATATGAAGCACACAAATATACGTGTTGTGGGTGTCCCAGAAGGAGAAGAGAAGGGAAAAGGAGGAGAAAAACTAATGGAAGAAATTATCACTGAAAATTTCCCAACTCTTATGAAAGACCTAAATTTGCAGATCCAAGAAGTGCAGCGCCCCCCAAAGAGAATAGACCCAAATAGGCGTTCTCCAAGACACTTACTAGTTAGAATGTCAGAGGTCAAAGAGAAAGAGAGGATCTTGAAAGCAGCAAGAGAAAAACAATCTGTCACATACAAGGGAAACCCAATAAGACTATGTGTAGATTTCTCAGCAGAAACCATGGAAGCTAGAAGACAGTGGGATGATATATTTAAATTACTAAAAGAGAAAAACTGCCAACCAAGACTCCTATATCCAGCAAAATTGTCCTTCAAAAATGAAGGAGAAATTAAAACATTTATAGACAAAAAGTCACTGAGAGAATTTGTGACCAAGAGACCAGCTCTGCAAGAAATACTAAAGGGAGCACTAGAGTCAGATACGAAAAGACAGAAGAGAGAGGTATGGAGTAAAGTGTAGAAAGAAGGAAAATCAGATATGATATATATAATACAAAAGCCAAAATGGTAGAGGAAAATATTATCCAAACAGTAATAATACTAAAAGTTAATGGATTGAATTTCCCAATCAAAAGACATAGAATGGCAGAATGGATTACGACCCAGCAATACCACTGCTAGGTATCTACTCAAAGGACTTAAGGGCAAAGACACTGACGGACATTTGCACACCAGTGTTTATAGCAGCATTATCTACAATTGCAAAGAGATGGAAACAGCCAAAATGTTCATCAACAGACGAGTGGCTAAACAAACTGTGGCGTTGTGCTGGTTTGAAGGGAAGTATGCCCCCTAAGAAAAGCCATGTTTTAATATGGATCCCATTTCTTAAAGGTAGAGTAGTCTCTATTCAATGCTGTGTATTTGGGACTGTGATGGGATCATCTCCCTGGTTGATGTGATTTAGTTAAGAATGGTTGTTAAACTGGATTAGGGGATGACAGATTTTGGTACCGGAGAGTGGGGTGCTGCTGCTGTGGTTTGCAAATACCAAGCATGTTGGAGTGGCTTTTTAAATGGATAAGGGGAAGATTCTGGAAGAATCTTGATAGAGAAGCTTGTGAGAAGCTTGATAGAGAAGGCCTAGAATGCTTTGGAGAGACTGTTGGTAGAAATGTGGACTCTAAAGATACCTCTGATGAGGCCTTAGAAAGAAATGAGGCACGTGTTATTGAAAACTGGAAGGAAGGTGATCCTTGTTTTAAAATGGCAGATAATCTGGCAAAGTTGACTAATGGTATTGCCTGGAAGGTAGATTTTAAAAGCCATGAACTTGGATATTTAGCAGAAGAGATTTCCACATTAAGTGTCGAAAGTGCAGCCTGGTTTCTCCTCACAGCTTATACTGAAATGCGAAAGGAAAGAGATAAGCTGAGAACTGAACTCTTGAGTAAAAAGAAACTAGAAATTGAGGTCCTGGAAAATGCTGGGCCTCCAGAAATGGAGACCCCAGATAATAGTGCTCCATGTGAGGATTTGACCAGATGTGGAACCAGTCAGCCATTTCAGAGAAAGCCAGGATCAGACATGGAGTTATCCAGGAAAGATTTGTGGAAACTCCTTATGTCTGATGGGCATGATCCAAGGCTACTGCATAGAAAGCCAACGAGAGTGCTGTGGGACCTGTATAAACAGAGCCGCTGCCAGTCTGGACTGAGGGGTTCAGAGAAGGGACACATTGGAGGAAAAATAACTTCAGAGGCAAAACCGTGGAGGCTGAGGTCTGAAGTCAAGAAGCCTCAGGCCAGGAGAGTGGACCCACCCAAGCCCGTGGAGAGGGTGAGTTTGCCCCAAAGGCAGAGAATGGGCCTTCCACCTCGTTGCAGTGGAAGAGTCATGCCGCCTCAGGCCTTGGAGAAGGTGAAGCACATTCCTTGGGGTTTGGGGGGAGCCTGGCTGCCACCACATGGAGGGGTTAAGCGTGTGCCCCGGAGATGGCAGAGAGCCCGGGTGCGGCCCCAATGCTTGGAGAGGGTGGAGCCAAGAAAAAGGTGGTCTCCCCAATATCCCCCAAGGTTGCATTCAGAGAGAGGCAGGCGTAGGCATTTGGAAAGGGTGGGACTGCCACTTTCTAAAGCCCTGAGGATAAATGAGTCTCAGACTTTGAAATCTAATGGACTTTGGAAAGTCCATTAGAAAGGAAAACCTGCGGGTTTTCGAAACTGTATGGGTCCGGTGACCCCTGTGTTCCTTCCTCCCTATGGAAATGTATATATATATCCTATGAATGTTCCTCCTTTGTATGTTGGCAGCAAATAACTTGTCATGAGTTTTCAAAGGTCCAGAGCAAATGGAGAGAATTTTGCCTTAGGACAGACCATGCCTGTAACTGACTTGATGAGATTTTATACTGTCTCTAATTTTGTACTTCATTGTATTGC
The DNA here is from genome assembly GCF_023851605.1 of Tamandua tetradactyla. Taxonomy (NCBI): domain Eukaryota; kingdom Metazoa; phylum Chordata; class Mammalia; order Pilosa; family Myrmecophagidae; genus Tamandua; species Tamandua tetradactyla. The sequence continues at coordinate 58,815,604 of NC_135334.1, read as the reverse complement.
TACTGAAAGGTTTAAGGTTTCTGATATTGTTATGAAGTTAATATATTTGTATATGGGAAAAACATGTCTTTTTTAGGGGCCAGAGGGTGGAATGTGCTGGTTTGAAGGGAAGTATGCCCCCTAAGAAAAGCCATGTTTTAATATGGATCCCATTTCTTAAAGGTAGAGTAGTCTCTATTCAATGCTGTGTATTTGGGACTGTGATGGGATCATCTCCCTGGTTGATGTGATTTAGTTAAGAATGGTTGTTAAACTGGATTAGGGGATGACATGTCTCCACCCATTTGAGTGGGTCTTGATTAGTTTCTGAAGTCCTATAAAAGAGGAAACATTTTGGAGATTCAGAGAGACTCAGAGAGGGCAGAGAATGCTGCAACACTACAAAGCAGAGAGTCCACCAACCAGCGACCTTTGGAGATGAAGAAGGGAAATGCCTCCCGGGGAGCTTCATGAAACCAGAAGCCAGGAGAGTAAGCTAGCAGATGACGCTGTGTCTGCCATGTGCCCTTCCAGCTGAGAGAGAAGCCCTGACTGCGTTCGCCATGTGCCTTTCCAGATGAGAGAGAAACCCTGAACTTCATCGGCCTTCTTGAACCAAGGTATCTTTCCCCAGATGCCTTTGATTGGACATTTCTATAGACTTGTTTTAATTGAGACATTTTCTCGGCCTTAGATCTTTAAACTAGCAACTCATTAAATTCCCCTTTTAAAAGCCATTCCGTTTCTGGTATATTGCATTCCAGCAGCTAGCAAACTAGAACAGAGAGAAGACCAGCAGAGACCATCCTGTGCCTTCCACATAAGAAAGAACCTCAGTGGAAAGTTAGCTGCCTTTCCTCTGAAGAACCAACAAAATAAATCCCCTTTTATTAAAAGCCAATCCATCTCTGGTGTGTTGCATTCCGGCAGCTAGCAAACTAGAACAGAGTTGGTACCGGAGAGTGGGGTGCTGCTGCAGTTTGCAAATGCCAGATCTGTTGGAACTGTGTTTTGGATGGCTAAGGGGAAGACTTTGGAGGAACTGTGAAGAGATTGATGGAGAAGTCCTGGAGGGCTTGAAGAGACTGTTGGTGTAAATGGAACCACCGCCAATCTTGACAAAGGAGGACACAAAAGGGAGAGATTGGAGTTTGCAGAGTGAGAACCGTGGAAGTTCGGGTCTGAAGCCAAGAAACCTCGGCCAGGAGAGTGGACCCACCTGTATGTGTGGAGAGGGTGAGTTTACCCTGAAGGGCGAGGATGAGTCTCCCCTCTCATTGCAGTGGAATAGTTGTGCAGCCTCGGGCCTTGGAAAAGGCGTAGCACGCTCCTTGGGGGACTGGGAGAGCCTGGCTGCCACCATGTGGAGGGGTTGAGCGTGCGCCCCAGAAATGGCAGAGAGCCCAGGGGTGGCCCTGATGCCTGGAGAGAGTGGAGCCCAGAGGTGGTCTCCTCGATGTTCCCCGAGGTTGATTTGGAAAGAGGCCGGCCACTGCATAGGCCCTTGGAAGGGGTGGGACTGCCGCTTTCTACAGCCGAAGGATAAATGACTTTCAGACTTGGAAATCCAATGGTGTTTGCCTGCAGATCTTCCTTCCAATTTCTCCCTATGGAAATGAAAATCTGTATCTTTTGACTATCCTCCTTTGCATATTGGCACCGGACTTATTTTGAGATTCACAGGTCCACAGCCAGAAGAGAATATTTTGCACCTGTTTAAGGTGATGTGAGTAGCTGCCAAGTTGACAAGGGGTGGACATGTGGTAGTTAGATTCAGTTGTCAACTTGGCCAGGTGAAAGCACCTAGTTCTGTTGCTGTGGACATGAGCCAATGGTAGGTGCATCTCATCTGTTGCTAATTACATCTACAGTCGGCTAGGAGGCGTGTCTGCTGCAATGAGTGACGTTTAACTTAATTGGCTTGTGCTTAAATGAGAGAACGCAATGTAGCACATTCTAGCAGCTTGGCATTCCTCATCTCAGCACTTGCAGCTCAGCCCGGGCCCTTGGAGATGGAGAAAGAAATCACCCCGGGAAAGTTGTTGGAACCCAGGGGCCTGGAGAGAAGACCAGCAGAGACCATCCTGTGCCTTCCACATAAGAAAGAACCTCAGTGGAAAGTTAGCTGCCTTTCCTCTGAAGAACCAACAAAATAAATCCCCTTTTATTAAAAGCCAATCCATCTCTGGTGTGTTGCATTCCGGCAGCTAGCAAACTAGAACAGGCGTATACCTACGATGGAATATTATGCAGCTTTAAGACAGACTAAACTTATGAAGCATGTAATAACATGGATGGACCTAGAGAACATTATGCTGAGTGAGTCTAGCCCAAAACTAAAGGACAAATACTGTAAGGTCCCACTGATGTGAACCGACATTCGAGAATCAGCTTGGAATATATCATTGGTAACAGAGACCAGCAGGAGTTAGAAACAGGGTAAGATAATGGGTAATTGGAGCTGAAGGGATACAGACTGTGCAACAGGACTAGATACAAAAACTCAAAAATGGACAGCACAATAATACCTAAATGTAATGTAACTAGGTTGGAACACTGAATGAAGCTGCACCTGAAATATGGTTTTTTGTTTGTTTGTTTGTGTGTTTGTATCTTTTGTTTTTGTTTTTTTCTTTTTCCTTTATATATATATATATATTTATATTATTAGTATTATTACTTTAATTCTCTTCTCTATATTGGCATTCTATATCTTTTTCTGCTGTTTTGCTAGTACTTTTCCTAAATCGATGCAAATGTACTGGGAAATGATGATCATGCATCTATGTGATGAAACTAAGAATTACTGAGTGCATTTGTAGAGTGGAATGATTTCTAAATGTTGTGTTAATTTCTTTTCTTTTTTTTGATTAATAAAAAAAATTAAAAAAAAAAAAACTAAATTCAGAAATAAAAATGGTGATATCACTACTGACCTTACAGAAATAAAAAATATTATAAGACAATAGTATGAATTGTATACCAACAAACTAGATAATCTAGAAGAAATGGAAACATTCCTAGAAATACACCAGTTACCCATTCTGACTCAAGAAGAAATAGAAAACCTTAATACACATATAACCAGTGCAGAGATTAAAATAATCAAAAACCTACCACCAAGGAAAAGTCCAGGACTAGAAGGCATCACTGGTGAATTCTACCAAATACTTACAGAATTAACATCAATTCTCAAACTCTTACAACGAATTCAAGAGGAGGGAATATTTACTAATTCATTCTGTCAGGCCAGCATTACTCTGATACCAAAGTCTGGTAAAGATATCACAGGAAAAAAACAATTACAGACCAATTTCACTTATGAATATGGATGCAAATATCCGAAACAATATATTAGCAAACAGAAACCAAACGCATATTAAAAAGATTAAACACCACAACCAAGTGGGATTTATTCCAGGAATGGTGTTTCAACATAAGAAAATCAAAGTAACATATTACATAAATAGAATCAAGGTTAAAAAAAAACTTAATTATCTCAATAGATGCACCACATAAGCAGAAGAAGAAGGAAAAAGCACATGATTATCTCAATAGATGAAGAAATGCCATTTGCCAATTCCTGCACCCTTTCTTAATAATACTCAGAAAATTAGCAATAAAAGATAACTTTCTAAACATGATTATGGCCATTTATGAAAAACCCACTACCAACATCAAATTCAATGATGAAAGACTGAAAGCTTTCCACCTAAGATCAGGAATAAGACAACGATGTTGGCTTTCATCACTGCTATTCAATATTACACTACAAGTTCTAGCCAGAACTGTAATTTTTTTTTCCGTGTTATCTTTACCAGACTTTGGTATCAGAGTAATGCTGGCCTGACAGAATGAATTAGTAAATATTCCCACCTCTTGAATTCGTTGTAAGAGTTTGAGAATTGAAATTAGGTAAGAAAAATAAAAGGTATCCAGATTGGAAGGGAAAATGTAAAACTATCTCTATTTATAGATTCATCTTTTATATGGAAAATTCAAAGGAATCCACAAGAAAGACATTAGAGCTAATAAATGAGTTTAGCAAGTGGCAGGGAACAGGATCAACACAAAAAAAATTAAACAATGAACAATCCAAAGAGAAATTGAAGAAAATTCTATTTACAATATAGCATCTAAAAGAATAAAATATCTAGGAATAAATTAAACAAAGGACATGAAAGATTGGTACATTGAAAACTGCGAAACACTGCTGTAACAGTTTCTCTTTCACCACATTCACCCATCTCTGCTTAAATTTATATGCAATATTCTGCAAAGCAGCAGGAAAGTAAAAAAAAAAAAAAAAAAAAACAAGCCCTTGCCCCTCACATTATGGTAGAACAAAGCAACTATATCCTAACAGGGCAAAGGAAACTGTAGATCCAAGGGAGAGAAGAATCTGTGGATTAAAGAAACCTCAGATTCTCTTATACTTCTTAACCTGAGCACCCGTCCTATGTCAAGGGCTGTGCAATATTCATATGTCCCATACTAACACCATAAATTAGCTCTATTAGCCAGGAAGTTGAGTAAGCTAAATTAACAAGCCCAGGTCACACAGGCATGTTTCCAACGAACGGACCAAGTTTAGGGTCATAGAGCTCCCATCTTGAAATTTTACAATGTCTACGGGATGCATTCTTGGGGGCGGGAGTTGGTGAAACAAGAACCCTACGCGTCCGCCAAGCCCCACCACTCAGCGGCTCCGCACCTCCCACAGCCGGAAGGCTCTCAGCAGGAAGCCGTTTCGTCTGCAGCCTCGATCCCGCAACCTCTGCACCCCGCCAGCCGCCGCGCCGGGGGCCAGCCTGAGGCCGAATCACGTGGCAGACAAACATGGCTTCTCGTGTGTGAGGCAAGGGCAGGTTGCTGTGAGTCCTGGTGTTGCTAAAGGAGATAGGCAGCACTGGCTGAAATACGGGAAGCATAAGGTACTGGCATTCTGGGGACATGAGTGCAGTAAATGTCACGGTATCAAAGGAAGTCTGGTGCGTTGTCTATTTGTTCTCCTGCAGCGCAGGAAGGGGATCGGGGAAACTGGCTGGGAGGGGAGGTGGGGGGAGTCGGTCCTATGGTGTTGACCGTCTCTTCGCTTTCTTATATTTAATATTCAAATTAAGCCAGTAAAAGGGGGGAAAATTCTATGGGAGGCTTTATCCAGGTTTACTGCCAATTTACCGAGTAACCTTTTTGCCGAATTTCATTTTCCCAGGCTCCACTTTGCACATTGCCTCTCTCAGAGCTGACCCACAGTGACGTGATTGCAAATACAAAGCCTTTTTGAAATGTTTTTAGTTGTTTTTTTTTAAGTGGCGTTGTTGAAAGGGATTTATTAGTTACAGGGACTTCCTGGTCAGGGCCTGTGCTGAATTAAGGGCGACCCTTAATAGAAACAGTGGAAACGGTTAGTTCCCAAAACTCGAAACCTCGTCAGTATGCAGAGCATTGAACAGAAAATTAGTAACGGCATTGGGCTGGACTTCCTGGGGAAATAATTTTTCTTTTGTTTCCGTCATAGCTTTTTATGTCTATGTAGACTGAATTTGATTACTGCTTTATACATCCCTCCACCATGCACAAAGTCATAGCTTTTTATGTCTATGTAGACTGAATTTGATTACTGCTTTATACATCCCTCCACCATGCACAAAGACATAAACACACTAAAAGCTCCGGTAGTCTGGGATTGTGAATTATCTTATCGCCAAGACCCTCAAAAACTTGGAGTCCAGGAAACCTACACCTAAATTTCAAAGTATGCATTGTACAATATTACTTTTTAAACCCAGGCATATGAAATTTCAGTGCACTCACCATTTTCGCAATGATCCTTACATAATGCACATCCAATAAATATCGTTAGTATTGCAAGTCATCTTGTAGTAAATAGATGAATAGTGAACCAAGAAAATCTGATGTCATAACATCATGTTTTTCTGTGCTGTTTTCCCAGAACTTTTGTTTCTCTTAACTCTGCTACTCTGAAATCTGTTGTTTAGCAGGGTGAATCTTCAGATTGTAAACTCATCGTTTATAATTATGACCCCTTAACTTTGACATTCAGCCTAACTAGTGCAGGCATTAACAGACTTCTGGATTAAGGACCAAATATAGCCTGCAGTTTCTTTCTGTACAGCCAGCCAGCTAAGAATGATTTTATATTCTTAAAGGATTATTTAAAAAAAAATTCAATATAGATCATGTGTGGTTCAAAAAACCTGAAACATTTACTGTCTGGCTCTTTAGAGAAGTTTCCTGGCCCTCTAGATCTCGAAATGAAATTGTTCAGTTTTCAAGGTCTTCAACTCTACTAAATACCAAATTCCTTTCTAAAATGGTACCAATTTACACTTCCACCAGCAGCATTCAAGAGTTTCAGGTGTTACGGCGGCCCCGCCCCTGGCCTGGTACCGCCCTCCCGGGTATTTCCGGGCTGAGTCCCACGTCTTCTCGGGTGGGGAAACTGAGGAGAGGGCGGCCTCAATAAAGGAGACCGAGTCAGGGGAAAAAAAAAAAAAAAAAGAGTTTCAGTTGTTTTGGTCCCACGTCCTTGCCAATAACTGAATTTTTTTTATTTTAGCCAACCTATGGGTGTACATTGGTTTTAATTTGTATTTCACTGGTTACAATGAGGTGGAGCATGTTTTCATAACGTTTATTAGCTGTTTCGACTTCCGTCTTCATGCATGCAGTGTCTGTTCATCTCTCATCAATTTTCTACTAGGTTGTTTGACTTTGTTTTTCCTTTGTAGTTCTTTATATACTCTGAGTACGAACTTGTCAGTTCTGTTGCAAATATTTTCTCCCACACTAGCTTACCTTTATGGTATGTACCAAACACAAGTTCTTCATTTTAGTATTACTTTTAACAGTCTTTTTTGTTTAGTGTTATTTTTTTTAATGCTTAAGAAATATTTTAAAGGGTTAAGAAGATACCCTGTATTTTCTAAAAGTTTTGTGTTGCTTTTTACATTCTGGTTTCCATTTCACTTAGTAATTTTTTTTTAATATGGTATATTTGCATTTATTTTCCAGATTATGAATTCCATTTACAGCTAATTCTTTTAAAATTAAATATTAATGGTCTTTTGAAGGCTTTTTATGTTTCTTGTTTATAGAACTACATTATTGAAAAATGATTATTTTCATTTTTTAAGGCTCAAGATGGAAAATCAAGAACCAGATACTATCAAGAAAAATTTAACAGCTTTGAATATCATAACCAGAAAAATTAACCAACTTCCAGAAGTAGAAAAGTAAGATAATTTAAAAACTGTTTACGAGATGGTAAAATTTTCATCATTTTCAATTTTCCGTCAACATCATCTCAAATTTATTTGATTTGAGCAGAAATAACAAAGAAAACCCCATTTTTCTCTTTCTTGCCTTGATGAGAAACCATTTTGCTCAATCTCACATAGCTAATTGTGAAAGGCTAAAACTCATGTCTTTCAGCATGTTTAACTGTATAATGGTTGTTTTTTTCCCATTCAACTTGGAATATAATAAAAAAATTATGAAATAGGAAGACCATTAAACCTGGTATAGTAATCCTTGTGACTGGTAATGATAGGATAGTGCATTTGAGATGATAAGTATGAAACATATTCTGGAGATATAATCTTACTATCTTCAGGAGTAACTGTACAAATTCCCATCTTGCTGCAACTTACCATCTCAACAAGGGGGTACCTATAAATCAAAGGCAGTAATAAGACCTTGGTAAGATATCATAAATTATTTATCCTCCCCATCCCCACTATTTTATTTTCCTGAGGTGATTACAGAAAAACTAAAGACGGGTCTGTGTCTATTTTTCCAGACCAGCAGGGTGGGAAGAGCTGAAGAAAAGGACCCAAGGAATAGGATAGATGGTAGAGCAGCTTTGAGAAGGTGGTTGTCATTAGAACCTTGACCAAAGAAGGAAGCATGGGGAAGTGAGCCAGACAGGCAAAGTAGATTGTTCTTGGATGTTAACTGTAGTGGGCATCTAAACAGGGCTGATTTATCTTTGCTTGCTTCCTTTTTTTCCCTATCTATTCCCATTTAGTTCTCCTTACTCTGAATCCTCACCCCCCCCCCTTCCTCCTTTATCAGTTAGGTATGTTTTATGTTTAATAGTTATTTGTACGTAGTAAATTATTAACTAAAAACATGACCTCAGCTATAGGAACTGAAAATCAGGTTGGAAGATAGCAAACTTTGCTATTCAGATTCTGGTTGCACTGCTTGCTTTTTGATAGTTGGCAAATTATTAATCTCACTAAACAGTGGCTCCTCTAAAGTGGGGAAAATATGTATTTCCCAGGACTGTTACAAAGATGAAATTACTTATAATTTATTGGAACTACTCAAATTTCCTACTCCCTCAACCTCCACAAAAAAACAGAACTCTCACCTTTACATGTTTTCTGTTATTGTTTGGTAGTTCTGCTCTTATCACTCTTTATTATCTTGTATAATCTAAGTTCCTAAACTGACTCTTGGACTGTCATAACCATTTTTTATAGACTTCTGTTATAGTTGAAGTTTGTGTGTCTTTCATCCTCCGATAAGTCAACTATAGAAAGTTGACTGATATCTTTGAAGAGAGAACTTTTTTTTTGTCCCTTCAAACCTGTAGTAGGTACTCGGTGAGTAAACAGGCACCATGATTTCAATGTGACAGGTAAGAAAAGTAATACATCATACAGTGTAGGAAGCTTAATTAGGAGTTCCTTGAAAAGCTACTTTAAGATGAGTCCACTGAAATTAGAAAGAGTATTATATGGCTAGTTTAGCTAAAAGAGTTATGAAAAATTTGATCGACTATTTTCAGGATGGCAAGGTAACAAAAGCTAATTGGAAGTCTTAAGAGTTTGAATTGGAGACTGTTTTCAATATCCAGCTATAATTTTATGTTGTTTTTAATGTACAGAACTTAGGTTATACCTAATGCTGCCTGCCTTAGGTCATACGTACCTTGGCTTAAAAACCAGTTCTCTATTTACCATCTCCAAACATCAGTGTTATTTCAACGGATTGTTGTAAAGTACCTAGCACATAATATTCCCTAAACGTTGATACTTCCCCATCCTCCAATCCTTACATTAATACTTGAAGAGTGAAAGGAGACACATTAATTCCACATGATTGAATGCCTTCTATGTATCAGGTGCAGTTGAAACCAAGTTGAATACATCTTTGTATTCATGTTTATATACTAGTGGGGAAGTGTGGCATGAAATCAATAAGGTAGTACCAACTTAAAGGTGTTGTGCTAGAGAGGTTAAGTATTGGATAATGTGGGAGCCCAGAGATGTACCTAAAAAATCAGGAGCCATTCCCTGCTACACAGGGGAAATTTATTAATTATCCTTTGCCAAAGAAAAAAATACATTTGGCAAGATCTAAATGTTCACGTTTTCCTTAAGTGTTGATCCAATCTGAGAGCCTTTCAGAATAAACATCTGTCATGTGAAACTATTTTTTTAAGGTGTTTGCTTATGGTGCTATAAGAAATAGATGTTGTATCCAGTTAATTACAAAGCCCTGATAAGTTCTATAACCCATGTCAGAATTGTTGGACTCTTAACATATACAATAGAACCAAAAAAAAAAAAATGTTTTTTTTTCTCACACTTTCAGGAATCTATTTGAACATGGATCAACATATATTGGACTTAATGCGGCTCTCTGTGGACTAATAGCAAATAGTCTTTTTCGACGTGTCTTAAATGTAACACAGGCTCGTATAGCTTCTGGCTTACCAATGGCGGTGATCCCTTTTTTGACAGCACATGTATCTTACAGATGTTTTGTAAATTTACCTTTGACTACAGGTAAAGTCTCTTTCACTATGACCAGAAAGTTTGCCTTGGTATATATTATTTGCAACTTAGTAAGTTAAGTAACTTAAGTATTAACATTTAATACTTAACAGATGTTATCAGGTAGCTATGTGCTACAATGCAGGTTTGAATTAAGACTGCAACTTGCTAGTATCTCATGTACTGTGGCAACTAATTTGTATTAGCATGGTCTATCAGACAAGTAAGATGCACATAAAGACACAGAAGTTTTAAGTACTTTCCTTTATCTAGCTTATCTTTACCATAGTGCTCTTTTATAGTAAGAAATATTTAGAAACTTTTTTTTAATGCTGCCTACCTTTTTTAAAGATTTCATGGAGTACATCTCTCAAACCACTAAACATATGCCACTGAACATATACACAGAGTTATCAAATATACAGACTTGATTTCCTTTTGAAAATCAATTGTTAACACAGGGGCTTAGGAGCAGTACATTTCCTTATCCAATTCTCTTTACCTTCAATTAAGTGCTGTTCCAAATTTGTTTAAAATGATTTAGTATTTTGTTTGAATCCATGACCAGTGTGGAAGTACTTTTATAATGAAGAGAAACCTACTTCCCAGTGAAATTTAACAGACTAAGGGGTACATGTTTATTAGCTTTCTAAGATATCTTATCTTCATTTGGAATTGAATAGAGTTTTATAGAAATAAAGTCACATATAATGTAAAAATACAAGAAAAGTATTTTGATTGTTTTAAAAAATTTCTTCAGGTTAAAAAAGTTTTAAAGGCAGAAAAAAGCCTGCTAATACATGACAAATACACCCAAACCCTGAGATTATTATATTCAAGTTCAGAACAAAAAAGAATTTCCCTATCAATTATCTCTAGCTATTTTCGGTCACTACATATTAATTAAACCTATACCTTGCAGAATTTCATTTACCTGAAAATTAAATGAAGTTTAATTTATAACCAATACAGTTTGTACTTTTGGATAGCATACCTGACAATGATAGGAAAATCAGAAATATCTGTAATATAGAGGTGCCTTACATTCTTTAAATCATGTTTACTTGACTATTCCAACCTTCACTTCCAGATCTAATTTATTTCATAGGTGATCTGAATTGTGAGACCTGTACTGTAATTCGGGGAGGACTGGTTGGTCTTGTTTTTGGTGGTCTGTATCCGGTTTTCTTGGCTATTCCTGTGAATGGTGGCCTAGCAGCCAGGTAGGATTCTCTCACTGTTTTCTCATAATCATTAACAAATTTTAATAACATATAAGTGACTGCCTATAAAACTCACAACTTAAAAGAGCAAGTATACTTTCTATGTTTAAGGCATTCATTCATACCAAAGGCAGTGTCACTTTTTTAGCTGAATGAAGACATTTTGAGCACTTCTGCCAAAGAACTGTCAGAAAATGTCTAGTTAAAAAGGCTGCTATCTAAAATAATGTTAGTTGTTCTCTGATAAACTCTACTGCATCAAGAAATTTATGTTGAGTCCCCAGAGGCAAACCAGAGAAAGATAAACAAAAAACAACAACAAAAAAAACCCCACACTTTTTAGGACTAGAAGACACTTAAGAGAGTATCATTACCTTAATCTTTACCTAAACTAGCTTTATCTTAAGAACAGTATATACTGGCTTGAAAAAAACAAACTTTTCAAGAGAAATGTTTCAAATGTTTTCTTACAGGTATGTCTCTGCATTGCTACCGGAGAAAGGAAACATCTTAACCTACTGGATTAGAATTTCAAAGCCTATTTTTAGAAAGATGTTATTTCCCATTTTGCTTCAGACCATGTTTGCAGCATACCTTGGATCTAGACAATATAAACTACTTATAAAAGCCCTTCAGTTACCTGAGCCTGGCCTAGAAATTCATTGATTTTAAGTAGAAATGTAAACAAGAATAAAATGGTAAAAATAACCTGTGTCTAATGTATGAGTAAACATAAACTTGTAATTTATTATGTGAGGTACAATTCCAGGACTACAACAAAAGACTACACACAGAGCAACAAAAGGCTGAACTGCAGTAAAGGCTCCCCACTTAATACTGATTTAATTTGCCCAACAGTCCCTTCAATTTAGCTTACTCTGCTCCTTTACATTTTTTTAAATTACTTCTTTAATTTGCCTAGTCGTCTCCTCAGTTTAGCTCACTCCACTCCTTTACATTAAGTACTAACACCTTTCCTCACAGGGAGAACAATTGCAGACTTCTCAATAGATGGTTATTCAGGCTCTACTTGAGCTGTTCCAGTGGCAGAGCCCTCCACTTCAAGTCACCTTATTTATATCCTTGGAAAACTATATTCACAGCCAATAGAGGCAAATTATTGGACACTTCCATCTAATGTAGTTTAATTCTTTGGAATTAGACAGCCATGAGCCTCTTCTCTTAAGTGCCACTTTACATCATATTCCATAAGCATTTTAACTACTACCTCTAAATAAAGTGACCTATTTGTCAAGAAATCCTGTACTATTTAAAATTACATAAAAGGAGAATTTAGCCTGTCACCAAAGGCAATTTCATGATTGACTTAGGCTTTTAGCATCTCTATTTTAAGGAATATAATAAAGCAGTAATGGAGAAAATACATTTTACATTTTTTGGAAAGCAAAAAACAATTTGTTCTTTGAGAAGGCACATAAAAATTTATTCCCTACCTAATTTATATAAGAAATGATCCTAATTTTGAGGCAAAGGAATCTTTGTACATAGAAGACACACTAAAAGGAAATATACAAAAATGTTTACTATGGCTTATTAGGATTATGGGTGCTTTTTCTTCTTGATTCCTTTTTGAAATTTTCAGATTTTCTATGATGGATACGCTTTACTTTTACAACCAGAAAAATATATATACATTATTTAAAAGGAAAAAAAATTGGTTATTTTACAAGGAAAAAAAATCAAGATTAAAATTTCTGTGACCAAAAATTATCCATTTTACCAATATTGTCAGTTCTATTTAAAGCAGTTTTACCATAATTTTTTTTTGCTTTTTTTTTAAAAAGACATGGGCAGGCACGGGAATCGAACCCAGGTCTCAGGCATGGCAGCCGAGAACGCTGCCTGCTGAGCCACCATGGCCTGCCTTCTACATATCACGATTTAAAAAAGTAAATTAAAAGTAATTCCTGACTTTAGAAGAAACCCAAATTACTGAATTAGACTCTTATAGAGAATAATCAACTTTTAGATCATTTGAAACTTAATGATACAACTAAACTGTCTGATAACTCAATATAAATTATTTTCTTATCCTTAAGCATTCCCACAATATTTACTCCCTAACATAATACCATATGTAAATAGGTAAAGTTTATAATGGTTTACATAACTAAAATTTCTATTCATTTGTCCTCTACCATGTATGTATTAAACCCTCTTTTCAATTAAAAACAAGCAATATAAGCAATAAAAGCATGTTAAATCTGTTGCTGCATATCTACTTTATCAAAAAGTTTGGTCAGAGGGTAGATAAGTGACCTTGCATGACAATTTAAGAAAGCTTTCAGTTATTTATGGTTAAAACCTAAAGAACACTGCTTCATTCAGTCTGGAAAAAAAAGTAATTAGTATTTCTGTCTAGTCACAGTAAACAACCTACTTAAATCTTTTACAATTAAAAAAAAAAACAGGTTCATACTAAATCAAGGTATCAATATAGTTTGTAAACCCAACTGTAGTATACTAAGAGCCTGAAGGATCTAGGAAATTGTTCACAGTGGGTCCATATACAGAAAATTTGGAGATACATTCTAAAGGAAGTGGGCTACCAATAAAACTCAAATCTGTGTATATTTACAAAACAACAGAAATGTTCAAAGCACTATTTAGTGACTAGATATTTTCATTGGAATGACTGAAAACTGAACTATATTTTCAACAAAGCAAAGTCTTCTGAAATGGTTTATTTTTTAAAAGTGAGGAAAATGGCTCTACAATGAGAAATCTTGAATGTAAAAATTGGGAAAAGGAAAAAAACTAAGAATAAAACACTGATCAGGGAACAAAGCAATGAAAAAGTCAAGTCAGTAAGCAACTTCCTAATAACCTACAATCTGGGGGGGGAAAGGTCAAATTTTCTCCAATATTACATTATTTGTATACCTAATAATGATAAGTTATTTTACTTTCTAAATAAAATTATCTCCTATTTAATTTTTCTGCATTTTAAAACCCCATGTACTATAGTGTAAATGGCCATCTATGGTCTTGATCAGAGCTCAACTGGGTATCATAAGATGGTATGGAATGACTTTTATTAAGGCTATATGTAAAGGTACTCAGATTCAAACATGTAAAAGATACTGTGCTGGCCAAACAAAACACTGCAAGTTTCTACTGAAATACCTCCTTTGATCCCTGGCCTAGCACAGGGAATAGTAAAAATACAAAACTAGAGAGGTTCTCAAAACTACAGTGATAATGGGTTTGGGAAAAAATAAACACCTGAAAATATCTTAACCACCAAGTCAACTTTCAAGAATCAGCAGATTTAGCTTAAAAATTTGACTCAATTACTGAGACCTTAAGCTATACCTTCAAAATGTTGAACTACAGGATAAGAGGAGCGTTGGTCACAAGGTTTTCACAATCACATGGACAGACCTTAAAAGCTCTATAGTTATTCAATTATCTTCAAGAACCAAGGCTACTGAATTACAGTTCAACAGTTTCAGATATTTCTCTCTAGCTACTCCAATACTCTCACTGCTGTATTTTAAGCATGATTTTTCTGTAAACGCATCATTTCTCTAGTAACATTTTTTTTAAAGAAAAAAATACTGAACTAGGTAATCGCATATTTAAAATTCATTATCAGGGAATTATCCACTTTATGTTCTATCAAAGCAGTAGTTATGGTCAGCAAATGATACCGGTGCCTAAACATTTCGTTGTAGAATTATAACCAGCTGTACTATATAGAAGCAGCAGTCACTTATGTATAAACCAGTCGGAATTTTCTTTGCTGCCTGGCTACAAAGGCACCACACACAGATTACAAGAAACTGAGTGGGTTTAATAAAGTTGAACAATACCGTACAATAACCAACTGTAACTAATACTAAATCATTCTGGAAAGAAAAGAAATAGGAGCCTATCTCCTACTCTCTTCCACTTCTAGCATCTGCACACTTCCAAACTTGAGTCAATAAAATAAAATGACTCAATCTAGATCATGTGAAGGATGTAGTAACATAATCCAACAAAAATGAAATAAAACTTTTCAGAGCGCTCTTCATACTGTAATAGCTGTAATATTTCAATTATGTAAAACCATATGCCAAAACGTGCCACTCCCATCATCTAGAATACTACAGTCCTTATGTAACACTAGACAAATTTTAATATAAAACAGTAGAAACTAGTATACCATTCATTAGCAACCTCACACAAATATCACAAAACAGTGTCAAATACTCAGAGAAAACTCAAGCCAAAACCTCAGAATCTACCCATCCTGGTGTTTCCCTGAATTGTAATTTAACTCTACTCACACATTTAGCCATAATCAAGTCTTTCGAAGATATACAGACAAATCAATTTGTGCATCTATTTAAAAAAAGACTATTCTTCATAAAATTAAGGACTCTAATTTTGATATTCTACTTAGTAAGCTGTCTACCTGTACTTTCACAAATTACTGCTCATATTCCAGGAAATACGAACTCATGATATGCCTTGTGATCACTGATGGCTTGTTTATGTAATTCTAGTCCACTAAATGAAATTCCATAGAATGTGGTCTTGATTATGTAAAGAATCTAATATTCCTTGATGAAATACTACAGTTCTCTTCTCCAAAAAAAATTGTTAATTACAATTTTTTAAAGGTATGCAAAAAAAAAAGTATATTTTTGTTCCAAAATTAATTTAGTCTCAAGTATTTCTAGTAAGTCTTTCAAGGATTCCAGAGAATCTTTTCATATCTCCATTTCTGGAAAGTGAAATCAGTACAGAAGTAATTTGGGAACTTGAAAATGGCATTCTTTTTTTTTTTTCAGCAGATGCCAAATTTTTGACCGACATGGCTCCCACAATTACTTTGTTACCATCAGTCCAGTCAGTTAACAGGTTGTAGGAAAAGATTCGTTTTTGCAGACACTGCTAAGCTGTTTAAAGAGAAGAGAGAGAGATTAATTTAGTGATTATAAAAATGCACATTTAATTAAAATATTTTGAACACTTTTTGTTGTCTTCTATTAGAAGTGTGACTACATTTTAACAAATGCAGACTTTTTAATTAAGCCTGGAATAGGAAGTTCAAAAACAGTAAGTCAATGATAGAAATATGTCAAGATGATGTGTTAGTTCAATTAATGTATGATTTCCTGCCACCATAAGAAGACAATTAGTTTAAAAGCTAAATTTTAGGTCTAGTTCTATATCATTTTATCATTTTCATAACAGCCTAGGAACCAGAAGCACAATTAGGAAAAAAAAAAGAGAAGTTTCCCAAATACTAAACTGTTTTCATCCTTTAAAATAAATAGAGCCAAGCCTATGAATTTCAAAACAATCCATATTATATTCCAGAAACCTCCTTTGTCCAAATACTAACCATTCAAAACACAATTTTCTTAAAATAGTAAGACAACAGTTTCATATTAATCATAACTTTTTTAATTAACAAGGAATGAATAGGACACTTTAAAATATTGTTCACTACATACCGAAATAAACAGATCTGTTGTAAATTCAGAAACCCAAACATTTACAGTAAGATGTGCGTACACATAAATATGACCAAATTTATTTAAAGCCCCATTAGATAGATCCTAGATACATACAATTACCACGTAAAAACAATACCATGAACTTGATGTAAAAAAACAACAAAATCATTAAGTCACCAAAATTAGAAGAAAAAAAATGAAATGGGAACTAAGAAAAGACAGTTAATAAAACATGAGGAACCTAACAAAGCAGCTGTAAAAATTGGCCATACTAATCTTTCCATTTTCAAAAGTATGTCCAAAAACTGCCACTTATAAAATGACATTCTAAAAATCTATATCTGGAATTTCAAAGCATCTCAATTTAGAAAGCTCTGACTACTGTTTCTCCCCAGTCTCAAACTTCAAAAAATGCAAGAAAAGCACTGACGTGAAGAAGAAAATATTCCAAAGGAGTGATATAATTTTTAGAAAAACACTCTTACTGCTTTCAGAACCTTTTGATTAAGACCCACAGTCAGTATTAACAACAAATTTTTCCTATTTTCATCCACTATTTTCCAATGTCATGTTAGAGATGAATAAATTCTTTGAGCCCATAACTGAAAGATCAACAAACCTGGTTTTATTATGACACCATATTTTTTGTCATTGATACTGCACAAAATTATATACAAAGAAATATATACAAAATGTTCAAGTATTAGTTAAATTTCAATTCAAGGCTTCTGATTCAAAAAGCTACATTTAACATATTCCATAAAGATAGCACAAATAATTTCAAATAAGTTTTCGAACTACTTTTGGTTTATATATATAATTCAGTAGGCACTAAAAATCCATGCAGCTGCATTGTGAGAGGCTTGCTCCTGCACTAAGGTATAAGCAGGTTCATCGCTCCAGATTGTGAGTTTGGCTACTACCCATTCATGCTCAAGTGCAGTAGGTGATTTTACAAAATATGCTGTGATGCACTGGAAACCAGAGACCAATTTAGAGCTCAAATCTTAATATCTAGCAACAAAACATTTACAGTTGTGCAAGAACATGGATTCCATTTCCATAACCAAGTAACAACAAAATAAAACATTTTAAAGATAACTTACATCTTTGGACTGCTGGAAAATACTTTTAATTATGAACATTTCAAAAATAAAAGACAGCAGAAGCCCTGATATTACCTCTTCTCCTCATTTCTTATACTACCTTTTAAAATAAAGCAGGAAATGTGGCCAGGAGCTGGTCCCGTCTCTTCTGCCCCAACAGCTGTATCCACTTTAGCACAAAGAAAAACAAGGATGCTAAATACGTATATACTTTATAAAACAGTGATGTTTCACAAAGAATTTCTTAATGCTTCTTACACTGAAAGACACTACTATATCAATTCACACAACTGGACAACAGCTTAATAAGAGTACTTCAAAAGAATATGTCCCATTTTTGGAAAAATCATGCCATTTAAGTGGTCAGATCCATTTAATTAAAAAATTTTTAAAGCGGCCAAATGCCTTTGAAATAACGAAAATAAGATTCTTTGTGAAGCCTCACTTTACACTTTTTCATTCACATTTCACAACCTTCAATATCTAATCATACATACATAAATTTAACCTAAAATTTTAATACAGCAAAAATAAAGATGTTCAACAATTTATTCATACTCAGTGATAAGGTAATCACTATGCTGGTCCTCAAAGAAACATTTCATTAAACGTTCTTATTCTTCCTCCAATCAACTAACACAAGAATGTAATATGCAAATTAATTTTCAACTTCTCTAATGGTGAGATATTAAAATCTGCTAATCTGAGCACTCTGTATCTTAGACTGAAAACTAACTGAATAAAGAGATTTGTCATCTCTACAAAATATCACATTGTTCATGCCCCTAATACTTATTGCCAACCTCTCAAAAGTTGCTATAAATTGAAATTCCAATTTGCATCTTGTACAACTCGGAACTTCCATTCAACTTCACCTGTTTCACTGTGTCCAAACTGTATCTCTATAAGCAGGTTTCAGTGTACAGTTGGAACCGATGTCATCCAAGGCCATGTCCACACTGGGGACAGAAGAGCTAGGTACACGCAAGTCTGAACAAGGGGACACATTAGCAGCTATTTCAACCATAAGAAGCATCTTAAACACATTATTTGACCAGCACAAGTCTGTTTCCAGGGTGGACAGGGCCCAAATTCGATTTCCCCTCCCACTTTCCAAAAAAGAAAAAACAAAACAAAAAAAACACACACACACAATTGAGATGTTGCCCATTAAAGTAGACTAAGCAGCAGAGCATGAGCGTTACGTGAAGAGATGGATCCTTACCAGGTTGTGAGGCGGGAACCACTGTTCTGTAACCCCTACAACGGAGCCTGGCAGGAAGGAAATCACCTAAAAAAGAAACTGTCAGAGAGATTTAATAGTCACATGTTATCATTAGGAGTTGGTTACAGTGTCACATTCATGCTTTTAGCTAAACATTAACGATTCAATATTACTTTTTCCTCCTCTGACATGTGTCCAGTGAAGATGTCCCACTAAGGTGTTTTACATGGTGTAAGGGAGTTGAAAGGGGTAAACGTGGATAAAGAGCAGATTACTTGACCCTACATTTTAAGAGAAGACGACGCCTTCCGGGCGCACGCCGAGCAGAACTCCACCGACACCTTATCCTTGTCCACATGAAGACACACTCCTCCCGCTGAATCGTCCTCTTCCAGCAGGTCCTGCTGCTGCTTTCCCACAGGCAGAGCGTAGTCATGGTCACCGGCAGGCGAGTCTCTGAAGAGAGAGGTGGTCAGCCGCAGTCCCACGCCGCTCAGCCGGCTCAGCAAGCGAGCCAATCCGGTCTCGTTGGCTAAGACAGCACGTAGATAGCGACTCTCCTCCTGCAGTGCTTGCACGCGTTTGCCCAGCTCCCGATTCTCGGCCCGCAGCTCCTGGTTCTCGGCTGCTAGACCCCGGACCCGACTCTCCAGCCCCATTACATACTCCTTCTTCTTCAGCCGATTAAGACGGGCAGCGGCCGCCGCCGCCTTCCGAGGACTCTTTGTCGCCGCCTGGTTGTTGTCGTTGCCGCTGCCACTGCCTCCTCCCGGGGATTTTCTCCGCCTCTTTTCGCTACTGCCACTGTCAGTGCCGCTGCTGCAGCCCCCGATACCGTTTAACAGCCTCTGCAGCAGGTCTGAAAAGCGCTGCATCTCGGCAGCCGCAGCTTCGTCATCGTCGTCCCCTCTCCAAAGGCCGCCGCTATCCGAGCCGCCGCCGGACGAGGAGAGCGGACCGGGCGAGCTGAGCCCGGGTTCCAGGTGCCAGTCCGGTTGCCGGGGGTCCAGCAGATCCGCCAGTTCCAGCCCGGACAGAAAGTCCATGTCCTCCGGCTCCTCCCCCGGGACACTAGCGATAGCCTCCTCCTCCATTGCCTCAGGAGAGGGCGCGCGCACGGCCACGCCGCCGCGGCTCCCCCTCCCGGCCTCCAACTCGCCCTCGTCGCCGCGCGGCTGTTTGCGGCCGGGAGATCCGGCCGCCGCCGTCTCCTCCGCAGCCGCCGCCGCCACCGTCCGGATCACGTCTGGGGGCAGCGAACAGGCCGAGCCTGGCGCTGGACTCTCGCTGCGGGTCGGAGAGTCTCTGCCCGAGGCCGCCAGTAGCTTGGTCAGGCTATGCCTCATGGGGCCCGGCGGTGGGCCCACGTAGGCCTCGGCCCCTCAGACCGAGCCTCGCGGGCCCCACGGACCCCAGCGCGGGGAGCCGGGGCGTTGGCTGGAGGGAAGTGTAGGGGAAGGTCCAAGGGGCCTCCCGCCTCTCTTGGCTGGTCGACCCCCCGCGCAGGGCGGGGGGTAGGGATGGGAGAACGATGAGGCAAAGCCCAGCGATGACTCGGCCGCACCGCTCAGACGACGGCCTGGCCGGAAGTCCGTCGCTCTGATCTAGCCCCTCCTATCGCGTTTCGCGCTCCTGCAAGGTCTAACATCGCGAGAATTCAGAATGCTCTGGAGCGGGAGTAATTCTAGGTCTCCAATGATGTCATAGTAACAGCGGCAAAAATAACATACCTACCCCAGATTTATTTTAGTAATGGTCTACCCTCGCTGCACTTATTTCTTAGTCCTCTGTACCACAGCTTCCACTCCCAGTGAAGCCATTCTCAAAAACTGATCTTCTAGATTACCGTATGTTTTTATAATTTTAAACAGTTATTCTGTATTTCTCTGGAATTTAAAATTGATCACCAGATCCCTCCTGAGTTGCTGCTTTCCCACTTCCTTTATAAGATCGTTTCACTCAAACACTTATAGAGTAATACAGAAAATTAGGTAAATAATCATTAATATGTAACTTTTCCAAGTTTTTATTATGAAAATTACCATAGAGAAAATTTGAAAGATTAGTATAGTAACCACCCTGATTCAACAATAGTACCAAATGCCCAGATGCAACAATTCAAAAAGCTGTTAATATTGCTTTATTTAGATATGTGTAAACGTAAGTTTTTTAAATCATTCTTAAATTGCAGACGAGACACCTCACTCCTAAATACCTCAGCATGCATCTCTAAAACTGACAGGCTCCTTCATTATCATACTATTAACAACTCCTGAGAAAATTAATCATTTCCAAATATTATCTAATACCCAGACTGTAATCAAACTTCCTCAGTTGTCTTTAAATTAAATAGCTTTTATACTTTGTTTTTTTTTTTTTTTTTTACCAGAATCACTCAATGCATTTAGTTGTTGTGGAGGGTTTTGTTTGTTTGTTTGTTTGTTTGTTTGTTTGTTTTTCTCGTTTCTTAAAGTGAAACCATCCCATCCATTTTTTTTCTTTTAATATTAACTTTTCAAAAAAGACCAGTTCAGTTGTCTTGAAGTATGCTCACGTCATGGATTTGTCTGATTATTTCATCATGGGTATAAAGATCATTGCAAATAACACAAACAATGCAGACATGTATAAATAAGTAAAAAGATACAGACATGTATAAACAAATAAAAAGATATTACCCACAATCTAAGTAGCCCCCAAAATTCCTTGTTCCTCCAGCCCCACAAGAAAATTAAGATTGGAAGCTGTTTACAAATATATTAGAATACAATGAAACAAAAGAATACAACGTTTGAAAAACAAGGCCAATGAAAATACAGATGAAATAGAAATCTAGGGGCTCAGAAAGGGGAGAAAGTTAGTATTGAATTGTATGGACATAAAGTCTTACACCATTATTCAAGGTGGGCTGTAAAATAGACTAAGTTTCTTGGTGTCCATAGAAAAGATGAGAATCAAACTTCCGTTTGTTTGCTCATGATTAAAGTATATACGAATTCCCTGGGGAAAACCATATTTCTAGTTCTCAGGTTTTATAAAAACTTTTGCATGGGCTACTGAATAAGTATATTCAGTGGTATTTAACAGGCTTTGTATGGCTGTTTCTTAGAGGGCTAGAAAGCAAGTTCCAGAAAAGCAAGGTAACTGATGTGTCCAAAATATCCAGAACAGTGCTTGGCATAAGTATAGATTTCAACAAATATTTGCTGAATGAATGAAAAATGAAGGTCTCCAGTTTGTGTTGAATGCCTAACATGAAAGCTCAATTGAATGAAAACAATACTGAAAAGGGCAAAAATAAGTACGACCTACGGTAATAAAGAGACTCCATGTCCTTCTTAACCTCTTTAGGAAAGGTGTTGTTGAAGTACAACAGCACACAATTCAAGGTTATACACACTCTGGCTTGCCCTGAGTTCTTCAAGTGTTCTGTGTGACTGGTAATCCCATCTGACTGCATTTTCTCCTTCGGCAAAATTTCACTATTGAATTGATTTATTATATTTTTTTCTTAAATTACAAAATTTTGGTTTGAATATACATGGATTTGGAACCTCTCCAATTAAATTAAGAGAAAAGCAGAAAATGGAAAGGAAGGGAAATTTTTACAATGTATCCTCAGAGGAAAAAAAAAGAAATCCAAGCAAAAGAAAACCTCCCAGAAGATGACTCCTCTTCCTCTTTCTCTGTTCTTCCTTTTCTTCTTATTCCTCTCCCTGTCTTCTTCTCCACAGCTGTTATTTTTAATAAGTAAAAAGATACAGACATGTATAAACAAGTAAAAAGATATTACCCACAACCTAAGTACCCCAAAAATCACCATTATTAAAATTTTGGCGTATATTGTTTTTTAATAAGTAAAAAGATACAGACATGTATAAACAAGTAAAAAGATATTACCCACAATCTAAGTACCCCAAAAATAACCACTATTAAAATTTTGGTGTATATTGTCAAGAGCTTTTTCTTTGAATGCTACTGTTTTGGCATGAACATATTGTGGACATCTTTCACACAACCAAATGTAGATCCACATGCTTATTTTTAATTGCTGTCTAAAATTCGATTGCATGGACTTTCAAACTTTTATTCAACCTAATTCCTTATTGATAACACTAAGATTGTATTGAAGTTTATACTATTATAAGCAACACTATAATGTTGAGCAAACATCTTGTTCATTTATCTTTAAGGTAAAATCTTAGAGGTAGAATTCCTGGGTGCGATTTGCATACATAGACCCTTATTACCTAACAAAGACTTATCAGTTTATACTCTCAGCAATGGTATATGCCTGTTTTTTTGTTTCCTACCCACTCAATGATACTGAATGCATTGTTTTTAATATGTGCTAATCCAAAAATCAAAAATGGTACCTTCTGTTTGCAGTTCTTTGATTACTGAACGGTTGAATATTTTTTCTCATGACTACTCTTCTAATGTGACTAAGCTTTTTGCCTCCTTAGCCCATTTTTCTTTTAAACTGGGCAAAAGGGTTTGTCTTGTATTTTCCTCCTGGATTTATTTGAGCTCTTTGCTTTATAAGGAAAACACTCCTTTGTCGGTTATATAAGTTCCAACTACTTTTTTCCTAGTTGACCATTTCTTTGAGGGGGATGGGGGAGGCTGCTTATTTCCTTGCTTTGCTATAATTTTTAAATAGTTGGTCTATTAAATTATATTCACAGTTTTGGCTTTGGTGCTAAGCTTCTAAAGGCCCTCCTAGCCCAAAATAACTAATATTACCTGCTTTTAGCAGCTTTTAAATTACTTCTATTTATATTTTGCTAAGAATTTCTAACAACCTGAGTGGCTATTTCATTTAAACCTTTTTCCATTTGAGATCGATTCTGGTATAAATGTGTGGTAAGAATTTATCTTTTCATAAGGTTATCTGCAACAATGCAATTTATTGAACAGTCCATACATGTCTCCCTGATTCCCCAACATGTATGCTACATGTGAAGTTCTTATATCACTTGGATCTATTTCTGATCTTTTTCACTGATCAATCTAACCATCCTGGAACGAAAACCACTCCATTTTTATTGCAGTTTATAATAAACTTTAATATTTCATGGGGCAAGTCTCTCCTTGGTAGTTTTATTTTCTGAGAATCTTCTTGCTATACTTGAATATTTAGATAACTTCTAGATAACATTAGAAAATTTTCCCAGTTCAAAAAATCCTGGAATTTTTGTGGAAATTGCATTAAACATATTAATATATTTTTACCAGGTATTTTACACAAATTTTTACTGCTGGGATATATTATTTCTTCATTTGTATTTTCTAAGTGGTTATTGTTGCTATACAAGAAAACTATTGATCTTTTTGTTAAATGTTTAGGTGACTATCTCACTGAATTTTCTTAATAGATTTTTTTTTCAGTTTATTCATTCATATTTTCCTAGTAGACAATCATATCACTGATTGTTTCAGTTTCCTGGCTGCCAAAGCAAATACATGCAATGGGTGGCTTAAACAATGGAAAAGCTCACGGTTTTGAGTTTAGGAGAAATCCAAATCAAGACATTATCAAGGTGATTCTTTCTCCCAGAAGACTGGTGTTTTGGGGCATCAATCTTTGGTCTTTGGTTTTTCTGTAACATGGCAATGCGTGTAGTGGCCTCCTGGCTTCTTCTTTCTTATCTGGGGTCCCTTGACTTTCAGCTTTTTTTTTTTTTCTTTTTGACACTCACTCTGCTAATAAAGGACTCTAATCTGGATTAAAACCCAATCTGATTCATTTGGGCCACGCCTTAACTAAAGTAGCGTCTTGTAGAGATCTTATTTATAGTGGGTCCACACCCACAGGAATCAATTAAAGTTTAGAAACATGTTCTTCTGGGGTAGCTCCAAACCAAACTACTATCATCCCTAAATAATGACCATTTTGCTTCCTTCTCTTCAATATGTATTATTTCATTATCTTGAGCAATAATGAAATAGCACTTTCAGACTAATGTTGACAGTGTTGATAGTGAACTTCCTTGTCTTATTCCTGACTTTGATAGAGATGCCTCTAGTGTCTGGCTGTTGGTTGAGATGGATCTTTTTATTGGGTTAAGAAACAAGCTTCTATTTGTATTTTATTTAGCATACCAACGGCATGAATTGTTATTTATTTCATTAAATGCCCTGCAGAATGAATCAGGATTTAGCTATACTCTAAGTCTTTGGACAGAAGTTGATAGAGCCAGGTGAGAATTCTCTGAAATTCATTAGTTTAAAATTATTGTGAGAAGTTAAGCCATACACTTCTGTGCACTGGGAATGGAATTTGAGAACTATCAGTTCAGCTCCCCACAGTTAAATAATGGTTATGCAAAACTTGTCCCATCTGAAGCATGTATCTATGTTACTCTGCATCTTCCTGGGATTGCAGGACCAGATCTCAAAAAAGAAATAATTTGTTCAGTCATTATACACACACACACACACACAGGGTGTACTTCTAACTATGTATTTTTATAAGCATTGTGGATATAGGGATGAACAAGGTTAATAGAGTCCTTGCTTTCATGGAAACTACTTTATAGTGGGAGAAGTCACTTAAATAAATGATAAAATATTAACTAATAAAAATGCTTTGTAGAGAATTTTAAAAGGGTGGTATGATTAAAAATTAATGTATGGCTATTTTAGATTGGATGATCAATGGAGGATTCCCTGAAGAGGTAAGATTTAAGCTGAAATCTGAGTGATAGGAAAGAAATTGCTTCCCTCCCCTAACCCACTCCCTACCCCCAATACTGAGAGAAAAAAGAACATTCCAGGAGAGGGAAATAGTTATAACAAAGGCCCTGAAGGTAGACTTAACTAGGTGTGTTCAAAAATGAAGACAAAATGGCTGAAGCAGCATGGGCAAGAGAGGAAAATCATAAGAAATGTTTTGGTATGCATGTTATCTGCAACTGAGTAAATTATATGTTTATAAATATACAAGAATTTCATTGAAACTCTGAGGAAGAAAAATCCTGAAACTCTTTAGCAAGCTTGGAATACAAAATGATGGGTGTTTTTGTTTGTCTGTTTTGTTCAGTAGTCTTTGTTACCACTTAACATGTTTAACTCTTTTTTTTCCATGGATGATCCTACCTCTTTTAATCATATATACTTTGTCCAAAAAGAGGAATGGCAACCTGTCCCCTGAGAAATGTGAGCATAAATTAGTCTGTTGGCACATTAGAAGATAGGTCTGATAGTGTCAGTTTCATGATGGATTAGATGTTGTCAGCTGAGAGTAGGAAGGAGAGTAGGAGTTTGGTAGGGGAACTTTTTGAGTAGTGAAATATGGAAAAAATTGTCGAAGGGGACAAGAAAGGGCTGACCAAATACGCTGAGGAGCCATCTGAGCTTAGAGACTGTGAGATTCAGTGCTCAACTTCAGGGAAAAAAACAGGATATTAGGGTAGGTAATTAAGAATGTTCTCAATACAACATAGCCAAACAGATCCCGTAGGGAGCTGCTATCAAATTGGAAAAATGGTAATATAGAAAGCTGCAATGTTGGCTTCAAGATTACTCTGCTTGAGCTGTGATCCAGGGATCAGGAAACTACTGCTGCTAGCAAAACTGTCAACCTCCATGTATTAATTATCTACTTCTGCCTAACAAATTACCCAAAACTTAACTTTAAAAAAAAATTAACATTTGTTATCTCTCACAGTTTCTGTTAGTCAGGAATTTTTGAGTGTCTTACAGCCAGGCAGTTCTGGCTCTGAAGTTCCCATGGAGTTCAGTCAGATGTTGACTGGGGCTACAGGATTCACTTTGAAGGTAGCTCACTCACATGGCTGACAAGTTGGTCCTGGGGAAAAGCCTTAGATCCCCCTTGATAAAAGTAAAACTCTAAGTGTAATTTAGGATCTTACAACTTTATTGAACAATTCATGATTTAAGCAGCATCCCACTGAGAAACTAGAAGGGAGCTCTGCTGAGGAAGTGGAAAGGGAAAAGTCACGTAGGATGAACACAGGAGCAAGTGAGGAAATATTCTGATTGGTTGATGTTAAGTTTCCATTTCACATAGGGGGATCATACCAAGAGGAGAACAGGTATACATTGATTATTATGGCATGTTTGTCCAATCTGATAAGCTATCTCTCCTGGACCAAAACTAGTTTTACCAACAGGTGTTGCTTATCTGCAGTTCTGTAGGGTATGCTCCATTTTCTTGGAAAGCCATACAGGTCAATTGTTTTTGTCTTCTGGAAAAGCCTTCTCCAAAAGAGATCCCCTCCCAGTAATGCCCAATGCAGGCAGCATTTTATTTTACTTAACACACTTCATGTAGGTCTCTCCACAAGCTGCATGTGTGTTTACACCAAGTGGTGGTTGGCTTCCCCCAGAGCAAGTGATTTCAGAGACCAATGCAGGAACAATATGTCCCAGCCTTTTTTGTCCCAGCCTCAGAAATCATATACTATCACATCCGCAATATTCATTGATCATACAAGTCAGCCCTTATTCACTGTGGGAGGGGACTACACAAAGATGGGAATACTAGGAAGATCCAGGAGGTACAGATTATTGGAGCTATCTTGGGGGTAGGCGCCACATCCCATAAAACTAGTGACTGGGGCAGTGTGACCATGGCTCAGCAGGCAGAATTCTCACCTTCCATGCTGGAGACCTGGTTTGAGTCCCGATGCCTACCCATGCAAAACAAACAAATAAACAAACAAACTAGTGACTGGACATAAGAATGCTGTTGCAGAAAAACTCCAATGTCTCCAGGAATGTGCCTGGTAAAAAGGGTAAAAGAGCTCCTGCTTCATTTGCACCTTCCAGGTATCAAAGGAGTCTGGGAATTAGAGCTTACTTTTGTTTCTTTTCCTTCAGCTTTTCAGTTTCTGTAATATAAGAAAGGACATTAAATCGGGGGGGGTGAAATTGATGACGAGTGCCAATCAGATCCTCTACAAAGACTTTATGGTATTTCAGCACCAATACACAGATTTATGGGATTTTCTACAGCAGAGAACTGGAGCAGGGATGTAGGGAATGGAGCTGAACCAGAGTTGAGTTTTTCTGAGTAGACACAGCAGAAGGACAAGTATGTTACAGATGCTAGAGCTATCATTTGAATATAGTTTGTTCACCCATGCAGTATAAGCTGGAGAGGATAGGAAGTGAAGCCATGAGGAGATGTCATAACTGGATGATAATTGAGGAATCAAGATGTCTTAGTTTGCCTAGCTGCTATGACAAAGACCACATAATGAATTGGTTTAGCAACAGGAATTAATGGCTCACAGCTTCAGAGGCTAGATATCCAAAATCAAGATGTCAGCAAGACCATTCTTTCTCCTTGAAGTCTATAACTTTGGGTGCTGGTTTGCTGCAATCCTTGAGGTTCCTTGGCTTGTATCTCTAGCTGCATCACATGGTGATCTCTCTGTTCTTGTGTCTGTGCTTCTTGTTTCCACAGACTTTTGGCTTCTCACTCCTCTCTGTGGCTTTTCTTTTTATAAAACCTCTGGTAACATGGATTACGACTCATCCTAATTCAGTTAACCACATCTTAACTAATAATAACATCTTCAAAAGGTCCTAGTTACAAATAAATTCATACTCACAGGAACACAAATGAAGAATATGTGTTTGTTGAGGTACAAAGGGATTTGAGTCTACAGGGCACTATTGGATTATGTTAACATATTTGCATGAATGAAGTGGAATTCCCAGTATGCTAACTGTATTTCCATTCCTTTATTTCCCTTTCAAGAGAGTGTTTTTTTAATGCAAATGAATGAGAGTTATATTATTATGGACAAACCTGGAGTCTGCTTTACTTTAAAAGGAAAAACATGTGTAACCAATCGTTCTAGTTTGCAAGCTGCAGGAATGCGATATACCAGAAATGAAATGGCTTTTTAAAAGGGGAATTCATTAAGTAGCAAGCTTACATGTTCTAAGACTATGAAAATGTCCAAATTAAAGCAGGGCTATAGAAAGGTCCAATCTAAGGCATCCAGTGAAAGATACTTGGTTCAAGAAGGCCAATGACATCCAGGGGTTTCTCTCTCAACTGGAAAGGCACATGGTGAACATGGCAACATCAGCTAGCTAGCTTTCTCTCCAGGCTTCTTGTTTCATGAAGCTCCCCCCTGAGGCATTTTCCTTCATCTCCAACAGTCTCTGGCTGCATGGGCTTTTGCAGCTCTCATGGCTCTTAAGCTTTTTCTAAAATGGTTCTCTCTTAAAGGGCTCCAGTAAGCAACCACACCTTGAATGGGTGGAAACATACCTCCATGGAAATCATCTAATCAAAAGTTACCACCCACAGTTGGGTGGGTCACATCTCCGTGGAAACAATCAAAAAGCACCCGCATAGCAGTACTGAATGAGGATTAAAGAAATTGGCTTTTCTGGGATACACAACAGTCAAACCAGCACACCAACCAAAATAATAAATTATTGGTATACTCCTCAACTAATCAAGTCTTATAGTTGCTGCCACTGAAATTAAGAATTGCTGCTTTGTTGGAGGAAAGTGAACAGCAGAAGCTTGGGCAGAAGAGATTTGGAAGAGTGGGTATAGAGCATGTCAGGTTCTGATAGCAAGGTCTGCACTGCTCTTGCCCTCTTCTTATGTAGGAATTGTTTCATCTCTGATGACTGGCATCTTAGAGCCAGAATCTGGCTGAGGTGTTTCTGCTTCCCACTGCCAATTCCAAACGATTTCTCCTCCTTTCTTCTTCAGAAACCTCGGTTCTTTTTTGGTTCTAAATTTTAAATGTTGAAAATTTCAATCATATACAGAAGTAGAGAGAATAGTATATTGAATCCCTATATACCTATCACCCAGATTAACAATTATCTAGAGTTTGCCCCATTTGCTTCTTCCCCTTGCCTTTTTTTTCCTGAAATGTTTTAAAGTAATTCCTAGACATTATGTCATTTCATCCCTACACACGTCAGTATGCATCTTTAACTATAAGGTTATTTTTTTCTATAATCATAACACTATGATTACACCTAATAAAAGTATTTTGGATTTGTTAAAATTTAAAACCCAGTTGTGTTGGTTTGAAAGGATGTATGTCCCCTAGAAAAGCCATGTTTTAATCTAAATTCCATTTTGTAGAGGCAGAATAATCCCTATTCAATACTGTATGTTTGAATCTGTAATCAGATCATCTCACTGGAGATGTAATTAAATCAAGAGTGGTTGTTAAACTAGATTGGGTGATGACAGGTCTCCACCCATTTGGGTGGGTCTTGATAAGTTTCTGGAGTCCTACAAAAGAGGAAACATTTTGGAGAAAGAGAGGGATTCAGAGAGAGCAGAGAATGCTGCAGCATCACGAAGCAGAGAGTCCATAGCCAGTGACCTTTGGAGATGAAGAAGGAAAAGGGCTCCAGGGTACTTCATGAAACCATAAGACAGGAGAGAAAGCTAGCAGATGATGCTGTGTTCTCCATGTGCCCTTCCAGGTGAGAGAGAAACCGTGACTGTGTTCATCATGTGCCATTCCACATGAGAGAGAAACCCTGAACTTCACTGGCCTTCTTTAACCAAGGTATCTTTCCCTGGATGCCTTAGATTGGACATTTCTATAGACTTGTTTTAATTGGGACATTTTCTCAGCCTTAGAACTGTAAACTTGCAACTTAGTAAATTCCCCTTTTAAAAAGCCATTCTGTTCCTGGTATATTGCATTCTGGCAGCTAGCAAACTAGAACACCAGTCCATACTCAATTGTCTCAAAAATATCTACAGATGAGCTTGTTTGAAATGGGAAACAGACAAGTTTTATACATTCTATTGGGCTATGCCTCTTAAACACACACACATTTTTGTTCTCCAATGCCACTGATTTGTTGAAGAAATCAGATCAATAGTCCTGCTGAATGTCCCATATTCTAGATTTATCTCGTTGCTTTCTTGTAGTGTCATTTCACTTGTCCCACTAGCCCCTATAGTTTCTATAAACTGGAAGTTAGTGCTTACAGCTTAATTATCTTAAGGTTCAGTATTTTTGACAAGAATATTTCCTGGGAGGTGGTGCTCTTCATGTTGCAGGAGGACTCACATTATAATATCTGACTGAATTACTTCCTTTTAATATGTAATTTTCAGAGTAAAGAATTAATGACCAATGAGCTCTCTATTTGTTGTTTTTGTCCATTGTTTGGCTCTTTATTTTCTGGTGCATTATAGGGAATCATAGATTTAAAAATATTCAGTGTGAAATTACTCATCCTTGGCCTTTGAAAGCCCTCCAATTTGGCACTCAGATCTTTTTGACAGAATCTCATTAGCCTTTTGATAACTGTGTTGAAGATGTCATGTACCCCAGAAAAGGCCATGTTCTTTTAATCCATGCTTGTGAGTGCAGATCTATTATAGGTGGGACTTTCTAATTAGGTTGTTTCAATTGAGATGTGACCCACCCAATTCAAAGTGAGTCTTAATCCTTTACTATCCTTTACAAGAGGATAAAAGGCAGAGAAGTTTGGAGAGAGTTTGGAGAGAAACACCCAGAGAGAGAGGTCATGGAGGCAGAAAAGTCCAGGAGATAATAAGAGAATGTCCACAGACACTCAGTGAGAAAGCCACTGGAATCAGAAGCTGAAAGCAATGCAACCTGGGAGCAAAGGATCAGCAGATGCTGGCCATGTACCTTCCCATGTGACAGAGATGTCCCAGATGCTGGTGGCCTTTCTTCAGAGTCCAGGTATGATCCTGTTGATACTTTCATTGGGACATTTTCACAGCCTAAGAACTGTAAATTGTAAATTAATAAATCCCCATTGTAAAGGCCAACCCATTTCTGGTATCTTGTATTCTGGCAGATTTAGCAAACCAAAACAATAGCTGTAATACCTACAACTAGATGTATCAGGCTCATCTTGTACATTTCCTACCCCATATCTGGTATCAGTCATTTTTTTTAGATCCTTCTGTGCTTGTTTGAAATGATGTATGTAGCCTAGAAAAGCCATGTTTCAATCCTAAACCCATTTTGTAAAAGCAGTCATTTCTTCTAATCCCTATTAAGAATTGTATGTTTGAAACTGTAATTAGATCATCTCCCTGGAGATGTGATTAATCAAGAGTGGTTGTTAAGCTGGATTAGGTAGAGGCGTATCTCCACTCATTTGGGTGGGTTTTGATTAATTTCTGGAGTCCTATAAAAGAGGAAACATTTTGGAGAATCAGAGAGATTTGGAGAGAGCAGAACGACATATCCACAAGAAGCAGAGGGTCCATCAGCCAGCAACCTTTGGAAATGAAGAAGGAAAACGCCTCCTGGGGAGCTTTGTGAAGGGAAGCCAGGAGAGAAAGCTAGCAGATGATGCTGTTTTTGCCACATGTCTTTCCAGATGAGAGAGAAACCCTGACTCTGTTCGCCACATGCCTTCTTACTTGAGAGAGAAACCCTGAACTTCATCGGCCTTCTTGAACCAAGGTATCTTTCCCTGGATGCCTTAGATTGGACATTTCCATGGACTTGCTTTAATTGGGACATTTTCTCAGTCTTAGAACTGTAAACTAGCAAATTATTAAATTCCCCTTTTTAAAATCCATTCCATTTCTTGGTATATTGCATTCTGGCAGCCAGCAAACTAGAACACCTTCCTCCAGTTTAGCAGAAACTAGTTTTTGGAGACCACAAACTGGATCTTAGGACTGCTTACTGCTAGTGGATTGTCATTGCTTTCAGGATTTTTAGTTGACAGAGCTAGGAAATAAGTATTTTTTTAAAAGTAAAAATGTCATGGGTTTATACTGTTATTTTCCACTCAAATTTAACATTAAATGTTTTTTAATTAACTTTTTGAATATTTGCATTTATACACTGAAAATTTTGCTGCTAGCAACATTAACAAAATTATTTTTCATTTTAATATGTGCTTGTTTGAAACTGTTGTGTACTCCAGAAAAGCCATGTTCTTTAATCTTCATTCAATATTGCCAAGTGGGATCTTTTTCATTGTTTCCATGGAGATGTGATTCATCCAATTTTTGGTGGTAACTTTTCATTAGATGGTTTTTATGGAGATGTATCTGCACCTATTTGAGGTGGGGTAGCTTACTGGAGCCCTTTAAGAGGGAGCCATTTTGGAAAGAACCAACGCAGCCCACACAGGCAGAGACCTTTGGAGATGAAGAAAGAAAATTCGCCAGGAGGAGAAAAAGCCAGGAGAAAAAGCTAGCAGATGTCCCCTTTTACCTTCCCAGCTGAGAGAGAAACCCCCAAACTTCACTGGCCCTTTCTTTTCATTTAAAGTATTTTTCCCTGAATTCCTTTGTTTAGACATTTTCACAGCCTTAGAACTCTAAACTTGCAACTTGATAAATTCTCTTTTTAAAAGCCATTCCATTTCTGGGTATATTGCATTCCAGTAGCTTTAACAAACTAAAACAACATGTATAATAGTATTTTAATAAAGCCAGTATTACAACCAACAGAATTAATGAAATTTACTAAGATGTTTTTGAAGCTCTATTTGTCCTTGAAATATAAATTAGAATAAACATGAATTTGGGATATCCAGACAAATTACTGTTTTCTAAAGTCATTTAGATAATTCTTTTCTCTGTATGGTTATACAAATATGAAATTCATGCCAGATCCTAGTCTCTCACTCACTGAAGGTTTAAGCTCTCTGCTTTCCTCTCCATCCTCTCCCTATCAGTATTCTCAGTGAATACTTATTTAACATGATACTGAAGTTAAAATTGGGCATTTACTTACTTCAATGAAAATAACCCCAGGAAAAGGGTTTTTCATCTATATGAAATTCATTTATATGAGTTGTAAATATTCATATGGATGAGAAATTGAGGCACAGAAAAATCAAGTCACTTAAGGTCATCTAGTGACAGGATTTGAGCCCAGGCAGTCTGATACAAATGTTACCTCTCCCTTCACTTTATTAATATCTTGGCTATTTTGCTGATCCCAGATCCAGGTTTCCAAAGGGCACAGTGAAAGTAGGTAGGTGGAGTGATGAGGTTGGTGTAGGAGGCAGGGGAGGCCTGAGTCAGATTAAGGAAATGCAGACCTCGGACAGGGATTGAGGTAAAAATGAGCATAATGGAATTAATCCTGCCAGAGAAATCACTTTAATTAGAGTCTACTGCAATTGCTTATTCTGCAACCCTGGATGGTGTGGCTGTTGCGGAAGGTAGTTTTCTTACCAGGAATTCCTGAAGGTGTTGTGGAGGCTTCCAAGCTACTGTACTCTCATGTTTCTTACATATTCTATAGGCTTACCTTAAATGCCACTTTTAGAGAAAACTTTTCCCATCTTCTATACTGGTTAAAGGACCTAGCTATGCCCTTTAATTTCACCTTATCCTTCAGCACTTTTCTCATCCACTAGAATGCAAATTCAGTGAGAATAAGGTCTCTCTGTATTGCTCACATTATATTCCCAGTACTCAGCACAGTGCCTGGACAATAATAGGCTCTCAAATATTTGTTAAATCAATGTGATATATTAAATGCATGAATAAATAATTAAGACTAAGAGAGTACAGAATGATTTGGTCTGCCACTACCTCGACCATTATTTGTTTGTCTGAAAATAAAAATCAACACCTAATACTTAAAAGCTTGAATATATCAGAAAATAGGATAAAATATAAAATTTTGGTCTCATACAGACATATGAAAATCCAAGAGAAATGCTAACATTCAAATCTTTAAATTTAGGGGAGAAGTATTAGTCATCAGGAGGTACTCTTTCAGGTTGAAAAATGTTGTCATTAGCCTTATGTTGTAGAACAATTATGAAATCAGCAGCTGCCAGATGAATGGCCTGACCCAGATCTGTCAGACCATATTTAGCTCTCATTAAACTATGTCATGTCTACCCAGTTCTTGGATAAAGAAAAATCTGCCGGCTTTTTGAGTCACATACACAGAAATAGGGCTTACTGGGAAGTCAAACAGATATGAGGAAGATTCTTTCCATTTGTTATCTTTTAAAATAAAAATATATTCACATGGTTCAAAAGTCAAAGATACAAAATGTATACACTGAGGAGTTTCCTTCCCACCCTGATCCTTGACTACCAGTGCCCACCCTCATGCCACCAAAACCCACTTTTATTAGTATTTATTTTCCTTCTAGTATTTATTTATGCAGATGAATGTTTACACTCTTATCCCCCTTCTTAAACAAAATTTGCAAAATTTGTAAAATGAGACAAAGTGTCAATGGCTGAGAGATTCCAAACAAAGTCGAGAGGTTATCCTGGAGGTTATTCTTAGGCATTAAGTAGATATCACCTTGTTGTTCAAGATGTAGTGGAGAGGCTGGAGGGAATTGCCTGAAAATGTAGTGCTGTGTTCCAGTAGCCATGTTTCTTGATGATGATGGAACAATGATATAGCTTTCACAATGAGACTCTGTGAATGTGAAAACCTTATGTTTGATGCTCCTTTTAGCTACTATATCAACAGAAGAGTAGAACATATGAAATAAAAATAAATAATAGGGGGAACAAATGTTAAAATAAATTCAGTTTGAAATAGTGGTAAATGAAAGCGAGGGGTAAGGGGTATGGTACATATAGTTTTTTTTTCTCTATTATCATTTTATTTCTTTTTCTGTTGTCTTTTTATTTCTTTTTATAAATCGATACAAATGTACTAAGAAATGATGAATATGCAACTATGTGATGATATCAAGAATTACTGATTGTATATGTAGAATGGAATGACATCTAAATGTTTTGTTTGTTAATTTTTAATTAATAAAAAAAGTTTAAAAAAATTTTGCATACTACATTGTATTATTCTTCAGTATCCTGATTTTTTTCCCATATAAATCCTAGAGCTATTTCTGTATCATTACATAAGGAGTTTTCTCTTTCTTTTTCTTTAATGGTGCATCGTATTTTAGTGTGTGAAAAGTCCACGGTTTATGTAACCAGCTCCTTACTGATGATTTATAGGTTATTTCTGATCTTTTGCTATGACAAACAATAACCTTAAACATAAAAGGGAAGATTACTTCAGATCAGCATAATTAAAAGTAGGATAGCTAAGGCAGGAGTCCCTTCATGGGGAGAGAACTGTTGTCAGTTGAGTGTGTAATGATCAGGCAGATTTTGTCTACAGGAAACAGTTTTTTCTTGGGTTTTTCTAAGTGGGATAAGCAGCAGGTTTTAAAGAGAAAAGTGTCTGATAGAGGAGATTCCTCTATATAGCCCTAGGCCCTGAAGTTTAACAAGAGTCTTTTTGTGTTTGGTAAATAGTATCCAGTTTGTCCTTAAGGAGATATACAAATGATCAGAAAAGTTCCTTTTTGGCCTCCCAAAATTCAAACAATTTCTTTAGGAGACTGTTTGCTAAAGCTGTCAGAATGCAATATACGAGAAATGGATTGACTTTTACAGAGGGGGTTGATTAGGTTACAAATTTACAGTTCTAAGGTCATGAAAATGTCCGAATTAAGGCATCCCTTAATTTGGATCCTTAAGTCAGATACCCTGACTCTGAAGAAAGGCCAATGGCATCTAGGGTTCCTTTGTCACATGGGCAGGCTTGTGGCTAGCATCTGCTGGTCCTCTGCCCCCAAGCTGCATTGCTTTCAGCTTCCGATTCCAGTAGCTTTCTCTCTGAGCTCTGTGGGTCCTTGCTTGTCCTCCAGGGACACCTCTCTGAGCGCTCTGTGTCCTGAGAGTCCACTCTTAGTGTCTCCAGGGCGTTTCTCTTTCTCTTTCTCTCTGGGCTCTGCATTGGCTCTCTCCAAAATGTCTCTGGGTGTTTCTCTTCTCTTTCTAAACATCTCTGGGCTCTCTTGGCTTTTATTGTCTTTTGATCCTCTCACAAAGGACTCCAATAAAGAGGATGAAGTTGAATTGGGTGGGTCACATCTCCACGGAAATAACCTGATCAAAAGGTACCACCCACAATAGGTCTCCACCCGCAAGAATGTATTAAAGGAACATGGCTTTTTCTTGGGTACATAACAGTTTCAAACAAGCAGAGAGACCAAGATGTGTGATTAAAGATTAAAAAAGAAAACTCTCCCTGCATGACAAAGTTCTGGGTTCTAAATAGATAAAGTGCAGCAGACATGACTGGTGGCCTACAAACATCCATCTCCCTTCATCCCGGCTTTACAGCCCTGTCTTTGTAGGTAGCTCCTTCCACTACAGAGACTGGACTCATTTCCACCCCCAGGGGAAGATGCTGATTGTTCTAAACTAAACAGGGTGGCAACATTCCCCATGATGTGCTGTTGGAGGCTATTTGTATACGATCCAACTTGGCCAATAAGACTGCAAGACAAGTTTGCTGGAGGGCTTTTGGGAAAGCAGAGTCTGGTCCATTATTCACGTGCCAACATATAGTATCTCAAATGTCTGCCCAGTGCTCCTGGCCTTGCCATAGCGGGGAAGCAGAGTCATCCCCACCCTGTCCCTGCCAGAGCTGCTCCACAGCTGTGGGGTTCAACTAGGACTGGAGAGAAAAGAAGGCACCTGGGCAGATACTCCTTCAAATAATTTCCTTTAAATAATTAACTTTTACATAATAGAGATAGGGAGAAACAGGTTTTTTATTAATGCACTTTGTTTACTAGAAACAAATTAACTGGATTTGTTAATTAGCTGAAGCAGAATCAGTATTCTGAAAACACCCACCAAATAGGTCACTTCTGTTGTTCTCTTTTCAAGCTCTCATAATTTTTTGAACAGACAGCTCCTTAAGACATATTGAAGGGCTTACAATTTAAGTAACACAAAAGATAACACTAACCAACAAGACAGCACTAATCACATATTATTTTGGTTTAAGACTCTCCCCTCTGCCAATTTTAATTTTAGAGCTACTGCTTTGTGCAGAAAAATTCAAGAGGGATAGGTCTGCTTTAGGTGATTTGTTTTATTTGTTTTTTAAATTTCTCCTGAAGGGAACCAGTTTGGAGGAGACCAATTTACATTTTGCCAATTTGTTCCACGATGAACATCACTTTATAGGTCAATTTAACTACAATAACTAAACTGGCTGCTCATTCTCCTTATCTGGCCTTGGGTTACAGCTTAAATATGAGATATGTGGAATGCAAAGTGATGTGGAGCATAGGGAGAAAACAATGCCCGTTTTTAGAAAAAAAAGTTAGTACTTTGTGCAGTGGGAAACAGTATGAATTTTAAAGCAAGAAAACATGCTCAATTAGTTTGCAAAGTCTAATGGAAAATAAAAGTGCAGGGCCTCGTTATCAATTAAGATCTTCAAGACAGTGATAGCAGGTCATTAAACCAACCACTGAGCAACTGCACAGATCATTAACCCTTGAAGCCAGCCCTACCAGAGAGAAGTGGATGCAAACTTAACCCCTGCCACTCCAAAGCTCCCTGGCTTAGGCAAGACTCTGTGTCTTACTCTTTTCATCAGCAAGACAGTGATCGCCCAATCTCCTCTGAAGGACTGGTATGAGGGTGAAATGAAAAGCACTTGACACATGGTCTGTGCACATTCCTCTCACTTTCTTAGTTTATGTTAACTTTTTTTTTCTCAGTTGTTTTCTGGACGTCCTTTTTTGATCTATCCTCAGTATCCACTTCCGTTTCAAAATCTTTCAAGATCCTGTAGACCAAGGCAGCCTTCACTTTCCTCTACTTTGACTAAACTTTACAGACTTCTCCCTGATTCCAGGCCCCTGACCTCCCTCTCACTCTGGTCCTCACACTATCCAGAAAACTGAAACGCTCTCTTAACTAGGTAGTTTCTCATCTCCCCCTACTCCCTACCGGCCCTTACAAACTCCGGTAGCCAAATGACCACAAAGCAAAATATTCTCAACCAAGTGGTTCCAACTGCAACTTCAGCAAACCACTTTTCCATCGCAGTGATCAACACCCGTTACAACCTTCCCGTGCTTTTCCACCAACCCACGCCCAACCCTTACAAAACTTGGCGTCCTTTGTTTCAACGAAGTTTTACTCTCACTCTTCCCTTCAACGCTACCTATGAACAGTCATCCCGGCCTGTGTCACATTGCCTGGTGAGTTTTTTCTTTGAGAGGACCTTAGGAAATCGCCTTAACCGACTATTTGTAACCTACAGAACGGCAATTTTGTACGGTTCAACAGAACACAAACACCTTAGCATGGACTTGAACAATACCCACCCTTGCGCCCGCGTTTTAGGGGCATACGCCCCTCCCCCATCCTTCTGCAGCCTGCCCTCCTCCGGCTGAGCCAGCGAACAAGGAGTCCCCGGGGCCAACTCCCCTTTGTAGACCACACTTCGGTACCCGAGACACCAAAATTCATTGCCCAACCGGCCCTGAGACTGCTCCCGGTACCCACGGGACCTCCTCTCTGTGAAAACCAGGACCAAGAGCGACCACCGAGAATGCAGCTTGGGCAGGTGGGCGGAGCTTGGTCGCGGGGGGGGCGGAGCTTGGTCGCGGGGGGGAGTGGAGAAGAGGGATGGTGTTGACACGCATGCGCATCAGATTTCTCGCCGAGCCGACTGACCTGGGTGGGAAGAGGAGGCCGGAGATCTGCTGTCTCCATTTGCATGCTTGATCCTTTCTCCTCCTCTACCACTACTCACCCCCTTCGCCCCGCAAATAAAATGGCTCACCTGTCTTTCACGACCCCCTTATGCTCTGGTTTCAGTCTACTCTTCCAGTTTCATCTGTAGAAGTCACGTCTCTCCGCACCTCTGTCCTCTACTTGTGGTTTCCCTAAATGTTCTGGACATTATGTTTTTAAAACTTCTGTGCGTATCTACATTCTTCTGTCTGTCTCAAAACCTCCCATTTCTCCACATGCTTTTTTAAAGAACAAGCTTATACGTCTACTCCTACGTGAAAGTCATCTCTTGCAATCCTTCCCACTACTTCCAGACAGAGTTAGGTGCTGTCTTTTGTTTTGTTTTCTTTTCTGTGATCTCATATAACACTCATGTGAAAACACATTTTATTGTATTGTAATTTTTGTTTGCTTGCCTCCAGACTAAGCTGGGGGGGGGGGGATATGAGGGGCGGGGGGGAAAGGGCTCTTCCAGCATTTGTTCATGCTCGTTCTCTGTGCTTACTGCAGCACATCAGGAGATAGTCAATAAATATTTCAGTGTAATGTAGTCATCAAAATTCCAGTTTCCTCAGTGACCAGTAGCAAAGAACCTAAATCCTTCTTTAATAGCCCTAAGGATTAAATAAAATAATCCCTCCAAAGAGCTTTGGCACAAAGATAAATTATATAAGGTCAATAAAGGATAGTCATGATTAAATTAGCTCCTATTCCGATTTTGGTAACCTGTAACAATAAGTTAAATAGTCCTTTGAAGTCTGCAACATGGTTTCCATTTTAATGTGAAAAGCTTAATGTGTAATAGCCTAATCTTAAGAGAAGCATGAGAAAATAGGTTTAAAAATTGCTTGACATAAGTAAACTACACTTGCCTGGAAATTGTTTATTTAAAAAAGCACCAGCTAACATTTTTTAATAAATCCAAATTGTTATATGACTCTTGGCACTCCAGAAATGGAACACACAAATGAGTGAGATAAATAGCACGATGCAATTTATTTGAGAGGTATTCTTAATGTCTATCAGTAACTAAATATGGTGAATAAGGAAGTATAAAGTGTATTTTATAACTTTTTAAGAACTTTACATAAATAGATGTAACTATTTTGTTTTATAAATACATATTCAGTATTCCTGTAAAATGCTGTAAGTATACATATAGACATTCAGCTTAGATTTTTAAAAAATTGCAAGAAAATATAATAGCAGAAATGAAACAATCACTAATAGTTGCTGTATAGATCATACTCCACCTGCTATAACAGATTATTCCATTTTGAGACCTTTTTTGTCTATTAGCATATCGTGCAATCTTAAATGAAATTACTGATATTTGCATTATAGCATATCTAAATCCTGTCTTTAGTAAGGAGAAAACCAATAAATAGAACGTAATTTAAGTTTGCAGGAAAAATTAAAATTGATTTTATTCATTTGAATCCTATTGCTCATGCAGAATGACTATAGCAAAATTTATGGTAAAGGACTTATGGCTCTCAATCTTTGTCAAGCTAGGGCAAATAAAATAAAATTAAAAGATATTGTTATAAGGCAGCTGAAGCAAGTAACTGGTCAGTTGCAAAACCAGGCACTTATTACTGCAAGGTATCCATGCTTTCATTATGCTCTTATCTGTTTTAGTATACAATCTAAACTATGAGAAATTATAAGCATACCTATCTACAGAGATTAATTGTGCTAATATTTTTCACAACAGCACACCTCATTGCCCATTTAATATACACTTACATCATAGAAGCTATTAATTTAAAATCTTAGGATTTATGAAAGAAATCTGAAGTTGAGGACATGTAGGTTATGTGATGGAAAGATATTGATAACAAACTTTGGAAGGTTTCAAAGGCACAGTAGGAAAACTGGTAAATCTTGTGTATTCTGGATTGGTAGAACTGAAAATTAGTGCTTGCCTTACAATAGTAATAACAATCTCATAGTAAAATAGCTTTTCTTTGAGTTGCTTTTTGTACTTAAAAATATAAGAAATGGGATATCATTTTTACTCTTGCCATAAGGTAAACACCCAAATATTTGAATTCTAAATCAGAGGCTAGAGAAAGCAAAAGTTTCCTTATGGAAAGAGATGGCGGAGTTTGGCATTGAGTTCTCTCTCCTTGCTTAAAAGATCCAGGCTGTGCCTTTTGAAGGCTTCAGACTGCAGTCTGAGTTCATCATAGGCCTGCTGGATCCCATCCACCTTGCACTGAAGCTCTCGGACTCTCAAGTTGCTGTCCACAGCTACAGCCTCTTGCTCAAACCGCTCCAGAGCCTGTTTCCTGGCTATATCTGCTGTTTCCAGCTTCTCCTCAAGCTGGCGGATCTCTGCCTGCTTGCTCTGAAGCACCTTGCCCCTCTCCATGGACAGCTGCAGGAGCTCCTCTTTTTCAAGTGTGACCATCTGCAGCCTAGCCTGCAGCTCCTGGCTCAGGCTGCTGTGGGCTTCCTCGGCCTTCGCCATCTGCACCTCAGCTTGCTGGTGCTGCTGCTTGAGGCAGTGCAGCTGGCTGCGCAACTGCTCTGTCTCCTTGGCGTGGCTGCTGGCCTGCTGGCTCTGCAGCTCCAACAGCTCCTTCTCTCGAGCCTGTGCCCGGCTGGCATCCTGAGCATACCTGTGTTTCAGAGTCTCCAGCTCCTTGGCAAGGGCCTCACTTTGGGCAGTAAGATGCAATATTTTGGCCTCCTGGTCCTTCAGAGCCTGGCTGAAGAGGGTGCTGTTCTCCAACCTCAACCTCTCATTCTCCTCCCTCAGCTTGATATTCTGATTCTTGTGTTCATCCTTGAAGCGGATCATCAACTCGTGGTTAGCGGCCAGGGTCATAAAGCGTTTCTCCAGCTTCTGGGCCTGCTCTCTCTGGGCCTTCAGCTTCTCAGCCTCCTCAAACCTCTTCTCCTCCAGCTCTGTGTTGAGCAGCTCCAGGATCTGGCAGCGCTCCAGAGCCTCATCTGACCTCCGCTTCAAGATGCAGATGAGCTGGGATTGCTCTTGGATCCGGGAGCAAAGCATTGCCTTCTCACCCTTCTCCTCCTCAGACAGTCCCCGGAGGTTTGCCAAGGCTTCCCTCAAACCATCCAGTTCCTTAAACTCCAACTCCTCTTTCTGGTTTGTCTGTTTGCCTTTCTTCTCATCTAAGGGTTCTTCAGCTGATGGGAGGGACGAGTCCATCCTGAGAGCTTTCTCCTCCTGGGGCATATAGGTGCCCTCTTCCACTAACAGCTGATTACAACAGTCTTTCCCCTTCAGATTTCAAAAGCCACAGTGTGTTGCTAGGGACTCCTGGCACTCTCCAGCAGTTGGGATTTCCAGTAAGGGACCCTGTGATTGGTGGACAGGTCTTCGGAATGCTGTGAAGTAATAACTGGGGGAGTCTAAAGCCTGGCTGGTCAGGCTATGCATGGCTTTCTCCCTGTCACAGCTCTCAGTCCACACCTCAGTGTCTGGCCTCTGCTGTATAGAGACAGGAAGCCCAGCCAATTCCATCCAGTATCAGGGGAAGAAACCTGACTCCACCTTATTTCTGGTAGGAGTAAACAAATCAA
Organism: Tamandua tetradactyla; assembly: GCF_023851605.1. Lineage (NCBI taxonomy): Eukaryota > Metazoa > Chordata > Mammalia > Pilosa > Myrmecophagidae > Tamandua > Tamandua tetradactyla. The sequence goes on along the minus strand of NC_135334.1, from coordinate 58,772,709 downwards.
GTTCTGCTGCTGGTGACATATTCCTCCTCCCTCCCTTTAACTGTCACGAAAATAAATTACTGTCTGTGAAAACACAGTTGGTACTTCAAAAATTCATAATCTATGAATACAAATTAGCAGTGATGCTCTGAGAGCCAGGACTCTAAATGACTCCATACTCACAGTGTTTGGTGCAACTTGGTTTTGATAATTAAATATCAAATCAGACAGCAAACCAATGAAATTTATTTTGTTGTCCCTGATGTTGTCCCCACCCAGGAACAAATTCTATTAGATATTCAGCACTCCTGTTTATACCTATTGGCAAAATAAAGTTATAGAAAGAGGTTTAACGAACAACATAAATGTAGTCAACATTAAAGCAGGAAAAAAAATCCGAGAGGCTTACCATCTGTTGGGGACAGAATCATGCCCGCCCACAAAGGACATGTTCAAATCTTAACCCCAGTGTTGTGGGTGTGAACCTATTGATAAATAGGACCTCTGTAGAAGTTATTAATTAAGGTGTGGACTCATTATTGACTAGGACCTTATTTAGATGAGGCCAAACTGAATCAGGGGGCTACCTTAATCCACATAGCTGAAGTCCTTATAAGCAAAGGAACTTGGGTGCAGATGCAGTAGTCAGAAGTCAGAAGATGCCTGAGATCTTTCCAGCTTCTTCCTCTGTACTTGCCTGGTATTTTACTGGAAAACCCAACTACTGAAGCTCCCCTGTCCAATCAGCTCTCTGTGGTGTTCCCTCTGCCTTGAATGCTTTTTCCCACCTTGTCCATGTTGCTTGAGCCATTTACTCGTCTTTTTATACTCAGTTAAAAATCATCTGCTCTGTGGAGCCTTTCCTTATGTAGAACTGACAACTCACCTCTTTTAGTGCATACATGTAGCTTATTTGTATGTAGTGACATTTGTTTTCTGAAACTAGTGAATAAGCCAGGGAGACAGGATTGGCAATAGGAAAGGAGACACGAGAGCAATCCCAGAACAGAATGGCAATGAGAGTACAGGAGAAGGCAGATGTTCAGGGACTTCTTACTTGGGGGGTAAGTATAGAGGACAGGGATGTGCAAAGTCAAAGTCCAAGCCAGTGCCCTAGGAAGCACAGCTGGGGGGGGGGTAGGGTTGTAGGCCTCTTTGGATAAGTTAGCCAAGGCTAACAGTAATCATGCTTTTGATGGACTCCAAGGTTATGGAGCAGACCAAGAGGTTCCTGGAAACCTCATCAGCTACATAGAAGCTACAGTGGTCATGGTGTATGGGGGAATTTAGGCTTTTATGGAAGGAGTCAGCAATGGTCCTTTGAAATATTGCTTCATTTTCCAAATAATAGAATTCTGAAAATTTTTCATTTGAGAGAGACACAGCTCTTGACTTCTCCAGTGTCCATGTCTATACAACATTCCATTCCTCTGATAATGGGCCACCTCCCAAGGGCTTATATAGGGGTTGGCACAATCCAGATTAGATTGGTCATAACATCTTATCCCACCCACTCCTGGCCACAGTGAATGGTCCAAGGGGTGTGGCTGTGACCCAAGCCTGATTAGTTTCCTCCAGAGATTTCTCAAACTGAACCTATGAAAAAGGAGTGCTTTCACTAAGACATTGTGTTGCTGGAGCTGCCTGTGTTTCCCGCTCTCTAAGGAAGATGAAAGACATAGAAAATGAGAGAGCATCTGTGTTCCTGGTTCCAGTCCATGAGTCCCAAAGAAATCTAGGTTCCTGTAGGACTTCTTGAATTCTGTGAGCTAACCAGGTATATTTCCTATAAGTCCCATCTTTGGCTTATTTCCAGTTGAGTTTCCATCACTGGCAACCAAAAAAAAAAAAAACACATACACACACAAAAAAGCCCTAATACATGCAGTTTAAAGAAATGTCTCCAGTTTAAGAAACTATGCTTTCAAGTTTTATCAGTGCTTTTGCCTAAAAGTCCCACGGGCTCAAAAGCCTGTCAACTTGAGTTTAGTGAATTCAGGTTGCCTACATTTTATAACATGAAGATCACACTTAGCTTTCGTCTTGTAGCTAGGTGAGATTGACTTCATAAATTGTGTTTTCTTTTTCATCAAAAAATATGACATGAAATCTCCTGAGACTTCCTGAAGCAGCTTGCTTCACATGGAATTAGAGTCCTCAGGAAGCACTGTTGACCACCTTTCTTAGAAATGAGGATTCAGGGAAGCTGGTTCTGTTGTCCACTCTTTGCATTTTGAAGGCCAGGGATCTGAGATGAAAGGAGGCAGGCAGTCCCTGTTCTAAGTGAGTGGATACCAGAACCAATCTCATGAGTGCCCCAGAACTGACAAGAGGTGGTTGAGCAGGTAACTCAAAGAAAGGCTGAGAAAGCTTGTACTGTGAGGTAGCATGAGCCAGAATAGGGTTCACACGTCTGCTACTGTGTCACAGTACTGTCTGCTAATGGTGGACCATAAAGGTGGGGGTGGGGGTGGGGCTCTGTTCAGCTGCTCTTACCCTTCTCTGCAGTCAGAACAGAAAGAGGAAACAGAACCAGACTGGACACCACCCTAAAGGGACCTTGGGAGACAATTGGAAGGGCCTTGTTTTGGATTCAGCTTTGTTATTGGCTCCAATATCTGAGGGAGGAGCTTTCAACGGTATTTATTCATTCGATGTCACACAGGCTTCCTCAACCTCCATTAAGTCAAATACTTATTTGAGAAAGTCAAGCTAGTTAGGTTCTAAGTAGGGGTAATGCATTATAGAGTGAAAAGTACTCTACCCAAAAAGTCTCCATGGAAAACTTTTCAGGTAAGCCATCTTTGGTCTTAAAAAAGATCAAAATTCTAGTCTTAATAATGGCCATAACTGTCCACTAAAGGGAAATGATGCCCAGAGTTACAGTAATCTTCTAGAGAAATATTAGCCAAGCAGAAGTTCTCTAGCCTTGTTAGGGAATTTGGATTTTTGGATTCCTAATATAAAGTATTTCATTTAAAATAAGAAGGCTAATTTGGCAATACCATTTAAATCATATAATAATTTATTCTGATTAAGGGTGTTTACAAAATACTTTATGAAAATTATAATACATAAGACGCACAGTATAATTTAGCAATCTACATGCTAATTAAAAACTTTGTTGCAAAGCATGTCTGTGACCACTCTTATGATGCTTCACATGGTAAAGTTATAAGAAAAACAGAATCTTATATAAACAATTTTACCCCCACAAATACTATTACAAAATACAGACTTGAGAACTATATTAGAATAGAATAAAGCCAAAACAAGCCAAGAGCTGAATTCCACCTATGGTCAGTGGGTGGCACCAAAGCATATTTGAGATTTTTGTTTTAACGTATGGGAGAAGGGAAAGCAGTTCCTCAAGGCAGAAGCACATGCAGTAAATTCAGTGTCATTGCTCTAATATGGAATTCCATGTATTTTTTTTTTTAGAGATTACAGAGCAGTTGTTTTCTTATGGTCAAATTCTTTATTATCACATGTTCTTTTTTTTGGCCCCAGGCAGAGTAATTTTTTTTTTGTCACTCTTTTCCATACCTACATATTTATAACTCCTGCAAGAATTTTCCATGATCAAGTGACAGGCCCTTCTGACTGTAGTACAAGGATGTTGTGTGAAACACATGGTTGCATATTAGAAAATTTTGCTCATTAACAACCCTCCACATTTAATATTTCTTGGCAGCTGTTTTTCTTTGAAGCAGCGAAGACTTCCTACCTTGATCATATATTTTCTTTAATGCTGGAGTCAAAAGTAAGTTATATATTTTGTCACTATTGAAGTTCCTTGGGCCTTGTAACCAAAGAAGCACATGCAGGTTGATTTTAACATGCTATATAGTACTTTTTATTGGCAACAGATAGAAAGTGAGGGTCTCTTAGTCAATGCAGTCCGAATTTCAAGATCAGGCTCCACTCGTTTGGTAGTTATCAGTGGAAGAGTCCGTGGACTTTTAGCTTATTTGGAAATCTTGGCAATCAGCAGCATCCTCAGGGGCAGTGTCGCTTCAATCCAAGTGTTGGGGGAATTTACCATCTTCTCCCAGAGAGCAACTTCCTCTGAAGTAGAATCCATCCAGTCTACCTCAGTACCATAACTTTTACCTGAAAAAAACAAAACTTTGCATTTAGAAAGGAATAGCTTATTGGAAAGATAATAGGTTGTTTCCTAATTATAATCACCAGTGGAAAAGAGCTAGGCAGAATATTAACATCACCAGAGGGCAGATCTGGGACACGATGTAAGGAAGAACTTTTAAACCATGTGAGATGTCCAATAATGGGACAGACTGCCTCCCAGGATAAAGACTTCTCTTCACATTAATGGAAAGGCTAAATGACAATCTGAAAGGGACATAGGGGAGTGGGAGAGGATTCCTGCATTGGTTTGGAAGTGTCACTAGATGATATCTTGTGGTTATGGGGATTAAACAAGATAATGCAAATAAAGCACTTAGCACAGTGCCTAGAACATAGTAAGTGTTCTATAAATGTTTATTATTATCATTATCCAAAGCCTTGAAATGCCAAAAATATAGGGGTTTTTTTTCTGGGAGGCGGGGAGTAGTGATGAATGCTTTTCTGTTTTTTCCCACAAAAACTTAAGATCTACGTGATCCTCAGAACTAGAGCTCTTGGCACATATTCCTTCACTCATTCATTTCATTACATTTAGCAAAGATAGGCTATCTGTTTTCATTAGGAAAAAGCAAAGCAACAAATAAGGCTTTAGTTTGTTGAAGAACTTGGCTTGTGGATATTTAAAACTGTAACAAATGTTACCTGTTCCGAAGCCAATCCGAAGACCTCCTATAAACTGGTTGGTTAATTTGTAATGGTCCCAGACGGTCAGCTCCACACAGGCTTCAGTCATATCTTCAGGCCTGAACCCATCGTACACCATAGTGTGGTTGAAGACAGGGTTGGTGGTTTTCCCCACAGCTCTTGTCTTCTGGCGACTTTTCCTACTCGTATCTGGAAGGATGGTACTACAAAAAGAGGCATTATTGTGAAAGCATTTCAGTAAGATAGTGCTGGAGGTTGAATCATATCTCTGACAAAAGATATGCTCAGTTTCCATTCCCTGGTCCTGTGGATATGAACCCACATAAAAACAGTACCTTAAAAGATGTTATTAGTTAAGGTGTGCCAAAGTGAATGAAGATGGGTCTTAATCCATTATGGCTGAAGTCCTTATAAGCCAAGGAAATTGGACAAAGAGAAAGCCATAGAGGAAGAAATCAGAAATCAATGAAACCCAGAAGAGAAAGGAGAAGACTCTGCCATTTGCATTACCATGTGATGGAAAAGCCATGGAACCCCAAAGATTGCCATCCAGCCAGAAGATATTGACCCTAAGAGGAAGCAAGCCTTTTCACCTCTGAAACTATGAGCAAACAATTTTTGTTGTTAAGCCCACCCATTTTTTTTTAATTAAAAGCTTGATTTTTTTTCCCCCTGACATTGCATAACCAGTTGGTTGGCATGGGTGGAAGGTCTCTGTCCATTGTAGTTACTCAGAGACCCAGGTTGATGAAAACTCTACATCAATATGGGATTCCATGATCTCCCTGGTAGGCAATGGAGTTGTGCATGGGCTCTTAAAACTATTCTGGAATAGACATTCTTCACTTCCACTCACATTTCAGTGGCCAAAGTAGGTCACATGGCCATGCCTAACTTCATAGAGGTCAGATCCTACCCTATGCCTGGAAGGTGGAAAGATACAGGAAGTTTATGACAGACTTAAAGTCTTTTTTACTTTCCATAGAAATAGTGCCAGCCTTCTTGAGAGTTAGAGAGTATGTCAATTATTTTTCTGAAATCATACAGCGTCATAACTGTAAATATTATTTAGTCCCATACCTAGATATATAAATATATATCTCAGAGACATTCTCCTATAGATCTTCTAGGATGAACCTTGAGGCATTTTACAAAGCCATGAGCACACTAAAAGGCATACATCAAAAACTTTATGGGGGACATAATGGCAGTGTGGTTCATGGGTAAAAGAAGAACAAAAACACAGAAAAGTGTGGACCAAGGAGAGTAAGCCATGAATTGAGGAGTGTGATTAAATATAAACCACTTAGTTTCCTGTCTCAGGTGCAGATAGTTGAGTTACAGGCCTTGTTGGACACTGTGAATCCCAATTATTTGCATGACTTGGCAGGGCAGTGTGAATTAGTGAAAAGTCTGCATTGTGGATTCCCAAATGAACACAATGTCTTTCCTTATAAAAGTGTGCCCCTCTGCCAGATTTAAATCTAATAGGTTGGAACAATGTCTCTTTCTTCCACCTTTAAAAAAAAAACCAAAACAATGTTTTTTTTTTATTGTGAAATATAACACATATACACAAAAAAGCAATAAATTTCCAAGTACATTTTTTTTTTTTTTAACATGGGCAGACACCGGGAATTGAACCCAGGTCTCTGGCATGGCAGGTGAGAACTCTGCCACAGAGACACAGCTGCCTGCCCTCCAAGAATATCTTAACAAATACTTATAGAACAGATTTTAAAGTTTGGTATGGGTTACAGTTCCATGATTGTTCATTTTTTCTTCTAGCTGCTCCAAACACTGTAAACCAAAATAAATATCAATATTCAGAAGTCATACTCATTTGTTAAATCCTATCTTCTCTGTTTTACTCCTCCTCCTTTTTTCTTTTTTGTGAAAAATCACATATACACAGAAAAGCAATACATTTCAAAATATATTGCAACAATTAGTTGTGGAACAGATTTTAGATTTTGATATGGGTTTCAATTCCACATTTTAGGTTTTTACTTCTAGCTGCTCTAAGGTACTAGAGACTAAAAGAAATATCAATATAATGATTTAGTATTCATACTCATCTGTTAAACCTTACCTTCTCTGTATAACTCTACCATCACCTTTGAAGGCCCACCCATTTTTCATTTTTGAAAAAGTAAATTATTTTTCAAATTTCTGCAGGCTGATGCAAAGGCCCTTTGCAAATGGGGCCACAATACAGGTAGAATAAAGGACAGGAGAAAAAATTCTCCCTGCTCTACAAAGGAGCCAAAGGGTGTGATATCCCATCCTTAAAAATTTGGTAAATTTGTTTGCACTAAATATTGTCCTTACCAGCACATGTACCTCTACAACGTATTTCATATCCAAGTATGGGGATTCTAGTTTTATTTGTATGTATGTTCTCTTTATGATTTTAAAACCAAATGAAGGGGGTGCAAGGGTAATTTAGTGATAGAATTCTCGTATGCCATGCTGGAGATGCAGGTTTGATTCCCAGCCCATGCATTTCCCAAAACAAACAAAAAAATTTCAACAAAAGGTGCTGCAATAGCAGTATACTCAACATGGAAAAAGAATGAAATGTGACTCCACCATACAGCATAAAAAAACAAAAGAAGCCTTGGGGACTCATGTCACCCCTCTAGTTTGTCTCCATTGTCCCAAGTAAATTTATTTAAAGTATAAGTGAGTTTCAGCATCACAGTGATAGCTAAATGAACCCATTAAACTAAGGCGAGGCTATAGTAAAACTGAGGAAGGCAGAGTTATCAATGCTGTTACCATTTAACAAAAGAATTTAGATGGCTGCCCCTTAGCAGTGGTAGATTGAGGCATTCCTTCACCCAGATGTGTACTTCTCCAGTTGTTGGAAGCTTTTTACCTGTAGCAGAAAAAGAAGAGAAAATAAATTTCACCACCATCGTTCCTTTGGCAATACTGCATTGAAAAATGTAAACCTAAAAATGGTCTGGCTTGATGATATATGCTAAAGCTTGGTGGCATTAGCCTAATTGGTTAAATTCATTTATTATTAAATATATCATTCATAGTCTGGCAGTACTGAACTTAGGTGCCTCTATGAAAAGAAGTTATGTTGATTCCAAGTACAGAATATTACATCATTCTTCTTGAGTTTTGCTTGGCTCAACAAAATTAAATATAGGTATCAGGCAAATCATCCATTTATATTTATATTCAAAACATCTCAATGAAATAAATATTTCAAATATTATATATATTTCAAATATTAATACCAATATCAATCGGTGCTGATGGGAAGTATTTGAAACATATTTGGGTCTAAAGTAACAAAAACAGTAACTAAGGCATAGCCACTCTCCTTGTAAAAGGAGTTACACATTTTACAGGAACACCATATATACACACCTAACAGTTAATATTACAGACAGGGAATTGCTAAAAAGGAGGTTTAGTCTGCAGCTGTTGTGTAGGCTGGATGCACATGGAGAGCGGAACACTACTAGTTTTCTCTGGATGGATGTTTTAGTTTCCTTGGCTGCTCAAGCAAATACAACGGTTCCTGGTTTGAAATTGTTATGTACCCCAGAAAAGCCAGGTTCTTTTAATCCTAATCCAATCTTGTAGGGCCAGACTTATTGTTGGCTTAGACATTTTGACTGGATTGTTTCCATGGAAATGTGACTCCACCCATTCAAGGTGAGTCTTAATTAGTTTACTGGAGTCCTTAAATGAGCCAACACAGAGAGCAGACACCTAGAGACAGCCATGTAAAGACTCTTGGAGAACCAACATAAAAAGCCACTGGAATCAGAAGCTGAAAGCCATGTGACCTGGGAGCAAAGGCCCAGGAGATGCCAGCCACCTGCCTTCACAGCTGACAGAGAAACCCTGGATGTGACTGGCCTTGGAACTGTAAATTTGTAACTTAATAAATCCCGTTTGAAAAAGCCAATCCATTTCTGGTATATTACATTCCATCAGCTTTAGCAAACCAAAACAGATAGGTTAGTTTCAATAATGGGAATTTATTAGCTAACAATTTTGAGTCCAGAAAAAATTCCAAATCAAGGCATCATTAAGGAGATGCTTTCTTCCTGAAGACTTGCATTCTGAGGCTGACTGCTAGTGATTCTTGGTCCTGAGTTCCTTTGTCATGTGGTAATGCACATTCTCCTAGCCTCTCCCTTCTCTTCTAGGTTCTGCTGACCTTCAGCTTCTTGCTCCCTATTTGTCTGAATTTCATTTTGTGCATAAAGGACTGCAGTAATAGGATTAAGACCCATGCTTAATGAGTTGGGCCACACCTTAACTGAAGTAACTTCATCAAAAGGTCCTACTTACAATGGGTTCACATCTACAGGAATGGATTAAGCTTAAAACATGTTTTTCTGGGTTGCATTACTCCAAACCACCATAGTCCATCCCCTGAATACCAAAAAGACATGTTCTTTCTACATGCATACATTCATTTCATCACAACATCCCATAGCCTTTAGTCATTTTCAGTAACAATGCTAAACACAAAGTCTCATCAAAATTGGTTATGGGTATGATCCATCCTGGGGCACGATTCCCCTGTCTATGAAGCCTAGAAAACAAATTATCTGCTTCCTGTAAACAATAGAAGGACAGGCAAAGGATAGACATTCCCATACAAATAAGGAAAAATTGGAAAGAAAACAGGGGTCATAATTCTCAAACAATTCCAAAAACCAGCAGGACAAATTCATTAGATTTCAAGGGTCATCTGTAGAGCTATGTTTTGTCCTTCAGTCCTGATGAATTGGCAGCCCCACCCCTTCCGTACTTGCTCAGTGGCCATGCTCTCTGGAACAGTGGGACAAGGGCTCCATCCATTTAGGATGGTGGCCAAGCTCTCCATCAATGCAGGGACAGAGGCCCCATCCTCTCCAAACATTGGGAAGGTGGCCAGGCTCCACACAAATGCCAGGACATTGTCTGAGTTGGGACATGCCTTTACTGAAGTAACCTCATCAAAAGGTCCTAATTGCAATGGGTTCATACACCACAGGAATGGATTTAAGAACATGTTTTTTGGGGGGGTACATCGCACCAAACTACTATAATGGGCTAGCTTAATCAGTCAACCAAACAGTATTTCATAAATATCTGTTATGTTCCTAACTCTATGCTAGGAATGTCATTGGATATTCAAGGAATACAAGAAATAATCTAGTCCTTGGAAAATGTTTACAATTATGCTGGAGTGAATAATACAAATAAAAACTATAAAAATGTAATATGGAATGAAATGTCAACTTAAAATTATTGTACGTTTCTAGAAGAAAATGACACAGTAAGAACTACTATAATCAGAAAAAAAGCTTTATGGGTAAGGGGGGATGGACCTTCATCTGATACTTGGACAGGGTGAGGAGAAGAGGAAATCATTCCAAGGAAGGGGAACTATATGAGCAACAATTCCGCCAACAAAACACAAACCTTATCCCCACCACCAATTAAAGACTGAGGAAAATGAGAAATGGGGTTGGCAGAATTTCTGTGCATGCTGACCATGAATAATAGGATACACATTGTATGCAAAAGAATCTGCCTTTTAGGATGATCCAAAAGTACAAGAGGTAGTATGGCATGGAGGCAAATTTGGCCTAAAGATAAGTTTTGTTTGCTGCCCATATTCCTTTTGTTTTTTGGTTTTTTTGTCTTTTAAATGGAATTAGAATGCTTTTTCTCTAGTTCAGTCACTGCCCTCACCATCCATTTACTTCTTCCATCCCACCAGCTTTACTGTTTGCTGTCTGAAAGCATTTGAGTTTGCTCCCCTTGATTCCAGCCATAACTTTCTTATAGATTCTTAAGGAGAGTGACTTGGGAAATGAGAGGAGATCTGATTAGTTTCCTATCAGTCTCTTGCTCATTAACTGGGCTGAAGATGCAAAACCTTAACATCAAGAATGCAGTTAGTAAACTGGAGAAAAAAGCTTTATGTCCTAATAAGACTCTGAGAGTGGAAAGCCTTTGAATTGTAGTTTCTGAGGGGCTTCTTATGAATTCTTCCCACCTGGGCAAAAGAATTCTCAGGTTCCATTCTCATCACAGGAGTATAATAAGTAGATCCAAATTCTGAATATAGGAATGGCTATTCACATTGTGCAGATAAATACTTTTTGGAGAATGAAGTGAAAGTTAAAATAAGGAATCTGAATTGGATTTTTAAAATAAGAATTTCCTACTGTACAACTGTGGATTACTCATTAGTTATAAGTTTGTTTGGGGCATAACCTTTGAAAATATAATAGGATCCAAAGAATTGCAGGTGGAGGAGAGGGATGAAGAAAGGACATGCAGTGGTAGAATTCTTGCCTGCCCTGTGGGAGATCCAGGTTCAATTCCCAGCCCATGCACTTCCCAAAAACAAATAAACAAGCAAGCAAACAAACAAAAATTCAACAAATGGTGCTGCAATAATGGGATACTCACAAGGAAAAAGGATGAAATGTGACCTCCACCATATCGCATACAAAAAAAAAAGGGACATGGATCTGGATAGAAAAATCATTACATACCAGGGATTGGCTCTGGGACATATTGGAGAGCCAACTTCATTTCACCTCTGTTTTCTGCTTCAACAGCAACTGGTGCTGTCTGAAAAATAAAGGAATGTTAGCAGGCTGAGGCATAGAGTATTTACCCTGTTTTTATTATTCTGTTAGGGCCATAACTGCCCCATTTCTATGTATCACTCATTGATGCCCTGAATTAAAATCTCCCTCTCTATCAAAACTAGACTGTTGCTATTATAGCTGGGAAAGTCAGGCTGTACATCTTGGAAAAATTTGCAGGTACTCAGAAAGTATTTCAAGGTCTATAACCTCACAGATGGTGGAGAAACAGAATGGCTTTCTTTCTTTTTTTTTTTTTATTAATTAAAGAAAAAAAAGAAATTAACACAACATTTAGAAATCATTCCATTCTACATATGCAATCAGTAATTCTTAACATCATCACATAGATGCATGATCATCATTTCTTAGTACATTTGCATCGATTTAGGAAAAGAACTAAGAATGGCTTTCTTGAAAATGGGAGAAGTACCCTGAAATGTTTAGTTTTTATAAAAGCACATACATTTTGTTAGTTACTCTATTATCTGGCATGACAGCACATAAAACTATTTATTTGTATGCCCTTTCTTTGAAGGAGTAAGAATAATGAGGGAAGTAAGGGGGAAAAAGTCAAATTTTACACTTTAAACCTGTATTAACCTGATTATTTTAAACCGAATGGGTAGAAATATGCAGGAATAACAAAGATTGGACATTAATTTTAAGACATGTATCAGTTTCCAAGTATAAGATAGATGGTTTTACTTTGAAAATATGGTACTTTGGTTCTACAGAGCCTTATTTCCACAACATAGCTATGCATCAGAAATATAAGGGGAGCTAGATAAAAATAAGATACTCTGACATATGAGGAATTGAGATCTAGAAGGTCTTAGATAGGACTAAAAATATGTGCCTCAAGTGATTTTGATGCGACTTTTGGGAACCATTTCTTTAGTGCAACTCTTTTGTTGAGAAGATGATAATAATGGTTTGTATTAATTGCTTATATTTATCACTATGATAGACCAGCTTGGATTCCATCAACTCTCACACTGAGAACAATAAAAAGAGCTGGATTAAAAAATATATTTGAATGTGGTAAAAATTACTAAGAAAGACAGGGCTCAAATGGATAAGATCTTATTGTGTGACATTCCTCTCTCCTTTTCCCTTCAGTTCATCTTCAGATCTGTAAGTAATGCTAAACTGAGAGCCTAAAAAGTTTAGCAGAAAGAGGCTGAGAAGCTGAGCAGAGCTTTTAACATTCTCCTGGGGATGAAGGGAAAAAATTCGGAGTCTGGAGCCTACCAAGGAGGAGTGGTCCTGGAAAATGCCCTAGGCCAGTGGTCCTCAAAGTATTGTCTCCAGCCAGCGGCATCAGCACTTCCTGGGTACTTGTTAGAAAACCAAATCTTCCACCCAGACTTTACTGAATCAGAAACTTTGGGGATAAGGTTTAGCAATCTGTTTTCACAAGTCCTTCAGGTAAACTGAATGCATGCTAACATTTGCGAACTACTTCCCTAGGCTTTAAGTTAGAATCCCTGAAGGGCCATAGTTTAGGAATATGGGCAAATAAGAACTGGACCAGATCACGTGAAAACTGAACCTCAACTTCAAGTCAGCTCATTGTACCACTAAATTAAAGTGGTCTATCCCTACTTTGACTTTCAGAGGCAAAAGTAAGTTCTATCAAATTATCCCTAGAATTTTTCATTCATAATGGCCAGTATCTAGTAAAAAATACAAGTATACTAGTGTACAGGAACAAATAAGCAAACACTAAGATTAAAAAAAATAAAAGAGACTCAACAAGTGCTTCAAATATTGAAATTTTCAGATACATACTTTAAATAACGTTGACTAATATACTTATAATGTTAAGATATAGAATTTTAGCAGAGAAGTGGAATCTATAACAAAAGTAAAATGAAAATCTAAACTTGAAAAATACAATAAACGAGAACCTATAGATCAGTTTAACAGCATATTAGGCAAAGCTGATGATAAAGTCATTGAACTGAAAGACAGGATAGCAAAAAAATGGCCAGCCTGAAACATGAGAATAAAAACAAAAGAAAAAAGAGCATAGAGACGTATAGGACAGGATAAAAAGGTATAGCACACATGTAATGATATGTCCCAAAAGGAGAGGAGAAAAAAAATGGGCTTAAACAATATTTAAAGAAAAAATTTCTGAGACAGTTTCAAAGCTGAAGAAGGATACCAAGGTACAGATTCAAGAAGCTCAGTGAACCCCAAACAGGATACACCCAGGCTCATTATAATAAAACTACTAAAATCAAAGACAAAGAAAAAATCTTAAAATCTGAGAAAAAACCTGACATATTACCTTTAGAGGATAAAATAAGATTAATATCTGATTTTTTTCATCAAAATTGATAGAAATCCGAATATAATGGAATGATATCATCAAAGAGCTGAAAGAAATAATTGCCACCCTAGAATTCTAACAATGAATTAAAATGAAGATGAAAAAAAAGACGTTAAAATATAAAGAAAACCTAAGAGAATTTGTTGATAGCAGAATAGCACTAAAAGTAAAATTGAAGGGAGGTCTTCAAACAGAAAAAATAACTCCATGTAGAGATACAGAAAGGAATGAAGAGGAACAGAAAGGTAAACACACAGTTAAATTTAAATGAATATTGACTGTAAAAGACAAAAAATAGTTATGTGGGTTTTAAAATATATGTATAAATAAAACACATGACTAAAAATATCAAAAAAGTGAGAGGAGGGATAAACAGTTAAAGTATTCTTGTTTCCTTTCATTGTCCTAGAAGTGGTAACAATCCTAATTTATAATCAACTCTTCTAAGGCAAGGATACATATTATAATCTCTAGGGTAACCAATAAAGGTAAAGGAAAAGAAACTAATTAATAGATAGAAAAAATGAATAAAATATTTGATTAATCCCAAAGGAAATTAGGAAAATAGGACAAATATTAAGATGATAGTTATGAACTCAAATATGTCAATAATTATAATGAACCAAGTAATCTAATTAAAAGACAAAGATTATCGGATTGGAAAAAAAATCATAATATGTAAAAAAGAATTACATATTAACTGCAAGGATTTATACAGGTTGAAAATCAAAGTATAGAGGAAATGCCAGCCCAAAAGAAAGCTGATAGAACTAGTACAAAATAGACTTTAAGGCAGGAGGTGTTACTTGAGATTAAAAGGAACATTTCAAGATGATAAACTGTTCAACCCATTAGGAAACTATAACAGTTCTAAATTTGTATACACTTAATAAGACAACCTAAAAATAAAGCAAAAATAGCAAAACTAAGGAGAAAAAGATAAATCCACAATTATATCTCTTAATAATATACACAGATATAAGTACATACAGATAGTACACACAGACACAAAATTAGTAAGGATATAGAAGATTTGAATGACATTATTAACAAACTTAATTTATGGATATAGAACATTACCTCTGACACCCACAGAACATATTTTCTCTGCAAAAGGAACATTTATCAGAATCTGACTATACACTGGGTTAAAAATAATTCTCAAATTTTAAAGAATTTCATTATTTAAATTGCCTCTCTGAAACATTTGTATTCAATGCTTTCATACAGTCTCCCTATAACTTCTTTTTTACCATTTCTTCACTGAATAGTCAAGGTAAATACGTCCAACCCTAGTTTAAAAAGATCCCAAACTGTGGGTATTTATGGGGAGTTAAAATGCAACTTTCTCCCGTACACAAGACCCCCAACCAGCCAGCCAGCCAACCAGTCAACCAACAAAACAAACACACAAACAAGACTCTGACTTTACCTTCCGCTTCAGGGGATACCACTTCAATTGTTTATTCTGTTTGCTGTCCCAGTCCCATGTTTCGAAATCAAGTTCCACCTCCCCTAGGAAACTATTACGTTTAAATGTGTCCCGATGCCAGACAGACAGGTACAGCTTCTGTGTCTTTAAGATTTGCTTTTCAATTTTGTACTGCAGTTCAAAGGAAATTAAGATGATGAATAAAATCACTCCAGCAAAAGTTATGACATAAAGATGAAGAGAAATGTCATCTGTGTAGATCAGGTTTTCTCATCTGTTAGGTTTCAAGTCTCAAAAATATTGCAAAGTCATCTTATTCGAAGTGTTGTTTCAAAAAGTCGAAACCCCTCTTTCACAAAGCTAATTTTCTTTCCCTTTCTGGAAAGCCAAACTATGGCTCAAATATCATAGCTGGTAATAGCTCTCTAAAAACAAAAGCCAATTATTCAATTTTTTTTTTTACTGGATAGGTTTTTCGTTCCAATCAGATAAAAAATAAATTCATTCTAAAAATACAAATCAATTTTAATCCAATGCTCTGTTTTCTACCTAAGTACAAAGTATTTTTCATAAAAGAACTACTTGCTTTTCCTGCTGAAATGGTCAAGTGGAAAAGATGTGGCATCCTGACAGTTTTTTTTTAATCTAAAATACAGCCAATTCTTGATTATATATAATCATGGAAAGGATAATGGCACTTCTAATCTAAATATAATCTCTATGTGGCTTTATGCTATACTACTTGAATTTCTTTTTTGGTTGGAGCAGACTTGCCTTTCACTAAATTTACCAATTCAACTAGCTTTTTCTGAATATAGGGTTGAAGTAGTTGATCCAAAAATAGCTAGGGTGCTGGGATACAGCATAGTCAAGCTGTGGTTAAAAACTTGCTACAGAAAATCTAAAGGTGGCTAATTTATCCATGGATGACAGAGAGTTGATTTAACTGCTTTTTCCCCAAAGGATAATCAAATGCTTGGACAGAATTTTTAGAAAGAAGGAGTGAACAGTACTTCTTGTGTTTTTAGTTTAAAATTATCTGTTATTCATAACTTAGGCAGTATGATATAATTTGAGGGAAAAATCATAATATGGGTATTTGAGCCAGGTATGCTTTCCATTCATCCGTCCATCCATCTATCCCTCCAATAAACATTTTTTGAGTAACTCTATGAGACATTGTCTTAAAAGTCCAGGATACAATATAGCTAATAACCATCATTTACTAAATGTTTAAAAGATGCTAATCACTTTACCTAGATTAAGCCTTTTAATCTTCACAACTGCCCTGTGATGGAAGGAGGGAGGGACTATTATTATTTCCATTTTTAAGATCTGAAAACTATTGTTATCCCATTTTGCAGTTCTGAGTTACAGACAGATTAAGTCATTTGCCCAAAGACTCACAGTTCGTAAACAGTACAGAATTGGTTCCTGCCCTCATGGAACTTATGATCTAATAGGAAAGCACACAACTAAACCAGTACTTACAGTGCTGGATGTTCACAAAGCCTATTATGAAACAAAGGCAGCAAACTGTGGGGGGATTTAGGGATTAAGGAGAGCCTCTCACCTCTCCTTAAGGAAGGGGCATTTAAGACTGCATTTAGGGAAGAGGTATTTAGGGAAAACTGTGGGGAAGAATATTTCTTCTGACAGTACAGAAGTTTTCAGCATGAGAGAAAATGTAGTTTCTGCAAAGAACTGAAAGGAATACAGTGTGGCTGGAACACAGAATAGAAAAGGGAAGAGATGAGGCTAGAGCTCAGGTTGTGAAGGGACTGTGGGCACACTATGGGTAATGGGGATCCTGAAATGTCTTAAGCAGAGGAAAACAGAAATAACATTCAAAATTGTGTTTTGGGGAAATCATTCTGGTTGCAGTGCCCAACTTTATCAGCTGTGTGTCCTTAAGCATCTGCCTCATCTGTGATGCAGATAGTAATACCCACCTGGCAGGAGGTTTATGGGGAGTGAATGAGATAATGTACACAACATGGCATTGCAAATTGCCTCAAGCAAAGCAGATACTAGAAAATATTTATTCCTTTCCTTCTTCTCTCTTGGTGACTGATCAGAGACATGGTTATTTAAATGTATACGTCACCATTTGTGATTTTTCTATGTTAAGGGTTTATAGATACCCGAAGTGTCTCGTTATACACAGGATTCAAGGTTTTCTTCACTACGAGGGTTTTCCTCTTGCCCATTTTGCCTTTATCTGGTAACAAATAGGTCTTTACATATCTAAAAAGAGAATCGAACAGACAAGAAGGTCAGAGAAGATAAAAGTGATGTTTCCACTACAACTTTCAATTTTGATTCATTCAAAAATGCATCAAAAACTTACAGCAAATAATAATTATTTCAAAACAGTGAGAAAAGCAGTAACAAATATTCCTACCAATATTTTTATACTTAAATATCTAAAGGGATTTCAGCAGAATTGAACATTTAATATTGTTTTGAAGATTTTTAAAGGACAGTTCCCAAATTCTTCTTTTCCTTTCACATTACCTAATGCAGGGGCAGGGTAAACACCAGACCTCTAACTAGTGTATAATTCTCTGTTTCCTATTGCCAGACAGCTTTAATACTTGCAGCATTTTTTTAAGTGGTGCTACTATCTTTTGAAAAAAGAAAAAAATCAAGCCACATTCAATGTAAGATAATAAAAAATGTTGAGTCCAGTCCTATTTATGAAAAAAAAAAAAAAACAAAAAACGAAAGTAAAAAGGATTGGTACCATCACAGCAAAATAATTAAGAATCACACTTCTGCACAGGGATAAGTGGAGAAGACCATCTTTTGCAAATAAACTGAAATGCAATCAAATCTGTGATTTACAAGATGTACTTGGTAATTTTCCCTAAAGGTCTTCTGTAGGATATAATTTAAATAGGGAAACTCTTTCTAGAATCATGACTATTTTTATACTACTGAGCATTATGAAGTGTGTGGCCCACATGTCCCTACTTGTAAAGAAAGTATAAAAATGTCAGAGAGATGTGGGTTCATTCAGTCCCTCATTCTTCATTCTGCCTTAGGCTATCTAAATTCAGACTATTGAACTTAGGCCAATAGGTCACTTACCTATGAATGAAGGAATCGGACAATGGCCCTTCCAATTTGAAACATTCTGTGCTGCCCTGTGATTTTTATAATTTAATAAGCTTGGCATAAAAATGTATAAAGAAAAGAAAACAGAATTTTCCCTCCATTTTTCTCTCCAAACATTCCTTTTAACGCAGACACACATACTAACCCTCCCTTTAATTACTTTCTTTCTTTCTCAACTCCTACAAGATTAACAGTTTGAGAACCAAGAGACAGTAGGTGACTCCAAAATGTACTTACGGATCTGAGCGCTGTTTTTTAATATCCGCTGCTGCCAAGTCCTTACACTGGGCCACAAAAACATGCAGTTCCTTCAAAGACTCCACATAGTCAACTGCAAACTGAATATTTCCTCTAACTTCCAGATTGCCAAAGTCTCCACTGTAAACACTCATCACACTGCCACTCACCTGAAAGCCACAGAAACAGACAGTATGTGTCTCCATCTCATTCCTGAACCCAACATACAGAACATGGATATAATCCTGGCCTGTCATTATTTCTCTAGCTCGCATGTAAAAGCAGTTAACTTAATACAGTATAAAAAAAATAGCAACCCAGACCCAACTTGTCTTAATATACATGACCAGTGTTATCGAAACTTGTCTTAAAAAGACCAAGGTGAAAAATGAAGTGCCAAGTTATTTAGATGCTGGGTCATTTCAAAGCAGGATGATTTTATGATAGGTGGCATTCAGAGTCACATTTTTTGGCATGCATTGTGTTTCAAGACGATGTGAGAAATCCTAGGCATGCAAATCACAGTGACACTTGGCTCTATTGAATTTCCAAGGCACTAAAAAGGAATTTTACTATGCTACCCATCTACGGAATCTAACAAAATGCTTACTGAGCCATGTGTCTTTTAGAGGTCAGGAAGGGTAGAAAATGGATGATTGATTAAGGGAGTTTAAAACCTTCCCAAGGGCATACATTAGATTACTATTAGCAGAAACTCCACTTAAACAGAATTCAAAACAAAAAATGTTCAATAAATGCAGGGCTATCAATTTAAACAGATACCAAGACAAAAAAAAGTTCAAAAAATGTAGAGCTAGTAAGAATTTAAGCACAGCTTTATCATTTGATTAGCATACCTGGTGAGATAGGAGTATACATATATATATATATATCAGAGAAATATCTGGATAAGTTTACATAGATGCATTGGCATATATATATGTCTATACACATACTACCTCATATATAACAACTTCACTTTATGTAAGAAGGCCTGTGTAAGCCAATTTTTCTCAAATCAAATCGGAGCAGCTCTACTTAGGGAGCTTTCCTTTACCTTTTTCCCCTATTTTGAATCCTTCTATAAGGCAAAGCATCCCCCCTCCCATTCTTTTATGTGAATCAGTATCTTTTTTCATCAGGACTGCTAAAAGAGAGGCATATTTCTACACTTATAAACAATATATGAAAACATATCTCATAACTAGATTATAGTCACCTCACTGGATGCACGGAAAACTTTAGTAGTTCATCTGCACTAAACTAGCACAGTATGGGCAATTTAGGTTTGTTTTTGAAGTAGTTACAGCAAAAAAAAATCATGTTTATTTATAATGGATATGACCCCCTTTATACTAAAAAAAATAATAAAAATAAATTTTAAAAAAGAAAGATATAGCTAGCCAGGAACTAATTGTGGATTAGAAAAGATGCTCATGCCATTGGAATCTGAGAAACACAACAGGAGGCTGTTGTTCAATGAACAGGAGCATTGCAGAGCAGGATTCACAGATGCAGAGAGATATTAACACAGAGCCTTTGTTTACATACAGAAGACAAGGACGTCATGCCAGAGGAGCTGCTAAGATTGGTTAAAGAGCTCGGGCTCTTCTTATGTCTGCTGAGCTGGTAACTGCTTTCTGATGTTGTATCTGTTTTTCTGCCATCACTCTACAAAACATCATATAATAACACAATATTTAAATTCAGAATGAGTCAAGGTAAGAATTTCTGCTTAAGCAAAGATGATATCTTGGTATCCTACTGATCTGCGACATTTTCCAAGGTCAATGAACACCAGTGCTAGTTGCCAGGGAATGGGATTCAGGATGGGGTGGGTGGTCTTTCCTCGGACTTTCCTGAAGGAGGAGGGGAGCAGTTAGCTTCCAAAATAACAGTTTAGTTTTTTTTAATACAAGGTGATCCCAGGGTGCTACAGAATACATCTCTATTGCGATGTATTCTAATCATTTCTTTAATATTATAAATTTATACTGCTTGGAGAACTTTACCGATAAATATATGAGAAATTAATCCTATCCAGACAATAAAAGGTTGAAGATCTACTGTCAAAATATGTCATGCTTAATTCCTTTCATTATTAAAATTTGCCTTAACTTTCCTAAAAACCAAATCTTTTATTTGAGATGCAATTAAACTAGAAAAAGATCTTAGTCTGATTTATTTCAACTAAGGATTATGTTTTTTGTTTTTTTAATTTTAAATTACCTCTTACGCATTTCCATAATAGTGCTTTAGTGCTCATCTTTTTTTGAGAAATATATTTTATTTTGTTTTTTTATTTTAAATTACCTCATGCATTTCCATAATAGTGCTATAGTGCTCATCTTTTTTTGAGAAATATATTTGATAATTACACATTCTACCCACATTAGGTTTTAACACATTTCTAAAACAAACAAAAAAAAGCAATTAGATATTTAATTTTAAATATGTCCCAGGAAATATCTACCTGGGACAAGAAAGGAAAATGGCAATAACAAATTATGTCACATTTAGATCTAAGCTTAATAGGATAGTAGCTTAAAAGATTCATAATGCAGAATGAACTCCTTTTGGGGTTGGAAAGTTTATAGGGCAGTTCAGTGGCTCCTGTGGTTAGGGGAACACCTTTACGGAAGAGTAGTTAGTTCATGCCAACATATCCCAGGGCCATGCAATTATGCATCAACTTAATGAATGCCAATTCCAATGCAGATTAAGAAAGGGATTAAAGAAAAACAAAATTAATCACTAACATGGATGAGAAAAGAATCCTCCCTCAAGGATTAAAAAAAACATTTATTTTTCTCTCTCTGTTGTCACACTCTTTGCCCATAGGCTTATAGTCCATTTTCCTCTATTACAGCAAGTACTACATTCTACCTGATATATCAGACTAATTAGTGAACTACTGGAAGCATGAGACCCTGTGTTGTCAACCTAGAACAGTGCTTTGCACATAGCTGGCACTCAACAAATATGATCGATGCTAAGCCTCAAAAGGATAGTGTACAAAGGAGCAAAGCCTGATTTCATCTTCGCTTTCTTTAAAATCCAGTTCAATGCTATGTACTTTCGAAGGCAAAGTGATATGGCTTTATTCTGGCAGCTTTAATGCACAAATCCAAACAATCAGGACTTCCTTTCGTGGGGGCATCAGGTTAAAACTGAAGGGAGTTTCCCCCCCTCCCACACACAACAACGACAACAACAAAAACAGGAACCGCTATCATTTCCCTCTCAAGTTATTATATGGTTCATTTAAATGACACCCAAGTCCTACAGTATTGGGAGACAAAAGGGGATTTTCAAAAATATAAAACCACAGGAACTCCTTTCAGTGCCTACCAGTGAGTTTCAGCTAATGAGTTCCAAAGGATAAGTGATTCTTTCCAAGGTAACTGCAATGTGGGCTCTTAAGCAAATGTAAGGGCTGAATATTTTAAAGACACAGTCCCTCTAAGGTCCAAGAGCAGACAGAAGAGTATCATTTACTTGGTGCCCAGAGTGGGGAAGGTATAATTTACATGTTTTTCAGAGCTTTCCTCACATTCTATCTACTTAGAGAATTCTTGAGGATGAAGCCTCTTATTTCACCCTCAGAAATCAGACCCAAACTGCAAACAGAATCGCTAACAATTACTGGGTACTCACTATGTGCCAGGCACTGTGCTATGCATTTTCCCTGCATTATCCCACTTACTGCTCACAAACTTATGTGGTAGTTATTAAGAAACCAGACTCAGAGAGGTTAAGGAACTTGTCTGTGATCACACAGCAAATAAGTAGCACAGCCAGGACTGGGAATATCTGACTCCAAAGTTCAGGCTCCTAACTACCTGACTGCAAGAACATTGGGGTGTAAGTCAAAAGACTTGAGTTAAAGTCCTAGATCTATTTTTAATAGATGTTATATTTGGAGAAAATTAATCTCTCTGAGGCTTTTTCTTCTTTTATAAAATGGAGAAAATATTACCTCCCACGTTTAGTTAGTGAGGACTGGATATCTGCATGATTATTAAGTACCTGATATATACTAAATACTCAATCAGCAGTGGCTAATAGTCATGTTCTTACTTGAGATGGTACTGTATAGTGGTTAACAGCATAGACTGTGCAATCAGATCTGAGCTCTAGTCCTGACTCAAGCCCTTTCTTGCTAAGTGAGGTTATTTCACTTCTCTGAGCCTCAGTTCCTCATCTGTAATATTTAGGGATAATGAAGGTGTCTACCTCCTAAGGTTGTTGGGAGGATTAACGAGATAAAATATGTAAAATGTCTAAACCCAGGTAGATACACTTCAAAGTTTTTTTTAATGTCATTGTTACTTCCATTATTTTAACAAATGCTTTCAAGTTGGTCATGCTACCCAGACTAAGCACTCACAAATTTAACTCTACTCTAAACCACAGAGCAATAGTTAGCTTCTGCCAACATATCTTTGCCTGGATTCTTATTTCGTACCGACTTTGAAACAAAAGTCACATTCCCAAATCAATGCCATTTGATTTCAGTGACCAAAAGGAGTTGCAGTTTGTGTCAAATGAGATGTGCCTCGCTGTGTTCCAGGATCAACAACGCTGCTTGTACTGACTTCGAAGGCAACGGTCAGTCCTGCTGACCTCTTTGGTCTCTGTCACAGTGGAATACAAACCCACCAACCTTGGCATAGCAAAGCTGCCTATTTGGTTCCATTTTTTCTGAAGGTACAAAAGACAAACTTGCCTCATCTTGAAGAAATGCTGGAACAGACTTGCTCATCCTTTTGAGTTTGTCAGGGTGGGAAAACTGATTATCAGCTTGTGAAGGCACTGTAGAAACTAAACAGCAGCATTTTCATTTCAAAATTATTTTTATAATTGTCAAATGACATTAGGCATATGTTGAAAACACTTTTCTTTCATCTATGAACAGAGAAGTTTTTGTAAAAAGGTCAAAAGCACAGTAGTCCTCATGCGCAGGATCATGAAGTAAGCAACATGCGGTTTTCATAAATTTCACAGGGAGACAATTAGCAAGGAGTTGAACCAAATACAAAATTTAAAAAACCATTAGTTTTTTCTGAATTGATGGGTGGACTTGAATTATATTAAAGCATACTGTCAACGTGAGTTGGTTTTAACTTATTTTTTCATATCAGAACTTCTAATCACAGGACCTAAGCTATATTTTCTTGGTTCATCTCCTTGAGATACAGTATATTTCTGACATGCTACAGGCTGAAACAACTATTTCATCTGGACAGTAAAGATCTTTGTACACAATTCAATAATAAAAGTGTCCTGGCTTCTGAGAGTCTAAATGTAAGCTGGTCTGTTTACTGATCATGGGGATTAGTTCTGGTAGTGTTTCTTTCAGAATTATGAAAGTACATTTTCAAGATTAATTCTTTTTTAAAAATATAAATTATTTAGATGTCTGTCAACTCAAAGAACAATCAATAAAGATATCCCAAGGCCAAATTTAAATGATTCATGTCAGGGTACTTTAAAAAGTTAATATGAAAATGTGGCATATAGATTCTTTTTGATATAGTAAGTACAAAGGTAGAAAGCACAAAAAGGTGATGAATTCTACTTCCAGTTTACAAATCTCTAGTTAGAAAACAATTTCCTTCTTTGCTTAAGAATCACAATGTCCAAGCTTTTCTTATGTGACCCACAACTTTTATCCTGAAGATGAATGCATTAAAATCCAATAAGGTACTCAGAGCAGTTCCTGGCATATAAGAATGTTAAACATAAATAATATGACAGAGAATCTTTAAATTATCTGTTGAACATGATACAAATACATTAATTTGGCTTGATCTTTTAAAGGAACACTAGTAAAATAGACAGACAAAAGTCAAACTATAGTTGTATATAACTCAAAAGGCTCACATTGATCACATCAGCAGCTAAATTCATCTTTAATTAACATAGATCGAATGAAAGAAAAACTGAAAATTGATCTACACTTAACTAAATATACACTTGTTCACAAGTAGTTCTCACCTAGCCTTAGGCTCACAAAGGTGAAATGCACTTCAAATCAGGTGAAATGTTTCACTGGAACAATACCTGCTTTAATCACTTCCCCTTAAACAAAAATGTATGTGTGTGTTTGTGTTTATGTTGGCAACTGTATAAGATTAGACCTCATAAGGCCACAGTAAGGCCCAATAAATATGTAAAAGTCTTCTCATTATAACAGTGTTCCCTATTATTTTCAATTTATATTATTGGTACAGCATCTGAGCCAGATTCATTTATACCAACTACTCAGATGTAGTTAATTTTACATTTATGGACTTATTTATGTTTGGTTCATGATTTTGATTTCATCTTCTGGTAAGAATACACAATTCATCTAGAGAAAAGGAATAATCTTAGTCCAGGCACTAGGGGTCATTCTGCTAAATATAAAATAGGGATAAATTAATTTACCCAGGCTTCAGCACACGATTAGCCTGTTAGACTTGACCAATAACCAAGCCAATTAGGAGGTTACAAGTGAAGATACAGAAATATAGGAGTATGTATTTATAAATATATTGATTTCACTCTTCAGGCTAAATGTTGAACAAAACATTAATAGCAAGATTAAATAAGATGTCCAACCTTAAGTACATGCCAGTTCAAGAGCAACTGGCAAAGCCTCTTTATCCAAAACCCTGTCTTTTCTACTCTGCAGCAATCAGAGAAAGTAGGAATACCCACCCAGAAGGGTCGGAACCTGGAATGTCTTCTTTCCCAGGCAATTGTCAGATATTTCTTAAGTCATGTGCTGAAGTTCAGCACCTTCACTTCTGGCTGGAGGACTTCATGAGCAAGGTTTCAGGTTTCAGACTAAATGTCCCTGACTTTTCACATCAGCACTTTGCTACTCTATCTAATGCTTCCTCCATTTAGCCACTCTTCTCATTAAGACCTATTGGTACATCGAAAGACAGTTGGGAAACTGATAATTTAAAATACTGCGAACTCCTGAGAGCAGGTATGTGTATCAGTATCTTCATACCTCCACTGCCTGTGCTTATGAAACTTGCCTGAAACTGGGGAGCCAAGAAGATACACATGCTTTGCTTTGCTAGGCTCTATAAACACCTTCCTCATGTGCTTTCTGTCCTTAAGACAGTAGTCACAGCTAAATAAAGTAACCTTAATATTGAGCAGAAAAGGGCAAAGATTTTGGTCAGATGGTGGAATAAAATTAGTTGAGGAAAATTATCCACCACTTGTATATATTTATTTTTTTAGATTCAAATGCTCATTAGCTTGATATAATGAAGATATGCTGTTTGAGTCCGGTTTTGAACCTCAGAGTTTATATCCTGTACACAATAACATTTGCTCATACAGATGTATAGAGGCACATATACAACCATACCACGTAGTACTAATTGTCAAAGTACAATTCTTTCTTAGGTCCAAAAAAGCATAATTTGTCTATAGTCTTGTGCAGAATCTACAAGAAATCCAGTACTCAAGACCATACTGCAATATAAAAGTGAAGTGAAATTGGAAAGCACCAACTTGATTCTAAGTGAATCTGCAAAGTACAGAGAGACTAACAAAAGGAGCAAAATATTCATACATGTGTATGTATGTACTTATATATATATATATTTAATACACTGTTTTTCCTCAGTGGAACCACAAATTAATATCTTTAGACATAGCAACATAGAGAGTAACAAAGTGTTTTTAATAGAACCCTTGTCAGAATGAAACAGTTTTGTAAGTTGCAGGAGTTTAGTACCAATAGTAATGCTACATTAGTAATAGAGTTAGTTATTATTTAACACCATGTAGAGTGACAAAATCCTGCTACTCACTTCCTGGTATGCATTCATTTGCATCTGGTTCATGATCTGCTTTTTGATCTACTCAGAAGAGCAACATTGAAAATAAGTATCATTTCAACAGAAAGATTAAAGAGACATGAAAGTAAAACTCAAATGTCAGCTTCACAACTAAGACTAAAAAATACATCTGACATGGTTTTAGCTTGCTTTTATTCATTTCCCAATCTGATGCTTCATTAGCTTCTTTAAGGTCTTCTGTTCAACTAATAGTCCAAAGATCCACAACAGGAGATGCTCTGCGTTGTTACTTTAATTTGCTAAGCTACAGCCTGGAAATGGGAAAGAGCACTGGACTAGGAGCAAGGGAGCCAAGATTCTATTTCCAGTACTCCCACTAACCGACTAGCTCCAGGATCTTAGACATGATACTTAATGTATAAAATGAAGATAACAATCTCTGCCCCACCTACCTTAATGAAGTTTTTATAAATATAAAATGAGAAAGACAAAACTATTACATTCAAATAAGAAATTCATTCATGACCTTTGAGGAACTCCGTTGATACATTTTATGTTGGAAAGCTCAGTTATGATCATGGTGAAGATAGTTTAGCAAGAAAAACATACCAGCATACAAATGAGAAATTATACATTTCCATAAATGGTTGAATTATAAAAATCAGACCCATTTCCACCATTCCCACCCAGCACTATTACACTGATCATTTTATAACAGAACTAAGTAATACCTGATCCATTGACAAGCTTCAAGATCTTCTGGCTGTTTAACATTCAGAATCAAATAATATCATTCTCAGTCTATACTTAGTATCTATTATGAGTGGAGGCAGGACCCTTATCTTTGAACTTAAGACTTTATCAATTGCTCCCAGAGAGATCTAAATCCTGAGACTTGAGAATCAAATATAGTAACAACCTAACCCAGGGACCCCACTCTACTCTCTAGTCTTCACAATGAGTTCTGCAAGTCAGAGTAGCAAAAGTCAGCTCATACCTATAGAAACACAATTTCCTATTCAAAGAAACCCTTGTTGGCCAAGGGTCTCCAATAAGAGTCTCACAAAAAGTATCAACAGCAGAAGCTTTTTGCAAATACAAACAGTATTAAAGGCACCAAGTCAGAACCATTTTATAATAATTTAGACATTCACCACATAGTGGGAAATGGCATTTTTCTATTTTTCCAAGAGCTGCGCAGGGGTAGCTGCCCAAACCACTCCAGACCTTTATATGCAGACAGACATGCAAATACATAAAGATATTTACCATCTTCAGCACTATGTATTAATTCTTCTGGCAGATTATCTACTTTCGCTTGATCTGTTCAGGAGAAATTAACAAATGGTTAACACGGCTGACCCTTGGAGATAAAGAACAATGAGATTGTTCCTGGAAGCCCCCGGAGTTGGAAGCAGTTAGTCAAGATGCAGTGAGGGGTGCAACCATGATGTCTTCCCCCGAATACCTTCCCTTTAGATTAGCTACTTGAGCCAGTGCCATAGCGGGAGCTCCCATTTCAGCCATGATGCAGCTTACATCAGCTGCTCACTGACTCCCAAGGGTTAGAGGGTTAGCTCAGAGCAAGCAATCCGCCGGCAGCAGAAAAAAAAGCACAGGGCTGCAACAGCTTCTCTATTCTTCCGGAAAGGGTAAAATGCTAGCAATGACTAACACCTTCTCAAAGCCATGGTCTATTAACAAATATTTGTGTGTACGCATCATCGTTTGCGTATGCCTCTGGGAGGCTTGCTTGGGAAATCAACTGAAGAGATGTAACTGGGGACCAGCTGCTAAGTGGAATCTTGGCAGGCTAGTGTGAGAGTGGGTATCGGTATTTGGAAGAGAGCGTGCAGGGATACTCATCAGCTGATGGTGATTTTTTTTTTAACCCTATACATTCCTGATTACTTTAAAGCTGTACCATGGAAATCATCCCATGCTCTCACAGGCAAGAGGTTTGCTAAATTGGACAATTGTTACTAGTCTTCTTCGCAGGGCCCATCACCAACTAAGAAAGAACAATCAGGGGGTCATCTAACAAAGGACTGGACTTGCCTTCTCTGAAAGCATTCAAGTGGATGTGGGGGTTGGCCACCTGTTGAGAAGGATTTACAGAGAATTCCTATTGGAGGGGGTTTCAGGGGAGGAGGCTGTAATGGGTGAACTTCAAGGTCCCTTCCAATTCTAAAATTCCAAGATTTTGGGGAGGTTTAGGACTGCATTCCAAATCTGG
Source organism: Tamandua tetradactyla (assembly GCF_023851605.1). NCBI lineage: Eukaryota > Metazoa > Chordata > Mammalia > Pilosa > Myrmecophagidae > Tamandua > Tamandua tetradactyla. The sequence goes on along the minus strand of NC_135334.1, from coordinate 58,744,133 downwards.
AATACTTTCTTCAGAGCCCTGAAAATCGCTGAATTGAAAGTATTGTTTGTTGAAGTAGCTTTTTCTTTTCCTTTTTAAACCGTGACTTTTTAGTCTCAGTTGCAGATGCATAAAAACACAGTCTAAACATGACAACAGTCAATTATCAATCACAAAGGTTTGGTAGTGATTAACTTTCACTTGACTCTCTAATGTCAGGGGTGCATCTTAGCTTAAAAACAGTAATAACAAATCCCCTCGAAGTCGTGATTTCTAAGTCCATCTGCCTGACACCCAAGTATCTACACATATTATGCTTTTTGTTAGTACTCGAGAAATCCTTCACCAATTAAAGCCACAGCCAGTGACTAACAGTGTGCCTACGGTGCCGCCCATCAAGTAGTCTTTGGGCTTCCAGTTCCAGTATACAAAAGAAGTGCATGAATAGAAAAGAAGGATAAGAAGAAAGATAGTCCTTGAAGCCAGGGACTAATTCATCTCCATATCACACAAAATTTATCTGACACCTAGCACTGGTCATATATAATATGGTCACTTTCATAAATGCTCCTGTTAATAGTCTGATGATTTTGAATCCCAGCTCTGCTGTACGCGACACAAAAGCAGGTTACTTCTCTGAATTTCATTCTCATCTGTAAAACGGGGATAACAATTCACACCACAAACGGTTTCTTGTGAGGGTTAAATGAGATAATACGTGGTAAAACCCTTGCCAAGTATGTGGCACATAATGCTCAATAAATGTTAGCCATCGTTACTAGTATCAGCACTACCACAATCCTTTAAAATTCACTGTACCCCACTAAAAAAAAAATCACTGTACTTGAGTAAACACTCAAATTGGGATTCTTCAACTCAAGGAAACATAAGTGTTCTAGTAACCGAACTGTATGCCTTTTTTTAAAAAAGCAAAATTCCAACCACTTTAGGGTGAGCCTTTTCAGCTCACTTGGAAAGGGTTATTCTCATCTGTTAGCTCCCCCCCCCTTTAGGGGGTTCAGTGCACAATAGCATGCAGTGCGGACACGGAAAAGCATGTAAGCATTTTTAAGCTTAGGTGAGGCATGAACAGTGGGACACATTTTAGTCTCACTTGAATCTGATGAAATATCTTCTAAACTTTTGGAAGGCATTTTCCTAGCAGCAATCCTTTCCAAAGTTTTCAAACTGGGTTCTTCTTCTGAACCTGTTATAAGACAAAACCGATGAACACTGCACAATACAAAAAACCAACAAATAAAAAACCAACAACAAACCTCTTAACCAACGGACATTGAAATGGTAGGCTGATAGGAGACGTTTTATCATAAGCCTCTCTTACTGACTCTGAAAGAACTTACTTAACAAAAGAAAGCAAAATTTCTCCATTATTAATATGCCTTTTTTTGAGAAAAAAGAAAAAGAAAATAATTTTCCAGGTGGAGAACTACTTGCAAACATAGACTCAAATAGAAACAAAATTACCACATTAATGGAAATGTGATCTTTTAGATATCTACACCCTATTTTAAGCACATGATTTTATACTTTGCCAGACTGAATCTTCCCAATTAACACTAGCTTTTGAAGACAGCCAGGAAATGATTTGGGGGGCATTAAAAAAAGTTAGCTGAAAAACATGGAAGACAGGACTCAGGTGTTTAACATCTGTACATAATTGAGGGCAGTGGATTCCCCAGATCAATGGATGTAGGCTTTTGGGGTTTCATGATTTAGTAAAATTTCCAAAGAAATGTTGGGAAATGATGTGGGGGTAATCAACTTTTTATTTTACTAAAGCATTTTTAAAAGAGGGGGTAAACCTTATTATGTACCAATGCCTTTATTTTACAAAAGGAAAGGCATTTTAGAACCAACAAAAGACTGAAGGTTATAATCTCAGAATATGATCAGTCCTTTAAATTAAATACGTCTAATTAAAAAATTCTCCAGACTGTTCTTAATTTTCCCATTTTGACAATGAAAATTCCATCGTGGAGAAGATTTGGTCTAAGTATTGTTATTTATTACTCTCGTATTCTCAGTGGCTAGAACAGTGACAGCAATAGGCAAAATTTTTGTTGAATTGATGAATGATTTAATTAATGAATCAACAAATTTGGGAACTTTGCTATACAATAATTTCCTGAAATGCATCCCTATCATGGCCCATGCTAACAGGTATCCCACAGCAAATGAATTTTATGACTAAAATGTTGATGAGAATAGCAAACACACAAGCCCTATGTTTTATAGGCTGGCTGGAATTAGCATTCCCAAATTCTCTTTGAGGAATGTGATGATCAAGTAAGACATCCATCAGCATAGCCAAGGCTGTAGCTAAAAAAAGGAGCAAGGCAGGCAATGCCCTTAGGTGAGATCAGATGATGTCATCTGACCAAAGTCAGACTGGAGAAAGGGAAGATTTTGCAGATAACTAAGATTATGTAATTACTGAAAAATGAGAGCCAAAGAGTGGCAACAAAAATACCAACAGCACAAGGTATTTGAGGGAAAGAAAGTTCCAGCCCTGTACTTTGTCCTTGATATTTAGCCACCACTATGGTGAGATATTGCCCCTAAAAGGGAAATTTGTGACTGTCTGTGGTACTTTTTTTTGCCACACATACTATTAGAGACTTCTGTGTGGACTGCCAATTAAGAAATTCTGGTAATAGCCAGGAGGAAAACTAGTTTGAATGGCTTAAATGTGCTTTCAAAACCCAAAACGTTCTTTAAAAAATATTTTGAAATTAAAAAATTCTATTGATAGATTAATGAAAAGATCAGACTCTAAAATTCAACTTTGTGGTAAAGCTGACTCTATTTGATTAAGAATATAAAGTGAAATGTAATTTTTATCAAGAAAGGGTCAGGGAAACTGAAATGGCTGGAATAATTTAGTACCATTAGGGAGTGTCAAAATAATCCCAATTAAAAAACAGCATCCTTTACATCAGAATTCCATAAAGCAGACTCATTAACCAATGGATTAAAAATTTCAAAATGCTTACTGGAACTATTTTTCCAGCTTTCTGCATTAGAACCAATGTTTCCATCTGAAAAATCAGAATCAGAGAAACCTTTTTCTTCATCTTTCTCTTGTGTCTTATATGGTGATACCAGAATCAATTCAACTTCACTTGTTCTTGTAGGTTTTTCTTTGTTCATCAAGGCAGGAATGGGTTTACTATTTCTGGGTACACTGATCACTTCAGGACCCTCTGTGAAGCCAGGCTTCTGAAGAACGCATTCTCCACCTGCAACCTCACCTTCATTATCCCTGTGCTCTGGGGTTTCGATAGTGTCAGTGGTTCCCATTTCATGGTCCACATACAGTTGTGGGGTTCCAGGAATCTCTACCCTACTTTCAGAACCACAGAGATCTACCAATAAGTCAGTCACAACCTTATCTCCTCCCAACACTTTATCACATTGGTTGACTTGAAATTTCAAAACATTACTCTCAACCTTCATTTCAGAGGTCTCTGAGGATGCCCAGTAAAAATGGTGCTCTGTCCCCAAGGACCTGGTCTCCTCTGACTGTGAAGACTCCTTGTCAGGAGTGTCTTCCTTCACTGACACCTGGAGCTGATAAGGAGGCGCTTCAGATATTTCTTTAAGGAGTTTCTTAAAACCAATATCAAAAGCATTTTCAGTTATTGATGGAGCCTCAGATTTTTCTATTGTTTCTTTTATTTCCTCAGAATGGAATTCAGGAGCAGCTTGCCTGGGCTTCTCAGGACTACTTATTAACCTCGATGAAGAAAGAATCCCTATATCATTTTCATATTTTGAGGGTATGGTTTCAATAGTTTCCTCCAGTAGTTTCTCTAAGCCAGCACTGAATTTGAGGACCCGTGATTTGGGTTGAATTATCATTTCCGTTACAATTTCTGCCACCTCCTGAGGTGGCTCTTTGCCATATTGGGCAACAGCAGGACCAAATGAGCTAAGGGTCTGTTCTGATGGAGATGTTTGGGCAGCTGTATATTTAGGTGCTACATAAGATCCAATTTCATGGGTTTTATCAGAAACTACACTAACAGAATAAAAATCCTTTCTGTCTGGAACTATGGTGTCCATTGTAGCCCAAGGCACAATAATTCCTGCTGCCTGTACTTCTTCAGGAAATTCTACTTTCATCCCTCTAGGAACTACTTCCCCCTCAGCTGAATAATTCAACCAAGCTTCTCTAAGTAGCTTCTGTAATGCAGTATTTGTATCATTCAATGTAGCTTTGGGTGGAAGAATGACTTTTTCTACAGTCTCTGAGACTTCTCTTTGAGAAGTTTCCCTTTGAGCATCCCAGGAAGAAGGCAAATCTTGGGGAGAGTTGGCCTCACCCCCCAAAGAACCCTTTTTGTGAAGATGGGGAGACTGATCCAAAGGGTGTGAAGCTTCCGCAGCCATCTGAAGCAAGTTCTTTGTGTTTAGCTGACACTCACCACTTTGAACTGTATTTCCCAAAGTTTCTTCTTCCTCTGGAAAAAGAGCTTTTATTTCTCTCTCATGGGCCAAAGTGCCATAACTCTGTTCCATCCCTTTTTCAAAAACCTTACTCTCTTCAGGCTCAGTGTTGGTTCTAGTGGTAATAGGTTCCAACTTGGTTTGCAAGGGAGAGGGTGAAGTTTCAGTTGCTTCCTTCAAGAGTTTGTACAGACTAGCAGTCAAAGTGTTATATTCCACCTTTGGAGGAGCTACTGTTTTGTTTACGTGCTCATTAATGATTTCCTTAAGTTGTTTGGCTTCTTCCTCAGCATCGGTAAAATCTGTCTTTTGAGGCCATGTCCTATTTTCAGAAACATCTGCTTCAAGCACTTGTTTTACATGAACTTTTCCACCAGAAAGTTGAATTGCTGATGATGAAGTCTCTGAAAGCTGCTTCTGTAAGCTGTCATTAAAAATGTCTTTGTAGTCTTTGGACAAAATACTTGTTTTCACTGTGGATTCTTGAAGCTCTTGATCTAAGTAATCATTTTCTTCCTTGAATTTTGGAGTAATAAACCATTCCATATTGTTTTCCACATTTTTCTTGAATGACTCATTTCCTGGCAACTGATGAATGCTCTTTCTGGGTGGACTCCATGGAAATGTGGTTTCATCTGATAGCACCTGAGGTACACATTTTGAATTCAATTTCCCCATTTCCTGTATTTCCAGAACCTCTTCTTGAATATTTTTTCCTGATGATTTAACATCACTGAAGTCCTTGTGTTTCTGACTATCAAAAAGCACAGAATTTTTATGACTTGGTATGATAGTACTCTTCTCAACATGAGCCTTTCCATTTGAATTAGCTCCTAAGTCCCAAAACTTTTTCAAATTCTCAAACTGAGAGTGATTATAGAACTGTTCTGGACTGGTTTCACTCATTCTTTCTTTTAAGGACAAGACTTTAAAGTTGGGATTTGGTTCACTAATTTGAGAGTGATCTTTCTCCAAAGGAATGCTCTTTCTCCCAAGATAATGTACTTCATTACCACCATTTGAGGTATGCTGCAGTGCTGATAAAGTAACGTCTCTTCCAGAATGCAAACTGTTTGCCACTGGCAATATTTTCTTAGGTTCATTTATCTTATTCTGAAATAGAGACACTTCACCTGATTTGTCAGCTGAGGAACAGCCTTTGAATGGAACTGATATTTGGGGTCTGGTTTCTTCAGGTTTATTTGAGGAATAAAAACTGGAGGTAGGGGATGTCTGACCATCTTCATCTAGGACCACCTGTTTGGCAGTGACTTGATTATATTCACTCTGTGAATTCACCAACTGATATTCTTTAGCAGAAGGTTGTCCCTGGCTGCATGAAGATGTGGGATCTTTATGAGTCAATTTAGCAGCAACTTTCTCTCCTTCCCAAAAGGATATTCTGTCACTCACTCTTTTGTACTTCTCTCTTTGCATTTGGTTCTTGGGGAGTTCACTAGCTTCTTGTTGTAGTTGGACCTCAGGTTTCTTCCAAGAATATCCATAGTTAGCAGTCTCAGGTGGTAACTCAATACTCTCTGACTCGAAGGAAGTTTTCAGGATGTAATTATCTTCTCCTTTGCTCTTTCTCTCTGCTTTCATGTTTTTCAAACTTCGCTCTTGGACCATTGTTGAAGAGTCAAAATTCACTTCTGAGTTTCCTCTGTTTTTTCCATGAATGTGAAACTTGGGCCCTTCTTTTCCAAAACTGCCAACATCCTTAATGTTATATGGAACATGGTATTCTGCACCAGAGTCTTTGAGAACACTGTAGGAATAGTCACTGATTGGGGAAGATACCCCATTTCCTCCTCCTGTGCTTTTTGAACCTAGGCTATAGTCTGTATTTTTATTTCCCTGACTTGGACTGTAGCTTTCTAATAGTTGCAATTTGCCTGGGTCTTCCTTTTGGGTGCCTCGTTGAGATAAATTCACAGATTTGGATTTGATGTTCACATCATCTTCGTCATTTCTGGAAGGCAGCAGATCTCCCTCTACTTGGCACGTTGGATCAGATGTCACAGGTTTCGGTTGAATTTGGGGAACATATAGGGCCTTTGAGCCATTTACTTTTAGACTGGTGTGATCTGTCACCATGGCAATAACTATCTGTGATTTTGCGTCTGTTTTTTCTTTGGATTCTATTCTCTGGAGATGTTTGAGGGATGACTTGTCATCAGAATCAGAGCTTCGGTTAAACCAGTCTAGGACTTTAGATATGGAATCATCAGTTGTCTTCATTATCTCAGTGGCATGTGGACCACAGCGTGAGGAAGTCTCAGCTTTTAGGGCCATGAGAAGAGGGAGCTTACCTTGCTGATGGTCTCTAGAACTGTCATCTGGTGTCTGAGACGCTTTATCTGCAACACAGAAAAGGTTTTCTAAATAAGAAAAGAGATGCTTAAAGGATTATTGTTCATTCAAATTATCTTCAAAAAAGTACACTGTGTATTTGTACTTCCCATACCACTAACCCTTTATAGTACTATTTCTCAGGGGTTATAATTTCAGTCATCCTAACAAAGGTAATTTATCAGAAGTGCCCTATAACAGCAAAGGAGGGTAAATGTGGAGCCCTGGAAAAATGGGATATAGCACTAAATGGGAAATGTCTTTGAAGTCCCTGGCTTATTTTTAAAAATCACATGAATTTTGTTTTCTGCTTCACATTACATCTAAAATATTAACCTTCTCCTACTCTCAAATCTTTGAGTAAAACTCAAAACACTAAAAAAAAAAAAAAAAAAAATACTCCAGGAAGATACACCACGTTGATGCCATGACTTCACCAATCCCCTCACATACTATCTTAAATCTCAGAGGAGGTTTATATCCAAGTTTGAGAAGCACAGACTTAGGTGATTTCAGGAGTTGGTAAAACAAGTTTTAAAGGAAGATTAAACAAGGAACTCTCTCCAAAAAATGTGAAGGGACCATTCAAATACTTGCATTTCTGGACCTTATTTCTGGTATACTGAATCAGAATCTCTGAAGAAGGGGCCTAGAAATCTGTACTAAAATTTATCCTAGTGTTTGTTTTGCACACTACAGTTTGAGAACGATGATACTCAATAGGCCTCTCCAGCACTCTCCATTTCCTTCCTATGATTTTTAAATTAGAAGTTGTTTCTGTGAGTCAAATTTAAAACTAAAATGAGAACTGATGGAGATTGGGATTTTTACTTGTTCTCTCATGTCAATCAATGTCTAAGAGAAAGGTATTTAAGTTCTTTGGAAGCTATTAAGAAATCAGTCCTGTCTGAGCTTTAGTCACAAGGTACAAGGAACACCATCACTTTAAAGGAAAGAACTCAGATGCATTCTTCCTCTTTAGTTATAAGTCAGGTGTTTTAGAATCTCTCCCTCTTCTTAATAAATGTTAAACTATGCAATACATGTATGGGGATGTTCCCGAAAACTGCACGAGCTGAATTTTTATGAAGTCAGTCACATTTCAAATAACTAGAGGATACATCAATTAATAAAATTTTATATTTAATCACCAAATCTGGCTAAATGAGAGAACAACAAAGGCTCACACAATACGTGACACACAGTACATATTGGTTTCCTTTCTTATCTACACATTTGTACTATTAGAGATTTGTCAATAATCGTGAAGCCTTTTAGGAATCTTTAAGAATTCTATGTTAATCTATTCACAAAAGAGTGATGACAATGAAAAAAATGTTTGTGATATTGTGTAGGAAATAAAAGAAGTCTTGATAACTTCAAGATTATATTTATGCCTAAAAATTATCGGATGCTTTACAACTAAATATTGGCAATAGTTGATCCTGGGTAATGACATCACAGATAGCTTTTGTTTTATTTTGTGTGTTTCTTCTTTGCAAATGTTTTACAATGAAACTGTTTTGCTTTTAAAATAAGATCACAAGTAGTCTAAAAATTCATTGCCAGGTAATGTTTTGTTTCCACTGAGGAATTCTTTTGTTTTCGTTTTTCTAGGCTGATAATAAGTATGACAATTGGCTACCCTAAAGCTCAGAGCTAAAGTCAGACCCTTATGATTTTCATACTTACAGCTTACCATTTGGGGGGTCCTTATCTTCTACTTATGTTCCATTATTTAACTGCACATACTTTTTTGAGGTAAGCAGGGAGAAAAATAGGGCATAAATTAGTAAGCAAAAGTTTGTGTATAAGCACTCGCTGAGATCAGAAGGATTATCCATCAATTAAAATGGGGTTAGCTAATGATGCCTTCCTCCCAGAATTTAATAGTCAGTTGGGATTAATACAAAGTATTAAAGACAGTGTGAGGGAAAGCACGTGCAACTTTAAAAACAAGAAAGGTTTACCAATTTTTTTCTACTGACTATAGGGGGAAATATTACCAAAGAAAAATGTTTTCTCTTTTGAACATTTCAGTAACCATCATCCAATTACTTGTTACTATTTACTCAAATTTTAGTAATTACTTCCTTTATTTCTTGAAAATGAACTTTCTATTTTTAATTTTTTTGTAAACAATGTTCTTTTGCGTTTAAACAATTTAAAATGTTCAGAGGAGGAGGGGTAAAATCTTAGCCCTTTCATCATTTCACGGAAAAGTGGCTCAGCTTCAACCTAAGACTGAGAAGGGGAGGGGGAAGAAAGAAAGCATTTGAGTTAGAAACTTGATTGCTGCTTTTATAAATTTTCCTGACCATAAGAAATTATCATAAGGTTGGATGCAGACTTACTGAAGATGGCAGAGAGTACACAGCATGATTTTCCCCCATTGTTTCTGTTTTTAAAACAAAAAAGTTAAGAAATAATTGTAGAGGTATGGGAAAGTAATTTGAGGTATCCTCTGGGAGTTACTACCTTTGAGAGAAGGGTAGTGTGCTGGTTTGAAATACCTAGAAAAGCCATGTTTTCATCCTAATCCCATTTTGTAAAGGCAGCTTTTTCTTCTAATCCCTATTCAGTACTGTATGTCTGAAACTTTAATTAGATCATCTCCCTAGAGATGTGACTCAATCAAGAGTGTTGTTAAACTGGATTAGGTAGAGACGTGTCTTCACCCATTCTAGGTGAGTCTTGATTACTTTACTGGAATCCTATAAAAGAGAAAACATTTTGGAGAAAGCAGGAGATTCTGAGAGAGCAGAACCATGTAGCCATGAGAAGCAGAGAGTCCACCAGCCAGTGACCTTTGGAGATGAAGAAGGAAAATGCCTCCCAGGGAGTTTCATGAAACAGGAAGCCAGGAGAAAAAGCTAGCAGATGATGTTGTGTTCGCCGCGTGCCTTTCCAGATGAGAGAGAAACCCTGACTGTGTTTGCCATGTGCCTTCTCACTTGAGAGAGAAACTCTTGAATGTGCTGTACACTTAAGACTATTGTGCTTTATGTAATTTGTGGTATTTTATACTCAAAGTTTAAAAAGAAGAATAAGAAGAAAATTTATTAAACGAGAATTAAGAGAAAAACAGAAGTCACTTAAAATATTCATGTGTGGAGATCAGAAAAGGGAACTCAATTTTTTGAAAAAGAAAATCTCACACATCGGCCTTCTTGAATCAAGGTATCTTTCCCTGGATGCCTTAGATTGGACATTTCTGTAGACTTGCTTTAATTGGGACATTTCCTCGGCCTTAGGACTGTAAACTGGAAGCTTATTAAATTCCCCTTTTTAAAAAACCATTCCGTTTCTGGTATATTGCATTCCGGCAGCTAGCGAACTAGAACAGGTAGTTAACAGGAAAAAGCAGCATCCTTATTTGTTCTCAACTCCCAACAGATGAAGGGGTAAACCTGTACTGCTTTTAAACTCAAATGACAAAAAGCTGGGGGGTGGGGGGTAGGTCTAGGCAGGCCAAAGTCTAAGGCTTTTTCAGAGTAAGTACTCAAACTCTATTTTCCCATCCTCTGAGCCTAAGTAAGTGAAGGTGCTTCTGATATTAAAAGGGAAACCAATTTCGGATTAAATGTTCTTTTGGTAAATTTGCATTAGGTTAGCAATAATATATTAACTCTATATGAAGGTATTAGTATTTCTTTAATTCTTAATCTTTATACACACCTTGATTTAACTTAAAACAATGTAATTTGTTTGGCTAAATATTGTATTCAATTACTTTTTTTTTTTAAGGTAAAGGATAATTGACTAGAAACTACTGGTTCTTGTAATTATTGGTGACTCAGAAAAACCGCCAAACCCATTAAGAGGTATACGCATTCCCCACTGGCATCTGTCTGAATTCAAACTAGAATGTCTAAGTGGCAAAATTGGGTTTCTTCAGGTCTGGTTGGGTACGGCCATTCCAAGCCTACTATGTCGGCTTTTACAACCTGGTAAGGACAACTCTCTTACCAGCAGGGCTACTGGACAATTCTGATTCAAGCTTTGATAATTCTGATGACTTTGCTTCATGTTCATTGATGGTGGGTGAATTCTCAAAGGACTGTGGCCTTCTAGTTAAAACTTCTGAGTGAGTAGGGGACCCATTAATTGGAAAAGAGCCAGAAGTTGTTGGCTGATGTGTTTCATTTTTTGATGTCCTTGGGCTTGAGGATGACTGATGAACAAAGGGCAAAGGCTTTCTGTCTTGAGAAGGTACAGGATCATTCTGAAACTTATTTATGTCTTCTGCAACTTCTGCTCCATTCTTCAGCCTGTCAGATTCTAAAACACTAAATTCTCCTACTTCCCGGCCATGGATTAGCCTGGGAGTCTGTGGAAGTTCATCCTTCACTGCAGAAAATCTCACATGTTTGAGTGGCTCTAGTGAATTTGTGGATAAGTCATCCCCTAAAGAATGTTCCTTCTCAGAAATGTTCTCAGGAATGATTAGACTGGGTGACACAATTTTGCTTTTGGATTCAAAGTTCTGATTGAAACGCACGGTGTCTGAGTCTGTACTACTGGAACTGGAATTGCGCTTCAGGATCCCTCTCGGAGCCCCTCTGGAGTTCAGGGAGTCTGCCCATTGTCTAGGGAAAGACTGGTTATCATTTTGCTTTAAATCAGTTGATTTATAGATCATTTTCCTTGCTTTGGGGATCGGCGGCTTGATTTGGGATTTATTCACAGGCCCTGGAAAAGTGTGCTTTGGTTTCTCTAAGTTTTGGCTTGAAATATCCAGGATAGAGGATTTTTCTTTTGACTCTGAAAATTAAAGCACATTAGGGTCATATAACAAATGGAGAATAACTTTATAATGTAAAATACCTATCATAAACTTAACCTAAATTAAGTAAAAGTATTAAGGTATTAAAGACAATAACATATGTAGTGTAAGTGAAACTCCAATATGAAAAGCTTTTAAAAATCCATACATGAACCTCATTGCTCTGTACACTTAAGACTATTGTGCTTTATGTAATTTGTGGTATTTTATACTCAAAGTTTAAAAAGAAGAATAAGAAGAAAATTTATTAAAAGAGAAGAAAAAAATAGAAGTCACTTAAAATATTCATGTGTGGAGATCAGAAAAGGGAACTCGATTTTTAAAAAAGAAAATCTCAATATTTAAATGTTTTGTTTGTTTAAAAAACCCCACACAAACAGTAACATACTAATTGAAAACCCTAACTCCACTGGTCAATTGTTAATTTTCTACCCCTCAACCAATCTTTAATACTCGTGAAATCTTAATTATCTAGTTTTTCCTCTTAATGTGATTTAAGAATGGTAAATTGACCAATATTCCATTAGACAGAGACCTAAATCACTTAGGGCACAAGCCTGATCAAATGCTCCTGGAAGACAGGGCTGATTATTACAGATTAGGAAATCAAAACATTGTCAAGTAACCTTTTCTTCTTGAGGCAAATTTTTTCCATTTTAAACAGAGAGCCATGTCTGTACATGATAGGCATTCAATAAATACTGTTAAAAGAATGACAGAATGCCTGTGGTCAAAAAATTTCCCAATTCCTTGATGGGGAACACAGGCATGGAGGTCACAAAACAATTCTAAGACTATAATGCATGAACTTCCAGTTTCTAAAGTTTCTGCTTTCTCTCCTTCTGACAGGAAACAAATGGGCATAGAGTAAGAAAACCATCAGGGCTTTTCACTTTCTCTTGGAAGTTATTTAGTGAAACTCTGAGAATTTCCTTTAGTCCACAGATAACAAAGATAAAAATATTTAGTCCATAAAAATAATATTTACCCTCTTTTGAAGTCTGAAATAAACCAGCCCTTCCAGTTTTTGTCTGTTCATTTTTGATTTGTGGAGATAAGTGATCTTCTGGCAACTTGGAACTATTAAATGGATTCTTCCTTTGCTGGGGAAAAAATATTGTTGATTAAACTCACTTTAAATGTCAAAATGGCAACTCGGTGTTAGTAAAGGCTTACTAGCTCCGATATTTGATAGTCTTATTCAGTAAACTCTATTATCTGGTATGTTTGGAAAATCATTGTCCTGATTAACCTGGTTAACACAGAATTACTATATATGCCATACAAGAAACTAAAATTGCATAAAATACACTCAACTCCAGAGTCCTACGAGGAATATCAGAAACAGGCTTTCAAATATAAACCCCATATTTTATGGGTGAGAGAACCTGGAGTTGGGTATAACAAAGACTGGTCAAGGTCAGGAAAAACCTTGGGCTCCAATCAGGTCCCACCAGGGTGCTTTCTACTATACTAGACCCTCATTGCACTAGATTAAAGCTGTTTAAATAGAATTGGAACTGACCTCTTCTATAAGGACTTAGAAATACTTATCAAGATAACTTGAAGTGTTTCATAGTCATTATGATCATTGATTCTAATAGAAAAGGGTATCAGTAAATGGAGAATTTTTATCAGTGTTGAATACCAATGCTTACTGTCTACATTTTTCCTAAATTGGCAATTCCCTCCCACGAGCAGACCTCTAATAGAGATTCAGAAAGCTATGAGTAGGAATAAGGACTGACATGGAACTAACACCATAGTCCATAGGCTTAAAAGTGGCAGCTCCAAATAGCTTCAGACATTTTACTCTCTAGGGCAGGAAATCTGGGTCTTCAGCAATGCAGTTATATAGTATTCATTAACTTTTTATACCACAATAGTGACTTCTTACACTGAGCAGTAAAAGTACCAAAAAAAAAAAAAAGAATACAATTCCTCCTTATTTCCTAGTGCTCTGATAAAATGGAAAAAAAAAGGCATTCTCACCAAAAATGAGTTTTCTGATATCTAAGTTCAATTTACCTTAGCTTGAGACACAAGTGACTTCTTTGTGTTTTCCTGGTACATACCAATCACAGTGGAAGCTGGATTTAGCATATTAGAACTGCAAAAGAAACAATAATTCAGAGATTAAAACTCACCCTTTCAGCAAGGCTAAATAATCCTTCTGAACCTAAACGATATTAAGGTAGGATTATCAGAGAAAGTGTGTGAAACCAAAGAGCCAGGAAAGGAAAAGAGATAGGGCCTAGAGATGATGAAGCAGTACAGGAAAGGCAATGGCAGAGCAGAAATGAAAACAGGCTGGAGACAAGATGAAACCATTTACGGGAAAGCTTTGAAACTTTTATCACAGTTCCAGGCACTCAGCTCAGGAGGCTCGCAATTTAAATTTGTAGAAATGAACTCAAGTCTCAAAGTCAGAAGCTGAGATTAGATACTGAGCAGAAAGTGAGTCACTGATCTCAAGGAAGGAATGTCAATGCTGAATTAAGCCCCCTAATATTTTAGGGCTTTACTCCAATTGGGCAGGGCATAATGGCAGTGCTTACTCTAACGAATGAAATAACTAAAGAAAAGACTCAGGTGGGACAATTAACTTGGCAAAAGGACAGAAGAAACAGCAGATCTAAGAGCTCCTGTACATGGAAAGCCAGTGGGTTGGGTAACTTACTGGAACACGGAGACCAACTACCAGGCTGGCCAGGTGAATTTTTATTCAAATGCAAGAGGGATAAGGACTGGCACCATTCAGAAGATTGCAAGAAGTTAGAAACCTGGAGCCAGCTTAGAGGAATGAAGAAGATTCTCTAAATCACTATTCCCTATCCAAGCAACAGATTAGCCCCCAAGTGAGAGTAAGCAATCCCCAGAGACAAAGTGAATGGGGGGAAAATGATTTTAGCAAGCTGCATTCTGAACAATCTCTCCCTTGACTACTGAGTAAGAAGAGTAGAGAGGTCATAGCAGCCCTGGAAGAAGTGATAAACAACCTGGCCATACTTCCTGCTCCAGTGGCCTTGCCTCAGGCATTGGTTGAAACCACTATTGGCTGAAACCACCCTGTCCTGTTAAAAACACCAGTTCTCTTGGTGGCATCACAGAGCCAAGAGCTTAGAAAATACCTGGGCGGGTGCTGGTATTTCACTGTGCAGCAAAAGAAACAAGGCCCCGGGAGGGGGGCAACTTGCCCCAAAGTCACAGAGCTTTGCCGAAGATTACTGTCATTAAAATCTGATAGGCAGATATTCCTGAAGCTTTATTTCCTTTCCATACCTCTGCACCCAACTATTTTTATACTTCAACCCAGGAAAAGGCTGAACTCTTAAGGAAGCTATTTTTCCTTTCATTACTCCCCTCATTGTTCAAGAAAGGAAATATAGCTGTTGTCTATAAAATATAGGCTGATCACACCAGGGTGAGGAAGTGAAAAAAAAAAAAAACCAGGATGGGGGTAAGGGCAGGGAATGAGTGCAAGAATTTATAATGGAGCCAGAATTAAGGCTAATAGAAAAACACATTACAGGAAGACCTCTAGTGCTTCAACAGGATGACCACAAACTTGAATCAAGTTACCTAGCAGCCGTTGTGAAAAAAGAAAACTAGTCACTGATAGAGCTCACAGTATAAGATAAAAACAGCCAATAGCTCAGGACCAGACAACAATCTCTCCCAAGTCTCATTTTAGGAAGTCAATGGGTGATATGAAGAACGAGATCCTTATAACAGATGCTGTTTCTCAGAACTTAGTTTCCCAGAGTGTTTTCTATCATCTCTCTTAGTAAATAGAGTAGTCATAGTAAGGAGAGAACCTCAGCCAAGTTATGATGCTCAGACGTGTCTCCATGGAACACCCACCTTCTGCAATCTTCCTTTCTATTCCCACCCACCACACACAAAGGACAAGCAGGACCTCACATTCTCCTCCTTCTGTGCCCTGGAAATCCAGCTCCTGTGACTCCAGGCCCCCATCCCCAAATGTCCAGAGATAAAACCAGTCTTTATGGAGCTTTGTATTTCATATCTACCATGTAGCCTCATACTGTGTGTGTGTGTGTGTGTGTGTGTGTGTGTGTGTGTGTGTGTATATATATATATATATAATTTCTCAGAGTAAACTGGGAGATCCCTGAAGAGTACCTTGACAATCTTTAGATCCCCCACAGTGCCTTGCAGAGTGCCTGGTACACACCTGGTGAATGACTAAATAAACAAAGGACAACTAAGTCAGTGCCAGGGGGCCAACAGCTGGCCGGTTACCATGCTTTGTTTTGTTTTGATCCCTGTTGTTTGCCAAACTACAATGAGGTACATTATTAGATATTCAACAAAATGTCCTTGTTCTTGCTATTCAGAAAACAAAAGAGAGGAAGAAACAAGGCAGTCAGAACACATGGTCCCACACTAAAGTACCAGAAACTCACAGCATTCACTGGATGAAGGTGGGATACTCAGCTGTAGTTCACAAGTTTTCAAAATTAGGAAAAATCAAAACAATAGTCTTTCAGAAAAAGCAAAAACCAAACAAATGAAACAATAGTTTATGCCTCGAACCCTGACTCTGAAAACACAGCTACTTTCTAGATTAAGTTTTGGCTTTGCTTCCTTTGAGAAATACAATGCTGCGCATAATCATTGCAGCAACCACTCTTATTCGATCCTTGAAACATCCCTATGAGGTACGTACCATTCTCTCCAGTTTACTTATGAGGAAACTGAGGCTTGGAGAGGTTAAATAACTTGCTCAATATCACAGTTAGGGAAAGAGGAGCTGGGGATTTGAACAGAAGTGTGTCTGACACCAAAGACAATCATTTAAATGGCTTGGAAGCATTTTATGGCAAGAATGGAGTCAAGTGATGGTGATTCTTCCTTCCCAGTTATTCTCACATTTGTTTCTTCTTATCCACCTGTACTGGCACTTCCTTTATTTGTCAACCACATTAGCCTCATATCTAGCTTTCTAATGCCTAAATTCTATTCCACCACTAATCTGGAGTGGCCGACACATAACATTGACCATGTCCCTCTTCTGCTCATTACCTTTCTCCAGCTTCTTGAGACTTGTGGAATGAAGTCTGAAGTCAGGAGGGCATCAGGGATCACCTGTCCCAATATTGTTCCTCCGACTCTTCCTTTCTGTTGACCCTTCATGCCAAACCAATTGGTCTGTCTACTCACTGCCGCAGAAACTCCTCAGACTCTTTGCTGCCTCTGCTCAATCTATCCCTCACCCATTCCCTAAAATTATTCTCCGTACACTCTGCTCAGATCTCCCCTACCATCTCCAAGCCCAGTCCAAATCTCACCTCCTTCGTGAAGATGCTCCTGTATTAGCCCCAATAGGAGTAGGTTCCATTGTCTCAATTCTTACAGCACATTTTATTGGTAATTTGGATTAGGTTTCCTCCCTGCCTGGCACTATTTAGGTCATGCAGTCAGCCTCTTTCTACACATGAAACAATTTTCCTAAGAAAATATAGTCTCTTTATTGCCAGATATTGTGTCTAATGAATAGATATTGTGTTTAGTAGACTCTGTCCTGCATATAAAAGATACTCAATAAATTCTAAACAATGGGATTTTTAAACTTTTAATTTCATTAATAGGAAGATCATTACAATATTAGATTATAATATTGGCATTAGGGTCCCCCTCCTAAAAATGTCTGCATTTTAACACAAGTCTTTGAAGCCTTATAAATGAATGAGGAAGAGGTAGGGCTTTACAGCAGTCTTTAAATCACACCACATAGGAAACTGTACACTCTATCTTCCTTCTACTTTAGCTAGTTATAAAGAACTCTAGAGCACATGGCATAACTTAAAAATTTTTGAACCATAACTAGTCATTCCCCATTCAAAGTAACAGCAGACATCTTATGGCTTCTTCTGAGACATTTTTTAGCTTATATATTAACAATTTATAGAACCAGAAGGCGGTGGGGCAAGATGATGGAATACTGAGGTGTGGAATTTAGTTTGTCCTCTAGAGCAGCTAGTAAATAGCCAGGGACTGTACGGAACAACTGCTGAGGGGAACATCAACTGGACATACATCATACACTAGTCTGGAATGCACAGACCAGCTGAGACCCCACACAGAACTGTAAGTATCCTAGGCCACAGAGGCCAGTGCCCCTCCCCCATGGGCATAGCAGGCTGGTTTCCTGAGGGGAAAAGAAAGACTTTACTAGTAGCAAGGAAGTTAGTTCAACCAAGTGCCAACTGTGGAATTAGTTATCAAATTCTGATTACTGGAAACAGGCCCTGAGCACAGATAAGCCTGGCGTAAGCAGTAAAGGAACCAGGAGTCCCCCCCATCCCTACCCCTAGCAGAAAGAGGGGCGGGGCTGAGAGAAAACAAACAAACAAGCACAGAAGCTTTTTGAGTAGGACAGCACAAAATACTGGAAAAGGGATGGACCCCAAGAAAAGGGGGTACACAAGAACCTGGGGACACAAAGAGCCATATACCAACTTATACTCTTGATTGGCAAATCCAGGGAGTGGGGGTCTAGCTCTGAAGAAACTTATTTTTTCTAACTTCTTAGGAGCTCATTAGATAGAACTGTGAGCACTCTCAGGCTCCAGCACCGCCCCAGGCAAGGATGGAATTAAGGCATGTCTGAGAGACAAAGTAAATAGATGGATAGGGATAAAATTCCTAAAGGGTGTATCTTCTCAAAGAAAAGGGAGGCAGGGCCCAGCTCAATTGGAGACCCTCCTTCAGGGAATTCAGGCCCCATGGGCTAGAAAAGAGAAGCAACCAAAGCCCGCCTACTACCTCAGCTTCTCTCACAACCACACCATTGGCAGGGAGAGGCTGCTGAATTAAAGGCAGGAAAGCTGTGGGTAGACAAGTGCCATATACTAGATAGGAGAGGAAAAGCACAGACTCTAGAGGCTTCATAGGAAAGTCTGGCAACCTGCTGGGTCCCTACCCTCAAGGTAATTTGATACCAGTTCCTCTCTCTTCCTAAGACATGGGCCTGTCTGGTCTGGGAAAAGGTGACCCTCCTCACAAAAAAAAAAGAAAAAAAGGCTCCATAAAGGCTAGACAAGAAATAGAAAAACAAGAACTGAAAAATTCTGATCGAACAGAAGCTATGCCAGCAGTCTAGAATAAGTTGAGCTGAATGCCAAGGAACAGATAGAGAACAAAGCCATCCAACAAGAAAACCCTAGGTAAAAGAGTGAAAACAACCTAATAGACTAATTAAGGAAATCAAATGCTTAGATACCGGCAAACAATAATGACTCATACTAGAAAAATTGAAAATATGGCCCAGTCAAACAACAGTCCAACATTTCAAATGAGAGACAGGAAATGAAACAACTAATTCAGGATGTTTGAATAGACATGCAAAATCTCATAAAAAATCAAATCAAGGAAGAATATAAAGAAGACACTGAGTGAATTTAATGAAGAACTCAAAAGTTTGAAAAAACAAATCACAGAACTTATGGGAATGAAAGGCCCAAAAGGAGAGATGAAAAAAACAACAACAACAGTGGAGACCTACAATAGATTTGAAGAGGCAGAAGAAAGAACTGGTGAACTAGAGAAGAGGACATTTGAAATCCAAAACACTAAAGAAAATATAGGGAAAAGAATGGAAACATATGAGCAGGGTATCAGGGAACTGAAAGACAAAATGAAGCTCATGAATATATGTGTTGTTGGTGTCCCAGAAGGAGAAGAGAAGGGAAAAGGAGCAGAAAAACTAAGCAGGAAATAATCACTGAAAATTTCCTATCTCTTACAAAAGACATACAAGTACAGATTCAAGAAATGCAGCATACCCCAAAGAGAACAGATCCAAATAGACCCACTCCAAGACACCTACTAATCAGACTGTCAAATTTCAAAGACAAAGAGAGAATTTTGAAAGCAGCAAGAGAAAAGCAATCTATCACATACAAGGGAAGCTCAATAAGACTATGTGTGGATTTCTCAGCAGAAACTATGGAGGTGAGAAATATTTAAGACCATGAAAGAGAAAAACTGCCAGCCAAGAATTCCATACCCAGCAAAACTGCCCTTCAAAGACAAGGGAGAGAGTAAAGTATTTTCAGACAAACAGTCACTAAGAGAATTTGTGACTAAGAGCTCTACAAGAAATACTAAAGGGAGTATTACAGGCAGATAGGAAAAGACAAGAGAGAGAGGTCTGGAGAAGAGCGCAGAAATGAAGACTATCAGTAAAAGTAAAAAGAGAAAAAATATTAGATATGACATATAAATTCCAAAAGATAAAATGGATGAAAAAAGTACTGCATTTACACTAATAACATTAAATGTTTATGGATTAAAATCTCTGTGCCAGTTTGAATGTTGCAAAACCCAGAAAAGCCATGTTTTTTTAATCCTCATTCATTATTGCTGGGTGGAATCTTTTCTACTGCTTCCATGGAGATGTGAGCCACCCAATTGTGGGCTGTAACTTTTGATTAGGTAGTTTCCATGGAGATGTGTCTCTACCCATTCGAGGTGGGGTTGTTTACTGGAGCTCTTTAAGAGGGAAACATTTTGGAAAAAGCTTCAGTGCTAACAGAGCCCACACAGTAAGAGATCTTTGGAGATGCAGAAGGAAAATGCCCCCAGGGAAGACCTATGAAATAAGGAGAGAAAGCCAGCAGATGTTGCCATTTGCCTTCCCGGTTGACAGAGGTGTCCAGAAGCTAAAGATCCAGCAGACACCAACCATGAGTCTTCCCAGCTGACAGAGGTGTTCCAAATGGCATCAGCCTTTCTTGAGTGAAGGTAACTTCTTATTGGCACCTTAATTTGGACATTTTCATAGTCTTAGAACTGTTAACTTGCAAGTTAATAAATTCCCCTTTTAAAAGCCATTCTGTTTCTATATTCTGGTATTCTGACAGCTTTTCAAATTAAAACACTCCACAATCAAAATACATAGACTGGCAGAATGGATTTAAAAAACATCTATATGCTGTCCACAGGAGATTCACTTTAGACCCAAGGACAAAAATAGGTTGAAAGTGAAAGGTTGGAAAAAGATATTTCACATAAACAATAAACAGAAAAGGGCAGGGGTGGCTATACTACTATCCAAAAACTTAGGCTCCAAATGTAAAACAGTTAAAAGAGACCAAAAAAAAGACACTATGTACTAATAAAAGGAACAATTCAACAAGAAGACATAACGATCATAAATATTTATGCAGAGTCAGAGTACTCCAAAATACATGAGGCAAAAACTGACAATACTGAACGGAGAAGTAGGCACCTCTACCTTAATAGCTGGAGACTTCAATTCCCCACACACATCAATGGCTAAAACATCTAGACAGAGGATCAATAAGGAAACAGAGATTTTAAATAATATGATAAATGAACAAGGCTTAATAGACATTTACAGAACATTCACC
Source organism: Tamandua tetradactyla (assembly GCF_023851605.1). Classification (NCBI taxonomy): domain Eukaryota; kingdom Metazoa; phylum Chordata; class Mammalia; order Pilosa; family Myrmecophagidae; genus Tamandua; species Tamandua tetradactyla. The sequence continues at coordinate 58,723,145 of NC_135334.1, read as the reverse complement.
CTACAACAGCAGGATACACATTTTTCTCAAGTGCTCATGGATCATTTTCAAGGACAAACTTTATGTTGAGTCACAAAGCAAGTCTCAATAAATTTAAAAATATTGAAATTACACAAAACACTTTCTTGGATCATAATGGAATGAAAGTGAAAATCAATAACTGGCAGAGGACTGAAAAAATTCACAACTATATGGAGGCTAAACAACATACTCTTAAACAACAAATAGATGAAGGGAGAAATTACAAGAGAAATCAGTAAATGTCTCAAGGCAAATGAAAATGAAAACAAAACATATCGAAATTTATGGGATATAGCAAAGGTGGTGCTGAGAGGGAAATTTATTGCCTTAAATGCCTTTATTATAAAAGAAGAAATAGCAAAAGTCAAAGAATTAACTTCACTTGGAAGAATTAGAGAAAGAACAGCAAACTAACCCCAAAACAAACAAAAGGAAAGAAATAATAAAGATCAGGGCAGAAATAACTGAAATTGAGAATATGTAAACAATAGAGAAAATCAACCAAACCAGAAGTTGGTTCTTTGAGAAAATCAATAATATCGCTGGACCTTTAACTAGGCTGGCAAAAAAAAAAAAAAGAGAGAGAGAGAGAGAGAGAAAGCAAGAGGTTTTAAATAAATAAAATCAGAAATGGAAGAGGGGACATAACCACTGACCCTGGAGATAAAAAGCAGGTAATGAGAGGATACTATGAGCAATTATATGCTAATAAACTATAAACGCAAATGAAAATGGTTAACTTCCTAGAAAGGCATCAATAACCAATTCTGACCAGAGAAGAAACAGATGACCTCAACAGACCAATCACAAGAGATTGAATCAGTCATCAAGAAGCTCTATCCTCACCCCCCACCCCCCAAAAAACAATTTATAGAACCAGAATCAAATTCTAAAAGGGATTGTTTTCACCTCTCTCTCTTATATTAGTCCTTACATATTCATTTAGCCCATATGGATGTGAGTTCCTTGGAAGCAGATGCTATGTCTCATCCCCAAAGCCAGAACTGTGCTGGCACATGTCGGAACTCACATGAAGCTTGAATGAATGAGCAAATGAAGTAATGGCTCAGGAATGGAGTGAGGCAAGGAAATTAGAAAAAATATGTGATGTCAAGCCCTTTAAGTTGGTATTTTTTAAAGTAAAATATTATGTCTCGGCATACACAGTCCTTTACTGCTACTACACTTCATGCTACAGATTTCTCTAACACAAATATTCTTATCTAAGCATAGTGTGACTCTGATGCCACAGTGAAACTATTTCTAGCACAATTGATTTGGGAAAATCTGAGTTCCTATAGGATCCAGAAGGATTCTTCTAAGAGCTAAATATAAATAAATGATTCCGTGGAGCAGGTCTCCAAGAAATGAAATCTTCACGTCACTGGAAGAACTAGCATTCCAAGGAAGAAATATCGAATGATTTGTCCTGTAGATTGGCTCATCTTTACCCTGCCTTTGGGAGTAAGGTAGGTGCCTTACACTGATGGTATTATTAAGATAAGGGTGAATAGCTAATACCTTTGGGAGGGGAGGATGGGTATATATTCATACAAAAGTCTTTTAGGAAAAAGAGAGCATGTGTGGAAAACAATGTATTTCACAGCTGAAGATTTAGTTTTAACTTACTGATTTCCATGTTTTTACCTTCTTATTCTACTCACCCCCCTGCGAACCCTATAAAAGGGCAGTGAACAAAACAAAATACAGCAATGAACAAAACATAGTGCTTGTCCTTATGGGTTGTTGTTGGTAGTGGGGACAAACAACACATACAAAATTAAATATATAACATCAGGTGGCAATAAGTGTGATGAAGGACAACAAGACAGGGTAAGGACATTCATTCATTCCATAGATGTTTACTGAGTACCTACTGTGTGCTAGACATCTTGTGCTGTGCTTGGGATGTGATGATGAAGATGATTCAGGTCCTCAACCTTGAGAGAACAATGCAGACATTCTCAGTCCTGGAGATCTGGATTTTTAAAAATTCCTTGGGCAATTATGACATAGAGGCCACAATAAGAACTCCTCATCAAGTCAACCAAATAACAACTTTTACATATCTCTGAGTATCCTATGAACACCTCGAATTCCTTCTAATTGATTTTATCTCTTAAATACATTCAAACTTTTCCTCTTTTCTCCAGTCCCTTGCTTAAGTCTCATCATCTTTCACCTAACTTCCGCTATAATACCCTAATTGAACTCTGTCTCCACACAGCGCCAGAAACATGGCCGTAAAAAGTAAACCTAGGGGGAAGAGAGAAATGAGACAAAATGAAGTCTCAGTGGCTGAGAGATTTCACACAGAGTCGATAGGTCATCCCGGAAGTTATTCTTATGCATTATATAGATATCCCTTTTTAGTTATGGTATATTGGAGTAGCCAGAGGGAAGTACCTGAAACTGTTGAGCTGTATTCCAGTAGCCTTGATTCTTGAAGACGATTGTATAAAGATATAATATTTACAATGTGACTGTGTGATTATGAACATTGTGACTGATATCTTTTTTTTCCAGGGTACGGATGGATGAGTAAAACAAATATGGATAAAAAAATAAATAAATATCAGAAGGACAAAGGGCGAGGGCGGGCCATGGTGGCTCAGCAGCAGAGTTCCCACCTGCCATGCCGGAGATCCCGGGTTCAATTCCCGGTGCCTGCCCATGCAAAAAAAAAAAAAGAAGGACAAAGGGCAAAATGCATTGGATAGATGGAAATGCTGGTGGTCATTAAGAGGGAGGGGTAGAGTGTATGGTATGCATGAGTTTTTCCTTTTGTCTTTTTCTTTCTTTTTCTAGAGTGATGAAAATGTTCTAAAAAATGATCCTGGTGATGAATACACAATGTATGTATTGTGTGCCACTGACTGTACACCATGTATGGAATGTATGTGCATGAAGATTTCTCAATAAAAATATTTTTTCAAAAAAAACCTGATCAAAAAGTGATTTAGTGGCTCCTTGTGACTGAGAGGAAAAAGTCCATCCTTTTGACTGACATTCAAGACTCTTCACAATCTTATTCCAGCCTCCTCTTTCACATAATTGCCCACCATTTCCATAGCATATCTGCCATACCAATTCTAGACCCCCAACATGCCGAACCATACCGTATTCCTACGTCATCCCCTCTGCCTGCACTGCCCTCTCTCCAAGTCTAACTAATATAACTCTTCTTATCTACCAAGAATCACCTTAAATGTGACTATCTCCAGAAGCTTCCTTAACAACCTCCCCTTTCCAACCTAGGCATGGTCAGCATCACTCTCTCTGCTCCCACAGCCTTATAAATGCACATATCATACCATCTCGTAATTTATGATTATGCATGTCAGCCTTATCCAAATGATGAAATCCTCAAGGACAGAGACCACATCTTTGTCATCCTGGAATTCCTACTTACCATGCTGTATACAATAAATTCTCAGTAATTGCTGACTGAAGGAATAAAGGGCTGAATTAAAAGTGGATGAGTGGCCCTACAGAATGATTTCTTCTACAGGGTGCTACAGGAGGACATTAAATGAGTGTTCTGAATCAATTGTAAACAGGGACATTCAAATGCTTCATATCCAATAAGTAGCCTGAAAGCAAAGGTAACCAACCTATGGATTAATGGTTCCATCCTTTCCATTCATACCTATTTTTCTTCTCTTTGTCCTATTTTTCTCCACCCCTCAGTCTTACACTGTCTTTCTTCTGGACTTCCTTTCTAACTCATCTGCCTCTGGCCCAGGTCTGCTAATCGTATCCCCTGCTCCTTGTAAGAAAAGCAGTCACTGCCCTCTGAATGATGATATCTATTACTAGGCCTCGTTTATATACAGTCAGAGCAGGCTCCCACCTTCTCAGTGTGAAGTCAGGGCCCCAAGAAGCCCACTGCCCCTAATATGTAACTCTACTTCTACTCAAGACCTTGCTTCCTTTAGTTAAAAACTCTGATCCCTATCAGGACACACAGACAGGGTATTCTTTAATCTTTTAGGAACCATCAAGAACTCTGAGTCAGCCTAACAGGAAGTCTCCAGAGTACTGGACCAGGCACTTGGCAAACTGCCAATGCCTGCCTTATTCAGTGTTCTCATCTGTGCTATACAGCAGATGCAAAGGATTACTGGGGCTGTGTGTTAGGGATGACACAAACAGGTTTAGATTCATGCTTCAGTAGGGAGTTTCAGAAATGATTTAGAAAAGAAAGATGCCAAAAAAATTCCATTCATACAAGCTTAAGCTATTTTTTTAAAAAAAGCATTCTTTATGGTAAAAGGCATATTAGGTACCTTCAAAGGAGAATAAAGGTGACGACCAGGCAACTGGGAGATACTGGAATGTGGCAACATGTGGGAAAAAGAGCCAGGGGGAAATGAATTGGGAAGCATGGAATGGACTTGAGAAACTGTCTTTTCTTCAAAGGCCTAGGTTGGCCCTGCTGGCTATAGAGTTAAGAGCATATAATCTCCACAGGAGCCAGTCGTCAGAGAGGCAATCTTAAAGGAAAAGAATAAAGAAAGAGAAGTGAAAAGGTAAGTTATTTTCAGTCTCCTTTAGTTCAAGGAAGCACCGTTAAGGAACTACCTAAGGCCTTGTTTAACAGAGGTTACAAATCTCTTTTACAGAACACATTACCTCAAATTACAAAGGGTGGGCAGCTCATCCCTTACAGGCCTACCTTTATAGTCAGCACATATTATACTTCATTTATAGGCAGGGTCCTGACCCAAATGGAAGAGAGTCTCATATTCTTACATGTCTCCTCACCTTGGCTCTGCCATGTCCTGTGGATTATCATGTAAAGGATCCACAATTATTTCTTGGGGGAATGGTGTGCTATCAAAGCATGGTTCAAGGACCCGTGCCAGTCCATGAACTGTTTGTTAGCTGTCCACATGAGATAAGTACAGACATGGAGAGCATGCATTTAGAAACATTTACAACCATTTGCTGAGCCATTCCAGCACATGATGAGTTGGTTATGTTTTGCATACCTTTGTTGTTTTCTCTATTCCATTTTTCTACTAATTCATTTTCACTATATTCTACAAAGGGTATCAATCTGTGCTAGACTAGTGGGGAAAAAAAAAATTTGCCCATCCCTACAAACAGTTTGGGAAGCACTGGTCTGGACACCACTGCCCAACTGAAAATCAGTAACCAGAACTACAGCTATGAATATTCAGCATTGTACTTCACCACTCTAGACAAAATGCTGCTCTCAGCTCCTCTGCTTATCACTCCTCTCTCTGCTTCCTCGAGCAAACAAATGTGAGTTTAGAAAGCTTCCAATGCTTGAGTACATGCTGGGTACCCACAGCATTTTAATTCTTCAAGGGCTGGACCCCAAAGAATGGTGGCCACAACAGAGAGGACTTTTGCACAGAGCCTATTAGAAAAACTCCTTCAGAAACTGCAATAGCCAGTCATGGCTGCCTCACACTCCCCAATCCCTGACTCCCCCAGTTAAGAAAATATTGACAGGTATTGAGTCATTCTATTGAAGCTCACTTAGTCTAAAAGCACAGGCCCCAAAATACACTTAACACACCCAGTTCACAAAGGTTAAAGTATAGTTGAGAAACATTACAGGAACTTGATACGGAGTAAAGTAGTGAAGTCTGACATGGAAAGGAGGAAGTAAAAACCAGTCCCTTCTATGCTTCTAGATGATTACCATCCATACCCCACGTATTAGAGTGTGGGCCTTTAATGAGCAAAGCTTAATGGAAACATCTAACATCTTTATTCTTGCCTTCTCAACCACGCTTCAACCATGTGATAGTAACTCAATTATAATGCCATCTGGAAATTGTCAATTTCCTTATTCCTGAAAAGTTCTGAGTGGATCCCACACCCTGTTTCATTTAGTCTCACAACATCCTGGTGAAGCAACTCCATTCTGGTTTGTAGATAAGACCCAAAAGACTTGTCTGAGATCATACTGGAATACATTAAATAGCAGATGCAAATTATGGAAGCTATATTATTATTAACCTCAAAGTGAATAAGAATGGGGGAATATCTGCCAGCCTACATGGGACCATGAGGAAAATGGGTGGGATATGAGGACAGAGGCATCTCTTTTCCTTCAGGCCATTTGGGATGGTATCAGTTCCTGGGAGAAGTATAGGCAATCTGCCCCAGACAAAACTGTGCAATGAGTCACATTTGTCTTTAACATCTCTGATTTTTCCCCTTTTTCCCTCTATGGCACTTCCACCCACATCCATTAAGTGGTCAGTGCTCTGCTGCTCCCTATCCCCCATTAAACTTGGCTCTTAGTTGCTGCTCTCACCTAGTTGTGGTGAATCTAAGTGGCTGTGTTCCCTCTCCAACGTTTCCTAATATTTAAGGTTTTATACTTCCCTATGGAAGAGGCCTTCACTCCATTAGGGGGACTGAAGGCAGCTGGTAATTGGGGAGTCATCAAAGGGGAAAGGTAGGGTTTTGCACACTGTTCCCGGGCCTCCTGAAATATCCGTGTATATGCAAGAGCCCACATTTCCATTTACTGAGCACCTACTTTGTGCTATGTATGGACTGAGTTAAGAATTCTACCTTCACTAGCTAGATAAATTCTCACTCATCTACTAGCAACCAATAGTTACTCTTATTTCAAAGTTGAGAAGACAAAGGCTCAAGAAGTTAAATCACTACCAGCTCAAGGTCACAGTACCAGTTGGTGGCAATTGGTAAGGTGTTCTAACCTCTAGCCAACATGGCCACTGCAGATAGAGCAGAATATTATAGAGCGGCCCAGTGGGGAACCAGTGTAGCCTACCATTAACATGGAAAGCAAAGTGATCGCTGTTCCAACAAGGAAATGGATACATAATGGGTACATTAATACAGTCAGTATTCCATTACCCATGTGATATAACTTTACTCATATTTGGCTCTGAAATGCCTCTAGGTACCTGTATCATATACCCTCCCCCTTCAATTGTTGGAAACAGCCCTGTTCCTCTGGCCTGCGCCTCAGACCCTGACTCAGTGGCTCTACTAACAGCAAATACAATGACTTCACCCTAGTCAGAGACCAAGTTGTCTCCACTGAGGAGCTAGGGGAAAAACGTATCTCCTCTTCCCACCAAAGATCAACAACTTTACCTAATGGACTCCAAGGGAAAGCTCCTTAAATACCTAAAAGTGCATCATCATGCCTCAAAATGTTCATGGTGACATAGCCTTCCACTGGCTACTTCTTAGAAAGGATGTACAAATATACATTTTGATTGGTCAGATAACAATGTGAACGGAAAACATTAAAAAATTAAGACTGAAATATTGAGACAATCTGCATTTTTAGGAAGCATTTGTTTAGAACCTACCATGTGCCAAGTATTCTACATATAAATTACCACTACTTCTCACCACAGCCTTTCCAGATAGATAGTAAGATACCTAGTCTATAGTTAAGAAAATAGACTCAGAGTGGTGAAATGATTTGCCCATGGTCAAATGGATAAAAAATGACAGATTCAGGATTTGAATTCATGTCTACCTCCCAAGCTTGAGTTTCTTCCATTGCATCAGGGTGTTGCAATTTGATCATCATTCCTCTCTTCCCAGAAATGACTTACTCCCCTATATTTGTTTTAAAATACACTTTCATTTGACTCCAAGGGGAAATCTTAGTACAAAAACAAAATAGCTCTTGCTGGTGCTAGAAGAAATCACCACTTAATAGTTTAATTTTATTTAAAATTCAGATTTATTAGAAATCCTGGAAACTGAGAAAGGATACTATTCAGGCTTTGTCCCAATCAGGGCTCAGAATTCTCTCGTACACCACTGATTTCCCTATGTCCATGAGAACAGAACAGTCTGGCATTTGTATTCATAGCCGGCCATTTTGCCCATTCAGTACACTAAGCCATGATGAATCCCACCTGCAGCAGTTCGTCCCACAAACTCTGTGTTGCACATGTGTATGTTTAATTTAACCCATTAAATTTAACACATGTAATGGGTTAAATGGTTTCCCATTTAACCATTTTTAAATGTACATTTGGATGGTATTAATTACAGTCACAAGGTTGTGTTACCATCACCATCATTACCATCCATTACTAAGACATTTTCATGACCCCAAATAGAAACCGTGTATCTATTAAGCAATAATCTGCCTCTCACAAGTTCTGTCTTACCTTGGGCTTGTTGTAGCTGCATCTTCTTCTGGCTCTTCCACAACACCAGTTAGCTCTGGGGAAAGCAAAGCATCTTTGTTGACATTATTCACCCAGCTTTCCTTTGCCCCATTTGCTCTGTTCTTACTCTGCTCTGCTGAAACAGAAAATGATCAAGACAGGAAGGTTATCTTTCACCTCTGAGACCTACAACTCCCCTATTGGATCTTATCACAAAAGGCTCAAAACTGAATCTCAGGCCTGCCTGGAGTGCCAAGACAATCACTAACAAGTCTGAGTGCCAAGGGCCGGGATTCTAACTATGAGAGAAGTCATTACATTCCCGTGATACTAGCTCCCTCCACGCAGAGTCTCCTGAGGGTGTGGGTGTATCTTTAAATGGGCAGGTAATCCTAGGAACCACCTAGGCAAACTTCTGATCTGAAGTGAGGTCAGCATCAAAAGTGCAATGGTCAGGGGCTGCTCAGCACAGGGACTCTTCATTATCACTGGAGCACATCCTTATCAAGCATTACTGAACATTTACAATATTCCCAGCTCTATGCTGAGCTCTGGGATACAAACGGGAGTCTTTTCAGTTTGGAACATTCCCCTTCACTGCCCTTTCATTTCCTGAGTCTCTACATATCCAAATCCTACATACTGTTTAATATCTAGCTCAAATGCCAGCACCTCCACTAAAGCTCTATGCTCTTCCTTCAGGAAATAACCTCTTTTACCTCTGAACAGTCAGAACTCTTTATCAGAAACTCTTGAATAATTAACATCAACTGAGTGATGACAAAGTGCCAGGTACTGGGCTGAGTGTTTTGTATGCATTATCTTATGAAGTAGGAGCTATTTTTTTAAGTTTACAGACATGGAAGCTCAGGATCAGAGTTTTAAAAACTTGCCTAAGGCCACAAAGCTAGTAAATTCCAGGAATATTTTCATCATTGTTAAGAAGATGAAGTAATACTATGGCTCCCAACTTCCAAATACATTTTAGGGTGGTATTCCCCATAGGTGCCTTTACACATAAGTCTCATTTTCTTCAACTGCAAAATGGAGTCAACAGTACTAATCTGTACACTTCATGACTTCTGAAGGTCGGAGTGGTTTTGAAAAGCAAGAGGGTTGCAAGCAATGCATGGGACATACTAAGTAGCCAGCCGTTATCTGTGACTCTGAGTCAGAAAGATTTTATTTGAAATCCCAACTCTGCCATTTGCCAACTCTATATGGCCTTGGGCAATTACCTAACTTCTCTGTGCTCCATATTCTCTCTCTATAGAAAGGAGTTAATAACACAAGATTGTTTTAATAAATAATAGAGAAAGCATACCTAGCATGCATCAGATGCTCAGAGATAACTATTTTCCTTATTGAGAACAGACAAGAAGACGGTCTATGCTAAGGGTAAAAGTTTATTCTAAACTAGTCCAGAGTTGAGAAAAGGCACAAAATAATTATTTCATGAATTCAAAAGAATTCTAAATAAGCCCGCTGAATACTACCTTCATAGTCATTTAAATAACATAACTGGTTGATTAAAGAAGTACTAGATGTCAAGGTCATTAAACAGAAAAGCTGATATCTGTCTAAGCCCCTCACCCTAATCAGAAATAAAAAGTTCTGAATCTTCAGAGTTAAAAGCCAAAGAAAGAAGAGGCAGTAGGTCTCTGTAAATCCCAATTATCTATACTACAACATCTAAACATGACCCCTAAAGGGCTTCTATGTCCCTCAACTCCACACTGAGTCACTTGGCCCAGCCCTCATCCATCTAAATCCAGGGTAGAGAATTTTGAGTTAGAGGGCCACACAACATGCAAAATGTGCCTCCTAATGATTTCCCTCAGCACATTTCAGTAATACTTCTAATACTCCTCCCTTCTGATTCCAGATTCCTCCCTCCAAACAAACGCTGGCTGTAAGAGTAGTAGTCAAATCAATTCACCTGCTACCTGGGGCTTCTTCTTTCTCATGGATGCTCTGATGACATCTGCACCATGCACTTTGTCTCTGTGCCTTTTTGCCTTGGCTTCATAAAACCATTGGCCACTCATATTTTTCAGCAGCTGGTCATCCTTAATTTTTTCAGGCAAATGTCTATAAAAGGAAAAGAGCTTTACTTCACTGAGAACCCATAGTAAATAAAGGAGTTTGCTATGACAGTGCATAAAGAAATTTGTAAACATACAACTGAAATGAAGCTCTCAATATTTTAGAAGATCCCACAAACCTCCTAGATGACTAATAAATGTGTGTCCCCCTTTGACTGAAAAGACAGGAAAGTCAAGGTTAACATTTTTTCAAAATTCAAAGATTTAATCCATGATCCCCAGACAACACCTGAAATTCCTCTTGAGAAGATTCACTTTTTTGACTGCAGTCTTCTGGGTTCATTATGCAAAGGCAAATACCCCAGGGAAGGACGATATATCAAGCTTCCCTGAGTCTTGGTTTCCTTATCTATAAAAAGGGATTAATAGTAACCCTCCTCATGGGGCTGCTCTGAGGCTTAAATTAGCTAATGCCTACAAACAGCCTTACGCATATGCCTGGCACCTATTAAACACTGGATGAATAACCAGTGGGACGTTTGTGTATAGAAACCAGTCCTTTCTATTTTGGTGAAATGAGTTTATCAGAGACTTTTCTGGAATCCAATGGAGGGAGGAAAGTTGAGGGGGATATGATGTTCCTGGTGTTTAAGAAAAGGCAGGCTTAAATCAGGGGAAAACCAAATTTGAGGATGGAGGAGAAGGGGGAAGGGGATGAAGAGGGAAGTTCCATTTGTGCAGATACTGCTTTTAATATTTCCATAACCATTCACCCTCAGTGAAAAGCTATAACTGCAAGAACAAGTGAAAAACAACCCTCTTAAACCTCCCTAATTTGAATTGGCTGGAAAAATATTGTTTTAATTGAAAAAGTTTTTAACCTCTGCACATTTATCACTATATCCTTCTCAATAAAATAAGAACAACACAATCTATCTTTTCTAACTCATAGAAATGTACTTAGAATAAAGTGAAATAAAAGCTTTCATTCAAAGTGAAACTGAATTCTTAGAAGACAAAATACACATAAATCCAAGAACATTTTATGACTGCATTAAAGCTAATATTCATGATTCCTCAAGTAGCAAATCTAAGTATTTTAGGCTGAGAATGAGAATGGGCAAAGGTCGTAGCAGTGCTGTTTGAGAGTTGCACAAAGGCATACCTGGAAGTGGGGGAAACAAAAAGGGTAGTTACACTGGATCTAGCAAAGTTATGTCCTCCCTTCCAAGCATGCCTGGAAAGTATGCTTAAATCCAGAGTCCAGCTCTCTGCTGGAACATCCTCCCCTTTCCCAATTATCTAGGAAGAAGTGACTTTGTTTCAAAACTTACTTACAACCTTTGGCCACATCAGGACAGTCCATCACCAAATCCTGACTAAGACAGCACTATCATTTCTTATTAAATGTTTCTAATGGCTTCCCATTGCCTAAGGCTTTCAGCAGAGCAAACTCCCTGCTGGGCTGGACTTTTGAGTTCAATTCCACAAGAGAGAAGTCCTTCTACCTCTCCCTGCTTAGGTCATGAGTTCCTCATCTTTGGGTCTTTAATGTCTGGAAAATAACGGCCTTCTAGTCAGTGCTTGCAGAGTAAAGAAATATCACGAGGCCCTGACCATCTGGCTTAAGGCTACCTTTTCAGATTATCCTGTTGACTAGAATTCTAACTGTCCTTCAAACTGCTCTTTCATATCTCCATACTTCTGTAGATGACAGAGGTAGGAAGGTGCGGCAAAAAGACAATGGGCTTTGGAGTCTCCCAAAGTTAAGTCCAAATCCCTGTTCTTACTGTTCTTAAATGTATGACTTGGGCAGGTTACTGAACCCCTCCAATGTTCAGTCATTGTTTGTAAAGATGCGGTTAAGACCTCCTCTGTAGAACCCCAGGGGTGAGTAAATGAGGTGTTTATCTGAAAGTACCTAACAGGGCCTGCATTTTGGTAAGAAGCCAATAAATGTGAATTCTCTTGTGATATCTTTCCCTTCCTTCTCTATCCAGCACACTGTGTCTCAGCCTTTCCTAACTCCTGAGGGCACAGTTCCGCTTGCTGTACTCCATGCTTCCACAGCACCTCTACCAGGGTACTTACCACACTGGGCATTTATCAGACTGGGTTCTAATGATCTATTTGCACATCTTTGAGTAGGCTAAACAGAACTCTGAAAACTCCTCCAAGGCGAGGACTGCATCTTAATCACCTCTGTAACGCCAGCACTCAGCAAAGAGCCTGGCACAGAACAGATATCCAGTAACTGTTTCTTGAGTGAATAAATCAATGAACAAATAAATGCTCAGCAGCCACCCCAGTCTGAGTCATGCAAAAGATAAAAAAGATCTTGTCCCCACTGGGGTTAAGTTGAACTATATCCCATCTCAATGGCAGTGCCTTTCTTCTGATGAAGCAGAACATACTCATCTCCTAGCAGACAGTAAAAAAGCATGTGCGACATGCTGTCAGTCATCATCTTGTTGGAAAAAACCACAAACCCTCATACTATAGCAACTGCCAATTTCTTTTCATGAGGTTATTTACTTATTTTTGTCGTACAACTGAATGGCACTTCGCAGGGTTCCTTGTGTAACCCTTGACTTGCTCCTGCCTAAATGACTGTCTGCAAGCCCCTGATTATGCAAAGCTTTCAATGCACAATAAGCACATGCTGTGTGAGTCAGAATCACTGAAACACATGGCCCCTGAACAGTCCGATAGCCATTATATTAAAGAATTGAGATTGTCTGGCTCATTTCTTTTACAGTGGCTAAAAAATCTTTCAAATTTAGTAAGTGCCACTTATGAATTTCCTAACATGATAATCACTGCTAGATTTAATAAATCAATTTTCTTCTTTTCCTATCTTAGTCATTTGGAATGTTTAATAAATGAATACATATAGGTGATGCCACAGTCCAAGTTTGTCAAGTTGCAGATCTTTACAACTAAAGTCCCACCATCTATGTGGTCCCTTTAAAATCTCTATCAGTCCACACTGGTCTCTCAGTTTTCCTGAACTATGATTGCACCAACCAAATTAGCACTAGATTCTTTAATTGCTGTACCAACTACTTAAAGTGGGACAAGGAAAAATTTCTTGGAACTCACACTTTCTATCCCTTCCTCCCCACACAGGCAGTTTGTGCTTAGCAGAGAGCTCAGAATAGAGTAGATGCTCATTAAATATCTATGGGCTGTTCATTTCCTGGTACCTGCTTTCCTGGTACCTGCCCATGCAAAACAAATATATATATATATTTGGGCTACCTGGGAAGAAGCGAAGGCAGAAGAGCACACAGTTCAGAGAGGACACAGTCCTGTTGGCCCTCCAGGCAGAGTGATGCCAATTCTTCAGCTAACAGTTAGAAACATCTGCTTTGTATTGACCTACATGCTTGGTACCTAACATGTAGCACCTCATTTAATCCTTACAATCTCATCACGATGTGCAAAGAATTTAGTCCATTGCAAACGATGGCCGTCTTGCCTCCTGTATATGTTAAAGTCCAAATCTAAATCCTGCCTGGTTATTTGTTCATTCATTATTTCATTAATTCCCTATTATGTGCCAGGTATATAGTAGGAGTTATGCAGAAAAACTTCAATCTTCAGCCACAGCTGCCAATGTCAACTCCTGTGGTGAAAGCAGAGTTTGAGCACTTTTAGGGGGAAGCCAAGAAAGCAATGATACACTCCAGAATGGCTTCAAAACTTTCCCCTACCCCAATTTCCTCCTTGTGCTTATATATGCACACTCTGGCTTCTAGCTATCCAAAATGATGGGTTCATTAGGCAAGGCCAAGCATCAAAGGCAGAACCTGGGATATTATCTAGGCAACTGGGGATGAGAAGCAGCAGCAGGCTGGCCAGAAAGGTTGATTCCCCAGCCTTGCTTTATTTAATCCCCCTGCATATTCTGAGCAAAATGATTAGACTGGATGATTTGAATATTCTCTTAGATGCTTGTTTGCAATGTGTGGGCTGAAAGGGACCTTAGATAGTTACCAATGGCCTTATAGATAACATAATTGAGACCCACAGAAGTTAAGAAGCCTGCTCACGGACACACAGAGCTGGGACTAGAAATCAGCCTGATTCCTGGCCAACACGCTATCCACCACCTCATCCCGCCTCAGAGAGCCAAATATGATTTTGGTTTTTAAAATGGCTATCAAACTTCACTCTTTCTACCAAGGGATTCAGTTGTCAATGGAAGATCTGAAAAAACACACATAAAAACGCAATGTTCCTCACAGAGGAAAATGAGAGCAGACATGCATCCCTTGTATTGCAGACACATCACAGAGCCCCAGTCTGCTGAAAGGCAGCACCTGTAGGTAGAAAGTGCACAGGCTTCAGAGACTGATTAACAAGGCTTCCACTTTTATAAGGCACTTAACTTCTTTAACCCTGTTTCCTCATCTGTTGATATGTGATGCTTCACATACAATATGGTCACTTCACAAATATCAGTTCCATTCCCCTTTCCTTTCATAGGAAATACCACCAGGTGTCCTAGAAAGCAGTTCTTCAATGACAACTGCCTTCATTTAAAAGAAACAGGCCTTAAGGAAGCAGCTGAGAATCATAAGACGTGGTCATGGTTGAGATGATATCTACTGCCAAAACACCCCTCATTATAGCTGTGGTTGTGGGCAAGGGTGGGGGCGGGGAGGAGGTGGGGTGTTGTGCAGATGCATATGTTCGGCGATTTCCTGCTGGCAGTGTGACCCAAAGCACAGGAAACGCCACCTCTAGCAGTGTGTCATTTTCAAACCATAAAAAACGAAAATGATATTTGTGCATGAACGGTGGTATTTCCTTTTTTTAAAAAAAGAGAAAGGCAGAGGGTGGGGAGACAGAAAAAGGATTCATCCTGGCGTCTGCTTCACTGCTGGTCTGTAAACTCTCTCCACCTGCCAGTTAGGGAAGCAAGATGGAAAGAGACACGTGGAAATAACTAGGCATGGCACATGCTACAGGTAGAAAGGTAGCACATAAGTTGTGGTGGCAACAGTGATCTGGAACTGATATGTTCTCAACTCTACCCAGAGACGCCATGGTGGACATCTACCTGGGTTCAAGTCCATGTCCTATCATTAATAGGTTGTGTGAGTTGGGAACTGGACATTTCCTCTGTATGAGACTCATTTTATTATCCATGAAACCAAATTAGGAGGTAACAGATAGTCTAAATCATCTTCAAAGCATCTTGGATGAGGATGGGAGTGAACAATTCAAAGCACTAAATATATGAGGAATGACAAAATAGATTTCAACTAAAATGCCAAATCTCTTCAATCAGTCACAAAACTATGCCAAAAAGGATTCTGAGGCCGTGTCTGGGTTTAGTAGTCCACTAATGGACTATAATCCATTAGTGATGTCCTCATGCTATGGGAGGATTACACGCCAAAATCCTAAATAATTGGCATTTGAAGGAACAGTCTTTAGTTTTAGTGGTAGGCTTGCCTTTCTAACGATGTTTTTTGCTTAGAAAAATATTATAATTATATAATTTACATTTTTGAATCAAATTATATAGAGGAAGACTAGAACAGGCACTGTAAAATCACATTAGGGAACCAAAACTGAGATTTTAGGCTTGCATTTGATAACCACCTACATGGAAAAATACCATTAGATGGCAGATTCCTTGAGGGATGGAATCCTGTTGCAATGATTCAAGAATGGCCTTCATATCACTGTCCAGAGCCATTCCCTGCACTTAACAGGCAGTCAATTAAACTTCACTGCACTGTTAATTGCGAGTTTTAGGAGTAATTACCCTCTTAGGAATCAGACTACTACCAGAGACTTCTGTCCTTCCTTAAAGGCATAAAGTAGAGTGTTCTGAAATGTACTCATCACCTATTATGGACCAGGAAAATTAAAAATTATTTCCCTTAATACTAACTTTCATCTCTTGATATTTTGGTATTATGACTGCACCCATTCTCTGAGTTGAGGCTCAGAGAGATTAGGTAACTCGCCAAATGTACCACAGTTGACTAGTGGTAGAGATGGGAAACAAACTCAGGTCAGTTTGACAACAAGGTCTATACAGGGAAGTTCTTCCCCTGTGTCATGATCAAACTCTCCACTGTTCCTTTTTGAAAGGACAGTAATGAGCAGAATAGCAAGTTGTGAAAAGCACTGGACCAGCAGGTTTTTCCTATCCTGACCCTGGCATTGCCTAGCTGTGAGACCGGGGGCAAGTGGTTTTCCTCTCTGGACCTTACCTTCTTCAGCTATAAAATGACTGATATGGACCAAAATATTTCTTTTCCAGGGCTGTCGGTCCATGGCTCTGACAAAAGAGCTCAAGACAAACAATTGAGGAGATGGCAAAGGGGCTGACAAGCAAAAGCCCATGAGCAGCATTTTCAGAAACAAGAAACCCAGCTCTGTTTCCACCAGCCCAGGACCCTCAACCACCACCTTCTGTCCTAAAGCAAATAGGGGGTCATAGTGAGACCTTTCCTGTGCAGAGCAGACCACAGACTGGGTTTCTTTTGGTATCCACAGGCTCTGGGCCTCATACCCATCTGCTCTCCCTTGTGCACTCCCCCACTCTTCCCCAAGCCCTAGGGTCCTAGACTGACCCAGGCTCAAGTCAACATGAAGAGCTTGGTGCCCACTTAGTAAGTACTCCAGAGAGAGGGGGGAGCAGACAGAGCTTTACTCACACCAGAGTTTTTACCACCTCAATCCTTCTTCTGATCATTCATAAAAGCAGCAAAACAGGGCAGTTCCAAAGGTAGCTGCTCGGATACTCTCAGAAATAGCAGATGAAAAAAGAGTCTGTAAAACTACAACTACAAAGGGACTCAGAATTTTTGCTGTAGCTGTAGCCTGGCTGGTGCCAGGGGTCACACATTCATGCCCCTAACGAGGCTCAGTTCCAGATATATCTGCATTTTTTGAGGATATTTTCATCAACTAGGCAAGTGCTCAAGAAATGCTTCCATTCTTCTTACACAGAATCACAGAGATACTTGGAAGCTCTAACAGCCTGGAACCCCAGGGCTCAAAAAAATATAGAGGTGGGGTTGAGGGGAGCCACTCTGGTTAGATAGAAGAGGCAGAACTGCAGGCCATCTTTAATACCCTGTAGATAGGAGGAATCACAGGTATTAGTAGCTCTTCTGATTGCATGTGTCCTCTTTCATAAGAAAAGATACATAAGCCCATGTCTTGAAGCAGGAAGAGGGATTCCAGGTACAATCCCAGCTCCACTGATTTCTTTCCAAGACTCTCCATCTCCTCTTCTAAAAGAATTAAACAATATCCTCTTTGTACTATGCTTTAAAAGTCACTGTTTTACTTATGCTGCCCCCATCTCCTTATTTCTAAAATAGAACAGTCTCTGCTTTCCCAATTCTCAGGGTTACTGTTGAGAACATAGGAGGATAACATTCATGAAAGGGCCTCATAAATAGTGAATGGGCAAAGTCTTAATGCTCCCAAGGACTCCAGGGGCTGGATTAGTGTAAATCCTCCACTCCTCCTGGGGAAACTGATCGAGGCATACCACTTGCCGGGAATGTGGAACAGGGCCAGATCCAAGTGCACAGAGCACTGCAGGTGACGTGAGGGGAAGAACAGGACAGGTGAGGACCCCTCTTCTCATTATCTCACCAGCTACAACTGCCATCTGTCATTGTCACTGCTCAGTGTCCTACCTCACGCCAAGACCTTCTCTGGGCAAGGTGTGAGGATGTCTGTCTGCTGCTCTTTCTCAGGGAGAGGAGGGAGAGTTCGCGAATGAGTATCTGAAAACCTGGATTTGATTCTCCCCCCCTGGCACTTGCAGATGGTGTGATCTTGAGCAATTCACCTGATCTATCTCAAAGTCAATTTCCTCACATATGAAATGGGGCTAATAATATCCTTCCTCCACCACAATTGCATAGGAGTGCTGCAAGCTCAGAAGAAAAGGACCATTTACATAAACTTGTAAAGCACTGTCTGCATATGAATTATTAGTACTGGTTATCATTAGACACACTACTGATGGAAGTGAATTTTAGCATGCTTTTTTATAATGTATCCATGTTCACGTAGGGTCAAAATATGGAAACTCATGCAAATAAATCCATTAGTCAGGATCTTTGTGTCCCAGAAGTAAGAACATGATCTTTGTGACTCCTTTTTGGATAACTCATGGTATGGCGATCATAAAAAGACTACTACTCACCTGGATTCAGGAAGTCTTTCACTGCCTTCAAAGCCCAAGATTACACACACTGTGAATGGAGGGCCTAGACACAAACCCAGTTCTTCACCATCCTGGTGCTCTTTCCCCCATGAACGTAAGCAAAAGTGGCGGGATTGGGGATGTGGGCCATTTGGGAGCCTCCCCCCCCACTCCCCAACATGGACAGTGCGTCTGAGTGGCCACTCCTCTTGTTGGTCTCAAATCAAAGGAACAACTGACGCAGTTCCAAGAATATTTTGAATTTTGCTTTTGAAACCAATTCAGATATTTCTAAATGTGGATGTTCAAATGTGAGCTACTGTGCCATTTATTTTCTTTTAAGAATGTTAGAAATGTTAAAACATTTCTAATTTGATTCCTGAGTCAGTAAAAAACAGGATGCATGTATACCTGGATTCACATGTATGTATGTGTTTGTGTGTATTTCATTTTAAACTCAGTGTTTAATAAACTATAGGAGTTTAGTTTTTGGATGGAAACCCCATTTCTAGAGCCTGATGGGACAAACTGAGAGACACCAAGGAGGAGAAAGTTCTGTCCAGGAAGTAGACCTAAAATTGGAACCTCTAAGTTTAGGCTCCAAGTCAGAATCACCACTTATGTTTTAAAAAATAAAGTATCCCATCTTTTTACAGACTGCCTCCTCCTTTCCTCATGCATAGGGAATTATTTGTTTTTTTTTTTTACCTGACCCTCTCCTCTTCAGCCCTCTTCAGGTCAGCATCCCGCTGCAAAACCTTCATGATGGCCTCTTGCTCCTCCTCCGTCAGGAAGCTTAAGTCGATCATTTCGAAAGTGTATACAAAGGTAATAGTAATAAATCTGGCTTAAAATTCTCAGGACTAAACAACTAAGATTGCAGCCAGGATGATTAAAAGTGAAGTGAAGTAATATCTTGTTTAGTTCTTCAGCAGAAGTCTAATTTTGGCTGGGCAAAAAATGGGTGGCAGATAGAAAATCACAAGCATTCTGTTTCTACAAGGAAGTAGTGGTCCATGGGACGACGTTGAGAAAAGGCTCTTAGAAGGATGCAGCATTCCTTGCCAGACAGGTCAATTGTTCTACA
The DNA here is from genome assembly GCF_023851605.1 of Tamandua tetradactyla. Classification (NCBI taxonomy): domain Eukaryota; kingdom Metazoa; phylum Chordata; class Mammalia; order Pilosa; family Myrmecophagidae; genus Tamandua; species Tamandua tetradactyla. The sequence goes on along the minus strand of NC_135334.1, from coordinate 58,703,645 downwards.
GCAGCATTCCTATGCACACTCCCTCTCTGGATCAGTCTTGGGCAGTTTATTTCCCCTCTGTACTCGTTGTCAACTTCATGAAAGGCAGGTGCTTCGGAGGCATCACCTACATGGGGAATCATGAGACAGCAACCACCAGACAGTGAGAGGCAGTTCCCATAAGCATGGTGCATGATTACAAGATTTTAAATATGCCCAGGGGAAAAAATAAATATGTGAGATGGTCTCTGAGATCAGGAAAACCAGTTCTGCAGGCTTCCTGAGCAAACAGCAAATGGGTCATGAAACACACTTCAGCCCAATTCCAGACCACCAAGATGGAGAGCACACAAAAATGCCTATGAACGTTTAATGATCCAGCTGAGAATAGAGATGGCTCCTTAAGGTTCTTTCTCTGCAAACTCCTGGGAAACGAGGCTAAAACGTCATGCTAAAGGTCAGTAAGACCAGGGGGAAATGTGACTGCAGTTGACAAGTGAGTATGGGTAAGAAACCAGGAGTAAAAACTCACAAATGCTTGCTTCATCACAAGTAGGAAAGGGCACTGTGTATCTGCAGACTCCAGTGAGAGGAAGACTCCGTAGAAGGAGTGTGAACAACAGTGGAATTTGTGACTTTTCACTCAGCCCAACCACTAACCTTTTCTGAGCCTGGAGCAACCTACCAAGCTTGTCTCCCTTCATTTCTGAGAAGAAAGAACACTTACTGAGGTGTTTATATTAACTAGGGGAAAGGAAAAGAGCAAGACAGAGGCAGAATTTCAAAATGCCCCACCATCTAAAGTGGGCATCTTTGAGGAGGACCAGGGGTGAGAGTCCTGTTTTCTTAAACTCATGTGCAATGAGAATGAAGGTGAGACCTGAACAATGCCACAGCTGAAAGAGAAGTCAGAGATTATCCATTTAGCAACAAGTGCAGTGCTGCACATGTATTACATTCTAAAAAACATATGTCTAGTAAATTTCAAAGCAGCCCCGCTTAAGAAGAAATTAGAGTGTACACACGCGTAAATTTTATGAATTAATTATTTGCTTTTTGGCAAAACAAAACTATAGGGAAATACTCCCTCTACCACTTGCTAGCTGTAAATCATCATTAGGCAATTACCTACCACTTTGGGGCCCAGTTTTCTCATTTGTACTTGACATTAGGACTTCCCTGACAGGATGTAAGGATTTAGTGAAATAATGACTATAAAACAACAAAGTTCTTATATTGTGTACAAAAAATAGCTACTAAAAATATATACCTTTAGCTTCCAAATCCACCTACCTCTAGTCTCATTCTAGCTTCCCTTCTGTTCCATCCAGCTGAATAACAGCATACTTGGCTGCATATTTTCCTTTTTTCTTTCATATTACTTCTCTTTTTGATTCAAATGTCAGGGCAGGTATGCTGATGACTTCTGTTTTATCTTCCAGTATCTCTTTGCATATTAGACATAATGACTACTCAAAGAAATATTGCTAAGACATTCCTTCATTCTCTTTTTTTTAAATTTGAATGCCCTTGTATATGTTTTTACCTGATTGTTTGTCTTGAAAACTACCCATTCTTCAAGATGGGTTGAAGTTGCCACCTTCAGAAAACCTTCCCTAGCCTCCTGAGGCAGAGTGAAATGCTATGGTACATTCGATTATTGTTCCTAACTCTTCACTCCCTCTAGAGTAAGCAGGGTACGTTCTACACTTCCGAAGTTGGGCCTGGCCATGTGTTTTGCTTTGGCCAATGGAATTTTAGCAGATATGATATCCACACAGGCTATAAATGTACTTGTGCGCTTCTTGTACTGCCATGTGCCACGAGAAGCATCTGCCTCAGACAGCCAGAGAGGAAGGACTCTACAAGGAGCCGAACTGATACTGACCCATCTGAAGCAGGCCCAATCCTGCTGATTCCTGCTGATATAAATCTCTGCTTCTGGAAACCACTATCTCCTCTGAACACCTATCTCTATTGCTATAAATTATTTGCCTGCTCTCAGTCCCTGCTTTTCAACAGTGAATAAATGAATGTGAATAATGGGAATGAGTAAATTAATGACTGAATCTAATCTAAATATTCAGCATCACTAGGAGACAGCTATCTCAATTCTTCCCTTTCTTTCAAGCACAATAACTTCCTTAGATCCCAAAGGCTGGCAAGGAAATAGATTCTGGGAATGGTAGCCCCAATGAGGAACTGTGCTACCATATGGTTCAACAGAAAATTGTTTTTAAGTTTGAGAAGTGGGGCATGGAAAGAAAACAAAGGAGAAAATCAAACTTAAGTTGTTCAGTGGTGATACTGGCAGGGTTGCTGAAGGGGAAAGTGGTTTCCACACCAAGCAGAACTACACACTAACCAGTGCTTACATGTAAAAGCCTCTAAGGGTTAATAAGCTATTCCTTAAAATAGGCTGTTAGTGAGGCAAAGGGCCATATGTCCTCATTTTTCAGACAAAGGAGTGAGAGCTGAAATGGTGGCCAGGAGTCATTACCAAATGAGGTTGCAGAAGGGCCCTCAGATGGCAATCAAGACTCTTTAGTGCCAGGTGCTCACCCAACTGTCTATCCTAGGAGGTAAAAGAATATTTCATTCATTCACTCAATAAATATTTATAGAGTTCCACCTACATATCTTGTACCGTTCTAAGCACTAGGGATATAGCAATGAAAAAGACAGAAAAAACTTCATGCCCCTGAGGAGCTTACATGCTAGTTGGGAAAGACAGACAATGAACAAACTAAATAGTTAAGTTATATAACATGTTAGAAAGTGATCAGAGCTATGGCGGAAAACAACGCAGGGAAGGGAGATGGAATAATAAGGTGGCAGGGTAGAGTGCGAGGGCTTGCAGTTTTTGTTTGGCTGGGGTTTTGTTTTGTTTTGTTTTGTTTTTTTGCATGGGCAGGCCCCAGGAATCCCACCCAGATCTCTGGCATGGCAGGCAAGAAGTCTGCCTGCTAAGCCGCCATGGCCCACCCCCCAGGCTTGGAGTTTTAAACACAGTGGTTAGAGTAGGTCTCACAAGAAGATGACATTTAAACAAAAACTGGACAGAAATGAGGAAACAAGCCATGCAGTTATCAGTGGGTCCTGTGGTGGGAGTGTGTTTGGTAGGGCAGGAGGAACAAAGCAAGGAGGAAAACAGGAAGAAGGAAAGGACAAGCTGCATAAGGCTTTGTAAGCCATAGTTAAGATTTATGACTTTTACTCTGGGCAAGATAGATGTTCTCATTTGAAACTGTTATGTACCCCAGAAAAGCCATTTTCTTTCAATCCTGATCCAATTTTGTTGGGCCAGACCTGTTGCTTGGGGTTGGAAAGTTTGATTAGATTGTTTCCATGGAGATTGACCTGTTTCATTGTGGGTTTGGACTTTGATTAGATTACTTCCATGGAGATGTGGCACACCCAATTGTGGGTATGACCTTTTTGATTATATGGAGATCTGACTCCGCCCATTCAAGATGGGTCTTGGCAAAAACACAACTGCTTCAGAGCTGACAGAAACACAGACATTTGGAGATGTTTAGAGGGCTCAGGTGCTAAGCAAAGATGCACAGAAACAGCCAGAACCTAAACAGAAGAAATCTCTGGCCCCAGAAGATGCTAAACTAAGAAATGAAATGCAGAGTTTTGCTAAGCGAGGACCCACAGATACTTAGAGAGGGAGCTACTGGAATCAGAAGCTGGAAGCAACAGAACCAGGAACACAGACCAGTAGAAGCCAGCCACGTGCTTCTCATGAGACAGGCATTGGCCTTTCTTCTTGAATCAAGGTGTCTTTCTCTTGATGCCTTAATTTGGACATTTTTAAGGCCTTACAAATATAAACTTGTCATTTAATAAATCCCCTTTATAAAAGCAGTTCCATTTCTAGTATATTGCATTCCAGCAGCTTTAGCAAACTAAAACTTCCTACATGCCTAGCCCTTTACATATTACATCTCATAGAATCCTCACAAAGCCACTCGCAGGTGGGTGTTCTATTATCACTGTTTCTCAAATGAGAGAAGTGAAACAGAAAGGTGCAGTAACTCGCTCAAATTCTCCAAGTTCATGTGTGGTGGGGCAGGCATTTGCCAACAGCATTGTCATAATAAGTCACCCAGATTCCTCAAATAGGGAAAGCATTCTCACTGCCCCACTGTTGACAGTCAACCTGGGTGAAACCACAGTGCTAATGGTGAAGGATGTATTTTTGCAACAAGGAGCCCTAGTGTGTTTCCAGAAAGAGTAGCTCCCAGGTGAGCAGAATTCACTCTTTGAGTTCATACCTCCCATTTATTCTCCACATGCTGGTGAATGATTTTCTAACACTCAGTGTGTTTTCTAATACTCAGTTGTTTGAGGCTATTGTGAACCCCAGAAAAGCCATGTTTTTTTCCTACTCCAATCTTGTGGGGGCAGACTTATTGTAGGGTGGGATCTTTTTGATTAAGTCATTTCCATGGAGATGTGATCCACCCAATTGTGGGCAGGACCTTTTGATTATGTGGTTCCCATTGAGATGTGTCCCTGCCCATTCAAGGTGGGTCTTAGCTTACTGGACTAAGAGGGAATCTTTTAAAAAGCTTCAGAGCTGACACAGTGTGCTGGTTTGAAGGGAAGTATGCCCCCTAAGAAAAGCCATGTTTTAATATAAATTCCATTTCTTAAAGGTAGAATAATCCCTATTCAATACTGTATATTTGAAACTGTAATGAGATCATCTCCCTGGTTGATGTGATTTAGTTAAGAATGGTTGTTAAACTGGATTAGGGGATGACATGTCTCTACCCATTTGAGTGGGTCTTGATTAGTTTCTGAAGTCCTATAAAAGAGGAAACATTTTGAAAAGAGAGACTCAGAGAGAGCAGAGAATGCTGCAGCACCATGAAGCAGAGAGTCCACCAGCCAGCGACCTTTGGAGATGAAGAAGGAAAACGCCTCCCGGGGAGCTTCATGAAACAGGAAGCCAGGAGACCAAGCTAGCAGATGACACCGTATTTGCCATGTGCCTGTCCAGCCGAGAGAGAAGTCCTGACTGTGTTTGCCATGTGCCTTCTCACTTGAGAGAGAAACCCTGAACTTCATCGGCCTTCTTGAACCAAGGTATCTTTCCCTGGATGCCTTTGATTAGACATTTCTATAGACTTGTTTTAATTGGGACATTTTCTCAGCCTTAGAACTGTAAACGAGCAACTTATTAAATTCCCCTTTTGAAAAGCCATTCCATTTCTGGTATATTGCATTCTGGCAGCTAGCAAACTAGAACACACAGAGAGAGATCTTTAGAGATGCAGAAAGAAAACGCTTCCAGGGAACCTGTTTGAAACCAGAAGCCAAAGGATCAGCAGGTGCCAGCCACGTGCCTTCCCAGATCTGCCTTTCTTGAAATACCTTTCTCTGGATACCTTAGTTTTGACTTTTTTTTTTTGCCATAGGCCTTAGAACTATAAATCTATAACTTAATAAATTCACTTTATAAAAGCCAACCCATTTCTGGTATATCGCATTTTCAGCAGCATTAACAAACTAAAACACTCAGATATGACTGAGTCATACTCCCAGGCTTAAAAGTCTTCACTGACTTCCCATGGTCCATTGGCTAAATATCAAAGTCTTAATGTGGGTTGTAGGGCTCTACATGAACACCTACTTTCCTCTCCATGTTCTGTTCCTTAGGCTCCAACCATACTGAATTTTTTCCAGTTCCTTCTGCCTTCAGGCCTTTGCATATGCTGTTCCTTCCTCCTGGAACATTCTTCCCCAGTTACTATCTCATGGGCCTAAAGTTAGATTTCACGTACAGAGGCCTTCCCTAAAGCCTCAAGGCCAGGATAGGTGTCCCATGCCCCATGTGCTCCACGAGCACCCTGACTTCCTCTGTCATAGCACCCAACACACTGTTGTGATCTCTACTGTTTGTCCCCCACTAGTCTATGAGCAAGGCCTGGGTCACAGCATTTTATATCCCCAGCTCCTGCCACTGTGCCTGGCATCTACTAGGCACTCAAATATTTGTGGACAGAATGAATAAATGAGCATAGGGGTATAGAAATTGAGCTTTCACCACCACCACAACCCCATCCCACCCCCCACCCCCACCCCCCAGCCATCAGTGGTTGTCTCAGGCTTATTGTGAGCCTGTCTTCAGGGATCAAAATTGAGAAATTAGGTACAAAGTTTTCATTTGGTTCCAGTTCCAGTTCCAGGTCCTTCACACAACTGTGAGATTTGAATAATTCATGTTACTGCTCCAAGTTTCAATTTTCTCTTCTTTAAGACAGAAATACTCACTTCCACCCTTCCTTCCTTATGGGAATTATTCTGAGGCTGTAGAACATAGACGAACAGCAGTAGCATAAAAGGGAAATTTAAGGGATCCAAACACAGACTGTGCTTAATTCTGACTTTCCATGTGTCAGCTCTCCCATGCCACATCTAAGAAAGCCAGTGATCTTCTTGACAGTTGTCCAAAAGTTAAGCTGGAGAGAAAAAATAAGGTCCCCAGACAGTTGGTGTTTGCCTTTAATCACAGTAAAGAGAAGAACTCTTTACTGGACTGTAGCCCTATTTCCAGCTGCCTGACCAACACCTGGTTAAAGCCTTGTTAACAACAGCATTTCTTCCCCCAACAAACTCTGCTGTGGGGAAGGACCAGGTGGCACCTTCTCCTTTCTCAGATGGCTGCTGCTGTACCAAAGCCTGCAGACCTTGAGGAAAACTCAGTTAAGAAGAGATTCTTAAAGTTAGTCACAAGGCTTTTACAATTACAAGGGCAGAAGATAAAGACTATACAATCATGATCAGAGATCAAGGCAGCTGGATTACAATTTAGAGATTTCGGGCGCACACCCTGTGAGACCCTCTAGCTGAGTCACATTTCTGTCAGAACTCCAGAAAGTCCCAGGATTCCTGCTTCTGTGGTTGCTGAAGCTCCTCAAAGGTTAGGGAGATGGACAGCCTGGCCTCAGCCACACTGCTGGACCTGGCCATCCAGAGCCTGCTGTGACAAGGCCACTGCAGTACAGGCCCTGGCTGAGCTCCCTCACATCTTCCTCTACCTTCTCACTGTGGTCTTCAGAGGAGAATATAGAAGGGTACTCAGAGCTATCATGTAGGCCTGGTCCTTCCCCCAATTCTGCTTGGTTCCTCTCCTGGCAGGCTCGAGACCTTGGCTGGGCAGCCTCTGGGCTATGCTGCATTGCCTGGATGCATGGCCTGTACGTGGTGTCTGGACCAGAAAGTCAAAGTTGAAGGTAATGGATTTCAGACAAGAATCTGAGCCGATACAACTTCATGAGCACTCTGAGGCTGCAGCTGAGTTTGTCTTACCATTTGTCACATGGGTGGAAACAGAGGTGACTACATGGAACCAAACCCAGGCAAAGGAGATGCTTGAAGGAGACTTGGCAAACCTGGAAATCTGTGGACCTATATATAAACCTCTTCTTGGACACTGTCCACATGAAGGAATTATCTTCTTGGGTCCTGAGGCAGGTGCAGAAGAACTGCCAGTCCCTGATCTGTTTTGCAGGAAACTGTACATTGAGAACATGTCAGTTAGCTGGACTTTGGAGATGCTGAACCCGCTGCCACCGGAATTTATTCAAGAGCTGGAGATGTGCGATTACTGGGGGTTGTTCTCAGGCAGGAACATATTTGCCAGACAAGTGGAGCAGATGAAAAACCTGTGTCATCTCTAGTTTTCTTCTGTTTTGGGGCCCTGGCCTGGTAGAAGCAGGTCATCCACCCATGCTCTCATCTATTTCCTCTCCCACCTGACCAAGCTGGATGCTTGGTCTTCCTGATGCTCCACTGTCCTCTGCCCACATTTCTGGCACCTGTACCAGCTTCTCAGGTGACCTGAAGAAAGATTTCTCTCTATTCCTTGATAGAGGACACCTCCAAGTTAGAACAAGACAAGGGACTTAGAAGGTTGCTGTGGATGTACATCCCAATGAGTGGAGAAAGCGCTAGGTTACCTGATGGGTGGTAATTTTCCCTCCAGGGAGGGAAAATTATATCTGGGGGAGAAAGAGCTCATATGAAGAACACGAAACTCCACTAGGCCTTGTGTTCCCAGCTATTCTATTTCATTATACTATTTTACAGATGGGGAACCCAACACCCAGAGAAGTTAAAGAACATACCCAATAAGAAGGCAGAGCCAGGATTTTAACCCACATAGTCTGTGCTTTTAATCACAGTACAATATATTCCCTCTCTGGAAAAATCATCTTCTATCATAAATTCATAGAGATGAAAGTTCTTGGTTACCCACTGTGTGCCCAGTACAGAACAGGGCAAGAGGTGGATGGAAGGAGACAAGTCCCAAATACCTATGGGGAAGATGAAGCAGTAATGGTAAAATGTACAAATGGCGGTCATGTTTGATCCTCAAAGGACTCCACATCCTTGCCTTTACCTTTATGAATATCTTCCAAAAAGTCTTGGTTAGCCTGGAATAGAATCTACTTATCTGGTGACTGGGTGGATGGAAACTAGAGATGGCAGCAGCCCTGTTCTAGTTTGCATAATGCTGGAATGCGATATGCCACCAATGGAATGGCTATTAAAAAGGGAGAATTTATTAAGTTGTACATTTACAGTTCTAAGACCATGGAAATGTTCAAATTAAAGCAAGTCTATAACATATGTCTAAATTAAGGCACCAACAAGAGGTTACCTTCACTCAAGAAATGTGATGAAATTCAGGGTTTCTCTCTCAACTAGAAAAGCACGTGGTGAACATGATAATGTCTGTTAGCTTCCTCTCCAGGATTCTCGCTTCATGAACCTCCCCTAGGGATGTTTTCCTTCTTCATCTCCAAAGGCCTCCAGCTACATGGGCTCTCACAGTTCTCGTGGCTCTCCTGTGGCTCTCTTGTGGCTTTGTCACTCTCTCCAAAATGCTTCCTCTTTTAAAGGATTCCAGTAAACTAATCAAGACTCACCTGGAATAGGTGGAGACTCATCTCCATGCAAACCATCTTATCAAAAGTTACCACCCACAATTGGGTGGGTCACATCTCCATGGGAACAATCCAAAAGCTACCAGCCAGCAATATTGAATGAAGATTAAAGGACATGGCTTTTTTAGGGTCCACCACAGATCCAAACCAGCACAAATGCCCCAAACCACTAGTAGGTAGTCGCACATACCATTTTACTATTTACTATGTCTGTATTATGTGCCAAGCCCTCTAAAACAAGTACCTGTTTATATCCCCAGCAGAATGAAGGGTCGAGTAGTAACATCACATCCATCTTATAGACTGGAAAACTAAGACCTGGAGAGGTTGAGGCACTGACTGTTGTCACATGCCAGGTGGTGGGGCTGGTCTAAGACAAAGTCACCCTGATTCAGAGCAGGTTTTACATACCATGGACAGTGTGGGCCAGGTTTGGTGGCTCAGCTCTACTCCCTGGGAATAAATGTGTGCCACCATCTCTCCTCAGCTGCCTGCCTAGTTCCCTGGAGACCCTGGAGCTGCCCTTCCATGCCCTTCTCAATGCAGATATCCCTTGTCTGTCCCAGAGTCCTGACAAATTGAGATTTGAGTCAAAACAATCTTTCCTATGCACTTCCAGGAGTGCGAGAGGCTCTTCTCAGGGAGGTCAGGCACCCTAGAACAGCTTGTCCTGGGTCACTGCAAGATAACAGATGTCTACCTCGTGGCCTTTCTGACAGCTCTGAGCTGCTGCTTCCACCTCCAAAGCCTCAGCCTCCCCCAAAACCCTATCTCAAGGTCTGGCCTCATGAGCTTGTCACAGTTCATGGCAGGGCTGCTGGAGCTCAGGCACGTGGTCTGTCCGGTTCCTTTGGAGTGCTATAATAACCTGCCCGGCAGTCCACTGTGTTATATTAAACCTCAGTTCATTGGGGTAGAAGCCATATTTCAGAAGAAGCTGCAGGCCTTAGGGCCGGAGCTTGTGAAGTGGACCTGCACCCTTCGGTGATCTGACGATGCTGTGATCTTACAATGCCGAGGCTGCCACCGTGAGTAAGAATGAGGAGACAAGTATGGTGTAAGTGAACACAGCAGTGCACATAACAGGTTCCCACTGCTGGAAGAAAAACACCCAAAGTAAAGAAACAATCTACTTATTTAAAAAAAAATTTAAGTGATTCTCACATGATGAGGTTTTCAGAAGAGAAGCGAATTGCTCTGACAGTCTCATGACATCCAGAACGAAGGCTCAAAAGAAAAGTCTGGAGGCAGAAGGAGAGCAGGAATAAATAGGCTGGAGTTCGGGTGGGGTTGAGGAGAAGTGGCACTGGACAAAAAAGCCCTGATCAAAACAGAGGCTTACCCACAGGGGTAAGACACAAAAAACACCAAGCATACAACTAAATGCTTTGTAAAACATCTTGGATCACAAAAGTATCAAAGGACATATGGAATAAATCTAAAAATGGTTCAAGAGAAGCCCAGGAAGGAGCAAGCTGAGCGAATCAGAGATTCTTTGCTCGCCTCCCTCCCAGAGGAAAGCTCTCTGCTAATACACCAGACTGGCAGCCCCTTCCTCCACCGGGCTGCTCCTCTCCTCGGGTCACTCTGCACTCTGGTGACTTGTTCATAGTTTCCCTTTGGCACCAATTCGTCCTGCCATCTGAAACCACATTCGGTTTATTCTTTCTTCCATATAACACATTAAAAAGGAAGACGGCTGTCGTGCTCTCCCTGAGTTGTCTTTGTTGAGGAGATAAACTTCCTCCTCCCCTCCACAGTCCCTCACATGATGGCTTCTAAGCCACTCGTGATCTTAGTCATTTATCTCTGGACTGAAAGATGAGCAGGGGGTGCTACGTGCTTTTCACGTGTGATCTCATCTAATCCCTGTGACCGCCCAGGAAGGCACGTCATTCTCCACACCATGCAGATCAGAACACTGGGGATCAAAGAATTCAATAACTTGTCTATTTATTGTCCCCTCAACCAGTACATGATTTGAACAGGGCTGCAAGATTCTAAAGCCACTGTTTTTAATCTTTCACTGCATCACCGTCTCCCTTCTCAGAGAGGTCACATATCTAGTTAGGGACAAAGAAGAGACAAACCTAGGTTTCCCAGCCTAGTTTTATTTTCACCTTACTATTCCCCCTCCATATATACTTCCTTTGTCATTTCTTATAGGCAACAAGTTTTGGCCCTCAAGGCCTGCTTCTTTTTTTTTTTTTTTTTGACATGGATTTTCCAAATTTTATTAAGATCTGTTTCTGTTTTGCAGTCAAATGCAGTTATAACAAAAGGAATAAATATTTACATTGTTTTGGTTACCAAAGATTACTCCCTTTTTATGTATTTCTTTCACCTCAGGTTTATTGTACAATGAGCATTTACTTTGTGCATACAGATTAAAATAGGATATACTTTTATATTCATCCAGTTTCAGTGTGAGAATTCAATGGTAGATTCCTGTTTTAATGAGCTTTGGAAGTAGTATAGCAGCTTTGATGCTACTTCTTTGAATGTCTCTAAAAAAGGATTCTTTCTGAACTTTTCTGGTTATATTTATGCCTCTCATTTCTTAAATTCTTAACAGCCCAATGAGAGGTTGTGATCATCTTGAAGAAGGGGGCAGAAACAAGGACGATGCGTGTTATGATTCAAAAATAGAACCTACCCTAATATCCAGGAAGACAAAGAAAAGACTTAGAAGTAATTTTAGGGATTCTCATAATTTGACTTCTTCTCCGGCTAAGTCAACAGAACAGATAGTAAGTAGGGATATTTAGATGTCATAGGAAATAATTTGTTTTATGATTAAAATGAGTTGACTGTGGCCAGTGTCCTAGATTTTTGCTTTTATTGTATGACCTTTTTTTTTTATCAATAGCAGTTTACTTGCAAGATTCTTTAAGCTTCTGTTTATTTGCAGTTAAAGTGATTTATTGTAAATAAATTACCATACTTAATAGATCCATTACCTGTTTTCAAGTACCAGTAAGACTATAAGCTTTCATCCTTTGATTCACAAGGCTTTTCAGGATCTCATAGTGTCTTTGAGTCATAATTATAAATATGATTTGTATTTATAGAGTAATAGGGTTATTCAAGGCAATGGTTGATTTTTATAACTTTTAATATTGTCATCTTCATAAAGTTTTTAATATTTTACTTTTATTACTAAGGTAGTTTGTCACAAGTCTGCACTATTTTTGAAAAATGAAAATGTTAAAAAAAATCCTTTCATTCTAGAGTTGAGAGAGCTTAGGAGTTTCTTCCCTGAACCACTTTAAAAAAAATTTCTTTATTGTTAAATATAACATATATAGAAAGAAAAAACAATGATTTTCAAAGTACACTTCAACAAGTAGTTACAAAATAAATTTCAGAGTTTGTTATGGGTTACCATTCCACTATTTCAGATTTTTCCTTCTGGTTGCTCCAAAACACTAGAGGGTAGAAGAATTCTTATTTCTTTTTTGTGAAAAATAACATAGATACAAAAAAGCAATAAATTTCGAAGGACATCAAAATGATTATTGTAGAACAGGTTTCAGAGTTTGGTATGGGTTACAATTCCACAATTTTAGGTTTTTACTTTTAACTGCACCAAGATACTGGCAACTAAAATATCAATATAATGATTCAGTATTCATACACATTTGTCAAACCCCACCTTCTCTGTATAACCCCACCAGCACCTTTGATCTTTCTCCCACACTTTAGGGGTATTTGAGCTATGCCCATTCTAACTTTTCATGTTGGAAGGGGCTGTCGATAACATGGGATAGGAACATGGAACTAGCTGATGTTCTGGAGAGGCTGGCCCCTCTGCATTTCAGGACTTATCTGGTCCAGGGACCCTTCTGGAGGTTGTAGGTTTCTGAAAAGTTACACTAGTATGTGAAACCTTTGTAGACTCTTATATAATGTCCTAGCTGTTCTTTAGGACTGGCTGGAATGGTTTTGGTTGGGGGTTGGTAAGGTATGGCAGGTAGCAATGTCTAATTGAAACCTGCATAAGAGTGGCCTCCAGAGTAGCTTCTCGATTCTATTTGAACTCTCAGCCACTGATACCTTATTTACTACATTACTTTTCCCCCTTTTGGTCAGGATGGCATTGCTGATCCCATGGTACCAAGGCCAGACTTATCCCTGGGAGTCATCTCCCATGCCATCAGGGAGACTTTTACTCCTAGATGTCATATGTCATGTCCCACATAGAGGGGAGAAGGCCTGCTTTTTTTTGGCATGGGCAGGCTCCAGGAATTAAACCTGGGTCTCCAGCACGGCAAACGAGAATTCTGCCACTGAGCCACCATTGCACTGCCCAGGCCTGCTTTTTTAAAGAGTAATTTGTTAAGAATAAGGAAATGTCTGAGCCCTTTCGGTTTGTTTTATGGGGAGACATGGGAAAGAGGACAAGCATAAGACACAGGGAAAAGGCATTCATAATAATATGCAGGTGTTTATATATACCCATTAGCCTCTTAGAATGGCAGGGTATTCCTGGAACCAGAAGCTACTGCTAAAGGAAGCTACTTTATATGTCATAACTCAAGTGGAATGTTTGCTATATGCTTACATAGAAATGGGTTTATATGAAAAACAACTTTGCCCACAGTGCTGTTAAGAAACAATACAACATAGGTATTTAATTATTTTGCATGTTCAGAACTCCATTAAATATTTGTAAATTACTTTGAACTTACAAGTTGCCTAATTGGGCTTCCTGAAAGGAAAGAATAAGGTAGCCTCTCAAAAAATATTAGTTGAATAAATAAACAAAATGAACTAATGAATGAGGTGAACAAATGAATGGTTAAAAATGGAATAAGAAGGAATAAATACCACTGTTAAGTATACCCTCAAGAGAAATGAAAGCATATGCCCACACGAAAACTCATATATGAATGCTCACACCAGTTTTATTCACAATATTAAAAAAATAGAAATAACTCAAATGTCCATGAACTGATGAATGAATAAATAAACGTAGTGTAGCCATACAGTGGAATACTATTTGGCAATAAAAAAGAATGAAATACTGAAAAATGCTACCACATGGATAAACTTTGAAGACATTTTGCTAAGTGAAAAAAGCCATTCACAAAAGACCACATAATGAGTGATTCCATTTATATGAAGTGCCCAGAATAGGCATTTCACAGAAAGGAGATCAGTGGTTGCTTAGGGTAGGGATGGGAAGAGGGGGCATAAGTGTTAAGGTGGAACGACAGCTAAGGGGAATGGAGTTTCATTGTTTTAATTCACTTTTTGTTATAGAAGTTGTAGGTTTATAGAAAAATCACGCAGAAAATAGAGTTCCCATATAGGGGTTTCTTTTTGGTATAATGAAAATGTTCTGAAATAGACTGTGCTGATAGATGCACAATTCTGTGAATGCACTAAAAGCCATGAATTGTTCACTTTAAATGGGTGAGTTCTACGGTATGTGAATGAACTATTGTGCTGGTTTGAAACTGTTATGTACCCCAGAAAAACCATGTTTCATGGGTGCAGACTTATTATGGATGGGATCTTTTGATAAGGTTATTTCCATGGAGATGCAACCCATCAATTGTGGGTGGGATCTTTTGATTAATTGTTCCCATGGAGATATGACACTGCCCATTCAAGAGAGAGCTCAGAGTTGACATAGAGAGCAAAAAGATGAAACCAGGACATAGATGTTTAGAGGTGCTAAGCTAAGAGATGAAAACCACAGTTTACCCCAGAGAAGCTAAGTGAGGATCCACAGATGTTTAGAGTGAAAGCCACTAGAAATAGGAGCTGAGAGAACTATCTGAAACCAGAGGTCAGGAGAGAGGGCCAGCAGATGCCACCATGTGGCCTTCCCCTGTGACAGAGGAACCTGGACATAATCGGCCTTTCTTAAGTGAAGGAATCCTCCTGTTGATGCCTTGATTTGGACATTTTCATGGCCTTAGAGCTATAAATATGTAACCTATTAAATTCCCTTTGTAAAAGCCAATTAATTTTTGGTAATTTGCATTCCAGCAGCTTTAGCAAACTGAAACACATATCAATAAATTAGCTTGTTACCCAGTGTTTCTGGTTTTAGTTTTCAGTGAAGAACAAATGAAAAAGCAAAATGACAGCCTTGAGATATAAAGCCTTCTCTTGTGTGGATCCTTTCAAAAGGGATGCCATTTTCCTATTTCATTTACCTCCTCCAGCTCCAGGCTGATTCAGCTGCTAGCTAATATCTCCCAGAGAGACTGACTTGATATTCTCAAACTAAGAATGAAGAATTGGGAAGAAGGAAAGAATATCTATATGTGATGATTCCCCCTACTCTGAAACTTGTATTCAAACCTAGTAATAATGTTCCTAGATTACAGAACAGCTTGTCTTCTGCCCTTCACAGGCCTGAAGTTTAAACTTGTTATCTGTAGGAATCAAACATTTAAATTAAGCTCCAACTAACTGCCAGAAAATGGGCCAAATGAGGAAGATAGGATCACACACAATTAACCCTAATACAACTTAGCTTATGTTAATCACTATGGCCATCGTGGGCACAGGGGGTTGGAGAGGAAATAAAATGAGATGAGCCTTAAAGACAGAATTAGAGAAGGGGATAGGCATTCTGGGCAAGAACACTGGGCATGAAACCAGAAAAGTGCTCAAAGAAAGACTGGTAGCAAGCTTGTAGGATATCAACAGGGGACTAGTGACAGGGGTCACACCCTCAGGGGCCTGAAAGGCCAAGCAAGGAAATTTGGACCTGAATATTTCACATTTTCAAATCTTGACAGATGTGGTAAGACCACCCTTTTAATCTGTGTTTTCTCAATGTACTAGGATTCAAAAAAAAAAAAAAAAAATTGCAACAGTGAAGAAAAAAAAAGAGGAAGAAAATCATGCAGCTGACAGTTCAATTTAAACTTTGTACCTGGGCTTAAAACTAGATCAAATCAACAGGTGACAATATGGAAAAAGATGATTTACCTTTGACAACCTATCAAGAAGGAACATTAGGACACAGGATAGAATAAGATTCACCTGACATTCTATTGTGCTGCTATAAAACCAACATGTTCGTGGGCTCTTACCCATTACACAGCTTAGCAAGCATGAGCAGCTTGTCTAAGTTCAAAATGCCAGAGAGAGACTTCTTCTCTCCTTGGAATGGCAGCTTCCACTAAGGCCCAGGTCTGGAAGAGGATAAGTTATATTTTCCATAAGTTCTGATAGTGTCGTCAGTTCCTACCTGTGGAGTTTACATTCTGGGAAGGAAGAAGATGTTGAACAAACCTGAGCAGTCCCACAAGACAGAAAAGCAGGGTGTTAAGCAGGAGTTAGACCAATTGCTTAAGGTCTCATAGCTACCTAGTGGCAAAGCCAGGACACGCAAAGGCCCGTCCTTTACCTTCCAGGACATAGACAATTTCAATGTAAATAAGGACTTGCCAATGGGCTAGTACACAGGTTGGGTTGCATTTCACAGATACCAGCACAATGATAACAGTATTCTAGATTTAATTATTTTCTAGGTTTCAAATTCAGAGGAAGGGAGTAGAAGATCCAGCTGATTTATTAACCAGGCTGGAATTAAACCCAGGATCATAAAGTTAACTCAACCGTAGCAGTCACCAGCTCAGACTTTAAAGGAAACACCTAAAGCCTCCCCTTCAGTACAATCATGTACACTCTTACCCAGCTTGAGAGTGCAGGACTCACTCCAAATGGACCAACTCAGGGGTTCCCAACACTGGCTGCACATTAACATCAACTGAAATGCCCAATGCACAAATTCCCCCTCTCTCTCCTGACCCCTGCTCAATCAAGGGCTGAAGCTAGGGTGAGAAATCCAAAAATGTCAGGCACAAAATATAAGGAGGAAGGTCATGCGAATATGGCACCCTGCACTTACAGCACTTTAAGAGTGGGTGCCTTCTTAAGAATGAAGCACCCAGGGTACAGAATTTAAGGAGGCCCTCAGGGTCAGCACTTGTATGACCTTTGTTTCCATAAATTATGTGACTTAGATGCCATACTTGCTTTACCCTAGTTCCAGCCCTGCTCAAGTTCCACTGATCAGGCCATTAATTATCCCATCAAGTTTCTGCTGTATGCTCCTCTCCAGCCTCTAAAAAGACACATTTTGAAACTGATATATGAAATGAAAAACGTTTACCATATTCATTTACCATTACCCCTGACATAAGAGGCTAGTGTGATCTAGTGGAACACAAAACGGTTAGAAAATAATGGGAAGGGGACTGATCTTTTATTAGTGTTTAAGCAGTTCCCCTAAGAAATCTAAGTTCATTTCTTTGTGGCCAGCAAATAATGATTTACAAAGGTATCATTAAGATGAAATTAGGCAAGTAAAAAGGTCTGGGACATAGTAAGTACTCAATAAGCATCTGTTGACTCTAAGTCTCCAACAATTCATTAACTCAATCATCTTTCCATGTCACTTTGGGGTTGCAGTGTTGCTGCTGCTGCTTGCATGAGCTGTCTCTCATCCTCTAACATCCCACCCCATTTTAAGAAAGAGTCAAATTCTTGGTTTCTACAAGTACTTCCCTACTCCCATCCCTCCTGAGGCCTTTGAGGAGATAATCTTCTAAATTTGGGGTGGAGGATTGGCAGTACAGAGGTTGGGTGGGAGGATTCCATTCTTAAATTACCAAAAATTCTCCTAAATCTTACCATTTTAGGCCTGCATGCCAGCTTTGGAAAATCATAAGCCAAGAGTTTGACGTCTTGGTCTCTGGTTGTACATTAACAACCTTCTCTAATTCTGCTGCCCACCATGGAAGACAGAGATATGTTGTGGCATCCTGATGTCCCTAGCATCTTGCATAGTGTCTGCCACACATCAGGGACTTTATTTATTGAATAAATGAAGGAGACTAAAAAAAAAAGTAGAGGGGAAAAGCAAGACAATTAAAAAGTGTAGAGAAAAATCCAAGAAAGATTACAAGGTGGCACAAAAAAGTTCGTCATCTTCCATAAATGCACTTCTTAACTCTCTGTAATGGGTAGAGGAACACTCTCCTCCCAAAGATGTTCATGTCCTGAGTATGTTAGCAAACGAACTTTGCAGAAGTGATTAAGTTAAGAATCTTGAGATGGGAGTTTACCCTGAATTATCTTGGTGGGTCCAATGAAATCACCAGGGTTCTTACAAGAGAGAGGCAAGAGGGTCAGGATAGAGAGATGTGAAGATGAACGTAACGGTTAAAATGATGCACTCTGAAGATGAAGGAATTGGGCCATAAGCTACGGAACGCAGGTGGCCATGACTAGCTGGAAAGAGCAGGGAAACATTTTCCCCTATAGACTCCAGAAGGAACTCTGTTCTGCAGATACCTTGATTTTAGCCTGTAAGACCCATTTTGGACTTCTGACCTCCAGGTTATAAATTTATGTTAGGCCACTAAATAGGGGGTAATTTGTTATAGTAGCAATCGGAAACTATACACTCTTTCAGAACAGATAATGTGCCTTAGTCATATCTGAATCCCCAGCATGCTGCCTCGTACTCTGTTGACTACATCTTCATAAGCAACACTGAAGTGGCACCTTGGATGCTTCCTTTTCCTTGCCTTGTAGCCAATCAGTTGCCAGGTTCTGTTGACTGCAATCTCTTTCCAGTTCAACCCTTTCTCTCCTTTATCTACCACTCATATGGAAGGTTGTAATTGTCTTTGATTATGGCTTCTTTTATTCCTGTTTCTCCCTCACTTTTGTCTACTACATACAATCCAACCAGATTCATAGTTTAATGCACCATTTTGATCATGACATCTCTCATCTCAAACTTCCCTAATGGCAGAAAAATCCAATTTCCTTATATTCATATTGACATACCTCTTGTTCCAAGCTTCCTATCCAATCTTATTTCCCACTGGTTCCTTTCCTTCCCCTTGAACTACAGCCAAATCACTCTTCAAATGCCTCCTCTACTCTATCATCACAAGTCTTTGCTCATGCTGTTCACTCCATTTCATCATATCCGCCCACATTCAAACCTTATCCATCACTTAGGCCCCAGCTTAATTGGCACCTTCTCCATGAAGCTACCCTCATGGCCCCATCTCCCTTCACAAATATCCCTACCTCAAGCTGGTAATTATTTCCTCTTGCACTGAGCCCTCATAGCATTCAACTCTATATCTTTTATTTCAAGGAGGAAAGAGCCCAGGTTCTAGAATTAGAAAGACACACGTGCAGGTAAAATGTGACCCTCTTACGCAAATTATTAGCTTCTCTGAGTCTCAGACTTCTCATCTATAAAGTAAGTATCATATTATCTTACTGGGTTGTTGAGAAGATTAAAGCTCATATATAGGTGCCCAACACACAATAAGTATTTAATATTGATACACTGACATTATAGTTACATATACATCTAATTCAAAAATCTAGACTGCAAGGGTGGGCCACGGCGGCTCAGCAGGCAAGAATGCTTGCCTGTCATGCCAGAGGACCCAGGTTCGATTCCCAGTGCCTGCCCATGTTTAAAATATATATATATATAGACTGTAAACTTTTTAAGGATTTATGACCAGTTCATTTTTGTAGCCATACAGTACCCTATACATAGTAGTGAAAAAATTCTTAATGACTGAATAAGTCACTGAGGTGTGGGTAGGATCTCTTAGGTCTTCTGGCCTAGCTATCATAAGGATGGCCTTATCTTTCTACACTTCAGAGAACAGAAGAAAAGTACACCAGGTCACCTTCTGAACATCCATGTTAGATAGAATCCTTAAAATGAAAACTACTCTGTTTGATTAAAGCCCAACCAACAATAATAAATTAATATCGTCTTCATTAGCATAACCTATACATTATTATTTTCATGTCATTGAGTTCTGGCTCAGACAACAGCTATCATTCTGGAGCTGGTGAGACAAAGTTTGCTCTTACTCCATTATATTTAGAAATCTCATGGACGACTTAAAGGTAGAGATTCTCTTCCATTCCTTGGCTGTGTATGCAAAATAATTACCTTCCTTTAAAAGCGTTCCTTAAGGCACTTTTATGTTAGAGGAGAAACTTGGCCCTTTTTTTTCTAATTTAGCTGGTAGCATCATGAAGGAAAAAGAACATGAGATTTAAAGTAAAATGATCTGATTTGGAATCTGGTCGTCCACTTATTAGACACGGTTTCCTCATCTCTTACTTAATAACTGTAAAGAATTCTGAGGTGATGTGCCTGTGAAAGGTGCTATTCAATGTAACTACCATGTAATGACTGAATACCAACCGGGCCTAGACTTCTTTCCATACACAATACCCATGGATCTTCAAAATCCAACCATTCTTCAAGGTCACTGTCATATTCCAAAAGGACCATCACTGTGTGTGACAAGGCGGGAGGAAAGACCAGCTACACTTAACCCTGCACTTAAAGTTAATATTTAATATCAAAAAGGGTAGGAACCATCCAAGCCCCAGTTTAGTTTTCCCCAAACACCAGTTCCCCTACTTATTTCCCAGGCCAGTCTGACTCAGACTCAACACAATGCCTCACAGAAGGGTAAAAAGCCCTAATGAGCAAATCTCATGAAAAATTCAGCTGGTTTTTTGGAGAAAAACAGCCGGACTGACCTTAGGAATTCCACTAATTCCCCCTACCACACAGCCTAAAAATAGCTGAAGAGCATTTCTAGCTGGTGATGGTCTTTCCTTTAAAGGAAATAATATGCAAAAAGGCATGCTAGGGTCATTAGCCCAAATCTTACAGTCCCCATGATAAATCCTAGGCCAAATGTTCCTATGAGAATCTGCCTTCACAAGGTCAACAATGAAATTTCATTGTGAAGGCTTCCCCTGATCTCACTCTCTAAGCACCACTAGGATTGTATAAAGATATTCACTCTCATCCACTACTACCTGTGTAGCCAAGAGTAAGTCAACTCCCCTCCCTTGGCCTCAATTTCCACATCTGTTAAAAGAAGTGCTCGTCTCTAACAATTAATGTCTCCTCCTGGTGTAAGATTCTCTGGGAGGTACATTCAGTGGCTCCTCTTTGCATTCAGGATAAAACTGAAGCCCCTCAGTGTTCTGTGGGCCTTTCCAGATCTATCCCCTGCCTTCCTCTCCACTTTCTCCTATACCATCTTTGGAGTTCCTTAAATTTACCTGCCATACCTCTGTGCCTTTGTCAGGTGCAGTTCCCTCTTTCTGTAATGACCTCAGCTTCTTAAACTCCCAACCATCTTCCAAGACTCATGCCCAGGTGTCATCTCTTGTGGGAAGGTTAGTCAAGTTTCTTATCCAAAGGTTGAGTTAGGGTTTCTTCCTCTGTGGTCTCACAGACTTGCTGCATTGTACAGTAACTGTTTACTTATCCACGTGCCTTATGAGCCTGGGTGCTCCTTGAAGGCTGAGACACCACATCCATCTTTGTCTGTATTCCCCACACCAGATGCTGGTGGTTGGTGATACCAGATTCCACTAAAGTGCCACACGCATTTTACAGTGTTATTCCAAAAGACCAGGAATTTATGATTTTTTTAAAGGAATGTTTTCTCTGTTCAAAAATGAGAACGTAAACTATCCCTAAGCTTTTTGCCTTATTAGGGAAAAATACATATAGCTGTTGAGAATTGTGACATAATCTTCGCAGAGTTGAAAGATATATATTACATTTGTCCCAAAGACTGTCTTTAAACCAAATGAGCCACAGTTTAAAACAGGAGATTCAAATTTGGAAATGACATCCAACTTGGTGGTTTCTTCCTTTTACCCAGAGGAAGGAAAATCTCCAAAAGGGAAAAATTACATGCTAAGCTTTCTGAAAATTTTCAGCCAAGTGCTGGAAAATCAGATGAAAAGCACAAGAAAGAATGTAATTATGTATAGAAAAATAAAATGTCTTATTAACTACACATAACATTAAAAAGTATATGCACGGATTATAGAAGGTAAAAAAACCAAGTTAATTAATGCAACTTATTAGTAGGACTTGGACCTTATGATGGAAGAGTTAGGGAAGAAAATGACATTTTCTCTTCCTCCAACAACAGCAACACAAGCATTGGCTGCATTTGACAGATAAGGAAACTGAAGTTAAGGGACTTGCCTAAACCCATATTGCTTGCAAGTAACAGAGTTAGGATTTGAACCCAGGTCTGCCTAGCTCCAAAGCACCAAGAAGGATAGTAGTAAAAGTGAAGAAGAGGTCAGGGTGGCTCAAAAATACCCAGCGAAGGAACCCAAACTTGCATAGAGAAGCTACCCATCCAAACAAGTAAGCTTCATAGTACAGAACGATGTTAAACTTGATATTTAATGCAACCAGTTATAAAGAGATCTTTTTGCTATATGTGATCTCAATTTACCAGCATATGTAGAGCAGGCAAAAAATATATCACAGCATCACAAATCTGTTTGTCCTAAATCATCATGAACAACTAAAATCCTTGCACTAGTCTAGAAAAAAGTGTTGTAAGTAGTAGTCAATCCTTAAAAAAAATCCATCAAAAGCCAGCCAAAATGATTATCTATACTTCATTAGCTAAGCAGCCTGTGCCCTGCCTGGGCTGTCCAAAGATGTGGGTTCTGGTCCTTGCTCAGCTAGTAATGACTGAAACCTTTGGCTCTGTTCACCTCCCTGGGTGACAACCTATAAAATGAGGCGTTTGGACACTGATGGCTCAGGTTTGTTTCTCAGGGGCATGAAATGAAATGACAATGAATGCCAACACCATCACCAAGTTAGCTCAGGAGGAAAGAGATGTAGAAGCAGATTATTAGAGTAAAAACAAATGCAAAAAGAATTTTTAGAAACTAAATGCTTTTCCTAAGATATGGCTATATCAAAGGAGAGGATAATAATTAGAAAAATAGGGTATAAAAAGCTGACAAGATTCTTTTTTCCCTTCTTGTTGTTCCTCCATCCTTCCTTCCTTTGTACTGATAGTGCCCCCTGTTTGGTTCTGGGCTAAGCACCTTGGACACTGCTATTAAGTAGTAAGGCCCAGTTCTTACTGTCAAATTCTTGCTAACAGCTCCCATTTGCAGAATGTTGTGGGTTTATGGTATACTTTAGCAAATGCAACCTTTACAACAATAAAAGTTATTATATTACCACTTGGAACTGTGTAATACCCCATAAAACAGCTTTGTGCAAGCATTATCCAAACACTCCTGAAAAAAAAAGTTAACAGATTTAATGATTTCTTAAACCATTGGGAAGTAAGGAGGGCAAGCCCATGACTAGGAATCACAATCCCCCTTTATAAGGGTGAAAAGTGAGATTCAGCAAGGCCAAGTGGCTATGTCCAAGCTCACATAGCTACTGAGTGACAGAGCTGTGAAGAGGACACATTTGCAAAGGAGGAAGAGGACTAAAGACAACAGGGTATATTTAAGTGTCAAATGTATGATAATAAAGAGGGGAAGCAGAAAGATCAAAGCAAGAACTGGGAAGAGATGAGACTTGAGTTGTGCTCTGAAAAATGGGGTATGATTTAGAGCAGTCACTGAATTCAACTCAGAAAATAGCACAGTACTGCTTTAGAGAGGGTGGAGTATAGAAAAACAAAAAGATGTCTATATTTATACTTACATAAAAGCATACTGCCTTTCATTTAAGAAATGAAATTCTTTAGCCACTATTGGTAATCAGCATGTGTGTGCAGCGAGCTTTTTCCCAGGAGCATAAATGGGTGGCCCTAAGTCTTTTCCCTTGACACTCACAGTGGGTATTAGGGAGAGAGGGTTGCTTTGAATTCAGATTGTGAACTATACCAGTGAGCTAGGGTGAAAACCTCTGGCCCCGCCACCCTTGACACAATGGTGTACCTACCTGAGTTCACTGGCCTTCTCCGTATGGGTGTGACTAATCACATGCTGGAACAGCCAGCCTACCTTCCCAGGCTGCATTCATCGCAACCAAGGCCCAAGAATGTAATTAATGAGCAACCAGGGCCTGCTCTTGAGGCGGGAAGGGAGAAGAAGGGAATGCTTGGGAAAGATTTCAAGGTGATGACAGAACATAAAAATTACAGAAGGGCTTAATAATAAAACAGGTCCAGGCTCTGTCTACCAGACAGAATGGGATTTAAGCCAGGAAATTGGGATAGGGAAAACCATGGGATCAACCTGGGTGTACCTGAGAGAGGAGACCTCAGACAGAAAAAAGTGAGAATCAAGTTGAACCACAGACCTGGTTCTGGTAGAGAACTCAGGTGATAGGAATCTTAAGGTTTACTCAACAGAATTACAAGCCTTTCTTCTTACTAGGGAGACTTCAGCTAATCTTCCAGAATTCTGATTCCAATCTTATTTAATTAGGTAACATTTCAAACAATACCTTTTTCATCAAGATAAAAAACATAGCAATTCATCATACCCTATTTTCATACCACAGAGGAGGCAGGGATATTTGATGTTTTCCAGAAAGTGTTACTTGAGTTTGGACTTAAAGTTGAAAGAAACTTTCCACCAAAGGGAATTTAAATCTTCTCTTCCATCATGTCAGGACCCAGTACTAATTGTGTAGCAAATGCAATGTCCAAAGAGTCAAAAAGAGTTCCCAATTTAGACGGCAGAACAGATCCCAGTTCTACCAACTTTCTAGCTTTTCTGGTATTTTGAGATGGTCACAGAAGACAGGAAAGCCTTCCTTCAGCATCCACCAAAGAAGATGCGAACTGGTCCTTGAACTTAGTGAGGTGGAACGGCACAGACACACAGACACACGTAAACTTGACTACATTTCGTTCTCAGTCCTTCACAACCAACTTATGGCCATGTTTATGCAATTCTAAGAATACTTCAACCTACTGACACATACAGAAAACTGGCGGGGTGGTGGCAAAGTGACTATAAAACCAGGGTTCTGGGGCCTGGCAGTGGATAAAATAAGGGTCCCATCCCTGACAGAAGGATGTCTTAACAAAGCTTATTTTGGTTCAGATGTAGTGGTTTATTGAAGGGGGAGTAGAGAGATTATATGCGTTGTTCTTGCTACTCCTCTTGATTCTAGGAGGAGCCACCATGTTGGAACACTCACATTCACTCTTTTACCAAATCCTCAGGCCAACACTGCAAGGAAAGAACCACTATCATTTCCATTTTACATAAGATATGAAGGAACTTCACCCCATCTGTCCTCTTAAATGCTATATCATATGCAGACAGGTATATGGGTATTTATTACTGATATCAGTTATTATCTACAAACCAAGGTAAGGTAATTCAAGTTCTCAAATTTCAAAAACTACAAACATATGGGTCAGGTAAAACTCATAAAATCTCCCTCTTCTTTTTTTCCCAGCAGAAGAAGATCTCAAATAAAAAGTCAAGTTATAATGGAAAATTGAAATATTTAGGTAAAACAATCTCATAACCTTGACTTTAGAGGAAGAAGATAAACACTCATTTTTATTAATTTATCCACCGAAGCTGATCAATAAATGCCTCCTAAGAACATGTGCATGAGAGAGACTCATTAGATACATCACATCACAGAGAGGGGCCACGGTTATGTAAAAGCCAAATGTAATGGGGAAAGAACACTCCCTGGGAATCAGGCCACTTTAATTTCACTCCTGGCTCAGTCACCTCCTGGCTGTGCAATGCTGGGCAATTCACTTGGCCTCCTGGGGCTCCAGTTTCTTCATTTATCAAATGAGGGTGTGAAAAAAGATGTTCTCTCTCTCTCTCTCTCTCTCACAAAGTGCAGGGTTGTTCTCTAGATGTCCTGAGTAATGCCTTTTATAAATATCTGGTTCTTTCTGCTGCTATTTCTCTCTGACCCTATGGATACTCTGGAACGGTTCATTTTCTGGTCTCCAGCTCAGATGGTACGCACAGATTTACTCAGACTGGACTTCCTGAAGCAGCCCAAAGAGAGGAGGCCCCAGGTAGCCTCCAGCCGTGACCTGGCCCCAATAGCCACAAGCCACATGCCCCCACTCCCCACACGAAAGATGTCTTGATAGAACCAGGGACAGAGTTCTAAATACAGCCTTCAGAAGGTAACTGAAAATTCATCTTTCTTAAACCCAGGGAAAACTCTCACCTTCTTCAAGAGACCCAGTCAAAGGAGAAAAGAACCATTTCCCCAGTAAAAGCACTTGATGAACTCAGATTGATTCCATACTTTGCAAAAGTTAAATGGCAGAGATGGTGCAAAACAATGGTCTGAAAACAGAGCTTGAGTTTTAGGAGCTGCTTCACCACTAAATGCCTTTAAATTCCTTCTGCTTTATTCTACCACTAGGAAGGCCAAAAGCCACCAAAAAGAAAAAAAACATTGAGTGTGGTAAACCTCATGAATGTTTTGCAAAAAGGAATAAGTAAATTAACAAATATGTGAAGAAAAAATCTTATCTAAAGAAATTATATTCTCTGCCTCACTGATTTTTTTTTTTAATCTTAGATATGAGAGAATAAAAATAAGTACCAGAAAACACCAAGCAAACCAGGGTGCACTAGTCAGTCTACAATTGCTTTTTCACCTCAAATTCTGGGTCCACAGTTCCCTAAAATAATGACTTTCAAATGCAACTACTAGGCTGTGATATAAGGGAAATAAATAATATCATCATTGGGGTTTAATTATATTACACATTCATTTTATTAAATTTACGCACATCAGAAGTATGGAAAATTGCCAGCCTTCAACATTTATTTTTAAAAATGAATTATTAAACAAAAACCATCATCATGAATCCTAGATTTTAATTTCTTTTCCGAATTCCACAGACCTGATAAGAAAAAATTATTTCTACCATTGAGATGTATAATCTAGTTTCTATCCCATCCTGGGAATCACTAGTTAGTCACACCGTGGCCTGCCGCTGTGTGTTATTACACATCAACATTTGTGTGTATCGAAGGCAGCATCTTATTTGGGTATCACCTCTCATTTAAGCCAATCAGAAAAGGCTTCAAGGTAGGGAAGGAAGAAGTGGGAGGTGAGAAAAGGGCACTTAAAGCCAAGAGAAAACCCAAACCCATTTCACAACCATGTATGGTCCCCACAGAAATGAAGAGGCATTAAGTGCTCCCCTATAAACTGGAAGGCAAAACACCAATGAGGTCTACTCTGTGGAATCCAGTGTTACCTGAGAATGGAGGTTTTGAGATTCTAAACAAAACTAAAATGAAAAAAACATTAATTAAATATCAGAGTGGATAGGACAGAATTTCAGTATGGGCTCAGGCAAACAAAACAGCTTGTTTGAGGGCAGCCTGGAAATGAATTCTCCTCAGGGATGAAAAACAGAGGGAAAAAGTGGGATTTTACCTTTTCCTTTAACCATTATCTGGCCAAATGTCTAATATCCTCCTAGGAATAAAAACTCTTGCCTACCAGTTTCATAAAAAGAAAAGCAAATCTTCAAACAATTTCTACAGAAACTTCTTCCATTCCTCTGTTTCTAAAATAATTTGAAAGACTCATTTTTAAGATGATTTTAATGCAAACTGTATCAAGTTTATCATGAAAACTTGTGTAAAGTGCACACTGGTCAAGGAGAATTAAAAGCAATAAAATCCCCATATCTCAATCACTGGGGTCTATCAGAGTTCACAGGAGCTTAAAGATGCCCACTGCCTAGATTTCTAGATATTTTTCTCCAAAGAAGCTTCATACAGAGCATGGTAGCCACCTGAAGCCCAAGAGTTAACAAAGGTTCATTCATCCATGTTTAGTAGAACCTAAGTAATATAGTGCATCGCTCAAAAAGCACTGGTTGAATAACTGTTGAATGAAAGAATGAAATATCCCCAAGAAAGGAGATGAACAGAGTCTTATGAATGAGTTATGAGACTCATTCTCTCCTGAAAGCAGGGTAAGGATGAGATATCAGAAAGGCTCTAGGACTGCCTGAGGGTGAAGGGGTATGGAGGAAGCAAAAGGACTGTGGCTCCCACTTTACAATTCTAAGATCGGGCCCAACTGTGCTACATAAATAATGTAAAAAAGATCCTATTCTTAGCAGCTTTATTCATAATAGCCCAAAATTACAAATAACACAGATGCTCCTCAATGGGTAAAGGGTTAAACAAACTGTGCTGTACACATACCATGGGACACTACACAGCAATCAACAGCAGTGAACTACTGATACACGCAACAAGTTGGATGAATCTCAAGGGAATTATGCTAAATGAAAAAAAGCCAACCCCAAAAGGTTACATCCTGTAGGATTCCATCTCTATAACACTCTTGAGAAGACAAAATTATAGAAATGGAGACCAAATTAGTGGTTGCCAGGAATTAGAGATGGTGACAAGGGAGGCAGAAGGAAGGTGGGTTTGGTTATAAAAGGGCCACCTGAGAGATCCATGGGTGATAGACATCTTTAGTATTTTGACTGTGGTGGTGAATGCACAAACCTATACGTGTGATAAAATCGTATAGAACTTAATGCACTCACACACAAACATTACCCAAATACAAGTAAAACTGGGCCATGTGGATTTGAATCAATGTCAATATTCTGGTTGTGATAATGTACTATAGTTATACAAGATGTTACTACTAGGAGAAACTGGGTAAAGGGACATGGGATCTCCCTGTAAAATATCTTACAACTGCATGTGAATCTACAATACTCTCAAAATTTAAAAAAGTTTAATTTTAAAATATCTTGAAGGCAACCTTTCCTCTGCCATCATCACCACCAGCAATTTGAAAGTGTGTGTGTGTGTGTTTGCGTGGTCAACACACTAAACCTTTCCTAACCACTTATATAAATCTATCTGGCCTCTAAACTTTCAGTGCACCGACTGCTTTCATCACACAATCTAACTCCTGCTCTTACAATAAGAACAAACATTTTGTGACTCTTAACCCCTTACCTAGGATAAAAGCTCCTAAGACAAGGCCCATGTCTTCTACCCCTTCAGTGCTTAGCATACTACTGAGGAGCCTACAGTAAGTACTGAATGAAAGTGTTTGTTAATATAGTTCAGTGGTAGAATTCTCACCTGCCGTGCAGGAGACCCGGGTTCGATTCCCCACCCATGCACTTCCCAAAACAAGCAAGCAAACAAACAAAACAAATAAAAATTCAACAAATGGTGCTGCAATAACGGGATACTCACATGGAAAAAAGAATGAAATGTGACCCCACCATACAGATACAAAAAAAAAAAGAAGTGTTCGTTAATATACAAATAAGTGAATGAATAAATGTATGTGTTTCCTACTCCTCATAGAACTGGATGAACTGGAAATTCACAATACTTTTTTTTCAAATCTCTTAACTTCAAAAGGTCAATAACAGCTGCTCCCGCCTGCCTCACAAACCCATGATGAGGTTAAAGATCATTCCCAGCAGTGTCTGCTGTAGTAGTAAGAGCACACCCAGCATTAGGGAGAGAGCCGCGCCAACGATCTGCTGTGTGACCTTGTGCCAGTTAATTTCACTGAACCTCAGCTTTCCCTTTTGTAAAATGGGTAATAATGCTTATCTTTGCAAGGCTGCTATGTAACTGAGACATCATGTCCATTAGAAGCCTAGCTCAACGCCAACCTCAGAAAATACTCAATAAATGCTTTCATCTTTCTATAGATACTTCCAGACACTAATGCTCACTTCAAAGTTCAAAAACAGTGGCCAATTCTTAATAAGGTGATGTCTTTTCAATAAATAAACAATGTTTTACTCACATTGCACCTTTCTTTAAAGAATAAACTTTGCCTATATATATAAAATGGCAAAAGTAAAATGGACAGAATAAATGGAGATACGGGGTGGAGGAAACGGGAAAGGGCAAGTTCAAGTGGAAGATAAAGGAATTCAAGGGTAGCTGTTGAACAATGCTCATGACAAGTCCCTCTCCCCCCACTCACGGGGGCAGAAGGTCTGTCTTGTGCCTGCTGTCCTCCCTGGGGTTTCACACCATGGTGCTGTCTAAGGGTGGTGTAGACACAGGAAAAAACACACAAAAAGCCTACCGATTCCTAAGAATAGTGGGCTGATGGTGCTGAAGGCAAGGAGGAAGGGACTCTGTTTATCTTCTCTGCTAGGGAAGTCATTTGTTTTCAGGTAAGCCTACTGCTTCCTTCTCAGAGCTGGGAGTGCCTTAGTCCTTCTTACCCATGGGTGGCAACTTTCTCCCCAAACGTGCAGCTGTCTGAAACATATTTGTTCTTGATGCGTCACTGGGTCATGAGGAGTTCTCTGAGAAATACTTTACACATGGGTGTCTCCAAGCCCAGTGGAGATATTTACTGACCCATGAGGCAGGGATGGACAAACACTGGTAATGGTTCCAGGATCCAGTCCTTAAAAGAAGAAACTAACTCAGTCCATTGGTCAATCAACAGCATTCTGAGCCCTGACTATATATTTATCTTGGCCATCGCTAGGAACCGAAAAGGAATCATCCACGACTACGACAGACAAGGTCCCCTTCCTTTATGGAGCCTGTGGTCTGAGTCTCCCCACTACTACTTATTTGCCTTATTTCTACCAATATAATATTGCCTGGCACACAGTACATTCTGTGTCAAAGCAAAAGTCTCAAAATGGATAGAATATCATTCTAAGCATATTCCTTGTAACTAGCAGAACCATATGGAACAGAGAGATATGCAGATATGTCCATGTTAGACAATGAAAATGTGATATGTCTCTCAAATCTCAGAAAAGATGAATGTGCTATCCAGAAGTATTATACATTTTTAAACTCTTATGAATTGTATTCTCTTCCTATTAATACAATTAATAAGAGCATATATTTAGTAAGTACCTTCTATGTGCCAGACACTATGCTAAGGTCTCTTACATAAGCTTTAAAACACTCTTATGAGTGAGACACATAATATGATTCCCATTTTACAGATAAGAAAACTTCAGCTTAGAAAGATGTAGGAATATGGAGGTGAACCCAAGATTTTCTGACTCAGAGCCAGTGTTGTTGAACAGTACGGTAATCTGCATTACTATAAGCTCAGTTGGTTTAGAAAGAAGGCTAAGGTTATTGCTGTTATTGTTGAAATTAAAAAATGTACACAGTATGGACACTTTAAAACATATTAAGTTGAACCACATAAAATTGCCAAAATACAACCATTTTAACCTCAAAAATGGCAATTCCCTTTGTTTCAACCTAACACAAAATCAAGAGATAGAATGACATGAGCCTCGCTCCAGCACAGCCTCTGACCAGCTGTATGACTTTGAGCAGGTCACTTAACCATTCTATAAAATGAAGGGATTAAGCTAAATTTATTTTTAGGTTCCTTTCCAGCTCTATAATTACAAGGGACAAAGTGGGAAAAGAACCATACTTCTTTCATTCAACAATTCCTTATTAAGTGTTCATGTGCCAAGCACTGTGCTCTCTCCTCCTTCCAAATGCATCCACAGTTCAAGGGTGACCTCCCAGTAACGTCCTCCAATCCAAGGGCTCCCACATATTAGAGATAAAGAACAAGCTTGAGGCTTTTTGCTTGCCTTCTATTTTAAGGAAACTGGGTGTGCCTTATAATGCTGGCAGTTTCCACTCCATCACAATTCCACAGTAGGACAGAGAATCAATGGATACATAAATCACATTAGGGTGAAGAGATGAAGTATAGCATGGCAGAAGAAATGGTATGTGTGAAGAAATGTTTATCTCCCAAACCAAAGAACTCTCTGTAAATATTCTGGCTCACAGTGACTTCCAGAAAAATATTTCACTCCTTTCAGGACTTCACTTGCACTTCCCTGGAAAACAGTCATTCAGCCTTTAAAGAAAAAAAAAATCCAGAAAGGAAGGTTCCCTCAGTTTTGCTTGAGCATCTAGTTACAAACTTCAGAATGATTAAGGATTGGAAGACACCAATTCAAACCCTAGTTGTACTACTTTGTAACTTTATGAGCCTGGGTTTATCATTCAACATGCCTCTGCACCAGTTTTCTTATCTGTAAAATGAGGACTGGGATAGATGACAACTCTTAAGTACCCTTCCAAGTCTAAAGGTCTGCTAGCCTGGAATTCTGGAATTCTAGGATTTCACCATCTAATCTGCCATCTGTTCCGTTTTGTACTGTCCACAGTGGACACATCAAACAGCTGTTTTCCGGCATGCGTGCAATAACACTTTAAATACACAGCTGAAGACTCTTATGTGTGCCCACTTCAATCCCTCTCCTCCAGCCTACTTACAAAGTCACAGATGGAGTCATGTGGTTAATGTGATGTTGGGAGTAACTCATACGGAGTCATTTGTCTAAACTTTGAGTTCATAAGAAAGGGAGCACAAGTGGAAAATAGTTCTTTGGCTTCTTAACTTCTTGCAACTGACAAAGACCCATAATTTGCAACCTTCCTCCCAGGAAATTCTACCAGCTGCTTTCGGAATACAAAAGCCACAAAAGAGAGGGATTAATGAGTACGGATAATCTAGTAGATTAGAACAAACCTATACACAGTATGAAATTGTTGAATTCTATAGGACAGATTGTTGTTAGTGCTACATTAAGAATGACTCTGTAAGAGTCACAGGAAGTCAGATGACAGAAAGTCAGATAACCTATATGTTCTGATCCAGGGAAAGCATGTTGCTCTGTACAAGGTTAGACTCTGAATTATTGAAATAGATATAACTCACCAGACCTGGGCTCTACCAATAGAGCCCCCTCAAACACACCTAGATGGGATGATTCAGAATCAAGGGCCCAATAGGATAGTGGAGGCAGCTGAAGTCAGTGTTCCTTGGCCTTTCTGTTCTATTCCAAGCTAGGATTGCTCATTTCTCTTAACCAGTAGCTTAACTTTCTAGTCCATATAATGCAAACCATCTCTGAATGGAGCCCCTACGAAATGTGTCATTTAAAGACCCTTGAAGTCTCCAGAAAGACTTTTTCCCCTCTTCAAACAAGTATCCTCCAAACAACAAACTAAAGAGTCAAAAGGATTTCACAAGAGAAATCATAGAAGCAAACTGCTTACTAAATAGCCTTTCAGATTTTTAGTTTCAGAGCTGTTATTAAGTGTCCTTCTTTATTCCAAAATACAAATACTCATAAGAAAGGAAATAACCTGAGAATTGTTAATATAAAATTGTATGTTTTAGAGATGAGAATTTTTCTTTTTTCCTCTTAAAGGGCTTTGAATTATTCAATTTCTCTAAGAGATGGACATAGAGAAACATTTCAGCCACCTAAAATTTTGATAACATTCATGTAATTAAAGCTCATGTATCTCATAACTCATGTTTCATAAACCTGTCCTTAAAATTTTAAGGGCATCAGAGTGATGCCCCAATGAATCCCAGAGTGATTCAATCAGTGAGTGAAAAAGTATTTGCAAAGCCCCCTTCAGGGAATGGTGAAAACAGGGAGAAATTCAACTTCCCCAAGTTGAATTCTTGATATTTTCACAAGCAGTGTGGACAACCAAAGCTATAGGCTGAGCCCCCAGTTTTGGGGGTTGTTCATATGAAACTTAACCCCATAAAGGACAGGTTAAAGCCTACTTAAAATTTAGGCCTAAGAGTCACCCCCAAGAGAGCCTCTTTTGTTGCTCAGATGTGGCCTCTCTCTCCAGCCAACACAGCAAGCAGACTCACCATCCTCTCCATCTACATGGGACATGACTCCCAGGGGTGTGGACCTTCCTGGCAACGTGGGACAGAAATCCTGGAATGAGCTGAGACTCAGCATCAAGGGATTGAGAAAACCTTCTTGACCAAAAAGGGGAAGAGTGAAATGAGACAAAGTGTCAATGGATGAGAGATTCCAAACAGAGTCGAGAGGTTATCCTGGAGGTTATTCTTACGCATTAAGTAGATATCACTTTGTTATTCAAGATGTAGTGGAGAATCTGGAGGGAACTGCCTGAAAATGTAGAGCTGAGTTCCAGTAGTCATGTTTCTTGATGATGATTGTATAATGATATAGCTTTCACAATGTGACTGTGTGATTGTGAAAACCTTGTGTCTTATGCTCCTTTTATCTACCGTGTCAACAGACAAGTAGAACATATAGAATAAAAATAAATAATAGGGGGAACAAATGTTAAAATAAATTTAGTTTGAAATGCTAGTGATAAATGAAAGCTAGGGGTATGGGGTGTGGTATGTATAATCTTTTTTTTTCTCTGTTATCGTTTTATTTCTTTTTCTGTTGTCTTTATTTCTTTTTCTGAATTGATGCAAATGTTCTAAGAAATGATGAATATGCAACTATGTGATGATATTGAGAATTGCTGATTGTATATGTAGAACAGAATGATATGTCAATGTATGTTTGTTCTTAATTTTTTAAATTAATAAATTAATTTTAAAAAATTTTTAAGGGCATGCTCTCAAGACTTTTGGTCATGGAAATTGTTCCAGTAGGCAAAGCAATAGGCATTTCCATGGTTAAAGTCTCACAACTGTTACATTATCTAGTTCTGCATAAATGAAAAATCCACCCCACCCCCACCCCCACCCCAAGAAAATATTGGAGAATCAGTGGCTGGAATTTGGCAAGCAATTGCATTTCCACATTGTTCTAGTTTGCTAGCTGCTGGAATGCAATATACCAGAAACCAACGGTCTCTAAAAAGGGGAATTTAATAAGTGGCTAGTGTATAGTTCTAAGGCCGAGAAAATGTCCCAATTAAAACAAGTCTATAGAAATGTCCCATCTAAGGCATCCAGGGAAAGATATCTTGGTTCAAGAAGGTCAATGAAGTTTAGGGTTTTACTCTCAAGTGGAAGGGCACATGGCAAACACAGTTAATTTCTCTCTCATCTGGAAAGGCACATGGTGAACATGGTCAGGGTTCCTCTCCCATTTGGAAGGACACATGGCAAACATGGTGTCATTTGCGAGCTTCTTCCCCTGGCTTCCTGTTTCATGAAGCTCCCCAGGAGGCATTTTCCTTCTTCATCTCCAAAGTGCTGGCTGGTAGCCTGTGCTTCTCATGGCTATGTCATTCTCTGCACTCAGCGATCTCTCATTTTACAAAATGTTTCCTCTTTTATAGGACTCCAGTACACCAATCAAGACCCATGTAAATGGGTAGAGACACATCTCCCCTAATTCAGCTTAACAACCACTCTTGATTGGGTTATGTCTCCAGGGAGATGATCTAATTACAGATTCAAACATCAGTATTGAATAGGGATTATTCTGCCTTTATGAAATGGGATTTTGATTAAAACATGACTCTTCTAGGGTGCATACATCCTTTCAAACCAGCACACACATTATTTTAGTCAATACCCACCCTCAATGCAAATATGAATCTTGTAAAAATTTTAATTAAAAATAACTATGTGGTCTGAAAAATAAGCCCAACACAACTGGAAATATGTCACAACTTAGAAGCTAATGCTTTACCATCTTTAATTAATGATATTATGCCACATTAGCAAAGAGTGCCTAGCTCCTCAATCCCCATTCTTTGCACATTTGAACTCTAAATGATAATAAGCAATAAACCTCCAAGTTCCTCAAGGTCACAGAACAGATTTCATATCACAAAACCCTAAAGAAAGCAGGGAATTTCAAGGAACTTAAAAATCATGCCTTTCCATGAGCTGGTCTCCCAATGAAGGTATTTCAGTTTACAAAATCTTTTCTGCTTATTTGGGTTTGATTCCTACTATCAGTCTCATATTTGAGGGGGGAAAATGTCATCATATTTGGAGTAACAGTACAAGAAGTAAGACAAATGTGAATTCTCATGACTTTCTGCCAAAGCTTAAATAGTTATTTGAGGTTTACACAGAAGTAAAAGAACAGCAGAATTCCTAAAAATTGCTCCAGGAATTCATGGAAAGCAGAGCTCTTCATCTATACTTTCTTTCTAATAAATAAAATCAGGAAATCCTAAGAAATAGAAGATCTTCTTAGATGCTTAGACTCCCATTTCCTTCCAGTATCACTAAGAAGAGATTAAATGTTTGCACTTTGCTATCAATATTAAAATCTTAGGCCTGCCACTTAGACTCTGTGGCAAGTTACTTAGCTTCTTGAGCAAGTTCACTTAGCTTCCCTGCGTTTCCATTTCCCCATGGGGAAATATCTACTTATAAGTGTGGTTGTGAGGATTAGGTGAGTTTGTATGTGTAAAGCACTTGGGCTAGCACAGTTCCATAGTAAACACTACATAAGTGTTAACTGTTATCATTACCACCACCATGAAACCTATTCTCAGATCCCAAATGAAATCATATTTCTGTCAAAGAAATCATTCTGTAAAATGATGATGGCCCAGGTTCAACATCTGATTTAAAACATGGAACCCTCCCTTTCCAGGGCCAAACCACACTAATAGGAGTTAGGACTGAGCCGTTCTGTTCTTTGGGTAAGAGAGGAAGCAAGATACTTATGCCCAGTGGTCTGTTAGGCTCATTCAACAAACATTTATTGTGTACCTAGTCTGTGCCAGGTACTGCACCAGGAATTGCACCAGTGCTGCAGTTTTTTGCTCATGGGCAGCTGTTTCCACTGCAACCCTTGGAGCTCAAGGCCTTATTTCCTTACAGAAGAGTGATGATCCTCCCAGGATGAAGCTAACATCCTCTCAGGATGAAACTGCCCTCGAAGAGGGCATCCAAACCATCCATTAATATTTTTTTCCCTGTAGTTCTATAATTAAAAAAAAAAAAAAGTCCTCATCTACCTTTCAAATTTAATAAGGTAGATTATTCCCAGATATGAGTTTTTCCCAAATATCTGCCAGGAAGGATGACTTCATGCAAAGCGAGTCTGACCATGACGAACTGATGGAGCAGACCACCACAGCTCTTCCCACACTCCCAATACCCTACGGCAAGCTGGGAGTCCCAGGGGACCCAGAAAAGGCAATACACAAACAGAAAGCAGGCACATCAGCTAGCATCGCCAAAGAAACATCCTCCTTCTCTAAAACTTCCCACGAGGCACCAGAACCTTAAACTTCTCGAAAGAAGAGCCTCAACATTTACTGAGGCCCAGGGCAGATTTAGCTACTTGT
Source organism: Tamandua tetradactyla (assembly GCF_023851605.1). NCBI lineage: Eukaryota > Metazoa > Chordata > Mammalia > Pilosa > Myrmecophagidae > Tamandua > Tamandua tetradactyla. Next base: position 58,666,821 of record NC_135334.1, on the reverse strand, counting down.
CAACAGCTGATAAACCGACGATTATTTTAGGAGTCACACCATGACACTCTGGTAGCACAGTGAAGAAAAACACCCTGGCTTAGGAGTCAAGCCTGGGCTTGAATTCCAGGGTTACCACGTAATAGCTTTGTGGCCCTGAGAAGACATTTAATTTCTCTAAGTATCCTTCTCTTTTTCTATATTATCTGGCAGTCTTTTGTGAGGACTAAGCAGCTGGCTGACGTGTGGCACAGCAGGGCTTCAGCTTTACCCTGCAGAGCCCCATGAGCTCATCCTCTTGGCTCCTCTGCCCACCTCCCTTTCTGTCCAAATCAGTGCAGCTACCAAAATGAAAGAGCAACCATTTCTCTCCCCCCAAAGGTAATCAATCAGCATAGAGGGGAGGCAATTTGCCTTAACTTCTTTCCATCCACGCAATCAATAATATCTTTCAGGTCTGAGCCTTGACTTACACAGAATTCAAAATAAACGTAAAACCTGACTATATAAGGAAGCTGGGAGACTATAGCTCTTAAGTCTCACTAGCTCAAGATTTAAAATCAGAAGAATTGAATTTGAGCTCTGGTTCTACCTCACACTGACCATAATATTCTGGATACGTCATTCAAATTTTCTGAATCTTACTTTCCTCATCTGTAAAATGATTTCATCTAAATCAGATGGCTATTTTTAGTATTAAATGACATAACATAGGTGAAGGCATTTTGAAAACTGTAAAGCTCTATACAAACATAATGTTGGAAATTTTACTCTTTTTTGTTATTGCTCTTTTTGCTGGCTATAGCCTATGTGAGATAACAAAAACTTAAGAAGTCTGTGTTTATTTGTAGCTCTCCCCATACCCGTTAGCCTACACTACCCGTCTGGTCATCTATCTGCCTCACACTCATCTCTAACCCATTGATCCCAAGTTCAATACCCATTCACATTCAGACAAATGGATCATCACAGCCTCTGACACTCTCAAAGTTTGGAAAATCGAAGCCTGACATTTTCAAAAAATGAAATCTATATTTGGCTTATGGAATAACAAAAACCATGAAACTTTCTTAAGCAACCCTTTCACATGTCCAGATACAAAAAGCCTTAAGAATCAGTTTCCTCTCTTAATGTAAAGAGCAATAACTTCCCTGAGTCTTTAATATCTCCCCAGTCTTGGCTAAAGAAAAAGGATGGGCTCTGCTTTTATGAGATTTTATGGGAACAAAAACCCAAATATCTAATTAATAGCTGTTCATTGACTACGAACTTCTTTTATCCAATCAACGTATTGAAATGTTAAAAAAGAGTGAATTAGAAACATATTCATTCTCCATCAACAAATGAAAGGATAAACAAAATGTGGTATATACATACAATGGAATATTATTCAGCCATAAATAGGAACGCCACAACATGGATGGACTTTGAAAACATTATGCTAAATGGAATAAGCAAGACACAAAACAACAGATATTGTTATTTAATTCCATTTATATGAAATATTTTGAATATATAAATTTATAGAGACAGAAAGTACACTAGTGGTGATGAGGGGCTTAAGGGAAGGAGAATGGGGAGTTATTGCTTAATGGGTACAGAGTTTCTGTTTTAAGTGATGAAAAAGTTTTGGTAATGGATGGTGTTTTAGTTTCCCTGGCTGCTCAAGCAAATACCATGCAATGGATTGGCTTAAACAATGGGAATTATTAGCTCACAGTTTTGAGATTAGCAATAAATTCAAATCGAGGTGATGCCTTCTTGCTGATGACTGGTATTCTGGGACTGGCGGCTGCTAATCCTTGGTCCTGGGCTCCTCTGTCACATGGCAGCCTTCCCTGGTCTCTCCCTTCTCTTCTGGGTCTGCTGACTTTCAGCTTCTTGCTCCCCATGGCTTTCTCTCTGGGTATTTAAATTTCATTCTGCTTATAAAGGACTCAAATAAAAGACTTAAGACCCATCATAATTGGGTTGGGCCACACCTTAACTGAAGTAGCCTCATCCAAAGGTCCTACTTACACCCACAGGAACAGATTAAGTATAAGAATATGTTTTATTGCGGTACATAGCTTCAAATCACCGCAGATAGTGTTGATGCTAGCACAAGATTGTAAATGTAATTAATGTCATTTACATTATACTCTTAAAATAGTTAAAATGGTAACTTTTAGGCTAAATATATTTAAACTAAAACAAATATTACAACTATACTTATACACACTCATTGAATACATTTGTACTGTGCCAGCCTGCTGGGCATTATATATTAAGGAAATAATAACAAGACCTTTCAATCCCTGCCCTTTAAGAACTTTCAGACTAACAGGGAAAATAGTATTAGTACAGAAAAAAGTGTGCTGAGGATGATAAAAATAAGTATAAGGAAAACACTAAACCAGTTAAAGAAGGGGCAGAAAATGTCCTGCTATGGTGAACCCTGAAGATTTTGGTAAGAGCAATCATTGTAAGGATGGGTAAGGCATTGAGATACAGAGACAGGGTCAGGAGGAGATCAACAAGGAGAAAGAAATGTACCAGTTCAGCCACAGGGAGCTATACAATCAAAGCATAGGTGCTGCTATAGGAAAAGGTGATATGGTTTGATCAGAAGACAGGGTTTATAGAATAAAAAAAAAGGGGGGGGGGGCCAGGTTCAGATCATCAATGTCTCAAATGTTAGACTGAGTTTGTCTTTTATATAGTGGGGAGCCCACACTGTGTATGCATTTTTTATTTTTTAAATCAGGAAAGCAAATGAATCAGCGTTCTACTTTGGGATGAATGATGGGGAAGACTGTCTATGGAGAGGAGCATGACAGTGCAATGGTTTGAAGCTGTATGTACCCCAGAAAGACATGTTCTTAAATTTAATCCATTCCTGGGGGTGTGAACCCACTTAAGTAGGAACTGTTGATGAAGTTACTTCAGTTAAGGTGTGGCCCATCTCAATCAGAATGGGTCTTAATCCCATTACTGGAGTCCTTTATAAAAGAATGAAATTCAGACACAGAGAAAGAAAGCCATGGGAAGCAATAAGCTGTAATCAATAAAACCAGGAAGAAAAGGGAGACACCAGCAGATGCTACCATATGTCTTGCCACGTGGCAGAGGAGGCAAGAATCACCAGCAGCCAGTTTTGGGGAAGAAAGCATCACCCTAGTGATGCCTTGATTTGGACATTTGCCAGGACTCAAAACTGTGACCAAATAAGTTTATCCCATTGTTTATCCCAACCCATTTCATGGTATTTGCTTTGAACAGCCTATGAAACTAAAACAGAGGGCTTTCACTGCAGACTTCACAAGAGCCAAAGAGGGCCTGGCCTACGGAGGTAAGAGAAGAGGACAACATAAGCACCATCTGGGAAGAGCACTGGGAAGGAAACATCAACAAGGTTTGGTGCTCTCCTCTGGGAAGACACATGAATAAAACAAGTGTCAAAGTTCCTAAGCTGAATTAACAGAAAGAATTAGTGCAGTCATCATGGAATCAAGAATGCCCAGGGGGGCAGGCAGGCCAAAGGTAAAAAGTAATGGGCTGGCAGAAAATTCAGCTGGGCATATCTAGCACTGAGATGAAAATGAGGAACCACAAATCAGGGCTCAGGAGACAGACTGTGGCTAGAATTGTAAATATGGAAGTTGCCAGCTTAGAGGCTCAGCTATAGCAACAGAGCTGGTTAAACTTGGCAAGGGAAAGAATGTAGAATGTAGTGAAAAAAGCACAGAGAAGAAAGCAGATGACACAGTATTTGTCATCTGGAAGAAGAAAAAGCAGTTAGGTTGGACAAGCTCAATAATAGAGGGTCACAAAGCTGAGGAAAGGGAATTTAAGGAAAAAGCATTGTCAACCTAGCTAGATGCTGCAAGGAGATGAGGCAGACCAGGCTGAGAAAGCAGCAGTAGATTTGGCAACTGGCACATCACCAGTGACCTTTGACAGGCAGGATAGAGCAGAAAACTGTAGTGAGACAAGGCCTGCTGTCACTGAGGAAGAGGGTGAGATGAAGTTCCGGAGGTTGAGTTAGAGTGAGTGGTATAAACAGCGCCCATCCTTCAAAACAAGAGACAGTGGAGGAAGATAGTGTCCTAACAATTCTACCACTGGCCTAGGCACTAGGAAAAGCCACCTGCTCTTCTCCCTCAGTGAGCAAAGGCAAGAAGACGGGCCAGGGACAATGAAGGAGGGCCTTGTCAATATAAGGACAATGATTATTGTGCAAAGCAGCTGGATCCTCAATCAGACACGGTAGATAACAGCAGAATGAAGGAACAAGGGACAGAACAGCCAAGACCCTTCCAGTCAAACACTTTCCCAGTAACAGGTATGTGAATGGAAACCCCCCTGTTAAAGGCAACTGGTTCACTTTACTCCAGAATTAACAATTTCTAGACCACTGTTGCACCTTTCAGGGAGAAGAAATCCTCACTGTCAGAGGCTTACCTGCCCAGTGTCTACCAGAAAGCATGCATTTTTCTCCAGACACACAACGTACAAACATCAGTAATAGGCATTTTGGAGAAGTCACTGTACGTGGAGAATCCTTAGCTATGCATGCCTTCTGACTCAAGTCAACAGAACTCAGATCTTGAGCTTGCAGAGAAATAGCACTAAATACATCATACCCACACACATACAACCCATGCACCCATGCATACATGCACACACACTACTGAGACATGCTACAGAGAACACCAGACTGAGTGGGTTCAAATCCTGCCTCCTTAATGATCTGGGACAAGTAACTTTAACTTTTGTACCTCTGTTTTCTCAACTGTAAAATGGGATTAGCAAGAGTACCTACTTCATTATTTTGTGATGAGGATTAAATAAGTTAATTAATGTAAAGTGCTTAGCTCAAATTGTGGCACATACTAAGTGCTCAATAAATTTTGACAATTATTATTATCTTCTTTGAGCCTTACTACGCCATGAGATATGCCAGGCAATCATTATCATCTCCATACTATTAATAAGGAAACTGAGGCTCAGAGAGGAAATACTTGCCCAAATTTCAGTGTGGAGCACAAGCTAGGGCTTAAAAAGTGCAATCTCCTTCATGAGATATTAAAAGCTTTCCATAATCAGCCCAATGCCTCAGTTTCTTCGAGCTTTGCCCTGAATATGAAACAGTGCCTACCACACTGTTTTCCACTTCTATGCCTTCCTGACTTTCTAATATCTGTACATCCCTCAAGTCTCCTACAAGTGTCACCTCTTCTAGGAAGCTGTCCCTAGCACTTGGTCCCTTTTTTCTCTTGCTGTCCCACTTTCTCTCCTCTGTGCTCACCTCTGACTGTTGACATCACACTGCACAGTCATTATAAAAATGTGTCCTCCCCCACTAGACTATTAGCCTAACAAAATTCCTGGAACACAATAAATTCAGTGAGTATTAGCTGAATGAATTAACTCTTGGCTCCAGATGGGATTTTCTTCCCACTAGAGTATGCTGCCTCTTTTATCAAGAAATCTTCACTATTTAACAATACTTTAAAGAGAGTATCAACAATCACATTTCACCAAAGATCAATTTAAATATTAAACTAAACTTAAACACTTTTTCATTGTACCTAAAAGTAGATGAACACGTATACCTTTCAACAGATCTGACCATCTCACCCACAGTTCATCTGTCTTGGTGCTCTTGGTTTCAAACAAAAGAGACCAAACCAGAATATTTCAAAGGACCAATCCTAGACTTACTACAGTGAGGAAGACATGGGGTTTGGCACAGAAGGAAGGACAGGCTGAAAGATCTAATATTCAAAACGCCCAAGGTGGGATGCCCAGAATTTAAAACATCTGCCTTGCTCCGTGAGCAGTGAATGTCAGCCTCAAATTTGCTTCCACTTCACGGATACGCAGAGAGTGACCTTGGAGAAAGGTACCGAAGAAGTGGGGGGGGGGGGGGGGGGGGGGGAGGGGGGGGGGGCGGTGATCAAACATACCCACCTCCTTCTCACTTTCGCATGAGCAAACTGCTGTGCTCAGTTCTGTGGTCAGTTCACATCTGTCTTCAGCAGAATCTGACAGGTGGAGCCACATCTCCATACCTTCAGCTCCTGTTCATATGGGAAGCAGATGATCTTCTCTACATCGAGGTACCTCCAGTAACCAAGGTGAAACTCCCCAGTGACTCTCCCCAAGGAATTCCTGTTATATATCAGGTTTTCCCTTTGGTCAGGATAAAACAGACAACACTAAGGAAAATATAAGCACACACAAATACACATATGTGTGTACCTGTGTCTGACTCTGATTGCTCGGGGAGAAGGGCCATCAGATTCTTGCAATTTGCCCTTAGATGATAGTTTTGCCATCTGAACCTCCCTGCTCCTCCTCCCTAGGAAACTCAAACTACTAACTACAACAGTGCATGCCAAGCACAAAAAAAAAAACTCTACAAAGCACTGACCAAATTCAGTAGGCATTGTGGGACCTCAAACTCAATTCTGGAAATTGGAAAAAGGACCTGCCTTTCACAGTCTTAAACACTTTTTCTGAGTTCAAGCCTTAATCATTTTGCCAAGAGCATACTTGGGTCCTTTAAAAGTGGTAACTATGCATATTTCTAAAGCATGGCATATTTACCTCTTTGAACAATTTGGTTCTAATGTGATCCAGTCCATAAATTAATATATACTGAAGCCACCATTTTCCAATACATTTCGTACCTTACTACAGATATCTTGAATTAAATAGCAGTACTATCTCTAAAAGTACCTTTAACTCTATAAAGTCTTTCAAATTTTATCTCATCTGCACTTAAAAGTCCAAAAAAGTCCAATCAATCGATATCAAATCCATCTTCCAAACCTTGGGCAGTTTACTGTCCTAAAGATAAATGTAGTTATTTCATGCAAATGTTGAGAAACTTTCATCAGTTCGCTGCAGCCTCTAAGAGAAAGGACAAGTTTTTAACCTGGTTTCATCCAAGCTACAGCCCTCCACATCAGCATCATCTCCGGCCATACCTTACCTACCCTATGTGCCAACTCAGTGGTCTTGTGCTGTTCCCTTAATATACCATGCCCTTCTTGTCTTCATGCCCTTGAACCTGAATGTCCCTTAACTCAATATGTCCTCCTCTCTACTCCACTCTGTCCTCAACCTAGCCAATTCCAACTCAGCCATAGCTCTAGTTCATCTCTCACCTCCCAACTCTCCTATTCTCCCAGGAAGCTGCACTCTCTGTAATATCACAATAAGCTGTATATATTTCTAGTAGAGCATTTACCACATTGTACTCTATGTATTACCTTACCACTATCACTCTCAATGTAGGCAGTTTCTTGTTCTTTTTTCAACTCCAGCATCTGGTTTCAAATTTAAGGATTTAATGAAAACCCACTAATGTAGTGGGGCAGACATCATCAGTTTTCCATAGGTGAAAACAGAAGTACCTATAAAGTTTGTAACTTGATAATTAAAGGCAAGAATCAAATGAAGAAGAGCTGAAAAAATCTGATCAAATACAGGCAATTTTAAAGGTCCAGAATAAGTTGCACCCAGTGCCAAAGAGCCTCAACACAAAGCTAATCAATAATAAAACTCTAGGCAAGAGAGAAAATTTGACCTTCACAGTAAACACATCAAGATAATCAGATGCCTAGACATCAGCAAAAAATCATAAGCCATACTAAAAAAGAGGAAGATATGGCCCAAAGGAACAAATTAAAACTTCAGAGGAGACACAGAACTTGGAACAATTAATCAAATACATTCACTACAAATCTTCTAAATCAATCCAAGGAGAAGAAGGAAAATATAGCTAGAGAGATAAAGGCTATTAAATTGATACTAGGTGAGCATAAAGAAAAATCTGAAAGTATGAATAGAAAAATAACAGAATTTATGGAAATGAAAGGCATAATAGAAAACTAGATTAAAAATACACCAGAAGCATAAGACATAAGATTTAACCAGGCAGAAGAAAGAATCAGCAAACTAGAGGAGAGGGCTATTGAAATTTACAGACGAAGAACAGATAGAAAAAAGAATGGAAAAAATCAAGCAAAATTTCATGGAATTGAATGACAGCATAAAATGCACAAACATATGCATCATAGGTGTTTCAGAAGGAGGAGAGAAGGAAAAAGAGGCAGAAAGAATATTTGAGGAAATAATGGCAGAAAAATTTCCAACTCATATGAAAGACACAAATACACATATCCAAGAAGTGCAACAAATTCCGAATGGAATAAATCCTAATAGACTTACTTTGAGGCATATACTAATCAGAATGTCAAATGACAAAGATAAAAGAGAATCCTGAGAGCAGTGAGAGAAAAACTATTCACATATACAAAGAAACAGTAATAAAATTAAGTGCCAATTTCTCACTAGAAACAATGGGGTCAAGAAGGCAGTGGTATGACATATTTAAGGTACCGAAAAAGAAAAACTGCTAGCCAAGAATTTTCTATTTGGCAAAACTGTTCTTCAAAATGAGGGAGAGTTAGGATGAACTGGAATTCAGCATCAAGGGATTGAGAAAACATTCTCGACCAAAAGGGGAAAGAGAGAAATGAGACAAAATAAAATGTCAGTGGCTGAGAGATTTCAGAGTTGGGAGTTTATACTAGAGGTTATTCTTATGCATTATATGCATATCCCCTTTTTAGTTTATGGTGTATTCGAGTGGCTAGAGGGAAGTACCTGAAACTGTAGAGCTATGTTCTAGTAGTCATGTTTCTTGAAGGTGAATGTATAATGATATAGCTTTTGCAATGTGACTGTGTGCTTATGAAAACCTTGTGTCTGATGCTTATTTTATCTATGGTATGGACAGATGAGTAAAAAACATGGATAGGAAATAAACAAATAATAGGGGGAACAAAGGTTAAAATAAATTGAGTAGATTGAAATACTCGTGGTCAATGAGAGGGAGAGGTGAGAGTTATGGCATGTATGAATGTTTTCTTTTTTATTTCTTTTGCTGGAGAGATGCAAATGTTAAAAAAAATGATCATGGTAATGAATATACAACCATGTGATGATATTGTAAGCCATTGATTGAAACTATGTCAAGAATGTTTGTATGTCTGTTGTTTACAATAATAAAAAAAAAAAATAATCTGTCTTTGTCCTTAGCAAAAAAAAAAAAAAGACGGAGAGTTAAAAATATTCAAAAAAAAAAAACCAGAAAATGAGAGAGTTCATCAACAAGGATAAGCCCTAGAAGAAATACTAAAGGGAGTTCTGCAGGGTGAAAGGGAAAAACAGGAGTAAGAGGCTTGGAGGAGAGTGTGAAAATGAAGATTACCTTTGATTTCCAGTGCCTGTCCATGCCAAAAAAAAAAAAAAGAAGAAGAAGAAGAAGAAGATTATCGGTAAGGGCAAGTAAAAGGGTAAAAAGACATAATAAAAATAAGATATGACATATAAAAAACAAAGGATAAAATGGTTGAAGAAAGCACTGCCTTTACAATAATACCACTGAATGTTAATGTATTAAACTCCCCAATCAAAAGACACATATTGGCAGAATGGATAAAAAGGTATGATCCATTTATATGCTATCTACAAGAGATTCATCTTAGACACAAAGACATCAATAGTTTGAAGGTGAACGGTTGGAAAAAGATACTCCACACAAACAGCAACCAAAAATGAGCTGGAGTATCTATAGTAATATAAGACAAAATCAAATTTAAATGCAAAACTTTCATAACAGACAATGTAGTACACTATATATTAATAAAAGGGGCAATCCACCAAGAAGAAATAATCATGAATATTTATGCACCTAACCAGGGTGTCCCAAAATACATGAGGCCAACACTGGCCAAATTGAAAGGAGTAATAGACAACTCTACAATAATAGCTGGAGACTTTAATACAACACTCTCATCAATAGATAGAGCAACTAGACAAATATTAATAAGGGAACAGAGAACTTGAAAAATATGATAAATGAACTAGACCTACCAGACATATATGGAACACTGTACCCCAAAACAGCAGGATATATATTCTCCTCAAGTGTTCATGGATCATTCTCCAGGATAAATTATATGTTGGGTCACAAAACAAGTCTCTAATAAGTTTTAAAAGATTTAAATAATACAGAGCACTTTCTCTTACCACAAAGGAAAGAAGCTGGAATTCAATTACAGGTGGACGACCAGAAAATTTGCAAATATATGAGGCCAAATGACACACCTTTAAACAATTGGTGGGTCAAAGAAAAAATTGCAAAAGAAATCAGTAAGTAGCTTGAGGCAAATGGAAACAAGAACACAACCTATTAAAATGTGTGAGGTGCAGCAGAAGCAGTGATGAGAGGGAAATTTATAGCCCTAAATGCCTATGGTAAAGTAGAAGAAGGAACTTAAACCAAACACCTAATGGCATATCTGGGAGAACAAGAAAAGGAACAGCAAATTAATCCCAAACTAAGGAGAAGGAAAGAAATTATAAAGATTAGAGTACAAATAAATGAAATTGAGAATAAATAACAATAGAGAAAATACACAATACTAAAAGTTGATTCTTTAATTTGTCATTAAAATGACAAATCTTTAGCTAAACTGACAAAAATAATGAGAGGAGATGCAAATAAATAAAATCAGAAATGAGAAAGGGGACCTAACTACTGATTCAACAGAAATAAAAAGGATCGTAGGAGAATATTATAAATAACTATGCCAACAAATTAGAAAACTTAGATGAAAGGGACAAATTCCAAGAAACACATAAACAATCTACACTGACTAGAAGAAATAGAAGACCTCAACAGACCAATTACAAGTAAAGAGATTGAATCAGTCATCAAAGTCCTCCCAACAAAGAAAAGACCAAGGCCAGGTGGCTCCACAGGTGAATATCAATCCTGCTAAAAATCTTCCAGAAAACTGAATGGGAGGGAACACTACTTAACTCCTTCTATGAACCCATCACTACCCTAATATAAAGCCAAATAAAGATATTACAGAAAAGAAAATTATAGGCCAATTTCTCCGATGAATATAGATTCAAAAATCCACAATGAAATTCTTACACATTGAATCCAGCAATACATTAAAAGAATTATACACTATGATCAAGCAGGATTTATCCCAGGGATGCAAGGGTGGCTCAACAGAAGAAAATAATTAATATAATACAATACATTAACAAATCGAAGGGGGAAAAAACCACATGATCATCTTGATTGACAGAAAAAGCATGGAAAAACCTCAGCATACTTTGTTGATAAAAATACTTCAAAAGATAGGAATAGAAGGAAGCTTCCTCAACATGATTAAGGGTATATAGGAAAACCCACAGCTAAAATTATACTCAACATTGAAAGACTGAAGGTTTTCCATCTAAGATCTGGAACAAGACAAAGATGTCATTGTCACCACTGTTATTGAACACTATGCTGCAAATTCTAGCTAGAGTAGTTAGTTAAGAAAAAGAAACAAAAGTCATCCAAATTGGAATGGAAGAAGTAAAACTTTTATTATTTTCAAAAGACATGATCCTATATATAGAAAGTCTCGAAAAATCTACAACAAAGCAACTAGAGCTATTAAGCAAGTTCAGCAATGTGGTAGGATACAATATCAATGTGCAAAAATCAGTAGGGTTTCTATACACTAGTAATGAGCAATCTGAGGAGGAAATCAAGAAAAAAAATCCATTTACAATAGCAACTAAAAGAATTAAATATCTAGGGATAAATCTAACCAAGGATTTAAAGGACTTATACATAGAAAACTATAAAACATTGCTGAAAGAAACCAAAGAAGACCTAAATAAATGGAAGGACATTCTGGGTTCATGGATTAGAAGACTAAATATCATTATGATGTCAATTCTACCCAAAGTGATTTACAGATTCACTGAAATTCCAATCAAAATTCTAACAGTCTACTTTAAAGAAATAGGAAAGACAATTGTCAAGTTTCTTTGGAAGGGTAAGGAGCCCCAAATACCCAAGAACATCTTGAGAAAGAAAAAGTTGGAGGAGTCACACTTTCTGGGTTTAAAGTTTATTACAAAGCTACAGTGGTCAAAAGAGCATGGCACTGGCATAAAGACAGATATATTGACCAAAGGAATCAAACTGAGAATTCAGAAATAGACCCTCACATCTATGTCTGATATTTGTCAAGGCTAAAGGCTACCAAGTCTAATCAACTGGGACAGAATAGTCTTATCAACAAATGGTGCTGGGAGAACTGGATTTCCATATACAAGAATGAAAGAGGACCTTTATCTCATACCTTATACAAAAATTAATTCAAAATGGATCAAAGACTTGGGGATAGCAAAGGTCTTAAAATACACCCCCTGAACATGTCTCAAGAGGGTAGAACTCAACCAATCTTGGAATCTATCCTAAAAATAATCAAAGAATTAAATTGAGAACACATACTGCTTCCTCTCAAAAATCAAATGACTAGTCTAAAACCAGCAGTAAAGAATTTTCCCTGAAGAATCTAACATGCCACAACTCAGTCTCCTTCCCAATGCAGATGGTGAACACAATGAATGGGAGTGGTTGGGCAGGGATATGACTGAAGCAACTTGGCTTGGACTGGGATCCAACCTATGTGCTCAGCTTCATGCCCTGTGTTTGAATCAACTGACTCAGCCTGGCAAGAGAGGCCAGGTGCTGTGGCCATGAGTAATGGGGGCACAAAATACATCTCTCTAATCAGAAGCTGATGGCATCAGGACTTAAAGTAAAACAGTACTTCTGCAAGGAGAAAAATAAATGTGTATTCACTCAGAAGCAAAGCAATGCCTATCTTTCTCCTTCTGACTCTGAATGCAAATTTTTGGAATACTATGCTAGTCTTACATCCATCTCCCAAAATAGTTCATGATGCATTTATAGAAAGAAAAACATTTATCCAAGAATAGAAAATCAAATCTATAGCTAAAGTGCCTAGAAAGTGTGACATAAGGAAATACTTTTATTTCAGCCTTCATTACAAGGAATAACACATAGAAAGTATTTTTCTAAGTTGCCAGTACTTCACATACCCAAATAACTCACTGCAGTCTTCTGAGGACATAGCACCACATTTCAGCAAAAAATTCATTTCAGGAGAGTAATTAATTCATTATTTCATTTGTTCATTTATTAATTCATTAAAATATCTTTACTAAGTTCCCACAGAGTACCAGGAGCTGTGCCAGACAATGTGGATGCAGAATTAAACCACATAGGTCAAGTCCTCCAGGGTTCAATCTTTTCCCAAACTCTGATATGTCTTTTTCATCTCCACCCTAGTCCAACCACAGGACTCTCTCTCCCTCTCTCTTTCTCTTGGCTCTATTGAGCACTGAACAACTCAAGAGTGAGGTCATGCATGGGCTTCCCCCATATTCTTCACAAGTCCAGTGGAAGGCTGAGTATCCAGGGGACACTAGGGAAAAACACTTTGCTTAATGATGTAAGAGAATGGATTAAGCTAAGAACATGTTTTTCTGGAGTACATAGCTCCAAATCACCAGAGTCCCATTACTCCTGAGGCTGTGTCTAGTTACCTAAAGCAAGGCAGAGGCATGGAAGGAAGGAGGAGGAAAAAATAAGAACTGAAAAGGTGGTGTACCTGTGTGTGTGTGTGTAGGGAGGGGAAAATGGCTGAGTGCCAGAAGTCACACACCCGAGGGCTGCTTGCAGGTGTCCACCCAGCTCCTGGCAGCTTTGGGGAGTGGAATGGACACAGATGTGACCCACACTGGGATGCAGGTGACTTGGCTTTTTCTACTGCTTTTGCCAAAGACAAACTGCACAATCTGTGTTTAGAAATGTCCTCTCCCTAAGCCTTGGCTTATCTAAAGTGAGGGAGTTGGACCAGAGAGGTTTCCTCTAATCTTAAAAATCTGTGATTTGGAGATATTTCCCATTCATGTCTGCCCAGATGGATGGTCTGGTAGAGAATTACCACATCCAGATGAAGCAGGTTTGGGAAAATATGCCTACTTCCTGTTGCTTTGGGCTTTCAGCCACCCACCAACATTATTTTCTAAAGGTCTCCCTAGCTGACTGCCCTCATGCAAGGCACATTAGAAGTATCAGACCTCTCACAGATCACCGAGGGAAGTTTTTCTCTTCATTTGTTTACTACTATTAACCTAATCTTCTGATATTATTGGGTTACACATTCAAGGAGTATGGTGTGTGCAATTTGCTCTTGAATGTTTAGATAATAAATGGGAGGGAGGAAAGGAAGGGCAAAGGCGGCAAGATGTTAAAATTGATGGATCTAATATCTGATACCTGGGAGCTATGTTGGAGCTATGTTGGGGTTCTCTGTATGGAATTTTCTGCTTGTTTAAATCTATCATGTACCCCAGAAAAGCCATGTTTTGATCCTAATCCAACCTTGAGGGGGCAGCCATTTCTTTTAATCCTAATTCAAGACTGCAGATTGGAATCTTGATTAGATTATCTCCATGGAGATGTGACATGCCCAACTGTGGGTATTAACCTTTGATCAGATGGAGATGTGACTCCACCCATTCCAGGTGGGTCTTGATTAGCTTACTGGAATTCTTTAAAAGAGGAGACATTTTGGAGAAACAACAGAGCAGACAGAGCCTACAGAAACAACCAAAGCCTCAGAGGCAACAGAAACTTCATAGCAGAGCTGACACAAATGTGGACACGTGGAGAAGAGAGCCATGAATGTTTGGAGATACTTGGAGCCCAGCAGACATTGCCATGAGATGTTAAGCAAGCCAGAACCTGGAGAGGTAGATGCCCGCCATGCGATTACCCAACTGACAAAGGTATTCCTAACCCATGGACCGTCCTTGAATTAAGGTAACTTCTTGTTGGTGCCTTAATTTGGGTATTTTCACTGGCCTGGAACTGTAAACTTATAACTTGTCAAGTTCCCCTTTTTAAAGGCTGTTCCAGTTCTGGCATATTGCATTCCGGCAGCTTGCAAACTAACACCGGTTTCTATTATTTTTGCAACTGTCATGTAAGTTTGAAATTATTTCAAAATAAAAAGTTAAAAAATAATATATACACTTGCATGCAATTGGAGTAACAACAGCACCTGATATTGATCCTCATAATGCTCTGAGAGGGGAAGGAAGGGAGTGTAGGTGCTTACCCAGAATTTACAGAAGAGAAAATTGGTTCAGAGAAGCAACCTGTGATCTACCAAGATCACACAGGTAATAAAACGCAATGTTGGAGCAAGGATCTTGTCTAGAGCCCTCACCTCTCCACTATGCAAATTTGCTTTAGAATTTTCTACTCAAACTTTGCTTTACCAACAAAGGGGCTACTTTTCTGTTACATTTGGGACAACTGAAACATTGGAGATCTTTAACAAGGAGCTCAGCTGGACCTTGCACCTTCAGCAACAGCACAGAGCAGGCACTTCTCTCTGCTGGAAACTAAATGACAGAGTGGAACTATGGGGATGAACTTTGGGATTCACAAACAGAATTAACCTTTCAGATGCTTTCAATTATTCATAACTTACTTACTACATTCCTTCAGAAACAATCGGAGATGGATCTTAGCTCTGACAATTCAATCAAAAGTAAATGTTACATTCATTAGTTCATTTTTTAAAAATTTACTCATATAGATACAGAAAAAAAATTTAGAAAATTATATGCCAACTATTAGCATCAATTATTTCCAAGTATATGTTATTTTATTTATTATTAATCCTCATCTTTTTTTACATTGAATACATACAGCTTCAGTAATAAACCAAAAGAAGAAACGCTAAATATTACCTTTATTTTTAAAATGTATTCTTCATATTGAAAACTGGAAGAAGAGGTAGCCTTCATAGAGATTGGGAAGCACTATTACTATTAGACAAGTAAATGAAAAATGCAAACAGCATCCTAAGCCCCCAGACCAGAACTTTTGCCCTGTTTCTCTATCTGGGTTCTCGTGGATCCCAAAAACGGAGAGCAATGGGTTGGGGTATCACTTTTACTCAAAGAATTTTGGAGGAAAATTTTATATACATATAATCGGGCATATTATAATATCAAATGAGAAATTTGTATAAATCCTTGAAAGAAAATTAAGTTTGCTGGAGCCACTGTGAACTATTCCCCAACCTCCGCTTACTGGTGACCTGTGTCACTGAGGGTTCTTCCATGAAGAAGACTGAGTAGGTTTTAGGCAAATAATTCCATCTCCCCATTCCCTACGCCCCCCACCCCTACTCCCCCCTTTTTAGCGAGTGCCAGCCATTAACACTAAGTCACTTTTCCTAGTATTAAAAAAAAAAAGCCAAAGTTAATCGACTATCTTATACAATTCTTTCTTAAACAGGTGGCAGCAAGTATAACACCAGTGAAGCCCGGAAGCCCACAGGGGCACAAGGGAGAACCGCGGATCCCAGGGTTTTGAGGATGTCGAGTCTGCGCTGCCTCCCATTTCTGTAGAGCAGCAGACCACTTTGCACAACGCACTAATTCATTCAATCCACAAATGTTTATTGAATGAAGCCTGAGAAAGGCCTCCTAGGGGACAGTGGGATCATTCATGAGCCAACAGTCAGGTTTAACGGATCAGATGTGGACAGTCAATCTTTCATTAGACCCCAAACCAACTCCCTGGTAAAGCAAACAGAACCCCTGCCCCACCCACTCACAAGCAGCTGCCCGGGTCTGGCAGGAGCAGGGCTGCTGCTGAGAGAGGCAAAGGAAGTCACTGAGTCCCTCCAAAATGACCGAGTCTCCTATACCATAAATGACATAACACCTCTAAAACACTTTGAACAGCGTCTGGCAACTAATGAGAGCTCAGTAATGTTAGTCATTTTGTTGTTCTTATTCCAGTTTGCCCTTACTCAAAGAGCACAAAAAAAGTGGAAAGAACACAGCTGCTTTGAATCCCAGCTGTGCCACTTACCAGCTATGTGACTAAGGGAAGCCACCTTACTGACCGTCAGCTTCTTATCTGTAAAATGGAGTAAATGATAATATATCACCCTCATGTGGCTATGTGATAATTAAGGACATATTGTATGTAAAGCTTCTGTGCATGGCCCATAATAAGTGACCAATAAAAGATAGTGCTGCCACTGCCACTGCCCTGCCCCGTTCCCCATACCTTCTCTTCCCCTTCCTGGCCACTCTGGATGGGTCATCAGACTTGGAAGGTGTCTTCACCTGGGTATTACACTAGGGGTAAGCTGAGTAAGAAGAAATACAGGGATGGGGGAAGGTGAGAGGTGTGGGCAGCTAGACACCTTCCAAAGAAACCCAGAGAGACCTCAGCCACCTTCAGCCATTCTCCTCTGGCTTCTCCATCCATCTGTCAGGAGGGGCCACCATCTTAGCCCAGACTGGCTGCCAAGTAGGGGACAGGAAGCTGGATGGCAGTTTGATACCATCCCACCTTCCACCGTCTGTCTAAAGCCACTCGGCGCTTCCTCCCCACATGTCTGCGGGAGGATACTGATCAGAGGTTGACAGTGTGATTCACAGTCTGCTCTTATCTAGGTTTCCATCTCAACCCAGAGCTCTAGGCCCAGAGCACCGGCCAACAATCAGAATGAAATGAAAATAAGAACTTTTCATTAAGGCAGGAAGTGGAGCCCCTCAGAAGTCAAAGGGGATTTATAAAGGGAGGAGGGAGGAAAGAAAAAATGGGTTTCCTCTCTCTAGGGAGGGAGGGACCAGCTTCCTACACAGTGGTAGAGTCCTACGTCTTAGACACTGAAGCAGTTGATTTTCCATTTTGAAAGACGATAAATCCCACCCGTATGATTTATAGCTCACCACGGGACGACATCTGGGTGTAGGAAGGGAATTCCAAAATAAATCATCACCTCTCCGCTCTGAACCCCTTGTTCCTCTCATCCAACACCTGCCCGTAAATAGGTTCTAACACTCCACCTTTCTTCACCTGAGCAATCTGGAGGCAGTTATTCGGCAACCAAGTCCTGCCAGCAGCCAATTCCAAGCCCAGCCTCGGTCTCCGAAAGCCCCAGCAGCTCTGCTGTGAAGGCTTAGCAGAGCTCTCTCTGACCTGGACGCGCCAGCTTCTAAGAAACTCGGTCCCCTGGGCAGCGGAGCTGGCTTTTAAGTAGGAGGGAAATTGAGTAAGGGAGTTTGCAGGATGCCAAAATGCCGTTCACGTTTTAAGAACTGAGAAAACTTATCATTCCACACGAACTCTAACTTAAAAGAGAAGGAAATTCAGAGACGGAAAGTTGCCCCAAGTTACACAGCGAGTGGACAGAGAAACCGAAGACAGAAACCATCCGGCTTCCTCAAGTGGCTGGGTGCCCGGCAGGGAGCGCATGCCGTCGCCTCCCGCATCCTTTAGCCCCCTAGATTCCCGCTGGGAGGTCCCAACCCTGCAGCCCCCGGCGCAGCGCGTTACCTTCCTCCCGGCTGGACGCTCACCGCCTCTTCTCCCCCGGTGGGGCGCTGGCGATTCTGCCCTTGGCTCGTTCGCTCTCGCCGCAGCCCAGGTGTCGCCCGGCAGATCAGCGCAGGGCGGCGGGTGCAGGCTCCAGAGGCCGGCGGCGGGCGGGCGCGCTGGAGAGGATCCCCGGCGCGCGGGCCAATGGCGCAGCGCCCGCGCCCCGCCCCGCCCCGCCCCGCCCTCCGTGGCCGGTGTCTCCACTTTTCTCCCCTTCTCTTCACTTTCTCTTCCCGCTCCTGTTTCTTCTCTCCTCCTTGACCCTAATCCTCCTCAAGTACAATTCCCCGAAACACTTTTTTTTTGCGTTGTGCAAACAAAGCTACTTTTTGACCCCTGTTTAGGAGACCTTGATTCCGAGAGCTTCAAGCATGAAAGAGCGCCTCAGCCCAAAAAGCAGGATTGACTACAGCGGAGAAAGGGGTGTGGGGTTGTAGGTGACCCCCGGGACGGGGGCAAGTTACTTTAAACCCCCAGGGTTTAAAGGTGTCGGGTGTCGGTTCCTCCTGTGTAAATAGGTAAATACCACACAGGTTTTTCGGAGGATTAAATGAGGTGTGCTTTAAGAGCATCTAATACAATACCTGGGGGCTGGATAAATGGTGACCCTGATGTGTATGACCTAAGCCACCCGATGGGTGTACAAAGAGGACTGGTACGTTCCTGGAAGGCGCTGACTGGTGAGGAGGTAGGCTCGCATATAAGTACAGTATTGCATCACGGTTTATTAAAAAGTTACCCGTGATAGGGCCAGCCCAGGTAATCTTCTGAAGGAGGTGAACTTTAAGGCCTTTTCCTTTCTCATTAGTGTTGTTTACCCAACTGAGGGTGACCCGAGTCTATTTTTGGTTCTTCCAAAGGTCTTTCTTCTTCAAAACTTCGAAATGCTGATCCGGAAGGACCTCATTCAGTGCCGGGCGCAGGACTGCTAATATGGTCTAGGAGTCCTTGTACCTTGTTAATGCGTCTGTTCTGGCTTTCACCCAACCTTGGAGAGTCCCTGTGCTGTGTGAGCCCTAGGGATGCAAAGAATGAAGAAGACACTTGCTTTGCCTTTGAAGAGGAAGATTTGTAAATAATTTCAATTTAAGGTAATAAATGTAATAGATGTATAAAATGTGTGGTCACATGGTTGGGGGCGGGGGGGGGCAGGGGATGATAACCATAAAAGCTTAAAGAAAGAAATGACCAAGGTTATTCTTGCAGGAAGGCTACAACTTAGGCCAAATGGAAGGAGAACAGTGGGTACAGAGAGGCTACCACCGGGCTCTAAAGGAATTCAAGGCTTGCTGCCCCCAGTGTTTCTCCAGGAAGCAAACAGCAATATCTAAGCTCCAGGGGTGGTCTAAGGATCATCACTTCAGTCTCTGGGGCAGGCTAAGGTGGGAGAGAAATTCTGAGGCAGGGTCTTGCTGGGACCCTCAACTCATTCAGAGAGGTTGCATGGCTCAGTTGTTAAAAGCTAGAGCTCTGATACCAAATGGCCAATATTCAAATACAGGTCCCACCACTTAATAACAGGATCTTAGGTCAGTTACTTAACCTTAGTTTGCTCATCCACTAAAGAGATGATAATGACAATTATCCTTCAGATTTACAGTGAATGTTAAAATGGGAAAGTGAATGCATTTAGCCCAGTGTCTTGCACATAGAGAGTACTCAATAAGCCTTAGTTAACATGAACAAGTCAAAGTCAGCAGTGCCCTGTCTACTTATCCTATAGGAGATTGCCAGCCTTTGAAATGGTTTGCATATAAGTGACATTTAAGCTTATGAATCCTATGATGATGTTAAAAGGAAAGCAAATGAGTAGGGATAGTGCAGCACAGGAGATAAATGTACAGACTGGGGCATGTCCTGGCTCCACCAGTGAGCAAGCTGGGTGACTTTGGACAAGTCACTTAACCTGTTCAGGCCTCTGTTCCTCATCTGTAAAATGGAAGTAATAACTGTATCCACCCCAAGTAAAGGAGAAAATGCTGTAACACACTCAGCACATTGCCTGGCCCAAGGTAGACTCCCAATATATGTTAAATATTAGTATGATAATGGTTGATGAGAATTCTTATAATTTTTGAAAGGGAAACAGCAATTCGACGAGTCACAGTAATTCTACCAGTCATGTATTGGAGGAGGGAAGTATAATCCTGAAAAACTCTAACATTAAATGCACAGATTGATTCTGAATTTGTGGGAACTGTTACGGGTATACAAGTGGGCTTAGAAACCTGAAGGTGGAGCATGGGTTTGAACAAGTTTTCTGGTTGGGCATGCATTATTTAAATTTGGGACCCCCGTCTGAACATGCATAAAACTTTTGTAACTCTATGAAATAAAATGAAGTGTTGTTTGCAGGGGTTGCATATGATGGCTCTCTGAGCTGCCCTCCCGGATTGGTGGAATGCTGCAAGGTTAGTGCTTTCAAATGAGACTCTGGGATTTAACCCCTTACAGCATCCAACGGTGACTTTGTCACAGACACATTGCCAAGTTGCTTACATTTATTGGCTAGTTAGTAGGTAAATATTTAGCTAAGCTAGGTGTGGTTCCTTCAGGCTTGAAATATCCTCCCCTCTAATTTTACCACAGGAATCCTTCTCATGCGTCAAGGCCCAGGACAAATGTCACGAGAGTCTGTCCTCTTAGACTGAATGAATTAATCCTTCCAACCTCTCCACTCCCACAGCGTATTCCTCAAGCCCTGTCTCAGCATTTATTTCATTCTACCTTGTTTTATAGTTAGTTGTCACAGAATCTGACATTCCACCCCACCCCCACCCCCAGTTATAAAGCTCACTTTTTTCTCTTTGGGTCTCTTCTCACTATTTCCATTCTCCCCTATCCCATCTCTACCCAAATGACTTGTAAACCATAGGCACTAAATAAATGCTTGTTAAACTGTATTGGCAGGCACATCTCTCATAGCAGACACGTTACAGGGAGCAGCATTGTTGCCACCGTGGAAAATTAAAAGAAACTTCTTTTTGAAGGCATGACTTTGTCTGAAAGCTATGTGGGTTTATAACTGCTTGCCCACCAAAAAAATTGTAGATATTGCTCAAACACTGTACAATTATGCCTGGTGTGGTAATGTGGTTAGGAGATTTATAGCACTAGGTATCAAATGTACAGTATTTAGAACACAATTCAGATGCGGTACTGGATTGCCAAAGTAAGAATTTGGTTTTCTAAATAATGTGCAAAGCCCACATACGGAATATCTTTTTAACTTTTGGAAGTACAAAACTTTGGCCTTAAATCAAATTGTGTTATCAATCTCTCCACAGTCTTTAATAATGCCTTACATTTCTCCAGGACTTTGTATTTTGCAAAGCTCTTTCACACAGATGATCTTGCTTAATCTTCACATCAACCCTATGATATAGGAAGGGCAACAGTTACCATCTACATGTTACAGATGAAGATAGGAGGGATTTGAGAGGGCAGACTCTTAAGCCCAGGCCAAATGACAAACTAGTGACAAAGTCAAGGTTGGAGCCCAGGGATCTGCTATACCAGAGAGACTTCCAATATTCATGAAGATTGTGGTATAAGTATGACCTTTAAGGGCCATG
The DNA here is from genome assembly GCF_023851605.1 of Tamandua tetradactyla. Classification (NCBI taxonomy): domain Eukaryota; kingdom Metazoa; phylum Chordata; class Mammalia; order Pilosa; family Myrmecophagidae; genus Tamandua; species Tamandua tetradactyla. The sequence continues at coordinate 58,644,900 of NC_135334.1, read as the reverse complement.
ATCTTGTACAGATATGTGTTTTAATTATTCATATGTGTGTGTGTGTGTGTGTATGTCTTATATCTATATAAATATATCCTCATGTAGAATTCCTTGAAAAAGAAAAGAGAGAAAAAGCTTTGTAGGGATCACCTCCCTCAGATATGTATGTATAGTGATCACTTTCCTTACTTTTATGTTTTTCATCTGTGCATATCCAACTGCGTTTCTACATTAATTTTACTTTTAAAAAATCTTTAGATTTATTTGATCACTGCTTCAGAACAAAGTTTCTCATCATGTAATTTTCAAAGAAAAAACAAATGTGACTTCAGAAAATAGAATACCATCTTGTTTTACTAATGAGACTCTCCCTAGTAGATGAAGGCCCGTGTTATAATGTTATAACTAATGGCCTTTTTAGCTTGTTTATTTTTATTTTTATTTTTTGAAATTCACCTTCCCTAAGAGGCCCTCTACACTTTCTGTGGAAGAGAGTCAGCAATTTGTAGGGAACCCCACTAACCTTTAAAAAACAAACAAGATGGCATTGAGATTGATGTGATAAGGTGAGATCCTGGTAGATTATAGCTACTATTAATTGAGTTCTTCCTACCTGCCAGGTATTTGAGTAAATATTTTTCTATCCCTTATCTCATTTAATCTTCTGAGCAGCTCTAAGAGGTTACCAGTAGAAACTGAGTTACCTGGATGTTAAATTACTTGCCCAAAGCTACACAGCTAAGGCTATTGAGAACCTGAGATTGGTTCCCCCAAAAGGTGGCAGAATCTCCCTTCAAGGTGATGTGGCCTGGATTATGCAGTTGGGCCAAAGAAGGGTAATTTCCTAAGTACTTCTTAAAACACTACTTCTCTGTGATGTAATTATCACTGCCTTCTCTCAAAAGGATCACTGTGTATTTATATGACTGGGCCTGTACTGCCCAAAGTGGTAGCCACCCGCCGCATGTAGCTACTGAGCACTGGAAATGTGGCTAGTCTGGATTGAGATGTACTGTAAGTGTAAAATACACACCAGATTTTGAAGACTTAATACAAAAAAAAATAGAAAACATTGTATCATTAATCTTTATACTGATTACATGTTGAAAAGATAATATTTTGGATATATTAGTTAAGTAAAATATATTATTAAAATTAACTTAATCTGTTTCTTTTTACTTTTGTAATGTGACTACTAGTAGGTTAAAGTTAAATACAGGGTATTCATCATCTTAATATTGGACAGCACAGCTCAAGGAAATAGAAGAGAGGAGGCAATACCATTTGTTTATCTTGCCTCTGTGGAAAGTTCTCCCTTCACCATACCATCTTTGTGCCCTGTCCAGAGAAGGCCTTTTGAATTATTATATGCAGCATAGGAGAGAGATAGTGAAAGAGGTTAACCTTTGTGTTAGTTACTATGATTTGAATTCAAAGCACAATAATTATAAGATGTTTTCATTGCTACTGACTGGGTTTTTTTCCCTCCTTGTTCTTTTTCAAGTGCCAGATTAGGGCCTGCTGCTGATTCTCTTTCAAAAATAGATTAGTTTACTTCCTTGCCTTCTAAAATACAATATATTGAAGAATATAGGCAGCATGAGATAATGAAAAACCCTAACCATAATGCACAAAATTTAACCCTAGTTTTATGAGCTATGTGAAATAAGCAGATCTCATCAACTCTGAACTTGTTTTTTTTTCATCTATACACTGGGAAAGGGTAAAAATATTCACTCTACTCATTTTACACACTTGTGAAAATAAAATAATATTAACGGGACTACATGAATTGCTGTTTCTTATTATAATATGTTGTATTAGAAGCTAGAAGATTTGGTTTCTTTTCTGGCCCTGCTAGTAATAAACTGTTTGACCCAGGATAGATTATTTAACTTTTCGGGCCTTAGTGTCCTTACCACTAAGATTAAGAGGTTAGCTACATAGATTCTGAGATCTCTTCCAGCTCTAAGTCCCAGGTTTTAAGAGTTTAGAATTTTAATATAATCATCTTCTGAAGAGAAACCGTCTTTAACTTAATCAGCACCATAATTATGAATATCAATTCTCTAATCATAGATCTTATTGGAAATAAATGTACAAAAAACTGGAAGCTTCTCTGGAAATTGTGCTTATTTCTTTGAAAACAAAAACAAAAAATTACAACTCAGCTTATTTTATACTGTTTTGTCCTCCTTATCTTTGAAAGCTGAGTAGAAGGAAATAAATTAAAAACAACCATTTCACTTATCTATTGCAGTGTAACAAACCGAAGTTGTTAAAACAATGATTTATTATTTTTCATGATCTGTGAATTGGGTGGTTCTGCTGCTCTCCTACTAAATGGAGTCTCAAGTGGCTGGATTCAGCTGGGGGCTCAGCTAGGGCTAGAACATCCAAATGGCTTTTCATCCTCCAAGACCCCTTTCCCTATGACCTCTCCTCATTCAGTCGTCTAGCCCAAGCTTCTTACATGGTAGCTAGATCCCAAGCATTGTGCAAGAATTAAGCTCCCAATATGCAAACCCTTGCATCTTGCTTGCTCATGTTCCTTTTGTCTAAGCAAGATACATGGCCACATTCAGAGTCAGAGCCTGCCTATCAGGACATAGTTCATGGGCTGCCACCAATACCACGGTCTACCGCCACAGTGTGCACTCAGCTGAGTGATAATTAACTGAGCTCTTAGCCTTATCCCTCATGCACCTGCATAAATCATTCCTTTCCTTACTTCTAACTTTGTAAATACGTCTATTTCTGCATCTAACACACTCCACTTTAATCATCAATTTACATTTTCTTCGCTCATCAAAATGGAAGCTTCTTGAGTAAGGGAAGCTCTGAATATCCAACATCTAGCACGGTGCCTCCACATAGGAGATAGTTAATAATATCGAACCCCACTGAATTAAATTATTTGGAGCGTCACCAAATGCAAAGGGTAGGGCACCCCATTCCAGATTGTATCAGGGCAGGGATTTGTAACCTAGGTTCTTTATTTTCACTAACCTCTCTCTGAAATTTAGCATTTCCTTCTATTATAAATGTAAACAACAGACCTTAGTAGAATTAGTAGTAGGTGTGATTTTTATCACCAATAGAAATCCCAAATATTTTCATATAACTTTACAGTTGACTTGTTGCATATTTTGTAAATTAGTGTTTACTCTCAAACATTATTTCAAAATTGCAGTAGTAGTTAAACTAACCTCTATATTGTATGTTACCATAGTTTTCCAGTCTACAAAGGCCCATACCTCATCGTTGGCCAAACAGCTCTGCACATGAAGTCATGCATTCCCCCTCCCTAATGACCAAGACACTAAAGAGGCTTTCAGTACTCTCTACCAGGGTGGTATGTTGATTAATATAATGGAAGGAGAGGAGTCAAAGACAGCCTCATAGTTTGACATTCTTATTCAACAACTAACAACAGCCTTCAGACTGATATGCCTTTAAAATATAAAATTTAACTAATTTGCATTTATTTAAGCTTTTGTATTGTTATCTTATATATTATAAAATATATATATTATATTATAATTATTAAATAATTTAAAATTTCTGCTTTAATATAATGGTTTTCTTTGTAAACTTAGTTATTTTATCTTAATTGATTTAAAAACATTATTCTGAAAAGGAGCACGTGGGTTTCATCAAACTGATCAGACTGTCCATGGCAAAGAAAAAGTTAAGAACTCTTGCCTAGCGTGAGCACCTGATTTGGGAAACACTTAGTACCTTAGGGAAGACCCCACCCTTCACCTCAGTAGAGCAGCATCAGCATCACAGCAGAACTTGTTAAAAAAAGAAAATTCTTGGTTCCAACCCCAGACTTACTGAATCAGAAACTCTGGGGGAGGGAGCCAGTAACCTCTGTTTCTACAAGCCTTGTAGACGATTCTGATACATGCTAGAATTTTGTAACTACTCTGCTAGGGAAAACAAGAGTTGAGACTGAGGTATGTACAGGAGGCACCTGAAGATGATTTAATCAATACATATTAATAAATATTAACAGGTATCTCTTACAGCACTGCCAAATGTACCACAGGAAAATGTTCTATATTTTTACAGCACTGCCAAATGTGCCATGGGAAAATGTTCTATATTTTAATTTGAGTGCTAATTGTGCAGATGTATAAATATATAAAAAGCCTTTAGGCTCTACACTTAGGATTTGTATCCTTTACTATGTATATGTTATACCTCAATTTAAAATATGAGAGACAGAGAAGGAAAAATATGAGAGGATCATATGGTAGCCCATGCTAACTCCGGAATCTATCCTGTAACCACTTTTTGAAAAGTGCTTTGAAAATTATCGGTGTTTTATTTCTTTGCTTTGTATGTATGTTATACTATACAATAAAAAAAGTTTAAAAAAATATGAGAGACACATAAGAGTATAAAACATATATTCTAACTTCAAGGCATTTTCCATTCACTTTAGAAATCCATTTATCCAATCATTTATTCGGTACCAGGCAGTGTGCTGGGTGGTTGGGGATGCAACAGTGAATGAGCTGGACATAAAGTCTGTCCTCGTGAAGTGTATGTACTAGTGGGGGAGTCAGATAAATAATTAGGCAATTATGAAGCAATTATAAAGTCCACTATATAATAACAAATATTATGCACCACTAAATAATTGCCATATTTTACTGATTCTAAGACACACATATTTTACAGCTTAAAATGTCTGAAGTAGGAATGTGTCTTACATTCTACGGTTGTCCATTTAGCTAGAAGTATTTTGCTAATGGCACATAAAATAATGGTACATCTTCAACTGATGGAATTTTAGATTTGATGACCTGATGAATTCTAAACCATTAAGTATCACAGGAGTTCAGAGAGATGTAAATCAATAAGGATTCCAGGAGTCAAGAAGGGGTTCAAGGAAAAGGTGATACTGGAGCCAGGTTGAAGAAAATGAGATTTACAAAGTAAGAATATAACAGGGCAACTGTAGGTGAAGGCATAGGAGAGGGGAAGGAGCAAGTCATGAAGGAGGGATACAAGTCAGAGTGAGACAGAAGGGCAGGGAGGTTGGGAAGCAGAGGGCGATATGTGGCTTGGTAAATTGAGATCAATTTATAAAGGTCTATAAAGTCAAGCAAAGGATGCATTTGAAAATAGGCAGATCTGAAGATTTCTGAGCAGAAGAATGAAATGTTCAACTTTTGTGTACGAAATGTACTCAAGGCACAGGGCATATATGTTTGTCTTCTTTCAATTTTTGGTTGACATTTATAGAGAGGACTACCTGCTCTTCTGTATCCATTCCCATGCCACCAGTATCTAGGCTGCCTCAGTTGTCAGGGAGGGTGTGAGCTTGGGGTGGAGATAGCAAACACAAGAGTATTACATACATAGAAGCATGTGGCAGAGACAACTAAGCCAACACCCAACCACTCCCCAGATTGCAGAGGGAGAGCACAGCCCCTGAGTGTTATTGCTCTCAAGCAGCCATGCTTGAATGGCTGAGCTAGACCTTGCTGTTGTCACCGGAGCCAACCATACCAGCGTGGGACCACTGAACATCCCCCACTGCTTGGCCCTCATAGCTCTAGATACTCAAAGACTTGATTATCTGTCTTTCTTTTTGAAAAGGTCTCATATCCATCCCAACTTCATTCATTTAATCCTTACCACATCCTTGTAAAGTGTTACTGTCCCTATATTACAGGAGGAGACTAAGGATCAAAGAGGTGAAGCAATTTGCCCAAGGTCACAGAGGTAGTAAGTAGCAGAGGTGGGATTCCCACTTAGTCTGACTCTTCTCAAAGACTGTGCTTTTAACAAGCCTTCCCTGTGAGTCTCTGTCCTAACCAGACTATCAGATATATGGTTTCAGACCTCCTGTCACCAGGATCTGGAATTAGTACTGCTAACAGAGTTTAGGTTTGATGGGCAGGGATAAGCTCTGGGCATCCAAGTGCCCACCAAATTACAGCCTTGCTCTTAAACTTGGCCTTGCTTGCCCTGTCTATAACACTGGACCTTACCTGAACTTTTTGTTTTGACTTTGATTACTCTGTCATGGCAGAGAGTCTTCCTTGAATCCCTCAGACCTTGCCCTTCTCCTGCCAGTTTCCTCTTCTCAACTGTGGACTGGCTCCAAACTAGATAAACCCCTGCAACCCAAATTCTGCTGCCCTGCCTGAATCAGAGCACAAACACTGCCGCTGCTAAACCATAAACCCTGACATCAGATTTCCCTTCTTAGGCAAGGGGGCATCTAAGGCTCCAGTAACCAGAGCTGACATAGATTGGTATAGAGTTGACCAATAGCATCACATGTGGACCTAGGAGGGATCTCAAGGAGAGTATCAAGGAATGGAGGCAAGAGAGGGAACCACCTGCCAGGCCAAAGAAGTTTCAATCCAAAGGACCCTGGCATAGAGGAGGAGCCATCCAGGAGATAGCAGACTGTATCTAAAGCCAACATTAAGGAGCAAGTGAGTACAGAAGAGAGAATGGAGGTGAAACCAACAGTGATTTTCCAAGCACTTGAACATGGGCAGGGCCTTCTTATAAGGCCTAAGAGTGTGCAGAGAATGGATGTAGTCACTAAACCCATCCAGATACCTAAGCCTGACCTCCTTGTGGATCAGTCTAAGTCCTCATGAGCTATCATGGGTTGGAGTCACTCTGAACATGATCAGGCCCAATTCCTACTTCCTCCCTCTCTCCACTTTCATTCATTTACTCATTTATTCAATTAACAAACATTTGAGCTTCCACTAAAAATAAGCTCCATGAAGGCAGAAACATTGTCTTTTTCATCATTTTAGGGTCAAGAACCCAAACAATTTCTGACATGTAGCTGATACTCAATATATACCAGCAAAATGAATAAATAAATGAACAATTTGATGAATGTTTGGGAAATGTGCTGAGTACCAGATGCATTCTGAGTTGTGACGAAAAGCTTAGAGTGCCAAGCAAAGGAAACCTGCTGATATCTACCAAAAATAAAATTAGAGATTTGAATAGATTAGCAGCTGTTAGCTTTTATAATCTTTAGTGAAACATTTGTCACATTAAGATCTTTTAAAAATTTCTAAGACAAGAAATAGCATGTGGATTTAAGAGAAGGTAAAAATACACTAATTGGTTGGGTTTTAGAACATCTAAAATGTACTAATTTACCTTTTTCCCCTCTTTTTTTTTTAGTTGCAAAACTAACTTGTGGTCAATACTGTCAATGCTGCTAAGAATTTGTCACTGGTTTCAAAAGAATTTGCAATAACAAATGCCTGGTAATTGCCAAAAATTGCACAATCAACATTGTAAGACAAAAAAATTATGGAGTTTGACCACAGACTTTTCTAGACATGAATAGATTCCCAAAAAGAAAATATTGATATGAAGCTTTGAAATTTTACTCTGGATTACTTTTTAGGACAATAGATTAAAAAATGTTCAAGGTGCATGTAGACTCTGTAAGCCCCAAACCATCTGCAGGCTGGCTACAGGATGCTGTGGTTTGGTTGATGCTCCATCAGCCACCTTCATGTTCAAAGTAAACAAATAACAGTTCTGGGACTTGCAAAGAAACCACGGCAAACCCTGAAGAGGGGATGTAAACTTTGAATTAAAAAAACCTCAAGTACCCACTGTTGACCATGAACATGTTTACATTTTGTCTGATCAGGAATGAGGGCAGAGGGAGTTCCAGTCACTTACAGAGCTGTTACCCATGTCATGGTTAAAAGAGACCAATAGTGTCATTCATCTAGTGGGCTGCTAAGGGGAACATGATAGGACCTCAGCAATGAAGATGGAGAAAGAGAAAAGGACTGGAGGGAATGGGGTCAGAGTATCCAGATAGCACTTAGTTGGAGGGTGTGAAGGGGCATGGCAAACCTAAGCTTGGATTTAGCAGGGGTTATGGCCTGTTGGCAGCGTGAGAGGAGAGAAGTTACAGGTGTCACTCAAAGTAAGATAGGGTCTACAGAAGATTAACTAAAGTCTGATTTAATATCATCTTCCTTGGGAGATCAGGAAGGGAGAGAAAGTAACCACCTGAATGGGGAATGGTTTAAAGAATTTTGTTAAATATTTCTCACTAAGAGTCATACTGAGTGTCTTGGGATACAACAAATTGCTTTGAGTCACAAAGAAAAAAAAATGCTGCTATAATCAGTCAGAACTGGCAATGACACATTTCAACTCATAACGATTTCTAAATTCTGTCATTCTAACGAAGACAAGCAGTTAAGGCAATAGCAAATAAACTTTCCCCTTCTCCAGTGGCTATAAATGGAAATTAATGAACCAATAGAAAGTAAGCTCCTTGCTTACCTAAGAAGTAGGCCCCTGCTTATCTTGGTATGGGTTATAATTCCACAATTTTAGGTTTTTCATTCTACCTGCTCTAAGATAGTGGAGACTAAATGAAATATCAATATAATAATTCAGCAATCATATTTATTTGTTAAACCTTACCTTCTCTGAATAACTCCACCATCACCTTTGATTTCTATCCCACTCTTTGGGGGTATTTGGGCTATGTCCATTCTAACTTTTTCATTTGTAAGTGTCTGTTGATAATATGGGATAGGGGGATGGAACTAGCTGATGCTCTGGAGAGGCTGGCCCCTTGCCATTTCAGGACTTACCTGGTCCAGGGACCCATCTGGAGGTTGTAGGTTTCTGGAAAGCTACCCCAGTGCACAGAACCTTTGTAGAACGCTAGGTGTTCTTTCGGATTGGCTGGAATGGTTTAGGTTGGGGTTTGGCAAGTTACAATAGGTGGTAATGTCTAACTGACCACAGCTTATTTACTTTTTGAAGGGCCTGATGCAACTTCATAGAACCATGAGAATGCGTTATAAAGGAAAGAAAACATTCTCTAGCTACTTTCTAGAAGCTATTTTACAATGCAGAGCAAGCTTTGTGTTTCCTGGTAATTGGACTGAATAGCAGGATCGCAACTGGGGGATGGGTGGGTGGAGAAGGACTGGGAAGAGCTGGGCTGGGTGCATAATTTCTAGCCAAATTGGCTGGGGTTTGGGGCAGAGCTTATCCAAAGCCAGAAATTAAAGCGTTAGGCAAGGAAACTGAGGCAGAAGTCCAATTTATGGGTTTCAACAACACAGGTAAATCAAGGAAAAGTATATGAAATATCCTAGAAAGCATAAGAACTCAGCCCACCAGATCTGAACTGGAATCCATGCTGCCATTTCCTGTTAGTGTAAACTTTGGCAAGTGTTTCAAACTTTCTGAGGCTCGTTTCCTCATATACAAAATGGGGATTATCTCATAGGGACATTTTCAGAATTGAGATATATAAAATACGTAGACTCAAAACAAATTAGATTGTAAGGTCCTTGAAAGCAAATGAAAATATCTTAGCAGCATAGTGATTGCCACACAGATGGCAAGTGAACTCACTGCACTCCCCCTCTCTACGTGGGACATGATTCCCAGGGGTATAAACCTCCCTGGCAACGTGGGACAGAAATCCCAGGATGAGATGGGACCCAGCATTAAGGCATTGAGAAAATCTTGACCAAAAGGGGGAAGCGAGTAATGAGACAAAAATAAAGTGCCAGTGGCTGAGAGATTTCAAACAGAATTTAGAGGTTATCTTGTAGATTATTCTTATGCATTATTTTAGTTTATGTGTATTGGGGTGGCTGGAGGGACGTTCCTGAATTGTAGAGCTGTGTTCCAATAACCATATTTCTTGAAGATGATATATAATGATATAGCTTTTATAATGTGGCTGTGTGATTGTGAAAACCTTGTTTCTGATGCTCCTTTTAACTAGGGTATAGACAGCTGAGTAAAAAATGTGGATTAAAAAAATTGCCACACAGAGGGATTATGCTTAATAAATGCTTACTGATAAAATTTTTTCAAAACCAAAACTTAGTCTAGGCCCTATCCCCAGGTGAGGCTGAGGTTGCTAGACTATATGAGCTCTCTTTCTTGCTCCTCTCTTTCTTGCTACTCAGGCCACAGAGATTATGTGATTTGCTCATGGTCTCCCTGCTAGAGGTAAAGCCATGCCCTGAACCCAAGTTTTGTGATCTCAGGTCTATTGCAGTGTCCTTATTATCAGGTAAATGGTGGTGAATGAAGTCTGCCTGATGTCTTAGATCACATTGCTGAGGGACCTCAAGAGGTCTTCTAGTGCAGTTAAACTATACTTGTTAAAGCCCTAAGGGTTATGGTGCTGCCTGAGGAGCCGAAGTATGGGGGATGTGAAGATAGGGTTATTAGGCTACTATCCCCAACCAAGGAGCTCTGCTTATATATGTCCTATGTGCTGGTGTTTCATGTACAATTTCTTTGGAAGAAAGTACTCCCTTGCTTAAGTGTAAAAGTTCTCATTTTACATATGGGAAAAGACCTGTATAGATCAAGTAACTTGTCCATGTTCAAGCTCAGGAACCATTGACATCACCTGGGAACTTCTTAGACCTGCTGAATCTCTGGCCTTACCCTAGTCGTAATGAATCTGAATATTAATTTTTGCCAGATCCCTATTCTTGTTTAAGGAGATTCATTTGCATGGTAAACTTTGAGAAGCACTGCCTATAATCAGGATTGACAAAGAGAATGGGGAGGCCTGGTTCTGATGATTGGCTTCTATTTGCTCCAGCTGGGAGGGACTGAGGATGGCAGGGACTGACAGCGTCCAAATGATTACTTGAATATAGACCAATCAGTTGGGGCTTGTGCAGACGGTCAGAAGTTCTGCATCAGAAGAGCCAGGATCCCAATCAGGTTGGACAGGGGGAGTCTGCAGGTTCCATGGATGTGTGGTAAAAAGTTGCGTTTCAGTGCAGCAGTCTGGGCTGAAAGGCAAGGTCCAGAGGTCCAATAGGGCAGGAAATCAAGTTGAGGGGAGTCAGGTGAAAGAGAAGCTGAAACAGGTTAGGCTGGTTTAGAGAATCAAAGTCTAGAGAACAAGGCACTGGGAGCAGACAATTCTACTAATGCTGGCTGAGCCTCTATGGGTAAGACAGGGAGTAAGTTTTCATTTTAGGGGAGGTTGAAGAGCATTCTGATTGATATACAACAGTGTTAAGAGGAAGATCTAGGTAACGGGGAAAAGGTGTTTAGGAATGCAAGGTAAGCTGGGAAATGCACGTCCAGGTGACAGCTACCTCCAAAGTGGTCATTAAGAATATTGGCAGATACCTGCTTCTTGTGCTGACAGGTTTTTGGACATGATCCTGATAGTCTACCATTCTGAGGAAGTAGATAGGCCTAGCTCTAAATATCTTCTCATTCTAGTAACCATATTTGGCATTCCTAGTAGGTATTTTTCCAAATGGTTCTACAAGGAATTATTCACAACTTCTCTAATGACAAAATATAGCCATAAAACATGCTGTTTGGTATTTCTCAGTACTCTCTGCAGTGGATGACTGAACCTCTTCCACAAGATTAAAAGGAAAAAAAAAGAAAAAAGCCAAATAAATATGACTTAATGTTGTGCTACATGTTTTTTCTGAATATGCAAGCAGCAACAAATGTAAGTGAACATATTCTAAAAGTGGCCTCTCTGTTAGTATGTGGGCTGTAAATTGTCAGGAAATGCTAATTATCTCTTTAGACTGTATTACTCCAATCATTACATTTACCAGAATGATTCAACTGGCTAACTCAAGTCTCTGATTAAGCATCATTTTATTTGAAGTGACTAATCCTGGTAAGCAGGTTTTTAATTAAAAAGGAAAATTATATTTGCATCTCTAGAAGATAAGGGAAAAACTACAGACTATTTAATATCTATACTCTCTATATCTAGCTATCTTTGGCACCAGTTGCAAAGGAATACGACCTGGAAGGATAATTTCTACCACAATAATCCCTTTTGATTTTATTTGATCCTCTCAACAGCCCTTTAAGTCAGGTCTGACAAGTATTAGAGTTGACTTCATTTTATAAATAAGGATGGGGAGGCCACAGAGGTTATATGATTTGCTCATGGTCTCCCTGCTAGAAGGGGTAAAGCCATGCCCTGAACCCAGGTTTTGTGATCTCAGGTCTATTGCAGTGTCCTTATTATCAGGTAAATAATGGTGAATGAAGTCTGCCTGATGTCTTAGATCACATTGCTGAGGAACCTCAAAAGGTCTTCTAGTGCAAAGTATACTTCTTAAAGCCCTAAGGGTCATGGTGCTGCCTGAGGAGCTGAAGTATGGGGGATGTGAAGATAGGGTTATTAGGCTACTATCCCCAACCAAGGAGCTCTGCTTATATATGTCCTATGTGCTGGTGTTTCATGTACAATTTCTTTGGAAGAAAGTACTCCCTTGCTTAAGTGTAAAAGTTCTCATTTTACATATGGGAAAAGACCTGTATAGATCAAGTAACTTGTCCATGTTCACACCCAACTAAGGCTAGAAACCAGACAATTTCCTTCATATTTAGTCCACTACACTGCGATTTGGATAAGTCCTACAATGTTTGATCTACATCTGCAGTTCTCAAACTTTAGTGAACATCAAGATCACCTGGCTTGTTTAAACACAACTTGCTGGGTCCCATCCCCAGAGCTCTTGATTCAGAGTAGGTCTGGGGTGGGGCCTGAGAATTTGCATTTCTAATATATGTCCAGTGATGCTGATACTGCTGGATAGGAAGGACACTTTGAGAACTCATGGTCTAAAGGATGCCAAATAACTGAAAACTCAACAGGATCGACTGACTAATTGTGCATAATGGTGAAGGGAAATTTCTCCTTCCAAAAACCATTGCTTTGACTATGCTGCTACACATTCTTCAAAACCAAGCCTTGGCATTCTATCACATCAAAGATCAACCTAGAGAGTCTAAACCCTCCATTTAGCAGATGTCCATAATCCCAGCCCATATGCTCTTGGCCAATCTCTCAATTTACCTACATCCGACATGGGCAGTTCCCATGTACACTGCCAGCTTTCTTCTCAAAGGTTGGCATCTCTTTGCTTCTCTGAGAACTTTCTTCAGCCCATAAGAACTTACTCAGCTCACAAGAAAGTGTGGGGTGTGATGGGGTGCAAGAGTGGAGTGGGGTGACCACAGACATTCTTTCAAGCAATGAGTAAAGGACTCTATGGTTAAATACCCCATCTTTCTTATCCCTTGATGGGACCAGTTTTGAAGCACTCTCAAATGGCTCATCATAAGGTCCCTAGTGGATCTGAGCCCCAGCTTCCCTGCTCATGAACATACCTTTTATTGGATTTTCTTCCTTTCCTGTCCATTTTCCCCACTTCCTCATTTGTGCTTCCTGGGATCACCTCCTAAATAAATGATCTGCATTTGTGCTTCCTGGGATCACTTCCTAAATAAATTAATCTGATAAATCAAATATATATATATATATATAAATATATTTAATATTTATGATAAATCATAAATATTGTCTCAGGGTCTACTTTTGGTTGGGGGATGTTGTGGGGGACACAAAAACTAGACAAAACTCTATCTCAAAGTGGTGGAAGCAGCACTTGCTAACTGGCCCACATCGGCTCTTGTAAAGCTTTTAGTTCTATGCTGTAAAGTTTTATTCAGAAGACTTTGGCCTGGCTAACCCAAGTAGGATATATTATAAGGTTGTTAATGAACAGATAATACAATGACTTTCTTAAAAATAGTAAAAATACAGATTGTTGAATCGTGTGGATACTCATGACTCATCAATTGTGTACTTAAATAGTCACTCATTAGAAAGCGGCCCAGGCTCACCAGTATCATATCTGCAAAGCATGCACGCCCGCTTAAAAAAATTTTGACATTATGCATATTTTTCACAGTGCCACTATAAAAAGCATCTGTCATTTTGAAATGTAGATAAGTTTCCTCTTGTACTGTTAAAGAAAGATTAACCTTTAGCAAATATTTATGTTTTAGGAGTGGAGTTTCAGCGGGATGGCATCCTCATTTGTCAAGCTGCATTGCAAATCTCAGAGTAAATGAAAGAAATACCAGAGAACCTACCTCCTGTCACCTGCAGAGGTTTGAGGTAGCTACCTGGCATCAGGGGCTGGGGAGCAGGACTCTTGGTTCTAACAGCTCCACACAAACTCGAACCAATCCTGTGCCTCCCTCGCTTTCCGTGGTATGTGGTACCTCAAGTCCCGCATCCTCTATCTACTCTCCTATCATAGTCTTCTTGGCTGTACGTCATGTCTTTTTCCACCACTCATTTTCTACCTTCCAATTTTTTTTTCCTGAAATTTCTCATTTACTGACACTTCCTTTACAATTCTATCTTTATGGATACAAACTTCCCACGATGATAATAATAAAATAGAATAATGGTAACCATCTCTAATTGCCCTGTTCCACCATTTCTCCTGGGACTCCTGGGAGCCCGCTTAAAATAGGCCTCGGGCCCTCAATCTTGGGGTTTGTTCATATGAAACTTATCCTCCAAAAGGATAGGCTAAGTCTACTTAAAATTAGGCCTAAGAGTCACCCCTAGAGAACTTCTTTTGTTGCTTAGATGTGGCCTCTCTCTCTCAGCCAACATGGCAAGCAAACTCACTGCCCTCCCCCTCTCCACTGGGACATGACTCCCAGGGGTGTAAACTTTCCAGGCAAAGTGGAACAGAAATCCTAGAATGAGCTGGGACTCAGCATCAAGGAAATGAGAAAACCTTCTCAACCAAAATGGGGAAGAGAGAAATGAGATAAAATAAAGTGTCAGTGGTTGAGAGATTCCAAACAGAGTCGAGAGCTTATCCTGGACGTTATTCTTATGCATTATACAGATACCACCTTTTTTAGTTAAGGTATATTGAAGAGGCTGGAGGGAAGTACCTGAAAATGTAGAGCTGTATTCCAGTAGCCATCTTTCTTGAAGATGATTGCATAATGATATAGCTTTCACAATGTGACTGTGTGATTGTGAAAACCTTGTGTCTGATGCTCCTTTTATCTATAGTATGGACAGAAGAATAAAACATATGGATTAAAAATAAATAAATAATAAGGGAACAAATGTTAAAATAAATTTAGCTGATTGAAATGCTAGTGATCAATGAAAGGGAGTGATAAGGGGTATAGAAAAAAATAAGGGAAAGAAAGGCTAACATATATTGGGTAGATGGAAATACTAGCAATCAATGAGAGGGAGGGGTAAAGGGTATGGTATGTATGAGTTTTTTTTCTCTTTATTTCTTTTTCTGAATTGATGCAAATGTTCTAAGAAATGATCATGATGATGAATATACAACTATGTGATGATATTGTGAATTATTGATTATATACCAAGAATGGAATGATCAAATGGTCCAAATGTTTGTGTTTGTATATTGTTATGTTTAAAAAAAAAAGTTGAAAAACTGTTAAAATAAATTAGGCTTCTGGATATGCAGTTCAGGACTTCATCACGGTCCTTGCCACATAAAAAGTAAGGAAGAGATGAGTCACATAAAAGGTAAAATAATTACTTTAGTAATGTAAAGAAAATAAAAATTATTTATAGCTAATAAATGTGAGATGTTACACATTTAAATGATAATTTTATTATAAGCTTAGTTACATATAGATTTTATGCCTCCAAATTAAGTGACTTTCAAATCATAAATATATATGTACATTCCTAAATATATAAATTTATATATTTATATATAAATATATCATTTATTGTATATAGATAATATATTATTTATTTATTTATTTATTTTCCATTCTTCCTCCTCATATTTTTTGTTGTTGTTGGTATATATACTTTTTTTTTAGGTACATGGTCCAGGAATCGAACCCAGGTCTCCTGCATGGAAGGCGAGCATTCTACCACTGAACTACCTGTGCACCCAGTATATACACTTTTTTACTTTATTTTTGGTTTTTTTTGCATGGACAGGCACCAGGAATCGAACCCAGGTCTCTGGCATGGCAGGTGAGAAATCTGCCTGTTGCGCCAACATGGCCCAGTATATATACTTTTTAAATGCAATTTTATTGAGGTATAATCACACACCATACAATCATCCAACATGTCCAATCAGTGATGAAGCGGTTTCATCAGATAGTTGTGCATTCATGACCGCAATCAATCCCAAACATTTTCATTACTCCAAAAATAAAAATAAAAAATAAAATCCAAGACATCCTACACTCTTTATTCTCCCCTATTATTTATTTATTTATTGTCCTTATTTTTTCACTCATCCATCCATACACTAAATGGAGCATCAGCTACAAGGTTTTCACAATCACACTGTCACGCTGTAAAAGCTACATAGTAGTACAATCATCTTCAAGAATCAAAGCTACTGGCATACAGTTCAATAGTTTCAGGTATTTCCTTCTAGCTATTCTATTTTTTTTTTTTAAACTGCATAGGATTTTTATTCACTTTAGCAGACTGCACAAAGGTTAATCGTATTAAAGAAACGAAGTACAGCGTTTTTAATATACCACAAAAGACAATATATTTGCATACCAGCTAAATTAATAGAAACACAAATTATTTTTAAATATAGTTTCTCAGTTTCAAGTGTTAATCATTCCATTGCTGATGTTCCTTAATTATATTACAAGTAATGTTTGAAATAAAATTTTGCTTTTAGCAAAAATTACTTCATCTTAACCATGTATATGAAGTGTTAGCTTCTAAAGTCATTCATTACTATCCACCTTGATACTTCATTGTTTAAATAAGACAGCAAAAATAAATTTTGAGCCTTACATTTCAGAAATATTTTCTCCTAGATTCTACAGACTATACACATTCTAATATTCCACAGGTTTACTACATAATATCAGCAGCTATGGTGGTATTCATAAAAATCAGTAGCACTGGTCAATGTTTTAAAACAAACATTTAACTACTTGATACCCTAATTACCTGAAATCATAAGAACAAATTCTACTTTTTAGTTAAAACCTCACAGGGTGGCACATGGGAACTCTGTTTTACACATGATTTTTTATAAACTTACTCTTAAAAAAAAAAAGAAAAAACTAATTAGCTATTCTATTTTAATACACTAAAAACTAAAGAGGGATAGCTATATAATGTGTAAGAATAACCTCCAGAATGACCTTTCAACTCTGTTTGAAATCTCTCAGCCACTAGAACTATATTTTGTCTCATTTCTCTCTTCCCCCATTTTGGTCAGGAGGCTTTCTCAGTCCCGTAATGCTGGGTCTAGGCTCATTCCCGGAAGTCATGTCCCACATTGCCAGGGAGATTTGCACCTCTGGGAGTTATTTCACATGTAGGGGGAGTCCTGCCCATATTTTTTATCCCTAAAAACTGACTCCTTCCTCACCCCACTTGACAGCTTCAGTGTAACAAAATCTGTTTACATCTCTGATTTCAACCCCTTGTTCCTTTCTTTAATTCTCCCCAAAAAATGGCTAGGAGAGAGAGTTGTGGATTTTTCCTTAAGTGATCAAAATGCAGTCCTTTTCTAACTTTAAATTTACAGAATCAGACCCCAAATTCAATCATCATTATATCCCATATTCATTTGCAACGCTGCACCCCAATTTCCTTAATATATTATTTTTAAGTCAAAATGATGAAACAGGGAAACCATACGACAGAGTTACTCCTGATTATTGCTGACAAAATATAACCCTGATGATTCCAGAATCAGGGCCACCAGCCACCCCTATAGCACCTAATTTCTACCTTGAAGAGTACATGTAATTATCAACCTCCCTTCAGGTTGAACCCTCTGATGGTGAGAGCAAATGAAGAATGGCAAATGACGATGGAGCTTCTTTTTTTTTTTTTTTTTTTTACTTTATCCTAACTCATAACAGTATTTACCCTTATGCAATTGACCTTTCAAAGAGAGGGTTTCTCAGCCTTGACAATACTGACATTTTAGACCAGTTGTTGAGGGTGCCAGCGAGGGGAAGCTGTCCTGTGCACAGAGGGATGTTTAGGGTCCTTGACTTAATAAATGCCAGCAGCACTCCCCAGACCCTCCCCCAGTCATGATAATCAAAAATGTGTCTAGACATTGCCAAACGTCCCCTGGGGGAGGGGCGTGCAAAACCACTCTGTTTGAGGATTAGTGTTTTAAGCCTTTAGAGGTTTATTGAAACATGGCAACTTCTGGCAACCCTCTGGGGCAAAAATAAATGGTGAGGAAAAAGAATGTATATCCCTCTCATATTTAGGCATCAGGACAGGAATTTGCGAAGAAAGGAGGAAAGAGCTAACTGACAAAGATGAGAACATTAGGGGATATTTCTGAGGAGATACTGTGTATCTACATTTTGTATTATACAAAGCTCTTTTCTCTGGAGACACACACACGCACACACACAACACGTTTTGACATGCATATACACCCATGAAGCCACACCACAATGAAGAGAGTGAACATTTCCATCACCCCCCCCACAAAAGTTTCCCCATCACCTGTGTAACCCCTGCCTCCTGTCCCTACTTTGCCCCCCCACCACCAAGGAACCACCTGGCTGCTGCCTCTCACAAACATCAGTTCACATTTTCTAGTGTTTTTATATAAATGAAATTATAAAGTATGCACTCTTTTTTGGGGGGGTGCATCTGGATTCATCTCTGGATATATTTTAACTTTATTTTTAAATTTAAAAAATCAGCTTTACTTGGGTATAATTTATTCATAATCAAATCCACACATTTTAAGTATAGAATTTGATGAGCTTTGGCACATGAATACAATCATGTGATCATCACTGTAATCAAGATAAAGAACATTTGAAGGAGAATTTTAAAAATGTAAACAAAGTTTTAAGGGAAGCACAGCGTTCATTACTTTCAGAGAAAGTCATGCGATGTACAACGGGACATTCACGTGTAATCCCATGAACATACAAAAATAAATGCCGCTTTTCCTCCTTTTTTAAACTTAAAAAGCTGTGAAGAGCTGCATTCTTGATTATTTACAGATGAACCTTCATGATTACTTTGACTTTTCTTACAAACAACCCCTTTGGTACTTAAGGAAATAACTTCAAAGATAGAGTAACAAGAAAGGGTTTGTGAGGGAGATAGAAAAAAATCTAAACTATATCTGCACCCTGTTTATACTTTGATTCATTCACCACTGTAACTCCTCCGTCCCCAACCCGTTTAGTGACCCAGTATCAAAAGTTTCACACGGCTGGAAAGTTCCTGTCGGGTACCTCATCTCAGGCCCCTTCCCTTTCATCACGTCTTCTGACTTCTAGTCTCTCCCCATTCCATTCCTACATTGGATTAGTCTTTCTAAAGTTCTGCTTTTGGCATGCTCAAAACCTTCCATGGCTCCCCAGTACCCACAGGATAAAGACCACACTGCGTAATGGCAGCTGTTATACCCCACCTGTGAGTACTCCTGTGCGGGGCAGCCAGGAGCCATCTCTGGAGGGTCATGCGGCTGAGCCTGTTTGTTCTCACACGGGGTAGGCTGTGTGGATTTCAACTTCCCTGACCCAAGCACTGTGTATTGAGTGACTCTGGTCTAGAAAAAAGGTTTTAGGACTGTATTTGTTGCAAAGGGCTAAAAGAATTTCATTGTGAACTCTATTTAGAAAGTCCAACTAGGCTCTTAAACTTGTGTTGTTAAGAAATTTTCATGATTTTGTGTGTCTAGAATTCAGGGGTCAATTGTATTATATTGTATTATTCCTACAATATTGTATTGTATTGTATTGTAATTATATTGTATTATTCCTACAATAACCTAGAAGTTTTATGCTGCATGTATAAGTTATTTGTCAGCATGAAGTGCCTGGGTTAGTTTCTGGAAAGGATCACTATTTAATTTAGCATTCACTAAATATCTCTTGAGCACCTATCATATACCAGGCTCTCAGCTACACATTGGCAGTATAGTGGTGAACAGGGAGACACTGTCCTCACCCCTACAGAGCTTACAGCTGAATCATTACAAGAGCGAAGAGAGCTACAAAGGGGAGGTAAAGTGAAATGGGGGGCTGTGGTGGGCACTCTAGGTGTCCTCCCATATCCTCTCAGCATTCATCAAGCAACGATGGCATCTTCCTGCAAGTACCTGCCACTCTCAGGTTGAGGGCTTCCCTGGCCCCAAGGAGCATGCTGAGCCTATGTGAAGGACTCCATGCCCTAAGGAGAAGTCTCAACTGACGATGAACTGGAGTCCAGTATCAACTGCCCAGTTTACCTGCCCTCAGGGTGGCACAATTTTACAGGTGTTCTCTGCTGTCTCCCAGAGTTCCCTAGCAGTACTCAGCCCAGTTGCCCGTCTCCCAATATCTTGCTCACTAATATACTTTTTGAATTGGTTTCTTTCTTCCCTACTCATTTCTCCATTTCTCTACAATGCTTCCTGGGGCTACCTCCCAAATAAACTACTTGCGGTACTTCCCCTCAACAGGGGGACCTGACCTAGATCTGGGTGGGGGCATCATTGAAAGTCTCATGAAGAAATAAAATTTAAGCTGAACCTGAAGGCTTTAAAGAATTTAGCCAGGAAAGATGAGTCAGAGAGGTACTGAAGGAGAAAAAAGAGTGACAGGGAAAGGGAACCGTTTATGCAAAGGCCCTGAGGCAAAAGAGAGCAAAGCACATTCCCAGAGCAGAAACAAATATGAGGGTAGGAATGGCACAAGAGAGGTCAGCAGAGCCAGACCTTGTGGGGTCATGCCAGCTTGTTTAAGAACTCTTTCCTAAGGGCTCTGTCAGATGCCAATTGAGATAAGGAACAGAATGACCCTCTGGCAGAAATGCAGATAATGAATTAAGAGGGGTTAAAAGAAGACTCAGAGCAACTAAATTGGAAGTTCTCCTATCAATCAAGCCAGAAGACTGTGACCTGTACTATGGAGTTGGCAGTGAAGATGAAGCCTGACCTAGTGCCTACTTCTCTTGGTAGCTGCTCAATAAACAGCATTGGCTGAAAATTAATGAATTGGTTTAATCTCCCAATTTCTGGGTAGACTGATAGCTGTTGGAAATTAAATAGATCCAGGATATGAGAAAAGGGAAGGAGTCTAAAATGACTCCCAGTCTTTATGGATACTTGTGCAATTTACTGAATAAGGAACCTAGAAGGAGGAGTGGCAGGTTAGAGGGGGTGAGCGACAATGAGATTTGAGCATTATATGCCCATAAGCCATCTGATTGATATTGGGTAGGTGGTGGTTGTGCAGGCTTGGAGCTGGGTCACAGATGCAGATTTGAGACTCACCAAATACAGATGCTACTGGGTAGAGCAAGCCTCCTCCGACGACACGGGGAAGAGCTCCACATACTCCCACTTTCTGGCATTCTCAGTATTTTAGGACTCATGAAGGAGAATTAACATTTATACGCCAGGACCTGCATTAGATGTTTATTTAATCTTCAGAGCAGTCCCGAGAGGTATGCAATATTATTCCCATTTTATAGATGAGGATATTGAGGTGCAGAAAGGTGAAGTGATTTGTCCACAGTTACATAGCTGGTAAGCAGCTTCAGAACAACTCTGGATTGTGTGACTCCAAAATTCAACTTCTTAAAGAAAATATTCATCAACAAAGTATGGTTCTGTAACATACGACTCCAGTCTCAGCAGATTCCACAATGAGCAGTTCCCAAAGTCAGATGTAGCCACTAGAAGGATTTTTCTGTTTCAAGGTCTTATTGCTTCATTTAGACAGCTCTCTCCTCAAATGGTTCCTCTGCTGATGACCTTATTGTGCACAGACCTAGCTGAAGTCTTCTCTCTGTTTCCATCTCTGTAGATTTTCCCCTTCTGGACATTTCATATAATGTGGTCTTCTGGCAATGATTTTTTTAGCTAGTGTTCTGCTGCAGGTAAAATATTTAGTGTGTCCTCAAAACATCTTAAGAGTAGTAAGTAATACAAAACCCCATTATTTCCTTTTATTTAAAAATATAGCACCTCATTATTTCCTTTTATTTAAAAATATAGCATACTACCTTGGATCTGCTAGTATTGATAGACAGTCCTGAAAATATTCCTTTTATTTTCCCTTCTGCAAACAAATACCATTCTTGAAAAAATAGAAGTTGGAATCTACATTGCTTCATTCTCCAGATGTGAGGTAGTGTTACCTTGTATGTTCTTATTTTAATGTTTGTTGGTTTTATGGTGATGGTAGGGTTTCATAGACTATTTCCAGGTGTGGGGTTAGGCAGCTCTCCTGAATCATGGAAGGGTCCAGAGATTAGGCAAGCTGATAAATCAAGCCAGAGAGATGACGTCATTCTTTTACAGTCTTGCAAAGGGCAGAACATGAGACATGTTCCTTGGACCAGAAACTGGACTCGTGTGAAAGGCCCTTGGGCAGATGAAAGATTGGAACTGTGGTCAGTGGATTTCATCCTGGGACCTGTCCCTGTCTTGACCACTCCCACCCATTCTCCACACTGTAGCCAGAGTGAACCCCCTTTTGCCATCATAACAGAATCTGTAATCCTCAGTATGGTTAGGATAACATACTCTATATCTGTTTGCTTCTCCAGTCCCCTGTCTTGTTCCTCTCCTGTCTCTGGAACCCTATTATTTAACCATAGCAGACTTTCTGTTCCATCAGAAACTCATCATTTTCATTCTTACCTCTAGGCCTTTGTGCATGCTCCCTCTGTCCCAGCCCCTTCCCCTCCAACCCTGCAAACTGACTAATTCCTGTTCATTGTCAAGTCTCAATTTAGACCTTACTTCCTCTAGGAATTTTTCCCTGACCCTCAGTTCTGAGGCCATGAAAATGTCCAATTCAAGGCATCAACGGCAATGCTTTCTTCCTGAAGACTGACTACCAGTGAGCTTGGGCTCCTCTTAAGATAAGAAGGCACATAGTATTGTCTGCTGGTCCTTCTCCCCCAGGTTTTGATACTTTCAGCCTCTGGCTTCAGTGGCTTCCTCTTTCAGCTTCTCAGGTGCTTTTTTTGTGTGTGTTCTGTCTAATCCTCTCATAAAGGACTCCAATAAGAGAATTAAGACCTACCTTTGAATGAGGTGGGTCACATCTCAATTGAAATAACCTGATCAAAATGTCCCACCCACAATAGCTGTACACCCACAGGAATGGATTAAAAGAGCATATCTTTTCTGGGGTACATGCAGCTTCAAATCATCACAGGCATCAATCTAGGTCAACTCATCAATATTCAGCTGGTGGCTGGACTGTTTGGGAGTTTCCAAGACAGAGGCATTCACATGTCCAGTACTGTGTGGGTTAGAACAGCTGGAACAGTGGACCAGAACATCTACACTTCGCCTCTCAGCATGGGGGCCTCAAGTATGGACTTTTTTACATAGCAGCTGGTTTCCCTCAGAGCAAGAACCAGGAGTCAGCTGCATGACTTCTTGTGACTTAGCCTGGAAAGTAACATAGTGTCATTTCTGTCAACCTCTCCTGGTTGAAGCATCATATGACCATTCACATTCAAAGAATTTGTAGGCTTCTTGAGATATCATTTACATATGACAATATACACTCATTTTAAGTGTATTGTTCAATGAATTTTAACAAATGCATACACTTGTAACTACTACCACAACCAAGATACAGAATGTTTCCTTCATCCCAAAAAGTTCCTTCTTGCCCCTTTGCAGTCAATCCCTTCCCATTATGCCCTCAGCTCTAGGCAATTATTGATCTGTGTTCAGGTTTTTCTAGAATCTCATATAATAAAATGATACAGAATGTAGTCTTTTGCACCTGGCTTCTTCACTTAGCTAAATTATTTTGAGACTCATCCATGTTCTTACATCTGTCAATAGTTCATTCCTTTTTTAGCTGAGCAGTATTCTATTATATTTATGCATTTATATATGCATAAATATATGGGTTAATAAATATGTGGGTTGTTTTCAGATTTGGATTATTATGAATAAAGCTGCTATGAATATTCATTTTCAATTCTCTTAGGTAAATATCTAGAGATGGGGTTGCTGGATTGTAGAGTAAGTGCGTGTCTAACTTTATAGATTATCAAACTGTTTTCAAAAATGGTTGAACCATTTCACTTTTCCACCAGCAATATATGAAATTTCTAGCTGCTGTTGACATCCTTGTCAACACATGATATTATCAGATATTTTAATTTTAGCCATTCTATGGGTGTTGTGCTGGTTTGAAGGGATGTATGTCCCCTACAAGAGCAATGTTTTAGTCTAAATCCCATTTCGTAAAGGCGGAATAATTCCTATTCAATACTGTATGTTTGAAACTGTAATCAGATCATCTCCCTGGAGATGTGATGTAATCGAGAGTGGTTGTTAAACTGGATTAGGTGACGACATGTCTCCACCATTTGGTGTCTCCACCCATAAGTTACTGGAGTCCTATGAAAGAGGAAACATGTTGGAGAATGAAAGAGATTCGGAGAGAGTAGAGAATGCTGCAGCACCACGAAACAGAGTCCACAAGCCTTCTTCATCTTTGGAGATGAAGAAGGAAAATGCCTCCTGGAGAGCTTCATGAAACAAGAAGCCAGGAGAAGCTAGCAGATGATGCCGTGTTTGTCATGTGCCCTTCCAGATGAGAGAGGAACCCTGACCGTGTTTGCCTTGTGCCTTTCCAGATGAGAGAGAAATTCTGACTGTGTTCACCATGTGTCTTCTCACTTGAGAGAGAAACCCTGAACTTCATTAGCTTTCTTGAACCAAGGTATCTTTACCTGGATACCTTTGATTGGACATTTCTATAGACTTGCTTGATTAGGACATTAAATCGGCCTTAGAACTGTAAACTAGCAATTTATTAAATTCCCCTTTTTAAAAGCCATTCTGTTTCTGGTATATTGCATTCTGGCAGCTAGCAAACTAGAACAGGTGTATAGTATTTTGTTGTGGTTTTAATTCACATTTCCTTAATGACTAATGGTGTTGAACATCATTTCACTTGCTTAGTTATTAGCCATTGATATAACTTCTTTTGTGAAGTGTCTACTCAAATATTTTGCCCATTTGTAATTAGGTTGTTTTGTTTTCTTTTATTAAGTTTTAGGAGTGTTTTTTTTTTTTTTAAGTATATTCCTGACTACCGGTCTTTTGTCAGCTATATATTGCAAATATTTTCTTCCAAAATGTGGCTTGCCATTTCATCTTAATAATTCTTTCAAAGAGCAGAAGGTTTTAATTTTTATGAAGTACAAATTTTCTTTTATGAGTCATGCTCTTTGTATCCCATAAAAGAAGTCTTTGCCTACCAAGCTTTCAAAGATTTTCTCCTGTATTTTACTGTAGAAATTTTAGAGTTTTAGCTTTTATATTTAGGCCTAGATTCATTTGAGGTTATTTTTCTTATTTGGTGAGAGGTAGAGGTCAGCATTCATTTTTTTTTTCCAAATAGATCTCCAGTAGTTACAGCAGCATTTGTTGAAAAGACTATCCTTTCCTTATTTAAGTACATTGGCACTTTTGCTTAAAAGCAGTTGACTACATACATACATATATATATATATACTTTTTGTCCTGTTCTCTTGATCTATATGTTTATTCTTAGGTGGCCAATGCAAGCACATAGCAAGTAATTTTGCTGATTTAGCCTCACGACTTCATAAAGTCCCTAGTTACAATCCACACGACCACATCAAGAACCCTGGGACCTGGGCCATGGCACTCTGCCTCCAGGCCACCATTCTGAGCTCCTCTTCCCTTTGAGGGAACAAAGAGATCATAAAAGTAATTTTAAAAATTTGTCAGGCAGAGGTAGTGAGAGAGAAAAAGAAATGGTATCTTTTTGCCTGAGTTCTGGTAATTCAAGTCAAACTTGGTTTAAGGAGCTCAAGAAAGGAAGGTAGACTGCAGAGCCTAAAAGGAAAAACTGTGTCCTTTTTAAATAAAGGGGGGAACAATATCATTTTACAATATTGCAACATGACAATGGATGTTGGTCCAAAGCATAATCAACACTGTGAATCTGTCACCATGACCCCTTAAAGATAGCATATTTCTTTTTCCACCCAAGAGAATATTTTACTTCATGATGATTTTTACAAAGCACCAATTGAATTGTTTCAAATCTGGCAGAAACAAAACTTTGGAGAAGAAGCCGTTAGCAGAGTTTTGCTAGTTCTCAAAAGTATCTTCACTGTCAGTAAAATTTCTGATGTATTAGCAGTTTGAACGGGTTTCCTACAAATAGGTTCATCTCTAACTCACGCCTCTAGAAGTGATTGTGAGATTTAACATCAGTATCTTTAGTTAATTGCCTTTGGGACTATTTGCAGGGGTGGTAATCCTCACTGAAAATAGGTGAAAAAACCACACAAACAAATACGTTCACGATCACTAAAAAGTATCATGTTGAGTGACGTCATCAACATGGCAATGTAAGGTAGCCCCTGTAGAAGTCTCCCCTCAGAACTGAGAAAAGGACAAATCCCGTTTGCTTGGATCTCTGGAGTACGTAAGGATTGTAGTAAAGATTGGAGAAGGGGGTGGGCCACGGTGGCTCAGCAGGCAAGAATGCTTGCCTGCCATGCCCGAGGACCCGGGTTCGTTTCCCCGTGCCTGCCCATGTTTAAAAAAAAAAAAAAATTGGAGAAGGACTCCACAAATGCTGAGTCAAAAAAAAAAAAAGATAAAGAAAAAAAAAACTTCAAAATCAGGTAGGGGATTTACATTCTGAACTCGCCAGTCTGGGCCTCTCCCCCACACAGCTTGGCAGTTGAACAGACCCAGCACGACCCGGGCCCCTCCTGCTGCGGATGCAGACCACAGAGCCACGCACAGCACCATTAGAGGGTCCCAAGTCTGCAGAGACCACGGGCAAAACACAAGCATCTGAGGCTTGCCACATGCAAAAGCGTCTCCGGGGGGAAAAGAAACCAAACAGAACTGTTGGCAAGAGGTACCCATACTCAATCCCCTCTCTGTTTTATAGACCCCCCTAAACACAAAACAGACCTTTCTGGATTGATCCCATCAGGCTCCCCAGGGTGGGATATCCTAACAGGAAAGAAACCAGATGCAGAAAAACCTCATGGATTTAAAAAAAAAAAGGGGGGGGGGGATTGTTCTGAAGTGCTGTAAGACAAGATGGGTCTCAGAACAGAAAAGTATAATGAAAAAGGGGCACTGAATGAGGGCGAGAACTTAAACAAATTTAAGAACTGAAAAAAAATTCTATACAAAACAAACAGAACAGATCAAGATTCCTGAAGAAGAAACAGAGGAAAAGAAGCTTGCTCCTGGAGATGAAACAATTGCACACGAAAATGGCAATCTTAAATAATTAGACCACACATCCAGGGCGACAGTCAGGTGAAAAAGAGTTGAGTTAAATACAGGCTACTCTAACGGTCCAGAATAAATTGGACCAACCTTCAAGGAGACTTAATACAGACCCAAACAACCATAAAACCCCAGGCAAGAGGGAGAAACTAACCTTCAGCGTTAACACATCAAAACAGATGCTCAAACATCAGCAGAAACTTAAAAGCCATACTAAGAAACAGGAAGCTATGGCTCCAGCAAAGGAATAAATTGTAACTTCAGAAGAGACCAGAATTTGGAACAATTAATCAAAGAAGTTAAAAAAAAATCTCCTAAATCCAGAAGGTAAGAGGAAAATATGGGTAGAAATAAACTAATGGTGAATATAGAGCTAGCAGATATTAAGAAGACAATGTATGAGCATAAAGAAGAATTTGAAAGTTTAAAAAGAAACATAACAGAAATTATGGGGATGAAAGGCACAATAATGGAAATTTAAAATATACTAAAGGCATACAACAGCAGATTTTAACAGGCAGAAGAATCAGTGAACTAGAAGACAGGACAATCAAAATCATACAGTCAGAAGAATAGAGAAATTAATTGAAAAAAATTGAGCAGTGTCTCAGGGAGTGAGTGACAGCATGAAGCTTACAAACATACATATCCTGGGTGTCTCAGAGAAGAGAAGGAAAAAGGTGCAGAAAAAACGTTTGACAAAATAGTAGCTGAAATTTCCCCAAATCTAGGAAAGACATAAATACATATGTCCAAGAAGTGCAACATACTCCAAACAGAATAAACTCTAATAGATATATGCCAAGACGCATATTAATCAGAGTGTCAAATGCCAAGTGTGCTGATTTGAAAGGATTTATATACCCTAGAAAAGTCATGTTTTAATCCTAATCAATCTTGTGGGAGTAACCCTTTCTTCTAACCCCTATTCAGTACTGTAGGTTGGAAACTTGGTTAGGCTATCTTCATGGAGATGTGACTCACCCAATTGTGGATATGAACTTTTGAATAGAGGGAAATGTGACTCCACCCATCCCATATGGATCTTGATTACTTTACTGGAATCCTTTAAAAGAGGAAGCATTTTGGAGAAAACTGGAGAATGATGAGAGCAACAGAAACACAAGAACTACAGAGTCCATGAGCTAGTGACTTTTGGAGATGAAGGAGAATGTCCCTGAGGGAACTTCATGAAGCAAGAGTACTTGGAGAGGAGGTAGAAGATGTCACTATGTTTGCCATATGCCTTTCTAGTTGTGAGCGAGACCCTGAACTTCATTGGCCTTCTTGAACAAAGGTACCTTTTTCTGGATGCCCAATTTGGACATTCTTATAGAATTGCTTTGATTGAGACATTTTCTCGGCCTTAGAACTGCAAACTAGCAGCTTACTAAATTCCCCTTTTTAAAAGTCATTCCGTTTCTGGCATGTTTCATTCGAGCAGCTAGCAAACTAGAACACCAAGACAGAGAACTCTGAAAGTAGCAAGAGAAAAGTGATTCATTAGATACAAGGAACCCACAATAACTAAGTGCCAATTTGTCATCAGAAACTACGGAGGCAAGAAGGTAGTGGTATGATATATGTAGTGGTATGAGATATGAAAAAGAAAACCTTCCAGCCAATAATTCCTTATCCAGAAAACCTTTCCTTCAAAAATGAGAGAGTGTTTAAAAATATTCACAGATAAACAGAGAGTTCATCAACAAAAGACCTACCCTATAAGAATTGCAAAAGGAAATACTGCAGGTTGAAAGGAAAAGACAAGAGACAGTGTCTTGGAGTAGCATGAAGATAACATTTTCAATGGAGGTAACAAAAAAGGTAAATGCAAAACCTTAATATTTCTCTACTCTTTAATTCCTATAGTAGTGGGAAAACAATTAAACAAGAAAAAGGCCTATTTCCTGAAAATGGACATGCAAAATATAAAGAGGTAAATATGAGACAAAAACAAAAAAAAAAGGGAAAATGAACAGACATGGTAATAGAGACTGTATGCTATTGAAGCTAAGTTGGTATCTTTTCAAATTAGTAGCTTAAAGCCATAGGTTATATAATACAAACCCCAGGGTAACCACAAAGAAATTATTTTTAAAATATACAGAAACAGGCCTGGCAGAGGATGACAAAGGGGGCTCCATTCCATCTCGCTGATGAGGCTTGTTTCTTCCCTCCATTAAAAACAACTCAGAGGGGTGCAAGGATAGTTCAGTGATAGAATTCTCACCTGCCATGAAGGAATTCAATGAGTGAGTCTCTTGTAAACAACATACAGATGGATCATGTTTTTGTTTTTGTTTTCCATTCTGTCAATCTATATCTTTTGATTGGGGAGTTTAGTCCATTAACCTTCAGTGTTATTCCTGTAAATGCAGTACTTACATTAGCCATTTTGTCCTTTGGTTTTCAATTCCCCAAAAAACCAATAAGCAAAACAAAACAAAAATTCAAGAAATGTTGTTGCAATAATGGGATACTCACATGGAGAATAATGTGACCCCGTCATACAGCATACAAAAAAAAAAAAAAACCCTCAGAAAACAAGGCACCTATCAGACTATCAGGTAAGAAATAGAGTTTCTGGAAAAGGAACTATCATATACACATATAATATACAGCGTAACATGCACAGAAGTATTCACATGTGATGTGGCAGCCAGGAAGGGTGAAGAGGGCTGGTTTTTGCTATAAGTCACAAGGGACATTGTTTTCAATTAAGGAAAAATGCACCTCAACCTTTATAATGTTGGGCGTGTCTCTGTGCCACTGCTAATGATAATGCGACCCACTCTACTGCCCAAAAACTATTTTTATGTCATTAATGTGTGCTTCTTTGTTCATAAATGTTTGATTTTAAAAGAAAAAATATATATACAGAAACAGAAATGAGAGAAGGATCTGTCAAACACATCACATAAGATCAACTATACAGTAAAGGAGATGGCAATAAAGGAAAAGAGAAGCAAGAAAGATATGCCATACAGGGCGGGCCACGGTGGTTCAGCAGGCAGAGTTCTCACCTGCCATGCTGGAGACCCAGGTTCGATTCCTGGTGCCTGCCCATGCAAAAAAAAAAAAGATATGATCTATAAAAACCAAAGGACAAAATGGCTAAAGTAAGTACTGCATTCACAGGAAAAACACTGAAGGTTAGTGAATTAAACTCCCCAATCGAAAGACACAGATTAGCAGAATGGAAAACAAAAACAAAAACATGATCCAACTGTATGTTGTTTACAATGGACTCACCTTAGACCCAAATATACAAATAAATTGAAAGCAAAAGGGTGGAAAAAGATAATCCATGCAAACAGTAACCAAAAGAGAGCTAGGGTAGCCATACTGATATCAGACAAAGTAGATTTTAAGTCAAAAGCTATTACAAGAGACAAAGGACACTATATATTAAGCAAAGGGTCAATCCACCAAGAATAAATAACAATAAAAAATATTTATGCAGCCAACCATGGTGCCCCAAAATACATGAGGCAAACACTGGTAAAACTGAAGGAAGAAATAGACATCTCTACAATAATAGTTGGAGAATTCTTAATATGCCACTCTTATCAATAGACAGAACATCTAGACAGAAGAGCAATAGAGAAACAGAGAACTTGGGTAATATAATAAGTGAGTTAAGCCTAATGGATATACATGCAACGTTGCACCAAAACAGCAGGGTATTTATTCTTTCAAGTGCACATGGATCATTCTCCAGGATAGATTACATTTTGGGTCACAAAACAAGTTGCAATAAATTTAAAAAGATTGAAAATATATGAAGCATCTTCTCTGCCTATGATGGAATGAAGCTGGAAAACAATAACAGGCAGAGAACTGGAAAATCCATGAATATATGGACGATAACATACTCTTAAACAATCGGTGGGCCAAAGAAAAAATTACAAGGGAAATTTTTTTTAAGTATCTCAACATGAATGAAAACGAGAACATAGCATATAAAAATGTATCAGATGCAGAGAAGGCAGTGCGCAAAGGGAAGTTTATAAGCCTAAAAGCTTCCATTAAAAAAGAAGTTCTAAAATCAAAGACCTAACTGCACACATGGTGGAACCAGAAAAAGAATAGCAAGCCAATTCTAAAGCAAGCAAAAGGAAAGAAATATCAAAGATTAGACCAGAAATAATGAAATAGAGAATGAAAAAAAAAAAAAGAAAGAGCTTTAACAAAACCAAAATTTGGTTCTTTGAAAAGATAATTAAATGGCCAAACTTTTAGAGAGACTGACAAAGAAAAAAGAGAGAATATGCAAGTAAATAAAATCAGAAATGAGAGGGATAGCATTACTACTGACCCCAAAGAAATAAAAAGAATCATCAGAGGATACTATGAACAATTGTATACCAACGAATTAGACCACCTAGGCGAAAGGGACAAATTCTTAGAAACACATGAAGAACCAGCACTGACTCTAGAAGAAATAGAAGATCTCAATAGACCAATCATAAGAGATTGAATCAATCATAAAAAACTCCCAACAACAACAACAACAAAAAATCCCAGGAGCAGAAAGGCCTCATAGGTCCATTCTACCAAACCTTCCAAGAAGAACTGTTATCAATCCTGCTCAAAATCTTTCAGAAAGTTAAAGAGGAAGGAACACTATATAACTCATTCTATGAGACCAACCATCACCCTGATACAAAACCAGATAAGGATACCACAAGAAATGAAAATTACAAACCAATTTCTCTTATGAATATAGTACAAATCCTCAGTAAAATACTAGCAAATCAAATCCAACAGCACATTAAAAGAGGTATACACCATGATCAAGTGCGAATTATACCAGGTATGCAAGGGTTGTTCAACATAAGAAAAACAATTAATGTAATACACCATATTAACAAAATGAAGGGAATAAAAAATCATGATCATCTCAATTGTTGCAGAAAAGGCATTTGACAAAATCTAGCATCTTTTCTTGATAAAAACAGAAAAACAGGAATAGAAGAAAACTTTCTCAATATGATAAAAAGCATATATGAAAAACCCAGAGCTAAAATCAAACTCAATGATGAAAGCCTGAAAGCTTTCCCTCTAAGATTAGAAGCAAAACAAGGATGTCACCACTGTCATTCAACATTGTATTGGAAGTTCTAGCCAGAGCAGTTAGGGAAGAAAAAGAAATAAAAGGCATCAGTATTAGAAAGGATGAAGTAATACTTTCACTATTTGCAGATGACATGATCCTATATAGAGAAAGTCCTAAAAAACTAAAACAAAGCTACTAGAGCTAATAAACGAATTCAGCAAAGTGACAATAGGGTATAAGATCAACATGCAAAACTCAATAATGACTTCCAGGAAGATGGTAGGATGAGGATAAGCAGAACTCACTGTTCCACCAAAAGCACCTAGAGAAAAGGCAGGGACTGTCCAAAGCAGCAGTTCTAGGGCTCAGGAGACCAGGGAAGGACCATTGTAACACATAAGGAAGAGCTAAATGAAAAAATGGAGAAACTACGACTGACAAATTGTGGTGAGTCAACTCAAATGTGGCACGTGGTGCCCCTCCTACACCCCTGAGGCTGGCTTGGTTCTCACAGGCTGGCAAGATGCACCAACTATATGGCTGGTGAAGTTAATTCTCTCAGTCCTGCAGCCTAGAGCCTTTCCAAACAGGACCTTAGGAGACTGTGACTCCATTAATCCCACTGAGAGACTTGACAAGAAACATCTCCACTGGGGTTCCTGATGCCCACTTTCCACCCCCAAAGCCAGCAATTGTGGGTCAGCCTGGTTCTTCCTGGCTGGTGAGACACTGTAGTCCTGGTCCAGCTGTTGGCAGGAGAAGTTAACCCTTTCGATCTCACAGCCTAGAGTCATTCCATGCTGGAGCTCAGAAGCCCACAGCTCCATTAGTTCCACAAACACAGAGACTGTGGCGAGAGACTCATCGCCACCAAGATTCCTGGCACCCATCCCTCCTCACTCTCAAAGCCAACAGCTCTCGGCAGACCTGGTTCTCACCCAGTGGATTGCACTGGTCTGAGAGAGTCAGGAAGCCCCCACCCCTCAGGAAAACAGAGGGATGCAGAACAGCCCTGACCCAACAGTTGGCCAGAAAAATAGGACAGCGGTGGCTCACAACGTTGGTCCTTTCTGGACAGGCACCTGCAGCACCACAGGACAATTATCCCCACCCACCATATAAACAGAAGGATCAGAAGGCTAAAAAAAATAACTTACTAGCATCAGCGGCCAAGACAGATCAAGTGGAGTCAAGAGGCTATTCTGGAGCCAATTTTTATGTAAGTTTCAATTAGACAGTGCTGATGGCCGTTTGCCAAACCCCAACCGGCATCACTCCTCCTGACTCTTGAGAACACCTAGAGCTCAAACTGAAACTCTATAAAGGTTTCAAGCACTGTTTGCTTTCCTGGACCCTAGAATTCCCAGAGGGTTCCTAGGCCAGACAAATTCTGAAACCCAGGGGGACCAGGCTCCCCAAGATGATCAATTAATTACATCCCCCTATTCTTTAGTGTCGATACCCCATCTCAACATGAAAAAGTCAGAATGGGCATTGCCCAAGAATCCCTATGGATTGGGAGGGGGATGGGGGAGAAGGAGGAGATATAATAGAGATAATAGGATTTAGCAAACAAGTACGACTGCTGAAGCACTATATTCTATCTAGCCTCCAGTGTTTAGGAGGAGCTAGAAGGAAAAACCTGAGATGGTGGAATACCAGCCCACAACAAACTTTGGGATCTGTTCTGTAACTACTTGCCGAAGTGTGTTTTGAAAATTATTAGGTTTTTTTCCCCTTTCTTTCTTTGCTTTGTATATATGTTATATTTTACAATTTTAAGTGTTAAAAAAACCTCTTACCTTTGCAGGGCTGTGGGGAATAGATCACCAAAGAGTGCCATCTGCTGGGAAGGCTGGGAAAGTGCAGTCTGAGAAGATGCTTTCCTGATTTTTTCTCTAGGGCGCTTTGGAATGAGTCTGTACTCCCGGTGTGGGACTGTGGCCCTGGTTTGGCTATGGCATATTGACCAACCAAGTGCCAAAGAAAGACTTCAACATGAACCCAAACAACAACAAAATCTGAGACAAGAGGGGTGTTATTGGTTTGTTGAAGCTGCCAGAAAGCAATATATCAGAAATGGGTTTGCTTTTAAAAAGGGAATTTATTAAGTTACAAGTTTATAGTTCTAAGGCCATAAAAATGTCCAAACTAAGGCATCCAGCAAAAGATATCTTGACTCAAAAAAGATCAATGGTGTCCAGACACTTCTGTCAGCTGGGAAGTGTGTCACATTTCCATGGAAGCAATCCAGTCAAAGTTTCCACCCTAAACAATAGGTCTGCCCCCACAAGATTGGATTAAGACAGAAAACATGCTTTTCTGGAGTACGTAACAATTTCAAATGAGCACAAAAGGGAAACCAACCTTCAAAATAATCGCATCAAGATAATCAGATCCCAGAAATCAGCAAAAAATTACAAAGCACAAAAAGAAACAAGAATATTTGGCTAAGCCAAATAATCAAATTAGAAAGTCAGAGGAGATACAGAATTTGGAACAACTAATCAAAGATGGTCAAACAAATCTCCTAAATAATAATTTCAATGAGATGGTTAAAGAGATAAAGGATATTAAGAAGACAATAGTAGGAAAAAGAATTTGAAAGGATACATAGAATAATAGCACATCTTAAGGAAATGAAAGGTACTGTAGATGAAATTTAAAATATACTAGAGACACAACAGCAGATTTGAAGAGGAAGAAGAAAAGATCAGCAAACTGAAGGACAGAGCAACCAAATTTAAACATGCGAAAGAACAAATGGAGAAAAAGTTGGAAAAATTTGAGCTAGGTCTCAGGGAAATGATTGACAACACAAAGCACCTAAGTATGTGCATTATAGGTATTCCAGAAGGAGAAGAGAAGGTCAAAGGGCCAAGAAGGATATCTGAGTACATAATGGCTGAAATTTCCCAATCCTTACAAAAGACATAAATATGCAAATGAAAGACCCAATGGTACTCCAAATAGAATAAATCTGAACACACCAACTCCAATACACACACTAATCAGACTGTCATAGGCGAGAGAGAAAGAGAGAATTCTGAAACAAGCAAGACTAAAGCCGAACAGGATGAGCAGCTGCCCCCCCCCCCCCTCCCAGAGCTGCGGTGGAGGCAGCGGCCGCCCCGCAGCCGGAGCACAAGCAGCAGAGGCTATGGCACCTCTTCCAGAGCTCGGCCACCGCCGTGGCCCAGCTCTATCAAGGCCGAGTGTGTCAGCAGCCAGGACTTTCTCTCTGGGTCCCCTTCCAAAATGCAGCCACTGCTGTCATCAATCTCTACAAAGAAAGCGTGGATGGATACTCATCAGCGAAGTTTTGATATTGGAATTCAGATTGGCTATCCCGGGACACAATAAGGATGTGTTGGCTTGGGTTAAAAAACGCAGAAGAACTATAAGTAGAGAAGATTTGATCAGCTTCCTGTGTGGAAAAGTTCCTCCACCTCGAAACACTACAGCTGCCCCAAGACTGACTGTAGTGTCCCCTAACAGAGCTACTTCAACGGAAACTAGCTTATCTCTAGAAACTGATGGGCATCTCTTCCTGGAAGCCATAGCTCTGCATGGTCTTAGCGGTGCAATGGGTAGGATAAGCGTTCGTTTGAGTACCCCAGGCTCTCCTACACATATAAGCAGTGGATCGAATGCTAGTCGAAGGAGAAATGGACTCCATGATGTCGATTTGAACACTTTCATATCAGAAGAAATGGCACTCCACTTGGACAATGGTGGAACTAGAAAGTGTACCTCAGCACAGTGTGACCATGCCATTACAGACTCACCAACGCAACAGAGTGATCTAAACTGCAAACATTTTCACACCCACCATGCTGCTTGAAAGCCACTTGAGCCTCAACATATGTTGTTACTGCAAAGGAAACATGAGGCCATCTTCCCTTGTTCACTGTTTCAGACAAGTGAATTCTATAGTGGTTGCCATAAAAAGAGGTTCTACATATTTGCTGTAGATGCCTCTTGTAACTATGGCTTTCTCAAAACTATAATCTTAGCAGAGGACATCAGATACTGTGTAGTCACTAGCAAGATCATCAGAGGCAAACATATATTCATTCCAAGGCTAAAAGTGACCTTAACTATATTTATTCTCAAAAGGGAAAGAAAATATCAGATATTTATTTGATTATAGAATGCCTTTTTTGGTGGGGGGAGGTCTTTCATTTCCTGCTGTGTTGGTTATTTTGCTTCAACAGTATTGCCAATTTCCTAAAATTGTCTTAAGACATGATTTGGTTTTCTTGTCAAATCTTCAGGCTTCCAGTTTCACAGCAGCACTGTGCCATGCACCTGGCTTTTATCTAGTGACAGCGTGAAACTTCTAATTATGGGACTGTGCCCTGTTTTTAGTTTTCAAAGCAGTTTCTAATTCTGGTGATTGTGTGATGTGAAGAGGTGCTATGAAGGTCATGCAATTAATACCAAATATTGAGTCAATACACAGAACTTTATTGGATTCACTTTGTGTGTATTAGTGCTCTTAAAGTAGCAGTATTATTAAACTGTC
This sequence comes from Tamandua tetradactyla, assembly GCF_023851605.1. Classification (NCBI taxonomy): domain Eukaryota; kingdom Metazoa; phylum Chordata; class Mammalia; order Pilosa; family Myrmecophagidae; genus Tamandua; species Tamandua tetradactyla. The sequence continues at coordinate 58,608,212 of NC_135334.1, read as the reverse complement.
CCAGATTAACCCCGTAGGCTCTTAAGAGTTTCAGTTTTAAGACGAGCACTACTTTCCATGTGGGGTACTTATCCTTATGGTAAATGTGAACATGTAGACTGCATTCAAGGTGACCTAAAGTGGAGAGGTCATGAACTTTGAGAATGGGCTTCCTTTTTCCTTCAGTATTAGTGAGAGGGAGATGGATGGTGGGGAGGTAGGGTAGTTTCATAGCTTTTTGTAGCCTGCTTCACATGTTTCATGAGGGCCCTACTTTGTGCAGTTTCCACTGAAATGGATGGAAGATAAAGGCCTGTTATAACTTCTGATAATGTGATCATAGCTTAAAATAGCAAATCCAACTCTCTCATCCCTCCAGTCCCTCGCCCTAAAAAGTGCAGTTTGGAATCTCATTCTGGAAAAGATAGACTCGCATGGAGGTAATCCTAAATAAAAGTTCTCAATAGATCCCTCTTTTGAGTAAATGTAAGAGCTCTTGTAGCTACAATGTTTTAGAGCATGTTTCACCTTCATTTTTAATATCTTGAACTGAATGGTAGTCTTCTTTAGATGAAGAACTGTGGTCAGCCTGTTGGGTACTGTAATTTATTCTATCATATTATTATATTATATATCAAGTAGGACAGTGAAAAATGTTTCCTTGCAAACTTGTACTCCACTATAAGTTACTTCCTATCTTTATCCTTAAAAAACCATTGCAAATCAGTGTAAGGGGTTTTCCAGTAATTACTCACAGCACTTTGTTGAAGTTTGCAATTTCTTCAACTGTTTACTAATATCTTTCTGTGAAGAAACTTTGCGAAGTTAACCATAATATTCATTGACTGGGTGGGATGTGAATGGAATATTAGAAGTGTGTGAACTGAAGTTCTGTACTCACAATAGATATAGCCCTTATTTTAAAAAGTGAATTCCATACTAAAACTAGGAACATTAAGTGAGGTATTTCTAAATTTTTGTAAAAGTGAATCATTTTGTGTTTGAATATAATAGTAGGAAGAATTATAACAATCCATCATATTTTACCTGAAGCGGACAAGCCTATGCATTATGAATACTTTCAAACTTCTCTTTGGAATATAGGAAGAAATGCGTTTAAAATTCAACTCTTTGTTTTTCTATCATTGTAAATTTAGATTCTGGAATTGGGGTCTGGTGATGTGATGTTTTGCTTGCAAATGACCAGAGCTCCTGTTCCTAAAGGATTTTGAAATTGAAGAATACATATTAATCTCCCCGCTTTATGCCTTGGTACTAATTCCTCTTTCCAAGTTGAATAACATTTTTTCTTTTTGTTTAAGTTGGTGCTCTGAAGCTTGATCTCAGTACCCTTTACTTTCAATTGTCAAAGTTTGATAAAACATGTGCCATTTTCTTTGGTGAGAGAAAGCAGGTCTAAATGTCTGCCAGAATGCAATTTATATGCCTTATTGGCTCCATTAAACTTTTTAAAAACTTAAAAAAAAAAAAAAAGGGATTCACCACATAAAAGGGACGCCATATAAGGGTAAGTGCTGACTTCTCATAAGATACCAGGAGGTGAGAAGGCAGAGGTATAACATATTTAAGATACAGAAAGAGAAAAATTGCCAGCCAAGAATTCTTTAACCAGCAAAACTGTCCTTCAAAAGTGAGAGAGATGGGCCATGGTGGCTCAGCAGGTAACAGTGCTTGCCTGCCATGCCCGAGGACCCAGGTTCGATTCCCAGTGCCTGCCCATGTAAAAAAAAAAAAGGTGAGGGAGAGGGCAGGCCACGGTGGCTCAGTGGCAGAATTCTCGGCTGCCATGCCAGAGACCTGGGCTGGATTTTTTTTTTTTAAGTTTTTAAAAAGTTTAATGGAGCCAATAAGGCATATAAATTGCATTCTGGCAGACATTTAGACCTGCTTTCTCTCACCAAAGAAAATGGCACATGTTTTATCAAACTTTGACAATTGAGAGTAAAGGGTACTGAGATCAAGCTTCAGAGCACCAACTTAAACAAAAAGAAAAAATGTTATTCAACTTGGAAAGAGCCTGCTCATGCCAAAATCAATCAATAAATAAATAAAGTGAGGGAGAGTTTGAAGTATTCACATATAAACAAAAGCTAAGAAAGTTTATTAAAAAGAGCCCTGCCCTGTGAGAAATACTAATGGGAGTTCTGCCAGCTAGAAAAAAAAAAAGACAGGAGAGAGAGGCTTGGAGGAGATTACAGAAAGATGATTATTAGTAAGGGTAACTAAAAGAATAAAAAGAGAAGAAATAATAGATCTGACAAATAAGAACCAAAGGGCAAAACGGTTGAAGAAAGGATGGCTTTTACAGTAATAACACTGAATGTTAATGGATTAAACTCCTCAATCAAAAGACACAGAATGGTAGCATTAATTTTAAAAATATGATCCAACTATATGCTGTTTACAAGAGACTCATTTTAGACCCAAAGATTGAAAGTGAAAGGATGGAAAAGGGTATTCCACACAAGCAGTAACCAAAAAAAAAAAAAAAAAATCTGGGGTAGTTATACTAATACCAGATAAAATAGACTTTAAATGCAAAAAAAAAAAAAATTATAAAAGACCAAGAAGGACACTAAAAAAAAAAAATATATATATATATATTTAATAAAATGGACAATTCACCGTGAAGAAACAACAATCATAAATATTTATGTACCTAATCAAGATACCCCAAAGTGCATCAGGCAAACACTGGCAAAACTGAAAGGAGTAATAGATGTCTCTACAATAATAGTAGGATACTCCAACATACCTCTCTCTCCAATAGAGAGAACATTTAAACAGAGGATCAATAAGAACAGAGAAAACATAAATAATATGATAGATGAACTAGATCTAACAGACATTATAGAACATTGCACCCCAAAACAGCATGGTATACATTCTTCTCAATTGCTCAATGAACATTCTCCAGGATAGACATGCTGGGGCACACAACAGGTCTTAATTTTTTTTTCTTAATTTTTTTCTTAATTTTAAATTTAAAAAATATGACAATAAAGAAACACAAACATTCTTACTATATAGTCATTCCATTCTACATATACAATCAGTAATTCACAATATTATCACATAGTTGCAAATTCATCATCATGATCATTTCTCAGCAGGTCTTAATTTTAAAAGACTGAAATTATACAAAGTACTTTCTCTGATCATAATGGAATGAAGCTGGGAATAAAAAACAACCAAAGAACTGAGAGTTTCACAAATATATGGAGGTTAAACAATACAATCTTAAACAATCAGAGGGTCAAAGAAGAAATTGCAAGAGAAATCAGTAAATATCTTGAGATGAATGAAAATGAGAACACAACATATCATAACTTATGGGATGCAGTGAAGGCAGTGCTGAAAGGGAAATTTATAGCTCTACATGCCTACATTAAAAAGGAAGAAAGAGCTAAAACCAAAGACATACCTGAACAATTGGAGAAACTACAGAAAGAACAGCAAACTAATCCCAAAGCAAGTAGAAGGAATAAATAAATGAAATGGAGAAAAAAATAGAGAATCAAAACGAAAAGTTGCCTTTTTGAGAGGATCAATAGAATCAACAAACTCTTAGCTAGACTGACAAAGACAAAGAGAGAACATGCAAATAAACAAAATCTGAAATGAGAGGGGGGTCATTACCACTGACCCTGATGAAATAAAAAAGGTCATAAGGGGATAATATGAACAACTGTATGTAAACAAACTAGAGAACTTAGATGAAATAGACGACTTCCTAGAAACACATGAACAAACTACACTGACTCAGGAAGAAATAGAAGACCTCAACAAAACACAAGTAGAGATTTTATACCAGATAGCTTCACAGGCAAATTTTACCAAGTATTCCAAGAAGAATTAATGCTCAAATTCTTCCAAAAGAATTGATAAAGAGGGATGTCATGGTCAGGTTCATGTGTTAACTTGGCTGGGAGTAGTGCCCGGTTGTCCGGTCAGGGAAGCACTGGCCTGTCTGTTGCTGTGAGGACAATCCGTGGATTTAAATCATGACCATGTGGCTGCATCCACAGCTGACTGCAGCTAAGGGGAGTGTCTTCTGCAATGAATGATGCTTAATCTAAACACAGGATGGCTTTTAAGGAAGATTCAGAAAAGATAATTGCTCTTCCTACTTCAGCCAGCCAGCCTCTTCTGAGAGTTCATTGAGGCCCTTCATTGGAGTTGCCAGCTCATGGCCTGCCCTACAGATCTTGGGCTCTTACCTTCTCACAGTTGTGTGAGATACTTTCATAAATTTTATATTTACTGATATCTCCTACTGATTCTGTTTCTTTAGAGGACCCTAGCTAATACAAGGGAATACTACCTAACTCATTCTATGAAGCCAACATCACCCTAATACCAAAGCCAGATAAGGATACTATAAGGAAAGAAACTACAGATTAATTTCTCTAATGAATATAGATGCAAATATCCACAACTAAATACTTGCAATCAAATCCAACAGCACCTTAAATGAATTATACTCCGTGACCATGTAGGTTTTTTTCCAGGAGTAAGGGTGGTTCAACCCAAGAAAATCAATTAATATAACATACCACTCGAACAAATCAAAAGGGAAAAACCACATGATCATCTCACTAGAACCAGAAAAGGCATTTGACAAAATCCAGCATCCTTTCTTGATAAAAACACTTCAAAAGGCAGGAAACTTCCTAAACATGATAAATGACATATATAAAAACCCACAGCTGCAATCATAATAGATGTTGAAAATTTGAAAGCTTTCCCTATGAGATCTGGAATAAGACAAGGATACCTACTGTCACCACTGTTATTCAACACTGTGCTAGAAGTCCTAGGTAGAGCCATTAGGCAAGAAAAAGTAATAAAAGGCATCCATATCAGAAAGGAAAAAGTAAAACTTTCACTATTTGCAGGTGACATGCTCCTATATTTAGAAAATCCTGAAAAAAACTGCATCAAAGCTACTTAAACTAATAAACGAGTTCAACAAAGTGGTGGGATACAAGATCAACATACAAAAATCAGTAGGGTTTATATACACTAGTAATGAATATCCAAGGGGGTAATCAAGAAAAAAATTTCATTTATAAGAGCAACTAAAATAATTAAATATCTAAGAATAAACTTAACCAAGGATGTAAAGGATCTATATACAGAAAACTATAAAACACTTCTAAAAGAAATCAAAGATCTAAATAAATGGAAGAAATCCCATGTACATTGATTAGAAAGCTAAATGTCCTTAAGATGTCAATTCTACCCAAACTGATCTACAGACTCAATGCAATACTAATCAAAATTCCAATAGCCTTCCTTTCAGAAATGGAAAAGCTAATTATCAAATTTATTTGGAAGGGTAAGGGGCCTTGAATAGCTAAAAGCAACTTGAAAAAAAAATAATGAAGTTGGAGGACTCATGCTTCCTGATTTTAAAGCATATTACAAAGCTACAGTGGTAAAAGCAGCATGGTACTGGCATAAAGATAGACATACTGATCAACGGAATCGAATTGAGAGCTTGATCTATGGTCAATTTATTTATTTATTTTGCACAGGCAGGCACTGGGAATTGAACCCAGGTCTCCAGTATGGCAGGTGAGAATTCTGACACTGAGTCACCATCGCACTACCTGTCAACTGATTTTTGACAAAGCTCCCAATTCCATTCAATTGGGATAAAATAGCTTCTTCAATAAATGGTATCGGGAGAACTGGATATCCATATCCAAAAGAATGAAAGAGGACCCCTAACTCACACCCTATACAAAAATTAATTCAAAATGGATCAAAGACCTAAATATTAGAGACACTGCCATAAAACTCCTAGAAGAATACTAGAGAAACATCTTCAAGAGCTAGTGATAGGAGGTAGTTTCTTAGACCTCACACCCAAAGAACAAGCAAAAAAAGAAAAACTAGATAAATGGAACCTCCTCAAAATTGATTACTTCTGTGCTTCAAAGAATTTTTTCAAAAGGGTGAAAAGGCAGCCTTCTCAATAGGAGAAAATATTTGGAAACCCCATATCTGATAAGGTTTTGAGACTCAGAATGTATAAAGAAATCCTAGAACTCATCCATAAAAAGATGAACAACCTAATTTAAAAAATGGGTAAAAGACTTGAAGAGACTTTTTCACAGAGGAAATACAAATGGCTAAAAAAAGCACATGAAAAGATCTGCATTTTTACTAGCTATTAGGGATATCATTTCGCACCTATTATAATGGCTGCTATTAAATAAACAGGAAACCAAAATTGTTAGAGAGAATGGGGAAAAATAGAATCATTCATACATTGCTGGTGGAATGTAAAATGGTACAGCTGCTGTGGACGATGGTTTGGTGATTCCTCAGAAAACTAAATATAGCGTTGCCTTACGATCAGGCAATCCGCATATACCCAGAAAATCTGAAAGTAGGGATGCAAATAGACATGTTCATAGCAGAATTATCCACAACAGATAAACGGATAAACAAGATATAGTATGTACATACGACAGAATATTATTCAGCAGTAAGAAGGAATGAAGTCCTGAAGCATGTGACAACATGAACCTTGAAAACATTGTGTTGAAATAAGCCTGACAAAAGACAAATACTGTACGATCTCACTGATTCTATCATTCTAAATAATAGAATAATTCTATAATTCTCAATAATTAGAATTAGCAAACTCAGAGAGTCAGAATTTAGAGTTTAGATTATCAGGGATTGGGTTGAGGGCAGGGAATGGGGAGTTAATGCTTAAATTGTACATAATTTCTACTGGAGTTGACTGTAAAGTTTGTTAATGGGTGGTGGTGATGGAAGCACAACATGGTGCATGTAATTTACAGCATTAAATTATATATGCAAATGCAGTATAAAGGGAAACTTGAAAGTCATATCATATATATGTTACTAGAATAAAATTTAAAAGAAAAAACAGGACTGTACAACATAGTGAAAACCCTATTGTAAATTATGGACTGTAGTTAATAGCACAATTATAAAAATGCTCTTTCATTCATTGTAACAAATGTACCACACTTATGTAAGCTGTTAATAGGGTGGTATATGTGAACTCTGTATTTCATATATTTTATGCATGATATTTCTGTAAACCTCCAGCTTCTCTAACAAAAAAATTTATCATATTGTCAAAAAAAAGATCCTGCAATTCAAAAAAAACTTACGCTTAACAGTGTTAACACCAAAAAGGGTCTTTGTGGATTTGCCAAGAGAGATGACATATTTGCGTTTTCTATCACAGAAACTCTCCTAGCTCTATTTCTGCATCATTCAACATAGCAGGCTTAACAGAAAATAAAGGTCAAATGAGGAAACTCAGCAAATGTTTTTTATCTGGTTTCACTGTTTGACCACCAACTGGCAAAACACCATAAGAAAACCGCACAGGAGATAAATGAAATGGAAAAGAACATTTTTGGCCATGGGCCCAGGATCTCGTAAAATAAGCAGGCCCGAGATTTACAAGAAATGATTTGGGAATGAACTCAAAGGGATGAAGAATCACAAAATTATTTTTCCACTTAACTAAAAAGTCTCCGTGTTTTTTATTTTATATTTTTGATCCCAACTTTTTTTCTCCTGCAATTTCTCTAATAATTTATGCCATAACCCACCTGTTGTTATTCTGGGGAAACCGGAGATACGAACTTTATCGGATGTGCAGGTGACAGCAAATTACTGGCCCTTAAGGTTTAAATGAGGTGGAACATAATTTATCTCAAACTGGTTTAATTTGTGAAGGACTTTTTACTAGTGAGAATAACTGCATTAATCAAAAGTTAATAATTTTATTAACAGTTTCAGTTTCCTTCTTTCAAGAAGTTCTTAATGTTTTCCATAAAACAGTATGAATTACAAAACAGATGAGAACTATTTTTTTTTGTAGACCAGATTCAAGAATGCCAAACAGGAGGCGTAAACCGCGAGGGAAAGCCTCACCTATCTCCAGGGACACAAAGATAAACAATCATTTGTAAATAAAGGAAGTAGGTGCTCTCGGGATGGAAGAAGGAGTGTGGAGGCAGAGAATGAGTGTAGGAGGGAAGAGGGGAATTTTAAAGACTATTATGTGTGTGACTTTCCTCGGATAAGGAGAAAGTTGCAAAAAGTGAAAGGAGGCCGTAAGGGGTAGTCTGTGCGGTTTTCTCGAGGTTTAGGAACAAAAATGTATAGGCAGGCAATATCAAGAATTTATCAGAACCGAAAGTTACTCTCTTAAGCATTTAGTCCGAGGACCTGCAAGTCTAATTTGTAGCTAAAAACAAAGGAACTCGTGCACAAACAAAAAGAGACAGAAGAGAAGATGGGGCAGAGCGGTCTAACCCTCTCCACGAGCTCACACCACCCAGCAGGCCAGAGAGCTCATTTTACAGCGGAAGAATCAGGGTCCAAAGTGACCTGCTCACTATCACGGCGGAGAGCCCTGATGTCATCTCTACATCTGCACACCACTTGCCCGTCTGCAACTAAAGGGAGGCAGGAAGGGTGGGTGCATTTTTTGGAAATAGCTGAGAGAAGTGGCGGCGAGAATCCCGCGGGAGAAGGCGCGGAGGCGCGATCGCGGCTGCGCGGGGCCCTCCGCCCGGTCCCTTCCCGGAGCGGCCACCAGGTGGCGAGCCCCGCCCGCTGTTCGCGCGGCTTGCTGGGACTCGGTGGGAGGGGCGCGGGGCGCCTTGGAAACCGAGGGCCTGGCGGAGGCCGAGCGGGTGGAGCCCTAGCGCGAGCTTCCGGCCCACTGGGGTGTGTCCGCACTTTGTAACCTGTGACGCGAGGTCGGGAGAGCAGCCGGCCTCCTCTCGGGGCCCCTGGCTCCCTCCAGTTTGAGAAAAGACTGTGAGCATCCCGGGCCCACACCCTCCACAGCCTTCCCCGGCCCTCCTGCAGGCCGGTCTCGAGCGCCCTGCCGGAGGCGGGTTCTCCTCGGCCTACCGCTGTTCCTCCCCGCCCAGGAGACAGAGAGGGCCGCAGGCCTTTTTGATCTAAGAATATTGACCCAGCTTTCTTTCTGTCTTGCAGTAAAGCCCCCTGGATACGTTGCTTATTTGTCTTTCTAGATCTTCCACTCTCGAAGGGCAGGATCTGAATTTGATTCAGGTTTGTAAACTCTCAGTGTCTCACACTATCCCTCGCACACAGTAGGTGCGCAGTAAACTAATAATGCCTTACATTTGTTTGGAGCTTTATCACTTGACAATTTTCCAAAAGCATCTCATCTGAGCCTCATTAATAACTATGATAAGACGTAGGAAAAATAGAGGAGGAGACTTCGTAGTGATTTAGACACTTGTCCGAGGTTGTAAAACTCACTAAAGAAGGAGCTGGAACCAGCACCCGACTATTGCTTCTCTTAGTGCCTTTCTTGCCTCCCGAATTCCCAGTCCTTTGAATGTCTTTTGAGCCACGACTTCACGAATCTTTGCATCCTACTCAACAATATGAGCACAGTGCCTCTACCAGTGCAGGTAACTTCATAGGTGTTCATTGTGTTGATGGCCACCCAACTTCGCCTTCCCAACCCATTGGGTGGTTTCAACTCCTTGCCCTGTAGGCTGGGACGTCCTTTTAAACTTGTTTCGCTTTTCTCCTTACCCCCATAATTCTCTGCTAGGCAGAGAGACCTAGGGAAGTGGTAAGGAAGTAGGAAAAGATGTCCTGTGTAAGCCAAGAGCAGGGTGGAATTTTTGTGAAGGCAGAGAAGGAAAATAATGTCTGGATATATTCAGTATGTGATAAGCATTCATGGATTTCTTAGCTCCCACCCACAAGAACCCTCCCCAGTAGATCCTCTATATATTCACCACTCTTAGGTTCGAAGTAGGGAGAAGCCTTGTTCTCCACAGTATGAAATATTACATGCATCTCCATTATCTTCCCAATGTTCTTTTGATGGGTAATGCTCCCTTTTGACAGTTCTAAAATGGAAGGACAGCAGAAGTTGGGGAAAAAAATAGTTCAGTTTGCTAGAGAAGTTATTATGATATACTGTACTTCAAACTATTTGTTATTAGGAACTTTGTATTTTGAAGACAAACCCATTTTAAGCTAAGAATGTGAAATAATCTGATCACAGTTATCACTGAGTAAAGGATTTGCGTTGATAAAGAAAATACATGCTAATGCGATGTGTGTACATCATCAAACTATGTCCACACATCCAAGTGAAAGTTGCAAACGTCATTCTATGCAGATGTTTTTAAATACCTTGACTTAAATATATAGTTGTTTAACACTGCAACTTTAAATTGCCTGGATTTTACATTTTAGTACCATTGGTTAATATTAACAAAGTTATACCAACTGGTCTGTCTGAACTTTTAAAAATTAACTTTTAGGTGATATTATCACTAAAAGGCTTAAAATTAATTCAGTTTAAAAACATTTTAAAAATTTAATGCATTCTGACATAAATGGAAATATAAGTTTAAATGTAATTTTACTTTCCAAATTCAGAGTATGTGCTACATTATGAGCAAATAAATAGGGCCGTAGATAAAGAAAGTGAGTATGCATTATTTGAAAGTCAATTCACATCAGACATTTATTGAGAATCTAATTTGTGTCCATAGTAGATCTTGTGCAGGCCTATATGCCAAAATTTATTTTTGAATGCCCAAAGATGAGGGTTTATTGAAGTAGTTAGTTGTTATTCAGCACTAAAAGAGCTGTATTTTGTTGAAGATGAGTGCTATGAATATATATAAATATATGTGCACTTCAGCTTTGCAGTTAACACTGTGGTTAGACTGCTCTTTTTTATGTCAACAAAAACCAACATATATTTTAAACATTATATATCAATGTATGATGATATGTTTTCAGTCTACATATTGTAATATTGAAGGTCATCTTCTCATCCTATACACAATAATATTAAGTATTAAGTCTTCTTTGTACCCTTACAGCTTCTCTTGTTTCTCTAAGGCCATGAAAGTTTAAAGGTGATATGCAATCAAAAGGTGTCAGTGATACCTCAAGATTTAAACTCAGCTCCAGAACACACAGATAAAATTTCGTTTCTCATAAAGGAGGGGAATCAAGAAGACTTCTCATTTAGTTACCTTTGGGGGTTTACAATAAATAAGAGGTGGTGGGTTTATGGGGTTACTCCGATTTTTAGAAAATGAATGAAAAAATCAGAGTAGATTGCTCTTTAACAAGGCTTTTGGGAGTACCATTGTTATTTGTTATTCTCCTAACACAAGTTTATAGCTAGTTAATGGCAGAGCAGCTTGACTTCAAGCCTCCCAATACCCATACAGGAATCTTTAACTACATCAGGCCCTCATCTCCCATAAAGTCTTATTCAGAACTTTTGTTATTACTGATGATGTTAAGAAATAGCCTCAATTTTATTTAATACATTTATATAAAAACTAGCAACCAAACATCAGGGTCCATTTCATATGTCTGGAAAGCATTTGGGCAGAAATGCAGTTTCTCCCTACCTCCACAAAGTAATAAAAAGAGTCATTAGGAACTTCTGGATATTAAGCCAGATCCTAAGACTGCACAGGAAAGGACACATTCTGCATTTTACCAGTAATTTTGCAGAATCAAGCAAAACATTATGGGATAATAAAATATTTAAAGCAGACGGCTATTATATGTCCATTTTCCCTATATAGAGCTTTATTTTTCGCCATGAAGCATTTGGGGGATATTTTAAAAAACATTTTCTGACTGAAAACAATTATGGAGTAGACTCTGGAAAGACTGTAGAGCTGAGTGTTCCAAACCCAGGCACTCTTCACTCCCTCACTCTCTGATGTATGTTATGAAGTGCTTGAACAGAATGGAGACAGGAAAAACACATACAGGCGAAAAAGAGAGGCCGCAGTTTGAGCTAAGAGCTCCATAGCATTCCCTCCACCATTTTGCAAAAGTATTTTAAAGTTGCTCATTATTTTTTTAAAGTTCTTATGGAGTACACCTCTTTCTTCCTGTTAGTCTCAGTAGGTATCTTGCCTCATCTTTATTTTATAACTGAGAGTCAGGTAAAGTGCGATGCACAGAGCAGGCAATGAATAGATGTTTGTAGTTACTGACCAACAGGTTAGGTGTCCATTTGTTAGAAGTTATTCCAAGTGAAATCTTCCTGGAAGATAGTTAATTTATTTTGTGAATATTTTTTCTAGGATTTGCACCTTTTCCTGAGACAGAAATCCTCAAAGTGGTCAGGAACTGTAAGTCCATGCAAATCTTATGAAAGTACCCATTGTTTGAAGTACATAATCAAATGCGAAAGTGCATTTTTAGATATGGTCATTAGCTCATTGGGAAACTGCAGCTGTTAAGCAGGCATTCCAAACTGGTTCACCAATTTTCTTGAAAGTGTGTGAAACAATAAATCCTAATATTGTTTATACATAAATCATTTGTGCTTAATGAATCCACATTTTCTCTCATATTTTATTAAAATCCTTTACAGTGAGCTGCAGTTAAGTAACTAGTTATACCTTAGAGCAGTTAAAAACATTACAGCCAGGTAACTGAGATAACTGAGCAAGATGAGGTCATTTTCCCTCCAGCACCAGATTCATATACCCCACATGGGGGCCAGATCACTTAATCTCTTCCAGATGTGTTGGAAAGAAAATTAGTTTAAAACATTTGTTTTAATTTTTAAGTAAGATAATAAATTATAATGGAAAATCGTTAAATAGTAAAAGTGATTTTTTTTAATGAGACATTTGTCAACACGTTATCTTTCTGCAACAGTCAAGTTAAAAATTCTAATTCTAAAATAGAAAATATCATAAAATTCAACTCTGTTTCAGAAACAAAAAAGCATTTTTCTTAGCTGATAAATTTTCGGAACTGTGGTGGTACAACAATGACACATTTTGGTATGTAGTTCATGGAATTATTCTCAGTACTTTCCTGTCTGCATGTTGCTTAACATATCACTTTGATTCATTACCTTCTCCTTTTTTTGTGTCATCTCTGTGCTTTTCTGTTGGAAAGTATTGCAGTATATTTGCATTGACATATACTAAATCTGTTAACATAAGATGTATACACTTGGTTAAAAAGAAGTCTCAGACATGAAGACAGCCTCAGTGGAGGTCTGTACATGTGAGAAGTATGTCTACAGAGAAAAAGTATGTTTTTATTTCTAGGAGATTTTCCACAATGGCTTTGGATGATCTGTGCAGATTGCTGCTAATGTAACTGATTCAGTAATCCAAATAAGTGATGAGGGCTGACAGAGACAGACCTCATGGATCAATCTTTTCATATATCATTGTACCTGACCGCAGACAACACACTTTGCCAAACACTGTGGAAAAATAAAATGATTGCCCTTGAAGAGTTTGATGGGGCAACAGATATATATGGATAAAACAAAGTGAGTTTCTTAGGAAGTTCTGGGTGGGAAAACTACTTACCTTGGCCCAAACATGGAATACACCAGACTCAAGAATCAAATTATTTTATGATGTTCCAGCATCATGGTCTGGAAGCATGGCAGCAGGCTAGATGGAAAACCAGTTTTAAATTAGGTCCCATTGGTGCCTTTATCTTGTGTAAACACAAGTACAGTGGAAAAGAGGGAATTTATCTACTCCTATTTGTCTCTTTTCTAATCAGGTGTATTTCCTAATAGATAATCAGCACAATGGAAAACACGGCAAAAATAAATAAAAAGGATATGCAAAATGGGCCACCAAAAGAAGTTAAGTTGCCTACCAATGAAGCTTTACTAGACTATCAGTAAGTTTAGATTCTGAAATCTCAAAGTTTTTATATGTAGATGGCAATCTTTGTTAGAAGTTACATTGTTCAAAATGGGAAATGAAGCTCTCAAGAGTTGCCAAGGGAGCAGGGTGGACCGGAGGCATACTTGCATTCCTGTTCTATTTAAATATTTTTAAAGGTTTTTAAAACTTTAAATATAACCTTGTACAAATAGTAGCTACGAAACAGCATCCATCACCATCGGTTTAGCTCCTTCCTTCCTTCCATATACTGGACGCCCTCTGCTGTATACACAATAGCTGGCTGGTTTACCTCTTCAAATGTAACACAGAATGGTTGGTATGCATTTATAGCAGAGTTGAAGAGGAAATTTCCTTTTTTTGTTTAAGAACTTGCATTACCCCCAACTCTCATTATCCCCAAATAACTACATATAAAGCCAAATGAATTAGAATTATTTTTTCAATTTTTATTGATATATATTATATATTCACGTACCATGTAATCATCCAAAGTGTACAATCAGTGGGTTACAATATCATCATATATCTATGCATTTATCATCACAATAGACTTTTTTACTTTTTTTTGAAAAATAATATGTATGCAAAAAAAGCAATCGATTTTAAAGCACATTGCAGCAATTAATTGTAGAACAGAATCCAGAGTTTAATATGGCTTACAATTCCACAATTTTAGGTTTTTATTTCTATCTGCTCTAAGATACTGGAGTCTAAGAAATATCTATATAATTATTCAGCAGTCATACTCATTTGTTAAATCCTACCTTCTCTGTATAACTCCACAATTATCTTTGATCCTTCTCCCACTCTTTAAGGGTATTTGGGTTATGCCCATTTTAACTTTTTTATATTGGAAGGGGCTGTTGATAATATGGGATAGGGGGATGAACTAGTTGATATTCTGGAGAGGCTGGCCCCTCTGAATTATTTTTAGCAATAACATTTTTTAGTGTCTCAAGAGCTGAGCACAAAACTAGAGATGATACCTATTCTAGTTGATTCCAACTACTAGATAGAGTAAGCCCTTTGAGAGTTTTTGAATCTCAACTTTTGATTCAGGGTAGGAGTTTTAATTTATAATTCTTAAAGAATGAATGAATAGCATTAGTTTTTTTTCCCTAGTAAGACTAAAATGTACTTCACGCACTGGTTCAATAAGTATTTGAGTGTTCACCAAATAAAAGGCAAGTGCTGGGCACTGGAGTACAACAGTAAACTGAATCACGTGGTCCCTGCCTTGATGAAGCATGGTAAACAGACATTAAAAAACTAATGCAAACTTTTTAAAATTACTTAACTGTATTTAAGGAAGAAAAGTATAGCAGCGCACAAAACTATGTGTTGTGTGACAGTATAACTGAAGGACCTGACATAATCAGAGAGGTCAGGAAAAGCTTTTTGAGGAAGTGATATCTGAGCTGATTTCTAGGAGAGAAACAGGAATTATGAAGGCATGGAGTGTGGAGAGAATAGCTTATGGAAAAAATGCTGGAGTGAGACAGGCTTATCAAAGTCCAAGAACTTAGTAAAGGCATAGTAAGGAAGAGAGGGCAGGAGCAGGTGCTGGTGAGAAAGACAAGGGTTGGATCAAGCAGAACCCAGTGGAATACTTCAGATTGGGAATGAGAAGCCACTGATTGGAGGGGGACAAGGTTGAAAGTAAGGAGCCAGTGATGATAGTGACTAGGTCTTTTTAAAGAGAATTGTTTTCAACATTCAGGGAAAATCCATCTCCTTTTCCTTGAGAGATTCTAAACTTATTTGTATGTTCTTTCTAGAAGGCAATGAGTGAAAGGGTTAAGACACCAAGAGCAACATCTACAGGAAGGGGTTTTAACCAAGTCCTCTTTTATTTTCTACATAAGATAACATTAAGTAACAATCTGATACTATTTACATTCATTTCTCAATTTAACTGAAAACCTTCCTCATCTTGTCTGTGGATATGTAGTCAGATTCTGTGAACACAACTGGTTCCTAATTTGCTCCCAGGACTTTCAGTGATAACCTTCCCTTACAACTGATTTTCTCTGTTTGGATCAAACAAAAGGCCAACCTCTCTCCTCTTATACTGAGGTTTACAAAGTAACAAACCTTTAGTACCTCCCAAGGCCTAGTGCAAGATGGAAACTGAACATCCTTGGCTTTTGTCCTCTTCCCTTTGTGAAAACATGATAAATAATCTCACAGACTGGACTCATTCCTTCTGTTCCCTGGTGAAGAAACTTTTGTCACATGACATGTACTCAAGAAGCCTCCTCATCCTCCAAGGAAGGATTGTTCAGGGCTCTCCTACCAGCATTTTAAATTTCTCATATACTTCCCTATCCAGTAACAGACCAGTGAGCTCATAGCAGGAAGTTGATTAATGACTTCTGAGCAACTGGCCTTCTTTGGCATTATACCATTTTTGTGGATGAGTCATTTGGGAATTTGTAATTTTATATGGAAAGGGTGTTTTAGAATATTTAAAGTGAGGGAAAAAATATAGAAGTTAATCTCTGCTTAGCTCTTCCTCAACAAACTGTGAACTCCTTGAATATAGGAACTATATTTTATTCCTCTTTTTATCTCTAGTACTTAGCACAGCCAGGGAAATAGTATGCATTTAGGGTTTCTTTCTTGAGTAAGTGTTGTTAAATCTTATCTAAGTGTAAAATCACACTCATGAAAGCAGTAAGAAGATACTTTTGCTTATCAATTTAGGAAACATTAAAAATTGTTTATTGTGATAGCAAATATGCAACATAAAGTTTCCCGTTTTAGACACTTTCAAGTCTACAATTCAGTGATATGAATTACATTTGCAATGTTATGCTGCCATTACCACCATCCATTATCAAACTTTTCCACCACCCCAGACAGAAACTCTATACCCCTTACGCATCAACTCCTTTATTCTCTACCCCCATCCCTGATAACCTGTAATCTAGTCTATGTCTCTATGAATTTGTATCTTGCTGTTTCATATACGTGAAATCATGCACTATTTGTCCTTTTGTGTCTGTCTTATTTCACTCAATGTGGTGTCTTTAAGTTGTATGGACATTCAAGTTGTAAAAAAAATTCCTTTTACAGCTGAATAATAAATATATACACTATATTTTATTTATCCATTAATTTGTTGATGGACATTTGGGTTGTTTCTACCTTTTGGCTATAATGAATAGTGCTAGTATGAACACGGTTGTACAAAATATCTTTTTGAATCCTTGCTTTTATTTTTGAGGGATGTATACCTAGAAGTATAATTGCTTGGTTTTATGGTAATTCTATATTTAAAGGATAAACATTTTTTAAAGTACTCAATGATGGAATGGCTACCATAAAACAGATGCCTTCTTACTCTTTGGTAAGAGTGTAAATTGTTCAAATATCCTAAAAACATCAGCAATGGTAACAAGAAATATAATGAGGATGCTGCCCTTTGATATATATAGGACTTCTATCCCAGAGAAATAAGGTCATAAAACTCTGTGGTTGTTTGTGAAGAGCTAATGTTAAATTTATAAAATCATCTCTGAGTGATATTTGTTTTTATTTTCCACTTAATACTTGCTTTTCCCTCAGCTTTTTAAAGATAAGTAGGGAAATAGATATAGAAATAAATGTACATGTGGTTAAGGGTAAAAGTATAGATAAAAATATAGTTTTTTAAAAGTCAAATTAATTGGTTCTCCTCAGAATTTCCAATGAAGCCTAGAGGGGGAAGTTGACGTATTAATTATAATATTTTAACAATACTGTGAGTGAAGGGAAAAGGTGACATATTATTAACAATTTAAAATATCACTGTGCTTTGAAATAGTGTTACTTTCAAACCACTGTAAAAAGAAATAAAACAAAATGGAGTTACTATGGCTAAGAGATTTAAAATGGAGACGGTAGACCATTCTGGAGGTTACTCGTAGTAAATCTCAGCCAGATAATCACAAACTGCTAAATGTGCAAAGCCTCAAACATCAATAGTCTTCAAAACCATAAGGACATCCGGACACCATAAACAAGCCATAAGATAAAGAACTCAGTAAACTATCTAGACTGAAGGACAATCGGAATACCCCCAAATATCCACCAACCACAAACAACTTACCTAATCTTCTTCTTTTTCTTCAAAAACCCTTGCCTGAAAGCGCCAAGCCTTGACACAGTTTGGGTTGCTATATGGATCTGGTCCGCTAATTACAATTCTAAGACCCCAAAGGCTTTCTTGTCTTTCAGCTTAGACTGGTATTTCTCAATTGACACAACTTTACTATCTATTGCCTTGTAGATTTATCCTCCCACTCACCTCAGCATTAGTGTGACAGATGGGTTGGTACTGAGTTAAGTGGGGAGATAGGCTCCTAACTGCCACCAGATGTGTGTGTGTGTGTGGGGGGGCTTATTATAGCAAGTAAATATAGAGGATTTATCAAATAAAAATACAGGATGCCCAGTTAAATTTGAATTTTAGATAAACAATGAAAAATGTTTAGTGTAAGTATGTCCGCTGCAATATTTGGGACATATATTAAAAAATTACTTATTGCTTATCTGAAATTCAGATTTAACTGGGTGTCCTGTATTTTATCTGGCAAACCTATTTATGTGTTTTATAGTCCCGTCATCACATACTCAGTACGAAAGACGGCTCTCAGCTGAAGCCAGGAGTCAGTCTCTCAACCAGCCCATCCAAGGATTCAGTCTCAACCAGTAGGATCAAATACTTAAGATTGATTTGCCTGCTGCACCCTTACATAGATATAGTATTACCGTGTTTATAATTGCAGAAATTCTCAGTAATTTGCACATGTTTTCATAGACTCTTTTTAGATCATTTTTATTTATAATAGTTTTATTCTCCTTTAATATAAAAGGTAGAGAAAGTACTCTAAAATTTTTGCTCACCTACGCTTTAGGTAAGAAGTAAAAGGTGGTTTTTACTTATCTGTAGCATTATTTCTTACTATTGACCAGAGACCACACTATCCATATAGTCCCTTTCATTTTCTACCCATCTCGTATCCCATATCCCCCACAGCATTTATCACGATGTATAAATAATATATTAATTTACTTCTTTTTTGTTTAGTAAAATGTAAGCTCCTTGAGGGCAAGAATCACAGCAGTCTTATTTGAGCCTATATTCACAATGCCCCGTGTATGAGGCCTAGTGTATGAGGCCTAGTGTATGAGGCCTAGTGTATGAGGCCTAGTGTATGAGGCCTAGCAACTCATGAGACCTGTGTTGCATGAATGACACCATGAAAGGCAACAGGGATCCATTTACATTGCAGAATTTTTTAACTGAAAAGGAACCTTAGAGATCATCTACTTCAACCTTCTTATTTATAGAAGAGTAAGCCAAGACCTAAATAGATTTAATTGTTCTTAGGCAGTTAGTGGAGAACTAGAACTAAAATGCAAGTTTTATAGTACCTAAGCAAAGCTTTTTTGCCACTAACAGATTTGCTTGTTTCATTTTTATGTTGCATTTTCTCATCATTTGGAAAGAGGTCTTATTTTTCTCTCTGTCAAGTATACAATGTTATGAAAATAAATGAAGTATTGGGGGAAAGGGCTGAATATATAAGCTGCAGATGCAAGTGAAATTTTCTAAGTACTTAATGCCAGAAACATTCACATATGATTTCCTATTTTAATCCTTACAATAATATATGGAGCTAGGTATTATGTCCATTTAGCAGCTTGGAAATTGAGGCCCAGAGAACTGACTTGGCCTGAGATCATATAGGTATAAAGTGGTATGGATAAGTCTGTAAACCAGTTCCTCATTCTCTTACCACTCTTCTGTTCGCTATACCATACAGGTGCTATGTTTTTGCTTCTATTGAAGCATGGGATAGAAAAGAAGCTACTTCTGTTGTCTTATTTTTGTCTTAGATTTAAAGTTATAAGATTTATTAGATAGATACTGACTTCTGGGAAGATGACTGACTAGAGCAGCTTGAGATTAGCCTTGCTCCATGGAAAAGTTAGACAAGGGACAGGAGGGTGACTGAGGCAGCAATTCGGGAGTACGGCTGACCTGGGAAAGGCTTCTGCCCCACATGTGACGGCCCTGGTTGCAGAGGCTGAGGAACTGAGAGGCAGAAAGCTGGAGCCTGGCATGGACACATGGCGCGCTGGAGCCCACAGGAGTGCATAAATGGGAGCATGGGTCTAGGAAGTAAGCCAGTCTGCTTACCAACGCAGCCCTATGACCAGCGACTCACCCCACACCCCATGCACCTGAACCCTGTCATCTGCTCCCATTTGCCGCACTACAGGCACCCCAATCCCAACAGCCCCCAGTGCATATACCTGGCCCACACATCCACCCCAAGTGCAGCCCAACCCACCTCTCCTGCACCCCTCCCGAGCACTACCTCCCCCTCCCTGTTCCCTGCAGGCTGTTGCCCGTGCATAAAGGTTGTAGGCACCAACCTCCATACCTAGGCTACCCCCGCCCCTCACCCATAGTGTTGCACAACCTCACCCCGCCCTCCCTGAGCTCACCGCATCCATTTACAGCACTCCCAGGCCCACGCACGCACACAGGCACACAATCACGTCATTCATCTCTGGGAACCACACTTTTCAGCAGTCCTAGAACCATGCATGCGTACAGCTCTTAGTTTCACTTCCCACCTCTGAAAGTGCTGACCTCACAGCCATCACATCTGCCCCCAACCGTGAAGGCATAACACCAACCTGCTGCCATAGCTCTATGCATACACACAAAGGGCCCCATGCCTTAGAGCAGTGCACACCAGGGTTATACCCCCAGACCGGTGCATCCTCATAGCTACATCCTCCCTGGCTTCTGGGCACCCACATTCACAAGCATCAGCATAACATCCCCAACCTGGGCCCATACTGACCCTAAAACAAATCATTGCACTGAGTGTTCATCCCCTTGCCCTGCTTCCTACTGTACAACCATCCCGCAAATGCAGGCCTTAGACTACTGAAAGAAGTCAACTCCCAAAGTAAATCAATCAAGATATTTGCATGCGACAAGGACAACAGTCAATCACTAAGCTATCACAATGCAGACAGATGTACCCTGCCTAATGACCAAATTAAAACACCAGAGGAGACACAAGCATTGGAACAACTAATCAAAGATGTTCATATAACTCTACTTGATAAAATAAGTGGGATAGCAAATGACATAAAGGAGATCAAGAGCATAGTAGAAGAGCACAAAGAGAAATTTGAAAGAATAAATAGAAAAATAGCAGAAATCACAGAGATTAAAGACCTGATAAAAAACATTCTAGAGGCACACAACACCAGATTTGAAGAGACGGAAGAAAGAATAAGTGATATAGAGGAAGGATAATTGACTTCTGTTCTAGTTTGCTAGCTGCCAGAATGCAACACACCAGAGATGGATTGGCTTTTAATAAAAGGGGATTTATTTTGTGGGTTCTTCAGAGGAAAGGCAGCTAACTTTCCACTGAGGTTCTTTCTTATGTGGAAAGCACAGGATGGTCTCTGCTGGTCTTCTCTCCAGGCCCCTGGGTTCCAACAACTTTCCCCGGCTGGACTTCTTTCTGCATCTCCAAGGGCCTGGGCTGAGCTGCGAGTGCTGAGATGAGGAATGCCAAGCTGCTTAGGCTGTGCTACATTGCGTTCTCCCATTTAAGCATGAGTCAATTAAGTCAAACGTCACTCATTGCAGCAGACACGCCTCCTAGCCGGCTGCAGATGTTAATTAGCAACAGATGAGATTCACCTACCATTGGCTCATGTCCACAGCAACAGAACTAGGTGCCTTCACCTGGCCAAGTTGACAACTGAATCTAACTACCACAACTTCGAAGACTCAAAAGAGCAAATGGCAAAAAAGATGGAAAAAATTGAATGGGAACTCAGGGAAATGACAGACAAAATAAAGCACCCGAATATAAGAATCATTGGTGTCCCAGAAGGAGAAGAGAGGAGTAAAGGACTAAGAAGAATAGTTGAGGATATAATGGGGGGAAACTTCCCAACCCTCATAAAAGACATAAATATACAAGTCAAAGAAGCCTAAAGAACTCCAAACAGAATAAATCCAAATAGGCCTTCCCTAAGGCACATACTAATCAAATGTTTAAGAGAGGCAGAAAATCCTGAAAGCAGCAAGAGAAAAACAATCTACTACATACAAGGGAAATCAAGTAAGACTAAGTTCAGACTACTCAACTGGCACCCTGGAGGCGAGAAGGCAGTGGTATGATATATTGAAGATCTTGAAAGAGAAAAACTTCCAGCCAGAAATTCTGTACCCAGCCAAATTGTCCTCCAAAATTGTGGGAGAGATTAAAGTTTTCACAGACAAAGAAGTCCTGAAAGAATTTGTCAACAAGAGACTGGCCCTACAAGAAATACTAAAAGGAGTTCTGCCAGCTAAAAAAAAAAAAAGACAGGAATGGGAGGTCTGGAGGAGGGCACAGAATTGAAGAGTACCACTAAGGGTAATTTAAAGAATACAAATAGAAAAAGGGAAAAGAATATATAGATCTGACAAAATAAAAAAGATAAGATGGTGGAATCAAGAAATGCCTTTTCAATAATAACTTTGAATGTTAATGGATTAAACTTACTAATTAAAAGATACAGATTGGCAGAATGGATTAAGAACCATAATCCAGCTATATGTTGCTTACAAGAGAGTCATCTTAGACAGAAGGATACAGAAAGATTGAAAGTGAAAGGATGGAAAAAGATTTTCCATGCAAGTTGTAACCAAAAGAAAGCAGTAGTAGCTATACTTATATAGGACAAAATAAACCTTAAATGTAAAAACATCATAAGAGACAAAGAAGGAGAGTATATACTAATTAAAGGGTCAACCCACTAAGAAGATGTAATAATCATAAATGTTTATGCTCCCATTCAAGGAGCTCCAAAGTACATAAGACAGACACTGACAAAACTGAAGGGAGTGGTCCAGCAGTTCGCGAGGGAGCCGCAATAGACTGAAGATGGGGATGGTGGTCATAGCTCTGGAATCTTTTAAGAGGGAGGCATTTTGGAAAAATCTTGAGAGCCTACACAACCAGAGACCATTCAAGATGCAGAAGGAAAATGTCCTAGGTGACGTTCTTTGAAGAAGAAACCAGTAGAAAAAGCAAGCAGTCTTCTCCATATATCTTCTCAGCTGAGAGAGAAGCTGCAGATGCCATTGACCCTTTCTTTGGAAAGGGAGGTTAAGTTCCTCCTCCAGAGCAATACTAGGTGACCAGAAACAGTGCAGAACAGCTCCCGGGGCCACAGCAGGGACCGGACACACAGCGTACCCCAGTCTGGACTGGCTGGACCAGCTGCGAGACTCCGCTGCGGTGAGCTCCCCGAGCGGCGCGCACTTCCCTGGGCCGCGGCGGCTAGTGGCCAGTGCCCCTCCCGCCCTCCTTCCTGGACCGGCTGAGAGTCTCAGAGAGGCAAGTTTCCCAAGCCGTGGCGGCCGGCACCCCTCTCTCATGGGCAGCTTCCCGGACCGGCTACGAGTCTCGGATCAGCGAGTTTCCCAAGCCGCAGCGGCCGGCGACCGGTGCCCCTCCCCCACAGGCGGCTTCCTGGTCCGGCGGCAAGACTCGGATCAGCGAGTTCCCCAAGCCGTGGTGGCTGGCGGCCGGCACCCCTCCCCCACAGGCAGCTGCCTGGAGGGAGAGGAGGGAGTTTCTGACAGTGGCAGGGACTGGGTCCAACCAAACACCAACAGTGGCATTAATAAAGGAGCCACAACATCTTTTGCTGGTGGGACCTGCAGACACACAAGCGCCAGATACTTGGCAGGATAAAAAAAACAGAGCCCAGAGATTTCACAGGAAAATCTTTCAACCTGCTGGGTCTCACACTCAGGGAAATCTGATTAAATGTCCAGACGCCAGCAAAAAATAACAGATCACACCAGGAAAATTGAAGATATGGCCCAGTCAAAGGAACAAACCAATAGTTCAAATGAGATACAGGAGCTGAGACAACTAATTCTGAATATACGAACAGAAATGGAAAACCTCTTCAAAAACCAAATCAATAAATTGAGGGAGGACATGAAGAAGGCAAGGGATGAACAAAAAGAAGAAATGGAAAGTCTGAAAAAACAAATCACAGAACTTATGGGAATGAAAGATACAGTAGAAGAGATGAAAAAAACAATGGAAACCTACAATGGTAGATTTCAAGAGACAGAGGTTAGAATTAGTGAACTGGAGGATGGAACATCTGAAATCCAAAAAGAAACAGAAACTGTAGGGAAAAGAATGGAAAAATTTGAGCAGGGGCTCAGGAAATTGAATGATAATATCAAGCGCACAAATATACATGTTGTGGGTGTCCCAGAAGGAGAAAAAAAGGGAAAAGGAGGAGAAAAACTAATGGAAGAAATTATCACTGAAAATTCCCCAACTCTTATGAAAGACCTAAAATTACAGATCCAAGAAGTTCAGCGCACCCCAAAGAGAATAGATCCAAATACGCGTTCTCCAAGACACTTCCTAGTTAGAATGTCAGAGGTCAAAGAGAAAGAGAGGATCTTGAAAGCAGCAAAAGAAAAACAATCCATCACATACAAGGGAAACCCAATAAGACTATGTGTAGATTTCTCAGCAGAAACCATGGAGGCAAGAAGACAGTGGGATGATATATTTAAATTACTAAAAGAGAAAAACTGCCAACCAAGACTCCTATATCCAGCAAAATTGTTCTTCAAAAATGAGGGAGAAATTAAAACATTTTCAGACAAAAAGTCACTGAGAGAATTTGTGACCAAGAGACCAGCTCTGCAAGAAATACTAAAGGGAGCACTAGAGTCAGATACAAAAAGACAGAAAAGAGAGGTGTGGAGAAGAGTGTAGAAAGAAGGAAAATTAGATATGATCTATATAATACAAAAGGCAAAATGGTAGAGGAAAGTATTACCCAAACAGTAATAACACTAAATGTTAATGGACAGAATTCCCCAATCGAAAGACATAGACTGGCAGAATGGATTAAAAAACAGGATCCTTCTATATGCTGTCTACAGGAAACACATCTTAGACCCAAAGATAAACATAGGTTGAAAGTGAAAGGTTGGGAAAAGATATTTCATGCAAATAACAACCAGAAAAGAGCAGGAGTAGCTATACTAATATCCAACAAATTAGACTTCAAATGTAAAACAGTTAAAAGAGACAAAGAAGGATACTATCTACTAATAAAAGGAACAATTAAACAAGAAGACATAACAATCATAAATATTTATGCACCGAGCCAGAATACCCCAAAATATGTGAGGAATACACTGCAATCACTGAAAAAGGAAATAGACACATCTACCATAATAGTTGGAGACTTCAATTCACCACTCTCATCAATGGACAGAACATCTAGACAGAAGATCAAAAAAGAAATAGAGAATTTGAATATTACAATAAATGAGCTAGACTTAACAGACATTTATAGGACATTACACCCCACAACAGCAGGATACACCTTTTTTTCTCAAGTGCTCATGGATCATTCTCAAAGATAGACCATATGCTGGGTCACAAAGCAAGTCTCAACAAATTTAAAAAGATTGAAATCATACACAACACTTTCTCGGATCATAAAGGAATGAAGTTGGAAATCAATAATAGGCAGAGTGCCAGAAAATTCACAAATACGTGGAGGATCAACAACACACTCTTAAACAACCAGTGGGTCAAGGAAGAAATTACAAGAGAAATTAGTAAATATCTCGAGGCGAATGAAAATGAAAACACAACATATCAAAACCTATGGGACGCAGCAAAGGCAGTGCTAAGAGGGAAATTTATTGTCCTAAATGCCTATATCAAAAAAAGAAGAAAGGGCAAAAATTCGGGAATTAACTGTCCACTTGGAAGAACTGGAGAAAGAGCAGCAAACTAACCCCAAAGCAAGCAAAAGGAAAGAAATAACAAAGATTAGAGCAGAAATAAATGAAATAGAAAACATGAAAACAATAGATAAAATCAATAAGACCAGGAGTTGGTTCTATGAGAAAATCAAGAAGATTGATGGGCCCTTAGCAAGACTGACAAAAAGAAGAAGAGAGAGGACGCAAATAAATAGGATCAGAAATGGAAGAGGAGACATAACCACTGATCTCACAGAAATAAATGAGGCAATAACAGGATACTATGAACAACTTTATGCTAATAAATACAACAATGTAGATGAAATGGACAAGTTCCTAGAAAGGCATGAACAACCAACTTTGACTCAAGAAGAAATAGATGACCTCAACAAACCAATCACAAGTAAAGAAATTGAATCAGTCATTCAAAAGCTTCCCAAAAAGAAAAGTCCAGGACTAGGCGGCTTCACAGGTGAATTCTACCAAACATTTCAGAAAGAATTAGTACCAACCCTGCTCAAACTCTTCAAAAAAATTGAAGTGGAGGGAAAACTACCTAATTCATTCTATGAAGCCTACATCACCCTCATACCAAAACCAGTCAAAGATATTACAAAAAAAGAAAACTACAGACTAATCTCTCTAATGAATACAGATGCAAAAATCCTCAACAAAATTCTAGCAAATCGAATCCAGCAACACATTAAAAGAATTATACATCATGACCAAGTAGGATTCATCCCAGGTATGCAAGGATGGTTCAACATAAGAAAATCAATTAATGTAATACACCATATCAACAAATCAAAGCAGAAAAATCACATGATCATCTCAATTGATACAGAGAAGGCATTTGACAAGATTCAACATCCTTTCTTGTTGAAAACACTTCAAAGGATAGGAATACAAGGGAACCTCCTTAAAATGATAGAGGGAATATATGAAAAACCCACAGCTAATATCATCCTCAATGGGGAAAAATTGAAAACTTTCCCCCTAAGATCAGGAACAAGACAAGGATGTCCATTATCACCACTGTTATTCAACATCGTGTTGGAGGTTCTAGCCAGAGCAATTAGACAAGAAAAAGAAATACAAGGCATCAAAATTGGAAAGGAAGAAGTAAAACTATCACTGTTTGCAGACGATATGATACTATACGTCGAAAACCCTGAAAAATCCACAACAAAACTACTAGAGCTAATAAATGTGTACAGCAAAGTAGCAGGTTACAAGATCAACATTCAAAAATCTGTAGTGTTTCTATACACTAGCAATGAACAAGCTGAGGGGGAAATCTAGAAACGAATTCCATTTACAATTGCAACTAAAAGAATAAAATACTTAGGAATAAATTTAACTAAAGAGACAAAAGACCTATACAAATAAAACTACAAAAAAATGTTAAAAGAAATCACAGAAGACCTAAATAGATGGAAGGGCATACTGTGTTCATGGATTGGAAGACTAAATATAGTTAAGATGTCAATCCTACCTAAATTGATTTACAGATTCAGTGCAATACCAATCAAAATCCCAACAACTTATTTTTCAGAAATAGAAAAACCAATAAGCAAATTTATCTGGAAGGGCAGGTTGCCCCGAATTGCTAAAAGTATCTTGAGGGAAAAAAACGAAGCTGGAGGTCTCATGCTGCCTGACTTTAAGGCATATTATGAAGCCACAGTGGTCAAAACAGCATGGTACTGGCATAAAGATAGATATATTGACCAATGGAATCAAATAGAGTGCTCAGATATAGACCCTCTCATCTATGGACATTTGATCTTTGATAAGGCAGTCAAGCCACCTCACCTGGGACAGAGCAGTCTCTTCAATAAATGGTGCCTAGAGAACTGGATATCCATATGCAAAAGAATGAAAGAGGACCCGTATCTCACACCCTATACAAAAGTTAACTCAAAATGGATCAAAGATCTAAACATTAGGTCTAAGACCATAAAACAGTTAGAGGAAAATGTAGGGAGATATCTTATGAAACTTACAATTGGGGGCGGTTTTATGGACCTTAAACCTAAAGCAAGAGCACTGAAGAAAAATAAATAAATGGGAGCTCCTCGAAATTAAACACTTTTGTGCATCAAAGAACTTCATCAAGAAAGTAGAAAGACAGCCTACACAATGGGAGACAATATTTGGAAATGACATATCAGATAAAGGTCTAGTATCCAGAATTTATAAAGAGATTGTTCAACTCAACAACGAAAAGACAGCCAATCCAATTACAAAATGGGTGAAAGACTTGAACAGACACCTCTCAGAAGAGGAAATACAAATGGCCAAAAGGCACATGAAGAGATGCTCAATGTCCCTGGCCATTAGAGAAATGCAGATCAAAACCACAATGAGATATCATCTCACACCCACCAGAATGGCCATTATCAACAAAACAGAAAATGACAAGTGCTGGAGAGGATGTGGAGAAAGAGGCACACTTATCCACTGTTGGTGGGAATGTCAAATGGTGCAATCACTGTGGAAGGCAGTTTGGCGGTTCCTCAAAAAGCTGAATATAGAATTGCCATATGACCCAGCAATACCATTGCTAGGTATCTACTCAGAGGACTTAAGGGCAAAGACACAAATGGACATTTGCACACCAATGTTTATAGCAGCATTATTTACAATTGCAAAGAGATGGAAACAGCCAAAATGTCCATCAACAGACGAGTGGCTAAACAAACTGTGGTATATACATACGATGGAATATTATGCAGCTTTAAGACAGAATAAACTTATGAAGCATGTAATAACATGGATGGACCTAGAGAACATTATGCTGAGTGAGACTAGCCAAAAACTAAAGGACAAATATTGTATGGTCCCACTGATGTGAACTGACATTAGAGAATAAACTTGGAACATGTCATTGGTAACAGAGACCATCAGGAGATAGAAATAGGGTAAGATAATGGGTAATTGGAGCTGAAGGGATACAGACTGTGCAACAGGACTGGATACAAAAACTCAGAAATGGACAGCACAATACTACCTAATTGTAATGTAATTATGTTAAAACACTGAATGAAGCTGCATCTGAGGTATAGTTTTTTTTCTTTTTTTATTTTTTCTCTCTATTATTGTTTTATTTCTTTTTCTGTTGTCTTTCTATTTCTTTTTCTAAATCGATGCAAATGTACTAAGAAATGATGAATATGCATCTATGTGATGATATTAAGAATTACTGATTGTATATGTAGAATGGAATGATTTCTAAATGTCGTGTTAGTTAATTTTTTTAATTAATAAAAAAAGCTGAAGGGAGCAATAGATGTTTCAACAATAATAGTAGGAGACTTTAATACACCACTCTTCTCTGTAGATAGAACAGCAAGACAGAAGGTCAACAAGGAAATAGAGAAGTTAAATAACTTGATAAATGAATTAGACCTATGTAGGTCATTGCTTCCCAAATCACAAGGTTATATATTTTTCTCTAGTGCTCATGGAACATTCTCCAGGATAGATCATATGCTGGAGCACAAAACAGGTCTTGATAAATTTAAAAATACTGAAATTATTAAAGCACTTTCTCTGATCACAATGGGATGAAGCTGGATCTCAATAACAACCAAAGAACAAGACCATTCACAAATATATGGAGATAAATAACACAATCTTAAAAAAACCAGTGGATCAAAGAAGAAATTGCTGGAGAAATCAGTAGTTATCAGAGATGAGTGAAAAAAAATACAACTTATCAGAATTTATGGGATGCTGCAAAAGCTGTGCTGAGAGGGAAATTTATTGCCTTAAATGCCTATATAAAAACAAGAAAGAGCAAAAACCAAGGACTTAACAGCAAACCTAGAGGAACTTGAGAAAGAACAGCAAACTAACCTCAAAGCAAATAGGAGAAGAGAAATAACAAAGACTAAAGCAGAGACAGATGAATGGAACAACAACAACAAAAAAAAAAAAACAATAGAAAGAATCGATAAAACCAAAAGTTGCTTCTTTGAGAAAATCAGTAAAATTGATGGGCCAGTAGCAAGACTGACAAAGAAAAAAACAGAGAGGATGAAAATAAACAAAATCAGAAATGAGAAGGGGTGCATTACCACACAGCCTGAAGAAATAAAAGAAATCATAAGAGGATACTATGAACAACTATATGCTACAAGCTAAACAACTTAGATGAAATGGACAAATTCCTGGAGACACGCAAAAAAGCTACACTGACTCAGGAAGAAATAGAAGATCTCAACAAACCAATCACAAGTAAAGAGATACAATCAGTCATCAAAAATCTTCCTACAAAGAAAAGCCCAGGAAGGGCCAGATGGCTGCTTCACAGGGGAATTTTATCAAACATTCTGGAAAGAACTAACGAGAATCCTGCTCAAACTTTTCCAAATAATTGAGGAAAAAGGAACTCTACCTAACTCATTTTATGAAGCTAATTCTAATACCAAAACTGGGTAAAGATGCTATAAGAGAGGAAAACTACAGACCAATCTCTCTAATGAACATAGATGCAAAAATTCTCAATAAAATATTAGCAAATTTAATCTAACAGCACATTAAAAGAATTATACATCATGACCAAGTGGGGTCTATACCAGGAATGCAAGGATGGTTCAACACAAGAAAATCAATTAATGTAATACAGTACATTAACAAATCAAAAGGAAAAATCACATGATCATTTTGATTGATGCTGAAAAAATATTTGACAAAATTCAGCATCCTTTTCTGATAAAGACACTCCAAAAGATAGGAATCAAAGGTAACTACCTCAATATGATAAAAGGAATATATGAAAAACCAATAGCCAGCATCGTACTCCATGGAGAGAGTCAGAAAACCTTACCCCTAAGATGAGGTACTAGACAAGGATGCCCACTGTCACCACTATTGGTGACATTGTGCTAGAAGTTCTAGCTAGAACAATCAGGTAGGACAAAGAAATAAAAGTCATCCAAATTGGAAAGGAAGAAGTAAAGCTCTCATTATTTGCAGGTGATATGATACTATATTTGGAAGATCATGAGAAATCTATAGCAGAGTTACTTGAGCTAATAAACAAGTTCTGCAAGGTGGCAGGATATAAAATTAATGTGCAAAAATCAGTAACATTTCTATACACAAGCAATGAGCTAGCTGAGGAGTCAGTTAAGGAAAAAATTCCATTCAAAATAGCAACTAAAAGAATCAAGTACTTAGGATTAACTTAACTAGGGATGTAAAGGACCTGTACACAGAGAACTGCATAACATTGCTAAAAGAAATCAAAGTAGATCTAAATAGGTGGAATGACATTCCCTGCTCATGGAAAGGAAGGCTAAATATAGTTAAGATGTCAATTCTCCCCAAGTTGATTTACAGATTCAACAAGTACCAATCAAAATTCCAATAATGTACTTTGAAGATTTGGAAAAGCTAACTATCAAATTCATCTGGAAGGTAAAGAGACCCTGAAAAGCATCCTAAAAAAGAAGAACAACGTGGGAGGATTAACTCTCCCTGACTTTAAAACCTATTATGAAGTCACAGTGGTCAAAACAACATGGTACTGGCACAAAGACAGAAGCATTGACCAATGGAATCAAATCAAGAATGCAGAAATAGACCACCAAATATATGATCAGCTGATTTTTTACAAACCCCCCAAATCCTCTGAACTGGGACAAAATAGTCTTTTCAATAATTGGGCATGGAAGAACTGGATATCAATAGCCAAGAGAATGAAGGAGGACCCCTATCCTACATCCTACACAAAAATTAACTCAAAGGGGATCAAACACCTAAATATAAGAACTAGAACCATAAAGCTTCTAAAAGAAAATGTAGGGAAGCATCTTCAAGACCTAGTAATAGGAGGTAACTTCCTAAACTTTACACCAAAGCCCAAGCAACAAAAGAAAAAACAGATAAATAGGAACTCCTCAAAATCAAATGCTTCTGCACCTCAAAAGACTTTGTCAAAAAGGTGAAGAGGCAGCCAACTCAATGGGAGAGAATATTTGGAAATCACATATCAGACAAAGGTTTGATTTCCTGTATATACAAAGAAATCATACAGCTCAACAATAAAGGAACAAATAACCCAGTTATAAAACGGGCTAAAGATATGAATAGGCATTTTTCTGAAGAGCAAATACAGGTGGCTCAAAAGCACATGAAGAGATGCTCATTTTCATTGGTTATAAGGGAAATGCAGATCAAGACTACAATGAAATACCAGCTTACACCTATAAGAATGGCTGCTATTAAACAAACAGGAAACTATAAATGTTGGAAAGGATGTGGAAAAACTGGGACAATTATGCATTGCTCGTGGAATGTATAATGGTGCAGCCACTATGGAATCTGTTTGGCGGTTCCTCAGGGAACTACATATCGAGTTGCCCTATAACCCAGCAATATCACTACTTGGTATATACCCAGAAGAGCTGAAAGCAACGATACAAACAGACATCTGCATACCGATGTTCATAGCAGCATTATTCACAATCGCCAAAAGATGGAAACAAACCAAATGCCCATCAACAGATGAGTGGATCAACAAAATATGGTATATACATACTTTGGAATATTAAGGAGCAGTAAGACAAAATGACATCCTGAAGCACATGACAAGATGGATGAGCCTTGAGGACATAATGCTAAGTGAGATTAACCAGACACAAAAAGATAAATACTGTATGATTCCAGTTTTATGACCAGCACAAAGGTATAATCAGAAGCTTATAATACAGAATATAGGGGACTTAGAGATACATAGAAGCTAGAGATGGGTGAACCATTAGCTAATGAGGTTGAACTCCAATGTAAGGGAATAGATAGGAGTGAAGGTGATTCTTTAGTGGGTCTAGGAATAATATTACTGTATTGAGGATGAACCAGATTGAAAAGGGTTGTATAGACCTACATGTCCCACTGACTCACACTAGAAATATGAATGAGTTCTCATAAGAATTACTTCAAAGATATGGTTCTTGTACAAAGTGTTTAAGTCCAGGGTACAGGGGGTAAACTGCTATTGCGTACTATGAGCTATGTTCAAAAGAAAATCATCAGCATTACCACAGCAACAGCAGAGGTAAATAATGGGGTGAGGGACAAAAGTTAAGAGGAGGTTTAGATTTCCTGTTTGGTGAAGGTGTGTTTATTGGTTTTCTGTCTCTTGGGAACAATGAAATTATCTAAAATTGAGAATGTTGATGGACTGTGGACTTTGGGCCTTCTATGTGATGCCCGATGAATGCAGGTGGCTGAAGGATGCACTGACAGAGCAATAGATTGGCGAATGATGGTATATACGTATGAATGAAGGTTGTGCTGCTGCAGAAAGGAATAATGTCATGATGCATGCAACGATGTGAATGAACATCTCGGATATTTGGTGAGACAAAATAAGCCAGAAACAAAAAACAACATTGGTATAGTCACCTTTAGAAAATGCTTTAAGAAAACAGGGGCCTAGACTGTAGGCTTTTAGAGTAGACACATTAAGTCTGGAGTGGTGATTATTATTTCTGGATTTTGAGAGGCTCTTTTATATATGTAACCTGATATTTAGAGTTAAGAACAAAGTTGAACAGGTTGGGGTTAAAGTAATTCAGAACATAGGGGTAAGGAAGACAGTATCTATATTTGAGAACCACACCTACTCTTTCAGACCAATGGAACTGAAATTTTCTGTAGTACATAATCTAATTCAACCTATCTGTATAGCTCATTTGAACAATTGAAACACAGGGAGCACAGAATGTGAAAGAGGTGCTTTAATCCTATATAGATTATTGTAATGCCTAGAAACATCCTAGAGTATATTAACCAGATAATCAAAAGGTATTGGCAAAGTCCCCTGAGGGAGGGAGAAAGATTATGGAACTATTAAACCTTACCATCAGGGAATCCCCTGATACTGTGTGAAACTTTAGGATACCCAAATCAATAGGCCATGCCCTCTATCATGAGGCTTACTCTTGTGAAGCTTATGTAGGTAGCGGAGAAGCTTAGACTACCTATAGGCTAAGGTAGTCTATATGCCTAAGAGTTACTTCTGGAGGACCTCTGTTGTTGCTCTGATGTGGCCTCAGTCTCTCTAAGCCCAACTCTGCAAGTGAAATCATTGCCCTCCCCCTACATGGGGCATGACATCCAGGGGTGAAAGTCTCCCTGGTGATGCGGGAGATGACTCCCAGGGATGAAGCCAGACCTGGCACCATGGGATAAACAATTACATCCTGACCAAAGGGGCAAAAGAAGTGTAATTAATAAAGTATCAGTAGCAAAGAGAGTTCAAATAGAGTTGAGAGGCTACTCTGAAGATTGCTCTTATGCAAGCTCCAGGTAGACCTTACTGCCTATTATAACCTGCCAACCCGCAACCAGGACCATTCCAGCCAATCCTAAAGAATACCTAGGGAAATATATAAGATTCCGCAAGTGTTCAAGGTACTTTCCAGAAACCTACAACCTCCATAAGGATTCTTGGTCCTGATAAGTCCCGAAACCTAGCCCAGCCTCTCCAAAACATCAGCTAGTTCCATTGCCTACCCCATATTGGTGACAGACCCTTCCAATATCAAAAATTTAGAATTTCCATAGCCCAAACAACCCCCAAAAGAGGTATGGAAAGATCAAAGGTGGCGGTGGAATTATACATAGAAGATAGGACTTAACAAATGAATATGAATGCTGAATCATTAAATTGATATCTCTTTTTGTCTCTAGTCTCTTAGTTTAGAGCAGGTAGAAGTAAAAACCTAAAATTGTGAAATTGTAACCCATGTCAAACTGGGTGAAATATGTTCTACAACCAATTGTGGTGCTGTGCTTTGAAATTTATAGCTTTTTTTGTGTGTTATCGTTCACAAGAAAGTAAGGAAAAAAAGTCGATTGCGATGATAAAAAAATATTTAAGCTCTGTAGCCTCCTGTGTTGTAGGGCAACTAGAAGGAAAAATATGAGAGGATCATATGGTAGCTCATGACAAACTCTGGGATCTGTCCTGTAACCAATTGTTGAAGAGTGCTTTGAAAACTATTGCTTTTTTATTTATTTGCTTTGTATATAATTATATTATACAACAAGAAAAGGTTAAAAAAATAGATTTATTAGGTAACTGACAGAATTAGCACATCAAACAATTATCAAATGGAGTTTTCCTAAATCTTTCTGTACTTTTCTCTTTTTTTTAGACCTAACATATGTTCAGAAATACTTTTGGGTATTAAAGAAATGGATTTGTTCTAGGAAAGAGGCTTTTATTATTTGTACGGGTGGCGGTATACTAATCAACTTTATGGCAGTGCCTATTTTCCTGTAATATTTCAAGAAGGTGTAGTTGCCCTTATAAAGTACAGTCTTTTTTTTTGTTATTATTTTTGTCTGGCTGCTTTTAGAATTCTAGAGAGCATGTTTGTGTATGCCCTTTCTAGGCTTTACTTAAGCTGAATTATTTATAGATACTTAGAAAATATGAAAATTATGACTATAGGATATGAATGAGGATTGACTTAAAAAGCAAAACAAAACCTGAAGTGTCTCCCCAATGTATATTTTAATGAGTAAAATATATTCATAAGCACAAAATCACTTAGGAAAACTTCTTTCCCTACATCAGTTTTAATAGCGTATTTAATAATTTATTTTAATTTTCTTAATTTGGTATAATTTTTTAAATTTTGTCTCAATTTTTCCTAAGATAAGTAATTGTAATACTTTATCTCTGTTTATTCCCAGCCGTCAAATAAAGGAAAATGCAGTAGAACGATTTATGGTTCTAATAAAGAAACTTAGAGAGAAGAACCAAAAGTATCATGAAAGAGTGAGTATAAAATTTAGAGCCTGTATCTACTCATTAAGCATATGTAAACATGCTTTAAAAAGTTGTGAATTGTAATGAAAAGTACTCTAGGAAATTATCTTCTTCAGTGTGTGGAATTGATTAATTTATAATCCATTTAAGTCTTCATACATGTAAGGCAAGAGGGTACTGCTACTCCCACATTAAAATGAAAAGGAAATCAGCTTGAATTATGTTACTTAGCTCTTGAGGACACTATATTTTACATTCAAGATTTTGAAGCTTTGGACCCACATTTATTTTTTGACTTATTTAACCAAACTGCAAAACATTGGTTTACTCATTTTAATCTCTGTATCTTTTTCTTTTAGATTTTCAAAGTTGGCATATGTAAACAGCATTTGAAAAGTACAATCTCAGTTGTTAAAATGATTAATTGTATGCTTAAGATGATACATTGCTTTTATAAAATCAGATTTAAACGAGTATCAGAAGGGTAATGTGTATGACTATCAGGACTAAAGACCAACAAAAATTAAGTTTAGAAGCAGTACATCATAATTAGCATAACTTATCCCTTAAAGCATCTCATGAGTGAGGAAATGAATACATTTATTTTATTTGGACCCCAAAACTTCCACAGTTAACTGTTTTATCTGGCTTTTGTGTAAAAGACTATATCTTCAAATTTTAATGGAATCTTGGCTCAGGGACTTGAGTTTGCATTCTGGCTCTATGATTTACTGCTGATGTCATCTTGGGCAAAACTGTTGAGACTCCATTTTTTCTCTTGTAAAATGGGGCTTCTTGTCTACCTCAATGGGGCTTCTCTACATCAATATGACTAATTGATATTTATTCAACAAATACTTATTGGACTAGACAGGCCCTGGTGGAGATATAACTATGACCCTGACACTGATTCTGTAGGATCAGTCTCATGGAATAGTAATTAAAGCAGACACTCCAAGTCTGTAGAGTGAAGTAGAAAGGGGAAGTTTGGTCTGGGTGTTTGGGTGCAGATTCCACATGATGAGATGCAGAGCACAGCACCTAAGAGGAGTGAGCTGCCTTCAAGGTACCAATGCACATCCCCAATGATCGACACAGGGACTCTTGGTCAGGACATGGTTGTGGCTAGTACAACAGATCAAGATTGAGGATTCACTTTCCCCATTACCCCATCATTTGGAGTCAGGAACAAAGTTCTCTTTTCCATGAGGATTAGTTCAGAATGGGGCAGGCCTTAGCATGTTCTTAGGGACATTAGTGGAGCAAGACAGAGTCCAGCTTCAACTAGACTATATGTTTTTGGACATCATTTCTTTCCATGTATGATGCTACCATCCAGTTTAAGCTACCATGATCACTTACCCATCTTTCCCCCATCCAGTTCAATTTTTTCCACAGTGTAGCCAAAATTAACTCTTTGAATGCTGTAAAATGTTCAGTGTGTAAAACCCTTCCTTGGCTTCCTATTGTACAGAAAATAAAATTCAGAGTCCTTACCAAGGCCTTCAAAGGACCTGCAAAATCTGACTCTGCTTATTATCTTTCCAACCTTGTCTTCTTACACAATCCTTTCCTTTCCATTTCTTCTTTCAAATCTTGGAAAAACCACTTTCTTGTTATGTACCTTTATCCATGCTGTTTCCTCACTCTGAAATTATCATCTTTTGCTTAGTTCCTTTTCATTCCCCCAATCTAAGCCAGAGTATTATGCAAAAATAAGCTGTATGGACAGCAGCAATAAACTCTTAATTGTCTTTGTTTCTCTAGAAAGGCTCAACTTACGAAAGTGTTCATCTAATATTTGCTGAGTTGAGTCACATTAACACCAGTGGAGGAAAAATTTTGAGGTCACGGATATTTAAATTGTTACATTAAACATGATCCATTAGCCAGATGTATTTTTTTCTCTTTAATTATATCAACATCAGAAATACCTTCCTTCCTTGTTGTTTCAATTATCACCCCATTTATTATCTTTCTTTCTCCCTGTTTGCATCCATTGCCCCATTTACCTCATTAGATATTCCATAGCTCCCTGTGTCCACTTCCTCACCTTTCATTCATTTTTTCAATCCCCCCATTTTACCACAACTGTGCCAGCAAAAGGTATTAATGACAAACTGGCAGGTTCAAAGGACTCAATTACCATCTATATGGTGATAATTTTGATATCTGTGTGATAAAACTTCATAATACTATACATTAAAAAACTGAGTATATATAAAAACTGATGAAATTAGGGTGCATGGGTAGTTCAGTGGTTAGAATGCCTGCCTTCCATGCAGGAGACTCAGGTTCAATTCCTGGACCATGCACCAAAAAAAAAAAAAAAACTGGTGAAATTTGAATAAATTCTCTAGTTTAGTTATTAACATTGTACCATTGCTATTTTATTAATAATGTACTATGCTTATATAAGATATTATAATTAGGGAAAGCTAGATGAATAATAGATGGGAATTCTCAATACTATTTTGGCAATTTCTTATTTTTGTTCTTGTGAGTCTTAAGTTAAAATGATAAAGTCTATGAAATGGATTTGTAACAAAACAAAATCTTTAACTTATTTACAGAATATCCTTTTTTCTGTTTTATGATATGATAATTATACTTGCCTCCAGTGATTATTAACTTGATTTTGTAAGTTAAATATATATTATCTAGCATATTGATAGGTACACCTAGCTAAATTTTACTTCAAAATACTGCTCAAAATAATATTTCAGACATATTGAATTATGTAACATATTGTCAGATACTTTCTATTTCCATTTGAAATTCACTTGAAGTTTAGGAAGTTTAAAATAGATATTGTTAAATGTGTATATAATGCCAAATATGATTGAGTAATGTTTATGTGACATTCAGTAACATCTTTAGGACATGTAATGCTGTTTTTTGTTTTTTGTATGCTGTATGATGGGGTCACATTTCATTATTTTTCCATGTATCCCATTATTGCAGCACCATTTGTTGAATTTTTGTTTGTCTTCTTGTTCGTTTTGCTTGTTTGTTGCATTTTTGGGATGGGGAAGTGAGTGGACCAGGAATTAAACCCACGTCTCCCTCATGACAGGTGAGAATTCTACCACTGAACTACCCATGCACCCCCATGTAATGCTGTTTTTTTTTTTTGATGTAATGCTGTTTTAATTTACGAATATAAAAATCACATTTTTGAAAGTATAGTAATTGTGAACAAAATTTGATCTATGAGGACTATATTCACTTTTTAAGTTAACTTTTTATTTTGAAATACCTTCAAACTTAACAGGATAGTTGCAAAAATAATACAAACTCCATACAGAGAACTGAAACATAGACCTATCATCCCAGATGCCCAGATTCACAATTTTTAACTTTTTGTCAAATTTGTCATATCATTCTCTCTAATTGTCTCTCTATCTGCCTGTCTGTCTGTCTCTTTATCAATCCGTTTTCTGAACACTTGAGGGTAGATTGTATATATCATGTTCCTTGGACACTTGGTACTGTCGTGAATATTTTCTAAGAAGAAGTATATTCACTTATGTAACCATAAATACAGTTATCAAGTTCAAGAAATTTAACATATATATAAAACTTACAGTCTATATTCCAATTCAGACCAAAAATAATAATGTCCCTTTGAGCTTTTTCTCCTCTCTAGCTAGGTCACATCTAGGATCCTTGCTTTTAATTGTCATTATCTCTTTAGTTGTTCTTTCTTTCTTTTTTTTTTTTTTTAGTTGTGGGACCATATATACAATATAAACTTTCCCATCTCAAGTACTCTCAAACATACCACTCAATGGGATTAATCACATTCACAATATTATGGAATCCTTACCAACTTCCATTATTAAAACTTTCCTATCTCCCATTATGTATTAACTCCCAGTTACCCCTGCCCAACTCCCCAGCTTTGGCAACCTGTACTCTAATTTATGACTCTATGAGCCTGTGTATTCTCCTGTATTTTCTTTGTAATTACAGTGGAGTTAAATGTAACATCCTAAATCCATAAAAACATTGTTTGCTTTGATACCAACTTAACTTCAATAGTATATGTACACTATATTCTTATACTCCCCACACCCCTACTTTTAGTTTTTATTTAAAAATTATGTTTATATAGGATGAGTCCCAAACCACTAATTTATCATTATATTTTGTACATTTGCCTTTTAGATCCTGTAGGAAGTAAAAGGTGGAGTTACAGACCAAAAATACAATAGTACTGGCATTTATATTTCCCCACATCATTACCCTCACTGAAGATATTTATTTCTTTATGGGATTTTGATCTATTGTCTGTTGACCTTTTCTTTCAACCTGGAGAACTCTCTTTAGCATCTCTAGCAGGGCCAGTTTAGTGGTGACATTATTTGGGAATATTTTATCTCTTCCTCATTTGTAAAAGACAGTTTTGCCAGATATAGAATTTTTGGATGGCATTTTTTTCCTCTCAGCATTTTAAACATATCATCCCATTGCCTTCTTGCCTCCAAGGTTTCTGTTGAAAAATTGGCCTTAGTTTTTTTGAGATTCCCTTGTACATGCTTCTCCCTTGTGGTTTTCAGAATTCTCTATCTTTGCATTGGACAGTTTGATTATAATATACCAGTGGGTCTATTTGGGTTTATCCTATTTGGAGTTTGTTGAGTGTTTTGGATATGCATATTAGTGTCTTTCATTAAATTTGGGAAATTTTCAGCTGTTATTTCCTTGAATATTCTTTCTGCTCCTTTTTTCTCCTGGGACTCCTGCAATGCATATATTGGTACACTTAATGGTATCGTGCTGGTTCCTCTGGTTCTGTTCTTTTTTTTTTTTCATTCTTCTTTCTGCTTCCAGACTGAAAATGTCTTGTGGTAAAGTGTGCCAGTTTGAAAGTATTACATACCCCAGAAAAGCCATGTTTTAAGCCTGATTCAGTCTTTTGGGAGCAGCCTTTTCTTTTAATACTGATTCAATAATGTAGGTTGGAAATGTTCGATTAGATTATCGTGGAGATGTGACACCTAATTGTGGGTGTGACCTTTTAATTAGATGAAAATGTGACTCCACCCATTCCAGGTGGGTCTTGATTAGTTTACTGGAGTCTTTAAAAGAGGAAACTTTTTGGAGAAACCTCAGAAATGACAGAAGCCTCAGAGCCAACAGAGAGAGCAAATGTAGACATTTGGAGAACAGTTGCTTCAGAGAACAGAGACATGGATGTTTGGAGATGCTTGGAACCCAGCAGATATTGCCTTCCCATGAGATGTTAAGGAAGCCAGAACCTGGAGAGAGCCAAGGGAAGCCAAGAGATGAAAGCCAGCTCCAGAGAAGCAAAGTGAGGAACTCCCACAAAACAGAAGCTGAAAGCAATGGAGCCCAGGAGCATGGGACCAGTAGATGCCAAACATGGGACTACCCAGTTACTGGCCCATCAGCCTTCCTTGAATTGAGGTATCTTTCCCTGGATGCCTTAGTTTTTATAGGCTTAGAACTGAAAGCTTGTAACTTATTAAATTCCCTTTATAAATGCTATTTCACTACTGGTATATTGCATTCTGGCAGCATTTAAGAAACTAATACATCAAGTTCACTGCTTCTTTATTCTGCCAGCTCCAATCTGCTGTTGAACCCCTCTAGGGAATTTTTAATTTCTGTTACTGTAGTCTTCAGCTCTATTTGGTTCTTCTTCATAATTACCAGCTCTGTACTGATACTCTCTTTGTGTTCAACTATTGTTTTCATGATTTCCTTTAGTTCTTTGTCCATGTTTTCCTTTAGGTCTTTGAATATATTCAGGGCATTTTTTAGAAGTCTTTGTCTTGAACGTCCCAGGTCCCATCCTCCTCATTGATGATTTCCAATTCTTTAATTTTCTCCATTGTTTCCTGTTCCTTTATATATTTTTAATCTTTTGTTGAAACCTGGACATTTTGATATTTTAGTGTATCACTGAGATTTAGACTCCAGTGTCTATTCTTTAAGTTGATATCCAGATAGTATAATGATAGAGATTTTCTTGAATGCCAGGAACTAACAAAAGAACAAAAAAGAAGGAAAAAAAAGAAAACACCTTTTCCAGTTTTTGCAGACTGACATGTGTGAGGGCTCTCCATTACAGTTTATCCGTACAAAGAGTTTAGAGATTAGCTCCAGGCCAAAGCATAGGGATCCTTACTGTGAATAACTCTTGTCTTGGGCATGCACATGTGGCCTACTTTCAGGATATGAATGTCCCCCCTTCCCTAGGACACAATTTTCTCATGATCTCAGGAAAGGCACTGTGTTTTCTGAAGCCAGCAGTCCCTTGCCCTAGATAGCACAATTTGACTGCTCTCACACAGAGGTCTGTTGGAGAGCCCTGTGAGCTCTGTGAGGTCTTCTACACACGGGGCAGGTTCTCAGATGGCAAGTCCCTCAGGCCACTACCAGACAATGTGGGCCAGATATATATGCTCCAAGTATATGCATGAGGTTTACTGTCTTCCCTCTGGGACTGGGAAGGGAATTCACATTGGGAACCCAGGCAAGCACTGCACAGTGCAGGTGAGGAGTGGGGTAGGGGTCTGCTAGGGCACCATGAGATCCTACCACTTTTAAGT
Organism: Tamandua tetradactyla; assembly: GCF_023851605.1. Taxonomy (NCBI): domain Eukaryota; kingdom Metazoa; phylum Chordata; class Mammalia; order Pilosa; family Myrmecophagidae; genus Tamandua; species Tamandua tetradactyla. Next base: position 58,566,281 of record NC_135334.1, on the reverse strand, counting down.
AGTCTTTTTCTTGACTCGGCACTTGCACTATTACTGCAGTCCTTTAACGCTTGATTCAGCACTTGTGCTGTTACTGCAGTTCTTTAACTGTTTTCTGGAGCTTTTAGGATATTTCTTCCAGTTCTTTCAGGTTGTTCAAAGCTTCTCTGGGGGGTGAAACCCTAAAGCATCTCTCTCTGCAATCTTAATTGGTTTACCCTACTGCTATTCTTTAAAAAAAAAACAAAAACACTTTTTTTCTTGATAATAAAATGTTCATGGCATAGTACATAAAAGTAAAGAAAAATTCACCCAGAATCCCCACCAGTTATGAATAGTTATTGCAAACTAACCTTTTGGTATTTTATTAGTATTTTTTTCCTGATATTTTGTTGTTTTTTAGTAGTTGAGATTTATGTATTCTTTTTTATTAGAAAAGTTGTGAGTTTACAAAAAATACATGCATAAAATAAAATGTCAGATTTCTATATACACCCATTACCACCTTGCATTGGTGTGGAACATTTGTTACTATTAATGATAACACTTTTTTAAATGATTGTGCTATTTTTTAAAACAGTAGTTACCTTTGTTACAATTGATGAAAGATTATTAAAATGGTTCTATTGTCAATTATTGACATTAGGTGTACTTCCCCATCTTTTATTTTTATTTTTTTTGTTGTTGTTGATTTTTTACTTATTTCTTTATTTAATAAACATAACAACATACAAACACAAACATTCTTACCATATGATCATTCCATTCTTGTTATATAATCAATAACTCACAATATCATATAGTTGCATATTCATCATTATGATCACTTCTTAGAACATTTGCATCAATTCAAAAAAAGAAATAAAAAATAAAAAGACAACAGAAAAAAATTCATACATACCATACCCTTTACCCCTCCCTTTCATTGATCACTAGCATTTCAATCTACTAAATTTATTTTAACATTTGTTCCCATTATTTATTTATTTTTAATCCATATGTTTTACTTGTCTGTCCATAAGGTAGATAAAAGGAGCATCAGACACAAGGTTTTCACAATCACACAGACACATTGCAAAAGCTATATTATTAAACAATCATCTTCAAGAAACATGGCTACTGGAACACAGCTCTAAGTTTCAGGCATTTCCCTGTAGCCTCTCTAATACATATTAAACTAAAAAGGGGATATCTATATAATATGTAAGAATAGTATAACTTCTTGACTCTGTTTGAAATCTCTCAGCCACTGACACTTTATTTTGTCTCATTTCACTCTTCTCCCTTTTGGTCAAGGTTTTCTCAATCGCTTGATGCTGAGTCCCAGCTCATTCTAGGATTTCTGTCCCTCGTTGCCAGGAAGGTCCACACCCCTGGGAGTCATGTCCCACATAGACAGGGGGAGGGCAGTGAGTTTGCTTGCCTTGTTGGCTGAGAGAGAGAGGCTACATCTGAGCAACAAAAGAGGTTCTCTTGGGGGTGACTTTTCAGCCTAATTTTAAGTAGGCTTAGCCTATCCTTTGCGGGGATAAGTTTCATGTGAACAAACCCCAAGATTGAGGGCTCAGCCTATTGCCTTGGTTGTCTCCACTGCTTGTGAGAATATCAGGAATTCTCCACATGGAGAAGTTGAATTTCCCCCTTTTCTCACCATTCCCCCAAGGGGACTTTGCAAATACTTTTTTATTCACTGTTCAAATCACTCTGGGATTTATCGGGGCATCACTCTGGACAAACTTCCAAAATCTCATGCCCTATTCTAGGTTCCATGTACTTATGGTGTTCAATTAAACTGTCCACATAAATATATTAGGAAATGCACTAGTTAAAATATAAATTTTGTATCAAATAAACGTTTTTTGTTTTAGTCTCACATATAAGTTAAAGTTTTAAAATATGAGTTACCATCTATTTTCAGTACCCTGCAGTATTGACATTCCTTTGTTCTTCCTCATGCAAAAACAGTTTTAAATTTGTACATTTAGTCACTATCATTGTACACTCTAGGCGTTCGCCCCATCTTTTATTTTTTATTCATTTGTATATTTCCTCTTTGGAAAAATGTCTCTTCAGATCTTTTGCCCATTTTCTAATTGGGTTTTTTTTTTTTTATGGTTGAGTTATAGATTCCCTTTTATATTCTGGATATTAAACACTTATCGGATATGAGTTTACAAATATTTTCTCCCATAGAGTGGATTTCCATTTCACTTTCTTGACAGAATCCTTTGAATCAGAAAATTTTTTAATTTTGAGAGGTTCCTATTTATTTTTGTTGTTGTTCCTACTTGTGCTTTGAGTATAATTAAGAAATTACTGCCTACCACAAGATCCTGAAGATGATTCCATACATTTTTTTCTAGGAGTTTTATGGTGCTGGTTCTTATATTTAGACTTTTTATCCTTTTTGAGGCAATTTTTGTATAAGGATCATTTCTCTAGGATAAATGCTGAGTCATATGGTGGTTACGTATTAGTTTTTTAAGAAACTGTGAAGCTGTTTTCAGACTGACTGTAACATTTTACATTCCCACCAGCAATATAACAGTGAATCCATTTCTCTGCATCTTCATCAGCATTTAGTGTTGTCCCTGTTTTTATTTTAGCCAGTCTGATAAATGTGTAGTGTTTTCACATTGTAGTATTAATTTGCATTTCTCTATTAGTTAATGATATTGAACACTCTTTCCTGTGCTTATTTGTCGTCTGTATATCTTCTTTGCTGACATTTCTCTTCATATCTTTGGGCCATTCTCTGATTAGATTGTTTTTTTAATGTTGAGTTTTAGAATTCTTTATATATTTTAGGTACTAACTAGTTGTCAGATATATAGTTTATAAATATTTTCTCACAGCCTGTAGCTTGTTTTCTTTTTAGCCTCATAATAGGGTCTTTTACACAACAAATTTTAATTTTAATGAAGCCCAATTTAACAATTTTTCCTTTTATATATCACACTTTTGTTGTCATGTTTAAAAATTTTTTTTCCTAGCCCTAGATCCCCCAAATTTTTCTCCTATATTTTTTTCCTGGAAGTTTTATAGTTTTACACTTTACATTTACGTCATGGTCCATTTTTGGCTAATTTTTGCATTAGATGTGAGACCTAGATTGAGGTTCATTTTTATGCCTATGAATATTCAATTGTTTCAGCACCATGAGTTGAAAAGGCTATCTTTCCTCTATTGAATTACTTTTACACTTTTGTTAACAATCATTTGGGCATACTTGTTTAAGTCTGTGTCAGGGTTCTCTAGTGCCTAGCCTCCATAATACCACATAGTCTTGATAACTGTAGTGATATGTCTTGAAATTGGACAGATTCATTTTTCTCACTTTGTTTTTCTTTTTCAAAATTATTTTAGCTATACAAGTCCCTTTGTCTTCCTGTATAAATTTTAGAATAATCTGATCTATATTTACAAGGAATTCTTACTGGAATTTTTATAGGAATAGCATTAAACTTGTATTCCAATTTGTGGAAAAATAACATCTTAACATGTTAAGACTTAACATGAGTCTTCCGATACAGCAATTCAGTATATTTCCCTGTTTATTTAAATCTTTTATTTCTTTCATTACATTTTGTAGTTTTCAAAAGTGTATACATACAAAATATGTATAAGTACTGTACATACTTTGATTTTTTCTAGGTTGACAGTTCTTCTCTCTTAGTACTTGAAAAGTAATGTGCAGTTTCCTTCTGGCTCACATGTTTTCTGATGAAAAATATACTAACATTCAAATCATTCTTCCCCTCTAGAGTAAGGTGTTATTTTTCTCTGATTCCTATTAAGACTTTTTTCCTTGTCTTTAGTTCACAGAAGTTTAATTATAATGTGTCTTGGCATGGATTGCTTTGGGTTTATCTTGTTTGGAGTTTCCTCAATTAAATCTAATAGGTTTGTATCTCTTGCCAAACATGGGAAGCCATTATTTCTTTGAATATTTTTTCATCTCTGTCCTCTTTCTTCTTTCCTTCTAGGGCTGCAATGACATGAGTGTTAGATCTAAGTTTATAGTTCCAGAGTCCCTAAAGCTCTGAGGTTTTTTTGTTTGTTTGTTTTCAACTTTATTTTTCTCTCTGTTCAGATTGGATAATTTCTATTGTTTATCTTCTACTTTTCTTATTCTTTTCTTTGTCCTCTCTATCCTGCTGTTGTGCCAGTCACTGAACTATTTATTTTAGTTACTACATTTTTGAATTATACAATTTACAGTTCTTTAATATTCTGTTTCATTGCTGAGAGTTTATTTCTTTGCTGAGACTTTCTATTTTTTTCATTTTTTTTCAAGTGTATTCATAATTGCTCATGGAAGCATTTTTATCAGGGTTGCCTTATAATCTTTGTCAGATAATTTCAACATGTCTCATCTTGATGTTGGCATCTATTGATTTACTTTTTCATTCAGTTTAAGATCTTCCTAGTTCTTGATATGGCAAGTGCTTTTTGAGAGGTACTGGCCTACAGACTCAATTTTGGGAAAGAAAATTATATTTTAGGGTGGAGAAACCAAATAAATTAAGACAATAAAATATATGAGTATCACAAATAAGATATACGGTTGAAAAATTTAGAGTACATAAAAATTTAAGTTATAGGAAATAATTTTTAAAAGCAGTATTAACATATTTTAAGCATGTATATTTTATTAGGTTTAAAAAATCAAAGGAAAGATTCCAGGGAAATGGAGTAAATGGCTTAAAGGGAATTTAAAAAAATCACAAGGAAATGTTAATGTCACACACACTAAAGTATTTCTCACTATACATAATAAGATAAATAACAAGGCAAGAATAAACTCTTAAATTATTTAAATAAGAAGCTTAGAAACATGGATGGGATAGTCATAGGAAGAACCTAGTCCATATTTCAAGTGTGAATTGTTGGAATGATGAGGAACCATTACTCTGGAAGAAGAGAACGAAGGTCATTTGTGAGAAAGGAAGAGATTAATGTATGCTCCACAAGAGCAGTACTTTTTGTCTGCTTTGTTTACTGATAAATTCCTAGTGCTTAAAAGACTGCCTGGCACAAAATAGGTGCTCAATAAATATTGATTAACTGAATGATGAAAGCTAGAGAAGAACTATCTTAGTGGGAGATTCAGGAAATTGAATCCAAGGTCCAACTTTAATGATAAAGTGATCCATCCTATGATAAAGTGATAGGCTGGTAGACTATAACACAGTTTTTAAAATGTAACATTCAACCCATTGGTTGTTGTGTTGTTGAGTTTAATTTTAATCTGCAAACTCTTAAAGCTATTATTGTATAACTTGTTTTCTTAAATGTTTCCTTCTCACTTTGCAAGCCTCAATGTGTGACTCTGTTTTGAGGACAGTGTTTAAGTAGTTCAACTTACTGTTAATTTTCCTGACAGAATAGGCGCTTAAAAGATGAACAGATTTGGCACATACGGAACCTACTAAAGGAACTGAGTGAAGACAAATCAGAGGGAGTACCAGTTGTAACAAGAGAGGAAGTTGAAGAAGCAATGAAGGAAAAATGGCTGTTTGAAAGAGATCAAGAAAAAAATTTAAGAGGTGACCTTGGAACATAGAAAATTATAATTAAGCTATATGAAATTATTTGTTGTATGTATTAATGCTTTGGTCTCCTGATATGTTCAAACTGCTGTGAACATACTTCAGATCCGATTAGTTATTACCACCACACCCGTGAACACATGGAGGTAAATGAGCAGAAAGTACTCAATCAAGTGAGGGGGAGGGTAAGGCGGTAATCAAAATACAGGTAGGCAAAAGCCATCTGACTCTTAACTGGACAGTATACTCAGAGTATACTCTGAGCTTCTCTAGGTTTTCTCCTCTCAATGGGCATTTGCTCTTTCTTTTGAGAAATTCTTTTGTTTGGTTGCTTCATTGGCTTCAGACTTGGTTTCTATTTGGAAATGATAAGATTAATATAACCATGACATCCCCCTCCCCCAATATCTCTAAGGCAGCTTAACCCCAGTTTAGATGGGAAAAGAGGGATTCAAATTGGGAAAGGGAAGTTTGAAGGGCATGGATAGAAACGATGCTGGGTGAAAGTGATGACAAGCTTAAGGTATACTCTTGCCATGGGCTTACAAACACTATAGTCCTGAGGGCAAATCAGGCACAGTATTGACCCAGGCTATTTTTATTCCTATTCCTTCATACTAAACTTGTTGCTAAGACTTCTGAAAAACCACTTTTGCCAGAATCTCTATAATTACCATCCTCTGCTACAAAGCTGGAAAATATGGAAAGAGACTTGAGCTCCATCAGGAAGCAATACTCAGAAGCTGAGAGGCAAAACTGCACTAGATTTTCTTGAATTTCAATATGTCCACCACCCAAACACTGTACACAGAGCAGGCATTCAATAGATATTTGCTGTTTTGAATAAAATGGTTTTTAAGACCAAATGCCAATGGGCAAACTTCATTTTTAGAGGGCTGCAAAACTGTTCCTAGAAACCTTCTCCTAACAGAGTCTTTTTATTGGCAGTAGGGATTCATAAGGTGATAGAAGCTATATTTCCCAGGACTCCTCTCAGGGTGAGTTCTGCTTGTGTTTGGAAGGGATACTTTAATATTAAAGTCCCTGGAGATAGCAGTGAGGCCCAAAGGTATGCTCCATAAACTGCCCCCAAAAGGACTGAGCCCAGTTAGTTGGGTTGTGGGTGTTTATGGTTTGGGCTGAGCACTGGGGTTTGTGTGTCATACAAAACTAGGGTCAAGCTGGATGGCTCAGCTAGTAGAGGAGGGCTGGGTACCTGCGATGCTGCAAGGGAAGAGGCCTGCAGAGGCTGAAGAAGAGAAGGAAAATGAAAGACGAATGTGCCTGAAAAAGATTTCTGAGCAGTTTATTAGGAATTAATTAGGTTTGTGGAGCAGCAGCAGCAGCGTCATTAGGCAGCTTGCCCCAGTGCAGAATTTCAGGCCCTACCCAGAACTACTGAATAAGAATCTGCATTTTGACAAGATCCCAGAAGAGTCCTACACACAGTAGGGTTTGTGAAGTACTGACTTAACCCCTTTCTCCAACTTTGGTCAGGAATCATATAGCTGCAGGGTAAAAATCCAGACTCAAATTAGCCTAAGCATAAGGAGATGTTAACTTTTTTATGTATCCAAACCACAAAGGGCAGGGTGCTGCTGACTAGATCCAGGACCTTACATGCTGTCAGATCACAGCATCTTTTCTTTTTTTTTTCTTAATTTTTTTTCTCTCTCTCTGTGTCTGTCTATATTCCCCTTATAAATTGGTTCATATTTCACAGTCCATTGTCCCCGTGAGACTGCCGACAACTAATTCCTTAGAGCCTCAAAATTGAGGGGTGTTTTTCACCAGTTTCATCGAGAATACTTCTGAGGAGGACTCTTACTAGGTGTGTTAGCTAGATTCAGTTGTCAACTTGGCCAGGTGAGCATACCTAGTCTTGTTGCTGCGGACATAAGCCAATGGTACGTGAACCTCATCTGTTGCTAATTACATCTGCAGTCAGCTAGGAGGCGTGTCTGCTGCAATGAGTGACGTTTGACTTAATTGGCTGGTGCTTAAATGGGAGATTGCAATGTAGCACTGCTAAGCAGCTCAGCCCAGGCCTTTGGAGATACAGAAAGAATTCACCCTGGGGAAAGTTGTTGGAACCCAGGGGCCTGGAGCGAAGACCAGCAGAGACCATCTTGTGCCTTCCACGTAAGAAAGAACCTCAGTGGAAAGTTAGTTGCCTTTCCTCTGAAGAACCAACAAAATAAATCCCCTTTTATTAAAAGCCAATCCGTCTCTGGTGTGTTGCATTCTGGCAGCTAGCAAACTAGAACACTAGGCTAGCTTGGGGTACGTGCTCACTCCTGGACCAACCCCATGGCCAGGAGAAGGGGCCACTCTAATTGACCTACTTATTTGACTAGGAGTAGGATAATTTTGTTGCTAGAAGGAAAGGGGGAAGGGTTCTTGCAAATAGACAGTGTTCTAGTTTGCTAGCTGCTGGAATGCGTAATACCAGAAACAGAATGGCTTTTAAAAAGGGGAATTTAATAAGTTGCTAGTTTACAGTTCTAAGGGCGAGAAAATGTCCCAATTAAAACAAGTCTATAGAAATGTCCAATCAAAGGCATCCAGGAAAAGATACCTTGGTTCAAGAAGGCCGATGAAGTTCAGAGTTTCTCTCTTAAGTGAGAAGGCACATGGCGAACACAATCACAGTTTCTCTCTCATCTGAAAAGGCACATGGTGAACATGATCAGGGTTCCTCTCTTATCTGGAAGGGCACATGGTGGACATGGCATCATCTGCTAGCTTCTTCTCCTGGCTTCCTGTTTCATGAAGCTCCCCAGAAGGCATTTTCCTTCTTCATTTCCAAAGGTCACTGGCTGGTGGACTCTGCTTCTTGTGGTTATGTTGTTCTGCTCTGCTCTCTCTGAATCTCTTTCATTCTCCAAAATGTTTCCTCTTTTATAGGACTCCAGAAACTAATCAAGACCCACCCAAATGGGTGGAGACATGTCATCACCTAATCCAGTTTAACAACCACTCTTGATTAAATCACATCTCCAAGGAGATGTTCTGATTAGTTTCCAACATACAGTATTGAATAGGGATTATTCTGCCTTTTTGAAATGGGATTTAGATTAAAACATGGCTTTTCTAGGGGATGTAAATCCTCTCAAACCTGCACAGACAGCCACTACATTCTTTTAAATATTCGCTGGTATCTACCAACCCTCCCCCCGAAGATTGATTGTGGCACAGGCTGAGGCAGCAGCAATTTGCTCAAAGCAAAGGATAGCCATCCATCTAGGTTATACGAGCACTAATAATTGTTTAAATGACAATAGCAAGTGACATTTATTAAGAGATTTTTAAAATAATGTTTTCTTATTTACATCTTTGGAAAAAGACAGGTCCAGGGTCCTTTTGGCCCTCTGGACTAAAAAGCAGTTCTCTCATCTGATTGGAATGCTTCATTCATTCAATAAATACTTATTGGGGACCAAGTAATTGCCAGGCTGTGTGCTAAGTGCTGGATTTACAGAGACAAATGAGACATGATCCTACTTTCAAGAAACTGTTGTGAGTCAAATGACCATTAATTGTACTTGGTTCTTTGTAATGTTTCCTTTTCCAAAATATTCAGTAACATGATGTAAAGAGCATATTTAGCAAGTACACCATGGCAAAATGAAAGTATATATGGTTGAGATGGCTCAATATTTATACTTATACTATCTATATTATTTTATAATAATTAAAATATTTTAATTATTTTATATTTTAATAGTATATATACTATTTATATTAATTTATATAATATTTTAATATTTTATATTATTTTATATAAAATATATTATATTTATATATTTAATATATAAAATGTATTTAATTGGAGACATATTTTTCTCTTTGAGGTTTTAATAAGTAGGAAAGGGGATATGTTATTATGACTGTCATATGCTATTATTTCATACAAGGACAGACCAAAAATGAATTTTAAATGACTTTATCAAACAACAGACTTATAAAAATGGTTGTAAAGGATCTAGGAAGAACACAAGTTGAAACTGATTCTTTCCCTTGGGCATAATGGCCAGGAAAATGTCAATTTATTAATAAAGAATATATGATATAATACATTGTATAAAGTAGGGCCATTATCAAGCTACCACAGAATAATTTAAGTTTAATTTGTGGGTTCCTATATACATAAATTAACTACCTATAAATCTCTCATTCACAGTCCAAAACCACACATCTACTTTGTAATTGAAAGTTTAATTTTATGTGGGGTTTGAATCATGAGAGATAGATAAACAATAGTTTGACTAGTTTAGATTTTTACGACATTGAAAGTATGAAGTCATTTATGTGTTAACAGTATTTGAATATCAAACTTTCATTTCATAAAATCAGATTATAACATATAATGGTTGCAAAAGCAATAGAAATGACATGGCATCTTGATTTTCTTTCAACAGATATGCGCACACAAATAAGTGACGCTGAGAAACTATTTCTTGAGAAACTCAGTGAGAAGGAATATTGGGAAGAGTACAAGAATGTAGGGAGTGAACAACATGCTAAACTCATTATCTCCTTAGAAAATGACATCAATACAGTTAAAGAGAATGCAGAGAAAATATCAGGTCAGTTGAAAAAGCTACTTCAAGTTCAATAAACTATCTTTAGAGGAGAAACATTTGGCAGAGGGAAAAAAAAGAGTACTCCCTGAATCATTCATTACTCTCTACTGTCAATAAAGGCAAATGAGCCTAAAAGGTAAAGGTGGAGGGAAGAAGGAGAATCATTTTGGGACCACCCATGAAATTGAGGAGGGGAAGGTGGCAGCAGGGAGAAACCCAATGACTAACTGATATCAAGAAAGAAGCTCCATTGTTGACTGATGACTGCATGTTCCCAAACTTGAATCTGAGACACTTCTACAAATGTAAGAGGTCCTACGGCCAGGTGAAACTGAAAAAGAAGATTAACATGAAGCAAACCAAGGCAACTTAGCCAGGCTCATCAACCAGAATAATTACGTAAAAATACCCAAGTAGATGATAAATTGTATTGTGAAAAAACTGGAGAACAGAGGTGAGCTGGGAAGTGGAAAAGATGCAGAGTAGGATAGCATCAGTGATGGTGAAACCAAGCCCAGAGCTGGAACATAGGTATATGTGCTGCCTCCACCCTTTAACGTGAGGCCACCAGTCTATCGCCACTAGGCGAGCACAGGGCTGAAAAGAACACCAGAGACCCAGAGATAAGGAAGTCATAGAATAGAATAAATGCGAACAATCTGGCCCAAAAGAACACTATGGGAGAGTGAAAGTCCAGGCCTCAGCTGGTAATGCTGCTCTGCAGTGTGGAGGGGTTGCTGTGGGGTGGTTCCCATTAGCCTGTCAGAGCCTCTGCCTGTGGACCAATTCTTATGTCAGTTTCTAAGCTCAGAGGCTGTGTACCTTGATTGTAGTGTGAATTTGGCCCATATCAGTCTGGGTTTGGTGTTCCAGTTTCTCTCAAGGTCCTTCTGCAAGAAGAAAAGTAGTATATGAAAGTGAAATCCCCTACCCCGATCTGTCCCCCAGCTACTCAGATCCTCTCCCCTGAGAAAATCACTATTGCCGGTATCTTATGTAGCCTTTCAGAAATATTCTATGCATATATTAATAAATATCTATATCACAAATAACATGCTATAATTAGTTTTTCATTTGTTTTTTTTTCAGGTAACAATGCAAACATCCGTATAGGTCAATACATATTTGTACTGCCTCATTCTTTCAAATGGCTACATTATTTTCTGTATGATATTTTTTTAACCAGTCTCTTACTGATAGGCATTTAAGTTATTTCTGGCCTTTTACTCTTACAGATAATGCTGCAGTAAATATCCTTAAATACGTCTCATCTTAGTATGGTGTATATCCTTTACTGTGTCATTTCACTTAAGTATATGTCAAAAGAGGGATGACTGGGCCAAGTAGAATGTTTATTTTTATTTCAATAGGTATTGTCCTCCTTAGAGGTTGTACCAAGTTAAACTCCCATTGGCAATGCGTTAGAGTACCTTTTCTCCTCTCTCTTCAACAACATGATGTGATATCCAACTTTTTGTTCTTTGTCGGTCTTATAAATAGAAAATGATATCTCATTGTAGTTTTAATTTCCATTTCTCTTATTAAAAGTAACACATTATCTTTTCATAAATTAAGAGCCATATGAATTTCCTTTTGTGTGGTCCATCTGTTCATGTCCTTCCCCCATTTATCTATTATATTGTGGAGCTCTTTACATTTTAAAGAAATTAGCTCTTTTCCTGTTATAAAAATTGCAAATATTTTTCCTATTTGTCATTTGTATTTTGTTTGTGAGGTTTTCTTATGAGGAAATTTTGTACCTTTAGAGTACCCAATTTATCAGCCTTAGACTTTATGACTTCTGAGATTATGAATAAATTCTCCAGTATTTTCTTCTAGAATTTTTATGGCTTCATTTTTATATTTAAATCTTTGATTTGTGTTGTGTGAAGAATCCAAGTTTATTTCTTCCCAGATATTTTCCACTTGTCCCAACACCATGTATTAAATTATCCATCTTACCCCACTGATTTGAAATGCTAACTTTATCATACAAGAATTTCTTATGTGTATTTGGGTCTCTTTCTGTACTGTTTATTCTGCTCTATTTGTCTGTCTATGTTATTCATGCATTATAACATACTTAAAATTATTCTGCTATCATTAAACAAATTTTAATATTTTAGCCAGAGTGCCATCATTTTACATTTTTTAAGTGGGAAGAGTGATCTCATGTTAACCCATTATCTCAATCAGAAATTTGGATGATTTCTTTGAGCTGAAAAATTTATGCTGTTGTATACAACTTTTGTGTGGTAGTAATAACATTTATATTTTGGATTATTTGCTGGTTCATCCTTGCGGTATAGCCAATTTATGACACCATGGGCAATTTGTTGTCATGGGCTTGTATTATGTGCTATTTGTTTTAGGCACTTCTAACCGTCTAGGAAGCAGCAGCAACTCTGCTGGCGAACTACTAAAACATTCTGGGACCACCATTTGGCCACAATAAGTATCAGCAGGCCTCTTAATCAATCTATGTGAAGTCTTACTACCATTCTGTCCTCTTTTTCTCCCACTGTCACCCTCCTAACACTCCCCCTTCTTCCATGATTTTTCTGAAAATTTCCTCCCATACCTATGTCATGGGGTTTGTGTTAGTTAGGCAGCTTTAATTTCAAGGAACTGAACTTGAATCAGGCTATTTTAGGAAAAAGAGGGGTTTTTTTTTTAAGTGATACAGGATAATAAAATGGAACTTTTTAAAGTCAGCTTAAACTGAGGTGGCAAAATAATAGATACCACATTTCAAAGTGATGTGAGATATTGTCATGCAGACTAGAACTATAATGAAACAGAAAACAGTTTTCTACCTGTGGCCACAAAATTCCAGTCTATAGAGAAAGTTGGAGAGGCCAAGAAAAACTTGTTAGAAAGTAAGGGGTAATTTTTGGAAAGAGATCTTGATATGCTTAAGTTCTACACTGCCCCTCAAAGGGGCAGGTAAAGGGTATTTCATTCTTCACCTTAAATCAAGAGGGAAGATCTTTAAGGAATTGCCCCAGCTTAATTAATATGTGTCACCTGCAGTTTGTAGAACATTGAGGTCTAGTTTCTGATGCATCTTTGAGAAATCTAAGGAGTAAATGGCTGACTAGCTAACCATTCTGATAGGAGAGCAAGAAAGAGGTGGCCGCTGCTTTGGGGTGGATGTGCATTCCTGGAGTTTGTCAGGGCAAATGATGAGTGAGTACTTCCTGTGGACTTGTTTGGAGAGATATGGTGCAGCATCATGTTAAATCTTGCCTAAGAAGGTCAACTGGAGGGGTGATGGTGCCCAACAGAGAAATAACCTGTGTGGAGAACAACCATTAAGAGTCAAGGCCAAAGGAAAAGTTGTTAGCCATCCACTAAGGGCAGCGTAGCCTCTGCATCAAGGGCATGCAGGTGAAACATCACTAGCAGTGGTGACAAGGAAAGTGATCCCCAAAGAAACTATAAAAACACCCCCATGAGGAGAGTCAGCTTTAAATACCACTTCGGACCAGAAAGCAGCACATCAGTTTGAGATGGTATTGTCAGATGGAAGCTTTCTTGTCCCCTTCCATTCTCCCCTCTACCTCTATGCCCTGAGGGAGGAAGAATGGAAGCTCAAGGCAGATGAAATATAGCATTGGGCCCAAGAAAGGAAAGGGAAATAACCATAGCTTTGAATGAAATTTAAAGTTTTGCTTGTTACAATGGACTGGACATATTAATTATTGGTTAGAAGACATTTTAGTACCACAAAGGAAGTAGAAAAAGTCATGGGATTTGCCATATCTTTTATTAGAGAGTAAGTCACTAGCCTCACAGTATGAATGTTAAAGGGAAGAGAGAAATATAGAATTGTTGTACCTCCTGTATACTTACAGTGAGGAACTAAGAAGACTGAAAAAGGAACCTGAAGGTCATCAGGAACACTGGGGCTCTAGGGAATGGCTCCTCCCTACATTTATCCCTCATGATCTACAACTGTCCCTCTCATGGTGTCTTTGGTTTGCTCTGTATATCTGCCCCCATTTTCTTCTTTCTCCCTCAAGACCAGTTTTTGCAGTATTCTCTAGCCCAGATTCTGAAGAGAGCTGGTGTGATCACCTACCTAATCAAAGATAACCAAATACCTTTGCCCAGGCCTCCTCATAGGTCATCAGTCAGCTCATGCATGAACTGCTCTCTTGTCAGGTGTCTAACCCTGCTTTATTCAGTGACCACCCCTAAGCCTTATAAAAGAGGAGGGGAGTGGAGGGGGAAGGAGAAAGAAAGTGCCAGAGCTGCTTCACTGAAATTTAGCCAGAAGGAAATATTGGCATGTTAGGTATAATCTCTCTTTTCCAGTCACTGATATACCCATGTCCAGGCTATTTCTCTTCATAAAAGGAAAGGGAAACTTAGATTAAGCCCAGGAACAGAGTAAGTGTAGGATTATTCCGAATCATTAGATACCAGAGTATTTTGGTGATTTTTGTCCTTCACCAGTAGACACTTTCAAAGGATAGAGATCCCTGAAAGTTCTATTTTGTACACTAAGAGGGCGTTAAAAGGCTTGGGTTCAAGTTCACTTAAATAAAAGTAACATTACATCTTTGAATGTTATTTTCTTTTTCTGGCTGCTAGAAAAATACCAAATGATGGGTTGGCTTTAACAAAGGGAATTTTGGGCTTCTGGTTTTGAGGCTAGAAGCCCAAACTGAGATGTCAGCAAGGTGATGCTTTGTTCACAAAGACTGTGGTGTAACTGCCCTGCATGTAGAAGGTAGTTCACCCAAACTCTACTACAGAACTTTGTGGGCGGGCAGTCAGGAACTGCTGCTGGGAGCAAGGACTGCTGGGATATAGGGTGTATAGTGGATGCATGAGGACACTATTTCCTAGGAAAGAAAGGACATGTATCTGTGTAAACAGGAGAACTCCTGGGTCCACATGTGCATGCCCAAGACAGGAGGCATGCACAGAAAGGATCAGGGAGCCCCTACCCTTTGACTTGGAGCTAGTCTCCAAACTCATTGTATGGATAAGCCCTGAAAGAAAACACTCTTCAAAGTCGATCTGCAAAGACTGGAAAAGGTGTTTTCTTTTTATCCTTCTCCTTTTTTTTCATTAGTTCCTGGCATTCAAGAAAAGCTATGAAATAACACTAGCTGATACAAACTTAAGAAACAGATGCTTCAGAGTCTAAATTCCAATAGTACATTAAAATATCAAAATTTTCAGGGTTCAACAAGATATTATAAAACATACCAAGAAACAAGAAGTAATGGCCCAGGCAATGGAAGAGTTTAAGGAGGATCAGATCTGGGACATTCTAGACAAAAACTTTTAAAAATGGCCCTAAATATGGCCAAAGAGTGAAAGGAAGATGTGGACAAAGAACTAAAGAAAATCAGGAAAAGGATACATGAATGCAAAATATCAATAGAGAGATAGAAATTATAAAGAGGGAACAGAGTTGAATACCACAGTAACAGAAACTTAAACTTCCATAGAAGAGTTCAACAGCGGATTGGAACTGACAGAAAAAAAAGTCAACAAACTTGAAGATAAGATCATTGAAATTATCCATTCTGAGAAATAGAAAGAATAATGAAGAAAAGTGAACAGAGCTGTGGGACACCTTCAAGTGTACCCAATATATACATTGTGGAGTACCAGAAAGAGAAGAAAAAGAGAAAAGGGCAGAGAGAATATTAAGGGAAATAAAGACCAAAAACTTCCTAAATTTAACGAAAGCCATAAATATACACAACCAAGAGGCTCAATGAATTCTAAACAGGATAAACCCAAATAGACCCACTGTGCCATGTTATAATCAAACTGTCAAATCCCCAAAATAAAGAGAGGTCTCTTAAAGCCTCAAGAGAAAAGCCATACATGATTCCCAGGGGTGTAAACCTCCCTGGCAATGTGGGACAGAAATCCTAGAATGAGCTGGGACTCAGCATCAAGGGATTGAGAAAACCTTCCTGACTGAGAGGGGTAAGAGAGAAGTGTGACAAAATAAAGTAGAGAGATTTCAAATAGAGTTGAAAGGTTATCCTGGAGGTTATCCTTACACATTATATAGATAACCCCTTTTTAGTTTAAGATGTATTAGAGAGGCTAGAGGGAAGAGCCTGAAACTGTAGAGCTGTGTTCCAGTAGCCATGTTTCTTGAAGATGATTGAATAATGATATAGCTTTCACAGAGTGACTGTGTGATTGTGAAAACCTTGTTCTGATGCTCCTTTTATCTATGGTATGGACAGATGAGTAAAAAATACGGATTAAAAATAAATAAATAATAAGGGGAATAAAGGTTAAAATAAATTGGGTAAAGGGAAATACTAGTGGTCAATGAGAGGGAGAGGTAATGGGTATGGTATGTATGAGTTTTTTCTTTTTTCTTTTTATTTCTTTTTGTAAATGTTCTGAGAAATGATCATG
Organism: Tamandua tetradactyla; assembly: GCF_023851605.1. Classification (NCBI taxonomy): domain Eukaryota; kingdom Metazoa; phylum Chordata; class Mammalia; order Pilosa; family Myrmecophagidae; genus Tamandua; species Tamandua tetradactyla. The sequence goes on along the minus strand of NC_135334.1, from coordinate 58,549,759 downwards.
GTTATGAATATACAACTAGGTGATGATATTGTGAGCCATTAATTACACACCAAGTATGGAATGTTCATATGTTTTGAATGTTCATGTGTATGTTGGTTCTATTAATAAAAATTTTTTTAAAAAGAGAGAAAAGCCATGTTTTACATACAAGGGAGCCTCAATAAGATTAAGGTCTGATTTCTCATCAGAAATCATGGAGGAAAGAAGGCAGTGGGAAAACATATTTAAAATGAGGAAAGGAAAAAAATTGCCAATCAGGAATTTTATACCTGGCAAAACTGTCTTTCAAAAATGAGGGGGAGATTACGATATTCCCAGATAAACAAAACTGAAGGACTTTGTCACCACTAAACAGCTCTACCAGAAGTGCTAAGAGGGAGTTCTGCAGGTTGAAAGAAAAAAACACTAGAAAATTGATTGATGCCACATGAAGAAATAAAGATCTCCAGTGAGGGTAATGACATGGGTAAATATGAATGCCAGTACTATTGTATTTTGGGTTTGTAACTCCACTTTTTATTTCCTACATGATCTAAAAGGAAAATGCATAAAATGTCATGATAAAACAATAGTTTGGGACTCATTATAATAAGTATGTAATTTGTAACAAGAAGTACATAAATGAAGGGAGATGGAGGAATATAGAAACATAGTTTCTGCATGCTATTGAAGTTAAGTTGTATCAAAACAAACAAGAGTATTATAGAATTAGGATGTTAATTTTTAAAAGTATTTTTATTGATAAAACAGCATACAAACATTCTGTACATGATGCACAATCAATGGCTCACAATATCATCACATAGTTGTGTATTCATCACCATGATCATTTTTTTGAACATTTGCAATAGGATGTTAATTTTAAGACCTATGGTAACAACAAAGAAAATATCAGAAAATATGCAAACTCATAGAGACCAAAAGTAGGCACATTTTACCAGAGGGGTGAGGGGTAGTCTCAATGGGAAGCTAATGCAAAATGTGTAGGGTTTTTATTTGGAGTGGAAGGAAAGAAATGGATGATGGGGAGAGTACTGCAACATTGTGAATGTGATTAATCCCACTGAGTGGTATGCTTGGGATGGGAAAATTTATGTTATATATGTCTCCACAGTTAAAAAAAACAAAGGAGAGAGGGAGGGAAACAAAATAGATATGGCAATTAAATGCAATATATAATATTGTGTTGGATTTAAAAATGGAGAAGAAAAAGGCTCAAAGGGACATTAAGAAAAATTGGAATATAGAATATAAGCTTTATCTCAACATTAAATTTCTTAATATTTCTTGATAACAGCACTTAAGGTGATTGTATAAGTGAATATCCTTGTTCATAGGAAATGTATATGGCAGTATTATGTGTTCAAAGGTTCTCAAATATTCAAAAAATAGTTAGATGATGGATAGATAAATAGACAGACAGACAGATGATAGAAAGAATGATACCGCAATGGTGGCAAAATGTTAAAATCGGTAGATCTTAGTATCTGGGGAGTAAGGATATGTTGGAATTCTCTGTATGAGGTTTGTATTACTTTTGCAACTATCCTGTAAGTTTGAAATCATTTCAAAATAAAAAGTAGTTTTAAAAAACAATGCCAGAACTATGTCTGGCAATATATAATTAATTTCCAATTAATTGGTCTGAATAGATAAAGTAGGCAACCTCTAAGATGATTCTCGAGCCTTTCCTCTTGGTATTCATGCTCACGTGTAATACCTTTCCCTTGGGTGTGGCCTGGACTTATTGAGTTGTTCTATCAAATATAACATGGCAAAAGCAATGGGATATCACTTCCAATAACAGATAACAAAAAGGTGTGGCTTCTGTCTTGGGAACCCTCTTGCTCTTTTTCTCACTCACTCTGAGGGAAGCCAGCTGCCTTGTTGTGAGCTGCTCTATGGAGAGGCTCACACAGCAAGGCCAAGAGCCAACCGAGGCCTGCCATTGGCCACAGGACTGAGCTTGGAAGTGGATCCTCCCTCAGTTGAGCCTCGAGATGACTGTAGGCCTGGTCAATCAACCTTGATTGCACACTTCTGAGAGACCCTGGGCCAGAGGTACCCAGCTAAAGTCTGCCCAGACTCCAGACCTTCAGAAACTGGAAAAAAATAAATGTTGTTTAAAGCTGCTAAGTTTGGGGGGTAATTTTTTTTAATGCAGCAATAGATAATCAATACAACAAACAATAAGGACTAAGTGCTGAGGAGGGAGCTTTGGGGACAAAGGAGTTGGAAAGACTTCATGGAAGAAGTAGAAGTTGAAATAGGCTTGAAAGATGGGTAGGATTTGAATGCAACTGTGGAAAGGAGAGGGTAAAAGCCACTCAGACAGTAAGACCCACGAATAAAAGCAGAGAGGCAGAGAATGGTCCAGTTGTGTTCTAGAATAGTGCCTGGATTCTGCTAGAAAACTGTGAGGAATGAGATCAGAAAGTTCCTGCTTGTGCTGCATCTGTGCTGTGGAAGAAAAGAAGCTAATTGTGACAGGTTTATTATCTCTGTTGGTCCTATACAAGCCTGTTTTTGATGTATCAAGAATGCTAACAACAACAGATACTTATTGTTCTAGTTTGCTAGCTGCAGGAATGCAATATACCAGAAACAAATGGCTTTTAAAAAGGGGAATTTAATAAGTTGGTAGTTTACAGTTCTAAGGCTGAGAAAATTTCCCAATTAAAGCAAGTCTATAGAAATGTCCAATCTAAGGCATCCAGGGAAAGATACCTTAGTTCAAGAAGGCCAATGAAGTTCAGAGTTTGTCTCTCATCTGGAAAGGCACATGATGAACACAGTCAGAGTTTCTCTCTCGTCTGGAAAGGCACATGGTGAACACAGTCAGGGTTCCTCTCTCATCTGGAAGGGAACATGGAGAACACGGTGTCATCTGCTAGCTTCTTCTCCTGGCTTCCTGTTTCATGAAGCTCCCTGGGAGACATTTTCCTTCTTCATCTCCAAAGGTCACTGGCTGGTGGGCTCTGCTTCACGTGGCTATGTCATTCTCCTCTGCTCTCTCTCAGATCTCTCATTCTCCAAAATGTTTCCTCTTTTATAGGACTTCAGAAACTAATCAAGACCCACCCAGATGGATGGAGACATGCTTTCAGCTAATCCAGTTTAACAACCACTCTTGATTAAATCTCATCTCCAGGGAGATGATCTAATTACAGTTTCAAACATACAATGCTGAATGGGCTGAAGTGGCTGCCTTTACAAAATGGGATTAGGATTAAAACATGGTGTTTCTAGGGCACATACATCATTTCAAACCAGCACACTTATTAATTACTACTTCATGCTCAGGAACCATCTCCTGTATATCACTTTTTCTGTTTCCTATGGTTAAGCATTTTAGTGCTGTCTCCTTGTCTAAAGAACTGGCAGTGACAGACAGTGCACTTTTTTAAGGTTACTCACAGAGATAGTGCCAAGCACCTTGTGGTTAATCACAACCATTTAGCTCCTCTGTCTGTAAAAAATCTTTAAAACATTTTCTTCTCAGCTGATATTGGAAGAATTGGGGGAAGAAGAACATGCTTTTGTTTTATTCTCTGTATTCCTTGAAATATCAGCTAAAATTTTCATAACAAAACATTAAAAAAACTAATAGGGATTTCCCATTTTTTAGAAAGAACATTTTTCAAGTTTTACTTAACCATTCTAAGTTTCTTTTTTAGGTTATTATCAATAGGATTGTCTTCCAAATGGATTGTTTAGTACCTTAACCTAAGAATATTTTATATGTACTATGCCAGATGACTTCTCGCAATCTTTTTCAAATATTTACACAGAAGTATATTTTCTTCTAAGAAGAGCAACAGTTATTTCACATACTTTATCTCATTTGCCTTTATGAACATCCCAATGTTGTTTGGGTTCACGAATTATTCCCCAGTTAATACTGAAAAGAAGTTATAAAAAGATAAATTGGCTCGTTGAAGGCATAGTCATGTCCTAGTCCAGTGTTATCACATACAAGGTTCTTTATCCCCAGCACCATCAAGACAGCCATGGCCATTTTGAGGGGAGCTTAAATTTTGGGGAAGACTAAAGATAAACAGATGCCAAACACATAAAGGACAGACAAAAACTTTTTAAAAACTACAATGATACCAATGGCTTGTATTTTTCTTGTGTGTATATAGTTATAAAGCATTTTTACGTATACAATTATAAAAAGATAGCTAAGTATTTTATTTTTGCATTTTAGAAAGGAGGAAATTAAGGCAGTGCCTTGTATCCTTGAGCATGGTAAGAATGAAAAGAATAGTTAAATTTTTATTTGTCTTCATTATTCTCCTTCAAAAGTTCTGCTTAATTTCTCACATTTCTTAAATCATATGCCACCTCTTTTTCTTCTTCCCTGCTTCCCCACCCATTCTCTAAAGAAAGTTCTGATTTCCAGCAATCTCTTCCCTAGAGACATCTCTTTCTTCAGAATTTCAACTTAGATCATTTAGAATTTATCTAAGATATCTTTATCTTATGCACCCCCCTCCTTGGAATTTACAAACCAGTAACACCACCCCGAGTTCTTCCCTACTCTGCAAACCAAGATATTGCTTCTCATCTCTGAATTTTCTTTGAGCCTCTGTCTGGATTGACTACTCTTCATCTCTTCCCATACTTCCAGCCCCAACCAGCCTTATTCCTTCCATTCCGTGAAGATATAGCTTAAGTGTCCCCTCCACAGGAAACCATCCCTAACACTCTTTCCCATTTCTAGTCTCCTCCCCTTCCAGGCACAGGCCAGGTACCACCTCCCCCCACCCCATGCCCATACATTCTCTGACCATGAACAGAACATGCCATGCTGCCAGTATCTGTGGCATATTAGAATATGAGCCTCATGTAGAGCTTATTTCATTATTCTCTGCATTCCTGGCACCCAATACAGAGCTCATCTGGAGTAACAACTCAAGAAATGATGGTTAAACAGAATTATTGTTGAACGCCAAACTGTAGACTCTACTCTGCAATAACTTGTTGACTTCATCTTGCTCTTCATAAAATGTAGAAAGATCATACATAGCCCATTTGCATTCTTAAGCATAGAAGTACAAAATTAAGATGCAAATGAAACAGGGTGAGTGGCTACATCTAGATTAAGCACCACTAAAATACTTTTTTGATTACATTTCTCCTTGAGAATTCCAGAACTTACTAGTATCCCTTTTACATGTAAATGTAAGCTTCTCAATCTATTAGTCATGACTCTATATTAAAGTCCCTGCCCTGGCATCCAGGTAAGGCCACACGCCACCTGCCCACCTCTTCTACTTCATCACCTGCCATTCTGCCTCTTGTTCACTCCATGCAGCTACGTTGAGCTTGTTGCAGCTGCGTGAACACACCTGCCTCATTCAGTTGTATGACCTTGCACTTGGTGTTATTCTACCTTTTAAGCTCTTTCCTCTGATTCCACTTTATTCAGCCTCACTCAAATGGTATCTTCCCCCAAAGCTTTTTGTGATCGCCTTATCTAAAATAGAGAATTTTTGTTTTTCTTCATCACACTCACATCACTAACCTGAAATTGTAGTATTTATTCACTTGTTCTGCCTTCCCCACTTGAATATACATGCCTTAAGGACAGGGATTTGTGTATTTTACTCTGCAATGTTCCCAGAGCCTTAAATGGTGTCTGGCACATAGAAAGAGCTTGATAATTATCTGTTGAGTAAAAGAATGAACAAACTAAATTTCATTTATCCAGCTTTCTTTTCTCCAGCCTCTAAAAGCAGCTTTAATATTTCTATGCCTCATATTCCTGTAACAGGGGTCTTGACTGTATAATGTCTAAGCATCTTCCAGGCCTAAATTTCAGAATTCTTTGTTCCCTCAATACTAACATTTATATACTTATGAAGATCTGGAGAAAGTAGAGAATCCTGCATTTCTGCATCTCTGTCCCCATTTTTTGCTCTGGGGCTAACTCAAAACTGGGTCTACTGACTCTCACAACCATCTTTACCTCTCACTCTCCTCATCCTGCCTTTTCTGCCCTTGGAAATGTGCCAAAGTATTTGAAATTTAGTTAGATGGAGTCAGATATACAGGATATACTCACTTTTGGGTAATAAAATATTCCTTTCTATTTCTGTTGTGGAATTTTAAGTTGTACAGTATGATGGGTAGACTCCCACACATTAAGTGTCTGAAATTCTCCCTATGGAGAGACAATTATTTGAAAATGTAAATATTCTTGGGAGAGGTATCATCTTAAACTAATTTACATTTAAGTGTTAGTAAATTATTAGAGCATTTTTCTAATTGGAAGAGCTAGATGCTTAAGTAAAAATATGTTCTGAGAATACAGAAGAAAAAAGAAATTGCAGAAAGGAATGGTGAGGATCATGGAAGATAAAATTTACTAATATCACAGATTTGCCTAGCCTTGTTAAGAATTCTAATTTTCTTTTTTAAAGAACAGTATAAAATCACTCTGGAAGATGCTAGAAAGAGAATAATCAGAGAAACTTTGTTACAACTGGACCAAAAGAAGGAATGGGCCACTCAGGTATAGTTCATTTTTCTTGGAAAAAAAGCGAAAACAAAAACCTTTCGTTCTAACTTTTCTTATGGTACTTTATAATGATTAAGAACTTGGGATCTGAAGTTAGGTAGTTTGAGCATAAATCCCACTTCCACCATGAATGCCTGAATAAAATGAATTTGTTAACTATTCCAAGCTTCAGTTTCCTAATATATATAATAGTATTTGCCTTAAATAGATAGTATAAGGATTGAATGAGATAATTATTGGAATAAAATTTCGGACTGACCTATAATTTCACATTTTAGAAAACTTGACATATAATTTCCCATCTTATATGCTTTCTAATTTCTTTGCTTTACACAAACTCTCTCTTTTCTCTTCATTGCTGTTTCCCTGTCCCCAATCTCCTAAATCAGCAAGGTCCCTGCGGGGATTGTTTCTTCATCTAGGGCACCCCTTCTTCAAAATCATAAACATCTCATCTTTTCTAGAGATCTTCATGAATTTCAGTTGCTATAAGTTTATTGTCCCCTCATTGGTTCAGTTGTTCTTCCCATATTCCTATCCTATTGCATAATTTTTCCAGATTTAGACAGGTACAGAGGATTTTGGAGAACTGGCCAATGATTTGCCTGCCCACACAATTTAGCCACTTTGTGAATGAATCTAATTATGTAGTGAAATCAACCATGTGACCAACCAAATGATTTGACAATAGTTAAGTTTATTAAAATGAATATGTAGATTAAATATGCTTCAAACAAAATTTCAAGCATATAAAGAGGACTGTTCCAGATAGTGTTCCGAGCACTTCACATTTAAGTCTCTCAATAATCCTGAAAGGTAGGAACTTGCTAATGAGAACAATGAGGCTCAGAGAAATTTTGTGAGTTGCCCAGAACTAGAAAGTAGCAGAAATAGGATTCAATTCAGGAGGTGCCCCTCAGATTACTGCTGTTAATCATTACACTATACATTTTCTTTTCTTTATGTAATGCCAAATATACATTTGAATGCATTTTCCTCATTTTAGCTATTTTGGCATATATCCAGCTTATAGTCCAGTGTTTTGTACCCTTAGCTGCACTTTGGAATCAACTGAGTTTTTGTTGTTGTTGTTGTTATTTTTAACATATTGGTGCCTGGTCCCACCCATAGCGATTCTAATATACTTGAACTGGGATATTGCCTGGGCCTCTGGATTTTTCAAGGTTTCCAGGAGATACTAATATGTAGCCAAGTTTGCAAACTACTTCTTTTTTGTAAGTTAAGCTTTTACCTAACTAACTTCAGTTACACAATATTTCATGCTTTGATATAAATGAAATTTATATGTTGGAGAAGACTTTAGAACTAATAGTTGTAATTAGAGTATAAAATTCCCTAGTTCCTAGGAAATAGAGGTCAATTCTATGTTTAGTTAGTATGATTTAAAGACAATTTGTTCTTTTTTTAAATGCAGTTCTACTGAGATATATTCACATACCATATAGCCAATGTTTCCCAGTATCTTCATGCAGTAATGCATCCATAGAAAATTTGTTCTTGATCAGAAATCCTCCAACACTAAAGACAACAGAAAAATTTGCCATTAACATACTTAAAAATTATTTCTGTCCATTTTTATGATCTAGAATATGTTTCTTAATTTATCTTCTTTTGGCTGTGTTCTTTAGTTGCTAAATATTTACTTTGTGATATGTCATCTATATAAAAGTATCTCACAGATAAATATTATCTGTCATTGCACTATAAAGTTCTCTGGGGTAAAACTATAGAATATCCAAGTAATTAAAAATGAATTTACATTTTATGAACCTAGTCTCAAAGTAAGGCTTTTCCTATTTCCTTCATCTAAAATGCCTTTCTCTGAGAGACTGTCTTCCCTTAAGCTATTTGCTTTTAGATTTGTACATATGTATATTGTTATTTTTCACATACATAAATCTTTCAAGGTAATAATATATATTAATGTGGTATGTTCATGATTTTGCTATATATTGGCTATGTCTACAACAATAAGCTTAAAGAATATTTGTTCACTGTAGTTTAGCCTTCTTAATTGAGGAGTAAATCATTAATGATTGATTTCACTATGGCAGTGAGATCTGATTACAAATTGAATAAACAGCCACACCATTGTTCAGTTCTCTGAATTGCCTGTATTACATAGCATAAATCAGTAAAAAAAGAATCCAGTGAAATAGTAACAATAGTAACCTGAGCCAAAAGTTCTTTTGGGATAGTCTAAAAGTAATCACAAAACATAATTTTAAATGAATGATCAGATAAGTTCATTGAGTATCACCACAGCTAAATTGTACACCACCTCTGCTAAAATTTTGAATCTCCATGTTTCAACTCTTCCTTAACACAGAAACTTTCTTTTAGAATGCTGTAAAGTTCATTGACAAAGGCAGCTATCGAGAGATCTTGGAGAATGACTGGCTAAAAAAAGAGGTAAGTGGAAACAATTTCTTTCTCCGTTTTTTTGAACTGGAAATGACTTCTGTTTTCAGAATTGAAGTCATGGGAAAGGTATGGAACTGTGACTGACAGGTAAAATGAAATTCAAGTGGAGTGCTAACTTTACTACAAGCTGTTAGTCAACAAATAGCAGAAATAATTTAGATAATAACCAGAAATCTTTTACGGGGTTACAATTCACACAATATCTTCTCAGATATGGTATGAAACCATACACAGAACCTCCAGTCTATGTTCCCCTTCAGGGAAGACACTTGACAATAAACAGACCTATTCACACAACTGTATAGAAAATCCACACCATTCCCCAGAGTTTACTTAAGTATGAATAGACAACCATGGATTACCAAGTATATCCATACCAACAGCACAATAGAAGGCAAAGACCAAGTTGAAGTAACAAAAAAACTGTCCCTGGAAGAAACAGAAAATTCAAGGAACTGAAAAGATCTTTTATTAATATAATTAGAAATACATGATAAAACATTTTATTTATAAAACAAAATTCTTTAGAAGCAAAGACAAAAGTAAAATGTAAAATAGGAAATAAAGAACAAGCTCTTTGAGGGAAGACCACAATACCAAAAAAAAAAGAGAGAAAATATAAAATACTAATGTAAAAAATGTAATATCTAACTAATAAGACTCCCAGAAAAAAAAAAAAAAAGAGTAAAGAAAACGGGAAGGAAATCATTTTTGAAATAGATGAAAATTTCTGGTGATAATAAGGAATATGATTTTTTAGAACACCAAGATAAAATGAAAAACCTCAAAGTTTCCAGTGGGAGGTGGCTGAGGGAACTCATGGGGAGGCAAGTTACCCACAAAGGAATAAGAACTAAGTATTCAACTTTTCAATAACCAAGTTCAGATGGAAAGCTGTTTTCAGCTTGGAATCTTATACTCAGCAAAAGTAGATTAATGGCAAAATAAATGTTTTCATAATTGCAAGGCTTCAGAATATTTACCTCTCAACCTCATTTAGAAATTTATTTCACAGTGTACTCTAGCAAAATAAGAATGTAAATTTAGTAAAAGAGAAAGACAGGAAAAATACGGTTATAATCCAGTATACCCTTGAAGAAATGCCTGAGAATGACAATTGTGTTGCTGGCCTGAAAAAGCATCCTGTACAGATTGAAATGGCTCTCACTTCCAGGATCCAGACCCACATATCCAACAACCAGCTGTGCACTTCCACATAAATGCACTACCGACATCTCAGACTCCTAAAATGAGTTCATCTCCTAGGCTGTCTGTCCCAATTAGAGATCCCACTGTCATCTTGTTACCCAAGCCAGAAATCTAGGAGTTATCTTAGAAATGTCCTTTTTACTTCCCACATTTAGAAGGTCTGTAAGTTCTACTTTTGACCACTGACTGGCTTAGTTTGCCAGGTGCAATGATAAATACCGCTCAATGAATTGGCTTAAACAATGGGAATTGATTGGCTCCTGGTTTTGAGGCTCAGAGAAGTGGAAAACCAAGGCATCGGGCAGGGTGATGCTTCCTCCCCAAAGTCTGTGATATCCTGGTGCTGCCTGTCAGCGATCCTTGCGGTTCTTGGCTTCCATCTCTGCATTGCATCACAAAGTGATGTCCTCTCCTCTCTCTTCCAGTGGCTTCTGGCTCCTTCCTGTGTTTTTCTCTTAACTTGGTCTTCTGATTTCTTTCTCTTTGCAGTCTCCGGTAGTCTGGATTAAGACCTAATCTCATGCAGTTGGGTCATACCTTAGCTAAAAATTGTATCTTCAAGAAATCCTATTTACAAAGGGTTCATACCTATAGGAACATGGATTCTAATCAATGTGCAGCTCTGCACTTTTAATACACATCCTTCCCTGGAAGCCCTCTGCACTGCCACCTGCTGCCTCAGTAAATTGTTGACAGCCTAAGTGATTATATGAAATGAATGCAAGTCAAATCCTCACTTCTTATAATTAGTATTTTATAAGTCAGTGGTCAAATCTTGCTTATTCAGTAAATGATTACCCTAAATCTAGTTTTAAATACATGAATATAAATTTTTCCTTTTTCTTCTGAAATGGCCTTTGGCTATTTCATACTCTTTAATACACCTAAGCAGAAAATGAAGACATGTAACTCATACTCTTAATACACCTAAGAAGAAAATGAAGACATGAAGACAAGAAAACTTACTAATTTTGATTATATATAAGGTGAAACTGTAAAGTAATGAGATTGCTTCCCCAGGTTCTTCTCTTAAATCAGTTTCATAAATTTATAATCTTTATATATGTTGGTTAACAATCAAACTCAGGCCTAATGATTGGAAATCATGATTGCAGTGCTATTTTGTATCAAATCTAGTCATCGTTGGTCTGCACTCAGGTCCCCATAACCAGCTGGGGCTCTCACTAACTGCCACTTCTGTGTTTCAGTTCCAACTAACATTCGCTTGTCAGGCCTTGAATTCTATGTCTTAGCAGCCTGAATGTTTCTGGTCTCTGAAGATAGTAGTACATTAAAGCTGGTGCAGCCCAGTCACTCTTCCACTACTTCAATTCTCCTATACATTCAGATAGGTAACTACCTAATCTATGCTTCAACGCCACCTATGAGAGAAAACTCACTTCTTTCTGAGAGAACTCACCTCAACTAGATGTACCTCTTGCTAGCACATTATTCTTATGTGGTTCTCAGGTATATATTTCCAGCACTTACTTGTATGTGCCCTCAGCTCTCGGCCTACTTTTTATTTGCCTGCCAAATATTTCCACGTGGAGGTTCCCAAGATACCTCAAGCTCAACATACCTAAAGCAGAACTCATTAAATATCTCCTCCATTTTCCTCCTCCATTTCCTGTTTCACCATCTGCCTGGACACGCAAGATAAAAATGTCATTGTCAGCTTCTACTCTTTTCTTCACCTCTTATTTTACTGCGTGAAGCTGGTGAGTCTAGAAAACAAGGAATTTAAAAATTAATGTGCTTTCTATGATGTTGATAATTATCTCTACATTGCCTTTATAAAGTCATGATAAATAGGAATTGTTTCACAATTTTAAAACAAGGACTAACAATTTAAAAAATTCAAAGTAAGTGCAATTGTTAAAGAAAATTACTGAGAAATTTTGTTCTTATGCTTTTATTAAATACAACAATATGATCCTGATCATAACAATTTAGTAATTCAATTCTTAAATCCTATAATATGTTCTAGATCTTATGTTTAGGGAAAATGGCTACCAAAAATTTGTATTTCACAGATGTGAAATGCTGTTTTGGTGCCTTGGCACTTAGTACTAAAGTCACAATTTTGTTTTGTTTTAATTTTTGCTTCTTATAATTAAATGGAAATAAGAGAAAATTGTCCAGTTTATTTGAATCATGAACAAAAAATCCTTTTTAATAAAGGAAAAAAGGAAACTAGTTGGATTTAATTTTTCTTTATTTCAATAAATATTCATTTTAGCATAATTAAATTTACTTACAAAATTAATTTAAAAATTTCTGATTATACATACTATCACAATAATTGAAAATTACCTGGAAATAGAATAATGCTTGTGAATTAATCTCTTTGAGGAAGACTTAGAATGGGTAACAATGGAACTCTTGAAAATATTTCTCTATTTAATGTCCTCTCAACAGTAACCAAAAACTTAGACCTCTGGGAGAGATTTAGAGACATTCCAATGTATAGCTTCTATTATCTGGTTTTATTTAGCGTGCTTATTAGGAAAATATAGAAAATTGAAATTTCCAAATGACTTAGACTAACTCAACAAATGGAAAGCCAGAGAAACTAGATGAAAGATTCAAAGAGGTTAGCAATCAGAGTTCCAAGTGTAAGGAGTTGTAAGGTTAATCAGATCTATCAGGGGAAAATATGAAGAACATATATTTTATTCAGGATCCTAAATCGCTGATTTTTAATAGTTTTAACTAAATAATCCTCAATATCTATGTACATTTTTTGAGGGGGACAAGGGCAGGGAAGGAAAAGTGGCCTTCCTCTTTCCCCTTTTTCCTTTCTTACTCCAAAGCTATTTGTACTGTCATTGGAACTAGTTTCCATTCTCTAATATTTCAAAAGGAAGGGAGGGGAACATCAAATGATAAGAACCTTACTTGGTACTCCAAAGGGGTAGCAATATCATAGGGTACTCTTAGCCTGATTGTACATAAGTCTTCAAAAGGACCCTCATTCCCAGCTTTGGAAAGAGACCAAGAACTGTGTCTGATGCCTCCCTTAAGCCGAACATTTCCAAATGTGCTATTAATTCCTTCTGTTTACGACCTCTAACTTTAATTTCCTTCTCATCCTTTGACATTTTAAAATTACAAAGTTTTCCTTAAGGCATTCAAACTTGTAATCAAGTTGATTCTTTCTCAACATATGAGATCCTAAAACACCAAACCTTGGCTTTGTAATTGATTATTAAGGACTTAAATGGCTTTACTAAATTGTCTGAAGCAGATAAATAATATATACTTTTCTCTCTAATTCCAAGCCACCAGCAATGTTTGTGCCTTTTCCAATATCATTTTATATTAAATTTATTTGTGTATTTGTTCACTTCCTTTTCTTGAGGGAAGGGGCCATACCTTATTCAACTTTGTGTCCTTCTACAATCTTGCCCATAGTAAAAATTCAAGCTTTAGTAAGTGATAAAGATAGGCATGTGGTAATATACTGAATGCTTCAAGATTCCAATATACAATAGTTAAATCTCAATTACAGAGTAGAAAATGTTAGTTATCTCTTTCTAAGTATTCATCTTAGTTACACTTTTGGCAGTTCTGGGCAAGTGATACTGAATCTAAACCCTTCTTTATTCTGTTTCATCATATTTCCTCAAAATTCATAACTTCTTCCAGTTTATCTTTCTATTATTCTCAGCCATCTATCACTTTCTAGTTTATACTCTTACTTTTGATTCTTCTATTGTCTTGACTTATTCCCATAAGCAACTCCTGATCTAGCACCTACATGACTCATGCTTCTTTGAGTGGGAAGAGAGGTGAGTGGTGTTTCTATCTAGTAGTATTGTTTTATATTTTCTTCCCACTATCAAGTCTTCTTTAGGCAAGTTATCAAAATATACACCTTAAAGCATCTAGCAAACATAGCCAGCAATCTCCTTCATATTTGAGTTAAAACTGTTTCTTTAGTAAACGTTTAATCTTCTGTGTCAATGAATGCTCTTCCAGTGACTACAGGATGAAATCTACACTCTATAGCAGTAGTTGGCTCTTCCTTACTTTTCCAATCCCTCTCCTACTTTCCCTCACTTCCACTTTGTATCTAGTCACATCAGAATAATTGTGCCTTTGAATATATTGTTCCCTTTACCTAGAATGCACTCTCTCGTCTGTGTAGGGAATATATACTTGGCCTTTAAGATCTAGTTTAAATGTCATCCCTTCTGCTACTCTACCTCTCCTCCCTCACACCTGAGTGATAAGGATGAATCCTTGTTGCTCCTACAGTACTTGGACAGGCTCCAATATGGTTTTTATAACATCATTTTCTGTCTTCATCACCATCTTTCCCAGTAGGCTTAAAGATCTTGAAGGTTATTATATCTGGTAGATCTTTTATTCCCAAAATGTAATATAGTCTCTGGTACATATAGGCAACAAAGCAATTGCATGGATGAATGAACAGTGTTTCATCTGCCTGACATTTCTCAGAAATACCCGAACACTCAGAAAACACAATTATATTATAGAGGCTGATAGAAAGGGCTACTAGGCCTATACTTTTTTTTTTTAATACTGTAATATAGTGTTTTCCCCAGTGCTGTTGGTTTTCATGGTGTTGTTTATAATTAACCTTAGAGAAATCCTCATTTACCTCCTAATATACCATAATGTTAAATTAACTCTTAGTGTTCTTATTTATCTCTGACTCTAGCTCAAAATAAATCCAGTAATATTTTCAAAAGTAGGAAAGGATAACTCCTGCCATTCTGTAATAACTGCCTAACCATGCAAACAAGTTCTGATGACCTGGAAAAGATTCCCACCATTCCTTCTTAGAGAAGGACAAAGCAAACCCAGTAATAAATAATACACGATCAATCTTCCCCTCAGAAAAATGCACTTTTAGGAGTTGGGTTTCTTATAGAAGACCAAATAGATATACCAACATCCATTCTTTTCTTTTGAGAACAGATTGCAGTCCACAGGAAGGAAGTGGAAGAGTTGGAAAAAGCTATTCATAAACTGGAAGAAGAAAATTTGGTGCTTATTGATCAACTATTCAACTGTAGGCTTGTGGATCTCAAAATATCCAGGTGAAAGTCATTAACATATCTAAAAATCATTTTGTAAACATTGTATCTGCAACATTTTTAAGATGATTTAATTCTTTATTGCTCCAGAGTGCAATGGTCAAAAAGAAAGGACAGCACAAAATAACCACAGTGAAGGCATAAGATTATTAGTATTGACCATCAGTATAGCATGAGCTTGGATTTCCTTTTCTAGCAATGCAGGGTAGTCATATTAGCAAACACTTAACACACCTGCCGACCTTCAGGAGCCTCCAGGCCAGCAGGGAGATAGGCATGAAAATATATGCATTACAGTGCAGTTGGACAATATATGAGGTGCAGAATTAGCACAGAAGAATGAATTATTAACTTTCTAGGAGCTTCCTGGAGGTGTTCTGGGTTAAATTGTAGAATTGATTATTTCCTTTGATAGTTAATGAAATAGTCAAGTCTGACTATTCATGGAGAGAAAACCTGGTACACTAAGCCACATTTGTTCCTGTACAAGAGAAGCCAAATGCTTATATAGCTTTTTATTTTAGGCTGTCTTTTCTCCTTATCTCATACAAAAAGTCTTATTGTCTCAAACTTGATAGAAAACTAGGGCCCTGGAATATGGCCTGAAGGCTGGGTGGTAAAGACACACCACAATTATGTGTGCTGCCCTGGAGAGAGAGATAGCAATGTAGGTAATATAGGGGGTTAGGGTAAATGGCTTTATTGGTTACTCTTCTCCTGTCTTTCCAGTTTCTTGAGCTGATGCCCTTGAGGAAATTTAGGAGTAGGCATCTCGTTGTCCCCCCAGAAAGCAAGACTCTTTTGCCAGCCTTCATCTCAGTGATCAAATCTCCATATCCTTTCTCCTGCCTCCTCTAATTCTTGTCATCTGCTTCTTTATGATTATGTCTAATCTCTGGCAGCTGTTACTACTGCTATAGCTTCTAAAAACTTCTATATCTGCTTTTCACTGCCCTCTTTTCCTATTTTCTGTACTGGCCAAACCTTAGGAAAAAGCTACCCTCCAGATTGTCAGACCTACTTCTCTGCTTCAGTTTGCCCAGTTGGTATAGCTAATTTGAAACTGACGTAGGTGTGATGTGCTAATAATTATAACAAAGGGGAATTCTTTTTTTAGCTGGAGAGGATTTGACAAGGACAGGGAAGGAGATGAGAAATATTTAATGGGGATTTCCATTAAGTTGTTTGCTGTGCAGTATGTATGGTTTGCAATTTAACCCTTGCTTGGCCTTCCCCACAAAATTGTCAGTAAAATCTTCATTTTCTTTGTTGATAATTCAGTCCTTTATAGTACCTGGTAGGGTGGTGAGAAATAGACCTGAACTGTCCTCAGTGGACATATAAAAAGCTCTGTTTTCCAATTTGGATGAGGAATGGGGCATTCTGGCTAATAAAATTACTACATTTCCCATCTAGTGTTTTCTAAACTTTTTCCCTTCACAACTCACATAGAGCATAATAGGATCTGTTTGACACACTGGAGTAAACAGATAAGGCATCTGTCAGCCAGAGGTGACTGCCAGGGATTCTAATGCCACTGGGCCAAGGCTAAGGGATTTTGACATTAAACGTTACTTAATACAATTCCATCTTTTAAAATGTTTTCTATGTCATCAAGTATCAAGTGTTGCTGCCCTGTGTTGGTACAGAAGTGATAAAGACTAATGATTAAATAAGAAAGACAGATTTATTAATTTTATGGCATTTCAAAGGATCTTAATTACTCAAAATGGCAAAACCAGTAGAGAAGAGAATTCTATGGCCTTGGTCATTTCTACATGCAGACCAGAGCTGTGTGCAAAATTAATCTTTTACTAAGTTAAATCTTTAGAAGGTTTTGCAGATGTAAATGTCATGAAGTATTTAATGGAGCCTTAGATTCTTGGATAACGCTTTATATACATGTTTGTTACATAATTGTAACAATCAGGAGACTGTCTTTGGTTGCTGAGTTGTTAAGTATAAGAGGTTCCTTGCACATCTGCAAGGATCCAATTGTTTCATTCTGTCTTCAGACAAACCTCAAGGTGGAAATGGTATACAGAACTCTTAAGACATATTTTTTTATTGAAACATCAGTGGGCATTCTGAAAAGGAAATACAGAATGAAATACACTCACAGAGAGCTGCAAAAGTCTCTCTAAGTCAACTACTGCTGGGCTTATAGCTAAAACCACTTGGTAAAAGCCAGAACCTGAAGGTCCTCTTGGATTCCTACCACATGCTTTCTCTCCTTCTTCTCATCTCAAATCCATCCCTTTGAGGTGACTATCATTTCTCACCTGGATTGCTGAAAAAGGAACCTAACTGGTGTCCTGCTTATGTGCTTTCTCGTATTCTAAGGACGTTATTCCCTTATCTTGGGATGCCCTTCCCTCATCCCCAGCACTTCCCTTGGCTAACAATTGCTGGTTCTTCAAGACTCAGCTCTGGCTTCCTCTCCTCCAGGAAACCTTTCATCACATCCTAAGGCTGAATCAGGTAATTCTTGTCTCTGTCCCCATAGCACTTCTCACACTATGCTAATTATCTGTCATGGAACAAACCATCATTTTATACACTATAAGACTATTGCCCCATGGAGCCTTATGCTTTTCATTTTTATCTTGGTGTGTTGGCAACTATCATAGACACAGACGCTATTAAGCATGTAGTATCACATTTGTTGACTGTCAAATTGCCTTTCTTATTTGTTCTTTTAGGCGACTATATCTTACCCAAGCAGCTGGACAAGAAGTGCCACCTGAAGAAATTCCTTTGGAATTGCCAGAAATAACTAGTGGTATTATTTTATTGTGATGGTGATGATTTTTTTCCAATTTAACAAACACTTATTGAGCATCTATTATGTGCATGCACCTCA
This sequence comes from Tamandua tetradactyla, assembly GCF_023851605.1. Classification (NCBI taxonomy): domain Eukaryota; kingdom Metazoa; phylum Chordata; class Mammalia; order Pilosa; family Myrmecophagidae; genus Tamandua; species Tamandua tetradactyla. Next base: position 58,531,647 of record NC_135334.1, on the reverse strand, counting down.
CATCCAAGAGCTACTCAGGGAATAAATGCACACCAGCTCCTCCATATTTCTCTTCTTCATACACTGCCGGTTGCCTCACTCTAGCACCATTTTCAAATCCAAGTCATCATCTTTCAAAGTGAATTAAATACATCCTGGTAGATAGAAACAGGGTATTGTATACGCTGGCATAGTTTGGGTTCAAACTCAGCAACCAAAACACTGACACAAATGTTGGTTCCAATATGATTACTATAACTTACTAGCAGAATGAAGTAGAACTTAGAGTTTTTAAAAGTGAATCTCACTCTCGCTTTAATAAATTCTCCATTTTTAATTCTCATAGTTCTTTTGAATTAAAGATGTGACAAAGAATGTATTATATTTTTATTTTTGTCAAAATTTATCCACAATTAATTTGTATTCATCCTAGAAGAGAAGTCAAAAACGCAGCCTATACAAGTAAAAAGTAGCGACATGATGTTTCCACCAGTTGAGAATACTTCTTTACCTATAAGTTATGAGGATAGCATCAGAGATGCCCTGTATCTGAAGAAAGATGAAAAGGAGAGCTCATGCCTAGAGTTTGGAGCCTCTGATATGACATATTTACTATATGAGGATGAGCGGGATTTCAAGGTGAGGTTTATTGGAACACAACTTTGACTACTAAGAGAATGCTGTTTTATTCATAATGGGGAATATTAGCCTACAATTTAAATATGGATTGTATTAGTTTGTAATGCTGCCAGAATATGATATATCTGAAACAGAAATGGCTTTTAAAAAGGGAATTTAATAAGTTACAAGCTTACAAGTCTAGTGCTGAAAAAATGTCCAAATTAAGGCACCAACAAGAGGTCACCTTCACTCAAGAAAGTCTGATGCCATTCAGAATACCTCTTTTAGTTGGGAAGGCACATGGCAAATATCTGCTGCTCCCTTGCTTCTAGGCTCCGTTGCTTTCAGCTTCTGTTCCTGTGGGTGTTTCTGTGGGCTGGCTTTCATCTCTTGACTTTCCTTGGCTCTTTCCAGGTTCTGGTTTGCTTAACATCTCATGGGAAGACACATGGCAACTTCTGCTGGGCTCTGCCTGTGTCTCAGTCAGCTCTGAAATACCTGTTCTCCAGGTATCTACTCTGTCGTTTCTACTCTGAGGTTTCTCCAAAATGTTTTCCCCTTTTAAAGAACTTCATCTTGAATGGGTGGAGCCACATCTCCATCTAATCAAAAGGCCACACCCACAATTGGGCACACCACATCTCCGTGGAGATAATCTAATCAAAGTTTCCACCCTACAATATTGAATCGGGATTAAAAGAAATGGCTGCTCCCACAAGATAGGACCAGGATTAAAACATGGCTTTTCTAGGGTCCACCATAGATTCAAACCAGCACATGGATATTAAAAAATTCTATTTGCACGACTTCCGGAGAAGATGGCGGCTTAGTAAGACGCGCGGGTCTTAGTTCCTCCTCCAGAAAAGCAACTAAAGAAACAGAAACAATACAAAACAGCTCCCGGAGTCACGACAGAGACCAAAAAAGACAGCGTACCCCATTCTGGAACGGCTGAACGGGTAGGGAGAATCCACTGCAGTGAGATACCCGAGGGGCGCGCATTTTCCCGGCCGGGGCGGCTGGCGTCTGGGGTCCCCTCCACGCACGTGGCTCCCCTGTCTGACTGGGAACATTGGATAGCGGGGCCCTCCCGTCACGCTTGGCGTCTCGGGCCAGCTGGGCAATTTGGACCGGCACTCCCCCAAGCCACGGCCAGCGACCCCCGCCTCCACGTGCGGTTTCCCGGGCCGACTGCCCCGCAGACAAACGACCGCCACGAGCGCCACCTACTGGGCAGGAAAAGAAAAACAGAGCCCAGAGATTCCACAGAAAAACCTTTCAACCAGCTGGGTCCCACACCCAGGGAGATCTGATCAAATGCCCAGACACCAGCAGAAAATAATGGATGACGCTCGGAAAATTGAAGATATGGCCCAATCAAAGGAACAAACCAATAGTTCAAATGAGATACAGGAGCTGAGACAACTAATGCTGAATATACGAACAGAAATGGAAAAACTCTTCAAAAACCAAATCAATAAATTGAGGGAGGACATGAAGAAGATATGGGCTGAACAAAAAGAAGAAATAGAAAATCTGAAAAAACAAATCACAGAACTTGTGGGAGTGAAGGACAAAGAAGAAAAAATGGAAAAAACAATGGATACCTACAATGGTAGATCTAAAGAGACAGAAGCTACAATTAGTGAACTGGAGGATGGAACAACTGAATTCCAAAAAGAAACAGAAACTATAGGGAAAAGAATGGAAAAACTTGAGCAGGGAATCAGGGAACTGAATGACAATATGAAGCGCACAAATATACGTGTTGTGGGTGTCCCAGAAGGAGAAGAGAAGGGAAAAGGAGGAGAAAAACTAATGGAAGAAATTATCACTGAAAATTTCCCAACTCTTATGAAAGACCTAAATATACAGATCCAAGAAGTGCAGCACACCCCAAAGAGAATAGACCCAAATAGGCGTTCTCCAAGACATTTACTAGTTAGAATGTCAGAGATCAAAGAGAAAGAGAGGATCTTGAAAGCAGCAAGAGAAAAACAATCTGTCACATACAAGGGAAACCCAATAAGACTATGTGTAGATTTCTCAGCAGAAACCATGGAAGCTAGAAGACAGTGGGATGATATATTTAAATCACTAAAAGAGAAAAACTGCCAACCAAGACTCCTATATCCAGCAAAATTGTCCTTCAAAAATGAAGGAGAAATTAAAACATTTATAGACAAAAAGTCACTGAGAGAATTTGTGACCAAGAGACCAGCTCTGCAAGAAATACTAAAGGGAGCACTAGAGTCAGATACGAAAAGACAGAAGAGAGAGGTATGGAGTAAAGTGTAGAAAGAAGGAAAATCAGATATGATATATATAATACAAAAGCCAAAATGGTAGAGGAAAATATTATCCAAACAGTAATAACACTAAAAGTTAATGGACTGAATTTCCCAATCAAAAGACATAGAATGGCAGAATGGATTACGACCCAGCAATACCACTGCTAGGTATCTACTCAAAGGACTTAAGGGCAAAGACACAGACGGACATTTGCACACCAGTGTTTATAGCAGCATTATCTACAACTTCAAAGAGATGGAAACAGCCAAAATGCCCATCAACAGACGAGTGGCTAAACAAACTGTGGCGTATACCTACGATGGAATATTATGCAGCTTTAAGACAGACTAAACTTATGAAGCATGTAATAACATAGATGGACCTAGAGAACATTATGCTGAGTGAGTCTAGCCAAAAACTAAAGGACAAATACTGTATGGTCCCACTGATGTGAACCGACATTCGAGAATCAGCTTGGACTATATCATTGGTAACAGAGACCCACAGGAGTTAGAAACAGGGTAAGATAATGGGTAATTGGAGCTGAAGGGATACAGACTGTGCAACAGGACTAGATACAAAAACTCAAAAATGGACAGCACAATAATACCTAAGTGTAATGTAACTAGGTTGGAACACTGAATGAAGCTGCACCTGAAATATGGTTTTTTGTTTGTTTGTGTGTTTGTATCTTTTGTTTTTGTTTTTTTCTTTTTCCTTTTTATATATATATATATTATTAGTATTATTATTTTAATTCTCTTCTCTATATTAACATTCTATATCTTTTTCTGCTGTTTTGCTAGTTCTTTTCCTAAATCGATGCAAATGTACTAAGAAATGATGATCATACATCTATGTGATGATACTAAGAATTACTGAGTGCATGTGTAGAATGGAATGATTTCTAAATGTTGTGTTAATTTCTTTTCTTTTTTTTGATTAATAAAAAAATTTTAAAAAAATAAATAAATAAATAAATAAATAAATAATAGGGGTAATAAATGTTAAAATAAATTTAGTTTGAAATGCTAGTGGTAAATGAAAGCGAGGGGTAAGGGGTGTGGTATGTATACCTTTTTTTCTCTATTATCGTTTCATTTCTTTTTCTGTTGTCTTTTCTTTTTCTAAATCGATGTAAATGTTCTAAGAAATGATGAATATGTAACTATGTGATATTAAAAATTACTGATTATATATGTAGAATGAAAAAAAAAATTCTATTTGCAATTATCAGTAAAATTGACCCACTATTCACATCTCTCATTCAATTCCATTTTTACTCCTACCCTTGCTCAATTTGCTCCCTATATTAATTTATATACCTCCATTACTAGTATGCTTACTGTGTATGTCATCTAACACTATACAAAAAATCAACCCAAACCTGGTGCCTTATAATAATAATAATTTATTCTCTTTCATGGTTTCTGTCAGGAATTCAGGAAGGACTCAACTGGGCAGTTCTCACTTGAGAGTGCTCCAACAGTTACAGCTTCTGTGTGTCAGCTGGGGCTGCAGTGATCTGAAGGCTTGATGGGGCAGGAGGATCCAGTTCCAGGGAGACTTACTCACATGGCTGCAAATTAATGCTGGCAGCTCGGGGCCTTAGTTCGCCTCAGGGGCCTTTCCACAAGGTGTCTTGAGTGTCCCTTTGTTATGGTACCTGGCTTCCCCCAAAGCAAGCAATCCCAAGAGACCAAGATGAAAGTTACTGTGCTGGTTTGAATCTATGGTGGACCCCAGAAAAGCCATGTCCTTTAATCCTCATTCAGTATTGCTGGCTGGGAGCTTGTTGATGGTTCCCATGGAGATGTGACCCAACTGTGGGTAGTAACTTTTTTTTTTTTAATATTTTTTTAATTAATAAAACCAATCAACATACAACGTGAACATTCTTAACATATGAACATTCCATAATTTGTGTACAATCAATGGCTCACAATATCATCACATAGTTGTATATTCATCATTATGATCATTTCTCAGAACTTTACATCACTCTGAAAAAGAAAAAAGAAAAAAACTCATACATACCATACCCCTTACCCTTGCCTCTCATTGACCACCAGTATTTCCCTCTATGTGGGTAGTAACTTTTGATCAGATAGCTTCCATGGAGTTGTGACTCCACCCATTAATCCTTTAAAAGAGCAAACATTTTGTAGAGCCACGAGAAAGCCAGCAGATGCTGCCATGTTCACCATGTGCCCTTCCAGCTGAGAGAGAAACATTGAATGTCATCGGTCTTCTTGAACCAAGGTATCTTTCCCTGGATGCCTTAGATTGGACATTTCTATAGACTTGTTTTAATTGGGTTAGTTTCTTGGCCTTGGAACTGTAAACTAGCAACTTATTAAATTCCCTTTTTTAAAAGCCATTCTGTTTCTGGTATATTGCATTCCCGCAGCTAGCAAACTAGGACAGTTACAATACTTTGTATGACAGCCTTGGAAATCATACACCATCACTTCCATCTGATCCTATTGGTTGATGTAATTACAAAGTTATGCCCAAGGGAAAGAAACATAGATCCGGAATCTTGATAGAGGATGGTCAGCATTATATTGTAAGAAATGCATGTGGGATAGCATACATATTAGTGTAGCCATTTTTGGAAAGTACAAACTGCCACATAGATCATTAGTTGAACTTGAAGCATAAATTCTTCCATTTTGAGCTTCTTTTTGGTATATTACAGTTATTCCTATATCCACTACTTGTTCATACTTCCAAGAACTTTTAGAGTATATCTAGAACTTAAAGTCTGGTAGGAGAAAAGAGAAACAGTGCCATAAAGCAAAAGAAACCAACAAAAAACATTTTAATTGACTATAACTCAGTTCTGCTATCATTAAATAACCATTTAAAGGACTAAAGTTCTAGTCTTTATAGCACCCAAACACCTTCATGAGTACTTTTGAATCATGACTCCTGGTATGTCATGATGACCTTACACTAGTTGGGCGCTGGTCTACGAAGACCTTCTTCTTAATTTCCATTGGACATTTCCATGTGGTGAAACTGCCAGTGGCCATGGTTTATTACTTTGGAATCCTCCTCTAAAATGTGTGGTAGACCTCCCTCAATTTGTCTGCTGCTATCTTATATTTATCATAGCACTACAATTATGCATTTTAGAAGCTAAATACAAATATTTTTGTATTTAGTATACTTATATACTTTTGCGAAAACATTACCTTCCTTTTTTTCTCTGATTCTCCTAAATTTAAATAAAAACTTATTTAGAACCCCATAGATGCCAAGTACTTGTTAGTTGCTTGGGAATTTAAGGGGGAGGACAGAAAGAAAGGCAGTCTCAAAGATGCCTGTGTGGCAGGCCCTACTCTTAAGTCACTCACAGGCTAGAAGACAGATAAGAAAATGAGTAATCACCCTCTAAGAAGTATGTATCACCTGTGACAGTCTCCCCCACCAGTCTGCGAGCTTCTCACTGCACCCTAGCATTTGATACAGGGCCTGGAATGTAGTGGGCACTCGAGAATGTAGTGGGCACTCAGCACTTCAGCCAAACTGCCAGTGCTAAAGGAGTACAAAAGAAAGAGTTATGCCTTGGGGAGCCCAGGAAGGGTCATTGGTTAGGGCCTGAGCTGTTTCACCCCAATTATGGGTTAGCAGTGAGATGTCATATAAATATAATTATTTTTTTCATATAAATTAGACTTTTAATTCTACTGGTTGACATCTCAGACTGCTTGTGAATTTAGCAGAACACGGTAAGTTTTATCTATGCAGTAGCCAAAGACCTTGTGAAAAGTATAAAATCCACGGAGAATTTCTTCAATCTTGGAATATTATAGTCAAAGGATTCTTCTCCTTTGTTCTTGAATAATATAGAACACTCTGCTATTATTATATACTGTTTGGCAGAGGGCTACATATATATAGCCACCATTTCCTTTCACCAGTTAAAGAGCTTGCAGAGGATATTTCTCCCCACTCTAGAAGTGGTAACCTACCCCCTCAATCCCCTTTAGCCTCCTGTGAGACCAGTCTGCCAGCCTTGCTGCTTGCTCTTAGGGAGATCTAGCCTGCTGTGCCCCATTGGGTATATAATTTTATTTACAATGGTTCTCATATTTCATGTGTTATACAGCAATCAAGTAATTGGGAAGGCAATGAAATTCATCAGATAAAAGCCAATCATAAAAAGTGAAAACCTAATCTACTGAGGCTGGTAACTTCCTGAATAACTTCTTTCTCTTCTGTGTCTGTTCACCATAGGACTATGTAAACTTGGGTCCTCTGGAAGTGAAGCTCATGAGTGTGGAGAGCAAAAAAATGCCCATTCATTTTCAAGACAAAGAAGTTCCAGTCAAATTCTATGAAGATGTTAGCAGCACAGAAAACTACATAACATATAAGATGATGAAGTCTTTTTTTTAAGACTGAAAACTGCAAAGTAAAACAACGTTTCTTTATAAATGTTCCTTGGGAACTGAAGAATATTATTTGCCCATTTTTTAATACTTTGGTTCACTTTAAAATTAGTTATTAGAATAACTCTTAGGCAAAGTTATTTCTAAAGGTCATAATTGCGTTTAAATCAAATTTCCAAATATTCAGCTATTCACTCACTGGCATAGACTGAATGACAAAATGAAAGTATATTCTATGTTACTTTCTGAATATTGAAGTATTCAGCAGCATGATAGTGGGTTCAAGTTGATCCCTGAGGTTCCTTTCCATTTATAAAATTCTCTAATTTATCTATGATCCCAATAGCAAATGGTTCAATTAGAATTTTTTCTGAGAATAATTTAGAGGTTTGCATAGCATTGACTATACCTCTTTCCTTCTGAGAGTGCTGAACGATACATAGCTAGTCCACAATTCAAGTCTATTCTTCTTTAACCTAATCCAAGTTACAAGGAATGCTAAAAATTTTAGAAACGCATAAGCTTGAGGGTACTAATTTTTTGTATAAAAATATTCCACTGTCCTTGTCTATAAAATGGGGAGAATAATAGCACCTACCCCTTCCACCAAATATACCAAGTCTAAATTGCTGTGTCTCTATCCGAGGCCATCACCATTTCCCTTTCATGGGTGCCACAAACCAAGAACACAAATGCTTAATTTGATATCAGCATTCCTTTTGGATCCTCGGGACTATATGATACCACCATGCATCACATTTTTATGATCCTTGTTGACATAAAATGAAAGACCTTTCCATCACCGATGTGGGTGTTACTGGTATATTGGGTAGGGTCCATTCTTCATTGCTCACACAACCCCAAATGCTGCTAACATTCCTCAATCATGGTAGAAGGCAAAAAACAGTGAAAAATCAAAGTTGCCAATGTCCTTTAGGAATTAGAATCACCCCCAAGTAAACATCTTTGAACCTCTCCTATACTTTGGTCCCTATTCTGTTCAGTTCTTCATCCCTTCCTGCACTCTCCCAAACTTTCTAACCATGCCCACTGGAACAACAGTGAACAAATTCCATTGTTGAAGACTTCCTCTACTCTCGGGACTTGACTAGTACCTGGCCCTCCCCAACAAGGCTCCACTTTACCTATATCCGTCTCAAGTGCTGTTGATTATTCTGTGTCTCTATGTTTCATAGGACCCAAATGCTTTCACCAACTCACTGCTCCTTCCAGACCATTATTCCATCAATCTCACATAAAATATGTGTATGTATATGTATATGTTGCCCCCTACATTTTTCTCTAACTTGCTATCCCTCCTGGACACTATTCTTCATGATCTTTGATTTGGCACCTGGTTTAAGGCTTCCTTTCCACTCTACTCCATGCCCTGATGTATCCACCTACTCAAATGACTATTAATTCAAGTGGAAATGTTGAGTAGATAATTGCTGGATATATGAGTGTTCTGTCATTTTCCACTCCAAGCTGGATATATGAGTGTGGTGTCATTTGCCACTCCAAATCTAATCTCCACCCTTTTCTCTGGGACCCAAAGGGTTACCATTTACAGACTTGAGCTCCCGTGCCTTCTAACTTCTAATTGGATTTGTCCAATGGGATGCTTGGGCAGAAGATCCAAGAAAGGTAGAAGTGTGAAATTTATTCTTCCAGCTCCCTCCCTGCCAAGTAAGTGTCTTAGTTAGGAGTCTTTATAAGGCCACAGCTCCTAATGGGATGTTTACCACAAATAGAAAAGTTCTGGGTCTGGTAATCATTCCTTTCTCTTGCCCCTCCAGGCCTAGGAGTGGTAACAGTTTCCATCTGTTGTTAGTGCAAGGGTGTTTCAATACCACTTTTGAGTTTCTCTTAATGCTACCCACACCTTTGTAAATGTTCCCTTTGTTAAGCACTCCTAAAGTATCCTGTTTGAATGTTTCCTGCTGGAAGAGGTCAGGGATGGAAATATAGATCCAGGAATGATCAGCAAAAGATTAGAACTTAATGCCATGAGACGAATGATGCTATCTAGGGGATGAGTGTCAACAAAGAAGAAAGCCTAGGATACTTCATCCTGTAGAGGTGGGGCCTTAAAACAAATAGGTATCACCCTTGAGACATTTGAAAACAGAGGTGGACTGAGACCAAGTAACAGACATCATTATGTACCTTCTCAGCTGACAGAGGTGTTCTGGATGGCATCAGCCTTTCTTGAGTGAAGGTAACCTCTTGTTGGTGCCTCAATTTGGACATTTTCACAGCCTTAGAACTGTAAACTTGTAACTTAATAAATTCCCTTTTTAAAAGCCATTCTGTTTCTGGTTTATTGCATTCCGGCAGCTTTAACAAACTAAAACATCTGGTCTCCAGAGAGTTTGGGTGAGAGGCAACTCACCTCAGCCAATCAGGAATTGAACTGAGTCAGAGCTGGGTTGTAGTTTTACTTGGTCTCAGTCCCCTAGGTACACTCTTGGGATGTAGCCTCTCTTTCTAAGCCAACTCAGCCGGTGGACTCACTGCCCTTCACACTACATGAGACATGCCCCCCAGGGGTGTAAATCTTCCTGGCAACATGGGACAGGACTCCTAGGATTAGCCAGGACCTGGCAACACAGGATTGAGAAAGCCTTCTTGACCAAAAGACGGAAGAGAGAAATGAGACAAAATAAAGTTTCAGTGGCTGAGAGATTTCAAACAGAGTCAAGAGGTTATCCCTGAGGTTATTCTTATGCATTATGTAAAGATCCCTTTTTAGCTAATGGTGTATTGGAGTGGCTAGAGGGAAGTACCTGAAACCATTGAACTGTGTTCCAGTAGCTTTGATTCTTGAAGACGATTATATAACTATATAGATTTTACAGTGTGACTGTGCGATTGTGAAAACCTTGAGTCTAATGCTCCTTTATCCATGGACAGATAAAGTAAAAATTTATTCAATTTACATATAATGTAATTACTGATATTATTTAGTTTAAATATTGCTATTTTTTTTTTCATATCTCTGTTCTTTATTTCTTTCCTTAAACTCTGTGGCATTCTTTTTTTTTTTTTTTAACCAAATCCTTTTTAATCTATTCTCAACTTGTATCTTTTTACTTATATTATTTTTATTGGTTACCATTAAAAGTAACCTAATTGTAACTTAATAAATTGAATTAGGTATGGACAGATGAGTAAAAAAATAAGGATAAAATAAATAAATAAATATTGGGGGGGGAGAAAGGGTAAAAAGTTGGGTAGATTGAAATAGTAGTGGTCAGTGAGAGGGAGAGTTAAGGGGTATGGAATGTTTGAGCTTTTTTTTCTTTTTATTTTTTTCTGGAGTGATGCAGATGTTCTAAAAATGATCAAGGTGATAAATACACAACTATTTGATGTTCTTATGAGCCATTGATTGTACACTATGGATGGACTGTATGTATGTGAAGATTTCCCAATAAAAGCATATTTTTTAAAAACTGAAGATAAAATAAATTTTCAGACGGGAGTTGAAAGAATTTGTCATAGAAGACTTGCACCGCAAAAAATGCTGAAGGAAGTTCCTCAGGCTGAAAAGAAAGAAAACTAGATGGAAGCATGAAACTTCAGGAAAGAATGAAGGGCACCAATAAGGATAATTATGAGTAAACATTATTAAATATTGAAATTTTAAATCTATAATAATATGTGTGTTTTGTGGGGTTTACTAGAATGAAGTAAAAATCTATGATAACAGTAGGCAAGAGCAAGGGTAAAGGAGCTAAAATATTGCAAGCTTCTTGCATTGTTTGGAAGTTGGTAAAAATATTAACTTATGGTGGACTGCAATTGGAAGGTACATATTGGACTTTTAATGGTAACCAATAAAAATAATATAAGTAAAAAGATACAAGTTGAGAATAGATTAAAAAGGATTTGGTTAAAAAAAAAAAAAAAGAATGCCACAGAGTTTAAGGAAAGAAATAAAGAACAGAGATATGAAAAAAAAAATAGCAAAAAGGAATATTTAAACTAAATAATATCAGTAATTACATTATATGTAAATTGAATAAATACTCCAATTAACAGATAAAGATTTCTGAGATTTTTGAAAAAGAAGACCTACTTATAAAGCTCTTTACAAGAGACTCACTTCAAACATGAGTCCACAGTAGATTGAAAGTGAAAGGATGCATAATGATAAGTCATGCAAATATTAACCAAAAGGAAGGTGGTGTCTTGACTAATATCACAAAGGTAAGAAGTTTTAAGAGAAATAAAGAGAAAATGAAGAGAAACACTTCATAATAATAAATGGGTCAACCTATCAGGATGATTAACAATCCTAAATTTGTATACCCCTAAAAAACATGGTCTCAAAATATATAGAGCAAAAAAAAAAAAAAAAGATAAAGACAAATTTGCTATAAAAGTTGAACAGCTTACCACATGTTTCTCAATAACCAATCAGAAAAAAAATCATTAAGGATATAAAAAGTTGAACAACTGCAACATATAGATTCTTTTCAAGTGCCCATGACTATACGCCCTGCCCTGTTCAAGATGACCAAGGCAGATAGATGCTTCAGCACACAGACCGCCCGTGGAAACTTTGAACAACCAGCAAGAACTGGCAGAAGAATCTTTCTCAAAGTTCCAGAAAATAGTTAAAGGATTGCAATAACAGGACAAGAACTAAATCAAGAAAAAGGCCTCTTTAAAGAGGTTGAATCGGATGGTGCTATGGTAGTTCAGTGGCAAAATTTTCTCCTGTCGTGACAGAGACCCGGGTTCCATTCCCGGTGCCTGCCCATGCCAAACAACAACAAAAACAATGAGATAGCATTACATGGTGTCCTAGTTGGCCCTTCCCTCACCCCTCACTGGCTCAGTACAAAGGGAGTTCTTCATCACTAGACTGGCCCTACAAAAGATGCTCTACAGAGAGAGCAGAGTAACTTTCATACACATACTAAAAGCATATAAATTTGGGTAATTCTCTCTGGTGGCAGCTCAGACTCTCCTACAGAATTCTAAGGGAAGCAGTCAAGTCATGCTGCCTGGGGCAAGGGATTGCTGGTGTAGGACATATAGTACAGTGCCCAGAACCAAGAGGAAATTGTTTCCTAGGGAAGAGGGGAGATTCAGAACTGGGTAAATGGGGGAATTACTAGGGCCACACTGAGGCCAAAAAATAATAATAATAAGACATATACTCAGAAAGGACTAGGGAGGCCCTATAGTCTGATCTGGAGTTATTTTCTAAACTCACTGAATGTGTAAACCCTGAAAGACAGCTTTTGCACAGGTCAATTTGCAGTGACTGGGAAAGGTGTTTTATTTTTTCATCCTCCCCATATATATAAATATTTTAGCTCCTGGCAATCAAGAAAAGTTCGGTCATAATACTAGCTGGATAAAGCCTAAGGAGCAGAACCCTCAGACTCTTAATTCCATCAATAACACATTAAGATATCAAAATGTCCAGGTTTCAACAAAAGGTTAAAAGATATTAAAAGAAACAAGAAGCAAGAGCCAAGGCAAAGGAAAAGATTAAAGCTTTAGAAACCGTAAGTGAGGAGGACCAGACCTGGGACATACCAGACAGACTTAAAAAAAAAAAAAGGACCTAAATACCTAAATATGATCAAAGAGTTAAAGGAAAACATGGACAAAGAACGAAAGGAAAGCAGGAAGAAAAAAAGATGAACACAAAGAGAATATCAACAGAGAGTTGGAAATTATTAAGAGTAATGAAAGAGAGTGGAAGACTATAGTAACAGAAATTAAAAATTTCCTTGAGTGGTTCGACAGTAGATTGGAGCTGGCACAACAAAGACTCTGTGACCTTGAAGGTAAGACAAGTGAAATCATCCAGTCTGAGAAACAAAAGAAAGAAAGAATAGCATAAGGTTTAGAAAGGAAGAAGTAAAACTCTCTTATAGAACTCATTGTTTTGTATGTAGAAAATCCAAAGTAATCTATGAACTACTAGTAGGATACAAGGTCAATTTAGTAAAGATCCATTATATTTCTATATGCTAACAAAGAAACAACTGGAAAATAAGACTTTAATATAAATTGCATTGAAATCATCAACTTTCAAGGAATATCTAATGAAAGATGAGTAAGACTTATATACTGAAGACTTCAAAACATCGCTAAGAGAAATTAAAGGCGGTCTAAATAAGTGGAGACATACATCATGATCATGGCTTGCAAGACCCAAAATTGTTAAGATGTCAGTTTTTTTCCAAATTAAGTTATAGATTCAATGCAATCTCAGCCAAAATCCTAACAATTTTATTTTGTTGAAATTGACAAACTATTTGTAATATTATGGTGGAAATTTATAATCTAGGCAAAGGATCCGGGATAGCCAAGACAATCTTGAAGAAAAACAACAAAACTAGAGGAGTTAATACTATGAGATTTCAAGACTCACTATAAATTTTCAGTAGTTGAAAGAGTGGTATTGGCCTAAAGATAGAGGAAAACTCCAATAGAACAGAATAGAGAGCCCAGAAACAAATCCATTTCTGATAAAATGGGTCTTTTATCAGAAACAAACGTATTTCTGATAAAGATGCCTCAATGGAGAAAGAATGGTCTTTCAAACCAATGATGCTGAGGCAACAGGAAATCTGGATGGAGGGCGGGGAGGAAAACGGACTTCTACATCACACCATACACAAAAGTCAGTTCTGGGTGGTGCAATGGTGGCTCAGTGGCAGAATTCTCGCCTGCCATGCCAGAGACCCAAGTTCGATTCCCGGTGCCTGCCCATGAAAAAAAAATTAATTCAAAGTGTATCATGACCTGAATATAAAAGGAAAAACAATAAAGCTTCTATTAGGAAATAAAGGAGAATGCTATGAAAGCACTAACTATAAAAATATTAATAAATTTAAATTAAGAATCTGTTCATTAGAAGGCACCATTAAGAGAGTCAAAAAGCAAGCCACATACTGAGAAAATATATTTGCGATACATATATCTAGCAAAGAATTCATATTCAAAATCTGTAAAGAACTTCTACAAATTAGTGTAAAAAGGTAATTTATTTTTTAAATGGAAAAAAGACTTGAATAAACACTTTATAAAAGATTATATTCAAATGACTAATAAGGATTAAAAATACATAAAAGGCATTAGAACAGTATTTTTCATCAGGGGAAAGTAAATTAAAACTAAAATGAGATACCACTATACATCCACCAGAATGGCTAGGATTAAAAAGTTGAAGATACTAAATATTGAAAGGATACTGTCTTAGCTTCCAGGCTGCTATGACAAATATCATGCAATGGGTTGGCTTAAACAACAGAAATTTATTGGCTCACAGTTTTGAGACTTGAAGTCCAAAATCAAGGTGTTGACAAGACGATGCTTTCTCTTGGACTAGCATTTTGGGGCTAACTTGCTGCAATCCTTAGGATTCACTGGCTTGCATCTCTGCCTCCTGTCACATGGCCGTCTCTCTCCTTGTGCCTGCTCCTCTGTTTTCCAATGACTACAGGTTTCTGGCTCCTCTCTGTGGTTTTCTCCAACTACTGGCTTCTGGTTTCTTCTCTTTATGATGCCTCCGGTAATATGGATTAAGACCCACTCTCATTCATTTGGGCCACACCTTAACTAAAAATAACATTTTTAAGAGGTTGTATTAAAGATGGGTTCACACCCACAGAAATGCAGGTTAAGATTAAGGACATGTCTGTCCTTAATGAAGGACAGATTAAGGGGTACATAATTCAATCCTCCACAGAAATAGAGCAACTCAAACTCTCTCTTATATTGTTGTTTGGAATGTAAATTGGTGCAAACACTTTGGAAGATGTTTTCATAGTATTTATTAAAGCTGAAAGCTAAATATGTCTTATAATCCAGTAATTCCACTCTTGGGTTTTTATGGGATAAAAAAGAGTGCTTAGATTCACCAGAAGACATGTAAAAGAATGTTCCTAGTAGCTCTAGTGCTAATAGCCAAAAACTTCATACAACCCAAATGATTATCAGCAGTAGAATGTGTAAATTGTGGTATATTCACGTAATGGAATACTACACAGCAATAAAAACAAACTATTGCACATGTAGTTAGTTATACAGATAAATCTTACAACATCGAGTGAAAGGCAGATGCAAAACAGTGACTGCATAAAGTTCACTAACAGGATAAACACTAATCTATGACAATAGAAGTCAGAACAGTAGTTGCTGTCATGGTGGGTAGTGAGTAGAATGGGAAATGAATTTTTTTTTATAATGTTGATTTGAGTAGCAGTTATATGGGTGTTCACTTTTCAAACATTCATCAAGCTGGATATTTAAAGTTGTGTGCTTGGCTGATGCATTTTATACTTCAAAAGCTTCCCCTCAAAATTGTCTTCCAAGTACCCATATTCCAATCCATTCCATAAAGCTATCCATAGATACAGACAGGCCTAAATCCTGCAGGGTGAAGAGGAAAAGAATGTTTCCCGGCAGGAAGGCAGATCAGCGTGTCAGGGCAGCTTTCAAAGGTCAACAGCAAGATTTATCTTTACTTTCTCAGACAGGAAAAAATGTAGTGACTTTCCACTGGGACAAATCAAAGAATTTCCAGTGACCTACAAAAAACAGCTCATGTGACAGCCCACTGATTTCAGCAGGTCAGCAGAAATTGACACTGTTTTTCTCTCACTCTGGAAAGTTCAGACCATGAGATAATTAAAACAAGCCAGGCATAACATGTTGAGAATCCAGTATAATTTGTTAGTTGTGGCAGTTTCTTCTTTACAATATGAACTTGAATTGGAAAATATCAACGACTAAGAGTCTTGTGTGCTGCCAAGAAGAAATCAGAATTGAAAAGTGTGCATCATTTGGAAAAAGGAAGGGAAAAATGTTCTTCCCTTCTGCTAATATCATTTCTTGTGTTTAAGGTTTGCAAAACAGCAAAATCTCCAAAATATATCTGCAAGGTTTTCTTAACAACCCAAATTCTAAACAGATTATGATAGCTTTGTTAGATGATTACAATACAGAGCAAGTCTCAATAAAGTTGTACCACTGTGAACTTCCTATCAGCGTCACTTCTTTTAGTAAGCATTTATTGAACAAGACCTTCTACCCAAGCACTGTAAGGTATTAGAGATTAGAAACAAAACCAGCCTGTTCTCAAGGAGCTAAGGTCCAGTAAGAAAACCTGATGGGTCAGGGACACCTCCCCAGGGTTAGTGATACTTGCTTCCAGTCTTCAACAATAACAAGTAGAAAAGGAAGCAAGGAAAGTGAGAGACGGCAGGATAAAACATTAGAGATGGGGCAGGAGCTTAATATAAAATGTTCTATTTTTGGCACCTTTAATAATAGGTTTGTGAAAGAGCTTAAAATTAAAATGAGTTTAGGAGGACTGTGTGTGGGTTCAGTTTCAGAATAACCAAGCGTCTGAGTTTTTCAAGATGATTGGGGGCAGGATCTGAGTGTTGGCAGCTTTAGCCTTAGGCGAGGAAATTGCTTATTTTGGCCCAGAAATTACTTCTGAAGAAATTAAGGAGGTATAAAGAGTCATGGCACAGTATGGGAAAACACATTCTCTAGAGTCAGGCTGGTTGTCTTTGAATCTTGGACAATCAATTTAACTTCTTTAAATGCCCTTGTTTCTTCATCTGCACTACATGGTTCTAATTTACACATTGCAAACTTAAGTATTAAAAATAGTGCATATATCTTGCACATGGTAAATATGCACTATATATAGCAGTTGAAATTATTGGCATTTAGTAGTTATTTTTAAAGAGTCTCTGGAAATATGGACAGAGACTTCTAATTGTAACATATTAACGTGGTGACATTACATAGAGCAATGTCTGTGTCCCATCGATGAGGTGCCTGCAAGGCACACACCAGTCTCAGATGGCAGCAGTACTCCAAACACTTTTATCACCCACACCTGCCCTCTTTCCTTGGGTTGGCAAAAAGAAACCTTCAGCCATCTCTTGTGAATAAATGGTCTGCCCCCAAACAGGGTCCAAGAAGCCATACCCTAGATCTGTTGAAGTGATGTTTTAGGGGCAAGTAGTAAACCTAGCTTCAGAATTACGTATGCGAGGGAGAGGGAACACTGTGGGTCAGTGTTAACATTTCTGTTTCCTTTTGATTCTTGTAGTCAAACACTAGAATGATTCAGGGAACAGGAATGGCAGGATATTTTTGAGGCAATAAAGAGCTGTTTGTTAAAGGTCTGCTTGATCCTTGCTTATTTTACTAGACCTCAACACAACAGCTCTCTGTATTTTTCTTGGAATAAAACTGGCTTTTGCCCTAGATGTAAAGAAAAGTACCCTCAAGTAATGGAGGCTTTCTAAATATTTTTAGTGACTTTAACTCAATTAAGCATTTCTATTTCCTATTCCTGTGATTTTGAGAGGCTAAAGGTCTCAGGAAGGCTGCTTTTCCTGACCATGACTCTTTAGATTGGTTATGTTTTAGGTCATTCTGTTGTAACAATCTGAGTAAGGTATGAAAACTTTCCCAAATAGGAATATTTTCAAAAGATTTCCAGCACAGGGAATGAGTTTTCAAGTGACTGCAGATTCATATACCATCACAGATTTAGTACAAGTTTTTGTCAGCATTTCCTTCCTTCAAGTCCTGTGGTTGATTTGCTGACCTTTGCCTCTTTGAGTTAGCGCTATCTTTTTGTATAGTCTCAGCTATAAAAATGTTAGCCTTTGCAACATTTGCCTCCTAAGAGGAATGAAAATTGTCCGATTTTCCTCTGTGTGAATACTCCAAATGAGGACAGTGAAGTATTTTTTTTACCTTAAAGTCATTGGACACTAAAATCAGAAAGATGGCATGTCCTGGCCTTGCTCAAGTTTCTAGCACAAGTGTGTTCTAGCACAAGTATGTAAGTAACTTCAGATCTTTAATGTTCTCTGACACATTTCATTTTTCCACCAGTCATTTGCTCCTAGCCACTTAAAAAGTGCCTTCTGTGTCTTTCATGCCACTTCTGTAAAATTGTCAACATGAGATATAGCTCGACCTAAAATATGGTGAGGTCACATTTACGACATGTTAACATGTACAGAGCACTAATTGGAACTGCTTTTCTTTTTTCAAGTGTTCAACTTTTTTTGTTTTTTTTTTTTGCATTTTGCTGCTTTTGGCACTGAAATATTTCAACTTTAAAACTGTAATTGTTTTGTTTTTTTAGAATATCCCAAATCTCAATTTACATGACACTGTAGAGTTTTTTTTTTTTTTTGGCAAGGGCAGGCACGGGGAAGCGAACCTGGGTCTCTGGCATGGCAGGCGAGAACTCTTGCCTGCCCAACATGGTAGAGTTTTAAAGGCATAGATCAGAGAAAAAAATTCAAGCTACTAGCAATCCTTTTAATAAAAGTTGTGTGATTGTGGCAGTGGCTGCTAGATTTCCTCCAAATCTATTCTCCCCCATCTTCTAATAATAGAACCCTTGTTTTAGCTGAGAGTACACGGTAACCTAATTTGAAGACTTTACTTCCCAGACCCCCTGGTAGCCAATGGACTGTGAGAAGTTGAGCACAATCTTTGGGTTGTCTCTTCTCCCAATTTCCCCCCTTCCTTATTCTGCTGCTTGTAATGTGGTTGTGCAGGCCAGCCACATTGGATTATGTAGATAAGAATAACATTTTAAGGGCTGTGAAACAGCAAGACCAAGGGGGAAAAATATGGACAACTTACAATCTCATGGGATAAAGCTCAGACTTACTGTGAGAGAAAATAAACTTTTATCTTGTTTGAATTACTGTTAGGTTTAGCTTTCTGTTATACGCATTCAAACCTAATCCTATTACAAAGTATACAATTAACATTTACCTTTATAAGAAGGTGATCTCTGAAATACTAAATAAATCTGGGTAAGTCATTTTTTTCTCTGTTAAAAAGTAAAAGGGTGGTGCACGGGTAGTTCAGTGGTTAGAATGCCTGCCTTCCATGCGGGAGACTAGGTTTGATTCCCTGACCATGCACACCCCTCCTCCAAAAAAAAGAAAATGGGGCTCAAGGTAAGAAAGTATTCTGCTTCCTTGTGGGTATTGAAAACGTGCTGTTCTAAGCATACATACACATGTAGGGTTGGCTGTTTCCAAAAAAGTGCTGTCACCTCAAACTCTATAGTATTATTACCAAAGATGCCTCAGGACCAAGGACTGGTGCTGGTGTGTAATCCTGAGGAGTCAGGGTCTCAGGGAAGCACCTCATGAGACCTCTACCAGCACTGGGCTGACGTCAACTATACAAACAGAGCAGAATGGACAATTCCAAAGAACGAAACATATATAAAATTTTGGCACAACAAAGAATCTTCATTGTTAAAACAAACACACAAATGAAAACATGAAAACCCAGCCCCTAGGAATTCGAGTGTGGTGGGGATGTGGGTGGGGGAGGCAGGGTGGGAGGCAGAAAGGATGGCCTGGAGGTGAGGGGCCTGGTGTCAGGCCCTTCCTGAGGCTCCAGGTCAAGGCCTGCCCTTGCTGCCTGCAGTGCAAGGCCAGGTCCTGCCCGAGGCTCACGGAAACTCAGGTGCAGAAGGAAAACTTGGCCCCAGGGCATCTCTGAGGTGTGAGCATCATCCAGAATGGCAAGGGTGGGTAGGAGGGCTTGGGGCCTCCACCATCTGTTAACCTGCCCAACTGCTTGTCCACCTCCCTTCTTTCCCCCAAGGGGGTAACAACTGAACGAAAGAGGGAAGGAGGTCAAAGTAGGAGGAGCAGCAGAGATTCTTCTTCTGAGAAACAATGGAGGCGCCGGAAGCTCACCAACTAAGAGAGACCCATGAGGGTTAACAGAACTAGTTCAAAGTCCTATCTAAACTAAAAGCATAAGCCCAGCCCCAGCCCCAGCTCTGAGCAGGGCGGGAATCCATAAAGCAGCACCTCGGCCCCATCTGCCTGAGTTGAGTTGGGTATGGGGTGGGGTGGAGGTGGACAGCTACTTCTTTTCCACCTATGTGGAGAGCTGGAAGTGGTAGTGCTTCAGGCTTTGGAATTCCTCCTGAATGAAGACGGTCAGGGCCTTGCGCATTTCCATCACGCTCATTGTCCACCTGGAGCCGCTTGAGCACCGGCTGGGCTGGAAAGTGTTCCCAACTAGCCCAGCGATTCTCCGTCCGAAGCCGGGGAAGTAGGGCCGGCTGTCGGGGAGGACGTCACTCATTCCCACATGCCACCGCGGAAGAATGATGAGAGTGAGGTGACACTCGGTAATGAAGTTTGAAGCGCAGGAAACCTGAGCTCATGTTCACTTGCCCTTCTGGGGAGATGTGCGCCCAGTCCACAAGGTTGAGCGTCTCCAAAATGAGGTCCATCCCCTTCTGGTTGGCGCCATCTCCTCGGCACGCCGGCACGCACTTGCCCAAGCCGAAGAAGTGTGAGTGCAGCTCCTTAGTGAGGGAGAGGTCTGTGGCCGCGGGGTCCAACGGATTAACTTCAAGTTCCAGATGTGGCGTCGTTTCAGGATCCGGCTAAGATGAGGGTCATCCTTGCAGTACTGGTGGTTGGAGATGGTGATGATGGGGGTGGCCGGGCCCGGGTTCTGGATGAGCTCATACAGCACATCTCCTTGTGGATGGCGACGTGGTTCATGTACTTGGTTCAGAAGCAGCTGTAGGTGTCCACAAGGCCCATGACACTACTGGCCAAGGTCCAGGTAAGGCGAATGGCCATTTCACCTGGGGGTCGCACCTCCGAACCTCGCCCACGACTGCGCAAGAAAGCCGGTCGCTGGGCGCGCCAGGACTCAGCGCACCACTGGGCCCCTGCGCGCCCTCTTGTGGTCTAGGGCCGCCAGCCGCAGGAGGATCTGGGGCCGCGGAGGGCCCAAAGGGCGGTATTTTAAAAGCTCCACTGGTAATACTAAAAATGGCAAATATTTATATGTGCTTATTATATGCACTTTATATATTCACTTATTTGCCCTTATTATATTCCTATGAAGTAGAGTCTATAATGATCACATTTTACAGATGAAGAGAAGCATGTAGAGGAAATTCAGTAGTTTCTCCATATGTAAATGGCAGGGCAAGGATTGGAACACAGGTGGTTTGCCTCAAGACTCCTTGCCCTTGACCACAAGCTATTCTGAATCCCACTAAGAGTGTATTATGTACTGAACCTTTAACATGTGCCAGGGTTTCCTAAATCCTTCTATTTATAAATTCATTAAATACTGCGCCCTAAGATGTAGGCACTATTATGCCCATTTACAGATGAAGAAACTGAGGCACAGGGGGAGCAAGTCACCTGCTCAAAGTAGGGTTTATACTTATAGCATCAAGGAGCCCATCCATACTGTTACCACTATGTTACATTGTCTCATCAAACAGCAGTTATTTTCCTCAAAGATGGAGATAATCTCAGAAGTTAGAGAAGATTGCTTTCTAAGAAAAAAGCATCATGCAAATTGTCCTCTGTTTTCCAAGTTCTCAATTTGCCTTTCTTTCATCTCCTACCCCATCTCATTTCCAATCCTACACTCAACATTTCCCTTCCTCACAATAATTTTGTAGCCTATCTAATTCTCTCTTATCTTTGGCCATCTCCAGTTCAGCTCCAGGCTCCCTGCTCCCAGGGCCAAGCTTTTGCTCATGCTGGAGGACTATTAAATAGTCTCCTGGTTGGGCTGCCTGTTTCTTCTTTTTTCTACCTATAGTCCATTCTCAATACAGCAGTCAGAATTATTCTTTTAACAAGAAAATTTTTAAAGAACCCCCTGCTCAACATTTCCAGTGGCTTTCCAACTCGGAATGAAATCCAAGCTTAAACCTGACCTAGCAAGCCCTGACCCATTGCCTCTCTCACCTCAGCTCCCACCACATTTCTTCTAGCTCATTCTGCTCGAGCCTCATTGGCATCCTCACTGTTCCTCAGAGAAGCCAAGCACAATCCTTTTCAGGGCCTTTGCTCTTCCTTCTGCTTTATATACATGGGGACATTCTACACATCATGCTATCTTGTGCACTCCATTCAAATCTCTGTCCAAAGGTCACCTCATCAGAGGCCTTCCTTGATACCAAAATGGCATTATACTGTTTACATCACATTCTAACCCTTCACCCTCATTATTTTTCAGAGCACTCATTACCACGTCATAAAATATTTGCTCACTGCCTGTTCCCACAAGAAACTGAAGCTCCACAAAAGCAGAACCTATGTCTCTCTTGATTCTAGCAACTAGAACAACTGGCATACATAGAGAGGGCACTCAATGTGCTGTGTAGATGAACAAATAAGTGAATATGTTTTCATTTTAAAACTCTTCCTTGGTCTGTATGCTCTTTGCTTATTGCCCTTGATACCTCTACTTTCTTCCCATTTCCTCAAGCCCATGTGATTTGGTGTCTGCCTGCTAATGAAGGATAAGATTGAAATTTCTAACTACTGGATCCAGTAGTCAGGTTTCGGTCTTTATTTCACTTGTGCTGCCCATTTCGTACTTTTTCAACTATGCCCTTGACTTTTTTCTGGTTCTCCTCCTTTATCTCTGTTCTTTTCTGGTTTCCGTGAATCTTTCAATACCTCAGGGTTTATTCTTTGCCTTCTTGTTACTCCAATTTGTTCCCTCAGTAATCTCAATCAGTTTGGATTTTTTTTAAAGATTTCTAGAAATGGGATTACAGGGCAAAGGATACAAACCTTTTAATGACTTTCTAAAAGGCTTGTCCAGTTTACAGTACCCTAAAGATAGCTGCTAGTTTTACTCCCATGAGTGAAAGAACAGGCAAAATGAGTACGCTAAGGAAAGGTATCTGCAAACAAAGGGGCAGAGAACTAGAGTTTTCTCCATAAGAGGCAGTGAAGAGATGCAGTTGGGCTGAGCAGGAACTTCAAGAACAGAGGTAGAGCAAGGTGGGACTTGCCGTAGACCTTGAGTACTCAGATGAGCAATGAACCATACAGATACACTCAAGGATTCCATGAATTAAAATGTAGGACTAAAGGATTGGGGTTGGAGCTAGTAATTGTTCGTGGTCAAGAGACTCCCAGACAAATGAGTCCACCATCTGATGGATCACTCCAGGAAGCTACAGCTGGGCAGAAAATTAAACGTGAGTACTCTGTTAAACATGAAATGCTAAGGTTTGCAATCGAGAAACTGCCTGAGAAGCTGCTTGATAAACATGAAACTGCAGAATGCCTTGTGGTCCCATGGTTTCCCATAATACAGGACAAAAGGCCTGTGAAGATACACTTATATCCTAAACCTTATTTAAGATAAATTTGATGGGTAGAAGGCCCTCTTCTCTCTTAAGTGACTAACAATGAATCTTGTTCTTCTAAGTTGTTGGACCAGTAGTCCTCCTGTGTGCTGTGAAGACCTTCTCCTTCCATCCCATCACCAGCACATCAACTTTCCCCCAAGGGGGAAAACATCTTTTTCCCTTTTGTTAGTCTGAGAATTAGAAGTGCCTGGATGTAAGTAGACTGGCCTCTAATATGGAGGTAATAACAATAAAGATTCATAATTGTCTATTCTCTGCTGCTGCAACTGACCTGTGAGAATGAGGCTGTTATGTATCATAAGGATGGTCTCAAGGGGTGGCTTTAGAGAGGGACAAACCTCTAATCTAACCTCCTAGCTTGTAATAAGAACAATTCCTGTTTTTAATTTTATGTGCTATGCAATACAATTCAAGACAAATTCCTTGGTTACTTCCTGTGCCGGTATGAAACTATTGTGTACTGCAGAAAAGCCATGTTCTTTAATCCTCATTCAATATTGCTGGGTAGGATCTTTTTTATTGTTTCCATGGAGATGTGACCCACCCATTTGTGGGTGGTAACATTTGATTAGTTGGTTTCCATGGAGATGCAACTCCACCCATTCAAGGTGGGGTCACTTACTGTAGTCTTTAAGAGGTAACTATTTTGGAAAAAGCTTTAGTGCCGACAGAGCCCACATAGCCAGAGATCTTTGGAGATGCAGAAAGAAAACGCCGCTGGGGAAGCTTAATGAAATGAGGAGAGAAAGCTGGCAGATGTTGCCATGTGCCTTCCCAGCTGAGAGGTGTCCAGAAGCCAGAGACCCCAGCAGACGCCAGCCACGAGACTTCCCAACTGACAGAGGTGTTCTGGATGGTATTAGCCTTTCTGGGGGAAAGCACTGTTTTAGTTTGTGAAGGTGCCAGAATACAATATACCAGAACTGGGATGGCTTTTTTTAAAAAAGGAATTTATTAAGTAGCAAGTTTATAGTTCTGAGGCTGTGGAAATGTCCAAATTAAGGCATCCAGGGAAAGATACCGTGATTCAAGAAAGGCTGATGGGTCCAGAATACCTGTCAATTGAAAAGGTACATGGTGACATCTGCTAGCTTTCCAGGTTTCTTCAGTGGCTTCCCTGGGGGTGTTTTCCTTTCACATCTCCAAAGGTCTCTGGCTGTGTGGGCTCTGTTAGTTGTAAAACTTCTTCCAAAATGGCTTCCTCTTAAAGGGCTCCAGTAAGCAACCCTACCTTGAATGGGTAGAGAGACATCTCCATGGAAACAATAAAAAAGATCCCATCCAGCAATACTGAATGAGGATTAAAGGACATGGCTTCTGGGGTACACAACAGATTCAAACCAGCACAGTAACTTCTTGTTGGTGCCTTAGTTTGGACATTTATGTAATTCCTTACATTTACTCTTTAAGTCATCTGAAATGGAAGGACTTTTTTCCCCATTCCCCAGAAAGACATATAGTGCTGATAAAACTGGCTTATTAAATACTCCCAATCTTTTCCTCACTCTTTTGAAATGATATTTTCAGCACATATTTAAGCACCTCTGTCAGTTTTTAGGCTTATTATTCTATTTCATCTGTGCTTTATTTTAGGCCAGTATCATACCAGTTTAGTTAATTGTACCTTTATAAGACAAACTCAACCCTCATTCCTCCATTTCTACTTTTGACTTGTACATGCTGTAAATTCTATCCGTCACCCACGTGCAGCTGTTGTAAAAGATAAGCTCCTAGTGACAACTGTCATTAACACCATTTCACAATGATAGCAGTTATTTTCATACTTACCTCATAAAACCTGCTTGCTGTACTTCTTGAATTTTCCTGTTGGGTCCTTTCCCTCCTATGTAGTGCCTCTGTCTCCTCCAGGCCCTTGAACTGTCCCTTCAATATGTGAATTAAATGGAAGTGATGAGCTTTTCAGTTCCTGTCTTACTTTAGAATAAAGCATCAGAAAAAGCAGATTTCACTTCATGAAATCTTAGCTAGCACTAAGCTAGCTGTCAGTGCCAGTGTGTTGTGCTTGATGCTTCAGTGTAAGGTTATTTTGAAAGGCCAAGAGAATCCAACTTCCTGGACAGCCTGGGACTCAGGTGTATATGGAAATCTAATTATGTCTCTTTTGCTATTTCCTTCCCTACAGCTCCACTCAAAAGCAGGATAAGGGGCTTCCAGGATAATAGCAGAATAGGATAAGCTAAGTGCCCATTGCCAACGAAAAGCTGGAGAAGTGACAGAAAAATGACCATGATTCCATGGTGCAAATGACCTGAGAGGTTCTTCTACACTACAGAGAGGTCCTGGATGAAAAAGCTAGGGAACTGAGACACAGAGAAGCAGAGACCATCCAGTTAGAGCAAAGAGCCTAAGGCGTCCCTTTCCACAGGGAGGTCTGGAGCCCATAAGAGTGCACCATCAGGGAGGCGGAGATGAGCAAGTAAGCCAAGCTGGGCTAATTGAACATACACCCTCCCCTCAGTCGCACCTCTCCAAACCGCTTCACGCTCCCCACAACCCCTCACTCACAATACCCACACCCACACCTCCCTCCATGTGCCCTGAACCTCACAACTCCCTCCCAAACTCCATACATGCAACTGTGCCCTGTCCACGCATCTGGCCCCATGCCCCACCTCCCCATTTTTATACACAAGCAATGACCTAAAGAGTCACTGCTATAGGGAAATGCGGATCAAGACTACATTGAGATACTTCCTCACACATATAAGAATGGCTGCTATTAACAAACAGGGAACTACAAATGTTGGAGAGGATGTGGAGAAATTGGGACACTTAAGCACTGCTGGTGGGAATGTATAATGGTACAGCCACTATGGAAGACAGTTTGGCGGTTCCTTAGAAAACTAAATACCGAGTTGCCCTATGACTGGCAATACCACTACTCAGTATATACCCAGAAGAGCTGATAGCAGCCACTGTGTGCCATTGCACACTTACATTCATGGCAGCATTATTCACAATCGCTAAAATATGGAACAATCCAAGTGCCCATCAACAGGCAAGTAAACAAAATGTGACAAACACTTTTTGTTGGAACATATGTTCCAACAAAACATATGATGGAATATTATGCAGCAGTAAGATGAAATGATGTCCTGAAACACATGACAACATGGATGAACCTTGAGGACATAATGCTCCTGTGAAATAAGCCAGATACAAAAGGACAGATGTTGTGTGATTCTGCTTTTATGATCTTGGTAAATTTAGAGGCTTATACTACAGAATATAGGGGACCTAGAGATACACAGAAGCTAGAGATGGGTGAATGGTTAGTCAATGAGGTTGAACTTAAATGTATGGGACTGGATAGAAATGAAGGCAGCTCATTAGTGGGTCTATAAGTAATACTGCCATATTGAAGGTGGAACATGATTGAAAGGGGTAGTATAAAGCTGTGTATCCCATCGATTAACATTATAAATATAAATAAGTTCCTGCATGAACTATTTCAAAGGTATGAATCTTGTACAGAGTTTGTAATATTGGAGTATGGGGGAAAACTATCATTGTATGCTATGGGCTCTGTTTTTTTTTTTTTGTTTTTTTTTTTTTTTTTTTTTTAAAGGAAAGACAGAGAGAAGGAAGGAAGGATAGAAGGAAGGAAGGAAGGAAGAAAGGGAAACATTTTTAAACATTTTCTTGTTTTATTGTATTCTGTTTCTCCGTTTTTTGTTACATGGGCTGGGGCCGGGAATCGAACCGAGGTCCTCCGGCATAGCAGGCAAGCACTTTGCCCGCTGAGCCACCGCGGCCCGCCATGGGCTCTGTTTAACAGGAAGACATCAATAGTACCACAGCCAATACCAGGGATAAATAATTGGGGGGGGGGGATAAGTGTTAAGGGAAGGTTTGAATTTTCTATTTGGTGAGGGTGTGTTTATTTTTCTCTTGGGAGCAATGAAAATTGTCTAAAATTGAGTGATGATGATTATACCACTGAAGATAATGTAAGATATGAACTGTTAACTTTAGATATTATACATGATGCTCAACAGATGGAGGTGGCCGAAGGATATGCTGAGTAGTAGAATTGTGAACTGTGGTGTATACATATGATTGAATATTATGCTGCTACAGAAAGGAATGAAGTCATGAGGTATGCAATGTTGTGAATGAACCCGTGGGACATTATGCGATGTAAAATAAGCCAGAAATAAGAGTAAATATTGTATGGTCTCATTTAGAAAATACTTATAAGAAAACTGAGGCCTAGATTATAAGCTCTTATAGCAGTCACATTTAGTCTGGAGCTGTAATTATTTCTAGGTTTTGAGAGGTTATGCTACATATGTATAACCTGATAGTTCCCTGGAACTTTGGGTACCTGTGTGATACCTAAGACTCAGAGTAGGAGTTCTGCTGCTCTGAAAGTCAGCATTGCCAACTGTTAAAGAATTTGAAAGAGATCAGGCTTCAATTAGAGATAAAAACAAAGCTGAAATGACAGTACTATGGTAAATCAGAATACAGGGGTAAGGAGAACATTGTATTTTAAAACTTCACCTACTACATGAGACCAAAGAGAGAATTATTTTTTCCTAAACTAAATTTTCTGTAGTACATAATCTAACTCAGCCTATGTGGATAAATCATTTAAACAACCCAAACACATGGAGACCAGAATAAGAATAAGGGCTTGTAATTCTGTACAGTTTAATGTAATGCCTAGATACACCCCAGAATATATTGAGCAGATAATTTAAAAGTATTGGCAAAATACCTTGAAGGATGGGAGAAAAAATATGGAACTATTAAACTTTACCACTGGGCAAACACCTGATATGGTCTCAAACATTAGGGACTCCCAAGTCAATAGCCTAAGCCCTTGATCTTGAGGCTTGCTCTTGTGAAGCTTAGTGAAAAAGCCTACCTATAGTAATGCCTAAGAGTTACTTCCAGAGGACCTCTTTTGTTGCTCAGATGTGGCCTCTCTCTCTAAGTCCAACTCTGCAAGTAAAATCATTACCCTCCCCATTACGTGGGACATGACACCCAGGAGCGAAAGTCTCCCTGGCAATATGGGATGTGATTCCCAGGGATGAGTCTGGCCCTGGCACCGTGAGATTAACAATGCCTTCCTGATGAAAAGGGGGAAAAGAAGTTTAACAAATAAGGTATCAGTGGCTGAGGTACTTCAAATAGGTTTGAGAGGTTACTCTGGAGGTTACTCTTTTGCAAGCTTCCACTAGATACTGCTTTTTATCATGGTTTGCAACCCCCAACCAAAACGTTTCCTGCCAACACTAAAGAACACTTAAGGCTTTATCTGAGATTCTACAAAGGTTCCATGCACTATGATTACTTTCCAGAAACCTACAACGTCCAGATGGGTTCCTAAGCCAGATAAATCTTGAAACCCAGAGGGACCAGCTTCTCCAGAACATCAACTCATGCAGTCCCCCTATCCGATGTTGGACCAGCCCTGTCCAACATGAAAAAGTCAGAACAGGCATAGCCCAAATATCCCTAAAAACTGCGAGAAAGATCAAAGGAGAAGGTGGAGTTATAACAGAGAAGATAGGATTTAACAAATGAGTATAACTGCCGAGTGATTATGTTGATATTTCTTTTAGTCTCTAGTGTCTTGGAGCAGCTAGAAGAAAAAACTAAAATTATGAACTGTAACTCATACCAAATTCTGAAATTTGTTCTACAACTAATTGTTGTGGTGTGCTTGGAAATTTACTGGCTTCTTTTTTTTTTTGTATAGCTGTTATTTTCCACAACTAAAAAAAAATTTTTTTTAAAGGTAGGATAACTCAACGCTTGTTTATCAGGAGTATAGGGCAGCTGCTAAGTGTTCCAGGCTTAAGGAGGGTAAAGTTTATCTCCCAAGGTGAATCTAACACAGCAAATATTTTCTAAAACCAACTTTAATATTAGCTTTGGTAGCACATAAAGAAAAACTACTTTGAGTTACAGTTTCCCTACAACTTTTTCTCCTAAACTATCAGTCTGCAGTCAGTTTAGCCACTCTGCCTCAAGAGAGTCACATCTGCTTCCAAAGAAATACCATGAAAAGAACTTAACACAACTTTTGATGATTGGGACAGCTTCTTATATTGTTAAGAACTATACCTGCATACTAGGGCAACAACAAAAGGGATACTTACTAAGTGCTTACACCGTAATTAGACTAAAAATACTAGCTGGAGACTTTGAAAATATTTCTGATTAGTGTTAATGTCAAATAGAATACCATTTCTAAGTAACAGCAAAGAACCAGCTTGAGGTCTTCTGAAAGACAGTGAAAGAATCATAATACTGTGACCTTTCCTTTCAGAGGCTTTTCAGACAAATGAATTATAGAAGTGTTATACAAACCCACAGAAGGCAGCAAGTGTGACAAAGATCTAAACTGGTTGCAGAGTTCACTGATGGCAACTGTGGAGCCATCTTTTCTGGAAGATAAAACTAAAGCTCATTTGGCTGAGTGTTGTGGCTCATCCATATACATGGTGACCTAACCACTGCTGAGCACACAGGAGCCACCCTGTATGGATGCATTTAATTTTATCCATGGAGTGCTGAAGAACATTTTGAATTCTCAGGGTTTGGAAATATATTTGATAATGAAAAGGAGAAGAGCCTTGAAATTATTTTGGTATTAAAGAATATATTTATTTTTTAAGGCCCTATTTTTCAGGGGTCATTCTGTTTGCTCACAGAGGAGCAGAAGATTTCCAGTCTAACAAAAGGTTTCTTCCTAAAAATGGACTCTCAAGGTCATTGGTTAAGAAAGGATATCTTAACTTCCGGGTCAAGATGGCGGCTTAACAACGTGCACGTTTTAGTTCGTCCTTCAGAACAACCACTAAATAACCAGAAACAGTACAGAACAGCTCCTGGGGCCACGTCAGTGACCAGACACACAGCGTACCCAGTCTGGACCAGCTGGACCGGCTGCGAGCACCCCCCAAAACCGTGAGTTCCCAAAGCTGCGGCGGCCAGCGCCCCTCCCCCATAGGCCGCTTCCCAGAGGGGAAAGGAAAGGACTTTACCAGCAGCAGGGACTGGGCACGATCAAACGCCAATTGTGGAACTAATTAACAAATTCTGACTACTAAAAATAGGCCCCCAGCTTAGGTGAACCCGATCAAAGCCGAGGTTGCTCACTTTTGCCCCAGCGCCAAGGGGGCAGGACTGACAGAAAAAGGGGGAAAAAAAAGAAGGAAACAGGTTTTTGTGGCTGTTTATCTACAAAGGCTTGACTGCCTCTGGATACAGCGGCAGGACTTTTCAGGCTGCAACTGCCCCAGGCATAGGCAGAAGTGAGCTCTTGTGGGGGCTTGTCTGGAGCCTGTGCCTTCCCCAGGGGAGGGGTGAAGCCCCACCCAGGTGGAATCCCTCCATAAAGGAATTCAGACACCAGGGCTTGGTAATTTGAAGACATTAAAACCAGCCTACAACCTCTCCTCTGTCTCCACCATGCCCCCAGCAGGGAGAGTCTGCCCAAGTTAAAGGTACTGCATCATCTTATGCTGGTGGGACCTGCAGTCAGACAAGCGTCACACACAGGGCAGGATAAGAAAAACAGAGTCCAGAGACTTCACAGGAAAGTCTTTTAACCTGCTGGGTCTCACCCTCAGGGAAAACCGATGCAGGTGACTCTTTCCTCCTGATAAGAGGCCAGTTTGGTCTGGGAAAATCTGGCTGGGGTATATAATATCTAAGTAGACCCTCTTAAGTGTGTGAGGGGGAGAAAGGCACCACACAAGCAGGGCAAGAAACAAGAAAACAAGAACTGAAAAATTCTCCTCTGTTAAACAAAACTTAAGCTAAAGGTCCAGATAAAGCTGAACGGGATGTCAAAGAACAGATAGACAACAAATTCATCCAGAAAGAAAACCCCAGATAAAAGAAGTGAAAGCAATCTCCAGAATAAACTAATTAAGGTAACTAAATGCCTAGACGCCAGCAAAAAAAAAACAAATCACACTAGGAAAATCGAAGATATGGCCCAGTCAAAGGAACAAACCAACAATTTAAATGACATACAGGAGCTGAAACAATTAATTCAGAATGTACGGATAGACATGGAAAACCTCATCAAAAACCAAATCAATGAATTGAGGGAGGATATAAAGAAGGCAAGGAAAGAACAAAAAGAAGAAACTGAAAGTTTGAAAAAACAAATCACAGAACTTATGGGAATGAAAGACACAGTAGAAGAGATGAAAAAAACAATGGAAACCTACAATGGTACATTTCAGGAGACAGAACATAGGATTTCAAAACTGGAGGATGGAACATCTGAAATCCGACAAGAAACAGAAACTATAGGAAAAAAAATGGAAAAATATGAGCAGGGACTCAGGGAATTGAAAGACAATATGAAGCACACGAATATACGTGTTGTAGGTGTCCCAGAAGGAGAAGAGAAGGGAAAAGGAGGAGAAAAACTAATGGAGGAAATTATCACTGAAAATTTCCCAACTCTTATGAAAGACTTAAAATTACAGATCCAAGAAGTACAGCGTACCCCAAAGAGAATAGATCCAAATAGACATACTCCAAGACATTTAATAATCAGAATGTCAGAGGTCAAAGAGAAAGAGAGGATCTTGAAAGCAGCAAGAGAAAAGCAATCCATCACATACAAGGGAAGCCCAATAAGACTATGCGCAGATCTCTCAGTGGAAACCATGGAGGTGAGAAGACAGTGGGATAATATATTTAAATTATTAAAAGAGAAAAACTGCCAACCAAGAATTCTATATCCAGCAAAACTGTCCTTCAAAAATGAGGGAGAAATTAAAACATTTTCAGACAAAAAAATCACTGAGAGAATTTGTGACCAAGAGACCAGCTCTGCAAAAAATACTAAAGGGAACACTAGAGACAGATACAAAGACAGAAGAGAGAGGTGTGGAGAACAGTGCAGAAAGGAAGACTATGAGTAAAGGTAAAAAGAAGGAAAAGTAGATATGACATATAAAATCCAGAAGGCAAAATAATAGAAGTACTACCCATGCAGTAATAACACTGAATGTTAATGGATTAAACGCTCCAATCAAAAGACATAATCTGGCAGAATGGATTAAAAAAAGGACCCATCTATATGTTGTCACTACTCAAAGGACACGAGGCCAAGGACACAAATGGACATTTACACACCAATGTTTATAGCAGAATTATTAACAATTACCAAGAGATGGAAACAGCCAAAATGTCCATCAACAGACAGTTGGCTAAACAAACTGTGACATTTACATAAGATGGAATATTATGCAGCTGTAAGACAGAATAAAGTTATGAAGTATGTAACAACATGAATGGACCTTAACGACATTATGCTGAGTGTAATTAGCCAGAAACAAAAGGACAAATACTGTATGGTCTCACTGATATGAACTGATGTTAGTGAATAAACTTGGAATATTTCCTTGGTAACAGAGACCATCAGGAGATAGAAATAGGGTGAGATATTGGGTAATTGGACCTGAAGGGATACAGATTGTGCAACAGGACTGAATATAAAAACTCAGAAAAGGACAGCACAATACTACCTAACTGTAATGTAATTATGTTAAAACACTGAATGAACCTGCATGTGAGAATGATAGAGGGAGGAGGGCTGGGGACATAAATGAAATCAGAAAGAAAGATAGATGGTAAAGATCGAGATGGTATAATCTAGGAATGCCTAGAGTATAATAATAGTGAAATGTACAATGTGCAAATTTTAAAAATGTTTTTGCATGAGGAAGAACAAAGGAATGTCATTATTGCAGGGTGCTAAAAATAAATACTTTAAAATGCCACCTTATGTGTGAGACTAAAGCAAAAAATGTTTATTTGTTACAAAATTTATATTTTGACTAGAGCATTTCCTAATATAACTCATGTAGATAGTTTGATTGAATGTCATAAGTACTTGGAATCTCAGGTAGGACATAAGATTTTGTTGGTTTGTCCAGAGTGATGCCCCAATGAATCCCAGAGTGATTTGATCAGTGACTGGAAAAGTATTTGCAAGCCCCCCTTCTGGGAATGGTGAGAGTGGGGAGAAATTCAACTTCCCCAAGTTGAATTCTTGATATTCTCACAAGCAGTGTGGACAACACCAAAGCTATAAGCTGAATCCCCAGTCTTGGGGTTGTTCATATGAAACTTAACCCCACAAAGGA
Organism: Tamandua tetradactyla; assembly: GCF_023851605.1. Lineage (NCBI taxonomy): Eukaryota > Metazoa > Chordata > Mammalia > Pilosa > Myrmecophagidae > Tamandua > Tamandua tetradactyla. The sequence continues at coordinate 58,497,994 of NC_135334.1, read as the reverse complement.
TAGGTCAAGTCTACTTAAAATTTAGGCCTACGAGTCACCCCCAAGAAAGCCTCTTTTGCTGCTCGGATGTGGCCTCTCTCTCCAGCCAACACGACGAGCAGTCTCACCACCCTCCCCCTCTCTGCATGGGACATGACTCCCAGGGGTGTGGACCTTCCTGGCAACGTGGGACAGAAATCCTGGCATCAGCTGAGACTCAGCATCAAAGGACTGAGAAAAACCCTAGAATGATCTGAGAATTAACATCAAGGGACTGAGAGAAACTTCTCGACCAAAGGGGGAAGAGTGAAATGAGACTAAGTGTCAATGGCTGAGAGATCCCAAACAGAGTTAAGAGGCTATCCTGGAGGTTATTCTTATGCATTAAGTAGATATCACCTTGTGTTCAAGATGAGGTGGAGAGGCTGGATGGAACTGCCTGAAAATGTAGAGCTGTGTTCCTGTAGCCATGTTTCTTGATGATGATTGAACAATGATATAGCTTTCACAATGAAACTCTGTGAATGCGAAAATCTTGTGTCTGATGATCCTTTTAGCTACTATATCAACAGAAGAGTAGAACTTATGGAATAAAAATAAATAATAGGGGGAACAAATGTTAAAATAAATTTAGTTTGAAATGCTAGAGGTAAATGAAAGCGAGGGGTAAGGGGTATGGTATGTACAATCCTTTTTTTTTCTGTTATCGTTTTATTTCTTTTTCTGTTGTCTTTTTATTTCTTTTTCTAAATCGATGCAAATGTTCTAAGAAATGATGAATATGCAACTATGTGATGATATTAAGAATTACTGATTGTTTATGTAGAATGGAATGATATCTTAATGCTTTGTTAATTTTTTTTTAATTAAAAAAAGTTAAAAAAATAAAATAAATAATAGGGAGAACAAATGCTAAAATAAATTTAGTTTGAAATGCTAGTGATCAATGAAAGGGAGTAGTAGGGTATGGTGTGTATGGGTTTTTTTTTTGTTTTCATTTTATTTTTCTGTTGTCTTTTTGTTTCTTTTTCTGAATTGATGTAAATGTTCTAAGAAATGATCAGGATGATGAATTTGCAGCTATGTGATGATATTGTGAATTACTGATTATATATGTAGAATGGAATGATCACATATTGGAAATGTTTGTGTTTCTTTCTGTAATTTTTAATTAATAAAAAAGTTAAAAAAAAAGGATGTCTTAAAAAAAAAAAAAAACAACAACAAAAAACAAGAAATGCTGAATGCTAATAAAGATATGTTAAATCAAAAGTAAAAACTTAATTTTGAAAATTATTTCAAGTGGGATATCTGCCCTCTGCTAATAATCTTATCTTTCTCTGAACCCATTACCAACTTGCTAGTTGGCAGCAAAATGGTATGGGAATATATGGCTTTATACTCTGATGTAGTTATGTATTCAGCAGCTAACTTACCTTACTTGTATTTTGGTTAAGGTTGATATTATCATCTGTTTGCATTTTTCCAAGTCAGTGTTGTCTATACATCAAAGATAGGAGGAAGAAAATGTGCCTTATGAGAGAAGAGCACAGGGATTAAAGAATAGACTTAAGTCTAGGCCACAGAGAGGCACAATCCCCTTTGGAGTTTATATCCTTGAATTAACAACAGCAGGTCACAGAGAGAACAATGGACCATGAAAACAAAGACCTGACTCTATACTTGTTATAGTTTATGGACCTGAGCAAGTTTCTTTTGCATAAAATGTGGGTAATAGCTACTCAATTTAACCACAATGCTGACTGAACAATAAAATGGAAATGTTTATGAAGAACCTTCATATACTGAAACATACTATATAAAAAAAAATAAGGTAGTATAAAAGAAACAAGACATAGACTCCAAATATAATACCCATTCATACACCAAAAGGGACAAATCAAATCTGTGATAGTGTTAAGAAGGCTAATTTACAAAAGCACAATTTCCCAGTTCATAAGAAAGAGGTTTAATAATAATAAAACTTAAAAAAACTGGTAAAATTAACAAAGAATATTGGCTAAAGACTCAATATTTTTTCCAATCATGGCAAATAGGCAGATATTTATCAATTAAAGATTTTAATTCCTCTATCTTCATGTCCTGTGAATCCTACTTACTATTCCATATGACATGTGAAACAAAGACTTCTTTGAGAGACATAATAGTAGGCACCAATTTGTTGAACTCAAAGGCATTTTTTTCTCTTCAACTTACCTGACCAAAAGACAAAAGTGAACAAATTTAACAAGTTTTTCAGTAAGAGTCTAGAAGGTAACAAAAAGGCAAAGATAAACATTTTTGTAAATTAAGTTAAAACCAAAAAATCTTGATAAAGGAAAGAAAATGCACCCAGACCAGAATACCATAACAAATGTTTTGTGGAAGCTGCATTTTATTTGAAAATCCACCCATTTTTGCTAACATACATTTTAATATTGTAAACAAAAATAGAATCTGCAAAGACAATGCAACAAGTATGCTTAAACTCATGTACAGAATTGCTTTCCTACAATGAACTGTCCTTCTTAAGGCCCCTCTCAACCCAAATGTTAAGATGTATTTACACAAAGCACCGATCAACAGTGCAGTTTAATTCTTTGTTAACTAAACTCTTGGCTAGACATTAACTTTAAAGATACTATTTCCCCTTATTTAAAAGGTACATGATCATAACATGGCATAAGCCAAATAAAAGGTTCAAGGATTTTGTCTCCCTCCCCCCCCATAACTCCTCCTAGAGTTTTACTGAAAAGAAGGAAAGTCTTGAAGTGAAAGCAATTCTTTGCATTCGTTTTGGAAAGGCCCTAATATCAAATGGAAAATGATGACATGCCAAGCACAAAGCAATAAAGTTCCTTTCTGATGCACTAATGCTGAATTTAAAATGTAGTGCTTTTCCTAGTCAGTGAACTGTTCCCTTGCAAAATCCTAGGTACAGAATTGACTATAAGGGTTAATGCATTTATGATGCTTCCCTAATTCCCATAGCGATCAAGAATTCTTAAGAGATTCAGACCTATAGACTTGCCTTAAAATATTTAGTGCTCTGTATGTCAGCTGAAAAGCATTCTGAATCAGATTCATTCTTGTGGATAAAAATCAAACATACTGTATACATCCATACTCATTTTCATAAGGAGGTTTGATACAATATTAATGTTACGTAAATTGATAATCATAAATAAATACAAATACATAAGGAATGTCTACTGCAAACTGAATATATAATTTTTTTTTTAAAAAAGAAAAGTTAATTTCAGTTACTATTTCTTTATCTGTGAGGACTGGAGAAAAGAGTCTGCATAATTAAGAATTATGATTTTGATCCCCAAAAAAGAGTCCTGTTTAATTACAGTAAAGGACAAAGCTCTTCTCTCCAGGCAGTTTTTTCAAATAAAAATTTCACACTTTCCAAATAAGGGCTTCTCTTTGTAGGTTACTGATTATGGGTATTAATAGGAGTTGAAAGAACTGAAAAGTTAGTCACCAAAAAGACAGATCTTAGTCTTAAATCATGGCAATTCCTGGCTTTATAAATCGTACTGATATGTTTTCCTATTGACTAGTCCCAATTTCCTTCATGGGCCTTCACTGGGTTACTGTAGCATTCTAATGGAAGAAGAGAGTTTAAGAGACAGCAGTTTGGATTTTGCTGGAAGTAAGGATTCGCCGCTTGAGCATTTGTCTTTTTGGAATAATTCCATTCTCTTCCATCTAGTTACATAAACTGTATCTGGAAAAAAAATGAGAAAAATGTATGTTAATTCACTGAATTGTAGGATGTTTTCTCACAAAAAATGCATTGCGGCCTTTACCATCCAACTGGCTCAGAAGTGTTTATAGCATGCTTATTACAAATCCTGATCACAAAATAAAGTCAGTGTTATCTACTGATCATGTGCGAGAACTTAATATTTGAAGCATAATTACAGAGTCTTTTAAACATCTTTAAATACTAAAAACTGAAGGGTAGGGAATGGGAGAGAGAAGAAATAAGGTGAACAAGTTATTTTTTCCATGACAGCTCAGAAAACTCTACCAGTACAAGTATTCCACATAAAACTTAATTTAGCAAAGCAATATTTGAAATATTTCCAAATTAATATAAAATTAGAGACAAAGGAAAGAGTAATATTATGTTTACTATTATCATTTCTTAGTTACTAATATAAGTCAAACTCTGAAAGATCTATAAAGGAACATTTTCCAATAGGGTGTCACTATCCAAAGATACCTCACTTATGATTTCCCTTAAAATGCCCATCCAAAGACACTAATGAAGTAGATGTGCTATTAAACTGTTGCCAAATCAGAAGAGTACAACTCACAAAGAGCTAGAGGTATATATATCTAAACTGGGAACTGGCACACCAAGTAGAATAAATTATACTGTCTACAGCAAATAGATGCAGTGTGGATCATATGCAGGATCCTTCTACTGAAAAGTGCTTAATATTCATTTATCCTTAAAAACAAAACAAAACAAAACATTTTTGAAAATGTTACTATTTTTAAGTAAAAAGGCAAACATTAAAATACAACCTCCCTTAAAAGATACTGCTGAAATGAATTCTTTGTAACGAACCCTGGCACTAAAACTCAAGTAATGATGCTCCCAATCAAGCTCTAATCCAATGTGTAAAATTGTGTTCTCTACATTTCTTTTGAGACTGACTAAAACGCCCTGTGTTTAAGGGTGGTATCTGATCTCATCCATCTGCTGTGATGGACCAAAAGATGGTCCTCTGATTTCATATCTTTCAATTTCACTAGAGACATTTTTCCAAACTTGCTTCTCCTCATATCTTATCTTGAACTATTTTTATCACCTAAAGAATAGAGGAGGAGGAGGTGGAGAGAGAAACCTAGAGTCTTTTAAGGAAATAAAGAAGAAGACGAATTGTGCTTAATGTTTGATTTATTTTTAAGTGTTTAAGTCCCCAAGTCCCCCAACAAGCAGCAATACCTAAAGTGATTTATAAGAAATCCTCCAAAGAGAGCTCTGCAAAAGGATCCTTTCCTGAAGCTCTGTGAGGACTGTGACTGGAGGGGCTGGATGCTGCCGACAGCTGGGGGAAAAGAAGACAGAGAGAGGGAAAGAAAAAAAGATCTCAGAATGATAGAACATGAAAGCAGAAAATGTAATGAAAGAAGAAGTGGTTTCTGTTTTGTCATCGTTAATAAATATAAAGGCAGCTTTTGAAGAAAATGGAATTATTAAAACAAAAGGTGTAGTCAAATGTCAAGTTAAAGGTTAACCAATGGCATGTGCTTTTCCAGAAAACAAATTCTTGCTTCTGAAATTCCAAAGAAAAGTTTTTTGACCAAAAAAAGGTATCTATAAGCTGAACCGTGGTTAAACTGGAGGTGGGGGTGAGAGCCCAGAGAGAGATGGGGGGTGGGCATAGCGTGGCCTTTGTTTTTTTTTTACTGTGGGAAGATGGGTTTCTGTGTCTATGCTACCTGTCAAAAGCTGTGCACATTCTGACCTCAGTCCAGATTTATCATATCTAGCTGCAATCTTCTTTCCTTCCTATCTTCTTCATAAGAGGTGGAAAGCCTTCACACCTTTTATACATTGGTTGGTCTCCCACCTGTTTATACTTGTATACTCTAGAATGTGAAAGGGAGATGAGATGTCACCTAGTTAGGGAACTGAGAGGTCACCTACTCTAACTTGAATCCTCAAGATCTTTGATTCTGTCTGTTTGACATATTCGGTTGCTTTTTAGAATTCTGTTCCTATAATTTAATTTGAATACACTGTTAAGACAAGCAAATTGTTGAACTCACTAACACCCTTTCAGTGTTCCTCCAAAGAAAGACAGTTCTTGAAGAACCAAGAGTTCATTTGCATACATGTGTCTTCTCCACCAGGTTGACTTAAGAATATTTCAAAACAAACATGAGCCTTTGAGTTTGGAATAAACTTTTAATTTATTCTCTTTCTCTACATAAAATTATAGACAAGCACAGAGCTATTATAAAATCAGCTGTCCTTTCATCAGGGATGTACAATTTAGCAGTCAATCAGAGTTGATTAAATGGAAATAGTTTCTAGACATATTCAATATTCAAATCCTATAAAGGATTTCAAGCCTCAAAATCTGTCTTTGCTCATTCAAAGTGATATAATTTCCTTCTACCTTAAAAGAAGGAGAGAAAGAAAGAAAAGCACTACTGAGAATGAACAATGATTCTTAGCAAATATTACATCACTAATATATGTAATTTGTTGTTTTAGATGCCAAGGTCAATTTATAAGCCAACTTCAGCAATAATAGTGGTTGAGTCATTCTCCTAATTGATACTCTATTCTCAGGAATAAATGTTCAAAGACAGTGGGAAGGAAAATGGAATTATGCAGGCAGGTACAGAACAGGAGGGCAGGCAGCATGTCAGGGTTCAAGGTTTCAAATATCATCCATGCAGAGACAGATTATGGTGCAATTTTATTGGAAAGATGCGCCCCTTCCTTCCCCTTCAGACCAACCATGGATGGACATTCAGAAGCAGAATGATTTTAAATGAAGTAATCATCAGTCACTGAGCTGAGGGGAGTTCAATGTTACATATGTTTATCTTTAAGATTAACTGGGTTTCTTTCCAAAGCAGAGAAAAGATGTTACCTTTCACTCGAAGTTAAGATCAACAGCAACAACAACAAACAGCCCTGCTTACTGCAGATAAACTGCATCCAAAATCATGAATCTCCTAATGAATGCCCCATCATGTTTTCACGAGGGTAGTAGTCTGAAGACATAGCATCAGAGCAAAATGCCCCTGAAGAATATATTAAAGTGGCAAGGAGACACTTCTATTCTCAATATGTGAGAGTATGGCTAGAGAGAAGTTCTAGGGGCTTACAAATATGTCAAAAGGCTCAATTTTCTTTCAGGAAAAAAGGGCTAGTTTCTAATGTCTCTTGGCCTCTTAAATTGGTACAACACACATACATATGTCTTAAGTAAACAGATACTATCAACGAGAACACAAGACTTAATATCCCCGCAGTAAGTTTCACGTCATCGCTATCCATCACAAACAGATGAAACCACGATTAAGACTGGTTTGGCTAACTGCAGAGAGCTGCCAAGGATGGGGTACCTAGTAGCCTTTGACCATCTGGTCCTACCCCTTCTTGGCATAGAAGCATAGGTATCCTGCTTGGCACTGGGCCCTGATTCCACAAAGGCAAGCAAGAAAATAATAAGCTCAGGGGATAAATAAGGAAGCAGAAGGAAAGGAAATGAAGTGTTGCAACAGCCCAACTACTGCTCAAGGAAAGCAGGAAGAACAAAGGAGCATGAGGGGCAATGGGATCCTGTAGATGACAAGCAGCAGGATTTCAAAAGTCTGAGACAGTCACCTGAAAGACTCTTGTCAATAAATTCAAGAACATGTGGCTACTAAGGCATAAAAAGCCAAATTTGAAGCAATGAAGGATAAAGAATTAAAATAATTAACCAAAATCCTATCATCAATTGCAAAATCACCTAATCTTACAAGCCATCATAAGAATCCATTCTAGTCAGATTCTACTAAAAATATGCTATCACCGGAAATCTGTACATATAAAATTAAAACAAACAAAACAAAAAAATCAGCCCTTAACCCATCTACTTCAAATGTTCTCTATGCCAAAATTCCCACAGAGCTGAAAAAATTAGTGCAGCTATCAGTTTGTTCAAATTAAAATGACCTATAACACAACTGAATTTAAACACAATGGTCAATCTTACTGGCCCAATACAGACATACTTGGTCTTCCTTTCTTATTTTACAGAAAAATTAAATACTGACAAGCAAAAGTAGCATATAAATAAAAAGATAACAATTTACAAATAATTGATGATGGCAACTCTCAGCTGAAATTCCTCTACCACTTCCTCCATTCTCATCAACTTTTAAATAAAATTATGTTGAAATAGGAAATAAAAATTCCAACATTACCCAAAGAAAAACCTTTGTATTTATCACAAGAGCAAAGATTTTTTCATTGTAGGGTGTGTTTAATATAGTAAAGACAGAGTACAGAAATCATAAGTTAACTTTAATGAAAGGCAAACATACTTAGAATAAAGAAATATTTAAAAAGAATTCTATTGATATACTAAAATTTATTATAAAACAAAAATGGTTAATCCATCATTATACTATGCTTAATGAAAGAAAACTATAGGTTAGAACAAGAAAATAGCAATAGTCTCAGAAAGTGGGGTAACTACAATTAAAATCTCATGGAAAAACAGGGATTGGATATTTAGGGAAAAACTCTTGACATACCAGAAATGTTTCTAAAATTCTCAGAAAAGCAGCAACTTTACTCCATCTTTACATTTGAATTTCTCAGTCACCCAAAACCCTAGACAGCAAATGGCACTGCTGGAGAGACTCATTTGCCTTCATTAGAGAAACGATGTCCTCTGGGTGACAGAGGAGGTCTTTTGGGAGAAAGAAGGAAGTGAATCTAATTCTGGCTCTCAAATGAAATAAGGTTTAGAATACCTAAACCTAATGCCTTTATGGCTGCCTTGAGGATTAAATGAAAACACATATAAAGCACTCAGTATATTATTTGGCATTTATTAGCTGCTTGAATATTCAACTTTTCCCACTGCCTACCATCAAATATTCATCTATCTTTATTTGAGGCCCAACTAAAACATCATCATATCTGTGTTGTTTCTTGCTCTGGTGGTGTATATTCTATATTTCTCTTACAAGAGAATACTCTGTATTCTCTTACTCTGCCATTAACCAGTCATTTGCTCTTCCATATTAAACTTAGCTTTAGGCTCTTCAGGTATACAAAACATATTTTACCTTTCTTGCTCAACAATTAGTAGTAAGTTGCACATTGTCAATATTCTAAAACATGTTAAGATAAAATGCTTTTTGGTGATAAAATAAGCGCTGTATAATAATGGCTCCAAAATGAGATGAAAGAAAAACTATTAGAACTTTCCCCTCAATTTTAAAATTTTACCCCTACAAATAAATATACATACACTGGGGTAAATGCTTAAAAAATATTTTCCTGATAGTGCTATGCAATCAAAACATTTAGAGACCACCTCAACAGAATTCCAAAAGAGACATTGGTTATATAAAGCTGAGCTACAGAACAATTGTTTTTGGATAAAATTTAGAAGACAGCAAGACACTAATGCTATGTATGAATCTAGCTGCACAAGGATATAAATCTAGAGTATTGCATTTTAGTCTTTTATATTAAAGACTACTATTAAATATCAGCTGTGTCTCTGAGGTGTGGCTAAAAAGAAATGGAATTTCGATCTGTTCTATGGCTATTTGTTGAAGTGTACTTAGAAATTTATTGCTTTTTTATGTGTATGTTGCACTTCACAATTAAAAAAATAATAAAGAACCTCTCAAGCATCAGATTTTGTACTGCCTCTGGAACCAGAGTCAACTGCATTGTAATTTCTATGGCCAACTCTTCAGCTGGCAACAGTTCTACCCACCAGTTGTGGATTTGGAGTATATCTTCAGGATTTGGAACCTGTGACAACCTCTTGTCCAGACACAGAGGTGGACGAAAAGCCAACCCTGGCTCCAGCATCATCATCCTGGGGAGAGACGATTGAAGAGCTTGTGCCACACACCAGGCACGAGATGAAGTTCCACCTCCCCTACTCCAGCCAGGTCCCAAGAAACAAAAGGAATTTAAGTTCCCCTCTCTGCAGATGGCTACTGTTTTCTTCTTCCTTATTTTTTTTTTGTGTGTGTGTTTTATTTTTTATATGGTTTTGTTTACTTTTTAATTTAAAATACAATTAAACTAAATTAAAAAAAGAAAGGGAATTTCTCTACTGCACACATATAGAGGGCTTGACCTTTAGGTTGAGTTCTCATGTCTATGATTCTTCTTAGATTTGAGCTCAATACAACATCATCTTAGGTTTCTGCCCAAAAGTAACATCACAAATTTATGCAAAAATTAGCATTGAAAGCGCTCCCCATCTTGTTTTAGAGAATGCTAGACAATAGTCTGGAAGCATTCCTATTTGTAGGTATGTTATTTCTAAATAAAAACTGAAGACTGTACCACTAGAGTAGACCATAACTTTAAGATGTTAACACAGAAGCAGTGTTATTCAAAAGTAGCATCTTACAGCATCTCAGAATTATGGCAGCTTAACAAATTATTAACAAGTAATTCAAGAAAATAAAATTGGAGAAGAAACAGATCACAAGGTTTCCTAAATACATGGGAGATAATATAATTAACTGACCTGGGCTAAAAACAAACTTCTATATATCAAAAGAGCTTTCAAAGGTAAGAAAAGTCCTTTTTTCTTTTAAATAGTTTTATTCACACACCACACACCATGTACATTCCAAAGTGTACAATCAATGGCTCTCAGTAAAACTACAGAGTTGTGTCTTCATCACTATAATCAATTTGAGAACATTTCCTCAAAATTTTTCGTTTTTCTCAAAAGAAAAATGTTATATCCCTTATGTCCCTTTATTACTGACACTGAGCATTGTATGGTACCTTTGTCACCACTGATGAAAGAATTACTGTTAACTGTAGTCCATAGTTTGCATTAGTATATTTTTTCCATATACCACCCGATAATTAACCCCTTTAATAGAGATGTATATTTGTTCTAGTTCTGGGGAAGAACATTCATATATTTGCACTTCTAACTCAGTCATCATCAACAACAGGGCTCACTATGTTACACAGTCCCATGTGTTCTCAACTTGCTTTCCTTCTAGTGACATGTATGACCCTAAACTTCCCGTTTCAACTACAATCACACTCATAATTCAGCGCTGTTAATAACATTCACAATGATGTATGTGCTACCATTACCTCTATCCATCCTCAAACATTTACAATCAACCTTATTAAATATAAGAGAAGTTTTTGTTTTTTTTAAAAAGAGAAGTCCTTTTAACGTTCTATTTGGTGGATGGGAATCATGAAAACTGGCTCGATCTATTTGAACAAAGTGTTTGTTGCTGATTCCCATTAGATTTTCAATTTCCAATCCCTCAAAATAAAAAAAAAATTAAAAGCCAGGGTTTATGTCAATTGGTTTTATGAAGAGACAAAAAATTTAAATATATCTACAAAGCATCACTTATTTGTTATTTACTGGAAATATTTCACTTTTGCTTAGTTAAAAAAATTTTCCAAACTGTTCCATATATGAGCTTGAGGCTACCTGCTTTTATCCAATTTATATATTGGGCTTCCACTTAAAAATGGCTAAGGAGAGAGTTCCATGATTTTAAAAGAAGACACTGTCAGGTAATAGCCTGAATTAATTTCAACTCAGCTAGAATTTATGGTTATTTTTAACTTACAAAAGAAATAGTCAAAATGAAAATAAAAAAGTAATTTTTAAAAATTGGGACTTCTCCAGTAATGTTACACAGTCAAATTCATTTCTGCCCTATCTATCTATCTATCTATCTATCTATCTATCTATCTATCTATCTATCTATCTATCTATCTATCATCATGGTATACATGGTCTAGGATGATCATCATGAAGACTTTGCAGGACTTCACAATCACCCCAAATTTTACCTTTCTGATAAAATCAAGATAAGAAATTAGATACTCTTCTTTTCGAAAGAATGTTCTCAGCAAAAGCTGAGTAACCAAGACTGTATTCTAAATGTTGTGTTATTACTAATAGTGGTCAGTAGAAGATGTTCCTAAAATTCTTATTTTTGACTCATGCCGTGTGCACTCAGGGCTAAAGAACCAGTTTTGATCTGAGGTACTAAATTTCAATTCCCAGAGAAAATGGTATTCTCCAGTATGCAAGGATGAATGACCATAACACACTGGGGACAAGGCAAAAGGCCTTCACAGAAAAACAGCTGGGCAGATCAGCTGGCAGATGAGGCACTGCCAACATCCACAATTAACATATCAAGAAAGTAAAAAAAAAAAAAACTAAGTCAAAAATCAAAAGAACCATTAGTTATTATACTCAAGGAAGTAAAGGCCATTTTTTAAGACTTGAATTATTTCAATATTTAAAGTAAACAGTGCTCTCATTTAGAAGGGTAAAAAGCACTCACAACCAGCCATTGTTTCCTTTCAGACACTTAACTGATGTCAGACTTACAGTTGGCCATTGCAATTAAAAAAAAACAGCAGTGCCATTTTGCATGGTTTTAGCCATATCCTCTATAAACAAAGCACCTGGCAATCCTCCATTTAAAAAAACGCCTATTACCAATCAAGAAACCAACAAAACTTTTAATATGCTTATTTTTTAAAAATTAAGTGCCCAAATGTAACACTATAGTTTTCATATTACTTTTTAAAAAAATAGATTAGTAAGGGATCAATGGGAATTCATGTAAGACAGTGATAAGAATACAAAGGACAGAACAACCCTCTCCCCTCAAGGATCTTCAAGGATATCTAAGTCACCACAAAAGCATTTACTGAAAGAAACTGTTACTTAACATCAGAGTGATTTTCAAAGAAATTTGAAACTAACCAGGTTAACTGTCTTCATGCTCAGTAACAGAAAAGCTGCATAATGCAAATGTAGAATGATTTTACAAGCTACTAGTCAGCAACATTCCAACCTATATAAATGTGCACCAGCAAGAAAAGGTTTAAGATAACAAGACAAGCAAACTCATTGTCTTCCCCCTCCTTAGGTGAAACATGACTCCCAGGGGTGTAAACTTTTCTGGCAACCTGGACAGAAATCCTAGAATGAGCTGGGGACTCAGCGTCAAGGAAATGAGAAAATCTTCTACACCAAAAGGGGGAAGAAAGAAATGAGACAAAATACAGTGTCAATGGCTGAGAGATTTCAAATACAGTCGAGAGGTTATCCTGGAGGTTACTCTTACGCATTATATAGATATCATCTTTTTAGTTAAGGTATATTGGGGAGGCTGGAGGGAAGTGCCTGAAAATGTAAAGATGTATTCCAGTAGCCATATTTCTTGAAGATGATTGCATAATGATACAGTTTTCACAATGTGACTGTGTGATTGTGAAAACCTTGTGTCTGATGCTTCTTTTATCTACAGTATGGACAGACGAATAAAACATATGGATTAAAAATAAATAAATAATGGGGGAACAAATGTTAAAATAAATTTAGCAGACTGAAATGCTAGTGGTCAATGAAAGGGAGTGATAAGGGGTATAGAAAACAATAGGGAAAACAAAGGTTAAATATATTGGGTAGATGGAAATACTAGCAATCAATGAGAGGGAGGGGTAAGGGGTATGGTATGTATGAGTGTTTTTTCTTTTTTCCTTTTATTTCTTTTTCTGAAATGATGCAAATGTTCTAAGAAATGATCATGGTGATGAATATACAACTATGTGATGATACTGTGAGTTACTAATTATATACCGAGTGGAATGATCACATGGTAAGAAAGTTTGTGTTTGCATGTTGTAATGCTTAAAAAAATTAAAAAAACTTAAATAAAAGAAAAAAGAAGGCTTTAGAGTCCCCATCCTACTCAAGTTAATGGGAAAAACACACTAGCAACATGTAACAGTCAAATAGTGAGCAAGACCGTAAGGAAGCTAGGAAGAAGAAAAAAATTATGAACCACAGGGACCTAGTATTTTCCACTTGCCAAACACGGAGGAAGACATACTAATGTAGAATATATTTTAAAAGCAGCTACAATTTTAGGTATGAAACAAAAGAATATAATGCCCATCTTTAAGCAGTTAACAGTTAAACATGAAAATTTCTGATAAACACAGAACAATGATCCAACATCAAAAAATATGGGGGAAAGAATAGTGATAACTTAAGCAGTCTACTAAGCTAAGACTATAATGAAGCCAGTCTCCTGAACAATAAGAACAAAGTCTGAGCTAACAAACATCTGGGAAATATTAGCTGCTTTCTCACTAGTAAGAACTAATACAGCACTTACAGTAAGCTAGATATAATGTTGAACACACAACACACTTTAAAATACTTCACTAAATGGCAATAAATAAATATATCTGGAGAGCTGAGGTACTCTGGAAAATATCAGCTTGATTTAATAGTGTCAGGCAGGAGACCAGGAGCTACAAGTTATCATCTAGGTGAATAATGGCTCCCAACAGAAATGCTTCAAGGGGCAGGGAAGAATTTTGGCAGTAACTGTAGAACTGGGATTTGATTTAAAAGATTCTACTTTGATGAGATTTCATTTTTCACTTAAACTACCATTTACTTTACAATATACAAAGAGATGGTCTCTGCCTTCAAAGAATTTTGAACCCAATAGAGGAAAAAAAAATAAAAGAGAACTAAAGCAATAAGAAAACAAACAGTAATTCATTAAGAAAAAGTATCATGGTTAGAGCTTAGCATTGAATGGATTGGCTTAAAATGAAGCATGAGAAAATTTCATCTAGTTCAAAGATTAACAGTTTAATATTTCATTCTTAAAAAATATCAAATCATGAAATCAAAGGTGTCTTCATTCATCAGGTGAGTCATCTAATAGTAATCTTACACTACTAGTCAACAACTTAAATCAGTTTTGAACACTGTTATAAATTGTATATTACAATGATTATTAGTAGTGAAATAAGAGATCAAAGAGGAAGAGTAGTTACTCTTTACCCAATTGATAAAGGTTGTTCGACCAAATTTACTCATTTGATAAATATTGTTAAAAAACCATTGTGTCAGGTACTGCTCTAGGTACCAAGGATACAAAAGTAAACAAGCCATATTAGATGCCTGCTTCCATGAAGCTTACAACCTAGTAAAGGAGTATTCTAGTGAAACTGGATGAATGGACATCAGGTAGTAAAAAGATCTGTAAAGAAAAACAATTCAAGATAAAGAAAAGAATTCTAGATCTCTTAAGGACTGGAAAAGGACTAGAGCTGGTTGAAGAATGAGTAAAGAATAAAACCACTTTATGATAAATGGAAGGACTGGAAAAGAGACATAGCAGCAGAACACGTGAAACTGATTGAGAATTGTAAAGCGTATGGAAACTGAAGAAACTGAAGACTAGTTTATTTGTTATTACCCTTACAAACACAGAGACTTCATGAGGCAGTTTTAATATAGAAGGAAAGCTGATGGGATGCCTTAAATGTTCTGTTATATTTAAAAATTCGCCTCCTTACAAGGTGAGAATAATAGAATAGTATATAGGAACACTGTATTTTATGCATGGTTTTTCTATAAACCTATAACTTTAATTAAAAAATCAACTGGCAAAAAACAAAAAGGTTTTACCATATTAAAATAAAACCTTCATATACAGTATCTGAAGGTTGAAGACATTACCCAAAACTATAGAGGATGTTCTTGCCAGTCTTAGCAGTTATATCATGAACATGGAGATATCATTTATAATTCAAACCCAAGGAGTTTGCAGAGTGGGTCACTGCTGACAAAAGGAAGACAGTTCTGGAGCAGCCATCTGGGCTTAGTTCCATCAGTAGAAAAGCAGTGTGATACAAATTTGAGCACTGGACCAGGAATCAGAGATATCTGGGGATAAGCTGCCTTTTAACTATTTACTTATGTTGAAAAACGCTTCAAAGCCTCAGTCTTCTTCATTTATAAAATGGGGGAGATCATACTAGGCCCATCTACCTTAAAGGTTATTTTGAGCACGAAGTGAGATAACGTATGTGAAAGTACCTGGAAACTGTCAGGCACTATCCTAGCTTTAGGTAACATCATATTCTGTTTCTGAGATAGGAGCCTGCAAGAGGCAGACTGGATTCAGGGTTTAGTTACTCATCAGAGAAAAAAGTTCGGTAGTCAGTGATTCCTAACAAGCTTAAAGCTCTGGACTGTAACTCTCTTCTTAAATACATTTACTTAAATAGATTTAGGTTCTTATCACTTTGTTTTTTAAAGCAGAAAACCAGATTTTTTTTTTTAAATGATATATAACAACTTAAAAGCATGAACACCAAGGAAAAAAATTAAAGGACATGAAAATGATTTATGATTTATAATTACATAATCTCAAAAAAACAGCTATACTGATAAATATGGAAATCATCAATACACTTTTTAAAAGAATATCAAAGTTAGGTGGGCCACGGTGGCTCAACAGGCAGAGTCCTCACCTGCCATGCTGGAGACCCGGGTTCAATTAACGGTGCCTGCCCATGCAAAAAAAAGAAAAAGAAAAAAGCAAATGCCAACATAGCAACTGACATAAAAATTATTATTGAATCAATTATCTTGACTCCCAACTATGTTCATTATAAATACTTAAGCTGATTAAGGAAAAGGAAGAAAGTCACTTTAACAAGGACAAGGGTAAAAAAAAAAAAAGAGGCATCTGGGCAAATATATGTATTGTGATCAACATGGATTCTACTTCTTAACTGAATTTACTATCCACTCCCAGTCAACAGAAATGCCAGTTTATTAAATGATTTCAATACTCAAAAGGGCTGAAAAATGAAAGGATCCCCTGTGCCTCACTAGTCTATGAAATACACGTAGAGACTAGATTTCAACTGGATCAATATAAATTAATTTTGGCAATGTAAACTATATACATTAACAAATATAATACTACACACATCAAGCAGAAAAGGAATAATAAGCCTATTATCAAACGCTTTGCAAATGTTTTCATTAAGTACATAAAGCAAACAATCAGTTGGCATGAGAAGCAATTAAGAAAAAAAAAAGGGTGCTTTAACAATTGCAAGTAATTATCTATGTCAAATAATATAAGCAGAGCCACTGGGAAAGGACAAGCTTCCCATCACTTCACAAGTCTCAATTCAAGTTGCCACCAGAGAAGTAAAAGTAATTTCTCCTCTTCTAATCATAATGAGGAAAATGTATTTTTTAAAAAAATCCATTTTCTCTAATGCCAACAACAGGATGAAAAACAAAGAATGAGTATTTACAGTGAATGTTCAGGAACTGCGAGGAGTCTTAGAAACATTTAACAGAGGATAGTCACTTGTTTAAAGGTATTAGGTGTGTCAAGCCTTTTTGTTGCCTTTTGTAACAGAAGTTATCTAACAAATAATAATAGGAAGTTATCTAATGAAAAAATAACATACCTAACTTTTTGGAGACTTGCAAAGAATTTTATAAATATCTCGCAGACAACATCCTTATTATAAGCATTATTTGAACCACTAGGAAAGAAACTGGAGTTCTAAGTTAATGGTTTCTAACATTTACAAAGGGTAGCATGTCAGAACTAAGAATAAAAAGCAGGTTTCTTAGCCTCAGACAAACTGTCCTATGGATCCACCAATCACATGTCTTCATGAGTTTTCCATCTTTGTTATTTGTAATCTGCTTGCTCTTTCTCACCAATAATCAGTAATCCTAAAATCTTTTATATAAGATATGAAGCAAATAACATCTACCACAAAGGGGAGAATGCTAATAACTTATTTCTCAAGTTGTACAAAAGGACTTTTAATATTATATCCCTTTCAAATCAAGCACATTAAAACAGTTACATGTAGCATGTAATACCTGTGCTCCTGATACAGGGCCAAAAGGGTTTGGTGGTCTCATGACAGGCTGGCTGTATATTAAAGTTGGTTGTGTCATTACAGGTACACTTCCCATTTGAGAAGGCTAAAAAATAGAAGGATATCAAGTTAAAAGATTTCAACTCAAATCTTACTTATTATGAATAAGAAAAGAAGGATGACAGGGACGAACAGTACTAAGTACCTTTGCTTTGATTCAAAGAGAAAATTCCTCAGTCTATAAATAAAACTGACAGCTACAATTTTTCTTAAAAATATTTTTAAAGGAAAGTCTTCAACATGCTTGTTTTAAAGAGGATGAAATGAAGCCCAGTTAGTGTTTTTATTCAATGAGTTGCAAAATTTAAACTTTACTACAACAGACAAAAATATTTAGATAAAAAACTTCCAAACTTCCAAATTTGCAAGATTTAGATGCAGAGAAAAGTTGCAACTACAAATGTGCTAAGACATTTCAAAGTAAACTGCCCTTCTAAAGTGAATCAAGTTTTTATCCCATTGTGCAAGTGATCACAACTGGAAGATAGCTGGTTTGCTGAAGAGGTTTACTCTCTATGGTTCTTTCATTTCAGAAATTTGTAGGGAAGGGAGATCCACGAGGGGCCTTGGATTACACACAAAGAGGTTATTTCATTCTTGAGTAACTAAAAATGGAATCTTAACCAAGTATCTATTTGTTTAAAAGTCACTACTGTGGGGCAGTGCGATGGTGGCTCACTGGAAGAATTCTCGCCTGCCATACTGGAGACCCAGGTTTGATTCCCAGTGCCTGCCCATGCCAAAAAAAAAACAAGAAAAAAAATCATCACTGCATGGGATAAAATTAATATAATAAGTGACAATATCTAGAGTGAAAATAGAGCACAGGCTATATTATTTTGGTTAAAATGTAATACTCTAAATTCTTATATTTCTAAAAGTTCTAATTAATCTTTCAAGTAAACTCCTGTTATTTCAAAATGATAATGATCATTTAGGTAATTATTCATAATTCTGGCCAGACACAGAAGATTCTAAACTCATCCTTGGGGTAACAAGGAAAGCAGAAAATATGGATCATGATAATTTTGCAATTTTCAAATCTTTTCAATTCCAACAAGAATGGTTCATTTAATCTTAAATTTCAGATATGTGTCTGCATTTATAATGCTAAAGCTATTTTTAGGACAAGATCTCAAATAATCTGAATAATCTCTTTATAATGCTATTTTTTCTTTTTCAATACAATTGATTTTTCCCAAGCTGATGAGTGGCCTTCCATCACTGTTAGAACTTCCCCAGCAATTAAACTTGAAATCAAATATGAGATCCACTTTAAGTTTATGACCTGAGTTTTTATGCAGACTCATTTTTTTAAAAACTTTTTTTATGGTATAGTATAACATATAAAGCAAAGAAATAAAAAAGCAATAGTTTTAAAAGCACTCTTCAAAAAGAGGTTACAGGATAGATCCCAGAGTTTGTCATGGGCTACCATACGATCCTCTCATATTTTTCCTTCTAGCTTATGCAGACTCATTTTT
Source organism: Tamandua tetradactyla (assembly GCF_023851605.1). Classification (NCBI taxonomy): domain Eukaryota; kingdom Metazoa; phylum Chordata; class Mammalia; order Pilosa; family Myrmecophagidae; genus Tamandua; species Tamandua tetradactyla. Next base: position 58,478,998 of record NC_135334.1, on the reverse strand, counting down.
AAGGAAATGAGTTCATTAAATTTCATTTTAATGAAGTGAGCTACTTCCATACAATGTGCATAGCAATACCAAGGTACCAAATGCTGCCTTCTATCAGCAACAATTCTTCAAAGAGGTACCAGTGGGTTGAAGCCACTACCTCTGTTACTTATTTAAGTGAGTCTTAATTTTGAGAGAATTAAGAACGTAAGGTAGTCTAGAATGTGGATTGTGGGCAACTAAAAATTAAAGAACTGGTTTTGTACGTTAATAATCATTGTCATAGGAAAATTTCTCTGGCTTTTACTAGACCAAATTTATTCCAAGACAATTCCAGAAGCATTAAACTTTCACTTCCCCTATAGTTAAGTTTTAAGACCTCACTGGCATTTGATTTAAGGTCACAGCAACAAGGCTTAGAATTAATATTAACAGTTAAACGACTTTGTCATGAAGTATAAAATGACAGTTATGAGAGGGAAAAATAAGCCAAGAAATACTGTGAACATTTTTAAAAAGTGATTATTTGTTCTATAATGACAATTTTAGAAATACTTATGGAACCATCACTATGACGCCAGATAAGGTGTAAGCAATAGGGTATAAAGGGCACTAACTTTTTTTTTCAGTTATGCTTGTTATAAAAACAACAGTTTTTTTTCAGTTATGCTCATGCCAAATATGAATGAGCCTGTTTTCAAAAAGCTGTATCTGGAAAAATACTTACGATTCCATATCCTATCATGCCTGTTGGTGTAGTAGCAGGATAGGCCATTACAGGGGGTGCCTGACATGATGAAAGAAAAAATAAACAAGGAAGTATAACTCATGTGTGTCACCTGAGCTTAAGGAATCAACAGCTGTACTTTCACTAAAAAGAATTGCTAAGACAGCGGTGATTAAATGGTACTTGTGATCATTAATAATTGTGTCAATCAATGCCCAATGGAAAAAATTTGTCTTGAAATTAGCAGAAAAGCAGAATTATTAGCAGGGGAAAATACCACTTAAATAAAACAGTGATCTAAGATTTCAGTGTGCTTTTACAGCTTTAAAAATATTCAGATTTTAGGGTGGTGCAACTGTGGCTCAGTGGCAAAATTCTCGCCTGCCATGCCGGAGACCCAGGTTTGATTCCCAGTGCCTGCCCATGCAAAAAAAAAAAAAGAAAGAAAAAAATTCATATTTTAAATTCCTAAAATTGAAAATCTATCATAAAAAATGTTCACCCAGAAAAAGTAATATTACCAAATATTTCCCTAGGTATTATACTTCTTTAGCATTCAAAGAAAAAGAGGGAAAATTCCATATTAATTAATAACCCGATCTTCCAAAAAATTAGTTTTTAAGGATCTCATTCACTCTTTTCAAAGAATCCCAAAGATTTCAAACAACTATTGAATATAATTATTTCTACGAAGCACAGTTCTCTTATATAACTAGTCCGTATGTTAGCTTTCCTTCTATTTTATTCCAATAACTTGAAATTATCTTCTGTAAAGTACCCATTTGAAGAAGGAAAAATAAAGTTTAGGCTTATGCTTTATGTTAAAAAGTAGTTGAAGCAGTCTTGGCTTAAGTATTAAAAGGACCTATCTACCACTAAGATGTTTAAATTCCCCTCCTCCTCCACTTTAACTCATGCTGTGTAATATACATTTGGAGTACAGAATCATTTTAGAGAGATTGCTGTCTTAACAACATTCCTTCTGTGTGTAATAATAAAAACTGAAACTGAATACAGGTGAAAGACCAATAACACTGCTGAAACATAAAAAATAACTGAAATTATATAGTAATTTGAACATACACATGAAGAAGTTAAATAAAGCATAACTTTTTAAAATTAACACTAATGTGAATAGTTAAAAGCTTAGTATTTGCATGAGCAAGTAGGACTTATTGGTCTCTCCCTACTTAAAACCAAGATCTGCAAGAGCAGTAGACAAACTGCCAAGTACAGCAGAAGCCTGTAAGATTTCATGCAGTTGTTACTTTAAACATTACCACAATCAACATTTCCCTTCATTCAGAAGTCATCCAGTGCATAGTGGCAGCACAGATACACACACACAGACACCCAGCCATCTGGCAGCAAATGGCGGAATATTAAGCAAGAAAAAAATTGGTATTTTCCATGCCACCATCAGAATCAATTCTGCAACACACCCATGAAATCAGTAGATGCTAGGAAGGATTTTTGGCACATCGAAAATCTGAATGTGAAAACAAGTAATAGCTGGAAGGTTATGAGATTCTGCTACAGCAGTGGTTAATAGCATGCCAATTTATTGCAAAAAGGCTAGTTTTTGGTCACTTACGTATTGTGGAAAATGCATGCCATTCTGTTTTTTCCAGGGAGAACAATTACATAATGCAATAACACTGGATTAGAACAAGTACTTACACAACATAAAATACAGAGAGCATTTTAGTTCACATGTACATTCACTAAATACCTAAATCCCTTGTAATTCCAGTATCCACTGAAAGAATTTTTATACTAAAACACCATCAAGATTTACAAGGGAAATTTAGTGTTTGGCCTCATTCACTTACATAAATTATAGTTTATTGATTACAAGTGTCATTAAAACATAAAATTTATCAGTTGTGTCAACAGTGCAAAATTCAGTGCAAACCATAAACATAGACGCAACAAATAACGTTCACCACAGAAAGCAAGCAGTGTAGTTATTTTAAAAATGTGTAACATAACATTATCATATATTTTAATACAACCCCAATTAATTTGTTTTAAACAAAAAACATCAAACACACATTTAAAAACCTTGACAGTGTTTAAGGATTATTAAAGTTAGAAATGTAAAGGAATGTCATAAGCAGCAGTTTAAGTAGTGAATCACATTATCCCTAAACCATTAAAAAGAAATCCTACAAAATACATTACATACGAATATTTTAACAAAATCCTTAAGAGATGATAGATATTACCATATACGACAAAGCACCATACATTATTATATCATCAGCATATGAATTCTATGTGGTAAGATGCTTTTTATATTCCAATAGTCAATCTTAACTCAAGTGCTGTCTTATGAACAAATATTTCATATGAATATTAATTTAATATAAAACAGGAAAACATTAATTGTATTTTCATATTAGTATAAGTATTTATATCATTCCTCATACATTATCAATGTATAATTAACACCTGAGACTGCAAAACTCCACTAACCACCCACTGTCCTTGCTGTGAAGTGTGTCACTGTGGGGAAAACACTGGATTCAGACACAGAATGGATGGATTTCCATTTAAATCTGCCATATGTCAGCTGCTTCGCTCTTGGGGGAAAAAAATCACATGATTTCATCCTTAAAGTTGGGATAAGGATACATGCTCAAACTATCTCAAGAACACACCATTTACAGGTTCAATATGCATGTGCGTATGCGTAAAAATCTAAAAACTATTTAAATGCAGGTTAGCATTGGTAGTGACTGCTGCCAGTGAAAAATTACTGCCTTAAAAGATGGCTAAATCCCAATGTTATTTTCCATTTAGTAAGTCTGAAACTAACAAAATTCTTTAGATAATGTAGCACAAAACTTCACCAGCATACTATTTTTAGCCAGTCCTATACATGATTAATCCAAAGAAAACAAGACAATGATCTGGAAAAGATTTAATAAGAAAATGGCTTTAAAACAAGGACAATGGAGGTCTCTAACAACAATAAGAAGGCTAAATATGTGGTCTGTGTAATAAAAATGCTGCTGCTAGTACACTAGTAAAAGAAAATACTTTTCAAAATTTTTTAACAGAAGAAATGAGTTCTCTCTGACCCAGGGAGACTTGTGGGACTGGCAAAACAGCACTGGCCAAGGATAAGGGATACAGCTGCAAGGCTACTCTGGGCCAACTATGTTTTAAAGTAATTAAAATCATTATTAGAATCTCTTCAGTACTAGATGCTAGCTAACAAATTAGCATATATATTACGTGAAAATATTAATAAGCAAGTATAGTTTATTTATGAATGGCAATATCAGAAAATATATTTTTTAAGATTTTATATTCTAAACAAGTAATAATGTTGAGACCAATGGTACAGTGCAATGATTAAATTACGCTGTCTGAATTTTAAACCCAACCAATCACTTAAGAACCCTGTGACTATGAGCATATTAATTACTTTGTGCCTCCATTTCCTCATCAGTAAAATGGGGTTAATAATAGTTACTACTACATAGGGTTAATATGAGGATTATATGAAATAATACCATATATTATTTATCAGAATGATGCCTGACACAAAGTAATTACTAAATAAATGTTAGCTATCCAAATGTACTTGACAACCATAGTCAACCAGCTTCCCTTAAAAGAAATACAAATACTTGTATTTCCAAAATTCAATAACAATTTTTTCCATTTATGCTTACTACTTTAAAACATTTTTCATGTCATACTTTTAACTAAATTATTTATGAGCTAGTATATCATGAGTTTTTCTGACTCACCATTGTTGCAGCATTCCAAGCAGTTGTTGGTGCAACTTTTGGTTGCCAGTTAGATCCTCCAGTTAATTTCTTTTCACCTGGCTGACTCCAATTTACATCACTTCAAATAAATACAAGTGAGAATATTAAACATCTCCATAAATGTTCTTTACTACCTACTTAGATGGAACAAAACATTTAAAGTGCAGAGTTGACATCTCTTTATATATTTTGAAAATGAAAGTCAAATCGACCTCTAAATGATACACTGGAAAAGAATACAAACAAAACACTCACTTCTTAGTGGTTCCATTTCCAATGCCAAGATCTAGGACAGGCGAAAAAGAAAGCATGTTAAAAGCAGACATTTTTATAAAACAACTTCTTTTAAAGAAGGAAAATTCCAAAGAATACTTACTGCCCACAAGGTTGGCTAAGGATGAATCCAAGTCATCAGATACTAACTTGTTAGGTGGGAGTTTGGCAACAGGAAGACTCTGGTTCTGAGAGGCCACTGTTGGTTTGAGAAGTCCACCTAGTTCATCAAAGCCTTAAAGTTACAAACAGACGAAATAGGATTTGTAAGGAACTTTATGGTGCTACAGCTTTCTAAAAGGGGTCTCTGCTTTTTCTCCTTGTTTCTTCATTGCAAAAAAAAAGTCCTCCAAAAAATGGGCACTAGTAAATGATCTTAAAAGGAAAAAGGAGAAATTGTCCATTTTTATATTGAACTGATTTGAAGACTGTATTTGCTTTGACATAAATCACATGTCTCTTCTCATGACAAAATACATTACAGGGGATGATGAGAGAACATTCAAGTAAACTATTCTTATTACTAAGTCTTTAAAGAGAGGAGAATGCAATATGATTCTTGCTCTCACCCAGAAAAATTATCTGAAGACTCTCTTGTAACTGAAGCAATATAGTATTTTTTAAAAACCCACGTTTCTGTAACTTTTTAAAAAAGTTCCTTTTACTTAAAGAAATGACACTTTATAAACTTTCGTTTCTTTCTTTTTTTTACTTATTTTGTTATTTTATAGATTTTTTATACTCTTCAAAGTGAAGAATATAAGGTACTGTGAAATAGTACATTACAAGAGAAAAACAAACCATTTATTTAATTTTTTCTTCTGTCTGAAAAAAGCTAACCTAAATCATACCAAAGAAACTGCTCAACTACTCTCCAATTGCATAAAACTACCTAGTAAACTAGGACTTCATCTGAAAATGAAAATAAAATCCCTTACTGTTTTTTTCACAGTGTAGAAGGTAAAATCAAAAGCAAATCCAACCAGTCCTCTAAGGAATTCATTAGTATGATCCATGAATACTAAATAAAGTGTTTAGGTTCAGAGTTTGAAGAAGAAGGATGGTGGTTTACAAAATATAAATGATTGGACTCTATTTCCTTTATCAATTTCCCCAGCAAAACAAAATTAAAAGAAAAAAATCAAATGCATCAAAAAGGATAATTAAAAACCTACTAGTGTACAGAAAAAAAATTCTTAGCACATACCCAGCTTGCTTCTTTCTTTTTGAATAATTCATTATGTTATGAAATTAAGAACACTTCAATATACTCTGCTTAAATGGCAAATTTAATTACTAACCAAAAATCAAGGGTGATAAGAATAGAATTATTGAGTGCCAAAGTTTTATTTTACAAACTTCAAACTAATATAATATTAAATAGATATAGTTAAATGGAAACCTAGCTCTGCAGATTTATAAAGTCCTTTTAAGATAAATGAACAAGTACACTTTAATAAGAAATAATTCCTAAAACAATAAAAAGTCTCTATATCCAGAGCTCTGACACATTCTACATTTTTATATATAAACAAGTCAAGGTCCCAGAGATAATATTTTCCTAGTTTTCAAAAATTGCTAACTTCATTCTCTAAAATACAATTAGGTTATTCAGTAAAGGTAAAATGATAATGACTACAAATGCACAATATTCTATACATAGTCACTAGTAATTTTTCAATCTAATTTCTGAGCAAAATCTATTTCTCTCATGTAGTTCTGGGAGAAACAAAATCTTCCCAGAGTCAAAATTGTCATTAAGGAAAATAATCCCCCTGAAGTACTTTTTCAATAGTTAGGGAGGCAAGATGACAATTTCTTTGGCTATCCCAATTTAATATACTTATACATATTCAAAGCAGCACTACCATTCCTTACACAGAATCAAAATTAGAGCATGAGAGTACTGTTACTAAAAAAAAAGTTCTTACCCCCAGAATCTACAATAACATTTGTAGATTTATTTCCAAACACAGATTCAAAGTCAACATTAAGGCCAGTTGAAGGATGTGGTTGTGCAACTGGAGAAGGAGAAAATCCTGAGAAAAATCAAAATAGAAAAAAAAATTCAATTTTTTTTAAGTAGTCTAGAGTGTTTAAAAATATCTACTTAATATCTCCAAGATAAACGTCTCTCTCTACCCACCCATCCTCCATTTCTCCCTTTCTCTAAAAGATAATAAAAAACTATATGGTTTAAGAGATGTGACAGAATTCCAAAAGTTACAACCCACTAATTTTTATGTCTACTTCTGTGTTTAGGTGCTGGTGTTTTTAGAGCATCAAAGAAAAATCAGACATATCACTTTTTTTTTGACATATCACTTTTTAACCATTCTCTAACTTCATCTTTCTACTTCCATTAAAGGGACTGAGGAGTATACAATAAAACATGTTCATTTGCCTAACTCTACCCTGAAACACCACAACAGGAACAGGAAACCTAATTCTTTCCTGCCAACATAACATTAACACCAGTGGGATTAAGCAAATAGAGTCAAGTTCATGTCTTGACACCTGCCTATGCGGAGGTAACAAATATAAGGTTTTCAACTGTATGAGGTTGTATTTTTTGTGAGGTGAAATTCTGAATCTCTAGGGACTGAACAGAAGAAATAAACTAAAAAAGTTAGGGCTATCACATGACTTGAGAAACTTTTAATCATTGAGTATATACTCAAGCAGGAAAGAGTCAAATAAGATCACAAAGAAGGATTTTTTTCACTTTGTGGAAAGTTATAATAAATGGCTTCTGATGTCCCTTCCATTTCTAAATTCTATAAAATCAGAATGTGCAAATATCAAACAAAAAACTGATATTGGAAGATTAACAATTATGCCATTAGAGAGAAGTTAAACTTTTTAGATTTTGTTAGAGAAGTTGTATCTTTACATAAAAATCATGCATAAAATACAGAATTCCCATATACTATCTTATGAAGTTAATCTTCTTGACCTCAAAATAATAAGCTTTCTCACTTTCCCTGTCAACTCTCTGCTAAAAGGACCTCAGTCTATCAGAACCTCACTTTGAATTCTTAATGTATAGCATCAGAATAAAGAAGAAAGAAGAATAAAGACATTGTAAAAAACAGGACAAGATTCCTAGAGAAGTCCAAGAAAGTTTCAAAGAGGAGTCAGAAAATCATTTGTTATTAACAATGACTCACAAAAGCTAATAGCTTTGACAAAGTGAGCTTGTTTGAGCAGAGTCTTTTAAAAAGGATCTGGACTAGCCATCAAAAACATTACTTTATCGAGTTGGGATTTAAGTTATACTGCTGTTGTAAAAGCTATTTAAGTGACTACTATGCTGGATTTCCATCTATTAAAAGAATGTTCAGTGTTTTTAACCTTACTTGTAAAAACTGGAAACAATAAGAACATGTAAACATGCCTGTAAGTTCAATAATAATTATTCCTATTTTTCCTGAGCAAACTAAATTTTTTTATAAAATAGCGTTTCACATCACATAATGAGTATTTCATAGGAGGGTAAAAATTTTTTGAGAATGTACAAGTTGACCGTGTTTCACAGTTGCTTAAGTCTCATAAAGACACTGGTGAGGCAGGGCAAGATGATGGTGCAGTGAGATGTGGAATTTAGTTCATTCTCCAGAGCAGCTAGTAAACAACTAGGAACTGTATGGAACAACTGTTAGGGGGACATCAGTGACTGGACACACATCATACACCAGTCTGGAATGGGAGAACCGGTTGAGATCCCACACAAGAATTGTAAGTCTCCCAAGCCACAGAGGCTAGTGCACCTCGCCCACAGGCAAGGCAGGCTGGTTCCCAGAAGGGAAAGTAAACAGACTTTACTAGTAGCAAAAAGTTAGCTACTAGTGGTTAGCAACCACGCTCTAGCTGCAGAATCAACAAAAAACAGGCCCTGAGCACAGATAAACCTGGAGTAAGCACTAAAGGAACCAGGGTTTTTTAAACAGACAGGGGGCAGGGCTGATGGAAAAAAACAACCCCAGAGGCTTTCTGAGTTAGGCAACACACTGGGCTTCACCCCAAGAAAAGGGAGAACATAGAGTCTGGGGACATACAGAGCCAGGTACCAATTCAGCTCTTGATTGGCAAACTCAGGGAGCTGGGGTCTGGCTCCTAACAGCTCATTAGATAGAACTCCAAGCACTCTCAGGCTCCAGCACTACACCAGGAAAGGGCGTGGCTAGAAAAGAGATAAAACCTAAGCTTGCCTACTATGTCATCTGTTTCAACCATGCCCCTGGCAGGGAGAGGCTGCTGAAATTAAAGGCGCAATATCATTTCATGTGGCAACGAAGCTGCTGGCAGACAAGCGCCTCATGCTGGGCAGGATAGGAAATGCACAGAGAATAGACACATCACAGCAAAGTCTGACAACGTGTGAGTCTCACCCTCAGGGAAACTTGATACTGACTACTTTCTACTCCTGAAACGTAGGCCTGTCCGGTCTGGGAAAATCTGACTGGAGTTGATCGCATCTGAGGAGACTTCCTCAAATAAAAAGGCTCCACATAGGCAGGGCAAGAAAGAAAAATAAGAGCTGAAGAATTCTGAAAAAATGAACAGTCTCTTTAAATTTAACTTTATAAAAATCACTTCATTGTCCTGACTTATCTTTCATTTGCCAGGACCAAGTGAAAACTATGTCACTGTCCAGCATTAATTTACAGATTAACATTTTTAAACCTTGTCCTATGTGGCAAATCTCAAGAGGACTACAATAAATTAACTATAAGAAAAAAGATTAACAAGCTTTGGGATCAGAAAGGCTTTCCAAACACCATTTAAAAATTGGGTTGGGTTATTAATGGATTTTGGCGATGGTTAAATCATAAATTAGGCTTCATACTTTTTTGTGAAAATAAATGTTACCATTTATTAAATTCTATTAAATACTATGCAAGGATTTACAAACAGGATATTATTTATACCTCACAACAACTCTATGAGATAATTATCATTATCTGCCTTTTACAGACAAGGAACTGAGATCAAACAATTTATGTAAAGTCAAAGATGTACTAACTGGCAGGACCAAGATCTGAACCCCAAACTGATTCTAGAATGTATGAGGAGTTTCAAGCTTATCCTCAGTATTTTACCTTACATAAATTAGTAGGTAGAAGAATAAATAGTTTAATTCTATAGCTATAATATTTGATCTGTTCAGCAATACTATTCAAGTTTTATGAACTTCTTTAGCTTTTCAGAGTCAAAGCTAAGCAAAAACTAAAATCAATGCAAAAATAATGATTAAGCATCTATCAACAATCAAATAATATTTTAGCCAAGAAGGAGATTCAAAATATTAAGTAGTCTATACACATAAGATATTTGTATTTTTTCATTTTCGTTTTTTGGAGGTACATAGTCCAGGATAGTTTATAATAGTAGTAGTTTAAGTACTAGTTTTATGTGCCAGACCAGTGCTAGATGTTATACAATTACACATGTAAGCCTCACACAACCCTGAAAGATATTATTATCCCAATCTTTCCCTACAGGCTTAGAAAAGTTAAATACTTGGTTTAAGTCACACAGCAGTAGGACTGGAATTTGAACTCAAGCCCACTAAATTCCAAAAGCCCATGTATCTTTCCCTCATAAACTCTGTTTTTAAATACATTTAACAGAATACAGTATCTGATGGCCAAAGTAAAATTCCTCCATTCTTCTTTGCTACAATGCACCAAAAAAATATGCTGATCTTATTACAGGTTTTACTGCTGATGCACTGGCCTAGAATATATCTGGAGAGATACACATGAATTTCAAATTGGCCATGCATTCCTGGTAACTGCTTTCCCTTTTAATGGACTTTGTATAAGCAAGGTTGGGAAAGCCCACTTTTTTCCCAACAGACTCTCCTTATGCCATGTACTGTACTATTAATAAAATCTATACAAAGAGCTTTACATTTCCTAATTTTATAAAATTAAAATGTTTTCAACTTGTATGAAAATTTACAAGACATGAATATATATCAAAATATCTATTCACTAACAACCTAATCAAGGCAAACAAAATCAGGCAAAAATAGTATATATTTCAAAGGAAAATAATTTCAAAATACTTCATATTAAGGAAAACAAGCAAAATCCTTCCTGCATAAATATATTAACAATTTTTGGAGATACCATTAACTACCTCCAAATAAACTGGCTAAAACAGAGGACTCATGACATATAAAAGTAGTACTAGGATAAGCTTCAGGGACAAAAAACAATCCAAAAAGGCTTTCAAAGGAAAGAAAAAAGAGAAAGATGAGGAGGAAGTTAAAGGTAAAGCAGGATGGAGTAACTGAAAATAAAACACAAACCAAATAGAAAAACAGGGGCACTTGACACTCTTCAAGTAACAACTTTGCTAAAAAAAGAACTTCAGACTTTATCATGAATATTATATTTAAAAAATAATATTATATTGGCAATGATTTTTTTTAAACCAATACTACATCTCTTTAGAAAAAGAAATAAGAGGTAGTTGGCATTTTAGCCAATACTAACCTATCCTCCAATGTCCTCTTTTACAGATGAGGAAGCATGCCTAGACAAGTTCAGACACAGCTGGAGCTGCAACCCATTATTCTTGCCTTACAATGAATTTTTCTGACAGTTTCAATGACAACAAGTTGCCTATTATATTGAGCAATTCTTGGCAGCCATCAGATAAATGTTTTCCTTTGGCAGAGTCAAAGGGTAGCTACATGGCTATTTCCTAAACCTTTCTTGGTTGTTCTTATTCCTATATAGCAGAGGTTGGCAATTTATAGCCTGTGGTCTGTTTTCACTTGGCTCAGTGAGCTAAAAAAAAGGATTTTTTAAAGCATTGTTAAAAACAAAACAACAACAACATACATACAAAGAACATACTGTACACCAGAGGCTCTATGTACCCTGTAAAGCCTAAAATATTTGCTATCTGGCCATTTATATGAAAAGTTTCCTAACACAGTATTCTAGAGCAGCACTGCCCAAAAGAAGTTTCTGATGATGGAAATGTTCTAAAAATCTGCACTATCCGATATGGTAAATCTTATCCACATGTGTCCGCTGGACACTGGAAATGTGGCTAGTCAAAGTGAGGATGTGTCTTTTTAATATTTGTTAACATATCTGAAGTTTGAATTGCCACATGTGGCTAGCGGCCAATCAGATAATGCAGCTGTAAGAATAGCACACCTTAAGGGTGGTCCTTTCACATTCTTACTTCTTTGGGTAAGAAATTATTAGACTTTTTGTTACTCAACCCTACAGCTCAGGAACTTTTAACTTGGATTGAAAGTTTATTTAAAAACTTCTTCTAGGCCAAGGGTCAGCAAACTACAGTCATATATCTTTATAAATAAAGTTATACTGGAACACAGTCTAATTCATATGTTTACATCAATATGACAATCAGTAGACAATCTATGACTACTTTAATAATACAATGGCAGAGCTGAGTATTTGCAGCACAGACTGTGGAGCTACGAGACAAAAATATTTACAATCTGACTTTTTAAGAAAAAACTTTGCCAATCCTGTTGTAAGGTGTGGTAGTTAGATTCAGTTGTCAACTTGGCCGGGTGAAGGTACCTAGCTCTGTTGTTGTGGACATGAACCAATGGTACCTGAAACTCATTTGTTCATTACATCTGCAGTCGGCTAGGAGGCATGCCTGCTGCAATGAATGATGTTTGATTTAATTGGCTGGTGCTTAAACAAGAGAGCTCAAGGTAGCACAACCAAAGCAGCTCAGCATACCTCATCTCAGCACTGACAGCTCAGCCCAGCCAGGAGATGCAGAAAGAAATCACCCAGGGAAAGTTGTTAGAACCCAGAGGCCTGGAGAGAAGGCCAGCAGAGACCACCCTGTGCCTTCCCATGTAAGAAAGAATCTCAGTTTAAAGTTAGCTGCCTTTCCTCTGAAGAACTAATGTAATAAATCCCCTTTTATTAAAAGCCTATCTGTCTCTGGTGTGTTGCATTCCGGCAGTTAGCAAACTAGAACATATTGGCCGATATCAGCAGTTTTTATTTTCCCCTTCTGTATTCATTTCCATAAAAGAATAGAATAAGTATTTAACTAGTTTTTTCTCCTATTGAACTTATTATTATTATACAACTTAACATATTTTTCAAATAAAGTATACTTTATACTTTCATTTGTACTATTTGGCCCTGAAAAAAGAATATGCAGGAATCAAATAAAGTCTGCAAAAGAGAAAGAGCATTATATTAGGTAAGCTGCAAGTCTACCTTCTCTGGCTTTGCTCCTACTAACTGGCTTATCTTGGTGGATCTAACATTTCTGTACCTCAGCTGGTCCATCCTTTACAGGCCCACACTATTCTTTTGCCAGCATAAGAGATGAAAGCTGGACCAAACATTCTCTGGAGGTTCTTGAAAACTCTAAATCATCAATTCTATGATCTTAAGTTTCAAATACACCTCCCACCTTGGAATATCTGATCATCAACTTTACTAATGTTTTGCTTTCTAATCTTCCCTTCGTTCCTACCCACAGGTCTAAACTTAAGTTAGGAAGTTGATACCTCTAGTATATTCTTCACATTACAGACTCTTCTTAAAATAATAAGTCTCTCATAATATCTTCCATATATTTTTACTTGACTTCTGTTTGAATGTGAAGTAGTATAACCTCTAGCTCTTAGAGGAAAGTTTCTGCTCTTCATTCTGCCCCTCTTTAGTGGCTACAAATATGACAGTCTGAAGCCCATGCTCTGCTCTAAGATGAAATATCACAGAATACCAAAGCAAAAATTGATCTGTTTCATAATCCCAAAAAAGGCAACTGACTTTTTTTAAGACATTCATATTCATATATGTGAAGCATTTGCTGATTTATATTCACAGTAAATATAGAGAAAACATAAACCTGTTTAAAAAAAACAACTCCAAGGATAACTCCAGAAAATCACTCATTATAAGGTACAGGTAACTGAGAAAACGGACACATTTTCTGAAGAGTAACAGAATGGTGAATTTAGTATCAACCAATTTTATATAAATAACTTTTAAAATCTATTACAATGACACAAAGGAATTATTACAATCAATTAATACACTTCGGCATACAGAATATAGACAGTTTGCATTATTAGAGATATATAACTAGAAGTAAGCTCCACTTACTTCCTTGAATCACCACTGTTAAATTACATACTTTCTAGCTATCTGCCTGCTACCTTCCCTCCCCTCCACAGACCTCTAATAAAATCTCAGAACACAGTCACCTGATCTATTTACAGTACATAGATGACTTTCTGCATGCCATTTAATCAAAGATTTAACATCATTTTCTTAAGCTGTTTCTTTGAATTGAAAAAAATTAGTTTCACCATCTTTTAAGGGGGATTTAGTTTCATTTTAGCAAGAAACATTTATTTCAATTTAAAGATATACTTAACTCTTCCTTATATAACTCTGGTGTGAAATTTTGCCTTTTTATGGATTTCTATGCTGCAATTAAAGACTATTTAAGTCCGAGTTGTTTCTCTGCATCATTAATAACATAAATGCCCTACTTTTCGTTGTCTCAAGTGTAACACTGATGAGAGATCCTTAAGAATGGGACAGTGGGTATGTATGGATTTTAGACAACCTAAAATTATACTATGTTACAATTTTAAAAATTAAGTGATAACCACCCTCTCTCCCAAGCAGAAGGAAAAAACACACAATGAACACATAAGTTTAAGAGATGATACTCCTCAATCAACTCTTCTAAACTAATGAACAGGATGCTGCACATGATGCTAGATAGGATATTCTACAGAACAGCACACAAAATACACTAAAATGTTAAGTTCAACCTCAAAGGATATTTTCTTTCCTAAAAAGTTGCATTAAATAAAGTTAGGGACACCAGTATCAAATTTAAAACCTCAATATGATTATTTTAAATGTTGATATCAAAATCCAAAGTAATTACTTCAGTGCTTTAAAAATAATTAATGGATAAGTAAGAAATATTTAGGCAGCATAAACATTAATTGGAAAAAAAAAGGTTAAATGGTACTTTACCAACAAACATTTCATGAGTAGGTGTCCTAGTAGTAAAAGTGGATACATCTGAAGAAATGGGAAGGTGAACATCACCACTACTTTTTGTGAGGAAAGGATTTAAGCTTGGAATGGCATCATCAACAGCATCTACAGTAGCAGAGAAAGGATCTGTGCAGTCCAAGTGTATTACAGCAAAATGAAGAAAGGAAGTAAATAATTAGTATGTAATTAATCAAAAGACGCAAAGTGAAAAGTAGTAGCTTTATTATGTTTATTAATCTTATATGCAAAAATACCAAACTATCAAGATTGGAAGAACTGCATATAGCATATTTAAAAATTAATCTCAAAGAAAATATTGGTGTCTATTACAATAGTAGCACACTAAGGACAGATATGCACTTCAATTTTAGGAAGCCAACAGTCAGATATTTTTAAAAAGAATACTAATTAAAATGTTTCTATAAAAGAGCCACCTACTCTGAACTCATAGTGTCTGCTTAAGGAAGGAGTGTTTTGGCTTTGGTAGCACAAGCTATGTTTATTCAAACAACTGATGTAAACAGCTGATGTGTGTGTGTGGTATAAGTAAACTTTCAAAAGACAAAGGAATAATGGCAAACTAGAGGAAGAGGCTATTTCTAGGATATACAGGCAACTCTTGCATAGGTTCAAAGGTAGGAAGTGAAAAGTAAAGATGAAAATAAGGTCTAATGATAGGGAAAGGGATTTTAGAAAATCAAGAATAGAAATCAAAGACTGACTATTGAGTAGACTGGGAACAGCTTTGTGGTCTAGCTAACAGTTTTAGATTCTTTAAATGATTTCCTGAAAGCATAATAAAGATGTGGTTCGTTACAAGAATGGGAGCAAATACGTACTATTATCAAATTCTATATTTAAAGTTATTCTACAATCTGTCATTTACTGTACCTATACCAAACTCAAGATGAATGATCATTCTGATGATTGAAATCCTTTTAATTCTACCCTTTTAAGAATTAAGGATTTGAGTAAATGTAGAGAGAAAAAAAAGAACAGTAACAATATAGTGTCATAATTGTTTCTCTTACAACACAATTAAAAATGAAAAGATACTCCTATGCTAGTTCTTAGTCCTCATTCAAGAACACTGTGTTTGCTACATTCACAATACAAGAGAGCAGCAATGGCCCAAGGACCAAGTTCATTTCTTACAATACAGGCACAACTTTTTAAAGTTAATAAATTCAAGGCAAGTGTTCCACAAACCCAAAAAAACTATTTGAAAAAGAGAAATATCAAGAAAATACTGAGAGACCATTTGTTCAAGCAAAACAATTTTAATAGAACTTTTCTTTATCACATGAGAACCTTTCATGGAATTAAGCATTTCTATGAAAGATCAATTCATACCCCCAAAACAAAATCCTACAAATGTACCCAAATATACTGATATGCTATTCAAACTCAAATGACCATGTTTTAACATCTTTCCTACCTCTCCATTCCCTAATAAATGGAACAATGGAGAAAAAGATGGGGGGAAATTAATTCAGAAATAAAAAATAGAAAATGATCAGATAAATGGACTTGATTTTTTATACTAAAATAAAAATGTAATAATGGCCACCATAACTCCTGCTTGCATACAATGATAGTATATTAAGTTTAAAACTGACCTCTAAGGTTGAAAGTATAGTTTTTAAATACTGAATAATGGCACAGTTTTTGAGGTACATTATACCTGTGGGGCAAGTAAGATAAAACATCTCTCTAGAGTTCCATACAAAAGAAATCATGATAGGAATTACTCAATAAAAAGGACATGCATTTGTATAACAGATCCATTGGTTTATGAGAGCAGACATGTTCAGGAAAGGTTACTAGTAATGTGCTATTTCATTGATTGATACTGTTTTATTGAAGCACCAAGTTTCAATCATTTCTTATTATGTGAAACATCCTAAAGAAATATCCATAAATATGTGCAAGCGCATTTATACTTAGATCAATTAAGCAATTAGGAAAACTGGTTTCAAATTTACTTAATAAATCAATACAGTTAATCTAAATGATGCTAATCTACTCATAGAAAAAGCCACACTATTATACTACAAATGATAAAACAAATATATTAAGATATAATATGGTCCCCTTATTCCATCTTAAACTTTATAAAACTGGCAATTCTATTCTAAAGCTTTTAAATTTTTAAAAAATGTATTTTTTCTATTATTTTTCTCATTACAAAGTTTATTTTTATATTACGCTAGAAACAAAATTAAAACAAGAATTGAAAGAGCACCAGTCATTCAAATCTTAAATACATTATATCTGCTTTTACATTCAGAAAAGTGAATGCTATTAAAGTGTTGTAACATCATCCAGCTGAGGGTAAAATAAATTAAGCTTCAGAATGGATGGCTCTTTTTCACCTAATTTAAATTGTGAAATCTTGCCTAAAATACCTAACAATGCACAGGGCTCATAATATTGTATATTTTTTAGATACACTGTAAGTGAAAGTTTTCAGGGTAATAAAAAATAAAGTTTTTTCAGATATTAGTATTCAACTGACTGCTTATTTAGACTCCAGGCCATTTTTGAAAAAAAAAATCAAAGGTTCATTAAGAATGCAATTAGGGGAACAGGGAGCTTGTGTTCTCACTCTTTTGCATGTCCATTTTTAGGTGAAATTTTAAATGTCTTTCATAATAAACATGAAAACTGTATCTTCCTTCCTTTAACATCTTATTTCTAACTATCACCATCCTATCTGTCACAGGAAATAAACACCAACTCTGTGGTGTTTATTATAATCCTGATAATTAAATTAAGTTAAATACCAGATCTGTTATTAGCATTTGGTTTTAGCAAGAGAAGCAAAGAATAAGATTCTGGGATTATCAAAAACATCACATCTGCGCTTTGTGGTGTGATATAAAATATTAGAATTTAACATGGTTACATAAATGTTTAATTTCAAAATGCCTTTAGGAATTTAATGTTATTATAAAAACTTTATATGAGATTTATTTTTTAACTTGATCTAATTTTAAAGATAAAATCTTAATCTGAACGTCAGGATATGAACAATAAGATGACTGAATTAGGAAGTATTGAAAGTACTTAGCACAGAAAAATCCTTCAGTAATATATCTTAATATAAAAGCCAAGACTGGCTTTAAAAAAAAAGTCAAGACAGGCTTTAATCTCCCTTAAAATAACAAGTTCACAGTAAAGATCACCTTCCTTTCCCCATATATAATGAAACACTTTTGGAAAAATAATGGCCTAATTGCTATTGCTTGTGCTCCCACTGTACTTGATTTGTATTTCTAATACTTTAAAAAATTTCACTCACATACACCAAGATGAACATTAAGATATGGGGGAAAAATTGATGGAAATAGCACAAAAAGCAACACACCTAAAAGGGAAAACTAAAACATGAGTAAAAGTATTCCAACTGTTATATTCACATAAAGATTGCTATGGAATAATTTCTTCTATTAATAGCCTGTAGAAAAATTCTTATAGGCTGAAATTACTTAAAATTTTCTCCCATAGTAATATTCTGTCTTCGTATTAATTCAACAATTACAAGTAGAAACTCTGTCATTGTTATAATTAAATGTACAGAAACTTTGCCGTTGTTAGAATTAATTGAACATGGTATCCAGGATCTGGGCAAAACATTTAAGAATTTTGTGGTACCATTTCTTGAAATGTTAAGTATACTGGTTCTCATTAACTCTTCTGTAAAATTTTTAATCTATTTAGAAAAACAACTTTTCAACCTTATCTGTGATTTTAAAAAAAAGAGAGAGAAAAGCTAAAACTGCTCAAATGATATTATTAAGCCTACCAAAAATTTTTAAAGCAACTCACAATAAGGCAGAAAATAAGCATGTAAATTTCAGCAGATTAAAACTCCTATCATCAATCCGGGACTCAGCATCAAGGGATTGAGAAAACCTTCTCAACTGAGGAAGAAATAAACGAGACAAAATAAAGTCTCAGTGGCTAAGAGATTTCAGAGTCAAGAGGTTATCCTGGAGGTTAATCTTACGCATTATATAGATATCCCTTTTTAGTTTATGGTGTATTTTGAGTGGATAAAGGAAGTACCTGAAACTGTAGAGCTGCTCTGCTCTCCAGTGGCCTTGTTTCTTGAAAATTATTGTATAAAGATATAACGTTTACAATGTGACTTTGTGACTGTGAAAACCTTGTGTCTGATTTTCCCTTTATCTATGGTATGGACAGATGAGTAAAAAATATGAATAAAAAATTAAATAATCGTGGGAACAAAGGTTAAAATATATTGGGCAGATGGAAATACTAGCGATCAAAGAGAGGGAGAGGTAAGGGGTATGGTATGAACGAGCTTCTTCTTTTTATTTCTTTTTCTGGAGTGATGCAAATGTTCTAAAAAATGATCATGGTGATGAATATACTACGATGAGATGATATTGTGAGCCACTGTTTGTATACCATGTATGGAATGTTTGTATGTCAAGAATGTTTGTATTTATATGTTGTTTTTTCAATAAAAATATTTAAAAGAAAACAAAAGAGCAATAATAAATTGTGGAAATAAATAAATAAATAAATCTCCACCCCCAAAAGTCATATCATCAGGACATATCATTAGGATATTAACAAAGTGCTTTGTTAACCTTAATTTGAAGCCTACAGTTCATTCTGAAATAATTCAAAAATATTATTTACTTTAAACTAGCATATCATTTTTAGAAATAACTCCGAGATCTCACGATTTAGCTAAATTAAAATAATCTCTCAAGTCAGATTAATTTTTATCAAGGTAAGGCTCATAAAATTAATCTAAAAATGTAGTATTTCCCTAATGTTTCACCATCCCTGTTTCCCATCCTTCCTAGATAGAGAAATAACCTTTCCAGAATAAGAGAAAATGTCTATTCATTTGACAGACATTTCAGAAAACCTGTAAAAACTTACTTGAATAATGAAAGTTTATTGTTGCTATGAGGCTATCAATTCAGATGTTACATGTGAACCAATATCAATTTTAAGGTAGCTTGCCATTCTCTACTTAGATAGTATCCTTCTTTTTCAAAATATCATCTTTCCCTCCCAACCAATTTGTGGGTGACTATTTATAAAATAATATAGATATATATACAAAACCAACCAAAAGAGATGATTTGAAAATATACTAAATATCCAGGTAAAACTGCTTTAAAAATTGACATGAACAAGGCTCTTCTTCCTTCAAAGATGACAGGTAACTGGCACAGTTACTTCAATATCAAAGAACCACTCAAGGATAGCAAACATTCCTGTTGGTACTAGTGAAAAATTCTTTGAATAACACAATCTGATAGGTCTGAATTAAATCAACATTTTAAATAAAAGTAGCATAAAGTTTTTCATGAGATTCTTGGTCAGAACTCAGCTAGCTGCCTGACTGCACAATCTGAATTTTATTAGAACCTGATTATATATTTATACAAGGACAATTTTTTCACCTCAAGTTTTGTTCTATCCCAAAAGTAAAATAACCAATATGCATTTTCTGATTATAGAATAGGATTGCAAAATCGAAATAATGATTTCATACATAAACACACATTTGGTTCTTCTTCTTATATTTAATTCATTGCCATTAAACTTCATTTTATAATTTAATCTAAACATAAATTCAAAAAATTCATTGATAAGGAAATGAAAACGTCTTCAAGGGACAATTGCTTCACTCCCATTTCAGTATTTCTCAAGTTCTCCAGCTTCAAGTGTAACCAAAACACTACAGAGTGGGGAAAGGACTATCTATACAATATCCAAAATAGAATTCATTAATGCTTACCTCCCCATGTACTTGCTACCTGAGAAGCAGTTGACATAGAATGTATAGGTGGGTGAAAAGTTGGCTGCTGCAAATCAAGCAGATCATTTGGCAGTTTTGATGTGCTAGGAAAATAATTTTGAAAAGATGTTTTATTAGTTAGGTAAACTTTGCTACATTTGTTCTCCTCTTCCTCAAAATTACAACATTAAAAAGACAAGTGAGAAAAAGAACCAATAATATAAACAGTTTCAGCAAGATAATTACCACATACTCATATTTCTAAGGAGGCCAGGAAAAACATTCAAGCACCATTTCATCATCATTCAACATTTTTTTTCATATCTCCTTATGACATAAGGAGATATGACAAACTTATTTTCAAGGACCCCCAGTCAAGAACCTGCCCGTTAATATGGGTGTAATGTTATTTTATTGATGATTAAGGAAGGTAGCATATCAAAAAAACACACACACAAACGCAAAGAAAACAAATAAACACAACCCACAGTAACAAGGAAAAAAAAGTGAAACTAAAAACTCAGAACTAATTCAACAAACATATGCTAAGACTTAAAGGAGTAGGTAGCAAGTAGCAATTGAGTTAGTAAAACCACACTGAAATGTGACAGTAGTGAGTAGGTAGGAGGAAAGTCCTTTCACAGCTGATTTAATAAAATAAACAAGAAAAACAGCAAAACCAAAGGGAAAAAAACTTATCACTCTTTACAAAGAACTTACTATGTACCACGCACTGTGCAAACCTTATACTAGTCACCTATGAGTTTGTTAGAAATGAATTTCTGGGCCTCACTCCATACCTACTGAATCAGAAGCTGTGGATGGGGTCAGAAATACGTCATCTGATAAACTCTCAAGATGATTCTGGTCTTGTTAAAGACTAAGAATCACTGACTAATAACCATACGAATCTCATTTAGAAACAGGTTTTCAAAAAGGTTATATATCTACTCAGAGGACATGAAGGCAAGGACACAAATGGACATTTGTACACCAATGTTTATAGCAGCATTATTTACAACTCCCAAGAGATGGAAACAACCCAAATGTCCATCAACAGATGAGTGGCTAAACAAGGTGTGGTATATACATATGATGGATTATTATGGAGCTGTAAGACAGAATAAAGTTATGAAGTATGTAACAACATGGATGGACCTTGAGGACATTATGCTGAGTGAGATTAGCCAGAAACAAAAGGACAAATACTGTATGGTCTCATCGATATGAACTAACATTAGAATGAACTTGGAGAATTTCAGCCAAGAACAGAGACCATCAGGAGACAGAAATAGGGTAGATATTGGGTAATTGGAGTTGAAGGGATACAGATTGCGCCACAGGACCGATTGTAAAAATTCAGAAATGGATAGCACAATACTACCTAACCGTAATATAATAATGTTAGTATGCTGAATGAAGCTGAATGTGAGAATGATAGAAGGACGAGGGCTGGGGACACAAGTGAAATCAGAAGAAAAGATAGACAATAAAGACTGAGATGGCATAATCCAGGAATGTCTATAGTGGACAATGATAGTGACCAAACGTACAAATTAAAAAATGTTTTTGCATGAGGAAGAACAAAGGAATGTCAATAATGTAGGGTACTGAAAACAGATGGTAATTCATATTTTAAAACATTAACTTTGTGTAAGACTAAAGCAAAAAGTGTTTATTTGGTACAAAATTTATAATTCAACTAGGGTATTCCTAATATAACTTATCCGGACAGTTTAATTGAACACCATAAGTACATGGAACCTTTAGTAGGGCATGAGATTTTGTAGGTTTGTCCAGAGTGATGCCCCAATAAAACCCAGAGTGATTTGAACAGTGAGTAAAAAAGTATTTACAAAGTTCCCTTGGGGAAATGAGAGAAAGGGAGAAAATTCAACTTCCCCATGTGGAGAATTCCTGATATTCTCACAAGCAGTGGGGACAACCAAAGCAATAGGCTGAGCCCTTGATCTTGGGGTTTGTTCATATGAAACTTTTCCCCACAAATGATAGGCTAAGCCTACTTAAAATTAGGTCTAAGAGTCACCCCCAGAGAACCTCTTTTGTTGCTCAGATGTGGCCTCTCTCTCTCTTAGCCAACATGACAAGCAAACTCACTGTCCTTGACCTCTCTACATGGGACATGACTCCCAAGGGTGTAAACCCTCCTGGCAACATGGGACAGAAATCCCAGAATGAGCTGGGACTCAGCATCAAGGAATTGAGAAAACCTTCTAGACCAACAGGGGAAAGAGAGAAATGAGATAAACTGTCAATGGCTGCAAGATTTCAAATAGAGTCAAGAGATTATCCTGGAGGTTATTCTTGTGCATTATATAGATATCACCGTTTTAGTTAAGATACATTGGAGAGGCTGGAGGGAAGTGCCTGAAAATGTAGAGCTGTGTTCCAGTAGCCAGATTTCTTGAAGATGATTGTACAATGATATAACTTTCATAATGTGACTGTGTGATTGTGAAAACCTTGTGTCTGATGCTCCTTTTATCTATGGTACAATCAGATGAGTAAAACATATGGATTAAAAATAAGTAAATAATAGGGGAAACAAATGTTAAAATAAATTTAGTAGATTGAAATGCTAGTGATCAATGAAAGGGATTGGTAAGGGGTATAGAAAAAATGGGGGAAACAAAGGCTAAAATACATTGGGTAGATGGAAATATTAGTAGTCAATGTGAGCAAGGGGTAAGGGGTATAGTATGTATGAGTTTTTTCTTTTTATTTTTTTCTGAACTGATGCAAACGTTCTAAGAAATGATCATGGTGATGAATATACAACTATGTGATGATATTGTGAGTTACTGATTATATACTAAGAATAGAATGATCATATGGTAAGAATGTTCATGTTTGTATATTGATATATTTAAAAATATTTTTTAATTAAAAAAAAGTTATATATAAAGAGCAGTTACAACTCAACAACTAAAAGACAACCGAATTTAAGAACTGGCAAAAGACTTGAGTAGATTTTTCTCCAAAGAAGAGATACAAATAGATAATTAGCACACATGGAAAGATACGCAACATCATTAGCCATTAGGGAAATGCAAATCAAACCCATACTGAGAGAATACCTCACATCCACTAGTATGGCTCTTAATTTAGAAAATAGTGTTGGTGACGAGGCAGAAAAATGCGGACCTTTATACATTGCTCGTGGCATTGTCAGTGATGCTGACACTGAAAGTCAATGTCACAGTTTCTCAAAAAATTGAAAACAGAATTACCATATAACCTGCAATCCCACTTCTTCATACATATCCAAAAGAACTGAAAGCAGGCACTCAGACTACAAAAGATGGAAGCTACTCAAGTGTCTATCAACAGGTGAATCGATAAACAAAATATGGTATATAAGTACAATGGAATTTTAGCCATGAAAAGGAATGAAGTTCTGATATATATGACAACATAGATGAACCCTGAAGATATCATGTTGAGTGAAAAAAAAGCCAGACACAAAAGGACCAATATTGTATTATTTCACTGATATGAAATGATTAGAATAAGCAAACTAGAATACAGATTATTAGGGGCAGAGGTGGGGGTAGAGAATAAGGCATTAATAGTTAACTAATTCAGAATTTCTATATAGGCAAAATGCAAAATCTCATCACTATATTTACCATCATTTTTGACCATCTCCTGTGTGTATATTTATAATTACAAAATCATAAATCAAAATAAACTTGAAAAGCTCTGCAAAATTTCTATGAGAAGTCTCTTAACCTATATATTTAAAGGTAACTTTAACCTCTCCCCTACCTGTTTGAAGAACTAGGGGTAGAAAATATGTCAATGGCTGCAGCAGTCATTATACCCCCTGCTGAGGTGGACACAGGAGAGGCTGCCGTTGTTAAAGAGGTATGAGGTTTCTTTGCAAGTTCTTTTAGGCGTTGTTCCTGTTGAGAAAGGGAACTAGCATAAGAAATCCTGAAACCAGATTTGTTTATGTGGTCTCTGAAGAAAAAGCAGTTTCTAATTTTACTTTGCTAGTAGAAAGATACTCTCTGGGTTTTCTATTCAGTTCTTCACTGTCAAGATGAAAAATCAGACAACTAAGTTTCACCCACTTAGGTAGCTATATCCCTTTTAAGAAGGTGTAAATGTCCCATTTACATTCTGAACACTCGTAATTATTTTTCCAAATAAAAAGAATGCACACACTTACCTTTAAAGCTTTTAAACGAGCCTGTTCTTCCTCTAATGCTGCTTGCTTTTCCCTTTCATCCACTTTGGTTAGAGAAAGGCCAGTGCTTGCCAAGGAAGAGACTGCGTTGGAAAGTGTTGTTGCCCTAAGATAATTGGAGAGGTAATTTAGCTTTTTGCAAAACACTTCATATTACAAACAGGTCTTGAAATGGTCTGGCAACCTTGCATTGTACTATAATCATGACTTATAAGGAATCAAAATCAGTACTTCAGATAAAATGTTCTACCCACTAATCTAGAGGATTATAGCAATTACAACAATACTGATTTACATAAACATTTACTTCTTTTAAAATAAATTTCAGACTTTGGAAAGGGTTCACAGTAAGGGTGAAGGACACTGCCTCTTTCAAGGCCCAAGAGAGGGAAACAATGCAACTGAGAAAGAGCCCAAATATACCCAGGAAATCCCAAACGAGTAAAAAGTATTGAGTTTCTCACAGTAAAGACCCATAGCTAACTCACAGCCTGGGTTTCAGCAGTGCTACAACAGGTAAACCAAAGTATGAGTACCTGTAATACAGTGTGTGTGTCCAAGTATGATTCCCTATAATAACATCCAAAGATGTAATCACCAGAGAACCTTTCCTTCAGAGTAAAATTGGTTTAATTTTAGTCACTAGCCCATCTGGCACTCCCTTTCTATCCGTTGCCCTTTACCAAGATGATATTTCCTTTTCAAACTTTATGTATGTACAAAACATCATTTCTCACTGGCAGGTTCACAGCAAGCTACTTCCTTTCCTTTACATTAGAAACTTATCCATACAAGAAAACGGAAATTAAATTTCCAAACATTAATTAAAATATTGGTATTCAATGGGAGGATGATTTGGGTAGTTTCTTTTTCCCTTTTATTCTTCTTTTTATTTATTTTTGGATCAACCGTGACCATGAATAAACAGCTATATGGTGATACAGTGAACTGATTGTACAATTTGAATGATTTTATGATATATGAATATATACTATATCTCAATAAAATTGCATTAAAAAATCATACAGAAAATAAAAGCAAATGAAAACATAGGGAAAATATTTAGAACATATTGTGCAATACGAAGCATAACGATGTAGACATATAAGAACTTGTGTTAAAACATATTTCAGAAGATTAATTATAAAAAGATGTGAACCAACATTTCAGAAAGAATAAAAACAAATCACAAAAAAAAATCTGGCAGCAATGTTCTGGGAGAGATCTATTTCAGTTAATGTTTACCAATAGACTATTGTCCAAACGTTAGGCTAAATCATTACTGACCATTAAATTTGAACCAAACTTGAGTAATAAATGCATCTTAAATTCTGTGGTTGTGTCACTACTGATTGACTTAATGAACTAAAATTTTCACACATGAAAAATAAAAACAAAAAAATATTGGTATTCCAGACAAAATACAAACATGGTAAAGAATTCCAACTTGAAGAACTACTCAGTGACCCATATACATGTTATTTTATTTTATTTATTTTTTTGTATGTGATATGGTGGGGTCACATTTCATTCTTTTTCCATGTGAGTATCCTGTTATTGCAACACCATTAGTTGAATTTTTGTTTGTTGTTTGTTTTTTGGGGGAAGTACAAGAACCAGGAATTGAACCTGGGTCTCCCGCAAAGCAGGTGAGAATTCTACCACTGAACTACCCTTACATCCCCCCATATTCATTTTACTTTTATCATATACCAAACCTCATTAATTTCTACTCTATGTACATGAGTAGCAACAACTGTAATTTTATGTAAGATCAATTTTATAAGTAAGCCAATATTAAGATATAATTCAGAGGACAAAGAAAGTGTAGAATAGTTGTAACAAAAATACAATTTTATAATAAAAGTATTTAAGGAAAATTGGACTTGAATTTCTGGCCTATATCTTTCATTACTTTCTTCAATGAACAAGCCTTATAATTTTGATTTTTACTTCTAAAAATCTAGAAAATTAAAAAAGCAAACGTAGAATTAAAAATGAGTGTTTCAGTGGCTAAGATAATTCAAATAGATTCAAGAGGCTATTCTGGAGGCTATTCTTCAGGAAGCTTCAGCTAGATTTTGCTAATACCATGGTTTGCCAAACTCCAACCAAAACCATTCCTGTTAACCCAAAAGATAACCTAGGCTCTATCTGAGACTCTACAGAAGTTTCACGAACTAAGCTTACTTTCCAGAAACCTATATCCTCCAGATGGGTTCCTAGGCCAGATGGGTCCTGAAACCCAAGGAGGTCAGGCTCCCCAGAATATCAACTCGTTCTATTCCCCGTCTCAAACTAATGACAGCCCTTTCCAACATGAAAAAGTCAGAAAGGACAGAGGCCAAATACCCCTAAGTCCAAGAAACCATCATCTAACACAAGGTCCCATAGATGCTTCTGCACAAGCTTGAATCTGTTATGTCCCCTGGAAAAGCCATGTTCTTTAGCCCTCACTCAATATTGCTGGGTGGAATCTTTTTTATTATTTCCATGGAGATACGACACACTGAATTGTGGGTGGTAACTTCTGATTAGATGGTTTCCATGGAGATGTGTCTCCACCCATTTAAAGTAGGGTTGTTTACTGGAGCCCTTTAAGAGAGAATCATTTTGGAAAGAACCAACAGAGTCCACACAGCCATAGATCTTTGGAGATGAAGAAGGAAAATGCCTCCAGGGAAGCCTTATGAAATGAGGAGAAAGCTAGCAGACCTCACCAAGTGCCCACCCAGCTGAGAGAAACCCTGAACTTCACTGGCCCGTTCTTTGGAGTTACCTTTCTCTGAATGCCTTAATTTGGACAGTTTCATGGCCTTCAAACTATAAACATGCCACTTAATAAATTCCCTTTTTAAAAAGCCATTCTGTTTCTGGAATATTGCATTCTGGAAGCTTACAAACCAAAACAACAATGTATCAAAATTTATGGGACGCAGCAAAGGCAGTGCTCAGAGGGAAACTTACAGCCCTAAATGCTTACATTTAAAAAGAACAGCGAAGGTGGGCAACAATGGCTCAGTGG
The DNA here is from genome assembly GCF_023851605.1 of Tamandua tetradactyla. Classification (NCBI taxonomy): domain Eukaryota; kingdom Metazoa; phylum Chordata; class Mammalia; order Pilosa; family Myrmecophagidae; genus Tamandua; species Tamandua tetradactyla. Next base: position 58,451,153 of record NC_135334.1, on the reverse strand, counting down.
CAGAGTTCTCGCCTGCCATGCTGGAGACCCAGGCTCAATTCCAAGAGCCTGCCCACACACACACACACACACACACACACACACACACACAAATGAAAAAGAAAGAAAAAGAAAAGCAAGCTCAAGTCAAAGACCTAACTGCATATCTAGAGGAACTAGAAAAAGAACAGCAAACTAATCCCAAAGCAAGAAGAAGGAATAAAATAACAAAGAAGAGAGCAGAAATGAATGAAATAATAGAGAACATTAACAAAACCAAAATTGGTTCTTTGGAAAGATCAATGAAATTTACAAACCTTTATCTGGACTGACAAAGAAAAAAGAGAGAAGACATGAATAAAGAAAATCAGAAATGGCAGGGGGTGGGAAGGGGGGAGCTTTACTACTGACCCCACAGAAATAAAAAGGAGTAAGAGGATATTATGAACAAATGCATGCCAACAAACTAGGCAACCTAGTTGAAAGGGACAAATTTTTAGAAACACACCCACAATTAGAGGAAATTAACACTAGAGGAAAAAGAAGGTCTCAACAAAACAAATAAAAGTAAAGAAACTGAATTAGTCATCAAAAACCTCCCAATAACAAAAAACCAAGGACCAGATGGCTTCATAGGTAAATTCTATCAAACATTCCAAGAAGAATTAATACTCAGCCTGTTCAAACTCTTCCAAAAAACTGAAGAGGTGTGAATGCTACCTAGCTCATTCTATGAGGCTAATGGCACCCCAAATACCAAAGGCACATAAGATACAAAAAAAAAAGGAAATTACAGACCAGTTTCTCTTTTAAATATAAATAATATAAATACAGAGGCAAAAATATTCAATAAAATACTAACAAGGCAAATCCAGCAGCATATTAAAAGAACTACAAACCATGATGAAGTAAGTGGGTTTTAACTCAGGCAAGGATGGTTCAATACAAGAAAATAATACAATGTACCATATATTAACAAAACAAAGGGAATAAAACATCTGTACTGATGCAGAAAAATCATTTGACAAAATTCATCATCCTTTCTTAAAAAACACTTAGGAATAGAAGGAAATTTCCTTAAGATGATAAAGGGCATATATGCAAAACCTGCAATTAATATCATACTCAAGGTCAGAGACTGAAAGCCTTCCCTCTAAAATCTGGAACAAGAAAAGGATGCCCACTGACACCACTGTTATCAATGTTGTATTAGAAGTTCTAGCCAGAGGAACTGGGGGAGAAAAAGAAATAAAAGGCATACAAACTGGAAAGGAAGAAATAAAACTTTTGCTATTTGGAGATGGCATGATTCTATAAATAGAGAGTCCAAAAAATCTACAACAAAGCTATTAGAGCAAATAAATGAACTGAGCATATTGGCAGCATACAAGATCCGCACCTAAAAATCAGTAGTGTTTCTATACACAAGCAATGAGCAATATGGGGAGAAAGTCAAGAAAAAAAATTCTACTTAATTTTACCAACTAAAACAAATAACTCAGAATAACCTAAAACAAGGATGTAAAGGACTTATAGATGGAAAACAATAAAACTTTGCTAAAAGAAGTCAAAGAAGAGCTAAATCAATGGAAGGAAAATTCGACATTCATGCTTAGAAGACTAAATTTGGTAAGATGTCAATTCTACCTAAAATGCTATACAGATTCAATGTAATCCCAATAAAAATTTCAACAGCCTACTCTGCAAAAATGGAAAAGCCAACTATTAAATTTATTTGGAAGGGTTAGGGGCTCCAAATAGTCAAAATCATCATGAATAGGAAGAACTATGTTGGAAGACTCAATCTTTCTGACTTTAAAGCTTATTACAAAGCTACAGTGGGCCAAAACAGTATGGTACTAGCACAAGGATAGACATCTAGACCGATGGAATCAAACTGGGAGTTCAGAAATGGACAGTCACATCTACAGCCAACTGATTTTTGACAAGGCTGCCAAAGTCACTCAATTGGGAAAGAATACTCTCTTCAACTAACAATGCTGCGAGAACTGGATATCCAGATGAAAAGGGTGAAAGATGACACCTATCTCATACTATGTACAAAAATTAACTTAAAATGCATAAAAAATGTATATATATATATAAGAACCATGACTATAAAACTCCTAGAAAAAAATGTAGGGAAGCATCTTTTGCATCTTTTGTTAGGAAATGTTTTTTTTTTTCTCCAGATTTTACATCCAAAGCATAAGCAACAAAAGAAAAAAGATAAATGGGACCTTAAAATTTTATGCAAAGGACTTTATCACAGAAGTCAAAAAGACAACCTATTTAGTGAGAGAAAATATTTGGAAACCACATATTTGATAAGGATTTAAATATCCAGACTATATAAAGAAATCCTACAAGTCAACAACAAAAAGACAACCTCCTCAACTGGAGAAAGTATTTGGAAACAACCTATTGCATATCCAAAATATATAAAGAAATCCTAGAACTAAACATTACAAAGACAAACAATCCAATTATAAAATGGGTAAAAGACCTGAACAGACATTTCTCAAAAAAGAATATATAAATGGTGAAGAAGCGCATGAAAAGATGCTCAACATCACTAGCCATTAGGGAAATGCAAATCAAAACCACAATGAACTGAATGCATATGTAGAATGGTATGATTTCTAAATGTTGGGTTAATTTCTTTTTTCCCGTTAATTAATAAATAAAATAAAATAAAATAAAATAATTTTAAAAAAACCACAATGAGATACTACTAGAATGGCTACTATTAAAAAAAACAGTAACAGAAAATTACAATTATTAGAGAGAATGTGGAGAAACTGAACACTCATTCATTGCTGGCAGGAATATACAATGGTGCAGCCGCTAAGGAAGACAATTTGGCAGTTCCTCAGAACAATTAGGTACAGAATTACTTAGCATATGACCCAGCAGTCCTTCTTTTAGGTATATGCCCAAAATAATTGAAAGCAGAGACTCAAACACATATTTTCACATTGATGTTCATAGGGGCATTATGCACAATTGTCAAAAGATGGAAGCAACCCAAGTGCCTATCAAATGATGAATGGATAAACAAAATGTGGTATATCACATAACATGAACTATATTCAGCATTACAAAGGAATACAATATTTTAAGCTACCCAATTTTTATTTCCTTTACCCTTTATCCTGTTATACTAGTAGTCAACAAGAGGGCAGGATAAGGGGTATAGTACATATGAGTTTTTTCTTTTTTCTTTTTCTTTTTCTGGAGTGATGTAAACACTCTAAAAATGATCATGGTGATAAATACACAACTATGTGATGATACTGTGAGCCACTGATTTCACACCATGTATGGACTGTATGTATGTGAAGATCTGTCAATAAAAATATTTTAAAAAATAGCAATGAATCTCTGATTCATGCAAGAACATGACTGAAACCTTGAAAACATCATGTTGGGTGAAATTAGCCATACAGAAAAGGACAAATATTATATGATCTCATTGACATGAAATAGCAAGAATAAACAAACTCACAGAGCCAGAACCTAAAATATAGGTTACTAAGGGCTGGGTCTGTGGTAGAGAATAGGGAGTTAATGCTTAATTTGTACAAACTATACAAGGAATATACAAGACAATGAACCCTATTATAAATGATGGACTATAGTTAATAGTACAATTATACTAGAAAAATAATACACCCTACTGTAAACCAAGGACTGCAGTTAATACTACAATTTTAATATTCTCTCATCAATGGTAACAAAGGTACCACACTAATGCAAAGTGTTAATGATGGGGAGGTATATGGGAATGTTGTATTTTTACATGATTTTTCTGGAAATCGACAATTACTCTAACACATTTTTTTGTTTTTAACTCTGGTAACAACATTTTAATAAAGATGTCATTTCCTTTACAAATTAAATTGTTACTAAAAAAAAAAAAAGAAAACTGAAAGTTCTGAAACAACAAAGTTTGAGAAAGATTCTCATTTTAGTCTATATGAATCCTCTATAAATACTTTTTAAAGGAATTCTTCATAAGAAAACATGAGAATTACTCAACTCACTTCCCAATACCAAAAATAGTACTACAAGGTTGATAGGAGATTTCTGTCATTTTTCAATTTACTAGGTTAACTGGTCTTATTCTTAGAAATCACTCCAAAGTGAAATAGAGAGCTTAAAATGTAGTATGTCAATAATCAACCCCACAAACTTATGAAATTTGCTGTCAGACATTCTAGGTTTGAGACCCAGTATTACCATAATACTTTATAGGGTTATTAGGGGCTTAATCAAATTAATGCAAAGGTATCTTATAGTTATAAAAGACCACACCAATCAATGTATTACCATCTTTAGGAGAAATTTTGATACTATGAATACAATTCTAAATCAAGACATTATGATTACAATTAGAAACCAAGAGTCAATATCATCATCAACAGAGATTTACATTTATTAAGAGTAAGGAACACATATTAACCCATTTAATACTGACAGCGACTCTATGAGGTTGGTACCATAATCAACCCCATTTTGCAGAAGACTACATTAAGATAAAGAGGCTAAATAACTTGGAAGTTAAAATGGATTTATCTATTCCCTCAGGAATATCACTAATATTTTTTGTCCTAATGTACCTGCTTGCAGCTGTAGAATCTTTGATTTTCTTTCCTTCCAAAGAAGCTAAATGTTGTTCCAAAGCATCAAGAAGACTGCTGGGGGCCTGAAATGGTAAAAATATTCATTTCATGACAATCAAGGCTACAGGTTAATAAAAAGAAAATATCCATCTAATAGGTAAAAAAAAAAAAAAAAATTCAAACGAGTTTTAGCTACTTAGTAAGAATGACAATCTTATTTTTATTAAATAAGCATGATCTAATTAGAGGTATTTAAAAACATAATGAAAAGAATACAAACCAAAGACTAAAAAACACAACATTAAGAGGGCCTGCAAATACTTAAATAGTGAACTTATCTGGATTTTAAGTGGAATCATACTGTTGGACATGCAGCAGGTACTTAATAAGTACTTGCTGAGTAACTGAAGGAGAGCAAACATTACCTTCTGAATAATTATTGATAAATGAAACAAGACTAGCATCAGGAAAATGTAAGTTAATATCATAATGTGATAAAACTTCTCAACCACTAGAAAGGCTAAAATTAAACAGACTAGCAAAATTAAATATAGGTAAGGATATGGAACAATTGGAACTTTTATACATTGCTGGTGGGAATACAACCATCTTGCAAAATATGATAGTTTTTTATAAAGTTAAGTATATAATTCAGCAATAAGTAAGTATATATTAATTGTACATTCAACAACACAAACAAATCTCAAAACATTATGAAAAAAGAAGCCAGATACAAAAGTCATATGACTCCATTAAGTTCAAGAATTGATAAAACTGTGCTATTGATCAAAACAATGGCTGTGTATGGAGAGGACAGCAAGTGACTGGAGGGAGTCGAGGAAACTTTCTGGGCAATTGAACTGCTCTGTATCTTGAATGGTGTGTTGGTTACATAAATGTTTACACTTATCAAAATCAAATGAAAAGAATGTTTACCTCAATTTTCTTTAGAAAAAAAAGGAAGACTAGTTTTTAAACTCAGGCTATATGTTAAATCTCAACTAATACAAAGAATTAACTTTCATTTCAGAGCGCATAACTTTAAGTGAAACAAATGCCATCAGTGGCATTTACTTCTTTAAATATTCTTTAGGATTTAAGATAGCTTCTGGATTAGAGGGTAAAAACAGTTATAAGAGCCAGTGTCTAGCTAATTTTTCTACCAATTATGACCTGAACAATTTCCTTCCTGCAGTATTTTCTCTAAGACCTCGGCATAAAGCAGATGTAGCAAAAAAAAAAAAAAAAAAAAAACATTTAAAAGCAAAAATACTGGCTTGTAAGATTGACTTCTGTGAGAACACTTGTGTACTACCTCCCCTTCCCCAATACAATGCTTGCTAAATTGGTAGGCAAAGCACTGTTCAAGGAGCTATTGGCAGAGGTGATGACGATGATAGCGATTAATACTTAGAAAGCTGGTATAACATGACATTGAGCTATCAACCTTGCAGGTAATCATAAATCTATGAGGTAGACTTTTACTAGTACACTCATTTTATAGAAAAACAACTTGAGATGGTGAAAATTAAGTAACTAGTCCAAGATCAAATTTCTGAGACATGGCAGGAGCCAAGGTAAGATCTAAGGCACATCTAACCTTAGAGCCTACATATTTAAATTTTTTGCTATAGAATCCTTAATTAAAACTGTGGTCATTGAAACTTTTCTCTGAAGAGTTTAAGCTATAGGCTTAAAAAGAGTAAACTATCAAGTTATGATAAAGATAAACCATGTCTAAAATCCCTTCTAAATATTCTTTAAAAGTAAACCCACATAGCAAACACTATAGGAAATGTAAAGTTTCACATGTTAAAAAGAGCAATTTATGACATAGAAAAAAAATCTGAAATTTCCATTCTTTTGCATTACCACCATTTTCCTTAAAAGTGTAAACAGCTTGATTTCAGTTCACTTTTGAAAATTTTCTGAATCCTCAAAGAATGCCTAGCAATTCTGCTCAGGGATATCAACGGGGGGGAGAAGGGGGAAAGAAGGGAACTACACCAAACTTACCCAGAACCAACACCATTACTATTAAAGGACAGACACAGGAAGATAGCCTGTAACTTCTAGGTCTGGCCTGAAGCAGATGCTTTTTAAAACAAAATATAGGGGGGAAGGTGACATGACAAATGGGGTGGGTACTAGGGAAAAATCTGAAGCTACCAAATCAATTTATATTCAAGCAATAACTCTTCACACATTTAGACCAGAATAATGTCTATAATCTATAAATAAATCTATTGCATACTCTTAAGTCTTAAGATCAGAGGAATAAACCAGAACAGCGAGTACAGAGAAACACAATAAATACCATTAACAAGAGAGTATTTAAAAGATCCTCCATCTCATCAAAAAAATTAACAAAAGATATGAACAAAATCTTTAACCAAATGGAACCACGAATGGTGAATAAACCTATGAAAAGACATTTCAAACTGTAAATTGAAACAAAGATTTCTTACTTTAATGCACCAGATTGGTAAAATTGAAAATATTGAACAAACAAGTAACAGTAAGAAAAAAAAAATAGCATACAGAGCGCCCTCATTAGGATTTCTAGTTTGTGCATGCTTGTGCTTAGGTTAAAACTGTAAGCTTTAAAATAAACAGAATATAGTACTACTGCCAATAATAAACAAAAACTTAAAGGAAAGAAAAAAGTATTGGCAAAGTCCCTTGAACGATGAGAGAAAAGATATGGAACTATTAAACTTTACCACCAGGGATACCCCTGATACTGCGTCAAACATTAGGGACACTCAAATCGATAGGCCAAGACCTTGATCTTGAGGCCTGCTCCTGTGAAGCTAATTCCTGTGAAGCTAAGCCGTCCTATAGTTGTGCCTAAGAGCTACTTTCAGAAAATCTCTTTTGTTTCTCAGATATGGTCTCTCTTTCACTAAGCGCAACTCTGCAAGTAAAATCATTACTCGATCCACTATGTGGGACAAGACATCCAGGGGTGAGACTCCCCCTGGCAATGTGGGATAGGACTTCCAGGGATGAACCTGGCCCTGGCACAGTGACAACACATTCTCGATCAAAAGGGGGAAAAGAATTGTAACAAATAAGGTATCAGTGGCTAAGAGAGAGTTCAAATAGAGTCCAGAGGCTATTCTAGAGGCTACTCTTATGCAAGCTTCAGCTAGATATTGATATTTACCATGGTTTTCTTCCAAACCCCAACCTAAGGCTCGACCTGAGATTCCATAAAGGTTTCATGGACTGTGATTACTTTCCAGAACCCTACAATCTCCAAAAGGATTCCTAGGCCAGATAAGTTCTGAAACCCAGAAAGGCAAGTCTGTCCAAAATATCAACTAGTTCCACCCTGCTATCCCATATTATCGACAGCCCTTTCCAAGATGAAGAAATTAGAATGGGTATAGTCCAAATAGCCCCCAAGGATTGGAAGAAGGATCAAAGGAGAAGGTGGAGTTATAACAGAGAAGATAGGCTTTAACAAATGAATATGACTGCTGAATTATTACATTGATATTTCTTTTAGTCTCCAGTGTCTTGCAACAGCTAGGAGGGAAAAACCTAACAATTCTGGAACTGTAACCCACACCAAACTCTGAAACCTGTTCTATAACTAATTGTTGCAGTATGCTTTGAAATCTATTGCTTTTTTGTATACAAGTTATTTTTCAAAATAAAAATTACTTGATTAATTAAAAAAGAGATGTCCCAGTTAATTCAAAACAAGGTAATGAGATGTTAACTATTAAGTAGAGGAAATACAAGTATTAGATGGATACTTTATGCTGGGTACTTTCATTATTAAAATTCAGTAGGCAAAACACTGAGAATAAATGAGAAGAAAATGCAGATACAGTTCTTTCCAAAACTTTTTTGAAGATGATGATAAAGACAATATAATAATAGCTAACATTTATTGAATACTTACTATTCAACTCATTTCCAGCTTACTCATTTAAGTCCTTGGACCAAATTTAAGAGGTAGGTACTATAATATTTCCATTTTACAAACAAGAAATTGAAGCACCGAGTACTTGCCTAAAGTTATAGCCCACCTAGTGGCAGAGGCAGGACTCAAACTAAGGGAACCTTGCCTGTAAGCCTGCTTCTTAACTCTATTTTATTTTGAAGTTTTATCTCTAATAATCCTACCTATGTCAAATAGCCAAAGCAGAAGGTTTAAAGGGGGAATAAAAATAAATTTTGAATAAAATAATTCTCTGAGGGCATAGTGAAAAAAATACGATTTTTCAAATACTATTCTCTAAGTTTAGTTCTAACGGTATGATTTTTGGTTTTTGTCTGTTTTTAATGATGGGAGAGAATAAAAGTGAATACAAACGTCACAAGGCTCACACTCTTTGCCTAAAACCTCAATAAATGAAATGAAATGGTTTGATAGTGGCTATACTGATCAATATAAGAGGTGTTTAGACCATTCTGTGGTCATAATGTTAGAACAATCTCAAACAATATATCAATATGCTTAAATCTGTCAAAAAAATTTTATTGATCTCCCTGACATTAAAGGCTATATATTATTCATCTTTGTACCTTTCATACCTAGCAGTACCCAGCTGTCAGTGAACGGATATTATAATAATATACTTGCCTGTGAAAGATCTGGTATATCACCTCTGTCAATTCCAACTTGCTGTAAGAAGAAGAAGCATTGCATTTAATAGATAAAGTAAAATAAAAATGCTTTATAAATAAAATTTAGGAAAATGACATGTATAGCTGGTAATAAGAATACTATTTTAGATAAAATATAATCAGAAGAAAATTTAATTTCCAAAGATGAGATTCATTAACTCTAGTAGATTAGATGCTATCTGAGGACTCTAAAAGTTGCAGCAGAAGGGGAACTGAATGAAGGTGGAAGTCCAACAAGATTATTAAGGTTGTCTATTAAGTTTGGCTTAAACAGACTATTAAGAGATCACCATGCCTTCTGAGCACCTATATATAAGATACCTTATCAAAATCTGAAAAATCCATTTCTTTAGGTCACAGGATAAAAATAACTGGCAGGAATGGGAAAGGCTAACCATGAACAAGTTCCTTGTGGTATAAGAAGCAGTTAAAGAACCAACCTGATGACACTAACATTCTCTCTCCATCAAGTATGATCTCCCTGGTCATCATGTAGATAACACTGTTTTAAACCTGATGTTCTGTCAGGTAGGCCAGGTTCTTACATAAATGGCAAGTGATATCTAACCAGGATGTAACTGTCTCCAACAAAGCACTGCCAACTCACTTTTATGAAAAGCCAGGCACTGTGTAATTTCCAGGAAAAAAGGTAAAAAGTGTACCTACACTGACACCCAAATTGGAAAACTCTTCTCTCCTGTGGGTATGCTTCACTTACTAACCATTCTCTCTTCCTTTTACCCAATTTCTCAGGGACCAGTTCCAGAATGATGCCAGTAGAAAATCTGATAATCTAATGCATACTAAGATGTTAGTGGGTAATCACAATCTAATACATTTGTCCCCTTCATACGTATTTGAAGAGGTTACTCTCGTCTTTATGCCAAGAACTAAGATCTCTTAACAATGAAAGCGTGAGCTGCAAAACATAGCCTCAGGACAGAATACTTTATAACGGGGAGTCATATCTCTCAAATCATATGAGATACATGGTCTAGTTTATCTCAGAGTAAAGCAAGCAGATCTGAAGATAAATGTAAAGAAAAGGGCTTAAAACTTAAGGAGGTAACTGTAACTACCAAATGCAAAGAATTTAAAAGGCTAATGGGAAAATTAACAAATTAAAACTTCTTTAAAGAATTTACTGGAGTTATAGCATAAATAATTTCTTCTTATGGTTTAAGTCAAGTACATGATTGATTCTACAGAAATGAAATTCTCCTTGAGAGATATTTTAAATCCAAAAGAATTCAAGCAGACTTTAGGAAACAGCTGATTATTTTCTTCAAAGGTTTCGTTAGCCTGTTCCATCTTATTGACTACAACAGAATAAAATGAAATATTACTATGGCAATATAGAGCCTAGAATCACCAACCTGCTAGTTCCAGAATAATGATCTTGATATAATTAAGCAATATTAGCCTAATCAAATTCCGGAATTATCCTATAAGACATCTCTGGGGATGACTGGGAAGAGGGTAGAGGAAGAAAATCTTAAAGCTGCCTCTCTGCTACCAAAAAAAAAAATGCCTGCCAACATTACCATAACAACCCTCTGTGACAATTTCAGAAAATTATTTTTAAAACAGATTTGCAAAAACATATTATCTTATAGCCTCCATTAGTGGTTTCCACAACCAATGAGAGCCAAACAACAACTATAGCAAATTCATTTCTGAAGGCAATGAAAACATTTTGAACCATGTGGCACCAACTGAAAATGCCACTGGAGAAAACAGATTTGCACTGACATTGAATATTCTCTACCACATGTAACACAGAAAATCTCCTAAAATACACTGTTAATTCCAGTATACCACCTACCTAATTTTATACAAGTAAAAGGTTTAAAATTAGATTATCTGCTGATATTTAATATTGAATTCATTATCATAGAATGTATTTTACTCAATATTACATCATACAGCACAGAATTCAATACATAAGGTTGATAAAATTTATTATATACCTTACTAAAACATTTCTTTTGTCTGGATACTAAGTGTTTTCTTCAAATGCCACACTTAAAGGTTTTTGTTTTTTTTAAAAAAAAGAAAGTTAGAAAGTAAATTCACTTAAAGATAGTATACCTCTGCAACTTTGAGAAACTCTGAGATTCTTGTCATCCTAGTCAAGAACTTCTTATAGATGTCAAGACCTTCTTTGCACTGGTTCTTTTTCATATCAAAATATTTTTCTGCCAAAAATAGATTTAAAAATACTTTTATTCACACCAAAATACGTCAAAAATGAAAAAGATTAAATAAGAGCTCCTAAGAGATTGTACAGGTTTCTGACAGTATATACACACATCCCAGGAAAATACCAATGTTATATTAGCTTAGACATTAAAAGAAAATTAGAATAATTATTTAAACTATTATATTAAAAATATAAAAATTATTTGACTTTACTTACATTACTAGTTTGTTCTATAATGCTTCTTTCCTCACGGTTCCCTAAATATGTATTTGCATGTAAACACATATGATATTTTACTCCAGTCAAAACAGCACCAACATCTATTTCCAAGTAGTCTTATCCTAGTAACTTTAATGAAGATGGCAACTTCACAATGTCTAAATGTCCCTTGGAAACATTTAATATAAATTAATGTAAATTTAATATAAAAACAGTAGCAATGAGCTTAATTTATATTAATCATAGGATGAAAAACCATGCCTTCCAAAAGTTTTAAAGAAAAAGAAATCATTTTTCACTTGTGGAATAAGCAAAATTTCTTTATTCCCTTGGATTAAAACCCTGGATGAGTTCAGGCTTAAAAAAATAAAAAAGATTTAAATAAATAAAAAAAGGGGGGTGAGGGGTACAGTGAATCAGCAATACTGGAGTCACATTGACATATGACACTCAGTATTCAGCATCCTTTGCTGTACTTGTTTACTTCATCCAAATTCCACTGAAATACATGAGCATTTTCTAGGCAAATCTGATTACATTCTATATATACCAAATATACAACAAAGCACCATGAATTCCTAAAGTGCCTCAAAAGTAGAAGTATCGCAGAATAAGAATATGGGTCTTGAATCCTGTGTAGCTAGCTAAATGTAATAACAGAATACATCCCAGAGTATATCAAGCAGATAATCAAAAAGTATTGGCAAAATTCCTTGAGGAGTAGGAGAAAAAGTATGGAACTATTAAACTTTATCACCAGGGAAATCCCTGATACTGTGTCAAACATTAGGGACACCCAAATCAACAGGCCAAGCCCTTGATCTTGATGCTTGCTCTTGTGAAGTTTATGTATGTAGTAGAGAAGCTCAGCCTACCTATCGGTGTGCCTAAGAATCTTTCATGCTCAGATGTGGCCTCATTCTGTCTAAGTTCAACTCTGCAAGTGAAACTATTGCCCTCTCCCCTATGTGGGACATGACATTCAGGGGTAAAAATCTTCCTGGCAGCATGGGAGATGATTCCCAGGAATAAGTCTGGCCCTGGTCAGATGGGATCAACAATGTCATTCTGAACAAAAGGAGGGAAAGAAGTGTAACAAATACAGCATCAGTGGTTGAGAGAGTTCAAATAATGTCGAGAGGTACTCTGGGGGTTACTCTTATGCAAACTTCAGCTAGACATTGCTACCTTTCATAATTTGCCAAACCCCAACCAAAACCATTCCAGCCAATCCCAAAGAACACTTAGGGCAATATGTAAGATTCCACAAAGGTTCCATGCACTAGGATAATTTCCCAGAAACCTACAACCCACAGTTGGGTCCCTGGACCAGATAAGTCCTGAACCTAGAGGAGCCAGCCTTTACAGAACATCAAGCACCTCCACCTTCCTACCCCCTTTTTACTGACAGCTCTTCCAACATGAGAAAGGAAGAATGGGCATAGTCCAAATACCCCTGAAGAGTGGGAGAATGATTAAAGGTGATGGTGGAGTTATACAGAGAAGGTAAGGTTTAATAAATAAGTATGATTGCTGAATCATTATACTGATACTTCCTTTAGTCTCCAGTATCTTAGAGCAGCTAGAAGGAAAAACCTAAGGTTGTGGAATTGTAACCCATACCAAACTCTGATATCTGTTCTACAACTAATTGTTGCAATGTGCTTTGAAATTTATTGCTTTTTTGTATGCATGTTATTTTTCATGAAAAAGTAAAAAAAAAAAATTTATTCTAGCCTCCTGTGTTTTGGAGTAGCTAGAAGGAAAAATCTGAAACAGTGGAATGGTAACCTATAACAATGTGAAATCTGTTCTGTAACTATTTGTTGAAGTGTACTTGAAAATCATTGCGTATGTATATTTAACAATAAAAGCCATTTAAAAAAATAACATATATTGTATGCTTCCATTTATATGAAATGTCAAGAGTATATAAATTCATAGAGATAGAAAGTTAATTAATGGTTGCCAAAAGTCTAGGCGGGGGGGGGGGGGGGGGGGGTGGGCGAACGGGGAGTAACTGTTTAATGGGCATAGGGGTTTTGTTAGGGAGGAGGGGTGCAAATGTTCTAAAATGTATTGTTGTGCAACTCTGTGAATAATCCAAAACCATTACATTTATACTTAAAATGAATGAACTATACAATATGTGAATGATAATAAAGCTGTTTTAAAAAGTAAACAAAAAAGTGGAAGGCACTGATAAAAATAAATGCTTAATGTATTTTAAATTATAGCTTTTAAAATTAAATTCAGAAACATTATCAATTTTATAATCAAAGTTTATTATGGAGTAAATTATGAGGAAATAAGCTTTTCTGGGTCAGAAAAATTCCAACTTAAATTTTATGGGTTTTTATATTTTTAAAAATTAATGTGATAAGTTCATCTAGCTGAGCATTCTGTAAAAAGTATTTGATTACTTAAGCATGTGTAACAAGGTATAAAATTCTTTTCTCCAAATAATCTATTACAAGGTAGGAATAATTCTCAATTACTTTTTAAAGCAGCTTTAATAATAACGTGGCCAATATTATTTGTCTATATGTCACAAGAAAAGAAACAAAATGCTTTTAGGCTACAATAGTATTTACCCAACAGGTTAATAATTCCTTCATTGTATGCTGCAAACAGTCTAATGGCATCTTTGAACAGGAGCATGAAGGCAGCATTTATTACCCCATTTGTAAGTTCGTTGCTATTAACCTGTGAAAATTTGGAAAATAAGATTAGCTAATCTTAGGCTTTAAATAGCACTAACATAAAAACTTCCTTCAAATTAAAATACAGTAAATTCACACATCTAGGCATATTAAAGAAAAAGAACATTTATTTTTACAATCAGAGTTATAGCCAAATAGAACAAAAATCTCGGTAAAATGGTTCAAATTTATATAAAAGTCATGAAACAAAAATTCTGCAGCATTCTTCAAAGAAGCCAGAAATAAATCATTACAGACAAAGGTGATGTCATTTACCCTTTAACTCTTAAAATTCCTAGGCTATGTCTACTCACTCAACTTTAAATAATTCGAATTGCAAAATAAAGCCTATTTTTTGGATGGGAAGCTCACCATGACACATGAAAGATTTTGTAATATTTTAAAAGCAATAAGTATTGATTAAATTGGCTACTATAATCATCAAGGCTCTGAGCTAAACTATGCAGAAGACATTTATTTTTAAAAAATATACACTTTCCCAATATTACAATTAAACTCATTTTTAAAATGGTAATAATACCTCGACCTTACACAGTTACTGTGAGAATTAAATGATATAATTATAAAGAGCCTAGTGTATTGCCTAGCACATAAGTGATCAATATTTATTTTTTAAAAAAATTATTTGGTTACCAAAAAATTTGCACTCAACTTTCCATAAAGAATACTGGAAATACCTCTAATTTTAGCTCAGGAAATAATAAAATGACCAAACAAAGTAACTTTCAGCTCTTTTAAAGATAACAGAAAAATCTATATGACAATTAACTTATATCATCAGATGTATCAAAACATAAGTGTAAAGCTCAAAGATAAATAAGAAACTGGTAAAAATTACTTATAGAATATACAATAAGGTTGAATTCTATTTTATAAAGAGAACTCTAATAAATCAATAAACCAAATGACAGAAAATTCACAAAATAAAAAAATACATATGGCTAATAACATGTGAAAAGAAGTTCAACTTCACCAACCAGGCAAATTAAAATAAAGTAAAAATAGTGAAATATTTATTCTTGAGCAGCAAATAAGAAGGGATCAAAATAAAAGGTATCAGTTAGTGCCAATAAGGATGAAGAAAAACAGGTACTCTCATACTCTGTAGACAAGTGACTGAATCAATATTTTTGCAGTGAAGTTGGCAACATTCACTAAAAACTTTAGTGTGTATACTCCTTGAATTACCAAATTCGTTTTCTATGCATCAGTTCCACAGAAATGGGTTTACAAATGTCTTGATAGACATGTACAAATACACACAGGTATTTAAGTGCGGCATGCATAGGATAAAAAAATTGGGAAAACTCAGTATCCATCAACAGGAGGATCAGGTAAACTGTTTACAGACACTGAAAATAATAAATAATTCTATAAAGATGTCTTACAATATGTTAAGTGAAAGACAATCATAGTTGAACCTCTGAGCCACTATACAAACCAAAATAATGCCCTATAGTTACATCAATTTCCTGTATAGATAAGAGGTCTACAAACATTTTTTTGGAAAGGGCCAAATAGAGAATATTTTAGTCTCTGCAGGTCATATGGTCTTTGTCATAACTACTCAACTCTACTGCTATAGCATGAAAGCAGTCACAGAAAATACGTAACTCAATGAACATGGTAGTGCTCATAAAACTATTACATATGGGCACAAATCTGAATTTCATATAATTTTCATATGTCACAAAATATTCTTTATTTTCCTAGCATTTAAAAATGTAAAAATCATTCTTAGCTTATAGACCAAAGAGAAACAGGCAGCGGACCTGCTGTGGTTTACAGGTATACGTACCATAGAAAAACATGTTCTTAAACCTAATCTATTCCTGTGGGTGTGAATTTATTGTAAGTAGGACCTTTTAATGAGGTTATGTAGTTAAATTGTGGCCAACCTCAATTGTGACAGGTATTATTCTTATTACTGGAGTCTTTTATAAGTAGAATGAAATTCAGACTTCGAGAAAGCAAGAGGAAGCAGTCAGAAATAGAACATCAATGGAACCGGGAAGAAAAGGGAGAAAACAATAGAGCCACACGACGTGCCTCGCTCGCCATGTGACAAGTTAAGGACCAAGAATAACCAGCAGCCAGCCCCAGAATGCCACAGTCTTCAGAAAGAAAGCACCACTTTGATGATACCTTGATTTGCATTTTTTCTAACCTCAAAACCACAAGCAAATAAATTTCCACTGTTAAACTTGATCCATTTCATGATATTTGCTTGAGCAGCCAAGGAAACTAAAACGGACTAAATTTTGATAACCTCTGCTCTGAACTATGAAGCACCTACAGGATTCATTCATTGAATATTTACTGCCATACACTACTAGTTACTGGGTAAATAGTAGAAAACAAAGCAGGCCTGGTCCCTGCCCTTTGGAAGTTTAAAACTACAATCAATAGCACAAGTTAAAGGAAAACTCACTTTCAATACGAATTGTCACAGTTTCACTCACTAACTTATTCTTATAAGTTCTAAAATAAAATGTCTTATGACAGATGTCCCTCAGAAAAGACGATTTGAAAATGCTAACATCTAAAATATTATAAACAAATCAAAGCTGGCAATGTGGTTCAAGTAATTGCCATTAAAACAAAAATCCCAGAAAAAAAATGCCTTCGAGCAGTAGCTACATAACAGATTATTAAACATAATATAATTTATTTCAGAATTGTTGCACTATGAGACCTACAAAGCAAACAAAAATGAAACATTAAGTACGCAATTTATAAAGAAAACTCTTAGACATTTTTAAACTCTAAAAGTTATTATCAAAAGAAAGTGGAGTACCATCAACATGATACAGAGCATTTATGAAAAACCCACAGTTAAGATAATATTCAACAGTGAAAGACTAAAAGCTTTTCCACTAAGATGAGAAGCAAGACAAGCATGACCATTTCATCAATGCTATTCAACATTGTACTGCCAGCTCAAAAAATAGCAATTTAGACAAGAAAAAGAAAAGGCATCCAAATTGGAAAAGAAGTAGTAAAACTATCTTTATTCACAGATAGTATTTTTTTATTAATTAAAAAAAATTAACTAACACAACATTTAGAAATCATTCCATTCTACATATGCAATCAATAATTCTTAATATCATCACATAAATGTGTGATCATCATTTCTTAGTACATTTGCATCGATTTAGGAAAAGAACTAGCAAAACAACAGAAAAAGATATAGAAATAGAGAAAAAAATAAAAATAAAAATAAATAAATATATATATATATATATAAAAAGGAAAAAACAAAAAACAAACAAACAAAAACTATAGCTCAGATGCAGCTTCATTCAGTGTTTTAACATAATTACATTACAATTAGATAGTATTGTGCTGTCCATTTTTGAGTTTTTGTATCTAGTTCTGTTGCACAGTCTGTAACCCTTCAGCTCCAATTACCCATTGTATTACCCTGTTTCTAACTCCTGATGGTTTCTGTTACCAAAGACATATTCCAAGTTTATTCTCGAATGTCGGTTCACATCAGTGGGACCATACAGTATTTGTCCTTTAGTTTTTGGCTAGTCTCACTCAACATAATGTTCTCTAGGTCCATCCATGTTATTACATGCTTCATAAGTTTATTCTATCTTAAAGCTGCATAATATTCCATCGTATGTATATACCACAGTTTGTTTAGCCACTCGTCTGTTGATGGACATTTTGGCTGTTTCCATCTCTCTGCAATTGTAAATAATGCTGCTATAAACATTGGTGTGCAAATGTCCGTTTGTGTCTTTGCAATAAGTTCTTTGAGAAGATACCTAGCAATGGTATTGCTGGGTCGTATGGCAATTCTATATTCAGCTTTTTGAGGAACCGCCAAACTGCCTTCCACAGTGGTTGCACCATTTGACATTTCCACCAACAGTGGATAAGTGCGCCTCTTTCTCGACATCCTCTCCAGCACGTGCCATGTTTTGTTTTGTTGATAATGGCCATTCTGGTGGGTGTGAGATGATATCTCATTGTGGTTTTGATCTGCATTTCTCTAATGGCCAGGGACATTGATCATCTCTTCATGTGTCTTTTGGCCATTTGTATTTCCTCTTCTGAGAGGTGTCTGTTCAAGTCTTTTTCCCATTTTGTAATTGGGTTGGCTGTCTTTTTGTTGTTGAGTTGAACAATCTCTTTATAAATTCTGGATACTATACCTTTATCCGGTATGTCGTTTCCAAATATTGTCTCCCATTGTGTAGGCTGTGTAGGCTTTCTACTTTCTTGATGAAGTTCTTTAATGTATAAAAGTGTTTAATTTTGAGGAGCTCCCATTTCTTTCTTTCTTTCTTCAGTGCTCTTGCTTTAGGTTTAAGGTCCATAAAACCGCCTCCAATTGTAAGATTCATAAGATCTCTCCCTACCTTTTCCTCTAACTGTTTTATGGTCTTAGACCTAATGTTTAGATCTTTGATCCATTTTGAGTTAACTTTTGTATAGGGTGTGAGATACGGGTCCTCTTTCATTCTTTTGCATATGGATATCCAGTTCTCTAGGCACCATTTATTGAAGAGACTGTTCTGTCCCAGGTGAGTTGGCTTGACTGCCTTATCAAAGATCAAATGTTCATAGATGAGAGGGTCTATATCTGAGCACTCTATTCGATTCCATTGGTCGGTATATCTATCTTTATGCCAATACCATGCTGTTTTGACCACTGTGGCTTCATAATATGCCTTAAAGTCCGGCAGCGTGAGACCTCCAGCTTCATTTTTTTTTCCTCAAGATACTTTTAGCAATTCGGGGCAACCTGCCCTTCCAGATAAATTTGCTTATTGGTTTTTCTATTTCTGAAAAATAAGTTATTGGGATTTTGATTGGTATTGCACTGAATCTGTAAATCAATTTAGGTAGGATTGACATCTTAACTATATTTAGTCTTCCAATGCATGAACATGGTATGCCCTTCCATCTATTTAGGTCTCCTGTGATTTCTTTTAACAGTTTTTTGTAGTTTTCTTTGTATAGGTTTTTTGTCTCTTTAGTTAAATTTATTCCTAGGTATTTTATTCTTTTAGTTGCAATTGTAAATGGAATTCCTTTCTTGATTTCCCCCTCAGCTTGTTCATTGCTAGTGGATAGAAATGCTACAGATTTTTGAATATTGATCTTGTAACCTGCTACTTTGCTGTACTCATTTATTAGCTCTAGTAGTTTTGTTGTGGATTTTTCTGGGTTTTCGACATGTAGTATCATATCGTCTGCAAACAGTGATAGTTTTACTTCTTCCTTTCCAATTTTGATGCCTTGTATTTCTTTTTCTTGTCTAATTGCTCTGGCTAGAACCTCCAACACGATGTTGAATAACAGTGGTGATAATGGACATCCTTGTCTTGTTCCTGATCTTAGGGGGAAAGTTTTCAATTTTTCCCCATTGAGGATGATAGTAACTGTGGGTTTTTCATATATTCCCTCATCATTTTAAGGAAGTTCCCTTGTATTCCTATCTTTGGAAGTGTTTTCAACAGGAAAGGATGTTGAATCTTGTCAAATACCTTCTTTGCATCAATTGAGATGATCATGTGATTATTCTGCTTTGATTTGTTGATGTGGTGTATTACATTAATTGATTTTCTTATGTTGAACCATCCTTGCATACCTGGGATGAATCCTACTTGGTCATGATGTATAATTCTTTTAATGTGTTGCTGGATTCAATTTGCTAGAATTTTGTTGAGGATTTTTGCATCTATATTCATTAGAGAGACTGGTCTGTAGTTTTCTTTTTTTGTAATATCTTTGCCTGGTTTTGGTATGAGGGTGATGTTGGCTTCATAGAATGAATTAGGTAGCTTTCCCTCCACTTTGATTTTTTTGAAGAGTTTGAGCAGAGTTGGTACTAATTCTTTCTGGAATGTTTGGTAGAATTCACATGTGAAGCCATCTGGTCCTGGACTTTTCTTTTTGGGAAGCTTTTGAATAACAATTCAATTTCTTTACTTCTGATTGGTTTGTTGAGGTCATCTATTTCTTCTTGAGTCAAAGTTGGTTGTTCATGCCTTTCCAGGAACCCGTCCGTTTCATCTAAATTGTTGTATTTATTAGCGTAAAGTTGTTCATAGTATCCTGTTATTACCTCCTTTATTTCTGTGAGGTCAGTGGTTATGTCTCCTCTTCCATTTCTGATCTTATTTATTTGCGTCCTCTTCTTCTTTTTGTCAAACTTGCTAAGGGCCCATCAATCTTATTGATTTTCTCATAGAACCAACTTCTGGCCTTATTGATTTTCTCTATTGGTTTCATGTTCTCAATTTCATTTATTTCTGCTCTAATCTTTGTTATTTCTTTCCTTTTGCTTGCTTTGGGGTTAGTTTGCTGTTCTTTCTCCAGTTCTTCCAATTGAGCAGTTAATTCCTGCATTTTGCCTTTTCTTCTTTTCTGATATAGGCATTTAGGGCAATAAATTTCCCTCTTAGCACTACCCTTGCTGCGCCCCATAGATTTTGATATGCTGTGTTTTCGTTTTCATTCGCCTCGAGATATTTACTAATTTCTCTTGTAATTTCTTCCTTGACCCACTGGTTGTTTAAGAGTGTGTTGTTGAGCCTCCACGTATTTGTGAATTTTCTGGCACTCCGCCTATTATTGATTTCCAACTTCATTCCTTTATGATCCGAGAAAGTGTTGTGTATGATTTCAATCTTTTTAAATTTGTTAAGACTTGCTTTGTGACCCAGCATATGGTCTATCTTTGAGAATGATCCACGAGCACTTGAGAAAAAGGTGTATCCTGCTGTTGTGGGATGTAATGTCCTATAAATGTCTGTTAAGTCTAGCTCATTTATTGTAATATTCAAATTCTCTATTTCTTTATTGATCGTCTGTCTAGATGATCTGTCCATCGATGAGAGCGGCGAATTGAAGTCTCCAACTATTATGGTAGATGTGTCTATTTCCCTTTTCAGTGATTGCAGTGTATTCCTCACGTATTTTGGTGCATTCTGGTTCGGTGCATAAATATTTATGATTGTTACGTCTTCTTGTTTAATTGTTCCTTTTATTAGTAGATAGTATCCTTCTTTGTGTCTTTTAACTGTTTTACATTTGAAGTCTAATTTGTTGGATATTAGTATAGCTACTCCTGCTCTTTTCTGGTTGTTATTTGCATGAAATATTTTTTCCCAACCTTTCACTTTCAACCTATGTTTATCTTTGGGTCTAAGATGTGTTTCCTGTAGACAGCATATAGAAGGATCCTGTTTTTTAATCCATTCTGCCAGTCTATGTCTTTTGATTGGGGAATTCAGTCCATTAACATTTAGTGTTATTACTGTTTGGATAACATTTTCCTCTAACATTTTGCCTTTTGTATTATATATATCATATCTGATTTTCCTTCTTTCTACACTCTTCTCCATACCTCTCTCTTCTGTCTTTTCGTATCTGACTTTAGTGCTCCCTTTAGTATTTCTTGCAGAGCTGATCTCTTGGTCACAAATTCTCTCAGTGACTTTTTGTCTGAAAATGTTTTAATTTCTCCCTCATTTTTGAAGGACAATTTTGCTGGATATAGAAGTCTTGGTTGGCAGTTTTTCTCTTTTAGTAATTTAAATATATCATCCCACTGTCTTCTAGCTTCCATGGTTTCTGCTGAGAAATCTACACATAGTCTTATTGGGTTTCCCTTGTATGTGATGGATTGTTTTTCTCTTGCTGCTTTCAGGATCCTCTCTTTCTCTTTGACTTCTGACATTGTAACTAGTAAGTGTCTTGGAGAACGCCTATTTGGGTCTGTTCTCCTTCGGGTGCGCTGCACTTCTTGGATCTGTAATTTTAGGTCTTTCATAAGAGTTGGGAAATTTTCAGTGATAATTTCTTCCATTAGTTTTTCTCCTCCTTTTCCCTTCTCTTCCCCTTCTGGGACACCCACAACACATATATTTGTGCACTTCATAGTATCATTCAATTCCCTGATCCCCTGCTCAAATTTTTGCATTCTTTTCCCTATAGTTTCTGTTTCTTTTTGGAATTCAGATGTTCCATCCTCCAGTTCACTAATTCTAGCCTCTGTCTCTTTAAATCTACCATTGTAGGTTTCCATTGTTTTTTCCATCTTTTCTACTTTGTCCTTCAATCCCATAAGTTCTGTGATTTGTTTTTTCAGACTTTCCATTGCTTCTTTTTGTTCAACCCATGCCTTCTTCATGTCCTCCCTCAATTTATTGATTTGGTTTTTGAAGAGGTTTTCCATTTCTGTTCGTATATTCAGAATTAGTTGTCTCTGCTCCTGTATCTCATTTGAGCTATTGGTTTGTTCCTTTGACTGGGCCATATCTTGAATTTTCCTGGTGTGATCCGTTACTTTTTGCTGGCGTCTGGGCATTTAATCAGATTTCCCTGGGTGTGGGACCCAGCAGGTTGAAAGACTTTCCTGTGAAGTCTCTGGCTCTGTTTTTCTTATCCTGCCTAGTATGTGGTGCTCGTCTGTCTGCGGGTCCCACCAGTAAAAGATGCTGTGGCTCCTTTAACTTTGGAAGGCTCTCGCTGTGGGGGAGGGTCGCCAGCCGATGTGGCTTGGGGGAGTGCCGATCCAAATCTCCCAGCCGGCCCGGGAAGCCGCGCGTTGGGGGTGGGAGCGCCAGCTGCCGTGGCTTGGGGAATGCCAATCCAAATCTCCCAGCCGGCCCGGGAAGCCGCGCGTGGGGGGGGCACCGGCTGCCACAGATAGTATTTTATATATAGAATATCCCAAAGAATCCACAAGAATCCTACCAGAGGCTATTAAATTCAGCAAAGATACAGGATACAAAACTAACACACAAAAGCCAGTTTTGTTTCAATACATCAGCAACGAATGATGAAAAAGGAAATTAAGAAAACCATTCCATTTAAAATAGCATCTAAAATAATAAAATATCTAGGGATAAATTTAACTAGTAAAAGCCTTGCACGTTGAAAACTATATAAAAAAAAATGCTGAGAGTAATTAACAACCTAAATAAACTGCAAGATATCTCACGTTCAGGGACTAGAAGATTTAATATTGTTAAGATGCTAATACTACTAAAAGCAATTTACAGGTTCAATTCAATCCTATCAAAACTTCAACAGCCTCTGCACAGAAATGAAAAGGCTGAATCCGCAAATTCATGTGGAACTGTAAGGGGCTTCAAAGAGCCAAAACCATCTCGAAAAAGAAAAAGTTGGAGGACTCACACTTCCCAATATCAAAACTTTATAGTGATGAAAACAGTATGGCACTGTCATAAGGATAAACACATAGGCAAATGGAATAGAATTTGAGGGCTTCAAATAAACCCACACATCTATGGCCAACTGACTTCTGATAAGGATGCCAAGTCCATTCAATGGGAAAGTAATAATCTCTTCAATAAATGGTGCTGGGAAAACGGGATTTCCTCATACCAAAGAATGAAGTCAGGACCCTATCTCACACAATATACAAAAATTAACAAAACTGTCAATGACAGAAATAAAAAAACTAAAAAATACAAAACTCTTGTAAATCTTCATTAACCTTGGATGTGGCAATTCTGGATGTGGATTCTCAGATATGACACCAATAGCACAAGCAACAATAGAAAAAATAGATAAAATTGGACTTCCTCAAAATTAAAAACTTTGTTCAAGGGACATTAATAAGAAGTGAAAAGAGAATCTACAGAATGGAACAGAATATATACAAATCATATACCTAATAAGGGTTTAATATCAAGATCTCCTACTAGTCAAACAACAAAAGACCAAAACAAAAACAAAACAATGAAAAATGGGAACAGACTTGAGGCAATTGTCCAAAGAAGATATACAGATAAGCACATAAAAAGATATTCACCAGCATTAATCATTGTTAAATGACGTAAAATGGGAAATAACTGTTAGAGGGCATGTGGAGAAACTGAAATAAACCCTCATGCCCTGCTGCTGGGAATGTAAAATGGTACAGCCAATAGGGAAAACAGTTTGGCAGTTCCTCAGGAAGTTAAACATAGAATTACCAAATGACCCGGTAATTCTACTCCTAGGTAGAATTGAAAAGAATTAAGAATAGGAACTCAAACAGATAACTGAATGCCAATGTTCAGCTACAACAGCACTGTTCACAAAAGCCAAAAGGAGGGTGCAATCCAAGTGTGCATCAATAGATGAATGGCTAAAGAAAATGTGATATATCCATACAATGGAATAGTATTCAGCCATAAAAAGGAATGAAATTCTGATGCATGCTGCAATATGGATGAACCTTGGAGACATCAAGTTGAGCGAAATAAGCCAGACACAAAAGGATAAATATTGTATGATCTCAGTTAAATTAAATAACAAGAACATGCAAATTCAGGGACAGAAAGTAGAGTAAAGGTTACCAGGACCAGGGAGGGACTAGCGGGTACAGGGAATGGAGAATAAATGGATAATGGGTGCAAGATCTCAGTTGGAGGTGATGGAAAAGTTTTGGCAATGGATAATGGTGACAGTAGCATAACCCTGTGAATACGATTTACGTCATAGTAATGTATGCTTGGGAGTGGTTAAGATGTGAAATATTATGTTGATGTTTCTGTGAGGCACAGGGTTCTTAAAGGATTCCACATAAGGTAGCGAGTTAAAGCTTAAGGGATTTATTGCTAGAAAGAAACAGACATAGAGCAAAGGGAGAACAAGCAGGTGGGAGCCAGCGAAACATGCTAGTAAAAGAGAAAGGAAAAATGGCTCCAACTTTCTGACAGCTTGTGGTTTTAAAGAAAAAACCGTGCCAAGGGGGGTGGGGGTAATATGTGGCCACAGGCATCACCAGAAGATGTCAGGCTGGTACAGATCATGACTTTATACTCATGGTTATCTGGTCTAGCCTCTGGCAGGTGGGGTATTGGCACGTTTGTGCTCACTATCTTGCTGTCATATCAGGTCCTGTCAGAAGAGCTGCTAAGGGAGAGAAACCGAAGGGGTCCCCATGCCACAGAATACATTTCGTATACTAAGTTTTATTTTCTGATACCTGACAGTTTCCACAATTTAAAGAAAAAGAAACTAAAAAGGCAGTAACAATTAAATGCAATACGTGATTCTGGACTGGATCTAATAATGGTGGAGAAAATGCCCAAGAGGACATTATTAGAACAAACAAAAAAAATTGGAATATACATATGTACTTTATAGCAATATTAAATTTCTGGAACTTGATACTTGTAGTTAATGTGGTCACAGCGGATATCTTTGTCCTTAGAACATATTAAATGGTAAAGAAGCATGATGTTTTTAACCTACCGTCAAACATTAGAAAATGATAGATTAGATAAATAGGTAAGTAGCTAGGTAGGGAGAAACAATGATATAACAAATAGAGCAAAATGTTAAAAATTGGTAAATCTGAGTATATTAGTGGGGGGAGCACTAGAGTTCTCTGTATTATTTTTCTATTAGGTTAGCAACTTTTCTGTAAGTGTGAACTTATTTCAAAATTTTATTTTGGAAGAAAAAAGTGGCAAAATGGCTAGAACAGTGTGGGAAAGAGGAGAAATCATAGAAGAGGTCTTAGTATAAATGCTGTCTGCAAGGAGATAAATTATATGCTTATAAATATACAAATATTTCAGTAAAACTCAGGAATAAAAATGTTTGAAATATTTTAGCAGAATAAACGTTTTTTAAATAAAGTAGATTTTAATCAGATTCTTCACCTCTCCACGACTTTCTTTAGCTTGTACATTAGAAACTCTAAAACTAGAGAAGAATCACTTAATAAATTAAGGGTAAATCCAAACAAATACAGAATGGGAAGTGATTTAATTTGGGACCACATTTATAAAAGAAAATTCTTAGTCAAACAGGATATTAGTGTGAAAAACAAGAGTCTATAAAAACTTGAGAATAAAAACTACTGGTCAATTATAATGATCCAACTTTTTAAAATCTTCAGTTATGAAAAGCATTTGTATAATCAACTTACATTAAAATCAAGAAGTGCATCCATTTGATTTTGAATAATTGGTACAGTTTTTAGGAGCTTTTCTGTGTTCATGGTTCTCATAACTCCATCAGCCCTGTTTAAAAGAAAAAGAAACAACTGTATTTGGTATTTATACCTACACTTAGAACTCCCATCTGCTTCTCTATTTAAACAGAAAGCAAACTATGAAACCTAACATTTTTAAATCATTATACAACCTGAAACCTCAAGCAGAAATCATATAGGGAAAAACAGAATAACAGGAAATACTGTATTTCCAATTTCAAGGTATAAATTTAAAACTAAAAAGAACAAGAACAGGAAAATGTAAAGCATGCAACATAAGAAAAGGTACATTACACAGCCAGGTCTACAGTACACTTTTTGGATAACAAAATATATGATCCTCAGAACCACTTGTGTCTGAAGGGCAGTGTTTTTACAGGCTTTTAAAAATTACAAAAAAAAAATCATTTTATTCTAATCACAAAACAGGACATGATGAAACCAGGAGCTGAATTCAAATCTCAGAGCACGGTTTATAGTACATAAGGTGTTTTATATATGATTTAAACAGCAATGAATTGTAATAAAGAAAATTATGACTGAAATCATTATTAAATGAAGGGAATTTATCAAGGTATTCTGTCTGGCCATTAAAATAAACAAAAGCTACTTAAGAGAAACATTTTTAATAATACGTATTTTGTTAAATATTTCAAAACAGATTCTTTAGGACAGACATTTCTAAAGATAAATAGTACAGTACCAAATAAACTAGAATCTTACCAAAATGCTATGCAAAACACTACATAAGAGGTACAGAGGACTAAGGTACACAATTCACATTAAGTGTATTTTATATATCAGTCTTTGTATTAAAGGTTTGACAGTTTTTTCAAATCCTTACGAAAACCCCACAGATATTCTTGTTCCATTTCAAAGTGTGATGAAATTTTAAGTTTAATGAACTAATAAGTGGTAGGGTCATTATGTAAACCCAGATGGTTTAGACTACAAAATAGTACTTTTCATAACCTTTTGGCAGAGTCTAAAGATCCTTCCAAAAGTCTGCAGGCATTCTCTAATTTAAAAATGACCCAGTTATAAACAGATGCTCTATCCATCAACCACAACCCCAGCTACAAGAAAAAACAAAAAAAGCTAGGAAAAGCAACACGTGCTTTGAAGGATACAACAATTTAATGAACAACTCTGGGCTTTGAGAGGTAGGAAGCTTTACTAGCTTTAGTCTAACTCTACTTAATAAGATGTTTGTTAATCCACAGATGTCTGTTTGCTCACAAAACTGAGCAAACTGACATAAACATAAATTCATGATTATCACCCTTAAATGGTGACTTAATATTGTCAGCAATTCTCTAAGCCTTCGCTAATGAACTCATCATTCTCCCACTACTCCTCCTCTCCTTACTTCCCCCACCCAAGACATAAATTCTCAGCTCATAACTCTCAAAATATTTCACTCAGAAATAGAAGCCAACATAAAAGTGATCTTTGGTCTTCTCACCACCCAATCTACATCTTTCTAGTCTTTTTCTGTTATAATGGAGGAAGTGTACCTCTTTTTATCAAAGGTAAAACCCACCCACACAGGACCTAGGGATTCCGACCCTCTCTCAACTTGCTGGCTGTTTTCCCTTTCTCTAACAGGGTGCTGTCTAACAGAACTATTGGCAATAATGGAAATGTTCTACATATGCACTATTCAAAATGACAGTGACTAGCCACATATGGCTATTGAGCTATGAAACACGGCTGATCAGACTTAGGAACTGAATTTTTAATTTTACTTAACTGTAATAAATATTAGTCAATTTAAATTTAAATTTAGACACATCCAGTGATCACTACTATATTGGACAGTGCAGTTCCTAAGTCTCTTGTTTTATACTAGAGCATTACCATAAGTGTGCACACAAAGGCTCTAAGAAGAGAAATCTTTAAAAAACAACAGTCAACTATTGGATCTAAGATGGGTGACTAGGGAGAAGCTGGGCTCACTTTTCTTCCAGAAAAACAACTGGAAAACAGAAAACAGGCAGAAACTATTCAGAGAAACTGCTCTGGAGCTCTAGAGATTGAGTGGAGTGTGGTGCAATACCCAGAAAAGTGCACAGAGACAGAGAACTTGTGGTGAGAGACCCTGAATAATCCCTCTCAACCCTGGCTCCTGGTGCCCACCCCATACCCTTAAGGCAGAAAGCTTCAGGGTTGCAGATACCGAGGGCAGGCAGCAGTAAACTTGAAAGGGCAGTAGAGGTTCACTCCCCCAAGAAGAGAGTGGGACATGGTCTAGCATTGCTCCAGCTTTTGGCCAACGAATTTGAACTGAGGGTCCATGGTTTCAACCTAGCAGACTTGGCTGGTTACACCACTGTCTGGAGTCCACAGCTAAGAATAGCCTACCTTCTGAGGGCTAATAGGAACAGGTTGCTCAAGGGTGTCATCTGCCGGCAGGCATGAAAATCATACCTCTGAGAAGCCATCTAAAAGACTTTTGGGCAAAGACGGACATATGTTAGGCAGGCCAGAGAAGTGCACCCTTGGAGAGTGTGCTTAAGGGCTTTTTTGGGCATCTTTATCTGACCCTCATCCTAAGGCCCTGCAGAATTAGTGTGCACCCTCTTCTGGGGTCCCTGATTAGGTAATACTGACAGATCAAATGTCAGAGAAAGGGAGTTTCAGGAAGATGGTGAAATAGAATAGGTTTAGTTCACCCCTGCTCCAAGGAACAGCTAGAGAAGTGATGGGAAGGCTACTGGGATGGCAATTCCGGGGTGTAAGTGCCCTGGGAGGGTCGTCTACACCACATAGGGAGGTCCTGGTTACAAAAGCTAAAGAACTAAGACACAGAGAACCAGAGACTGTCCAGCTAGTGCAAACAGCCTAACAATGCCCTTTTCCGAACAGAAGTCCGGAGGCCTCAGGAGTGCACACACAGGGAGATGGAGACAAGGAAGTAAGTCATGTCCTTGAACATGCTACCCTCACATGCACTAGCCCCTGTCCCATGACCGATGACTACCCCCACCCCCATGCACCTGAACCCCATCACCAACCCCCACCACAGTCCAAGAGTCCTGTCCCACGTGCATGCCTGCCCTAGCTCAACCCACCTCTCTTGGGCAGACACAGTCTTGCGCCACCCCTCCCAAGATCGGAGTACCTGCACCCAGCCCCTCCACCCCCAACTCCCACTCTGTCCCCGCTGCAGGCAGCTGCCTGCACTTAAGGGCTGTGAGTGCTCACCTTCATGCCTGGGCCACATGGGCCCCCAAGTTATACTGTTTCACAACCCCGCCTTGCCCCCTCCACCATGCATGAGCTCAGTGCATGCATACATCAGCATCTGGCCACCTAAATCTGCACACACACTCCCACCATGACCCCCCTGCCCACCCCCCTCAGCTCTAGGCAAGCACTGACCTGAGCATCTGGGCCACATACACCCCAGCCCACACAAACACAACCCTGCTGTGCTACTCCTGAACTCTGTGCATGAGCACATCTGGGCCCTGACCCCCAGACCACTGCACACCAGGGCCATGCCTCACAGACCTGCACACATGCACAGCCACCTCCTCCCTGCTGGACACCCATACATCCATACACCAACCTCTTGACCCCTGCCCCACACAAGTGGACACCCTTGCACCAAACCCTGGCACAAGCTCCCTGCTCCCAAACCTGGCAGGTGCTTGCACACACATTTGTGCTACATTGACCCCTGCCCTGCACACACATGCACCACTGCCCCAATACCCCACACCTGCACATCTGAGCCAGGGCCCCGTTCACCCAACACTACCTGCCCCTGACCCATGTCCGCAATTCCCGCAACCAGTTCCTCACCCCTACACACTCATACATCCACATCCCAGACCCCTTGGATCACTCCCCCGTGCAAGGACATACCCATGCCCCTAACCTCCACATGCCCTGACCTTTGGGCCCTGTACCCCACACCCTGATACCCATGACCCCCATGCTCCACGCGCCCACCCATATCATGCTTTCGCATCAGCCCGTATGTATCCGATAGTGCCCCCCATCTGCGTCCCCCACACTGCACCCTGTTCCTGCACTCCAAGGCCAACCTGACCTGTACCCCATCCCTATGGCCCCTGCACTACACCTCAACAACCCCACACCCTGCACTCCATGTTCACAGGCACCAGTGTAGCATCCCTGATCTACGCCTATGCCTGTGCTGCAACCTGTTACCACACTGTTGTGCCCCGCTTCACACCCCACATCCAGCTACCCATCCGTTCTGTAAACACAAAGTTTTAGACTACTGAAGGAAATCAATTTCCAAAGTAACCCTATCAAGATATTTACATACCTCAATAACAACAGAGGATCACTAAACATATCAAGAAGCAGACAGATATAGCTCAGGGTAATGACAAATTAAAACACCAGAGGAGACACAGACTTTGGAACAACTAATCAAAGATGTCCATATAACTCTACTAAATAAAATCAGTGGGATGGCTAATGACATAAAGGAGATCAAGAAGACATTAGAAGATCATAAAGAGGAATTTGAAAGAATAGGAAAACAGCAGATATCACAGATATTACAGATGCTATAGACCAAATAAAAAATATAGTAGAGACACACAACAGCAGATATGAAGAGCCAGAAAAAGACAGAAAATTTTGAATTGGCTCTCAGGGAAATGAAGGACAAAACAAAGCACACAAATATAAGAATCGTCAGTGTCCCAGAAAGAAAAGTGAAGAGTAAAGGGCTAGGAAGATTAGTGGAGCATATAATGGGGGAAAACTTCCCAACCCTTATAAAAGACATAAATACACAAATCAAAGAAGCTCAACAAACTCCAAATACAATAAATCCAAATAGGCCTATGCCAGAACACATACTAATTAGTCTTCAAATGTTGAAGAGCAGCAGAAAACCTTTTAAGTGGCAAGAGAAAAACAATCCACTATATACAAGGGAAACCACATAAGATTGATTTCGGACTATTCAACTGGTACTGTGGAGGCTAGGGAGCAGTGGTACAATATATTTAAGATCCTGAAACAGAAAGACTTCCAGCCAAGAACTATGTACTGAGCCAAACTGTCCTTCAAAACTGATGGAGGGGGTGCAAGCGTTTTCAGTGGCAGAATTTTTGCCTGCCATGTGGGAGACCTGGGTCTGACTCCTGGCCCATGCACTTCTCCCTGCCAAAAAACAAATTTTAACAAATAGTGCTGCAATAACAAGACAGTCACATAGAAAAAGAATGAAATATGACTCTCACCATACAACAAACAAACAAAAAACTAAGGGAGACTCATTGCCCATGCAGGTGCAGGTAGGCCACTCTGTGACACTAGTGCCGCTTTCTCTCATGGTGTGGGTCCCTGATATGCAGGGTACCGTTGGGCCCACAGGTGCTAGGGAGGTGGGGAGCAAGGGCCCTGGGCACATTGTAGCAACACATAAATGAAGGGCATTGCCGAGGTTCCGGGCCTGCTGCTCACCCAGCCGGCAATGCACCCAGCAAACCCATAGCGGGGCCAAAGACAAGGTGGGGCTGAGGACGAGGCAGGGGCTGATAAAGTGGACCTGCTGAACAGTAAACACCTGCCGGGTGGTGACGGCGTGGTGAGTCTGGAAGAGCTGGATGAAGAGGAGGCCCCACTGGGGGTGCAAGAGCTGTGTGGCAGCAAGGTGCAGGAGCAAGCAAGACATGCATATATGAGGGCAGCAATGAGACCATGAGCCAGGTGGCCAAGCAGCACAAGCCGTGGATGTGCGAGAAGCACTGCAACAAGATGTACAAGGACAAGTATAAAAAGAAGAAGTGCAACCAGGCCCTGAGTGGTGGCACGGTGATGTCAAGCAGGAGGAAAGGGCAGGTAGCATTCTCGCCATTATTAAACAAAGAATGGAATGTTTTGGCAATCATCCTGCAAGGCCTACCATTTTAGAACAAATGTTAAATCAAAAAAGACTGTCCTTGCTAAAAATTCCTGAAGTAGTGCAGTTTTTACAGAGATAGCAACAACTGTTAAACCAGCAACTTCTGGAGCAAAGACAGCAGCTTCTAGGAGCAACAGTGTGA
The DNA here is from genome assembly GCF_023851605.1 of Tamandua tetradactyla. NCBI lineage: Eukaryota > Metazoa > Chordata > Mammalia > Pilosa > Myrmecophagidae > Tamandua > Tamandua tetradactyla. Next base: position 58,418,733 of record NC_135334.1, on the reverse strand, counting down.
GGGAGCTTATCGTGACCATTTCTGTTTTTTATCTTACTGTAACAGATGAACGTATTTTTATACTAAAGAGAAATGGGGTAAGATATGCCAGTAGAACATAAACAATCATTTTCCTGTGAATGTACATATGCATTTGGGGATAAGTAAATATTTCACTTTGTGCATCTGAGCCTTTCCAGTCACCATTAGTTTAAAAAAATCAGCTTATCTTTCCAAAATAACACTTTAATTACAATGGCTTTTAAAGAAAATGTTCCTCTTCAGTCATTGTTACTGAAGATAATGAAGTAGGTACTTTCTCTGGAAATCATGAAGTTAACAGATATTAATCTCGAATCATCTGGCTAAGATGTTCTTCTCAAGGGGCAGTTGAAAGTGTACAGGTATGTGTTTTGGTTGTTACAGTAACCTTGATGACTGTTGAATTTTAATGGGTGGGTCGGGGATGCTCAGTGTTCTGCGAAGTCTGGGTTAGTTCCACACAACTAAGGATTTCCCACTCACAAGCCAGAAATACCCTTCTAAGGAACACTGAAAGCCACCTGTTGAGGTAACGCGTGGCTGGAGCACCTAGAATTGTATTCTAGAAGTAACACTTTCTCTGCAGTTAAGGCTGGAGCTGCCAAGAGGTAAGCATATTTCATATCTGTAAGGAAAGCAATCATTGTTAAGTATCTATGAAACAAGGATGTGCATCTCTTTGCAGAAATGTGCTTGTAAAACCCAACGAGGATTAACTAAATATACTGGAGTGAATGTATCACCTAAAACTGACTTCTCTACTTCATTATTCATTAGCTTTTATGTCTTCTAAAGCAGATAGGCTTTTATGCTGCATTTATGAACAGTATAGCTTTGTCTAGGTTATCTGACCAATGCTTGGACAAAACTGTTTTTCTTATACTCATTTCGTTTTCAAAAAGATGCTGGAAATAAAACACTAGCATTCTGTCAAAAAAAAAAAAATGAAGGAGTGATGACAATTTTCACAGACAAACAAATGCTGAATTTGTCAACAAGAGACCAGTCCTACAAGACATACTAAAGGGAGTTCTGCCACTTGAAAACAAAAGACAGGAGAGTGAGGTCTGGAGGAAGGCACAGAATTGAAATCACCCAATTCTAGGTGATTTTAAAGTTAACTTAAAGGATAAGAAGAGAAAGAGGGAAAAGAATACACTGATTTGCCAAACAAAATCCAAAGGATAATATGACAGATTCAAGAAATGCCTTTACAGTAATAACTCTGAATGTTAATGGACTAAATTTACCAATTAAAAGATACAGATTGGCAGAATGGATTAAGAAATATAATCCAGCTATATGTTGCTTACAAGAGACTCATCTTAGAAACAAGGATGCAAATACAGTGAAAGTGAAAGGATGGAAAAAGATACTCCATGCAAGCTACAATCAAAAGAAAGCAGGAATAGACAGACTGATAACAAACATACTAGACTTTAAATTTAAAGACATCATAAGAGACAAAGAAGGCCACTATATATTAATAAAAGGGACAATTAACCAGGAAGAAATAACATCATAAATGTCTATGCTCCCAACTGAGTAGCTCCAAAGTACCTAAGATAGATATTGACAAAACTGAAAGGAGTGAAAAGACGTTTCACCAATACCCCACTCTCCTCTTACAGATAAACAATTAGAGGACACAGAGAACTTAAACAATTTGATAAATGAATTAGACCTAACATACATATATAGATTGTTACAGCCCAAAACCTGAGCATATACATTTTTCTCTAATGCTCATGGAACATTCTCCAGGACAGATCATATGCTGGGGCATAGAACAGGTCTTTATAAATTTTAAAACACTGAAATTCTTCAAAGTACATTCTCTGATCACAATGGAATGAAGCTGGAAATCAATAACCACCAATGAATGAAATTTTTCAATACTACACAGAGATTAAATAACACACTCTTAAACAGCCAGCTGGTCAAAGAAGAAATTGCTAGAAAACTTGGTAGCTATCTGCAGGCAAACGAAAACAAGAATACAACATATCAGAACTTATGGGATGTGGCAAAGGTTGTGCTGAGAGGAAAATTTATTGCCCTACATGCCTATATTAAAAAAGAAAAAAACAACAAAAACTGAGGACTTTACTCACCTAGTGGAACTTGAGAAACAACAGCAAACTAACCCCAAAGCAAATAAAAGACGAAAAATAACAAAGACTGAAGCAGAGTTAAATGAATGGGAGAACAAAATAACAATAGTGTGCTGGTTTGAAAGGATGTATGCCCCCTAGAAAAGCCATGTTTTAATCAAAACTCCATTTCATAAATGTAGAATAATCCCTATTCAATACTGTATGTTTGAAACTGTAATCAGATCATCTCCCTGGATGATGTGATTTAGTCAAGAGTGGTTGTTAAACTGGATTAGGTGACGACATGTCTCCACCCATTTGAATGGGTCTTGATTGTTTTACCGGAGTTCTATAAAAGAGGAAACATTTGGGAGAATAAGAGATTCAGAGAGAGCAGAGAATGCTGCAGCACCACAAAGCAGAGAGTCCAACAGCCAGCGACCTTTGGAGATGAAGGAAAACTCCTCCCAGGGAGCTTCATGATAACAGAAGCCAGGAGAGAAAGCTAGCAGATGATGCCATGTTTGCCATGTGCCCTTCCAGCTAAGAGAGAAGCCCTGACTGTGTTCTCCATGTGCCTTCTCACTTGAGAGAGAAACCCTGAACTTCATCATTCATCAGCCTTCTTGAACCAAGATATCTTTCCCTGGATGGATGCCTCAGATTGGACATTTCTATAGACTTGTTTTAACTGGGACATTTTCTCAGCCTTAGAATTGTAAACTAGCAACTCATTAAATTCCCCCTTTTAAGAGCCATTCCATTTCTGGTATATTGCATTCTGGCAGCTAGCAAACTAGAACAAATAGAAAGAATCAATGAAACCTAAAGCAGGTTCTTTGAGAAAATCAATAAAATTAAAGGACCACTAGCAAGACTGACAAAAAAGAGAAAGAATGCAAACAAAATCAGAAACAACAGGGGGTCATTACCACAGACCCTGAAGAAATTTTAAAAATCATAAGTGGATACTATGGACAGCTATATGCCAACAAACTAGACAACTTAGATTAAATGGACAAGTTACTGGAAACACACAAACAAACTACACTGACTCAGGAAGAAACAGATCTCAACAAAGTAAACAGAATCAGTCATCAAAATCTTCCTACAAAGAAAAGCCCAGGACCACATGGCTTCATGGGAGAATTTTATCAAATATTTCAAAAAGAACTAACACCAATCCTGCTTAAACTTTTCCAAAACACTGTGAGAAAACAAACACTACCTAATTCATTTTATGAAGCTAACATCACTTTAATACTAAAACTGGGTAAAGATGCTATAAGAAAGGACAGCTATTAATTAGGCCAATCGACCTAATAAATATAGATATAAAAATTCTCAACAAAATACTAGCAAATTTAATCCAACACATTAAAAGAATTACACACCACGAAGAAGTGGGATTTAAACCAGGACAAAGGATGTTTCAGTACAAGAAAATTGATTAATGTAATACAAAGCATTAACAAATCGAAAGGGGAAAAATCATATGATCATCTCTATTGATGCTGAAAAAGCATTTGACAAAATTCAACATCCTTTTCTGATAAAAACACTTGAAAGGATGGGAATCAAAGATAACTTCCTCAATATGGTAAATGGCATATATGAACAACCCATAGCCAGTATCATACTCAATGGTGAGAGACTGAAAGCTTTCCCCCTAAGATTAGGAATGAGACAAGGATGTCCTCTGTCACCATTATTATTCAACGTTGTACTAGGAATTCTAGCTTGAGCAATCAGGCATGGAAAAAAAATAATGAAAGGCATCCAAATTGGAAAGGAAGAAGTAAAACTTTCATTATTTGCAGATGACATGATACAAAAAAATTCTGAAAAATCTACAAGTTACTGCGTTAATAAATTAAGCAAGATGGTGGGATATAAAATTAATGTACAAAAATCAATTAGGTTTCTATATACAAACAATAACCTGAGGAGTCAATTAAGGAAAAAAATCCCATTCAAATAACCAACTAAAAGAATCAAGTATCTAGGAATGAAATTAACTAGGGATATAAAGGACTTGTATCCTTTATAGACATGTTATATAGAAAACTACATAACCTTGCTAAAAGAAATCAAAGATCTAAACAGCGGAAAGACATTCCCCGCTCATGGATAGGAAGGTTAGTTAAGATGTCAATGCTGCCCAAACTGATCTACAGATTCAACTCAGTACCATTCAAAATTTCAACAACCTACTTTGAAGTATTGGAAAAGCTAGTTATCAAATTCATCTGGAAGGGGAAAAAACTGAATAGCTAAAAGCATCCTAAAAAAAAAGAATGAAGTGGGAGGAGTAACACTTCCTGACTTTAAAACTTATTATAATGTCACAGTAGTCAAAACAGTATGGTATTGGCAGAAAGACAGAAGTACTGACAAATGAAATAAAAACGAGAGTGCAGAAACAGACCACCAAATCTGGTCACCTGATCTTTGGCAAGGCCCTGACATCCACTGAACTGGAACAAAACCGTCTTTTCAAAAAATGAGCATGGGAGAACTGGGTATCAATAGCCAAAAGAATGAAAGAGGACCTCTACCTTACAACTTATACAAAAATTAACTCAATGTGCATCAAACACCTAAACATAAGAACCAACACCATAAAGCTCCTAGAAGAAAATGTAGGGAAAGATCTTCAAGACTTTGTAATAAGATGCAGCTTCCTAGCTTCCTAAACCTTACACTCAAAGCAAAGCAACAAAAGAAAAAATAGATAAATGGGAACTTCTCAAAACCAAATGTTTTTCTGCCTCAAAAGACTTTGTCAAAAAGGAGAGGAAGCAGTCAACTCAATGGGAGAAAATATTTGGAAATCACACATTGATTAAAGTTTTGATATTCTGTATACACAAAGAAATCATACAACTCAACAACAAAAGAACAAACAATCCAATTATAAAATGGGTTAAACGTATGAATAGACGTATTTCTGAAGAGCAAATACAGATGGCAAAAAAGCACATGAAGAGATGCTCATTTTCATTAGCTATAAGGGAAATGCAGCTCAAGACTACAATGAGATACCATCTCATACCTATAAGAATGGCTGCTATTAAACAGAAAACTACAAATGTTGGAGAGGATGTGGAGAAACTGGGACACATGCACTGCTGGTGGGAATGTTTAATGGTACAGTCGCTATGGTAGACCGTTTGGCAATTCCTTAGAAAACTAAATATCGAGTTGCCCTATTACCTGGCATCACCACAACTTGATATACACCCAGAAGAGCTGAAAGTAGTGACACAAACAGACATTTGCACACTAATGTTCATAAGCCATTATTCACAATTGCTAAAGGATGGAAACAACTGCCTATCAACAGATGAGTGTATTGACAAAATGTGGTATATATATATACGATTGAATATTATGCAGCAGTAAGAAGAAATGACATCCTGAAGCACCTACATATGGGAAACACCAGCAGCAACAAACCTACCTAAGGCCAAATGACCTCCACCTGAGTGAACTGGGTAGAATCAACCAAACTACCCAAATGCACTATCTACCACCAGGTATTGCCCTGGAGAGAAAGAAGGGTAGAAGAATTGGGCCCACATTGCCTACTGCCTCTCATACTTCATCTTTATTTACTTGTGAGAGTGCCCACATGTCCTCATACATGTGTATCTAATAGATGTCCTACCTACTTGTTCTAAAAAGGTAAAATAAAAAATCAATAGGAAAAGCTCTTGCAACTCTGGTTGGATCCTACCACAACCACTTCAGGATTCAGTGTGTAGCCAACAGATCTCAGCATGGGTCCCTAGCTCCATTCCAAAGGGAGCAGAGTAATTTCTCTGCATTCTAGGGTGCATGTGTGTCTCTGACAATCTATCTGGTGGCACCCTGAAGCACTGAAACAGGATACTTGTTTCTGCCTTGTCATTCCAAAACTTGCTCTGCAAACAGAAGCAGTCTGCAGACAGCAAAATCAACATAAGAAACAATCAAAACAGAGTAGCCTGGGGAAAAGGATTGCCATATTTAAGAAAAACGAGAGCACTCAGGAGGGAAGCTATTTCATGGGGGAAGACGGGGCAAAATTTGGATCCCTGTAAACAAAGGAATTCCTAAGGCTACCAGCACAAGCCCAGGATAAGAACCATGTTCAGAAAAAAAAAATTAGAGGACATGTGCTTTCACCTAGGGTTGATCTTCTTGGAAGAACTGCTGAACTGTGTTCCAGTAGCCTTGATTCTTTAAGAAGACTGTAACTATTAAGTTTTAACAATGACTGTGTGATTATGAAAACTTTGTGTCTGATTTTCCTTTTATTCAGCCAGGGTATGAACAGATGTGTTAAAAAAAAAAAAGGATAAACAAATTAATAAATAATGGGGGAGATAAGGGGTAAAAATGGGGCAGACTGAAATATTGTGGGTCAATGAGAGGGAGGGGAAAGAGGTATGGGATGTATGAGCTCTTTTTTTTTTCTTTTTATTTCTTTTTCTGAAGTGATGCAAATGCTCTAAAATGATCCTGGTGAAGAATACACAACTATGTGATGATATTGTGAGTCATTGTATAACATGGTTGGACTGTACGTGTGTGGAATTTTCTCAATAAAAACATATTTTTTTAAAAATTTAAATATCCATTAAAAAAGGGAAAGCATGGGTGGGCCACGGTGGCTCAGCAGGTAAGAATGCTTGCCTGCCAAGCCCGAGGACCAGGGTTCGATTCCTGGTGCCTGCCCATGTAAAAAAAAGAAAGGAAGAAAAAATGAAAGCACTTTAAGCAGAATAAGCAACATATATAAAATTCAGAGGTGAGAAAGTGGCAAAAGTAGAAACCTTTTGGAGAGGAAGATGACAAAGTAGACAGAGGAAAGATTATAAAGGGCTATATTTTGTGTGAAATTTTGGACTTTACCCTGAGGGCAACCAGGAGCACTGTAAGAATTCTTAGCAGGAACATACATTCCAGAAATGTAATTTCTTTCGTAGTATGAAAGATGAATTAAGTGTGGGGGTATTTGGATATGGTACTGCAATTAGACTAGAGGCCAGGTGACCATTTGAAGACTAATATAGAAATTGTGGCGAGTAGTAGAGTGATCTAAAGGAAGATAGCAGCAAAAGGGAGGAATCTATCAGTGATGGACTCAGAGACTTTTACAAAGTTGGACAGACAGAACTTAATATTGGAGGAATAAAGCCTAATTCAAATCCATCCCCAGTTCATCACTACTTTAAGGGAAAATACATTTAACATATAATTCAGCTGAGTTACGATCACTAACATTACTGAAAAGGTGGGGAGAGGAGTGTGTATGGATAACCTGGTTCTGTAAAAGCTTCCATGTAATTCAAAATGCTTTTCTATACACTGTCATAAAGCCAACACATTATGAAAGGTGAATGCAGTCTGCTTTTGCACAGAAGTTATTGCACACCCACAAGATAGAGAACAGTCTAGTAACTAAAGGGAAGCACATGCCATTTATCATGTGTCCTACCTACCAACATGGCAGCATGACCTTTGAGACTGAATTTCCACTTCATCAGCAGCTCAAGCTAATATCCTGTGACCACACAATGACTTTCCAGAGCCTTTCTGTAAAATCACCTGACTACCTTGGCCCTTCTCCCAGCAAGCAGGCATTAACGTCACTAGAATCTACCACCACATGATCAAATGTTCTTTTGCCAGGGGGTTTAAGAATTAAATGATCCTTGGACAATGATATAACCTCTTAATCTCAGAGGTCTAATTATAATAAAATATTCTGAAAAATGTAAAACATTAATCCTAATACTCTCCAAAAGTAATAAAAAAGAAAAAAGTCTAATCCTCCCTTTGGAAGGCTAATCACTGGTTGCCTTTTAAAGATGAATTAATTATCTCAGGTTATTGAGCCACAGTGGTTTATAAAAGACGGACATAAAGCAAAAAGCAATACACCCAAGAGGAAATAGTCAGAGAGTAAGGAGACAAGAGCTTGCAACAATAGTTGGAGAGAGAAGTAGGGAGGGAAAAATAAAAGAAAAGAATCAGAAGCATTAATCAGTAAAAATACATTGACCTCTTTCAATATTAGATTGTGCTAAGCATACTGGAAAATCAGATTAAGGTAAAATATGGTCTCTACCTCAAGGAATATAAACAGTAATTGGAGAGACATAACATGCTAAATAATACTTTGAAGTGAATCAGAGAGTAATACACATTCAACTGCCATGTATCATATTTATGTGTACGTTAAGTTAAAAGATCACCAGGTGAAGGAACTCTGGCTACGTGGTAAAGGAAATTTTGGCCCAGAAACTAGGAAGGGGAAAACTAGAAGACAGACACAAAAAGAGAAAGGCTATTCAAAACCACAAATTTACCAGCATCACTTGTGCCTGGTTATTCTGTGGTTATTTGATGATATTAAGGAATTACTTACTATTCATTATATTGGCTTGTAAAGAAATTGGAGAATGTCTTCATTTTTCGGAGATACATCTTCTGAGATACATCTTAAGTATTTAGGGACAAAGTGTTACAGTGTTGTTGGCACTATGTTAATAATCATTGAATTGGGGTGATGGGTATATGGGAATTCATTTTACTTTTTTTTAACTTTTCTGAATGCTTATAAAGATTTGTAATGAAAAAATAGCATCACTGAATAAAATGTTTAAAAAATAAAATAAATGAGGGAGAATATCCTTGGAAGAACTGAGAGCAGGGACACGAATGGACATTTGCATACTGGTATTTATACTATGGGAATAGCCAGATTTATAATGGGTGAAAGTTGCCTTAACGGTATATCCACTAAAGAACAGAAGGGCAAACTATGGTGTATACATACGATGGAATACTGAGTGGCTGTAAGAAGGAATGAAGTAGTTAGTAGGCATGCAACTAGGCAAATGAACCCTTAGGATAAGGGTTCATTTGGTTGATTGAAATAAACCAGAAATGAAAAGACAAATGTTAAAATGCCTCACTAACTATAACGTGCAAATTCTGAGAACTTAATTTGAGAGCATAGCTTATCGGGGAAGGCTTATTGTAAAGGTTCTTAGATTGTAAATTCTGACAGCAACTACATCTATTCCTGTGTGGTAACCGTTGTTTTTAAATTCTGAGATGGGGAGCAACTTGTGTATAACCTAGTCATTCCCTGGAACCTCAGTTATTTATGTGACACCTAAGAATCAGAGCTAGATTTCTGTAGCTATTTAAGTCAGCAATACCCTATTCAGCAACTGTTTAAAAAGCTGAAAAAGAGATCAGATTTTAACTAGAGATATGAATGAAGCTGATCTGGTTATGACTAAGGTAAATCAAACTAAAGGGTAAAGGATGACACTGACTGTGAATTAAAACTTCAACTTCTGTGTGAGATCAAAGAAAGACATTTATTTGGTGCAAAATTTATATTTTTCGTAGGACACTATCTAACTTAACTTGCATGGTCAGTTTATTCAAACACCATAATTACATGGAATCTCGAACAGAGAGTGAGATTTGTTGGTTTCTAAAGGTTACTGTGGTGCCCTGTTATATCCCAGAGTAATCTGGGCAGAAAATAAAAACAATATTAGCAAAGTCCCCCACAGGGACTCAGGAAGACACGGAAATATTAAACTTCTCCTTCTGGGGAATTCCTGATATTCTTGCAAGCACTGGGACTACCAATTTAATAGACTAAGCCCTTGATTTTGGGGCTTACCCTTAGGAAACTTAATCCTGCAAAGGAGAAGCTAAGCTTACTTATAATTACACCTAAAGAGTCACTCCCAGAGAACCTCTTTTGTTACTCAGATATGGCCTCTCTCTCTAAACCAACTTGGCAGGTTAATTGGCTGCCCTCCTCACTATGTGGGACATGACTACCAAGGGTGTAAAATCTCCCTGGCAATGTGGGACCATGACTTCTGGAGATAAGCCTGGCCCTGACATCGTGGGATGGAAAAAAACCTTCTTAACCAAAAAGGGGGATAAAAATGAAACAAAATGGGGCGGGCCGCGGTGGCTCAGCGGGCAAAGTGCTTGCCTGCTATGCCGGAGGACCTCGGTTCGATTCCCGGCCCCAGCCCATGTAACAAAAACGGAGAAACAGAATACAATAAAACAAGAAAATGTTTAAAAATGTTTCCCTTTCTTCCTTCCTTCCTTCCTTCTATCCTTCCTTCCTTCTCTCTGTCTTTCCTTTAAAAAAAAAAAAAAAAAAAAAAAAGAAACAAAATAAAGTTGCAATGCCTGAAAAATTTGAAAGAGTCAAGAGGTCATTCTGGAGGCTATTCTTATGTATTATATAGGTATCACTTTTTAGTTTTATATATGGTGCATTAGAATAGCTAGAAGGAAATACCCGAAACTGTTGAACTGTAATACAGTAGCCTTTATTCTAAAAGATGACTGTATAATTATATAGCTTTTAAGGTATGACTTTTAAGGTGTGTTTGTCAAAACCTTGTGACTGGCACTCCCTTTATTAACTGTATGGACATATGGGTAAAAAAATAAAGACAAAAAAACAGGTAAATAATGGGGAGGGGAATAAGGGGTGTAGTTGTTTCGGGTGTTCTTTTATATTTTTATTCTTATTTTATTATTTTTTGGTGAAATGAAAATGTTCTAAAATTGATTGTGATGATGAATGCACAATTACATGACGATACTGTGAACCACTGACTGTACATTTTGGATGGTTAGATGATACTGACTATATCTCAATAAAATTGCATTTTAAAAAAATTAACGAGCGGTTAAGACATTCCCAGATAAGCAAAAAATGAGAGTTTGTTACCGAGACCTGCCCTACAAGTAAGGCTAAAGGAACTTCATCAGATTGAAGCAAAGTACAATAGACAAAGGATCAAAGAGGTATAAAGAAATAAAGACTTCTAATAAAGGTAAGAATATGGATTAATTATAAATACCAGTATTAAGGTACTGTAGTTTTGGTATATAATTATACTTTTTAAAGGATTTAAGATGCAAATGTACAAGCAATGATAAATCTATGGTTTTGGATACAAAAGGTCTATATAGAGATATAATTTGTGATGAGCAGCAAAAATGTAAGGGATGAAGGGGTATAGGACATATTTTGTGAACTGCTACTGAAGTTAGCATATCAAATAAAAAATGATTGCTACAGACTTGGGATTTAAATTGAAGTACCACATAAAACACAAAGAAAATAACAGGAAAACACATACAAGTAAAAAAGAGGAGACTCTAATGCAAATGGCTCATTCTCTAAGGATATGTAGTTCACAAAATAAGTCTGAGTAAATTTTAAAAGGCTGAAATTGTCCAATATTTCTGCTCCAATCCCAATGGAATGAAGCTAGGAAACAATAACTGAGAAATTCACAATATATGGAAATTAAACCATTCACTTTTAAACAATCAGTAAGTCAAGGAAGAAATCATAAGGAAAATTAGGAAATACCTTTCATGCAAACTAAAACAAAACACACCAAAATTTGTGGGATGCAGCAAAGGCTAGGCTGTGAGGGAAGTTTATAGCACTAAATGCTTATATTAAAAATGAAGAAAGATCTTAAATGCAAGACCTACTCTTACACCTGGAGAAAATTGAAAACGTAGAGCAAATTAAATTCAAAGTGAGCTGAAGGAAGAAAATAACAAAGACTAGAGTGGCAATAAATGAAATTTAAGCAAACAAACGAACAGAACAAAAAACTGAAAGAACCACTGAAACCAAAAGTGGGCTCCTTGAAAAGGTCAATATAATCAACAAACCTTTAGGTACAATGACAAAGAAAAAAAAGAAAGGATGCAAATAACTAAACTCAGAATTGAAGGGTGACATTTTCACCAACCAGCAGAAATAAAAAGGATTATAAAAGTATACTATGAACAATTATATGCCAACAAATATAGATAACCTAGAAGAAATAAATGGGCAGAAGAACAAAAACTACCTACAGATGCACAAAGAAATAGATAAACTCAACAGACCTATAACTTATAATGATACTGAATCAGTAATCAAAAGCCTCAAACCAAGAAAAGGTCAGGAATAGATGGCTTCACTGGTCAATTTTATCAAATATTAAAATAAAAAACTAGTATCAATTCAGCTCAAATTCTTCCAGAAAACTGAAGAGGAAGAAATACTTTCGGTGGGGCCAGCATCATGAATAAGCCAAAGCCAGATAAAGGTATTACAAGAACATAAAATTATAGAGAGAAAATAAAATTATAGACCAATAACTCTTATGAACACACATGCCAAAATCCTCAAAAAAGACTAGCAAACTGAATTCAGTAGCTCATTAAAAGAATTATGCTCCATGATCAAATGAGATTTTTCCAATGAATGCAAGGGTGGTACAACATAAGAAAATCAATTAATATATAGACCACATTAATAGAATGAAAGAGAAAAATCCCACATGATTATATTAATGGATACAGAAAAGGCATTTGACAAAATCCAGCACCTCTTCTTTATAAAAACACTCAGAACACTAAACAAACATCCTTAAGGCATATATGCAAAACCCATAACTAACATCAAACTCAAAGGTGAAAGAATGGAACCTTTCCACCTAAGCAGGGAGCAAGATAAGGATGACCACTGTCACCAGTTATTCAACATTGTACTGGATGTTTCAACCAGAGAAATTAGGCAAGAAAAAGAAATAGGCATTCAAATTGGAAAGGAAGAAGTAAAACTTTCACTATTTCCAGATGTCATGATTGTATGTACATAGAAAACCCAAAAAAGATCTACAAGAAAGCTATTAGAGCTAATAAATTCAGAAAGTATAATGGGGTACAAGATCAACACACAAATATCAATGGTGTTTTTATACAGTAGTAATGAATATTCCAAAGGGGAATTTTCAGAATTCCATTTAAAATACCAGCTAAAAGAATCTAATATCTAGGAATGAATTCAACCAAGGATGAATTCATAGAAAACTATGAAACACTGCTAATAGAAATGAAAGATGACCTAAATAAATGGAATACATTTCATATTCATGAGCTGGAAGAATAAATATTAAAACGAATTTGGAGGTTCACACTTTCCCATTTTAAAATTTACTACAGATTGGGAGCCAAGATGGCGGCTTAACGAGGTGTGGGATTTAGTTTGTTCTCCAGAACAGCTGCCAAATAGTCAGGAACAGTACAGAATAACTGCTGGGGTCACATCAGTGACCGGACACACAGTGTACAGCAGTATGGATGAGCTGGATAGGTTGCGAGCCCACGCAGAACTGTGAGTTCCCCATGCTAGGATGGCTGGTGCCCATCCCCGACAGGCTACTTCCCAGAGGGGAAAGGAAAGAGAGCTTACCAGCAGCAGGGGCTGAGCGCAACCAACCTCTAACTGTGGAATTAATTAACAAATTCTGACTACTAAAAATAGGCCCCCAGTTCAGCTGAACCTTGAGTAAAAGCAGAGGTTGCTGTTTTTTGCCCCAACGCAGAGGGAGGAGGGCTGACGGAAAAAGAAAAGAGAAAACAGAGGTTTATTTGGACTTGAAAAGGTCTGGGCCCTGAGGAAAGGAGAGGGCACAATGGACCTGGAGATATAAGAGCAACGTACCAACTTAAGCTCTTGATTGCCAAACTTGAGGAACAGGGGTCCTGCTTTGAAAAGGATTTTTCTCTTTCATTTTAGTGGTTGTGTTTCTATGGCTTGACTGCTCTTTGGATACAGCTGCATGGTTTCTCAGGCTCCACTGTCCCAGGCATAAGCAGAATTAAGCTTGTTTGAGAGTCTGTCTGGAGCCTGTACCTTTCCCAGGAGAGAGGTGGGGCCCAGCTCAGGTGGAATGCCTCCCTCAAGGACGTCAGACCCCAAGGTCTGGAAAAGTGAAGTGATTAAAACCAGACTACAACCTCTCCTCTGTCTCTATCATGCCCCAGAAGGGAGAGTCTGCTGAAGTTAAAGGTACCACTTCACCTTAAGCTGGTGGGACCTGAAGGCAGACAAGCACCACATACCAGGTAGGATAGGAAAAACAGAGAGCCCAGAGGCTTCACAGGAAAGCCTTTCAATCTGCTGGGTCTAACCCTCAGCGAAAACTGACACAGGTAACTCTTTTCTCCTCAGAGGAGGCTACCTTGGTCTGGGAAAATCTGGCTAGAGTCTGTAATACCTAAGTAGACCCTTTTAAGGGGGAAAAAACAAGGCACCATACAGGTAGGGCTAGAAACAAGATAACAAGAACTGAAAAATTCTGATCTGTTAAACAAAACCTAAGCTAGTGGTCCAGAATAAGCTGAACTGAGTGTCAAAAAAATAGAGAGATGACAAAGTCATCCAGCAAGAAAATCCTAGATAAAAAAAGCGAAAATAATCTCCAGAATAAACTAATTCAGGTAATTAAATGCCTAGACACCAGCAAAAAATAATGACTCATACTACAAAAACTGAAGATATGGCCCAGTCAAAGGAACAAATCAACAATTTAAATGAGATATAAGAGTTAAAACAATTAATTCAGAATGTTCAAACAGACATGGAAAACCTCATCAAAAATCAAATCAGTGAATTGAGGGAGGATATAAAGAAGGCAAGGAATAAACAAAAAGAAGAAATCGAAGTCTGAAAAAAACAAATCACAGAATTTATGGGAATGAAAGGCCCAGGAGAAGAGATGAAAAACACAATGAAAACCTACAGTGTAAGATTTCAAGAGGCGGAAGATAGGATTAGTGAACTGGAGGATGGATATCTGAAATCCAACAAGCAAAAGAAAATATAGGGAAAATAATGGAAAAATATGAACAGGACTCAGGACATGAATGGCAAAATGAAGCACATGAATATGCGCGTTGTGGGTATCCCAGAAGGAGAAGGGAAAAGGAGAAGAAAAATTAATGGAGGAAATAATCACTGGAAATTTCCCAACTCTTTTGAAACACTTAAAATTACAGATCCAAGAAGTGTAGCATACCCCAAACAGAACAGAGATACAAACAGACATACTCCAAGACACTTACTAATCAGAATGTCAGATGTCAAAAAGAAAGAGAGACTCTTGAAAGCAGCAAGAGAAAATCAATCCATCACATAGAAGGGAAACCCTATTGGGTTTCCAGGGCCTTTGCGCCCTCTCCTTTCCGCAGGGCCCAGACCTTTTCAAGCCTAAATAAACCTCTGTTTTCTTTTTTCTTTTTCCATCAGCCCTCCTCCCTCTGTGTCGGGGCAAAACCCAGCAACCTCTGCTTTTACTCAAGGTTCAGCTGAGCTGGGGGCCTATTTTTAGTAGTCAGAATTTGTTAATTAATTCCACAGTTGGAGTTTGGTTGTGCTCAGCCCAAACTATAAGACTATGCATGGATTTCTCAGCAGAAACCACGCAGGTGAGAAGACAGTGGGATGATATATTTAAATTATTAAAAGAGAAAACCTGCCAACAAAGAATTCTATATCCAGCAAAATCGTTCATCAAAAAAGAGGGAGAAATTTAAACATTTTTAGACAAAAAGTCACTGACAGAATTTGTGACCAGGAGACCAGCTCTGCAAGAAATACTAAAGGGAGCACTAGAGACAGATATGAAAAGACAGGAGAGAGGTACGGAGAAGAGTGTAGAAATAAAGACTACCATAAAGGTAAAAAGTAGGAAAATTAGATACGACATATAAAATCCAAAGACAAAATGGTAGAAGAAACTACTGCCTCTACGGTAATAACACTAAATGTTAACGGATTAAACTCCCCAATCAAAAGATACAGACTGGCAGAATGGATTAAACAACAGGATCCATCTATATGCTGTCTACAAGAAACACATCTTAGACCCAAGGATAAACACAGATTGAAAGTGAAAGGTTGGAAAAAGATATTTCATGCAAATAACAATCAGAAAAGAGCAGAAGTAGCTATATTAATATCCAAAAATTAGACTTCAAATGCAAAACAGTTAAAAGAGACAAAGAAGGTCACCATGTATTAATAAAAGGAACAATTCAACATAGAAGACATAACAATCATAAATATTTATGCACTGAGCCAGAATGCTCCAAAATACATGAGGCAAACACTGAAAACAATGAAAAGAGAAACAGACACATCTACCACAGTAGTTGGAGACTTCAATTACCCAATCTCATCAATGGACAGAACATCTAGACAGAGGATCAATAAAGAAACAGAGAATTCGAATAATGTAATAAATGAGCTAGATTCAACAAACATTTATAGAACATTACACCCCACAACAGCAGGATATATCTTTTTCTCAAGTGTCATGGATCATTCTCAAGGATAGCTCATATGCTGGGTCACAAAAAATTTAAAAAGACTGAAATCATACAAAATACTTTCCAGATCAGAAAGGAATGATGCTGGAAGTCAGCAATAGGCAGAGTGCCAGAAAATTCACAAATATATGGAGGCTCAACAACACACTCTTAAACAACCAGTGGGTCAAGGAAGAAAGTACAAGAGAAATCAGTAAATATCTTGAGGCAAATGAAAATGAAAACATGACATATAAAAATTTATGCCATGCAGCAAAGGCAGTGCTAAGAAGGAAATTTATTGCCCTAAATGCCTATATCAAAAAAGAATAAAGACCAAAAATCGAGGAATTAACTGTTTACTTGGAAGAACTAGAGAAAGAACAGCAAACTAACCCCAAAGGAAGAAAAAGGAAAGAAATAATGAAGATTAGAGCAGAAATAAATGAAACTGAGAACATGAAAACAATTGAGAAAATCAACAAAACGAGAAGTTGGATCTATGAGAAAATCAGTAAGATTGATGGACCCTTAGCAAGGTTGACAAAAAAGAGAAGAGAGAGGATGCAAATAAATAAAATCAGAAATGGAAGAGGAGACATAACCACTAACCCCACCAAAATAAAGGAAGTAATGAGAGGATACTATGAACAACTTTATGCTAATAAACTCAACAATGCAGATGAAATGGACAACTTCCTAGAAAGGCATGAACAAACATTGACTCGAGAAGAAATAGACGACCTCAACAAACCAATCACACGTAAAGAAATTGAATCAGCCCCCCAAAAAGAAAAGTCCACGACCAGATGGCTTCACATGTGAATTCTACAAAACCTTCAAGAAAGAATTAGTACCAATTCTGCTCAAACACTTCAAAAAAATTCAAGAGGAGGGAAAGCAATCAACTCATTCTACGAAGCCAACATCACCCTCATACGAAAGCCAGACAAAGATATTACAAAAAAAGAAAACTACAGACCAATTTCTCTAATGAATACAGATGTAAAAATCCTCAATAAAATTCTTGCAAATCGAACCCAGCATCACATTAAAAGAATTATAAACCATGTCCAAGTAGGATTCATCCTAGGTATGAAAGGATAGTTCAACATAAGAAAATCAATTACTGTAATACACCACATCAACAAATCAAAGCAGAAAACTCACATGATCATTTCAATCAATGCAGAAAAGGCATATGACAAAATTCAATATCCTTTCCTGCTGAAAACACTTCAAAGGATAGGAATAGAAGGAAACTTCCTCAACATGATAAAGGGAATATATGAAAAACCAACAGCTAACATCATCCTTAATGGAGAAAAACTGAAAACTTTCCCTGTAAGATCAGGAACAAGACAAGGATGTCCACTATCACCACTGTTATTCAACATTGTGTTGGAAGTTCTAGCCAGAGCAATTAGACAAGAAAAAAGAAATACAAGGCATCAAAATTGGAAAGGAAGAAGTAAAACTCTGTTTACAGATGATATGATACCGTATGTCGAAACCCCCCAAAAATCCACAGCGAAACTATTAGAGCTAAGAAATGAGTACAGCAAAGTGGCAGGTTGCAAGATCAACACTCAAAAATCTGTAGTGTTTTCTATACACTAGTAATGAACAATCTGAGGGGGAAATCATGAAAAAAATTCCATTTACAATTGCAACCAAAAGAATAAAATATTTAAGAATAAATTTAACTAAAGAGACAAAAGACCTATACAAAGAAATTGTTAAAAGAAATCACAGAAGACCTAAATAAATGGAAGGGTATACTCTGTTCATGGACTAGAAGACTAACTATAGTTAAGATGTCAATTTAACCTAAATTGATTTACAGATTCAATGCAATACCAATTAGAATTCCAACAAGTTAAAATTCTGTAACTTTTCAGAAACAGAAAAACCAATAAACAAATTTATCTGGAAGGGCAGGGTGCCCAGAAAAGCTAAAAATATCCTGAGAAAGAAAAATGAAGTCAGAGGTCTCATGCTACCTGACTTTAAGGCATATTATGAAGCTACAGTGGTCAAAACACTTTATGGTACTGGCATAAAGATAGATTTACTGACCAATAGAATCAAATAGAGTATTCAGATCTAGATCGCCTCATCTATGGACAATTGATCTTTGATAAGGCAGTCAAGCCAAGTCACCTGGGACAGAACAGTCTTTTCAAAAATGGTGCCTCAAAAAAGGGATATTCATATGCAAAAGAATGAAAGAGGATCCATATCTCTCACCCTATACAAAACTTAACTTAAAATGGATCAAAGACCTAAACATTAGATCTAAGTCCACAAAACCGTTAGAAGAAAATGGAGGGAAATAACTTATAAATCTTATAATAGGAGGTGGTTTCCTAGACCTTACACCCAAAGCAGGAGCACTGAAGAAATGAATAAATAAATGGGAACTCCTCAATATTAAACACTTTTGCGCATCAAAGAACTTCGTCAAGAAAGTAAAAAGGCAGACTACACAATGGGAGACAGTATTTGGAAATGATATATCATATAAAGGTCCAGTATCCAAAATACATAAAGAGGTTGTTCAACTCAACAATACAAAGACAGACAACCCAATTACAACATGGGCAAAAGACTTGAACAGATACTTCTCAGAAGAAGAAATACAAATGGCCAAAAGGCGCATGAAAATATGCTCAACTTCCCTGGCTATAGGGGGAAATGCAAATCAAAACCATGATGAGATATCATCTCACATCCAGCAGGATGGCCATTATCAATCAAACAGAAACTAACAAGTGCTGGAGAGGATGTGGAGAAAGAGGCTCACTTATCTACTGTTCGTGGGAATGTCAGATGCTAGAACCGCTGTGGAAGGCACTATGGCAGTTCCTCAAAAAGCTAAATATACAATTGCCATATGACCTGGCAATACCATTGCTAGGTATCTACTCAGAGGACATGAGAGCAAAGTCAAAAACGGACATTTGCACACCAATGTTTATAGCAGCATTATTTACAATTGCCAAGAGATGGAAACAGCCCAAATGTCCATCAACAGATGAGTGGCTAAACAAGCTGTGGCATATACATACGATGGAACATTATGCAGCTGTAAGACAGAATAAAGTTATGAAGTATGTAACAACATGGATGGACCTTAAGGACATTATGCTGAGTGAGATTAGCCAGAAACAAAAGGACAAATATTGTATGATCTCACTGATATGAACTAATATCAATGAATGAACTTGGAAAATTTCAGTTTAGAACAGAGTCATCAGGAGACAGAAAGAGGGTAGATATTGGGTAATTGGAACTGAAGGGATACAGATTGTGCAACGGAACTGACTGTAAAAATTCAGAAATGGATAGCACAATACTACCTAACTAATACAATAATGTTAGAACACTGAATGAAGCTGAATGTGAGAATGATAGAGGGAGGAGGCCTGGGGGCACAAATGAAATTAGAAGGAAAGATATACGATAAAGACTGAGATGGTATAATCTAGGAATGCCTAGAGTGTATAATGATAGTGATTAAATGTACAAATTTTAAAATGTTTTGCACGAGGAAGAACAAAGGATTGTCAATAATTCAGGATGTTGAAAATAGATGGTAATTAGTATTTTCAAACTTTAACTTATGTGTAAGACTAAAGCAAAAAATATTTATTTGGTACAAAATTTATATTTTGACTAGTGCATTTCCTAATATAACCTTTGTGGACAGCTTAACTGAACATCATAAGTACATGGAACTTTGAGTAGGGCATGAGATTTTACAGGTTTGTCCAGAGTGATGCCCCAATAAATCCCAGAGTGATTTGAACAGTGAATTAAAAAATATTTGCAAAGTCCCCTTAGGGGAATGGTGAGAAAGGGGGAAAATTCAACTTCCCCATTTGGAGAATTCTTGATATTCTCACAAGTAGTGGGGACAACCAAAGCAATAGGCTGAGCCCCCAACTTGGGGTTTGTTTATATGAAACTTAACCCTGCAAAGGATAGGCTAAGCCTACTTAAAATTAGGCTTAATAGTCACTCCCAAGGGAACCTCTTCTGTTGCTGAGCCAACATGACAAGCAAACGCACTGCCCTTCCCCTCTCTACATGGGACATGACTCCCAGGGGTGTGGACCTTCCTGGCAACGTGGGACGAAATCCTAGAATGAGCTGGGACTCAGCACCAAGGGATTGAGAAAATCTTCTCTATCGAAACAGGGAAGAGAGAAATGAGACAAAATAAAGTGTCAATGGCTGAGAGATTCCAAACAGAGTCGAGAGATTAGCCTGGAGGTTATTCTTACATATTAAATAGATATCACCTTTTTAGTTAAGGTTTAACAGAGGCTGGAGGAACTGCCTGAAAATGTAGAGCTGTGTTCCAGTAGCCATGTTTCTTGAAGATGACTGTATAATGACATATTTTTCACAATGCGACTGTTATGATTGTGAAAACCTTGTGTCTGATGCTTCTTTTATCTACTTTATGGACAGGTGAATAAAACATATGGATTAAAAATAAATCAATAACAGGGGTAACAAATGTCAAAATAAATTTAGTAGACTGAAATGCTAGTGGATCAATGAATGGGAGGGGTAAGGGGTATGGTATGTATGAATTTTTTTTCCGTTTTCTTTTTATTTCTTTTGCTGAATTGATGCAAATGTTCTAAGAAATGATCATGATGATGAATCTACAACTATGTGATGAAAAAAAGAATGTTCATATTGTGTGTTGATTGGTTTTATTAATAAAAATTAAAAAATATATATTAGCCAGAACAATACAAAAGTAAAATAATAAAATAAAACTTACTACATAAAGCCACAGTAATCAAAACAGCATGGTACTAGCACAAAGACAGAGAGTGCTAGTAACAAACCCACACATCTACTGCCAACTGATTTTTGACAAGGGTATTAAGTGCACTGAATGGAGAAAGAATAGTCTTTTCAACAAATAATGCTGGGAAAACTGAATATCTATATGCAGAAGAATAAAGGTAGACCCTACTTCATACCACATATAAAAATTAATTCAAAATAGATCCAAGACCTAAATATAAGAACTAAGACTATAAAACTCCCAGAGGAAAACATACAGAAACATCTTTATGCCTTTGTGTTAGCCAGTTTACTGCAAAACACAAGAAAGAAAAGAAAATAGATAAATTGAACTTCATCAAATTAAAAACTTTTGCACATCAAAGGATTTTATCATGAAAATAAAAAGGTGACCTACCCTAAACACATGGAGCCTAGAACAGGGAATAAGATTTTGCAATTCTGAATAGCTTAATGAAATACCCCAATACATTCCAGAGTATGTTGGGCAGATAATTTATAAGTATTGGTAAAGTCCCTTGAGGGACAGGAGAAAAAGTTTGGAACTATTAAACTCTCCCACTTGGGAAATTCTTGATATTCTCTCAAGCATCAGGAACTCCCAAGTTAATAGGCCAAGCCCTCAATCTTGCTCTAATGAAACATTTCTGTAACAGGGAAGCTAAGTCTACCTATAACTATGCCTAAGAGTCACTTCCAGAGAATCTCTTGTTGCTCAGATATGGCCTCATTCTTTCTTGCCCAACTCAGCAAGAAAACTCATTACCTTCCCCGCCCTCTACATGGGACATGACTCCCAGAAATGAGCCTAGTCCTGGCACCGTGAGATTAACAACACCTTTCTGACCAAAAGGGGGGAAAGAAATTTAACAAAATAAGGTATCAGGGGCTAACAGATTTCAAACAACTGAAAGGCTATTATGGAGGTTACTCTTATGCAAACTTCAGCTACATATTGAAAATTGCCACAGTATGCCAAGCTGCAACCAACAGTATTCCTGAAAACTCTAAAGAACACTCAGGGCTCTATCTGAGGCTTTATAAAATGTTCACTCACTAAGTTTATTTTTCAGAAACTTAAAACATTCCCCAAAGAATTGAAAGTACTAAAAACAGATATTTGCACAATGATATTCATAGCAGTTATTTCACAATTGCCAAAAGAAGGAAGCAAATCAAGCATCCATCAATCAATGAATGGATAAACAGAATGTAGTATATATATACATTGAAATATAATTCAGCTGTAAAAACGAATGAAATTCTGATGCATACAACATGGATGATCTATGAAGACATCATATTGAGTGAAATCAGTCAGACATAAAAGGACAAATATTGCATGATCTCACTGATATAAAATAATTAAAATTAAGTAAACTCATTGAGCCAGAATCTAGAGTATAGGTTACCAGGGTAGGGGATAGGACTAGAAAATAGGGAGTTAAGTTTTAAAATGTATTTGAAGCAATGGGAATATTTTGGTAATGGACAGAGCTGATGGTGCATAACATTGTGAACATAATTATCAGCACTGAAATATATGTCTGAATGTAGTATAAAAGAGGGGAAATGTTAGGTTTTTACACATGGCACTAAAACAAAAATATTTTTTAAAAATTCATGGAACTGCACAATACAGTGAATCCTAAGTTAAACCATGGACTATAATTATAAAAATGTGTTTACAACAATTGTGACAAGTGTACCACACCAACATAAGATGTTAATAATATGGTTGTCTGCATTTTATGCATGATTGTTCTATAAACCCACAACTTCTCAAATAACAGAAAAAATTAATCAATTTTTTAAAAAGAACATAAAAAGACAGTCTACAGAATGTGAAAAAATATTTGGAAACCAAATTATCTTATAGGGCTTTACTATCCAGAATATATAAAGAACTGTGTTGGGATTGAATCAAGTCCCCCATAAAGAGCATGTTCAGGCCCAATTCTTTGTACTTTGGGTGTGAATCCACTTGCAAACAGGACTTTTAAGATGTTAACAGTTGAGGTGTGCCCAAACTGAATGACGGTGGATCGTAACCCAATATGGTTGAAGTCCATATAAAAAAACAAAGGAGTCAACACAGAAGGAAAAGCCACAGGAGAAGAAAGAAGTTGGCATTCACTGGATTCCAGATGAGGCAGGAGAAGAAACCACTTTGTGTATTGCCATGTGACAAAAAAGCCAAGGCTGGCCAGTCAGAATACACCAGGAGGAAAACAGCCTTCTAGTTTCTGAAACTGTGAGCAAATAAATTCACAGTATGGTAGCTAGGAAGCTAAATCAAAATGCTACAACTTTACAAGAAAAGACAGACAATTCAATTTTTAAAAGAGCAAAGGATTTGAACAGACATTTCTTCAAAGACATATATATCAATATACAATATTCTGATGGAAAAGTTTTGGTAACAGATGGTGGTGATGATAGCACAATATTGTTAACGTATTTAACACTAGTGAATTGTTTATTTGAAGGTGGAAAAAAAATAATTTTTGGTTGGATATATTTTACCAGAATAGAATACAACAGAAAGAGTAAATACTAATGAAACTGTGAATACTAATGTAACTATATAGTTAAAAATATTATAATAATGTTTCATCACCACTAGTAACAAAATACTACACTAATGAAAAGAGTTAATGATAGGGAACACTTTTATGTGTATGGGGGGGGCAGTTTATGGGAACCCTGTGCTTTCTGCATGATTTTTCTATAAACCTACAAAAGCTCTAATAAAACATTTTAAAATAGGGAAAAATATTTGTTACCCATGACAATTCATTTCCCTAATACACAAAATCATGTGCTAATAAACCTTACATATAATTAGTCATTTTACTGTAAAAATGATCCTATTAGTTAAGTACTATTAACACCATCAACATTTTAGAGATGAAATAATTCTGAATGTCAGTCAAGGTTTCCTAATTATGTCAAAGTATATTAGTACGGACACACAGATTATGTATATGCCAAAATATGGATCCCCTAACCTTCCTGCCTCAAATAATCTTCTCTATTTACTGCAGTATGCTATACAAACAGCATAAGTTTATGGGCCATGATGTGAAGACAGTTAACAAGCGAATGGATATGGAATAAAAGATCTCTCTTCTTAGGAAATACACATGAAGTATTAAAGAATATAAACTATAAAAAGGCATAAAGTATGTAACTTTGAAATAATTTGAAAAAAGGCATATAGTATATACATATATACAGTAAGAAAATGATTACGCAAATGTGTCAAAGGTGTTAAAAACTGGTGAATCTGGGTAACGTGTATTAGAATTCTCTGTAATATTATTGCAACTATTTTGTAAATATAATTATTTCAAAGTAAAATTATTTTTTCTTTAAAGTCAACAAGGCAGTGTAAATATCTTTTCAAAGTTCTTCATCTAGTTACAGTGAAACTAGGATTCAAACAAAGATTCATCTGACTAAGAAGTCCATAAGCCTTTGGGCAGTGTAACAGTGACTCAGAGGCAGAATTCTCACCTGCCATGCTGGAGACCCGGGTTCGATTCCCAGAGCCTGCCCATGCAAAAAAAAGAGTCTATAAATCTTTAACACTATTCAACACAATAAAAATAATGAAAAACCCAATAGAAAAGTGTGCAAAGGACATCAAAGGGCATTTAAAAAGATTTGAATAGCTGTTTTTTTTAGACAATCAATATCAATTTATTTGCTTATAAACCAATATGAAATGATCACTTAATGAGATACATTTTTAATAACAACATAGAAGAGTAGAGTAAAAAAGGTACTTAGAATTATTCAAGTCAATAATTTGATATAGCTATTATGAAAGGCTATTAAAATGTTAAATGCACATATCCTTTGACCCATCAATTCTAAGAATTTATTCAACAAGGAAATTCATTCAGGAATGCAACCATATGTAAAAAGACGGTCAAGGCCTAGCTTTTATAAGACAAACAATGGCAGTAAACCAAATGTACACCCGAGAGCATAATTCTACAGCAATTCATTAGAATGAGATGGATTTATATGTACAGACATTGAATATGTCTAAGATACTAAGTAGAGTGAAAGGAGGTTCCAAAGAATGTGACCCAATATTTATATAATTTTCTATGTACCTTAACAGATATTTATTTCTACTTATACATAAGTCAGATTAGTATACCAAAATGTCAATATTTCCTAAGGAGTTTGAATGTTATTTGCTTAAATAGTTTAAAAGTTTATTTCTTTTGTAAACATAAGAAATTATTACACCAATAAATAAAACTTAACTCTTTACCATACAAGCCCTCCACAAAACTGATACGGTCTCCTAAGGTCTTTTTACCATGATATAATATATTCTGTGCATCTTCTTGGTTCCCACTCATTTATGGTACCTCCTTGATTCACTTTCCTTTTCGTAAGCATTAACAATAAACCACTATCTCTTTTAAATCAATATGAATTTTATTTTGCATAATCAAGGGCTGTTCTCATCTAAATAATAGAAGTGTGCTTCTATTTGATATACAAACTCAGCAAGCATCCTCAAGTCTCAAGACAAGTCCTACAGATTAGAAACACAAAGTTACTATTTTAAAAATCTTTTATTCTAAAATCTACAAAATTGCTGAAGATCAGCTTTACTGAAACACTTTACAGTGAAGTATTTATATAAGCCTAACCAAAAACTTCATGTATTGGACAGAATATCAGGTTAAGAATTAGAACTTCTAAGATGAAACTCTCTATAGTAATCTTCCACAAATACCAAAATCTACAAAACAAAATCTGTGGAATTTAATTTTGGTAAGTTTCAAACTAATAACCTCCTGATTAAATTTACAATCATGATAAAGAACATCTGAGCTCAGCTTTAAAATTTCCTGACTAAAAGGTTACTTCTTCATTTCTATTAATCTAGCAATTAAAAATTTCAAAAGAACAATTTAAAGGAACACATGAAACTGCTTAGAACTTTGGGACTTCACCAGTAGGGTAGCGCAGAAAGCTTTTCACCAGAATATTTCTGCAGGTGTCAGATTCCCCACAGGGTAACCTCAGTAGCTACAAAATTAAGAAGTTAACCCTAATAAATTCTTAGGTATTTTCTCCCTGAGGCCCTATCATACATTGTAGGAAAAATCTGCATACCAGACTGTATCAGACATAGATGTACAGATTATATCATTCTTGTTAGAAGTTCACATGCTAAGAAGACTGTTATCTAGGGGGTAGTAAAAAAGTACACTCTTCTGCATTTAAGATTATAAAGAACCTTAAATATAAAACATCACTGAAAGAGTAAAGAAGATCTAAATAAATACAAAGATGTCAAATGTTGATGGATTAGAAACTTATTGTGTGAAAAGGGCAATATGCAAATCGATCTACAGATGCAATTCAATCCTTATAGATGCAATTCAGTTGCCTTTTTTGCACAAATAATTTGATCATAAAATTCAATAAGATCATAAAATCCATATTGAAATGCAAGGAACACCAAACACAAAATCATCTTGAAAAGAACAACGACGTTAGAGGATTCAACTTCCCGATTTCAAAACTTACCACAAAGTCATAGTTATCAAGACAGTGTGGTTCACTGCCTTCCAAGGGGCTGTACCTCCCAGTTTCCCTACCGACATCAGATCTTAAATATATAGTTCGATGAGTTTTGACAATGTATATAGCTATGCAAGCACCATCCAAAAGAAAATATTAAAACATTTTCATCACCCCAGAAAGATCCCTTGTACACTTTTCCAGAAATCATTCGCCTATCTCTACTACCAGACAATTACTTTTCTGATTTCTATTATCCAGTTAGTAGATTCTTGAAAATAGACATACAAGATGATAGTAAAGATTCCCACTTTTTTGCTCTCCTTTTAGTTTGATATTCAGGATATACCATTTGTCTCTTCAAGTAAGGATTTTGGATCCTTAGGGTCTGAAGAAACTTTAACAATCATCTAGCTGCAGACAGATATAGTAACCTCTCCTGGGTGTTGCAATATTTTATGAGGCAGTCTGTTTAAGAGCCTAGTCTCTTTCCTGATGCTTAGTGTTGTGCTAATTTTCACAATTTTCGTTTGTTTCCCACAGTTGGTGTTGTGTTCCATTCCTGTTTTCAGCGGCCTTCTAAGTTTCTTTCAAGGACAAACTGGACCATCTCATGATTTCTTAGGCTTTGACCATTGAATGTTCAGTTGAAACAATAATTTAAAGAGAATTTAGTGAGTTTTCTAAAAGAATTGCTTGTTTCTGTGTGATGAAGCAGTAGGCAGTGGCATAATCTGATCTGTTCTGAAAATGTAACTGGATAGTTTAATTGTGGCTTGATGGGGGGAGGAGAAACAGAAGAGCCAGTATGCCCTTGGATTGATTCAGGAGACAGATAAGGGCTTGAACCATTATAATAACAGTAAGAATGGGGAGAGAGAAAGAATTTGGAAATCATTTTGAGGATAAAATGAACTGAGTATTGTGACCAAGTCTCTGTTCTACCTGATCAGTTCTTTTTCAGTTACTAGAAGCACTACTATAAGCTAGAATTATGTGAATGATTTTTTGAATATTGTGAAAAATTATTACTATATTTGGAAATTACCTATACTTGAGTATTCTGATGTCATGTGTATACATAATTTAGATTCTCTATTGTATTTACAAACGGTGTCATATTTCAGACTACAAAGATGAATGCACAAAAGATGGTAAAACAACATACAGTCAAAATAAGTGAAAATGAAAGGAAAAACAAGGTTAAGGGCATAAAATGCAATGAGAAATATGAACCAATGCATAAATGGCTTACTATTAAAGTCCTGTATATTTGACACATAAAAAAAAAAAAAAAAAAAAGACAGTGTGGTAAATGCAAGAAGATGGACCTATAAATCAGTGAACAAAATTGAGAGTTCATAAACAAGCCCTTATATTTATGGTCAGTTGAATTTCAATAAGGATGCCAAGACCATTGATGGGATAAAAAAAGAGCCTTTCACAAATGGTGTTGGCACACTGCACATCTGCAAACATAAGAATGAATTTGCAAGCCTAACTCATACCATATATAAAAATTAAAACAAAATGGATTGAAGACCTAAATGTAAGAGCAAAAAACACAAAACTCTTAGAAAGAAACATAGAAGCCCATTCCAATGAAGATGGCAGAGTGATATTCTTTTAATATTCACTGCTAATTTCTCATAGGTAACCATGGTAGCAAGAAGGCAATGGGATGACATATTAAAGGGCTGAAAATAAACAACCAAGAATTCTATATCCAACTAAACTTTCTTTCAAAAATCAGGGGGAAGAGTGATTTGAACAGTGAATAAAAAAGCATTTGCAAAGTCCCCTTTGGAGAATGGTGATAAAGTGGGAAAATTCAACTTCCCCAAGTTGAATTCTTTTTTTTGATATTCTCACAAGCAGTGCGGACAATCAAAGCTGTAGGCTGAGCCCCCAATCTTGGGGTTTATTCATATGAAATTTAACCCCACAAACAATAGGTTAAGCCTACTTAAAATTAGGCCTAAGAGTCACCCCCAAGAGAACCTCTTTTGTTGCTCAGACGTGGCCTCTCTCTCCAGCCAACATAACAAGCAAACTTAGCACCCTACCCCTGTCTACACAGGACAAGACTCCCAGGGGTGTGGACCTTCCTGGCAACATGGGACAGAAATCCTGGAATGAGCTGAGACTTAGCATGAAGGGATTGAGAAAACCCCTAGAGAATGCGCTGAGATTCAGCATCAAGGGATTGAGAAAAACTTCTTGACCAAAAGTAGGAAGAGGGAAACGAGACAAAATAAAGTGTCAATGACTGAGAGATTCCAGAGTTAAGAGGTTATCCTGGAGGTTATTCTTACGCATTACATAGATATCACCTTGTTAGTCAAGATGTAGTGGAGAGGCTGGAGAGAACTCCTGAAAATGTGGATCTGTGTTCCAGTAGCCATGTTTCTTGAAGATGATTGTATAATGATACAGCTTTCACAATGTGACTATGTGATTGTGAAAACCTTGTCTGATGTTCCTTCTATCTACCTTATCAACAGACAAGTAAAACATATGGAATAAAGATGAATATAGGGGGAACAAATGTTAAAATAAATTTAGAGTGAAATGCTGGTGATTGGTGAGGGGGAGAGGTGGGGGATATGGTACGTACGAATTTTTTTCTGTTTTCTTTCTATTTCTTTTTCTGAATAGATGCAAATGTTCCAAGAAATGATCATGATGATGAATATGCAACTATGTGATGATATTGTGAATTACTGATTTTATATGTAGAATGGAATCATCAAAAGTTACAAATCTTTGCATTTGTTTGGTGTTTTTAGGTATTTAAAAAAATTTTTAATTAATAAAAAAATGAGGGGGAAATTAAGACAGATAAACAAAAGCTGAGGGAGTCTGTTACCAACAGACTGGCTGTACAAGAGCTACAAAAAGGAATGCTGCAGGACAACAGACAACCGACTGAGGCTGCATGAATAAATAAAGATTTCTGGTAAAGATAATGACATAAAGTAAATATAAAGGCCAGTATTGTGGCATTTTTTGTTTGTAACTCCATTTTATACTTTCCATAAGATCTAAAAGGCAGATGCATAAAACATAGAAATCAGTGGTTTTGAACTCACAATGTATGAACATGTAATTTATGACAATAACTACACAAAGATTGAGTGACAGAGGATTATAAGAACATAGTATGAGCATACTATTGAAATTAAGTTGGTATCAAAACAAATAAGATTGTTACAGACTTCGAATGCTAAATTTAAGCCCCATGGTAACGACAAAGAAAGTATTAGCAAATATGCAAGTTAACAGAGACAAGAATTAGAATACAGTTTGCTAGGGGCAAGGGACAGTGGTAATGGGGAGTTAGTGCATAACAGAAATACAGTTTCTGCTTGGGGAGATAGGAAAGTTTTAGTAATGGAAAGTTATTGAGCGTTCCCACAACATTGTAAATGTGATTTAATTCCACAGAATTATATGTTTGGGAATAGATGAGTTGGGAAAGTTTGTGTTGTATTTAAGTTCCACAATTTTAAAAAGAAAGAGAAAAAACTAAAAGACAAGGACAATTAAAGGGAATACATGATTCTAGAAGGAATCTAACAAGGGAGGAGAAAAGGCTCAAAGGGATATTATTTGGATATATGAAGAAACTGAAATATCTTGATAACCTACACTTAAAGTAGATATATTAGTGAATATCCTTGTACTTAGGAAATGTAAATGGCAGCAATAAGTGTTCAAAGAGCATGATGTATACAACCTACATCCAAGTGTTCAGAAAATGGATGATAGACTGATATACTGATGGATGGGTACATAGAATGATATGGCTAATGCAGAAAAATGTTAAAACTGGTAGATATAGATAACTGGGGGGGACAGCATTATGTTAGAGTTCTCTGTGTGGGATATTGCATTATTTTTGTAACTGTTCTATAAGTATGAAAGTATTTGAAAACAAAAAGTTGAAAATTAAAAAAAAAAAAAAATTATCTGGCATGCCTCTTCAAAGAAAAACAAAGTTCATCTGTTAAAACTGACCTGAATATAAAATTTGTATTTCAACTAGAGCATTTCATAATATAATTTATAGGGACAGTACAACTGAACACCATAAGTACATGGAACTTTGAGTAGGGCATGAGATTTTGCAGGTTTGTCCAGAGTGATGCCCCAATAAATCCCAGAGTGATTTGAACAGTAAATAAAAAAGTATTTGCAAACTCCCTTTGGGTGTATGGCAAGAAAGGGGCAAAATTTAACTTCCCCATTTGGAGAATTCCTGATATTCTTGTAAGAGTGAGGACAACAAAATTAATAGGTCAAACCCTCAATCTTGGCGTTTGTTCATATGAAACTTATCCCTGTAAAGGATAGACTAAGCCTACTTAAAATTAG
Organism: Tamandua tetradactyla; assembly: GCF_023851605.1. Classification (NCBI taxonomy): domain Eukaryota; kingdom Metazoa; phylum Chordata; class Mammalia; order Pilosa; family Myrmecophagidae; genus Tamandua; species Tamandua tetradactyla. Next base: position 58,387,639 of record NC_135334.1, on the reverse strand, counting down.
GTCTAAGAGTCATCCCCAAAGAACCTCTTTTGTTGCTCAGATGCAGCCTCTCTCTTTCTCTCTCTCTCTCTCTCTCAACATGGCAAGCAAACTCACCACCCTACCCCTCTCTACATGCGACATGACCCCCAGCGGTATACACCTCCCTGGCAACGAGGGACAGAAATCCTAGAATGAGCTGGGACTCAGGATCAAGGGATTGAGAAAACCTTATCGACCAAAAGGGGGAAGAGAGAAATGAGACAAAATAAAGTGTCAGTGGCTGAAAGATTTCAAACAGAGTTGAGAGGTTAACCTGGAGGTTATTTTTACACTTATATAGATATCCCCTTTTTAGTTTAAGGTGTTACTAGGCTAAAGGGAAGTGCCTGAAACTGCAGAGCTGTGTTCCAGTAGCCATGTTTCTTAAAGATGATTGTATACTGATACAGCTTCGCAATGAGACTGTGTGATTGTGAAAACCTTGTGTCTGATGCTCCTTTTATCTACGATATGGACAGATGAGTAAAAAATATAGATTAAAAAATAAACAAATAATAGGGTTAACAAATGTTAAAATAAATTGAGTTGACTGAAATACTAGTGATTAATGAAAGGGAGTGGTAAGGGGTATAGAAAAAAATAGGGAAACAAAGGTTAAAATCTACTGAGTAGATGGAAATACTAGCGGTCAATGAGTGGGGGGGTAAGGGGTATGGTATGCGTGAGTTTTTTCTTTTTATTTCTTTTTCTGAAGTGATGCAAATGTTCTAAAAAATTATCACAGTAATGAATATACCATTATGTGATAATATCATGAGCCACTGATTATACACCATACATGGAACGTTTGTATGTTAAGAATGTTCATGTTTGTGTGCTGTTTTGGCTTGATAATGGAAAATGAATTTAAAAATAAAATGGTATTAAGCGAAAAAAAAAAAAAGGACCTGAAACCCATATTCATAATCTAATCATTTCTAAAGTTGTCATTTTAAAATAATCAATCTAATTAGATTCAAAAAGTTTAACTTACCCTCTTTTCACTTTTGTGAAATCAAATGCAACTTGTCTGTATGAAACTGCTTTCTCATTTAGATATCTACTATACCGCCTAATAAATGTAGACATGTCATATCCTGTGAGAAACAAAAAAGAAAAGTTTTCATAAATTACTGTAATTTCATTTCGCCTAGAAAAATAACTCATTTCATACCAATGGTTACAATATTTTGATATTATAACTCTTATTTAGTGATATAAATTAAGCAACTAATGAATAATATATTTTTTAAAAGTCCTGTCTTAAAGGGAAAATACTACCTATCTTTCAACATTCAACAACTACAAAGTATCCCCTGAACCTTTTGTGGTTCCATACTGCTTCCACCCACTACAGTACGCAGCAGTTAGTTATACACAATCTCCATCCCATTCACTAGACTGTATATTAATTTATATTTATATATAACAGTTTAACAGTACTAAAAGTCTGGCATACAATATGTTTTTAATAATTTACATGGCCAACTTAAACTGTCAAACCGTTGCTTCAAATTATCGGTAAAAAATTTTAATGTACCAATTCAACATATAAATTTCAACCCTGAAAATTTTTTCAGGTCTTTCTGTTGTATATTACAACTTTTTGTTTCTGTTCAATATATTGAAACTTTTACAGAAAAAAATTTTTAAAAGGATTTTCATATTCAAAAATATATATTTCTATTTTAAACAAGTTGTTTCAAAGCTTCCCCGAGTGCTAAGATTTCCATACTCTCTACATATGAACAAGCTCTTGACTCCACTGAAAATCTGATCGATGCTTCTTTCCACTGAATATACTATTTCTAAGGAAAACTCCAAGAGTAACTACATACTTTTAAAGCAGTGGTTCTCTAACAGATACTCTGTAAATCCAAAGCCTATTCTAGAAGTATAAAATGTTAAAATTTTTCATAAAACCAATATGTTATTTACTTTTTTTTACTGTGTTCACATTTGTGCTGATAGTACAAAAGCAAAGGTAGTTTAAAAAAAAAACTACTGGCATCTTTTAGCACAAATCAAGGCAGTGGCACCATACTATAGTAGATGTTATGTTCCTCAATATCTCACATTCATAACAAAAAATGAAAAAGCCAGTATCATTTAAGATTTTTATTAAATCTTGGGCCTTGAATATACAACACTTTAATATTCTGTGAGTGAATGCAAGTGCATCTGAAGCACTTTTGCTGTTTGTGTCTCAGGGAAAAGCATCTGAGTGAAAAGCTGCAAAGCGAAACAAGCTGCTTTTTTCACAAACACCATTCTTACTTGAGAAAGTAACAGAAAAACTATGGTTATTCAGAATAGGGTATTTGGCAAACATTTTTTCAAAAATGAGTAAAGTGAGAGCTTCACTTCAAGGAAAACTGACAGTATTTGTTAATGATGATAAAATTCAAGGTTCAAGCAAAAATCAGAATCTGGAAAACTTAACCTGCCACTATATACTAGGAAGCTTTCCCAATACAGTTTTTGATAACACTGGTGATGATATTAATGTATATAATTTTTTTTACATTGCAAACTGAAAGGTTATCAACATTTGGAAATCTTTCGTATAACTAATTCAGTGAATCAGTTATTTTCCATATGACTAAGGCATGATGTTACAAAATCATACTAGGAAAAGATCCATTTAATGTGTGGATTTCAAATTGTAAAAGAATATGAAAATGTGATTTATAGGGTTTCAGATTCTACACTGTAAATAATCTTTAAGAAACAACTCACTTGTTGAGTTTGGGTATAGTATTCAAATAGGGTATCACCAAATATCTGAAAAGGCTGTTAAAATACTCCTCCTTTCTACCTGTGCTGCCTTGAAAGGATGTATGTACCCTAGAAAAACTACGTTTTAATCCTAATCCCATTTTGTAAAGGCAGCCATTTCTTCTCATCTCTATTCAACTCTACATTTGAAACTTTGATTAGATTATCTCCATAGAGATGTGACTCAGTCAAGAGTGGTTGTTAAACTGGATTAGGTAGAGACACGTCTCTACCCATTCAAGGTGGGTCTTGATTAGTTTACTGGAATCCTATAAAAGAGGGAACATTTTGAAATTTAACTAAAGAGACAAAAGACCTATACAAAGAAAACTACAAAAAACTGTTAAAAGAAATCACAGAAGACCTAAATAGATGGAAGGGCATACCGTGTTCATGGATTGGAAGACTAGATATAGTTATAGTCAATTCTACCTAAATTGATTTACAGATTCAACACAATACCAATCAAAATCCCAACAACTTATTTTTCAGAAATAGAAAAACCAATAAGCAAATTTATCTGGAAGGGCAGGGTGCCCCAAATTGCTAAAAGTATCTTGAGGAAAAAAAAATGAAGCTGGAGGACTCACGCTGCCAGACTTTAAGGCATATTATGAAGCCACAGTGGTCAAAACAGCATGGTATTGGCATAAAGATAGATATATCGACCAATGGAATCGAATAGAGTGCTCAGATATAGACCCTCTCATCTATGGACATTTGATCTTTGATAAGGCAGTCAAGCCAACTCACCTGGGACAGAACAGTCTCTTCAATAAATGGTGCCTAGAGAACTGGATATCCATATGCAAAAGAATGAAAGAGGACCCATATCTCACACCCTATACAAAAGTTAACTCAAAATGGATCAAAGATCTAAACATTAGGTCTAAGACCATAAAACAGTTAGAGGAAAAGGTAGGGAGAGATCTTATGAATCTTACAATTGGAGGCGGTTTTATGGACCTTAAACCTAAAGCAAGAGCACTGAAGAAACAAAGAAAGAAATGGGAGCTCCTCAAAATTAAACACTTTTGTGCATCAAAGAACTTCATCAAGAAAGTAGAAAGACAGCCTACACAATGGGAATCAATATTTGGAAACGACATATCAGATAAAGGTCTAGTATCCAGAATTTATAATGAGATTGTTCAACTCAACAACAAAAAGACAGCCAACCCAATTACAAAATGGGAAAAAGACTTGAATAGACACCTCTCAGAGGAGGAAATACAAATGGCCAAAAGGCACAAGAAGAGATGCTCAATGTCCCTGGCCATTAGAGAAATGCAAATCAAAACCACAATGAGATATCATCTCACACCCACCAGAATGGTCATTATCAACAAAACAGAAAATGACAAGTGCTGGAGAGGATGCGGAGAAAGAGGCACACTTATCCACTGTTGGTGGGAATGTCAAATGGTGCAACCACTGTGGAAGGCAGTTTGGCGGTTCCTCAAAAAGCTGAATATAGAATTGCCATACGACCCAGCAACACCATTGCTAGGTATCTACTCAAAGGACTTAAGGGCAAAGACACAAACAGACATTTGCACACCAATGTTTATAGCAGCGTTATTTACAACTGCAAAGAGATGGAAACAGCCAAAATGTCCATCAACAGACGAGTGGCTAAACAAACTGTGGTATATACATACGATGGAATATTATGCAGCTTTAAGACAAGATAAACTTATGAAGCATGTAATAACATGGATGGACCTAGAGAACATTATGCTGAGTGAGACTAGCCAAAAACTAAAGGACAAATACTGAATGGTCCCACTGATGTGAACTGACATTAGAGAATAAACTTGGAATATGTCATTGGTAATAGAGACCATCAGGAGTTAGAAATGGGGTAAGATAATGGGTAATTGGAGCTGAAGGGTTACAGACTGTGCAACAGAAATAGACACAAAAACTCAAAAATGGACAGCACAATACTACCTAATTGTAATGTAATTATGTTAAAACACTGAATGAAGCTGCATCTGAGCTATAGTTTTTTTGTCTATTTGTTTTCATATATTTTTTGTATTTTTTATTTTTATTTTTTCTCTATATTATCATTTTATTTCTTTTTCTGTTGTCTTGCTATTTCTTTTTCTAAATTGATGCAAATGTACTAAGAAATGATGATCATACATCTATGTGATGATATTAAGAATTACTGATTGCATATGTAGAATGTAATGTTTTCTAAATGTTGTGTTAGTTAATTTTTTTTTAATTAATAAAAAAAAAAGAGGGAACATTTTGGAGAATGAGGGAGATTCAGAGAGAGCAGAAAAGAACAACAGCCATGAAAAAGCCACGACAGAGAATGCCGCAGAACCATGACGCAGAGTGTCCACCAGCCAGTGACTTTTGGAGATGAAGAAGGAAAATTCCTCCCAGGGAGCTTCATGAAACAGGAAGCCAGAAGAGAAAGCTAGCAGATGACACCGTGTTAGCCACATGCCTTTCCAGATGAGAGAAACCCTAACCATATTCGCCATGTGCCTTCTCACTTGAGAGAGAAACCTCGAACTTCATTGGCCTTCTTGAACCAAGGTATCTTTCCCTGGATGCCTTACATTGGACATTTCTATAGACTTGTTTTAATTGGGACATTTTCTCAGCCTTAGAACTAGAAACTAGAAACTTATTATGTTCCCCTTTTTAACAGCCATTTCATTTTTGGTATACTGTATTCGGGCAGCTAACAAACTAGAGTATCACCTAAGTATTTACATGTGGCAGATTATTTTTAACCAAAACATATTGCAATACAGGGTGGGCAACAGTGGCTCAGTGGCAGAGTTCTTGCCTGCTGAGTTGGAGACCTGGGTTCGATCCCTGGAGAATGCCCATGCAAAAAAATAACTACAAAAGATTGAATGCATAACCAAGTATGAGAATCTACTCTTCCCAGGACTGTTTTTCTTCTAAAAATAATTATTTTTATTTTAAAAAGGGTTATGCTATCATATAATTCATAAATGTTAGATGGATTTATAAATGTTACTAGAAATATTTAGAAATTTTAATTTCTAATACAGTAAAAACCAATAGATGCAGGGTACTGAAAATAGATGGTAATTAGTATTTTAAAATGTCACCTTCTGTGTGAGACTAAAGCAAAAAATGTTTATTAGTTACAAAATTTATATTTTGACTAGCGCATTTCCTAATATAACTTATGTAGATAGTCTGAGTGCCATACGTACTTGGAATCTCAGGTAGGACATGAGATTTTGCTGGTTTGTCCAGAGTGATGCCCTGATGAATTCCAGAGTGATTCGATCAGTGAGTGGAAAAGTATCTGCAAAGCCCCCTTCGGGGAGTGGTGAGAACGGGGAGAAATTCAACTTCCCCAAGTTGAATTCTTGATATTCTCACAAGCAGTGTGGACAACCAAAGCTACAGGCAGAGCCCACAGTCTTGGGGTTTATTCATATGAAACTTAACCCTGCAAAGGATAGATCAAGCCTACTTAAAATTTAGGCCTAAGAGTCACCCCCAAGAGAGCCTCTTTTGTTGCTCAGATGTGGCCCCTCTCTCCAGCCAACACAACGAGCAGTCTCACCACCCTCCCCCTCTCTGTGTGGGACCTGACTCCCAGGGGTGTGGACCTTCCTGGCAACATGGGACAAAGATCTTGGAATGAACGGAGACTCAGCATCAAGGGATTGAGAAAAACCCTAGAATGAGCTGAGACTTAGCATCAAGGGATTGAGAAAACCTTCTCCACCAAAAGGGGGAAGAGGGAAATGAGACAAAGTGTCAATGGCTGAGAGATTCCAAACGGAGTTGAGAGGTTATCCTGGAGGTCATTCTTATGCATCAAGTAGATACCATCTTGTTATTCAAGATGTAATGGAGAGGCTGGAGGGAACCGCCTGAAAATGTAGAGCTGTGTTCCAGTAGCCATGCTTCTTGAGGATGACTGAATAATGATACAGCTGTCACAACGTGACTGTGTGATTGTGAAAACCTTGTGTCTGATGCTCCTTTTATCTACCTTGTCAACAAAGGAGTAGAACGTATGGAATAAAAATAAATAATAGGGGGAACAAATGCTGAAATAAATTTAGGTTAAATGCTAGTGATCAATGAAAGCAAGAGGTAAGGGGTATGGTAGGTATAATCTTTCATTTTTTCTTTCCTGTGTTCATTTTATTTCTTTTTCTATTGTCTTTTTATCTCTTTTTCTGAATTAATGCAAATGTTCTAAGAAATGATGAATATGCAACTAAGTGATGATATTGTGAATTACTGATTATGTATGTTGTTTTATTTTGTTTCTTTATTTTTTTAATTAATAAATAAATTAAAAAAAAAAAAAACAATAGATACAGCCAACATTAACCAAAGCACTCTGGTATCCTCACTAATTTCAGTGAAAAGGGATCCTGACACCAAAAATTGTGTGAACCACTGTTTTAAAACATAGTTCATGCATTTAAATAGCTTCTGAAACCTTAATCATTTCCATTAAGTCTTAATAAAATGTTCAAAAAATTTATGTTGAATTGTCTCCTGTTCCAAAACTAGTCTAAACATGAAACTATGTGACTGATTTTCAAAGAAAACTGTGAACTAATCCCCTAGAAAACATTATACTACATTACACTACATCACACAAGTCAACTCTATAGTAAGCACAACATAGCACACTACAAAAACATTAAATGTCTTCATAAAATTCTACCAATTTCTAAACTTTTTATTTAATAAAACATACCAGACTCCATCTACAAAAATACCAGCAATTAAAATTACTTTCAAAATCACCATAACTACTGTCTCTTATCTTTACAGTATCTGTAGAATATGAGTTTTTATAAAGGCTTATAACTGTCCTATACATAATGGCATGAAAGTCTTAAAACTTTATCACTAGAACAAATAAAAGGATGAGCAAACAGAACTTTCTTCCTACCCTGAAAACAGAGCAGCTCCATTTTTATGTTATATATATACCTGACTTTCATGAAAGATTTAATTTGCAAAAGGAGTTCTACTGCTCAAATATTTTTTCTCTTAACTACTTCAGAACAACATAACTTGCTAAAGATAAATCAAATTGTAACACTTGGCTCTATGTATAATTGGTCTTCTAGAATTGCTGGAAGGCAAAATGTTTAACTCATTCTAGGTAATATTTATAAAGAAGTATTGAACTGGACAGCTCAATACTGTCAATACCAAACATAGCTAGTCACTAGATTCCACTGATTTTATGTCTACCAAGAGTCACAGCTCAGGCCCTCATTAACTCCAGATAATTGGAACAATCTCAGCACCTTAAAATCATCATTCACTCTAATCCAACCTGCACTGAGCTATTTAATCAACCCCCATCTTTGCCCAGTGCTCCTTCAAATAAAAAAATATTGATGGTTTCCCCACTGCATTATAAAATCCCAACCTGGTCAAAAATTTCTGGGCCCGATTCAGATTCCCGAACAGCTTCTTGAGAGTGATCTTTCACTACATGTTCTCCAATACTCCATTAGGCATTCCATTCATATTCACTGGCCCTATAAATGTTACTCTGCATACATGTACTTTCACATCTGTAAATATCTGTGTATGTTTGCTTAAGCCAACTCATCTCTTTGTCCATCTTTCAAAGCCCAGCTCAAATCTTATCATGTTTAAAGACATTTCTCAGATTGAGCCTCACTATTGAACATTCCCAAGTCATTTGATACCTCCTTTATGAGGGCCTTCCTATAAGAGTTCACATTCTACAGTGTCCTAGTTCTGAAACTAGACAAGAGATTCCATTAATTGAAAATATGCATTAAGGGCTAGAACCAAATTATAGCTATTGCAAGTTACTGAATTAAATGTAAAAAACCAAGTAACAGGTATCAGTGAGCAACTGATTTGAATATCACACTACACTTATTCTTTGCCTACTCAAATGTATAGTATTTCAACTAGTATCTATTTTTTTAATAAAGCATAAAATATTAACAATAACAAGGAAAACATGCTGACACAGTATTTCTTCTGTGCCAGGCATTGTTCTAAGCACTTTACATAAATTAACTAAGTTAAACCTCCTGACGACCATGTAGAATAGGTGTTATCATTAGTCTTCATTTTACAGATGCAGAGAAGTTGACGTAATTTGCTCAAGTTCATAGAGATGGTAATTGGTAAAGATAAATTCAAATCCAGGCAGATCAGTTCCAGAATCCATGCCCTCAAAACTACTAACCTATAACGTTTATCAAAGAGGTTTTGTTTCAAGTAGTGAAGTCAATCTTAATCTTCATACTGACAGACAGTTTTTCTTTCCTACATTCTTCACTTATATATGAGGTTCCATGATAGCACATGTTCTAAAAAGCAGAGCTGAACTCTGTAAAAATCACCATGTGGGGGTCACTCTTGATTTTCTATAATGAATAAGTTGTCTTTACCTTGCAAGCCACTTTTATCCAAAAAATTGCTTAAGTTAAACAACGTGTTTCTTGAAGCCAAATACTGAATAAAACGCTGGAAGAAAAAAAACAATATGTCAAATTTAAGGTACTGAGATTTCATAAACTCTAATTTGGTAATTAGGGAAAAAGTAACAGTTAACACATCCACTAAGATTATCAATTTTAAATTTCTTAGCCTGACTCCTCCTGTTATCTAGATACCAAAGCTAAATCCATAATGGATTTTTTTAACTAGCATATAAGAATTTATTAAAGCCTCATGACCACATCAATGATATAAAAGACAAAATAAAAGGAAATATCACTTTTAAACTGGAATTAATTATTTTGACTTGGAATAGCATATTCGGTCTACAACTAATCATACATAGATGGTATCTGTGTTTGAAACAGCTATCTGGGTGTCCCAAATTTTCATGACTTTTTTTTAAACAAAAAATCTTCTATTCATACAAGAGAACAATAGTATAGACATCTGCTTATCCACTGCCCAGATTTAACTTACTTGTTTCAGATCTTCTTTTAGAATCAGAACATACAATACAGACTCTGCTGAAGACACAAATCTACAATCCCATTTCCCTCCTTCCCTCTTTAGAAGTAATTTTTTGAAGCAGGTTTATATCACTAGCACCTTAGTTTTTACAATTTTATTACATAAGTAAATATCCACAAATTATACAGGTATCTCTTCTGTATTAAATTTATTAAAATATCATACTGTCATTATCTCTGCAATATACTTTTTTTTTTTAAGAAATTTTTTTTAATATATTTTTTTTCTTTTTTATTTGCATATGGGCAGGAGGCACCAGGAATCGAACTTCAGACCTCCAGTATGGCAGGTGAGAGCTCTGCCTGCTGAGCCATGGCAGCCTGCCCTGCAATATACTTTTTAACTCAACTTTTCCCCAAGAATTAACCACATAAATACAAGTATATCTAGTTCAATCATTTTGAATCATGTTCTAATATTACAAAGAACTAAGACATCATTATGCATCCATTTCTTAATTTATAGATATTTAATTTTCTCTGTTAGGAACAATGTTGCATTGAACATCTCTGTATTTGAGTGTCATGTGCAAATCTAAATGAGTTTCTCAAAATATATACTTAGGGGTTAAATCTCTGGGTCAACACATGTGTACAAGTTTTTCCCAAAATACATCAAAACACTCTTCTAAGTGCCTACCACAGTACATTACTTAATTGTCCTTTACATACAGACGCTAAGACAGGTAGCCACAAAAAATTCTTTCCACATGACTTCTCCTTAGGAGTCCCCTGTTTCATGAATGCAGAGGCTTACAATTAACTGGAAGTCACACCATCACCCTGCTGATTCAATTTTAATCACCTCAAACAAACCAATTTGTAAATTGAAGACTATATGTTTCATCATTTACCCTAAAACTATTCCTTTCAAAAAGGTGTTAAAATATCCTAAGACATGTAATCAATATCTTAATACATTCTGGTTTGATATACAGGTTCCTGTGTGCCTTTTATGTTATAATTTTAATGTGTTTGTGTGTATGTGTGTTTTCAGGGCTTAAATTAATTTTGGATAATTAAGGTTTTTTTTATTGCCAATCTAATAAAACTCGATTGTATATTAGCCAGTGATAATACTTTAAATACAAGATTACATCTTTATCTCTAAAAAAAAAAACAAAAGACAGTTGTTTATTAAACACTATGATTTCTGTAGGCTTTGATAATACTTTTCTCCTTAACTTTTGCATTTCTTAAATGGATATAAATATTTTTGCTATCAATTCAATTCTCCCATAGCTTTATGGATAATAAAACCTGAATTCTCCTTTTCATTGTATTAGCTCTTCCTCATTCATCATAGTTATTTGGCTGCAAAAGCATTATGGCTTTAATCAAGTTTTAATTTGTTTTCAAAAGCATCCTAATGATATTCAAAGTGGTATTAAGTTAAACACCAAAGTATCGATCTGGCAAATGATAAGGACTCTTAGGTTCCTGTTTTGAGTCAGAGGTAACTTGGAATACATCACCTTAAAACTCATTTAAAGGATGGCAAAATGATGATAAATTTTCAACCTGGGGATAGGCACATGGGTCCTGATCATACAGCTTTCTCTACTATAGTGGATATGTGAAATTTTTTCATTATCAAACGTTTAAAAGGTATAGATTATTTTCCCCAAATAGTTTATTTTATACTAAATTCACGCATGGCCCTACACTTGCCTTTTTTTAACTCTGCATTTTCATTTATTACTCACTTACATCTTGTTATGCTGTAATAGGTATCTTGGTCAATTACACTTACCCATCAAAGTAATATCCTTATCTTATGGATAGGAAAATGAAAGCTCAGAGAAGTAACATGCTCAAGTCACCCAGCCAGTAACCTGAGTGGGGGAATGGGATAACAGTATCCAGCAGCCTGACTTCAAGGCCCCATTACACACTGTCTAGTTAGCCTCAAGCTTTTAAGATTTTTATCTGTGGCCAGGTTTCTCAGACTCCACACTAGTGACATTTTGAACCAGACAATGCTCTATCGTGAGGAACTGCCCTGTGCATTCTAAGATGTTTAACTGCATCCCTGACTTCTCACTAAATATCAGTGGCACTGCCTCCAGTTGTGATAATCAAAAATGTCTCTAGATATTGCCAAATGTCCTGAGGGGAGCCCCTGCTCCCCATTCTGTTTGAGAACCAATGTTCTATGGTTGTCCCATCAACTCAGCAGGATGAAATGCTGCAAAGGCTAATCACACTGGCCAGTGAGAAAACCTGAGAGTTGTATAAATTAGATACAGAAAATGGACAGAGCAGAGATTTGCCTCAACTTCTTGTAGAAAATTAAGCATGAGTTTATCTAAAACTACACAAAACTGTTATCTTTGTTCTGTCAATCGACTGAATGGCAATTTTTTTTTTTTTTACCTTTATTAATACTTTGCCTCTGATATCAACATCTTATTTGAAAGCTCTGAAAGCTACCTCTGATAATTTGTCTCTTTTTCTGGCATTCTGGTAGGTTATATTTAGGGTTTTTTCTTCTTAAAGAACAAAGTATATTCAAAAAAATTTTTAAGGTAGAAATCACCCACAGGCCCGAAATTCTTTGGAGTAAACTATTATGATTTTAAATAAACATATTCCTGATAAAATTAGAAAGCTTCATTATAACTAAGATCACAATATAAACTATTATAACCAAATATTAATGTTATTGTATCTAAATACTTCTATTAGCTTTTAAACTTGTAATTATAAATGATAAAGCAAGTGAACAACAGATATTCATGTCTATTGACACAGCAATCACATTTCAGGGAACACTTGTGGAAATAATTTCTATAAATTAAAACCTACACATAAAATCATTCAATGCAGTATTGTAATGGTGAATAATTAAGAAATTAAATTTCCAGCAAGAAAAATTGTTAAGAAAATTATGGAATATGTGATTAACTACACAGTCACAAAAAATGTAGAACACAGAAATGTCTATAGCGTGATGTTATATAAAAAAATTAAATATAATTTTATTTATTTATGATTATAGCTATAAAAAAGTTACAAACACTTTTGGACAAGGACCAGAAGGGAACAATCAAAAAGTATAAATAATAAGATTTATTGGATTGTTAAAGTTATGAGTAAACTGCTGCTTTAATCCTGACCTTTAATGCTGTCCTACTGTTATCAACAAAGCACAGTAAAGTCTCACAGCTGAAAAGACCAAAATGATGAGAAAGATGTCAGAAAATTATATATTCTCAGAAGTACAAAACCAATGCCAAGAGTCCCTCCTTCTTCATCTCTGAGAGCTACTTCCTAGCAACCCAGGTTTTATTTTTCTAAGGTACATACTAGTGTAGATTTATCTTTTAGTTTCTTTGTTAACGTTCTTGGAAAGTTCCTTTTACAACTTAACAAATAAGTGCCCAGGGCTGAGAAAATAATTCAAGGTAACAACTCAAAAATTAGCTGTTATGCTATCATGAGAAAAAAATGATTCTCTCTGAAGAGAAAATTACAAAAGCTCATGTATCTAATTTGCTACAGTTTGGGGTAACAAAGTCTTCAAACATTGCTCTGCTTAAGAAGGCATTCTTCAATTAGTACCTTTCAGCAAAACGCCATCCTGATCCTCAATATCATAGCTTTGAACCAAACAAAGTGTTTCCACAGACAACTATATGATTGATCAGATGGAAATCTTTTCAGACTATAATAAAAGAGTAAATAGACCAAGTCCCTTTCAACCGATGAATGGCTAAACACTATCTGATACACACATATAATCCTTTTAACCAGAGAATGGCTAAACACTATCTGATACATGCATACAAAGGAGTATTACACAGCCATAAAGAGCAATGAAGTTCTGATATATGCTGCAACATGGATAAACTTTGAAGAAATTATGTTGAATGATACAGATGGACAAATATTATGATACCACTTAGATGAAATATCTACAATAAGTATAGGAACTGAAGTAGATTATAGGTTACCAGGGGCCAGGCGGTAACAGGAGTACAAAGTTATTGTTTAATGTGTATAGAGTTTCACTTTGAGGTGATGAAAAAGTTCAGGTAATGGATACTGGTGATGGTAGTAAAAGAATTTGAAGATAATAAGTTCTACTGAATTGTACACTTAAAAATGGCTAAAATGGGGCAGGCCATGGGGGCTCAGTAGCAGAGCTCTCACTTGCCATGCCAGAGACCCAGTTCAATTTCCAGTGCCTGCCCATGCAAAAAAAAATAATGGCTAAAATGAAAAACTTTCTCATAAGTTACTACGATAAAAAAAAAGTATATGGATACAGACAAATACATAATCTATAAATAAGGCCTATAAAAACCAGTCCTACTTAGGGAAACTACCTTGAAATGCTAACTACTCCTCTAGATCCATCATTTACTCTGTGTTCTAACCTTACCCTTTCTGCTTTATGGCTTACAGGACATCTTTCATCAAACTACAGAGTCCATAATTATATTTATGGCTAGACACCTTGCCCTTTATTTATATTATCCAGTCACTGAAGCTATCCCTAAAGATTCAGTGGGAGAATAAAGTTGAATAGTCACCCATCACAAGTATACTGTTAACCAAAAATTCTGCTTACCTCATTTCCATACACCATCAAATGATGAGTTGTAATGAGAGATTTGAAGACCACAACCCAACTACTATTAGCAGTTCTTTCAAATAAACTGTCTGCCAACTGTGGGATGTTCACATTCATCTCGTTTGTGCATTGAATTAAATCTGCAATATAAAAAAAAATGATTTATATACTCTCTGGCTTTAATTTACTGTTAATGCCAGACTTGCATATTAACATGTGAAACTTTAAGAGTGTGGAGCAACAATAAATAGTTTGGAAAAGTTGTTAAATATCTCTCAAGAGAACAACTGAGTTTACTATAATTTATTTAATAAAAAAACAGGGTACTGATTAGGATTAAACAAGTAATAATACCAGAAAACAAAGCATATTCCATCCCCAAGGAGTATTTCTCCCTCAATTACTTTGTTCCTCTCAAAAGAAACTGTTTGACATCTGGGAAAAGGGCAGAATAGGGAAGGCACTACAGGGCTCACACTCTCTCAAAAGCACCAACGCATTAGGCAGAAACTGTCTGAATCAATGGGTTTGGGCCTCTGGAGACCAGAGAAATTCTGTGCAGAATTCAGGGAAGTGTGGGACTAAGAGACTAAGAAACTGTGGTGAGAGTGTGAATAACTCTGGCTGTGGCTCCTGGCACCTATCCCCCACCCTCAAGCCAAGCAGCTTCATGTGGTCCAATCCATTCCTGGTAAGCTGTTGAGACTGGGATAACTACAGGAGCCCTCCGCTCCAAGTTCAAAGGGGAACATGGCCCACTACTGATCCAGCCACTGCACAGCATATTTAGACCACTAGATCCTGTGGTTCTAGCCCATCCAGGTCAGTTGCTGTCACACCATAGTTTTGACTGTCAGAAGCTGAACTGGTAAAGGACTAAAAATAACCTGCCTTTGTAGGATTTAGGAGAATAGGTTGCCAAAAGAGCATCATCTGCTAGGTAGTTCAGGAAAGTGTAGACTGGGGAAGCCAAAGGAAAAAAGGGCTTTTTGAACCCTTTCCTGACCCTTTCACCACAGGCCTCTGGATGCAATCTGGGCCCCCAACATGGATACCTGGCCCTATTGGGCTGGGAAATACTGACAAACCAGCTGTAAAAGAGCCTTTACATAAAATCAATGAACAAAATCCTAGACTAGAGTAAGAAACCTACCTTCAGAATAAACCCATCAAGATAATCAGATGATTAGATATCAGCAAAAGATTACAAACCATACTACTAAGAATATATGGCCCAGTCAAAGGAACAATTTAAAAAGTCAGAGGAGATAACAGAATTTGGAAGAACTAATCAAAGATGCTGAAACAGATCTAAATCATATCAAGGAAAATACAGTTAAAGAGATAAAGAATATTAATAAGACACTGGGTGAGTCTAAAAAAGAATTAGAAAGCATGCAAAGAAAAATAACAGATCTGATGGGAATGAAAGAAACAACATATGAGATAAAAAATACATTAGAGGTATACGATAGCAGATTTAAACTGGCAGAAAAAAGGGTCAGTAAGTTAGAAGACTGGTGATCTAAAATGAAATAGATACAAGACAAAGAATGGAAAAGATGGAGCAGGGTTTCAGGTAAATAAATGACAGCATGAAGTACACAAACATGCATCAGAGGTATCGGGGAAAACAGGCAAAAAGAATATTTAAGGAAAGAATAAACAAAAACTTCACAACTGTTATTAAGGACATAAATATCCATGTCCAAGAAGCACAGCATATACCAAACAGTATAAATCCAAATAGATACATTCAAAGACACATACTTATTGGATAGTCAAATACCATATATAAAGAGAGAATTCTGAATGCAGCAAGAGAAAAGCAATTCACCACAAACAAGGGGCATCCAATAAGAGTAAGTATTCATTTCTCAACAGAAACCACAGAGGCAAGAAGGTTCTAGTATGGTAAATTTAAGAGACTGAAAGAAAAAAGCTGCCAACTAAAAATTCTTTATCTGGCAAAACTGTCCCTCAAAAATGAGGGAAGAGTTTAACTTTTCACAGATAAACAAAAGCTGAAAGAGTTCATTAACAAGAGATCTGCCCACAAGAAATACTAAAGTGAGTTCTGAAGATTGAAAGGAAAAGCCGAGAGGGAGCACCTCGGAACAGAATGTAGAAATGAAGACCATCAGTAAGGGAAACTAAAAGGATAATAAAAGCAAAACAAGTAAGATATGACAAATAAAAGCCGAAGGTTAAAGAGGCTGAAGTAAGTACTGCCTTTACAGTAATGATACTGAATATTGACAGATTAAACCCCCAATCAAAACACAAAGATTGACGAGTAGATAAAAAAATATGATCCATCTATATGCTATCCACAAGAGACTCATTTTAGACCCAAAGATAGAAAGAGGTTGAAAGTAAAAGACTGGAAAAACATACTCTGCACAAACAGGAACCAAGAAAGAGATAGAACGCCTATACTAATTTCAGACAAAATAGACTATAAATGCAAAAGTTATAAAAGACAAAGAAGGGTATTATATATTAATAAAAGGAGTAATTCACCAAGAAGAAAACAGCAATCATAAATATATATGCACCTAACCAAGGTACCCGAGGAAAACACTGGCAAAACTGAAAGAATAAGACATTTCTACAAAAAAACAGGTGGAGATTTTACCACTCACATCAAGAGACAGTAAACAGAGGATCAATAAGGAAACAGAGACCTTAAATAATATGATAAATGACCAGACCTAACAGACATATATATAGAGCATGCACACCAAAACAACAGGATATACATTCTTCTCAAGTGCTCATGGATCATTCTCCAGAATACACCATATGCTGGGTCACAAAAAAGATCTCAATAAATTTTAAAAGACTGAAATTATGCAAAGTACTTTCCTGATCATAATGGAATGGAGCTGGAAATCAATAACAGGTGAAGAACTGGAAAATTCACAAATAGATGGGGATTAAACAACACTCTCTTAAACAATCAATGGGTCAAAGAAGAAATTACAAGCGAAATCAGTAAATGTTGCCAGACAAATGAAAACAAGAACATGACATATTAAAAACTTATGGGGGGAGGGGGCATGGTGGCTAAGCAGGCAGAGTTCTAGCCTGAAATGCCAGAGACCTGGGTTCGATTCCAGGTACCTGCCCATGTAAAACACCCATGCAAACAAACAAACAAAAACAATAACTTATGGGGATGGGGGTGCAAGGGCAGTTCAATATTAGAATTCTTGCCTGCCATGTGGAAGACCTTGGTTCAATTTCCAGCCCATGCACTTCCCAAACAAACAAGCAAATAAACAAAAAAACCAAGCATACACTAATTTAAGAAATGGTGCTGCAATAGGGGATACTCACATGGAAAAAGAATGAAATGTGACCCCCACCATACAGCATAAAAAAAAAAACCTTATGGGGGTTCCAAAATCTGTTCTACAACTAATTGTTGCAATGTGCTTTGAAATTTATTGCTTTTTTTATATGCTATTTTTCATAAAAAGGAAAAGTTGATTGTGTTTCAGTATTCTGGAGCAGTTAGAAGAAAAAATCTGAGATGATGGAATGTTAGCCTATAACAAACTTTGGGATCCGTTCTGTAACTACTTGTTGAAGAGTGTCTTGAAAATTATTGCTTTTTTCTTTCTTTGCTTTGTTTATATGCTCTATTATACAATAAAGTTAAAAAAAAAAAAAACTTATGAGGTACATGGGTGGTTCAGTGGTAGAATGCTCACCTTCCACGCAAAGACCCGGGTTTGATTCCCAGACCATGCACCCAAAAAACTTAAGGAATGCAGCAAAGGCAGTGCTGAGAGGGAATTTATAGCCCTAAACACCCCATTAAAAAGGAAGAAAGAAGGGGGTGTACAGGTAGTTCAGTGATAGAATGCTTGTCTGCTATGCAGGAGACCTAGGTTCAATTCCAGGTCGAACACTCCCCCCCCCTCAAAAAAAGATCCAACAAATGGTGCTACAACAATGGGACAGTCACATGAAAAAAGAATGAAATGTGACCCCCACCATACAGCATATAAAAAAAGAGCTAAAATCAAAGACCTAACTTTACACGAGAAGGAACTAGAAAACAGAACAGCAAACTAATCTCAGAGCAAGAAGAAAGAAAAATCAGAAATAAATGAAAATGAGAACAAAAAAAAAGAATAAACAAAACCAAAAGTTGATTGAG
Organism: Tamandua tetradactyla; assembly: GCF_023851605.1. NCBI lineage: Eukaryota > Metazoa > Chordata > Mammalia > Pilosa > Myrmecophagidae > Tamandua > Tamandua tetradactyla. The sequence goes on along the minus strand of NC_135334.1, from coordinate 58,369,086 downwards.
AAGATTAACAAAATTGACAAGTTTTAGCTAGACAAATAAAAAGAGAGAAAATGCAAATAAATAAAATCAGACATGAGAGAAGGGACATCACTACTGACAAAAATAAAAAAGATCCTAAGAGGATTCTATAAAAAACTGTACTCCAATGAACTAGACAACTAAGATTAATGGACTATTTCCTAGAATCACATGAACAACCAACTGTGACTCCAGAAGAAAACAGAAGATCTCAACAAACCAATCATGAGTAGGGGTTGAATCAGTATCAAAACCTCCCAACAAAGAAAAGCCCAGCAGGGCAGTGCAACAGTGGCTCAATGGCAGATTTCTCGCCTGCCATGCCTGAGACCCGGCTTTGATTCCTGGGGAGCTTGCTCATGCCAAAAAAGAAAGAGAAAAGAAAAGCCCAGGACTATATTGCTTCACTGGTGAATTCTGCCAATCATTCTACAAAGAATTAATACCAAATGAGCTCTCACTCTTTGAAAAAACAGGAGGAAATGCTACCTAACTTATTCTATGAAGCCACGATCACCCTAATAACAAAGCCAAATAAAGATGTTATGGGAAAGAAAAATTACATATCAATTTCTTTAAGGAATATAGATGCAAAATCCACAAAATACTTGCGAGTTGAATTAAATGGCACATTAAAAGAATATACACCAAGATCAAGTGGCTTTTATCCCAGGTATGTAAGGGTGGTTCAACACAAGAAAACCAATTAACATAATACTCCACATTAACAAATCAAAAGGGAAAAAAATCACATGATCATCTCAATCAACACAGAAAAGACACTTGACAAAACCAACATCCCTTCTTGATACAAACACTTCAAAAGATAAAAATAGAAGAAGCCTCCTTAACATGAGGAAGGTCATATATGAAAAACTGACAGCTAACACCATAATCAATGGTGTGTGACTGAAACTTTCCCTCCAAAATTTGGAACGAGACAAGGATGCCTATAGTCACCACTGTTATTCAACACTGTCCTAGAAGTTCCAGCTAAAGCAAATAGCCAAGAAAAAGAAATGAGGCATCCAAATCAGAAAGGAAGATACAAAACTTTTACTATTTGCAAATGAAATGATCCTCTATTTAGAAAGTCCAAAAAAACTACAATAAAATGTTTTATTTCACAATTTAAAAAAATGTTTAAAATAAAGACAAATGCTTAAAAAAATCTACAACAAAGTTACAAGAGCTAATATATAAGTTTAGCAAAGTAACAGGATATAAGATCAACATGAAAAATGAACAGTGTTTCTATATACTAATAATGAGCAATTCAAGTATGAAATTAAAAACTTCCACTTACAATAGCAATTAAAATAATCAAATAGTTACAGAACAGATTTTGAAGTGTGCTATGGGTTACAGTTCCACAATTTTTCATTTTTGATACTAGCTCCAAGACACTGGAGACCAAAAGAAATACCAATGTAATGGTTCAGCAATCATACTCATTTGTTAAATCCTATCTTCTGTTATACTCCTCCTTTTCTTTAAATAACATATACACATAAAAGTAATAAATTTCAAAGTACATTGCAACAATTAGTTCTAGAACAGATATGAGAGTTTGGTTTGGGCAACAATTCCACAATTTTAGGTTCTTATTTCTAGCTGTTCTAAGGTACTGGATGCTAAAAGAAATATCAGTATGATTCAGCACGCATACTTATTTGTTAAACCCGAGCCTGTTTGTGTAACTCCACCATCACCTTTTATCTTTCTATCCCACTCTTTAGGGGTATTTGGGCTATGCCCATTCTAACTTTTTCATGTTGGAAAGGGCTGTCGATAATATGGGATAGGAGAATGGAATTAGTTGATTTTCTGGAAAGGCGTGGCCCTCTGCATTTCAGGATTTATCTGGTCCAGGGACCCATCTAGAGGTTGCAGGTTTTGGAATGTTACCCTAGTGCATGGAACCTTTGTAGAATCTTATATGATGCACTGGGTATTCTTCAGGATTGGCAGGAATGGTTTTGGCTGGGATTTGGCAAGTTATGATAGGTAGCAATATCTAGTTGAAGCATGTCTAAGAGTGACCTCCAGTGTATCCTCTCGACTTTAACTCTCTCAGCCACTGATACCTTATTTGTAACATTTCTTTTCCCCCTTTTTGTCACGATGGCATTGCTGATCCCATGGTGCCAGGGCCAGGCTCATTCCTGGGGGTCAACTTCCAAGCTGCCAGGAAAACTTTCATCCTTGATGTCATGTCCCACATAGGGGGAAGCAATGGTTTCATTTGAACAGTTGGGTTTAGAGAGAGAAAGGCCACATTTGAGTAACAAAAGATGTCTTCCAGAGGTGACTCTTAGGCATACCTGTAAGTAGGCTAAGTTTCTCCGCTACATATATAAGCTTCACAAGAGCAAGCCTCAAGATCAAGGGCTTGGCCTATTCATTTGTGTGTCCCTAATGTTTGCACAGTATCCAGGGTTTCCCTGGTAGTAAAGTCCAGTAGTTCCATATTTTTCTCCCATCTCTCAAGAGACTTTGCCGATACTTTTTGATTATCTGCTTAATAAACTCTGGATTGTATTCAGGCATTACGTTAAGGTATACAGGCTCAAAGGCTCTCATTCTTATTCTGAGGTCCCTGTGTTTGGATTGTTAAAAACATGTTTTATTTTGTCTTTTTAAAGAAATGTATATAGAAGCATCTACAAGCTGAAAGCCAAACTACCTTTGATGATATCCTCCAGAGTACTCTGTTTGCAATGGGAAGATAACACAGATGTGGTCTATGATTGGTTAAGTTCTCAGTTTGTCTATATAAAATATTTCTCATTCTTCTCTCTCCTCAGTTTCAGAGAGGTAAGCTCAGTTATCAGGTGAGATCAATTAGCTAATGATAACCAAAACTGAAAATGGAATGAGGTTTCTTATTGTATAAATTTCCAAATCAGAACTGACCCAGGAACTGTACATTCAATATTATTCTGAACATAATTTAAGCCATTTAAATTCTAATTCTACACTTCAAACTGGAAAGCATTACTATGAAATAGTCTAACGTGAAACTGTTTCAGCACCAAAACTGAAAAAAGCTCTTCATGGATCTAAGTGTCACCTCAAACTTGCTTAAAAGATGTCATTGGCAAGTTCAGTTAAGAAAATAACACAAAATATAATGAAATTCAGAGGGGACTTCCTGGAAGATGGCGGCTTAGTAAGACGCGCGGATCTTAGTTTCTTCTCCAGGACACCTACTAGGGGAGTAGAAACGATACAGAAAGCGCCCAAAGCCACAACAGAGATAAAAAAGACAGCGTACCCCATCCTGGAACGGCTGGCTGGCTGAGAGAAGCAGCTCGGGTGAGATCGCCGAGGCGCGCAGGCCTTACCGGGTGGGGTGGCAAGCGGCCGGAGTTACTCCCTTCCCCCTTCCCGGGCGGGCTGGGAGAATTGGAGAGGCGGTCCCCTGAAACCAAGGCGACTGGCGCCCACACCACGCGCAGCCCCCGGACCAACTGAGAGAATTGGATCGGAAACCCCCAGGCCGCGGAGAACGGTGACGGGTGGGGGAGGCCCCTTCCAAACCCGTGACTCCCGGGGAAGGTGCACTCTCTCGGGCGGGCCGCTGCCACTGGCGCCCTCCCGCCATGCTTGTTGCCCAGGGCCGACTAGGAAATTCGGACGGGCTCTTTCCCTGGCTGCGGCGACCAGCAACCCTCCCTGCGTTCGGACCCCGGGCCGGCTCAAGCCGCTTCGGCTAGCGAACCCCCAGGACGGCGAGAGTTTTCCAAAGTTTAAGGTCCCACAGCACCTTTTACTGGTGGGACCCGCAGACAAAACGTGTGCCACGAGCGCCACCTACTTGGCAGGATAAGAAAAACAGAACCCAGAGATTTCACAGAAAAATCTTCCAAACTTTTGGATCCAATACCCAGGGAAATCTGTCTAAATGCGCAGACGCCAACAGAAGATAACGGATCACGCTCAAATAATTGAAAATATGGCCCAGTCAAAGGAACAAACCAATAGTTCAAATGAGATACAGGAGCTGAGACAACTAATGCTAAATATACAAACAGAAATGGAAAACCTCTTCAAAAACGAAATCGATAAATTGAGGGAGGACATGAAGAAGACATGGGCTGAACATAAAGAAGAAATAGAAAAACTGAAAAAGCAAATCACAGAACTTATGGAAGTGAAGGACAAAGTAGAAAAGATAGAAAAAAAAATGGATACCTACAATGATAGATTCAAAGAGAAAGAAGATAGAATTAGTGATTTGGAGGATGGAACATCTGAATTCCAAAAAGAAACAGAAACTATCGGGAAAAGAATGGAAAAATTTGAACAGGGTATCAGGGAACTCAAGGACAATATGAACCGCACAAATATACGTGTTGTGGGTGTCCCAGAAGGAGAAGAGAAGGGAAAAGGAGGAGAAAAACTAATGGAAGAAATTTTCACTGAAAATTTCCCAACTCTTATGAAAGACCTAAAATTACAGATCCAAGAAGTGCAGCGCACCCCAAAGAGATTAGACCCAAATAGGCGTTCCCCAAGACACTTACTAGTTAGAATGTCAGAGGTCAAAGAGAAAGAGAGGATCTTGAAAGCAGCACAATCCATCACATACAAGGGAAACCCAATAAGACTATGTGTAGATTTCTCAGCAGAAACCATGGAGGCTAGAAGACAGTGGGATGATATATTTAAATTACTTAAAGAGAAAAACTGCCAACCAAGACTCCTATATCCAGCAAAATTGTCCTTCAAAAATGAGGGAGAAATTAAAACATTCTCAGACAAAAAGTCACTGAGAGAATTTGTGACCAAGAGACCAGCTCTGCAAGAAATACTAAAGGGAGCACTAGAGTCAGAACCGAAAAGACAGAAGAGAGAGGTATGGAGAAGAGTGTAGAAAGAAGGAAAGTCAGATATGATATATATATAATACAAAAGGCAAAATGGCAGAGGAAAATATTATCCAAACAGTAATAACGCTAAATGTTAATGGGTTGAATTCCCAATCAAAAGACACAGATTGGCAGAATGGATTAAAAAACAGGATCCTTCTATATGCTGTCTACAGGAAACACATCTTAGACCCAAAGATAAACATAGGTTGAAAGTGAAAGGTTGGGAAAAGATATTTCATGCAAATAACAACCAGAAAATAGCAGGAGTGGCTATACTAATATCCAACAAGTTAGACTTCAAATGTAAAACAGTTAAAAGAGACAAAGAAGGACACTATCTACTAATAAAAGGAACAATTAAACAAGAAGACATAACAATCATAAATATTTATGCACCGAACCAGAATGCCCCAAAATACGTGAGGAATACACTGCAAACACTGAAAAGGGAAATAGACACAAATACCATAATAGTTGGAGACTTCAATTCCCCACTCTCATCAATGGACAGAACATCTAGACAGAGGATCAATAAAGAAATAGAGAATCTGAATATTACTATAAATGAGCTAGACTTAACAGACATTTATAGGACATTACATCCCACAACAGCAGGATACACCTTTTTCTCAAGTGCGCATGGATCATTCTCAAAGATAGACCATATGCTGGGTCACAAAGCAAGTCTTAACAAATTTAAAAAGATTGAAATCATACACAACACTTTCTCGGATCATAAAGGAATGAAGTTGGAAATCAATAATAGGCAGAATGCCAGAAAATTCACAAATACCTGGAGGCTCAACAACACACTCTTAAACAACGAGTGGGTCAAAGAAGAAATTGCAAGAGAAATTAGTAAATACCTCGAGGCAAATGAAAATGAAAACACAACATATCAAAACTTATGGGATGCAGCAAAGGCAGTGCTAAGAGGGAAATTTATTGCCCTAAATGCCTATATCAGAAAAGAAGAAAAGGCAAAAATGCAGGAATTAACTGTTCAATTGGAAGAATTGGAGAAAGAACAGCAAACTAATCCCAAAGCAAGCAAAAGGAAAGAAATAACAAAGATCAGAGCAGAAATAAATGAAATTGAAAATATGAAAACAGTAGAGAAAATCAATAAGACCAGAAGTTGGTTCTATGAGAAAATCAATAAGATTGATGGGCCCCTATCAAGATTGACAAAAAGAAGAAGAGAGAGGATGCAAATAAATAAGATCAGAAATGGAAGAGGAGACATAACTACTGACCTCACAGAAATAAAGGAGGTAATAACAGGATACTATGAACAACTTTACGCTAATAAATACAACAATTTAGAGGAAATGGACGGGTTCCTGGAAAGACATGAACAACCAACTTTGACTCAAGAAGACATAGATGACCTCAACAAACCAATCACAAGTAAAGAAATTGAATTAGTCATTCAAAAGCTTCCTAAAAAGAAAAGTCCAGGACCAGATGGCTTCACATGTGAATTCTACCAAGCGTTCCAGAAAGAATTAGTACCAATTCTCTTCAAACTCTTCAAAAAAAATCGAAGTGGAGGGAAAACTACCTAATTCATTCTATGAAGCCAACATCACCCTCATACCAAAACCAGGCAAAGATATTACAAAAAAAGAAAACTACAGACCAATCTCTCTAATGAATACAGATGCAAATTCCTCAATAAAATTCTAGCAAATCGTATCCAACAACACATTAAAAGAATTATACATCATGACCAAGTAGGATTCATCCCAGGTATGCAAGGATGGTTCAACATAAGAAAATCAATTAATGTAATACACCATATCAACAAATCAAAGCAGAAAAATCACATGATCATCTCAATTGATGCAGAGAAGGCATTCGACAAGATTCAACATCCTTTCCTGTTGAAAACACTTCAAAAGATAGGAATACAAGGGAACTTCCTTAAAATGATAGAGGGAATATATGAAAAACCCACAGCTAATATCATCCTCAATGGGGAAAAATTGAAAACTTTCCCCCTAAGATCAGGAACAAGACAAGGATGTCCACTATCACCACTATTATTCAACATTGTGTTGGAGGTTCTAGCCAGAGCAATTAGACAAGAAAAAGAAATACAAGGCATCAAAATTGGAAAGGAAGAAGTAAAACTATCACTGTTTGCAGACGATATGATACTATACGTCGAAAACCCGGAAAAATCCACAACAAAACTACTAGAGCTAATAAATGAGTACAGCAAAGTAGCAGGTTACAAGATCAACATTCAAAAATCTGTAGCATTTCTATACACTAGTAATGAACAAGCTGAGGGGGAAATCAAGAAACGAATCCCATTTACAATTGCAACTAAAAGAATAAAATACCTAGGAATAAATTTAACTAAAGAGACAAAAAACCTATATAAAGAAAACTACAAAAAACTGCTAAAAGAAATCACAGAAGACCTAAATAGATGGAAGGGCATACCGTGTTCATGGACTGGAAGAGTAAATACAGTTAAGATGTCAATCCTACCTAAATTGATTTACAGATTCAATGCAATACCAATCAAAATCCCAACAACTTATTTTTCAGAAATAGAAAAACCAATAAACAAATTTATCTGGAAGGGCAGGGTGCCCCGAATTGCTAAAAACATCTTGAGGAAAAAAAACGAAGCTGGAGGTCTCGTGCTGCCTGACTTTAAGGCATATTATGAAGCCACAGTGGTCAAAACAGCATGGTATTGGCATAAAGATAGATATATCGACCAATGGAATCGAATAGAGTGCTCAGATATAGACCCTCTCATCTATGGACATTTGATCTTTGATAAGGCAGTCAAGCCAACTCACCTGGGACAGAGCAGTCTCTTCAATAAATGGTGCCTAGAGAACTGGATATCCATATGCAAAAGAATGAAAGAAGACCCATCTCTCACACCCTATACAAAAGTTAACTCAAAATGGATCAAAGATCTAAACATTAGGTCTAAGACCATAAAACAGTTAGAGGAAAATGTTGGGAGATATCTTATGGATCTTACAACTGGAGGCGGTTTTATGGACCTTAAACCTAAAGCAAGAGCACTGAAGAAGGAAATAAATAAATGGGAACTCCTCAAAATTAAACACTTTTGTGCATCAAAGAACTTCATCAAGAAAGTAGAAAGACAGCCTTCACAATGGGAGACAATATTTGGAAATGATATATCAGATAAAGGTCTAGTATCCAGAATTTATAAAGAGATTGTTCATCTCAACAACAAAAAGACAGCCAACCCAATTACAAAATGGGAAAAAAGACTTGAACAGACACCTCTCAGAAGAGGAAATACGGATGGCCAAGAGGCACATGAAGAGATGCTCAATGTCCCTGGCCATTAGAGAAATGCAAATCAAAACCACAATGAGATATCATCTCACACCCACCAGAATGGCCATTATCAACAAAACAGAAAATGACAAGTGCTGGAGAGGATGCGGAGAAAGAGGCACACTTATCCACTGTTGGTGGGAATGTCAAAGGGTGCAACCACTGCGGAAGGCAGTTTGGCGGTTCCTCAAAAAGCTGAATATAGAATTGCCATACGACCCAGCAATACCATTGCTAGGTATCTACTCAAAGGACTTAAGGGCAAAGACACAAACGGACATTTGCACACCAATGTTTATAGCAGCATTATTTACAATTGCAAAGAGATGGAAACAGCCAAAATCTCCATCAACAGAAGAGTGGCTAAACAAACTGTGGTATATACATACGATGGAATATTATGCAGCTTTAAGACAAGATAAACTTATGAACCATGTAATAACATGGATGGACCTAGAGAATATTATGCTGAGTGAATCCAGCCAAAAACTAAAGGACAAATACTGTATGGTCCCACTGATGTGAACGGACATTCGAGAATAAACTTGAAATATGTCATTGGTAACAGAGTTCAGCAGGAGTTAGAAACAGGGTAAGACAATGGGTAATTGAAGCTGAAGGGATACAGACTGTGCAACAGGACTAGATACAAAAACTCAAAAATGGACAGCACAATAATACCTAATTGTAAAGTAATCATGTTAAAACACTGAATGAAGCTGCATCTGAGCTATAGGTTTTTGTTTTGTTTTGTTTTGTTTTGTTTTGATTTTACTATTATTACTTTTATTTTTTTCTCTATATTAACATTCTATATCTTTGTCGGTTATGTTGCTAGTTCTTCTAAACCAATGCAAATGTACTAAGAAATGATGATCATGCATCTATGTGATGATGTTAAGAATTAATGATTGCATATGTAGAATGGTATGATCTCTAAATGTTGGGTTAATTTCTTTTTTTCCGTTAATTAAAAAAAAAGAGAAGGGATAATTGGAGCTGAAGGGATACAGACTGTACAACGGGACTCGATATAAAAACTCAGAAATGGACAGCACAATACTACCCAATTGTAATGCAATTATGTTAAAACACTGAATGAAGCTGCATGTGAGGTATAGGTTTTTTGTTTTTGTTTTTTTTGTTTTTTTTTCTTTCTATTATTGGTTTAATTCTTATTCTGTTGTCTTTTTATTTCTTTTTCTAAATCGATGCAAATGTACTAAGAAATGATGAATATGCAACTATGTGATGTTATTAAGAATTACTGATTGTACATGTAGATTGGAATGATTTCTAATTGTTTTGTTAATTCTTTTTTAATTAATAAAAAATATATATATATAATGAAATTCAGAGAAAAAATAAAGGAGAGGAAGACTAAGATATAAGTTATTTTAAGGTGTGTAAAACATAAAGTATGTATAAATACCTTTGCTATAACTATCACAAAGGCGGAAAAAAGTTACTGATGATTCATTTACATTGTTTGTCCACTTTTACTCTCCAAGGCACAACAATTAAAAATGAATTAAAATGACCTAACTTGGTTTTGACAGCTTACAAGAAACTTCAATATAACTATAACCACTTAACTGCTTACAATCTTTGAAAAATGTTTCAAACAAGTCCAGCTATTATGCAAAGTAACATTTGATCAGCAAATGCATTTCAGATAAGGTTATCTTTGCTAATACTTTATAGAACAAAGCACAAAACAGTCAAAACAGAATGGCCATGGGACAGCAGAATAACAAAAGGCTTTCACAAATTCAGGCAACTTGCAACAAAAATCAAATAGTAAATTCAACTTGGTGTGCATGATTCAAGTTCTGATAGTAAAAAATGGAATCTGATTTCTTCCTTCTCTGAATCTTAGTTCTTTAGACCTATGCTATAGCACTAGACATACTATGTCCTTGTCTTATTTCTAAATCTAAACTTTCTCTGTCTCCCAAAATACCATGTACTGAGGGCAAGACTTATGTCTCTTGCTCATTTCTGAATCTTAAAACTTCAAGCATACTCAGCAAGTCCCAAACTTAAGTATAAGAAGTTATAACTGCTATATTTCCACTAATATTTTTCTTATATACCATTCCAGAAACTGTCTTGATAAACTATTCCATTCTTAAATATAGTAACTACTTCATCATGATAGCATCAATAATATTTTTAGATCCTAGAGTCTTAAGTTTTCAAAATTGAACTTGTCACAGTAATGCCCAAAGGTGCTTATACCTCTATCTATATATATACACACTCTGTAGAGCCCAGTAGTAACCAAGTTGTTTTGATTCTACCTCCTAACCCTCCAGCAAATCCATTCTCTCCATCCCAATGCCAAAGGCAGAGCCACAACCATAGTTCAAATTCCATTTATTTCTAACCTGAATAGTCTAAAAGAACGTTATCAACATAGAGGTACCACCTCTCCCAGAGGCATTTGGAAATTGGAGAGGGGGATTATCACATTGTCTGAGGTTTTATTCGCATTTAATATCAAGAATGAAGGAGACTGATGGATGGGGCAAGATGGTGGAAAAGTGAAGTGTGGAATTTAGTTCGTCTTCCAGAACTGCTAGCAAATAGCCAGGAACGGTACAGAACAACTACTGGGGGCACATCAGTGACTGGACACACAGCATACACTAATCTGGACCAGGTGGAACGGCTGAATCCCACACTGAATTAACTGTAAATCCCCCAAGCTGGCGCCCCTCCCCCAAGGGCACAGCAGGCTGGTTCCCAAGGGGAAAGAAAAGAGTACTTTACCCCTAGCAAGGGCGTAGCTCAACCAAGCTCCAAATACGGAATTCATTAAATTCTGACTGCTATAAACAGACCCCCAGCACAGGAAAACCTGGAATAACACTAAAGGAACTAGGAGTTTTTGCCCCCCTGGAGGGGTGGGGCACAGAGGCTTTTTGAGTTGGACAGCACAAAATACTGGGAAAGAGCTGGACCCCAAGAAAAGGGGGCACATAGAGCCTGGAGATACATAGTGCAATGTAGCAACACAAGCTTTTAATTGGTAAACCCAAGGAGCGGGTCCAGCTCTAAAAGCTCTGAAAAGGCTCTTTTTTTAGCTTTTTTAGCTTTTTTTTTTTTATTAACCTCTTAACAACAGCTCATTAGATAGAACTGCTAGCACTCTCAAGCTCCAGTACTGCCCCAGGCAAGGGAAGAACTAAGGCTTGTCTGAGAGACAAAGAAACTAGTTAGGTGAGAGGGGTTAATTCTCTAAAGGGCAAGTCTTCCCCAAGAAAAAACGGCGAGGCCCAGCTCAAGTAGAATCCCTCCTGCAAGGAATTCAGGCACCATGAACTAGAAAACAAAAGCAATTAAAACCCTCCTACGGTCTTATCTGTCTCAAACCACGCCCCTGGCAGGGAGAGGATGCTGAAATAAAAGGCACTACATCACCTGTCACATGTTAGGCAGGACAAGAAAAGCACAGGGCCGAGAAGCTTCATAGGAAAATCTGACAACCTGTTGGGTCCTACCCTCAGGGAAAACTGATGCTGGCTATCTCTCCTCCTGAGACATTGGGCTGTCTAATCTGGGAAAATCTGACTGGGGTTTATAATATCTGAGGGGCCCCTCCCCCAAAAAAGAAAAAGCTCCAAATAGACAGGGCAAGAAACAGAAAAACAAGAACTGAAAAATTCTATCAGTTAAACAGAACCTATGCTAAAGGTCTTAAATAAGTTGAACTGAATGTCAAACAACAGAGAACAAAGCCATCCAGCAAAAAAAAAAAAAAAATCCTAGATAAAAGAATGAAAACAACCTCCAGAATAAACTAAAGAAATAAAATGCTTACATGCCAGCAAAAAATAACAAGTCATACCAAAAAAATCGAAGATATGACCCACAGGAACAAACCAACACTTCAAATGAGATATAGGAGTTGAAACAACTAATTTAGGATGTTTGCACAGACACACAAAATCTCATAAAAAATCAAATCAATGAGTTGAAGGAGAATATAAAGAAGACATTGGGCTAACATAAAGAACTCAAAAGTTTGAAAAAACCAAATTGCAAATAGACTGTCCATACTAATAACTAACTAAATAAATAGTATATCAAACTGAAAAAAAAACAAACCAAATTGCAGGACTTAAGGGAATTAAAGGCACAATAGAAGAGATGGAAACAAAAAAAGTAAACCTACAGCAATAGATTTGAAGAGGCAGAAGAAAGGATTAGTGAACCAGAGGACTAGACATCTGACACACAAACACAACACGAACTGTCACTGCCTAACCTCAACGATATCCCCATAGCATACAGGACGACATACATTTAGTCCTTGTTAATAAGCTCCTTCTTGCATCTTAGCCACCAACACAGAACCACTTTTCAGTTTTTTGTATCTCAGGTTTCACACCAAAACTTTTCCAATTCTGCTTATTTTTCAAGGAGGATTTAATCTCCTCAAACTATGGCATCCTCCATAAAGTCACTGAATCTGGCACATAATTTTGACCATAGAATTATTCTATACGATAATAATTTACTTCCAAATCATTCTCTTCTACCAGACTGAGAGGCCTTTAATAAAAGCCTGCAAACATTTTTGTTAGTAATGTTCATACTCTTCCATCACAAGGGATAAGAAAACTGCTAGGATTAATTATTCAATTAGAGCCTAATTTTGAATGAAGCCAAAGCTATAGATTTCAGCTCTGCTACACTAATCTACTGCTAAAAACTCATCTTCCTTTAAAAAAAAAAAAGTTTTTAAAGGTGAGTTTTTCACAAAGGGAACCAAATGAGGGAACATATGTAGCTCAATCAAAATAAGTAGTTTTATGGGGGTGCAAGGGTAGGTCAGTGGTAGAATTCTCGCCTGCCATGCAGGAGACCTGGGTTTGATTCCCAGCCCAAGCACTTCTCAAACAAAGAAGCAAAGCAAACAAACAAAAATTCAACAAATGGTGCTGTAATAAAAGGATACTCACATGGAAAAAAAGAATGAAATGTGACCCCTGCCATATGACATACAAAAAAAAAAAAGAAAAAGGGTATAATAAAATAAGTAGTTGTGCCTATTTACTTTTTGGTACCCAAAAGACATCACATACCAAACCATAAGGTTTCATGAATCTTAACTTATGAAGTATATTAATTTTAGAATTTAAACTTGTAGGTAGAGTTTTGTGTAGATGACCAAAAGTACTCTCTCAAAACTACCTATATGTGAGAAAGTATACAGTCTGAGAGATAAGAAGGCCTACACTCCAGCCCACATCTGCCTCTAAATAGCTGCATGACCTTAGTAAAATCACAGCTTTTCTGGGCCTCAATTTCCTCACTGAAAAATGACTCAACTGGAGTAGATTATATACTTTGACAGCTAATAGTTCTAATAAATAGGTGAAATAATAAAAAATAACAGAGAAAGGGAAAAACAAAATACTCTGGCAAAAAGGGGAATATAAATTATTTGATTGCAGCCTAATGATCTAAACACAATGGCTCAGTTTATGCCAAAATTGAGATTTTAAAAAACAAGTACTGCTTCAATCATACCAACTGTTCATTATATAGATATATTCTACTTAACACTCCCCCTGCATCACTTTGCTTCAGCCACAGCTTGCAAAGCCTCCATATCAAGCACTCAGGTGCTTGTTGCTGTTCCCTCTGTTTACAATACTTTTCTCTCAGATATCTATGCTGCTAGATCTGAGAAGGAAGTGAGGAATCATTGTTCAAATGTCACCTTACCAGTTGAGATGCCCTGAATATATAAAATAACAAAGTCTTAGGGCACTCCTTCACCTCCAAACTCTTACCACCCTTATTCTGCTTTATTTCTCCCTAAAGCACATCTAACTCATCTTAATCTGTTTAAAATCTTTGTCTCCTAATTAAAACAATTCCTTGTGGGCAGAGCTCTACTTTGTTCTCTGCTGTCTCCAAAGGCCTAGAATGGTGTCTTGGCATGTAGTGGTCACTTACATTTTTAAATGAATTAATATTCATTTTAGTACACATATGAACAGTCCCAATATGACTTTTTTTTAACTTTCAACCATTTATTCATTCTCTCCAAAGGGAGAGATGTTTATTTAGTGCAAAATTTATATTTTGGGTAGCACATTATCAATTTAACTTGTATGGTCAGTTTACTTGAACACCATAATGACATGGAATCTTTAATAAGGCATGAAATCTTGTTGGTTCATACAGGTTAGTGTGATGCCCTGATATATCCCAGAGTAATTTGGGCAGAGAATAAAAAAGTATTTGCAAAGTCTTCTTGAGGCACTGGGGAGAAAGTAGGAAATATTCAACTTTCCCACCTGGGGAATTCCTGATATTCTTACAAGCATTGGGGACAACCAATAGGTTGAGTCCTCGATCAAACTAAACCTACTTAAAGCTATGCCTAAGAGTCACCCCCAGAGAACTTCTTTTGTTGCTCAGATGTAGCCCCTCTAAGTCAATTTGGCAAGTGAACTCACTGCCCTGCATCCTATGTGAGACATGACTACCAGGAGTATAAATCTCCCTGGCCACACATGGCCTGACTCCCAGGAATGAGCCCAGACCTGGCATCATGGGAATGAGAAAGCCTTCTTGACCAAAAGAGGGAAAGAGAGAAATGAGACAAAACAAAGTGTCAGTGGATGAGAAATTTCAGTGTCAAGAGGTTATCCTGAAGGTTATTCTTATGCAGTACATAGATTTCCCTTTTTAGTTTATAGTATTTTGGAGTGGTTAGAGGGAAGTACCTGAAGCTGTTGAGCTGTGTTCCAGTAGCCTTGATTCTTGAAGACTGCATAACTATATAGCTTTTTACAATGTGACTACATGATTGTGAAACTTTATGTGTGATGCTCTTTTTATCCAGGGTATGGACAGATGAGTAAAAAAAAAAAAAAAGGATAAAAAATAAATAATAGGGGGAAAAATAATAATAGGAGGATAAGGTATAAAATAAATTAGGCAAATTGAAATACTAATGATCAATGAGAGGGAGGGGTAAGTGGTATGGCATGTATTGTTTTTTTCCTTTTATTTATTTTTCTAGAGTGATGCAAAATGTTCTAAAAATGATCATGGTGACGAATACACAACTATGTAATGATATTGTGAGCCACTGATTGTACACCAGGTGTTCTAGCTTGCTAGCTGCTGGAATGCAATATACCAGAAACGGAATGGCTTTTAAAACGGGGAATTTAATGAGTTACTAGTTTACAGTTCTAAGGCCAAAAAAATGTCCCAATTAAAACAAGTCTATAGAAATGTCCAATCAAAGGCATCCAGGAAAAGAAACTGTGGTTCAAGAAGGCTGATGAAGTTCAGGGTCTCTCTCTCTCTCTCAAGTGAGGAGGTACATGGTGAACACAGTCACAGTTTCTCTCTCAGCTGGAAGGGCACATGATGAGCAAGGCATCATCTGCTAGCTTTCTCTCCTGGCTTCCTGTTTCCTGAAGCTCCCCGGGAGGCGTTTTCCTTCTTCATCTCCAAAGGTAACTGGCTGGTGGACTCTGCTTCATGGTGCTGCTCTCTCTCTGAATCTCTCATTCTCCAAAGTATTTCCTCTTTTATAGAACTCCAGTAAACCAATCAAGACCCACCCCCAAATGGGTGGAGACATGTCATCCCCTAATCCACTTTAATAACTACTCTTGACTAAATCACATCATCCAGGGAGATGATCTTATTACAGTTTCAAACATACAGTATTGAATAGAGATTATTCTACCTTTACAAAATGATATTTTGTTTAAAACATGGCTTTTCTAGGGGGCATACTTCCTTTCAAACCAGCACACCAGGTATGGACTGTATGTGTGTGAAGGTGTGTCAATAAGTACATTAATAAGTTAATATTAAATAATAAATATACACTGGGCTTTTGGGGGAGGAAAAAAAATACACCTCCAAGTCTTACAATGTGTCCAGCACAGTATTAGGCACTGATGACAGGAGGTAACTAAGGCCATTTTGTGCCTTTTAAACATTTGTTATTGTGAAATATAATACACAAACAAAAAGTGATAAATTTCAAATTATATTTTAACAAGTGTTATAAAACAAATTTCAAACTATGATATGGGTGATATGGATTACAGTTCCACAATTTCCAGTATTTCCTTCTAGCTGCTCTAAGACACTGGAGACCAAAACAAATTATCAATATAATGCTTTAGCAGTCATACTCATTTGTTAAATCCTATCTTCTCTATTGCAACTCTTCCTCCTCCTTTGCTCCTTCTCCCCATCTTTAGGGATATATGGGCAATGACTGTTTTAACTTCATTTTGAAAAGGGATGTCTATATTTGGGGCTTATCTGGCTTAGCAATCATCCGGAAGACTTAGCTCTCAGAAAAAATAAACTTAGTGAGTGAAACTTTTAGAGTCTCAGATAGAGCCCTGGGTATTCTTTATGGTTCATGGGAAGACTGTTGGTGAGACTTGGCATACCTTGGCAATTAGCAATATCTCACTGAAGCTTGCATAAGAATAACCTCCAGAATAACCTCTCAGCACTACCTGAGCTTTTTCAGCCACTGATATCTTACTTAGTTACATTCCTTTTCCCACTTTTTGTCAGGCAGGCATTATTAATCCCACAGTGCTAGGGCCAGGTTCATCTCTGGAAGTCATGTCCCACATTGCCAGGGAGACTATACCCCTACATGTCACGTCCCATGTAGTAGGGAGGATAATGATTTTACTTGCAGAGTTGGGCTTAGAGAGAGAACACATCTGAGAAATAAAAGAAGTTCTCTGTGGCACTGTGGGATTGAGAAAAACTTCTTGACCAAAAGGGGTAAGAGAAATGAAACTAAAATTTCAGTGGCTGAGAGATTTCAAATAGAATTGAGGTCATTCTGGACATTATTTTATGCAATGTACAGATAACCCTTTTCAGTTTTGGGGATACTGGAGTAGGAAATACCTGAAATTGCTGAACTGTAATTCAATACCCTTGATTCTGGAAGATGACTGAATAATTATAGAAATTTTAAGGTGTGAAGAGTAACTGTGAAAAATTTGTCACTGACACTCCTTTCATCCAGTGTTAACAGATGAGTAAGGGGGAAAAAAAAAGACTAAACAAATAATGGGGGGTGAGGGAGGTATGTTCTGGATGTTCTTTTTTAACTTTTTTTTTTACTTTTATTCTTTTTATTTTTTGGAGCAATGAAAATGTTCAAAAAATCAACTGTGATGACAAATGTATATGACAATTGTGAACCATTTATTGTACAATCCGGATGATTATCTGGTATGTGAATATATATCAATAAATTACATTTAAAAAAAAAAGGTTCTCTGGAAGTAACTCTTAGGCATAATTACAGATAGGCTCAGCTTCTCCATTACAGAAATAAGTTTCCTAAGAGCAAGCCTTAAGATGAAGGGCTTGGCCTATTAACTTGGGAATCCCTAATGTTTGAGAGAATTATCAAGGATTTCCCAGGTGGGAAAGTTTAATAGTTCTGTATTTTTTCTATAGTCCCTCAAAGGACTTTGCCAATACTTTTCAATTAATTGCCCAATATACTCTGGAATGTATACAGGCATTACATTAATCTATACAGAATTGCAAGACCTTGTCCCCAGTTCTAGCTTCCATGTGTTTAGGTTGTTTAACTGAACTGGCCAGACAGGTTAAGTTAAATTGTGTGCTTCAAAAAATTAAGGATTTGGACAAAATAAACCTCTGTTCCTTTGGTCTCATACAGTAAGTGAAGTTCTAAAAACAAACACAATACTCTGTACTGTGATTTACCTTAGTCCCAACCAGATCTTTGTTCTTATCTCTAATTGAAGCCTGATCTCATTTTTGCTTCTTAAACAGTTGCTATATAGAAATACCAATTTTCAGAGCTGCAGAACTCCAGGTCTGAATCTTAGGTGTCACACCAGTATTCAAAATTTCAGGAAAATACCAGGTTATACACATATAGCACATACCTCAGAATTTAGAAATAACACTTAAAGCTCAGGAATAAATGTGACTGCTGCAAGAGCTTACAATCTAGGCCCCAATTTTCTTATAAGAATTTTAAAAAAGAGACCATAAAATATTTGTCCTTCTATTTCTGGCTTATTTTGCTCAACATAACATCTCCTCATGGCTCATTTGCCTTGCTGCATGCCTCCTGACTTCATTTCTTTCTGTAGCCATGCAATATTTCATCACATGTATACACCACATTCCACCCTTCTGCTTCTCAATGTACCCCTTCCGCCACATCCATCCATTGGTTATCATGAGTAATGCTGCCATAAACATCAGTGCATAAATGTCTATTTGAGTCCAAGCTTTCAGTTCTTTTGAGAATAATTCCACTAACAGGACTGCCTAATCATATGACGGCCCTACATTTAGCCTCCTGTGGATCCACTGCATTGCCCTCCAGAGGGGATGCCCCATTCTGCTAAACAAAATGCCATCATTTTTATTATTTAATATGCCCCTCCAGAGAAAAAAAATGGAATTATTAAACTTTACCAAAAGGGAAACCCCTGATACAGTTTCAAACATTAGGGACAACTCTGCAAGTGAAATCATTGTCTGCCCCGCTTCATGGGACATGACATCCAGGGATGAAAGACTCGCTGGCAGTGTGGGAAAAGACTCACAGGGATGAGTTCGGCCCTGGCATCAAGGGATCAACAATGCCAGCCTGACCAAAATGTGGAAAAGAAGTGTAACAAGGTATCAGTGGCTGGGAGAGTTCAAATAGACTCAAGAAGCTACCTTGGAGGTCACTCTTAACACAAACTTCAGTTAGACATTGCTACCTATCATAACTTGCCAAACCCCAACCAAAATGATTCTACCCAATCCTAAAGAACACCTAGGGCAATACAGTAGATTCTACAAAGGTTCCATGCACTAGGGTAACTTTACAGAAACCTACAACCTTCAGATGGGTCCTTGGAACAGGCAAGTCCTGAAATCTAAAGGGCCCAGCCTCTCCAGAACATCAACTAGCTCCATCTCCCTACACCATATTATTGACAGCCCCTTCCAATATGAAAAAGTTAGAATGGGAACTCAGGATCTGACAAAATGGCCGGGCTGCCCCACAGGATTATCAAGGAAACCCAGCATTTGCTGGCAGAACCAGTTCCCGGTATTAAAGCAGAACCAGATGAGAGCAACGCCCATTATTTTCACGTGGTCACTGCTGGCCCCCAAGATTCCCCCTTTGAGGGAGGGACTTTTAAACTTGAACTATTCCTTCCAGAGGAATACCCAATGGCAGCCCCTAAAGTACGTTTCATGACCAAAATTTATCACCCTAATGTAGACAAGTTGGGAAGAATATGTTTAGATATTTTGAAAGATAAGTGGTTCCCAGCACTGCAGATCCGCACAGTTCTGCTATGGATCCAGGCTTTGTTAAGTGCTCCCAATCCAGATGATCCATTAGCAAATGATGTAGCGGAGCAATGGAAGACCAACGAAGCCCAAGCCATAGAAACAGCTAGAGCATGGACTAGGCTATATGCCATGAATAATATTTAAATCGATCTGATCATCAAGTGTGCATCACTTCTCCTGTTCTGCCAAGACTTCTTTCTTTTTTGTTTGCATTTAATGGACACAGTCTTAGAAACATTACAGAATAAAAGCCCAGACATCTTCAGTTCTTTGGTGATTAAAGGCACATTAGCAAATCTATGTCTTGTCCTGATTCACTGTTGTAAAGCATGAGCAGAGGCTAGCAGTAACATCTGGATTGTTGCGAAACGTTTAAAAGCAGTGGTCCCTCTCCTGCTTTTATTCTTTCCCCCATCATGGTTTAATTATAAAGTACTGTGAATGAAGGTAGTTGTCAGGGTTAGTTGCAGGGGTGTGGGTGTTTTTCTTTATTTTTATTTTTGAGGAGGGAGATAGTTTTATTATTTTATAAGTTCCTTCCCCCCACCCCACGCCTTTTGTGGTGATCTAATTAAATGTGTTGGTTAAAAGCAGCTAACCAGTTGTTCTTTAGAATATACCCTCTAGCCAAGTCTAACTTTATTTAGACGCTGTAGATGGACAAGCTTGATTGTTTGAACCAAAATGGGAACATTAAACAAACATCACAGTCCTCACTAATAACATTGTGACTCTGCTGTCAAGTACAGAATCCTCCCTTCAAAAACGAAGCTTGTCACCATTTTGTATGGCTTGTCTGGAAACTTCTGTAAATCTTATGTTTTAGTAAAATATTTTTTGTTATTCTAAAAAAAAAAAAAAAAAAAAAGTTAGAACAGCCATAGCCCAAATACCCCTAAAAGAGTAGGAGAGAGGGAGGGCCATGGTAGCTCAGCAGGTAGAGTTCTCATCTGCCATGCCAGAGACCCAGGTTCGATTTCCAGTGCCTGATCATGTAAACAATAAAGAGTAGGATAGAAAGATCAAAGATGATGGTGGAGTTATACAGAAAAGGCAGAGTTTAACAAATGAGTATGATTGCTGAATCATTAGGCTGATATTTCTTTTAGTCTCTAGTATCTAAAAGTCTCAGAGCAGCTAGGACTAAAAACCTAAATTGTGGAATTGTAACCCATACCAAACAATGAAATCTGTTCTACAACTAATTGCTGCCTGTGCTTTGAAATCTGTTATTATTTTTCACAAAAAAGAAAAAAAAGGTGACTGCGTGATAAAAATATATATATTTATTCCTCCTAGCCTCCTATATTCCGAAGCAGCTAGAAGGAAAAATCTGAGATGATGGTATGGTAGCCCTTGACAAACTCTGGGATCTGTCCTGTAACTACTTGTTGAAGAGTGCTTTGAAAACGATTGCTTTTTTCTTTCTTTGCTTTGTATATATGTTATACAGTTTAAAAAGTTAAAAAAAAAACAAAAAAATGCCCCTCCAACAAACACTATCTAACGTGGATAAGGAGATGTTAGCTGCATTTACATAATGTAAGTCCTAAATTTCTAACTAATTTAAAACAAAACAATAAAACAGTTAAATGAGAAAGAGCGTTTTTGTATTCAGATGAAATTTTTCATCAAAGCACAAAAAATCTGTATCCTCAACTGGATGGCTTCATTAATCTGACAGCCATATTCCTAGTTGCAGACCACCAACCCATATAGATCACCACAGGTAGAGTTCATTAACTTTAGAAACTTAATGCTAAACTAAAACTGAATTTAGGTTTCAGTTCTTTAGCAAGTTAGGCAACCTAGCCAGTGGCATACATTACTCGCAGAATGCCGAGTCCTCCAATTCACATCTAAACAGACAACTATGCTGCTATCCAAGTATGGTAGTTAGGTTCAGGTGCCAACTTGGCCAGCTTAAGGCACCTAGTTCTGTTGCTGTGGACATGAGCCAAGACGTGAACCTCATTTGTTGCTCATTACATCTGCAGTTGGCTAGGAGGTGTGCCTGCTGCAATGAATGATGTTTAATTGGCTGGTGCTTAAATGAGAGAGCTCAACGTAGCACAGCCTAAGCAGCTTGGCATATCTCATCTCAGCACTCCAGCTCAAAGCCCAGGCCTTTGGAGATGCAGAAAGGAATAACCCCAGGGAAAGCTTTTGGAATCCAGAGGCCTGGAGCGAGGGCTAGCAGAGAGCACCCTGTGCCTTCCCATGTAAGAAAGAACCTCAGCTGAAAGTTGGCTGCCTTTCCTCTGAAGAACTGAAATCAATCCCCTTTTATTAAAAGCTAATCCGTCTCTGGTGTGTTGCATTCCGGCAGCTAGCAAACTAGAACACCAAGTCAGATTTTTAAATAAATGAACTAAAAACAGTATTAGTTTAAAAGGGTCACTCTGAAAGATACTAATTTGCAACTACCTTCAGAATCTACTTCAGTCATATAAAACTGTTTGACTTCTTCAGTCATCTAGGAAATTGGAGCTACACTCAACTTGGAAGGCAAATTAAGTGGTTAATTAAATGTTACTTCTGATCAGATCTTTGAAATTTTTCCTGAGTGGGAGGAATACAAAGAAAAAGAAATATTCACCAAGAAGCAGTAACTAGAGGATAAAAAAAACAGTTCCTCAATTTTCTTTATACAAAGTATCAGCAACTTTTTTATTAATTTTTTTTTAAATACCCAAAAACACCAAACGCAAACATTCATTACTTTTGATCATTCCATTCTACACATATAATCAGTAATTCACAATATCATCACATAGTTGCATATTCATCATCATGATCATTTCTTGGAACATAGCAACATTTTTTATACAGTAAAACCATGAAAGTATATAGAAAATATGCAAATTGAAATCAAAGTTAAAGCCAAAAGGAATAATTACACACACACGTACTTTTGTCCTATAAAAACTGGGAACTGGAAAACCCAATAAATAGTTTTTGCTTTCCTACTTCATAAGACCTTTTGTATAAGGGGTCATGAAGCTGGGTTTAAATTAAGATGTAACCATTACATCTTTAAAGTTTGTGGAGTCCTATTTCTTTAAAGTTTGTGGAGTCCTATGTGAGAAACACAATGTTGTATTTTTACACAATTTCCACTAGAATTAAAGTTAAAAACCTGCTCTTCGCAGATTAAGTCATACCTTAAGAAATAATCTAACCAACATGCTAACTGGACTTTAGTAAAAACAGAGGAGAGAAAAAAAATGACAAAATTAAAAAAAAAAAAAGGAAAGACTCTTAAACACAGAGCATGGAATGCTCAAAACAATCTGACAAGGATTGAGCTAATTTGAAAAAAGGGGAGAAGGGACATTCAAGGTATTAAAAAGAAACAACATGGAAGGAACTCAAGTGTCTGTCAAAAACTGAATGGATAAACAAATTGTGGCATATACATACAATGAAATATGGAAATGAAATTCTGATGCAATGGCATCATTGGAGACATCATGTTGAGTTAAATAAGCCAGACACAAAAAGACAAACGTTGTATTGTTGAACTCACTTAAATCAAACACCTAGAATAAGTAAATTCACACAGATAGAAAGCAGATTATAGGTTACCAGGAGCCAGGAGGTAAAAATAATGGGGAATTGTTTAATGAGTACAGAGTTTTTGTTTAAGGTGATGAAAAGGTTTGAATAACGAACATTGGTGATAGTAGGGCAATATTGTAGAAATAATTAATACCACTGAATTGTACACTTAAAAGTTGTTAAAATCAGAAATTCTGAGTTGCTTATACATTACTACAAAAAAGGTTTAAAAAAAAAAATGATGAGACCTAGACAGATGTGATAAAAGTTACAGGAAGCTGAGGGACCTAACTTAAACAATGTAAATGGACATGCCCAATAACAGCAGTTAATTAAATGACAGTACAGTTTGACAATGAAATACTCTGAAGCCAAAAAATGCATGCCAAAGGAAAAAAAGAAAAAGAAACCAACAGAGGAAGTACAGTGTATTAAATCCAAAGCCATGTTAAGAACAATATACAATGATTCCAAGTTTTAAAAATTTTTGTTAGTATAATGTTAGTATCTACTGTATTTGTCCAAATTCAGTGATTTGTTATTTAGCCACTAAGCTATATATGAAGAGTTAGTCAAAACCAATTATAAATCTCAGTTAAGTATAGCTCATATTATCAACAACAGTGATGATTTCCTCAAGGATGTGATGAAAAGGTAGTAGAAGCAGAGTTGCATGTCATGATAACAGGGTATCTGGTGGCCTGTGTTCCAGAGGTAGGTCAATATATTGAACTGGAATTCAATCTTTGGAAGACAACTGTGCTGGTTTGAAAACAAGTATGCCCCCTAGAAAAGCCATGTTTTAATCAAAATTCATTTCATAAAGGTAGAATAATCCCTATTCAATACTGTATGTTTGAAATTGTACTCAGATCATCTCCCTGGATGATGTGATTTAGTCAAGAGTGGTTAAACTGGATTAGGTGATGACATGTCTCCACCCATTTGGGTGAGTCTTGATTGGTTTACTGGAGTCCTATAAAAGGAAAATTTTGGAGAATGGGAGATTCAGAGAGCAGAGTATGCTGCAGCACCACAAAGCAGAGTCCACGACCCAGTGACCTTTGGAAATGGAGAAGGAAAATGCCTCCCGGGGAACTTCATGAAAACAGAAGCCAGAAGAGAAAGCTAGCAGATGACACTGCGTTCGCCATGTGCCGTTACAGCTGAGAGAGAAGCCCTGACTGTGTTCGCCATGCGCCTTCTCACTTGAGAGAGAAACTCTGAACTTTATCGGCCTTCTTGAACCAAGGTATCTTTCCCTGGATGCCTTGGATTGGACATTTCTATAGACTTGTTTTAATTGGGACATTTTCTCGGCCTTAGAACTGTAAACTAGCAACTCATTAAATTCCCCCTTTTAAAAGCCATTCCATTTCTGGTACATTGCGTTCTGGCAGCTAGCAAACTAGAACAACAACCCAAAGGAATCCCCAGACCCATAATAGTCAAGTACCATCTTACTTTTAAAAAGTTTCAGCTGCAGCAAAAACCAGACTGTCAACACAACTAGATATGTTATTTCTGTCACTTGGTTCTCCGCAAAAAGAATGGACTAAAGACCCGCATGTGTGAAAACTGAAAAATGATAATTCTATAACTTGTACCAGTACATAACCTGGCTATTGAACAATAAACATTTTTCCTTTTTAACTGATTAATTTTATTAATCACCACATATAAGCAGAAATTTTTTCCTCTAAAAACTATCCAACAGAAAGGTTTTCTTAGGTTTTTACAATTTCTCTCTTTACCTGGCGCTCTCTCTATTTTAAAAAGTTATTTTTGAAGATACAATAATCTGAAAAGACCTAAAACAATGCTAGTTTCAAGTTCTTATGGCGTTCATCTGAATAAATCAATTTCAAAAGAAATAAAAAATTTCAAATTTAACAACTGTCAGACTGGGTGTCTTTAGAACACTTTAGAAAGCAACAGAATTTTAAAATTACACTATAAAGATCAGGAAAATACATGAAGAATGGAAGAAAGAACTGTTGTAGTGTTACAGGAATGGATACATTCTATCATTGTCTCTGCAACTGCCTCCTCACCCACAAATCTGTTATACATAAATAAAATCTTACCACAAAAGCAGAAAGTTTAAATCATTAAAACGTTCTATACAAAATATTCTAGGAAGACTCTCAGAATTCATTACCACTGACATATTTTTAAGTGAATGGGTTGTTACTTCCTTCTCTTTCTTCATTATCAAAATGTTTTAACCTACTGTGTAAATATTCTTAAAACAAGAAATGTTGAAAGCCTAGAGCTACTGCTTGTTGTTCTGACATATTTTGCATTCCTACCACCAGATGTCAGACTGTACAAAGAAACAATAGGACCCTGACAAGAACAAAGATAGGCTCAATTCAACTCAGTATCATCCATAAACTGCGTAATTTTCAGATTGTTTAGGACTCCATTTTAATAGTCCAATGCAGTGATTTCCAAACTTAGACACTCTAGTTCCATCCCAGATTCCAAATAAGAATCTCAGGAATGAGGAGAACCATATTTTGGTAAGCACTACCTCAAAGGGTAACTATAATTTCCTTTGTTAAATTTTATTTTATTTTTATTTATTTATTTTTGTCATGGGCAAACACTAGGAATTGAAGCGGGGTCTCCAGCATGGCAGGTGAGAATTCTGCCACTGAGCCACCGTTGTACTGCCCTATGTTAATTTTTAATTCATCAGGAAACAGAAGATGATACCAAAAAGTTAGTGGAATACAAATTAATGGAATAAAACTCATCACTTAATTCAAGAATGAAAAGAAATATTTATTTAAAATGAATAAAACAAAATGAGAGTATTACAGTGCTCCAATATCAAAACTACATGCGGATGGTATAAATGCAAGGTGCTCTCCTTCCCTTCTTTAAAGATCTGAAGTTTCAGAATAACAAACCCACCTGTGGGAAAGAAAGCATAAATATCAGACAATTGAAGAGCAAATGCCAAAATTTTAAATTTTCTTTTGTATAACATTCTAAGAACTTTTTAAATAGTTCATCTGCCTCATTAAGGAGATATAACTAGAATTTAAGAAGAATTTCACACTGTATCAGAAACATACAAAATCCAACTTCCTAAGAAAAATGGAAGATTAACTAACAATACATTCTGAGTACTATACTTACCTCTACCAATGCTGTAAACCGCAACAGTCCAGGAAAGAAAAAGAGAATTCTCCTTTCATTCAAAATAGAACGGGAAAAAGGAACCACTGCTTGAGAGGTTCTTTAAGTGCAGAAGAGAGTTCTATATAGAGAAAAATATTTGGTAAGGTTAAAGAAATTGGGGTTATATCTGAACAAAAGTACGTTGAAGTAGGGGGTGGGTTTTCTCTTTCTGGGATAGGTTTTCTCTTTCCGGGATAAGACGGCATCATCCATGCTGCTCCTGACTGCCCGTGGATCAGAAGAAGTCTGTTTGGTGAACGGTCCCCACATTTTACACAAAGCACAGTGTTTCCAAGCCTCTAAAGATGACACAACTTTATGTTATGAAAACTGGGACATGTTTGAAATCTTTCATTCTGAAAAAAATGCAAAACTGATGTCCATCCTGGTCAGAAGATGACACCATTTGTGCCTGAAATGTTAACAATGAAGTTCACTTCTTTGAAAAAAACAATTTTAGTACAATTGCAAATAAACTGCATTTGCAAAAAATTAATGATTTTGTGTTGTCACCTGGACCCCAACCATAGAAGGTGGCTGTTTATGTTCCAGGAAGTAAGGGTGAACTTTTACTTGTTAGATTATATCAGTACCCCAACTTTGGTGGACCTCATGCAGCTTTAGCCATCAAAAGTTTCTTTAAGGCTGATAAGGATACAATGCTTTGGAATAAAAAAGCAAAAACCGGTCCCATTTATGATGTAGTTTGGAACGCTATTTCTACTGAGTTTTGTGCTGTTTATGGTTTCATGCCTGCCAAAGTGACAGTTTTCAACTTGAAATGTGGTCCTGTGTTTGATTTTGGAACTGGTCCTCATAATGCAGCCTTCTATAACCCTCAGGAACATATATTAGTACTAGCTGGATTTGGAAATCTGAAGGGACAAATGCAAGTGTGGGATGTTAAAAATTACAAACTGGGCGGGCAATGATGACCCTGTGGCAAAGTTCTCACCTGGCATGCCATAGACCTGGGTTCATTTCCTGGTGTATGCCCATGTGAAAAAAAACAACAAAACCTACAAATTTATTTCCAAACCAGTGGCCTCTGATTCTACATATTTTGCTTGGTGTCCAGACAGTGAGCATATATTGACTGCCATATGTGCTCCTAGGTTAATAATGGGTACAAAATTTGGCATTATGCTGGCTCTATCTTGCACAAATATGATTTGCCATTAAATGCAGAAATTTGGCAGGTTTCTTTGCCAGCCATTTTTGGATAGAATATTTCCAGCAAAAACAATAACTTACCAAGCCAATCTAAGTGAAGTACTCAGTGAGGAACCTAAAGTTAAAATAACTTATAGACCCCCAGCTTTAGGAAGTAAACCAATTACTAATTCCAAACTGCATGAGGATGAACCACCTCAGAATATCAAAACCACAACAAGGAAATGACAAGCCATTATCAAAAACAGCCCTTAACTGAGCCCCCAATCTTGGGGTTTGTTCATATGAAACTTAACACCACAAAGGATAGGTTAAGCCTACTTGAAATTAGGCCTAAGAGTCACCCCCAGAGAACCTCTTTTGTTGCTCAGATGTGGCCTCTCTCTCTGCAGCCAACACAAACTCACTGCCCTCCCCCTCTCTAAGTGGGACGTCTCCCAGGAGTGTGGACCTTCCTGGCAATGTGGGACAGAAATCCTAGAATAAGATGGGACTCAGCATCAAGGGATTGAGAAAACTCCTAGAATGAGCTGAGATTCAGCATCAAGGGATTGAGAGAACCTTCTCGGCCAAAAGGGGGAAGAGCGAAATGAGACAAAATATAAGTGTCAATGGCTGAGAGATTCCAAACAGAGTCGAGAGGTTATCCTGGAGGTTATTCTTACGCATTAAGTAGATATCACCTTGTTGTTCAAGATGTAGTGGAGAGGTTGGAGGGAACTGCCTGAAAATGTAGAGCTGTGTTCCGGTAGCCATGTTTCTTGATGATGACTGAACAATGATATAGCTTTCACAATGTGACTCTGTGACTGTGAAAACCATGTGTCTGATGCTCCTTTTATCTACCATATCAACAGAAGAGTAGAACATATGAAATAAAAATAAATAATAGGGGGAACAAATGTTAAAATAAATTTAGTTTGAAATGCTAATGATAAATGAAAAGCGAGGGGTAAGGGGTATGGTATGTATAATCTTTTTTTTTCTCTGTTATCGTTTTATTTCATTTTCTGTTGTCTTTTTCTTTAAAAAAAAAATCAAAGGAAGTATGAAGCCAAGAAAGCTGTAAAGCAGGAGGCAAGAAGTAACAAGAGTCCAAATTTGGCATCTACTCCTACCCCATAGAGCATAGCCCGGAATACTGTTTCTCAGTCAACTTCTGGAGACCCTGAGATAGACAAAAAAATAAAAACCTTAAGAGGAAACTAAAAGCAATCAAACAATTGAAAGAACAAACAGCAATTGGAAAACAGAAAAAAATCAGCTGGAAAAAATTAAAAAAGAGAAAGCCCTTCTGTAGGAGTTAGAAGAATTGGAACTGGGAATTTAAAGATTCACAGAACAGTTACCAAAAATCAGTGCAGCACATCTTATGTTTAACCCACTGGTGTACATGGAATATCCATGTACTTACATTAATGTTCACTTACAATTTTAACCATTTGTCCAGGACTCTGCCTATGTATGAAAGTATTTAATAATGTGTTAGATTAAATTCTATTTATACATCATTTAGAAAAGAGACTCAGGAATTTTTAAGCTAAGCTTGACATATTGAAAGATAGATGTCATTCTTTTTTTAGTAGGGAACAGTATTTACCATATAAATGAATAAAGACATTTTAAATTAAAAAAAAAAAATAGGGGTGATCAGTGTCCAAGTTTGCCCGGGAACAATCCTGGTTTATACCTGTTGTCACACTCACTGTCCCCTTCAGACAGTAGCCCCTTTCACTTTCAAACAATGACTCAATTTGGAGAGTAAAATATATGTTCATCTTAGTTGTAAGTACCTTAAGAAGTCTAAATTGTAGCTAAGAAATCTAAAAGAATTTTCATGTCTCCTCTTTAACAATACAAATTCTGACTAGTCAGAGAGACTAATAGTTGGCAGTTAGCCTCTCTGTGTTTCCCTCACCCAGAAAACTACTAATTTTCAAGCACAACCCTCCCTAAACTTGACAAACACTAGAGCCACTAACTAGTTTTTTATTTCATTGCTATATGGGACACCCTCAAGAATGAGCAGGATTTGCAGATATGGATTATCAGGCATACTAATTAGCCACTCTGTTTCCATTTCTACATTTTAAAAATAGGAATATTAAAACATTTTTCACAATATCCTTGCTTTAGAAATGCAATACATTTAGTGTATCTTATAAGTTTTAAAGCATTATTACAAATATAAGATACTGTTTTTACTTAGCATCATATATTATTGATGAAGCAATAATGTATGATTTTACTATTTTAGCAGGCTATTCCTCCAACACTTTACAATACAGTTTTATGAAACCAACTCAAACTCAATGACGTCTTCAAATCTTCTCCAAAGCCTAATTTCTTCAACAACATGGAAGTGTTACCAAAGTTACACATGATCTTAAGAGTGGCAATATCTTTATACAGGCAGATTTCTTCATACTTTACAAAGTTTTTTCATATCCTTAGTCTTCTGATTATAACAACAGCCATGTGACAAGGCAAGGAATGATTTGTATTTCCACTGTACAAATTTAAGTATTTGCCTAACTAAAGTAACACAAAGTAGCTGTGCCAGAATTAGATTCTTAATATGGTAATCTTTCCACTGGGAGTGGAAATATAAATTTTTCCTCTCTCTCTTCATGCTAAGGTCCAAAACTTGTCATCACCTTCTCTAATTATTCTAAAATCCATACTCCTCTTAGCCCTTCACAAATATAATTTCTATTATAGACAGTAGCCACCTTCTGCCTGGAATGGTACATCTTCTCATTGGTTTCACCATTTTCATTCTAGCTACAATAAACTAAAGTTGTCAGAATGATAAGGAAGGCATTATACTATTCAGTCAATATTCACAATAAAAGGACTCAAAACTTTTAAGCATCCCCATTTGCAACTGCCTCAGAAACTACTGCTGCAAGTCTTATTTTTATAAAGTACACTGAAAGAAGTAAAGAAAAAGAACAAGCTATTCACCAGATTTCACGTAAACAGGCCTTATAAAATTTTACATGAGAAGACAGTACAGTTTTCCAGTCATTTTATACCTCAGAGATATAATCAATCCAATTCTAAGAAATATTAGAAAAGGTAATTAAGTTAAAAAAGGACCTCAAAAGCTATAACAAAGTCTTGGTTAGTCACTGGCTAAGTTAGGAAACCATAACTGATGAAGAAAGAGCAAGTCTCGGTTAGGCCTACAAGGAGAGAAGCAGCTTCAAGGTTCTGTCTTTAAAGGCTTTGATCTCCTGAAAGGAAGAAATGGTTCTCTCGTTGCAAAACACCTTCAGGTAGTATGTCGAGAAGTAGCTCAATCTTAGGTTCCTAAACTGTTCCATAAATAGCTATCTAATTTGGACACTAGCAGCAGCCCTATAACTAACGTTTAAGTAAGCAGCTACAGTTGTTCTTTATTGCCACTTAGCCATGTTAGCCTTTCTTGGGTCGGCTATTAAAAATTATCTGAAGATAGTGCCCACTCTTACGTCACTAAGTCAAAACACAATTCTGAAAGAATATGAAGAACAAAAATAAATGTGGGTTTATTCTCTACAAAGTCTAAAATCTTATATTGAATGAATAACTTACACAAATTCTGAACCTGATAAACAATTACATAGTTCTGTGAAGAAAAGTTACAAAAGTTAGCATTACAAACAAAATAAATGAGGAAATACTGCTGACTAAATTTTAACTTCTTAGCCATTAAACAGCTTGGTTTTACCTTTAAAAGGAAATGTACAAATGGGGATAGGATAACGTATTTTTCAATTCTGAAAACTGAAGACAACGTGATCATGCAAAGGATAAACCAAAGCCTTCCTCTAGTTCCATACTAAAAAATTAAATGCCGCTATACATGATTTACTTCCTGCAGGATATGCAGTTTTAAAAAACAAATTCATTGCAAAGCAACCCATTCCATTTTGTATTTACCAACAAATCTTCACAAAGACCTTTTAGATCAAGTCAAACCACTTGCCCCATGAAAGCACACCTAAAGTAAAGCTAGTAATTCTATCTAGTGAAATCAGTTTTCTTTTCTACACACTTAATAGAAATGCTCTTTCCAAAATCCTGCCCGTCTCATTCCAAAGATGCTATCTCAAAACATACAAACTTAGCTGCTGAAAAAGTTACAAACAACCACTATTAAAACATGTTTTCCAGGCATAATCACATACTGAATAAAAGTAATGATTATTCTAAACTACATCGAGTTCCTTGTGTAATTTCAAGTCTCAAAAAGCAAAAAAAATAAAAATTTAAAAATCAACAGCAAACAGAAAGATAGTTTACACCATATTTGACAAACTAATTCCAAACCAGTTGAAAACTATATGTACTGGATGTAAAAGCAAATTTATATTGTTCTTCTCCTAACAGTTGTCACAGGATGCAGGCCAAAAAATAGGCAAGCAGCTATGGCCAAATAAACTGATACAGCCTTTGCCTATTAGAGTACAAGCATTAATAAGTAGATACATGCGATCTCCATTCACCATACACACACATGCGTGCACACATTATACGTATACTTCAACAGTCCTTCCAAGAAGAAAACTGCAACAACTGCTGCAACAACAATAAATCGTTAAGTCCCATAGTTCTATTAAATTAACACAAGGGAGAAAAATAAGATTTGAGATAATCATCCACAAATTAACCACTTAACCAAAATAATTTTAAGATGATGTTACTGTGGTAAAGCATATGCTGTTGCTCCATTATACATCCTTAACTGATCCCCATTATGACAGACAAGAAACACAATAAGCCAATATATATCTTTTAGTCTGTAGCCATAGGAAAGGACCATCCCCCTCCCTTCTTTTTAAGGTAGCAAATTCATAATACTGGCACAAACATTATGAGTTAATTGATGAACTAACTAAAGACCAAGAGCATATATGATATTTTCAATATAAGGGTTACATTATTCAAGAACAAACCCGTGTTTAAAAACAAAGCAATTAAAAAACAAAAACAAAAAACCTGCTGACTAAACAGTTCATTCACCAGCCCAATACAAGTTCACTGCTTCATCAAAGATTTATTAAATATTTACTAAGATGCTGTCATGCACTAGACATTATATTCTGGGCACTGGGGATACCAAATGAATAAAATAGAGTCCCTGTTTTCAAGAGAGAGAAACATACAAAGGATGCTATGAAAGCTAGGAAAGAAAAGAGAAGAGAAAAAGACAAGACTTCTTCAGAGGGATGGAAGTGCAATTAGATTACAAGGTTACCCATGGCTTGCAAGGTATGGCTCATCAAGCAACTGTAGTGGTAGGTGTGAGTTCTGTCTTCCCTCATCAAATAAGGGCATCCAACCCAAACCTACATGCCTGAATGGAGCAAACATGAAAAGAAGGTAAACATTTTTCAGCCTAAGGTGGGCAATAAGCTTTATTCCCCTGATTAAATTTATAGATTCTTCAGGTCAAGGAAAACACCCAAGAATTCCTGAGAGCAAAAGACAAGCAGAAGTTGGGAACAACAATAAGTTGGTGCCCATCTTCATCTCCATGGGCACTGCTATCTCTGACCACGACAGCTCCCTAATCAGACCACCTCTTATCCATCCTTGCTCTCTCCAATTATTCTCCATTGTATAGCGTAATTGCTCTAAAATGCTATTTTATGCCACTTCCCCAATTAAATTTACAACTCTCTTAGAATGAGGCCCAAATGCCTTAACATGACCTGCAGCTCTAGCACCTACAAACCTCTCCAGCCACTCACTATCTCACACTTCTTCCTGGACTTTTCAGTTTCAAGCTCCTTCCTGTCTTCATTCTTTCTAGTCTCCATATCACCATGAGTATAATAATCTTCTCCTCCTCTTCACCCAGCTAACTCCTATCATCTTCAGGTCTCAGCTTAAATACACTTCCTTAGGAGCTAAATTAGGAGCTCTTTTATGTGCTTTCATTGTACACTGTACATCTCTCTCATAACACAAAATTGCATAATCAGTGTTATATCATTTATTCAATAAATATTTTAGATTTGAGTGGTACAGGAATATATGAAGGATGATTCAGATTACAAGGATAAGGTAGTATGGATATTCAAGAAAATATGAGCAAAAATCAACTACTTGCTGCAATAACGGAATACCTAAATGGAAAAAGAATGAAATGTGACCCCACCATACAGCATAAAAAAAATAAATAAACCACCAAAAATACAAAGACAGGATAGCACAGATGTGGGTATACAATAAAAAACTTGGATGACAGGAGTGAAATTTTCAGAAAAGCATATGAGACATAGTTGGAAAGGCTGGTAGGAAGCTTTTTATTATCAAGTATTTTTATATTTTAACTTATTTTACATGTTTATATCTTCATATTTAATAAAGGTAGAAGAAAATTCCCATTTTTTCTTGGCCATCTCCTCGTTAAACAGAATCACATAAAACAATACCACCCCTCCTTCCTTTCCAACAACAGTAAGATATGCAAGTTTAAATTGTATTTTGTAATGATAATGTATTGGAAGGTGGAACAGAATACTCTGATGGAAAATGAATCAAATGCTCATGGAAAAACTGTCCCTGATCTTAAGTTTCCAAAGCACCAAGCCAAGAACAAAAAAAAAGCTTAAGGAGCTCAAATATAGTTGCACAGAATAAGAGAGCAAGGAGGAAATTTAAACCACAAGCAATTTTAGGTAAGGAATTTTCCTAATGTTATATGGAATTGGCACCAGCTCCCCATATTCCTGTTCTGTCAACTGCTCACAACAGAAAGCATTCAGTAAATCTTAAACTATTACCTCTATTATGCACATTAGTCATAACAACTGATTTTTTATCAGATTTTATATAATAAAATCTTCAAGACTAAAAAGTTTCCTTAAATTTTTATAAAACCTCTATATACTTCTGTTTAGAAGAATTTTTCAGTGATTCCTGGTAATCTAGAAACTCAGAATTCCTCAAAACCAGTTATTGCCGCCTTTAATACAGTCTATAATAATCAAGTTAAAATAAAACGCTTGAAGCAAAATCTCATACTCAGCTTCAAGATCAGCAAAACTCCTTGCTTTCACTATTTTAACACTGGTGGCTGAAAATCAAATGCAATTTTGAAAAATCAGTTCTAACTACTTAGGTCCAACATTACCTACAGAAGCCAAAAGCTAGCTGGCAATAAGATATACAATCTAGTCTCAGTCAATTGTTCAAATAATATTTCTCATTGCATACTTGTTTTTTTCTCAGCCCTCAAACAATCTATTTACACTCTATAGTCAAACAGTTCCCTACTTCACCAAAGACAATTCCAACCTTTCAAGCCTATAAAATGCTTGCTCATACTCTTTTCTCTACTTGAAATGTTTTCTGCTCCTATTTATCATTTAAGGTCCAGTCCTTCCCCTAATCAAAAGCACTACCTCTTTCCTCTGAATTTCAATGGCATTTGATCTGTACTTATCTCATATTGCCCTATAATATAGCTATCCATATCTGTCATCATCCCTAGACTGAGGACATGATCAACAATTTCACATTTAGATTTTTCAATAATTTCAATACAGGAACTTGTTAGACACTCAGTATGTAATTACTAAATAAATGAGTATGCTAATTTCCATAAGACTACCTAACAGTCTTGTTTGGTGGAGATCTTCAGAATCCAGCCTGAAAAACAGGAAAGAATGACTGATAATGTGTCTTACGCAGACACATAGACGTCGACAGTTAAATTACATAAATCAAATATTCCTCCAACAATCTTACTGACTTTAGTTGGTTTATCAAACCTTTTTTTATCGTACCAACCATCACCAGATACTAAAGACTGTTTGTATTTAAATTTCTAATGGATTCCTAGACTTTACACAAAAAGCATAAGCCAACAAAAAAAACAACAGAAAAACTGGATCTTCATGAAAACTAAAACTTTGGTGCACTGAAAGGACACTAGCAAGAAAGTGGTAAGGCAATACGTAGAATGGGAAAAAGTATTTGCAAATCATACTTCTAATAAGAGTCTAGCACCCAGATTATATAAATAACTCCTCTAGCGTCCAGAACACATAATCCAGTGAAAAATGGGCAAAGGATCTAGACAGCTATTTTTGCAAACATATACAAATGGTTAATAAGCTCATAAGAAGATGTTCAATACCGTTTGTTATTAGGGAAATATACATGAAAATCACAGTGAGATACCACTTCAAATCCACTAGAATGCAATAATTAAAAATACATATATCAAGTGCTGGCAAGGATGTGGAGAAATAGGATATTCTAGTATCACACATTGCTGGTAAGAATGTAAAACTGAACAGCCACTGTGGAAAGCAGTCAGTCTGGCAGCTCCCCAAAAAGTAAAACATAAAATTATCATATGATCCAGCAAGTTTACCCTTAGGTATATACGCCAAAGAATTCAAAACACATGTTCACACAAAACTTGTAAACAAATGTTCATAGCAGTGTTATTCATAATAGCTATAAAGTGGAAACAGCCCAACTATGCAACATCTAATGAATGTATAAAGAAAATCTAGTACATCCATACAATGAAATATTATTCGGCCATAAAAAGGAATGAAGTACTGACATGCTGTAACATGTCTGAACGTGAAAGAAGCCAGATCACATATTGTATGATTCTGTTTAGATGAAATGCACAGAATATGCAAATCAATAAAACAGAATGTTAGATTAGTGGTTGTTAGGTCTGGGGGGAGGAAAGATTTGGGAGTGACTTCTAACAGGTACAGGACTCCTTTTTGGGGTGAAGGAAATGTGCTAGAATTAGACAGTGGTAACAGGTGAAAAATTATGAATATACTAAACCCTACTGAACTGTACACTTTAAAGGGGTGGAATTTCATGTTATATGAATCATTTCATTTTTTTAATTGCAAAAAAAAAATTTGCCTTGCCACATAATCCATTTTAAATTAATTTCAGTTACTTAACTGTGAATATTTCAAATTATTCAATACTGTACATGAATCAAATTTCTGCAAACAAATGTAATACATCAAAAGGCTTGTCAATCCTCTCCAATGTGAATACTTTTTTTACATATACTTGAATTTCATTGAGATTTTCATATTGAGAAATATTTAAAATATGGTACAGTTGTAATTCTTAAGCATCCACAAGATAACTAACTCTATTATCGGCACATAAAATTTTAAATACATATACACACACCAGAACCCTTATTTTCTCAGCATTTATGGTCTGAGGACACCTAACAGCAGAAACATGTAATTTTCCATAGCAATTAAAGACATCAGTATATCTTGTGAAGTCACTTTAATCTTTAATGAGTGAAGAAGTTTGGAAAGCATGTCAGTTTCCTCAACTACAATGTGGAAAAAATGCCCTCTGAGTAAAACTGGGGCCCCTAAGGATGCTTTTAAATAACAAGTTTATGGCTATAAATACCAGCATTCCTAAAATCACTGCTGGAATTCCATGTTAGAGGAAGCTGTCAGCAATTCCCACTGGCCCATGGAATCAACTGATGATCTAGATTTAGGGATCCTATAGGACCATCACCATTACCATCCCAACCCTTGTCTCCTATTTCAACAGTCATTTATTTTCTTTTGCATTTGGCATTATCTAGTAAGTGCCCTTTACCCTTAACATCTAAAACGAGTCTACCATATATATATGCTCTAGGAGGCACCACTTAAATAGACTATAATATGACTGGCACCTCCTGGAGCTGTGCAAAGTAGAAGCTCTGATAAATATTTCAAATTATTTCTGATTCCCTGTTTAATTTTCAAATTACATTTCTAGCTTTCAAGACTGTTTTAGTTTCCTAGGCTGCTCATGAAATGGGTTGGCTTAAACAATGGAAATTTATTAGCTAACAATTTGAGGCTAAAACAAAGTCCAAATCAAGGCATCATGAATCTGATGCTTTCTATCCAAAGACTGTGACATTCTGGCGCTAGATGCTGGAAATTCTTGGCTCCTCAGTCACATGGCAGGTCACATGGCAAAAGCTCCTAGTCCCTCTCTTCTCTTCAGGGTTCGCTGACACCCACCCTCTTACTTCCTGTGGGTTTTTCTGTCTGAATTTAACTCCATTTATAAAGGACTCCAGTAATAGTTTTAAGACCCATCCTGATTGAAGAGGGCCATCCTGTCTGTTCTAGTTTGCTAGCTGCCAGAATGCAATATACCATAAATGGAATGGCTTCTTAAAAAACAGGGAATTTAACAAGTTTCTAGTTTACAGTTATAAGGCTGAGAAAATGTCCCAATTGAAGCAAGTCTATAAAAATGTCCAAATTAAGGCACCAACAAGAGGTTACCTTCACTCAAGAAAGGCCAATGAAGTTCTCTACTGGAAAGGAGTATGGCAAACATGATGATGTCTGAAAGCTTTCTCTCCAGGCTTTTCATTTCATGAAGCTCTCCCGGGGGCATATTCCTTCCTCTCCAAAGGTCTCTGGTTGCATGGGCTCTGGCTCTCGTCATTCTGAAGCTTTCTCCAAAATACTCCCTCTTTCAAAGGATTCCAGTAAACTAATCAAGACACACCTAGAACAGGTGGAATCACATATCCCTCCAATCCAAGGTTAATACCCACAAGTGGGCAAGCCACAACTCCGTGGAGTTAAACTAATCAAGTCTCCAACCTAAAGTGCTAAGTGGGGATTAACAGGCTGCCTCCACAAAATGGGATTAGGATTAAAAACATGGTTTAGGGTACATAAATCCTTTCAAACTGGCACACTGTCTTAACTGAAGTAACTTCATCAAAGGTCCCATTTACAATGGCTCACACCCACAGGAATGGATTAGATTTAAGAACATGTTCTTCTGGGGTACATACAGTTTCAAACCACCACACCTCACTCTCTGGACCCCCCAAAAATATGTTCTTTCTATATGCAGAATACATTCATTCCATGATAATATCCCAAAACTTTAAGTCCTTTCAGAATCAATAAAGGAACAGACATAGGATAAACATTCCCATTCTTATAGGGAGCAATTAGAAGGAAAACCGGGATCATGGGTCCCAAACAATTCTGAAACCCAGCAGGGTATACTCCATTAGATTTCAAACTCTGAGAGCTATCTATAGAACAATGTTTCTTTTGTCCAGGCACAATGGAGTGACAGCCCCACCTCTCCCAAGCACCTGCTTAGCAGCCATGCTCCCCCCAAATATCAGGATGGCAGCCAGGTTCTCTGCTTGGGACACAGGCTCAC
Organism: Tamandua tetradactyla; assembly: GCF_023851605.1. Lineage (NCBI taxonomy): Eukaryota > Metazoa > Chordata > Mammalia > Pilosa > Myrmecophagidae > Tamandua > Tamandua tetradactyla. The sequence goes on along the minus strand of NC_135334.1, from coordinate 58,330,342 downwards.
CCTCTCCAAACACAGAGGTGGCGGCACTCATTCCATACAATGGGGCTTCTCTAAGTGTAGGGGCACCCTCTCTAAACTCTGGGGCAGACTCACCCTTTCCATACACGTGGGCAGGCCTGATCTTGGCCGAAGAAGATGTCTTCCCTCCAGACCTCAATTTCCATGGTTCTGCCCTTGAAGTGATTCCTCCTTCAATTTGTCCCTTCTCTGTTCCTTTCATTCCAATCTACACTAGTTCCATTCATAAAAATCATGCAAAAAACTTGTTGGCCTTGTCTGTAGCTCACAGAGGTCCAAACCATCGGACAGTATTCCTCCAAGATAACTGCATCTCCAATTCTGACTTGCATGGAAATTACTGGCTGGCTCCAGGTTCAAATAAACCATCACTGGTGCACTATTCTTTGGGGACATGCTTTCTGGAAACTCAGAATTTTCCCAAACCATCAATTTCTTTATGCCCAAGAGTTCAGTTCTCAGTCTATCCTTTTCTTCTTGCATTTTCCTGTAAGCTGCAAGGAGAAACCAGGCTGCACTATGCACACTTAGCTTAGAAATCTCCTCAGCTAAATATCCAAGTACATCACTTTCAACTTTTGCCTTCCATCTGAAATCAGAACTCAATTTTTCCAAGTTATCTTGCTACTCCAAACCAAGGTTCAACTCTTTTCCAGTTTTCAGTAACACATTGGTCATTTTCTTCAAAGCCCTTGTCAGAAGTACCTTTAGCACTCATATTTCTACCAACAGTCTCTTCAAAGCACTCTAGGCCTTTTCTATCAAGCATCTCACAACTCTTTGAACCACTACCCATTACCCAACTCCAAATCTGTTTTCTTATTTGATATCTGCAATAGCACCATCACATTTCTGGTACCAAAATCTGTTTTAGTTTCCTAGACTGCTCAAGCAAATACTATGAAATGGGTTGCCTTAACCAATGGGAATTTATTAGCCAACAATTTTGAGGCTAAAAGAAAGTCCAAATCAAGGCATCATCAAGGCGATGCTTTCTCCCCAAAGGCTGTGACATTCTGGGGCTGGCTGCCAAAAATCCTTGGCTCCTCTTCACATGAAAAGGCACATGGCAACATCTCCTGGTCTCTTCCTTCTCCTCCAGTTTCCATCAATGTCCAGTCTCTGGCTTCCTGTGGTTTTTTCTCAGTCTGTCTGAATTTTATTCCATTTATAGAGGACCCCAGTAATTGAATTAATAATCATCCGGATTGAGGTGGGTTCTAAAGGATCTCTTTAGTGAAGTAACCTTATCAAAAGGTCCTATTCACAATCGTACACACTCAAAGGAATGGATCGGATTTAAGAACATGTTTTTCTGGGATATACACAGCTTCAAAACACCACAAAGGCCAAGTCAACAAACAAAAATGTTCATTTTAATATCGTGTTCAAATAGAACAGCTACAACCAAAAAAAAAATTTTTTTTTTTTTGCTGGTAACAATGTTTTGGAAAAAAAACACCTACTATATAAACAAAATTAACCCTCTGAATATCTTCAGAGATTCCATGAAACACAGCATGTTTTTAAATGTTTTATCGCTGCAACTGATTAACTTTATAAATTTATAAACAGGTACCTACCATACACTACAATGAAGATAATTACCATAAAAAAAGTATTAAATGTCTCCTGAATAGATCTCTATGCTGTGCCAATAAAGTGTTCATAGAATAGTCTGAGTTTTTCAGGGAGATTATATACATAACCATTCAATATTTACTGAGCACACACGGGGTCTCTGACTAGATACTCTAGGAGGAAATACAGAACAGTACAGAAAAGAACAGCTTCTATTCTACAGAGAAAACACACAGGAACCCAAAATACATATATATATATATATATATATATATATATATAAATGCATGAGAGTAACTACAGTTTAACAAAATTATACACTTTAGATGATGATAACAATGTTGTGATGATGGGTCTACAGGGCGATTTCTGTAATGTTTTTATAAAAGAGGCTACTTTGAATGTCAATTGTTAAAGAAACCAATAGGAAGGGATCTATTTGATTGAATGATGAGGAAGACATTTTGTGTCCAAGGAACAGTATGTGGAAAGGCTAATAATTTGCTGTCAGCAACTTATTTTCAAACAGCTGATACCCAACTTGCCTGGCTGAAAGGGAGTCTCTTGGACAAATAAATAAATAAATAAAAAGAAAGAAAACAAAACTGAGGGCAAATGGATCAAGTCCCAAGGCATGAAGGATTACACAAAGTCCTTGAGTAACAATGTTAGATATTACTGCTAAGACTCTTTTTGCTCCCATTGAAGATTCCTTCCAATCTACTCAACGATATGATAATATTGAAAGATCATACTCCATCTCTTGCTTAAAGTTCTCCAATGGCTGGGTCATTATAACCCACCAAATCAAAATTCAAAACTACTTTGATATCTTAAAGGATCTCTTAAATATAGCTCCCCTCTAATCGAGTACCCTTCTCCCCTAAAATATATCTAAAATTTATATTCTAATTTTGTTCCTATTATCGCTAAGCTCACTCAAGACCAAATAAAAACTCTAGCTTGGTTCAGTTTATAATCAATCTGAACCTCCCATAAACTAACGTAGAAAAGACACCCTTCCTCCCCACAGTCAAGTCCACCCCAGAATAACTGCACATAGCCATGTGGGGACCATTACTAAAATTACAACTTGTCCTCTTTCCTTGCCCAATACTCTCCTTCTTGTCCCCCATGTAACAAAGGCAAAGTTATTTCTGCTATAGTTAAAATAAAAGTGTCAATCTCTCATCTAGAGGAAATAGTGTGTTGGTTTTAGAGTCATATGTACTTCCAGAAAAACATGTTCTTAAATCTCATCCATTCCTGTGGATTAGGGAGGTTTTGATGAGGTTTCTTCAATTAAGGTGTGGCCCCCCAGTCCAATCAGGAGAGGTCTTAATCCTATTACTAGAATCCTTTATAAGTGGAATGAAATTCAGACAGGGAGGAAGAGAGAAAGCCACAAGGAGCAGCCAGAAGCTGAAATTAAAGGGAACCTGAAAGAGAACTAAGAGGCCAGGAGAGGTCGCCATGTGCATTGCCATGTGAGAGAACAGCTAAAGACCAAGGATCCCCAGTCCACCACACAGTCTTTGGGGAGAAAGCATTGCCAGGATGACACTTTCTTTGATTTAGACATTTCCCAAGCCTCAGAATTGTGAGCTAGTAAATTCCCATTTTTTAAGCCCAATCCATATCATATTTCTTGAGCTGCTAAGAAAACTAAAACAGATGGATTAGATTACAATATCACAGTATGTTAAAAAAAGGAATCAAGGTTCCTTTTGCATGTTATTTTACTGATCAAACACTTTTAATCTTTCCTGGTAAAAATGCAGAATTATAAATAAGTACAAGATAAATAAATGACTGAAAAAAACTTTCATTTAGTCTTCAGATAAACTACAGAATATAAATTGTTGCCAATCTACTAGCATAGAATTCAGTATCAGAATGTTGAGCAGCTGAGCACTGGTCACAAATATCTAATCATGGCCTGGTCTATCTGTTGTACTTTTTAGTCTCAGAACCTTTACACCCTTAAAATTGAGGACACCAAAGAACTTGTGATTATATGGGTTTTCTCTATCAATATTTACTGTGTTAGAAATTAAAACTGACAAATTTTAAATAGTTATTAATTCACTTGAAAATAATAAACCCATTATATGTTGGCATTATTATTAAATAAAACAATATTTTCTAAAACAGAAGTTTAGAAGAGTGGCATTGTTTTATATTTTTGCAAATCTCTACTATCTGGCTTAGTAAAAAAACAGCTGGATTCTCATACCTGCTATTCATTCAGTGTGCTACAGAATGACCCATTACACACCTCTGGAAAACTCCACTGTACACTCACGAAGTAATGAGAACGAAAAAAGCAAATAATGCCTTAGTATATGAATACAGTTTTGACCTAGCAAACTCCCCTGAAAGTGTCTTGGGAATTCCCAGGAGTTCTCAGACCATACTTTAAGAACCAATACCATATATAAGTGAAGATGGTTTATTCATTTTCTGGAATAGAAAAGAATTTATGTAAAAAGTCATGCTGAGATGAAAGCATAGACCCTGATTCATATTTTAGTTCCCCTCTTCTCTGCTGTGTGTGCAAGACACTGGGCAAATAACCGAACTTCTCAGTGCTCTATTTTTCTTGTCAGTAAAATGGAATCAATAATAGAATCTTCCTCATAGTTGTTAAAAGGAATAACGAAGTTAATAAATGTAAGGTGCTTAGTACAGTCCCTACAGAAAATAAGAATAAAATATTTGTTAAATAAATATAAAATCAATCTAGGAATAAATATAAAGAGCATGTATACTTGTAAGTACTGTTACCTACATACTAATATATAAACTTGAGAAATCCTTAATAGCCTGGTAATCTGGAAAAATCACAATTCTAAACACAATTTTTAACATAAAGATTTAGGCTCATCAAAATTCCCTTTTAAAAGAATATCATTAGCCAAATCTAACAGCCCAGGAACAATTCTCCAAGAGAACTGTATACACAAGGAACATAAAAAGTCCTAAAAGGTCAAATCCAGAATTTCAATTGGTATAACTGGGAACATACTGAGACAACATACAAAGTAACGGAAATACCACGTTAGCCACCAAAAGAACAGGAAAAACTAATACTAAACCTTTATTTGAAAGTCTAACCCTACTTCTTCTTGGTAGGGCTCTAACCTCTTGCCAAGAAGTTTAAGTTTATTTTTCTAACATCTTTGAGCTTAAGTGAGAAATAATGAAACTAAGCAATTTGGTACAAAAAAAAAAAGAAGCTACTTTCTATGCATTATGGTGAACTTTCACATTAAATATTCTAAATGATAATCAGGTTCAAAAAATGATTTTATTTAAATTAATGTAATTCTGAATGCTTCCCAAATCAAATGAGAAAAAAGCCAGTAAATCTAAGTGACTTCATAAAGCGTTTTGCTTCTCACCTCCCAGTCTAAATTAAATTCAAAGATACCTGTTAAAAAGTATTCATATATATAAAATATGTAATAAACAAAAAGCATTGTTTATAAGATTTAAAATAGATGCCTAAAGTATACTATTATGTAGTTAAAATAATAAGTCCATTAGTGAAGCCCTATTTACAAAGATATTTCAGAATTCATTTACCAATTATAAGTTGGCTACCAAAATGGCTGAATGCCACATTTTCTTTAGAGTTCCTTTTTTTAAAATACATACTATTGAGAAACATACCTAGATATATACCAAGGGGGAAAAAAACACATGTAGCGCTACCAAATGCCTCCAACTTTTGACATACGTAGTCAAATCTTACTATTGCTCCCACTTTGATTATTCCAATACCATTTTCTGTATTTCAAAACTATTAAAGATTAATACTAAGAATGGAATGATCATATGGTAAGAATATTCATGTTTGTATGTTGTTGTGTTTTTTCTCAAAAAAAAAGACTAACTATTAAGAAACAGAATAGGCCAAATAGAGAAGAGTAAAAATATAAATCACATGGTTAATTCTTACTGGAAGGAACAGTGAGTCCACAGTTCAACTACAAAATAATTGTTTCTTTAAAGCAAGATCCTTTTGGAAATCTCAGTTACTTTATTTCTAAATAAGAGAAATCTTGAACAAATCCTTCACTGAATGTTTTCCTCACTGCAAATCAGATCCCAATTACCAGATACCTTCTTGACAAGATGCAAATTAAGCACCCCTAAGATTTCATTAATCGATGTTATTTGTTTAAAAGGGTAGTAAATTCAGAAATTGTTTAAAACATTTTTACATATTTTTCAACAATTATACAAACCACTAACCCAAATACAAATTCCACATTTTGTATATTCAAAACATTTCTAAATTCTCAAGAAAAAAAAAAAAAGTGGCCATAATTAAAATTAGACTGGGCGTAAAGCCACACAAATACCCAGGCTGTACAGATATGTACATACATAGAGATATGCTCATAATAAATGCCTAATAAGCAACTGATCTTGATTTTTGTTTCAGAGCATGTAAGGAAGACGGTGGTTGAAATGAAGTATTTCTAGAAATGAAATCAGGGGGTGAGAGGGTAGTTTAGTGGTAGAATTCTCACCTGCCAGGTTCGATTCCTGGCCCATGCACTTCCCAAACAAACAAAATTCAACAAATGGTGCTGCAATAAGGGGATACTCACATAGAAAAAGAATGAAATGTGACCCCTGCCATACAGCATACAAAGAAAAAAAAAGAAGTCATTGTAGCCATTATCATAAATATTATGTTTCAACAAAACATGTCAATTTAAATGCTCAAGAAATGTAAATTAAACAAGTATAGAAAAAATTAAAATTAGGTATTCATATCAAAAAAAGGCAGCAGAAATAAGCCAGGTTGTCAAATCAGTTACGAATGTTTTGTAAATAAAGAATTTATAAGTTGAAAAATTGTGTTAAAAAATTGTTTTGTCTATATATCAATTTATTATGGATGCTCTAAGCATTCTTTATCCTCTTCTTCAAATGGAGCTATTAGAGACTTTATGTTAAATGCATTATCATGTTCATTTGTACAAACACGTTTAAAGTTTCACAACTCTTCACACTAGGGACACTGATTAGCAGTATCATCCACAAACACCTATAAGCAAAACAGAAGCTCCTTCTTAAAGAAATATATAAAAGAATTAAGTCATAATTCATGGACTATGATAATCACTTCTTCATGTGGAAAAGGGTGCTTAATCTTGAGAAGGAAAAGCACAAAAACCTCTTCCACTCTACGGGCCTATAGGAAAAACAGCAGCCCTATACCTTCCTTAAATATTGACATCTAAAACCCAAAATCATTTTCACGAGGTTCAACTAAGAAGGCTTTACTTTTGGGCAACACTAAAAGGTACAATGGAACTAAGCCTCTATAAATAAAAATTCCTTGAAATGATAACTCTCTACACTGAAGTTTAGTGTCAAGACCAGCAACTGCCTGTGGAAGCCTTTTCAATTTTCTCAAAGCTTATTAAAGTATGTATGACAGGAAGGTATTTGAACTACTCACAGGTCAGACTTAAATCTGTTTCACTAGTGAGAGCAAGGGCTTTTTAAAACAAGAGTGCAGGGAAAATGGTATCACTGTATTTTAAGACCTTTCATTAAAAAGAAATAGAGTAGTAACACCTTACTTAATATGAACTTTTTAAAAATCGAGCATTACCAGAAATATTCAAGTTCTAAAGATGTCAGGAACTTGTAAAGACAGCAATGATACAGTAAAAAAAAACAAACCATAAAACAAGGTTATCCTCTAAACCTAATCCCAGACAGCATCTGCAGAAGCTGCTATTACAACAGAAACACAAGCATGTTATCACCACCCTTCTTAGCTTAATTTATCTATTTTCAGTCCTTTTTTGGCAATGTGTTAAAAAAAAAAAACTATTGCTATTTGAAGTAAGACAAAAAGTCTTTATGAGGGCTTTTTAAAAGCTGTATCTATTTTTGCATAATTTTGAACTGAGGGAGGAGGAAAATAGTTCACAGAAATAGTTCGCAGTTTCTACACACACACACACTCTCTCTGCAATAAAATAATCAATTTTTGAAGGAAAGTAAGTAGGAGTGTTTATGCAAAAATGTTAATCAAAAAGTCATCTACGGCTTCACAGTGTATTCTAATGAATTTGTTTATAAAATATATCCTGCCATTCTCTAAATATCCGACTGATAGTTAAAAGCAACTGGCAAAATCCAGGTATCAGAATCAAGCAGTAATTTTTTTTTTCAACTTTTCCATAGGGAAAGAACAAATCAATGAATAATGGGATTGTCTGTAGCAATAACTTGTTCTAACAGCACTTCGTAAGCTAAGCATCTTTTTAAAAATTCACATTTTGCCCAATTATTTTAAAGCGTAAACCTCATGACCAAGTCCAAACGAGAAGTCAGAACAGGACTCCTGACAGGGAATACCCTTTCAGGACACGCTCACTTTTGCTTTAAACAGCAAAGCAAACTAACATTCATGTAGGGATGAAAGGCGAAATGCATTCCAGTGATCATTTATAAAGGAAACTTTGTACTGTGCCGATTTCCTTATTTTTCCCTGAAAAGTTTCACGTCAAAGCTCCTTTGAGTCAATGCTTGAGTGATCCACTAAGCTTTGTCCCTTGAGGTAAGGGAGTGGAAAGAAAAACGAGGATATTATAGGTGGCTTCCAGGTTTGGAAAAAGTTGGGAGGAGCTAGCTCTATTAATTGTGTCTAAGATACTGAATGGAGTAATGTTATGTAGTACAAGAAAAGCTAATTCCCCCAAACATTGTCAACATAAAGTAAAGGAAGTCCAAACTCAAGCATTATCATTGACCGTGAGCAAAAAAGGTAAATAAAAGGATCAGTTTACCAACGTTTGTCAAGAGATGTTATCTGTACTAAGTTTGATTATTAATCTACTTTGAATTCCAATAGTCTACGCTTCACACACAAGCTTCTAAATTCAAACCGCCAGGGTTAACAGTTCTAGGAATCGATACCAATAGCAGTCAACCTTTTTCCCATATCCCCGCTTGAAAACAAAAAAAAACAAAGAAAAAGAAAGAAAGTGGGGTGGGGGTGGGGGTAGTGTGACATTCACAACTCATCCCAGTCAAAAAAAAAAAAAAAGGACAGTACAGTTTTATTAAAGTCTACCAGTGACAAATAAAAATCCCAACTTTCCACAAAGCTTTCCCTACACCAAACAGTCTTTTTACTTTCACTTCCACGGAGAAAGTAATCTGAGATAAAGGTCGGGTATTGGCTATGACATTTAAAATGAGACGAAAGAAATCAAGCGACACAGGCAAAGAAAGGCAAACCAAATGGGTAAGGAAAGGGAGAAGAGAAACCCGTGAAGAGAAAGAAGAGGCTAGAAAAGGGACGGAGACAGATCTCAGGGCTGCGGAGTTAACAGGAATCCGGGTCCAAACAACCGGGCGTTTACGGAAACCCGAAGAAGGCTAACGGGGAAACAATGGGGCGGTGAGGAGAGCGAGGGGGGAGACAGTCAGGGCGAGGGCAACCAGGCAGCACAGGACGGGTGGGATGGACGGGTAGAAAGCGGTTACACTAGATAGAAGAGGCAGGGGTAATAAGCTGGGTGGGGAGACAAGTTCGTCGGGTGTCATGGGGTATGGTGGCGCACCCGGCGAGGAGGCGAGGGTCTCCTAGGAACCGGGAGGGGAGTGGCTTGTCAAGATTTTTAGACAGGGAACAGGAGGAACGGAAGCCGTAAAGGGAGGTGTGATGGAAGCAAAAAGAACACAGCTCCGACGAGCAAAGGACCCGCCGAGCCTGATAAGACGCAGGAAGGGAAAAGGCAGGTGAAAGGAGAAAGAAAAGATGTGAGGAAAAGGTCGCGGGGGTGGGGGGGAGCGGGGAAGTGAGGGGTCCGCGGTCGGCTTCACTCACAGTCCAGGTGCTTTTTTTTGGGCCCCATGATCTCGTGGGTCGTGGCCTTGCATACTGTCTTGGAGACGGCGGAGCCGGTGACACTGTGCTGGGCGGCGGTGATTCGGTCCGTCAAGCTCTGGCCGGACATCTCTGCGGCTCCTCCGCCACCCCTCCCGCTCAGCAGCCGGCGGGGACTGGGACCCCCAAGCGCCGGAGGGCTCCCACCCCCCACCGCACCCCCTACCCCCACCGGCTCCTTCCTTGCCTGCCGGCCTGGGGCGGGGCTCAGGGCCGCACGCTGCCCCCCAGCCCAGAGAGAACAGGCTCGTCACCCGCGGGATCCGGCACGGGGTCAGGCACTCCCCAGCCCCCGCCTCAGTTCAGCCCACCCCTCCCCTGGTCAGCTGGAGTCGGGCAGAGCAAGAGGGACAGGCAGCTGCAGGAAAATGGCGGCGCCAGGCTCCTCCTCGGAGCTTTCCGGGCTGCCCCCGGGACACGTGACTCGGGCACCGCCCCTCCTCTCTTCTCCCGCCCCTTTTCCCTTCCCTTTCCTCCTCGACGCCCGCCCTCCCTCGCTAGGCGAGGGAAGAGCGGGGCGGCGCCCGCGCGTTACGTGATGGAACCCGCCCGGCGGGCGCAACAGGAGGCCGGACCTGGAGGACAGCGCGGCAGACCGCGTCACGTGACTCTCCATGCCAACAGGTCGCTGGAGGCCGGCCCGAGAAGGTGGGGGGAGGGGTCACGGGGGGCGGGGCGATGGAGAGACCGCGAGCCCTGAAAATTGGGGCGGGGCGCCGAGGTGCTGCCGACTTCTCTAGTCTCCCACCCCACCCTGAGGGCGTTCTCCTCCCTGTGGTAGAAACCAATGGCTTGACAAAGAAGAGGAACAGATGGCTGCACAGCTTCCACCGAGAAAAGAGTGTCAGGGCTCCGGCTCTCTGTGCTTTCCCAACAGAGGGAGGAATGTATTTAGGGATGCCCCCAAGCTGGCCTTCTGGCCCTAAGGAAAACAAAAAGGCTCCCATCGGTCCATATTCTGAATCGGCTAGCAGTCCTCTCCCTACCGTGGGACTGGTGAAGCTCTCCCTGCTTACTAACCTAGAAGAGTTTTTAACCCCCTTTCCTTGAGAGGCTTTGAAATGTCATTTGTTTTTATCTCTGAAAACTCTACACGATGCTGCCAGTCTAAATTTAGCTACTAACCGGCCAGTTTTTGTTCTCTAGGGTGTCAAATAGTACAGGAAACACATAGCTTTACTGGAATTTGAAAAGGGAAGTGGTAGGATGATGTCAGTAGTGATTAACTTGACCTTACAAGGCTGAATGCTGTGGTGATTAAAGGTCCAGACCATAAAAGGAAGTGAGGGGTGGTACATGGAGAAGTCCCATTCAATTAATTGAGACATCACTACCTGACATCTCCCCTAGTTTAATCTTTCTTCCCTCTAGCCTCTCTTCTCATGTTGGGTAGGCCAAAGTTTCAGGGAAAGAAGACATTGACACTTGCCCTGCGGCCATTTTAGAATATAGGAATTTGTTCTATGTGATCTAGATCTACTAACAAAGCCTTCTAATATTTTATTAGGGTCTTAACTTGAACCCAGGTTTAAAAATAAGTTTAAATATCTCTGAATGCTATTACCATGATAGTCATATGTATTTTTGCTACTTTCAAATGGAATGCTAACATACTCAGAAAATCTGTGTACACCATCTGTCATCCATATCAAAACTACTGTGCTTCAAAGTGGTGACACAAAAAATGCAAAGCTAATAGATATATAACATTTTATTTATCATATCAGGACTTTTGTAGTCTCCTCCCATTTCCCTCCCCCTCTTATTGTTAACTATGTCTGGTGAAATTCTACATCATCATGTTTTTGCCAAGAACATACAGTTCTTAAACCAGCATGCTTCATCTATGTTAAGCCAGCTCCAAATTATATTCAAAAAAATGTAATAATTTCCTTTTGTGCATCTGCAATCCATCTATGGTTTGCTGCCCAGGTTCCTGCCTCATGTCCATCAGGCAGTGCAGTTACCCAATTCACAAGGCATGTTGTCATTCATCGTTGTTATTCTTCCTATGGGTTCCACTGAAAAATTACAGATTGGCCTGAGCCTCTAATCCAGTAAAACCCCATCCAAGGTCAACAAAGAGCATGATGTGGTTATCAATAACTAAATATTTCATCCTTAAGGAAAATGTGAAAGTTATTCTTAAGCACACAGAAAGAATGTGAAAGTTATTCCTAAGCACACAGAAAGAAACTTATAATCATAGTAGTGCATAAAAATATGCACTACTATGAATGACACACTAGGAAAATATTTCACTGTTATTTTTACCAAAGAGGTTTCTAACAGACTACCTTTATGCAAAAAAAATTGTGAATATGTTGATACTAGACAAAGGCAGTGGACTCTCTGCCCAGTGTGTTCAAATGAGCAATTCCTGAGACACTGGGGTTTCAAAGAGAAAAAGAGTTTATTGCTAGTCATGAACAGGAGAGCAGATGGCCTATCAGCCCAAAGATCTGTCTCCCCAAACTGCAGTAATTCTGATAGTTTTATAGTATCAAAAGATAGGCAAGATTTAGGATAATGAACATAATGGGTCCAGATGATGTAATAAGAGGTGATCTAAGTATTGAGCCTGCACACATGGATTACATGCATACAGTCACAGAATATATGTAAGATAATGGCGGCCTTAATATGCTGGGCATGATTTTTAGTATTGTAATGAGGTATAGCTCACTTGTAGGTTAAAGTCTAAGCTACTGCACATGTCAGGCAGACCCATTTTGGTTAGATTCAGTTTTGGCTATCAAAATAACTTTGGAATTGGAATGAGTTAGTTCTGGGCTAACTCAAGGCCCTTCATTAATAAACACTAGGGGCTGTCTTTAGAGATCAAAAGACTCCAAACTTTGGTTTTCAAAATTCAAAAAAACAGATAAATGGGTACAAGTGAAGTTCAGTCACAAGCTTTCTACAAGTACAAGAGCACAAAATAAAGGCTATACAATCATCAGAGATCAAATTAGGTGAATTACAGTTCAGAGATTTCAGGTATTACCCTAGGTATTTGTCTACTGTAATGTACCAGATAGTTAAAAAGGAATGTCTATATAATGATTCAGTCATCTTAATCATTACTTAAATCCTAATTTCTCAGTTATAGTGTTTGCCTTATTAACAACCACATTTTTGTTAGAAATATCACTATACTTTTTTTCAAGGTCACATTTTAGAAGTTTCCAAATTTGGAAGCAATGGTCATTATGTACAGTTATAAAATGAAAGACACAGAGGAATTTAGAGGAAAATGGAGACTTAGTCTAAAGATAGGAATTATTGACCAGCCCTATCTTATATGCTTAGGTTTTCTCTGTGTTCAAATTTCCTTAATTTATTCAACAAATATCCCTTCCTGAAGTCCTGCAGTTCCTCAAACTTTTATGGCCCAAACTGAACTTCTTGTTGTTGCCCACCATCCTGCATCCTAAATCCATAACTATCTTCTCCTTTGTTCCCTGTTTACATTAATGGCCTCAACACCTTCGCAGAAGCCCAAGTCAGAATCCAAACTCATAACTCTACTTTTCTCTTATTTCCCAAATCAAGTCTAATCTACTTCTATCTCTCAAACTTGTCTTCTCTATAACAGTACTTCTATTGACTAAGTTCCAACTTTTATGATCTCTATTCCACCTAGAATATTCTAATACCTTCTTAACTGATTTTCCTGTCACTCATTCCCCTACCCTCAATCCAGAACTCTCTTTACCTAAAATGTTCTTTCATTAAAATTATTCAGTTGCACCTACATCATTATCTGAGAGAATAAAATTCAGGCTCCTCACCCTAATACATACAAGCCTCCTCAGAATTTGTCCCCTGCCTAACAACTGCTTGTTGAGCCTTCCTCTCAGCAGTCCCCCACATGTATTCAAGCTATATCAAACTAATTCCCATTCCTAGATGTGCCATGCTATTTAACACTCCACTAAGCAGTCAGGGGTTTCCTTTTATTACATATGCAGTATCATGTACATCCTCCTGTAATCCAGTTATTTTTATAATTGCCTTAGTTGTACTAGCATGGAGGGCAGAGATCTCTCCATGCAGCTGTTGTGGGTGATGCATAAAGTAGCACACAATAAAATAATGATTGAATGAATGAATAAAAACACTTGAAATCTCTCATTTGGTCACACCATCACTCAAAACGTCTGATTTGATACAATCAGTCCTCTTTTTCATACATGTATCATGTTCCACACATTATTATCTACCTGGAGCATCATCTTAGTTTAGTACTTTATTAACTCATTCACAACATTTAAATAAATATATATATATATATATATATATATATATATAGAAACAGACCGATTACTCATAAAGAGATTGAAACAGTTATCAAAAATCTCCCAACAAAGAAAGCCCAAGACCAGATGGCTTCAAAGATGAATTCTACAAATCATTCCAAGAAGAATTAATACCAATCCTGATCAAACTCTTCCAAAACAGTGACATGGTAGTAAAGCTACCTATGAAGCCAACATCATCCTAATAACAAAACCAGAAAAAGATACTGCAAAAAAGATAACTATAGGCCAACTTTCTCTTATGAATATACATATAGAAATCCTTAGCAAAATACTAACAAATCAAATCCAATAGCATATTAAAGAATTATACATCATAATCAAGTGGGATTTATCCCAGGTGTACAAAGGTGGTCAATACAAGAATATCAATTAATGTAATACAACACATTAATAAAATAAAGAGAAGAAAAAAAGGCATTTGACAAAATCCAGCAGCCTCTCTTGATAAAACACTTCAAAAGATCGGAGTAGAAGGAAACATCCTCATCATAAAAAAGGGCATATATGAAAAAAAAACATAGCTAACACTGTACACAATGGTGAAAGGCTGAAAGCTTTCCTTCTGAGATCTGGAATAAGACAAAGATGTCCACTGTCACCACTGTTATTTAACATTGTACTTGAAATTCTAGCCAGAGCAATTAGACAAGAAAAAGAAATAAAAGGCATCCAAATTGGAAAAGAAGAAGTAAAATTTTCCCTATTTGCAGATGATATGATCCTACATATAAAAAAAATCCTAAAAAGTCTACAACAAAGCTACTACACCTAATAAAAAAATTTAGCAAGGTGGCAGGGTACATGATCAACATGCAAAAATCAGTACTTCTATACACTATAGTGTATCAAGAAAAAGTCCATTTACCATAGCAACAAAAAGAATCAAATATCTCAGAATAAATTTAACCAAGGATATAAAGGACTTATATGTAAAACTGCAAAACTTTACTAAAAGAAATCAAAGAAGACCTAGATAAACAAAAGGACATTACATACTCATGAATTGGAAGGCTAAATATTGACAAGATTTCAGTTCTACCCAAAATGATTTACAGATACAATGCAATTTCAAACAAAATTCCAACAACATACTTTGCAGAAGTCAATTATCAAATATATTGGTGAAGGTTAGGAGCCCTGAATAGCCACATACATCTTGAAAAATAACAATGATGTTGGAGGACACCTTCCTAACTTCAAAGCATCTTACAAAGCTGTAGTGGTCAAAACAGCATGGTGCTAGTATATTGATTATTGGAATTGAATTGAGAGTTCAGAAGTAGATCCTCACATCTATGGACAATTGGCTTTTGACAAGACTGCCAAGTCAGCTCACCTGGAAAAGAATAGACTCTTCCACAGATGGTACTGGGAGAACTAGATATCCATCTGCAAAAGAGTAAAAGAGGACCCCTATCTCACATCATATACAAAATTTAACTCAAAATGGATCAAAGTCCTCAGTATAACAATTAGGACTATAAAATCCTTAGTGGAAAATGTAGGGAAATAGCTTCAGAATCTTCTGTTAGGCAATGGTTTCTTAGACTTTACACTGAAAATGCAAGCAACAAAAGAAATGATAGATAAATGGGCCCGCAACAAAATCTAAAACTTTAGTGCACCAAAGGACTTTATAACAAAAGTGAAAAAACAATCTCTTCAATGGGAGAAAAGATTTAGAGCCACATATCCAATAAGGGCATAATATCTAGAATATATAAAGAAATACTAGAGTTCAACAACAAAAAGGCAACCCAGTTTTTATAATGGACAAAAGACCTGAATAAACATTTTTCCAGAGAGCATAAGCAAATGGCTAGAAAACACATGAAAAGATGTTCAACATCTCTGGCTATTAAGGAAGTGAAAATTAAAATTATAATGAGATACCATTTCACACCTACTAGAATGGCTACTATGAAAAAAGAAAAAAAAAGGCTCAGTGTAACTGTGTGGAACAATGTATTAGTTCAGGTTCTCTAGAGAAACAGAATCAACAGGAAATATCCGTAAATATAAAATTTATAAAAGTGTCTCATGTAACCATGGGATCATAGAGTCCAAAATCCATAGGGCAGGCTGTGAAGCTGGCAACTCTGATGGAGGGTCTGGATGAACTCCACAGGAGAGGCTTGCTGGCTAAAGAAAGAAGAGAGCCTGTCTCTTCTGAATCCTCCTTAAAATGCTTCCAGTGATTAGATTAAGCATCACTCATTAAAGAATTCCCCTTGGCTGATTACAAATGGAGTCAGTTGTGGATGTAGCCGACATAATCATGATTTAATTCTATGAAAATGTCCTCATAGCAACAGCAGGCCAGCACTTGCCCAACCAGACAAACAGGTACCACCACCTGGCCAAATTGACATATGAACTTGACCATGACAACCTGTAACTGGAGCTGAACTGTGGCATTTAAGGAGATACAGATATAACTTCTTAGAGGCTTCACATAAGGGAAATCACTGACAAAGAAAGAAGTTACCATTCTTTGCATGAAACTAACCTTCAGACTTAGTGCATCAAGAAAATCAGATGCCTAGGCATCAGCAAAAAATTATAAGCCTATTAAGTAGCAGGAAGATATGGCCCAGTCAAGGGAACAAGTTAAAACTTCAAATAGGACACAGAATATGGACCAAATAATCAAAGATATTCAAGCAGATTTCCTAAATGAATTCACAGAGATGAAGGGAAATATGGCTAAAGAAATAAAGGATATTAAGAAAACAATGTGTGAGCATAAAAAAGAATTTGAAAATATAAAAAGAAATATAATGGAAGCTATGAAGGTGAAAGTCACAACCAATTAAAAATACACTAGATTATTTTTCAGAAACCTAAAACCTCCAGATGGTTCCTATGCCAAATAAGCCCTGAAACCCAGAGGTACCAGTTTCTCCAAGAACATCAACCAGTTGCATCCCCCTACCCCATAATGTCAACCCCTTTTCAACATGAAGTTAGAATGGTCATTTCCCAAATACCCCTAAAGATTGGGAGAAAGATCAAATTAGAGGAAGGAGATGTAACAGAGAAGATAGGATTTTGCAAATGAGTATGTCTACTGAATCACTATATTGATATTTCTTTATAGTCTCCAGTATATTAGAGCAGCTAGAAGGAAGTACCTGAAATTGTGGAATGGAGCCTATTCCATATTTTGAAATTTGCTCTGTAACTACTTGCTAAAATGTACATTGAAATTTATTACTACGTTTGCATATATGTTATATTTCACAGTAAAAATGTTTTAAAAATACACTAGAGGCATGCAACACATTTGAACAGGCAGAAGAAAAACTCAGGGAACAGAGACAGGACAATTGAAATCTGACAAACAGAAGAGCACATAGAGAAAAGAACAGAAAAAATTGAGCAGGATCTCAGGGATTTAAATGACAGCATGAAGTGCACAAACACATATGTCATGGATGTCCCACAAGGAGAAGAGAAGGGAAAAGGGGAAGAAAGAATATTTGAGAAAATAATGGCCAAACATTTCCAAAATCTTATGAAAATCATAAATATACATGTCTAATAAGCACAACATACACCAAATAGAATAAATCCTAATAGACATACTCCAAGACATATATTAAACAGAATGTCAAATGCCAAAGATAGAGAATTCTGTAAGCAAGAGAAAAGTGATTCATCACATACAAGAGATCTTCAATAAGACTAAATACTGATTTCTCATCAGAAACCACAAGCTGAGAAGACAGTGGTATGATATTTTTAACGTACTAAGAGCTAAAAAACAACAACAACAACAACAACCTAACTACACACCAGAAGGAACTAGGAAAAGAAAAGCAAACTAATCCCAAAGCAAGCAAAAAGAAGTAACAAATATTAGAGAAGAAATAAATGAAATTGAGAATAAAAAAACAAAAGCATTAAAAAAAAAACATGTTGGTTCTTTGAGAAGATTAAAAAAAAATGACAGACCTTTAACTAGATCAACAAAGAAAAAAAGAGAGAATGGGCAAATAAGTAAAATAAAAAATGAAAGGGGGGACATTACTACTGACCCCAGAGAAATAAAAAAGACCTTAAGAGGTGTGCTGGCTTGAATGTATTATGAACCCCAGGAAAGCCACGTTTTAATCCTGATTCAATACTGTGGGTTGGAAACCTTTGATTAGATTATCTCCATGGAGATGTGACACACCTAACTGTGGTTATTAACTTTGATTAGCTAGCAATGTGACTCCACCATTCCAGGTGGGTCTTGATAAGCTTACTGGAATCCTTTAAAAGAGGAAAACATTTTGGAGAGAGCTCAGAGCAGACAGAGCCTACAGAAATGACAGAAGCCTCAGAGCCAACAGAAACTTCAGAGCAGAGCTGACAACAGATGCAGACATGTGAAGAATAGAGACTTGGATGGTTGGAGATGCTGGAGCCCAGCAGATATTGCCATGAGATGTTGGCAAGCCAGAACCTGGAGAGAGCCAAGGGAAGCCAAGAGAGAAGCTAGCCCTGGAGAAGTAAAGTGAGGAACTTCCAAGGAAAAAGAAGCTGAAAGCCATGGAGCCCAGGAACTAGGGACCAGCAGATGCCAGCCAGTGACTACCTCGCTGACAGAGGTGTTCCTGACCTACTGTCCTTTCTTGAGTGAAGGTAACTTCTTGTTGGTGCCTTAATTTGGACGCTTTCACTTCCTTAGAACTGTAAAGTTGTAACTTATTAAATTCCTCTTTATAATGCCAGTTCTGGTATATCACATACTGGCAGCTAGCAAACTAACACCATGAACAATGGTATACAACTGTTCTAGTTTGCAAGCTGCCAGAATGCAATATACCAGAAACAGAATGGCTTTTAAAAAGGAGAATTTATTAAGTTGCTAATTTACAGTTCTAAGGCTGTGAAATGTCCAAATTAAAGCAACACGTCAAATATAAGGCATCCAGGGAAAGATACCTTGGCTCAAAAAGGCTGATCATGTTTGGGGTTTCTTGTTCAGCTGGAAAGGCACATGGCAAGATCTGCTACCTTTCTACTCAACAGCTTCCCCACAGCTCTGTCCTCTCTGTTGGCTTGGAACTCACACTTCCTGACTTTAAAGCATATTATAAAGCTACATATAATATAAATGATATATACATAATATGTATATAATAGAGTAATATATATTATAATAATATATTATTTATAATATAATATAAAGCATATTATAAAGCTTATGGTACTGGCATAAGGATAGATATATTGATCATTGGAATTGAATTAAGAGTTCAGAAGTAAGTCCCTCACATCTATGGACAATTGATTTTTGACAAGGCTGCCAAATCAACTCACAACATATAGAAAATTTAACTCAAAATGGATCAGAGACCTAAGTATAAATCCTTAGTGGAAAATGTAGGGAAATATCTTTAAAATGTTGTGTTAGACAATGGTTTCTTAGACTTTACACCCAAAACACAAGCAATAAAAGAAAAAATGTTAGTTCTAAAACTTCTCTTCATCAAAGGAATTTATAACAAAAGTGAAAAGACATCCTATTCAATGGGTGAAAAGACAGACATCCCCATTAAAAAATGGGCAAAAATCAATGTTGGGTGGTGTTCATATGAAATTTATCCCTGCAAAGGATAGGCTAAGCCTATTAAAATGAGGCCTAAGAGTCACCCCGGAGAACCTGTTTTGTTGCTCAGATGTGGCCTATCTCTCTCTCAGTCAACATTGCAAGCAAAGTCACTGCCCGCCCCCTCTCTGCATAGGACATGACTCCCAGGGATGTAAACCTCCCTGGCAACATGGGACAGAAATCCTAGAATGAGCTGGGAATCAGCATCAAGGGATTGAGAAACCTTCTCAACCAAAAGGGGAAAGAGAGAAATGAGACAAAATAAACTGTCATTGGCTGAGAGATTTCAAATAGAGTTGAGAGGTTATCCTGGAGGTTATTCTTACGCATTATATAGATAACCCCTTTTTAGTTTAAGGTGTATTAGAGAGGCTAGAGAGAAGGGCCTGAAGCTGTAGAGCTGTGTTCCAGTAGCCATGTTTCTTGAAGATGATTGTATAATGATATAGCTTTCGCAAAGTGGCTGTGTGATTGTGAAAACCTTGTGTCTGATGCTCCTTTTAGCTACAGTATGGACAGATGAGTAAAACATATGGATTAAAAATAAATAAATAGTAGGGGGAACAAATGTTAAATTGAGTAGATTGAAATACTGGTGATCAATGAAAGGGAGTGGTAAGTGGTATGGAAAAAAATAAGGAGAACAAAGGTTAAAATATTTTGGGTAGATGGAAATACTAGTGGTCAATAAGAGATAGGGGTAAGGGGTATGAGTTTTTTCTTTTTTCTTTTTATTTCTTTTTCTGGAATGATGCAAATTTTCTAAGAAATTATCATGGTAATGAATATACAACTGTGTGAGTTATTATATACCAAGAATGGAATGTTCGTATGTTAAGAAAGTTCATGTTTGTATGTTGTTAGGTTTTGTCAATAAAAACATTAAAAAAGGAAATACTTTTTTATTCTCTACCCCACCTCTCCCCCCCAAAAAAAGGCAAAAGACCTGTTTCTCCAAAGAGGAAGTACAAACAGCTACAAAGCACATGAAAAGATATTCAACACCACTAGGTATTAGGGAACTGCAAATCAAAACCACAACAAGATACCACTAGAATGACTACTAATTTAAAAAAAGAAAAATTACAAGTATTGGAGAGGATCTGAAGAAACTGGAATATTCATTCACTGCTGACGGGAATCTAAAATGGTGCATCCACTGTGGAAAACAGTTTGGCAGCTCTTCAAAAAGCTAAGTATAGAATTACCATATGACCTAGCAATCACTCTACTAAGTATATACCCTAAATAATTGAAAAAAGGGATTCAAACAGGTAGTTGCAAACTGATGTTCATTGGGACATTATTCATATTTGCCAAAAGATGGAAACAACCCAAGTGTCCATCAACTGAAGAATGGATAAATAAAAAGTGGTATTCCATACAATAGAACATTATTCAACTATAAAAAGAAATGAAGTCCTAATGACTGCAAAAACATGGCTACTCCTTATTAGGGCATTATGCTGAGTGAAATAAGCCAGACTTAAAAGGACAAATATTTTATGACCTCACTGATATGAACTAATTATAATAAGCAAACTCATAGAGTTATAATCCAGAATATAGATTACCAGGGGATAGACTTGGGGAAGTGAATGGATTGATTAATTTGTACAGAAATTCTATTTATGTTGATTATAAAGGTTTGGAAATGGACAGTGGTGCTGGTAGTACATTATTGTGAGCGTAATTAGCAGGGCTGAATTATGTATGTGAACGCAGTTAAAAGGGAAAATCTTCGGTTGGGTATGTTAATAGAATGTAAGTTAGAAGATAAAACATGGGAGTGTATAACACAACAGATTCTGTTGTGGATTATGACCTGGGGTTAAAAATACAACTATAAGAATGTTCTTCCATGAACTACAACAAATGTATGATACTTATACAAGATGTTAATAATAGGGTGGTGTTTCAGTTTGCTAAAGCTTCTGGAATGCAATATACCAGAAGTGGATTGGCTTTTACAATAGGGATTTATTAGTTCACAAATTTCTAATTCTTAGGTCATGAAAATGTCCCAGTTAAGGCATCAAGATGAAGATACCTTCTCTGAATAGAGACTTCTGGCATTCAGTGTTCCTCTATCACATGGGAAGGCCCATGGCCAGCATCTTCCAGTCCTTTTTTGTCTCTGAGCTCTCTCCAAAGGTCTTTGGGTATTTCTCTCTGAAATCTCTCTGCTGTTTCTGCCTTTTAGTCTCTCATAAAGGACTCCAGTAAAGGTTTAAGACCCACCTTGAACTGGTTGATTGACATCTCAATTGAAACAACCTAATCAAAAGGTTCCACCCACAATAGTTCTCTACCCAAAGAACTGGCCTTTTCTGGGGCACATATCAGCTCCAAACTATCACAGGTACATAAAAGAAATACACCTAATGTAAAGTATGGACTTTAGTCAATATTTCTATTTTAATATTCTTTCATCAATAAAGGGTCCTTACTAATGCAAAGTATCAACATTAGGGAAGTGTTGTTCTGATGCTCCTTTAATCTATGGTATGGGCAGATGAGTAAAAAATATGGATTAAAAATAAATAAATAATAGGGGGAACAAATGTTAAAATAAATTGAGTAGAGGGAAATACTAGTGGTCAGTGAGAGGGAGGGGTAAGGGGTATGGTGTGTATGAGTTTTTTCTTTTCTTATTTCTTTTTTTGGAGTGATGTAAATGTTCTGAGAAATGATTATGGTGATGAATATACAACTATATGATGATATTGTGAGCCGTTGATTGCACACCAAGTATGGAATGTTCATACATTAAGAATGTTCGTGTTTGTATGTTGATTAGCTTTATTAATAAAAATTAAAAACAAAAAAACTAGTAACCCAGTGGTCAAATAGATTATTTTTTATGAGCTGCTAAAGAAAATAATGCATATGAAGTAAACTAAGCATATTCTAATCAATGTATCAAAATTGACAAAAAAAAATTTAGTTTTATACCTTGTCCTCCAAATGTTCTCACTTCCTAACACTTCATATATTTACACACCTTTGTCTGCAAAGATTCCTGGGTTTGGAAAACGAGGAGCAAAGTATCAAGTTTTTGAAGTCTCTAGGTAAAGCAGAACAACATTAAGAACCATAATAAAAGTAACTTCAGAGAACTAAAAAAAAAAAAATATAGGGAAATGTGCTGGTTTGAAAGTGTTGTGTACCCCAGAAAAGCCATGTCCTTTAATCCTGATTCAGTATTGTAGGGTGGAAACCTTTGATTAGATGGAGATTGACCCACTCAATTATGGATGCAGGCTTTTGATTAGATTACTCCATGAAGATGTGACATGCCAAATTGTGGATGTGACCCTTTGATTAGATGATGATGTGACTCCACCCATTTGAGGTGGGTCTTGATTGGCATACTGGAGTCCTTTAAAAGGGGAAATATTTTGGAGGGAGCACAGATGCCTGGAGAACAGTTGCTTCAGAACCAATGGAGACACAGATACTTGGAGATGCTTGGAGTACCGACAAAGAGAGCAGATGTCTAAACAAGGACGTTTGGAGATGCAAAGCCCAGCAGACATGCCATGTGCCTTCTCATGAGATGCTAAGCAAGCCAAAATCTAGAGTTATGTCCCACAGGAGTTAAGTGAAGGCCCACAGATGCTTAGAGAGGAAATCATTAGTATCAGAAGCTGGAAGCAACAGAACTGGAAACAAGCACCAACAAACACAAGCCACAAAGCTTCCCATGTGACAGACACTGGTTTTTCTTGAGTCAAGGTATCTTTCTCTGGATGCTTTAGTTTGGACATTTTTAAGTTCTTAGAACTATAAACTTGTAACTTAATAATTTCCCTTTTAAAAAGTCATTCTGGGCGGGCCATGGTACTTAGCAGGCAGAGTTCTCACCTGCCATGCCGGAGACCCGTGTTCGATTCCCAGGGCCTGCCCATGCAAAAACAAAATGGTACAGCCCCTGTGGAAAACAGTTTGGCAGTTCCTCATAAGCTAAGTATAGAATTACCATATAAGCCAGCAATTCCACTAAGGTATGTAGATTCTGAAAGAATTGAAAGTAGGGACTCAATATTTGCATACTGATATTCATAGTGGCATTATTCACAATTGCCCAAGGATGAAAGCAACCCAAGTGTCCACCAATGAATGAATGGAAAAAAGAGGGGGAAGGAATGAAATTCTGATTCACACAACAACATGGATGAACCTCGAAGACAAAATGTTGAGTGAAATAAGTTAGACACACAACGACAAATATTTTATGATCTTAGTAATATAAAATAATTAGATTAAGCAAACTCAAACAGTCAGAGTCTAGAATATAGGTTATCAGGGAATGGGTTGGGTGTAGAGAATGTGTTAATGCTTACATTGTACATAATTTCTATTGGGGTTGATTGCAAGGTTTTGTTAATGGATAGTGGCAATGGCAGCACAACATTGTGAATGTAAGTAATAGCACTGAATTATGTATGTGAATGTGACTAATAGGTCAAATAAAAATTAAAGGAAAAAACATAGGTCTGTACAAAGAGAGACCCCTAATATAAGTGATGGAATATAGCTAACAGTACAATTATGAAAAATGTTCTTTCAGGACCCCAGAGGACAAAAAGGTAAACAAAGTTCTTTCATGAATTATAGCATGTATCCCAAACGCATGGGGTTATTAATAGGGTGGTAGTGGGAGCATTGTATTTTATATGTTTTATTCATGATATTTAGTAAACTACAACTTTTCTAACCGAAAATTAAAGGTTTTATATATAAAATATATATAAAGATTTTATATATATATGTATATAATATATACTGTGTATTAGGCACCAATATATCTAGATGCTAAATACTGTTCTAACAATGAATCCATCAGTTCTTTAGGAACTAATCAATGCTTAACTTTTTTTTTTAATGCTTAACTTTTTTAAAGGCCTATTACTTTGATTACTTAAATAATGAACAGAACCAAAAACAAAATTAAGGATAAAATTTGAATAGCCTGTATTTCCTAGGCTCTTCAGATTAAAATATAAGTTGTAGAGAGGCACGAGGCGCAGAAGGGAGAAAGCTTTTGGAGTGCCTTCTATGTGCTAGGCCCACAACATGAATTGTTTCACTTAATTTTCATTACAGTAACCATGTGAAGTATTGCACCCATTTAATAAAAGGAAAAATGTTTTAGAAGTTAATTCCCCAGAATCCCATAAATACAAAGTGGCAGAATAAGATTTAAAACCAATTTCCTCTGATTCGAAAACTCATTTCCTTTTCATTATTCTACATGTCCCCTTAATCAAGACTTGAAGCAACAGCCAATATAAATTAAATTCATTCAACAAACAGTTCATTCTGCCTAACATGTGCTAGGGTTGCTAAATGCTAGGACACAATAATGTATGAGACAAACATGGTCTCTGTTCTCTTTTTCTTTTTTGGCATGAGCAGGCTCCAGGAATTGAACCCGGGTCTCCGGCATAGCAGAGATCTTATAATCTTTTAAGTGTCAACAAAGGAGAAAGTGTATATGTGAGGATGAGAACATGTGCTGTACCTAAAGAATCTATTTTTTTCCTTTACCATCTATAACTCAGTTATATCCAAATATTCTAAGACCAACCGATAAATCCCCTGCTCAGGAGCAAGGAATTAAAATGAGATGCTGAAGACACATGCAGGTGAATGCTGGAGATCAAAGTTCTGGCTATAAATGACAAGTCTTCCAGCCGAACACTGCTCTTTGTTTCAGTTCGTTATTCAGTTTCACAGGAAATTCTTTAAAATAATTTCATTCCAATCACCAGACTTCTACCATGTAATACAACTCCATGGAATTTGTTTCCATCTGTTGACAGGAATAAAAAGTAATTTTTGTCTTTTTGTTGGTGTAGAGAAGCAAAACTATCACCCAGATTCCTTTAGTAGGAAATGAGGAAAATAAGAGGGGAAAAAAAATATCTGGGCTCGGTGCTGGGTGCTGGTTTCTATTTGTTTTTCCAAGGGTATGACTTCAGAAGACTCATGCCACTACAATAGTTAGAATTAGTAATCTTTTTTTAAGATAATAAAAAAAGAAGTACCTAATGGACATAAAAATCATCAAAAGTTTTTTTTTACCACAGGTCAATTTTTTTTTTCAAAATAAAAATACAGGCCTCTCGCCTTTCACCCATCTTTTCTTGCGAGAGTGCCCACATGTTCTCTCACATTTGTATTCAATAAACTTTCTATCTGCTTAATAAAAAATAAAAATACAAAATTGACATGTAATTGGGACAGTAACCCTCTATTGGACATTCCAATTCACTCAGTCACTCACTGTCCATATAGAAAAGGAGAGCAGGCATTAGGTTTTATTAGTAATGTTATAGTAGCAACCAGATGTGTCAATGGTAACTTATTTGAGGTCCCTCAGTCCTTTGAATACATGTAGGAAAGCATGGCTGTAGTTCTTTGCCCACATCAGAACACATTCAGCTACCATGGAAACTAAAAAGGAAGAAAAAATATATTTATTCCAAGATTGATTTACTGGGATTTTTAAGTGCCCTTTCTTCTGCAGAGCCCAAGTATGGTGATAATGTGCTAAGGGCTGCTGCGTTTCCTAGCATACGCTCCCATCCTCTGATGGTCCTGAGTAGGAGAGTGGATTAGTCCTGGAGCTCTCTTGAAAGGAGGGGGTGGTCCCGTTGGGTGGAACATGTGTGGCCCAAAACCTGGAGGTAAGGGCGGAGCAATACCAGGGGGTAGAGGCAGGACAATGTTCACCTCAGCTGGAAGAACACTTGACAGTAAGTTGAAATAGTTGGCAGAGGCTTCTGCTGCTGCTGCAGGAGGAGGAGGAAGAGCTCCTGGCAGCCCTGGAATAGGCTCCAACTTAACTCCAGAAACTGTGGTTCCATCCTTCTCTTTTTTTTTTTTCCTCTGGCTGCTTGGGATCTTCCCCATTTCACATTGAGCCTGTGGCCATTGACAGTCAACTTATTAAAAGATTTTTTGGCAGCTTGCCTTGTGGCAAATTGACTGAAAGTACACTGCAGTCCCTGCACAACAGCTATCATCCAAATCTCTCCAAACTGGCAGAAATTATTTTTTAGATCTGTCTCAGTACTGGTATCTCCCAGACCACCAACATATAGTGTGGTGATGGTCTTGTCCTCTGATGTGTCTAGATGAGGCATTGTTGAAGTCCCCTTTAGAGGCTTATCTGCCACAGAATCATTGATTCCAAAATATCAGTCTTTGATATTCTGATCAGCAAAGGGGTCATCTGAATCTGTAGACTTCTCATGTCTGTATGGACACTCCTCTCTTACATTCTCCTTTCACCTAGAAGGAGCAAATGTGGGGTTGATTCCATTTATAGCCGAGCCAGTTTGAATAGCATGTCACTGGTGGATGTGGCTTTATCCAGCATACCAACTGGCCATATTCCATCAGAGTTAGAAATCTCCCTCTCCATATTCTGTGTGTAGTACTCTTTGTTGACACTGACTTTGGCATATCATCCTTAAAAGACAGTTCCACATCATGAATCTGAATGGGCAAGCCATATTCTAGGTCCCACAGGCAGGTCGGGCAGACATTTTTCAGTTTGCAACAGGTTTGACAGACTTTGGTCTCTTTGAAATGCATGTGAACCCTGGGACCCCAGCAAAACACTGTGAATGGCCTGGCACAGATTTTGCATGCCTTCTCATCGTTTCTTTGGTCATTCTGATATACAGGTTTTCTCCAAGACACATCTGGCACACTATGGGGAAGTCTGCATACTCCAAGTTCTGCCTGTTGGATCCCAGAGAGGTCGCCATCTTGAGAGCATCTGGAGGCAATGGCGGCTTTCTAGTTGGACTAGTAACTGAGGAATCTTGATGCTGCCTATGACTTAAAAAAAAATGAGAAAAAGAATATGAAAATAAGATTGTCCAGAATTTTTATTCCTTATCACTTCACCTTAGCCAATTCCCAAATGCACAGAAATCCCTCAATCCCCTATTCCCATTCTTAGACATTAGTACCATCTAAACTGTAATATTCTGACATTGTTTTGACTAACCTGATATGAAAACCTGGCCTTCCCTTCCTCTCTCATCTTTCCATGTCTACACTTCTTGATGCTGCCAAATTACTTAAAGATCATGACCTTACAGAAAGTTAAGGGTTCTTCTTTATTTTAATTAAGTTCTTGTGCTAGAATCTTCAAGTACTCCCATATCCAACTGCAGGGCCCTTATGCAGGCTCTCAGCATACATACTTGTGATGATAATAATAATAGGTAAATTTGTTGATTACTTACCTCTGTTTTAAGTATATCACATGAATTTTCTCAGTGGAACCCTAACACAACCTCATGACATTAGCTGGCAGCAACAGCTTTATGTTCCCCAACTTCTGATTCAGTTCTCAGCACACAGACTATATTTCCCAGAATCCTTTGCAGTTCATTAGGGTCATGTGACTGATTTCTAGCCAATAGTATGTTGGCAAAATTGATGAATGCCATTTAAGGTTCAGCCCAATAAAATCCCTAAAACCTCCTGTACATCATCCATATTCTCTTTCTTTCCCTATCCACTAGGTGAATGAAGACAAGAATCCAGAGGAGATCAATACAAAATGAAAGAAGCCTGGGGCGCTGATGAATCTTTGGAGGAATGCTGTCCTGGAGACTGTATGACCAGGTACACCTGTGTTAAGCTTTTACTAGCTTTAGAAATAAACTTGTATTCTATTATGATTCTGAAATTTTGAGGCTGTTATATTATTTAGCTACTCTGACTAATACATTACTCTACATTTTACTGATGTAGAAACTGAGACTTAGGAAAAGTTAAATAACTCTGTTAAGTTTGCTAAGCTATTAGGTGGGAGAATGAGGATTAGAACCCAGGTCTGTCTTATTCTAGAGCCTGGGCTCTCACTGTTTTGAATTCTTTATGAAACTATTTCACGCACTTCTAAAACATTCATAAACATTCCGTATAGCCTTTTAACAAACACTGCTAAACCAAGCCTGGCTGAGAAGACAATAATCAAGGCGACCCTCCAGCTTCACTTATATATCTCAGGCAGTCTTACCATCTCTATTCACTCCTACCACACTTTTCTTTCTTTCAGGTATATTACTTTTCTAATTTTAATATGAATCATAATGTGTTTGGTCATTTTCTAGCGATTCAGAGATGATATGTAGATTGGATGTTAAATAATACAATCTTTCCCCTAAAAGGGAAGATTAACAAAGCTTGACCCTGCATAACCCTCTCTAATTATGAAAAAAAAATAGAATACATGATATGTTAAGATAACTGGGGCCCATTTTTCTCTGTAATATAAGAGACTAAAAGGAGTAAAAATAATGGAACATGCAACATTGAACTAAAATAAGATCAGAGGTTAATGTTAAAGTTAAAATTAGGGCATTGAATTTTGTCCAATAGGTATCATTTAGTAAAATGGAGATTTATTAATTCATTTGAGGTAATGGGAGAAGCACTGGACATGGAGTCAGACATACCTGGGTTCAAAACTCTCAGCCTGTTACTCAGTTTCCCTGTATGTTAATAGGAATTATAGTACATATCTTACAGATTTCTTCTAAGGATTAAAATAATGTACAAAAAAATTACTACTGTGTTTAACAGTTGGTTTTGTCAATAAATAAAATTAGTCAACAAGAATTTACTCAGCATTTACTGTGGGCAAAGTACTCTGCTAGATTTTCAGCATACAGAGATGAATCAGACAAAACATTAACACAATGTGTTAAGTACTATGGTAGAGGTATGCATAGAATACTATAAGAACAGTAATTCTGCCTAGAGGGATCAATGAAGGTTTCCCAGAGGCAGTGACACTTAAGTTGAGTTGTAAAGGATAATTAGAAGTTGTGAGGTAATCAGGGAAAAATTATTCCAGGCAGAAGAAACCACATATGCAAAAGAAGGGATCTTTTGAGTATTGTGAATAGTTTTATATGGCTGGAGCAAAGTGTGTGTGAATTTATTCATTCAAGCAACAAGTTCCCTTGGAGCACCTATATGTGCTGGATATTGTTTTAGGCCCTGTACACAACAGTGAACAAAACAGAAGTTTCCTGCTCTTGTGGTGCTTCTATTCAAGTGAGGGATATAGCAAACAAACAAATAAATGTGGAAGAAATGTAGGTAGTAAAAAGTGCTGTGAATAAAATTAAGCAAGGTAAGATAGAAATGGAGTGCTGCAGCCTTGAAATTTAGCGTAGCTATATATAACAACACTTGAAGTAACCAAAAAAGAGAACAGACTTCAATTAAAGTTTAAAACAAAGCCAATCTGGCTGGGTCTCAGGTAAATTAGAATACAGGGTAAAAGATGATAGTGCATGTATTCTAGACCTCCACCTACTATATGAAACCTATGGCAGAGTGGTTTATTATGTCTAAAGCCTACATTTTCTGTAACACATAATCTAAATCAACCTGTCTGGATAGCCAAGCCCTGGATTTTGAGGCTGGCTCCAACAAAATTTATTTCTGTAGGGAGAAGCTGAAACTTCATAATGAGGCCTAAGAGTTGCTTCCAGGAAGCCTCTTTGTTGCTCAGATGTGGCCTCTCTCTCCCTAAGCTGAACTCTGCAAGGAGAATCTCCCCTACGTGGGACATGACATTAAGGGGTGAAAATCTCCCTATAAATGTGGGGCATGACTTTGAGGGATGAGTTTGGCCCTGGCACCCTAGGATTGACAATATCTTCCTGACCAAAAGGGGGAAAAGAAGTGTAATAAAATAAGCATCAGTGGCAGGAGAGATCAAATGGAGTCAAGAGGCTATTCTGAAGGCTACCCTAAGACAAGCTTCAGTAGATAGTGCTAATTGCCATGGTCTGCTAAACCCCAATCAACATCACTCCTGATGACTCTTAAGAACAACTAGGGCTCCAACTCTAGGAGTCTCTATAAAGGTTTCATGCACTAGGTTTGCCTTCCTGGAGCATATCATTTCCTGCGGCTTCCTAGGTCAGATAAGCCCTGAAACACAGAGGGACCAGCCTCTTCAAGATTATCAGTTAGTTACATCCCCCTATCCTTTTGTGTTGACACCCCTTCTCAACATGCAAATCTCAGAAAGGACATTGCCCAAAGACCCTTACAAATTTGGAAGAAGCATCAAAGGAGAAGGAGGAGGTATAACAGAGAAAATAAGATTTAACAAACGAATATGACTACTGAATCACCATATTAATATTCCTTCTAGCCTCCAATGTTTTGTAACAGCTAGGAGGAAAAATCTGAGATGGTAGAATGGTAGCCCATGACAAACTCTGGGATCTGTTCTGTAAGTATTTGTTGAAGCGTGCTTTGAAAATTACTACCTTTTTATTTCTTTGCTTTGTACGCATGTTATATTTTACAATTTAAAAAGTTTTAAAAAATTAAGCAGGGTAAGAAAACAAGAAGAGAATTGATGCAAATGTTCTAAGAAATGATCATGGTGATGAATATACAATTTATGTGATGATATTGTGAGTTATTAATTATAAACCAAGAATGGAATGATGATATGGTAATAATGTTCATGTTTGTATGTTGTTGTGTTTAAAAAAAAATTAAAAATTAAAAAAAGAAAACAAGAAGTAGAATGATAAGAGAAGAGGGACTTTAAAATGAGTGATGAGGAAAAGTATTTCAGAGAAGGTAACATTTTACTTAAGTGGATTGTGGGAGTCAGCAGTGCAAATATTGAGCATTTCAGATAAAGGAACAATAGTATAATGCCTCTTTGGCAAATATAAGATTAATTTGTTTGCAGAGCAGCAAGATGGGCAGTATGGCCAGAAAAAGACTGTGGGGAAGAGAAAGAGGGTTTGATGATGATCTCAGATATGGTTAGATCATGAAGGACTTGATAAGACATGATGAAGAGTCTAGATAATCTCCAGAAATGGATGGTAATGAGTATACACAGCAAGTCCAGATCCTCAGAGCAAGCTAGTGACTGCATGAAGTAGACTGTTTTCACCCAAGACCATTGGCATGATACCTCGATGATTGCCACTTTCTTCTTTGAATGTTTATCCTCTCGGTTTTGTATCTTTATCCTCTTGGCTATTTTCTAATCCCCTTTTCTATTTTAAGATTCTGGATTGCTATTGGATACCATTTCCTTTACTTTGGTATTACTAAGACCCAAATCCTTGTCATTACCAAATATGGAACTAATTCTTCAGACACGGATAACATTGAACAAGCTCTACTCAAAGTACAGGGGGAAAAAAGATCTTCTTTATATAAAGATGATCCAAATAGTTTATGGCCATTGATTTCATTGTACAGTTTTAAAAATCTAGGAACATGGCTTTGAAATGCCTTGCAAACCCTAATAATTTTGCCTTTGTGTTTGTGTTAGTTATCATAAATATGATCATCAGAGTCTTAAATGCTGCTGCACAGCCGCAGTTATAGTAGATGCTCTGACAAAATGATCAACCAACAAAAAGAATTATAAGGCTTTATATTTATAAAGTGCAAAATGATTAACATGAAATCTCAATACAGAATTGCAACTTATTAAATAACAATGCAAGGATCATGTTCCAAAAATTAATTGTCTTACTTCCAACTTAGATTTAAAATTGATAAGAAAGGAGGGACTAAGAAATTAAGCAAAAACTAAGTTTTGCAAAATGGATTAACTGCATCATTCCATGGTATGCAATAAAAACTATCTCAGCTCTTACTGTTTTAACATCAGCTTGTTTATACTCATATATTCCAGACAAGACCATAGGTAAACTGATTTAAATGTAACTCTGCACAGACTCATATGTTCTAGTAATTTACCTAGTTTACAAATTCTAATAATCCCTACTCAGGCTACTAACTTCCATCATAAATCCACACTATGATTATTACCAGCCCCCTCCCAAATCCTATAATTACCTTTCCCTAACACTCTCATTTTGAGACTTCATTTATTATGAATTAATAAATTAATTATTTAATTCATTAAGGTAGTGCTCCCTCTTGTTAGCAACTTTAACAAACCCAGATTTTATAAAGAACAGATTTTCTTTGTGGTCTTTGTGCCACGTGTGGTAGGCTGAATAATGGCTCCCCAAAGATGTCCATGTCCTAATCCCCAGAATTCATGAAAATGTTAACTTACATGGTAAAAGGGACTTTGCAGATGTGATTAAATTAAGGCTGGGAAGATTATTCTGGATTATCTGGGTGGGCTTGATGTAATCACAAAGGTCCTTATAAGGGGCAGCAGACAGTCAGAGGAGAGAAGGCTAAGTGACAATTGAAGCAAAGATTGGGGTGATCTGGTCATAAGCCAAGGAACATCAGCTGCCTCTAGAAGCTGGAAGAGGCAAGGAACAATCTCCCCTGGAGCTCTATAAGAAACCAGCCCTGCCAATACCTTGGTTCTCATACCATTTCTGACCTCCCAGAAGTCTGAAATAAGAAAATGGTATAAATTTCTGCCACTATAAGCCACTAATTTAGGGGTGTACTTTATTATAGCTGGAATAGGAAATTAATAAAATGAGTTTTGATTGGAATTTGGATTTTATCTTGAGTAAGAGGAGATGTCATTGCATGTTTTGAGCAGAGGAATGACATGATCTCAAATTTATTTTTAACAGTACATCATTGTTGCTATATGGAGAAATAGAATGTAAAGCAAGAGCTAAAGTAGGGAAACCCGTTAGGAAGCCATTCTTATAAATCAGAAGAGCAGTAATGGTGACTTTGATTACAGAGGAAGGCATGGAAATGAAAAGTAGATGGATGTGGGGGGTTTGGGGGATGTAGAATCAATAGAAGTTGGTGGTAGATTAAGTGGTGGGGAATAGAATCTTGAGACAGTGGCTCAAGAGAAAGAGAGTATATAAGGATGATGACTCCTAGGATTTTGAACTGAACAAGTGGATAATGGAGAATGAGGGCAAAGGAAGTTGGAAGGAAGATTCACCTAGGTCATGAAGGAACTTGTATGCCATGTTAAGGATCTTGGGTATTGTCTTGAAGACAATGGAAAATTGCTCAAAGATTCTAAGTTCAAGAATGACATAAAGGACTGACTGATCATTGAGGTCCCTTTCATTTCTGAAATTCAATTAATCTATTTAAAATGTTCCTAACTTAGAAACTATTATTTCATGTTTTTCCTCATTCCTCCACCTGTGGAATGCTTTGGGTTTGCTCTTTAAAAATTAAAGCCCTGTTATAAAATTGGATATCAAAAAAGTTCTGGACAGCTAAGTTTTATATTTTATCATCTACATTAGGTCTGATTTATAGTAGGCTTATCAAAGGTTAGAAAACAAATAACTCATACAAATACCTGTACTTATTCATAACACATAGCCCAAAGGCAGACCAAGGGAAAACTAGATGACGAGCATCATGGCAATGACATTACAGATGGAAGGAAGGCTATAGATACTAGAAAAAGGAAGCAGTATGCTTAGGATGTGATAAAGAGATTGCATGAAATGGATAAGAATGAACACAAAGTATAGGTTGATTCCTAGGTTTCTTGCCTGGGTTACCAGGATGTATCATGATGCTATTCATTCAAAAGAAGAACACTAGAGGGAAAAGAATTTGAAAAACTGGCAGGGACAGAATGATGTATTCAGTTTTGATGTATTGATTTTGAGGTGCTTATGAGACATCCAAATGGAGCTGTTCTGTGTGCTGTAGAATATTAATATGGCATTCAGAAAGCACAAGATGCATACCCAAATAATATGAACTATGAGTGTACAAGTGTTTAGTGAAATCATAGAATGGATGAAGTTAAATTGGGAGCAAACTAAAGGCAGTTACTTCTCATATAAATTTCTCCAAGTTCATTACCTTTTTACTCTTTTACACCCACACCTCCTACACCCCAATTAACTAAAGCAATTATATTACATAATCTCCTCATCCTGGGGCAATTTTTAGGATGGAGACTTAATAAATGATTTCAAATCATGTTTTAAACAAGGGTCTAAAGATTGTTTAATAAATCTGTTTTTTAAAAATATCACTTTAAAGTAAAGATTATTTTATTAAAATTGGCAGTCCAGAGAAATTTTTGAGCACAAAATTGTAAATCACTAAATGTAGGATTAAAATTTTAGGTGCTAAAAGATTCCAGGAAACAGCAGCATTTCTGCATGCTACAGTAAAATGAAGGTGGGAGGGACACATCTACCATGCTTTAAGTTACAATTAAACTACTTTGTACCGACATAGCTTCAGTTTAGGGGAGAATGTTTGTAGGAATTTTTAATCAGATAAAAATAGGGCTGCTGTTTTCTCTGTGCTAATTAACATAGTTGACAATTAGCCAGATCTTCCCTGGACAGAGCAGAAATGCACAGTTTGTCCTGATTCTATGGGAAATGAAAAATTCAGTACTTGGCACAAGAAAAAATATGTGAACCCAGAAAATGTTGTCAGATATAGCAAGTCAAATTAAGTAAATTGATTTACTGAAGGGTAGCCTATGCTTTCAAGAAAACAAAGGAGGATGGAAGACTACTGAAAAACTTTAGGGATCTTGAGGTTAACTGTTAATACTATATGTTAATAAATAAACATATTTAGTTGAAGACACTGTTATTACTCAATTAAATATGTAGCTCTTACTGTGGGTTTAAGAAAGAGCTGGTAGTGGCTCAAGCACAGCCTATAAAGATGTTAAAGTTTTTAACCCAGAAAGCCTGCTTAGATGTTATCTAGTACAGTAACTTCATTTACAGATGAGGCAAATTGGTCCCAGAGCCAATTACTTTCATAAAGTCACACTGATACATTGCTTCTCAGAACTTGTGCCACTGATCTTTTGGCTCGTGAACTGAAAACTTTCTGGGAACATCAAAGCTATAGTAGCATTTCAAATAACCTCACAGATTGAAGAATAGTTTGCTCTAGTTCATTCAAAGTTCTGGCTTACTGATGGTTTGAAAGAAAAGTGATTTAAAACTTCTTAATATTTTATCTAAGGTGTCTTAGTGCATAGTCCTACGTTTGTAAATATTTGGTTGAAAACATGATATTGCTGATATTAGATGTTTTACTTACAAAAATAGCAAATTTCATATGGTTACCTGAAATATGAAAGTAAATTGAATTGAATATTTTGAATAACTTGTAATATCTCAAGTTTATCACTTCGAAGAGTGTTTTAAATTTGTTAGCCTTATGGCCCCAGATATAGATGGTTCAGGTGATTGTGTAGAAAATATTTGGACTCCAGAAATACCCTGAAAACTTATGGACTCAATGACAGACTAAATGATCCATACCTCCTGACATTCATTCCCTTGTACAGTTTCTTCTCATCTTGAGTAAGAATGACCTGTGCAGCCTATAGAATATCAAGGAAATTATGGTGTGTGACTTCTGATGCTAGGTTAGAAAAGATAGTACAGCTTCCATTTTGCTTTCTCTTTGCTCACTTGCTCTTGCAGAAGTCAGCCATCATGTCATCAGAACACTCAAACAGTCCAATGGAGGGGTCCACGTGGCAAAGAACTCAGGTCTCCTGCCAACAGCCTGCAGTGACTTTCCAGCTTTGTGAGTAAGCCATCTTGGAGGCAGATCCTTCAGCACCAGTTAAGCCTTCAGAAGCTTGACCAACATCTTGATGCTAACCTCATGAGAAACCTTGAGCCAGAACTACAAGTTACCACAAACTTGCTAGCTTAAAACAAAAGAAATTTGTTCTCTCACAGTTCTGGAGGTTGCAAGTCTGAAATCAAGGTGTGGGAGAAACATGCTCCCTCTATAAGCCTTAGAGTAGACTCCTTCCTTGCCTCTTCTAGTTTCTAATGGCTCCAGGTATTCCTTGGCTTTTAGCTGAGTAAATCTAATCCCTGCATGATGACTCAAGAGCACACCAATCTTTCTCGACTTTGATCCTCAAAAACACTTGTTTGGATCTCACAGCTCATAATTATTTTTTAATAGTTTAGTCTCTAATTGTTCCATATATATATATATATATATATATATATATATATATATATATATATACATACATACATACATACATACACACACACAAATTAGAGAATATATGTATATCACTTATCTCTTAAGTTGCATGGTAAACTCCAGGACCATGTTTTTTAGTTGTTTTGAATCCCCACCTCTCAACACTGTTGAACAGTGCTGGGGCACATTGCATAGGCATCATTTAGCAATTAACTTAGTTAATGCAAACACTTGCTTACAAAAAACCATTCGGCATACTTTTCCTCCTTGAAGATAGTTTTGTCTTAGAAATCACTCTTTGTTTCAAGATATAGTATATTTTCCACATAGACTGATTTCCCCAAGAAAACTGCATAGTACTTAAAGTACCTAAGTCTAACATATAATTCTTTTCACATTTCAGAAATGTGTTGAATTTTTGCCATTAATTTGCTTTCTCAGTTTCTTAATTTATTGCTCTTCTCTATTTGTGAGGCTACTGATCTAATTATATTATTTTGGATAGGTTTAAACACCAGTTCGCCAAAAAGTGCTTGCTTTGGCAACCGTGTATGGACTGTGACTGACAGATCCACTGCTAACATCAGTGGAGGTGGAACCAGACTACATAGGGAAGCCCACGTATCATTATGAGTAAATACTTTAAAGTTATATATCATGCAGACAAACTTTAGAAAAAGTAGGTTCTGTCTTCCTACCTTGAAAATATTTATTTCTTTTTTTGTTTTTGCTTTTACTTTTCTGAATTTCAATTTCGTATTTTCTATAGCTGTCATGGCCTTAACTTATACTCATTCTCAATGACCTAAAATATTAAAAATTAAATATTCTCACCGTCAGTGTATTCAAAATTTGAACATGTTTTCCATTGAAAATGTAAAATAAATGTAAAAATTGAAAAATTAAAACGTTTTGTTTAAAATTATTTTCTAAAATAATCAAAATTGTCTCTTAAAATTGAAATGAAACATATAAATTATAATTATTAAATATCAAAATTTTAAAACAGTTTCACAAGCAGCATCAGGCTCGGCAGGACCCTGGAAGCTGCCAAGTTCTGCAAACCAGGCCAGACTTTGCAACTGCACAGGGCTCTAAAAGAGGTATCGAACTTCTGGGAAGATGGCCGACTAGAGTAGCACCAGATTAGCCCTGCTCCACGGAAAAGCTACAGTAGGGACAGGAGGGCAACTGAGGTTGCAGTTTGGGAGTGTGGCTGACCTGGGTGAACCTTCTGGACCACATTGTGGCAGCTCTGGTTTCAAAGGCTGAGAAAGTAAGAGGCAAAAACCTGGTGCCTGGCGCAGAGATGTGAAGGTGCAAAACCCACTGAAGTGCACGGATGGGAATGCGGGACTAGGAAGTAAGCCAGGCTGTGTTCCTTGGGCGCGCTACCCTTACCAGCACAGCCCTGTGACTGGTGACTCACCCCATACCCACACACCTGAACCCCATCATCCGCTCTCATTTCCCATGCTCCACATGCCCCCACCCCACCGGCCCCCAGTGCATGTGCCTGACCCCCACCCCCACCCCAAGTGAGGCCCAACCCACATCTCCTGCATGCCTCCCAAGCACAACCTCCCCCTCCCTGTTCCATGCAGACTATTGCCAGTGCATGAAGGTTGCGAATACTAGCCTCCATACCTCGGCTACCCATGCTGCCATCCCGCCCATGGTGTCGCACAGCCTCATCCCCGCTTTCTGAGCTCAGCACATCCCTTTACGGCACTCCCAGACCCACACTTGTGCATGGACCCCCAATCACGTCATTCAGCTCTGGAAACTGCACTTTACAGCAGTGCTAGAACCATGCATGCGCATAGCACTCAGCCTCACTTCTAGCTCTGAGAAAGTGCTGACCTGAGCAGCTAGGTCACAGCTGCTGCTAATCCATGAAGGCATAACGCCGACCTGCTGCCACAGCTCTACACATGTGCAGAAAGGGCCCCATGCCTTAGACCAGCGCATACCAAGGTTACACCCCACAGACTGTGCACCTGCACAGCTACATCCTCCCTGGCCACTGGGTGCCCACATTCATGAGCATCAGCATAATATCCCCAACATGTGCCCATACCTGCCCTGAAACAAATCACTGTACTGAGTGCTCCACCCTGTGCCCTGCTACCTGCTGTACAACCATCCTGCAAACACAAGGCCTTGAACTACTGAAAGAAATCAACTCAAAAAGTAAATCAATCAAGATATTTACATTTGACAAAGATAGCAGACAATCACTAAGCTATCACAATACAGAGAGATATAGCCCTGCCTAATGACCAAATTAAAACACCAGAAGAGACAGAGACATTGGAACAACTAGTCAAAGATGTTCATACAGCTTTACTTAGTAAAATAAGTGGGATGGCAAATGACATAAAGGAGATCAAGAAGACAGTAGTAGAGCACAAAGAGGAATTTGAAAGAATAAACAGAAAAAAGTAGAAATCACAGAGATTAAAGACTCTGTCGACCAAATAAAAAACTTACTAGAGGCACACTAACACCAGATCTGAAGAGACAGAAGAAAGAATAAGTGTAATATACAGGACCGGATAATTGACTTTGAAGACTCAAAACAGCAAATGATAAAAAAAAAAAAAAAAAAAAGGAAAAAATTGAATGGGAACTCAGGGAAATGATAGACAAAATAAAGCACACAAATAAAAGAATCATTGATGTCCCAGAAGGAGAAGAGAGGAGTAAAGGGCTAAGAAGAGTAGTTGAGGATATAATGGGGGAAAAATTCCCAACCCTCATAAAGGTCATTAATATACAAGTCATAGAATCCCAAAGAACTCCAAACAGAATAAATCCAAATAGGCCTTCCCCAAGGCACATACTAATCAGTCTGTCAAATGTTGAAGAGAAACACAAAATCCTGAACGCGCCAAGAGAAAAACAATCTACTACATACAAGGGAAACCAAATAAAACTGAGTTCAGACTACTCAACTAGCACCCTAGAGCCGAGAAGGCAGTGGCATGATATACTGAAGATCCTGAAAGAGAAAGACTTCCAGCCAAGAATTCTGTACCCAGCCAAATTGTCCTTCAAAATTGAGGAGAGATTAAAGTTTTCACAGACAAAGAAGTCCTGAAAGAATTTGTCAAAAGAGACCGGTCCTATGAGAAATACTAAAAGGAGTTCTGCCAGCTGAAAAAAAAAAAAGACAGGAGAGTAAAGTCTGGAGAGGGGCACAGAATTGAAGAGTGCCACTAAGGGTAATTTAAAGAATACAAAGAGACAGAGGGAAAAGAATATATGGATCTGACAAATAAAATAAAAAAAGATAAGATGGTGGAATCAAGAAACACCTTTTCAGTAATAACTTTGAATGTTAACGGACTAAACTTACCAATTAAAAGAAACAGATTGGCAGAATGGATTAAGAAACATAATCCAGCTATATGCTGCTTACAAGAGAGTCATCTTAGACACGAGGATACCAATAGATTGAAAGTGAAAAGATGGAAAAAGATTTTCCATACAAGTTGTAACCAAAAGAAAGAAGATGTAGTTATACTAATATTGGACAAAATAGACTTTAAATGTAAAGACCATAAGAGACAAAGAAGGACACTATATACTAATTAAAGGGTCTATTCACCAAGATGTAACAATCATAAGTGTTTATGCTCCCAATCAAGGAGCTCCTAAATACATGAGACAGACATTGGCAAAACTGAAGGGAGCGATAGATATTTCAACCATAATAGTAGGAGACTTCAATACACCACTCTCCTCTATAGATAGAACAACCAGACAGAAGTTCAACAGGGAAATAGAGAAGTTAAATAACTTGATAAATGAATAAGACCTAACAGACATATATTTAGGTCATTGCACCCCAAAGCACAAAGTTATACATTCTTCTCTAGTGCTCATGGAACATTCTCCAGGGTAGATCATATACTGGGGCACAAAACAGGTCTTTATAAATTTAAAAATATTGAAATTATTCAAAGCCCTTCCTGTGATCACAACAGGATGAAGCCGGACCTCAATAACCACCAGAGAACAAGGACATTCACAAATATATGGAGATTAAATAACACACTCTAAAACAACAAGTGGGTCAAAGAAGAAATGGCTAGGGAAATTAGTAGGTATTGGGAGATGAGTGAAAATGAGAATATAACTTATCAGAACTTATGGGATGTGGCAAAGGCTGTGCTGAGAGGGAAATTTATTGCCCTAAGTGCCTGTATTAAAAAACGAGAAAAGCAACAATTGAGGACTTAACAGCAAACCTGGAGGAACTTGAGAAAGAACAGCAAGCTAACCCCAAGGCAAATAGGAGAAGAGAAATAACAAAGATTAAAGCAGAGATAAATGAATGGGAGAACTAAAGAACAACAGAAAGAATCAATAAAATGAAAAGGTGGTTCTTTGAGAAAAATCAATAAAATTGATGGGCCACTAGGAAGACGTGACAAATAAAAAAGAGAGACAATGCAAATAAAATCAGAAATGAGAAGGGACACATTACCACAGAACCTGAAGAAATAAAAGAAATCATAAGAAGATACTATGAACAACCATACACAAAGAAACTAGACAACTTAGATGAAATGGAATAATTCCTGGAAACACACAAACAAGCTACACTGACTCAGGAAGAAATAGAAAATCTCAACAAACCAAACACAAGTAAAGAGATTCAATTAGTCATCAAAAATCTTCCTACAAAGAAAAGCCCAAGGCCAGCTGGCTTCACAGGGGAATTTTATCAAACGTTCCAAAAAGAACTAACACCAATCCCGCTCAAAATTTTGAGGAAAAAGGAACTCTACCTAACTCATTTTATGAAGCTAATATCATTTTAATACCAAAACCGGGTGTGTTAGTTAGGGTCCTCTAGAGAAACAGAATCAACAGGAAATATTTGTAAATATAAAATTTATAAAATTGCCTCATGTAACCATGGGGATGTAGAGTCCAAATCTGTAGGATAGGCTGTGAAGCTGATGATTCCGATGGAGGGTCTGGACAAACTCCACAGGAGAGATTTGCCGGCCAAAGCAGGAAGAGAGCCTGTGTCTTCTGAGTCCTCCGTAAAAGGCTTCCAGTGATTAGATTAAGCATCACTCGTTAAAGAAGACATTCCCCTTGGCTGATTACAAATAATATCAGCTGTGGATGTAGCCAACGTGATAATGATTTAATTCTATGAAATGTCCTCATAGCAACAGACAGGCCAGCACTTGTCCAACCAGGCAAACAGGTACCACCACCTGGCCAAGTTGACACATGAGCCTGACCATTACACTGGGTAAAGATGCTATAAGAAAGGAAAACCACAGGCCAAACTCCCTAATGGATATAGTTGCAAAAATTCTCAATAAAATATTAGCAGACTCCTACTCACATGTTTGAGACACCAAGGATCTCTTTCAACATGGCCCAGGAAGGCTCTGCAAACGAGACCATCTCTACATGTCAAAGGCACAGTCGCACCAAATTCATACCAGATCAGCTGAAAATCCTCATAGACACTTTCAACCAAAAACCTTACCCGGGTTATGCTACCAAACAAAAATTTGCTTTAGAAATTAACACCGAAGGGTCTAGAATCCAGATTTGGTTTCAGAATTGAAGAGCTAGACACTCATTCCAGAGGACAGAACCTGAGCAGGCCTTAGAATCAAGCCAAGCCCACAGACCAGATGCCCCTGCAGTGACTCAAGTTAGAGAAGCCAGGCGGTGCCGGACCACCTATACATCTTCCCAATTATGCGCTCTCATCAAGGCTTTCAAGAAAAATCCTTACCCTGGGATTGATTCCAGAGAAAGACTCGCTAAAGAAATTGGGGTTTCAGAGGCAAGAGTCCAAATTTGGTTTCAAAACCAAAGATCTCGATTCTATGACCAAAGAAAGAGAGAACCTGCTGAGATCCGAGGAAAAATAAGAGACAAGGCACAAGGTCTCTGAGAAGAGAGAGTTCAAGCCACAAAAGCTACACAAAATGTCACCAACGTCGCCAGCAACTGTTTTATTTCTCTGGAGCCAGAATGAGGGGTCATAGAAACAAGTTCAGTGTATCAGATGTCATCATCCTGAGACCCAAATCTATCTCACTCTTCCTGGGAATGCACTCTTCCTCTGAAATTGCAAGTTGAGCATTCTGGAAATGGTAAGCAAGACTTCAGAAGGCAGAAACAAGTCCAAGAGGCATGTCACAGCACTCCTCACCCAGCTTGGATCTGGAGTTCAGCAGAGTTTGAGGACAGTGAAAATAAAACTAGCACATTTTTACTCATCACAGTAAGAATTGATTCAGACAAAAATCATCAGTGGATGTAAAACTCTTGAAATGAATGTTTTTTGAAGAACAAGATATACATTGTCTCAGAGAATCTTACCCA
This sequence comes from Tamandua tetradactyla, assembly GCF_023851605.1. Lineage (NCBI taxonomy): Eukaryota > Metazoa > Chordata > Mammalia > Pilosa > Myrmecophagidae > Tamandua > Tamandua tetradactyla. The sequence continues at coordinate 58,287,558 of NC_135334.1, read as the reverse complement.
TGGATTCCTTATTAATTACAAAAGGAAATTTGTATTGGAGAAAACTGACAGACTTTACCTTAACCAAGTGCTCGAAATTTGCTTTATCAGCAATAACACAGACTGAGGTGAGGTGCCTCCTGATATGAAGCATCTAAGAAAGACAAAACATCCTTTCTGTGATATTACTGGCAAAAGTGCACATGCTTAATTTAATCACGAGGAAACACCAGACAAGCAAAACTAAGTGACATCCTACACAGTAATAGACCTGTACTTTTTGACAATGGATTGAATAATTGCAATAAAGATGGAGAGATAGTATGCCAACTCAGGAAGCCTCCTGAAGAGCTAACTTCTATAGGTAGAATGTACTGCCATTTATGTGGGGAATGGATGCAAATTCAGAGACCTTGTTATGCTTACAATTTCTCTCCAAAGATGTTCAAGAAACTGGTAGCATTGATTATCTCCCCCTTTTTTTTATAAATGTGATTTTATTGAGATGTATTCATACACTATACAATCCATCCAAAGTATACAGCCATTGGTCCACATAGTTGTGCATTCATCACCTGATCATTTTTGGAACATTAACATTACTCCAGAAAAAGAAATAAAAATAAAAAAGAAACCTCAAATATCCCATACCCCTTACCCCTCCCTCTTATTGAGCACCACTACTACAATAGAGTTAACTAAGACAGTGTTGATTAACAGAACAAAATATCCAGAAGTAGATCCATAGCCACACGGGCAATTGAAATTTTTTCCTCAATATAGTTATACAATCATTATTAAGGATCAGGGATACTGGATTACAGTTCAACAGCTTTAAGTATTTCCTTTTGGTTACTCTAAAATACTCGACACTAGAAAGAACTATCTATATAATGAGGCAGTAGTCACACTCATTTGTTAAATCCTAATTTCTCAGTTACACCTCCATCTCACATGAGTTACCTCTTGGGAAGAGAGGTGGAAAGTTGAAGATAGGACTGTTTTTTCACTTTAATTTTTTTTCTTTTTTTATACTTTTGTAGTACCAAATGTACAACTCAAAATTTCTCATTTTTACCACTTTCAAGTGCACAATTCAGTAGCATTAATTCTATTCACAGTATTGTGCTACCATCACAAGCATCCATACCTCAACTTTTTCATCTCAAGCAGAAACTCTATTAAGCAATAACTCCCCTTTTGCCACACCCACTGCCTCTCCCCACCACCGTGGCTCCTGGTAACCTGTAATCTGTCTATGAAGTTTGCTTATGTGTATTTCATATAAATGATATCATACAGTCATACAATGTTTATCTTTTTGTGTTTGGCTTATTTCACCCAATATGAAATCTCCAAAATTCATCCATGTTGCAGCAAGAATTAGAGCTCCATTCCTTTTTATGGTTGAATAATCATGGCTTGTATCAACAATATTTTGTTCATCCAATCTTATATTGATGGACACTTTTGTTGCTTCTACCTTTTGGCTATTGTGAATAAAGTTGTACAAATATCTGTTTAAAAAATATATATTAGCAAATTGAATCCAACAGCACATTTAAAAGAATTATACACCATGCCCAAGTGGAATTTATACCAGGAATGCAAGGATGGTTCAACACAAGAAAATCAATTAATGTAATACAGCACATTAACAAATCAAAAGGGAAAAATCACATGATCATCTCAATTGATGCTGAAAAAGCATTCAACAAAATTCATCATCCTTTTCTGACAAAAACACTCCAAAAGATACGAATCAAAGGTAACTACCTCAATATGAAACAAGAACTACATGAAAAACTGATAGCCAGCTTCATACTCAATGAAGATAGACTGAAAGCTTTCCCCCAAAGATCAGGTACAAGACAAGAATTCCCACTGTCACCACTATTATTGAACATTGTGCTAGAAGTTCTAGCTAGAGCAATCAGGCAGGACAGAGAAATAAAAGGCACCCAAATTGGAAAGGAAGAAGTAAAACTTTTGTTATTTTTCAGATGATATGATACTATACTAGGAAGATCCTGAGAAATCTGCAGCAGTTACTTGAGCCAATAAATTCAGCAAGGTGACAGGATATAAAATCAATGTGCAAAAATCAGTAACACTGCTGTGCACAAGCAATGAGCTAGCTGAGGAGTCAGTTAAGGAAAAAAATACATCAAAAAAGCAACTAAAAGAATCAAATACTTAGGAATGAATGTAACTAGGAACCTAAAAGACTTGTACACAGAAAACTACAGAACATTGCTAAAAGAAATCAAAGGAGATCTAAATAACATTCCCTGCTCATGGATAGACAGGGTGAATATAGTTAAGATGTCAATTCTTCCCAAATTGATCACAAATTCAACACAGTACCAATCAAAATTCCAACAACCTACTTTGAAGATTTGGAAAAACTAACTACCAATTTCATCTGGAAGGGAAAAAGACCCCTATTAGCTAAAAGCATCCTAAAAAAGAAGAACAAGTGGGAGGATTAACACTCCCTGAATTTAAAACCTATTATAAAGCCACAGTGGTCAAAACAGCATGGTTCCAGCACAAAGACAGAAGCATTGACCAATGGAATAGAATCAAAAGTGCAGAAATAGACCACCAAATCTATGGTCAACTGATTTTTGACAAGGCCCCCAAATCCTCTGAACTTGGACAAAATAGTCTTTTCAATAATTTGGCATTGAAGAACTGGATATCATTGGCCAAGAGAATGAAAGAGGACCCCTATCTTACATTCTACACAAAAATTAACTCAGAGTGGATCAAACACCTAAACATAAGAACTAGCACCATAAAGCTTCTGGAAGAAAATGTAGGGAAATATCTTCAAGACCTAGTAATAGGAGGTTACTTCCTAAACTTTACACTCAAAGCACAAGCAACAAAAGAAAAAATAGATAAATGGGAACTCCTCAAAATCAAATGCTTCTGCACCCCAAAAATCTTTGTCAAAAGGTGAAGAGGAGCCAACTTAATGGGAGAAAATATTTGGAAATCACATATCAGACAAAGGTTTGATGTCCAGTATATACAAAAAAATCATACAACTCAACAACAAGAGAACAAAAAACCCAATTATAAAATGGGCTAAAGATATGAATAGGCATTTTTCTGAAGAGCAAATACAGATGGCTCAAAAGCCCATGAAGAGATGCTCATTTTCACTGGTTATAAGGGAAATACAGATCAAGACTACAATGAGATACCAGCTTACACCTATAAGAATGGCTGATATTAAACAAAGGAAACTATAAATGTTGGAGAAGATGTGGAGAAACTGGGACAATTATGCACTGCTGGTGGGAACGTATAATGGTGCAGCCACTATGAAAGACTGTTTGGCGGTTCCTTAGGAACCAAAATATTGAGTTGCCCTATGACCTAGCAATAGCACTACTTGGTATATACCCAAAAGAGCTGAAAGCAATGTTACAACAGAAATTTGCACACCGATGTTCATAGCAGCATTATTCACAATCGCCAAAAGATGGAAACAAACCAAATGCCCAACAGACGAGTGGATCAACAAAATACATATACATATGATGGAATATTATGCAGCAGTAAGACAAAATGACGTCCTGAAGCATGTGACAAGATGGATGAGTCTTGAGGACATAATGCTGAATGAAATTAGCCAGACACAAAAGGATAGATTCTGTATGATTCCAGTTTTATGACCAGCATAAAGGTATAATCAGGGGCTTATAATACAGAATATAGGGGACTTAGAGATACATGGAAACTAGAGATGAGTGAACCGTTAGTTAATGAGGTTGAGTTGCAATGTAAAGGATAGATAGGAGCAATGGTGATCCTCTAGTGGGTCTAGAAGTAATATTACCATATTGAAGATGAACTAGACTGAAAGGAGTTGTATAGACCTACATGTCCCTCAGATTCATACTAGAAATATGAATGAGTTCTCGTAAGAATTACTTCAAAGATATGATTCTTGTATAAAGAGTGTTTAAGTCCAGGGGACAGGTGGAAAACTTCTATTGCATGCTATGAACTATGTTCAAAAGTAAACCATCAACACTACCACAGCAACAGCAGAGGCAAATAATGGGGTGGGAGACAAGAGTTAAGAGGAGGTTTAGATTTCCTATTTAGTGAGGGTGTGTTATTGGTTTTCTGTCTCTTGGGAATAATGAAATTATCTAAAATTGAGCATGATGATGGGCTGTGGACTTTGGGCCTTCTACATGATGCCTGATGAATGCAGGTGGGTGAAGGATGCACTGATGGAAAGTAAATTGGCAAATGATGGGGTATACTTAAAAACAATGGTTGTGCTGCTACAAAAAGGAGCAATGTCATGAGGCATGCAGCAGTGTGAATGAACATGTGGGACATTTGGTGAGACAAAATAAGCCAGAAACAAAAAAACAACAATGGTTTTTTTTAAGAAAGTGCTTTGTAAGAAGAAAAGCTTACATAAAATTGGAAGCTTTTAGAGCAGACACATTAAGTCCGGAGTTGTGATTATTATTTCTGGATTTTGAGACGCTGTTTTATATATGTAACCTGATGTTTAGAGATAAGAACGAAGCCGAACTGGTTGGGGTTAAAGTAATTCAGAACATACAGGTAAAGAAGACAGTGTCTGCATTTTAGAACCACATGTACTCTTTGAGTCCAATGGAAGAAAGGTTTATTTGATCTGGAACTGAACTTTTTGTAGTGCATAATCTAATTCAACCTATCTGTATAGCTCATTTGAACAACTGAAACACAGGAAGCACAGAATAAGAGAGGTCTTTTAATCCTGTATAAATATTGTAATGCCTGGAGACATTCTACAGTTTATTAAGCAGATAATCAAAAAGTATTGGCAGTCTCTTTCCGGCAAACACAACAAGCAAACTCACCACCTTCCTTCTGTCTACGTGGAACATGACTCCCAGGGGTGTGGACCTTCCTGGCAACGTGGGACAGAAATCCTAGAGAGCTGAGACTCAGCATCAAGGAACTGAGAAAAACCCTAGAATGAGTTGAGACTCAGCATCAAGGGATTGAGAAAACCTTCTGGATCAAAAGGGGAGGAGTGAAATGAGACAAAGTGTCAATGGCTGAGAGATTCCAAACAGAGTCGAGAGGTTATCCTGGAGGTTATTCTTAAGCATTAAGTAGATATCACCTTGTTATTCAAGGTGTAATGGAAAGGCTGGAGGAACTGCCTGAAAATGTAGAGCTGTGTTCCAGTAGCCACGTTTCTTGATGATGATTGTATAATGATATAGCTTTCACAATGTGACTGTGTGATTGTGAAAACCTTGTGTCTGATGCTCCTTTTATCTACCTTGTCAACAGCTGAGTAGAACATATGGAATAAAAATAAATAATAGGGGGAACAAATGTTAAAATAAATTTAGTTTGAAATGCTAGTGATCAATGAAAGGGAGGGGTAAGGGGTATGGTATGTATGAATTTTTTTCTGTTGTCTTTTTATTTCTTTTTCTAAATAGATGCAAATGTTCCAAGAAATGATCATGATGATGAATATGCAACTATAATGATATTGTGAATTACTGATTATATATGTAGAACGGAATGATCAAAATAGGAATGTTTGCGTTTGTTATGTGTTTTTTGGTATTTAAAAAAATAAAATAAAATAAAAATTTTAAAAAACCAATAGAGACAATCAACAACAACAACAACAACAAAAAGTATTGGCAAAGTCTCTTGAGGTAGGAGAGAAACAATATGGAACTATTAAACCTTACCATCAGGGAATCCCCTGATATACTGTGTCAAACTTTAGGTATATCCAAATCAATAGGCCATGCCCTCGATCATGAGGCTTACTCTTGTGAAGCTTATGTAGGTAGCAGGGAAGCTTAGACTACCTATAGTCACTTCTGGAGGACCTCTGTTGTTGCTCAGATGTGGCCTCAGTCTTTCTAAGACCAAATCTGCAAGTGAAATCATTGCCCTCCCCTCTATATGTGACGTGACATCCAGGGATGAAAGTCTCTCTGGCAACATGGGAGATGATTCCCAGGGATGAATCCAGATCTGGCACCATGGGATCAACAATTCCATCCTGACCAAAGTGGGTAAAAGAAGCATAATTAATAAAGTATCAGTGGCAGAGAGAGTTCAAATAGAGTCAAAAATACTCTGGAGGTTACTCTTACGCAAGCTTCAGGTAGACCTTGCTACCTATCATAACCTGCCAACCTCCAGCCACAACCATTCCAGCCAATCTGAAAGAACGCCTAGGGCAATTTATAAGATTCCACAAAGGTTCCAGGCACTAGAGTAACTTGCCAGAAACCTACAACCTCCATATGGGTCCCTGATCCAGAAAAGTCCTGAAACCTAGCCCAGCCTCTCCAGAACATCAGATAGTTCCATCTCCCTACCCCATATTAGTGACAGACCCTCCCAATATAAAAAATTTAGAATTGCTATAGCCCAAACAACCCCAATGAGTGGTATGGAAAGATCAAAGGTGATGGTGGAATTATACATGAAAGATAGGACTTAACAAATGAATATGAATGCTGAATCATTAAATTGATATCTCTTTTAGTCTCCAATATTTTAGAGCAGCTAGAAGTAAAAACTTAAAATTGTGAAATTGTAACCCATGTCAAAGTCTGAAATATGTTCTACAACTAATTGTGATGCTGTGCTTTCAAATTTATAGTTTTTTTGTATATAATTTATTTTTCAAAAAAAAAGAAGAAACAAAAGTCGATTGTGATGATAAAAAAGTATTTAAGCCCTCTAGCCTCCTATATTCTGGAGCAGCTAGAAGGGAAAATATGAGAGGATTGGATGGTAGCCCATGACAAACTCTGGGATCTGTCCTGTAACGACATGTTGAAGAGTGCTTTGAAACTATTCATTTTTTCACTTCTTTGCTTTGTATATATGTTATACTATACAATAAAAAAATGTTTATACTAAAAAAATAGAAAATAAATTTGTGATGTAGTAATAAAAAAATTTAAAGCAAAATTATTGAAGGAAAATTTTCTGAAAATGTATTTGCATCTATTTAAATATTTTAATAAAAATAAAACTATTCTCAATTCTCATATTCAATGCCCATCCAATGACTAATGTGAAGAACTGTTAGCACACTTCATGCATGTAATATCTAGTCTACATATTTCACATTTAAGAGTAATATGATTTGTTTTGTATTACAAAATGTTCCACAGCCACCATGTTCAGTTACTGCAGATACTACACTAGTTCATGAATATTTCTGGGACACAAGTTATAACGTGAAGAAAAGCAAGTAAGTAGATGGTTGGCACTCTAGGTAAAGAATACTGCATTATGCAAAAATCTGTGGTCATGCTGTCTGAGAGATAGGATCAGAAAAGTTGGTCTTTTCTCTTACTCAAGTGTTCCAACTATTCAAACCTGCCCCACGGGTCAAGTTTGTGCTCATTTCCAAATCTGTGCTCATGTCCAAATTTGACAGCGAAACAATTCACAAACCTTCGCAGCATCTAAGACATACTTGCCTTTTCAGTCAAGGACACAGCGGAAGAGATGTGAAGTAGCATTTATTGGGATTTGAATGCCATTAAAACATGGTTATGGGACACACTGTGCCAATGCTGAGCACCAGATCCATAGTGTCAGACATAGCCATGTGTTATTTAATTTATTTTTTTGCATTTGTGATATATATATATATATATATATATATATATATAGGACCTTCTTTTTTTTTATTTTTTATTAATTAAAAAAATTACAAGAAACAAACATTCCCAACACATACACTCAGCAATTCACAATGTCATCACATAGTTGCATATTCATCATCATGATCATTTCCCAGAACATTAGCATCAATTCAGAAAAAGAAATAAAAAGACAACAAGAAAATCTAACAACCAGAAAAAAAAAAAGATTTTACAGGCCATACCCCTTACTGATCCCTTTCATTGATCACTAGCATTTCAAACTAAATCTATTTTAACATTAGTTCCCCCTATTATTTATTTTTATTCCATATGTTCCTCTCATCTGTTGACAAGGTAGATAAAAGGAGCATCAGACACAAGGTTTTCACAATCACACAGTCACATTGTGAAAGCTATATCATTATACAATCATCATCAAGAAATGTGGCTACTGGAACACAGCTCTACATTTTCAGGCAGTTCCCTCCAGCCTCTCCATTACATCTTGGATAACAAGGTGATATCTACTTAATGCATAAGAATAACCTCCAGGATAACCTCTCGACTATGTTTGGAATCTCTCAGCCATTGACACTTTGCCTCATTTCACTCTTCCCCCTTTTGGTCGAGAAGGTTTTCTCAATCCCTTGATGCTGGGTCTCAGCTCATTCTAGAGTTTTTCTCAATCCCTTGATGCTGAATCTCAGCTCATTCTGGGATTTCTGTTCCACGCTGCCAGGAAGATCCACACCCCTGGGAATCATGTCCCATGTAGACAGGGGGAGGGTGGTGAGTCTGCTTGCTGTGTTGGCTGGAGAGAGAGGCCACATCTGAGCAACAAAAGAGGTTCTCTTGGGGGTGACTCTTAGGCTTAATTTTAAATAGGCTTGACCTATCCCCTGTGGGGTTAAGTTTCATATGAACAAACCCCAAGACTGGGGGCTCAGCCTGTAGCTTTGGTTGTCCACACTGCTTGTGAGAATATCAAGAATTCAACTTGGGGAAGTTGAGTTTTCCCCCCGTTCTCACCATTCCCCGAAGGGGACTTTGCAAATACTTTTCCACTCACTGATCAAATCACTCTGGGATTCATCAGGGTATCACTTGGACAAACCAACAAAATCTCATGTCCTATACAAAGTTCCATGTACTTAAGGTGTTCAATCAACTATCTACATAAATTCTATTAGGAGATGCACTAGTCAAAGTATAGATTTGTTCCAAATAAACATTTTTTTGCTCTAGTCTCACACATTAGTTGAAATTTTAAAATATTAATTACCATCTATTTTCAGCACACTGCAGTAATGACATTCTTTTGTTCTTCCTCATGCAAAAACATTTTTTTAATTTGTACATTTAGTCACTATCATTATACACTCTAGGCATTCCTAGATTACACCATCTCAATCTTTATCGTCTTTCTTTGTGATTTCATTTATGCCCCAGCCCTCCTCCCTCTATCATTCTCATATGCAGCTTCATTCAGTGTTTTGACATAATTGTATTACAACTAGGTAATATTGTGCTGTCCATTTCTGAGTTTTTATATTCAGTCCTGTTGCACAATCTGTATCCCTTCAGCTCCAATTACCCAATATCTTACCCTATTTCTATCTCCCGATGGTCTCTGTTACCAAGGAAATATTCCAGGTTTATTCACTAATGTCAGTTCATATCAGTGAGACCATACAGTATTTGTCCTTTTTGTTTCTGGCTAATCACACTCAGCATAATGTCCTTAAGGTCCATTCATGTTGTTACATACTTCTTAACTTTATTCTGTCTTACAGCTGCATAATATTCCATCTTATGTAAATGTCACAGTTTGTTTAGTCAACTGTCTGTTGATGGACATTTTGGCTGTTTCCATCTCTTGGTAATTGTTAATAATTCTGCTATAAACATTGGTGTGTAAATGTCCATTTGTGTCCTTGGCCTCGTGTCCTTTGAGTAGAGACAGAATATAGATGGGTCCTGTTTTTTAATCCATTCTGCCAGACTATGTCTTTTGATTGGAGAGTTTAATCTATTAACATTCAGTGTTATTACTGCATGGGTAGTACTTTCTTCTACTATTTTGCCTTCTGGATTTTATATAGGGCCTTCTGAGGCATAGGGCCTAAGGCAGGATCCCCTGCCCAGGTAAAAGGATGTTACTAGTGTCCCTAAGTCAATCACTGAATGACATAATGTTCCTTTCTAACCTCATGAATTAAATTACAAAATTATTTGTAGTGATAATACAAACCAAGATAATACATTACAAGAGTGTTATATTGAGAGAACAGGCCCTGGAGACATAGTCTCCATAACCTCTCTGTGTCTCAGTTTCCTTCTCTGGAAAATGGGAATGATAATTATGGTATCTAACCTCAAAGGATAATTCTGGTTACCTGTCTCACTGAGTAAAGTGCTAAGAATAGTAAATGCTTTATACCAAGCACTATGTATGCATTGTTATTATTTTATATGTACCTTTCAAAGAATTGTGTATACCCAATCCACTATGGGAAATAGCGCAACAATTAACGATAATTATAATAATTACAGCCAGTTTTTAAGTGTCAGATGCAGCATTTATATTATTTCACTTAATCCTCGGAATGGTCCTAGGATATAGGCATTATTCGCAATTCTGAATGGAAGAAACTGAAATAAAGGTAATCTGATTAAGGGCACAGGTAGTAAATGACAAGGCAGAGCTTCAAATTGATGTTATCTGAGTCCTTTTGTTTTTGGTAGATCAACTATGTCTCTTAATCTCTTATCACAGATGACAGTGATACTGCTGTTCATAAGGATGAAAATTATAAGTGACTTGTAATCACCAAATTCTGAGCATTTTGAAGGCAGTGCTGTTTTGTTTTCCAGCTTTTAGCACAAACCTTGGAACATGATAGACATTCAATAAATATTTGTTGAATCAGTGGTGATTAATCCAGAGCCAACAACAGGGTAATTGACAGTCTAAAATATGTTCATAGTAGTACTCCATCTACTTCAACTATTTTTATATGATAAACAATAACTTTTTAAGTTTAGACATATCTGTAACTCTTAGCTCTTGCCTTGACATTTTTAACCATGGCATATGGAATTTTACTCTTCCATGAATCTTTTTTAAAATGAACACTGTGTTTATTCAAATTCCTTCTGGCTTCAACTATTATCACATAATCCTTGCTAGAAGATAAATTATAGGATGTTTGAAGATGCTTTCCTTGTTTAGATTTCAGCTGCCTGGGGTGAATTCTTTTTTCTCATAAATATCTCAGGAACAGCCCCCAATCTTGGGGTTTGTTCATATGAAATTTAATCCTGCAAAGGATAGGTCAAGCCTACTTAAAATTAAGCCTAACAGTCACCCCCAAGGGAACCTCTTTTGTGTCTCAGATGTGGCCTCTCTCTACAGCCAACACAACAAGCAAACTCATTGCCCTCCCCCTCTCTACATGGGACATGACTTCCAGGGGTGTGGACCTTCCTGGCAACATGGGACAGAAATCCTAGAATGAGCTGGGACTTAGCATGAAGGGACTGAGAAAACCTTCTCAACCAAAAGGGGGAAGAGTGAAATGAGACAAAATAAAGTGTCAATGGCTGAGAGGTTCCAAACAGAGTCAAGAGGTTATCCTGGAGGTTATTCTTATGCATTAAATAGATATCACCTTGTTAGTCAAGACATAATGGAGAGGCTGGAGGGAACTGCTTGAAAATGTAGAGCTGTGTTCCAGTTGCCATGTTTCTTGAAGATGATTGTATTATGATATAGCTTTCACAATGTGACTGTGTGATTGCTAAAACCTTGTGTCTGATGCTCCTTTTATCTATCTTATCAACAGATGAGTAAAACATATGGAATAAAAATAAATAATAGGGGAAACAAATTGTTAAAATAAATTTAGTAGATTGAAATACTAGTGATCAATGAAAGGGAGGGGTAAGGAGTATAGTATGTATGAATTTTTTTCTGTTGTCTTTTTATTTCTTTTCTGAATTGATGCAAATATTCTAAGAAATGATCATGATGATGAATATGCAACTATGTGATGATATTGTGAATTACTGATTATATATGTAGAATGGAATGATCATATGTTAAGAATGTTTTTGTTCGTTTGTTAAATTTTTCTTTAATAAAGAAATAAAATTTTTAAAAAAAGCTAAAAAAAGAAGACAAGGAGTCCAAGGGTATTTCAGTGGTAGAAGTCTCACCTGCCACGCGGGAGGCCCAGGTTCAATTCTGGGTCCATGCACTTCCCCAAAAAAAAAAACCAAACAAGCAAAAACAAACAAAAGAACAAAAACCAAGCAAACAAAAGTTCAACAAATGGTGCTGCAATTATGGGATACTCACATGGAAAAATAATGAAATGTGACCCCGCCATACAGCATACAAAATAGATAAATAAAAATAAATAAATAGATAGATAGATAAAAAAAAAATCTCAGGTACACAGATAGGTTCATATTAGCTTGGAAAATGATTATTTGGCCCATTTTCAATAATGTTTAATTTTAGGTTTATATATTTATGGATATAATAGTGATGCATGGGGCTTTAATCTGAGAGTTTCAGTTCTTCGGGTGGTTCATATCAAGCAACCTGCTTCTAATACTGAATGCCATTTAAGATGCATTTCCAATAAGTTGTGGGAGAAAAATTGACCAACTCAAGTTCACCTGTCTTCCACTGGCCCAGAAGCAACAGCTATTTATTTACGCTTGAATCCTGATTAGGGAGGAAAAAAAAGGAATTTCAAGTAAACACATGTACCATAAGCCCAAGTTGTTGCCAACTGCTAATTGACGTGGTGGTAGAAAAAGAAGGAGGGTGTCAGACGTGACCCCAATATCCATTCCCTCATCCTTCCTTACTGATAGAAACTTGATTTTAACTGGGCTTTTTTCTATTCAGGAAAAACAAATAAACAAACAAAAACTTCCCTTTGCAGTTAAGAATGTTCTTGTGTCTAAATTCTGACTAATGAAATGTTAACAGAATTGTTCTTTGAGATTTCCCGGAAAACTCCTTAGAGATCATGCAACCTTCTTCATCTCTATGTCCTTCATTTGGGCTGGAAATAAAATGTAATGGCCGGACCTCAAGCAGTTATTCTGGACCAGTACATAAGAGCTACATGCTGAGTCTGGCAGAGTAACAAGGTAGAAAGCGTTAGCACCCTTAATGGTTTTAGAGATGCCACACCAACCCTGGACTGCTTACTTTCTTACCTCTTTTATGTTAGAGAGAAATGAATGAATATCTTGGTTAAGCCACTGTTACCTGTAATTTTCTGACTTTCTCACATGTACCTTATAGCAAGAGATAGAAGGAACTCATTAGAGGTCTAGTCTTAGTTTGCTGTGGTGCTCTGACAAGTATTATACAATTGGTTGGCTTATACAATGGGAATTTATTGGCTTACAGTTTTGAAGCTAGGAGAACTCCAAAATCTAGGTATAGGTTAGGTTTGCTTTCTCCTCAAAAACTGTAGTGTTCTGGTGCTGGCTTGCTGGCAAGCCTTGGGGTTCCTTGGATTTCCCATCACATGGTGATGTCCTCTCCTTTCTTTTCTAGGTTCTCACTGACTTCTGCCTTCCAGTGGCCCTCTCTAAATTGCCTTTATAAGGCCTCCAGTAATCCAGATTAGACCCACCCTCATTCAGTTGGGCCACACCATAACAAAAATAACATTGTCAAGAGGTCTTATTTTCAATGGGTTCACACCCACATAAATGAAGATTAAGAACATGCCCAAACTAGGGTACATAATTCACTCTACCACAATCCTCATACTTTGTTCTTTCTCAGGCAGAGTAAGGAGAAGGATCTGACCTTATCTTCATGATCATCTTATTTTCCTACTCTCTACTACAAATATCCTATTTCTACCTGGCCCATAGAAGCCAAAAACACTTAGCAGCTTCTTCAAGGAGAGGAAATTTGTCAATTACTCTGCCCTAGCTAATAAATACAGTAGCAATCTCTCAAATTATATGCTTATAGTCTCCTAAAATGGCCTAATGAAATATTTTTGGGTTTCTCCTGTGAAATTAGTTTAAGTGATTGCCCTGCACTTTACACAGTTCATTAATTTCATACTTTAATGGCCCTAGAACCTTTTCTTAGAGTACCTAGAAAAGCAAACTAGCCAAATGTAACATTTAACCTCAAACATCAAACTGTTCTATACAATATATTGAAAAGTACCACATGGCTATTCCCCAAGAAGGCCTAGTTTTTCGTTTCAAATGTTTCTTATTTTTCACAATTTAACATCTAAAATGTTTCATCTCTTATTATATATTCAATCTTATGTTGTAAGGTTTTAAATTAATTCACTTTTAAGTTTTAATTTTACCCTTGAAAAGATATTTACATATTCAATAATGAATAATTATCAAGGAGACAGATAAGAATAGAGGATGGGATGAGAAAAGAAAATGAAAATTGGACTTTGATGCAGAAGAAAATTATTTACATGCACATTAAACATTTTAGCTAAATAAATTCTTATACGGAATACCAAAGATTTTTAACCAACAAGAACAAAATTGTGACAAAACCAAAAAGAAAGTTTTCCTTATGATCTAATAAGATAATTTTCCTTCATAATTAGCAAATTGATGTTACTAAAATAGCACATGAAAGAGTATGCTCAGATGTTTCCCCAGTGGGAGCAATGTGCATGATTCAGAACTATGAGCAATGGCAGTACAGGATGACTTTAAGGAAATGCCAGCAAATGCCAAATAATATCCTCAAGCACCAGAATGTTGTGACTCCTCTACCCATTACAGAGTCTTGTCTCTAAGATATGCTGACACATTTATTTGTCATGCACCTTTAGGCTGCAATGTGTTACAGTGCAAAAAGTACTGGGTTTGAGGTCAGAAGACTTGAATTCTAGCCCAGGCTCTAACCCTTATGGCTTTGCACATGCAACTTGATCTTGACCAGTGTCAGTTTCCTCATCTGCAAATTGAGTTTAATAGTACCTGCACTGCCTGCCTCACAGGTCTATTGTGAACATCAAATGATGCCTGCAGATCAGTGCTTTATAAGTTATAAAAGTTGCATGTTATTCTATTACTGCAGGGTTTTCCATCTATATCTTGAGATCACCTTTGCAGTTTCTTTTCCTGAAGGCCTTTTTTAAAAAACTAGGAGTCAGTCTAGGAGATCTTTAGGTGGCTTCTTTCCCGAGAGCAAATCACTAAACCTCTTGAGCCTTTTTATTCATGAAAAGTCATACTAGATTATTGGACAAAATTTTATTCAGAAACAACAAAAAATTTTTAAACTTATTTGAAAGCTGAGCACATAAAATGGACAAAAGCAGAATTTCCCATGGTTGAGATGTGTGAAGCCAGAGTGAGACATTAGAGTCCTGCCTTCTTAGACCTCTCCTGGACAATACCCCACTCAGGCAGCTACTGAAGTCCCTCTCAACCAACCTCAGACTCCCCACTTAATGTTGTGACTCTGGCCTTTATGTTTCTATGATTCTTCAAGCAAAACTCTCTCTACTATAAAGGGGAAAAGAAAGACTGTAGTATGTTATGGATGACATGTTATGGATAGACAGTTGCCTGGCCTCCCCAGTGACTTTAAATACCAGATAGTCCATCATCTGTGTCATCCTGAACTCTTGCTAGCCAACCAATATATTTGTTGAAATTTATCCAAGTCCATCTAACCAGATAAGAGACAAATTCCTTGAGCTAGGAATGTCTTTAAGAAGCTATGTGAAATATCTTGGCAGTCTTCATGGAGCAGAGAACTCTGCCTGAAACTATAAATTGAATATTGAGGGGTGCACAGGTGGTTCAGTGGTAGAGTGCTCGCTTTTCATGTAGGAGATCCAAGTTCAATTCTCAGACTATGCACCACCCCTCAAAAAAAAGTAAATATTGAATGGGTACTCTGAAATCTGTTCTACAACTAATTGTTGCAATGCGCTTTGAAATTTATTGCTTTTTTGTATATATGTTATTTTTCACAAAAAAGAAAAAAGTCAATTGTGATGATAAATGCACAGCTATATGATAAAAAAATAATGTAATCATCCACTACATTAAAGAATAAATAATTTAGCATCTTAAAATATATATATATATATATATTGAATGGGTAATTCTCCAAATTGTTCTCCACTAGATATGCAGCAGTGCCACTGGCTCTTTGAAACGATTTTCAGTAAGTATGACTCAGAGATGAAGAAGCCATTTATAACAAAGCAAGCAAGTCAATGCCATTTCTTAATAGCCCAAACAAGTGATATTGCTTGGGGAAATTGGATTCAGGATATACAAATCATAAAATCACAGAATGTCAGAGTTGTAAGTGATGTTAGAGAATATCCAGTCTTACAATAAATGACAAATCTGAAGTCCCGAAAGACTGCGTGCTGCCCAAGGTTAGGGATTCATTCAAGTTTCACTACATAAACATAAATTGAGTACCAAATGTGCTAAGTGGTAGGAATGGGAAGGCAAATAAAATATGATTCCTGTCCAAGTAGTGGAAGACAAATCAATGATTGCGGTTAGATGGCGGCAAAACCAGGACTCAAACTCTTTGTCCAAGTTTTAATGGCAGGGTCTTCCGCCACCTCACACTGCCTTTCAAATTAAAAAGCTTGAATGATTAGTAGTGAGGAGTCCATGACCAAATCTGTTCAGAGATCTATTAAACCTAGATCTTTGGGGTGCACTGGTTCTTATTCATATTCTTTGAAGGCTTAAGAGTAGTAAGGTGGTCTCTGTACTTTATATGAAAGAAAATTCTTACAAGGATTTTTCACCCATGCTTATAAGGACTTCTTAGGACACTAAAGAAATCACTGATGAAAAATTCTCCAAAGAAAAGTTATCACCTAACACAGCATAAACTTTGTTCCAACTTTTGAAGTCGCCACTAAGTTCAAAGTTGTGAAAAATTTCATTAGGTGCTGGCATACTTTTCAATCTATTTAAGTAAGAAAAGAAGAGTTTAATTAGCTGCCTGCATAGCTTTAATTTACTTTAGTACATAAAATACTGAAGAAATATGCAGTATAAAAAATCTGTACAAACACCCAGAAAAAGATATAAACAAAAACCTGTGGTCATATCTTGTAAATTTTCATTTCTTCATTACTGGCAAGACTCTAACATGAATTCTTTTTTATCACTTTCTGCTTATTGTGTCCTTTCTAAATTGCAATGTGGTTTTCAACCACAAAGCTGTAAATAAAACTTATACATATACATAGCAGGAAAACTCGAAGGAACAACATCAATATCCCTTCATTTATTTGATAAAAGTATTGTATCAGTAGACCTGTGTTAGGCTACTTTACAAGGAATCCATTATCTATCCATCCATTCATCCATTCATTAATTCAGCAAGCATTTATTGACTGTCTTCTACATGAATATCATGATATGAGCTAAATGGAATACTAAAGACATAGAATAGTGTTTCTCAAGGTGTAGTTTGTAGACCCATCATGTATCAGAATCTTCTGGAGAACATGTTAAAAAATGTAGGTTCCTAGACTTTGCTATTATAGATCTACTACATTCATCATACATCCTGGTTGCAAGGAACAGAAACCAACTGTAGCTACCTTAAACAAAGTAGGAACTGGCTGGAAGGATATCAGGGGTTCACAGAATTTACCAGAGACTGGAATCAAGGGAGCTTTAGAGGAATCCGTGGCAAACTCACACAGCAGTCAATTGTTACAAATGTTTCACATCAACACAAAGTGCTAGTAGAGCAGTGTTTTTTTGGAATCCTGTATTTTATGCAAGATTGTTCTGTAAACCCACAACTTTTCTAATAAAGAAAAAATATCACACAGCAGTTTCAATGTGGCTGTGCATGCTGACGCTGTCATTGTCCCCATTTCTCACCTTGTCATGGCATCACTGCTCTAGATTGAAAGTCCTCAGAAAGCTTCAAAATAATGGTGCCTAAGGCAAAGACAGACTTGGGTGACTTTTCTTAAGACTGTACACAAAGAGGGATTCCTCAAAAGAGTAAGTGGAATACAATTAGGAAAGTACAATTAAATGGTGATTAGTCAAAACTGACACATGCCAGTTACCTAATCGATCAGAATCTCTGAAGGGTAGGTTAAGGATTTTCTACATCTTTAACAAGCTTCTCAGATGATTCTAAATTATTTTGAAGTCTGAGAAACACTAATATAAAGGATGTGATCTATATTCTAGCACAGATTTAAATCAAAGTATAAAGCACAGATGTCTTATGTATGAAACTGATGAATAATTCCAAGGCCCTGAGCAGATGTTATCTCCCTCTAGACATTGTCCCTCACCTCCACCTCTCATTCTTATCACCCATCCATGTAATAAAAAATGAGCAACTTTATAAAAAGAGATATTATGTTTCTAAAGTCAATTACAACTGTATATAAATGTATTGAACTTTCTTTGGAAAAAAAATATATCTGTGCATAAAAATAAGTTTGGAGGATTACACACCAAAATGTTAACATGGAAATAAAAGAATAGTAGAAAATATAATCAAATGCATGACAGTTATAAAGTGTGTATGCACAATAAAAGTAACTGAAATGCTTTATTTCAAACTCTTACACTTTTCTGTATTTTCTGGAATTGAAAAAAAAAAAAGAGAGGACCCAAATTCAACTCATTGGAACTATGATTGATCATTGTTACTGACCGTGTTCAGACTTCAATATGGCTGGGAGTTTCAGACCTTCCCAAAACCCTATGCAAATTTTTTTAATTGCAGAAATTCTTATCAGCATCACTTACTGAATGTCAAATAAAGAGAAATGCTCACTGACAAGAAACTATAGTGCAGTTAATGAAGTAGAGTATTTATTCATTCCAAACAGCATTTGCATGCCCTTTACATATATAGTTTTACTCTAGGTACTATGTTATAGCAAAAAATGTGGAAGGGTCTTAGCTGAGGACAAAAATGTTTTTAATAGGAAACAACTAAAGCATAATATGAGAACAACTTATAAACAAATACATGATGGTGTAATCTAGATTCTAAATAGTGCCTAATATCTGGCTTAACAACCCTAAAGCATATTCACCTCAAAACAATTCCAGTAGATGAGAACAATATAGAAAAGCAGCTCTTTAGTGTTGTATTGATATGAAATAGGCATAAAGCATTAAATAGAAGGCAGTTCTGAAATGGGGCAATAACCACTGTGTGGTAGCTATGGCCCAGGACAACCAATTGTCTGACTCCTTTTTTACAGAGAAACAGCTATCAGGCACTGACAGTTGCTGTGCTTCTAGCTGATTATAGAGCTCAGAAGCAAAGCTGAAAACAGTGAGCCAACAGTGCAGTCAGTAGCGATGTGTAGGTAGTTAGGACAATGGTAGGCTACTACTGGGGAGTCAATAAATGTTCCTTATTGAATAGTCATTCATTTTGAAAGAGCTGCTGGTGTTTCACTGATCATTTATTGATCCCTTTCCCACCCTTTTCTCCTCATTTTCTTTGCTACAAGACAAAATATGGGAAGAATAATCACCACCCACAGTGTTATCTTTGAATAAAATATAAAACATGCATCTGATGCCGAACACTTTCGGCATCTAAGTACAAAGGTATCTAAATACATTGCAAGAAATAAATTAAAATGTGCATTTACCTAGTGGTTCCATGTGAAAGAAAGAAAAGCAATTTGGATTACAGCAAGAAGGGATTTGGGGGCTGTTTTTATGCATAATATTTCAAGCTTTGTCTCTATGAAGCTTAGAGAGATTTGCTAAAAGCATATTAAAATTCAGTCAGCTGGTTACCTCACAAGTTAAGTCTTGTAGGTACAGACCATTATTATTATAAGTTTTACATTTAATAATTATTATAATGAACATGTATGTAGTGCTGTGCATTACCAAAGTGCTTTACAATATTCTTGCTTCTCATTCCACTGATACTAAATTAGTCAAAGCCAAAAGTATTATTTTTATTCACTAGAGAGAAAGAAGTTTGTTTTGGGATGCCTACAGAGAAATAAACAGACTAAACATTTAAATATTTAGTGTAAATTTTAGTTAAAATACTCAACTG
Source organism: Tamandua tetradactyla (assembly GCF_023851605.1). Taxonomy (NCBI): domain Eukaryota; kingdom Metazoa; phylum Chordata; class Mammalia; order Pilosa; family Myrmecophagidae; genus Tamandua; species Tamandua tetradactyla. The sequence continues at coordinate 58,267,824 of NC_135334.1, read as the reverse complement.
GATAATTTCATTAGGAACATCATTGAAAAATGTAATTATTAAAGTAATGTTTTAAATTTTGGATCTTGCTTGAAATTATAAAATATTATACTCTTGAAACCCAGAGAGGCCAGCCTCTCCAAGAACATCAACTAGTTCCGTCCCCCTATCCTATCCCATATTATTGACAGCCCTTTCCAACGTGAAAAAGTTAAAATCGGCATAACCCAAATACACCTAAAGATTGGGAGAAGGATCAGAGGAGAAGAAGTTATAACACAGAAGATAGGATTTAACAAATGAGTATGATTGCTGAATCATTATATTGTTATTTCTTTTAGTCACCAATGTTTTGGAGCAGCTAGAAGGAAAAACCTGAAACCGTGGAACTATAACCCATAACAAACTCTGAAATTCGTTCTATAACTACTTGTTACAATGTAGTTGTAACTGCTTTTTTGTATGTATGTTATATTTCACAATAGAAATGCTTAAAATATACGTATATATGTATATTTACATATATATATACATATATATACACATAACACATTGACAGTCTATGTCAGTGTTTCCACAATTTTTCCAATGGTATGGATCACAAGAGTGTGTGTCAGAAATAGTTTCTTAGGCCCCAAGCCTTGGAGTTTCTGATTTAGCAGGTGTGGGGCAAGAATAAAGAATTTGTATTTTTATCCAACACCAGAAGAAATTCTTACTGTTAGGAAAATTTGGGAAACAATAGTTTCTATGGACCACTATCCAACTTCTGGACCCCACAAGAACTTGGAATACGCAAACTTTACTTATATACTCTTTCAGGTACTGGGTAAAAGACTTCCAAATTTTTATTGCTCTTTAAAATACTCTATATGATAAATGGGTGTTACCACTTCCAGGAATCAGATTCTGAAAGGTTGAATAACTAGACCAAGGTCATAAATCTACTGAATAGTTGAAGCAACCCAGGACTCTCTGGTTCCAAAGATATTCCCAACCAGTATTCTGTCTGTATTTTCTTCAGTACTTTGTCCAATCTCATGTTTCAAAAAAGAAAGAGAAAAAGAAGGAAGGGCAAGAAAGAAGTGGAATTCCAGGAAGTGTACACAGGTTTTCAAGAGTTTATTGAATATACATAGTAAGTTAAAAAGTTAAATCCTCCCTAAAATTTTGCATTTGAAATTTAAAATTGTTAAAAAGAATAGTATAAAAGTCACAAGAGAAGACCACAAAGTAGATTGACGATTATAGTTAATTTCATTATTGGTGTTTAAGGTAGATGTCTTTTGTGGTTAATTGGTCTATCAACTGTGCTAGGTTGTGGTGTCCAGTTGTTTGATCAAGCAAACACTGGCCTGATTGTTACTGTGAGAACATTTCATGAATTTAAATCATTAATCAGTTGATTGTATTTACGGCTGATTACATCTGTAATTAACAAGGAGATTGCCTTCAGCAATGAGAGAAGTTTCATCCAATCAAGGTCTTAAATGGAGACGATGATTTCAGTAGTCAAAAAGAAGAATTTTTATCTCTACTTCAGTCAGCCAGCTTCTCCTGGGGTATTCATGGAAACCATCATTGGAGTTTCCAACTGTATGGAATTCGGACTTGCCAATCCCTATGATAGCACTAGCCAATTCCTATAATAAATCTCATAATATTTACATAGATATCTAACTTTTGATTCATTTTCCTGAAGAACCCTGACTAATACAGATTTTTGTACCAGATGGGGGTTAGTTCTATAGAAGGAGAATCTTAAGGATGAGATTTCTGAGTTGGTTCTGGGATTTTAGGACTTGGTTCTCTAATCTGACTATATTAAAAGCCACCAATTACTATTTCCAGTGATCAAGATGGCAGTGATAGTCCATGGCATGGTTTGGCAATAGATTTATACAGAAGTTCACCATTGGATACTGCTGCTCAACTACTTCTAAGAGACAAGGCTCTGGGGAAACAGTAGTGTATCTGATATCTATGCCACTTTGAAAAGGTTAATGTATCCTGGAAAAGCCATGTTTTAATCCTAATCCCATTTTTCAAAGGCAGCCGTTTCTTCTAATCCTTATTCAGTACTGTATGTTTGAAACTTTAATTAGATCATCTCCCTGGAGATGTGACTCAATCAAGAGTGGTTGTTAAACTGGGTTAGTTGAAGTGTCTCCACCCATTCCAGGAGGGTCTTGATTCGTTTACTGGAATCCTATAAAAGAGGAAACATCTCAGAGAAAAGTAGAGGTTCTGAGAGAGCAGAGAATGACATAGCCATGAAAGTCAGAGAGTCCATCAGCCAGTGACCTTCGGAGAGAAAGGAGGAAAACGCCTCCTGGGGAGCTTCATGAAACAGGAAACCAGGAGAGAAAGATGGCAGATGACGCCTTGTTCGCCGTGTGCCCTCTCACTTGAGAGAGAAACTCTGAACTTCATCGGCCTTCTTGAACCAAGGTATCTTTGCCTGGATGCCTTAAATTGAACATTTCTATAGACTTGTTTTAATTGGGACATTTTCTCAGCCTTAGAACTGTAAATGTGCAACTTGTTAAATTCCCCTTTTTAAAAGCTGTTCCATTTCTGGTATATGGCATTCCAACAGCTAGCAAACTAGAACAATATCCTAATAGAGTTTGTGGAGTTGAAAAGAAGAATAATGTTGACTTGTTGGTCCTACATATGCAGGATACAGTTGTTAAGGAAAAGGATGTACTCAAGGTTTCAAATTCCCAGCTCAAATGCCATATGAAGGACATGAAAGTTTCTATGTGTGCCTTGAAAGAAACTCTTATTTTTTATAGCTGCAGTCTTGAGATTTTTGGAAACCAGATCCAGAGTCTCATTATGCATTATGTAGGCTAAATTACAACTTAAATTGAATTCCAAACTTTGCAGATGTGTGTTGCTAAAGTGAAAGTATTGATGGTGAAGGAATGGGATCCTGAAAATTGGAATGGGAACATGTGGACTGATAATGATGCCACGGGGACAATGAAACCATAGATTCTGCTGAGTCTTCCTTCCCAGATAAACCTGTAATGGTTTACCCTGAGTAACCAGCCACCCAATCTCTGATCTGCCCTGAGAAATCAGCCATCCTGCCTTCACCTGAAGAAATTAGACTTGTTTCACCAGATGAAGCAATAATGGAATGCCTTGAAGTAAGTGTCTTGCAATATACCACTAATTCCTCTCATGATCCACTCATTACCCCTCTTTTCTTCCAGGCCTATAACTATACTGACATCCGAAGTGGCCCTGAAAGGTAAGGTACAAAGTGTAACCCAATAAGGATACTAAAGCAAAAGTACACACAGTACCTTGACCCTCTTGTTCTGCCCTAATGATGCTGAGACAGGAGACTCTTCAAAGTCTCTTCATAAACAAGTCTAGTTACAAGGATTAGGCTGTCTCATACAAATACAAGAAATAACTGACCTGAGTTGAGCCAGCTTCTCCAGAGAACACAAGCTGAGTTAGGCTAGTTTTTGCTCTAAACACAAATTTTAATATTCTCTTGAAAAGTCCAGCACACAAAAGCTTCTTGCCTTTGATGTAGAAATGGTACAGACAGTTCATGGCAAAAAAGATGGAATATATCAGCAGGTTGCTATTTAAGCTAATGCCAATGTCCCCCCCTCCCCCTTTTAGTTTGTGGTATTGGTCTGAATGTAGACAATGGTGATTATTTTTCTGTTTTATCACAGGATGTGGCTACTTCTTTGGCTTTCAGAAAGTTATGCTTCCTGTTGTTCTTTCCAAGTCAATCTGTCATGTTTCTGCCTTACAACCATGAGGGGAGATGAATTTGGAAATAGACAAGTATGAGTGGGACAGGTGGTGGTAGTGATGGTGGTTGGAATTTATAGCATAAGGAAGACTACAGCTTGGTAATGAATTTAGATCTGGGGAGTTTCCGTAAAGGTAACAGATCCATCAACTAGTAAGAGGACAGTTATAGAAATGAGTCTGTATAATGAGAAGGCATCATAAAAGAGTCTCATAGGCTGGAAGGCCCTGGCTATAAAGCAATGTCAAAAACCAGGTTAATTCCAATCCTTCTATTTAGATGGGATAGGCCAGAAATTAACCTAAGAACTTTGTTTTAGAAAATCAAATAAATGAGTCATATAAATAATATCCAAGGGCATATGTTTAAACACTTGGGGAAAATAATGGTTTTCAATCTTTTTTGAAGAACAATTTGCATATGAGGAAGTACCCTGGGTCCTAAAGCACTAGTACTTACCACTACCTTGTTAGCTTTGAAGGTTCTGGGTGATCTCTAATCTGTGGGCTGTGCCTAGTCATTAGCTTGATTCTATTTTGGCCCCAAAATAATATTATTCTGGTCACTGCCACAGTTGATATACTTTCGTGGGTTGATTTGACTATCAGTACTTCGAAAGGCAATCTGAAACACAAAAAGAAACTAAAGGACTATGGATAGTGGCTAAACAGCTACTTCACATTTCAAAGGACAATAGTGAGAAGAAAAAACACCTTGAAGACCAAAGCTCAAGTACAAGGAATAAGTAGAAACATTTACTTGGTCACCACCCCTGTTTATCCTTCTTAATCTTTTTCTTTTGCTCTCCTTTTCTCTTCCCCTCTTTCACAGCCTATTTTTCTGTCTCTTTGTATGTATGTCTTTTTGTCTCTTCTCTTTTTCTTCTTTCTTTCTCCACTCCTTTGTCAATTATTCTTTTTCCCTCCTAGTGTGTCTCTTTACCTTTCTTTTATCTCTTCTTCTGTTTATTCAACTTCACCCTCACCTCCATTCTTGAAACCAGTGTAAAATTTAATATACCATATTTTAGATATTAATATTTGTAAAAATAATTTTGTTTCCTGTACTTAATTTTAAAGCCATATGATTGTAAGTAGGTATATGTCTTTTCTTTGTTTCTTTATGTCTTTGTTTTAGGAAAATTTCCTCAGCCAAACAAATTATCTTTACTTTTTTTTGTTTAAATATTTTTATTGAGAAATCTTCACACACATGCAGTCCAACCAGCTTATATAATCATGGCTTACAATATCATCACATAGTTGTGTATTCATCACCATGATCATTTTTAGGGCATGTGTATCCCTCCAGAAAAAGGAATAAAAAGAAAAAAACTCATACATCCCAAACCCTTTACCCCTCCCTCTCATTGTGCCTTTACTTTTGAGATCTTTATATTTTTATGCATGTCAGTGGGTCTTCATGACAAAATATTTCCTAACAAAGTACTTGCTCTTCATACTCTTAAAATTTGAGATTTTTTAAAAATAAATATAGGCAGGTTTTCTCCTTAGTATTGCTATTTGGTGATATTTTGTTGCATAAGTAAATATACCCTTTATGTTAGCACAAATACAACTATCTAGACATGCCATAAATTATTTTAATGATTTTGTCTATATTGTTTCATTTACACTTTATTTTTTAACTGAAAATAGCTCCTGACAAGCCTGGATGCCTAAGGAGGGTAGAAGAAAAGTCCCAGTTTTCAAAGGCAGAGAACTCTACTACGTAAGATGGTCTGATTCTTCTGGGCATTTGCTGCCTTGATGCCATGTGTGTCTGAGATCAGTGGCTAAACCCATTGTTCCTTGAGGTCCTCCCAACTCTAAGTGCTGTAAATCTATGAATCAGGATCTGAGGGGGAACAAAATAAGACCTTTACTTTTTTTTGGTTCAGGTACCTATGTTGAATACAATCCTACCTTATCATTAGCAAACATATATGTATTTACATCCCAGAAAAGATTTAAGATAGCTAAATTGATGCTTACTATGTTATCTTCTGATGTAATTTTTAGACCTACAAATAAGTCTTTACTAGAGCAAATTAAAATATCATTAAGGTAAAATATTATAGAAGCAAAGGTAAAAATGAAAATTTCAGCATCCTCTTGAATCATCTCTAATGAAGACTGCCCCAGATATTTACTTTTGCACTTTAAACTGGAATAATCATCAAATTTTACTAATATATGTATATATTATGTAGCTGTTTGAAGGAAAATAAGGCCACACATAATTGATCCTTATTCTGAGTTGGCATTATAGCTATAGACCCCTGGAAGAAATCTTCATTAGTGAGTAGATCCTCTCTCTCATAAAGGTCTCAATTTCTTATGAAAGAGAGGAGAAAATAATAACACTCAATATCTTTATACACACACACACATACACACACTAATTAAAAGGACCTTTCACATACTTTTTTGATGATCCTCACAACCACCCTCTGAGGAACAGATTTCAGTTATTCATTCCAAAGAGTATTTTCCCCATAAAGACTGTAGGATGCCAGGAAAAGTTTGCTCTTGGACCAAGTTTTCATGTATTCAAAGACTAAATACAAGTGAAAAATGTTCTTTTCCTAACTTTATTTTCAGAAATTGCATTACATATTTCTTATTTTCAAAACTGATTCTTCAAAGAGAAAACAAATTTCTGAAGTCCACCTTTGGATTGTTTGAGGATTCTTTCTAAGTAACACTTTTAGTTGAGAGAAGTGTTTCTTTGCTTTGCTCCCACTCTTTGAAGAACAAATGGGTGTCGACTGTCCAGATGTGGGTGTTCTGCAAATCAGTGCTGGACTCTTGCCTTAGGAACCAACCATATCACCATTTAGGTTTGCAGAACATTGAGTCTTTGTCCCTGGTGTCTTTGAGCTGAGTTTCTTTGTAGGAGAGGTAGGATTGCTCTTCAGTGCTGACAGAAAGCTTCTTCTCTTACCGGGATGTTTAACTGTTCTGTTGTATGTTTTACAAGTTAATGAACAATACACTTTTAGAGTCTTTGTATTTATTCACAATTTTTACTTCTTTAAAACTCAGTGTAGGGTGGTGCATCAGTGGCTCAGAGGCAGAATTCTCACCTGCTGTGCTGGAGACCCCAGTTCGGTTCCCAGAGTCTGCTCATGCCAGAAGAAACAAACAAACAACACCAAAAAAAAAAAAAAAAAAAAAACCTAAGTGCATCATTTTTTTGCTTCTCAGTGAAGAAATACCGTATTTTGGGTATCAGTCTGGATTTGGGTTTGAGATACACTCGAGAGTTAGCCAGCACCAGCAACTGGAAACAGTATAGACACATTTCTTCAAAAGTGCTTTCATCATTGTGTGAAGAACCATAGGCCCAGAAGAGATAGCAGGTCTGGCCTGACAGCCAGCTTGCAGTTTCCAGGATGCAGCCTCAACGTAGTGCTTCTGCCTCATCCCAGCAGGAGATCCTGTGAGAAAAAAAGCAAAACCTTTACTTTTTAGTATGTCTCTGTTTAAGAAATATTTTCTAACTATATTGTATTTTTTTCATACTATGCCATAGCCAGTCTGCATGCCAAATGGAAAATGTAGTTGGAAATGTTTTTTTGGCAGAACATAACACTGTTCTGGAGAACTACTTTCTCTACCAACCATAGTTACCCAAAGACATCTTAGAATGTTGTATAGGTATCCAGGGAATGCTACTATGGTTCCCTGAGCTCCAAAACCAGCTCTCAAGAAAAAATGCAAATTGATCACAAAAGTTTTGGGGACCGACTCATACCCCTCACAAAAGGTCTGTTCAGGACCCAACCTTTGGTCCTGTGGGTATGAACCCATTTTTTTTTTTTTACATGGGCAGGAACCGGGAATCAAACCTGGGTCCTCTGGCATGGCAGGCAAGCATTCTTGCCTGCTGAGCCACCATGGCCCATCCTGAACCCATTTTTAAATAGGACTTTTGAAGATGTTATTATTTCAGGTGTGCCCAAACTGAATGAGTTTGGGCCTTCATGCAATATGGCTGAAGGCCTTAAACAAAAGGAAATTGGACACAAAAAGGAAGCCACAGGGAGCAGCTAGAAGCTGGGAGTCAACAGAACCTGGGAGAGAAGGGAGAAGATGCTGCCATAAAATTGACATGTGACAAAAGCAGCCAAAGAATCCCAGAGATTTCTGACCAGCCCCAGAATGGCACAGTCTTCAGGGAGAGCATCTTACCCTGCTAACACCTTGATTTTGGACTTTTCCTTGACTCAAAACCATGAGCTAATAAATTCTTGGTGTTTATGCCAAACCTGGTGTATGATACTTGTTTTAGCAGTGGAGAAACTAAAACAAGAGGCATCTGGGACTGACATGGAGATCTGCTCTTTTTTATTGCAGGTCCCTAACCTAGCCAAACAATTGGGTGTGTGAGAGGGAGGAATGGAAGCATCCTGAAACAGCAAAGAAGTTGGTCTTTTAGACCTCTTCACCTGACTATCTCATAGATCTATTACAGTTCAAATATCAAAAGCAAAACCAAAGCCCAAAACATTCTCCACCCCCAGTCTTTCCTATGTTAGTAAATGGTGCCAAATTACACCTAGTTCAAGCCAAAACCTAGAACTTGTTCTTGTTTTCTCTTTATCTCACTTCCAGAATCCTATTCATTGACAAGTTTTGGAGACTGTTTCTCCAAAATAAACCCTGCATTTCACCGTCACTACTGTCATTATCCTACTCAAATTCACCATTGTCACCAGCCTAGACTGTTGCAATAGCCTCTTAACTGTTTGTATTGTTGCCTGGCCACTTTGTCCTCTATCCAGCAGATAGAGTCATTTTTTAAAAAACATAAATCAGTCCATATATCTCCTCTGTTTAATTCAACCCAGTCTCTGGCTTCCCACTCTAACTAGAACATGGGCAACTGCCTTACCATAGCTTTAAAAACCTACATAATCTGGCTTCTACAATCTTAGATCTACCTCTACAATATCAGCTCCTACATTTCACCCCTACCACACTGTTCTTTTCTCTTGTCCCATGTACCTGCACACCAAACTCCTCGACATTCAGGGCCTTTGGGTTGCTGTTCCCTCTGTCTGATATGCTTTCTCCCAAGCCTTCTTATAGCGATATGCACCTCGTCAAGCAGGTGTCAGCCCAATTATCTCCTTTTCAGAGATGACTTTTCACTTCCTTCTCCCTATTCATTACAAGTTTTTTGGGGGGAGGGGGTTGATTTTTAAGTTATGTGCATCTATTACTTTGATGTTTAATTCAGTAAAAACAAATACAAAAATAAATAAAATAGCCTCTCCAGTGACTCCCATATCTCCTTGTTTTTACCTTTATTGCAGTCATCTCAAATTATTTTCTCAATTTATGCATTTGCTTGTTTATATGTATATCTCACTGCAATGTAAATTCCATGAAGGGGGATTTTGTTTCAATGTCTACTATGTTAGCCAATGTATCTCAACACCTAAAAGATCTTTAGTAATAGTAGACTTTCAATAAATTTTATTAAATGAATGGATTCCATTCAAATACTGGGTAAAGGATGATATGGTCCATATTTTCAAATTTCTACTTGTGTACAGGACCAAAGGGAGAGAAGTTTATTTGGTGCAAAATTTATATTATCTAATTTAACTTGTATGGTCAGTTTACTTAACATCATAATTACATGGAATATTGAATAGAACATGAGATCTTGTTCATTTGTACAGGTTAGTGTGAAGCCCTGACACATTCCAGAGTAATTTGGTCAGAGAATAAAAAAGTATTTGTAAAGTCCCCTTGGGGAGCTGGGGAAAAAGGAGGAAATATTCAACTTCACCATCTGGGATATCCCTGATATTCTCACAAGCAGTGGGGACAACCAAATTAATAGACTGAGCCCTAGATCTTGGGGTTCACCCCTGTGAAACTTATTCCTGCAAAGGAGAAGCTAGGCCTACTGATAATTATGCCTAAAAATCACCCCAGAGAACCTCTTTTGTTGCTCAGATGTGACCTCTCTCTCTAAGCCAATTTAGCAGGTAAACTTAGTGCCCTCCCCCTGACGCAGGACATGATTCTCAGGGGTATAAATCTCCCTGGCAATATGGGACAGAACTCCCGGGATGAGCTGGGACCCAGCATCAAGGGATTGAGAAAGCCTTCTTGACCAAAAGGGGGAAGAGAGAAATGAGACAAAATAAAGTTTCAGTGGCTGAGAGATTTCAAACAGAATTGAGAGGTTATCTTGGAGGTTATTCTTATGCATTATATAGATATCCCTTTTTAGTTTATGGTGTATTGGAGTGGGTGGAGGGAAGTACCTGAAACTGCTGAACTGTGTTCCAGTAACCTTGATTCTTGAAGAAGACTGTATAACTATATAGCTTTTACAATGTGACTGTATGATTATGAAAACCTTGTGTCTGATGTTCTTTTTATTTAGGGTATGGACAGATGAGAAAAAAAGGATAAAAATAAATAAATAATAGAGAGAGATAAAGGGTGCAAATTAGTAGATTGAAATACTGTAGGTCAATGAGAGGGGGAATTAAGGGGACTGGGATGTATGAGTTCTCTTTTTTTTATTTCTTTTTCTGGAGTGATACAAATTTTCTAAAAATTATCATGGTGATGAATATACAGCTATGTATGTGATGATGTGAGCCATTTATTGTATAATATGGTTGGACTGCATGTGTGTGGATATTTCTCAATAAAAATATTTTTTAAAAAATAAAATAAATGAATGGACTTTTGCCTAATAGAGAGGAAGTGCCCTTTGGCTAGGAACAGTCACATGTATTCACTTGAAAAGAATGTTTAAATGAAGTATTTTGTTCATGTTGGGTATTGTTTGCTTATTAAAACACTATTAGTGAGCCAAGGAATGCTTACCTGTGATGGCAGAGGACCCAGGTTTGATTCCTGGTGCCTGCCCATGTTTAAAAAAAAAACAAAAAACAAAAAACAAAACACTATTAGTATGGAATGTTCATATGTTCACATTTGTATGTTGCTTGATTTTATCAATAAAAGTAAAAAAAAAAAAAAAAAAAAAAACTACTATTGCCAGAGCTCACACACGTGGAACCGTCCCTTGTTAAAAATGAGAAATTGTCAACATACACAAAGAGCTTATAACCAGATAGCAAATAGATTAGTATCTAAATCCATTTTAGCATGTCAGTAGGGAGATTCACATCAAAGTGAAAATTGAAAGCAAACTAACTTTGATTTGGATCTGAAAGCAAATGTCTGAGTTCTGCTTTCTAGGCAGAGGTGAACTGTGTGGACTCGCTGATGCAGAGGTGAAACCAGAATATCAGGACACTACAAGCTGTTTTGCAGCAGAGAAAATGGGAGAGTAAGAGGAAAGGGTGGCTATCTATAGACAACAAATAGGATACAAGGCTATGAGGAAGTGGTTAAGTAAGGCAAATGTTCAGAAACTAGGAGCTTGAAAGATAATAACTCCCATTTATCAAGTACTTACAATATGCCAGACCACGATCTGTAATCCTTATAGAAACTTCTTGGATAGGAATTATTTCCCCATTTTACAAATGAGTAAACTGAAAGTCAGCTATATAAAAAGTGGAGTGATGGTTTAAATTAGATTTTTCGAATTCCAAAGCTGAATGCTTTCTACTACACCATACTGTCTTCTTTTGTGATGGTGCGCTCCATTTATTTCTGTGATTGCTGGTACCAATTTTAGGGTCTGGCATAGCATCCTAATGGGAATCATAACTAACTGGGACCTCTGCTACTATTGGAGGGGCAGCCTAAGAAAAATGTCCAAGCAGACTGGGCCCAAAATTTGCTGACTAAGCAGGTTTCAAGCCTCACGTCCATACTTCTTGCTCATGTTCTCTCCCAGCATATCTCCACAGCTCACTTCTACTTCTGTCCACTGGGGAAAGTAACTTCCAGATGTCAATAGGAAAGCTGCTGTGGCCTTATCATGAGGGGAAAAGGTAGTTCAGCAAAATCACTGCTGAGAGCCTGGGTAGGCTTAGGTAATGGGAGACGAAGTACTGAAGTGTGCAGCCCACAGAGAGAAAGAATTGGATAAAATGCAAAATTGAAGAAGAAAATAAGCATAAGAGGAAACTCTTCCTGACAGAGATGAATTAGTTACAGGACTAATTCCCCAATGGAAAAAAATGTGTCTCCCTTCACTGAAACTTTCCCTAAGCAGAAAATACACTATAGAAGACAAGGGATTGGGGGTGGGAATAGGAGAAATCAATGAGGTGCTTTCCACCTCTGAGCTTTATGAAGATGAATGCAATATTTTTGAATGGAGGAAGAAATAACAAAAAATTAAATGAAAAGACGGAGGCGGCTAAGGCATTGCAATGATGAAGAATGGAAGCTTTCAGCTCTCATAATGAGTGAGGAAAATTATTTCTTCCAAAATTATTTCAGGCACAACTGAACAATTCAGAGTTTTGATTTTGAAGTTCAGGTTCCGCCACTTATCAGTTGTATGAACCTGAGTAAATTACTTAGACTTTCTAAGCTACAAAATAGGAATAATAATCTATTTTATAGGATATTTTCCACTTTGAAGTACGGATAATATTCTTGGAAATGATTGTTCTTAGGATCAATTGAGAAACTCATAAAAACAGTGTCCACATAGTAATCACTCAATAAATATAATCACTAAATAAATGACAATAATTATTGTTAGGTCATGGCTTTGTGAAGGGGGAAATATAGCTAGGTGATCATTATCGGGGTCAGACTATGAGAACAATTCTTCCCTTTAAGCCTAATGATGGTGCCTCCTTGGTTTAATTATTTGCTAGGTTGATAGCTCACACCCTCTTTACTGACTTTTCAGCTCACAGAGAAGATGGAGTTCAAACATGACAGATAACACCTCAACTCTTGAGTAAGCTTGCCAAAAGGCAGTGTAGTCCATTTTGATACTCTGAATCATTCTGAGTGTAAAGCTATCACCCCCTGGAAGGGTGTTATGGACAGGAGATAATACAAATTACACTGTACACGTACTGTTTACAGTTTAGAAAGCATTCATACCTAAGGAGGGTTACTATCTTCATTTTATAGATGAGGAAACAGAGACTTAAAACAGTGAAGCAACTTGATTAAAGTGGAGGTGGGATGCACACCTAGCTCCAATGGCTCCAAGTCTGGAGCCCTATTGAACCACAAGATACTTTAGGAGAAATGAACAGGTAGTCAATTAGATAGCTAGTAACTTTCAATCATAAGAACAATGAATTTTTTTTTTTTTTTTTTTTTTTTTTTTTTTTTTAAAGAGAGAGGGAGGAAGGGAAGGAAAGAAAGAAAGACAGAGAAGGAAGGAAGGGAGGAAGAAAGGGAAACATCTTTAAACATTTTCTTATTTTATTATATTTTGTTTGTTTGTTTGTTTTTTACATGGGCTGGGGCCGGGAATCGAACCGGGGTCCTCCGGCATGGCAGGCAAGCACTCTTGCCCGCTGAGCCACCGCGGCCCGCCCAAGAACAATGAATTTAATAAAAGGAAGGAGCTTTCGATTACCTGACACTGTGTTGTTGTTGTTTTTTACCGTGTCCAGGAATTCCAGTAGAAGGTGGGGGAGCCAAGCCAGAGGAGGGCATATGTATGTAGACATAACAACTCTGCACCCCATACAACTGCAGCTTAGCTTTTATCAATTAAATTTATTACATGTAGAGGTCCTTTGAACCAATGCTTAGAACATTAAGACTTTCCTTTTAAAAAAGAAGAAAGCTTGAAAACTCCTGATCTAGTTCAATCAACTGTCTCATTTCTGAGTGAAGGATATTATGATTTAAGAGAGATTTAATGACCTGTCCAAGTTTCATTGCTAGTTAGGGGCAGAGCTAGAACTAGCATTCAACCCTTAGTTACTACTAAAATTTGAAAAGCACACCATAAATATTCTCATTCCCTGAATATTTTCCTTTCATTATCTCAGGCAAGGCACTTACTTGTGGCAGTCAAATCATCAAGGAGAAATCAGCTAGCTGATGACTCACTAGTTGACCTTGGATCAGTCAGTTGATCTCTGAACCCTCAGCTTTTCCATATGTACAACGCAGATGATAATTCTGGTCTAGGCAAATCTCAGTGAGGCTGATGTGATGATTGTGGAAAAGAACCTTGGAAGCTCACTGGGTTCTTCCAGCGAAGAAGAGTTAGCAAATTCAGTGTCTTATTTATAAATGCCTACCGAATGTGTCACTGCTTCTAAGATGACCTTAGAATTGTTCTTCCTCGTTCTGGAGGGCAATAAAGTTTATTTTAGTAACTGTGTCAAGTACTACTGGTTTATGAAATAGCCTCCAAAGCTTCTTATCACATTGGCTTTCTGATAAGAGTTTGTGATCCTTACCGCTTGCATGTGGAAAGTAAATATTTTAAGGTGTTTCATTGCCAGATAGACAAGTTGTACAGGCAGCTATTGCTTATAAGGCTGTAGCAAGCCTGGGGGGCCCAAAGGCAGCTGAGGTGAGAGGACTTGTGTGCAGGGTTACAGAATTTGGAACTTCCTACCTGTCAGTTCCTCCTTCTTCGACAAGGAATACGAAGAAAATATTATCACAGACCTTCACACTGGTCTTGAAAGTAGCCTATTTGCTGTGACTGTGGCCAAAAGTCCTAAATCTCTCTGAACTTCAGTCTTCTCACTTTTGTAAAAGGCATGTATTTCCTGTCCTTTCCATCTTGATCAAGAGCGAACACAGAGTGACATGTTTTTAGAGCTGTAAAGTATATACTAACTAAAGGGACTATTCTTTTTAAGAACATGTAAACTGCTACAGTTATTTACAATATGGACTTCAAATCCTTTCAGTTTGTTAGAAGTACCCATTTGCAAAAGATCAAGTCAGATTGAGGAGAATGTTTCAATTTATGTTGGCTTTTAAGAAGGAAGTCAAACGGCTATACTGAGCAAGGCAGAGTGAGGGCTAGGGACCCAGTTACATTCTTACTCAGCATTGCCACAAAACAAGAAATATTTTTTATGTTCCATTAGGAAAATTTTAAAATTTTTAAACTAAGAAATTAAAAATGCCCTTACCAAAATTCTGTTCTGCGTGCCCCAAATTTCTAAATATATTCCTTGGAGAACAGTGGTTTTATTGCTTACCTATGTTGCTACTTTTAAAAATCTGGACCTAGTTTCCGTTATGCAGACTGCCCAGCCACAGGAGCTGAGTATTTTAAGACTACAATGTTTACTAATAGATGTCTGGCTAGAAACAGAGTTAGCAGAATCCTGGCAGAGGCATTTATTCTCACTAATGATGTGGAACAGGACTGCATAATCATGTCCACTGTGTTAAGTCTACCCAAGACTGTCATGTTTTGTAATGAAACCAGAAACAAGCCACTAAAAAGTCTGGGTTGTTTCTGGAAGAGGCATTGCATCAGAGCTTTTTCAAATATTTCCAAAGTCTTTGCCTCAGACATTCATTTCATTCAGGATCTTCTTAACAAAAATGAGTTAAGAGGATACAGTGGATATCAGATTGTTTTGCAGAATATTTAGGGACGTAAAGACAGTATATGTCATATATTGACCATCCTAAGCCAGGGAAAAAGCTTTCAAACATTTCCTTGGGAACCACGCCAACTACTTTTCTTGCACATATACCAATAGATTCTTAAGGAAGGAAGTCAACCCCTCAATTCCGATGAAAGGTATTGCCAGTTATGCGTCATCATTTTCTTTCTCAGATGTACCTGGGACTAGAAGCATCAGCAATGCTTCATCAATAAGGAAGAAGGACAATAGCATTCATTTTGACTGGCTGATCATTGTTACTGGGAGGGCTAATTTCTGTCTGTTAAAAGAGATAGATTCTAAACTTAAATATGTGGGAAATCATTTGGTATTTAATAGAATTCAAGTCATGCCAATACCATAGAAAATTTTAATTAACAAGGAAAATAAATAACTGCAAGTCTTTAAAATAGAAATCCTTAGAATAAAGAGCTGCTGTTACCATATTAGTGTTACTCGGTATTAAAGATGTCAGGATAATATCATCTGATTTCTTTCTCTTTTACCTAATTCTTAGACCTCTAAAGAATCTTCATTCCATTTTCTGAAATGGGATGCTACTTGCAAGATTTTAGAAGTATGTCATGAAATGAGGACACTAAAGATGCATTAGTTTATGTAGATTACTATTAAATAACACCTTTATTCCATATTAATAATTTAACCACAAAATTTGTCATATGTTTATTTTAAAGATGTGACTACTTCCAAAATATTCAATATTATATGAAACCAAAGTTCATTATCTTAAATATAATTGGAACTTGATCTGAGGTTAAAAAAAAAAAAAGGCCAGACTTATTTCTTCCCTCCATCTCTCCTTCTTTCCTTCCTTCCCTGCCTCCCTGCCTCCTTTTCCCACTCTTATGGTTTTTTGATGCTTCTTCTCTACATCAAAGTCAGTATTTCAATGGTAGGGGTATCTCAGGGAACAATGTGCTAACATGCTGGTGCAGTAGCATTCAGACAAAGAAATATATTTGCAAGGCAGGATGCTGTTATTGCTGCCACTCTCATAATCCTTTATCAAGGTGCTTTTACCTCAATTTTTGATGCAGAGGTAATCAAAAGTTATCTCTTTAATTTTTAACATTGTCAAAGTTAATACATACCCTTTTTCTTTTCAACACTGTCAATGTTAATATAAATCTTTTAATTTTTAACATTTCCAAAGTTAATATAAACCCCATTAATGCTTCTCAGTTGATCAAACACAAGTATGATCACTATGAACTGGTTGTGTCAGTAGTTTTTCCAGTGGGTATCCTGTACACCTCTTTTTTGGTAATTTTCCCTTAACCATCATATGGTAACTACTTTAGTTATAACACTTAATTATTAATAAAGTACTCTCACCCTCAATACCCCATTTGCAACTCTCCTCAGACCATTCCAGGCTCCTTCCCCAATTGCCTCTGGTCATCATATGTCCTCTTTTCCAAGCTGCTCCCACCACTAACCCTCAGGCATCACTCCACAGATGCGCGTTGACTACTTCCTTCATTATTCCAAGTATAGTTAATACAGACTATTATGTGTAATAGACTTTACTGAGACTTGAAGGTAAAATAGGAAAACACAACATGGAAAAAGAGAACTTAAACTGAATCTCAAGCATCACTGCCATGGAATACATTGGGCATACCTGATGTACAGCCTGGGTTTCTCCCATATGTTTAACCCTCCACCGTATTTCTGGGGCAAACTCTCTTCCTTGGATGGAAATCTGATTATATATATATCCCACCTAAGACTAAGTCCCACCTAATAAAGAAAAATCACAAACAACAGAACTATCTCTTCAAGACCAGAACCCATCTGCTAAAGAGCCAGCCCTTTTTACTACTAAACATAATATCTGACTCCTCTAATCTGAAGCCAATACACATGGTTTATTCTTATGGGTTTCAGTCCTCTTCATGACTAAAAATTCTTTCCCCTTGGTATCTCTAAGAATAAAGTGAGTGTCTACCCCAAAGACAAATTTCAGCTTCCAATCTTAGCATAATCACAAATTGAGAAATACTGAAGTCCAAACTCGGAGCACTTTATGTGAACAAAATTTCTCCTATTTTCTTTGTATACATTTCAAATCATTGAGGACTTTCTCAAATTCTCCTCAACTAATTTTATTTAAGACTTTTCATGCAGCTAGACAATTCCCTTACCAAGTATATGTTTTCTCTCTCTTTTCTAATTGTGGAAACATATATACAATATAAACTTTCCCATCTCAACCACTTCCAAGCACACCGTTCAGTAGGATTAATCATATTGACAATGTTGTGCTATCCTTGCCACCATTCATTACCAGAACTTTCCCATCACCCCAAACAGAACCCTGTGCCTATTGTGCATTAACTTCCCATTTCCCCCATCCTCTGCCCCTGGTAACCTGTACTTTTTGTCTCTGTGAATTTGTATACTACAGTTATTTCATATAAGTGGAACCACACGATATCTTTCCCTATGTGTCTGGCTTATTTCACTTATCAGGATGTCTTCAAAGTTCATCTACGTTATTGCATACATCAGAGTACCATTCCTTTTTTTAAAACATATTTTTATTGACAAATCTTCATACATATACAGTCCACACATGGTGTACAATCAATGACTCACAATATCATCACATAGCTGAGTATTCATCACCATGATCAAATTTAGAATATTTGCATCACTCCAGAAAAAGAAATAAAAAGAAAATCTCATACATACCATATACCCCTTACCCCTCCCACTCATTGACCACTAGTATTTCAATCTACCCAATTTATTTTTACCCCTTAATCCCCCTATTATTTATTTATTTTGTATCCTTTTTTTTTTTTTTACTCATCTGTCCTTGCCTTGGATAGAAGGAGCATCAGACACAAGGTTTTTCACAACCATACATTCACATTGAAAATGTATATTATTATACAATTGTCTTCAAGAATCAAGGCTATTGGAACACAGTTCAACCATTTCAGGTAACTTCCCTCTAGCCACTCCAGTATACCATAAGGTAAAAAGGGTTATCTATATAATGCAAAAGAATAACCTCTCGACTCTGTTTGAAATCTCTCAGTCACTGAGACTTTATTTTTTCTCATTTCTTTCCCATTTTGGTCAAGAAGGCTTTCTCAATCCCATGATACCAGGTACCAGCTCATTCCAGGAGTTTTGTCCTACGTTGCTAGAGAGATTTATACCCCTGGGAGTCATGTCCCACATAGTGGGAGAGGGCAGTGAGTTCACCTGCCAAGTTGGCTTAGAGAGAGAGGCCACATCTCAGCAATAAAAGGGGTTCTCTGGGGGTGATTCCTAGACATAATTATAGGAAGGCCTAGTTCCTTTGCAAGAATAAGTTTCACAGGGCGGGCCGCGGTGGCTCAGCGGGCAAGAGTGCTTGCCTGCTGTGCCGGAGGACCCCGGTTCGATTCCCGGCCCCAGCCCATGTAATAAACAAACAAACAAACAAAATATAATAAAACAAGAAAATGTTTAAAAATGTTTCCCTTCCATCCTTCCTTCCTTCTCTGTCTTTCCTTCCTTTCCTCCCTCTCTCTTTAAAAAAAAAAAAAAAAAAAAAAAGAATAAGTTTCACAGGGGCAAACCCCAAGATCTAGGGCTCAGTCTATTTATTTGGTTGTCCCCAATGCTTGCAAGAATATCAGGAATTCTCCAAATGGGGAAGTTGAATATTTCCCCCTTTCTCTCCCATTCTTTTTAATGGCTATATAGCATTCCATTGAACATATATACTACATTTTGTTTATCCATTCACCTGTTGATGAATGTTTCAGCGTTTTTACTGTTGTGAATAATGCCTCCATGAACATTGGTGTACAAGAATCTGTCCAAGTTGTTGATATTGGATATGTATGACTTTGTCAGGAATTAGTCTTGTCTAATTAAGACTCAATACAAAACTCTCCAAGGTTTAACCAAATAGAGCTGAACCAAAGCAGACTCTGAAAGAGTACCTCAGTGTTCTAAGAGGCTAAACTTACTCCTACTGACCTTGTGTCTCTACCTTGGTTTCCTATTTTCTAGATTCTCCGTGTTACCACATCACTTTTGTCACCTTTCCCCAAAGCTGTGTGGTTCCCCTTTAAAATCTTCAATGTGGACAAAAATGGTTCCTCTTGGAATAACTGAGACAGGCTGGTATTTTCAAAAACAGCTTTACTAAACATGAGGAAAACAAAAAGAAATAATTACAGAAAACATACACAGTGTAAATACAGCAACGTTTCCAACTGTAGGTTTTTGTTAGCAAAAATTCTATCAGAAGTAGGGAAGATTCACTGGGCTTCAATCTCATTTACCCCTTTAATTATCTGAATTAATCTGAACTCCCTTTCCCCACCCCATCTTCCTACCCTGTCCCAACAACTTTTATATCTCTGAGCATTGTGATCTTGAGCTGTTATCTTGATTTTCTTAAACTCTTTTCTCAAAGGAAAAAATACTCAAGAACTTAATTTTAAAACTAGCTTTCTCCTAATAAAAATCTCCTGGACTACCAAAGAGTTGCCAAAATGCCTGGCTCACAACAGATTTTCATGTTTTGATGTTTAAAACACAGAATCTTCTCAATGCTGACATTTAACCAGCTCAAAACAAAGTATATCCTTAGAAATGTCCCCTGGGATAATAAGTATTCCTTACAATAGCAGGTAGGGTTTATGTTCAATAAGTTTGAGGAATTCTGGGTTTAAACTAAGTTTCACAGTATTCTCTACTGCATAATTTCTCAAACTATTTCATGCAATTAACAAATATTTATTAACATCTGTTGTATGCCAGGCACTGCTTTAGGTGCTGAGAAACCCTGGTAAAGTATGAAAAGGAGAGATAAGATCCCTGGCCTGCCCTCAAATAATTCACTTTCTAGGTGGGGTTCACCAAAAACGTGAACAAACAAGATCATTCCTAATAGTGGTGTGCTGGTTTGAGAGGATTATGTGCCCTAGAAAAGCCATATTTTAATCCTGATCCAACCTTGTGGGAGCAACGGTTTCTTTTAAATTCTATTTAGTACTGAATGTTGGAAACTCCACTCCATGGAGATGTGACTAGCCCAATTGTGGGTGTTAACCTTGATTAGATGGAGATGTGACTCCAACATTACAGGTGGGTCTTGATTACTTTACTGGAATCCGTTGAAAAAGGAAGCATTCGGAAAAGGCTTGAGATTCTGAGAGACAGAGCCATGAGAAACAGGAGAGCCCAGGCAGCCAGTGACCTTTGGAGATGATGAAGGAAAATGTCCCTGGGGGATCTTCAAGAAACAAGAAGCCTGGAGAGAAAGCTAGCAAATGTCATCATTTTTCCATGTGCCTTTCTGGTTGAGAGAAAGACCTTGAACTTCATCGGCCTTTCTTGAGTGAAGGTAACCTCTTATTGGTGCCTTAATTTGGACATTTTTATAGACTTGCTTTAACTTGGACATTTCCATGGACTTAGAACTGCAAACTTGCAACTTAATGAATTCCCCCTTTTAAAAGCCATTCCATTTCTGATATATTGCATTCCAGCAGCTAGCAAAGTAGAACAAGTGGTATGGACTGTGAAGACTTTAAAGTGATGATATAGGGAGTAGCTGGCAGTGGGAAACTTTAGCTACTATGGTCAGGGAGGGCATCTCTGAAGAGCTGACATTTGAGCTGAAACCTGAAGCATTTCAGAGCCAACTACATGATGAATCAAGAAAAGAGCACAGTAGGCAGAGGGAACCATAAGTCCAAAGGCCTGGCAGGAAAACGCTTGGGATGCTGGGGAAAGAGAAAGAAGCTTCTGGTATTCAGAACTGAGTGATTGAAGGGGAATGTATATGCAATGAGTTATGACCATAGAGGCCATGGCTGGTATAATGGAATGCAATTTGAAGGGTTTTAAGCCTGGGCATGATCTGATTTATAATATTAAAAGATGACTTTGGCTATTGTGTGGAGAATGGAATGTAGAGGCCAAGACTGCAAGTAGAAACCAGTTAGGAGGTTCTTCAGTAGCTCATCTGAGAGGAATAGCACTAACAGGACTTTCTGACGGGTTGATGTGGGATAAGAGAGAAGTCAAAGATGATTTGTAGCTTTTGGGCTTGAGTAATTGAATATATGATAGTATTATTGATTGAGCTAGGAAAGACTTTATGCAAAGGCTTAAAGGGATGGAGAAAATCAAGACACTGTTTTAGTCATGTTAAGTATGAGATACTATTACACATCTTAGAAGCACTATCAAGTAGGCAGATATATATTTATGAGTCTGGAGCTTAGGAGAAAGGTTTATGATACAATTTGGGGCATCATTAGCATACAGATGACATTTAAAACCATGGAACAGGATGAGATCACCTAGGGAGACTGTAGAGAAGAGTTAAGTCCTAGTGACAAGCCCCAGGGGACTTCAAATTTAGAAATCTGGTACAGAAGGAGGAGTCAGCAGAGGAGACTTTTAACATGTTCATATACATTATCGCTCTATAAAAGGGAGATACAGAGTGCAGCATTTCCCGTATTTATTTGACCTTGGAACCTTTTGTCACAGAGCATTTCACAGTGCAAAGATCTAAGGAAAACTTTGGGAAATACTGTACATAACCTTCTAGCTGCACTTCATTGTGAAATAACATGTTGAGTTCTAAGGTGGCAACAGGCAAGTCTTCTCCCTCTAGGCAGAAAGCTGATTCTGTAAATGCCTATCCATTGTACAGCAAAACACTGCTCTTATGATCCAGATCATGAAATATTCCTGCAGGAGATGTACTTGTGCCATAGGCAGTAAGTGGGAAGGGAGGGATGTTCCGCGAAGGTCTCACTGAGCCAAATTGCAAATGTTGGCAGTTTTTAGCCTTTTTTGCATTCAAAATAGTTATTTTGGTGGAGGAGGGAGATTGAGGGCCTAGGGAGAGGCCCAGGAATAAATATTCTTTTTTCATCAAGTGTGTAACATTTTTCAGGGCACTAACATTTGGGTTTTTCTATCTATACATAATATACCAGGGTGTCATTTGATGCACTAGAGTTAATTTAGTAAAACGTGGGGGTTTTTGGTTATAAGGAACAGAAACTCACTCAGAGGCCCACAAGTAAAAAATGTGTCTGGGAATTACTGAAAGGAAAATCGTGGTCTGAGGCTGGGAAGTTATCAGGATCTGAGGCAGTCCTAGAGATACGTTTCTCTCTAATATATATTCTCTCTGTCTCTGTCCCTACCTCTCTCAATCTCAGTATCTCTCTCTCTCTGTCTCTCCCTCCCTCACACATACACACACATGCGTGCGCACGCGCACAAACACACACAAACACACACATACACACACGCAGGCTCAGAGCCTGTATGGTCTTTCTCTCTTAGTTATACATGGAGTCATCACAATAAAATCCTCTACATTTGCATACCAACATCTATGTTGTATGAAATAAGACTTCACAATGAGTCTTAGAAATTCGCTTTATATACGAGGAGACCAAGGCCAGGGAGGAGAGACATTAATTAGTAAAAGGAGCTCTAGATAAGATTTGGTAGATTGACACAGACTTCTGTGTCAATCCCTTTTGTTAGAACCCCTTTCCAAATATTAGTCCACGCTCCTCCTTTAGAATGCACAAAACCCTGAATATAATAGAATATTTCTTAATGATTGAAGACCTTTCCATGCCTCAGGCCTATTATTCAGAATTTGAATTAAGATTGTTTAACTGCTTGGCTAGACATGCAGAAGGTGCAAAATGATTTGAAACGTGTTGACCTTGGGAAATCTTCTAGAAGTTTGTTGTTTGTTTTGAATTGAAATCCATGTTAACAATCTCTTTGTGGTTTAGGCTTCTACACAGTGCAAACATTCTAAATACAGTTGAAGATCTTGATTATTGTGTTCTGGCTAAACAAATGATCAACAGACATTTTTTGAATGTCTACTTTGTTGAAGGAGCTGAGTCAGACACCATTGTGAACATAAGGAAATAGAAAGATTAAATCCTTAAGTCCTTAAGGAATTTACATTCTCACTGGAGAGGCAAAATATAAACTCATAAAAATTACCTATTATGGGAGCTAAATAAATGAGAGAAGGCTTTGTAAAGAAGCCAGGTCTTGAAATAGATCTTGAACCATGGTAGGATTTGGACCAGCAAGCACATTGCTGAGAGGAATGTTTGACTGTGAAGGGCCTTTAAAGCAAAGAGGAAAATTTGAAAAAATATATGAGGGTGGGAAATCTTAGGGTAAATTGTTCATTTCTGAGATAGTTGGGATTGGATGAATATGAAACATTTAGCTGGGACAACTGTTGATAATATGTTTTTGATAATGTGAACTGAATATCAAGATGTCTTAGGTCCTTGTAGTTGTGGGAAAGTGTGTGTCTGCTGTACATTCTTCATTAAATTCCTAAGCTCTGTGGGTGGATAATATGAAGATCACAGGATAAATCTCAGGACTTGGCAATTTGCCTGTTGTAAGAGACCTAGCCTCTTCTCTTGGACACCAGAGACGTCAAAGATCAATTCTCCTTTGGAGAAAACAACCTTTAGAACTGTGAGATAGATCCTGGATTTGGATCCCCATTTCCATAACTCCTCCTTAAACATCTCAAGCCAGAAGTATGGAGGAGGAACCAAACATATTTCTCTAACCTCCTCTCTGCTTGTCTCACCTGTCCCTCAGTTCCTGGTCCAGCCCTTTGCCCTCTCCATCCTACACTAGCTCCTTAAAAGCCAAAGTCATTTTCCTCTGTGGGGAAGAGAGTATTTCACCTACTGGTCAATGACTAGCACACTCTTTACGAAAGCATAAATGAGAGAAAGGAGGGAACATCTGCATAGGACCCTGGCGTGCTGGGAAATGACTCAATCTCCTTCGTGTAAGCCATAGCTCCCAGCAGAGATAAAAAGTCACGGCACACCCATGTGTATTCCACATGGAAGTATCTAGACAGCCAGTCCCTTATTAAAAATTGCTGGATGGATAATTGCTTGAACAATTCCAAGCATTGATTGATCCTGAGGAAGAGGAAAAGGATGAGATTCTCAAATTCAACTTTCCATATGTAAAGCAAATCTAGGACATGGTGTTTATGCCTTTTAAAGAAGCAAACATTTTATCCAGGATGAGGAAGGCACTTGGTATTATTCTCTGTCCAGGACTAAGATTTGTATCTAGTCTTCCTTTTTTTGATATTTCACAAACCCAGCTTCTTTGTTCCTACCCTTCATCTTCAATTATAAGACAAAACTACTCCCCATATACAGAAAAATCCCTTTCCTAACATGAGACAGGGTCAGAGTGGTAGAGCTGGAAGGGAACTTCAAGATCATTGAATTCAACCTGCTGGCTGTTCAGATAAGAAAACTAAAGCCCAGAAAGATAAAGTGGCTTAGGCAAGTGTAGGAATAGAAGGAGGTAGCAGAATGTTATAAGATTCATGTTATGTTTTCCAGTTTACAGAGTGCTTTCATAAATATTATCTCATAAAAATCTATACTGTAGGTGGTATTATCATGCCCATTTTACAGATCAGGAAACTGAGGTCCAGAGAATTGCCATGTAAGAGTAAAAAGCACATCCTTTATCAGGAAAACTGCCCCATGACAAAGTCTAGTGTCTCTGAAGTGCCAGACCCTATTCTTTCTGACTAGATAGGCAAAGATTAATGAGACACCATCATTGCCTTCATATCTGGAAGGGGAAGGTGGTCTGTCTGCCCCAAAGATACACCCACGGCACCCTAATGCTAAAAAAAAATCACCTGAATCCCTATAGGTAACAAGTCCTCTAGAGTCAACTGACTTCCTTGAACCATGGCTGTGTGGGAATTTTGGAAAAGGCTAGCTTTTCTATAGAGGAACCTACATTTTAAACTTCACAAAACTGACAGTCTCTGTTATATGAAATTGAATAGATTGTAGAATAATTTGGGGTTTAATTAATATTGGAGGTGGGATAGTGATGGGGACTTTCAGACCTCTTCTTGTCCTGTCCTTTTCTTTGTGAACAGTACCCATCTCTGTGGTCCTGCCTTTCCAGTGCGACACTGGCAAGCACACTCTCTTTTCTTTTCTTTTTTTCTTGGTAAAAGAATCTGATTGATAACTGGATCACGCCTTCATGGTTGGTGAAAAATCATTTGAAATTTTTGTTCATCTAAGTTTGGGATTGGCATACCACTGCCTGAGGGTTAAGTCCAGCCTGCCGCCTCTTTTTGTATGGTTTACAAGTTAAAAATAGTTCTTACATTTTTAATGGTCAAAAAAATCAAAAGAACAATTCATGACATATTACTACTATATGAAATTTAGACTTCAGTGGCCATAAATGACGTTTTATTAGAAAATAGCTACTCTTATCATTTATGTATTTTTTATGGCTGCTTTTGTACTACAATGATGGAGCTGAGTAGTAGTGACAGAGACTTTATGGTCTACAGAGTATTAAACATTTACAATTCAGAACTTTACAGAAAACCTTTGCTAACTCCTGTATAGAATACTAGTCATACTGTATGAGAATTGGTTCTATTTATATCCATTTCCTCAGCTAGACTTTTCAGCTTATGGAGGGAAGGGTCCACTTTATTTGAAATGATGCTTTTACTGCTGGTTGGCACTCAAGAAATGTTTTGGGAAAGGAAAGAAAAGTGTTAATGAATGGTTTGGGTTTTGGCACGTCAATTCTCTCTGGGCCTCAGTTTCCCCTTTTGTAAAACAAGAGGGTTAACTAAATGGTCTTGGTCCTCTCTAGTTTCAACATTCCATATTTTGTGTTAGGTTTACTGTAGTCCAAAATAAGCATCATCTTCAATTAATTTAATCTTTGTTTCTCCAGCTTTGGGTTTTCCTTTGGTGACCTCTGACTATTGCTTGGCTTCCCAGGTATGTCAGTGTCATGAAGAGGATGATCTAACTGGTTAACTTTTTCTGAGGGATATGTTTGTTTATGTGGTATCTTCATTATATGTAGTGTATAAATTCATTATAAATCTATAACTTCCATTCCTCATGTCTTCCAGTCTTGTGTTAGTTTAGGGACAGAACAGTTTTCTCAGGGCTTGTTGACTATTAAGAATCTGAATTTGTAGAGTTCAGACACTACCCTCTGGTTTTATGGACACCTCCTTGCCTCCATCAAGATGCATACATATGGCAGGCCCAGAAAATCTTACTACTTAGCAAAACTTATTAAAAAAAAATCACATGTGAGACTAAAGCAAAAAATGTTTATTTGTTACAAAATTTAGATTTTGACTAGAGCATTTCCTAATACAACTCATGTAGATAGTTTGATTGAATGTCATAAGTACTTGGAATCTGAGGTAGCACATGAGATTTTGTTGGTTTGTCCAGAGTGATCCCCCGATGAATCCCAGAATGATTTGATCAGTGACTGGAAAAGTATTTGCAAGCCCCCTTCGGGGAATGGTGAGAGTGGGGAGAAATTCAACTTTCCCAAGTTGAATTCTTGATATTATCACAAGCAGTGTAGACAACCAAAGCTATAGGCTGAGCCCCCAGTCTTGGGGATTGTTCACATGAAACTTAACCCCACAAAGGATAGGTCAAGTCTACTTAAAATTTAGCCCTAAGAGTCACCCCCAAGAGAGCCTCTTTCATTGCTCAGATGTGGCCCCTCTCTCCAGCCAACACGACGAGCAGTCTTACCACCCTCCCCCTCTCTGTATGGGACATGACTCCCAGGGGTGTGGACCTTCCTGGCAATGTGGGACAGAGATCCTGGAATGAGCTGAGACTCAGCATCAAGGGACTGAGAAAAAACCTAGAGTGAACTGAGAATTAACATCAAGTGATTGAGAGAAACTTCTCGACTAAAAGGGGGAAGAGTAAAATGAGACAAAGTGTCAATGGCTGAGAGATTCCAAACAGAGTCGAGAGGCTATCCTGGCGGTTATGCTTACGCATTAAGTAGATATCACCTTGTTGTTCAAGATGTAGTGGAGAGGCTGGAGGGAACTGCCTGAAAATGTAGAGCTGTGTTCCAGTAGCCATGTTTCTTGATGATGATTGAACAATGATATAGCTTTCACAATGAGACTCTGTGAATGTGAAAACCTTGTGTCTGATGCTCCTTTTAGCTACTATATCAACAGAAGAGTAGAACATATGGAATAAAAATAAATAATAGACAGATTCAATGCAATACCAATCAAAATCCCAACAACTTATTTTTCAGAAATAGAAAAACCAATAAGTAAATTTATCTAGAAGGGCAGGGTGCCCCGAATTGCTAAAAACATCTTGAGGAAAAAAAACGAAGCTGGAGGTCTTGCACTGCCTGACTTTAAGGCATATTATGAAGCCACAGTGGTCAAAACAGCATGGTATTGGCATAAAGATAGATATATCGACCAATGGAATCGAATAGAGTGCTCAGATATAGACCCTCTCATCTATGGACATTTGATCTTTTATAAGGCAGTCAAGCCAACTCACCTGGGACAGAACAGTCTCTTCAATAAATGGTGCCTAGAGAACTGGATATCCACATGCAAAAGAATAAAAGAGGACCCATATCTCACACCCTATACAAAAGTTAACTCAAAATGGATTAAAGATCTAAACATTAGGTCTAAGACCATAAAACAGTTAGAGGAAAATGTTGGGAGATATCTTATGAAACTTACAATTGGAGGCGGTTTTATGGACCTTAAACCTAAAGCAAGAGCACTGAAGAAGGAAATAAATAAATGGGAGCTCCTCAAAATTAAACACTTTTGTGCATCAAAGAACTTCATCAAGAAAGTAGAAAGACAGCCTACACAATGGGAGACAATATTTGGAAATGACATATCAGATAAAGGTCTAGTATCCAGAATTTGTAAAGAGATTGTTCAACTCAACAACAAAAAGACAGCCAACCCAATTACAAAATGGGAAAAAGACTTGAACAGACACCTATCAGAAGAGGAAATACAAATGGCCAAAAGGCACATGAACAGATGCTCAATGTCCCTGGCCGTTAGAGAAATGCAAATCAAAACCACAGTGAGATATCATCTCACACCCACCAGAATGGCCATTATCAACAAAACAGAAAATGACAAGTGCTGGAGAGGATGCGGAGAAAGAGGCACACTTATCCACTGTTGGTGGGAATGTCAAATGGTGCAACCACTGTGGAAGGCAGTTTGGCGGTTCCTCAAAAAGCTGAATATAGAATTGCCATACGACCCAGCAATACCATTGCTAGGTATCTACTCAAAGGACTTAAGGGCAAAGACACAAACGGACATTTGCACACCAATGTTTATAGCAGCGTTATTTACAATTCCAAAGAGATGGAAACAGCCAAAATGTCCATCAACAGACGAGTGGCTAAACAAACTGTGGTATATACATACGATGGAATATTATGCAGCTTTAAGACAGGATAAACTTATGAAGCATGTAATAACATGGATGGACCTAGAGAACATTATGCTGAGTGAGTCTAGCCAAAAACTAAAAGACAAATACTGTATGGTCCCACTGATGTGAACCGACATTCGAGAATAAACTTAGAATATGTCATTGGTAACAGAGTCCAGCAGGAGTTAGAAACAGGGTAAGACAATGGGTAATTGGAGCTGAAGGGATACAGACTGTGCAGCAGGACTAGATACAAAAACTCTAAAATGGACAGCACAATAATACCTAATTGTAAAGTAATCATGTTAAAACACTGAATGAAGCTGCATCTGAGCTATAGGTTTTTTTTTGTTGTTGTTGTTGTTGTTTTGTTTTTTGTTTGTTATTGTCTGTCTGGTTGTTTTTTTGTTGTTGTTTTTTTACTATTATTATTACTTTTATTTTTTTTCTCTATATTAACATTCTATATCTTTTTCTGTTGTGTTGCTAGTTCTTCTAAACCGATGCAAATGTACTAAGAAACGATGATCATGCATCTATGTGATGATGTTAAGAATTACTGATTGCATATGTAGAATGGAATGATTTCTAAATGTTGGGTTAATTTCTTTTTTTTTTTTTCCGTTAATTAATAAAATAAATAAATAAATAAATAAATAATAGGGGGAACAGATGTTAAAATAAATTCAGTTTGAAATGCTAGTGGTAAATGAAAGCGAGGGGCAAGGGGTATGGTATGTACAGTCTTTTTTTTCTCTATTATCATTTTATTTCTTTTTCTGTTGTCTTTTTATTTCGTTTTCTAAATCGATGCAAATGTACTAAGAAATGATGAATATGCAACTATGTGATGATATTAAGAATTACTGATTGTGTATGTAGAATGGAATGATATCTAAATGTTTTGTTTGTTAATTTTTTTAATTAATAAAAAAATTAAAAAAAAAAAATCACAGCATCTTGAAACCAAATGGAGTTTGAAAGTCCAAACCTCACAAGTGCTTAGGGCCATACTCAAGGTGGCATTCAGGGTGCTCCGTCATGGTGAATGGCAGAAGGGCGGTACAAGGTCAGAATTCTCCTGCTATCAGAATGATTCGATTTAAACCATTACCCTACATTGTTTCCTGCCAGAAGGTCGGTTGCTTCTCTCCACCCCCATCATTGTTAAGAAGTAGACAGAATCTTAAGAATTGAGGCACACGGGACAAAAGAAAACACACTTGCCTGTAAATGTGGCCCCATATGAAGAATGAAGCTAGGCCAGCCCTCATGCAATAGGTGAAGTTTCCTTTCTGGACTTTTCTGTTCCCTTTCCTGCCCCTTCTCTCCCCCTCCTCCCCACCCCCCCACCCCACCTACTCACTGATTTTTCTGGGTCTCTGTTATGATGCATTCAGCATGGGAAAACCCAAGCCTCCATTCCAGTATCACCCTTTCTTTTCCCTTTATTTTTTTTTAGTATTTTTATTGATAAAACAATATACAAACACAAACATTCTTAACATAAAAACATTCCATACATGGTGTATAAACAATGGTTCACAATATCATCACATGGTTCTGTATTCATCACCATGATCATTTTTTAGAATATTTGCGTCACTCCAGAAAAAGAAATAAAATGAAAAAGAAAAAGTTCATACATACCATACCCCTTACCCCTCCCTCTCATTGACCACCAGTATTTCCATCTACTCAGTTAATTTTAACCTTTGCTCCTCTTACTATTTGTTTATTTTTTATCCACATTTTTTACTCATCTGTCCATACCCTAGATAGAAGGAGCATCAGATACAAGGGGTTCACAATCACACAGTCACATTGTAAAAGCTATATCATTGTACAATCATCTTTAAGAAACATGGCTACTGTAGAACACAGCTCTACAGTTTCAGGTACTTCCCTTTAGCCACTTTAATACACCATAAAGGATATCTATACAACACCTAAAAATATTCTCCAGGGTAACCTCTCAACTCTGTTTGAAATCTCTTGGCCACTGACACTTTATTTTTTCTCATTTCTCTCTTCCCCCTCGTGGTCAAGAAGGTTTTCTCAATCTCTTGATGCTAAGTCCCAGCTCATTCTGGGATTTCTGTCCCATGTTTTATACCCCTGGGAGTCATGTCACGTAGTGGGATAGGGCAGTGGGTTCAATTGCCTTGTCAGCTTAGAGAGAGAGGCTACATTTGAGCAACAAAAGAGGTCCTCTGGGGGTGACTCTTAGGCTTAATTTTAAGTAGGCTTAGCCTATCCTTTGCAGAAATAAGTTTCATAGGGGCGACCCCAGGATTGAGGGTTCAGCCTATTGATGTAGTTGCCTCCACTGCTTGCAAGAATATAAGAAATTCTCCAAATGGGGAAATGGAATCTCCCCCCTTTCTCCCTATTCCCCTAAGTGGACTTTGCAAATACTTCTTTATTCACTGTCCAAATCACTCTGGGATTTATCCAGGCATCACACTAACTTGGACAAACCAACAAAACCTCATGCCCTATTCAAGATTCCCTGTACTTATGGTGTTCAACTAAACTTCCCTTTCCTTTTTAAACAGGAAAAGTAGTGAGGTAGAGTGGAAAGGTGCAAAGCACTTAGAGTCAAATTAGTCTGACTTATAGCTTCTCCACTCATCGGTGTAGCCTCAGTTTCTATGATCTGCGAAATGGAGATAATACTTATCACCTACCTCCCATGCACTATTCATTTCTCCTTGCATCTCACACTGCTCACTGCCTAGGATGCAGCAGATACTTGCATATCCTCTTGAACTAAATTGAACTGACTTTATATATGATCTTGCATGGATCATGAAATGCAGAATACTTGAGCTAAAAGGAACTCAATGACCCATTCAATTCGGTGTCAGCAAATTTGAGGCAGACATTCCTCACTTCCCATTCCCGTCTCTGAGCAGGAATCGCTAAATAAATGGTCACGACATTCTTTCCAGTTAAGTGTCTTTACTGACTTAAGCATCACAGTACTCCACATAGCTCTCTGGGAGACCACTACTATTCCATTGAAATTATCACTGGAGAAAAGAAACCAAAGTTGATTTACCATTCTGGATTGACTACAATTTCCACTTTATAAATAAAGAAACCTAGACCTATAGAGGTGACAGGGTTTGGCCAAGGTCACAGAATTATTTGCAAAGTGAGCTGCAATTAGTAAGTAGGTCCTAGGTTTTCTCTCTATTCAGTCCTCTACCTACTATGTTCATAGCCTTTGTATTCTAACAGAAGTCTCAATGCCTTCAAGCCAAGGAATGAGCACTGAGGGGGATTTCCAGGAAAAGCAAATAAAGTTTTTGCTTTATTTTGTTCCTTTGTTGTTGTTGCCATTTTGTGTGTGTGTTTAAAGACAGGAGGGCCTTAGAAACACCCCAGTCATGTGGTTATCTCCCTGATAATTCAGAAGACAAGTCAATTACTCAACACACTTTCATAGAGGTCCTCTTAATTCCAGGCAAAGGTGCAAAATTTCAGAGCCCCAGGTGGATAAAATGAGTACTCTGCCCCCAGGATTTATGGACCCAAAAACAAATAATGAAAGAAAAAAAAAACAAAACAGGATCATAAATGAGCTAACAGAGATATGCTAGAGCTCCGTAAGAGCCAGAAGGCATGGCCCTTTATTACCCAGAGAAGTCACTGAGGGCTTAACAGAGGAAGTAATTTCTGAACTGATTGTCCCAAGAATAATCATAGTTCTCCCAAGTAAAGAAAGGAGAAAGTTGTTTCATCAGTGTATTTACCAAGAAACTGTGTATACAAAGGTGTGGGGCTATGAAAGAGCCTGGCCCATGTGGGAACTAGGAAAGAGCTCTGTGTGGAAGGAAAGGGGGAACAGAGGGGAGGGAAGGCAGTGGGGGAGGGGAAGAGAAGGAAGGGAGTGTCCGGACAGAGGTCTGGAGAGATAAGTTAAAGGAGCCTGCTTCAAAGGAGTCTACAAAGACCGATAAGTCATATGCATAAATAATTATAGCACATGATACAATGATCCAACCGCTTTTCAGAGGATCAGAGAAGAGTAGGGGATCTCAGAGAAGAGAGAGATAACTTCCCACCTGAGGCTAAGGACCATATCACTGACAACCAGACAGAGTTTGAGTTGATCCTCCTCCTCCTCCTTTTCCTCTTCCTCCTTCATTTAGAGAAGTTGTGGGTTTACGGAACAATCATGCATAAAATACAGGATTCTGCCAAAATTCAAGTTAAAGTTCAAGATCAGCAATATAATGTCCTGTCCAATTGAAAGAAGCCTCAGAATCAAGTTCTTTATGGATCATATTCTCACTGGACAAAAGCTGAGGATTTTAAATGACTAATTTTCTAGACAAGAGGGTTTCAAAGAGAGAAAGTTTATTGCTAGGCACAAAGCAGGAGAGCAAATGGCCTAAAAATCTGTCTCCCCAAACTGCAGTACTTCTGATAGTTTTATAGTATTAAAAGATGGGCAGGTTTTAGAATAATGAGTACAGTGGCTCCAGATGATGTAATTAGAGATGATTTAATTACTCGCCATGTGCGAATAGATTCTATTTTTAGTGACAGAACATATGTAAGAAAATGGTAGCCTTAACATGATGATGGGTGTGATTTTTAGTATTATAATGAGGTATAGGTCACGTTTAGGTTAAAGTCTAAGCTACTGCGCACGTCAGGTGGGCCCATTTTAGTTAAATCCAGCTTAGATTATCAAGACAATTTTTGAATTGGGATGGGTTAATTCTGGGCTGACCCAAGGCCCTTCATTAATAAACATTAGGGGCTGTCTTTAGTGAGCAAAAGATTCCAAAGTCGAAAAACCAGATAAAATGGGTACAAGTGAAGGTCAATCACGAGGTTTTTACAATCACAAGATTCAAGATAGAGGCTATAAAATCTCTATCAGAGCTCAAGATAGCTGGATTACAGTTCAGAGACTTCAGGTATTTCCCTTTGTTTACTCTAATATACCAGAAAGTAAAAAGGGAATAACAGTAATCATAATTATCCCTTGAATCCTAACTTCTCAGTAAAAATATTGTTCATAGACAATAAAAAAAAAATTTTTTTTTTTACTACCTTGCAGGGGACATATTCCCACTACATAACATGCCATTTGTTTGTTCACCACTCTACCACTAGCGCCTAGAATAGTGCTTGGCACCTAGTAAATGCTGAATATGTATTTGTGGAATTAGTTTTCAAAATGATGCATTTTTACTGTGAAAACTGGTAAACTCTAGATTTTCTTTTCAGCACCTCTAAAATATCCTTTACCTAAATTGCCATTAGTACTATGTCATGCATCTGGATTTCTGATTTAGAAGATATAGTTTACAGAACCCACAGACACAACATAGGAAAATTTCATTCTTCTTTTCAAGAACTTTCCCTGTGGCAGCTGGAGTGTTTGGGAGGTGGGAAGGAAATGTGGTTTGGTGGTGAGTACCCTATTCCTGGGCTGAAGTCTTCAGACACTCCCTGCTGCATGGCTGGCTGCCACGTGGTCTCACACTAGGACAGTCCCTCTGTTCTGTTCTTTGCCCACTTGAACTCGCAGGCTTCAGGAATCTTGGATGAAAGTGGAAAACACTGGCATCCCGAAAGGAACGTAGTTGGAATGCCTGTGGCCTTGTTTGGTTCTTCCTAGGGCTCTGGCTGCTCTCGTGGGAGAGGAAACATTCCACAGTTGCAAGGATGAAAGAGTGTGCTTCTTTACGAATTTAGCGTATGCCTGGCACTGCTTGGATTATAACTTTTAATGTGCTTGATTATCTCTGACAAATCTCAGCATCTTCTTGACACTGCTTGGAATGTAATATTTAATGTGCTTGATTATCTCTGTCAACTTAGTGAAAATCATTATCAACCTTGTATGTTTTATTTTTTTAACCATTCCATTTTTGTTTAGTTTTACATTCAGACATCAAAAGCATGGGTGTACTTAGGTTATTCTTTTTTTTAGCTGAGGAAGAGGTTTGCTTGGAACTCTGATTTTTCATGGTTTTTCTCCTTCTCCCCCAACCCCATCCCCTGCAACCTCAAGATTTTGAATCCTTTCTGTAATTAAGAATGTGTAGAAGGCTGTCTGCCTTCATAGCTTCACCACCCTCTCAGCCATCCAAAGTAAAAACTTTCAGAATTATCTCCTTCATTTCTCTCACCACTCCATTCTCAAGTCCTCTTGATTCTACCCCTAAATTATTCTCGTGTCTTAGCTGATGTTCTTAACTGATGTTCTCAGTCTGAGTTATTAACTGATCTTCCTGACTCCATCTCCTTCTTGGTCCAATTTTCCCACTGCTACCAGACTGAGCTCCCTAAAACACAGACTATGGCACTCTCCTCCTCAGAAGCCATCAGCGGTTCCTCATCACACAGAGAATAAAATGCAACATCCTTACCATAGTATTCAAGGTCATGTCGAGTCTTGTCAACTCTTTATTAGCCAACCTTTTGCAATGTAAAATGAGTAGCAGTGAAATAAATTTATTAAATAAACTGGATACATAAAAACTGTTGTCCAGAAAGTCACTACAAAAGAATATGTGCTATATGCATATGTTTGTATATGTACAAATAGATACAGATATGGATATACAGAGTATGATAAATAGTTATTATAATTTTTTGGCGAGCCCGCAAAATTCTACTCAGTATCTAGTTGTTGGCAAACTACTCTGCATGTATAGTAAAAAAAAAAGATAAAATGAAAGGAAAGAAAGCATTACTTTTCCAATGCCAATAAATAAATAAAACTGGAAAACTACTAACATTTAAAACAGCATTTAAGAAATATATCTTGACAATTGGTTCTTGAGGGAGAGGTAGACAAGATGGGCAAATGATTCTTTGTCTAAATAGCCAACATTTAATAGTAGGTTAGACCATATTCTAAGAGCTTTAAAAGCTTTAGCTTTACAAGTATTTGATCTCATAACAACCTTACAAAATAGATACTGTCATTTTCCTCATTTTGCAGACAAGGAGACTGATGTACAGGGAAGCTACAAAAGATATGTCCAAGGTCACACAGTGAATGGTAGGTATGAAGTGAGGCAGTTGGTCCCAAGGTTCCTGTTGTTAATGACAGCTCTGTATTGAGAGCGTCAGGAGAATTATCAGAAATAGTCAGGGACAGCTAATACTGGAGGATGTGCATACAGTATCTAAAGTTGTCAGGACTACATTGGCTGAGGACCAAAGCTGTGTAGTCAGGACTGGATACTGGGTATATGATGTTTTCGTTGAGGCCATTTTGATGCTAATGATATTTTGACATTCACACTTCATTCATTACTACAAAGAATAAGCCATTAAATTTTCGACTTAAAAAAATAAACCGTGAAGTGATCAGTGCAAAAGAAACTCTGCCACAATGTCGGGATGAAATTAAGGTCAGATAGGGGGAATTCAAGGATGGGACAGAAATCAAAGACATGGTGAAAAAAAGGTGATGCTTAAAAATGGGATGAGATTGTTGCACGCAGCATTTGTTTATTTTTTTTAAAGTGATAGCTTATTGGCTGGAATTTTAGGGTCTCAAAATGTCCGTGGTGTCAAAATGGACTAATCAAAATGTTCTGCTTCAAAGAGGGACTTGCAGGAGGAAGAGGGTAAGCAGTGAGTGCTAACCACAATTCATTTCAGACAGAAGCAGGAGGAAGCCACAGGCCAAGTGGTGAACTGATAGTCCCTTTCGGTTTTGGTTGTCAGAAAGGACGAAGAATCAAAACAGCACTTTTGCAATGGGTGAGTTTACAAATTAGCAGGAAGTGTGGCAACACTTGAAAGGCAGAACACATTTTTTGAACCATCTTTACGTGGTATCTTTTTCTTTGGAGTTATGGTTTTCACTTGAAAATTGGAATTATTTGATGAAGCAGCAGCATCTCTGGTATTATCTGTGGATCAAGACAGATAAAATATTGCGTGAAAATTGGGGTACAGAATCAGGTTCAAATCTAGACTCCACCATTGCCAGCTGTGTGACTTCAGGCAAATCTCAACCTCTCTGAACCTCAGTACCTTCACTGATTAAAGGGCAATAACATTACTAAGTCTTAGGGTTGCTGTGGGCCTTAAATAATTGTACCTCAGCTAGTCAGCATTCAGTAACTATTCATCAAATGGCACGAGAGTGGTTGGTGGGATTAAAGTTGAATACTTATTTATATATTTTATTTCTCTGTATTTTTTAGTATTCCCACCAGGAATATTAATATTGTTTTTGTTTTTTAATCTTTCAAATTTTTTAATTTTTATTTTAATTAATATATTATGTATTTACATACCATGTTATCATCCAAAGTGTACAATCAATGGTCACAATATCATCACATAGTTGTGTATTTATCATCACAATCTATTTTTTTCTTTTTTTTTTGAAAAATAACATATATACAATCAAGCAATAAATTTCAAAGCACATTGCAACAGTTAGTGGTAGAACAGATTTCAGAGTTTGGTATGGGTTACAATTCCACAATTTTAGGTTTTTACTTCTAGCTGCTCTAAGATACTAGATATTAAAAGAAATAGCAATATAGTGATTTAGCAGTCATACTTATTTGTATAACTTCACCATTACCTTTGATCTTTCTCCCATTATTTAGGGGTATTTGGGCTGAGCCTATTCTAACTTTCTTTTTTTTTTTTAACGTTCTTTTTCTTTTATTGTGAATTATACATTTATTAAAAAAAGCAATAAATTTCCAAGTACTTTTTTTTTTTTAGGGTTTTTTTGTTTGTTTTTGTTTTCGTATGCTGTATGGCGGGGCTCACATTTCATTCTTTTTCCATGTGAGTATCCTGTTACTGCAGCACCACTTGTTGAATTTTATTTGTTTGTTTGTCTTCTTGTTTTTTAGGGGGAAGTGCATGGGCCGAGAATCGAATTTGGGTCTCCCGCATGGCAGGCAAGAATTCTACCACTGAACTACCCTTGCACCCCCTCCAAGTACATTTTAAGAAGTATTTATAGAATAGGTTTTAAAGTTTGGTATGGGTTACAGTTTCAAGATTTTTTTTCTTCTAACTGCTCCAAAACATTGGAGACCAACAGAAATATCCATATGATGATTCAGCAGTCACACTCATTTGTTAAATCTTATCTTCTCTCTTATACTCCAGCATCACCTGTGATCTTTCTCCCACTCTTTAAGGGTTTTGGGGCTATGCCCATTCTAAGTTTTTCATGTTGGAAAGGGTGGTCACTAATATGGGATGGGGGATGGAACTAGCTGATATTCTGGAAAGGCTGGCCCTTCTACATTTCAAGACTTGTCTGGTCTAGGAACAAATCTGAAGGTTGTAGGTTTTAGAGAGTTACCCTAGTGCATGAAACCTTTGTAGAATCTTGTGTAATGCCCTAGGTATTCTTTAGGATTGACTGTAATGGTTTTGGTTGGGGTTTGGCAGGTTATAATAGGTAGCAATATCTAACTGAAGCATGCATAAGAGTGACCTCCAGTGTAGCCTCTCAACTCTATTTGAACTCTCCCAGCCACTGATACCTTATTTGTTATACATCTTTTCCCCCTTTTAGTCAGGATGGAACTGTTGATCCCACGGTGCCAAGATGAGATTCATCCCTGGGAGTCATCTCCCAGGCCGTCAGGGAGACTTTCACCCCTGGATGTCATATTAACCCTGGAGGGTAATAATTTCACTTGCAGATTTGGACTTAGAGAGAGAGGCCACATCTGAACAACAAAAGAGGTCCTCCAGGAGTAATTCCTAGGCATACCTATAGGTAGACTAAGCTTCTCTGCTACATACATAAGCATCAAGATCAGGGCTTGGCCTATTGATTTTGGTGTCACTAATGTTTGACACAGTATCAGGGGTTTCCCAGTGTTAAAGTTTAATAGTTCCGTAATTTTTCTCCCATCCTTCAAGGGACTTTGCCAATACTTTTCAATTATCTGTTTAATATACTTCGGGATGTATCCAGGCATTACATTAAGCTATACAAGATTAAAAGGTCTCATTCTTATTCTAGGCTCCCTGTGTCTGGATTGTTTAAATGATCTATCCAGACAGATTGAGTTATATTATGTGCTACAGAATATTTAGGTTCTGGACAAAATAAACTTTTCTTCCTTTGGTCTCTGTGTTAGTTTGTGAGCTACCAGAATGTGACACACCAGAACTGGAATGGCCCTCAAAAAGCGGAATTTAACAAATTACAAGTTTATAGTTCTAAGGAAGTGAAAGTGTCCAAACCAAGGTACCAACAAGAGCTTAACGTCATTCAAGAAAGGCCCATGGTTCAGGAACACCTCTGTCAGCTGGGTAGTCACGTGGCTGGCATCTGCTTGTCCCTTGCTTCTGGTCTCTGTTGCTTTCAGCCTCTGTTCCTGTGGTGGTCGTGGTGGTGCGTGGGGGGGGGGGGGGTCCTCATTTTGCTTCTTTGGGGCCGGCTTTCATCTCTTGGCTTCCCTTGGCTCTCTCCTGGTTCTGGCTTGCTTAACATCTCATGGCAATACCTGCTGGGCTCTAAGCATCTCCAGACATTGGTGTCTCTGTTCTCCATGTGTTTGCATCGGTGTCAGCTCTGCTCTGAAGTTTCTGTTGGCTTTGTCATTTCTGATTCTCTCCAAAATGTTTTCTCTTTTAAAGGATTCCAGTAAACTAATCA
This sequence comes from Tamandua tetradactyla, assembly GCF_023851605.1. Lineage (NCBI taxonomy): Eukaryota > Metazoa > Chordata > Mammalia > Pilosa > Myrmecophagidae > Tamandua > Tamandua tetradactyla. Next base: position 58,228,549 of record NC_135334.1, on the reverse strand, counting down.
AGACATACATGGAATGGGCAGAATCACATCTCTAGCTAATCAAGAGGTCACACCCCCGATTGGGTGTCACATCTCTGTGGAGATATTCTAATCAAAAGTTTCCAATGTACAGTATTAAATCAGGATTAAAAGTAAGTGCTGCCTCCACAAAATTAAATCAGGATTAAAACATGACTTTTCTGGGGTACATAATATTTTCAAACTGGCCCAGTCTCAAAGAGTAGATGAAGTTTTAAAATACAGAACTTCTGTATTCTGTGTTCTGAATTCCCTTAATCCTGACCTGATCGGATTTGTTCTCATCTCTAAACATCAGGTCATACATATATAAAATAGCCTCTCAAAATCCAGAAGTATGTGACTGCTTTAACAGCTTACAATCTAGCTATATACATTGCTTTTGTAATTAGACACAAAAGCAATAAAACATATTCTTTTTTTAAGTGGCAAGCATATTTTCTCAAATTTTACATTTGACACCCCCACTCCCACCCCACCCCCACACACCTTTGTCTCTTCCATGTCTATGTTCCTGCTGCATAAAGCCTGGGTCCTCTTTTTGTAGCAATATTCAGAAGACGCCATGGGATGTCAGTTTTCTCTACACCACAGCAGGGCTTTAGCTGGGGTCAGCTCACTTCCCCAGGCCTGCAGCACTTAAGGTAGTGCTGTGCTGTGCTTACGGTAGTACAATGATAGCTCAGTGCTCACGGGGAGATCTCTGTTCTCTTCATTACATATTGATTCTCATCTTGACATTCCCTCCATTTGCCACTCAACTAATTCCTCCCCAACTACCCCCAGTCCTTGGGGAGCTTCATTTATTTCCCTTCTAGTTTCATTTATTTTGCACCAAGGACTAGAGGCACTGACATAGACTGCAGGGGATGAACCTGCAGTTGATCTTTGGAAACCAGGGAGAGTGTGGGCGAGTGCATTAAATGAAGCAAAGCTTTGGCAGGAAACCAGCTTCTAAACGTGTAGCTTTCCCTTTCTTTATAATTTTAAATTTGTGGATCCCAGATCTCCAATATTTGCCTCTGGTGCTGCCTTAGCAGTAAAAGAAAAGATGAATGCATGACTTAAGGGCTGTTACTTCAGCCCCAGAAAGATATGGGATAACCTCCGGGCTTTGTCACATTTGAAGCTACTGGGTCTGCTCCAGCTCTCACCTAAAGGGCCTATTCTTTTTTTTTTTTAATTAATTAAATTTTTTGTTTAAATATGACAACAAAGAAACACAAACATTCTTAACATATGATCATTCTGTTCTACACATATAATCAGTAATTCACAATATCACCACATAGTTGCATATTCATCATCATGATAATTTCTTAGAACATTTGCATCAATTCAGAAAAAGAAAAAGACAACAGAAAAAAATTCATACATACCATACCCCTTACCCCTCCCTCTCTTTTTTAAATTTATTTATTTTTTATTTATGATACATAACCACATACAAACACATTCTTATCATATGATCTTTCCGTTCTTGTTATATAATCAATAATTCACACTATCATCATAGTTGTATATTCATCATCATGATCATTTCCTAGAACATCTGCATCAATTCAGAAAAAGCAATAAAAAGACAGAAAAAAATTCATACATACCATACTCCTTATCCCTCCCCTTCACCGATCATCAGCATTTCAATCTACTAAATTTATTTTAACATTTTAGTATTCCCCCTATTATTTGTTTATTTTTAATCCATATGTTTTATAAAGGACCTATTCTTGGAATCATGGAGGTAGGGGAAAAGCCAAAGCACCAGTATGTTCCTGAGTATGTGGTTTGCTGGGGGCCAGAGGTGTGGTGCATCAGCTTCTTCTCTCATTTGTTCTGTTTGCTTGTTCCTATCTCTGTAAACATCACTCCATCCAACTGCATAAGTCAAAAGTCTAGGTGTTGGGTGGGCCGCGGTGGCTCAGCGGGCAAAGTGCTTGCCTGCTATGCCGGAGGACCTCGGTTCGATTCCCGGCCCCAGCCCATGTAACAAAAACGGAGAAACAGAATACAATAAAACAAGAAAATGTTTAAAGATGTTTCCCTTCCTTCCTTCCTTCTCTCTGTCTTTCCTTTAAAAAAAAAAAAAAAAAAAAAAAAAAAAAAAGTCTAGGTGTTATCTTGACTACTTTCTCACTCTCACCTCCTCGCCTATTTACATAATTCTGTTTACTCTACCCTACCCCTTTAAAATGGCTCTTGAAGCAATTCACTTCTCTTTATTTCCACTGCTACCAACCAGTCCTGACAACCATGATCTCCTAACTCTATAACTATACCAGGTAGCGCAAAATGACAGCTAGAGGATAAAGAACATGTAAAGGTCACAGAGACAAATACAGAGGGAAAACCAGGTTTTCTGAATCTAAGTCCAGCACTCCACCCTGACATAACCATGCTCCATTTGTTCATTCATTCAAAACACTGAATTGATCCTCTACTACGTGCCAGACACAATCATTTTTCTTCCTCTGGGGTTTCTCCAGTGTTACCTCTGGAATGTTTCCTTATGTTGGATTATGGTATTTTGCCTGTTAATTTATGTTCCTTCACTCCTGAATATACGTAACAGCAGACAGAGCAAGGCATCTCTCAGGCCCCTTCTGGTCCTCTCATTGCAGGAATACACAGGTTGGCTTCTACATTGTCTATTCACGGTTTCTGAGCTAGTGAGGCTTACAAAAAATACACATGTGGAGGCATGTCTTCAGAAGACACAAATAAATAAAAACTTTTTCCTCTCAACAAACTCATAAACCTATATAGTAAAGAACAAGAAGTTTGATTTGGTTCAGTTTTCATTCCTATCACACTCCATAAGTTCTTAAAAAGGAGAAATCAGGTTCCCCAGTGAACCCAGGAGTCCATCAATTCATTCAATACGTGTTAATAAAGGTGTGCTATGTGTCAGGCACAGTGACAGGTGCTGGGAATGTTACTGGACAAAGGTAGTGGATTCTTTTGCCCGTTGCTCAAATGACCAATTCCTGAGATATTGGGTATCAAAGAAAGAAAATGGTTATTACTAGGTATGTAGGAGGAGATCACATGTCCTATCAGCCCAAAATCTGTCTCCTTGAACTGTAGTAATTCTCATAGTTTTGTATAATCAAAAAATGGGCAGGTTTTAGGATAATGAACACAGTGGCTCCTGGTGATATACTTAGAGGTGATCTAATTATTAAGCATGCGCAGATTGATTTCAAGCTTAGTCACAGAACATATGTAAGAAATGGTGGCCTGACACAGCAAGCAAACTCACTGCCCTCCCCACCTCTGCGTGGGACATGACTCCCAGGGGTGTGGACCTTCCTGGCAACGTTGGACAGAAATCCTAGAATGAGCTGGAACTCAGCATCAAGGGATTCAGAAAATCTTCTTGACCAAAAGGGGGAATAGTAAAATGAGACAAAGTAAAATGTCAGTGGCTGAGAGATTCCAAACAGAGTCAAGAGATTATCTTGGAGGTTATTCTTATGCATTAAATAGATATCATCTGTTTAGTTAAGGTGTAATGGAGAGGCTGGAAGGAACTGCCTGAAAATATGAAGCTGTGCTCCGGTGGCCATGTTTCTTGAAGATAATTGTATGATGATAAGGCTGTCGCAGTGTGACTGTGTGGTTGTGAGAGCCTTGTGTCTGATGCTCCTTTTGTCTACCTTATCGACAAAGAAGTAAAACATATGGATTAAAAATAAATAAATAATAGGGGGAACAAATGTTAAAATAAATTTAGTAGATTGAAATGCTGGTGATTGGTGAAGTGGAGGGATAAGGAGTATAGTATGTATGAATTTTTTTCTGTCTTCTTTTTATTGCTTTTTCTGAATTGATGCAGATGTTCTAGGAAATGATCATGATGATGAATATACAACTATGTGATGATAGTGTGAGTTATTGATTATATAACAAGAACGGAAAGATCATATGATAAGAATGCGTTTGTATGTGGTTATGTATCACAAATAAAAAATAAATAAATTTTTTTTAAAAAAAAGAAATGGTGGCCTTAATATGATGATGGGCATGATTTTTAGTATTATAATGAGGTATAGATGACTTGTAGGTGAAAGTCTAAGCTACTGCACATGTCAGGTGGGCCTATTTTAGTTAGATCCAGTCTTGTTATCAAGGTAACTTTGGACTTGGGGTGGGTTTGGGCTGACCCAAGACCCTTCATTAATAAACATTAGGGACTGTCTTTAGTGATTACAAAACCCTAAAATTGAAAAACTGGATAAATGGGTACAAATGAGGGTTAGTCACAAGGTTTTACAATCACAAGGGCACAAGATAAAGGTTATAGAATCATTACCAGAGATTAAGGCAGCTGGATTACAATTTAGAGATTTCAGGTATTTCCCTCTCTCTACTCCAATATACCAGAAAGCAAAAAGGAATAGGTATACAATGATCCAATAATCAAAATCATACCTTAAATCCTAATTTCTTGGTTACAGGCACACAATGGTGTATCACATAGACAGAGATCCTATCCAGGTGGAGGTTGAAGGCTAAAGGACTCCTACCTAATCTATTATTAGTTTTCTTACAAATATGTTCATATCTGGCTTAAAATTCAAATTCAAGATTAAAGACTAATGGATTGGGTTCTAGGAGACAAAAAGGAGATATTCATATACCCCAATGCCCTTCTCCCCTTAGCCAATATTTGAATTCCTTTTACAATATCTCTATCAAGTGATCATATGGTCTCTCCTTGAACACCTTCAATGGGGGGGGGGGGGGGGTTACTAGAACAAGGTGACCTATTCTATTTCTAAACAGCAGCATGGGATAGAATGTTTTTCCCTTTGTTGAATCAAACTTGGTTTCTGTAAAATTAGCACTATGTTCTGCTGCTGGGCCTCTAACAGGACAAGAGGGTGTCTTCTGCTGAGTCAGCCCTGGGCTATGTGAAGATGGCTATTACATCCCCCAAGCATTCTCTTCTCCAAGTCAAACATCTCCACTTGCTTCCACCTTTCCTAGTAAGCATGGTTTCAAGTCCCTTTTCTAGTCAAACTTCTAATAGAGCTACTCCTCTCATTTTGTGGAAGTCCGAGAAGTCTTCATATAAACAACATTAATTTCCTTGATTCTCCCACATTAAGTTCAGAGAGCAAGTAGTGATAGAGAAACCTTTTCCCATCCCTGCAACACCTGATCGCATGTACAACTCTGTATATGGCTTTGAAACACACTTTATTTACAATCTGGAGCTAATAATATTCAGCTTTCAGGGTTGTTGTGAATATTAAAGGAGATAATGAATGTTGAATTAAATACTTTAAAAAGAGTGACTGAACATCTCTCATTGCTAGACACTGTGCTGGGTGCTGAGTATAATCCTAAAGAAGATTTTCAGATTTAAAGCCTATAAACTGAATACGAGCCACTCTCCAAGGGTTCTGAAGTTTGAACAGAAGCTGGGGGGTTCCCCATAGGCAAATCTTTATTCCCTAAACTTCTCTACTCTGGAAGCACAATAATGGTACTAGATGTTATGATTATCATTAAAATCAACATATATTCAACCATTTTAATGCTAATAGAGTCTCTAGGTGCTACAATCCTTATAAAAATAATGCTTTTAGAAGTGGAGATCACCCATGTATGACACCAGAAGGAAAGATAGAGGGTAAAGACTGAGATGGTAAAATTTAGCAATGCCTAAAGTGGACAATGATGGTTATTAAATGTACAAATATAAGAATGCTTTTGCGTGAGGGAGAACAAATGAATGTCAAGTTTGCAAAATGTTAATGCAAACTAGGATCTATAGTTAACAGTAACATTGTAATATGCATCCATTGAATGTAATAAAAGCAATATGCCAAAATTAAATGTCAGTGGGGGGTGGGGTTTGGGATTCTTTGCAGAAGTAAAGGAAATGCAGTCATATAGATTGTGGTGGTGATGGCATGGCTATGTGATTATTCCAGGAACCATTTATTTTTCACTTAGGTTGAATTGCATGGTGTGAGAATAAAACTTTAAAAATGAACAGAGATGCAAGTGCCAGAGAAAATGTGGAGAGAGAGATGTACATATTCACTGCTGGGAGGGAAGCAGAGTGGTGCAGCCCCTCTGGAGGGCAGTGTGGTGGCTCCACAGGAGGCTAGGGATGGGGTTGCCATATGATCTTACAACCCCATTGCTAGTTGTACAATTGGAGGAAATGAGAGTGGGGACATGAATGGACATATGTACACTGGTGTTTATGGTGGCAGTGTTCGTGATTTGTAATGGATGGAGGTGGCCTAAGGATACATCAACTGAGAAATAAAAGAGGGAACTGTGGTGTATACATATAACAGACAGCTGAGAAACTGCAAGAAGGAATGAAGTTGTGAGGCATGCAACTAGGTGAATGAATCTTGAGGACAGTATGTTGAAGGAAATGTCAGAAACAAAAAGACAAATATCATGCCTCATTCATATGGACTAACTATAATACACAGACTCGGAGAATTTAAATTGAGAGCATACATCTCTCAGGTTGAAGCCTATTATAAAGGTTCTTAGATTGTAAGCTCTTACAGCAGTCACAATTATTCTGAAGTTGTAACTGCTACTTCTAAATTCTGATAAGCTGAGCTATATGTATATGACCTGATCATTTCTTAGAACTTTGGGTATTTGTGTGACACCTGAGACTCAGAGTTAGAGCTCTGAAGCTATGAAAGTGAACACTACCTCATACAGCAACTGTTTAAAAAGTTGGAAAAGTGATCAGACTACAACTAGAGATATGAATGAAGCTGATCTGGCTAAGATTAAATCATAATACAGAATAAAGGATGATATGGTCTATATTTAAAAACTTCAACTTCTGTGTGAGACCAAAGAAAGAGATATATATTTGGTGAAAATTTATATTTTGGGTAGCACACTATCTAATTTAATTTGTATAATCAGTTTATTCGAACACCATAATTATATGGAATCTTGAATAGGGAATGAGATCTTGTGGGTTTGTACAGGTTAGTGTGATGCCCTGATATATCCCAGGGTAACATGGGCAGAAAATTAAAAAATATTTGCAAAGTCCCCTTGGGGGGGCTGGGGAGAAAGAAGGAAATATTCAACTTCCCCAAATGGGAATTGCTGATATCCTCACAAGCAGTGGGGACAACCAATTTAATAGGTCAAACCCTCAATCTTGAGGCTTGCCCCTATGAAACTTATTCCGGCCAAGGAGAAGCTAGGCCTACTTATAATTATGTCTAAGAATCACCCCCAGAGAACCTCTTTGTACGCAGATGTGGCCTCTTTCTCTAAGCCAGCTTGGCAGGGGAGCTCACTGCCCTTCCCCCTATGTAGGACATGAGGCCCAGGGGTGTAAATCATCCTGGCAACATGGGACAGGACTCCCAGGGATGAGCTGGGACCCAGCATCATGGGATTGAGAAAGCTTTCTTGACCAAAAGGGGGAAAAGAGAAATGAGACAAAATAAAGTTTCAGTGGCTGAGAGACTTCAAATAGAGACAAGAGATTATTCTGGAGTTTATTCTTATGCTTTGTATGGATGTCTTTTTTAGTTCTTAGTATATTAAAATAGCTAGAAGGAAATACCTGAAATTGTTGAGCTAATATTCCAGTAGCCTTTATTCTTGAAAACAATTGTATACCTATGTAGCTCATACAGTATGATCGCATGATTGTGAAAACCTTACGGCTGATGGTCCCTTTATCCAGGGCATGGACAGATGAGTAGAAAAATAAGGCCAAAAAAAATAAGTAAATAATATGGGTAGGGGATAAGGGGTAAAAAGTAATTGGGTAGACTGCAAGACTAGGAGTCAAAGAGAGGGAGGGGTAAGGGATATGGGATATATAAGTTTTTTATCTTTTTATTCTTTTTCTGGAGTGATGCAAATGTCCTAAAAATGTTCACAAATACATAACTATATGATAAAAAAAAGAGACATCAAGTTAAGAGGAATAACAAAAAGCGTTAATTACACTTAAAAAGAAATAAACAAACAAAAGAAGTGGAGGCCAAGCGCTTGGCTGAGGAACCAATGGGGAGAAGCTAACATCTGTTGGATTATGGCTGAATGCCTCTAAATCAGAATCCTGCCCATATGGAACGATACAGCACCACAAAGACATCAGTTAGCCTCAGATATATGGTTCCTTGCCATCCCAGCCAGCAGGCCATCAAGAGCCTCTGGAACAGGGAAACCAGTTTCAGCTAGAAAGGGTAATACACCCTTGCTAGTCACACACCACAGGTTCATCGAGAACATGGTGCTAACCTATTCATAAATGCTCATAGAAGCTTCTGGGTCTGGGTTTCCTGAGTAGCAAAGCAACTACTCTTAAAACTTAGCCCTCCCACAATCATTTGCTTTTGGTTTTTCTCAAGAAAAAAAAGAAAAAGAATATAACATAAAAAATAGGGGAAAAAAATGAAGGAAAGACCACAGAGGTATTTCTTATGAACAATAACAATTATCTCACCTATTAACTCATTTCCCCTGCTAGAAACCCCATATTTCCCATAAATCAAGGAGTTCTATATGATAAATGAGCCAGGTTAGCTTCCGTTCAGTGGTTATGTACTCAAATCTGGATCAGTTTCCTAATTCTGTTAAATGAAACATGAGATTCTAGCGCAGAACAGCAGCTTCACTGAGAAGGTGTAATTACACTCTCCTGTTCCCAGCTCTGCCGGAGCAGTTATCCTAGCCACAGAGCTGTCGTCAGCCATCATCTTATTCAGCATGCTATGGATGGCATGAGTTGCTTCTAACATCAGGGCTTTCAGCTTTTCCAAAAGCTGTGTCTTTGCTTCCTTATCCTTTCATGTTATAGTTTGCTCAGCATTTGGTCAAGGAACTGATAAAATTGGAAGAATTATTTACTGAAAATACGTAGTCTCTTCTCTCAATAGAAACCACTGTTCTTCCTGTTTCTCTGTTACTGCCAGATAATCCACCGCCTTGGGAGGGGTTCCCATGAAACCACACCTAATGTTTGACTAAGGGAGGGAAGTGACCACAGGATGTCACCATCTGTGTCAAAAGAGTGGCAAGTCTTTAGCTAGAAGGACTTTACATTTACTGGTAAAGCAGAAGCTGTACATTTGGGAAGATGCTCCACAGAAACCATGCTGCTAGGACTAGAGTTAAGGTCACTTTCGCTAAGTCTCCTCCACTGACCCTGTATATTTAAAAGTTTTAATACTACTTATATCCTGGGGATACTCATCATTCTGTTATTTATAATAGCTAATATTTATTTTCTTCAATAAGCCCAGCATCATGCTTTGTACTTTATGAACTTTATCTCAATTAATCCTCACATCAGCCTTCTAAAGGAAACAATATTACTCTTTTTGTATAAAGTAGAAAACTGGCTTAGAGAGGGCGAGTGCCTTGCTTACGGTAACTTAAGTAATAAGGATAGGTACAGGATTCAAGTCCAGGTGGTGATGCACAGTCTATGATCTTTTTGCTCCCTTATTCCACCATCCCGTACGCTTAATCCCAACCCAGAAAAGGGGGATCACACTCAGCACATCCTGCCTTCCCTGCTTCTTTATTCCCTTCCATGATCTGTGTCCTTCTATCTACCACATAGGTTTATAAGTTCCTATGAGGGAAGGAACCATGACTTATTAAGCTTTGTATCCCTCCCCAGAGAATAGAACATAGTAGGGTTTCAATAAATGCCTTTTAAGTGAAACACACACACTCACACTCACACACACATACCAGAATATAATGCTATAGCTGGAATTTCTGGCTCCTTGTTCAAAATTACTGAAAAGCCCCCCTTTTAAGATTCATAATAAATCAAATAACCTCATTCAGCCAATGCAATAATAGCTATGAAATGGCTATACAGTAAATTCCATTTTATCTTTGGCTCTATATTGCATATCTTCTTGCTGTCCAAAGTCAGAGTATAAAATCCTCCCATTCGACTGGAGGGAACCACCTGAAAATGTAGAGCTGTGTTCCAGTAGCCATGTTTTTTGATGATGATTGAACAATGATGTAGCTTTCACAATGAGACTCTGTGAATGTGAAAACCTTATGTCTGATGCTCCTTTTAGCTACTATATCAACAGAAGAGTAGAACATATGGAATAAAAATAAATAATGGGGGGAACAAATGTTAAAATAAATTTAGTTTGAAATGCTAGTGGTAAATGAAAGCGAGGGGTAAGGGGTATGGTATGTATAATCTTTTTTTCTCTATTATCGTTTTATTTCTTTTTATGTTGTCTTTTTATTTCTTTTTCTAAATCGATGCAAATGTTCTAAGAAATGATGAATATGCAACTATGTGATAATATTAAGAATTACTGATTGTATATGTAGAATGGAATGATATCCTAATGTTTTGTTTGTTAATTTTTTTTAATTAATAAAAAAAAAATCCTCCTATCCTTGTGTTCTATCAAAAGTAACTGAGCAAAGACATGAAGTTAATTGCTCAACTATGAATAGAAAAAAGTTGCTGGTCTGCACAAATAGAGAAGCTTCCCCAGAAATATAAAAACTGGTGGGAGTCATTGTACAGAGAGCATAGGAGGAAATCTTTTCCTCTTTATAGAAGGCTGGCTTCACTTGGAGCAGTTGCTGTCTGAGAGACAGAATTCTCTACCTGAAAGCCATCATTCCACTTGGAATGGTATAAAGATGGAAAAATAGATGTGTAGTAATCAGCAAGCAAAGAGGAAAAAGCAGAGTGAAATGGTAATGAGAACCCACCACATTTATAGAGGGTTTCCTAAGTGTCGTGCACTTACGTTATTTGCTTTAATCTTTACAACAGTCTGAGGGGTAGGTACTTTTATTACTCCCATTTTACAGATGTAGAAAGGAACCTTAGAGAAGTTAGGTAACTTGCCTAAAGCTTCTTTGCTGGTAAATATAGAGCTAACAGAATTAAGCCCATGTCTGTCTGACTCCAAAACTTAATCTCTTGGCCATTAATGCTAATCATTAACTACACTCAATTAACCATTTCCTCTGTCCCTTGGTTGAGCAAGAGCAAGAGGCTAAATACTAGAATGCACTGCATATTATCTATTGTCTTTGTGCTTATACAAAAGCCCAATGTGTCATTTTTATTCTGTAGGATGGATGCTCCCATTTTAAATTAATCTTTTTTCGTTGTCAATGTAAGTCATGGGCTAATAACTTCCTCTAGATTATATACAGAGACATCTGGACTCAGCTTCAAACTGAGTTTGTTCCCATTTTACTCAAGGAACATATATAGGTACAGATATAGATATATAATATTATGAGGCATGTAGAATAAGTATTATTATCCCTATTATTCAGATGAGGAAACTCACCTAGAATTATCAATCTTATAAGTGATAGAACTGGAATTCAAGTTCAATCTCTGTAACGGACTGAATTTTGTCCCCCAAAAAAGATATTTTGAAGTCCTACTTGGTAGAATGAGATTTTATTTGGAAATAGGGTCATTACAGATGGAATGAAAGAAGTTAAACCTAGGTTAGACTGGACACTTAACCATGGAAATGCAGACAGATGGGAGAAGCCATGGATTGCTGGTAAGCCACCACAAGAAGCCAGGAGAGAAGCATGGAACTGATTCTTCCCTACAGACTTTAGAGGAAGCATGGCCATACTGATACCTGGATTTCAGACTACTAGCCTCCAGACCTGTGAGACAATAAACTCCTGTAGTTTTAAGCTACCCAGTTTGTGATTTTTTGTACAGTGGCCATAGGAAAGTAAAACACATCCTTGGGGGTCCAAATCCCAAATAAAGGCACTTCCAGCCCTTTTAGTCTTTCAACAATGCAGAAGGAACTGTACTCAAATCTTGAGTCTACCACACATTTCTCTGAGCTTCAGTCTTCTCACTTGTCAAATAGGGGTGACGACGACTACCTCACAGGATTACTGTGAAAACGAAATGAAATACAAAGAGAAAGCCCTTCTATATAGCAGTGAATAAAACAGACATGGACCTGCCCTCATGGCATTTACAGTCTGGTGTTAGAAGGTGGGGAATGGGAAATAAATATTCAATGATATTTGATGTGAAAGAATGTTGGTGAGGTAGGCAGCCACCAGGCCATGTGAGACCTCACAGATCAAGTTAAGAATTTTGAACTTAATCCTAAGAGCAATGGAAAGTCTTCAAAGGGCTTTAGACAAAGGCTTTAGGCCAGGGGAAACATGACTAGAATTGAGCTTTAAAAACTCCAGTTCTGAACTAGGGAAAGTTGTGATCTTTTTTAAAGTCTTCCTTTCTCTTTATTTAAATGAATACTTCCTTGGCACCCCTTACATTGCAGAGAGAACTATAGGCTAATTTGTTTGAAACGTAAAATTAAAACTCTGAGAGCAGGACAAGTACTAGCTCCCCCCTTTTCTACCTTCAGGATCTAGGACAGTCGTCCCAAAGGCTGTCTCTGCTCTTGCCACCTTCTGCAGTTGTTTCTCTCTCTGAGCAAAATTACTCTCCAGATCCTAAAAGCACTTTGAGAACCAGTGTACATCTCTGGGAAGTTCATTTATCCATTCTTTTGTTGAACACTTATTAAGCATCAACTACACATGCAGTTGGGTTCTGTAGCTACAAAGTTGGCTAAGACAGAGGCCCTGTGCTTTAAGAACTCACAGTCTGGGTAAAAGTAGGCCAGAAAAATAAAGAAGTAATCACAGTAAAATGGTTTCTGTAATAAGAAAAGGAGCAGTGGGGGAGGAAACAGCTCACAGAACCTAGAGTCAGGGGAAGTTTTTAGAGTAAGTGATTGGCACATAGAAAAAGTTTGAACTGAGTCTTGAAGGATGAGGGAAAGCCCAGTAAATAGAATTAGAGTAGGGAACGATCAGAACCATAAATACCATAAAAGTAGTTTTCTGAGATTATTTATTGGCAATAAACTGGATGGGTTGAAAGGGAGAAATTACAGTCAAGGAAACCAAATAAAAGGCTGGGGCTATAATCTAGGTGGAAGGTGAAGAGGGCTTTATGTTCACTCAGCAGTACTTGGGACTGTGTTCAGTTTGCCTAACACTAAATTGTACTTGGTACTAAAGTATACGGCTTGTTATTTCAACTTCCCAAGATGGATGTCTACTCTCCCTCACTAGGGCAGAGACCATGGTATTTATTGAAATCCGTATAGTGCCTAATACTGTGCTCAGCACCCTGTGTGCAACCGTCAAAAGTTGTGTTAGAACAAGCAAACTCACTGCCCTTCCCTTGTCTACGTGAAACATGACTCCTAGGGGTGTGGACCCTCCTGGCAACATGGGACAGAAATCCTAGAACGAGCTGAGGCTCAGCATCAAGGGATTGAGAAAACCTTCTCGACCAAAAGGGGGAAGAGTGAAATGAGACAAAATAAAGTGTCAATGGCTGAGAGGTTCCAAACAGAGTTGAGAGGTTATCCTGGAGGTTATTCTGACACATTCAGTAGATATCACCTTGCTATCCAAGATGTAATGGAAAGGCCGGAGGGAACTGCCTGAAAATGTAGAACTGTGTTCCAGCAGCCATGTTTCTTAAAGATGATTGTATAATGATATAGCTTCCACAATGTGACTGCGTGATTGTGAAAACCTTGTGTCTGATGCTCCTTTTATCTACCTTATCAACAGATGAGTAAAACATACCGAATAAAAATAAATGATAGAGGGAACAAAGCTTAAAATAAATTTAGTAGATTGAAAGGCCAGTGATCAATGAAAGGAAGAGATAAGGGGTATGGTATGTATGATTTTTTTCTGTTGTCTTTATATTTCTTTTTCTGAATTGATGCAAATGTTCCAAGAAATGATCATGATGATGAATATGCAACTATGTGATGATGTGAATTACTGATTATATATGTAGAACAGAATGATCATATGTTAAGAATGTTTTTGTGTGTTATATTTTAAAAAAATCAATTAATAAAAAAAGAGAGAAAAAAAGTTGTGTTAACAATGATTCACTGAGCTGGGGTGGAAGACTGGGTACAGAGCAAGAAGGAGGGATGAAAAGGAGAGGACTCTCCTTCTACTTTGCTCCATGGGCATGTTTCCCTTCCAGAAAAGAGAGGGAAGCATCTTATACTCAGCCAAAATTGCTTATTATCTTTTCCCTCAAACTTGGTATGCCCCTTTTCTTGTTCACTTGCACTCCACCCATCATAGCTAGAAAACTCAAGATCACACTGGAAGTCAAGTACAAAACTGAGAGGAAAAAACACATTTTTCAAGCATTCAAGAACCACACTTTTTCCTGTAGGATCTTTGAATGAGGTTTTCCTCTATTCACACATAGGAAAGAGGTGGTCCTAGAATACAGCAATGCCACTTCTCTGAATCTATTCTAGAGAAACAATCACACATATACACAAAGAAACATGCATAAGCATTTTCTTTGTAAGACAGAAAAAGTGGAAGCTACCCAAAGGTCGGTTAATAAAAGACAGACTAAATAAACCATGATCTATTCATAAGACAGAATATTCTGCAATGGCTAAAATGAAAAGGTAGATCTACAGACATTAACACAGAGACCAGTCCAGGACATATTGTTGAATGGAATAAACAATTTGAAGAATAATGGATATTGTATTATACCATTGGTGTAAAAAAATACAAAATAGTATGCTTTAGTTTTCCATGCTGCTGTGACAAATATCACACATAGGTTGACTTAACCAATGGGAATTTCTTGTTTCATGGTTTCAGAGGCTAAAAGCCTTGCTTCCTCCCCAGGCTGATGGCATCCTGGTGCTGGCTTGCCATAATCCTTGGGGTTCCTTGGCTTTCCTGTCATATGGTGATGTCTTCTCCTTTAACCTCTAGGTTCCTGCTAACTTCCTGCTTCTACCTCCTCCCCATGGCTTTCTCCATCTCCTGACTTCTAGTTTCCTTCTCTTTATAAAGCTTCAGTAATATAGATGAAGACCCAACCTCAGTCAGTTGGGACAAACCTTAACTAAAAATGCCATCTTCAGGAGATTCTATCTACAATGGTTTCACATCCACAGGAATGCAAATTAAGATTTAAAATATGTCTATATGGGGGTACATAGTTCAATCTATCATAGTAATTTGTTTTCTATGGCTGCATATAAATGTGCGCAAATGCATAGAAAATGATCTGGGAGAATAAACACAAAACTGATAACAGTAGTGATCTCTGGGAAGGTGGGAAGGGAACTGTGGTACTTAGATTCAGTTGTCAACTTGGCCAGGTGGACCTGCCTAGTTCTATTGCTGTGGACATGAGGCAACGATACGTGAACATCATCTGTTGCTCATTACATCTGCAGTAGGCTAGAAGGTGTGCCTGCTGCAATGAATGATGTTTGATTTAATTGGCTATTGCTTAGATGAGAGAGCTCAACTAGCACAGCCCAAGCAGCTCAGCATTCCTTATTTCAGCGCTCGCCGTTCAGCCCAGGCCTTTGGAGATGCAGAAGGAAATCACCCCGAAAGTTGTTGGAACCCAGAGGTCTGGAGAGAAGGCCAGCAGAGACCACTCTGTGCCTTCCCACGTAAGAAAGAACCTCAGTGGAAAGTTAGCTGCCTTTCCTCTGAAGAACTAACAAAATAAATCCCCTTTTATTAAAAGCCAATCTGTCTCTGGTGTGTTGCACTCCAGCAGCCAGCAAACTAAAACAGGAACCAAGGATGTGAATGACAAAGGGGAATTTAGTGTTATCTCTATTTAATTTTTTTTTACAAGTGTAGTGTATTTATATGTTTACTATCTAATTAAAGAGGGTTTTTCCTTCCAAATTTTTTTGAAAAAACTTTATTGTGGTATAACATATTATATGTATAATATTGACAGGCAATAAACTTCACATATTTAAAGTGTACAATTTAATGAGTTTTGCATATATATATGCTGCATAACAATTAGCACAATAAAAATCCATTCCTCCCTGAAGTTTCTTTGTGCCACTTTGTAATCTCTGCCTCCCTGCCTGCACCCTTCCTTCTCACACAAACACTGATCTTCCTGTTACCATAGATCAGCACATATTTTCTAGAGGTTTTTACTAATTTTTATTCATAAAACCAATCAACATACAAACACGAATTTTCTTAACATTTCATACTTGGTGTGCAATCAATGGCTCACAATATCATCACATACTTGTGACGCTGTGGAAATATGTTTATGGATGGAAAGATGTTAATAACTGCTATATTTAGAAGGAAGTAGATATTAATTATTACGCATTAAGTTAATCCACTTTTTGTCAACAAATAAGAAAATTTTATATAGGAGATTTACAGTTGCTTGTAATGGATAATATAATGTAAATGGGTAGAATTCTGGTGGTGTTTTATTTTCTTTTGTTTCCCTGTTTTCTAAAATAAATAATAAGAAAAAACTATTTTTAAAAATTTAAATGAGGGAGGGGTAAGGAGTATGGTATGTATGAGTTTTTTTCTTTTTCCTTTTAATTCTTTTTCTGAATTGATGCAAATGTTCTAAGAAATTATCATGGTGATGATATTGTGACTTTTTGATTATATACCAAGAATGGAATGATCATATGGTAAGAATGTTTATGTTTGTATGTTGTTATGTTTAAAAAAATTAAAAACTTAAAAAAAATTAAATGAAATGAAGAAATTGGTCTAGGAACATGAGAAGAACAAATGCATGATATTTGACAGGGATAATAAGGAAATAGGGAAAACACGTTAATGGGATTGTTTGTTAAAGAATTTTATTTTCCAAAAAGTTAAAGGGAAAAATATTTTTCCCCTCAAAGTTTTTCAGTATAATTTCCAAGCCAATAAATTCCTAAATATAGCCAAAGATGATAATTTTACAAGCAAGCCAATATAAACACAGTATGTATTTTTATTTCTACATTAAAAACATGACAGAGCTGCAAAAGATCTCTCAAATTGGCTATATTTTATTTTTTTCCAAAAATGTCCATTTCAAATTCCCATTAAAAATATATCCCTATGACTTTAAATTTTCAACAAAAATGACAAAATGGCAGAACAGGAGTAACAAAGCAACACTTGACAGTGGGGATGCCAAAGAAAGGAGCAAGAGGGAAGTGGTACAAGGTTAAGCATTTGGGTGGAGAGAGGTGGGACTTTTACAGAGCCATACCTTAAACTTTAGTATGTATTCAAATCACCTAGAGATCTTGTTAAAATGGAGAATTAATTAACAGGTCTGGTGAGGTTCCCAGGTGAAGCCCAAGCTACTGGTTCATAGCAATCTTGAGTAGCAAGACCTTGGAATCTAGGAATTTGCTCTTCAACCCTGGTTGGTCTACATTTCACATAGGTAGTCTCTGCTCATGATAACCTCTTTCTTTCTAAACTGGTGCCCCTCCCCACCCCCCATTAAAATAACAAACAGTGGAAACTTTTCAGAAAGTCAGTGTATCATATACAAGGTATAGTTCAAGGCCTTGTGCAAGGAAGTGAGCAAAATGGGAAACAGAATATGGGATGAGCAGGAGCCCCTGATATAAAAAGTAATTTGTCTACAAGAGTTCTAAAGTTGTGTTTTCAATTCTGACACTTGATGGATATAAAAGGAGACTCCATCAACAGGAAGGGAAGAAAAGAAAGATGTGCCACCACAAGTAGCTGCCAAGAATTCTTTACATGTGATATTGTAGTGGAGGAATTTTCTTCTTGTCTGCCCAGATGCAAAAATGTTTTTGGAGTGAGAAACTGGGAAGTTTGCCTGGTATGAAATTCTAGTACCCCCATTTCCTGGTTTTGGCAATTTAGAGTCTTGAGAATCTGTCCTAGTCCCTGTAAAATAAGGTGGACTATGTAAACAGGCCCTCCAAGAGACTCACTATGGCTCTGGTAGCTTTCAGATTCTAAGGTCCTCAGTCCTTGAGGCCGCCTTCAGATTTAACCTCATTCCCCTACACTGATCAGCAGCCAAATTCTGAGTCCTCTTGAGCTTGATGTCCCAACCAAATGGCCCTACTACCTACCCTCCCGCCACAACACTTCCGGTTTTCATCCTGTGGCCAAATCCAATTCTCATAGTCTCCAAAAGCCTCCTCCAACAGCAGCAGCTAGATCCCGAGTTTTGCAAAAGCTACATACTCTGCATCTTCCATCCAGCCCTATAGCAGCAAAGCCAACGTGTAATGTGCAGGCTGGATGGTGACACTTCTTTCTCGGTTTAAGAGAAAGTGGGGATCTGCCTCACTTTGATAAGCAGAGGGTGGAAAGGGGCCCTGCTAGGATGAGATTCAGATGCTAAGGCAGTCCTCCTGCATCTCTACCCAACTCCTCCACAGTTAACAGGCCTCTGCTATCCTAACAAAGACTCACATGTCGCCTATATAAACATGCCATCTTCAGCCAGCTTCCTGTGGTTTGCCTAAAGCCAGCTGGGAGGGCAGCTGAACTCCATCCACGTTCCTGAGGCCCTCATTCCCATAGCAGACACTCGCTAGGGGCATGACCTCCTGAGGTACCCATTTGGGATACAGCCACCGTACAGGTTCCAAGAGGTGTAATTTTTTCCCTTCAGCCACAGCCTAGACTGGGCTGAATGATGTGGTTAGCTCATACAAATACTGCTTTTTAAAATGTTATTCCTTGATATTTTTGGTGTCTGGAGAGGGCTTCCTTTGCTATCACGGTTAATTAGCAGCATCAGAGAATTTCCCTTTCCTCAAAGGAAAGTCTGTTCCTGCCCCTGAGGCCAAGCAGAGGGGCAGTTGGTATAGCTAAATGCTCCCTCAGGTTAACCTCAAACTTATACTTAGAGCCACACTTGACTAAAAGCAGTGTGAAAATGTAGGGTGAGCTTCTATTCTGGGCAGAGTTGGCATGTGGGCACAGGTCCTGGCAAGCCAGGGAAATTTTGTTTTCTTAGCATAAGAATCAGGTGAGGGAAGGAAAAGGAGGGGGTGGGGAACCAATGTGTGTTTGACACGTTTGTGAATTGTTCCTATAACAAAGACTTATTTTAAACAACAGAGTGGAGCATTTTATATTTCAATGAGAAGCACACAGAAGGACCTATTGTTAGGAGGAAAAAGTGCATGAGTAATTGTGCATGACTTCAGTCTTCCCAGTTAAAGTGTTAGGCATGTTCAGGATGAATGATTGTGGGCATTCCAATGTTTTCAGTGGGGGAAGAAGGAAGAAGAAACTCCTGGAAGGTGTGGAGTCAGGCCGCCTAGCAAGGGAATGGAGACAGGAACCTGAAGAGTTCTTCCTTAACTTTGCTTTGCTGCTTCTTACTATTCCTCTATTTAATTGAGTTCCCACCTCCTACAAGAAGCCTTCCTGACCCTAACTCCACCTCCCTTAGGTGTTCCTCTTGATATCCTCTATTCACTAAACTATGAGCTATCAATCAACTGCAGAACAGAGAGCCACAGAACAGAGGACCAGACTGCCAATTCCTGGACAAGTTACTTATCCTCTTTGTGACTCAGTTTGCTCATATATAAAATGAGAGTAATACCTACCTTTTAGGGTTGCTGAGAGTATACTTAGAATGTGCCTGACATATAGTATGTACTCAATAAATGTTAGCAATTATTATTATTTGCATTTCCAGTGCTTAACACAGTTCATAGTGATCATGGGTCAATGGTATTCAATCCTCACATGCATTATAATTACTCTGAGGAGCTTTAAAAATACATGAGCCCATATACATATGTATATGATGTTACCATAATTGTAATTAACTGCTTTATCTAGTTAGGTCTACAAAATTTAAACTAACTGCCAAGCACCTCACAATAGAAATTAACTATAGCTAGGAAACAGGATAACCATATAGAAAACTAGAGCAAAGAAATATAACAGAAACATTTAAGTAATGTATGGTAGTGTGAAGTGGGCTTTGGAAAAAGACTTCCAGTCTTCTTCTTACTAGCAGTGTGACCTCAGTTAACTCATGTAACTCATTGACCAAATGTGAATTTTGATGCTGTGCCCATTTGAAACTGTTGCGTACCCCAGAAAAGTCATGTTCTTTAATTCTGATTCAATACTGGAGGATGGGAACTTTTGATTTGGTAGTTTCCATGAAG
Source organism: Tamandua tetradactyla (assembly GCF_023851605.1). Classification (NCBI taxonomy): domain Eukaryota; kingdom Metazoa; phylum Chordata; class Mammalia; order Pilosa; family Myrmecophagidae; genus Tamandua; species Tamandua tetradactyla. Next base: position 58,208,513 of record NC_135334.1, on the reverse strand, counting down.
ACATATTTCCCCCCATTCTAGGTGGGTCTTAATGTGTCTACTGGAGTCCTTTCACAGGTAACCACTTTGGGATGCCTGCTCCACAGAAGAGCTAGAGAAGTGACAGAAAAAATGACTGGGAGCGGGATTCCAGTGTATAAGTGACCTGGGAGTGTCTTCTACACCATATAGAGAGGCCCCGGTCGAAAAAGCAGAAGAATTGAGATGTAGAGAACTGGAGGCCATCCAGGTAGTGCAAACAGCCTAACGGGCCCATTTCCAAACTGGGGCCTAGAGCCCTCAGGAGTGCACAGACAGGGAGATGAATACAAGGAAGTAAGCCAAGCTGCGTTCCTTGAAAGAGCTACCCTCATGCACTGCTCCCACCCCCTGACCCATGACTCCCCTCACACCCCATGCACCTGAACCCCATCACCAGCTCCCCACTCTGCACTGGAAGTACCCCCAACCATGCACATCCCCGCCTCACACCCCCACCCCACACAGGCACGCAAACCTGTCTTAGTGCGACCCACCTCTCCCCCACAAGCGCAATTACCCCTGTACCCCAACCCCTCTGCCCTACACACATACACACCCTTGCCCCACTCCACGGCACAAGTGACCTTTTCTAACAACTGGCAGCTGCACTTGTGCGCATCTGTGCCAAATAGTCTCTGTCCTGCACAAGCGTGCACCCCTACCCCACCCATCCCCCTGCACATGTGCATCCACGCCAGGGCGCGGCTACCGATTATCACACACCCCTGACACATATCCTACAACCTCTGCGACCTGTGCCCCGCCCCTACATGCTCGCGCATCTGTATCCCAGCTCCCGTGGACTCCTCCCTCTGCGCAATGAAACACCGTGCCCTGCCCTCACTGTGTCCTGACCTCTGGCCCTTTACTCCACACCCTGGCACCCATGACCCACACGCTCCACATTCCCACCTGCATCCTACCCACGAACCAGTCCCAGTACATCTGCTCAGCACCTGCATCCACCTCCCACCGCACCCTATCTTTGTGTCCACCATGCTGCTACCTGCTCCTGAACTCCAAGGCCTGCCAGAGCTACACATTACCCTCATGGTCCCTGCACCGCACCTCCACAATCCTATGACCCATACCCCACACTCACAGGCACCAGTGCAGTGTCCCTAACCTGTGCATATGCCTGCACCCAAACCCACCACTGCACTGCTGTGCCCTTCCCCATGTCCCATATCCTGCTTCACACATCCTGCAAATTCAAAGCTTTAGACTTCTGAAGGAAATCGACTTCCAAAGTAACCCTATCAAGATATTTACATGCTGCAAAGACAACAGAAGATCACTAACCATATGCAATGCAGACAGAGCCCAGTCTAATGACCAAATTAAAACACTGGAGGAGACACAGACTTTGGAACAACTAATCAAAGATGTTCATATAACTCTACTAAATAAAATCAGTGGGAAGGCTAATGACATAAAGGAGATCAAGAAGACACTAGAAGAGCATAAAGAGGAATTTGAAAGAATTAATAGAAAAATAGCAGATATCACAGAGATTAAAGATGCTGTAGACCAAATAAAAAAATACTAGAAACACACAACAGCAGATTTGATGAGGCAGAAGAAAGAATAAGTGAACTAGATGACAGGACAACTGATTTTGAATACACAAAAGAGCAAGTGACAAAAAAAAAAAGATGGAAAAATTTGAACTGGATCTCAGGGAAATGATGAACAAAACAAAGTGCACAAATATAAGAATCATTGGTGGGCAGGCCACGGTGGCTCAGCAGGCAAGAGTGCTTGCCTGCTATGCCTGAGGACCCGGGTTTGATTCCCGGTGCCTGCCCATGTAAAAAAAAAAAAAGAATCATTGGTGTCCAGAAGAACAGAAGAGTAAAGGGCTAGGAAGATTAGTGGAGAACATAATGGGGGAAAACTTCTCAACCTTTACAAAAAACAGAACTATGCAAACCAAAGAAGCCCAATGAACTCTAAATAGAATAAATCCAAATAGGCCTAGCCCAAGACACATACTAATCAGCCTATCAAATGTTGAAGAGAAGCAACAATTCTGAAAGTGGCAAGAGAAAAACAATCTACCACGTATAAGGCAAACCACATAAGACTGAGTTCAGCCTACTCAACTGGCACTATGGAGGCAAGAAGGTAGTGGTATGATATATTTAAGATCTTGAAGGAGAAAGACTTCTAGCCAGAATTCTGTACCCAGCCAAATTGCCCTTCAAAACTGAGGGAGAGATTAAAATTTTCACAGACAAACAAAGGCTGAGAAAATATGTTAACAAGAGACCAGCTCCACAAGAAATACTAAAGGGAGTTCTGCCAATTGGAAAAAAAAAAAAAAAGACAAGAGAGGGATTTCTGGAGGAGGGCACAGAATTGAAGAGAACCAGTAACAGCAATTTAAAGGATAAAAAGAAAAAGTAGGAAAAGAAAATATGTATTTGACAAATGAAAGGTAAAGGATAAGATGGTGGATTCAAGAAAAGCTTTTACAGTAATAACATTGAATGTTAACAGACTAAACTCACTAATTAAAAGATACAGACTGGTAGAATGGATTAAGGATTATAATCCATCTATATGTTACTTACAAGATACACATCTTAGACACAAGGAAATAAATGGATTGAAAGTGAAAAGATGGAAAAAAAGTTCCCCATAAACTGTAACCAAAAGAAAGCAGGAGTAGTTAGACAAATATCAGACAAAATAGACTTTAAATGTAAGGACATCATAAGAAACAAAGAAGGACACTATATATTAATAAAAGGAAAAATTAACCAAGAAGATAAAACAACCATAAATGTTTATGCTTCCAATCAAGGAGTTCTAAAGTACGAGACAGATATGGGCAAAATAGAAGGGAGTGATAGACGTTTGAACAGTAATAGTAGGAGACGTCAATATACCACTCTCCTCCATAGATAGAACAACCAGACATAGGATCAACAAGGGAATAGAGAAATTAAATAATTTGATAAATGAATAAAACCTAACAGACATATATAGGTCATTACACTCCCAAACACCAGGCTATACATTCTTCTCTAGTGCTCATGGAACATTCTCCAGGAAAGATCATATGCTGGGGCACAAATCAGGTCTTTATAAATTTAAAAACAATTTAAATTTAAATAATAAATTTATAAATTTAAAAATAATTTGAAATTATTCAAAGCACTTTCTCTGATCACAATGGAATGAAGCTGGAAATCAATGACCACAAAAGAACCAGAACTTTCAAAACTATATGGACATTAAATAACACACCCTTAAACAGTGAGTGGGTCAAAGAAGAAATTACTAGAGAAATCAGTAGCTATCTGGAAATGAATAAAAATGAAAATACAAAATATCAGACTTATGGAATGTGGCAAAAGCTGTGCTGAGTAGGAAATTTATTGCCCTAAATGCCTATATTGAAAAAGAAGAAAGAACAAAAATTGAGGACTTAACTGCTCACCTGGAGAAACTTGAGAAAGATCAGCAAACTAACCTAAAGCAAATAGAAGAATAGAAGTAACAAAGAATGCAGAGTTAAATGAATGGAAGAACAAAAGAACAATAGAAAGGATCAATAAAACCAAAAGATGGTTCTTTGAGAAACTCAATAAAATCCATGGGCCACTAACAAGGCTGACAAAGAAACAGAGAGAGAGGATCAAGTAAACAAAATCAGAAATGAGGTGGAGTGGTCATTACCACAGACCCAAAAAAATAACAAAAAATCATAAGAGGATACTATGGACAACTATATGCCAAGAAACTAGACAACTTAGATGAAATGGACAAATTCCTGGAGACACACAAACAAGCTACACTGATTCAAGAAGAAATAGAAGATCTCAACTAACCAATCACAAGTAAAGAGATTTAATCAGTCATCAAAAATCTTCCTAAAAAGAAAAGCCCAGGGCCAGATAGCTTCACGGGGGAATTTTATCAAATGTTCCAAAAAGAATGAACACTAATCCTGCTCAAACTTTTCCAAAAATTTGAGGAAAAAGAAGCACTACTTAACTCATTTTATGAAGCTAACATCACTTTAATATGAAAATCAGGTAAAGATGCTACAAGAAAGGAAAACTACAGACCAACCTCCCGAATGAACTTAGATTCAAAATTTTTTCACAAAATATTAGCAAATCAAATCCAACAGCACATTAAAAAAATTATACAAAACGACCAGGTGGGGTTTATACTAGGAATGCAAGGATGGTTTCAACAAGAAAATCAGTTAATTTAATACAACACATTAGCAAATCAAAAGGTAAAAAAATCATATAATCATTTCAATTGATACTGAAAAAGTATTTGACAAAATTCAACATCCTTTCTGATAAAAAGTCTTCAAACAGTAGGGATCAAAGGTAACTTCCTCAATATGATAAAAGGCATATATGAAAAACCTGTAGCCAGCATTGTACCCAATAGTGAGAGACTAAAAGCTTTCCCCTTAAGATCAAGAATGAGACAAGGATGCCTTCTTTCACCACTATTATTCAACATTGTAATAGAAGTTCTAGCTAGGGCAATCAGGCAGGACAAAGAAATAAAAGGTTTCCAAATTGGAAAACAAACAAAACTTTCATTATGTGCAGATGACATGATACTATACTTGGAAAATCCCGAGAAATCTACAACAAAGTTACCTGAGCTAATAAACAAATTCAGCAAGGTGGCAGATTATACAATTAATGTACTCAAATCAGTAATGTTTCTATATACAAGCAATGACCTAACTGAGGAGTCAATTAAGGAAAAAATTCCATTCAAAAGAGCAACCAAAAGAGTCATGTATCTAGGAATGAATTTAACTAGGGATGTAAAGGACTTATACACAGAAAACTACATAACATTGCTAAAAGAAATCAAATTTCTAAATGGGTAGAAAGACATTCCATGACCACGGATAGGAAAGTTAAATGTAGTTAAGATGTCAATTCGACACAAACTGATCTACAGATTCAATGCAGTACCAATCAAAATTCCAACAACCTACTCTGAAGAGTTACCAATTCTGGAAGGGAAAGAGACCCCAAATGGCTAAAAGCATCCTAAAAAAGAAGAACGAAGTGGAAGGATTAACATTCCCCAAATTTAAAACTTATTATCAAGCCACAGTGGTCAAAATAGCATGGTAGTGGCACAAAGACAGAAATATTGACCAATGGAATCTAATTGAGAGTGCAGAAATAGACCACCAAATCTATAGTCAACTGATTTTTGACAAGGCCTCCAGATCCTCTGAACTGGGACAAATTACTCTTCTCAGAAAAGGGGCATGGGAGAACTGGATATCAATAACCAGAAGAATGAAAGTGCACCCTTTCCCTACACTCTATACAAAAGTTAGCTCAAATTGGATCAAACACCTAAATATAAGAAACAGTACCATAAAGCTCCTAGAAGAAACTGTAGGGAAATATCTTCAAGATCTAGTAATAGGAGATAGCTTCCTAAACTTTTACACCCAAAGCACAAGCAACAAAAGAAAAATTAGATAAATGGGAACTCCTCAAAATCAAATGCTTTTTTGCCTCAAAAGACTTTGCCAAAAAGGGGAAGAGGCAGCCAACTCAATGGGAGAAAATATTTGGAAATCACATGTCGGATAAAGGTTTGCTATCCTGCATATATAAAGAAATCATACAACTCGACAACAGAAGAACAAACAACCCAATTATAAAGTGGGCTAAGGATATGAATAGACATTTTTCTGAAGAACAAATATAGATGGCTAAAAAGCACTTAAATAATTGCTCATTCTCGTTAGCTATAAGGGAAATGCTGATCAAGACTACAATGAGATACCACCTCACAGCTATAAGAATGGCTGCTATTAAACAAATAGGAAACTACACATATTGGAGAGGATGTGGAGAAACTGGGACTTTTGCACTGTTAGTGGGAATGTATAATGGTACAGCTGCTATGGAAGACAGTCTGGCAGTTCCTCAGAAAACTAAACATTGAGTTGCCCCATGACCCAGCAATACCACTACTCAGTATATATATATATATATATATATATATATATATATATATATATATATATATATAAAACCAGAAGAGTTGAAAGCAGTGACACAAACAGACATTTGCACACCGATGGTCATAGCAGCATTATTCACAATTGCCAAAAGATGAAACCAATCCAAGTGCCCATCAACAGATAAGTGGATTAACAAAATGCAATATATATATATATATATATATATATATACAATGCAATATTATGCAGCAATAAGATGAAATGATGTCCTTAACCACATGACAAGATGGACATAATGCTGAGTGGAATATGCCACACACAAAAGGAGAGATACTGTATGACTCACTTTTATGACCATGGTAAGGGTAAAATCAGAGGTTTATAATACAGAATGTAGGGGACCTAGAGATACACAGAAACCTGTGATGGGTGAATAGTTAGCTAATAAGGTTGAACTTAATTATAAGGGAATAGATAGAAGTGAAGGCAATTCACCAGTGGGCCTATAAACATATTCCATATTTCAGAACATCAACTAGTTCCATCCCCCTATCCCATCTTATTGACAGCCCCTTCCAAAATGAAAATGTTAAAATGGACATAGGTCAAATACCCCTAAAGAGTGGTGATGGTGGAGGTATACAGAGAAGGTAGGGTTTAACATGAGTGTATGAATGCTGAATCATTATATTGATATTTCTTTTAGGCTCCAGTATCTCAGAGCAGTAAGCAGTAAAAACCTAAAGTTGTAGAATTGAAACCCATACCAAAATCTGAAATCTGCTGTACATAAGAGATGCCTACATCACCAGATTGTAGAGAGGATCCAATGTGATAATATATGTAAATATGTGGCACATTTTATTAAATAAAATTATTTTAATTAACAAAGAACCCATATTCCAACAGCATGTTTTTTGTTTTATTTAATTGGCTTTTTTTCTTTTTTTGTGAAAAATAACATATATCAAAAAAAGCTATATATTTCAAAGTGCATCGCATATTTCCACAATTCCACAATTTTAGGTTTTTACTTCTAGCTGCTCTAAGATACTGTAGACTAAAAGAAATATCAATGTAATGATTCAGCAATCTTACTCATTTGTTAAACCCTACCTTCTCTTTATAACTTCACCATCACCTTTGATCTTTCTTCCACTCTTTAGGGGTATTTGGGTTATGCCCCTTGTAACTTTTTCATGTTGGAAGGTGTCCAAAAGCTTGTTTTATTGTCACAAGTTTCATTATCAAAGCGAGAACATAAGAAAGGGAGGCAAATCAAAAATGGAGAACTAAGCACAAACATATACGTGCCTTCCCACCATCCATAAATCATTTAAAAGACTGAAAAGATTGTATTTTTAAATGAGAACAGTTAGAGGTTTACGGAAAAATCAAGCAGAAAGTACAGTTTCCATATGTCCCCCTCTCACACGCAGTTTTCCCTTTTACTAACATTTCGCATTAGTATGTTACTTTTGTTACAATTGATGAAACAATATTATTATAACTATGCTATTAACTTTAGCCTACAGTTTATATTAGGATTCACTCTTCTGTGTGTATGTGTTTGTCTGTGTTAACTTTTATACAAACTAAAATTTCCCTTTTTATTCCTTTTCAAATACACAGTTCAGTGGTGCGCATTGCATTTACAAAGTTGTGCCTCCTGTATCATCATCCATTGCTTAAAAATTTTCCATTAACCTAAATAGAAACTTCATACCAATTAAACATTAACTCCCCATTCCCTTCCCCCAACCAGTCCCTGGTAACCAGTATTCTAGTTTCTGATTGTATGAATTTACATATGTTACATATTTTACTTATTTCATATTTCTTTTGTTTCTGGCTTACATCATTCAACATGATATATTCAAGGTTGTAGTACTGAAGATAGTTCAATACTTCAAGGTTTCACTATTCTTATAAGATCAGAACTTCATTCCTTTTTATGGCCAAATAATACTCCACGGCATGTATATACCACATTTCATTTATTCATTTATCTGTTGATAGACACTTGAGTTGTTTCCACCTTTTGGCTATTGTGAATAACATCACTATAAAAACATCAGTATGCAAATATCTGTTCAAGTCCCTGCTGTCAATTATCTTGGGTATATACCTAGAAATGGGATGGCCAGGTAAGTGGTAATCCTGTACTTCAGTTTCTGAGGAACTGCCAAACTGTTTCCCACAGTAGCTGTACCATTTTACATTCTTACCAACAATGTGTGAGTGTTCATTTTTCTCCACATCCTCTCTAACACTTGTTATTTTCCATATTTTGGAACGTAGCCCGTCTAGTGGGTGTAAAATGGTATCTCATTGTGGCTTTGATTTGCATTACCCTAATGGCTAATGATGTTGAGTAACTTTTCATGTGCTTCTTAGCCATTAGCATGCCTTCTTTGGAGAAATTTCTATTCGAGTCTTTTGCCCATTTTTTAAATGAGTCATATGTATTTTTGTTGTTGAGTTATAGGATTTCTTTAGATATTTTGGTATATTAAGCAGTTATCAGATATATGGTCTCCAAATATTTTCTCTTATTCTTTTTTTGTTCCAAAACCTTGTTTAAGTGCTTTTTTATTTTTATTAATTAACGGAAAAAAAGAAATTAAACCAACATTTAGAAATCATACCATTCTACATATGCAATCAGTAATTCTTAACATCATCACATAGATGCATGATCATCGTTTCTTAGTACATTTGCATCGGTTTAGAAGAACTAGCAACACAACCGAAAAAGATATAGAATGTTAATATAGAGAAAAAAAATAAAAGTAATAATAGTAAGAACAAGACAAAACAAAACAAAACAAAACGAAATCCTATAGCTCAGATGCAGCTTCATTCAGTGTTTTAACATGATTACTTTACAATTAGGTATTATTGTGCTGTCCATTTTCGAGTTTTTGTATCTAGTCCTGTTGCACAGTCTGTATCCCATCAGCTCCAATTACCAATTATCTTACCCTGTTTCTAACTCCTGCTGAACTCTGTTACCAATGACATATTCCAAGTTTATTCTCGAATGTCGATTCATATCATTGGGACCATACAGTATTTGTCTTTTAGTTTTTGGCTAGACTCACTCAGCATAATGTTCTCTAGGTCCATCCATGTTATTACATGCTTCATAAGTTTATCCTGTCTTAAAGCTGCATAATATTCCATCGTATGTATATACCACAGTTTGTTTAGCCACTCGTCTGTTGATGGACATTTTGGCTGTTTCCATCTCTTTGCAATTGTAAATAACACTGCTATAAACACTGGTGTGCAAATGTCCATTTGAGTTTTTGCCCTTAATTCCTTTGAGTAGATTCCCAGCAATGGTATTGCTGGGTCGTATGGCAATTCTATATTCAGCTTTTTAAGGAACCGCCAAACTGCCTTCCACAGTGGTTGCACCATTTGACATTCCCACCAACAGTGGATAAGTGTGCCTCTTTCACCGCATCCTCTCCAGCACTTGTCATTTTCTGTTTTGTTGATAATGGCCATTCTGGTGGGTGTGAGATGATATCTCACTGTGGTTTTGATTTGCATTTCTCTAATGGCCAGGGACATTGAGCATCTCTTCATGTGCCTTTTGGCCATTTGTATTTCCTCCTCTGAGAGGTGTCTATTCAAGTCTTTTTCCCATTTTGTAATTGGGTTGGCTGTCTTTTTGTTGTTGAGTTGAACAATCTCTTTATAAATTCTGGATACTAGATCTTTATCTGATATGTCATTTCCAAATATTGTTTCCCATTGTATAGGCTGTCTTTCTACTTTCTTGATGAAGTTCTTTGATGCACAAAAGTGTTTAATTTTGAGGAGCTCCCATTTATTTATTTCCTTCTTCAGTGCTCTTGCTTTAGAGCACTGAAGTCCATAAAATTGCCTCCAATTGTAAGATTCATAAGATATCTCCCTACATTTTCCTCTAACTGTTTTATGGTCTTAGACCTAATGTTTAGATCTTTGATCCATTTTGAGTTAACTTTTGTGTAGGGTGTGAGATATGGGTCTTCTTTCATTCTTTTGCATATGGATATCCAGTTCTCTAGGCACCATTTATTGAAGAGACTGTTCTGTCCCAGGTGAGTTGGCTTGACTGCCTTATCAAAGATCAAATGTCCATAGATGAGAGGGTCTATATCTGAGCACTCTATTCGATTCCATTGGTAGATATATCTATCTTTATGCCAATACCATGCTGTTTTGACCACTGTGGCTTCATAATATGCCTGAAAGTCAGGCAGTGCGAGACCTCCAGCTTCATTTTTTTTCCTCAAGATGTTTTTCGCAATTCGGGGCACCCTGCCCTTCCAGATAAATTTGCTTATTGGTTTTTCTATTTCTGAAATAAGTTGTTGGGATTTTGATTGGTATTGCATTGAATCTGTAAATCAATTTAGGTAGAATTGACATCTTAACTATATTTAGTCTTCCAATCCATGAACACGGTATGCCCTTCCATATATTTAGGTCTTCTGTGATTTCTTTTAGCAGTTTTTTGTAGTTTTCTTTATATAGGTTTTTTGTCTCTTTAGTTAAATTTATTCCTAGGTATTTTATTCTTTTAGTTGCAATTGTAAATGGGATTCGTTTCTTGATTTCCCCCTCCGCTTGTTCATTGCTAGTGTATAGAAATGCTACAGATTTTTGAATGTTGATCTTGTAGCCTGCTACTTTGCTGTACTCATTTATTAGCTCTAGTAGTTTTGTTGTGGATTTTTCCGGGTTTTCGACGTATAGTATCATATCGTCTGCAAACAGTGATAGTTTTACTTCTTCCTTTCCAATTTTGATGCCTTGTATTTCTTTTTCTTGTCTAATTGCTCTGGCTAGAACCTCCAACACAATGTTGAATAATAGTGGTGATAGTGGACATCCTTGTCTTGTTCCTGATCTTAGGGGGAAAGTTTTCAATTTTTCCCCATTGAGGATGATATTTGTTGTGGGTTTTTCATATATTCCCTCTATCATTTTAAGGAAGTTCCCTTGTATTCCTATCCTTTGAAGTGTTTTCAACAGGAAAGGATGTTGAATCTTGTCAAATGCCTTCTCTGCATCAATTGAGATGATCATGTGATTTTTCTGCTTTGATTTGTTGATATGGTGTATTACATTAATTGATTTTCTTATGTTGAACCATCCTTGCATACCTGGGATGAATCCTACTTGGTCATGATGTATAATTCTTTTAATGTGTTGTTGGATATGATTTGCTAGAATTTTATTGAGGATTTTTGCATCTATATTCATTAGAGAGATTGGCCTGTAGTTTTCTTTTTTTGTAATATCTTTGCCTGGTTTTGGTATGAGGGTGATGTTGACTTCATAGAATGAATTAGGTAGTTTTCCCTCCGCTTCGATTTTTTTGAAGAGTTTGAGAAGAGTTGGTACTAATTCTTTCTGGAATGTTTGATAGAATTCAGATGTGAAGCCGTCTGGTCCTGGACTTTTCTTTTTAGGAAGCTTTTGAATGACTAATTTAATTTCTTTACTTGTGATTGGTTTGTTGAGGTCATCTATGTCTTCTTGAGTCAAAGTTGGTTGTTCATGTCTTTCCAGGAACCCGTCCATTTCATCTAAATTGTTGTATTTGTTAGCGTAAAGTTGTTCATAGTATCCTGTTATTACCTCCTTTATTTCTGTGAGGTCAGTAGTTATGTCTCCTCTTCCATTTCTGATCTTATTTATTTGCATCCTCTCTCTTCTTCTTTTTGTCAATCTTGCTAAGGGCCCATCAATCTTATTGATTTTCTCATAGAACCAACTTCTGGTCTTATTGATTTTCTCTATTGTTTTCATGTTTTCAATTTCATTTATTTCTGCTCTAATCTTTGTTATTTCTTTCCTTTTGCTTGCTTTGGGATTCGTTTGCTGTTCTTTCTGCAGTTCTTCCAAGTGGACAGTTAATTCCTGCATTTTTTACTTTTCTTCTTTTCTGATATAGGCATTTAGGGCAATAAATTTCCCTCTTAGCATTGCCTTTGCTGCGTCCCATAAGTTTTGAAATGTTGTGTTTTCATTTTCATTCACCTCGAGGTATTTGCTAATTTCTCTAGCAATTTCTTCTTTGACCCACTGGTTGTTTAGGAGTGTGTTGTTGAGCCTCCACATATTTGTGAATTTTCTGGCACTCTGCCTATTATTGATTTCCAACTTCATTCCTTTATGATCCGAGAAAGTGTTGTGTATGATTTCAATATTTTTAAATTTGTTAAGACTTGCTTTGTGACCCAGCATATGGTCTATCTTTGAGAATGATCCATGAGCACTTGAGAAAAAGGTGTATCCTGCTGTTGTGGGATGTAATGTCCTATAAATGTCTGTTAAGTCTAGCTCATTTATAGTAATATTCAGATTCTCTATTTCTTTATTGATCCTCTGTCTAGATGTTCTGTCCATTGATGAGAGTGGTGAATTGAAGTCTCCAACTATTATGGTATATGAGTCTATTTCCCCTTTCAGTGTTTGCAGTGTATTCCAAACGTATTTTGGGGCATTCTGGTTCGGTGTGTAAATATTTATGATTGTTATGTCTTCTTGTTTAATTGTTCCTTTTATTAGTCTATAATGTCCTTCTTTGTCCCTTTTAACTGTTTTACATTTGAAGTCTAATTTGTTGGATATTAGTATAGCCACTCCTGCTCTTTTCTGGTTGTTATTTGCATGAAATATCTTTTCCCAACCTTTCACTTTCAACCTATGTTTATCTTTGGGTCTAAGATGTGTTTCCTGTAGACAGCATATAGAAGGATCCTGTTTTTTAATCCATTCTGCCAGTCTATGTCTCTTGATTGGGGAATTCAGTCCATTAACATTTAGTGTTATTACTGTTTGGATAATATTTTCCTCTACCATTTTGCCTTTTGTATTATATATATCATATCTGATTTTCCTTCTTTCTACACTCTTCTCCATACCTCTCTCTTCTGTCTTTTCATATCTGACTCTAGTGCTCCCTTTAGTATTTCTTGCAGAGCTGGTCTCTTGGTCACAAATTCTCTCAGTGACTTTTTGTCTGAGAATGTTTTAATTTCTCCCTCATTTTTGAAGGATAATTTTGCTGGATATAGGAGTCTTGGTTGGCAGTTTTTCTCTTTTAGTAATTTAAATATATCATCCCAGTGTCTTCTAGCTTCCATGGTTTCTGCTGAGAAATCTACACATAGTCTTATTGGGTTTCCCTTGTATGTGATGGATTGTTTTTCTCTTGCTGCTTTCAAGATCTTCTCTTTCTCTTTGACCTCTGACATTCTAACTAGTAAGTGTCTTGGAGAACGCCTATTTGTGTCTAATCTCTTTGGGGTGCACTGCACTTCTAGGATCTGTAATTTTAGGTCTTTCATAAGAGTTGGGAAATTTTCAGTGAAAATTTCTTCCATTAGTTTTTCTCCTCCTTTTCCCTTCTCTTCTCCTTCTGGGACACCCACAACACGTATATTTGTGCGGTTCATATTGTCCTTGAGTTCCCTGATACCCTGTTCAAATTTTTCCATTCTTTTCCCGATAGTTTCTGTTTCTTTTTGGACTTCAGATGTTCCATCCTCCAAATCACTAATTCTATCTTCTGTCTCTTTAAATCTATCATTGTAGGTATCCATTGTTTTTTCCATGTTTTCTACTTTATCCTTCACTTCCATAAGTTCTGTGATTTGTTTTTTCAGTTTTTCTATTTCTTCTTTATGTTCAGCCCATGTCTTCTTCATGTCCTCCCTCAATTTATTGATTTCATTTTTGAAGAGGTTTTCCATTTCTGTTCGTATATTCAGCATTAGTTGTGTCAGCTCTTGTATCTCATTTGAACTGTTGGTTTGTTCCTTTGACTGGGCCATATTCTCAATCTTCTGAGCGTGGTCCATTATCTTCTGCTGCTGGCGTCTGGGCATTTAGTCAGATTTCCCTGGGTGTCGGACCCAACAAGGTTGTAAGATTTTTCTGTGAAATCTCTGGGTTCTGTTTTTCTTATCCTGCCCAGTAGGTGGCGCTCGTGGCACACGTTTGTCTCACGTGTTTGGAAGGGATCCCCCTGGTCACCGATCTCCGCGGCCTGGGGATTTCCGATCCAGTTCTCTCCGTTGGTTCGGGGGGCCGCGCGTGGTGGGGGCATCAGCTGCCGCGGCTTGAGGGGACCCTGAGGCTGGTTGCCGGCTGCAGCGGGCCCGGGGAGTTCGCCACCGGACCAGGAAGTCACCCGCAGGGGAGGGGGCGTCGGTCACCGGCCGCTGCGGCCTGGGGAATTCCCCACTGGACCAGGAAGCCGCCCGCGGGGGAGGGCCACCGCGGCTTGGGTAGCCCTCTGATCCGAGACTCGTAGCCAAACCAGGAAGCCGCCCACAAAAGAGGGGCGCCGGCTGCCTCGGCTTGGGAAACTTGCCTCTCCGAGACTCTCAGCCGGCCCGGGAAGGAGGGAGGGAGGAGCTCCGGCCGCCACAGCTGCCGCTGCTCGGGAAATCGTGCGCCGCTCGGGGATCTCACCGCAGCCGAGTCTCACAGTCAGACTAGCCAGTCCAGACTGGGGTATGCTGTGTGTCCATTCCCTGCCGTAGCCCCGGGAGCTGTTCTGCACTGTTTCAGTTCACCTAGTAGTTGCTTTTGGAGGAGGAACTAAGATGCACGTACCTTACTAAGCCGCCATCTTGGCCTGTTTCTTCTCTTATTTTGTAGGTTGACTTTTTACTTTAGTGGTAAAGTCATTTGTTGCACAAAAGCTTTAAATTTTTATTAACTCCCAACTATACATTTTTTGTGTTGTTGCTTTGCTTTTGGTATAAAGTCTAAGACAAACTACTGCCTGACTTAAGTTCCTGAAGATATTTCCTTATGTTTTCTTCTAAGAGTTTTATCTTTTTGGTTTTTATATTTAAGTCTTGGATGCATTTTGTGTTCATTTTTGCATGAGGTTGGGATCTATCTTCACTCGTTTACATTTGGAGATCCAGTTCTCCCAGCACCATTTGTTGAAGAGATTATTCTTACATCACTGAATGGACTTGCCATCCTTGTCAAAGATCTGTTGGCCAAAGTTGAGAAGGGTTAGTTCTGAACTTTCAATTCAATTTCATTGGTCTCTATGTCTCTCTTTGTGCAAATATCACACTGTTTTGGTTACTATAGCTTTGTAGTAAGTTTTAAAATCAGAAAGTATGAGTACTTCAACTTTGTTCTTCTTTTTTCAAAATGGTTTTGACTATTCATGGCTGTTTACTATTCCTTATGAATGTGATGATTGACTTTGGAACAGATAGTTTTAAAAGCAGTAAAACCCTACTAGTACCAGAAAACAAGAAAATAGGCAGAAATTGTTATGGAAACCTGGATAGAAAGTAATTGGAATCAGACTGATGGAGAACCAGGAGCAGAGGTATTATTAACATTCCTAAACATCCTCCAAAGAAAATTACTTTGAAGGTAGAAGCAGAAAATCTCCACGGTCAGAAGAAACAAATATAAAAAATAGGAGAGGGTTGTGGCACCATCATCGTTAAACTGCCTTCTGCACACCTTACAGAGAAGTCTGCCAGTCAGAATGTCCTACCTACCCACAGAGTCTCGGCACAGAGAAGCCTGTTGGGGAAACAGATCACTCAAAACTATAGCAAAAACTTATCAATACCTACTAATTAACCTGACCTTCAAACATAGACAGGAATGGAAAACCAGGGATTACTAGATACTTGAGAAAATTCAAAAGCTCTAAAGGAGGGGACTAAGATGAGTAAACTTAAAATTAATCCTAGAGGAAAGCGAGATAATTAGGGGAACAGAAAAGAACACTTCAAAAATTCTAAACAACATTCTTAGAAAGACACAGGAAGATATTTTAGCAGGCTGCTATGAAAAAGGAAGAAACAACAAACAAAAAGAAAATGTAAAAATATTATAGTAAAATTAAACAAAGGAACAGATGGAATGAATAATAAAATAAATATTGGGGGGGTGCAAGGGTAGTTCAGTAGTAGAATTCTTGCCTGCCATGTGGGAGACCCAGTCCATGTACTTCCAAAACACAAATAAGCAAGCAAATCAAACAAATTCAACAGATGGTGCTGCAATGATGGGCTACTCACATGAAATGTGACCCTGCCATACAGTATACAAAAAAAAAAAAAAAAGAATATGACAAAGATTGGGGAAATAATCCAGAAGCTAAAAATGAGGAAATCTTTCTGAATGCACAGAAAAGATCAAGAATGGAAATTTTGAGACAGAAACTGAGATATGGGAAGCAATGAAGTAATAACTTTAAAATGTGAAAAAACATATTTTGAACCTAGAATTATGTAATGTAATTATGTTAAAACACTGAATGAAGCTGCTCAGATGCAGCTTCATTCAGTGTTTTAACATAATTACATTACAATTAGGTATTATTGTGCTGTCCATTTTTGAGTTTTTGTACCATGTTAGCCAAATTGGTATTCAAATAAGAGAGCAAAATAAAACACTTTCTAACCTGAAAGGATTGAGAACATTTACTTCCAATGGATCTTTTGTGAAGAATTACATAAGAATGCACTGCTGTGAAAGAAAAAATAAAATTCAGAAAAGAAAGATGTCCTATACAAGGAACAGTGATAAGGAGAGAAACTTGCAAATTTTCAGTTGTTTAATAGTTTTGAAACTATTTTATAAATAATATGAAAAATATCAATAAATATCTGGAATTAAATCCCAAATGAACAGAACACAGGAAGTATTGAGGAAGAACATTATGGGAGAAAAAAGGGATTCAATTTATAAAAGCAACCACATATATAAAATACTTAGGTCAGACCTAGCAAGAAATGTGCTAGCCCCTCATAACTTTACTGAAGTAAAAAAAAAAGCTGGAGTGATATACCATGTTACTGGATGGAAGATTCAAAACTGTAAACATGTCAATTCTTCCCAAACTGATCTATAAACTTTTAAAATCTCAGTTAAAATCCCAGAAATATTTTAAATGAAACTTGGGAAGCTGATTTTAAACCTCATTTAGAAAAAAACAGATGGTAATTAAACAGTATGGTAATTGAGCAGGCTCAGTGGGACTGAATCTAGAGTCTAGAAACAAGCATGTGTATATGTGAGTATTTGGTGTAGATAAAGGTGACATTTCAGATTGAGGAAAATGATGGATTATTCCATAAATCACACTGGACAGTTGATTTTCCATTTGGAAAACAAAAACTAGATTTCTACCTCTGATCACACACAAGATAACTTTCAACTTAAAGAGCTAAATAAAAAGAAAATTTAAATAATAAGAAAGAAAACAGAAGAATATTCTATATACAGACATGGGGAAGACCTTAAGCAAGTCACAAAATAAAGAGGACATCATAAAAGATAAGACTGACAGATTTGATTAGATTTTCTATACTTCTTATTTTTACAAAAGTAGAGAGAATAGTGCAATGAACCCCTCTACACACATCACCAATCTATAACAATCATCAATTTCAAGTCCAGTCTTGTTTCATCTATCTCCCACCTTCACTGATATCATTTTGCAGCAAATACAGATATAATGTAATTTTCTTTATTATTATAGCTATCACATCCCAAAATATTAATAATTCTTTAATATAATTAAATATATAGTTTAAAACTTTTCATTGAAGACACATATACAATAAAAATATCATAAACAAGAGTTTAAAAAGAATGAAAGGGGGGAATTATTTGTCAAATATATAAAAAACAAAGGATCAAAAGCCTTAACATATAAGCAGTACTGGCAAATAAACACAAAAAAGACAAACTAAACTACTGGAAGTGGACAATGAACGTGAACAAGTAATTATCAGAAGAAGAAATATAAGTGGTCAATAATTATATGAAAATGCCCAATCTCTGGATACTCAGAAAATGTAACTGAAATAAGAATGGGATACTTTTATCCTTCAGTTTGCCAAAAATGGGTAAGCTAGATATATAATTAGTAAGGATTCAGGGGAAATTATACTCTTATACTCCGTAGGAATATAAATTGGCACAGCTGTTTTTAGGGGGCAAAATTTTCCAATTTCAGGTGTCCAGCCTGAAGAAATTTTTTTATTATTAATTAAAGAAAAAAAAGAAATTAACACAACATTTAGTAATCATTCCATTCTACATATGCAATCAATAATTCTTAACATCATCACATAGATGCATGATCATCATTTCTTAGTACATTTGCATCGATTTAGGAAAAGAACTAGCAAAACAACAGAAAAAGATGTAGAATGTTAATATAGAGAAAAAAATAAAAATAATAATAATAATAAAAAAAAGAAAAGGAAAAGGAAAAAAAAAACAAAAGACACAAACAACCAAACAAACAAAAAAAAACTATAGCTCAGATGCAGCTTCATTCAGTGTTTTAACATAATTACATTACAATTAGGTATTATTGTGCTGTCCATTTTTGAGTTTTTGTATCTAGTCCTGTTGCACAGTCTGTATCCCTTCAGCTCCAATTACCCATTATCTTACCCTATTTCTAACTCCTGCTGGTCTCTGTTACCAATGACATATTCCAAGTTTATTCTCTAATGTCGGTTCACATCAGTAGGACCATACAGTATTTGTCCTTTAGTTTTTGGCTAGACTCACTCAGCATAATGTTCTCTAGGTCCATCCATGTTATTACATGCTTCATAATTTTACTCTGTCTTAAAGCTGCATAATATTTCATCGTATGTATATACCACAGTTTGTTTAGCCACTTGTCTGTTGATGGACATTTTGGCTGTTTCCATCTCTTTGCAGTTGTAAATAATGCTGCTATAAAGATTGATGTGCAAATGTCCGTTTGTGTCTTTGCCCTTAAGTCCTTTGAGTAGATACCTAGCAATGGTGTTGCTGGGTCGTATGGCAATTCTATATTCAGTTTTTTGAGGAACCACCAAACTGCCTTCCACAGTAGTTGCACCATTTGACATTCCCACCAACAGTGGATAAATGTGCCTTTCTCCGCATCCTCTCCAGCACTTGTCATTTTCTGTTTTGTTGATAATGGCCATTCTGGTGGGTGTGAGATGATATCTCATTGTGGTTTTGATTTGCATTTCTCTAATGGCCAGGGACATTGAGCATCTCTTCATGTGCCTTTTGGCCATTTGTATTTCCTCTTCTGAGAGGTGTCTGTTCAAGTCTTTTTCCCATTTTGTAATTGGGTTGGCTGTCTTTTTGTTGTTGAGTTGAACAATCTCTTTATAAATTCTGGATACTAGACCTTTATCTGATATGTCGTTTCCAAATATTGTCTCCCATTGTGTAGGCTGTCTTTCTACTTTCTTGATGAAGTTCTTTGATGCACAAAAGTGTTTAATTTTGAGGAGCTCCCATTTATTTATTTATTTTGAAGAAATTTTTGCCTAAATATACAAAGTCTCACAGAGCATGGATGCATAAATAGGGCAAACTTTGGAGTCAAAGTACTGTAGGTTCAAATCTCAGCTGCAAAAATTACTAGTTATGTGTTTACAGTAAAATTACATTAGTTGTTTCAGCAATGAAATGGGGATGAAAATAATAGTATCTACTTCATAGGGTTGTTTTGAGAATTAAATAAGTTACTACAAGCAAAGTGCTTAGAACAGAGCCTGGTACAGACTAAGCCCCAATACATCATGTATCATATATAAGGACATTAGACATTAGGATATTTCCAATTATGGGTCACTGGAAATAAATGATGATGCAGCTTATGGAGTGGCACAAAATTGAACAACATAATATCTATTGATAGGAGAATGACACAACATACTATGGATGCTACACAACTGTTAACAATAAAAAGGTAATGGAACTATACTGATTCTATGTGCTATCATGGAAAGACCTCAAGGACACATTGCCAAATGAGGGTGGGAGGAGGGAGGAGATGGGAGAGAGAAAGTAAATTGCAGAACAATAATTGCAGAATGATTCCATTAAAAAATACATTAAGTGCGTGTAAGTTCCCTTTGGGGAATGGTGAGAACGGGGAGAAATTCAACTTCCCCCAGTTGAATTCTTGATATTCTCACAAGCAGTGTGGACAACCAAAGCTGTAGGCTGGCCCCCAGTCTTGGGGTTTGTTCATATGAAACTTAACCCCACAAAGGATAGGTCAAGTCTATTTAAAATTTAGGCCCAAGAGTCACCCCAAGAGAGCCTTTTTTGTTTCTCAGATGTGGCCTCTCTCTCTCTCCGGCCAACACAACAAGCAAACTCACCACCCTCCCCCTGTCTATGTGGGACATGACTCCCAGGGATGTGGACCTTCCTGGAAACGTGGGACAGAAATCCTAGAATGAGCTGAGACTCAGCATCAAGGGATTGAGAAAACCTTCTCAACCAAAAGGGGGGAAGAGTGAAATGAGACAAAGTATCAATGACTGAGAGATTCCAAACAGAGTCGAGAGGTTATCCTGGAGGTTATTCTTACGCATTGAGTAGATATCAACTTGTTATCCAAGATGTAATGGAGAGGCTGGAGGGAACTGCCTGAAAATGTAGAGCTGTGTTCCAGTAGCCATGTTTCTTGAGGATGATTGAATAATGATATAGCTTTCACAATGTGACTGTGTGATTGTGAAAACCTTGTGTCTGATGCTCCTTTTAGCTACCTGGTCAATAGATGAGTAGAACATATGAAATAAAAATAAATAATAGGGGAAACAAATGTTAAAATAAATTTAGTTTGAAATGTTAGTGATCAATGAAAGCGAGGGGTAAGGGGTATGGTATGTATAATCTTTTTTTGTCTGTTTTCGTTTTATTTCTTTTTCTGAATTGATGCAAATGTTCTAAGAAATGATGAATATGCAACTAAGTGATGATATTGTGAATTAATGATTGTATATGTAGAACAGAATGATATCATGTTAATGTTCTAGTTCACTTATTAAATTTTTTTATTAATAAATAAATAAATTTTAAAAATTAAAAAAAAAATAATGTGCATGTATTGTATATATACCCAGGCATTCCAAGGTGGAGCAGTGCAATGGGTGTGGTCTGCCCTGGGTATAAGCAATAAGGGGGTGCACCAACTGACGATAATTGAAGATGATACTTGAAACAATAACTTAAAAACAAAAATAAGCAATAATAAAACAGTCTGCTTTTTATTATCATCTCATGATATGAATCTAAACAATGTCAGTGATAAAATATTTCTCCCTGACAAGGCAAACCATTCCTCCTTCTCCTTTAACCCTAACTCCATACACCAACATACACTGCATGTTCCCATATGCGTTAGTGCATAGAAAAATATATGGCAGAAACTCTTCTACAATATTTAATAAACAGGAAGATAATTTACATAAGGAAGTGAAATTGAGTGGGTGATATGTGAGTACCTTTTCCTGACTCTCTGTCTGCCCTTCTGGTTTACTACTAACTGCACCTCCCCGTGCCATCTGCACCTCTGGCATGGAGTTAAAGTCCAGCCCTGGGTATGGGTTACAGATACCAGTCCTGCTGAGACTAGCAGAGACAGTCCCAGCCACAGGGTAAACTGAAGGCACGGAATTGAAATTGCTGGCTACAAAAAGGAGGAAGGTGATAGGCCCAGAGAAACAGGAAAGAGAGTTTCCAGGAAACCAGATTGAGTGGAAAGGAGAAGTTGGAAGAGGACTTGCAGAACATCTTGGGGCCTGTAAAAGAAGTGGGAGAAAGGTAAGAACTAAATGAACAAAACATTTAACTCTCAGTGTGGGAAAAGTTCACTATAATAGAGCTATCAAGGTAAATTTATGTAGGCACCTCTCAGAAGGACAAAATAAAAGGTCACAGTGGGCCCCAGCGTATTCTGCTGGAGAACAGGGAAAGGACATGGGTCAGAAAGACCTGCCCCCTCTCCTGGTTGTGTGACATTGCAAGTTCCTTAACCCCCTGGGCTTTACTTGTAAACTCTGGTCTTTCTAAGCATGAAATGATTTCAGGTATATAAAGCACTCAGTCCAGTGTTCAGTAAATCAGAATCTCTTTCTGCTTCCAGCAAGATGTTGATGGTGACATGAAAACTCACTTGCAGACTCTCACTACCCACATCATTCTCAGTGTGAGCGGTGGACATGCCAAATAACAGTTCATTATGCTAATGCTCACTTTGGCAGCACGTATACTAAAATTGGAACATACAGAGAAGATTAGCATGGCCCCTGCACAAGGACAACATGCAAATTCATGAAACATTCCATATTTTTCTCTAATTAAAATTATTATTTTTTTTGTACAAAACATTATTAAAATTGTTTTTTATGAAATAAAAATATATGAAATAGTTGGTTTTTATGCTGTATGAATATATCTCGACACAATTGCATTTTTAAAAAATGAAATAAAAATAGTTAATTATGCTAGCTAACATTTATCGAGTGCATATTATTTGTAGGTTCTGTCTAAACACTTTACAAATATTAATTATCTTAATCTTCATACTAACCTTACGAGGTAGTTAATATTATTCTCAGTTTACGAATGAGAAAATTAAGGCTCAAAGAAGTTACTTTCACCAAGATGCATCGCTAGTAAGGGGCAGAACAGGTTGAAAATCCTAAATGCAAAGGCCATGTTCTTTACCACTAAATGACATTCCTTCCCAATAGTAAAATGAAAAATAGAGAAAAGGTAAAACAAGTGAAGGTCCTAATGTGGACTCTGATGTAGGTAAGTAGGAGGACTCCTATCCCATGTGGGAGCAGTTGCTGCAAGAGTCTTTCCAGAGATCTTCCATGGACAGTGGGATTCAGGGTAATATGGTACTGCTGAGATGAAGTTATAACCTCCTCCCCCACTGCCAGAGTTGGGTGATGGCATCCCAAGAGCAAGCAGATCACATGTGTAACCAGTGCAAACAAAGTTGTAGGCTGGGGCATTACCTCATTTCTGGAAGTATCTTGCAATAAAAGATGGAATAAGTCCAAAAAGAAGAGCAATAGGTCAGTAGGCAGTCTGGAATTAATGAGTCAAAGTTTGCCCACGTGCCTACAGCTCTGCCCACTCTGATTCCAAATGTTCCATCTTGGTTCTGTAGGGAAAAAGCCCTGGGATGGAGGAAGGCCTGAAGGAAATAGTGCCTGAAGAAGGTCAACACACACTGAGCAAGCAAAAGAAATTACAACCATATACAGAATATTAAAAGATTTTAATTAAGGTCAAAAGAGTGTAAAATCATAATCATTCATTCACTACTTCATTCATTCATTCACTCATTCAGGAAACATAAGAGTCTGCTATGCTCTAGTTCCTGTACTAGGTGCTGGGGATGATGTAAGGAATCCTCAGGAGCTAAAAGCATAGTTAGGAGAGAGAGCAGAAAGTAGACCCTTACAGCATAATCAGGTAAAAGTTCTGTTATCAGTGAAAGCCTGCCAAATATACCACGTGGTCCCTTCCTGCAAGGAGGAGATTGTGCCAAGGGGGAGTCAGAAATACATCCTACATTATGTAAGCCTGAAGAGGGCCTTTGAGAAGTCCAGCTCCCTCACTGAACAGAGAAGGAAACTGAGGACCTGAGATACAAAAAGGATAATCTGCAAATCAGGTCTTATATATGGTAAGTACCAGCTAAATGGCACAATCACAAGCACAATAGGAGTTTAAGGGAGACAAGCATCACAGTGAGTCAGGGAAGGCTTCCTAGAAGAGGTGGGGTATAAGCTGGGCATTCCTGGAAAAATAAGTATTTGTGATGGGGAGAGAGTGCTTGTCACTGGCTTTTAGATATTGATCAAATTGCTCTTTAAGGCTATTTAATTTTCTTTTATTTGGTTTTTAAATTACCAAATGTCCTTTGCATCAGCAATTCATTGTGTTGTTTGTTTGAGAGAATCTGCCACTAGATGTGATATGGTTAATGGCACAGGCTTTGGAGTCTAACAAATCTGGGATCAAATCCCAACTCGGCCATTTTCTAGCTGTGTAACTCTAGTTTCCTCTTCAGTTAAATGGGGAAAAAATACCTACAACATGATTGTTATGAGTATTAAATCAAACAAAATGTGTCTAAAGCATGTAGCATAAGGCTTGATACTCAGGAAATACCTGGCACAGCTCAATAAAGATTGTGATACTCACCTGTCTTGATCCTATGACATTTAGGACAGCATGCCTTGTAGTCATGCATTTTCCCTAAGTCCCCCAAACAGGAACAGTACCAGACACTGTGCTTAGGCACTGGAGACAGAGTAACCCATCTCCTGCCTGGTCAGACCAGTCTAGAGGCATGTCAGACATGTAAACACATGATTGCAGTACAGTGTGAGATGCACTGTTAATAACAGTGGGTAGTAGTTATTGGTGGACATCTCTCAATGGGTTGTGGACTTGAAGATCCACCAGGGCCTGTGGGGCCTAACTTCACCAGAGTCATGATCCAACTGGAAGATCCTCCCACCAGCAAAGTCGCCACCGTTTCTGGACAGCTATACATTTGCTATGTATTATCTATAGTGTACTTTCTATTTGATAGCAGAATACTCTGAATAGAAAATAAAGATATCTTTTACTGGTCCAACATCTAGCAGAAACTGCAAAAAGCAGTATTAATGCACCTGCACTTAAACTTCAGAAAACTTTTCCTGACCCCTCCCCTCTCCCAATATGTTGAATGTGTGTGGTAGCTAGTGTTTGCAATGGCTCCCAATGGGCTCCACCACTTGTTATTCATGCTCTTGTATCCTTCCTCCTACATTGTGCCAGGGTTGATCTGCATGACCAATAGAAAATTGCAGAAGTGATGGTATATCACTTCTGAGATTAGGTTATAGAAGACACTGGCTTCCCTCTTGGGTGCTTTTCTCCCTTGTATAACCTGCTTTAGGGAAAATCTCCATCTCAAGCAGAACTATAGAGAAGCCCACATGCTGAGGAACTGAAACCTCCTGCCAACAGCCCTATCAGTGAGCTTGGAAGCAGATTCTCTAATCCCAGACAAATCTTCAGAGACTGCAGCCTGGCCAACAACTTGACTCCATGAATGACCCTGAGCCGAAATTACCCAGCTAAGTCACTCCCAGATTCCTGACCCTCAGAAATTATGTGAAATAATAAATGTTTGCTGTTTTAAGCTGCTAAGTTTGGGGGTAACTTATTATGTAGCAATAGATAACCAAAATGGTGCCCCTTCTTTGTGCTTCAAGAATCCAATCATTGACATTACACTCCTCATCAGAATGTGAGCTTTATGGAGACCATCTCTTACTGTCATTGTACCCCCATCACCTGGCACATGCCTGGTCCATAGAAAATGCTATGTTAGATGAATAACTTGCATTCATATAACACACCTGAGTGACAAAGCATTGGTTCATCCATTCTCTCGTATAGCCTTATGCCAACTCTTGAAGGTAAATGCTAATATCCCCATCCACCAGATAAGGAAATTGAAGCTCAGTGACTCACTTAAAAATCTTACAATCAAGAAGTAAAAAAGTCAGGACCGAAGACCAAGCCATTTGATTCCTAGTCTATGCTCCTTTCGCTACAACAAATTGACCTTCATTTGGCTTGGAAGGTAGAAGTAGGGGAAGAACTAATCTGGAGAATGGGGTGCTTGCCCAATCATGGATGGAACTCCATAGATTGGCAGTAGATAAAGTGGTGGATTTATGAGTAGGTTAGGTCTCTGAGGCCTTTTTACATCCCCATATTCAGTATCTTATTTAATATTCATAAATATCTTGAGATAGTTGAATAGTTGCTTTTATTTCCACTTTACAGATGAGAAAACCAAGGCACGATCTCACATCTGTTAAGTAATAGAGGAAACTGGTACCCAACTAAAGGTATTCATACTCTTAGGCTCTCCCAAGGCTCTCCCTGTTAAACCCAAACAGCTTTCTTCTCCCAATTCTGGACTGCTAGATTTGGGCTCCAAATGCAATTCTTTTTTGCATGGGCAGGCACCAGGATTCAAACCTAAGTCTCTGGCATGGCAGGTAAGAATTCTTCTTGCTGAGCCACCATGGCCTGCCCCAAATGCAATTCTTGATTCCAACAGGGGCACCCATGGGCAAGATAACACAGAGTCTCAGACAACAAACAGGAGTGCCTAATACAAGGATTCAACCCCTATGGCTATGTCCTACCTCACCTTAGGCTGAACTGCAGTCACTGATCCCTGACTCAAGGTCAAAGGTTTCACAATATTCTTTTTATCTTTTTTTTTTTAGGTAAGTTGTTAACTTACAGAAAAAATCATGTAGAAACTACAGAGTTCCCATATACCTCTCCTACATTATTAAGACTTTGCATTAGTGTGGTACATTTGTTACAACTGATGAAAGAGTATTATTATAATTGTACTATTAACTATAGCCCATGGCTTACACTAGGGTTCCAGTTTATGTTGTACAGTTGTTCTAGTTTGCTAGATGCTGGAATGCAACACACTAGAGATGGATTGGCTTTTAATAAAGGGGATTTATTTTGTTAGTTCTTCAGAGGAAAAGCAGCTAACTTTCCACTGAGGTTCTTTCTTATGTGGGAAGGCACAGGATGGTCTCTGCTGGCCTTCTCTCCAGGCCTCTGGGTTCCAACAACTTTCCCTGGGATGATTTCTTTCTGCATCTCCAAAGGCCTGGGCTGGGCTGGGAATGCCGAGATGAGGTATGCTGAGCTGCTTGGGCTGTGCTACGTTGAGCTCTCTCATTTAAGCACCAGCCAATTAAGTCAAACATCATTCACTGCAGCAGGCATGCCTCCTAGCTGACTGCAGATGTAATTAGCAACTGATGAGGTTCACGTACCATTGGCTCATGTCCACAGCAACAAAACTAGGCACATTCACCTGGCCAAGTTGACAACTGACTCTAACTACCACAACAGTAATGTTTCTTATTTTCAAATTTGTATCCTAGTAACATATATACAACCTAAAATTTCTGCTTTTAACCAATTCAAATATAAAATTCATTACTATTTAATAACTTTCACAATGTTGTGCTACCATCACCACCATTCGTTACCAAAACTCTTCCATCACTCCAAATAGAAACTCTCCTCAATTTAAGCATTACTCTCTATTCCCTACCCCAACCCCAGCCCCTGGTAACATATATTCTAGTTTCTGACTCTATTAATTTGCTTATTCTAATTCTTTCATATCAGTGGGATCATACAATATCCTTTTTACTAATGAGAAGAAATATGCTAAGATTCAGCTGAAGCAGAGTCAGGTTCAGCTCGCACATGTTTAAAATGGAAATAACAATTATAGTGATGGTTAAATGAGTTGACGTATGTAAAATGGCTGGCACGTAATAGGTATCCACAAGCATGTGAATACTCTTCCCCTCTCTGGCTTTTGCCACATTCCTATGGAACATTTTTCATCATAGGAGCATACATACTTTTGTGGGCCTCTCTTTTTCCCATAAACTAAAGGCTTAGTAGCTGTGGTGAAAAGCACAAGAGGAACATCTGAGGGCTTGATGCAGTCTCCAGACTGAAGGGAAGTCTGCAGGGAGATTTCTGCTTTATGTCAGCTGTGCAGTGAGGCAGGCATTCCCCCTACCCCCCACCTCTCCCCACCCCTCCTCCATGGAGGCCAGGAATCAAGCTGAGGAGTCAACATTGAGAAGAAACCTCCAGGGGAATGTGGCTTAGGGCTGCTTGACTCCATGCTGGGTTGAGTAAATGTGGCCTGTTCACTTCTATCCAAAAGACCTTTCACCTTGAGGGCTCAATGACCATAATAAACATCCCAGAAGCCAATTCTTTCTGATTCTCCAGGGATCCAGGGAACAGACAGTTTCTGGATTGGACATCCAGCACAAACCCATGAAGTTTGAGAGACCCTCTCTGCTGAGGATTCCCATCCCATTCCAGGAAATAAAGTGCCGGTTCCATTGTGCTAGAAGGCAGCTTCTTGACAGGACAAGGATCTGGGCTTAGTTTCCATGTATGTCAGTATTAAGATGTGTCTATTTGGAATTTTAGGCAAGTCTAGGTGAGTCTGGCTCTTGTGGTCCGATTCACTGCAGTTCAGAGCAATTAAGCAACCAAGGGAGGACCTATTTGCAAGTCTTTGGTGAAGCAAGTGTTATTATTGAAAGGCCAGGGGCTTTGAAATTTGAGAGGCTTCGGTTTGAATCACAGCTCTGCCTCCTATTAACCTTGACTAGGAGTAGGTACTTAACCTCTTTGGGCCTCAGTTCCTTTTTTTAAAAAAGTGGAGATAATAATCTTCATGCATAAAGGATTAGAATAGTGCCTGTTGCTTGGTCAGTGCTCAACAAAGCAATCTTTATTGTTAAGTTTCATGGGAAAACGGAGAGGTAAATAACAGTAACAGATGGTGAGATAGGACATGTAAAAGTCAAATAATTCAATTGATTTATTCAACCAGCATATATTGAAGAACCTCCTAAATGCTAGAACTAAGAGGGATATACAGGAATAGTGGCCCCTGGCTTAGAAGAGCTCAGAGTTTTGCACCTGAGATAGATGGATGAGTAAGCAAATAATTTTAATACATGGTTACAAATGATCTGATATAAGTAAGTGAAAATGCAATAGAAGAAGAGTGGTGGAGGTGCTTACATTGTCTAAAGGAGCTCAGAGTTTTGCACCTGAGATGGATGAGTAAGCAAATAATTTTAATCCAGGGTTACATATGATCT
Source organism: Tamandua tetradactyla (assembly GCF_023851605.1). Taxonomy (NCBI): domain Eukaryota; kingdom Metazoa; phylum Chordata; class Mammalia; order Pilosa; family Myrmecophagidae; genus Tamandua; species Tamandua tetradactyla. The sequence goes on along the minus strand of NC_135334.1, from coordinate 58,179,914 downwards.
GATATAAGCAAGTGAAAACGCAACAGAAGCAGAGTGGAGGAGGTGCTTACATTGTCTAAAGGAATTAGAAGAGGCCTTGCTGAAAAAGCAACTCTTGGGCTTCATGGGCTAGGTCTGAAGCGATGATAAAACAGGAATTTACCAGGTAAAATGAGTGTGAAAAGTCATTCCTGCTATAGGGAACCATGGGAAAAAAACACAGAGGCATGTAAGAGCTTGAGGGGAAAGGGAGACAAGGAGTAACTGGATATAAGGCACGTGATAAGGGATGAGCAGTCTCAAGAGATTTGTAAAAGATCTTACCGGCCTGCTGAGTTGGGACTTTGCTCTGGAGGCAACAAGAGAGATTTAAAACAAAAAACAAGATGATTAATTTGTTTTTGGAAAAGGTGGACTGGGTGGAGGACGGATTGCAAAGGGGAAAGACTGGAGCTGGGAGACTGGAAACATATGGAGATAAGAAGCTCATCTAGGTTTAGTAATCAGGAAGTTGGTGGGGGATCAGGAAGAGAGGCTAGACCTCCTGGCTCCCCGTCCAAGCTTTTTTCGATTAGATTGCTCCTCCTTCTGCATCTTTGAAACCCGCCTACTAAGCAAACCCTGACTTAAAATTACAGTATTCATGTGAACAGTAAATTCAAGCATACAACCTTGCAACTAGGTTTGAACTGAAAGTAAGGTACATGATTTTTATCCAGGTTTAGCCTCCATGTTAAAATATGTTCACCATTTTTCTGGGCACCCCTCTTTAAGGCCTGTATTCTTAAGGAGAATGCAAGCTGTTACTGATTTTGCTCAATCATTTGTCCATTCAGTCAGTCAATCAGTCCATCCATCTATCCACCCTTCGAAAGGAATTTACTGGCAGCTGCAATGTTCTACTCCACAGCTAAGCCCTGGGGATATAGAGATGAAAAGCAGTATCTGCCCCCAGGGAGTTCATAGCCTAGTTGTGGTGGGGAGGCAGAAAAGCAAACACACAAGGACAATCCAATGTGAGGAGTACAATGAGAGGGACGGGCTAATTGCTATGCACACTTGGAGCAGGAACACTCAACAATCTGAGCCATTAGGAATGGAGGGGCCTTGGACAGCAGAGAAGAGGACATAGAGGTACTCTAAGCAAAAGGGGTACCTATTTTATTAGGTACTTTATTAAATGCTTTGGGGGTACAGTGCAGTGGTGGAACAAATTAGAATTCTGGAACTCAGCAGTCTTCCTAGTCTTGAAACTAAACATATGCTTTGCCTATTTTAATTACATAAGCCACACTGATTCAGATTTAATGTATGGCTTCACTTTGGCACCTCACCATATAAGACTACAATCCAGGGCCCACCTTCCTCAAACAGACAAAGCTTGCTCACAGTTTTAGACCTCCTCCTTCTTCCCCATTTCCCTACCCCCCACCACACACACACACACCTTCAGCCCCAGTTTCCTACTTCGTTCCTCCCACAGACCAAGAGCCCCACTTCAGTGCCTTCTGGGCATTGTCCCTCCTTCCCAATCGCTGTCACTCACTTCCTTAGAAGTTTTACCTTATGGGTCAAATTCTGCCTACTTTACATATGAGTCTTACTTAGTGAAACTGGAAGCCTATTGTCCACTGTATTTTCATGACTATTAGACAGCTTAAATCATTCGAGCTGTCAGAGGTGTTTGCACTCAACATTCTCTTTCACATCTTTTTCACCTGTAAGATGCATGATGCCACCATTTCTCAACTATGCACACTCTCTCCTTGTGGTTTTCTGTGACATCGCAGCCTCTGGAGACACCTCCTACCTCTCTGGTGGCCCTGGAAGTAGAGCTCTACCATAACACTAGGCAAACACACAGAGTTGTAATCATCTACCTATTTTAGGCTTCCCACTCAACAACAGCTCCATGTCCTACTCATTTTTCTCTCCAGCACCTACCACATTTCCTGGCACATAGGAGCACTGATAAATATTTCCTGAATTAATGTATTAGTAAAAGAAAGGGCAGAAGTCTCTGGAACAAACTTCCACCAGCTGAATGCCACTTTAAAGGAATGCCAAGCATAAATAGCAGACTAGAGAACCAACTTTGAGACTTCTGGCACTGCCCTATGCTAAATTGTGAGATAAGAAATGGTGCTCATGAGAGTAGGGAGAAAGTAGCATCTTATTCCTTAATTTCATTGGGCCCTGTCTGGCCTAATTTCTCCAGGCCCATTTCTGTGGGCCTGTGCTACTTTGTAAGGCTCTTATTCATGAATTAAGAACTATTAATGACACACCAGGAGTTGATATATTACTTGACCCGAATTATGTTTTAACATTAATGCTGTGAAATTTCACTGGAGAGTGGAATTAAATTGAAGTTAATACTCACTAAAAAGAAAATGTCTACTCCCTGGGTTATTATTAGAAAAATCCTGGCCTTTAGTCTTAATATTGTTTTGTATTAACTTTCAAAAATCTAAAAAGTCTGACTGACTAGCCACATAAAACATATGCTTAGATAGCAACCATAGCCAAATATGGGGAAAGTCAAACAGTGTATAGAAAACAAATAAATGAATCACAGTGTAGGGTAAATTGCTGCTTGGCACAAATCCATGGACATAGACCAAAGAAATGTCTCTGCAAAAAAGGAAAACATCTCAGAAACAGATCTGAATTTGACCTGATAACATGACTAGGGCTGAACTTTGTCCTGTAGGGTAGCACATAATGTTTTCTGTTAGTACATTTTTGTTACCAGTTTATCCATGGATCACAGATGAGGCTGTTCCCTGCAAAGTAAACTGCATTCCACGATGACCTTAGTCATCATTGTCCATGGCCAGCAAGAGCCAGGCCAGCCCCACAACCATAGAAAGCAAAGGCAATAGAATCCAGCTGTGTAGAGCTATGGAATGGATGCCAGACTTAGAGTTAGGAACGCTGGGCTCCAGTCCTGGTTCTACTGCTAAAGAGCTGTGCACAACATGCAGCATTCTTCAAAAAGCCTTGTTCTTACAACATGAATTAGCATGTAACTAACTGTAAACTCTTTAGTCCAATTTGGCAGGTAATTACAATAATTTGCCTTCTTCATGAATCACTTATTTCATGCTTAAACTCACTTAGTTACTATAAGACTTGAAAGGAAGGGGAAGGACTTGGCTTTAAGTTTCCAAATCTGTCAGATAAAAACTCTAATTTTGTGTGCTGACTAACTCTAGGCACTAAAGGAGCTATAAAAAAAATGAACAGACATATATCCCCCTGCTGCCAAGGAGCACAGACTCTAGGAGGGAACATAAGACAGGGTTGTTATATTTATAATATAAGGTAGAAGGAAAAGAGTAATAATGATAGCTAGCATTTGTTAAACAGTCACTATAAGCAAGACACTGTTATAAATATTTTGCATTTATTGGCTCATTTAATCTAACAAAACTTTAGGAGGTAGGTGCTACCATTAACTCCATTTTACAGATGAGGAAACTGAGACATATAGAGGCTTATAACTTGCCCACCATCACACAGCTAAGTGCCAATAGGGTTTGGATTCAGGAGGTGGGATTGCAGATCCTGGGTGCTTAACCTGTGCTATAGTGTCTGCTGAGGACCACCTGAGAGGTTCACACCAGAAGTGCTCTGGGAGTTAAAGAGAAGGAGATATTCACTCCACTCAGGGGGAAAGAATACTCACATTTTGTGAAGAGGTGACATTTGGGCTAAGCCTTGAAGGGTGAGAAGGATTTGAACATATAAATGTTGGCTTTGCAAGTGGAGACAGGGTTCACAGAAAGGGAGAGAAGATTTCCCAGGTGGAGAGAAGCACCCACCCAGGAAACTGCTTTAATAGCATTAAAACAATAACACACTTAGGACCTGAGGAAGCAGCCAAAATCAGTCTGATGAATGAGACTGTACAGTAGCAGAGTAGTGGGAAAAAGGTTGGGAGAGAAAGTTACAGCCAACCTGAGAGGTTTGATCATAATGATGGTCTTTCTAACCTATTTACAGGGCTTTGCCTACCTGATTAAGTTATCACCAAAAGCCACTCTGATGTAAACGCTGACAAAGCAAATAATGGATGAGAAAGTTCAAAGAAAGTCTCAGCAAGTGCAAGAGACTCAAATTCTGCTTTGTGGCGAGTATCCCTCCAGATGTTCCAGGTCACCTATACACCTGTCAAACTACTAGAGAAATCATCATAATAATGGATGGCTGTCAGATTTTTTTTTTTTTTTTTTTTTTTTTTTTTTTAAGGAAAGACAGAGAGAAGGAAGGAAGGATAGAAGGAAGGAAGGAAGGAAGAAAGGGAAACATTTTTAAACATTTTCTTGTTTTATTGTATTCTGTTTCTCCGTTTTTGTTACATGGGCTGGGGCCGGGAATCGAACCGAGGTCCTCCGGCATAGCAGGCAAGCACTTTGCCCGCTGAGCCACCGCGGCCCGCCCGGCTGTCAGATTTTTGGCAAGAATTCCTAATAATCATTGAGGTTTCTAGAATTTCTTTAGAAATAATTGGGGTTTGGCTTACTGTTATAGCTGTGCATGCAATATGTAATTAATGTATAAAATAAATACATGTGTTTATTTTAGAATAGGTAGGGGTTTTAGAAACTATATAACCTATGCCCACTTATTTTGCAGTGGGAGAAAATGTAGCTAAAAAAGGTTAAATGGACTTAAAGTCATCAGAAAATCAATAGCAAAATCACTTTGGAACATAGAATTTCTGAAAAAAACAAACAAACAAATGCTTTTCTTGCACATTGTTTTACTCTTCCACCATTCATCCATCAATCTTTAAAATTTGGTGAAAATGTAATGCCTACACAGGACGCTTTTAAAAACGTTGAACACATAGAATGCTACAATTATCAAAATAATATGGTACTAGCACAAGGACAGACATATAGACCAAAGGAATAGAATTGAGAATGCAGAAATAAACCCATATATCAATGGCCAATTGATTTTTAACAAGGATGCCAAATCCACTTAATGGGGAAAGAATAGTCTCTTCAACAAATAGTGCTAAGAAAATCAGATATCCACATGCAAAACAATGAAAGTGCACCCCTACCTTATACTATATATAAAAATTAACTTAAAATTGATCAATGACCAAAATACAAGAGGTGAAATTATAGAACTTAGAAAACAAGGGAAATATCTTCAGGGCTTTGGCTTTGGTGATGGATTCTTAGACTTAATAAAAAACAAGAGCAACAGAAGAAAAAAAACAGATATATTGGTCTTCATCAAATTTTTAAACTGTTGTGCATCAAAGAACGTTATGTGAAGCGACAACCAACAGAAAGGAAGAAAATACTTGGAAACCTTATGTCTGATAAGAGTTTAATGTTCAGAATATATAAAGAACTCCTACAACTCAACCTCAAAAAGGCAAATAACCCAATTTAAAAATGAGCAAAGGATTTGAATAGATATTTCTCCAAAGAAGATAAACAAATGGCCAAGAAGCACAAGAAAAGATGTTCAATGACATTAGGGAAATGCGAATCAAAATCACAGAGATCTCACCTCACACCCACTAGAATGGCTATCGTTTAAAAAATGGAAACTAACAAAGTGTTGGTGACGATATGGAGAAATAGGAACCTTACTACATTATTGATGGGAATGATGCAGCCACTGTGGAAAACACTTTGGCAACTCCTGAAAAAGATGAACATAAACTACCATATGACTGAGCAATCCCACTTCTAGGTATATACCCAAAAGAATTGAAAGCAGGAACTCAGGGAGATATCTGTACACCAATGTTCACAGCAGCATTATTCACAATAGTCAAAAGGTAGAACCAATTCAAATGTCCATCAGCAGATGAAAGGATAAACAAAATGTGGTATATACGTACAATGGAGTATTATTCAGCCTTAAAAAAAAAGAAATGAAATTCTTTTCTACATCAATGAACCTTGAAGACATCACATTGAGTGAAATATTTCAGACACATAAGGACAGGTTGATTATATAATCACACTGATATGAAATAGTGAGAATATGCAATTTCATAGAGACAGTAGAATACAGGCTACCAGGGTAGGGGAAGGAGGTGGAAAGTAGGTCAATGCATAATAGGTGCAGGGTTTCTCTTTGGGGTATTGGGAAAGTTCTAGTAATGGGATGATTGGTGAAGGGAGCACAGTGTTGTGAATATAATTAATCCCACTGAATCGTATCCTTGGGAGTGGTTGAGATGGGAAAGTTTATGATATATATTATGTTCCACAATTCAAAAGAGAGTCTAGAGAGACAATGACAATTAAATGCAATACATGATCCTGGACTGGATCTAATAATGGGGGAGAAAATGTCCAAAAGTTGGGCATTTGAAAAAATAAAATACAGACTGTAATTTCTTGAATTTGGTAACTGTACCTAAGTTTACATAAGTGAGTATCTTGTTCTTTGGAAATGAACATGGAAGTATTAAATATTCAAGGAGCTTGATTTATTCAACCTATTTTCTAATGTCTAGAAAATAGATAAATGGATAGATGAATACACAGACTGATATGGCAAATGTGGCAAAATATTAAAGGTTTGTGAATCTGGATATCTGGGTGGAGGTATGTTGCAGTTTTCTGTATGGATTTTTTTTTTAAATATTTTTGCAACTTCCCTGTAAATTTGAAATTATTTCCAAATAAAATGTTTAAATAAAAAGCATTGAGGATTAAAAAACATGAGAATGAAAAAAATGTCAAACTTAGAATTCTTTACTCTTAGATAAATGATATTTTATTTACAGATCATGCTGTAAAATAATTCAGTAGCGATATTAAAATGAACAATTATTGACCCCAGTTGAGCACTTGTTATATAGCAAGCACTGTGATGAGCACTTAAAATGTGTAATCTCATATAATTATGAAAATAACTCTCACAAATGTACTACTATTATCCCCATTTTATGCTTGAGGAAACTTAAAGAGATTTAATATCTTGCTGAAGGTTACACAGCTAGGAAGCAACAGCGTCTGGATTCTAACCCAGAAACATCTGACACCAAATTCTGTGTTATTAACCATTACAATATATGACCTTCATAGCTAGTTGTGGATGGCCCTTACTTTTATACTAGGAAATTTTAATTTTCTGGGTAAGGTATAGTAACCAGCAGGTTCAATTTTAAGAATTTGTGCCCTTAACTAGAAGCCTCCAGGTGATAGGACTCTTCACAGGAGGTCCTATATGTATGTCACAACCACTCTGACTGGAAAACAGATCCCTTGGTTTATGTACAGTCAGAATTTGCAGTGACTATTGGTGGTAAGTCTCACTCTGAGGCCAGAGGCTTGTCCAGCACTGTGGCTGTTAAATAGCTGCCTCTTCCAGGATTGAAGACTTCTTGGTTAGCCTGGGTCCCTGGGCAGCAGAATGAGACCTTGAGAAGTTATGCTTCAGCTGGTCTTAGACATCTGCCCCACCCCATTCTGCCTTTCACTTCACTGACAACCAGGTTGCACTGATTGCATTTAATTTTGGATCCCTTCTTCTTCTCTATCCTTACTACCACCACTACCCTTATTAAGACCTCCCTCAATCATCTCTTACCAGGACTACTCTAAAACCTCCTAAGTTAGGCATCTAACCCAACACCTTCCAAACCATCCTCTGCTTCTGCTCTGCTACCAGAATGATCTCAAAAACTGATCATGTCAAGTCTCTACTCAGAAATCTTAGATGGCTTAACATTGCCTAAAAAAAAAAAGACTCCATATTTCTAAGCATGGCTTCTAATACCTTCACAATTTGATCCTTACTTCCTGGAGCTCAATATTATTTGGCAAATAACTGCTTAGATATCCTGTTACACATATTCTCTACACTTATTATTCAACAATTAAATTTACTGAATGCCCACTATGTGCTGAATTTTAATAACTATTTTTCAAAGGATAATGGAAATAGGTGTGGACATAGAATCTAGAGACCTTGATTTGAATGCAATTCTGACCTTTTCTCTCTTATGTGAACTTGGGCAAATCATTTCCCTTCTCTGAGCCTCAGTTTCCCCATATGTGGAAAAGAGTACAGATCTAAATATCTCTAAAGCCCTGACGACCCATATCTGTCTGGTTCCTAGAATCCCCCTGAAGGAAGAACTAAAATTCTAGCCCCTAGCCACCCAAAGCTGTATGTCTCACAGCCGAGTTCTGTGCTCAGCAGCTTAGAGGCATCCTTACTTTACCCCTCCTCACCACTCCACTCTGTCTCTTAGACTCTTCTGTCTGAATCTACTCTTGAGTCACAGCACTGGAGTTTAAATCTTCAGTATAACAGACCCTGGAGTTGAGACAATGGAGCTCTTAGAGTCTTTAGCTATGATCCTCATCTGACCAGTGTTTTCTTGGCCTATGATTGCTCAGCCCTGACCAGAAAAAACAATAGAAAATCTCCTACTCCAGGAAGTGATACTGCTGAACTCAGCATGCTGCAGGTCTGGTGTTGAAGCAGGAAATTATACAGTCCTTAAGAGAACTTGCAGGCTCAAGTAGAAAAGAGGAAAATGTCAGAAAACCCTAGGAGACAATCCTGAGGGTAAGGAGATTTCAAGAGATGGAAAGTGGCTGCATTGGCATGAGGGAAATCTCCTTTATTGAGAAACTACTGTGAATCAAGCACCTTTAATCTGGAAATCTTTGCAAGGTAGATATTATTTAATTCCATTTCACAGGAATCCACAGCTCAATAAGATTAATTAACTTTTCTGGAATCACATGACTAGGAAGTAGTTATAGGGTTCAAAAACTTAGGTAGAGAATTAAAGCTAGATGTTCAGGGAATAGTCATTGGATGGTTATTTCAAGGAAATGGGCAAAATACTAATGGGACAATACTGATTCCTAAATCACCAGCACTAACTGTGAGAAAAGGTAGAATTATGATCACTATACCAAATAGCTCTAGCTCATAAATGAATGTTGTCCTTTGGGGGGTACAAAATTATGCTGTTAATTCCTTGATCGTGAATGTGACTAATAAATTGGGTGTGGCATCAGTCATCTTGTGTACACAGCTGTCTGGGTCGGCTAATCTCTGGCTTGAGTCTCTAGCTGCTGTCTGCCCAGTGGCAGGCTGCTCTGTAATCTCCCGACTTCCCAGTTAGCTTGACATTTTTGCTGAGTCTGACACCCTCACTCCCAGCCTCAAATGGTTTGTGCCAATACAGACTTCTTTTCCAGTTGGCCTGTGTAGAAATACAGGATGTTAGTGTTGGAATGAAGCTACCTTAGGAGTCACTTAGCATAATTCCCTCATGTTACAAATGGGAAAACAGATGAGGGTTGGTGATGTCTTGTTTTACCGCGGGGTGGATTTAGGTGTGAGGCCTAATGAGACCTCAGCGACATGGGCCTTAAGGACAGGAGGATGAAGGTGGGATCAAGCCGGCTGGAGGTGAGAATACTAATTCAGCTATAGGATCACTGGGGCTGGAGTGGAGCACAGGTTGAGATACAGTGCCCTGGAAGAATGGGTTAGGATAGAGAAGCCAAGTGTCAAGGATCGCAGCCAAGCAGTTTGGAGTTCAGACAGGGCTTTTGTCCCAGCAGGGAAATGGGGAGCTGGGGAGGGAATTCAGGCTGAAGGTCAGGGAATTGGACCAACATTAATGGAGGGTGAGGAAGTATAAAGAGAAAAAGTATAATTCAGATGCTAGAAGAGTGTGCAGCATTCACAAGAGGCAAAATAAAGTCAAGATCAAATGTTCCAAGAAATGATCATGATGATGAATATGCAACTATGTGATGATATTGTGGATTACTGATTATATATGTAGAACGGAATGATCAAAATAGAAATGTTTGCGTTTGTTGTTTTTTGGTATTTAAAAAAATAAAATTTAAAAATTAAAAAAAAAAAAGATCCACAGCAGCATACTCCATCCTCATTGTGGGTTGCAGCTCATGCACTTCTCACCTTCTTCAGAAAGGCTCCTGCCTGCAGCTAGAGGGAACCATGGACTTCAGGTAATAGCTGGGAAGCTGGAAAAGACAAGAGCTAAACTACTCCATCCATTCTGCCTCCCAAATGCTGCTGGGATGCCCCTCCCTTGTACTTCTGCTGTCATAACTCTGAACTCTGCTCATCATTTACCTGAATCTTATTGCAATAGCCTTTTAATTCATCACTTATCCTTGGCCTTTTGTCTTTCTATAGCACTCTTCTCATTGCTACCAGAGCAGTATTTCTATGACATATGAACATGTCATTTGTTTTCTGTAAATGTTGGATGGTTTGCCATTGCCTAGCAGCCTTTCTCAATTAGGCTTTTGCATGAGAATCAAGCCCTATAGAAAATTATGAATGACTGTTTTCTCAGTGTTCTCCAGGATGGTACATAGCCAGTATCATTCTAGGTGTACAGGGGAGAAATTGATTCATACAATGGATACTTTAAGTCATTAATGCTTATATAATTTCCTATGGAATCTCAGCTGAGAAGGACTTGAGAGAATAAAGCCCAAACATTTAATCTGGCACCGTGAGACCTAACACAACCTCAGCCCACCCTGCCTCTCTGGTCTCATTTCTTGCCCTCCCTACACACATCCTATGCTCTGGAAATGCCAAACTCTTGCCATTCCTTCCTCATCCTGTTCCTTTCATGTCTCAATATTCTTCCTTCTACCTGTCCTTATTGACCTTGTAAAATCTTAGCCATCCTTCAAGGTCTAGCTCACACACCACATCCTCTCTGAAGTGGTACCTTTTACAACCTTTGGAGGCAGATTAAATTGTTACCTCTATGTGCCCATATCACTGTGTGTGAGAGCCACTGTATAGTACATTGTTCTTAGTTGGAGGTTTACTTATACTTGACCTAAAAGATTTTGAGTTCCTGTGCAACACACAGCAGGCAACATTCCCTGCTACCACCACCTGAATAGTTGTTGACCAAAACCCTCAGATAGTCAATGACAATGTGTTCTAGTTTGCTAGCTGCTGGAATGCAATATACCAGAAACACAATGGCTTTTAAAGTAGGGAATTTAATAAGTTGCTAGTTTACAGTTCTAAGGTCGAGAAAATGTCCCAATTAAAACAGGTCTATAGAAATGTCCAATCTGAGGCATCCAGGGAAAGATACCTTGGTTCAAGAAGGCCAATGAAGCTCAGGGTTTCTCTCTCAAATGAAAAGGCACATGGCGAACACAGTCAGGGTTTCTCTCTCAGCTGAAAGGGCACATGGCGAACATGGTGTCATTTACTAGCTTTCTTTCCAGCTGCCTGAGAGACATTTTCCTTCTTTGTCTCCAAAACTCACTGGCTGTTGGACCCTCTGCTTCATGGTGCTGTGGCGTTCTCTGCTCTCTCCAGATCTCCAGCTTTCTCCAAAATGTTTCCTCTTTTATAAGATTCCAGTAAACTAATCAAGACCTACCCACATGGGTGAAGACGCATCTCTACCTAATCCAGTTTAATAACCACTCTAGATTGAGTCACATCTCCAGGGAGATGATCTAATTACAGATTCATACAGTACTGAATAGGGATTAGAAGAAACAGCTGGATTTATAAAATGGGATTAGGATTAAAGCATGGCTCTTCTAGGGTACATACATCCTTTAAAACTGGCACACAATGCTAATTCTGGAACACAGGACTCTTAACTCCTAGTCCATCATTATTTGGATTTCTACACATGGCAACAACTTGGTCAAATATTAAATATGCCAGTGTCAGATATACAAGCGCGTATGGTAATGGTAGGGCTGGAAGAAACCTTCCTGAATAATTACTGACAGAGTTAGGGAGTAAAAGCTCGTAGACCCAACTGGGAAGGAGAATGGAGCCAGAAAGATATTGGGTAAGGTACAGGAGTAGACTCCATTAGGGTATATGCCTAGGATCAATGTTATAATTTCTTCAGAAAATAAAAAAAGGAAAAGAAGGAGAAACAGTTGTCAGAAGAACAAATATGTTAAGAACCCAATCTGAAATGATTCACAGGAGTTGAAATATAATGAAGATAATTTACATTTGTGTAGTGCAGAATACTGTCACATGTATGATCTCATTGCGTTCCCAGAACAACCCTATGGGTGGGGTGGGAACGAGGGAGTTGTTTCAGTCCCCTCATTACAGAGGAGGCTACCAAGGCTCAGAGAGGTGAAGCTATGTGCCAAACATCCCACTGTTTGTAATGATGCAGCTGGAACTAGAAGGCAGGCCTGCCTTTCTCCTGGCCCAGAGCCACATTCACTTTATTTAAGAATGGGGAGGCAGCAACTCTGATCTAAAAACTGAAACCATTTATAAAATCAAACAGGATGACGTGTAGAATCTTTTCTGAGCCATGACTCAGAGGGACTCTTAATAAACTCAAGACTTTCCTAGACTGTTCTAAAATAAGGACAGAAAACCATCAGTCAGCTGACATGCAGGGAGTTGGCTGATACAGAGCAAATCTTGGCTTGAACTACGCAAAGTCTTACATGCCTGGAGAATCTGGGGCAGGAAAGAAAAGGACATGATGGGTTTTTTTTTCCCCCTGCCTTCAGGTATAGAGGTCATAAGAGACATCAGATAAGTGCCCTGCCACTGCACTTTTTGGCCTGCTCCAGACTGAGAGAGAAGGCTTCACGATGATGGAGTGGGAGAGCTGGGACAAGAGGCCACCCAGCTGGTCCTTTACCTCTCAGATCTCACCACAAACCTAGGAACCTGTGAGACTGCAGAATATAAGTACCTTTTTCCAAGCTCAGAAAAGAATTCTTTTGTTGACATTTAGCATATTTAGTGTGCCTTTCCAAACAAGTGGTGAGACCCTCAGGGACACAGATTGGTTTAAATGACTTTGTATCCCACTACACAGTTCTTTGTATATATAAAACACGAGCTCAGAAAGTGGCTTTTTATTACAATCAAAATTTCAAGTTTGTTAAAAAATATCTTTCATATGCCTCCAAGAGATGAGAGTCTTTGATTTCTCTTCCTTCACCCTCAAAAGTTATTAATTTTTAAAAATCCTCATTCATTTATTCATTCAACGCTACTATTTACTGAGTTTCCACTACGTGCAAGGTGCTACTACAAGATGGACCCTGTGCTGAGGAAAACAGAAAAGAGGCAGATTGCCTTCATGGAGGTTAGAGTTTAAGACAACAGAGACTGGTGTGATTGAAAGAGACCAGAGAGACCATTTAATTAAACTACTTCAGTTTACCAGTTTTCTGAGAAAACTAGGGCTCAGAGAAGGGAATTATCTCACTGATGGTCACACAGCTAGCCCATGGCAAAGCCAGGTAAAGAGATAGTTCTACTTTTCAATTAAGATCCCGATCTGAAGTTATTCAGGAAAGAAAGGTGTTACCTTCCATCGCTCTGTCCATCTCAGTACCTCTCTTTCTTGGCTTTTTGATTATTGAAAAAAACGAATGTTTTTTTACCCTATCTTTTCTGGGACTATGCCTGGTATGTTAGTAATAAGCCAGAGTTTTTTCTGGACTTCTATCTTCTATGTCCTTTGTAAATTCCTTTTTCCACAAGGGCTCTCAGTCCTATAGCCAGAGCCCCAGCACCAGGCAAAACTTATTGCCTGTATTTTGCTTTTTAACAGGAAGCAGAATATGTTAACCTACTAGAAAACACCATGAAGTTCTCTTTCACCACTATCTAAAAGGATTAGTAGTTCGTAGAAAATACTGATAATACTATCAGGGCCAAATTTTACAACCCCAAGCTCCATGTCAAAATTCTGAAGTAGCTACATGGATGCCAGTTGCTGTGAGAAGAGGAGAGGAGAGGAGAGGAGAGGAGGAAAAGAGTAGAGACAGAGTCACCTCTGGTATCTGTTAATCTTTTATATTAGCCAGAATGTGGGTCCTGGAATTTTCTACTGAGCCCTTCCCTGCTGCTACCAACCACAATCTATATGCTTTTAAAATTAAGCCCTAAAATTAGTCTTATTAAGGTCTAAGAGTTTTTAGGGTATTGTTAGAATTAGGTGTATCTTACTTTGCCCTCCTCTAAATCTCTGAGGTGTAGAGGTATTGGCCAAGTTTCTGCTGTTTTCAGCTGTTTTTAGTTAGATGTAAGCATATATTCAGTCAGAACTGGGTTTAGATAATGGCTCAACTACTTACTAATTATAAGACCTCTCTGAGCCTTGATTTCCTGAAAAGTAAAATGGAAACAAAAAAATATCTGCCTTCTAGGGCTGTTGTGGGGGAATTATCTGAGATAATATGCAAAGTAGCAACACAGCAGTTAGTAGGAACCATGCTATTTGAGGTAATTCTCTGCAAGTAAGGTGATGCTGAGGTGAGGATCCCTGTCTATTATTTCCCTTTGATCAAAGGGGTTTCACTGCAGTGAATGTGAGACAAGGGTAACATGAGGAATGCTGCTGGCCCAGGAGCTTATATGAAGGAAATGTCTTCTAGAAGAAAAGGTACCCACAGGCAATGCCAGGAATGTGAGAACGTCCCTGGGGAGGGAGGAAATGAAGTTCATCTTGAGCTCTGAACCCCTTTCAAAGCACAAATCCACTGTGGGAATGAGAGTCTGGAGTTGAGGAAGGTTTTCCATCCCACAAGAATAATTTCAAAAACATCCCTCCTGGAACTAGTGATGTTTACCTTTGCCCACTATGGAAGGAAACAATTTGCCCACTTGCAGGCCTGGTCAGGCTCCCTTCTCAATCAAAATCAGGATACACAACTCAGAAGGGTGGAGGACAGCAGATCCATTTACCAGCCATTTTACACACTGTTCCTGCACAAGCATTTGAAATGTATGCAGAATTCTACATTGAATAACACTGTTGGAGTAACACTGTCCCTTCAGACTAATAAGAACAGTATTTGGGGGGAATTCTCCACAGGCTGAGGCAGTTTAATAAATGAATGGGAAAATATTCTGTGGCTTGGATCAGACACCAAATGATGTGAAGTATGATTTTAGATCTGCCTTCTGAAATTCCTCATGTACAATGTAATGGTCTCTTTTAATAAACTATGGTATCCAATGCCAACCTTGGACTTCTAGGCAATATTGCTCATTCCTTCTCATACATAACTAAATATCGATTACTTACCAGATGCCAGGCCCTGTGATGGGTGTTGAGGATCTTGAGTCTGATTCTGAAGAGAGAAGAAGAGATTGTTTTGTAGAACTTCAGAGCGTTTCTCCCTCCAAACATTATTTTAAGGGAAGGGTGAATGTCTGCCCTATCTGTGTATGACTAAATAATTTTATGTAGAATGGTTTGGTTCCCATGTTTACTGGGTTCATCATCCTACCTGGGGTAAAGCCCAGAATTGGGAAGGCTAGAACAGCAAAACATATTGCTAAGGTGACTTGTTGTTAGCATACCTAGCTTCTTTGTGTCACTCCCAAATTGCCTTTTTAACCAGTGCATTTAAACAATGTACAAGCACATGGAAAGATTTTCTTAATTTTCACAGTCAGTTAGAAAAGGCATTTTCCAAGGCACTTAGAGAAAGGGTTTGTACTTTATTTTTGAGACTGAGGTTATGCTGATGTTCTTCCTTAGGACAGAAGTATAGAATTAGGATCCTAGACTATCTTATTCTTTTATGAGATATTTAACTTTCAAATCCCTTTCACACGTTATTTCAATTTTAACTGCCACATTTTTTTTAAACTTATACTTAAGCAATCCTAAAGGGCAAGAAGATGAACCCACTAAACATTTACAGCTCAAGATACTATGTGAGACAGAAACTAATATCCCTATTTTACATATGGGAGCATTAAGTCTCAGAGTGTTTCCATGATATGCCCAAGGACACATGGTCGGTAAGCAGCAGGATGAAGAATGGAATCCAGACCTCTACATTGCAACTGGGATATCTTTCCATTATAGCACAAATCACTCCCAAGTCTCTTCCAGCCTTTCTTATTTTATAAATTACAGAGCTATACATTTCAGTACCAGATTGTGTTTTGCTTTTTATGGAACAGCTTTATTGAAGTATTATATAAATAAAACTCACCCATTGTAAATGTACAACGATTTACAAAAATTGTATCAGCTTCATTGAGAAGTAATTCGCATACCATGCAATTAACCCATTTAAAATGTGAAATTCAAAGGTTTTTAGCATATTCACTGAGTTGTACAACCATTACCTCAATCAATTTTAGAACATTTTTATCTCAAACAGAAACCCTGTGCCCTTTAGCTAACATCTCCAAATCTCCCCATTCTCCCCCCACCCCACCCTCAGACTTAGGTAACCACTAATCTACTTTCTGTCTTTAGATTTGCCTACTCTGGACATTTCATATAAATGGAATGATACAATATGTGTATAGATGTGACTGGATTCTTTCACTTAGCATCATATTGTCAAGGTTCATCCATGCATCAGTACTTTATTCTTTTTTATAGCTAAATAATTTTCTTGGATATAGATATACCACATTTTGTCCATTCATCAGATGATGGACAGTTTACTTGTTTCCACCTTTTGACCATTAAGAATAATGTTGCTCTAAAAGTTTATTTGTGTACAAGTTTTTGTGTGGATACATGTTTTCATTTCTTTGGGGTATATACACTAAGCAGTAGAATTGCTGGGTCAAATGCTATCACTATGTTTAATTTTTTGAGTAACTGCCAAATTGTTTTCCAAAATGGCTGCACCATCTTACATTCCCACCAGCAGTGGATGAGGGTTCCAGTTTCTCCACATCTTCATGAACACTTATTTTTTGTTTCTTATTTATTATTATAGTCATCTAGTGAGTATAAAATGGCATCTCACTGGGGTTTTGATTTGCATTTACCAGATGACTAATGATGTTGAGCATCTTTTTGTGTGGTTATTGGCCATTTGTCTATCTTCTTTGGAGAAAGTCTGTTCATAATTCAGTGATTTTTAAATAAGTTTATAAAATTTTGCAACAATCACCACAATCTAGTTTTAGAATGCTTCCTTCACTTCCAAAAATTCTCTTACCCATTTCCAATCAATCCTTGTTCCTACTCCCAGCCCTAAACCAGACAACCACTAATCTGCTATCTTTTCTGGAAAACAGCTTTGCCTTTTCTGGAAATTATATATAAAAAGGATGGTATCCCTTGTGCCTTTTGCACATAACTTCTTTCGCTAATCAAAATCTTTCTGAGGTTCATTCATGTTGTAACATATATCAGTACTTCATTCCTTTATATTGTTGAATAATATTCCATTGTATGTATATACCACATTTTGTTTATCCATTCACCAATTGATGGACATCTAGATTATTTCCACTCTTTGGCTATTAGGAACAATTATGATATGAGCATTCATGTAGAAATCTTTGATTTGACATAAGTTTTCATTCTCTTAGTTAGATAACTAGTAGGGAATTACTGAGTTGTATGATAGGTATATGTTTAACTTTTTAAGAGGTTGCTAGACTGCTTCCCAAAGTGACTGCACCATTTTACATACCCACCAGTAATGTATAAAGGGTTCCAGTTTCTTTACATCTGCACCAACATTTGGTGTGCCTTGCTTTTTTCACTTAATATTGTTTTGTAGAAACCATATTCACGTGTTCATTTCTAATGATTAACACAATGTTCCGAGTGAGTTAGGTTTGACATTGTTTAAGCATTTCCTCAGAGGTGAGGATTTGGGTGTTTCCAGTCTTTTGCTCTTTTAAGTAATGAAACTGAGATCTGTACCAATTCCTTTTTTTTTTTCTCCTTTTTACCTTTAGCTTGTTTCCTAAATGTATGTTCCAAAATAGAATAAAGGGCATATATGGCTCTTGTTATTGCTCTCCAGGTTACTCTGTAGGAAGGCTGACTGTATATAAAACTACCAGTAAAGTTCCTGCTTCCCCACAGCCTCTGCCAACATAGGGCTTTATTGCTCTATCCATATTCTAATAAAATGGGTATATAATAGGTTATATGAATGTTTCAATTTGCATTTCTCTTATTATTGTTTAACTCATAATATTTTAGAGGTCATCAAATAGTCAATCTAACTGAGTCATTGATCCAAAGAGGCCAGGCAGTGCATGAGAATCTAGAAGTCAAACTAAAGGACAGAAGATAAAGCTTAAGGGAATTCCTTGGGTTATGGGAAAATGGGTTCAGTTATGTTTGATAGGGGTTATAACCTCAGGTATAGACAAAGAGGATGCTGCTAAGGTGGCGAATTGATTTAGACATTTCCTTTGTCAAACTCTCCCCCTCGTTTGGGTTCTGCTCCTCCCTCTCTGACCATTCTTTCTCAATCCCCTTTAAAGCTTTATTTTCCTTTGTCTTATTGGTATACTCTAGGATTCCATTCTCTGAGTTCTTTTTTCACTTAACTCTTTGGGCAAACACCCATGGCAATAATGACTAAGTAAATGCTAAAGACTCTAAAATATTTGTCTCCATCCTAGATTTCTCTTCTTCATTCCAGATTTACCTATCTAACTTCCTATAGTACATCTCTATTTGAATACTCCCTGGGCCCTTAAATACAGCATTTCCCCCTCCAACACCTCTTCCTTATCCATTATTCCCTATCTTAGTGATGACAGCAAAGTTAGCCTAGAGATGCAAGCCAAAATCCTAGGAGTCACTCCAAACTCCTGCTTCCCAACCCTACATATTATAAATGTCCCTCAAATGCATCTTCCCACCAAACCTGAAACACTAATTATGACATTATTATATGCATTAGTTAGGGTTCTATTGGTTACAATTCTGTCTAGATTAGAAGGAAATAAAAAACATTTCTTGAACAGATATACACATAGATAAAAGATAGAGCGATCACTGAGAAAGACAAGATCCTGGTAGGTTCAGGGATCTTGGCAGCAAGCAGGTTGCCCATGAACCTTTTCTCAAGGGTCCTGCTATGAACATGATTTGGATGCAACAGTTCTCAACCTCTGCATCTCTCAGTTCAAAATACCAAATTTCTGGGAGAGACTGGAGACCAATAAAATCAAGAAGATTGGGGGAGGCTGAGTCACTTGATGGAGACTCAACTACTGGAGGATCACCCACATGTATCAGAGAAAAAAGAGAAGGGCATGAGTTAGAGAGTTCCTCCAAAAGTTGTCTATTACATTACCACAATTTCTAAACTAGTCTCCCTGACTCCAGTCTCAACCTCCAGCAACCAGTCTTCTATCAATGATCTTCCAAAACACAAGTCCAAGAGAAAAGAGAAGTAGTAGGATAGGTATAGCCATGAAATCTTCATTTAACTCTTGCTGAGACTGAGACTTTGAACAATGATGTTTACTCTCCAAGTCTCTACTATTTGCCTACACTGTGTAGGCCCTTCATATTTATTATCTCTATTCTTTTACAACTCTGCAAATGGGTTTCATAATTCTGTGCAAAAGAGGAAACTGAAGCTCAAGAGAAATGAGTAAACTTGTCCTAGGGCTCACGACTGGGAAGTAGCAGAATTTATCACCTGATTCAAAGTCTATACTCCTCTGAGACTCTGAGTTTCTTCATCTGTTATGTGGGTATAACCTCTATTCTTCAGGACTGATGCTAGAATTAGGCAGGATTAGCTATGTAATCTCTGGATCCCAGTGCAAAATGAAAATGCAGGGTGGCCCCTTATTAAAAAATTATTAAGGATTTCAAGATAGTGACAGCAAGTGCAGAGCCCTCCTAAGCATGCAGCTCTGTGCAAATACACAGGTTGTACATCTATGAAGTTGTACCTAGGGTTATGGTTAATGTATATAACATATTTTGTACAGAATAGGTTCCCATTAAATTGTGGCTCTGATGGCTGTATTAGTTTCCTATTGATGCTAGGAAATGAATGATTGAGTCCTTGATCTCAAAGGTTGGGCTGTACAACAGAAGAGACTTATGAATAAATGGGCAATTACAGGAAAGACTCCTACCTTCTATGTACTGGTTGCTAATGGAAGACAGAGGAGGAAGCTCTTAAATTACACTGGGGGCAAGGCCAAGGAATGCTATAACAATAATTATAAATAATAATAATTTTAAGAATAATTTTTGTGAGTGGTTATTATTTGTTAGGCCCTCTGCTAAGTGCTTTATGTGGATTATGCCGTTTGATTCTCACAATAATATAGGCACTAATAAAATAGTTAGTACAAAAACTAAGAGAGAAGTGTAGTAACTTAAGATCACACCTAAGAGGGGAGTGAAATCTCTCAAGAAAGAAACCTGTGCTAAAAAAGTGTTGTAAAAGGAGATAAGAGGGCAGGCCTTGGTGGCTCAGCAGGCAGCGCTCTCGCCTTCCATGCCGGAGACTTGGGTTTGATTCCCGGTGCCTGCCCATGCAAAAAAACAAAAACAAAACAAAACAAAAGAATACATCACTAAAAAAAAAAAAAAAAGGAGATAAGAATAAGAATTGAGAGTGAAGAAGAATGAGAAAGAATAATCTGTTCAGAAAGAACAGCAGGAAAGAGGCTGGTCAGTAAGTGAAAGCAGGTCGCTATCGAGGAATTGCAAGGTGTCTGATGCCACGAAGTGTTTAGTGCATGTAGGTGAACGGAATGAGGTGGACTTAGAAAGGTAGGCAATGGCCAGATCACAACTGGCCAGCCACGTTCGACAAAAGAGCTGAACTTTATCCTGAAATCATTGAAGGGGTTGAACAAAGAGAAGCAGCATAATGATAATAATAGCATTATTATTGTTGTGGTAAGAAAAGTACTGTGATTGTGGTAAACAGAATATGGCTTTCCCAAAGTCGTCCATGTCCTATTGCTCAGAACCTGTGAATATGTAACCTTACAAGGCAAAAGGGATTTTGCAGGTGTGATTCAGTATCTTGAGATGGGGAGCATATCCTGGGTTCAATATAATCACTAGGGTCCAAATTAGTGGGAGGCAGTAGAATCAGAGTCAGAAAAGGAGATCTGATGATAGAAGCAAAGGTCAGAAATGGAGAGAGATAGGAATGGGTTACCCCGCTGGCTTTGAGGATGGAGGAAGGAGCCGCAAACCAAAAAATGCAGGCAGCCTATAGGAGCTGGAAAAAGCAAGGAAATGAATTCTCCCTTAGAGCCTCCAGAAGGAACATAACTCTGCCAACACCTTATTTTAGTCCCATGAGACTCATTTTGTACTTCTGACGTCTAGAACTATGAGATAATAAATGTGTGTTGTTTTAAGTCATTAAATTTGTGTAATTTAATAGATTAGTATCTAGCACAAATTTTGGATATATTATAGTTTAGTATTTACTGAAGAAAGTTAGGGAAATAACTCTTAGGAGGATATATACCAATTCTGTTCTCAAAATATTTTCTAAAGAATTCATTTTGTTCTTATTTTCCTGCAATGCCAGTCTAAAAATATTTCATTGGCCTATCTTCTATTTAAGTAAAATTGCAACATTAACAAAACTTACCCTGTTGTTGCAAATCTTCTTTGGTTGTCCTTTGCTCTAGTTACTTCCTCTTTTTTTTTTGGAAGTAAAGGTCGTCTCTTCCGTGTCATGAGCTAATCGTTTTTTCAAATAGTGACAGTCTTTTTCCTAAAATTGACATTATTGCAAACTTCCCAGAAAGCTGTGTAATAGTACCTGCAACAAGGGAGGTCCCACCCTTTCTTTTTCCTCTGGAGCAGTCCTTTAATTCTCCAGGATACAGTCAATACACATTCTCTCCAAGATTACAGTCATGCTATAGCTAGACACAGGGAGGCATTCAGGAGTTGTTTCAAAACATGGAATAACTCAGACCTTTCTGCTCCATGGACTCAGGTTGGAGGACAGTGCGGAGTTAATATATTCATAAAATCACTCATTTGACAGGCATCATAGAAATGTGAATCTAACCCTTTCACTTGGAGGAAAGAAGCTGCATGGTTTAGTGGGTAAAGTGCTGACTTTAGAGTCAGGAGGCTTGGACCTGAGCCCAGCTCTACCACTTACCTGGCTGACTGTTCTTCTTTCTAGCAAGTCACCAATGTCTCTGGACATTTGACTTCAGGCTAACATTAGACTTATTCCGTGTACCTTCTGGGTAAATATAAATCAAAATAGAATGTAAAGAAACTGCTAGTTTGGGGGCACTAATGAGGCATCAGGCATTGATGGGGTATTATCCTTATCCTATAGAGGAAGCACCCAGACTCAGAGAGCTGTCACACAGTTGGGTCTCTCTAACTCAAAACGCGTTGTTGCTATTGTTGTTGTCCCTTAACTATACCACACTGAAGTTCATGAATCATTCATCTGAGACATTTTGAAAAAAGTCTAGAGAGCTGTTCCACAAAGAATAATTACTATTTCATAGATGAAGAACTGAGACACAGAGAAGTGCAGTGACTCCATCCAGGAGTCAGTGGCAGGCTTTAATCTGACAAGTATTTGATGGGCAGGTATGCAGGTCACTCATGGTCAGGGCGTGGCAGCGTCCAGGTGAAAGGGAAATCAAGCAAATGTGGTGGGTATTTAGGGCTCTCTTGACATATTTTCCATTTTTGTGGTTACACTAGACTGTTTAAGGGTGACACAATCTCAGTGTCAGGTCACAAAATTTGCACATTCCTTGCTGTGGCACAGGGAAGGCTCCAGCCTCACCTCTCTTCAGGCCTATCCTGACACCACTTATTTCCAAACCGCCTCCTTGGTCATAATAAAATGTTTGTAGTTCCTGAAATGTGTGTAACTTTGTGCTTTTATTCCCTTTACCTGAACTGCACTATATCCTCTGGATCTCCAGAAAATGATCTCTACTCATTTTCCAAAACTCTGCTTAATATCACATTCTGAATGAAGTTTACCTGACCCCCTTCTACTGCTCCATACTCTAGATGGAAAACAACCATTCTCTCTTTTGGGTTGCTAATACCCCCTCTACATATTTTTCCATTAGGACATATAACATTTTTATTGTACATTTTTATGCAATAAAACGGATTTATTTACCTATCTTCAACTCAGCTATTAGCACCATAAGGTAAAGACTACCTTATTTGCAATTACATTTTTAATCTTTAGTATGGTGGATACTTGGGAGCAGATCTATATATATCTCAAAATTTATATTTTGAGATATGTGTATATATATATATATATCACAAAATTTGCAATTGTAACCATTTTTAAGTGTGTGATTCAGTGGCATTAGTTAGATTTATAATGCTTTGCAACCATCACCATCATCCACATACAATAACTTTTCATGACCCAAAATGGAAACTCTGGACCCATTAAGCAATAACTCCCCATTCCCCAACTTCCTCACCCCTAGTAACCTATAATCTACTTTCTGTTATTATATGAATTTGCTTATTCTAGATATTTCGCATACATGGAAGTATACAACATTTACCCTTTTGTGTCTGACTTATTTTACTTAGTATAATGTTTTCAAAGTTCATCCATGTTATAGCATGTATCAGAATATCCTCCTTTTTATAACTGAACAACATTCCATTGTATGTATCTACCACATTTTATTTATCCATCTGTTTGTGGACACTTGGGTTATTTCCAACTTTTAGCTACTTTGAATCATGCTGCTATCAACATTGGTATACAAGTATCTGTTTGAGTCTCTGCTTTCAGTTCATTTGAGTGGAATTGTTGGGTCATAACGTAATTCTATGTTTAACTTTTTGAGGAATTGCCACACTGTTTTCTGCAGTGGCTATACCATTTTACATTCCCACCAGCAATGTTTGAAGACTCCAATTCCTCCACATCCTCACTGATACTTGTTATTTTCTGTTTTTAAAATAATAACCATTCTGGTAGGTGTGAGGTGGTATCTCATTGTGATTTTGATTTGCATTTCCCTAACAGCTAATGATGACAGACATCTTTTCATGTGTTCATTGGTTATTTGTTCATCTTCTTTGGAGAAATATCTATTTAAGACTTTGCTCATTTAAAAAAATTAGATTGTTTGCTTATTGTTAAGTTATAGAAGTTCGTTAAATATCTGGATATTAAGCCCTTACTGGATATGAAGTTTCCAAATATTTTCTCCCATTCTATAGGTTGCCTTTCTACTTTCTTGAAAATGTCCTTTGATGAACAAAAGTTTTTGAAGACGTTTTATCTGTTTTTTCTTTTGGTGCTCATGTTTTTGGTGTTCTTTCTAAGAATCCACTGGCAAATCCAAGGTCCTGTAGATTTTCTTCTGTGTTTTCTCAAACTGCTTATCTTTTGCCTGCCTTCTTTATAGAGGCTGGGAAAATGAAGTTGTCTTTTTTCCAACTTCCCTGGCAGCTACTACAGGACACATGAGAAACAATTCTGGATATGAGATGTAAGCAAAGGTTTCATGGAGGAGTAGAGTGCTTCTAGGAGAGAGTTTGCATTTCTGAGAAAAGAACAACAGCTACTGGTATCTCTCCTTCATCCTGCCTTGAATATAAATGTGATGCTGGAGCTATGGTGGTGACATTTTCCAACCATAAGGGAAAGGTCCAAAGGACCACTGAGCCACTAAACAAATGTGGTAGCTACCTCTCTAATTTTTATTTGAGAAAAATGAACCCCTTTGGTTCAGTCTGCTAGTGTTGTGTTATCTGTTACTTGCAGCTGAAAACATTCCTAACTAACCTATGAATTAATGTCTATTGGCCTAAAGGGGCAATTTCTTATTTCTGTGGTTTTCAAATTTTATTTTTGCACCAAATCTCTTCTCAGAAGAAGTTTTATACAAAGCCCAATAAATAATATCAATCAAAACAGATGTGTTCTGACTCCACAATGTGCACGTCCAGACTTTCTTACCCCTCCTTTTCCCTAAATGATCTGAGACACCTATTTGGAACCCCTAAAGCTTCTCTGGACACTAGAGTCAACACAGACAATAAGGAGTGTAAATTGGAACTGCCCTTTGTTGTGCATAATTTGGCAGTTTGAGGGCAATTTCTATCATGTTAAGTTATATGAACTTTAACTCAGTAACTCCATTTCTAAGAACCCAACCTATAAAAATCCTGATGTTTTAATGACTTATAAATATATCAGGGGGTTTATTGTAGAATTGCTTGAAAGTATGAAAGTAAAAAAAAAAAAAAAGGAAACAAATATGCATAAAAGAATTGATTACTTTAAAGCACATTCATCCTCTGATACATTGTGAAACCATTTACTGACAGAGAAACAAGATTCATTTTGATTAGAATTAACCAAGTCAACAATTTATGGGATGGGAACAGACTGTGAAATTCGAAACTAGCAAACTATTGCTTGTCAGATGGTTGTTTTGCTCTTTTGTGACCTTAAACTCAGAGTGATAAGGAAAATGTATATGCACTTGCAAAGTGCTTTTAAAGAAAAATTGTATGCATGTATTCATATATATATATATATATATATATAAGCTATATAAATGCATAAGAAAATGTCATGCATTTTGGGTAGTAGGATTAAGGGAGAGAGTACTTTGACTTTTAATTTTGTATGTCTGTATTATCTGAATGATTGGCATGTATTTATTTTCCTAGATTAAAAAATATTAAAAAATAAATAATAAAATAAACACCAATTCAAGAGTTAGTCCAACATATTTATTTAATTTCTACTATACTCAACACAATGATCTAGGTGTTGTAAGGGTGCAATGATAATTAAAGCATAGTTCTTCTTCTCAAGGAACTTAAATCTAATATGGTAAAGATAAAGAACTACATTACATTATAAAGCAGAATATTTAAAGTGTCATAATAAATAAAAACAAGCAACCAACTACAGGAGTCCAGAGAAAGGAATGATGTGCTCTGTTCCAATTCGGGGGAATCTGAGAATACTTCACTGAGGCAGGAGCATATGCGTAGGATCTTGAAACATAAATAAGATTTTGCCAGTCAGATGTAGAATGATACGGGAAGAGGAAGGACTCTCTAGGCAGACGGAATAGCACAAGCAAAGACATGGAGGCATGAAGTGTCTTGTATATTCCATTAGTTGTTCACACTAATAAGTTAAATGGAGTCAGCACAGTTAAGCAAAGCCAGTAACTGGTAGACTGGCTCCCTTTTCCTGCAGACAGGACAGGGGTAAAAAGCCAGTGTCCAGGGGAGATGGGCTTTGACAAATCAGCACTCTGAAGCCGACAGTCGGACCTCCCAGAGGAATGTGGTTGGAGTTGCAGTAACAGACAACTAAAAGCACCTGTCTTTTGTGTCAGAGCAGCTCTGCCTCTTTGCTCAGCCCCTCTATGCCTGGCTTGATCTTCTATAATTAAAAATCAAGCTTTCTTACGCTTGGTGTTCCCTATTAGGGTTACCTTCTCTAGCTAGGCAGGGGACTCTGATGAGGGTTTCTTTTCTTTCCTTCTCCCTATTCCCCTTATGCTAGTGGCTGGGTAAAGGGATTTGTCACTATCGATCTGCCTTTCTCTGACCACCAATAATTCAATCAGGCCGTTTGTAGCTTGGAATCCTAATTCCTTCTGACTCTGGTCTTTTGATTACTGATCTTAAATTACTACTTTACCTTTTAGTAAGGTGTGATTTGTTTTCTTAGCTCTGATTTTTGATGGTTCCAAAACTTTTTTATTTACTGTCTTGGCCCTGCATATCAACCTAACTCTGAACCTCAGACTCAGAAATACAAAAAGAGTAGCCTGAACCTAATATGTACTCTACTGTGAGTTCTTTGATCCTAATCACGTGTACTGATTTGTAGATATTAAACAAAATCCAAGATTTAATAGGTTTAAATTCTAAAATATAGTACAATTGGTAAAGAAAAGGGAATAAGGTATAGTGAGAAGAAAACTAAAATCAGGACACCTAAATTCTAGTTCTACTAAATGGTTGCAGGACTAGCCAAATCTCTTAACCACAACCATAAATTCGGAGGAATGCTTTAGAAGATTTCTAAGAGAACTGAGAATTCTGTGACTCAGGGCTAGGTGGATAAGAAGGGAGACACCTGTCTGGGTGAGATTTGTTGGGTAAGACTTCTTGGGGAAAAAAAAAGGAATTTGAGACAAGCTTTAAGATGGGTAAGATTTTTGAATGGGAAGATGAAAGTGAGAATACTTTCCAAGTTGGGGGCAGGGGGAGAAGGAGGATAAAAATATTGGGAAAGTAGAGAGGTAGGAAAGAGCAGAGTGGTTTATAGCACATAAAACATGACAACCTGACCACAGCAGCTGCTGGGCTAGACAGCCACATCATGGAAGATCTTGGATCTGAGGTCGGGTGTTGAAATAGGTCCTTGAAGAGGGAAACATCTGGGAACAGTGGGTAGGGTGTATTGATGGGAGAAGATATTGGAGAGGAGATGAGTTAGTAGGCTGTGGCAGTGGCCTAGATATGAGTCAAATAAGTTTAGACTAGGATAGCTGAGGGATGAGTAAAGAGATAGTGGTAAGTATGAGAAGCATTTTGAAGCAGGGGTTGGACATAGAGAAAAAAGATGAGGAAGTTAATCTGAGATAGCTTCCAAGGCTTGAATGGAGATTTTGCTGGTAGAAAAGGAAAGGGCATTTTTGGAGAGAAGAGTTGATCTGTTGGGAAATTTCATAGCTTGATTTTAGACATGAACATGTCTGAACAGTTTTACTGTTCTGAAATAAAGATGTCTTTGTAGACAGTTAGAAATGTGATTATTGTTGTCGGAACAAAATATATAGAATTTTAAATAACTCACACTGAGGCAAAAGCTCAATTATAAAAGTGGATGCTGTCTGTAAATGAGAATAATATGAAGAGAAAGACCTATAGATACATTATTGAGGGGGAGAAGGAATCATAGCTCTTCTGTAATTGCCAGCTATTGTATTTTCATTTTACATTTTATTATTTCCAACATAAAGCCATCCTTAGAGTATTCCTTTGCACATCTCTTTTTTGCCAAAATTTTCATTTCTTGGTAATTATATCAGTAAATATAGGTTAGGTTATACTGGATAACAAACAACCACAAAATCTCAATGGCTGAAGATACTTCTTGCTTACTCTACATTTTTGTCACTTCTACTCACATTTTATTGGCCAAATCAAGCCACATAGCCACACCAATCTTCAAAAGAGGTGGGAAGTACAATCCTTCCATGCCATCGATGGAGAGTGGGAATATTTGTGAACAATTCTAATGATAACTATAATATCAAATTGTATTCCTTAGCCTGCTCCAATTTTAAACCATGCCTCTCCCACCCTTTCATTTGTATCATCATTAAAGTGTGTCAACATTTTATAACCAGGGTCCAAGAGGATAATTCCTATATAAACAGGTTATTTCTGTTTCTTTTCACTTTGTTTTCTCCTTATTCTGATGCCAAGTCTTCCTTTGGTTCCATGCCTGGCTTTCCTTTTCTCCTTCTTCTTCTCCTTTTCCTTCTCCTTCTCCTTCTCCTTCTCCTTCTCCTTCTTTTTCCTTTCCCTAATCTTGGAACTGAAGAGACTCAACAAAATGCTACGCCAAAACAATCTTTATCTTTTCCTCCCTGTGGTTTAACCTCTTTCTTTCACAAGACTAAATTCCTTCATTCAGGGCCCTTACCTCATTTCCTTCCACTTTTTCACTTCCTTATCACTCTGACTTTAAGGTCGCAACAGAGCAAAACAACCACCTAACAAGCTATAGTTTGCTAGTTGCTTTGAATTTCACAGCCTGTTCCGTCCCATAATGGATGCTGTTGATTTGGTTAATTCTGATAAAAATTGATCTTGTTTCCTATTAGAATCCCACAATATGTTGTTTTAATCTCTACCATGATTATAAAGTCTGCCCTGTTTCAGCATTATTATTGTATAGGCTCTCTTACTAAATCATTAGCTTTTTATAGATTAAGTAGCGATTCGCACATCATAGATATTCAATAATTGTTAATCCATTGATGAATTTAATCTATGACTGAACTGATCATTGGTTTTGTTGTCATTTGGATGTAGCTACTAGCAACTAGATTCAGCAACTAGCACTTATTAGACTCTTGCTCACATTTAAGGAAAAAAAGAATTTTTCTATTGATGACCTCTCTACCTCTCGGCCCCCATACTAGACTCTGTAATACTACTGTTTGTTTGAATAGATATATTAGCAAGTAAATTCGCTTATTCATTATCCATTCTTTCATTCACTGATTTATTCAACAGTGTCAATCATGAGCTAGGGATAGGGCAGAAAGCCTAACAAGACATGGTTGCCTCTTCCAAAGGGCTTATAGTCTGGGAGCAGGTGGGAGACAGATAAGTAAAGCCACTGTTACACTATCATGATAAGTGCAATGGCTTAGAGTAGAAGAATCTAAATCAGACTGAGACTTCTTGAGACATGGAACTCCTGAAATTAGCTTTGGGGTTAAGAGGAGATGGCTAGAAAATTGAGGGTGAAGCAAGGGTTCTTTATGAGAAAATAAAAACGGCATACATGAAGACATTGATATAGGAAATAAAATTACTTGCTCCAAAAACAGCTCAAAAAAATTCAATACAACCAGAAGATGACATACAATTTGAGGAATGGTAGATGAAGCTAGAGAGATGGGCAGGTATCAAATCTAAAAGATGTTTGTATGATACGCTAAGGAATTTTAATTTTGGAGCTATAGAACATGTTCAAAGTTCCCAGGCAAGTGGGACTGAGTAGCAGAAGCTAGGTCTGATTATTGGTGGGGTGAGACTTCCCCAGAAGATGCAGTAGAAGATCTGAAAGTGAGGGTCCAGGGGCAAAGCTAGGATTAATCCAAAACTGAGAGGAATAACCAGGAATAATTAATATGAAACATTAATTGGAAGCACCAGGACAGAACAAGGAGGTCAAAAAGAATAAGAGACATGGCCTGGTATGATGTTGCAAAGCTTCCTCTCCCCTTCTGGGCTCTTTCAGCCTTGTCTCTGGATGGGAGAGGAATACTCGGAACTAATTTGGACCCCAGACCCTCCAGGGATTTTAAGCAGAGAAGTGACAGAAATTGTTGTTATTTTCTTCTTAACTGTAGGCACACAGCATCTTCTTGTGCCCTGTAAGCACTCCTCCATATGTGTCTAATTCAGAGTAAGTTCTCAATAAATATTTAGTAAATTACTGACTGCAGTTGAACTTGAAGCTAATCATTAAGCACAGGAATGCTTTTGTTTAGTCTATTATGAGAGTATAATGCCACACACATGAGAAAACATTTCATACGAATCCACAAGAATTTGCTCTTCTCTTTTATTTATTTTAATAAAATGTCAAGTAAAACCATGTTATTTACCAGCCATTCAAGGAAAAACTTTTTGTCAACAGTGTCTCAGGCATACAAATTTAAATCATGCATGTTAAAAATAAAGCAATAGAAAACAACCCCTCCCAAAAAAAATAACCTACTAAAATATGAGAACAAATAACACAAATAGTTTAGTAGTGATGCAATGTGAGTGTCTATAACAATAATTCAGAGACAGGGGCTGAGACAGTTGTAAAACCTGGAGTTAAACAAAAGAAAGCCTTGTGGAGATGATATGTGCAAATCTTGTGTTGTGTAAGTTGCCAATTATAACTCAAGTGGTGAGGCTAAAGTTAACAGTGACAAAAAGTAGTATCTCCTGATAAGATATTTACCAGCCATTCTAAAATTGCAGGGTGGGGGAAGGGGAGGTAACTTCTGGGTCTAGTCTGCCAGGAGAGAGGGCTAAAAATAACAGTTAAGTAAGCTGTAACTAGCCTGTACATATGACACAATGGTGCCATCGTGAGACAAGACCACATAATACAAAAAGTAAGGAAAGACAAACTCAAAGTGAAGACAAAATTGCTAAGAGCTGCAGGGCCTCCTGGACTAACCCTTGCCCACAGCAGAGGCATCAAATATATCTTGCGAAGTTACATATGTAACATCTGAATGGATGTGAATTGTTGGTTGAAGTCAACACTCATTTAAACCTTTACTATTTCAGTTTTTATAACTTTCTGTCCCAGATTTCATAATGCTTAATAGGATTACCAGAGAACAGAACATAGGATTTTTCCTCTGTTAAGATACACCCTGTACTGGAAGGAACTTCTGGTTAAATATATTATTTTAATCTTACTGCTCGAACTATATGGTGAAAAAATAGTATCTAGCAGAACTTCACCGATTCTCTGAATGTGTGTGTTATAATCAGAAAAAGTTAGGAATAATAACAGCTTTAGCAGGTATAGGAGTTTGATCTGGGTCTTTTTTCCTCAAACATTCCAAGTCTAGATTTAGTAGTTATGCTGTTCTCTATAATTCTTATCTCCTTCAAATCTTAGAGTAAAACTCCCTGCTGTTGGAAACCAACACCAACCCCACCTTACTTAGTTATTTCTCTAGTTGGTTCTGCCAGACACTGCATTTTTCAAACATCTCCTAAGGCAGTGGAGAGCCACAGGATTTTAAGTCTTGAAGACATGGTAAAACTTGCCTTTTAGGTAATGACTTAGGCCAGAAGCTATGCAGAAGGTTGATTTGAGGGAGGAGGCTGTGTGGTGTAGTCTACAAAAGCACAGCCTTGTAAGTCAGCCAAACTAGGGTCCAAATCCAGTTTCCACCACTTTTTGGCTGTATAACTTTGGAAGTTGCTCATCTTCCCCCAGCCTGTATTTCCTCATCAGCAGCAATAGTAATAGTTTTCAAATAAGTTATGTTCGTAAGTGCTTAATGTAAAGACTGGCATGTCGTAAGCACTGAACAAATGGTAACCATTAAATTTAATTGCTTTGTTGCTCCGTGAATGTTTTTCAGTTGTTTCATGGGTCTTAGCTAGATTTTAAACTTCTTCTGGTCAGCAACTCTATCTTCTATTTCCTATTAAGATCCCAGTCCTGACTAGATGATTATTCAAACAGCATCCCATTGCAAACTTATGTCAAAGGAATGAAGACTAACACATAGACAAAGGATTAATAATAGAGTGGTATATGAGGGGAAAAGTATCTATTGCAAACTGCAGACTATAATTAGCATTAATATCTTAATATTCTTTCATCAACAGTAACAAATGCGCCACACCAATACTAGGTAGGGGTCAATAATAAGGGGGAATAAAGAATGTGGGGTGTTTTGGGTTTTCTTTTTTTTTTTATGTCTATTTGTTATTTTTCTTTTTTGGAGTAATGAAGATATTCTAAAATTGACTGTGATGATGACTGTACAATTACATGATGATAGTGTGAGACACTGTATACTTTGCATGAATTACATGGTATGTGAATATATCTCAATAAAATTTGCAGTTTAAAGAAAAAAGGGAACATAGACTAGACCAAGTTACTGTTTGATGCACACCTCTTCTTTTGTAGTGCCCCTGAGACCCTATTCACTCTAGGCTTGCTCCCCTTTGGGACTCACACCCTCACGTTACCCACCCACCTCACTTCTCCCCTGCACCATCCAGAACAAGTCCCTCATGAAAGCTTATTCTGTCCTTTCTAGCTCTGTCTCCTTGTCAATTCATTCAATAGATTCAACATTTTCTGAGCTTACAACATGTTAGGAATTAGGGAAACAAAAGTAAAAAGGTTCACTCTTTACTCTCCAGTAATTCTAATTCTGTTTATGCTACCAGTCAATAAATGTTAACAGTGATTCTCTGCAACAATGATTCTCTCCCCCATCATAACCATCTGTGAAGATTTAAAAATTAAAAATGCTTATGTGTCACCTAATTGACATAATTAATGGTCATAATTCAGTAATTTTCTGGGTAGGACTCTACCAATTTCTAAACCTTCTTTGGGGATTTTAATATGTATTTGAGAACCATTGGATGGGTTAGGAGTAGAAAGGAGATATGAACCTGGAGGTATTGGATGGGCTTCACATTGGAGATTTAAGTTGTGTGTTGAAGAATGAATGACTGGTTTTCCAAGGGGAAAAAGTCATTCCAGCAAAAGGAATGAGCCAAACCCAAAACCCTTCGAACTTATCAGTCTAACTTTTACTAATATGATAGTGGAAGAGGTTTAGAAGACTAATTCATGAATACCAACTATGAATATTAACTATAAATCTGAGAGAAATGCCCTTACTTGTGTTAACACATACAATAGTAAGCACTTTGTTTTCATGTTTTTCTATAAATTACAAGCCCTCTTAGGAGAGGAACATGGGACTGAGTCTTTATAAAACCTCGACTGTTGTACCATGGGTTCTTCAATTCATGTGTGTTGAATGAATGAATGAATGACAGTCTCTATTCCATGATCTTATCAATGGAATTTTAAGGCAGGTGAGAGAGGAGATATTTGGGAGCAAGCCAGCCACTCAACTCTACTTGCAAGGTATATAAGTGATCATCTATTCTTTGTCTATATGTTGCTGCTACTGTTTTAAAATATCCAAAATGTCCTGTATCTGTTTATTTGACAAAAATTTACTGAGTGCTTGCTATATACTCGGCCCTCTATTTTAAAAAAATTTTTATTAATAAAACCAATCAACATACAATATGAACTTTTTTATCACACAGTTGTATATTCATCATCGTGATCATTTCTTAGAACATTTGCATCAATTCAGAAAAAGAAATAAAAAGAAAACAGAAAAAAAATTCATATATACCATACCCCTTACCCCTCCCTTTCATTGATCACTAGCATTTCAATATACTAAATTTATTTCAACATTTGCTCTCCCTATTATCTATTTATTTTTAATCCATATGTTTTACTCATCTGTCCATAAGGTATATAAAAGAAGCATCAGACACAAGGTTTTCACAATCACACAGTCACATTGCGAAAGCTATATCATTATACAATCATCTTCAAGAAACATGGCTACTGGAACACAGCGCTACATTTTCAGGCACTTCCCTCCAGCCTCTCTGTTATGCCTTAACTAAAAAGGTGATATCTATTAATGTATACGAATAACCTCCAGGATAACCTCTTGACTCTGTTTGGAATCTTTCAGCCATTGATACTTTATTTTGTCTCATTTCTCTCTTCCCCCTTTTGGTTGAGAAGGTTTTCTCAATCTCTTGGTGCTGAGTCTCAGCTCATTCTAGGATTTCTGTACCATGTTGCCAGGAAAGTCCACATCCCTGGGAGTCATGTCCCACGTAGAGAGGGGGACGGCAGTGAGTTTGCCTGTAGTGTTAGCTGAGAGAGAGAGTCAATCCTCTATTGTTATATTTAGTGTCAAAGTGATGGTAAATTTCTCTTCAAAAAAATCTGTAGGTTACTATTAGGGAAATATACTATTATAATCTGTAGGATTACTGTTATAATCAGTGAACCACTAATTGTACTATTATATTTAATGAATACCAACCATATTCCTGGTACTTTATGTATCTATATACCTGATCTATACAATGCTATTTAATTCTTAGTCCTAATATCAGTCTTGAAAATAATCCCCCAGCACCCCACCATCATTCTGATAGAGAAGCAAACTGACATTCAGCAAGTACAAGGTTCAAGATCATATTGCTAATGGATAGAAGCACCAGGATTTGGACCCAATTGTGTCTTTATTCAAAGTCAGACCCTTTCCTAACACTACAGTATCTCTTGGATTATTTTAAAGAACACATCATAAGGCTAAGCAGGTAGTCAGCAAATATATATCGTATGGATAAGTAATGCCATATATATATATATTTTTTTAACAGGAGCATATGTCTTTATTGCCACATGAAGGACTATTATTATTATTATTATTATTATTATTATTATTATTATTATTATTTTACATTAAAGCTGTTTGCAGTAGAGAAATTGCCAGTGTTTCTTTTGGAAGGAGTCCTATAATATGAACAAACCAGATTAAAATCCTACCTCTACCAAAAGGCAGTGGAAAAAATGTTACTAAACTCCTTGCCTGCATGAGTCCCCACCTATAATGTGAGACTGTTACGGACTAAATGAGATGCTAAGTGTTTAGCACTTATTAGACACTGGATAAATAGTAATTCTTTAATTGTAGTTGCTCTACTGAATTTTAAGAGAGCTTATGTTTTCCTTACTTGATGCTGATTAGTTTTCTTTCACCATAGAGGTATTATACAACTCAGCCTCTGGTCTAAGAGTCTAAGTTTGCATTCTTGATTGTATTACTCCTGTCTTTCCTGTCATTAAATATTATGTCCGTTTGGTCTAGTTCTTTATCCTATCTCTCTTACTTTTCTTATTAGAATGTGTGCTATGAGAGCACCTATAATTTGCTAAGTATAGAGGGAACAAATAAGAAACTCTGTTCTTGATCTATATTGAATCTAATGATTCACTTAAATAGGGTCTCATCTTTTTGTAAAAGGCAGTTGCCACTTAACTTGAGACCTTGGGTCTCAAGTTACATCAGTCATCATGTGAAAATTGCCATTTGAAGGTCCACATATTAAAATTCAAATATTTGACATAAGACAAATATACATATTAATATTGCTAAGTATAAATTTAAGGCAGGGCAGATGATTTCAAATAAACAGTTCAAGCTGACAATGGAAAACATAACTTACCATTATGTTTTCAGTTGTTCCATAGTAGTTCCAATTTTGCCTTTACTCTTTTTTTTAAAAATAAAAGATGCCTTTAAGCTTTAATAAACAGTATCCTGTTAATCCTTATTAGAGGCTACTTCTTTTTTTAAATTAAAAAATATATATTACAAGAAACACAAACATTCTTAATATATGCTCATTCCGTTCTACATATATGATCAGTAATTCACAATATCATCACATAGTTGCATATTCATCATCATAATCATTTCTTAGAACATTTACATCAATTTAGAAAAAGAAATAAAATGATAACAGAGAAAAAAAAAGATTATACATACCATACCCCTTACCCCTCTCTTTCATTCATCACTAGCATTTCAAACTAAATTTATTTTACCATTTGTTCCCCCTATTATTTATTTTTATTCCATTTGTTCTACTCATCTGTTGACAAGGTAGATAAAAGGAGCATCAGACACAAGGTTTTCACAATCACGCAGTCACATTGGGAAAGCTATATCATTATATAATCATCATCAAGAAACATGGCTTCTGGAACACAGCTCTACATTTTCAGGCAGTTCCCTCCAGCCTCTCCATTACACCTTGAATAATAAGGTGATATCTACTTAATGCGTAAGAATAACCTCCAGGATAACCTCTCGACTCTGTTTGGAATCTCTCAGCCATTGACACTTTGTCTCATTTCATTCTTCCCCTTTTGGTCGAGAAGGTTTTCTCAATCCCTTGATGCTGGGTCTCAGCTCATTCAGGAGTTTTTCTCAATTCCTTGATGCTGAGTCTCAGCTCATTCCAGAATCTCTGTCCCACATTGCCAGGAAGATCTACAGCCCTGGGAGTCATGCCCCACGTAGACAGGGGGAGGGTGGTGAGTTTGCTTGTTGCGTTGGCTGGAGAGAGAGGCCACATCTGAGCAACAAAAGAGGTTCTCTTGGGGGTGACTCTTAGGCCTAATTTTAAGTAGGCTTAGCCTATCCTTGGGGGGTTAAGTTTCATTTGAACAAACCCCAAGACTGGGGGCTCAGCCTACAGCTTTGGTTGTCCACACTGCTTGTGAGAATATAAAAAATTCAACTTGGGAAGGTTGAATTTGCCCCCATTCTCACCATTCCCCAAAGCGGACCTTGCAAATACTTTTCCACTCACTGATCAAATCACTCTGGGATTCATCGGGGCATCACTCTGGACAAACCAACAAAACTCATGTCCTACCCAAGGTTCCATGTACTTACGTTGTTTGTTCAACCAACTATCTACATAAGTTATATTAGGAGATGCACTAGTCAAAACATAAATTTTGTACCAAATAAACATTTTTTGCTTTAGTCTCACACATAAGTTGAAATTTTAAAATATTAATTATCATCTATTTTCAGCACCCTGCAGTAATAACATTCCTTTGAGTAACGCCATATTTGAATAATTAAAAAATGGCCATTCACAAAGTTCCTTGAGGCATGGGAGAAAAAATATGGAATTATTAAACTTTACCACCAGGGAACTCCCTGATACTGTGTTAAACATTAGGGACACCTAAATCAATAGGGGATGCCCTTGATCTTTTTTTGCTTTTAAAAAGGGGAGTTTAATAAGTTGCAAGTTAACAGTTTTTAGGCCATAGAAACATCCCTATTGAAACGAGTCCATAGAAATGTCCAATCTCAGGCATCCAGGGAAAGATACCTTGATTCAAGAAGCTGATGAAGTTCAGGGTTTCTCTCTCAAGTGGAAAGGCAATTGGCAAACACAGTCAGGGTTTCTCTCTCAACTGGAAGGGCACGTAGCGAACACGGCATCATCTGTTAGCTTTCTCTCCTGGCTTCCTGTTTCATGAAGATCTCTGGGAGGCATTTTCCTTCTTCATCTTCAAAGGTCACTGCCTGGTGGACTCTGCTTCTCATGGCTATGTTGTTCTGCTCTCTCAGAATCTCCCTCATTCTCCAAAATGTTTCCTCTATTATAGGATTCCAGTAAACTAATCAAGACCCACCCAAATGGGTGGAGACACATCTCCACCTAATCCAGCTTAATAACCACTCTTGATTGAATTTCATCCCCAGGAAGATACAGTTTCAAACATATAATACTGAATAGTGAGTAGAAGAAATGGCTGCCTTTACAAAATGGGATTAA
Source organism: Tamandua tetradactyla (assembly GCF_023851605.1). NCBI lineage: Eukaryota > Metazoa > Chordata > Mammalia > Pilosa > Myrmecophagidae > Tamandua > Tamandua tetradactyla. The sequence goes on along the minus strand of NC_135334.1, from coordinate 58,142,458 downwards.
GATAAAACGTGCAAACCCTTGATCTTGAGGCTTGCTCTTCTAAAGCTTATGTCTGTAGTGGAGAAACTTAGATTGCCTATAGATACGCCTAAGAGTTACTTCTGGAGGACCTCTTTTGTTGCTCAGATATGGCCTCTCTCTCTCTCTAAGCCCAACTCTGTAAGTGAAATCACTGCCCTCTCCCCTATGTGGGACATAACATCCAGGGGTGAAAGTTTCCCTGGTGGAGTGAGAGATGACTCCCAGGTATGAGTCTTGCTCTGGCACCATGGGATCAACAATGCCATTCTAACCAAAAGAGGGAAAGAAGTGTAGTCATATAAGGTTATCACTGGCCAAGAGATTTCAAGTAGAGTCAAGAGGTTACTCTGGAGGTCACTTTTATGCAAGCTTCTGTTAGATATTCTATCATAGCCTGCCAAACCTCAACCAAAACCATTCTTGCCAATCCTAAAGAACACCTAGTGCATTATGTAAGATTCTACAAAGGTTCCATGCACTGGGAGGGTAGCTTTCCAGAACCTACAACCTCCAGATGGATCCCTGGACAAGATAAGTCCTGAAATGCAGAGGGGGCCAGCCTCTCCAGAATATCAACTAGTTCCATCCCCCTATCCCACATTATCAACAGCCCCTTCCAACATGAAAATGTTAGAATAAGCACAGCTCAAATACCCCTAAAGAGTGGGAGAAAGATCAAAGGTGATGGTAGAGTTATACACAGAACATAGGGTTTAACAAAGGGCTACGATTGCTGAATTATTATACTGATATTTCTTTTAGTCTCCAGTATCTTGAAACAACTGGAGGTAAAAACCTAAAATTGTGGAGTTGTGGCCCATACCAAACTCTGAAATCTTTTCCACAATTAATTGTTGCGATGTGCTTTGAAATTTGTTGCTTTTTTGTATATATTTATTTTTCACAAAAAAGAAAGAAAAAGTTGATTATGATGATAAATTCATAACTATATGATGATATTGTGAGCCACTGATTGTACACTTCGGATGGATAAATGGTATGTGAATATATAACATATATCAATTTAAAAAATAAAATCATTACCCACAGCCAAAAAAGGCCATTCAAGAAACTGAGCTCACATGGCATAGAGTATCAAAATGCTCATTTAAAAAAAAAAACTTTTTTTTATTGTATAATATAACATATATACAAAGCAAAGAAAGAAAAAAGCAATAGTTTTCAAAGCACTCTTCAACAAGTAGTCACAGGACAGATCCCAGAGTTTGTCATGGGCTACCATACCATCAGCTCATATTTTTCCTTCTAGCTCCTCCAGAACATACGAAACTTGAAGGAATAAATATTTTTTTATCATCACAATTGACTTTTTGGGGCAATGATTTCACTTGTAGAGTTGGGCTTAGAGAGAGTGAGGCCACATCTGAGCAACAAAAGAGGTCCTCCAGAAGTAACTCTTAGGCATACTTATTGGTAGGCTAAGCTTCTCCACTATATACACAAGCTTCAGAAGATTAAGCCTCAAGATCAAGGACTTGGCCTATTGATTTGGGTGTCTTTAATGTTTGACACAATATCTGGGGTTTCACTGGTGGTAAAGTTTAATAGTTCCATATTTTTTCTCCCATCCCTCAAGGGAGTTTGCCAGTACTTTCTGATTATCTGCTTAATATATTCTAGGATGTATCCAGGCATTACATTAAGCTATACAGGATTAATGGACCTCATACTTATTCTGGGCTCCCTGTTGTGATTGTCCAAATGAGCTATCCAGACAGGTTGAGTTTTATTATGTGCTACAGAAAATTTAGGTTCCAGAAAAAATAATTCCTTTGGTCTCAAAGAGTAGGTGCAGTTCTAAAACATAGACAATGTTTTCCTTACCCCTGTGTTGTGAATTACCTTAATCCCAACCTGACTGGCTTTGTTCTTACCTCTGAATACCAGGTTATAGACATATAAAACAGCTTTTCAAAATCCAGGAATAATAATTATTACTCCAGACTAAATGTGTCTGCTATAAGAGCTTACAATCTAGGCCCTGTTTTTCTATAAGCATTTTCTAAAGGAGACCACACAATGATTCATTTCCGGCTTATTTTACCTCACCAAATGTCCCACAGGTTCATTCACATCATTGCATGTCTCACCATTTCGTTCCTTTTTGTAGCAGCACAATATGTGGCCATATGTATACACCATTGTTTACCAATCTACTTCTCAGTCAGTGCATCCTTCAGCCACCTGCATTTATTAGGCATCATGTATAATGCCCAAAGTCCACAGTGCGTCAACACTCTCAATTTTAGATAATTTCATTGTTCCCAAGAGAAAGATAACCAACAAACACACCCTCACCAAATAGGAAATCTAAATCTCCCCATAACTCTTGTCCCTCCCCCAAGTATTTACCCCTGCTGTTTCTGTGGTACTGCTGATGTTTCCCTGTTAAACATAGCCCATAGCATGCAATAGCATGTTTCCCCCCTGTACTCTGGACTTAAACAAACACTCCTTGTACACAAATCATACCTTTGAAGTAGTTCTTGCAAGAACTTATTTATATTTCTAGTATTAATCAGTGGGACACATAGATCTATACAACCCATTTCAATCATGTTCACCTTCAATATGGTAATATCACTTATAGACCCACTAGAAAACTGCTTTCACTTCTATTTATTCCCTTAAATTTGAGTTCAACCACATTAGCTAACTATTCACCCATCTCTAGCTTCTATGTATCTCTAAGTCCCTTATATTCTGTATTATAAGCCTCTGATTTTACCTTTACCATGGTCATAAAAGTGGAGTCCTACAGTATCTATCCTTTTGTGTGTGGCTTATTTCACTTAGCATATGTCTTCAAGGTTCATCCATCTTGTCATGTGCTTCAGGACATCATTTCATCTTTACTGCTGCATAATATTCCATTGTATGTATATATGACATTTTGTTAATCTACTCATCTGTTGATGGGCATTTGGATTGTTTCCTTCTTTCGGCAATTGTGAATAATGCTGCTTTGAACAGAATTGTGCAAATGTCTGTTTGTGTCACTGCTTTCAGCTTTTCTGGGTATATGCCAAGTGATACTATTGCTGGGTCACAGGGCAACTCAATATTTAGTTTCCTAAGGAACCATCAAACTATCCTCCATAGTGGTTGTATCATTATACATTCCCACCAGCAGTTCATAAGTGTCCCAATTTCTCCACATCCTCTCCAACATTTGTAGTTTCCTGTTTGTTTAACAGCAGCCATTCTTATAGATGTGAGGTGGTATCTCATTGTAGTCTTGATTTGCATTTTCCTCATTGCTCATGAAAATGAGCCTCTCTTCAAGTGCTTTTGAGCCATCTGTATTTGTTCTTCAGAAAAAATGCCTATTCATATCTTTAGCACATTTTATAATTGGTTTGTTTGTTCTTTTGTTGTTGAATTGTATGACAAAATGCTCATTTTAACCTAGTAGATTATTCTTAAGACAATAATAATAACTGGGTCAACTTCTCTATACTAATTCAGTAGTCTTAATTTACTTTTATGATGGAATCTGAGCACTAAGTGAGGTGGAGAAGTGTTAGATTTTATTACCTGGCAATCAAGCTGGATAAATCAAGTCGGCCTTTTGGGGGACTAGTTTTCTTGACTTATGATGTTTAGGCCATTCTCTCAATCTCCTGTTATTGTTAAATAGCATGATGTAGAGTGTTAGCAATTATTTAATTAACTGTGCCATTGTGAACGCCAGCTTGTGTATGAATAATACTGCATTGAAAGCAGGAAGGTAAATCAGAGTCAAATTCAAAATTAGATTCCAAGATTATTAGGCCAAAATGAGGTTATTTTTTTTCTCCCATTACAAGGCCAGAGAAATTATCTAGGTAATTCTCAAACACCATAAGTAGATATGGTGGTGCACCTATTTCAGGAGTGAGAGGATTGCATTATATATACCCTATTCTCTATAAGGCATGCAAATTTCCTCCCAAGGGTGTCCCAGCACTCCAGCACTAACTGGGGCAAGGCACTAACCAGTCCATAGGCAAGGAGAATGATTCACAGACAGACTCAAAACTCTGGAGTCCATGTGGAATGATTTATTTGAATTCCTCTTTCCTTGGATCCTATTCTTTAACTTCTCTTTTCTCCTCATGAGCAAGTTGGAGATAGGTGCTAGGGTTCTATGTGTATGAATTCTTAACTGACCACCTTGGGGAGCTAGTAGCAGAATATACTGGAAGAAGAAGAATGTCCAGGGACACAAGAAAGGGATCAGATGCTCTAGCTCAATCCTGGAACAGTAGTTACCATTAATGGGTAGGAATTTTCTTTTGTCAGACACTGAGTAGCACAACTCAAACATTCTCTAACTGGCTGGAGGGAAGTAAATGTCCTTTGACAAGAAACTGACAGTATGGGTTGTTTTGGTTTTCTAAAGCTGTTGAAATACAATATACCAGAAATGGATTGGCTTTTACAAAAGGGATTTATGAGGTTACAAGTGTACAGTTCTAAGGCCATGAAAATATTTGAAATAAGGCATCAACAAAATGATACCTGGACTCTGAAGAAAGGCTGCTAACATCTGGAACACCTGTCAGCTGGGAAGGCACATGGCTGGCATCTGCTGGTCCTTGCTCCCAGTTCATTGCTTTCAGCTTCTGATTCCAGTGGCTTTCTCTCTGTGTCCTATCGGTCCTCTCTTAACTTCTCCAGGGCAAACTCTGGATTTCATCTCTTAGCTTAGCATCTCCTAGGGTATTTTCTGTCTTCAGGCGTCTATATTTTCTCCAAAATGTCTCCTTATTAGAGGACTCCAGTAAGTGGATTAAGACCCACCTTGAATACTCAGGGTCACATCTCCATGGAAACAACCCATCTAACAATAGGTCTGCCCCCATAAGATTGGATTAAAAGAGCATGGGTTGACTGGCTCGGTGACCCCACTCCCGAGACCCTACTCCCACCACCGCCGCGCCTCCAGCCAAGGTTTCAACAGACCTCACCAAAATGCCATCTCAAATGGAGCATGCCATGGAAACTATGATGTTTACATTTCACAAATTCACCGGGGATAAAGGCTACTTAACAAAGGAGGACCTGAGGGTAGTCATGAAAAAGGAGTTCCCCAGATTTTTTGAAAATCAAAAAGACCCTCTGGCTGTGGACAAAATAATGAAAGATCTGGACCAGTGTCGAGATGGCAAAGTGGGCTTCCAGAGCTTCTTTTCGCTAATTGCTGGGCTCACCATCGCATGCAATGACTATTTCGTAGTACACATGAAGCAGAAGGGAAAGAAGTAGGCAGAATTAATTGAGGAATTAATTCTACACCCCCAACCCATCCTCATAAGAATTATCCCAAGAGTCACTTAAAGTATGTGCCCCACAACTACCCTTTGCAGAAGGATTTCAGAACAGATTGGGTCCTTAGAAAATGTACAAAAAATCCAGCAGTGAAAGAAAAGTCAATTACATGTCAGATGAGCTTTCAATTTTTATATTGTTTGTATCCTCTTGCCCTCAATAAACCAATTTCTTTTTTAATATCTAAAAAAAAAAAAAGAGCATGGATTTCTCTGGGATATTTAACAGTTTCAAACCAGCACATGGGTCTAATAAAAATTTAACTGTAGGGAATCCATGAAAGCCCACGAGCAGGATCAGCCAATTTGGGAGAAAGCAGTTGTAATTCTGCCTGCCCAGTACCGCTCCACCCAGCCCCCATTACTTGAGGGAGAGCAGCCTCAGTGAGGAGGGCAATGAGGATGAAGAAAGGAGGCCTGAACTCAATTGGGTAGTGTTAAATCCCAGGGAATATCACTGGGAGCAACAACAGGAAAACAGAGCAGAGCCTGTGAGACAGTGGAGTTGAGAGATAGGCATCTCCATCTTCAGGGTATTTCAGTGTAAACCAGTGATGAATAAGGCCACCTAAGACTCTGCTCGTGAAGGAGAGACACGGAAGGCCAGGGTCCTACTATTAGCCTGGGGACCATATTGTTTCCTTTAAGGGACTTTGCATTGATTTGATCTTATCCATTATGCACTGATTTTTAAAAAATTAAATATAGATTCTGCAAGTATCTCTGTTCTATCCACATTTATACTTATTTAGTGCGTATGAAAAGAAATATTTAAACCGGTATTAATCTGCAGTATAGCAAAATGATTATAGCTTGGGCTCCAGAGATAGAAGGGTTCAAATCCTGGTGCTCCCATTTACTATCTTGTCTTTGGCCAAGTTCCTTAACCTTACTAGGTCTTGAATTTTCTCATCAGTTAAATGGTAATAATAAAACCTTTGTCATGAAATTGTTATGAGGATTAAGTGAGATGAATATATGCATAGTGCTTTGATCAATGTCTACCTAAAGTAATTCTCAACAAATGCTATTCCTTATTATAAATATTAGGGATTTAAAGTTCACAAAGCACTGTCATATATATTTTCTCTCTGGGATTATTTAGTATTGATATGAATGCAGTTTAGGGATAGAAAAGAAGATTGATAGAAGAGACAGACTAGTAAAGGAGAAGTTCCTTCCACCTCCTCACTTGGGCATCTAATGTTAGATGAAGTTTTTAAAGCTGACACAGAGTTCTGGGGCTCATGTGTTCTCCTCCTCTTCCCTTCCACCAGCTCTCAGCTCCTTCCCTCTTGACCATGCTTAGAATGTCCTGACATGGGGTCATGTCACTATACCAGCACAATCCCCTCTCCACTTCACTTAAATATTGATTCTTTCTCCATCTTACTCAGAAAATAGCTGATCCCCATGAGGATAAGCAAGAGCATAGCCCACAATGTTCACTCTGTAGTCAGGGCCTCTCTGGGGGAAATGCCCAGGCAGTGTAAGGACTGGGCGACATTAACCCACAGAATTTCCTCCTTTCCTCTTACCTAGGGTTTCTTTTGTGGTGTGGCTGGGGAAATCCAGCTCAGTCATCTCTGAAGTTCTTTGAATTAAGATCTTGCTCTTCTTTCATACTTGCTTTTTTGGTGGGTGGAGGTGGCTAAAGTAACTGTCTGCACCCACACCTAGCATTTCATGCTCATCTACTCAAACACTCCACAGTGCTCTGACCTCTCAGAGGAAAATATAGCATCCTTATAACCCCCCAAATTAGTCAAAATGACAAACAACCTTCAGGAGGGTGTGTACACAGGGAGGTGTGTTTGGCATACTCCCTCCAAAATGTCCTCTTTTCACCAGTCATGAATGAATAATTATCACCCCTTAATGGAGAGTGGTGATGGTAGCACAACATTGTGAATATCATTAACACTGCTGAATTGTATACTTAACAGTGGTTAAAATGGGAAATTTTATGTTCAATATATGTCACTATAAAAAATCATTTTTAAAAAAGAATGATCACCCCTATAAGGTCATTTCCTCTCCTATACTCCTAAAGATAGCACTTAAAGAGACAGGTAGTTCTCATCCAACCTTTGTTGACAGACCACTTTAAGCAAGGTTAATAAAGAACTTAATTGATAGAAAATAATGAGTAAATAGCATTAGACAAGCAGGTGGACTAGAAGCTGAAAATTCCCTGTGCTGCCAAAATCCCAATCTTTTGAATGCCCTACACCTTGTTTATGGCCACTGAAGAGATCAGGAAACTTTCTGCTGGGGCTTCTGTCTACAGTCTCTGCCAAGTGTCCTCTAATCCATCTGTACCTCCATCCCCGCCCTATGCAGCTATAGTAGGCAGAATAATGGCCACCTAAAGATTTCGAGTCCTATTCCTAGAGCCTGTAAAGTTACCTTATTTGGGGGAAAGAAAAAAAATCTTTTGTGGATATGATTAAGGATCTTAAAATGGGGAGATTATCTTGGATTATCTGGGTGGGCCCTAAATGCAGTCACAGGTGTCATTATAAGAGAGAGGCAGGGGCAGATTTGATACAACAGAGAGAAGAAGATGTGAAGACAGAGCAGAGAAAAATTTGAAGATGCTGGGCTCAAAGATGCTCTGAAGCAGCTACAAACCCAGGAACGCTGGTAGTGATAAGAAACTGCAAGAGAAAAAAAGGAACACATTTTCCTTTAGTGCCTCCAGATGGAGCAGGGCTCTGCTATCACTTGGGCTAGTGATACTGCTTTCTCACTTCTGGCCTCCAGAACTGAAAGAGAATAAATTTCTGTTGTTTTAAATCACCAAGTTTGTGGTAATTTGTTACAACAGCCATGCCCTAAAACATCTTTGTACTGCTTTTACTTCTTGTTGCATGCTCTGTTTCACAGCTGTTAATTTTAAGTTACTTTGATGATCGCCCCCTCCTTCTTCTCTTTTCCAGAAAAGGAAGTAATTTTTACTGACAATAGCATATGATGTTTTCCAAAAGTTTCTTAGTAATTTCAGCCTTCTAGGACATCTCTTTCTCATCTTTCCTTTTTTTCTCTTTATGAAAGTATTGTAAAAGCGAGTATACTTGGTACTATCTCAACCAAAGCTCTCCATTTATTAACCAATATTTCTGAAATCTTCAATACAATGATGTATCTTCACAATGATGTCCTTACTATTCTGCAAAATACTGAAAAAACTATCCAAGGCTCCAAAAGAAAGGTTAAATGTACTAAACAGTCTCTATATCCTCAGAAAAGGTATAGCCATTTAACCTGTCTTGATCAATGGACTGTGTTCAGGCTATACAGAGAGAATCATGAAGCCAACAGGTTAAAAGATTAAGGAGGAATGGAAGGACCAAAGGATTAGATATCTTAGTGAGGTAATAGTAAAAGCAGAGGAATAAAAGAGCTAGAATGGAAAGGGATGATTGGGGGAATTTAAGGTACAGTACAGTTTAAGGATTGGAGCTATTTAAAGTGATGTCAGGGGCCTGAGGGAGAACTTGAGTAGCTGAAGTAAGATGGTGGCAAAGGTCATGGGTTGTTAGCAGGTTTTGGAACTGAGAACTCAGGATGATAGACAGATCTCCATACAGATGCTGAGTTTGTCTAGGATGCATGAAGCTAGGGAGAAAGGAGAGAGGACACTGTGACCTGTACGACAAAATTCTCAATAAATGAAGGGTAGTGATCAGGATGTTGAAGAATGCTAGATCAAGGAGGAGTAGAGGGAGGATTTCAAGAAGGGTTTCAACAGCGTGAAGTGAATTAGAGAAACAAAAACAAGAACAAAAAGGAGGCTACTAAAATTGGTGTTAAAGGATTATTCATGAACTTCAAAAAGTAGTTACCCCATCATAACAAAAGCCAGTTTTCCAGAGACAACTCTCTAAGTCTTTTTCTGTCCTTCCATTTTCAAAGTAGTTTAGGTCTTTACTGCCTTGTGCACAGACTGGCTTCCCTGATTCTAGCTTCACTCCATTCTCATCCCTGGCATATCACTACCAGGGAAAATTTCTTTAAACTTAATATGAGTGTGACACACTCAGGAGAGGGGTTTCACAGGATGTGGGACTTTGACAACTAAAATTGGGAAAGTCTGAGGCAAACCAAAACAAATTGGTTACTTGAAAGAATTAATGCCAAGAGACTAAGTTTCTATTTGTTATCCAAAAATCCAGGGGGTTAATAAAACCCACCAGAATACCACACACACTCATACAAACACAAGCCCCACAGTGCTACTAAATAAGGACCAAAATATAAACACAATGAAATCACAGAAACGAATGACCCCTGCAACATCTTATAATTTCCTGCTTCTCATAACAGAATTTCTAACCCAAAGGCTGAAATCCCAGAATCCACTATATCTTATATATTACAGTCTAAAACCACATAGCTGTCATCAGTTGCAGTATGACCAACTGACTCTGTTTTAGCACCCAGGCTAAAAGAGTTCGTTGATCACTGTTCTAGTTTGCTAGCAGCCAGAATGCCATGTACCAGAAACAGAGCAGCTTTTAAAAGGGGGAATTTATTCAGTTGCAAGTTTACAGTTCTAAGCCTGTGAAAATGTCCAAATTAAAGCAAGGCTATAGAAATGTCCAATCTAAGGCATCCAGGGACAGATACCTTCATTGTAGAAGGCTGATGACCTTCAGAGTTTCTCTCTCAACTGCAAAGGCACATGGTGGACAAGGGGCATTTGTAAGCTTTCTCTCCAGACTTCTTTTTTCCTGAAACTCCTCCCAGGGGCATCTTCCTTCTTATGTCCAAAGGTTTCTCGCTGCATGGGCTCTCTGGTTCCTGTGGCTCTCAAACTTTCTCCAAAATGTTTCCTCTTTTTTTCACATGGGCAGGCACTGGGAATCGAACCCAGGTCCTTGGGCATGGCAGGCAAGGACTCTTACCTGCTGAGCCACTGTGGCCTGCCTGATGTTTCCTCTTTTAAAGGATTCCAGTAAACTAATCACGACCCACCTGGAATGGGTGAAGTCACATCTCCCTCTAATCAAAGGTTAATACCCACAACTGAGTGTGTCACATCTCCATGGAGATAATTTAATCAAATTTCCAACCTACAGTACTGAATAGGGAATAAAAGAAATGGCTGTCTACACAAGATGGATCAGGATTAAAACATAGCTTTTCTAGGGCACATAATCCTTTCAAATTAGCACAGTCACTTACAACTTTATAAGCTTTTTCATGAAGGGGAAACGGAAGAGAAATGAGAATAGTCAGAGAACAGCCTGTCCAACATGTTAGCTGTTCAGATTTCATTGTCTATGAACACTAAGAATATTTCTAACAAGACATTAATTATGATGGTCTTAGTCTAACTGATTAAAGAAGGAGAAAAAAATTAACCATAAATACTATAATCAAAATTTTAAAGTCAAAAGCAATAAAATTGGAAAGCATATTTGCAACAATATGATACTCAAAGTGTTGGTATCCTTATTGTAAAAAGGAGTTTTTACTCTGATAAAGAAAGGGCAGAAATGTGAACAGAAAAATAGGTAAGGAACATAAACAGAGGATTCACAAAAGAAATACAAATGGCCAGTTAACCATGTAAATACATTAAAACATAAATAATCAAAGAAATGAAGAATATCAATGTTCAGACGTCTGGAGAGAGTGGGGAACTGAACACTCTCCTGCACTGCTGATCACTGTGATAATATGACATTATCACAATACTGAATGACATTATCACATTATCATTGTGATAATAACTATGACCTTTCACAGGTCATAGTTATTTAGTAAATATACACCAAAAGTCTTAAAAATACATCCATTCTATCACTAACAATCCTACTCCCAGGAATTCATACTTAGGAAATAATCCAGAGGAATGTACAATGTACAACGTTAATTATAACAGGAGAAACCAGAAATAATTTCAATGTGAGACATTAATTAAATGTTAGGATATCCTGCAATGGAATAATATAAAGCTATCGAAAATGATAATGAAATATTTCATAATTCATTGGCATAAAAAGATATCTACAACATATTGTCAAGTTTTAAAAAGTTATGACAGCCTGTGATCTCATGTACAAAAATATGAGCGGCAATATTATATGGTAGGTCAGGACTGAGACTTCACCCTCAGAGAGAACTTCTCTCAAAGCTCCAGGCTCAGGCACTTACTGGCTGTGGAAACTTGGGTATGTTGTGTAACTCCTCAAACCCTTAGCTTCTCATCTGTAAATCCAAGATAACAACAGTGTGTACTCCTTAGAGATATTGTGAAAATGAAATAACTTAAGCAAAGTTATCAGTAATGGCTAAGAAAATTGACTAAAAAAATTACATAACTTTGAGCAATAGTTGCCTTTGGATGGTGGGTTTGGGGATGATTTATGGGTTCTTCTTCTATAATTTTCTTGTTCTGGATTAAGAATATTTTTACTCAAAGAATCAACATTTTAAAAGTTATTACATGCAAGAAAAGAAGAGTAAAATACTTTAGTATTGTTTGAAATTTTATAGTTAGAACACATTTATTTATTACCTATAGAATTTTTAAAAACAGATTGCCAGGAAATAGATTCAAAATATTAAAAGCAATTCATCTCTGGATGACAGGATTCCTGATGACTTCCCTCCTTCTATACATATTTTCTTTCATTTTCTAAGTTCACAATAACAAGATACCTTTTTTAAATTTTTTAAATTTTTATTATATGAATCTTGAAATTCGAATGCATATTCCACTTTATTGTACATTCACCATGCATGTACTGTCCATTTACATATAATTTTTTTAACTTTTTAAATTGTAAAACATAATATACAAAGCAAAGAAAGAAAAACAATAATTTTCAAAGCACACTTCAACAAGTAGTTACAGAACAGATTCCAGAGTTTGTCATGGGCTACCATTCCGTCATCTTAGATTTTTCCTTCTAGCTGCTCCAAAACACTGGAGGCTAGAAGGAATATTAATATAGGGACTCAGCAACCACACTCATTTGCTAAATCCCATTTTCTCTGTTATACCTCCTACTCTTTTAATCCTTCTCCCAATCTATAGGGACCTTTGGGGACTGCCTGTTCTGACTTCACTAAAGGTTGGGAGATATAATTAATTGATAATCTTGGAGAAGATGGTCCCTCTGTAGGATTTAGGATTAGGATTTATCTAATCTAGGAACACTCTGGGGATTATAGGTTTCAGAAAGGCAAACCTAGTGCATGAAACATTTCTTGAGTCTCAGTTAGAGACCTATTTATCGTTAAGAGTCAGCAGGAATGATGTTGATTGGGGTTTAGTAAACAACAGCAATTAGCATTATCTGAGGCTTGCCTAAAAGCAGCCTCCAGAACAGTTTCGATTCGATTTGATCTCTCTTGGCCACTGATGCCTTATTTTATTACACTTCTTTCTACCCTTTTGGTCAGGAAGGCGTTGTTGATCCCAGGGTGTCAGGGCAAGACTCATTCCCCGGAGTGATACCCCATGTTGTCAGGGAGATTTCCACTCTGTCCCACAGAGTAGATGTGTGTGTGGGGGGAGGGCAACAATTTTACTTGCAGAGTTGAGCTTAGAGAGATAGAGGCCACATTTGAGCAAAAAAGAGGCTTCCTAGGAACAATACTTAGGCCTCTTTGAGTAGTCTTAGCTTCTCCCCTATGGAAATAAGTTTCATAAAACGAAGCCTCAAGCCTCCCTAAAAAGAAAAGTCCAGGACCAGACGGCTTCACATGTGAATTCTATCAAACATTCCAGAAAGAATTAGTACCTACTCTCCTCAAACTCTTCAACATAATCGAAGTGGAGGGAAAACTACCTAATTCATTCTATGAAGCCAACATCACCCTCATACCAAAACCAGGCAAAGATATTACAAAAAAAGAAAACTACAGACCAATCTCTCTAATGAATACAGATGCAAAAATCCTCAATAAAATTCTAGCAAATCGTATCCAGCAACACATTAAAAGAATTATACATCATGACCAAGTAGGATTCATCCCAGGTATGCAAGGATGGTTCAACATAAGAAAATCAATTAATGTAATACACCATATCAACAAATCAAAGCAGAAAAATCACATGATCATCTCAATTGATGCAGAGAAGGCATTTGACAAGATTCAACATCCTTTCCTGCTGAAAACACTTCAAAAGATAGGAATACAAGGGAACTTCCTTAAAATGATAGAGGGAATATATGAAAAACCCACAGCTAATATCATCCTCAATGGGGAAAAATTGAAAACTTTCCCCCTAAGATCAGGAACAAGACAAGGATGTCCACTATCACCAATATTATTCAACATTGTGTTGGAAGTTCTAGCCAGAGCAATTAGGCAAGAAAAAGAAATACAAGGCATCAAAATTGGAAAGGAAGAAGTAAAACTATCACTGTTTGCAGACGATATGATACTATATGTAGAAAACCCAGAAAAATCCACAACAAAATTACTAGAGCTAATAAATGAGTACAGCAAAGTAGCAGGCTACAAGATCAACATTCAAAAATCTGTAGCTTTTCTATACACTAGTAATGAACAAGCTGAGGTAGAAATCAAGAAACGAATCCCATTTACAATCGCAACTAAAAGAATAAAATACCTAGGAATAAATTTAACCAAAGAGACAAAAAACCTATATAAAGAAAACTACAAAAAACTGTTAAAAGAAATCACAGAAGACCTAAATAGATGGAAGGGCGTACCGTGTTCATGGATTGGAAGACTAAATATAGTTAAGATGTCAATCCTACCTAAATTGATTTACAGATTCAATGCAATACCAATCAAAATCCCAACAACATATTTTTCAGAAATAGAAAAACCAATAAGCAAATTTATCTGGAAGGGCAGGGTACCCCGAATTGCTAAAAACATCTTGAGGAAAAAAAACGAAGCTGGAGGTCTCGCGCTGCCTGACTTTAAGGCATATTATGAAGCCACAGTGGTCAAAACAGCATGGTATTGGCATAAAGATAGATATATCGACCAATGGAATCGAATAGAGTGCTCAGATATAGACCCTCTCATCTATGGACATTTGATCTTTGATAAGGCAGTCAAGCCAACTCACCTGGGACAGAACAGTCTCTTCAATAAATGGTGCCTAGAGAACTGGATATCCATATGCAAAAGAATGAAAGAAGACCCATCTCTCACACCCTATACAAAAGTTAACTCAAAATGGATCAAAGATCTAAACATTAGGTCTAAGACCATAAAACAGTTAGAGGAAAATGTTGGGAGATATCTTATGGATCTTACAACTGGAGGTGGTTTTATGGACCTTAAACCTAAAGCAAGAACACTGAAGAAGGAAATAAATAAATGGGAGCTTCTCAAAATTAAACACTTTTGTGCATCAGAGAACTTCATCAAGAAAGTAGAAAGACAGCCTACACAATGGGAGACAATATTTGGAAATGACATATCAGATAAGGGTCTAGTATCCAGAATTTATAAAGAGATTATTCAACTCAACAACAAAAAGACAGCCAACCCAATTACAAAATGGGAAAAAGACTTGAATAGACACCTCTCAGAGGAGGAAATACAAATGGCTAAAAGGCACATGAAGAGATGCTCAATGTCCCTGGCCATTAGAGAAATGCAAATCAAAACCACAGTGAGATATCATCTCACACCCACCAGAATGGCCATTATCAACAAAACAGAAAATGACAAGTGCTGGAGAGGATGCGGAGAAAGAGGCACACTTATTCACTGTTGGTGGGAATGTCAAAGGGTGCAACCACTGTGGAAGGCAGTTTGGCGGTTCCTCAAAAAGCTGAATATAGAATTGCCATACGACCCAGCAATACCATTGCTAGGTATCTACTCAAAGGACTTAAGGGCAAAGACACAAACGGACATTTGCACACCAATGTTTATAGCAGCGTTATTTACAATTGCAAAGAGATGGAAACAGCCAAAATCTCCATCAACAGAAGAGTGGCTAAACAAACTGTGGTATATACATACGATGGAATATTATGCAGCTTTAAGACAAGATAAACTTGTGAACCATGTAATAACATGGATGGCCCTAGAGAATATTATGCTGAGTGAATCCAGCCAAAAACTAAAGGACAAATACTGTATGGTCCCACTGTTGTGAACGGACATTCGAGAATAAACTTGAAATATGTCATTGGTAACAGAGTTCAGCAGGAGTTAGAAACAGGGTAAGACAATGGGTAATTGAAGCTGAAGGGATACAGATTGTGCAACAGGACTAGATACAAAAACTCAAAAATGGACAGCACAATAATACCTAATTGTAAAGTAATCATGTTAAAATACTGAATGAAGCTGCATCTGAGCTATAGGGTTTTTTTTTGTTTTTGTTTGCTTGTTGGTTTGTTTGTTGTTGTTGTTTTTTACTATTACTACTACTTTTATTTCTTTTCTTTATATTGACATTTTATATCTTTTTCTGTTGTGTTGCTAGTTCCTCTAAACTGATGCAAATGTACTAAGAAACAATGATCATGCATCTATGTGATGATGTTAAGAATTACTGAGTGCATATGTAGAATGGTATGATTTCTAAATGTTGTGTTAATTTCTTTTTTTCTTTCCGTTAATAAAAAAAAAATAAAATAAAATAAAAAAAAAAAAATAAAGATTATAAAACTGTCAGAGAATGTTGCCTATAATCCTGGGCTATGAAATCTGCATTAACAATCTATGTGCCACCAGTTATTTAAAAGCATAATAAACTTCAATGATTTAAAGTTTTTAAAAAAAAAAAAAAGAAAAAAAAAAAAAAAAAACGAAGCCTCAAAATCCAGGGCTTGGCCTATTTCCTTGGGTGATTGGGAGGGTACCTGGGGTTTCTCAGACAGAAGAGTTTAATAGTTCCATATGTATTTTTTTCCCTGTGCAACACTTTTATTTTTATATTTTATAATTAAAAATTTTATAAGGAAAAATCATGACATAGGTAATTTAATAACATTGAAGTAGTTCTGCAGATAGATTACTAAGTGAAGAAAAAACCTACAGAGCAAAATGTAAAGTGATGATGTTTTTTGCTTTAAAATACACAGTCATATAGTATAAAACAATGAAAATGGATACATCAAAATGATAATGGTACTTATGTTTGAGTGGTAGAATTATGGCTTTTTTTTTTTAACTTTCTATGTGGGCTTTAAAATTTTCTGCCATGGTTATTTAAGAATTTTACAATGGGATTAAATGATAAATATGATTTAATAACTAAGATGGTTAGAAAGCAATGAAGAGATATGTACAAGATCAAGAAATTATTTGGGCCAGAAACTGCAGGCCTTCATATTAATATATCAGATGATATTTGAGAATAATATTGTGGCTCCTATAATTGGAACACAGGAGGAATAAGGTTAAAATTATGGCATTCTAATACCCATCTGATAGAGTAAGTCCAACACCTGTCTAGATTGTCTGCATACCCAAAGAATTGCATTCAAACATCACTGTGAACTAGCAAGACTAAGAATTTATACTTCTTCCTTAGGTCATTCCCAGATCTCCTTTATTCCTGGAGATTAAAACCTTTCTGGGATCCTAGATTCATGCCATTGCTCCTGGCATTTTTAACTCCTTGCTCTGGAATTAAGTAAGGGCTGGCTCTGTCCAACTACACAGCCTTTATTCTATAGTGAAGAAGGTACCTACCTCACATTTGGTTTTGCATCCCTTCAAATTCTAGGTTTCTGCTAGTGGAACTGCTCTCACCTAGAAGTGAATCTCTGAAAAGAGGATCCTGCTACCTCCATGAGAGAAGAAGCGCCACAAAAGTGCAGCTAGGTGGCTTTGAAGTCTCAGCCCCTAAAATGCACCATTTTGCATGCCAGAAATAGGTCTCTCCATCTCTACCATTCCCTGGCCATCACTAATTGAAGCCTTGAGTAAGATTCCCTCTTGGGAAGAATCCTGCCCATGAATTTCCTATCTCCTAAATGCTAGTCCCCTAAATGACCACACTAGATGACAGTCATATACTCCTAGGAGGTGAAAACAATCTTATCAGGATCCCAAATCATACATGTAGTTGCACAAGCTTCTTAACATATAAGTGCACAAAGGACAGTCCTGTCCAAAGTGCCTTCTTTATTGCTACTTCATACATGACTACAAACCTTATTAGGTCTGTTGCCCCAGCAGCTTAGGATGGAGAATGCAGACTCCTCCAGGATACTTTTGCCTTCCTGTTTTAAGAAGTCCCAAATATCCATCACAAGGCAGGGAAGATGTGAAAAGATAAGATTACAGAAGCTAGCCAAAACCAAGAGTCCCAATGAGATCGTTGCCACAGGATATACTGTCTCAGTTCACATCCATTTGTAACCACTCTATTCCTCCAACAGATTCTCCCTCCCCACTCTCAACTCTGCAGAACCATTCTTTTCCTCTAAAATCTCCATTTTGTAATGGATTTACTTCAGAGATCGGTTTTCTTTATTAATGAAAGAAGGAAACCTTGAGCTCCCCCTGGAGGTAGGAGTGTGCTAGAAGGTCTCCTTGGACCGTGGTTCTCGACTCAACCCAGTTCATCTTAGCATCAACCTTTGTTAACTTGGTTGCTGACTTTTATCCATTTCTAGTACTGCTTCTAGATGACCTATCTACAACCTCCATGGTATCTGACTGGGGCTTCCATCCTCTTTGTAGCTACACCTGATATTAGGAAGAGTATCTTGCCCTGCTATGTAACAGTGCAAGTAGAGACACAGCCTACATTTCTCAGTCTTCTCTTCTACTTTCTCCTCCAATACAAACCCTTTTTGGCCACAGGATTCTATCAGATGGATATCTCCCCAACTTTGCATCGTTCCCTTCCTCTAAGAGCTTATTCT
This sequence comes from Tamandua tetradactyla, assembly GCF_023851605.1. Taxonomy (NCBI): domain Eukaryota; kingdom Metazoa; phylum Chordata; class Mammalia; order Pilosa; family Myrmecophagidae; genus Tamandua; species Tamandua tetradactyla. Next base: position 58,124,265 of record NC_135334.1, on the reverse strand, counting down.
TGCTCTTCACTTCCATTCTTTAAAAATTCAACTCACAGGCCACCTTCCCCACCTCCGAAATCCTCTAGAACTTGCTTAAAAAGCACTTATCATATGCTGCCCTTTATTCTAGTTATCTCTACATAACCTATCTTACTGTATCTATCCCAGAACCCAACATGACCTTTAAAGCCTCATATACAGTAGACAGTCAACAGATAAATGTTGAATTAAGTTGTTGAAGGAGGATGGCAAACCTCTCCTTTCTAAATGTTCCAAAGAATATTAACTGCTCCAGAAAAAAAGAAAGAAATTGTTTGGGGTTTTAGAAAGTTTTGGTAATGAGGCAGGCTAGGACAGGGAAAGAGTGGAGAGACAAAACAAAACAAAACATGAAAGAGCTCTTGGGCAAGGAGGACTAATCAATGTCAGGAGGGCCCATGTCCTGGACAGACAACCTGCCTAGGGCTACCCACTTATGAAGAACACCCAGTGGCAGTCAAGCTACCCAAAACCAAAGGACTCCCACCCAAGTGACTCATCTACAGAGAAGGGTAGAACCAACCAACCCACCCAAATATACTATCTACCACTAGGTACCACCTTGGAAAGAAAGGAGGGAAGGAGAAAGAGCCCAGAACAAAGAAGGGGGAGGGGGAGAAAGTAGAGCTAATCTATAAAAGCAAATGACCCCATGTTCCAGCCCAGCACAATCCCGAGGTCAAAGAAAGCACTAGACATAAGATTACCTATGAGTTTAACTAGGGGCTTACAGAAAGGACGAAGATCTTCCCCATTGGCACTAGTTGGGAGATGAAAATCTGCACTCCGCCCAAAGCTGAGAGAAAGCATGCACAGGAAAGGCTTATAAACTTTAATAGTCTTGTGAAAATTGGTTACAACAAAGTTTCAGAAGAGTCTTATGAAATTTGGTTATTAGGGGAGGAGGGTTTTACCTTCTTTAACCTTTAACATCTATCCCTGGGCATGTAGGTGGCTATGCAACTTACTCTCAAAATGGAGGAGGGGGCAGGGTCTTGGCCCTGGTCCTTACAGTCTATCCCACACAACAGATTACATTGTCTATAGGACAGATGTTGCATTCATTAACAGTATAACAGACAACAGAACATTAGGAATTCCCTACAGAGAAATAACAACCACACAAATTGAGATCACCATGGCTAAGACAGGGAATTAAGTCATTCTACTGATAATTACTTAACCTGTAAATTCAGTCCTAACTGAGAAGATTCTCTTCCACATTTTTCTGATGTTGTGAATTCTCCCAGGCCAGCAGGGTATTCTATGCAGTCCAATTCACAGGGGTCACAGTCCAAGGTAGACCAGTGGTATCCAACAGTAGCATTCTACTGTTCAGTAGCTGAATGTGCACATTCAGCATGGAGATCTATTGTGCATGGAGGTTACCACAGACGCCTATTGCAAGAAGGTATTTGCTATAACACTAAGGGCAAGTGGAATATAAGCTAAATTTCCATTAGTAGACAGATTCCACACGTTTTGCTCCTGCTATTGCTTTCTGTAGTCAAATACATTTAGCGTGGGCTTAAGTATCCACAGAGTCATATATAATTTGCCTTGGTGTATGGAGGGGGGTCCTAGGTTGGTAACATATACAACTTTCAGCATTTTGTGTATAAACTGTGGGCAACCCTAATACCCCAGGAACCTAGGACTCCCAACCAACATGGCTTGCATTGGTCAGGACTATGACCAATACACCTTATTTTCCCCAATTTTTAATGCTTGTGACACAAGCAAGAGCAAGTTATTTTCATTATCTTGGTGTGGCTGTAGCATTGCTGGTCTTTTTACCTGAATTCACAGCACCAGCACGGACTCCATTGTTACAAGTTCAACAAGGGCAGAAGCAACTGCTTGGGCTTTGAATTGAGGCTGGGGAGAGCCTGATAGAACCTGCATATCCACTGCTGTAGAAATTGCTTATCATCTTTTTTTTTTTTTTTTTGCATGGGCAGGCACCAGGAATTGAACCCAGGTCTCTGGCACAGCAAGCGAGAATTCTGCCACTGAGCCAGCATCTCACCACTCATTTATTACCTTTTAATAGCTCTTTTAGAGCCCATTCATCCTTTCCATTATCTCCTCTGCTGTGGGGTTGTAAGGCAAATGGAATGTCCATCAGATGCCATGTTCAGTAGCCCAGGCTTGGATTAGACGTTCAGAAGAGGTGATCCATCTATCACTGTCCACATGTGTGGGGAACCCAAAGAATGCACTGAGCTTTTCTAAGCTGGTATTGCAGCTCTTTGTTAGCTTTCCCTACTAGAAGGGTCAACAGTCCAGTGGCCACAGCTACAGATGTAAGAGCATACTTTGCACCTCCGATAAGGGAAGGGGCCTCATATAATTTACCTGCCACCTGATGGTAAGAACCAATATGACCAAGTAGGTGAGGAAACATCCTTGGGCACTGCAGTGAACAGGAGGGGTAGGCGACTATGACATCTTTCAGTTGTTGTCTGATGATGGGCAGCTGGAATTGCTGTGCCATCTCCACAGAGTCTGGTACTCATAGTGTCCTGTTTTTCTGTTCAACCATTTGGCAGCCTCATGTGATGCTGGCTGTAGACTAGGAATTTTTGCTAAAGCATCTGCCTTAATATTGCCAGGTAAAGTGCCAGTGTTCTGCTCAGAGACATAAAATAAAAGTTACCTTCTGCTTGTGACAGGTAGTGCAGATATCTTCCCAGATTTCTTTTTCCCATAAGGGGCAGCAGACAACAGTCCATTGCTCCTGCTTCCACATGGCCATCCACACTGTCAGATCCCAGTACCTTGCCCTGTTGTCAGCACAAACAGTTAATGCATCTCCTGGTTTGTGAACATTGACCATCCAAACAGTCCTTAATTCAGCCCACTGGCTGCTTTGCATAGTCCCAGTTTCCCACCATATAGTGCCTGTACTACATTGCATGGGTATTGCCATCTTGGTGGCAGGCTGCCTGTGTGCTGATCCATCAGTATACCAGGTAGACTTACGTATACTGCCACATCTGCCAATGGTGTGCAGAGACAGCCATCTCAGGAGGATCAGCAGGAAGAGGCAAGCATTGTTCTACATAGGAAACTGGCCTCAGGGTGTCTTGCATTTCTGCACTTAAGGGGCTGTTGTTGAAAATGCTGCAGTGTAGCAGATAAGTACATACTCACCCCTGTATGAGGATGGCTATTCTTAATTTCACACGGCATTTTTGAGTTAGTCGTTCAACTTGCAGTAAGGCATTATAGGCAGCACACAATTGTTTTCTTAAGGGACTATACAGCAGTTTGGCTCCTGTCCAGAGCTGAAACCAAAATCCAGTGGGAACTTGCTTTGCCTGTTGCCTTTGCCACAAGCTCCACCCAAAGCCAATATTGGAACTAGCCATATTTAATTCACAAGTGACATCTGTGTCCACCCTCCATAAAGCCTGAGCCATTGGATGGCCCATCTGGCTTTTTCAAAAGCAGCCTTCTGGGAAGTATCCTTTCCCAGGGATAACTTTTCCTAATTAAAACATACACAGGTTTTAACATTTAGGCTGAGTGGGGCACAAAAGGTTCCCTAATACCCCAACAATCCCAAGAAAGACATTAGTTGTTTTGGCATATACAAGTATAGGAAAACATTTTACCTTATCAATTACTACAAAAGGGATAAATTTTGCTTTTCCCAATCATATAATACTCAAGAATTTGACAGGGCAGCCAAGACATTGCAGTCTACCACAATCAACTGTCCATCCCCAGCTGTTAAGATGAAACAGCAATGAGCCTGAGGCTTTTTTTAGTTCTGGAAAAGTTACTGGTTAACATGACATCATCAATATAATGAAATAGAATTACATTTTTCCAGTTAGCCAAGTCCTTTGCTATGAGCCCACAGCAGATGGTCAGGCTAAGTGAATAGTCTTGTGGGAACACGATGAAAATCCTTCGTTCTTCTTCACAGGTTAGGGTAAAAATGGGTTAACTTGCCCTATTTAAGCAAATACTAAATAATTAAGTGTTAATTCCTTGTAATAAAGAGGTATTTGGAAATACTGCCTCCCAAATTTCTTCTTTCTCCTTTTCATTATCAAGTAAAGAACCTATGGGACCCCAAGCCTTTGGATCCCAGTCAAGGGAAGTCAGGATATGCCCTCTCACTCTAGCATATCGGCATACTAATATTCCTGAACTCTTATCTACAAACTTAATCTCTCATTCAATGCATTCTTCAAATCTGCTGATTTCTGTGTCTTTCTGAAACAGTCTGCTGCAATGGCCCTCATGGATGTGCAGGTTCCTCTATCTTCCTCAAGACACCCTACCATAGTTGGTCGCACCGCACACAACGGCCATCTGATTACAGCACAGTCAAGCAAGTGGGTGACTCCTTCCAGACCAAAGAAGTATGCCACCCTGGGATTACCTCTGCAGAGACACTTTTCACAAACTCATGCTTTCTATGTTGGCTGCTCATTGGTCCCTGGCTAGCTTGCCAAATGTTAGAACCCAGCACAACCCTGAATCAAAGAACACACTAGACAGAAAATTACCCATGAGTTTAATTAGGTGCTTGCAGATAGGAGGAAGATCTTCCTCAATGGCGCTAGTTGGGAGATGAAAGTCTGTACTCCAACCAAAGCCAGGAGAGAAAGTGAGAGAGCGTGCCCAGGAAAGGCTTATAAAGTTTAATAGTCTCACAAGATTTGGTTACAACAGAGTTTTAGCAGACTCTAGTGAGATTTGGTTATTAGGGGTGGGGCATTTTACATTTTTTGACTTTTAATGTCTATCTTATCATTTGGGCAGCTATGTGACTTGCTTTCAAAACGGAGGAGGAGGTGGAGCATGGACGCTGACTCTCACACCACACATTGCTGGGGTCTCTCAGCTCTCTCACCTCTGTCTTTGTCAGAGTGCCTGTATATCTTCTCACAGCTGTTCCCAATAACTTTTCTGCTCGGTTACTCTATACTATGCTGTGCACTTGAATTCTTTCTCGTGGCATGACCAAGAACCTGGTAGCCAAACTCCTGCAATAGTAATGAATGGTGGCGATGTTGGCACAGCATTGTGAAGATAATTAAAACCATTAAATTGTATACTTGAAAGTGGTATAAATGCGAAATATTATGTTCTACATATGCTACCACAATAAAAGAGGGGAGGGGCGGGGAGGGGAGGGGAAGGGAGGAAGGGAAGAAGGGAGGAAGGGAGGATGGAAGGGTGGCTGAAAGACAAATGTCATGAGAATTTCAGTTGCTATTGAAGAAAAAACACTGGACTAAAGATCGAGAACCTGGGTTCAAGTCCCACTTGGCTGTTAATGACATAAAAGACCAACTAAATTACTCTCTGGTCCCAGTTTCTTCATCTGAAGAACCAAGACAGTAAGACTGAGTGTCTATCTCCCCATTTAGTTACACCAACACCTGATTAAACAAGAGAGAATTCAGAATGGACCTATCATAGTGCCTGGCATATGAGTGTTATTAAACATTAATTCCTCTTTTCTTCACACATAATGGAAATATACTTCAATATTCTCAATTAAAAGAAAAGGAAAAGTTTGTCTTTATCCATTGAGGATGGACACATAAAGGTATATTTGCGTGACAATATGGTAATAAAGAACCATTCAAATTATTTAATCAAAAATATCGCTGAAGTGCTTGTTTTCCCCTCTGGATGTGTACTTTTTGGAAGAATTTTTGGGTGGCTGGGTCTCTCATTAGGCTGAAAATATTTTCTCATCAGTTTTTCCTCCAGGCCTTGCCATATGCCATCAGGTGGAGCTTCCATTCCAGTGCAAGCTATTTTTTTAATCAAATGAAGGAGAACTGAAGAAAGAACTATGCTTAAACAAATTCTTAGCCAACCTCATCATGGTCTGGGGAGATGGGGAAAACATTTGGCAAAGTTTGTTCCAAATGTTAAGCAAGAAAGGAGAAGGGTAACACTTGGAAAACAATCAAAAATGGGGAAAAAATTAAATAAGGTTTGCCAGGAAAATAAGCAGAAACCAGGGAATTAAACTCAAGTTTCTGGAATCTATGACTGTTGCAGATGTTCAGATTAATATAACAACAACTCATTTATCAAGGATTTTAGTGGATTCTATCTATAGGACTTTTTCAGTTCACTGAGGTTTAGTTTGTTTTTTTTAATTTCTAAAAATCTGATTTATTCTGTTTTATGATGTTTCCCTGACTTATTTAAAAGAATGCTCAAAATAAAGTTTTAGTAGCTGAGAAATTTCAAATAGAGTCAAGAGGTCTTTCTGGAGGTTACTTTTATGCAGTACATAGATACTCCTTTTCAGTTTTTGGTGTATTTGGAGTAGATAGAGAGAAATGACTGAAACTGTTGAACCGTAACCCAATAGCCTTGAAGATGACTGAATTACTATAGAGCTTTTCCTTTTATTTATTTATTTATTTTACATGGGCAGGCTCTGGAAATCTATAGAGCTTTTAAAGGGTTTGAACGTGAGTGTGAAAACCTTGTGACTGACACTCCCTTTATCCAGTGTATAGAAAGATGAGTAAGAAAAAAAGATGAAACACAAATATAAATACATAAACAATAGAGGGGTTGAGGGGGTATGGGATGTTTTGGGTATTCTTTTTTACTTTTGTTTTTATTATTTTTGGAGTTATGAAAATGTTCAAAAATTGATTGTAATGATGAATGCACAATTTTATGATGATACTGTGAACCACTGATTGTACATTTTGGATGATTATATCTCAATAAAAAAATCATCGAAAAAAATTAAAAAAAATAAAAGTGAGAGAGAAAGAATACTAAACTACTACTGCCCCTGCAGATACTTGGAGTTTTTTCCACTCCTTTGTATGATTGTGCTTGTCCCCTCACCCAAATGTCCTATTTCCCACCCCACCCCTTCAAAATCTATTTTAAATCACTGTCAAGGCTGCCCAGACTCTAATCAACAAAGTAAGTTGCTCCCATTGTCGTTTAATAGTTTTGGCTCATAGCTTTATTATTTTCATAAACACTAGAGCCCTTGTTGGTTGACATGCCAGTATCCCCATACTTAGGATCAGCATAGGACAAAAGGAGGAATCTGATTAGAATAGCATTAGTCAACAGTGAGAAGCTGGGGCCCTTTCTTCTTTATTGAGCATCTAAAATTATTACCTGTATGTTTTTTAACTGATTTTCTCTGATCTTGTGCTAAGTATGTTTTGAGAAGCTCTTAATTGAAGCAAAATTAGAAAGAAAAAAAAAAAGAAAAATCTATAGGAGGAGGATGCCAAGATAAGAACATGAAGAGAAAAAAGCTAGTCTCAGAAGACTTTGCAAGAAGTAAGGTCTAAATTTTCCTACCTCCATATCTTTGCCTTGTTAACCTCCTACAGTTTCAGCTTCCTCAGGAAAGTGTTTCATGATATTTCTGATTAGAGAAATTCCCTCTATTTTACTCTATCATAGCATCATATACCTCTGACTCATAGCAATTATCTTAGCTGTAAATGTAGATGTATATGTGTTACTTTGATTTATGTCTGTTTCCACCGCTAGACTCATGAAAATAGGGGCCTGTATCTTGTTCTGCCTACCACTGTATGTGAGGGCCTAATATAGAGTATAACACATAATGTGATTTCAGTATCTATAGAATAAGTTAATATTGCATGAAAGGCAATAGAATAAAAGGAACTGAAACAAATTTAAAGAGGCTGCTTAAAGTAAGTTGACAGTATAGCTAATGATCAATGACAGAATCACACAGGTATGAGGACTCGATGAGGGTAGCAATGAATTTAGGGATATAAATTTAAGAGTATTTACAGTTAATAAGTAGTTTATCATGATGATGCCCACAATATCGTTAACCAATGTTTCAAAGGTAAAAATAAATGAATGGATTGCACTGGTATTTCATTGTGATTTATTCCCCATTAACTTCTTAAATAGGCAAATTCATGACATCAGCATGTCTTCATTGTTTTGGTTTGCTAAAAGCTGCTGGAATGCAATATACCACAAATGGAATGGCTTTTATTCAGGGAATTTATGAAGTTGCAAGGCTACAATTCTAAGGCTATAAAAATGTCCAAACTAAAGCATCCAGAAAGAGATACATTAACTCAAGAAAGGCTGATGGCTTTGGGGTTTCTCTGTCAGCTGGGAAGGCACATGGTGACATCTGCTAGTTTTCTCTCCCAGCTTTTGCAAATGGCTTCCCCAGGGATATTTTCTTTCTGCATTCCAAAGGTCTCTGGCTGTGTGAGCTCTGAAGCTTTTTCCAAAATGGTTGCCTCTTAAAGGACTCCAGGAAGTGATCCCACCTTGTATGGGTGGAGACACATCTCCATGGAAACCACCTAACCTAAAGGTCCCACCCACAATTGGGTGGGTAACATCTCCATGGAAGCAACTTAATCTAAAAGATCCCACCTAATAATGTTCAATGACGACTAAAGAAAATAGCTTCTCTGGGGTATACAACAGTTTCAAATGGGCACATTAACTCAGTAATTAAAGCCCTCCCTTTCCACTTTATCTAGCCCTAATACCACCTTACTCTGAATCATTTATATGGTAATTCAATGTTAGGGACTGTGCTAGTTTGAAAATATTTTGTACCCCAGAAAAGCCATGTTTTAATCCTAATTCAATCTTGTGGAAGGAGCCACTTCCTTTAATCCTAATTTCATCTTGCAGGGGAGAAACTTTTGATTATGTTATCTCCATGGTGATGTGGCTCTGCCTACTCTAGGTGGTTCTTGATTAGTTTACTGGTATCCTTTAAAAAAAACCTTTTGGAAGGAATTAGAAAAGACAGAGCCAATAGAAACTTCAGAGCAGAGCTGACACAAATGCAAACACTTGGAGAACAGAGACATGAGCATTTGGAGATGTGTGGACCCTAGCTTATGTCAACATGAGATGTTAAGCAAGCCAGAACCTGGAGAGAGCCAAGAGAAACCAAGAGATTTACGCCAGTACTGGAGATGTAAAGTGAGGAACCTCCACAGGAACAGAGGCTGAAAGCACAGAGCCCAGGGGCAAGGCACCAGCAGATGACAGCCCCATGACTACCCAGCTGACAGAGTTGTTCCTGACCCATGGACCTTCCTTGACTTAAGGTATCTTTTACCGGATGTCTTAGTTTGGACATTTTTATAGGCTTAGAACTATAAACTTGCAACTTAATTAAGTCCCCTTTTTAAAAGCCATTCTGTTTCTGGTATACTGTATTCTGGCAGCTTTTACAAACTAAAACAGGGACACTCATGAGTAACTAAGGCTAAAATAAATATTCTGATACTGTGTTCCTATGACACAAAATCCTGAAAAATCCACAGTAAAGCTAAGTGAGCTAATAAATGAATTCAGCAAAGTGGCAGAGTACAAGATCAAGACCCAAAGATCAGTAGTGCTTCTATACCCTAGTAATGAACAATCCAAAGAGAAAATTGAGACAAAAAATTCCATTTACAGTAGCTACTAAAAGAATCAAACATCTAGGAATAAATGCAACCAAGGATGTAAAGGACTTATACACAGAACACTACAAAATATTGCTAAAAGAAATCAAAGAAGATTTAAATAAATGGAAGGACATTCTGTGTTCATGGATTAGAAGACTAAATATTGCTAAGATGTCAATTTTACTCAAAGCATTTTACAGATTCAAGACAATCCCAATCAAATTCCCAACAACCTTCCTTGCAGAAATGGAAAAGCCAGTCATCAAATTTATAAGGAAGGGTAAGAGGCCCTGAGTAGCCAAAGCAATCTTGAAACAAAGGAAGTTGGAAGACTCATACTTTCCAATCTTACAACTTATTACAAACTCACGGTATTCAAAATAGCATGGTAATGGCATAAGGACTGTTCATAAATCAACCCTCACAATATGGCCAACTAATTTAAACAATTTTTTTTATTGTAGTAGTAGTTCTTCAGAAATATGAATATATACATAAAATACAGAATTTCCATATAAAATCCTATTATTAACACATTGTATTAATAGGGTACATTTGTTATAATTCATGAACGAACATGTCTATGATTGTACAATTAACTACAGTCCATCATTTACAATAAGGTCACTGTGTTGTATAGGCCTATGTTTTTTAAATCTTTTATTCTAGTAACATATATACAACTTAAAATTTACCCTTTTAACATTTACATATATAATTCAGTGCTGTTAATTACATTTCCAGTATTGTGCTACCATCACTACCATCCATTACCAAAACATTTCCATTGTCCCTGTACATTTTAAGCCTTAACTTCCCATTCCCTATCCCCACCCTGTCCCCTGGTAACCTATATTCTAGATTTTGATTCTATGAGTTTGTGTATTCTAATTGTCTCAATATAGTGTGATCATATAATATTCATCCTTTTGTGTCTGGCTTATCTCACTGAATATGTCTTCAAAGTTCATCCAGGTTGTGCATGAATCAGAACCTCGTTCCTTTTTTTTAATGCTGAATAATATTCCATCCAATGTATGTACATATTACATTTTGTTTATCAGTTCATCAATTGATGGACACTTGGGTTGCTTCACCTTTTGGCAACTGTGAATAATGCTACCAAGAACACTGATGTAAAAATATCTGTTCGAGTCACTGCTCTCAGTTCTTTTGGGTAGACAGCTCATAGTGGAATTGCCAGGTCATATGGTTTCTATACACAGCTTTTTGAGGAACAGCTAATTAGGGAAATGCAAATCAAAACCACAATGAGTTATCACTTCACACCTACTACAATGGCTACCTTTTAAAAAAGTGGAAAAGTACAAGTGTTGGAGAGAATATAGAGAAATAGGAACACTCATTCACTGCTGGTGGGAATATAAAATGGAACTGTACAACACAAACAGGAACCCTAAGTTAAACAATGGATTATATTTGATAGTACAACTATAAAAATGTGCTTTCACCAATTGTAATGAATGTACCACACCAATGCAAAGTGTTAATAATAGGGTGGTGTATGGGAACCCTGTATTTTATGTATGATGTTTTCTGTAAACACACAATTTCTCTAATTTAAAAAAAAGGGAAAAATGTATGTAGCAAAAAATGATACATGTTCAGTAATAATGATAATTCCAAAGAACGGGTTCAATCATGTAATCATGGCATTAACAATACTCAGCAAGAAAAATGAAACGTGATTGCCAGAAAGGAAAGGTTTTAAAATATGCAACTGGAGGAAGATTAATGTCAGATGCCCAAATAAAGTTAATCCTGGAAGAACTTAAAGGCTGACCATGTGAAAACTACCGCTTCTGGAACTTTGACACAAGCCAGAGATAAATTCCACAGGTTAAGGACACTGCTCCATGATATGGATCAGGATTAAAACACGGCTTTTCTAGGGTACATAATCCTTTCAAACTGGCATATTCTACCTTCTGAACTCTAAAAAAGACATGTTTTTCCCATATACAAAATACATTCATTCCATCACAATATCAGAAAAGCCTTAAGCCATTTCAGTAACAACACAAATACAATACAAGGTTAAAACCAGTACAAAGTCTCATCAAAGACTCTTATAGGCATGGTCTATTCTAAGGCAAAATTCTTCTCAGGCTCTGGACCTTTAAAACTCAGAACAAGTTATTTGCTGCCAACATACAAAGGAGGAACAGTCATGGGAACATATGCCCATTTTCATAGGGAGGAACTGGAAGGAACACAAGGGTCACCAGACCCAAGCAATTTCAAAAACTTGCAGGGCAAAGTCCATTAGATTTCAAAGTCTGAAAGTCATTTATTTTTGGGTCTTTAGAAAGCAGCACTCCCACTCTTTTCAAGGGCCCATGCAGCGGGCCACCTCTCTCTGAATGCAACCTTGGGGGTTATTGGGGAGACCACCTTTTTCTAAGCTCCACCTTCTCCAATGCCTAAGGCAGCACAACTCTTTCACTGCAACAAGATGGAAGGTCCATCCTCTGCCTGAGGGGCAGACTCACTCTCTCTACATGCTTGGGTGGGTCCACTCTCCTGGCCCCAAGGTTTCTTGACTTTAGATTTTAGCTTCCATAGTTCTGCCTCTGATGTTATTTTCCCTCCAGTGTATCCCTTCTCTGTCCCTCTCAGTCCTGACTGGCAGCAATTTCATTTATACAGGTCCCACAGTACTCTTGTTGGCTTTCTATGTCGTAAGCTCAGATCATGCCCATCAGACAGAATGAATTTCCACCAATCCTTCCTGGATAACTCCATCTTCAGTCCTGGCTTTCTCTGAAATGGTTTTCTGCATTTGGCCAAATCCTCATGTGGAGCACTATCCTCTGGGGTCTCCCTTCCTGGAAGCCCAGAATTTTCCAGAACATCAGTTTCTTTGTACCAAAGAGTTCAGTTCTCAGCTTCTCTCTTTCCTGTCGCATTTCCCTACAATGCTGCAAGGAGAAACCAGGCTGCACTGCCCAAATTTAACTTGGAAATCTCTTGTGCTAAATATCCAACTTCATGGCTTTTAAAATCTGCCTTCCAGCCAAAGGTACTAGTCAATTTTGTCAGATTATCTGCCATTTTAAAACAAGGATCACCTTCCTTCTACTTTGTAATAACACATACTTCATTTCTGTGTAAGGCCTTATCAGAAGTATCTTTAGAGTCCACATTGCTACCAACAGTCTCTTCAAAGCATTCTAGGCCTTCTCTATCAAGCTCCTTACAACTCTTCCAGAATCATCCCCTTATGCATTTAAAAAGCTGTTCCAACATGTTTGGCATTTGCAAACTGCAGGAGCACCCCACTTCTCTGGTACCAAAATCTGTTCTACTTTTCAAGTTGCTGGAATGTGATATATCAGAAACAGAAAAGCCTTTAAAAAAGGGGAATTTATTAAGTTGCAAGTTTACAGTTCTAAGACCACGAAAATGTCCCAATCAAAGCAAGTATATAAAAAATGTTCCAATGTCCCATTCAAAGCAAGTATATATCCAAATTAAGACATCCAGGGAAGATACTTTGGTTCAAGAAGGCTAATGATGCTCAGAGTTTCTCTCTCAACTGGAAAGGCACATCGCAACATGGTGATATCTGCTAGCTTTCTCTCCAGGCTTCTTGTCTCATGAGCTCCCCTGGGTGCATTTTCCTTCTTCACCTCCAAAAGTCTCTGGCTAAGTGCACCTTCATGGTTTTTGTGGCTCTGCTGGATCTCCTGGCCCTCTCCAAAATGTTTCCTTTTAAAGGATTCCAGTAAATTAACCAATACCCACCTGCAATAGGTGGAGTCACATCTCCCTCTAATCAAAGGTTAATACCCACAATCGGGTGTGTCACATCTCCATGGAAATAATCTAATCAAGTTTCCAACTTATAGTACTGAATAGGAATTAAAAAAAAACAGTGCCTCCATGAGATGGATCAGGATTAAAACAAGGCTTTTCTAGGGCACAGAATCCTCTCAAACTGGCTTACAAGTTATGTTAGTTAGATTCAGTTGTCAACTTGTCCAGGTGAGCATAACTAGTTTTGTTGCTGCAGACATAGAACCAATGGTACGTGAACCTCATCTGTTGCTAATTACATCTGCAGTTGGCTAGGAGGTGTGTCTGCTGCTATGAATGATGTTTGACTTAATTGGCTGGTCAAAGACTAGAGAGAGTCAAGGTAGCACAGCCTAAGCAGCTCGGCATTCCTCATCTCAGCACCCACAGCTCAGCCCAGGCCTTTGGAGAGGCAGAAAGAAGTCCCCCTAGGGAAAGTTGTTGGAGCTCAAGGGCCTGGAGAGAAGACCAGCAGAGACCATCCTGTGCCTTCCACCTAAGAAAGAACCTCAGTGGAAAGTTAGCTGCCTTTCCTCTGAAGAACTAACAAAATAAATCCCCTTTTAATAAAAGCCAATCCATCTCTGGTGTGTTGCATTCCAGCAGCTAGCAAACTAGAACACAAGGTAATGGCAGTAAGAATGAAAAGGAGGGGATGTGACATTAGAGAAGTTTTAAGGGGGTAAAAATCAACAATATTTCTGACTTGATTGAACTGGAGTGTGACTAAAAAGGCAGAATCTAACATAAGTACCATTGGCCCATTCAAGGTTGGTGGTACTAATCCCCAAGACAGGAAAGAGTTAGTATAGGGAGGATAACTGAGTTTTGGACATTTTACCTTGGTATTCTGGGGTACACAGATAGCTATACCCAATAGACAGTAGAAGTTGAACAAGAGAGCTACAGATCAATAGCAGACATCAGCATATAAGTAGTAGTTGAAGCTATGAGAAACGAGCAGGTCACGCAAAGGTTACATATTCAATAATCGAGTAAAAGGCAGAGAAGGCAGAACTCTAGGAAAAAGGCATGTAGATGGAGGGTGGAGGGAAAAAAAGTCAAGGAAAGAAGCAAAGTAAAGGGCTTTAATGAACATTCAATAAATAAAAAAAGAACATTAGCATAAGCTAGGAGCTTTCAACCAGTTTCATCTTTTTGAATCTCATAACAACCCCAAGGTATTTAAGGAAGTTATCATCAGTCCCATTTATAGGTAACTTAAGCTTATTTAGATGACTAGACCAAGATAACACAGCTTTTAAGTAGTGAGCTAAGACTTTAATCCATTCTTCCCAACCATTCTACCATGTTGTCTCAAATTCTTTAGATTCATAGATTCACAGACAAGCAAAATCAGGAATGCAGAAGACTGATACTAGTCCAATATCAATCTGTTCCAACACCTATTCTTATGATTTTATACATTAGGAAATTAAAGCCCAGATAAATTAAACAAAAAAGCACCCTAAAACTCCATTCTCCTTCTTTAGCATTCACAGGTAAACAGACATTAACTCATTGTTTGTATACGGATATGTGTGCTCAGGATGTTCAGAATAAAGGCAGCAACTAAATAATATCTTTTTAAATAATATAACTTTTAAAGAGGAGAACTGTGGGGCCTCTTAAGGCCTTGCTCTACCTCATACAATTTCCTGTTTTATGTAAACATAATGGCTGAGGTAGATATTAGATAGAGTTTTCAGTAAGACTTAAAAAAGTGTTAGAGATAAATAGGCTATCTCCTTTTAAAGATATTAACAAAATAGTATTATTATGCATTATTATAAGATTAAAATTAATCTTGTGATAATGATACCTCTTTTACTTTAATTTGACCTCTGGAAGAGGTCTCTGCCTAGGAGCTCCAACGGGTAAAAGTGGTTTCAGTTGGTCTAGTTCTGTTCTTACCATACATAAGGTCTGCTATCCTTGTAACAGCAATACCAGAAGCATGCTTCTATTAAATCCTCTAAAGAAGTCAGTATAAATTAAACTAGTAAATGAAAGAAAAATATTGATTTCATATCCTATTCAATAAATATTTATTGAGTGTGAAGACACTCTAATAAGATGAATCAGAAATGGGTTCTGCCCACAAATTATTTAGCCTGGGGGAAGGGTGAAGGTGGAGCACAATTAATTAGCTGGTGTGCCAGTTTGAAGCTATTAGGTACCCTAGAAAAGCCAAGTCCTTTAATTCTCATTCAATATTGCTGGGTGGGGTCTTCTTGATTACTTCCATGACCCACCCAACTATGGGTGGTAAATTTTGATTAGATGGTTTCCATGGAGATGTATCTTCACCCAATCAAGGTGGGGTTGTTACTGGAGCCCTTTAAGAGGAAACCATTTTGGAAAAAGTTTGAGAGGCACCAAAACTGACAGCCAACAGAATAGATAGAGCCCCAGGGAAGCCATTGAAGAGGCCTGGAGAGAAAGCTAGCAGTCATCACCATGTGCCCCCAAAATTATCAACTTTCTTGAACCAACATATCTTTCCCTGGATGCCTTAATTTGGACATTTTCACGGCCTTAGAACCGTAAACTTGCAGCTTAATAAATTCCCCTTTTTAAAACCCACCCTGTTTCTGGTATATCACATTCCAGCAGCTTACAAACTAAAACCGCTGGGTTAAGGCTGATATCTCCATCAAGACCTTGAAGTACAGGTATTTTATGTTGTCAATCCATGGACTTTGGAGTATAGACCAATAAACAGAGGACATGTGGCAAAGTTGGCATTCTGGTATGAAAGTTGAAAAGCCTGGATGGTTCTCTCTCACTAATGCCTCCTGTTTCCAGTTAGAGTGATCTTTCCCTGCAATTCTGGCAACTCTTTCAGGATCTGGTCCCTGAGGCATTACAAATTTCTTAGTTATCAAATTGTAACCTAGTTTTACTGAGACTGTTAACTGGCACAACTCTACCAGAGCACAATGTATCTTTAAACTAGCTATTTAGCTTCCTTCCCATTCTCCTTCCTAAGGAGATGAATATAAACATGCATATACAGGCATGTACATACACAGAGAAAGATCAGAAGCAAACTAAATGCCCCCAAATAGGATTATGGCTAAATAAATTACAAATATTCTTATGATGTATTACTGTGCAACCATTAAAATGTTGCAGGAAAACATTTGCCAATTGGTATCAATTATATTTTCAAAATATGTGTGTATTTCTGTTTATATGTGCACAGAAAAAGACTAAATGAACAGAAGACTCAAACATTAATACTGGTTATCTCTGGATAGTAGGATTATGTGAGTTTTATTCTTTGTGCTTTTTTTTCCTAATTATTCAAAATGTGTGTTACTTTTGTTATTTGAAATAAATTTTATTTTTAAAAAGGACCAAAAAAGTGCTCTAGTTCTTCCTATTTTGTAGCTGTTTTTGACAAAGAAGTTGCATCAAATTTCTCAAAGCTAGAATGAAAGCTATTTTAGTGATGCTGTCTGTGCCAACTCAAAACATTACCCACAGAAAACAGTCACTGCCATCCTGTCTGAGGCACATTCATCAGGAGCTGTAGAGTCTTTGCAGACCTTTTCTTGTTCAAGGGTTTTTGGTTCTAGTATCCCTGAAGTCTGATAAGCAATGCCAAAATCTTCACCATCTCTCTTAATATACCTGGAGACTATGGACAAATAAGACTATATTTGGTATATACCAATATAGACAAATAGTAATATAGCAGAGATTCTGAGAGAGGCAGGAAAAACAGGCCTATTCAGAGGCAGAAAAGCCTAATTGTTAAAAACAAAGACTCTAGTCAAGTGGTCTGTCATTAAAATCTTAGCT
The DNA here is from genome assembly GCF_023851605.1 of Tamandua tetradactyla. Classification (NCBI taxonomy): domain Eukaryota; kingdom Metazoa; phylum Chordata; class Mammalia; order Pilosa; family Myrmecophagidae; genus Tamandua; species Tamandua tetradactyla. The sequence goes on along the minus strand of NC_135334.1, from coordinate 58,107,178 downwards.
CTGAAATTTACTAATTGGGTAACCCTGGATATATTACTTTATCTGTTCGCGTGTCAATTTCTTCACCTGTAAATTAGGTCATATACTATCTACCTTATAATGTTTCTACAATGAATAAAAATGGTAATGTATGTTAAGTACTTAACACATGTCTGGCACCTAATAAGTAATCAATAAAGGTAGGCTATTATAGTGCTATGGTAGTACTATAAAGTGATAAAAATTAAGGTCATGGGAAATTAAGAAAAGGCATATTACTCCTGGTTGAGAAGATCACAAAAGCCTTTGTAGAAGAAAAGGTAGACATCCTAAGATAAGGGGAAAGGCATTTCAGGAGATGGCAACAATCACAGCACAGAGGTGGGGAAGCTAGAACACAAGCACTGTACAATTTTACTGGAGCATCACATATATGAAGAAGTCTGTGAGGACATGAGACTGCCAGGTTAAGTAGACTTAACTTTAAATTAATGAGGATATGTTCCACTAATTATTATAATTTTCATCCCAAATAATGTTTGTAATATTACATAGGATTCCCTTTTTGCAATTCACCTAAGCATGAGTCTGTAAAAGTACCCTATCTGACCACCCCAAGATCTGTTACATTCTCTAGTAAAACCAAGTTTTAGTCATCAGTAAGTCAAAAAACTCATTAATCTCCTGGAACAGGGGAAGAAACTAGAAATAAGAAAGTCAGGAAACCATGATCCTTCCTTTTTATAACTGTGTAGAAACTTAAAGGCCTCGAGGATATGAAGAGAAGTACCGGTTCTGGCGAGCAGGATCATCTCTGGAATAAACACATAAATGACATAAAAAACAACAACATATACATAAAAGAACAAAAGTTCCGGACTTATACTCCCTGATTTCAAAACTTACTATAAAGCTACAGTAATCAAATCAGCAGTTTATTGGTGAAAGGATAAACACACAGATCATAGAATAAAACAGAAGGCCCAGAAAGAGAACCATACATATGTGATCAGCTGATTTTTGACAAAAAATGCCAAGATATTTAGTGCAGAAAGTAAAGTCTTTTCAACAAATGATGTTGGAACCACTGGGTATGTATATATATGTGGAAAACACTGAACCTCAAATTTTATCTCACATCATACATAAAAATTAACTCAAAATGTCATAAATCCAAATGTAAAAGTTAAAACTATAAAACTTTTTAGAAGAAAGCATAGGAGATAATCTTTGTGACCTTGAGAGAGGCAAGGATTTCTTAGATGGACAGAAAAAGAAGAACCCTCTTTAAAAATTTGTTATCAGAACCTCATCAATATTCAAAACTTTTGCTCTTTAAAGATACTATTAAGAAAGGAAAAAAGCAGTCATAAACAGGGAGATTCTATATATATATATATATATATATATATAGAACATGGAATTCTCTATATATAGACCTCTTACAATTCAATAAAAGAAAGGCAAACCACACAATAAAAAATGAACTAAAGATCTGGACAGACACTTCACCAAAGAAGCTATATGGACAATAAATACAAAAAAGGTGTTCAGCAACACTAGTCATCAGGGAAATGTAAATTAAAACCATAATAAGATACAACTACATATCCACCAAAATGGCTAAAATTAAAAAGACTGACAAAACCAAGAGCCAACAAAGATGTAGAGCAACTAGAACTCTTATACATTGCTGGTGGTAATAAAAAATGTTTTAACCACTTCGAAAACTGTTTGTCAGTAAGATGTACGTTTGCCATACAATCCAGAATTCTTTTAAGTATTTATCCAAGATAAATGAAAACATAGATCCTCACAAAGATTTATCCATGAATGTTCATAGCAGCTTTATTCATAGTACTTCCAAACTATAAATAACCCAATTGTCCACCAAGAGGTGAATGGACAAAATACAAGAAATGCAACTCATATGTTTCTGATTCATTTATACTTATCAAAATCTCTTTTCAGAGTTATTTAACACTCTGTGCCTTCTAAATTGCTTGAACTGGCTCTATCAAATCTTTGTTCTAAGAACCTGAAATTACCTTTGCTTCTACAAAGAAATGAAATAAAACAAGAATTCATGGTGAAATGAATTCAAAATGTGTAATTATTTAGTCCACTACTCCCTTTTTAAGAGCACACTTACTTTTATTTTTCACATGTTCATTTGGAAAAGCTGTCTCGCATCTTAACCCTACTCAAGGTTCTCTATTAGATATATTTTAATTATGCACATAAACTTCAAACCAATAGCAGCAAATAGTTTTTTTAATAAAAGGTATTTTTTTTTTTGCCTTGATTGTATGCACTGAGAATGGATTAGTGTCAAGGTCGATGGATCCAAATGCAACCTATTATAGAGGTTTGTTGTTTTTTCTTTTTCCTTTTTAAGTGCCTCATGTTGTTTTCCAGAGTCTGTGTAATTCAATCTATGTAATTATGCTTTCAACACAAAAACTTCCCTAGTGCTGTCTTATTCAACAAAACAGCACTATTCTATCCAACAGGCTAATACTCCTGAGACATCATATAATAACAAGCCAAAATGTACACAGGAAAAAGGAAAATCAAATATTGACAAAGAAGCTGGAAAAGCAGTTTAATACTTCTAAGGGGCTAGCCTCATACACTTCTAAGTTACACATCAGATCTCGGAACTATTTGGGTAGTGACTTTAATTTACAGATAGTGTTGAATTTCTTATGGCTGACTAACATCTTTCAGCCACTTTAAAGATTATAAATGTTATAAAAACAAACGGTTGTTTCTTTGGTTTTGATCACTAAATTTTATTTCAGAATCTAGGCATTTACCTATGATGTTCCAAACTCTAAGATAAATACAATTAATTAACCTGGCAATAAATGTAGCCTATTTTTTTTTTCAGGGAATTAACCGTATAATATGTACTACGCACCAGATAAGACTGATCTCGAACAGCAGTGCACTTTATGCTTAAAATCAAAACTATATATAGAGGTGCTCTTTTCAGGGAATGAATGAGAATTGGGTTATTTAAAATAAAAGTATTTACCTGATCTTTAGAAAGTTAAAATAGCTGTTTTCTTGATCTAAAAGCAACTTTCACTTAATACCAAAAATACAGAGAAACAGAAAGAAGAAATAAAGATTATATCAAGTCCACTCCCCTAGAGATAAACATGTTGTCAGCTCAGTGAAAGCCATATGGTTCCGGGATTAAGAACTCAGGTTCCAGAGTGAGGATGTATGGATTCATACCTAGTTTTACCACTTACCATCTGTATGCCTTTGAGCTAGTAATTTAACTTTTCCTTCTCAGCAACTTTGTAAAGTAGAATCACAAGGGTGTTGTGAAGACTAAAGAAGATAAATCATGCAATGTGCCTAGCACACAGCAAGCATTCAGTGAATGCTACTTTTGGTTCAACTTCTGGATTCTAGTGTTTTCAAGTAAGAACACTGTTGGTTTTGATTTACATTTGAAAAGAGCACTGAGAATGTCAAAAGATAATCACTTACAATTTTTTTTTTTTTTTTTTTTTTTTTTTTTTTTTTTTTAAAGGAAAGACAGAGAGAAGGAAGGAAGGATAGAAGGAAGGAAGGAAGGAAGAAAGGGAAACATTTTTAAACATTTTCTTGTTTTATTGTATTCTGTTTCTCCGTTTTTGTTACATGGGCTGGGGCCGGGAATCGAACCGAGGTCCTCCGGCATAGCAGGCAAGCACTTTGCCCGCTGAGCCACCGCGGCCCGCCCCACTTACAATTTTAAAAGTTTATTATGCACATTTTTATTATATAGAGGGAAATTTGTGGATTAAGTTATTTATTATTTAATTATTGATATTTAATACTAAATATTTTCCTATTCATAAATCTTATGCCAAAATATTACATTTATGCTGCCATCTTTCCAGTGACTAGAATACAAATGCCCATTCTTCAGGGTGCTTTCTTCTTGTCCCCAAGAAAACCAAAAAATGAATTAGCAATCATTGAATTGGTAAGCAAAGGCACTGTACACTCACAAAAGAAACTTCATTCAGGCTATAATTAATCCTGATAAACTTTTCTTTACCCAAAAATAGAGTATACTTTTCTAGTGTTTGGAATGCAACAACTGTATCCACTAGATTATCTGTCTCAGACTCATGTTAGGGAAACACTGAAAAAATTTTGTTTTCTGAGCTAATCCTCTCGTCATGAAGATTTTTCATATTTCCACCCAGTTTAAATTAGTTATTCCCCGCCTGCTCTGTTATGATATTGTGTTCTACTTTGAATGTTTTGTTATACTACGCATTGGTATTTTTAGCACTAAAATTATTTTTGAAGGTTGTTATCTTCTAGAGAACTATCAGTGTGTAGGAACTAAAAGGACCAGCACTTGGCTCAAGTAGATCGGAGTTTGAATTCTGATTTTCCAACTTACTCATTGTGTGATCTCTGTCTAGTCCCTTAACCTGAGAGCTTCAGTTTCTCATCTGTAAAATATGGATCATATAATAGTGCCAGCTTCATAAACTTATTGAGGGGATTAAATGACATGCAACATGTCAAGTACTTTACACAGTATCTGACAAATGGAAAGCACAAAGTTAAGATCTTTGCATTCAGCTTGGCAGTGAAGAATTGTGTGTCTGGAATGGGGCCCATTATGCAGCCTTGCTTTTATTCTTTTTTTTTCATTAAAAAAAATTTTATTAATAAAACCAATCAACATACAATATGAACATTCTTTTTTTCATCACATGGTTGTATATTCATCATGATCATTTCTTAAAACATTTGCATCAATTCAAAAAAAGAAATTAAAAGAAAACAGAAAAAAATATTCATACATACCATACCCCTTTTCCCTCCTTTTCACTGATCACTAGCATTTCAATCTACTAAATTTATTTTAACATTTGTTCCCCCTATTATTTACATATTTTTAATCCATATGTTTTACTCATCTGTCAACAAGTTAGTTAGAAGGAGCATCAGATATAAGGTTTTCACAACCACACAGTCACACTGTGAAAGCTACATCATTATACAATCATCTTCAAGAAACATGGTTACTGGAACACAGCTCTACATTTTCAGGCAGTTCCTTCCAGTCTCTCTGTTATGCTTTAACTAAAAAGGTGATATCTGTTTAATGCGTAAGAACAACCTCCAGGAAAACCTTTCAGCTCTGTTTGGGAACTCTCAGCCATTGATACTTTATTTTGCCTCATTTCTCTCTTCCCCCTTTTGATCGAGAAGGTTTTCTCAATTCCATGGTGCTGAGTCCCAGCTCATGCTAGGCTTTCTGTCCCAGGTTGCCAGAAAGGTCCACACCCCTTGGAGTCATGTTCCACGTAGAGAGGGGGAGGGCGGTGAGTTTGCTTGTTGTGTTGGCTGAGAGAGAGAAAGAGACGCCACATCTGAGCAACAAAAGAGGATCTCTTGGTGGTGACTCTTAGGCCTAATTTTAAGTAAAACAGTGAGAGTTTTACTTCTTCCTTTCCAATTTTGAGGCCTTGTATTTCTTTTTCTTGTCTAATTGCTCTGGCTAGAATTTCCAATACAATGTTGAATAACAGTGGTGATAGTGGACATCTTTGTCTTGTTCCCGATCTTAGGGGGAAAGTTTTCAGTTATTCCCCACTGAGAATGATGTTAGGTGTGGGTTTTTCATATATTCCCTGTATCATGTTGAGGAAATTTCCTTCTATTCCTATGCTTCAAAGTGTTTTCAACATGAAAGGATGTTGAATTTTGTCAAATGCCTTCTCTGCATCAATTGAGATGATCATGTGGGTTTTCTGCTTCGATTTGTTGATATGGTGTATTACATTAATTGACTTTCTTATGTTGAACCATTCTTGCATAGCTGGGATGAATCCTGCTTGGTCATGGTGTATAATTCTTTTAATGCATTGCTGGATTCAATTTGCTAGAATTTTGTTAAGGATTTTTGCATCTATATTCACTAGAGATATTGGTCTGTAGTTTTCTCTTTTTTTTGTAATATCTTTGTCTGGCTTTGGTATGAGGCTGATGTTGGCTTTACAGAATGAGTTAGGTAGCCTTCCCTCCTCTTCATTTTTTTTTTTTTTTTTGAAGAGATTGAGCAAGATTCGTACTAATTCTTTCTTAAATGTTTGGTAGAATTCACATGTGAAGCCATTTAGCCCTTGACTTTTCTTTGGGGGAGCTTCCTAATGACTGATTCAATTTGTTTACTTGCGATTGGTTTGTTGAGGTCATCTATTTCTTCTTGAGTCTATGTTGGTTGTTCATGCCTTTTTTTTTTTTAATTTTTTATTAATTAAAAGAAATTACAAGAAACAAACATTCCCAACACATACACTCAGCAATTCACAATATCATGTAGTTGCATATTCATCATCATGATCATTTCCCAGAACATTAGCATCAATTCAGAAAAAGAAATTATTCATGCCTTTTTAGAAAGTTGTCCATTTCATCTACATTGTTGTATTTATTAGCATAAAGTTGTTCATAGTATCCTGTCATTACTTACTTTATTTCTGTGGGGTCAGTGGTTATGTCTCCTCTTTCATTTCTGATTTTATTTATTTGTATCTTCACTCTTGTTCTTTTCGTCAGCCTCGCTAAGGCTAAAATCAATCATTGATTTTCTCATAGAACCAACTTCTGCTTTTGCTGATTTTCTCGATTGTTTTTATGTTCTCAATTTCATTTATTTCTACTCTAATCTTCATTATTTCTTTCCTTTTTCTTCCTTAGAGGTTAGTTTGATGTTCTTTCTCTAGTTCTTCCAAGGAACAGTTAATTCCTCAATTTTTGCCCTTTCTTCTTTTTTTGTCATAGGCATTTAGGGCAATAAATTTCCCTCTCAGCACTGCTTGCTGCATCCCATAAATTTTGATATGCCATGTTTTCATTTTCATTTGCCTCAAGATATTTACTGATTTCTCTTGTACTTTCTTCCTTGACCAACTCGTTGTTTAAGAGTGTGTTGTTGAGCCTCCATATATTTGTGAATTTTCTGGCACTCTGCCTATTACTGATTTCCAGCTTCATTCCTTTATGACCTGAGAAAGTGTTTTGTCTGATTTCAATGTTTTTAAATTTATTGAGACTTGCTTTGTGACCCAGCATATGGTCTATCCTTGAGAATGATCCATGAGCACTTGAGAAAAAGGCATATCCTGCTGTTGTGGGGTATAATATTCTATAAATGTCCATTAAGTCTAGCCTATTTATTGTATTATTCATGTTCTCTGTTTCTTTACTGATCCTCTGTCTAGATGTTCTGTCCATTGATGAGAGTGGGGAATTGAAGTCTCTAACTATTATAGTAGATGTTCTATTTCCCTTTTCAGTGTGTGCCTTATGTATTTTGGAGCATTCTGGCTCGGTGCATAGATATTTACGATTGTCATGTCTTCTTGTTGAATTGTTCCTTTTTATTAATACATAGTGTCCTTCTTTGTCTCTTTAACTGTTTCACATTTGAAGTCTCATTTGTTGGATATTAGTATACCTACTCCTGCCCTTTTCTGAATGTTATTTGCATGAAATAATTTTTCCCAACCTTTCACTTTCAACCTATGTTTATCTTTGGGTCTAAGATGCATTTCCTGTACACAGCATATAGATGGGTCCTGTTTTTTAATCCATTCTGACAGTCTATGTCTTTTGATTGGGGAGTTTAATCCATTAACATTTAGTGTTATTAGTGTACAGGCAGTACTTTCTTCTACCATTTTGCCTTTTGGATTTTATATGTCATATCTAATTTTCCTTCTTTTTACCTTTACTGATAGTCTTCATTTCTACACTCTTCTCCACATCTCTCTCTCCAGTCTTTTTGTATCTGTCTCTAGTGCTCCCCTTAGTATTTCTTGCAGAGCTGGTCTCTTGGTCACAAATTCTCTCAGTGAATTTTTGTCTGAAAATGTTTCAATTTCACCCTCATTTTTGAAGGACAATTTTGCTGGATATAGAATTCTTGGCTGGCAGTTTTTCTCTTTTAGTAATTTAAATATATCATCCCACTGTCTTCTTGCCTCCATGGTTTCTGCTGAGAAATCTAAGCATAGTCTTATTGGGCTTCCCTAGTATGTGATGGATTGCTTTTCTCTTGCTGCTTTCATGATTCTCTCTTTCTCTTTGATATCTGATATTCTGATTAGTGTCTTGGAGTACGTCTATTTGAATCTATTCTGTTTGGGGTATGCTGCACTTCCTGGATCTGTAATTTCAAGTCTTTCATAAGAGTTGGGAAATTTTCAGTGATAACTTCCTCCATTAGTTTTTCTCCTCCTTTTCTTCTTCTGGGACACCCACAACACGTATATTCATGTGCTTCATGTTGTCATTCAATTCCCTGAGTCCCTGCTCATATTTTTCCATTCTTTTCCCCATATTTTCTTTTGCTTGGCTCATATTTTTCCATTCTTTTCCCCATATTTTCTTTTGCTTGTCAGATTTCAGGTCATCTGTCCTCCAGTTCACTAATCCTATCTTCTGCCTCCTGAAATCTGACATCCTAGGTTTCCACTGTTTTTTTCATCTCTTCTGCTGCGCTTTTCACTCCCATAAGTTCTATGATTTATTTTTTCAGACTTTCACTTTTCTTTTTGTTCATTCCTTGCCTTCTTTATATCCTCCCTCAATTCACTGATTTGATTTTTGATGAGGTTTTCCATGTCTGTTCAAACATTCTGAATTATTTCTTTTAACTTGTGTATCTCATTCGAAGTTTTGATTTGTTCCTTTGACTGGGCCATATCTTCAATTTTCCTAGTATGATTTGTTGTTTTTTGCTGGTGGCTAGACATTTAATTACCTTAATTAAATCTGTTAGTTTATTCTGTTTATTTCACTTTTTTTTAACCTAGGATTTTCTTGCTGGAGACTCTGTGGTCTATCTGTTCTTTGACATTCAGTTTGGCTTATTCTGGACCTCTAACTTAGGTTTTGTTTAACAGATTAGAGTTTTTCAGTTCTTGCTTTCTTTTTTCTTGCCCTGCCTGTATGGTGCCTTTTTCTTCCCCTCAGGAGGGTCTACTTAGGTGTTACAGACTCCAGCCAGATTTTCCCAGACCACACTGGTCTCCCGTCAGGAGGAGAGAGACACATGCATCAGTTTTCCCTGAGGGTGAGACCCAGCAGATTGAAAGGCTTTCCTATGAAACCTCTGGGCTCTCCATTTTTCCTATCCTGCCCAGTATGTGGTGCTTGTCTGCCTGCGGGTCCCAACAGCATAAGGTGATGTGGTACCTTTAACTTCGGTGGACAGTTGAAGTTGCTGGGGGCATGGTGGAGACAGAGGAGAGGTTGTAGTCTGGTTTTAATTGCTTTGCTTTTCCAGACGCTGGGGTCTGAACTCCTTGAGGGAGGAATTCCACCTAAGCTGACCCTCACTCCTCTCCTGGGGGAGGCACAGGCTCCAGACAAACACTCAAAAAAAGTTTAATCTGCCTATGCCTGGGGCAGTGGAGCCCGAGAAGGTTTGCAGCTATATCCAAAGAGCAGTCAAGTCATAGAAACACAGCCACCAAAACGAAAGAGAAAAATCTTTTTCAGAGCAGGACCCCATTCCTTGGGTTTGCCAATCAAGTGCTAAAGTTGATATATTGCTGTGTGTATCTCCAGGTCCTATGTGCCCCCTCCTCTCCTTCAGGGCCCAGACCTTTTCAAATCCAAAAACGTGTTTTTTGTTTTTCTTTTTCTGTCAGCCATGACCCCTCTGCACCAGGGCAAAAACCAGTGACCTCCACTTTTACTCAAGGTTCAGTTGAGCTGGGGGCCTATTTTTAGTAGTCAGAATTTGTTAACTCCACAGTTGGAGTTTGGTTGTACTCAGCCCCTGCTGTTGGTAAAGTCCCTTTCCTTACCCCTCTGGGAAGCAGCCTGTGGGGGAGGGGTGCAACCCACCGAGGCTTGGGGAACTTACGGTTCTGGGGGGGGGGTGCTTGTACCTGGTCCAGCTGGTTCAGACTGGGGTACACTGTGTGTCCAGTCACTGACATGGCCCCAGCAGTTGTTGTGTACTGCTCCTGGCTATTTATTAGCTGCTCTGGAGGACGAACTAAATCCCACACCTTGCTAAGCCACAATCTTGGCCCTAATGTCTTGCTTTTATTCTTGATGGTTTGTCTACTTTGGAAAGCGAAATTACTTTTTCTCTTTTAGGATTCTGTCTATTTTCTAGTGAACAGACTTCTAAGAGAACTAGAAAGACTATTTGATTTATCTCTATCTTCCCTAATCAGACAAAGTTACTAGAAGGAAGGCATAACGTTTCATCTACCTTTGTATCCCCAGCACTTGGAAAGTGTGTAGTATGTAACAGGCACTTCAAAAATGTTCACGAAAGGAATAGATAGATGTTTTGATTTATTCCTAGAAACTGTTACTAAGACATTTCTGATTTTATCCTCTAAACCGTCTATTGGCTCTCACAGATCAGCAGCATAGGCATCACCAGTGAGCTTGTCAGAAATGCAGTCAGGTGCCCCTTCCCAACCTATGTATCAAGAGTCTCTGGGGATGGGGGTCCAATGAACTAGCCATGTTTCTATGCCTGTTATAGTTTGAGAATCATTGATCTAGACAGTATTTATCTTTAATAGTTAATACCATTTTATAAATCTCAAGAACATTATGTTGAGCACAAGAAGCCAAACTCAAAAGAGCACATACTGAATTTTTCCATTTATATCAAGTCCTAGAATAGGCAAAACTTACATATATAGTGAAAGAAATCAGAATAGTGGTTGCCTGGGGAGTGGAGGTTAAGGATCTGACTAAGAAGAAGTATGAGGTAACTTTCTGAGGTGTTGGAAGGTTCTATCTATATTTTGACGGGATGCGGATTGCATGGGCTCATGTCTGCATTGAAAGTCACTGAACCATATACTTAAGAGTCCATGCATTTCACTGTATATAAAATAAATAAAATTTTAAAATAAAGTAATGCCATTCTAATTCCGTCTATATAAATCTTATCAGCAGGAGATATATACTAACATAATGATCTTAAAATGGTCTACAAGCCTTCCATGATTTGACCCCCTACCTACTTCTGCAGCTTCTCCCTGTACTACATTCCTGTCATTTTTTCAGTTCTTCAATAGCACTGAACTTTTAGTATTCCAAAGACGCTGTGGCCCCACCCAGCCCCAGAGCCTTTTTGCATGTGCTTTATATTACTGCCCTGGAATGTTTTTCCTCCTCTGTTTCACCTGGTTAACTCCCATTCTTTTGTCAGCTCTCACTCTTTTGTTCTTTAAGGAAACTCTCCCTAACTTTTATCATGTGAGTCCACGGAAGTTTTTGTAGGGCTACTGTGTATGCAACCAAAAAAGGGTCCCCAGATGAGGTGACAAGTGGCACTCAAATCAGTTTGTGCTGGGCTGTGTCAACCTGGTAGAAAAAGCACCCTTTTCTCTTTCATCAAAGCCACAGTCTGTTTGCCAAACCGTGAGTACTCTGGTCTATTTCTATAAGGGTAGCTTTTAAATTTTTTTATCGCAAAAAAGTAACATATACACACACAAAAATGCAATAAATTTCAAAGTACACAGCAAAAGGGTGACTTTTTAAAAATAGCACAAAAATACCACTGGGCTAGCAAAAGTACTTTGGCTTTGGAGTCTATCAGACTTGATCCCTAGCTTTGCCATTTGAAGAGCTGGGTGTCTTCAGGCAAACTGATCACTCTAAGCCTCAGTTTCCTCATTCATAAATTGCAGGTGGTTAAGTCCTCTCCAATTGAAATGGTTCCTGACATCCCCCACAGTAGGAGAATTCTGTGTTGAGAAATTTATTATTTTTAACAGGTAATTAGACTTCATATTTATTAAATTAATACCATAAAGGTAGTGCTATACATAGAATACCCGTGATATTTTACGTATCTTAAATCAGTAATAATAGTAACTAATTTCCATTTATCACCTATGAATCACCAGAAAAAGATTTTTAACATCCCTCCAAGTTTTAATGGACTCTTTTTAAATCTTCTTGCTTTGTTATATATAATAAGCATGCTGAAAGGCAGTTTCTTTTCACATGTACCCTTATCCAAATGTTCAGCACTTTTTGTAGTTTATGACTAGAAGTTGATTCCCACTTCCCAGCTCCCACAGATTCTAGACAAAGTAATTGGATTTAAAATTCTTTGGTAATTTATCCTTTACTTATATAGCTGTATTTCACAAACAGCCTTTTCAACAGAGGAGTGTAAGCCTCAGCTAATGAAAATGTCACACCAAAGAACATCTTATTTCCTCAGTGGGCTGACTTCATAACAGTCTCGTTTCTCCTCACCAACTGAGGAGTGCTTTGCAGTACCTAGCAAATTAAAGGGTTCAGCGAATAACTGCAATTATTCTTGTTAGAAAGACCTGAACTTTAAAGTAGCTTCCTTATTTTTTCTGAAAGTTCACTACAAAACCTTTTATTCTGCCCCGTCTTTGCTATACTTTGCTTTTCTCATTCTCAAACAAGATTTTTCTTTTTATCTCCAAAAGGAGAATGGTTTGCAATCTGCAGATAATGAAACTGATATTCTATTAAGGGATCACGTGAAAGTAATTCAAATATACTAGAATTTTATGGACACCGCGTTCTAGACTGGTTATCCACTGGGTGATGTAACGAGGTCTAAAGAAGAAAATGTATTTAACAACAGGTAGGTCCTCCAGAAGTGTTAGGCTCCTTCCCACCTCATTTTTATAGATGAGGAAATTGAAAGCCCAAAAGATAATCACAACTGTGTTCTAAAAAAAGGGGGGGGGGGGAGATGGGGAAGGAAGTGGGGATAAATTTTATTTCTTGCCGTCTTTCTCATTGTTTTTCTCCTGCTGCTTTTTCAGTTACACGGCTTAATAACTCATCTTACAAATCCATAAGGCTCCTCAAAGTATTTGGTACATGTCAAGAGCCCAGATATGGTATCACTAACAGAGACAAATATTTTGGTGAATTATAAGTTTTGTAGCCTTCTCCTTATTGTAGCTGATGTGCCAATAAAATATTGTGCGACGTCTAAATCACATAGTTGAAAACGACCACTGATTTGATCGACCCTGACAACCATTTAGCCGTAAAAAAAAAAGTCCTTCGGCTTAACTCATTAGGGTCTAGAATCATATTATGATTTCAGGATAGTCCTACTTAAACCTTACCTGATATTGGCACTAACTAGGTGAGGTTAATTGTCCATCGCAATAAGTATTCATCAGAATAAATATTCATCAAGAATTTACGAAGCAATCATTGACTGTAATTTGGTAACGCTTTGAAATCCATCCCGGATTATGGAAAAGCGGTGGAAAACTACCTGGGTCAACAAACAAGATTTCGAAAAGAGGAGGCGCTTGGAGTAGGCGGGTCGGAGCAAGACAGCGCGAGAATACACTCTCGCGCAGGCGCGTCTCTAGTGAGTAATTTCCATTTGCTAAGGGGGGGAGATGTGGGAAGCAGTTTATGGTTTTGGAATTTCTACATTCAGTAAAAAATTACGTTATGAACAGTTACGTAATCTACCTGAAAGTGTTATCCTCCGAGTTCGAGATTAATGACACTTGATATACACCGCTAAAGCAAGAGGCGACTTCTTATATCTCCCCCCGTTCCCAGGCACATTTGTGGTCTAGTCCATTCCACAGAGTTTCGAGACCCTGCAGCGGGTCGGTGATCGAAGATTTGGGCCAATTGCGGCTGAAACGGCTTTGGTAGGAGGAAGAGGGTGAGGGAGCATACCTCTGAGCCCCACCTCTCCATTACGAGGTGGTAGTGGGGAAAGGAGACGGACGAAGTACTACTGCCCTGGAAAGCCAACGGATCATACCTCTCTAAGCAAGCTGCCGGGAGGGCGGCGGCAAAAGGGCAAAACGGGAGTAGGGAAAGGGAAGGAGCCAGGAAGCCGCGCGGGAGGGCGCGCACGCGCGCCCCTTTTTCAGCAGTGTGGCGGGGTCGCACGCACGCCCGCCTCGGCGGCTGGGCGCAGTTTGCGACAGTGGGGGGAGCGGTGGAGGTGGCGGCGGCAGTGGCAACTTTGCGGCAAGCTCCGGCCGGGCTTGCTTGACGGCGGTGTGGCGGAGGCCACGCTCGAGGCGGCAGGAAACTGGAGGGAGGCGGAGGAATATGTCCGAGAGGGAAGTGTCGACAGCGCCGGCGGGAACAGACATGCCTGCCGCCAAGAAGCAGAAGCTGAGCAGCGACGAGAACAGCAACCCTGACCTCTCTGGAGACGAGAATGTGAGTACAACCCCAAGCAGTCTGGACGGGACTCTGGAATGAAAGTTTAAAATTCTTCTTAAACTCTACGTCCGGGGGCTTGCGGGTTTCTGTTGGGGGAGGGAGAGGTGTCACTCTTTGCTCCGGAAAACGCGGGCGTGGAGGAGAAAATCGAACTTGTCTCTATGGGGGTTTTGAGCTGGGATCGAGGGCAAGCAGAAACTTTGCGAAGGGGAGTAGTTTGAGTATTTGGATGATGGTGAGCGGTTCCGAGGGGTCTGTTCTGAGCTCTTGTTGCCTGTGATGGAGAATGTTTGGGCCTTCGAAACACTTGGGGAGAGTGCGAATCTGAGATTCCTGTAGTTTAAAAGGCATGTTAGAGATTAGGAAGGGGGATGAGAGTCTTTTAGGGCCTCTTCTAAAGGAGTTTGGAGTCACTTTCACTCTTTAGGCCCTTATAGAATCTCCAGGATGGGAACTGTAAATCTTCGACTTATTGGGGTTTGGGTGACTCTTTTTAAGGACGTTTTGTACCTCTTTCTGTCCTGGAGCAAACCTGGTGGAGAGCGTGTTGAGTGTCGATGTCTTTGCCAGAGGAGCAGGGTTTATGAATTTTGGTCTGACTTGGAGGAGGAACGACCTTTGGGAAGGAATGAGAAAGGAAGGCTCTCCTTTGAAAGTCCTTATCTTAAGATGAGGAGGACCGGAAGGATAATAGGCAATGGTGATAAAAGCATATATGCATTATATGGGCTCCTGGCTCTAGCAGAGTGTAAGGTTTTTGGAATTAGCTTTTTTTTAATGTTCTGAGATGGATTTTGGTAACTTAGTCCCAGCAGTTAACTAAACTTAAGTTGAGGTGACTAGCCAGTAGGAACTAAATTGACATTAATAAATGTAGATTGAAGAGTGAAAAACAGTCTGGAAATACTAAAACTGAAATTCTGTTTTGTGTGTGTGCGCCAAACAAGAAGGATGACTGTATAAAAAAGTGTAGGAGTGAATGATGCTTAAGTAGCGTATACTTAGAATTTCCAGGTAATAACTAGAGGATGTGGATGTTTCAGATTTAATTAGAATTCCTTAGAAAGGATAATATTATTTTGGCTTGCACACCAAAGGACTTAGAGGAAATATGGACTGGTTGGACAATCTTTTTTTTTTTTGTAGCTGCATGGCAGGGGGTCACATTTCATTCTTTTTCCATGTGAGTATCCCGTTAATGCAGCACAGTTTGTTGAATTTTTGTTTGTTGTTTGCTTGTTTGTGTTTGTTTTGGGACGTGCATGGGCCTGATTCGAACCCAGGTCTTCTGCATGGCAGGCGAGAATTCTACCACTGAACTTCCCTTACACCCCCTTCCCTCAGTCTTATAGCTTGCTTTCCAACTATAAATTTCATGAAAGTGGGAAAACAAAAATTTGATAGCTATTTTATAGCAATTCCTATTTCTCTGAGTTTCCAAATGTTAGTATCTAAATGTTTCATGTTTTAAATTTATATCCCAAAGTGAAGTCAGCAAATTTCTAAGATAGTCCACTCAAATTACTACAAAATGTGGGCCCTTGAGTCCTCTTCTTTTTTTTTTTTAATATTTTTATTGGCAAATCTTCACAAATACAATTCCTACTTTGTGTACAATCATTGACTCACAATACAATGATATAGTTGTGTATTCATCACCATGATCATTTTAGAATATTTGCATCACTCCAGAAAGAAAAAAAGAAAAAACTCATACATCCCATACCCCTTACTCCTCCCCTCATTGACCAGTAGTGTTTCAGTCTACCCAATTGGAACTCCCCACTATTTATTTTTTATCCATATTTTTTTACTCATTTGTCCATGCCCTGGATAAAAGGAGCATCAGACACAATCACACAGTCACGTTGTAAAAGGTATATCGTCATAAAATCGTCTTCAAAAATCGGGGCTACTCAAGAATCACAGCCCTTGAGCCCTCTTCTCATAATGTATCGCAGTATCTGAATATTTTAAAGAATTTTTTAAGGTGTTGTATGAGGGTCGTGTAAATTTTTCATTTTGTCAGTTTGACTAGTTTTAGGAATTTTTGCACCTTACACATTTAGTTCCTAAATTCCACATCATAAACACTGAGGCATATTATATAGCATGATATTGTGACCTAATTTCTCAGTGAAGTGATGGGAAAGATTCTTTTTGTTAGTTAATTCTTTCAGTTAGAAAGATATTTTGGTCCTTGTCAGTTTGTGGATCTTGGATTTGAAATTTCTGAAAAATTTGAGTGTTGAGTGTTACTTAAAATTTTTTTTTTTCTTTTCTCCTTGTTTGTTTCCGAGTCTTGTATATTTAGGTCTAACATTTGTGACCCTCTTCATTCCAGTCCTTGGAGCTTGTTACTTTTATTTCTGGATTAAAAAGAACTTTACTAGTAGATTAGACCAGCGATTTGGTGCTGGATCTAAATGTTGGTTAAAGTCCCTGCTCTTCCACTTCCTGGTTGTGTTACCTTGAGCAAGGTACTTAACCTGTACCTCAATTTCTTGAAAAATGGAAATAAGAATCGTATTTTTCTTATGGGAGTCTTTGTGAGGATTAAATGAGATAATATAGATAATATCCCTGAAAGAGTCCCTGTCCCTTGATAAGTACTAAACAAATGTTAATTATTTATAATTATTTTTTAGTCATATAGTTGAGAGTTATGTTTCTGGCCCTTCTACATGCTTAATAATCAAGCAGAATGTAGTGAAAATGTCAGTAACCTGTTTAGACTGAGGAAAATTTCAGGGGATCAAATAAATTGAAGGTGTATTTTCTGTTTGCAGCATTTAAGGGGAATATATACTTTGTGCATTCTAAAGCTATTCAAAAACAAATGAATGGATTAAGCTTTTGTTTTGCTTCCTCCATTTGGCTAAGGGTTGTTAACTGTTATAAGCCCTGGACCTCTTTCGGATTCCTGTGAATATTTCTAAGAATAATGTTTAAAAATGCATAATATAAAGTACATAAGGTTGCAAACAAAGTCAGTTATAAAATCATTTATTATAAAAGTATTTTAAAAACATTTGTTGTAGTAATAGTAATATGTGTTTATTAGCATATTAAATAACAAGATCAACAGCTGCTCTGATAGTGATGGGGATACATGATTTTTTTTAGATCTACAGCAACTAAAAGATAGTGTGAAAATACCTGATTTCTGTTGGTGACACAGTCAAGGTACAGTAACATTAGCATGAATTTTACCTGCCTTCAAATTTGAAGGTATTGCTGAATTTCAGTTAGAGGTGATGAAAATGAAGATGTGATTTTTCTCCCCATTTAACTTCACAGGCTTTCTAAATTCCATCCAAGGACCCCTGAGATAGGATTTAGGAGAGGCAATAATGGAAGTGAATAGAAAACATTATCTAAAAATGCATTTGGAAATAACTATAACAGGGACAGTGGTTTTACTCTTGAGGAAGCTAAATATAAGAAGGCCAAAAAGTAAGTGAGGGGAGGACTAGGAGGATGTTCCCAAGGATAAGTTGCAGAAATTGAAGACTTCTTGAATTAGAGATAAGGTAACCTGAGCAGTTGTTACTATTAAGGAGAATCAAGTACTTGAAAGGACATATTTTAAATTAATATGTTACCTGCCATTTTATTGGACTTTTAAAGCACATGTGACTGCAGAGTATTACTTTTCTGGAAGAGCCAAATTATTTTCCCTGTGTCTCTTTCCTTGCAGGGAAAAGAAGGTGATAGTGTCCTATTTGTTAGAAAGCATCATTCTGTAATTTGAGGAGGGGCAGGTGGAAATCAACCTGTATACATATTAGACACATGGGTCGGATTTTTTATTTATGTTTGGCATGGGCAGTCTCTGGAAATCAAACCCGGGTCTTCACAAGATTTTATTTTAATTTAAAGAAAAATGAAATCTTTAATTCCACCTTGATTTGCCTTTGTAGATGGGTAGATTAAGTGGTCAAAAGGAAAACGTGTAGCTTGCCCTATATTTGACAATAATTTGTGTGGCTTTTTGATTAGCAGTTGAATGTTTAGTTAGAATGTAAAGAAGCTGGTATAAAAATGTCTAAGAGTTTTATTATTTTGTTTCTCTAGTGTTAAAAGGGTAATTTTCAGAAAAAAGTAAAAAAAACAAATTTTAAAGATTTTATTTTACTCAGGAGTAAAGGAATGTAGAATTGAACTGCAAATGTAAACAAAAAATGACTTTTGCACCAATTTGAACCTCTGCCTAGCAAGGTAGAATTTACATGCCTATGAAATGTAGAACTTAAAAGTGTTACAAAATAGCTCAAAGAACCTCTACCTGGCAAGATAGAATCTGTATGTCTATAAATTGTAGACCTTAAAAGTGTTACAAAATAGCTCAAAGACAATGAAGACAGAAACTGGTGAACTAGAAGGATGTACTATATAGATAATGCATAGCTTTCTATTGAAACATATTTTTCTGTATATAATTGAAAAAAACTGAAAGGTGGGATAAATAGGGAGAGATTAAAACAGTAATTTCAACATGGGAACTAAACTTAAAATTTTACATTTTCTACCCCTATGAAATTGTAGTTTGGATATTTATTTGGACCTCAGAGTGACAGCCCTCCACTTCATTCCTTTTTTCCTCCTAATCAGTGTATTCCAGAATAATTAGCATATTTCTTTAAAAACATTTTCTTTGGGACCACTTGAAGTTTTGAAAACCATTCCCCAAAACTAGTTTAATAGTATATTATTTTTAAGTGAATTAATACGAATTTTTATACAATATTTGATGCTCCAGTTAATTTTTAGCCTATAATATTATAAAACCAGCTTTAGGAAGCAATAATTTAGAAAGAGCCCCTTGTTTTCCTGTCTGTTTTCTAATAGATGTTAATAGGTGCTGCACAAAGAAAGTTTTCCTTTATGAAATGAATTTAGGAACTATTGCCCTAAGGTGATAGGTTTAACAAAATATCTTTATTCCAAAGAAGACATGTGGAATTTGTAATCATAGAGGTTGTAAAATTCCCTTCTGAGATTAGAGAGCCAATAAAATATCATATGGACTGGAGGTAAGGTATAAATTAGTTGCTATCATTTCTAACTATAGAGAGCTCTGGAATTCTGATAAAACTATTATTCCTGCTGTAGAGCCATGAGGTAGGTTTTACTTGTAAATAATAACGAATAATGGAAAAATATTTCAAAATCCTAAATGGTTTAGGGGTTAATGGTTAAGCAGAATTTGAATGATGGAATTTTTTCAAAAAACTACATTGGCTGTAGAAGGCACTAACATTCGCACACTAACATAAAACCACCCACACCCATGCTTTAAACTAGGTAGCAGTCAAGTAAATTATGGAGATGGTATAGTTCAGTCAGATAGATTTAAGCGTCAAGGTTTTGGATTTGAATCCTCTGTAGCCATAAAGCAAGAAACTAGTTAGACTCTAAGCAACACTTTCCCTTTCTTGATAGTTGTACCTTGAAAGTTGTAAGGTTTAAATGAGCCAGTGAATTAAAGTGGTTATCACAGATCAGTTCCTTATTATTTAAGGCATTATTACTAATATCATTTGTCATCATTCTAAATCTACAAACATTCTGGATTTGCTTTTTATCCCCATTTGGAGGAAATAATAAAATTTTCCAGTTCTTGCAGAAATTTGCTTCTTTTAGGTCAGTCAACCCCAAAACAGAACAAGGTCATTTGCTGCTAAATATAATATTAATGTTTTATGTAATTTTTCCTAATTTACTACTTACAGGATGATGCTGTCAGTGTTGAAAGTGGTACAAACACTGAACGCCCTGATACACCTACAAATACACCAAATGCACCTGGAAGGAAAAGTTGGGGGAAGGGAAAATGGAAGTCAAAGAAATGCAAATATTCTTTCAAATGTGTAAATAGTCTCAAGGTATGTGCAAAAAGACAGATCCTTTGGGCTGAATGGTAAGCCTCAGAATTATTTCTTAGTGGTAGATAATTTATCCTTAAGATACCCTGCCAAGTTGAATTATTTTAAGATAAGTGTTTTGAAGGTTTTTTTTTTATTATTGGTAATTCAGAAGATTATTTATTATAAGCTAACCCATGCTTGTTTAGTTTAGGGGTGTTTTCCCCCCAAATGTAAATTGGTTATATCTAGTATTACAGGTTGGTTCTGCTTTATTTTTTTTGCATTGAAATAAAAGATTTGAAAATAAAATGTTATTCTTTATATGTTGGTAAAACTTTAAAAACATAAGCCACTTCTGATACTACTTATTAAAACTAAATATGACCCATTAACTTTGAGTCAGCATAATTTGAAACAGATGTCTTAATTTTGTACTTTAAAAAAAATTAACTTTGTCCTTTGTTTTATTTTTAATTATTGCCAAAGAAAAAGTTAAAAATTTTGAAGCTTTTGAATATTCAGGATTTAGGGAAAACAAGAGTTGGGGTGGCTTTAAATCACAACTTCTTCAACATATTTTTATTTGCTTTATAACAAGGATTACATGTATTTAAGATGTTTTCCTTTACATATATTCATTTGCTGATTTTTACATTTGGAGTTGTTTTTCCTGTACTAAATAGGAATATGTCACATTATCTAAAACATACATAAATTAAAACCTTTTCTAAATATCTAAATACACTTTTAGAGTAAGGGCTTTGGAAAGTGTAAAAAGCTACTGCTCTGTCACATTTTCCTGTCTATATAGCAAAATTAAGTGTTCAGAATATCACATGATATCCCCTTAAAAAGAGTAATTGCAGCATATAAAAGTTTCATGCTAATGTTTATTTATATTAACCTATTATTTTTAGGAACTATATTTGGTATTTGTTTTTAACTGTTATTTGAAATAGTAAACCTGTGGCTTTTCAAGTAAAACCAGTGCCCTAAAGTGAGCATGAAAGTTACTGTTAAGTGGATATGGCCAGTAACGTCCTAAGGCTGAAAAATAACCTTTGTGAACAGAAGTGAATAATTATTTTTGTATACTTTCATATAACCTTCTTGTTTTTGTTTTTTAACTGTTTTTGAAGTTACCGTCCATTCTCTTCCCTAGCTCCCACTGGTCAGATAATTTTATTCATTACAAAAGTACTCATATATATATATATATATATATATATATATATGTGTGTGTGTGTGTGTGTGTGTGTATATGTGTGTGTGTTTTAAGACTCAAATTCAAGGTTATTTAAAATTGTTTCTACAGGAATCTGTTACACTTCACTTTAAAGGGGAAAAATAAACCTGATAATAAAGTTTAGTGAATGCTAGAGAAGGTGTGTCAACTCAGTTGTTAGTTTCCTGTTTGAGAAAAATAAAACAGGGTTAGAGAGGTTCAATACATCTACCAGAATTATCCGATTTTGTTACTGTGATTCAGAAGAATAAGATTGGGTTTAAGAAAATAAAAAGCAAATATATCAAAGCATTTCATAGAAAAGTAGTTGTTATGTAACATGTGCCTTAACTCTTGTTATAGAACTTTTATCAGACAACCATATTTAAAAATATAGAAACTAGACTAGTAAATATTTTGCATTTTGGACAAACATTTTAAGAGGGAAAGTCAGTTTGCTCTTCTACTACCATTTTTTGGTTTCCAAAATATATTAATTTGTCTATTTCATGGTTGTTTTATAGGAAGATCATAGCCAACCGTTGTTTGGAGTTCAGTTTAACTGGCATAGTAAAGAAGGAGATCCATTAGTGTTTGCAACTGTCGGAAGCAACAGAGTGAGTGTTTGGCATTGTGGTTTGATTATTGGACTCCAGTGTTAAAAATTCAAGTGGAATGATTTTGAAGTAAAATTTGTGTAGTTGATTTGACAGTGTGATTCTTATAAAAGTGAAGCATTCTAGAAATTTTCAAATTAAAACAAGTATTCGTGACTGAAAGGTGTATCTAATTTATATTCACGAATTATTCATGAAGCAAGTTTTATATTTGCCTTCATGAATGTTTTGTGGGTGAAAGAATTGACTGTCTTTCTTGAAACGATTTCAGTAGTTGCTTCTCCTTGAATAGGAGAAGGCTGGGTTTTTTTCCCAAATAATAAGCGTAATTAGTGACTCTATAAAAAGTACTCCATATTGAAAGTGTTCTTTTAATTGTTTAATTGTTTATTTTTATTGGAGAAGTTGTAGGCTTGCAGAAAGATCATGGAAGAAGAAGAGTTCTCAGATAACCACCCTCATTTTAAACATTTTGTATTAGTGTGATGCCTTTGTTACAAATGGTGAGAGGATATTATAATTGTACTATTAATTATAGTACCTATTTATATTAGCGTTTGATTGTGTTGCACAGTCCTATTTTTTTTTAATTTTTTTATTCTAGAATCATATGTTCTATTTTAAATCGCCCCCTTTTAACCATATTCAGATACATAAAGTGACGTTAATTACATTCACAATGTTGTTATCATCACCACTAAACATTACCAAAACTTTTCCATCACCCAAACTGAAATTCTGCACTAATTAGTAATTGACTCTCATTCCCTATTATACCCGACCCCCAGGAAACCTCTATCCTAGTTTCTGGCTCTATGAATTTGTGTGTTCTAATGATGTGATACAAGAGAAATCATTCAATATTTGTCATTTTGTGTCTGGCTTACTGCATGCAAGATGTTGCCTTCACGGTTCATCCATGTTGCATATATCACAACTTATTCATTTTCACAGGTGGTTAATTCTCCATTGTAGCTATATATCATATTTTGTTTACTCATTTATCTGTTGATGGACTTGGGTTGTTTCCATCTTTTGGAAATTGTAAATAATGCTGCCAGGAGCGTCAGTTTGCACATATCTGTTCAAGTCCCTGCTTTCAGTTCTTTGGGATGTATACCTAGAAGCAGGGTTGCCAAGTGATAAAGTGATGCTATTCTTAACTTTCTGGGGAACAGCTAAAATGCTTTCCACAGTGGCTGCACCATTTTACGTTCCCAAAAACAATGAACAGGTGTTCTTATTTCTCTCTAATACTTCTATATATTTTTTTTAACTTTTTTTCGTTGTATAGTATAACATGCATACAAAGCAAAGAAATATAAAAGCAATAGTTTTCAAAGCACTCTTCAACAAGTGGCTATAGGACCGATCCCAGAGTTTGTCATGGTTTACCATATGATCCTTTTATATTTATCCTTCTAGCTGCTCCAGAATATAGGAGGCTAGAGGGCTTAAATATTTTTTTATCATCATAATTGACTTTTTTTCCTTCTTTTTTTTGTGAAAAATAACATACATACAAAAAAGCTATAAATTTCAAAGCACAGCACCATAATTAGTTGTAGAACATATTTCAGAGTTTGACATGGGTTACAATTTCACAATTTTAGGTTTTTGCTTCTAGCTGCTCTAAAATACTGGAAACTAATGGAGATATCAAGTTAATGATTCAGCATTCACATTCATTTGTTAAATCCTATCTTCTATGTATAGCTCCATCATCATCTTTGATCTTTCCACACCCCTCTTTAGGGGTGTTTGGGCTATGACAATTCTAAATTTTTGATATTGGAAGGGTCTGTCACTAATATGGAGTAGTTCAAATGAGCTATACAAATACGTTGAATTAGATTATGCACTACAGATCAGTTCCAGATCAAATAAACCTTTCTTCCATTGTTCTCCGAGGGTATGTCAGGTTCTAAAATATAGATATTCCTTACCCCTCCATTCTGAATTACTTTACCCCCAACCACTTTGGCCCAAGGAACGCAGCCTGGCTTACTTCCTAGACCTGGGCTCCCAACCGTGCACTCCTGCAGGCTCCCCACCTCAGCGCCAGGCTCCAGCTTTCTGCCTCTCAGTTCCTCGTCCTCTGCAACCAGGACTGCCCCATGTAGTGCAGAAGGCTCTCCCAGGTCAGCTGCACTCCCAAATCGCTGCCTCAGTTGCCCTCCTGTCCCTTCTCTAATTTTTCTGTGGAACAGGGCTAGCTTCAAGCTACTCTATTCCTATTTCTGTATTTTTCATTTTATGAGTAGTAGCAATTTTAGAGGGGGTGAAATGGTTTCTTGTGATTTTTAGCTTGCATTTCCTTCATAGCTGTTCAGCATTTTTTCATATGCTTTTTTGCCAGTCTCCTACTATTAATATAGAACCATTCATTTCCCTTCAGATCTGTCAGTTTTTGTCATATATCTGGGACTCTGTCACTGGTTGCATATGTAGTTATGATTATGCTGTCTTGTTGAACTGACCCCTTTAGCAGTATATAGTGACTATCTTGGTCCTTTGTAACTGTTCTTGTTTTAGTATATTTTGTCTGATACTAGTATAGCTACCTCAACTCTCTTTTGGTTACTGTTTTCATGGTATATATTATTTTCCTCCGTTCACTTTCAACTTATTTGTGTCTGAATTTAAAATGAGTCTCTTATAAACAGTATATAGTTGGGTCATGCTTTTTTTTATCCATTTTGCCAATCTCTGCCTTTTAACTGGAGAGTTTAATCCATTTACATTTAAAGTAGCTACTCATATTACAGAACTTTCTGCCATTTTGCTATTTGGTCTTTGTAAGTCTCATATCATTTTTTTGTCCCTAATTCATGTATCACTGGCTACTTTATTATTGTTTTGTTTTGTTTTTCACATGGCAGGCACTGGGAATCGAAACCGGGTCTTCGGCATGGCAGGCGAGAATTCTGCCGCTCAGCCACCATCCCACCACCCTTACTTTATTACATCCTTAATTTTTTTGTATTTTACCATTTTGAGTCTTTCCTCATTTCTGTCTGAATATGTTTTTCATATATTTTCTTTGTTGTTACCATAGACTAAAATCTAACATCCTTTATCTGTTGCAATCATATTTAATGTGATACCCACTAAATTTTAATAGCCTTTTTAAATAACATCTAGAAATTGTTATTTTAATGTTTGCAGTAAATATATTTGCATTTGCTTTTATTTAAAGGGTCCAAAAGCATCTTGGACTGAGAGAAATGTATGGAGAGAACCAGGTCGGCTTGTTTTAACTTAAAACATTACCCAACTTTTTAGTTAAATCATGGATTAGACTAGTAGATTGCAAAGACTTACTCATTACATTCATTTTGAAATGGATGGAGAGTTTTCTGTTTAAGTGAACTCACCTCAGGGAAAAATTTAACCCTAAGTCTTTATTAGCTAACATTCTGCTTATCAGTTAATACTATACTAGGAATTATGAGGAATTATGTAGAACTAAGTTAGTGTATTAGGAGAAAGGAAAGGAAGATGGAGGAAATAGACTAATTGGGTATGGGTTGACAACAAATACACATCACTTCCTCCGTTGTCAGCCCAAGTTGGGAGGAGGGGTAAATCTGAGAGATGTTACTAAAGTTGTTTTTTTCCTAAGTGTTTTTTATGGTGAAATATAACATACACACACACACACACACACACACACATATACAAAGCAAAGAAAGAAAAAGCAATAATTTTCAAAGTATATGCCAAGAAGTAGTTACAGAACAGATTTCAGTGTTTTGTATGGGTTACCATTCCACTATTTCAGATTTTTCCTTCTAACTGCCCCAAAACTTAAGTTGTTATTTTAAGTTTTATATACCTTTGGTAATTGTGCTGAAATCTTAGATGGGATTTTTTATTTAAAGGTACACTATCTGATTCCTTTATTTGTTTTCTTTTTCTTTGTGTTGATGATATTCTTCTGGCTTCACTCAAATTTATTCAGGGGAGTTGTCATTCAGTTATTTTTTTGATGTTAGCATCTTTCCAAGCTCTTTTTTTTTCCTTTTCTTTTTTCTTGTGAAAGTTTGAGAATCATACAAACACACTGATCCATCCATTCTGGGCTAGATCCTCCTTCCTATTCCTTTTTCTTTAAAAAGTAAGACTTCCTTCAGACTCTTCATGGACATTCTTAAGGAAGTTTGTTACATTTAAGACTAATACCTATACTAATGCCTATACATTTAAGACTAATACCTATACTATTTTAAAAGGTTATTGAGACTGGCCACTGAAGTTGATCTGCCTTTCTTGATGTTCAGTCAAACGTTGATTGTAATATGTGTTTTGTAATGCAATTTTATTGAGATACATTCTTACAGCATAGAAACTATCCAAAGAATAGAATCACAGGTTGATAGTATCATCACATGGTTGTGTGTATGGTCTCATGATCAAATTTAGAACATTTTTATTACTCCAGAAAAGAATTAAAAATAAGAAAGGAAACTCTAATCTTCCCCTACCTATTATATTATATTGCAAACTGAGGCCTAAGTAATATTTTAGTACTCTTTATCATCTGTAACATATGTACCACAGCAACAGTACGGGTTAATAATATGGGAAGATAAGAAGTATAATGCCTAAATTTTTTTAAAAACAGCAATACGAAGGAAAAATGATATAATTTCAATAGTGGTTGGATTTTTTTCCCACCGGAGCATAGTTCATTAATTTAAATTCACTTTTAACACTTTTAAGACATCACTATAAATTTAAGATTACACATCACTAGTTTTGACATGATATACAGGAATTAACATCATTAGTTCTCTGATATATTTATTGTAGTGTTCTAGGATTTCTTTAAAAGAAGGAAAAAAAGTATTTCCTGTGATGTTACTTAATCAGCATCCACATAAGGGATTTATTTATTTATTAAAAAAAATTTAACAACAAGCGAACTAAAACATTAACATGTGATCATTCCGTTCTACATATATAATCAGTAATTCACAATATCATCACTTAGTTGCATATTCATTATTTCTTAGAACATTTACATCAATTCAGAAAAAGAAATAAAAAGACAACAGAAAAAAATAAAACGAAAACAGAGAAAAAGAAAAAAAGATTATACATACCATATCCCTTATCCCTCGCTTTCATTGATCACTAGCATTTCAAACTAAATTTATTTTAACCTTTGTTCCCCCTGTTATTTATTTTTATTCCATATGTTCTACTCATCTGTTGACAAGGTAGATAAAAGAAGCATCAGACACAAGGTTTTCACAATCACACAGTCACACTGTGAAAGCTGTATCATTATACAATC
Source organism: Tamandua tetradactyla (assembly GCF_023851605.1). Classification (NCBI taxonomy): domain Eukaryota; kingdom Metazoa; phylum Chordata; class Mammalia; order Pilosa; family Myrmecophagidae; genus Tamandua; species Tamandua tetradactyla. Next base: position 58,079,962 of record NC_135334.1, on the reverse strand, counting down.
ATCTTCAATAAATGTGGCTACTGGAACACGGCTCTACATTTTCAGGCAGTTCCCTCCAGCCTCTCCATTACATCTTGACTAACAAGGTGATATCTACTTAATGCATAAGAATAACCTCCAAGATAACCTCTTTACTCTGTTTGGAATCTCTCAGCCATTGATACTTTGTCTCATTTCACTCTTCCCCCTTTTGGTCAAGAAGGTTTTCTCAATTCCTTGATGCTGAGTCTCAGCTCATTTTAGGATTTCTGTCCCAAGTTGCCAGGAAGGTCCACACCCCTGGGAGTTATGTCCCGCGTAGACAGGGGGAGGGTGGTGAGTTTACTTGTTGTGTAGGCTGGAGAGAGAGAGGCCACATCTGAGCAACAAAAGAGGCTCTCTTGGGGGTGACTCTTAGGCCTAATTTTAAGTAGACTTGACCTATCCCCTGTGGGGTTAAGTTTCATATGAACAAACCCCAGGACTGGGGACTCAGCCTATAGCTTTGGTTGTCCACACTGCTTATGGGAATATCAAGAGTTCAACTTGTAGAAGTTGAATTTTCTCCCTGTTCTCACCATTCCCCAAAGGGGACTTTGCAAATACTTTTCCACTCACTGATCAAATCACTCTGGGATTCATAAGGGCATCATTCTGGACAAACCAACAGATTCTCATGTCCTGCCCAAGATTCCAAGTACTTCACATAAGGGATTTTTAAAAGAATATTTGTATAGAGAATTTAACAGTGATAGATGATTTGTAGGATCTTCGTTGCATTCTTACATGCTTTGATTAAATTTTAGTGACAGATTATTTTCAATGTGACTAAGCTATACTAAAAATGGAAATTTATGGAAATTCAGTGTTATAAAATGTTATGTCGGGATGCAAGAATTCTTGCCTCCCATGCGGGAGACCTGGGTTCAATTCCTGGCCAATGCACTTCCCCAAAACCAGCAAACAACCAAATAAAAACAAAAATTCAACAAATGGTACTAACATAATGAATTCTCACATGGAAAGAAGTGTTATGTAGTATGTGTATCTATTATATATTAAATTTTAGAACATATGACAAATGTGAGGAAGTTAATATTAGATAAGCTATGTCCGAGAAAATATCATTCATTATTAGGTAGATTATAGATTTTCTTATATATAATTAATGCATAAATGAGCAAAAACTACCAACTTTTTAAAATTAGGATTTTAATTAAAAGATGAAAAATCACACCTTCAGGAAATAATTCTATTCTTCTTTGAGGTCTTCGGTTCGACTTTATTCACCTTGAGGAGTTGATGCAGTTATATGGATGAAAAGATTGGAAATAGAAACCTTTGTGGCTACTATAATATTATATTCCAAACATTATGTAGTACCTCAGGCTTTGTATTTCTTTTCAATTTAAAGGGGCTATTTTAAGGCAATTCTTATCTATAGTAAATTTTAAATATATTTGTAATTAAAGTATGTTCAAAAGGTAAATAGAGTCCTTGTATTTTGGGGATAAAATTGACTGTATTTTTTTTCATTAGGTTACCTTATATGAATGTCACTCACAAGGAGAAGTCCGGTTGTTGCAATCCTATGTGGATGCTGATGTATCCTTTTCTGGGTTTTTAATAGCTTTGAGTGAAGAAATTGACTTTTAATGAGTAAACTGAAACTTTTCTAAATTATTTAGCTCCCTAAAGTTATGTAGACCTTTCTTAACTTTAACTAATACTGTTCCTTCATTATCAATGTCCTACAAGAGATTCCTTATATCTATTTGTCCTGATCCCTGGAAATCAATTGTGAGATTGGTATGGTGTTGGCTGGAGATGGGCATCAGAAATTCAGTAATAGATTGTGTTAGCAGAAACTAACTAAAACCTTCTGTTTCTTTGTCCTTGTCTAGAATTGTATCATTTCATTGTAGTTAAAATAATGAACCGGGGTTGATCAGAAACTGACTGACAGTGATACCAAGTATTTAATAACAAAGCCTAGGGAGAAAATAAACATGTGCATTTTGTAAATAAATTGATTGGAACACATATATACCCATTAGCTTTTATATTGTCTGTGGCTAATTTGCATATAATGACAGCTGAGTAATTGTGTCAAGAGCATTTGACCCTTTAAGAAAAAGTTTGCTATTCCAATGTAGAGTAAAGTGAAATAATATCCAGTATTTGCTTTAAAATGCCCCACAAAAAGAGGGGGCAAGAAGTTATTTCACTATTCTCTGATTTTCTGATATTTGGAATTTTCCAACTAAGTATTTGGAGAGGAAAAAAAGTATTGGTATCATGGGGAAGTTGAAAGGTGTGTTAAGCTGAAAGTGTAGTGATGTCATGAAGAGTTAAAATCATCTTAACCATGGCAAATCACTCATAAGGACAATAAAGTTGATGAAAATAAACTTCCTTTTAGACTTCCTAATTACCTATTTATTTAAAATTGACAAATTTTATTTCTGTTAAGCCTGGTACTTGAATTAGCATGTCATAGAAGTCAATTTTATATTAAATTAAACTTAAATGAATTTATGTGTTAAGGAAATAGGTTGTATAGTATTGTATAGGTTATATCCAGTATTTATTGTATAATTGTTACTATAACAGGGTTAGTAAATATTACTCCATTTCTGTAAAATAGTGTTTGTCAAAATGTTCTCCAAGGTCTGCCTGTGTCAGAATTACCCAGAATGTTTTGTTGTTTTTTTTTTTGATAGGAGAACTTTTATTTTTATTTGCATATATTTAAACCAGTTTAGTGGCAAGTTCTTTAGCTTTTGCCTTCTCCAGCTTGGCAATGCAAGCACTACAGATTTTGGACCCAAGACACTGTCTCCCTAGTGATGGTGGATCTCACCATATCTGTCATTGTAATTGGTCCTAATAGCTTCCACCAGCTTAGCCAGTACTCCTTTGTCTTCCAAGTTGATCTTTGTGAAGGTGACAGTGATGTAAGTCTTCCTGTGGAGGAGGCATCCCAGCCTGGCCTTCTCCTTGATGATGAAGTAGGGGACCCCCATTTTGCAACCCAAGGCGGGCAGGAAGACAGCCAGCTTGATGGGGTTCATTTCATGTGCAGTTACCACCAGCTGGGCCTTCTTGTTTTCTACCAACATGGTTAAAGCACAGGCAGCTTCTTAATAGGGACACCTCTTGGTTGGCAGCTTTCTTCTCAACCCGAGCCAACAGCCTCTGTTTCTTCTCTTGCTTTGTCTCTGGTTGTACTTGTGGGCCAACTTAAGCAGTTGAGTGGCTGTTTGGTGGTCCAAAGCCTGGGTGAACTGGTTGATGGCCAAGGGCACTTTCAGCTGCTTATAGAGTGTGCCCCGTTGCTGCCGCAACCGATGTAGCAGGGCCATTTGACAAAGCAGATGAAGTCTCTTTTGGGCTGGGTGTCCTGTTCATTGCCAGAATTCTTGGGCCTTTACTCAAACAAGATTTACTACCTTCTTGGCCTCCTGCATCACAACAGCAGGGGCTGGGGTCATTTTTTTCCGTTTTGCCTTCTTTCCTTTTGGCATCTTTGGTGGCAGAGCGAGAGACCCAGAATGCTCTTTAAAATGCAGTTTTCTGTGTCTCCCCAAAAGCAGTTTCTTTTTAATGAGGGTGCAAGAATCTCCATTTTGAATAAGTACAATAAAGTTTGAGAACTAATGATAGAATATTTCTTAAAATTTGAAACTAGTTAAATTAGACTAAATGAAATGAAGTCTTCACATAGTGAGTAAACAGTCAACATGGATAAATCTTTATCCTAAAAAGGTAACTCAAATTGAAACCAATATGTTTAGAAAGGTTTTATATTACAAATACATCATAAAATAAACTATATAAGGAAACTAGGATAGTGGAAGAACAGTTATTTAAACTTTGAGGTTAATGTGGAGGCAGGCAGCCAGTTTCTTTATTGGCTTTCTGAGGCTGATCCAGGCAATTCTTGAGTTACCATACTGCTTAATGCCATTGATATATTAGAGTTTACCTCTAAATTTAAAAAAAAATTGAGTAGGTAAAACTAGTAGAAGGTATAGAATTCAAAAAAGTATGTGATGCAAAATAAGTCTTAACCATCCCTTCACAAGATGCAGCATTATCAGCTTTTATAGCCTTTTCCAAAGATCCTATACAGGTGTGTTTGTATGTATGTGTGAATAAACCACAAATGATAGTGTACACTGTTCTGCACATGCTGTATTTGACTGTTATATTGGAAATCATTTCAAATCAGTATTACCTCATCTTTAATTGGTATGATTTTGCCCGAATTTATGTAAGTTTTGCATAAATAGCCATTCCAGCTATTTCCAGTTTTTCATGTTTACAAGTAGTAGAGGTTACACAATGACTTGCCTTTTTCAGTGGTAGTGAGGATTGAGCTGGGCTTTCTGCATCAGATTATACTCTGTTTTATTTATGAGGTGGCAGACCAGGACTTATGTTCTGGCCACTGATATTAGAGACTATTTTGAACCATAATTGGCCTCATAGGAATCATCAAATTTTATAACCTTGACTTTGTTAACAGTCCTTATTGGTCTTTCCAATCCTTGACACTAGAAGCAAATGTTCAACTGATTGAAGAACAAGCAATATAAACAGCCAAATAGTAATTGGAATTGAGTGTGAAATTACAGTTTTGTTTGTTCATTTGGTGTAGATTTTAAGCCAAATATCAATGTAAATGTATAAAGAAAGTGAGAATTTTTACATCCAAAATCTTCAGCCGTTCTTTGGATTTGACCTCTTTGTGGTCTGTACTGTAACCACTGATGTGTCTTTTTTCAAAAACATTATATTTCTTAACTGTGGCATTTCTTAGGCTGATGAAAACTTTTACACTTGTGCATGGACATATGATAGCAATACCAGCCATCCTCTGCTGGCTGTGGCTGGATCTAGAGGCATAATTAGGATAATTAATCCTATAACAATGCAGTGCATAAAGGTGGGCTTTCTGTTTAAATTATAGAATTGTTTCTTTTGAACACACAACTGTGAAAGCATGTCATGTTGAATTTTAATTGGATGGAATCAGTGTCTGTTATATTTCTGGCTTGATTTGTACTTTAAGTATTACTTTGTTTAGTTTTTGAGACCTTTATTACATTTAGGTAATGTATATTAAAGACTAGGAAGTGGAAAAATCTTATTTTCAGTGTTTTCTTTTGTAATCATTTCTCGCCTTCACTCTACTCTACTTCAGAAGAGTGATGCCATTTTATAAGGCCCCCACATTGGGGGTGTAGCATCAAGGGCACCTTGGAGTGAACTGAAAGGTGAAGCCTGGGAAGTTAATATAAGAAATTTTAACGTGCACTTAAGGTTGAGAAAACTTCTTTAAGTGAAACTAGTTTTCCATTCTATTAAGAGTTATGAAAGTGTTTAATTTTGAAATATGAAACTTGAAATATGAAACATTTTAATATTTTTTATAGCACTATGTTGGCCATGGAAATGCTATTAATGAACTGAAATTCCACCCAAGAGACCCTAACCTTCTTCTGTCTGTAAGTAAAGGTAAGAGAAGCAAATATTTTTTGTCCTATTTATTTGTGAATTTTTTTAAGGACAGATGTATCAAGGGGGAAAAAATTTTGAAAAGCTTCGTATCAGTATATTTTATTTATTTATTTTTAATTAATTTTTAAATTTTTTTAAGATACCAAAAAACACCAAATGCAAACATTCTAAACTTTTGATAATTCCGTTCTACATATATAATTAGTAATTCACAATATCATCACATAGTTGTATATAATTCATCATGATCATTTCTTGGAACATTTGCATCTATTCAGAAAAAGAAACAAAAAGGAAACAAAAAAATTCGTACATACCATACCCCCCACCCCTCTGCCTCACCAATCACCAGCTTTTCTATCTAAATTATTTTAACTTTTGTTTCCCCTATTATTCATCTTTATTCCGTATGTTTTACTCGTCTGTTGATAAGATAGATAAAAGGAGCATCAGACGCAAGGTTTTCACTGTCCACAATCACACAGTCACATTGTGAAAGCTTTATCATTATACAATCATCTTCAAGAAACATGGCTACTGGAACACAGCTCTACATTTTCAGGCAGTTCCCTCCAGCCTCTCCACTACATCTTGACTAACAAGGTGATTTCTATTTAATGTGTAAGAATAACCTCCAGGATAACCTCTCGACCCTGTTTGGAATCTCTCAGCCATTGACACTTTATTTTGTCTCATTTCACTCTTCCCTGTTTTGGTCGAGAAGGTTTTTTCAATCCCCTGATGCTGATTCTTGGCTCATTCTAGGGGTATTCTCAATCCCTTGATGCTGAGTCTCACTTCATTCCAGGATTCTGTCCTATGTTGCCAGGAAGGTCCACACCCCTGGGAGTCATGGCCCACGTAGACAGGGGGAGGATGGTGAGTTTGCTTGTTGTGTTGACTGGAGAGAGAGAGGCCACATCTGAGCAAGAAAAGAGGTTCTCTTGGGGGTGACTCTTAGTCCTAATTTTAAGTAGGCTTGACCTATCTTTCTGGGGTTAAGTTTCATATGAACAAACCCCAAGATTGGGGGCTCAGCCTATTGCTTTGGTTGTCTGCACTGCTTGGGAGAATATCAGGAATTCACCTAGGGGAAGTTGAATTTTCCCCCTTTCTCACCATTCCTCAAAGAGGACTTTGCAAATACTTTTTTATTCACTGTTCAAATCACTCTGGGACTTACTAGGGCATCACTCTGGACAAACCAACAAAATCTCATGTCCTACTCAAGGTTCCATGTACTTATGGTATTTAAATAAGTTGTATTAGGAACTGCACTAGTCAAAATATAAATTTTGTACCAAATAAATGTTTTTTGCTTTAGTCTCACACATCAGTTAAAATTTTAAAATATTAATTACCATCTATTTTCAGCACACTGCAGTAATGACATTCCTTTGTTCTTCCTTATGCAAAAACATTTTTTAAATTTGTACATTTAGTCACTATCATTGTACACTCTAGGCGTTCCTAAAATATACCATCTTAATCTTTATCATCTGTCTTTCTTTGTGGTTTCATTTGTGCCCCAGCCCTCCTCCCTCTATCATTCTCACATTCAGCTTCATTCAGTATTTTAACATAATTGTATTATAGTTAGGTAGTATTGTGCTGTCCATTTCTGAGCTTTTACATTTAGTCCTGTTGCACAATCTTTATCCCTTCAGCTCCAATTACCCAATATCTTACCCTCTTTCTATCTCCTGATGGTCACTGTTACCAATGAAATTTTCCAAGTTTATTCAATAATGTCAGTTTATATCAGTGAGACCATACAGTATTTGTCCTTTGTTTCTGGCTAATCTCACTCAGCATAATGTACTTAAGGTCTATCCATGTTGTTACATACTTCATAACTTTATTCTAGCTGCATAATATTCCATTGTATGTATATACCACAGTTTGTTTAGCCACTCATCTGTTGATGGACATTTGGGCTGTTTCCATCTCTGCGCAGTTGTAAATAATGCTGCTATAAACATTGCTGTGCAAATGTCTGTGTCCTTGCCCTCATGTCCTCTGAGTAGATACCTAGCAATGGTATTGCTGGGTCATATGGCAGTTCTATATTTAGCTTTTTGAGGAACCGCCCAGCTGTCTTGCACAGCAGTTGTACCATTTGACATTCCCAACAACAGTGACTAAGTTTGCCTCTTTCTCCACATCCTCTCCAGCACTTGTCATTTTGTTTTATTGATAATGGCCATTCTGGTGGGTGTGAGATGATATCTCATAGTGGTTTTGATTTGCATTTCTTAAATAACCAGGGAAGTTGAGCATCTCTTCATGTGCCTTTTTGACCATTTGTCTTTCCTCTTCTAAGAAGTGTCTGTTCAAGTCTTTTGCCCATTTTGTAATTGGGTTGGCTGTCTTTTTGTTGTTGAGTTGAACAATCTCTTTATAAATTCTGGATACTAGACCTTTATCTCATATACCGTTTCCAAATATTGTTTTCCATTGTGTAGGCTTTCTTTTTACTTTCTTGATGAAGTTCTTTGATGTGCACATGTTTAATTTTGAGGAGTTCTCATTTCTTTCTTTTTCTTCAATGCTCTTGCTTTGGATGTAAGGTCTAGGAAACTGCTTCCTAGTATAAGATTTATAAGATATCTCCCTGCATTTTCTTCCAGCAGTTTTATGGTTTTAGATCTAATGTTGAGGTCTTTGATCGATTTTGAGTTAATTTTTGTATGGGGTGTGAGATATGGTTCCTCTTTCATTCTTTTGCATATGGATATCCAGTTCTCTAGGCACCATTTATTGACGAGACTGTTCTGTCTCAGGTGAGTTGACTTGACTGCCTTATCAAAGATCAATTGTCTATAGATGAGAGGGTCTATAGGTGACATTCTATTCAATTCCATTGGTCAGTATATCTATCTTTATGCCAGTACCATGCTTTTTTGACCAGTGTAGCTTCATAATATGCCTTAAAGTCAGACAGCATGTGACCTCCGACTTCATTTCTTTTCTCAAGATACTTTTAGCTATTTGGGGCACCCTGCCCTTCCAGATAAATTTGGTTATGGGTTTTCTATTTCTGAAAAGTCAGTTATTGGGATTTTAATTGGTATTGCATTGAATCTGTAAATCAATTTAGGTAGAATTGACATCTTAACTACATTTAGTCTTCCAGTCCATGAACACGGTATGCCCTTCCATCTAATTAGGTCTTCTGTGATTACTTTTAGCAGTTTCTTGTAGTTTTGTTTGTATAGGTCTTTTGTCTCTTTAGTTAAGTTTATTCCTAAATATTTTATTCTTTTGGTTGCAATTGTTAATGAAATTCTTTTTTCTGATTTCCCCCTCAGGTTATTCATTACTAGTGTATAGAAACACTACAGATTTTTAAGTGTTGATCTTGTAACCTGCCACTTTGCTGTACTCCTTTCTTAGCTCTAGTAGTTTTGCTGTGGATTTTTCGGGGTTTTTTAGCAGTATCATATCATCTGCAAACAGTGCGAATTTTACTTCTTCCTTTCCAATTCTGAGGCCTTGTATTTCTTTTTCTTGTCTTATTGCTCTGGCTAGAACTCCCAACACAAGGTTGAATAACAGTGGTGATAGTGGACATCCTTGTCTTGTTCCTTATCTTAGGGGGAAAGTTTTCAGTTATTCCCCATTGAGAAGATGTTACCTGTGGGTTTTTCATATATTCCCTGTATCATGTTGAGGAAATTCCCTTCTATTCCTGTCCTTTGCAGTGTTTTCATCAGGAAAATATGTTGAATTTTGTCAAATGCCTTTTCTACATCAGTTGAGATGATCATGTGGGTTTTCTGCTTTGATTTGTTGATATGGTGTATTACATTAATTGATTTTCTTATGTTGAACCATCCTTCCATAGCTGGGATGAATCCTACTTGGTCATGGTGTATAATTCTTTTAATGTGCTACTGGATTAGATTTGCTAGAATTTTGTTGAGGATTTTTTCATCTATATTCATTAGAGAGATTGGTCTGCAGTTTTCTTTTCTTGTAATATCTTTGTCTGGCTTTGGTATGAGGTTGATACTGGCTTTGTGGAATGAGTTAGGTAGCTTTCCCTCCTCTTCAATTTTTTTGAAGAGTTGAGCAAGATTAGTACTAATTCTTTCCGGAATGTTTGGTAGAATTCACATGTGAAGCCATCTGGTCAGGACTTTTCTTTTTGGGAACTTCTTAATGACTGATTCAGTTTCTTCACTTGTGATTGTTATGTTGAGGTTGTCTGTTTCTTCTCGACTCAGAGTTAGTTGTTCATGTCTTTCTAGAAAGTTGTCCATTTCATCTACATTGTTGTATTTATTCGCATAAAGTTGTTTATAGTATCCTGTCATTACGTCCTTTATTTCTGTGGGGTTGGTGGTTATGTCTCCTCTTCCATTTCTGATTTTATTTATTTGCATCCTCTCTCTTCTTCTTCTTTTTGTCAGTCTTGCTAAGGGTCCATCAGTCTTACTGATTTTCTCATAAAACCAGCTTCTGGTTTTGTTGATTTTCTCAATTGTTTCGTTCTCAATTTCATTTATTTCTGCTCTAATCTTCATTATTTCTTTCCTTTTGCTTGCTTTGGGGTTAGTTTGCTGTTCTTTCTCTCCTTCCAAGTGGTCAGTTAATTCCTTGATTTTTCCCCTTTCTTCTTTTTTCCCTATATATTCATTTTCTTGTCGGATTTCAGATGTTCCATCCTCCAGTTCAGTAATCCTATCTTCTGCCTCTCGAAATCTGCCATTGTAGGTTTCCATTGTTCTTTTCATCTCTTCTCCTGTGCCTTTCATTCCCATAAGTTCTGTGATTTGTTTTTTTCAGACTTTTGATTTCTTCTTTTTGTTCATTCCTTGCCTTCTTTATATCATCCGTCAGTTCATTGATTTGGTTTTTGATGCGGTTTTCCATGTTTGTTCGTATATTCTTAATTAATCATTTCCGCTCTTGTATCTCATTAGAATCGTTGGGTTGTTCTTTTGACTGGGCCATATCTTCAGTTTTCCTAGTGTGATTTGTTATTTTTTGCTGGCATCTAGGTATTTAATTAACTTAATTTGTTTATTCCAGAGATTGCTTGCACTTCTTTTACCTAGTGTTTTCTTGCTGGATGAATTTGTTTTCTATCTGTTCTTTGACATTCAGTTCAGCTTTTTCTGTTACTCTAGCTAAGGTTTTATTGAACAGAGGAGAATTTTTTAATTCTTGTTTCTTGCCCTGCCTGTATGGTGCCTCCCCCCCACCTTAGGAGCATCTACTTAGGTATTATAGACCCCAGCTGGATGTTCCCAGACCAAACTGGTCTCCTATCAGGAGGAGTCACCTGCATCGGTTTTCCCTGAGGGTGAGACCCAGCAGGTAGAAAGACTTTCCTGTGAAGTCTCTGGGCTCTGTTTTTCTTATCCTGCCCGGTATGTGTGCTTGTCTGCCTGCAGGTCCCACCAGCATAAGAAGGTGCGGTACCTTTAACTTTGGCAGACTCTCCCTGCTGGGGACGTGGTAGAGACAGAGGAGAGATTGTAGGCTGGTTTTAATGGCTTCAAATTACCAAGACCTGGGGTCTAAATTCCTTGAGGGAGGGATTCCACCTGAGTTGGGCTTCACCCCTCCCCTGGGGAAGGCACAGGCTCCAGAAAGGCTCTCAAACAAGCTTGTTTCTGCCTATTCCTGGGTCAGTTGCAGCCTGAGACGTCCTGCCACTGTTTCCAAAGGCAGTCAAGCCTTTGTAGAAACACAGCCAAAAAACTGTTTCTGTTCTTTTTCCGTCAGCCCTGCCCCCTTGGCCCCGGGGCAAAAATGAGCGACTTCTGCTTTGACCAGGTTCAGCTGAACTGGGGGCCCATTTTTATTAGTCAGAACTTGTGAATTAATTCCACACTTGAAGCTTAGTTGCGCTCAGCCCCTACTTCTGGTCAAGTCCCTTTCCTTTCCCCTCTGGGAAGCCGTCTGTTGGGGAGGAGTGCCGACCTCTGCGGCTTGGGAAACTCCCTGGTCTGGGGGAGCTCACAGCCAGTCCAGCTGGTCCAGACTGGGATACCCTTTGTGTCCTATCACTGATGTGGCCTCAGGAGCTGTTCTGTACTGTTGATGGTTATTTAGTAGCTGCTCTGGTGGACAAACTAAATCCCACAGCTTGCTAAGCCGCCGTCCTGGCTCCTCCTCCCGTATCAGTACATTTTAGCAGAAAAATCTTAGTCTAAATGAACATCCCCAAACCAAGTATTGGGGAAGAAGACCAGGGATAGTATTGTCAACAGTAGGGATAAATAAAATAATTAGTACTGAAGATTAGGTCTGTGTTACCATTTTACGTATTTATGTTAAGATGCTGTTATTTTAAGTGGCATGTCTTTAAAAGTTTTTAAAATGGTTTCACCAATCATCTTACCAATTACTTTCACTCTGTTCAATTATGTAATAAGATATAATGCATCTTAAAATTCATACTGTTTTTCTGTTTAAAAAAAGGTTTTGCTTTATAAACATTCCTTAAAATGCCCAAGTTCTCCAGTACAGGTTCCTTTAAATATTTGTCAAACTTGTAAAGCATCAGATTGCCCTCTGTGTCTTTATTGGCCCTATAAGTTTACTCTGGGTTCTGAAAAGCCTCTACATTGTTTTTTGTTTTTGTTTTTTTTCCCCCTTTTTTAAAAATTGATTGATCATACCAAGATACACACACAAACATTCTTAACATATGATCATTCCATTCTACATATGTAATCCGTAATAAGCAATATCATCACATAGTTGTATATTCATCAGGTTAGACCTCCATGCTAACCTCTCAACTCTGTTTGGAATCTGTTGGCCATTGAGACTTTATTTTGTTTCATTTTGCACTTCCCCCTTTTGGTCGAGAATCTTCATTAGTTTTTAACTGAGCTCTCAGAAATGACGTTAGATTGTTCTTCTATTTTCTGTTCTTGAATGACCTTTTCTATTTTCATTTATACTTCTTTATTGTAGTCACGTTTATTCTTTTCTTTGGCTTGTCATCTTACACACCCCCACCCCACCCCAATCTGTTCAGATTAAAAGATATCCTCAAATTAGAAACACTATCTTAAAATGCTTCGGTATAATTTTTCTTTAACTACCAAGGTTTATCTTTGAAAATCACCTAAGATCTTAAATATATTTTCTTTTCTCTTGAGAGTAGTAGCTAGGCTCACTTATTTCTCTGCAAGTGACATAAGCCATAATACATAATACCTCACTTGTACTAAATATCACAGCTTCTTAATCCTATCTGTACCCTTTGCATGTTAGAACACATTTTCAAAATGAATAGGAATTTTGCTATAATCATTACCAAGACAGTGAAAAGACAACCCACCTGATAGGAAAAAATATTTGCAAATCATATATTTGGACTTGTGTCCAGAATATAAAAAGAACCTTACACCTCAACCAAAAACTATATAATCCAATTAAAAATAGCCAAAGGTTCTGAATAAACATTTCTCTAAAGAAGATACACAAATCTTCTTTGACCAATGAATATGAAGGAAGTGTTCTGTACTAATACATACTACAACATGGATGAACCTGGAAACACTTATGATAAATGAAAAAGCCAGGCACAAAAGACCATATATTGTATAAATTATATGTAATGTCCAGAATAAGCAAGTCTATAGATACAGAAAGTGAATCAGTAGTTTCCTGGAGCTGGGAAGGTTGGGAGTTGAGAGAATGGATATGAGATTTCCTTTTGGGGTGATGAAAATGTTCTCGAAATCTGTTGTGAGGATTGTACAATTCTGTCAATATTTGAAATACCATTGAGTTTTGTACATAAGTGGGTGAATTCTGTAGTATGTAAATTATATAAAGCTGTTTAAAAATGAATAGAAATCTAATAGTGTAATAAAATTATGATGGATTCAAATCAAGATGCAGTTATACCAGTGCTAATTTCTGTTACACAATGTATTACTAATAATAACCTCTTTGCATTGCCTGTGTAATATGTTAATATTCATGTATAGTGCAGATATTGTCATATTTCAGTCACTGAATATCATTTCTTATGCTTATTAATGTTGCTGTACATTCTTTTATCAATGTTTAATACAACATTAGATTCTTCTGTATACTTTTTAAAGGAAGATTATCACTATAAAACTTCATCTTGATATATATAGTTTTCAATCATATTTTGGGTTTACTGTAGAAATCTTATAAATTTACTCCACCCCTTCAGTTTTTTACTGTGAATGTGATGAAGGAAAAAACTGTGCATGTTGTTCCATAGCATAATGTAGAAAAGCTTTGTTAGGTCAAAGCCCTGAGTATTTATTTTCTTATCTCAAAAGCATATCTTCATCAAATTAAGATATTAAAGAAAATTATTTGCAGTAAATAAGCTTAAGATATTTCTAAGAGCACATAAATATTTATTTTCTTAAGCGTTTGTGCTCATGATGCCTAGTTAATTTGACATATGATTTCAGTATTTTAATTTGACATGTGATATGAATTCCATACTTAGTTCTTATGGTACATAACATGCAACTCACATATGTAGTTTTTACTTCTTTAAGGAGATGTTAAAAGCCACAGTAAATGAATGATACATATTGTCTTAATATTTGTGTGTTTATATTAGATCATGCTTTACGATTATGGAATATCCAAACGGACACCTTGGTGGCAATATTTGGAGGTGTAGAAGGGCACAGAGATGAAGTTCTAAGTGCTGTAAGTTGAGAGCTACAGGGCAGTGACCTTCAGGTTGACATAGCTGTGAACAATCCTCATGGAACTCTGCTTGTTAAAAAACATGAGGTTTGTTTTATGTAGTTTGTCAGGCATTCATTTTATTTATTTGTGACATGCCAGGTTTTTAATCTTAAGGTGAAAGAATAAAGCAAGTAAATGTTTTGTGTTTTTTAATTACTTGCACTTTATCTATACCACCTTCTAGAAAGAATGCTATGAACTTGAAACTTTCCTTCATTTTTTGTTTAAAGTTGAAATACAAATTAACTAACTTTTAAGAAGTGTTTTATTGTATTCACACTGAGTTGTTTCCAGCCCTTGGATTTGGGTGGTATTATGCTATTCAAAACTTAACAGTTTTGATTATCTTTAAAAATAAGCAAATACCATCTTTGTACTGCTCTAGTATAATTATATGATACAAGTGTTTTTACTCAGGTTTCAGCTTTTCACATTATTTTAGTTTTATGTACGTCTCATAGCTTACTTGATTTCTTTAGTAATTTTATAGCTCTTCACTTGTGTTTATTAAACTATATAAAGGTTCACCTATTTTGAAGCATTTTCCATTTTAATTGGAGATACTGAATATTCATAGTTTGGGTTTGTATACCTTTGTGAAAATCATGCCTATATTAGGATACTTTTGTCAACTTGCATCTATCTGGCTTTATGTGTACAAGAGTTGAGTTTATCATCCTTTATTAAGAACTCTAAATTAAAGGTCCTGGCTCTAGGGATATATTGTTAATGTTGACAGCCCTAAATGAGGTAAATGGTAGAAATAGCAGAAACAGCTTAAAATTTTAAAAACAAATTTTTGTAAAATTTTGTCCATGATTAATTGGAAAGTTTAGATTGACAAAAAATATCTAGGTTAGTAAGAAAACTATCCTCCTTAAATAGAATTCTCTCCTGTTATTTTTCTTCAATTTGTTTTTTTATTGTGAAATATAATGTACATACAAAAAAGCAATAAATTTCCAAGTACGTTTTAATAAGTAGTTATAGAACAAATTTCTTTTAAATTTTTTATTAATTAAAAAAAATTACAAGAGCAATAAATTTCCAAGTACGTTTTAATAAGTAGTTATAGAACAAATTTCTTTTAAATTTTTTATTAATTAAAAAAAATTACAAGAAACACAAACATTCCCAACACATACACTTAGCAATTCACAATATTATCACATAGTTGCGTATTCATCATCATGATCATGTCCCAGAACATTTGCATCAATTCAGAAAAAGAAAAAGACAACAGAAAAATAAAAACAGAAAAAAAGAATTTTACATACCATACCCCTTACCCCTCCCTTTCATTGATCACTAGCATTTCAAACTAAATGTATTTTAACATTTGTTCCCCCTATTATTTATTTTTATTCCATATGTTCTACTCATCTGTTGACAAGGTAGATAAAAGGAGCATCAGACACAGGGTTTTCACAGTCACACAGTCACATTGTGAAAGACAAATCATTATTCAGTCATCATCAAGAAACATGGCTACTGGAACACAGCTCTACATTTTCAGGCAGTTCCCTCCCAGCCTCTCCATTACATCTTGAATAACAAGGTGATATCTACTTAATGCTTAAGAATAACCTCCAGGATAACCTCTTGACTCTGTGTGGAATCTCTCAGCCATTGACACTCTGTCTCATTTCACTCTTCTCCCTTTTGGTTGAGAAGGTTTTCTTAATCCCTTGATGCTGAATCTCAGCTCATTCTGGGATTTCTGTCCCACGTTGCCAGGAAGATCCACATCCCTGAGAGTCATGTCCCACGTAGTCAAGGGGAGGGTGGTGAGTTTGCTTGCTGTGTTGGCTAGAGAGCAAGGCCACATCTGAGCAACAAAAGAGGTTCTCATGGTGGTGACTCTTAGGCCTAATTTTAAGTAGACTTGACCTATCCCCTGTGGGGTTAAGTTTCATATGAACAAACCCCAAGACTGGGGGCTCAGCCTATAGCTTTGGTTGCCCACACTGCTTGTGAGAATATCAAGAATTCAACTTGGGAAAGTTGAATTTTCACCCGTTCTCACCATTCCCCAAAGAGGACTTTGCAAATACTTTTCCACTCACTGATCAGATCACTCTGGGATTCATCAGGGAATCACCTGGACAAACCAAACAAAATCTCATGTCCTATACAAAGTTCCATTGTACTTAAGGTTTTCAGCCAACTATCAACATAAGTTATATTAGGAGATGCACTAGTCAAAGTATAAATTTGTACCAAGTAAACATTTTTTGCTTTAGTCTCACACATAGTTAAAATTTTAATTACCTTCTATTTTCAGCACACTGCAGTAATGACATTCTTTTGTTCTTATGCAAAAATATTTTTTAAGTTTGTACATTTAGTCACTATCATTATACACTCTAGGCATTCCTAGATTACAGAACAAATTTTAAAGTTTAGTATGGGTTAGTTACAGTTATACAACTTTTTGTTTTTTTGTATATATGTTACTTTTCACAAAAAAGAAAAAGAAGGATGGGTATAACTGAAGATGGGATTTAATAAATGAGTATGATTGCTGAATCATTACTTTGATATTTCTTTTGGTCTTCAGTGTCTTGGAGCAGCTAGAATTAAAAACAAAAAAACGTGTACCTCCTATTATATAAAATGAGAGCAGGAAGCAGCAACAAGAGTTTCCTGTTAGAAGGACTGTTGAGTGAGAATTTCATTGATCCATTATGATTATGTGCCTTGTGCTAAATAGCTATCACTCAGCAGCTTTATAATGTTTTTGATGACTTACATTTTTGAACAAGAGAAATGAAAAATCCTATTTTTAGAATTATGTTTTTTTTTTAATGTTTCAAGAAATCTTTGATGTGTTTGCTATGAATGTGATGTTTTAACGTCTCTGGAACTCTGTGGAATAAAGTGGTTATAACAGACAAACTCTAAGGTTCCTATTAAAAATTAGTAAAACATTAAGACATGATATCCTTTATGTATATGGTTTTTCTTTATTTTAGAAACTCTAAAATCAATGTAACATCTTTGAATTGTTTTGAGTTAGAAATACAAATGAAGTAAAATTCCAGCTGTTTTGAGTACTCATTGCAATTGCACATACAGATACTGATTTCATTGCTTGATCCAGGGTTATATAATGGACAGCTGAAAATTATATTGGTCACTTGATAGTATTTTTAAGATGCTTAGTAGGAAATCAAATTGAAGGCACCTGATTAAAGAAACCAGTTTTTATTATAAGGAAATCTGTTCATTGGCTTCTCACATTTTAGTTAAGATTGACTATTTGAGCCATAACCTCAAATTGTACTCTGCTGTACTTTTAGTTAAGAGTCATAATAGTCAACATATGGAACAATAAAACTTTTCAGTTTTTGTGTCATAGAATAATTATTTTTACATTAAGTATTTTATTTACCCTTAACATCAAGCAAAAGATATATTTAAAAATAGTTGATAAGTAAAATTAAATTCAAATAATTTATACCCTTGCCTTCCATATCAGAAAAACTCATACTCTGGTAGTGTTAAGCCTAGGTATAAACCAGTCAAAACTTTAAAGGGTGAAGTAGTACGATACCTGTGATTTTTTGGCCTAAACCGATGAAACTCACAATATAATTAGTATTGTGTTTGAAATACAATTCTGACTGTATTGTACATAAGGTGAACTGGGTAAATATTGTAACTTGGAACTTTATATACTTAATTTGAACTTTTCTGTTTTACATATAGGATTATGATCTTTTGGGTGAAAAAATAATGTCCTGTGGTATGGATCACTCTCTTAAACTTTGGAGGATCAATTCAAAGAGAATGATGAATGCAATTAAGGAATCTTATGATTATAACCCAAATAAAACCAACAGGTAACAGTGTGATATTTAAAACAGTTTGTCATCTCACACTGATGAGTTGGTGGATTTTACTTTTCACCAAAATTATTACATAATCCCCCAACATGGAGTTAAGAAGAACCCCAAAGCACATTGGGTATAATTTACAAACCATAAAATTTCCCATTTTAAATGGAAGCCCTTTATTTTTAGTCTAATATTTGGTTTGGTTTTTAAAACCTCTTTTAAATTGTGTTTTCATCTTAATTTAATAGCATATTTCACTTATTTTTTTATTGGCCTTATAAATATTTAAATTTCAAATCACCTTAATTTATCGTGGAATAGGGCCAGTAATGGGCACTTCAGTATAATGTTATACTATCAATCCGTTTAATATAAATTTTTGTATTTTGTAAACTGAACTCAACATGAAAAAAACATAATTTAAAAAGGTGGTTCTTAGCTTAAATTCTTGATGCTCATTTCATTAACAAATGGAGAAAATTCAAAGGCAGTGCTCTATGGGATGGTAGGGTAGGGAATTTTGCAGTTTTGGTATATTTTTGAAATGCTTCAATTCTTAATGCTTTCTCATCTTTTCAGAACCTCATCAAGCTATCATTAATATTTTAACTATAAATAGCATATGTATATGTATGTTAACTCTGCATTTTTGTTTTTACAAATCAGAGGAAAGGAAAAAAAGGGACATATGCCTTTTTTTGCCTAAGACAAATAATTCACGGCATAATGTAGTTGTACAGTTATTTCAGTATAACAAACGAATCACTAGATTAGAAATGTTAGATTTACTATTAATTAATTCTAGATTACTGCTACTATTAATCAACTCTATTTTGTCTTGTTTATGGTCTTCTTACAAATGTCTTTCGAGAAAATGGCTCCACATTTTAGTTCCTGAATGTAGTTATTATGTGGAAAAGTTCTAACTAAGAAATGTCCTTCTAGGAATCATTTTTCAGAAATTTTTGCTCAAGGCAGGACTTTCTTATATAATCTCATCTTCAGCAGACTTGGGAATATATCTCATTCTTAGACAGATGACTGTCTTTTGAAATATTCTAGTTAGGTAGACTTTTAAAGACCATTAATGGTTAATATAAAAGGTTTGAGTCAGTAGCTTAGTATTATATTATGTGAGAAACTCACTACTGCAACCAATTGTCTTTGCTTATGATTGATTAGGATAACCAGAATTGAGGTGATTAATTTGGGCTATATATAGTAAAAGGCAGAAAGTTGCAATTTCTATAAAATGAAAATTCACTGAGCAAAAATAAAATTGAACTTGAGAGCCAAAAATTGAAAAGAATATAGAAACAAAATTGGAATAAGACTTTACCACCCAATAAATAGATAGGAAGGTATTCATTATCTAAGATCATGAAATTAAGTTGTCTATATCATTTTACAAAGTTTTACAAATCAAAAAATGAAAGTGTGATTCTATTTATTTATTTTTTTTAAGTTTTGACATTTTCATTCTTCCTTCAGGCCATTTATTTCTCAGAAAATTCACTTTCCTGACTTTTCTACCAGAGACATACATAGGAATTATGTCGATTGTGTTCGATGGTTGGGCGATTTGATACTATCCAAGGTATGGTAATTGCTCTTAAGCTGTGTGTTGTATGTGTGCTTGTGTGTTGGAAGTTGACAGGGAGTTTTCAGTTTTTTGTTCAGCCTGTTAGCAGCTGAGAGGTTTTTGTTTGTTTGTTTGTTCTTAAGTCTCATGGTATTTTTGATAGATTTGGAACTTGTTTTAGGCATAAAACATTACAGTGACTTATTATAATTCCTTCTGCTCCCATAAGATTAAAAGTGTAGCTTTTAAGGTGATATTATTCTCAGATTTTTAATCTTGTGTCAAAATAAGTCATACCAAAAGCCAGTATCATTGGGGTTTTTTTTTTGTTTTTTGTTTTTTTTTTGGGTGGGGGGGATTGGTATGGTTAATTTTACTTAAAGAATAGGCTGCTGAAATTGGCTCATGGGTTGTAGTTGTCTACCCCTGCTCTAGCATTAGCATGTTGGTAGAATAGACTTCTACTAATTTAGAGAAGTTATTGGTGGTGTCATCTGAACATTTTTAAGACTGTCAAATTTGGGGAAATAATTATCCAGTTTCTTTCCTTGATGTGGATTCAGGGCATTTCATGTTTTCTTGAGTAGATCCTGAATTCCCTTCCCTTCCCCTTGGGGCTGATGTGGGTATATTTTTACCTTTTTTTAAAATTTTAGATCTTGAAATAATTATAGATTCACAGGATGTTTCAAAGATAGTACAGAGGCCCTGTGCTCTTCATCCAGTTTCCCTCAATGGTTATATCTTATGTAACTATAATATACTCTTAAGTCCAGGAAATTGACATTGGTGCAATGTGTTTGTGTAGTTCTGTTTTTAGCACATCTGAATGTTGTCATTTCAAGAATTTTATATAAATGGAGTCATAGAATATGAGAGTGATTAGTTTTACTCAGCAAAATGCCCTTCAAAGCCATCCAAGTTGTTGCATGTATCACTAGTTCTCCCTTTTTATTGCTGAGTTCTATTTCACGGTATGGATGTACCATAGTTTCTGTAACCATCCATCTATTATAGCATATTTTGGTTCTTTCCAGGTTTGGGTTATTACAAATAAAGTTGCTATAACCAATTGTTTACAGGTTTTTTTTGCGTGGACATAAGTTTTCATGTCTTTGGGATAAATGCCTAGGAGGGCAATTGCTGGGTCATATGGTTAAATTTGTTTAGTTTTTTAAGAGACTGCCAAACTATTTTCCAGAGTGGCCGTACCATTTTACATTCTCACCAGAAATGTAGGAGAGATCCAGTTTCTCGGAGGCTTCGCCGGCATTTGGTATTGTCACTATTTTTTATTTTAGCTGTTCTGATAGGTGTGTAGTGATATCTCATCGTGGTCTTAATTTGCATTTCCTTGATGGCTAGTTATGTTGAACATCTTTCCATGTGATTATTTGCCATTCAATATATCCTTTTCGGTGATGTCTTTTCATATCTTTTGCTCATTTTCTAATTAGATTGGTTTTTTTTAAACTGTTGAGTTTTGAGAGTTCTTAATATATTCTAAAAATGACTTCTGTGTCAGATATGTTGTTTGTAAATATTTTCTTCCAGTCTGTAGTTTGTGTTTTCATCTTCTTAATAGGGCCTTTTGCAGAGCAAAAGTTTTTAATTTTGATGAAGTCCATTTATTGACTTTATAAAAATTTTTTTTTGTATTATGCTTTTGATAATTATCTAAGAACTCTTCACCAAGCCCTGTACATCCTGAAGATTATCTCTTTGATTTTCTTCAAAAGTTTTATGGTATTAAATTTTATTACATTTAAATATATGTGCATTTGGAGTTGATATTTGTTTAAGGTATGAGGTTTAGGTCGAAGTTCTTTTTTTTTTTTTTGCCTCTGGATATCTTATTTTATGAGCACCATTTGCTGAAAGACTATCTTTCATCCATTGAATTGCTTTTGCATCTTTGCCAAAAAATGGTTTGGCCAGACTCGTGAGGGACTCTTTCTGGTTTCTCTATTCTCTTTCATTGATCTATGCATCTATCTTTCTGCCAGTACTACATGGATTTCATTATTCTTGCTCTTTATATCTTTAAATCCAATAAGAGTGATTTTTCTCACTTTATGTTTCTTTTTCAAAATTGTTTTAGCTATTCTAGTTTCTTTTGCTCTTCTATATAAATTATAAAATAATCTTGTCTCTATTAAAAATCATGATTGGTTTTGATTGGAATTGTGTTATATCTGTCAGTTTGGGGGGAGAGTTATCATTACTGTGCGGCATCTTCCAATCCATGAACATGGTATGTCTCTCCATTTAGATCTTTGATTTATTTTATAAGCATTTTGTATTTTTCAGCAGGTAGTCCTGTAAATGTTTTGATAGATTTACATCTAAGTACTTTTTTTAAGCATTTGTAACTGCCATTTTTAATTTCCTTTTTACATGTTCATTATTTGTATATAAAAATACAATTAATTTCTGCGGGTTAATTTTGAATCCTGAGATCTGGCTTAATTGCTAATTTGTTTTAGGAGTTTACATTGTTTAAGTTTTGGTTTTGGTAGGTTCCTTGGGATTTAGATCATTGTGTCACTTGGAAATAGGGGTAGTTTTAGTTTTTCCTTTTTAAACTGGATCGTATTTCCTTTTCTTGCTGTTTTGCGCTGCTGAACTTCCAGTACTGTGTTGAATGGCAGTGATGAGAGAAAACATCCTTGACTTGTTCCCCAATATAAGAGAGAAAGCTTTCAGTTTCTCATATTATTTAATATTAGCTGTGTGGTTTTTGAGATGTTCTCTATCACATTGAGGGCTGTCCCTTTTATTGCTAATTTTCTGACGTTTTTTTCTCATGAATGAGTGTTGAATTTAGTCTAATTCTTTTTCTGCAACAATTGATAGGGTCATATGATTTTTCTTCTTTGGACTGTTAATAGAATGAATTAAATTGATTGTTTTAGCCTTGCATCTGCCGAATAAATCCCACTCTCGTTCGTGGTGTTTCATTCTTTTTAGTGTTGCTGAATTCTCTTTGCTAATATTTTGCTAAGGATTTTATGTCTGTATTCATAAGGAATACTGATGTGATGTTTTCTTTTTTTGGTATGATTTTTGTCTTTTTTTATCAGGGTAATACTGACTTCTTAAAAATGAATCAGGAAGTGTTCTGTCTACTTTTTTCTGAAAGAGATTGGATAGTATAGGTGTTAACTCCTTAAATGGGTAGTAAAATTTTCCAGTGCAACCATCTGGGCCTGGACTTTTAAACTACCAGTTCAATTTCCTTTACAGTTATAGGTTATTTAAATTGACTTAAGATTGGGTGAGTCATGGTGGTTTGTACCACTCAGAATAACTGGTCCATTTCATATAAGGTCAAATTTATGTGTACAGAGTTGTTTGTTGTATGCTCTTATTATCTTTTTGATATACACGCAGTCTGGTTTTGTGCTTCTTTCTTGAAATTGGTAATTTATGTCTTCTCTTTTTTTGTCAGTTTTGGTAGATATTTGCCAGTTTTATTGATCTTTGTTTTCCGAGAGCAAGCCTTTTTTTGCTTCCATTTAACTGATTTCTCTTTATTATTTCCTTCCTGTTTGCTTGTCTTTTACTATTTGTTAAGATGGGAACTTAAATTATTGAGACTTTTCTAATATAAGCATTTGGTGGTATTGATTTCCCTGTCAACATTGCTTTGGCTGCATCCTATAAATTTTGATATGAAGTATGTTGTTTAGGGACAATACAACAGTGGCTCAGTGGCAGAATTTTTGCCTGCCATGCTGGAGATCCGGGTTCAATTACCAGAGCCTGCCCATGCCAAAAAAAAAAAAAAAAATAGGTCGTTTATTTTCTAGTATTGAGAGACTTCCTTATAATCTTCCTGTTATTGATTTCTAGTTTGATCCCATTGTTGTCGGACAATACACTCTGCACAATTTCAGGTCTTTAAAGTTTCTGGCCTTGTGGTAAATGTACCATGTGAGCTTGAAAAGACTAAGTATTCTGTCACTGGGATGGTGTGTTCTTTAAGGTCCTTTTGGTTGGTGATGATGTTGAATTATTCTGTACTTGTTGATTTTTCATCTACTTGTTTCATCAATTATTGAGAGAATGGTGTTGATGTCTCCAACTGTAATTATGGGTTTATCTCTTTCTCCTTTGAGTTTTAGCTCATGTTTTACAGTTCTGTTGTTTGGTGTATACTATTTAAGTTTTAACTTATCAATTAATACATTGAATGCCATTTTATTTTTTGTCTGTTTCTTTGTTACTCATTTTTCTTGTTTTCCTGCCTTATTGGGGTCACTTGAACATTTTTTAGAATTCCTTTTTTATTTATACTGTTTTTTAATATATTTATTTGTGTAGCGTTTTTGTGGTTGCTCTACGTATTTTATATGTGTGTGTGTGTGTGTGTGTGTGTGTGTGTGTGTATACTTTATCACAGTATACTTGTATGAACAGTTTACTAGTTCAAGTAAAGTATAGAAATCTTACATCCCTTCATGTTTATTTACCCTCCTCTATTTATAATATCATTATCTTAACTATTTCCTTTATATTTGTGAACCACATCAGACAGCGTTAATTTTTATTTCAGCCATCAAATACAATTTAGAAGGCAAGTATTGTATTAACATATTTTGCTTTTTCCTTCTTATGTCATTTCTTTTCTGTTTCGAAAACTGTTTAGCCATTCTTTTAGGATAGGTCTGCTGGTGACATCATTTTAGTTTTTCGTCATCTGAGAATGTCCTAGTTTCCTCCATTTCATTTCTGAAAGGTATTTTCACAGAATATAGAATTCTGGGTTGATGGTTCTTCTCTTCAACACTTGAAAAATGTTTCACTTCCTTCTAGCCCTCATGGTTTCTGATAAGAAATCCACTGTCACTGAAATTGCTTTTCTATTTAAGTAAGGTGTTCTTTCTGTCTTGCTGCTTTTAGGATTTTTTCTTTGTTTTTCGTTTTCAGAATTATGATATGTCTTGGTGCTGATTTCTTTGGGTTTATCTTGTTTGGGGTAACTTCCTGAGTCTGTAAGTTGATGTCTTTTGGAACATAATTTGTCCAAAATTTGGGGGCTTTAGCCATTTCAAATTCTTTTTCAGCCTCACCTTCTTCCACTTCTCTTTTGGAGACTCTGAAACACATTAGATTTTTTTATTTGTCCCTGACACTGTCACCTTTTTATTTATTTACTTTCCAGTTCTCTGTTGTTCAGAATAGGTCATTTCAATTTTTTCAAGTTTACTGATTCCTTGTTCTCATATTTTCTGCTATTGAGATTATCTATTGCAATTTTATTTTAATTATATATTTCAGTTTAAAATTTTTCATTTGGTTTTTTTCATAGTTTCTGTTTCTTTGAAGAAACAGCTATTTTTTGTGTTTTAAGCATGTTTGTTAATTGTTCACTGAAGCATTTTATGATGGCTGATTTAAAATCCTTGTCTTATAGTTTCAGCATCTGTCATCTCGGTGTTGCCATCTAATGATCATCTTTCTCATTAAAAATCAAGATTTTCCCAATTCTTTGTATGATAGTGTTTTCTTTTTATTAAGACCTGGATATTTTGGGTATTATGTTATGAGACTCTGGATCTTCTCAGAGCAGGCTTCCTTTGACATCTTTCTAGTTGGGGAAGGGGAGTACTCAGTACTAACTTGTGATTGTCTAGTGATGGAAGTCCAGGTTATCCACTCGACTTGAGTTAGTCAGGGCTCCCCACTAGACCTCAACTGATGCCACTTTATCTGGGAGTGATGTAATGCCTCCTAGCACTTCCCCAAGTGGCCTCTCCTGACACTTTGGATAGGAGGTGGTGGCCTCTTACTGCTGGTGGTTGTGAAACTCCTTGTATCTGTGGTAGGGCTCCTCTGATACCAACTCAGCCAGAAAGAATGAGGGTCACCTTGTTATCATGAGAAGGGGTATATCGGGGCTAGGTACTTGAGGTGTGCATAGTTAGTACCTTAAGAGGGTCCCCGTGAGCCTTTGCTTGTTAGAATGGAGGTGGGTCCACAGTTTTTCTTAGTGTATTTGGCTGCACTATAGTATTTGTTGTCTGAAAGTTTTCTATCTTGCTTGGCTCTCACTTTCTTGGTTCCTTGGCTAGAGAGAGCAAGCTTTTGGTGGGGCTCCAAGTT
Organism: Tamandua tetradactyla; assembly: GCF_023851605.1. Classification (NCBI taxonomy): domain Eukaryota; kingdom Metazoa; phylum Chordata; class Mammalia; order Pilosa; family Myrmecophagidae; genus Tamandua; species Tamandua tetradactyla. Next base: position 58,054,213 of record NC_135334.1, on the reverse strand, counting down.
CATTAGCATTTTTGGGTTGTCAGCTTCTCTAGTATCCAATGTGGGATCAGGACACATGAAGCAGAAGAAAACCCAGGAAATTTACCTCTTTATCATCGTCATGTCCCAAGAGCCTAATTGATCAGCCTTCTTGTGACCTTTTAGAATCTTTTATTTTATATATACTATCCAGAGGTTTTAGTGGGACAGATAGAGGAAAGTAGGTCTATTCCATACTTCTGGAAGTGGAAATAAAAGCCATTAGCTTTAAATTTTCTGCTCTCATCATAACTTAATCGGACCACAAAAAGATTTCTGAATTTGGGATGACAGGCTAGACTCGATCTTTGGTCTCAAATGTGGCTTTACACTGGAATCAGTGGAAGAACACCCCCACAGACTCTAAATCTGGCACAAGGACCTCTGGGTACCTGTAAGTTTTAAAAGCTCTGTGGATGATTTTGAATTGCAGCCATACGTTATCTTGGGCAAATTCTTTTTACCTCCGTACACTTTAGTTTTCCTTGAGGGGATGGATCCGTTTTCCAATGCAGCCAGTAAGAAGCACTTGAGCTGTTTTACTGTTCATCTATGTCCATCTCCCTCTAAGAGATTCTGCTTCAGTAGGACTGGGCTGAGATGAGTCTTTTGAGAGAACCCTAGGACTTTTAGTTAAGAGCCATCAGACCAGCTGATCCCTAAATTACTTGGCAGTAAAGAATTTGTATAACAGATAACATACAGCATTGTAATTTTATAAAGTAAAAAAGGTAGAGAAAAATACTGTTTTGAAATAAATGTGCTGCCCCTCTCTGATCTTCCTGTTGTCCTGACGTTAAACTATTTGGAACCCCACAGGGCTGCCACATGTGAACCTACAGGCTGTGACTTGTAAAACTGCCAAAATCACTGTTCACCTAGACCAGGGGTTCTTAGTCGATGTTGGGCCGGATAATTCTTTGTCAGAGGCTGACCTATGCTTTGTAGGATACCAAGCGGCACCCCTGGCCTTTACTCACTAGAAACTAGAGACATTGCCACTTGTCCCTAGTGGGTACAATTGCCCTGCATACCCTCTTCTTTTGAGGACCACTGACTTAGAAAGTAATAGGACTAGAGCCCACTGTTGTAGAGTTTTTCTTTCGTTGTATTCTTTACCACTTGTGGTTTATCTAGAAATTGATGCAAGGATAGGAGGGCCTAACTTCTCACCCTATTTCAATCCCATTCCTATTTGAGTGCTTTAACAATAAGCTACTGTTTTTATTGCCTTCTATTGCCTTATTTATAATCTTATCTCTAAGCCCCTTTCTATGAATTATTGAATTTTCCTAAGACAACTGTTGAGCACCTACCATGTTGCAGGCATGGGAATGAAGGATAAGTAGCAGTTAACCAGGTAAAGGGAACCATGTGTGGTCAGAGGGGCATGGTACAATGAAACTAATGTTCAGGAGATTATGAAGGGCCATGTATTCCAAGTTATGTGCTTGTAATATTATGTTTAATATATAAAATACTTAGTCTCTAGATATCAAGGTATCTAGAGCTTAATTTGGTTTGACCTAGAAGCTAAATTATACCTTCCAAAATCAGTATTTCAGACAGTGTAATGCTTTTATATTATTTAATTATTTTGCTAACTGGAGTCTTATCCTCAAGAGTGGACATTTAATCTGTAAATATTGGTGAATATATATTGCTAATGATATATGTCATTAACCAGGTTCTAAAAGCTATCAATTAAAAAATGATGGCAATTCAGTTCCTGGACCATGCACACACACAACCCCCCCTCCCCTGCCAAAAAAAAATGATAGCAAATGTTAAAATTGATGGATAAGGGTATCAGGGATCATGGGGGCGGGGTATGTTGGAGTACTCTCTGGGGGCTATATTATTATTCTAACTCTCCTGTAAACTAAAAAGGGTGGTAAGACAAACCACAAACTGAGGGGAGAGAATGATAGTGGAAAGTAAGCCTTTTAAATTTTTACATTCAGTTCTATGATTAAAATTTCTTTTAAAAAGTTTATTTCTCTCTCTCCCTTTCTCTCTCTTTTTAAGTCTTGTGAAAATGCCATTGTGTGCTGGAAACCTGGTAAAATGGAAGATGATATAGATAAAATTAAACCCAGTGAGTCTAATGTGACTATTCTTGGGCGATTTGATTACAGCCAGTGTGACATTTGGTACATGAGGTTTTCTATGGATTTCTGGCAAAAGGTAGTATTACATTTTCACATTTTGAAATTATTTGACCTGTGAAAGACTATTGCTGTGTCCATGTTATTTCATCTAAGAATCTACTGTGATGTTTTGAATTGATTACTTTGCCTTTGTAATTTATTTTACCTTACACATCTGTATACCATCTGCAGTGCTTATTATGAATGAATTGGCAGTTAGGTAACCTGTCAAGTTTTACTTAACATAACACCCACTACTGAGACTTAATGTTTCAGAGATTAGCATGTTAACCTTCTTGAGTAGCTTTTTCCTAGAAAACTTAAAGGAGATCAGTGGAGGACAGAGAAAAAAAATACTAGTTATCAAAAATTTTAAAGAAATCTGGTACTAGAATATTTTGGTAACAAATTACATGAGCATTATTTTTGTTAGGAAAGCACTGGGAGTTTTCTGTTGCTTTTCCTATGATTCATTAAAACAAAACATCACCATGGTAACTATAAATTATAAAGCCCTTCATAGGTACCTGAAATATGTATTAGTGTTCTTATTTCCATTTTAAATTAGGAACATAACAGAAAGATCATTAGATGCGCAGCCAGAGGCTGGTGTGATTGGATTGCTTGAATGCTTTATATTTTGATGATTTTATTAATTTGTTATATTTTTAAATGTTTATGCAGATGCTTGCACTGGGCAATCAGGTTGGCAAACTTTATGTTTGGGATTTAGAAGTAGAAGATCCTCATAAAGCCAAGTAAGCATTTAGAAATTTATGGAAATTTCTTCCTTTTTCTTCTAAATTTTAGGCCAGTAAAGTATTTCTTTTCTAATTTAATGATTGTTTTTTGTGAATACCTTGGTGATAAGTTTTCTTTATATGAATTATATATATCATTATAACGTATATAATTTATATATATTTTACATATTTCTAGAATATAAAATGTACTAAATTTGTAGTGAAGTATATCTAGATTTTAATTTTTTCTAATTGACTTGGAGCATCTGTTTATTTTCTATTTCAGTTTTAAGTTAGATACGGACTATTATGAATGCTATATAACCTGTTTTCCTGTTTTTTTCTAGATGCACAACACTGACTCATCAGAAATGTGTTGCTGCTATTCGACAAACCAGTTTTAGCAGGGATAGTAGTATCCTTATAGCTGTCTGTGATGATGCCAGTATTTGGCGCTGGGATAGACTTCGATAAATTACTTTTTCCTATTCAAGATTAGAGAGAGTTGTATGTGTATAGTAGAGTCTTTTTAATGTATCTTGTTAGTAAGTGCACATAGAGCATTTAGTTGTCTTTCAGAATTCAATCAGGCTGAGCTGAATGTAGTGATGTTTACATTGTTTACATTCTTTGTACTGTCTTCCTGCTCAGAATCCACTGCTTTTAATAAAAATTTATTTTTGTAAAGCTCTGTTAGTTTATTTTCATGGTGATGAAAAGAAGTTGAAAGTAATAAAATTATGCCTTATCTTTTTGAAATGATCATTTTTTGTAGTGTTCTTAAATGGTGAAAGCTATTTAATGTAGAGGCTAAAAGTGTGGGCTCGGGGTGCATGGGTAGTTCAGTGCTACCACTGAATGCTTGCCTGCCATGTAGGAGACAGGGTTCAGTTCCCAGACTATGCACACACACCCCCCCGACACACACACAAAAGTGCCAAAACTAAAGTGAATTTTAAACCATGGTTTTGCCCCTAACAGACCTGGGTGAATAAGTTAACATTTTTCTGTTTCCTTATATGTAAATAGGGTATAATAATACATATCATAGAGTTGTTGGAAGGGTGAAATGATAATACATGTAAGGCAGTTAGAACAGTACTTGACATATAATAACCCTAAATATGTTTTAAATTGCTATTATTATTGAAATATTAGCAATTGGGCAAGGGGTGTGAGGAGCAAATAGCCAAAATATAGTGGGTAGAAGAATTAAATAAATGCGGAGTATACCCATATAAGGAGTTATTGCCCCTCTTATCTAGAAGGATATTATTTGGGTGGTATGTAGATGGAGATCATAGTACTGAGGGTAGTTGGTTGTTTTGTCCTAAACAGAGGGCACATTGTGCGAATTTGTAGGGAAGGGGACAAGGAAGCAGTAGAAATAATGAAATTGATAATATAAAAGAAAAGGAAATCCCAACAGAGTTAGGACAAAGATTACATGTGGAGGATTTAACCTAAAGTAGCCAGAATGAGCACCTGAGTGAGTAATCATGAAACTAAAATAGGAGGTAAGCAAGGGAGCTAAAGTAAAATACAGAACACTAACTGTTGACAAGTTTTTAGACAAATGAACCTTGTTTTCTTAAGCCATTTTTAAATTGGTTTTGATATGCTATAAGTACACAGTCTTTGACACTGCTCCTTTTTAAGCTGTCTCTGAAGTAAGGTTTACTTCCCTGAAAATATAATGCTTATTCCTCAGTAAACAGGAAAACTTGGACCAATGTGCCCTTTAGTTTTTTTTTTTTATTAATTAAAGATAAAAAAAGAAATTAACCCAACATTTAGAAATCATTCCATTCTACATATGCAATCAGTAATTCTTAACATCATCACATAGATGCATGATCATCATTTCTTAGTACATTTGCATCGATTTAGAAGATGAACTAGCAAAACAAAGACAAAAAAAAAACCTATACCTCAGATGCAGCTTCATTCAGTGTTTTAACATGATTACTTTACAATTAGATATTATTATGCTGTCCATTTTTGAGCTTTTGTATCTAGTCCTGTTGCACAGTCTGTATCCCTTCAGCTCCAATTACCCATTATCTTACCCTGTTTCTAACTCCTGCTGGACTCTGTTACCAATGACATATTCCAAGTTTATTCTCGAATGTCGGTTCACATCAGTGGGACCATACAGTATTTGTCCTTTAGTTTTTGGCTAGACTCACTCAGCATAATGTTCTCTAGGTCCCTCCATGTTATTACATGCTTCATAAGTTTATTCTGTCTTAAAGCTGCATAATATTCCATCGTATGTATATACCACAGTTTGTTTAGCCACTCGTCTGTTGATGGACATTTTGGCTGTTTCCATCTCTTTGCAATTGTAAATAACGCTGCTATAAACATTGGTGTGCAAATGTCCGTTTGTGTCTTTGCCCTTAAGTCCTTTGAGTAGATACCCAGTATTGCTGGGTCGTATGGCAATTCTATATTCAGCTTTTTGAGGAACCGCCAAACTGCCTTCCACAGTGGTTGCACCATTTGACATTCCCACAAACAGTGGATAAGTGTGCCTCATTCTCCGCATCCTCTCCAGCACTTGTCATTTTCTGTTTTGTTGATAATGGCCATTCTGGTGGGTGTGAGATGATATCTCATTGTGGTTTTGATTTGCATTTCTCTAATGGCCAGGGACATTGAGCATCTCTCTTCATGTGCCTTTTGGCCATTTGTATTTCCTCTTCTGAGAGGTGTCTGTTCAAGTCTTTTTCCCATTTTGTAATTGGGTTGGCTGTCTTTCTGTTGTTGAGTTGGACAATCTCTTTATAAATTCAGGATACTAGACCTTTATCTGATATGTCATTTCCAAATATTGTCTCCCATTGTGTAGGCTGTCTTTCTACTTTCTTGATGAAGTTCTTTGATGCACAAAAGTGTTTAATTTTGAGGAGCTCCCATTTATTTATTTCCTTCTTCAGTGCTCTTGCTTTAGGTTTAAGGTCCATAAAACTGCCTCCAATTGTAAGTTTCATAAGATATCTCCCTACATTTTCCTCTAACTGTTTTATGGTCTTAGACCTAATGTTTAGATCTTTGATCCATTTTGAGTTAACTTTTCTATAGGGTGTGAGATACGGGTCTTCTTTCATTCTTTTGCATATGGATATCCAGTTCTCTAGGCACCATTTATTGAAGAGACTGTTCTGTCCCAGGTGAGTTGGCTTGACTGCCTTATCAAAGATCAAATGTCCATAGATGAGAGGGTCTATATCTGAGCACTCTATTCGATTCCATTGGTTGATATATCTATCTTTCTGCCAGTACCATGCTGTTTTGACCACTGTGGCTTCATAATATGCCTTAAAGTCAAGCAGTGCGAGACCTCCAGCATCGTTTTTTTTCCTCAAGATGTTTTTAGCAATTTGGGGCACCCTGCCCTTCCAGATAAATTTGCTTATTGGTTTTTCTATTTCTGAAAAGTAAGTTGTTGGGATTTTGATTGGTATTGCATTGAATCTGTAAATCAATTTAGGTAGAATTGACATCTTAACTATATTTAGTCTTCCAATCCATGAACACGGTATGCCCTTCCATATATTTAGGTCTTCTGTGATTTCTTTTAGCAGTTTTTTGTAGTTTTCTTTATATAGGTTTTTTGTCTCATTAGTTAAATTTATTCCTAGGTATTTTATTCTTTTAGTTGCAATTGTAAATGGGATTCGTTTCTTGATCTCCCCCTCAGCTTGTTCATTACTAGTGTATAGAAATGCTACAGATATTTGAATGTTGATCTTGTAACCTACTACTTTGCTGTACTCATTTATTAGCTCTAGTAGTTGTGTTGTGGATTTTTCCGGGTTTTCGACGTATAGTATCATATCGTCTGCAAACAGTGATAATTTTACTTCTTCCTTTCCAATTTTGATGCCTTGTATTTCTTTTTCTTGTCTAATTGCTCTGGCTAGAACCTCCAACACAATGTTGAGTAATAGTGGTGATAATGGACATCCTTGTCTTGTTCCTGATCTTAGGGGGAAAGTTTTCAATTTTTCCCCATTGAGGATGATATTAGCTGTGGGTTTTTCATATATTCCCTCTATCATTTTAAGGAAGTTCCCTTGTATTCCTATCCTTTGAAGTGTTTTCAACAGGAAAGGATGTTGAATCTTGTCAAATGCCTTCTCTGCATCAATTGAGATGATCATGTGATTTTTCTGCTTTGATTTGTTCATATGGTGTATTACATTAATTGATTTTCTTATGTTGAACCATCCTTGCATACCTGGGATGAATCCTACTTGGTCGTGATGTATAATTCTTTTAATGTGTTGTTGGATACGATTTGCTAGAATTTTATTGAGGATTTTTGCATCTATATTCATTAGAGAGATTGGTCTGTAGTTTTCTTTTTTTGTAATATCTTTGCCTGGTTTTGGTATGAGGGTGATGTTGGCTTCATAGAATGAATTAGGTAATTTTCCCTCCACTTCGATTTTTTTGAAGAGTTTGAGGAGAGTTGGTACTAATTCTTTCTGGAATGTTTGATACAATTCACATGTGAAGCCGTCTGGTCCTGGACTTTTCTTTGTAGGAAGTTTTTGAATGACTAATTCAATTTCTTTACTTGTGATTGGTTTGTTGAGGTCATCTATGTCTTCTTGAGTCAAAGTTGGTTGTTCATGTCTTTCCAGGAACCCGTCCATTTCCTCTAAATTGTTGTATTTATTAGCGTAAAGTTGTTCATAGTATCCTGTTATTACCTCCTTTATTTCTGTGAGGTCAGTAGTTATGTCTCCTCTTCCATTTCTGATCTTATTTATTTGCATCCTCTCTCTTCTTCTTTTTGTCAATCTTGCTAAGGGCCCATCAATCTTATTGATTTTCTCATAGAACCAACTTCTGGTCTTATTGATTTTCTCTATTGTTTTCATGTTTTCAATTTCATTTATTTCTGCTCTAATCTTTGTTATTTCTTTCCTTTTGCTTGCTTTGGGATTCGTTTGCTGTTCTTTCTCCAGTTCTTCCAAGTGGACAGTTAATTCCTGCATTTTTCCCTGTTCTTCTTTTCTGATATAGGCATTTGGGGCAATAAATTTCCCTCTTAGCACTGCCTTTGCTGCGTCTCATAAGTTTTGATATGTTGTGTTTTCGTTTTCATTCGCCTCGAGGTATTTACTAATTTCTCTTGCAATTTCTTCTTTGACCCACGCGTTTAAGAGTGTGTTGTTGAGCCTCCACGTATTTGTGAATTTTCTGGCACTCCGCCTATTATTGATTTCCAACTTCATTCCTTTATGATCCGAGAAAGTGTTGTGTATGATTTCAATCTTTTTAAATTTGTTGAGATTTGCTTTGTGACCCAGCATATGGTCTATCTTTGAGAATGATCCATGAGCACTTGAGAAAAAGGTGTATTCTGCTGTTGTGGGATGTAATGTCCTATAAATGTCTGTTAAGTCTAGCTCATTTATAGTAATATTCAGATTCTCTATTTCTTTATTGATCCTCTGTCTAGGTGTTCTGTCCATTGATGAGAGTGGTGAATTGAAGTCTCCAACTATTATGGTATATGTGTCTATTTCCCTTTTCAGTGTTTGCAGTGTATTCCTCACGTATTTTGGGGCATTCTGGTTCGGTGCATAAATATTTATGATTGTTATGTCTTCTTGTTTAATTGTTCCTTTTTTAGTAGATAGTGTCCTTCTTTGTCTCTTTTAACTGTTTTACATTTGAAGTCTAATTTGTTGGATATTAGTATAGCCACTCCTGCTCTTTTCTGGTTGTTATTTGCATGAAATATCTTTTCCCAACCTTTCACTTTCAACCTATGTTTATCTTTGGGTCTAAGATGTGTTTCCTGTAGACAGCATATAGAAGGATCCTGTTTTTTAATCCATTCTGCCAGTCTATGTCTTTTGATTGGGGAATTCAGTCCATTAACATTTAGTGTATTACTGTTTGGATAATATTTCCCTCTACCATTTTGCCTTTTGTATTATATATATCATATCTGATTTTCCTTCTTTCTACACTCTTCTCCATACCTCTCTCTTCTGTCTTTTTGTATCTGACTCTAGTGCTCCCTTTAGTATTTCTTGCAGAGCTGGTCTCTTGGTCACAAATTCTCTCAGTGACTTTTTGTCTGAGAATGTTTTAATTTCTCCCTCATTTTTGAAGGACAATTTTGCTGGATATAGGAGTCTTGGTTGGCAGTTTTTCTCTTTTAGTAATTTAAATATATCATCCCACTGTCTTCTAGCCTCCATGGTTTCTGCTGAGAAATCTACACAAAGTCTTATTGGGTTTCCCTTGTATGTGATGGATTATTTTTCTCTTGCTGCTTTCAAGATCCTCTCTTTCTCTTTGACCTCTGACATTCTAACTAGTAAGTGTCTTGGAGAACGCCTATTTGGGTCTATTCTCTTTGGGGTGTGCTGCACTTCTTGGATCTGTAATTTTAGGTCTTTCATAAGAGTTGGGAAATTTTCAGTGATAATTTCTTCCATTAGTTTTTCTCCTCATTTTCCCTTCTCTTCTCCTTCTGGGACACCCACAACACGTATATTTGTGCGGTTCATATTGTCCTTGAGTTCCCTGATCCCCTGTTCAAATTTTTCCATTTTTTTCCCGATAGTTTCTGTTTCTTTTTGGACTTCAGATGTTCCATCCTCCAAATCACTAATTCTATCTTCTGTCTCTTTAAATCTATCATTGTAGGTATCCATTGTTTTTTCCATCTTTTCTACTTTATCCTTCACTTCCATAAGTTCTGTGATTTGTTTTTTCAGTTTTTCTATTTCTTCTTTTTGTTCAGCCTATGTCTTCTTCATGTCCTCCCTCAATTTATCAATTTCGTTTTTGAAGAGGTTTTCCATTTCTGTTCGTATATTCAGCATTAGTTGTCTCAGCTCCTGTATCTCATTTGAACTATTGGTTTGTTCCTTTGACTGGGCCATATTTTCAATTTTCTGAGCGTGATCCGTTATCTTCTGCTGGCATCTGGGCATTTAGTCAGATTTCCCCGGGTGTTGGACCCAACAGGTTGAAAGATTTTTCTGTGAAATCTCTGGGTTCTGTTTTTCTTATCCTGCCCAGTAGGTGGCGCTAATGGCACACGTTTGTCTGCGGGTCCCACCAGTAAAAGGTGCTGTGGGTCCTTTAACTTTGGAAAACTCTTGCCATGGGGGAGGTTTGCCAGCCGAAGCGGCTTGGAAGAGTGCCAGCCAGCTCGGGGATCCGAACGTGGGGAGGGTCGCTGGCCGCCGCAGCCCGGGCGAGTGCCCGTCCGAATCTCCTAGTCGGCCCGGGGCGCCAAGCGTGGCGGGAGGGCACCAGCCGCCGCGGCCCGGGAGAGTGCACCGTTCCCAGCCGGACTGGGAAGTCATGTGTCTGGAAGGGACCCCAGTCACCGTTCTCCGCAGCCTGGGTATCTCCGATCCAATTCTCCCAGTTTGTCTGGGGGGGCGCACGTGGGGGGGTCGCCAACCGCTGCGGCTTGAGGGGACCACCTGTCCACTTCTCCCAGCTGGCCCGGGAAGGAGGAAGGGAGGGACTCCGGCCGCTTGCTGCCCCGGCCCGGGGAAGCCCGCGCCCCTCGGTGATCTCACCGGAGCGGGTTCTCCCAGCCAGTCATCCGTTCCAGGATGGGGTACGCTGTCTTTTTTATCTCTGTCGTGGCTCCGCGAGCTGTTCTGTATTGTTTCTACTCCCCTAGTAGCTGTTCTGGAGGAGGAACTAAGATCCGCGCGTCTTACTAAGCCGCCATCTTCTCCGGAAGTCCCCCTTTAGTTTTTTTAATTAGAAATTGTAATAGAAATTTAAGCATCCAACTTGTTTGTAAGTTTGGTACATAATCATAGCATATGAAAAAAATACTGTCACAGTCATTTAGGAAGATGAGGTGCTACAAGTTAATGTAAAATATCACATTATGAAATCCAGCTTGCTGCATGTCATTTACCCTTTTGGTCTTAGAAATAGGTTTTATACTACTCAGTTTTTGAGCCAGAAAAAATTCTATGATATAGTTATCCAAAGACTCAGACTGATAGGTCACTTAAATTATAAAATTTTACCACCACCATTGAAGTCTAATGTGCTGCTGGTATATTTGTCTCTCTTGATCTGGTTTAACTACTAATTGTGAAACATTTCCATCTTAATTTCTATGATCTGAAGATGAAAAGTTCTGGATTTATAAGGATGGCATTCTCTAGCTTTTAAATTTTCTGGAAAGATGCATTTTGTAGCATAAGAATTGAACGATCGTTTGCTTTACTGCTTCTAGATAATTACATCAATCATTTTTAGTCAAAGTGAAAGGGAAAAATGAAAAAATAATTAGGAATAATGATGAGTAAAGCTGAAATACTAGCTTTATAAAATAGCAAAATATGTCAAGCTATAGGGAAAATGAGATTTAAAACCAAATAACAGCATAAGATGCTGTAGGGTTCTGTCTTTCCAAAGGCTTTTTGAAAAACTAGCAAAAAACTGGAAGAGCCATCTTCCTAAAAACTCTGGAAAACAGTTAAAGGCTTACAGTATCCGGCAAGTACCAAATCAAGAAAAATCAGCTTGAAAAACAGGCAAAACCAATGATGCTCCTGCTAGCCACTTGCTGACGTGGTGTGGAGCCATCCTGCCTTCCCACCGTGGGTCCCTTGTCCTGTTCCAAAGGGAACAGTCCCTTTGTGCATACTGCTATGCCGATATGTCACTACTAATCCATTAAGTGGAAGTATGAAACTGAAACAGGAAACTTGCCTTGGAATCCCCCTCCCAGAATTTGTCCTGAAGAAAAGCAAGTGATACATACCTAAAGTGTATAAGAAATGATTACATGGAAGAAGCCTGGAACAAAGTACTACCTGCATACAATAGAGCACCCAGGAGGGGTAAAGTCTCTTGAAGGATGTAGAGGAGGTATTAGAATTTTTGTAAAATGGGAATCCTTCAGGAGAAAACACAAAGCAGGAGAAACAGACTCCCCACTGGCTTGAAGACAGGAACCTGCACATCACATTTGCCTTGGGCTGGTATTGATAGGAGGGCTAAGTTCTGGTTGACACCTCCAGCCAGCCAAAGCAGAATCAATTTGCAAAATCTGTAAAAAGTGATACTTGCTTTGGTTTGTTTTAACTCCTGAAACTCAAGTCTCTGTCTTAACACTAACTGGATACAAATTGTCTTATCACTAACTGGGTAACAGCACAGGGACTACACCCCAGAGTTAACACTTTAAAATATTAAAATGTGCAGTGTGCAGCAAAAAATTAGAAGACAAACAAAACGATAGCTCATCCGTAGGGATAAGAAATGTTTCTCAACAAAGAGGACAAGACTTTGGACATAATGTATGAAGACTTAAAAAGTATCCTCAGTGTGCTCAAGGAGAGAAAGGAAAACATGGAGAAAGAACTAAAGAGTATGAGGAAAACTGAACAATATGCGAAGCTCAACAGAGAGAGACAGACTTTTTTAAAGGAACAAAACAACTACTGGAGTTAAAGATGAGAACTGAAATGAAAAATTTCCACAGGATTTTAAGGGCAGACTGAAGCTGGAAGAATCAGTGGCCTCTAGGACAAGATTATTGAAATGATTCAGAAGGAGAAGCTGAAAGGAAAAAAGTTTTAAAAGCACAAAACAGAGCCTAAGAGGTCTGAGGGTGCCATCAAGCTTAATATATGTATTATGGAAGTTCCAAAACGGTAAGAGATTAATTGTCAGTTTCTCATAGTTACCACAGAGGCAAGAAAGCAGTGGAACGAAATATTTTAAATGTTGAAAAAACAGTTGCCAACTTAGAATATGATATCCAGCCAACTTTCAGAAATGAGGGGTTCATTACCATCAGACCTACCCTACAAGCAATGCTAAGGGAGTTCTTCAGACTGAAAGGAAAGGACCTTAGACAGTGGGTCAGAGTAACATCAAAAGAGCCCACCAATACAGTTCCTGTTAGCCAGCCATGAAGGTCTTGCGAGATTCGCATCAATACCAAGCACCTGTGTCTGGCAGAACTGGTGTGAGACAAAGATATATTTGTTCCCTGCTGCCCTGATAATAAAGAGTTTTGGCTGGACCTTTGAGCGCACGCCAAGATAGTGTGGAGCCCGTCGAAAAGCACATACTATGGCGCTGAAATGGATTAATAAGGAACTTAGTGATTTGGCCTGTGACCCCTCAACACAATGTTCTGCAGGTCCAATTGGGGATGATATGTTTCATTGGCAAGCCACAATTATGGGACCTAATGACAGCCCATATCAAGGCGGTGTATTCTTTTTGACAATTCATTTTCCTACAGACGACCCCTTCAAACCACCTAAGGTTGCATTTACAACAATTTACCATCTAAATTTTAACAGTAATGGCAGCATTTGTCTCGATATTCTAAGATCACAGTGGTCTCCTGCTTTAACTGTTTAAGTTCTTTTATCCATTTGTTCACTCCTATGTGATCCGAACCCAGATGACCCCCTAGTGCCTGAGATTGCATGGATCTATAAAACAGACAGATAAGTAGAACAGAATATCTTGGGAATGGACTCAGAAGTATGCCATGTGATGCCACCTTAAAGTCAGAATAACCTGCATTGTAGTTGGAATAAAAAAAATCAAAAAAGGAACAGTAATTTAAAGTTATCTGGCTGCTCCCCTATCAGACCTCATCTTTCTTTATTTTTTGTTTACCTCCCTCCATTCATTCACATGCTATCTAAGAAGACTTAAGTTCTTCCAGCTTTGAAAAATAACTGCTTTTAGAAACTGTATAGTTACAAGAGAACAGTTGCCCAAGAGTCAGAATTTTTTAAAACATGGAGCATGTGTATTATGTGGCCAATGTCTTCACTCTAACTTGGTTATGAGACTAAAACCATTCCTTACCACTCTAACATGCTGAAGAAGTCATCTGAGGGGGAGGGAGATGGATGTTCAGTTGTCACATCAAAGGAAACAGCATTGCTCTATAGCAGCATCCATTCTTGTTTAAACCTTCCACTGTTAGAAATTTGAGGTTACATGATATACTTTATGCTCATAACTGATGTGGCTGGAGAATTGGTATTGAATTTATAGCATCAGCAGAACAGAAAATGTGATGTATTTTATGCATGTCAATAAAGGAATGACCTGTTCTTGTTCTACAGAGAATGAAAATTGTAAGTCAAACACCCTTTGTATTCCAAAATAGGGTCTCAAACATTTTTTAATTTTCATTTAAATTGTTAAGAAGCTTGGTGCTATTAGTTAACCTATCTTCCAATACACTGTTTAATATAGCACTGAATAAATGATGCAAGTTGTCAATGGATGAGTGATCAACTAATAGCTCTGCTAGTAATTGATTTATTTTTCTTCAATAAAGTTGCATTAACCAATGAAATAAAAAGACCACCAATAAATGGAAGTATGGATAATTATAGATGCTAGTACTATTGTATTTTAGCATGTTATCCAACTTTTTACTTCTTATAGGTAAAATGCAAATACATAAAAAATAATGATAAACCTATGCTTTTGGACATAAATATGAAGCTATAGTTTGGAACAAATACAATAAAAAGGTAGGGGGGTGGAAGGGTATAGAAACAATGTATGTATATGATACTATTGAAGTTCAGTTGGTACCAAGTCAAACATGATTGTTACAGATTTAGGATGTTAAAATTTAGCCCCATGTAAACGACAAAGAAAACATGAAAAATATATACAGAAAGAAATGAAAAGGGACTCAACGTGGTAGAATACAAAGTATCAAAGAATATGAAAGTAGGCAATGGCAGAATTGATGGTCAACAAAAGGCAAAAAGAAAAACAGAAGAGTCCAGCATTAATTATCTGTCATTCGTTTAAATGTAAATAGATTAAACTCATGAGCCAAAAGGCAGAGATTGGCAGAATGGATAAAAAGTGTGACCAAACTATAAACTGTTTAAAAGAGACTGTTCAAAGACCAAGTAAACTGAAAATGAAAGGACTGAAAAATACACACCATGCAAATAGTAATGAAAAGATAGCTGGAGAAACTTCTAATAAAAAAAAATAGACTAAGTAAAAACCTTATAAGGGATAAAGAAGGTCACTATATACTGCTAAAGGGGTCACTTCAACAAGAAGACAATTACAATTGTGCATCTAGTGGCAGATCCCCAACATATGAAGTTTTATTAGAGTATAATATACCACTTTCAATAATGAATAAAATATCCAGACAGAAGATCAATAAGGAAGAAGAACACTTGAACAATAAAGTAGATCTGAGAGACAGAATGCTTCTTCCATCAGAAAAATTAAAATTCTCTAGTGCACATGGCTCATTCTTTAGGACAAACCAAATGTTAGGTCACAAGTCTTAATAAATTAAAAAATACTGATATGAAATGTATCTTCTAACATAATAGAATGAAGGTAGAAATAAAGCAAAAAGTGGAAAATTTGCATGTGGAAATTAACATCCTCTTAAACTGACTCAAAGACAAAATAAAAAAGGAAAATAGGAAAAATTTTGATGCAAATGGAAATGAAAATACTACAAACCAAAATTTATTAGATGCAGCAAAGGCTGTGCTGAGGGGACTTGATGGTTCTAAATGCTTGCATTTAAAAAAGAACAAAGATCTGAAATCAGAGTACTGCCCTCACAACTGGAAAATGTAGATATGGAAGAGCAAACTAAACTGAGCAGAAGAGTGGAAATAACTAAGATTGGTGAGAAGTAGAGAACAACATAAAATAGAATCAACAAAACCAAAAGGGGGTTCTTTGAAGGATCAACAAAATCACAAACCTTTAGCTAGACTGAAAGCACAAATAATCAAAATCAGCAATGAAGGGGAATATTTCTGCACAACCCCAGTGAAGTGAAAAGGATTATGACAGGATACTATGTACAACTGCACACCAACAAATTACGTAAACTAGATGAAATGGATAAATTTCTAGAAGCACACAGATTATCGAAACAGCCAAGAAGAAGCGGAAGCTCTCAACAAACCAGTAATTAGTAGAGATCGAATTAGTTATCAAAATCCTCCCAACAAAGAATATCCCAGAACCAGAAGGCTTCATAGGGGAATTTTATCAAACATTCCAAGATCAATTAACAGTCCTGCTCAAATTCTTCCAAAAAATTGAAGAGGAGGGAGCACTCCCTAATTCATTTTACAAGGTCATCACCCTCATACCAAAGCCACATAAAAGGAAATTACAGACCAAGAGCCTATGAATGTGATTCAAAATCCCTGACAAAGCACTAACTAGCTAACCAAACCCAACAGCACATTGACATAATTATACACAGTAATAAAAAGGGATTTATCCCAGTTATGCAAGTTATGCTTCAACATAACAAAGTCAATTAATATAATACACCCTACTAAAAGAATGAAGGGGAAAACCACATAATTATCTCAATTGGTGCAACAAAAGTCATTGAGCAAAATTCAGCAACCCTTCTTGATAAAAACACTTTAAAAAAACTAGAAATAGAAGGATGCTTCATCATGATAAAAGGTGTGTGTGTGTGTATGTATATATATATATAATGCCATTAAAACCATAATAGTGGAAGGCTGAAAGCTTTCCCTGTAACACCAGAAATGAAACAACATTCCCACTGTCACCACTGTTGTTGTACTGGAAATTTTATCTGGAACCATAAGGCAAGAAACAAACAAAGCACATCTGAATTGGAAAGGAGGAAGTAAAACTCCCTAATTGCTTATGACATGATCCTATATACATAAAATCCTTTAAAAAAAAATTCCAGAAGGCTACTAGAGTTGGATTCAGCAAATGGCAAGATACAAGGTTGAGTTGCAAAACTTCCATTTACAATAGCAACTGAAAGATTCAGATATCTAGGAATAAATGTAACCAATGATATCAGTTAAGGACTTATATACAGAAAAAGACAAAACAAGCCAATCACCAATTTTATACAGAAGGGTAAAAGGCCCTGAATAGGAAATGTCATCTTGAAAAAGAACTAAGTGGACTCACACTTCTCTTATAAAACTTACACAGATACACTAGTTAAAACAGCATGGTGCGTGCTCGCTTCGGCAGCACATATACTAAAATTTTGGAACAATACAGAGAAAATTAGCATGGCCCCCATGTAAGGATGACATGCAAATTTGTGAAGAGTTCCATATTTTTAAAGAAAAACGAAAACAGCATGGTGCTCCATACTAGACTTTGAAATTAACTCTATATCTACAAACTGTACTTTGAAATTTATCACTTTTCTGTATTTATGTTTCACAATAAAAAATGTTTTAAACAGCATGATATTGCCATGACAGACATAGACCAGTGCAATCGAATTGAGAATTCAGAAATCAACCTACACATTTATGGCTGATTTTTGACAACGGTGCTAACTCCACTCAATTGGGAAAGAATAGTCTCTCCAGCATATGGTGCTGAGAAAAACAGGATGTCCACATGAAAAGAATGAAGGTGCACCTTAACTCACACAATATCAAAAATCAACTCAAAATGCATCAAAGACCTAAATATAAAAAAAAAACTAAAAAAAATAAAAAATTTTTATGTGAAAAATAAACATAAGGAAACATCTTCAGGACTTTGAGTTAGGCAATGGTTTCCTAGACCTTACACCCAAAGCAAAAGCAGCAAAAGAAAAAAATAGATAAATGGAACTTCATCAGCATTAAAAACTTGTACATCAGAGGACTTGTCATGAGAAAAATGACAGCCTATACAATGAGAGAAAATATTGGGAGACCACATATCTGATAAGGTTTAATATCCTAAATATATAAACAAGTCCTACTTCTCAACAACACCACACAACCCAATTTTTAAAATGGTCAAAAGACTTGAATAGATGTTTCTTCAAAGAAGATATACAAATGGCCAAGAAGCATATGAAAAGTTGCTCAGTATCAATAGCCATTTTGGAAATGCCAATCAAAATGACAGATACTATTTCACAACCACTAGAATGGGTATTATTTAAAAAACAAAACTGCAAATGTTGGAGAGGATGTGGAGAAATAAGAACAGTCATTCATTGTTGGTAGGAATGTAAAATGGTGCAGTTACTGTGGCAGATAGTTTGGCAGAAAGCTAAATATAGAATTAACCATATGACTTGGCAATCCCACTTGTAGGTATATACCTGTGCTGGTTTGAAAGGATGTATTGTCCCCTAGAAAAGCCATGTTTTAATGTAAACCTCATTTCATAAAGGTAGAATAATCACTATTCAATACTGTATGTTTCAAGCTGTAATCAGATCATCTCCCTGGAGATGTGATTTAATCAAGAGTGGTTGTTAAATTGGATTAGGTGACGACATGTCTCCACCCATTTGGGTGGGTCTTGATAAGTTTCTGGAGTCCTATAAAAAAGGAAACATTTTGGAGAATGAGGGAGGTTCAGAGAGCAGAGCAGAACGACACAGCCACGAGAAGCAGAGTCCACCAGCCAGCGACCTTTGGAGATGAAGAAGGAAAATGTCTCCCTGGGAGCTTCATGAAACACGAAGCCAGGAGAAGAAGCTAGGAGATGATGACATGTTTGCCATGTGCCTTTCCAGATGAGAGAGAAACTCTGACTGTATTCACCATGGGCTCTTCCACTTGAGAAAGAAACCTGGAATTTCATTGGCCCTCTTGAACCAAGATATCTTTTCCTGGATGCCTAAGATTGGACATTTCTATAGATTTGTTTTATTTGGGACATTTTCTCGGCCTTAGAACTGTAAACTAGCAACTCATTAAATTCCCCTTTTTAAAAGCCATTCTGTTTCTGGTATATTGCATTCCAGCAGCTAGCAAACTAGAACAATACCCAAAATAATTGAAAGAAGGGGCTTGGAGAATTTGCACCCCGATGTTCAACACAGCATTATTCACAATTGCTAAAAGATGGAAGCAGCCAGCCCAAGTGTTCATCAACCAATGAATGGGTAAATATAATGTGGTATGTACAGGCAATGGAATATTATGCTGCTGTAAGAAGGAACAAAGTTCCTGGCACATATGACAACATGGATGAAGTGTGAAGATGTCATGTTGTGTAAAATATGCCACATATAAAAGGACAAATATTGTATGGATTTATTGATATGAAATAGAAATAAACATATTCATAGAGTCAGAAACTAGAATATAGGTTACCAGGACCTGGGGTGGGAGTCAGGAATGGGGAGTTAATGCTTTAATGTTACAGAGTTTCTATTTGGGATGATGGAAAAGTTTTGATAATGGTTCATGGTGATGGTAGTGTTTCATTGTGAATGTAATTATCAACACTGAAATACACATTTGAATGTGATCAAGGAGGAAATCTTGAGTTGTTCATATGTTACAAGAATAAAAAGCAAATCCATAGGACTATAACAACACAGACAGTAAGCCCCAAGGTGAACCATAGACTATAGTTAATAGTATAATTATAAAAATGTTCTTTGATTAATTGCAACAAATGTATCACACAAATGCAACATGTTAATAATAGGGTGGTATATGGGAACTCTATATTCATGATTTTTCTATAAACCTAAAACTTCTCTAATAAAAAATTTTTTTAAAAAGTATTACCTGGTGTATTTCAAAGGAAATAATAGAACTTTTAGGCATGAAAAATATAATTTTAAAAATAAAAACAATGGAGGGGTAAGATGGTAGATTAGTCTCAGCTGAAGAGAAATTAGTGAACTGGAAGACAGATCCTAAATTACCTAGAATTTGGCACTGAGAATCAAAATATAGAAAATGAGAGGTTAAGAATTACAGAACATAAAATGAAAAATGCCTGATGTTTAATTGGAGATAGAGAAAAAAGAATGAAGAGGCAATATTTGAGGGTAAGGATAAAAAATAATTTTCTGGAACAGATAATCATGAATTCACATATTAAGAAAGCAGAACATATCCAAGTCAGATCAAAAGAAATCCACAACTAAACACTTTTTTATGGAAATTAAGAATACCAAAAACAAAAAATAACCCAGGAGAAAAATCAAATAATTACATGCAGGCCAAATCAGACTTTTCAATAGCAATAATGGAAGACAACAAACTGTTAAATATTGTCAAAGTAATTGCTAACCTAAAATTTTGTACCCAGAGAAATGCTTTTAATAGATCTTCAAATATATATAAAAAAAAAAAGTTTACAAGTAGCACATCTTCACCAGAGGAACTTTTATAGGGTATGGTTCTAGAAGGAAAATTACCTTAGAAGGAAATCTGAGGTGAAGAAGCAATCATGAGAAAAAAATTATTTTACTTACTACTGAGATCCTAAAAGAGTTACACGGCCATGCATAATAGAGCTAGGAGAGAGAGGGTGGTTCTGGCATTTTTTTTTACCATCATGCATGTCTTCTCTCACTTCCATTTTAATCATGGCCACTGATGTGCTAGTCTGCCGCAGGCTCTACCAATCCCAGTACTCACCCTGATCTAGTTCATGTCCTGAGGAAAAGCAAATCTCCATGGTATATTTGAAGCTTGATGAGGAGCCAATTGATACCATATGCCTATTGTGGCCTTTTGTGCTGAGCCAAAATATTCACCTTCAGGATAGCAAGATCCTCCAAAGCCTTCTACACTACAATTTGAAGGACAATAAAATGTGGATGTCCATGTTTTTGTTATTGTTGTCATTGTTTTTTTCTGAGCAATGAGAACCAAGGGTGACATCCCATCCCAACACTATGGGTCCTGACACCTGATCTAAACCTTCTCTAGTCATTCACCAAGATTATTCCAGTTCTCTGATAAATCACAAGTTCTCCATTTAGTTTCAGTCACTGAGCCCATTTTCTTTCTGAATCACAGCTGCATCTTGGAGAGTGAAGGTACTTTAGAAAGTGCACATCTAGTTCACCTGGACCTTCATTCCCAAAATGAACAAGACTCTGTTCCAGCACCTCCATACTTGTAATGTCCATGCAGGTCAAGTTGCTCCCAAGTGAACCAAAGTCATGGCAATACCTGCTAGAGTTTACATAAGGGACACAATGAGGATTCTTGCTTAGGGATTTCAGAATGAAGTCATCCCAAAGCCTCTTGTGCTCTATGGACCCCAAAACAAGTTAATTGTGTAAGACACAAAATAATGCAGAACAGATGATGCTATTGGTCTTCTAGTCCTAGAGCCAGGATCAACTACATAATTTTTGAAGCCTAAATTCAGGCCCCTTGTTTAAAAACATGAAAAAAAAAACCTGTTAAATATACTAAAATATAAAGCTTTTCCCTTTCTTCCATGATTTTATCATCAACTTCTCATGGGTTTTTAAAATATTTTTATTGACAAATCTTCACACTCATATATTCTATAGATGATGTACAATCAATGGCTCACAATATCATCACATAGTTGTGTATTCATCACCATGATCATTTTGTTTTCCTCCAACCAGATTTATTGAACATAAAAAATATATATATACAAAGTGCCTTGGATCTGCCACTTCAAAACAAGATATTTTCTTATCAATATTTTGATAGGTTAATCCATACAGTGTCAAAAAGCATTTACTATAAAATAAATAGAAAAATGACCAATACACATTACATGATGACCTAGCTACTGGAGGTTTAATAGTTCTATAAGATAGTTAACATAAGGAGAACTGAGTCCATATGAAAGGCTGGAGAATTGATATGAACCATCAAGAGGCCATTTTGTGCGCTGCCACAGTGATGCCATTGTGTTTCTGGATCATCATTTTCCAATTATCTGATTCTAGACATACCAAAGGAATATCAGTGGGGTTGGAAGTTAGCTTAGCTGCTTGCTGGGCTAGAACTGATCACCCCAGCATGCTCATCTGACAAAGTCCCATGGCAGCCCAGATTAAGTTCTTGTGATCTGTGCACAGGATGCCAACAATTGGTGGATTCTTCACTGTGTACTCCAAGTACTGCTCCAAGGATCCTCCATTCTGCTAGCCACCCGCGATCACTCAGCACAGCACATACTTCTCTGCCACAGATCTTAGGGGCTCCTCTGTCACGTGGAACGAGCAGTACGCACCATGATCATTTTTTAGAACATCTGCATCACTCTGAAAAAAGAAAAATTCATACATATCATAACCCTTACCCCTCCCTCTCATTGACTGTTAGAATTTCCACCTACAAAATATCTTTTACCCCTTATTTCCCCCATTATTTATTCATTTCTTATGTGTATTTTTGTTTGCTTGTCTGTCCATACCTTGGATAAAAGGAGCATCAGACACAAGATTTTCACAATCACAGAGTCATATTGTAAAAGTTATACTATTATACTTCATCTTCAAGAATCAAGGATACTGAGACACAGCTCAACAGTTTCAGGTGCTTCCCTCCAGCCACTCCTATACACCATAAACTAAAAAGGGATATGGATAAAATGCATAAGAATACCTCCAGGATAACCTCTCAACTCTTAAATCTGGACAAACCAACAAAAACTCGTGCCCTATTCAAGATTCCATGTGCTTATGGTGTTCGACTAAATTAACAATACAAGTTAAATTAGGAAATGCACTACCCAAAATATATATATTTGTCCTGCATGGGCAGGCACCGAGAATTGAACCTGGGTCTCTGGCATGGCAGGCGAGAACTTTGCCTGCTGAGCCACCATGGCCCACCCTCAAAATATAAATTTTGTACCCAATAAACATCTTTCCCTTTGGTCTCACACTGAAGTTGAAGTTTTAAAATATGGACCATATCATCCTTTACCCTGTATTCTGATATACCTTAGTCCTATCCAGATAAGCTTCATTCATCTCTATTCAAAGTCTGATCAGTTTTTCAACTTTTTAAACAGTTCCTGAATGGGATACTGCTGACTTTCATAGCTTCAGAGCTCTAACTCTGAGTCTCAGGTGTCACATAAATACCTGAAGTTTCTGCGTATTACCAAGTTATATACAAACAGCTCAGTATCTCAGAATTTAGAAATAACAGTTACAACTCATGAATATGTGACTGCTATAGAAGTTTATAATCTACGACCCTTTACAATTGGCCCCAACATGATAATTCATGCTCTTGACTTCAATTCACTGAGTTTTTATATTATAGTTAGGCCATATGATTGAGGTATGATAATATCTGTCTTTTTATTCCTGACATTTCATTCAGCATACAGTCCTTAAGGTCCATACACCTAGTTGCATGCCTCACAACTTCATTCCTTCTTGAGGCTGCTCAGTAGTACATTGTATGTATATACCATAGTTCTCCATCCATTAGGCCACCTCCATCCATTGTGAATCAGGAACACTGCCACCATAAACACCAGTCTGCACATGTCCACTCCTGTCGCCACACACAGTTCCTCCTGGTATGTACTGATTTCAGGATCATATGGCAACCCATGCCTAGCCTCATGTGGAACAAACCACCACACTGCCCTCCAAGGGGCTGGACCTCTCAGTTTCCCTACCGACAGTGAATAGGTACATCTCTTTCTCTGCATATTTTCTACCACTCCATTCATTTTTTAAAAAGTTTTATTCACACATCATGCAATCCAACCTAAGTATATAGATATACCCTCACCACCATAATCTATATGAAGACATTTCCTCAGTCCTTCCCCATGTCATCCCCCATCTGTTGACATTTACTTTTGGCATAATGCCTTTATTGCATTCAGTGGAAGCATATTACAATGTTACTGTTGACTGTAGACCCTAGCTTGCATTGATTGTACTTTTTCCCAAATATCATCCATTTTCAAAACCTTGCAATGTTGATATTCATTTGTTCTCCCTAATGCAAAAATGTTTATTTGTACATTTAATCATCATCATTTCCACTCTAGGCACTGCTAAGTTATACTTTCAGTCTTTATCCTTTATCTTTCTTTTTCGTTTCATACATGCCACCAGCCCATCTAGAGAGTGTCTATTTCATCATACTCACATTCAGCTTCATTCAATGTACTTATTATGCTACAATCAGGTAGTATTGTGCTATACCTTTATAGCACAACATAGTCCTGTTGCACAGTCTGTATTACTTCAGTGCCAAATGCCCAATCTCTACCCTACTTCTATCTCCTGATAACCTGTGTTCTTAACTTCAACCATAAAAGTTCATTCATTAATGTTAGTTCGTATTAGTGAGACCATACAGGTTTCTGCCTAATTTCACTCAGCATAATGTCCTCAAGGGTCATCCATGTTTTTATATGCTTCATGAATTTATTCTTTCAGCTGTGTAATATTCCATCATATGTATATACCACAGCTTGTTAAGCCATTCATCCATTGATAGACATTTGGGCTGTTTCCATCTCTTAACAATTGTAAACATGCTGCTATAAACATTGGTGTGCAAATGTCTGTTTGTGACCTTGCCAACAGGTGTTCAGAACATATACCTAGTAATGGATTGTTGGATCATATGGCAATTCTATACTTAGCTTCCTGAGGAACTGCCAAATTGCCTTCCAGAGTGGTTGTACCATTTTACATTTGCACCAACAGTGGATACCTGTGCCTTTTTCTCCACATCCTCTCCAGCACTTGTTATTTTCTCTTTTGTTTTGTTTTGCATTGTTCTGATAATGGCAATTCTAATGGGTAAGATGGTACCTCATTGTGATTTGCATTTGCCTAATAGCCAGTGAAGTTGAGCAACTTTTCATGTGCCTTTTAGCCATTTGTATTCCCTCTTCTGAGAAGTGTCTGTTCATGTCTTTGGCTCATTTTTTAAATTGGGCTGTTTGTCTTTTTGTTGTTGAGTTGAAGAATCTCTGTATATTCTGGATACTAAACCCTTATCTGATATGTGGTTTCTAAATATTGTCTCCCATTGTGTAGCTTGCCTTTTTACTTTCTTGAAAAAATTCTTTGGTGCACAAAAGTGTTTAATTTTGAAGTGAGTTCTGGGAAGACAGCAGAATAGGACAGGTCGAGTTCACCCTGCTGCAAGGAATAGCTAGAGAAGGGACAGGAGGGTGACTCAGATGGCAATGATCTCAGGTGTAAGTGACCTGGGAGAGTCTTCTTTACCACAAAGGGAGGCCTGGATGCAAAGCTGAAGAACTGAGGAGCAGAAAACCAGAGACCTTCTGTCTTGCAAACAGTCTCATTTGGAAGGCCAGAGCCCTCAGGAATGCACAGACTGGGAGATGGGAGACTAGGAAATGAGCCAATCTGCACTCCTTGAATGTGCTATCCTCACCAGCACAGCCCCGCAACCATGACTCACCCCATGCCCCATGAACCCGAACCCTGTCAACCACCCTATCTCCCACACTCCAAGCACCCCTGCCCCACCAAACTCCCACACATGTATCTGCCCCAGACCCCCACCCCAAGCACCTACATGCCTGTCCCAGCCCAGGCTTGTGATCTCCTGCACAAGCTCAGTCTCCCCCACTCCTCCCAAGACCCACCTCCCCCTTTCTGCCACATGCATGTGGTCACCAGCACATAAAGGCTGCGGGTGCTTACCTTCAAACCAGGCTACACACACACCTAACCCATACAGTTGTGCAAACCCACCCCACCCCACCTGAGCTCTGTGGATGTGTACATCAGTTTATGGCACTCCCAGATCTGCACATGCACATGGAGCCCAGTCACAGCCACAACTCTTGGCAAGCACTGACCTGGCACAGCCGGCCACATCTGCCCCCAGCCCATGCAGATGCAGTACCAACCCACTGCCCTGAGCTCTGTGCATGCACACAAAGGGCTCCGTGCCCTAGACCAGCACACACCAGGGCCCTGCCCCCCAGACCCATGTACCCACACAGCCACATCATTGCCGGGGATTCCTCGGAGAGCAGGGAAAGAAGAGGGTCGCTGCACGGGGTGAAAAAAAATAAGACACAGTAGAAAACTGGCGTTAAGGGACTCAAGTCTTTCCTGAGACAAGAGCCACGAATAGCTTCAGCATAACATATTTATTCTCCAGCTCAAAAGAAAGTACCGTTATATTTTAATTAAGCATTCTCTGCGTTGTTTTTTCAGACTGCATAGGTAAGT
Organism: Tamandua tetradactyla; assembly: GCF_023851605.1. Lineage (NCBI taxonomy): Eukaryota > Metazoa > Chordata > Mammalia > Pilosa > Myrmecophagidae > Tamandua > Tamandua tetradactyla. Next base: position 58,028,342 of record NC_135334.1, on the reverse strand, counting down.
ACTTAATATTTAAATCAGGTTCTCACAGCACAAAAGTATCTTAAGAAACATCTTATCGGGAATTGTAGGAACAAGCAGTTTCAGACTCTGACGTAGTCTTCCTCAAGAACCTTGCCTCAGTGGTCTGCTCACTGGGCCTACAAGCATGGCATGCCAATGCTTTGAGTTCTTGATTCACAGCCAACCTACTGAGTCTCCACCACCAGCCTCCAACACATCCTCCCTGCCACTGGGCACCCATGCTCACAGGCACCAGCATAGCATCCTGAACCTGTGCCTATACCTTTCACTCTTCCCCCTTTTGGTTGAGAAGGTTTTCTCAATTCCTTGATGCTGAGTCTCAGCTCATTCTAGGATTTCTGTCCCGTGTTGCCAGGAAGGTCTATACCCCTGGGAGTCATGTCCCACGTAGATAGGGGAAGAGTGGTGAGTTTGCTTGTTGTGTTGGCTGGAGAGAGAGGCCACATCTGAGCAGCAAAAGAGGTTCTCTTGGGGGTGACTCTTAGGCCTAATTTTAAGTAGGCTTGACCTATCCTTTGTGGGGTTAAGTTCCATATGAACAAACCCTAAGATTGGGGGCTCAGCCTATAGCTTTGGTTGTCCACACTGCTTGTGAGAATTTCAAGAATTCACCTTGGGGAAGTTGAATTTTCCCCCTTTCTCATCCTTCCCTGAAGGGGACTTTGCAAATACTTTTTTATTCACTATTCAAATCATTCTGGGATCTATCGGGACATCACTCTGGACAAACCAATAAAATCTCAAGTTCTACTCAAGGTTCCATGTACTTATGGTGTTTAATTAAGTTGTCTACATAAGTTATATTAGGAAATGCACTAGTCAAAATATAAATTTTCTACCAAATAAACATTTTTTGCTTTAGTCTCACACATCAGTTAATATTTTAAAATATTAATTACCATCTATTTTCAGCACCCTGAAGTAATGACATTCCTTTGTCCTTCCTCATGCAAAAACATTTTTTTAATTTGTATATTTAGTTACTATCATTATACACTCTAGGCATTCCTAGATTATACTATCTCAGTCTTTATCGTCTATCTTTCTTTCTGATTTCATTTGTGCCCCCAGCCCTCCTCCCTCTATCATTCTCACATTTAGCTTCATTCAGTGTTGTAACATAATAGTATTACAGTTAGGTAGTATTGTGCAATCCATTTCTGATTTTTTACATTCAGTCCTGTTACACATTGTGTATCCCTTCAGCTCCAATTACCCAATATCTTACCCCATTTCTACCTCCTGATGGTCGCTGTTACCAATGAAATTCTCCAAGTTTATTCACTAATGTCAGTTCATATCAGTGAGACCATACAGTATTTGTCCTTTTGCTTCTGGCTAATCTCACTCAGCATAATGGCCTTAAGTCATCCATGTTGTTACATACTTCATAACTTTATTCTGTCTTACAGCTGTATGTTCCATTGTATGTATACACAGTTTGTTTAGCCATTCGTCTGTTATGGACATCTGGGCTGTTTCCATCTCTTGGCAATTGTAAGTGATGCTGCTATAAACATTGGTGTGCAAATGTCTGTTTGTGTCCTTGTCCTCATGTCCTCTGAGTAGATACCTAGCAATGGTATTGCGGGTCATATGGCAATTCTATATTTAGTTTTCTGAGGAACCGCCAAACTGCCTTCCACAGTGGTTGTACCATTTGACATTCCGACGAACAGTGGATAAGTGTGCCTCTTTCTCCATATCCTTTCCAGCATTTGTTAGGACCATTTTTAAAAAAACTTATTTATTAAAAAAATACATAATCAGTAATTCACAATATCATCACTTAGTTGCATATTCATCATTTCTTAGAACATTTGCATTAATTCAGAAAAGAAATAAAAAGACAATAGAAAAAGAAATAAAACGAACACAGGAAAGAAAAAATAAAAGATTATACCTACCATACCATTTACCCCTTGCTTTCATTGATCACTAGCATCTAAACTAAATTTATTTTAGCATTTGTTCCCCCTATTATTATTTTTATTCCATATGTTCTACTCCTTTGTTGACAAGGTAGATAAAAGGAGCATCAGACACAAGGTTTTCACAATCACACAGTCACATTGTGATAGCTGTATCATTATTCAATCATCCTCAAGAAACATGGCTACTGAAACACAGCTCTATATTTTCAGGCAGTTCCCTCCAGCCTCTCCATTACATCTTGATTAACAAGATGACATCTACTTGATCCATAAGAATAACCTCCAGGATAACCTCTCAACTCTTGTTTGGAATCTCTCAGCCATTGACACTTTGTCTCATTTCCCTCTTCCCCCTTTTGGTTGAGAAGGTTTTCTTAATCCCTTGATGCTAAGTCTCAGCTCATTCTAGGGTTTTGCTCAATCCCTTGATGCTGAGTCTCCGTTCATTCCAAGATCTCTGTCCCATGTTGCCAGGAAGGTCCACACCCCTGGGAGTCATGTCCCACGTAGAGAGGGGTAGGGTGGTGAGACTGTTCGTTGTGTTGGCTGGAGAGAGGGGCCACATCTGAGCAACAAAAGAGGCTCTCTTGAGGGTGACTCTTAGGCCTAAATTTTAAGTAGACTTGACCTATCTCCTGTGGTTTTAAGTTTCATATGAACAAACCCCAAGACTGGGGGCTCTCCTGTAGCTTTGGTTGTCCACACTGCTTGTGAGAATATCAAGAATTCAACTTGGGGAAGTTGAATTTCTCCCCATTCTCACCACTCCCCGAAGGGGGCTTTGCAGATACTTTTCCACTCACTGATCGAATCACTCTGGGATTCATCGGGGCACCACTCTGGACAAACCAGCAAAATCTCATGTCCTATCTGAGATTCCAAGTACTTATGGCATTCAATCAAACTATCTACATAAGTTATATTAGGAAATGCACTAGTTAAAATATACATTTTGTAACTAATAAACATTTTTTGCTTTAGTCTAACACAGAAGGTGACATTTTAAAATATTAATTACCATCTATTTTCAGTACCCTGCAATAATGACATTCCTTTGTTCTTCCTCATGCAAAAACATTTTTAAAATTGTATCTTGTACATTTCACTATTATTATACACCCAGGCATTCCTAGATTATACCATCTCAATCTTTAACATCTATCTTCCTTTCTGATTTCATTTATGTCCCCAGCCCTCCTCCCTCTATCATTCTCACATGAAATTCATTCAGTGTTTTAACATAATTATATTACAGTTAGGTAGTATTGTGCTGTCCATTTCTGAGTTTGTGTATCCAGTCCTGTTGCAATTTTGTAATTGGGTTGGCTGTCTTTTTGTTGTTCAGTTGAACAATCTCTTTATAACTTCTGGATACTAGACCTTTATCTGATATGTCATTTCCAAATATTGTCTCCCATTGTGTAGGTTGTCTTTTTACTTTCTTGATGAAGTTCTTTGATGCACAAAAGTGTTTAATTTTGAGGAGTTCTTATTTATTTATTTATTTATTTATTTCTTCACTGCTCTTGCTTTAGGTGCAAGGTCTATAAAACCGCCTCCAATTATAAGATTTATAAGATATTTCCCTACATTTTCCTCTAACTGTTTCATGGTCTTAGACCTGATGTTTAGATCTTTGATCCTTTTTGAGTTAACTTTTATATAGGGTGTGAGATACGGGTCCTCTTTCATTCTTTTGCATATGGACATCCAGTTCTCCAGGCACCATTTATTGAAGAGACTGTTCTGTCAGAGGTGAGTTGGCTTGACTGCCTTATCAAAGAACAAATATCCATAGATGAGCAGGTCTATATCTGAGCACTCTATTCAATTCTACTGGTCAATATATTTATCTTTATGCCAGTACCATGCTGTTTTGACCACTGTGGCTTCATAATATGCCTTAAAGTCAGGCAGCGTTAGACCTCCAGCTTCATTTTTTTTCCTCAAGGTACTTTTAGCAATTCAGGGCACCCTGCCCTTCCAGATAAATTTGCTTATTGGTTTTTCTATTTCTGAAAAGTAAGTTGTTGGGATTTTGATTGGTGTTGCGTTGAATCTGTAAATCGGTAGAATTGACATCTTAACTATATTTAGTCTTCCAATCCCTGAACACAGTATGCCCTTCCATCAATTTAGATCTTCTGTGATATCTTTTAACAGTTTCTTGTAGTTTTCTTTGTATAGGTCTTTTGTCTCTTTAGTTAAATTTATTCCTAAGTATTTTATTCTTTTAGTTGCAATTGTAAATGGAATTCGTTTCATGATTTCCCCCCTCAGATTGTTCATTACTAGTGTATAGAAACACTACAAATTTTTGAATGTTGATCTTGTAACCTGCCACTTTGCTCTACTCATTTATTAGCTCTAGTAGTTTTGCTATGGATTCTTCAGGGTTTTCGACATATAGTATCATGTCATCTGCAAACAGTGATAGTTTTACTTCTTTCTTTCCAATTTTGATGCCTTGTATTTCTTTTTCTTGTCTAATTGCTCTGGCTAGAACTTCCAAAACAATGTTGAATAACTGTGGTGATAGTAGACATCCTTGTCTTGTTCCTGACCTTAGGGGGAAAGTTTTCAGTTTTTCCCCATTGAGGATGATATTAGCTGTGGGTTTTTCATATATTCCCTTTATCATTTTAAGGAAGTTCCCTTGTATTCCTATCCTTTGAAGTGTTTTCAACAGGAAAGGATGTTGAATTTTGTCAAATGCCTTCTCTGCATCAATTGAGATGGTCATGTAATTTTTCAGCTTTGATTTGGTGATATGGTGTATTACATTAATTGATTTTCTTATGTTGAACCATCCTTGCATACCTGGGATGAATCCTACTTGGTTATGATGTATAGTTCTTTTAATGTGTTGCTGGATTCGATTTGCTAGAATTTTGTTGAGGATTTTTGCATCTATATTCATTAGAGAGATTGGTCTGTAGTTTTCTTTTTTTGTAATATCTTTGCCTGGTTTTGGTATGAGGGTGATGTTGGCTTCATAGAATGAATTAGGTAGTTTTCCCTCCACTTCAATTTTTTTGAAGAGTTTGAGCAGGATTGGTACTAATTCTTTCTGGAATGTTTAGTAGAATTCACATGTAAAGCCGTCTGGTCCTGGACCTTTCTTTTTGGGAAGCTTTTGAATGACTGATTCAATTTCTTTACTTGTGATTGGTTTGTTGAGGTCATCTATTTCATCTTGAGTCAATGTTGGTTGTTCATGCCTTTCTAGGAATTTGTCCATTTCATCTACATTGTTGTATTTATTGGCAAAAGTTCATAGTATCCTGTTATTACCTCATTTATTTCTGTGGGGTCAGTGGTTATGTCTCCTCTTCCATTTCTGATTTTATTTATTTGCATCCTCTCTCTTCTTCTTTTTGTCAATCTTGCTAAGGGCCCATCAATTTTTGCCCTTTCTTCTTTTTTTTTATATAGGCATTTAGGGCGATAAATTCCCTCTTAGTACTGCCTTTGCTGCATCCCATAAGTTTTGATATGTTGTGTTTTCATTTTCATTTGCCTCGAGATATTTAGTGATATATCTTGTAATTTCTTCCTTGACCCACTGGTTGTTTAAGAGTGTGTTGCTTAGCCTCCACATATTTGTGAATTTTCTGGCGCTTTGCCTATTATTGATTCCCAACTCCATTCCCTTATGATCTGAGAAAGTGTTTTGTATGATTTCAATCTTTTTAAATTTGTTGAGACTTGCTATGCAACCCAGCATATGGTCTATCTTTGAGAATGATCCATGAGCACTTGAGAAAAATGTGTATCCTGCTGTTGTGGGGTGTAATGTCCTATAAATGTGTGTTAAGTCTAGCTCATTTATTGTAATATTCAAATTCTTTGTTTCTTTATTGATCCTCTGTCTAGATGTTCTGTCCATTGATGAGAGTGGGGAATTGACATCTCCAACTATTATGGTAGATGTGTCTATTTCCCTTTTCAGTGTTTGCCTCATGTGTTTGGGGCATTCTGGTTCGGTGCATAAATATTTATGATTGTTATGTCTTCATGTTGAATTGTTCCTTTTATTAGTACATAGTATCCTTCTTTGTCTCTTTTAACTGTTTTACATTTGAAGTCTAATTTGTTGGATATTAGTATAGCTACTCCTCCTCTTTTTGGGTTGTTATTTGCATGAAATATCTTTTCCCAACCTTTCACTTTCAACCTAGGTTTATCTTTTCTTTTCATTTTTTTATTTTTTATTAAAAACATTACAAGAAACAAACATTCCCAACACATACACTCAGCAATTAACAATATCAACACATAGTTGCATATTCATCATCATGATCATTTCCCAGAACATTAGCATCAATTCAGAAAAAGAAATAAAAAGACAACAGAAAACTATAACAAACAGAAAAAAAATTTTTTTACAGGCCATACCCCTTACTGATCCCTTTAATTGATCACTAGCATTTCAAACTAAATCTATTTTAACATTTGTTCCCCTTATTATTTATTTTTATTCCATATGTTCCTCTCATCTGTTGACAGGGTAGATAAAAGGAGCATCAGACACAAGGTTTTCACAATCACACAGTCACATTGTGAAAGCTATATCATAATACAATCATCATCAAGAAACATGGCTACTGGAACACAGCTCTACATTTTCAGGCAGTTCCCTCCAGCCTCTCCATTACATCTTGGATAACAAGGTAATATCTACTTAATGCATAAGAATAACCTTCAGGATAACCTCTTGACTCTGTTTGGAATCTCTCAGCCATTGACACTTTGTCTCATTTCACTCTTCCCCCTTCTGGTCGAGAAGGTTTTCTCAATCCCTTGATGCTGGGTCTCAGCTTATTCTAGAGTTTTTCTTAATCTCTTGATGCTGAATCTCATCTCATTCTGGGATTTCTGTCCCATGCTGCCAGGAAGATCCACACCCCTGGGAGTCATGTCCCATGTAGACAGGGGGAGGGTGGTGAGTCTGCTTGCTGTGTTGGCTGAGAGAGGCCACATCTGAGCAACGAAAGAGGTTCTCTTTGGGGTGATTCTTTGGTTTAATTTTAAGTAGGCTTGACCTATCCCCTGTGGGGTTAAGTTTCATATGAACAAACCCCAAGACTGGGGGCTCAGCCTATAGCTTTGGCTGTCCACATTGCTTGTGAGAATACCAAGAATTCAACTTGGGGAAGCTGAGTTTTCCCCCGTTCTCACCATTCCCCGAAGGGGACTTTGCAAATACTTTTCCACTCACTGATCAAATCACTCTGGGATTCATCAGGGCATCACCTGGACAAACCAACAAAATCTCATGTCCTATACAAAGTTCCATGTACTTAAGGTGTTCAATCAACTATCTACATAAGTTCTATTAGGAGATGCACTAGTCAAAGTATAGATTTGTACCAAATAAACATTTTTTGCTTTAGTCTCACACATTAGTTGAAATTTTAAAATATTAATTACCATCTATTTTCAGCACACTGCAGTAATGACATTCTTTTGTTCTTCCTCATGCAAAAACATTTTTTAAGTGTGTACATTCAGTCACTACCATTATACACTCTAGGCATTCCTAGATTACACCATCTCAATCTTTGTCATCTATCTTTCTTTGTGATTTCATTTATGCCCCAGCCCTCCTCCCTCTATCATTCTCATATGCAGCTTCATTCAGTGTTTTAACATAATTGTATTACAGTTAGGTAATATAGTGCTGTCCATTTCTGAGTTTTTATATTCAGTCCTGTTGCACAATCTGGATCCCTTCAGCTCCCATTACCCAATATCTTACCCTATTTCTATCTCCTGATGGTCTCTGTTACCAAGGAAATATTCCAAGTTTATTCACTAATGTCAGTTCATGTCAGTGAGACCATACAGTATTTGTCCTTTTGTTTCTGGCTAATCACACTCAGCATAATGTCCTTAAGGTCCATTCATGTTGTTACGTACTTCAGAACTTTATTCTGTCTTACAGCTGCATAATATTCCATCTTATGTAAATGTCACAGTTTGTTAGTCAACTGTCTGTTGATGGACATTTTGGCTGTCCATCTCTTGGTAATTGTTAATAATTCTGCTATAAACATTGGTGTGTAAATGTCCATTTGTGTCCTTGGCCTCGTGTCCTTTGAGTAAAGACAGCATATAGATGGGTCCTGTTTTTTAATCCATTCTGCCAGACTATGTCTTTTGATTGGAGAGTTTAATCCATTACCATTCAGTGTTATTGCTGCATGGGTAGTAATTTCTTCTACTATTTTGCCTTCTGGATTTTATATGTCATATCTAATTTCCTTCTTTTTATCTTTACTCATAATCTTCCTTTCTACACTCTTCTCCACATCTCTCTCTTCTGTCTTCGTATCTGTCTCTAGTGTTCCCTTTAGTATTTCTTGCAGAGCTGGTCTCTTGGTCACAAATTCTCTCAGTGATTTTTTGTCTGAAAATGTTTTAATTTCTCCCCCATTTTTGAAGGATAATTTTGCTGGATATAGAATTCTTGGTTGGCAGTTTTTCTCTTTTAATAATTTAAATATATTATCCCACTGTCTTCTCGCCTCCATGGTTTCTGCTGAGAGATCTGCGTATAGTCTTATTGGGCTTCCCCTTGTATGTGACGGATTGCTTTTTTCTTGCTGCTTTCAAGATCCTCTCTTTCCTTTGACCCCTGACATTCTGACTAGTAAGTGTCTTGGAGTATGTCTGTTTGGATCTATTCTCTTTGGGGTATGCTGCACTTCTTGGATCTATAATTTTAAGTCTTTCATAAGAGTTGGGAAATTTTCAGTGATAATTTCTTCCATTAGTTTTTCTCCTCCTTTTCCCTTCTCTTCTCCTCTGGGACACCCACAACACGTATATTCATGCGCTTCATATTGTCTTTCAATTCCCTGAGTCCCTGCTCATATTTTTCCTTTTTTTCCCGTATAGTTTCTGTTAGTTGTCAGATTTCAGATGTTCCGTCCTCCAGTTCAGAAATCCTATGTTCTGTCTCTTGGCATCTACCATTGTAGGTTTCCATTGTTTTTTTCATCTCTTCTACTGTGTCTTTCATTCCCATAAGTTCTGTGATTTGTTTTTTCAGACTTTCAGTTTCTTCTTTTTGTTCTTTCCTTGCCTTCTTTATATCCTCCCTCAATTCACTAATTTGGTTTTTGATGAGGTTTTCCATGTCTATTTGTACATTCTGAATTGTTTCAGCTCCTGTATGTCATTTGAATTGTTGGTTTGTTCCTTTGACTGGGCCATATCTTCAATTTTCCTAGTGTGATTTGTTATTTTTTGCTGGCGTCTAGTCATTAAATTACCTTAATTAGTTTATTCTGGAGATTGCTTTCACTTCTTTTATCTAGGGTTTTCTTGCTGGATGAATTTGTTGTCTATCTGTTCTTTGACATTCCTTTCAGCTTTATCTGGACCTTTAGCTTAAGTTTTGTTTAACAGAGGAGAATATTTCAGTTCTTGTTTTCTTGTTTCTTGCTCTTCTTGTGTGATGCCTTTCCCACACACACACTTAGGGGGGTCTACTTAGATATTACAGACCCCAGCCAGATTTTCCCAGACCAAACTGGCCTCCTATCAGGAGGAAAGAGTCACCTGCGTCAGTTTTCCCTGAGGGTGAGACCCAGCAGGTTGAAAGACCTTCCTGTGAAGTCTCTGGACTCTGTTTTTCTTACCCTGCCCAGTATGTGGCGCTTGTCTGACTGCAGGTCCCACCAGCATAAGATGATGTGGTACCTTTAACTTTGGCAGACCTCCCTGCTGGAGACGTGGTGGAGACAGAGGAGAGGTTGTAGGCTGGTTTTAATGGCTTCAAATTACCAAGCCCTGGTGTCTGAATTCCTTAATGGAGGGATTCCACTTGGGTGGGGCTTCACCCCATCCCCTGGGGAAGGCACAAGCTCCAGACAAGCCCTCAAAACAGTTCACTGCTGCCTATGCCTGGGGCAGTTGCAGCCTGAAAAGTCCTGCCGCTGTATCCAGAGGCAGTCAAGCCTTTGTAGATACACAGCCACAAAAACCTCTGTTTCCTTCTTTTTTCCCCCCCCTTTTTCTGTCAGTCCTGCCCCCTTGGCGCCGGGGCAAAAATGAGCAACTCCGCTTTGATCAGGTTCACCTAAGCTGGGGGCCTATTTTTAGTAGTCAGAATTTTTTAATTTGTTCCATAATTGGCATTTGATTGTGCCCAGTCTCTGCTGCTGGTAAAGTCCTTTCCTTTCCCCTCTGGGAAGTGGCATGTGGAGGAGTGGTCTGGCTGCCACAGCTTTGGGAACTCATGGTTCTGGGGGGTGCTCGCAGCCGGTCCAGCTGGTCCAGACTGGGGTATGCTGTGTGTCCAGTCACTATTGTGGCTCCGGGAGCTGTTCTGTACTGTTTCTGGTTATTTAGTAGTTGTTCTGGAGGATTAACTAAAATGTGCATGTTGTTAAGCCGCCATCTTGACCTGGAAGTGCTATGCTTATCTTTGGGTCTAAGATGTGTTTCCTGTAGGCAGCATATAGAAGGATCTCGTTTTTTAATCCATTCTGCCAGTCTATGTCTTTTGATTGGGGAGTTCAATCCATTAACATTTAGTGTTATTACTGTTTGGGTAGTACTTTCCTCTACCATTTTGCCTTTTGTATTTTATATGTCATATCTAGTTTTACTTCTTCCTACACTCTTCTCCACACCTCTCTCTTCTGTCTTTTTGTATCTGTCTCTAGTGCTCCCTTTAGTATTTCTTGCAGAGCTGGTCTGTTGGTCACAAATTCTCTCAGTGATTTTTTTGTCTGAAAATGTTTTAATTTCTCCCTCATTTTTGAAGGACAATTTTGCTGGGTATAGAATTCTCGGTTGGCAGTTTTTCTCTTTTAGTAATTTAAATATATCACCCCACTGTCTTCTTGCCTCCATGGTTTCTGCTGAGAAATCTATGCATAGTCTTATTGGGTTTCCCTTGTATCTGATGGATTGCTTTTCTCTTGTTGCTTTCAAGATCCTCTCTTTCTCTTTGACCTCTGACATTCTGACTAGTAAGTGTCTTGGAGAATGTCCATTTGGATCTATCCTCTTTGGCATATGCTGCATTTCTTGGATCTGTAATTTCAGGTCTTTCATAAGAGTTGGGAAATTTTCAGAAAAATTTCAGATAATTTCTTCCATTAGTTTTTCTCCTCCTTTTCTCTTCTCTTCTCCTTCCGGGACACCCACAACATGTATATTTGTGTGCTTCATATTATCATTCAGTTCCCTGAGTCCCTGCTCATATTTTTCCATTTTTTCCCCTATAGTTTCTGTTTCTTGTTGGATTTCAAATGTTCCATCCTCCATTCACTAATCCTAACCTCTGTCTCTTGAAATCTACCATTGTAGGTTTCCATCGTTTTTTTCATATCTTCTACTGTACCTTTCATCCCCATAATTTCCGTGATTTGTTTTTTCAGACTTTCCATTTCTTCTTTTTGTTCATTCCTTGCCTTCTTCATATCCTCCCTCAATTCATTGATTTGGTTTTTGATGAGGTTTTCCATGTCTGTTCATACATACTGAATTAGTTGTTTCAGCTCTTGTATCTCATTTGAACTATTGGGTTGTTCCTTTGACTGGACCATATCTTCATTTTTTCTGGTATGATTTGTTATTTTTTGCTGGCATCTAGACTTTTAATTACCTTAATTAGTTTATTCTGGAGATTGCTTTCACTTCTCTTACTTAGGGTTTTCTTGCTAGATGAATTTGTTGTCTATCTGTTCTTTGACCTTCAGTACAGGTTTTTCTGGACCTCTATCTTAGGTTTTGTTTAACAGAGGATAATTTTTCAGTTCTTGTTTTCTTGTTTCTTGCCCTGCTTGTATGGTACCTTTTCCCTCCCCACCCTTAGGAGGGTCTACGTAGGTATTATCGACTCCAGCCAGGTTTTCCCAGACTAAACTGGCCTCTTATCAGGGGGAAGGAGTCACCTGCATCAGTTTTCCCTGAGGGTGAGACCCAGCAGGTTAAAACACTTTCCTGTGAAGTCTCTGGGCTCTGTTTTTCTTATCCTGCCCAGTATGTGGTGCGTCTGCCTGCCGGTCGCACCAACAAAAGATGCTGTGGCCCTTTGAACTTTGGAAGACTCTCCTGCTGGGGGTGTGGTGGAGATGGAGGAGAGGTTGTAGGCTGGTTTTAATGGCTTCAAATTGCCAAGCCCTGGGGTCTGAATTCCTTGAGAGAGGGATTCCACTTGCGTTGGGCTTCACCCCTCCCCTGGGGAAGGCACAGGTGGGAGACAGCCCTGAATGCAGCCCGTTTCTGCCTATGCCTGGGGCAGCTGCAGCCCGAGAAGTCCTGCCACTGAATCCAGAGGCTGCCAAGTCTCTGTAGAAACACAGCCACTAAAACCTCCGTTTTCTCCCCTTTCCTCTTTTTCTGTGACCCAATGAGCAAACTCCTCCTTGACCAGGTTTAGAGTCTCTTTCCTTTCCCTCTGGGAAGCCGCCTGTGGGGGAGGGGTGCCGGGCACCACAGCTTGGGGACCTCACGGTTTTGGGGAGGCTTGCAGCCAGTCCAGCTGGTCCAGACTGGGGTACGCTGTGTGTCTGGTCACTGACATGGCTCCGGGAGCTGTTCTGTACTGTTTCTGGTTATTTAATAGTTGTTCTGGAGGACGAACTAAAATGCGCACATTGCCAAGCCACCATCTTGGTGCATTTCTCTTTAGTAAATTTTAATAATCCAACCATTAACTCTTTAAAGAACAAAAAAAGACATGGAAGCAGAAAAATTCAGCAAGTGGCTGGAGAGACCATGAATAGACTCATTTGGTTGAAGGACCCCGAGAAGTCGGGACCATTTTTTAAGTCTTTGTCTTGTACGTCCCAGATCTGATCCTCCTCACTGATTGTTTTCCAACGCTGTAAACTTTGCCTGGGTTACTGCTTCCTGTTTCTTTGTGTTTTATAACTGTTTTTTATAAATCTGGACATTCTGATACTTAAATGCATATGACTGGAATATAGACCCTTAGATATCTGTTCCCCGATTTTGTATCTAGCTGGTATTAAGACAGAGCTTTCCTTGAATGCCTAGAGATAGCAAAAAAATCTCATGGTGTTTTTAAATTTTCTTTTTAAAATTGAAATTTAAAATAGTAAAGAAAAATAAAAAGTTTAAATTATTCACATGGATTTTACCATTCATCTTCATACTGGGCAGTGGTAGTTTTAAATGCAACAGCATTTAACTAATGGGTGGAATGAATGAAATTACACAATTGGTATTTCATGGCATGTTCATCCTTATGTATTTTGTCCTTGCCAGAACAATGGAAATGCTGCACAAAAGTAACTCAATTGTTTTAATTTCACTTTCTGTTTAAATAAAAATATTTATTAGATTGTTGTACAAAAAAGTTTCCAACCATAATATGTATAGTGCATGTTTGTGTCGGGGGGAAGACCACAGGTTTGGCATGCATCTTAAAAGCTTAATTTTACTTCTTGGTATGGACATATTCTGCCAACATTCCCTATCTTAGACTTATTGATGAGTAAGAATAGTCTGAAAGGAAAAGGACCTATGGTTGGCCTATATTTTCCTTTTCCTCTATGTCATTATTCTCCATGTAAGTGGTTGACTAACACAGAGAATTAACAAGAATAAGAATGAGGCTCCTTGGTTTTCATATTCTTGAAGTGCCATTGCCTTCTTTCTGTGTTTGAACCCAATTTCTGGTTAAATGGAAAATATGACTTCATGGGGGCTGTCAGCACTCCCTGTTACTCAGTTCTAGATGTAACATGCTTACCATATACTCATTTTGAGTCTCACTGAACTTCACATATTTTAGGTCCAGTAGAATGTTTCTTCATGGGTACTCATGAATGCTTTATGCAAATGAAGTGGTAAGGAACACCTGAAATGCATGTTGCCTGATTTCTGCTTACCCACAGTCTCAATTCTCCCACCAGATTTCACTTGCTATACATAAGTTCAAAGATAAAATCATTACAAATTTTAAGATGGCAATATCAGAGCATTAAACCCAACTGTGGGACATTTCTGAGTGCAGTGCCACATTCTTACCACATTGCTCACACACTCAAGAAGCTATCACTGCCTGGGACTGCCCTTAGGACCTCTTTTTCCCTTCTGTTAGCTGTTCCACCTGACACTGATATCTCTGTTGATAAATTCTAATTTCTTTTCAAACTATTTACAGTCATCACTCTTTCTGGCTATATCTTGGTTTCTTTGGTCAGTTTAAGCAAAATTAATGAAACAATCCTCCACCCTTCCTCTCCTCCTCCCCAAACACACACACACACACACACACACACACACACACACATGAATAAGTAATTTTGTGCTTGTCTCAGGAATAGAAAATAGAGGAGAAGCTGGGAGAAACATATTATGCTCTAAGTGTACCTGGATCTGAAGGAATCCATGAGGCAGAGTAGATGGTAGCTGATTTAGAAATCGTGAGTAAGATGAAGTCTTGTGGCCTTTAGAAGAAAAGACAAATGGGGTGAGAAGTGAGATATGGTCTTGGATGTATTATCTGCTATAGAATAATTGGAAAAAATTAGAAATAGAATAGAATAGAATGAATAGAAAATGACTGATAATTTGATATTTAAGTCCAGTTTTTATGAAAATGCCTGAGAAGGATAGAAGTCTAAGGAACTTGCTGGCCACCTTGTCCAGAGTGCTTGAAGAATTTAAATGCTGACTTGAGACAAAGGGGGAAGTCATTCTGCTTAATTGCATCCTCAGACTCAGATGATGCATCATGTAGGTCAGTAGTTTTAAACTGTTTTTCAATGCAACACTAAGAAATACACTAAATATATCTTAGTTATACACACACATAACTGAAACAAAAAGTTCTGTGAAACAATACACTTACCATATATAATACATTCTGAAATTATCTTTTTTTTTTTTATGTTGACCTTGACACAGTAAATTGATTTCACACCCAGTAATGGATCTCAACCTGTAGTTTGAGAGACACTGATCTGGAAGTAATGAATATAGATGGCTTTTACCAAGGCAATTGGGAGTAGGACTCACATTTCAGAAAGAAAGCATATGAAAAAAAATGCTTCTTGTTCTCTTTTAAACCAGAGACCATAGTCCTAACAGTGTAAAGTTTGTAATTCCCCTACTTTCATTTATCTGATGTGGGTTTCCCCTTAGTGATTAGTAGAATATAACTCTCATTTTGGGATTGAGTTGGTGGATTTCTAAGAAGATTCTTGATATTTTGTGGCTATTCTCTGATGCAGTGCAAGACTTCAGATGAATGAAGGCTGACTCATTTCATCTTCCTTGGCTTCAGTCACCTCAGACTGATGAGAAATAAAAAATATTGGGTTATTTCCGTTGATTTCTGTGCAATGAGTGTAAATTTGTCCTTAATTCTGAAACCATTAAGTTGTAGATTTTCAGAAAACCATTGATTATGAGAAATGTATCGTATCGAATTAACATCCTCTTTTATTTGGCCATTATTTGATCTTATTACTCATGCAAATTCAGCTTTAAATTGTCAAAAAATTGAGTAAAATAAGTTTGGCTTATCTTTCTGAACGTCTGACTGCAATTCAAGGTTGAATAACCGAAGTTTCAAGTAGCAACCTATGCTAGAGTTCTGCATTGTCCTCCTCAAATTCTTGAACAAACCTAGCTGAAATAGTGTGTTTGTAGACCTTGGAGGTCAAGACCCATTTGTGAAGGGCCTTCAAAAATAATAATTTCCTATCTCTTCTTTAAAATATGAGTGTCTACTGAGCAGAGGGAACAATTTTTTTTTTTTTTTGTTCAGGAGTGCAAAGCACTGAATTAATTTTTCGTATAAATCTATGCCACACAACTGTTACCAAAAGCTTTTCTATGGAAACAGTGAATGAGACTCATCCAAGGATCAAACTACAGATCCCTGAGTTCCAACCAGAGATTATAATTCAGCATTTTTAGAAAGCTCTCCCCAATTGATTCTGGCAAATAGATTTTGAAATCATTACTCCATTGTGAAACAATTACTACATTACAAATAACTTAAGCTAATGATAAAATATTTTTTTCTTGTTTGAAAACCACTGCTCTAGGCAATTGCCTTGTTTCCCTAAAGCAGGAGTTAGTCAAATTTGGCCAGCTGTCTGTTTAAAAAAAATTTTTTTTTATTAATAAAACTACATACAAACATACAAACATTCTTAACACACAAGCATTCCATACATGGTATACAATCAATGGCTCACAATATCATCACATAGTTGTGTATTCATCACCATGATTATTTTTTTGAACATTTGCACCACCCCAGAAAAAGAAACAAAAAATAAAAAATAAATAACTCATACATACCATACCCCTCACTCCTCCCTCTCATTGACCACTAGGTATTTTCATCTACCAAATGTATTTTAACTTTTGTTCCCCCTATTATGTGTTTATTTTTTATCCATATTTTTTACTCATCTGTCTATTCTCTAGTTAAAAGGAGCATCAGACACAAGGTTTTCACAATCACACAGTCATATGGCAAATCTATATCATTTATACAATCATCCTCAAGAAACAAGGCTTCTGGAACACAGCTCTACAGTTCAGGTACTTCCCTCCAGTCACTCCAATATACCATAAAGTAAAAAGGGGATATCTATATAATGTGTAAGAATAACCTCCAGGATAATCTCTTGACTCTGTTTGAAATCTCTAAGCCACTGACACTTTATTTTGTCACATTTCTTTCTTCCCCCTTTTGGTCAAGCTTTTCTCGATCCTTTCATGTTGGGTCCCATCTCATCCTAGGATTTCTCATCCCATGTGGCCAGGGAAGTTTACTGTGCTGATTTGAAACAAGAAAATCCATGTTTTAATCAAAATCCCGTTTCATAAAGGCAGAATAATCCCTATTCAATACTGTATGTTTGAAACTGTAATCAGATCATCTTCCTGGATGATGTGATTTAGTCAAGAGTGGTTGTTAAACTGGATTAGGTGACATGTCTCCACCCATTTGGGTGAGTCTTGATTGGTTTATTGGAGTCCTATAAAAGAGGAAGTGTTTTGGAGAATGGGACATTCAGAGAGAGCAGAGAATGCTGCAGCACCACGAAGCATAGAGTCCACCAGCCAGCGATGTTCAGAGATGAAGAAGGAAAATGCCTCCCAGGGAGCTTCGTGAAACTGGAAGCCAGGAGAGAAAGCTAGCAGATGACGCCATGTTCACCATGTGCCCTTCCAGCCTAGAGAGAAGCCCTGACTGTGTTCGCCATGTGCCTTCTCACTTGAGAGAGAAACCCTGAACTTCATTGGCCTTCTTGAACCAAGGTATCTTTCCCTGGATGGATGCCTTAGATTGGACATTTCTATAGACTTGTTTTAATTGGGACATTTTCTCAGACTTAGAACTGTAAACTAGCTACTCATTAAATCCCCCCTTTAAAAGCCATTCCATTTCTGGTATATTGCATTCCAGCAGCTAGCAAACTAGAACATTTACACTTGTGGGAGTCATGTCCTACAAAGAGGGAGAGGGCAATGTGTTCACTTGCCAGGTCAGCTTAGAGAGAGAGGCCACATATGAGCAACAAAAGAGGTTCTCTGGGGGTGACTCTTAGGCCTAATTTTATGTGGACTTAGGCTATCCTTTGCAGGAATAAGTTTCATCAGGTCGACCTCCAAGATCGAGGGCTTGGTCTATTGATTTGACTGTTTCCCCTCCTTTTTTCTTTATTTTTTTTTACTGATTATTTGTTTGTAACTTAGGGGTTTACATTCTTTTAAAAATTTTTTTTTGACTTTTTAAATTTTTTGTGTGAAAAATAACTTATATACAAAAAATAACTTATATACATTTAAAAGCACAACACAACAATGTCAGCTGTCTGTTTAAAAGTTTTATTGGAACAGTCATGCCCATTCTGTAACTTATTTTGCTTACTTTTAATATTTACTTATTAAGTTTCCCACCATCTTGGAGCTTATATTCTAGTGAGAGCCTTCATTAATTATGCCTTCAGGCATAAGTAATGGTATTAGTCAGGGTTCTCTAGGGAGACAGAACCAATAGGTGATATCTGTAGATACGAGATTTTATAAAGGTGTCATATGCAACTGTGGGGATGCCCAAGTCCAAATTCCAGAAGGCAGGCCACAAGCTGACAGCTCTGATGAAGGTCTTAATGAATAACCTAGGAGAGGCTGGCTGGCTGAAGCCAAGAGAGAGGGTCTCTCTTTTGACTTCTTCTTTAAAGCCCTCAGCTGATTAGATCAGCTGTCATTAATTGCAGAAGACAGCCTCTTGTTCCACTGTAGATGTAATCAGCCATGGAATCAATCAACATGAGGATGACTTAATAAACCAGCCTTTTGGTTTATTGGCCAGCCATGAAATGTCCTTACAGTAATGGTTAGGACAGTGCTTGCTTGACCACACAACTGGGTACCATCACCTGGCAAAGTTGACACATGAATCCAAACCATAACAATAACAATAAAGCTAACTAATTAAATTAATCAGTAAAAAATTAATGTAAGCAATAAAGGGATATCTTGTCTCACACAACCAGAAGAACAGGGGTAGAGTGGGCTCCAGGGCTAGTTGGTTCAGCAATTCTTGTTGCTAAAAGGGCAAGACAGTACAGAAACCCTATGGGTCAGGAAGACTAAAATATTTACTATCTTACCATAGCAGTTAGTTTCAGGTGTCAACTTGGCCAGATGATCGTGTCCAGTTCCATTGCTGTGGACTTAAATCACCAGCATGTGAAATTTATCTATGACTGAATACATCTGCAGTCAGATAAGGAGTGTGCCTTCCACAATGAGTGACAGCAATTAGCTGGAGGCTTAAAAGAGAGAGGTCAGAAGGAGCTCAGCACAGCACAGCCCAAGCAGCTCAGCATACCTCATCTCAGCATTCGGAGCTCAGACCCATACATTTGGAGATGCAGAAAGGAATCACCCTGGGAAAAGCTATTTGAACCCAGAAGCTGGGAGAGAGGCCCAGAAGATGTACCTTCCCAAGTGACAGAGAAAGCCAGAGGAAAATCAGCTGCTTTTCCTCTAAAGAACTATAAATTTGTAATTAAGTAAATCCCCTTATTAAAAGCTGATCCATCTCTGGTGTGCTGCATTCTGGCAACTTAAGCAAACTAAAATACTTACCTTTTATGGAAAAATTTTGCTTAAAATAACTTTACTTAAAGAGAACTTACTCTGCTGATAGAAGCATGTTCTCAGTACTCTCTAGGAGATGCTGTAAGATACAATAGGACAGACACTGAGATTCTGAAAATGAAAAAGTCCCTTTTGCTGAGTTCCCCATAAGCATGGTTATGGTCTTTGGCTCCAATCAGGAAGATGGAGGGGAAAGCAGTAAAAACAAAACAAAACAAAACAAAAAAGCAAAAAAAAAGTGTCTGAAGTGTGGAGAAAGGAAGAAGAGCTTTCAGAGCCCAGGACACCTGTTGGTGGGTACCTCCATGGAAAGTTGGCGAAATTCTGTTACAGGATTTTTTTAAATATTATTTATTGTAAAATATATGCAAAAAAGTGATAGATTTCAAAGTACAATTTAACAAGTTGTTATAGAACAAAAGTCAAAATATGATATGGGTTACAGTTAAACAATTTTAGGTATTTCCTTCTGACTGTTCCAACACACTAGAAACGAAAAATAACTAACTATATAATGACTCAGTAGTCAAAATTATTTGTTAAATCTTAATTTCTCTTTGACAGGATATTTATTCAACAAATATGTAGAGAAGGTCTAGTGTATGCCACGTACTGAGGAGCAAAGATAAAGCTCTTCTCTTTAAGGGCTCACTGTCAAGCATAATGAAACTCCCTTGTTAGGTCTGGATGCTGTCTACCCATTGCCAACTGCAGACATGCCTAATAAATAACTTGATATAATACACTTTTGTCAATTCAGTAAATGATTATTAAGTGCTTACTAAAGGGTAGATGCTGGGCTATGCACTAGGGATATAATGATAAACAAAATAGTCAAGTTCCCTACCCTCTTGAAGCTTATACTTCTAGTGAGGGGTTGTGTTAATTATAATTTCAGCTGTAATAAAGCCAATTAAAATTGGATTAAACAATCAATTAATAAATTATCTTGCATAACCAGATGTACAGAGAAAGTATAGGCTCCAGGGCTTGTTGGTTTGGCAGCACAATGATACCAATAAGGATCCAAGATATTTTCATTTCTTTCCTCTGCCTTCCTGATTTATGCTTGTTTTTTAGCCCCCTCAGGTTAGTTCCCTTTACAGTTTCAAGATGGTTGCCACTTGAACTGAGGCACATGGAGGAAGGATCAACATCTGAACAAAACTGGGGTTCTGTTAACAAGGAAGAGAGAGGTGGGAATGGATATTAAATAGATAATTTCCATTAGCTGCTGAGGAAAGAAAATGAATGGAGAGAACATAGTTATAGATCATGAAGGAACTAAATAGAAAGATGTGTCTGTTCTTTTAATTTACTTTTATTAATTTTAATTGTGGTAAAATACACATAACAAAATCATTTAACCATTTTACATGGATAATTCTTCAACATTAAATGTATTAACAAAGTAACTTTCACCATTATCTATTTCCAGACTATTTTCTTTCTTCTAAACCAAAATTCATACTCATTTAGCAGGACCTCCCCATCCCCCCTCACACCACCGCTTGTAATAACTATTTTATCTGCCTCTAAGAATTTTCTTATTCTAAGTATTTCATATAAGAAAGTTATACAACATTTGTTCTTGTGTGTCTAGTTTATTTCATTCAAAATAATGTCTTCAAGATTCATCCATGTTGTTTAATGTGTTTTAGCATTTCTTTCTACAGCTGAGTAGTATTCCATTGTATGGATATACCACATTTTGCTTATCTATTCATCTGTTGATGGACGCTGGGTTGTTTCACCTTTTGGCTATTGTGGAAAATGCTGTAATGAACACTCGTGCACAAATATTTGTCTGAGACCCTGCTTTCAATTCTTTGGGTTTCTATTTAGGAGCAGAATTTCCAGGTCTTATGGCAATTCTGTTTAATTTCCTGAGGAGCCACCAAATTGTTTTCCACAGTGGCTGCAAGATTTTCCAGACCCTCCAACAATGTATGAGAGTTCCTATTTCTCTGCATCCTTGCCAACACTTTTTATTTTCAGTTTTTAAAATAATAGCCTCCCTACTTTTGGGAAGTTGTACCTCAGTGTAGTTTTTTTTTAATTAAAAAAAATTTTAAAACAATATTACAAGAAAGAAACACAAACATTCTCAACATATGATCATTCCATTCTACATATATAATAAGTAATTCACAATATCATCACATAGTTGCATATTCATCATTATGATCATTTCTTAGAACATTTGCATCAATTCAGAAAAAGAAATAAAAAGACAACAGAAAAATAAAATGAAAACAGAAAAAAAAAATTATACATACAATACTCCTTACCCCTCCCTTTCATTGATCACTAGCATTTCAAACTAAATTTATTTTAACATTTGTTCCCCCTATTATTTATTTTTATTCCACACGTTCTACTCATCAGTTGACAAGGTAGATAAAAGGAGCATCAGACATAAGGTTTTTACAATCACACAGTCACATTGTGAAGGCTATATCATTATTCAATCTTCATCAAGAAACATGTCTACTGGAACACAGCTCTACATTTTCAGGCAGTTCCCTCCAGCCTCTCCATTTACATTTAGTCACTATCATTATACACTCTAGGCATTCCTAGACTACACCATCTCAATCTTTATCATCCATCTTTCTTTGTGATCTCATTTATGCCCCCAGCCCCCCTCCCTCTATCATTCACACATTTAGCTTCATTAAGTGTTTTAATATAATTGTATTAGTTAGGGAGTATTGTGTAGTCCATTTCTGAGTTTTTATATTCAGTCCTGTTGCACAATGTGTATCCCTTCAGCTCAATTACCCAATATCTTACCTTATTTCTATCTCCTGATGGTCTCTGTTACCAACGAAATATTCCAAGTTTATTCACTAATGTCAGTTCATATCAGTGAGACCATACAGTATTTGTCCTTTTGTTTTTGGCTAATCTCACTCATAATGTCGTTAAGGTCCATCCATGTTGTTACATACTTTATTACTTTATTCTGTCTTACAGCTGCATAATATTCCATCATATGTATATGCCACAGTTTGTTTTGTCACCCATCTGTTGATGGACATTTCGGCTGTTTCCATCTCTTGGTAATTGTTAATAATGCTGCTATAAACATTGGTGTGCAAATGTCTGTTTGTGTCCTTGCCCTCATGTCCTTTGAGTAGAGACAGCATATAGATGGGTCTTGTTTTTTAATCCATTCTGCTAGTCTATGTCTTTTGATTGGGAGTTTAATCCATTAACATTTAGTGTTATTACTGCCCAGGTAGTATTTTCTTCTACCATTTTGCCTTTTGGATTTTATATGTCATATCTAATTTTCCTTATTTTTACCTTTACTGATAGTCTTCATTTCTACACTCTTCTCCACACC
Source organism: Tamandua tetradactyla (assembly GCF_023851605.1). NCBI lineage: Eukaryota > Metazoa > Chordata > Mammalia > Pilosa > Myrmecophagidae > Tamandua > Tamandua tetradactyla. The sequence goes on along the minus strand of NC_135334.1, from coordinate 58,005,908 downwards.
TCTCTCTTCTGTCTTTTTGTATCTGTCTCTAGTGCTCCCTTTAGAATTTCTTGCAGAGCTGGTCTCTTGGTCACAAATTCTCTCAGTGATATTTTGTCTAAAAAAAGTTTTAATTTCTCCCTCATTTTTGAAGGACAATTTTGCTGTATATAGAATTCTTGGTTGGCAGTTTTTCTCTTTTAGAAATTTAAATATATCATCCCACTGTCTTCTCGCCTCCATCGTTTCTGCTGGGAAATCTACACATAGTCTTATTGGGCTTCCCTTGTATGTGATGGATTGCTTTTCTCTTGCTGCTTTCAAGATTCTCTCTTTCTCTTTGACCTCTGACATTCTGATTAGTAAATGTCTTGCAGTATGTCTATTTGGATCTATTCTCTTTGGGGTACACTGCACTTCTTGAATCTGTAATTTTAAGTCTTTCAATAAGAGTTGGGAAATTTTCAGTGATAATTTCCTCCACTAGTTTTTCTCCTCCTTTTCCCTTCTTTTCTCCTTCTGGGACACCCACAACATGTATTTTAATGTGCTTCATATTGTCATTCATTTCCCTGAGTCCCTGCTCAAATTTTTCCATTTTTTCCCTAAATTTTCTTTTTCTTGTCAGATTTTGGATGTTCTGTCCTCCAGTTCACTAATCCTATCTTCTGCCTCTTGAAATCTACCATTGTAGGTTTCCATTGTTTTTTTCACCTCTCTCCTGTGCCTTTCATTCCCATAAGTTCTGTGATTTGTTTTTCCAGACTTTCAATTTCTTCTTTTTGTTCATTCCTTGCCTCCTTTATATATCCTCCCTCAATTCATTGATTTGGTTTTTGATGAGGTTTCCCATGTTTCATATGTTCTGAATTATTTGTTTCAGCTCCTGTATGTTGTTTGAATTGTTGGTTTGTTCCTTTGACTGGGCCATATCTTCAATTTTCCTAGTTTGACTTGTTATTTTTTGCTGGCATCTAGGCATTTAATTACCTTAATTAGTTTATTCTGGAGATTGCTTTCACTTCTTTTACCTAGGGTTTTCTTGCTGGGTGAATTTATTGTCTATTTGTTCTTTGACATTTAGGTCAGTTTTTTCTGGACCTCTAGCTTAGGTTTTGTTGAACAGAGGAGAATTTTTTAGTTCTTGTTTTCTTGTTTCTTGCCCTGCTTGTATGGTGCCTTCCTCCCCCCCCCCCCCACCCTTAGGAGGGTCTACTTAGGTATTATAGACCCCAGCCGGATTTTCCCATACCAAACTGGTCTCCTGTCAGGAGGAAAGAGTCACCTGTGTTGGATTTCCCTGAGGGTGAAATCTAGCACGTTGAAAGACTGTCCTGTGAAGTCTCTGGGCTCTGTTGTTCTTATCCTGCCCAGTATGTGGCGTTTGTCTGCCTGCAGGTCCCACCAGCATAAGATGATGCGGTACCTTTGGCAGACCCTCTCTGCTGGGGACATGGTGGACACAGAGGAGAGGTTGTAGGCTGGTTTTTACAGCTTCAAATTACCAAGCCCTGGGGTCTGAATTCCTTGAGGGAGGAATTCCACCTGAGTTGGGCTTCACCCCTTCTCTGGGGAAGACATAAGCTCCAGACAAGCCCTCAAACAAGCTTGTTTCAGCCTATGCCTGGGGCAGCTACAGCCTGAGAAGCCCTGCCGTTGTATCCAAATGCAGTCAAACCTTTGTAGAAACACAGCCACAAAAAGCTCTCTCTTTTTTTTCTTTTTCCATCAGTGCTGCCCCCTTGGTGCTGGGGCAAAAATGAGCAACCTCTGCTTTGACCAAGTTCACCTGAGCTGGGGGCCTATTTTTAGTACTCAGAATTTGTTAATTAATTCCACACTTGGCGTTTGGTTGGGCTAAGCCCCTGCTGGTCAATTCTCTTTCCTTTCCCCTCTGGGAAGCAGCCTGTGGGGGAGGGGCACCGGCTGCCACGCCTTGGGGAACTCATGGTTCTGGGTGGGCTCGCAGCTGGTCCAGCTGGTCCAGACTGGGGTACACTGTATGTCTGGTCATTGACGTGGCCCCAGGAGCTGTTCTGTACTGTTTCTCGTTATTTAGTAGTTTTTCTGGAGGGAGAACTAAAACGTGCATATTGCTAAGCTGCCATCTTGGCCCGCTTCCTCAGTGTAATTTTAATATGCATTTCTCTAACGGCTAATGATGTTTTCAGATACTTATTGGACATCTGAGTATTATCATTGGAGAAATGTCTATTCAAATACTTGGCCCATTTTTAAATTGGGTTTTCGTCTTTTTGTTGTTTGAATTGTAGGTGTTCTTTATATATTCTGGATATGAAACCCTTAGCAGATATGTAGTTTCCAAATATTTTCTCACATTCCGTAGGTTGTTCTTTCACTTTGTGGCTAATGTCCTTTGATACAAAAAGGTTGAAATTTTGATGAAATCTCTCAACTATTTTTTTGTTGCTTGTGCTTTTGGTGTAAAATCTAAAAATCTATTGCCTTCTTCAAGATCCTGAAGGAATTTCCCTACATTTTCTTTTAATAGTTTTATAGTACTAAGTCATATTTAAGTATTTGATCCATTTTGAGTTAATTTTTATATGTGTTTAGAAGTAAGAGTCCACATTCATTCTTTTGCTGGATTTTTGAAAATGGATTTCCAGTTGCTTCAACAGTTTGTTGAAGAGATTACTCTTTTCCTATTAAATACACTTGCACACTTGTTGAAAATCAACTGGCCATCGATATGTACATTTAATTCTGGACTCTTTTCTGCTCCATTCGTCTATATGTCTATCCTTATGACAGCACCATACTGCTGACTTTACTGTAGTTTTGTAGTAAGTTTCAAAATCAGGAAGTGTAAGTCCCTAAACTTTGCTCTTCTTCAAGATTGTTTTGGCTATTTGGGCCCCATTGCCATTCCATGTGAATTTAAGGATCAACTTTTCCACCTCTTAAAAAAAAAAACAACTGCTGGAACTTTTTTTTTAAGGGAAAACTTTTATTTTGATATTTAGAAATGTTCAAACAGCAAAGCATATTCTAAAAATTTAACAAAGTTTAAAAAGAAATTAAAAATCAAGGAAGAAATAGTTGCAAAATGTCAATTTCCCTAAATTAATCTATGAATCTGGGGCAAAAATAACAGAAATATTACCAAATGTAGTGGTGGTGGTGGGGCATTAAGGCCCCTGGAATTGTGATATTAAATTTATATGTTGCTTTAGGCAGAACTGACATCTTAATATTAGACCTTCTAATCCATGAACACGTCTTTCCATTTATTTAAGTGTTTTTAAATTTCTTTCAGCAATGTTTTATAGTTCAAGTGGACAAGTCTTTCACCTCATTGGTTAAATTTATTCCTAAATATTTTATTCTTTTATATGCTATTGTAAATGGAATTTTAATTTTTTTTCACCTTTTTCATTGCTGATGGATAGGAACCCAATTGACATCTGTGGGTTTATCTTGTAGTCTGCAACTTTGCTCAATTTGTCCATTAGTTCTAGTAACTTTCTTGTGGATTCTGTTTTTTCCTATATATAGGATCATGTCATCATCTGCATATAGGATAATGTGACTTCTCCCTTTCTAATTTGGGTGACTTTTCTTTCTTTTGCCTAATTGCTCTAGCTAAAATTTCTTGTATTAATTGAATAACAATGGTGACAGTGGACACTTTTTTTTTCCTGATCTTAGGAGAAAGCTTTCAGTCTTTCACCACTAAGTATGATATTTCCTCTAGATTTACCATAAATGCCCTTTATCAAGTTGAGAAAGTTCCCTTCTATTCTTAGTTCCCTGAGTGCTTTTATCATGAAGGGATTTTGAATTTTGTGAAGTGCCATTTCTGCCTCAAGAAGATTATGTATTTTTTCCTTCATTTTACTAATGTGAGGTATTACATTGATTTTCTTATGTTGAACCACTTTTACATCATGGAATAAATTCCCCTAGTTCGTGTTGTATAATCCCTTTAATATATTATTAGACTAGGTTTGCCTGTATTTTGTTGAGGATTTTTCATCTATATTCATAAAGGATATACATCCCAAATTTTCTTTTCTCATGCTGACTTTATATGGCTTTGGTATCAGGACAGTGCTGGCTTTATACAATGAACTAGAGAGCAATCCCTCCTCCTTTTTTTTTTTTGGAAGAGCTTGAAAAGGGTTGATGCTAAATCTTCTTTAAGTATTTGGTAGAATCCAGCATTGAAATCATCTGGCCTCGTACCTTTCTTTGTTGGGAGGATTTTGATTACTGATTCAGTCTCTACTTGTTATAGGTCTGTTGATATTTTCTATTTCTTCTTGTGTCAGATTAGATATTTGTATGACTCTAAGATCTGTCCATTTCATCTAGGTTTATCATCTGCTGGCATATAATTGTCCATGCTACCATTAATAAACCTTTTTATTTCTGTAATATCAGTAGGAATGTTGTCCTCACTTTCATTCCTGATTTTAGGTATTTATGGTTAAAAAATATTTTTATTATGAACAAACTGACATACCAATATTCTTGACATACAATCATTCTTGACATATGATCGCTCTTGACATGGTTACAATCAATGGCTCACAATATCAGCACATAGGTGTGTATTCATCATCATGACCATTTTTTTAACATCTGCATCTCTCCAGCAAAGATAAAAGAAAAAACTCATACATGTCATACCCCTTACCACTCCCTTTCATTGATCACTAGTATTTCAATCTGCTCAATTTATTTTAACCTTTCTTCCCCCTATTATTTATTTTTTTAATCCACATTTTTTACTCATCTGTCCATACCATAGATAAAAGGAGCATCAGACACAAGGTTTTCACAGTCACACTGTGAAATCTATGTCATTATACAATCATCTTCAAGAAACATGGCTACTAGAATACAGGTCTACATTTTCAGGCACTTCCCTCTAGCCACTCTAATATACCACAAACTAAAAAGGGGCATTCTAGTTTGCTAGTTGCCAGAATGCAATATACCAGAAATGGAACAGCTTTTCTAAAGGGAAATTTAACAAGTTGCTAGTTCACAGTCTAAGGCTGAGAAAATGTCCCAATTAAAGCAAGTCATAGAAATGTCCAGTCAAAGGCATCCATGGAAAGAAACCTTGGTTCAAGGAGTCTGATGAGGTTTCTCTCTCAAGTGAGAAGGCACATGGCGAACACAGTCAGGGTTTCTATTCTGGAAAGTCACGTGTTAAACATGGCATCACCTGCTAGCTTTCTCTCCTGGTTTCCTGTTTCAGAAAGCTCCCTGGGAGGCATTTTCCTTCTTCATCTCCAAAGATCTCTGGCTGTGCGCTCTCCTGGTTCTCCTGGTTCTCTGGATTTCACCTCTTGAGGCTCTCTTGTCATTCTGAAGCTTTGTCCCAAAGTGCTTCCTCCTTTATAGGATTCCAGTAAACTAATCAAGACCCACCCAAATGGGTGGAGACACATCTCCACCTAATCCAGTTTAACAATTCTTGATTGAGTCACATCTCCAGGGGGATGATCTAATTACAGATTCAAACATACAGTACTGAATAGGGATTAGAAGAAACGGCTGCCTTTACAAAATGAGATTAGGATTAAAACATGGCTTTTCTAGCCATGTTTTATCAAATCAAATCAATTTGCATTTGATTCTTGCAAGTCAATTTGCATTTGATTCTTGCAAATCAGCACAAGGGTATATCTATACAATGCATAAGAATAACCTCCAGGATAACCTCTCGATTCTGTCTGAAATCTCTCAGCCACTGACACTTTATTTTATCTCATTTCTCTCTTCTCCCTTTGGTCAAGAAGATTTTCTCAATTTTTTTGGTTTTCTCAATCTCTTGATGCTGAGTCCCAGCTCATCCTAGGATTTCTGTCCCATGTTGCCAGGGAGGTTTATACCCCTGGGTGTCATGTCCCACCAAGAGTTGGGGGGAGGGCAGTGAGTTCATTTGCTGTGTTGATTGAGAGAGATGCCACATCTGAACAACAAAACAGGTTCTCTGAGGGTGACAGACCTAATTTTAAGTAGGCTTAGCCTATCCTTTGCAGGGATAAATTTCATATGAACAAACCCCAAGATTGAGGGCTCGGCCTATCGATTTGGTTGTCCCCACTGCCTGTGAGAATATCAGGAATTCTCCAAATGGGGAAGTTGAATTTTCCCCTTTTCTCGCCATTCCCCCAAGGGGACTTTGCAAATACTTCTTTATTCACTGTTCAAATCATACTGGGATTTATTGGAGTGTCACATTAACCCAGACAAACCTACAATGATTTTAGGTATTTGAATCATCTTTTTTTTTAACCAGTCTGGCTAAAGGTTTGCTAATTTTATTGATCTTTTTAAAAATCTGACTTTTGGGTTTGTTCATTCTGTTTTTCTATACTCTATCTTTTCTCTGATGTTTACTATTTCTGTCCTATTATATTTGGGTTTAGTTTGCTCTTCTTGTTCTAGTTTCTTTAGGTGTGAAGTTAGGTTATTGATTTTATGATATTCTTTTATTTTAAATTCATGAATATTTTTAATTTTTAATTTTTTTATGTATAGTACAGCATATATACAAAGCAAAAAAATTAAAAAGCAATAGTTTTCAAAGCACTCTTCAACAAGTAGTTACAAGACAAATCCCAGAGTTTGTCTTGGGCTACCATACCATCCTCTCAGATCCTTCCTCCTAGCTGCTCCAGAATACAGGAGGCTAGAGGGCTTAAATATTTTTTTATCATTACAACCAAATTTTTTCCTTTTTTTTTGTGAAAAATAACATATATACATAAAAGCTATAAATTTCAAACCATAGCACCATAATTAGTTGTAAAATATATTTCAGAGTTTGACATGGGTTACAATTCCACAATTTTAGGTTTTTACTTCTAGCTGCTCTAAACTATTGTAGACTAAAAGAGATGTCAATGTAATGACTCAGCATTCATATTCATTTGTTAAGTCCTATCTTCTATGTATAACTCCACCATCACCTTTGATCTTTCCACCCCGCTTTTTATGGGTGTTTGGGCTATGGCAGTTCTAAATTTTTGCTATTGGAAGCATCTGTCACTATGATTTTTTTTTAAATGTAGGCAGTAAGAAGTATAAATTTCCCTCTCAAGCACTTTCTTCACTGCATCCCATAAATTTTGGTATGTTGTATTTTTGTTTCATTTATCTAAAGATATTTCTTAATTTATTCTTTGTCCCATTGGTTAAGAGTGTGTTATTTAATTTTTGCATTATTTGTAAAAATTTCCAGTTTTCCTTTTATTATTGATTTCAAGGTTTATCCCACTGTGGTCTGAGAAGATAGGCCTAAAATGTGGTCTATGCCGGAATATTCCATGTGCACTTGAGAAGAATGTGTATTTCACTGTTGTTGGGAAAAGTGTTCTATTATATATGTCCACTAGGTTTGACTGGTTCATAGCATTCTTCAAGTCCTCTGTTCCCTTGTTGGTCTTTTTAAAAAATATTTTTACTGAGATATCTTCATGCACATACAGTCCATCCAAAGTATAAAATCAATAGCTCACAATATCATCAAATAGTTGTGTATTCAGCACCATGATCATTTTTGGAACATTTGCAAAACTCCAGAAAAAGCAATTAAAAAAGAGAAAAACCCCATATATCTATATCCCGTATCTCTTCCTCTCATTGTCCCCTAGTATTGCCATTTACCCAACTTCTTTTTTTACCCCTTATCGTCCCATTATTTATTTTTTGTCTTTTTTTTTTTTTTTTACTCATCTGTCATACCCTGAATAAAGGGAGCATCAGCTACAAGTTTTCACAATCACACGGTCACACTGTAAAAGCTATATAGTTATATAATCATCTTCAAGAATCAACGCTACTGGAATAGGATTAGACAGTTTCAGGTATTTCCTACTAGCTATTCTAATACACTAAAAACTAAAAAGGGACATCTATACAAATAACTCTTGACTGTATTTGAAATCTCTCAGCCATTGAAGACTTATTTTGCCTCATTTGTCTTTTCCCCCTTTTGATCAAGGATTTCACAATCCCATGAGCTGGGTCCTGGCTTATCCCAAGGGGTCATACCCCACATCGCCAGGGAGATTTACACCCGAGAGTCATGTCCCACAAAGAGGAGAGAGCTGTGAGTTCACCTGCCAAGTTAACTTAGAGAGGCCATGGATATTCTATACATTTTCTAAAGTAGTATGTTGGTCTTCAATTATTACTGTAGAACTATGCATTTTCCCCTTACATTCTGTCTATTTTGCTTCAAATACACAAGGGCTCTGTCGGCAGGTACATAAATGTTTATAATTGTTAAATCTTCTTGCTAGAATGAACCTTTAATCAATACGTAACACCCTTGTCTCTTGTAATCTTTTTAGACTTAAAAGTCTATTTGGTTTGAGAATAATATAGCCACTCCAGCCATATCTTGATTACTGTTTGCATGGAATACCTTTTTCCATTCTTTTACTTTCAGCCTGTTTGTGTCTTTGTACCTAAAGTGAGTCTCTAGTAGACAGCATATAGATGGGGCATGCTTTTTCATCTGATCTGCCAATCTGTACCTTTTAATAGGGGAGTGTAATCCATTGTCATGTAACATAATAACTGAGAGGAAAGAATTTACTTCTGCATTTAGCTATTTGCTTTCTGGATGTCTAGTATGTTTTTTTTAATCCCTCAATTACTCTATCATTGCCTTTTTTGGTATTTACCGCTTTTTGTAGTGTACTACTTTGAGTCACTTGTTCCTTTTTTCTGTTTTTCCCATTATCTTCTTAGTGGTTGGTTACCTTTGCAAATATAATGAACATCTTAAACTAATAACCTAGTTTGACTAATATCAACCAAGTTCAGTAGTACCCAAAATCTCTACTCCTATATATCTGTCTCCCATTATATTTTTATTGTCTGATTAATTTATACACTGTCTAATCAGTAACAGATTCCTAATATTACATGTCTTCCTATTAAGTCATAGAGAAAAGGATTTATGTATGAATGTACGTATTACGGACATAACTATCCATATGTAGTTACCTTTACCATTGTTCATCTCTTCCTATAGCTTAAAGTTATTGTCTAGTGTCCTTTTACTTCAATATGAAGGAGGGTTTTTTTTGCACTACTGTTCTTTATTTAGAGAACTTGTGGGTTTACAGAACAATCATACATAAAATACAGAACTTCCATGTATCATTTGTTCCAGTTTGTTAAGCTACCAAAAGCAGACACTGTAAAATGCATTGGCTTTAGCTACGGAAATTTTTTTTATTAACTTACAACTCAACAGTTTTGGTACTGAGTAAAATGTCCATATCAAGGCATCATCAGGTGATGCTTTCTCCCCGAAGACCAGATGTCATATGGCTAGGCAATGGGGCTGACCTCCCCATTTCCCTCCCATTTCTCCTTGCCTTCAGTTTCTTGCTTCCATGGCAGCACTTCCCCTCGTTGTCTGAACTTCATTCTCTTTTAAAGACTCCAGTAAAAAGATTAAGATCCACCCTGAATGAGGGGGGTCACCTCCCAACTCAAGATCTTACTCATCAAAACATCCCACTCACAATGGGTCCACACCCACAGCATGGACTTACCTCAAGAATATACTTTTCTGGGGTACATAAAGCTTCAAACCATTACACTATCCTGTTATTAACACCTTACATTGGTGCGCAATTACAACTGATGATAGCACATTTTTATACTATAGTACATGGTTTTATTTAGGGTTCACACTTAGTGTGGTATAGTTCCATGGATTTAAAAAATATTTTAATTGTTACCATATATACAATCTAATATTATCTCCTTTTAATCACATTCATATATATATATATATATATATTTCAGTGTTGTTAATTACGTTCACAGTGCTGTGCTATTATCACCATTATCCATCACCAAAGCATTTTCAACATTCCAAACAGGAACCCTGCTACATCTTAACTTCCCATTCTCCACCCCAATCCATCCCCTGGTAATGCATATTCTAGACTCTGACTCTATGAGTTCACTTACTCTAATTACTCCAAATTAGTGAGATCATACAATATTTATCTTTTTGTACTTGACTTATTTCATTCAACGTATTTTCTTCAAGGTTCATCCATGTCATCACATGTATCAGGACTTCATTCTTTTTTACAGCCAGATAGTATTCCATTGTATGTACATACAATTTTATTTATTCTGAAGGACTCTTTAGCATTTCTTATAGGGCAGGTCTTCTGGTAATGAACTCTTTCAGCTTCAGTTAATCTGTAAATGTCTCTTTTTTTTTTAATTTTTGAATAATTTTTTTTCTTTAAGGATTTTATGCCATCCCACTGTCATCTGGTCTCATAGTGTCTGATGAGAAGAAATTCACTGTTAATCTTACTGGAGATCCCTGGGATGTGAGAAATCCTCTGTCTTCGGATTTTTACAGTTTCACTATAATGGTGTAACCAAGAAGTTAGGACTTAAGGGATGATGATGATTACTGAATCATTAAATAGACATAGATTACATAGCCTGTCAGTGTTTTCATTGTTGACTTCCACATACCTGTTTAGTTTTTCCTGAGAAGGGTCCTTTAGCCTCTTACCTACAGGATATGAGCCTTGTTGCTGGCATTGTGGTATAGGAAGGAGAAGACTTCCAGTTAGTTACCCTATCCCTTTTCAGGACTGCCCATTTGCTCATAGGAACCTTTACAAGTGATTTTAAAAAGTGATGTTCCTCCCCTATGGGTGAATTGGTAAAAGATATCCTTCTGTGGGGATGACACAGAAAAAGGTATCTCCCACTTTCCGAAGAAATGTTTTTGAAGAAGTTACCCCCTTCTGGTAGACACAGTCCCTCAAGTCATGTGTTTGACTTGGTGATTCGAGTGCTCCTTTCTTACCTCAGTGCCCTTATTCAGGACTCAATCTGCACAACTGTACGTGGCAGGCCTACCCCACACCTTTTTTTGGAATTTCTTTTCTAGAGCCTGGCGCCTGATTCAATTTTTCCCCCAGAGATTTCACATCTCTGACTCCTGGGTGTTGTGCAAGATAGATATAAAAATTTTACATTGATTTTAAACAAGCTACCTGTTTTACCCTACTGCCCTATTCCTGCCTTCTGTGGTCCCTAGTATCTCCATTTCTGAATTTCTCTGATATTTATTCTCTTTCTCTGTAGGTATCCGAGTTTGACTTCCCTCTATTAAGTCATTTTTCTTTCTTCTATCCACTTTCGATGACTATCTATTGTGACTCGGAGTTAGATATATCCTAGTTCAAAGAAAATGGAGTTTGTGCTTCTGTATTTTGTTCTCCTTGTTTTAGGAAGGATAATTTTCAAGAGAAGAGATGACTACTCTCTTGAAATCAGAATTCAGTACCATTATTCTGTAAGCGTGGCGACCTAAGCACCCCCGTCTCAATGGGGGGAAAAGAATCTAATCACAAGGCTACATGTAACTCTATAATCAGAATTCACAGTTCCTAAATTCTCTGGCCAAAAACTGAAGTACGATTATCCTTCTTTTTTTTTTTTTTTTAATTTTGCCACTTTGAGTGTGCCAGTTTGAAAGTATTATGTACCCCTGAAAAGCCATGTTTTAATCCTGAGCCAATCTTGTGGAGGCAGCCATTTCTTTTATCCTAATTCAACACTGTATGTAGGTTGGAAGCTTTTGATTAGATTATCCCCGCAGAGCTGTGACACACCCAATTATGGGTGTGACCTTTGATTAGGTGGAGTTGTGACTCCACCTATTCCAGGTGAGTCTTGATTACTTTATTGGAATCCTTTAAAAGAGGAAACATTTTGGAGAGAGTCAGAAATGACATAGCTGACAGAAAATTCAAAGCAGAGCTGACACAGGTGCTGACACTTGGAAAACACAGACATGGATGTTTGGAGATACTTAGAGCCAAGCAGGCATTGCCATGAGATGTTAAGCAAGCCAGAATCTGGAGTGCCAAAGGAAGCCGAGACATGAAAGCCAGCCCCAGAGAAGCAAAGTGAGGAAGCCTCACACAGAGGCTGAAAGCAACAGAGCCCAGGAGCAAGGACCAGACAATGCCAGCATATGATTTTCCAACTGACAGAGGTGTTCAGTATCCATTAACCTTCCTTGAATTAAGGTATCTTTTCCTGGATGTCTTATTTTAACATTTTATAAGCTTAGAACTGTAAATTTGTAATTTATCAAGTTCCCCTTTTTAAGAGCCATTCCAGTTCCTGGTATATCACATTCTGGCAGTTTGCAAACTAATACACTGAGATATAATTCACAAACAATAACACTCATCCATTTAAAGTGTACAGTTCAGTGCTTTGGGTATATTTGCAAAATTGTGCACTTATCATCACTAATTTCAGAACATTTTTTTCATCACTCCCCAAATCTCTTACCCTTCAACTGTCTCCCCCATTGCCCACCGCAAATCCTGCCCCAGTCACTGGCAACACTAATTTTATTTCTCTGTGTATTTGCCTATTCTAGATATTTCATGTAAATGGAATATGACTTGTTCTTATACCATAGAATCATATAGCTTGAGACCTGGAAGGTATCTTTGAGGTGCAAGGCCAATTTTTACAAATTATTCATGCATCTCAACAATATAACAAATAAATTTTAATATTGATTAAAAGATTAATTTGAGTGAGAGAATCCACTTTATTTCAGGCCCATCTACTCTTATCTCAGAGAGCTCAAATTATGGTAAAAAAATTTTTTCCTCAAATATTTTTCTGTTATTTCCACAGAAGTATCTAATTAGAAGTATCTAATTCTGTTCTCTGAAGTTAGAACTATTGTATGTAAGAATAATAAAGAATATGGAATAGAAAAGTGGCTTTTATAATCTGGGGAAAGGGTACTAATCTCACTGCCTCTATTTCTTTATGCAATCTAGAACTAGCCAGTTCCCCAGAAAAATGGGGCAGAAGCTTAAATTCTATTAAAAAAACTGGGACAATTATTACACAGCAACTGTAGTTTATAAAAACATTTTTAACCTAACCAGCTCCTAATGTTTTATATTATATAAGAGTCTTATAGAAAAAAAGAAATGATTGATTATGGGGTTGGTCATGGAAGGAGTTTTAGTCTGTCAAAGCTGCCAGAGTGCAACACACCAGAGATGGCTTGGTTTTTAATATAAGGGGATTTATTTAGTTAAATACCTATAGTTCTTTGGAGGAAAGGCACCTAACTTTCATCTGAGGTTCTCTCTTACATTGTGAAGGCACAAAGTGAAGTCTACTGGCCTTCTCTCCCAGCTTTTGGGTTCACAACAGCTTTCCCTTGGGCAATTCCTTTCTGCATCTCCAAACATCTGGGCTGAGCTGCCTGGACTGGGCTGCATTGAGCTCTCTTCTGATCTCTTTTAAGCCTCCTGCTAATTAAATTAAAGAGCACTCTTTGCAGTAGACACTCCCCTTAGCCAACTGCAGATGTAATCAGCCATAGATGAGTTTCATATGCTAATGGTTCAAGTCCATAGCAACAACACTGGGCATCATCACCTGGCCAAGGTGACACCTGAAACTAACTATCATGGAAGGATTCCTGAAAAAAATATTTGACCCAATTGGGAGGATGAGTATGAAATTGCCAAGTGAATATTCCATGCAGATATGATTGCTCAGATAACTAAAAGTATGTCCAGAACCCACAGTGTGTATGGAAGACAGAGAATTAGTCCGGAAAGGCAATGCTAAATGTTAACATTTATTGAGCTATGTTCTCGTCACTATTCAAGTATATTGCCTATAAGAACCCTCCTAATAACTTTATGAGATAGGTACTATTAATATCCCATTTTATAGATGGGGGAAAAAGGAGACACAGGTTAACCTGCCTGAGATTATATAGCTAAAAATGGCAGAAATGTACTCTGATTGCCCCTCATGAAGTGACTATCATAAATGATCATTTTATTCCAAAGGATCTGGGATTTCTTAAATGGAAAGTTTGAGACACTGGTTGAAAGATCCTGTTTCATCTCTTTATTTTAGGGTTGGCTATCTCAAAGGAGTTTCTGAGATGGGTGATCAGAGTTTACAGGGCCAGAGTGGAGGCCAGAGTATGGTTCCAAATATATTTATCTTTCACACATTGCTTGGGGTTGGGAGTACAGACCTATTATGGCTGATGGCCTAAGCTTAAACATTTTAAATTGGGTGAATACCTCTGGGAGTGGACAGCCTACCAAGGGGAAAAAAGTTCTGAAAGGGAGAATGAGCAGTGGTGGCAATCGGTACTCGGTGCCGTTTCTCTTGGTATTGTCTTGCGTTTCTCATGAACCTTTTCTACAAATCTAAAAAAAAAAAAAAAAAAAGACATTTGTCAGTAAACTTCTCATTCCTTCAGCATGTACTATTTGCCAGGCACTATTCTAAGTTATATATCACCTAGAAAAGCTGAAAAAAGCTACAACGAAGTCGTCAACAAACACAAAACAGTTGATAAAAAAAATTAGCACTTTTGAGAGAGGGTGTAGCAGAAAGAAACGCGGATTTGTACCGGCACCTGAATTCAGACTATGTAACGATTGCAGCTACTCACGCTGGACCTCAATTTTCTCTTTTATAAAATGGAGATAATAATACTTACCTCATAGGCTTGTTGTAAGGATCTAGGGAGATGATAATTATGAAAACGCTCCAGTAATCTCTAAAATTTACACAAACGTTAATTTCCTCTAAGAATCGTGCACAGAAACGTGCAAACAGGACCACGTAGCTACAGAAACACTGGCTACAAACCCTAGCACGCAAATCCTTCTAACTCCCCTTGCGGCAACCGTGTTCAACGCCCGCAGGAACTTGTCTCGTACCCACTCCGGCCAGAAATTTTTTTTAGTCTGGGCGGCTGGGCGGAGACCCGGAAGTACTCGTCGCCGGAGTGGCGTGCTGGTTAAGAAGGCAGGGTTAGAGGTCGCGGGGCCGGAAGGCGTTCTTGTTCGTGGCCTAGTAGCTATGTAGTGCTGGGGGAGGCGTCCTCCCGCAAGTTCTCCGAGATTGTTGGGATCGATTAGGGTGGTAACCCCAGGATTCCTCGTCGCCGGCTTCGGGTCCCCTTGCCTCTGAGCGGAGCCGCCGCCGCCATGTTTGGCTGTCTGGTGGCTGGGAGGCTGGTGAGGATGGGACTGGACGGCAGCAGGGAGGGGGCAAGACTCTAAGGAGAAAACTCGGGGAAGGGAAGAGGAAGGACCTCCGGCTCGAGGGATGCGGGGAAACCCGTTCACGTCCACTTTTTGTTTCGGTGTGTGAGGGTGGAGAGTGCATTAGTGAGTGCTCTCCTTTGCTTAGCTTTGTTCAGATTCATTTGAATCGTAGTCACAACGTTAGTTGCCATTTATCTGGTGTGAATTACGTACCAGGTTCTAGGCTGAAGGTTAAGGGCACCTTTTGTCAATTATTCGTTATTTAAGCCTTTTATGCAACGCTTGTTTGTCATCTCAAACCTAACCCTCCTAACACGTGAGTTACTCATTCCCATTCCCATTTTGCAGTTGGACTTGCGCTCATTCGGCAGTGTAAATACTCATATAATGAGTTAGAGCTTAATTTGGGATTTGAATCTAGTTTGTAGTATCCAGTATTTCGAAGATTAAGATGCTTGGGAACGGATATCGTCTGGGTCCGTTTTTAAAATGTCTTAACGTGACTAGAACTTGGCTGATAGAAGCGCCTGAAATTTACCTGTGAGCCATATCTGAGGCGGCCCCAGAAGGCTGTGTGCAGCGGGTTTACTTGCTGATTAAAATAGATAATAAACAACCTTGCCATATTATTAGAATTCACTGAGATCAGCTCCTGGAATTGTTCAGTAATAATCTGGAGAATGAATTTTGCTTGCCACCTTAGAAACCACCCCCAAATCCATTTTCTTACTTCTTTTTCTTTTATTTTTACCCCTGCTTTCTTCACTTTGTTGAATTGTTAAGTTTTTCATCAGCGTTTGATAATGTATTGTGTTCTGGGCACAGTTCTAAGCAGTCGCAAAGATGAATTGAAGAGGTCTAATCTCAGAAAGCTTCTTAAATGACTGGGAGGCCCCTTGTTTTGACAGTGGTAATTAGTAATACTAGTGAGGTAATTTTGTATTGCTCCTACTCTGTTAAGGAAAATGAAGGGACAGTCCTGGAATGAGTGAGGGACTTGAATGAGCGTCATTAAATAATGACATTAAAAACGTTTTTAAAGGAGTTTTTTTTTTTTTTTAAGAAATAAAGACTAAATGGAATCCATGTATTTTTCATGTTGTCAACTAATTAGGAACAAGCTTTAGTTACAGCAATATCTTGTGGCTATTTACCCAACACCTAACCATGGCAGGGGATGTCCAGTATAGGTTCTGTCAGGACAAGACGTTTTTGGTGTGTTTGGTTCTTTAATTCTGGAGTATTAGAACAGGGTAAAGTGAAGGGCAAATAAACCTGGTGACATCTCAAAACTTAATTATAGTATTCTCTTAACTGGAAAAATTCACTTTAATCTAATCTATGAATGTAGTTTTTCTTCCCTTGAAAATTCTTTCATGAACAGAAGAGATCATCTTTTTTCATAAGGTCAAAGATTAGATTTGTAGAATAAAATTTATAGAATGTCTAGTGCCTTGTATAAAGTCAAAACTTAAGAAATATTTATTTTACAGAGAATTATTTCAAGACTTATAAATACCATAGTTTTGCATACCCTCTAAGGTCATCTCATGCCCCCAAACTGGTGAATTGAATTCAGTACTAGTACAAGCAGTTTGATATGTATTTATGTTCTTCCTTTGTAATATTCTTTATATTTAAATAGGAGGGTTTTAAACTGGGTCAGGTAGCTTCAAAAGAGGGAATCAACTTGTCTTTAACCGTACTCATCCTTGGTCTCTTGGAATTTAATATGGGGCATTTGATACTACATTATCGCTAATAAAGAATTATATAGCAGTATTTTTCTTAAGTATTCTTGTAGTAATAGAAGGGATATTATAGAGGGAAAAATAAATATTTCAGTAATAATCAGTGAGTATTAGGAGAAGTTGCATTCTAGATATTAAAAGTTGAACATTTATTGTCTTAAAAAACACTGGCAGTAATTCAGATTTGGTGTTTTGGTGAGTTAATCAGCAACAGCAATTAAAAACTATGAAAAAAAACTTAGGTAAGGTAAATTCTTGACAACTTACCCATCTTGAGTACTCTGAAAATTAATACTTTCACTAAAGATTAAACAGTAATTATCAATTATTTTTAAAAATATGAAAAAGGAATGTTTCCCATAATTTTTCAAACTTCAAAATAGGACAAGATCTCACTTTGTAAACTGACATTGTATTCTAGAACAGATAATTAGATTATGAAATGAGTCAAGGGGAGGTTTTTACAAGTTCCCACATAATAAATTCAAGGTAGAATTTTTACATTTTATATAATTACTTTTGGATTGCTTACCTATATTAATCATTTGGGGTTCTTTACCTTCAAACTATAGTATAAGGCTTTGGTGTTGTAGTGTTTTGAATGGTCTTTCATATTTACAACATTCTGAAGCAATAGTTATTTACGTAAGTAAAATCTTTTCAAGGTACTTATATTTTAAACTATTACATGCACTGAGTAATTTTAAGGTTAAATGCATTTTTTTGGATTCTCTTAAAAATAACTGTTGTATTTATTAATTCCATATTTAGAGTATCAGATTAACCCAACTTTATGGATTTTGACTAAACTTGGTAACAGTGTATAATTAGAAGATAGAAACTTATCAAACTATTGAACTAAGATTAGTTTCTTATTTTTCTAGGTGCAAACAGCTGCACAGCAAGTGGCAGAGGATAAATTTGTTTTTGACTTGCCTGATTATGAAAATATTAACCATGTTGTGGTTTTTATGCTGGGAACTATCCCATTTCCTGAGGGAATGGGAGGATCTGTCTACTTTTCCTATCCCGATTCAAATGGAATGCCAGTATGGCAGCTCCTAGGATTTGTCACGAATGGGAAACCAAGTGCCATCTTCAAAATTTCGGGTCTTAAATCTGGTAAGAATAATATATTAAAATAATTTCATAATTAAACTTTTTTCTTAAGTGGCGTAACATGGAATATGGCTTTTTTCATTTTCCATTATGTTTTTCTGCTTGCTAATGTAATACATAACATTTAAAAAAAAATCAGATTTTAACAAACATTTGAAAAATAGTTTTGTTTCTCACCCCATGTTCTAATTTGCTAGCTGCCAGAATGTGATATACCAGAAACGGAAAGGCTGTTAAAAAAGGGAATTTATTAAGTTGCAAGTTTACAGTTTTAAGGCCATGAAAATGTCCTAATTGGAAAACAAGTCTATAAAAATGTCCAAATGAAGGTCAATGAAGTTCACGGTTTGTCTCTGAACTGGAAATACACATGATGAACATCTACCAGCTTTCTCTCCAGGCTTCTTGTTTCATGAAGCTCCCTTGGGTGCAGTTTCCTTCTTCATTTTCAAAGGTCTCTGGTTGTATGGGCTCTTATAGTACTTGTAGCTCTCTTGGCTCTGTACCTTTCTCCAAAATGTTTTCTCTTTTAAAGGATTCCAGTAAACTAATCAAGACCCACCTGGAATGGGTGGAGTCACATCTCCCTCTAATCAAAGGTTAATACCCACAATTGGGCACGCCGCATCTCCGTGGAGATAATTTAATCAAGTTTCCAACCTACAGTACTGTTGTACAGTACTCCACAAATGGATCAGGATTAAAATATGGCTTTCCTAGGGTACGTAATTCTTTCATACTGGCACACCTCCCAACCCCTTGTCTCCTCATACCATCCTACCTTCCATCCTTGATGAGAACCACTCACTGTTAAATTGATAATATGCACTTAAAGGCCTTTTACTCTGTATGGTATTTATCTTTGTAAAAGGATTTTTCTGATTTATTGGTCATTTTGATAAAAAGTGAGAGGAATCTTTCAAAATTTAGACTATGCATATCTGTGTTTTAAATAAACATAAATTAAACCAAGTAGACTTGTTTAGGAAATAAAATTAGAGTCCTTTTTTTTCCATTAAGGCTTTTTAACTCCGAGATTTAATTATCCTGTCAACCTGCTGTTACTTCTATTGCTATTGCAGATGTTGAACCTTACAGGGACATATTCCTTACTTTGATATTTGGAGTATTTTATGAGAATAAAACTAGATTAGGTGCCATTTGCTTCCAGTGACTCTCTGGTTCCCTTGAAAAATCAAGGTAAAAACAGACATGAGAATTCTTAGAATATAGATAAACATTTTTCATAGAAAATAGTTTATAGAATCCCAGGAAAAATTATCTTGAGGTAAAATGTACATAACATTTTTATATATTTAATAAACATTGAATATTTATTGTGGGGATTTACAGATTATGATAAAGATTTTACTCACAGGGGAAGACAGTTCTGTAGATCAGTGATTACAAAGGTAAAAAAGTAATAGTAGATTTTTGCAGAAAATGCTGAGGGAGAATAGAAATGGGAGCAATGAACTTTTTTTTGTTTTAATTTGATATGATTTCTTTTTAGGGAAGGAAGGAAAAAAGAAAAAGAAATAGAGAAAGGGAGATAGAGAAAGAAAAAGAGGAAAGGAAAAGGAAGAGGGGAGGGAGAGATGAGGGGAGGAGGGAGGGTAATGTGGGTAGGAAAGCACCACATTCCCTGTCTGTCCCCAAAATCTTCATCCAGATCATACTAGAGCAAAATATCAGAGGAAGTTGCATTGCCTTTCTCTCTGGGAGCTGGCTGTTACTCAGAGCAACTCATTCAACTCTCTTGAGCCTTGATATTGTCATTTTTACCAGAGTCCTAATAGCGAGATCATACAGTGTCTTTTTATGTCTGGCTTATTTCACTGAGGATTATGTCCTTGAGGTTCATAGATGTCATGATACCTGAGGACCTCATTTCGTCTTTTTGCTGCATAATATTCCATCATATGTATATACCACATTTTATCTGTCCACTTGTCTGTTAATGGGCGTTTGAGTTGCTTCCTTCTTTTAGCAATTGTGAATAGTGCCGCTATGAACATCAGTGTGCAAACCTCACAGCTTTCAGCTCTTCTGGGTATATACCGAATAGAGGTATTGCCAAGTCATAGGGTAACTCAATGTTTAGTTTTCTGAGGAATCGCCAAACTGTCTTCCATTGCAACTATACCATTATACAGTCCCACCAGCAGTGAATAAATATTCCAATTTCTCCACATCCTTTCCAACATTTGTAGTTTGCTTTTTGTTTAATGGTTGCCATCTTACAGCATGAGATGATATCTCATTGTGGTTTTAATTTGCATTTCCCTTATAGCTAAAGAAGATGAGCAATTCTTCATGTACTTCTAAGCCATTTGTATTTGCTCTTCAGAAAAATGTCTGTTCATATCTTTTGTGCATTTTGTAATTGGGTTGTTTATTCTTTTGTTGTTGAGTGGTATAATTTCTTTATGTACACAGGATGTCAAACCTTTATCTTATCTATGGTTTTCAAATATTTTTTCCCACTGAGTTTGCTGCCTCTCCACCTTTTTGACAAAATCTTTTAAGGTACAGAAACTTTTAATTCTTAGAGGCTCCCATTTATCTATTTTTGCTTTTGTTGCTTGTGCTTTGGATATAAAGTTTAGGAAACTACCTCCTATTACTAGGTCTTGAAGATGTTTCCCTGTGTTTTCTTCCAGGAGTTTTATAGTACTGGCTCTTATATTTAGGTCTTTGATCTACTTTGAGTTGATTTTTGTATAGGAAGTGAGAGAGGGGTCTTCCTTTATTCCTTTGGCTATGGCTATGTATTTCTCCCAGCCCCATTTATTGAAGAGACTATTCTGTCCTAGTTGGGTGGATTTGGGAGCCTTGTCAGAGATCAACTGACCGTAAATTTGGTGATCAGGTTTCACAGTTTTTATTTGTTCCATTCATCAATATTTCTACCTTTGTGCCAATACCATCCTGTTGTGATGAATGTGACTTTGTAGTAAGCTTTGAAGTCGGGAAGTGTTAATCCTTCCATTTTGCTTTTTTTTTTTTAGAATATATTTAGTTATTTGAGGTTTCTTTCCTTCCAAATGAACTTAATAACGAGCAATTGCCAAGTCTTCAAAATAGGTTGTTGGAATTTTGATTGGTATTGCATTGAATCTGTAGATCAATTTGTCAGTTTTTTTTGTTTTAATGTTTCATAAAGCCAATCAGCATACAAACACAAGCATTCTTAACGTATGAACATTCTGTACTTGGGGTGCAATCAGTGGCTCACAATATCACATAGTTGTATATTCATCACCATGGTCATTTCTCAGAACATTTACATCACTCCAGAAAAAGAAATAAAAAGAAAAAAGAGAAAAACTCATATATGCCATACCCCTTACCCCTCCCTCTCATTGACCACTAGTGTTTCCCTCTACCCAATTTAACATTTGTTCCCCATTATTTATTTTTAATCCATATTTTTTACTCATCTGTCATACTGTAGATAAAAGGAGCATCAGAGCAAGGTTTTCACAGTCACTTTGCAAAAGCTATATCATTATACAATCATCTTATAAGAAATGTGGCTACTGGAGCATAGCTCTACAGTTTCAGGGTAGCCTCTCTAGTGCACCTTAAGCTAAAAAAGTGGATATCTGTATAATGCATAAGAATAACCTCAAGGATAACCTCTTGACTCTGAAATCTCTCAGCCACTGACAATTTATTTTGTCTCATTTCTCTCTTCCTCCTTTCGGTTGAGAAGGTTTTCTCAGTCCCTTGATGCTGAGTCCCAGCTCATTCTAGGATTTCTGACCCACATTGCCAGGGAGGTTTTCACAACTGGGAGTCATGTTCATGTAGAGATGGGGAGGGCAGTGAGTTTGCTTGCCCTGTTGGCTGAGAGATAGGCCACATCTGAGAAACAAAAGAGGTTCTCTGGGGGTGACTTTTTTTTTACTTTTTAATTTTTTAATCATTTTATTGAGACATAAGACACACACCATACAATTTATCCATTTAGAGTATACAATTTTGTGTTTTTATTATATTTAGAGTTGTATAACCATCACCATGATCTAATTTCAGAATAATTTAATAATAAATGTAGTCATTCCACATTTATAAGCATTAGTAATCATTCTTTGTTTCCACCACCACTACCATCCCACCTGCCCAGCCCTAAGCCTTTGCTATTCTACTTTCTGTGCCTATAGGTTTGATTTTTCTGGGTGTTTCATATAAATGGAATCATACAATATGTGGCCCTTTGTGTCTGACTTCTTTTACTCAGTGTGATCTTTTTAAGGTTTATCCTGGTTGTAGCATGAAACGGTTCTTCATTCCTTCTTATGGCAGAATAATATTTCACTGCGTGGATATATCAGATTGTATTTATGCAGTCATCATTTGATGGACATTTGGGTCAGCCTTTAAATTTTTTTTTTTTTAATACCAAAAAACACCCAACAAACTCAAACATTCTTAATGTTCCATCATTCTGTTCTACATATGTAATCAGTAACTCACAATATCATCACATAGTGGCATATTCATCATCATGAACATTTCTTGGAACATTTGCATCTATTCAGAAAAAGAAAAAGAAAACAGAAAAAAATTTATACGTGCCATACCCTTACCCCTTCCTTTCGTTGATCACTAGCATTTCAAACTAAATTTATTTTAACAATTGTTCCCCCTATTGTTTATTTTTATTCCATTTGTTCTACATGTCTGTTGACAAGGTAGATAAAAGCATCAGATACAATGTTTTCTACAGTCACACAGTCACATTGTGAAGGCTATATCATTATACAATCATCTTCAAGAAACATGGCTACTGGAACACAGCTCTACATTTTCAGACAGTTCCCTCCAGTCTCTCCATTACATCTTGACTAACAAGATGATATCTATTTAATACATAAGAATAACTTCCAGGATAACCTCTCAACTTTGTTTGGAATCTCTCAGCCATTGACACTTTATTTTGTCTCATTTCACTCTTCCCCCTTTTGGTTGAGAAGGTTTTCTCAATCCCTTGATCCTGAGTCTCAGCTCATTCTAGGATTTCTGTCCCATGTTGCCAGGAAGGTCCATACCCCTGGGAGTCATGTCCCATGTAGACAGGGGAAGGGTGGTGAGTTTGCTTGTTGGGTTGACTGGAGAGAGGTCAACCTCTCTCAATCTGAGCAACAGAAGAGGTTCTCTTGGGGGTGACTGTTAGTCCTAATTTTAAGTAGGCTTGACCTATCCTTTGTGGAGTTAAGTTTCATATGAACAGACCCCAAGACTGGGGGCTCAGTCTATAGCTTTGGTTGTCCACACTGCTTGTGAGAATATCAAGAATTCAACTTGGTGAAGTTGAACTTTCCACCTCTCTCACCATGCCCCGAAGGGGACTTTGCAGTGAACCTTTATTATTCACTGTTCAAATCACACTGGGATTTATCAGGGCATCACTCTGTACAAACCTACAAAATGTCATGCCCTGCTGAAGGTTCCATGTACTTATGGTGTTCAATTAAACTGTCCATATAAGTTATGTTAGGAGATGTAGTAGTCAAAATAGAAATTTTGTACCAAATGACCTTTTTTCCTTTTAATGTTTTTATTGTAAAATATAGCATATATACAAGGAAAAGGAAGAAAAAACAGATTTTCAAAGCATACTTCGAGTAATTACAGAACAGATCCCAGACCTTGTCATGTGCTACCGTTCCACTAACTCATTTTTCCTTCTAGGTCTCCAAAACACTGGTGATTAGAAGTAGTATTAATATTGTGATTCCACAGTCATACTTGTTTGTTAAATCCTGTTTTCTCTGTTATAACTCCTCTTCTGATCACTCTCCCAGTCTACAGGGATCTTTAGACAATACCCAGTTTTTTTTTTGTTTTTTTTTTTTAACTTTTTTTAATTGTGAAAAATAGCATATATACAAAAAAAAACAATAATTTCCAAGTATATTTTAACAAGTAGTTATACAACAGATTTTAAAGCTTAGTATGGGTTATTTTTACATGATTTTTCCTTTTTCTTCTAGCTGTCCAAGACACTGGAGACCAAAATGAATATCAATATATTGATTCAGTCTCTTTCATTCTTTTGACTATTGATATTCGGTTCTCCCTTCCCCATTTATTGAAAAGACTATTTTGTCTCAGTTCAGTGGATTTGGGGGCCTTGTCAAAGATCAGTTGACCATAGATTTGGTGTTCTATTTTTGTGCACTTGGTTCAGTTTAATTGGGCAGTACTTCTGTCTTTGTGCCAGTACCATGCTGTTTTGAGCACTGTAGCTTTAAAATAAGCTTTGAAATCACGAAGTGTTAATTTCCCACTTCCTTCTTTTTTAGTATATTTTTTTTAGCTATTTGAGGTCTCTTTCCCTCCCAAATGAATTTGGTAACTAGCTTTTCCAAGCCTTCAATGTAGGCTGTTGGAATTTTGATTGGTACTGCATTGAATCTGTAGATCAGTTTGGGTAGAAATGACATCTTAACATTTAACCTTCCTGTCCATGAGCAGGAAATGTCTTTCCATTTATTTAGATTTGATTTATTTTAGCAATGTTATATAGTTTTCCATGGACAGGTCCTTTAACACCCGTAGTCAAGTTCATTCCTAGATACTTGATTCTTTTGGTTGCTAATTTGAATGGGATTTTTTTCCGTAATTAATGTGTCAGGTCATTCCTTGTGTATAGAAGCGTTAATGATTTTTGCACATTAATCTTATATCCTGCCACCTTGCTGAATTTGTTTATTAGCTCAAGTAGCTTTGTCATAGATTTCCAGAATTTTCTAAGTATGGGATCATGTCATCTGCAATTAATGAAAAGCTTTTTTTTCTTCCTTTCCGATTTATTTCTTTTTCCTGCCTGATTAAACTTCTAGTCAATGTTGAATAATAGTGTGATGGAGTGCATCCTTGTCTCATTCCTGATTTTCGGGGAAAGGCTTTCAGTCTCACCATTGAGTATGATGCTGGCTATGGGTTTCTCATATATGCTCTCTATCATATTGAGGTATTTACCTTTGATTCCTACTTTTTGAAGTGTTTTTATCAGAAAAGGATGTTGAAATTTTTGAATGCTTCTTCAACATCAATTGAAATGATCATGTAATTTTTCCCTTGTACTATATTACATTAATTGATTTTCTTGTGTTGAACTACCCTTACATTCCTGGTTTAAACCCCACTTGGTTGTGGTGTATAATTCTTTCAATGTATCATTGGATTTTATTTGCCAGTATTTTGTTGAGAACTTTTACATCTATATTTATTAGGGAGACTGGCTTCTAGTTTTTCTTTCTTATAACATCTTTACCTGGTTTTAGTATTAGAGTGATGATAGCTCCATAAAATGAGGTAGAGAGTATTCTTTTTTCCTCAGTTTTTTTGAAAAGTGTGAGCAGAATTGGTGTTCTTATTTGTTACAATTGTTTTCCCCCTTTTGGTCAGGAAGGTGTTGTTGATCCCATGATGCCAGGGCCAGGGTAATCCTTGGGTGCCATGTCCCACATTGCCAGGTAGACTTTCACCTCTGGATGTCATGTTCCACATAGTGGGGAGGGTAATGATTTTCCTTTCAGGGTTGGGCTTACAAAGAGAGAGATCACCTCTGAGCAATAAATCCCATAATGTTCCATAGGAGAGCTCAGTGAGCAACCTACACACAGGGTAGTGAACAGCAAGTTATCTAGGCCACCACCAAACAGGTTAGGCCAGACATATATGCCCCCAGAATGTGCAGAGGATTACTCTGCTCCTGTGGTACTGAATGGTTTCGCACTGGGTAGTTGACCAGCTCTGTGCTGAGGAGGTACAGAGTGGGTGATGGACCAGCCCATTCTACTGCCCTTTTTTTTTTCCTAAAGAGTTCTATTTAAGTAAAGAAACAATACACTTAGGACCAGCAAAAATAGATATCTTATTTAGTGTAACCATAGGCATATTTAAATAAGGTATTCAGATAATCATTGTAAAACCTGTGTTTGCACAGCAAGTTTGATAAAGCAATTTAAAATTAAGGCAGAAAGGAAAAAATCTACAAATTCAGATACAGAGTTTCTTAAATTCTAAATATTAAACGCTGACTTAAATACCGTGTAATCAACTGTCAAACTGTGAATGTTCTTAAAATATTAAGTTGAAAGTTATTCCAAATACCACCTTTGCTGAAGTAATAACCTATGTTACTAAACGTTTTCCTGATTTCAGGAAAATATGAGATACAAATAATTTTACAATTAACACATGAAAATCTTAACCTCCTAAAATGCATATCTTAGCTAACTTATTGTCGTATTTTAAAAAAATATCTAAATACAAACAGGCTTTACAAGGATGATCCTCCTGCTATTAAGTAGCCTTTTTTTTTTTTTCATATGGTCCTTCCCCTGTTTCTGTAGTCCGTTAATGCATTCTAGAATGATGTTTCTTCTAGTTCTTGCTCGTTGTTCAAACTCCTGAAGGGAATTGAACCATCTAGTGTCTCACTCTGGGCCATTTTGATCAGGGCCGGTAGTCTTTGTATATTGATAAATTCTCCAGTTGTTTCTCTCACATAGTGAGTGTGAAACCATTTCCCTGGGTTATCCATTGCATCAATTAAATTTTTTTTTCATGGAACATTTGCATCTATTCAGAAAAAGAAATAAAAAGAAAACAGAAAAAAATTCACATATACCATACCCCCCACCCCTCCCCCTCACCGATCACCAACATTTCACTCTAAATTTATTTTAACAATTATTCCCCCCATTATTCATCTTTATTCCATATGTTTTACTCATCTGTTGATAAGGTGGATAAAAGGAGCATCAGACACAAAGTTTTCACAATCACACAGACACATTATGAAAGCTATGTCATTATACAATCATCTTCAAGAAACATGGCTACTGGAACACAGCTCCACATTTTCAGGCAGTTCGCTCCAGCCTCTCCACTACATCTTGACTAACAAGTTGATATCTTTTTAATGCGTAAGAATAACCTCAAGGATAATCTCTCGACTCTGTTTGGAATCTCTCAGCCATTGACACTTATTTTGTCTCATTTCAGTCTTCCCCCCTTTTGGTTGAGAAGGTTTTCTCAATCCCCTGATGCTGAATCTCAGCTCATTCTGGGGGTTTTCTCAGTCCCTTTATGCTGAGTCTCAACTGATTCCAGGATTTCTGTCCCACGTTGGCAGGACGGTCCACACCCTTGGGAGTCATGTCCCATGTAGACGGGAAGGGTTGTGAGTTTGCTTGTTGTGTTGGCTGGAGAGAGAGGCCACATCTGAGCAACAAAAGAGGTTCTCTTGGGGGTGACTCTTAGGCCTAATTTTAAGTAGGCTTGACCTGTCCTTTATGGGGCTAAGTTTCATACGAACAAACCCCAAGACTGGGGGCTCAGCCTATAGCTTTGGTTGTCCACACTGCTTGTGAGAATATCAAGAATTCAACTTGGGGAAGTTGAATTTTCTCCCTTTCTCACCATGCCCCGAAGGGGACTTTGCAAATATTTTTTTATTCACTGTTCAAATCACTCTGGGATTTATTGGGGCATCACTCTGGATGAGCCAACAAAATCTCATACCCTACTCAAGGTTCCACATACTTATGGTGTTCAATTAAGCTGTCTACACAAGTTATGTTAGGAGCTGCACTAGTCAAAATATAAATTTTGTACCAAATAAACATTTTTGCTTTAGTCTCACACATAAGTTAAAATTTTAAAATATTACTGTTTATTTTCAGCATCCTACAGTAATGACAATCCTTTGTTCTTCCTCCTGCAAAAACATTTTTAAAACATGTACATTTAGTCACTATCATTATACATTCTAGGCACTCCTAGATTATAGCATTTCAGTCTTTATCTTCTGTCTTTCTTTCTGATTCATTTGGGCCCTCAGTCCTCCTCACTCTATCATTCTCACATTCAGCTTCATTCAGTGCTTTAACGTAATTGTATTACAGTTAGGTAGTATTGTGCTATCCATTTCTGAGTTTTTACAATCACTCCTGTTGCACAATCTGTGTCCCTTCAGCTCAAATTACCCAGTATCTTATCCTGTTTCTATCTCCTGATGGTCTCTGTTACCCATGAAATTCTCCATGTTTATTCACTAATGTCAGTTCATATCAGTGAGACCATAAAGTTTTTGTCCTTTTGTTTCTGACTAATCTCACTCAGCATAATGTCCTTAAGGTCCATCCATGTTGTTACATACTTCATAACTTTATTCTGTCTTACAGCTCCATAATACTCCATCATATGTCTTTACCGCAGCTTGTTTAGCCACTTATCCGTTGATGGACATTTGGGCTGTTTCCATCTCTGCGCAATTGTAAATAATGCTGCTATAAACATTGGTATGCAAATGTCTGTTTGTGTCCTTGCCCTCATGTCCTCTGAGTAGATACTTAACAGTGGTATTGCTGTGTCATATCGTAATTCTATATTTACCTTCCTGAAGAACCACCAAACTGCCTTCCATAGCAATTGTGCCATTTGACATTCCCACCAACAGTGAATGTGTGCCTCTTTCTCCGCATCCTCTGCAGTAATTGTCATTTTACATTTTGTTGAGAATGGCCATTCTGGTGGATGTGAGATGATATCTCCTTGTGGCTTTGATTTGCATTTCTCTAATAGCCAGGGAAATTGAGCATCTTTTCATGTGCCTTTTGGCCATTTGCATTTCCTCTTCTGAGAAGTGTCTGTTCAAGTCTTTTGCCCACTTTGTAATTGGGTTGGCTGTCTTTTTGTTGTTGAGTTGAACAATCTCTTTATATGTTCTGGATACTAGACCTTTATCTGATATATTAGATCTTCTATGATTTCTTTTAACAGTTTCTTGTAGTTTTCTTTATATAGGTATTTGTCTCTTTAGTTAAATTTGTTCCTAAATATTTTATTCTTTTGGTTGCAATTGTAAATGGAATTTTTTTCTTGATTTCCCTCTCATTTTGTCCATTACTAGTGTATAGAAACGCTACAGATTTTTCAGTGTTGCTCTTGTATCCTGCCACTTTCCTGTACTCATTTATAAGCTCTGGTAATTCTGCTGTGGATTTTTAGGGGTTTTTAACATACAGTATCATATCATCTGCAAACAGTGAGGTTTTACTTCTTCCTTTCCAATTTTGAAGCCTGGTATTTCTTTTTCTTGTCTAATTGCTCTGGCTAGAACTTCTAACACAGTGTTGAATAACAGTGGTGACAATGAACATCCTTGTCTTGTTTCTGATCTTAAGGGGAAAGTTTTCAGTTTTTCCTCATTGAGGATGATGCTAGCTGTGGGTTTTTCATATATTCCCTTTATTATGTTGAGGAAGTTCCTTCTATTCCTATCCTTTGAAGTGTTTTCAAAAGAAAAGGGTGTTGAATTTTGTCAAATGCCTTTTCTGCGTCAATCGAGATGATCATGTGTTTTTTCTCTTTGATTTGTTGATATGATGTATTATATTAATTGATTTTCTTATGTTGAATCATCCTTGCATGGCTGGGATGAATCCTACTTGGTCATGGTGTATAATTCTTTTAAGGTGCTGCTGAATTTGATTTGCTAGAATTTTGTTGAGGATTTTGCATCTATTTTCATTAGAGAGCTTGATCTGTAATTTTTTTTGTGTGTGATATCTTTGTCTGACTTTGGTATGAAGGTGTTGTTGGCTTTGTAAAATGAGTTAGGTAGCTTTCCCTCCTCTTCAATTTTTTGAAGAGTTTGAAGAGTTTGAGAGGAACTGGTACTAATTCTTTCTGGGATGTTTGATAGAAGTCACATGCGAATCCATCTGGTCCTGGACTTTTCTTTTTTGGGAGCTTCTTAATGGCTAAATCAGTTTCTTCACTTGTGATTGTTTTGTTGAGGTCGTCTATTTATTCTCGGATCAATGTTGGTTGTTCATGCCTGTCTAGGAAGTTGTCTATTTCATCTACATTGTTGTATTTATTAGCATAAAGTTGCTCATAGTATCCTCTGATTACTTCCATTATTTCTGTGGTGTCAGTGGTTATGTCTCCTCTTCCATTTCTGATTTTATTTATTTGCATCCTCTGTCTTCTTTTTGTGAACCTCGCTAAGGGTCAGTCTGATTGATTTTTCTCATAGAATCAGCTTCTTGTTTTGTTGATTTTCTCACTTGTTTTCGTGCTCTCAGTTTCATTTATTTCTGCTCTAATCCTCATTATTTCTTTCCTTTTGCTTACTCTTAGGTTAGTTGCTGTTCTTTCTCTAGTTTTTCCAACTGGACAGTTAGTTAATTCCTTGATTTTTGTCCTTTTTTGATACAGGCATTTAGGGCAATAAATTTCCTTCTTATCACTACCTTTGCTGCATCCCATAAATTTTGATATGTTTTCATTTTCATTTGCCTCAAGATATTTACTCATTCTCTTGTAATTTTTCCTTGACCCACTGGTTGTTTAAGAGTGTGTTGTTGAGCCTCCACATATTTGAATTTTCTGACACTCTGCCTGTTATTGATTTCCAGCTTCATTCCTTTATGATCTGAGAAACTGTTTTGCATGATTTCAATCTTTTCAAATTTATTGAGACTTGCTTTGTGATCCAGCATATGGTCTATCCTTGAGAATGATCCATGACCACTTGAGAAAAAGGTGTATCCTCCTATTGTGGGATGTAATGTTCTATAAATGTCTGTTAAGTCTAGCCTATTTATTGTATTATTCAAATTCTGTTTCTGTATTGATTCTCTGTCTAGATTTTCTGTCCTTTGATGAGAGTAGGGAATTGAAGTCTCCAACTATTATGGCAGATGTGTCTATTTCTCTTTTCAGTATTTGCCTCATGTATTTTGGAGCATTCTGGCTCAGTGCATTAATATTTATGATTGTTATGTCTTCTTGTTGAGTTGTTCCTTTTATTAATACATAGTGTCCTTCTTTGTCTCTTTTAACTGTTTTACATTTGAAGTCTAATTTGTTGGATATTAGTATGGCTACGCCTACTATTTGCTGATTTTTATTTGCATGAAATATCTTTTGCCAACCTTTCACTTTCAACCTGTGTTCATCCTTGGGTCTAAGATGTGTTTCTTGTAGACAGCAGATATATGGGTCCTGTTGTTTAATCCATTCTGCCAGGTTGTGTCTTTTGATTGGGGAGTTTAATCCATTAACATTTAGTGTTATTAGTGTACAGGTTGTACTTTCTTCTACCGTTTTGCCTTTTGGATTTTTATATGTCGTATCTAATTTTTTTTCTTTTACCTTTACTGATAGTCTTCATTTCTACGCTCTTCTCCACACCCCTCTCTCCTGTCTTTTCGTATCTGCCTGCAGTGTTCTCTTCTGTATTTCTTGCAGAGTTGGTCTCTAGGTCACAAATTCTCTCAGTGATTTTTTGCCTGAAAAGGTTTTAATTTCTCCTCATTTTTGAAGGACAGTTTTGTTGGATATAGAATTCTTGGTTGGTAATTTTTCTCTTTTAGTAATTTAAATATATCATACCACTGTCTTCTCACCTCCATGGTTTCTGCTGAGAAATCTATGCATAGTCTTATTGGACTTACCTTGTATGTGATGGATTGCTTTTCTCTTGCTGCCTTCGAGATTCTCTCTTTCTCTTTGACATCTGACATTCTGATTAGTAAGTGTCTTGGAGTACGTCTATTTGGATCTGTTCTATTTGCGGTACGCTGCCGTTCTGGGATCTGTAATTTTAAGCCTTTCATAAGAATTGGGAAATTTTCAATGATAATTTCCTGCATTAGTTTTTCTCCTCTTTTTCCCTTCTCTTCTCCTTCTAGGACACCGACAACATGTATATTCATGTGCTTCATGATATTCAGCTCCCTGAGTTCCTGCTTATATTTTCCCTATATTTTCTTTTGTGTTTTGGATTTCAGATGTCCCATCCTCCAGTTCGCTAATCCTATCTTCTCCCTCTTGAAAACTGACATTTAGGTTTCCATTTTTTTTTTTCAGCTCTTCTGCTGGGCCTTTCATTCCCATAAATGTTGTGATTTGTCTTTTCAGACTTTGAATTTCTTCTTTTTGTTCACTCCTTGCCTTCTTTATATCCTCCTTCAGTTTGTTGATTTGATTTTTGGTGAGGTTTTCCATGTTTGTTTGAACATTCTGAATTACTTGTTTCAGCTCCTGTATCATTTGAATTGTTAGTTTGTTCCTCTGACTGGGCCATGTCTTCAGTTTTCCTAGTGTGATTCCCTGTATTTTACTTGCATCTAGGCATTTAACTACCTTAATTAGTTTATTCTGGAGATTGTTTTCACTTTGTTTAGCTCGGATTTTATTGATGGATGACTTTGTTGTCTATCTATTCTTTGACATTCAGTTCACCTTATTCTGCACCACTAGCTTAGGTCTTGTTTAACAGAGCAGAATTTTTCAGTTCTCATTTTCTCGTTTCTTGCCCTGTCTGTATGAACCTTTTCCCCCTCACACTTAGGAGGGTCTACTTAAGTATTATAGACCGTAGCCAAAGTTTCCCAGAACAAACTGGTCTCCTGTCAGGTGGAAAGGGTCACCTGCGTCAGTTTTCCCTGAGGGTGAGACCCAGCAGTCTGAAAGACTTTCCTATGTAGTCTCTGGACTCTGTGTTTTTCCTGTCCTGCCCAGTGTGTGGGGCTTGTCTGCCTGTAGTTCCCACCACTGTAACATGATGTGGTAACTTTAACTTTGGCAACTCTCCCTGCTGGGGGTGTGGTGGAGATGAAGGAGAGGTTGTATGCTGACTTTCATCGCTTCAGTGTTCCAAACCCTGGGGTCTGAATTCCTTAGGAAGAAAATCCACCTGAGCTGGGCACGACCCCTCTCCTCAGGAAAGCACAGGCTCCAGAGGAGGTCTCAAACACGCTTGTTTCTGCCTATATTTGGGGCAGTTGCAGCCTGAGAAGCCCTGCGGCTGTATCCAAAGGCAGTCAGGCCTTTGTAGAATCACAGCCACAGAAAGAAAGAGAAAAATCCTTCTCAGAGCAGGACCCCTGTTACTCAGGTTTGCCAATCAAGAGCATAAGTTGGTATGTTACTTTGTGTACCTCAGATCCTATGTGCCCCGACCTTTCCTTCAGGGCCCAGACCCTTTCAACAATTATGTGCTATCTGATCCAAAAAACCTGTTTCTTTTTTTCTTTTTCTTTTTCTGTCAGCCCTGCCCCCTCGGAGCCAGGGCAAAATTCAGCAACCTCAGCATTTACCAGGTTCAGCTGAGCTTGGGCCTATTTTTAGTAGTCAGAGTTTGTAAATTAATTCCACAATTGAAACTTAGTTGCTCTTAGCCCCTGCTGCTGGTAGAGACTCTTCCACCTCTGGGAAGCAGCTTGTGCTGGAGAGTGCTGGCCTCCGCAGCTTGGGGAATTCACGGTTGGGGGGGGGTGCTTGCAGCTGGTCCAGCTCGTTCAGAGTGGGGGTACGCAGTGTGTCCGGTCACTGACATGGCCTCAGCAGTTGTTCTATACTGTTCCTGCCTATTTAGTAGCTGTTCTGGAGGCCGAATTAAATCCCACATCTCGCTAAGTCACCATCTTGGCACTCCAACCACGGACTTTTATTGATAGTAGAATTTTCAAAATGAGCTATCGTATGGGCCACAGTGGCTCAGCAGGCAGTTTTGAGACCCGGGTTTGATTACCTGTGCCTGCCAGTGCAAAAAAAAATAACCCTCTATCATCAATTGTAACAAATGTTCTGTTCCAGTCAAGGTGGCAGTGATGGAGTGGTATGTGGGAATCCAGTGTTTCATCATGATGTTTGTATAAATTCACAAATTCTCTAATAAAGGGGAAAATGTAAACAGACAAAACCCACCAGAGAAAATATGATGACTTCAGGATGCAATTGTTTTTTAAGAAGAAAGCAAACAAGATTTGTCTAAAACATTCCAGTACAAGGAGAATGGAACATGAGGATGGGAGAAGTGGCAGCAATAAAAAGCTGGTACACGAATACTAAAGTTTTAAGAAAAACTAGGCTAAGGTAGATGCATCGTCATAGATAAATTCCTTCGCTAAGAATGAGATAATTCATTTGGAAGACTTAAATGTTTCTAGGAAGAGGAAAATATTATGAATTTGTGTGAACTTGATAATTTCAAGATATATAAAGAAAAAATAGACGTTTACAATGATAACTTGTTAAATTTACTATTTTAGCAAACTCTTGTTGGTAATGTTTCAAGCAGAGATACTGTTGGAAAGATATGGAAGATTAGAATAAAATAACAAATTTGAGCTGATTCACATTTTCAGAAGGCTGCAGCTAATATTTATACTGTATACATTTTTAAAGTACATATAAACTTTGTGAAAATTGCCTAAATACTAGTCCATGAAGCAAGTTTCAGCACTAGCAGATAAATCAATATGCAACCCATAATGCACTGTCATTAGAAATTAAGAGATAAAACATTGTCATGTTTTGAAATTTAAAGATATTTTAAAATAATCATGGTTCAAAGAAGAAATGACCATGGAAATTAAACTGCAGAAACCAAAATAATAATAATATCACATATCAAATCCATTTGATTGCAGCTAACGTTATATTGAGGATTTAAATTCTTAGGCTAAATTTAATGTACAAATGTGAAAAGGCAAGATCGAAAATGAGTGACCTAAAGATTTAACATGAGCAACCCAAAGAAAGCAGAAGGAAAATGGTAATGCTAAGAATAGAAATTAATAACAGAAAACAAAGAAATAGTAGAAAGGCTCAATGAAAATAAAATGTGGTTCTTTGAAGAGTAATAAAAAATGAGCCTATGGAAAGATGTTTTAAGGAAAACGAGAGGAGGCACAAATGTTTTTTAAAATGTGTAAATGGAGACAGCTATAAGTATGTAAGAAATTAAGTAACATTTATGAGCAATTTTGTGCCAATACATTTGAAAATGATATGAGAAGAGGCAATTGGCTGTTTTATAGAGAAATATAAATAGTACAAATTCAGGACTATATTGAAATTCTTAATATATAAAATTAATTTCAGTAAAGAAATTTAAATTTACAATTAAAAATATACTTTCCCCTTTCACATACAACCATCAGGGCCAGATTTTTTTTTTTTTTTTTAGAAAACAAGCATTTATTATATTACGGATTTTGTGGGTCAGGAATTTGGGAGTGACTTGGCTTGGTGGGTCTGGCTCAGGGCCTCATGATGTTGCAGTCAAAATGTTGGCCAGACCTGCAGTCAGTTGAAGGCTAACCTGGGGCTGCAGGGCTCATTCCCATAGCGGTTGACGGAGCTTCTGTTCCTCTCCAGGTGGACAGCTCCATAGGACAGCTGAGTGTTCTTACATGGCAGCTGGCTTCCCCCAGAGAAGATGATCCAAGGGAGAGCAAGGAGAAAGTCCCAGTGTTTGTTTTTTAACTTTTCAATTTGAAATCATTTCAAACTTACAAAGGATGGTTGTAAAAATAATACGAAAATGTATAGAGGACTCCAGTTTCCCTTCCCCTCTCAGATGCCCATATCACCAATTTTTAAGATTTTGGTGTTAAATGTTAAACCATTTTTAACCAAAAAAAATCATTCTATCTGTCCATCTTTCTGTCAGTCTATTTATCTATTTTCTAAACCTTTGAGAGTAGGTTGTATACATCATACTCCTTCAACACTTAATACACATTTCCTAAGGAAAGGATAATCATCTATACAGGGCCAGATATTTTTGTAAACACTTTCTACTATACCTTTAAGGGCCAAATTGTTCTTCTTATATGTATAATTCCAGAGAATAAGAAAAAAGGCAATGCTATTCAGATTATATTTTGAGGCTAATAAAACCTCCATACCAAAAAGAACAAGGATAGCATGAGAAAGGAAAATTTGCCTATGCAAATTTCATTTATTTAGAAGATTTATATATGTGTACGTAAAATATTTACTAAGTGATTCTGCCAGAGTATCATCTTTTTCAAACCTTTTCGTTAATAGGAAATTGAAGCATGTACAAAGGCAGACCAAATGGAATACTGAACTTCTTTTAACTCATGACCCATTTTCATAAATAGTTAATTTATGGGCAATTTTACTTCATTTATTTTTCCCTATTCATATTATTTGAAAGCAAATTCCAGAACCATGACATGTAATCTGTGACTAAATTAGTATGTATTACTAAAAGACAAGGCCTATTTAAAATAAAAAACATTGTTGTAATACTATTATCACCCCTAAATACAACAGTAATTCCTTAATATTAAATTAATACCTGGTCAATATTTACATTCCCAGTGGTCACAAAGTTTTATAAATGAATAAATAAATAAATCTATATCTATATCTCTCTGTATGTTTTCACTTGCTGTATGGTAAGGGTCACATTTCATTCTTTTCCTATTTAAGTATCCCATCATTGCAGCACCATTTGCTGTTTTTTTTTTTAGAACAGCATGGGTCAGGAATTGAACCTGGGTCTCCTGAATGGTGGGCAGGAAGTTTACCACTGAACTACCCTTGCATCCCCTGCTTATATATTTTTAACTGTTTAATTATTTTCTTTTCATACTTTCGATCAGCACCTGTAAAATGTCTTCACGTTGCATTTGGTTTTTAGGTCTCTTAATTATGAAAGTTTTAGTATGTGCTCTGTCTTATGTTTACAGTAAATTAGCAATTGGATTTAGAAGTTTGATGAAACTCTTTAAATGTATTTATTTGGCAAGATTATAGATGGTGTGTATTCTTTGATCAGGAGGCACCCACAGTTCTTTTTTGTGTGAAAGTAGCAGCCATTTTTGTGTAATGCTCAGATTCTTCTATTCAGTGGGGATTCAAAATAATGTTATTCTGATACTGTTATTTTGTCTAACAGCTGTAATACCAGTATAAAGAGTAACTTGCATATTTGTTTATCTAGGGGTATAGTCATTAAAGAAAAGGTAGGATAAATGCCTGATTCTTTATCTTTATGTACCAGTGAATTGATTCCTTAGCATCCTCCAAAGATAATCAATGAGGTTTATTTTTTTTAAGAATTATGAAATATGGTGATACAAATGTATTTATATTTGATGTGTTCTAACCATTTCCATTCAGATCCATGGGACATTTAGTTTTTCACTTTTTTTAAAGCAGATATTAGTATTTTATGACTCTTATCCTTTCAAAGGAAATCTTCCAAAAAACAGAAATTTTATTCTTTTTTTGTTATCATATTTAACATCTTATTGAGGTAAAAAGCACATATATAAAGTATGCAATTTGATAAGCTTTAATATATGTTTACACCCATGACTCCATCACCACACTCATATGATGAACATATCCATCACCTCCAAAATTTCATAGCACCCCTTTATATTCTCCTTTCTTCCACTAGCTGCTTTTTGTCACTATGATATAGTTTGCCTTTTCTAGAGTTATGTTTAAGTGAAACCATGCTGTGTGTATTTTTTGTTTGTCTTCTTCCACTCTTTATCATCATTTTTAGAGTTATTCATGTTTTAGCACATAGCTGTTCTTTATTCCTTTTTATTGCTGGTTAATATTCCATTGTAAGGCTATATAACAATTTGTTTATCCATTCACTTGTTGATGGACATTTGGTTTATTTCCCGTTTTTGTCTTGTAAAAATAAAGCTGTTAGGAACATTTGTGTCTAAATCTTTGTATAGTTAAATGTTTTCATTTTTCTTGGGTAATTACCTAGAACTAGAATGGCTGGATTATATAATACTGGTACGTTGTAACTCTTTAAGAAATTGCCAGACTGCTTTCCACCAGGTTTTTTGCATTTTACATTTCAGCCAGTAGTGTATAGCAGTTCTAGTTCCTCTGTGTCCTTGCAAACACTTGATGAGGTCAGTTTTAGCTATTCTCACAGATGTGTAGTGGCATCCCCTTGTAGTTTTAGCTTCCATTTCCCTAGTGTCTAATGAGATCGAACATTTTTTTCATGTGCTTATTTGCTATCCATATACATTTCTGGTGGAGTGTCTGTTCAAATCTTTAGCTAATTTTTAAATTGGGTTTTCTTATTTTGAGAGCTCTTTCATTTGTAATGCAAATTCCTTATCAGATATGTGCTCTGAAAATATTTTCCTGTCTTTAGCTTGTCTATCCTTTCTCTTAGTCTTTTGAAATATGGAAGTTTTGATTTTGATAAAGTCTAGTTTATCAATTTGTTCTTTTCTGGACTGTGCTGTTGGTGTTGTGTCTAAGAAATCTGTGCCTAATATTTTTGGGAGTCTCCAAGATCACACTCGGGTTCAGTTGATTGGCTAGAAAGACTCACAGAACTCAGAGAAGCTGTTATATTCATGGCTGAGGTTTATTACAATGAAAGGATATAGATTAAAAGCCACGTAGGCCAAAGTCCAGGAAAGACTAAGTGCAGCTTCAGTTTGTCCTCTCAGTGGCATTGTATGGACAATGCTTAATTCTCCTAGTTAAGATATGTCAACCAGAGAAGCTTACCAGAGCCTTGGCATCCAGGTTTCTTATTGGTGTTTGAGTATGTATGCATGGAGTGTCTGCATGGCTGACCTTGGTTGCCCCAGTCTCTAGTCCCTCCAAAGTACAAATGGTATTGCATGGCCCAGGGTCCCCACTGTATATCACATTTTTAGCATTAACTATCTGGTACGATCAAAGGCTTTAGGTAAACACAGATACTCTTATCAGATAGGATATTCCAAGGGCTTAGATGTTATATCACAGTGACCAGTCAAAGGCCAGCATTTTCTTTGGGATATGTAGGGTTTGAACACTGTAGACCTACCGAATAGGTCTGGATACCTAACCCAAAGTCATAAAATTTTCTTCTAGAGGTGTTAAAATCTAAAAATTTAAAAATTTAAAATTTAAATTTACACTTAGGCCTGCAATCCATCTTGAATTGTTTTTTAATTTAGTACAAAGTATGGATCAAAAAGAATTTTTTTTCTAATGTATGGGTAATTCAACAGTTTTAGCACTATTTGTTGAAAAGACTGCCATGAACATGTTTATTTGTATCCATCATGTGATACTCACTTGGGAGCTTTCAAACAGTTCTGGCTTAAAATATAAACATACATAAATGTTAATGTGTTGTTTAGAAAGGAAAGAAGGAAATGGAAAAAAATATTATATTTTTATTAACGATAAAATACTAGTTGGGAAACATTAGAATAATTGGATGTATACTAGTAAGTATTATTAGTAATAAGCACTATAGGAGGAGGAACAACTAATTTGTGGGAAGAGGGAGATAATGTTTTCAGTTGAATTTGAGGAACTGTGAGACATGATACCACACTTAATTATAATATAGATTTTGTTTATATAGCAATAAGTTAATAGCTAGCTAATCATTATTCTTTGGCATAGCCTGAAAGTAGAGAATATAGAAGGCTTCATTTTGTATCCCAACTCATATTTATTGATTGAGGTGAAAGTTGGCCACCACCCAGTAGACCAGGACCTTTTGATTGTTTTTTTACATGGATCAGTTAAATTGTAAGTTTAATTGTCCCCACCTTACCTTCTCTTCTCTGTCAAGCCCTGATGCAAAGTCTCATATCATTCCCAGATTTGCTGACATTTTGAGCATCCATTTTTCATTTATGACCAGCAGTCTTTTCCCTTCAAGAAGTGCTTTGGAGACAATGAAAAGGACCTTTTTCATTTATGATCAGCCTTTATTTTCCTCAGGAGATGTTTTGGGGAGACAATGAAAGGTGCCTTTTTCTTGTGGCACCCATAAATGTGAGGGTTGAATTCTGAGCTCTCAATTCAGTTCCATTGGTCTATATGTCTTTCCATTTGCCATTACCATTCTGTTTTGATAACTATTTTTGTGTTTTAAGATTGGAATGTGTGAGTCCGCCAACTTGTTTCTTTTTCAAGATAGCTTCAGCTATTCAGGAATGCTTACTCTTCCATACATATTTGATGATTGCCTTTTCTATTTCCGCAATGAAGGGTGTTGGCATTTTTATTTGAATTTGCTTGTTTGTAGAATTGATGTTTTAATATTTAGACTTCTAACCCATGAACTTGGAATATCCTTCCATTTATTTAGGACTTCTTTGATTTCTTTTATCAGTGTTTTGTGGTTTTTTGCATACCAGTTCTTTACATCATTGGTTAGATTTATTCCTAGATATTTGATTGTTTTAGTTGCTGTTGGAAGTGGAATTCTTTTCTTGCTGGTTGT
Organism: Tamandua tetradactyla; assembly: GCF_023851605.1. NCBI lineage: Eukaryota > Metazoa > Chordata > Mammalia > Pilosa > Myrmecophagidae > Tamandua > Tamandua tetradactyla. The sequence goes on along the minus strand of NC_135334.1, from coordinate 57,965,862 downwards.
TCATTGCTTGGTATGAACACACTACTGATTTTTTGGTGTTGATTTTGTACTTCACCACCTTGCGAAATTCATTTATTAGCTCTAGGAGCTTTGTTGTGGATTTTGCAGGATTTTTTGCATATAGGATCATAGCATTTGCAAATGGTGAAAGTTTTACTTCTTTTTTTTCAATTTGAATGCTGATTTTTTTTTTCTTGCCTAATTACTCTGGCAGGAACTTCTAGTGCAGTGTTGAACAGTTGTGGTGACAGTGGACATCCTTGTCTTGTTCCTCATCTTTGAGGGAAAGCTTTTTATCTTTCACCATTAAGTAGGACATTAGCTGTGGACTTTTCATATATGCCCTTTATCATGTTGAGGAAATTCTTCCATTCCTTATGTTTTAAGTGTTTTTATCAAAAGTGGTGCTGGATTTTGTCAGATGCCTTTTCTGCATCAATTAAGATGGTCATGTGGTTTTTCCCCTTCATTGTGTTAATGTGGTTATAACATGGCTTTTGATAGTTTTATCCTGAAAACAAACTGTCAAAGAGGTACTTGTGATGGGTAAAACACAATGCTTTATTAAAGAAAAGTAAAGTAGCTTAAAATTGAGATTAGTACATACCAGCATTTAGTAATAAAATGTTTGGGGTGGTTCTTTCCTAGTAATTTGTTGGGAAAGTACTTTTTGGATGTTTAAAATATCATATATATATAACAACAGACCTTCTATTCATAGTATAGAGTGGTAAATTTATATTTTTCAACCTGGGGTGTATGTATGATTATATTGGTCAAACCTACTTAACTACTTTATATCAGGCTTGGTGAAATAACTGTGGAGAGATGTGATTGAGCTGAAAATTGATATCAAGTGATAAATCTAACAAAATTTAATGGGAACAGGGTCTGTAAAGAGTTCAAATGAAGCAAATTTCATGTTAAGAAATTCGGCAGTATTCTCTGTTCTCTGCTGGATGTATAGAAAGCTTTGTGTTAAGGCCAGTCAGGAGGGCTCTTGGGGGAATTCTAGCTGATATGGCATCTTGAAACTAGTTACGTTAGTTTTATTTTTATTTGAGAGATGATACTTTGTTACTCTCGAGTTCTGAGAAAGAGTTGTATGATGAATTCCAAGGCTGGAACAATCTAAGGCCATTAAGGATTAAGATAGACTGAAGTGTGAAAATATAAAGTGAAAAGTTTGATTTTAAAAAACAAGAGGGAACCTTTTTTTTTTTTTTCTTTTTGATTTTTTGGATATGGGGTATAGAAATCCTAGGGAGGAAAAAAATAAGGGCACAAGATTAGGAGATAACATTTTGTGGTTGGAGAAATCTGGAAATTTTAAGTAAGACCCTTGCCATTTTGTTTTTTGATGTTGTTGGTTTTCATAATGTGGAAGAGACATTTAATTTAAAACTTTATGAAAAATATAAAAACTGGCAGTTCTAGTTAAAAAGATTATTTTTTAATAGTAAGTTTATGCAAATTCAAGTTAGTGTATGTAAGGAATAGTAATAAAATTAAGTTTTGTTTTTATGTACTGGTACTATAATACTATAGGTCTTTTGCTATACCGTAATTTTTTTCATATAACATGATTTGTGTTTGCCTCTAACTGCTAAGAAGGCTGAGAAGGTGAATGTAGATGCTCCCTGTGGAGTGAAAGGCAACATGGGAGACAGGATGCTGATTGGTTAGAGATTTTAGAGATTTGTTCTTAATATATAATCATACATATGTATTATATCTATATAATATATATATATAATTTCAAATGACTTAAAGTGAAATATGTATACTCAGGCTACTTTTTCCATTTTTCTAGCATGTTCTTTTATAAATAAAAAAGAATAAATATATTCTTATATAAGAATTATATATAAGGACTATATTTATATAAATGGGATAAAAATCAGGGAAATTGTGAGAAACATTTGATGTTTAGGTATATCATGATTTTAAGTTGTTTTTTTACATTGTAAAAGCTTGAAAAATATTCTAGGAAATTCATTAGGCATTTCTAGTAAACTATTGACAGAAGAAAAAAAAATACTGCTTTACAGTTAAGACTTTGTTATATGTTTCATTCCTTGAGTAGTTTTTGAAGGTCTGCTTCCTTCTTAGTATTTGTGCTTCACATTGACTACTTTCAGGATCTGTAATTTATGTGAATATTAAAATGCCACCACAGGTCCATGTTCAAAGGACACTGATTAAAGTCATCTGAGATAATTGAGAATGGCTCAGTGGAAGACTGGGCAGGATTTTGAAGTATGTGTCAGTTTTGGATGGTAAAGAGTGGGAAGATGGAAATTGCATTTGGGGGAAGTAGAAATATTCACTGCACTTTTAAGTGAGGAGAAGACTTTTACAGGTGGTATGACAGACATCTTTGGGAGGAGTGGGAGGTGAGATTGTAAAGATAAAGTAGGATCATGCTAGATGAAGTTTAATTTTTTTTTCTGGTGACAAGGGTTTGAGTACCAGAATGATGTTTAAAATGATGATTAAGGAAATTCAGTGTCTGGGATGGCTTAGAGAATCTTGTTGAGATTAGAGCCAGTTAGGAAGATTTTATAATGATTGAAGGATGAAGTTAAGGGTAACATAGTGAATATCTGGTATGTACAACATTCCGTGGGCTTTCACATATATTATCTATTTTAATCTTTAACAACCTTTAGAGGTGAGTATTGTTAGACTTGGTTTTTAAGAGAGAGACTTTCAGAAAGGTTAAATATTGTGTTCATGGTCTGCTAACTTTTTGGCTTTATGTACAGATCTACCTCTTTCAAGCAGTTGTATGTTATGTGACAATACAACAATTTATTTAATACCCTTTTGATGGAAATTTGTGTTCTTTCCATTTTTTAAAGTGTTTTTCTAGCAATGTTACAATAAATATCCTTACACATATCTTTGTACATATTTTCTAGCACTGTATTTCTGTAGAAGAAACTCCTAGAAGTGGAACTGAATTCCTGGATTAAAATGGCCTTTAAAACAAATGGTATAGGAGGCCTGGAGAAAGGGTACTGAAAGTGGATAATGGATCATAATTGTCATGGCAGTTTTTAGAGAGTCATTATAAAGGTACAGTGTGCTTGATACTATGTAAAAAACTAGTAGATCTTATTCCTCCCAGGTATAATAACAGAGTAAGCCATGGAAGATTAGAATGGAAAGCCTTTTAAAAAATTAATGTAATTCCTTAATTTTATTGCGGAGGCTTTTGAGATTTAGAATGCTTTAGAGCGTTCTTAAACTAGAGCAAGGATTAGGATTCAGATGGTCAGAATTTTAGTTTACTAATTTAAGTATAGTCTTTTCTACTCCCAAAGCAAACTTAAGGAGAAAATAGTAATTTTCAAAGTGCTTTCCATTGTTTGATGTATATGTATAGTTCAGTGTTTGTAACTGCTGTGTTGTGTCATACTTAGAATATAAATATTTAGTTCTTCCTTTGTAGCCTTCTTTCCTTTACTGATAACCAAATAAAGTGGGAAAGAAACACATTCTGATCCTCAGATGGGATAGTGTGGGAATAGAAAAGGAGATTTCTATGTTTAGCTAAAGGGAAATGGTGTCATGATTTAAAAGCTTTCAGAGAGACTGATCTAAAAGGAATGTTCCAGTTACTTTTTTTTCCTCCTTGTTTTAAATGGTGGTATAGAATTACATTTTGTTAAGTTATGGTTTGATTGCCCATTCCTTTTTGGACATTTTAACCTTTTTTTCTCCATAAATGTCTGAATATGCTTTAAATTTCCAGGTGTTCTTTGTCAGTATACAGGTTTACAACTGACTTTTTTATATTCACTTTATATCCATATGTATATACACACACACACATATAACTTTTATATATATAATTTTATATACATCTAATAAATGCCTTTATTAATTCTGGTAGCTTTTTCAGTAGATTCTTTGGAATTTTTACATAGATGATTGTGTCATGTGAAAAAGACCTTTTTTTTAATTCTGATTTTTGTGCCTTTCATTTCTTTTTCTTGTCTTATTTCATTGTCTAGGGTGTCTAGTAGCATTTTGACTAGAAGTGGTAAGAGTGCAATGAGGCAAGAAAAAGAAAAGGCATAATGAGTTGCAAAGTGTACTCTCTTCCCCTATTTCTTAAGTTTGCGTGAAATTGGTGATTTGACCCTTTGACCAATATGAATTGTCCTTTACTAATAGAAATTGTGCCTTCTCTTGATGTCCACCTTTGTCTAAATTTTATATAGCCACTTCAGCTGTTTTGTAATTAGTATTCACCTGATATATTTTTCTATCATTTTACTTTTTTAATGCAAATTTCTGTGATAAATGTTCACACACAATACAATCCATCCAAAGTATGCAACTTGTGTGTTTCCAGTACAAAACCAGTATATAATTGGATGTTGCTTTTTAAACAATTAATCCATTCTTATAGTCTCTGCTTTTTAATCAAAGTATTTACCATTAGTATTTAATTTAATGTAATTATTGATATGGTTAGGGTTAAGTTTGTATCTTGCTGTTTGTTTTCTATCTTTTTTTCCTCTTTTGGGTTGAGTATTTTTTTAAAAATGTTCCATATTATTTCTTTTTGTTGTTTTTTTTTTTAGCTACACAATCTTGCCATTCCTTTTTTAATGATTGCTCTATGGATATGCATCATTAATATGAATTAATAGTATAAAAAAAAGAAGCATCTCTAGATGACAACTATGAAAGTGGAATTACTCTTTTTTTAGTATTTCTTCAATTTTCCTTACCATGTCAGCCAACTTAGTGAAATTCTGCACATAATGATAAAAACCTTAGGGTTGAAACTGCTGAGTTAGAGGTGGGACGAGGTGGTGGTGTAGTAAGGAGCAGAATTTAGTTTGTCATCTAGGGCAGCTAGTAAATAGCTAGGAACTGTAGGGAACCACAGTTTGTGGGGGCCTCAGTGACTGGACACACATCCTATACCAGTCTGGCGCAGTGAAATGGCCAAGAGCCTGCATAGAAACGTAAGTTTCCCAAGCCGTGGAGGCCAGTGCCCCTCCCCCATGGGCACAGCAGGCTGGTTCTCCAAGGAAATGAAAAGTTCCACTCCACCTACTGAGACCAAATAGCTGCTCCACCAGGTGCAGAGAATAGCCATCTTGCTCAGCTGGTTGATGCAGTCAGGGAGAGGTGGGGCTGAGGAGAAGAGTTGCCACAAGAGCTACCATCTGTTGGTAAGCTTCAAGTAGAATTGCATCCATTCCATAAGATCTGGGCCTTGGTTTGGCACGTACTTAGTGACAAAGCAAGTGCAAAAGGGGAATTTTAAGGCAAACCCAAACAAATACAGAACCTTAGATGAGTCAAGGAAATCAACTTGCAAAATAACCTCATCATGATAAATGCCCCAAATGCAACAAAAAATCACAAAGCAAGTGAAGATTCAGGCATATATGGCCCAACCAAATGACCAAATTAAAACACAGGAGGTGACACAGAATTTGGCATAACTTATCAAGGATGTTCATAACAACATAAAGGATATCAAGAAGACACTGGAGGGCATAAAGAAGGATTCGAAAGAATAAATAGAAAAATAATGAATCTCACAGAGTTGAAAGATATGTAGACCAAATCAGAAATATACTAGAGACACACAATAACAGATTTGAAGAGGTAGAAGAAAGAGTAAGCAAGCTAGAAGCCAGGATGATTGAACTTACATGCACAAAAGAACAAATGAAAGAAAGATGGACAGAGGAACAGGATTTCAGGGAAATGATGGAAAACATAGTAATTGGACTGTCAAATGTTGAAAAGCAGAAAGTCCTGAAAGTAGCAAGAGAAAAATGATGTATTGTATTCAAGGAAAATCACATAAGACTGAGATTGGACTACTCAGCAGGCACTGTGGAGACAAGAAGGCAGTGATATTTAAGATTCTGAACAAGAAAGACTTCCAACCAAGAATTCTTTATACAACCAAGTTGTCCTTCACAATTGAAGGAGAAATTAAAATCTTCTCAGACAAAGCCTTGAGAGAATTTGTCATCAAGAGACCTGCCCTGCAAGAAACTCTGAAGTGAGTTCTGCTGGTTGAAAAAGAAATAAAAAAGACAAGAGAGGGAGATTTGGAGGAAGGCATAGAATTGAACACCACCACTAACTAATTTAAGGGATTAAAAGAGAGAGAAGGAAAAGAATATATAGATCTGACAAATAAAAAACAAAGGATAAAACGGTAAATTCAAGAACTGCTTTTACAGTAATTACTTTGAACCTAAATGGAGTAAACTCATGAATTAAAAGATACAGATTGACTGGATGTTTTAAAAATATAATCTATCTATATGCTGTCTAAAAGAGATACATCTTCAATCCAAGGACACAGTTAGATTGAAACTTAAAGGATGGAAAAGATCTTTTATGCAAGCTGTAACCAAAACAAAGTAGTAGCTATACTAATATCAGATATAAAATAGACTCTGAAGTGTAAAGACATCATAAGAGACAAAGAAGGATACTACATATTAATAAAAGAGACAATTTACCCAGAGGAAATAATCATAAATGTTTATGCTCCCAGTTAAGGGGCTCCAGTACACAAGGCAAACATTACCAGAACTTGAAGGGAGCAATAGATGTTTCAATAATAATAGTAGTAGACTTCATTACACCACTCTCCTCTATAAATAGAACAACCAGTCAGAAGATCAACAAGGAAACAGAGAATGTAAACATTATGATAAATAAATTTGGCCTGACAGACGTATATAGATTGCTACACCCGAAAACACCAGGACATACATTCTTCTCTGATGTTCATGAAGCATTCTCTAGGATGGATCATATGCTAGAACACAAATATATTTATAAAATGAGTCTTTATAAATTTAATAAGATTGAAATTATTCAATTAGATTGAAATGAAGCTGGAAATTAATAACCACCAAGGACCAGAACTCTCACAAATACATGGATATTAAACAACACACTCTTAAACAGTGGGTCGAAGAAGAAATTGCTAGAGAAATTGGCAAATATCTGGAGACTAATGAAAATGAGAATACAATATATCAGAACTTACAGGATGCAGCAAAGGCAGTGCTGAGAGGGAAATTTATTGCCCTAAATGCCTATATTAAAATAAAAGCAAAATTTGAGGACTTAACTGCTCACCTGGGGGAACTAGAGAAAAAACAGCAGACTAACCCCAAGGCATTAGAAGAAGATAAATGGCAAAGATTAAAGGAGAAATAAATGAACTGGAAAACAAGAGAAGCAATAGAAAGAATCAAGAAAACTAAAAGTTGGTTCTTTGAGAAAATCAACAGACTCCTAGCTAGGCTGACAAAGAAAAAAGAGAGCAGATTCAAATAAAATAAGAGATGCAGGGGACAAGGGTGGGGCATTGTTTAACCATGAATCCTAAAGACATTTTAAAAATCTTAAGAGGATACTATAAACAACTGTACACCAACAAACTAGATAATCTAAACGAAGTGGACAAATTCCTAGAAACACTTGAACTACCTACACTGACTTTAGAGGAAATAGAAGATTTCGACAAAATGGTTACAACTAGAGATCGATCAGCCATCAAAAATCTTCCTACAAAGAAAAGCCCAGGGCCAGACGACTTCACAGGAAAATTTTATTAAATGTTCCAAAAAGAACTAGTAGCAACCAGTTTTATTCAACCTCTTCCAAAAAATTGAGGAAAAAGTAATGCAATTTTTATGACACTTACATCAGTCTAATTCCAAAACCAGATAAAGATGTACCTGAAAGAAAAATTACAGCCCAATCTCCCTAGTGAACATAGCTAGCAAATTGAATCCAATGATACATAAAAATAATTATACATTACAACCTATTGGGGTTCATACCAGGAAGGTTCGACATAAAATCAGTCAGAGTAGTACATTATATCAACAGATCTAAACGGGAAAATTACATGGTCATATCAATTGATGCTGAAAAAGTATTCAACAAAATTCATCCTTTTCTGATAAAAAATGCTTGAAAAGGTAAGAATCAAAGAAAACTTCCTCAGTATCATAAAGGGCATATGTGAAAAACCCACTCAGTGGTGAGAGATATAGAAAGCATTCCCCTGAAGATCAGGAATAAGACAAGAACGTCCATTGTCAGTGCTATAAACATTGTACTAGAAGTTATAGCTGGAGTCATCAGGCAGGAAAGTGAAATAAAAGGCATCCAGATAGGAAAGGAGGAAGTAAAACTTTCATTATTTGCAGATGACATGATCCCATGTTAGGAAAATCCTGAGAAATCTATGACAAAGCTATTTGAGCTAATAAATTCAACAAAGTCTTGGGATACAAGGGATGTACAAACATCAATAATGTTTTTAAACACAAAAGTAATGACCTAACTGAGGAGGTAATTAAGGAATGAATTCCATTCAAAATAGCAACTGAAAGAATCAGATATCTAGGAATAAGGTTAACCAGAGATGTTAGGGACTTGTACACAGAAAATTACAAAACATTGCTAAAAGAAATCAAAGAAGATCTAAGTAGATGGAAAAACGTTCTTTTCTCATGGATAAGAGCATGGAATGTTGTCAAGCTGTCAGTTCTACCGAAATTGATCTATAATTCAATACAATACCTAACAAAATTCCTACAACCTACTTTGAAGACTTGGAAAAGCTCATTATCAAATTTATCTACAAAGGAAAGAAACCTTGAATAGTTTAAGATATCCTAAAAAAAGAAGGGTTGAAGTTGGAGGATTAACCCTTCTGATTTTAAACTTATTATAAAGCCACCATAATCAAAACAGCATGGTGTTGGCACAAAAATAGAAGTTTTGATCAGTGGAACCAAATTGAGAGTGTGGAGATAGACAACCAAATCTGTGGTTAGTTGGTTTTCGACAAGGCCCCCAAATCTGCTGAACCAAGACAGAATAGTCTTTTCAATAAATGTGCATAGGAGAGCTGGATATCAATAGCCAAAAGAATGAAAGAAGACCCTACTTTATTCCTTATACAAATACTAATTCAAAATAGATCAAAGCCCTAAATATAAGAGCCAGTACCATAACATTCTTAGAAGGATATATAGAGAAATATCTTCAAGATCTAGTAATTGAAGACACTTTCTTAAACTTTACACCCAAAGCATAAGCAGTGAAAGAAAAAAAATACATAAATGGGAATTCCTCAAAAATCAGAACCTTCTGTGCCTTAAAAGGAGTTTGTCAAAAAGGTGAAGAGGCAGCCAACTCGATGGGAGAAAATATTTGAAAGCCACATATTGGATAAACGTTTTTCTTTTTTTTTAAACATTTTTATTACAATTGAAGGCAAGATGGCGGCTTAGTGAGGTGTGGGATTTAATTCGTCCTCCAGAGCAGCTAGTAAATAGCCAGGAACAGTACAGAACAACTGCTAGGGCCACGTCAGTGACTGGACCCACAACGTTCGCCAGTCTGTACCAGGAGGACCAGCTGCAAGTCCCCTCAGAACCGTGAGTCCCCCAAGCTGTGGCTGCTGGCACGAAAAGGGACTTTACTAGCAGCTGGGCCTGAGTGCAACAAAATTCCAATGTGGAATTAATTAACAAATTCTTGCTACTAAAAATAGGCACCCAGCTCAGCTGAACGTTGAGTAAAAGCAGAGGCTGCTGGTTTTTGCCCCAGTGCAGAGGGGGCAGGGCTGACAGAAAAAGAAAAAAATCAGAGGGTTTTTTGGATCTGAAAAGGTCTGGGTCCTGCAGGAAAGGAGGGACCACGTAGGACCTGGAGATACACGGAGCAACATACCAAGTTAAGCTCTTGATTGGCAAACCCGAGGAATGGGATCCTGCTCTGAAAAAGATTTTTCTCTTTTGTCGCTGTGTTTCTATGGATTGAGTACTCTTTGGTTACAGGTGTAAGGCTTCTTGGGCTCCAGTGCCCCAGGCATAGGCAGAATTGAGCTTGTTAGAGAGCTTGTCTGGAGCATTTGCCTTCCCCAGGAGAGGAATGGAGCCTAGTTCAGGTGGAATCCCTCCCTCAAGGAATTCAGATCCCAGGATCTGGAAAAGTGAAGTGGTTAAAGCCAGCCTAGAACCTCTCCTCTGTCTCCACCCAGCAGGGAGAGTTCGCTGAAGTTAAAGGTACCATATCACCTTATCAGCCACATACTGGGCTGAATAGGAAAAATGCAAAGTCCAGAGACTTCATAGGAAAGCCTTTTAATCTGCTGGGTCTCAACCTCAGGGAAAACTGCTGCAGGTGACTCTTTCCTCCTGCGAGGATACCAGTTTGGTCTGGGGAAATCTGACTGGGGTCTATAATACCTAAGTACACCCTTCTAAAGGGTAGGGGAAAGGCACCATACAGGCAGGGCAAGACACCAAAAAACAAGAACTGAAAAATCCTGATCTATTAACAAAACCGAAGCTAGAGGACTACAATAAGGTGAACTGAATGTCAAAGAACAGATAGACAACAAAGTCATCCACCAATAAAATCAGAGCTAAAAAAAAGTGAAAACAGTCACTAGAATAAATTAATTAGGGTAATTAAATGCCTAGACACCAGCAAAAAAAAAGAATCATACTAGTACAGTTGAAGAAATGGCCCACTCAAAGGAACAAACCATCAATTCATATGAGATACCGGAGTTGAAACAATTAGTTCAGAATGTTTGAACAGACATGGAAAACCTCATCAAAAATCAAATCAATGAATTGAGGGAGGTTGTAAAGAAGGCAAGGAATGAACAAAAAGAAGAAATCAAAAGCCTGAAAAAACAAATCATGGAACTTATGGGAATGACAGGCCAGTAGAAGAGATGAAAAAAACAATGGAAGCCGACAATGTCAGATTTCAAGAGGCAGAAGATAGGATTAGTGTACTGGAGGACAGGACATCTGAAATACAACAAGCAGAAGAAAATATAGGGAAAAGTATAGAAAAATATGAGCAGGTACTCAGGGATTTGAATGACAATATGAACTGCACAAATATATGTGCTGTGGGTGTCCCAGAAGGAGAAGAGAATGGAAAAGGAGGAGAAAAACTAATGGAGGAAATTATCACTGAAAATTTCCCAACTCTTATGAAAGACTTAAAATTACAGATCCAGGAAGTGCAGCATACCCCAAATAGAATAGATCCAAATAGGCATGCTCCATGACACTTACTTATCAGAATGTCAGATGTCAAAGAGAAAGAATCTTGAAAGCAGCCAGAGGAAAATAATCTATCACATACAAGGGAAGCCCAATAAGACTATGTGTAGATATCTCAGCGGAAACTATGGAGGCAAGAAGACAGTGGGATGATATATTTAAGATACTAAATGAGAAAAACTGCCAACCGAGAATTCTATGTCCAACAAAACTGTCCTTCAAAAATGAGGAAATTAAAACATTTGCTTAAATGACAAAAATTCATTGAGAGAATTTGTGACTCAGAGACCGGCTCTGCAAGAAATACTTAAGGGAGCACTAGAGGCAGTAAGTAAAGACAGGAGAGGGAGGTGTGGAGAAGAGTATAGAAATGAAGACTATCAGTAAAGGTAAAAAGAAGTAAAATGAGATGTGACATAAAAAATCCTAAAGGCAAAATGGTATAAGAAAGTACTGCCCGTACACTAATAACACTAAATGTTAATAGATTGAACTCCCCCATCAAAAGACATAGACTGGCATAATGGATTAAAAAAACAGGACCCATCTATATGCTGTCTACAGGAAATGCAACTTGGACAAGGATAAACATACGTTGAAAGTGAACGGTTGGGAAAAGATATTTCATGCAAATAACAATCAGAAAAGAGCAGGAGTAGCTATACTAATATCCAACAAATTAGACTTCAAATGTAAAACAATTAAAAGAGACAAAGAAAGACACTATGTATTAATAAAAGGAACAATTCAACAAGAAGACATAAGGAACATAAATATCTATGCACCACGCCAGAATGCTACAAAATACATGAGGCAAACACTGAAAAGAGAAATAGACACATCTACCATAATAGTTGGAAACTTCAATTCCCCGTTCTCATCAATGGACAGAACATCTAGACAGAGGATCAATAAAGAAACAGAATATGAATAACACAATAAATGAGCTAGACTTAACAGACATATATAGAACATTACACCCCACAATGGCAAAATACACCTTTTTCTCAAGTGCTCATGGATCCTTCGCAAGGATAGACCATATTGGGTCACAAAACAAGTCTCAATAAATTTAAAAAGATTGAAATCATACAAAACAGTTTCTCAGATCATAAAGGAATGAAGTTGGAAATCAGTAATAGGCAGACTGCCAGAAAATTCACAGATATATGAAGGCTCAACAACACATTCTTAAACAACCAGTGGGTCAAAGAAGAAATTATAAGAGATATCAGTAAATATCTTGAGGCAAATGAAAATGAAAACATGACATATCGAAATTTATAGGATGCAGCAAAGGCAGTGCTGAGCGGGAAATTTATTGCCCTAAATGCCTGTATCAAAAAAGAAGAAAGAGCAAAAATCAAAGAATTAACTGTCCCCTTGGAAGAACTAGAGAAAGAACATCAAATTAACCCCAAAGCAAACAAAAGGAAAGATGTAATGAAGATTAGAGCAGAAATAAATAAAATTGAGAACATTAAAACAATCGAGAAAATCAACAAAACCAGAAGTTGGTTCTATGAGAAAGTCAATAAGATTGATGGACTCTTAGCAAGGTTGACAAAAAGAAAAAGAGAGAGTATGCAAATAAATAAAATCAGAATGGAGAACCAAGATGGTGGCTTAGCAAGGCGTGGGATTTAGTTTATTCTCCAGAAAGGCTACTAAACAACCAGAAACAATACAGAACAGCTCCTGGGGCCACATCAGTGACTGAACACACAGCGTACCCCCAGCCTGGACCAACTGGACTGACTGCGAACCTACCCAGTACTGTGAATTACAGAAGCTGTGGTGGCTGGTGCCTCTCCCCCACAGGCTGCTTCCCAGAGGGAAAAGGAAAGAGACTTTACCAGCAGCAGGGGTTGAGCACAACTAAGCTTCAAGTGTGGAATTAATTCACAAATTCTGATTAATAAAAATAGGTCCCCAGCTCAGGTAAACCTGGTCAAAGCAGAGGTCACTGATTTTTGCACTGACACTAAGGGGACAGGACTGACAGAAATAGGAAAAAAAAAGAAAAAAGAGAGGTTTTTGTGGCTGTGTTTTTATGGAGGCTTGACTGCCTTTGGATACAGCAGCAGGGCTTCACAGGCTGCAGCTGCCCCAGGCATAGGCAAAAACAAACTTCTTGAAGAGCTTGTCTGGAGCTGGTGACTTCCCCAGGGGACGGGTGAGGCCCAACTCGGGTAGAATCCCTCCCTCAAGGAATTCAGACTCCAGGGCTTGGTTAACTTGAAGCCATTAAAGCCAGCCTACAACCTCTCCTTTATCTCCACCATGCCACCAGCAGAGTCTGCCAAAGCTAAAGGTACCATATCATCTTATGCTGGTGGGACCTGCAGGCAGACAAGTGCCATGTACTGGGCAGGATGAGAAAAACAGAGTCCAGAGACTTCACAGGAAAGTCTTTCAACCTGCTGGGTCTCACCTTCAGGGAAAACTGACCCAGGTGGCCCTTTCCTACTGACAGGAGGCCGATTTGGTCTTGGAAAATCTGGCTGGGGTCTATAATACCTAAGTAGACCCTCCTAAGGGTGGGGAGAAAAAGGCACCATACAAGCAGGGCAAGAGACAAGAAAACAAGAACTGAAAAATTCTCCTCTGTTAAACAAAACCTAAGCTAGAGGTCCAGAAAAGCCTGAACTGAGTGTCAAAGAACAGACAGACAACAAAATCATACTGCAAGAAAACCGTAGGTAAAAGAAGTGAAAAACAATCTCCAGAATAAACTGATTAAGGTAATTAAATGCCTAGACACCAGCAAAAAGACAAATCACACTAGGAAAATTGAAGATATGGCCCAGCCAAAGGAACAAACCAACAATTCAAATGAGATACAGAGTTGAAACAATTAATTCAGATTCTACAAACAGACATGGAAAACCTCATCAAAAATCAAATCAGTGAATTGAGGGAGGATATAAAGAAGGCAAGGAATGAACAAAAACAAGAAATCAAAAGTCTGAAAAAACAAATCACGGAACTTATGGGAATGAAAGGCCCAGTAGAAGAGTTGAAAAAAAAAAAAAAAACAGTGGAAACCTACAATGATAGATTCCGAGAAGTGGAAGGTAGGATTAGTGTACTGGAGAATGGAGCATTTGTAATCCCACAGGCAAAAGAAAATATAGGGAAAAAAATGGAAAAATATGAGTAGGTACTCAGGGAATTGAATGACAATGTGAAGTGCATGAATATATGTGTTGTGGGTGTCCCAGAAGGAGAAGAGAAGGAAAAACGAGGAAAAAAACCAATGGAGGAAATTATCACTGAAAAGTTCCCAATTCTTATGAAATACTTAAAATTACAAATCCAAGAAGTGCATCATACCCCAAAGAGAGTAGATCCAAATAGACGTACTCCAAAACACTTACTAATCAGAATGTCAGAGGTCAAAGAAAAAGAGAGAATCTTGAAAGCAGCAAAAGAAAAGCAATCCATCACATACAAATGAAACCCAGTAAAACTATGTGTAGATTTCTCAGCAGAAACCATGGAGGCAAGAAGACAGTGGTATGATATATTTAAGTTACTAAAAGAGAAAAACTGCCAACCAAGAATTCTATATCCACCAAAATTGTCCTTCAAAAATGAGGGAGAAATTAAAACACTTTCAGACAAAAAATCTCTGAAGAATTTGTGACCGAGAGACCAGCTCTGCAAGAAATACTAAAGGGAATCACTAGAGGTAGATACAAAAAGACAGAGGAGAGAGGTGTGGAGAAGAGTGTAGAAAGGAAGACTGTCAGTAAAGGTAAAAAGAAAATTAGATATATAAAATCCCAAAGGCAAAATGGTAGAAGAAAGTACTACCTGTACACTAATAACACTAAATGTTAATGAATTATACTCCCCAATCAATAAAATCAGAAATGGAGAGGAGACATAACCACTGACCCCACAGAAATAAAGGAAATAATGAGAAGATACTGCAAACAACTTTATGCTAATAAACTTGACAATGTAGATGAAATGGACAACTTCCTAGAAAGGCTTGAACAACCAACTTTGACTCGAGAAGAAATAGACAACTTCAACAAACCAATCACAAGTAAAGTAATTGAATCAGTCATTAAGAAGCTCCCCAGAAAGAAAAGTCCAGGACCAGATGGCTTCATATGTGAATTCTACCAAACATTTAAGAGAGAATTAGTACCAATCCTGCTCAAAATCTTCAAAAAAAATTGAAGAGGAAGGAAACCTACCTAGCTCATTCTATGAAGCCAACATCACCCTCATACCAAAGCCAGACAAAGATATTACAAGAAAAGAAAACTGCAGACCAATCTCTCTAATGAATATAGATGTAAAAATCCTCAACAAAATTCTTACAAATCAAATTCAGCAGCACATTAAAAGAATTATGTACCATGACCAAGTAGGATTCATCCCAGGTATACAAGGATGGCTCAACATAAGAAAATCAATTACTGTAATACACCATGTCAGTGAATGAAAGCCAAAAAACCACATGATCATCTCGATTGATGTAAAAAAGGCATTTGACAAAATTCAACATCCTTTCTTGTTGAAACTGCAAAGGATAGGAATAGAAGGAAACTTACTCAATGTAATAAAGGAATATATGAAAAACCCACAGCTAACATTATCCTCAATGGGGAAAAACTGAAAACTTTCCCCCTAAGATCAGGAACTTACATGTCCACTGTCACCATTGTTCTTCAACATTGTGTTGGAAGTTCTAGCCAGAGTAATTATACAAGAAAAAGAAATACAGGGCTTCAAAAATGGAAAGGAAAATTCTCAGCGTTTGCAGATGATATGATACTGTATGTCAAAAACCCTGAAAACTTCACAGCAAAACTACTAGAGCTAAGAAAAGAGTACAGCAAAGAGGCAGGTTACAAGATCAACACTCAAAAATCTGTATTGTTTCTATACACTAGTAATGAACAATCTGAGGGGGAAATCAAGAAAAAAATCCATTTACCATTGCAACTAATAGAATAAAATATTTAGGAATAAAATTAAAGAGACAAAAGACCAATACAAAGAAAACCTCAAGAAATTGTCAAACGAAATCACAGAAGACCTGAATAAGTGGAAGGGCATACCGTGTTCATGGATTGGAAGACTAAATATAGTTAAGATGCCAGTTCTACCTAAATTGATTTACAAATTCAATGCAATTTAAATTAAAATCCTAAAAACCTACTTTTCAGTAATAGAAAAACCAATAACCAAATTCATGTGAAGAGGCCAGGTGCCCCCAAATAGCTAAAAGCATCATGAGATAGAAAAATGAAGTTGGAAGCATCATGCTACCTGACTTTAAGGTGTATTATGAAGCTACAGTTGTCGAAAAAGCATGGTACTGGCATAAAGATAGATATACTGACCAATGGAATCGAATCGAGTGTTCAGGTACAGACCCTCTCATCTATGGGCAATTAATCTTTGATAAGGCAGTGAAGCCAACTCACCTGGGACAGAAAAGTCTCTTCAGTAAATTGTGCCTAAAGAACTGTATATCCACATGCAAAAGGATGAAAGAGGATCCATATCTCACACCCCATGCAAAAATTAACTCAAAATGGATCAAAGACCTAAACATTAGATCTAAAACCATGAAACATTTAGAAGAAAATGCAGGGAAATATCTTGTGAATCTTATAATAGGAGGCATTTTCCTGGATCTTACACCCAAAGCACGAGCATTGAAGAAATAAATACATAAATGGGAACTCCTCAAAATGAAACGGTTTTGCACATCAAAGATCTTCGTCAAAAAGGTAAAAAGACAGCCTACACAATGGGAGGCAATATTTGGAAATGATATATCATATAAAGATCTAGTATCCAGAACATATTTAAAGATTGCTCAGCTCAACTACACAAAGACAGACAACCCAATTATAAAATGGGCAAAAGGCTTGAACAGACACTTCTCAGAAAAGGAAATACAATTGTCCAAAAGGTACATGAAAAGATGCTCAGATTCCCTGGCTGTTAGGGAAATGCAAATCAAAACCATAATGAGATATCATCTCACACCCACCGGAATGGCCATTGTCAATAAAGCAGAAAACGACATGTCCTGGAGAGAATGTGGAGAAAGAGGCACACTTATTCACTGTTGGTGGAAATGTCAAATGGTACAATTGGTGTGGAGGGCAGTATTGCGGGATCCTCAGGAAGCTAAGTATAGAATTGCCATGTGATCCTGCAATACCAATGCTAGGTATCTACTCAGAGGACATGAGGGAAAGAACACAAATAGACATTTGCACACCAATGTTTATAGCAATATTATTTACAATTGTCAAGAGATGGAAACAGCCAAAATGTCCATCAACAGAGGAGTGGTTAAGCAAGCTGTGGTATACATACGATGGAATATTATGCAGCTGTAAAATAGAATAAAGTCATGAAGCATGTAACAACATGGATGGACCTTAAGAACATTATGCTGAGTGAGATTAGCCAGAAACAAAAGGACAAATACTGTATGGTATTAAAAAGGAACAGCACCTAAGAGACCTGTAGGACTCCATCAAGTGTTCCAGCATTCCCATACTGGGAGTCCCAGACAGAATGGAGAGAAAGGGCAGAAAGAATATTTGAAGAAAATAAAAGCCAAGATCTTCCCAAATGTATTGTAATCATTAATCTACACATGCATCCAAGAAGCTTATTGAATTTCAGTAGGTACTCAAAGAGGTCTACACTGAGACACATCACAAACTGCTGAAAGCCATAAAAGAGAATCTTGAAATTAGCAAAAGATAAACAACTTTTATGTACATACAAGTCATCCTCAAGAAGATGAATGACTGATTTCCCATCAGGAACTCTGGGGGCCAAAAAAGCAGTGGGATGATATTCAAAGTGCTTAAAGAAAGAACCTGTAAACCAAGAATTCTCTATCTGACTAAACTGTTCACTAAAAATGAAAGAGTAATTTAGACTTTCTTAGGTAAACAAAAACTAAGAGTTTGTTTGTTTGTTTGTTGCTAGCAGATCTGCAGTAGAAGAAATGCTAAGGGAAGTCTTTCAGGTTTAAATGAAATTACAAACGGTAATTTGAATCCATATAAAGAAATAAAGAATACTGGTAATCTCCAGTACTTTAGAACAGCTAGAAGTAAAACTTAAAGTTGTGGTATTGTAATCCATACCAAACTCTGAAATCTGTTCTAAAACGTATTGTTGCGATGTGCTTTGAAATTTATTACCTTTTTGTATATATGTTATTTTTCACAAAAAAGAGAAAAGAGAAGGAAGAGTATAATAGAGAAGATAGGAGTTGACAAATGAGTATGACTGCTGAATCATTACATTGATACTTCTTTTGGTCTCCAGTATCTTGGAAGATAGAAGAAAAAACAAGAAATTGTGGAACTGTAACCCATACCAAATTTTAAAATCTGTTCTATAGCTACTTGTTAAAATATACTTGGAAATTTATTGCTTTTTCATATATATGTGTTACATTTCGCAGTAAAAAAATGTAAAGAAAAATACAAAAATATCCCCCTCAAGAAAAAAAAAATAGTATTGGAGTCATTAAAGAGCAAAGTAAGGAAAATAATATGTCTGTAAGAAAACATGACTCTGAGGAAAAAATTAACCAAGAAAGGTTTTTGTTGTTGAACTGTTTAATAGTAACATTATATATATATAAAGAAGAGAATATCCACAACTGCTGTGCCCTGAGAGGGATGGGGAGAATCCTGGTAAGAATACCTACATAAATAAATATGAAAGTCAGGATTAATGTATTTTTTTGTTTGTAACTCCTCTTTTTTGCTATCTGATTTAAAAGACATTTTCATCAAATAATTGTGAATCTATTGATGGGCACACAATGTATAAAGATATAATTTATGACAATAATTACATAACAGGATAGAAGTATATGGGTACAAAAATTTTGTATACTATTGAAATTAAGTTGATAGTAATCCAAACTAGATTGTTACAAATTCAGATGGCAATTATAATTTCCAGCGCAACCATTAAGAAAATAACTAAAAAATATACATAGTAAAAGACATGAGGGAATTTAAATAGCACACTATTTTACACAACATTAAGCTCTCCAATTAAAATTTAGAAATTAGTAGATGGATTTTTTTTTAATGATGTAATTATATACCATCTACGAACTTTAGGTTCCAGTATACAAATAGGGTGGAAGTAAAAGGATTTTAAAAAGGGTATTCCATTGCCAATAGTAACCAATAGACAAAATAACAATCAAATCAGAACCCAAACTTTTGCAGCTACCTGGAAAGAAGCAGAAAATTCTTTCCTTGTGAAGGGTGGGGCTTAGGGCCAGAGTGCTGAAGATCTAAGCAGTGTTCTAACCTTTGCTTCCCCTGCAAGCTCAGAGGCAGCCCAGGTGGTGAGATTTGCCAACTGCCAAGAATCAGAACTGGCTGAAAGTACAAATGGACTTAGGAAAGTTTTCCCTGAAGCCACGAAGTGGAATCATTAATGGATCTGAGAGGGGAAGATGGGGGGCTCCCAGATGCCGCAGTGAGGAGGGTACAGTTGAGCACGTGTTATTTTAGATCACTTAGTATAAAATAATTTATATGCTTAGCTTTTAAAAGGTTTCATTTTGGGTACCCTAACATCAACAAATTTCATTGTTTCTCTTCAGGTATGTTAAGACAAAACAATAAACCTGACAGGAGGGTTTTGGAAAGTGGCTGTATTTTCAGCTTCCATAAGCCAGTTATAAAGTGATTAAAAAAAAATCTCTTGATCGTCAAAGCATCTGCATTTAGGAGCTGTTAGCATTCCTGTAAGCTTTGGCATGGGCCCCCTGGGGTGTCAGATGATTATTCTAAGGGCACAAACTAGAGTCGCCTTTGCTGCAAGGCATCATCTCACTCATTCTTCAACTTCTGGCAGGAAAAAAAAATTGAAGTTTAAAAGGTTAGCATTTGAAAATAACTCATTTTAAATTTCCGCTTTTTGAGAAAGAAACATAGCATTGAGATGGAGAATCATTAATGGCTCTCAAAAACAAAAAAAGAAACTAAGAAAAAAACACACATGGTTCTTGGTAACATTAGAACCTACCAAGCCTGCCTTTCTCAAATTCAGCAGCTTGGAATTGCTTTTCCTGAAATTCAAAGTAGTTAAAACTTTTCCCACGCAGTGATCTCTGTCCCTACTTTAACTAAATGTACTTAAAGAGTGTGTAATCCCATTTCTTCCCAAAGCAGCTAAAAAATTTTCACCAAATCAAATAGTTCTTTGCAGCCCAATTTAGAAAGTTACAGCTAAGTTTGTATATGCATAGTTTTTTTTGTATATTCATCATCATGATCGTTTCTTAGAATGTTTACATCAATTCAGAAAAAGCAATAAAAAGAAACAGAAAATATTTCATACATACCCCTTACACCTCCCCTTCACCGATCACCAGCATTTCAATCTACTAAATTTATTTTAACATTTGTTCCCCCTATTTATTATTTATTTTTAATCCATATATTGTACTTGTCTGTCGATAAGGTAGACAAAAGGAGCACCAGACACAAGGCTCCCACAACCACACAGTCACACTGCAACAGGCATATCATCATACAGTTATCTTGAAGAAACATGGCCACTGGAGCACACCTCCACATTTTCAGGCAGTTCCCTCAAGCCTCTCCATTACACCTTACTAAACAAGTGATATCTATTCAACGCGTAAGAATAACCTCCAGAATAACCTCTTGACTCTGTTTGGAATCTCTCAGGGGCTGACACTTTTATTTTGTCTCATTTTGCTCTTCCCCTTTTGGTCGAGAAGATTTTCTCAATCCCTTGATGCCGAGTTCCAGCTCATTCTAGGATTTCTGTTCCACATTGCCAGGAAGGTCCACATCCCTGGGAGTTATGTCCCACATAGAGAGGGCAGTGAATTTGCTTGCTGTATCGGCCAAGAGACAGAGAGCACATCTGATCAACAGAAGAGGTTTTCTTGGGGATGACTCTTAGGCCTAATTTTAAGTAGGCTTGCCTATCCTTTGTGGGATTAAGTTTCATATGAACAAACCCCAAGACTGGAGGCACAGCCTTTTGCTTTGGCTGTCCCCACTGCTTATGAGAACATCAAGACTTCTCCACTTGGGGAAGTTGAATTTTCCCCTTTTCTCACCATTTCCTCAAGCGGACTTTGCAAATACTTTTTAGTCACTGTTCAAATCACTGTGGGATTTATCTGGGCATCATTCTGAACAAACCTACAAAATCTCACACCCTATGCAAGGTTCGAAGTACTATGGTGTTCGATTAAGCTGTCCACATAAGTTTTATTGGGAAATAAATGCATAGTTTTTTAAACACAAAAATAAAAATGGTTAAAATTTGACTCAAAATGTATCAGTGAAACATCAGAGCTAAAACCGTAAAACTTTTAGAAGAAAGCAGGGGGAACCAAAGAAAAAGAATAGATAAAGTGGACTTCATCAAAATGAAAAACTTATGTGCATGAAAGGACATTATCAAGAAAGTGAAAAGGCAATGAGAGAATAATTGCTAACCACAAATCTGCTAAGGGTTTAATATCCAGAATATATAAAGAACTCTACAATTCAACAAGAAGACAATCCAGTTTTAAAATGGACCTGAATAGACATTTCTCCAAAGAAGATATGAAAATGGTCAGGAAGCACACGAGAAGATGCTCAAAGGAAGAGGTACATCAAAACCACAAAATGATACTACTTCACAGCCACTAAAAGTGGCTATTACTAAAAACAGAATAAAACAAAACCCAGCAAATAAGTGTTGGAGAGGATATGGAGAAACTGGAACCCTTATACATTGCTGGTGGGAATGTAAAATGCTGCCATTGCTGTGGGAATCAGTTTGGCACTTCCTCAGAAAGTTGAACACAGAATTACCAGATGCCCTGGGAATACCACTTTTTAGTAGACACCCAAAAAAAGTGAAAGCAGGGATGCAAAGATAATGGTATGCCAGGGTTTATAGTAGCATCATTCATCATAGCCAATAAAATGGAAGCAACTCAAGGATCCATTAACAAATGAACGTATAAAGAAAATGTGGTATGTGTTAGTGTGAATCTGTGGTGGACCCCAGAAGAGACATGTCCTTTAATCCTCATTCAGTATTGCTGGCTGGGAGCTTTTTGATTGTTCCCACAGAGATGTGACTCACCTGATTGTGGGTATTAACATTTGATTAGAGGGAGATGCGACTCCACCCATTCCAGGTGGGCCTGTCTGGAATCGTATAAAAGAGAAAACATTTTATAGAGACGGTCCCTTTTAGAACCATGACAGAGCCATGAGAGCTGCAGAGTCCACTAGCCAGCAACCCTTTGGAGATGAAGAACACCCACCCCCAGGGGAGCTTCATGAAACAAGAAGCCTGGAGAGAAAGCTAGCAGAGGTCGCCATGTTTGCCATGTGCCTTTCCAGTTGAGAGAGAAACCCTGAACTTCATCAGCCCTTCTTAAAAGTGAAGGTAACCACTTGTGGTGCCTTAATTTGGACATTTTTATAGACTTGCTTTAATTGGGGCTTTTTCATGGCTTTAGAACTGTAAACTAGCAACCTTATAAATTCCCTTTTTAAAAGCCATTCTGTTTCTGATATAGCACATTCTGGCAGCTAGCAAACCAGAACATCCTACAATGGAATATCATTTAGCTATTAAAAGAAGTGAAGTGATGGTATATGCCACAACATGAATGAACCTTGAAGACATCATGTGGCATGAAAGAAGCCAGACATAAAATGACAAATATTGTATGATCTCACTTCTGTAAAATACTTAGAATAAGCAAATCTCACAGAGACAGATAGGTTACAAGTTGCCAGGCACCAGGGAGGGGAAGAGAAAGGAGAGTTACTGCTAAATGGGTGCAGAGTATCTGTTCTATTTTGCTAGTTGCTGGAGTGCAACACGCCAGTTTTATTTCCCAATAAAACTTATGTGGACAGCTTAATCGAACACCATTAAGCAACACACCAGAGATGGATTGGCTTTTAATAAAAGGGGATTTATTTCATTAGTTCTTCAGAGTAAAGGCAGCTAACTTTCATCTTTCTTACGTGGGAAGGCACAGGACGATCTCTGTTGACCTTCTCTCCAGGCCTCTGGGTTCTAACTACTTTCCCCAGGGTGACTTCTTTCTGCATCTCCAAAGGCCTGAGTTGTGAGTGCTGAGATGAGGTATGCTGAACTGCTTGGGCTGTGCTACGTTGAGCTCTCTCATTTAAGTACCAGTCAATTAAATCAAATATCATTCATTGCAGCAGGCACGCCTCCTAGCCAACTGCAGATGTAATCAGCAACAGATGAGGTTCACGTACCATTGGCTCATGTCCACAGTAATAGAACTAAGCACCTTCATCTAGCCAAATTGACAACCTAAATCTAACTACCACAGCATCTGTTTCAAATGATGACATGGTTTGGGCAGTGGGTGGTGGTGACTAGCACAGCATCCTGAATGCACTAAATACCACTGAATTGTGAGCTTGAAAGTAGTTAAAATGGGAAATGTTGAGTTGTCAGTATCTTACAATAAAAAGTTAAAAATAAAATGAAAATTTTTTTATGAACTAAAAAAAGGTAACCAGTAGAGAACTAGAGTAGCCATACTATATAAAATAGACTTTTTCCCATGACATCACATCCAAATATTTTTATTGACAAATCTTCACACACACAGTCCATACATAGTTTACAATCAGTGGCTCACAATATCAACACATAGTTGTGTATCATTACCATGATCGTTTTTAGAATATTTTTATCAGTCCATAAAAGAAATAAGAAGAAAAAATTCTTACATCTCATACCCCTTACCCCTCCTTCATTGACCACTACTATTTCAATCTACCCAATTTATTTTACCCCTAATTGCCCTACTATATATTTATTATCTTTTTTTTTTTTTACTCACCTGTCCATACCCTAGAAAAAAGAAACGTCACATAACAAAGTTTTCACAGTCCATATGAGTGAGGCATGATCTTGTGAATGTGCAGTTGTTTGAGCATACAGGACTTCTTCTATCTGAAGGTAGATGATAAATAAGCAAAAATATAGTAATGGATTACTATTTGTTTTTGTTTTTTAACAGAGAAGGTATGTTTCACACATATGTAGTAGTAAAAGATAGTAAGGGAGTCTGTATTTACTGCAGGTAAATCTGTAGTACAGGTAGTATACCCAAATCTAACTGCAAATTCAAAGTTACTTTTTCTGGTTCAAAAATTCTTCTTGTTACTACGAAAAAGATTGTCTTTGGTGGCAGAAAGAATTTTGTCCCTTCAGACCTATTTGAGAAAGACTTTCCCCTTGAGTTGATAAAGCATCATCTCCACAGAACATGTCTTTAGGGAGGTACTCATGTGGCCTGTATTTCTATTTTATGGTGATATGCATACCCTCAGATAATGCAATTGGTGTTTTTTTCTTCCTTTTAAAAAAAAGAGCACATCAAAGAAGTCATAACCAGCCTAAAGCAGTGGTTTTCATTGGTGGCTGCATTTTAGAATCATGTGAAAGTTTTAAAAAAAATCCTGAAGCCAAGATCAATTAAATCAGAATCTCCTGACAATGAAAACCAGGTACCAGTACTTTTTTTTTAAGTTACTCAGGTTATTCCACCATGCCTTCAAGGTTGAGAACCAGTGACCTAAAGCATCTCAGCCAGGTGGTAATCTATGGAAGGTCCGTGTATCTGCAGTAACCTCTCATGGTTGCATCATGATACTGTATTCAAAATTGCTAAAAACAAATGTTTCTGTTCTGCTTATGTCCTAAGGTAATCTACAGTAGAAAATGTATGGCCTTATGATGAAGAATTTGTATAGTTCTCTGGCTGTTCTGATGAGAAATAAGAAAATGTTAAAAATTGCATTTATCCTTGATCTCTTTTTCTGTAAGTGTTGGCATTCCTCTATTTCCCATTGACTTACATTCAGTTTTTCTCTTTATTAATTTTCTTGGGTGATACTAGGAATTTTTACCATCTCATGAAGGCAGATGTATTTTCAAATAAAAATGTCTTAAGGAAAAAAAATAGACTTTAAAACAAAGAAGACTTTATATTCTAATAAAAGGATCAATCCATCAAAAAGATAATTATAAATACATATGTAGCTAATAAGAGAACCCTAAAATACATGAAGCAAAAACTGACAGAATTAAAAGGAATAATAGCTCAACCATAATAGTTGGAGATTTCAGTATTCCACTTTTGATAATAGATGTAACAACCAGGCAGAAGAGCAGCAAGGATATACATGTGAACAAGACAACAAACCACTAGACCTATATAGAACCCTACTGAACAGTAGCAGAAGAGACATTTTTTTTTAAGTGTACATGGAACTTTCTTCAAGATAGACCATATATGTTAGGCCTCAAAATAAGTCAATAAATTTAAAAAGAGAGAAATCATTAAAAGTATATTCTCCAACCACAATGAAATGAAAATAGAAATATCAGGAGGAAGTTTGGAAAACTCACAAATAATATAGAAATTAAAATGAGTAATTGAAAAATAATTTAGACCAGTCACTTTTAGTGAGGAATGTGTGCTTATTTTTAAAACTAGGAAAATTTATTTATAATTTTTATTAGCATTCTTGAAAATTAAGAATTTAAATGTTTTCAGAGGATAGTCTGGTTATTAGGAGTGTGTGTTTTCCCTAGTTGGCTAAATATTTTGTAATAATGAGAGCATCAAATAACCCAAAAATCTATCCAGTGTATGATTTTTTCACCACACTAACTTTTTTTTTTTATGTTTTAGGTGGATTAATAAAAGTGTCCTATATTTTCCAAGTAAAAGCTGACATTTAGAAGTGGTAGACCAGATATATACTTAATGATACATTAGTTTGTAAAGGGGAAAAGTATTAAATGTTTTTCATGAATAAGATGCAACTTTTGAGCATTGAGTGTTGTGATCCCCGGCATTTAGGTCCTGTTTTTTATTAGTGATATTGCAAAGTTAAAGATCTTTCTTTAATTGAATAGCCAGAAAATGTAAAAACTAATTCTTAAAACCTTTTAAGAACTATTCTTCCGGGCGGGCCATGGTGGCTCAGCGGCAAGAATGCTTGCCTGCCATACCAGAGGACCCGGGTTCGATTCCCAGTGCCTGCCCATGTAAAAAAAAAAACAAACAACCAAAAAAAAAGCTATTCTTTCCTCAAAGTCTTTTACATAATTAGCATCGAGTCTTTTACATAATTAGTTCTCATTAATTTTTCTTTCATTCTGTTAATGTCTATTCCTAAGTAGGGTAATTTTAATAAATTTTAGAAAAATGAAACGTTTCTCTGGTGGGAAAACTCTTAGTTTCCTTATTTTTTGTTAAATATTCTAAAAGCTAAGTGGCCTTTAAAAATTTTTTTTGAACTTTTTTTATTGTATGATATATATACAAAGCAAAGAAAGAAAAGAGCAGTAATTTTCAGAGCAGTCTTCAACAAGTAGTTACAGAACAGATCCCAGAGATTGTCATGGGCTACCATTCCATCATCTCAGATTTTCCCTTCTAGCTGCTTCAGAACACTGGAGGCTAGAAGGAATATGTATGTGTGTGTATATATATATATACATACATATATATATATATCATCATCACAGTTGACTTTTTTCTTTTTTTATGAAAAATAACATATTACAAAACAAACTTCAGAGCACATCACAACAATTAGTTGAAGAATAGATTTCAGAGTTTGGTATGTGTTACAATCCACAATTTTAAGTTTTAACTTCTAGCTCTGCTCAGAGATACTGAGGACTAATAGAAATATTGATATAATGATTTAGCCATCATACTCATTTGTTAAACCCTACCTTTTCTGTATAACTCCACCATCACCTTTAATCTTTCTCCTTCACTTTAGGGGAGATTCTAACTTATTCATCTTGGTCGGGGCTGTCAATAATATGGGATAGTGTGATGGAACTAGTTGATGTTCTAGAGAGGCTGTTGCCTCTGCATTTCAGGACTTAACTGGTCCAGGGACCCATCTGAAAATTGTAGGTTTCTGGAAAGTTACCCTAGTGCATGGAACCTTTGTAGAATCTTATATATCACCCCTAGGTGTTCTTTAGGATTGGCAGGAATGTTTTTGATTGGGGTTTGGCAAGTTATGGTAGGTAGCAGTGTCTAACTCAAGCTTGCATAAGTGTGACCTCCAGAGTAGCCTCTCAACTCTATTTGAACTCTCTAAGCCACTGATACCTTATTTGTTATACTTTTTCCCCATTTGGTCAGGATGGTATTGTTGATCCTACAGTGCCAGAGCCAGATTCATCCCTGGGAATCATCTCCCACATTGCCAGGGAGACTTTCACCCCTGAATGTCATGTTCCACATAAGGATGAGGGCAATGATTTCACTTGCAGAGTTGGGCTTAGAGAGAATGAGGCCACATCTGAGCAACAACAGGCCCTCTGGAAGTAACTCTTAGGCACATCTATAGGTAGGCTAAGCTCTGCTACCTAAATAAGCTTCACAAGAAGAAGCCTCAAGATCATGGGCTTGGCCTATTAATCTGGATCTCCTTAAATGTTTGACACAGTATATGGGGTTTCTCCATTGGTAAAGTTTATTGTTCTTCCCATCCCTCAAGGGACTGTGCCAAAATTTTTTAGTATCTGCTTAATATACTCTGAGATGTATTCAGGCATTACATTAAACTATACAGGATTAAAGGCCCTCATTCTTATTCTGGGCTCCCTATGTTTGGATTTTATGTGCTACAGAAAATTTAGGTTCTGGACAAAATAGACCTTTCTTCCTTTGGCACCTCAAAGAGTAGGTGAAGTTCTAAAGCACAGAATATGTCTTTCTTATCCCTGTATGCTGAATTACCTTAATCTTGACCTAATAGGCTTCTTTCTTACCTCTAAATACCAGGTTACACATATATGAAACAGCCTGCTAATTGGACTTTTACATTTATCTCAAAAGAGACAAAGTTGCATATAACAGAATACTAGAAATTCTTCCATATTTACAAAAGAAATTTGTAACAGTATGAGTTAAATTTGAAATACCTGATACATATTAATTTTTTTCAGGAGAAGGAAGCCAACACCCTTTTGGAGCCATGAATATTGTCCGGACTCCGTCTGTTGCTCAGATTGGAATTTCAGTGGAATTACTGGACAGTCTGGCTCAACAAACTCCTGTAGGCAATGCTGCTGTATCCTCAGTTGATTCATTTACTCAGGTAATGCAGTGTACATTTAATTATTTCCTAATAGAAGTTAAAAAAATTTTTTTTCTTCAATTTGAAAATTAGCCTGGTGGTTGAAAACATGTAAAAATGAAAGTAAATGTATAACTCATTATCAACATCTGGGGACATTTAAAGTTTGTCCTCTTTTTCTATAGGCATTTTAAAATTTGTAAACACTTTGATGAGATTTATGTTTTTAGTTATAAAATATCTCCAAGTGTTTTTTGTTTCTTTGTTTTTCAATTTTTATTGATAAAACTAAACAACATGCAAACATGAACATTCTTAACATATGAACATTCCATACTTGGTTTGCAGTCAGTGGTTCACAATATCATCACATAGTTGTATATTCAACACCATGATCATTTCTTAGAACATTTGCATCACTCCAGAAAAAGAAATAAAAAGAAAAAAGAAGAAACTCATACATACTGTACCCCTAATGTTAAATGTATGCAATGAGAGAGATAACTCACTCTCATTGACCACTAGTATTTCCCTTTACCCAATTTATTTTAACATTTGTTCCCCCTATTATTTATTTATTTTTAATCTATATTTTTTTTACTCATCTGTCCATACAGTAGATAAAAGGAACATCAGCTACAAGGTTTTCACAATCACACAGCCACATTGCAAAAGCTATATCATTATACAATGATTTTTTTTTTTACAAATTGAGTATCAGTGTTTTCATTCATCTTTGTCATGTACTTACATATTTTAATCATTCTGTAATAGTTAAGACATCATTGTTTGCTCTCCAATTTTCAGATACAATCAGAGTTATTTTCTGATTTACCCAGGTCTTTGAAAATATGTTGAGAACCACATAAAAGATAGAAACTGACTAAAAGACCGACAGTGATAAAGTAATGTAATGGAACAATGGCCACATTTTTTATCAGTGTTATTTCATGCTTTTGTCAAGATAAACACAAATATACTAAATTTTTCAGCAACGACTTTTACTGTGTCAATGCATGCAAGTATGACTCTGTTGAAGATGTTTATTCTATTGTTTTTTTCTTGTTTCCAAATTCTGAATTCAGTATTTCCATAAGCATTTCAGAATCCTACATTTTTAGCATTCATTTAAAAATTACATATAATTCAGCCAAGTCCCCACTGTTTGCTCAGTTGAATGCTAAAATGTTCTTTAGAAAATATGTTCCCAGTGTGAAAATTTAGAAAATATACTCCCAGTCTGTCTGTGAAAAGTTTAATCTCTCCCTCACTTTTTTTTGTGGGGGGATGGTGCATGGTCCAGGAATTGAACCCAGGTCTCCTGCATGAAAGGCAAGCGTTCTACCACTGAACTACCCATGCACCCTCTCTCCCTCACTTTTTTTTCTTTTATACAATCACACAGTCACATTGTGAAAGCTATACAATTATACAGTCATCTTCAAGAAACATGGCTGCTGGAACACAGCTGTGCATTTTCAGGCAGTCCCTCCAGCCTCTCTGTTACACCTTAAAGGTGATTTCTATTTAATGCGTGAGAATAACCTACAGGATAACCTCTTGACTCTGTTTGAAATCTCTCAGCCTGACACTTTATTTTGTCTCATTTCTCTCTTCACCTTTTCAGTCGAGGTTTTCTGAGTCCCTTGATGCTGAGTCCCAGCTCATTCTGGGATTTCTATCGCCTGTTGCCAGGGAGGTTTACACCCCTGGGAGTCATGTCCTATATAGAGAGAGGGAGGGCAGTGAGTTTGCTTGCCATGTTGGCCCAGAGAGTGGCCACATCTGAGCAACAAAAGAGGTTCTCTCGGGGTGACTTTTAGGCCTAATTTTCAGGAGGCGTATCCTTTGTGGGGATAAGTTTCATATGAACAAACCCCAAGTTTGAGGGCTTGGCCTAAAATGGTTTTAAATAATAATTTTGCCCCATTTTCTCCCACAGATAGTATCCTAGGCTGTGATATGTTGTCAGCCTCATAGGCAAGATCCTTGTCCTCAGGGTGTTTACAGCTCATGTATAGCTCTGTTGCTTGTTGCTTTTAGTGCATCTCCAAAGCCAATTTAAAATATCTCATAAATTTTCCTACTTATTTTGTATCTGTTTTATTGGTCTTTTCTTGATATGATATAAATTTTGTTTTAGCAGTTTCTTTGAGATATATGTACATACCATAACATCCATTCAAAGTATATAATCAGTGGCTTCTTGTATAATTGCAGAGTTGTACATCCATCATCAGAATCAATTTTAGAACATTTTCATTGTTCCAAAAAGAAAAGCCCATGCCTTTTAGCAGTCACCTCTCAATCCCTCTATCTTTCCTGGCCCTACATAATCACTAATCTAATTTTTTTTTCCCTCAACTTTTCTCTTCCTTTCTTCCTATCCCCTCTTGAAACCATGGTGGTAGCCTGTCTGTACTCCCTTATAATTTGGCCAAGTCACATGTGATGACATATAAATACATATGTGTATGTATACAGAGGATTTTTTTGCCATTATTTTGGAAAAATGGGATCCTATTATGTACATATTTTTTCCTGTACCTTTTCTATCTTAGCTTTATTATGGAAATCCCTCTGAATCTACTAGTATGGATCATATTTGTTCCTTTTAATAGTTGCATAATCTTCTTTGCACCTATAAATGTAGCATTATTTATACAGCTGTTTTCCATTGATTGGCATTTATTTCACTTTTATTTTTTCCCCACTCAAAAAATGATGCAAAAATTAATTATATTCCTACAAACCTCTGTCTTTATTTTTCATGGATTTTAATTTCTAAATGATAGTCCTGGTTTGCTTTTTCAAAGGCCTGTGGTAGTTTGCTTTTTTTTTTTCCTGATTCTTTTCTGTAGCAAAATATATTGGTTTGGTTTTTGCCATCTGCTAGATGAGAAGTAATGTATCATTGGCACTTTACTTGGTACTATCTAATTACCAATGGGGTTGATATGTCTTTTCATATGTTTATTGATCATTTAAGTTTTCTTTTTTGTGTGAATTTTGTTTTTATATCCTTTGCTCATTTTTTTTGTTGGGTGGTTTATTGACACCTATTTCCTTCCTTTGTGTAGCTTATATTTTAGTGGGAAGAGATAGTTAATATGTAAATAAACAATATAACGTGAAAGCAATGATATGAAGAAACATGAAGCAAGAAAAGGATAATAAAGAGTGATTTGGAAGATCATTTTAGATAAAAGGGAAATGGAAGGTGTCCCTGATAAAATATTTCAGCAGAGACTTGAAGGGGAGAATGAGGTAGAAGTCTATTGTTTCACAAATAGTCTGAAGATCTTTGTGGCTAGAGTAGAATGAGAAAGGATGAGACATGGCAAATGTGGTTGGAGAGTATGGGGAATGTAACTATTAATTCTCCTATGTTGGAGAATTAATATAGGGCTTCAATGGACCTTCAGTTTTACTCTGTTTGGGAGGGAAAATTTAAGAGAATTTTGAGTAGAAGAGTAAATATACTCGAACTTATTTATTTTTTTTTTTTATTAACGGAAAGAAAGAAAGAAAAAAAAAAGAAATTAGCACAACATTTAGAAATCATACCGTTCTACATATGCACTCAGTAATTCTTAACATCATCACATAGATGCATGATCATCGTTTCTTAGTACATTTGCATCGGTTTAGAGGAACTAGCAACACAACAGAAAAAGATATAAAATATTAATATAGAGAAAAGAAATAAAAGTAGTAATAATAGTAAAAAACAAACAAACAAACAAAAAAACCCTATAGCTCAGATGCAGCTTCATTCAGTGTTTTAACATGATTACTTTACAATTAGGTATTATTGTGCTGTCCATTTTTGAGTTTTTGTATCTAGTCCTGTTGCACAGTCTGTATCCCTTCCACTCCAATTACCCATTATCTTACCCTGTTTCTAACTCCTGCTGGACTCTGTTACCAATGACATATTTCAAGTTTATTCTCAAATGTCCGTTCACATCAGTGGCCATTATGAACAAAACAGAAAATGACAAGTGCTGGAGAGGATGCGGAGAAAGAGGCACACTTATCCACTGTTGGTGGGAATGTCAAATGGTGCAACCACTATGGAAGGCAGTTTGGCGGTTCCTCAAAAAGCTGAATATAGAATTGCCATACGACCCAGCAATACCATTGCTAGGTATCTACTCAAAGGACTTAAGGGCAAAGACACAAACGGACATTTGCACACCAATGTTTATAGCAGCGTTATTTACAATTGCAAAGAGATGGAAACAGCCAAAATGTCCATCAACAGAAGAATGGCTAAATAAACTGTGGTATATACATACGATGGAATATTATGCAGCTTTAAGACAAGATAAACTTATGAAGCATGTAATAACATGGATGGACCTAGAGAATATTATGTCGAACTTATTTTTAAAAGGATCACTTTTATGTCTGTGGAGAGAAACTGTAGGGGAATAAAGATGGAAGCAAGGAAGGTCAAAAGGCTCTTGTGCAAATGTAGATGAGAAATGATAATGACTTGTACCAGAGAGGTAGGTGGGGAGCCAATGAAAAATAATTATTTCTGGAGACATTTTGAATGTGAAGTCAACAGTTTTTTGTTTTGTTTTAATTTTTAAACTTTTTAATTTTTAATTTTTAGACTAAAAAGAAAGGCACAAAAATAGCATACAGTTTTACTGTGTATTTCTCACCCAGCTTCCTCAATTTTAACTTCTTACATAGTCATAGCCATTGTTTTTAATTGTCAAAACAAGGAAATTAACATTGGTACAATATTATTAGAGAGCATATTTGAATTTCACTAGTTTTTCTACCAGTGTCCCTTTTCTGGTCCAGGATATTATCCAGGATTCCACAATGCATTTAGTTGTTATTTCTTCTTAGTCTCTAATAGTCTGTAATAGTTCCCAGGTCTTTTCTTTTCTTTCATGATCTTTACAGTTTTGAAGAAAATTTATCATTATTTAATGGAAAGTCAGTTTGCAGTCCGCTGATATTTATCATTATTGGAACATTTTTGGCAGGAGTACCATAAATGATGCTGTGTCCTCAGGCAAATATCAACAGGTTTATGATGTAAATATGTCTTATTACTGAAGATATTTACCTTGATCACTTGGTTAAGGTAGTTCCTGCTGAGTTCCACTTCTACAAAATTACTCTTTCCCTTCATACTAATATGTACCATGGAGTAGATAATTCAACTATGCAAATCCTGTATTTCCTCATATTTTTACCCATAATTTTAATATCCATCTATGGATCTTGTCTGCAACAATTATTGTGGTATTTGCCCTATAGTGATTATTAATATCCCTCTATCCTTCTATATTAATTGGTATTTTGTTCTTAGAGTGAGCTATCCCTTTTCCTCCATTCATTTAAATAATTATTTTTATTGGTATGGACACATGGATATTTAGTTTAACTGGATATTTAGGTTAATATCCAGTGTTATCATTATTTATGTTGTGGCTTTGTCCCTTAATTGTTCTTTCAAGTCAACTTCTGTGTTATTTTGACCAGCTCTACCCCCTCTTTTTTCCTATTCTTTTTCATTGTAGTAAAATGTACATGACAAAAAATTTTCCATTTTAACCATTTTAAGCATGCAATTCAGTGATATTAATTACATTCACAGTGCTGTGCAACCGTTACCACTATCCAAAATTGTTCATTAACCCCTGCAGAAACTGTACCCATTAAGCATATACTTCCCATTCCCCTTTCCCCCAGCCCCTGAAAATAACCTCTAATCAATTTTTTATCTCTAAGAATTTGTCTATTCTAGCTATTTCTTAAAAATGGAATCATGCAATAGTTGTCCTTTTGGTTCTGGCTTATTTCACTTAGCATAATGTTTTCAAAATTCATCTTGTAGCATATATCACATCCTTGTTCCTTTTTGTGGCTGTATTCAGCCATGCTCCATTGTGTGTGTGTATATATATGTATGTGCCATTTTTTGTTTATCCATTCATCTCTTGATGGACACAGGTTATTTCCATGTTTTGGTATATAAATAAGGCTACTATGAACATTGGCATACAAGTGTCTGAATCCCTATTTTCAGTTATTTTGGTTATAAATCTAGGATTTGTTGGGCCATATAGTAGTTTTATGTTTAACTTTTTGACGAGCCACCAAGATGTTTTCTACAGTGACTGCTGTATTTTACATTGCTGCCAGCAATGTATTTGTTTTCCAGTTTCTCCGTATCTTGGTCAATATTTGCTATTATCTTTTTAGTTATTATTACTATTATTATAGCCATCCTAGTGGGTATGAAGTGGTATCTCATTGTGATTTCAATTTGCATTTCCCTAATAACTAATGGTGATGAGCATCTTTTTTTTCCATGTTAATATACATAACTGAACTTGATTATTTTTTGTTTGTATGGCTATTTTAAATGCAGTTTTATTAAGATATATTCACACAGCATAGAAACCATCCAAAGCACACAATCACTGGTTCATAGTATCATCACATGGTTGTGAATACAGCCCCATGATCAAATATAGAATATGTTCATTACTCCGGAAAAGAAATAGAAAAAGAACCCTAATCCTTCCATACTTCTTATCCCACGATATTATTGACCCATAGAGTTGGTATGATACATTTGTTACTATTGATGAAAGAGTATTAAAATATTACTGTTAACTATAGTCCATGATTTGCAACAGGTACGTTTTTTTCCCCATAAACCCCTCTGTTATTAACTCCTTATAATAGTGTCATATATCTGCTAAAGTTCATGAAAGAACTTTTTGTATTTGTTCAGTTAATGACTGACATTGTCTACTACGAGATTCACTGTGTTATGCATTCCTGTGTTTTAATTTTGCATAGAATACTGTTTCCATATCTAAGGAATGGCTAAACTCTACCAAGTGCAAATTCCCATTCAATATATTGAAATACATCAGTTTCAATTTTAGCTTGGAAACAGCCTTTCTGGATCTCTCTTTTCAGTTCTCCTGTGGACTGATATTATTTTCTGTGCCTGTAGCATAGCTGTAGTTGGTATTATTTCTTTTCACCATTACTATGGAAATCCTTTTATTTCTCTTCTAGTTGGATCCATTATTTTCTGATTCTTATGTTTTTTCTTTGTTTTGATTTACTCTTTTTTCTGTGTTTTAAAAATGAATATAATATTGAAAAATGAATATAAATGGTATTATACTATACAGAGTTCTACAACTAGCTCCGGTTCACTCAGCATTGTTTTTATTTTTTATTTTTTTCTTTTTAATAATTTGATAATGGTTTCGTTTATACTCATATATTTTATTTTATGCCTGTAAAAGTATTATTTTCAGAAGGGATTATACTTTCCAAAGAGGTTGTGGCATAAGAGTAGTTAAAAGCTCTGCCTAGAACTTTTCTCTAAGCAACCATTTAAAGATTATTTTAAAAGACATGCTATGAATGTAGGCTTCTTTCTGTATTCAGAAACTGTCTAGTGTCTCACAGAACAGCGTAATAATTTTTTACTGTGAAAACTGAGAGATTACAGGAGCCCGCATTTACCTCAGTAAGTAAACAATCTGAAGAAGCATTTATAAGAAAAAGAAAAGCACATTTTCTCAAGTCAGCGATTAATGTAGTGGAAGGAAGAATTTTGTTATCCTTTTCCAATTTCCATTTTTGTAGAGTATTTTATTTTCTCCTTTAAAAAAAAAGAAATAAAACTGAATAATCCTGGTATTTACAGATCCTGCCCACAGGGAGATAATGCTAACTATGCCTTCAGATAAGGTATTCTGCCTCAGTGGTTTCCAGGTGGTAAGTAGTAAGAAAGACGAGTTAGTGATGGCTGGGACTGGCTGGCAGCAAGGTCACATAGCAGGCATACCAGGCAAAGGGTTAACTTCCACTAACAAAGCCATACATATAAACCATTCATAACCTTCAATGTTTCAAAAAGAAGTTCATTTTAACCACAATAGTCAAAAGTAAACCAGAGCTTCTCCGCCGGCACTCCCGCCGCCATCCAGCCCTCCTCTTCCTCTTTCTCTGCCGGCGCTCCCGCCGCCATCCAGCCCTCCTCTTCCTCTTTCTCCGCCAGCGCTCCCGCCGCCATCTAGCCCTCCTCTTCCCCTTTCTCTGCCGGCGCTCCCGCTGCCATCTAGCCCAACTCTTCCTCTTTCTCCGCCGGCGCTCCTGCCGCCATCTAGCCCTCCTCTTCCCCCTTCTCCGCCGGCGCTCCCGCCGCCATCTAGCCCTCCTCTTCCTCTTTCTCCGCCAGCAGCGCTCCCGCCGCCATTCAGCCCTCCTCTTCCTCTTTCTCCGCCTGCGCTCCCACCGCCAACGAGCCGTCCTCTTCCTCTTTCTCCGCCGGTGGCGTTCCCGCCACCATCTAGCCCTCCTCTTCCTCTTTCTCCGCCGGCGGCGCTCCCACCGCCATCTTGCCCTTGTCTTTCCCCTTCTGCTCTGGCGGCACTCCATCCGCCATCTTATCCTTCCCTTTCTCCTCCTACTCCAGCGGATCTCCAACCACCACCATGCCCTCTTCCGCCTTCACCGACTCCTCCGCCACTGTCCTCGACAGCCTTGCCACCCTCATCTTTCCTCCTCCAGAACAGCTACTAGGGGAGTAGAAATGATACAGAACAGCTCCCAGAGCCACGACAGAGATCAAAAAGACAGCGTACCCCATCCTGGAACAGCTGACTGTCTGGGACAACCAGCTCCGGTGAGAAGGCCGAGGGGCGCGGGCTTTCCTGGACAGGGCGGCAAGCGGCCGGAGTCCCTCCCTTCCTCCTTCGCAGGCCAGCTGGCAGAATTGGGCAGGCGGTCCCCTCCGGCTGCGGCGGCTGGCGCCCCCACCACGCAAGGCCCCCCGGACCAACTGAGAGAATTGGATCGGAAATCCCCAGACTGCAGAGAACGGTGACCGGGGTGGGTCTCTTCCAAACACGTGATTCCCCGGTCGGGCTGGGAACGGTGCACTCTCCCGGGCCGCGGCAGCTGGTGCCCTCCCGCCACGCTTGGCGCCCCGGGCCGACTAGGAAATTCGGACAGGCGCTCTCCTGGGCTGCGGCGGCAGGTGACCCTCCCCGCGTTCGGATCCCCGGGCCGGTTGGCAATCTTCCAAGCCGCTTCAGCTGGCGAACCTCCCCCACGGCGAGAGTTTTCCAAAGTTAAAGGACCCACAGCACCTTTTACTGGTGGGACCCGCAGACAAACGTGTGCCATGAGCGCCACCTACTGGGCAGGATAAGAAAAACAGAACCCAGAGATTTCACAGAAAAATCTTTCAACCTGTTGGGTCCAACACCCAGGGAAATCTGACTAAATACCCAGACGCCAGCAGAAGATAACGGATCACGCTCAGAAAATTGAAAATATGGCCCAGTCAAAGGAGCAAACCAATAGTTCAAATGAGATACAGGAGCTGAGACAACTAATGCTGAATATACGAACAGAAATGGAAAACCTCTTCAAAAACGAAATCGATAAATTGAGGGAGGACATGAAGAAGACATGGGCTGAACAAAAAGAAGAAATAGAAAAACTGAAAAAACAAATCACAGAACTTATGGAAGTGAAGGATAAAGTAGAGAAGATGGAAAAAACAATGGATACCTACAATGATAGATTTAAAGAGACAGAAGATAGAATTAGTGATTTGGAGGATGGAACATCTGAATTCCAAAAGAAACAGAAACTATCAGGAAAAGAATGGAAAAATTTGAACAGGGTATCAGGGAACTCAAGGACAATATGAACTGCACAAATATACGTGTTGTGGGTGTCCTAGAAGGAGGAGAGAAGGGAAAATGAGGAGAAAAACTAATGGAAGAAATTATCACTGAAAATTTCCCAACTCTTATGACAGACCTAAAATTACAGATCCAAGAAGTGCAGCGCACCCCAAAGAAAACAGACCCAAATAGGCGTTCTCCAAGACACTTACTAGTTAGAATGTCAGAGGTCAAAGAGAAAGAGAGGATCTTGAAAGCAGCAAGAGAAAAACAATCCATCACATACAAGGGAAACCCAATAAGACTATGTGTAGATTTCTCAGCAGAAACCATGGAGGCAAGAAGACAGTTGATGATATATTTAAATTACTAAAAGAGAAAAACTGCCAACCAAGACTCCTATATCCAGCAAAATTGTCCTTCAAAAATGAGAGAGAAATTAAAACATTCTCAGACAAAAAGTCACTGAGAGAATTTGTGACCAAGAGACCAGCTCTGCAAGAAATACTAAAGGGAGCACTAGAGTCAGATACGAAAAGACAGAAGAGAGAGGTATGGAGAAGAGTGTAGAAAGAAGGAAAGTCAGATATGATATATATAATACAAAAGGCAAAATGGTAGAGGAAAATATTATCCAAACAGTATTAACACTAAATGTTAATGGACTGAACTCCCTAATCAAAAGACATAGACTGGCAGAATGGATTGAAAAACAGGATCCTTCTATATGCTGTCTACAGGAAACACATCTTAGACCCAAAGATAAACATAGGTTGAAAGTGAAAGGTTGGGAAAAGATATTTCATGCAAATAACAACCAGAAAAGAGCAGGAGTAGCTATACTAATATCCAACAATGAGACTTCAAATGTAAAATAGTTAAAAGAGACAAAGAAGGACACTATATACTAATAAAAGGAACAATTAAACAAGAAGACATAACAATCATAAATATTTATGCACCGAACCAGAATGCCCCAAAATACGTGAGGAATACACTGCAAACACTGAAAAGGGAAATAGACACATATACCATAATAGGTGGAGACCTCAATTCCCCACTCTCATCAATGGACAGAACATCTAGACAGAGGATCAATAAGGAAATAGAGAATCTGAATATTACTATAAATGAGCTAGACTTAACAGACATTTATAGGACATTACATCCCACAACAGCAGGATACACCTTTTTCTCAAGTGCTCATGGATCATTCTCAAAGATAGACCATATGCTGGGTCACAAAGCAAGTCTTAACAAATTTAAAAAGATTGAAATCATACACAACACTTTCTTGGATCATAAAGGAATGAAGTTGGAAATCAATAATAGGCGGAGTGCCAGAAAATTCACAAATACGTGGAGGCTCAACAACACACTCTTAAACAACAAGTGGGTCAAAGAAGAAATTGCAAGAGAAAATAGTAAATACCTCGAGGCGAATGAAAATGAAAACACAACATATCAAAACTTATGGGACGCAGCAAAGGCAGTGCTAAGAGGGAAATTTATTGCCCTAAATGCCTATATCAGAAAAGAAGAAAAGTCAAAAATGCAGGAATTAACTGTCCACTTGGAAGAACTGCAGAAAGAACAGCAAACGAATCCCAAAGCAAGCAAAAGGAAAGAAATAACAAAGATTAGAGCAGAAATAAATGAAATTGAAAACATGAAAATAATAGAGAAAATCAATAAGACCAGAAGTTGGTTCTATGAGAAAATCAATAAGATTGATGGGCCCCTATCAAGATTGACAAAAAGAAGAATAGAGAGGATGCAAATAAATAAGATCAGAAATGGAAGAGGAGACATAACCAGTGACCTCACAGAAATAAAGGAGGTAATAACAGGATACTATGAACAACTTTACACTAATAAATACAACAATTTAAATGAAATGGACGGGTTCCTGGAAAGACATGAACAACCAACTTTGACTCAAGAAGAAATAGATGACCTCAACAAACCAATCACAAGTAAAGAAATTGAATTAGTCATTCAAAAACTTCCTACAAAGAAAAGTCCAGGACCAGACGGCTTCACATGTGAATTGTATCAAACATTCCAGAAAGAATTAGTACCAACTCTCCTCAAACTCTTCAAAAAAATCGAAGTGGAGGGAAAACTACCTAATTCATTCTATGAAGCCAACATCACCCTCATACCAAAACCAGGCAAAGATATTACAAAAAAAGAAAACTACAGACCAATCTCTCTAATGAATACAGATGCAAAAATCCTCAATAAAATTCTAGCAAATCGTATCCAACATCACATTAAAAGAATTATACATCATGACCAAGTAGGATTCATCCCAGGTATGCAAGGATGGTTCAACATAAGAAAATCAATTAATGTAATACACCGTATCA
Organism: Tamandua tetradactyla; assembly: GCF_023851605.1. Classification (NCBI taxonomy): domain Eukaryota; kingdom Metazoa; phylum Chordata; class Mammalia; order Pilosa; family Myrmecophagidae; genus Tamandua; species Tamandua tetradactyla. The sequence goes on along the minus strand of NC_135334.1, from coordinate 57,925,486 downwards.
ACAAATCAAAGCAGAAAAATCACATGATCATCTCAATTGATGCAGAGAAGGCATTTGACAAGATTCAACATCCTTTCCTGTTGAAAACACTTCAAAAAATAGAAATACAAGGGAACTTCCTTAAAATGATAGAGGGAATATATGAAAAACCCACAGCCAATATTATCCTCAATGGGGAAAAATTGAAAACTTTCCCCCTAAGATCAGGAACAAGACAAGGATGTCCACTATCACCACTATTATTCAACATTGTGTTGGAGGTTCTAGCCAGAGCAATTAGACAAGAAAAAGAAATACAAGGCATCAAAATTGGAAAGGAAGAAGTAAAACTATCACTGTTTGCAAACGAACTATCACTGTTTGCAAACGATATGATACTATACGTCGAAAACCCGGAAAAATCCACAACAAAACTACTAGAGCTAATAAATGAGTACAGCAAAGTAGCAGGTTACAAGATCAACATTCAAAAATCTGTAGCATTTCTATACACTAGTAATGAACAAGAGGAAGGGGAAATCAAGAAACGAATCCCATTTACAATTGCAACTACAAGAATAAAATACCTAGGAATAAATTTAACTAAAGAGACAAAAAACCTATATAGAGAAAACTACAAAAAACTGTCAAAAGAAATCACAGAAGACCTAAATATATGGAAGGGCATACCGTGTTCATGGATTGGAAGACTAAATATAGTTAAGATGTCAATCCTACCTAAATTGATTTACAGATTCAATGCAATACCAATCAAAATCCCAACAACTTATTTTTCAGAAATAGAAAAACCAATAAGCAAATTTATCTGGAAGGGCAGGGTGCCCCGAATTGCTAAAAACATCTTGAGGAAAAAAAACAAAACTGGAGGTCTTGCGCTGCCTGACTTTAAGGCATATTATGAAGCCACAGTGGTCAAAACAGCATGGTATTGGCATAAAGATAGATATATCGACCAATGGAATCGAATAGAGTGCTCAGATATAGACCCTCTCATCTATGGACATTTGATCTTTGATAAGGCAGTCAAACCAAATCACCTGGGACAGAACAGTCTCTTCAATAAATGGTGCCTAGAGAACTGGATATCCATATGCAAAGAATGAAAGAAGGCCCATATCTCACACCCTATACAAAAGTTAACTCAAAATGGATCAAAGATCTAAACATTAGGTCTAAGACCATAAAACAGGAAAATGTAGGGAGATATCTTATGAAACTTACAATTGGAGGCTTACAATATGGACCTTAAACCTAAAGCAAGAGCACTGAAGAAGGAAATAAATAAATGGGAGCTCCTCAAAATTAAACACTGTTGTGCATCAAAGAACTTCATCAAGAAAGTAGAAAGACAGCCTACACAATGGGAGACAATATTTGGAAATGACATATCAGATAAAGGTGTAGTATCCAGGATTTATAAAGAGATTGTTCAACTCAACAACAAAAAGACAGCCAACCCAATTACAAAATGGGAAAAAGACTTGAACAGACACCTACCAGAAGAGGAAATACAAATGGCCAAAAGGCACATGAAAAGATGCTCAATGTCCCTGGCCATTAGAGAAATGCAAATCAAAACCACAATGAGACATCATCTCACACCCACCAGAATGGCCATTATCAATAAAACAGAAAATGACAAGTGCTGGAGAGGATGTGAAGAAAGAGGCACACTTACCCACTGTTGGTGGGAATGTCAAATGGTGCAACCACTGTGGAAGGCAGTTTGGCGGTTCCTCAAAAAGCTGAATATAGAATTGCCATACGACCCAGCAATACCTTTCCTGGGTTTCTACTCAAAGGACTTAAGGGCAAAGACACAAACGGACATTTGCACACCAATGTTTATAGCAGCGTTATTACAATTGCAAAGAGATGGAAACAGCCAAAATGTCCATCAACAGATGAGTGGCTAAACAAACTGTGGTATATACATACGATGGAATATTATGCAGGTTTAAGACAGGATAAACTTATGAAGCATGTAATAACATGGACGGACCTAGAGAACATTATGCTGAGTGAGATTAGCCAAAAACTAAAGGACAAATACTGTATGGTCCCACTGATGTGAACGGACATTCGAGAATAAACTTGGAATATGTCATTGGTAACAGAGTCCAGCAGAAGTTAGAAACAGGGTAAGATAATGGGTAATTGGAGCTGAAGGGATACAGACTGTGCAGCAGGACTAGATACAAAAACTCAAAAATGGACAGCACAATAATACCTAATTGTAAAGTAATCATGTTAAAACACTGAATGAAGCAGCATCTGAGCTGTAGGTTTTTTTTTTTTTTATTATTATTATTACTTTATTTCTTTTCTCTATATTAACATTATGTATCTTTTTCTATTGTGTTGCTAGTTCTTCTAAACCGATGTAAATATATTAAGAAACGATGATCATGCATCTATGTGATGATGTTAAGAATTACTGATTGCATATGTAGAATGGTATGATTTCTAAATGTTGGGTTAATTTCTTTTTTTCTGTTAATTAATAGAAAGAAAGAAAAAAAAAAAGTAAACCAGAACTAGAGACTACCAAAATTTTAAGACACATTGATCAAAAAAGATAAAGATGTGTTGTATTGTATATGTCTTAAATCATGTTTTGGCAGCTTTGGAAGGGAATTATTTGTATTGGTTTAGGGCTCTTCCATCGTGGAATGGGAACTAGCTTCAGTTCATAAAAAGTATCCTTGTCCGGGGGAAAAAAAAGTGTTTGCTTCCTGTGCTGATTTAATTGAGTTTTGAGTTCTTCTTTCATCCCAGCTTCATCACTACAACCAGGGGAAGTGAAAAGACAAAATATCTGCAAGCATAAGACTCTTGAAGCCACAAAAAGCACTGCATGCTTCATTTATGTGACGACACCTCTCTCTTCCTCTCTTCTCTTCATTGACAGTTCTACCAGGACGTAAAGGACTGGTGGCTGTTCGGGTTCTACTTCTACATCAGCATTGTTTTTAAGATTTATCTCTGTTTATCTAGATAGTTTTAGTTGTTTTGTAATGTACCACTGTGCTAATAAGCCACAATTTGTTTTTTCATTTCCATATTGATAGATGTTTATACATCCTCACTAATACTTATCAGACCTTAAGTTTTTGCCAAACTGTTACTTTAATCTGCATTTCTTGATTACTAGTGAAGTTGAACATCTTTTCAGATTTTGCACTGCATTTATATTTTTAAATTGGAATTGCCTGTTTATATATCTTTTCCCAATTTCCTATTGTTTGGCACCTTTAAATTTTTCTGTTTTATATGGAAGAAGTCTTTATGTGTTTGAAACTGAGAAATTAGAACTTAAAGGATAATTATGATTACTCAATCATTCCTTTTTTACTTTCTAGTATATTAAACAGAGAGAAATACCTGAAATCTCTGCACTGTAATCCATCTGCCTTGATCTCTGATGATGATTGTATAGACTTTTACTTTTGTGCCCTTGTGTTTGTGAAAACCTTGTAACTAACATTCATTTGTATCCATTTTATCTTTTTTTTTTTTTCTTTAGTGTCTTACAATCACTAAAGAGATCCCCTAATGCTTATTAATGAAGGGCCTTGGTTTAGCCCAGAACTAACCCCCCTAGTTCAAAAGTTACCTTGATAACCTAAGCTGGATCTAATCAAAATTGGCCTATCATGTGCAGTAGTTTAGACTTTAACCTATATGTGACCTAAACCTCATACCATCACCATATTTTTTCTTTTTTTTTTAAGTATTTTATTGACAAATCTTAACATAACAAACATTATTAACATACAAACATTCCATACATAGTGTACAATCATTGGCTCACAATATCATCACATAGTTGTATATTCATCACCATGATCATTTTTCAGAACATTTGCATTATTCCAGAAACAGAAATAAAAAAGAAAAAAGAAGAAACTAGTGCATATCATACCCCCTGCCTCTCCCTCTCATAGAACACTAGCATTTCCCTCTACCCAATTTATTTTAACATTTTTCCCCACCTATTTATTTATTTTTAATCCATATTTTTTACTCATCTGTCCATACTGTAGATAAAAGGAACATCAGCCACAAGGTTTTCACAATCACACAGTCACATTGTGGAAGCTGTAGCTTTATACAATCATCTTAAAAGAAACATGGCTACTGGAGACAGCTCTGCAGCTTCAGACACGTCCCTCTAGCCTCTCTAATACACCTTAAACTGAAAAGGGGATATGTATATAATACATAAGAGTAACCTCCAGGATAATCTCTTGACTCTGTTTGAAATCTCTCAGCCACTGATACTTTATTTTGTCTCATTTTTCTTTTCTCCCTTTTAGTCAGGAAGTTTTTCTCAGTCCCTTGATCCTGGGTCCAGGCTCATCCCGGAATTTCTGTCCCATGTTTGCAAGGAGATTTACACTCCTGGTAGTCATGTCCCATATAGTGGGAGAGGGCAGAGAATTCACTTTCCATGTCAGCTTAGAGAGAGAGAGGCCACATTTGAGCAACAAAAGAGGTTCTCTGGGGGGTGATTCCTAGTCCTAATTTTAAGTAAGCTTAGCCTATCTTTTCAGGAATAAACTTCATAGGGGTGAACCCCAAGATCAAGGGCTCAGGCCTATTGATCTGGTTGTCTCCACTTCTTGTGAGAATATCAGAAATTCCCCAAATGGGGAAGACAAATATTTTTTCCTTTCTCCCTTGTGCCCCAAGGGGACCTTGCGAATACTTCTTTATTTACTGCCCAAATTACTCTGGAATATATTGGAATAAGCATCATACTAAACCAACGAAGTCTCACTCCCTATTGAAGATTCCATTTACTTATGGTGTTCAACTAAACTGACCATAAAAGTTATATTAGGAAATGCAGTACCCAAAATATAAATTTTGCACCAAATAAACATCTTTCCTTTTGTTTTCACAAAGAAGTTGAAATTTTAAAATATAGATAACATCCTCCTTTGCCCTGTAGGATCCACCTTAGTCCTATCCAGACCAACTTCATTCATATCCCCACTTGAAGTCAGTTCCCTTTTTCAACTTTTTAAACAGTTCCTGTATGGGTTACTGCTGACTTTCATAGCTTCAGAGCTCGAATTCGGAGTCTTGGGTATCACATAAATACCTGAAATTTCTGGGAATGAGCGGCTTATAAACAGACAGCTCAGTATCTCAGAATTTAGAAATAACAGTTACAACTCATGAATGTATGTGACTGCTGTAAGAGATTACAATCCAGGACCCTTTACAATAGATTCCCACCTGTTAACCCATGCTCTCTGGGTTAAAAACTGCCCTGAATTTTTATATTATAGTTAGTCCATGTGAGGAAGGCATGATAATATTTGTCTTTTTGCTTCTGACATTTCATTCAACAAACAGTCCTTAAGATTCACTTACCTAATTGCATGACTGACAACTTAGTCCCTTCTTGTAGCTGGTCAGTAGTCTTATGTACATACCATAATTTCCCCTTCCGTTTCTCAGTCATTGTATCCTTAGCCGCCTCCATCCATTATTTATAGTGAACACTGCTGCCATAGACACCAGTGTGCCAATGTTCATTCGTGTCTCCACACTGAGTTCCTCCAGGTATATGCTGATCAACGAGGTTTCAGGATCATGTCGCATCCCCACGCCTAGCCTCCAGTGGAACCACCACCCTGCCCTCCAAGGGGCTGCCTCTCTGATTTTCTCTGCTGACAGTGAATAGTACATCTCTTTCTCTGCATTTTCTCTAGCACTTGTTTCCATCTGTTCATTTTTTAAACAGTTTTATTCACATATCATACAATCCAACCTAAGTGTATAGAAATGCCTTTGCCAGCATAGTCTATCTGAAGATATTTCCTTTTCTTCCACAAAGAATTCATACCCCTTCCCCATGCCTCCCCTCCTTTGACATTTAATTTTGGCATAATGCCTTTGTTACATTGAATGGAAGCATATTACAACGTTACTGTTGACTATAGACCCTAGCATGCATTGATTGTTCTTTTTCCTGTATACCATCTATTTTCAACAGCCTGCAGTTTATTGTTGTCCGTCATTCAGAATGTTTTTTTATTTGAACATTTAATCACCATCATTGTCCACTCTAGGCATTCCTAAATTATACCATGTCAGTCTTTATTGTCTATCTTTCCTTTTGGTTTCATACGTGCCTACAGCCCTTCTCCCTCTATCATGCTCACATTCACCTTCATTTAGTACTTATATTGTTGTGCTACAATCAGGTAGTATCATGCTATCCATTACTGAATTTTTAGTCTTGTTACAAAATCTGTATTCCTTCTGTACCAATTGTCAAATCTATATCCTATATTTTTATCTCTTGATAACCTATGTTCTTAACTTCAGTTCTCCAAGTTTTCTCATTAATGTTAATTCATATTAGTGAGACCCTACAGTATTTGCCCTTTTGTTTCTGCTTGATTTCACTCAGCATAATGTCCTCAAGGTTCATCCACATTGTTCCATGCTTCATGACTTTATTCTGTCTTACAGCTGCATAATATTCCATTGTATGTGTATAACACAGCTTGTTTAACCACTCCTCCGTTGATGGAAATTTGGGCTGTTTGCATCTCTTGGCAATTGTAAATAATACTGCTAGAAACATTGGTGTGCAAATGTCTGTCTGTGTGCTTGCCCTCTAATTGTCTTTATTTCTTTCCTTTTGCTTGCTTTGGGGTTACTTTGCTGTTCTTTTTCTGGTTCTTCCAACTGAACAGTTAATTCCTTGATTTTTGCTCTTTCTTCTTTTTAAATATAGGCATTTAAGGCAGTAAATTTCCTTCTTAGTATTGCCTTTGCTGCATCCCCTATTTTTTGATATGTCGTGATGTCATTTTCGTTTGCCTCGTGATATTACTGATTTCTCCTGTAATTTATTCCTTGACCTACTGGTTAAGACTATGTTTTTTAACCACCATAATTTGTGAATTTTCTGGCTCTCTGCCTGTACTGATTTCCAACTTCATTCCACTACGATCTAAGAAACTGTTTCGTATGATTTCAGTACTTGTACATTTACTGAGACTTGTTTCGTGACCTAGCCTATGGTCTATCCTTGAGAATGATCCATGAGCACTTGAGTTAAAAGGTATATCCTGCTGTTATGTGGTGTAATGTTCTGTAAATGTCTGTTAAGTCTAGTTCTTTTATTGTATTATTCAGATTCTCTGTTTCTTTACTTAACCTCTATCTTGATGTTCTGTACATTGATGTGAGTGGGAAATTGAAGTCTCCCACTATTATGGTTAAGGTGTCTATTTCTCCCTTCATTGTTGTCAGTGTTAGCCTCAGGTACTTTGGAGCACTCTGGCTCGGTGCATAAATATTTATGATTGTTATGTCTTCTTGTTGAATTGTTCCTTATATTATTACATAGTGTCCCTCTTTGTCTCTTTTATAAAACATTGTTTTACATTTGAAGTCTAATTTGTTGGATGTTAGTATAGCTACTCCCCTAGGAGTAAAACAAACTGATTGTTGTTTGCATGAAATATCTTTTCCCCACCTTTCACTTTCAACCTATTTTTGTCCTTATGTCCAAAATTAGTCTCCTGTAGACAGCATATAGATGAGTCCTGTTTTTAATCCATTCTGCCAGTCTAAGTCTTTCGATTGGGAATTTTAATCCATTAACCTTTAGTGTTATTACTTAAAAGCAGTACTTTCTTCAACCATTTTGTCTTTTGGATTTTATGTGTCGTATCTAATTCTTTTTTTCTCCTTTTGCCTTTATGATATTCTTCATTTTTGCTCTCTTCACCTGACAACTTGCTCTCTCCTGCCTTTTCCTATCTGCCTGTAGTGCTCCCTTTAGTATTTCTTGCAAAACCGATCTCTTGGTCACAAATCCTCTCAGTGATTGCTTGTCTGAAAACATTTTAATCTTCCCTCATTTTTAAATTTTTTTCTTTTTTTTTTATGCTGTATGGTGGTGTCACATTTCATTATTTTTCCAGGTGAGTATACTGTCTGTAATTGTAGCACTATTTGTTGAATTTTTGTTTGTTTGTTTTTTGTATTTTTTTTCATATTTGTTTCTTTGTTTTCCTTGTTTGTTTGTCTGTTGGGAAGTGCATGGACCAGGAATTGAACCCAGGTCTCCCGCATGGCAGGCCAGAATTCTACCACTTAAATACGCTTGCAGCCCCTCATTTTTTTAAACCTTTTTTATTATATCATATAATATATATACGTAGCAAGGAAATAAAAAAGCAATAGTTTTCACAGCACTCTTCAACAAGAGGTTACAGGACAGATCCCAGAGTTTGACATGAGCTACCATATGATTCTCTCATATTTTTCCTTCTGCCTGCTCCAGAATATAGAAGACTACAGGACTTAAATATTTTGTATCATCACAATCGACTTTTCCTTCCTTTCTTGTGAAAAATAATATATATATAAAACTATAAATTTCAAAGCACAGCACCACAATTAGTTGTAGAACATATTTCAGACTTTGACATGGGTTACAATTTCACAATTTTAGGTTTTACTTCTAGTGACTCTAAAATACTGGAGACTAAAGGAGGTATCATTTTAATGATTCAGCATTCATATTCATGTATTAAGTCCTGTCTTCTTTGTGTAATTCCACCGTCACCTTTGATCTTTCCATCCCTCTCATCAGGGTTGTTTGGGCTATGGAATTCGAAATTTTTGATATTGGAAAGGTCTGTCACTAATATGGGGTAGGGAGATGGAACCATCTGATGTTCTGGAAAGGTTGGGCTAGGTTTCAGGACCAGGGACCCATCTGGAGATTGTAGGTTTCTGACAAGTTACTCTAGTGCCTGGAACCCTTGTGGAATCTTATAAATTGCCCTAGGCATTCTTTAGGATTGACTGGAATGATCCTGGTTGGGGGTTGGCAGGTTATGATAGGTAGCAAGGTCTACCTGAAGCTTGAGTAAGAGCAACCTCCAGAGTAGCCTCTCACCTCTATTTGGACTCTCTCTGCCACTGATACTTTATCAATTATGCTTCTTTTTCCCCTTTTGCTCAGGATGGAATTGTTGATCCCTCGGTGCCAGGTCTGGATTCATTCCTGGGAGTCATCTCCCACGTCGCCAGGGAAACTTTCACTCCTGGGTGTCATATCCCTTGTAGTGGGGAGGGCAATGATTTCACTTGCAGAATTGGGCTTAGAGAGACTGAGGCCACATCTGAGCAACAACAGAGGTCCTCCAGAAGTAACTCTTAGGCATGCCTATAGATAGCTTAAGCTTCTCTGCTACTACATAAGCTTCACAAGAGTAGGCCTTATGATGAGGGCATGGCTTATTGATTTGGGTACCCCTAAAGTTTGTCACAGTATCAGGGGGTTCCCTGATGGTTAGGTTTAATAGTTCCATATTCTTTCTCCCCTCCCTCAAGGGAGTTTGCCAATACTTTTTGATTATCTGATTAATATACTTTAGGATGTTTCCAGGCATTACAATAATCTATACAGGATTAAAGGACCTGTTTCTTATTCTGTGCTTCCGGTGTTTCAGTTGTTCAAATGAGCTATACAGTTAGGTTGAATTAGATTATGCAGTACAGAAAATTTCAGTTCCAGATCAAATAAATCTTTCCCCCATTGGTCTCAAAGAGTGTGTGTGGTTCTCAAATATAGATACTGTCTTCCTTTCCCCTATGTTCTGAATTACTTTAACCCCAACCTGTTCAACTTCGTTCTTATCTCTAAATATCAGGTTATATATATAAAACAGCCTCTTACAATCCAGAAATAATAATCACCACTCCGGACTTAATGTGTCTGCTCTCACAGGTTATGATCTAGGCCTCTGTTTTCTTATAAGCACTTTCTAAAGGTGACCATACCATTGTTATTTTTTTGTTTCTGGCTCATGTTGTCTCACCAAATGTCCCATATGTTCATTCATATTGTTGCATGCCTCACGACATTGTTCGTTTTTGTAGCAGTGCCACCTTTGTTCATAAGTATATATCATTGTTCAGTAGTCTTCTGCTCTGTCAGTGCATCCTTCAGCCACCTGCATCCATTGGGCATCATGTAGAAGGCCCAAAGTCCACAGTTCATCACCATTCTTAATTTTAGATAATTTCATTGTTCCCAAGAGACAGAAAACCAATAAACATACCCTCGCTAAATAGGAAATCTAAACGTCCTCTTAACTCTTGACCCTCACCCCATTATTTACCTCTGCTGTTGCTGTGGTAGTGCTGATGGTTTCCTTTTGAACCTAACTCATAACATGCAATAGTAGTTTTCTCCCTGTACCCTGGACTTAAACACTCTTTATACAAGAATCATATCTTTGAAGTAATTCTTACGAGAACTCATTCATATTTCTAGTGTGAGCCAGTGGGACACATAGGTCTCTACAACCCCTTTCAGTCTTGTTCATCTTCGATATGGTAATATTACTTCCAGGCCCACTAGAGAATCACCTTAGCTCCTATCTATTCCCTTACATTGGAGTTGAACCTCATTAGCTAACGATTCACCCATCTCTAGCTTCTATATATCTCTAAGTCCCCTATATTCTGTATTTTAAGCCCCTGATTATACTTTTATGCTGGTCATAAACGTGGAATCATACAGTATCTATCCATTTGTGGCTGGCTGATTTCACTCAGCATTATGTCCTCAAGGCTCATCCATCTTGTTGTGTGCTTCAGAACATCATTTTGTCTTACTGCTGCATATTATTCCATCGTATGTATGTACCAGATTTTGTTGTTCAGTCGTCTGTTGATGGGCATTTCATTTGTTTCCATCTTTTGGCAATTGTGAATAATGCTGCTATGAACATTGGTGTGCAAATGTCTGTTCGTGTTGTTGCTTTCAGCTCTTCTGGGTATATACCAAGTAGTGCTTTAGTGGGTTATAGGGCAACTCGGGATTTGGCTTCCTAAGGAACCACCAAACAGTCTTCCATAGTGGCTGCACCATTGCACATTCCCACCAGCAGTGCATAAGTGTCCCAGTTTCTCCACCTCCTCTCCAACACTGATAGTTTCCTGTTTGTTTTATAGCAGCCATTCTTATAGTTGTGCAGTGGTATTTCATTGTAGTCTTGATCTGCATTTCCCTTATAGCCAGTGCAAATGAGCAAGCATATCTTTATATGCTTTTGAGCCATCAGTATTTGCTCTTCAGAAAAATGCCTATTAATATCTTTAGCCCATTTTATAATTGGGTTGTTTGTTCTTTTGTTGTTGAATTGTATGATTTCTTTGTATATATTGTACTTGTCCGTCAATAAGGTAGACAAAAGGAGCACCAGACACAAGGGTCTCAAAACCACACAGTCACACTGCGACAGCCACTGACACTTTATTTTGACTCATTTTGCTCTTCCCCCTTTTGGTCGAGAAGATTTTCTCAGTCTCTTGATTCTGAGTTCCAGCTCATTCTAGGATTTCTGTTCTACATTGCCAGGAAGGTCCACATCCCTGGGAGTTATGTCCCACGTAGAGAGGGGTAGGGCAGTGAGTTTGCTTTCTGTGTTGACTGTGAGAGAGAGGCCACATCCGAGCAACAGAAAAGGATCTCTTGGGGGCGACTCTTAGGCCTAGTTTTAAGTAGGCTTAGCCTATCCTTTGTGGGATTAAGTTTCATATGAACAAACCCCAAGATTGGAGGCTCTGCCTATTGCTTTGGCTGTCCCCACTGCCTGTGATAATATCAAGAATTCTCCACTTGGGGAAGTTGAATTTTCCCCCTTTCTCACCATTCACCCTAGGGGACTCTGCAAATACTTCCCTATTCACTATTTAAATCACTTTGGGATTTATCTGGGCATCACTCTGGACAGACCTACAAAATCTCATGCCCTACGCAAGGTCCGAAGTACTATGGTGTTCGATTAAGATGTCCACATAAGTTATATTAGGAAATGCACTAGTCAAAATATAAATTTGTATCAAATAAAAATTTTTTGCTTGTCTCACACATACATTAAAGTTTTAAAATATTAATTGCCATCTCTTTTCAACACCCTGCATTATTGACATTTCTTTGTTCTTCCTCATGCAGAAACATTTTTAAATTTGCACATTTAGTCACTATCATTATACACTCTTGGCATTCCTAGATTATACCATCTCAGTCTTTATTGTCCATCTTTCCTTCTGATTTCATTTGTGCCCCCAGGCCTCCTCCCTCTATCATTCTGACATTCAGCTTCATTCAGTGTTCTAACATTATTCTTTTACAGTTAGGGCATATTGTGCTATCGATTTCTGCTTTTTTATAGTCATTCCTGTTGCACAGTCTGCTTCCCTTCAGCTCCAATTACCCAGTATTTACCCTATTTCTATCTCCTGATGGTCTCTATTACCACCTGAAATTCTCCAAGTTCATTCACTAATGTCAGTTCATATCAGTGAGACCATACAGTATTTGTCCTTTTGTTTCTGGCTAATCTCACTAAGCAATGTCCTTAAGATCCATCCATATTATTACATGCTTAATGACTTTATTCTGTTTTACAGCTGCATAATATTCTACCATATGTATATACCACAGCTTGCTTATTAGCTACTTGTATCTTAATGGACATTTTGGCTGTTTCCATCTCTTGGCAATTGTAAATAATGCTGCTATAAACATTGGTGTGCAAATGTCCGTTTGTGTTCTTGTCCTCATGTCCTCTGAATAGGTACCTAACAATGGTATTGCCGGATCATAAGGCAATACTATACTTAGCTTCCTGAGGAACCACCATACTACCTTTCACAGTGTTTTTACCATTTGACATTCCCACCAACAGTGGATAAGTGTGCCTCTTCGTCCACATCTTCTCCAGCACTTGTTGTTTTCTGTTTTATTGATAATGGCCATTCTGTTGGGTTTGAGATGGTATCTCATTGTGGTTTTAATTTGCATTTCTGTAATAGCCAGGGAAGTTGAGCGCCTTTTCATGTGCCTTTTGGCCATTTGTATTTCCTCTTCTAAGAAGTGTCTGTTCAAGTTTATGGCCCATTTTGTAATTGGGTTGTCTGTCTTTTTGTTGTTGAGTTGAACAATCTGTATATTCCGGATACTAGATCTTTATCTGATATATCCAAATATTGTCAAATATTAACAGTTTCCAAATATTGTCTCGCATTGTGTAGGCTGTCTTTTCACTTTCTTGATGAAGATCTTTGATGCACAAAAGTGTTTAATTTTGAGGAGTTCCCATTTATGTATTCTTTCTTAAGTGACCGTGTTTTAGGTGTTAGGTCTGGGAGACTGCCTCTTATTGTAAGATTGGTAAGATATTTCCCTGCATTTTCTAATAATTATCATCTTGTATCTAATGTTTAAGTCTTTGATTCATTTTGAGTTAATTTTTGTATGGGGTGTGAGATATGGATCCTCTTTCATTCTTTTGCATGTGGATATCCAGATCTCTAGGCACCGTTTATTGAAGAGACTGTTCTGTCCCAGGTGAGTTGGCTTGCCTGCCTTATCAAAGATCAGTTGTCCATGGATGAGAGGGTCTGTATCTGAATACTATATTCGATTTCATTGATCAGTATATGTATCTTTATGCCAGTACCATGCTGTTTTGACCACTGTAGCTTCATAACACACCTTAAAGTCAGGTAGTGTGAGGCCTCCACCTTCATTTTTCTTAGGATATTTTTAGCTATTCAGGGCACCCTGCCCCTCCAGATAAATTTGGTTATTTTTGTTTTCTATTTTTCAAAAGTAAGTTTTGGGGATTTTAATTGGTAGTACATTAAATCTGTAAATCAGTTTAGGTAGAATTGACATCTTAACTATATTTAGTCTTCAATCCATGGACACAGTATGCCCTACCATTTATTTAGGTATTTTGTGATTTCTTTTAACAATTTCTTGTTTTTTTTTTTTTTTGCATAGGTCTTTTGTATCTTTAGTTAAATTACTCCTAAATATTTTATTCTTTTGATTGTAATTTTAAATAGAATTTTTTTCTTGATTCCCCCTCATATTGTTTATTTCTAGTGTATAGAAACGCTACAGATTTTTGAGTGTTGATCTTGTAACCTGCCACTTTGCTGTATTCATTTCTTAGCTCTAGTAGTTTTGCTGTGGATTTTTCAGGGTTTTCGACATTTAGTGTCATATCATCTGTAAACAGGGAGGAAGTTTTCTTCCTTTCCAATTTTGATGCCTTGTATTTCTTTTTCTTGTCTAATTGCTCTGGCTAGAACTTCCAACACAATGTTGAATAACTATGATGATAGTGGACATCCTTGTCTTGTTCCTGATCTTAGGGGGAAAGTTTTCAGTTTTCCCACATTGAACATGATGCTAGCTGTGGGTTTTTCATCTATTCCCTTTATTATACTGAGGAAGTTCCCTTCTTTTGCTATCCTCTGTTTTCAACAAGAAAGCATGTCGAATTTTGACATATGCCTTCTCTGCATCAATCGAGATGATCATGTGTTTTTTCTCTTTGATTTGTTGATATGGTGTATTACATTAATTGATTTTCTTGTATTGGACCATTCTTGCATACCTGGGATGAATCCTACTTGGTTCTGGTATATAATTCTTTTAGTGTGCTGCTGGATTCAATTTGCAATAATTTTGTTGAGGATTTTTGCATCTATATTCATTAGAAAGATTGGTCTGTAATTTTCTTTTCTTGTAATATCTTTGTCTGGCTTTGGTATGATGTTGGCTTTGTAGAATGAGCTAGTTAGCCTTCCCTCTTCAATTTTTTTGAAGCGTTTAAGCAGAATTGGTACTAATTCTTTCTTGAATGTTTCGTAGAATTCACATGGGAATCCATCTGGTCCTGGACTTTTCTTTGGGGAGCTTATTAATGGCTTATTCAGTTTCTTGTGACTAGTTTGTTGGGGTCGTCTATTTCTTCTCAAGTCAATGTTGGTTGTTGATGCTTTTCTAGGAAGTTGTCCATTTCATCTACATTGTCGAGTTTATTAGCATAAAGTTGTTCATAGTATCCTCTCATTACTTCCGTTATTTCTGTGGGGTCGGTGTTTATGTCTCCTCTTCCATTTCTGATTTTATTTATTTGAATCCCCTCTTCTTCTTTCTGTCAACCTCATAAAGGTCCATCAGTGTTTTTGATTTTCTCATAGAACCAACTTCTGGTTTTGTTGATTTTCTCTATTGTTTTCATTTTCATTTATTTCTGATCTAATCTTCATTATTTATTTCCTCTTGCTTGCTTTGTTGTTCTTTCTCTTGTTCTTCTGAGTGGACAGTTATTATTTTTTTTTCTCTTTCTTCTTTTTTGATATAGGCATTTAGGGCAATAAATTTCCCTCTTAGCATTGCCTTTGCTGCATCCCATCAGTTTTGACATGCTTTACTTTCATTTTTATTTGCCTCGAGATATTTACTGATTGCTTTTGTAATTTCTTCCTTGACACACTGGTTAAGAGTGTGTTGTTTAGCCTCCATATATTTGTGGATTTTCTGGCACTCTGCCTATTATTGATTTCCAACTTCATTCCTTTATGATCTGGAAGGTGTTTTGTATGATTTCAATCTTTTAAAATTTATTGAGACTTGCTTTGTGACCCCGCATACGGTCTATCCTTGAGAATGATCCATGAGCACTTGAGAGAAAGGTATATCCTGCCATTGTGGGGTGTAATGTTCTATATATGTCTGTTAAGTCTAGCTCATTTATTGTATTATTCAAATTCTCTATTTCTTTATTGATCTTCTGTCTAGATGTTCTGTCCATTGATGAGAGTGGGGAATTGAAGTCTCCGACTCTTATGGTAGATGTGTCTGTTTCTCTTTCCAGTGTTTTCAGTGTTTGTCCAATGTATTTTGGAGCATTCTGACTCAGCGCCAAAAATATTTATGATTGTTGTGTCTTCTTGTTGAATTGTTCGTTTTGTTAATACATAGTTGGTCCTTCTTTGTCTCTTTTAACTGTTTCATATTTGAAGTCTAATTTGTTGAATATTAGTATAGCTACTTCTGCTCTTTTCTGATTGTTATCTGCCTGGAATATATTTTTCCTTACCTTTCACTTTCAACGTATGTTTATCCTTGGGTCTAAGATGCATTTCCTGTAGACAGTATATAGATGGGTCCCGTTTTTTAATCCATTCTGCTAATGTATGTATTTTGATTGGAGAGTTTAATGCATTAGCATTTAGTGTTATTACTGTACTGGTAGTACTTTCTTCTTCCATTTTGCCTTTTGGATTTTATATGTCATATCTAATTTTCCTCTTTTTACCTTTACTGATAATCTTCATTTCTGTACTCTCTAGTGCTCCCTTTAGTATTTCTTGCAGAGCCCGGTCTCTTGGTCACAGATTCTCTCAGTGAATTTTTGCCTACAAATGTTTTAATTTCCCCCTCATTTTTGAATCACAGTTTTGCTAGATACAGGTTCGCAGTTTTTCTCTTTTAGTAACTTATATGTATCATCCCAGTGTCTTCTCACCTCCATGGTTTCTGCTAAGAAATCTACGCATAGTCTTGTTGGGCTTCCCTTGTATGTGTTGGGTTGTTTTTCTCTTGTTGCTTTCAAGATTCTCTCTTTCTCTTTCACATCTGACATGCTGATTGGTAAGTGTCTTGGAGTATATCTATTTGGATTTATTCTATTTGGGGTACTCCGCACTTCTTCGATCTGTAATGTTAAGTCTTGGGAAGAATTGGGAAATTTTCAGTAATAATTTCCTCCATTAGTTTTTCTCCTCCTTTTCCCTTCTTTTCTCCTTCTGGGACCCCCACAACACTTATATTCGTGTGCTTCATGTTGTCATTCAATTCCCTGAGTCCCTGCTCATGTTTTTCCATTCTTTTCCCTGTATTTTCTTTTACTTGTTGGATTTCAGATGTCCCATCCTCCAGTTCACTAATTCTATCTTCTGCCTCTTGAAATCTGACATTGTAGGTTTCCATTGTTTTTTTCATCTCTTCTGTGCCTTTCATTCTCATAAGTTCCGTGATTTGTTTTTTCAGACTTTCAATTTCTTCTTTGTGTTCATACCTTGCCTTCTTTATATACTCCCTCGATTCATTGATTTGATTTTTGATGAGGTTTTTCATGTCTGTTAGAACATTCTGAATTAATTGTTTCAACTCCGGCATCTCATGTGAATTGTTGATTTGTTCCTTTGACTGGGCCATTTCTTCAGTTTTACTGATGTGATTCGTTATTTTTTGTTGGCATTCTAGGCATTGAATTACCTTAATTAGTTTATTCTGGAGATTGTTTTCACTTTTTTTTTCCCTAGGATTTTCTTACAGGATGACTTTGTTGTCTGTCTGTTCTTTCACATTCAGTTTACTTATTCTAGTCCTCTAGCTTAAGTAATGTTTAATAGATCAGAATTTTTCAGTTTTTGTTTTTTGTTTCTTACCCTGTCTGTATGGTTCTTTTCCCTCTACCCCTTTGGAGGGTCTACTTAGGTATTATAGACCCCAGTCAGATTTTACCAGATCAAACTGGTCAGGAGGAAAGAGTCACCTGCGTCAGTTTTCCCTGAGGGTGTGTTTTTCCTGTCCTGCCCAGTATGTGGTGCTTTTCTACCTGCAGATCCCACCAGCAAAAGGAAATGTGGCACCTTTAACTTCAGCCGACTCTCCCCCTTGGGGGCCTGGTGGAGACAGAGGACAGGTTGTAGGCTGGCTTTATTTGCTTCACTTTTTGAGATCCTGGGGCCAAATTCCTTGAGGGAGGAATTCCACCTGTGCTGTGCCCCACCCCTCTCCTGGGGAAGGCACAGGCTCCAGACAGCTCTCAAACAAGCTCAGTTCTGCCTATGCCTGGGGCAGTGGAGCCTGAGAAGCCTTGCAGCTATATCCAAAGAATAGTCAAGCCGTAGAAACACAGCTACAAAAGAGAAAAGAAAAATCCTTTTCAGAGCAGAACCCCATTCCTCACGTTTGCCAATCAGAAGCTTAAGTTGGTATGTTTCTGCATGTATCTCCAGGTCCCATGTGCCCCACTGTACTGGGGCAAAAATCAGTGACCTCCAAGTTCAGCTGAGCTGGGGGCCTATTTTTAGTAGTCAGAATTTGTTAATTAATTCCAGAATTGGAGTTTTGATGTGCTCAGTCCGTGCTTCTAGTAAAGTCTCTTTCCTTTCCCTTCTGGGAAGCAGCCTGTGGGGGAGGAGCATCATCCACTGCAGCTTGGGCAACTCACAGTTCTGGGGGGGGTGGTTCGCAACCAGTTCACCTGTTCCAGACTGGTGTACGTTCTGTGTCCGGTCACTGACGTGGCCCCAGCAGTAGTTCTATACTGTTCCTGGTATTTACTAGCTGCTCTGGAGGACGAACTAAATCCCACACCTCATTAAGGCACCATCTTGGCTACACCATACTATTTTGACCACTGTGTCTTTATATAGGTTTTAAAGTCAGGGAGTGTTAATCGTCCCACTTGGTTTTTCTGTTTTAGTATGCTTTTAGCTATTGAGGGTCTCTTTCCCTTCCAGATGAATTTGGTAGTTAGCTTTTCCAAATTTTGAAATAGGTTGTTGTAATTTGGAGTGGTACTGTGTTGAATCTGTAGATCAATTTGGGGAGAATTGACATCTTGACTATATTTAGCCTTTTTATACATGAGCAGGGAATGCCTTTCCACCTATTTAGATCTCCTTTGATTTCTTTTGTTAGTATTATGGAGTTTTCTGTGTACAAGTCCTTTACATCCCTAGTTAAGTTCATTCCTAAATAGTTGATACTTTTAGTTGCTATTTTGAATGCAATTTTTTCCTTAACTGACTCCTCAACTCGGTTATTGCTTGTGTATAGGAATGTTAGTGATTTTTGTACATTAATTTTATATCCAGCAAACTTGCTGAATTTATTAACTCAAGTAACTTTACAGTAGATTTCAGAGGATCATATCATCTGCAACTAATGAGAATTTTACTTCTTCCTTTCCTATTTGGATGCCTTTTATTTCTTTGTCCTGCCTGATTGCTGTAGTTAGAACTTCTAGCACAGTATTAAGTAATAGTGGTGACAGTGGGCATCCCTGTTCTTGTATCTAATCTTAGGAAGAAGGCTTTCAGTCTCTCTCCATTGAGTACGATACTGGCTATAGATTTTTCATCTATTCCCTTTATAATATTGAGGTAGTTACCTTTGATCCCTATTTTTTAAAGTGTTTTTATCAGAAAAGAATGCTGAATTTTGTCGAATGCTTTTTCACCATCAGTCGAGATGATCGTGTGACTTTTCACTTTCAGTTTGTTAATGTGCTATATTACAGTAATTGATTTTCTTGTGTTGAACCATCCTAGCATTCGTGGTATAAACCCTACTTGGTTATGGTGTATAATTTTTTTTTTCTTTTTTTTTTGCATGGGCAGGCACTGGGAAACGAACCCGGGTCTCCAGCATGGCAGACGAGAAATCTGCCACTGAGCCACTGTAGCACTGCCCTGTGTATAATTCTTTTAATGTGTTGTTGGGTTTGATTTGCTAATATTTTATTGAGAATTTTTGCATCTATGTTCATTTAGGAGATTGGCCTGTAGTTTTCCTTTCTTATGTATGGCGTCTTTACCCAGTTTTGATATTAAATGATATTAGCTTCATAAAATGAGTTAGGTAGAGTTCCTTTTTCCCCAATTTTCGTAACAATTTGAGCAGGATTATGAAGCCACTTGGCCCTGGGCTTTTCTTTGTAGGAAGATTTTTGATGACTGATCGAATTTCTTTATTTGTGATTCATTTATTGAGATCTTCTATTTCTTCCTGAGTCAGTGTAGTTTGTTTGTGTGTCTCTAGAAATTTGTTCGTTTCATCATCATGCTTTTTCTTTGTGCCTTTTTTTTTTAATAGTTAAGCTTTTATCTTTCTGGCAAGAGAAGGATTTCCTAGAGATGGTTGTCATTTTATATGAGAAAATAGTATGTTTTGGGTTAGTGGTATTTGAGGGTGAAGCATAGTAGATTTATTCGAGATAAAGAAGATACTTTGAGGGAAGAGTTCTTTTCCCTTTTTTCCCTTCAAAATGATGAATTTTGGAAGCTTAAATTATTAGACAATCACAGAAATTCTTTGAGATACAAAAAAAGTACTAAAAGTTCTTGGTTATTATGATTTAAAAAAATATATATATTTATATTTATGCCACAGCATCACTTTATCACCAGTCTTAACCTAGCATTTAGATTATCTTAGAATTATAGTCCTTAAATATAGTTAATACATTTTATGTACATTTTTAATGTAACACAAAACATTTTTAATTAACAAATATTATTTAGTATAATTCATTTATTTATCAATTATTAACTTTCAGTTCACACAAAAGATGCTGGACAACTTCTACAATTTTGCTTCATCATTTGCTGTCTCTCAGGCCCAGATGACACCAAGTCCATCTGAAATGTTCATTCCAGCAAATGTGGTTCTAAAATGGTATGGGGCATTTTGTATCTTTAATATTTGGGCTTTTATTTACTATGTATATATTTTGCCTCTGAATGTATTTTTCCTTTCACGTTTAAACATATTTATGGTAGGCATTAGTATACATTAATATTTGCATTCCAGTAATTATGCACTATAGATTTCCATTCAGGTATGGTTCTGCCATAAATATTCCATTATATAGTAGCCATTTTAATTTATAAAGCAAGAAAATATAATTTCCTGTGTTTTAGGGATCACTATTAAGGATTGACAATTTTTTGTGTATTTTTAAGTAGAATTACCACATTTCAGTAAAAAAAAAATTTGTTCTTAAGTTTAGAAAGACTTGACCTAAAGTAAATATATGCAGGATATTAGGGTAGTTTATCCACTGTGCCCTGTGGATGAATGTACTAGGTTTGAGCATTGTCACCATCTAACTGCATGACCGTGAGTAAATCACTCCCAATCTGTTAATCTGTGAAATGAGGAAATAGGGGTTAGGTCCTATTTTTTTTCTTAAATTCTTTCTTGTTCCCAAACTTGCAAAAGATAAACAATACAACTTATGATGGTTTGTGTTTTCCCATACAATCCAATCAAAACCGCTCACATAGTTAAATCAGTATGCTTGCTGCCTTTTTATGAAAATTATTAAATTTCCAGATTGTCTTTGTAGCTTTCTAATCTGAGCAGTTTAGAAATGACAG
Organism: Tamandua tetradactyla; assembly: GCF_023851605.1. NCBI lineage: Eukaryota > Metazoa > Chordata > Mammalia > Pilosa > Myrmecophagidae > Tamandua > Tamandua tetradactyla. The sequence continues at coordinate 57,904,450 of NC_135334.1, read as the reverse complement.
ATAAAATTACTTGTTTTTTTCTAAAATGTCATTCACAGACTATGAAAGATATTATTTCAGTTTTCTTGTAAACATAAAATATGTATTTTTCTTTTCTAGGTATGAAAACTTTCAAAGACGACTAGCACAGAACCCTCTCTTTTGGAAAACATAATTTGAATAAAATAATTCTTAATGGATTCTATAATTTGTCATGTTTTATAGTAAGGTGACTCCATTTAAAAGTATGAAGTCATAAGGATAATGACGCCCAGATTTCAAAACTGCTTAGTGACTGACTGTTTCAGTTTGCTAAAGCTACCAGAATGCAGTATACCAGAAATGGATTAGCTTTTGCAAAGGGGATATATTAAGTTACAAATTACTATTCCAAGGCCATGGAAATGTCCAAATTATGGCATCGACAAAAGTATGCCTGTACTGAAGAAAGCCGATTGTGTCTGGGTTTCTCTGTCACTTGGAAAGGTATGTGGTGATATCTGCTAGTCCTTCTCTCCTGGGTTAGTTTAAAAATGGCTCAGTCCTATGGGTTCTTCTGGCTTCTGCAGGGGCACTTTATTTCTTAGTTCAGCATCTCCTGGGGTGTTTTCTGTCTCCCTGTGTCTGCTTTTCTCCAAAATGTCTCTCTCCTACAGGACTTTAGTAAAGGGATTAAGGCCCACCTTGAATCGGCAGGGTCATATCTCCATGGAAAAAACAGTGGGTCTGTTCCCACAAGATTGGATTAAAAGGATATGGTTTTTCTGGGGGTAGTTAACCAGCATAGTTACTGTGAAACCTAATTAAAGTCTTTATAGAATGTAAAACATTGAAAATGTAAATATGTTCATCACTGATAACTTTTTCTCTCTTAAGCTTAAACTACTATTCAGAAGCAAAACATTTTATTTTGAATATGATCCATTTGAGCACATTCACAACGATAGCGTACCCAATGTCATTGTATTTATAATCTTTCACTCACTTTTTTTTAAATTGTTTTTTCAGAAATAGAGTCAGTCATTCAGATTTTTGCAAACTGTTCCAATGATATCCTTTAAAGCTAAAGAAAAATCCTAGATCATGCATTACAGTTGTCAAGTTTCTGATTGCCATTAATCTGTAGTTTTCCTTGTATTTTCTTTGTTTATCATGTCAATAACATTTTTGAGAAATATGAGCCAATTACTTGTAGGATTTTCTTCAACCTGAATTTGTCTCAGTTTCCTGTTAGATTGAAGTTAAGCTTTTTTTTAAATGTTTTTATTTTTTGGTAGGAAAACCACAAAAGTGATACTGTATACTTGAGACCCAGGTTTGATTTCTGGAGCCTGCGCAGCAAAAAAAAAATAATAATAATAAAGGTGATACTGTATTTTTAATGGGCACATAAGTTGTTAGGTCACCTTTGATCAGTTGTTAAGGTGGCTCTGGGTTTTTCCCACTGTAAAGTTACTATTTCTCTTCTTGATTTTATAACTAACATTATCTTAGCTATAGGTATTTATTATAGACATACATATATGTATTTTTTTTTTTTTTTTTTTTTTTTTTTTTTTTAAAGGAAAGACAGAGAGAAGGAAGGAAGGATAGAAGGAAGGAAGGAAGGAAGAAAGGGAAACATTTTTAAACATTTTCTTGCTTTATTGTATTTTGTTTCTTTGTTTTTGTTACATGGGCTGGGGCCGGGAATCGAACCGAGGTCCTCCGGCATAGCAGGCAAGCACTTTGCCCGCTGAGCCACCGCGGCCCGCCCCATATATGTATTTTAATATCTATTTTGATTTTTACTCTTTTTAGGATTTTATCTTTATACTTGAGGTTGTAAAATTTCAATACAGATTTGTTCAGGTTTTCCCTTCAACCTGCTTGAAACAGGATAGGCCCTTCCAATTTGAGGATTTCCTTAAATCTGGAAAATTATCAGCTATATATATATATATATACATATATATATATATATGTATTTTATTATTTTCTTTTTTAAATAAATTTAAAATTTAAGAAACAAGGAAAAAATTACAGAGTCAGATAGCAGAGTTCTTAAATTCTAAATATTGGATACTAAGATACCATTTGATCAGCTGTCAAGACTGTCAGTGTGCTCAAAATATCAAGTAGAAAGTTTTTTAAATTATCTGCATTGCCATAGTAATGACCTATGCTACTGAACATTTTCCTGATTTCAGGAAAATGTGAAGATACAAATATTTTTACAATTAACGTATGAAAATCTTATCCACTTAAAATGGATATCTTGGTTAGTTTATCCATAGGCATATTTAAAAGAAATATCTAAATAATCATCGTAAAGCCTGTTTGTATGTTTCATAAACCAATTTAAAATTAAAGTAAGGAAGGAAAAAAAAATCTATAGATACAGATATCAGAATTTCTTAAATTCTAAACATTAAACAGTATTTTAAGTACCATTTGATTATCAAAACTATGTGTGTTCTCAAAATGTCAAGTAAAAAGTTATGAATATCAACTTTGCTATAGTAATGAGCTGTTACTAAAAATTTTCAAATTTTTGAAAATACTTCAGGAATTTCTTTTATCTAATATTCCTATAGCCACCAGGACTTTTTTGCATGTGATGAAAGTTGGATGCTGCTTTAAAACTGGTTTGGTGTATTGGATGTGAAAGGTTTTCTTGGTTCTTATTATATTCCTGCAGTACTCTTTGCTTTATTTGGGAGCCAAACTTAGTATATAGGAAAAGCGTGCTCTTTGCAGTTAAGCTATATCCTGAGGCTTAATTATTTCAAACGAGCAACTTTAAAACTTGGGGTAAGAGGAAAACCATTTGGTAAATTTTTATTTTGTGTGAAGAGTTTTGTTTCCCAGTACCAAAGGGCCTAGTCTAAGGTTTCAGCTTTAACTTTATGATAGAGTTTTTTGCTTGTTTGTTTGCTTTTTTGGGTGCATGGTCTGGGAATTGAACCCACATCTACCACATGGAAGGCGAGCATTCTACCACTGAACCACTCATGCACCCAAGAGATTTTATGAGTATAATTAGAGGAAAGAAAAAGTATTTCTTGTTGTACCATCTGATTTCATTTTTTAATTTAAGTCTTTGACTAACTTGAGAATTTATTCAGCTGCTAAGTCTTAGTTTTTAATAAATTTCCATGATTTTATAAAGTTTATAGTTATCTACCAAAGATAATTTGGAAATTAATTTTTGTAGCTCAGATTGCTATTCTGCAGTGAAGTATCATCTAAAGTGATGATTGCGTTCCCACCTGGTAAATGAAAAATCTGTTTCTTTCATAGTGAAGCAATTTTGCTGAATATGTGCAAAAAAAAGTGTGGGGAACAAAGTAGTTACAATACTGATAAATACCAAATAATAACTTTCTCTTTATTAAGCCAGCAGGCATATGTGAAAAAAATTAATTATAAGGCAAGTTCTATAAAGGTAGAGTTTTTGTCTGTTTTATTCACTGGAATGTCCCCAGAACAGTATCCTTAGCAAATGTTTGCTCAGTAGATTTTTGTTGAAGAAGTCAGACTTTATTGAAGTTAATATATTGTATTAACTCTGGATATATTGTCCTCCTTCTCCTGTGGGGCTTGTTGCTGTTTGTTCTGGTGGGGACCTTCTGGGAAGTTTTAAGGGCTTTAAACTTGATGCCACAAATTTGTGTCATTAAAAACAAAATAATTGGTTTTCCTTTTCACATTCAAGCTTATCTTCAGTTTTTCTCTCATGATTACCCATTATCAAGGTCTGCTGCTTTCTTTTTTTTTCCTTTCCTCTCACACATTTAAAGAAAAAGGGTAGGTGAATAAACAGAAGGATATGGGAGCAGAGAACATACCTGCTATTGAAGCCAAATTGGTGTCCATGCTGGTTTGAGTCTTTTGTACTCCAGAAAAGCCTATGTTCTTTTAATTTATCTCTGTGGGTTTAGACCTATTATGGGTAGGACCTTTTGCTCAGGTTGTTTCCATGGAGATATGACCCAGCCCATTCAAGGTGTGTCTTAATCTGGTTGCTGCAGTCCTTCATGAGAGGATAAAAGGCAGAGACATTTTGAAGAGAGCTCAGAGTCGAGAAAAATGCCCCAGGAAAAGCCAGAAGGATGCACAGGAGGTGAGAGAGCCATTTTGAAACCAGAATCCAGGAGAGAAGGACCAGCAAATGTTATCATATGCCTTCCCATGTGACAGAGAAACCCTGGATGCCAGCAGTCTTTCCTCAGAGAAGGTATCTCCATCTTGATGCCTTAATTCAGACATTTTCATGACCTCAGAACTGTAAACTTACAACTCAATAAATCCCCTTTGTAAAAACCAGTCCCTTTCTGGGAGATACAGCATTCCAACAGTTTTAACACATTGACATAGTATCCTTTCAAATTAGTTGGATATAGAGCAATATAAACCCTGGGGTAGCCACAAAGAAAGTTTTTAAAAATATACAGAAACAGAAACAAGGAAGGGATTACTCAGATACATCACGAGAGATCAACTATACCAAAAAGGAGGTTGCAATAAAGGAAAACAGAGGCAAGAAAAAGTATGACATTAAAAACCAAAGGACAAAATGACTGAAGTAAGTACTGCATTTACAGTAACAACACCAAAGTTTAATGGATTAAACTTCCCAATTAAAAGACACATTGGTGGAATGGATTAGAAAGTATGATCCAACTATAATGTTGTTTACACAAGACTCACCTTAGACCCAAAGACACAAATAGGTTGAAAGTGAAAAGATGGAAAAAGATATTCCATACAAATAACCAAAATAGACGAAACAGACCTTAAGTCAAAAGCTATTATAAGAGACAAAGAAGGACACTATAGATTAATAAAAGGGGCAATCCACCAAGAAGAAATAGCAATTACAAATATTTATACACCTAACCATGATGCCCAAAAATATATATTGCAAACATTGGCAAAAGTGAAATGAAAATAGACGTCTCTACAATAATAGTTGGAGGCGTCAATACATTACCCTTATCAATAGATAGAATATCTAGATAGAAGATCAAAGGAAACATAATTTGAAGAATATTATAAATGAACTAGACCTAATAATATACAGGAAATTGCACCCCAAAAGAGCAGGATATACATTCTTCTCAAGGGCACATAGATCATTCTCCAGGATAGACCACATATTGGATCACAAAACAAGTTTCAATAAAGTTAAAAATAGTGAAATTATATAAAGCATCTTCCCTAATCATAATGGAATGAAGCTGGAAATCAGTAACAGGTGGAGAACTGGAAATCCAGAAATATATGGAAGTTATATAACACACTCTTAAATAATCAGTGAGTTGAAGAAATTGCAAGGGAAGTGAGTAAACACCTTGAAACAAATGAAAATAAGAACACTATATCAAATTTATTGATACAACAAAGGCAGTGCAAGGAGGGAAATTTATAGCTCTAGATGCCTGCATTAAAAAGGAGGAAAGAACTGAAATCAAAGATCTAACTGAACACCCAGAGGAGCTAGAAAGAGAATAGCAAACTAATCCCAAAGCAAGCAAAAGGAAAGAAAGATTAGAGCATAAATAAATGAAATTAAAAATAAAAACAATAGAAAATAAAAAAAGAGGCAACGAAACCAAAAGTTGGTTCTTTGAAAAGATTAATAAAAATGACAAACCTTTAGCTAGACTGACAAAGGAAAAGAGAGAAATGCAAATAAATAATCTGAAACGAGAGGGGGAACTTTACTACTGATCCACAGAAATGAAAAGGATCATAAGAGGATACAATGAACAACTTTATGCCAAAAATTAGACAACTCAAATGAAATGGACAAATTCCTAAAAACACACCAACAGCTTTCACTGACTGTAAAAGAAATAGAAGACCTTAATAGAATAATTGCAAGTAAAGAGAGTGAGCCAGTCATTAAAAACCCTACCCACAAAGAGTAGCCTAGGACAAGATGGCTTCCCAGGTGAATTCCACCAAACATTCCAACAAAAATTAAGACCAATCCTGCTCAAACTCTGCCAAAAAATTGAACAGGAGGGAACCTTCCCAACTCATTCTGTGAGCTCAGCATGACCGTAATACCAAAGCCATTTCATGATACCACAAGAAAAGAAGATTATGACCAATTTTTCTTATGACTATAGATGCAAAATATTTCACAAAATGCTTGCAAATCCAATCCAATGGCACATGAAAAGAATTATACAACGTGATCAAGTGGGTTTTATCCAGATATGCAGAGGTGATTCAAGAAAAGAAAATTAATGTAATACAGCATGTTAACAAAACAAAGGGAAAAAAAACACATGATCATTTCGATCAATGCGGAAAAGGTGCCTGGATTTCCCTGGAGAACAGGGGAGAAGGGGCACTGGGCAGGCTTAAGAAATGATGAACACAAGAAGTTAGTTAAGTCAGATTAGGGAACTCAAGCTCATCAGATGCAAGAGTCCCGAATATACTGACGTCAACACATTTATTGTGTTCTTACATGGGAACTGCTTTAGGGAGTATAATCAGAGCAAGGTTATTTTTGAATATCTGTCATGCCTCCAAAGCTACAAAGTTTGGTTCACAGTTCCTTTCCCAGAGGCTGTTTATTTCTTATCAGAATGCTCTCTATTCAGGTCTCTCTGGGCTCTTGAGTCAATGTCCTTGAGAGCATTTGCTTCAGCAGTTTACCACATTAGCAGGGCATGGTGTGCCTATGCCTCATGTCCTAAGTCAGCCCTGAGTACACTTGCTTCTGCAGTTCACCACATCAGCAGGGCATGGCATGCCTATGCCCTATGCCCTCGGCTGTCAGCCAACAGCTCGAGCCTTCAGAGAGCTGTCTCAAATATCTCCCCCCTTTTATTTTTGTAGTGCTAGCATGACAGAGGTCATGGCAGCAGCCTTGATTTGGATTCATGTTGCTTTATTTGGAAGCATTTCCAGACTATTTATAAAGACGAAGAATTAACATAACTATTATGCTAATAGTAAATCCTCCTAATGTTTTCAGCCACTTTAGTGTATTCAGAGATTGCAGCCCTTGGAGCAATCCCATTCATAACATCAGTGCCTTCTAATAATTTTGGAATGTTCTCTTGCATATCTACTACTTTTGCTTGAAATTCATTAATATTTAGAGTTAAATTATCTTGATGCCCTAATGAATGTCTTAATTTTTTTCCCACTTATGTTCACTTTCATTATACAAGTATGGAGAGATACAGAAAGATGTGATATTCCAGTCGCACAGCAAGTGCTGTTGCATTTTAAGTGATTGAATTTCATCTCCTAACATAATTACAGTTTGTTCTAAGTCATATATATGCAGATTAATTTCCTTATCTATTTTAACCTGTTGAGTCCATAATTTACTTGCATTTTCATGCCATTTTTTGCACATAATGTGCAGTTTGAATTTCTTGTGTTAAAGCCAGTCCAGCTACTGCAGCTGTAGTAGTGAAGGCTATGATTTCCAAGATTACCATAATTAAAGTACCAATAAATCTTTTGGTGTGTTTAAGCACGTATTGTAAAGTTTTGAATAAAACGTGTGTATCAGTGAAGATTTCCATGGTTGAGTTTGGCTCACAGGAAGCCATACTCCAAGGTGCCTTCTTAAGAAAAGTCTGATTTTTAGACATAGAAGAATTAAGACAAGTAAGTAATTGATAATCAAAACATTGTACTTCTGATGAGGATGAATTAAAAGCAATTGTTCTTGCTAAAATAACATAAGGATTAATCATACAAGCTTGAATATAACCAGCTTGATCAATTTTAAATTTAAGAGAATAGATTGAATTTCTTAAAGAGTAATTTCCTTTCCAAATATGCATAGGGGCTCAATTCGTGCCCAATTTCCAAATTGCTGTTTGTCCAGAACCTGAGTTAATAAAAGGAGATGGGGCTACCATTCCCATCCTATGCCACAAGATTTTATTTATAGTATTGGTACAAATCTCAGTAGAATAATTATTCAGAGTAAACCAAGGTAACTTAACTGAACACTTCAAGTCAGAACTACAATTCTGAATTGCGTACCCCTTAGGGGACAATCCGTTACAATTCCATAGGAACCATTAATGAGTACTGATTTTTGTTTGGCATGGCATTGTTCCCATTGAATATTCTCTGACTCAGGTGTCCATGTATATGAATTTTTTCATAAAGGCAGCTCATTAGGAACAGGCTTAGAAATCAATTTTTCTTTATATGTAAAGCTTATTCCAGAAAGCAAATGCAGTTTAGCTAGAGAATTATTTTTCTTAGGAGCATAAAACCTAGCCATCTCTGAAATTCTGATTTCGAACAAGGCGTATTATCATGGCTTGAGAGACGTAAAGTACAGCCTTGAAATGCCATCATAGAGATATTAAATTTTCCTCCTTCCTCCTATTGGAAGTAAGGGAGACGAGAATCAAGTGGTCCAGGAAGAACTTGAACATTAATATAAACCGCCACAGAATTATCTTGCCATGTTTTAACAGTGGGAGATTCGGTACATATGCCCAATAAGTATAATTTTTAGCCTTAGTTAATAAGTATATTTAATACAGTTGCAAAGATACCAAGCAACATCAATTTATTTAAGTGCTTACTAAAGTGTAAGAGAAGATGACTTACAGATAGTTCAACCACAGTCACCAAAGTAAGGAACAAATTAAGTATTTCTTTCTTTTCCTGACTCCTTAAGAGTTTCCTCAGCTTCCTGTGTTAACTTTTTTATTTGCCCCCATGAAGGTGGCTGAGCTTGTTGCATGCGTGGCATTACCACACATTGTTTCTTCTGTGGTTTCCTGCTCATATCTTGGCTTGATTCTTCTAGAAGGGATCAGAATAATGGCTGTCCATCACCTGTGGAAACACAAGCATATCCTTTTCCCCAAACTTTTACCCATCCAGGCTTCCATTCATTTGTATCTAAATCTTTCCACCAAATAGGTTGTTCTAAAAATTGTGTAATACCTTTGACAAATGTTTTTCTGCAACTGTCTCAGAACCTTCTCTAATATTGAAAAAATTAATGTTATCATAGCTTGGCTACATTGATTTCTAGGAGTAGGAGAGAATATATCTCCATTTTCCCCTTTTTGTTTTTGAAAATTGCATTTTGAATGTTTGATGAGCTCTTTCTATAATAGCTTGACCTTGTGAGTTATATGAGATTCCTGTTATATGCTTTATGTTCCATAATTGGAAAAATGATTGAACTTTTCTTGACATATAGGCTGGTCCGTTATCTGTTTTTATTTGTGAAGGAATTCCCATATGTCCAAAACATTCCAGAAAATGGGCAATAACATGTTTAGCTGTCTCTCCACTTAAAGGAGAAGGTACAATATAGCCAGAATAAGTATCAATGGAAGCATGAACATAAGCCAATTTTCCAGATGAGGATACATGTGTAATGTCAGTTTGTCAGATGTCATTTGGTTGTAAACCCCGTGGATTTACTCCGGATGTGAATGGTATAGAATATAAGGGACCACAAGTTGGACAACGTTGAATAATTTGTGGAGCCTGAGCACAAGTTAAATGAAATTTTTGTTGTAAACCTTTAGAATTGCAATGTGTAAGATCATGCCATTTGGAAGCTTCAGCAGTTCCAACTAATTATCAATTCTATCATTACCTTCCACCAATGCACCTGGTGATTGTGTATGAGATCGAATATGAACAGTGTAGCCTTTATGAGTATGTTGTTGGATAGCATTTTGTAGTTGTTTAAATAATTGACCTAATTCAGAGCTGCCAATGTTTAACTGTTTCAAAAATTACGAGTGACAGTAACAGAATATTGTGAATCTGCTACAATATTGAGCGAACTTGGTTTATCTCTTATTAATTGAATAATTGCTGCTAATTCTGCTTTCTGTATTGAAGTACAGTTAGTGTCCCATGCTTTTGTATTTGGTCCGTAATATCCAGCCTTCCCTGATTTATTGGCCTCTGTAAAATAAGTATCAGTATTAGTTAAGGGTGTGTCACTGATTATTTTAAGCAAAATCCAAGTAGTAAGTTTTAAAAATTGAGATAATTTTGTTTTAGGATAATGGCTATCAGTTTCATTCAGGTAATATGCAAAGCTAATTTGCCATTTTAAATTAGATTGATATGCATTTTCAGTTTGTTGTTTGATAAGTGGAACAATGTTTTTTTCTGGATCTTGTCCACACAATTGTCTTAGCCATAACCTGCCATTAAATATTAATAAACCCATTTTATCTAGGTAAGTTGTTAATTTTTTCTGTGTGGAATGAGGCAAAAATATCCATTCTAGTATAGCTTCATGCTGTGTTAAAATTCCTGTGGGAGAATATTCTGAGGGAAAAATTAAAAGCCATACAGGTACTCCAATTTGAATTCTCTGTAATTGAGCTGAATGACTATGTTCTTGAAACCATTCTAATTCCTTTTCAGCCTGAATGGTTAATTTTCTGGGACTATCTAACTGAGGGTCTCCTTTCAAAGTATCAAATAAATGATGTAAGGCATAAGTAGGAATTCTGAGCATGGGTCATAACCAATTAATATCTCCTAATAACTTTTGAAAGTCATCTAAGTTTGCAAATGGATCTTTTGTTATCTACACTTTTTTTTTTTTTTTTTTTTTTTTTTTTTTAGACAGAGAGAAGGAAGGAAGGATAGAAGGAAGGAAGGAAGGAAGAAAGGGAAACATTTTCTTGTTTTTATTGTATTCTGTTTCTCCGTATTTGTTACATGGGCTGGGGCCGGGAATTGAACCGAGGTCCTCCGGCATAGCAGGCAAGCACTTTGCCCGCTGAGCCACCGCGGCCCGCCCTGTTATCTACACTTTTTGAGGAGTAACAGTAGTTTTATTTACTATACTGTCCAAATATTTATTTGAAACTTTTTTTGAATTTTTTCTGGTGCTATTTGTAATCCTACTTTATTTAGTCTTTGTTCTAAGCTTTGAAAAAGAATTTATAACTGTTCTTCTTGTTCCATAGTTACTAAAATGTCATCCATATAATGAATGATATATGTTTCAGGGTATTTGTCTTGGATAGGTTGCAAAGCCAATCCAACATATCTCTGGCATATTGTAGGGTTATTTAACATGCCTTGAGGAAGAACTTTCCACTGATATTATGTAATGGCTTTTGATGATTGTATGTGAGCACAGTAAAAGCAAATATTTCTTTATCTTGCTCTGCTAAAGGTATGGTAAAGAAACAATCTTTTAAATCTATTACGATAATAAACCAGTTTTTAGAAATCATAACTGGTAGGGGCAAGCCAGGTTGTAACGGCCCCATAGGTTGAATTACAGTATAAACTGTTCTCAATTCAGTTAACATTCTCCATTTTCCTGATTTTTTTTTGTAATAAATACTGGAGAATTCCAAGGACTATGAGATTCTTCTTTATGTCCTGCTTTAAACTGTTCTTGAACTAATTGAGTTAGAGCCTTTAATTTTTTTTTTTAGATAGGGGCCACTGCTCAACCCAATACAGGCTCATTTGTTTTCAAGTTAAAGGTATGGGTTGGGGTGTAATGTCAGCAGCGGCCCCAACTATAAATTTGAGGGCCAAGCCCTTTGTGAGAATTTTGTCCTTGAATATTAAAATTTTGTGAGGGGCTCTAAAGTGAATTATAACCCATATTTTTCTTCAAGTCCTTTACTGCAGGAGCTAAGAATGGAATGTTAACATATGCTCCCCATTGTTCTAATAAGTCTACCCCAAAGATTTATTGCTGTGTTCAGAACATAAAGCTGAATGGTTCCTGTTTAACCTTCTGGCCCTTTACAAGATAAGATATTAACACCTTGTTGGGCAGTGTTAACCGTGCCAATTCCATGTAAAGGCTAGCTCAACATTTGCAGAGGCCAGCTTAATGGCCAGTATTTTAAAGCAATGATAGTAATCTCTTCTCCTGTATCTACAAGTCCTTTAGAAGACTTACATTTCCACCTGTATAGTGCATTCGGGTCTTTTTCTTGTTAATGACTCTTGCCAGTATACTTTTTGTTTTCCAATGCTGCCAAATTCTCTTATTCTTTTCTTTCCTGAATGTCCCATTTTATAATATGGTAAAATTAATAATTGAGCAATCTGGTCTCCTTCTACAATTTGATATGGACCTTGCACTGAAATCATAACTTGAATTTCATCCTTATAATTCTCATCAATGACTCCTGTATGAACAAAGATACCTTTACTACTTAAATTACTTCTTCCTAGCACAAGTCCTACTGTTTGTGCAGGCATAGGGCCATATAGTTCTGTCTTAATTTTTCTAGGATTAGATTCAGGGGCTAGCATAATAGTTTCAGCAGTAGGTAAGTCTACTGTCGCACTCCCGCTGGTTGCAGGGGTAAATCCTTGGATATATCGCTGGAGCGAGTTTGTGCTGGTTACTGCATCCACTCAGCATTGTTTTGGCTGGAGCCCCGAGCTGGCCCCCGTATCCAGTTTCCCGATAACAAATTGCCTCCAATATCAAATTGAGACCTACATTGATTGCTCCAATGATAATCTTTTTGACATTTAGAACATTTTCTGTATGCATTTCTTCCTGGTCTAATTTCCAAATTACCATTATTAGTTTTGGGATGAACTCCAAAATTACTTCTAGTTTTACAGTCTGTTTTCATGTGTCCAGGTTTTCCACATTTGAAACATTTACCTTTTGGGACCCTTTTATATTTATTCCAGCAATAGCTTCAGCTGACATTTGCAGTCTATGTGGTTCTGAGCCAATGTCTCTGCAACATCTAAGATAATCCTCTAGATGGCCTCCAGCAGCTTTAATAGGGCATAAAGCTTTTCAACATTCAGTATTTGCATTATCAAAAGCAAGTCTTTGTAATAACAAATCTCTTAATTCCACCTGAGATACTGACTTTTTTATATAATCTTTTAATCGAGCTATAAAATCAGTATATGGTCCATTAGTTCCTTATAAAATTTTTACAAAAGAAGGAGTAACAGTCCCAGGAGAAGTAATTTGTTCCCAAGTTCTAATACAAACAAGTCGAGTTTGAACAATAGCCACATCATCATACTGTATCTGAGCTCCAACCCCAGCATATATTCTAGTGCCCGTAATTTGATCTGTGATTGATACTGGTGGCTGTGCATTAGCATTTCGAGCTGCTTGTTGATTTGCCTTATCTAATAGACACATTTGCCATGAGAAGCTGTTAAGGCAGCATGAGCAAGCATCTCCCAGTCCCATGGAATGAATCTCTCAGACTGTGCTAGTCGTCCTTTTAAAAGTCCCACAGTATATGGAGAGGAGGTGCCATATTTAGCACAAGCAGTTTTTAACTCTTAAAATTTTAAAACGAAGAGGTACATGCTCAAATTGGTGCCCTCCTTGAGGAAATTGGTCATTAGGAGGAATTTGAGTAATTTGTACTGGAAACATAAGCTTCAGAGGGATCCCCCTCTAATTGAGCTTGCTGAATTCCCAATGAAACTCTTGTTCCTTTAGGAACCACAACTGAAAATTGTGGTGGATGGTCAATTGTTACATTGTTGGGAAGAGCAAAAGGAGGAGGATACTGAGTATATTTTTGTTGTTCAAAATAAATTCCTTTACAGGATAATTTCTCTACAGATGGCAAAATAGGAAATTCCTCAGAATGAAAAGGAGTGGCCTTTTCCTCCCTTTTTATTTCATCTGCCGCATCAGCTAGCCTGTCACTTTCATGGTCACTATCACTTTCCCTTTCTGAACTACAATGTTGAAGTGGTTGTAATATAGCTGTAATTAAGTTACACAAAGACCAAATAGAAACAGGAATATCTTCCTCTTGTCTGTAAACCTTTTTTAATTCCTTTATCACTTTGTGCCATTGTTTTAAGTTCTGAAGTTCCTCTTTCTGGCAACCAGTGACAATATTTCTGAATAATGCAAAATAATTCTGTGAGTTTATCCTTTTTTACTTTCACCCCGTTTGTCTTTAACAAAGTATATAACAAGGTTTTATATTCAGCATGCAAAAAAGTATATTGCTCCATTGTAACCCTGATTAGAACATTTCCAGAACAAAACTTTTTACCAAGTTCTCAGAGTATAGAATCTCCCTCCTTCTGGGTCCTGGTGATATGACAAAATTCCTTCCAATCTGTTTGAGCCTTCCCTTCTTCTGTCCATGTTTGGGTGCCAATTGCTGGGACTTCCCTGGAGAACAGGGGAGAAGAAGGGGTGCTGCACGGATTAAGAAATGACAGGCACAAGAAGTTAGTTAAGTGGGGTCAAGGGACTCAAGCTTATCAGAAGCAAGAGTCCCAAATGTACTGACATTCACATATTTATTGTGTTCTTAAATGTGAACTGCTTTAGGGAGTATAATCAAAGCAAGATTATTTTGGAATATCTGTCATGCCTCCAAAGCTACAAAATTTGGTTCACCTTGCTGTCCAGGAACTGTTTATTTCTTATTAGAATGCTCTCTATTCAGGTCTCTTTAGTCAACATCCTTGAGAGCATTTGCTTCAGCAGTTTACCACATTAGCAGGGCATGGTGTGCCTATGCCCCATATCCTCAGTCAGCCTTGAGAATGCTTGCTTCTGCAGTTCACCACATCAGCAGGGCATGGCATGCCTATGCCCCATGTCCTCGACTGTTAGCCAACTGCTCGAGCCTTCAGAGAGCCATCTCCAAGAAAAAGGCATTTGAGAAAATTCAGCATCCTTCATTGATAAAAGCACTTATACAAATAGGAATAGAAGGAGACTTCATCAACATGATAAAAGGCATATATGAAAGACCCATAGCTAACATCATACTCAGTGGTGAAGACAGAAGGCTTTCTCTCAAAGACCTGGAACAAGCAAGATGCTCACTGTCACCAGTATTATTCAACATTGTACTGGAAGTTCTAGCCAGAGGAATAAGCAAGAAAAACAAAAGGCATCCAAATTAGGAAGGAAGAAGAAAAACTTGCATTGTTCACTGATGACATGAACTTTTATATAGGAAGTCTCAAAAAATCTACAACAAAGCTACAATAGCTAATAAACAAATTCCACAAAGTGGCGGAATACAAGAGGGTTCTCATTTGCTAGCTGCTGGAATGTGATATACCAAGAAGGCCGATGAAGTTCAGGGTTTCTCTCTCAAGTGGATGGGCACATGGTGAACACAGGCAGAGTTTCTCTCCCATCTGGAAGGGCACATGGCAAACACAGCATCACCTGCTAGCTTCTTCTCCTGGCTTCCTGTTTCATGAAGCTCTCCAGGAGGCATTTTCCTTCTTCATCTCCAAAGGTCACTGGCTTGTAGACTCTGCTTCTCATGACTATGTCGTTCTCCTCTGCTGTCTCTGAATCACTCTCTGAATCTTTCATTCTCCAAAGTGTTCCCTCTTTTATAGGACTGCAGAAACTAGTCAAGACCCACCCAAATGGGTGGTGGCATATTTCCTCCAATCCAGCTTAACAATGACTCATGATTGGATTACATCTCCAGGGAGATGATTTAATTACAGATTCAAATGTACAGTATTGAATAGGGATTATTCTGCCTTTACAAAATGGGATTTAGATTAAAACATCGCTTTTCTAGGGGACATACATCCTTCCAAACCAGCACAATGGATAATGTTCAAAATAAACAAGCTGTCTTACAGAATCCTCTCTTGTTTGTACAATCAGCAGCACTCTCAATTTTAGATCATTTTCCTTGGTCCATAATGACAGAGAACCAGCAAACACTGTCACCAACTATCAAATAAAAACTAACCCTATCACCTGCCCCTCCCCCCAATTATTTGCCCCTGGTAGTGCTGTGGTACTGTTAATGTCTTCCTGTTAACTATTGGCCATAGCATGCATTCTAGTTTGCTAGCTGCTGGAATGCAACACACCAGAGATGGATTGGGTTTCAAAAAAAGGGGATTTATTTAGTTAACAATACAGTTCTTCAGAGGAAAGACAGCTAACTTCCAACTGAGGTTCTTTCTTACATGGGAAGGCACAGGGTGATCTCTGCTGGCCTTCTCTTGAGGCCTCTGGCTTCCAGCAACTTTTCCCGGGGTGATTACTTTCTGCTTCTTCAAAGGCCTGGGCTGAGCTGCAATTGCTGAGATGAGGTATGCTGAGGTGCTTGGGCTGTGCTACATTAAGCTCTGTCATTTAAGTACCAGGCAATTAAATCAGACATCATTCATTGCAGCAGGCATGCCTCCTAGCCAACAGCAGATGTAATCAGCAACAGATGAGGTTCACATGCCATTGGCTCATGTCCACAGCAATAGATCTAGGCACCTTCACCTTGCCAAGTTGACACCTGAATCTAACTACCACATATCCACTCCTTGTCAACTTGGCAACTACATGCATCACCTTAAACAATATTGAAGTGCAAAAAAACTCTCTTCTAGCTGTGAACCTATGAATCTCAAAACAAGTTATCTAGTGCCAATATGCAAAACAGGATATTCACAGGATACAGATTTTCATTTCCATAGGGATAAACTGGAAGGAACACAGAAGTCACAAGACCCAAACAGTTCTGAGAACCTGCAGGGCAAACACCATTGGATTTCAAAGTCTGACTCATTTATCCTTCAGCTTTAGAAAATGACAGTCCTACCCTTTCCGAGGGCCTATGCAGTGGCCCACCTCTTTCTGAATCAACCTTGGGGAACATTGAGGAGATCACCTTTTTCTTGGCTCCACCCGCTCCAGGCATCAGAGCCACACCTGAGCTCTCTGCCATTTCTGGGGCACATGCTCAACCCCTCCATGTGGTGGCAGCTAGGCTCTCTCCAGTCCCCAAGGAGCGTGCTGTACCATTTCCAACGTCTGAGGTGGCACAACTTTTCCACTGCAATGAGGTGGGAAGACTCATCCTCTCCATGTGTATGGGTGGGTCCACTCTCCTGGCCAAGGTTTCTTGGCTTCAGACGTCAGGTCCCATGGTTTTCACTCTGCAAACTCCAATTTGTCCCTTTTGTGTCCCCCTTTGTCCAGATTGGCAGTAGTTTCATTTACACCAACAGTCTCTTCAAGCACTCCAGGACTTCTCCATCATTCTCTTCACAGTTCCTCCAAAATCTTCTCTTTATCCACCAAAAAAACTGGTCCAACATGTCTGGTATTTGCAAACTGCAGCAGCACCCCACTGCTCTGGTACCAAATCTGTTCTAGTTTGCTAACTGCTGGAATGCAATACACCAGAAATGGATTGGCTTTCTTAAAAGGGGATTTATTTAGTTAACATATAGGTCTTCAGAGGAAAGGCAGCTAACTTTCAACTAAGGTTCTTTCTTACATGGGAAGACACAGGGCAATCTCTGCTGGCCTTCTCTTGAGGCCTCTGTATTCCAACAACTTTTCCCGGGATGATTCCTTTCTGCATCTCCAAAGGCCTGAGCTGAGCTGTGAGTGCTGAGATGAGGTATGCTGAGCTGCTTGGCTGTGCTATATTGAGCTCTCTCATTTAATGTCCAGCCAATTAAATCAAACATCATTCATTGCAGCAGGCACACCTCCTATCTGACTGCAGATGTAATCAGCAACAGGTGAGGTTCACATGCCATTGGCTCATGTCCACAGCAATAGAATGAGGCACCTTCACCTGGCCAAGTTGACACCTAAATCTAAGTACCACAGCATTCATTTTTAGTTTTCCTCCTATATCCTCTACTATTGACTCTTTGCCCACTATCAAACCATTGAAATAGTTCATGCGAGAAGTTATTTACAATTGTAGATTTAACCAGTCGGATACATGACACTAAATATCCCCTTTCAATCAACTGCCTTCAATATGGCAATATTACTTATAAGCCCACTAATTTGTTACCATCACTTCTATCCATTCCCTTGCATTTAGGTTCAACCTCTTTGGGTAGCCTTTACTCTGTCTCTAGCTTTTGTGTACCCATAGGTCTGCTATATTCCACAACATAATCTCTGAGATTATCTTTACCAAAGTCATAATAGCAAAATTATACAATATCTGTCCTTTTGTGTTTGACTTATTTCACTTAACCATTATGTTCTCAAGGTTCATCCATGTCTTCATATGCTTTGGGACCGCCTTTCATCTTACTACTGCATAATATTCCATCATATGTATAGATCACATTTTGTTTATCCATTCATCCATTGATGGGCACTTGGATTAGCTCTATGTTTTGGCAATTGTGAATAGTGCCTCTGTGAACATTAGTGTTCAAATGTCTGTTTGTGTCACTGTTTGTTTTCAGCTCTCTGGATATACACCGAGTATGGTATTGCCAGGTCATAGGACAACTCAATATTTAGTTTTCTGAGGAATCACCAAATTGGTTGGTTTGTCTTCAACAGTGGCTGCACCATTATACATTCCCACCAACAGTGGATGTGTTCCAACTTCTCCACATCCTCTCCACCACTTGTAGTTCTCTGTTTAATAGTAGCCATTATTATATGTGTGAGGTGATATATTCTTAATTTGCATTTCCTTTATAGGTAATGAAAATGATGATATTTTTATGTGCTTTTTAGCCACATGTATTTGCTCTTCAGAAAAGTATTCATATCTTTTGCCCATTTTATAATTTAGTTGGCTGTTCTTTTGTTGTTGAGCTGTATAGTTTCTTTATGTATACAGAATATCAAACCATTTTCCTGATATGTAATTTCCAAATATTTTTGCCCATTGAGTTGGCTGCCTCTTCACCTTTTTGACAAAGTCCTTTGAGACACAGAAGCTCTTGATCTTAAGGAGTTCCTATTCGTCTATTTTTTCTTTTGCTGCTTGTGCTTTAGGTATAAAGTTTAAGAAGCTACCTCCTATTATCAGCTGTTAAAGATGTTTCCCTGCATTTTCTTCTAGAAGTTTTATGGTACTGACTCTTACATTTAGGTCCTCAATCCATTTTGAATTAATTTTTGTATAGGTTATAAGATAGGGGTCTTCTTTAACTCTTTTGGCTATCAATATCCAATTCTCCCATGCCCATTTTTTGAAAAGACTGTTCTGAACAAATTTCAGTGGATTTGGGTGCCTTATCAAAGATCAATTGCCCGTAGATTTTGTGGCCTATCTCTGCACTTTCAATTCAATTCCATTGGTCATTACTTCTATCTTTCTGCCAGTACCATGCTGTTTTGACCACTGTGGTTTTATGGTAAACTTTAAAGTTAGCAAGTGATTAGTCCTCCCACTTCTCCCTTCTATTTTTTTTTTTTTTTGCATGCAGAATGAATGTTTTATTACTAGATTAAAAAATACAAAATAATTTTAAAATAGAACTTAAAACATTATACAAAACTTAAATATGATATAAATGGGAAAATTAAATAAATAATTACACTTTTATGTACAGGTGGTCTATACAAAAGCACACCATGTTTCTGCCAATACTCTATGTTCCTTGGTTGCCTGAGCAAGAATGCATAAGGGACTGCTTGGAGGAAAAAGGAACACAATATAACAGCTTGGGAGAAAGTGTTTTATTGTCACACTATTGATATATATATGTATGTATGTATATGTCAAACAGCAGTTTCTCGTCTCTCTGATTTCATGATGAGAAGAGGGGGAGAAAATAGAAGTGGAATTAAGGTCATCTATTCTAATTTACTGGTCTTACTAAAGAAGAGAGATTTCTACTCTGTAGTTGAATCTGATTTAACAACTGCCAATAGTTCATGACTTAAAAGGTTTTTATCTAATTCAAAACTAGATGCTTCCTCTACCCTGTTTTTTCCTAAAAGCTATAAACGGCCTAACTAAATAGGCACTGGTTATTTTAGGAAGAGTTGGAAGGGGAACCATTAACTGTGTATTAGGTAGGGGGCCAAAGACTGGGTTATCTGATCTGTTCTCTTCTTTAGTTCATCCAACCCTATTTCAGAGCCCCATGTGGCCTGGCTTTTTATTTCCTTCATCTTCCTATGTTTGTACTTCCTATGTTTGTACTTCTGAATGCTTCCCCCCACCCCCCTTCTCCCTTAGTGAAACAACTTGGTAAATAGTTTAAAAACAAAACGGTTTTGGAAAAAGTCTCAAGGGCTTTTCCCTGCTTCATTAGCTCCCTAAAAGAAATCACATTCAAGCTCTGGTAGCCTTGTTTACCTCTTATGGGTGAGTGAAGAGCCCTCAGGTAGATCCATATATGGGGAAGTGCTATGTGCAAAATTTTAAGTATTTAAATTTTATAAGAAAATGAAAGCATCATATGGCAAGGGTAGTCTACATAAAAACTTGGGTTACTCAATGTTTTTAACTAGGTGAGTGAACATTTATGCACTTACTAAAACATTATTCATCAACTAAAAACAGAGGTAATTCCTATCCATTGTTAATGTGTAAAATTACATGATTGGCAAATCCTATAGTCGCATGGACTCAAAGTGCTGCCTCACCCAATCTTATTCCCTAGGCCAATGACCCAGAAACCCTGGGAAGCATGATCATCATCACCAATGATATATATTGTGCGCATATTGTACCTATACTATCACTTCCAATTAAAGAGGAGGCAGAAATCTGTTGAGTTTCACAGGGAAGTGAAGGGAAAGGCTTTCCTTCTTTTAGACATATCCTTATGACCAAGGATCTAGCAAAGCCTAAGGAAATACTCAACTCATTACTGAATAATTGCTACTTATTTGCTATTCAGTATCTTGAATTTGTTTAGTAGTAACCTCAAAAGGATCCTGATTTTGTCACACACTTGAATTTTCTAATCCAAATTTTCCCAAGGGGAATAACTAAACAATTTTAAATATTTTAAAAAATAGAAGTGGATATTGCTTCAAGAGAGACAATCACAACTTAATAAGAAAGTGTCTTGATGGGCCAAGACTTGAATATCATCATTCTCTGTTCAGCCAAGGATTTCTCAGAGACTGAAGTATGGCATATCCCAATTCCCATTTAAGTGAATAGGGATCCTTGTCTCATGTCTTGAAGTTACCTGAGAACTGTAGGAATTTCCCATATACCTCCCTACCAATGGTGGTTAACAGATTCTACAGGCTTCCAAGACTATTTGTTAAATTTCTTAAAATTCCAAATGACCAACCAAAGCACTAAGAATAACCAATGACATGATGAGGTTCTACTCTGCTTCCACATCCCCAATATGCACATGAGAGTTCTACTGGATTAGGACAAGGAAGGATAACTACTGGGGTTTTCCATACACAACATCCTCTATACCATCTGAGGACTAGAACTACCTCTTGTTCCCTTCTCTAAGTCTAAATGTGCACCTGTGGTTTCCCAACTTGGGTATATATTGACATGTAGAGACTACCATAGTGGTTGTATGCCTTAATCCTATAATAATTTTTGTTCCCATATTTTGAAACATAGCTAAGTAGCTACTCTGCTACGATATTGTCTACAGAGCTAAACTCAAGAAAGTAAAGCAATGCAATTATTTCCAACCAACGATTCTATCTTTTGAGTAGCACAGGTGCTAAAGCATCTTTCCCTTTAGGCAAAGTGCCAATGCATTCATGGTAAATGCACACAGATGGAAATGAGTAGCTTTTTGCAGAATGACTACAAGCAACTGAATTCCAAAATATATGAACATAAGAGAAGAAATGGTTCTCTAATGTGCCATGTTATGACAGATATAAAGTAATGAAAAAAGTTTTGAAAATATGAAACACTTTTATCCCCAATACTAAATCTAGACTTATCTACAAATAGATATGTTTTAGATAGTGTAAGATACATTTTTTTTTCTAAGTTACTAAATTTTTAATTTGGGATCCTGTTTCTCCTATCACCAATTCCTAAGCTAAGAATGTAGTTCCCAGAATTAAGAAACCTCTGCTCTTGGGAAGAAAAAGCATCTGTTTTTAATTCTAAGCTACTGGGTACAAGAAGAACTAATTATCGTTTTAAGTGTGGCTGGATTTATAAAACATGTACGAGTTAATACTTTTTCCTTGTAGGTCAAATGCGGCCATAGAAACATTAGCATAAAAATCTGTAGCCTGGAAGGGACCTCTGATAACTGCTAAAGAATTTCAAGTTCTCTTAATGACTAGAAATTAAACAGAAAGAGACTGTACATTATCTAGTGCACTGAATTAGTAAGCAGCTGAAATTTACTGTTGTAAAGCAAAAAATATAAAGTGGATAATGACTACAGTGGGTTCTCTCAAATATCATTGTGCTACTTATTTAGGACTTGAATTACCTTGACAACCTTTACAAAAAGCATTCACTTCACAACAAAATAAAATAGTAAATGGAACTTGCCAATGTCAGCAAGGCTACTGGCAAGCCAGAGTTGAGAATGAAAGTGTCTGCCCAAGTCTAAACATTCAAAGATGTTGATAATTTGGACTTTAAATTTGATATGATTTAATTTTCCTCCTTTGTTCATTATACGTGTAAAGTTAGATACCTTTAGGATGTGCAAAAAAATTAGTATGTGAAGTTTTATTTCTTTTTATTTTATTTTTTATAATCAAACCAAAAACAACATACAAACATGAACATTCTTAACATACAAATGTTCTGGTCATGGTATACAGTCAATGGCTCACAATACCATCAGATAGTAGTATATTCATCATCATAATCATTTTTTACAACATTTGCATCACTCCAGAAAAAGAGATAAAAAGAAAAAAGAAAAAACTCATACATACCATACCCCTTACCCCTCCCTGACATTGACCACTAGTATTTCCATCTACTCAATACATTTTAACATTTGTTCCCCTATTATTTATTTATTTTTAATCCATATTTTTTTACTCATCTGTCAATATTATATATAAAAGGAGCATCAGACTCAAAGTTTTCACACTCACATAGTCACATTGTGAAAGCAGTACCATTGTACATTCATCTTCAATAAACATGACTACTGGAACACAGCTCTACAGTTTCAGGCACTCCCCTTTAGCCTCTCTAATACCCCTTAAATTAAAAAGTGGATATCTATAAAATGTGTAAGAATAACCTCCAGAATAACCTCTTGACTCTTTGAAAACTCTCAGCCACTGGCACTTTATTTTGTCTCATTTCTCTCTTCCCCCTTTTGGTCGAGAAGGTTTTCTCAATCCCTTGATGCTGAGTCCCAGCTTATTGTGGGATTTCTGTCCCGCATTGCCAGGGAGGTTTATATCCCTGGGAGTCATGTTCCACATAGAGAGTGGGAGGGCAGTGAGTTCGTTTGGTGTGTTGGCTGAGAGATAGGCCACATCTGAGCAACAAAAGGGTTTCTCTGGGGTGACTCATACGCCTAATTTTAAGTAGGCTTAGTCTATCCTTTCTGGGGAGAAGTTTCATATGAACAAACCTCAAGATTGAGGACTCGGTCTATTGATTTAGTTGTCCCCACTGCTTACAAGAATATCAGAATTCTCCAAATGGGGAAGTTGGATTTTCCCCCTTTTTCCCTGTTCCCCCAATGGACTTTACAAATGCTTTTTTATTCACTGTTCAAATCAATTCTCTATCTTTCCTTTTGGTTTCATTTGTGCCCCCAGCCCTCCTTCCTCTATCATTCTCACATTCAACTTCATTTAGTGTACTAACATTATTGTGCTACAATTAGTTAGTATTGTGCTATCCATTTCTGAATTTTTACAATCTGTCCTATTACACAATTTCCTCAGCTCCAATTACCCGAAATCTATCCTACTTCTATCTCCTGATGGTCTCTGTTTTTAACTGAAATTCTCCAAGTTCATTCATTAATATTAGTTCATATCAGTGAGACCATACACTATTTGTCCTTTTGTTTCTGGCTAATCTCCCTCACCATTATGTCCTCAAGGTCCATGCATGTTGTTACATGCTTCATGACTTTATTCTGTCTTACAGGTGCAATATATTCCATCATATGTACATACCACAGCTTGTTTAGCCACTCATCTGTTGATGGACATTTGGACTGTTTCCATATCTTGGCAATTGTAAATAATGCTACTATGAACATTGGTGTGCGAATGCTATTAAGAACATTGTGTTCTTGCCCTCATATCCTTTGAATAGACACCTAGCAATGGTACTGCCAAATCATATGGCAATTCTATACTTAGCTTCCTGAGGAACAGCCAAACTGCCTCCCACAGCAGTTGTAACATTTCACATTCCCACCAACAATGGATAAGTGTGCCTCTTTCTCCACATCCTCTCCAATGCTTGTTGTTTTCTGTTTTATTGATAATGGCCATTCTAGTGGGTGTGAGATGATACCCCGTTGTGGTTTTGATTTGCATTTCCCTAATAGCCAGTGAAGTTGGCATCTTTTCATGTGCCTTTTAGCCATTTGTATTTCTTCTTCTAAGAAGTGTCTGTTCAAGTCTTTTTTCCATTTTGTAATTGGGTTATGAGTCTTTTTATTGTTGATTTGAACAATCTCTTAATATATTCTGGATACTAGACCCTTATCTGACATATTGTTTCCAAATATTGTCTCACATTGTGTAGGCTGTCTTTTTAATTTTCTTGACAAAGTTCTTTGATGCAGAAAAGTGTTTAATTTTGAGGAGTTCCCATTTATCTGTTCTTTCTTCAACACTCGTGCTTTGGGTGTGAGATCTAGGAAACTGCCTTCTATTATATGATTTATAAGTTATTTCCCTACATTTTCCTCTAAAAATTTCATGGTCTTAGATATAATGTTTAGGTCTTTGATCCATTTTGAGTTAATTTTTGAATAGGGTGTGAGATATGGATCCTCTCTCATTCTTTTGCATGTGAGTATCCAGTTCTCCAAGCACCATTTATTGAAGAGACTGTTCTGTCCCAGGTGAGTTGGCTTGACTGCCTCATCAAAGATCAATTGTCCATAGATGAGAGGGTCTATATCTGAACACTCTATTCAATTCCGTTGGTCAGTATATCTATCTTTATGCCAGTACCATGCTCTTTGACCATTGTAGCTTCATAATATGCCTTAAAGTCAGATAGTGTGAGACCTCTGACTTCATTTTTCTTTCTCAGAATATTGTTAGCTATTTAGGCACCCTGCCCTTCCAGATAAGTTCAGTTATTGGTTTTTCTATTTCTGAAAAATAAGTTTTAGGGATTTTAATTGGTATTGCATTGAATCTATAAATCAATGTCAGTGGAACTGGCATCTTAACTATATTTAGTCTTCCAATCCATGAACATGGTGTGCCCTTCCATTTATATAGGTTCTTCTGTGATTTATTTTAACAATTTCTTATAGTTTTCTTTGTGTGGGTCTTATGTATCCTTAGTTAAATTTATTCCTAAATATTTTATTCTTTTGATTGCAATTGTAAATGGAAATTTTTCTTGATTTCCCCCTCAGATTGTTTATTTCTAGTGTATAGAAACACTACGGATTTTTGAGTGTTGATCTTGTAACCTGCCGCTTTGCTGTATTCATTTCTTAGCTCTAGTAGTTTTGCTGTGAACTTTTTTTTTTATTTTGTACATGTAATATCATATCACTGCAAACAGTGAGAGTTTTACTTCTTCCTTTCCAATCTTGATGCCTTGTATTTCTTTTTCTTGTCTAGTTGCTCTGGCTAGAACTTCCAACACAATGTTGAATAACAATGGAGATAGTGGACATCCTTGTCTTGTTCCTGATCTTAGGGGCAAAGTTTTAAGTTTTTCCCCATTGAGGATGATGCTAGCTATAGTTTTTTTATCTATTCCCTTTATTATTTTGAGAAAGTTCCCTTCTGTTCCTAACCTCTGAAGTGTTTTCAACAAGAAAGCATGTTGAATTTTGACATATGCCTTTTCTGCATCAATCGAGATGATCATGTGTTTTTTCTCTTTGATTTGTTGATATGGTGTATTACATTAATTGATTTTCTTATGTTGAACCACCCTGCATACCTGGGATGAATCCTACTTGGTCGTGGTGTATAATTCTTTTAGTGTGCTGCTGGATTCGATTTGCTATAATTTTGTTGAGGATTTTTGCATTTATATTCATTAGAGAAATTGGTCTGTAATTTTCTTTTCTTGTAATATCTTTGTCTGGCTTTGGTATGAGGGTGATGTTGGCTTTGTAGAATGAGCTAGTTAGCCTTCCCTCCTCTTCAATTTTTTTGAAGAGTTTGAGCAGGATTGGTACTAATTCTTTCTTGAATGTTTGGTAGAATTCACATGTGAAACCATCTGTTCCTGGACTTTTCTTTTTGGGGAGCTCATTAATGACTGATTCAATTTCTTTACTTGTGATTAGCTTGTTGAGGTCATCTATTTCTTCTCAATTCAGTGTTGGTTGTTCGTTATTTTCTAGGAAGTTGTCCATTTCATCTACATTGTCGAGTTTATTAGCATGAAGTTGTTCATAGTATCCTCTCATTACTTCCGTTATTTCTGTGGGATCAGTGGTTATGTCTCCTCTTCTATTTCTGATTTTATTTATTTGCATCCTCTCTCTTCTTCTTTTTGTCAGCCTCGCTAAGAGTTCATCAATGATATTGATTTTCTCAAAGAACCAACTTCTGGTTTTGTTGATTTTCTCGATTGTTTTCATGTTTTCAATTTCATTTATTTCTGCTCTAATCTTCATTATTTCTTTTCTTTTGCTTGCTTTGGGGTTAGTTTGTTGTTCTTTGTCCTGTTCTTCTGAGTGGACAGTTAATTCCTTGATTTTTGCTCTTTATTCTTTTTTGATATAAGCATTTAGGGTAATAAATTTCCCTCTTAGCACTGCCTTTGTTGCATCCCATAAGTTTTGACATTTTGTGTTTTCATTTTTATTTACCTCGAGATATTTACTGATTTCTCTTATAATTTCTTCCTTGACCCACTGGTTGTTTAAGAGTGTGTTGTTTATCTCCCATATATTTGTGAATTTTCTGGCCCTCTGACCATTATTGAATTCCAACTTTATTCTTTTATGATACAAGTAACTGTTTTGTAGTATTTTCATCATTTTTAATTTATTGAGCCTTGTGACACAGCATATGGTCTGTTCTTGAGAATGTCCCATGAGCACTTGAGAAAAATGTGTATCCTTGTGTTGTGGTGTATAATATCCTGTAAAATGTCTGTTAAGTCTAGTTCATTTATTGTATTGTTCAAATTCTCTGTTTCTTTATTGAACTCTGTCTAGATGTTCTATCCATTGATGAGAGTGGGGAATTGAAGGTTCCAACTATTATATTAGAGGTGTCTACTTCTCCCTTCAGTGTTCTCAATGTTTGCTTCATATATTTTGGGACACTATGGCTTGGTGCATAAATATCTATGATTGTTATGTCTTCTTGCTGAGTTGTTCCTTTTATTACTGCTTAGTGTCCTTCTTCATCTCTTTAAATTGTTTTACATTTGAAGTCTCTGTTGTCAGATATTAGTATAGCTACTCCTTCTATTTTATGATTGTTGTTTGCCTGAAATATATTTTCCCAATATTTTATTTTCAACCTATTTTTGTCCTTGGGTCTAAAATGAGTCTCCTGTGGGCAGCATATAGATGGGTACTGTTTTTTATTCCATTCTGCAGGCCTATGTCTTTTGATTGGGGAGTTTAATCCATTAACATTTAGTGTTATTATTGTATGGGCAGTACTTTCTTCTACCATTTTGCCTTTTGGATTTTATGTGTCACATCTAATTTTTCTTCTTCTTACCTTAACTGATAGTCTTCATTTATACACTCTTCTCCAGACCTCTCTCTCCCGCCTTTTCCTATCTGCCTGTAGTGTTCTGTTCAGTATTTCTTGCAGAACTGATCTCTTGGTCACAAGTTCTCTCAGTAATTATTTGTTTGAAAATGTTTTAATCTCCTTCTCATTTTTGAAGGACAATTTTGGTGGATATAGAATTTTTGGTTGGCAGTTTTCCTCTTTTAGAATCTTAAATATATCATACCATTGCCTTCTTGTCCCCATAGTTTCTGCTGAAAAATCCACACATAGTCTTATTGGGCTTCCCTTGTATGTGATGGATTGCTTTTCTCTTGCTTCTTTGAAAATTCTTTCTCTTTGACATCTGACAATCTGATTAGTAAGTGTCTTAGAGTAGATCCCCCATTGGGATCTAATCTGTTTTGGGTACGCTGCACTTCCTGGATCTGTAATTTTGTCTTTCAAAAGAGATGGGAAATTTTCAGTGATTATTTTCTCCATTAGTCTTTCTCCTCCTTTCCCCTTCTCTTCTTCTGGGACACCCATAACAAGTATATTCATGTGCTTCATGCTGTCATTCAATTCCCTGAAAACCTGCTCATATTTTTCCATTCTTTTCCCTATATTTTCTTCTGTTTGTTGGATTTCAGATTTCCAGTACTCTAGTTCACTAATTCTTTCTTCTTCTTCTTCAAATGTATTGTTTTAGGTTTCCATTTTTCCCCCATTTCTTCTACTGTACCTTTCATTCCCATAAGTTCTGTAATTTGTTTTTCCAAATTTGATTTCTTCTTTTTGTTTGCCCACTTTATATACTTTGTATACTTCCTCAACTCATTGATCTGAGTTTTGATGAGATTCTCCACATCTGTTCTAATATCCTGGACTAGTTGTTTCAATTCCTGTATCTCATTTGAATTGTTGACTTTTTCCTTTGACTGGGCCATATCTTTGATTTTCCTAGTATGACTCATTATTTTTTGCTGGCACCTAGGTATTTAATTTCCTGAATTAGTTTATTCTAGAGGTTGTTTTCTCTCTTTTACCTAAGATTTTCTTGCTGGATGGCTTTGTTCTCTATCTGTTCTTTTACATTTAGTTCAACTCCTTCTAGACCTTTAGCATAGGTTCTGTTTAACTGATTGGAATTTTTCACTGTTCTTGTTTTTCTGTTTCTTGCCCTGCCTATATGGAGTTTTTATTTTGAGGAGTGCCTCCTCAGTTATTATAGACCCCAGTCAATTTTTCCCAGACTTTACTGGCCTCCTCTCAGGAGGAAAGAGGTGCCTGCATCAGTTTTCCCTGAGGGTGAAACCCAGCAGGTTGACAGACTTTCCTATGAAGCTCTAGATGCTGTGCTTCTCCTATCCTGCATAATATGTGGTACTTGCCTGCCCACAGCTGCCCACCAGCATAAAGTGGTGTGGTGCCTATAACTTCAGCAGCCTCTCTCTGCTGGTTAAGACAGAGATGAAGTTGGAAGTTCAAATGAATTGCTTCCATTTTCCAGTCCCTGGGGCTTGAATTACTTGAGGGAGGGATTCCATTGGAGGTGGGCCCCACTTTTCTCTTGTGTAAGGTATAGCCTTCAGTGATTCAACTGCTTTCATCTAACTGGTTATTTTGTCTCTCAGACAAACTTAATTTCACCCTTGTCTGGGGCAGTGCTGGAGACTGAGAAGACTTGCAGTTCTACTAATGAGCTGTGAAGTAGTAGAGACAAAGAAAAAAAAGATCCTTTTGAAGCAGGACCCTTGCTCCTTGGGTTTTGTCACTCAAGAGATTAAATTGGTATGTGGCTTATATGTATCTACAGGCTCTATGTCTCCCCCTTTTCTTAGGGTCCAGCCCTTTTCAAGTATTTTGTGCTGTCTGACTAAAAAAGCCTGTTTTTTTTACCTGTCAGCCCCACCCCCTCTCTGCTTGAGCAAAAATTCCTAGTACTTTTATCTCTTATTCCAGGTTTATCTGAGCTGGGGGCCTGTTTTCAGTAGTCAGAATTTGTTAATTCCACAATTAGAGCTTGGCTGAGGTAAGCCTTTGCTGGTAGTAAAGTCTGTTTCCTTTCCCCTTGGGGAACCAGGATGCTGTGCCAATGGGGGGAGGGGTGCCAGCCTCCCTGGTTCGGGGACTTATAGTTCTGTGTGGGATCTCAGCCTGTCCAGCTTGCCCAGACTGATGTACACTGTCTGTCCAATCAGTGATATGGCCCCAGAAGTTGTTCTGTGCCTGTTCCTATTCTGTATCTATACCTGGCTATTTACTAGCTGCTCTGGAGGGTGAACTAAATTCCACACCTCACTAAGCTGCCATCTTGCCCTGCCTCTATATTGATAAATCTTTAGACAATCTTAAGGGGATGTTGAACCATTATAAGCAAAAGAGGAAGAAGGAGCAAAGGTTTCAGGAAATTAACTTGTTTCATTGCTATCGGAAGGAGCTACTTTCTGTTGCCATCTGCTTGATTGGAAGGTTTTGATTAATAATCTTCCTCCAAAGATTGTCGACTTCTAGAGGATTCCTAAGAATCACTGGTTTAAGTCTCCCCATGGAGCAGTTGCCCAGCATCTGGAGAAGGTATTTATCATTTAGTTGAGAAACATGAATCTAAGGATCATCATCTTGCAGCTTTACTGCCATGCTGGCTGTTACCATATCTAGTAATTTTTCATTGAGATTTAAGGGCCGTTTTTCTGTTTCTTCAAGAAGACTAAATTTGCTGAATAGTGAGGATATTATATACAATGATGTTTTTATAGAATGGAGGAGTGTGGAATTCACTTTTTTTCAGTTTTCATTTTTTATCTTTTAAACTTTTTTTATTGTATAATATAACATATGTACAAAGCAAAGAAATTAAAAAGCAATAGTTCTCAAAGCACTCTTCAAAAAGTGGTTACAGGATAGATCCCAGAGTTTGTCATGGGCTAC
Source organism: Tamandua tetradactyla (assembly GCF_023851605.1). NCBI lineage: Eukaryota > Metazoa > Chordata > Mammalia > Pilosa > Myrmecophagidae > Tamandua > Tamandua tetradactyla. The sequence continues at coordinate 57,874,053 of NC_135334.1, read as the reverse complement.
CATACCATCATCTCATATTTTTTCTTCTAGCTGCTCCAAAATATAGGAGACTAGAGGGCTTAAATACATTTTTATCATCACAATCGACGTTTTTTCTTTCTTTTTTTGTGAACAATAACATATATATATGTTATATATATATATATATAAACATATATATATATATTGTGATATATATATAACATATATATATTATATATATAACATATATAATATATATATATATATATAAAGCTATACATTTCAAAGCACAGCACCGCAGTTAGTTATAGAACATATTTCAGACTTTCACATGGGTCGCAAGTTCACAATTTTAGGTTTTTACTTTTAGCTGCTCTAAAATACTGGTGACTAAAAGGCATATCTATTTGGAATTCAATTTTGAGATGTAACACCTCAGTAAGAACATTGTCAATGTTTAGTCTGAAAGTGTGAACATATTGTGGATGGTGTGAACAGTGACACTTTATCCCATAAAGTGTACCATGAATGTCAGAATTTGACAAGCATATTTAAACCTAGAGGCAAAAATCTTTTCTCAGACAGTTATTGTGTCAGTCTATATATATGTGCATGAGCATGTTTCTTTTTCCCTGAAAGTTAAATAGCCATTGAAATATTTTTGTTAAAAATTTTACACATGTGTAATTTAACCTAGGACTGAACTTCTCTTTTCATTGTTAAGTTTTTTTCTTTGAGCTTAAGTTGCTCTTAAAAAAAAAAAAAGAAGTCTTATAATAGTTTTGAATTAATTGAAATTTGGGGAATACTTCCCCAAAAGTGAAGGAAACCCGATATTTAGGCATAAAAAACATCCTAAGAATTTATTATGCTCAAATTTGGGAAAGGTAAATTCATGAAGCATTGTCACAGGAGATGAGACAAAAATGAGAGTCAAGAGTATCCAAAGATGAGAAATAGTTTCATCCAATATCCGTATTCAGTACACTTTGAAAAAAGAATAGTCCATAACATTTATCTTCTGGGCCCAAATATTAAAAAAAAAAAAAACTTCTAAATCACATTTTGAATAAATTCGCTGAGAAATAAAATTAAAAAAATTTTATTAAAACTTTAAATAAGTGCTGCCTAACTGTAATGTAGTTGTGTTAGAACACAGAATGAGGCTGCGTGTGGGGATGGTGGAGGGAGGAGGGCTGGGGACATGGATGGAGTCAGAGAGAAGGATGGATGGTGAAGATTGGGATGGTGTAGTCTGGGAATGCCTAGAGTGTATAATAATAGTGAAATGTACAATGTACAAATTTTGAGAATGTTTTTGCATGAGGAAGAGTGGAGGGGTGTCATTATTGCAGGGTGCTGAAAATAGATGATAATTAATACTTTAAAGTGTCACCTTGTGTGTGAGACTAAAGCAAAAAAATGTTTATTTGTTGCAAAATTTATGTTTTGACTAGAGCATTTCCTGGTATAGCTCATGTGGATGGTTTGATTGAATGTCATAAGTGCTTGGAGTCTCAGGTAGGACATGAGATTTTGTTGGTCTGTCCAGAGTGATGCCCCGATGAATCCCAGAGTGATTTGATCAGTGACTGGAAAAACATTTGCAAGCCCCCTTCGGGGAATGGTGAGAGTGGAGAGAAATTCAACTTCCCCAAGTTGAATTCTTGATATTCTCACAAGCAGTGTGGACAACCAAAGCTATAGGCTGAGCCCCCAGTCTTGGGGTTTGTTCATATGAAACTTAACCCCACAAAGGATAGGTCAAGTCTACCTAAAATTTAGGCCTAAGAGTCACCCCCAAGAGAGCCTCTTTTGTTGCTCAGATGTGGCCTCTCTCTCCAGCCAACATGATGAGCAGTCTCACCACCCTCCCCCTCTCTGCGTGGGACATGACTCCCAGGGGTGTGGACCTTCCTGGCAATGTGGGACAGAGATCCTGGAATGAGCTGAGACTCAGCATCAAGGGACTGAGAAAAACCCTAGAATGAGCTGAGAATTAACACCAAGGGATTGAGAGAAACTTCTCGACTAAAGGGGGAAGAGTGAAATGAGACTAAGTGTCAATGGCTGAGAGATTCCAAACAGAGTTGAGAGGTTATCCTGGAGGTTATTCTTACGCATTAAGTAGATATCACCTTGTTGTTCAAGATGTAGTGGAGAGGCTGGAGGGAACTGCCTGAAAATGTAGAGCTGTGTTCCAGTAGCCATATTTCTTGAGGATGATTGAACAATGATATAGCTTTCACAATGAGACTCTGTGAATGTGAAAACCTTATGTCTGATGCTCCTTTTAGCTACTATATCAACAGAAGAGTAGAACATATGGAATAAAAATAAATAATGGGGGGAACAAATGTTAAAATAAATTTAGTTTGAAATGCTAGTGGTAAATGAAAGCGAGGGGTAAGGGGTATGGTATGTATAATCTTTTTTTTTTCTCTGTTATCATTTTATTTCTTTTTCTGTTGTCTTTTTATTTCTTTTTCTAAATTGATGCAAATGTTCTAAGAAATGATGAATATGCAACTATGTGATGATATTAAGAATTACTGATTGTATATGTAGAATGGAATGATATCTTAATGTTTTATTTGTTAATTTTTTTAATTAATAAAAAAGTTAAAAAAATAAAAAAATTAACAATTAAAAATAAAAACTTTAAATAATTGAAACATAGCAAACCCACATATTTATTCCATATTTTCCTGGTTTTCAAGAATTATGTACCAGAATGGCCAATATTATCTTAATGTAACTACTTGTCAACTGTTTACATGAACCTGGAATATATCCATCTTGTAAAAATTGATTGTAGATTTCAAATATATTTTTGATAGGTTCTACCTAATCATGACTTCAGGTTCTCCTTGTACTTGCATTATCAAAGTGGAATCCTTGAAATATTATTTGAAAACTGACAGATTATAATTTTGTTTAAGAGGGGAGGGGTATCTCCTTAGCTACATAATTATAAAACATTTTCATTTCTAAATTTATAAATGCTAATTAGAATGATTGAAAAAACTTTTTGCATCTTCTTTTTCTTTCCAGTCACTTTTGTACACACACCTGACTTTATCTTATGGCTACATTTTATAAAATCCACTTTATTGATATATAATTCACATATTATAACAATTACTCATTTAAAGTGTACAGCTCAATATTTTTAAATATATCCTCAGGGTTGTACAACCAACAGAATAAAATTTTAGAACATTTTTATCTCCTGTCCCTGAAAAGAAACCATGCCCATTAGTAGTTAATCCCCTTCTGCACCCAGCTCCTCAGTCCTAAGTAACTACGTTTTGTCTCTATTGATTTGTTAGATCTGGACATTTTATGTAAATAGGATTATGCACTGTGTGGTCTTTTCTTTCACTTACCATAATATATTTAAGGTTCATCCATGTTGTAGCATGTATCAGTAGTCCATTCCTTTATATCCTTTATGGATATATCATATTTGTTTATCCATTCATCAGTTGATGGACATTTGGATTGTGCCCACTTTTTGGCTATTATGAATAATGCTGATGTGAATAATTGTGTAAAGTTTTGTGTAAATACATCTTTTCAATTCTCTCAGGTCATATGGTAACCCTATGTTTAATCATTTGTGGGGATGCCAGACTATTTTCCACAACTGCTGCACCATCTTACATTCTGACCAGCAGTGTGTGAGGGTCTGAATTTCTCCACATATTTACCAACACTTGATAATGTCTGTCATTTGTATTATAGCCATTTCAGAGGTATAAAGTGGCATTTTTTCATTGTAGTTTTGATTTGCATTTCCGTAATGACAAATTATGTTGAGCATTTTTATGTGCTTATTGGCTATTTATTTATCTTCTTTGGAGAAATGTCTATCTAAGATCTTTGCATTAAAAAATTTATTTGTCTTTTTGTTGATTTGTAAGAGTTCTTTCATATATAAAAGCACCTTGTCAGGTATGTGATTTGCAAATATTTTCTCCCATTCCGTAGATTGCTTTTTCACTTTACTGAAGGTATTGTTTTCAGCAAAAAGTTTTGAATGTTGATGTAATACAATTTATCAGTTTTTTCTTTTTTAACTTATGTTTTTGGTTTTATATCCAAGTAACTATTGCCTAACCTAAGGTCACGATGACTTATTCTTATGTTCTAACAGTTTTAAATCTCTCGTTTAGGTCTATGATCCATTATTAATTTTTGTATGGTGTCAAGTAGGTGTCCAACTTCTTTTTTTTTTTTGTATGCTATATGACAGGGGTCACATTTCATTCTTTTTCCATGTGAGTATCCCATTATTGCAGCACCATTTGTTGAATTTTTGTTTGTTCATTTGTTTTGGGGAAGTCTCCCACATGGCAGGCTAGAATTCTGCCACTGAACTACCCTTGTACTCCAACCTCTCCAACTTCATTCTTTTGCATATGGACATCCAGTTGTTCCAGCACCATTTGTTGAAACATTTTTCTAGTTTTGAAACATGTCAAGATAATTTGGTGCATAAGCATTAAAAATGAAAGAATATGTGATGAGAATCATTAGGAACTTTAAACTTCCAATAGTGGGGTACTTTCTTCAAAAATAATTTAAGAGTATGTCAAAATGCTCAGTGATAACAATATTTTAATGATAAAAGGAACCTTTGTTATCTCAACACAGAAATAACTTGGCTGTTTTACCAGAAAGAAAATCTGAATTCTAGTTTTACTCGCTTGTGTATCATGTATGTAACAATATGCTACAATGTTTTTAAAACTATTCTTCCTTATGATTATATCTATGCTGGTTTGAATCTTTTGTGTACCCCAGAAAAGTCATATTCTTTAATCCTCATCTAATATTGCTGGGTGGGATCTTTTTTATTGTTTCCATGGAGATATGATCCACCCAATTCTGTACCCGCTGTAACTTTTGATTAGTTGGTTTCCATGGAGATGTGTCTCCACCATTCGAGGTAGGATTGCTTACTGGAGCCCTTTAAGAGGTAAACACTTTGGAAGGTGCTGACAGAGCCCACACTGCCAGACACCTTTGGAGATGCAAAAGGAAAATGCCCCTAGGAAAGCCTTATGAAATGAGAAGAGAAAGCTTGCAGAGTTCACCATGTGCCTTCCCAGCTGACAGAGGTGTTCTGGACTCATCAGCCTTTCTTTTTTCCTTCCTTCCTTCCTTCTTTCCATCTTCCCACCCTTCCTCCCTTTTTTCTTCCTTCATGTTGTGTGGTGGGCATCACAGTTAATTCTTTTTCCATGTGACTGCCCTATTATTGCAGCACCATTTGTTGACAATTTTTTTTTTTGGAAGTGCATTGGTCGGGAATCAAACCCAGTTCTGCTACATGGCAGGCAAGAATTCTACCACTGAACTACCCTTGCACCACCCCATTGACCTTTCTTGAATTAAGATATCTTTCTCTGGATACCTTAGTTTAGACATTTTCATGGTCTTAGAACTGTAAACTTGCACCTTAATAAATTCCCTTTTTAAAAAGTCATTCCATTTCTGGTATATTGCATTCTGGCAGGTTTAACAAACTAAAACAACATCCGTCACATTTAACCTTGACAAAAATTTTAACACACTTATCAATCCTTTCCAAATCATTATTTGTTGATATTATAAACCTAAAAAGTTAATCTCTCATATCTTCCACATAGTTCTTTATATTCTCAAATTTGCCTTTTAAAAATATTCCTTTATATCCTAGCACAAGACCCATTTTTATTTTTTAAAAATTTTTATTGATAAAATAATGTACAAGCACTTACATTCTTTTCCCCCCCTATTATTTATTTTTATTCCATATGTTCCTCTCCTCTGTTGACAAGGTAGATAAAACGAGCATCAGACACAAGGTTTTCACAATCACACAGTCACATCGTGAAAGCTATATCATTATACAATCATCATCAAGAAACATGGCTACTGGAACACAGCTCTACATTCTCAGGCAGTTCCCTCCAGCCTCTCCATTACATCTTGGATAACAAGGTGATATCTACTTAATTCATAAGAATAACCTCCAGGATAACCTCTCAACTCTGTTTGGAATCTCTCAGCCATTGATACTTTGTCTCATTTCACTCTTCCCCCTTTTGGTCGAGAAGGTTTTCTCAATCCCTTGATGCTGGGTCTCAGCTCATTCTAGAGTTTTTCTCAATCCCTTGATGCTGAATCTCAGCTCATTCTGGGATTTCTGTCCCACGCTGCCAGGAAGATCCACACCCCTGGTAGTCTTGTCCCACGTAGACAGGGGAGGGTGGTGAGTCTGCTTGCTGTGTTGACTGGAGAGAGAGGCCACATCTGAGCAACAAAAGAGGTTCTCTTGGGGGTGACTCTTAGGCTTAATTTTAAGTAGGCTTGACCTATCTCCTGTGGGGTTAAGTTTCATATGAACAAACCCCAAGACTGGGGACTCAGCCTATAGCTTTGGCTGTCCACACTGCTTGTGAGAATACCAAGAATTCAACTTGGGGAAGTTGAGTTTTCCCCCGTTCTCACCATTCCCCGAAGGGGACTTTGCAAATACTTTTCCACTCACTGATCAAATCACTCTGGGATTCATCAGGGCATCACCTGGACAAACCAACAAAATCTCATGTCCTATACAAAGTTCCATGTACTTAAGGTGTTCAATCAACTATCTACATAAGTTCTATTAGGAGATGCACTAGTCAAAGTATAGATTTGTACCAAATAAACATTTTTTGCTTTAGTCTCACACATTAGTTGAAATTTTAAAATATTAATTACCATCTATTTTCAGCACACTGCAGTAATGACATTCTTTTGTTCTTCCTCATGCAAAAACATTTTTTAAGTTTGTACATTCAGTCACTACCATTATACACTCTAGGCATTCCTAGATTACACCATCTCAATCTTTGCCATCTATCTTTCTTTGTGATTTCATTTATGCCCCAGCCCTCCTCCCTCTATCATTCTCATATGCAGCTTCATTCAGTGTTTTAACATAATTGTATTACAGTTAGGTAATATTGTGCTGTCCATTTCTGAGTTTTTATATTCAGTCCTGTTGCACAATCTGGATCCCTTCAGCTCCAATTACCCAATATCTTACCCTATTTCTATGTCCTGATGGTCTCTGTTACCAAGGAAATATTCCAAGTTTATTCACTAATGTCAGTTCATGTCAGTGAGACCATACAGTATTTGTCCTTTTGTTTCTGGCTAATCACACTCAGCATAATGTCCTTAAGGTCCATTCATGTTGTTACATACTTCATAACTTTATTCTGTCTTACAGCTGCATAATATTCCATCTTATGTAAATGTCACAGTTTGTTTAGCCAACTGTCTGTTGATGGACATTTTGGCTGTTTCCATCCCTTGGTAATTATTAATAATGCTGCTATAAACGTTGGTGTGTAAATATCCATTTGTGTCCTTGCCCTTGTGTCCTTTGAGTAGAGACAGCATATAGATGGGTCCTGTTTTCTAATCCATAATTCTTTTACCTAGGTAAATAAAATCATTCATTACTTTGATAACATCCCCCACCTACACACATTCCTCTGCATTCCTTCAAAATGAACACTACATCAAAACCTAAAGCCATTTGTACATCCTTTTAAAAATAAGGGCACAGCATACAAAAAAATATGTTGTCCAGGTACCCAAATTATCAGTTAAATTAATATTAGTTCATATTCTTAAAGTTAACTAAGAATCTGGAAATCAGAAATTAAGTTAACACATTAAATTTTTATGATTGTAACATAAGAATTCCACAAATTTAAAATCTTTTAAAAGACATTATTACAATTCTCCCTAGTGAACATAGGTGCAAAAATTCTCAACAAAATGCTTGCAAATTGAATTCAATGACACATTAAAAGAATTATACACCACAACAAACTGAGAAACATTCCAGGCATGCAAGGGTGGTTCAACATAAGAAAATCAATCAATACAGTTCAGCATATTAACAAATCAAAAGGGGAAATCATGACCATCTTGACTGATGCTGAAAAAGCATTCAACAAAATTCAGCATCCTTTTCTGATAAAAACACATCAAAAGGTAGGAATCAAAGGAAACTTCCTCAATGTGGTAGGGGGTATATATGAAAAATCCACAGCCAGCATCATACTCAACAGAGAGAGTGTGAAAGCCTTCCCCCCTAAGATTGGGAATGAGACAAGGATACCCACTGTCACCACTATTATTCAACATTGTGCTAGAAGTTCTAGTTAGTACAACTGGGTAAGAAAAAATAAAAAGCATCCAAATCAGAAAGAAAGTTGTAAAACCCTCATTATTTACAGATATTTTCCTATATTTGGAAAATCCTGAGAAATCCATGATAAAGCTATTTGAGCTAATAAAAAATTTCAGGAAAGGGCGGGATGTAAAATTAATGCACAAAAATCAATAATGTTTTTATATGCTGATAATGACCTAACTGAGGAGGCAATTAAGAAAAAAATCCATTCAGAAAGCAACTAAAAGAATCAAATATTTAGGAACAAACTTAACCAAGGACGTAAAAGACTTTTACACAGGAAACTACAAAACTTTGCGAAAATAAATCAAAGAAGACCTAAATAGGCAGAAAGATATTCCATGCTCATTAATAGGAAGACTAAATGCTGTGAAGATCTCAGCTCTACCCAAATTGATCTACTGATTCAACCTCATAACAATCAAAATTCCAACAACCTACTCTGAAGATTTGGAAAAGCTAGCCACCAAATTTCCCTTAAAGGGAAAGAGGCCAAAAACATCGTTAAAAAAAAGAACAAAGTGGGAGGACTTATACTTCCTGACTTTAAGGCTTATTATAAAGCCAAAGTGGTCAAAAGAGTGTGGTATTGGCACAAACATAGATATATTAAAGCCAAAGCAGTCAAAAGAGTGTGGTATTGGTGCAAAGATAGATACATTGGTCAGTGGAATAAAATTGAGAGTTCGAAAATAACCCCCAGATCTATAGTTAATTGATTTTTTTCTATTTTTCAAATCTCTTTTTTTATCATTGTGAAATATAACATATATACCCCAAAGTGATAAATCAAAGTACATTTTAAAAAGTAGTTAAAGAACAAATTTCAAAGTATGGTATGGGTTACAGTTCCACAATTTTAGGTTTTTCCTTGTAGCTACTTTCAAGGCACTGGAGACCAAAAAGAAATATCAATATAATCATTCAATAGTATACTTATTTGTTAAATTCTATCTTCTCTGTTACAACTCCTCCTCCTTTGATTCTTCTCCCAATCTTTAGGGATATTTTGCCCCTTGATTTTTTTTTTAAGTTTTTTTTTTTACACAATTGTATATTAAAAGCAAGATTTCAAAATCTCAAAACAACAAAATTAAAAGTTTGACAATGACTAAATGTTGGAAAAGATGTGAAGTAATGAAAATCTTACCTGCAGCTACTGAAAGTTCAAATTTTTATAATTATTTTGGAAAATAACTTGGGATTTTCTGGTAAAGGAATGCCCTATGGAACAGTGATTATACTTTTAGATATATTGTGCACATATGTAGCATATGTATAAGCATAAAGACAAATAGTTTGTAATGGGAAAAGATGAAAATATTCCAAATGTCTGTCACAAGGAGAATTCATTAGTTGATATATTCTTACATAGTGAGATAGAATATGCAGGAGTAAAAAAAAAAAAAGATTAAAATACGGTTACATTATATGCAACTACATATAAATCCTAAAACAGGCTTAGGAAATAGAGAATTATCTCCCAGAAAAAGACATACAGAATAATACATTTATATAAAATTTTAAAAAACAGGTGAAATTTTACAAGGTGATACTTGGGGATGGAAAACTATTTTTTTTAGAACAAAGCAAGAAAATGATTAACACAAAATTTTGAATAGCACTTCTCTCAGGAGGACTGCAGGGGAGCAGAATGTGGCTGGAAAAAGGTATATAGGAACCTTCAAATATAAAGGTTTTTCCTAAGCAATGTGGTCATAAATGGGTATTTATATAGTTAAAATTCTTTAAATAGTACATTGACAATATTTACACTTTATATTTCACAATATATTTAGATACGTTTAAAAGAATTGCTTGAGGTTAAGTTATTATGCATTTACTAAACATAAATTGCCACACAATACACCATATTACAATTCATTTTGACTTCTGAATGTTTGGTTTGAAACATATATTTGATAAATATTCCTTTAAATACTTGAATAAGCTCCTGCCAGAAGGTAAAATTTATGCCATTTATTTGGAAATGTTTCTGAGACACTATTCTTTCCACCAATTTCATACATTTCAGGGCTTAGATGTTCAATGCAATGATATACAACCCTAACAAGAAAAGATTTGCTCTAGAAACATGATCTTAATCAGCACACATAACCTGATTGTTCCAGTTTTTTTTTTAAAACTAAGCACCACATAAGTGCTAAGTTCCTATGAAGGAATGAACAATATAATTGTAGAAACCTTCTAATAAAATTTCTATAGCACAATCTTTCCCATTCTCTTAAAATGATAAACTGAACATAATACAGTTTATTCATATCAGAGAATTTGCCAAGGGAATATCTGTTTTGTCATCTGCTAATTTTATGGTCAAATAGAAGCAATTGAACTAGCATAATCAATATGGTTAATATAGGTTAATTTTAGGTAGAAATTTATCCAATTAGGGAGAGAAAATAATAGGTGAAAAATGAAAATGAGATAGGACAGGTTGAGTATCTTTAATTCAGTTTTTCATGGTCTTACAGTTGTTACATATAGTCAATTGATTTTTTTTTTAACATGGGCAGGCACTGGGAACCGAACCCAGGTCTCCAGCTTGGCAGGTGAGAACTCTGCCACTGAGCCCCCCTTGCCCACCCAACTGATTTTTGACAAGGCCTTCAAGTCCACTGAACTGGGACAGAACAGTCTCTTCAATAAATGGGGCTGGGAGAACTGGATAGCCATAGCCAAAGAAATGAAAGAGGACCCCTACCTCACTCCCTATTCAGAAATCAACTCAAAGTGGATCAAAGACCTAAATATAAGAACCAGTACTATACAACTCCTAGAAAAAAATATATAGGGAAACATCTTCAAGACTTAGTAATAGGAGATAGCTACATAGACCTTACACCCAAAACACAGCTTCAAAGAACACCCAAAACACAAGCAACAAAAGAAAAACAGACAGATGATTGGGAACTCCTCAAAATCATATGCTTCTGTGCCCCAAAGGATGTTGTCAGAAAGGTGATGAACTCAATGGGAGAAAATATTTGGAAACCATATATGTGATAAAATTTTAATATCCAGTATATATAAAGAAATCTTACAATTCAACAACAAAAGAACTGCTCAATTACAAAATGGACAAAAGATATGAATAGGGGACTTCCAGGCCAAGATGGCAGCTTAGCAATGTGTGCATTTAGTTCATCCTCCAGAACAACTATTAAATAACCAGAAACAGTACAGAACAGCTCCTGGGGCCATGTCAGGGACCAGACACACAGCATACCCCAGTCTGGACCAGCTGGACCAGCTGCGAGTCCCCCCAGAACCATAAGTTCCCCAAGCCATGGCAACCGGCACTCCTCCACCACAGGCTGCTGCCCAGAGGGGAAAGGAAAGAGACTTTATCAGCAGCAGGGGTTGAGTGCAACTAAGCTTCAAGTGTGGAATTAATTCACAAATTCTGACTTATAAAAATAGGCCCCCAGCTCAACTAAACCTGGTCAAAGTGGAGGTCGCTCATTTTTGCCCCAGCACCAAGGGGGCAGGGCTGATAGAAAAAGAAAAATAAAAGGAAACAGAGGTTTTTGTGGTTGTGTTTCTACCAAGGCCTGACTGCCTTTAAATACAGTGGCAGGGCCTCTCAGGTTGCAACTGCCCCAGGCATAGGCAGAAATAAGCTCATTTGAGGACTTCTCTGGAGCTTGTCCCTTCTCCAGGGGAGGGGTGAAGCCCAACTCAGGTGGAATCCCTCCCTCAAGGAATTCAGACACCAGGGCTTGGTAATTTGAAGCCATTAAAACCAGCCTACAACTTCTCCTCTGTCTCCACCACACCCCCAGCAGGGAGAGTATGCCAAAGTTAAAGGTACCGCATCATCTTATGCTGATAGGACCTACAGGCAGACAAGCACCACATACTGGATAGGATAAGAAAAACAGAGTCCAGAGACTTCACAGGAAAGTCTTTCAACCTGCTAGGTCTCACCCTCAGGGAAAACCGATGCAGGTGATTCTTTTCTCCTGATAAGAGGCCAGTTTGGTCTGGGAACATCCAGCTGGGGTCTATAATACCTAAGTAGACCCTCCTAAGGGTGGGAGGGTGGGTGGTGGAAAGGCACCATACAAGCAGGGCAAGAAACAAGAAAACAAGAACTGAAAAATTCTCCTCTGTTAAACAAAACCTAAGCTAGAGGTTAAGAAAAAGCTGAACTGAATGTCAAAGAACAGATAGACAACAAATTCATCCAGCAAGAAAACCCTAGGTAAAAGAAGTGAAAGCAATCTCCAGAATAAAGTAATTAAGGTAATTAAATGCCTAGATGCCAGGAAAAAATAACAAATCACACTAGGAAAATTGAAGATATGGCCCAGTCAAAAGAACAAATCAACAATTCGAATGACATACAGGAGCTGAAACAATTAATTCAGAATCTACAAACAGACATGGAAAACCTCATCAAAAACCAAATCAGTGAATTGAGGGAGGATATTAAGAAGACAAGGAATGAACAAAATGAAGAAATCAAAAGTCTGAAAAAACAAATCACAGAACTTATGGGAATGAAAGGCATGGTAGAAAAGATGAAAAAAACAATGGAAACCTACAATTGTGTATTCGAGAGGCAGAACACAGGATTAGTGAACTGAAGGATGGAACATCTGAAATCTGACAAGAAAAAGAAAATATAGGGGAAAAATGGGAAAATATGAGCAGGGACTCAGGGAATTGAAGGACAATATGAAGTGCACAAATATATGTGTTGTGGGTGTCCCAGAAGGAGAAGAGAAGGGAAAAGGAGGAGAAAAACTAATGAAGGAAATTATCACTGAAAATTTCCCAACTCTTATGAAAGACTTAAAATTACAGATCCAAGAAGTGCACCATACACCAAAGAGAATAGATCCAAATAGATGTACTCCAAGACGTTTACTAATCAGAATGTCAGAGGTCAAGGAGAAAGAGAGAATCTTGAAAGCAGCAAGAGAAAAGCATTCCATCACATTCAAGGAAGCCCAATAAGACTATGCATAGATTTCTCAGCAGAAACCATGGAGGCGAGAAGACAGTGGGATGATGTATTTAAATTAATAAAAGAGAAAAACTGCCAACCAAGAATTCTATATCCAGCAAAATTGCCCTTCAAAAATGAGGGAGGGCAGGCCACAGTGGCTCAACAGGCAAGAACGCTTGCCTGCCATGCCAGAGGACCCGGGTTCGATTCCTGGTGACTGCACATGTAAAAATTTTTTAAATGAGGGAGAAATTAAGACATTTTCAGACAAAAAAATCACTGAGAGAATTTGTGACCAAGAGACCAGCTCTGCAAGAAATTCTAAAGGGAGCACTAGAGACAGATACGAAAAGACAGAAGAGAGAGGTGTGGAGAAGAGTGTAGAAAGGAAGACTATGAGTAAAAGTAAAAAGAAGAAAAATTAGATATGACATATAAAATCCAAAAGGAAAAATAGTAGAAGAAAGTGCTACCCATGCAGTAATAACACTAATTGTTAATGGATTAAACTCCCCAATCAAAAGACATAGACTGGCAGAATGGATTAAAAAACAGGACCCATCTGTATGCTGTCTCTACTCAAAGGACATGAGGACAAGGACACAAATGGACATTTGCACACCAATGTTTATAGCAGCATTATTTACAATTGCCAAGAGATGGAAACAGCCAAAATGTCCATCAACAGACAGTTGGCTAAACAAATTGTGGCATATACATATGATGGAATATTATGCAGCTGTAAAACAGAATAAAGTTATGAAGTATGTAACAACATGGATGGACTTTAAGTACATTGTGCTGAGTGAGATTAGCCAAAAACAAAAGGACAAATACTGTATGGACTCACTGATATGAACTGACATTAGTGAATAAACTTGGAATATTTCATTAGTAACAGAGACCATCAGGAGATAGAAATAGGGTAAGATATTGGGTAATTGGAGCTGACGGGATACAGATTGTGCAGTAGGACTGAATATAAAAACTCAGAAATGGACAGCACAATACTACCTAACTGTAATATAATTATGTTAAAACACTGAATGAAGCTGAATGTGAGAATGACAGAGGGAGGAGGACTGGGGGAATAAATGAAATCACAAAGAAAGATAGATTATAAAGATTGAGATGGTATAATCTAGGAATGCCTAGAGTGTATAATGATAGTGACTAAATGTACAAATTAAAAAAATGGTTTTGCACAAGGAAAAACAAAGGAATGTCATTACTGCAGGGTGCTGAAAATAGAGGGTAATTAATATTTTAAAATTTCAACTTACATGTGAGACTAAAGCAAAAAATGTTTATTTGGTACAAAATTTATATTTCAACGAGTGCATTTCCTAATATAACTTATGTAGATAGTTGGTTGAACAACATAAGTACATGGAACCTTGGGTAGGACATGAGATTTTGTTGGTTTGTCCAGAGTGATGTCCCAATGAATCCCAGAGTGATTTGATCAGTGACTGGAAAAGTATTTGCAAAGTCCCCTTTGGGGAATGGTGAGAAAGGGGGAAAATTCAACCTCCCCAAGTTGAAATCTTGATATTCTCACAAGCAGTGTGGACAACCAAAACTATAGTCTGAGCCCCCAGTCTTGGGGGTTGTTCATATGAAACTTAACCCCACAAAGGATAGGTCAAGCCTACTTAAAATTAGGCCTAAAGGTCACCCCCAAGAGAACCTCTTTTGTTGTTCAGATGTGGCCTCTCTCTCCAGCCAACACAACAAGAAAACTCACCACTCTCCCCCTGTCTAAGTGGGACATGACTCCCAGGGATGTGTACCTTCCTAGCAACATGGCACAGAAATGCTAGAATGAGCTGAGACCCAGCATCAAGGGATTGAGAAAACCTTCTTGACCAAAAGGGGTAAGAGTGAAAGGAAACAAAGTGTCAATGGCTGAGAGATTCCAAACAGAGTCGAGAGGTTATCCTGGAGGTTATTCTTACACATTAAGTAGATATCACCTTGTTATCCAAGATGTAATGGAGAGGCTGGAGGGAACTGCCTGAGAATGTAGAGCTGTGTTCCAGTAGCTATGTTTCTTGATGATGATTGAATAATGATATAGCTTTCACAATGTGAATGTGTGATTGTGAAAAACCTGTGCCTGATGCTCCTTTTATCTACCTTGTCAACAGACAAGTAGAACATATGGAATAAAAATAAATAATGGGGGGAACAAATGTTAAAATAAATTTAGCTTGAAATGCCAGTGATCAATGAAAAGTAGGGGTAAGGGGTATGGTATGTATAATCTTTTTTTTTTACCTTTTTCGTTTTATTTTTCTGTTGTCTTTTTATTTCTTTTTCTGAATTGATGCAAATGTTCTAAGAAATTATCTTGATGATGAATATGCAGCTATGTGATGATATTGTGAATTACTGATTATATATGTAGAACAGAATTATCACATGTTAAGAATGCATTTCTTTCTTGCAATATTTTTTTAATTTAAAAATTTTAAAAATAGATTTGAATAGACGTTTTTTTGGAAGAGGAAATATAAATGGCTACAAAGCACATGAAAAGTTGTTCATCTTCATTAACTATTAGAAAAATGCAACTCAAAACCACAATGAGGTATCATCTCACACCTATAAGAATGGCTGCCATTAAATAAACAGGACACTACAAATGTTGAAGATGATTTGGAGAAATTGGAACTCTCATCCACTGTTGGTGAGGATGTATAATGGTATAGCCACCGTGGAAGAGAATTTAGAGAGTCCTCAGAAAACTAAATATCATGTTACCCTCTGACCTGGAAATTCCACTACTTGGTATGTACCCGAAGATCTAAAAGCAGTGACACAAACAGATTTGCACACCAATGTTCATAGTGGCATTATTCACAAGTGTCAAAAGATGGAAACAATCTAAGTGCCCATCAACAAATGAATGGATAAACAAAGTGGTATATACATATGATAGAATATCATGCATTAATAAGAAGAAATGAGGTCCTGAAACATTTGACAACAAGGATGAACCTTGAGGGTTCAAATATGAACCCTCTGGAAACTGTAAACTCAGACTTTCAAAAGCACAGGTTGGGATCACCAATTCAATATCGTAAGAAAGCAGTGATGATACTTGACTTGTTCCTAATTGTAAATGGAACTGCTTCTGAAATTTCTGCAGTACGAATGATGTTGGTACTGGTTTTTAGATATACACTTCTCAGATTAAGTAAGTTTCTTTGTATTGTTAGTTTAAGACTTTATCAAAAACATTGCTGAATGTGTTTATGCCTCTGTCAAGATGACTATGTTTTTTCTCTATTAATGTATTAAGATGCTGAATTAAAAAATAACTCTTAGAAAAGACTAACTATTGCAACTCTATTTTGTTAAATAATTTTTGTGTCATAATAAATTATTTGTGAAAACAATGAACTTAATCCATAAAATTTATATGGGAAATTTAATTTTTTTTATTGTGTAGCATAACATATATACAAAGCAAAGAAATAAAAAAAATAGTTTTCAAAGCACTCTTCAATAAGTGTTTACATGACAGGTCCCAGAGTTTGCCATGGGCTACCATATGTTCCTCTCATAGTTTGTCTTCTAGCTGCTCCATATAGGAGACTAGGGGGCTTAAATGTTTTTTATCATCACAATCGACTTTTTTCCTTCTTTTTTTTTTGAGAAAAATAACATATATACAAAAAGCTATAAATTTCAAAGCACAGCACCACAATTAGTTGTAGAACATGTTTCAGACTTTGACATGGGTTACAATTTCACAATTTTAGGTTTTTACTTCTAGCTGCTCTAAAATACTGGAGACTAAAAGATATATCAATTTAATGATTCATATTCATTTGTTAAGTCCTATCTTCTTTGCCTAATTCCAACATCACTTTTGATCTTTCTATCCCTTCCTTTAGGGGTGTTTGGGCTATGGCAATTCTAAATTTTTTAAATTGGAAGGGTCTGTCACTAATATGGAGTAAGGAGATGGAACTATCTGATGTTCTGGAGAGGCTGGGCTAGGTTTCAGGACTTATCTGGACCAGGGACACATCTGGAGGTTGTAGGTTTCTGGCAAGTTACTCTAGTGCCTGGAACCATTGTGAAATCTTATAAATTGCCCTAGGAATTCTTTGGGATTGGCTGGAATGGTCCTGGTTGGGGGTTGGCAGGTTATGATAGGTAGCAATGTCTACCTGAAGCTTGAGTAAGAGCAACCTCAAGAGTAGCCTCTCAACTCTATTTGAACACTCTCTGCCACTGATACTTTATCAATTACACTTCTTTTCCCCCTTTTGTTCAGGATGGAATTGTTGATCCCATGGTGCCAGGTCTAGATTCATCCCTGGGAGTCATCTCCCACGTTGCCAGGCAGACTTTCATCCCTATATGTCATGTCCCATGTAGAGGGGCAGACAATGATTTCACTTGCAGAGTTGGGCTTAGAGAGACTGAGGCCACATCTGAGCATCAACAGAGGTCCTCCAGAAGTAACTCTTAGGCATGCCTATAGGCAGTCTAAGCTTCTCCGCTACCTACACAAGAGTAAGCCTCATGATTGAGGGTGTGGCCTTTTGATTTGGGTGTCCCTAAAGTTAAACATGGCATCAGAGGATTTCCTGAAGGTAAGGTTTAATACTTCCATAGTCTTTCTCCCCTCCCTCTGGGGACTTTGCCAATACTTTTTGATTATTTGCTTAATATATTCTAGGATGTATCCAGACATTACAATAATCTATACAGGAATTAAAGGACCTCTTTCTCATTCTGTGCTTCCTGTGTTTTAGTTGTTCAAATGAGCTACACAGATAAGTTGAGTTAGACTGTGTACTACAGAAAATTTCAGTTCCAGATCAAATAAATTTTTCTCCCATTGGTCTCAAAGAGCATGTGTGTTTCTCAAATATAGACACTGTCTTCCTTACCCCTATGTTCTGAATTACTTTAACCCCAACCTGTTTGACTTCATTCTTATCTCTAAATATCAGGTTATATATATAAAACAGCCTCACAAAATCCAGAAATAATAATCACCACTCTGGACTTAATGTGTCTGCTCTAAAAGCTTACAATCTAGGCCTCTGTTTTCTTATAAGCACTTTCTAAAGGTGACCATACCATTGTTCTTTTTTTGTTTCTGGCTTATGTTGTCTCACCAAATGTCCCACATGTTCATTCACATCGTTGCATGCCTCAACATTGTTCCTTTTTGTAGTAGACTTCTTTGTCTCTTATGATGTCTTTACATTTAAAGTCTATTTAGTCTGATATTAATATAGTTACTCCTACTTTCTTTTGGTTACAACTTGCATGGAAAATCTTTTTCCAGCCTTTCACTTTCAATCTATTTGTATCCTTGTGTTTAAGATGAGTCTCTTGTAAACAGCATATAGTTGGATTATGTTTCTTAATCCATTCTGCCAATCTGTATCTTTTAATTGGTAAAAGTATAGTCCCTTAACATTCAAAGTTATTACTGAAAAGGCATTTCTTGATTCCATCATCTTATAATTTTTACTTTACTTGTCAGAGCTATATATTCTTTTCCCTCTTTCTCTTTTTATTATTTGAATTACCCTTAGTGGTACTCTTCAATTTCTGCACCCTCCTTGAGACCTCCTGCTCCTGCCTTTTTTTTTTTCCAGCTGGAAGAACTCCTTTTAGTATTTCTTGTAGGGCCAGTCTCTTGTTGACAAATTCAAGACTTCTTTGTCTGTGAAAACCTTAATCTCTCCCTCAATTTTGAAAGACAATTTGGCTGGGTACAGAATTCTTGGCTGGAAGTCTTTCTCTTTCAGGATCTTCAATATATCATACCACTGCCTTCTTGCCTCCAGGTTGCTAGTTGAGTAGTCTGAACTCAGTCTTATTTGATTTCCCTTGCATGTAATAGATTGTCTTTCTCTTGCTGCTTTCAGATTTTTCTGCTTCTCTTCAACATTTGCCAGACTGATTAGTATGTGCCTTGGGGAAGGCCTATTTGTATTTACTGTGTTTGGAGTTCTTTGGGACTCTTTGACTTGTATATTTATGTTCTTTATGATGGTTGGGAAGTTTTCTCCCATTATATCCTCTCTCCCCCTAGCCCTTTACTCCTCTCTTCTCCTTCTGGGTGCACCAATGATTCTTATTTTTGTGCACTTTGTTTTGTCTATCATTTCCCTGAGTTTGCATTCAGTTTTTTCCATCTTTTTTTGCCATTCACTGTTTTGAGTCTTTAAAGTCAATTATCCTGTCCTCTATATCACTTATTCTTTCTTCTGTTTCTTCATATCTGGTGTTGTGTGCCTCTAGTATGTTTTTTACTTGGTCAACAGAGTCTTTAATCTCTGTTGTTTCCACTATTTTTCAATTTATTCTTTCAAATTCCTCTTTGTGCTCTTCCACTGTCTTTGATATCCTTTATGTCATTTGCCATCCAATTATTTTATTAAGTAGAGTTATATGAACATCTTTAATTAGTTCTTCCAACGTCTGTGTCTCCTCTGGTGTTTTCATTTGGTCATTAGGTAGGGCTATATCTGTCTGCATTTTGATATGCTTAGTGATCTTCTGCTGTCCTCGTGGCATGTAAATATCTTGATTGATTTACTTTGGGAGTTGATTTCTTTTAGTAGTCTAAGGCCTTGTGTTTGTGGGATGGTTGTACAGCAGGGAACAGGGCACAGGATGGAGGACTCAGTATGGTCATTTGTTTCAGGGCAGGTATGGCTGCAGGCTGGGGATGTTATGCTGATGCTTGTGAATGTGGGTGCCCAGAGGCCAGGAGGATGTAACTGTGAGGATGCATCAGTCTAGGTGAGTGTAACCCTGGTATACACTGATGTAAGGCATGGGGCCCTTTGTGTGCATGCATAGAGCTGTGGCAGCAGGTCAGCATTATGCCTACATGGATTGGGGGCAGATGTGACCTGGCTGCACAGGTCAGCACTTTCTCAGAGCTGAGAAGTGAGGCTGAGGACTGTGTGCATACACAGTTCTATGACTGTTGTAAAGTGCAGTTCCTATAGCTGAATGATGTGATTGGAGGGTAGAGCACATGTGTGGGCCTGGGAGTGCTATAAATGGATGCACTGAACTCAGGGAGGGTGGGATGAGGCTGTGGGACACTATGGGCAGGGGTTGGGTGTATCCTGGGTATGGAGGTTAGTGCCCACAACCTTTATGCACTGGCAACAGCCTGCAGGGAACAAGGAGGGGGAGGTAGTGCTCAGGAGGGGTGCAGGAGAGGTGGGTTGGGCTGCACTTGGAGAGGGGGTGTGGGGCAGGTATGTGTACTGGGGGAGGGGTGGTGGCACCTGGAGCACAGGGAATTTGAGTGGGTGTCAGGGTTCAGGTGCGTGAGGTAGTCTATACTTAACAAACAGTGAGACACTGGTCATGGGGCTGTGCTGGTGAGGGTAGTGCACCCAAAGAACGCAGCCTGGTTTACTTCCTAGTCCCGTGTTTCTGTCAGTGCACTCCTGCATGCTCCACAGGCTCCGCAGCTCCACGCTCTAGCTTTCTGTTTCTCAGTTCCTTGGCCTCTGCAAGCAGGGCTGCCACATGTGGTATAGAAGGCTCTCCCAGGTCAGCTACACTCCTGAATTGCCACCTCAGTCACCCTCCTGTCACTTCTCTCACTTTTCCATGGAGCAAGTGCAATCTCGAGCTTCTCTAGTCAGCCATCTTCCTGGAAGTCCTAAGCTTCACTCTTTGTTGGATGGTTCTATGGTTAGACTTTTGTTTCTTAATTTATAATGTGGTAACATATCTGCAACATAAAATTTCCTATTTTAGCCACTTTCATGTATACAATTCAGTGGAGTTAATTATATTCACAATGTTGTGCTACAACACCATCCATTACCAAAACTTCCATCAGTCCAAACAGAAACTCTGTATCAATAAAGCAATCACCCCTCATTCTCCATTTCCACTCCTGCCTCTCATAACCTGTATTCTAATGTCTGAGTGTATGAATTTGTATATTCTAATTATTTAATATGTGAGATAATATAATATTTATCAGTTTTTACCTGGTTTATTTCACTCAACATGATATCCTCGGGCTTCACCCATGTTGTAACATGTATCAGAACTTTATATCTTCTAACACTGAATAATATCCTATTGTATGTATATACTACAATTTGTTTATCCATTCATCGATTGATGGGCACTTGAGTTGCCTCCACCTTTTGGCTATTGTGAATAATGCTGCTATGAACATTGGTGTGCAAATATCTGTTTTAGTTCCTGTTTTCAATTCTTTTGGGTATATATCTGGAAAGGGGATTGATGGGCCACATGGTTAATCTGAACTTAACTATCTGAGGATCTGCCAAACAGTCTTTTCCACAGCAGCTGCTTTTACTTTCCATCAGCAATACACAAGGGTTTCTATTTCTCCATGTACTCATCAACACTTCCTTTCCTAGTGTGTGTGAAGTGGTAGCTTATTATGGTTTTTACTTGCATTTCCCTAATGGGTAATGATGTTAGCATCTTTTCATGTGTTTATTGGCCATTTGTATGTATCTTCTTTGGAGAAATGTCTATTGAATTCCTTTGCCTATTTTTAGATCGTTTTTGTTGTTGTTGTTGTTGCATTGTAGGAGCTCTTTATATATTCTAGATATTAAGCCCTTATCAGATATATGGTTTCCAAATATTTTCTTCCATTTTATAGGTTGTCTTTTCACTTTATGGATGATATCCTTTTATGCACAAGTTTTTTGTTTTTTTAAAAAAATTTAATGAAGTCAAGTTTATTTTTTTCTTTGTTTCTCATACTGTTGGAGTAAAGTCTATGAATCCATTGCCTAATACAAAGTCTTGTATAGATAATAGTGTTGTATAGATTATCTGTATAAACAGATAATCCCCTGTTTACTTCTGTAAGTTTTATAGCCTCAGTTCTTATATGTTGATCTTTGATCCATTTTGGGTTAAACTTGTTTACAGGTGAGGTGGAGAGTCATTTGCAGATGATATCCAATTTTCCAAGTACCATTTGTTGAAGAAGCTTCTTTCTCCATTGAGTGGACTTGGACCCTTGTCAAAATCAACTGGCCATAAATGTATGGTTTTATTTCTGAACTCCCATTCAACTCCATTCATCTCTGTCTGCTCTCCTGCCAGTCCCATACAGTTTTGATTACTGTAGCTTGATAATAAGTTTTCAAATTGGGAAATGTGAGACTTCCAAAACTTTCTTCTTTTTCAATATGTTTTTGGCTACTCCAGGGGCCTCTGACACTTCCATGTGAATTTCTTTTTCTTGGGGGTGGAACTGTTCTTATTATAACTCTGGTTATAGGGGCTCCGTGGAGCTTCACAGAGTAGGCAGATTTTGGGGAGCTGCTCAACCCCCAATCCACCTACAGCCCAGCCAACGCAACCCTGAGGGGCCTGGAAGTGACCTCTCCCTGGATGGGAGTGGACTGCTAAGGTGGAGTAGGCAGGAAATGGTTCTACTGCAGAAATATAAAGAGCATGTTGTGGCAGGTATGGTGAACACTGTGCCTCCATGATGAGGCAGGGGTAGCTGGGCAGGCTGTTCAGAGGGAGGGCTGAAGCTACGCCCCTGGCAGTGGTGAGAGCAGGCCAGGGCGACATAGGAGTCACAGGCAGCCGGGGCCTGGAATCCAGGCAGAGAAGCCACAGGATGTGCCCTAGGGGCATCCTGTCTCATGCCCAGGAGGGAAACCCCAGGGAGACAGGGAATGGAGGGCACAAGGGGAGCTCAGTGGAGTGTTGCTTTCTGTAGAAACAGAGCTCGAAGGATATTAAGGAATGATGAGAAAGAAAGAAAGGAAGAAAGAAAGAAAGAAAGACACAGACGGGCTCAGGGGGTCTGAAGCTTGAGTTTCCTTCAGACAGACTTCAGACAACTTTATTCTCAACCAGATCCTTGTTATATACCACAGGATGTCAATAGATATGCAGGCATTTCCTGAGGGAGCAAGATTTTTATCTCACAGTGTTCTTCATACTTAACATAACTGTTTGGGGTAAACATTCTCTTCCTCCCAGACTGCTCTACATAACAATCGCCACAGTTTACCGCTGCCATCCCAAGGCCAGCAGCTTGCAACAAATTCTGCAGGTCTTGCTTTAAACTCTTGGCTTCTACATTTCCCCCTTTTTATTTTATAAGCCGAGGAAAACAAGAATCACCTTTTTAGGGTGACTATAAACAGAGGTGACCGCGCCTGTCTTAGGTTGCCCTTAGGCTCTGAAGGGTCTTACCCGTCATTGGCTGCCAGTCAAGCTCTCTGACTTTGATTCACAAAAATTACATTGTTATAAGCAGAGGTGGCCAGCACCTGTCTTAGGTTGCCCTTAGGCTCTGAAGGGTCTTACCCGTCATTGGCTGCCAGTCAAGCTCTCTGACTTTGATTCAGCGAGTTTTTGCAAGAATCACCTTTTTCTTTGTTGTTAAACACAGCTGAGAAGGAAGCGAAGTATAAACAGCCCCAAACCTAAGATTTTTTTAGCTCTTGGGTAAGTGATTGTGTAACATTGCTTCCATAGGCTATATGTAGATTATTCTAATTTACATTCTAATACCCCTTTTTTGTAATTCTAAGATATCAGGACTTAAACTATCTGAAAGCCTTAAAAGATGCCTATTCCCTTTTCCCATTCTATTTCAAACAAGCCATATGTTAAAAGAGGGTAATACAAAAACTGCTCATTCCTTTTACACTTTAAACTTTGTAAAAAATTTAAATTATACATTTGATCTCCAATATGAACCAATGTCATTTCTATATTATTTAGTCCATTATTAGTTTGCTCATCAATGAGATTGTCTATGCCACAGTTCATTGGTGTTTTTCTAACAATGCTGCATCTGTATAGTTTGTTGCAATGCAGTTTCAGCGACTGCAGCCACTGTGATGCTTCCAATGATTCCAATGACAGATGCAATAATGAATCCAGTTAGTCTATTAGTCCTTTTTAGATATTCTTTTGCCAAATGGATCAGTGTATGTGTTTCTGGAGAGGATTGCAAAGATCTTGACATCTGCACCGGCAGCCAAATGCCTCTTCTCCTTGCTGCTATAATTGTCTCATTTTCCTGCAACATAAATGCTTGGGGACAAGTGAATAGAGAATAATTTTCACAATTAGAAGTTTGATTTCTTATATGCATATGAACTTTAACAAGTATATATGGATCTCTAATACATATTTGTATATAGTGCTTATGGCTGCTATTTAAAAAGAAGTTATAGTTACTAGAATTGGTATAAAAATTGGTCTCAGTCCTAGGAAAATTTTCTGTCAATTTCTTTCACTAATGCTATATTTATCATCCCATGAATTTGGCACAAATTATCCTCCATGAATTAAACCCTGATTTAGCTTGCCTATCCATATAGTCTCAGTTATCTTCAAGTTAGAGATGGGAGACCCCACAGGGGCTGCATCTCTTACAATTCCATAGGAATCATTAATTATGATAACTGCTCAATCCATATGACATAACTGTCATCCATTCCAACTTTCTTTCCCATCTAACAGGCAAGTATCCTTTGTATCCATAGATTTATGCATATAGGTCTTTCTAAAAATGGAATTAAATTTGACACCAGTTTTCTTTTTATTGGACCTAGGAATCTTAAACTTGTATTCAGATTATTTTGGTAAAGTTGAATTGGCCCATGTTAGGGCTCACAGATAATCCCAGTAAGTATAAATATGTCCCTGTCCTTCAGCAATCAAAATTGTATGTCCTATAGTATACATTACCCATTTAGTTATTTTTGTCCGGGTTGACATGTCTGGGTTTTATTCTCTTCGAAGGAATCCAAACTGAAGTTCCGTCATCTGCAATGACAAGAGCAAATTCCCTACCCCACACCTTTATCATTCCTGGTTTCCATAAATCATCTTTAACATCTTTCCAATAGATTGGCTGCAGCTGCAGTTCTGTTTGGGTTGTATCATTTTTCTTTCCCAAATTACTAAAATGTTGTTCTGCAGGAGTCTGTGATGAATTATCATAAATGTTTAAAAAATTTAGAGTAAACAATGCCTTTGCTAATTGATCTTTAGGAGTACTTATTTTCATAACATCATCCTCCTGATCATCGTCTCCCCCTTTTTGTTTTAAAAGCATAGACTTTAGCGTCCGGTTTGCTCATTCAAGAATTCCTTGCCCTGAGGGATTGTGTGGAATTCCTGTGATATGAGTAATATTAAAAGTAGTACAAAATTTATGAAATTGTTTTCCTGTATAAGCAGGACCATTGTCCATTTTAATAGATTGAGGGCACTCCATAACAGCAAAAGCATTAAGTAAATGTGATTGAACATGGCAAAAACGATCTCTAGATTGTGCGGTAGCCCAGATGAAATGAGAACAAGTGTCAATGATAACATGCACATATTGCATTTTACTAAAATGTGAAATACGAGTAACATCCATTTGCTATAATTCATTTGCTTTTTGACCTCTAGGATTAATCCCTGATGCAAATGGGAGTGCATTTAAAGGCCCACAGGTTTGACAAGTCCTAACAATGTCCTGAGCTTGCTGTTTAAAAAAGATGGAAATTTCTTTCACAGCCCTTTGCTACTGATATGAGTCAATTTGTGAAATGTTGTGGGATTTTGCATTACCCCCATAAGAGTATCTGCTTGCTGATTTTGCAATGATAAAGGACCTGGAAGATTGGTTTGAGTTCTTTATATGCATGATAAAAAGGGGAGTAATTCAGCTTTTGACTAATGTTTGTGAATGTAAAAACATTCAGGACAATTCATTTCTTTTAAACAAAGAAGCCGTCTCAATGTGAGTAACTGTTTGGTAAACATATTCAAAATCAGAAACAATATCAAGAGATTGTGGAAAACTTTGCAATACTTGAATTACAGCTGCTAATTCAGTATGCTGGGCTGAGGTATAAGGCATTTTCTAACTTGTTTTCCACTGGGGTGACATATGCAGGCTTCCCATTAATATTATCATCAGTAAAGACAGTAATAGCTAGCGGGGAAGCTGGAACTATTTTAGGCAAAATCCATTGTGTTCATTTTTGAAAATTGTAAAAGTTTTGATATAGCAAATGATTATTCATTTGTCCTTTAAAGTCACTTAATGCTATTTGCCAAGAGGTATTGAAAATATATAGACTTTGAACCTCTTCCTTTGTGAGATCACACACTATGCAAATTAGGGATCATGACCTCTTAATTGATAATATCTTTGGTGACCTTTGACTATTAAAGAAATAATCTTTTGCAAATATGTATTTAAACATTTTTGTCAATTGTTTGGTAAAAAAAATCCATTTTAAAACACCGTCTTGCTAAAATAGGCCTGTGGGAGATTGCAAGGTAAAGAAAATAATAAAATCAACAGGCTTTTTTAGATCTATTTGAACAAGCTGTCCTTTTTGAATGCACTGTTCAATTAATTGTAACTCTCATTCAGCTGCAGCTGTTAACTGCCTTTTGCTTAATAAGTTAAAATCTCCTTGTAAAATATCAAACAATTTTTGTAACATATAATTAGGAATCCCTAAAGTGGCAGGTAGCAAAAATGAAAGCAGAGTGTCAATAGTGACGTGTACCCATAGTAAATGACCAGATTTTTTTTTAAATTGAATTCATTGGATTGATTGAAAAGGAATGCAAGAATGTGGATTCTTTATAATTGGTTGTGCATTTTTGCTAATTTTAAATTTATTTCATGCAGTTTTTATGATATTTTCTCACAATAGTGGCCAAATTCAGATTTGCTTACATGACCGGGCCCAGTTGGGTCCTCTGGGAACTGGCTAGGGACCAAGAGGAGCTTCCTGGGACCTAGATATCTTTATTAAAGTACACCTCCTTCTGGGGGGATAGCCAGTCCTCCCAGCTAAAGGGTACATTTTAACTATTTCTTACCAAGGTCATGTGATAGCAACATCAGTTACATGTAATGGTAACATTAGGTGAACAAAAAAGACTCCACAAGTATATTTTTTCCTTGCATTCAACCCTCAAATCTGATCTGCTTCCACTATAAGTCATGGTTATCTTGGGATAAATTTAGTTTATACATATATAGTTTATATAAACACTGGACAAAGCATTAAAGTACTTTGGCTTAAAGGAATTTAGGTATTTAAATGATTTGAATATTATTTTGTCAGTAATAGATTCATTTATAGTAATAGTACTTAGATTAATAGATTAAGCCACCTGGTTTAGGGCAAGAAGCAGTTTTTGCCAGTATGATGATACCCAGGAGAAAATCAGTACTTTTTATACAGATAATAACATGATAAAAGTTAACATAAGTTATTTTGATAAAACACAGACTCTGCTTTCTAACTAATTATTTAGAATTTTTTTTTTATATCCTTTCATTAGAACAGGCTAAAAGTCCAAGAAAACATTGTCATTTTAGACTCATTAAATCTTTCTTGATTTTAACCATAATTTCTATTTTTATAAACCCTCAGCACTTATTATATTAGTTTAGGCTTTGTCCTATATTTTTCTCGCTTAGTAACGGTTATTCATTTTAGGATAAAACTATTCTGTTTTCCTTTTAATAAAAATGCATCTTTCATATTTTTCATACTTAAATCATTGCTTTGAACAAATATTTTACCACATATGTAATTACCATCAAAATTAAATTTGTTAGAATAATGTTAAATATTTAAAATACTTTAATATTTCAAATATGCATTAACTATCAATATATAGTTTTTAACAAGAATTTTTAGTTTTAAAGTTCTTAAAATATATTTCTCTTTTCAAACATGAATAGGAGCTAAACTCATGGCCAGTTTCCAAATTGCTGTTTATTGAGGATTTAAGTTAACAAAAGGAGATGGGGTTGCCGTTCCCATTCTGAGTCATAGGACTTTACCTGTAGTATTGGTATAAATCTCATAGAATAATCATTCAGACTAAACAAAGGTAACCTAACAGAATACCTTGAGTCAGAACTACAATCCCGAACTGCACACCCCGTTGGGGACCAACCTGCCACAGGAACCATCAATGAGCACTGACCCCCATTTGGTATGGCACCTTTCTCACTGAATACTTTCTGACTCAGGTGTACATGAATCCCTATATAAAGGCAGCCCATCAAGAACAAGCCCAGAAACCAATCTTTCTTTATCCTGCTCTGCCAAAGGCACAGCAAAGAAGCAATTTTTAAAATCTATCATAATAAATCAGTTCTTAGAAATTACAACTGGTGTGGGCAAGCCAGGCTGCAATGACTCCATAGGCTGAACCACAGTATCAACTTTTATCAAATCAGTCAACATTCTCCATTTTCCTGACCTCCCTCCTCCAATAAATATTGGAGAATTCCAAGAACCACGAGACTCCTCTAAATATCCTGCTCCAAACTGTTCCCAAATCAACCGAGTCAGAGCCTCAAACCTCTCTACAGATAAGGGCCACTGCTCAACTCAAAAAGGCCCGCCTGTAGTATTTGTAGTGGATGTCCCTGGAGCATCTCCTCACTTTATGCTTTAAGAGTTCCCTTATTAGGTCCCTGTTTGGGCACCAATTGCCGAGTCTGGCTCAAGCAACTGTCGAAACAGGGTAAGAAGTGGTAGTGGGAGATTGAGAAGAAATACAACTTAGAGTTTAAGACAAAGCATGAGCCAGGTAGTTCATTGCCTGACTGAACACAATAACCAAATAGAAACAGGAATATTTTCCCTGTCTTATATTCACTGCAAAGCCTTCATAACGAATTTCCATTACTTAAGATTTAAAACATTATGGCCTTAAGGCTGAAACCAACAACAATGTTTTTGAATGAGCTCAAATAAGCTTACTAATTCAGATGTTTTAACAGGCACCCCAGTAGCTTTAACACACACACATACTCCTCCAGCCGCCTATTATGATTACCCGTTACCCTGATGATCCAAGGAAAATGCTTACTTTACCAATATGACTCGAGTCCTCTTCTATCGGCTGGACACACGTGCCTCTAATGAGACTTTTCCTTGGTTCCTTAATATTGATTTGGAGTCTTCTTCTTTGAGCCCCATGTTTGGGCACCAAATGTTGCTTTCTGTAGAAACAGAGCTTGAAGGATATTAAGGAATGATGAGAAAGAAAGAAAGAAAGACACAGACGGGCTCAGGGGGTCTGAAGCTTAAGTTTACTTCAGACAGACTTCAGACAACTTTATTCTCAACCAGATCCTTGTTATATACCACAGGATGTCAATAGATATGCAGGCATTTCCTGAGGGAGCAAGATTTTTATCTCACAGTGTTCTTCATACTTAACATAACTGTTTGGGGTAAACATTCTCTTCCTCCCAGACTGCTCTACATAACAATCGCCACAGTTTACCGCTGCCATCCCGAGGCCAGCAGCTTGCAACAAATTCTGCAGGTCTTGCTTTAAACTCTTGGCTTCTACAGTGGAGTAAACAATGAAGCTGGAAAATGTTCGGTATTTGTTGCGGTTGCCGCATTCTGCTTCGCTTCCGACGAGCCTGAAGACCTCGACGCTGCGCCCAGGTGCAGGATCACGCTGTTGCTAGTGGGGTCGTGGTGCTGAAGCGTGTCTTTTGCAATGGTGCTGGCCTCTCCTGGCCATTGTAGAGGTTCACCCACATCCTAGTGTCGCAGCTGCCCCTCATGAGGACACCATATGTGAAAAACTATGTGCAGGGAGCACTGCATGTAGACTTGCCACTGTCTGAGTTGTCCTTGTTGCCTAGGCTGGTGAGAGGGTTGTTGAACGGGAGCTCCTGGTTACTCTGGTGGGGGTCCTGAGGCTGAGGTAAAAGGCCAGGCGCTGTGTAACAGTGTAGGTGGTCCAGAGAGCAGCACTGTTCCTGGAGCTTGGAAGCCTGTGGCGGGATGGCATGCCCTGCTTGCTCTTTTCCCTGAGTAGTCCCATGGCTTCCTGACCTGGGTCTCCCAGAGGCCCGGGAGAGTTGGCTTGCCAGTGTGGTCAAGCTTCCCTTGGGGGCTCTGTACAGGTGTGGAGAGCCGGGGGTGGGGGGGACAGAGAACACTCAACTCTGCTCCTTGGGGTGTCATGGCTGGCTGGGCGGGGTAGGGGTCCACACATCATGCACAGGTGCCCACCGTATCTTAGTAGCCTTCTGAGCCACCAGAGCTCACCGGCACCAGCCCTTTCCAAGCAATAGATTGCTTTTCTATTTCTGCAAAGAAAGCTGTTTGGAATTTTGAATGGATTGTGCTAAATCTGTAAGTAGTTTTGGGTAGAACTGATTTAATATTTAGTCTTCCAATCCATGAACACAGAATATCCTTCCATTTGTTTAGCTTCATTAATTTCTTTCAGCAACAGTTAATAGTTTTCCATGTACAGGTTCTTTATATCCTTGGCTAAATTTATTCCCAGATACTTGATTCTTCCAGTTGATAGAGTAAATAGAATTTTTATCTGGATTTCCTTTTCTGATTGTTCATCACTAGTGCATAGAAACACCACTTTTGTGCATTGATCTTTTACCCTGCCACTTTGCTGCATTTGTTTATTAGCTCTAATAGCTTTATTGTGGATTTTTCAGGAATTTCTTATTGACTCCTTGGCCTTTTGCAATTTGACTTTAGCCTGCACACTTAATTGAAGCTGCTCCACAAAGTCATCATTAATTTCCAGAGACACTTCAGTCTTTATTCTTCTTAGCATTGTACATTTAAGCATATCCTTTTAGAAATGATTGAACTTTTCTAGGCTCTTATTATCCCCACAACACAACCTTCTCTGTCTCTCTCTTCACAGACTTCCTTACTTATGGAATCCTATGGAAACCTATGAATGCTCTCCTAGTCTGTTCTAGTTTGCTAGCTGCATTATATCAGAAACCAAATAGCTTTTTAAAAAGGGGAATTTAATAAGTTGCAAGTTTACAGTTCTAAAGCCGAGAAAATGTCCCAATTAAAGCAAGGCTATAGACATGTCCAAGGTAAGGCATCCAGGGAAAGATACCTTGGTTCAAGAAGGCCGATGACGTTCAGGGTTTCTCTCTCAACTGGAAAGGCACATGACAAAGATGGGGAAGTCTGGTAGCTTCCTCTCCAGGCCTCTTTCTTCATGAAGCTCCCCCAGGGGCATTCTCCTTCTTCAATCTCCAAAGGTCACTGGCTGTTGGTGTCTGTAGTTCTCGTGTCTTTGCTGCTCTTGTCATTCTCAAGCTTTCTCCAAAAATGCTTCCTCTTTTAAAGGATTCCAGTAAACAAATCAAGACCCACCTCGATTGGGTGGAGTCACATCTCCTGCCACTCAAAAGTTCATACCCACAATTGGATGAGTCACATCTCTGTGTAGATAACCTAATCAAGTTTCCAGCCTACATTATTGAATAGGCATTAAGAAAATGATTGCTTCCATAAGAATGATTAGGATTAAAATATGGCTTTTCTAGGGTACATAATCCTTTCAAACCAGCACATATTCCCTCTATGTTTCACACTGTATACTTCTTAAGCAGTGTTTTCTAATAGGAATATAATGTGAACCAGGCATATAATTAAATAAGTTCTAGTAACTCTATTAAAAGTTAACAGGTGAGGTTAATATTAATAATATATTAAATTTTAGTCAATATATATTATATATTGACTATATATATTATTGAAATATATATATCAAAATAATATATATTATTTCAATATGTAAACAATAAAAAATGAAATTCTACTAAATCTTCATAATCTGGTATATATTTTACACTTACAGTTACATCTCAATTTGGATATCAAATCCTACCAAAGCAATAAAATTGTGTTTATTGGAAAAATATTTCACAATGCTTTAGTTTTTACATTTAAATTAATTAAAATTAAATAGAATTAAAAATTCAGTTCCTCAAATCACATTAATCCCATTTCAGGTGCTCAGTAGCCACACCAAGCTAGTGATTACCATATTGGACAATTCAGTTTTAAAGTTGTCTAATCTACTCCCAAATATTTTTTTTCATGACTTCAGATTTCTTTCCTGAATTCTAGAGTCATATTTCTAGCTGTTTCCCAAGCAGCCTCCTGTGTTATAGGCACTTCAAAATCAATATATAAAAACCAAATTAGTCTCTTTTCTCTGTTTCTCTGTCTCTCAGTGTACCTTATCTTAGAAATGACATTGATTTCCATCAGTCTAGTTGCCCAAAGCTTAAATACCTTCTTTTATAACTTAAAAAATTATACTCTTAAAATTGAGGTTATATATATGTATATGTATATATAAAACATGAAATTTGTCATTTTAATATATATATATACACACACACACACCACACTTTGTTTATGCATTCATCTGTTGATGCTAGAATATTATTCTTGATTTCTTCCTCTTCCACCCTTATCCCATCAATGATTATACTAAGTAGTACCAAGTCTTCCCCCAAATATTTCTTAAATCCATTAATCCTCTTTTTTTGCTATGCCTATGCAGCTTAGGCCAGTTATTCTCACTTTCAAATGTGCCAAAGAATGTACCAGTCTAAATAATGTATAGAACATCCAGTCAGAAGATCATTAAGGAAGTACAGGACTTGAATGATGTATTAAACCAAGTAGACCTAACAGACATACATAGAATACTGCACCAACAAAAACAAATTACATATTCTTCTCAAATACACACAGATCATTCTCCAGGAGAGACCATATATTGGGTCACAAAACAAGTCTCAATACACTTAAAAATATTGAGATCATATGATGTATATTGTCTGAGCTCAATGGAATAAACCTAGAAATCAGTAACAGGGAAAAAGAGAAAAATCACAAATATGTGGAAATAAAACAACATACTCTTAAACAACAGATGGGTTAAGGAGGAAATCAGAAGCAAAATTATGAAATATCTTAAGAAGAATGAAAATACAATTTACCAAAACTAATAGAATGCAGTTAAGTCAGTGTTTTGAGGGAGCGCTACATTAAAAAAGAAGAAAGACTTTAAATTAGAGGCCTGTTCTAGTTTGCTAACTGCCAGAATGCAATACTCCAAAAACAGAATGGCTTTTAAAAAGGGGAATTTATTAAGTTGCAAGCCCACACTTCTAAGGCTGTGAAAATGTCCAAATTAAAGCAAGTCTATAGAAATGTCCATTCTAAAGCATCCAACGAAAGATACCTTGGTTCAAGAAGGTCGATGACATTCAGGATTCTCTCTCAACTCGAAAGGCATATGGCAAACCTGGTGGGCATCTGCGAGTTTTCTCTCTAGGCTTCTTGTTTCATGAAGGTTCCCCAGGGATGTTTTCCTTTTTCATCTCCAAAGGTCTCTGGCTGCATGGGCTCTGTCTCTCTCAGAATCTTAAGCCTTTTCCAAAATGCTTTCTCTTTTAAAGGATTTCTGTAAAGTAATCAAGACCCACCTGGCATGGGTGGAGCCACATATCCCTCTAATCCAAGGTTAATACCCACAACTGGGTGAGTCACATCTTTGTGGAGATAATCCAATCAGGCCCCCAACATATACTGCTGAATAGGGATTAAAAGAAAAGGCTGCCTCCACATGATGGGTTAGGATTAAAACATGGCTTTTCTAGGGTACATATATTCTTTCAAACCAGCATAAGACCTAACCTCAAATGTAACAGCTAGGAAAAGAACAGCAAACTATATGCAAGTGAGCAGAAGCAAAGAAATAGATTAGAGTGGAGATAAATAGAAAACAAAAAATCAAGAAATAAAAAAATAAAACAAACATTGATTCTTTGAAAACATCAACAAAATTAGCAAAACTTTAGCTAGACTGACAAAAAGATAAAGAGGATACAAATAATGAAAATCAGAAATGAAAAGGGGGCATTACTACTGACACTGCTGAAATAAAAAGACCTATAAAAGGATACTATGAACAACTATATATCAATAAATTAGATAACTAGATGAAATGGACAAGTTTTTAGAAACACACAAGCTACTTACATTAACTCAAGAGGAAATAGAAGATCTCAACAAACCAATTACTAGTAAAAAGATTGAAACAGTAAACACAAAGCTCCCAAGAAAGAAAAGCCCAGAATCCAGGTGGTTTCACAGGGGGGAATTCTATCAAACATTTCAAATACAATTAACACGAATCCTGCTCAAACTTTTCCAAAAACTTGAAGAGCAGGGGACACTCCCTAATTCATTCTATGAGGCCAGCATCATGATAATAACAAAGTCAAATAACAATACCACAGGAAAAAAACTACAAACCAATATCTTTTATGGATATAGGTGCAAAAATCTCAACAAAATACTTGCAAACTGAATCAAACAGCATATTAAAAGAATTATGCTCCATGATCATGTGGTATTTATCCCTTGTATGCAAGGATGGTTCAATATAAGGAAAACAGTTAATATTACATATTAAAGGAAGTAAAAACAAAAACACAGAATCATCTTAATTGATGCAGAAAAGGCATTTGACAAAATTCAGCACCACTTCATGATAAAAACCCTTCGAGAGTCCCAATTAAACACCACTAAGAGATCTTAATCTCTTAAATGCCATGGTCTTGAGCACTTCAAAATCAAGCAAAATGAATACACACTGCTGCTGAATTAGGAGCAAGATGGTCATTCCCTTTCCATTTCCCCACTGTCTCTTGGTTAATGCCTCTCCTAGGTCTGCTCACTTCTATCCTCCTGTTTCTATGGATTGGCCCCTGCATTTTTAAGCTTCTCACCAAGTTTATTTCTTCCAGATGAGGAGTCTTTCATAACAAACTAATGCTGATGTGAGGATTTTTGGCCATCTCAACTGTCCCTTTGGATTTCTCCCCTCTCAACCTAAATGAGATAGCCAAAAAGACCTATCCCTATCAGGTACAGCCTACAGCCCCTGGCCAGAAGAAAACAGCTACAGAAGACAGAACCTTGTCCCTCAAGGACCCTTAAGATTAAGGGACTAGAAGTCTCTGAGGGGGGATGTTGAGGCAGGCTAGAGCAGGGACCTGAGAGGGAAGAGAAGATACCATGAAGTTCTTGAACAAGGGTGGTTAATTGAGGCCAGAACAACCTATCTTGTACAGCCATCCTGCCTGAGACTACCCGCCTATGCAAAATACTTGGCAGCAGCCAACCCATCCAAATGTACTATCTACCACCGCATGCCATCCTGGAAAGAAGGGAGGGTAGGAGAAAGAACCCTGAATAAGAATGGGTGAGGGGGAGTGAGTAAAGCTAAGAAATAAAAGCAGATTGCTCCTCCCCCCACCCCCACCCATTCTAGCTTGCTAGTTTCCAGAAAGTAATATACCAGAAATGGAATGGCTTTTAAAGGGGGAATTTATAAAGTTGCAAATTTACAGTTCTAAGGCTGTGCAAGTTTATAAAAATGTCCAAATTAAGACATCAAGAAGAGGTTACCTTCACTCAAAAAGGCCAATAAAGTTCAGGGTCTCTCAACTGGAAAGGCACGTGGCAAATATGGTGATATCTGCTAGCTTTCTCTCCAGGTTTCTTGTTTCATGAAGCTTCCCCAGGGACATTTTCCAAAGGTCTCTGACAGCGTGGGCTCTCATGGTTCTCCTGGCTCTAAAGTATTTTCCAAAATGGTTCCCTCTTAAAGGGCTCCAGTAAGCAACCCCATCTTGAGTGGGTGGAGACACAACTCCATGGAAGCCATCTGTTCTAATTTGCCAGCTTCCAGAAAGCAATATACCAGAAATGGAATGTCTTTAAAAAGGGGAATTTGTTAAGTGGCAAATTCAGTCCTAAGGCTGTGAAATTGTCGCAATTAAAGCAAGTCTATAGAAATGTCCAATCTAAGGCATCCAGAGAAAGATACTTTGGTTCAAGAAGGCCAATGCTGTTCAGGATTTCTCTCTCAACTGGAAAGGCACATGGCAAACATGGCAGCATCTGCTAGCTTTCTGTACCAGCTTCTTGTTTGATGAAGCTCCCCTGGGGACTTATTCCTTCTTCATCTCCAAAGGTCTCTGTCTGCATGGGCTCTCTCATGGCTCTAAAAGGGACTCATTCCAAAATGTTTCCTCTTTTAAAGGATTCCAGTCAAGACCTACCTGGAATGGGTGGTATCACCTCTCCCTCTAATCAAAAGTTAATACCCACAATTGAGTGAGCCACATCTCCACGGGAACAATCAAAAAGCTCTCAGCCAGAGAGAAGGGATAGGAGGGTGACTGAGGTGGTGATTTGAGAGTGTGGTTGATCAGGGAGAGCCTTCTGTAGCACATGGGGCCACCCTGGTTACAGAGGCTGAGGAACTGAGAGGCAGAAAGCTGGAGCATGGTGTGGAGGCACAGAGCCTGTGGGAGTGCATGGATGGGAGCCAGGGACTAGGAAGTAAGCCAGGCCATGTTCCTTAGGTGGCTACCCTCACTAGCTCAGCCCCATGACCAGTGACTCACCCCATACTTCATGCACTCGAACCCCATCACCCACTCCCATTCCCTGTGCTCCAGGCACCCCAACCCCACCAGCCCCCAGTGCATGTACCTGCCCCACACCCGCAACGCAAGTGGAGCCCAATCCACCTCTCCTGCAACCCTCCTGAGCACTCCCTCCCTCTCCTTGTTCCCTGCAGTGCCCTGCAGGCACTCCGTACCTAGGCTACTCCTGCCCCTCTGCCCATAGTGTCACACAGCCTCACCCTGCACCCCCCCCCCAAGCTCTGCACATCCATTTAAGGCACTCCTAGGCATATGCATACACACGGGCCCTCATTCATGTCATTCAGCTCTGGAAAACATCCTTTATAGCAGTCCTAGGACTAAACATGCACACAGCCCTCAGCCACACTTCCCAGCTCTAAGAAAGTACTGACCTGTGTGGCCAGGTCACATTTGCTCCCCATCCATGAAGGCATAACGCTGACCTGCTGCCATAGCTCTATGCATGCGCACAAAGGGCCCCGTGCCTAAAATCAGCACACACCAGAGTTAAGCCCCCAGACCCATGCAC
The DNA here is from genome assembly GCF_023851605.1 of Tamandua tetradactyla. Lineage (NCBI taxonomy): Eukaryota > Metazoa > Chordata > Mammalia > Pilosa > Myrmecophagidae > Tamandua > Tamandua tetradactyla. The sequence goes on along the minus strand of NC_135334.1, from coordinate 57,837,002 downwards.
CAGCACAGCTACATCTTCCCTGGCCGCTGGGTGCCCACATTCACAAGCATCAGCATAACATCCCCAACCTGCACCTATACCTGTCTTGAACAAATCACTGCATTGAGTGCCCCACCCTGTACCCTGCTCCCTGCTGTGCAACCATCCTGAAAACACAAGGCCTTAGACTACTGAAAGAAATCAACTTCCAAAGTAAATCAATCAAGATATTTACATGCCACAAAGACAGCAGAAGATCATTAAGCATATCACAATGCAGACAGATATAGCCCTACCTAATGACCAAATTAAAACTCCAGAGGAGACACAGATTTTGGAACAACTAATCAAAGACGTCCATACAACTCTACTTAATAAAATAAGTGGGATTGCTAATGACATAAAGGAGATGAAGAAGACAGTAAAGGAGCATAAAGAGGAATTTGAAGGAATAGAAAAACAGCAGATCTCACAGAGATTAAAGGCTCTGTTGACCTGATAAACATACTAGGGGCACACAACACCAGATTTGAAGAGACAGAAGAAAGAATGAGTGATATAGAGAACAGGACAACTGACTTTGAAGACTCAAAACAGGAAATGGCAAAGAAAAAAAAAACACAAAAAAGATGGAAAAAAGTGAATTGGATCTCAGGGAAATGATAGACAAAACAAAATGCACAAATATAAGAATCATTGGTGTCCCAGAAGGAGAAGAGAGGAGTAAAGGGCTAGGGAGAGAGAGGTTATAATGGGGGAAAAGTTCCCAACCATCATAAAGGACATAAATATATAAGTCAAAGAAGCCCAAAGAACTCAAAACACAATAATCCAAATAGGCCTCCTCAGGCACATACTAATCAGTCTGACAAATGTTGAAGAGAAGCAGAAAAACCTGAAAGTAGCAAGAGAAAAACAATCTACTACATACAAGGGAAACCAAATAAGACTGGGTTCAGACTATTCAACTAGCATCCTGAAGGCGAGAAGGCAGTGGTATGATATATTGAAGATCCTGAAAGAGAAAGACTTCCAGCCAAGAATTCTGTATCCAGCCAAGTTGTCCTTCAAAATTGAGGGAGAGATTAAAGTTTTCACAGACAAAGAAGTCTTGAAAGAATTTGTCAACAAGAGACTGGCCCTACAAGAAATACTAAAAGGAGTTCTTCCAGCTGAAAAAAAAAAAAAGACAGGAGAGGGAGGTCTCGAGGAGGGCACAGAATTGAAGAGTACTACTAAGGGTAATTTAAAGAATACAAAGAGAAAGAAGGAAAAGAATATATAAATTTGACAAATAAAATAAAAAAGATAAGATGTTGGAATTAAGAAACATCTTTTCAGTAATAACTTTGAATGTTAAAGGGCTAAACTTACCAATTAAAAGATACAGATTGGCAGAATGGATTAAGAAACATAATCCATCTATGTGCTGTTTACAAGAGACTCATCTTAGACACAAGGATACAAATAGATTGAAAGTGAAAGGCTGGAAAAAGATATTCCACACAAGTTGTAACCAAAAGAAAGCAGGACAAAATATACTTTAAGTGTAATGACATCATAAAAGACAAAAAGGACATATACATTAATTAAAGGGTCAATTCATGAAGAAGATATAACAATCATAAATGTTTATGCTCCCAATCAAGGGGTTCCAAAGTACATTAGACAGACATTGGCAAAACTGAAGGGAACAATAGATGTCTCAACAACAATAGTAGGAGACTTCAATACACCACTCTCCTCTACAGATAGAACAACCAGACAGAAAATCAACAAGGAAAGAGAGAAGTTAAATAACTTGATAAATGAATTATAACTAACAGATATATATAGGTCATTGTACCCCAAAGCACAAGGACATACAATCTTCTTTAATGCTCACGGAACATTTTCCAGGATAGAGCATATCCTGGGGCACAAAACAAGTCTTTATACATTCAAAGACACTGAAGTTATTCAAAGCACTTTCTCTGATCACAATGGGATGAAGCTGGATCTCAATAACCATCAAAGAATGAAAACATTCAGAAATATATGGACATTAAATAACACACTCTTAAACAACCAGTGGATCAAAGAACAAATTGCTAGAGAAATCAGTAGCTATCTGGAGATGAATAAAAATGAGAATACAATTTATCAGAACTTATGGGATGTGGCAAAGGCTGTGCTGAGAGTGAAATTAATTGCCCTAAATGCCTATACTAAAAAACAAGAAAGAGCAAAAATAGAGGACTTAGCACCAGGAGGAACTTGAGAAAGTACACCAAACTAACCCCAAGGCAAAGAGGATAAGAGAAATAACAAACATTAAAGCAGAGATAAATGAGTGGAAGAACAAAAGAACAATAGAAAGAATCAATAAAACCAAAAGTTGGTTCTTTGAGAAAATCGATAAAATCGATGGGCCACTAGGAAGACTGACCAAGAAAAAAAGAGAGAGGATGCAAATAAACAAAATCAGAAATGAGGAGCGGTGCATTACTACAGACCCTGAAGAAATAAAAGAAATCATAAGAGGATACTATGAACACCTATACACCAACAAACTGGACAACTTAGATAAAATGGACAAATTCCTGGAGACACACAAACAAGCTACACTGACTCAGGAAGAAATAGATCTCAAGAAATGAGTCACCAGTAAAGAAATTCAATCAGTCATCAAAAATCTTTCTACAAAGAAAAGCCCATGGCCAGATGGCTTCACAGGGGAATTTAATTAAATATTCCAGAAAGAACTAAAACCAGTCTTGCTCAAACTTTTCCAAAAAATTGAGGGAAAAGGAACTCTACCTAACTCATTTTATGAAGCTAATATCATTTTAATACCCAAACTGGGTAAAGATGCTATATGAAAGGAAAACTAATGGCCAATCTGTCAGGGAAATGCAAATCAAAATCACAATCAGATACAATATCACACCACATTAGAATAGCTGCTATAAATAAAATGGAAAATAACAATTGCTGGAGAGGAAATGGAGAAATAGGAACACTTATTCATTGCTGGTGTCAATATATTTATATTTCCAAAAAAACTGAAAGCAGGGACTCCAAGGGATATTTTCACAGCAATGTTCATAGCAGCATTATTCACAATTGCCAAAAGAAGAAAGCAGACCAAGTGTCCATCAACTGATGAATGGATAAATAAATTATGGTATTACATGCAGGTAAAAATTATTCAGCTGTAAAAAGGAATGAAGTCCTGAGACATGCAACAACATGGATGAACCTTGAAGACATCATGTTGAGTGAAATAAGCCAAAACACAAAAGGACAAATGTTTGATCTCACTGATTTGAAGCAATCTGAATAAGCAAACTCATAGAGTCAGAATCTAGAATACAGGTTACCAGGGGATGGAGTGGTGATAGGGAATAGGAAATTAAAGCTTAAAATGTACAAAGTTCCTATTTGGAATGATGAAAATGTTTTTGGTAATAGATGGTGTGATGGTAGCACCACATAGTGAATGTGATTAGCAGCATTGAAATATACATATGAAAATGATTAAAATGGAAAATGTCAGACTGCATAGGAGGTAACAGAGTAGAAATTAAAAAACAAAATCCATGGAACTATACTACACAAACTGAACCCTAAATTAAACTATGGACTTTAGTTAATAGTTCAATTGTAAAAGTGTGCTATTATCAATTCTAACACATATTACACACCAATGTAAGGTGTTAGTCATGAAGGTGGTGTATGGGAATCCTATATTTCATGGATGATTGTTCTGTAAACCAACACTTTATCTAATAAAGAAAGAAAATAATAAGCTGTAGATTTGTTTATATTAAGAAGGCCCAGTTCTGATAATCCTCAATTTATCAGTTTTTGCTTCAAACATTTTGAGGCTCTGTTATTAGAAGCATAAATATTTAGGATTTTTATGTCTTCTTGTTGAAGTGATCTTATTATTTTATCATTATGAAATGACACTCTACTTCTGTTAATACTCTTTGTTCTGAAATCTAATTTTCTGATATTAATATAGCGACTGCAAACTTTTCTTAATTAGTATTAGCATGGTATATTTTCCCCATCCTTTTAGTTTTGACCTGTTTGCTCATTTATATTTAAAATGTGTTTCTTGCAGGCAGCATATAATTGGACTTTGCTTTTTAATCAGTCGGACACTCTCTGATAAAAAAGTGGAGCGTCTAGACTATTTACATTGTATTTAATGTGATTGTCAACTCGTTTGGGTTTAAATATACAATCTTGCTATTTGCTTTCTATTTATCTTATCTAGTTTTTGTTCCCTGTGACCTCTTTTTCTTCCTTCTTTTGGATCTTTTTTTTTTTTTTTTAAATAATTTCACTTTGTCTTCCTTGTTTGTTTGCTTGCTATAACTCTGCTAGTATACTTGCTTAACTTGTCACAGTCTACCTTCAAGTGATAATATACTAGTTCACATTAGTATAAGAATTTTAGAATTGTATACTTCCATTTTTTTCCTTCTAGCCTTTTTCTGTTGTTGACATACATTTTACTGTCACATATTTTATAAACCCTATAATGCATTGTTACTATTTTTGCACTAGAAGTCAATTTGCTCTTCATTCCTTTGTGTAAATTTAGATTTCTATTAGGTATCATTTCCTTGTATTTGAAGGACTTCCTTTAACATTGCAAGTAGTGCATGTCTGCTAGTGAGGATTCTTTTACCTTTTGCATTTCTGAAAATAGTTTTTATTTTGCCTTCATTCTTGAAAGCTATTTTTGATGGATAATTTTAGGTTGACAGATTTTTCTTCTAATATTTCTTCTAATTTTCATGTTTCTGGTAAGAAATTTGCTGGAATCCTTATCTTTATTCTTCTGTGAGTAACGTCCTTTCTTTGTGGTTGCTTTTAAGATTTTCTCTTTATCATTAGTTTTAAAGCAATTTGAGTATGATGTACCTCAGAGTCATTTTCTTCATGTTTCTTTGCTTGATGTTTATTGAGCTTCTTGTATCTGTGGTTATATTGCTTTGTTTAAATTCAGAAAATTTTTCATTTTTTTAAGTGACATATTTGATTATGTCCTCAGTTATTTTTTCAGATTCCATCTTTCTCTCTTCTAGTTTGGGGACTCCAACTATACATATGTTTGTCTGCTTAAACTTGTCCCACAGCTCACTGATGCTCTGTTTATTCTTTTCAATCTTTTTTATCTCTTCGATTATGAAGACTTTTTTATTGCTGTATCTTCAAGTTCAGCAGTTTTTCTTGTGCCACTAATCTTATTCAGTGTATTTTCATCTCTTGTATTGCAGTTTTCATCTCTAGAGGTTCACTTTGAGTCTTTTAAAAATATTTTCAACGTCTCTATTTAATATGTTCAATATTTTTTGCTTCTTGAGCATATTGAATGCTCTTATCATAACTATTTTAATTTCCTTATCTACAAATTCTATTATCCATGTCATCTCTGTGTTAGTATCAATTGACTGATTTTTCTCCTAATTACGGATATATTTTACTGTGTTCTCCATGCCTAATAATTTTTTATTAGATGCTAGACATTGTAAATTTTACTTTGTTTGTTGCTGGATAGCACTGTGTTCTTATATTCTTAAGCTTTGTTCTGAGATGCAGTTATTTTGAAAGAGTTTGACATTTTTGGTTTTGCTTTTAAGCTTTGTTAGGCAGGATCACAGCATTTAGTCTATGGTTAATTTACCCCATGTGTCTTCTCTACAGTTCTCCCCCATCCATGCACTGTGGCCTGGAAACTTTCTTCAGGCAATAAGCTGTGGCAACTGTAGGACTTATTTCATTTGTTTTCCATCACTTAGTGATCTATTTGTTGTCATATGCCTTATTTTGATTTTTTATCACATATTTTGCTTATATAGGTTATAAACCTCAGACAATATATTGTTGCTTTCAATGGTTAATAATCTTATTTTTATCTATTTATTTACCCTCCCTAGAGCTATACTTTTCTTTCTTGCACTATTATGTTTCATCTGGGACAATTTTCTTTCAATCTGAAGAACATCTTCAGCTTTTCCCTTAGATTTTATTTGCCTGAGAATTGTTTTTATTTTGAAGGATAATTTTACTGGGTATAAAATTCTAGTTTGGTAGCTTTGCTTTCAGCATTTTAAAGATATCATTTCATTGTCTTCTGTCTCAATGTTTTTGTTGTGAAGTCATGGTATTTCTTGCCGTTGTCTTTTTCTCTGGGTAGTTTTAAGATTTTCTTTTTATCCTTAGTTGCATCAGTTTGACTCGGATGTACCTAAGTGTGGTTTCCTTTGTATTTCTACCATTTGGGGTTTGCTGATTTCTTGAAGGTATAGTTAAGGTCTTTCATCAGTTTGGAAAGTTCTCAGCTAATTTTTCAAGACATGTTTCTTTCTTATTCTCTCTTTACTTTTTTCCTGGAATTTCATAAGTTTAACACTTCTGTTACTCTCTGTTAGGTTCTTTTTATCCTTCTTCCTCTTGGGGGTACAATTTGGATATTTTCTTTTCTTCAAGTTTATTAATACTGATGTATGCTCTTTTCATTCTGCTGCTTAAGTTCTCCAATTGGTTCTTCATTTTTTAGTTTATTTATGAATTATTTATTTAAGCCTACTTCCTCAGAACTGTGAGTTGATGCCTTTTTAAAAATCCTCATTGAGGTATATTTTATGTAAAATAAACATCACCCATCTAATGTGTACAACTTTATGGATTTTGACAGTTGTAGATTCCTGAGAAACCACTACCACAATCCATATACAAGATATATTCATCACCCCCAAAGGATTTCTCTTGACCCCTTGCAGTTCATCTCTCCTGTTCCTGGCCCAGTCAATTGCTGATTAGTCACTATAAATTAGTTTGCACTTACTAGAATTTTATATAAATGGAATCACAGAATGAGTACTCTTTTGGCTTCTGTTAGTCAGCATAAATGATTTTGTGTTCATCCATGTTGTTACCAAATCAGTAATTAATTCCTTTCTACTGCTGAATAGTATCACATTGTATGGGTATATAGTACTAGCTGTTGTTTATTCATCTACCATTTGATAGACATGTGGCTCGGATTCAAATTTTTGGTTGTTATAGATAAAAATGCTATGACTATTTTTGGATAACATTTTGTATGAACATATGTTTTTATTTTTCTAGGTTGAACAGTTTCTGGAATGGCTGGGTCATATATTAGATGTATGTTTAATTATATGAAAAAATTCCAAACAGTTTTTCAAACTGGGTTGAGCTATTTTACATACACATTTGCAGTGTATGAGTTCCAGTTACTCTGTATTCTCACAAGCACTTGGTATTGTCAGTGTTTTTAATTGTAGCCATTATAATCTATTGTTATCTCATTGTGATTTTAAAGTGTTTCCCTAATGACCAACGGTGTTGGAAATTTTTTCAAGTGCTTATTTGCCATTTGTATATTTGCTTTTGTAAAATGCATGTTCAAATATTTTGCTTATTTAAAGAATTTAAATTGTCTTGAGACATTTAAAATAATATATTCTGTATGCTGGTTGTCAGTTATAGGTGTGTGCATAATTTTTCTTCTGTGCCTTTTCATTTCTTAATGGTGCCTTTTGAAGAACAAAATTTTTAAGTTCAATAAAAATTAACATCATGTTATTAATTTTTATGATTTATGTTTTTTGTTTCTTATGTAAGAAAATTTTGCTCAACCCCAAGATCAACAAATTTTTTCTCTTACGTTTTATTCTAGAAGTTTAACAATTAAAAATATATATTTACTTTTAGATTTAGGTCTATGATCCATTTTAGGTTAATTTTTATGTACTGTCTGAGGTGAGCTGGCTGATCAACTCATCACACAATGCCTAAAATCATCTACACTTCAATTCTTTTCTGAGTATGGAGTCATTCATCAGTAGTATTCATTTAAAAAAATAGTTGAGAAATATTCCTTTGTCTCTAGAATATGCATTTTTTTTTGTCAAAGCAAAGTGGTATAACCTAAAGGTAAAGTACAGTGAGTAACGGTGGGTTTAGAATTTTTGGAAGCCAAAAACGTCTATCATTTTCACTTTTTCCCGTTGTTTATTCAAATATACTGAGATTTCTCTGTTAGCATTTATCATCATTCCTATTTTACCACTGAAAAATCATGGCTCAAAACTATTAATATTTTGTTCAGTCACACAAACTATTTGTGCTAATACCAGAATTAAACTCAAGTCTTTATATGCCAAATTCATCACTTGGCATATATGAAATGGAAGAAAGGTACAAAATGTCAGTTACATGTCAGATAAGTGTGGCTTAAATTATTGTCTCCCCTTCTATTCATAAATAGATAATGTTAACTACATGGGTATCAATATCATGTTTATTATTCATAGAGGTCTCATCTATTAGGAATGGCAAAGTGCTATTGTATGTCTTTGTCCTACAGAAAATCCAGGTAGAATGATGACAGTATGCTATTTGTTATTTTAAAATGTCTATTTTTAAATTGTCTAACTTGATGAGTTTTCCTATATTCCTTCCTTGGTACATCATTCCATAGTTAAGTGTCATGGTAATTTCATCTATCACATTAGTTTATTAATCCTGATTCAATTGTACTGCAAGAAAATGAATACATTTTTGCAATTACATTAGTCAAAATTTATAAGTAGCTGTCACTCTCTGCCACATTAACCATCCTATAATCAGTCTTCCCGTGGTTAGCACCTATTCCTTTAGTTAGTTGGTAGCTTCTCCCATCTCTTTCAGAATTTTCTTTATTAGTTACATCTGTCATATGGATCATTTATACTATCTAATAAAATACAAATTTCCTTTTAATGCAATGCGGAAGAATATAATGGTCTGTGAGTGCTTAAATCATCATCTTATTCCAAAGCCTTTTGGAACCATCCACACCTTCCAAATAAAGTCCAAACCCCTTAGCTTAGTTAGTATTTAAGATTTTTTATGATCTAGCCTTGTCCTGAAGAACCAAACCACATTATTTGCTGTTACTTCTCTTTAATCTGCTTGAAATGACCATCTCTCACCTCTTCATATTGAAATATACCTATGTTTCCAAGACCTGGCTCAAATATAAGTTATCTGTTGTCCCTTTACTCCTATTCCACTGTCTTTACAGCATGGCAATCAATACATTCCTTACAATGGCATTCCAGTACACAAGCACTTAATTTATATGAATATAAGTCTAAGTAATGCTGAAAGACAGTAACTTAAATTTAAATACTTCAAAAAAATTTTAAGGAGTTTTTTTCTTGGCTTGTGCAGTAAATACCTCAATTTTAAACACCAGTCTTGAATTAGGATTCGATTAGAGAAGCAGCAAGCCCTGTGAGTCATATAGAATAAGGGATTTAGTATGGACATTAGTCTTTACATATTGTAGGAGCTGGTTAAGCATGCTATATTTGGTATAGGTCCTAAAGTCAACAGGGCCAGCAGTCAAGAAGGAAAGATGGCCACAAAATGGAGGAGAGTAAGGAAAAACTGGAAACAGTGAGGGCAATCTGGAACCCACAAGGACAAACTAGAACCCATGCAGACAAATTGGAACCTGTGTCTGAATTTAACAGCACCTAACTTCAATGATATGAGTGACCTGCAGGATAAATTGGAGCCTCTCACCACGCAACTGCACAGGCACCTGGTCCAGGATTCAGAAAAGCTAAAGGATGAGTTCTCTTGGTTGCTGAAGAGCTACTGGCCAGGCGCTGGCCGGTGCCAACTTTGTGAACCAGCAGACCAGTACTCTGCGCTGATCTTCAGAGCATAATAATGCTGCTTCACTGTCACCTTCCAAATCTCACCCATTCCAAAAAACACTTCGTATTTACACAAAAATTGGAATTTTTTTCCAGGCATGTAAGAATGTTTTTAACCTTACATGAAAGTCTAATTGGATATTCAAAGATAATGCAGATTCTGGAACAATTCTTCACTTTGCAGGACTGTCCTTCACAACGCAGGTTATCTAGCACCCTGGGTCTCTGTTCATACTATACCAGACCTTCCTCCAACCTGCTAATATTGTTACAACCACTTTGGAAATCTGTTTGGCATGATCCATTAATTTTGATTATATGCATTTCCAAAGACCCTGTAATCCATTGCAAGTTATAAACCCAACAGAAACATGCATCAAAAGTTTAGTACAAACAGGCCCACAGTAGCATTATTCCTAATAGTCCCAAACTGGAAGCTACTCAAATGCTTCTCAGCAGTGGAATGGATACCTACATTGTAGTATATTCATAAAAAAGAATACCATACAGCAATGAAAATGAACTAATCACCGCGACACAAATTATGGCTGACTTTCACAAGCACAATGTTGAATAGCAAAAGCAAGACATAACAGAATACATACTATATGATTCCAAAAGTTGAAAAACAGACAAAACTATGGTTTTTGACATGCAAGCAATAAGAGGGGGAATGAGCTGTGCTTCTGTGGTACTGGTAGCATTCCATTTCTTCACCTGGAACATGCTGTACATAGGCGTGTTCATATTGTGATAATTCATTATCAGTAGAGGTGAGAGCACGAACACAATTATGAAGCTTGAGTTGCCTGAAGTGTATAGGAACGGAAAAAAAAAATTTTTTTTTTAAAGTCATCCCCCTTTTCCCCAGTCTTCCAGCCCTCCATTTCCTAGGAGTCATGCCCAAGAAAAACCAAAACCAAGAAACAAAATGCAGCTCAAATTCAAACCCTCAAACAGCATCAAAATGAGTAAAAGGCATTCCCAGTTTCGCCCAAGGTTGAGTACAAAAACGAACACCTTAACCACGAAGACCCTTTGCCGCCCAGGATGAGAGAAGAAAAAACAAGCACAATTATTATTATTATTTTTTTTTTCAATTTACTTCTCGTGTGCCTGGAGCTAAGGAATCACCCGGGCCACCTGTAGCCTGGCCCGTCGTAGGGGGCGGAGCCGAGTCCCTGCTTTGACTCCCTAGCAACAGAGAGAGCCTTTGTCGCGTTCTGGCAACACGTCCTGGCAACGCATCCTGGCAACGCGTCCCGCACTTCCCTCCTAGAGGCCTTCAGCCCTCGGTCCCTCTCCCCTCCTCGCGGCCCCGGCCCACCCTCTCTCACCAGCCGGCGGGTTTTCTGACTTGTCTGGAGGGTCCGGGTCCGCATACTCTGCCCCAGGTGCAGGTAGCTCTCCGGATTCCTGCGGACTGAGCTTCCAGAGAAACGGACCACGGGGGTGGGAGGGGAGGGCCAGGAGACGATTAACGTTTGAGAAGGAAAAAGAATCAGAGGGAAAGAAATCAAAATTTTGTTAAAATTTTTATTTTTAACACATACTGAAAGCTCCAGGAAGAGGGGGCGGGAGGGTGGAAAATTACTTTTGTGCAAAGTCCAAATAAGGAAAGAAGAGAACACCCGAGTGGAGAACCAGGAGTCACGCCCCAGACAGCAGTTGGAGCCGACTGGGGCCTGGAGATGCTGGAAAAGATCGTCCCGGTCCTGCAGGAGCTGGGCAGGCAGGTGCTGCCCACGCTGCCCTCCCTGACCCAGGAGGGTAAGCGGCATGGGGTGGGGAGACAGGAAAGACGGGGACCTGTGGTCTGAACTTTCACTTGTGTGAGGCGCGTGGGGCCGCAGGCCTCGCCTGGAGTGACTGTATTGCCTTGACAACCAAGTGGCAATCACAGCAGGCCTTGGTTGGATACCGGAAGAGGAGCAGTTTCTTTTCTGGCAGCTTTGAGGGAAAGGAGCCAGTGAAAGGTTTTAATTAAGGGAGCTAATGAATACACATTCTTATCTCGGGGACTAGCACAAAGTAAATGTTAGTTAAAATACCCCACCACCCTACCCACTGGGGCAGATCAGAGCACTTGTGCCCACCCAGAGAAACAGCCCGGAAGAAAAGCTATTTTACAGGAACCCAGCTGGCTCCTTCTTAGAGTTCATGCAAGGCATGGCTACTTTTCTTGCCCTTGACATCTTGAAGTTGTGTTAAGAAAGAAAGATGATCTTAAAAAGATATGGGGTAAATGTTTGGATCGGCAGCTTGTCAAAGAAACCTTACTCAGCTTGGTTCCTAGCAAGACACTTAATCTTTTTGTAGCACAGTTTTTAAAAAAAGAGTCAACCCAAAGTGGTGTTGAGATCTGCCTGCAAGTGATAGGAGCCCTTAGGAAGAAAGGTGCTCCAGATATTGAAGTTATTATTGTCAACTGTGGTGACTTAGAGTTGTTAGCTAGGCTTTAACCAAATGATTTTAGGAGGCAAAATCAATAGGAATAGATGCCTCTTCTTTCCCTTCCCTGTCATCACTCATCTTTTGCTTTCAAAATAATTCTAAAAGAAGCCTTGGATAGTTTTATAGATTATAAAATAATTATGATACTTAGAAATGTATAAATAATCTTTTCATTCAAATAATAGAACATACTATGTGCTAGGGACCTGAGAACCAATGATGAGAAAAACCCTTGGAACTTACAATGTAGTGGGACAGTCATAAGTTTAATCATTTAATCATAGGAAAAGTTGTGAAATTACAATTGTAATAAGTGCTACCAAGGAGGAGGCTCATGGTACAATGAGAACTTTTAATAGAGGTTAAGGGTGGGGTTGTGTATTAAGGCTTGCTGAAGATTTGATGTGAATGAGTTGGAATTAACTAGGTAAAATGTTTTGGGGAGTGGGGTGTAGAGGGAAGATGTGAATGTTATTGGTAGAGGAAATGGCAAAGGCAAAACCTCTGTGATGGGGGAGCATTGTTGAGGAGTTGAAAGAAAGCCAATAAAGCTGCTGTCTAGAAAAAAGGAAGGAGAGTGTTCCAAATGAGGCTGGAGGTGGGGGGCAGGTCCTACAGGGCCTTGTAAGTCAGATTTAGGATGTTAGCCTTTATCTTATGAACAGTGGGAAACCATTACGTGTTTTGAGTGAGGAATAAAAAGTTTTGAATGGGATAACGCGATCAGGTTTGGGTTTCGAAAATATCACTCTGGTTGTAGTGTGGAGAATGATTTGGAGGCCAAGAGTGCCCATAGCAGTCATCTAGGTGAGAGCAAATCGTAGCTTCGTCTAAACTGGTAGTAACAGAAATGAAGAGAAGTGGAAAGACTGAAAGGCTATTTGGGAGTAAAATCTACAGGTGGTGGTATGGACTGGATATGGGGGGAGAGGGAGAAGGGAGGTCTTAAGGTTGACTCCTGAGTTCTTGGCTCATATTACTGAATGCCTGGTGGGATACCATTCATTGAGATAGAAACCTTGGAAAAGGGATGAGATTTAAGTGAAGGAAGATCCTAGATTTGGACAAATTGAAGGACACTTATAAGATATCCAAGGAGGTAGATGGATACAGATGCCAAGCAACCTGAAAAGGGAGGTCTGGGCTTGTAAATAAACATTTGGAATCACCTGTATATACATTATCATTAAAGCCTGGGCATGTATGTGAATGCTTAGCCCAAAGGTGGCCTAGTAATGTGCCCTGAAGAACTCCAACTTTTTATGTCTAGGTTGAGGATGATGAGCTTGAGAATGAGACTGAATAGAAATAGCCAGAGAGATGGAAAGAAAACCCAAATGAGCATTCTGTCATAGAAGCTGAAAGGAGAGGCACCTGACAGATGTCTTAAAATAATCATCTAAGTCTTAAAAAGATGGAGGGAGTACTCAACAATGTCAGAGATGGCTGAGAAGTCGAGAGATGAGAGCTAAACATGCCCATTGAATTTATTGATAAGTAGACTTTAGCTTTATTGGTTGTGTGACAGAAGTAGAAACCAAATTACTACTTACTTTATCAACTTTCACAAACAACTCATTGTAAAAGGGTTTTCTGCCAAACTTCAGAAAATTGCAGTTAGCTTTTTATCATTGTGTATGTTAAGTCCTGTTGCTTCTTTACGATTCACCAAAGTATAAAATTACACATCATCATTTTACAGATGTGAACTGGGTGAGCAGTTGAAGGCTACATAGTATCCCATGGAGGCTAGAAGGCTGCAGGTCTTCAGATATGCAGCACACTGCTCATTCTACTCTTCTGTGCTCTGGGATCATGTTTCTTAGTTCAAATCGCCCTTTAATATTCTGCTCTGTTTGTATATCAGTTCTTTAATTTTAGAAGGTAAGCTTCATGAAGTCAGAGAACTTATCTTTTATTTTTGATACTAATTTGCTGCTATGACAAGTACCACACAATGGGTTGACTTAATGACAAGAATTTATTGGCTCATGACTTTGAAGCTAGAAGAAGTCCAAAATCAAGATGTCAGCAAGGCTTGCTTTCCCCTAGAATTTGTAGCATTGTGGTGCTGGCTGATGGTGTTCTAGTTTGCTAGCTGCTGGAATGCAACACACCAGAGATGGATTGGCTTTTAATAAAAGGGGATTTATTTCGTTAGTTCTTCAGAGGAAAGGCAGCTAGCTTTCAACTGAGGCTCTTTCTTACGTGGGAAGGCACAGGGTGATCTTTGCTGGCCTTCTCTCCAGGCCTCTGGGTTCCAACAACTTTCCCTGGGGTGACTTCTTTCTGCATCTCCAAAGGCCTGGGCTGAGCTGCTAGTGCTGAGATGAGATATGCTGAGCTGCTTGGGCTGTGCTATGTTGAGTCTCCCATTTAAGCACCAGCCAATTAAATCAAACATCATTCACTGCAGCAGGCACACCTCCTAGCTGACTGCAGATGTAATCAGCAACAGATGAGGTTCACATGCCATTGGCTTATGTCCAAGCAATAGAACTAGTTACCTTCACTTAGCCAAGTTGACACCTGAATCTAACTACCACAGATGGTAGTTCCTTAGCTTGCATCTCTGCTTCCCGTCACATGGAGATGTCCTCCCTTTTCTTTGGCCCGTCTGGTTTCTGCTCATTTCAGTCTCCTCCCTTTGGTTTTCTCTGATTCCTAGATTGCAGTAATATAGATTAAGACCCATCTTGATTCAATTGGCCATGATTTAACTAAAATTAACGTCTTTAAAAGCCCTACCTACACATGAGTTTACACCCATAGGCATGTGGGTTTAGATTAAGAATGAGCCTTTGGTGGGGTACATAATTCAATCTACTACATTATCTATTTCAAGCATATATTCTACAATTTACATAATGGACACTTCTTATAATAATCATATATAAGATAATGTATTCCTGCTACTTGCCATTTTGTTTAAAAGTTTGATTTTGAATGTTTAGCATTTGAAATCAAATGGAGGTTGAGCTAAATATAGAGGGTATGTCCAGGTATAGGTTTTTAAAATTTTTTTTTGGCATAGGCAGGCTCTGGGAATTGAACTGGCATCTCTGGCATGGCAGGCGAGAATTCTGCCACTGAGCCACCGTTGCACCACCCTAGTATAGTTTTTAATAGTGATTCTTGCTTTCCTTAAAATATGAAGGTAACGTATTCTTTAATTTGCTTTTTAGTTGTTTAAATTTTTTGTTTTGAGAAGTTAGTGATACCCTCTCTGACACTTCAGGATGTTAGAAAATTTGAAGTTAGAAATCACAGTCTGGAAGATTTCCAAATCTATTACCAATTGAAATACATGAGTCTAAAGGTTCCTAAGAGGAATGATATGCCTATTTTCATTCTCCTTCAGTGAGAAATAGCAGATTTCAGTTTAGAATAATTGCCTGCTTTTATTTAGCTTTGTTTATTTAGCTTTTATAGAGCAAAACAACATGGTGGACTCTAATGTATCATGCAAATGAAGATATAATCCTCAAATTTCCAGTTAAGCTCAGTTAAGTCTTCTCGCTAGGGTTTGGTTACAAGCTGTACAATTACTCCTGGCACTAATTAAATAATTTCCTCGTAGGTGCAGATTTTTTCCCCTTAATATCTGAGCTGCACACAATGAGTCTAGGTGAAAGACTGTTCAAGTCATATAAATTCTTTAGGCTGTGTGATGGGAGGTAGAGGGGGATGCAGCAGGATGTGGCAGAGTAGGTGAAACTGTACATCCATGATTTAGAGTGAAAGGCAGAATTTTACATTTTACAGAGTGGATACTTAAATCAGTGCTTGTTGAATGGAACAGTCAGAAGAGGTGAGATTATACTTTGCTTTCACTATTTATAGAATAAAGGAAAACTATATTTTTAGAAAGGTTTCCTTCAAAAATCTTATTATTTTATTGTTTTAATTACATCTTCGGAATTTAGAGATGGGTATGCTTTTGTTATAGAAAAATATAACTTTTGGGAATGACTATTTTCTGTTAATACTAAATAACACTATTTAGTTTACATTAGGAATTACTGTAATTTGATACTACATTTCATGTTTACATTTTTATTTATTTGCACCAAGACATCACATGGATGCTTCCACAAATTGATTTTCTTTTCCTTTGAATTTCAGAAGTCTCTGCTATCTGGGGGAATGTCTCAGAATTTGTGGAACGACAGCTAACCTTGCACAAGGTAGGATTATACTTTTATTTTAATGTAGGAATCCAAAGTCCTCCTCCATAGTCTCAGATAGTTTTTCTTGGGAGCAGAAGAGTAGATATAGAGCCACCTACTTTTATTTTCAGCTCTGTTATTTTATGATGTGCACATTTCAGACTTATGGACAGTAGATTTGACAAACATGGATTTTAGCCTTACGTAATGAATTTGTAAGCTCTGCTCTTCTGATATGTAAAGTAGAGCTGATAAGTCTAGGTAGGTATATGTAGAGAAACTAGATGGGTTTATCTGTCACCTGATCGTTCCTGGCATATGTGAAGGATGTAATGTTTCTTTCCTTGCTTCCTTACATGGGATGGATTTTAATTGGAATGTGAGAAGACAGTCAGTGATTAAAATATCAAGCTGCCAAAAATGAGAAACTGAGACCAGGGCTGGACTGTTTTCTCTTCCCAAGTCTTGGATTTGGGTACCACAGAACTGGACAGAGAGGGAGACACTGGGAGAGAGCTGAGAGATTATGAAATTTTATACCTACCCAGAGGTCCCAATGTGACAGTCCTTGGGCTGAATTCATCCTCCAAACTTATTTGGTCGAAGAATCTGAACTAGCTATTGCCACTTAAAATTGGGAGAATTTCTATAGAATTTTGGATATTTTGTCTGCCCTCTCTTGAAGAATCAGCAGATCTAACAACACAGGTCTTCCATTCCTACATTATTTTTGTTCTTTTTGTTTGTTTTTTCAATTCCTACATTGTGATACTTGGCTAGAGCTGATAGTAGGTTGACTCCCCCTTTAGATGGGGCATGCACTCTCCACCCACCATCTTCTCTACCTGCCTCCCTTCACTCCCTAACATTCTTTCCTAACTCTTGTAGGCATTTGTGTTTGTAGCCCTTAATGTAAGCTGTCTCTATGGAGACAGAAACCCAGAGAGCCAAAAGTATTTTCTTCTACCCTTCTGCTGAGATCACCACACTGCAGTATATGCTTGGATACTGGGTTGCCCGATTTTGTCAAAAACATAAAACCTAAAAGAGAAGACAAGAAAATGAAGATTCTCTTGTCCTCTTAAATTCCTTCCCTCTAATGGTAAATTATTAAAGTTGAAAATGGCACACAATTTAGGACATCAGTAATCTTACTTAGATATAGATTACTTATCATCCATACAAATTTTCTTAGTCCTCCACAGATTTTTAATGATATGTGGGGATAAGGGATCTGATTTGGTAAAGCACTATGGGTTGATATATTCTGATGGATTACATTTTACACTAAACATATTTATACTAAGCTAAATAAGTATAAACTTATTTACACTAAACTATTTGTAAACTTAGAATAATAAAATATTATAGCTGTTAGGGATTGCAGAAATCACTGAATTTTTAAAGGCCTAAACATCTCTTCTCGTCCCTTGGATAACTGTACTAAGAATTTTTTCTTTTTCACCCCCTCAATGAAGACTATTGTTGTTCTTTTTTCAGGGTGTTCATATTCCAGGACTTGGAACTTTCACTTTTATGAGACAAAAGCTTGAAGTGGGAAACAGCAAGTTTATTCTAATTCAGAGGCCTGTGTTTATCATGGCGGAGAAGTTAGTACAGACACATGGACTCAAACAAAACAAAGTATACACTCCTGGTAAATCATTTTAAGACTTAAGACTTTCCCAGAAGGTGACTGGCCTGGGGATGGAAATGAAAGGCAAAGCTTGCCTAATTGCTGCTTCATTTGTTTCTGATTTGAGGCTCTAAAGTTTTCACATACTACCTTTAGCAGAGGGTGGGAAGGCACTGCGGGAAAACAATGCAGTCTTCCAGGCCAAGTAAACCTTGAGGTAGAAACGCCCTGTGACTTCCAGGCAAATTTACATAAAAGCCTTTTCACAGAGTTGTACTGACTTTATGCATATTCAGATCCTAAGAAACTGAAAGCCACTGTGAGGAAGAAGAGAAAGTTAGAATCACTGGCTGGGACAATTACAGTCAGTATCAGGTGTGAAAAACATTACTAAATGTATAATTAAAGTTAGGAGTTTAATACTCCATAAACTATTGAGAAATACCTGTATATCTTTCGCACATCCAAAAACGTTCCTCCCTCTCTCCCTCCCTCCTTCCGTTCTTCCACAAATATTTACTGAGGGCCAACAGCGTGCAGGCCTTCTTCCAGGTGCTTTAGATACAGTGGTGAGCAAACAGACAGGCTCCCTGCCGCGGGAGGCTCACATTCCAGCTTTCGTGCACAGTCTTCACGACACCTGCCTTATATTAGAGTCCCTGGGCCGCTTACTTCCTGATTCCTGGCAGTGTTCTTTTCCACTTTCCTTATCTTCCCTCCTGCATCAGAATCACAACTGCATGGAAAGAGACAGCCTGTCCCCCATGCTAGCACGTGAAAAGGCTGTAACTTTCCTTTAAGTTTCCTGGAATTAAATTTTCTGAGTAAATTTCCGTCAGAAAAGGGATATGTTGGAAAATCAATACCAACTCACTACACTTTTAACTCATTAGGCATATATTCAGTATGATGGGTTTGATGGGAACTTTTCAGACATTTTCACCTAGAGTTTTATGACTGAGGAAGTATAATTCATAATAAAGCCAAGGTTTCCCGAAAAACATTTGTGCCTTAGAAGTAAGAGCTTATTTTCCATCTTAGATGTTGTACTGTAGCTCACAAAAGTAATTTAGGTGTACAATTATTTTTTACATGATGGGGAAATTTCACAAACATATATGACTAAAAAGATATAAATAAATAAATAAATAAAAATTTAAAAAATATGTATGACAATTATTTCATAAGGACAATTCTATCTACAGTCTAAGCCCAGGGTTATGATTCTTCATCATTAATTACTAGGCAGCTAGTCAAACGTTAACAGTTAACGCTCCTATGTGCCAGGTACTCTGCTAGCTTGTTTTCTCTTTTCTTTACCATTCTCTGTTTTACTTTATTTTCAAGTGTGATAATGGTTTTGGAATGTTTTTTTAAAAATATTTTTATGTAAGAAAACAGACAATACACTTCAAACCACCAAAAATCGTCCTTATTTAAAAAAATTTTTATTGCAGTAACATGTACAGCCTAAAAATTTCTATTTTAACTGATTTCAAGTACACAACTCTGTGGCATTACTTACATTTACAATACTGTACTACCATCACTGCCATTCACTACCAAAGCTTCCATTAGCATTAACTATTAAGTGTTAACCTCCAATTCC
Source organism: Tamandua tetradactyla (assembly GCF_023851605.1). Taxonomy (NCBI): domain Eukaryota; kingdom Metazoa; phylum Chordata; class Mammalia; order Pilosa; family Myrmecophagidae; genus Tamandua; species Tamandua tetradactyla. The sequence continues at coordinate 57,817,418 of NC_135334.1, read as the reverse complement.
CACCTCCCCACCCCTAGTAAGCTGTAATCTACTTTCTGTCTCTATGAATTTGCATGTTCTAGTTATTTCATATTAGTGTAATAATATATTTGTCCTTTTGTGACTGGCTTATTTCATTCAACATGATGTCTTCAAGGTTCATCCATTTTGTATCATGATTCAGAACTTCATTCCTTTTTACAGCAGAATAATATTTCATCATATAGATACAGTACATTTTGTTTATCCATTCATACATTGATGGAGTTGCTTCCTCCTTGGTTGTTTTAAATAATGCTACTATGGACATTGATCTACAAATATCTGTTTGGGTCCCTGCTTTCAATTCTCTTGGGTATATAACTTGGGTATATAGGAGTGACATTGCCAGGTTATATGGTAATACTATACTTAACTATCTGAGGAACTACCAAACTGTCTTCCTCAGCAGCTGCACAATTCCATATTACCACCAGCAATGCGCAAAGGTTTCTATTTCTCTACATCCTTCTCAACACTTGTTATTTTCCTTTTTTTTTTCAATAATAGCTATTCTAATGTGTGTGAAGTGGTAACTCACTGTGGTTTGAATTTTCATTTCCTTAATGGATAATGTTTTTTGTTTTGATGTGCTTTTTTGCCATTTGTATATCTTCTTTGGAGAAATGTCTATTCAAGTCCTTTGCCCACTTTTATTTTAAATGCAGTTTTATTGAGATGTATTCACACACCACACAAACCATCCGAAGTATTCAATCACTGGCTCATAGTGTCATTACATAGTTGTGTATACAATCCCACAATCAACTTTAGAACATTTTCATTACTCCAGAAAATGCATAAAAATAAAACCAAATTTTCCCATATCCCTTACGCACCCCTCCTTATTACTGACTCATAGTATTGGTATGGTGCATTGGTTACTGTTGATAAGGGTATTAAAATATTACTGTTAACTATAGTCCATAGTTTATAATAGATACATTGTTTCTTATGCACCCCACTATTATAAGCTCCTTGTAATAGTGTCACCAGACACTATTACACCACTGGTGTCACATTTGTTCTGATTCATGAAAGAACTTTTTTGTAAATTTGTGCAGTTAATCACAGACATTGTTCACTGCAAGATTCACTGTATTATACATTCCCATGCTTTAACCTCCAGTTATCCTTCTGGTAATATACACAACTCTATTCTTGCCCTTTCCACCACATTCACTACCACTGTTCAGAACTGTTAATTATTCTCACAATAATAACCTTTTTCCACTTTTTAAATTGGGTTTTTTTTTTTTTTTTTTGGTTATTGAGTTTCAGAATTTCTTTATATATTCTGGATATTAAACCTACATCAATATATGGTTTCCAAATATTGTCTACCATTCTGTAGATTGTCTTTTCACTTTCTTGATAATGTCCTTTAATGCAGAAAAGTGTTTAATTTTGATGAAGTCCAGTTTATCTATCTGTTGTTTTGTTGCTTGTGCTTTTGGTATAAAGTCTAAGCATTCACTGCCAATTACAAGGACCTGAAAATATTTCTGTATGTCTTCTTCTATGGTTTTGAAAGTTTTAGCTCTTATATTTAGATCATTGATTTATTTCACATATAGTATGCAGTAGGGGTCTAATTGCATTCTTTTGCATGTATTATCCAGTTTTCTCGCACAATTTGTTGAAGAGACTATTCTTTCCCCATTGAGTGGACTTGGTACCTTGTCAAAAAAAAAAAAAAAAAGCAAAACAAAACAAACAGTTGGCTATAGATGTAGGATTTATTTCTGAACTCTCCATTCTATTCCATTACTCTATATGTCTGCCTTTGTGCCAGTACTACACTATTTTGTTTACTTTAGCTTTGTAATATATTTTGAAATTGGCAAGTGTGAGTCCTTCAATTTTGTTCATCTTTTTCAAGATGATTTTGGCTATTTGGAGCCCCTAGCTCTTCCATACAAATGTGGTGATTGGCTTTTCTATTTTTGTAAAGAAGGCTGTTAGAATTTTTATTAGGATTGTGTTGAAGTTATAAATCACTTTGAGTAGTATTGGCATCTTAACAGTATTAAGTCTTCCAATCCACGAGCACAGAATTTCCTCCCATCTATTTTGGTGTTTCTTAATTACTTTCAGCAATGTTCTATAGTTTTCCATGTACAAGCCCATACATCCTTGGTTAAATTTATTTCTAGATATTTTATTCTTTTAGTTGCTATTTTAAATGAAATTGACTTCTTGATTTTATTTTCAAATTGTCCATTACTAATGTAGAAACACCACTATTTTTTGAACGCTGCCACTTTGCTGAATTTGTTTATTAGCTTTGTTGTGGATATTTTGGGATTTTCTATATATAGGATTATGTCATATATGAATAGGGAAAGTTTTATTTTTTCCTTTCCAATTTGGATGCCTTTTATTTCTTTTTCTTGCCTAATTGCTCTGGCTAGCACAGCCAGTACAATGTTGACTAACAGTGGAGTAAATGAGCACTTGACCTATGCCTGGCTGTGGTTTTTAAGGACTAATAAGATATGATCCCTGCTTTTGAAGAGTTCAGTATCTTCATGGGAAATAAATACATAAGCAAATGATACAGCATGATTAAGTTCTATAAAAGTAGCATTGCTCAGGTACTGGATGAATGTCCAGAAGAGGATATGCCCATTTCTTCTTAGGGAGGTTTAGAAAGATGACATGCCTTTAAGGATGATAGGACTTAGCTAAACAGAGAAGCCGTGGGAAGATCTTTCAGGAACAGCATGAATAAAATCAAGGATAAGGAAAAGAGTAAAGCCTGTAAAGGGAAAACTGGACAGTTAATTCTTATAACCATGGATATTGATTGTGGGAATGAGGGAAGTAAGTAAAAAATGCTAGGTAGGAATCAAGTTGAATGGGAAGAACTTTAGAATTCATTTTGTAGGCACTGAGGAGGCAGTGAAAGATTTGAGTAGGGAATTAGTTGAATTGTTCCAGTTTTTAGTTTAGGGAGACAGTTCTTTCCATTACAGTAGTTTGGTAAAAAATAGGAAGAGTCTGAATGAAGGCAGTGACAATTAGGAGGGACATCCAGGAGCCATTTCAGATGTAGGATTGATGGGGTTCAGCAAGAATGTATTTTGCTGTCCTAGATTTCATAGTTGGAGAACAAATGAATGCTCATGTTGTGAACTACCATGGGGAATGAAAGTGAGAGAATAAAATATATTAAAAAATAAATATATAATATATAAAATATAAAAAATAATGCATATATATGTAAATGGGGGTTAAATAATGAGTTTACTTTTGGAGATGTTGAATTTGAGATTCTTGTAAGGATATCTAGATAGAGGTGATTCCAGAGTTTAGCTGGGGAGTGGAGAATAGCGACCATGATTTGACAGTTACCAGCATATTGCTATTGAAACCGTTAAAATGGATAAGGTTATTCAACGAGATGAAATAAAGTAAGAAGAAGGATCAGACAAAGACAGAATCACAGAATCCTATGAAAAAGCCATATCTTATAAGATGCCAGAGAAGGAGGGAAGCCAACAAAGGAGACTGAGAAGGAGAACCAAGACTGGAGCCATGGATACAAGAGATAAGAGAGGGCACAGTTGACAAAAGGTACAGAGAAGTCACAAGAGATAAGATCTGCAAAGTGTCCATTGGCTTGTCCATCATGAGATGGTGGGATTCTTACTGAGATGAGTAGATGACAGATTGCCAAGGGGCAATGGGTGTATGAAAGGGAGGAGGTAAAGACAGGGAATATAGCCTTTTCTCTTAAGAAATTTATTTAAAACATGAAGTGGAGGGAGGTGGTTAAGTTATACAGGACACAATGGATTGATATAGACCAGATTGTATCTTCTCAAACCGCTAAACCTTGTCATGTAGCAATATTGGACATTTGAAAGACTATCAATCTCTGCTTGCTGAATGAATGTTTAGAATGTTCTTATCTCCTCTCTGCCCTGTTCGGTGGACTGGGTTTATTCACATTGACCTTTTCTATTTATCCCTTTTCTGATTTGTGGATCTTGCATAGCTCCTGAATCTGTTCTAGTCAAATAGCTTATTTCAAGCAATATATAGTTGTATTCCTTTGCAATGTTGTTCATGGACTCAGAGAAGAAAAGTATTCTGCAGTCATCCATTATTTTTATTTATTTATTTATTTATTTATTAAACTTAACCACATATAAATACAAACATTCTTACCATATGATCATTCCATTCTTGATATATAATCAATAACTCACAATATCATCACATAGTTGTATATTCATCATCATGATCATTTCTTAGAACATTTGCATCAATTCAGAAAAAGAAATGAAAAGAAAACAGAAAAAAATTCACATATACCATACCCCTTACCTCTCCCTTTCATTGATCACTAGCATTTCAATCTACTAAATTTATTTTAACATTTGTTCCCCCATTATTTATTTATTTTTAATCCATATGTGTTCTAGTTTGCTAGCTGCTGGAATGCAATATACCAGAAATGGAATGGCTTTTAATAAAAGAGGGAATTTAACGAGTTGTTAGTTTACAATTCTAAGGCTGAGAAAATGTCCCAATTAAAACAAGTCTATAGAAATGTCCAATCAGAGGCATCCATTCAGGGAAAGATACCTTGGTTCAAGAAGGCTGATGAAGTCCAGGGTTTTTCTCGCAAGTGAAAAGGCACATGGCGAACACAGTCAGGGCTTCTCTCTCAGCTGGAAGGGCACATGGCAAACATGGCGTCATCTGCTAGCTTTCTCTCCTGGCTTCCTGTTTCATGAAGCTCCCTAGGAGGCATTTTCCTTCTTCATCACCAAAGGTTGCCGGCTTGTGGACTCTCTGCTTCGTGGTGCGGCAGCATTCTCTGCTTTCTCTGAATCTCTTCTTCATTTTCCAAAATGTTTACTCTTTTATAGGATTCCAGAAACTTATCAAGACCCACCCAAATGGGTGGAGACATGTCATCACCTAATCCAGTTTAACAACTGCTCTTGATTAAATCACATCTTCAGGGAGATGATCTGATTAACAGTTTCAAACATACGATACTAAATAGGGATTAGAAGGAGCAGCTGCTTTTGCAAAATGGGATTAGGATTAAAACATGGCTTTTCCTCTCTCTCCAGCCAACACAATAAGCAGTCTCACCACCCTACCCCTCTCTATGTGCGACATGACTCCCAGGGGTGTGGACCTTCCTGGCAACGTGGGACAAAGATCTTGGAATGAGCAGAGACTCAGCATCAAGGGATTGAGAAAAACCCTAGAATGAGCTGAGATTTAGCATCAAGGGATTGAGAAAACCTTCTCGACCAAAAGGGGGAAGAGGGAAATGAGACAAAGTGTCAATGGCTGAGAGATTCCAAACAGAGTCGAGAGGTTATCCTGGAGGTTATTCTTATGCATCAAGTAGATATCATCTTGTTATTCAATATGTAATGGAGAGGCTGGAGGGAACTGCCTGAAAATGTGGAGCTGTGTTCCAGTAGCCATGTTTCTTGAGGATGATTGACTAATGATACAGCTGTCACAATGTGACTGTGTGATTGTGAAAACCATGTGTCTAATGCTCCTTTTATCTACCTTGTCAACAAAGGAGTAGAACATATGGAATAAAAATAAATAATGGGGGAACAAATGCTAAAATAAATTTAGTTTGAAATGCTAGTGATCAATGAAAGTGAGGGGTAAGAGGTATGGTAGGTATAATCTTTTTTTTTCTTTCCTGTGTTCATTTTATTTCTTTTTCTATTGTCTTTTTATTTCTTTTTCTGAATTAATGCAAATGTTCTAAGAAATGATGAATATGCAACTAGGTGATGATATTGTGAATTACTGATTATGTATGTTGTTTTATTTTGTTTCTTTATTTTTTAATTAACAAATAAATTTAAAAACAAAACAAAACAAAACAAAAAGCATGGCTTTTCTAGGGTCCATACATCATTTCAAACCAGCACAATATGTTTTACTTATCTGTTGATAAGGTAGATAAAAGGAGCATCAGACACAAGGTTTTCACAATCACATAGACACATTGTAAAAGCTGTGTCATTATACAATCATCTTCAAGAAACATGACTATTGGAACGCAGCTCTACATTTTCAGGTAGTTCCCTCCAGCCTCTCCATTACACCTTAACTAAAAAGGTGATGTCTATATAATGCGTAGGAATAACCTCCAGGATAACCTCTTGACTCTGTTTGGAATCTCTCAGCTATTGACACTTTATTTCGCTCTTCCCCTTTTGGTCGAGAAGGTTTTCTCAATCCCTTGATGCTGAGTCCCAGCTCATTCTAGAATTTCTGTCCCACGTTGCCAGGAAGGTCCACACCCCTGGACCAGTCATGTCCCACATAGAGTAGGGAAGGGCAGTGAGTTTGCTTGTCGTGTTGGCTGAGAGAGAGAGGCCACATCTGAGCAACAAGAGAGGTTCTCTGGGGGTGACTCTTAGGCCCAATCTTAAGTAGGCTTAGCCTGTCCTTTGAAGGAATAAGTTTCTTATGAACAAACCCCAAGATTGGAGCTCAGCCTATTGCTTTAGTTACTTCCACTGCATGTGAGAATATCAAGAATACTCTACTTGGGGAAGTTGAATTTTCCCCCTTTCTCATCATTCCCCCAAGGGAACTTTGCAAATACTTTTTTATTCACTGTTCAAATCATTCTGGATTTATCGGGGCATCACTCTGGACAAACCTACAAAATCTCATGCCCTACGCAAGGTTCCATGTACTATGGTATTCAATTAAGCTCTCCACATACGTGGGAAAAGTATTCTGCAAGTGTATTCCTTCTTATACTCCTTTATAAGACCCAGGTTCATTTAAAATTAACTTCTAGTGAAGAAGACTATGCTTTCCAAACATTTAACCTTTGTAGATATTTATAATTGTTTAAAAATGGTACGATAACTGGAGGAGATACACACGTATTGCTTCAGTATGCCTTTAAAGATAATGGGGCTGAAAATTTCTGAAGACCCTCTGTTGAAGAGACATAGTTATTACCATGTCTCCAAGAGAAAATCAGAAAGCTTAGAGAGTGTTGCTTTGGAAGTTAGTAGTTCTTATTTTGAGCATAATACATTATATTTTTAGGGAAAATTATATTAACTAATAACTAATATCTGTTAATAAGTTGTGCTATTTTTCTGCAGTGATAGATAAGGTTACACTGGATATAGTTAAAGGCATCACATGGACGATTCTATTTTTGAGTGTTAAGTGGGAATCAGGTAATTATTTGAGTGTTTATAATCTGTTCTTATGGTAAATCTCTACTTTCTTTTCCCTACCCTGTTTTTTTCTTCTCTAGGTGATATCCCAATTGTTCCACTTAATTTTGTCATGATATCCCTGGAGGGTCCATTTAACAGGGATACAGTGGAAGGATGTGTGAAGGAGACATTGCTTTTTTTATCACGATCCATTTCCATCAAACAAAATGTGGAATTTACATTCAAAAGAATTGGGGTCCTCATGATCAGAGACAGCAAAGTGAAGATGCGATTTTATAAGGACTTTCTTTCTGCCATGGATGGAAGTGGGGCTTTGGTGAAAGCCCTGGCAAATGTAAATTAATACTTTCCTTCTCCTAACCCCTCTTCCAAACTGCAGCTCTGAATCATCTATAGGTGTGACAACACTAAGAAAAACTCAAGTTTACTTTTACAAATTTTAAATGACAGCTTCCCCAAGTGCATGAAAGTGTTTGTTTACAGATGGTTCATAGTAGTTCTTTGACAAAAAGGCTAGTAGGAGGAAAAAGGAAATTTAAACTAAGTTTTGAGTCAGTGCCATCTGAAGAATATATAAATGTCAATAGAAATGCTAATTCTGAGCATTTTATATTTGTATTTTATATATTAACAAGTTCTTCCATATATATTATTTCATTTGATTCTTAAAACATTATAAAATCAGCATTACTATCATTCATGTCAATTTTTTTAGTTCCCGGAGGCATAGCTCAGGAACATTAGTTTCCCAGAGTATTACAAATGAGAGAAGTAGGGACTCAGGGGTTACGTGGAAAGCCTGAGGTCAGACTGCTAAGTAGTAGACCAAGGAATTCAAGCCCAGACTTCTTAACCACACATTTTTTTTCTGTTTCTGCTAGTATGTTTTAATGAAAATCTCTAAGAAAATCTAATTCTAGTCATAGACACACACATTTAATTTTTAATTTGCCGTGTAATGAGTGGAAGAACTTTCACAATTGACACCATCCTTATTAACCATTAATTAGTTGGTCTGGACTTGAACGACCTTTATGATAAGTTGGTCATAGTAGAGTTTAAGGGGGCAAAAAAAGATTGAATATTAATACTCTGGGAAATTAATATGCCTAAGCTATACCTCTGGGAACTAAGAAAGCTGAATTTGGTTACCATGTAGTGTTATATAATCTTGTGTCCCATAAGGCAAACACCTGACTTTTAAAGGAAAAGGGTATGAATATAGTCAAATTCTATCCATTTCTCCTTTCCTGGAGCTCCGGTTGGGGATCTAGGAGACGGAGGTGTGTATAATGAGGCTCCTGGTGTTTTCTGTGCAATCTGGTATCCCAGAGGATTGCTAAAAGGGATGCCGGTCCTGTGTGTGGAAAGTGGAAACACACGAAGGCATAATCTTCTTCTTTCCATGAAAACACAGCGAAGATTTACAAAACCAGGAAGCAAGGCCAAAGTGGCTGGCTCATCTCTAACCCTCAGGGATTCTGCTGAACTTTGTAGTTTCCCTGTGTTTAAAAGAGAAGCTAGCATTTACTTGGCCTGCTGCATTCTAAGTAATAACCTTTAAGTAGCATTTTCCAAAAGAATTTTTCCTGAGAGATCATCTATGAAAAAAGGATTTGGAGGCCAAAGAAAAGTGAGAACTGCTGCACATATCACCCTCATGGACAGAGGTACAAAGCACTTCAGTATGCTAAAGGATCTGAGAAGTTCAGCTTTAAAGTAGCCTGTTTAACTGCCTATATGCATTTAATCATGGAACCTTATGTTAATCTAATACTCATTAATACCTCACTGATGTTTATAAAATACATTTTGAGAAACTGCTGTAAAGTGGTAAGAGTATAATTTAAAACATTATATGTTTTAAAGGAATTCCCTTTAAAACATTTGTAAAGCCATATAAGAAATTCCAAAATAATAATTTACATATATTAATGTGATTATTAATGTGATTAATCACATATAATAATGTGATATTATATCAGTTCCATTTTTTACTATGTGCTAGCCACTTACATACAGTACCTGATAAATCCTATGAATTAGATCCTATTATTATGCCCACACAGCTAGGGCCTAAGGCCATATAGATAGTGGGGGTGTGAACATGAATCCACTTGACTCCAAATCCCTTCTCATAACTACCCAATTATTTGACTCGAGAGTAGAATTAGTCAGCTTGCCCTTTTCCTGATAGTTTCTATACATCTGGACCTCTTCAAAATATATAAAAGAAGCTGTCAAATCTGAAGGCAACTTCCAATGAGGAAATGCTTGAGAGAAGGCAGTTATCAATGGAATTATCTGTGACTCCCCAGGGCTACTACTTACACATCCATGTGTAATCCCTCTGTGTCTCTGTCCTATAGAGGCCAGGCACTGTGGATTCAGTGTTGTCTAGCAGAGAAGACCTTTGGAAGCGGCCCAGCAGTGTACTTGCATTTCCAAGGTGAGTATTTCTCTCTATGGGTTCCTCCAGGCATTAGCTCTCCTTGCTGATCTGTTAATTTAATTGGATGCTGTTGGCTCAGTGGCAGAATTCTTTTTTTTTTTTTTTTTTTACATGGGCAGGCACCAGGAATCGAACCTGGGTCCTCGGGCTTGGCAGGCAAGCATTCTTGCCTGCTGAGCCACCGTGGCCCCCCCAGTGGCAGAATTCTTGCCTGCCATGTTGGAGACCAAGGTTCGATTCTCGATGCTAAAAAAAATTAGTGTTAATTGGACTCTGTTTCTCAACTTTTTTGGTTCATCCTCCTTTTAGTACATTTTTTTTTTTTACCCTCTAAATCAACCAGGGGGAAAGAATTTATTGCATGCACTTTCTATAGTTGAATTAAAAAGCAATGGATATTTTGGATATTCATTTTTAAACTACTCTTGGCTTCTAGGAAATTCAGGTACTCTCTCCTATGAACCTTAGTCCCTGCAGTCCCTGCAGTAGTAGTAAAATTCCTTTCATTTGCTGGACTTTTCCTATCTTTCCACTTTGTTTCACTATTTTTGCAGTCCAGTCTATGTCCTGTTTGAAACTTGATTCTTCCCTCTGAAGAGGTTAGACAGACAAAGTAGGAGAAGGGAACAGACTTTACTCTGAACCCTTCTTTCATAGAATGATGGAATTGTGTGAGAGTAGAACAGAGCACAGCAGAAGTAACTGGTGGTGCTGCTGACGATGATGATGATGATGATGATGATGATAGTAGCAATATTATATTGTAATACTAATATCTTTCATTTATGGAGCACTTACTAGTTGCCATGTACTTTTAAGCACTTTCTCAATATTATTGTATTTAATCTTCACTATAACTCTATATGTATTATGATTTTCTCCACTTTATAGAGATTTAAAATTAATTTTAATTCACTATAATTATTTTTTAATGAGTGTGGTAACATAGTGCAGTATTAAGAACACTGGAATAGGAGTCAGGTGACATGGGTTTTATTTCCAGCTCGGCCATCACTTATTCATTGCATGCTCTTAATTATGTTCTTAATCTTAATTGCTGTGCCAATTAACTGCTGTGCATTTCAGGTGGAAGAAGTTTGGGGAATAACAACTAATTTCCCATAGTATTATTTTCTCATATTTTTTTGGACTGTGACATGCTGTTTTTGTTTGTTTGGGTTAACCCCCTCCTGGAAGAAATGTGACACATATCTCACTCAGCAAAATCAGTGTTAAAGCTAGAGTAAGTTTTAGATTACAGATGAAATGTTCACACAACTAATGAATGACCAAGCCAGAAATAAAACTATGTCTCTTAGCTATTCTAGTGTTCATTCCATTGTACCATGTTGCCTTACTCAATAAAAAAGAAACCAGTGAAATTCAAAATAATTTTTTTAAATTATATTTTGGAGGGCAAATTTGACTTATCCCCTTTGACATATTTTCATTTAAGTACTCCAGGAGGAAGTAATTGCAGTGAGTCAAGGAACAGAGATGTAGGAACCTAGAAATTAGACAGCTTAGATGTGGGCATACAACAACCATTGCAGGTACTTTATTTTTGTGAAGTTTGGTCCTTGAATTTATGTGATACCTCTGCTTCCCCCCACCAACTTCAGCCCAGCACTCTGAATCTCTAACTCTACACAACTACCAATGGAACAATCCCCTCCGCCCTCCCCACCAATTTTATTTTTGCTGGGCTTTTTCTTTTGCCTGAGAAGAGGAAGGAGAGGTAGGGAAGAGGAGAAGGGAGAAGGGAAATGGCTATTTTTAGACATTCTGTGAATCCTTACCTATAGGCTATCCCAAAACCACCTTTCACTGTGTCACCCAAGCATCTGCTTATAGAATTAGAAAAGGAATAGAAAAATCAAACTGAAACTAAAACAAAAATCCTAAATCTAGGCTTTCAAAGCAATTTCTCTACAGAGAAGCTGCTTTTGAGACAACAATATAGAGGAGGAAGGTCTTGGTCAGCTTCCAAACTTAGCCTCAAAGAGAGTGAATCCATGATATTTAGCAAATCAAGGAACTTCCTGCTTTAAGGGTAGGGGGCTTCTTTAAAAATCACCAAAGTGGTTGTGTTGCTTCATGGACTTGAAAGTTCATAATCACTTGTTCAGGTCTGGCACAGTAGACATACATCTTGGCTTGTTCTTAGGATTGAGATCAAGGAGATGGAGAACAAACCACCCCTGGAGACCATTGTAGAAGAAGATGAAGAGAATAGAGAAAGGAAGAGCAAATTAAAAGACCAGTCAGACAAAGGAGGCATCAGAGGTAGGCCAGTAGTTTCTGGGGATAGTCTGTCACCCTTTACTGCCCAGCCATACTGCTTAGCAACTCCTAAGCTCAAAATAAAGTTAGATTCATGAATAGTAACTATTATTTTTTTCTAACAAATATCCTCTATTCCTGGAATCCTATTTTTCACTTTAGTCACTCAACTTTTAGATTCTTTGATTCTCAGATTCTTAGCCTATGATCTCTTTGCTGTCTCTCCAAAGAGGGGTCAAAACTCAGATGCCTACAGGGTCCAGGCGGGTAACATATATGAGTGAAATGGGCTGGATGACAATAGGTAGTGCAGGAGACTACGGTGAAGTGGAGAGAGCACATCCTTTCATGAGGAGCTGCCATTATGCTAGCACATTGGTTCTCAAACGTTAGGTCTCTAGACCCCATTATGCTGTTAAAGATTTTGGAGTACCCCTAAGGGCTTTTGTTTTTGGCAGTTATATCTATTAAAATTACATATAAGCTTTTAGCCTCCTATTCATGTGTTCTTGTCTTTCTAGCCTCATCTGCCACTATTCTCTACACAAATTCCTTTTTTGGGCAAAATTGTTTATTCATGTTCTTCTAACATCCTTTACTCTTCCCTGACTCCATGCTTTGTTTACTCTTTTTCCCCTCCCTGGGATAACCTTCCTTTTCTTTCAGTCTATTCTAATCTTACTTACCTTTTGGTCATGTTTTCACATCTTGCTTCCTCCAGGAAAACTCTCATTGTTGCATTCTAAAGTGGCTTCTCTCTTCTCTGAACATGTCAAACACTTGAAGCTTGTACCAGTCATTTGAGATTTAGACATTTTGCATCCTTGTCCTGAGTCACCGCACTTAGCACTGTCAGCCTATAATAAGACATCCACAAGTGGGAGCACTTCACTATTATTATTTATATTTTATTTTTCCCTCCAACTATGCATATAAAAGGCTGATAGGGTGCCTACTACAGGGCTTTGATCATAAAAAGTGTACAGCAAAAACAGATTTTAAACCACTTAGGGCAAGGAATAATCACTTACAGATAAGAGAGTGTATCTTCTGTGAACAAATTTTCCTTGTAAAATTAGAGTTAATTTATCTGTGTTGAATAGAAACTACCTATTTAAAATTGAAATGAAACCTGTTTCCATTCAATCTTTAATCTACAGAGATCTCATCACCCAAGAGACTTCAAGATGAACAAGCTCTCTCTCCTGCCAAAGTTACAGGCATTAATTTGCTGGACAAGATTGAGCAGAGTGGGGGTAGTGGAAGGAATATGATCCCTGAAAGGTAATGGAAAAAAAAATAGGCATTTTTTTTTCTGTTCCATGTTACTAAATATATCTTGGAGTCATTTCTTATTGCAGTGAGTTTAAATACTTGTTCATTCATTCATTTACCAATCTTCCTGAGGGCATTCTGTGTCTTAGTGATGGTGATAATAGAACGACCACACATAGAATGGCTCATAATCTAGTGGAAGAGCCAGACATACATAGAGCCAGAAATTATGATTCAGTGGGATAAATGCAATGACAGAGATGGAAACAAAATAGTACAGAGGAGAGAACATCAATCTTTCTCTGAAGATTTGGGAAGACCTCCCTTGTAGCTTTCTGAGTACTTGCAAATTACAGTGAAATTTCAGAGATGAGACTTGAGCTTATTTTTCATGCCTTTGATACACATTGCCAATTACTTATTGTCTTAGTTTGTGAGGGCTGCTATGACAAATATCTCACACTGGTTGGTTTAAACAATGGGCATTTATTATCTGACAGTTTTGGAGGCTAGAAGTCCAATGTCAAGGTATTTCTGTGCCATACTTTCTTCTGGAGCCTGTAGCATGCTGGCATTGGCTTACTGTGGTTTGGCCCAACCGCTAAACTATCAGGGACCCTCTACTCCTCAGCTTCTCACTGCTTGCTAGACGACACTGCCGCACGCAGAAAAGGGGCTCGAGCCGGGGGTCTGGGTCCAAGGGGCGCGCGCAGGAGACCTCGCTGTGGGTCTAAAGGACTGGAGGCCGAGTCAATTAAGGCATGAAGCGAGGTAGCTTTATTGTTGGTAGACGCTTATGCCAGGGCCGCCAGAAGCTAAAGACCATGAGGCTTGACGAGCCCTGGATTATATAGTTTGAGGAGAGGTGGAGTTAGGGCGTGGCCTCCAGGGGAGGGTAGCCAATCACACAGGGAGGACGGATGAGTGACTGTGACCATAGAGATGCTGTTCCTGAGTGTACCCGTAGCAGAGGATGTTGGGTAGGTGGAGGACTAAGGAGAAGGCCAATACGGTTAGAGAGACAAGGCTGCATGATCACTAGTCGCTGGTGAGGCTTGTAATTCAGAGGCTTAGAAGAACCGGACGTGCCAAAATGACGAGGGAGGGAGAGAAAGAGACTAAGCCACCAGGCCAAGAATAAAATTATGCCACAGCTTACCAGCAATCCTTGGGGATTCTTTGGCTTGTAGATGCATCTCCAGCTCTGTCACATGGCAGTTTCTCTCTTCTGTTCTGGCTTTTGCTTCTGTTCAGTCATCTGTGTCTCTGTCTAGATTTTCCGTCCTTATAAGGATTCCAATCATATGGATTAAGGCCTGCCCTGCTTCAATTTGGCCTCATCCAAATAGGGTCTTCAAAGGTCCTATTTACAAATGAATTCACACCCACAGGAGTAGGTCTTTCTAGCTTGAACATGTCTTTCTCAGGGACCTGATTCAATTTATTGTGCTTAACCTCAGGAAAGTTGTACCAAATTACCTTCCACTTAGTAATAATGTGAGAGATTCCTGACTTCTCTATAACCTTGTCAGTACTGGACATTGTACTTTTAAATATTTATCTATCATAATAGGTGAAATGTGAAATGAAATATCTCATTATTGTTTTATTTTACATTTATTTTTAAATGTTTTGTAGCCATTTAAAGTTCTTTTGTAATTTCTTGTGTGTACTCTGTCCTTTTTCCACTGGGAGGATTATTTATTCTTAGTCATCTGCAAGAAAACTTTATGGCCCATAGCTATGACTAGTTTTCTGGTGTATATGTTTTAAATATTTTTCTAGTTTTTTTCTTTTCTTTTTAATTTTATTTAGCCATTTGTTTCACAGAGTTTAAAAATGTATGCTGTCCAATTTACCAATCTGAGTTTTCAAACACTGTGTATTAGGGTATAATGACAATACTACATTTTCATTTTGAAAAAATATTCTGGTAGAAGAGTAAAGAATGATATGGAGGGGCAGGGTATAATGCTGTGAGGTTTTGTATAAGATTTATTTTAAAAAAGGGTAGATTTTCACAAATTGAATATAATTGGTGTAGAGGAAAGATAATAAAGAGTATGCATCTAAGATCAGATGGAGAAAGAGCTTTGGATTTGGTTGATATTTAGGAAGTAGCAGCAACAAGGTTTGTGATGGTTTAGTTGAGGACATTTAAGTAAAAGGGAGAAGTCAAAGATGACCCCCAGATTTGATTTGAGAAACTGGGGGATGATGGTACTTACTCAAAATCGGGACCAGTGGAGGTGGTCTGGCTGGTGGTGAAGAGCACAGATAGTGGTTGGTGAGTCTATGAATGTTTCATTCTTTTTGAGAGAGAACAAGATTCATTTTTCATAAATGAATGAATTGGAGCATAGTATCCAGAAATATAACACATTCATTACTGCTGCCTCATGCCAATTGCATCTGACAGGTTATTTAAATATCAGGAGCAATCAATGCCCCCATTCTCTCCACACACACACTTTGAGGCTTAAGAGAAATAGTTATTAAAAAAAAAGAATTCTAGTTCCAACAACATGGTGGTCAAAATAGTCAGAAAAATGGTCCTGTTTAAAACATTTTGAAATGCCAAATAAGTACAACAAAATTTTTTTAAGTGTAAGCTAAACTCTGAAGAAGATGAAGGATATCTCCAGAGGTCCAAAAGAAAGAGAAACCTATAACCTCAATGGTAAACTAACATTTGCCAATACCAAACTTGACATTTGACTATGAAGGCCTGATCTGGCGGGAAGAGACAAGGCTTTAGACCATCACAGCTTGGAGTACTGAATTTGAAACCCAGCATATATTGGGATATATAAAGAATTATATTCTCACTGTAAGGGTATGTGAGAAAAAAGAAATTCCATCCGTTGAAGGTAGGCTACAAGGAAACTTAGCTGTCTTAGTCTTGGCTCCAAATGGGAAAAAAGTCTCTCCTGAGAATTCATAATCATAGGCTTGCCTTCACTTATTTGAAGGTTCAAAGAACTCTATCTGCTGCATCGTCCAGAAAACCTTAAACTAGGGTGTTAAATGGTCCAAGACTGAAAGTCCCAAAGTTATCTGGAAGAGGGAAAAGGAAATGTTTCTCTAGGACAGGGGTTGGTCAGCTAGGCCTGTGAGCCAAATCTGGCCAACCACCTTTTTTTGTAAATAAATTTTATTGGAACATAGCTACTCCCATTCATTTGTATGGGAGACCATGTAGCCCTCAAAACTTAAAATGTTCACTATCTGGCTTTTAAATAAGAATTTGCTGACCCTTGCTCTAAAGGAACTCATTCTCAATCTAGGTTTTTATGACTCCTCACAGGTTAAGAAGGGCTAAATAAAAGGTCACAGTATAAAATTACAGGACCACGTGGAAACAAACACATAATAAGAGCAATCAGAAACAAAAATACAGACTATAACATAATGTTTAAAGTGTTTTAAGGAATAAAATGGAATGGAAATGATGAGCAAGGAACAAGAAATTACAAAAAATGACCAGTGACAAGATATACAAATGGCCAATAAGCACATGAAAAGATGCTCAACATTATTAGCCATCAGGAAAATGCAGATCAAAACCATGATGAGAAACCATTTCATACACATTAGAATGGCTGTGATGATAATTAAAACAACAACAACAACAAAAAAAAACCCTGGAAAATAACTAATGTTGGAGAGGATATGGAGAAATAGTAAGACTTAGTCATTGTTGGTGGCAATGTAAAATGGTGCAACCACTCTGGACGACGGTCTGATGATTCCTCAGAAAGCTAAGCATAGAACTGTCATATGACCTGGCAATCCCTCCACTGGATATATGCCCAAAAGAACTGAATGAAGAGACTTGAACAGATATTTACACACTAGTGTTCATAGAAGTGGTATTCACAATTCCCAAAAGATGTAGGTGACTGAACTGTCCATCAATCAATGAATGATAAATAAAATTCAATTTCTATGTATTACATACAATATTATTCAGTCATGAAAAAGAATGAAGTCCTGATACATGCGACAACATGGATGAACCTTGAAGACATCATGTTGAGTGAAATAAACTAGACACGAAAGGACCGATATTGTATGGTCTCATTGATTTGAAGCAATTAGAATAAGCAAAGTCATAGAGTCAGAATCTAGAATATCAGTTACCAGGGTATGGGGTAGGGATAGGAAATGGAAAATGTAGGCTCAGAATATACACAATTTCTATTTGGAATGATGGACATATTTTGGTAATGGATGGTGGGTGATTGTAACCTAAATTGTGAACTTAATTAGAAATTTTGAAATATATATGTATATTTATATATATATACGAATATGATTTAAAGGAGGAAATGTTAGATTGTATTTTTAAAAAAGTGACCAGTGAGGTCAGGAGCTTAAGAGCATTTTGTATTTTGAAATTGCAGCGTTTAGTCCATTGGTTATTTTTATTTAGTTATTTATTTTTGGCTTTTGAAAAGGGGAATTTAATAAGATGCTAGTTTACAGTTCTAAGGCTGAGAAAATGTCCCAATTAAAGCAAGTCTATAAAAATGTCCAAATTAAGGCATCCAGGGAAAGGTACCTTGGTTCAAGAAGGCCGATGAGGTTCAGGGTTTCTGTCTCAACTGGAGGAGCACGTGGTGAACATGGTGATGCCTATTAGCTTTCTCTCCAGTCCTCTTGCTTCATGATGCTCTGCAGGGGGTGTTTTCCTTCTTCATCTCCAAAGGTTGCTGGCTGGTAAACTCTCTGCTTCTTGTGGCTATGTCATTCTCTATTGGTTATTTTTAAAGTTTCCAAATGAATGGAGATTTGGGGGCCACTTTCTTACTCTGTATTTTGGTTCACTTACTATCAATTGTAAACTTTATAATTTTGGAGGCTTCCTTTGTGGCTTCTTTGGGTTCTTGTAATTGTTCCATGTCTACTTGAAGAGAATGTGCATTATTCCTTGGATGCAAATTTCTGTATGTCTTTGTTAAATTTTTTCCTGAGGTAGATGTTTAAAATCTTAATGATGATGTATTTCTCAGTTTCTCCCTATACTTATGTCAATTGTTTTTTAAACAATATGTTGAATGCCATACAAATCCATGACTGTTTTATAATATATATAAATACTACAATAATAATTATACCACGATAGTTTACATTATATATTATAATTTTATATTATTATATTTATATGTTATATGCAAATATAAATATGTGGTTTATTTATTTTATCATTTGAAAATCTTCCTTGTCTTTACTAAAAGCTTTTGTCTTAAATTCTGCCTTATCTGATATTAACAGTGCAATACCAGCATACTTTTGGTTAGTATTTACCTGGGATATCCTTTTTATGCCATTTATTTTTCATCTTTTTTAAAAATGTGTCTCTTGTAAACAATTTATATTTGAATTCAATTCAATCTAGATTTACCTTTCCACTGTAATTACTGTATATTTGGACCTATTATTACTAGCTTATTTTTCATTTTCTATTTACTTTGTTTTCTATTTTCTGTTGGATTGATCAAGTTTCTTTATCATGCTTTGATTTCCCTCCAAACACTACCCTTCACAAGCTTTTGTCTTTTTGTTGCCTAAAATGTTGTTCCAGTTTGCTTTTTAAATATATTCAAAAGTTATTTGTATTATTTTATGATCAATACTTATTTAGAGTTCCCAAAATGTTTTGCCAATATTTTTTTTGCCTATTGTTGCCTCTTAATTGCTGCCATCCATTCTGTGTTGATTTTTCTTCTTTGTAAAGAATATCCTATAGAGGTTCTTTTGGTGAGGTTCCCTGTCTCCTAAATACTCTTAGTCTTTGATTGCTTAAGATATTCTTATTATGCTGTGACTCATTGTTCTGGTTTGAAAGGAAGTATGCCCCCTAGAAAATCCATGTTTTAACCAAAATCCCATTTCATAAAGGTAGAATAATCCCTGTTCAGTACTGTATGTTTGAAACTGTGATTGGATCATCTCCCTGGATGATGCGATGTAGTCAAGAGTGGTTGTTAAACTGGATTAGGTGACGACATGTCTCCACCCATTTGGGTGGGTCTTGATTGGTTTACTGGAGTCCTATAAAAGAGGAAACATTTTGGAGAAAGATTCAGAGACAGCAGAGCAGAACGACATAGCCATGAGAAGCTGAAGTCCACCAGCCAGCGGCCCTGGAGATGAAGAAGGGAAATGCCTCCCGGGGAGCTTCATGAAACAGGAAGTCAGGAGAGGATAGCAGATGATGCCATGATTGCCATATGTCCTTCCAGATGAGAGAGGAACCCTGAGCCTGTTTTCCATGTGCCCTTCCAGCTGAGAGAGAAAAGTTGAATGTCGCTGGCCTTCTTGAACCAAGGTATCTTTCCCCAGATGCCTTAAATTGGACATTTCTATAGACTTGTCTAATTGGGAAATCTCCTCAGCCTTAGAACTATAAACTAGTAACTCATTAAATTACCCTTTTAAAAGCCATTCCATTTCTGGTGTATTGCATTCCTGCAGCTAGCAAACTAGAACACTCATGAATCTTGATTCTTGGTTCATATTTTCCCTTAGCACTTTAAACATATTTTCCATTTTCTTCTGGCAACTGATAGTCCTGATGAGACTTCTGAGTTAATCTGGTTGCCTTATAGTTTTTAAGATTCTTTCTTCATTCTTGATATTCTACATTTTTACTGTTCTTAGGAGTCATAACTTTCTGTCATCCACTATCTCATATAATATCGTTCTTTTCTGTTTCCTTTATTGTATAATTCAGCACTCCTAATACATGTATATTTGAGTTTTTAAATTTGTCCTCTATGTCTCAGCTTCATTTTCATGTCTTCTTCCTTTTGTCTCTGTGTTGCTTTCTAGGTGATATCTTCAGTTTTGCTTTCAAATTCATTCATAGTAACATCTGGACAATTCTACTATTAATTCTCTTTATTGAGTTTAAAAAATCATATAGTATATATTTTATTATTATATGGTTTTTAAATTGAGTACTCTTATTTCAAGTATACTAGTTCTTTACCTCTGAGAATTTTTAATGTACTTGCTTGAAGTTCTTGTTTTTCTGATTGCTTTATTATCTTTATTACTTTGGGTGTGAATTCTCTCTTTTGTTGGATCTGCAGCAAAACTGTAAATGCTACAGTTTTGCTTTGAAACTTCATTTTGTGTAGAACTTTTCCTGTGTGTACCTTTTCTTGTTGTGTGGTTTTCGTGTCTAGATTATATAGCTAGAAATCCTGGTATAAATTAATATTTCAGAGCTCTTCCTTGGATCACTTGTGTGATTCGGGAAACCATATCCACACCTTGTGTGGTCTTGGTCTCTGACAAGGGGCCAGAAATAGTGTGAAGCCTCAATCAGGGGATTGTGGCTGGAAACATACTCCTTGTCAGTGGCATAAAGAAGCAAAAGCACCTGTGTGCAATCAGAAAATTCTGTCAAATCCATGTTCAACATATATCCAGAGTCCAGCCACTTCTTACCAACCCATTGCCACCACCTTTGTCCAAGCCACCGTCTCTCTCTCCTGACTTATTGGCATAGTCTCCTAATTGTTCTTCCTGCTTTGACCATTGTCTCCATTCAGTTTACTCTCAACAATGCAGCCTAAGTGATCCTGCTAAATATGTAAGTTAGTTGAGTTCATCCTCTGTCCAATGGCTTTCATCTCAGGATAAAAGCCAATGTCATTTCCATGGCCTGTAAGATCCTGCATGATCTCTGTCCTCTCTCCTTTTTTTCTGTTCTAGCTCATTTCCTTATAGCCTCATTGCACACACAACTGTACTCTCACTTCAAGGATTTGGCACTTGTTCACTTTTCCTGGAATGCCTATTCCATATTCTACGTTTACTCAAATGAGAACTTCCCTGGCCACTCCATTTAAGATTTAACACCCCATTTCCCAGGCACTGCATGCTGTTTATCACCACATAATGGACTATAGAGGACACTTGTTTGTCTTGTTTATTGACCTCTCTCCCCATCGGAATGTGAATTCCATCCAGGCAGGAATTTTTTTCCTGCTTTAGTCTTCACTACATTGTCCATGCCTAGCATAGTGCATATGGTAAGCACTCAAGATGTTTTTGTGGAATGACTAAATTAATTATATCCCTATTTCACGAGTTGGTAACAGAGATTTTGCAAGATCATATGGCTTGTCCAATGTTAGTCAGCTTCGTAGCAACAAAGCTGGGATTCAAACCCAGGTGTATCTGACACAAAGCACCGATTCGTAACCTCTATGCATACAGGTGTTCTGAAGAAAATCATTGAGATATTTCTCTTTCTCTCATATTTATATTTGTCTCTAAGATTATAATCACTCCAGAGATGAGACTACACTAAATATTAACTAATGTTGTATTGTTTTTATAGCACATCACCTCCAGGTTGCCTGAAAAATGACAATGAAATGAAGTCTAAAATTTCTCCAGCTCCTGCTTGCCAGGATCATAATAAGGCAGGACAGGTATAGTGTCCTCAAACAAACAAAACCCAATCAGAATCTTTCTCTGATTTCTTTTTCTCAAAGAGAGTTCTAGGAATCCCTCCTTCTAATTATAATATATGGGTAAGGCTCAAGTATTCAGGACCCAAAACTGAGGCATGATAAATCTGTAAGTCAAGATCTACTAACAAAAATAGAATCAGGAAATTGCTTTCTAATTTTCAATTACTATAACCATTTCTGATCAAGTGAGAGTTCAATAAAACCCTTTTGAATTTTTGTGAGACCCACTCTGCAAAATGTTGTTTGGCTATTTGTATCTAAGTTATATCCTTTTATTAAGTATATTTCTGCATACACTCAGCCTCAGGAGAGCTTGGGAAGGGAATGTGACATGAGAGCTGAAAATTAACTTGTCCTGAAACTTGGGATTGTAGGAAATGTGCTATGTATGTTTGCAACGAGCACAACGAAATTCCCCATTGTACTATGGTGAGGAGAGAAGGAGGAGAGAGATAGAAGATGAACGGCTCATACAGCAGTATCAAATGTTGAAAGAACAGGAGGCTATCTTCAAAAACCAGGTATTCCAGTACTTAGATTAAGGAATTTTTATTATAGGAAGATAGAACATGATGATTATAAAGTGCCGTTTAAAATATTGCATCATATGATTATACTTACTGATGGACTAAAATTTAAATAGTATACGTGTTTTCACTAATAATAAATGAATATCCATGTAGCTAGATATTTACTTGCATCACTGACTTTTTACCCCCATAAGGACTGAATTAGAATGGTGGAATTTCTGGGTTTATATTGCTTTTTTATTTTTAAAATATTTTTATTGACAAATCTTCACACATATACAGTCCATATATGGTGTACAATCAGTGGCTCACATATGTTGCTTTATTTTTGATTCCTGGCAAAACATAACCCTGGCCAAGGCTTTTTCCCTGTAGATTCATAGCCTATGTAGAGCAAACATGGAGGCTTCATATTTGCTCTATCCAGATTTCCGGTGTCTCCAAGAATTGCCCTATTACCCTTTCCTGCATCTTCCTTTCTTTTTATGATCTCTGTAGTGTTGTTGCCTAAAAACAGGAAGTAAAAACCCTTCCCCAACCCACTTTTAAAAATCTATGAAGACATCAGAAAATATCATCGTTTCCAAAAGACTGGTTTGGGTTGTATTATTTAAATGTGATAGAACTCATTTTTATAAGACTCATATTTCAAGGTGTGTAGTTTTTTGTTTTTGTTTTGCATTAGATGAAAAGTCTGGCTACTAGAGAACAGAACCAGAAAAATGCTGCCTATAATCTTGGAGTTGCTGAAGCTATAAGAAGCCACAAGAATGAGAAACCTGAATTTTATGTAAGAGCATTTCTAAACTTTCTATTGCTTTGAGTGTTTGGATCCACTCCCTGTACTGAAGTTTGGGCCAATTACTGAGTTGCAGACTGAAAAGTGGGTTGTGCAAGGTTGAAACTTCCTTCTAGGGCAGGGGATTTCTGTCTAGTCTGCTTCCATTCCATTCACATTCACAGTACAGTGTTATTTATAATAATTCTCAACCAGGAACTGGGGGTGGGGGCAGTATACTTAAGTCCTACCACAGAAGCAACCCCTAGAAAGAGACGCCCACCAGCAGCAGCATTGCCTGGGAGCTTACTAAAAATGCAGGATCTAGGACTGCACCAAGGACCTCCCAACTGGGGATCTGTATTTTAACAATGTCCCCATGTAATTTGTGTGTACAGTACATTTTGAGAAACCCTCTTCAGATGGTGTTGAGCCATCTGCTTCACCGTTGATTTTATATTTTCAATCATTATACGCCTACTTTTATTTCTGCCTGAATCTTCTCCTCTCATACCACTATCTAGGTAGTATGACACTCTGGATATAAATAAATCCTTCCTCTTCCCCCCCCCCCCCCGGTCCTTGCTCATGCTTTTGCCTTGGGTCAGAATTTCTCCTTCCTTCCCCTTAGTGTCCTAAGTGCTAACTCAGGGACTATGCCATTAAGCTCTTCTTTATCTCTCTCAGAAATGGAGCTTTGGTTGGTTCACCTCAGCTTCATCCTCAGGTACTCTCATGTTATTCTAGGCATCACCTCAGCACTAGCTGGTCAATGTGTTGAGGGTCGGGTAAATATTAGAAATAAATAAATATATCTTGATTAACTTTAGTCTTTTGAATTGTTAACTTCATCCTTTGTTACTTTCTGGTGTCTAGCATCAATGAATTGCTTCTCTTTCATTCCAGAAATCTTTTCTGTTTGATAAACGGCCACTCAGTCCTGAGATTAATGCTCTAAAGCAAGAGGAATATTCCCAATGTCTCTTGAAACAAATGGATAACAGAAGGGAAAAGGAAATAAAGCAAAGACAAAACAGAGAGTTGATGGACCGCCTAGAGCAAGTGCAACTTACAGAGGAGTGAGTCAAGCTAGATGCATTCTGAAAAATAGATCTGGAATTTTCATGTGAAGTTAATTTCCATATGGAATTGAATTGGTAGTTGCCAATTGAATTGGTGTTGGTAGTTTCATTAACCCCGCTCTAACCAACTGAAAAATCTAACCCACCTAGTAGCCAGTACCATAGCCTAATATTTCATTAGAAAAAATTTAGAAACTGTCATTATAATGGCTGGTCTAATTAACATAAAATGGAGGAAGGGACTGGTTGTGAGCAGGCATCATGCCTAGCTGCTACGAGTTTAGGTGACCTCAAGGCAAAGCTGAGGGCTTATTATAAGTATGTAGAGGTTGTCCTGTGGGACCTGAGGGTGGAAATAAACAGAGGGGATTTGAAGGCACTGGAACCAAGAACTAAGGCCATGTAGAATCGCTTTCCCTCTCCTCACACCCGCAGCTCCTAGTTGCATCCTCTTTATTCCAGCCTAGTCTGGGATGAATGTTATTCTCATTTCCAAATTGCCAGGAAAGAGAATTGGATTGGCCTTCCTTGGGTCATCTGAGGCCTGGGATAGGGTCAGGGTCCCAGAATTCAAGCATGCCTAAGGGGGCCAGCACTTCTGGATCAGAAGAACAGTTAAGGAGGCTGCTGTAATATGATCAGATACTCGAAGAATTATGTTTCTATAAAATTTATATGTCCTATTATACTCACTTTATAAATCATATGGGTTCCCTGAAGACTGCATGTATTGTATAAATCATCATTTATATGTAATAGGAGAGAACACTTTTATTTAAAAAGAATTTTAAGATGAATTATTTTATAGAATGAATAGTGACTTCTTGCTTTCCTTTCTGGATTTTTAAAGCATGAGGATTGGGAATTGCCGGTCTTAGTACTAGTGCATTTGGACAATACGATCCATCACCTGCTGATAACTATCCTGTTTGATCTGTGCTCAATACATTGTCCACTGGCCTATGGATTTTAATTCTTTCTTAAAATTAAAGCTCTTAGAAGGAAACATCAATATTTATTTACTAGGCTCTTATTTCCATGAATACTTATTAAATATATTTTAATGATATTAATCTTCAATGCTAATGACTCTTTGTAAAACTCCCCACTCTTCTATTCTCAACTGCCAGACTTGCTGCACAAAGAGCAAAATATTTGAAAGATAAGATGGAGGAAACACAGTGTTACAAGAGAGCTTTGGATGCACAGGTAGGGGAAAATTATTATTGTTTTTAAAATTATGCACTACTTCAATAGCATTCCAAAATATGCATAATGCTGTAATGTTATGAATATACTTATGTGTTATCTGCTTGGTGCTTTCTGAGCTACTTGTTCATTGCAGTAAGTTATTGGCATTTTACTATGCTACAGTGCTGTGAATAAAATTTCTTCGCTGGTATGAATGTAATCTGCATTATGTGTGTCTCTTTTTTCAGATAAAGAACAAACCTTCCCACCTGCCCATGTTTGAGCCAGATTCTTCAGAGCCTATCTTCGGTAAGAACGAGGGCGAGCTGATGATGGAAAAGCGTAAGCGAGAACAAAATTACATGAGGCACCAGCTGCAGGCGGCTGCTGGCCACAAAAGAAAAGCCATTCTGCACCAACTTGTAGACCAGAAGAGGGATTTGCAGATGTTGCAGAGGACACAAAAAGAGTAAGGAGACTCTCTACCCCTTATCTTTCTCTCTCATCCTCCTCTGCCTCCCTTCTCCTCTTCCCTATTCCCTTTCTCTCTCTCCTTCTTTCTCTCTCTCTCTTTCACACATGAATACAAAACAATAACTAGTGATAACACATCACAGTTAAGTGCAAAGTATTTGTTCTAAATACATAACATGTTTCATGTCTTTTCATCCTTACCTTTCACCCTAAGAAGAAAAGTTATTTTTTAAAAAAACAAAACAATCAAACTCTCTTGATCCCACTTCTTCCTCCAGTCACCTCCCCATTTTCCCCTTCCCTTTACAACACAACCTCTTAAAAGAATTGTCCATACCAACACTATCCAATAGAAATATAATGTAAGACACAAACGTGCTGTCATGCTCAAGTAGACCCAGACATGAAACTCAGCCTCTTTTTCGATTTCCACTACACTCCCTCCTTCCAAGAATCTATGCATATAGTAAGCTTTACTGATGTTTAGTGGTGAGGGAGTTGGTTAAGGTGGTAAGGCAGACAGGGGAGGACTTTATACTGTATCAATGCAAACACCTTTAAGTTAGAACATCAGATACCAAGTTTCTTAAAATGCCCAGTTAGTAACTCCACCAATGGGGAATCTTACAGGGCTCAGCTGGCTTCCTGCCTTACAACATCTTGCCTCCTCTCTTGCTTCTACTCCCCACCGCCACCCCAAATTGACACAGAGAATCCAGTTTGTTCTTTGTAGATATGTTGAGCAATTCTCAGGTCATTGATTAATCAAAATCATTGAGATGCTCAGAAATTTCAAAAGGACTTCTGTTCAAAGGAATTCAGTCTTTTAAAAAAAGTATTATGATTATTATTTTATCGGAGAGGTTGTAAGGTTACAGAAAAATAATACAGAAAATACAGAGTTCTCATATAATCTCCATTCCCCAACATAGTTTTCCTTATTAGTAACACTTTGCATTAGTGTGATACCTTTGTTAAAAATTGATGAAACAATATTATTAACTTATAGAATTGAATATAGTCCGTAGTTTACATTAGGGGTCATGGTGTTATACAGTCCTTGTGTTCAAAGGAATGGCACTTTTTTTTTAGAGAGCAGTTATACTTATAAAAAGAAAAAAATATTTGTATTAAAATCATATAAATGATTGGTGGGATGGCACACAGGTTTGATTCTTGCTTTTGCACATGCTATATTATTTTCTATACCAAGTAAGCTCATACATGAAAATATAGGTAGAGCTATAGTTGAAAATACAGGATATTGTGACCATGTGGAGTTTATTTGTTGGTAGATTTATACACTTAAGGAAAGAGGTGTCAGGGGTAATGACCTCTGGAGTCAAGTCATGTGGGATGAAGTCTTGCATCTGCCCAGAGCAGGGCATGCTTGTATGTCCATTTATTTGCTAAAGTGTAAAAATATTTCCAAGCTGCTTGGCAAATAACTGTTGCCCCAAGACCCACAAGAGCTCCTTGCTTCTTAAGCTACCCAGACCCTTCTTTAGGACCTCCCACCTATCAGTGATCCTGCCCCCAGGATCCTGTCCAGTGTCCATTCTTAACGGTTGGTGCTGGTGCCATGCTGTTACTGAACACTGAATATTGGAACATCATCCATGGTTCTAACGTTTTATTAATTGTGTGATATTGGTCAGGTTCTATACCAATGAGCACACTGGTTTCCTTATCTGTTACTAGGGATAATATTCGTTTCTTCTTCCAGGGCAGTTGGGGTGTACGTGAAATACTTCTTGTAAACAGCTTAGCATAGTGCCTGCTAAGTACTTAGTCTATTAGTTATTGTTGTTATAAGGGGAGGAAAGGGAGGAAGAGGCTGTTCTTTTTCTGGTTTATAGGTTAGTGTGATTATTCCCTATTATATCAACTTAAATAGGTGGGAGTGTTCTTATTATTTGGGGTCCTCCCTAGGTCTCACTTCTCCACAGATAATTATTTACCGATTCTACTGGTCTTAAAACATTACTTTTTTTTGTCTGCTTTATAAAGCAGTATAAAAAAACTGGATATAAAACCCAGTTTGTTTTTTCGTTCATTTTTTGATGGACATTTGGGCTTTTCCAGCTTTTGGCTATTACACTTAAAGCCACTCTGAACGTTTGTGTACAAGTTTTTGTAAAGGTATATAGTTCCTTTTGTTTTGAGTAAATACCTTGGAATAGAATGGCTGGATCATATGGTGGGTATATGTTGAACTTTGAAAGAAACTGCCACAGTTTTTCAAAGTG
The DNA here is from genome assembly GCF_023851605.1 of Tamandua tetradactyla. Classification (NCBI taxonomy): domain Eukaryota; kingdom Metazoa; phylum Chordata; class Mammalia; order Pilosa; family Myrmecophagidae; genus Tamandua; species Tamandua tetradactyla. Next base: position 57,789,383 of record NC_135334.1, on the reverse strand, counting down.
GTTGTAACCATTTTACATTTCCACTAGCAGTGTAGGAGAGTTCTAGTTCCTCTATATCCTGACGGATTGATACTGAGTATAGTAGTCTTTTAATTCAAGCTGTTCTGATAAGGGTGTTGTGGTAACTTGTGCTTTAATTTGCATTTCTCTAATGACTAATGATGTTGAACACCATTTCATGTGCTTATTTGGCATCTATACATTTTCTTTGGTCAAGTGCAGGTCAAATCTTTTGCTTATTTTTTTATTTGGCTGTTTTCTAATTGTTGTGTTTTGAGAATTCTTTATATATTCTGGATATAAGTCCTTTATCAGTTATATTTGTGAAAGCATAATCATGCCTCAGTAGAAAACATGTCTTTCCCACTGAGTTTTTAAATTTTTTATTCCCTGGGAGAGGCATTTGGTTCCTTTTCCATTTCTGTCGCATTGCAGTAGAACAGCCATCATTTGTCCCCCAGTGGCTCTGCTTTTCCATGCGTGCTACCCAGTTATATCTGGGATCCTTTGCATTTCTTGCTGATATTATTGCAGTTTTCTTCTTGGCATTGAGTTCTTAGCTCTTCTATTGATCCCCTGAACTTGGAATTCAGGAGTGTTTGACTGTTACTTCCAAGCTTGGCCAAATCGTGCTTAGTGTCCCTGAGCTTTCTTTTCTTCATGTGAAAAATAAGGATACTCCCATCTCTCCTGCATATACTTACTAAGAGAATTAAGTAAGATTATGTATCTGAGAGCATTTTTGGAAACCATAAAGTTCTGAACATATATGAACTGTAGTTTTGACTTGGTTCTCTCTCCTGTTGGAGTTCCAGTTGTAGAGGCCCTTTGCTGGATGTCTCAGATCCACGTCTTCTGTTTCTATATCCTTTGCAGTTTACGTTAGATTCTCTCACTTCCTTTATCTTTTCCAACTCCCTGTTCCTTCTCTGGTCATCTTAAAATAAGATATTAAGTCCTTCATTGGCAAATAGAGGGCCATTTTTTTTTCCAGAGGGGACAATTTACTCAGTGCAGGTCAAATCTTTTGCTTATTTTTTTATTTGGCTGTTTTCTAATTGTTGTGTTTTGAGAATTCTTTATATATTCTGGATATAAGTCCTTTATCAGTTATATTTGTGAAAGCATAATACTCAGTAAATTGTGATCCAAACAGTCCTGCTAAGTTATTTACACTTGTTTTACTCTTTTATTCTGTAAACTTTTCTGCTTTTGTTTTAAAAAGTTACATCAATCCATACTTCCTGAAATAAACCAATTGGTGAAAAGATTTATTAAAAAAGCTAATAATCTTCTCCACCATGTAGCCAATGTTAAGGTCAATATGCAGCCTTCTACATTTTTCATATTCTTTCCAAATATACTCAAATATATACATACATATTTTTCTTTGATTTTTGAAAGTGAAATGAAATCTAAGACTATTGGACAAAACCAGGTTTTCTGTTTAACATTACAGGAATGGCGTTTCCAGGATTAGTCCATTCTCTTCCAAGTGTTATGAATGGAGTCAAACAGTTCTGTTCTTTCTAGGCACTTGGTGGACAGAACTGCTGAGCTGGAGCGAATGAACAGAGTCAACCAATGCTTACAGGAGGACTGGGAGAGGAGTGCTGCTATGAAGAGGCAGCGGGACCTGGAGGAGAAGGCTTTGGAGAGGTAATACCCTATTGGAGCCAGATGTTCTTTACAAAGATAATCACCTCTACTGCGTGCTTATTTTCCTCTAATCCTGGGAAAGCAGATAGTTTCCATTTCAAGTGTCACCTCCAGTTGATTAGTAGTGGTTGCCTAGAGAATTTGTAGAGAAATCAAGTATTGGTTGAGTGGGAAATACTTCAGTGATTGATTAGGAATGTTTGTTGTGGGTATGGGATTGCAGAGTGCTGTGTTGTAAGCTACAGATTTACCTGCCCTGTCCTAATTTTTGCCTCTGTTTAGGGTAACTTTTATTTTCTTTTCTGTGTGTAGTAGGGGAAGTTAGCAGGGGAGGAGGCAGGAATTCTCTTTGGGAATAGATAGTTGGAAATAGAATATTTCCAATTTTCCAAGCTTTAGAGAATGGTCATTTAAGAACCAAATCAAGCAGTTGTGGGTAAGATTGAAAATTGTAAAAGTGAGATGCCCATTATACAATGAACTAAGAACATCTTCCTGAAATTTACTATTAAATCTATTAAATCAAGCTATATATTTACAAACTAGTCAGGGAATCTGTGTTGTAATACTAGCTCTGATAATTATCACTATTTTTGACTGTGACAATGAATGATGAGAGAAGATATGGAAAATGGGTTCCAGAGGAGAAATGGTGTTGTTTGGCTTAGAGAAGAAGGGAAAGAGGGAGTTTGGAGTTTCAAGCCATATTTTTTCCTTATTCAAGTTTCCATGTACTTATGGTGTTCAATTAAACTGTTCATATAAGTTAAATTAGGAAATACACTAGTCAAAAGAAATATTTTGTACCCAATAAACATTTCTTGCTTTAGTTTCACACAGAAGTTGAAGTTTTAAAATATGAATGACCATCTATTTTCAACACCCTGAAATACTGACATTCTTTTGTTCTTCCTCATGCAAAAACATTTTTAAATTTATACATTTAGTCACTATCATTGTATATTCTAGGCATTCCTAAATTGTACCATCTCAGTCTTTATCACCTATCTTTCCTTCTGGTTTCATATGTGTCCCCAGCCCTCCTCCGTCATTCTCACATTCAGCTTCATTTAACATACGTACATTATTGTGCTACAATTAGGCAGTATTGTCTATCCATTTATGAATTTTTACAATTTGTCCTGTTGTACAATCTGTATCCCTTCAGCTCCATTTATCCAATATCTACCCTATTTGTATCTCCTGATAACCTCTGTTCTTAATTGAAATTCTCCTAGTTCACTCACTAATGTTAGTTCATATCAGTGAGACCATACAGTATTTGTCCTTTTGTTTCTAGCTAATCTCACTCAGCATAATGTCCTCAAGGTCCATCCACATTGTTATGGGCTTCATTACTTTATTCTGTCTTACAGCTATGTAATATTCCATTGTACATACGTACCACAGCTTGTTTAGCCACTCTTCTGTTGATGGACATTTGGGCTGTTTCCATCTCCTGGCAATTATAAATAATACTGCTGTAAACATTGGTGTGCAAATGTCTGTTCATGTCCTTGCCTTCATGTCCTCTGAGTAGATACCTAGCAATGGGATTGCTGGATCATATGGCAATTCTATACATAGCTTCCTGAGCAACCATCAAACTGCTTTCCACAGCAGTTTTACCATTTGACATTCTCACCAACAGTGGATAAGTGTGCCTCTTTCTCCACATCCTCTCCAGCACTTGTCATTTTCTGTTTTTTTTTTGTTTTTTTGTTTTTTTTTTTGGATAATGGCCATTTTGGTCCAAGCCTTTTTTTTTTTTTTTAAATGTTTGAGGAACGCAAGTAAAAGGCAGTGAGAGTAACACCAAGGAGACTTTAGTTGGATTAAGGAAGAATGCTTGGCTAACATGACGATAAAGGATAGAGGAGGCATAGGAAATGACCTTTGGCAGATTTACGAAGATGCCCCAGGAACAAGGAGAATTAGATCAAATTGCTGGCCAGGAACTCAAACATGCAGCAGGAAGGAAGAAATTGTTTAGTGTTAAAAGAAAATAAACAAGCAAAAAAAAGAGAGAAAGAAAGAATAGTAAGACTTATGTATATAAAGGTAGCATATGGTACTCTCTTCTACAGGGCATGTGAGGTCAGTCTTCCCTTGCCTACTTTCAAGATTCTTTGTTCATTTTCCTTTTCTGCCCATGTGGAAATTTAGATGGGATAGGAGAGTATACCAGGGACTGGCCTGCATGATTTAGCAAAACTAACAAATTGGAAAAGCAGTCACTGCTATACCCTCATCTCTGTCCTTACCTGTTTTTTCCTCCTCCTCTCCAGCTCCACTCCTTCCCCTGCCCTTAACTTTGCAGAGGCTCCTTGCCTGCTCTGACTTTCCATTGGAAGTTTATTCTTAACTCTCTACTGGAGTGTTAATTTAAGCAGAATGTCTGATCTCCCACTCAATCACTGCGTCTTGGGAGCCTGAATGGTACAGATGCATCCATGACAAAGCAGCAAACAAGGCTGTGTGACCTTAGGCAAATTATGTGGGTGGGGAGGAGTCTGGGGTCAGACTGTTGTGAAGGCACTGCATCCTGACCCTTTATGTAGCAGGGAACAGAGAGACAGTGGAGGTTTGAAAGTAGGGAATGCTAGGATGAGGTGAGCTGCAGTTAGCAATGTGGAGGGAGAAAGACTTCAGGTAGGAGACTACTGGTGGCCAGGGAACAGATCTTTTCTTTTGTAGATCTTCCACTGCATGGCAAGAACTCATGGCATCTGTTGGTGACTGTCTTTCCTCTCCTCTCCTTAGGGCTTCAGACAAGCTTTTCCTCCTGGACCAGTGTGAGAAGTATCGGCGCTGCAAGCAGTGCCAGAGGCGCACCTCCAACGTGGGCGAGAGTAACCTGTGGCCGCTGAACAAGTATATGTATGGCTCCCGGCTGCTTGTGTAGCTCTCAAAATTTGAACCTGGACTTGCTAAGGAAAGTTTTAATCATTTGATGTTTGAGGTGATTGTGGAACTGCATATTTGTACCTCAGAGGTATAAAATATTGTGCGTTTTTGTTGCTTTTGGTAGATTGCTTTTTTAACCTGGTATTAAATTCACATAGGCAGGTTTTTTCCTCCTGTCTTCTTCTGTTCCCATTTATTCCCCACACTTGTCTCTGATGGCAGTGAAGGTGTCTGAATGGTAATAAAGGTGAGAATTCCACTGCCATAGGGGCTGGGAATGGAACCCATTTCATCTGGCTCCTGGGGTCCCAGGTTGGGGTACTGCTGGCCCAGCCCTACCACCCCCTCTGTGACTTTGTGTAAGAAGCTTCGCCTTTTTTGCATCAGTGATGAGTAGTGTCAGAATAAATATTTTCTATCTGACTGACTGTGCATGACAGTTCATAAAGGGCAATTCAGCCACCTCTCCCTGAATGCTAGACTTTTCCAGAGGAAGTTATACGTGGTGGACATCAAAGAGGTAGGTTCAGGTTTTTGCCTCAGGTGATCAGAACAATGCTTTCTGGGCTTTCCAGTTAATGACACCCCTGGGACTTTGTTGGGGTCCCATGGATTCCACTGTCCAGACATTTGTAAATCCTGATCATGTTGTATTGTGGGCGTAAGTGCACATTTTGAGAGGAATCTGGCTGGCTTGGCAGGTACCACCTTCTCTCATTGCTTCACTTGTATCCCATCCCTAAGCTGTACGTGCTGTTGAAGTCCTGTAAAGGATTTCTTTTTAGGTAAGGTACGGTATGGTCTCAACCAGAAACTGTCTTCATTCATTTTCATCCTTTCATGTTCCCTTTGCCTATTCATCCTACCATCTAGGATAAAAAATTAACAGAGTGAAGCCTGGACTTCTGAAACATGAAAGCTAGAAGAAAGGCTCTTAGACTATTTGCTTTCCGCTGGCCGCTTCCCTCCTAAGGGAGAAAAGCGTATGTGGAGGGGACATTTGTAAACATTAAAATTTTTTTCCCCTACCAAATACAAAATAGGAATGTGTTGAGTCCTGGGTAGTTAAGGGAAAATGTTCACTTAAACTGATGTTAGACAAATTTTGAGCTAATGATACCTTTGACACCTTTTCTTGTGGCAACAAGCATACTTATTGATAACTGAAATTCTCTGGAACTCTCCTAATTTTCCTACCTTGTTACCTCTATTCCATTTCCTCAGATCATTCCAGGCATGCCCAATCACTAACTAATATTTAAACAATACTTCCTCAAGACCGCCTAACCTGCCTGAAGTCTACACGAGCTGTACCCTTGAAGTATTTCCTTGTCTTTAATGTATAATAAATTCCTTTTATAAGTGTTGTATTAATATTTTGAAAAGTATAGACCTTTGTGAAACAAAAAAGAATTTAGGCAATTTTGATATAGTCAGGTGCAAAGATTTAACTTCATAAAAGTTTTTTATTGAAGGAACTGAACTTACAATGTACTATTTTTGGTAGTAAAACTGACACTCTTATTCTATGCTAGGCACTGTGCTAATTTTTGGTGGTGTGAAGAATAAGGCTGCGTCAGTCCCTGTCTGCCTCAGGGAGCTTACTATCCAAGGGAGAGGTGCGATTTGATAGGCAATTTCATTATCACAAGGTAAATACCTAATAGTGTTAGACATTGAGTGTGTAGTCAGCTTAGCATGGCACAGCAGGAGGCTTTTTGAGGCCTAAGAGGAGTTTTTAATGATCAATAGGTAACAGGCCAGTGAAGAGTGGCAGGGAGTCATAGCTACAGATGGCAAGGCTGTGTCCGCCAGTCTGTCGAGGTTAAGATGGAGGTGTTGTTGGCTGAGTTAGAGAGGTAGAACCCTAATAGGTTTTTTCATTCACCCACTGTAAGAATCAATTTTTATAGTTCTTTATTAAAACAGCTGATTTCAAACAATAAATGGGCAACTTTTTGGAGCAAACCTTTATAATTTGGTATCACTCTCAATGATCTTTTATTCCCCTTGCTGATCTTTACTGTTAATTATTAACCTTGTATCATTTGAACCCAGTTATTAGCACAGACTTAATTAGAATGTCTTTTTCTAAGTCAGTTTGAATTGCTATCAAGTCTGTTATCCCTAGAACCATGGCACTGCCAGGCCAGATTAGTGTATCAAATAATTCCCCCCCCCCCCTTTTTAAAACTATTTTGGACAGTGATGAGAAATTTGAATGTCTTAGGAAAATGTACATATTCACATATAACATTTTGCATATAGCCAGAGGGTTCCTAGACTCCTTGGACATAGGTTAAGAACACCTGTTAACAGATGCCTTTCCTTCATCATGATCACAACCTTAGTCTATGTCTTAGGGCAATGAAGTACCACAAATTAGATGACTTAAAACAATAGAATTTTATTGTCTCAGATCTGGAGGCTAGAAGTCCAAAATCAAGGTGTCAAAGATCCTATTTCCAAATATGGTCACACTCACAGGACTAGGGGCTAAGAAGGCCAAAAGCAAGGCCACGCTTCCTTTAAAGTCTGTAGAGAAGAACTGTTCTTTGTCTCTCTCCTGGCTTCTGGCAGTGGCTTGCCAGTCAACCCCAGCAGTCTCTGCCGCAGACATGACATGGTGTTCTGTCCTCTGTGTCCGATTCTCCCCTTCTTAAAAGGACACCGTCATTGGATTACGGCCCACCTGAATTCAGTTTGGCCTTATCTTTACTAATAACGTCTTCGAAGATCCTATTTCCAAATGTGGTCACACAGGACTGGGGGTTAAGACTTGGACAGTTTTGGGGGGACACACAATTCAACCTATACCAGAATATTAAAAATGATGAAAGTGGAGGATTAATTTGATTTGGAAAACTCTCAATTCTAGTGACCTATTTTGCTTTTGTCTTTGTTTCACTCTTTATAAGAAGAGTGAAGTGTCAATTGGAAGGTCTATTAGGAAGCAAATAATCTGGAATTTTTCAAACATTTTTTAAGATTCAGCTGAAGAAATTTTATATTACATAGAATTCATGCCCACACATACATTAAAACAAGTTTTACAAAGCTATTCTTACCCCCTCCATTTGTAATTCATTATGTTTTCTATTTTATTCATTAAAATTCTGATAAGATTGAGCAAGATCGATTTTACAATCCACTAATATAAATAGGCAATTTTCAGTTTGATAAACACAATTTAAATCTAATTCCTTCCTCCACTATACTCTTAATAGTACTTTTTTTGGATGGTTGTTGTTATGACAATATTTCAAATTCTTCATACATAATACAAGATACAATTTGAGGGAAGACATAATCATCCAAATATGCAAAATTTGTTGTTACCAGTTTGCTGCATGCTGAAATTACAACCTTTAGGGAACTAATTTTTAAAACTTTTTATTTGGAAATACTTTAAAACTCACAGGAGAGTTACAAAAATAAGAAAACCCCATATAGACAATTCCAACATATCCCTAGACCCCGTACCCAAATCCTCCAATTTTACCATTTTGCCACATTTGCCATATTATTCTATCTATTCATCAATGTATCAATCCATCTGTCTGTGTGTCTATTTATAATCCATTTCTGAACACTGAAGTGTAAATTGTATATAACATATTCTTGAATACTTAATAAGGCTATGTATATTTCCTAAGCATAAGAATAATCCCTTGTGTAACCTAAGTGCAATGATCAAGTTTAAGAAATTTAACGTTGATGTAAAACTTTACAGTCTATATTCCATTTTTTTTCTTATGCCCCAACAATGCCCTTTTGAGCCATTTTTTCTCCTCCCTTGTTAGATACCTTTGGGATCGTGTATTGCACTTAATTGTCATTGTCTCCTTAGCTGTTTGTTTTTAAAAATCAGGGGAAAATATATGCAACATAAACTTTCCATCCCAACCATTCTCAAGCATACCATTAAGTGGGATCAATTACATTCACAATGTGGTGGTACCCTCACCTTCCATTACTAAAACTTTCCCATCTCCCCAAAGAGAAATGCTACACCCATTATGCATTAACTCCTCATTCTCCCTGTTCCCTGCCCCTGGCAACCTGCACTGTAAAATATCTGTCTCTGTGAGCTTGCATAGACCCCAATATTTTCTTTGTGGTTACCATGGGTCTTAAATTTAACATCCTAAATCTATAACGTTTACTCTGATATCAATTTAGCTTCAACAGTACACACAAACTATGTTCCTATATCCCTCTATCCCCCAGTTTAATTAGTTCTTAATACAAATTACCTGTTTATGCATTATGAGTCCCTAACCCCTGATATATCATTACATTTTATGAATTTGTCTTTTAGATCTTGAAGAAATTAAAAAGTAGGGTTACAAACCAAAAAATTCAAAAGTGCTGGGATTTATTTTTACCCATGTTGTTACCATCACCAGAGATCTTTATTTTTTCATGCATCTTCATGCATTGATCTGTTGTCTATTGTCCTTTCCTTTCAACCTGCAGAACTCTAACATCTCTCATAGATCTGGTCTGTTGTTGATGAAGTCTGTCACCTTTACCTAGAGATGCCTTAATCTCTCCCTCATGGAAATGCCTTACTCTCTCCCTCATCTTTGAAAGACAGTTTTGCTGTCTTTAGAATCCTTGGTTGTTATTATTATTATTATTATTATTTTGCTTTCAGCACTTTAAATATGTCATCGCATTGACTTCTTGCCTCAATGCTAACTGATGAGAAATTGGCATTTAATCTTGAGGTGCCCTTGTATGTGACACATTGCTTCTCTCTTGTGGCATTCAAATTCTCTCCTTATCTTTGGCATTAGGCAATTTGCTAATAATATGCCGCAGTACAGGTCTATTTGGGTTTACCTATGTGGAGTTCACTGAGTGTCTCCAAAAGATGCACCAGGATCAAGGAAAATTATCTTAGGAGTGTGCAGATGTAAGAAGAAAAGTGAACAAAGAAATTTATAACATCTTTGGCACAGTGAAGCAAACATTGATTTTAATAAACGTCTAATTTGTGAAGCTAAAAAAGAATTCATAGTAATTTATATTTATATAACTAGTTAATAGTTAATATTAATAGTTAAAGCATTCCGAGTTCTCTGCTTTCTCAAGAGGTGGGTAAAGATTTTGAATAATGTTTGACTTTTTCTAAGTTAATCACCAAAAGGAAAGAAAAAGGGCATATCATAGACCATATTTATTATTGAGGCAGACTCCAGAGACCAAATTCCTGAATTCAAACCTGAACCCTGCCATTTACTAGCTGAGTGATCTTGGGCAAGTTACTTAACCTTTTTGTGCCTTGGTTCTTCTATCAGGACAATAGGAATAACACTAGTATCTAATTCATAGGGTCTACGTTTATTTAAAGGCATTTAGATTTAAATAATGCCTAAACTTATAATAAGTACTAAGAAGTGTTTAACACAATTACAAATTCCAAAACTACTTAGTAGAGAAAATATGGATGGGTGGAGTCGAGGGGAGGACTCCAAGCCAAGATAAATCAAGAAACGATAAAAAAAGAAATATAGAAATATGGGTCAAATAGCACAAAATAAGATGGCAAAACTAAATCCAAATTTAGCAATAAATGTAAAGGAACTAAGTTCTCCAGTTAAAGCTTATTAAACTTGACTGAAAAAAAAAAAGTCTAGCACAGTTTGTTCCTAAGCGACTTAATTAACATGAGGGTACAGAAGCAGATGGAGAAAGACAAGCCAGCCAGAGTAAATGAATGGGTCTCTTCTTCCGCTCTCTTCCTTATTCTGTCCCAAGTTTAGTCCACTCTATGTCCCTCTTGACACTCTCCAGGCTTCCTCCATCACGTGCACCTTCACAGCCTCTTTCCTCCGTAGGGGGAGGCGGGGATTCTCAAGATCCATCCACCTGTTTGCACTGGAGGTCGCGCTGAGTGGTCTGCTGGGGGCGCGGGGTCGAGGGGCCGGGGAGAGGTTTCGGCCCTCGCTCATTGGCTCTTAACTCTCCTCGGGCTGCTATTGGTGAGGGAGCTACGCCGTGTATAAAAGAGAGGGCTTGTGACGTAAGAGCGCCTCCGCGCGTGCGTATTGGTTCCCTGGCCGCTCTTGCCTTCCACTCTGTTTGGTGCTTGGTGGACCGTCGTTTCCCCGCTGCAGCTGCCACCGCCGCCCAGCGAGGATCACTGCCGCCTCCTGCCCTTTGGCCGCCGCCGCCGCGGGACCGGTTGTTTGATTAGGCCACAGTCTTTAATGAGTAAACGTAGTCCTTTCTGTGGTGATCTCGGTCACACATTTATGGCGTTTTTGAAGGGCCGTGGAGATTACTGTCAGGCACAGCACGACCTTTATGAAGACAAGTGAACTGTAGAAATTAATTACTATTCTACCAAGAAGCCCCCATAAGAGCGGTTGAATTGAAATCATCACAGCATTTTACAAGATTTCTGACCTGGATGGGGTAAATGTCAGGGCTCCTTCTTTCTAATGACTCAGCCGTTACTGGATTGAAGAATTGCTGCTGCTGGTTAGAAGGTTCATTTCCCAGTTACCCCGAGCTTCATATTCAAAGCACTGAGAATTTAAAGTGGCATGTAGTAGTAGACTTAAGTTTCTTTATACCATTTCTGTTTTCAACATTTAAAATTATTTCATAATCCTGTTAAGTTTTTCAACAAAATTAACATGGCTCCAATGAACGGACCAGCTCCCGTGGAAGTCACATATAGGAACATGAGATTTCTTATTGCGCACAATCCAACCAATGCGACCTTAAACAAATTTATAGAGGAACTTAAGAAGTATGGGGTTACTACAATAGTAAGAGTATGTGAAGCAACTTACGACACTGCTCTTGTGGAAAAAGAAGGTATCCAGGTTCTGGATTGGCCTTTTGATGATGGTTCACCACCGTCCGAACAGATTGTTAATGATTGGTTAAGTCTTGTAAACATTAAATTTCGTGAAGAACCTGGTTGTTGTATCGCTGTTCACTGTATTGCAGGTCTTGGGAGAACTCCAGTGCTTGTTGCCTTGGCATTAATTGAAGGTGGAATGAAAAATGAAGATGCAGTAGAATTTATAAGACAAAAGCGGCGTGGAGCTTTTAACAGCAAACAACTTTCATATTTGGAGACATATCATTCTAAGATGCGGCTGCGTTTCAAAGACTCCAGTGGTCATAGAAACAACTGTTGTATTCATTAAAGGCTGTCTGATCTATTGCCTTGGAAGTGGAACTTGAAACAGCACCTTATTTATCATGCATTTTCGCCAACACTTAGGCTTAGTGAATGATAAGTCTAATGAAGCTTCTATGGGAATATCAAAACGCCACAAGCTTCACACAAGTGCAGCCTCTGTGTTTGGTTTCGCTGCTACCAACCTACTTGGATACTTGGTGAAAGCTTCTTGCTGTTAAGCATTTAAAACGTGTTCATCATATGTATCAATTGACCTTTCCTGAAATCATGCAATATTGAGTTGTGTTCTTCACATGTATTCCCATGCCAGAAATTTAACCAATACATGAGAAGTGTAGAAATCTTAGGTGGCAAAATACACAGAACAATACTTGCGTGTTTTTAGTATCATACAGAATTAAAATCTCAGGAACTATTAACAGTACTCTAGACCTTATATGGTTTATTCAGTCATTTCAAACATTGCAAGTTGGGTCTAGGTGGTTATTTTCTTGCTCTATTACGTTTACCATTCCCATATTCATACCGGTAAATATCAAGTTTGTGTAACTATTGATTGTTTTTTGTGTTCTTACCAAGTCTTACAGTGATTAATGTCTTTTTATAAATCTCGTTTTGTGCTATTGTGAAAACCTCTATTTTGAAACATCACATGGTTGAAAGCTCATGTAGAATCCACACTGTATAAAAGTACATGTGTTTAATATCCCCAGCCAAAAAAAAAGCCTTATAGTTAATGTTCACACTTTCAGGTGCAATTTAACAGTGAGGGTCTGAAAACTGTGTGGGAGGGGGCACTTAAATATTTTATTAGAACCATGCGACTTTTTTTAATGTAATGCAGCAGATCTTCTCTGACCATCATTCCATTGTTAGGAAAAAAGTTGATACATGTGGAATGTTCCAGATAGGATGAGTAGGTTAGGTCTGCCCAAACTCTATATGCATCAACCAGAAAAATCTGGATATATTAGAAAAGTCAGATGTTGAAAGACTTGTGAGAACTGATAGAAAGAAGGACTATGTGTATATGAATTCCATAAAGGGAGGAGCCTTCCTGAGATGAGATCCCATTTTCTTCTCTGGGAATATTTGCTGATTCTGTACATAGACTAAGGATCAAGCTTGGGTAGCTTTTCTTCTTACTGTATTCTGGATCCAAGGCCTTTAGTGGATATGTATTTTGTAAATATTTTCTCCCAATCTGTTGCTTGCCTTTTTTCTTTTCTTAAAAGTCATTTTTATTGACATCTTCAGACACATACATGGTGTATAATCAATGGATCACAATATCATATAGTTGTATGTTCACCACTATGATCATTTTTTAGAATATTTGTATCGCTCCAGAAAAAGAAATAAAAAGAAAAAACTCATACATCCCATATCCCTTACCCCTCCCTCTCATTGACCACTAGTTTTTCCATCTATCCAATTTATTTTACCCCTTATCCCCCTTATTATTTATTTTTCTTTCAAATTTTTAAAACTCATCTGTCCATACCCTATATAAAAGGAGCATCAGACACAGGTTTTCACAATCCACAATCACATTGTAAAAGTTATATCTCTATAAAGTCATCTTCAAGAATCAAGGCTATTGGAACACAGCTCTACAGTTTCAGGTACTTCCCTCCAGCCACTCCAGTACACCATAAACTAAAAAGGGATATCTATGTAATACATAAGAATAGCCTCTAGGATAACCTCTGGACTCTGAAATCTCTCAGCTACTGAAGCTTTATTTTGTCTCATTTCTCTTTTCTCCCTTTGGTTAAGAAGGCTTTCTCAATTCCATGATGCTGGGTCCTGGCTCATCACGGGAGTTGTGTCCCATGTTGCCAGGGAGAGTTACACCCTTGGGGAGGACAGTGAGTTCACCTGCTGAGCTGGCTTAGAGAAAGATTGCCTTTTTTTTTTCTTAATGGGGTGTTTTGAATTGCAAAATTTTCATATTTTGATGAAGCATAATTTATCAATTTTTTCTTTTATGGATCATGCTTTTTAGATTGTATCTGAGAACTCTTTGTTCAACATAAGTTACAGAGATTTTCTGTTATATTCTATAAGTTTTTAGTTTTAGCTCTGACATTTAGATTTATGAACCATTTTGAGTTAATTTTTTGTGTATGACATGAGGTGTCTAAATCATTTTTTTTTTTTTTTGCGTGTGCCTCTGCACAATCTGTTGGAAAGACTATCCTTTCCCCCACTGAATTGTCTTGGTAGCTTTGTTGAAAGTCAATTGACCCTAGATGTAAGAACTTATTTGTGAACTGTTAATTCCATTCTATTGATCTATAGTACTTCACTGTCTTGATCATTATAGCTATATGTTTTGAAATTGGGCAATATACTTTGTCCTTCTTTTTCAAAGGTATTTAACTATTCTAGGTCCTTTGCATTTCCATATGAATTTCAGTATCAGTCTGTCAATTTTTACAGAAAAGACAGGGGTTTTAATAGGTATAATGTTGAATTTATAGATCAGTGTGGGGAGAATTGCACAGCATTGAGTTCAAAGCCATGAATATGGAACAGTCTCTATATCTTTTTCAGCTTCTATAAATTTCTGTCAGCAATGTTTTGTAATTTTCAGTGTATAAATAAGACTTTCACTTATTTCATTAAACTTATTTCTAAGTATTTTATATTTGATGATATTGTGAATGGTATTTTCTTATTTTTTCATATTGTTTGCAGCTGGTATATAAAAATTCAATTGATTTTCATATATTAATCTTGTATTCTGTGATCTCACTAAACTCATTAGTGAGATTCAGTAATTTGTTGTGTGTGTATGTATATGTTTGTATTCTTTGGTATTTTCTACAAGCTAATCATGTGATCTATGAACAAAGGCAATTTTACTTTTCAATCAGGATGCTGTTAATTCCTTTTTCTTGCCTTACTACACTGGCTAAAACCTCTAGTTCAGTATTGACTAGAAGTGGTGAAACAACATTTTTACCTTGGTCCTGATCTTAGGGAGAAAGTATTCATTCCTTCACTATTAAGTATAATGTTAACTATTGGTTTTTATAAATGCTATTTATAAGTTGAGAGTTTTATCATAAATGGGTGTTAGATTTTGTCAAATGCTTTTCCCGCATTATTGAGAGATCATGTGGTTCTTGTCCTTTGGTCAATTGATATTGTGTACTACATTGATTCTTTTGGCATGGGCAAGCTCTGGAAATTGTACCCGGGTCTCCAGCTTGGCATGCGAGAATTCTTGCCACTGAGACACCGTTGCACCACCCCATTGATTCTTCTTCTTCTTCTTCTTCTTCTTTTTTTTTTTTTTTTTGCATGGGCAGGCACTGGAAAATGAACCCGGGTCTCTGGCATGGCAGGTGAGAATTCTGCCACTGAGCCACAGTTGCACCCACCCGCATTGATTCATTTTTGAATTTTAAAATAATCTTACATTATTACAGTGTAAATCCTACTTTTTCATTGTGTTTAATCTCTCTTTAAAAAAAAACGTTGCTGGCTTTGTTTTGTCAATATTTTGTCTAAGACTTTTGCATCTATGTTTGTGAAAGATATTGGTCTGTAGTTTTCTTTTCTTCTGTTATCTTTGTCTAGCTTTGATATGAGAATAATAAACAGTGTCATAGAATGATTTGGGAAATGTTCTCTCCTGTTATTTTCTAAGAGTTTGTGAAGGATTGGCATTATTTCTTCTTTGCATATTAGCTAAAATTCACCAATGAAGCCATCTGGGTCTGAACTTTTATTTATGGGAAAATTTTTAATGACTAATTCAATTTATTTGTTATAGGTCTATCAACATTTTCTATTTCTTCTTGAGTCCATTTTGCTAAGTTGTAACTTTCTAGGATTTTATCCATTTCAGCTAAGTTGTTTATTTATTGGCATAAAGTTGTTCCTAATACTCCCTTATAATCTTATAAATTTTGAACAGTTTACAATGATATTTCCCTTTTCATTCCTAATTTTAAAATTTTTTTAGTTTTTTTAAGAAGGAAGCTTAGGTTATTTTCTTTTTAATTTTTTTTAAAACATAACATGCAAACATGAACATTCTTACCATATGATCATTCCATTCTTGGTATATAATCAAAAACTCACAATATCATCACATAGTTGTATATGCATCATCATGATAATTTCTTAGAACATTTGCATCAATTCAGAAAAAAATAATAAAAAGGAAAAAGAAAAAAGTTCATGCATACCATACTCCTTCCCCGCCCTTTCATTGATCACTAGCATTTCAATCTACTAAATTTATTTTAACATTTGTTCACCCTATTATTTATTTTTAAGCCATATGTTTTACTCATCTGTTGATAAGGTAAATAAAAGGAGCATCAGACACAAGGTTTTCACAATCACACAGTCACATTGCAAAAGCTAAATCATTATACAATCATCTTCAAGAAACATGGCTACTGGAACACAGTTCTGCATTTTCAGGCAGGTCGCTTGAGCCTCTCCATTATATCTTAACTAAAAAGGTGATATATATAATGCATAAGAATAAACTCCAGGATAACCTCTTGACTCTGAAATCTCTCAGCCATTGAGACTTTATTTTGTCTCATTTCTCTCTTCCACCTTATGATCGAGAAGGTTTTCTCAATCCCTTGATGCTGAGTCCCAGTTCATTCTAGTATTTCTGTCCCTTGTTGCCAGGAAGGTTTACACTCCTGGGAGTCATGTCTCATGTATGGAGGGGGAGGGCAATGCGTTTACTTGTCGTGTTGGCTGAGAGAGAGAGAGGCTACATCTTAGCAACAGAAGAGTTCTCTGGGGGTGACGCTTAGGCCTAATTTTAAGTAGGCTTAGCCTATCCTTTGTGGGGATAAGTTTCATATGAACAAACCCCAAGATTGAGGGCTCAGCCTATTGATTTGGTTGTCCCCAATGCCTGTGAGAATATCAGGATTTTCCCCATGGGCAAATTGAATTTCCCCCTTTCTCGCTATTCCCCCAAGGGACTTTGCAAATCCTTTTTTATTCACAGTTCAAATCACTCTGGGATTTATCGGACATCACTCCAGACAAACCTGCAAAAATTCATGCCCTACTCAAGGTTCCATGTACTTACAGTGTTCAATTAAACAGTCCACATAAGTTATATTAGGAAATACACTAGTCAAAATAGAAATTTTGTACCAAATAAACATTTTTTGCTTTAAGTCTCACACATTAAGTTAAAGTTTTAAAATATGAATTATCATCTATTTTCAACACCCTTCAGTATTGACATTCCTCATGCAAAAAAAATTTAAGTTTGTGCATTTAGTCACAATTATACAACCTAGACATTACTAGATTATTACCATCGCAGTCTTTATCATCTATCTTTCCTTCTGATTTCATTTGTGCCCCAGCCCGTCTCCCCCTATCATTCTCACATTTGGCTTCATTCAGTGTACTAACATTATTGTATTACAGTTAGGTAGTATTGTGCTATCCATTTATGAATTTTTACAATCAGTCCTGTTGCACAATCTGTATCCCTTCAGCTCCAATTGCCCTGTATCTACCCTAGTTCTATTTCCTCATGGTCTGTTTTTAACTGAAATTCTCCAAGTTCATTCACTAATGTTAGTTCATATCAGTGAGACCATACAGTATTTGTCCTTTTGTTTCTGGTTAATCTCACTCAGCATAATGTTCTTAAGGTCCATACATGCTGTTACATACTTCATAGCTTTATTCTGTCTTACAGCTGCATAATATTCCATTGTATGTGTATACCATAGCTTGTTTAGCCACTCATCTGTTGATGGACATTTGGGCTGTTTCCATCTCTTCATAATTGTAAATAGTACTGCTATAAGCATTGGTGTGCAAGTGTCCATTTGTGTCCTTGCCCTCATGTCCTCTGAGTAATACCTAGCAATGGTATTGCTGGGTCATATGGCAATTCTATACTTAGTTTCCTGAGGAACCACCAAACTACCTTCCACAGTGGTTGTACCATTTGACATCCCCACCAACAGTGGGTAAGTGTGCCTCTTTCTCCACATCCTCTCCAGTGTTTTCTGTTTTATTGGTAATGGCCATTCTGGTGGGTGTGAGATGATATCTCATTGTGGTTTTGATTTGCATTTCCCTAATAGCTAGGAAAGTTGAGCATCTTTTCATGTGCCTTTTACCGCTTGTATTCCCTCTTCTGAGAAGTGTCTGTTCATGTCTTTTGCCCATTTTACATTGGATTGTCTGTTTTTTTGTTGTTGAGTTGAACTATCTCTCTATATATTCTGGATGTTAGGCCTTTATCTGATATATCATTTCCAAATATTGTCTCCCATTGTGTAGGCTGTCTTTTTACTTTCTTGATGAAATTCTTTGATGCACAAAAGTGTTTAATTTTGAGGAGTTCCCATTTCTTTCTTTCTTCAGTGCTTGTGCTTTGGGTGTAAATTCCAGGAAACCACCTCCTATTATAAGATTTATAAGATATTTCCTTACATTTTCTTCTAACAGTTTTATGGTTTTAGAGCTAATGTTTAGGTCTTTGATCCATTTTGAGTTAATTTTTGCATAGGGTGTGAGATATGGATCCTCTTTCATTCTTTTGCATGTGGCTATCCAGCTCTCTAGGCACCATTTAGTGAAGAGACTGTTCTGTCCCAGGTGAGTTGGTCTGACTGCCTTATTAACAATCAATTGTCCATAGATGAGAGGGTTTATACCTGAACACTCTATTTGAGTCCATTGGTCAGTATAGTATATCTATCTTTATGCCAGTACCATGCTGTTTTGACCACTGTAGCTTTGTAATATGCTTTAAAGTCAGGTAGTGTGTGACCTCCAACTTCATTTTTCTTTCTCAGGATATTTTTAGCTATTCAGGGCACACTGCCCTTCCAGATAAATTTGGTTATTGATTTTTCTATTACTGAAAAGTAAGTTTTTGGGATTTTAATTGGTATTGCATTGAATCTGTAAATCAATTTAGGTAGAAATGACATCTTAACTATATTTAGTTTTCCAATCCATGAACACGTATGCCATTTCATTTATTTAGGTCTTCTGTGATTTCTCTTAGCAAATTTCTTGTAGTTCTCTTTATATAGGTCATTTGCATCCTTAGTTAAATTTATTCCTAAATATTTTATTCCTTTGGTTGCAATTGTAAATGGAATTTTTTTCATGATTTTCCCCTCAGATTGTTCATTACAAGTGTATAGAAACACTACAGATTTTTGAGTGTTGATCTTGTAACCTGCCACTTTGCTGCATTCATTTATTAGCTCCAGTAGTTTTGCTGTTGATTTTTTTGGGGGGGAGTTTCTTCATATATTAGCATATCATCTGAAAACAGTGAGAGTTTTACTTCTTCCTTTCCAATTCTGATGCCTTGTATTTCTTTTTCTTGTCTAATTGCTTTGGCTAGAACTTCCAACACAATGTTGAATAACAGTGGTGTAGTGGACATCCTTGTCTTGTTCCTGACCTTAGGGGGAAAGTTTTCAGTTTTTCTCCATTGAGGGATTATGTTAGCTGTGGGGTTTTCATATATTCCCTTCATCATGTTGAGGAAGTTCCCTTCTATTCCTGTCTTTTGAAGTGTTTTCAACAAGAAAGGATGGTGAATTTTGTCATATGCCTTTTCTGCATCAATCGAGATGATCATGTGGTTTTTCTGCCTTGATTTGTTGATATGGCCTATTACATTAGTTGGTTTTCTTATGTTGAACCATCCTTGCATATCTGGGGATGAATCCTACTTGGTCATGGTGCATAATTATTTTTAATGTGCTGCTGGATTCGATTTGCAAGAATTTGTTGAGTATTTTGCATCTATATTCATTAAGGAGATTAGTCTGTAGTTTTCTTACAATATTTGTGGTGGTTAGATTCAGTTGTCAACTTGGCCATGTGACGGTGCATAGTTCTGTTGCTGTGGCCATGAGCCAATGGTACATGAACCTCATCTGTTGCTCATTACATCTGCAGTCGGCTAGGGGAGGTGTGCCTGCTGCAATGAATGATGTTTGATTTAATTGGCTGGTGCTTAAATGAGAGAGCTCAATGTAGAAGTGCCCAAGCAGCTCAGCATACCTCATCTCAGCACTCGCAGCTCAGCCCAGGCCTTTGGAGATGCAGAAAGAAATCACCCCAGGGAAGTTGTTGGAACCCAGAGGCCTGGAGGGAAGACCAGCAGAGATCACCCTGTGTCTTCCCATGTAAGAAAGAACCTCAGTTGAAAGTTAGCTGCCTTTCCTCTGGAGACCTAACTAAATAAATTCCCTTTTATTAAAAGCCAACCCATCTCTGGTGTGTTGCATTAAGCAGCTAGCAAACTAGAACAGTATCTTTGTCTGGCTTTGGTATGAGGGTGATGTTGGCTTCACAGAATGAGCCAGGTAGACTTCCCTCCTCTTCAAATTTTTGGAAGCAGTTGAGCAGGATTGGTACGAATTCTTTCTTGAATGTTTGATAGAATTCACATGTGAAGCCATCTGGTCCTGGGCTTTTCTTTTTTGGGAGCTTCTTAATGACTAATTCAATTTCTTTAGTTGTGATTGGCTTGTTGAGGTCTATTTCTTCTCAGGTCAATGTTGGTTGTTCATGCCTTTCTAGGAAGTTGTTCATTTCATCTATACTGTCTAGTTTACTAGCATAAAGTTGCTCATAGTATCCTCTCATCACCTCCTTTATTTCTGTGGGTCACTGGTTATGTCTCCTTTTCCATTTCTGATTTTATTTATTTGCATCCTCTCTCTCCTTTTTGTCAACCTCACTAAGGGTCCATCAAACTTATTGATTTTCTCATAGAACCAACTTCTGGTTTTGTTGATTTTCTTGATTGTTTTCATGTTCTCTCATTTCATTTATTTCTGCTCTAATCTTCATTATTTCTTTCCTATTGCTTGCATTGGAGTTAGTTTGCTGTTCTTTCTCTAGTTCTTCCAAGTGGACAGTTAATTCCTCAATTTTTGCTCTTTTTTGATATAGGCATTTAGGGCAATAAATTTCCCTCTTAGCATGCCTTTGCTGCATCCCATAAATTTTGATATGTTGTGTTTTCATTTTCATTTGCCTTGAGATATTTACTGATTTCTCTTGTAATTTCTTCCTTGACCCACTGGTTGTTTAAGAGTGTGTTGTTAAGCCTCCATATATTTGTGAATTTTCTGGCACTCTGCCTATTATTGATTTCCAGCATCATTCCTTCTTGATATCAGAAAGTGTTTTGCATGATTTCAAGCTTTTTAAATTTATTGAGACTTGCTTTGTGACCCAGTATATGATCTATCCTTGAGAATAATCCATGAGCACTTGTGAAAAAGGTGCATCCTGCTGTTCGGGGTATAATGTTCTACAAAGTCTGTTAAGTCTAGCTCATTTATTGTATTATTCACATTCTCTGTTTCTTTATTGATCCTCTGTCTAGACGTCCTGTCCATTGATGAGAATGGGGAATTGAAGTCACCAACTATTATGTTAGATGTGTCTATTACACTTTTCAGTGTTTGTCTCAGGTATTTTGGAAATTCTGGCTCGATCCATAAATATTTATGATTATTATATCTTCTTGTTGAATTGTTCCTTCTATTAATACATAATGTCCTTCTTTTTTTTTCTTTTGTTTTACATTTGAAGTCTAATTTGTTGGATATTAGTGTAGATACTCCTGCTCTTTTCTGATTTTTGTTTGCATGAAGTATCTTTTCCCAACCTTTCACTTTCAACCTATGTTTATCCTTGGGTCTAAGATGTGTCTCCTGTAGAAAGTATATAAATGGGTCCTGTTTTTAATCCATTCTGCCAGCCTATGTCTTTTGATTGGGGAGCTTAACCATTAACATTTAGTGTTATTACTGTGAGGGCAGCACTTTATTCTACCATTTTGCCTTTTGGATTTTATATGTCATATTTAATTTTTCTTCTTTTTTACCTTTACTGATAACCTTCATTTCTATACTCTTCTCAACACCTTCTCTCCTGTCTTTTCCTATCTGTCTCTAATGCTCCCTTCAGTATTTCTTGCAGAGCCAGTCTCTTGGTCACAAATTGTCTCAGTGATTTTTTATCTGAAAATGTTTTAATTTCCCCCTCATTTTTGAAGGACAATTTTGCTGGATACAGAATTCTTGGTTGGCAGTTTTTCTCTTTTAGTAACTTAAATATATCATACCACTGTCTTCTTTCCTCTGATTTCTGCTGATAAATCTTCGCATAGTCTTATTGGGCTTCCTTGAATGTGATGGATTGCTTTTCTCTTGCTGCTTTTAAGATTCTCTCTTTTTCTTTGACATCTGACATTCTGATTGGTAAGTGTCTTGGAGTACATTTATTTGGATCTATTCTGTTTGGGGTATGCTGCACTCCTTGGATCTGTAATTTTAAATATTTCATAAGAGTTGGGAAATTTTCAGTGATAATTTCCTCCATTAGTTTTTTTCCTCCTTTTCTCTTCTCTTCTCCCTCTGGGACACCCACAACACATATATTCATGCACTTCATGTTGTCATTCAATTCCCTGAGTCCCTGCTCATATTTTTCCATTCTTTTCCCTGTATTTTCTTTTGCTTGTCGGATTTCAGATGTCCCATCCTCCAGTTCACTAATCCTATCTTCTACCTCTTGAAATCTGACATTGTAGATTTCTATTGTTTTTTTCATCTCTTCTATTGTGCCTTCCATTCCCATAAGTTCTGTGATTTGTTTTTTCAGACTTTTGATTTCTTCTTTTTGTTCATTCCTTGCCTTCTTTACATCCTCCTGCAATTCATTGATTTGATTTTTGATGAGGTTTTCCATGTCTGTTCGAACATTCTGAACTAATTGTTTCAGCTCCTGTATCTCATTTGAATTGTCGGTTTGTTCCTTGGCTGGGCCATATCTTCAATCTCCCTAGTATGATTCATTATTTTTTGCTGGCATCTAGGCATTTAATTACCTTAATTAGTTTATTGTGGAGATTGTTTTCACTTTTTTCCCTAGGATTTTCTTGCAGGATGACTTTGTTGTCTATCTGTTCTTTGACATTCAGTTAAGCTTATTCTAGTCCTGTAGCTTAGGTTTTGTTTAATAGATCAGAATTTTTCAGTTCTTGTTTTTTGTTTCTTGCCTTGCCTGTATGGTGCATTTTTTTTTCCTTAAGAGGGTTTACTTAGGTATTATAGACTCCAGCCATATTTTCTCAGACCAAACTGGCCTCCTCTCAGGAGGAAAGAGTCACCTTCATTAGTTTTCCCTGAGGGTGAGACCCAGCAGATTGAAAAGCTTCCCTGTGAGGCCCCTAGACTCTGTGTTTTTTCATATCCTGGCCAGTATGTGGTGCCTGTCTGCCTGTGGGTCCCACCAGCATAAGGTGATGTGGCACCTTTAACTTCAGCAGATGCTCCCTGCTGGGGGTGTGGTGGAGACAGAGGAGAGGTTGTAGGCTGGCATTAATCGCTTCACTTTTCCAGACACTGGGGTCTGAATTCCTTGAGGGGGGGATTCCACCTGAGCTGGGCTCCACCCCTCTCCTGGGGAAGGTACAGGCTCCAGATAAACTCTCACACAAGCTTAATTCTGCCTAAGCCTGGGGCAATTGGAGCCTGAGTAGCCTTGCAGCTGTATACAAAGGGCAGTCAAGCCATAGAAATTCCACCACAAAAAAGAAAAAAAAAATCCTTTTCAGAGCAGGACCCCTCTTCCTCGGGTTTGTCACTCAAGAGCTTAAGTTGGTATGTTGCTTTGTTTATCTTCAGGTCCTATGTGTCCCCTCCTTTTCTTCAGGCCCCAGACCTTTCAAGTATTATGTGCTATCTGATCCAAAAAAAAAAACTCTGTTTTTTTTTTCTTTTTCTTTTACCATCAGCCCTGCCCCCTCTGCACTGGGGCAAAAACCAGCAACCTCACCTTTTACTCAAGGTTCAGCTGAGCTGGGGGCCTACTTTTAGTAGGAAGAATTTGTTAATTATTTCCACAATTGGAGCTTGGTTGTGCTCAGCCCCTACTGCTGGTAAAGTCCCTTTCCTTTCCCCTCTGGGAAGTAGCCTGTGGGTGAGGGGCACGAGCTGCAGTGGCTTGGGGGCCTCATTGTTCTGGGTGGGCTTGCAGCTGGTTCAGCTGGTCCAGAGTGGTGTACACTGTGTGTCCAGTCATGGATGTGGCCCCAGCGGTTGTTCTGTACTGTTCCTGGCTATTTACTAGCTGCTCCGGAGGATGAACTAAATCCCAAATCTCACTAAACCACCATTTTGGCCCCTTTCAAGCTTAGGTTATTGATACCTTGTTTTCTTTTTTCCTGATATAAATATTTAAAGCTATACAATTTCTCTATTTTGCATTAGCTACATCTAATTTTGATGTATTTTCTATTCATCTCAATATATATTAATATATACATAATATATACTATGTGTTAGTATATACATAATAAATATATGTATCAAAATACACACCTATTTAAATTTCCCTGTGATTTTTTCCTTTCATCCATGGGCTATTTAGAAATGCCTTGTTTCATTTTCAAATATTTGGGAATTTCCATGTTTTTTTCTGCTGTTAATTTCTAATATAATTGTGTTGTTGTCAAAGGACATATTTTATATTATTTCAATTTTAAATTTATTGATACTTGTTTTATGGTTTAGCATATGATCCATCTTAGAGAATGTTCCATGTACACTTGAAAAGAATGTATATTCTGTCTTCAATGGGTAGATTGTTTCTATATGTCAGTTAGATTGTGTTGGTTGATGCTGTTATTTGATGTCCTTGCTGATGAAAACTTCTATCAATTATTGAGAATAGACTATCAACATTTCAAATTATTATTGTTGAATTGTATATTTTTCCTTCATGTATTTTGAAGCTCTCTTGTTAGATGTGTATACATTATAAATTGTTATATCTTCCAGATGTACTGACCTTTTATAAAAATGAAAGGCCCCTTTTTTCCTAATATCTTGTCTTAAAAATCTATTTTGTCTGTACTCACCCAATAGTCTCTGCCTTTTTAATGGCATGTATTCATAATTAATATATTTACTATTATTTGTATGTCTGAGTTTACAGTTAACATCATGATATTTATTTTCTATATATCTTGTTTTATTTTTTTTTCCTGGTCCTTCTGTACTTCTTAATTGCTTTCTTTTTTTGATTTTTTTTCCTTTGGTTTCTTTTTTATTAGCATCTTTAGCATGCTATTTTAATTCCTTTGTAGATTTTTTTTTGTCTGAGGTTTTTAGAGCTATTTTTTTGCCGTTATTTCCTTCATTGTTGCTCTAGTGATTACAGTGTGCATCTAAATTTATCACACTCTACTTCAGATTAATACTAAATTAATTCTGGAAATTCTCTAATATAGCTCCATTCTCTCCCCTTGTCTTTTGTCGACATACATTTTGTATCTGTATATGTTATTAGTCCAACAAAACAGTGATAATATTATTGATTTATACAATCTCTTGCCTTTTAGAATATTTAAGAGTATAAAGGAGGAAAAATATGTAGTCTTTTATGTTAATTTACATATATACCATTATTGTTGCTTTTCATTTTTTCCCCATGGATTCCAGTCACCATCTGATGTCATTTCCTTTCAACTGAAGTATTTTATTTAGTATTTCTTGCAAGGTAGGTTTTCTAACAAATTCTTTTAGTTCTTGTTTATCTGGGAATGTCCTTATTTTGCCTTCATTTGACCTGCAATAGTCTGTATATAGAACATGTGATTGACATATATTTTTTCCTTCAGCACTTTGAATGTGTCATTCTACTGTATTTTGGCCTTCATTGCTTCTGATGAAAAGAGCCTTTTGCTGTTTTGATAGTTCCCTCTGTATGCTCTTTTTTTTCTGCTTTCAAGATTTTCTGTCTTTGCTTTTAACCAGTTTGAGTATGATGTGTCCAGGTGTGGATTTCTTTATATTTATCTTACCTCAAGATAAAGTGTGTTGCACTTCTTGGATATGTAGGTTAATATTTTTCATCAGATTTGAGAAGTTTCTGGCCACTATTTCTTCAAATATTTTCTGCTTCTTTCTCTCTTTTCTCTCCTTCTGGGATTCCCATTATACATATCTAGGTATGCTGGATGCTCTCTAAGGCTCTGTCCATTTTCTTCAATCTTTTTTTCTCTCTTTTCCAGATTAGATAATAGATGCCCTAATGTCAAATTTGCTAATTCTTCTGCCATCTTGAATTTGTTGTTGTGCCTTTCTAGTGAACTTTTCATTTCAGTTATTGTACTTTTCAGTTCCAACATTTCCACCTGGTTCCTTTTTAAAATATAAAATATCTATCTTTTTAAAGATATCTATTTGTTGATTAATTGTTACTATACCTTTCTTTAATTCCTTAAATGTGGGTTCCTTTACTTCTTTGATTATATTTATAATAGCTGCTTTGAAGTCTTTGTTTAAATCCTACTTCTAGGGACTCTCAGTGACAGTTTCTTTTGACTATTTTTGTCCGTATGCATGAGTCATAGTTTTCTACATCTTAGTGTGCCTCATTTTCCTTGTTGAAAACTGAATATTTAAAATAATATATTGTAGCAACTATAGATTTTGATTAGTTTTTTCCTTTTGCAGGTTTTTTTTTTTAATGTTTTACTTCTGCATCTTTTTTTTTTTTTTTTTTTTTTTGTATGGGCAGGCACCAGGAATCAAACCCAGGTCTCCAGCATGGAGCCACTGTGGCCTGCTGCAGGTTGTTTTTATTACTGTTTTGTTTGTATCTCTATTTCTTTGTTTAGTAACTTGCTTGGGCTAGATCTGTGAAATCTGTCTCCCCTGCAGTGTCCCTTGGACACTGATATGTCTGATAAGTTTAATATATATATTTTCTTGTTTTTATCTCTAAGCCTGACTTCCTAGTGGTTATTTCTGTGCACTTGGAGCTTAGAGGTCAATCAATAATTGCATAGAGATTGTGCTAACACAATAAACTAGTAAAGTTCTGCCCAGTATCAATGGGTCTGTATATAAGCAGGGGAACACAAAGTTCAGGCCATTTTCAAGTCTACTCTGGCTTTTACTGTCTTATGGGCCTTTTTGTGTTTGCTTTGTACATATGCATGCCCCCTGGGTTGAACAGGATTGTATGGCTGGCTTGGGCCCTCTCTGGATTTTGTTGCACATCTGTGTGGCCTCAGCCAGGAATATATTGCCTCAACCATGGTAGCAACCTCAGACTAATAAAGCCATTTGTCCACCTCTGAGATCATACTACTGCCAATAGTGCTGCTGGGTGTGGGCATCACCCCTTTCACTGTAACAGAGAAGCTTCTGGTCCTCAGGTTCTACCCCATCCTAGCAGAACCTCCACCCTGACAAAAGTTGGGGGTATGTGAAGATGGGGGCATCCCCAGGCCAGAATACCATAGATTCCTACTATTCTTCCCCAAAGTTCAATTGTTTTTCAAGAATAAACTCTTCTCATATTGTTCTATACCTTTAGTTGACTTTTGAGTGCTGAATTTTTTTTTCCAATTTTGACCATTTTTGTAGTTGTTTTTTTGGTGAAAGGGTGTGTTGATCTTTTCAGTTGGTCACAGCTGAAGGTTCATGCCCCTTTTCTCCTTTTAACTTCTCTCCTTCCTTCATTTTTTTTGCATGGGCAGGCACTGGGAATTGAACCTGGGTCTCTGGCATGGCAGGAGAGAACTCTGCCTGCTGAGCCACTGTGGCCCACCCCCCTTCATTTTTAAGGTATTTATTGAACTCCTAACACTTAACTCTTCTACTTCCTCCCCTTTATTTTCCTCCTTCCTCAATAATTTATTGAACCTCTCTCTGTCCTTTTTTCTCTTCCCCTTCTTTCCTTCCACTACTAGTTATTGAATTCCTACTATGTGGTAGGCATTATGCTTGCATTGGAGACAAAGTGGGGTGTAGTACTCCAGAGCTTTCACTCTGATTGGCAGCAGCTCAATCACTGAGAGAGTGACTATTAACTCTGGAGGAGCTGCCATCCCAATAGGTCTTGGATATTTAGTGGGGCCTTTGTAGGGGGCTGCGAAGTCTTTACCTATTTTCACTCTCCTATAATGTGGGCTCTGCTGGATATGATGGAGGTGAAAGATAGGGATGAACCAAGCCTAAGAAACACCCTGGATGTACTGACATCACTTCCATAAGGAAGCTGCTCTGGGTCTCTGGATTACTTCAGAGTATGGTGAAGGATGGAAGAGAGAGAGTGTTCTAGTGCCAGGCAAATGAAATTGTCTTCCCTAGGACTCTCCATAGTGCTATTTCTCTCACTGCCTCCCTCCCTTCTCACTTCTTGGCATGCTGATCATCCTCACCCTCATTTTTCTAGATTCCTTCCAAAAAGGAATGTCTACTACTCACAACCCATACAGCAGTAATCATTTATGACTAGTTAGTGAGCTGCCTCCAGCTATTCAACCCTCACACCCTGCTGAGACTTGAAGGGTATGTATTCCTGCAGCAGTGACTGAACTCTCTGATAGGTGGTCTGTGCTTTCTGGCCAATGACTGCCCTCACAATCCCCATGACTTCTATCCATCCTTCACTCTTGGGACTCAGTGCAAACAGTGCTTTCTTTGCAGCCTTCTCAATCCTTCATAGGAAGTATCCTCTCCCTACTCAGAGCCTCTCCTCCAAGCACCTATATCTGCACTCCTTTCATGGACTCTCACCCTTATAATGAAATGAACTGTGTCCATATCTCATCTATTCCACTAGACTCTGAGCTCTGTAAAGGCAGGATTCTTATTTCCCACAAGGCCTAGCCCATAGTTGGCAACTAATGGATGAAGAAATGCTTGGGAAGGAACCCAAAGGAGGTTTATCGACAAGTGAAGTCTTGGGGGCTTTCAGAGAAAAGAGCTTAATTAACCATATGCTTGGGCATCTTCCCATACACTGAAAAGTTCAAAGGAAAAAACACAGCAACGAGGATAGCCATTTTGAAATCCATTTATATTGTCAGTATTACTCTGGGCTTCATCCGGCCACACATCAGTCACTAAGGCTGCATCAAAGCGTCTGAACATTCATGGCTTCCTTGGGCCAAGTGTAGCTGTCCAGAGTAAATGAGTCATAGTCTGGAGTGTAGATCAGGGATCTTACAAAAGCCTCCTTGTCCTTGGGCTCTGGATAGTAGGAGGCCAGGTTGTGTTTGTACGCGTAGTCGAGGACCTAGGGAAAAACATGTCTGGCTGAGGAACTGGATCTAAAGAGGAACCTGTCTAGAGGCACTTGCTTGGTTCCTCTCACAAGTTGTGACCCATGAAATCACAGAATAGGAAGGACTTTGAGCTTTCTGCTGGACAGGAAGCTTTGACAGAGTTGTACAAATACTGGGCTAGAATCAAGAGGCCACAGCCTAAATCTGCCGCTGCCTCCAACTGACTGAGTCTTCAGGGGTTCCACATCCTTGCTGAGCCTCAGTTTCCTTATCTGTAAAATAGGAGCAATGAGACCTTTTTCTGAAGTGGTATGAGGATAAAATTAGATAAACGGACAAAAGTGACCAGTGAGATAAATATATAGATATTTTATATGATTTCCTTGTATATGAAACTGAATTGGATAAGTAGCCTGGAAACTCTTACTTGGGTATTAGATTTGGCTTCAGTACCATCAGCCTGAAGTTAAATATCCCAAAAAGGAAGCAACTAGAGAGGGTGGGGCTGGAATAGGAGCTGGACTGTTGGTCTTGAGGGCTGATTATAGATTCTGCCCCAGACAACTCATGAGAGGTACATGTAATTGGGCAATGAGTTTTCTTAAATCATTAAAACAAATTTTAATAAATATAAGATATATATATATATATGTATATATATAAACTCCCATGTACCCCTCCTCCAGCTGCAACAATTATTAAGGCTAGACCAGTTTTTATTGTACATGTTCTGATTCTTTGAAAAAACATCATCTCTGCATGGTCTCTAAGGTGACATTTTAAAATCTTGAATATTCCATGAACCTGATCACCCTATGACCTAGCCATTCTGAGTGAAAGAGAGGAATGAAAATCTACTCTGGCCAGAGAGGCACTAGGTAATTGGGGTATGGAGTTTTCTCACTGTTCTTTTTAAATCTTCTCCAGAATTTTGAGAGAGAGGAATTAGTGATCCCTTTGGGAATGGAGGAAACTGAGGCTCAGGGAAGTGATGTGATTGGTCTGAAGGGACCCCAAAGCCTGAGCTCTTTCCATGATGCTATGCAGGCTGACCTTTTTTTTTATAAATGGGCACTTATTCATTTTGTTTTAATTCAACCCACACTCTAGTCCATAGACTTTGATGACCTTTCTGTCTGGCATTTGAAGAGAAATCCAGGACATTTCCTGGAACTGGGCTGGGTGGGTATTGGGGGTGGGGTATGAGTTGCAGGCAGTTTCTCACCCAGCCTTTATGTCACATGCAAGGCATCCCACAGAGCGTAGGATGTCTCTATAGCTACCATCCCCTTAGCCCTCTAAAGTCACAGAGAAAAAAAATAGTTGAGCCTCACTACTCATCCTGTAGGAGTAAGATGTCCCTTACTTTGACGGCAATTCTCAGAGACACATCCCGGATGGTGCTGAGTGGTGGGTACAATCTCCCCTGGGACAGATGCTGCTCAGAGACCTCCTGGGCAATTTGCTGGGTAGAGGAACAGAACCAAGAAGAACGAGCTGAGTTTCTGTCTTCCCACCATGAGATCAACCTATTGCCCCAGAGACTCACCCTACTACCTGCCCTCACACCCCTCATAGGTGATCTGTAGTTCCCACTACTATCTCTGCTACCATATGGACCTATAGGAGCTTAATGCTTGGGCTTAAGCCAGGGCACTTATGTTTTGTACCATGAGGATGGCTGAAGCTTAAAAAAGCAAACAGGGTCTCTGAATTTTAAAGGAAAATGCTAAGATCCAAGATGAATAATCTTGTGTCCTCCTAAGCAAAGATTCCAGGATCTCCCCTTGGCTTGTCCAGCCTGTTGCATAGGGATTCCTGGGTCCATCACTTCCTGGTCTCAGCTTCCTCCCATATGCTTGTACCATCCTGATGCCATCCTTGGGTGCCCATCTAGGGCATCTTATCTTCCCGCATTCAGGGCTCCTTGAGCCCTCCCTACCAGCCCTGGGCCCAATCAGAGGAAAAGCCTCTTCCCCAGCCAATGACACCTCCAATGGTCCTCTTGGGTTATCTGAATAAATACCCTACACACATCATCCTAGGAGCAGACCTCCCACAGCTTCCTTCCCTGGTTCAGAAACTGCCTCTGAGCACAGCTTCAGGGGCTGGTGCTCAGCTAGCCTTTCAGGTCAGCCTCTTTAATGTGGTGACTCTGAGTCCACCCCCCACCCCACTCTGCTATTGTGACATTTAAATTTGGAGAAAAGCCCTTGGTGTTTTTGAGAATTGTGTACCCCTAAGTGGACAAAGGGCAGGAAAACCCTCACCTCAGAATCTGGCAGACATTAGGGAAGTGGGCCTTTCCTTCCTCTGCCTCATCCTCACAGTCCCATCTCTCCATTCATTCAGTCAAACATGCACTGAATTCTATGACATGCTTGGCCCTGAGCTGGGTGCTGAGGATCTATGGTGAAGAAGCCAGTCTTTTCCCCCTTAGAGACTGGTGTATATGGACAAATAATAATTATGCTATAGTGAGGTGAGTGCAATGAGGGGGGACAGATAGGCATAGAGGAAGCCAGGGTTCATTCTTCTGTGTACAGGAGAGGGTTCTCAGAAGAAGTGACATAAGCTGACATCTGAAGGATAAAGTGTGAATTACTTGAAAATGGTAGAAGAAATAGCACGTGCAAATGCTAGGAGGCAAGAGAGTGCAAGAGATTACCTACAGGAGATTGAAGAGAGTAATGGGAATAGGATAAAAAGAGTAACTGAAATAAGGTAATAGCGCAGAGAGGCTATGGGTGAGGCTGGAGAGGAAAGCAGGGCCAGGTGAGGAAGGGCTTCCTAAGGAAACCATGTGAAGGAGGTCAGTTTTATCTGAGGAGCCAGAAAAAAAAAGATCTGAAATAAGAAAAGAGACTTGAAGTGATCTGCTTCAGGATTCTTTTTAGAGAAGTGTAGAAGATGAATAGATTAGAGGGAAATAGGATTTCCATGCCTAGATCTGTGTCTAGAAAGATTATGTTGGAGAATTAAGAGATGCCTCATGGTATGTGTGGTCACTTCTGAAAAGCTAGACACTGGCAATGAGGTGCAGCAGGCTTGGAGTTAAAAGTCCATCCTTGGGGCAGGCCACGGTGGCTCAGCAGGCAGATTTCTCACCTGCCATGCCAGAGACCTGGTTCAATTCCTGGTGCCTGCCCATGCAAAAAAAAAAGAAAAAAAAAGTCCGAAGTCCATCCTGGTTTGTAGCTCAGAAGCCATGTGACCTTAGGCAAATTCTGTAAACTCTTTGTGCCTCACTTAACTCGTCTATAAAAATAGGGATACTATATCTATTTTACAGAGTTGTTAAATAATGCACCTAAATCTCCTAAAACTTAAGTCATTTTCTTTTTCCATAGGAAAACCAGATTCAACTTAAGTTGTCCTAACTAAAAGCACCCTTTTCAGAAATATAACTTGCCAGGAATTTGAAGCCCAGACTGTTGGTTCCTAGAGGCCAGGAACCTTGTCTTGTTCATGGTAGGTGTTTAACAGGGAGATTGAGGAGAAGTTTCTGTGTAATTGTCAGGATACTGTTCGTGAAATGATGGATCAGAACTTTCCCACAGTAGTGGAAGTCTGGATGTGGGATGTTTCTTGGGGTTGCAAAGGAAGGACCATAGCAACTGTGCTTGTGTGCAAAAGGGGAATTTGTTTTCAGACTGACTCTAATTGGGAAGTGACTCTTCCCACCCAATGGGACATGGACTCCAAGAGCACCAATAACAGCAAGGAGAAGAAATAACAGAGAACCTCAGACAAAAGGGACAGAGAGCCACGCACAAAGCCATAGCTGGTGTGCTCAGGGGATGAGGACAGCTGAAAAGTCTTCAGAAGATATTATTTGCATGGCCAAGCAGAGCCAGTGCTCAACAAAGAGCAAGACACAAGAAGGGGCCTGGTGCATGGGGCAATTTCAAGTGTGACTCAGAAGTGGATCCCATCAGGGCTGCATGGAAACCATCCCATGCCTTGAGAGTTTCTGGCTCTCACTGGTGCCATGGTGAGAAACAAATTCAGAAGGATGTCAGAAATCAGTTGAGACTCTGGAGCTCGGATATAAATCCAGTTAATATTTGTATATCGCTTTGACTAGCTGATCCTACCAAAAGAGACATTTCTACATGTCATTTTCCTCAGAGTAAGGATAATTAGTTACCACTTGATAAATATTAGCCACTGGAACTGTTATTATTAATAACCATCATTATGAACATGGGCTGTCATTCTCACCAAATCATTTCACTGTCTTCATAGCATCCAGTAAAGAACCCTTCTGGGAGATTTTCTAGTAAGGTACCTGGAGCAGGTATACCCTCCCATTCCCAAAACTGTACTCAGGATTCAGATGCTCAGAGTAGACAAAATCTGGTATGCTACCCATAACCTCCCTTACAGAAAGTTGTCCTAGTGATGCTTATTCTGCCACCAGTTATACTGGTGATGTGGCCAAGGTCTGTAACTGGAGGAATCCTTCATCTGCCAGTCTGCAAGCCCAGTTTCAGGTAGTTTTGGTGACATCTTGTCTGTTTAGGCATCTACATAGGCACTGCTGGGGAGGTAGGGAGTGGTATGGAGTATGCTCCCTCATTGCCAGTGCTTCCTGCCAGCACCCTCCCTCCTTGAGCCCACTCTCCACCCCATAACATGTCTGTGATTTGAGAGATGTTCGGCCCTCAAGGTGAGTTTTAGAGAAGCTTCAGCTTCAAGTACTTTGGGGATCCACTGCCAGGGTTGGAGACAGGTGGGTAGATGAGAAGAGAATAGCAGAATTTGGGGACCTGGTGCAGGATGCAGTGTAGACCCCAGCCCTGTGAGGGAAAAGGGACAGTGATACCTCTGCTGTCAGGAGAAAGATCTCATCTGGGATGTGCCGGATCCCGCCGGCAATGACTCCCAGGGCCACTCCTGGGAACACATAGGCATTGTTTCCCTGCCCAGGAATGAAGGTCCTGCCATCCTCCAAAGTCACGCTCTTAAAAGGACTTCCACTTGCAAAGATCCCTCGGCCCTGGAGGCAGGAAGAAGATCAGATGTGGAACTTAGAGTTCTGTTTCAGGCAGTAATGGTGGTCTAATCTTATCTCCCATGTTAGACTCTTCTTAATCCTTTCCCAGATACTTAGCATTGTGCTGAGAACATGGCATGTGCTCAAGAACTCACTTGTTCATTTGACCTGAATTCCAGGTTGAATTACCTTGCAGCCAAGAAATCACTGAAAGGTGATGGGGTTCACTGTACCTTTTCAATGTGTCACCTCCTGGGAGAACCAACCCTACATGTGACAGATATAAAAGTGGCCTAGAGTGTCCAAGTGCCTTGGGTTGTGGCCATAGTTCTATGTTACTTAGGAGAAACCTTGAGTAGTATAGTATAATTGGTAAGAGCTGGGGCTTTGGGGTCAGACTTGGGCTTGAGTGCCAGCTCTGTGACCTCAGGCAAATTACTTCATCTTTCTGAACCTCAGTTTGCTTATCAGCAATTTGGGGATTTTTTAACACCCTCATAGTGTTACTTATAGTTATTGCTACTATGTCCTCTCAGCCTGGGGAAGGAAGGACTCCCCGCTGACCTCGGTGACCTGGTAGCACTTCTCAGCCGTGCACTCGGCCTTGCTGGTGGGGTTGCTCAGGGCAAAGATGATAGGGCGCTCGTGGAAGGAGGCCATGTCCCTCAGAATCTGCTCCGTGAAGGCTCCTGCGATGGCAGCAACACCTACAGGGAAAAGGTGGGTAGTGGGGATGCCTACTCTTTATAAACAACTCATTCCTCTCCTGGTGGTGGTAGCGGTGGTGGGGAAAACTATGTGCAATACAAAAGTCTGGCCAGGAATCTTGGGGATGGTGTCTGACTTAGAAACTGAGAGAGGAAAAGAGAGAAGGATCTTTCTGCCCGAGACTTCCTGATTATTCCTAAGGGACCACTGGTCCAGTTCATATTCCTGCTCAGTTGAGATGCATTTGTGAAGGCAATTCACGGACAATGCCATTTAGAGTGGGTCACTACCTCAGTGCAGAGAGAGATGCCTGGGGAGGAGTGCTCATTTCATCCTGGTTACTGTTCATTTTGTCCTGTGCTTTTCCCTCTGCACTGTATCATTCTGCATCATTAAGCCCAAACTCTGGTGCCTTCTATGGTTTTTATACAATGGTCGCTCAATAAAAGTTTGTGGCATTGAACTGGATATGGGATGGGGAAAGAGCTGTATTTCTGTGGATTACTTATACCCTCTTGCTGAGCCTTAGTCTCTCCATCTGCAAATCAAGAAAGTTAGCTGGAATGGGCAGTGTACCCCTCCATCCTCCTACCTATGATGGCTGTGGGCTTCACCAGCTTTACCACCTCCTCCAGGGACTTCACTTCATGATGGTCCTGGGCAAACACCTCTTTCTCATGGTTCAGGTGGCTCCTCCCCTGCAGGGAGAGAAGGAACATGAAGAGCTGGGCAGGGGGCACAGATGCATTTGGAGACTCTTACAGGATTCCCTGCTGAGCCCCATACTTTGGTCTGAGCTATCAGAAGCCTTGGTGTGAGTTTTGATCGGATTTCCTGTTGGAACCTAAGGGTTCTTACCCTGTGTGTATGTGTGTGCGTGTTTTAATAAGACATTTCTTTGAGTTGCTGGGATCATGGCTTCCTGGCCCAGGACAGTCTCTTAGGAAATGCCTGAATCTGACCAAGACCCTTGGCCCCAAAGCATCTAGCACCCAGGCCCAGCTCAGGGATGGAGACCTGAGCCACATAACTCAGTTAATAACTCAAGAGCTATTAACTTTTCTATCAATACTAACCAGCTGAGCTCTAGAATAGGCTTGGAATGATTGGAGGTGCCCAACAAGCTCCAGATTGCTTTCATTTCTTCAAATGGAAGTTAGTCAGTGATAGGCTGGCACAAGCACTGGTAAATGGGTACAAATGTTTCTGATGACCCCCTTAAGTCACTTGGTGTGATAGGTTCAGGTGTCTACTTGGCCAGGTGATGGTGCCCAGTTCTCTTGTTGTGGAATTAAATCACAAGCATGTGAAATTCATCTATGGCTGATTATATCTGCAATCAGCTAAGGGGAGTACCTTCCTCAATGAGTGATGTTTAATTTAATTAGCTGTAGGCTTAAAAGAGAAAAGTCAAGAGAGAGCTCAGCAGCTCAGCATACCACATCTCAGCACTCACAGCTCAGCCCAGACTTTTGGAGATACAGAAAGGAATTGCCCCAGGGAAAGCCATTGTAACCCAGAAGCCAGGAGAGAAGGCTAGCAGTCATCACCATGAGTCTTCCCATGTGATAGATAAACTCAGATGAAAGGTAGCTGCCTTTCCTCTGAGGAATTATAAATTTAGAACTAAATAAATCCCTTTATTAAAAGCTGATCCATCTCTGGTGTGTTGCATTCTGGCAGCTTTAGCAAACTAAAACAGATTTTGGTACTGAAGAAGTGGGGTGCGGCTACAGTTTGAATACACCAAATGTGTTGGAATATTTTTTTAAATGGATAAGGGGAAGATTTTGGAAAGATTATGAGACCTTGATAGAGAAGGCCTAGAGTGCTTTGAAGAGACTGTTGGTAGAAATGTGGACTTTAGAGATACCTCTGATGAGACTTTTAGACAGAAATGAGGAATGTGTCATTGCAAGATGGAAAGAAGGCAACCCTTTTTTAAAATGGCAAATAATTTGGCCAAACTGAATACTGCCATTGGATGTAAGTTAGAATTTAAAGGCAATGACCCAGGATACTTAGCTGAGGAAGTTTCTAAACTAAATGTGGACCAGGCAGCCTGGCTTCTCCTTGTAGTTTATAGTAAAATATGACAGGAAAGAGATAAGCTGAGGACTGAACTCTTGGGTACAAAGAAACCAGAAACTGATAGTCTGAAAAATTCTGGGCTTCTAGAAAGGGAGACCCTAGAGAATAGTGCTCCATGTGAGGGTTTAGCCAAACATAGACCCAGTCAGACATTTCAGAAAAAGTCAGGATTGAAGATGGAATTATCCGTGCAGGATTTGTGGAAAGTCCTTTTGTCTGATGGGCATGATCACAGCATACTGTGTAGAAAACCAATAAGAGTGTTGTGAGATCTGTATAAATGGAACCACCGCCAGTCTGGACTAAAAGGGACAGAAAAGCAACAAATTGAAGGAAAAATAACTTTGGAGGCAGAACCATCAAAGCTAAAGTCTGAAGCCAAGAAACCTCGGGCCAGGAGAGTGGACCTAACCAAATACTTGAAGAGGGTGGATTTGCCCTGAAGGCAGGAGAGTGGGCCTTCCACCTCAATGTTCTGGAAGAGTTGTGCCCCAGGCCTTGTAGAGGGTGGAGTACATTCCTTGGGGATTAGGGATAGCCTGCCTGCCACCATATTGTTCTGAGTGAAGGGTTGAGCATGTGCCCAGAGATGGCAGAGATACCAGGTTAGCCTCTGATGTTTGGAGAGGGTATAGCTGAGAAAAAGGTGGTCTCCCCAAGGTTGTATTTGGAGAAAGCCAGGGTACTTCATGCGCCCTTGGAAAGGTTGGGACTGTCATTTTCTAGAGCCCTGAGGATGACACTCAGATTTTAAAATCTAACAGAATTTGCCACAGATTTTCAGAATTGTTTAGAACTGGTGACCCCTGTTTCCCTCCAATTTCTCCCTATGGCAATGAGATTGTTTATCCTATGACTGTTCCTTCTTTGTATATTGGAAGCAGATAACTTGCTATAAGTCCACAGCCAGAGGAGAATTTTGCTTTAGGACAGACCATGCCTATAAATGACTCTGATGAAATTTTGTACCATTTTTGAGTTGGTATTGTATTTTTACTGTTACTGAAATGATTTAAGGCTTTTGTGATATTATGATGAAATGAATGTATTTTATATATGGAAAGATTTAGTGCATTTTATGCAGGACAGATGAATCATTGTTAGGCAAAAAAATGTTTGTTATTGTTTTCTATTTAAAGATTAAGTATAGTTTAAGGTGATGTATATAGTTGCCAAGTTAAAAGAGGTGGACATGTTATAGCTAGGTTCAAGTGTCAACTTGGACAGGTGATGGTATCCAGCTCTGTTGCTGTGGACTTAAATCATCAGTATGTGAACTTCATCTATGGCTGACTACATCTGTAGTTGGCTAAGGGGCGTGCCTTCCACAGTGAGTGACATTTAATTTAATTAGCTGGAGGTTTAAAAGAGAGAGAGGTTAAACAAGAGCTCAGCAGCTCAGCATACCTCATCTCAGCACTTGGAGATCAGACCCAAACATTTGGAGTTACAGAAAGGAATCACCCCAGGGAAAGCTGTTGGAACTCAGAAGCCAGGAGAGAAGGCCAGAAGTCATTGTCACGTGCCTTCCCATGTGACAGACAAACTCAGATGAAAGCTAGCTGCCTTTCCTCTGAAGAACTATAAATTTGTAACTAAATAAATCCCTTTATTAAAAGCTGATCCAGGGCAGGCCATGGTGGCTCAGCAGGTAGAGTTCTTGTCTACCATGCTGGAGACCTGGGTTAAAATCCTGGCGCCTGCCCATGCAAAAAAAAAAAGCTGATCCATTTCTGGTGTGTTGCATTCTGGCAACTTTGGCAAACTAAAACACTTGGCCTCATGGAAACCTGGGGTGGGAGGAGGAATCTCCAGCAGGAGTCAGCACCTTCCAGCAGTGGTCTGACTCTGTGCGGAGCAACAGAAAGGTCAGTTTCTGCTGAGAGGTCTCTGCTATTCTTCGTCAATGGCCTCACGAAATTCTCTAGTTCCCACCTCTGTCGTCTTTTTCATCTTCCACTGACCATATGTGTTAGCGAAATTCTAGGAATTAAAACATGGAACTCAGAATGAAGTCCTAAGGAGGGGTGCTTCTCACCACATTCCAGTTGCCCACTCAGAAGATGGACTGCTTCTCTCTCATTCATTCCTTCAGTCAGACCTCAAACATTTATTACGTGCTTACTGTGTGCCAGGCATTGACATCAAGAATACACAACCTAGTGGGAGACAGGCAAGTAAAGGGATAACTGCCAGCATCGTGCTAGTTGAAATGTCTGGAGGAAGGAGGGCTCTGAGCACAGATGTAGGAAATTAACTGAGATCTAACTGCTCAAAGAAAGCTTCTGAGAGCAGGTTAATACTGAAGCTAAATCAGAAGATGAGTAGGAGTTAACAGGGAAGGGGCCGAGGTTTGAGAGTGGGCGTGTGACAAAAGGGAGAATGGCATTTCAGGTAGAGGAACAAAATCTGCAAGACATGCAAGTGAGAGAGCATGTTACTTTTGGAGAATTATGATTCAACATTGCTGAAGAATACTGCAAGGCAGGAAGTGGCAGGAGATAAGACTGTAGGTGGCAGACATACACACTTGCACACATAATCTAAGCTTTAGGACAAGAACAATTAAGGCTACTTTGTGAAGAGCCTTTTGCTCTGGAGTTTAGGTTAATGTCATTCTTTTGCTCCCTATTCTGTCTGAGCAGTTTCTCTCTTGGAGCTCTCTTCCAGTCCAATTCCTGAGAGCTGTAAGTGCCGGGAAGCCTCCAGTTCCCCAGACTGACAGTACCTTGACAATGAGCCCCTTGGAGTCCACCATCCAGATCTTTCTCATAGCCTCTGCCTTGTGGATGCCTTCTTTCTCTAGAGCCATGACAAGGAGGTGGGCGATGCCCATGGCTGCCTGGGAGATACCATAAAATGGATGTTCAGATACAGGAAGCAGCTGCTCAGTATTAGATGCCTCACCAAGATGCACCTCCTTTCTTCCTCACCACCCTCCACACCCAGGAGATGCAGTTAGTCTCTTTGCCTTGAGATACCCAAATGTTGGGGCCCAGGAAGCTGTAATTATCATTATACACCTAGGCTGCTGTTGCTTCTACAAACCTTAGAACACTGCCCATCTTGATGCCCTTGTCACCTAATCTTTTTCACCAGAGTTGCAGGTTTGCAGAACACTCATGCAAATAACAGTGTTCCCCTGTATCACCCTATTAGTAACACCTTGCATTAGTGACTTTCCACTCATTCTTCTTCTCCTACAGGAAAAGTAGAGAAACTCCCCTCCTCCCAATGGCACCTACCTCACCTGCACCTTGGAAAACAAACACATGGTTGGAGAGCTTGTTCTTGGTGATTCGCAGAGCAGCTAGGATCCCTGCCACGGCAACAGAAGCTGTGCCTGAAACAGAGTGGGTGGCATCAATTTCTGGCCCCTGACTCCATACCTCAGAGAAGATCTAGGACCTATGGGGAGACAAGAAACTTTCTGTAGCAGTTGTAGAAGTCAATCCTGTAGGCTGTAGGTTTTGGAGCAATCCATGCCCTCTTGCAGATAAATCGCCTTTTGAGAAACAGATCCTGGGCCCTGGGAGAGAGGATTAATTTCTTGCCAGATGGGACCATCAACTTTCATAAATGCAATGATGAGGATAAATATAATAGGATCCAGCAGGAAGTGTGGGCTTCATAGAATGATTTAAGGGATAAATGAACAAAAAAATATGGTAAAAATGAGACCACAACCTAACCATGAGACATCAAGTGACCTGAGCTGCCCATCTTATCCATCCAGCCGTAAAGTTGGGAGTGTCCAGTAGTGCTCTATTATCAAATGGATTGAGCATATCCAGAAGGTACAAGTAAGCTGCATGCCACAGGTGGCTCAAACTTCTTCAACACCTACTCCTACTGCATGACTCTCTCCCCCTCAATCCACATCTACAGCCTCGTTGAGAATTCTTCATGACTACTATCTAGACAAAGAGAAAAAAACTTGGGCTTGGCTTATAAATTGTTCTCAATGATATGCTGGCACCAGCAGTGGATGGCTGCAGCCCTACAGCCCCAGTAAAAGGTAGTATCTCTAAGGAAGTGGTGAAAGAATTTTCCCAGGGGATGTACTTCAAGTGGTGCATTTGGTTTTTCATTCTGAACCAACAGATGGCTAGATGTATACTGACTCATGGGCAGTTGCTAATGGTTTAATTGGATGGACTTGGAAAGAACAAAATAGTAAGATCTTGGATGGTCCTCTTGAAATAGGCACAGAGTGGAGAGATGTGTGTGCCCCATATGAAAGCTCACCAAAGGGTATATTGAAAAGAGACTTTCAATAACAGGTGGATGAAATGACATGTTCTGTGTATGTCAGTTAGCATTCTTTCCCAGCCACCAGCAGTGTTTACTCAATGGGCATAAAAGGTATACAAATCAGCTGTGATGGCAAGGATGCAGGCTTTGTGATATAGTGGAGTCTGTGAACCACTTGTCCACTTTGCCAGCTAAATCTATATTAGGCTTTGTCAATATGGGGCCTTAAGGGGAGACTAAAAGGCTGGAGCAGGAAGTGAAGAAACTTTTTCTCTAATCTTGTCACATCACCACAGTCTTATAGGATGGCCAGATAAAATATAGGACAGTTAAATTGCAGGTAAACAGCAAATAATTTCTTTAGTATAAATATGTCCCAAATATTGTATGGGACATACTTGTGCTAAAAAGTTTTATTACTCATCTGAAATTCAAATTTAACTGGGTGTCCTGTATTTTGTTTTAGCTAAATCTGGCAAACCAAAGCCTTGGTTCTTCATTTCCACAACAGCAGTTGTTCCAGAAGAAGCAGTTGAATTGTTTGAAGTTTTTCCATACTTGCAGAGTTAGCCACATAGCACACTCCTCAGTGATGTGAGCACCTGCCAGCATCCCGTCCTCAGAGGTCTGGGTTCCGGCCCATAGGCCCCATCTCCACGCATGGAGACACCAATACCACAGCAGTGCCTGGTCCTCAGAAGTATGAGTTTTAGCCTTCCAGGGCCCCTCCTCCAGATTTCTAGGTTTTGATAATTTAATCCTCTTCCCTTTGTTCTCCCAGCTGCAGGGGTAGTGGCAGATAACTCCGCGATGCCTTAGTGTTTCTTTTTGCCTTATCAGTTCTCTAATACATAATTAACAATTCTTTATATTAAGTTTTCCCTGTTAAAATAAGTGATGCAGACACTGGCTGGACCCTGATTGACACAGAGTTCACAATCAAGTAATCAGAGCTGGCAATGTTAAGCCTCCATGATGGTCAAAGAAAGGGAAATTAGATACTACTTACAGCTTATTAAATTTGCACACATTTAAAAAAAAGTGATATTATCTAGAGCTAGCTAGGCAGTAGTGAAAGGTCAAAAGTTCCAGCCTACACTGTTGGTGACATTTTAAAGTATTATAACCCCTTTTGGAAAACTATTTCCCAATGTAGACCAAAGGCATAAAATATTTTTGCCCTTTAATCTCATATTTCTATTTCTGGGAATCTATGTATGGAAAAATCCAAAATATATATACTAGGATATTTATGACAGGGTTATTTGTAATACATAATGACTGGCAGTGACCTAAATATCTAACAAAGGGGTAATGGTTAAATAAATTAGCTGCTGTGTACACTCAGTGGAATTCTTTGTAGCCATTAGAAATGATCATTATGAAGATTATGTAGCTACATGGAAATGCTCTGAAGCTAGTAACATTTGATATTGTTCAAAGTGCTTTATATGTCTTAATTCATTTAATCCTTATTATTGTCATCCCCATTTTACAGATGGGGAAAATAAGATAGAGAGCAGTTTGGTGAGTTGTCCAAGATCATTTAACAGAGCCAAGATTTGAATCCAGGGAATCAGGCTCTAGGGCTGGTGCTTTTACCACTAAACTATGCTTCACTGAGTTAACTGGAAGAAAGAGAACCTCACACTATATATACATATCATGATTTTAATTGTAATGCGATACATACACAGAAAGAATTTGGAAGGAACTGCGAAATACTGACTTGGTTGCAGAGTGGCAATATTGAGTGAATTTTTTAATATTC
Source organism: Tamandua tetradactyla (assembly GCF_023851605.1). Taxonomy (NCBI): domain Eukaryota; kingdom Metazoa; phylum Chordata; class Mammalia; order Pilosa; family Myrmecophagidae; genus Tamandua; species Tamandua tetradactyla. The sequence continues at coordinate 57,746,734 of NC_135334.1, read as the reverse complement.
TCTTTCCAGTTTTCCAGGTGATTCGTTTTGTGCTAGTTCTGGGGTTGGGGCTGCTCTCCCAGAACATGTGCTGGATTTGTGTCCGTCGTAGAGGCTGTGTGCTGGGCCAAGACGGGGCACAGCAAACAGGTGGAGTTAATAAATTCATGCCCCTCCGTGTGGACAGCAGCAGGTAGGGCCCTAAGTAGAAACACTCTCCCTGGAAGACAGGTGCAGGTTCTCCTGTCTTCACACCCCTATTGCCTGGAGAGACTGCTGTACTGGTCAGCAGGGTCCCAGCACCAGGGTGAGGACCAGTGGGGGCTCCTAACATCCTTGTGAGGGTCCCCAAGGTACTATTTTTGACAGCCTACCTGGGCATGGGTAGTCTGTGGTAGACAGATGAATCAGACACAGTCCCTGCCCTCAAGGAACTCTCCTTCTACCAAGGCTTGGGTACAAATAACTCTAACACAATTAGTCATCCAGGGGTCATTGTTTGGAAATTGTCACATTCATTTATTTATTGAACACCAATTATATCCTAGACTCTGAGGTATGAGGATACAATTCACAACAAAATAGACCAGGTTCATTCCTGCTTTGTAAAGAAAGAAGTTTTAAATGATCAGCAGTGGGTTGACTGTCATAAAAAAGATGTTCATGCTGCACTTTTTGGCAGCTGATGTGCAGAAAAGTATAGTAGTATCAAACTACCTCTTGAGCTTCATTTCTCCCTGTGTACTTTATGCACCAGTCTTATTATTCATCCTGCCCTAAACACGCTATGCATTTTTACATTCCTATGCTTTTACCCACGCTGTTCCCACTATCTGTGGGACCCTTCTGCAGCTTGCTATTTTTTTTAAGACTCAGCTCATATTTTATCTCCTCTGTGAGGCATTCTCTGCTTCCCTTGGGCATCATTAACCACCCTTTCTTTTCCCACATCTATTTTTTATGTAACCCAAATGCAGCATTGTACTGCATTCAAAAGAAATAGCAAACAGACATCCAAGAAAGTATCTTAAAGCAATTTCAATAATTGTTTAAATCACCCGAAGAGGTGACAAGGATTGTATGGCCTTCGGCCAAAAACCCCTCATACCCTTAGTACATTTTCTTCTTCAAAGTCCACTTACTAGAGCAATTACTTTTCATTTCTGTTTTCCCACAAACAAGTCCATCCCATCCTTCTCTCTGCCCTTTAAAACCTACCTTTGTTTTAGCTCTCTGCATTTCAAAAGATCCCCAGATGATTTTTTTGTACACCTAATAGAATTTGAGAAAAACTAAACTTCTCTACACAAAGTACTAGTTTCCACTGGGTAAAGAAGGAGTTTTCTGCTCCTTTGGTTCTATTTCAGGACAGCCTTTTTGCTTCCTAAAAGGTTGCACTGCCCCAAACATACGGCACTAGATGGCGCTGAAGATATTCCGCCAGAAATAAAAGTTCCCAAAGACACTAAACCCACAAAAGACCTCTTCTTCTTGGGTGTCAAAAATCTTTTGGGGGTTAGAACTCTTAAGAGTGAATAACTGGGCATACCCAGATTCAGCTCTGGATGGGGACTGGAGACCATGACATCCAACCCTCTAATTATGCAGGTGAAAAATTGAGGTCAGAGAGGGGCAATGGCTTACCCAAATCAGTTACCCAGTTGGAGGCAAAGTAGGGAAACCTGGGATGCTGTTTCCACTCCTTCGTAGTCTATGGATCTTAGACAGCCTTACCTGATTTGAAGGCCGCTGGAGAGACATTATGGGGTCTCCCTGGGAAGAGGAGTGGGGGCAATTGGAGGCAGAGGGGAGTGAATGTAAGCAATGAATGTAAATATTCAACTGAGACTCTGGAAGGGGCAGGAGAAACAAGACTCACAGATTTCTATAAAAGGATACAAAGGCAACTATCAGTTATCGATTGCTTATTGTGACCTTTCTGTGCTATGTACTTATCTGCACCTTCTCTTTTAATCTTCTCAACAAATCTGTGAAGTAGGCACTATATTATTTCATCTTTTTTCCTTAAAAGTGGAAAGTAAGGTTCAAAGAAAATAGGAACAGTCAGGAGAGAATTTCTGAACCCTCTCATCACCAAATCTGTAAACCCTCTGCCTCCATGCCTATATTTCTCCTTTAATATCAATGAACTCTCTCTGCTCCTAACTAAAACCACCTCCACTGAGTCTATCATTTTTGGTTACAAAAGGAATGAGTTCCTATATTTTCTTTCCCTTTTCCTAAATCCTCAATTTCTCCCTCTCTACTGGATCATTCTCCTCAGCATGCAAATACGCTTTAAAGAGCCCATCTTAGAAAAGCTTTCCCTTGAGCTTATGTAGTTCTCACCCTAATTCTTACTCCTCTTTGTAGCCAAACACTTGAACAGACTCACTGCCTTCATTTCTTTTCTTCTAGGTCTCCCTGAAACCCAGCCCAATTAAGTTTCTGTTCCTACCTCTTGTTAAGTACCTCCACACCCCAAAGTTAGTGGTTAATCCTCTCCTGTGCTGTCCTCCTCCTTGACCTCTCAGCAGCCTTTGAATCTGTTGCTCATTCTTTCCATTGGGAAACTCCTTCTGTACTTGCCTCCTGGAAGTTCACGTTCATTGGCCACCCTGCTGACCACTTCACAGTCTCCTTTCTGTGATCTTCTGTGAGGTGGCAAGTTTCCCTAACAACAGTACAGAACTCAAGAGGAAAAGCACCAACTCTTAAGCCTCAAATTATAAAGTTTGGCAAATAAAATTATCAACCTTATCGTTAACTTTTGCTTTACAGGACCCTCTTGGGCAAAGTGCTAGGGATTTAAAAACAAAGAGGAGAAGGAGGCTGTTTAGAGTTTTGAAAGTAACCGCTCTGAGAAGACGGGGGTCCAGGGATATGTTGGAACATGAATTGTGCCTATAAAAGCCATGGGCAGCTCAAAGCATGACTGGTTGCTCCCTGTTTACCATGAAAGTAAAACAAGTGTTCCTTTTTAGAGGGAGCTTTTGATAATTGCATTTCATGCAAATTGAGTACTTGAGATTGTAAATTGAGGAAATAGCAGAAAAGGACAAGCTAAAAATGTAATTTCTATTTGGCTTTTAATAGTCACATTTGAAAAAGTTAAAGGAGTTTCCATGCTGAACAACAGATTATTGGGGGGTAAGGGATAGAATTGGCTACTTTATTAGGTGAGGGCAAGGATGCTTACTCGGCAGGGTGAAGGACAGGAGAGTTTGGGTCTGGCCCACGTGGCTTTGGAGGCCTGTTGACACCTGGACCCATGGCAGGATTGGACATCATCAACTATAAGGCAAGACATGCTTCTGTGGTCCACAAGAATTACCTTTCTGTAGTAACCAGGCCATTAATTTACTCATTATCATGTTTTTGCAGTTTGCCAGGCTGCTCTGACAAATACCATGCTGTGGGTTGACTTAACAATAGGAATTTATTGGCTCATAGTTTGGAAGCCTTCGAGTCCAAAATCAAGGCTTCAGCAAGGCAACGTCTGTAGCATTCTGATGATGTAATGCTGCAGTCGTGGCAATCATGGCAAATTGACTTGCATCTTTGCTTTCTGTCATATGGCAATCCCTCTCTCTTCTTACATCTGCCCTTCCCATTTCCTCAGATTTCCAGCTTCTAGCTCCTCCCTTTATATCCTTCAGCAATATGGATTAGGACCCATCCTGATTCAGATGGCCACACCTAAGTAGGACCTTTGATGATCCTAATCACAAATGAGTCCATACCCTGACTCATTTTAACATATTCAAAGATACTATTTACAAATGCTTTCACACCCACAGGAATGTGGATTAAGATTAAGAACATGTCTTTCATTGGGGTACCTCATTCTGTCTACCACACATGGATTGAGAGACTATTCTGGGCCTTCACTGGGCTAGGCCTTAAATAAATAAAGATGAGTAACACAGTCTTATTTGTCAAGGAGTTACCAGCACGAATGTTCAAAAAATTCAAGTACTCCTTATTGGAAGGCCGGGGCCTTCTAGATTATTTCAACCCTATTTCTGAGGCATGAGGGGAATTTCCTGGTGCTTTTGGACACTCTGGAAGGGAATTTTCTGGTGTCCCTGGACTCTCTAAAGGCAATTCCTAGCCTATGAAGAAAGTAGGATTAGGCCTATCCTGCCACAATCTGGAAGGAACCAGAGAGAAATAATTACCATCTTCTTGGCTTCTTTGGCATCTTAACAGGCTAGGCTAAAGGGGAGTTCTCAGCAGAGCCAGAGACCCATGTGACCCTCCGGGTTGAGGAGGACTCTGAGTGAAGAGTAGTCTCAGAACCAAGGAAGGCTTTGAGGACTGGGAAGAAATGAGATTGAAGAGAACAGGGGAAATTTCACTGTGGGGGAGAGATAAAGGAGAGAATAGAACTGCTGTGTATGGTGGGGGTGGGTGGAGGGAGAGGGCAGCAGATCCATGACGGATGGAAAGGATCCCTAGTATCTTGTAAACAGGATAAACCAGCTGGGCAAAGTCCTCAGAGCTGACACACTCTTGTCCTTCTGTTCTTTCCCTACTGTGGCAGCTGTGAAGGACCCCAAATGGCACCCCTCTCTCCCCCAACAAAGATGATCATCTTTCACAGATGTGTTTCACATCTCTTGACTGACAGACCCATCCAGAGCCCTGGGAAACTTTGAAGCCATCTGCAAAGTGGGATACCATTGTCCAAGGCAAAGGGTGTGACCCTAGAGCTAGCTGCCTGTGGCACATATAGCTAGGCTTAGCCCTGGGTGCAGTCCTGGGAAGGTAATGCTTGAGTCTTTAAGGTCAAATAGAAATTATCCAAGAGGGGAAAAGAGTTCTAAAGGGGGGACCTGAATGTTCAAAATCACAAAGCTGGCAGAAAATCTGGCATATTCAAAGGACAGTGAGAATTTAATCGGCTGGAAGAATGGGGCATGTATGGGAAAGTGGAGGGGGGTGAGGTGGGGTTCCTGCCTCCCTTCTCCTTGGGCTTCCCCAGCCCTGTGCTCACTTCTATCAGCTCCTCTTTGGTCCCAACTCCCAGGGCCTATTCTCTAACAGATGACTATGGAACCAGTTCTTTCCCTTCCTTCCTCCCTCTCATATATAGGTGTCAGCAGTCTATAATCCACCAGAGATCTGAGTTCTGAGCAATAGGGACTGTGAACTGTGTACTATTTATGATTGATCCTGCCCACACACCATTTCAATCCTTACAACTTTGTACCATAAACAAAGTGATGCTGGAAACACTTAACGGTGAGTTGGCTTAGGCTTCCACCAATCAGAACGGCTGCAGAGTTGGTGGAATGGCTGCTTATCAACGCATCTTGCCCTCTGGGGGTACTGGCTGATGATCACTCTTGGCTGTTAATACTGTCCCATGCATTTTATGGATGAGGAAAAGAGAACTTCCAGAATTTAAGCCATTTGGCCAAAGTCACAAGCATGTAAGCAGGGATTCAGACCTAGGTTTGTCTCAGTCCAGTGTCTGACTGTTATGCCCTCTGGCTAATTAAACTCTACCAAAGTGTGAGGAGGTGATTATGATCTGATTTAGCACACAGACACCCTAACAGGCCTTCCGGTTTCTGGAATGTGGCAGGACTGGGGGGCAATGCAGGTCCAGGGAAGGCTGGGGTTGTCCCTGAGCTGGGGTTGTCTCCGAGCTGACAGGCCAGATGTGCCTTCCTACCCCAGCCACACTGTGTGGGCAGCTCGCGTGTGGAGGCAGGGGCTGGAGTCACTAGGCCAGCAGCATCCTGGACTTGGCTCCTTGTGTGCTCTCCCGCCCAAGGATGCAGCTGGCCCTCCCCAGCATGACCACTGCCATTACCCTTCCCTTTCCAGACCTCTCTTTCCTTCCCTAAGAGCAGAGGTGCCTCCCTGGTCCCAGCTGCAACAACAAAGTCACCTGAGTCTCTGCCTTTTCCAAAATCCCTGAAGAGGTTGCCAATAATGAGTCAGTGCATGCTTGTCAAGGACCAGGTCCCGGGCCTGGGTGGGGGCTTTCCATGAGTCTGAGCTGGGGTGGGGGCAGGGGAGACAACTGGCAACCCCGGGGAGCTGCTTTTTCCTTCAAGTGCTGATGCTCCAGAAGGTCCAGCCCCATGGCTGGCCCTGTGGGGTAGGCGATCTTGTGGGACTGTGATGCAGTGGATTCAGCTGGAGACAATTCAGACGGTGTACCCCACTCCTGCTCAGTGCCAGGCCATGGTCCTGTCCTCGTGGGGCTCAGTCTGGTGGGGCTTCTGAGGTTTTTAGTTATACCTTTGCTTGTTTCACTCACAGTGTGAGGCAGGGCTCTTTACAGAACTGACTCGTGTGGGTTTCCTGGCAGACCCTGAGACCCTGTCTCCAGGTCCTTTTTCAGAGGACTGGGCTTGTCTGTAGCTTCCATGATTTTGGTTCCTAATTACCACTGAGATTCCCTACCCCTTATCCTTCCCTCCTACCCTCTCTCCCTCCCTCCCTATAATTCTGTGTATGGAGGTTTTCTTTTCCTATTTCTGAGCATGGCAATGTATTTTTGTTTTATCTCTTCTTTCTTCGTATCTGGAGGTAAAGGAAACAATTTCAGCATTCAACTTAATCCTCCATGTTGACCTAAATAAATAGGCTTCTGACCCTGGACTCATTACTAACCAGCTGGTGACTGTGGGAAAGTCCCTTCTTCTTTCTGGGCCTCATCATTCAGGTCTGTAAACTGTGGGGCTGGTGGATAGAATGGGTAAGACGAGGAGGAGGGGATGAGGGCAGCTGGAGGCTTGGAAGCAGTTGCCCTCACATGTATGTGAGGACCTGGGGGGCCCCACCGCATGGCACACAAGAGAGCAAGTAGGTAGCCTGGTGTCACGGAAAGAGCTCAGCGTTTTCGGTCAGAAAACCTGTTTCTAGCCCCAGCTTTGTGTCTACCTGGCCTCGTGACCTTGGCCACACATTTAACTCCTGCGCCTCCGTGTCCTCATAAGGGACAAGGACAGCAGGGTCCGTCCTTCCCACGGTGGGGACAGGAGACTGTTGTGAGGAGCTCGGGAGAGTGTGGGGGGGAAAAACAGCTTCAAACTTAGATTTTGGGTGCAGCTAAAACAGTATTATCTGTCACAGGGAACCTGGGAGTCCGATTCTGAGACACAGCCGTGTGTGCAGGATGTTACTGAGGACTGCCTGGGAAGGAAGCAGGACTAGGCAGAGGGAGATGTCGAGCCCCAAAGCCTTAGCGACCCCCATGGGGAGCTACGGGGGTAAAACGTGGCATCACCGTGGTCCTGCCTTGCGCTGAAATGGTGTGTCTTTATGTTCCTTCCCCTTTGGTGGACAAGGCTGCCCCTGGAAGGGCAGGACCAGAGGGCAAGGGGATCCCTGAAGCAGGTGACAGCCTCTGGTAGCTGGGGCAAGAGTCTTTCCTTGAAGGCCAACCAGGCAGCCCACCCACGCCCTCCATGCCCACCTCTTCAGTTAATTACATGATCCCATCTAAAGGTCCGGCTAGACTGATCAAGGGACAGGGCTGCTGCCATTCCATGACTAGTTGCCACCTCTCCCCAAGAGTTCTAGATTTATGACTTTAGTCTTTCTGAGAGAAGAATGGGCAATGCGTCTTCTGTTTGCTACGAGAACCAGAAAACTATCCAACCTGCGCTTGCCTGGGAGCAAAATAGACTCTACAGGGACTGGCTATTGGCAGGGCAAAATAAACACAAAGACATTTAAACAAATAAATTAGTTTTAAAAAGCTATGTGTGTATGTATGAGGGACTACACATGAGAATATGTTTATACATCTGAGAATAAGCATACCTGGGGGTGCATTTGCATGTGAGCACATGGATGACAATTTGGACAAGAGAGAGGCTGCAAAGTCAGGTGTTCAGGGTAGACACACCCACATGAATGGGTGGGTGTGCTCATGAGAATGTCATGTTCATGTGAAGACTTCATTCACTTATCTTTCAAACATTTAATAACCCTCTACAATGTGTCAAGTGCTGTGCTGGGGATACAAGAACAGATAAGACATGGCCCCTGCTTCTAGAAGCTTAGGGTGGGGATACAGATAGTACAAAACAGGGGACAGAGTTCTGAGAGCACTGAGGGAGAGGAGCACAGGTGTCTATGGAAACTCATAGGTGGGCACTCAAACCAGGCTGGGGGAGCAGGGACTGGACATGGGACCTTCCTGGGACAGGAGCTCCTCCAGCCGGGTCTTGAAGGGTGCGTAGGCATTACTCAGGCAAAGGTGATGGGAAAGTGTGTCCTGAGCAGAGACGCAGAACCTTCACAGCAGAGAGAAATGACAAGTAAAGAGGTCACAAGAGTAAAAGTGAAGGGTGGTTCAGAGGACAGAAATGAGCTAGGGGGATGGGTGGTACAGGTAGGTGGGTCCCCAAAGCCTTATATTTTCAGTGAAGGAGCATGACCTTTCTCATGAAGAGGGGGCAGTAGAGTCGTACTTTCATTTCAGAGGCCCATTTGACGTCACTGTGGGGGTGGATGGGCTATAGGGGCGGGATATGTCCCTGCCTCTGAGTTTAGAAGGATGTACACACATGTAACTGTACATCTGGGTGCTGATGCACCAGGTCTGTAGTCTCTGTGGGCTTTTTTTTTCTCTTTCACTTCTGGTCTTGGCAGCCCCTGTGGGTTCGGGGACATGGTCATCCTGCTGTTGATTCTTGGGTGAAGAGGAAACAAAGGAGCTGGTCAGAGGCTAGCTAGCAGGCGTTTCCTCTGGGGCCACAGGTACACCCCTGTCCGCTGGGCTAACAGCGAGGTGGTTGTGCTTTCTGGACTGGACTGCTCTGTCTGTATAGAGGTGCCCAGCTGGCCTGGCTGAGGTTGGACCAGCACAGCCAATGCCTGTCCCAGCTCCATGCATCAGGGCTGGGAGGGAAGAGAATGGTGGCAGGCAGGGGTTTGCCACATTCCACCTTTCCCTTTTTGGGTTTCTCCCTCTCTCTGAGCATCCACTCTGCAGCCAATGAAGTCAGATATATATTTTTTATCTTAATTATCTAATAATATGCTACAACTGTGCTATCCTGCCTCATGAAATACTTATGACATTGTCACATTTCTTTTAACCAAGATGTGGACCATAAGGAAAAAAGATGCATTTGGTTTTTTAATATGAGTTTAAGACTCATATAAGTATGGTGTGATTATGAGCTTGGAATTTGGAGTCCAAATGCCTGGGTTCAAATCTCAACTCTTCAATTACTGGCTGTGCAAATTACTTAGTCCCTCTGTGGCCCAGTTTCTTCATGCATAAGACAGAGATGACAATATCACATAGTATTGTTAGTAGGATTAGATGAGCAAAGTGCTAGAACAGTACCTGCTATCCAGTATATATTCAGCTATAACCTTAGCTATTATTATCTGGGTTTGAATCCTCGTAGGTCTATCCCTAATTTACTTGATGAAAAATTGTGACTTCTTTGGGCTTCTTTTTCCCTCATCTACAAAATGAAAAACTGGCCAGTCTTTTATCCTCAAGGACCAACAGCTGCCCCCCACCCCCAACTAATTCATTATTTTATCAGACAGTTTTAAAAGTGCTTGCCATACTTCATTTATTACATATGTAGACTCATCATGGTTTCTTTTAGATTTTACAAAATACTAGAAAACAGTTCCCAGATGTTCCTTACTGCCTTTAGAACAAAGGACCCCTGGATCAGATGAGAAAATTCTGGAAGGGTCACCCCTTCCACTCCAGACTCAAAGCTGGCACCTTCATAGCAGGAGGGAAGTGCCTTCAGATGTTTCTGTCCATTTAACATGTAACTGAATTCACCCTAAACTAGAAGATACTTCAGGTTGGCTATTGGAGTGCTCTGAATTCCTGGCACCAGTGTTTCTCAGGGTTGTCATATGAACAGTACACATTCCAGCCAAATTCAGAGAAGTTGTCTCATTGTCCTGACTCCCCAGCAGAGACACACTTTGTGTTTGGAAAATCCAAGTGCAAGTTACTGTAGCTGGGAAAGGCAATTTTTATGATGAGTGATGCTTTGGTCTGATGAATCCTATATGCTAGTGCTTTCCAAATATTAGCTCTTTAAATTTCTACAATAATCTTTCAAGGCAGTTATTATCGTCTCCACTGAATAGTGAATTGAGAGTCAGAGAAATGACTCTGCTTAGTTCACCTAGCTAGTAAATGGCAACATTGCTAAGAATTTCTTCTATATACTAAATCATATAATTCTTATTGACCTCTAAAGCAGGTAAGAATAATTTTATGGATGAGGGAACTAAGGCTGAACAAAGTTAAGGGACTTGCTCGAGGTGACAGAGCTAAGAATTAGCCAAATGGGAACTAAATCCAGGATTGTTGCTCTTTCCTCAACAGCTGCTGCCAGCAACTAGCTTTGAAATGATCCTCTTTGGTTTCTAGGTGAGCCTTGTGAAAAGGCTTTAGTCCTGTGGCTTTGTCAGGTGAGTGGAGACCTACCCTGGATGTCATCGTTGAACATGCAGTACTTGTTGCGGTATTTGTTGAGCAGGCGGAAGGCATTGGCATTGGCAAAGTCTTCAAACTGGATGAGGCAATTTATTCCAAACCTGCAGGGAGCGAGAGGAAAGAATGCATGATTGCCTACTCAAGGCACGTCCCTGGCAGATCCCAGCCTGCAGTGGGGAGTGGCAAAGTGCAGGTCAGGGGTGAAGGTGGTGATGACACGGCTCATTTACCTGGGTTTTCTGTCACCTGCATGGCTCATGGACTCCCAGGGAAGAGAGGGATTAGGGGCATGGAGCTTGGTTGTCAGCCGCACTCCAATGCTGTTTCTAATGTGGGCTTGTGGCACCTAAGTGCTGCAGATGGCAGATTCCGAGAATCCTGGGAGGACTGCGATGGGGCCTGCCCTCTCTGTGGCTGGTGGTCATCTGAAATCTCAGCAGAAAGCTCGCTGTAAACTCAAGTGCATGCAGAGTGCCTAGTTTCCCCATCCACAGGCCCTGGGAAGCCTTGGTAGCCTCCAAATATCTCCCTCTTAAACCCTAAAGCCTGTAGTTCACTAGAGATGTCTCTAGATCAAGCACTGTCCTCTGATAAGATGAAAATAAAGTTGGGAAAGGCCACTAGACGTCATCTGTTATCTACCAATATCTTGATGAGGTTGTTTTCCAACTTGAGGGTATAGAAGAATCAATTAGTTAAGATCCCAGGTGAGGCTAACTCTGATAGTATAGAGAGAACTTTGAGAAACTCTGCCTTGGTGGGTAAAGACAATGGCCATTAAGCTGCTTTGAAATATTTTACTTAAAATCTCTGCTAGTGACTGTGCAACAGGACTAGATACAAAAACTCAAAAATGGACAGCACAATAATACCTAATTGTAAAGTAATCATGTTAAAACACTGAATGAAGCTGCATCTGAGCTATAGGTTTTTTTTTTGTCTGTCTGTTTGTCTTTTTTTTTCTTTTTCCTTTTTTTTACTATTATTATTATTTTTATTTTTTCTCTATATTAACATTCTATATCTTTTTCTGTTGTTTTGCTAGTTCTTTTCCTAAATCGATGCAAATGTACTAAGAAGTGATATCATGCATCTATGTGATGATGTTAAGAATTACTGATTGCATATGTAGAATGGAATGATTTCTAAATGTTGTGTTAATTTCTTTTTTTCTTTAATTAATAAAAAAAAAAAAGAAAAAAATCTCTGCTAGCAATGCCTCCTAGAGTTCAAGGTCAGGAAGAAGTTTAATGCCTAAAAAATGGCTGTGTTCATCAGAGTTTTAGGGCCTATTTTTCCTTTTTTATTTGCCTGTAAGGAAGCTGAGAGCCACATTACTGCTAATTTGCAATAGGTTCTCTCAGCCTAGGCTTTTGGGATACACCTTCTACCCTTACTCCATTCTTGTTCTTTAATCCTGGGCTGATTGTTTTGTTGTATTGTGTCTCTTATTGGAGTCTTTCTGGTAGCAAACATACCATGAATTATATAAAAAATACTCCATGGATAAGAAATAGGTTTCATCTCAAGGGTCAATTTGTGACTAACGGTAATTGAGGCCATCTTCACAGAGAAACATCTGGTTTGATCAGTAATGAATGCCATGGACATGTGTTAGGAAGAAGTGGCCTGGCTGCTGTGTAGCTGCCACTTCCAATCTGGTGTGAATTAGAATCTCGGGACCAGCTTGGGAACAGCTGTGTAAAGAAAAGTTTTCTACTTTGCTAAAAAACGTGGGTGGGACACATATTCGGTGGGTTTCCCTTACCATCTGGGGCATCTTTTTGATGAGGCTGGTAGCTATTAAGGGGTGAGCAGCTCTGAAAAGTCCCAGAGAACATTTTGCAACCTCATGATTTTGTGCATGGCTTACCCTATCCAGCAGAAATGCCAGTGGGCAGGCAAATGCTTGCTCCTACCAAGGTCCTTTTCGAAGCTTAGCTTGTCAAAGCCTTGGTGGGGGCATTTGGAAATCAGTTCGTACAATGGCGGCAGAAACAGAGAGGCAATGCTTTGCAGTAGTGTAGTCCCAAGAGTGCTGGGCTCAGATCAGGAGCCTTATGGGCTTGACAGACCCTGCCACATATAACTGAGTGACTTTGCACATGTCATGTCACCTCTCTGTTCTGTCAATGGGCACAACGATATTTGCCAGACCAACTTCTGTGAGCTGTTACGAAGATTAAACACCGTGGGTGATTTTTAAACTGTAAAGTGCCAAACCCACGTGTCATCCTCAACACAGCTGTTATTCATGGTTCTAAAGCAAGTGCTGATAGGGCTGGGGAAGGGCCTCACTGAGTCTCCTAAACCAACCATCTAGTCCTCTTCTCCTTGTACTATAAATAGAGATGCAAATAAAACCTCCTATGCACAAATATAATGCCACGCTTGCCAAGCCAAATTTTATTGGGGATTTTTGCTCAGGGTGTGAATTTTAAGTATTTGGATTGGGTGGGGGAGAACAGAATGTCTTTGGTGACTGGTGACATTTTGCTATGTATAATCCCCACAAGATTGCCAGCATTGCTCTCCAACTGGCCTGGAGCTAAATACCAGAAAGGTCAGATCACAAAGCAATGTAATGCTCATATTCTCTCTCTCTCATACACATACACACACACACACACACACACGATCTTTAAGCAACACGACAGCTCATTTGCTGAGGTTAAAAAAAAGCAAGAATTATAAATAAAAACCTTATCTTAGTGCACTATTACTGTTTCATATTAAATTCAGTTTTATATGAGATCCCCACCCCCATGGAGTAGTTTGATGGGCTACAGATTATAACCTTATTAATTCAGGTCTCTTTAATCCTAACTTGGAATTGCGTAAAAGGCTTTGTGGGTGACCCAGCCAACAACCTGGACTCAGGGTTCCCCTCTTCACCTTGGCTACTATTCTCACGGCTGCTCCAGGATCTTGTCTAGAGTAGGAACTGCTCCTACTCTAATTTCTCTGCCCCATTTCATTCTGTGGCTACAGTCTCTGCTACTTCCCCTCTCTTCCTCTTTCTTGTCTGCATCAAGACCTCAGAGCTCATCCTTTTCTTCCAGTCCCTCAGTCCCCTCCCTCAGGGCTTTTCCAAAGCCAGATCACTATTCAGTCTGAACCAAAGGTGGTCACTTCAATCACTCTTTTAGTACCATCATCCATCCATCCATCCATCCAACCAACCAAAAGCATCTACTGAGGCCTTATGGTGAGCCAATACTGTAGTTGTTCAATAAATGTTTCAGGAAGGGAGGTGGTGGAAATTCACAGTTGTAAGTTTACCCGCCAACTGTTGAATTAATTAAAAGCCAATTAAGAACAAAAAGCAAAATTTCAAAGTGAAAATTTAAATGGCTGAGGTGGGAAAAAAACTTTTCTCAAACTCCTTAAACTACTTTCAATTCATTCATGTACTTACAAACACAGGTAATGTACTTTCATCATAACACTAATTTCAATACTAGCTATTAATAGCCTAAAATATTCATTAAGCCTAAAATATTCATTAAGCTACTACTACAAATAACAACAATAAGAAAAAACAGCTGGCTTTTATTGAGTATACTGGGCATCATACTGAACTCTTACAAACTTTATCTCAATTAGCCTTCACATGACCTTATGAAATAGGTACTATTTCATAAGTCATGTGACCTTATATATCTTATAGCTACAGATGTTATTGCCCCAGACTAATTTACTCTATCCCAGTTAGCATGTGATGGAACTAGAGTCTGAATCTGGCTCTATCTGACTCCTGAAACTGCCCTAGTTTAGTTTTAGTAGAAACATGGATTTTAATAGGGAGCGAATGATGAAATTATGCAGGATTTCTACTTGGGATGATGGGGAAGTTTTAGTAATGGATGGTGATAGGTAGCACAACACTGTGGATGTAATCAACAGCTCGGAATTATCCAAATGAATGTGGTTAAAAGGGAAAATTTTAGGTAGTATATATGATATAAGAATAAAGATCAAGAAAGAAAAAGATACAACTAAATAGGTAATAAGGTTGGCTTTCTTTTTCATTCAGAAAGACAATGCCCTGTGGTAAAATAAAATAAAAAAAAAAAGCCTAACTGGTAGAACTGTTCTATTTCTGTGTCTGCCATAAGCTACGCATGAGTCCTGAGCAAGTCTCCTTTCTCTCACTGGGTCTCAGTTTCCTGTTCTGAGAGGGCTGTAGCTGTAGCATGAGCTGCTTAATGTAGGGGGTTGGAGTGTGTATATTATAAACTTATTTCAGCTACTCCTACAACTCCAAAGTAGTGAGGTCTGATCATCTTAGTAGGTGCACCATGTGATAGGAAAATCTGGAGAGTCAGTATTTTAAAGTCCTTTTGAGCTTAAACCAGTCCAGCCCAGTGAGCAGGGCAGAGGCAGTCCCCCCACCTCCATATATGCAGCTACAGTAGCAGTGGGAGAACCTCCAAAGGGTCCCAGCTCAGGGTCCACTAATAGGGGCTAGGTATGGTTTCCCGATTTTAGTGCTGACAGCACATCACTGTCTTCCTGTCCTGCAGGAGCTGTCTCACACTGTGGAGGCTCCTGCTTCTCTGTCCCTTTCTGTACCTTTGAACTCTTCACACTAAAGCCCTGGCAGTGGCCGAGGAACATCTGATGATTCTCTAGTGGAGAATTCCTGCAATGGAGAAAGAGGCAACTCCCCAAGCCACACACAGAGTTGCCCAGACTTCTCGACCCGGGGGACTCAGCTGGGAAATGACCTTGGAACTGCCAGGGAAAGCATTCCACGGCCAGGGCTCACTGAAGACACTAGGCTGATGGGCAGATGCTTGAATATTTTTCTCCCTGGTGCTCAGACAAGGGAAGCCTGCAAATGGTGGTCTGTGCCTGGGTGGCCTAGTGAGCTGTGTGTGACAGTGTGAAGAGACCCAGACCAGAACCAACACAGCCGGGCATCTGCAACCTGGACTACAACCTTTCAAGGGTAAGGAGGGTCTGAAGTGGTTGTCTGTCCTTCCCTTAAGAATCAGACCAAATACAGTCAAAGGGATGTTGGTGACACAGAGCATTCCAGAGGCTGCAGGCCTAGTTTCTCTGTCTCACAGGTCAGGACCTGCCATTCTTTCAGCTGCTAGGTCTGACCTCTTTCAGGTCTGAACAAATAGGAGAGACTTGGGAAAAGCAAGGTGAATTTTCTCAGCCTGTCTCCAAAAAGAATGACGAAAAGCTCCCACTCACATTTCCATGGGAGCCTACTCTGTTTCCCCAACTGAAAACACACATGCAAAACTCCCACAGCAGAGCATTCAGTGAGAATATCAGATGTCACCCAATGGAAAGCTATTTCCTTTCATTTTTTCCTTCCTGGAACTAGAGTTGACAGAATCATGAAAGCTCTAGGTCTTTGTTTCATTGTTGCATATTCCTTTAAAATCTAGTCCCTTGAGATACCCTCTGAAAGAGGTTATACTGCTAAATAAGTTTGGGAAACTTTATATATTTCATATTACACATGTGATGCAGATTAAAAGCTCTGAAAAGTCTTGCATTATAGCAAACTAAACATTTTCTAAACTTATTTGACCAGAGACCTTACCGTGCTGCAGCCTACCCTCCCTTTCTATAATGGCGCACACTTTGAGAGACACACTCTCTGCAGAAAGAATTTTGTATCAGGTGGGACAAGTGGATTCAGAACAATGTCAGCTCTTACTGGGATTATTGTAAGCACTACTGGGCAGGATTCTATAATAACTGATCTTATCTCCTCTGATTTCCCCTCCCTCCTCCTATCTATCTTCCACATCTCTTTAAACACAAATCTATGCAGGCCACTCATTTCCTGGAAATCCTTAGAGGACTCCCACTGCATATGGGGTTATATCCAAACTTTTAGGGTGGTAAACACTTTGGCCCCAACCTTTTTTTTTTTTTTTTTATTAATTAAAGAAAAAAAATTAACATAACATTTAGAAATCATTCCATTCTACATATGCAATCAGTAATTCTTAACATCATCACATAGATGCATGATCATCATTTCTTAGTACATTTGCATCGATTTAGGAAAAGAACTAGCAAAACAACAGAAAAAGATATAGAATGTTAATATAGAGAAAAAAATAAAAATAATAATAATAGTAAAAAAAAAAGACACAAACAAACAAACAAAAAACCTAGAGCTCAGATGCAGCTTCATTCAGTGTTTTAACATGATTACTTTACAATTAGGTATTATTGTGCTGTCCATTTTTGAGTTTTTGTATCTAGTCCTGTTGCACAGTCTGTATCCCTTCAGCTCCAATTACCCATTATCTTACCCTATTTCTAAGTCCTGTTGGTCTCTGTTACCAATGACATATTCCAAGTTTATTCTCGAATGTCGGTTTGGCCCCAACCTTATCACTCAATACCCTCTCATGTCTTCCAATATTCTTTATACATTTTGCTGCTTCCCAACCACTGTGGGTCCTTACTTAGCTCCATGTCTTTGCTCAAGTTGCTGGACCAGAAGGCCCCTCTTTTCCAGGCCAACTCCTACTCAAACTGTAAGGTGAGCTCAGATGTTACCTCCCCTAGGAAGGCTTCCATGATCTACTTGCTTCCCTACCCTCAGGGTGGCACTAATTCTTCTTTGGGATCCCATGATAGACTGGACAGGTCTTATCATAGCATTTATCACACTGTATCACAATTATTTATTGACATTTCTGTTTCAATTCAATTAAAGAAATGTATTGGACAGGGTATTCTCCTTGGACCAAGAACCATTTAGGTATAATATAAAGATTCACCTAACATTTATAAGTGTCTTTTATAAACAAGGCACTGTCTTAACAGCTGAGAATACAAAGAAAGCTATGAGAATTTCACAGTCTAATGGGGACACAAAAAATAAAAAAGCAATTGTGTCAAGGATAATAAAAAAGTATATGCTAGGTACATGGGCAGCCTCTAGGAGGGTAGACAGCTCTGCAGGGGAGACCGTCAGTGATGGCTTCACAAAGGAGGAGACTCTAAGAGATGGGTCTTGAAGGATGAGCACAAGTTCATTGGCAGACTAAATGGGAGAAGATGGGGAAGAGAGAAGGGCATCTCAGCCAGAGAGAAAGCACGTGCATGTGTAATAAGAGATTATAGTGCCTTCTCAGAGCTGTAGGTACATAAAGAGAGCTGGAGATTGGGAGAGGGGTGAAGAAGGGGAGAAGGCATGGAAAGATGAGTCTGGATAGGAATCCAGGGGCCATCCCTTTGGATACCTGCATGTCTATACAAGTAGCCTAGACAGTAGTGTCCAGTGTGGCCAGGATAGTCTGGAGGGCAATGGGCCCACTGAAGGGCTTTAGACAGGAAAGTAGCATTTGTCTGAGAAATTCATTCAAGGCAGTAGAGTGGACGATGAAATAAACAGCTGGGAAGACATTCTGGGAACAAGGAGACATGCAACCTCAGTGAGAGACCATGAAGTCCTGGTGTAATGTGATGGGGACACAGAGGGAGAGGAGGGGTTGGATAAAAGATGTTAAGGAGGGAAAACAGAGCATGGAGGAACGGTGGAGTGTGGGTAAGTGGAGAGAGCTTTGGGATCAAACAGGCCTGGCTCTATCACTTACTAAAGGTGTGATCTTAGGCAAGTTATTTAACCTAAGTTTTTGTTTTTTACTGATAATAAAGTCGGATAATAATACCTCTCTTGCTGTTGTAAGAAATGAATGAGACAATGTATATAAAAATCCTGGCACATAGTAGGCACTGAATGCATGGAGCTATTATTATTATGTACAGAATTTAATAACAGTCTGAGTGTGGAAGATGAAGGAGAAGGAGGAGCCCAGGATGAGTGGATGGTGCTATCCATTATTCATCAAGATTGGGGATAGATAGGGAAAAACTGGCATGTTTGCTAGGTGAGACAAGCTTGGGACACACTGAGTCTGAGGTGCTGTGGGACATTCGAATGAACACATTCCTGAGACATTGGATTGCGCTGTGCATAGTTGAAGTCATCAGATTGGATGAGGGTCCTCAGGCAGAGCATATGGAATGAGAAGGGAACAGGGCCAAGGACAGAACCCTGGGGCACATCTACATCCACGGAGCAGAGAGGGAGGAGGAGGAGAGTACAGAAAAGGAAAACGAGCAGGGGAACTAATGCGGTGGAAAGAGAACCTCCAGAGCAGTTGCCACAGGAGCTATGCAATGAGCTTGGTCAACAGTCTACTGGAGACAGTGTTAAGATCACTGGTGACTTTTCCCAGACCACTTTCGGCAAATTGGTGTGCATGTATACTGCAGGGGGTCAAAATATAAATGAAAGGGGCAGAAATGTCTGTGATTACTTATTTCTGGAAGCTTGGCAATGAAGGGAAGTTAGGGTGACAGCCACTGGGGAATGCAGGATTGAAGAGTGGGGTTGTTTTTGAGAAGGAAGGTGTGCATATATGATACAGGAGGTAGTGTAGAGGTGAGATGGCAGGAGACATGGCTAAGGGAGATCTTGAGGAGATGGGAGGAGTTGGGAGCTAGAGCCTAGCTAGAATGTGAAGAAGACATGGTCTTCTCTCTCTAGGACCTCACAACTTAGTTGGGGGGACAGATTTGAAGTCCTTACACTGCAGCTCTACCACAGATATGTATGAGGCAGTGATTCATTTTGTTGGGGGTGGGAATGGGAAGTGGGGTGGAAGTCAGAGGTCAGGGAAGATTCACAAGAATGTCAGGGAAACTTCTTTAGGTGAGGAAACCAGAAACCATGGATTGGAGAAAGAAGGAATATTGAACCTGAACAAGAGAAGGCCAAGCGGAATGGGGCATAATGATTATCTTTAAATATATGAAGTACAATTCTGTAGGCAAGGAATTAAGTAGACTTAATTAAGGCAGCGATTTCAAACACTGGATGGAAAGAGGCTGCTGGTCACTGGAGGTGAGTCTGTGGTTGTCAGAGCTCTGCGTGACACAGATGTTGTGGAAGGGATTTCAGCCAAGATGTGAGGGTGGATTTCTGAGGCCCTTTGCTTCCCAGCTCTGAAACTAGGAGATTCCCCTGGTGTGCCTAGGTCTGCAAGCTAGACTGGCAGGCTCCTATGCCTGGCATTCTGGCCTAACAGGGAAAACTCCCATCAACAAAAAGACAGTCACAGGAAGCAGCAATTTCTAAGAAAAAGTCCCAGAAGAATGCAGCAATTCCTTAGTCATAAGCCCTTGCCAGACAGAAAGCACTTCAGGAACAGTTTGGATTTCCTTCTGAATTTCCCTGTTTGTCCGAGTTCCTGGGCAAGGACACAAATGGCACCAGAAATCCCAGTGCTGGGAAAAGGATAGTGGCTGATCTGCTGAGCTCTTAGCCTCTCGGAGGTTCAGTGGCCATCAATGAGCTAGGGCACATCGACTCATTCCCCAATTTCCTATTCATCAAACCCGTGCACTTTTCCCAGCCACCAACCCCCTGGCTGGCTTGTGGGATACAGCATTTATGTCAGCTCATATATGCATATAGGTTGTGTTTGTCAAGTTGCCATGAGGCCACTGATGTCCTCCATAAGCTACTGTGGTATTTGTACCTTATAGTCTGTCATTTAATCCTATCTTGGACCCTGCCCCGAGTCTAAACTGCCCTTCTCACACAGAACTGGCAAATTCTTCCTTGACTTATCACTGTGAGTCAAGTGATAGGGGTGGAGAGGGTAAATTCGGGGAGAAAACCCAGTCTGTGTTTTGGGCGTTCAGGATCCAGGTAAGCAAAGGTCAGGGACAGAAGAAAGACTAAAGTCCAGTGCATGGTAGAGGATGGATGGGGTCAAAGTAAGCACTAGACCCAAAGCTAATGTAAGCTGTGACTGTGCCTTACTCACCATTATATGGCAGGTCCTGGCATATACTGGGCACTCAATAAATATCTGAAGAATGAGCTTTAACTGATCCCCTTTCTTGTCTCCTCCTCTGGCCACAACTGCTTCAGACACCCATGACAGAAGGCCAAACAGATATGCTCTATCTTGTTCTCTACTATATACCCAGTGTCCTATACTTTGATTGGCTCAGTGATATCTTTCTAACAAATGAAAGCACAGATGAACAAATTCCAAAGAATAGCCCTCCTCACAGGAGTGACCAATCTCATATGCCATCATCAGCTCCCTGAAGAGCCACAGGCTCCTCCTCTCAAGGTGATTGTCTTTGTATCACAGAACCAGAGACCTCCTCTTTTACTCCCAAGGATTCTTGAATGAGCACTACTTGCAGGGAGAATTTTCCCACCTAGGTTGGGAAAGCAGTCTTTAGAATCTCATTCACTGCTTTTGGAGCCAGATGAAGTTGGGGCATGTCCAAACTTTTCCAATTTCCAGCAAGGTGACTGGGTATAATTTATTTGACTTTCTGAACCCAGTTTCTTGATCTCTAAGGGTTTCTTTGACAATTAAAGGTAAGGCACCCAATATAAAGTAGGTGCTCTATAAATGTGAGTTTGCTCTCTCTTTCCTGGAAAGAAGGTCATGACTTTTTAAGCCCAACTTAATATCCCAAGTCCACTGAACACCTGATTTCTCCTATAAGGCTTGATAGAAACTCTGGGTAGGGCCCTTAACTAGGCACACATTAAATCCACACAATCAGAGCCCCAAGACCTGCTGCAATTATTTGAGCATATCTATTCTCTTTCCTAGTAGATTGCAAGATACTTGAGGCAAGGTCTATTTCTGACTTACTGCTATGCTCAATAAATATTCCTTCAATGAATGAATGAGTGGGTGAATGAATACATGAATGACTAAACAAACAAAAATGACTAAATGCTGTCCTGAACTATTCTCAGATTATTTTATGTGTCCATGTTAAAATCCCAGGGAGAACTGAACTCTTCAGGGCAGGTTTTTGTATTGGTTACACTTTGGGGCACAGAGAAGAGACATGATAAATACAAGCTGAAGGGGAACCTGTAGTTAATACTCCTGAATTTTGTGAGAAAGAGTAAATAACTGTATAGATTCCTCTTAATTTCCTACAATTTTCTCATTATCTACAATGCCTGGCCACTCACCAGCTGCAAGACCCTATCTATAAAGTGAGGAGGCTGGATCAAATGATCAGGTTCTTTCCTGCTCATGTATTCTAAGGCTGTGAGATTAGTGTTAGGGAGGATCAGACGGGAAAATGAGAATGATAAAATATGGAATGACTCACAGAAGGAACTCCTAAAATTCAGTGTATATGAAAATACTGAGTAGTGACCTTCTCTGCTGAGAGGGACTCAATCTAAACACACCCTTGAAACATTACAATCAGAGCCTAGAGCTAACAGCAATGCTCTCTACAGCCTTTTACAATTAAAATAAAATGCTCAAACTTTCTTTGTGGTCTGATGCCTTAAGCCTTGGGGCTTTCCTTTGTTTGTATTGCTTTAAAGCCAGCAGGAGAAGCTTGGAGCCAAAGAGTGTCAGCTTTTCCCCCAGGGATTCTGCTGAGCTAGCTGGGTCTGTAGTTTGTTGAGAGGCCTGAAGGGGGCGCCCAGCACCGGTGAACGATAGGGCAATGGGAAAACTGGCCCCAAGGTGGTTAAAAAGCAACAACCAAGTCACTGAACTGGATGCTGGCAAATGAAGAGGATGCCTCCTTTGCTGCCAGAAGTGAGAGTTATGATAAGGGGAACTGGTGACCTGTCGGTCCTTCTACATTATCCCTTATGGGGAGGGAAGGTGGGGCATTAACACTGCCCTCTCTCTGTTGGAGAATGCTGAGCAGAACAGCTTTCAGAGGACCTTCTTTCCATTTATCCTCCTTGTCTACTGTTTCAAGAAGGTGTCTGAAAATGTTGGCCTGTCCTTTAAAATTTTTTTTATTGTAGCAACTTATATATAATTCCTTATTTCTCATTTAAACCACTTTGAAGTGTACAATTCAGTGGTATTAATTACAATACTGTGCTACCATCACCCAACATCCATTACCCAAACTTTTTCATCATCTCAAACAGAGATGCATTTGTTAAGCAATAATTCCCCCTTCTCCTTGGCCTTTTTTTTTTTTTCCATATAAAACAACAGAAATAGTATCTAATTTCAAGGGTGGGTTCTGTAATCAGGCAACCTGGATTCATATCTTGACTCCAGTGTTTACTAAATGTATGACCTTGAGCAATTCCATAATCTTGTTGTGTGTCAATTTTCTCATGTGTAACATACAGATTCATTCAATAAATATTTATTGAGAACCCATTCTGCACCAGGTGTTACTCTAGTTGCCCGAGATAAAGCATGAACAAAATACACAAAGGGCTCTTCCTGGAACTTGTGCTTTAGTAAAAGAGGACAAATAGTTGTGCATATTTAATAGGATTGTTGTATTTTGAAATGATTTAACGTATGTAAATTGCTATATTGTCTACAGGAGCCAGGTTAGTCAGCACCAAATTCATCAGATGTGTAGGATGGGATCCTTGCTTGTTATTTATTTATTTAGCTTTTTTTTTAATGCAACTTTTGGCAGGAACTGTATCTGGGCAAGAATTGCTACTTCATTTTATATATTATTTGCTACTTAATACATAAAACTCACTGTTTTTCTCCCCCCTAATTACAAAAGAAATGCCTGTACATAAACAATCAAACATTTAGTAATGAATGCCTTGGAAAGTAAAAATCCTTGCCAATTTCATCCCTTAACTGTAATCACTGTTAACAGTTTGGCATATACATCCAGATTTTTTTTCCTTGCATAACTCATTTTGATGGCATCATTTGCTTTTAGAATTTTTTCCAGTTACCCAACTTTATACATGGGGATTTTGCCAGTTGCTGAGTATATTCCAATTATGCATTCTAGAACTGGGGAAATAATCACCAAATAGGCTTGGGAAATCCCACTGTGAGATGGACCTGAGCTACACTCCATTCGTCATCTGACTTCCATAAGCGCCTGCTCTGATTGGTGGATTTCCGCGATGTTTTCGGTCTCCTAGAATTAATGTCAGTGTTCAGTAATCCCCGAAATGTCTGATCATTTCCTTTTCCCCCAAGGCACAGGAACCCTGGAATGAATGGGAAGGATGGGTGAGGGAACTGTAGGAGACAAGTAATGGATATAGTAACTCAAGCATGAATGTGTCACCACGGGCTCCTTTAAAGCACTGCCCAAGGGAGAGTAGCTTTGGAAATTGCCTAAATTAATAATAGTTGTAAAATAGGAAATATTATTTAATATTATTATTATCCAAACATAATGTTAAGTATAGGGATTGTCTCATTTGTCCCTTATAAACAATCTACATGTTGTCTTAAAATGCATTTTAGAAAGAAGAAACCGAGACACAGATGAATTAAGTAGCTTGTTAATAAATGTCGGGTCAAAGGATCAAACCAGGCAGCCTAGCTTTAGAGTTTGTGTTTTTAACAACTATAGTTAGTGGGTGGAGTCTTAAGAGAGGTCCCTTTCTTTGGTGAAATACACTTCATAACCTTCAGCTTCCTCATCTCTGAAAATGAAGCTAGTAATAGTACTTGTGGTGATTTGGGACTGTATGTACCCCAGGAAAACATGTTCTTAAACGTAGTCCATTCCTGTGGGTGTGAATCCATTGTAAGTAGGACCCTTTGATGAGGTTACTGCAGTTAAAAAGTGCGGCTGACCTGAGTCAGGATGGGTCTTACTCCTGGATTCCTTGATAAACGGAGTAAAATTCAGACAGAAAAAAAAAAAAGCTACAGGAAGCAAGAGGCTGGACATCACTGGAACCAGAAGAGAAGGAAGAGACCAGGAGATGCAGCCATATGCATCGCCATGTGACAGAAGAGCCAAGGATCGCTGGCAGCCAGCCCCCGAGCACCAGAGTCTTCAGGAGAAAGCATCACCTTGATGATGCCTTGATTTGGACTTTCCTTTCACCTCAAAACTGTGAGCAAATAAATTCTCATTCTTAAACCTGACCTATTTAATGGTATTTGCTTGAATAGCCCCAGAAATTAAAAAGTACCTATTTTATAAGATTGTTGTGAGAATTAAATAAGTCATTATATAAAGTGCTTGTATCAGTATCTGGCACATAGTAAGCAATTAAGTAAATAAGAGTTGTTGTGATTGTTATTATTATCAATCCATTGGAGGAAATAAGAAAAAAACAAACACATAACTTCTGTCCCTTCTCCTCTTCCACAATCTGGAACTTTCAGTTCTGGGCATGATGATTTTGCTTCTGTTTTTGATTCCAGATGATAAAATCAGGCTAAGAGAAAATGAATAGGAAGTAGCCAGCTGGCATCACTGAATCAATATTCTGAGTTAGTGAACTTCCTCTAGCACATTTCAGCCTCAGTCCTGAGGCTGGACCTGAGCTAGTGACCTGCAACTCAATTTATTCAGTCTCCTTGGCTGGGATGGAATTGGATAGATCTCAGAGCTAGGGGCTGAGTTCCATTTCACTATGGTCTCCCATGCTTTTCTGTGACCAAGGAAAGATTTCTTGCATGCATGGGATTCTGCAGTCAAGCAACATCCTGCTCCATTCTGAAGGGATCACACAGGAGCCAGACATTCAACAATTAGACACAGCAGGCTGAGAACGGAAAAATGTCCAGCTTCTTCAGAGGCCAAAGCCCTCAGGATGAGCCTCAAAGTCCCTGCCTCTGAGCATCCTAACTGATAGCTAGCCTGAGTGAAGACTTTCTAATTCTGCCTCAGAATTTTACAATTTCAGGTAGGCAACGGTGGTTCAGTGGCAGACTCCTCACCCGCCGTGCTGGAGACCCAGGTTCGATTCCTTGAGCCTGCCCATGCCAAATTTTTTTTTTACAATTTCTATCTCTTCTACCAAGTTTTCTCTGACCATGTAGTCATTCCTGATGGCTCCTTTCTCTGAATGCCCATTGACTTCACTGTCAATACCGAAAACTGAGAACTCAATTTCTTGTTCAAAAATGTTGTCTTCTCAAAAGACTGTAAGACGCTTGAGGACTTGGCCCTTGTCTTTTATTTCTTTTGTAGTTCTTCCAGTGCCTAGTAGAATGTTGGGCATGTAGTCCATATTCAAACTCCCCTAAATGAGTGATTAGATAAATTACTTAATTGTGCTTTCAAGGAGCTGAGATGATGAGCTTTACTCTCCCTCAGTGGTGAGAATAAACTTCACTTCCCAGAGTGCTGGCTGCAGTAACTACTGTTTCTGTCTCTGTCAGCTAAATTCGTTCCCTAATAGGACAAACTTACCCCTTGAAGTTTGAAATGTCAAACTCCGAAAAACAGATATATTTGTTGGGAGGGTGATGTGACTTTCTGTACTTCCCAAAGGAGCTTTTTAGAAGAACTTACCTGAACAAGTCAGTCACAACAGGCTTTCCTTAACCGGTGCATTCACCATTTCCCCCTTGCAAGCTCATTAGTAGTCATGAAGTCAAAGCCTGAGGTTGGGGAATCCGGCTTAAACATGTACCTGATTCACAATGTGCCTTCTGGGTCTGGGTACCCAGATGTTTGAGAATTTTCTCCACATGTGGAAATTCAATTATGCCAGGTCTGAAAGAAATTCCTCAGAATAAAGAGGATTCTAGCAGCAGCAGCAGCAGCAGCAGATGGAAGAAAACTGGTCAGAGAAGCAGATAATGTATTTTCAAGATGTACTGTCATGGCAAGGTGAGCCCAAAGAACACACTGGGTCTTCTCTCATGTGAGTCCTTGGTGATGAGACTTGTAGAAGGTCCACGTGTGTCTGTTCCTTAACCTTAGCTTCAGACTCCAACCTGATGTGGGGAGAGCTGAAGCTGAAGTTGCTCAAAACAAGCTGTTTCTGGGGGTGTAGTTCATCAGATTTTCTCAAATTTCAATCTTTGCACCACTCTATCAGAATCAGAAAGTGGTTAAAAGTACAGATTCCCAAGCCTCAGTCCTCCTATGGTTTAGAAGCCTGGAATCTGTGCTCTCAATAAAGCTCCCTGGGTGATTCAGATGGAAAACCAGGGAACTGCAGGCCAGTATTTGCATGCCTATGTTTACTGGATCTACTGGTTTGTTCCAGAATATGTCAGAGATGGAGAGGTTGAAAGTAATGTGCACTATAACCAAGGGAATATATCCTTGAATGCTTTTGTAATACACAAGCAGCAGCTGCAGTTTCATGTGGACTGAAATAGAGAGTCTTAGTACAGCTCTTGAGATAACCTGAACACCTGGAGAGAGGAAACATTTTCAACCTTTAGGCTACTTTACTCTCAGAGTTGCTGTCAAACTGTTCAAGAAGCAGAGGGACCAAAAGTGTGAGAACTCAGAGGCACAGAAGCTTAGGCCACAAGGTTCCTCCCAGATCCAAGGTTGCTAGCACATAGCATACTTGCTGCCCTACCTCATTCCCCTGCTCGCGGCAGACATTGTTAATCAATCCTGACACTCTTCCTCACTGAATCTAGAAAGGCCTTACAATCCTAGCAATCAAAGCTAGCACATGGGATGAAGCCTTTAAAACTCCTTGCCATTACTACCCAAAATATTCTAGTATGATCCTAAATTTTGTTGAGAATTTTGAATTGCAGCTGGGGCGCAGTTCAGAAGGTAAACCATATTCTCTTCTCTCTCTGCCCTCCTTCCCTAGATGAACTCAGTAATTCCCTTGATTTTAAAATCCATCTATCAGCTGACAAATCCTAACTTTATATTTCCATCCTAGAACTCTTCTTGAGTTCCAGATTTATGTAAAAGACTCAGAAGCTAAGAAACCTTAGAAATCTAAATCTAAACTTATGTAGATACATAAGAAATGTATTTGAATGAAAAGCTCCTTGAGGGCAGGACTGTTTCTTGTTTCTCTGTGGATTTCCTACTGTGTTTGGCGCAGTGTCTGCTATGTAGCAAGTGCTAGGTAAATGCCTGTTGATTTTACATGATACATTTCCCTGCTTATATGTATAACTCTGTTATTCTTTCCCCTGCCCTGCCTGGGAAAGCATTTCCACATTACATCCTACTGCAATGCTGGCTGTCCCTTGCCTTATGACTTCTAGGATGGAAGAGGTGGGATAATCTATAATTTTGGTGACCTCC
Source organism: Tamandua tetradactyla (assembly GCF_023851605.1). Classification (NCBI taxonomy): domain Eukaryota; kingdom Metazoa; phylum Chordata; class Mammalia; order Pilosa; family Myrmecophagidae; genus Tamandua; species Tamandua tetradactyla. The sequence continues at coordinate 57,719,307 of NC_135334.1, read as the reverse complement.
ATTGAAATATGCCCCCTGGTATTTATGTCTGTGTGTTATTTCTTCCTTTGGACTCTGGGATGGGCTTGTGATTTTCTTAAGCCAATAATATGTGATGGTGGTTACATGGTTCTGAGTCCAGGCTTAACCCTTAATAATGTCTAGCAGCTTCCACTTTTGTGTTCTTGGGAGCCCTGAACTACCATGTAACATGTTAGGCTATCCTGTTGAGAGAAGAGAACATGTGGAGAGTCCTCGAGTCTATATAGGGACAAAGAGAAAGATCAATCTTTCCAGTGTCCCTGTTGAGCCCAGCCCCCAGCTACTCCACTAGCTAAAAGCAGCCACTCAAATGACCACTGGCAAGACCAGCAGAAGCACCACACATCTGAGTCAGCTCAGCTTGTAGAATCATGAGCAAATAAAAAGTGTCAAGCCACCTGATTTGGGGTAGTTCGTTACACAGCAATTGATAACTGAGACAGGAGGGTATGTGCCTTAACACTATTGACCAAGGGTGCAGTGGACAGTGTTGGAATCTTTGTTCCTAGCTTTAAGCTTTGGTGTTCAGCTTTGTACGAAAAGCCTGTCAAATATCAACCCTTTTGTTCCCTGTCAATCCCATCAGGGGACAGAGATAATTTAGTTGTTTTGTTGACGTATTTGAATGGAAACTTTTAGGGACACCCTCCAAACATAAGGGCAGACACAAAGGGAGATGGAACGAGGGGAATCCCATTTGTGGAGCAACACAAGGAAAACCTGGCTCAGTACATGGTGGCTCAGGAAGGGAAGATGCTCACATAGAATATTCTACAAAGGATTATAGGGATTCCCACCAAGGTGTGAGTCTCAGGTATCACACAAGTCTAGGGTGCCAGGTTTGTGTGTGTGTGTGTGTGTGTGAAAGAGAGTGAGAAAAGCAGAGAGAGACGTGGACAGACAGAAACAGAGAAAGACAGAGAAAAAGATAAATTGAAAACCAGAGATAGAAAGATGGAGCAACTCAGAAGTAAGTAAATTTTCCAGATCTAGGAATAGAGGACCTTTTCTTTTTTGAAGTCAGGTTTCTTTAACTGCTATTTCCCTTCTTTTTTGCTTAGCAACTTAGGAATCTCTATATCTAGGGTTTGAGAAGCTAGAGGAAAAGGGGGTGGTTTTCTTCCTAGCCTGTCTAAATGCTGAAGCCGCTATTAGCACCAAACTTCTGTCTAATTCAGGTGAAATATCAGGCAGAACTGGGGCTCCAGGTAACAACTTAAAACAGAGAATTCCTGGCTATTAGAGAAATGCAAATCAAAACCACAATGAGATATCATCTCACACCCACCAGAATGGCCATTATCAATAAAACAGAAATGACAAATGCTGGAGAGGATGTGGAGAAAGAGGCACACTTATCCACTGTTGGTGGGAATGTCAAATGGTACAACTGCTGTGGAAGGCAGTTTGGCGGTTCCTCAAAAAGCTAAATATAGAATTGTCATGTGACCCGGCAATACCATTGCTAGGTATCTACTCAGAGCACATGAGGGCAAGGACACAAAAGGACATTTGCCACCAATGTTTATAGAAGCAATATTTACAATTGCCAAGAGGTGGAAACAGCCAAACTGTCCATCAACAGATGAGTGGCTAAACAAACTGTGGTATATACATACGATGGAATATTATGCAGCCATAAGACAGAATAAAGGCACAAAACATGTAACAACCTTAAGGACATTATGCTGAGTGAGATTAGCCAGAAACAAAAGGACAAATACTGTATGGTCTCACTGATATGAACTGACATTAGTGAATAAACTTGGAGAACTTCACTGGTAACAGAGACCATCAGGAGATAGAAATAGAGTAAGATATTGGGTAATTGGAGCTGAAGGGATACAGACTGTGCAACAGGACCGAATGTAAAAACTCAGAAACGGACAGCACAATACTACCTAACTGTAATACAATTATGTTAAAACATTGAATGAAGCTGAATGTGAGAATGATAGAGGGAGGAGGGCTGGCGGCACAAATGAAATCAGAAAGAAAGATAGATGATAAAGACTGAGATGGTATAGTCTAGTAATGCCTAGAGTGTGCAATGATAGTGACTAAATGTACAATTTTTAAAAATGTTTTTGCATGAGGAAGAACAAAGGAATGTCATTGCTGCAGGGTGCTGAAAATAGATGGTAATTAACATTTTAAAATTTCAACTTATGTGTGAGATTAAAGCAAAAAATGTTAATTTGGTACAAGATTTATATTTTGACTAGTGCATTTCCTAATATAACTTATGTAGACAGCTTAATTGAACACCATAAGTACATGGAACCTTGAGTAGGATGTGAGATTTTGTTGATTTGTCCAGAGTGATGCCCGATAAATCCCAGAGTGATTTGATCAGTGAATAAAAAAGTATTTGCAAAGTCCCCTTCAGGGAATGGTGAGAACGGTGGAAAATTCAACTTTCCCGAGTTGAATTCTTGATATTCTCACAAGCAGTGGGGACAACCAAAGCTATAGGTTGAGCCCCTAACCTTGAGGTTTGTTCATATGAAACTTAACCCCACAAAAGATAGGTCAAGTCTACTTAAAATTTAGGCCTAAGAGTCACCCCCAAGAGAGTCTCTTTTGTTGCTCAGATGTGGCCTCTCTCTCTTCAGCCAACACAACAGGCAAACTCACCACCCTCCCCCTGTCTACGTAGGACATGACTCCTAGGGGTGTGGACCTTCCTGGCAACATGGGACACAAATCCTAGAATGAGCTGAGACTCAGCAACAAGGGATTGAGAAAAACCATAGAATGAGCTGAGACTCAGCATCAAGGGATTAAAAAAACCTTCTCGACAAAAAGGGGGAAGAGTGAAATGAGACAAAGTGTCAATGGCTGAGAGATTCCAAACCGAGTCGAGAGGTTAGCCTGGAGGTTATTCTTACGCAGTAATTAGATATCACCTTGTTAGTTAAGACGTAATGGAGAGGCTGGAGGGAACTGCCTGAAAATGTCAAGCTGTGTTCCAGTAGCCATATTTCTTGAAGATGATTGCATAATGATACAGCATTCACAATGTGACTGTGTGATTGTGAAAACCTTGCGTCTCTTGCTCCTTTTATCTACCTTGTCAACAGACGAGTAGAACATATGGAATAAAAATAAATAATAGGCTCTTTCTCCGCCGGCCCGCCACGCCCTCCTTCTCCCCCCTCCTCCTCCTCCTGCTCCAGCCGCTCACCAACCACCACGGTGCCCTCTTCCCCCGCCTTCACCGGCTCCTCCACCACCAGCCTCTACAGCCTTGCCGCCCTCACCTTTCCTCCTCCAGAACAGCTACTGGGGGAGTGGAGACAATACAGAGCAGCTCCCGGAGCCACGAGGGAGATCAAAGGGACAGCGTACCCCATCCTGGAACGGCTGACTATCTGGGAGAACCAGCTCCGGTGAGATCACCAAGGGGCACGGGCTTTCCTGGGTGGGACGGCAAGCGACCGGAGTCCCTCCCTTCCACCTTCCCAGGCCAGCTGGTAGAATTGGACAGGCGGTCCCCTTAGGCCACGGCGGCTGGTGCCCCCACCACACGAGGCCCCCCAGAACAACTGAGATAGTTGGGTCGGAAATCCCCAGACTGCGGAGAACAGTGACCGGGGGATCCCTTCCAAACACGTGACTCCCCCGTCGGCTGGGAACAGTGCACTCTCCCGGGCTGCGACAGCTGGCGCCCTCCCGCCACGCTTGGTGCCCCGGGCCGACTAGCTAATTTGGCCGGACGCTCTCCCGTGCTGCGGCGGCCGGCGACCCTCCCCGCATTTGGAACCCCGGGCCGGCTGGCATTCTTCCAAGACGCTTCGGCTGCCGAACCTCCCCTACAGCGAGAATTTTCCAGAGTTAAAGGACCCACAGCAACTTTAACTGGTGGAACCCGCAGACAAACGTGTGCCACGAGCGCCACCTACTGGGCAGGATAAGAAAAACAGAACCCAGAGATTTCACAGAAAAATCTTTCAACCTGTGGGGTCGAACACCCAGGGAAATCTGACTAAATGCCCAGACGCCAGCAGAAGATAACGGATCACGCTCAGAAAATTGAACATATGGCCCAGTCAAACGAAGAAACCAATAGTTCAAATGAGATACAGGAGCTGAAACAACTAATGCTGAATATACAAACAGAAATGGAAAACCTCTTCAAAAACGAAATCGATAAATTGAGGGAGGACATGAAGAAGACATGGGCTGAACATAAAGAAGAAATAGAAAACCTGAAAAAACAAATCACAGAACTTATGGAAGTGAAAGATAAAGTAGAAAAGATGGAAAAAACAATGGATACCTACAATGACAGATTTAAAGAAACAGAAGATAGAATTAGTGATTTGGAGGATGAAACATCTGAATTCCAAAAAGAAACAGAAACTATCTGGAAAAGAATGGAAAAATTTGAACAAGGTATCAGGGAACTCAAGGACAATGTGAACCATACAAATATACGTGTAGTGGGTATCCCAGAAGGAGAAGAGAAGGGAAAAGGAGGAGAAAAACTAATGGAAGAAATTATCACTGAAAATTTCCCAACTCTTATGAAAGACCTAAAATTACAGATCCAAGAAGTGCAGCGCACCCCAAAGAGATTAGACACAAATAGGCGTTCCCCAAGACACTTACTAGTTAGAATGTCAGAGGTCAAAGAGAAAGAGAGGATCTTGAAAGCAGCGAGAGAAAAACAATCCGTCACATACAAGGGAAACCCAATAAGACTATGTGTAGATTTCTCAGCAGAAACCATGGAAGCTAGAAGACAGTGGGATGATATATTTAAATTACTAAAAGAGAAAAACTGCCAGCCAAGACTCCTATATCCAGCAAAATTGTCCTTCAAAAATGAGGGAGAAATTAAAACATTCTCAGACAAAAAGTCACTAAGAGAATTTGTGACCAAGAGACCAGCTCTGCAAGAAATACTAAAGGGAGCACTAGAGTCAGAACCGAAAAGACAGAAGAGAGAGACATGGAGAAAAGTGTAGAAAGAAGGAAAGTCAGATATGATATATATAATACAAAAGGCAAAATGGTAGAGGAAAATACTATCCAAACAGTAATAACTCTAAATGTCAATGGACTGAATTCCCCAATTAAAAGACATAGACTGGCAGAATGGATTAAAAAACAGGATCCTTCTATATGCTGTCTACAGGAAACACATCTTAGACCCAAAGATAAATATAGGTTGAAAGTGAAAGGTTGGGAAAAGATATTTCATGCAAATAACAACCAGAAAAGAGCAGGAGTGGCTATACTAATATCCAACAAGTTAGACTTCAAATGTAAAACAGTTAAAAGAGACAAAGAAGGACACTATATACTATTAAAAGGAACAATTAAGCAAGAAGACATAACAATCATAAATATTTACGCACCGAACCAGAATGCCCCAAAATACGTGAGGAATACACTGCAAACACTGAAAAGGGAAATAGACACACATACCATAATAGTTGGAGACTTCAATTCACCACTCTCATCAATGGACAGAACATCTACACAAAGGATCAATAAAGAAATAGAGAACCTGAATATTACTATAAATGAGCTTGACTTAACAGACATTTATAGGACATTACATCCCACAACAGCAGGATACACCTTTTTTTCAAGTGCTCATGGATCATTCTCAAAGATAGACCATATGCTGGGTCACAAAGCAAGTCTTAACAAATTTAAAAATATTGAAATCATACACAACACTTTCTCGGATCATAAAGGAATGAAGTTGGAAATCAATAATAGGTGGAGTGCCAGAAAATTCATAAATACATGGAGGCTCAACAACACACTCTTAAACAACAAGTGGGTCAAAGAAGAAATTGCAAGAGAAATTAGTAAATACCTAGAGGCAAATGAAAACGAAGACACAACATATCAAAACTTATGGGACGCAGCAAAGGCAGTGCTAAGAGGGAAATTTATTGCCCTAAATGCCTTTATCAGAAAAGAAGAAAAGGCAAAAATGCAGGAATTAACTGTCCACTTGGAAGAACTGGAGAAAGAACAGCAAACTAATCCCAAAGCAAGCAAAAGGAAAGAAATAACAAAGATTAGAGCAGAAATAAATGAAATTGAAAACATGAAAACAATAGAGAAAATCAATAAGACCAGAAGTTGGTTCTATGAGAAAATCAACAAGATTGATGGGCCCTTAGCAAGATTGACAAAAAGAAGAAGAGAGAGGATGCAAATAAATAAGATTAGAAATGAAAGAGGAGACATAACTACTGACCTCACAGAAATAAAGGAGGTAATAACAGGATACTATGAACAACTTTACGCTAATAAATACAACAATTTAGATGAAATGGACAGGTTCCTGGAAAGACATGAACAACCAACTTTGACTCAAGAAGAAATAGACGACCTCAACAAACCAATCACAAGTAAAGAGATTGAATTAGTTATTCAAAAGCTCCCTAAAAAGAAAAGTCCAGGACCAGACAGCTTCACATGTGAATTCTATCAAACATTCCAGAAAGAATTAGTACCTACTCTCCTCAAACTGTTCAACATAATCGAAGTGGAGGGAAAACTACCTAATTCATTCTATGAAGCCAACATCACCCTCATACCAAAACCAGGCAAAGATATTACAAAAAAAGAAAACTACAGACCAATCTCTCTAATGAATACAGATGCAAAAATTCTCAATAAAATTCTAGCAAATCGTATCCAACAACACATTAAAAGAATTATACATCACGACCAAGTAGGATTCATCCCAGGTATGCAAGGATGGTTCAACATAAGAAAATCAATTAATGTAATACACCATATCAACAAATCAAAGCAGAAAAATCACATGATCATCTCAATTGATGCAGAGAAGGCATTTGACAAGATTCAACATCCTTTCCTGCTGAAAACACTTCAAAAGATAGGAATACAAGGGAACTTCCTTAAAATGATAGAGGGAATATATGAAAAACCCACAGCTAATATCATCCTCAATGGGGAAAAATTGAAAACTTTCCCCCTAAGATCAGGAACAAGACAAGGATGTCCACTATCACCACTATTATTCAACATTGTGTTGGAAGTTCTAGCCAGAGCAATTAGGCAAGAAAAAGAAATACAAGGCATCAAAATAGGAAAGGAAGAAGTAAAACTATCATTGTTTGCAGACGATATGATACTATATGTAGAAAACCCAGAAAAATCCACAACAAAATCACTAGAGCTAATAAATGAGTACAGCAAAGTAGCAGGCTACAAGATCAACATTCAAAAATCTGTAGCTTTTCTATACACTAGTAATGAACAAGCTGAGGCGGAAATCAAGAAACAAATCCCATTTACAATCGCAACTAAAAGAATAAAATACCTAGGAATAAATTTAACCAAAGAGACAAAAAACCTATATAAAGAAAACTACAAAAAACTGTTAAAAGAAATCACAGAAGACCTAAATAGATGGAAGGGCATACTGTGTTCATGGATTGGAAGACTAAATATAGTCAAGATGTCAATCCTACCTAAATTGATTTACAGATTCAATGCAATATCAATCAAAATCCCAACAACTTATTTTTCAGAAATAGAAAAACCAATAAGCAAATTTATCTGGAAGGGCAGGGTGCCCCGAATTGCTAAAAACATCTTGAGAAAAAAAAATGAAGCTGGAGGTCTCGCGCTGCCTGACTTTAAGGCATATTATGAAGCCACAGTGGTCAAAACAGCATGGTATTGGCATAAAGATAGATATATCGACCAATGGAATCGAATAGAGTGCTCAGATATAGACCCTCTCATCTATGGACATTTGATCTTTGATAAGGCAGTCAAGCCAACTCACCTGGGACAGAACAGTCTCTTCAATAAATGGTGCCTAGAGAACTGGATATCCATATGCAAAAGAATGAAAGAAGACCCATCTCTCATACCCTATACAAAAGTTAACTCAAAATGGATCAAAGATCTAAACATTAGGTCTAAGACCATAAAACAGTTAGAGGAAAATGTTGGGAGATATCTTATGGATCTTACAACTGGAGGTGGTTTTATGGACCTTAAACCTAAAGCAAGAACACTGAAGAAGGAAATAAATAAATGGGAGCTCCTCAAAATTAAACACTTTTGTGCATCAAAGAACTTCATCAAGAAAGTAGAAAGACAGCCTACACAATGGGAGACAATATTTGGAAACGACATATCAGATAAAGGTCTAGTATCCAGAATTTATAAAGAGATTGTTCAACTCAACAACAAAAAGACAGCCAACCCAATTACAAAATGGGAAAAAGACTTAAACAGACACCTACCAGAAGAAGAAATACGGATGGCCAAGAGGCACATGAAGAGATGCTCAATGTCCCTGGCCATTAGAGAAATGCAAATCAAAACCACAATGAGATATCATCTCACACCCACCAGAATGGCCATTATCAACAAAACAGAAAATGACAAGTGCTGGAGAGGATGCGGAGAAAGAGGCACACTTATCCACTGTTGGTGGGAATGTCAAAGGGTGCAACCACTGTGGAAGGCAGTCTGGCGGTTCCTCAAAAAGCTGAATATAGAATTGCCATACGACCCAGCAATACCATTGCTAGGTATCTACTCAAAGGACTTAAGGGCAAAGACACAAACGGACATTTGCACACCAATGTTTATAGCAGCGTTATTTACAATTGCAAAGAGATGGAAACAGCCAAAATCTCCATCAACAGAAGAGTGGCTAAACAAACTGTGGTATATACATACGATGGAATATTATGCAGCTTTAAGACAAGATAAACTTATGAACCATGTAATAACATGGATGGACCTAGAGAATATTATGCTGAGTGAATCCAGCCAAAAACTAAAGGACAAATACTGTATGGTCCCACTGATGTGAACGGACATTCGAGAATAAACTTGAAATATGTCATTGGTAACAGAGTTCAGCAGGAGTTAGAAACAGGGTAAGACAATGGGTAATTGAAGCTGAAGGGATACAGACTGTGCAACAGGACTAGATACAAAAACTCAAAAATGGACAGCACAATAATACCTAATTGTAAAGTAATCATGTTAAAATACTGAATGAAGCTGCATCTGAGCTATAGGGTTTTTTTTGTTTTTGTTTGCTTGTTGGTTTGTTTGTTGTTGTTGTTTTTTACTATTATTACTACTTTTATTTCTTTTCTTTATATTAACATTTTATATCTTTTTCTGTTGTGTTGCTAGTTCCTCTAAACCGATGCAAATGTACTAAGAAACAATGATCATGCATCTATGTGATGATGTTAAGAATTACTGAGTGCATATGTAGAATGGTATGATTTCTAAATGTTGTGTTAATTTCTTTTTTTTTTGTTTCTTTCCGTTAATAAAAAAATAAAAAAAAATAAATAATAGGGGGAACAAATGTTAAAATAAATTTATTTTGAAATGCTAGTGATCAATGAAAGGCAGGGGTAAGGGTATGGTATGTATAATTTTTTTTTCTGTTGTCTTTATTTCTTTTTCTGAATTGATGCAAATGTTCTAAGAAATTATGGTGATGAATTTGCAACTATGTGATGATGTTGTGAATTATTGATTATATTTGTAGAATGGAATGATCAAAATAGAAATGTTTGCATTTATTTGGTGTTTTTTTTTTTTTTGGTATTTAAAAATAAAATAAAATAAAAGTTAAAAAAAAAACTAGAGAATTCCTATCCATGTTACTGTAAGTAACAGAAATGAAAAATGTTAGAGGAAATCATTAGGGAAAACCTGTCAGAGTAGAATGTGGTGGTTGGGTACAAAGTTTCTGGTCCCACTGAACGGCAGGGAAAGAGCAGGAAGAATGGAATGACAGTATTTACCATGAGGACATCAGAGTGACTCCTAGAAAATCTGTCTTTGTGTCATTTTTGAGGAGGACACTCCCAGTTATCTGTTGCTGTGCTTCCCAATTTATATGGAGATTTCTTCTGCTGATGGGTTATTCCCTGTGGCAAAACTCTAGGAACTGAGCTAGCAATTTTTTTTCAGGTCAAAATGTATTACTCAGGCCCTGAATAATGGGTAGGGGTAAGAAGGTAGAGTGTTTTATTAGCAGGATGTTTGGAAAGAAACAAGGATGTTGAAGGCAGGAGTCAACTTTTTCCAAGGATTTTCCTTAAAATATATTGTGTTTGGCTTTAGGGCTTCTGACTCACTCCCAGGTGTGGGCATTCCATCTTGGGGCTACTACATTCCCAAGAGCATCTGGGGAGACCAGCCCCTTCTCCACCTACAGTATCCACAAGAAACATCTGCTTTAGCTTATTCGTTAGTCAAAACACCCAACTGTCAATATATCATCTTTTCTGCTCAAGACACATTCCTCTTGGCTGATGCACACCCCTTCCAAGGGTTCACCCCTAGACTGCCCATGTGCCTGTGAGACTGTGAACTAATTTTGATGATAATTTGAAGAGTCTCTTACATCCTCATTTGTTTAACCTTTTCACATGCATAGCAAGACTTCTCTGTGGGGAACCATGGAATGACTACTGACTCAATAGATAAGCAGTAGTTCTGGAAACAGGAAGCAGAAACAGGCTCCAAAGCCAATTTCATCACCTTATCTTTTCACGCATAGGTAGCTCAGCATTGTAGAAAGCAGTATGGACTCGGAGTCAGCAGGTCCAGGTTTGAGTCACAGTCCTCCCAAATACTGAGTGACCTGGAATAGGCCTCTTGGCCACTCAGCACCTCAGTTTCCTCTCCCATAAAACAAGAATAATAATAACTAATGCAGCCAGTCACATAGGGTTCTTATGAGGTCAGGATAGACTGTCAGGGTGGGAAGACATCTTGTGGAGTACCTGATGCTTGAATTCCCTCCTGTAATATCACCACCAATAAGCTACACAACCTGTTCTTGAGCTCCTTCTTTGAAAAGGAACTTATTCTCACGGGGAGACCAATGCATTGTGGGATAGTTCTGATTTGTTCTGAAAACTGCCTCTTTTGGCATCCCACCAAAAGATGGTTCTTCACCATATATGAAAACAAGTCCAATCTTCTTCTGGAAGAAGAGCTTTCAGATATCTGTAGGTAGTATCATGTTCCCGATACTGAAAGGATAGCTCCTGAGTCTTCTCTTTACCAGACTAACCCTTTGATTCTCTTCCTTATCATGGTTGTTGTTCTCCAAAGGTTCTTTAGGTAATTTATGACTCTTGAAGTATCTTGTCCAGAATTGAATGTGGTATTCACGATGATCTGAGAGGAGGAGAATGGACATTCACCTCCCTTGTTCTAGATGCTATACTTCTATTATAACAACTGACCCTTGAAATAGCTTCTTTAGTGGTCATGTCCCAGTAGCAGTATTTATTCCATAATCTCAGCTTCTAGCACCTCCCACTGATCATCACCTCCTTTCTTTCTAGCTATCCATCTAGTACCCACTCAACAATTCTTAGACTTCACCAGGACTTACATTCATTGATCCTACCATCTTGTCAATGTCCCTTACTCCTCTCCACCACGTGTTCATTTTCATTCTTATGCAGCCTAGGTTTCATGACACATCATTATAATCATTCCCTGGAATAACTCTCAACTTTCTCTCTCTGTCACACTCGCCTGGCAAAATCTCAACCCTGATTAAGTCCTACTTTCTGTCTCTTTCTGTCCTGTATCCAGACAGTCGAAACTGGCTAGAGAAACAGGTAAACTAATCTAATTTAAATTCATGGCCAGCAACCTCAAGTGGGCCCTTAGACCTGCCTAGCAATCAAGCTCTAGTTCCCTAGTCTGGTCATTCTTCCACCATTCTAGATAACCTAGTCATTACCTCCTTTACCCTTAAATCTCTATCACCTCCTCTTCCATTCTCATTCTTAGTTGATGATCCTATCTTCAACTAGAAGGGACTCCTACATGCTGCCAACACTACATCTCTCTGTGTACCTGCATCATGCCCAGTACTCTGCCTTCCCTCTGTCAGTATGGCTGATCTTCTGTGCTCCTAACTAAGACTAAGCTCTCCTAGCATGCACTGGATCCTTGCCCCTCACTTAGTCAGGCCTTTTGCCCCCCTCCCACTCCAATATTAATTTCTCCTTTTCTATAGAATCATTATTGTCAGCATACAAAAGCACAATATTATTTTCTTTCATCTTGAGAACAAGAACAAAAACAAAAAGCCTAATATTTTAGTTTGGTAATACTGCTAGAATGCAAAACACCAGAAATAAACTTCCTTTTAAAAAGGAGTTATTAAGTTTCAAGTTCACAGTTCTAAGGCCATAAAAATATACAAACTAAAGCATCCAGAGAAAGATACCTTGACTCAAGGAAGGCCGATGTCTATCACATGGGAAGGCATGTGATTGGTGTCTCTCAGTTCTTGTTCCTGGTTCCACTGCTTCCAGCTTGTGGTGTCACTGGTTTCCTTTGTAAGTATCCATGAGTCTACACTTAGCTCCTCTGGGACACAACTCTGGGCTCTGGCTTGCTTTGCATCACATGAGAGGCACATGGTGATGTATGCTGGGCTCTGCATCTCCAAATATCCAGGTCTAGGCATCTGCTCTTTCTGTTGCCACTCCTAACATCTCCAGATGTTTGCATCTCTGTTGGCTCTGAAGCAATTGTGTTTTCTCCAAAATGTGTCCCCTCTTAAGGGACTCCAATAAACAAATCAAGACCCACCTTGAATGGGTAGAGTCACATCTCCATCTAATCAAAAGGCCACATCCACAATTATGTGTGTCACCTCTCCATGGAAACAATCCAAGTAAAAGGTCATACCCACAATTGAGTGGGTCAACCTCCATGGAGACAACCTAATCAAAGGTTTCCATCCTACAACATCGATCAGGATTAAAGGACATGGCTTTTCTTGGATACACACCACTTTCAAACCAACACACCTAACAGCACAGCCTTCTCTTCTTATCCCCAAAGAAACCAGGACTCAGAAAAGTGACATAACCTGTCCCACATCACAAATCTGGGAAGTGATGAGGTCAGACATCAAACCCAGTTTGCCCACCCACAAAACCCACCCAAATGAGACTTCATAGGCTTTACAGGCTGCTGAGGCTAAAGTAGCTCCTCAAGTTTGAGTGTCCAGGCAAGGGAACACTTCGCCAAGGATGGGCAGCCCAGCTCTGCCAAAACCTGCAAGAGGCACTTTTATGACAGCAAGAAGGGCTGGAGGCTTTCAAGTAAGAAGAGAAACTGCTTAACTTACCAAGGCCTGCAGAGCTGTTGAAACTCAGATTAACTGTGGGGGAACAGGGATGAGGGGCTGTTTTCAGGGCTCCAGCCCAGCAGCATGCCAGACATGGCATGGTGAGTGAGTGGCCACGAAGGCAGACTCATGGGGTGGGAGAGGGTGGTGGAAGCTGCCAATATTGCACACCCTAATGCAGGGATGACACCTCATAAATCTGGTGGGCCCAGAGCCCATGTGGCCTGCTATGGTGGCTCATTAACCATTAACCAAACTATACTCTGCCTGGTTTTCTCATAGAGGTAGAAAATGACGACTAATGAGGCAAGCTGCCTTCCAAAGCCATTTTGTCAGAGGAGCACACTTTCCTCCACCACCTTGCAACATCACTAATCATGCTAAGAACCCAGAATAGCTCAGGCCAAGGCCTTTTTTCCCTGGTCCAGCAGCTATTTAACTATCTCTAGATCTTTGAGCATTCAGTCATTAACCCTCTCTTCCTTTCTCTTCCCTCAAAGATTCTCCCAGAGAATGAGCCCATTTGGTTTTTCTTTTCTCCTTTTTTTTTTCTTTTGCATGGGGAGGCACCGGAAATTGAACCCGGGTCTCTGGCATGGCAGGTGAGAACTCTGCTTGTTGAGCCACTGTGGCCCACCTGCCCATTTGGTTTTGAGTCTTCCAATTACTGGTTTGAATTTTCAGACTACTCTGAAAAGCATGCCGCTTGTCTGTGTATCTGTCAAAGCCATTGTTGGCTTTGGTCATATTATCATCTAAGGGTCCCCTTTTAAAAGGAACAGACTGGGCACATCTTTACTTTGAGCCTTTGAGTGCACATGTGCTCTCCTCTTGAGTATGTACTTTTTTTCTCATCAATAAACTTTTCTTACTTGCTTATAAAAAATAAAAAAGAACAGCTGACCCACTTACTTGTCGGTCACAGCCTGCATGAACTCATCGAGCAGGTCGTCATACTCTTTCCCACGCACACGCTGGTGCTTCAGGCCGATGTACAGAGGGTCTCTGAGCAGCTCCTGAAACAGATGGCATCCATTTATTGAGCCTACTCCCCAGTGTTTCCTGCTTTTCTTCCCCTTTTCAGCACAAAGTTTCCTCAACTGTCCTGGTTTTGCAAGAAGGCCTAGGGGATGGGCGGGGAGGGGAGAGCAGGAAGCTGGCTGAGTCTAGCTGTCATTCCTCCAGGATCTGGCAGCTAAGCCAGTTCTCTGAGTGTGGACTCCCAGGTGGCTCACCAGTAACCGAGCATGAGCTGAACCAGGCAAGCCTCTCAGACACAGCTTTCAGATCCTGGCTTCAGGCTCTGAATTTGTTTCAGAGTTTCTCAAAAGTGGCACTATTGACCTTTCAGCCCAGATCATTTTTCTGATGTGAGGGATTGTCCTGTACATCGTAGGATATTTAGCAGTAACCTTAGCCTCTCTCCTCTAGATGCAGTAGCATCCCCAGTTGTGACAATCAAAAATGTCTCCAAACATTGACAAATGTTGAGAACCACTGTAGTGGACTTTTGGCAGCATCTGGATTGAGGTGTTAGATGCTGCCCAAAGCCACTGAACTGGACTTAAATTAGAAGATATTTAATTCATTTCATTTGATGAAATCTTACTAATACCTACCATGTGTCTGGCATTGTATTAGGCCCTGGGGATACAAGTATAAAATAATAGAACCAAAAATGTCAGTTCATGAAATTTGCCCATTCTAATGCCTAGCCTCTGTTACAGATGAGGCAAGAAGATGCTGAGAGGTAAGCAACCTGCCCCCAGGGACAAGGGCTAGTAAGTGGTAGAGCTAAAATCCAGGCCATCTGGCTCCAGATTCCATAAATAAAACCACTATGACATATTAATAGCTTAGGTTGTTCTTTTATACCTCTATAAGAATTGACTTTTTAAGGATATGCTCTAGGTCCATTCTGCTTGGTATCACTGTAGGAGGTGGTTGGCAGCGGTGTAGGGGACAGAAATGAACAGGGATTATTTGCCTTCCCAAACGAAGCTTGCCCGCCTTGGTCCACAAAAATCTGAAGTTAAGTTTAGCACCTTCTTCGTGGTATGACATGTCTACATTTAGAAAGAAGGTGGGCCTTAGCCTCCTTTTCTTATTCCCCTCACCCGGACTATATGTTCTTGAAATTGCTTAGGATTCTTCCCTGGTTGTGTTTTTGTGTGTGTGTGCACGCGTGCACACATGTGAGCTAAAGGCTGAGAGTAGGACATATAAGGTGCTGACTCTTCTATGCGCCACCTCCAAAGTGACTGTCTGCCAGTCACTGAGAAGCAGCAAACATCCAGGATAGAGGGATAGTTAAGCAACCATTAAATTCAATGTTTTTTAAGATTATGCATTACCTGGATAAATGTGTATGTGATTAAGTGCAAAAGCAGGATTCAAAATTGCAGATATCATAATTACAACTATCTGAAATACACAAACACACTATCAGTTCTTAGACTAAGCGTGTTCAATTGTGAGTTTTAATTTATAATGTTGTTAAGTCACAGATTTGAATTACTGGTGCTATCAGAAAGCACAGACTGAATTCCTCAATAGCGCATATAGTGTTTCCGAAACAAATCATATTCTCCAGTGGTATTGAAGAATTTTGGGATTTTCCTGAAATCTTTCAGTATATCCACAGTAAAATTCAATGATCAACTATAACGTGGTACTCTTGAGATATAAGAATAATGATAAAAAGCTGTTTAAAAGTCCTTATATTTTAAAAAGTCCTTATACTTTTTTTAAAAATATATAAGCATATCATTATTTTTATTTTGCATAAGCCCAAGTATGCTGTGTACTAAAAAGTTATTTAGACAAGATGTATGATGCACATTTTGTAGTGTAATACAAATTCAGAGCATAAAGTATAACCATATCTTCTCTCTACTTTATTGTTCATCTCCATGTATTATAATCTGAAATTCAGTGCTTGTAAAACAAAACAGCCCCTGTATCAAAACCAGTATTAGGGTAGTTGTTTAGATCATTTTTTAATGGTTGTGGTATAGCCAATTGTCTTCATTAAGTACCTACAGGCATTAAGCACACTCTTAACGGTTACTTAGATATAACCAAGAATGTGGTATTAAGTAAGATTATATAAATTCAACAATTCATGGTTAAAGGACTGTCTTTTGATTTAAACCTAAACCAAAAATCAATTTTGAAAAAATATGTTTAGAAGACCTCCCAAACCATCGTTAACACACTTTTTTCTTTTATACAGCATGTTCCAAAGGTAATAATTGTCTGTGCTTCCCTAGATCTTTCTACTGGTGTAATTATCAATCATCTTCTCTCTCAATATAGGTCTTTGCATGAACCCGTGCCATTTGCCCAGCCAAGTACCTGCAGACATTACAGTTTCTTCATTATTCCATTTTGCAAACTTGCCTATTGCCTCAAGTAGACTCTTGTTCTTCATCCATCTCTAACCTTTTCTCTGTGATTCTGGGTTTTGCTACCGGTGATGTTTCAGAGCTAGTGGGTTTCTCTTGGTTTCTTTCTTTGTCCTTTTCTATGTTTCTTATTTTATTGGATTTTTTCCCGGTCAAACAAGCTCTAGAACTTGGGCTGCTTTCCTTTCTGTCTTGATTTCTTTTTGAAGATTGAACACTTTACTTCTTGTTTTTCCCTATCTTTGTATTTATCATTGCTTACTTTTAGTTTTTCCCTATCTTTGTGTTTTTCATTGTTCTCATATCTTTCCTTTCTAATGTTCCCATGCTTTTCCTTTTCTTTGCTTTTCTCTTCCTTCTCTCCTCTTTCCTCACTGTGTTGGTCATGGCCATTTCATTTTTTGTTCTCTTGGGGGATATTTCTCCCTATTTTTCTTCCTTTTGCACTCTGTCATTTCTTTCTCTTTCTTTCTGGTCTCTTTCTCTTGATTTATCTTCATTGTTCATGCCTCTTCCAGTGAAATTCTCTATGCTTGGCCTCACTATGCCAATAAAAATCCTTCTTTTCTTTTAGGTAATCATGCTCAGTATAATACCTCTCCTGGTCGCTGGATTGTCTCTCTGGGTGCTTATCTTCCCTTGTCTCATGTCCTCTTGACTTGGGAACTTTTTGCACAGCATTTTACACTGTGTCCTCTTTTTTCACTAGATGGCTGTGAATGGGTTTGATTCCTGTGATGTTTGGGGCCATTCTGGGAGGTTTCTGTGCTTTTATCCCTCCTGGCTGTTTATTATTTTCTTTCATTTCATCGTCCTCGCTGCTTTTAGCATCAAAACCATTGTCTGCATCTGAATTTTCCTCCACCTGCATACCAGCATGGAGAACACATTTCTCATGTGATATTTTGTTCTCTGAACTCACTTCATCGGAGTAACCTCTTGATTTATCTTCCTTTATTTCAGACCTGGCTTCACAAAAGCTGCATTTAGGTACTTCCTCTTCACCAACTGCTTGACTTAATAGGTCCCGATAAAATCCACTGAGATCTTTCTGCTTATTTACATCCAAACGTGCTTCAAGTGCAGCAGCCCTCTTTCCTCTCTCTCCCTCTCTTGCTGCCTTTTCTTATAAGCAGATGTCACAAATGACTCTTTATCATCAAATTCTCCCTTTTCCATTTCTCATCCTCTTGGAATTTTCTTTTCCATTCTTTTTTTCTGCTCCCTTTTTTTTTTTTTTTTAATGATCTCAACTGCTTTTAGTAAGTTGTGAATACACTTGGGCTTTCTTTCCCAAGAGTAACTTGGAATTACTTTCCTTCCTTTTCTTCCTACAGTTCATCATAAATACTATCATATTCATAAACGGTGGCATCTTCGGCAAGGGCCTTCTGGATTTCCAGTTTTCCTTCCCTCTGAAGGCTTCCAATCAGAAGTCTCATCATCATCATCAGAATCATTCCCAAACACTGATGTTTTTTGCAAAACAGGCTGCAACTGCTGTGTTTTCTTTGGCAAAATAAGTCCAAACTGCCTGCCTGGAATTGCCATCTTGCTGCCATGTCTACTGAATGTGGCCGACCCTTATATTATACTTTTATGCCTCAAACACTTCAAATCTTAACACATACACAAGCAATATAAAGAAGGCTCTTATATGGAGTTGATGCTAAAAAAATATCTTATTTTTTGTATTGTGCACTCAAGTAATTAACTTTTTGATCTTCCTAATAATCTTACATATTCTAGTCCCTATTTTTACAGAGGAGGAAGTTGGAATTCAAGAGTTTAAATAAACTGCCCAAGCTCACACAGTGAAAGCCTTGCTTTTGACAGGGGCTCACGTCCATGCCCTTTACAGCCCATCACTTGACACTTTAGGGCCCACAGGAGCAAGGTCAGCACTTCACCCTCTGCCTGTTCTGAATGCAAGGATTTCATTGTGGCTGGGAAGGCCCAGGCTATTGTCATCCTGAGGACCAGGCTGAGAGCAGCAAAAGCAAGGATGGAGTCTGGGGAAATGGTGTGTCTATATCTCCAGCCAGCTGGGTCTCCTTCAGCAGGCGTGGAATGGCTTCTTCAAAATGGTAGTTATGCAAGTGGACCCCCCACGGCTGTCTTGGCAACACATGGAATAGAAAGTCCACATTCTGCCCAGTGTCCTTCTCAGTGATTCAGCTATAGAGATGTCTGCCAGCATGGTGGGGTAGTGTTAACTGGCCTGGACCCTCTCCTCGCAGCCCCCCTCTTTCCTGACTTCTTGTAAATTCATTTATGAAAGAAGTTCTCAGTGGGTTGGGTTGGAAGATAAAATACAAAGTTCCCAGTTAAATTTGAATTTTGGATAAACAATGGATAGTTTTTTAGTGTACATATGTCCCAAATGGCACATATTTATGCTAAAAAAATGACTTGTTTTTTCTGGAGTTCAAATTTAACTAGGCATCCCGTAATTTTATTTGCTAAATCTGGAAATCCTATCAGTAGGAGGAGAAGGAACCTAAGAGCTGGGAGGCAGAGTTCTTAGAGGAAAGGGCATTGCATGGCCTGGTAACACTGCTCAGGATGCTTTCCTGCTGAGCCCATAACCTCGGTATGGCCCGGCTCTGGAATCAAACGGGTTTGAACTTTGTTATCAGATAGACTTGGGGTTGATTTCCAGCTATCACACTTAACTAGCTCTGTGACTTTAGGTAAAGTGTTTAATTTTTCTTCTTTGTCAAACTGGGATAACAATGATTTCTATTCAAAATGCAAGCTCTTGGAGGAAAGGATCTGCTCCTCATTCATTTTTGTCTTCCTACTGATTTGTACAGTGATGCACATGGTAAGCCCTTAAAACATGTTCTTGATCAAGTAGCAGGAGTCACAGGACTGGGGTAAGGAGAGGCAGAATTAAGAACTACGAAGGTCTTAGAGATTACTCGGTTCAGCTTCCTGCATGTGAGATTTTTGAGTCCCTTAAACTGCCCAAGGTCACAAAGCAAATTGGTGGGAGCAACAGGGTGGAAACCATGGCTTCTAGACCAGGGCTCTCTTCAAGGTGGGGACCAGAATTATTCACCTACTAAGTCCCGGTAACCAGCAGGATGCCTGGCACCGAACTATTACTTGAATTATTATCTCTATAGCTCTATAACTATAATATTAGGCTAAGACATTTATCCAAAAGTGAACTAGAACTTTCTCCTCTGCCATGGGTGTTAGATGGTTGAATGTATGCCCTTTCTGGTTGTTTGCCCAGCTCTGCCTCCCCAAGGTTTTTCTTGGAGACAAAATGTCATGGAAAGTGAAATGGTTTCCTCCTCTTCATTTGCCATATCACTGCACATTGGATTTAAGCTGGAAGACAGATGACCCTCTGGCCCAGAAAAATATTTACCTTGCATAGCAACAGGCATACTAAGATGTTCTGAGAGCATCTGGGGGTCTGGGAAGGTCATGGGGCTAATGCTGCGGACATAGGCTGCTCTATTTCCCTCATCATGGTGGCAGGTGTGCCAACACTCATTTCTTTGGAAACTCAGTTAATCTGGTGAGTAAGCTACAGAGACCCTCAGAAGGGCCCGCTCACAGACCACACATGTACAGAGATGAGTGTCTGATGACACCACATGGTGAAAGCTAAACATTTATTAACTCGTGGCAAAGATATTCTTGCAAGGTGAAAGTGACCCTTCACCACCCAGCTCTGTCACTGACACCATGCTTCCTCAGCAATCCACTGACACCCCCAAAGCAACTTGCACCAGGTTCTGTGATAATCCATTTCCATGCTTATCTCCCCAAGCAGACATGACCTCCTGCCCATTAGTCATTTTCAAAGAGACTCTCACAAAGCATCTCATTGTGCCAAACTCATAGAGGCTTAAGGCTTCTGCCATGAGAACTTGAAGACTCAGGAGGGCCATTTTAAGTGAAGCTCCTTGGGTTGTCCGGCAGAACTGTTAGCATAAGTGAGAAGAGCATCGAGCATGGAGTCAAACCCTGGGGAAGCCACTTCCACTCTGGTGCCTGTCTTTTCCCACAGAGAGAGGGGATTGAACAAGACAGTGTTTCAGGTCTCTTGCAGCTCGGCCAGTCTCTCACTCTGTCTTTGGGCAGGGTGGCTGCTTTGGATCTAGCAAACCAGTCCACAGCTATGATGGAAGGCTGAGAGCAGGCACTCTTGTAACTGGGCAGTGGGGGGGCTATTTTACCCTGCCCCCTTGGTTTACAAACCTAATCATGGGACGTCCCTTCTCCATGGTATCATTGCCTCATGTATTTATTTATCCAAACCTCCTTGGTGCTGGCAGGTAAAATGACTCAGAGTTTCAGGGCTACGGACAACAGATGTTTTCCTTCAACAGGAAACCTGGTGGGGTGTTTTTTTTTTCTGACTCTGATTAAAGCTTCTGTTACCTCAGGATTTTTATAGAGACATACTCACAGATGGTTTAGTTATTCTGACATAAAACTCTCATAACAGCACCCTCCCTGCACTGTCTTGTGAGATGAAAATTGCAAGATTGAGTGTCTCTTTTCTCTAGCTTTGGCTTGCTCTGAGCAATAGAAGCGCCCCAAGACTTCTGGGGAAACAAACATGAAAATTTTTAAAGAATTATAGTGTGGGAGATCACATGGTGGATTCATTTGAAAAGAGAGAAGTCAACATCTTCCTAATGTTGACCACTTTGTAAGTTTGGATTTTTGTGTCCTGGGTATCTTGAAGTGGGTCCGGAGGGAGTTCACCTTTTGCTTCTGAGGGTCCATGAGCCCCCGACTGTGTGAAACATCTACTTTGTCAGTCTTGATTACCTAGTCTATAACACAAACACTTGGCCCCTTGGAGCAGTGTGTCGTGGTGGAAACAAGGCAGCATTGGAGCCAGAGGCACCTGGGTTCAAATCCCAGCTCTGACACTTAGAGTAGTGATATCTGCGATAAGTAGTTAACATGCTTCGGTCTCGGTTTCCACATCTATGACGTGGAAAGAACAATATCACGTATGTACAGCTGTTTTGAGAATTAAATGAGATTAAATACAATAAAGACCTAGAACTATGCCTGGCACATTGCAAGTACTTAGCACACGGCTTCAGTGCTGGCATAGTTGTCACCAGACGGGAGGAGAACTGCTTTTGCTCATCCCCATGGCATGTTCTATCCTCTCAGGGGGGACCCTGTGGAAGGAGCAGGCTGAGGGGAGATGCTCCTGCACCCTGGAGGGAGGAGTGATTCCAGAGGCCTACAGCCCCCAGGGGGAGAAGGAGGCACTTTGAATAGATGTAACACATGAGCCATTAAAATGATAAAGTAGGTGACACTGTTATACTGACTGACAACTACAATATTACACCCGGCCCAGCTGTAATTTATCTCCTCATGCTGAGCAGAGTGCCTGGCACCTAGTAAACACTCAATAAACTTTTGATAGATAAGAGAAAGTATTCACAAAATAACCTTAGTTGTAATCGCAAAGTGCCAGTAATTTTGTTCTAGTTTTTCAACTAAGACTATGTTGTAATAACTACATCTGTGTATAGATACTGGTAAAGATTGGAAGGGAAGACTAATGTGGCATAGTGGGCAATATCTCATTTCCTTTTAAAAGTTGAATATTGTAAAGTTACTCTAATAATAAAAATTCTAAAAATCAAGAAATTATCTTTACTTATAATGCAATAGAAATTCAAGCAGGGGCTGTGGGTGTGGTATGGGGAGAGAAGCCCATATGCAGTTTAGGATGCCAGACCTGATACTTCTAGCACATCTTCTGAGCAAATTAATCTATTTGGGCCTCAGTTTCCTCAACTGCAGAAATGGGGTATAACAGATGCTCCACTCATAGGGTATGGCTTAAATAGTGTGATGTGTGAAAAAGGACTGGCCCGTGATCACTGGGAGTCTCCCTCCTGGTTTCCTTGTGGGTTTGTTAAAATTTGGGGCCAACTGTAAGCTTCAGCACATCATTGCTTGGTGCTGGGCCTTCAATGACAAAGGATCCTGAGGCACCTGCTAGAGGCAACCAATGCTCGTGCAGGGGACCCAGTGGCCCCAGAATCAACCTCAAGCTGTTTCATTTCTTGTCTAGAGCCAGCTTATTGGAGAGGGAGTGAAGGTATCAATTAAATCCACTTGGAACATGGCAGGTGTTGGACGGGAAAAACAAGCAAGTTCAGTACACTCATCTATGCATGCAAAGACAATTCAGCACAACTAAGACAGCAAAACTAAGGCTGGGAGAAGGGAACCATTGTGTAGAGCAGAGTGACTTGTCTTGACCAACGGTCAAAAGGCTTGTACCACCATCTGGCCTCCCCTGACCCCTAGGCTGGTGGTGAGGCATAAGGAGAGGTATTTTGAATTCTAATTAATCCTTCCACTGAAGCCACTGGCCTCTCAAATGCTTAAAGAACACAGCCCTTCAGTTACTCCTATCTCAATCACACTATCAGAGTGGCCCTCAGGGGAATGGAAGCTGCCTGGGGTCACGGTGGCAGGAAAGACGTCTGACCAGGGGTCATCAACAGGCACAGTGGAGCTCAAAGGGGTGGAGAAGATGGAAACCTAGAAGTGTGAAGGGGGAAAGATGGGACTGGGAGGGTAGGGTGGAGAACCAGGGAGGAGAAACATCCTCCATTTCCCAACTCTTTAGGGGAAGTACCCGGTCTAGGGGATTGCAGGAACGATATGCTCATTGCTCTGTAGATAGGACCACCCTGCCCTCCATCCCAGCTGCCACCTTCTGGTCACAGAGTTTCTTGCCTGGGTGGCATGTTACCTCATTGTTGGTGCCGACGTCGAGCAGGACAGGGAGGCACTGCTGTGGGTTCACCCCTCCACATGCGGTGTACAGGGCCAGCTTGCCCACAGGGATGCCCATGCCGTAGCAGCCCAGGTCTCCCAAGCCCAGTATGCGCTCCCCATCGGTCACCACCACGGCCTGAAAAACACAGCAGGGGCACCATTAAGTCAGGGACCAAGCCTCCTGTGATAAAGTGCTCATTTTAACAGCCAAAGACGGCAGGCTTGGCAAACGGACCCCCGCTGATTTTGCTGGGGGGGGATGAAACAGCTTGTCTGGGACAAGGCGGAAGGATTCATTCAGTTGCAGGTGGCTGATCATTTTCCCGCCCATCCTCCCCTTCCTGGCAGGCTGGTGGGAAACCCTACAAGGAGAGATGACAGAAAGACACCTGCCCTTCCTTCTGAGGTTGGCGGGTGGAGGCTCTAGAAACAACAAGAGGGAAACCACAACTAGTCACTCTACCTCAGAGAAAGTAAGCAGACATTTTCAACTTGAGGTTAGCGTTGAGGGTAGGAGATAATGAAAAACACGTGTTCCTGCTGGTGCTATAGCCCAGGGCTTTAGAGATCAGTCTAAGTGCTCTCGGGCCTGTTCCTGAGATACATAATAAATCCACAAAGATATAATAAATCCACAAAGAACAAGAGCTCCTTGTGACATATGTTGGGGTTACTATTTCATCCCAAATCAGGAGGGTTCTACAGCTTTACCAGGAAAACCTTTTGTGTTTTGGCAGATAATCATTGAGGACCTACTATGTATTAGATACTGTTTAAGGCTCATCTACTATGACGTAATAGATGTTTTTGAAGTTGGTGGTGATAATAGAAATAATTATATGATTTTGATGGATATTCATTCACTTATTTAACAAATATTTACCAAGCATCTACTTTGCATAAGACACTGTCTGAGAACTAGGTGGTAGGAGCTTCAGTTTACTCATCTGTGAAAACAAGTATGTATGGACATAGCCCTTAAGAATTAAGGGGCTAAAAGGAGAAAGAGAACACAAATATTAATATTTATGATTCTGAGAAGAAAGTATAAGTACAGAAGAATAGTCCAAGTGGTAGCAGAGATTAAGAGAGGCAAAGTTATTTCCTGTAATGGATGTTATGATAGTAACTTTTATGGGTGAGGAGACACACATGTCAGATCTTGGTCAGGTTGCAGATGGGGAGAAAGATGTTTGATGCAAAAGGAAATTAAGGTGTGGTAGAGGTGGGGATGGGAGGAAGGGATGTAAGATATGCCAGGAGAACAAGGAGGAATAGGTTGCATGAAGGAAAAAAATGGAAAGTCTGGAAGGAGTCAGACTGTGAAGGGCTTTGAATGCTAGGTCAAGAAGATTCCCTGAGGGTGACAGAGAAGTTGTTTATAGCTCACTGTTAGGAAAATCAACTCCAACCTGCTTGTCATCATTGGTTCACTTCCTCTCTGAATGGAGGTAAGTGTACAGGTCTACCCATCCCTCCATTGCAAACTGGGTCAGGACTAAGGAGTAGCTTGGAGCTATAGAAGTTCTGATTGGCCCCAAGCGTGGGGCCCAAGAGCTCCACAGAGTTTGGTTTGACCTAAGAAGGTACAATGCTGGGCACTGGGGATGAAGAGACAAAGGCTCATGCCTACCCTGGAAGACTTTATGTTCCAGTACACAAAGGGTCCATGGCATCTTCTCACTTCTGTTTCTCTCCAGGGGTGAGAGCAAACGTGGGATGATCCTGTCTTTTTGTAGAAATAGGTGTAGAGATTCTTAAAAACACTCCTCTGTTTCTGAAAAGGGGGTTCTGGAGGGGCAATAGACCCTTGAAGATCATGTTATTCCCCCTAAGGATAGTTTACTGCTTCTATGAAAAGTGTCCAAAACCCGCGTCTCATCTTATCCTCATTTCAGCCCAGGGAGGTAGGCAGGTCAGAGAGTGTTATCCCTGTTTATAAATGATCAATGGAAGCTCTAAAATCCTCATGCTCTACATATATTTAAATACATCAGCTATATTCCAGGCACTGGGTTGGATGTTTTCACATCAGTTTATCTTGGAAAGATAAGATGACTTAGATGATTCCCAAGGTCACTTGCTACTGTATTTGGCAGGTAAGGATTCCAATCAGGCTTTGGGTTTCTGGCTCAGGGGTCCTTTACCACCCCATTCAGCTGGGTTAAAGTGCATGTGCTCTTGGCAAAGTTCTGCCAAGTCTTGGTGGTGTCTTCTCCACCCAGCATAAAGGACCTCCTCTTAGCAGTTATCCCTGCTGGAGCCTGTACACTCACGCTGCCCGTGGTTGCCCAAACTCTGGGCTATTCTCTACCATCTTTCCTAATCTGGTTTCCATTCCCTCAGAATCCTTCTCTCTGCTGAGTGACAGTGAGTAGCATGGAGTTAAACAGAAGAATTAGCTGCTCCAGGGTGTTATCTCTACAACCCTCGGGTCTTTCCAAACGGAGACAGGTTGTCTTCCAGTTTGGAAATGCTCAAGGGCACTACTTTAGATTCAACCCCTCTGAAAGAAATTCTACCTACTCCATCTGGAATGTCACATGTCCTTATACCATCCATTCTCAATCCTACTGTGCTTCTGTCTGGGTGTTGCAATATCTTCACAACTAGACTGCTTGCTTCTCATCTTTCTTCATTACACTCTTTTCTGACAACCAGTGTCAGAGGCATCATACCAAATGCTCCTTTTTATCATGCTACTCCCAGGCTCAAAAACCTTCAATCTTAACTGTCCACAGAATAGAATGCAAAAAGCTTAATTCTTTAATGACCTGACTCTTTCTGAAATTTTATCTTCTAAAAACATCTATCTGTACACAGTTGCCCACTCTAGCTAAACTGGCCTCTTTACTCCTCACAGACACCCTCTGAATTCACCTATAACTTCTCACATCTCAGCTTCTATATTCCTCTCTCCTGGAAGATCCTTCTTTTTCTGCACAGTACAAATCCTGCCCATTATAATCTAATATTTTTCCTTCCTCTGAACTACTAGCACTTGTTAGACTTACCATATAACTAGCCTATTCACCCTTCCTGTCTGTCTTCTACCAACATTTATTAAACACCTACTGCATGTCCAGTCCTGCACAAAGTGCCATGTAATTGTTTGACAATGATAGCATTTGGGTTTTTATTTAACATTTTCTCAATGTGTATTTTATCCCACCAAAGAGTCTGACGGTTAAGAGCTGGGGTTCCAGTATTTGAAGCTAGGCTCCTGAAGACAAACCTTATGTGACCTTGGATAAACACATAACTC
Source organism: Tamandua tetradactyla (assembly GCF_023851605.1). Classification (NCBI taxonomy): domain Eukaryota; kingdom Metazoa; phylum Chordata; class Mammalia; order Pilosa; family Myrmecophagidae; genus Tamandua; species Tamandua tetradactyla. Next base: position 57,692,660 of record NC_135334.1, on the reverse strand, counting down.
CTCTGAGCCTCAATTTTCCATGAAATAGGATAATAATAATAACTAACTCATGAGGTTGTTGTAAAGATGAAATGAAATAGTATACATGTTATTTTAACAGTTATTTACTGTATATAGTAAATGATCAGTAAAAGATCGCTGCGCTTTTGATTATGATGGTGATTATCTGGGGCAAAGATAATCTTTTTATATATTGGTCTTTTTAATTGTTTCATATCTCTCTATTTTAGCATTATCACAGAAAAACCATGCAGTAATTATCTGCTAAATGAGTGAATGAAAGGGAAACCAAGGGGGAGATCTTGGGAAATGCAACTTTTAAGAAAGTATGGCTATGTTAGGATAGCATTCTAATCTTGATATCTTCACCTATCCCAATGACTTCTCCTGATATCTATAAGCAGAATACACTTACAGGTAACTGTCTACTGGACATTTCCACTTGAATTTCCTATAGTACTTTCAAATTCCATAAGTCCCAAACCAAATGAGTTCTATTTTTTTTCCCCAAACCTATTCCTCCTGCTTTCTTCTCTCCTTCTGTTACTGTGTATCTGTAAGACTCAGAATTATCCAATCTCCCTTGACTCCTCACTGTAATTAGTTAACCAGTCTACTGGCCACTGTGTTCTACTGATTTTACCTTCTCCATATTTTTCACAACTGATCCATGACCTTCATCCTCATTGCTACCCTCTTGGATCAGCCCATGCATCTCTCACTTGAGCCACTACAGTGGTCTCCTGACTGGTCTCTCTACTCTTGGTTTCTCCTCCACTCTTGGTTTCTCCTCCATTCCATTTCCTATTCCAAATTATACCCAGATTTGTCACTTTCTTGCCTCCAAAACATCTGATGGCTCCTGCTGTCTATAAAATAAAGCCCAAATATCTCAGATTGCCATTCATGATCTAGACTCAACCTGCCCTTTGAATTTCCCCCTCCCCCACTACATGCTCCAAACTAAATACTTCCAAATATTGTATAAGATTGATATTTTCTTGACTACATGCCATTTCACTCCTAAATCCCCTTATCTCCTTGGGTAAAATCCTACCATCCTTATATGGTTCAAGGAATAGTTCAAAAGGAACCTTCCCCTAAAAAGTGATCCATTAGAGAGTTATCACCGGACTCTGTGATGGATCCAACATAGAGCATGTGATGGTTAATTTCATGTGTCAACTTGGCTAGGTTATGGTAGCCAGATGTTTGGTCAATTAGCCTACTTGTTATTGTGAAGGTATTTTGGAGATGGAGTTTGCATTCACAATCAACAAAGGAGATTTCCCTCAGCAATGCCAGCAATTTCTTCATTATCCCTTTACCAATCAGTTGAGGATCTTAAAAGAGAATCAAGGGTTTCAGAGACCAGAAGAAGACTTTTGAGTCAACTTCAACACTTGACTCTTGGTGGAATTTCCAGCTTGCCAGCTTTCCCTAGGGAATTTGAACTAAGGACTTGAACATCACCTTTACTGGAGTTTCCAGACTGCAGAATTTGTATTTCCCAGCCCCCATGGTAGCATAAGCCAATTCCTTATAATAAATCTCTCTCTCTCTGTCTTTCTCTCCGTCCCTCCCTCCCTCCCTTCCTCTCTCTGTAAACACACACAAACAATCCTGTTGGCTCTGTTTCTATGGAAAACCCTGCTAATAGCACAGAATACCTTCTCCAATGGAATGAAATCAGACCCGGTGTAGATTAACATAGTTCAGAGATGAGATCCTGCATCCCATTTTTCATGACCTCACTGGAGCTAATGCTGGGAGCTTCTGGTGCAATAGACTGTCCAAAGGCTGAGGGCAAACTCAAGCAGCATTCTTGTACTCTTAGCTATCAACTCACTTTGGGAACTGTCTCGACTGAAGGGAGCCACCTTGCCCAAAGTCAAGGGACAGCCCACAACCAAGGACTAATCAATGTAGGGATATAAAGGCCTGGCTCCCTTGCCCCACCTTAGGTCGCCTTGAAGGGCCGTTCTAGCTCCAGAGTTTTCTTATGGGGTCAGCTGAGTTTTCCTTGAGATCTACTATAGCCCACCCTGCCTTGCCCCTCCTGCATCCCCTCCCCTTACGCAGGTGTTGATCCCAATAGCACTTCCTAATCTCCATCCCTGAGACTGCTTCCTGAGAAACCCAACCCATGGCCTGGGCACAGAGTGGGAGCTTAATGAATGGTGGGGCTGTGCATGATAGGTAGGCACATGGCACCATCAGTTTGGTTCAACTTTAAAGGGCTAAATGGCTGGTGCCCAGTCGCAGAGAATTGTCCCTCAATTCCACTACCCAGCAGACCCTCAGCACCTCCTCCTCTGAAGCTGATGAGGGAGAGATTTAAGAGCTGGAGAAAGCTGTTGGGAGGAGGGCTATTTTCAGCTGAGTCTTCCTCCTGACTCTGGGTAATGGTCGCTGTGGGAAAGAGTCAGAAAAGCAGTTCTCACTCCCATTTGTGATTTATGCTGGACAGCTCTGGGCAGACTGGCCCGCCCCCTCCTCCCTGAACAAGAGCGGTCCCTGAAACTCCGTGGTCGCCCTAGCCTTGGGCTCTGGCCTTACTTCCTTCACAGCCTACTACTCTTATATGTTAGTTTGCAGCTCTGCTTTCAGGCTGGAAACCACAGAAAGTCATTTTTTATCTTCCAAGTCGATTAGGAAACTCGCCTCTGAACCACCCCTCTCTTACAGCCAAGTAACCACAGCATCAGGAGTTCAAAGATACCCTTGTCCTGAAAAACTTTGCTACCCTTACTTAGCATCTGGGGGAGTGGGGGCTCAGCAGTGTTCTAAGTCAACACTTATTTGGGGGCAACCTCGGGCAAGTCACTCAACCTCAGCTTGCTTATCTAAAACACATTCCCGCCCATTCTTCTAGATTAAGCTTGGCAGTTTCAAAGGCACTCCTTCCTTACTCCACTCTGATTATGGTGATGGTGAGAACTGAAAGAAATAGTGAAGGGGAAGTTATTTGTCAGCTCCAAAGTACTACAAAAGGGATAACTAGCAGAGAAGGTAGGGACACTCCCATCTTCTCTTTTTAAGGCAAATGGAGAAAACACATCAATAAACAAGAGACTATAGCTTAGAATATTCTATGCCTCTCGGGATAGCAGCCCTGAAAGTGGGGAGGAAAAGGTCAGTGAACAAGGCTGGGTGGGGGCTGGGGTAAGCTGGGGGCAGTTCAGCAGCTCTAGATGAATTGTTCACATGCCAAAGTATAGACTCAGCATTCAAAGATTCTGATTTTCTGAGAAGCCGGAAACCCAGGTGTGTTACTTTTAAAATGAAGTCTCCTGATTTTAAAATGCTGTCCTCAAATTCAAAGTTTTCAAAATCCACGGAGGGCCATATCATACATGTCTAGGGGCCAAATTAGTGGGCTGCCTGTCACAGCCTGTGACTCACAGTATGGGCACCTCTACCACGGTTGCCCTGAGACCTCTGGCGTCTCCTTGCCATGCTGCTGTGTGTACTACAGCCTCCTCATCCATCTCCAGTAATGACAGCAACATTTGCTTGCCCTTCAATGTTTCACATGATAGTTAAATCCTTAGTTAACTCACAATGGGAAAATAAAGCTCAGAGAGGTTATTTACATCCTATAGGTAAGTGGAAGATTCAGGAACAGGTCTTTCTGATTGTGGAGCTAGAGATGTGCCCAGACTGGGCCTCCAGTTTTCTCCAAAATGAGACAAGAATAAAGGATGGAGGGGAGGAAGTGGTCCCAGGCAGTATACCTGTCCTTTTTGGGGCACCACAGGCTGGCAGTCAGCCAGTGTCTCCTTTCCGTTCCCCCTTACCTGGGTCCTCACTTTGGCAGCACCGAAACTGTGCACTGCAATTGTTATGGGTTAGTCTCTAACTAGACGCCTAAGCCCTTAAGGTGGGGACCTCTTCTTTATCATTGAATCTTGAGGGAACTCTTATAGAGTATGTGTTGACTAAATCGTTGTTGAGTGCAATGGAATTAGATGCCATCGGCCAGATCTGTTCATGTCACCTAGGCTTTCATTAGAGACTCTGAATGTGTATCTGTCCGAGGTCTGCTCCAGTCCCACCTCTTCCAGGGTAATTCCAATGCCCCCGTTCCACCTCCCCCTCCTCACCCCCCTCCCCCTCCCCCTTCCTCCTCTTCCAAAATCACAACAGTTTCTGTCTCTCTCTGGTAATGAGCACTCAGTATTTAGAAGACTTTAAAAATATGTTTGTTGAAGTCAATGGATATTTAGCTCCAAGATTTGAATTAATATCTTGGTTTCCCAACTGGAGAAAAGCAGTTTTGGGGCAGGGTCCATGTTGATCTCATTTTGCTTCTTTGTGCAGCAGGGCTTTGGGTACAGTTTTCTAAGTTACTCCCTGACAGGAGGCAAATTTGGACTTGAAATCCAGTCTGTGAGCGCCTTACCAAGCCCCTGCATCAGCTGGGAGGACAGGTTGCCTTTTCGTACTTCCTTCTGATTCCCCATAATTTGTACAAAAGTACTGTATGTATTAATAGAGACCCCACTTCTTGGCTCTTGGCACAGTGCCTGGTACGTGGAAGATGCTTAACACATCTGTTGACCAAGATCATTCAATTCAGCAAGGATCTACTGAGCACCTACTGTGTACAAAATTTCACCACCATTTACTGTCCAGGAATGTGGAAAAGATCAATTGCAGGACCTCAGCAGCGTACCCACTGTGGCCATCTTGGAGTTAATTTTCCATTGGGGAGAGCTGGCTTTTCTTAATGTCCCCAAGATTTTATTATAAATTCATCATAGACATGCCCTGGAAACTTGCTTCTTCTGGGACTGGGACCAAAATTTGTAGGGCCAAGGCCTGCATATAACTGGGTTTTAAGCAGATAAGCAGGCAGGAGAAGCACAGGGTACAATCACACCCAGACAGAGATGTACAAAATGATCTATTCACCATGGCCATGGCTGCAGCCCAAGGGTCTTGGCTGAGACTTGGGCCTGACTTCTGAGAGCCAAGGTCCCGCCCAGCTTCCTCTGGTTCTGAATGCTAACACTCCACCGAGAGGGGCAGAAGAGGGTGGGACACAAAGTAAGGCTGGGAGAAGCTGTAGTTGGTACCCAGTGGGGTTTCTGAGGGAACTGGCAGGGATACGGGGAGGGAGGCCCTGGAGAGAAAACTAAGGTGGGAGTGGCACAGCCTCCCAGTGGAGAAGCAGAGTGGTGTTAGCATTAGTCTTCTTATTGCCTGGAGAATTATTTACACTGTGCTTTGTCGGCTCCAAACCCCTCCCTGGTTCATGTGCCAGAAAGGCCTTCACCAAGAAGCCAGCAGATGTTTTGCATTTTTGCTTCACCCATTGTGTTTACAGAAGTGACAAAGATCTTAGATGCCACATCCTTTAAATTTTTCCAAAGAAGTCAATATATTAGGAGGAGGCCTGGGGGTGTAGACAGAGATTAAACAATTTCTGTAATCCTGCATGTTCTCCATTTAAAAACTAAGAATAATTTTGCACTCCATAATATGTTCATTATATAGAAATGGTTTCTCTCTGAAGTTTTTGAGTAAAATTATACTTCAGGAATAAGTACCAGGTTTATTCTGTCACTCTGCATATACATCCCCCACCTCCAACCCCAGGAGCACACATACCCAAGTGTGAAGGCCTTGTCCATCATAAGCTTTTTCTCTTGGTGAACAAGGTCTTCGCTCTACATCCTAGTTCCCCCAGGGTCTAGCTGTCCAAACTCTCTCTCAGTTCGGGGGCCAGCTCTACTGGCACTTTCCCCACGAAGTCTTCCCTCCCCTTCCCTTCCCTTTAGCCTGATTCTCCTCAGGCTAAAAGTAATCTCTGCCTCTTTTGAACACTTTCAGCTCTTTCTAAGTAACTTGTTTACCTCTGATCATGTTCCACCTTTTTAGTCTTTTGGTTTCTGTCTAATTTCACTCCTGATCCATCAGCTTCTTGATCTCTCCCTGTATCCACCATGGAAACTGGCACCACATGCTTAAGAGGTGCTCAGCACATGCAGAACACATTTTCAGTCTTATCCCCCAACACCCTGCCAAATAAAGGACGATTTCATATGGTTCCTGTTAATGCAAACCTCTGCGCCCTGATGCATTTGTGCTGTAAGGGGTCTACGATCTGTGCCTGGGAAAGTATCATAATGTCTCATTTTATAGGTGGGAATGACTCTGGTTCAGGTTGAAAGGATTCACCCCAAAATGGAGCAGTAGCCAAGAAAACAGGATCATACCTTAATGTTGTCCTCTGGCCAAGAGTTCAGCATTGTTGCAAGGTGGCCCTTGTCATGAATGGTAATGAACAGCCCACTAGGAGAAACAAAACACACACACAGAGGAGCCCGGCTGTCAGACTGGGAACAGTCAAGACCGCACTACTGCAGATTATTGTATCATCTCATTTTTCCCATAGACCTGGGCAAGCAAGGTTCCTGCCCAAAGCCCCAACTATGTGGAGGCCCCTGCTCTGGCCCTCCTCCAATTACTCTTCTGCACAGGGCAAGGAGTCCACTGGAGCCAACGGATGTGCCCACCTGAAGCCTGTGTTCATCTGGCACCTGTGCTCACCTGGGGCTTGTGTCCTGGAGCCTGTGCTCAGCTGGTGCCCATCCCCACCTGGCACCTGCGTTCTCTCTCTCTGCTTCTAGACCACGTTCCATGTGCCTTGGACTCCAAGAATTCCCTCTTGGAGCCTGTTTCCAGGGACTGTGTGGGCCTCTTCCTCCTGAGTGCAGATCTAACTGCTGGTGGGCGGACCTCTAGGCCTGGGGCTATGGCTGGAACTTGGACACCTGAGCTGGGGTGGCCATATACATGTGTATGAGGTGCTTTGTGGTGTGGGATGGAGCTAGGGAAGGTTTGAGGAGTGGGCTGTAGGTGCTGAGCCAACTTCTCTGTACCACAAGAGTCTGAGAACTCCAAACTCAAACCTGGCCTTTCACACCATTATTAAGGTCTATTTGTAAAAGTAGGGGGATGGACCATATTTTATTTTACAGCTTATTAGCTTGATCTAGAAATTGTAACGTTCACATCTAAGTTACATAGGTCTCCATTTGTGATTTTGTTCTAGACCCTCAGAGGATCAGGTGTCTTCTTCCTTATCTTTAGTACAGAGTCGACATGGAGCCTACCTTCCATGGCCCTCAAGGAGAGGAGGGCGGGTGGGAGAGGTAGGCCTGGGCTCTGTGACATAGGCTGACTCTGAGACCCCAGGACATGGTGGGAATTCCACTTCTCTTCAAACAACTTGATATAACAACATTTGCTACTGAGAGTCTTGCTGTTTGGTACCTCAGTTAGTGGTATTCCTTTTTTCAAAAATATTTTTATTGACACATCTTCACGAACATTCCATAAATGGTGTATAATTAATGACTCACAATCTAATCATATAGTTGTATATTCATCACCATGATCATTTTTTAGAACATTTGCATCACTCCAGAAAAATAATAAAAAGAAAAAAGAAAAAAATTTATACATTCCACACCCCATACCGCTCCTGCTAATTGACCACTAGTATTTCCATCTACCCAATTTATGTTACCCTTATCCCTACTATCATTTATTTATTTATTATCGATTTTTTTTATTCATCTGTCCATGTCCTCAATAAAAGGAGCATCAACACAAGGTTTTCACAATCACATTGTAAAAGTTATATCTTTATACTCCAGAATCAAAGCTACTGGAACACAGCTCAACAGTTTCAGGTACTTCCCTCCAGCCACTCTAATATGCCATAAACTAAAAAGGGATATCTGTATAATGCATAAGAATAACCTCCAGGATAACCTCTTGACTCTGCAATCTCTCATCCACTGAAACTTTATTTTGTCTCATTTCTCTCTTCCCCCTTTTGGTCAAAAAGACTTTCTCAATCCCTCGATGCCAGGTCCCAGCTCATCCTGGGAGTTCTTGCCCACATTGCCAGGGATATTTACACCCCTGAAAGTCATGTCCCACGTGGGGTGAGGGTAGAGAGTTTACCTGCCCAGTTGGCTAGAGACAGAGGGGCCATATCTGAACAACAAGAGGGTCTCTGGGGTGACTCTTAGGCCTAATTTTAAGTTGGCTTAGCCTATCTTTTGCAGGAATAAGTTTCATAGGGGCAAGCTCCAAGATTGAGGGCTCAGCCTATTGATTTGGTTGTCCCCACTGCTCATGAGAATATCAGAAATTCTCCAAATGGGGAAGTTGAATACTTCCTTTCTCCCCAGTTCCCCCCGCAAAGGGACTTTGCAAATACTTCTTTATTCACTGCTCAAATTAATCTGGGCATCAAACTAGCCTGGACAAATCAACAAAATCTCACGCCCTATTCAAGATTCCATGTACATATGCTGTTCAACTAAACTAACCATACAAGTTAAATTAGGTAATGCACTACCCAAAATATAAATTTTGCACCCCAAAAAACATCTCTCCCCTTGGTCTCACACAGAAGATGAAGTGTTAAAATATGGATGATATCATCCTTTACCCTGTATGCTGCTCTACCTGAGTCCTATTCAGATCAGCTTCCTTCATATCTCTACTCAAAGTCTGATCCCTTTTTCAACAGTCCTTGTATTGGGTGCTGCTGGCTTTCATAGCTTCAGAGCTCTAACTCTGAGCATTAGGTGCCATATGAATACCTGAAGTTTCTGGGAATGACCAGGTTAATATAGTGGTATTCTTGAGGGAGAGCAGACTTTCCTCTTGGCTTAAGTCCCTCTTCTGTGTTCCATGGAAGTGTGGAGGGGAAAAAGCATGCACTCTGGAGCCAGACTGACCTGGCCTTCAATCCTGGTTTCATCATTCATTATCTTTCCACCCTTGGGAAAATTACTTAACTTTTCTGGGCCTCAGTTTCTCCATCTATAAAATAGGAACAGTATTGGCTTATCTCACAGGATAGTTATGAGAATTGAATGAGCTAAGCATACAAAGCACTCACATGGGCCCGTACAGGTATGTGGTCAAGGAGGTTGCATTTCTTTCCTCTGACTTTTCAGGCCATGCCTTCCCCACTTGCATTACTGACATCTGGAGTGGGGATCCTAGAATGTGGCTGATGCTTTCCATTCCCCTACGTTGGATAAGCCATAAGATGCATGTTATAGAACCTTTGGTCTGGGTGGATCCTTAAGTTTCCTCCAACTACGCACCTCCCCCCACCTCCGTTTTATAAATTTAGGAACATAAAGCCCAGATACATAAAAAGATTTCCCAGAAGTTACTCCATAGTTAATGAAAGAGTTACTCCATAGTTGGGACTAGAACCTATGTCTCCTTACTACCGAGCCAGTGTGCATTTCCTTCATTAGGTCACTGGGTAGGGAATTTTCCAATGAATAGTTTTTATTTCACTTTGGAAAAGGACATGCAAAAGTTATTTATTTTGAATATGCTTTGGTTTAGAAATACTGTACCATTCTCACTTTCCTTCTTATTCTTACTCTCACTCTATGTGATCTAAAAAATGCGTCGTTTTGGGACAATGACTCCCAAATTTCTATCTGTAAACGAGAGTTTCTCCAGAATTGGCACTACCCACACTGAGTTTGATAATTTTTTGTTACTAGGGGAGGTCTCGTGCATTGCAGAAATATTTAGCAGCACTAGATGACAGTAGCACCTCCCCACCCCACTGAGACAACCAAAAATGTCTCCAGATGTTGCCAAATGTCCTCTGGGGGGCACAATCATCCCTGGTTGAGAACCATTGCTCTAGACATTTATATTTATTACTACTTACCTGACATCTCCCCTTGCATGTCACAAAGTACGTCATACTTAAGATGCCCAAAATGAAATTCATGACCTCATCTTCTACCACTGTGACTCAAAGGGCAAAACAGAACAAAAAGAGCCAAAACAAACATGATTCTCTCGTTCCCTCTGTCAGTGAATATCACTCACATCTAGTTTAACAATCCCAACCCTCTGGAGTCATCCTTGATGCTTCCCTCTTCCCTATTATACAACCAGTTGCGAAGTCCTCCACTTCTACATTCTAAACAGTTCTTGATCTGTGCACTTCTTTGACCCATCACACTACCCTAGTCCAGGCTTCCAATATCTCTTGCCTAAAGTGCCACAATAATTGTATCATCCTTCCTTCCTCTTTCTAGTCTATTTTTCCTACAATAGCAAAGTGGTGTTCTTGAAAGGACAGTTTGATTGTGTTACCACCTGTTAAAATTCTTTCAGTGTCATCTCATTGCTCTTGGGATCAAACCAAAGTCCCAAATGTGGCCTAGCCCATATCAACTTCTTTGCTTCATCCTGCATCACTCTCTTCTGATTCTCCTGTCACTAGCCCACTGGCTTTCTTTCCATTTCTTGAATGTGCCATGCTCTTCCAACCCCAGGGAACATACTGTTCCCTCTACCTGGAGCCCCCTCCTCTTCCTCACTCTTTTTTTTCAGTTATCCTTCTAATGACTTCCAATCTAGGTAGGGGCTCCCTGTTATATACTCTAAAAATATTCTGTCCTTTCATATACACACTTATCACTACTTGGTTAATACTTGTTTCCCCCATTAGACTATAAGCTTCATGAGGGCAAGGTCCACATCTGATTTTTTGTTCACATTGTATCCCAGGGTTTAGCCCACAGTAGATACTAAATACATACTTTCTGACTTTTTTTTTTTGCATGAGCAGGTACCAGGAATCTAACTCAGGTTTCCGACATGGCAGGTGAGAATTCTGCTACTGAGCCACCATCACACTGTCTAATACATACTTTCTGAATGAATGGCTACGTGAATAAATGACTGATGACGATGTTGCAGAATGAGGTTGAAAAGTGTCAAAGTTGGACAAGAGTTGGAGCAAAGTGAGTGCTATGTTGCATCATCCTCAGCGGATCATTTGGGCTGTGCAGTGCCTTGTTGCTCAGAGTGTGGAAATGTGTATATGGAAGCAGGATGTCAGGCAGTGAAGAGGAAAGCACCAGAGAGGAGGGCTCTTTCCAGTGTGGGTATCTGAATTGATTTATAAGACCTGAGAGCAAGTTCCAGGCATTTGCTGTGCCACTTGGAAATGACTTGTGGGGCTCTCAGTTGTATCAAACAACACAAAAACTAAGTGTTGGTTTGGATTCACAGAATTTGTTTCTAAGGATCATCTCTAGGAAATGTGTTTGGAAAACCACATTGCGTATATATAATGAACCTCAAGGACTGCCTGGCATGAGAAAAGGAGTTAACATGGGCATTGTGAAGTCAAATAGGGGCAACTCCTTTGTCGGGAGTAGGAGGGTAAATGGGCCAAGTTGAGTCTATAATCCTGGATCCTTTTAAAGAACCACCTGGCTGGGCCATCTCTACCTCCCAAGCTAGCTGCCTTCTGAGGTATGGGCCTGACGTCTTGATAGGGCTGTACCTCCACTATTCTCTGTTTTTCCAAAGCTGCAGCTCTAATATTCATAAGGCATGTCCACATCCCCCTCCCCCCAGGGTAGTCACAGGGGAATGTTAACAAGAAACTCCAATTCTTTTTTGAGCTGGAAGAAGCAAGGTCCCAGCTCCAGGCTCACTGATGACTCACTGAGTGACCTTGGGGAAGTCGATTAACTCACACTAATTAACCCCAGTGACGCATTCCCGGCCTTGATGCTCTTGGCCCTGTTCTGGAAATGTCCCTTACCTAAACAGCTCTGATTCTCAGCATTTCCCTTGCCAGATAGAGGCTCAGTAATGATATTTAGGAAAAACCTCATCCATTAAGGGATCAAATTCATGCAATATTTTATAGACCTTAGTGAACCTCTGGTGATGTTAATTCAAAACACAGGAAAAGTGTGATTACAGAAATTACCTAGTGTATATTAATACAGGTCTTCTTTGGTGAAGATAAGAAAGATGGGGGAGAAGCATAATCATAACAAATATTTTCCTATTTAAGTGAAGGCTACTAAAATCTCCATTTTCTTTGCTTTCTCTTTTGCAGGTACAATTTCATGTTCTCTTGTTAAGATTATACTGCAGTAACAACACATTTTGAAATTTATCAAGAGCTTTTGACTACTTCTCAAAGTGTTTTTCTATCTCTCATCTAAACTACAGCTGCATATGATCCCAAAAGGGTTGCCCTCATGAGAATTTTAAGATGTCTTTAAATGAGGACATTGAAGCCCAGGGGGATGCAGTGACTCGTGTGACATCACACCACTCATATGCAACAGGACCTGCTTGAACCATGTTCCTGAGTCCACTTTTTCCACTGGCCCAGACTGCCTGCTCTCTCTGGGGATCTAGTTCTCAATAAACAACTAAAAGGTGCAGAGTGAAATGTACCAGAGGTGGCACTGGGGGCACTAATAAAAATTCTAAAGTGCATGCTCATGAGGATGTAAAAGTGCTGGGCAAGGGATTATGAGGATAAACAAATGGCCCACAGATTCCAGAAGGGTTCTAGAGGGGTCTAACCATCCATTTTCTGACAACTGCAGCTACACCAGCTCGGAAAAAAGATGCTCCCAGGGAAGAAAACCTCTTAAATGTCCTCAGCAACATGTTTTCAGGCTTTGCAACTTTTTACTCAAGAGGGATTGGTTCTTATCTCTCCTTCTATGACATTCCAATCAGCTGAGAAAGGCAGACAAGCATCTCTCTGATGTCACAGACTCTTCTCCCTGCCTTTGCCTACCTTCTTAGTGATTTCAGGAAGAATATCTAGGTGGATTGGGATGTGTTCTTACCTGGACTTGCTTAGTCCCAACCTGGGACCTTCGCCCTACAGGAGTTCCTGAGGCCAGACGAGGATATTCAAGTGATTTCTAATAATGCAAAGCACTGGCAAGTGAGGAGAATGCAAGTGACCCAAGCCAAGTTTTAGAAAAACATCAAGAGGGAATGTAGCAGGGGGTAGAGATTAAATGCACATGCTTTGGGACCACAACCTTTTCTCAAAGTCTGGCCCTGATTCTCAAATGAGGCCATGCGGCTGTGGACAAGATACTTCCTTTTCTCAAGCTTTAGTTCCTCAGTTGTAAAATGGAGGAAATTAAACTCCCTGTTACATATCTTCATTATAAGGGTTAAGGAAGACAATGCATATTTAAAGACTTTAATAGTATCTGCTGGCACATAATGAGCACTAAACAAATGGTAGCTCTTAGTGTTGCTGATTTAGTGTAGTGGTTAAGAGCACAGGCTAGGGAGTCAGACCCCCTGGGTTCAAATGTTGGCAAAATGGGGTGAGCCATGGTGGCTAAGCAGGCAAGAACGCTTGCCTGCCATGCCAGAAGGACCCGGGTTCAATCCCCAGTGTCTGCCCATGCAAAAAAAAAAAAAAAAATGTTGGCAAAATGCCCAGTGAAAATGTGGCTTATGGTAAGTGCTCAGTAAATATTAATAACTATTTATAAATTAGATTTTAACTAGGATTATATCAAGTCAGTGTGAATGTTTGCCAGGTGCCATGACTGACAGTTACATGTGCCTTTGATGAAATAGGAAGGCAGTCATACATAAAGTTGGGTGGAAAACCTTTCATTATGTGGGTCACCAAAATGGGGGCAAAAATAAAAGAGTCTTTGGTGGTACACAATTGGGACTAATCATTTTCCATGTTCCCTACAAGAGTTAGCATTCAGTAAGAGTAAGATCGAGGGAAGGCTGAAAGGAAAAACTAGTCACAAAAGGGCCATTTATTCATTCACTCATTCAACAAGCTTTATTCCAGGGACCTTGTACGGTTCTTTATGCACCTCATATTAATTCTCATGCAATACTGTCTGCTGAGTATTGTCATCATTCTGTAGATGAAATTAGAAGGTAGGGATGTGAAGGCTGAGGTGGGATGCAAACATGGGTGTCTTGGGTCCCAGAAACAAGGCACCTTTATGTGTGTGATTCTGGGCAAGTCCCTCCACCTCTCTGTGCCTTAGTTTTCTCATCCGTAAAATGGGGACAGTAGCTTTTCCTATACAGAGTGACTGTAAGGGTCAATGAAAGTAAGGTCACAGAGACACTCTATACTGTAAAGATTGTCCAGTGTGAATCTTAATGTATGTCTGACCTTGTCCCATACGGTAAGTCTGAGATGGGGTGTTAAAATGAAGCTCCCCAAGAGCTGTCTAGTTTCCTGGCACCCCTTTAAGGATGAATAGGATAGTAATTTAGATGTCATGGATCCCTCTGCATTCTACAGCTGGGTCTGTTTCAATCTCTCCTTGAGAAGCAGCCAAAGCCCCCAGGAACAAATGCTGCCCTGTGAGGCAGTGCTTCTCACAACTGGTGTGACGCATTTAAAGTGAGATGTTATCATCCTGCTCTGGGACACAAAAGGAGCAGGAAGTGGGACGTTCCAGGAAGCTTGGACCTGGCAGAGACAGCCTCTAGCTTCTGAGTAAATTATAGGTTGCCCAGGGTATCCCAAGGCACTGAACATTCTGCAGTGAGCTCACGTAGCCTGAGCACTTGTCAAGGCTAATAACTTCTCTGCGTAATTAGAAGAGAATGTCCTTCCTTGCTCCCGGTGCTACGAAGATGGGCAATGAGGACAGGCACTCATGAGAATTCACTGTTAATAGCCATGAATTGGAATAGGAAATAAAACAAAAATAATTTTAGCCATTCATTACATCTCCCAAGTTTTTCCTGTTTACCTCAGGGAAATAATTTTGGAACTTGTGGGAGAGGAAAAAAAATAATAATAATAATATATATATATATATATATACATATATATATATATATATATATATACATATATATATAGTAAATATGGCAAGCTGCCAAACTATGGAATCCAGAATTTAAATGAATACATGCCCTGTTTTACAAAGCATACAATATAGCATGAATCACAAAACATTCTTGAAAAGTTGTGAGTAAAAAAATCTCAAAACCAAAAATTATAATGTTTGTACTTGGGAGGTGGCTTGTTTAAAGGGAATCTGCAGGGAACTGTTTGAGAACACAAATCGCGGTCCCCTGATTTATGGTTTTTATGAGTTTGGCCTTTCATACTTCAGTTTCCTAGAAATAGGACCCAGGTTCTCTCTCAGCTGACTCTTGATCTTCAGGGTCTGCTGACCATGGGAGCAGCTGAGAAGTGGCGGGCCCACTCCTGCCAGGAGCTCAGGGATAAGTGTGTAGACAGAAAAGGAAATGGCTTTATGCTGAAAACAAATTGCTCTCAGCACCTACTATATTCTTTCATATATTTGACTTGGTCCAAAAAGGCATATTCGCTACGGGCTGTTGATCCTCGAACAGGGTTGAAACTCTTCTTTCTATCCATGGATGGAAGCAATTAGTTCAGCTCACCAAATACATTCAGTCCTCTCATCCAGGCACATGGTAGACTGAGCTTCAGTTCACTGAAATGAGGCACAGCCACCTGGCCTACTTTGACCTATTAAATGTGAGCAGATGCACGAGGTGGAAGAGTTCGGAGCTATTGTGGAATTCACTATCCTCTCTTTTTTCCCTTTGCCACAGCAATCTGTAGAGTTCCAGATAAAGCTGTGCCATCAGCCTGAGGGCCTGGAATGGGGACCACACCCAGCACAGCCCCCAAATGAGCCTCCACACCCAGCACAGCCCCCAAATGACCCTTAATGGAATTTTGAAGGAGCACAGAATAAACTTCATTTTAAGGGTTGAGGTTGCAGGGTTTTTTGTTCTGTAGCATAACTTAGCCATAGCACACTGTTCACCAAAATCTTTCAGAGATGCCCAATAAGTAAAACAGAGCATTGGAGCTGCTCTGGTTAGGCCTCCTTTAAGGACCTTCCCAATGCTTTTCATCTCAGCAACCACTGTTCCAGCAATAGACCTGGAAATGACAGCAAGGGGAAATAATACCCTTTGAGAAAGGATGCCATACTCTGTGAGTTAGTAACTCAGTTATTTAGGAAATTACATATATATATATATTTTTTTTTTTTTTTTTTAATTTTTTTTTTTGCATGGGCAGGCACCGGGAATTGAACCTGGGTCTCTATCATGGCAAGTGAGAATTTTGCCACTGAGCCACCACCGCACCACCCAGGAGATTGTATTTTTAATTGTGTGTCTTCCCACTAGACTGTATGTTCCATGAGGGCAGGGCAGCATCTGTCTTATCCTTTTCTGTAACTGCAAGGCCTTGTACAGTGCCAAGCAACCACAGGCACCACATACATGATGCATGGGTTACTGTCTATAGTGCTCTGCTGAATGGTTAAGAACAAGCGTGCTGAAATGAAACAGACCTGGGCCTTTATTTTTTCCGTTATAAAATTGGGCATATAATAACACCTACTTCAAGGTGCTTCTGTGAGGATTAAACGAAATAACATAGATCAAGTTCATGGCCTAGCGCCTAGCTGATAGTGGCTACTTCTGCTGGAAGGCAATAACATATCCGAATATTTTCTATGTGGGAGAAAATTCCAAACCAAGTATCCATTTCTTGATGTAGTAGCCACAAGCAGTGGCAATTGCAATCCCTTCCCCACACATTTTTTAAAACTCCAAGTCTGCTGGAATTTCTCAAGGGCAAGTCTAGGGGCCATGCTCCCCATCCAACAAAGGCCTGCAAATTACATCAATCTCCAGTTTCCAGCAGGAGCCAGAAAAATCCTCTTGAATTTTAAAATGCAGCTACATGAGAGAGAAAGAAAAACAAAGACAATGTTCACTTAGGAGAATGTTATTTTTTTGGAAAAAGATTCTTAACCCTTATCTCGGCCTCAAGAGGAGCTACTCTTAGAAGTTTCCTAAGTAAGAATTGGGGGGAGAAAAAGCATTCACGTAGACAGCATTCATATAGGCTTCTTGGCATCGTGTCCAACAAAAAAGGAGGGCTTAATTGCAACAGGGTCAGTGACATTAGGCAAACTACTGCAGCCTGGCTCAGCAGGAGGGATGTGCACTTTCAAGTCAACAACAAAGACTCACTGTGGCCGGTGAAACCACCATTCCACACATTTTTGGCAGCAAGGGAACCTGTCCTCTGAAAACTGTGAGAGGCTATTTTTAAAGCCCAGCAGCACTCCCCTGGAGTCCAGAGCACTGCAGAGGAAAGTGGGTCTAAGAATCTAGGGAAGATCCCCTCCAGGGCCTCTGCCTGGGGAGCACCTGGTGAGGCAGAGCTGGGGAGACCAAAGGGAGGTGACTGCCCCCATGCCTTGGAGAACTTAAAAATCCCATTCTTCCCTGCGTGGGGTGAATTGTCCTCAGGGTAGTGTGACTTACGTGGGGTGTCCATAGATGACCGAACGAGGCAATGGTAGGTCTTGCACAATCCTTCCTTTTGTTTAATAGTCTATCTTGAGGAACGCTTTGATTCTGGGGTAATTAATTTCCTGTACCTTGGATAGTCCCATCCTGTTTCCATTTTGTTTCCCCTGTAGGTGGGATTGCAATGGGAAGTTGGTATGTGGTCCTGCCCCACCCCAGAACAAAATGGGGCCTCCCTTTCCTTCTGACACACCTAGATAACAAGTGGATGCAAAGTGTCCCTGTTTTTGGAGTGAAGGGCAAAGGTGTATGTGGTGGCATCTGTCTGTTCCCTGAGCAGACCTCCTGTTCAGCAGGACGGCCTGAATTCGGTGTGCTGGAGGTTGATGACTGTCTCACCTCCTGCACAGGCTTCCTTCATTCTGCTTGGCATCGGCCATCATTCTGGGCACATGGGAAACAAGGATGAACAAGATTTTCTGATCCATAGGTGATAGAATCATAGAGTTTTAGAACTCAAAGGGATGTTAGAGGTTATCTGATCTACCTTGTTCAGCTGAGCTAGTCAGAATAGAAAAAAACATGTAGTACAGTGAGGTATAACTGCATTATGGGAGAACCAAGGAAAACCACAGAACTTATGGGTCCAAAATGGCTAAATCACCAGGTGAGATGTGGCAGAGCTCGCACTGGAGTCCTATTCTAGGGCCCTTTGGACTCCTCCATTCCACCTCCCCCCTGCTCCTGTGGAGTGATTTGTCCCAAGTAGATTTGAAACATCAAAAGGACGAGGGACCATATCATCCACCTTTATTGATTCCCATGGGTTTCCTAATACAGCCCTATAAACATAGTATCTGTTTCACGAATGGCTTTCTGAATGGTCAATTCTTTTTCTCTCCTTCCTCGAAAGGGGAATGGAGCAGTTAGGATAAGGGCAGTAGAAGTTTTCCACTACTATATCTAGTCATGTGAGTTTGGGAACATTTCCAGACCTCTCTGAGCCTGTCTCCCCATCTGTAAATGGAAAAGATAGATCAAATAACCTCTAAAGCCTTCTGAGTTCTAAAGCTATGAATCTAGCAAAACTCATGGGCATCCATGGAATGGTGAAAGAGCATAATTTGCTGTGCAAACCTGGCAAATTAGTTGACCTCACTGAGTCTCAGCTGTTCATTAACCAAAGCAAACCGTAGTGATTAAATCCATCTCACTAAGATGATATGAGCATCAAATAAAAAAATACATGTGCAATGTCAGCCACAAAGTAGCCTTTCAATAAATCTCCAGTTCAAATTTAAGAAATATTTACCAAAGGACTGAAGGTAGGCTCCCCTCCAAGAGTCACAGAATGTCATGCCATGGTTCATGGTTAGGGAGACCACGTATTCTGATCCCAGTTTGGCCTCTATCTTGGTACAATTATTATTTGTTTGTTTTTCTCTTTTTCATCCTCAAAAAACTCAAAGATGGGCAGGTTCAGTCTATTAAATTCAATTGTACAAACATTTATTGGGGGCTGCTATGGAAAGTCAAGCTTGTCCTTTCAGTGGTTTTATTTTGAATTGTTTCTCTATGTAGTTATTAATTACAATCATAGTAACAATACAGAGCATTTGTGAGGTGGTATATATCACCCAAAATCTTTTGCTCTCCATGACTTTTTGGTATAGACTACAATCGACTGTGGGACAAAGTGCAGAATTAATTCTGAACAGAGAAAAGGGGTGGAGCTTTACAGGTATGAGACCAGAAAAATCTCAAGCCTAATCTTGGCTCCTTTAGGGCCTGATTTCTGGACTGAGAAGTCACATCATTGTTACCTCTGTTTCCACATACGAAAAGTGGGAAGGAAATAAAGAAAGCAAGCCGATATTTTACACATGCTACATTACTGACTCATCACATGTATAGGAGGCAGCATTATTCCCATTTACAACTGAGTATTCTGAGGTTGAGGTTCAACAAGATGAGATAATATCACCAGGACACAAAATTAGTGAAGAAGCCACTGTGCATTGTTGCCCCTCTTGTTGGAGTTTCAGGATATAGCTGCCAAACAACTAAGGTTTTTATGAGATGGGTTTCTAGTAACATAAAGAAAAACTGGAATAGGTTTCTCATTGTTTGTACTACTTTCTTTTTCTTCCTGGAATTTGCAAGTATGTATATCACGTCTTTGTTGATTAAGAGATGCTTTTTGGCAAGAGAAAATAGTTTGAGTCGAATTCCAAAGGGTGAGGGAATTTCTCCATCTGCTCTTCTTGAATAGGAAGGATCCTGATAAGGGGTACAAATAGCTGAAGAATTAAGTGCAGTTCTGATTAACAGGCATGAATACATGGAAAAAGTTGATGAAGAGTGCCCTGTATCTCTACCACATCTTTGTCTGACTGAGCAATTTATAATCAGAAGACAAAAAGACCTCATAGATGTCATTCAGCTGAAATTGACATCCCTGTCCAAAAAGCAAATCACTTCAGAATCTGAAAATTCTAGTTTTGTGACTCACAGATGCTTCCAATTAGAACTAGGAAGGTTAATGTGGTTTCAGCTGTTACTTGAAACATATTAAAATGTGCCAAGAAACTAGGAGAGAGTTGGTACAAAGGAACTTCTTTTCCTACTAAAATATTTACTCTTCCAAAAATAATAATCACAAAGGCTTCAGGCCCCCTTTCCCTGAGAAGTCACACTTAACACTCTCCACTTTCTCTTATGGCTGTGAACATGGCACAGACCCACACATGCCTCCACTTTGTAAAACAAACACCTTCCTGCCATCTAGAAGGCAACTACTTAATCTAGGCCTCTGGGCAATAAGTTTTCTGGAATGGGGCTCTGTTCTAACATGAACTTCTGATATGTTCAAAGCAAATAATCATCAAACCTGAGGTTCTGAAATTGCTATAACCCTGACTCAGAGGCACTGCCAGTGAGTCACTTGTTTACATGTATGTGCAAGAAAGGGAGAGAAAGACATGCTATCTGTTTGCTTTTCCAAAGCAGATTTGAGAAATATCACCCATATTTTTTCCCACTGAGTCATCAAACTTTGCAGACTCAGTTTGATAGATTGGCTAGGAGCCTCAAATCCTATCAGGACCTACCAAAACAATAGGCCTCTAAGCCAAGGCCAAGATGAAACTGTAAAAGCTCAAATCCACTTTATGCTAGCATTTATGGGGCAATTCTATCGCCAGGCATCTGAGTTCTATCTTGAAGCAATTTGTAAGCGGAAGACCCTGCCTACTTTAATTTATCACATAAACATTTCTGGAGCTATCATTGGTTATTAGTCATGAAAGCTGGAATTTAATAAGGGAGAACAGAATGCAGTTTTCAGAGAGGACAAAAGTTCACTGGGAAAATGTATATTTAAATATCAGGGACCCTGATCACTGGAAGCAAATCTAGGAGACAGCTAATTGGCTGAAACCAAATGTCTGAAAGGGCCACTCATCAGATGTAGTTAAGCATGGAAGGCGGGGGAGGACACCTTTGATCTAATTTGTAGTTTTGACTGAGTTTAGCCTCCAAATTAAATTTCTTTAAAGGAAGAAGTCTCAGTAAACTCAAGTTCAGGAATGTTCAAGGCCATGAAAGTCTTTGCTCTGAAATAACTGGGAAAAGATATGTGCTTCTTTGGTCAAGAATAAGCTCCAACCAGACCCACTCCAATCTGCAAAGCACTGTATTAGGATGGAGTTTATTGTGAAGCTTAAGAGGCTTAGTCAAATTAGATGCAAATCCTAGGTCTTTTGGTTAGTAGCTCAGGGGCCTTGGTAAACAACTAAATTTGAGCCTTCGTTTCCCTATCTTTAAAATAGAGGTAGTAAAATGTTTTGAATGAAGCTGTGACAATTGAAAGAGATAATAGACGGAAAACAGTTGGCATAGCGCCTGACACAATGGCAGCTACTTTTACTTGAGTTCTAAGTGAACTACCCTAGAGAATAAGAAATGTAGTAAGTAAGGCTGAAAAAAAAAGGCTGACTTGATCTGAATTATGTAGCTATGTGCTGTATGCTTGCAGGATTACTGCTTTTTCTTTATTAGGATATCTTAGGTCTATATAGCCAACCCCCAAACTATTCAATGACAGAAACATTAACTAGGGATCTCAAAATGGGCTCTTCTCTTAATCTGCTCAGGAGATTGTGAGAATATTGGTGCCACTATGAAATATTTTTACTGTTATGCTGAGAAATACAGGAGACCAATTCTTTCTTATCTAGTGGCTTATGTAAGCTAAAACATTTATTCATTCACTAATTCAATACTATTTAGTAAACACCTCTATGTAACAGACACTGTTCTAGCCACTTGGGATGTATCAGTGAGCAAATGAAACAAAAATCCCTACCCTCATGGAGCTTATGCTCACTTCATTCATTCATTCATTTTACTCTATGACAACTGCCATATTAGGAGTTAAGGCAAGGAAAAGGACAAAGATACAAAGAGGAATAAGACACACTGTCTGATAAGCTCACTGCCTGATAGAGCAGTGATACAGCAGATCTGGAAATAATTACTGCGTTATAATATACTCAATTCTATAGTAGAGCTTTTAACACAGGGCCATATGGACAGGCAATGGAAGACAGCAAAGAATTCTGCAAGCAGGAGAAACAGAACAGAGACTAAGGAGGTGGGAAAAGATGAAGACATGTGAGATGCATTTTTTAAAAGCATAAGCAGGGCAGGCCATGGTAGCTCAGCAAGTAGGGTTCCTGCCTGCCATGCCAGAGACCTGGGTTCGATTTCTGGTGCCTGGCCATGCAAAAAAAAAAACAGTGTTAGCAGAGGTTTGTCATTTTGTGTAAGGTGGGGAAAGGGCATCAGACAAAAGTGAATGTTCAAAAAGAAAAAAGTGAATGGTTAGTTTCTCTCAATTAGTGAAGTATATGATAGAAGGTAAGATGAAAAGAAAGTATAACATACAAGCTAACGTGGCTTAACTGAGAAACTCAGTTGTTAGAAATCACTGCTTAATTAAACTGGTTTTGCTTTGTTTTTGTTTTGAAAGTAGGACTAATTAGAAACTGGCCTTTATGCTCAAGTTTTTCCATGAGGTGAGATAATTGTGTCAGCTCCAGCTCAGGTTTGCCCTCTGATGCTCTGTGCTTGGCTAGGGTAGTAGTTCTGAAAATTGGGTCCAAATGCTACCTCTCTGGTCCATAAGCTCCCTGAGGGAGAATAAACTGGGGAAATTTTTAAATCAGAGAATCCTGGGCCTCATTCCTGACACAATGAGTCTGAATCTTGGGCCAGGGGAGCTGGAGTCTATATTTTTAATAAGTGGACTTTTCCACATATGAAAGTTTAAAACCACTGGCCTAGGTAGAGGTTTACTCTCAAAACACTACCCTCCTAGTTTGATAATAAAAATAATTATCTCTTTACCTTAATTATTTTAGCTAGCACCTTACCAGAATTTGTTCTACGATTGCCTGAAAAAAATTTCCTGAACATTCTTTGTCTACAAAGAGAGAACTTCCATGCCCTTCACTACTGGTTTCTCCCACTCCCACCCCCAGACAGTCCACGGAGACTCACTCTAGCTTCATCTATTCTTTCAGTCTGTAAGGATGTTACCATGGCAACTTCGCATCTTTGCGTGTGCATGGCTGCACACGTGAAGCACTTATTGGCTCGCCCAGGGTCCATCCTTCCCTGACAGGCAAGGGCAACCTACTGAACCTTGTTTATGACGAGCAATGGACATTGCTATTCATCCTCAAGAACCAAAAATTCTGGAAATGCAGGTTATGATCCCCTTCTACTCAAGCTATTGATTTCTTCTCGATGATTGGCCAGGCTTTGGGAATAAAGTTATTTTGCAAATAATGCATAAATTCTGTTCTTTAATTATCTTAGTAGCCTAGAAACTCTTTGCAATTACTTTCGTCCCCCAGCCTCGCTTTCAAACTTAATTAAATTCCAGAAACATCTGTTGCGCGCGTTCTATTTCCAGGCCCTGTCCAAGTCTTCTTGCGAAAGATTCTTACAGAAATTAAATCTCTTTTTACACGAACATTAAAAAAATTAAGACAGAATGCATTTTAAACAAAGTTATATAGTTATATTGCTTTGTCTTTAAGTAAGGAGCCACTGATAATAGAAGCTCACTCCTCTAGGTCTCCATTAGAAGTCACAGGAAAATAAGACTCCGTGTTTTCTCATCCATCCATCCTTCCAGTCATCCTTCCATCCATCTAACAAGGGCTCTGTGGGCCCTGCGTTGGGTGCTGGGTATGCAATGGTGAGAGAAACATATATGGCCCTTGCTTACAGTAAAGAGAGTCCAGGATGGCAAACAGAAAGCTCCAAATTCTAGGTTTATTTGTAACTCTTAATATCTGTACAGCTTTTTCACCACCTCTTGAATCCCCTACTTCCTCATCTAAAAAGAGGGCTGTCCTGTTTCATGGGGCAGTTGGCAGAATTGTATTTCAAGTCACTTTAGAACTTCAAAGCACTATATAAATATAAGTAATAGCTAAGCTATTCTGTTCAAATGTTGGAGAGAAACGCATTTTTCTATGCACAACAGAGAGGAAGAAAGAGATTCAGAACAAGAGGCAGAAGTACCTCAGTGCTAGTCCTAAATTTACAGTTTGTGCCCCAGGTTGGGAGTGTGTCACTTCCCCTCAGCCTCGGTTTGAGCTGGCTGATCTACAGCTTCACGACCCTGCTTCAAAGGGAGGCAATTTTGCAGAAATGCAGAGACAAGGTTTAAGAGTTCATCAGTTCCATTTCTTTCCAGATAGGACCCCACCTAAGCTTACGGGATAGATGTGACTGTTTTACAAGGCAGTGCTCTGGAATGGACTGCAAGGGGCACACAGGGAACACCTGTGTCGACTAGAGAGTTTCATAGGCTGTGCAAGGCTGGGGGTGGGGACGGTTAAAATGTGTAGGCCATTAAATATCTGACACCAGCTTAAGGGAGCAACCTGGAAGGGACATCCTGTAATCTCCTCTAAAAGCTTTTGCTTGTGTGGGGCGTGAATGATTTCAGTGAGGCGCGAGCCCTGGCTTTCTTTCTGAGGCTCTCTCAACCAGTGCACCCCGACTCAAAACTCAATCCACACCCCCATTCCACTCCTTCTCCCTGCAGGGGCCTCCAGCTCCAAGACTGATGCACACTGGACCCCTGAAGATCACCTGCAGCTAATTTCATTCAGCCTAAGGAATGTTTGATTTTGGGGGGGGAGGGTGGGATGGGCATATTTGTGGGCACACACATGATTCAGAAATGCTGAGTTTAAGCGATGCGGGATGGGGGCCGGAGGTAGGTTTCCAAACGGAAAGAGAGAGAGTCCTCGGTATAGACAGACACAGATTTGAATCCTGCCACTGACTACTGTCTGGCCTTAGGCAACCTCATCTCTGACCCCTGTAGCCTCATCTGAGAAATGGGGGTAATCATACATCCTGCCTGCTTAGGGCTGTCATGAGATTCAGAGATAATAAAGTTAACCTGACTATATGGTACTGGCCACTCAGGAAAAGGAAGGCATAGACATTGTTGTCAGAATCCTGTCCCAACAGGGAGCTCAGCCCTCCGTGGCTGTCAGCACACCTCGACAGGGTCCACTGACAACTCTTCCTCTCTCTTTCACCCTTACATCCAACTAGTCTCTGCGTACTACGGATTCCTCTTTCCCTGCATCTTGAGTTTTCACTCTTTATTTCCAAGTCTAGAACGCTGTTACATTCTTCGCACCTCACATGTCACTTAATAACAATAGTTTTCTAGCGGCTCTTGTCTTTACTTCTCTGAGAATTATCCTCCCTGAAAAAAAAATGCCTTCATTACACTCCCGTGCTCAAAAATGTATCATGATTCCAGACCCAGTCCAAAGGCCTTACTTTGCCTTATATATGGCCATACCTTCCCGCTCTCGTCAGTGGAGTGATCTCCTTACAAAGCCAGCTCCTACCGCAGGACTGGCAGGGTGGTGAGTCCCCTGTCTAGGAAATGCTCCATCACCAGAGAGAAGAGGCTCGTGAAGGACAGGTAAGGATAGGCTCTAGAATGAGAATTGTGGCTCTGCCATCTACTAGACATGTGACCTTTTTCATGTTGCATCATGCACATGTTTCATGTTACTTTACCTCCCAGTGCCTCCGTTTCTTCATCATTAAAATGGGCTTCATAATTGCATATGCAAGACATGTTCAAGTCCTGTGAATGAAAACCCATTTGTAAATAGGATCTCAATCTTAGCTTGACTAGAGTTCTTATCTAGTATGACTGGAGTCCTTGTAACCAGAGGAAATTTGGACACTCAGGAGAAGTCTGGGGAGAGACACAGATATGCGATGGAGGCAGAGATTGAGTTATGGATTGCCAGCAAGCCACAGCAGAATGCTACAGCTCCAGGAGAAGGTAGGGCCCTTGCCAACAGCTTGATTTTGGACTTCTAGCCTCTAAATCTGTGAGCCAACAAATTCCTGTTATTTAAGTCAACCAGTCCATGGTATTTGCTACAGTAGCCCTAGCAAACTAAAACAACACGTCAGGGGGATGTTTTGAGGACTAGATGAGTAATGCACCTAGAACAGTGTCTGGTGTACTGGAAGTTCTGAATAAATAAATGTGAGCTATTGTCATACGGTAGAGGTGATTCAAGTATCCCGTGAGGAAGGGGAATTGTTTTCAGCTGTAACAGAAAACCTTGACTCAACGGGCCAAAACAAAGAAATTTATTTCACATTACAAGAAGGCCAGAAGCGGTTGGCTCCAGGGTTTGTTAATTTAGTGGCTCAACAATGTCATCAAGGATCCGGGTCTCCAGGTTTCCATTTTTCCATACTTGGCATTATAGTCTTGGTCCCTGGCTATTTCCCTCTGGGCTGCAGGATGACTGTTACAGCCCCAGGCATCCCAGGCTGATAAGAAAACATCCAGGGAAGAAGAGGGGCTCCGTTTTGATGAGAAAAATCTTTCCCAGAAGCCCTGTGGCAGAGTCCCCTCACATTTCTATGGCCAGAATTGGGTCACATATCTACACCTAAATCAATCACTGGCAAAGGGACTGGGCCACTATGATTGGCTGAGATTAATTAGGACTGATTCTAACTTCTGGGAAGAGACAAGACTCCCTCAAAGCACATGGCCTTTTGGGCGGGGGTGGGGTGGGGTGAGTAGAGGGGGTGGGGGGGTGGGGGGGAATAAGGGAAAAAAGTGAGGTTTTGTTAAGGATGAGGAAGGGTAGGGAAATAGCAGTCTTGACTTGTCCACCCATATCCCTTGCTTATGTTCTCCTTTTTTGGAAACTCATCCAACATATCTTTGTTGATATCTCCTGTATGCCAGTAACTTGCTGGGCATCTTCCCAATATGAATCCAAATCCTTCTCTCAAGGCTTAGATCAAGAACCAACAATTCAGTGGAGAGATTTCTTATCATAATGAATTAACTCAACATTTAGAAAATAAACTAGACAATCCATACCACATTTCACTCATTGGCTTATATTGCCTTAGAATTGTTCCTCTTCCCAGTTGAGCTGTAAACTCCTCAAGGTCAGGGACTATGAATAAACCTCCTTATTCCATCTGGAATTCAATGCACTTGTGGTGGCCAACCATGGAGATGGTGCTTAATCAATGCTCCATATGATAAGCAAGTGCTTTTCTACGGTAGGTGATTAAAGATACAATCCTGAGTACTATGGCAGTTACAAGGAAGACACAGTTCCTTCTCCCCTGTGCCTGTGATTCACAGGAGCCCATACAAATTTTGTGAAGTTGGAAGTCCATATTCTACCACATACATTCCTTTTCGTTGTTTAAATCTTTCCACTTGCTCCCCTCCAGTTATCTCATATTGACATTTCATTGGGACACCTTGCCTGAACTATGTTTTCCTTTTCAGCACTCCAGGCAGGCCCTTCTTTATCTATTTCCTCCTTTCTACTTCCCACTCTAACAAAGCCTACCCTTCCTGCTGGGTGGTTCAGTGATATAATGCTCGCCTTTCATGCGGTAGACCCAGGTTTGATTCCTTGACCATGCACATAAAAGACAAACAAAAAACCTATCCTACCTGAGTCCCAATCCCTATGGTCTTGGGAAGTGCTGGCTTCAGAGTTTCTGAAAAATTGGTTCATAGATAAAGTTTTCAATGTTACGCTTTCAGGACACATAGGGAATTTAAGGGGATTTCTGAAGATGCATTGGGCTGGCATATGGGACAAACACAAGAACATGAATATACTAATGGATTTCATAGGCTGGCCAATTGGTGGTGAGTTCCTTTCTAGAAAGGGAGCCCTCTCTTTTCTTAAAAAAAAATACTACAACGATGACACTTTACTCTTCTTTTAGCCCAGAACCTTTTAAAACATTTGTACTGCTTGCAGTTTCTCTTAAGAAGCCACTCTGGACTAAAGTTAGCTTGGACAAACACATAGTAAAAGATGTGTACTAAAGGGTATTTACAGGTTAATAGGAGATTAAGATTGTCTGAGGAAAGGTCTACTCAACCTCTGTCTGTATGTATGCATTTCCTTCTCAGGGTCAGGAAATTCCTCCCACACCTACTCTTTTGATCACCATGGTTGGGATTGTGCCAGGGACAGAAAAAGAACAAGGACAGAGCCAGATAAAAAAGAAACAAAATTCAACTTGTTTAAACCACCAGGGAAATCTGCCTTTAACTGAAAGGAATTCAAATCCAGAACATCTTGTTCTAGTTAATGAAGCTCATCTGCCTCCAGCTTGGGATAAGGAAGATACAATCCTTTGCATATGGGTGAGGTTGCTCAACCATTCCCACCTCCACCTCAGCACCTCAAAGTCAGACTCATGGATGACTGATGGATGTTCTCCATCCTCCCCGCAGAGCAAGCTGCTCCCTCTGGATGCTAAAGTCCCAGGCAGGGCACATGCAATTAAGTATTCACCTCTTAAAACGTAAATCTCAAAACTTCCTCTAAAATAGAATAAGCCAATTTCCTCAATGATTGAAACCCTTGTAATTCAGGCACACATACAAAAATGATCGTTCTTGCCTCCACTCCTCTGTTCCAAAGTTTTTCAGGGATGTGGGATCCAGATACAATTGAAGTGACTTCACGAAGCACTAGTGCCAAATAGATAAAGAACCTCATGCTTTGGAAGGACCCCTTGCCACCTTCACTAGATTTATTTCAGAATCAGTTTCCAAGCCATGGAACCAAACTGTCCATGACAGATCCTGGACTATCCAGCTGGTCTGTCTGGGAAGGTGCCCACATGTGAATCAGAGCTTTTTGTAAAAACGACACTTCTGCAGATGAAAAGGGTGTTTTCATCTACTTTTGCATTTTTTTCACTTACATACCAGAAAACTTAGAGGCAAATTTATTGCCAAAATGCTCTAATCTGCTCAGTTTAGGTCCATAAAAAGTGACAGAATATAAGGGGTGGAAGGAGTGCTGAGATAGCCCAGTATAGCCTGTCATTTCATAGATAAACAAATTGAGGCCTAGAAAGAAGAGATTTCCTGAAGGTCACACCACCAGTTGGTGACAAAAACTGGGACCAGAGCCCGTATTTCTTGACTCTTGCTCTCTTCACTAATGATGCACAGTGGGGGTTGGAAAAATCTACTCCTGCTTCCTTCTGATGGTCTCTACTCATTCATCCTTAAATCCAGTTGGTCTCAGAGTACTATCCCTGCACCAGCAGCATCAGCAGCACCTGGGAACTTGTTAGATATGCAAATTCTCTGGCCTCATCCCAGACTTGCTGAATCTATTTTTAACAAGCTCTCTGTGTAATTTTAATGCCCACCCAAGTTTGATAACCACAGCTTTAATCTGTTAGCCACTAAGAGATTAATCTATTAGCAGTTTTAATCTATTATCTATTAATACCAATTATTTGTTAAAATACTATTTAATGTATTAACTATTAATATATTATTTAATTAGCAGATTAATCTATTAACAGTTCATTAGCAAGGGTATCAGGTTCTGATTTCAGTGGCACTGTTTCAGTAAGGCATAGGTTCACTTGGGTTACCCCTGGAGAAAAAGGGCTGACTGCAAATTTGTGAACAAAAAGTGGACGTGAAGAGTTGTCGTGAACTGAGGCAGCTCTTGGGACCCATTATGCTCTTTGCCTCTGTTATTTTTCCTCTTTTTCTCTCCTCTGTCTGCTCTGCTCTCTCTCTCCATTCGGTTTCCTTTACTTTCTGCTCTCTTTTTCTCTGTTCCTTCGCAGCCTGCATTTGCCTTTGGTCTACAATGGCCGGCCTCTAAAGTTTAGAATCAAAACCGCAGCATACTATTTGCCTTAATTTCCCCTGCTAACTGGAAAATTCTTTCCATATAAACATTTTATTGTCTAGTTCAAATTCCTGAAAGGAAATTCACCTGGTCTGGCTCATCTTTTTGAGACAGGCTATATAGGTTAGAGATCACATTAACCCAAATAATTGGTCATCCGTGGGACCAATGCTTGTTTCTGCCTAATCAGTTGTTGACATAGGATGGGTGGGCAGCTATTCTCATTACAAGGTGGGTGTCACAGGGGAGTCAAGAGTTTGTTCATAGGGGTACACGGTAGTTGAGTGGTAGAATTATCCCGTCATGTGGAAGACCCAGGTTCGATTCCCAGCCCAGGCATGCCCCCAAAACACAAAAACATTCAACAAATGGTGCTGTGACAACAGGATATTCACATGAAAAAGAATGAAATGTGACCCCCCCACTGCACAGCATACCAAAAAAACACAAAAAGGATATGTGCATCACTTGGGAGGAGTGAGAGGTGACTTCTGTGTAGTGATCAGAACTTCAAGAGGAAACTGGGGTAGGGAGGAGGAAAGCAGAAGTGGTTTACTCCGGTGATCTACTTTGGTAACTCTGAATTAGACAAGAGGGAATTTGGGCAATGAGGTCCAAGAATTTGGCTTGCTGAGGGTTTGACTGGAGAAGAATCTTCTGTTCCATCATCGTGAACCTAATCCACATGTATACTGCCTGGAAAATACAGGCTGCCCATTACAACTCCCTGAGAGTCACAGAAGATCAACCAGTTCAGGAGTCCTCAGCTCTGGCTGTCCACAAGAATCACCTGGAGAGTTTTTGAAAAATAAAGCACACTTCAGCAACTCAGGGATTCTGTTTTAATTGATGCAGCCGTGATGGGGCAGTGATATTTTTTAAAAGCTCCTCAGAAGCTTTTAATGCACAGCCAAGATTGAGAACCACTGCTCTAATGCAACCCTATTAATTTTACAGATGGGAAACTTAGGCTCGGCTATACAATGTGATGGTAGCTCACTTAAGGATTTCATTTATAACTTGGTTATAGAGTTTGGATTATTAGATCATAAATTGTTAGAGCTGGAAGAGATCACAGAGGCCATGAAATTCAGCCCTGCCACTTTTACTAGAGATAAAGAGCTAAGTGATTTGCCCGAGGAGTCATAGCCCAGAAGGGGGTGAGGTAAGGGCAAGAACCCAGGCTCCTGACTCCTCATCCAGTGCTCTTCCCACAGCACCCATGGGTGAAGGACTAAAAGGGCCGATGAGGAGCTAACTTGACCTAGCTGCAGATCTTGTGCTTGCTCTATGTCAGGGAACCTCTCCAACGGCACAGTTGAAACAGTCTAACAGAGGACTCTGGGCGTAATTGGATATGGAGCAGGCTTGGCCAAAGGAATCAGAACTTCTGTGCCCTGAGGAGGTGGAGGAGGCTGGTGACATTAATCCCTGCTTTCTGCCTCACCCACCTATGGTGCTGGGAATAGGGGGTTGGGGGAGTGACACACAGGGACGTAGGGTTCTCCTGGACTGACAGCTGGGTAGGAATCTAGATTGTGATGTGCTCAGAGAGGTGCCCTGGATGTCAGAGCTTCCCATCTGCTGAGATAAGGTTGACTTTGTTCAGGGTGTTGGCATCCGTTGTTCAAGGGAAGACTAGTTCCTGTTATGGCTAGAAATTGGTTCCACTTGTTAGGAGTCTGTGGTATTTAGAAAGCAGATATGTGTGATATGTGTCCCAGGAATGTGTGTGTGTGTATATGTGTGTGTGTGGGGGGGCAAGGATGGTTGAGGGCAAGTAGATTCTGATGCATAAAAATAAGACAAAGGCTCCCAAGACAAAGGCTCACCAGGCGTGGTGAGCAGGAAGTAGAAAACCCCGAGCAGGTGGGTGTGAGCCTTAACACATCCTTTTATGGTGTTTGGGGTGAGGGAGAAGCAGGAGTGACAAAGCCCAAGAACCTGTGAGGAGCTGTGCAACTTTCAAAGCATGTCCACACACATTTAGCTCATCTGGTCTTCACATCAACCCCACCCCACAAGGTGGATACTTTCTGTGATCCAAGCCTGGGAGGTAGAGTAGCCGGGCTCCAAGGTCACGTGGCCCATCAGTGGGAGCACTGACCAAATCCTCTGGACTTCACACCCCGTGCTCTGTCCATCATAGTATACTTCTCCTTCCGAGAGAGTATGTGTGTGTGTGTGTGTGTGTCTGATGTATGCAGAACTGAGGGGTCTCGTTTACCAAGGCTCCAAGATGTTGGACTGTAAACATAGGAAAAACACAGGGATAGGGCTCTGGGTCAGCTGTAGTGCCTTAGACAAAGGAGCCTTAGTCTTTCATCTAGGAAAACTAACAGGCATCATGGGGAGCTCAGGAAAAATGTATGAGAAGTACTTAACATAGGCCCCACCACAAACACTGGAAGAAGTCAATAAATGGTAGCTGTTAATATCCTGTGTAAATGATACTGGCCCGTCTGCAGAAACCCAACTGTTTGCAGATAGTGAGATAGCAGCCTGGTTCAGGGCCAAGGGCTGTCAGCTTCCTCCAAATTCAAATAGGTCTTCAGGTATCTTCCACAGAGCCTCTGACTATATAAAACCAAGTCCCACTTCCTTTCCAACTCATCAAAGCCTGTTCTCTAATTCCTCACATGTATCTGCTAATGAATTTGTTAGTCAAATGCCAGGACAGATACTTTAAGGGCTGTATCAAACAACAGAATGTGGTGGTAATTGTGGGGACTGAGATGTCTGTAGTGGGTTTAGTTTACTCTCCTGGTAGGGTGACTGAGATCGGATGACAGCTCCAGCGGTTGGTGGGTCAAGGAGATAACAGCTGCTGAGCACCTACTAGAACTAGGCTCTGTCCAAATAGTTCTCACTGAATCCTCACAAGCAACCATGTGGGTACGCCTTACTTTCATTTTACTTCCCTCTCCGTATGATTGAGGAGACATTATAAATTAATTGTCAAAAGTCATCAAGAGCTGAGATTCCAAACCAGTCCTGCCTGGCTTCCTAGTCTGTGTTCCTTCCACTATCCACAGTTCAGCCCCTCCAATACAGGTTGGTGTGCGTTAGGTATGGAAAGTGTCAGATCTACAAGTGTGTACACATCCTTTGGAGCCCAAGAAGCTGAAAAGAGTGAAGACAGGGTTGGTCCAGAGACAGGTAGCCTGGGGAAGGAGAGTACTTACACCGGACCCCAACTATACCTATTGGCTTCCCAACCACACACACACACACACACACACACACACACACACACACACACACATGCCACTGAGTTATCTCCTGGCCTCCTGCTCAACCTCATCTCTAGCTTTCATCTCTTCTGTGTCACATACTAGCAATCTTCAGGGGGCATTTCTTCAAGCCAGGGTAGGCAAGACATCCATGGAGGCATGTGGCAGACGATGTACCAGGGGAGAGGCAGGAAGGGACAGGGGAGACTCCAGCAGAGCCCAGAAACTTTAGCTGTGTCTCACCACTCAGGGCAGTGCCCCTGAATCCTCTGGTATCTCCTTCCAGGTTTTGAGGTGATATGTAGCCCCAGGCACGTTGGACGTTCAATTTTAGCATCAGCTGGACCTAATCAGTTCTGGTGGGGGGAACCAGGCAGTTTCACAGAGGACTGCATTGTTCCAGGGAACCTGGCAGGACTGTTTATCATTTCAGAAACTGGGAAGGAGCTGGCTCTCCCCCTTATGGCCTTGGAGCTGTCCTCCCTGCAGGGCTGGAGTGGAGCCCAAACTTTCTTTTCCCCTCAGGAGCAAGGCAGGTGTGGAATCAACACCTGGGAAGCAGCCAAATGGAAACCTGGAGCAACACTTCAGAATGTCACATGCCAAATAACTTAGTTAGGTAACTGACTGAAGAAGGATTCGTGCAAAACACATGTGGGAAGTCTGTACCAACAGTGGGAGGGAGTAATCCAAGAGGCCGGGTTATTCTGCCCACACCTGCCTTGGCCCCACCCAGCCACAGGCCCCAGGACCTTCCACTCGCTTCCAGGACAATCCCTCCCAGGTCCCAGTCAACCCTAACTCTGCCTGGGAGCTTCTAAGGGCTCCATGGAAGCTCTGGAAATAGTATTTGCCTTAACTTGGTGCCCGTCAGCTATGTCAAGCTGCTAGCTCTAAGAGGCAGTATAGTGGAATGGTTTCCTGCCCTTATCTAGTTCAGACTGAGTGGGTTTGAGTCCTGGCTTTGCCAGTTATTACCTGTGTGACTTTGGGCAAGTTATTTCCACGTGCCTCAATTTTCTTATCTGCAAATGCAATGATAATAGTACCTCTTAGGGTGGTTGTGATAATTTAACAAATTAATATATGCACAGATTTTACAGGTATACTTGGCTTGTATAGACTATTGCTATTACTGTGATTTTCTTCTGGTTCCAGTTTACTTGTAGGGTACCTGTTGGGATTGTTGCATGCTTGTTTGCCTGTTTTCCACACCATGTGCAGCTTTTGTGGTACCCTTCTCTGCCCCCACTCAGGGCTAACCTGGTTCTTGGGGCTAAGTGGTTGGTAGGGGCCTGTTTCCACCCCCACAGACTTGTAACTCTGCTGGGAGGTCCTTGCCCATCACAATCCCTGGGAGAATCCCTCAGTGGGGACTGGGTCTGAGTCTGAAATGGCTCCCCACTAATCTAACCACCTAGAGTGGCATGAAGGGGATCAAAACCTTGTTCTTTGTTGGGTACAATCACTTGTCATTTCCCCTACCCCAGCCCCTCTGCTCTCCTGCTTCATTCGCCATGAGATCCCAGAGGACATACATTCTAGCAAGGGAGAAGAATACGCTAGGATCATTATAGACAAACGATTTTTTTCTCAATTATTTGCATTCATCTTTCACTGCCCAGCTCAATGTCCCTCTTTGGCGAGGCGATCACAGATTCTCACTGTCAGAATTTCAGAATTCCGGCCTGCTGATTAGCCACATGTGTGATCTTATACATGGTCTTTTGCTTTGACCACCTCATTTCTCATCTGTAAAATGGAGATACTGGAATCAAGTTAACCTAACAGATATTGGAATGAAGTTAATCTAACAGAACACTGCGAGGATCCATGAGCCAATGGATATAAAGGTCTAGCTCTCCTCCCCCTTCTTTCTCCCCCTTGCCAGGTATGGGAGATGGGGAGACATCCAAGGGAGCAGACTACCCAGTATCTACAATCAGGTCCTTCCCTGGAAAGTGCCTTTTCCTCCTCTATCTGTGGAATTCCTATTCGACCTTTGAGGACCAGCTCAAATGACCTCAGGAAATGTCCTACCTGCCTCCAAGGAAAATGAAGTTTTTTCTCCCCTGAAATCCTATAATTCTTTTCTCAATAAATTCTCTTATTTCCTTTTTATTATAGAAACTTAGGTTCACGCTTGCCTCCATACTGTATTACTGAATTGTGTGAGATCAGGAACCATATTTCATTCTTTGGGGCGACCTTACAGGGTCTAACATGATGTCTGGCACCTAGGAGTTGCTCCATAAGTGTCCGTTCCCCTGAATTCAATCATGGTGCATTTTCTGGATTCTGGAGCAGACTCCGAAGGCAAAAATTCCACCTTTACGAACTTGTTGCATGTGCAGCATCCCGCCCCTGATAACAGTGTATCTGGAACCAACGATTGAATCCAAAATTTAGTCCATAGAGTCCTATGGAGTGCAGGCTCCTGCACACCCTCAGGAGGTGGGGCAGAGGCAGGAGGGGTGGGGTGGATTCACAGATCCCTGAACTCACAGCTGCAAAGTGGTAGAGGGAGGAGCCATGCCTTAATGGCTGTAGAAAACAGTGGATCCTGGAAGAGCCAAAGCATGTATGATTGCATAATATTGAGTTTGGTTCATACCTCTACAGTGAAGAGTGTTAGTTCATATATGTTTAGTGATACAAATTTTGGTAAAAATTAAAAAGTGCCTATGTGTACTATACAATTCTACATTTATCAATTCTTTTTTTCCTTCTACAATAATAACTGCAGGAAAATAAATACCAACATTTATTCAGTCTCAATTTTATCTTATCCACACTCTCATTTTACCCTCATGATTATTTGACTAAGGTGATAGTATTACCTCCATTTCAAAAATGTGAAAATTAAAGCTAAGAGAGGATGAGTTACTTGCCCAATGTCAAGGGGATTAAAATTTAGCACTGATTGCAAAGACCCCCTTCTGCCCAGTCAGTACACAATGCTACTTCCCATCTGACTGTCAATTCCTTGCTGAGAGCTAGTCTAGAAGACACCAAAGGATATGACATGCTTCCTGCCCCTCAAAAATCTATATTCTAGTAGGGGCAGTTGATAAACAAATAATTAAAAACATAAAGCATGGAAAATAAAACTCTGAAAGAGAAGCCTGAGTGGTGGACTGTGGGGATGTAGAGGAGGAGTGATCAGTTCTGCCTGGACCGACCAGGGAGGACTCTGCAGAGTGGCTGACACTTGGGTGGGCCTTGAAGGACAACTGGAATTTTGATGGGTGGAGAATGAGGAGCTGAGCATCTGAAGCAGAGGGGACAGCACGAGCAAGGCCATGGAAGAAGAAAACATCTGAGGTATTTGGGGCACGGAGAACAGAACGCTATGGCAGCAATTTGGGACTGGAGAGTATGGGCTAGGCTGTGATAGGCTCAGGATGCAGTCAAAATGTTGGATTTGATTTGTTAAGCCCTAGGAGGCTGCTGAAAGCCTTGGAGGAAGGAAATGACATGGGCTCACCTGAACTGTGCAGCAGGAAGGATATTTCTGAGTAGGGACTGGGAGTAAAAATTATTTCCTTCAAAAATGTACCATCAACTCCCAATGTCTCTACCAGTACTGGTTTCAGGGATGAGACTAAGAGGATAAGGGTCTCTTTCCTGTTGAAAGTGGCAGGCTGGAGACCAGAACTGTTGTGGGACACCAGTGCGGTAGCCCCCATGGGACTGCAAAAGCTGGCACAGCTGCTGTAGCCACACTGCCTGGGACTGTTCTGAGTGATGAGGACATGTCTGTTTCAGCAACTGGACATTGTCACCAAGACAAGGTTTGATGTGCTCTGCTTGGCCGAGGGGAACAGCTGGGCCAGGAAGGAACTGATGAGCACAGGGGGCTCCCTGTGACTGACTTGCAATGTCCATTCTAAATACTGGCTTCGAAACTGGGAGCTTAAATATAGAATTGCCATATGACCCAGTAATACCATTGTTAGGTATCTACAGAGGACATGAGGGCAAGGACACAAATGGATATTTGCACACCAATGTTTATAGCAGCATTATTTACAATTGCGAAGAGATGGAAACAGCCAAAATGTCCATCAACAAACTGTGGTATATACATACGATGGAATATTATGCAGCTGTAAGACAGAATAAAGTTATGAAGTATGTAACAACATGGATGGACCTTAAGGACATTATGCTGAGTGAGATTAGCCAGAAACAAAAGGACAAATACTGTTTGGTCTCACTGATATGAACTGACATTAGTGAATAAACTTGGAGAACTTCACTGGTAACAGAGACCATCAGAAGATAGAAATAGGGTAAGATATTGGGTAATTGGAGCTGAAGGGATACAGATTGTGCAACAGGACTGATTGTAAAAACTCAGAAATGGATAGCACAGTACTACCTAACTGTTAATACAATTATGTTAAAACACTGAATGAAGCTGAATGTGAGAATGATAGAGGGAGGAGGGTTGGGGGCACAAATGAAATCAGAAAGAAAGACAGAGAAAGACTGAGATGGTATAATCTAGGAATGCTTAGATTGTATAATGATAGTGACTTAATGTACAAATTAAAAAGTGTTTTTTCATGAGGAAGAATATAGGAATGTCATTACTGCAGGGTGTTGAAAATAGATAGTAATTAATATTCTAAAATTTTAACTTATGTGTGAGACTAAAGTGAGATTTTGTTGGTTTGTCCAGACTGATGCCCCGATAAACCCCAGAGTGTTCTGAACAGTGAATAAAAAAGTATTTGCTAAGTCCCCTTGGGGAAATGGTGAGAAAGGGGGAAAATTCAACTTCCCCAAGTTGAATTCTTGATATTCTCACAAACAGTGGGGACCAACAAAGCAATAGGCTGAGCCCCAATCTTGGGGTTTGTTCACATGAAACTTAACCCCACAAAGGATAGGTCAAGCCTATTTAAAATTAGGCCTAAGAGTCACTCCCAAGAGAACCTCTTTTGTTGCTCAGATGTGGCCTCTCTCTCCAGCCAATACAACAAGCAAACTCACCACTCTCCCCCTGTCTACGTGGGACATGACTCCCAGGGGTATGGACCTTCCTGGCAACGTGGGACAGAAATCTTAGTATGAGCTGAGACTCAGCATCAAGGGTTTGAGAAAACCTTCTCTACCAAAAGGGAGAAGAGTGAAATGAGACAAAATAAAGTGTCAATGGCTGAGAGATTCCAGAGTCGAGAGTTTATTCCGGAGGTTATTCTTACACATTAAATAGATATCACCTTGTTAGTCAAGATGTAATGGAGGGGCTGGAGGGAACTGACTGAAAACGTAGACCTGTGTTCAAGCAGCCATATTTCTTGAAGATGATTGTATAATGATATAGCTTTCACAATATGACTGTGTGATTGTGAAAACCTTGTGTCTGATGCTCCTTTTATCTACCTTATCAAGAGATGAGTAAAACAAATGGAATAAGAATAAATAATAGAGGGAACAAATGTTACAATAAATTTAGGTTGTAATGCAAGTGATCAATGAAAGGGAGGGGTAAGGGGTATGATATGTATGAATTTTCTTCTGTTCTCTTTTTAATTCTATTTCTGAATTGATGCAAATGTTCTAAGAAATTATCGTGATGATGAATATGCAACTATGTGATGATATTATGAATTACTGATTATATATGTAGAACGGAATGATCATAATAAGAAAATAAAATAAAACAACAACAACAAAAAAAAAAAACAAAACTGGGAGCTCGTTTTTCCAAATTAAGAAAAGATGTTCTAAATGGATTCATATATGTTCCCCATATAAAACGTGTTTTATAAACACAAATGTATGAATTCTTTATAAATATAAATGACAACCGTGCATAGTACATTGTATATTTACATATCCTAACCACAGATTAAAACAATGTTACACTACATATGATGAGCCCAGGCAGTTCTTTAATCAGTTAGAACTATGTATTGATAATTACCAGGCACCTTTTCTAAGGCCCCTTTGTAAATACTGCCATGAAAAAAAAGTCATCTCTTTTGAAAACTGTCCTGAAATTTTTTGGCTCTGGGAAACAAAATGCCGTGCCAAATTTTTGCCTAATAAGATGACATTTTAAGTGGAATGTGAATCAAGCCCAAAGGGAAGGAATACTGGTTCTCTGAGTAAACAAAAGAATTCAGCTTTTGGTATCCAGCACTCCATTATTCATTGGCCTGAATTGGCAGGAGAGCTGTTCACACTTAAGAGATGACCAGAAAAAGGGGGGAGGGGAGTGATAGGTGGATGATGAGAGAAAAACAATCTGATGTACCTCTCAGTTCAACTCTGGATGATATGCTGGACATTTATTTATTATTTTTCATTCCACTATCCTGCCACTGGACACCCTCTCAGTTAATTTCTCTGCTTATGGGGTCATTTTCCTGAGCGAATGCTTAAAATCAAATATCTCTTTGGGCCACTGACCCAACCGACTCTGGAGTTAGCTTCCAGAGTCCCAGTAAGCAAGACCAGAGAAGAATCTATTCCCCAATCTGAGCCAGCTCCCTCTCTGAGCCCTCCCACACCAGGACAGCTCACCGGGGCCTGCGGAAGGTCAGGCCATATTGCTGACAGGCCAGCCCCACAGTGGGCGTGTAGACGATAGGCATGAACTTCTCGACATCTGACGTCAGCACACGGTAGAAGAGCTTCTCATTCCGGTCTTGGAGTGTCATGAGAATGATGTACCTTGAAAAGAGGAGAGAAAAAATCAAGGTGATCCCATGGCACCAAAGGTGGCCGTAGGAAAGGCCCTTGTGTAGAAAGAACTGGAGGCAGCATGGAATGGTGCAAACACCCAGGGCTCCTCCTCTGCTCAGCTACTTACAATGGCACCTTCATGAGCAAATCTCTCCTGAACCTGTGATCCACTGTGGAGAGCTTAGAGGGGAGGTAGGCTTACTAATTGCTACCCACAGACTTGCAATACATGACATACCAGATCCTTCTCAAGCTATATGTATTTCTTTTCCCCCTCCAC
Organism: Tamandua tetradactyla; assembly: GCF_023851605.1. NCBI lineage: Eukaryota > Metazoa > Chordata > Mammalia > Pilosa > Myrmecophagidae > Tamandua > Tamandua tetradactyla. The sequence continues at coordinate 57,652,995 of NC_135334.1, read as the reverse complement.
ATTCCCCTTTATTCCAGGCACCTGGGTCATGTAGCACTTCTTTAGCATACCTGACTCCAGTATGCTTTTGCTCTACCTCCTTCCCTCTGAGTGGAATGTCCTCCCTGATACCTATTGCTGACTGCTGAAGTCCTATCAGCCCTTCTATGGCCGACCAAGATGCCACAGCTTCTAAGAAGCCTTCCCAGATTCCAAGGGTTGAAATTCAATTTCCAATTCAATTTCCAGTTCACTTACTTTCCCAGTTCACCCTGGACACAACTATGCCTTGATCATAACAAGACCTGTCCCTTGGGAGACCCTCAGTCCTGTAGAAGGTAGATCTGGGTCTGTGATCTCTCAGGACTCTCAGTCTTTCCTAGCCTGGAAAGTGTCCAGGAAACACTCAGGGGTATCACAATGGTTTAGCCCAGGGATCAGACTGAGAGCAAACTTTCGGCACTGACTTGTCCAGATCGCTTGGCTGCCGCTCGTAGTATCTCATGATGCGGAGGAGCTGAACGTCTTGACTCAGGAAGCAGGGGGGGATTAGGCCATGTATTCCAAGCTGCAGCCTTTCTTCAAGTGTAAAGGCCATCCCCTGAGAGACAAGAAAGAAAGAAAAACACACACAAATGGATATGCAGGAAACCAAGGAACAGAAGAGGGTCTCTCCACAGACAGGCAAAGTCAGTGGGACTCAGTAGAAAAGGCCCAGGATTCAAATCTCACTGCTGCCATTGACATAGCTGGGCGACCTTGAGACAGTTACTTTGGTGTTACCAAGCTTCAGTTTCCTTCTTGGAAAAATGAGGAAAATATCTACATTTCTGTATTTTTTTAAATATAGACTATTTTTTAAAGAATAGTTTTAGATTTACAGAAAAATTGAGAAGATAGTACAGAGCTCCCATATTTCCGCTCAACCAATTTCCAGTTACTACATCTTACGTTAGTTTGATACATTTGCTACAATCAACAAACCAATATTGGTAAGTGAAGTCCATAGTTTATTCAGATTTCCTTAGTTTTTACCTAATGTCCTTTTTCTGTTTCAGGATCTAATCCAGGATTACAATTACATTTAGTCCTTCTGTCTCCTTAGATACCTTGACTATGACAAGGCAAAAGGAACAGCACATAGGCATTATATTCTAGTTTATAAAGTTGCTTCCATTTGGATATGGGTTAACAATTTTGATACTGAAAAACTGTGTACTGGAATTGAACAAATGGTGAATGATGGGAACCAGGTTTCTCATTGTTGGAGTAGGAAGTTACAGATAAACAAGGGGAGGGGGCTAGAATGATCCATGAGGATCCATTAGAGTTGAAGACATTAGTATAAACTAATGGTTGGCTTAATATAGATGCAGGAGGTTATGTATAGAAGTATTTATAAATATTTGATACACAGCTTACTACGGACACAGATATTTTCTCACTCTGTCAGACTCGAGGGCCTAGAAGCAATGATGCCCAGAAGAACTGCATGGAAGAGCCACCCTATGATAGGCTCTACTCTGTTTGAAAGTTTGACTTATAGGGACTTCTCAAAACACTTTGATGTTACCAAGCTTCAGTTTTCTTGTTGGAAAAAGGAGGAAAATATCTACACTCACTCCACATAAAAGTCCAGACTTATTCTTCCTCAAAGCTTAAAGTCACTGGTTTGTAAGTCCCCTGTGTTGGCCACTGACTTTGTAGACATGGTACAATTGCGGAGGACTCTGATCCTTTTGCAGGAAACCACCTCACCTTGGAGACTGGGCACTTTCGCCAAACACCATTAGACAGGTGACTATTCAGGGGCTTGGTAAACACTGCGATTGCCTCTCCTTGGCCTGGGGGATCCCAGGGAGGCCCAGGCATTTAATTATGACATCATCTTTGTTAATGACCACTATGGCTTTAATAACAGTCCGCGTCTCTCTGCAAGGCTACGAGTTTCTCTTGGCTGATGGCCACCAACTTCCTTTGTATTTGAAGAAAAAGTATAACTGTTTAGCAACTGGTAATTTCATGGATTAAAAAAATACTTCCAGAAGCTTCTTTTTATTCTGAAGCTAATGTTGAGGCAACCTCAGATTTACAAGTTTGCAAAGCAGAAATGCAGGCACTTTAACTGCACTACGGCCCCCAAAATAGGGTAGGTAAGCTGATTCACTCGTGTGCAGGGAAATAGTAGTAGAAATTATATTTTTCTACAAAAGAATACTTTGCTAACTGGCATTCAGCCTTTGGTCCATATGTCAAAAAGTCATGCATCCTGTAAGGTAGACCAGGAGTACAAAAGTAAGAGTGGAAGTTTTATAACATGGAAGAGCTGACAGTGGGGCCCTTATTCCTTCTACCACTTGGTCAAGTTATAATTTCCAGGTGTCTAATTAAATAGATTTATGGATTATATTATTTAGTTTAACAAAACCCTCAAAAAAGGACAAATGGCTTTTGAAAAGTAGCTGACTCTCTTAGTTATATTTTAGCCTCATATCCTTGTGGTATAAAGCCAGGACACACTGGTAGAGAACTAGCAGATATTATATTTTGAAATGTCTTCATTGTTACAGAGCCACTACTCTGAGCACTCACTTTTCACTTCAGCCAAGTATACCCCCCTACCCGCTCTGGCTTCTTTCTCCTTCAGAGAACCTTTGGACCACTCCAAGATCCAACAGCCAATGGGTTAACGTCTGGCAAAGCAGGGGTTCCTCACAACTCTTTTCTAGCATTAATACCCTGTGACAGTCTCAACTGATCAGTGCCTGTGCAGGGTCAGTTGCAAATGTTTAGAATAGCACTTCTGACTCTCAATATTTTATCATCTTCTTTGAATAATCAGATGCAGCCCAGCCACTGAACTCTACCTTGCTCAGGTTCCAGGATAGAACCTACTGGTATCAAAGAGAAGATATTTGAATAGACCCTGCCATCAAAGAGTAGGGCTCAAAGCAGGAAGATGCTCACGTTGTGTCTCGGTCCCAGCCTCTGCCTCATTCAGAGATTCATGCCTCTCCAAATCCTGTTCCCATGACTGAGCATTGTGAGTGTCAGTCCCCTGGTTCCACTTGGTGCTCTGCCTCCTGCCTCTGGTACTCTGAACCAAGACCCTTGCCCTATATGTGATAGGCTCTGCTCATCCATTCCACAAGAATTTATTGGATTCCTATTTTGTGCCAGGTCTGCCAGGTTAGGCACTGGGCAGTCCTAAAAGGAACAGGTCCTGGTCACTGCCCCCATGAATCTACTGATGAGACCTGGGTTAACATATAATGGTGATCCTGGATCTCTGCCTTGGACAAGCCACTTATCTGATTTGTAAAATAGAGTGCAGACAATTTCATGTGTTGTGGGGATTAAACACAATAATGCATGCGAGATGCTTAGCAAGGTACTGACACATAGTGAGTGCTCAATGAGCACCACTTGTTCTCCTTGTTACTATTATTTGTCTGAGGGACATGGGAGGCACCACAGAGGTCATTTGCAGATGCTGGAGATGAGTCTTGGAGGGCAGTCTGGAGCTTGTCTGGTAGAAGGGGCTGAAGGAACAGGGGCTGAAGTGACAGCTACAACATTAAGTGTAACTCCTCACCCACAGTCTTGGGTGGGGACCACTAGAATCAGGTCTTTTCCTGCCTCTGCAGACCCATTTTTTCTCTAACTGTCCCAACAGGCACACTTGTTCTGGCATCCTGCTTTGGCTCATACCAGCGGCCCTGCCCACCATGCTCTGACTGCTTCACTCCTCCATTTTCTAGTCCACAGATGGGCCCTCTCCAGATGGGCCCTCACTGACTCTCCCACTTCACACAAATCTCCCCCTTTTCTCCATTCAGGGTCATTCTGAATCAGTTTAGCATGTAGTGTGTTTTCTGTTTTATTTCTTAAGCATTAATCACCAGATTGTAACTTGGGGCAGGAGGAAGCAGAAACTTCAAAGCAGCTAACACAAGGTTGGGGCAAAATAATATTATCGTCCACAACAACAGTTACCTTTTATTGAGCACCGAGACAGGCATTTTACACTTCTCATTCCATTTAATCCTGATAGTAATCCTGGGAGGAAGGTACTATGATTAGCATCCCCATTTTGTAAATTAGGGAAATGAGGCCAGAGTGCTAAGTAACTCGTCAAAGGTCCCACAGGAAGTCAAGGAAAGAAGCAGGAGAATGCAGAGCCATTCTCTTCTAAAGTTTATCCTCTTTTCCCTCATCTAATCAACGGCTCCTAGGAGTTGACAGATTAAACTGGTTGCTGAGGAACTGGCTTTTATTTGATGAGGGATGGGATTATTCTGCTTCTGTAAATGGATTCAGTTTCTTTAAAGGTCTCAGCTATTGCTGAGGGTTCCTCTGTGCTTGTACCAGGCCAGTCAGCCCATCTATAAACAGGTGTGCCTGTATCGCTGAGTTTATATGCTTGGCCAATGGCACACACATAGCTGTGTTTCCTCTGACCAGCATCATTACTGGAAGGAAGGATTAGTAGACATCTGTGTAATGGTAAAGGCTTTCTGCTCCACACATCATATGTCATTACGTCACTCTCTGAGTTGACTGCTTATGCTATAGCCAGCTTCCTCCATCAATCAACTACAACAGCATAGAGAACAACCATAGCTGGGGTAAGAACTGTGGGGCAATCAGCTCCAAGACTGTACAGTTAAAGCTGATTAGCTGCCAGGGGACAAGAAGGCACTTCCTCCTTCTTTATGTGTTACTTCATGACTCTACACGTTGGGATTTTTATGGGTTAGGGTGACGTGGATTCTGGTCAGACAGGAAGTGGGATTACTGAGGCTGCTGGTCTCTTATTGAACCTCAGGTTTATGAGGGCCCTGAGCACACCCCTGGGATGGATATGTGGGGGTCTCAGAAACGCAAGCATCAGGAGTCTCAAGCAGACACAGACCTGAGTGTGAACTTCCTCCCAGACACACTTTTGTGATCAGGTATGAAATTACAGATCCCGTAACACATCATAAATTTCTGAAATGGGAGTGAAGGATACATTGCTTATTACTGCCCAGAACCAATCCTAAACCAGCCTTGGCTCAAAGACTGACCTCTGATGCTGTGGGCCTGTATCAAGTTGCCCAAGACCTTTCCATCTGTGATGTACATTGACATTCTAGTTTGGAGATAGAATTCCATTTTCCTTCTACAGGGTAGTAGTCAAGACACAGAGTTGCCACATTCACACAGATTGTGTGGGAGCATGGGAAGGGAACTGGAAGGCAAAGTTTATTTGGTTTCTCTACTTACTGGCTGTGTGACCCTGGGGAGGTTACTTAATCTCTTTTGGTCTGCTCTCTTTCCTGGGTTGTTGTGTAAATCAAATGAGGACACGGATGTGAAAGTTCTTTGTAAATGCAAAAATGTGAAATAAAGGTTAAAAAGCTGTAATTACTACAGCTTCAAATCCCTCTAAATTAAGGACAATTAGCTATTTAGCAATTGCACTTTATGGCATTTGTTTCTTTTCTTCTCTCTTTTCCCTGAAAGACAATAAGTTCCTTGAGGGCAGAGGCCATGTCTAAATGAACTGTTGTGCCCCTTTTTACCTATCCCAATAACTGGGCTGGGTAAACATTCAATAAATGGATGGATGGATGGATGGATGGATGGATGGATGGATGGATGGATGGATGGATGGATTCATTCAATCATCCTCTCAACAAGAGATTATAGGTATCCCCCTTCATACTGTTTTAACGGTATACATCTGTCCTGCATTGGTGATCACTCTCTGCCTGAGCTAGTGGAAAGCAGAAGGAACTGAAGAATCAGAAGCATAAGAAGCTGGGATTGGGGTCCTAGCTTTATCAAGTGGCCTCAGACACCTAGATCTACCTCTGTGCTCTGTGTGAAATGCAGCGTGGAACATGCGGAATAATGGCAGGGGAGACCTGTGCAAACAGGAGTAAGAGGTGAACTTAATGGAGGGAAGAGTGGAAGCTTAGCAGGCAAGCGCCCACAGGCATTGGCCACACCTGGGAGCTGGGTGGTGGCACACAGCGGGTATGCTTTCCCTGGCCAGCCCAGCTCCACAGTGAAGGGAAACACAAAGTTTGGGAGGATTGGGGAAACTTCTGAAGAGGCAGCACACCTTTCACAATGAGTCTTTTAAAAAGCAAGGATGAAGAAACAACTGAACATGGAACTGATGCAAATAAAATCTATTTTGGCTACTATTTTAAAAAAATGGAGAAGATGTGGAGTAAAAGGAACATTCACTCATTGCTGGTAGAGATGCAAATTCATCATAGCCACTGCGGAGGACAGTTTGGTGGTTCCTCAGAAAGTTAGGTATAGAATCACCATATGATCCAGCAATTTCGCTGTGAGGTATATTCCCCAAAGAATTGAAAGTAGGGACTCAAATAGGTATTTGCACACCAATGTTCATAGTAGCATTATTTACAATTGCCAAAAGATGGGAGTGACCCAAGGGTCTATCAAGTCATAAATGGATGAATAAAATGTGGTATGAATATATATATATTCCATTGTAGAATATATATATTCCATCCCATTATGGAATATATATATATATATTTCATATTTATATATACAGCGGAATATTATTCATCCATAAAAAGGAATGAAGTTCTGATACATGTGACAACATGGATGCAGTTTGAAGACATCACACATCCTGTTGAGTGAAATAAGCCAGACACAAAAGGACAATTATTGTGTGCTCTCACTCACATGAAATAATTAGAATAAGCAAATTCAGAGAGTCAGAATCTAGAATACAGGTTACCAGGGAAGAAGGAGAGGGTAGAGTATAGGGAATTAAGGCTTAAAAGGTACACAGTTTCTATTGCAACAATGGAAAAGTTTTGGTAATGGATGGTGCTGATTTAGATAACATTGTGGATATAATTAACACTACTGAATTATATATTCGAATGTGGCTAGAAGGGGAAATTTTAGGTTGTATATATGTTACTAGAATAACAAATTTTAAAAAGCACGTGGAACTGCATAATATAAACAGTGAACCCCGAGTTAAATAATGAACTATAATTAATAGTACAATTATAAAAATGTGCTTTCATCAGCTGTGCCACACCAGCATAAGGTGTTAATAATAGTGTGGTCATTGGGAATCCTGTATTTTATGGATGATTGTTCTGTAAACCCAAAACTTCTCTAAAACAAAAACAAGTAAAAAAAATCCGATGCTGTGGGGTGGGGGAGGGAAATCACGTGAGAGAAGGAACAAAGAAAGAATCTTTCTTCCCACGAGCCTTTGTGGGCACGTTCTGCAAATACTGGAAACAATCGGAGTGTCTCACAGCAGGGCTTTGTGGCTTCCGGTAAACACCAGCTCTGATAGAAAAGTTCTGAGATAGTCTGCAACCTGCTCTATAAAGGCTCTTATTTGAGTGTGGCCCTGGGGAGAACTAAGGGGAATGAGAAAAGTCAATAAATGTCTATAAAAGAGCTATTAGAAATACTTCTTTTATAAGCTCCTGAGCCTCAAAGAAGGTCCCACTTTAAAATAAGGCTGTGCTTTTTACCCACTTTCACATGACTGTATCTGGAGGATTCAAGGATATTCACCCTATTATCTGTGAAAGCACCTGGCAGCATACAACCCCAACACCATGTCTGGCCTAAGCAGAGGCATAGTTGGTTCTAAGATGAAAGAAGATTGGTTTGATGAGGCCTGTGCTTTTTTTCTTTTTTCTTTTTCTTTTAATATTTTTATTGTAAAACCTTAAACAAATAGGCAAACATTCTTGACGTACAGACATTCTATACATGGTATACAATCAATGGCTCACAATATCATCACATAATTGTGTATTCATCACTATCATCATGTATTTGAACATTTGCATCTCTCCAGCAAAATAAATAAAAAAGAAAAAAGAAAACATTCATCCATACCACACCCCTTACTCCTCCCTCTCATTGACCATTAGTATTTCAATCTACTCCACTTATTTTAACCTTTGTTCCTCCTATTATTTGTTTTTTTATCCACATTTTTTTTACTCATCTGTCCATACTCTAGATAGAAGGAGCATCAGACACAAGGTTTTCACAATCACACAGTCACATTATAAAAGTTATATCATTACACAATTGTTTTGAAGAATCAAGGCTACTAGAAGACAGATCTACAGTTGCAGGTACTTCTCTCTAGCCACTATAATACACTATAAAATGGGGATATCTATATAATGCATAAGAATAACCTCCAGGATAACCTTTCGACTCTATTTGAAATTTCTCGGTCACCAACACTTTATTTTGTCTCATTTCTCTCTTTCCCCTTTTGGTTGAGAAGGTTTTCTCAATCTCTTGATGCTGGGTCCCAGATCATCCCTGGATTTCTGTCTCACGTTGCCAGGGAGATTTACACCCCTGGGAGTCATGTCCCCTGTAGTAAGGGAGGGCAAGTGAGTTCATTTGCCATGTCGGCTTAGAGAGAGACAGGCCACATCTGAGCAACAAAAGAGATTCTCTGGGGTGACTCTGAGGCCTAATTTTAAATTGGCTTAGATTATCCTTTGCAGGGATAAGTTTCATAGGGGCAAACCGCAAGATCAAGGGCTCAGCCTATTGCTTTGGTTGTCCCCACTGCTCATGAGAATATCAGAAATTCTCTAAATGGGGAAGTTGAATATTACTGCCTTTCTCCCCATTCCCCCAAGAGGACTTTGCAAATACTTCTTTATTCATTTTCCAATTCACTCTGGGATTTATTGAGGCATCACACTAACCGGGACAAACCAACAAAATCTCATGTCCTATTCAAGATTCCATGTACTTATGCTGTTCAATTAAACTGACCATACAAGTTAAATTAGGAAATGCACTAGTCAAAATATAAATTTTGCACAAAATAAACATTTTTCCCTTTAGTCCTACACAGAGATTGAAGTTTTAAAATATGGATGATGTCATCCTTTACCCAGTCTTTTGATATACCTTACTCTTATCCATAAGACTAAGCTTCATTCATATCTCTATTTGACGTCTGATCACTTTTTCAACTTTTTAAACAGTTCCTGTATGGGGTACTGCTGACCTTCATAGCTTCAGAGGTCTAACTCTGAGTCTCAGGTGGCATATAAATACCCAAAGTTTCTGGGAAAGACCATGTTATATACAAACATCTCAGTATCTGACAATTTTGAATTAATAGTTGTAACATCTCCTGAATATATATAACTGCTGCAAGAGCTTACAATCCAGGACCCTTTACAATAGGCGCCAACCTGATAACCCATGCTCTCAACTTTAGTTCACCACATTTTTATATTATAGTTAGTCCATATGATTGAGGCATGATAATATTTGTCTTTTTGTTCCTGACATTTCATTCAATATACAATTCTTAAGGGTCATTCTTCTAGTTGCCTCACAACTTCACTCCTTCTTGTGGCTGCTCAGTAGTCCATTGTGTACACCATAGATCCGCCTTCCATTCCTCATTCATTGTACCCTTAGGCCACCTCCGTTCATTGTGGGGCATGAACACTGCTGCTAGAGACACCAGTGTGCAAATGTCCATTCGTGTCCCCACACTCAGCTCCTCCAGGTATACTGAGCAGTGGGGTTGCAGGATCATATGGCAACCCCACCTCTAGCCTCCTGTGGAACCACCACACTACCCTCCAAGGGGCTGTACCTCTCATTTCCCTACTGACAGTGAATAGGTGCATTTCTTTCTCCACACTTCCTCTAGCACTTGTTTCTCTCTGTTCATTTTTAAAAAGTTTTATTCACACATCATATAATCCAGCCCAAGTGTGTAGACATGCCTTCACCACCATACTTTTTCTGAAGATATTTCCTTTTCTTCCACAAAGAATCCATACCCTTTTCCAATCCCCTTGCCTGCTGACATTTAGTTTTGGCCTAATGCCTTTGTTACATTCAGTGGAAGCATATTACAATGTTACATTGACTATAGACCCTAGCTTGCATTGATTGTACTTCCCATATGCCATTTATTTTCAACACCCTGCAATACTGACATTCCTTTGATCTTTGTACATTTAATCACCATTGTTGCACACTCCAGGCATTCCTAAATTATACCATCTCAGTGTTCATCGTCTATCTTTCCTTCTGGTTTCATACATGCCCCCCCAGACCTTCTCCCTCTATCATACTCACATTCAGCTTCATTCAGTGTACTTACATTACTGTGCTACAATCAGGTAGTATTGTGCTATCCATATCTGAATTTTTACAATCAGTCCTGTTGTACAATCTATATTCCTTCAGCACCAATTACTCAATCTCTACCCTATTTCTATCTCCTGATAACCTGTGTCCTTAACTGAAATTCTCCAAGTTCACTCATTAATGTTAGTTCATATCAGTGAGACCATCCAGTATTTGTCCTTTTGTTTCTGGCTAATTTCACTTGGCATAATGTCTTCAAGATCCATCCATGTTGTTACATGCTTCATGACTTTATTCTGTCTTATAACTGTGTAATATTTTGTCCTATGTATATACCACAGCTTGTTTAGCTACTCACCCATTGACAGACATTTGGGCTGTTTCCATCTCTTGGCAATTGTAAATAATGCTGCTATAAACATTGGTGTGCAAATGTCCATTTGTGTCCTTGCCCTCAGGTCCTCAGAATATATACCTAGTAATTGATTGTTAGATCATATGGCAATTCTACACTTAGCTTTCTAAGGAACCACCAAACTGTCTTGCAGAGTGGTTGTACTATTTTACATTTCCAACAACAGTAGATAAGTGGATAAGTGTGCCTCTTTCTCCACATCTTCTCCAGCACTTGTCATTTTCTGTTTTTTTGATATGTCCCTTCTGGTGGGTGTGAGATGATATCTCATTGTGGTTTTGATTTGCATTTCCCTAATAGCCAGTGAAGTTGAGCATCTTTTCATATGGGGCCTGTGCTTTTGATGGGTGGGGAGCAATCACTCTGCCCTGGAAACATGTCTTAAGGTCTTATTCTCACACCACTTCTTCTACCATATTTAAAACATGCTTTTAATAACTGTCATGCCAACATGCTAAACAGAATTGTGCTCCCTTTCTGCTGTCACTCTACAATCTAGCTAAGCTTCTGGTTCCAGTCTGCAGGACAGACCCATTCTGGGAAAGATGCCAAGGTTCTCATTTCAGCTAATTTTTCTTAGCCTCCTTATCACATTATACAAACAAGTTATTTATTTTCTCCAGGCCTCGGTTTCACTCATCTGAGAAACAGGGATAATACTTGTCCCATCCACTTCACAAGGATATAGATCATCGGTAAAGACAATATGCAGGGAAGTGATTTGGAATACAAACATTAAAGCTGATAATAACAATAAGAATAACTAATGTAGCTTCATTGTCACCCTTTTCCAAGGTAAGAATAGATTTGACACTAAGTTAGCAATCGCTTTTGAGAGGCAATGGGGTATTTTTAGAGAAGACCCTCTCATTCCATCCTCCCAGGCAGGGTGTGGGGTATCAGGTGCCCACGGAGCCCTGTGTCTGTTTCTAACATTGGCTTCAACACATTGCCTTGCAGCATCATTGAGTGAGGTCTGTCTTCCCTGAGGACAGAGACTCTGTCTTATTCATCTTTGCAGCCCCAATGCTTGATACAAAGCCTAGCATAAAATAGGTACTACATAACATGCACCGATGAATGAATAAATGAATGAAAGTATGTGATTCCCACTTAAGCAAGCTTGTAGAGGATACCTGGTAGTTTATGAAAAGGTATGTGAAGTAGTGACTAAGAACTCAGCTTAAGAATCAGATAGTTCTGCAACTGAAACTCTGTTACTTACTGGCTTTGTGATGCTTGCCATGTGATGTAACTACCTAAACAGCAGCTTCCTTATTGACAAAATTGGAATAATAATAATAATAATAATAATAATAATAATAATAATATTGGCCTCAAATGTTGGCTAATGAGGATCATATGTAATTAAGCATGTCAAGTTCCTAGCACCCAGTGAACCTCCATAAATAGTAGCTAGCATTATCATTCCTTCCTTAACAGATGAAGAAGGGGAAGACCAGCTCTGCAAGATGCTTGCAAGGGGTAGATAGGGTGGGCCAATGACCAAGGTTTTGCAAAGTAGGTGACCTCTGACCTAATGTCCAATGGGTGACCAGAGAGTGGAGGGCATTCCTGGAATTGGAGCCCCAAGAGAAATTTCCCCCTAACCCTGGTGATAAATACCTTCACTGTAGCCAGCTCCCTGCCCCAACTCTACCTACCTACTCCGCTTCCATCACCCTTCCTTCCCAGAGCTTTCTGTGCCTGAAATCATGGAGAGCGGTTCAGGGAAAGCTGCTTTTTTCATATGGTCTCCTGCCAGAGTGCAGAGTAGATCTTGTTTTGTTCCCAGCAGCACTGATTTGTGTGGTCCCACCTCCTTCCTTTACATTCCCTTCCCAGAGACATTGGTGAGAAAAGCTCTTCTCTCCTTCTTTGGCTTGCTCCACCCTGTCCGGTGGCCCCCATTGGACATCGCCCATCCTGAAGTAGACCCTTACAGCTCTTCTCACTTTACACCTCTCACTTTGAGGCTCATCAACTTGCATTAGCTTCCGCTCCTCCCATCAGCTGCCTGGTCTAGACCAAGGCTCCAGCCAGGCAGAAAGAGAATCAGAAATACAAGAAAGGTTCTAAAATGTACAGATGCCTCGGCTAATTCCCAAAGTTTGGGCTGGGGAACCTACGTAATTTTACTTGACCTTAGATGATTCAGGTAACTATCCAGATTTGAGAACTGCTGGGCTGGGTTTCTTTCTTAACCCAAATTTCAAGCTCAGAAGCAAATTCCTCCATCTTTCCCCTCAAATCAGCAGCCAACTCCCCTGGCTGCCTGTTGTGGTAGAAGCCAAGCCGGAAAGTCTCTCATCCTACCACTACTAGGTACCTTCTCCCCTACCCTGCCCCATTCGAAAGCCTGTTTTAACCTTCACTGAATACATATGTGCTTTGGACACAAGTGAAAGTCCAATAGTCATGTGGAGAAACAAGGTGGTAAGGCAGCTCTGGGTCCGTTTTCACCTGGGTCCTGCCCAAGTGACTACACAGCAAGGCAATCAGGAAAGGGATGCTGAGAAGGGTCCTGGGGTCACATGTACGCAGCAAGCTCTTGTGTCCACACAGTGCCCTGCTGAGCCAGAAGGAAAGCCTGCCTGCTTCCAGACTCTGGGGCTCAGGCTGTTTCCCCGAATGATGTCTTCCTCTCCTGGAAGACAGGAAAAGCTTTAAGTTCTGTTTATTCATTCAATAAAGGTCAGGCACCTCCTACAAGCTGAGCACTGTGCTAGATGCTAGGACTATAAAACTTTCCCCAGACAGCTTCTAAAACCTCATGCAGCACAGTGTTTGTACTAACAAGGTTGTGCCTCATGCAGCATATTAATCACAGTGAGTTCTTCGTTGTTGTGAAAGTGAAGTCTTAGTGTTTTAAAAAGTAATAAATATTTTATATTCCACATCATTTTTTCAAATATTTTATAAAAATGAAATTCATTTACATTCTTTACCCAATATCTTCGCCAATGATAAAAATGCCTTACATGTTTTTTACTGCTTTATTGTTTCAAAAAATGCTCTGATATGCGTTATATCATTTTATCCTGACCCCCCCAAATAAAAAAAATATGGAAGCTAGGCAGTGCAGGTGTTATTATCCCCATTTATAGAAGAGGAAATTGAGGTTCAGATGGGTCAGCGACATGCCAATGGCATGGGCTAGTAAATGCATTCCAAAGAATGAGAGAATAAAGGCTATTTCAATTGTTTTGCCATTGGGAGGCTAGTTTATGCAAAGTTGTTGGATAAGGAACTTCTTGGCAGGGAAACAGAAGAATCTGCTCCTGAAATACTAGGATTTTGTCCCAACTGAACAAGGAAACAGAGGTGGATAATTGGTAGGATTGTGAATCATTCTTTTGGCAAAAATTCCTGTGGCAGTATGAATGTTTTGTGGCCATCTCTTCCCAAGAGACTATTATTTAAAATTCAAATAATATTGTTTTTGGCACCCTGATGGACCTCTATTTCAGCTGAACCTCAACAGGGTAACAGACAGAAGAAGGGTACGGGCCGGGGAGCAGCTCAGAACAAGGGAGGCAGTTTCCTACCTCCAACAACACAACAGCACTTTGATGGGTCTACCTGGAAGGATCGGGTCATAAAGGGAGCTATGGCCACAGGGAATAAAACAAACATGCTTTGGGAGAGTCTCTGAAAAGGCATTGTACATGCATGTGTGGTGCGTGCGTGTGAGTAGGCAGCGGTGCCAGAACTAGATGTGAGGCAAACTAACAACAAGCTCATCTAATAGGGCAATGGTCCAGCAGATGACTGTTATCTGTTCCAGGCCCTGATGTCAACCAAACCCTCATCTTCTGGGCCTTGACCTCAACTCTGCTGCCTGACCAGGAGAACCAGGAACAAGGTCATTTTGCACTGGAAGCAGATAACCGTTGTGGTACACAGGAGATTAGAGACATCTGCCTTTCTCTCTGCCGTGACACCAGAAGGCAAAAGTTCTCAGGTCCATAGGCACCTTGAACCGATTTTATAACAACTGTTTATATGTAGCAGCCTCTTTAGGGTTTATAAGACAATTTTATAACCTTTGTTATATTTGACAATGCCTGCAAACAAAACCAAAAACCCTAAGATAGTGGTTTGCTACCTATCAGAATCACATGGAGGAGCTTTTAAAAAAATGCCCAAATCACATCACATACCAATTAAGTCAGAATGGAGGCAGCAGAAGTTTTTAAAGGCCCTCAGGTGATGCCAATGTGTAGCAAACTTTGGGAACCACTACCTTATGAGCTGGGCAGCAAAAGTGTTATTTCCATTTTATAGATGGGAAAACTGAGATAAAAAATTAATGAGTTGCCTAAAATTATGGCCCTAGCAAGCTGCAGAAATGGGACTTGAATCTTTAGTTCCCTTCAACTTGTTGGTTCATTCATTTATATAATCATCTATTTAACAAATGTATTTTGAGTACCAGCCATGTATCATGTACAGTCACAGACAAAATATCTGTAACTCCTGTTTTCATGGAGTTTCAGGAAAGTTATCCTTTCATTCAGACCTATGTCTTTCATACCCTTTTGTATTTTGGAATTATTTGGAATTATGTAGGTTGGTTTATTGCCCATCAAGCTGGGGCACTCACCAAAATAGCACAAGTGGTATCTGCTTGAGTTCAGATGTGCAGTGCAGACTTGCCCTTGAATGTCAGAAGGCCAAAGCGAAGAGAGACCAGACTTCGGAGTCAGTGATCTAGGCTTCAACTGTGATTCTACCACTGATGAGCTGTGTGATCATGGACAACTTCCTTTTTTTTTTTTTTTTTAATATTTTTATTGTGAACCACAAATATACAAACATTCTATACATGGTGTACAGTCAGAGGCTCACAATATCATCAAATAGTTGTGGATTCATCTCCATGATCATTTTTTTTTTAACATTTGCATCTTTCTAGCAAAAGAAATAAGAAAAAAGTAAAAACTCATACATGCCATACCCTTACCCCTCTCATTGACCACTAGTATTTCAGTCTATTCAATTTATTGTAGCCTTTGTTTCCCTATTATTTGTTTATTTCTTATCCATGTTTTTTACTCATCTGTCCATACCGTAGATAAAAGGAGTATCAGACACAAGGTTTTCACAATCACACAGTCACATTGCAAGAAGCATGGCTACTGGAAGACAGCTCTACAGCTTCAGGTACTTCCCTCTAGCCACTCTAATACACTATATACTAAAAAGGGGATATCTATATAATGTGTAAGAATAACCTCCAGGATAACCTCTCAACTCTGTTTGAAATCTCTCAGCAACTGACACTTTATTTTGTCTTGTTACTCTCTTCCCCCTTTTGGTAGAGAAGGTTTTCTTGATGCCGAGTCCCAGCTCATCCTGTGATTTCTGTCCCATGTTGCCAGGGAGATTTACACCCCTGGGAGTCACGTCCACATAGAGGGGGAGGGCAGTGAGTTCACCTGCCGTGTCAGCTGAGAGAGAGAGGGCACATCTGAGCAACAAAAGAGGTTCTCTGGGGGTGACTCTTAGGCACAATTTTAAGTAGGCTTGGCCTATCTTTGCAGGGATAAGTATCATTGGGGCGAACCCCAAGATTGAGGGTTGGGTCTATTGATTTGGTTGTCTCCAAAGGACAATTATCTTGACTTCTCTGATCTCTAATGTCCTCATCTACATAAAGAATACTGCAATGCTCATTCTCCACATTGCTGTGACAGTGAAGTGCAATACCCTGTGTGATATGCCTAGCTTAGTCGCTGGCACATCCTAAGCATTCAGTAAACACCAGCTGCTTACTAGCTGCTGAAAATCGTGAATAACTCAAAGATCATGAACACCGTGCTCCTGAGAGACACAGTAGTCTATGGTTGTCCTTAGAATGTCTTTTCCTAGTTACTCTTTCCTCTCTAAGATCCAGTCTATTCATCTTCCTTGGTACTCAAAGTTGGGACACTCAAGGTTTGGAATTTAAGGATAGGTTCTTAATAAATTTTGGCTGGTGGTGGTGACTTAATGGAAATCTAAAGTTAAGAAAAGAAATTTAAAGGGGACTGAACTGAAAGTTCAAAGTTCAAGTATTGGGAATGTTTTTTTGAACTACATTTCCATTTTTTATTAGATTTGTATTAAAAGAAAGGGGCAGGAAAAATAGAGCCTCGAACCATTTGAGTTTTTCTCCTTAACAGTGCTTATATATATAATCAATATTGAAATGTTTCTTTATTTCCTCCTGAGATGGAATCTAATCCTTGTACTTAATGAATTTGAGAGTCTTTTTTTTTTTTTGTATGCTGTATGGCGGGGGTCATATTTCATTCTTTTTCCATGTGAATATCCTGTTATTGCAGTATCATTTGTTGAATATTTGTTTGTTTGCTTGTTTCTCTCGTTTTTGGGAAGTGCATAGGCCTGGAATCAAACCTGAAGTTGAGAGTCTTTTTTTTTTTTTTTTTTTTAACTTTTTTTACTGTATAGTATAACATATATACAAAGCAAAGAAGCAAAAAAGCAAGTTTTCAAAGCACTCCTCAACAAGTGGTTACAGGATAGATTTCAGAGTTTGTCATGGGCTGCCATACGATTCGCTCATATTTTTACTTCTAGCTGCTCCAGAATATAGGAGGCTAGAGGGCTTAATATTTTTTTATCATCACAATTGCCTTTTTTTTCCTTCTTTTTTTGTGAAAAATAACATATATACAAAAAAGCTATAGCTTTCAAAGCACAACAACAAAATTAGTTGTAGAACATATTTCAGACTTTGACATGGGTTACAATTTCACAATTTTAGGTTTTTACTTCTAGCTGCTCTAAAATACTGGAGACTAAAGGAAATATCAATTTAATGATTCAGCATTCATATTCACTTGTTAAATCCTATATTCTATGTATAACTTCACCATCACCTTTATCTTTCCATACCTCTCTTTAGAGTTGTCTGGGCTACGGCAATTCCAAAGTTTTGATATTGGAAGGGTCTGTCACTAATATGGGGTAGGGAGATGGAACTATCTGATGTTCTGGAGAGGCTGGGCTAGGTTTCAGGATTTATCTGGACCAGGGACCCATCTGGAGGGTGTAGGTTTCTAGAAAGTTACTCTAGTGCATGGAACCCTTGTGGAATCTTATATATTCCCCTAGCTATTCTTTAGGATTGGCTGGAATGGTCCTGGTTGGGGTTTGGCAGGTTGTGATAGGTAGCAAGGTCTACCTGAAGCTTGCATAAGAGCAACCTCCAGAGTAGCCTCTCAACTCTATTTGAACTCTCTCTACCACTGATACTTTGCACTTCTTTTCCCTCTTTTGGTCAGGATGGAATTGTTGATCCCATGGTGCCAGGTCTGGATTCATCTCTGGGAGTCATCTCCCATGTTGCCGGGGAGACTATCACCCCTGGATGTCATGTCCCATGTAGGGGGGAGGGCAATGATTTCACCTGCAGAGTTGGGCTTAGAGAGACTGAGGCCACGTCTGAGCAACCATAGAGGTCATCCAGAAGTAACCCTTAGGCATGCTGATAGGTAGTCTCAACTTCTCCGCTACCTGCATAAGCTTCACAAGAGTAAGCTTCATGATCGAGGGTATGGCCTATTGATTTGAGTGCCCCTAAAGTTTGAAACAGTATCAGGGGATTCCCTGATGGTAAAGTTTAATAGTTCCATAGTCTTTCTCCCCTTCTTTTTGATTATCTGCTTAATATACTCTAGGATGTTTCCAGGCATTACAATAATCTATACTGAATTAAAGGACCTGTTTCTTATTCTGTGCTTCCAGTGTTTCAATTGTTCAGATGAGCTATACAGTTAGGTTGAGTTAGATTATGCACTATAGAAAATTTCAGTTCCAAATCAAATAAACCGTTCTTCCATTGGTCTCAAAGAGTATATGCGGTTCTCAAATATAGACACTGTCTTCCTTACCCCTATGTTCTGAATTACTTTAACCCCAGTTCTGCTTCATTCTTATCTCCAAATATCAGTTTATATATAGAAAACAGCCTCTCAAAATCCAGAAATATGAATCACCACTCTGGACTTAATGTGTCTGCTCCAAAAGCTTACAATCTAGGCCCCTGCTTTCTTATAAACATTTTCTAAAGGTGACCATACATCCATTCTTGTTGTTTTGTTTCTGGCTTATTTTGTCTCACCAAATGTCCCACACCATTGCATGCTGCATGACTTTGTTCCTTTTTGTAGCAGAAAAACCTTCATTCATAAGTATACACCATCGTTTGCCAATCTACTTCTCAGTCAGTGCATCCTTCAGCCACCTGCATTCATCGGGCATCACATAGAAGGTCCAAAGTCCACAGTCCATCAACATTCTCAATTTTAGATAATTTCATTGTTCCCAAGAGAAAGAAAATCAATAAACACACTCTCGCCAAACAGGAAATCTAAACCTCCTCTTAACTCTTGTCCCTCCCCCCATTATTTACCTCTGCCATTGCCATGATAGTGCTGATGGTTTCCTTTTGAACATAGCTCATAGCATGCAATAGCTGTTCTCCCCCTGTACCCTGGACTTGAACACTGTTTGTACAAGAATCATATCTTTGAAGGAATTCTTACGAGAACTAATATTTCTAGTGTGAATCAGCGGGACATGTAGGTCTATACAACACCTGAATTTGAAAGCCTTTTAAAAATTTTCCTCATTTCATAAACATGATTAGCTCTGAGATCTATATGTTTAAGGGCTACATGTACCAAGTCAAACAAATCTGTTCTGTTGATGATTTCCTGAAAGTATGGGGTTCCTGCAAGTGTGGCAGGGCTGTTCCAGACTGCTATGGTGTCTTCTGAAGGAAGTGATGCTGACATTCACTAAGATGTGTGGGGTGAATGCTCCAAATGTCTCAAAATGCATAACTCCATCCCCGAGGTTGTATTCAGGTCCATTAACCTACCAGGTTCTCTAAAACGTGTATTCTGTGATAAGTAAGGTCAATATTTAAACTCTCCTTTAAATAACATACTAATAGCTTGTTCTAAATTAATACTGATGGAATAATTATATCGTTGAATGAACAGTTGTATCTTATTGAATAAATCGGGAATGGTTAATTTGCTTTATAGATGAATGTTTAGTTTGTGTGCTATTCTATTTTTTTAAATGTATAAAATTAATAAAAATATTAGCTATTTCTTCAGTGCCTGCTATGGGTCTGGCTTGTGGTAAAATGTGAATGAACCATGCATTATTTCAATTTTATCCTTTTACAACATCCCTATGAAATAGAAAACCTACCCAAGATTATACACTTAATAAACTGTAGAACTAGAGTATGAATTCAAGTTTGTGTGCTGCTGAAGGTCATATCCATAACCACGATTCTGCAAAGACTTTTTGCATTGCATTCTTTGTTGTGATCCTGAACGTTCTGTTACATGCTTTGCTTTCCTCCCCAAGGTGGGGTAATGACAGGAGCTGGAAATAGAAGTGAACCACTCTCCCTAAGAAAATAAAATACGGCACTGCTTGTCAAGCTTAGCCACACATTCTGACCATTAAAAGGCTGTGAAATTGGTTTAGTAGGGAACAACCAACATCTAAACAATTATATGGATTTGAATACAAAATATCAGGTTGCATCACGTTCAGTAAGGATACGCATTGTTTCTGAGACTTTTGCTTACCTGTGTGCGTGTGTGTACTTTTGCTTACCTGTGTGTGTGTGCATGTGTGTATATCACGTGTGTTATGTACATGTGTATCTATGCATACTGGCTTATAATGTAAAGTATACCTTTAACTGCAGGTCGTGGTTACAAAAGTTTGAGAAACCACAGTATGCAATAATGATTAAGACTAATGAACTCAGATCGCCACAGCCTGAAGCCCTCCTATGACCCTGACTAGATGCATGGCCTGAGTATGTTCATTAATATTTTTATGCTACTGTTTCCTTCTCTGTGAAACAGGGATGATAACAGTATCTACCTCATAATGTGTGTAAAATGTGCAGTATAGTGCCTGAAGTGTAGTAAGGACTCATTAAATGAATGTCAGCTATTGTTATTTTAAATGAAGTCATTTGGTGATAGGTTGATGGCAAAAGCAATGCTTTGCGTTATATACCCAAAATCATGTTAATACTAGAACCATTTACCACGTGTTTCTTAGGCATCCCCACTTACATGTTTACAGCCATGTCAAATGCCACGTCCCAGCCAAATTCTATGCCAAGGTGCTCCTCCTCCTGCATTCCATACACAACCATGGTGCCACCAGCTACCCAGTAGCCGAGCCGAAACTTAAGAGTCATCTTGGATTCCTTGCTGTCAATGTCAACCCATATATGCAATCATAATAAACCCAGCTGATTTTTTAGCTCCGATCATTTCTAATTTCTTCCTCTGTTCCACATCTTCCTTTTGATCCCTGCTGTCTTCAATATCAACATCATCTCTGGCCTGCTAGTAAACGAATGTTTCTGAAACTCCTAGACTCCAGTCTTAACTACCCCCCACCCCATAATCTCACAGTCCTGCTCCTGGGATACACCTTTTACAACTTCTGCCAGTCTAACAGTTTCCAAAACCCAAAGTTGATCATTTCACTTTCTAACTTATAGCATCTTTAGCAAAGCTTGAAAGGCTCTTCATAAGATGTGCATCATTTCTGGCTTCATCTCTTGCCATTCTTTCAATGGCCATTCCTTTCGACACAACAAACTACTTTATCCTTTCCAGAGGAAGGAGGCATTTTTATGCATCTATGTCTACATGTGTTGGTGCCTCTGCCAGGAAAGCTGGTCTGCTGACCACCAGAGCATTGAAGGATTAATAGGTTATCAACTCAAACTTACAATTAAATACATGGATTCTCAAAATTCCGTGTACATCAGGAGCACCTGGGTTGCTGGTTTAAAATTCAAGCCCTGGGGTCCTACCTGTACTTGTCGATTTCAGCAGTGCCAGGACTTTTAACCAGCATCCCTAGTGATCATGGGAAACGGTACTAAAGGAAAGATAAAAAAAGTTTTGCACAAACTCTAATTCCCAACACAGAAATGCAGGAGTAAAGGTGAATGCCTTGTCCTTGGGAAATATCTCAATAGAGATTCATTTCAGAGCATTTCATAAGGAGGGGAAAGGTGCAGATTTATTAGTAATAATACATCTTTTTTTTTTAATGAACAGCAATGACATGAAGGAAAAACTGCTATTTAATATCATTATATACTAATGTTATTGCCTTAAAATATGAAAACATGGCACTGATCATCATACATTTTTATAGCAAGATCTCTTCCTAATAGAAAACACCAAATGATAGTTCTGGTTCTTGGTCAGTTTATGAGAGAAAACTGGCTGCTGCACTATAGAGGAGAGAGTTGTTTCCACCTAGTCTGAAACAAAGAGTATTCTCTGTTATTTTTAATAGTAAGGAAAGGGGGGTGGGGGAAGCTTCAAGTTAAGTATCTGAGCTTAAGGGGCAGTTAAACCTTGGTGAGAAACAAAAAGCACGGGCTGGCTTTTTATAAGGAACAAATCTCTGAAGCAGAGATTTATGACTGAAAATTAAAGCAAAGAAATAACCTAAGGCCATAGATAAGGAGCTTAGAACTGTTCCTCACTGCTGTCTCTGATGAGCTGAATACCATCTGGTCCACTCTACTAACCCAAACTTCTTGTCATTCATTCATTCAACTGGCACATACTGTGCGACACGCACAATGTTAAGAGCGAGAGAAACAGAGATACAAAATCTTACACTCCATTAGGGGGAAGTGTCACAAGATACCAGACAAAATGATCTGTCATTCATTGAAACAAAGTTGCAAAACAAAGTAACGCATTCATTCCACAAAAACGGGTTGAGTGCCTACTTTGTGCAAGATAGTGTACTAGGCACAGAGGATAACAACTGTGAAAAAGAGAAGCTCACATTCCAGTAAGGACGACAACTATTAAAGAAGTTATTATCCATGTAATTATTTAGTGGTAAGAAACAATAAATGCAGAAGATACTATGAAAGCATTTAAGGAACGAGGAGACCTGATGCAGTTTTCTTTGAGAGGAGGGTTGACTAGGAGAGGATTCCCTGAGGAAGTAATAGAGGAGGTGAGATACAAAAGATGAATAGAGTTAATTAGGCCACGTGGCAGGGTGGAGCTGGGGTGGGGAGGAGAGGTGGAGAAGGAACAGCACGTTCAGAGGCTCTGAAGGAGAACAGACAGGAAGGAACAAGACTGTGCCACAGGGGGATGACTTTGCTAAACACCTGGGTTTTCAGCCTCAAGTAAATCATGGAAAGGTTTTAAACTTAAGAGACACAATTAACTTAGTTTTTTGTTTTAAGATCTGTTTGGTTGTAATGGGGAGAATTTGGGGAGGAGGCTAAGAATGGAGTGATAAATTTGGACATTACTTCAGTAGATCAGGTAAGAAGTAATGGCAGCTTGGACTGATGGTGGAGTGGAGATGGACAGAAGAGGAAGGACATATACTGAGGACATAAGATGCACAGGACTTGGTGATGGATAAGATCTGGGACTTGAGTGAGAGGGAAGGGTCAAGGATCATTGCCAGTTTTTTTGTTTTGTTTTGTTTTCTTCATAACTGGATGGATGGTGATAACTTTCAGTGAGGTGGGACACTAAAGGGTTTATTTTCAGGGGAGGGGAGTGAGAAAGGAGGGAGAAGAGCTGATCTCAAGTTTTACATTTATATACATTGACATGGCTGTTTTTGAGACATTCATTTACAGATGTCAAGTAGGCAAGTGGACCTTAGAGAGAGCGAACTAGAGAATTAATTTGAAAACTGTCATCAAGTAGATGAAAACTGAAATCACAGAATGGGTTTACAGTATTACCCTATCAAGTGACTTTAGAGTGAGGGCAGTCTAGGTCTGAGCTTTGAGAAACTCAAGAATTTTAAAGACTGGATAAAAGACGATGAGCCCACAAAGGTGACCGGGAAGGAAAAGGTAGAAGGAGAACCAGAAGATGCATTCTCATGAGATGACCAAGGAGGAGAGTGTTTCAGGAAGGAGGGAGTGGCCCAGACGTACTAAATTTCTCTGAAAGGTCAAGTAAGGTCTGAGAGCCATCTACTGGATTTAGCAAAGTGGAGGTAACTCAAAATCTCAATGAAGAGTTGATACAGTTATACCGAATGGCTTGAAGAGTGAGCAGGAGATGAAGAAATAGAAACGGCAAATGCAGAAACTCTTTCAAGAGATTGGGCTACTGAAGGTGAGTGGCTTAAGGTGGAGAGACTTAAGCCGCTAAAGGCAGAGTCCTCAAGGAGGGAGAGAACAGGAGCCAGAGATCAATGGAGGAACTGGCCTTAGAGGAGGGAAGGAGGAATGCACAAGGGCAGGTGCTGGTGCATTTAAAGATTTGATGGGGAAATTAGGAAGTGAAGTTATCTGCTAGGAGTGGGGGGTCAGAGATGTGAGACAGTGGGGAAGGGAAGTTGTGGATGTGCAAGAACAAAGTGCTCAGAGAAAAAGAGGTTTTTGGGGCACTGGGAAGTTGAAGTTTATAACCATAAATGTACGGTCCTACAGCTTGTTCTGTAGCATGTTTTCTTCTAGCATGGCCTGGTTGCCTGCCACAGATAGGAGAAAGCAATATTTGGGCTTATTCGGGGCTGTGATTTTCCTCAAAAGATTGCAACAAAAAGATACAGGGGCAAAAAGTTTAGGTGTTGACAGGAAGAGAGGAAACGGTGGACTATCAAATCCAAGCTGGATTGGATTCAGTTTAATGGATAGGAGGGAGGACGGGACAAGCGTATCACAGAGGTAGAGGTAAAACGGACTTGTGGTGAGTTCTAAAGGCATGGCGGAACAAGCAGCACCTCTGGTCAGAAAGGGTGTTGTCAAAAATCATTGATTTCTGACCTCAAGGAACTTCACATGATACCCAGGCCCAGGATGTGATCTGGAAACAGTTCAGGTGGAAGTCGGAGGAGAGGGACTCCCGTGGGGAGAGGCCAGGGTGCTGGCGGCTCCGGCTCTATCGATGCTGGAGCCAGCAGGATGACGGCAACACCGGGGTGGAGGAAGTCTGGAAACTGGGGCCAGCGCCCTCCCCAGTGAATCAAGGGGTGGCAAGTGAGAGCGAAGAGAAAGGGGAAAGGTCAGTACCTCTAAAGGACACAACCCTTCAGGGAGCAGAAATCAGGCTTTTGTGGTGGTGGTAGCTGTTCGTTTATTTGCTAAAAAGGAGAATGGGGGACTACAGTTCCAAAGTGGTCTGGGGGAATAAAAGGAACCCTCCCTAGATACTGATGGGGAATGTGAAAACAGGGATGATAAATGTGAAAAAACAGTCTCCAGGTAAAAAGGATATGGTAGAGACGGTCCCCTCACAGTGAGAGCAGTTAATAGATGGAGAGAGAGATTTGGGAGGGACTGAAAACATAAGAGAGAATAGTAGCAGAAAGCTGAGTGGAAGGGTTTGGGGTGGGGAATGGAAGGCTGGATCAGGGGCAAGGACGCACAGACATGATAACAGGACAGCCAAACAGATATAAGTATAGAAAGTGCTAGGAGTGTGACATAGAGGGTGGAAATTGCCTGTGGTTACAGGGGAGGTGGACTGAGAGTTTTGCAGAAGAGGTCATATGTGAGCTGAAATGAAACAGAAGTTCCGCCAGATGGGCAGAGCGGGGAAAGCACACCAGGCTGAAGGGTCGGCACGCCCAGGTGCAGGGGCCCAGGAAGCACAGCGCTCAGAGTCAGCCCCGCTTGGTTCAGTGTGGCTGCAGGGCAGCTTCCCAGAGGGGAGAGGACAAGGCCCGAGGCAGGCAGGGGCTGTTCAGGGAGGGCTTTGGTGCAGCTGAGAAGCCCTGGAGTTTAGGGAGTTCCTGCAGCTTTTAAGAGGAGCTGAGGAATGAGTCCCTGGTCTCCCTCTGTCCCAGCCTTTCACTCTCATCACGGGGTCAGTCTTTTGCTTACACTGCCTCTGAAGTGCTCAACCTCAACCCTCTGGGTAAATTCTTCTCCTCTCCCAAGGTCTAATTCTAGTCTTACCCCTGCAAGAAAACCCTTGTGATTACTGCAGCCCACACCTTCTTCCTTTCCCCCAAAGATTTTCGTTCTTATGATCAGAATCACCCCCCAAAAAAAGACTGCAGAAAAAGCAATCATTCGCCATTGTGTTAAATGCAGCCTCCTCACCTAGGATGAGAGACCTGGGGTGACATAGGATTAAAATTATGAGAGAGCAAGCTGCCTCTCTCATTCAGAAAGAATACAGAGCAAAGTTTTTTCTAGAGTACTGGAAAAAGAATTCTGTCTCTTTTCTGTTTTACTGCCAAAAAAGAAAAAAAAAAAGAGTGCTTTCAGATTCAGGTATCAACAGGGGTTCTGTTCAAAGACCCCAGGGTTAATAATGTTTTGGTTGATGACTGGTTGGTGTGACCTTAAGAAAAGTACTCAATTTCCTCAAGCCTCAGTTTCTCCATCTGTAAAATGAGCTAATCCTACGTGTTCTATAAGGTCAACAGAGAATCATATAAGATTGTGTATTTTCATTCCCTAGGTGTTTACTGTATGTCTCACTATGTGTCAGGCATAGTGCTAGGAGCAGGCGCAAGTACAGTGCACAAGACAGGAACAGCCCTGCCCTCCTGGAGTTTAAAGACCAAAGACAGAGAAAATGTATACAAACAATGCCACAATCAACCACCAATATAATAAACACAGTGCCTGGTACAGAAGGCACCTTTAATAAACATTAGCTCCCTTCCTTTCTTAACTTCACTAAAATAATATAACAAGTGCTATTTGCAAGAAGACGCTATTGTAATTGCGTTTATCAGAAATTTTCAGCGGCTCTCACAGCGTAAGTAGGTACTGTCTCAGGCCCCAATAAATACAGATAGTACATTGAGGAAACCACAGTAAGGTGACAAAATTCATTTCTTCTCGAGGCTCCCGATTCAAGAGGAAGCCCAATAAAAAATGATGGCATCAAGTCACATATTCCCACTTCAAAACCTTCAGCTTATTCAGGGCAGACAGAGCAAACTAGAAGGTGAGCCATTGTCCCAGGATCCGGACAAAAATGGCAGCTCCAAATGGAGCCTTGGAATGCAGCTTCTGAGTGCAGAGAGCTGTCCTTCTCCGCAGCACGTCCAGCCACTAAAATATGAAGGGCGGGTAGGGTCCTTTCCTCTATTGATGGGCTCAACTCATTTCTGATGAAAGAAAGACTGGGTTTCCCTTGGGTTTACTCATGAGTGACAACATTATGTAAAGATCTCTGGGCACAAAGCCTTTCCTAACTCTCCAGTGGTGTGAGACAAAAGAACAGGGTCGAGGTGCTGGTCCTGCTCATTGTGTGGTGGCAGCTGTGTGTCCCCAGTGCTGGAGAGAATTCCTTCCCCTGTCCCCCCTCCCTCCCAGTCCACTCAGCACTGCTGGGGATACCAGCTGAGCTGGGAGGCCCAGGATGTGTGCAGAGACAATTAGAAAAGCATCCTCTTTTATTCCTTTAGCAGCAGCAGGGTATGGAGTAAATCTCACTGGCCTGGGAATTCAGAAGATCTTATTTTGGGTACCGACTGAGACTCAGTTGTCTGCCTCTTTGCTGGTAATGTTGCTGTCCCTTGCACGGACTCCTGCCTTTAGCCCTGGAGCTCTAAAAATATGTGTAAGATCTACTGCAAGTGTTTGTTTACAACTCAGTCTCCTTATGCAGACTCTTGAATTTCCTTATGGCAGGTGCTGTGTCTTTTTTATTTTCACCCTAGCACCTGGCTTGTAGTAGGAGCTTAATCGATTTTAAAGGAGGGTGGGGTGGGGAATGGGAGTGAATGAATGCATATCAGTTTCCAGGGCTGGAAAAGCTGGATCAGGAGATGCCAGTCTGGACTTCAGAGAATCTAATGGGTCCTCAGAGAGTCTTTCAAGGTGTCAGATGGGCGGGGGGTGGGGTGCAGGTGGTGGTGTTAGGTGAGTGGAAGAGGCATGTCATGGAAATAGAGGCCTGTTTTGCTTCCTCATTGCAGTTTGACCTGGTTTTATGATATTCACTTGTCTTATACACTGGGCTTTCCTTATTCCAGATTTTGTTTGAATAAAAGTTTCTGTGGCTAACAGAACTTTGGGGAAAAAAAAAAACTGGGCTAGATTCTTTTTTGCCACATTGTCTCACATCTAATTTTATCATAACTTACCCTGCACTTCACAGCACTTCTGCTGACTGTCCCAAACTGAGCACTAGGCCAAGGAAGTAATCTCCCAGGGGGTACTGCAATGCTGCTGCAGGCCAGTCGGGCAGGGACACTGTCAAAGGGGAGTCAGCTACTCAAGTGTCAAAAAGACATCATCAAACAACACGCACTCCCACAGTACGAACAGTATTATGGACAGACGCCTGTGACTTACTTAGCACAATTGCGTCAGGTGCTATGTGGGCCCCCGAGAAAACAGCCATGGATTAGGGAAAGTCCTGTTCTTTAAGAAGATCCCAGCCTAGCGATGGAGACAGAGCTAAGAAAATGATACAATACAAGATGACAAATGCAGATACAGAAATGCGTCAACTGCTATGGGATTTCACAGTAGGGAGAGAATAATTTTCCTTGAGAGATGTGGGGAGTAGTAGGGAAGACTTCATGGAAAAAACGATTTGAGTTGGCTCTTGAATTTGGGCAGTTATCAAGCTTGGAGGCAGGAGAGGGAAAGCAGTGGAAGTCTGGAGGCCTGCGGCCATGGAGAGACCTGAGGAGAGGAGTCGTCGTCGTGGGGTGCTGGGCCATCTGTGGGGTGAGGGCTCATGGGGCCATGAGGCTGGAGGGATAGGTCAGACCAGGTTAAATGGGTCCTGCAAGATTTGCTAATTAAATATTACTCTGGAGGCAGTGGATAGCCAGTGAAGGTTTTAAAGCCTGGCTTCATATGGCACATACCAGGAACCACTAATTATTCTGAAGGCAATGGGGAAGAAAATGGGGAAGGCAATTAAGTAGGCAAGCAACGACCCAGCTGTCATTTTAAAGAACACGTGAGCAGCTGTGTGGAGGATTTTGGAGAAAGGCAGAGGCTGGAGGCTGTGAGCCAGTGACAAGGCCGTTGCCACAGTCCATGTGAGAGAGGAAGATGTTCTATACCAGGGCAGAGTAGAGGGAATGGAGTGGAGAAGAAGGGATAGATGCAAGGTACATTCCAGAGGGACAGGAAGCAAAACACGATCCTCACTGAGTACTGGGATGATGGAGGAGATGAAGACACGCATGTCTTCGACTATTCAGGCCTGGAAGACCGAGGCCTGTCCACATTTCTGTCCCTCAGCATGGCCATGGCATCTGTGCCAGAGTCCTCAGAATCTCTGAGTTGCTTTCCCTTTCCCGAGGGTCAGATAAGCAACCCCAGTACTGGAGGAGGAGCTGACAGCAACCCTGACGGTCTGGAATGTGGCAGCGCTATCTGGGTTCTCAGCAGGCATCCTGGGAGCAAAACCTCACCCGAGGTCCAAGTCTGCCAGGTCCTGGGGCTGGAAGGAGCCACCTGGGCAGGATAAGTGAAAGCTGGGAACCAGGACCGTGCTCCCTGTTTTTATTTCTCCAGATAATCCTGCTTCACTGTCGGTAGATTCCATTATTATAATCAAGGGCACCATGACAGCGGACAGGCAGGTGAGTCAGGCGAATTCAATAGCAAGAATGATAATGCCACTGGGCTATTACATCCAGGCTGCTGAGGCTTTTTCTAAAGAGCCAGTCAACTGGTTCACAAAACTCACAATAGCCCAGCTCCCGGCACATGCTCAGAGTCGGCTTCTTAGGCCTTGTGAGGGGGAATATTCTATTTAAACCAGAATGACTATTGAGCTTTGTTGATAAAATGCCACTCTGAAGAACAATATAAATAGAATCCATCTTCAATAGGCAAAGGCTGTCAGAGGGGTCAAGGAGCACTTCACAAAACCTGGTTCCTTCCAGCTGACTTAATTACTACATCCAAGGAGAGAGAAGTGTGAAGCCTGAGCTTAATTAGGCAAACACAGAGACACTGTTTGGGAATCTCATTATTCCCAAGTGGTTTTTGGGAAAAAATGTTTTTTGTAGACAGTTGCTGGACGTAGCTGAGTCGTATCTGAGATAAGCCATTTATCTAAGGTTTGCTACTTAAATCAGAAACAGAAGAGCATTTTACCCTATTCCCATTCAGATCTGGAAATGTCAAGTTTTCTTATTTCTAGCCAGTAACAACAATATCAAAAGAAAGAATATATCAGGTTAGAACAGCATAGTCTGGAATATTTGAGGAAGCCCCCAAATTCTGGAAAATCCTGGGACGATAATCCCCAGTCATTCCCCTGGAAGAGAACACAATGGGGGCGGAGGAGGGGGGGACACAAGCTTAGGAGTCAAGCAGACCTGTATTTGAATGCTGGCTTCAGTGGGTTCTAAGTATGTGATCTTGGCCAGTTATTTGGACTCCCATTGACTTCAGCGTCCTCCTCTATAAACCTGGTGTATAGGAAAAGCTCTCTACACAGGGTTATTATGAGGATTCAATGTAACCATGAATGAAAGAACAAAGAAGCTGCTTGGAGATGATGATGGTGAGCTGGGCTCACTGCCAAGAATATGAGTCACTTCCGTACACCAGTGTTTCAGCTCATTGTTACCTTAACAAATGAATGCAGGAGGCCAGCGATCCCTCAACCTTCCTTCACTCATGTAGTAAAAGTCAACAAGCACCTGCAATACGCCAGTCACTGCGCTAAACAAAGCAGACAGACTCCCTCTTCCAGGAACTGACAGTGTCATCCCCAACCTGTTGGGAATTTTAGCACGCCTCATAAAAGGGTCGCACGACACTCTGATGCTTTCTTAAAAGGGACAATATTATAAGAAGACTTATACAACAGCTATCGCTCCTACATTTATTTCACGTTTAATATTTTTCAGAACATCACTTTCACATGTATGATGTGAGCCCCACAAAGTCTTTGGAACCTCAACACATAACCAGCAAGTTACAGAGCTGGGTAACATGTCTGGTCTTCAGCTGACTCTAAATTTTAATTGGGATTTTGTATCATAGTTTTTCTCTCTTTCTTTCTGATTTCAAAAGTAACATACGCTTATTGCACATAGAGAAGTAAAGAAAAAAAAAAAGGGTAAATCACTCCTCATTTTCACCATCCAGCCATACACTGCCATTTTGGCTTATTTTCTTCCAACATTTTTTTTATGCTTAAAAACTTAAAACTTTATTTAAATAAAGTTCAGATCTTACTATATGTAAAATTTTATACTCTGCTTTTTATTCTACTTAGAATTACATAAGAATTTTCACACATTCTAAAAATTCAACCTAAAACATCATTTTAAATCACTGCTTAATATTGTATAATTTATCTAATTCCCTTATTTTGTATCTTATAATTGTTCCCAAACTTTTAATAATATGAATTATGCTGGGATGCCTGCACATAAAACTTTTTTTGCACATAAAAACTTATTTTTCTTTAGAGTAAACTACTCTAATTGGAGTTCTGAAACTGATAATTTCTTTATTTGTTCATTTAACAAATATTTAAGAGCACAACTCTATGCTGGATCCCATTCTAGACTAGTAATACAGAAATAAGCAAAAAGGTAGAAAACAGACAAAATACCCCTGCCTTCCTGAAGCTTACATTGTAGAAAGAAATAAACAGTTTTAAGACTCCTTAGACATATTGCCAAATTGCTTTATGGTACCAGTACTGAGTATTATGTTTTTTACATTTTTGTCAATTTTATAATGTTTAATAACAATGCTGCATTCTTAGGGACTTTCCCTTTCTCTCTCTATCCCCGTATCTTCACAAAACACAAGTGATGTGAAGGGACTTTATCCAAGTTTACTGTTTAAACGGCAAGTTTCAGAGGTTTTTTGTTAGTTTTTCTCCACTAAGATGATGATCCCGGTCCAAAATGGCAACAGTAGAATAACCTCCCACCTTTGCAAAGGAGTTCTCTAAGTAGCAGGAAATGATGATGACAAATCTATGTCCTTTTGGGACCTCTTATGTCTGGGAGAAAAGTCAGCAGCAAGTTTCTCCAGCCAAATGCAGGTCTCCTTGGGGGATAAACCAGTGTAAGCCAGGTGGGTTCTCTGTGGGGAGAACTGAGGTCAGGATCAAGTGAGGTTCTTTCATGAAAGTACTTGGTAAGCTGTAAAGCACTGAACAGTAAGTAAAAGGGAGCTTTGTTCTTTTTCATGGAGGCCTTTGCAACATGTTGAGGGCTTTGAAAGGGACTTATTAAGAGAGCAACGGAGCAAATATATACAAATAAATAAATTAATAACAAAGTATTAAAGAAAATAAAATTAATAAAAAACAGTATATACAATATAAAATTATAATTTTTGGAGTGTTTATCATGTTGTTAGAAATTTTCAGTATAGTCCATTTTACTTATTCTTTTGCAAGCACATAATGCTTACACTACATCAGGCAGTGTTTTAAGCATTTTCAAATTATCAGCTCATTTAGCCATCATAATAAGCTTAGGAGGCAGATACTGCTATTAACTCCATTTGACAGGTGAAGAGACTGAGGCATAGAGAGGTTAAGTACTTGTAAAGCTAAGTTTTACAAGTACTTAACCAGTTAGTTGACCTTTAAAGTCTGTGCTTTTAAACACTAGCCTATAAAAAGGAAACTGAACATCAGGGCAAATAATTAATTGCCCTGGTTCAACAGTTTGGGTCAAGAGACTTACAGAGGGTCTTCTATGAGGCGGGTACTGTGCAGGACCAAGTTCACAAACCTCCTGACTTGGGGAGCTGGGAGCTTAGATATGGCTCCAGGTCCTTCATCTTTCTATTATATCTTGTTTAAGGGAAATGTTTTCTCATTTGGGTTGATGTTGAAGAGGCAAGGTTGGCACAGGGCACAATCTTCTTAGAACCAGATGCCACACGAGAAGAAAGAAGTTCTCAGCCATGCTGACAGCTATTTTAGAGGACACTTCTAGGCAGGCCACGCTCCCTCCCCTCCAGGCCCCAGACGCGCTAATATGGTCCAGGCGGTTCAGAATTTACCTTGTGGGTTCAGGTGCCTCCACGCAATGAACAACAGTCTTCGGAAATTCTAAGAACTGTTCTCACAATTTCAGGCCTTGGCATTAGAATGAATTGAACCTTCAGTTATTGAAAATTCTTATATATTTTTCCCCTGACAACTCACACTATATTTCAGACTGCTTTGATAGCTCCCTTAACAGTTGCCTTCATATTTTAAAACCTATAAAATTACATATTTGAAGGGATTATTCATTTTTTCCTATGGAAAACACACACACAAACACACACGTACTATAATGCTTTAATAATAATAACCAGATGGATTGAGGGGTCTTTGGCAAGGGATTTCTTTAGCTAATTTGAGAACATACTGAATTTCAGTCTCTTCTGACTCGTGCAAAAATGAGCAGAATGTATAGTGCCCTATAAATTTCCCACTTGTGCAATTTTAATACTTTCATCATGGTCAGATGAAATATATTTAAAATCAACTCTACCCTTCTTCCATTTTGGAAATACATGTTTCAGGCTTTATTTAGTAAAGCCCAGCAAAATGTTTAACCAGAAGGATGGATACTTCTAAGCAGTTACCACTTAAAATTTAGTCCAAAATACCTCCCAGTGGCCTGGCTTCCTTCTCTTTCATTCTCAAATGACCTAAAGTAACTTTGAGAAGATTTCTTGCCAACATATAGAACCATAAAGTGCAGAGTGGGGAGGGATCTTAAGGATCATCTGGTATAACTTTTACATTTCATAGATGTGGAAACTGAAGTTTCAGAAAGGTTCAGACTTGGTCACGGTCATGTAGGAAGTGGCAGAATTTAGATTTGATCCTCATTCTAAGTGTAATGTTCATTCATTATATCATGTTGCTGCTCCCTTTTCTGCTTTCCTTTTTTGTATTTTCCCTATTTTTTCTTTATATTTTCCATTTCCTTTGCAAGAACCAGGTCTTGGAGTATGGTGGAATAGGTCAGACCAGAGTACATCAGGTTGTGAAGACCAGCCTAATTCACCAAGGACAGCAGTCAACAGAGGGAAGGTCTGGCAATAAGTATCCAGAAAACATCTGCCTGAGGACTCTCGCAGAAGGCAGAGGTCAAGTGAAGTTCTTTCATGAAAGTATGGAAGACAGTAGTATGTATGGAGAGGAAATTGACATCAGGCAATGCACAGAGGTGCAGTAAGCACACTAGGTAAGCAGCAGGTAGTAGGGACCCAGACACATGAACTACATTTCAGGATCAAGACTCCAGACCATAAGAAATGAAGTGCAATGCCAAAGCAGGGATGTGGCCTCGGGGGTCGTAGTAATTGGGATTTGAATTAAAATATAGAATTCAGTCTCGAGGTACAAAACTACAAGTCCTAGTGCTCCTTAAATTCTCTAAGACTAGTATGATAGACACAGTAGCTCACCAAATATTTCATGTGCTCTCATATATCTCCTGACCTTCCTTAAACTGCTGGGCTAGTGAGGGTAAGTGGAGGCAATTATCAATTGCTATCTATTATCTTATGGGACTGCCATAGCACTTACATGGGATTAATTTTACAGAAGAGGATACTAAGGCTCAGAGAGGTCCCTGATGGTCACTTGGAGCCAGGTACACTATTTTCCTCCTGTGCTTCTGACATGCTCTATTGACTTGGAGTCTGGAGAAGCATCTCAGGGACATGCCTCTTGAAGGTTCTCACAGTGGACAGCAATGGGAAGAGGGTGTATCTGGCCACTTATGGCTACATACACAAGTGCTATTCAGAAGGAACACTGGCCTTGACCATAAAACATCAGTCAGTGACCTGCTTTTAGTGAAGCTATTTTCAGGTCCCCTTCAAAGCTCTCCCCTGAAATATCCCTGACAATGCCAGTGATTGATGGTCACCAGATGCTGCTCAGGCCTTGCGTTCTCACATGGGGATAATGGAAAAATCAACCACTACCCACTGGGAACTGACTGATGTTCTATGGTGATGATGACTCTCCTTGTAGAGAAAAGAGGAGGAATTTTGGTGAGCCACGTGGTCATTTGGGTTGGTTGTCTGGTTTTGATCTGGAGGTCATTTGTCTGGAAAATCTGGCTTTGGACTAACTTATGCTTCCTTTCCTGTCTTAATCATCTCGACTTCTACTTCTAATCCATGTGTCACTAGGAGAAAGAAATGTAAACATGTTGAGGTTGCCATCCCAAGCAAATTCACTCAGTAATCAATGCCAAAACAGGTTTCCCTTCAAAATCAGTCTGGCACAAACAAGAGGAGAAGAAAGGTTTCATTTCTTGTAAACAGTCTGATTTGCATTCTGACACATTTTGGGTTTCGCTGTTGTTGCTTCTGTTTTTCTGGATAGAGGGCTGGGCTTATTTTCATAGCTGGGCTAAACATAGGATTGCTTCTTGAAACAGCTTGCTGGATTAATTTTATCACCTTAACACAGCCATTAAGAAATCTAACAATCCTTCTTCCCCACGGAGACCTTTCTAAACTGGAAATGTGATCATGTTGCTCCTTATTTGGAATCTTCTGAACCTTGATTACTTTTCAGGCTTATTGACGGGCTGATATTAACCTGTGAACTGGCTGGCTTCCATTCTGACTGGCTTAGATCTATGCCATACTGGTCATTGTATATTTTGAATATTGCCTCTACTTATTAACATCTACTTCCACCCTTGCCCTTATGAGCACTAAGTCAAGTCACATCAGACAACTCATCCTGCCCTGAATAAACCAAGCCTGTTTATCTTTTCGTACCTTTGCCTTTAAAGTCCCGATTTATCTCTAACTCCTCTCATCCTCCAATGTTCTCAGATTGTCTGTGAAACTTTTCCTAACCCCTCCCGCTTCTCTTTCTCCCATCATATACATCATGATAGCCATAGCATCCGCTCTGATTCCATAACACTGCATATGCACCAATGAGCTGAGATACATAGCTTTTTCACCCGTGAGAAAAGAAAGTCCAAAAAGAGCCAAGCCAATATTATCATGCCTTTAGTACAGAAAAAAAGGCAAACTAGGAAAGTAAGTTCTTCCCATAACAAAATTACAGAAACCTAGAATAGGAAGAGATCCAAGAGGGCACCTCAGCATCTTTGATAGATGGTTTTTCAGCTTCCAAATGAACACTTCTAGAGAGGGGGAAGTCAGTGATTTCTAGAGAGTTTTTCTTTATATTGACCTCATTATAACAAAAGTAGACCTCATTACACATTCTACTTATATATTCTTGGCCTACCTTTTGGAGCCACACAGAATAAGTTCACTCCATCTATTTGACGTTCCTTCAGCTATTTGAGGGGCCTCTCATCTACCTTCTGCCCTTCAGGAAGAGAAGAGGGTCATGCCATGATAGCCCCATAAACCAACGGTCCTAGCTCTACGCTGTCGTTTGTGGAAAAGTAAAATCATTTTATTCCAGTAAGGTTAATTTAAGCAGAAAGCAATTACATCCATTAAATAGAAGGTTACAAATATATATATATTTTTAAAGTAACAGAATGTAGCCCTTAGAGAGACAGGAGAGCCATTTACAATGGCTCTCGCAGATTAAAGCTCAGCTGCAGATCATCACTGGGGAAGCGTTAGGCTTGTTTTTTGCAGAGGGACAAAGAAGCAGCCAAGAGATAAGGCCTATGTATCTCCCAGAGTCCAGAACATGTGCTTTAGGGAAACGTTTCTAGGAGGGGCCACTGTGGGGAGCTGGAGGTCATTCGGCAATGAAATCCAAGTTCAGTAAAATGAAGTATGCATGCAAAACAAAGTGACCAAGCCATGCCTGAATCTATTTTAGGAAATGATCCTGGAATTTTTCACTGAATCCACTCACAATAGTGATATTTTCAAGAATGGTTTAAAGGCAGCTTTACCAGGAGGCAGAGCAATGGACTCAAATACCCCTTAAGCTCTCCGTACAGGTTAAAGTGTACAACTGCAGACAAAGAGCATGGACTAGGATGCCTGCCCCAGTGTCCAGAGACGAGTTAGGCTGAGAACGAGAAGTTACCAGTTGTTTTTGTTAACCTATGCAAAAAGACTCTAAAAATACCTCCAGTGTAGCAAAAATAAAAAAACATTCATAGGAATCACTAAACACTAAATTTATGATAGTGGTATGCTGGTTTAAAAGGAAGCATGCCCCCTAGAAAAGCCATGTTTTAATCAAAATCCCATTTCATAAAGTAGAATAATCCTTATTCAATATTATATGTTTGAAACTGTAATCAGATCATCTCCCTGGATGATGTGATTTAGTCAAGAGTGGTTGTTAAACTGGATTAGGTGACGACATGTCTCCACTCTTCTGGGTGGGTCTTGATTGGTTTATTGGAGTCCTATGAAAGAAGAAATGTTTTGGAGAATGAGCAATTCAGAGAGAGCAGAGCAGAATGACATAGCCAAGAGAAGCAGAGTCCACCAGCCAGCCAGTGACCTTTGGAGATAAAGAAGGAAAACACCTTCCAGGGAGCTTCATGAAATCGGAAGCCAGGAGAGAAAGCTAGCAGATGATGCCATGTTCACCATGTGCCCTTCCAGCTGAGAGAGAAGCCCTGACTGTGTTCGCATGTGCCTTCTCACTTGGGAGAGAAACTCTGAACTTCATCGGTCTTCTTGAACCAAGATATCTTTCCTTGGATGCCTTAGATTGGACATTTCTATAGACTTGCTTTAACTGGGACATTTTGTTGGCCTTAGAACTGTAAACTAGCAACTTATTAAATTCCCATTTTTAAAAGCCATTCTGTTTCTGGCATATTGCCTTCTGGCAGCTAGCAAACTAGAACAAGTGGCTAACCTGGGGATGGGGAAAAGGGAGGGGAATGTGATTAGAGGGGACTAGAAAGGGCATGAATTTTACTTACAGTGTTTTATTTCTCACGTTGAATAACTTGGTACATAGATAATCTTTATATTATCTCCATATGTTTTTCTATGGCTGAAATATTTCATAATAAAGAGAGTTACCTAGAAGCATAAATAAAATACCTTGAAGGCTCAAAGGAAGGAAAGATTACCCCTGATATTTCATGGAGAGAGGGCCTAAAAAGTATGGGTAGGA
Organism: Tamandua tetradactyla; assembly: GCF_023851605.1. NCBI lineage: Eukaryota > Metazoa > Chordata > Mammalia > Pilosa > Myrmecophagidae > Tamandua > Tamandua tetradactyla. Next base: position 57,615,399 of record NC_135334.1, on the reverse strand, counting down.
TTAGCAACTGTGGAAATCAGGCATATGCCCGGTGAGTGATATGTGCACAGAGGCGGAGGGTGCAGCAGGGCTTGGATAGTTAGAAAGTGGACTCTGCACTCTACTCTCAAGGACCCCAGGAGGCCCAGCCTGAAGGCCTCAGATCCTGGCCTCAGGGCTGCACTGTCTACCCCATCTTCTCTCCGTGGCCATGGTTGGAGAACTGAGAGGTAGCAGCCTCTCTGCCCGTGGGCGGCTTTGAGTGCTGGGGGCCTCCTGGGTTCTCCCTCAGATTGAGGGTGAAGGGGGCACCTGTCTGCTACCCAAAGGCAGCTTGGCTGGCATGTGGGGGCCTGTATTCACAAGCATGAATGCTGACTGACAGACTGCCTACTTTTGGGTTTTGAAAGGAATGCTGGGGACTTGCTGCAACTCAAACCCAGACAACGACTAGCCCATATAGGGGATAAGTTTATTTTACTGAAAAAAATGGAAACAGCTATTAGCCAAAGAGACCAGGGATCAGCAGAAAGCTTCAGACAGTCCAGTTTTCAGGTAGCTGCAGCATCAGGTCTAAACCTCCCTCACTGAATCAAACAGCCCCCAAGCCCCATTGCCAATGAGGATTCCCAGACACTGTCTTGAACTTGGGCCCCAGCCTCTTTTCCCACCCTACTGCTTCTATCCATGGGGACTCCCCATGCCTGGCCATACTGCTGGCCAGTTCTCATTGGCTGTTTAACTTCTCATGGTCTGGTCAGAAGGTCTAGGATGGCGTAACTCTGAGCTCAGCTACTTAGCCAGAGCCCTGGGGGCAATAGGACTGTTTCCTTGATTTCCCAACTGCATACTTTGAAGAGGAAGTATCTGCTCCAAAAACAATTGTTCACCAGATAGAAAAGAGAACCTGGTCAGTGTTCCATTCAAAGGAAGGCACTGCTCTGTCATGCAGCTAGAAGGCCTGTAAATTCTGTATGATGATGGGGCCTTGAATATAGGCTCCTTCTCTGGATCTTTGTCTGTTTTTGGACAAATCACTAGGCCTCTCTAAATCGCTGTTGAAAAAAAAAAAGTGTATATGTGTGCATGAGTGTGTGTGTTTGTGTGATAATAACAGCGACCACCCCAAAAGAACAAAGACAATACACCAGCGGCCACCACAGTTACCGGTTGTTCACTGTATACCTGGCTCTATGCTCAGCACTTTGAAACAGGATATCAATTAATCTCCCCAACACCTCCACGAACCAGATTTACTTGGCTATTTTACCAACAAAGGAACTGGGGAATTTACCACTTAAGTAATTTGCCCCAGTCATATTGCTAATATGTTGTGGATCTAGGATACAAACAAAGGTCTGTCTCCAAAATTTATTACATCACACATAGACTGGAAAATACTTTTCAAAAGTTATTTTCACTATTGACCTAGAATATGAAACCCCCTCTTGGATTGACCTAAAATGGGATTAATTTACACTCGAGATGCACAGGCTGGATTACACCCTTATCGTGAGTTCAGGAGCCCCTTTGCTCCATATGAGACTGGGGACCTGCTTTCCTTTCTGTACGGGCTCTCAGTTGGCCAAGTCAAGCATTACGGTCTCCCCTTAACAAGAACAACCTTCTCTGGGGAACTAGGTCTCCCGATTCCCAGAGTTGTTCTTTTCACATTAGACCTCCATTCATTGGCTTCCTTAGCTTTTTGTCAATGGTCACCAACCAGGAACCAGTGTATTTGTAGTCCACCAAAACAAAGACTTCAAGCCCCAAATATTCACTTTATTTGCCAAACACTTCCCTAAGTTAAGTGCTCTGGAAATTAAGCTTTTCAATACATTATTCCACTAATCTAAAAACAGGTCATGTCACTTTCGTTATGTTGATATTATTCTTAATATTGTAATGAATATTAAGACCTTGGCACTCCCTATTCTACACCCTTTACCACTTCAAATAAATTAATGACTGCTTCTTTATATAATGTCTAAAATGTTAATTCAGGGTACATGTGGCTGCAAGAAAGCTTTTAAGTTTGGGGCTGTGAGAGAACCAAACTCTTTATTTTTATGATTCAGTGTGAAAAATCAAAAGCCTTGGCCTTCAGCTGGAGGTTCTTTTGGGACATGCTTTCTTATGTTCAGAAATCAAAACAGAAATGTATGAACTCTTCTTCTACATGAATGCATGTGCATGAGCTTCTGGCCATATCTGTATGCTACACATACCCTATAGAGTCACCAGTTTGAGAAGCTGTAGCCTCGGGATAATTGGAATCATGGCATTTTAGAGCTGAAGGTTACTTGAGAAATCAATTATAGAGGATTCTCAAATGCCTGAATAGGAATTAGCTATTTAATCACAAGTATCATTCATTTATGGCATACCCACTCTGTTCCAGGCACTATTTTAAGCACTTTAGATACAATAACTTATTTTGTCTTCACCCAAATCTCATAGGACAGTTATTACTTTGTAGATGAAGAAGCTGAGGCACAGAGCATTAAATTACCTGTACTTGGTTCAAATCCAGGCAACAGGACTTCATTTAACTACTTTTTCATACTGTCTCTTGGACAGAGATTGAAAGGCATGGAGAGGTGAGATGACTTATGTAAGATCACAGAGCTAGTAAGGCCTACCTCTGAGTGATCCTAGTGTCAAGGTGCTCCCGGTCTGCACCTTGCCTTTGAAGGGCTGTCGAGGTGTGGGAGTGTGTATATGGGGGTGGTGGTGTGAGGTGAGCAGTGAGGAAGCACCTCTTCCTCTTCTCAACTCCCCACGCGCAGAGAATATCAATACCCTGCCTTGCCATGGGCTTGCAGGTTAGAAGAAACCTAATTTATGGTTCTTGCTTTCAAGAATTCTTTTGTATGACCACTTCTTGGAAAGACAACATAATTGCAGTGGCTCAGGAGTATATTTCTTTGAAAAAGTTTTTAAAACAAAAGAAAACTAAACATCTAACTGTATGAAATGTATGAAAAGTAAAGGAAGGAAAACTGATTACATCACCACCTAAGGATAACAACTGTTGACATTTTGGTATATTTTCTTCTAGTTGCTTTTGGGCAATTCATATATCATTAGCTGTGATTATAAAAACTATGCAATATTGTATCCTGCTTTGTTTTCACTAAATATTGTCTATACTGTTACACATCTTTTGAGAAAATCATTTTTAAAGATTATGTAATATACCATTTTGGGGATGTGCCATAATTTACTTAACCATTGTTTTGTTGTTGGGCATTTATGTTATTTTTTAATGTTTTGTTATCATAAATAACACTAAAGAAATTTTTCTGAATAAAGTTTTTCCATATTTAGGCTTACTTCTCTTGGGAAGTTTTCCAATATGAAAATACTAGAACTTCTCTTCACCCAAAATATCATTTCATTAGAATTTCTCTCAAGTTATCAATTTTCAATATAGAAATAAGCAAATCATCATGGGATTTTACATTAAATAGTGTTCTCAAATGAATCTTTTTGTTTCTAAATCACATGAGAGTTACTGATTAGTCAGGATTCTCAGGGAAAGAGAACAGAGAAGTTATATGTGTGTGTGTAAATATTTTGAGATTTATTACAGGAATTGGCTCATACAACCATGGAGATTGGCGAGTACAAATTCATAGGGCAGGCCACAAGTTGGGAATTCCAATGAAAGTCTCCATGAATCCCCCAGGAGAAGCTGGCTGGTTGAGTAGAGACAGAAATATTTTCTGGCTGCTGAAATCTTCAGTTCTCCCTTTAAGGCCTTCAACTAATTGGTAGGACTTCTCTCATTGCTGAGGACAATCTTCTTTGTTGATGGTAGATATAATCAGCCATAGATGCAATCAATTGGCTAATGGTTTAAATCCATGAAATAGCCTCACAACAACAACCAGGCAGTGCTTGCTTGACCAAACAACTGCGTACCAAATCCTAGCCACATGAAATTAACCACCACAACTATAGTTCATTCTTCAGAAGAATGGCCAATAAAAATAAACTACACACCTATAACATAGGCATGTCTGAAAGTGACAGAGCATCAGGAAGTGGCTAAGAATCAACCTCTGTGATAATCCTTCCCAAAACTCATTATCTCAGTAAAATACAAAACAAACCCACTGGGGGACAATCTACAGGATACCTGACCAGTACTTCTCAAGACTGTCAAGGTCAGGAAAAAGAAGGAAAGACTGAGAAAGTGTTACATACTAGAAAAGACTGAGGAAACCAAACGCAATGTGGTACCTGGAGGGGATCCGGGAACAGAAAATGTACATTAGTGGAAAACTGGTGAAATCTGAATAAAGTCTGGCGTTCAGTTAATAGGGATGTACCAATGTTTGTTTCTTAGTTTTTGCAAATGCACCATCGAAATGTAATATGATAACTGGGTGAGAGCTGTACATGAACTCACCTCTGTACTATCCTTGTAGTATTTCTTTAAATCTAAAGTTATTCCAAAATAAAAGTCTATTAAAAAATACAAAGGTTCTGGAGCCACTCCGACTTGGCTTTGAGTCCTAGATCTGACACCTGTTATAGCTGGGTGATCTTGAGTGAATTACTTGATTTCTCTGAACTTCAGTTGCTTTATCTATTATATATGAAGAAAACGATCTACTAAAGGGGCTTTTAGGTCTTAACTATAATAACGCAGATATAGCAGTTAGCCTTATTCTTGGCACAAAGTGAACGCTCAATAAATGTAAGCCAATGTTATTTTATTTAGTTCAGAGGTTCTTCTTTCCAATTCTTAGTTTGTTCCAAGGTAAGAAGGAATTTTATAAAACAGAAATGCACAGCTATATAAAAATTGGAAAATTAAATGTCTCATTAAAATTTTAAACTCAACATAAAGGAGACAAACTGCTACATTAATCTAGAATGAGAACTGGTGTGGGATTTTTGTGTCATTGCTCCTGATTTCTGTGTAGTTGTCGGATCATTTCCTAAGTGTAGGTATAGTGAGAATATTCAGGGTTTTGAAAAGAGTTTCCACATTCTAGCACTGATTGCCCAAAATAAGCAATTTATAAATGCCCATTGTTAGATATGGGAATTCTTTCATCTGAACTGCTTAGAAAAACAGTCTTGCAGAGAACTGAAAATGATCTGTGCTTGGCCTCAACCCAAAGACAAATTATTTTAGTATAAAAGCCTGAGGAAAATAATTTAACCACAAACTATGCAAGTAGGAAAGAAAAAAATAACCAAAGGATAAAGAAAAATATACCTTGCCTCTTTTATATACAAAATTTCTTTTTTGGGTGCTAAAATGCAGCACTGATGCGAAAACTGATCTACAACTTTGGATCTACGTAACGAAGGGAAAAAATAAATTATCCCAAATCTCAAACTATTCTGAGATGATATTAAACTACAGTAGAAGACTAAGAATGGGCATGGCTAAAACTCATTATTCAATTCCACTGGACCTGGAGTCAAGGACCTGAGTTCAAATCCACTTCACAGGATTCTTGCAGAGATAATATAAGGATTAAATAACATATATATAAAATGCTTTGCACACGGTTAACTGTGTAACACCTAAGACTCAAGAGTAGGAGTCTAAAAGTCAGCATTGCCACATACAACTGCTAAAAAAAACTGAAAAATCGATCAGGCTTCAATTAGAGATAAGAACAAAGCCAAGTGGGTCAGGGATAAGGTAAATCAAAATATAGGGGTAAGGAAGACATTGTCTATATTTTAGAACTTCACCTACTGTATGAGACCAAAGGAAGAGAGGTTGATTTTATCTAAAACCTAAATTTTCTGTAGCACATAATCTAATCCAACTTGTCTGCTTAGATCATTTAAACAACCCAAACACATGGAGCTCAGAATGCGAATGAGGGCTTGTAATTCTGTATAGCTTAATGTAATGTCTGGACACATTCTAGATACGCCAAGCAAACAATCAAAAAGTGTTAGCAAAGTCCCTTAAGGCATGGGAGAAAACATATGGAACAATTAAACTTTGGTAAATTAAATTAAATTTTATCACTGGGGAAACTCCAGTTTCTGTCTCAAACATTAGGGACTCCCAAGTCAATAGGCCAAACCCTTGATCTTAAGGTTTGCTCTCGTGAAGCTTATTTATGAGTGGAGAAGCTAAGCCTACCTATAGTTATGCCTAAGAGTTACTTCTAGAGGACCTCTTTTGTTGCTCAGATGTTCCCCCTCTCTCTCTAAGCCCCACTCTGCAAGTAAAATCATTAATCTCTCCTCTATATGACATCCAGGGGTATGAGTCTCCCTGGCAATGTGGGTTATGACTCCCTGATCCTGGCACTTTGGGCCATAATGGGGAAAAGAATTGTAACAAAATAAGGTATCAGTGGCTGAGAGTTCAAATAGAGCCAAGAGGCTATTTTGGAGGCTACTCTAATGCAAGCTTTAGCTAGATATTGCTATTTACTATGGTTTGCTAAACCCCAACCAAAACCATCCTTGCCAACCCTAAAGAACACCTAGGGCTCTATTTGGGATTCTACAGAGGTTCTACACACTATGATTACTTTCCAGAAACCTACAATCTCCAGGTGGTTTCGTAGGCCAGATAAGTCCTGAAACTCAGAGGGGCTAGCCTCTCCAGGATATCAACAAGTTCTATACCCCTATCACATAGTATCAGCAGCCCTTTCCAACATGAAAAAGTTAGAGGGGATATAACCCAAATACTCCTAAAGATTAGAGAAAGATCAAAGGAGAAGGTGGAGTTGTAACAGTGAAGATAGTATTTAACAAATTAGTATGACTTCTGAATCATTTGCTGATATTTCTTTTAGTCTCCAGTATCTTGAAGCAACTAGAAGGAAAAACTTAAAATTGTAGAACTGTAACCCATACTAAGCTCAGAAATCTTTCCTATAGCTAATTGTTGTGGTGTGCTTTGAAATTTATTGCTTTTTTGTGAATATGTTATTTCTCACAATAAAAATTTTAAAAAATTAAAAAAATAAAATGCCTTGCACAGAGCCAGCATATAAGAGGAAAAGAATGAATATTAGCTTATTCTAAGTCTAGACAGCACTGAGCTGGTTATATATATGGTCTTGTGTCTAATATCAATGAATTTGCCAGCTCACTGATGAAAATAAAACTATTCATTTGAAAAAGTATAGAATAATACTGAAATAGTGCATAAAAAAGTACTAAATTGAGTGTCAAAAATACAGTACCAACTAACTTCAGCTTCCTTGTGAATGCCAAATTCAATCTCACTTGTCAACACAATACCTTTTGGAAATTGGGAGAAAGAAGGTTTGGGATTAAATCCCATGTATTAATTAGTGTAGTAAATTCACCCATTAGGGTGTGAGATGCATGAGTTGACTAAAGCTCTTTCTAACTTTGAGATTCATACTAACTCGCAGCAGCAAATCATTAATCTAGGGAATTAAGCTCTTTTTCATAAGAAAACTTCCCAACGTAGTTTACCTTTTCCTTTTAAAAAAGTACAAAACTTCAATATTTTTAGACAAAAGTTGAAAAAAATTCTTAACATGTCTGCTTTATGCTCCAGAATGTCAACAGATATCTTATCTTTCCTTAAATCTCTAGCACTGATCACAGTACTTGATGTTCAGAAATCCCTCATTAAACTGAAATGTATGACACATATTCACACCTTATTAAGCAGAGTTTAATGATCATGATCCAACCTTACCTTAGTGACAACGATCATTATTCTGAACACTATCATTTCATGTGAGTAAAGAAGTCTGAGACTTTTTGCCTTCACAGAATGATCCCAGATATGTGATTTTTGAATGCTTCCAGCTTGTTATTAAAATTTCAATCTTCTCTTTTATTGTGAAGATATCAGTGAATACTGCTAGATATTGCCATATTGCCTTCTTTTAGGGTCTTCTCTTTTCTAATATGTCATGAACTGGAAAACCAGAGAACCAATTTGCTAGGAGAACATCTCAAATAAGAGAAAATAGGCTTTTTGCAACTTAGGGCTGCCCTAGCTACAAATCACTTGAGTTGTGTTGCATGCACTATTCAGGTTGTTTTGAGGCTTTTCCTTGTTTCAGCCATTAGAAAAAAGCATTTTGTTTTTTTGTGTGTGTGCTAGCTACTGTTTTAGGTGTATCAGTGAAAAAACTAGACAGAAAGATCTTTGCCTTAAAAGATGTTCTAGCGGTGGATGGGAGACAGGTAATGAGTAATGAATACAATGAGTTAGAAGAGATGTCTTAGCGAATGACAAGTGCTAAGGAAAAGGAGTTCAGTGGAATATGAAGGTCTGGAGGGTGGCATGTGGTGGAAGGGTAGACATGGTATTAAAAATGGTGGTCAAGGTTGGCCTCTAAGAAGGCGAAACTTGAAGGAAGTGAGGGAATTTGCCTAACAGCTATCTGGAAGACCAAGTTCAAGGCAGAGGAGAAGGCAAAGCAATACCTGTAAAGCCCGAACAGGGCGTAGCAAGGAGGCCAACATGACCAGAATTGCCTAAGCAAGAGGAAGACCAGGAGGGGATGAGTTCAGCATGGTAAAGGGGAAAGCACAAGCAGGTAGGGCCTTGGGGGCCATTTTCTTTTTCTTGGGTAGTAGCTGGGCAGAGAACATGGCCTCCATTTTACAGATGAACCACTTCGAGATCAGAGAGTTTAAGCATCTCACTGAGTGAGGGCCAGAGCTAGTCTCAGAACCCAGGATCTTTGGACAACAAATGCAATCTTCTTTCCAACAGGCTCACACAGACACAGCAAGAATGTTGATCATGTGTGAGAGAACAATCATTTTGAGGAACTTTTTCGGGATTCTTTTATACATTGATTCTGCTGTCTATCTTTATTCCTTAAAGAAGATACAGGCACCTCTACCCGGTGACTCACTTTCAGGAGTTAGTTTCAACTACTTGTACACCTTAATGTAATATATCTTTTCCTTTTCAAATATTTAAAAATTCAGACATGTTGCTAACATAGCTTGTATTGGCTCCCAAACAATTACCTGAGGTTTTACAAAACGGGCTCTATTTTTTTTTTTTTTTTTACAAAATGGGCCACGTTCTCATCAGGTTGTGAGGTTTCTCATGACTTGGGATTGGTTAAATAATGCAACAAGGTCTGTGCTCCTGAGGAGGCCTCCTCGGTAGTAAGGCCCAGATTTGGATCCAGGGGACAGTTCATGTCAGGAGAACACAGTGCAGTGTCTGGAATCAAAATGTTTCTGTTTTGAGGCCAACTCAGAAAATCAAAACCCACCTACTTGTGCCAACTTCAAATTTCTCCATAACTGCGTTGGGAATATTGTTTGCCTACTTGATGTATTCATTTCCCACCCTGATACAATGTTCACGGAGGTTCATAAGAAAAGCAAAATCACCATTTTCAGCAATTTCGACCCAGCTCTCAGGCTCACGGAAAGAAAAACAATGTTTTTATTGGCATGGAATTCATGGGATTTAAGAACAATAAAGTTCAATGGCATCATATTTTTTTAAACTTTTCTCTTAGTCTTGGCTACTTTGAAAGCATGATTCTCAGAATTCTCAAACAAAAATGCAGAACTCTGAATTATTTACAATTAGCCTGAGACCTTCTCTTGGGTAATCAACAGGTCAAATCTGGTTTCGGCAAATCAGAAAGTTTGTTTGTTTTTGTTAGGGAAGCTGGGGATTTACAGAACAATCATGCATACAATACAGGATTCCCAGATACCACCCTATCATTAACACTTTGCATTGGTGTAGTACAATAAAAATCAGAAAGTTTTTATTTACAGATATTTTTTTCTTAAATGCAGGGCTTTCTTTTTAAATAGCAAATTCCCAAACTTTAAACTTATTTTTGTGAATGGAGCTGTATTAAATTTTAAGCTGACCTAAAACACAAGTTTAAGGGCAAGTGAGTCCACTATTTAAGTATAATTCAACAGATTTAGAGGGTTTTCACATCACATCCAAATTAAAATAATAGGAAGAGGGAGGGTCAGCATGAGACTTAAAAAATCAGAATATTAAAATATTTGCTGAATAGAGTTTATATGAATGAGCATTAACCCTTTAAAGCAAGAATCAGAAGTTTTTTTTTTTTTCCTTAAGAGAGCTCTTAGGATTTTTAGACCTGACAGGAGCTTTGTGGATCACCTACTTTGGTGTCAGACAGAGGAAAGGAGAAAGGGCAAATAGGGGCTGCTCTAAGGGTGAGAATGCCCAGGCCCAAACTCCATACACCACCAGCCTGGGTGTTCTTATATTTAGAGGGGTGCAAGCCCAGGAAGGGCTTGCCATGAAACTGACATTTATTCATTCCTTCATTCATTCAGTGAATATTTACTGAGTACATACATCAGGAATTATTCTAGGTGATGGGGTTAGAGCAGTGAGTACAGAAGAAAATCACTGCCCTCGTGGAGATTACCTTCTAATGGGAAGACCCAGACTATATGCAAGTAAATAAATACAGAGTATTTAGATGTAAAGGTGCCATGGAAAAATAAAGTAAAGGGGATGGGGTTGTGGTGATGGGCATGTTAATAGAGCTGTCAGGGAAGGCCTCACCATAACACAACCTCTGAGGAGAAATCTAAAGGAGCATGTCCTTTAACAAGCAAAACTTTCCTTAAATCAAGGGTTCCTAATTTTAAGGAATTCTAATGATGCAGTCAGTATCTGAGGTCATATTCTCTTAATATCTTTTATTTCCCTTATGTGCATACAGCTTCAAAATAATGAAAATTGTTTTATACTATAAAGTGTAAGATGTTTTTCACGTGGATTATTTTTACTAATTTGGATGACAAGCCCATGATGTTGGCAGGACAGCATTTTTAGGACCATTTCACAGATGAGAAAATGGAGATTCAGAGAGACCATGTTCTAACAAGAGGACATCATCCTTAGTTATAAAAATGAGGGCAGCTCCTACAGAGGGCTGATGTCCAGGAGGGTGAGTCTCCTTGGCAATGTGGGGCATGACTCCCAGGGATAAATCTTGCCCTGGCACCGTGGGATTGACAATGCCTTCCTGACCAAAAGGAAGAAAAGAATCATAACAAAATAAGGTATTAGTGATCAAGAGAGTTCAAACAGAGTTGAGAGGCTATTCTGGAGGCTACTATTATGTAAGCTTCAGCTAGATACAGTTAATTGCCATAGTTCGCCAAACCCCAATGAACATCATTCCTGTTAACACTAAAGAGCCGTACCTGAAACCCTACAAATTTGCACACACTAAGTTTATTTTGCAGAAAACTAAAACCTTCAGATGGCTCCTATGCAAGATCAGTTCTGAAATCCAGGGGTGCCAATATCTCCAAGAACTTCAAACAGTTTCATTCCATATCCCATACTGTTGACACCCCTTTTCAACATGAAAAAAGTTAGAATAGGCACAACCCAGCTATCCCTAAAGATCAGTAGGAGGATAAAAGGATAAGGAGGAATTATAGCAGAGAAGTTAAGATTTAAATAAATGAGTATGACTGCTGAATCATTATATTGGTATTTCTTTTTAGTCTCCAGTGCCTTACGGAACTGTAACCTCTACCAAACTTTGGAATCAGTTCTATGACTACTTGTTACAATGTACATTGAAATTTATTGCTTCTTTGTATATATGCTATATTTCACAATAAAAAAGAAATTAAAGTTGAACATTTTAAAACGAGGGCAATTGACCTATCTTATTTCTTCTTTGTATATATGTTATATTTCACAATAAAAAAGAAATTAAAGTTGAACATTTTAAAATGAGGGCAATTGACCTATCTGTATTTTCATTCATTTATTTGTTCATTTGGCAATCATATATTAAGTGGCTACATGTGCCAGGCACTATATATCCAAAATTCTATGTCCTCAAGGCACTATTGTCAATAGGGAAGTCATATAAATAACCAATTTCAATCCAATGTTATAAGTGCTTTGGTGTAGGAAGCAGTATTTGTTAACTAATGCAGTGTAACAAGTGCCCCAAAACTTAAATGCTTAAAACAATAATAAGTAATTATTAATGCACACAGTTTCTGTGGAACAGAAGAGTGGCTTAGCTGAATAGTTTTGGCTTGGTCTCTCAGGAGGTTGCAGTCAAGATGCCAACCAGAGTTCCAGTCATCTGAAGGCCTTACTGGGGCTGCAGGTTCCACTTTCAAGATTCCCTTGCATGAGCAGTGGGGACAATAAAAAAAAAAAAGCTGAGCCCTTGGTCTTGGGGTTTGCCCCTATGAAACTTATTCCTGAAAAGGAGAAACTAAGCCAACTTGATATTATGCCTCAGAGTCACCCCCAGAGAACCTCTTTTGTTGCCCAGATGTGGCCACTATCTCTAAGCCAGCTCAGCAGGTGAACTCACTGACACGAGTCCCAGGGGTATAAATCTCCCTGGCAATGTGGGACAGGACTGCTGGGATGAGGTAGAACCCAGCATCATAGGATTAAGAAAGCCTTCTCAACCAAAAGGGAGAAGAGAGAAATGAGACAAAATAAAGTTTCAGTAGCTGAAAGATTTCAAATAGAGTCAAAAGTTTATCCTAGAAGTTATTCTAATACATTATATAGATATCCTTTTCTAGTTTATGGTGTATTAGAGTGGCTGGAGGGACATACCTGAAACTGTTGAGCTGTGTTCCAGTAGCCTTGATTCTTGAAAATTATTGTATAACTGTATAAGTTTTACAATGTGACCATGTGATTGTGAAAAACTTGTGTCTGATGTTCCTTTTATCCAGAGTATAGGCAAATGAGTAAAAAATAAGGTTAAAAATAAATAAACAATAGGGGAGATAAAGGGTAAAAAGTTGGATTGAAATACTAGTGGTCAATGAGAGGGAGGGGTAAGGGGTATGGGATGTATGCGTTTTTTCTTTTTTCATTTTATTCCTTTTTCTGGAGTGATGCAAATGTTCTAAAAATGACTGTGGTGATGAATACACAACTATGTGATGATAGTATGAGCCACTGATTGTATACTATGTATGGACTGTATGTGTGTGAAGGTTTCTGAATAAAAATATTAATAAATGAGCAAGCAAACAACCTTTGCGTGGCTGTTGGCCGAAGCCTCAGTTCCTCAAAGGCTACTGGTAGAAGAACTCAGTTTCCTGCTGCCTGTACGTGTCCATAGGGCTGCTTGGACATCAAGGCAGCTGACCTACCAGAGCAAGTGATCCAAGAGAGAGCAAGGCAGAAGCCACAATGCTTTCTTAACCTAGCCTTGGAAGTCAAACTTAGTTATTTCCACAATATCCTAGTGGCTAGCCCTCTTTGTTGGAGGGGCCTACATTTAAATGCAGTGTGAATACCAGGAGGGAGGAACATTGGACAGCCATCCTGGAGGCTGGTTGTCAGATTGCCCTCTGGCCCCCAGTGATTTATATCTCTCCTACATGAAAAAAAATAAAATCACTCCCTCATAAGACCCACAGAAGTCTCATCCTATTACAGTATTAGCTCAAAGTCCAAAATCTCATCTGAATCAGGTTCAGACAGATGAGAGTCCTCTGATCTAGTTTGTTAAGTGTCCTTTGAGTATATCTCCTGTAAACCAAGAAGACAAATGATCCAAACACACAGACACACACACACATACACACACCCAACACACAAAGATGGGCTAGGAATAGGGTAACCACTATAGAAACTCTTGTTCCAAAAGGGGGAAAACAGGAGGCACACAGGGCTCACTGGCGTATAGCAATTCTGTGGTCACTTATGGGTGTGGGCAGAAACCCCAAGTTCTTCTCTGGATGTTAGCAGGAGACCACAGTTCCACACCACACAGACCCCTCCACAAGTTTATCTGAATCCTCACCACATGGCAGCAGGCCTCACTCAGAACAAGGGATCCAAGAGAGGGCAACAGGGAAGCCAGAATATCTTTTCTGATACAGCCTTGGAAGTCAAACACACACTGCCATTCCCATATAATCCTGTTGGTTACATAGGTCAGCCTTATTCTGTGGAAGGGGGCTATACAAGGTATTAACAACAGGAGGCAAAGATCACTGGGGCCATTCTGGAAGCTGGTTCCCACAGTGACTCAGACCACTTCGAGACTCCAGAGAAAGGTCAGAGTCAGGGAAGGCTTCTGAGAGGAGGTGATACCTGAGCTAAGCCTTCACAGATGTTAAAATGGATGTTAGACATGCAGAACTAGGGAGAGAGGAAGGGATTTCCAGGCATTGGATTAGTAATGCAAAAGGCACATCACCCCAAGAACTGTTGTGAGATTTCTGACAAGACTGCAATCAAATGTGTTTGCCCTCTGTGATTTTTAACTCTGGAAGGATATATATTTTTTTAACAGCGAAAGTCTCTTCCCATACACATACAGATATTAAATTTATTACTTTTTCATTTGTGCCTTGCCCAAGGCCACAAATAGAACTTTTTTCCCATCAGACATAGTGAAATGACTGAGGTTCTTGTACACAGCCCTTTGGCAAGCACATTTTTGGCAGCTTTTCTGCTGACTTGTGAAGTCTGTACCCCTCTTCTTACTCTGCAGGATTTAGTATCAACCTCAAAATCACAACCTTTGGGACCCAGCAAATCTCCTAAAGGCGCCTCTGTCAATTCTCACTGTCAGATCTATAGCGCAGTTACTGTGCACCAGAAGCCCACTTACCTGCACCGGAAGGAAAGAGCAGGAGGCCACACTTGTGGCAAGCAGCCTGTGATTAACACGGAAAAGAAGGCTTCGGTTACACAGTGCATAAGCACATTCCCAATTGCACACACGAAAGCACACTGGCTTCTGGAATGAATTACATGAAAATATTACTCTTTGCAGGGATGCCTATGCCTCCAGCTAAGCATCCGCCACCGTTCTCTCCACATCCGACCACCACATGCCAAGGCCTATGCAATGGGAGATTATAAGGAAAAATAACTATAGATTTTGCCTTCCAGCAGTGTAGAGTTTAGTGGGGAAGACTAAGTAGACAACTTAGACTGGCATCTGGCACCTCAAACTCTGAGGGAGCTTAAAAACCATTTGGAGAGTTAAGATTTAAGTACACAAAATGGTTACAAGCCAAGAGTCGACACGTTGGCTCCACAATAAGCACCATAGGCAGTTGGTGTAAGAGCTTGGTTCTCAAACTTGGCTAACACTGCTGCCTGCCTGGTCTCCAGCCTCTTCCCCCACCACTACTGGGGCCACTGGATCGCCTTCTGGGCACTGCCCATTGGGAAGGATATATTTAAGCAGCTCCAGGCCCATTCTAAGACATAGTTTTGGCCTTTTCTAGGCAGGGGTTCTCAATTTTTAGCTGCATAGATGAATCCCCTTTAAAAATTCTGGCATTCAGGCAAGATCCCAACCCTATTTTATAAGAGTCACTGGAGGTGGGACCTGTCATGGGTACATTTTAAAATTCCTCAGAGGATTATAAAGTGCAGCCAAGGTTGAAAGCCAATATTCCACAATGGGGTCTTTCATGACCCTGTGACTGTTTCATGATGGGCTCTATTCCTTGACTCAAACTCTCATTCCCACCTGGTAGCTTCCAATGTTTCTATTCCAGTCACCAGCCTGGATCCCAGCTCCTTTTTAGATAATGAATCAGGCAACCAAATCAGGAAATGGAAATTTGGACTTTAGATTTAGGCAGACCAGGGTGCCAATTGGTTCACTGTGTGGGCTTTGATTAAATCATGGGCCCTGTGAGCTTCCATTTCATGTTCCTACTTACAGAAAGATCTGGAAAGATATGGGAGAAACTTCACATGGAGAGTTGACTCTGGATCTAGTATTTACCAGTAGTAAATTTGGGATGAAGAAATCAAACATAAAGAAAGTGACCAAGGCCATCAGCTCAGGACTTGAGAGTCCCCTTTTCTTCCTGTATTAACATGCCCAATTAAACTGGCTCTGCAAAGAGAGACAGTGAGCCACATGCATACCCCTTGCTCCTGTGAAAGTTGACTGGCGATATGGAGAATTCAATAGCTTTGACTGAGGATTTGTCTTTTGGGGAAAGAAAACCCAGGCCTGGAAACTGGAGCCCTACTATCTTTCTCACAGGGGTCATGAGAATGTCTAGCATCTCGGGTTCATGTCACCACATTGAGAGCAGCTGGACCTTTCCCAGAGGCATGGCTTTGTCTGTGGGACTTCAAAACACATTTTCAGAGAAAGATGTAGTGCTTGTACTCTATTTGTTTTCTTTATAAAGCTCTTAACTTTAGAAAGCATTTTGTTGTTGCTGTTTTTTTTTTTTTTTTTTTTTAACTGAGGGGACAGTTTCTTCAGCTGAAAAAAGAAGGCTGACTAAACACCGGATAAGACCCCCTCATTTCCCCCCACCCCACCCCCATGGATAAAGGACACCAGATTTCCAGTTACCTGCCAGTCTTACACTGGTTACGACTTTCTTTATCACTTGCAGCCTTAGGTACTGTATGGACATGAAACTACTTAAAGCTCTAGTTTTCCTCTCTGACAGAAAACATGTCAGCCAATCTGTATTGTTTTCCAACAGTAACGTTGATTCTGACTGTCTGGGGTTTCTGCTAAGCCCTGGTGTTCCAATATATGCTTACAAGGGTTAAACATGGCCCTCCAGACTCAGGCCAGGGGGTTCTGAAGTTTTGAGCAAAGCAGTAGTTCTTACCTATCCAGGAGGCTTGCAGAAATTACCCTGCTGGCTGGGCTTGCCAACCACCTCTTGCTGCCAGGTCCCTCCCTTGCCAGCGCTGATGGGTGAGAAATTGTGTTTGAAGTTGGATGTGAATAATGATTTAATTTTGAAGTGCTGAGGTTTAAATCTGTTCAGCCTGCATCATGCCAATGAGGCAGCAGGGAGCATGAAGCAGAGGAAATGGGGTGTGAGTAACACCTAGTTCTTTGAAGCTCCAGAACCAGGGGAACTTCAGAGGTTCCACAAACAACGACTTACTTGCCACCAACCATGAAGACAACCCTTCAGTGTTTTATCTTTTTCATGAACAGAGTTTCCTAAAAGAGTTCTTTTGAAGAAGAGAGTTCAAGGCCCTGCTAATAGCATATGAACAAAAGGTTTGAGACACCTTGACTCACCTCTGTTATCAATTAAAAAAAAAAAAAAAGTAGCAGAAGTATGGATTTCTGGTCCTGAGAACACTGCTCTGAACATCCACCTGAAGTGTTTTACAAATGCAGCCAGACTCCACAGGCTCAGTGACATGAGCAGGATACCTGAGCAGATTTTACCTCCAGTGACTCTCCTGTGTGCTCCATAATGATAAGATTTGGGCTGTGTCTGGGGTCCAGTGAAACAAACAGACCACCAGGAATGTGTTCCCAGCCTTTTCTTTTCTGCAGAGACTTGGTGCATGACCACAAGTTTCCAAGCAGCATTGTGATTTTAGGCAAAAACCAAACAGGATTTGCCTCAAACAAGTCCAAATGCCAAGAGAAAGCAATACGGCAAAGCAGATTTAATCATCTAGGTTTATGGTATGGAGAAAACACACTTTTTCGCATCTTTTTGGAATACCAACCACCAGCATATCTCTCCAGAAACTGTTGTTATTTCTTACATTATCATGTTAATACATTTGTGTAATATATTAGAGGCAGAACTCTCAAAGGCCAAGGTTGGTGCCTGTGTAATATGTGCCGAGTCTGAAGGCATTGGGGAAGCAGTAAAGGTTGGAAAAGAAGCAAAGGTTAATCAGGAGACCCTGAAGGAGCCTAATCTGGAACCACTGGGAATCTGGAGGGCCAGAGAGGTGCTTAAAAGGTGCTCTTTGGGGCGGGCCACGGTGGCTCAGCAGGCAAGAATGCTTGCCTGTCATGCCAGAGGACCCAGGTTCGATTCCTGGTGCCTGCCCATGTGAAAAAAAAAAAAAAAAACTAAAAAGGTGCTCTTTGGAGCCTCAGTTCCAAGAGAGGTGGCAGAGGTGGCAGGAAGGGATGGATGGGGAGGTGTGCGGCAGAAAAGCTGATCCATGTGGTGGAAGGACCAGCAAGCCAGGGAGGAGGGAAGACAGCCCAGTCACAAATGGGCCCAAGTATAGGGCCTGAGGCCCTGGGGAACAGGAGGTCCAGAGGAAGAGCTGGTTTTGAGGAAAGATGCAATGTACTGAATTGCAGGTATTGACTAGAACAAAATGCTTAAAAGCAGTTAGAAATCGCAGTCCTGGAGCTTGACTTGGGGAGATTAAGCAGCTTTCCTAAGGTCACA
Organism: Tamandua tetradactyla; assembly: GCF_023851605.1. Lineage (NCBI taxonomy): Eukaryota > Metazoa > Chordata > Mammalia > Pilosa > Myrmecophagidae > Tamandua > Tamandua tetradactyla. Next base: position 57,597,288 of record NC_135334.1, on the reverse strand, counting down.
CAGCTAGTAAATGACAGAGCTTGGATTTGAGCGTAAGATTTCCAATTCCAAAACCCAGCATTCTCAATCCCAGTGATCTACTGCCTGTTGTGACTAGAGTCCACTTCTCTGCACATTAAAGTCTTGGTGGGATGCAGCTAATTAAGAGGGATAGATAAATTAGAGATCCAAGTCAGGATTTTCCAAAGCTAAGGTTGGTTCACCCTTTAGACCGGCATTTAATTTGTAGGCAATGGAAAAATATAAAAGGACTAGAGCAACACTCAAGATAGGGAAACTGGGCAACAAGAGGTTTAGTGGTTACCAAATCCAAATGCATATCGGACCCTCCTTGGTGAACTTCAAAAAAAAACTTCCCAGACCTACTACAGCAGATTACATTTTCTGTAAAGCCCTCGGGTAATTCCGATGTAGCTAGAACCAAAGGCATGATAAAGACAATCTGAAAGAAAGTCTTTAAAATACCAGATAATAATAATAATAATAGGCCATGCACATCAGTTGCCTACTCTATGCCCAACACTGTTCTGAGGGATAAGTACAATAAATTATCTAGCCTTCACTGTAAAAGATGGCAGATGAAGGAACTGAAGCTCACAGAGGCTAAGTACCTTGCACAGGGCCACAAAGTGGCTGTGATTCCGGCTCAGGAATGCCTGACTCCTGGGTCACAGGGGTGCGAGATGGTGGGAGCAAACCCTGCAGCCTGAGTAGAGGTTCAGGACCTTTCCTGGAAAAGCTGTTTCACCCTCACATTTTGCCAAACTTACCTTGTCTCTTCAAGAATTAACTTCCTAAAGTTAGAAACTAACTGACCCAAGACAGTAAGTGGGCAAGCTAAGAAGTAAAACCAGACAGCTGAGTAGAGCTGGGTAAAGCTGGCTCTGCTGAGCTGTGTACCTGGAACTTGCTGGCCTATGCCTGTTTCTACTTATTCTTCATACCAGGTCCAAGTAGATTCTCTCACTTCAACAGTTTCCTACAAAGAACACAGACCTGAGTATAATCAGTTCGTTGGGTTCCAGCCCTGACCGTGCTGCTTGCCCTCCAGCATCAGTTTCCACGTGTGCAAAATGAAGGAGCTTCCCTGGACCCACCCCAAAGGTTCCTTCCAGTGCTGCATGCATTGATTATAGTCTATAGTCACATGCCGAATTGCTCCAAATCTGTGACAACTTGCTGACCCACCGTGGAAGAAGGTTCTGAGGAGAACACAGGGGCAGAATGGCCCATCTTGGGACTTGGAGGGGGGGGTACAGATGTGTACATTGGTGCTTTCTTTGGGGTAACCCCAGATGCTGTGCAGCCACATGAACCCCCCTTGGGCATTCACCCTCCATCAAAGCCCTTGGCTCTGGATCAGGAAAAACTGTACTGACAGGAAAAGTTCAAGGAGGCGTGGATTCCAGGCCCGGCATCCCTCAACCCTCTCATTTATGAGTCAGTCACCACAGTGAACTGCAGCACTTAGTCACTGTCCCCACAAACACCCCACGAGTCCCAGCACCCACACTCAAGATGTCGCACATTCCCATAGAAAAATTGTGGGTCTCCAATATGCATTTCAGTAATGGCCACTGAGTCATCATGAAGCCCAGCTGCGTGGCCTGGCTGAGGGTTTGGTTTCATATTTGTTAACCACAGAAACTGCTCTCTGCAAAGTATAAGGCTGCTTTAACCGCCTCTGGTCAGCTTGTTAACACACAAGAGAGATGCGGCCAAGGACGTGAGACCAGACCAGGGAGGGACAGGTTAGCATTTAATGAGCACTTCCCATGTGCAAGCACTGTCTTGAGAGCTTCCTGTTTATTAACTCATTTAATCCTCACAACAACCATGAGGAGTACTATTAATAGCCTCTTTTTATGGGTTAGGAAATTGAGCACAACCTGCTTAGATAACTTGTCCAAGGCCATGGAGTTAGAGGTGGCAAAACCAGAATTTAAACCCAGGTAATTCTGGTTCTAGAGACCTTGCTGTTAAATGTCATGCTCCACTACCTACACTAAAAGAACCAGAAAATAAGGGCATGGAGGAGAAATATAATGAGAAATCAAAGGGGACCAGAAAGGACATTGAATCTCGATTGCTACCTGTGAAGTGGTAGTGAGGGAGAGGAAGGTACTTGTACAGGGTGCATGGGATGCAAATGCAGGTTGATCTCACACCCAAATACATGCTCTTCTCCAGGCTAGAGGCCCATAAGGGATGGTGCTAGAGGGACCCAGAGGAAGGAGAGAGCATGTTTATCAGATACTATTGCAAAAGGTTTCATAATTAGGAAGTTTCTGACTTGGTCTTAGGGTTTCCTAGGCAGAAATAAAGATGAGTGCAGTTGTTGGTGCAGGCAGTTCCTTTCAGGAGGTAGAATGGTTTGAGTAAAGGCAAAGAGGCAGGAAAGTATAAGGCATTTTCAAGAAAGAATGAGAAGTTTTTTTTCCTGGATCTCAGGGGTATCAAGGGGTGTTGGGAAGCCAACTGGAGAGGTTGAAAATGACAGGCTAAGGAGGTTGGGATTTATTTGCTAGGCAATGGACAGCTGTTGAATCTTTCTGAGCAGGACAGTACTTGACTAGGGCAAAGCCTTCAGAAGCTGCCTTGGGACAGAGTGTGTGGCAGATTGAAGTGGGAGCAAAGTGACAAGCAGGGAGTCCAGTTAGGAGGGCAACAGGCAATGAGACTTGGACTGGGGTGGTGGCACCAGGAATCCCAAAGCGGAAGATACACCAGGAAGAAAGAATCCCCAAAACTTTGGTAGAGATGAGGCAGGGAGGTAAGGGAAAGGAGTCAACAGCTCAGAGGTGCTTACCCTGGTGTCAGGGGGGAACGGGCAGGAAGGAGATGAATTTCATATTGAAAGGCTGAGAATCCTGGAGTTGGGGGGATCTCAGTGACCCAGTGGACCAGGTGGGCTGCATAGAGATCGGGTGGCTCCCAGATGAGAGGAATGAGGCAACTGGACAAAGGGAAGTCAAAGAGGAGAAAGGACAGGACTGAGGCACAGTCTACCAGGACCCACACATCTTTCTCCTTGTAGGACTGTGGGTAATGTTTACAGAAGAGTGGTTAAGAGCACTGACTCTGGAGCTAGAGTGCATTGATTTGAATCTCAGAACCCACTAGTTGTGTGATCTTGTACACGTTCCTTAACCACTCTGCGCCTCAGTTTTTATCCTCCGTAAAATGGGGACAATAATAGTACCTACTTCTAAGAGCTGTTATGAGATAAAATAGTTAATATATGCAAAAGGCTTAGAACAGTACTTGACACACAGAATGTGCTCTAGAAGTGTTAGCTGATGTTCTAATTAATGTAATTGGTTAACATAAATGGTACTTTATAACTTTTGAGTCATATTCATTTTTGCTATCTAATTGGATTATTATGGTGATGTTGTAAGGTGACATCCCCACCATCAGATGGGACCCTGAGGCTAGGACCAGTTAAATGACTGGCTGGTTTGCAGTGGCCAAGATGAGAACGTGCCCTGGCTCACAGCCCTGTGCTGTCTCTGCCACCAAGTTGCCCTCAAGGGCCAGACAGGGAGGGAGTGAAAGAGAACCAGAATTTCCTTCCTGCACTTATTCTCCTTGACCTTGACGCAATCCTTTAATTCTGTCTCTGAATCCCACTCTGAAGGCACTCCTCTCCTTCCATTCCAAACAGCAGGCTTCCAGGACATGAGGAAGAGAAGCGGGTAGGGAAAGAAGGAGCAGGAAGAGAGCGGGGAGGAAAGACGTGGGAAGCCTCAGAGAGGTGTCCAGAGAACAGTCCGCCTGGCCAGGCAGATGTGGATCCCTGATTTAAATTCCCCACCCCTAAAATGAACCAGGGAAATGGGGGACAGAGCCTCGGGAATATGCCTCCACCTGTGAGCCCTGCCAGGAATGTCCTCCTTATTCTTAATTACCAGCATCCTGAGCAGCCCCGAGGCCCCAATCCTGCCCTGAAGGTGATGGCCATATCAGCTCACTTGCAAGCATGAAGCGAGGGAGAGCCTCTTGTATTTCCCAGTTTTCTTAGCTCACTGTCAGATCCTATGCTTGACCTGTCTCTCAGGAAGGCTGTGGATTTGGATGGAAATAAACTATTGTGCCTCTGAAAGAAAATTACCCAAAGAGCAATGCTACCAGATGACTGGTGGCATTTTAGTGCCATCCCCAGAGACTTGTCTACTGTGCATGAAAATACAAATTAGAGAAAAGATCACATTCACATGCTGGAAAATGGTTCAGGGATTTTCATTATCATTATTCTGAAGTAAAAGGGCAGAGACAGCAGCTGATTTGTCTATTGTGTCCTCTTTGGGAACTTCTTTCGGCAGGTTCCTTTGAACACTATCCTTGGCTTGCTCTTTCAGGACAAATTGAAACTGTGATTGATGATAAGGAACAATAAAAATCCATTTTGACAGAATTCCCCATTTTTATCATGGTACTAAAAAACAACCCAAAAAAACCCTCAAATGGCAATTCTTGAGGAGTGAGATTGTATCTTTTGCTCCATTCTATTGTCACCAAGTGCTTTTCAAACATTAGGAACTGCTCATAGACGTGAGGCAAGAGAGCTTTGCAAGTGACCTTATATATGTCCCAAAACTGGGAGGCTGGGGTGACAGGCCCTAATTCCTCTTCTGGTTTACAGCCTCCCTCTGCTTCTTCCTCTTTAACTGCCATCATGACAACAAACCCTGCCAAGCTAAAGGTTTTACAGATTACAGACAACCTGTGTCATTTCCCTGGAAGATGTGATTAGCCCCATCCTACAGATCAAGAAACATACACTGAGGTTGAGTGATTAGCACAAGCTAGTTAATGGCAGAGTCAGTACTGGAAACCTAGGGTTTTGTTTGTTTCTTTGCTGCTGCTCTTTACTTTCTATCATAGTAACATATATGCAACTCAGAATTTTCCATTTTAACTACTGTTAAACATATTAAATTCAGTGGTATTAATTACATTCACAGTATTGTGCTACCATCACCAATAACCATTACCCAAATTTTCACCACTTTGAATGGAAACTCTGTTCCCAGTAAGCAATAACTTCTCATTCCCTTCACAGCCTCCCCAGCTCCTGGTAACCTGTAATCGACTTTCTTCCTCTACGAATTTGTATATTCTAGGCATTTCATATAAGTGAGATCATATACTTATCTGTTTTTTTGTGTCTGGCTTATTTCCCTCAACACGCTTTTCTCCATAGTCATCCATATCATAGCATACATATAAGGAATCCTAGTAATTTGACTTGAATATTTCCCTCCCTCATTCTCTTGGGACTGGTTTGTTTGACCTAGACCCCTCATGTCCTGGAAGGCTAGGGGCTGAAGTTTGCAGAGTCAGGCAGAGATGGCAGAGGCCACTCGCCAGTCCATGAGAGCTACGGGGAGGAAACTTGGGCCCTTGCAGAAGCTCAAAGCTTCCCAGGATTGAAGGAACAGGAGGAGGCAGTCCAGTGTAGTGCTTAAGAGTGCTGGGGGCAGGGTAAAGGAGATCTGACCTGAGACTTTCTGGATTCAATCGCTTGTAAGACCTTGAAGATACTTCTTATATTCTCTGTGCCTAAAAATTTTTAATCTATAAAATGGGACTAATAACTGTATTTGCCTCTTAGGTTTCTGTGAAGCATAAAATAAGATAAAGACTGTGGAGTGCTTTTAGGATACTGCCTGGCACAGAGTGAACACCCATAAAGGGCCACTGCCTGGACCGAGGGCGGTGCTCACTGCCTGACCACCATGGCCAGCACTGGTTCAGGAGACAGTCATCCAGGTGGAAGGCCAGTGTGACAATGCTCCCCACACACGGAGAGCACGTGACACCCTGCAAAGCATTTGCACAGCCAGCGTCCTCCTGTACTCCTTCAACAATCCCGTGAGGATAACCTCCCCATTTTGCAAATGGGGAAACTGAGATTCAGAGAGGATAAAGGAGTCAAGTAAGAAAATGCCAAGATTTCAAATCAGCTGCATTCAAGCTCTTGCTCCTTTACAGCTGTATGTATGATCTTGGGGAAGTTATTAACTTCTCTGATATCAGGTTATTCACTGTATAAAAATAAAGTGATAATGACTACCTCACAAGGCGTTGAGAGGTATGTGAAGGTGTCTATAAAAATGTTAGTTTCTGTTTTTCCTTAAGTGCCTCTTTCATAGTTACCCAGCAGTGGGAAACTGGTAAGCAACGGAATGAGGTCTAAAATCTAGATTTCTGAATGGCTGCTGAGGTCACAGGAGTGGATCCAGGGAGAAGGGGAGAAACTAGCGATTTGAACAAGGTGTGTCAAGGATGTGCTGTTTGCCTTCCACCATTCAATGTAAGGAGTAAAAGAAGTATAAAACAGAAGTATAAAATCACTAATGATATACCCAGAATCCCTACTGGGTTTCAAGACTAAGTTAACTGGATCTTATATACAACTAATATATATATACGTACATTCAGTGGGTATTTGTTAACTTATTCAATTCAACAGATATCATGAAGCAATTATTATGTGTACAAAATACCAAGCCAGCCTTTGGGTCTACAAAAAATTAACAAAAGAGCCTCTGCCCATGAGGGTTCAGATGCAGTGGGTGAGATAAAACTAAAAGCAGAAAACTTACCACAGTAGCATTGAGTGACAGTGGCATGAACACAGAATTCAGTGGAAAACGCCCATATTTGGTCTGGAGTTGCCAGAAGAGGATTTCCAGAGGAAGTGACACTGGAGTTGTCAGAAGTAGGGGAAGGAGGGCAAATGGCAAGAACAAAGACATGGAGACGAGAAAGAGCCTGTGTGCACTTGTGTGGTGTGACTGGGGCACAAAGTTCATGTGGGGGGAGTAGGGAAAGATGAGACTGGGGGGTAGACTGAGGCCACCCTCGAGAAAGGCCATGCACATTGCGTTACAGGAGTCTGAACTCTACCGTAATTGGGAGAAAGTCATAGAAAGTTTTCAAGAAGGGGAGTGTCCATGTTTGAAAATTTTCATTTGGTAGCAAAGTAGAAGTTGGAATGGGGGAAGGAGAAACAAGATAAAGAAATAAAGAAGCTACAGAAATGTCCAGACAAGAAAAGACGGGACATACACACACATGCACGCACAAACTCAATGATGATGGCAGGTCTGAGCTCAAGATCAATACCATGTGTATTCATTTTGCATGTGGATGCAGAATACATGTGTGCACATGCACATACAAACACACACACATGCACAGAACCAGCTGGTTCTGTATTTACTGAAACACCTTGGCACGAATCACACCAGGCTGAACGCTCCCCACAGGAACCCCCCAAGCCTGGCTCTGGGTCTCAGCGGTTACCTTAGATATGCCATATCCTCTTACTCCTCTGTTGTGGTAAATCCAAGTGGCTTTTCCTTTCCAGACTAACCTCAAACTCAGAGTTTGAGGTAATTAAATGCTGCCTGTGAGGCTGTGGTACTGGAAACGCCCTCCTCCACGATGTAAGTTCAGGGAGCATTATGTGCCTGGACACACACACAGCACAGCCAGGCTGTGCATCTGAGAGCAGCCAGCTACCTTCATTTCTACAATCATAACCCAGCAATTACAGCTACCAAGGGAAAAGGAAATCAGCATTTATTACTGGTTTTTATAAATAAATGAAAAAAAATTCGCAACCCACTGCACACATCGAAGGAAATAAGTGGTGCTTAATGTGCCCATGTGAAAATAAAAGTTCTTACTGGGAAAGCAAAGATAGGAGTTGTTGTGCAGTATAAGGCAAAGGTGAATGATGCATTAGCCTTCAAATTTCTGTACCACTTACAAATATGACGCCAACCTTGGTAGGAGGGTAAGGGAAATAACTAGCATTTACAATGTGCCTACTATGTGTCAGGTACTATGTTAAGCAAGCAAGCAATATGTAGTATGTTTAATATATATAATATATATGTGTGTATACATAATCTCATTTAATCCTCAAAACAACCTTGTGAGGTTGGTATTGTTACTTTCATTCCACAGATAGGAAACAGTGGGAAACAAAGACTAAGTGGCCTTCCCAGGATCACACAAATGGTAAGTAGCACAGTCAGGATGTAAATCCAGGTGTCTCAAATTGAGCTTCTTCCATTTACTACCCTGCTTAGCCCCTTCCAGCCTGGCTGGAAAGCCCTGAGGATATCACTGTCCTAGTGCCCATTTCATATCTCTACATAATGTTGGATTGCAAGGAAGTGATCAACTCCAACTTCCCAGGAAGAGAGGCTCACAGACACAGTATGGATTCATCCTCTGGGTCACACAAGGAAGTGGGATAGCTCAGTCTATAACTGTCTTCTCTCTCCCTGGACATGCTCTTTTCTCTTTATCACACTGCAGTAGCCTTTCCTCAGGAGTTACTGGTTTCCCACAGATTTTTTTTTGTTAAATAATAAGATTCCTATTCTCATCTGAGACCAAAAAAGGGAGCTGGGGAACCAATACTTTTGCTCAAGCAGATTCATTAATTGGAACTGCATATGCTGAGTTTCCCTGATGTACATAATCTGCTTCCATAAAATTTTACAAGAGAATGAATAAGAAGTCATTAAATAAAAACAAAAATAGTTTATTTACCATTAGTGCTCAGAGCTTGAAACACAAACCTCCCACCCAAATATTTATCCTACGGATAAACATCCTCCCACATGTCACCACAACCAATTCCTGCTCTGAAAGCACACATCCAAGCATTCACATCCATAATACAAGTGATAACTTCATGACAAGCGCTCAGAGGACATTCCTGTATGGAATTCCTATCCTGAAGTCTTGAACCTGAGCTTTCTAAAGGATCTGAATTCAAAACATTTTTTTAAATTGTGGCAACACACACAAACATAGAACTTCCCATTTTACCAACATAGAATTTCCCATTTTAACCACTTTGGAGTATACAATTCAACGGTATTAATTACATTTCTAAAACAGAAACTCTGCACTCATCAAGCAATAAACTTACCCCCCATCCACCCACCTCCATCCCTCGTAACCTGTACCCTACGGTCTCATCTCTATGAATTTGCATATTCTAGTTATTTCATATAAGTGAAATCACACAACATTCATCCTTTCGTGTCTGGCTTATTTCACTCAACACAATGTCGTCTAGGTTCAGCCATGTTGTCACATGTATCAGAACTTCAATCCTTTTTATAGGTGAATAATATTCCATTGTGTGACTCTATCATAATTCTTTTTATTCATTCATCTGTTGGCGGACACTGGCTTGCTTTCACATTTTGGCTATTGTGAATAACGCCAAAGCTAATTCTCTTGAAAAGCAAACCTCAGGCACTCAGCTATGTTCATCTTAATGATGTTCTGAACTGGAATCCCTTCTGTTGCTGGACCACGGCAGTGGATTCTTTGCCCAATGCATTCAAATGACCAGTTCCTGAGACATCAGGGTTTCAAAGAGCAAAGGAGACCAAAAAAGGGTCTCCTTTCAAAGAGCAAAGGAGACCAAAAAAGGGCCTCCAAATCTGTCTCCCTGAAGTGCAGTAATTCTGATAGTTTTACGGTATTAAAAGACGGGCAGGTTTTAGGATAATGAGCACTATGGCTCCAGATGATGTAATTGGAGGTGATCTAATTATTGAGAATGTGCTGATTGAATACATATTTAGTCATAGAACATATGTAAGACAATGGAAGCTTTAATATAATGATGGGGGTGATTTTTAGCATTATAATTAGGTAGAAAGTCTAAGCTACTGCGTGTGTCAGGTGGGCCCATTTTGGTTAGATCCAGCTTAGGTTAACAAGATAACTTTCGAATTGGGGTGGGTTAGTTCTGGGTTGACTCAAAGACCTTCATTAATAAACATTAGGGGCTGTTTTTAGTGATCATAAAACTCCGAAGTAGAAAAACGACATAAAATGGGTACAAGTGAAGGTTAGTCACAAGGTTTTTACAATCACAAGAGCTCAAGATAGAGGCTATACAATTATTATCAGAGATTAAGGCAACTGGATTACAGTTCAGAGATTTCTGTTATTTCCCTCTGTCTACTTTAATATACAGAAAGTAAAAAGGAATATTTATATGACTCAGTAACCATAATCATCCTTTAAATCCTAACTTCTTGGCTACACTTCTATTTTCTATAAACTAAGATGCCAGGAAATAAAAATGAAGCTCCACATTAAAGCCAAAAACTTCAATGTGCAATAAACCTGAATATCCTATTAAATTAAGCTATAAACATGGTTTTGTTCTAAGGGCTATATGATTCTAAGATAGACATATAATTGGGACTCAGAGATCCACAGAGATTATCAACTGTTGGACATTACTGTATGAAAATAAAGAGAGAATGGGATTTACAATGATAGAAGGCATCTGGGTCCTCCAACTATACTGGCATCAATGGGTGACTGGGAGCATGGTGAGATTAGATGGAGGTGGGAGAGAATTAAGAGAGCGGAGTTGAGGGATATCAGAGCCTACTTCTCAGCATATGATCTGAAAATCTACTGTTGGCAAAAAGAATAGGTGCAACCTTCAATTACGGCTCAAGCCCCAAATTAAGCCACTTGCAGAAGCCACTTCTGCCCGATGTCCCTGCTTCCATCATTCCCCTACTAGTAAACTGTAGGAAAAGGGTACCATCAAATGCTAACAGCTTGAGGGATCCTTGATGGGGAAGAAGAGACAACAAAACAGGACTCCATCATAGTCTTTGGGTGCATAGGCCAGACTCCTGCAAGGACATCTCCTGGTACATAGGCTCCCACAACACAGGAGTACAATCTTTGTGGAGATCCACAGAGAATATTAACTGCTGAACACTGTCTTATGAAAATAAAGAGAGAGCGGGATTTCACAATGATAGAAGGCATCTGGGTCTCATTTCCTTGTTCCTTAGTGGCTCTGCCATACTCCGTGGGGTGAGCGGCTGTGACCCAGTGGCAGCAGTGTTGGGGCAACAGCTTTAGCATATGACTTCCCTGAGATAAAAACACCACCTGGCACCACAGACTTCTCACACAGATAAGGCAGACTGCAATCATCCAGCCTGGTTTGGTTTCCTTACGGAGCTGCATTAACAAGGTGTCAGGACCTGCCAAAAAAGCAGTGTGCTGCATAGAGGCTCTGCTCTCATACCAACCCTGGACTACGTCACCTCCTCCTTCTCTTCACATTTCTTCTTAATTGCCATATTATGCTTTCAACTATGCTCTCCAACATGATACACAAATCTAACTCTGCTTTGTCTCCATTACTGGCCCTCCTCTTTTCTCCTTCTTGGTTTGGTGTTTCCACCACTGATCTTCCAGGATACAATCCCTCTCTCTCAACTCAGCCCCAGTGTCTCATATCCAGGATGTTGCCCTTTTCCTGTATCCTCCAGATTTGAATACTTAGTCCTGATGGCATGAAATGGGGATTAAGGTGTTTCCCCAGGCCCCAGGGGCTCACCATCATCATGTTCAATAATTGGGAGCCAGTGAAGTGAACATTGCCTGCTTTCTGTTGCGACTGACCTCTGTTGGAGTCAATGAAGGGCACACTTGAGTAGATCTCAAAAGAGTGAACATATAATACATATATTTAAACATATAACCAACACTTGAGTAGACCTCAAAAGAGTGAACATATAATATGTATATTTAAACTAAGTGTAATTTTTAGTAAAACTCTCTGTTGTATAAGTAAATACCATGTCCTTTCACCAAGTAGAAAAGAGAAAAGCAAGAGAGAAGTCTTCTTCTCACTCACTTGGTAAGGAAAATATAAAGCAAGAACAAAATTAACAAAATAACTCAAGACAGAAATGGAATTATAACAACACAAAACCAAAGGGAAGTAGCACAAAAATTATCTGACCAAAGATGCTAATATTACACTCTGAGTGGGCTGATGGGAAACAATACTCCAGAGGCAAAGGCAATGAAACAAATGCTTCCCTCATGGAAAGCAGGGACTCAAGAGTCCCTCAGATCTATAAACCACCAGCTAAATGGATGCAAATGTGTTTACAATCTTCCTTCTTTGAAGCTACAATATTATGTTTACAGTGTTAGAACCCATTATAAAAATCAGTTCTTTTGAAGAGAAACTGAATTAAAGACAACTATAGTTACACCACATAAAGTCACTCCAAATCAAAGACTTTGGGAAGTCCCTGGTGTCAAACTAAATATCTTTTGCAATTTTGCAAGAACTGTAACCTACTAGCTTCCCAAGAATTTTTCAGTCTGGAAAACTCATTTTCCTCCCTGGATTTTCCATGATGTCTATAGCCTTATGATTAGAGTCATATTATGTGACAGGTGACCTTGCCCAGATGATATAAAAAAAAAAGGATGAAAAACAAGAGTTGGTTTACTATGGCATTATTGCTGCCTGATTCTATTAAAACTTTACCCCCTAATTTTAAAAAAACGATGTTTAAACAGATTTTTACTTAGACAAGTTGCTGATGTTGGATTAAACCAGCCAAGTAAATCATTCCACAAGCTTCTGACTTTTTATTTTTCTTCTCCAAGAATCATGGTTCATGAAGACAAGCTAGTACGCGTTACAAAGAGAAAGGAAGCTAATCATCAATCAATGGAGAAAGTAACAACATTTTACTCAATGAGGGCTAAATTTGTGAAAGGCTAATGTTGCATGAACTCCAAATCCTTGTTGTTATTCTAGTTAAGACTTCTAAAAAAATAGAGCAAGAAAAGAAAAGAACAAAAAAGGAAAGTCTAATCCAGAAAATAGACTTTCCAAACTATGAATATTCTTTCTATTTTCAACACAAGGAGGTACTATTTTTCCAGAGGGCTGGGGAACAACACAGTGGAAGAAGGAAGGCCCTTGAGATCCCAGCGATGCTAAAATACAGCCTCACCTGTGTCATTGTGATGTGGGCCAGAGATGCCAGCTGCTGAATGTGAGGTTGGACAATGTGCCCATATGACAAAAATACCTGCTAGCAGGACCATGCACTCAGAGAGCCAGGCCTTCTCTCCCCTTTCGGGAGGAAAACTTTCAACCAGAGTGTGGTTTTGTGAGAACGGAATCAGAACAAGGATGGGGTCAGTTATGCAAAGGCCAATGCCATCAATGTTCATATTAAAACACCAAAAATGGGTTCAAGTTAGTAATCCCTCACATTTTCATCAGGCTCAAAGGACCCCTTAAGGAACGTCATGTTTCAAAAAATCTTGCATTTATTAATAATTAATTTACTTTTAAGTGTTTAAGACACACATAACTGCCAATCAGAATTTCTGACAGGCATGAAATAGCCAGTATTAATAGTTTTATTTTATTCCAGGTAAAGACAAAGGAATATGACATCTTGGTTAAGCTATGTAACTTTATGATGGATAAATATAAGATTCCCATTAGGTTTTCTGGAATATTTAAAGTAACTTGTGGATACCTGAGGGTATTGCTATGGAGCTCAAGGAATTCTGAAAGAGCACAGACTTCTGCTTTCTTAGCCCATACCTGTGTCCACCTCACCATCAGTCATACTGGGCCCTACTCAACTCTCTCAAGGGAAGTAGATTTCTTTTTAAGTAGTCTCCCTGCTTCTGCTCTTGTAACCTCCCTGGTGTCAGTGATTCATCTAAAGCTCAAATCCTATAGTTTCATTATCTAGTGCTCCTCCTTACTTGCAAGACTAAGGTCAAACTTTTCACCCAGGCAAAGCCCAGCAACCCCATTGTCTGACCCGTGCCTTGCCCACCAGCACATCACTCTACATGCTCTCCAGTCCTCCATTCAGAATTGCCCACAATTGCCCTCAAATGCCAGGTCATTTTTCCTTAGTTGCATGGAACATCTTTCCCCACCTTGTCTGCCTGGTAATCCCTGAATATATTTTAAGTCTTATCACTGACATACGAAAAGAGAAAAAAAAGCAATCACCTGGGAAGGGAGGAGGGGGCAGACATTTCTTTTCAGTTTATACAATAAGCTTTTTTTGTAATTTATTATGAGGATATACTTTAAAGGTCACCCACTTTAAGAAACTTCTCACCCTCTTTTGTCCCCACCATACAAAAAATTACTTCAACACATTATGAAAAGCATACTTTTAATATAAAAACTGTTATGCAGTGTTATATATTATGAGCTTGCAAGTCTGTTTCTTCCTCTGGACTCTAAGTTCCTTGAGAGCAAGGACCATGACTGATCCATCTCTTTATTTCTACAACCAAACACAGTGCCTAGAAAACAACAGGTGCTCAATAAATGTTCATTGAATAAATCACTGATGGATTTAAAGAATCTGGAACTGTCCTGCTGCTGCCCTTTCCTACTAGAGACCATGGGCAATTCAACCTCTCTGGCCTGGGTCTCCTCCCCTATTAAAGGCAGAAAAATAATGCTGCCTCACAGGATAGCTGTGATCAGGAAGTAGTTCGTAAACTCTTAAGAGAAAACACAAATATTCCATTTCCATTATCATTGCTAAGAAGGAGGAGGAAATGACTTCAACAGTGGGGAACCATGAGGGAAGATGCAAATCAAGTCATGGAGCATGTGAAAAAGGACACAAGGGGACACATCCTGTCCATTCTACCTTCAAACTCTATTTCAAACCCAAAGACTTCTCTCCCTTGCCACTTTCCACATTCCAGCCACTATCGTTTCTTGCTCTGATTTCTGATAAAGCTTCTAACTGGTCTCTTTGCTTCTATTTTTGCTTCCCTCCAATCTGTTCTCCACACTGCAACCAGAGAGATCTCTGACTAATGTAAATCAGATCATGTCACTTCCTTGCTTAGAACCACTTAATACTGTCCTGTTTTACAGAGGATGAAACCCAACCCACATCCCACAGACTCCAAGGCTTGCACAGTCTGGCCCCCAAATACTCTCCTACCTGATTTATGCAGCTTTCCCCCTAGTTCATCACACTCCTAGTGGATGCTTACTGTCAGTTGCCAGAATCTTCCATGCCAGTTACTTCTTGCCTCCAGACTCGAACATGCTGTTTCCTCTGCCAGAAACTCTCTTGTCATGGCTTCTTACCTGGCTGACCCCCTCTTTCATTAGGTCTCTTCTCAAATATCACCTCCTCAAAAGGTCTTATTTACATCTGAAGTAGATCTCTGTTACTTTCCCTCACTATACCTCATTTATTTCTTCCATACCACCAATAACCATCTTAAAATTTTGTTTGTTTACTTGTTCACTATCTGTCTTTCTTACTAGATTATATATTGCTAAGGAAAGGGATCACAGCTGTCAAGTTTACAATGTTATTCTTAAAATCTCACAGAGCCTGGAAGATAGTATTTGCTTGTTTTAGTTTGTCAATGCTGCTGGAAATGCAATCTGCCAGAAATGGGTTGGCCTTTGTAAAGGGAATTTATTAAGTTACAAGTTTACAGTTCTAAGGCATAAAAAATGTTCAAACTAAGGGATCCAGAGAAAGCTACCTTGACTTAAGAAAGGTTGATCTGGGAAGGCACATGGCTGGCATCTGCTGGTTTTTTGGCTTCTGGTTTCAAATAGCTTCCCCAGGGGTGTCTTCTTTCTTCATCTCCAAATGTCTTTGCCTGTGTCAGCTCTGAAGCTTTTCCCAAAATAGTTCCCTTTTAAAGGACTCCAGTAAGCAAACCACTTTGAAGGGGTGCAGACGCATCTCCATGAAACCACCTAATCAAAAGGTCCTACCCACAATTGGGTGGGTCACATCTGCATGGAAACAACTTAATAAAAAGGATCCCACCCTACAGCATTGAATCAGGAGTAAAGAACATGGCTTTTCTGGGGTACACAACAGTTTCAAACTGGCACAGTACTCAATATACATTTGATGGATGGATGGGAGGGTCAGCAGACAGACGGATGGATGGATGGATAGATGGATGAATGGAGCTGCAGGGAAGGATGTAAAGAAGGCTGAGATCCAGGGCAGGAAGCAGGATCCTGTAAAATAAAAAGGTCCATTTAGGCTGGCCACCCTAGGCAGCCTAGGAGACCCACGAAGACCCTCAAGACATGCCTTGTATAAAGACCTGTAAGGGAGAGGGAGCCATGGAAACAGGAGGTGAGAGAGAACTACAGGAAAGTTTACCTTCTTCACATTTTATCCTCTGCTTAGAAATAATATATGTTAAAGCATCTATAAGAGTACCTGGCATGGTGGGCATTGCATAAGTGTCTATTATTATTTCTAATATCATTATTCCAGCAATTAAGAGTCCTGGAGGAGGCAGCTGACTCTGTGTCCAGCTGACTGGTAGAAGGTCACAGAATATGAAAGATTCAAACCAGAGAACAGCTGAGGCTGCTCAGGCTGGCCTTGCAGCCAAGGCAGGGGTACCGGAGGCAGGACTGTCCCTCTGCAGGGCAGATGCTCCCTCCTGTCACCACCTAGCTGACAGTCCCACCAGCACCCATGCTATCACCTCCCACAGGCACAAGTAGGCAGCTTCTGAGACTCCTCAGACGTGAGGAAAAACTGCTGCCAGCTCTTAGAGTGTGAGAAGAGGGAAAATCTTTCAGCTCAGACAGGCAGATTTCAAAGCCTGTTTCTAAAAGTGGCTGTCAATATGTTTCTCTTCAACCATTCATCCCTTTCCCTGTCTCATTCGGCGACAACTATATTACTATTCATTGTCTTTGTGACTTTAAGTGCTTTAACCAGTCAAAACACATAAAAAGAAAAGACCAAAAATAAAACTAAAGAGATTCGAAGGGAGAGTATGACAGGAAGGCTGAGTTCTCTGTCAAACAGCTTGCAGATTGTCTTAAAGATCACCTTACTGCAAAGAAGAAAAAAAAAGGAAGGGGGGCACTGAAAACAAGTCCATTCATCAGAAATGGACACACAAGGAGTGACAGCAGAAGCCATAGCTGCAGGTGTTTAGGTTTGCAACATAAGACAATGTTTAATAGCATCTTATCTGCGTTTCTATGGAGAGACTCAAAAGCATTCTGCCTAAGTCTACTGAGGTTTATTCAAGGCACTATTTGAGGATCACAGGCAAAGCACCACCTATTAAAGGCAGTGGGCGTAAGAGACAGAACACCACCCAAAAAGGATCAGAGTCACTCTCTACTGTTCACTTCCTGGGCAGGACATCCAACCCCTCTGGGCCTCTGAAACCTTATCTTTAAAGGCTGGCATGGTGGCCACATGTTAGGATATTACATGCCCAAAGACAAAGGACTAGTCAAGATGACCTCTCAATAGACTTCTGGAGAATGCGCACCCTAAATTCTAACAGGGGATAGATGCTCACTTAAAATATTTATTAATTATCCATGGCAGAGTGTATGGAGATTTTAGGACTATCTTAAAATCCACTGTCCAGATCGACTGCCAGACCTGGCCATGACCTATTTAGCTGGCTTTGAAGGAGCTAAATGTTAACTTTTACACTAAACTATCATTACAGACAACCCCTTGTCTGGCTAACATAATTTTATGAGATTAGGAGTGTTACAGTGATTGATAGGTAGGTAGGCAAGCAGGCAGATGGTCAGAAATTCAGTTGAATTTGGATTTATTTTGTCAGAGCATGTTTTAAAAACCTTGGTTAGAATGTGTTGAGACAAAATTCTAAGATTTTTTAAACTTCAGGATGATGGCAGCTGCTTCCTGAAACACCAGCCTCAACTTCTTGAATTAGTTCCTGAAGCACCAGGTCTTCAAATGACACATAAGTTTTCTGCTGTTAAGAGGCATTTTTAGTTAACGTTCTTTCAGAATAATGTCTAGATCATCCAGGCTTATCAAGTACAGAGAAATTATCACTGAAGTCTCCAGCCAGCCTGCCTCTTCCCTGACTCATTCCTCTCTTATCAAGTCTCTTTCAAGATTAGATGAAGTCCAAGCCTGTGGAGAATGAGTTTTGATTCCTCAGTCTTCCTCTCCCCTTCTGAAATGGATGCCGTAAAAAGGCAAGGACCAGGTATAAACCCACCATGTCTGTGACTTCTGCAGCTGACACAAGGCTTCATACTATGCTAGGAATGAAACAGAAACTACAGGTATGGATTAACTGAGGACTTACTGAGCACGTACAATGCAAGTGTAAATGCATTATTTCATTTAGTCCATATATCAACTCATGAAGTAGGTATATTTCTAGTTATCACTTTCACTTCACAGATGAGGAAACTGAGGCTTAGAGAAATGAAGTAACCTTCCCAAGATCTGGGAAAAGCAGAGCTAGGATTGGAAACTTGGGATTTTCTGATTCCAAATCCCTAGATTTTAGCCAGGTTATTCTACCGCCTATTACCTGGTCACAGGCTATGCTTCTGGGATATCTCAATTTTCCAGCTGACTACTTTCCTCAAACTTCCCTGCTCCCTCCTTCCCTGCTAGTTACAGCTGGTCTAAACTTAATGTCTTTAAAGCAACCTCAAGGCTGAGAATAAATAACATCGTCATAAAGGTGCTGTTCTTTAGATGATGTGCACCTGGCATGGCATTGGAGCAGGAAACTCTCAAAGAAATGTAGTCTCAAATTCTGGGTGCATTACTAAATAGCAAGAATAAAAGGCTTTTTCTTGGCTTTCAACAACTCCCCAGGTCCCATGAAGTGATCTAAAAATAATTCATATTGTGAGATCAAGCATTTTCACCATGTCTTCAGAAGAGATGGGAGATGGGGTTGGTTTCTAATCAGTCTTCACCATAGTGGTTTCTGATCTGTCTAGGAGGAGGAAATGTGAAAATAATTCATGCAACTAATTTTTATGAAGAGGACACTGTGTTAGCCATGTGATGCCTAAGAAAGGGTCCCAGCTCTGAAGATGAAATCAAATAATGGAGACAGACACATATACTAATAAATATAGACTGAGACCAAATGTAACTACATAAACTAGGGGAGTGTAGAGGATAGAGAAATCACTTCCATATGGCATTATCAGGGAAGGCAGCTTGGCAGAGGGGACACTGGAGATGCTGAGCCCTGAGTGGTGCTGATAATTCTGATAAGTGAATGGTACCCCCTGGGGTTATGCAACACAGAAGCAAGGAGAACAACAAAATCAAATTATGTAAAATTACTGTAAATTCATCAAGTCTATTTGTAGAATCAGAGAATTTATACTATTACTCAGCTTTCTGAAAATGGGGCCTTCTAGAAAGCAAAAGTCTATTATTCAATTTCTGTACATTCAACCATCATAGTAATGAGTGGCCCATTCTCAGAAAGAATGCCATTCTCTCCCATGTTCTGAGCTAGAAAGCTTCTCCTCCAGCACCGTGAACTGCGAACTGTCCTCTTCCATCTGGGTCTCTGCACTGACATTATCTTATGTGAGCTTTTCCTGCCCCCCTCTTCCGTGCCATAGCATTAATATCTACACACCTCTCATTGCACTTATCCACTGAACTGAAACCGCCTGCTTACTCAGTGGTGCCCACCCCCACCCCTTTTACACTGTAAGCTCTTCGAAGGCAGAGGAAGTATTATACTCACGTTTGGGTCTCCACTGCCTAGAACATAATAGGAACCAGAGAATGTCTAATAAATAAATTTAATAAACAAATGAATTTTGGGAGAATGATACATATATAGAGGGTAAGGAGAATAGACCAGTGTTCTTTAAAGTTCCCAAGATTCTATGATTCTGAAAGAGCCGGAGGCAGTGATAACACCCAGTCGGAGAAGTAGAGGGATCCCCAGGCCAGGGCCACAGTAGGGAATAGCCTAGTAAGTACCCTTGAAAGGCCACAGCACATCAGACTTTATGCACTCATTCCTAGTGAGAGGACACTCGCACACCGAAAGTTGCTTGGCTTCAAGACCCATTTCTGCATGACCCTGGGCAAGTTAGATGACCCCTCTGGTGCAGCAATTTTCTCATCTGTAATATAAGAGTAGTAAGTACGCCTACTTGAAAAGGTCATGATATTGGATTAAATGAGTTAATGCATAGGAAGTGCTGAGAATAATTTCTAGCACATATTTTGTTCTAGAATAGGTTAACTATTGTAATTATTACTTGTCTGCCCTCCATAAGGCATTCCATTACTAAGTGAAACTCAGTATAATAGGAATCTGGGTTGGGATCCTCAAACACCTCCTTCAGAATCTAGAGAAGGAGGGAAAGGAGACACTGTCCATTGTGATTGAAGACCCAGCTTCATGTTGGCCATCGGGGGGCTTGGTAGCCCCTTTTCTCTTGAGGAAGTCACTAAAAAGTTCAATAATTCAGAAGAGATGTCAACTTGTACAGATGCTGACTCTCTCTTACTGCCTCCTCAAAGAGCAAAGCAAAGCAAAACAAAACAAAAACAAAATGACAGAGCCAAGAGTTTGTCTTCTCCAGAGTTCCATACCAGAGGAGACTATATTTCAGGACCAATCATGCTGTGGGCTTCACGAAGATCAGCTACCAAACATACAGAATCTAGACAAAACAGTTTAATAAAAAAGTAATATTCTCAAGTCACTAACCATTCAACTCTCTCCCCCACAATCCCTCTACTGGTTTCCATAACCACTGTTAAAAGCAAAGCAGTTTGATTTTCCTTTATTCAAGTTCCTCAAAAGCTGATGATCTTTCTATCAAAATCCTTCTCCTCAAATGACTGGATACATTTTTCTCTTTACTGTATCTTTTGGTAGGAACTGTGTTTTAAGTAGGCTGCCAGGCAACCCTTTGGTTACAGATGAATGCATGCTTTTAACCACTGACCCCTGCTCCTCCAATGTAGGATATCTGTCAGATTTTCATTGCACAAATCATAGAGCATCTTTTGTGCTCTACATTGGAGAGGCGGTCGGGCACCACCCAAAGGATTTCCCAATGTACTTGCTACACATAAAAGGGAAGGTTTTTGAAGAGGACTGTAATCCATATTTTTGCAAACAAAAGCGCTGCACATTAGTGATCCTTTTGTAATGTCCATACAAATCAAAAGGCCTTTTTTTTGCCTTTCACTACAAGATTGGCATTTGGAAAGAAGAGAGTAGGTGACAAAAAAAAGATCTTTGGTAGAAATGCCAAAGTGCAAAGTAAAATAAAGCTATAAACCTCAGAGCTTACAAAGCCCAGAAAAGACCAAGAGAAACTGGAAACGGGGACTGGAGAGAAGCTTGAAAAAGTGTCCCATAAAACTCCATATATAGAGCCCAGATGTAGACTGGCTTAATATGCCAGTTGGCTCAGGTTTGAACCAGACGTGTTATTTCTGTATGAGATCTGCCCTCCAGCATCGCTGCTTGCATAATCTAGATATTGATGTTTACAGCTGTTTTTAGAACGGGCAACAGGTTCCTGAGTTAACATTCATGGTTACACGAATCTAAACATATTGCCTCCAGAGGATAACTAACTATAGGCAGGAAAAGCTTGAAATAAAAGAAGTTCAGAGGGATTTCTACTGTATAGTATGCCACACATACATTATAGATGGGTCAAGTGCCAAAAGTCAGTCTGAATGTTGGTTAGTTGGCTCTGGGAACTCATTTCTCAAGAGAAACTGTAACTTAAGATTGAAAGGTCAATGGAACATTAAAGAAAATTGTGTAACACGGATATGACATATAACCTCACTGCCCTAGAATAATTATTTTCATATATTTACTTCCAATCCTTTTTACACAGTTAAATCTTTTTCAGTTATATGCATGGGCATAGATTCCACCTAGTAGTTTGCATTTTGAATTATACACTCATAAATATAAGCTGTCTTTGAAGAGTCTTCATAATGATCAAACAAATGCTTACTTAACACATAACACACTTTCTCTATAGAACAATTCAACTGTTCATAACAACATGTTCATGAGAAAATACATTCTGAGTATCAATTTCAAGCTCCAGAAGCATCAACTCTATCCTCTGTGCTCCTGAAACGCCATCCCACATTCCATTGAATTTTCAGACCCCTGAGAAAAAAGGGCTCTTCCTGGTATGGTGTTCCTTGACTTCAGCAGGGATCTTTCAGGATGAGGGAGTCAGCTGAGCTGAAAGCAGGAATGGGGGTCCAGGGAATCAGAGCACAGGGATGGGTGTTTCAGGATGTCAGAGATGCTGACAGAATCTGGGGCCTCCTACATCTGGTCCACTCTTGCAACAGTCCCCTTTGTTTTTTTCCCATGGGCCTCAAGAATTGCCCCTACCCACCACACGTTTCTTCTGAATAGGGCCTCCATCTTCCCCAGGTTCTGTTTAATGCTAGTAAAGCTGGATATGAACAGGGAGTCAAGGTCTCTGTGTCGTGCTACACTGGTGTCTGCACTCAGGCCCCTGTGCAGCTAACAGTGGGCCTCTGGACACACCAAGGGCTCGTGCCAGATTTATTTGCACCCCAAGCTGAGGTGATCCTTGGTGTTTAAATACCACAAGCAGGGACAATGGGGAGAAAGAGGCACCAGGGTGAAAGAAGAGGGCTTTGGGTGAAAGGGGAGGGAGAAGGGAAAGGAAGAGATAAAGAAGCCTCTCAGACAACTCTCAAAATGATTAACTCATTCAGTAGCAGTTTGCTGAGTGCCAACTATGAGCCGGACAATGTTCTAAGTAAGTGGGATATATCAGTTGACAAATAGACAAAATTCCCTGTCGTCATGGGGCATACATACCATTATAGTGGAGAAATACAAACAACAAAATAAGAGACATAATAAATAAGCAAATTAAAAAGTATGTTGGGAAGAATCAAATACTATGGGAGAATAGCAGAACAAGTTAAGGGAAAACAAGAAAGTTGAAAGGACTGTTTATGAGTTCTTACTGGTTGGTCAGAGGAGGTCTCATTGAAAAAGTGATAAGCTTTGAAGAAAGTGAGAGTTGATCATGTTAGAGGAAGAATATTTTAGGAAGAGGGAACAGCCAGTACAAAGACTCTAAGTAGGAATATGCCTGAAGCATTCAAGGAATAGCAAGGTGGCCAATGTGGTTGATACAGAGTAAGTGAGGTGGAGAAGTAGCAAAAGTTGAGGTCAGAGATGGTCGAATCATGCAGGGTGCTATAAGGACTTTGACTTCATAAGGTTTTGAGAAGAAGAGTGACAGGATAAAACTTAGCTGTGAAAGGCTCATGCTGGTTGTTGTATTAAGAATAAACAAGAGGAAAAGTAAAAGCAAGGAAACAAGTTAGGAGGCTGCTGCAGTAATCCTGGAGAGATGTTGGTGGCATGGATGAGACTGGGACCTGTGGTGAACAGGGACTGGATTCCAGATTTAGTATTAAGGTAAAGCAATAGGATTTGATGATGGGCTGGATAAGGGATCTGAAAGAGAGGGGTTAAGGATGTGTCCAGGATTTTAGCATGAGTCAGTGGCTAAAACCATGGACCCAGAAAAATGGATTGAAAGATATGAGACTAGAAGTTGGGAGACCAACTAGGAGGCTCTTGCATAATCTAAACATGAAAAGATAGGTAAATAAGACTGGTGTTAGTTAAGATGTAGAGAAATTGATGAGTTTTAAAGGTTAAGGAAAATTTGGCAGCATAACAAGATGAAAGCTTCAGATCAACATTTTGTGCAATATTTCCAATATCCATTCCCCCTTACTTTAAAACTATAGAATTTATAACTGAACAAATGGATGTCCAGCTAAAGATTATGCTTTCCAGGTTCTCTTGCAGCTAGGTTGGCATATGGCCAACTTCTGGCCAACTGTATGTGAATGGAAGTGATATTTGTAACTTCCAAATTGTGGAATTTTAACAAAAACAATTATAACTGAGAGGCTTAAACAAGACTTTTCAAGAAAGAAATATATTTTAATTTGTTTAAGCCTCTGTATTTGGTTTTACTTTGTTGCAATTGCCTAATCTTTAGCCTAACTAATGCAAGTTATTTTAGCTACTCCAAGTACAAAGCTCCAAAGCCAGTGTTTCCCAACCCATGAAACTAGAGCAGTATTAGACAGGGAAGGATGCAATATCAATCTGCCTCTGCTTGTTTGTTCTTAAAATATCTGAACAGTATTTGAGATTCAATGCCCTGAGTCATTGCACAAAAAGCTCAAGTCTAGAGTAAACCTCTACTTATGGAACTATTATTTACTTAATAACACATTGCTTCTCTTTCAATCAAAGGGGCCCAATTCTATATCACATCAGAACCAAAGAGCTCAGGAAAGTATATTATATTATAGGCCTTCAGGGCAAAAAAAAAAGCATCACCAATAAACTCTTAATTCTCTATCCAACCCAGCAAGCACCTTCTGATTGATTAATGAGCCAAGTCTGCAATGACAGACTGCTCCCACCCCCATCCAAAGGAAACAAGATCAAGTTCCAAGTTGGCACAGAAAAAAAACATACTTTATTCAAAGGCAAATCCTAGATGTATGGGAGTCTAATAAATCATCAGTGAAGTTAGAAAGGGATTCAGCTGAACCCTCTGTGGTCTCAGATGTGCAGCCAGCACTGTAGTGCTGCCCACCAAGCCTCTGGTTTAAACTCATCAAGTCCGTTTGGGAAGGTGGTCACCTGTGGGTGCCCTGCAGTTTCGGAGGGTGCACCTGATGAAATGCTCTGATTCAGAATTACAGTGATCTGACTAAGCACGCTTTCATTCATTCTTTCTCTGAACATCAAGCTACAGAGATTATCTTCAAAGAAGCAGGTAAAGGGGCAGTGGAACTTTGTGGCAAAAAAAATATCATTGGTGCTGGTCAAAGAGGGAAGCCAATGGATGCACTCTGGGAAGTAACATACAACTTTGTTGTAATGCCTTGAAGTCTAGGAAAATCAGGATCAAATAGATGCATTTCTTCCAAAATGGGCCACATACAGGCAATTACCTAGACAATGAGAGGGTGGAACTAACTGTAAAGTAGCAAGATTAACATTCTAGTTTTCTAGCTGCTGGAATGCAATATACCAGAATCAGAATGGCTTTTAAAAAGGGGAATTTAATAAGTTGCTAGTTAACAGTTCTAAGGCCAAGAAAATGTCCAATTAAAAGAAGTCTATAGAAATGTCCAATCAAAGGCATCCAGGGAAAGATACCTTGGTTCAAGAAGGCTGATAAAGTTCAGGGTTTCCCTCTCAAGTCAGAAGGCACATGGTGAACATAGTCACAGTTTCTCTCTCGGCTGAAAGGGCACATGGTGAATAAGGCATCATCTGCTACTTTTTCTACTGGCTTCCTGTTTCATGAAGCTTCGTGGGAGGCATTTTAAGTCTATAGAAATGTCCAACCAAAGGCATCCAGGGAAAGATACCTTGGTTCAAGCCTCATCTTAGCATTTGCAGTTCAGCCCAGGCCTTTGGAGATGCAGAAAGAAATCACCCCAGGGAAAGTTGTTGGAACCCAGAGGCCTGGAGAGAAGGCCAGCAGAGATTGCCTTGTGCCTTCCCATGTAAAAAAGAACCTCAGTTGAAAGTTAGCTGCCTTTCCTCTGAAGAACTATACATTAACTAAGTAAATCCCCTTTTATTCAAAGCCAGTCCATCTCTGGTGTGTTGCATTCCAGCAGCTAGCAAACTAGAACAATTAATAAAGCTGAAAGGAAAGAGGCCATCACTTGAGATCATTTAAAGAGTAAATACTTATTGAGCACCTCAAAGTCAGACACAGGGAATGCCATGTGACAAGACAGTCTGTGTCCTCAAGGTCCTCACAGTCCAGCAGGGAAGACGAACCAATCAGCCATTACAACAGCATGCTCAGTGTGAAAAGGAAGCAAGTCTAAAGTAATATACATGCAAGAGGGGACGCAAATCCAGTCGGGGGAATAGGACAGCTCTTTCCAAAAAAGGCGGTAGGTAAGTGTGGTAGTTAGATTCAGTTGTCAGCTTGGCCAGGTGAAGGTAACTAGTTCTGTTGCTGTGGACAAGAGCCAATGGCGTGTGAACCTCATCTGTTGCTGATTACATCTGCAGTCGGCTAGGAGGCAGGCCTGCTGCAATGGATGACGTTTGACTTAATTGGCTGGTGCTTAAATGAGAGAGCGCAATGTAGCACAGCCCAAGCAGCTCAGCATACCTCATCTCATCACTCGCAGCTCAGTCCAGGCCTTTGGAGTTGCAGAAAGAAGTCACCCTGGGGAAGGTTGTTGGAACCCAGAGGCCTGGAGAGAAGGCCAGCAGAGATTACCCTGAGACTTCCCACGTAAGAAAGAACCTCAGATGAAAGTTAGCTGCCTTTCCTCTGAAGAACTAACAAAATAAATCCCCTTTTATTAAAAGCCAATCTGTCTCTGGTGTGTTGCATTGAGGCAGCTGGCAAACTAGAACAGTAAGCTAGCACTAGAAATATTTTGAGGATTCACTTACTATTTTTATAGAATGGGGATAATACCTGTTTATGAAATACTCCTATAAAATGGAGGTGAGTGTTGCCTACCTAACTTAAGTAAAACATGGCTGATGTAATCAAATATTTGTTCTGTAGCTACAATCTACATGGACAACAAAAGAGGCCACTATACGAATTTTAGAAGAGTCAGAATATTAGTAAAAAAAGAAATAGAAATTGATGTATTGGTGAATTTGCATCAATCAGAAAATCTAGATTCATGGAGGGAATGTGTAATCATCTAATTCCAATGCTGTCATCATCAAGAATATGTCTAAAACAAGAAGGTAGAGTTTAATAAATGAATATGATTGCTGAATCACTAAATTAATATTTCTTTTAGTCTCCAGTGTCCTAGAGCAGCTAGAAGTAAAAACTTAAAACTGTGGCATTGTAACCTATACTAAACTCTGACATCTGTTCTACAACTAACTGTTGTGCTGTGCTTTTAAATTTATATATGTTATTTTTCACAAAAAAAGAGAAAAAAAAGTCAATAGTGATAAAAAGAGATTTATTCCTTCTAGCCTCCTAAATTCTGGAGCAGCTAGAAGGAAAAATCAGAGATTATGGTATGATATGACAAACTCTGGGATCTGTCCTGTAACTACTTGTTGAATAGTGCTTTGAAAACTATTGCTTTTTTCTTTCTTTGCTTTGTATATAGGCTCTACTATACAATAAAAAGAAGTTAAAAAACAAAAGAAGAATATGCCCAAAACAGTCAAAGTGAATATGAATGAGAATCATCACTGCCCAGGGAACTGAAAATCAGGAGGCATGCAGCCTCTGCCCACTTCAATAGCCAATGGTGACCTCTGTGGAGCCACTTGACTTTCTTAGTTTGTCTCTTCATCTGAAAATGAGGATGTTGGATGTGAACAATGTGTTACAAAAACATTTTTTTTACTATAACTAATTGTGAAAAATGGTATTTTACGTGGAATACTGGTTTGAAATTGTTACGTACCCCAAAAAGCCATGTCTTCTTTCCTAATTCAATCTTGCGGGGGCACACCTATTGTTTAGGGGGGAAACTGGATTGTTTCCATGGAGATGTGACACACCCAGTCTTGATTAAATGGAGATGTGACTCTGCCCATTCAAGATGGGTCTTGATGAGTTTACTGGAGTCCTTTAGAGGGCAGCCATTTTGGAGAAAACACAGTTTCTTAAGAGCCAAGGCAGATACAGACATTTGGAGATGTTAGGAGCACCCACAAAGAGAACAGATGCCTAGACATGGATGTTCAGAGATTCAGAGTCCAGCAGACATCGCCATGTGCCTTCCCATGAGATGCGAAGCAAGCCAGACACAGAGTTGTGTGTCCCACAGGAGCTAAATGAAGGCTCACAGATGTTTAGAGAGGAAACCACTGGCATCAGAAGTTGGAAGCAACAGACTTGGGAACAAGAACCAGCAGACGTCAGCCTGTGCCTTCTCATGTGACAGACATGGCCCTCTTTGAGTCTAGGTACCTTTCTTGAATGCCTTTGTTAGGGCATTTTTATGGCCTTTGAAGTGTTACTTTGTAACTTAATAAATTCCCTTTGTAAAAGCCATTCCTTCTCTGATATATTGTATCCTGGCAGCATTTAGCAAACCAAACCATATAGTAACTTAGTAAATATATTAATTAACTTCAATGCATTTGATACTTTTCTATTCTAATTCATTTCCTTCAAAAATGCTTATTAGACCTACTAACTTGACATCATGGCCCAGTTTATGACTTGTAATCTGTTTTGACCCCAGTTCTGAGAATTGTCAATGTGATCTTCATTTAGCACAATAGTTTTCAAAGTGATTTCACAGGGTTGTCTCCTATGATTTTCACAAGAGTGGTGTACACGGGCATAAGAGCTTATGAGATTCATCACAGATCACATAGCAAAGGTATGACAGAGCTGGGACCAGATCCAGTGACTGCATAATAGCAGTGATGCTTCCTCTGCTTAGTAATTCTTCTCTCTCAGAGAATTCTTCCTCCTGACCACCCTCTGCCCTCAAGCTTCAACTTAAATGCCTCTCCTGGTATGTCAAAAGTGGGATGCAAATCTAGTGAATGCATTCCAAGGATTTAATGTTAAATTTATATTCATGCCCTTGCTAGATTTTTCATGCACTACCCTGTGTCAGTCAGAGATGCACAAAACTCATTCCTGCCCCAGAGTAGCTAATAATTTAGTAGAAACAGACCCATCCACTGACTGGCCCACTATGAGCAGCACCAATGACTCTTTCAAAGCTGTCTTTCTCTTGCTTTCTCTGTGATAACCTCACTGTACTGTTTAAATTCAGCACAGGCCTCCCCATGTGACAGATGAAGAGGACCAAACTTCAATTACCCTTTGAGGACCTTCTGAGTCCTGGAGGTCAGGAGGACTGCAAGAGGGTTGCACTACAGTGGGAAGTAAAGGGCATCTGCAGAAGTTCCCTGTCAGTGCTGTTCCCTCCTCACTGCTTTCTCTCTTGATGGTAGGTAAATGGGGGGCTGCCAACAGGAACTCTCAGCATCGCTCTAAATACCTTCCTTCATTCCAAGCCAACATTGCTGACTTCAGGGATATATTAAAAATGTTGTTTATCCTCATGAAAAGGTCAAGTCCCTAGATTTATGGACAACATTCCATTGATATTACTTGGGAGGAAAAAATTTATATCAAGGACAAGGGACAAAGAAAAGAATGCTTTTAGGGGACCACAAGTCTAGGGTTTAAAAAAAGGATTTTGAGTTTTCCTTTTATTTTCTTAACTACTCATCAAGCAATTAGTGAGTTGGTATTATGCCAATACTTTTACGTTTATTATTGCCAAAATTATTTCCAGCCAATGGCAGGAATTTGTTGTTTTGCTTTCCAGTATCCATCCCCCCTGCCTCTGGCAACAGTGCCCAGATTTAACTTTGGAGAGACCACAGCCTAACTTTGTTCTAAGCCACTGGGTAGGGGTGGGGCCAACTTTACCCTTAAACCCAGGGGTGAGCCCTGATTGGCTTAAATTGCTGATGATTGTTTGGGTGGGAAGGGAATCAGTCAGTGAGACAGAAGGATTCATTTCCTGAGGCTTCAGAGAGAGAAAGAGAGAAGTACCTTCCTCAGAGAAGTGCCTTCCTCTTCCACGTGATCTACTAGAGGAAAACATGTTGCTCTATCCCTTGATAGTGTAGTGTGAGGATGGGAGATGGGAGACTGTGAGGGTACTGAGATGAAAGATTTTTCTGTATGGAGCCTGAGGATGAGGCTAACATCTCAAAAGGCAGAGCAGAGAGCCAGAGAAGCTCAATCCTTTGTGAGGTGGACTGCTGGGTCAAGCCTCACCTGTAACCCTTCCACAAGATATTTTTAGTTAAAGGAATCCTTTGTTTACATCTGTTTGAGTTGTTTTCTCACAATTTCTACCAAAGAAATTTTAAAAAAATACAAACACCTTAAATATCCCTAATTAGTAATATGCAAAAGATTTAGACCTTTGAAAGATTTGGGCAAGGTAGGGGATTAGTATGATAAGTGGAGGTTGGAAGAAAGTTTTTTTTCCCTAGCTTCTATTAATTATGCAGGAAATAACCACAATGTCTAGCATCTAAATAGTTGTTCCTATTTCTCAAAAAAAACCTTTTCCACACAGATTGCCTCACTTGAATTTCACAATCCCAAGTCAAAGCAACCATTAAAAATTTAATTTTGCAGTAATTACCTATTTATCCAGCACTTTATATAGTTTAAAATTCCATAGTTCATTTGATTGTCATAATAATCACATGAGGTAGGTTTGGTGAATGAACATTAATATCCATTTTAGGCAGGAGAAACTTGAGTCTCAAGTTAGATGAGATGCCCAAGTTAATTGGGAAGAGATGGTGAGGAAGGCAGGCCTCAAATCTAAGTCTTTTGCTTCCTGGGTTTAAACATCATCCTGTCTCTCTGTTGCAACTCTAATCCTCTGACCAGCAGATACTAAAATCTACCAGAAACAAAAGTATGTGCTCTTAGTCTAATGCAGGGGGGCCTGGCAGTGGGCTTAGCTTTACCAAACCCGGATATGTGGATCCCCGTGCAAGGCCAAGACTAGCTAGCTGGTGACCTTGAGCAAGTTTCCTTTGTCTTATTTTTTTTCTCATCTGTAAAAGGAGAGGTTTGATTAGGCCGTCTGATGCCCTTTCAACATCTGAAAGCTTCATAATTCCAGACCTTCTTGGTACCACTCTCAAATGAATTTTCCTCCATAATAATACTTGTAACCTTAGCTGACATTTATTCTCACCGGGTGCCAGGTACTATGCTAAGTACTCTACCTCCATTATCCCTTTCAACGGTCACAGCATCCCTGAGAAAACAATCTCTTTTTTTTTCACAAATAAGAAAATTTGCACTCAGAGAGGTTAAATGAAACTTCCCAAGATCGTCGGAATGAGTTAAGCATCAGAGGGGAAATCTGACCCCAGGTTTGACTCACCATGAGAACCTTAACTTAGCCTATTCCGTTCTTGCAAAAGAAAGTAGGCTCCCTATATCGCCCATCACCTCTCTCCACACAGAGGTGGGGGAAAAGCTAAATCGACTCACACTAAGCCCCTGCAAGGCAAAAAGGAGAAATGTCTGGAACGGCGCCCAGGAGGATTCTTCCTAGGGCCAGGGGGCGGAGCGCTTCTCCCCGCCCGCCAGAGGAGCGCGGCTGAGGCCATCCGCTTCTTCCCGACCGTTACCTTGTTAAGATGCGGGTTCCTGGTGACATCGTATCCGCGCTTCTTCAGGAGCACCGGACGCACCACGCCGGCCTTGGAATGGCAGCCGCGGGGCGGCGCGGAGGGCGCCCAGCGCGGGAAGGCGCCGCAGGCCCGGCCCGGCAGGAAAGCCAGTCGCGCGCCCGTGCCCAAGGCGGCGCCCATGGTCCTTGCGCAGACCTGGCACCGGGGAAAGAGCAAGGTCAGGGGCGCCTTCCGGCCAGCCAGGACCCACGCGCGCCGCAGGGCACAAGGCCTGAGCCTTGTTCTTTGGGGGAAGGGCAGGAGGTCCCGCCGCCAGCCCCCGCCCCTCCTCAGCCGCCACCTGCGGGAGACTCGCCGATGTTGCGGTGAGCCGGGCCTAGCCCAACCCCGGCAAAGCGAAAAGCGAAAGCAAGCCCAGGAAGCAGATCCGGTGCCGGGGAGAGCCCTCGCCACCCCCACCCATATTCCTGTCAAGGAGAGGCGACTGCGAGGCGAGAGGTCCCCGAAACCCCAATCCCGTTCGGTGGGCGTACCTCGGCCCCCTTCTTCGCGGGCCCACCTGTGCTCCGCCGGGTGCTGCTGTCTACACCGCTCCGCGGCGGGGCAGGCGGGGCAGGCGCTGCGGTCCGCTGCTCCTCTCCCGCCAATGACTGGATCGCGCAGCCGCTGCGAACGCGCCGGGCTGGTGCGTTTTGTTAAGAACGGTCCTGAAACCTTTGTTGGCAGTGCCAGGCCTTCCCTGAGGACGCGCGTGGGGCGCCTCCTAACAAAAGTGCACGTGCCTCCCCAGTGAAAGATGAACCACAGAATGCCCCCTGAGGCTTTCCATCTTGACAAGTCTGAGCACCCGGGTGGACCGGGAAGGGGTTAGGAGATGGCCTACCCTCTCCCCTCCCCGCTATTTGGGGAAGACCCTGACTCAGGCATTTGGGTAAAAATCCTCAAACTTCCAGTGCTCAGTGTTGAGCTGCACTGTCCTGTACAATAGCCACTAGCCCTATGCGGCTATTTACATTAATTAACATCAAATAAGAATAAAAATTCAGTTCCTTAGTCCCAGAAGCCAGATTTCAAATATTCAATAGCTACATGTGGCTAATGGCTATTAGTGGTAATTAGGCAATCCAGATATAGAACAGTTATTTACTGCATAACGTTCTGTCAGGCAATGCCAATATAGAGTCTGTAGTTACTAAGAAACCTGCTGGGGACCCCATGGAGTTTGTCATGTATTGCTGGAGCCAGAGGGGAACCTCAGTGTTCATTTAGCCCTGAACTGAATTTTATACATTCTCCAACAGGGTATTCAAGAGATTCCTTTTAAAACATGTATTCCACTGTGCGAGGAATAAAAGCCAAACTCCTTTCAAGGCCTAAGAATTACCCCATAGCCTGGCTCCTATCAACTTCTCCAAACTCATTCCACTTCACTCTCTCCTCACAGCTGTAGCCATGCTTTCTGCAGCCTGTGCCTCCACCGGCCCAGGTCCCTCCCACCTCAGGCCTTTGCACTTACTCTTGCTTCACCTTGGAATTCTCATACCCCAGTCCTCCAAACAATTGCTCTATTTCTACCTCTTAGGCTTCAACTTAGTTCTCCATTGAAGGCCTTTCCTACTATTAATTAAAATAAAATAGTTGCCTGCCTTGGGCATTGCCAGCCAGACCCCTTTCTGAGAAAGGGTTTTCCAGAAGTCAAAAACAATTGACCTTCAGGGTTTTCTTAGAAAATGCACAATGAAATGTATCCTACAGAACTGCAGATATGCAACACCTAGTGATAAACTAATTCAGGTTCCGAAGAGATAATTTATCGGAATGGACATACTAATCAATGTATACCTCCTCCCCACTTTGTAATACCCGCCCCCTCCCTACATGTGAAATAGGAATTTAACCTCAGCCAATCAGACCATTTCCTTACTTGCTTCCAGGTTTGCCATCTATCAACTTTCCCTCTCCACTCCCTTAGTGGAGAGCCTTATCACTCTTGGTTTTGTGCTGCCAAGATTCATGGTTTGTTGCCCAAATGAACAAAAGTTCTTAGTTGCTTCAGTTTATCTTTGACTCTATGCACCATCCTATGACATCCAATGTCAACCTCCACTAGTGACTATAGTGAGGTTTTTTCCTCCATTCATAAGCTGTTCGTACACTTCAATACAGTCAGAATTAGCTTATTTTTCTGATTGTTTTTGTTCATTGTCTGTCTCCTCTCTAGAATGTAAGCTTCAGCAGGAGAGGCTATTTGCCTGAAAGCCTGTGTAGCTCAGTGTCTGTAGATGTACAAAAAATAGTTGTTCAGTGAATGAAAGGAGATGAGGACCTTCATTTCCTATACAGACGGCATGGTCATCTCCCAACTCCCCTTCAAACCTCCCCCCAGCTGCGTCCTTCAGAATGGTCTCAGCCCTGTTCTCAGTACAAAGCAGACATCCTGGTGCATTGCATGCTCAGGGCTGCCTCTGCCTGGATGCAGGATTCCCTCATCTGCCTCAGAAGTGATTTGCTCCTTCTCTTCAGCCCAATCCCCAATTTGCCAACTGAGTGATCTATTTATTTATCTTTATTAAAAATGCTTTCCAAAACGAACTATGAATTATAAGTAGCAGGTGGGGGGAGGGGTGGTGGTGGAAATGTGCAAAATATAAATTTCCAGGGCCCATCCAATTCAGTGGGATTGGTTACTTTGGGACTGTAAATTTACATAAATCCTATAAACTCTCTTTTCTTTTTCCTTAAACCAGTTTGAGTTAGGTTGTTGATTGCCTGGTCCCAGAAGAGTATTAACTGATACTTCTTTTTAAATATCTTTCTGAATGTTTTATATACTTGCACATCTTTTCTCCATTGTACAAACATCTTGAGGACAGGCATTGTATGTGTGTGTGTGTGCCAGTGTGTGCATGTACATATTTCCACCCTTGCCACTTGGCACTTAACAAATTGTCAGACACATTTTATTGAATGAGTCTGCTTTTGCTGATACAATGTCCTTTTCCTTTCCTGGAGGACATTTAATAAGTAACCTGAGCCATTTAAAACTCAGCCAGAATCCATATGTAAACAATAAAGTTCTTCAAACAAACAAATACAGTTTTTAAACAATCTAATTAAAACTCATACAGTTTACATATAAAGTTCTCTTTCATGTGCTCACCTGTAATCTATATACTCTTAACCCAGACATAATTCTAACAATACTGTGCATGCTATTTGGCCAGAGCCAAAGACAGATGCTAGACGCTGGACTGCCAGGTGCAGCACAAGAAATAAATAGCAAGAGGAAGTGGAGTCTCTGTGATTTCATTTGCTAAAGTTGTTGCAATGCAATATACCAGGAACAGAATGGCTTTTAAAAAGGGAATTTATTAAGTTGAAAGCTTACAATTCTAAGGCCATGAAAATGTCCAAACTAAGGCATCCAGAAAAATATCTCAACTCCAAAGAAAGGGCCCATGATGTTCGGGGTTTCTCTGTCAACTGGGAATGCACATGGTGACGTCTGCTAGCTTTCTCTCCTCATTTCATAAGGCTTCCCCTGGGGCATTTTCCTTCTGTATCTCCAAAGGTGTCTGGCTGTGTGGGCTCTGCCAGCACTAAAGCTTTTTCCAAAATGGTTCCCTCCTAAAGTGCTCCAGTAAGCAATCCCATATTTAATGGGGAGAGACACAGCTGCATGGGAACTACCTAATCAAAAAGTACCTAATCAAAAAGTACCACCCACAATTGGGTGGGTCACATCTCCATGGAAACAGTGAAAAAGATCCCATGCAGCAATACTGAATAAGGATTAAAGAACATGGCTTTTCTGGGGTACACAACAGATTCGAGCCAGCATCCTCTGTTTCATAGTATTGCCCAGGGACCCAGGTTTTTCTCTCCTATTGCTTTGCTGTAAGTGGAAGCACTAGTAAGAAATGAGCATCCTAGGTAGTGGAAAGGGGGAAAGAGGAAGAAGGAGCTAAAAAATCTCTTTTAGAGAAGTGACATGAAAATTGCCTACGTTGCTCTTACTAACAATCTATTAGTGAACGCTAAGTCATATATATCAAGCTACAAGGAAAGCTGGAAAATACTGTCTCTAGACAGTAGGCAAGAGAGGTCTTCTCCTAAAAGGAAGAAGAAAATGGTTCCTGGGAACTAGTAACTAGAAGTCTAGAGATAATATGCATTATATATCAATGAAATAAATATATGGCATTGTAATAGGTGCTCAGAAGCTGTTAGCCATTATTATTGTGTGGTGTCAATTTCTGGTTTCATGACAATTTCCTTACTTTTGGAGCTGAACACAGGATTACAGAGACCAATTTGAGAGCCATGAAAACTTGCCAGAACTTCTTCCAACTCCGTAGAACTCTGACTTTTTTAGCTAGCCAGTTTTGTTGTCCAGAACTAGATAGAACTAAGGAGTCTCCATAATTTGTCTTGCCCCTTCTCTCCTCACATCCCATTTACTGACTTCTGCCATATTCCTGGGGAGGTCTAAGGAATACATTCCTATTTCCTGTGGCCAAAGAATCCCTATTCCCAATGCGCTTAGTGCCTTTGCTTTTCCATTCTGATTACAGAGATTTGCATTTCTACCTGTTGTCCTACTAGGTTGTATGTTCCTTAAGGACTGGAACCACCATTTACAATTCTTTGCATCTCCTGTACCTGAGACAGCGCCTGGCATTAAGAGTGCTCCCGTTTGTTTACATTAATCACTTCAACCAAATAAAATTAATATGAATCAAATGTTCATGATAACCTTTTGATTCAAACCAAACTGGTGCATTGTTAAAAGTTAGCTTTGTAGTTTAGTGTGCTGTTCTAGTTTGCTAGCTACCTGAATGCAATATACCAGAAATGGAATGACTTTTAAAAAGGGGAATTTAATAAGTTGCTAATTTACAGTTCGAAGGCTGAGAAAATGTCCCAATTAAACAAATCTATAGAAATGTCCAATTTAAGGCATCCAGGGAAAGATACCTTGGTTCAAGAAGGTCAATGAAGTTCAATGTTTCTCTCTCAGCTGGGAGGGCACATGGCGAACATGGCGGCGTCTGCTGGCTTTCTCATGGCTCTACAAAAAGGGACTCTCTCCAAAATGTTTCCTCTTTTAAAGGATTCCAGTAAGCAACTCTACCTTCAATGGGCAGAGACACACCTCCATGGAAATCATCTAATCAAAAGTTACCACTCACAATTGGGTAGGTCACATCTCCATGGAAACAATCAAAATGCTCTCACCCAGCAATACTGAATAAGGATTAAAGGACACGGCTGTTCTGGGGTTCACCACAAATCAGACCAGCACGTGCGCTATCTTGAAACAAGAGGACTTGTCTTCTGTAAGCAGATTTAATGACCCTATATATGGGTTAAAATATGGAGGTGCATTAATAATTCATTATTTTTCAGCTAATACTATCTCTTCACAAATGTGTTTATCATAGTCTACACAACATTATATGCTTATGATTGCCCTGAAAGAACTTTTTAATTCCTTTTGCCACTAATAATATTTGCCGATACTCTATTCTTTTCTTTCACCAGAGAACAATGGTGTGGAACATTTCCTTTATTTAATTATATGATGTAAGCCCTAGTCACCCACCACTCCTCACAAGTGCCTTACACTCTGAGTCTTTGTTTAAGCAGTTTCCTGTGCTACCAGCATCGGACACTTAAAGTTCTGCCCTTCACAACTCAGCTCAAACACCATGTCTTTCAGCAAGCCTCCCCACATTCTGCAGCTAGCAGCTCTTCCTCATGCTCCTCAAACTCTGTTATTTGTATTTCTCCTACTGCACTTTGGCAGTCTCCTTCTCTGTGAAGTGATTTATTTATGCGCCTCTATATTCTATCAGTATCAAAGGGATTCAAAGATACAGCAGCAACAGCTTTGAATTCAATGGTCCTGACTTTACCACTGGCTAGCTGTGTGACCATGAGCATTTTATGTGATCTCTTTAAACTTCGCCTCCCTCATGGATAAAACCTGGATGCTAACACTACTTCCCACACTGGGTTTTTGGCAGATTTATTTATTTATTTTTAAAAGCATTATAATGCACTTATCACATGCCAGGCACTGTTCTAAGCAACTTCAAAATATTGACCCACTTAATCTCATACAATTCCCATGAAATACTGAAAGGGTTATAAAGTTGTTGTCTCTGGGCTCCAGATCTTCCTGTCTATACTCTGGTTTATGGCTGGAGCTCTGCTCTGTAGACCAGCCCTGGCAGCTGGCTTTCTGTTAGCTTCTGCAATAGAGGGCGCTAGATGGAGACTGGAAGGTTCGAGAAGGGAGAGAAAAGTAATTTCCTTCTTTCTGTTTGTTTGCTATTCATTCCTTTCAGTATGGCCCCAGCAACAGCCCTTCATCTAGCATCGGTTGTTGGTTCCGGTCCCCAACGTCCTTCCGCACTCCTGAACCAGCCTTCCCAGGTGCCTGGGTCACTTCCTCCACATGTCCAGTTTCTGATGGTCTCAACTTCTTCCTTTTGCTCCTCCAGACTTAGGAATGGAGGGATAGTAGGAGCTTCCTCTGGTTGCTATGTGTGGCTGCCTTAGTTTTCCCTTTCTTCTCAACCAGTCCTCTAGCACCTATGAAATCAGTTCTTTCTATTAAAGTTCTCAATCCTTTATTGAGATATACCTAGTGTGCTGGTTTGAAACTGTCACATACCCCCCCCCCCCAAATAACCATGCTCTTTTAATCCCCATCCAATCTTGTGGGGACAGACCTAATGTTTAGGTGGGACCTTTTGATTAGGTTGTTTCCATGGAGATGCAACCCACCCAATTGTGAGTGAGACTTTTTGATTAGGTAGAGATATAAACCTGCCTATCCAAGGTGGGCCTTAATTAGCTTACTGGAGTCCTTAAAAGAGCTCACAGAGACAGGGAGAGTTCAGAAACCAAGATATAGACTTTGAAGATGCCAAATTAAAAGATGAAATCCAAAGTTTTCCCTGGAGAAGCTAAGTGAGGCCTCACAGATGCTTAGAGTGAAAACCACTGGAATCAGAAGCTGAAAGCAACCAAGCAGGAACAGGAACCAGCTGATCCCAGCTACATGCCTTCCCAGCTGACAAAGGTGGTCCAGATACTGGCTGCCTTTCCTCCAAGAAGGTATCCTTTTTGCTGGTGCCTTAATTTGGACATTTTCATAGCCTTAGAGCATTACATTTGTACCTAATAAATCCTCTTTATAAAAGCCAACCCGTTTCTGGTATATTGCATTTCGGCAGCTTCAGCAAACCAAAACACCTAGTGTGCTTTTGTTTCCTTAACTGGCCCCCCTGAAACAAGCTAGTACAGTTATCCCCATTTTATAGGTGAGGAAACAAAATATGGAGAAGCCAATTGACTCATCTGCGGTCACACAACAGGTAAGGAGATGAGCCGGGATTTAAGCCCAGGCGCCAGAGGCCATGCTGGTCTCCAGGACACTATGGGTTAGCATCCGTGAAGTACTTAGCCATCCTAAGTGTGCAGTGGTGAGCACTAACTGTACAGTGGATGCCTGATCTTCAGGCATCATCCTCATCATCTCACAGTTACTTTGCGCCCTTGAATTCTGCGTGACACCGACAATAGGGCTGTGTACAATGAATGCCGACTGAACTGAATTTCACTGAGCTGGATTGGGGAGGACAAAGTGGCCCCGGAGGGCTTGGAGTTAGGAAAGGCTGTGGGGTAGCTGGTGTCGGCACAGAGCCCCCACTTCCCGTCCCTCTGGCCTGCTTCCGTGGGGTTGTTTCCAGAGTAACTGCTTCTTCCTCTCTTCTTATCTCTCTCCCATCTCCCTACCACCCCTACCCCGTTAGACCTGAGCTTTTTGCTTCAGTTTTTCTGTTTATTAAGTAGGAATAAACAGTTTCCTGACATTCTGAAAATGCCATAAGAGAAATAAGGCAGTAGTTTTGGGGGATAGCAGAAGAAAAAATACTTCATTCTTCATTTTTCTATTGCACTTCATTCCATTTTCTAGTCTTCTGTTACGTAGTCATGATTTTTAAATACATGATTTTTTTTCAAGGAAATCATTGTTTTATAAGTAACCACATTTCTCATAGAGGTGGCCCACCACATTCAGTTATCCCCATATACACTTATCACAAAAACACTTTGAAATTTTTGTTTATAAACTCCTTCAGTCTTTTAATCAAGCCATTGTTACACTAAACATAAGTGCTTCCATATTACATTTCTCATGAGGCTCCTTGCCTAATTCTCATTTAGTCCTGCAGTTAATTTTCAAAAGGCCCACTGCCATTCCTGGTCTGACCTACAGGCCAACCCTTATTTTCATGGGTAGATTAGACACAAAAACTGCATAATCTGTGTCATACATGCCCTCTTTTCTGCCCTGCAACAGGGGTTCTGAGAAGAAAATGTCTTTGATTAGAGTGCCAGAGAGAAAACGAATACCCCTGTTTCTTGTGTATTTCTTACGCGTCTGGCTTTCCCAGAGGTTGTTAGGAAAAAAATCTATTTTCTGCCCCCCTTAAAACCCTCTATTCAAGCATTCAGTCCTCCTATAACCATCACACCATTCCCTTCATTATGCTCCAGCCCCTTGGCCTCACTCCTGACCCAAAAGTTAGACAAAAAGTCAACTGTTAAAAAAGGCAAGATGTGGAAAGAGAAATCCATGGCAGCAGCTGCTGAGCTAAGCAGCTGATAACGGGGAACAAATCTGTGCCCTTGGTGTTTGTTTGGAGGTCAGAGTAGTGGCCCAGCTGGGAAAGGGGAGGGCTCTTTCTTCATGCAGTGATTCACAAATCTGGCCCATTCAGAATTCCCCTGGACCAGCGGACCCCTGCCTCCAGCTGCTTCCCAGCTCTTTCCAGGCCAGCCGAGAGTGTTAAACTGTTAAACTGTCATGAGCGCATTCTCCTGCTTCCTAATTGATTTTGCAGCAGTCCTCATGTACTTCAATAACGGGGAAAAATAGTTTTCCCCGTTGGCAGTCTTGTTCTCAGTGGGATGAAATTCATCAGCTTTCTGGAGAAATCCCTAGGTTCTCATTAGAATTTGGATCATTTCTGTTTTGAGTGTTTTTAACGCATGTTTTTCTTACATAAAATTGTTGAAAAAAAGACAGACTATTCCTGGTGAGCCTGGGTTCTCCTCAAGTCTTTTTCACTTCCACTGGTTTTTGTTTTCCTTTCTCACAAGATTTAGCCAATCACCACCTCCTCTCAACTTGTATTCAGCCTCAAATCCCATTGCCTAAGTACACTGAGCCATCCCCCCCCTCCCCAAGAGATGTAATTTGTTTCCTTCGTGGATTCACAAATTCAGAGCTTCAGCTTATGTCCTTTATTATTATAATGGCATGTTATCTGTGTCATTAGAAACCTACCGCCCAAGTTTTCACTTGGCTGTGAAACTGCATGTGGATCTGACTAACAGGTCAGTGTTACCCTGCAGGTCATACCAATTACTCCCTGAAGGTAAATCACTATTAGGAATATGGGTGCTTACCCATTAAGACCTCATCCAGACTCTGCAAGGCAGCTTCTTAGAGCAGGAATATTTAGTCCTCCTTAGCTTGAATTTTGAGCTTGGTATCATATACAAAACTCTGGCTTACAAAAGGTCAGAGTAGAGACCAACCCAGCAGCATCCAGGTGTTATGGACTTGGGGTTACATTTTTGCTTTTTCGGTGTCATAATTTGCTCCCTACATATTTTTTTTTTTTATTTTTTTTATTTTTTTATTTTTTTATTTTTTTTTTTAAATTTTTTTATTAATCAAAAAAAAGAAAAGAAATTAACACAACATTTAGAAATCATTCCATTCTACACATGCACTCAGTAATTCTTAGTATCATCACATAGATGTATGATCATCATTTCTTAGTACATTTGCATCGATTTAGGAAAAGAACTAGCAAAACAGCAGAAAAAGATATAGAATGTTAATATAGAGAAGAGAATTAAAATAATAATACTAATAATATATATATGTATAAAAAGGAAAAAGAAAAAAACAAAAACAAAAGATACAAACACACAAACAAACAAACAAAAAACCATATTTCAGGTGCAGCTTCATTCAGTGTTCCAACCTAGTTACATTACACTTAGGTATTATTGTGCTGTCCATTTTTGAGTTTTTGTATCTAGTCCTGTTGCACAGTCTGTATCCCTTCAGCTCCAATTACCCATTATCTTACCCTGTTTCTAACTCCTGCTGGTCTCTGTTACCAATGATATAGTCCAAGCTGATTCTCGAATGTCGGTTCACATCAGTGGGACCATACAGTATTTGTCCTTTAGTTTTTGGCTAGACTCACTCAGCATAATGTTCTCTAGGTCCATCTATGTTATTACATGCTTCATAAGTTTAGTCTGTCTTAAAGCTGCATAATATTCCATCGTAGGTATACGCCACAGTTTGTTTAGCCACTCGTCTGTTGATGGGCATTTTGGCTATTTCCATCTCTTTGAAGTTGTAGATAATGCTGCTATAAACACTGGTGTGCAACTGTCCGTCTGTGTCTTTGCCTTTAAGTCCTTTGAGTAGATACCTAGCAGTGGTATTGCTGGGTCGTAATCCATTCTGCCATTCTATGTCTTTTGATTGGGAAATTCAGTCCATTAACTTTTAGTGTTATTACTGTTTGGATAATATTTTCCTCTACCATTTTGGCTTTTGTATTATATATATCATATCTGATTTTCCTTCTTTCTACACTTTACTCCATACCTCTCTCTTCTGTCTTTTCGTACTGACTCTAGTGCTCCCTTTAGTATTTCTTGCAGAGCTGGTCTCTTGGTCACAAATTCTCTCAGTGACTTTTTGTCTATAAATGTTTTAATTTCTCCTTCATTTTTGAAGGACAATTTTGCTGGATATAGGAGTCTTGGTTGGCAGTTTTTCTCTTTTAGTGATTTAAATATATCATCCCACTGTCTTCTAGCTTCCATGGTTTCTGCTGAGAAATCTACACATAGTCTTATTGGGTTTCCCTTGTATGTGACAGATTGTTTTTCTCTTGCTGCTTTCAAGATCCTCTCTTTCTCTTTGACCTCTGACATTCTAACTAGTAAATGTCTTGGAGAACGCCTATTTGGGTCTATTCTCTTTGGGGTGCGCTGCACTTCTTGGATCTGTAATTTTAGGTCTTTCATAAGAGTTGGGAAATTTTCAGTGATAATTTCTTCCATTAGTTTTTCTCCTCCTTTTCCCTTCTCTTCTCCTTCTGGGACACCCACAACACGTATATTTGTGCGCTTCATATTGTCATTCAGTTCCCTGATTCCCTGCTCAAGTTTTTCCATTCTTTTCCCTATAGTTTCTGTTTCTTTTTGGAATTCAGTTGTTCCATCCTCCAGTTCACTAATTGTAGCTTCTGTCTCTTTAGATCTACCATTGTAGGTATCCATTGTTTTTTCCATTTTTTCTTCTTTGTCCTTCACTCCCACAAGTTCTGTGATTTGTTTTTTCAGATTTTCTATTTCTTCTTTTTGTTCAGCCCATATCTTCTTCATGTCCTCCCTCAATTTATTGATTTGGTTTTTGAAGAGTTTTTCCATTTCTGTTCGTATATTCAGCATTAGTTGTCTCAGCTCCTGTATCTCATTTGAACTATTGGTTTGTTCCTTTGATTGGGCCATATCTTCAATTTTCCGAGCGTCATCCATTATTTTCTGCTGGTGTCTGGGCATTTGATCAGATCTCCCTGGGTGTGGGACCCGGCTGGTTGAAAGGTTTTTCTGTGGAATCTCTGGGCTCTGTTTTTCTTTTCCTGCCCAGTAGGTGGCGCTCGTGGCGGTCGTTTGTCTGCGGGGCAGTCGGCCCGGGAAACCGCGCGTGGAGGCGGGGGTCGCTGGCCGTGGCTTGGGGGAGTGCTGGCCCAAATTGCTCAGCTGGCCCGAGACGCCAAGCGTGACGGGAGGGCCCCGCTATCCAATGTTCCCAGTCA
This sequence comes from Tamandua tetradactyla, assembly GCF_023851605.1. Taxonomy (NCBI): domain Eukaryota; kingdom Metazoa; phylum Chordata; class Mammalia; order Pilosa; family Myrmecophagidae; genus Tamandua; species Tamandua tetradactyla. Next base: position 57,554,452 of record NC_135334.1, on the reverse strand, counting down.
GACCGGGGAGCCACGTGCGTGGAGGGGACCCCAGACGCCAGCCACCCCAGCCGGGAAAACGTGCACCCCTCAGGTATCTCACAGCAGTGGATTCTCCCTACCCGTTCAGCCGTTCCAGAATGGGGTACGCTGTCTTTTTTGGTCTCTGTTGTGACTCCGGGAGCTGTTTCGTATTGTTTCTGTTTCTTTAGTTGCTTTTCTGGAGGAGGATCTAAGACCTGCGCGTCTTACTAAGCCGCCATCTTCTCCGGAAGTCCCCCTACATATTTTTTTAAGGCTTGACTTTAAAAGTGTTTAAAAAGCAGGTTCAAAAGCTTCATTTCCATCAGCATATTTAACACTCTAATTTGCACAATACAATAAGGCATACAGATGGAGGTTATGATTTCAGGTTATATTCTCAGATTTTTTGCCAGTATTAAGTTTCAAATTATTTATATAGTGGCTGTGATGGTTAGGTTTATGTTGTCATCTTGGCCAGGTGATGGTGCCCAATTGGCTGATCAAGCAAGCATTGACCTAGCCATCACTGTAAGAACATTTCATGGCCTTAAGTCATTGGTTAGATGATTGTGTCTATGGCTGGTTAAATCTAAGGGAGTGTCTTCTGCAATGAGAGATGTTTAATCCAATCAACTGAAGGCTTTCAAGGGAGAGTTGGCGACTTCAGCAGTCAGAAGAGAGAACTCTTATCTCTACTTCACCAGCCAGCTTCTCCAGGGCAATTCATTGAAGATCTTCATCAGAATACCAGCTTGCAACCTGCCCTATGGAACTTGGAATGATGCATCCCCACGTGAATTTATTATGTGTGAGACACATTTATAAAATTTCATACTATTTAAAGATATCTCCTGTTGGTTCCATTTCCTTAAAACACCCTGACTAATATAGCTTTGGTATGGGGAGTGGTTCTTGAGAAACAGAATCTTAAAAATGGGTTTCTGTGATTGGTTTTCTATACTCTTATTAGATTCAAAGGCACTAATGAGTCTATTTTCAATAATGAAGATGACACTGACAGTCCATGGGATGAGTTGGCAATGCAGATATGCAAAATATCACCATTTGACTTTCCTAATTACACGCTTATATGGGGAAGGCCCTGAGTGACTGTGTTTTTGACACTTTAACAGAGTTTGTGGAGTTAAAAGGTATAATAATGATGGCTGGTTGTTCGTGGATATGCTGGATACAGTTATATAAAAAAGGGATAAGCTGGGTGGTGCAATGGTGGCTCAGTGTCAGAATTCTCACCTGCCAGGCCATAGACCCAAGTTCAATTTCCAGTGTCTGCCCATGCAAAAAACAAGCAAAAAGGATAAGCAAAAGACTTCAAATTTGCAGCTTAAGTGCTGTGTGATAGATGTAAAAGTTTCTATGTGTGCCCTGAAAGAAAATCTTATTTCTTGTGGTCACAAACTTGAGATCTCTGAAAGTCAGACCCAGAGTCTCACTGTGTGAGTAGCAGATTTAAAATCTCAACCTTGCAGGGTGTCTGCTGTTAAAGTGAGGGCACTGATTGGAAAGAAAAGTGACCCTGAAAATTGAGCTGCAGACGTATGGGTTGATAATGATGGTGGGGACACTGAAAGCCTAGATTATGGTGACTTTTTGCTATTTAAACCTGTAACGATCTGCCTTGAGGAAACAACTGCCTCACCTCCAGCCTGCCCTGAAGAGACAGTCACCCAATCTCCAGTCTGCCCTGAGGAGACAGCTATCTCACCACTACCTTGCCTTGAGGAAACAGCTTCTCATCTTCCAGTCTGCCCTGCAGAGTCTGCCATCCACTCTCCACCTGAAAAATTTAACCCTTCAGTGCTAAACCTATAACCACCTTCCTGGGGAAACAGTCCTCACTCATCTGTCTGGAGAGATTAATCCTATTTCACCAGATGAAACTTTAAGGGAATGCCCCAAGGGGCTTGAAAGGCACTTCTGGTTTTTTTCATGACCTACTGCCACTAACCCTCTTGTCTTCCAGGCCTATAACTAAAGCCCCAAAAGGGCCCTAAAGGTGAGGCACAAAGGGTGACCCATGAGGATACTCCAAAGAATTGCATGAGTTTACCAATTTATATAGACAGAAATCAGGGGGAGATGTGTGGGAATAGATACTAAGAGTGTGGGATAATGGTGGAAGAAATATAAAGCTGGATCAGTCTGAATTTATTGATATGGACCAACCAAGCAGAGATTCTACATTTAATGTAGTTTGAGAAGTTAGAGAGGATGTTCATGGTTTATTTGGGTGTGGCTGAAACATGGATCAAAAAGTGGCCAATATTACCTGAGGTTGAAATGCCAGAACTGGTATAATTTAAATGAGGGGATCCAATGGTTTAGAGAGATGGGAACATGAGAGTGAATTTATCATGGAAAGCCTGCTCATGCAGCCCAGGAATGTCCAGAGGACACAACTTTTATCAGGACTATGAGGAATGAATTTGTGAGACTAGCTCCATTGTTCCTGAAGAGCTCTGTACTCACCCTTCTCTGTAGGTCAGATATATTTTACTATCACTGAGCTGAAATCCTTAAACACAATGGGGATAATCAGATCCAGAATTGGCAGGAGCCATGTGGCAGTACTCAATTGCCAAAGACAAGGTGGGCATTACTACCACAATGGACAGCAGACTCAAAGCAGCACTCAAAATAATATGACTCAACAGAAACTAATGGTGTTGGCTAGTGGATCATGGGGTAACTAGAAGTAAAACAGATATGCAGTCTGCTAAACTCTTGTTTGATCTGAATAAGCAGAAGAGTTCTAGGTCAAGTGAACAAAAGTCTAACTTGGATTTAAAAACAGCGAGTCACAGCCCTTAGTCAATTGCCAGACCTGAGACAGTTTATAGACTCAGAGCCCCTTGAATGAGGGGAAGGTCAGGAACCCTTGGGGAAGTACCCTGTTAACACTGCCCAAAATTTATACTGTTTATCTTCCTCCCAGCCTTCCCTGAGGAGACCTACGGTCTTTTACCAGGGTAACTGTGCATTGGGGAAAAGGAAATGATCAGATATATCACTGATTATTAGACACTGGCTCAGAAGTGACATGAATGCCAGGAAACTCAAAATATTACTCTGGTCCACCAGTCAAAGTAGGGGCTTACAGAGGCCAGGTTATGGAGTTTTAGCTCAGATCTGTGTCACAGTAGGTTCAGTGGGTCCCTGAACCCATTCTGTGGTCATTTCCCCAGTTCCAGAATACATCACTGGAATTGACACACTCAACAACTGGCAGAATCCTTATACTGGTTTCCTGATTCATGGAGTGAGGGCTAATATGGTTGGAAAAGCCAAGTGGAAGCCACTAGAAATGCCCCTACCTAGAAAAATAGTAAATCAGAGGCAATAGTGGATTCCTGGCATGATTGCAGAGATTACTGTCACTCTTAAGGACTTGTAGGATGCAGGGGTGATGATTCCCAAAACATCCCCATTCAACTCTCCTATTTGGCCTGTGCAGGAAACAGATGGGTCTTGGCAGATAACAGTGAATTATCAAAAACTTAACCAGGTGGTGACTCCAATTGCAGCTGCCATTCCAGCTTTTTTCTCAGTTGCTGTTAGTAAGGATCACCAGAAACAGTTTGCATTCAGCTGGCAAGGCCAGCAGTATACATTTACTGCCCTACCTCAGGAGTTTATCAACAATCCAGCCCTATGTCATAATCTTGTTCACAGGGATCTTGATCATTTCTCCCTCCCAAAGACATCACACTGGTCCATTATATTAATGTTGATTGGACCTAGTGAGCAAGAAGTAGCAACTACTCTAAACTTACTGGTAAGGCATTTGTGTGTCAGAGGATGGGAAATAAATCCAATAAAGATTCAGGAGCCTTCCACCTCAGTGAAATTTCTAGGTGTCCAGTAGTATGGGGCATGTCAAGATATCCCTTCTAAGGTGAAGGATAAGCTGTTGCATCTGGCCCCTCCTATGACCAAAAGAGAGGCACAACACTTACTTATCCTGTTAGGATTTTGGAGACAACATATTCCTCATTTGAGTGTGCTGATCCAGCCCATTTACTGAGTCACCAGAAAAGCTGATATTTTTGAGCAGAACAAGTTGTTCTGCCACTTGGGCCATATGATCCAGCAGATCCAATGGTGCTGAAAGTCTCAGCGGCAAGAAGAGATGCTGTCTGGAGCCTTTGGCAGGCTCTTATAGGAAAATCACATTACAGGCCCTTAGGATTTTGAAGTAAAACCTTGCCATCCTCTGCAGATAACTATTCTCCTTTTGAGAAGTAGCTTTTTTGGCCTGCTACTGGGCCTTAGCAGAGACTGAACACTTAGCCATGGGCCATCAACTTTCCATAACACCTAGGTTACCTATCATGAGCTGGGTGTTATCTAACCCACCAAGCATACAGTTCGGGCATGTACAACAGCACTCTATCATAAAACGGAAATGGTATATTAGAGATAGGGCTCAAGCAGGTCCTGAAGGCACAAGTAAGTTACATGAGGAAGTACCCCAAATGCCCATGGCCATCACTCCTGCCACATTGCCTTCTCTTTCCCAGCCCAGAGCTGTGGCCTCTTGGGGAGTTCCTTATACTCAGTTGACTGAGGAAGAGAAAACTCGAGGAAGAGATATGTGGATAGACCTTTCTGACTAGGCAAAGACATGAAGATACTCACCAGAGGGTGACTTATGCAGAAAAAGGTTTTAATAATCAAGTGTATAAGATGACCTGTTCTTTGGATACCGGTCAGCCTCTTTCCCCAGTCATTCCTGTCGTTGCCTAACGGTCTCATGAATAAAGTGGTCATGGTGGTAGGGATAAAGGTTATGCATGGGCTCAGCAACATGGACTTCCACTCACCAAGGCTGACCTTGCTACAGCATTGAGTGCCCAAACTACTAGTAGCACAGACCCACTCAGTCCCCGGTATGGTACTATTCCCTGAGGTGATCAGTCTGCTACCTGGTGGCAGGTGATTATACTGGACCACTTCCATCATGGAAGGGACAATGATTTGTTCTAACTGGAATAGACACACACTCCAGGTATAGGTTTGCCTTCTCTGGATACAATGCTTCTGCTAACCTACCATCCATGGACTTATGCAATGCTTCATCCACTGTCATGGTATTCCACACAGCATTGCTTCTGATCAAGGGACCCGCTTCACAGCAAAGGAAGTGTGGGAATGGGCACATGCTCATGGAGTTCTCTGGTCTTACCATGTTCTCCATCATCAAGAGGCAGCAGGATTGATAGAATGGTGAATGGCTTTTTTTTTGCATGGGCAAACACCAAGAATCAAACCTGGGTCTCCAGCATGGCAGGCTAGAACTTTGCCACTGAGTAACCATTGCACCACCCGAAATGGCCTTTTGAAGACTCAATTATAGTGCCAACTAGGTGGCAATACCTTGCATGGTTGGAGCAGTGGTCTTCAGGAGGCTGTGTAATACTCTGAATCAGTGTCCACTCTATGGTGTCTCACAGTCAGGATTCACGGGTCCAGGCACCACACATTATCACCCCTAGTGAGCCACTAGAAAAATTTTGCTTCCTTCCCCAAAATTTTAGGTTCTGCTGGTCTGCAGGTCTTAGTTCCAAAATGATGAGTGTTCCTATGGGGAGACAGAACAATGACTCCATTGAACTGGGATTTAAGACTGTCACCTGGCCACTTTAGGCATCTCATGCCTCTGAGTCAACAGAAAAGGAAGGGAATTACTGTACTGTCTGGGGTGATTGATCCTATCAAGGGGAAATAGGACTGCAACTACACATTAGAAGTAAAAAAGAGCTTTTCTGGAATACAGGAGATCCCCTACGGCATCTCTTAGTACTGTCATGCCCTGTGATTAAAGTCAACAGAAAAGTGCAACAACCCAATCCAGGCAGGTCTACCAATGGCCCAGAAACTTCAAGAAAGTAGGTTTGGGTCACTCACCCGGCAAAGAGCCATCGCCAGCTGAGGTATGGGAACAGGAATGAGTAGGGAAAGAAGGTAGTTACAGATATGAACTATGACTAATGTGACCAGTTATGGCAACAAGGGCTGTGATGGTATAAATATTTCCTCCTTGCTTTATTATGAGTATGTTTGCATTAGTACATAAAGCAAATATTTTTGTTTTCTTCTCTATCTCATCCCCTTATCATATGACATAAGTTGTATTGTTCATGTTGCTGTATATAAGTTATAGTATATCAAATTTAAGAGTGAATATTACCCAAGCATTTGCACACTATTTTGGAGACACTTAGTGTGTTTCTGGTTGTATGCAGGACAGCTGAGTATTGTTAGGTGAAAAACATGTGTGTTATTGTTTTCCATTTAGAGATTAAGTACGGTTTAAAGTAATGTGTATAGCTACCAAGTTGATGAGGGGTGAACTGTGATAGTTAGGTTCATGGTATCAACTTGGCCAGGTGATGTCAAGTTGTCTGGTCAAACAAGCACTGGCCTAGCCATTACTGCAAGAACATTTTGTGGACTTAAGTCTTCAGTCAGTTGATTGCATCTATGGTTGATTGAATTGACGATCAACTAAGGGGTGTGTCTTCTGCAATGAGAGATATTTGATCTAATCAGTTGAAGGCTTTTAAGGGAGAGGAGATGACTTCAGCAGTCAGGAGAACTTTTATTTCTTCTTCAATCAGCAAGCCTCTCCTGGAGAATTCATTGACCTTCATCAGAGTGCCAGCTTGCAGTGTGCCCTATGGAATTTGGACTTGTGCTATCCCCACAGTTATGTGAGACACATTTATAAAATCTCATACTATTTACAGAGATCTCCTGTTGGTTCTGTTTCCCTAGAGAATCCTGACTAATACAGTGGCTAAGAGCTTTCTCTTTGGAGTCAGATTAATCTGGGTTTGGATTTCAGTCTGCCATCCTTAGCCATGTTACCCTGGAGAATTTAATTGATCTTTCTGAACCTTAGTTTACCTATGAAGATAGTAATTGTACTTAACTCATAAGGTGGTTGTGGGAATTAAATACCCACACATATTAAATAATCAATAAATATTAGCTATCATTATTTTAATACTTCCTCTGCATTCCCATAGAATAAGTCTCTAGACACAAGTGCTAAATAAATATTGGTTAAATAGCAGTTAATTGGATTTTCAAAGGCTTACCTTTCAAAGGTTCAATGTGAAATATTGGTATACCTTTAAAGAAGGAATGTCTAGAAGTAGAGGCTGAATGTTAGTTGCTTTAGTTATAGTCAATGTATCATGGAAAATATACACATACAACTATGCAGACAGTAGAAACATTTTAGATATTATGTCTATTTTATTAAAATGGGAGTCATGTAATTGTCTCCTGGGTTCATCCTATCTCATGTTATTAACTTATCTCAGTAAGTTCATTTGTACCACTGCCTTTATGTTTGCTAACTTTAAATTGCCTACCTCCCCATCCACCTACCAAATGTCAGGGCCTCAGCTCTCCCCACCTTTGTGCATATCAAGGGGTTCACCCAGCAGAGAGTCAGGTATTACAATCTGAGCCACACCTGGGGGTCCTCTGCTCACACCTGAGGGTCCTAACAAGGGAGTGTTAGCCCCTTGTTCCAGTCCCCAGAACCAGAGATAGAGGCTGAAACTCTGCTCTGATCCCCACATGGTGGCACCAACCCCTGTAACTTCTGAAGCCCTTGGGGCAGCTACTTTCTCAGCAGGTACAGCTTGAAGACTTTGCTTCTTTCTACTTGCCTCTGAATTTTTGTGCTTTCCCACTTTTTCTCTCCTCTGGAAACTCTTCTTGGTACTGACAGGGGAAGGTAGAGGTGAAGGTCTAGGACTCATCATATCATGGTTATTTCAGATTAACCATCCAATTGGAAGAAGGAAGGTCCCCAGCAGAATAGCGTCGGCCTCTAAATATTCAGTCATTACATCTCTCCCCTTTTCAGAGCACGCAAATGTCCCTGTCGATTCCAGGACTACCTCACGCTGAACTAGGAACCTCAGTTCCCTCCTGTCCCCTGAGCTCTGCTTCTAAACCCAGACCATCATGAAAAAATTCTTTGTTTAATAGTTTTGTTTTTTTTTTCTAGAGGGGAGGTATTTTCCCTCTCTACAGTAGAGCTTCAAGGCTCACCAGGTTTGATAGACATTTATATGAGCCAGCTGTAACTAGGCTCAAGTTTGTCTTCATATGGCTCCTAGACCCCAGGCAAAGCAGTGATGTGCCAAGACAGTATCGTATGACATTTAAGATGTTTATCTGCCTGGAGCATGTGAAGGACCCCGGGAAGAAGCCATGTAATTCAACAGTCGTGCATCCAAGTCTGAGCTCCTATCCAGCCAACATACCCTGCCATATACCTTTAAAAACATTTGCTTTAACAAGGTGTATGTGACATAGATGAAAGGAGGATTAGAGTTTCTTTATAAATCAGAAGTACTGAAATTGAATTGGAAGATCTCTAGAACTCTTGTTAATTACAGAGTATATAAAATTACATAATTTAAAGTTGCAAGGGACCTTAGAGCTTGTCTGGATTTTATTCTAATCAGTGATGGTGTCGAGAATAAAAACTTTGCTCCCTTGGAAGAGTTTTCTGGATGCAAGAAGATACACAGCATCCTGGTACTGGTCGGATACTAAGTAAATGGGCATCTAAACCCTTCCTTTGAGGAAGGAAATCATCCCTTATGATTACAAAAGGATGATCACATTCAGCAGCTTTAGTTTTCTCCTTTTTAAAGCCTTTATCAGGGCTTATATTGGAGAGCTGGCTTGATAAATAATCCAGATGCTGAACATGGAGCTAGCATGGCAATTCATGGCAATTAACCGACTCTAAATTAGGAAGTATTGTTTTAATCACATGTCCTGAAAGTTCCAAACAAGCCATAATGATGAAAATCCTGGACAGAATAAGAAACAATTGATCATAGATATGAATTAGCAGAAAAGTTATCAAATTGGAATGGTATGTTTGCATTTCATAAATCTTGCTTACTGTTTTAAGTATTGCATGGCAGGATATGGAATGGGATTTTTGTAATTATCTTAGGGTTTCAGCTAAAGCCCCAAGCAGTCCCCTACATTCCATAGAGAAACTAAGGATCACCAGTGCTCTAAGGAGTGGCCAAATGAATCCTCCAAGTCTCTTCCCCACCACTCCATTAGCAAAAGACTAGAGCCCATGTGTGAGGAGAGTTAGTGGAGCCTCAATGGAGCTACATAGGGAGAAGAAGGGTGCCGTAAGAAGGGAAGATTTGTTTCTCAGTCTCTGTCTGGAAGCTTCACGAGTTACCCATCTGGGTGGGGTCACCAGGGTGGGGCACCGTGAGCTCAGGAGAGAGACAGAGTTGTGGGCTTGGGAGGTGGGGACTTCTGAAAGCAGTGGCTGACTGGAATAGCCACTGGTGGTGTGCCTAGGAAAGAGATCAGCTACATGGTGGGGCGACCCCACACTTTTCGCAAGGGCCAGAATGAATGGAGTTTCTTAAAGGCCAGGAACATGACAGAAAGTAGCTGGGCCTGAGCCATCTGACGGCATAACATCCGTGATTTGGGGGAGGAGACCGTAGCAGAAAGAGGCTGTGGAATTTACAACCAGGGTCAAGAACTGAGCAGAAGATAAGAAGTCAGCAGGCAGCTCTTGCCCCAAGTCAGGTGCCTATAAGGGCTTCCAAGAAAACCTGCCCTTGCATCCATGAGACATCCAGCTTTGGGACACTTGCCACATGGAGGGCATTAACAGCTATGAGGTAACAACCAAGAACATAATCTAAATAAAAAGGCTTTCTTTCCTTGCATTAGTTTCCAAGGACTGTGTAACCAATTACTATAAACTTGGTGGCTTAAAACAATAGAATTATAGCTGCTATGAGGGACAGTTTGGTGGTTCCTCAGGAAGCTAAGTATAGATTTGTCTTGACTCAGCAATTCCGCTACTCGGTATATATCCAGAAGATCTGAAAGCATGGATGTGAACAGACAGTTACACATTGACGTTTATAGTGACATTATTCGCAATTGCTAAAAGATGGAAACAACCCAGGTGTCCATCAACAGATGAATGGATAAACAAAATGTGGTATATACATGCAATGGAATATTATACAGCAGTAAGAAAGAATGAAGTCCTGACGCTCATGACAACATGGATGAACCTTGAATACATTACGTTAAGTGAAATAAGTCAAACACAAAAGGACAAATATTGTATGAGCTCACTGGTATGAACTAATTATAATATGTAAATCACAGACATAAAATATGTAATATAGGTTACCAGGATAAAGAATGAAGCTAGATTCAGTTAGATATTGCTACCTATCATAGCTTGTCAAACCCCAACCAAAATCATTTCTGTCAATCCTAAAGAAAACCTAGGGCAGTATATAAGATTTTACAAAGGTTTCATGCACTAGGGTAACTTTCTAGAAACCTACAACCTCCAGGTGGGTCCTTGGGCCAGATAAGTCCTGAAACTTAGAGGGGACAGGCAGCATCTCCAGAACATCAACTAGTTCCATCCCCCACCCCATATTATCAACAGCCCCTTCCAATATGAAAAAGGTAGAATGGGCATAGCCCAAATACCCCTAAAGAGTGGGAGAAAGATCAAAGATGATGGTGGAGTTGTACAGAGAATGTAGTATTTAACAAATGAGTATGATTGCTGAGTTATCATATTGGTATTTCTTTTAGTCTCCAGTATCTTAGTGCAGCTGGGGGTAAAAGCCTAGAATTGTGGTGTTGTAACCCGTACCAAACTCTGAAATCTGTTCTACAACTAATTACTGCTATGTACTTTGAAACGTATTATTTTTTAGTATATATATTTTTTTCACAAAAAAGGAAAAAAAAGTCAATTGTGATAATAAATGCATAGCTATATAAAAAAAAAATACAGGAATTCCAGTAACAACAACAACAAAAAAAAACCCTGGAAGAGAATGGAGTAAACTAAAAAAAAAAAAGTAACTAACTTCTATTTATTAAGCTGTTGCTATAGGCCAGGAAGTTTACATGCACTCTTTAAATAAATACTTACAACAATCCTGTTTTTACAGACGGAGAAGATCAGAGGTTAGTTAAATTTCCTAAGAACACACTACTATTTATAGTACTCAATATAGTGAGGATTTGAACCCCTGTCTCTATGACCCCTAATTAATTCTTCTTGTTGTTATACCTCCTGGCTTTCTGTAATGAATAAAAAGATTCTTAGGAAAATAACAAAGAATGAGGCTAGAGAATGAGGAGCAGTTGCTAAATATGTGCAGAATGTTTAACTAGGTTGAACTTAAATGTTTGGAAATGGATAGAGGTGCTGGTGGCATGTTAATGAGTATAATTAACGGGCTGAATTGTGGGTGAATGTGGTGGGAAAGGGGGAATTTAGTGTCATGTAAGCCACCAAAAGGAAAGTTGAAGGTTAAAACATGGGAATGTATAACACATGAATCTTGTGGTAAACGATGACTGTGATTAACTACACAAATATTTTAAAAAGTTATTTCATAAACTAGAACAAATGTATGACACTAGTATAAAGAGATAATAATAGATGGGTATATAGGAAAAATGTACCCATTGCAAACTATGGACTATATTTAATAGCAGCATCTTACTATTTTTCATCAAAAAGTAGCAAATGTACCACGCCAATACTAGGAGTCAGTCATGGGGGGGGCGGCGATAATTGATATGGGATGTTTGGGACTTTCTTTTTAATTTTAATTTATTGTTCTGAAGTAATGAAAATATTCTAAATTCATCATGGTGATGAATGTACAACTATGTGACAATATTATGAGCTATTGATTGTATACTTTGGATGGATTGTATGATGTGTGAATATATCACAATAAAATTGCATTTTTAAAAAGCGAGAATTTTATTCTCTCACAACTGTGGGGACCAGAAGTCTAAAGTCAAGTTCTCAGCTGGGCTACAGCCATTCCAAAGGGTCTAGTGAGCAATCTGTTCCTTGCATTTTCCAGCTCTTGGTGGCTCCAGGCATTCCTTGGATTGTGGCTGCATCACTCAAATCTCTGCCTCCATGGTCACATTTCCTCCTTCATTTTTCTGTGTGTCTTTCCTCTTTGCATCTCTTATAAGGACATACTGTCAGTTTTAGGACCCACCCAGATAATTCAGGATGATTTCATCTCAAGATCCTTAACAGCTACGTCTGCAAAAACCGTTTTTTCAAATACAGTAACATCCACTGGGGATTAAGATATGGACATACGGTTTTGAAGGCCACAGTACAACCCACTGCACCTCGGGTCTGTAATCTGCCTTCCCTCCTCCAACCCTGTAGGGACCAGTATTAGCAGCATGAAGGGGAAACAACAGCTTGTACCCCTTCCCACCCAGAGATCGCTACTCTGTATGAAACAGGCCTAAATTTAGGAGAAGAAATTTTTAATTGAATGTGAGATTGAAATTTTAAGTTGCATTTCACTAAACTTTCATTACCTGAAAGTAACTTTGAAGTTTTGCAATTTACATGAAATTTTGTCAAAGGATTAGAAGGGGAAACTGCCCAAGCATAATTGAAGGAAATTTTAGTTTCCTAGTCTGCTCCAGCAAATACCATGAAATGGGTTGGCTTAAATAATGAGAATTTATTAGCTTATAGTTTGAGGCTGAGAAAATGTCCAAATCAAGGCGATGCTCTCTTCCTGTAGGCTGAGCAATCCTTGGCTTCTCTGCCACATGACAAGGTACATGATGGCTCTGCTGCTTTCTCCTGAGTTACATTGCCTTCAGTTTCTGGCTTCCATGGTTTTTCTTTTCATTCCATTCATAAAAGATTCAAGTAATAGGACTACATTCCATCCCAAATGAGGTGGTTCGCACCTTAACTGGAGTAGCATCATGAAAACCCACTTACAATGGGTTTATACCCAGAGGAATGGATTCGATTTAAGAACATATTTTTCTGGGGTACATACACCTTCAAACAATCACAGCAGTGATGGAAAGGGGAAAAAAACTGAATTTTCTATTATATTCTGTGCATTCAGCACATCCAATTAATATTAATCTCTATACTAACTTATACTAATATTAATTAATTGTTTATCTTTTCTAACATAAGAGCTCTGTATTTTTATAAGAAAAGCCCGATTCAGATGAAGCAAGCTAATAAATGTATATTCTTAGAGAATATTATATGAGGAAAAGTCTAGCTGTTTGGGACAAATATCCATGGAAACCCAAACTATAAGACTGAATTAAATGTTGATCACTGAAGCAGAAGAAGTGAAAACAATTCTTTTATAACAATGTTCACACCCAGTTGCCTAGCCACTAACTCCAGAAATGGACTGATAAGAACGCAGTGGGACGGGCGGGCAATGGTGGCTCAGTGGCATAGTTCTTACCTGTCATACCGGAGACCTAGGTTCGATTCCCAGTGCCTGTCCATGTAGAAAAAAAAGGAATACAGTGGGATAATAACCTACCCAAACAAAACAAAATTCGAGTAATGCAGTCTTGTATCATTTTAGATTTCTATAACCTCTGTCCTACAACTGGCTATGTTGGGTTGTTGTTAATGGAAACTCTAAGGTTAAGAGAACTACTGATAAGTTAATTATGTACTTGAACAACTCATTTTCTTTAGATTACAGAAAAAATTTAACCTAAATACCTGATTGTTCATGTCTTTTAACTGTAGTTTTGTTCATTTCAGTTCATGTTTTCAGTTTATTGCAGTCTTTATGATGTTGACTTTGTTAGCCAATGTATTAGCTCTTGCTCATATTTTTGCATCGTGCACACATTTGGTAAACTGGCCTTCTGGGACTACATAACGGGAAAGTTGGAAAAGGATAGCTCAAGGACAGACACACAATGGTGTGCCAGTGGAGACCATTGATCTAATATTCAATTAGCTAATAGTTAAATACTCAGAATCCCTCACTTAGTAATTTTTGCAGCATTGGACTCTCAAAAGAAAAGGAAGTGCCAACAAAACAAGCCAATATCATAGTCAGTAAGAAAAAAAATTATTTGTTAAGTCTGGACTCAATCACAGTCAGTCCAATTTCCTTCTCTTCCACTTCCAGTTACATGCCTACAAATTGAATTCATATTCAATTAATGACTTTTGATCATTGCAAGGCAAAAGCAAAAAAGTGGATTAATCCATTTTCAACAAGACACAAAATCCCAAAAACATTCGTTTAACTGAGTGACTGGAAGAATTAGTTGTCCAGATACCCCTATTTTCTTATTTTTGGTATAAGGTCATTCTCATTTTCTTTCCCCTAAGTTATAGTTCAGCATGTGGTGGGAAGGGGGTTGGAGGGCAGAGAGAATTTAGTAAGAGGGAGAATTGACAAGGAGTGGGTAATACGCAAAATTCCAGATGAAGCAACTTTGCAGCATTGTGCAGCCCAAGGATTAAATACCATCTCTCTGATTGAGAATTTTAGCGAAAACTAAATGAAGCCACTTAATTAGATGACACACCTGAACTAGAAAGCCAGAATGCTGCAACAATCTGTCTGACTTTCTCATTATAGAGGTGTCACACAAGCAGGCTTGGCTCAACTTTTTAAACATTAAGAAGAAAGTGAATGTTATTGCCTAATTTTGAGGTATTTGCGATTCATTCCATTAATACTACATCATGATATCAGGTCATGAAGAAAGACTATTGACTAAGGGAGGCCTAGATATGGAATAAGTTTTCCTATACATGTGGTCATGCTAGCTGGATTAGTCAGGGTTCTCTAGAGAAACAGAACCAACAAGGGAAATCTGTCAATATGATATTTTATAAAAGTGTCTCACACAACTGTAGGGATACATGAGTCCAAGTGCCACAGGACAGGCCGCTAACTGGCAACTCCAGTGAAGTTTGTTAATGAACTCTCCAGGAGAGGCTGGCTGGCTAAAGATGAAATGAAAGTTCTCTCTTCTCCCTTAAAAGTCTTCAGTTCATTAGGTTAAATCCTACGGATTGGATCCTCTCATTGAGGAAGACACTACATTAGTTGATCATAGCTGTGATTAACCAAAGATGCAGTCAACTGGCGGATGAATTAATGAACCAGCCACAAAATGCCCTTGCAGTAATACTTAGGCCAGTACTTGCCTGACCAGAAACTGGACACCATCACCTGGCCAAGTTGACACCAGAACCAAACCACCACACCTGAATCGCATGTGATAACCCATGCTCTGTGTGTGTGGATATTCTTTTTTATTTTTAACTGAAAAACCAAACAACATACAAACACGAACATTTGTAACATACAAACATTCCATACATGGTGTACAATCAATGGCTCATAATATCGTCACATAGTAGTATATTCATCACCATGATCATTTTTTAGAACATTTGCATCACTCCAGAAAAAAAAAAGAAAAAGAAAACAGAAGAAACTCATATATACCATACCCCTTACCCCTACCTCTCATTGACCACTAATATTTCCATCTACCTAGTATATTTTAACCTTTGTTCTCCCTACTTTTTTTTATACTCCTTACCACTCCATTTCATTGATTGCTAGTATTTCAATCTACTCAATTTATTTTAACATTTGTTCCCCCTATTATTTATTTATTTTTAACCCATATGTTTTACTCATCTCCATACTGTAGATAAAAGGAACATCAGACACAAGGTTTTCACAATCACACAGTCACATTGGAAAAGCTGTATGAGTGTGCATTCATCTTCCAGAAATATGGCTACCGGAATACTGCTCTAAGGTTCAGGCACTTCCTCTAGCCTCTCTAATACACCTTAAACTAAAAAGAGGAAAGCTATATAATGCATAAGAATAACCTCCAGGATAACCTCTCGATTCTGTTTGGAAACTCTCAGCTATTGACTGTTTAGTTTGTTTCATTACTCTCTTTCCCCTTTTGGTAGCGGTTTCCTCAATCCCTTGATGCTAAGTCCCAGCTCACTCTAGGATTTCTGTCCCACGTTGCCAGGAAGGTTTACACCCCTGAAAGTCATGTCCCAAGTAGAGAGGGGGAGAGAAGTGAGTTTGTTTGTTGAGTTGGCTGAGAGAGAGAGGCCACATCTGAGCAACAAAAGATTCTCTGAGGGGTGACTGTTGGGCCTAACTTGAAGTAGGCTTAGCCTATTCTTTGTGAGGATAAGTTTCATATGAACAACCCCCAAGATTGAGGGCTCAGCCTATTTATTTGGTTATCCCTACAGTTTGTGAGAATATCAGGAATTCTCCAAATGGGGGAGTTGAATTTTCCCCCTTTCTTGCCATTCCTCCAAGGGGACTTTGCAATTACTTCTTTATTCACTGTTCAAATCACTCTGGGATTTATCAGTGCATCAGACAGGGCAAACCTACAAAATCTCATGCTCTACTCAAGTTTCCATGTACTTATGGAGTTCAGTTAACCTATCCATATATAAGTTATATTAGGAAATGCACTAGTCAAAATATAAATTTTGTACCAAATAAACATTTTTTGCTTTAGTCTCACACAGAAGTTGAAGTTTTAAAATATGAATGGCCATCTATTTTCAACACTTTGCAATATTGACGTTCCTTTGTTCTTCCTCATGCAAAACATTTTTTAAAATTTGTACATTTAGGCGCTATCATTGTTTTGTGTGGTTATTCTTGACTCACTATTTTTTTTTTTTACTTTTTTTTTTTGACTCACTATTTAGTGAAACATGTTGCAGAGATATGAAAATCCCTGGATGCTTGGAATCCTGGACTACACGGCCTTCTCCAGGCAGGAGAGCTCAAAGCAGATTTGGTCATGACTCTATCTGACTCATATGCCCAGTACATGGTGAGTGCCAACATGCAAAATCATACACATTAGGTAAGGCAGAAAAGATAAGCATGTAATGCCTCAACTCTAAAACCATCGGTTGTCACAGTGGAAGGTAATTCATGTTTTCTTTGCTGAAAAGATCATGGACAACACTGTTCTTAAGGAAGTTAAAATAATTCCTTGGTAATTTGGATGCTATAAAATCTTGAAAGACTAAACCAGATCTTAATACTTAACCCAAGTGTATCTATCACATGGGATTACAGCTTGCTTTTTTCTTGGAACAAGTATAAATATCAATGCTTTGGTATCGGGGTGTTTAAAAGCTAGCAATTTTATAACACACACATATATAAACACTAGATAAATTTGTAAATAAATGATATATAAGGTTACATATTTTTATTGCTCTGTATTTGCTTTATTGTAGGTATTTCTTAAATTATTAATGGTCTGAAGTAGTAAATGCCATAGAAATAGAAGATACAGAAAAAGATATATACTATACTCCTTTAATTTCTTTGGCATTAAAAATTTCATAGCTATCTCTCAAGGCATCTACAACATAGATTCAACAAGAAAGAGTATGTTGAAAACATAGCCCCTGAAATTTCTTCTCTGAGGCACCTTATTCCTCTTTGCTTCGATTCAAACAGTTATCTCCTACAAAGAACCCTTTCCTCCCTAATGTCTAAATCATACATTCTTTTTTTTAATGCAATTTTTTGGATATATTCACGCAGCATATCTTTACACACACAGTTCATCCAAAGTATACAATCAGTGGTTTGCAGTATCATCGTATAATTGTGTATTCATCACCACAATTTTAGAACATTTTCATTATTCTAAAATAAAACAAAATAAAATGAAGATAAAAAGAACACCCGTCGGGGGGCTGCACCATTCTATTTCCCTACCAACTGAACAGGTACATCCCTCTTTCCAGCACTTGTATCTTTCTCCAGCAATTGTATCTTTCTGTTTATTTTTTAAACAGTTTTATTCACACACCACCCTAAGTGAGCAATCATTGGCTCCCAGTATAATCACATAGTTACACATTCACCACAGTCTATATGAGAATATTTTCATTTCTTTCATAAAGAAAGAAGAAAAATTTTAAAATAAAGAAAAAAAATAAAAGGAAGAAACAACAACACGAATTACAAACCCCTCCCTTATAGCCCCTTCTTATTGACATTTAGCTTTAGTATATTGCCTTCGTTACAATTAACGGAAGAATATTACAATGTTACTGTTAAGCATAGACCCTAATTTGCATTGATTGCATTTTTTCCCATATACTATCTCATTTTCAACACCTTGAAATGGGACATTCATTTGTTTGCTCTCATGTAAAAACTTTCTTATGCTTGTACATTTAATCATCATCGTTGTTCACTCTAGGTTTTGCTAAATAATGAAGTCTGACTTTTTATCCTCTCTCTTTCCTTCTGGTGTCGTACATGCCCTTAGCCTTCCTTTTTCAACCATACTCACATCAGCTTTGTTCAATATGCTTACTGTATTGTGCTTCCATTAGATAGTATCGTGCTATCCATTTCTGGATCCTTACAATCAATCCTGTTGAACATTCTGTGCTCCTTCAGCATCAAATGCCCAACCTCTACCCTCTTTCTATCTCCTGATAACCTGTGTTCTTAATTTAACTCTCACAGATATTTGTGAGACCACATAGCATATGTCCTTTTGTTTCTGGTAATTTAGCTCAACATAATGTCCTCAAGGTTCATCCTTGTTGTTGCATGTGTCATGACCTTATTCTGTTTTACAGCTGCATAATACTCCACTGTATGTCTATATCCCAGTTTATCCACTTCTTCATTGATGAACATTTCAGCTGTTAAGTCAACAGTTAATGGTCTAATTCCAGCTGTTGTGCTATACTTACATTCAGGGTCATGCCTATTCTGGAAATGTTCAGGTGGAATACTGAAATTACCAAATGTGTGTCTGTGATGGCACGCCACCCACTGATTGTGTCCTAGAAATTCCAACAATGTCATCAGCAAGCAATCAAAGCTCCCGATGAGCATGAGCTAAGCAGTGTTAACACAGAGTTGATATTATTTCAGCCTAAAGGAACGTGACCTTTTATTTTAGCTGGTGTGACAAGCAACTATTCAGTTTCCGCAAAGCTTTATTGAATGCTGAAATAGCTTTTGAACCTTCATCTTTACTTTTTAAAACCTCTAAGGTTCTGGGGAGGCCATGGAAGGAATGAGGAATCCCTTTTCTTTTCTAAGCCTGCCTGATTATTTCACCAAATTTCAGCTGTATTCAATTCTGCTCTAACTTCAAAGTTTCTGGCTCCAAAAAATGTTATCAATAGACAACTGTTTAAGATCAGTAAGTTCAAATAGTAGCTATTAAAGAGAAAACTTTGGAGTCAACTTTAGTATCCTGCCTTTCCAAACCCCGCTCGGCTGAGTTTGGAAAGAACACTTCCTATGTTTGGTCTCATCGAATCAACCACTAAAGAGGGAATTCTAAGAGCTATAATTTACTGCCATCCTACTGTGATCCAGCTACTGAATTAGACCCTACATATTCTTTACCTCTATTCCTTCAACAGCATTGCTCAATAGGTTTATCTTTTCATCTTGCAGATGAGAACAGTGTGGTCAATTGACTTGCCGCGCAAGTCAGAATTGATGACTCAAGTTTCCCAATCCATGTCTGTCTGGTTTCAGCATCCATATCGAGAGTTACTCGCAAATTAGGCAGCCCTCATTTTTTCACATCAGCTGGGATCTTTCTTGGATCATTAAATATCCATGTGCTAGTTTGAAACTGTTATGTACCCCTAGAAAAGTCAAGTTCTTTTAATCCAATCTTCTGGGCACAGACTCATTATGGGTGGGATTTTTTTTTTTTTTTGCCAGTTTAAAAATCTATATTTCATTTGCAACCTTTTCTTTTAAATGATTAACATTAAGAGTAATAACATAATACTACATATCAACAAATCTTCATATACAGCAAGAAACACAGCAGAGCACCCAAACAGAACACTTCGATATTATCTGAGGAGTCAATACCTTCCTCAAAATCATTTCTTTTCTTTTTCTTTTTCAATATTTTTATTGACAAATCTTCACACATATACAGTCCATACATGGTATGTAATCAATGTCTCACAATATCATCACATAGTTGTGTATTCATCACTATGATCATTTTTAGAACATTTTCATCATTCCAGAAAAAGAAATTTTAAAAAAACTGATACATACCACACCCTTTAACCCTCCCCTTCATTGACCACTTATTTTACCCCTTATTGCCCCTATTATTTATTTATTTTTATCCATATTTTTTGACTCATGTGTCCCTATCCTGGATAAAAGGAGCATCAAGCACAAGGTTTTCAGAATCACATAGTCACTTCGTAAAAGTTATATCTTTATACAATCATCTTCAAGAATCAAAGCTACTGGAACACAGCTCAAAAGTTTCAGGTACTTCCTTCCAACCACTCCAATACACCAAAAACTAAAAAAGATATCTATATAATGCATAAGAATAACCTCTGGGGTAACCTCTCAATTCTGTTTGAAATCTCTCAGCCACTGAAACTTCGTTTTGTCTAATTTCTTTCTTCCCCCTTTTGGTCAAGAAAGCTTTCTCAATCCTATGATGCCGGAGATTTATACCCCTGGGAGTCATGTCCCATGTAGGGGGGGAGGGCAGTGAGTCATATGCCTCATAGGCTTAGAGTGAGAGACCCCATTTGAGCAACATAAAAGGTTCTCTGGGGGTGACTCTTAGGCAAAACTTTAAGTAGGTTTAGCCTATCATTTGCAGGACTAAATTTCATAGGGGTGAACCCCAAGATTTAAGGCTCGGCCTATTGATTTGGTTGTCCCCATGGCTTGTGAGAATATTAGAAATTCTCCAAATAAAGAAGCTGAATATTTCCTCCTTTCTCCCCAGTCCCCCCAAGAGGACCCTGCAAATACTTCTTTATTCACTGCCCGAGTTACTCTGGGATATATCAGGGCATCACACTAACCTGGGCAAACGAAGAAGATCTTATGCCCTATTCAAGATTCCATGTAATTATGGTGTTCAAGTAAATAGACCATAAGTTAAATTAAGTAATGTGCTGCCCAAATTTTAATTTTGCACCAACTAAACAGCTCTCTCTTTGGTCTCGCACAGAAGTTGAATGACCAGGTTATATACAAACAGCTCGGTATCTCAGAATTTAGAAATATCAGTTACAACTCCTGAATAGATGTGACTGCTGTAAGAGCCTACAGTTTAGGACCCTTTACAATAGTCCTTAACTTAATAACTCACGCTCTAGATTTCAATTCATCTATATTATTGTTAATCCATAGGATTGAGGCATGATAATATTTGCCTTTTTGTTTCTGACATTTCATTCATGTAGTTGTATGCCTCACAACTTCATTCCTTCTTGCAACTGCTTAATAGTCTGTTTTATATATGCACTACAGTTCCCCCTACCATCCCTCAGTTATACCTTAAGTGCCTCCATCTATTGTGAATCACGAACTCTGCTGCCATAAACAACAGTGTGCAAATGTCCACTCCTGTCCCCACACTCAGTTCCTCCAGGTATATACTAAGCAACAGGGTTGTAGGATCCTAAGGTAACCCCACCCCTAGCCTCTTGTGGAACCACCACCCTGCCCTCCAAGGGGCTGTACCTCTCAGCTTCTCTACTGACAGTAAATAGGTACAAATCTTACTCCACATCTTCTGTAACATTTGTTTCTCTCACTTCATTTTTAAGCTGTTTTATTCCCACATCATACAATCCAACCTAAGTAAACAGACATGACTTCACCACTGTAACCTATATAAAGACATTTCCTTTCCTTCCACAAAGAACCCGAACCCTTACCCCACACCCCCACTTGCTGACATTTAGTTTTGGCATAATGCCTTTGTTACATTCAATGGAAGTATCTTACAATGTTACTGTTGACTATAGACCCTAGTATGCACTGGTTGTAAATTTTAAGCCATCCATTTTCAACGCCTTGCGATTTTGACATTCATTTGTTCTCCTTCATGAAAAAACATTTCTTTATTTGTACATTCAATCACCATCATTGTTCACTCTAGGTTTTCCTAAGTTATATCATCTCAGTCTTTATCCTCTATCTTTCCTTCTGGTTTCATACGTGCTCCCACCCCTTCTCCCTCAATCATACTCACATTCAGCTTCCTGCAGTGTACTTCAGTTTTAGTTTGCTACAGTCAGGTAGTATTGTACTATCCATTTCTGAATTTTTACAATCAGTGCTGTTACACAGTCTGTACTCCTTCAGCACCAAACGCCCAATCTCTACCCATTTCTATCTCCTGATCCTGTATGTTCTTTTTTGTGTGTGTGTATATGCTGAATGGCAGGGTCACAGTTCATTATTTTTCCATGCGAGTATCCCATTATTGCAGCATCATTTGTTGAATTTTTGTTTTTTTGCTTTGCTTGTCTGTTTGTTTCTTAGGAAGTGCATGGACCAGGAATTAAACCCGGGTCTCCCACATGGCTGATGACTATTCTACCACTGAACTACCCTTGCACCCTCAACCTGTGTTCTTAACTTCAACTCTCAAAGTTCACTCATTAATGTTAGATCATATTGGTAAGACCATACAGTATTTGTCCTTTTGTTTCAGGATAATTTAACTCATTTTCGTCAAGGTTCATCCACGTTGTTACATGCTTTAGGACTTTATTCTATCTTACTGCTGCATGATATTTCATTGTATGTATACACCACAGTTTGTTTAGTACTCATCCAGTGATAGACATTTGGGCTGTTTCCATCTCTTGCCAATTGTAAATAATTGTGCTGTAAGCATCGGTGCACAAATGTCCGTTTGTGTCCTGCCTTCAGTTCCTCTGGATATATACCTAGTAATGGGGTTGCTGGATTATATGGCAATTTATGATCCTGAGGAACTGCCAAATTCCCTTCCAAAGTGTTTGTACGATTTTACATATGGGTGGAATCTTTTGATTTAGGCTGTTTCCATAGAGATGTGACCCACCTAATTGTCGATTGTCAGTGGAATCTTTTGATTAGGTTGTTCCCATGGTGATGTGACCCCGCCCTTTCAACGTGGGTCTTAATCTGCTTATTGGAGTCCTTTAAGAGAGGGACAATTTGGAGAAGACACAGATGCTTGGAGAGCCAGCTCTGAGAGCAGATGTTTGGAGTCAGAATGCCCCAGGAGCTGCCAAGCAAGGACACAGAGAAGCTCAGAGAGAAAGCCCCTGCAATCGGAAGGTGAAATAAAAACAACCCAGGAGTCAAGAATCAGGAGCTACCAGTCATGTGCCTTCCCAGCTGGTAGAGGTGTTCCAGACACCTTTTCTTCAGAGTCCAGGTATTATCCTGTTGGTGGCTTAAGTTCAGATATTTTCATGGCCTTAGAACTGTAAATTTGTAACCTAATAAATCTCTTTATAAAAGCCAATCCATTTCTGGCACATCTGAATTTGTGGCCCATAAAGCTGGGATCACATCATAAAAATTGCTGGATGGGATCATACCATAAATATTGCTCTGTGATCTGCTTAAAAAATATCATTAAAATTTTCATAAACAATACATATACCTAGTATTTCATAGTAAGGTTGGGTGTATATTATTCATCCAGTCTACCATTGTCTAAGAAATTCTAAGTTGCTTTCTATTATAAGTTATTCTATAATGTTCTTACAATTTTATTTCCAAAAGATACAAATCCTAGGAAGGGAAGTACTGATTTAAAATGTATCTACTTTTAAACTTTTAATAGATATTGCCTGTGATGGATTGAGTTGTGCACTAGTTTGGATGTTCTTGGTCTTGGCCCACATTCAAGATCTTACTTCCATTAAGGTGTGACCCACCTAAATCAGGTTGGGCTTTAATCTGGATTTTTAATTCTGGAGTCCTTTACAGGTGGAGTGAAAGTCAGAGAGAAGCCTCTGGGAGCAGCCAGAACCTGAAAGTCAATGGAAGAAAGAGAAATGGGAAGATGCTGCCATGGGCATTGCCATGTGACAGAAAAGCCAAGGACCAAGGATCTCTAGCAGTCAGCCCCAGAATGCCAGAGTCTTCTGGGAGAAAGCAATGCTTTGCTAAAGTCTTGATTCTGAATTTCTTCTAGCCTCAAAACCATGAGCCAATAAATTCCCATTGTTAAAGTTTACTCATTGTATGGTATTTGTTTTAGCAGTTGGGAAACTAAAACACTGCCCAATTATTTTCCGCAACATTATAGCAATTTACATTCCTATGAATAGTATACAAAAATGTTCTTCCTTCCATACTCATAAAACCCTGATGTTATCAGTCTCATTGTTTATGCTAATTTAAATGGTAAATGATGAATCATTATTTTCTTAATTTGTACTCTCCTGATCATTAATTAGGATGGGAATCTTTTTATATGTTTTTCATCTATTTGTAATTCCTTTTCTATAAATTGACGATTTATTTCATTGATCCATCTTTCTACAGAGCTATGTTTTTGTTAATAATATATAGACACTTTTTATTGTGGGCCTATTAACCTTTTCCCTGCTATATAATATTTCTAATAACTAATATTTATTGAGTGCATATATTGTCAGATACCTCTCTAAATGCTTTAAAAATATTATTTCATTGAACCTTTATAAAAACTCCATGATGCCATTTTACCAGAATGGCTAAAAGTAAGAAGGCTGATAGTACCAAATGCTGACAAAGTACAAAACTTGAAACTCAAACATTGCTGGTAGGAATATAAAATGGTACAACCACTTTGGGAAATAGTTTGAGACTTTCTTCTAAACTTAAACATACACATAATATTATCAGAAATCCTAGTCTTGGGTATTTACCAAAGATAAAAATATGTTCATGCAAAGACATTTACTTGAATGTTTATGGCAGATTTATTCATAATAATCCAAAATGGAAAAGAACAAATGTACATCAGCTGGTGAATGAATAAACAAATTGATGTGGTTTGTATATGGTTTATCAAATTCTTCCAATTCTAAGCATCTTTGCCTTACACAGTTCATTCCTCTTTCGTTTGGTACGTGAGGATTCATAGAAATCATATCGTTTTCTATCATTCAAAATATCTTGTCTGTCTTCCTGAAACTTTTGCTCTCAATTACACTTTATTGTTTATTAATTTTGTCTCCTTGCTGTTGTTCGGTTTTCATATATCATACATTTTTTCAATGTTTTTTTGACAAGGCTGATATGAAATTGGCATTCATTGACACAACTTTATCAATTGCTCATGAGAAGCTTCAGTTTTAATGGTCAATTCCCATGCCACAGCAGTTGTTAACTATTTTTTAAATCTTTTTATAGGAAAATTTTGTCTTAATTAGTTTTTAATGAACAGCCTATCTTAGATTCCTAGGGCTACTGTAACAAAGCACCACAGCCTGGGTGGCTTAAAACCACAAAAATTTATTGTCTCACGGTTTTGGAGACTAGAAGTCTGAAATCTGTAAGGAAAAATCCTTTCTTGCCTCTCCCTAATTTCTGGTAGTTTACCAACAATCCTTGGGCTTCAATCTGCAGTCATCAGAAAGCATTCCACTGTCTCTGTCTGTCCGTGTCCAACTTCCTCTCCTTATAAGGACAACAGTCACATTAAATTAGGGCCCACACTAATCCAATTTGGCATCATCTTAACTAATAACATCTTCAAAGATACTATTTCCAAATAGGATAACATTCAAAGGATCAGGGATTTGTATTTGAATATATCTTTTGGAGGGACAATTCAATCCATAACACATCCTAAAAGCCAGATTTTTATTTTCCACCCAATTTGTGACCCTTTTTCTTTTTATTCAATAGTTTAATTTATTACATTTGTCATAATTGGTGTATTAAGTTTTATTCCTTCCCTTTTTTTTTGGTGCATGGTCTGGGAATCAAACCCAGGTGTCTTGCCTGGAAGGAGAGCATTCTACCACTGAACCACCCATACCCCGCCTTCCATCATATTTTATACATTCTATTTGTTACATTTTGTGGCCACTTTCTTTTTCTTTGTTTCCTTCCTTTTGCTAGTTTGATCGAGTTTTTTTTTAATTCCTTTTTAACTACTATTTTTTAAAATATATTTTTATTGAGATATCTTCAAGCACCATACAGTCCACCCAAAGTATACAATCAATGGCTCACAAAATCATATAGTTATGTATTCATCACTGTGATCATTTTCAGAACATTTGCATCACTCCAGAAAAATAAATAAAAAGGAAAAAGAAAAACCCTATATGTCCCATACCCTTCCTTACCTCCCTATCATGATCACTATTATTGCAATCTACTTTTTTTTTTAACTCCTTATTCCCCCTATTATTTATTTATTTATTTATTTATTTATCCTTCTATTTTGGGGGTGGAAGGGGGGTGCATGGTCCGGGAATCAAACCCAAGTCTCCTACGTGGAAGGTGAGCATTCTCCCACTGAATCACCCATGCACCCTTGTCTTTTTTTTTTTTTTTTTTAACTTTTTCATTGTACAGTATAATAAATATACAAAGCAAAGAAAGAAAAAAGCAATGGTTTTCAAAGCACTCTTCAACAAGTAGTTACAGGACAGATCCCAATTTGCATGGACTATCATACGATCACATTTTTCCTTCTAGCTGCTCCAGAATATAGGAGGCTAGAGGGCTTAAATTTTTCTTACCAACCCAAACAACTTTTTTTCTTTTGTGAAAAATAACACGTATACAAAAAAGCAGTAAATTTCAAAGCACAGCCCCAAAATTAGTTGTAGAACATATTTCAGAATTTGACATGAGTTACAATTCCGCAATTTTAGATTTTTACTTCTAGTTGCTCTAAAATACTGGAGAGTAAAAGAGATATCAATTTAAATGATTCAGCAATCGTATTCATCTCTCTGTATAGCTCCATCACTACCTTTGATCTTTCCATCTCTGTCTTTAGGGGTGTTTGGGCTATGGCCATTCTAACTTTTTCATGTTGGGAGGGCCTGTCAGTAACATGGAGTAGGGAGATGGAACTGTCTAATGTTCTGGACAGGCTGGGCCCTCTAGGTTTCAGGACTTACCTGGTCCAGGGGCCCATCTGGAGGTTGTAGGTTTCTGGAAAGTTGCTCTAGTGCAACCCAATTGGGGAATCTTATATATTGCCCTAAGTGTTCTTTAGGATTGGCTGGAATGGTCCTGGTTGGGGTTTGGCAGGTTATAATAGGTAGCAAAGTCTAACTGAAGCTTGCATAAAAGCAACCTCCAGAGTAGTCTTTGACTCTATTTGAACTCTCTCTGCCACTGATATTTTTTAGTTACACTTCTTTTTCCCCTTTTGGTCAGGATGTAATTGTTGATCCCATGTTGCCAGAACCAGATTCATCCCTGGGAGTCCTTAACTCTTTTATTAATGTGGTAGTTCTACTATGTGTTTTTTCTTATAACGATTACCTTTCTATTTTTAGTCATATTAAACTTATGTTCTTTATTGATATAAAAAGCAAAATTAGACTTTTATATGTTTTAGTCTCACTTTTCCTACTCCCACTATAATGAACTCTGGAATATCATTTTACTTCCCCACTTCATGAGCTCTCTACCTCACAATAGTAAGGGTTTCTTAAAAATAAATTACAATGTAGTTCAAGGCTACAAATAGGTTTGTCCTTATAGAAGCCTCTTCTATGTCACGGGTCTTGCTTTCAATTCTCAATTACATTACCATAATCTATTTAGAATTAAGTATGCATCTTAATAGATGTGTTACCAGTTTTAATTTATTATCTCTTAATTTTTGGTTTTATTTGATATTCATTTGCCTTGAATATTTCTAGAATACTTTCCTTAATAATTGTCATGAGTCACATGGTGGAACCACTGTTGTTTTGGTCTATCTAGCACCCTTTTATCCTTCTATTTACACAATTCCTCTTTCCTGTGATGAATCCATTAAATCAGTTTACGTAAGACTGATTCTATCTCCTTTCACCTCCCCAGGTAAAGGCATAGGACCCAAATCCTGGGCTCCTTCTGCTAAAATCATCAAGGAGAATCCCTTTTCTCTGCTGCTATGTGGAGAGAGTTCAAACAAAGAGATGATGAAACAGAGACCTAATAACATCACTGAGACCCTAGATGCATGTCTGTCGTCCATCTGTGGACAAGGAAGTACGATAGTTGGGTTTCTGGAAGTTCCAGCCAAAAGTCGAGTTAATACAGGTAGTATACCATTTTAATCAACAAATGTCTAAGAATCTCTTTTTTGTACTCCCTAACATTCTAATAGCATAGGATTCTTGGATTAATCCTTTTTAAAATAAATTGCCTGTAAATATTATTCTTCTGGCTACTAGATATTGCAAATGAGAACTCCTACATCAATCTAACTTTCTTTTGCCATTCCTTCTAGATACTATTGTCCAAATTCTTATTGTCTTCTATCTTCACAAAATTTGCCAGGATTTTTGTCATTGTCATGCAGAATTTTGTTTCAATTTGAATCTATCAATAAGTGCATAATGATATTTTCATTTCCATGATGAACTTTTAATAATGTCAGTATTAAACATTTTTATTGTATAATATAACATATATACAAAGCAAAGAAAGAAAAAACACTAATTTTCAAAGCATACTTCAACATATCCTAGAGTTGTCATGGGCTACCATTCCCTCTCTCAGATTTTTCCTTCTAGTTGCTTCAAAACACTGGAGGCTAGAAGAAGCATTAATATAGTGATTCAGCAGTCATACTAGTTTGCTGAGTCTTATTTTCTGTTATACCTCCTCCTTCTCCCAATCTATAGGGATCTTAGGCAATGCTCATTCTGACTTTTTCATGTTGAAAAGGGGTGTCCACCCTGGAGAACAGGGGGATGTAATTAACTGGTAATCCTGGAGAGGCTGTCCCTCTGAGTTTCAGGGTTTATCTGACCTAGGAACACCCCGGGAATTATAGGTTCTTGGGAGGCAAGCCTAGCACATGAAACCTTTAGAAAGTCTCAGTTTGAGCCCAAGGTGCTCTTAATAGTCAACAAGAGTGATGTGGGTGGGGTTTAGCAAACCATAGCAATTAGCAGTATCTAACTGAAGCTTGCCGAAAAGCAGCCTCCAAAATAGCCTCTTGATTCCATGTGATCTCTCTTGCTGTTGATGCCTTATTTTATTACACTTCTTTTCCTGCTTTTGGTCAGGAAGACATTGCCAATCTCACAAAGCCAGGACCAGATTCATCCGGGGAGTCATGTCCCACATTGTCAGGGAGATTTTTCACCACTGGATGGCTTGTACCATTCAAGGGAGATGACAATGATTTTCCTGGCAGAGTTGGGCTCAGAGAGAAAGAGGCCACATCTGAGCAACAAAAAGGCTCCCTAGAAGCAACCCTCAGACCTTGTTATGGGTAGTCTCAGAAACAACTAACTGGGGTCGGGGGAGAGGACAAGTGATAAGGGGTAGTTTTGATTCGGTTGTTGGTGACATTGTGTTTGCCAGTTCTTTGTCATACGGACCAATGAAAATTGTCTAAAATTGAGAGTGCTGCTGTACAACCAAATAAAGATACTTTAAGACATGGCTTGTTTATTTTGAACATTATCCATGATGCCCAATAGGTGGAGGGAGCTAAAGGATACAATGCCTAAGAAGCACAATGGTGAACAGTGATATATTTATATGATGGAATTTGGTGGGGCTACCAAAAGAAGGGATGTCAAGGGGCACACAATGGACTGAAAAAACCTTGGGGACAATGTGTTGTGCAAAATAAGCCAGAAACAAAAGAATGAATACACTGAAGTCTCTCTCAGAAAATATTTATAAGAAAATGGGATCCTAGATGGGGGGCTCTCATAGCAGCTGCATTTGGTCTGGAGTTGTAGATGTATTTCTGGATTCTGAGACACTGAGCTATACGTGTATCAGCTGGCATTTCTGTGGAACTTCAAGTAGCTCTGTGACACCTGGGTCTGATAAATGGAGCACTGCAGCCCTGAAAGTTAGCACAGCTATATATAATAATAGTTTAAGTAACTGAAAGAGATCAGGCCTCAATTAGAGTTAAAACAAAGACAATATGATAGGTTCTAAGGTAAATTAGGATGTAGCATAAAAGATGATAGGGTATGTACTCTAGACCTTCAGTTACGGTATGAGATCAAAAACCGAGAGGTTTATTATGTCTAGAACTTTCTGTAACACATAATCCAAATCAACCTGTCTGGATGGCTCATTTAAACAACCCAAACTCCTGGAGTACAGAACAGGAAAGAGACCCTGGAATTTTGTATAGCTTACTATAATACCAGGACACATCTCAGACTATGGTGGGCTGATAATTAAAAAAAGTAATAGTAAAATTCCCTTGAGGACCTGAAGGGGAAAAAAGAAGTGTCTGTAAGTGAAGCTTGGAAAGCTTTAGAGGATCCTGCCTTTTGTTTTCTCCAGGAGATCCTCATATTGCAGTAGATGGCACTGAGGGACACCCAGGCTTTCCATAGTGTTAACCAGTTTCACCTCAAACTCCATTTTGCTTGCACTGAAGATCCGAATAATAAACATGTCAGTAAAAGACCGCGTCTGGACAGGAACTTGCAACTAAATGGAAGGTTGGAAGCCTGGGAAGGAATTGTTTTTATAAAGCTTCCATCAGCCTGACCCATTGCACACTAAATCATATGAGATAGTAATAACAATTTCCTATTTTAATAAGCTTATTTGCACGTCCATAACTTCTTGTTTAAAAGTTCAGATGTGAAATTCGGCAAGCCTACAAATGTATGTTAGCTTTCAAGTCCCTAATATTTTCATAGTATATGTATAACAATCTCAGGTTTTCAGGATTTCAGCATGAAAAATACATTTGCAAAAAACTGAAACTCAGTAACCTTCATATAATAGATTTTACCTATTTATCCAACTTTATCTCCTGTTGTTGCTCTTATACAAACACCAGCCTCTGATAAATTGAGTCATTGTTAGTTTATATACTTCCATTTATTCATTATTTATTGAATATCTTCTTTGTACTAGATACTGCTCTTAACTTTATAGGTATTATTTCATTTAATCCTCAAAATAACTCTTCGAATTAGGTAGTGTTATCTCCATTTTACAGATGAGAAAATTGAGGCCCAGAGAGGTAAGAAATTTGTTAGCAGAGTTCTTTCTCTCTCTCTCCCAGGAACTGAACCCACGTCCACAGGATCTGACCTATGAAAACTACTTTTGTATAGAAGCTTGCCTCTCTCTCGCTACTGTTTGGGACCAGTAATAGATATATGACCCAAGCTGAGCCAATCAGATGCTTTCTCTTAGAAATTTGGAATTGGAATTCAGAGACTGCCAATCCCTGCTTCCGACTGTAACATACAGAATTGAGAGCCTTGGGGAGGCAGAGCCAGTAATGTGGTTGGAAAACCACAGAAAGTAGTGAAAAGGAAGATGAAACTGTGGCAAAGAGAGAAGTAGACATGAGAAACAGAGTTGTGACAATCTTTCAGCTCCTAATTTCTGTCTGATCTGAGCTATAGCTATATTCCTACTACTAAGTTCCACAAGATACTCCTAAATCCTTAAAATAAATTCTATTATTTAGCATAAACTAGCTCATTTGTCTCTGTTACCTGTAATTTGAAAGTCAATTAAGACCGTTAGTATATAAGAAAACCAGAACTTGAACCCAGATGCAATTCCAAGCTACATTTGTAGACACTACATTATATTGCTTCCAAATAAGGAACTGCTTAACTTAGGGATGGTGTGCTAATTCTGGGTGAAGATATAAGGATTGTGTTAATTACCACATCATTAATTAATTTCAAGGGGAAAGGAGTTGTTTCAGCTTACTAAAGCTGATAGAATGCAATACCCAGAAACAGATTGGCTTTTTAAAAAACATTTTTTATTATTAAATATAACATATATACAAAGAAAAAAAGCAGTGATTTTCAAAGTACACTTCAATAAGTAGATACAAAACAGATTTTAGAGTTTGTTATGAGTTACCATTCCACTATTTCAGATTTTTCCTTATAGCTGGTCCAAAACACTGTAGGTTAGGAGAAATACGGTTTGTGTGTGTGTGTGAAAAATAATATGTATGCTAAAAAACAATAAATTGCAAAGCAACAATTAGTTGTAGAACAGATTTCAGAGTTTGGTATGGGTTCCAATTCCACAATGTTAGATTTTTGCTTTTAGCTGCTCTAAGATACTGGAGACCAAAAGAAACATTAATATAATGATTCAGCAGTCATTTTCATTTGTTAAATCATACCTTCTTTGTGTAACTCCACTATCACCTTTGATTTTTCTCCCACTCTTCAGGGGTATTTGGGCTATGCCCATTCTAACTTTTTCATGTTGGAAATGGCTGTTGATAATATGGGATAGGGGGATGGAACCAGTTGCTATTCTGGAGAGGCTGGCCCCTTTGCTTTTCAGGACTTATCTAGTCCAGGGACCCATCTGGAGGTTTTAGGTTTCTGGAATGTTACCCTAGTACATGGAACCTTTGTAGAATCTTATAAATAATGCCCTAGGTGTTCTTTACGATCGGCTGGAATGGTTTTAGTTGGGGGTTGGCAGGTTATGGTGTAACTGAAGCCTGGGTAAGAGTGACTTCCAGAGTAGCCTCCTGACTCTATTTGAACCCTCTTAGCCACTGATGGATTGGCTTTTACAAAGGGGATTTATTAAGTCACACGTTACGGTTCTAAGGCCATGAAAATGTCCAAATTAAGGCACGAACAAGAGGATACCTTCTCAGAGGAAAGTCTGCTGGCATCTGGGGTCTCTCTGTCACATAGGAAGGCACATGACAACATCTGCTGTCCTTCTCTCCTGGCTTCTGGTTTCGAACCGCTCTCTTAGCCCTTGTGGGTCCTTTTGGCTTTTCCCTGGGGCATTTTTCTTTCTGCATCTCCAAACATCTGTGTCTGAGTTTTCTCCAAAATATCTCCCTCTTAAAAGATTGCAATAAGCTGATTAAGACCCACACTGAATGTGTGTGTCACATCTCCAATCAAGAGGCTCCACCTGTAATAGGTCAGCCATTACAAGCTTGGATTAGAAGAACATTGTTTTTCTGGGGTACATAAAAGTTTCAAACCAGCATGGAGCTATTTTACCAATTTATAGCCAATCCTGTATAAATTTAAAGAAGTAAAATAATTGAACGGGTTTTGGTGGTGAGCTCACTGGTTCTTCATGAACTCTGCTGCATCAGCAACCCTACTGTCATCATCAACAACATCATGTTCAGCTATCTAGGCTACACTGGACCATATATCCTGGAATATTTTGTGAATTACATACCTTGTTTTACATCATTAATGTAGAAAAACTTCAGGGACTATGGAAGACATGACAGTGTGTTCATTAAATCTATTTCCTCTTTCTCTCGGACACAGTGCTTTATCCTAGGTACCCTTGAAATTAATGTGACTATGTGAAAAAGGCTTGAATATATCAGAAATGATCTGAGCTACCTCAGATCTGTCTTACAAAAGCACACAATTTTCATCCACCATGCTCTTTTCCCAAAGTTAGTGATTTTGGAAGCCACACATTGAAGAGGTGGAGCTCCATGATGGAAGGAGGCTGGGTCTCCAAATTACTGCTCAGAGCAGAACCAATCACTAAGCACAACACCCATGTGAATTTTAAGTGAGAAAGAAATACTTTCCTATTTTGCTAAGCCATTAATATTTTGGAGTTTATGTATTATAGCTGCTAGTATTACCTTAATAGGGATTATCTCTTTGATTTGTAACTAATTAGGATACGTCTGAAGGCAAGAGAAACTTTATTAAAGGATAGATCTTATCATCAGTGTTAACAGGTCATGTTCAGAATTTTCCCTTTTAATCGACTAAAGCCAGATCTGCCAGGACAATTAGATGACTCTGATCGAATAGCATCCTGGGCATTTGGTATGAAAGAGGCCAGTGTTTCCAGTCCTTAATTGATAAATAACATTTCCAGCTATTAGCTTGGCAAGAAAAAATTGTCCCTTGATATTCTAGTTTGCTAGCTGCCGGAATGCAATATACCAGAAATAGAATGATTTCTAAAAAGGGGAATTTAATAAGTTGCTAGTTTATAGTTCTAAAGCTGAGAAAATGTCCCAATTTTAAGTCTATAGAAATGCCAATCAAAGGCATCCAGGGAAAGATACCTTAGTTCAACAAGGCCGATGAAGTTCAGGGTTTCTCTCTCAAGTGTGAAGGCACATGGCGAACACAGTTACAGTTTCTCTCTCATTTGGAAAGGCACATGGTGAACACGGTCAGGGTTCCTCTCTCATCTAGAAGGGCATATAGCGGACACAGCATCATCTGCTAGCTTCTTCTCCTGGCTTCTGGTTTCATGAAGCTCCCCAGGAGGCATTTTCCTTCTTCATCTCCAAAGGTCGCTGGCTCATGGACTCTCTGCTTCATGGTGCTGCAGCATTCTCTGCTCTCTCTGAATCTCCTTCATTCTCCAAAATGTTTCCTCTTTTACAGGACTCCAGAAACTTATCAAGACCCGCCCAAATGGGTGGAGAAATGTCGTCACCTAATCCAGTTTAACAACCACTCTTGATTAAATCACACCTCCAGGGAGTTGATGTGATTACAGTTTCAAACATACAGTATTGAATAGGGATTATTCTGCCTTTATGAGATGGGATTTAGATTAAAACATGGCTTTTCTAGGGGACATACATCCTTTCAAACCAGCACACTGGGTTTCTAACAGTCAGGGCTGCCATAGGAGAGAAACTCCTCCATGCCAGGGTCCCTACAAGTTTTCTTGGCAAGGATGAGTTTTCTACTTCAAGCAGAGATAACTAAATGTGACCAGTGCCCACATCTTCAGATGAGGAGAGTGGGGAAGTTCTGTGGCTAATTTGTTAACTACATAGAACAGCACTCCAGATAGTTTAGGCCACCAATGGATTTGTTTTCTTGTTGTTATTGTTATTATTATTTTACATTTAACACATTAAGAGCCAATAAGCTCAAAAGTCTGGGAAAAAATACACCTTTTTTTCTCTCTACTGTCTCTATAATCTGGAGTCAGACTGTACCTAGCTGGTTGCCTGCACAGCATCAGCTCACTAGAGAATACACAACTCTTTGCTTTACTCCATCTTTGATATCCCTGGTCTGGGTAAGAAATGCCAAACATGACTGGTGAAGAACAAATGGTCTCATGCATTGGGATGCAGTAACTCAAGTGACATTAGATGGTCTAAGGATGGAGGGGAGATAAGCGGTAATATTAAGGAAAGTCCAAAGATGTAAGCAGCCATATCAGGAAAGTGTAGAAGCAGACTTCAGGGACCCAGGCACTCAGACAGAGTGGGATGTGGATGCAGGACAGTGCCTAGGCACCCGGTCAGGGGCATAGCCTCCTCAGGTTCCTCCAGCACGCTGTACATGTCACTCTTCTAGCTTTTATTTTAAAGAGCTGTGAATACTGTTAGTTCTGTCTGGAAATGGTGAGGGCATAGACCACAGCTTCCATGATAGTCAAATTAAAAACATGTTGATTGCTGGAGGAAAGACAATCTTGTCAATAAAGGGTGCTGGACAACTGGACATCCCTAGGAAAAGAAAAAAAAGAAAGAAAAGAAAGAAACAACCTAAAATTCACCTTCTATAAAAAATTAATTTTAAAATTGGTCATGAATTTAAATGTAAAATATAAAACTTTTAGAAAAAATAGCATAGCAGAATATTTTCAGAATCTAGAATTAAGTGGAGACTTCTTAGACATGATATCAAAAGCATAAAAGGAAAAACTTGGTAAATTGAACTTCATCAAAATTACAACTTGCTCAGTAGATGAAAGATAAGCTAGAGACTGAAAGAATATATTTAAAACCTATCTGACAAAAGCCTTATTGTAGAGTATAGAAAAAACCTTAAAAAATGCAACATGTAAAAGAAACCCAACCTATTAAATTATAAAATCGGCAAGACACATGAACGGATAATTCATCAAAGAGAAAATATGGTGGTGAAAAGCATATGAAAAGATGTTCAAAGTGATCTTTGGTCATTAGGGAAATGTAAGTTAAACTACATTGAGATGCCACTACAAAGCTATGAAGAAAATCTAAAATAAAAAAAAATGTTAATACTAAATGTTAGCAAGTATGTAATGAAATTGGATACCTCAATTCTGGTGGGAATGTGAATTTGTTAGTTTCTTACAAAACTAAACATACACTTGCCATATAACCTAGAAGTTGCATTCTTGGTCATTTATCTGAGAGAAATGAAAATTTATGTCCACACAAAAAAACCATACTTGAATAATCATAGCAGTTTATTTATAATAGTAAAAAAATTGGAGACAATTCAAATGTCATTCAATGAATGAATGGCTGAACAAAGTCTGGTATATACATACTATGGAATACTACTCAGCAATCAAAAAGGAACAAATTATTCATACGCATGACAACTTGGATGGACCTCAAGGGAGTTATGGGAGCCTACACTAAGGGTTCATGCATTTTGGCTTCCTTGAGGAATTGATATTTAAACTAACACTTTCCTTTGCACCCTCAATACCTAATAAAGTGTCTACCTTAACTATTGAGTAAATTAAAGAGGGCTAAGGTAATTGCAAGACAAGTAGCATAAATGACAGTGTTTGAGGAAAAAAATCTACCACCATGGGCATTTTATATTTCCCTAAACCAGGAGGACTCATCACAGAGCTTGAGGTTACATGCAAAGTAGGTTTAATGTGGATTCACCTGTAAAAGTTAGAGAGGGTTGAATGCAGAGTGTGGTGGAAAGCAAGGCAAAGCATGAAGGGTTTATCACCTTTCACACTGCTTCCTGTTACACATTTAACACTTTTTAATATACTGCTACCACTTTCAACAGCTGTTCTAAACAATCAAGCACTTGTAATATTGACACATACATAGCTTTTCAAATTCTTGTTGGTAAATTGTTTGATTGCTATATATAAGTCCTCTCTGTGTCTAGCTATATTGGAACCCACTGTAGGTAGAGGTTTATTTTTGTTTTTTAATTTTCCTTTAATGTTTCTTTACACAAAGCATTTGACATTGTGCTTTGTAAAAACAGGTTAGTTCAGAGAGCATTTAATTTCCCCCTTTGTTTCTGCTCATTTTACAAATGAGGACTCTAAGACCCAAGGCCAGGAACTGTCTTTATTGTGTACCCTCTTACATTAAGTTTTCATTTGTACATTAGTTCTGAATTGTGGATTATGAATGTGTTCGTATCAGAAATTATTAGAACAGGAAGGTATCTTCAGGGCCAACTCATATAAGCAAATGAAGTCAGAGCCAAGAAAACCAGTCTGGTGCTTCTTCCTTGACCTAAGGTTTTCTCTTTGGGTGCTCTCTAATCTCTTGTAGACTGGTTGACTGTGGATCTGTTTGCAGTGGGTGACAGTTGTTTCTGGCAATAAACTCCCTGCCCCCGCTGACTTCTCAAGTTCCAGTTGTTTTCACTACTGGAGTAAATTTTTCAGAGTGATATTTGTAGGTTTGATGGGCCTGAGGTGTTCTCCTTGCTTTTGACACCAGGCAAGTTTCAGCAGGTCATTACTGGTGTTTTAGTTTCCTAGGCTGCTCCTGCGAATACCATGAAATGCTTCAACTTAAACAATATGAATTTATTTGTTTCCAGTTAGATCCAGGAAAATGTCCAAATCAAAGCATCATTAAGGTGATGCTTTCTTCTCAAAGACAGGGTACCAGTGATCCTTAGCTTCCCTGCCACAGGCAAGGCACATGGTGGCTCTCCTGGTCTCTCCCTTCTCTTTGGGTTTTGTTGACTTCAGCCTCTTGCTTCTGTATCTATCTGTCTATCTATCTGTCTGTCTGTCTGTCTGTCTGTCTGTCTATCTCTTGCTCTCCCCTGATTTCTGTTTAGACCCATCCTGAATGAGGTAGACCACACCTTAACTTAAATAGCCCCATCAAAAGGTCCTATTTACAATGGGTTTACATTCAAAGGGATGGATTCAATTTAAGAACACGTTTTTCTTGGGTACATACAGTTTCAAACCACCACAACTGATTTCTAGGACTCTGACCTGGCACATTCTGAAATCCACGTGTAGCGCATGTCCACAGCCTCATGTCAGGGGGCAGATAAGGGCTCCCTTTTCTGGACAGAAAGACAAAAGACTCCTTAAACTTACATTTACCAATGTGCCTTGCTCCACATGTCCCATCATGATGTTTCCCCTGGAGGTTTGTTTTCCAGATTTTAGTGATGAACGAAGAGAAAGCCTAAATACTTACTGGATTTAGAATGTATCAAATTTTCACTGGCACAGAGGTACTTTTATGCAAATTGGATTTCTATTTGCCTGGGGCTTAGAGCTCTTCCTTCCTGGGTCCAGCTCTCAAACAGTTCACTTACAGTGAAGGACGTGTTCAATTAAAATGAACACTAAACATTTAAAGAGTGGTGTGTGTGTGTGTGGGATATGCAGTGAGTAGACAGAAATGCATTCTTGTTAAGATTATCCAAAGAAAGTATGGTTTGACTAATGTGTGTAAATAGCTCATTTTACCAAATTAATTAGGTATAAACAGTTTAACTGCACAATTTAATTAAGAAAGATACAATCCCAAATTGAAGTTATGTTTATATCTCATATGAGTGTGGTACTTTCTTTACACTGGCATCAGGGACAAAAGAAATGATTCAAGCTGCAAATTTATATCTTATCTTTCTGCACAAAGGAGTCGTGCTTGCCAGATCAGCTTTTTCATGGCAGAATTAGTACAATGACAGAACAAGCAAAAGAAAGAAACCAGAGAAATTAAAGTGGTCTATGGTCTACATAACATAGAATTAAGACAGAAAGAAGAGAAGAAATATTAGAGTTGGGGGAAATTTTGGAGAACTTGGAGTAGAGTAGGAGAAATATTTGGGGGGCAGGTATCAATATATATTTTTTCATTTCTTCCCATTTAGTGCTTTCTGAAAGACTTCAATGAAAATTTAAACATCTCTTCTATTATTTTGGATGCAAGACTAAATTTCTTTGAATTTGAAACTATGCAAAAGTAGAGCCACCAGGCAGTTGAGATTTATATGGGCTCCATATTGACTGTTAAATAGTAGGAATTTTTTCAGCATTAGCTATCATGTATACACCCAGATGCTTTCATGTACACATACATCGTTTTGCAGGATTAGCTGTCTTATAAATGCTTCCTGGTATTAAGGGGAAACTAACAAGTGAGAGTGGTTTTTTTGGAGCAAGCCCATCCTCTATACAGGAAGAAAAAAATCAAAATACCACCTCTACACAAAATTGAAGCAAACAGAAGACAGCATAGTTATAAAATATAAAAGTTGTGGAAACGATCATTTTCAGGAAAAACACCTGGAATTAGGGAAACTCAGAGACAGAAAACAAGTTTATAAAACACATGAACCATGTAATTTCTTTCATACTCTTTTGAGCAAAAGGAGTGTAACACTATATTTACATACAATGACTACATTGTATCAGTGATAGAGTCTATCACTAGTTAGTTATGCATCTAGAAAGTTCTTTAGCGGTGGATTTTTTAAATCACATATATGGAATATTTATTTTGAAAAAAGATTGAAAAGATAGGTAATCAAAGCATGCAACATCAGTGAATCTTGTATATTAATTTTTCAGGGGATAGGAGATAGGAAATAGGGGATAGGAGTAGCACATTAACAAAATTATACACCATAACCAAGTAGGATTCATCCCAGGTATGCAAAGATGGTTCAACATAAGAAAATCAATTAATGTAATACACCATATCAACAAATCAAAGCAGAAAAACCACATGATCATCTCAATTGATGCAGAAAAGGCATTTGACTAAATTCAACATCCTTTCTTGTTGAAAACACTTCAAAGGATAGGATAGGAATAGAAGGGAACTTCCTCAACATAATAAAGGGGATATATGAAAAACCCAAAGCTAACATTATCTTCAATGGGGAAAAACTGAGAATTTTCCTCCTAAGATCAGGAACAAGACAAGGATGTGCACTATCACCATTGTTATTCAATATTGTGTTGGAAGTTCTAGCCAGAGCAATTAGGCAAGAAAAAGAAATATAAGGCATCAAAATTGGAAAGGAAAATGTAAAACTCCCACTGTTTGCAGATGATATGATAACTATCTGTCGAAAATGCTGAAAAATCCACAGCAAAACTACTAGAGCTAATAAATGAGTACAGCAAAGTGGCAGGTTACAAGATCAACACTCAAAAATCTGTAGTGTTTCTATATATTAGTAATGAACAATCTGAGGAGGAATCAAGAAAAAAATTCCATTTACAACTGCAGCCAAAAGAATAAAATATTTAGGAATAAATTTAACTAAAGAGACAAAAGACCTATACAAAGAAGACTACAAGAAATTGTCAAAAGAAATCACAGACCTAAATAAATGGAAGGGCATACTGTGCTCATGGATTGGAAGACTAAATACAGTTAAGATGTCAATTCTACCTAAATTGATTTACAGAGTCAATGCAATACCAATTAAAATTCCAAAAACTTATTTTCAGAAATAGAAAAACCAATAACCAAATTTATCTGGAGAGGCAGGATGCCCTGAATAGCTAAAAAATATCCTGAGAAAGAAAAATGAAGTTGGAGGCCTCATGCTACCTGACTTTAAAGAGTATTATGAAGCTACAGTGGTCAAAAAAGCATGGCACTGGCATAAAGATAGATATATTGACCAACGTATTGGTCAGAAATACTGACCAATGTTTATTCAATTGACATTGAATAGAGTGTTCAGATATAGACCCTCTCATCTATGGACAATTGATCTTTGATAAGGCAGTCAAGCCAACTCACCTGGGATAGAACAGTCTCTTCAATAAATGGAGCCTAGAGAACTGGATAGCCACATGCAAAAGAATGAAAGAGGATCCATATCTCACACCCTATACAAAAATTAACTCAGAATGGATCAAAGACCTACACATTAGATTTAAGACCAGAAAACTTTTAGAAGAAAATTCAGGGAAATATCTTATCAATCTTATAATAGGAGGCAGTCTCCTAAACCTTACATCCAAAGCATGAGCATTGAAGAAAGAAAGAAAGAAATGAGAACTCAAAATTAAACACTTTTGTGCATCAAAGCTCTTTGTTAAGAAAGTAAAAAGACAGCCTACACAATGGGAGACAATATTTGGAAATGATAAACAGATAAAAGTATAGTATCCAAAATATATAAAGAGATTGTTCAACTCAACAACAAAAAGACAGACAACCCAATTGCAAAATGGGCAAAAGACATGAACAGGCACTTCTCAGAAGAGGAAATACAAATGGCCAAAAGGCATATGAAAAGATGCCCAACTTCTATGGTTATTAGGGAAATGCAAATCAAACGACAATGAGATATCATCTCACATCCACCAAAATGGTCATTATCAATGAAACAGAAAATGACAACTGCTGGAGAGGATGTGGAGAAGAAGGCACACTTATTCACTGTTGGTGGGAATGTCAAATGGTACAACCGCTGTGGAAGACAGCGTGTGATTCCTGAGGAAGCTAGGTATAGAATTGCACACCAATGTTTATAGCAGCATTATTTACAATTGCCAAGAGATGGAAACAGCCCACATGTCCATCAACAGATGAGTGACTAAGCAAGCTGTGGTCTATACATACAATGTAATATTATGCAGCTGTAAAACAGAATAAAGTCATGAAGCATGTAATAACATGGATGGACCTTAAAGACATTATGCTGAGTGAGATTAGCCAGAAATGAAAAGACAAATACTGTATGGTCTTACATATGTCAATATGAACTGACATTAGTGAATAAACTTGGAGAATTTCATTGGTAACAGAGACCATCAGGAGATAGAAATTGGGTAAGATATTGGACAGTTGGAACTGAAGAGATACAGATTGTGCAACAGAACTGATCATAAAAACTCAGAAATGGATAGCACAATACTACCTAACTGTGAT
Organism: Tamandua tetradactyla; assembly: GCF_023851605.1. Taxonomy (NCBI): domain Eukaryota; kingdom Metazoa; phylum Chordata; class Mammalia; order Pilosa; family Myrmecophagidae; genus Tamandua; species Tamandua tetradactyla. The sequence goes on along the minus strand of NC_135334.1, from coordinate 57,512,692 downwards.
ACAATTATGTTAAAACGCTGAATGAAGCTGAATGTGAGAATGACAGAGGGAAAAGGGCTCTAGGCACAAATGAAATCAGAAAGAAAGATGATAAAGAATGAGATGGTATAATCTAGAAATGCCAGAGTGTATAATGATGGTGACTAAATGTACAAGTTTAAAAAATGATTTTGCATGAGGAAGAACAAAGGAATGTCATTAATGCAGGGTATTGAAAATAGATGGTAATTAATATTTTAAAATTTTAACTTATGTGTGAGATTAAAGCAAAAAAATGTTTATTTGGTACAAAATTTACATTTTGACTAGTGCATTTCTTAATATAACTTATGTAGACAGCTTAATTGAACACCATAAATACATGGAACCTCGAGTAAGGCATGAGATTTTGTTGGTTTGTCCAGAGCGATGCCCTGATAAATCCCAGAGTGATTTGAACAGTGAATAAAAAAGTATTTGCAAAGTCCCCTTTGGGGAATGATGAGAGAGGGGGGAAAATTCAACTTCCCCAAGTTGAATTCTTGATATTCCCACAAGCAGTGCAGACAACCAAACAATAGGCTGAGCCCCCAGTCTTGGGGTTTGTTCATATGAAACTTAACCCCAGAAAGTATAGGTCAAGCCTACTTAAAACTAGGCCTAAGAGTCACCCCCAAGAGAACCTCTTTTGTTTCTCAGATATGGCCTCTTTCTCCAACCAACACAACAAGCAAACTCACTGCCCTCCCCCTGTCTACGTGGGACATGACTCCCAGGGCTGTGGACCTTCCTGGCAACATGGGACAGAAATCCTAGAATGAGCTGAAACTCAGCATCAAAGGATTGAGAAAACCTTCTTGACCAAAAGGGGGAAGAGTGAAATGAGACAAAATAAAGTGTCAATGGCCGAGAGATTTCAAACAGAGTCAAGAGATTATCCTGGAGGTTATTCTTATGCATTAAATAGATATCACCTTGTTAGTCAAGATGTAATGGAGAGGCTGGAGGGAACTGCCTGAAAATATAGAGCTGTGTTCCAGTAGCCACGTTTCTTGAAGATGATTGTGTGATGATATAGCTTTCACAATGTGACTGTGTGATTGTGAAAACCTTGTGTCTGATGCTTTTATCTACCTTATCAACAGATGAGTAAAACATATGGAATAAAAATAAATAATAGGGGGAACAAATGTTAAAATAACTTCAGATTGAAATGCTAGTGATTGATGAAAGGGAGGGGTAAGGGGTATGGTATGTATGAATTTTTTTCTTTTGTCTTTTTATTTTTTTCTGAATTGATGCAAATGTTCTAAGAAATGATCGTGATAATGAATATGCAACTATGTGATGATATTGTGAATTACTGATTATATATGTAGAACGGAATGATCATAAGTTAAGAATGTGTTTGTTGTTATATATTTTTTAATTAAAAATTAATTAAAAAAAAGAAGTACAGGATAGGTTGAAAGCACTTATATGCATGACATAAATATTTAGATAGGAGTATTTTAAATAGTTGAATTTTAGAACAACTAGTAATTCTAGACTCTAATATATTGTCCTTATTGTCAACCTACAAAAACAGGCTCTGATAATATTGGCTTCTCTGTTTCATGCAAGTCTGGAGTCTGGAAGAACTGTAGTTTTTATTAAAACTTTGATCAAACCTGTTTTTTAAATGCTCAGGAAAAAATCTAAGTTCCTCTAAGAAGCAATTTTGAAAGCAACTAGGAACTTTGTTATTCAATGCCAATCAATTTGTATACAGATTTGAGTTTCATTGCAATGGAAAGATGAGGGACTTAAAAAAAAGGGGGTGGGGGTGGGGGGGGTGGGAATATTTTTTCCTGAGAAATTTTTTCTTATTAGAAAGAAACCACCATGGAGTTTTCACAGGTTACAGAGAGTCTCATTGATCATTCCTCCTTTTTTTTTTTCTTGGTTTCTGATTTAGAAATTTCCAATTTGGTAAGGAGAGATGCAGGAACTTTGGGTATAGGCAAATGCAACTTATATTTTCCCTAGTAGAATGCAGATTTTTTCCTCACAGTTATAGAAAAGTCTAGACTCTTTTGGAGCATGCAAAGAAGGCCATCTCTCCAAGAAGTAACTGATAGATAGTTTAAACCTTTTGATGTCTATGAGCAGCAAGTCTGAAGGAGATTATTTATAGACTTTTCTGCTCTTTGAAGTACTGTGTGAAACACAGCAATGGTTTTAATCTTCGGGTGGATCACGAACATCTTTGAGACTCACGTGAAAGCTATGGACTCAACCCAGAAACACGTACGTACACGACAAATGCGTATCATTTGTAATTTTACAGGGTCGTGGACTTTCCTGGAGCCTGGGTTTAAAACTCCTATATCTTTTTAGAAAATCAAAAGCCTCAGACTGAGATGCCTTTTTCCCATCATGAAATTTAAAATGGCAAACCAATGAGATTCTTTTTTCCTTATAACAGCGCTACTATACACAAGACAAAGAGAAGAGAAAGTTCTTGAGCAGAAATACTGCTTTCTCATTCTCACAAATACTACTAAAATAGGGACCAGTGTCTCAGTGGTATAGCATATTGACCCCAAAGGAAGACTACCACTCGTAAGTAATTGAAGAAAAACAGACTTGTACTCTACACACAAAGAGGAAGCCAGCCAAAAATCATGAAAATAGTATTTGTGCATCTTTAAGATTGTAATTAATTATTTCACTGAAGCTTCAAATACACATTTCTTTGTTCTGTAGACTTAGGGAGCACTTAGGCAAACTAGAGTTATGGATCAAACTATAAACCAGCAGCAGGACTAGATTTTGCCAACTGAATTTAAACACAGAAGGTTTTTTATGGAAAAATTTGTCTTTAAATTGAGACTTGAGATTCTTCCTTTTGAATGTACACTTTGGATTCAGTCATGGAATTGTGACTAATTTGAAATGTATCTACTGCTTCTATCACCAGAAAATGTTTGTTATAGGATTCAGATGGAATAATGTATATAAGCTTTTTAAAAATATTTTTAATGAGAAATACACACACAAGAATAGTCCAACCATATTAAATAATATCAGTGGTCCACAATATCATCACATAGTTATGTATTCTTCACCATGACCATTTTCAGAACATTTACATCACTCCAGAAAAAGAAATCAGTAGGAAAAAAAACTCATATATCCCATATCCCTTAACCCTCCCTCTCATTGACCCACAGTATTTCAATCTATTCAACTTTTACCCTTTATCTACCCTATTATTTATTTATTTTTATGTTTTTTTCTTTTACTTATCTATCCATATCCCAGATAAAAGGAGTATCAGACACAAGGTTTTCACAATCACAGTCATATTGTAAAAGCTGTGTAGTTACACAGACTTCTTTAAGAATCGAGGCTACTGGAACACTATTCAACAGTCTCAGGTACTTTCCTCTAGCCACTCAAATACACCATAAACTAAAAAGGGATATCCATATAATGCATACGAATAACCTCCAGAATAACCCCCTGACTCTGAAATCTTTCAGCTACGGAGATTTTATTTTGTCTCATTCCTCTCCTTCCCGTTTTGGTCAAGAAGGCTTTCTCATTCCCATGATGTGGGTCCCAGCTCATCCCTGGGACTTCTGTCCCATGTTGCCAGGGAGATTTACCCCCCAGGGAGTCATGTCCCATGTAGGGAGATGGCAGTGAGTTTACCTGCCAAGTTGGCTTAAAGAGAGAGGCCACACGTGAGCAATGAAAGAGGCTCTCTGGGGCAACTCTTTGGCTTAGCTTCTCCTTTGCAGGAATAATCTTCACAGGGGATGCTGCAAGATTGAGGGCTCAGCCTTTGAATTGGTTGTCCCTACCACTTGAGAGAATATCAGGAATTCCACAGATGAGGAAATTAATATTTCCTTCTTTCTCCCCATTACCCCAAGGGAACTTTGCAAACACTTATTTATTTTCTGTTCAAATTACTCTGGAATATATTGGGGCACCACATTAACCAATTATTTGATGTAATTATATATAATTATGGTGTTCAAGTAAACTGACTATACAAGCTAAATTAGATAATGTGCTACCCAAAATACAAATTTTGCACCAAATAAATATCTCTCCCTTTGTCTCATATATAGGTTGAAGTTTGAAAATATGGGCCGTATAATCCTTTACCCATTATGCTGATTTACCTTTATCCTATCCAAATCAGCTTCATTTATCTCTAGATGAAATGTGATCATTTTTTCAGCTTTTTTTTTTTTTTTAAATCTTTTAATTTTATTTTTTTAAATACCAAAAAACACAAAGAAAATCCAAACATTCTTATTTTGATCATTCCGTTCTACATATATAATCAGTAATTCACAATATCCTCACCTAGTTGCATATTCATCATCATAATAATTTCTTGGAACATTTGCATCTATTCAGAAAAAGAAAACAGAAAAAAATTTTATGCATAACATACCCCTTACCCCTCCCTTTCATTGATCACTAGCATTTCAAACTAAATTTATTTTAATATTTGTTCCCCCTATTATTTATTTTTATTCCATATGTTCTACTCATCTGTTGACAAAGTAATCTAAAGGCATTTTAATGCACCCAAACCCTAGGCTTACCTAACTACAATTTACCCTTCAGAAGCATAGAGGTCAATAGACACCCACTATCTGTCAAGGCAATGACAAAAGGCCAATATATTTATAATAATCTTTTAGTTTTTTCCCTGTGACTTAACTTTTCATGTTTTTAAGAGTCAAATTATTCAATACATGTTAAAACTTTGAGTTGTAAGTTTTTATTGTGTTCATCTTAATGTTTATATATGTGATTTTTTCAACCTCTAGATGGTATTGCCAAAATAATATGTAAAATTCCTTAAAGGAACTTTGTTCAACTTGGCTTTAGAATAAGCACTTATATAAATTAAATACCCCTAAAGTCCAGGAATTAAAGAAATTGAACTTTTAGTGCTTCAGGTATTCTTAAAAATTAACTCACGTGTTTTTTAAAAAATTCAATTTGACTCAATCTAGGTAGATTTTTAACAAATGAGACCAAAACTTGGTTAAATTTGAATTATTAATGCTAGATGCAATACAATAATTTTTATTTCTACTTGGGTATTTTTGTCTTAATTTCTTTGGTCGATCAAGCAAATTCTATGAAATGGGTCAGGTTAAACAATGGGAAATTATTCATTCATGATTTTGGGCTAAAAGAAAGTCCAAATATCAAGATGTCCTAAGGGGATACTTTCCCTCTGAAGACTGATGTTCTGGAATTGGCTGCCAGTGATCCTTAGTCCTTGGGTCCTCTGTGACATGGTAATGTACATGGTGGATTCTCCAGTTTCTTTGCTCTCTTCCAGGTTCCATTGAATTTCAACTTCCTTCTTCTGTGGCTTTTATCTCTGTATGGATTTCATTCTCATAATAAGATTAAGACCTATCCTGACTGGCTGAGCCATACCTTAACTGAAGTAACCTTATCAAAATGTCCTTCTTACAATGGGTTCACACCCGCAGGGATGGATTAGACTTAAGAACATGTTTTTTGGGGGTACATACAGCTTTTAACCACTGCAATCTTCTTCCTAAATTTATAGAAGTCTAAGATCTATTGATCATATAAATGAAAATTATATTTACTAGATGCTTAAAATGATAAAGTTTGTAAAGCTTGCATTAATCGTTATTTTGACAAAGTTCATTTTAACAATAATTGTGTTTTATAGAATGTCCACTTAAAGACAATTTTTAGAATCGTTTTGCTAAAAGCATGTAGGGTACATAGAATGTATTTTTTTTTTCTTTTTTTTTTTTTATTAATTAAAAAAAGAATTAACAAAACAATTAGAGATCATTCCAATCTACATGCACAATCAGTAATTCTTAACAACATCACATAGTTGCATATTCATCATTTCTTAGTACATTTGCATCAATTTAGAAAAAGAAATAAAAAGACAACAGAATAAGAATTAAAACAATAATAGAAAGAAAAAAAACAAAAAAAACAAAAACAAAAAACCTATACCTCACATGCTGCTTCATTCAGTGTTTTAACATAATTGCATTACAATTGGGTAGCATTGTGCTGTCCATTTCTGAGTTTTTATATCCAGTCCCGTTGTACAGTCTGTATCCCTTCATCTCCAATTATCCCTTCTCTTTTTTTTTCCTTTCTAATTAACGGAAAAAAAGAAATTAACCCAACATTTAGAGATCATACCATTCCACACATGCAATCATTAATTCCCAACATCATCACATAGATGCATGATCACCATTTCTTAGTACATTTGCATTGGTTTAGAAGAACTAGCAACATAACCGAAAAAGATATAGAATGTTAATATAGAGAAAAAAACAAAAGCAATAATAGTAAAATCAAAACAAAACAAAACAAAACAAAACAAAAACCTATAGCTCAGATGCAGCTTCATTCAGTGTTTTAACATGATCACTCCACAATTAGGCATTATTGTGCTGTCCATTTTTGAGTTTTTGTATCTAGTCCTGTTGCACAGTCTGTATCCCTTCAGCTTCAATTACCCATTGTCTTACCCTGTTTCTAACTCCTGCTGAACTCTGTTACCAATGACATATTTCAAGTTTATTCTCGAATGTCCGTTCACACCAGTGGGACCATACAGTATTTGTCCTTTAGTTTTTGGCTGGATTCACTCAGCATAACATTCTCTAGGTCCATCCATGCCACCACATGGTTCATAAGTTTATCTTGTCTCAAAGCTGAATCCATTCTGCCATTCTATGTCTTTTGATTGGGAAATTCAGTCCATTAACTTTTAGTGTTATTACTGTTTGGATAATATTCTCCTCTACCATTTTGGCTTTTGTATTATATATATCATATCTGATTTTCCTTCTTTCTACACTTTACTCCATACCTCTCTCTTCTGTCTTTTCGTATCTGACTCTAGTGCTCCCTTTAGTATTTCTTGCAGAGCTGGTCTCTTGGTCACAAATTCTCTCAGTGACTTTTTGTCTATAAATGTTTTAATTTCTCCTTCATTTTTGAAGGACAATTTTGCTGGATATAGGAGTCTTGGTTGGCAGTTTTTCTCCCTTAGTGATTTAAATATATCATCCCACTGTCTTCTAGCTTCCATGGTTTCTGCTGAGAAATCTACACATAGTCTTATTGGGTTTCCCTTGTATGTGACAGATTGTTTTTCTCTTGCTGCTTTCAAGATCCTCTCTTTCTCTTTGACCTCTGACATTCTAACTAGTAAATGTCTTGGAGAACGCCTATTTGGGTCTATTCTCTTTGGGGTGCGCTGCACTTCTTGGATCTGTATATTTAGGTCTTTCATAAGAGTTGGGAAATTTTCAGTGATAATTTCTTCCATTAGTTTTTCTCCTCCTTTTCCCTTCTCTTCTCCTTCTGGGACACCCACAACACGTATATTTGTGCGCTTCATATTGTCATTCAGTTCCCTGATTCCCTGCTCAAGTTTTTCCATTCTTTTCCCTATAGTTTCTGTTTCTTTTTGGAATTCAGTTGTTCCATCCTCCAGTTCACTAATTGTAGCTTCTGTCTCTTTAGATCTACCATTGTAGGTATCCATTGTTTTTTTCCATTTTTTCTTCTTTGTCCTTCACTCCCACAAGTTCTGTGATTTGTTTTTTCAGATTTTCTATTTCTTCTTTTTGTTCAGCCCATATCTTCTTCATGTCCTCCCTCAATTTATTGATTTGGTTTTTGAAGAGTTTTTCCATTTCTGTTCGTATATTCAGCATTAGTTGTCTCAGCTCCTGTATCTCATTTGAACTATTGGTTTGTTCCTTTGATTGGGCCATATCTTCAATTTTCCGAGCGTCATCCATTATTTTCTGCTGGTGTCTGGGCATTTGATCAGATCTCCCTGGGTGTGGGACCCAGCTGGTTGAAAGATTTTTCTGTGGAATCTCTGGGCTCTGTTTTTCTTTTCCTGCCCAGTAGGTGGCGCTCGTGGCGGTCGTTTGTCTGCGGGGCAGTCGGCCCGGGAAACCGCGCGTGGAGGCGGGGGTCGCTGGCCGTGGCTTGGGGGAGTGCTGGTCCAAATTGCCCAGCTGGCCCGAGACGCCAAGCGTGACGGGAGGGCCCCGCTATCCAATGTTCCCAGTCAGACCGGGGAGCCACGTGCATGGAGGGGACCCCAGACGCCAGCCACCCCAGCCGGGAAAACGTGCACCCCTCGGGTATCTCACAGCAGTGGATTCTCCCTACCCGTTCAGCCGTTCCAGAATGGGGTACGCTGTCTTTTTTGGTCTCTGTCGTGACTCCGGGAGCTGTTTTGTATTGTTTCTGTTTCTTTAGTTTCTTTTCTGAAGGAGGAACTAAGACCCGCGCGTCTTACTAAGCCGCCATCTTCTCCGGAAGTCCATTTTTTCAGCTTTTTAAATAGTTGCTGCATGGGGTAATGCTGACTTTCACAGCTTCAGTGCTCTAACTCTGAGTCCAGGTGTCCCATAAATACCAAAAGTTTCAGCAAACAACCAAGTTATGTACAAATAGCTCAGTATCTCAGAATTTAGAAATATCAGTTTCAACTCCTAAACATAGGTGACTATTATAAGAGCAGGACCCTTTACAATAGGCCCCAACCTGCTAACCCATGCTCTCTATTTCATTTCAGCAAGTTTTTATATTATAGTTAATCCATATAAATGAAGCATGATAATATTTGTCTTTTTGTTTCTGCCAGTTTATTCAGCATATAGTCCTTAAGCTTCATTCACCTAGTTGCATGCCTCACAACTTCATTCCTTCTTGCAGCCATTCAGTAGTCCATTTTATGTAAACACCACAGTTCCCCCTTCCATTCCTCAGTTATTGTACCCTTAGGCCACCTCCATCCATTATGAATTGTGAAGACTGCCACTGTAGACATCTGTGTGCAAAGTCCCATTCGTGTCCCCACACTCAGTTCATCCCAGGTGTTATAAGCCTTTAGCACAAGATCTACAGAATGTGCTGGTTTGAAAGGATGTATGGACCCTAGAAAAGCCATGTTTTAATCAAAATCCCATTTCGTAAAGACAGAATAATCCCTACTCAATACTGTATGTTTTTTTTTTTTTTTTTTAAAGGAAAGACAGAGAGAAGGAAGGAAGGATAGAAGGAAGGAAGGAAGGAAGAAAGGGAAACATCTTTAAACATTTTCTTGTTTTATTGTATTTTGTTTTTCCGTTTTTTGTTACATGGGCTGGGGCCGGGAATCGAACCGAGGTCCTCCGGCATAGCAGGCAAGCACTTTGCCCGCTGAGCCACCGCGGCCCGCCCAATACTGTATGTTTGAAACTGTAATCAGATCATCTCCCTGGAGATGTGATTTAATCAAGAGTGGTTGTTAAACTGGATTAAGTGACAGCATGTCTCCACCCATTTGGGTGGGTCTTGATAAGTTTCTGGAGTCCTATAAAAGAGGAACATTTTGGAGAATGAAAGAGATTCAGAGAGAGCAGAGAATGCTGCAGCACCACGAAGCAAAGAGTCCATGAGCCAGCGACCTTTGGAGATGAAGAAGGAAAACACCTCCTGGTGAGCTTCATGAAACAGGAAGCCAGGAAAGAAAGCTAACTGATGATGCCATGTTCGCCATGTGCTCTTCCAGCCGAGAGAGAAACCCTGAACTTCATTGGCCTTCTTGAACCAAGGTATCTTTCCCTGGATGGATGCCTTTGATTGGACATTTCTTTAGACTTGTTTTAATTGGGACATTTTCTGGGCCTTAGAACTGTGAACTAGCAACTTATTAAATCCCCCTTTTTAAAAGCCATTCTGTTTCTGATGTATTGCATTCCAGCAGCTAGCAAACTAGAACAGGCTTTAATAGCTATGTTAGGAGGTTTCCTTAGGCTACAGAGGCTCTTCTTTTTGCCACAGTCCTACAAACATTACCTCCACTGCAAATGATCCTCAGTGGCCTGGTTGCAAAGAATCACCAACTCCAAAGCTTGATTTATCTTGGCATCTGGTCACAGCAGAAAGCACCCAAAATGTACTAAGGCCTTGGCTGCTCACTCCAGTTGAGAAACAGGTTTATCCACACTTCTTAAGAACACCTGTGTCTTTTTACATGACTAATTTTACAGTCAGTCCCTTCCAAGCAGGAGACAATCCCGCAGGGAGTCTGTCTGGGCATTGTGTCATCATATTCATCTATTATTACTCTCTTCCTTTGCCTATCAAAGGGGGTACAAGGGGAGGGAGTTGGTAGCTATATAGTCATCTAGGAGTCCTCATGCTTGAACATGCCAGTTTTGAAGGCCTAAGAGTAGGCACTTATTCCCAAAGTGCTGACTCTCATGTCTACAACTGTTCTGGCATTGACATTGTCGTCGTCATCATCATTATCATCATCATCATCTGAAAGGCTTAGAGGTATCTTTCCTTTCAAAATCCTCTGACATCTTGTCCCCAATGTACCTTTCTAGATTTACTTTCCAGTACTCCCCTCCCCAGAACTTACAGTTCAGCCAAATTAAATATCTATATTCTCAAATTTTAGCTCCAGCCTCAATCTCTTTCCTGAACTCTAGACCTGCATATTTAACTGCTTACTTAATAAACTACACCTGGATGGACAATAGATGACCTTAAAATTGTCATGTACAAAACTCAACTCTTGATTTTTCTTTTGTTTTCTGTAAAGTTCAGCTTATTTTCTGCAAAAGTGAAGCATCTGTTACCTTTTATTCATCTCCTAGGCACGTGGGCCTGTTCTGTGGCCCCTGTTTAGAATAAGTTCCCCCAGTTGGAGCAACGTAGACTCATCTCAACTCTGTACTAGTTATCTGGGATATGCTTCTTTTTGTCTGGCCTAATCGGCTCATTCATTATGATTTCCAGTCTTGATGCCATTTCATTCATTCATTCATTCATTCCTTAAATACTTATTTCAGTGCCTAGCCTGCTCCAAGGGCTGTGTGAGAAGATATGGCTGTACCTATGAACAAGGTAAGCAAGGACCTGGCTTTCATGAAATATACATGCTAGAGTAAGAAGACTTTCACAGTAAAAAAGTAAGAGAATAAATAAAATCATTGCAGACCATGAAAAGTGATAAGAAGTAGCGGTAAGTGTAGTGTTTTCTGGAGACACAGCTACCATTCTCTTGTCTAAGTATGGCCATTTATTTAGGGTCAACACGGTGTCAAATTTAATAAATTTCCTGTACACTGCCAACTGTGCAATTGGATATATCTGATTTTTATTTAGGTGAGGGGTCTTGGCAGCAAAAGAATACCTATATAAATTGCATGCACTATTTATGATTTGCTGTGGACTAAGGGAATGATAGGTGTCCCATAGCTTTATTCCCTGTACTGCCTCTGCTGTCAGAATTTCTGGCCAACTGTCTTGGCTGCCTCTGAATCTGTTTGACTGAGTCTACTTAATTGCCTTCTTGAATTCCAGTACAAGCTCTTGCTCATATCTGTCCTCTAGCATGTTCTCTAAATTATTTATTGAGTCTGTTGTATCCATTTTTTGAATACTAAATTGTTGATCCAGGCTGCTCCTTTCCATGAAATAACATCCTCCTAGGTAACCTATCTGATCTAGTAAGTCTTCTCCCTCATTTTGTCTTTATTCACTTTAGGTGAATTTGACTTGTCCTAGGTTCCCTAGGCTTGTGACAATTTTAGCTAGTACTCAAAATGTTTTGGCCAATGTTGATTTTTCCACCATACATGTTGCTGCCATATGCATTAATTGCCAGTGTGCAATTTGGATACATATTTTCTATCCAAAATGTTGAGTTCTCTAAGACAAAGTCATATGTTATGTCTAAATATACCTTAGTCTGAGAGTTCCAAAGAGCTTCCTATAGCCACCCTTGGCGAATGTCAGGATTTCGTCTGGGGGTTGTTGATCTTACCTTGTTACTCCTAAGCTTATATTACTCTTGCTTTGCCAAACATTTTGGAACTTATCCAATAATAGTGTGGTCAGGAAAGGGCTCTCTTACTCTCTCTCTCCCCCATCATACACTCCCATGGCTTTCCTTCTTAGCACTTTGCCCACTCAAAATAATTTATTTTATGTTGTTTGTTAAATGTCTGTTATTACCATTAATGCTAATTCCCATGAGGTTAGGAATTGTGCTTTTTTTCTTCTCTCATGACTTCATCTCCAGGGCCAAGCATAGGACTGAGGCAAAGTATATGTTCAATAAATATAGGATGACTAACTGATTGGCTTAAGTGTTCGAATCAAGAGAAGGTGAAAAGAGCTGGTGGCACTGGCCATCTCAAGAATACGATGTAGTTCTATGGATCGTGTCTATAACCTCCACAATGATCTTTCATTAATCAAACTGTTCCTAAAATCCAATTGCTCAGGAGGTCAGGCACACCCATAGGATTCCAATAAGTAGGGCTTTTACAGTCTCTGAGTTTAGATACTATAATCATGCCACCACAATTTTTTTGCTCCTTCACCCAATCTCTTTTCTAAAAACACTGTTGCTGCTGTCTCCTCATGTGTTTACCTGGGTGCCATCATGTTCTGTGATTCCTTCCAAAGCTTTGGGGATTTTATTTTTGGAATTCCCCAAAGCAGCAAAAAACAAAGGGCAAATGTTTGCTCATCTGCCTTAAGCAAGACAGTGAAGTAGAAAAATTTCATCTTTGATGCTACCCCCCCAAGCCCACACTGTCAGCTACTTCTCTTTTCTCAGTTGTCTCCATCCTCGGCTTCTCTTCCTCCACTGGCACTGCAAAGTGATCACCTCCCTCATTCTGAGCCCTGCCTCTCTCCTCTCTCCACAACCCCGACTCTAATGCCTCGTCCAGAGCTCTCTACTCCTGGGAGCATCAACACACCTGAGCTGTCACTGACCACTAAGCACTAAGGTGTTGCCCATCTCAGGCAATAAGTTTGCATATCAGTGAGGCCACAAATGGACACAATGATTTAACCCAAACAGCCGACTCTACTGGTTTGGGATATCGGGATCTAGGATAAAGAAAGAGAGACGAGAGGACAGTTGGAACTCTGCAGAAGTGTGGAGGGAATAGGGGAACAAGCGCAGGCATTAGAGCCCAACACATTTGCAGTAATGGGTACCAAGAGAACAGATAATTTTTAAACACTCAGTTCTACATGAGAAAAAAAGTATTTGCAGTAAATAGCTTTAAATTAGCCCATTTTTATTACTTATCCTTTATAAACTGTTTTTTCCTCTACAATTCTGAAAATTCCCTTGTAAGCCATCCCTTTCTCCAGCCCCAGTAGAATTAAATGTACCCTTGTTGAAACAATAGATTCAGGATAAACAGTGATAGCATGGTGATTGGGAAAAGATGAAGAAACAAAACTTGAGTCACTTCAAATCTGTTCATCTGTGTGGTCATTTGGAATTTTTATCTGTTTGAAACTGGAAATAGGGACATGGATTAGCTGGAGTGATCATTTGAAAACTATGCTTAGCTGAATGTGATCCAGAGAAAAGTCTCTAGTTGCCAGTATGTGTCATGAGTGTCTGCACCTCACACACATCACTAAAACTCAGTGGTAAATATGCAGCACTGTTAAGGACTTCCTAAGCCAACAAAAGATATCTGGGGAGGGGTAATTCATTGTTGACATTGTTTAAAATTCTCTATATGTAGTAATAATAAAAACAGATAAGCAGCTAGAAGTAAAAACCTAAAATTGTGGAATTGTAACCCATACCAAACTCTGAAATCTGTTCTACAACTCATTGTTGTGAAGTGCTTTGAAATTTATTGCTTTTATGATAGATGCTATTTATTTATTTTTTTAAGGAAGACATTGTCTATATTTTAGAACCTCACCTACTCTCTGAGACCAAGGGAAGAAAGGTTTATTTTGTCCAGAACATAAATTTTCTGTAGTACATAATCTAATTCAACCTGTCTGGAGATCTTTTTTATAAATTTTTTTAATTAAATTTTGAATTTTTTAGAAAAAATATGACAAGAAACACAAACATTCTTAACATATGATCATTCCATTCTACATATATAATCAGTAATTCACAATATCATCACATAGTTGCATGTTCATCATCATGATCATTTCTTAGAACATTTGCACATAGATGTTATTTTTCACAAAAAAAAGAAAGAAAAAGAAAACAAACAAAAAAACCCAAACTTTTATTCAGTTTTAAATTTCTCTACTGACCTCATACACCCTCCTTGCTGGTACCCAGGGAAGATGCCTGCTCCCCCTGCCCTGGGTGTCCACTGCAGGCTCAGGATAGGCTCCACACTTTGTGATCATATTTAAGTTTTACAAAAAGTGAATTTCTGTCAGTATTGAGGACTTACTATGTACTAGAGACCATCTTAGGTGTTTTACATGCACTGATTCATTGAATTCTCATAACACCCACCAGCCTGGTCCCTGCTTAACTCTCTGGTATCATTTCCAGACCCTCCCCAGCTCCCACCTCCTGCATGGCAAAAATCCACTGCTCTCCTACCTCCTCTGTGCCTTTGATTGTCCTGTTCCTTGGCCCAGAAAATCATTCTTCACCGTCTCCACCTGGCCATCTTCTACTTATACTTTAAGACTCAGACGTCAGCTCACATATCATTCCTGGAGAGCACTTCCTGACCCCCTCCCCTGTGTTCACCCAAGACTGAGCCAAGTGGCCCCTTCTACTGAGAACCCATAGCCCCCAGCTCATCCCTGGTCCAGTACCTTTACACCATATGGACCTGATCTGCATATGTGGCTTTCTCCTCCGTTAGTCTGTACATTTCTGGAAGGACTTTGTCTTCAACTTTATGGCCCCAGCTGCCAGCCCCTTGCTGAGAAACCAGTCCACATCCAAGAAGTGTTTCAGAAAGACTTAGAAAGACTGAATCTCAGAGCTGGCAGTGTGTGTTAGTTTGAAAGCTGACGGAGTACACTATGCCAGAAATGGAATGGCTTTTTTAAAGGGGAACATAATAAGTTACAAGTTAATAGTTCTAAGGAAGTGAATGTGCACAAACCAAGGCACCAACAAGAAATTACCTTTACTCAAGAAAGGCGGATGGGTCAGGACCACCTCTGTCAGCTAGTAGTCACGTGGCTGGCATCTGCTGGTCCCTTGTTCCTGGGCTCCACTGCTTTCAGCCTCTGTTCCTATGGGAGTTCCTCACTTTACTTCTCCAAGGCTGGCTTCCCTTGGCTCTCTTCAGTTTCTGGCTCGCTTAACATCTTATGGCAATGGCTGCTGAGCTCCAAGCATCTCCACATCCGTGTCTCTGTCCTCCACGTGTCGGCATGTGTGTCAGCTCTGCTGTGAAGTTTCTGTCAGCTCTGAGACTTCTGCATTTCTGGGTCTCTCAAAAATATTTCCTCTTTTAAAAGATTCCAGTAACCTCATCAAGACCCATCTGGAATGGGTGGAATCACATCTTCATCTAAGCAAAGGTCACACCCAAGATTGGGTGTGTCACATCTCCATGGAGATGATTTAATCAAAAGTTTCCAGTCTACAGTATTGAATCAGTATTAAAAGAAATGGCTGCCCCCACAAGATTGAATCTGGATTTTTTTAAAAAAAAGATTGGATCAGGATTAAAACATGGTTTTTCTGGGGTACATAACACCAGCACATAGGGTGACTGAAGGCTAACTAGCACATACCCCATAGAAGCTGGCTGTCCCCTTTCTGAGAAATTCATGTGTTTTTCTCCTTTACTAGGGACTTATTACTTTTCAGGACAGACCAACAGAAGGAATTGTAAAAATGTGTTTTGTATATTGGTCTTCACTTTGTCTCTTTGTAACTTAAATAATTAGTCTTTTAAAACTATTGACCATTCATCTAAAGGATATTTTACAGATTTGTCAACAAATGTGTTTTTTGACCAATCTATGGATGATGTCGTTTTCAATTTTAGTAAGTAGACATATTGGAGGATTGAGAGTCCTATCTCTCTCTCTCTTTTTTTTTTTTTTTAACAAGGGCAGGCACCGGGAAACGAACCCGGGTCCTCTGGCATGGCAGGCAAGCATTCTTGCCTGCTGAGCCACCGTGGCCCGCCTGAGAGTCCTATCTCTTAACAACCGATTTACTACACTCAAGATTTTGGTACGTTAGTCAACAACTGAAGAAGTCATTCCTGTGCATTAACAGGTTTATTCATTTGAGTGGGTGTGAAGATCATTGGGATAGTGTGCTTAAATGAACAGAGGGGAGGATTTCCTTCTCCCAACTCATAGCACCACTGTTGGAAGCAGCCTTTACCTAATTCCCAGCACCTTTAAACAGTTGGTAGTATGGAGTTTCCCAGGGCAAAATGTCTGGAGTCTTCATTAATTCAGGTGATGAGCAAGCTACCCTGAACACTGCCCGTGGGTCTCTGAAGTAAGAAGTGCCTGGATTTGATATTTGTCTTTTTGTTTTTAAGCCAGCTGGGAAGAATGTCAACATTTAACATGTTTTCATCTTGGATGCCAAATACTGATATGGATAAACAAAGCCTTCCTCAAATGGCTTCTGCTGTCCGCATTGTAGGCTAAGCCAGAATTAATTCAGCAGGTGTGTGAAGGAGGCAGATCCAGGCCGTCCAGGTGCCTCCTCGCACCTCTCCAGTAAACCAGATGTTCAGGTTGATAAACACACGTGTGTGTGTACGTGTGTGTATATGTGTGTGTATGTGTGTGTGAGAGAGATCAGCAGACATCCTCCACCCCCACTCTCCTCTTCTCTTTTTATTGCCATGTTTGCTTTACATGTTTGCCATTAGAGCTCTAGGTATTGAACAAACTTTCCTGTGGATATATTTGCCCTGTTCTGTTTCATAGTGAAAGACTATTTACATTCTGGTCCTCAAAACTTCCCCTGGGGCACTGAAAGTGGCTATGAGCCCCAGGCCTCTGAGCTGCAGAAGACTGCATTGTCTATGGTCAGGAAATGCAGCAATTCTTTGATCCAGAGCCAGAATCAGAGTCTCTCAGAGCTCCTGCCTTCATGACCTTGGTTTTTCTTGGAGGGCAGCAATGCACCCTGGGAAACTGGCATAAAATACTTTTACAAAAGAAACATGATTTATTATTGACCACACCAATCCCTAGGCATGTTCCATCAATGCTCATGTAACTTCTGCCACTGCTACCCAAGCTGGTATCCTGGCTCACTACTTAGTTGCTGTGAATCCTGGGAAAGTTTCTGGAATGAATAAAGATAAAGCACTTGGGAGAGTGTGTGACACACAAAGTACTTATAAAGTAGTAATAGTGTTATACTGTTATTGGCTGTGTTTATTCCTAATTCAAACATTTCAACACCACAGCTGTTTTCTTCCTTCTTTCTGACACTCTTCTACCACAGTGGTGCTTAGTAGCTGTTTAGAATGCAAAAGCTGTTTTACTCTTCTTTGAAAGATATTGATCTTATAATTTGAGCTAAGGCATAGCACTGGCAGACAAAATCTGCTTATAGCATATTGCTGGCAATCATCTTTATAGTGCTGCATATAATAAATGCAAACTCATACACAGTATGAAGGTTAATATTTTTAACATTCTCCTTTCTTACCCTTTGTTTCAAAGGATTTGTGTTATACCCAGAGGCCTGCATTGCATTTAGAGCTCAATCATATTGACTCTCAAGTTTAGAATTCAGAGAGGACTATATAAAATTATTTCCCTTCACTAAGCCTCAGCTTCTTCAACTCTAAAATGGAGATAATGAGTTTCTACTCATAGAGATGTGGTGAAAATTTTATAATATAAAACAAGTATAGTGCTTACCAAATATCTCGTATATAGTATGCATTCAGTGAGTGTTGACTGTAATAATTATTAAATAAATTTTTGCTTTTGTCAATTGACCCAAGTCACTTTTCCTTTTCCTGAAACTAGTCCATGACCTTATAATTTTGCAAGTGTTTAATTAATGATACATCAAAAAATATATCCTGAATCTTTCTGGGCTTTACTTGTGTTTCTTTTTTACTATCAATAAGTTTAGAAAATTAATTAATTAGAATCTTTATGGTGAACCCCTTTAGACTGCTATATGAATCCTTTGTAGGATAATTGCATTTTACTCTTCACTCTCCCCTACATTATGAGCCCATTTAATATAATCCACTCTTATTTTTTATATATATATATATACATTTTTTTCTTTAGCATGGGCAGGCTCCAGGAATCAAATCCAGTCTCTGGCATGGCAGGTGAGAATTCTGCCATTGAGTCACCATTGCATCACCCTCAATAGATATTTTTAAAGCATATCTCTGGATCAGATGCTCTGCTGGACATTTTTTTAAATGGCGGGACTGATTTCTTAGGTGTCTGTGTAGCCCCATCTTCAACAGTGCTTGGTACACATGCAGTGTCTTGCACTGATGCATGACAAAGTGACTGAGTGTGTGCAAAGCTAAGGGATACACCCAGACAAGGAAGGAAATCAAATAGAAGTGAAAATACTAAGTAAATAAGCAAATTACTGCTATTTCACCCAGACATTCATTTCCTGCCAGTCATTGTTGATCTGTAGCTTCTTAATAAGGATTAGTCCTGTTTTCCTTGGTGGAAACATTCTTCTGATATGTTAATTTTTTTTCTCTAAATTCAGTAGTGGTGGATTCCAAGTTGGCCATCTAAGTGCCTGCAAGCACCAACAGCACAGGCTGTCCTCCAGGTAAATCACTGCCTTTAATCCAGAAGTTGTGTTGATTAACTCATGGATGCATGTGGGAACCTACTTGACACCTCAGAGGTAAAGCAGCTTATTTGTAGAAAAGGTGGACCTCAGAGTCAACTGTGGCAAATCTGAAGACTTGCAAAGGTTCCCATCCACTCCATGGGGGCCCTCACAGGCCCCAGAAGGAATGACAATGTTCATCCTTCCAGGGACTAACTCACCCAGCGAAAAGACTCATGTCATGGGGTCCCTATAAGACTCAACAAACATATGCTTGTTGACCAATTGCATTGGCCAGGATTCCAAAAACTTTGTGTACGCGATAATGTTGGATAAAAATGATACTAAAGGATCTGGCCTGAAGATGTCAAAGATGCTGAAACACAAATCCCAGTGACTCAGTGACATGGAGAGCATGAATGTTTCTCTCATCCCTTGGACAAAACTATGAACAGAGGCAAATTAACTAGAAAGCTAATGAAGACAAGCAGCAGGATCCCTCGTTTCACAGGCCCGTTCCGAGACCCTGGTTCTATCTTTCAATCTGTAATTTTGTATTCATTTTCTTAGAGACCACCCCAAATTCTATAATCATCAGGCTCTACAGAGTGAATCTGCCTCAGATCTGGACAGGTTTTTCTTCATAGAAAAGCATTGTTGAGCTCAAAGGATTACCCAGGAACTAATAATTTAATTTGAGGGTTATTTCCATTCCTTGCCTCTTTTGTCCCAACCCTCCTTGATGCTTCTGACACTGATTTCAGGACCCTGTCCCCAGAGGAGATGAATTCCAGGCCAGAGAGCTCTCTCCCACAGTGACGGTTAGCCGAGGGAGGAATTTCCTGCAACTTTTTCAGTAAAGGGGCTTCCTGAGTGCTCGTTGTTATCACCAGTACCTCAAATTCATCCCAGACATACAAGAAAAGAGCCACAGAGATAGAGAAGCGTCCTATACATTCTCTTCACTCTACTGGCATTCCCTTCCACTATATTAGCCCCCCACCATTTTTTCTTTAAAAATCAACTCTTATACCTAGGAGGGAAGGAATTGCCCTTTATTCATCTTTGTATCTCCAGTACCGACCATTTTATAGATATTGAATAAAGTCTGACTGAATAAATGAATAAACAAATGAACAATCAATGAAATGTGAGAGTTGAAATATTAAGAAAGGGGAATAAAACTGGATTATGAGTAAAGAAGAAAAGGAAAAATGAAAAGTTAGGCTATGTAACCAAGATTTTTAGCCATGTTAACAAAATCTAAAGCCATTGTTGAACCGAGAGATGAGTTCCCCTTTTGACTTAGAAGAAATCACAGAGATTTTCTATGGATCTTGATTAGAATTGGAACCTGGAACCATTGAGGGAGGTAGGCATGCTGTGTCCTTTAGCTTACCTTGTAACTTTTTATCATCAAAGCAGTCTTCCGTGCAGAACAAAGAAAAACTTCGCAAATATGGAAAAGTCAATATTGAGCTAGAGAAAGGTTTATGTGTTTCCTTGAAACTAGAAATGAGTCTAATCACTTCTAACTAAATCATAAGGCTAAAGCTTTGAAATTAAGTTCCAATAACTTGCTTAAATATAACTATAACTCAGCTAATGTAAACAGCAACAGAATAGACCTAGTTTTCATTTCTCTTTTTAATCTCTTTATATTCCTGTGGCCTGGGCAGAGTAGATAGGATTATTATCTCCATTATAGAAGCAATGAGAACTGTCCATAAAATTGATGCACCTATATGATCACATCTCTTTTATTTTTACTAATTTAATTAATTACTAATTTTAACTAATGCTTTGAGCATTCACCTGTCTTATTAGCTGGAAGTCCCATTTTCCTATTTGGTTTTAGATTCACAAATACCATGTGCAACAAAAGGAGTGTGTCATTCTAACTTCCATAACTGAAAGAAATAGAATGAATCTGATCTGATCTAAACACTAGAAGAAAAGAAATGAAGAAATTTGAATCACCTCATTAAAATCAGAAAACAAAAACTGCCAAAAGAAAGTAATTTAAATAGAAAAGAAGCTAAAATATAAAAATAAAAAATAACCCCCAACATATTTGTAATAACAATAAATGTGAATGGATTAACTCTCTTAATTAAAAGACCCTCAGTTTGGTTTAAAAAGAGACCCAAGTGTATGTCAATTCAAAGACACTCCTGTTACCAGACAAAGGCCATGGATTCTTTAGCCCGATGCACTCAATAACCAATTCCTGAGACACTGGTGTTTCAAAGAGAGAAAGAGTGTTTTACTAGGCGTGTAGTAGGAGAGCGGATGGCCTATCAGCCCAAAATTTGTCTCCCAGAACTACAGTAATTCTGATAGTTTTATTAGAGAAAAGGATGGGCAGGGTTTAGGATAAGGAGCACAGTGGCCACATATGATGTAATTAGATGTATGAGCTAATTATTGGCAGCTGGATTACAATTTATAGATTTCAGGAATTTCCCTCTGTCTACTCCAATATACCAGAAAGCAAAAAGAAGTATCTGTATAATGATTTAGTCATCAGAATCATCCCTTAAAATCCTGATTTCTTGGTTACACTTCTAAAACAAAAAAGCAGAAAACAGAGATTTTTAAAAGCTAGTAATGTTAACAAGAATAACAGACAAATACTAATCAAATGAAAGCAGGTATAGCAGTATTAAAACCAGACAAAACATTTCAAAGAAGGCTTTAAAGAGAACAAAGAAAAATGCTTCAGAATCATCAAAGGTACAATTCACCAAGATATAACAAGCACCGACCTTTACATGCATACGATCAGAGTTTCAAAATGTATAAAGAAAAAGAAGATAGAAACAAGGAAGTCACCAACAAATCCACAATCATAAAGGAAGAATTTCACGTATTATCTTGAAAATAGAGAAATCAAAAAGTCAAAAAACATTTAAGAGTGAAAAGGATCTGAATAACACTATTAACAATTTTAAACACATATGTAGAAGAGAGTGATATAGAGACAGAGAAAGAACTCGGCATCTAACAAAGGAGAATGTACATTCCTTCCAAATATATATAAACTATTTATAAATATAGGCTATGTATTTTGTCACAATTCAATAAATTCCAAAAATAGAAATCATATATAACACACTCTCTGACCACAATAAAACAGTATTTATTTTTATTAGTACCAAAAGGATAGTGCCCTCAGGGTGGGGGCTGGGAGTGGGGCATGACTCATTCTACCCTTTCAAAATAAAATAGAATTTAAAAAAACTACAGACTATTTATAAAGGAATAGTAATTATTGTACTAAAGTCAAAGTCTGTGAAAAGTTTCCAAAATGTAAATACAAAGAAAAATTACAGACAAATATAATGTATCAGTAATAATAGTCTTGGTCGGTCATAGCAAGCTTTTTCTAGAAAGGGCTAGAGAATAAATGCTTTTGGTTTTGCAGGCCATATGGTCTCTTTTGCAACACTCAATTCTGTTGTCCTAGCTCAAAAGCAGCCACAGATGATGGTAAATGAATAGGTGTGGTTATGTTCTAATTAAACTTTATCTACCCAAACAATGGTAGGCTGGATTTGGCCAAGGGCCACAGTTTGCCTATCACTGGTGTATGTTACGCTGGTAACAAACAGTCTCTAAATTTTAGTGGCTTATGAAAACAAAGATTTATTCTTCGCTTACACTCTAGGCTCTGCTCATGATCGTTCTCACTCTGGCAGCCAGGCTGATAGAGCTGGAACCACTTTGCATTTTGCCAGTGATAGTGGCAAAACAAAACACGAACTGGCCCATAAGTTTCAGCTCAGGAGTGGCACTATGTCATTTCTGCTTGCAGTCTATAGACCACAAGAAATCATATAATCAAGAGGATCTTCAAGTGGACAGGGAAGCACTGTCTTCCTAGGGAGGATAAACAGCTATTAATGAGCAGTAATATGATTTGCCATGTTTGCATTAGAATGGATCCAGTGTAGAGATCCAAACGTTATTTTCCGTTCTAAGGGAGAATCCCAAATGTGCACCACACCTCTGTAAGAGGAATAACCCTCTATAAGTCCACAGTGATTTTCTGATAGTTTCTTTGCTGAAGAATAGAGAAAAACAAAATGAAACAACTTTGACCTCTGGTAGAACGTCCTGTCATCTAGATATAGGGAACGGAAGTACAAGAAAAGCTGGGGTGAGATGACTTTGGTAGACACAGGTCTAGAAGAGGGTGGCTTTGACCTCTGATAATTAACAAATTATTGAACATGCACTTATGGGTCAACTAGTGGTCTAACTGCTTTACAGGTGTTATTTAATCCTCATTAACAACCTTATGCAGTAAATATTGTTATTGCCCCCCTTCCATTTTAAATTTGAGATGCTTGAGCCTCAGAGCTGCTAAGTAACTTGCTGAAGGTCCCAGAGCTAGGAAGTGGGAGAAAAGGAGTTCAAACCAGGTGATACGCTCAGATTCCACCAGAAGGACTCCGTCTTCTAGGACCCCATGCGCACTTGACTTGTGTCCTTTTTCTGGCTTTCCTTAGGCTGTTGTGGGTAGGGGTTCACATGCCTATCCTGGCAGCTCGGTGATATTCGGTTTAGGCATCCAAATGCCCCAGGCCTGGCACAGAACAGGTGTCTCGCCCGTGTGTTGAATGAACGAAGGCAGGATAGCAGTCTTCACAGCAGAGCCGCTGTGATTAGTGGCTCATCAGATGGAGCCAGGTCAGAGGGTACCTGAAAGTTAATCCCCTGCCCGTGAGTTCCCACTTGACTTTGGGCGAATCTCTTACTCTTTGTGTGGAGACTTTTTCCATGGCACAAGTGAACTTTGCGCATCCTCCCAGGATGCTTTATGGATTCATTCATGACGTGTGCTGGTGTGCATAGCATTGCAATTGCTGTGATTCAGTCCAGGACAGGCTCCACAGGCAGCAGTGATCTGGCACTCTCAGGGCCTTCCAACTTCGAGGCGCCTTCTGGATTGTGCATAAAAGTCAACAAAAACACTGAAATAAATAACCACAATCCTTTGCTATCTGCCTTTCCAGTTTTTCGTCTTCTCCTTCTTTTTTTTTTTTTTTAAGATTCTCCTCGTGATGCTTGAAAGGACAAATGAATGGTAGCCATATGTGTAGGCAAGCGCTCTGGCCTGGAAAGAGGCGTCCGGGTTCTGATCTTGTCTGTGACATGAAAAATGTGGCCTGAGTGGCATCTGAAGTGTTCTGGCTCTAATATTCAATCACTGGATGCGACTTTCTATGTGTGGAGCTCTGTGTTGGAAGCTGTGGGTGCAGCAGCGTGGGGATCAGAGTCTAGGTCTTCGTGGCGCTGAGAACCTGATGGGTGCCCCAGAGCCACAACAGAGACCCTGAGGCTTGACCGGGCCCTCACACAGCTGGGGGGCAGTAAACAGTCCAGGGGGACATGAGATGAAGGGCAGGAATCGAGGCCAGAAGGGTAGAAAGGGGTTCCTGTTCTTGGTAAGGAATTCCTAATTCATTCTGTTTTCCACTATTTCCTGACCTTCCCTCCATTCTGCACTGCCGTCATAGTTTTAGCCAGCTCTTGTGGTGCAGTTTAGAGCATGGGCACTGGGGTTTGTATTCAAGCCCTACCACTTACTGGCAATCTGACCTTGGACAAATTACCTAACCTCTGTGTCTTTGTTTCCTTATTGAGGAATGAAGATCGTACCTCACAGGATTGCTATGAGGACTGAATTTGCTACATGTCAAATGCTTATGATGCTGCCTAGTGCCCGGCACCTAGCACAAACTCAGAAACTGTAAATGCTCATTCTAATACCTGTGTACCATTGAAAACGACATTCTGATTAGGACTGAAAAAAAAAAAGCATAGTGTTGCATATGGAAATTCAAGGTCTAAGGATCCATATTAGCAATCCCTATCACCTGTGCAATCTATACTCCCAGACAGAAGAGGCAGAGGTTTGGCTATTGACATTTTAGGATGTCATTGAGCGTGGCTGGAAAATATATCTGTGATTCATGTCAAATTTGTAAGGTGAATTACCATGGAATTAACTTCTTAAGCTTCCACCTAAGAAATAACATATGAGAAATCACATGTAATTTCTGCTACATGTTAAAATAAACATATTATCATTAAAAATTATAATTGTCCAAACTTCTGCTATTGAAAACCACCTTATTTATGTAGAAAATCCTTGTTGTAGGTCATGAAGAGACACTGAAAGCTATTTTTGTTAAAACAGGATTTAATACAAGAATTGCCATATACCATTGTATTATTAACACCTTGCATTGGTGTGGTACATTTGTTATTACTGATGACAGCACATTTTTATAATTGTACTATTAACTATAATCCGTGGTTTAACTTGAGGTTCGTTGTTGGTGTTGTGCAGCTCCATGGATTAAAAAAAAATTATTCTAGTACCATATTTACAACCTAAAATTTCCCCTTTTATCCACATTCCAATATAACCCAGTGCTGTTAACTATACTTATAATGTTGGTCTGTCATCACTATCATCAGTTACCAAAACTTGTCCTTCAGAAGCAGAGGAGTGGCATGCACAGATATGTATTTACCAAATTCTTAGTGATAGCATCTTCTTTTTTGGGTCCCTTCCTTTTCAGATAGGAGTGCTTATATGAGATAACCCAGGCCTTGGAGAAGGTAGAATTACCTTGTCTTTTCCTTGCATTGCACTGTTTTCCTGTTCGGTGGTGATTTGTCATATTGGTTTGGAGCTATAATGTTTTTAATGAAGTATATAAAACATTTGGATTAGATGGAAGGATTTGTGCAGAGGCTATTGTTTCTGTTTGGAATGCCCTTTCTATGTTTTTCATTTAGTTAGCTCCTGCTTAACTTCCAATCTCAGTTGAAACATGCTTCTTAGGGAAGCCTTGCCCAGTCTCACTTACCAGGTGGATGTCCTGATTATTTACTCATTATGACACAATTCTCCTTACACCATTTACCACTATTGTGATTTTATATTTATTTGTGTGACTACCTGAGTAATCTATTTGTACCACAAAATTGCAAGAACCACAAATGTCTAATTTTGCTCACAACTTATCATCAGTACTTTGCAACTGCCTGGCACATTACAGAGGCTCAATAAATATCACATGATGAGTGAATGAATGATACTTATTTTTAAAGTGCTCCATTTCGCCTATACTATAACTACAAATAGGCAGAACAGAAAGTATAAAATTTAGATTCAGGTGCTTGAAGTTATGTCTATAATCCAACTCTTAATATTGCTACCATCTGTGCATAGACTAATATTTCTGAGCTTCTATGTACATTTTTCTACCGGATTTTGTTGAAAATAAAATAGCAAAATGGATAAGAAATAGCACTGAGTATAGAATCTGAGTATTCTAGATTCTAGAATATAATGTTAACTATTTATTGCATTGAGTGTTATCAATATAGAAATTTCTGCCCTTAGGAAATGTACAATTTTTGAGCTGTTAAAACACGTACACACACACTCAAAAGTTTCAGAACAGTGTATAATAGTTTGGCATGAAATGTGGGTGCTGCAATTCTTTGGTAGTAGAAACAATGTAGCAGAGAGAAAATTATGGTGAGTTTGTGTTCTAATCTCCCTCCCATTCAGAACACTGACATTATAATTTCAACACTGCCACTGACTAGCTGTATGGCTTTAAAAATGTTACAGAATTTCTCTAAATTTCAGAGTCTACCTTGCAAAATGAGGGTAAATGTCATTCCCCACCCCCACTCCATAGCATTACTGCATGAATTCAATGAGCAATATAAAAAACAACAATAAAACCAAACCTTGATTCTTTGAAATAATCAACAAAATTTTAAAAAAAGAAGAGGCAAATTGGTAAAATTAAGAATGAAAGAGAAGTCATTACTACGGACCTTGCAGAAATAAAAAGGATTATGTGGAGATACTTTTAACTACTAAATGCCAATAAATTATATAATCTAGATAGATGGACAAATTCCTAGAAAGACCAAAACCACCAAAATTTACTCAAGAAGAAACAGAAAATCTGAATGGCCTTATAACAAGTAAAGGATTGAATTAGTAATTGAAACATTCTTTCAAAGAAAAGCCCAGAACCACAAAGATTCTCTGGTGTCAATACTTCTTTAGAGAAGAATTAACACAAATCCTTCACCAACTCTTCAAAAAAATGGAATAGGAAGGAACACTTCCTGACTGTTCTATGAGGCCAGTACCACCCTAATACCAACACCAGACAGAACCATCACAAGGAAAGAAAATTGCAAACCAGTATCTCTTATGAATATAGATGCAGGAATCCTCAACAAAACAGTAGCAAGCCAAATCCAGAAATATCTAAAGAGGATCATATACCACGATCAAATGAGATTTATATTAGGATTCAAGTTTAGCTCAACATGTGAAAACCAATCAGTGTAATATACAACATTAATAAGCTAAGGGACAAAAGCCACATGATTGTCTCAACAGATAAAGAAAAAACACGAGAAAATTCAACACCTTTTCATGAAAAAACATTAAAACAAACTAGGAATAGAAGGGAACTTCCTCAACCTGATGAAGGGCATTGATGAAAAACCCATAGCTAACATCATGCTTAATGCTGAAAGACTGCAAGCTTTTCTCCTAACATGAGCAAAAAGACATCCATCCTCTTGCCGCATCTATTCAACATTTTCCTATTGGTTCTAGTCATGACAATTAGATAAGATATAGAAGTAAAAGGCATCCATATTGAAAGGAAGAAGTGAAATTCTATCTATTCGCCAATGACATGATCTTATATAGAGAAAATCCTAAGGAATTCACAACAATCTATTAGAGCTAATAAATGAGTGCAGCCAGGTCACAGGTTAAAAGATCAATTTACAAAACCAATTGTATTTCTATATACTAGCAATGAGCAATCTGAAAATTAAATTAAGAAAATAATTACATTTATAATAGCAAAAAGTAATCAAATCTTTACAAATAAATTTAATCAAAAGAGTACACTAAAAATTGCAAAAACATCATTGAAAGAAATTAAAGATCTGAACAAATGGAAAGATTCCCTATGTTCATGGATCGGGAGAGCCAATATTGTTAAGAAGGCAATATTCCCCAAACTGATCAATAAAGTCAGCACAATCTTTACTATAATCCCAGTTGCCTCTTTTGAAGAAACAGACAAGCTGTTACTAAAATTCACAAGGAAGTGCAAAAGAATAGCCAAAACAACATTGAAAAAGAACAAAGTTAATGAACTCACACTTCCAAATTTCGAAAGTTTCTACAAAAATATAATAATCAAGTGTGGTACTGGCATAAAGATAGACATAAATCAATGGAATAGAATAAATATAGCCCAGAGTAAATCCTTACATTTATGGTCAATTAATTTTTTACAAGAGTGCCGAGGCAATTCAATACTCTCCTCAACAAATGGTGCCAGCTGGATATCTACATGCCAAAATAAACTTAGACTCCTCCCTTACAACATATACAAAAATTAACTCAAAATGCAGAAGCTAAAACTATGAGACCTTGAGAAGAAAACATAAGTGTAAATCTTTGTGAATCTGTTTGGCACCTTTTTTTATATTTGGTAACAAAAAGTTTGGCACCTTTTTTTATATTTGGTAACAAAAGAAAAAATGAATAAATTGGACTTCATCAAACTTTGTGTTTCATAGGACACTATCAAGAAAGTGAGAAAACTATTTTAGTTTGCAAGCTACTGGAATGCAATGTACCAGAAATGGAACAGCTTTTTTTAAAGGGGAATTTATTAAGTTGCAAGTTTACATGTTTGAAGGCTGTGAAAATATCCTAATTAAAGTAAGGCTATAGACAGGTCCAATCTAAGGCATCCAGGGAAAGATACCTTGGTTCAAGAAGGCCGATGATATTCAGGGTTTCTCTCTCAACTGGAAAGACACATGGTGAACATGGATATGTTGGCTAGCTTTCTCTCCAGGCTTCTTGTTTCATAAAGCTCCCCTGAGGGCGTTTTCCTTCTTCATTTCCAAAGGTCCTGGCTGCATGGGCTCTAGAGCTTTTTCCAAAATGGTTCCCTCTTAAAGGGCTCCAGTAAGCAAGCTCCACCTTGAATGAGTGGAGACACATCTCTATGGAAACCATCTAATTAAAAGTTACCAACTATAATTGGGTGGGTCACATCTCCATGGGAATAATAAAAAAAGATTCCACCCAGCAATACTGAATTAGGATTAAAGGACTTGGCTTTTCTGGGGTACACAACAGATTCAAAGCAGCATAACAAATAAAAAAAACAGGAAAAAATAATTTGCAAATACGAATCTGATAAGGGTTTAGTATATATATAAGAACATATAAAGAACGATTACAACTCAATAATAGAAAGATGAATAGCCCAACTTAAAATGGGCAAAGGATTTAAATAGATATTTTCCAATGAAGATATACATGAAAAGATGCTCAATATCATTAGTCATTAGGAAAATGCAAATCAAAACACAGTGAGATGGGTTCGATTCCCGGTGCCTACCCATGCAAAAACAAAACAAAACAAAAAAACAAACAAAACACACAATGAGAAACAACTTCACACTCAGTAGGATGACTATATTAAAAAAAAAAAAAAGCCAACACAACAATAACAAATGTTAGTAAGGATATGGAGAAATTGGTATCCCTATATTTTGTTGGCAGGACTGTAAAATGGCATGGCTACTTTGGAAAATCACTCATTCCTCAAAAAAATTATAGTGTTACCATTAATTCTACTCCTAGGTACATTTCCAAGAGAACTGATAATGTATGTTCAGACAAAACTTGCACACAACTGTTCATTGCAGCATTATTCATAATAATAAAAACAGGTAGAAACAACCCAAATGCCCATTAATTAATGAATGGATAAATAAAATGTGATATATTCAGCCATGAAAAGGAATGAAGTACTGACACATGCTACAGCATGGATGAATCTTAGCACATTATGCTATGTGAAAAAAGCCAGACACAAAGGCCCCACATTGTTAAATTCCATTTGTATAAAATGTCCAGAATAGGCAAATCCAGAGAGACACAAAAGATATTATTGGTTGTCAGGGGCTAAGGGGAGAAGGAAATGGGGAGCAACTGCTTAATGGGTATGGGGTTTCTTATAGGGGCGATGAAAATGTTCTGGAATTATATAGTGGTGGCAATTGTAAATATACTAAAACCACTGAATTATACACTTTATAAAAGTGAACTTTATGGTACATGAATTGCATCTCAATAAAATAAAGAATTCAATGAGGAGTTACATGTGAAAGTGAGTAGCTTGCAGTGAGTGCTTAATTAGTGTTATTTGAGTTTAACCATTAGGAAAAGATTGGGGGAGAAGTTTCAGCCTATGGATTAAACCTGCCTGAGAACCACATGAGTAACTAATTCAAACTTTGTGTCCTTGGCAGTAAGAAACAAAACTTCAGCTAAATTTCTTAGGTTTTCCTTTGTGGCAATTTTCTAACACTGGCAATGGGGAAAAAAAGGAATGAGTTTTGCCTACAGCTATTTAGTCCCAATGTGTTGGGCAATAGGTATATGGACAAGGATATATCAACCTAAAATTCTAATCAATGCTAACTTATAAAAATCTTTTTTATTGATATACGTAATAGATTCACATACCATGTGTGGGGGTTTGAATCTGTTGTGTACTCCAGAAAAGCCAAGTCCTTTAATCCTCATTTAATATTACCAAGTGGAAGCTTTTTTATTATTTTCATGGAGATGGGACCCCTCCAATTGTGGGTGGTAAATTTTGATTTGATGGTTTCCATGGAGATGAGTCTTCACCCATTCAAGGTGGGGTTTGCTTACTGGAGCCCTTTAAGAGGGGACCATTTTGGAAAAAACTTTAGAGCCACCACAAACAACAAGGCTAACAGACTAGACAGAGCCCTGGGGAAGCAGTTGAAGATTCCTAGAGAGAATGCTAGCAGATGTCACCGTGTAGCTTCCTAGCTGAGAGAGAAACCTTGGTCATCATTGGCCTTCTCGAACCAAGGTATCGTTCCCTGGATGCCTTAATTTGGACAGTACCATAGCCTTGCCTTAATTTGGACATTTTCACAGCCTTAGAACTGTAAACTTCCAACTTAATAAATTCCCCTTTTAAAAAGCCATTCCATTTCAGGTATATTGCATTCTGGCAGTTTGCAAGCTAAAACACCATGTAATCATCCAAAGTGTATCATCAATGATTCACAATATCATCATATACCTGTGCATTTATCATTTCGATCAACTTTTTCTTTTTTGCGAAAAAAAACATATATACAAAAAACCAATAAATTTCAAAATACATCAAAAAAATTAATTGTAAAACAGATTTCAGATTTTGGTATGGGTTACAATTCCACAATGTTAGTTTTCTTTTGTTGTTGTTGTCTTATTTTTCCTTTGCATGGGCAGGCACCGGAAATTGAACCTGGGTCTCTGGCATGGCAGGCGAGAACTCTGCCTGCTGAGCCACCGTGGCCCATCTGCAATTTTAGGTTTTTCCTTCTAGCTGCTCTAAGATAATAGAGACTAAAAGAAATATCAAATAATGATTCAGCAATCATACTCATTTGTTAAACCCTACCTTCTGTATGTAACTCCATTATCACCTTTGATCTTTCTCCCACTCTTTAGGGTTATTTGGGCTATGCCCATTCTTAAGTTTTCATGTTGGAAGGGGTTGTTGATAATATGGGATAGGGGAATGGAACTTAGTTAGTTGATGTTCTGAAGAGGCGGACCCTTCTGCATTGCAGGATTCATCTGGTCCAGGGGCCAATCAGGAAGTTGTAGTTTTCTGGAATGTTACCCTAGTGCATAGAACCTTGGTAGAGTCTTATATAATGCTCTAGGTGTTCTTTAGGATTGGCAGAAATGGCTTTGGTTGGGGTTTGGTAAGCTAACATAGGTAGCAATGTCTAGCTGAAGTTTGCATAACGGTGACCTACAGAGTAGACTCTTGACTCTATTTGAACTCTCTCAGCCACTGATTATTTGTTACACTTCTTTTCCCCCTATTGAATCAATGCTAATTTTAAAAGACAGATTATATGCAGGCACAATTTCTATAACAATTGAGAATGGCATTTACTAAAGTTAGTTAAATGGAACAATAATTTCATAGAATGTGAATAGGGATTATGTAGATGGAGAAAAAAGGTTTCTCTGGTAAAATACTTTGGGTATAAAGGGGTTATGAGGATTTATCACAGTTTTAATATGCTCACGTGATTTATGGAACTCAAAGAATGGGATGTAAAGGTGTTTGAACTCAGTATTTGAACTCAGAATTTCCTTTCTAAAATCTATTTATGATGCAAACTAGGGTCTCTATCAACAGTAACACTGTAATATGCTTCCACTGAATATAACAAAGGCATTGTGCCAAAACTAAATGTCATCAAGGAGGAAGCATGCAGGTGGGGTGTGGATTCTTTGCAGAAGAAAAGGAAATGTCTTCATATAGAGTATGGTGGCAAAGGCATGGCTATTTACTTAGGTTGGATTGTATGATATGTGAATACAACTCTAAAAATTGACAGAGAAGGATCAGCCTCTCCAGGATTATCAATTAATTACATCCTCCTATCATTCCATGTGGACATACCTTCTCATCATGAAAAAGTCAGAATAGGCATTCCCCAAAGATCCCTTTAGATTGGGAAAAGGATTAAAAGGAGAGGGAGGAGGTGTAACAGAGAGAATAGGATTTAATAACAGAGTGTGACTACTGAATAAATACATTAATGTTCCTTTTAGCCTACAGTGTTTGCAGCAGCTAGAAGGAAAAATCTTAGATGATGGAATGGTAGCCCATGACAAACTCTGGGATCTGTTCTATAACTACATGCTGAAGTGTGCTTTGAAAATTATTACTTTTTTCTTTCATTGCTTTGTATATATGTCATATTATACAATAAAAAATGTTTTTTAATTAAAAAAAATTAACAGAGAGAAACAAGCACCAGAGAAAATGTGGAGAAAGAGTTGTACCTATTCACTATTGGTAGGGAAGCTGAGACGTGCAGCCCCTCTGGAGGGCAGTGTGGTGGTTTCACAGGAGGCTAGGTGTAGGGTTGCCATATGATCCTGCAATTCCATTGCTAGGCATATAAATGGAGGAACTGAGAGTAGGGACACAAATGGACATTTGCACAGTGGTGTCTATGGTGGCAGTGTTCAGGATTCTCAATGGATGGAGGTGGCCTAAGGGTTCAATGACCGAAGAATGGAAGGAGGACCTGTTGTGTACATATATATATACAATGGATTACTAAGCAACTGCAAGAAGGATTAAAGTTGTGAGACATGCAACTAGGTGAATGAAACTTAAGGACAATATGTTGAATGAAATGTCAGAAACAAAAAGACAAATATTATCGTGCTTCACTCACATGGACTAATTATAATACACAAACTTGGAAAACTGAAGTTGAGAGCATGGATTATTAGGTTGGGACCTACTGCAAAGGGTCCTAGATTGTAAGCTCTTTCAGCAGTCACATCTATTATGTTATTTCTAAATTCTGACATAGTGAGCTATTTGTGTATAACCTGGTCATTCTCAGAAACTTTGGGTATTTGTGTGACACCTGAGATTCAGAGTTAGAGCTCTGAAGCTATAAAAGTCAGCATTACCCCATATAGCAACTGTTTAAAAAGTCGAAAAAGTGTTCAGACTTCTACTAGAGATATGAATGAAGTTGATTTGGATAGGACTAAGGTAAATCTGAATACAGGGCAAAGGATGATATGGTCCATATTTAAAACTTCAACTTCTGCATGAGACTTAAGGGAGAGATATTTATTTGGTGCAAAATTTAGACTTTGGGTAGCACATTATCTAATTTCACTTGTATGGTCAGTTTAGGTGAACACAATAATTGCATGGAATCTTGAATAGTAGATGAGATCTTGTTGGTTTGTACAGGTTAGTGTGATGCCCCAATATATCCCAGAGTAATTTGGATGGAGAATAAAAAAGTGTTTGCAAAGTCCCCTTGGGAACTGGGGAGAAAGGAGGAAATATTCAACTTCCCCAACTGGGGAATTCCTGATATTCTTGCAAACAGTGGGGACAACCCATTTAATAGGCTGAGCCCTTGATCTTGGAGTTCCACCCTATGAAACTATTCTTGCAAAGGAGAAGCTAAACCTCTTATAATTATGCCCGCGTCATCCTCTGAGAACCTCTTTTGTTGCTCAGATGTGTCCTCTCTCTCTCTCTCTAAGCCAACTCAGCAGGTGAACTCACTGCCCTCTCCCCATGTGGGATATGACTCCCAGGGGTGTAAATCTCCCTGGAAATTGGGACAGGACTCTCAGGATGAGCTGGGACCCAGCATCAAGGGTTTGAGAAAAGATTCTTGACTAAAATGGAGAGGAGAGAAATGACACAAAATAAATGTCAGTGGCTGAGAGATTTCAAACAGAGTTGAGAGGTTATCCTGGAGGTTACTTTTATGCATTATATAAATTTATGGTGTATTGAAGTTTTTTGTTTTTAGTTTATGGTGTATTGAAGTGGTTAGAGGAAAGTATCTGAAACTGTTGAAATGTGTTCCAGTAGCCTTGATTCTTGAATACGATTATTTAACTACAAACCTTGTACAATGTGATTGTATGATTGTGAAAACCTTGTGTCTGATGTTCCTTTTACCCAGGGTATGGACAGATGAGTAAAAAAAAAATAAGGAAAAATAATTAAACAAATAATATTGGGGTAAGTGGTAAAAAATATTGAGTATATTGAAATATTAGTAGTCAATGAGAGGGAGGGGTTAGGGTTATGGTATGTATGAGTTTTCCCTTTTTTCTTTTTATTTCTTTTTCTGGAGTGATGTAAATGTTCTGTAAATGATCACGGTGATCAATATACAACTATGTGATGACACTGTCAGCCACTGATTGTGTATTGTGGATGGACTATATGCGTGTGAAGATTTCTCAATAAAAATATTTTTAAAAATCTATACATGTATTAACTTTGCTTACTTATTTAGTTATGCATATATTTGTTTGTTTGTACATTGCCCCTGTGGGGTACCTCGAATGATTAGTAACTTGCTGAGCAGAGATTTTACAAAGTAAATCTTGAGAGCTTTGAAATTTCTTTTGTGACTGTTTGGATTATACCTATGACAAGGCCAGTTGGAGAGACTACATGAGTGATTCTGGTCCTGACTTGGCCGGGAATTCATGTGACTTTGGATCTCAAATTTCCCATCTGTAAAATTAGGGGGCAGAACTAATTCTCTAAGATCAGTTCTAACTTTAAATTTTCTGAGTGTCCTTGTTATGCAAATGAAAAAAAATGAGGCAAACTTCTGTAGTTCATTTATTGATTTATTCATTCACATATTTCTTTAACAAACTACTTTGGAATCTATACCATGGACCAGGCACTATGGTAGAAGCATAGGAAGATGCAGAGTTGCCTAGGTCTTGCCCTCAGGACCTAATAAGCTACAGAATGGAGGCAGGTGTACACATCAATTTTAGTGATGTTGACAATAGCTTACATGTATATAGGTCTATGCAGCCCATAAAATACATCGCTCATGATTGCTTTGTTCCTCACAACCATTATCTGAGGCTCTGCTCTTACCCAGATTTTCCTGTTGGGAAACTGAGGCCTGAATAAGGACTAGTCATTTGCCAAAGATCTCAAGGCTGATAAATAATGCAACTGGGATTTGCAACCAGGCTTTCTGGTTCCAAATCCCACACTCTGAAATGTAATAGTTAAGGTCATAGATTTCAGCAGTGCACATTCTAGACTCTAGACATCAAGTTGCACTTTAACTATTTCATCCTGGGCAAGTAACCTAACCTCTCTAACCTTCTTTTCTCATCTGTAAAATCAGGAGAGTACTTACCTGAATTAGTCAGGCTTCTCTGCAAAGCAGACACCCAAATGGGATTAAGGTGTAAAGATTTTATTAGAGAAATTACCAGCGAGAGAAAATGGGGAGGGCACCAAGAAATGCTGGGAGAGCTGTCAAACCATCATGCAAGTGGGAGTCTGAGTATGGGAGAAAGAGGGAAAAAGTTGAGTTGAAGCACATTAGACTGGTATAAGCTCTAAAGAAAGTTTAAGGCCATCAGAGAGTACTTGAGCCAGTCGGCCTCAAAGGAGCCCTCTGAGTGGCCTTGTTGTGCTCTCTCATCGGGTGTGAACAGCCTGTGGGGAGCATGGCATCGGGACAAGGGAAACATTAAATTTCAAAGCAAAGCATGTGGGGCCCTTGTCAATTTCACTTCCCCTAGTTGGAAGTCTGTTAGGCACATTGTCATAGCTGCCATGCTACCTATCTCCAAAACTAACTATGAGAATTAAATAAAATAAATATATGTAACATACTTAAGCTGGTACATGATAAGTGTTCAAAACATGGCGGCAGTGTTAGAAGAGGCTGTTAGGAGAGGCTAACTGATGCACTACCAAATGTCAGCAGCTGAACACCTAGATCTTGCTCACTTAGATTCAGTGCATTTGTTCCTTGTTAGAGGGTGGGGGACAGCTCCTCTTCATCTAGTCATTCAGGGACCCAGGCTGATGGAGGCTTTCTGGTTATCAATGCACCACTTCAAGTTCTCTCCATCCAATTGGTAAAGGTGAAGAGAAATGGAGGAGTGTCTTGCGGTATTTTATCGGCCAAGTGTAGACATAGCGCACATCACTTCCAATCACATTCCATCGTCCAGAACTGACACACATGGCCATGCCTCATGCAATAGGCCTGGGAAAATTAGACCCTGACTGAGAAACCACAGGTCTACACAATGGAGGAAGTAAAACAGATTTTTGGTTAGTGAGTTTTGCCTCAGTAATGATTGTGAACCAAATTGCACTGCCATCATTCAATGCAGAAACTGCATAATGCCTTAAAAATCTACTCAATCTCAAGGCCACTCCACTTTGGTATGATTAACCTTTGGCCTCAGGGTCCAGGCTGTTATTCTATCTTTAAAGCCTGGAACATTTCTCATCCCAGGCTCTTGGTATGGTGGTAACACTTGGCTTTACTTTTAACCCATGTGGGTTATGTAAACTCAGAGCAAGAAAATATGCGTTTTATGACGTTTGTACATATGGCATTTCCCTTCTTGGAATCTCTAGGGCTAATGAATGAGATTTTTTTCTTCTCCCTTAATACTCTTCATGCTTCATCTGCTATAATGAAAAGAAATGACACTCTAAATCCATCTGAGGTAGAAGCATGCATATTAAATGTCTTGTCATTAATTGTATTATTTAATTTGTGGTAACTCATATGACAACAGTATTTCCCTTTTATGCTGGAAATAAAAGCTTTGGACGGAAAAAAGCATGCCAAAAAAATCTCAGCTCAGTTTGGTTACATTTGGATTAGTTAACTATACGCTGATGCTAGTAACAAAAGATTGACCCAGATTCCCAAGCCGGCAAGTGCTTGGGAAGATTTTTATATTCAGGGTGAGGTGATCTCAAACATGTTTGGTCTTTCTATCCCCAAAACAATAAATCTGATTCTCTAAAATCAACAGAAAGATAACATCTTGGTTGTAAAGCCCTTTGCAGCTTTGTAAATAGCCTTCAGATCCCTCATTGCAGTGAGGCAGGACACAGCTTCATTCAGTCTTATAATATTTATTTAATGAGTACCTGCCACTGCAAGGCACTGTCCTCGGCATTCAGTTTTTATCTCCTTGTTACTTATGAGAAAACGGATGCTCAGAGATGTGAAGTGGTTTGCCCAAGGTCACATCCAGAGTCAGTGGGATTACAACTTGCCTTTCTTACCTGTAGTTCTCTAACATCAGTATTAATCGATAATAGCAACTATTTATTGAGTATTTACATGTGCCAGGCATTCAGGTAGAAGCTTAATATACTTCATCCATCTAATCTTCTCAACAACCTCATGAAGTAGGTATTATTTCCCTCACTTTACAGATGAGAAACTAAGGCCCTGAGAAGTAAGGAGGCTTGCTCAAATTCACGAGGCTGTAAGCAGCAAGCTGGAATCTGCATCTAGGTCTGCCTATGAGTCGGGAAACCTTTGCCTGGCACGCGCGCGCTCTCTCTCTCTCTCTCTCTCTCCTGATTGGCTGTGGCTTGGAGACCCCGCCCCTGTGACCACAGCTGATTGGATAAGGTTGCTACCTAGCACCTTGGCAGAAGGCCAGTGCTCACTTCAGGGCCCAGCCCCCATCGGGGCTTTAGTTGCTGCTGTAATTCTTACCCATGTAAGCTGGGTCAATGACCTCTCCCTGGACTTCTTAGGTTCCAAGTTATCTGCTGGTGTGTCTGCCCTGATATCCAAGAGAGGTCACTGCTACCTGCTTCTCTCATCCTTCCTCCCAGTCCACATTTCTGGAAATGTGTCTTTGGTTCAATTCTTCCTGGCCAGAATCAGCCATCCAATCTTCAGGGACTGAGACAAAATTAAAAGGTAAGGTTTCTCGTTAAAAAATTCTTAAGAATTTCAAGATGCTAAGAGCAGAGTATCAAACCAAGTGCCCGGCCCTGCTAAGCACAGGGCCCTAAGGTCAAAAAGACTGTGAGACAAGCCCAGTCCATGCACAGTTTTAACAGCAAGTTTTGGAATGACCCAGACTCTTGCTCTGTTCTTGCATCACACCTCTCCTGTTTTCACCTGAAACAGGCCTGTCCTCACCATGGCTTCGTTAGAACCTGGCCTCTGTCTGTTGACCACTCTGCCCTTTTGGACCTCTCTGCCCTTTTGGAGCTTATCTCTAATTTGCCAAGGCCCTGCTAACCTACTTCCTCCCAACCAGATCAATCATCAAACTTGGCAATCTCTTTGACACATCTCATCCATTCGGCTTTACAGGCAATGGCTTTGCAACATGTACAGAGAGGGAACCGAAAGACAGAGAGAACATACTGTATGTTTGGCAAAGTATTTGTTTACAACCATTTCTGGCATCTGGAGCAATTTTTGCCTTTTATTAAATATATCTCTGCATTCTGTTACTGGCTCTCAATTTGGCCTGAGTTCTTTGAGGGAAAGTTTGGGATTTTTGCCAAGCAACAACCCAGAGTTCCATATTTATGTTATAAGAGCCAGCAGTGTCATCCTAGACAACTTCCTTCCTTTGTTGAAGCAATTTTCAACAAAACAGATCACAGCATTATTCAATACAGTAAACCACACCCTCCACCCCTTTAATCTTATTGGCAATAGCAGGGCAGAGTATGTAAGTCATATACAAATAGAAAACATTGGCTTCAATGCATTCTATTGTGAAATATTCAAGTTGTGGTTTCGCACTGACAAGGGAAAAATTAAGAAGCATCCAGAGAGGAAAGAGAAAAATATTTGAATGAAGAAAGAGAGAGAAGTTCAAAAGACCACATGCCAGGATGTGCTTCATATGTCTAAGGCTCTGGTTCTTTTAACTCTGTAGTCACTGATATTGCATTCATTATATATATGCCAGGCATGTGGTAGGGACTTGATAGACAGTAATCATCTAATCTTCTCAACAATCTTGTGAAGAAGTAGGCTTTTCCCCCCTCATTTTATGGATGAAACTAAGGCTGGGAGAAGTAGGAGTCTTGCCCAATGTCAGGACTGGGTGGCGGCAAAGCTGGAATCTCTAACTGGGTCTCCTGGGTATGGAGATCCTTCACTGCCCGTTCAACTCTTTCTCCTTGCTTATTGGCTGCAGCTGTGAGATCCCACCCCTGTGGCCACAGTCAATTGGATAAGGCTTGGACCTCCTCCCCACAAGGGCAGTTAATCCATGGGTGGCCACAGCAATAACTTGCACTGCCAGCTCAAAAATGTGATATGAGCCAATTCAGTTCTTCCCTTGTGATTTCAGAATCATGGAAAGTCACAGCAAATGAGCTCTAGGAGCTGAACTGAAAAGTATGAGGTGGACCATGTCTTGGGGTCAGCTGTTCTGGGCCATGTGCAAACTAAACAAAGACACCTATAGGCAGCAGGAAAAGCAAGACTGAGAGAAGCAGAGATGTCAAGAGAAAGGGTTGCAAAAATTACAAAGACAGAGATAGACAATGAGAGACAAAAAGAGCGGAAGAGATCAGAGACAGAGATGTAGCATCAAAGAGACTGGAGTCTAGAATCAGCCACTTTGGTTCCTGACAGAGTCCTGATTTTTGTGCTGAGGAGTTCCAGCTATACAATGGCATCTCTCCTTGGGTTCCTAGGAGGTCTCTATAGTCTCACAATCCTTTCTACCTGAGCCAGCATAAGTGGACCTCTTCTGCAATCCAAAGAACTCTCACTTCAACAGCCTGATGCCAAAGCCATTCTTACTACAATTGATTGCACCCTCTCTTCATTTAGAAGAAGGGCTACACCCTCCATGTGCTGCAAGGACAGCTGACAAACCTAGTTCCTTTCTCTATTGCTTTGCTTAACCATCAGCTGCCACCATCCCTGACAAAAGGTTGTGTCTCTGCCTCCAGGTCACTCCCTGCCAGTCCTGCCTCTGTGCCTTGGGTGTCTCAGGCCTTTTGCACTATGGTTATGCCAGGCACATTGTCTAGTCACTGAGACTTGAGACATCAGCCCTGAACATCGACTCCACTCTCATGCCTAAGGGTCTGAAATGAGGAAGCTCCCCCCTATTGAGCTGTGGTTTTTGTAGAGTCAGAGATTCATCTGGACATACCATAAATAAAAGCAGATTTTTGTCAAGAGATTAAGGTGTAAGCTGACCCTGGCTTCTTGTCTAGATTCTCTTCCTAACTGGCTGTGTAACCTTGGTGAGCTGTTGAACATCTCTGAGTGGTTTATTTATTTATATAATGAGGGGGCTGGATGACTGGATAACATGTGCTGAACCCATTTCCAGCTCTGATATTTTAAGATCCCAAATTCTCTCTGATTGACATTTAGTGAAGGAGACACTAGATCCTTTCTGCAATGTACACTGTCATCACACCTGTTCCGGCTGCAAGTATCAATAAAGCACTTGCAGTGTTGACTGGATTGTGGAAAAGGAACTAAATTAGAAGGGAAAGTATGGAAATGCACAAAGTGAAGGTTCAAGAAAGGGGAGGGGGGATTTCATGTCTAAGAAAAGAGTTGTCTCACCAGCAGCTCCAGGAATGTGAGGTCGTCTATTTGAATGGCAGAGGTGTAAGGGCAGGAGTATTGCTGAATTAGCAAATGTTTAATCCATGTATCACAGCAGGCCCGTTTTGCAGGCTTTATTTAGGTAAAACTCCCATTGAGTATCAGCTCCCAGGGCCCAGTCTGACTCAGAGCTGCAGAATCTTGGCCTGTAGTGTGATGAGTCATGGTGATGAAATTTGAAGAGAAAAGGACATTTTTAAAATTAGCTTTGAGACAGCAAGTGTTTGCTTTTGCTCTGTAAGTGCCTTTTCCAGGTTGTTTAGTTGGACAGCTTTTCAAGAAGACCTGGAATGTTTCAGTCAATTCTTCCTCTTATTCAATCTGCTTTTGGCCCCTCAGATTCTCTTAACTCTTAACTGCTTGTTTCTTTCAGGGACCTAAGCCATGGACTGGGGCACTGGCCCTCAGGCCTGGAATGAACTTCCTTCCTCCGTCTGTGATCTTGTTGTGGTCCCAAAAAGGAGATGGAGCCCAGGGCTGGGCTGGGCTGGGCTGACCACCCTGGCACTGAGTTCTGCCACTGAAAAAAGGATGGAGTGTGAGGGTCTCCTGCCGCCCAACTGTCTGTACAGGCCCTTTTTGTGCCTTTTGACCACTTTGTGCCTTTTGGCCAAATCTCCTCCCAGGGCAGGGAATCAAAGCTGATACTGACTTTGCAGTGAGATTATTTCCATCAGGAATGAGATGTGGATGAACAATTTCTCCACTGTTTCCTGTACAACAGAAGGTTCTATTGAAATCAAGAAGGCATGGCTCAGTTCCCATTTTTTATTTACCCTGTTGGGGAGCTTGTTCTCTCCAATGTTTCCGTCCATCCTCAGAGGCATGCTGTCTCAAGGGTATAATTGATTTCCCTTCAACAATACAGATGAGGCAAAGAGCTACTGAGCTCTTCAAGGAACAAGCTTGGAGTTACAAGTGGAAACATGGGTACAGTCAAGTTGGTGAGATTTGAAGCTCCTAAAGGTCAAAATATCTCTTCCTTTTGCCAAATACTTCCTATCAACATACATACATTCATTTAATCATCTATCTCACAAGAGTTGACTGTGTACCAGAATGCCTTCACTGTGCTGGGTACAGGGAATATTAGCATGAATAAGATATAGTTAATGCCCCCAAAGAATTCATATTTCAATGTGAAGAACAGTGGCTGGCAGTCAGTTATAATATAAGGTGATGTGTTACAATAGAGGGTTATACAAAATATTACGAGATACAGAGATAAGTAATATAAAGGTAGGGATGAGGTCAGGCTCCAAGAGAAAGTTGAAGGTGTTTATTAGTAACGAGTAAACAAACACAAGTAAACAAAAAAATAGGAAGAACCTTTCCCGCTTTGTGAAATCAATGTTAAACAAGCATGACCCTTGGCATAATCAAAATGCAACTTTATTGTTGACTCCTCCTATTCTGGTTCTCCCCCATCCCCATGCCCTCTCTCTGCTGTTTCAGAAACATCATGTTCAAAGCCATGCAAGGGAAGTAAGGCAAGGCAATAGGGCAGCTTTGACCTGAGCCTGGTCTTTGGCCAAAGAAAGCATCCTTGGGTGGGCAAGAAGACTCTCTTCTCATAGGGCCTGGTTTGGGGTTCTTCCAAAGTCCTCTTCTGGGATCACTCTTCTGCAAACCCCTTGACCCTGATGGATATATCTCTATTCATGGTGCCACTTGAGGCATTGGGGCAGCACATCTCCAGCTTCTTTGGCAAAACCCCTTCACTCCTCCAGGAGGCAGTTTTAGGCAAGATGTAAGATGACCCAAGTACATGATAATTCCAGTGCACAGGAAATTATTGTTCCCTTACCCTAAAAGGATCCAGAGTATAGTCCACACTCACCCAGCAGTACTCCCTGCCTCCTAAACCAAGATAGCAAGTCACCCCTGTCTTATCCTCTACCTCTTGGGGAAAGAGTCAGGTCCCAATCACAATCTGCTCTCTCAGGTGTGACTCAGACAACAATTCTCTGTGTCCCCCTACTGCACAGAATACCTTTAAATGCTCTCCTCCAGCACCAGCAACTTTCCCTATAAGCAGTCACAGCTCTCTCCAAAGAAATCTTTTATTTTATCTTCATGCCACTCTTCCCTATTCTTGATCTGGTGGAGGGCCAAGAGTGAAGGTTCATGGGCCTTTTCCTTTGAAATTCTGTATCTTGGGGGTGTGCTATCATACCCAGTTTTGAATCTTGAGATCTATGAATTGTATCTCAGTTCATCAGGTGGCGAGAGAAATGCATTATAACACCTTGTTATGCCCCATTGTTATAATATCCTGTTCTGGAAATGGTGTCTCCAAGGATGTTCAACGAGGTTATGGCCTACTTGGAAGCAGAGGAATGGGATCTCTTGAAGATACTTTTATTCCTGAGATTTAGTCTATGGTCCTCATCAGCTAACTCTCTGAGTTTCTTGCTCACATCCCAAGTGAATTTTTCCATCCCAGAGTTTATCTAGAAGACTGCAGAGAGAGGTTGACAATGGCCTGGATCAAGAATAGGGACCTGTATGAGTTTTTTCAGTGTAGCTGAGAACAGACAAGTTTGAAATGAATCCATTCTTCACATAGAGGATTTCTTCATTTGCAGAGCATTGTTCTACTCTAACAGCCCATGGCCATAGAAGGCCACATATGGGGGATGGTTCTCCCTCAGTCTTCACACAGCATCATCAGAAAAGGGGGCTGTCCCCCCCAGTGAAGCTGCTTCAGTTTCCTTGATCTTGACCCACCCATGGGCACTCATGGACCAGAGGAGAGAAGCATGGCCCAAGGATCCCCATCTCTTCAGATTCACTAACCTCACCACCTCTATAACAATCTGTTCCCAGGAACCCAACAGTTGAACTCTGAGCCCTGCGTAGGATGTGAAAATTAAGTTACAGGTTGGTGAGTCACTGGCATGAGACCACACAATGAGTCAGGGAGAGGAGGCCTGGGGACACATTTTTCTAAATCTGAGCTTTTCAGACTGCCTCTGTCCAGAGAACCATCCTTGAAGAGAGTAGTTTCGGGGTAAATAGATGGGAAGGCATGTCAAGTCATCAAATCCCTCATCAGAAAACAATGACAATGTGCTTTTCGCACAGCACACTGAGAGCTTGAGGTTTTGTTCCATAGATTCTAATTTTGCTTTGTCATCCCTGAACCTCCTATTGATAATAAATTCATCCATCACCTCAGATATGCTGATTCCCTTAGTTTCTCATCACTGTTCATCATCCTGTAGCAA
Source organism: Tamandua tetradactyla (assembly GCF_023851605.1). Taxonomy (NCBI): domain Eukaryota; kingdom Metazoa; phylum Chordata; class Mammalia; order Pilosa; family Myrmecophagidae; genus Tamandua; species Tamandua tetradactyla. Next base: position 57,468,739 of record NC_135334.1, on the reverse strand, counting down.
CTACTTGTGTTTCAGTGATTTTGAGGCTCTGGATATAGCAAGACTGACAGAGAGCAGAGGGGGTAATAAAGAGCAGTGGTTAAGGGTACAGGCTTAGTTATTACACAAATACGGGTTTTCAACTTTCCATCACATTTGATGGGATCTTGGGTGAGTCACTTACTTGTATTTTTCAACATTAAAATACAAAGAATAGTCCACTTAAAGGGTTTCCTAGATGAATAAATGAGATATATAATTTATAATATGTATATAAATGGCCCAGAATGTAGTGGGTGCATTGTAATTGAATAAATATTATATTACTCAATATGCAATTGGGTTTCCGTTGATGATTTCTCTTCCTTACAATTTTTCTAATTACTTGCAAAGTTAAATAACTATTTATTTTATTTAGGTGCTGAAAAAAATTAAGTCTAAACCACCCACAGCCCACCAATTCCTTGAACAGATTTAGTCCATTTTCTATCTGCCATGCAAGTGCTAGGTAAGTGGTTAGTAATAAATAAAAGGCTAAGTGGTGTCTATTTCCACAGTAAACATTTTTGGAGTTTGCAACATGCATATTTGGACACATTCATCAAGCAAGAAACTAACGTGTGCACATCTCTATATCAGATATCATGGGAGAGGAGTAAACTTGCTTTGCATCAAGCTTTGGGTGGCAGCTACAGTATTAGGCAAGAAACCACCGGTGCTGATTCTTAGACATGTGTAAGCATCCTCAGCGTTTCTCAGAAATATCTGGGAGGGGTTTGGGGAAAAGATTTGTCTTTCTACATTCAAGTAGGTGAGAGCACCGCACACCAGAGTTTGGGTACTATATGTAACTACAATTACCTTTGTGATGCCACAATGTGGAAGACCAGAATGTTCAGATCACAGAAATAAAAGGTTAGGTACAGTACCCATAAAATTGACCTTCACTGACTGGTGCTTTGTTCTTTAAGTTTCTTTGGGTTTAATAATTGTTCACTATGCCTCTAGCTGGTCTCAATAACAAAGCCTGGTCCTCACCCCAGCCACTGAAGCACCAATGACTTCCATCTCTCTTTATGTTACTCTATCTAAGAGTGATGAGAGTGAATCCAAGAGAAACTCCCCCTCCATAGTGCCCCTGCCCTCTGCAGATGGCTCTGGTTTCTCCAGTCACTGCTGATGCACCAGCATTATAGAAGAGACCCTGGAGATTGGCTACAGTGGATTCTGCAGGGTTCAGAGGCATTTTCCCTCTCACTCTGTCATCTGGAGTCCACCCAGGCTTTTGCAGAGGGGCAGCTGTGAAAGATAATTGTGGACACCCAGAGTATTCTTAAACTTCTGCGATAAAGATGCCAGGAAGGAAGTGTAAAAGTGTTGAAATAATGCAGATTTTGGAGCATAAAGAATGTGGCTCTAAATCCCAATTCTGGCACTGACCAACTGCGCAACCTTGCACAAATCACTCAACCTCTCCGAGCCTGTTTCATCATCTGTAGACTGAATTGATAACCCTACTCCACAAGGTCATTGTGAGGATTAACAGTAGTGTATGTATGGTGTCCAACACACATTTGTTGCTCAAGCAATGTAGGTGGCATTATGGTATCTGAGAGGAGAGCTTATTTCAGAGACTGAATTGTGGGACTGCATTTGTGCTCCCTTCATTCATAGTGAGTAAATGTGCCAGGAACCATCCTCGGCATTTGTTTATAAAGATGAATGAATTTCACCAACCCTCTTGTCCAGAGCTCAGTGCAGTGATTGTCCAGTTGCCTGCCCAGTGACACAAACTGTATGAAACTTTTTCTGATGTTGGGTGAGGTCCATTTTGGGTGCTTCTGACCCTGGTTGTGCTGGGAATGGAAAATAAGATGGCCACAGAGCATAAACAGACTGGTGCCGGCCTGGAACGCTGTCAGCAGGAATGTGAAAACAAGATCTTGGTTGAATAGCTGTGGCAAATATTCTTGGAACATGCCTCCTCTGTTCTTAGGGTGAGTAGGAGGAGCTCTCACCCCAGATTGTGGGGGTGGAAAATCTGCTCTTCATTAGGGGGACACAGAGGAACCAACATTCTCAGGAGGTTTAGTGGTTGCAGCCTGAGCACTGAGAGGCTGGGACCAGCTCTTCCCAGCACTCAGATCCAGGCTCCAGGCACCCAAGGGGGCTACCAACTGTCAAAAGAACCTGTTAGGCCTTTCTCCCCTTCTATCCTATCCAAAGACATGTTTCTCATTATATTCTCCATAATCATAAGGAGAAACATAATACCTGCATCATTTATTGAATATCTGTTTGCCAGACATTGGGTTAAGTAGGCATTTTCACTCACTACAGCCATCGGATTCCAACCTGGAAAACAGAAATCTAAGTATTTAAAAGAGGAAATTATATACCAGGAAGTGATTATACAAAAGACAAAAGAGAGAAGTCAAACCGGAGGTGATGAGACAACCTAGAGATTAACCGGAGCAGGAAGCTGCTGGTACTCTGGGCTGAAGGAAGAAGGGGAGGAGGTGGTGCTCCCTGAGCTGAGGTGCTGGGCCCACCTCACAAAACTAGAGCCAAGTGGGCATGCCTTCGGGAAACAGGCGCCATGGAGGAGACGCAGCTGTGGTTGGAGATTCCATCAGAAGAAGAGTGGGGTTGGGGGAGGAATATCCTAGCTCCTCCCTTCCTCCCAACCTTCAGTCTCCAACCACAGCCACCCAATGTACATACCCAGAGGGAAACCAGTTGATGCCTGGAGCCAGTGGACATGCAGAGCAAAGCATACCTCTGAGGTACTCTGAAGGTAAGCATACCAGGGACAGGGCCACCCACAGTGAATCCACACAGAAACGATCACATTCACAATCTCAAATAGGAATTAGTTATCCTGTTTTTCTGATGCAGAAACTGAGGCTTGGAAGGGTTAAAACAAATTGCCCATGAGATACTAAAACTGAGCTATTTTGACATCCTATCCAATCTAAGTTCTTACTGAGATTTAAACTTTTGAATCTTTTTTTCTCTCCTGATGGGAGAGCCAGATAAGCTTTAATAGAAGTTAACCAGATCTATCTTTAAACCAAATCAAAGGCTTTTAATTTAATTTTTGAAAACCACAATTTACTGGAAGCACATTCGTTGCAAAGAGCCAACCACCAAATTAAGCAAGTCTGCATCTCCACGGAACTTGACAGCCTATTGGCTTTGGAGAAGAAGCTTGGGACCTCCAGGGACTTCTTGGTGGCTTGGGACTACGGAATGAGCACCATCAGTATAGCTCTGTGTCCAGTCAGGTCTCGCCAAGTCATGTGAGCCCCTGACTTTTTCTTCTAGAGTCCCTGTCTGGACAACATTGCTCTAGAGCTGCCAGAGCTGTGTGAGAAATACACGTAGGAGCCTCAGGGAAAGGTGGGCTATGCTATCATGTGCCCCTTCCTCCAGGAATGATACTCTTCTGAACTACCCCCTCAGCATCCTGTGTCTGGCCTCCATCATGCAGCTTGATACTCTGCTTTGTAATTATCCATTTCCTCATTTATCTGCTCCAGTGGACTGTGAGCTTCTCCAGACCTGAGGCCCTGTAAGTTTTCTGTGCTTAGCACAGTACAGAACACATGATCAGTGTGCAATAGAAATCTGAGGAATTAATGAACTAGGAGACAGATAGGAACCCAGACGATGCTTTACAGCATAGTGCAGGGGGAAGAAAGTGCAGTCAGGTGTCAGAATGACATTTCAAGTGTGCTACTCACCTGATGTATGATCTTAGGTAATCACTGGAAATCTGAGCTTCAGTTTTCTCCATTAAGAAATGAAATTAATATTACCTACCTTAAAGGGTAATATTCAGTGAAATAGCATTGCTCAAATCATTTCCATTCTCCTTTGCTATTTTGTGTGGAAACTACTCTGTTTTCCCCTAAAATGTTTTTTGGGTCACTATCAGCACTAGACTTTGGGATAGAGGGACCATGGTTTTGAAGCAGGATGACTGTATGAACTAAAATTCAGTATAGGAAATAGAAATTACTTTGGGTACTGCAAGATAAGAGAATACAAGGAACTGGGTAAATACAAAATTTTCAAAAGGTTTCTAAGTGTGGATGTCAAGGGCCCCAGTGGACTATTGAATTGGAGAGCATTCAGGCCACCATAGCTGCTATCTCCATGTCAGGAAGCTCTGGTGACACTGCCATCACACATGCTGCCACAGCTGCCTCATAACCTTCAGTCTCTATAACTTTGTGTGTTAGTTTTCTTTTGTGACATAATTTCACGACAAACTTCATGGCTGAAAACAACAGTCATTTATTATCTCAGGAGTTCAGGCATGGCTTAGCTGGGTCCTCTGCTTCAGGATCTCACAAAGCTGCAATTACAGTGTTTCAGCGGTCTCATCTGAGTCTCAGCTGGGGAAGGTTCTGTCTCCAAGTTCATGTGGTTTTGGGTTGTATTCAGTTGCTTTCAGATTGTTGGTGTGAGGGCCTCAGTTTCTTGCTGGCTACTGGCCAGAGATCACCCTCAGCCACTTGTTTCTTCAAAGCCAGTAAGGGAGAGTATCCTAGCAAGATGGTTTTACTCTATTATGTAACATAATCATGTATACCTAATTCCATACTTTGCCTTATTCTATTAGAACCAAGTCACAGGTCCAGCCCATACCCCAGGGGAGAGGATTACATAGGAGTCAGGAATCACAGAACCACTTGTGAATCTGCTCACCACACCTTATTTGCCAGTAACCTAGAAGCAAGTAACCTAGAAGCAAGAACATGGCCTCTCCCTCACTTCTGTCTTCTATGTCATTCACAAATGCATCCAGTACAAAGCAGAATTTGCATCCATAACCCAACCTGCAAAGGATTCTAGAATCTATTCTGTTTTGTTTTCCTCCCTTCTGACTATAAAGAAGGTAGAACTGAGGTTAAGAGAGTCGGTTCAAAATGTCAACCTTAGTGGCATTTATTAAGTACCAGAAACTGAATAGCTGCCCCAATGGTCAATCTTATTAATACCATAATGTTACACACTGCGTATTTACTCTGTAAGAGTCAGCATTGCATAATGGCTAAGAGCAAGGGTTTTGGAGACTGGATTTACATTCTGGTTCTGTCTTAAAATCTTCATCTGAAAAATGGGCATGATAATAGGACCCAAGTCATAGAGTGTCTGGCAGAGTCAGGATTCAATAAAGGATAGATATCATCACTACTATGGGCTAAGCATGATCCTAAGTGTTTTACATATATTTTCTTATTTGATCTTCACAACAGCCTTGTGAAGAAGCTATTGTTTTTATCCTCATTTTATAGATAAGGAAACTGAGTTTCAGGGAGGTTATGTAACTTTCCAAAGGTAAGAAAAGCAAGTTATCAGCAGAGCTTACGGCTCTTAATCACCAAATTAAACTGCCTCCCCTTTACCCTTTGAAGGTAGATTTGATTTTTGTAACTACCCAGAATTATTTTTGCTCAGTCATAATAATAGTAATAATTCCTAACAATTGTGTAGGACTTTACTGTTTACAAAGTGCTTTCTCACTTGAGCCTTTCAATAAAATGATACGTTTGTTGTATTAAGAATATTTAATTCTGCTATAGAAGACAACAAATTGGATGAGATCCATGAGTTACATTAAAAATTATAGCCTGTATGTGTTTAACATAGATAAAAACAGATGGAAGGACCAAGAGATATCCAGTATTCATGAGGCACTAAATAAACATGACACCTGTGCACTAAACATAAATGGCATATACATATGCAAGAGATATATGAGGCACTAAAAATTCTGAATACACTGATATATATGAGCAATCAATATGCTTGAGGCCGTAAATCAGTCATAAATTGATGATATCCATCCTGGGTCAGATGCCCAAGGAACACAAATGAAATCCATGGCTGCTCAGCAAGCTATTTGGCAAGCTATAACTATTGACCAGGTGTGTCTCTTCAACAGAGCAAGCATGTATTCTTGACCAGGGCCCTTTCTGTCTGTAGTCCCCTCTTCTTAAACCTCATTGCCTGTCCTGTAATTAAACCACCAAGTAGGGAAGGTGGATGTGACACAGAGAGACAGGGCATATGAACACTGCACACTCCAGGATTTAGGTAGTATAGATTTCTACCCACTCACACTCTATCTCAGGGTTTATATGCCTATATCTTTCCTTCTCATTCTAAATTGATTTCATAATCTATATGATTCAAGCATCTCAATTTGGTTAGTGAGCCTTTCTGTTCTATGACCTGTGAGAGGGATTGCCCAGCAGTGTCTTTGGAGGCTACTCTTGCATCAAAGCAATTTCACACTTGAAAAATGATGGGAGGTAGGCAAAGATCATGATCCCCTTTTTACAGATAAGGAAATTAAGAAATATCAAGGGTATGTGACTTGTTCAAGGTCACACGGCTATTAAATAGATTAACTGGGAGTCACATACAGGTTTCTCTAATTCCAAGCCTAGTTATTTTTGTTCTAAACATCAGTACGCCAAAACAATATCAGACAGCACTATCAAATAATGGATTTTTCTCTTTAGGCTCTGAAGACAATTGGCAAAGAGGAATTCGAAGGACAGGAATTCCTCTGAACAGGAATTCTGTTCAGAGTCATGGTGTTCAAATAGAACCATCCACTACTCTCTCAAGGACTTATTTTGATGGAGCCACACTTACTGGGCATGCCACGCTAGGAACATCCTTAAAAGGGTCCTCTTTTTTTTCACAATCACAGCCCATCTGTTCCTTATGATTCTGTAGTCACAGGCTCCTTATGGGCGAGGTCTCAGTCAACAGACATAGGGAGTCTCTGACTCTGTTAGGAATTAAGTCCAGTAAAAGAGGAGACTTGAGCTGGAAAGGGTTCAGTTGTGTCCATATCCTCCCCCAAGCCAGAGCTTGCCAGACAATATCAGTCTCAGAGATTTGGCCTGTGTGTTTGCTCTGGCTCTCTTAACTGTTGACTTTGGGATCAGCTCTAGGTTGGCTTGAGTTTGAAATTTGCTTTTCCCAAATTAATAGTTAACTTGAATAAGCACTTTTTAGTCTTCCTTCCCTTCCCTTCCTTGCTACCTTTGAAATCATGTGTAAATAAATTTTGCTAGCCCAAAGGATTTGGGGACTGTCACCCAGGCCTTTTAAGTGAGGCAAGTCTCTCTAATGAGGGCAGGGCTGGCACCTTCTTTTTTTCTATGTCAATTCACAAACTCTTATGAAAAATATCAGCTTTCTCAGACGAGGAAATAGGTAAGCCTCAGTGGAACTTTGCAAACAAACTTCAGAAAATATTAAACTGTCACAAAATGTGTAATTTTCCTGCAAATCTGCTGATTGTGCATGAGTTTCCATTCCATCCTAGCCATCTTATTTCCTTCAATTGCTCACCAAATCACTAGACTAGAAAAACATTATAATAATCACCACTCATGGTCATAGATATATAGTTATTAACATGAAGATGGCCACAGTATGATCCTGTAACTTTTTATTTTTTTAAAAATTGTGTGTATATGTTTATGTGCATGTACACACACACATGACAAGGAAAAATTCTGGAGGAGACACCAAAAATGCTTAATGTACTTATGGAGGAATTACTTTTTACTTAATTAAAAAAATAACTTTCTGTATTCTCTAAATTCTTGTAATCATCTTTCATTATTATTTCTACTCTTTAAAAAAAATTACCTTGCTTCCATTTTGAATAGAAATAACAATATTTGATAAAGTTTGTACTGTTATCAAGTAACCTTCTTAAAGCTAAATAAGCTCAGCTGAGCTTCACAACATCTCTGGGAAGTGTGTATCATCTTTATATCTGTTTTACAGGTGGCTCAGAGATACTGTAATGTGCAAGGCTACACAACTACTAAATGGCAAAATTGAGAGTTAAAGACAGATATTTTTGATATCAAAGCCCATGTGCTTTCCACTCTGCCACAGCTGCCCTCCGTAAGTATTTTCAGCATGCTGTCTCCAGTTTCATCAATAATCACTCTGCATGAGATTAAAAGGGAGATACAAAGAAGAAAATCTTGCCCTCTAGGAACTTATAATCCAGAGCAGGGGTTCTCAACCCCAGCTGTTCATTAGATTTCAGCTGGGAAGGTTTTAAAAATCCTGAAGCTGGGGGCACGATTCAGATTACTTTTTTTTAAAGTCCACAGATGATTACAGTATATAATCTAGTTTGAGAAGAACCAATTTGCTAAGGAGGCAGCACATCCATGAATGCATAGATCCCATGAGAGTCAATATGTCCTCAATTGTGACAACTCATTGACTTGTTTCCAGTAATTGCTTCCTGATATGTTATGGGTCCTGGGCATATGGATCTAATTGCATGGATGTCATGAGAATTTAAGACGATAAACAGCTTTTAGCTTCTATCCTTGACATTAGATGGAAATAACGTTTTCTTCTTCTTACTGCCTTTGTAGTTGGGCAGTACAGTGTAGTGGAGAGAACTCTAGACATGGGCTCTGATAACTTAGATACTAGTCTTGACCCAGGCTCTAAGAAATTGTGGTTTGGGACAAGTCACGTCTCCTGTTAGTTCCTCTATAAAATAAAAGGGTCTATTTAGATACTAAGTTGCCTCCAGCTCATCCTTCCTGTGATTCTATATCATGCAATACTAAATTGCTACAAACCAGGTAACCCAATATAGATAATTAATTTAAAACCTATCTTTCAGTTATCTATTGCTACATAACAAATCACCCCAAAACTTACTGGCTTAAAACAATAATGGTCTATTATTTTTTTACATTTCTGTACATTGACTGGGAGGTTTTTCTGCTGATCTTGCCTAGGCCCAGTGGTGCAGCAGCAGTCAGGAGCTCAGCTGATGCTGGAACATCAAAGACTTTATTACACAACTGGCAGCTGGTGCTGGTAACTGGCTGGGGAGCTTTTGTTCTGCTCCGAATGACCTTATCTTCCAGTAGAACAGGCTGGACTTAACAACATGGCAGTCTTGGGATTCCAAGAGGGTGAAAGAAGAAGCTACAATGCCTTCTAAGGTCTAGATTTTGAAACTCCCACAGTGTCACTTCAGCCTTTTACTATTAGTCAAAGCAATTCATGGGCTCATTCCACATTCAAGGAGATGGAGCAACGAACCACCTCTTGATGAGAGGGGCAACAATGATATGTTGCAAAGGGTTTGAGAGAGGTGTGATTAGTTGGTGGCCATTATTATAATTATCCTCCATATTATTTTTTGCCAGGAGATGCCACATAATGTAATGATTAAGAGCACAGTTTTTGGATGCAAACAAACTAGTTCCAAATCCTACGATTGCCACTAACTAGCCCTGTGACATTGGGCCAGGAACTTAAATTACTCTGGTTCCTAAATTAAGAAGGATACAATTAATGCCTACCTCATAAGCTGTCCATGATAATTAAATATGATCATAGCTGCAAAACCCCTGACATACAGCAAATGTTCCCTAAAAGCTCTTGGCTCTTACTCCTGACTCTAGCTTCTACAAAAGGCAAGGAAGCTGCTTCATCCCTTGAATAAACTAATTTAGACTAATTGTGACAACTTAAGGGTTTGGATTTGGAGTCTCTTGGTCACTGTAGCAAGCCTGAGGTGTTAAAGATCAGTTGATAGTGGTTATTGTTTATCTTATTCACACACAGCATTTCTTCTGTGAAAGGCCCAGCTTTGGGCACTGATCTTAAGAGGATGAATATGAGTGATGACCTCAGTAGGAAGTGAATACGAGTGATGACCTCATTCTGGCATGAATGATTCCAGCTGCTTCTTGGTGAGCCCTGGCTCCTGACTGCTTGGCTGAGCATTGCCCGGTGAGAAGAACATTAGCACCACCTGTACAGAGCATGCCACCACGTGTGGGTGTCAACTTTCTCTTGTACTCACAGAATTTATATTCTGTAAGAATCTTGTATTCACAGAATGAAGGAAGCAGGGCTAGAGTTGGCCACTGGAGGTCCAACTTGTTAAATATCTGAGGTGCAGATGCTGTTCAAGATCTATCTGTTATTTGCTCTTTGGAATATATGGCCTAAGTTTTCTCCCAAGGTAATTTAAACCATACTCAGCAAGTCTGTGTCTGACTATTCTGGAGTCAGGCAGACATGGGTTCATATCCCTATATTGACTCCTGTGATCTCATGTCTCAGGACAAGTGGAATAAACTCATAGAGCCTCAATTGCTTCCTTTGTAAAATGAATTGCTGTGAAGACTCAAGATAAGTACATAAATCACCGAGTACAGAATCTGGCTATTAGGAATATTCAAATTAAATAATTTGTACAAAGTGCCGGAAAATGTATGGCACATAATAGGTCCTCAAAAAATGTTACTTCTTTTTCTGTTCCAGGGAGAATCTAAACCTGAGGTTACACATTTTATTTATGAATCCATTCAAACAAATCACTGCTAACCCTGTGGGGAATTTTTCAAAATATATATAAAATACAGGACTAGACTTCTAATCTACCAAGATAACAGCATAAGGTGTGCCAGAGTGATTTTCCCCCACAGAATCTTTGAACAACTAGCATAAACTGGCAGAGCCAACTTCCTCAAAACTCTGGCAAATAGTTAAACAATTGTAGTAACTGGGCGATGGCTAAATAAACAAAGAGCAACACTGACAACAGTAGAAGCTTGTGGCACTCTTGTTGGACCCCTCTCCTTCCCTGGTGCAATGTGGAGCCAACATGTGCGCCCGTCATGGGTACCTGGCCCTGTTCCACAGGGAGAATGACCCCTATGTGTATACAGGAGTGGCTATATGTTGGTGCTAGTCTACTGAGTGGCAGCCTGAAAAATTGAACCAGGAATCTCGTCTCTGGCTAGCTCTCCCAAAACTTGCCCTCCAGACAGAAGCAGTTTGCAGATGGCTAAAGCAGTATAAGAAAGAATTAAGACAAACCAGTTCTTTTCTGGTTACTGCGGTGCTAAGGACTATGAGCAGCAAGGTGTCTTGTGCACACTCTACGAGGTGGTGTGGGAAGTCCTGCATGGGAACTAGCACAAGTACCGAAGTTTTAAGAAATGGTGAAGCTGCAGATCAGCTTGTGGAACTATAACCCTCAGAAGGACCAATGTTTCTCAGGCACCATCAGGCTTAGGTCTAGTCCCCACCCCAAGTTTTCTGTGTGTGTCCTATGGGACCAGCAGCACTTTGATGGGGCCAACCAAGGCTGTGGATATCCCCATATGAGCATCAATGCTCTGAAGAAACTCAACAAGAATAAGAAGCTGGTGAAGAAATTGGCCAAGAAGTATGATGTCTTTTTGGCCTCTGAGTCCCTGATCAAGCAGATTCCATGAATCCTGTGCCCAGGCCTGACTAAGGCTGGCAAGTTCCCTTCCTTGCTGACCCACAATGAGAACATGGTGGTCAAAGTTGATGAGGTGAAGTCCACAGTCAAGTTGCAGATGAAGAAGGTGCTGTATCAAGCTATGGCTGTTGGCCACGCTAAAATGACAGATGATGAACTTGTGTACAACAATCACCTGGCTGTCAACTTCTGGGTATCACTGCTCAAAAAGAATTGGCAGAATGTCTGGGCTTTATATATCAAGAGCACCATGGGCAAGCCCCACTGCTTGTACTAAGGCACAGTTGAATATATCCTAATGCCACAAACAACAACAACAACAAACAAACCAACAATTAGGACAAGCCAGCCTTAGGCAATGGATCACCAGCTTTAAGACGTACAATAGACCACTCAGGAGGGGAAGGTACATTTCACAGTAGACGGGACATCCTGATTTTTGTAAACAGGGGAAATCCCAAAACTATTTAAGCCCAGGGCAAGACATAAGCTCAGAAAAGGCAGAAGATCCTGTAATTCACTTTCACTTTGGGCTGATCTTCATAGGTGGGTCACACTCTGATAGAGAGCATCACTGAACACAGAGCCAATTTGCAAAGACTTGACAGGTGTTTTTTGCATTGGTCTGTTCTTGTTAGCTCCTGGCATTCAAGAAAATCTCGTGTCATATCATACTTGGATACAAACTCAAGAAACAGACAGCTAAATTCCAGAGTTAATACAAAGGGTGCAAAAAGACACCTAGACAAAAAATGAAACAGGAATGATGGTTCATCCAAGAAACAAGATAAAAATTCAGAAATCATCAATGAAGAAGATCAGACTTGGACATATTGAACAAATATTTGAAAAAAGAAGATCTTCAATATGCTCAAGGAGGTACAGGAAAACATGGGGATAGAACTAAAGGATATCAGAAAATAATGCATGAAAAATATGAGGATCTCAATAAAGAGAAATTTTTTAAATGAAGCAAACAAATACTGGAGTTGAAGATTGCAATAACTGAAATGAAAAATTCTCTAGAGGGCTTCTACAGGAGATTGGAACTCGCAGAAGAAAGAATCAATGAATTTCAAAACAAGACAACTGGAATGATTCAGACTGAGATGCAGAAAGAGAAAAGAATGAAAGCAGAGTCTAAGATATTTGTGGAACACCATCAAGTATTTCAACATATGCACTATGGGACTTGTAAAAGGAAGAGAAAGAAAGAAAGGGGTAGAAGGCATATTCAAAAAAATAAAGGCAGAAAACTTCCTAAATTGAACAAAAGACATGAATATACACAATCAAAAGGCCCAACAAACCCCAAACAGGATAAAATCAAAGAGAACTATACCCAGATACACAGAAATGAGTCTGCCAAAGAGAAGAAGAGATTTCTGAAAGTTGCGTGAAAAGCAACTTCTATGTACAAGGGAGCTCTAATAAGATTAAGTGCCAGTTTATCATCAGAAACAATGGAGGCAAGCAAGAAAACAATTTCCAATCAAGAATTTTATGTTGAGGAAGAACATAAAACATAAAAGACTAGAACATTTGTCTTTCAAAAATGAGGGATAGATAAAGGCATTGCCAGAGGAAATTTGTCACAGTAGATATGCCCTTTAATCTATGCTAAAGGGAATTCTTTGGAGTGAAAGAAAAGGACTTTAGACAGAGGATCAAAGCAGCATAAATAAATAAAGACCTCTGGTAAATGCAACCCTATGGGTAATTAGAACTGCCAGTACTATTGTATTGTATTTTTTATAGGTAACTTCACTTTTCACTTCTTGCAGGTTCAAACTGCAAATACATAAAAGTAATGTTAAATATATGGTCTAACATTATATACAATGTATAAATATATAATTTGCAACAAATATAACAAAAATGTGGGGGATGGAGGGTTATAGGAAAAATGTTTACATCTGATATTAGAGTTAAGTTGATATCAAAACAAACATGAATGTCATAGATATAGGATGTTAAATTTAAGCCCCATGGTAACCGCATAGAAAATATCTGAAAAATATATCCAGAAAAGAATAGAGGGGATCCAAACTGGCACACTACCAAAAAATCAAATAAATTTGAATTATTAGCAGAAGAATTGAAGGACAAAAAGGTATGAGACTTATGAAGTCAAAATAGCAAAATGACAGAAAGTCCTGCATTATCAGTAATTTCATTAAATGCAAATGGATTAAACTCTCTAGTCAAAAGGCAGAGATTGGCAAAATAGATTTTTTAAAAAAAAAAATATGCTGTTTACAAGAGACTTACGTTAAATTTATAGACCGAAGTAGGTTGAAAGTGAAAGGATGGGGGAAACATACACACAATGTAAACTGTAACTCAAATAGAGTTGAGGTAGTAATATATAAGATAAAATGAACTTTAAAAAACTGTTACAAGAGACAAAGAAGGTCATTATATCCTGACAAAGTGCTCAATTCAACAAGAAGACATAACAATTATAAATATATATGCACTTAATGTCAGAGAATCAAAATATATAACACAAATCTAGACAGATTTGAAGAGAGATATAGGCACTTCTATATTAATGGTAGGAGACTACAACACAGCACTTTAAATAATACCTAGAATATCTAGATAGAAGGTAAACAAGGAAACAGAAGATCTTAGTTCCACCTGAGATCTAAGTGGATCTAAGTTCCAACTTAGATCCAACTGGAACTAAGAGACATATACAGATATACTCAGAACAGTTCACACAACAGCAGCAGAATACACACTTTTGTCTAGTGCACGTGGGCCATTCTCCAGGATAGGCCACATGTTAGCTCACAAAACTGTCTCAATAAATTAAAAAATATTGAAATAATAAATGTATTGTCTCTGACCATAATGGAATGAAACTAGAAATCAATAACTAAAGGATAACTGGCAAATTCACAGGTACGTGGAAATTAAATAATACACTCTTAAGCAATCACTGGATCAAAGGAGAAATCATAAGGGAAATAAGGAAATATCTTGAACCAAATGAAAACAAAAACACAATATACTAAAACTTAACGAATTGAGCAAAGGCAGTGCTGAAAAGAAAATTTATAGCCCTAAATATTTACACTAAAAAAGAAGAAAATCTCAAATCAAAGAACTAGTCTCACAATTGGAGGATCTAGAAAAAGAAAAGCAAACTACACACAAAGCAAATAGAAGGAAATAACAAAGATAAGATTGGAGATAAGTGAAATAGTGAATAAAAAAAAAACAATAAAATCAAGAAAACCAAAATTTGGTTCTTTGAAAAAAATCAACAAAATCACTAAACTTTTAGGTAGACTGACAAAGAAGAAAAAATAGAGGACACAAATAATTAAAATAAAAAATGAAAGGAGGGACATTACTACCAATCCCACAGGAAAAATAAAAGAATATAAGAGGACATCATGAACAATGGTATGGTGACAAATTAGATAATTCGGATGAAATGGACAAATTCTTAGAAACAAACTACTTACACTGAATCAAGAATACATAGGAGCTACCAACAGACTAATAATAAGTAAATAAATGGACTCAGTAATCAAAAATCTCACAACAAAGAAAAGCACAGGACCAAATAGCTTCACAGGTGAATTTTACCAAACATTCCAAGAAGAATTAACAACAATTTTGCTCAAACTCTTCTAAAAATATTGAAAAGTTAACTCATTCTATGAGGCCAAAATCACCTTAATACCCTAGTCAGATAAAGATACCACAAGCAAAGAGAATTATAGACTAATATCCCTTATGAATATAGACGCCAAGATCCTCGACAAAATACTAGTAAAACAAATCAGATAGTATTTTAAAAGAATTATATATCACAATCAAAAGTATTTTAAAAGAATTATATATCACAATCAAAAGGTGTATACACCATGAACAAATAGGATTTATCCCAGATTACAAGGGTAGTTCAACATAAGAAACAAAAACACAATATACTAAAACTTAACGAATTAAGAAAATCAATTCATGTAATAGACCACAATATTAGAATGCAGGTAGAGAAAAAAATGATGATCATCTCAATTGAGTCAGGAAAGGCATTTGACAAATCCAGCACCTCTTCTTGATAAAAACACTTAGCCAACTAGGATTAGAAGGAAACTTCCTCAATATGATGAAGGGCATATATGAAAAACCCAGCTAACATACTTAATAGTGAAAGACTGAAAACTTTCCCTCTAAGATTAGGAATAAGACTATGATGCCCACTCTCACCACTCTTATTGACCATTGTGCTGGAAGTCCTGCCAGAGCAATTAAGCAAGAAAAAAATTAAAGGCCACCAAATTGCAAAGGAAAAAGTAAAACTTTCCCCATTTGCAGATGACATGATCCTATATACAAGAAATCCTGAAAAATCTAATAACAAAGTTTTTAGAGCTTAAAAATGAATTTAGCAACATGGCAGGGTTCAAGATCAACATGTAAAAATCAACAGTAGTTCTGTACACAAGTAATTAACAATATGAAGAGGAAATCAAGAAAATAATTCCATTTACAATAGAAGCTAAGTGAATTAAATCTAGAAATAAAGTTAATCAAGAACATAAATGACTTGCACATGTAAAACTAAAAAAGAAAAGGCTAAAAAATTAAAGAAGAACTAAATAAATGGAAAGACAATCCTTGTTCATACACTGGAAGACTAAATATTAAGATGTCAATACATCCAAAGTGATTTACATATCCAATGCAATCACAATCAAAATTCCAAAAGTTTTCTTTGCAGAAATGGTAAATCCAATCATCAAATTTATATGGAAGGGTAAGGGACCCAACATAGCCAAAAAACATCTTGAAGAAAATGAACAAAGTTGGAGGATTCACACTGACTGATTTTTAAACTTTTTACAAAGCTACAGTAACCAAAACAGCATGGTACTGGCACAAGGACAGACATATACGTCATTATATTCAAATTGAGAATCCGAAAATCAATTGTCACATCTATGGCCTATTGATTTTTGACAAGGGTGCTAATTCCACTCAATAGGGAAAGAATAGATTTTTCAACAAATGGTGCTGGGAAAACTGGATATCTATGTACAAAATAATGAAAGTGGACCCCCACCTCACACAATATACAAAAGTTAGCCCAAAATATATAAAAGATATTAATATAAGAAATGAAATTATAAAACTATAGAATGAAAATTAGGGGAGCATCTTCAGGTTGTTTGTCTTGCTAAGCGATGATTTCTTGGACTTTACACCCAAAGCATGAGTAACAAAATAAAAAATAGATAAATGGGATTTCATCGAATTAAAACTTTCATGCATCAAGGGACTTATTCATGAAAGTAAAAAGACAATCTGCAGAATGGGAGAAAATATTTGGAAACCACACATCCAATAAAAGTTTAATACATAAACAATATATAAAGAAATACCAAACAACAAAGACAACCCAATTTTAAAAATGAGCAAAAGTCTTGAATAGACATTTCTCTAAAGAAGATATATAAATGACCAATAGAGACACAAAAGGATGCCGAACATCATTAGCCATTAGGGGAACAAAAATCAAAATCACAATGAGATATTTCAAAACGACTAGAATGGATACTATTTTTAAAATCCCCTTATGTATTGTTAGTGGAATGTGAAATGGTTCAGCTGCTGTGAAAACAGTTTGGTGGTTCAATTCTGTTACTAGGTATATTATTGAAAAGTATGTGTTTGAACAAATATGTACACATTGATATTTATAATGGCATCACTTACAATTGCCAAAAGATAGAAACAACCCAAGCGTCCATCAACAGAGATTATGGCTAAACAAAATATGTTATATACATACAATGAAATATTACTTAGCTGTTAAAAGGAATGAAGTTCTGATACATGTGATAACATAGATGAGACCTGAAAACATCATGCTGAGTAAAATAAGCCAGACACAAAATGACGTATATTGTATGATCTCACTCATATGAAATAATTAGAATAAATGAATTCACAAAGTCAGAAACTAGAATACAGGTAATCAAGGGTGGGGTGGGGATAGGGAATAGGGAGTTAATGCTTAAGCGGTACAGAGTTTCTGTTTGGGGTGACTGAAAGTTTTGGTAATGGATGGTGGTGATGACAGCACAACACTGAATATAATTAACACCATTGAATTATATATTTGAATGTGGCTAAAAGGGGGAAATTTTAGGTTGCATATTTTAGGTTGCATATATGTTACTAGAATTGAATTTTTGGAGAAAAAAAAACATAGTTCTGTAGAACACAAACAGTGAACCCTAATGTAAACTATGGCGTATAGTTAATAATATAATTATAATAATAGTTTCATCTGTTGTAAGAAAGGTACCACACTAATGCAAAGTGTTAATAGGGAGGGTGGTGCAATGGTAGCTCAGTGGTAGAATCTCACCTGTGAGGCCAGAGACCCGGTCTTGATTTCCAGACCCTGCACTTGCAAGAAAATAAAATTATTAATAGGAAAAACTGATGGGGCTGGGGGGGGGGGGGGTAAATAGGAACTCTGTATTTTCTGCATGATTTTCTGTAAACCTATAGCTTCTTTAATAAAAAAGAATTGAAAAAATAAAACATTACCCAACCATAAGCTCCATGAAGGCAGAAATCATGGCTATTTGTCCCTCATTGTTTAGAAAATAGCTAGTACAATGCCTAAAATACAGTGCACGCAGAACAAGTATCTGTGGAAGGAAAGATAATCTAGTATCTGCCATCATGGGATTGGGATTTGGAGAAAAGGTGAGTTAAATATACAAATAACTGCAGTTGATTAAATCCAGTAGGTTGATTTAAGTGATCAGAGAAATGCCAAATTGTAGAAGAAATTGCCTCCTGCTAGGGACTAAGATATGGCTATAAGGGACAGGTGGCATTTAGAATGGGCTTTGAGGAATGGGTAGAATTTTTAAAAGCAACATTGGGAAGAGGATTGAGGAGGAAGAGAAGGACAAAGCTTGGCCCAGGGCTGATATTTTAGAATAGAAGCTACAAGAATCTATTTCTGTGTCTATGTGTCTGTAACTCAGAAAGCCCTTTACTACTCATTATGTGAATGTGTAGTACAAATTCCTAGTGCTATTACCACATTAAATTATGTAATCTCTTAAAAGAGCACGATTCCGCTTGCTTACATAAAAATTTCTAAATTTCTTAGAAATCAAGGAAATTGAACCTCAAAAACCTACACTATGAAACAAGCAGTATTCTTATAGAACTATCAGAAACATTTTAAAACTTCAAGTTCACATAATTCATGTAAATATTTGGTAAACAAGATTAGTTTACTAATTTTGATTTAATAGAAGTTGGTTTCTCCTAGTTAGAGTTAATATAATAGAATCATATAATTTTTATTCTACTTGAAAACGTTCTTCCTAAACTTTTGCAGGTTTACTAGTAGAAGAAGCAAGCATTTCTTTCACTAAATATATAAGTTTATAAACAATTTAAATTTGTGTTTAACCAAATCAAATCATTATTCTGAAAAATTTTATTTCAACATTAATATATGTTTTGTAGTATGTCAGCTTAAAGATAATTTCCAAGATTTTTAGCTTAAAATCTTATACTGATACTCTATTAAGCTAATGAATGGATGTTCATTAGATACCTAGCTCATTTCTAAAAAGAAAATATGGAAACACTGGTTACTAAGCATAATTTAACTTTATGTACTTTTGCTTTTTATTTTTATATGAGACAGAGAGGTATATATATTTGGGTCAGTTAATGAACGTGTTCAATTTTGCCACTTTGAGAAGCTGTAATGTAAAAGATGTGCTATAGCTATATGGCCGTTGGACATCTCAGCAGACGTCTTACAGGCACATAACCTCACAGATCAGATTAACTCCCCACCTTCATCTAGCTCTGAGAAACATCTCCAGGAAAATGTGGACATTCCAAAATGGACTGAGATTAATTTTCTGTCAGATAGAATAAGATTCAAAGTCAAAATTACATACAGTTATAGAAAAATAAAGTTATCTTGTGGATTATCTGAACCCATTATAAATGTATAGAGTTTTGCCCCTCAGACATATTCAATAATCAAAATCCCATATAACCCCAAATCTTGACACCATAGTGATCAAGGCAGAAGTATGCAAACAGCACAGTAGTTAACGGGCAGGTTGAAAACAGATCATCCCAGCTTGAGGCTCCAGTTTCCACCATGCTCAGGGGAGAGAAGTTTTATTGCTGGAACCAGATGTCCGCTGCTGCGTCTGGAGCCACTGTGTGCCCGGTTGGTGGAGTCCCTGCTGGCCACAGCTAGTGTGGATCCTGACTCTGGACATAGGTGGTCAGACCTGACCTTCACCCTTACTGACAACATCACCTGTCACATCCATTTTCTGACTTGGAAACATAAAAATGAAATAGGGCTGTGCTACTGCAGTGTTTTCCATGGAGTATGGGAATGAAGCAAGAATTTGGGGAAGGCCTAGTCACTTGTGACTTAGTTGGGATTTATGAAAACAAGTTGCTTCAGAGTGAAGCCTTCTTATTTTTTTACTGTGTCTTCCAACCTATCCATTTCCTTCTTCCTTGAAGTATTTGGGTACTTTCCTGGCAGCTCAGGAGTCATTTGCAATGAATTTCCCATCCTCATATTCCCTCTTGTGTAAGGGAACTGGGGCTGATGAAGAGTGTGCATTCTTCTTTGGAAACACAACTGTGTCTGGATCAAGTTTAAATGCACTTGCAGTGAGATTCTGAACTCTGCCACCAGCTCTTCAGGCTGGGTCCTGGACTCAGTACTGAGGATTATTCTTGGGTCCAGAAAAGCTCCAGTGGGCTGGCCTATTTGTATCTGATTCCCACGGACCTCGTGTATCTGATTTAGAGCTGGAGCAAGATGTGATTCCCTGCGTCATTCAGGAATCACAGAGACCTGAAGCACAAGAGACCCACACACACACTCTCCTCCTCTCCCTCCAATACTCCCACACCACACCCCATTCGAAGGCAAAGACAAACCACAGGACCAGAGTATTAAAAGAAAAAAAGATCTTAGATAATAAAAGAATGAGTTGTGCCTCATATGACTTAGGAATGTCTAGAGAAATTCCAACAAGGGGAAAAAACAACAAAAGAAAGACAGAAAAGATATACTCATGGATTCTACTTTCTGCTTGGTGGCCTGATGGAGAACAGGAAGGAGAGAGAGATTTGCCTTACTCAGCCTTACCCAAAGACTTGGGAATAAAAAAGTTACCCCTTCAGATCTCTCTGCAGACCATTAAGATGAAATCCCTTTTAAAAAGCTTCAGGTCACTTAGAATCCAAACCAAAAGTCCCAACAATTCAGACCCCTAATCGCCTCCAATTTTATAGCCTATGGAGATTTCACGAGAGCTTATCAGTATACATCTCCAGACTTATAAGGCCAGGGGATTGAAGATGGCTATCTGGGGTAGTCATTTTCAAATATGAACTCTTTCAACCTCGAGAGTTCCCAGGAGAAACTCTGGAGTCTCTAGTGAACAAGAGTTGGGGGGGGGGGGGGGGCGGGTCGGTGAAGAGGAATGGGCTCCAAACTCCAGTACCAATGAAACCAGAACCGTATCATTTTACCTGTTTTATATTTTGGGGCAGGAAATCTTTATTTTATTTTATTGTGGAATCACACACACACATATATAAAGCATAAAATTTGCCATTTTAACCATTTTTAAATGTATGATTGAATCAAATCAATTACATTCACAGTGTTGTGCTACCCTCACCACCATTCATTACCAAAATTTATTCATCACCCCAAAAAGAAACTCTGTACTCACTAAACATTAGCTCCCCATTCCTCCCTCCCTGCAGCCCAGCCCCTGGCAACCTCTAATCTACTTTCTGTCTCTATGAATTTGCTTATTCTAGATATTTCATATAAGTAGAATAACATAGTATTTTTCCCTTTTGGATTGGCTTTTTCCACTTACAATATTTTCAAAGTTCATCCATGTTGTAGCATGTACTAACATTTCATTCCTTTTCACAGCTGAATAATATTCCACTGCACGAATATACCACATTTTATCCCTTCATCTGTTGATAGACACTTGGATTGCTTCCATCTTTTGGCAGTTGTGAATAAAGCCACAATGAATAGCATGTAAATATTTGTTCAAGTCCCTGTTTTCAATCCTTGGAGGTATACCCGGTAGTAGAATTGCCAGGCCATATGATAATTCTATGTTAACTTTCTGAGGAACCACCAAACTATTTTCCACAGAAACTTCACCATTTACATATCCACCAACAGTGCAGGGTTGCTATTATTATACATCCTTGCCAACAGTTGTTTTCTGTTTTCAGGGTAGCTCATAGTTTTGATTTGTATTTCCATGATGGTTAATAAAGTTGAGCAGCTTTTCATGCACTAGTTGGCCATTTTTATGTTTCCTTTGGAGAAATGTTTATTCCTTTGCCCATTTTTCTAATTGAGTTGTTTTTCTTTTTGTTTTTGAGTTGTAGCAGTTCCTTATGTATTTTGGACATTACACCATTAACAGATAAATGATCTCCAGAAGTTTTCTCTCATTCTATAGGTTGTCTTTTCATTTACTGATAATGTCCTTCAATGCACAAGTGTTTTTAATTTCAATTAAGCCCAATTTATCCATTTTTTTCTTTTGCTGCACATTGCAGATAAAATTTTACTTGAAAAGGATTCCAAATGTCAAAACAATTATTTCACAACCTTTGCTGTAGAGGATGTATCTCAGCACCCCTATCCCATCTCCACCTTCGGGCAGACTTGAAGAGGATGCATGGTTGAAGTTGGGTATGTTAGGCACACACAATTCAGGTCTGTCTCATTCACTGAAGGTCTGTCTCTATTAATGGTCAGGACTAAGTGATATACTGTCTCAGCTTATAGCAACTTTATAAAAAAATTTACTGTTGGGCAGGCCACGGTGGCTCAGCAGGCAAGAATGCTTGCCTGCCATGCCAGAGGACTCGGGTTCATTTCCCGGTGCCTGCCCATGTTTAAAAAAAGAAAAAAATTTACTGTTACCTCCTCCTAATAAAACTCAGAACCTCCAAAATTTGGCCTGGAAGAAGAATCTCCACATGGAGTATGAGAGTTAGACCTAAAAGCCCTTCTATCCCTCTGGGTTCTGAGGATCACGTTCCTGTTTGGGTTTTCTGACTTTTCTTGCTGCCTCCACTCTATAATCGCTCCCCATCACCCTGGATCGGGGAGGGGTTGCTTGCAAAAATATCTTTCTGTAAAGATCTCAAACATCTTTACATTTTCTCTTTAGCATAATAGCAAGTCAGTTTCACAGATTCCTTAGCTGAGACAAAGCAGGAACTTTCAAAACAACTAAATATTAGGGGTAAGCAAAAGAGAATAAAACAGCATATTGCTTATTTACAGGATGCAACTTCCAAAGCCAAGACTCTGATTCCACCTGAACCAATTTCAGGAATTTTACCTCTTCCCATTTTGGCAATGAATTAGCTATCTGAAGGGTTGATATCACTTCTTGGGGCCTTTGCCTGGGCCCTCACTAAAGCTTCCATCCTGATGCTACATGACCGATACCACACTGACACCCACCACCTGGGAAACTTCTCTTAAACATCTTGATATTCCAATAAAAAGACCAAAAAAAGAACCCCCTCACCTGCCGACCTAAGCTTGGTTCTAAGGTTTCTGAGATGCATTTCTTCTCCAGGAACTGACAGAGATGATTCCATTCTTCAAGAGGCACTGCCTACTACAAGCATCGGCATGGCTTTAGTTTTTCAAGTGAAAGAGTCTACCCTTATCTTAATTCTCTTATAACCAGATAAAGAACAATTATGCAGCACAAGTCTCTTTGGAGAACATTGTAGTCTGGCCTGGAAATTGGGGGAATTATGCTGAGAATGCTTTGATAAATGCTTGGGACATGAAGTGTCCAGGCCTGTCATTGGGCCTAGACAATAGATGCAGTTTTGAATAGGAAAGCAAATTTGGAGTTTCAAGGAGTAATCTAAAAAAATGGAGAAAGTTGCCTATGGTCAGATGCTGCATGGGAGTAGAGTGAGGCGGGCAGAGCTAGGGTTGAGGAATTTGTAAAGAATAAGCATGTCTAAAAGTGGATTTTGGTGCGACTCCTGTGAATTCTTCTTCTAACTCCTATACAGAATGTTAAATCTGCAATGCTCATTTGTGTTTTCCTGTGAGTGAATTACTTTGAACATTGAATTTCAGGTCTGGTGGGGGGTCATCCTTGGTGAATACAAAGGCAGTCCTGGAGGAACACAAAATCTGGTGGTGATTGGCCAGGAAAGAATAAGGTCTCAGGAAATAAGAATTGGAGATGCATAAGCCTGCCCCAGACTGTGAAACTGGAAATGTGAAGAGACTCTACCTGAATCTTCCGAGTCAAGGGGGCCCTGGCTGACTTTAGGACTATACTACAATAAACCAAAATTACAGACAGTTTTAGTTTGCTAGCTGCTCAAAGTAGATACCATGAAATGGATTGGCTTTAAACCATGGGAATTTATTAGTCTGCACACTGAGGCCATGAGAATGTCCAAATTAAGGCATCACCAAGGCAATGCTTTCCTCCTGAAGATGTTGCCAGTGATCCTTGGGTCCCCTGCCACATGGCAAGGCACACGGCAGCGTCTTCTGGTCTCTCTTCTCTTCTGAGCTTTGTTGATTTCAGCTTCTTGCTTCCATGTTTCTCTCTCTCTTTCTTTCTCTCTGTATTCCTCCCATTTATAAAGGACTCCAGTAATAGGATTCAGACCCATCCTGAATGAGGTGGGCCACACTGTAACTGAAGTAGCCTCATCAAAAGATTCTCCTTACAGTGGGTCCACGCCCACAGGAAAGGATTACATTTAAGAACATGATTTTCTGGGTACATGCAGCTTCAAACCACCACATAATCCTCTTTGGATCCCCTCACTTGAAAATCCATTCCCTGGTGATGGAGGTGCTGCTTTCCCAAACATCTCTATTCAAACATCTTTCCATTTCCCCACCACATGGCAACAAACCCTTTTGACAGATTTCTTAGCTTAGATAAGACAAGAACTTTCAAAACAACTACATGTTGGAGGAGAGCAAAAGGAAAGCAAACACAGAATATGAATCATGAAGCTTCCAAAGCACAGGATACTCTGTCTTTGTATGGCATGACACACAAATCCCTTAAAAAAGACCCAAGGCTCATTTCCATGCTTCCCAGCACTCCTGCTTCTCACTGATCACTGCAGCATCATCAGCTCTAAGAAGCCCTAATGACCACTCTCTCACCCCACTGGCTGGAACTGACCACGTTCATCTATATCTCATGGGAGTAAGGCATCGCAGAATAATGAGTGTGAATATTTATTTCTGTGTTTGACTGCTCCAGTAGATGTGAGTTTCCAATCCCAAGACCTACGAGTGCTTAGAAAGTAGCAGACTCACAACAAATGCCTGTTGAATTAAAGAATTCCAAGGCAGGATGTTAAGGTGGAAAGAGAACAAACAGACCAGGTTGAAACCCTAATTCTGCCACTTACTAGTGGGATAAATGTGGACATTTCCCTTGGCATGTCAATCATCCCATCTGTAAAATATCATTAATAACAGTTACTTTGTAGAGTAGAAAGAAGTTTAAAGTACATAAACTATCTGGCCCATAGTAGATGTATAATAAATAAGTAGTAGCTATTAATAAATAGGCCAATGGCTTTGAAGATTTTTCTTTTTCAGCAATGTAACAATTAAAATATATATTTCTCAGAATCAGGAAGGCACACCGGGGGCTCAGTGGCAGAATTCTCACCTGCTGTGCTGGATACCTAGGTTCAATTCCTGGAGCCTGCCCATGCCAAAAAAAAAAAAAAGAGAGAGAGAGAGAGAGAATTTCTCAGAATCAGATAAAGCAGTGCTGCTTTAACATAGGGTTATAGGCTTAGAGCCCCACCTGCTCATCTTTTGATCTGGCTCATTCTGTACCACAGCAGAGCTCCTGCGCTCCCAAGACTATAGAGTAAAATCT
Source organism: Tamandua tetradactyla (assembly GCF_023851605.1). Lineage (NCBI taxonomy): Eukaryota > Metazoa > Chordata > Mammalia > Pilosa > Myrmecophagidae > Tamandua > Tamandua tetradactyla. The sequence goes on along the minus strand of NC_135334.1, from coordinate 57,443,434 downwards.
ATTCTGTTAGGCCAGAATGGGAAGCTTAGAACTGGTAGTATATAAGATTACTTCAAATGGCAAAAAGGCACAGCATTAAAAATACAGATACCCATAATAACAAAGTTATTCCCCTTAAAATTCTTTTTTTTTCTGATTCCTTAAGAGAAAGACCTCAGTTTAAGGTTAATATGTCCTTAAGTTCTCTTATTTCTCCTAATACTCCAATATTAAAAGACAGCTGACTCCAGTCTCAGAACCTTCAGCAGACAAGAGTACCCAGCTAGAATTTAGCACTGCCGTTTTGTTCAATTCCCACTGCTACCTGCTTCATGCTCTATAAGTTTGGGAAAATGACTTGACAACAAGCTTTACTTCCTTTATTTGTAAACTGGGGTTAATAATGCTTACTTCATTCATGAGACTTAACACTGATTTATTCTAAATATATTTATTGAGGAACTTTCGTGTGCCAGGTTCTACGGCAGCCTGATGGGATTCAGTGGTGAACCACACAAATGAGAGCTTCTAACATGAGGGAGAGCTATATAAGTTAAGAAGGAATTAATTTATATAGCACCATGGCGAGGGGGTGGGGGCAGGGAATGTAGGATGCTGGAGAAATTCTCACTTGTGTGACACCTAACTTGGATATGGGGGGTAGGGATAGTCAAAGGTTTCTTAGGAAAAAAAATGACAATTCAGCTGAGTGCAAAAGATCTAGTAGTATTTAGAGAGGAAAGAGGAGAGTGAACAGCATGTGCAATGGTCTAGAGGCAAGGAACACTGAAATAAAATACGTTGAATTCTTAGTAGAATGTTTGGAACATAGTAGGTATTCAATAAATAGTAACAGCCTTTAGAATTATTGGAACATCCTCAGCTTCAAGGAGACTTAGATTCATCTTTGCGTCTTCAGCATCCAAGATAATTCCTGGCACATACTAAATGTTCAATATGTGTTGAATAAAAGTGAATAATTGAATAGAAAAAGAAATGATTGAATGAATAAATGAATGAAATGTTCATTATTTCTCTCTGCTCCTAGGGACTGGTCCATATTAGAAATCACATTCTTACTCGGATCTTACCTAGAATAGTCTGGTTTCCAATGCTATGGAGGGAGTAATACTGCAGCCTGGCTCTGACTTTGAACTTGAGAGATTTCCACAGGGTTCACTTGGAATCACATGGCTTCCCTTATGTCTAGCCCAAGATGGGCCGAGTTTTCCCTTCCTACAACACTGATGCTACTTAGACTCACATAAAAACCAATTTTTGTTTTAAAGTCAGTCTGTATGAATGACATCTATTTGTCATCCCATAGGACTTGGCAGCTTTGCAATACTTTCAAAGCAAGGTTGCCACTGTACCTTCTAGAGCCATATCTGACCATGGCTCACAGAGCAATGAAGCAGTTTAGTGGGTTGGAGATCACTAAAAAGCTGAGACGCATTATAAGGACGTCTGAGACTAATGATAATAAGAAATAACATCTATTGATCACGGTCTATTTGTTAGGTTTTGTAGTAAGTACTATCTCAGTTAATCCTTGCAAGAATCCTTAGAAATAGACACTGATAATATCCAAATTTTACAGGTGAGGAAACTGAGGCTTGGCGAGTGATGAACTTGCCCAAGGTCACATTTCTACTCAGGGATTGCTGGGATCAAATCTAGTCAGTGCAACGTGGAACTGGTACTCTTAACCTCTCAACTACTGTGCAACAAGCCAAAACAAAGAAACAAAAATAATGGGCTTAAGCATACTGCCAGTGACTGGGTACATGCAACAAAATCAGGAACATGCTGATAAAATCTGTGCCAAATTATGTTTCTATTGACTTTGAGGGCCTATAAGAACACTAAGTAAATGTTTTTTAGGAAAATGGAATAAAAATAAGAAATAGGTTTAAGTAGAGTTATCCATTTAACCAATCCCAATAACAGAATCAATTTTTTTTTCTATTTTGAACCACGCCACTTGAAATTGCAGCGTGGCATCAACTTTATCAGTTTAGTTTTTCTTAATATGCAATAAATCAGTTCAGTAACTTTGTCAACACTCCCTAACAGTGAGTCGCTTCTTACTCTGGAATTCTAACATGGTCCCTTAATTCACAACCTTTCCTTATTTTGCAAAACTAGCCCTTCTTTCCAAATATCAACACTCAGATGACAGAGAGCGATGTATGAACTACAAAAAAAAAATCTTTGTTTTAGATGTCTGTCTTCAAATCCCCAAATGTGACTAGCCTTCAGATCCTTCATTGCATCCACCTAGGACTTGCTCCCTTTGAGGTTAATTGGAGCCTTAGTATATTCCCTTGAGATACACCTTCAACAGGAAGAATTTCTACTATTTATTAAGGGCCTTTATTTACCAGGCCCTGAACTATGCACTTTCTGCACATGATCTCATGTTCTGCAGCCTTCTCAGGACCATGCTGTTTTCTAACAGCCCTTTCACACATCTTTGGTGGACAGGCCCCTCTTCCTAACTGCACCATTTCCTAATCCCCTCATTTTTGGCAGAGGACTATGCCTTTTATATTATAAAGGAAATGGAGATAATCAGGCAAGAACAACATTCCTTCCCCCTAGCAAACCTGCATGCATGTGCACCCCCCTCTATTAATCTCAATGGAAGAAGCACCCTACCCCTATTCAAACTTACCCCTCCCCATCTCACGGGTTTCATGCTATCTGTCTTCTCCTCTCTTACTTAAAATTTTACTCTTTCCCTTACGTTCCTGACAGTCTATAAACAAGTTAGAATCTTTCACACCCTTAAAAACACACACACACATCCTTTCTTGAAGTTCTGATCTATTTTAGCTACCATCCCTTCTCTTTCCTACTGAGCCAAACTTCTTAAGAGTGGTTTATACTTGCTCTTTTTACCTCCCACCCTCACTTCATTACTCTATTCTGTCTTCCTTCCCCACTATTCCATCAAAAATTCTTTGGCAAAGGTCACATATGGCCCTCTAATTGCCAAGTCTGTTGATACCATTTTTGAAATTATCTAATTGGACATATTTATAATACTTGCCAGTATCGATAATTTCTTCCTTTTTAATAATCTCCTGACTCCATGAATGAGGAGACTGTGCTTTCTCCCTTTCTCTTTTTATTTCTCAGATCTTGTTCTCTCAAGCTCCATCATAGGCTCCTTCTCCCCTGTCCTCCATGGGGAGGTCAGGGCTACCTCTCCAGCCCCATCTCCCACCATCACCTCCCTTTGACTTCACTCTGTAATTCATCCTCAGTTGTGTGTGGCTGCCTATACTCACCGTGCTCCTCATATCTCCATGCCTCTGCTCGTGCTGTTTCCTGGATGACCTTCCCTCTTACTTTGCCCAGCTAACTCATACTCACCCTTTATAGGTCAGCTTGGAATTTACTCCACTTTGAAAACTTCCCTAACTCCTTCACCTGCCTCTCCTATGTGCCCTCCTGTCCCAAGTCTGTACTTCCAGCAGCACCATCTGTTTACCTCCTTTTTTCACGCTATATTACTATTATTATTTTTATCTCTGAAACACTTGGGATGGAGCACTCCCTGTCGTGTGTGTTTTATTCAGCTCTATGAGGGTTGAGAGATACACAGCAACCAGATGATGGATGAGCAGCACAGGGCAGAGCAGCTCAGCACTGGGTCCATACCAAAGCATGTGGGGCAGGATGAACTAATTAGAAAGATCAACTGGGGTCGCTGAGGTCTAGTGGTTGCACATCTAGTGCAAAATTAAAGACTCTATTTAGGTGGGAAGACGATGAATAGGATAGATTGAGTTCATCCCTGCTCCAAGGAACAGCTAAAGAAGTGAAAGAAAAACAAGTGGAATAGTGATTCCAGGGTGCAAGTGACCTGAGAAGTCTTTTATACTTCATAGGGAGGCCCTGGTTGAAAAAGCTGAGGAGTTGAGATGCAGAGAACTGAAGTCCATCCAGCTACTGCAAAGTGCCTAACATACCCCTCTCCTAACAGATGCCTGGAGCCCTCAGGAGTGCACGGTCAGGGAGATAGGGTCTAGGAAGTAAGCCAAGACTTGTTCCTTGAACAAGCCACACCACACCCACCAGCCCACCCCCACTACCTGTGAACCCCCCAAGCTCCTCCCACCTCGGGACCCATGCATCCTCACACTGCCCACCCCCTGCCCCAGTTTCCCTCCCCTCCCCCAGGACCCATGCCTCACCCCCTCACATCTCTGCACAGGCTCTCCTCTGTGTATCCATCCCATGCACACACATAGCCTCCCCTGATCTGCCACCGCCATACACTGCCTCTATGTCCCCCACACCATGCCCTGCCCCTGTGCTTTGTGGCCTGCCCGAGCTGCTCCCCACCCCCATAGCCCCTGTGCTGCTCCCCCACAACGTTGCACCCCACACCCCACACTCCTGGGTACCAACATAGTGCCCTCGCCCCAAGCATGCCCGAGCTGCTCCCCACCCCCATAGCCCCTGTGCTGCTCCCCCACAACGTTGCACCCCACACCCCACACTCCTGGGTACCAACATAGTGCCCTCGCCCCACACGTGGCCCTGTGCTGCAACCTGCCACCACGCCGCTGTACCCCAACCCAGGCCCTACATCCTGTCGCATGCCTGCCATGAAAACACAAAACTTTAGACTACTGAAGGAAATTAACTTCCAAAGTAATCTTATCAAGATAATTACAGACCTTGAAGGCAACAGAAAATCACAAAGCAAATGAAGATGCAGATAGATATGGCCAAGCCTAATGACCAAATTAAAACACCAGAGTAGACATAGAGTTTGGAATAACTAATCAAAGATGTTCATACAACACTACTAAATAAATTCAACGGGTTGGCTAATGACATAAAGGAGATCAAGAAGACACTAAAAGAGCATACAAAAGAATTTGAAAAAATAAATAGAAAAGTAGCAGATATTACAGAGATTAAAGATGGTTAGACCAAATAAAAATTATATGACAGACACACAACAGCAGATTTGAAGAAGCCAAAGTAAGAATAAGCAAAGCAGAGGACAGAACAGTTGATTTTGAATACACAAAAGAACAAATGGCAAAAAAGATGAAAAAATTTGAATTGGATTCTCAGGGAAGTGAGAGACAAAACAAAATGCACAAATATAAGAATCATCATTGTCCCAGAAGGTGAAGAGAAAGTAAAGGTCTAGGAAAATTGGTTGGGGATATGATGGGGGAAAACTTCCCATTCCTTATAAAAGACATAAATATACAAATCAAAGAAGCCCAATGAATCCCAAACAGAATAAATCCAAATTGGCTACTCCAAGACACATACTAATCAGACTGTCAAATGTTAAAGAGAAGTAGAAAATCCTGAGAACAGAAAGAGAAAGGCAATCTACTACATACAATGCAAAGCATATAAGACTAAGTTCAGACTACATAACAGGTTCCATGGATGCAAGAAGGCAGTGGTATGATATATTTAAGATACTGAAAGAGTAAGACTTCCAGCCAAGAATTCTGCACCCAGTCAAATTGTTCTTCAAAGGTGAAGGAGATTAAAATTTCCACAGATAGACAAAGGCTGAGAGAATCTGTCAACAAGAGACTGGTTGTACAAGAAATACTAAAGGGCATTCCACAGGCTGAAAAAAAATCAGGAGGAGGTCTGGAGGAAGGCACAGAATTGAAGAGTACCATATAAATCTGCCAAATAAAATTCAAAGATAAAATGGTAGATTCAAGAAATGCCTTTACAGTAATAACTTTGAATGTTAACAGACTAAACTCACCAATTAAAAGATACAGATTGGCAGAATGAATTAAGAAATATGATCCAGTTATATTATACTTACAAGAGACTCATCTTAGACCCAAGGACACAAAAAGTGAAAAGTGAAAGTGAAAAGATGGAAAAAGATGTTCTATGTATTCTACAACCAAAAGAAAGAAAGAGTAGCTAGACTAGTATCAGATAAAATACACTTAAAATATAGATATCATAAGAGGCAAAGAAGGACACTACATACTAATAAAAGGGACAATTCACCAAGAAGAAATACAATCATAAATGTTTATGCTCCCAATCAAGGAGCTGCAAAGTACATGAGGCAAACATTGGCAAACTAAAGGGAGCTATAGACATTTCAAAAAGAATAGTGGGAGACTTCAATACACCACTCTTCTTTATAGATAGAACAACCAGACAGAAGATCAACCAGGAAATAGAAAAGTTAAATAACTTGATAAATGAATTAGACCTAACAGACTTATATAGATTGTTACATTCCAAAACACAAAAATATACATTCTTCTCTAGTGCTCATGGAACATTCTCCAGGATACATCAAATGCTAGGGCACAAAGCAGGTCTCTATAAATTTAAAAAGACTAAAATTATTCATGGTACTTTCTTGATCACTATGGAATGAAGCTGGAAATCAATAACCACCAAAGAACCAGAACTTACACAAATATGTGAAGATTAAATAATGCACTGTTAAACAACTATGGGTCAAAGAAGAACTTGCTAAATAATTGGTGACTATTTGGAGATGAATGAAAATGAGACTACAACATATCAAAACTTATGGGATGCAGCAAAGGCAGTACTGAGAGGGAAATTTATTGCCCTAAATGCCTATATTAAAAAAGAAGGAGCAAAACTCGAGAACTTAACTGTTCAACTGGAGGAACCAGAGAAAGAAGATATAGACCTGGTACTATACTTGGAAAATCCTGAGAAATGTACCACAAAGCTTTCTGAGCTAATAAACAAATTCAGCAAGGTGGCGGGATATATGATTAATGTGCAAAATCAGTAATGTTTCTATACACAAGCAATGACTTAAATGGGGAGAAAATCAAGGGAAAAATTACATTCAAAATAGCAACTAAAAGAATTAAGTATCTAGGAATAAACTTAGCTAGGGACATAAGAGAACTGTACACAGATATATAACTAAAAGAAATCAAAGAAGATCTAAATGGGTGGAAAGACATTCCCTGAACATGGATAGGAAGGTTAAATGTAGTTAAGATGTCAATTCTACCCAAACTGATCTATAGATTCAATGCAATACTAATCAAAATTCCAACAACCTACTTGAAGATTCGGAAAAGCTACTTATCAAGTTCATTTGGAAAGGAAAGACCTGAAACCCAAAGACGTTCTCCAAAATATCAACTAGTTCCATCTCCCTATCCCATATTATTGACAGCCTTTTCCAATGTGAGAAATTTAGAATAAGCATAGCCCAAATATCCCTAAAAATAGGGAGAAAGATTAAAGGAAAAGGTGGAGCTAAAGAAGATAGGATTTAACAAATGAGTATGATTGCTGAATCATTCTATTGATATTTCTTTTAGTCTCCAGTGTCTTGGAACAGCTTGGAGGAAAAACCTAAAAGTGGAATTGTAACCCATACCAAACTCTGAAATCTGTTCTACAACTAATTGTTTCAGTGTGCTTTGAAATGTATTGCTTTTTTATATATATGCTATTTTTCACAATTAAAAAAAAGAGACCCAATTTAAAGCCTTGATGTAGCCAAGCATTCTCCATTTTCTCCCCACTGGTTTTGCTTCTTTTCCCAAGTTGCTCAGTTTAACTGGAAAAAAAAAGTAATGCAATTGCTATGATAAGCATGACTACAGGTCCCTGTTATCTAATCTCAGTTGTCCTTCAGTGCTGCTCAGAAATCCTTATTGATCCCAGCTGAGTCCTCTTCACATTCCCCAAAGTGAATTTCCAACTGTTTCCATTCTTCTTAAGCTCCCCCAACCCATTACAACCCCGCACCCACATCTTCTTTGCTTAGAATGAGATTGTCCCTCAATTTCTTTCCCCTTTTGCTTAAAAACTTCCTTGTTTCTTCCCAGCCTTCCTTGTTTCTTCCTCTTGTTTGTGAATCTTCTCCTTCTTTGTCTCCCCCACACCATCACTCCCTGTCTAAAAAACAGCCTCCAGTGTTCTCCATGCAAATAAATAGATACGTGAATAAACAATTTTTTTCAACATGCTTTCCATTCAAGATACCACTCACCTTTCTCTTTAGTCACTGCTTGCTCCTCTTATCTGTTGGGCTTTATAGTTTCGAATTATATAAGTTATCTATGTGCATGGTAGAAAAGCTAGAAACTCCACAATTACGAGCCACAGAAATTACTCATCTAGCCTTATGGAGTATATATCTTCCCAACTTTTTTCCATGTAGGTATGTCCATTAAAAAGATATACAAATTTAAAAATAAAAATAAAATCATATTATACATAAGTTTTGTGAACACACTTTTCTTCCACAGTGTAGTTTTAGCATCTTTCCATTGGGCCCACTTGAATAATCCAGGATAATCTCCCCAGCTCAAGATTGTTAACCTAATACATCTGCAAAGTCCCTTTGGTCATATAAGGTAACATAATCACAGGTCCCAGGGATTACAATGTGGTCATGTTTTTTGAGGTCATTATACTCCTATTGCAAATATTTATTAGCCTGGAGAAGTGTAGGAGGTCAGAGGGTGAGTTCCTGGCATTGGGAGGGTCAGTACTGTGATGAGAATTCTATCTCTCTTTACCTCTCAAAACTTCCATGTCCATAATTACAGATCAATACTATCTTTTTGTTTGTTTGGGTTTTAACATTTTTTAAAATTGTGAAACATAACATATATACAAAAAAAAGCAATAATTTCCAGGTACATTTTAGCATGTAGTTATGGGACAGATTTTAAAGTTTGGTATGGGTTACAGCTTCACAATTTTTCATTTTTTCTTCTAGCAGCTCCAAGACACTGGAGACCAAAAGAAATATCAGTATAATGATTCAGCAATCATATTTATTCGTTAACTCCTATCTTCTCTGTTATATCCCTCCTTCTCTTTTTTTCTCTTTTGTGATAACATGTATACAAAAAAATAAATTTCAAAACACATTGCAGCAATTAGTTGTAGAACAGATTTCAGAGTTTGGTATGAGTTACAATTCCACAATTTTAGGTTTTTATTTCTAGCTGCTCTAAGGTACTGGAGACTAAAAGAAAAACCAATATAATGATTCAGCAATCATACTCATGTGTTAAACCCTACCATTTCCGTATAAGTCCACTATCACTTTTGATCTTTCTCCCACTCTTTAGGGGTATTTGGGCTATGCCCATTCTAACTTTTTCATGTTGTAAGGGGCTGTCGATAATATGGGATAGGGGGATGGAATTAGTTGATATTCTGGAGAGGACTCCTCTGCATTACAGGACTTATCAGGTCCAGGGACCTATCTTGAAGGTTGTAGGTTTCTGGAAAATTACACTAGTGCATGGAACCCTTGTAAAATATTATATAATTCCCTAGATATTCTTTAGGATTGGCAGGAATGGTTTTGGTTGGGGGTTACCAAGTTATGATAGGTAGCAATGTCTAACTGAAGCTTGCGTAAGAGCAACCTCCAGAGTAACCTCTCGGCTCTATTTGAATTCTCTCTGCCACTGATACTTTATAAGTTACACTTCTTTTCCCTTTTGGTCAGTATAGCATTGCTGATCCCATGGTACTAGGGCCAGGCTCATCCCTGGGAGTCATCTCCCACACTTCCAGAGAGACTTTCACCCCTAGATGTCATGTCCCACGTAGAGGGGAGGGCAATGATTTCACTTGCAGAGTTGAGCTTAGAGAGAGAGAGCCACATATGAGCAACATAAGAGATCCTCTGGGCATGTCTCTTAGGCATACCTATAGGTAGACTAAGCATCTCTGCTACATATATAAGCTTCACAAGGTCAAGCCTCAAGACCAAGAGCTTGGCCTATTGATTTGGAAACCTCTAATGTTTGACACAGTATCTGGGGTTTCCTTGGTGGTAAAGTTTAATAGTTCCATATTTTTTCTACCATCCCTCAAGGGATTTTGTCAATACTTTTAATTTGCTTAATAAACTCTAAGATGTATCCAGGCATTACATTAGGTGATACAGGATGAAAGGCTCTCATTCTTATTCTGTGTTTGGATTGTTTAAATGATCTACCCAGACAGTTGAGTTAGATTATGTGCTACAGAAAATTTAGGTCCTGGACAAAATAAACCTTTTTTCCTTTGGTCTCAAAGAGTAGATGAAATTGTAAAATACAGACAATGTCTACCTTACCTTTGTATTCTGAATTACCTTAATCCTGACCCGATAGCCTTCATTCTTATCTTTAAATACCAGGTTACACATATATAAAACAGCATCCCAAAATCCAGAAATAATAATTACTGTTTCAGACTATATGTGACTGCTATAAGAGTTTATAGTCTAGGCCCCAGTTTTCTTATCAGTATTTTCTAAATGAGATTATACAATATTTGCTCTTTTGTTTCTGGCTTATTTTGCCTCACCAAATTGTCCCACAGTTTCATTCACATCGCTGCATGCCTCACAACTTCGTTCCTTTTTGTAGCAGCACAATGTTTGCTCATATGTATAAGCATCGTTCGCCAATCTTCTTCTCAGTCAGTGCGTCCTTCAACCATCTCTGTCTACTGGACCTCATGTATAACATCCAAAGTCAACAGTCCATCAACATTCTCAGTTTAGATAATTTCATTGTTCCCAAGAGAATGATAAACAGTAAACACACCCTCACCAAATAGAAATTCCAAACCTCCTCCTAACTCTTATCCCTCCTTCCATTATGCACCCCTAGTATTGCTGCAGCACCACTAATGTTTTCCAGTTAAGCACAACCCATAGCATGCAATAGAATCTTCCCCCTATACCCCAAACTTATACACTCTTTGTACAAGATTCAAACCTTTGCAGTGGTTTATGCAAGAATCTATTTATATTTGTAGTGTTAAATGGTGGGACACATGAGTCTATACAACCCCATTCAATAATGTTTACCTTCATTATGTAATATTGCTTATATACCCACTAGTGAACCACCTTCATATCTATTTATTTCCTTACAATTAAGTTCAACCTCATTAGCTACTGTTTACCCAACTCAAGTTTCCATGAATCTCTAGGTGCCCTATATTCTGCATTATAAGCCTCTGATTTTACCTTTACCGTGGTCATAAAAATGGAATCATACAGTATTGTTCTAGTTTGCTAGCTGCTAGGAATGCAATATACCAGAAACAGAATGGCTTTTAAAAAGGGGGATTTAATAAGTTGCAAGTTTACAGTTCTAAGGCTGAGAAAATGTCCCAATTGAAACAAGTCTATGGAAATATCCAATCTAAGGCATCCAAGGAAAGATACCTTGATTGAAGAAGGTGGATGAAGTTCAGGGTTTCTCTCTCAAATGAGAAGGCACATGGTGAACACAGTCAGGGTTTCTCTCTCATCTGGAAAGGCATGTGGTAAACATGGCATCATCTGCTAGCTTTCATTCCTGGGTTGTTATTTCATGAAGCTCCCCGGGAGGCATTTTCCTTCTTCATCTCCAAAGGTTGCTGGCTGGTGGACTCTCTGCTTCTCATGGCTATGTCATTCTCTGCTCTCTCAGAATCTCCCACTTTCTCCAAAATGTTTCCTCTTTTATAGGATTCCAGTAAAGTAATCAGGACCCACCTGGAATGGGTGGAGACATGTCTCCACCTAGTCCAGCTTAACAACACTCTTGATTGAGCCACATCTCCAGGGAGAGGATCTAATTAAAGTTTCAAACATACAGTACTGAATAGGGATTAGAAGAAACAGCTGCCTTTACAAAATGGGATTAGGATTAAAACATAGTTTTTCTAGGGTACGTACATCCTTTCAAACCAGCACAAGTATCTATCCTTTTGCGTCCAGTTTATTTCACTCAGCATTATATCCTCAATGCTCATCCATCTTGCCAAGTACTTCAGGATGTCCTTTCGTCTTACTGCTGTATAATACTTCATCATATGTATACCACATTTTGTTAGTCCACTCGTCTGTTGATGGGCATTTTGTATTGTTTCCATCTTTGGGTGATTGTGAATAATGCTGCTATGAACACAAGTGTGCAAATCTCTTTTTGTGTCACTGCTTTCAGTTTTATACTGTCTTTTTGAAAAAAATAATTTTGCAGCTATGTTGGACACCTATTAATTTTTTGTCAACTCCATCTTCCTTCTTTTTGGAAGATGGCTTTTCCCCCATAGCATGCGATTCTGGTGGGTGTGACAAGGAAGGCACATGTGATCCAGGCTGGCCTTTGGCACTACCCCACCTCTCTGGGCACAGGAATCGGTTAGAGGATGAGCAAGTGACCCAAGCAGGTTCAATAAGACATTTTTTGGGAAAGGGCCTGATTTGAATGCAGAGACCAGAAAGTTTTCTCTCTTTCAGAGACTGTGACTACTAGAAATACTGGAACTACTGGGAGCCATCTTTCCTATCATGTAGATAGAGAGAGCCCTTCTAAAAATAAAGCCATCTCAGAAGGAAATAAAGAGAAAGAGAGAGAATGAGAAATCATCATATTAGCCAATAGATTCCTTTTTTTCTTTCTTTGCTTGAGCTAGTTTAATTCTAGTGTGTGTCACTTAAAATTAAGAGTCCTCAACGATATAATATTGTTGCATAATTTGGACGCACTTAAAGGAAATTAACCAATTTCCCTAATATTGGGTTTTTAGACTGTTTTTAATTTGTACTATTAACAACACCATAGTAAACACCCTTGTACACATATCTCTGTGCATATGAGTGATTATTTCCTTAGAATGCATTCAAAGAATCCCATCAATTTAACCTACTGCAATCTGACTGGAAACTCATACTCTGTTTAAACTGCCCTCTTCTAGGTCCTAACATCTAATTGCCTATTTCAGTAGTGCTTTTCTCAGGCCTCATCCTATTCAGCTGTTCCCACTCCCTTCATCTGGAAAATCTCCTTCGACTTCAATAAGCCCTTGTCCTGCTTTTCTGCCTACTTCCAGGATTCAACTTGGGTGCTAATTCTGAAGGACTGGTAGGAGTATTATGTTGAGATATATTTTTGGAATGACAGCTAAGCTCAGCGGGAGAATGTGTGAATTAGCAATGTTTACCAATGCATCGATGCAGTGGGAGGTGAAGAGTAATAAGAGGGACAAGTATTTTCACTGCTATAGCCAGAGGTCATAACCTGGTGACTCCTTGGGGTTTCCAAAGTGACCCAGAGGCTTGGCAAATCCCCTGAAGTTGCATGCAAATATTCCTGTGATTGTGGATTTTTCTTGGAAAATACATGTTTCTTGGAAACATATATTTTATTAAAACTCTGAAAGAGATCTGAGACCCTGAAAAAAAAAAGGAAGTGTTACTTTTGTAGAAAGCTTCCTAACCTATGTTTTCTTTCAAATGGCTTTGTGAAATTCACAATCTGGAAAATTAAGTCAGTCGTTACCAACAAACCTGTCACAACAATGAAGTCATGATGATATATATAGGAGTTCCCTGAGAAAGTCTTCAGGTAGAAACACAGAGTCCACTTAAGACTACTCCTTGGGCCAGCAAAGAGCGGGGAGAGAAGGCCAGCAAATTGGAAGAAGTTAACAGCTACTCTCCGGGATGCACATTTCATTCTTTAACCCTTTAATCCTAACTCTGTTACCTGGACAGCCTGCACAGGACATTTCCAGAGGCCTTCCTCCACCTATGCCCCAAAGCACAGAGGTCTGTGACATCTGGAAGTTTGCACATCTGGAGAATAGCGTTCAGGGTGGCTACATCTCCCTTATGACATGATTTGCTCTTTGCCCTTCCTGTCTATTATAAGCCTCTTAAACCATAGTGGCTGCTTCCAGATCGTCTTATCCTAGTGACTATCTATGTTTTGAATTTTTTCCATTTTTTCCCCCCAAGTTTAATGGGAAATGTTTCCTGTTAACATTTCTTATGTCCTCTCTAATGACAGTAACTCTAGACCTTTTGCTATCTTCAGTGAATTATCTCCATGGAATTTCATTAAAAAGAATGAATACCCCTTGATCCAAGATCACTAAAGGAGATATGAAATGAGACAAGATTGAACCTCAGACTCCATCACATCCACTTTGAGACCTCCCAGGATACAGCCTAGTAACAATTTATATGTCTATTTATTCCTGGTCATATTTCCATCCTGTGCCTAGATGGACCAAGTTGGTTTCCTTCCAAAAATATAATATCTTGAGACCAATTCAATGTCGCATTAAAATTTTAATCTGCTCTGTTACCCATGAATATCTCTAACCTACGTTTTCTAAATACCATTCAATCATCCAGAGAGTATCTAAATTTTAGATATTTCTCTCTACATGACACATGAAGCACTGCTACACTGAAAGAAAAAAAAAAGAGGCCCATGCACCTCACCTTGGCATTCAAGGTCCTACAATTTGATGCCCTTTTCTTTTGTAGGTGTGTACCCCACAAAGATATGCACTCTGGATTCAGATAATCTGAGTTCAAACGCTGACTCTTCTATGTCCTAACTAGGTGACTTTGGGCCAGCTAATGAATATCTTGATGTCTTGGTTTCCTCCTTTCTCACAGAGTGACAAAATTAAATTTCCTGGAGTTATTGAGGGAATTAAACAAGGTACACATGCAAAGCACTTAACAAAGAGCCTGGCCTAAATAAGTGTTTGTGGTAGACAGAAAGTCCCCACAAAGATGCATGCTCTAATCCCTGGAAACTGTGAAAGGGGTATTGCAGATATAATTAAGGTTAAAAAACTTAAAATGGGAGATTATCTTGGATTATGTGAGTGGACCCAGCGTAATCGCATGAGCTCTTAAAAGCAGAGAACCTCCTGCTTTTTGTGTTAGAGACAGAAGAAATACAGCAGAAGAGGATAGAGAGCTTTGAAGCCTGAGAAGGACTTACTGTTGCTGGTTTGGAGATGGAAGAGTGCACATAGGACAGTAGAGAGGCCTCTAGGAGATAAGTGTGGCTTCCAGCTGACAGCCAGCAAGGAAATGGTCGGGACCTCAGTTCTACAACAAGGAGTTGAATTTGGCAAACAACCTGAATGAACTTGAAGATGGATTCTTCCCCTGAGTCTCCAGTAAGGACGCAGTCCTGACAACACCTTGACTTTAGCTCAGTGGGACCCTATGGAAATTCTATCCTAGAGAAACTGCAAGGTAATAAATATGCATTGTTTTAGCTGTAAAAGCTTGCGGTAATTTGTGACGAAAGCTCAAATAATACAGTGGCTACTACTTGCCAGCCAGACTAGCGTACCTAAGTTTCAACAAGTTACCTGGATTCTCTTATGGAGGCCCTCTCCTCAAACAGCCACCTTCAAGGTCTTACTTATATCTTCTCTAGTTGCCTTTCATGCTCTTTCCAAAAGAACCGATAACCTTTGGGCTTCCAAAGAATGATGTCATATGCCATATTCCTTCCCAAATCTGCTTTCTTTCAGAGCTATTTACTTGCTTGTTACCTACCATAGTCTATGGCGAGTCCTGGAGTCATCTGCTTTTGCCCTGCACATTTATCGCACACTCCTTTCTGAGATAGGTGGGAGGGAAAAAGGGATACTAACACTCATTGAGAGTTTTCTCTGTGCTAGGCCCTGAGCATATAAGTTACTTTATTAAATTCTTATAAGACCCTTATAGGGTATATAGAAATACACATTTTTATAGGTATCTTGGTGAGACAAACAAGCTTATCCAAAGCCCAACAACCTATAAGAGGAAAGAGCTGTGATGTGACTTCTGGGGAATTCAGATCTGCCTGGTTCTCCATTTGCTGCTCTTTTCCACTCCACTGTCTTAAGGTGTTTCCCATAAATACTATTGTTGCCTCTATCACAAGGGACATCCATATAGCCCTTCACAAAGCACCTCATAGTCACAGCAACTCTTTGAGATGAAGATTTTATGATCCTAATTTTCAAGATGAGAACATGGAAGCCCGAGGAGTTTAAATGATCTACCCAAGGTCACACATAGTCCCTGAGAGACGCAACTGGGATCTGAGCTCAGGGCTTCTGATTGCAAAAACATTTAAGTGTTTTTTCCATCATACCACAGCTAGTTCCAAATCAATGTTCACAAATTAAATGTTGTGCAGTCTCACTTTTGGACCACTTGTTCTGTTTTTTTTTTTTTCTAAAATTACTGCAAGGCAATATTTCTAGCATCTCTGAGTCACATTTCAGTTGCTCTTCTGTCTTGATTACACTACCCCACCTCTCAATGCTGGGTCAGCTGCAAATTATATTTGTGTCATGCTGACTTCTTCCAGATCACACACCCAAAGTCAGAATAAAACAGATTCTGACGCAGCTTCTGAAGTTCTAAGGCCTCACCTTCTTCCCAAAACAGACAAACTAGCTTGAATTCTCCTTTTATTTAGATTCTTTTGGTCAATTTTTAACCACCATGATCTTTTAGAAGTACACTTTTATTTATATTTTTATTTCCAAGATAGCACAATTGTTTAAAAGTAATCTAAAAATCACATTTAATCCCCAAATCAAGAAAACTAAAGAAAATTACTTTTAAATTAAAATGCTACTGGAAGTGGCTTGAGAATTCTCTCTGTATATATATATATATCACTACAAAAATGGATACATTAAATGCTTAATAATTTCATTTGCTCATTTGGAGACCTAGTATTTTATAAGCGCTTTCTTCCATTTTAATAAACTTTCTTTTAAAAAGAATAAAAGAAAACACTTATTGCATTTGGCTTGTTTTTTTCTTAAAGTCTCTAGGATTACTTTTTTAACTTCATAGTTGTTCCTTTAATTTTCCTATAGATGAAAGAGGATGTACATTCCTACTTGAATGTAAATCAGTTTTCTAATTCTGTCCTCCAGAACCACCTTAGTTTTCCATTTCTTTATAAATATTAATGTACATACCCACTTTCTAATACCCCTGAGAACATACCTCCAGCCCGGCTGATTCTGATGATGTTCTTATTTACTAAGTGCTTCCAAGTCTGCTTTCCATCAAAAGTTACAACAGTGTTTTCATTACCTCCTAATTTTTCATACTACTTGGCACTGGCTCCCTTGTGAGAGGAAACAAATGATAATCAGTGCAATGGCATTTTGAGTTATTTAGATGACTATTTCTTCATTTATGGAGTTTGCTTTAATGCACCATTTTTCTGTTTGTATTTACATATAAGAAACATTTTCTCAAAGCCTTATGCTATTGTCTCCATTTTTCAGCAATCCCTGACCCTACTTCAGGATGCCTCAACTTAGTTTTCTCATGTTTCTCCTTTTCATACAGTGAGGACTCTGCTTTTTTAATATTAACTTCTTAATCACAATGTTGTTTTAATTAACTAAAAAGTGAAACATTTAATCAAATAATATTTGTAAAGGGTGTACCCAACTGTTGAGTTACAGTAAGTCTATTGAATAGACCAACTGATATTTATGGATTATCCAGCTTGGTGAGTTATTTATCTCTTATTAATTTATTCCAGGAATATTTACTATATGCCTAATAATAGTAATAATTACAAAATATTTTCTGAGTATTTTCTATGAGCCATTGCTTGAAGTTTCTCTCAGAAAAGTTCCAAAAAATAGGACAATGTGTATTTAGTTATATATATATATGTATATATACATATATATATACACACACATATATACTCCTCAGAACAAACTTGTGATAACTTAGCTGCATTCATTTTACAGAGAAGGACAATGAAATATAGAAATATTAACTAATTTGCCCAAGGTCACATAGCTAGAAAGGACAGAGCCAGAATTTGTAGCCAGATGGTGTTTTGCTCTTGTGTTAGGAACTGGTTCATGGGACATGCTAGTGGCCTTCAGACAAGGAATATATATGAATTGTCAAGCAAGTATTTATCCTTTCAAGAATTAATTAGAACATGCATTAATTTATTCAAAAAGCACTTATTTAACATTGGTTCCATGCCTAACTATAATTAACACTATGGAGAAGAAAACTAACAGAGCAGTATCTACCCTTGAGGAATTTAAATCAAGCTGAGGAGTCTCAAGATACAGATATAATCAAATTAAATAATAAGATAATCAATATTTGTGTAAAAGATTGCATAGAATAATACTTCATCTATGATACTGGTAAAATCACGGAATAGGAAAATAATTTCAGGATTCATTTTGTCCCAGTAGCTCAATGGAGTTGCACTATAGCATGAGTAAATTAAAGGCGATAAAAGGAAAATCTTGCCACTGTGGATTCATTCAATTAATTTCAAAATCTCTGTTGAAAAAAAATAAATAAATAATAATTTTAAAAATTAAAATAAATTTTAAAAATCTCTGTTGAGCAACTTATTATTATGTGTTGTGCATTATTCTTAATTCTGATTGCACAAGAATTGTTAAATTTCAGAAGGTATTATTGAAAGAAATTATAAAATTACTTTCTCTTGGAAAACTTTCCAAAAAATGGGACAATGTATATTTAGTTAGGTCCAGAAGCAGGTAGATGAGCAAGGTGATGATAACTGTACTGATTAACTCCAGGATGACCTGAAAGAGGAACAACTCATAGCTTCTCCTTATTGTGGCCCCATTGAGATACACAGGGGGAAGAAGTCATCAGGTCATCTCAGAAACTCACAAAAGTTCAAGGCTGGTGCTGTGTACTTTCCATCATGCAGCTTAATCTCTCACCTCTCACTTTTTTACCCAAACCCTTTCCTGGAATCCTTTGGACCTAGATCTGTGATCTACTAACATCCTTACTGTTCCCAAACCTCCCAGCCTTCTTGAAACCTGGCTCTCCCTGAGGCCACTACTTCCTCTATATCTCTTCAAGGCTAAGTTCTCTCTTTCTCTGCAAGTCTATTGCAGGCCTAGGAGATGGGGTGAGTATCTGCTTTGGTTCTACTCCTGTTTTAAATCATGAAAGTGATGTCTACTGGCTCTAGGACCTGTTCTCCCTAACCTGTCATCTCTGGATGCCATCAACATATATATAAGTGGACTATCCAGATCCCTGGTCTCTCTGTTCCTTGCCTCTCACCTCCACAACTATAAACACCCCCTCCCCTGGTCACACCCTAGACCTTTCATAGGTGACAGTTCCACCGTTTTCAAACATCCCACTCCCTGACAACTGCCTTATCTAAATTTTCAGTCCACTAATCCTACCACTGCTTCTACTATCTTTCCCCCGTCCTCATAACCTTCTGTACCCGGTTTAAACAATCAGTCCTTTATAATCATCCTCAACTACTTTGCTCAACTCTCTCTCTCCATCATATTCACCTAGAAAAACTCAGCAGCCTTGAATCAAATTATCTGTCTTTTCTGTGCCTGCACTCATGTAGTTGAATACTCTTGGGTGAAAAAAGCATAAAGCTAAGCCAATTGGGCTTTATTTTAAAATCATAACTACAAACCTCAAATGAGCTTTGCCCAGAAAACTTACATGATTCCCCAATAAGTTCATTTCCCATTCCCCAAGCCAATTCACTGGTATCTTCTTCTTTCTCCTCCTGCCTGTGAAAATACAGGCTATCAGAAAGGAATTGCCTTAAATCACTCCCAGTAAAATGTGCCCTATCTTCTAGGCCTCCTCTATTGTTAAAATGGAAGCGCTGTCACTTCATCATTGAATTCATCATCTGATTCCCTCTGCCCTGCTTAACAACCACACTCCTTTTGTTATTCCGTGTATCTCCTACATCAGCAGTTCTCAATGTGTGATACATGAGCCTCTGGCAGTCCGAGACCCTCAAATTTGTTCTTTCTCCAGTCTTACCCCCCTTAATAAATGGCATCAAACCAAAATCCAGGACTCATCCTTGATTCTTCCATTTCCCTTATTCCCATTTCAAATCTACCACCATATCGTGTCAATTCTCCTCCCATCATCATCTTGCATCTGTACTTTTCCTTCTAGCTCTGGTCTAACTCAGTAACATCTCTCCCTGAACTTGTATAACAGTCACCTAACAAGTCTCCCTGCTTCTGCTCATGACCCCCGTGAGCCATTCTCCACACAGCAACCAGAATAAAATCAGTGCATGGTTCCAATGTTTTGTTGTTATGAATATTTTCCTGAGTAACATTTACAGCTGTGTGGACAAGTGTGAGAGAAAGCTGACTCAACTCCAGCATGGTGATGCAGCTTGTGGGAAAGACTCTTACATGGCTGTGACCAATATTTTCCCTTTTCTCCTAGTGTTGAATCATCATGCTTTGTTCCATTTGAATGAGATATTTTTCTGTTTGGCTCATTTTCTCCCAAGGGGATCATTCCAGTGGGCAGGCTGATCCCATTGAGAGGGACATCACCCTGACTGGAAGTTCTTGGAATGTGATTTCTTTACTTGAGATCAGTGGACATCTGAAAGTAGATTAAATTAAAAATGATAATAGCTAACACATCACACTAACTCATTCTAAACACTGCACAGTCACTCATTAATTTAATCCTCCAATTACTCTACCTAGAAGTAGATGATACATCTAGGGAGATACTATAATGATTGTTCCTAAAGCTAGTAAGTGACAGAGCAGGGATTTGAACCACAGACTTTAGCTTTAGAGCCACTGCTCTGAACCACAATAGCCCAATGCCTCTCCTAACAAGTGTTCCTCCCTGTTTGCCTTGTAGTCCTAAGTACTGAGAGATGGGGCCATCCTGGAAGATAAGGGAAGAAAGCACATGACTGTATGGTAGAGGGACAGGGACATGGTAGGGGAAACAGAGGCAGAAGCCAGGAGTCTGTGGGATATGCAGTCACCAGCTAAGAGTGGTAGCTCTCCCAAGTCTCTCAGATCACCCTGCGCTTTCCCTGTCTCATAGCACTAACCAGCCTGCATGGTAATTGCTAACTCAGTTACCTCTTCCTGGGCAGGGATTAGTCCCTCCTGAGCAGGGATGTCAGCCCCGCTGTCCCTCAGCAGGGACTACTGTGATCCTGGGCCCTAAAACAATGTCAATTATGGAATAGGCATTAATGAATGAGTAGATGTAAGCGAAATAGACCAGGAAACACCACATTGAGCAGTTGTATAAATATTTTTTAAATGTCTGTAATTTCTTTACCTTTTGTTTGTTTCCCCTTAGTGTGATGGCACTCAAACTTGAATCACCTGAGGAGTTTGTCAAGAATACAAATTCTCAGGTCCCAAGCTTCTGAGATACTAATTCAGTTGGGTGAGTTGGTTTTAAAAAACCTTTTGCTGGAATATAATGTACAACTAGAAAAGTGTACATGTCATAAGAGTACAGCCTGCTAAATTTCACAAATTGACTATATCTATGCAGCTAGCATCTAAATGAAGAAACAAGAGTATTATCAGCAGTGTTTTGAGTGTCTTTAACAAATAATCCTGATAATTCTGATATAGGTCCTCTGGCTGCCTCATGAGAAATACTGCAGGAAATATTAGTTGTAAAACTTAAAAATAGAAGCATCTCATATGGGCATTTCTGAGGATAACAGAATGAGAGAACTCGGAAGAGTATAGTTCACTGGCCACGAGGATCCCCCAGGGAAGGATGGGTGGCATTAGCCCTGGAGTGGGGAATAGAGAAGACCAGCTGACTCATATCTGGCCTTTTGGACGCAGCAGAAGCAGAGCTCAAAAACTCCCAACACCGAAGAGGGACCCTGAAAGTTCAATGGGAGACAAGTCCATGGATGCCAGATACAAGCCTTCGGGTTCTTAAATCACTAAATGAGCACGCCTTCAGAGCCAAATCAGAGGGGTTTTGTGGATTTTACTCAGAGTCATCATTTCCAAAAGGATGACTGTGTCTCCTACAGATTCTATCTGAATCTGACTGGAGCAAGTCCTTCAGTGATTCTCACTCTTTACCCTCATCCACACCCTGTCTTGCTCCAATTGTCTTTACTACAGGTCGGACTTGCTTTGATTCTTGAATTTTTTGATTCTTTTTTCCTGTTTTTTCCTTCCATCAAAACCTTTATTCCATTGTTGATACTTAATGACAAACTAGAAGTTGTAAACCCGATACTCCACAAAACTTAAAATATTTGATGATGAGAAAAGAAGAGAGGGACTTATCATGATTCTCTCTTACCTATCTGCAGACTCTCAAACCAGCCTGTGTTACAAGCAGAAAGTGTATTTCCCTATTGTATTAAAAATTCCGCCCAGCCTAGCCTTTTAATAAGTACAGATATACAGAGGGGGGAAAGAAGGCAAATCATTTTGTCATTAGACCTTAAACAATCTCTCTACTTGTCTATTAGTACATCACTAACAATCTCTTCAATTTTAACTTTTTTTTAAAGTGTTATATAGTCAACAGAATGAAGGAAAAATTTTTTGTTTACTAGGTTTGGCTCCTGAATTCTTGCCCCAGATTTGTTTTCTGTGGGAAAATGAGTTTGAAGAGTTTCAAAATAATTTTGGAAAGGAACTGGCTAGGCCCTGTAAAGATCTAAGACTAGTAAAATGCTTTCTGCAGAACTCCTCATCTCCCAGTCAATCAGTAATCAAAATAACAGTCTCCACCCTGCGGTCTTGTGCCGAGCTGCTCCTAGGGAATTTGCACATTCTACTATTAATGCTCTCAGTCACTCATTCATTCACTCATTTATTCAACAAAGAATTACTAAGTGTGTACTTATATGCCAGACACAAGACAGTAGGTGCAGATCACCAAATCCAAGCTTCCTTCCAGGACTTCTCTTTTGTATCCTTCGTGGGGACACTCAAATGAAAGAAAGGAATACAGATCTCCAAAAATCATCTTCTTTTCCCTCCACCTATCCCCAGTCTTCCAGTCCCAAGTTAGAAAGTGGCATAATTAAGGAAGAAATGATTCCCTCCCAACCTGTGTCTTCTAGCAGTGTCACTGTTAATACTGTACCTGTTTCAGGGTGACTCCTATGGTCCTAATGAGAGCCGAGGGCTCCTAGGGCTTTGCAAAGCCTTGTAGGACCTGTTGATTGTAGCAAGACCACCAATCTGATTTGAAGAATCAAAAATCAAGTGCTCCACCCAGATTGTCTTTTCTAATTTTCAGGCTTTTGATCTCATTCCAAATTATGTGTTACAGCAGTTTGCATCAGCTGGATGACAGTTATTCTGGAAAGTTGAAAAACTGGCTCTGCCATATGTTCAAAAATGTGCACACAGCCAGTGAGGTTTTCGGTAACAACCTGATTCAGGCTGCATTTGCACCTTTAATACTTTTCAAATGTGATATTTTCTCCTTCATATGAGATGCCAATTTTTAAAGTCTCATAATGCGATTCAACATTTTTCCTTAATGAAGTTCACATGTGTGCACTTGGTTTAAAGCAGATTCAGTATGTAAAAATGCTTGTACACCCATCAAATCAGGGGTGACAGATTCACCTCACGGAATGACTGGATACTTTACAAAATGATTCTTTACTTTATCAAACGATTTTCCATAGGATTCTTTAAAAGGAAAAAATCTTGGCTAGTGTACTTCAACGCTTTGTAAAAGGTTAGTTTAAATACACTGTTTAGACATCACATGTACTCTATTAAGAGAAGACTTCTCAGATTAGGCAGATGGCCCCAGGTTATTTTTAGAGCCATTGCCCCATTTCAAATAGAATCCAAATGATTTATCAACATCTGATTGGTATTTAGTGCCCTGCAGAGATCATCCTGAAGCAAAGTCTATACTTGCTTCAAGACTTAGGTCAAAAATTACTCCTTCGTTCAGCCTTCTCAGAGACCCCCCTACCCCTTTCCCAGACTTGAAATCTTTCTGGCACATACGAAGCCTCTGTACTGCCCAACATGAATACTTCCCTTGAAATGTTCTTGATTTATCCATGTTTTGAGTTCAGCTATGTGCCAGGTCCTCAAGAAACTGTGTTGAAAATAAAATTATTGCAGTTGATGAAACAGAATGAGAAGTCACTGTTATTCTGAATTAGTCTTTTGATTAGTATGAATTCATCAGAATGAGATTTGATTTTGGTCACAGGGCAATATTTTACAGTGGCCCTGATCCCATTATATCAGGATGTCTTCATGGACACATTATTAAAAAGCAATAGAAACAAAAGGCCAGGGCGGGCCACCGTGCCCCAGCAGGCAGAGTTCTCGCTGCCACGCCAGAGACCCAGGTTCGATTCCAGGTGCCTGCCCAAGAGGATTAAAAAAAAAAGGAATGGAAACAAAAGGCCAAATGCAGGTCTAAGCCAATCAGCAGGAGATCCTTTCTGGACAATGGGGATCAGGTTCAGGATGTTTGCTGGAACTTCTAGGGAATACAAGCTCTCTCTTCTGTTGGTTTGAATCCTCAGAAACTGTAAGTCAGTAGCTTCTAGGGGGTACCTTATAGTGAATCAACACAGAAGAAAAACTGAATGGTAGAGAATCCTGATTTGATGACAAATATTTGAGTGCCTGGACCCAGCAGTTCTTGAAGCTAAACTATTTTCAGGAGATTTCAGGTAAATAAAATCACTTTTTTATTTAGGCAAGTTTGGGTTGACTTTTTATAACTTGCAAATGAAAGACTCCTGATTTTTCCTTTCTCAAATGTCTTTATATCATTTCCAAGTCCTATGGTTTCTCCACTCAAAACATCTATCCATTTGTTACCTCCATCCCAATGTCCCTAACCTCATTAAAGTTCTGTTAACCTCTTGCTCGGACATGCAAATTCTTAGTTTGCTTCTTAGCCTCTGCTTTCTTCCTGCCTGCCTATTTTCCCAAAGGCTACCAGAATAATATTCATAAAACACAGAAATAACGAAGACACTCACTGGCTCCTCTTTGCCTACTGAATAAAGTTTCTCTGGCTCCTCTTTGCCTACTGAATAAAGTTCAAATTATTTAATCTAACATTCTAGTCCCTCTACAATCTAGCTGCAATCTCGACCTTTCCGACATTTATTTTCTGCTATATCATTCATACAATTTGTAATAAAATATTACGTATTCTTGTTGGATATTCAAGACCTTAGAGCAAGTTAGATAGAGAGCCAAGGTGAACTTGATATTCCCATATTGAAATCTTACAGCTCCCAGTTCGAATGACACCTTGTCCAAGAAGCTTTCCCTAATCCCACAGCTGAAAATCATGCATGGAAATCTTTTGAGCTCTTTCAGTCTTTGTCTTTTTACTCTTTAGAAATTTCCATGATTTCTTATCTTTCTACATTTTATTATAGCTGCTTATGGATATGTTACCTAGTCTGCTCTTTAGAATTCTTTTTTTTTAAAATAAAGCAGCTTTAGTCACACCCCATACAACCCATCCAACGGCTACAATGGCTCTCAGCATAATTGTAAAATTGTGCTTTCACCATGACATCTAGTTTAGAACATTTTCATTGCTCCAAAAGGAAAAAATCCATGCCCCTTATACACCCCTATTATTGACACTTAGCATTCATGTGGTACCTTTGTTACAAATGATAAACCATTTTAATAAAAGCAATAACGTACATTTAAGTAACATACTACAATTTATAAAATGCTTCTACAGACATTACTTCACTTCTGTTTCACAACAACCCCTTGAGATCAGCAAGGCAGGAATAGTCATTTCTGTTTTACAAATAAGGAAAAGATAAGGCCTAAGAGAGGCTAAGCAACTGGCAAGTTCCCATAACTGAGTAGATGATAGAAATAGGACTAAAAGATTTCTTACCCTAGTCCCGAGTTTCTCCAATTATTCCATCCTGCATACCAAAGTTAGGTTAACTAAGGTAACTTCATTCCCTTGCGGTTTCTGATTTAGCAAAGGACTTACAATCCATAGAATTCTGGCCATTGCAATATGAAGAGGGATCTAGGGAGTGATATAATTTGCTTGCTCCTAAGAGGGAGATGTAAGAAGAGAAGTCCCCTTTTTATTTCACCCTGATGTAGCTGTACATAGTCTTTGCTAGTTATTCCCATACCCCCTACCCATAACTTGCCACAAGCCTGAGGGTGGAGGCAATATAGAAGGGGGTGTGGGCCAGAGTCTAAAAAAGCAGAGCTGGGCCTTGAGAGCCCCTTACCAGGAGCCACCCTATCCTTGAATTTCTTGAGTTCCTTGTTTAAGCCAGTTCGAATATAGGTTTTCCATTACTTGCCTCTGAAATCATCCTAACACAAATATCCCATAACATGGGAAACTTCATTATATATGGATTTGGGGTCAGAGAATCCTGGTTTGAATACTCTTTCCAACACTTCAAGTTGGGAATGTTACTTGACTGTTTGGAGCCTTGGTTTCTTAATAGTAAAAATCACTCCATCAGTAAAAAGAGTAATACGAAATTCTGCTTCTCAGGGTTATTTACTCAAATGTAGAAGTAGTGAGAAGTGTCTGGCATATGGAGATAATAAAGGGCTATTATTGCTAAGATGGACTAACAACTATGCCAATGCCATAATGCTTTTTAAAAAATACTTCTTAACTATAACCTTATACAAAGCAATTTTATTGGCTCATTCATTCCTCTGTGCTAGTTAGACAGGTATTAGAATAAATACAAAGGCTGATTCCCATCAAACTTAAATAAAAAATATCCAACCTCTTAGTGCACTTCACATCCCTGAAACTTTGAGATCATTTGGGCAGAGGTTGAAAGAGCCAATAATAAGATAACTGGAGCTGAGGATGAGGAGCTGCTACCAAGACTGGAATTTGCCTTGAAGTCAACAATCAACCCTTCAAAGAAAAGTCTCTCCCCCAGAAAAGTTTTTAAAGATTTGATAGTTCAATTTTATCATATTGTTAAAAAAGAAAAACAAAAGATGTTGCCATCTCTTGTTCTGAAAGAGAAGATAGCTTAGATAACTTCCCTTTACCAATATGCTCCTTATACAGCTGGAAGATTCTAGTAGTTTAGCTCTGGGCTAAAACAAGAAAAATGTTGTGCCATCTTGGAATGGTGCCACATTGCTAGGTTGAACCCATTTTTATTTGCAGCACAATTCCTGAACTACTCCGCTATATGTTACTGTCTGCTTGATGGAGTGGACCCACTGCTAATTAAGAATATGTCCTTGTTCTGGATGTACACAGTTGCCCAAAGAGGGATCTCAGCCAGCCAAGAATGAAGAGACAAAAGCCCATGTGCTCCAGGGAAAGCCAGAGGACCCAGGATTGGGCACATCAGGAAAGCACAGGGCTTGTGCCTGAAGTGACTTCAGAGCCACTTAGTAACAGTTATGGCTTGTGTCTTGATTTCTCAAAGACTGGAAAGACAAGGTGGACAAATACAGATCCATTAAGATAGAGAGGCTATGTGTTCCTCACTAATTTTAGTCTGTTGGAAACCTGGATAAAAAGTCACTCCTCGGGTGGGCCACGGTGGCTCAGCAGGCAAGAACGCTTGTCTGCCATGCCAGAGGACCCGGTTCGATTCCCCATGCCTGCCCATGTTAAAAAAAAAAAAAAAAAAAAAAGTCACTCCTCTTTGAAGGAAGTCACTACCTGCAGCTGCTGGTGCCAGTACAGGAATCGCCTCCCAGCATGACCTTCATTGCCTCCATCAGGCTGACGGGCCCTGGAGCTGACACCCTCCGAGCTTACCCTTTCTCCCCACAAGGTGCAGAGCTGCAGCCAAGGGCAACTGTACAGCCACCAGGTCTGATTTCAACTTAACTTCCTGTAGGTAAGTCCCAGCTCACATTCCCCCAGCAACTTGTAAGGGCTTTCTCTTGACTCAGTGCAGTCTGCAAAGGGGCTCCCTGCAGCAGGGAGGAGAGTTAGCCCTCCAGGGTGTTCTGCAGAGCTTGGGAGTAAAAAGAGCACAGGTGATCATTCTTGTGGTTTCCCTAATCTGTGTACTAAGTGCAGCAGGGGCCAGGTGATCCTGTGTATGAAATAAAACTGGTTACCTGTCTGAAAGGGCAGGAAGCAAATTGTTTCTATAGCTACAAATCCTCTTGCTTTAGCCTTGGGTTGGTCTTCTTTATCTTACTTTCAAAATGTGGCGAATCTCTGCCATCCCTAGTGATCTCTGTGGGGTGCTCTTCCATTGCTGGCTTTGTTTTCCTGTAACTCTCACCTCCACAGAAGCAAAGGAAAACCTAGAGAACTCTAGACTATGCCTAAGAAGTACCATCTGTAGAAAACTAAAAGTAAGGCCCAAATAGCTCTATCATCTGTTTTCAAGGCCAAATCGACAGATGATTTCAGTCAAAACAACCAAACTAGTTTCCCTGTTATCTCTGTTCAAAATGGCCCCCATTGCTAACAAGATCGTGTCCAATCAAGGCCTGGCTGGTGTATGGAGGTTGAGCTGGATGTGTAAGGGCTACAAAATTATCCACACATGGTAACTTCCTCAATTAGTTTTTATATTCGGAGTTATCCATAGAGGTGTTATAGTGAAAATAAAGGCAATAAAAGTAGCTGACATATTTTGAGAACCAGATACTGAATATGTTACTATTTTGAGAGCATTTTCTAAATTAATCACCACTATAACCCTGTGAGGAAGGTCTTGTTAATGATCTCTATTTTGCACAGGAGGAAATGCTTTCTGAGCATGCTGGTTATTTTCTGGCTGCCCCTTCCATGAATTCCCCAGCTTCACTGACCTGCCCTGTGCCCAGGAGGCTGATCCCCACAGACCGTACAACCTGGCTCCCATGCTATGGAGTGCCCATGCTATGGAAGATCAGAATTAGGAGGAGAGGAGGATCAATGTGTTTCATTCCAGTTCCCTCCCTGCTTGGGCACTAGAGCCTCCTGCAGTAGCTGCATCCCTTTGAGGACTACTCAGCTCCTGCTAGGAGGCTCCCCTGCATGGTGTCCCCTACTCAGTAGGCTCTAGTGCAGCATTTCCTCCCTCCTACCTCCTGCTCTAGGAGTGGTGATGGCTTTCTGCTGATGCTAGACCCAGGGTGCTGCTCCATCTTTGTTTGTTCCCTTAACCCTGTCTTCACTTCCTTAAGGTTTCTCTTCATTTGAACCATCTGGGATAAATTATGTTCCTGCCAAGACCCTGACTGTTATGCCCAACCAAAAAAGAGGATAGTACAAAGATTCCTACCCACAGCATTAAGTAATAGCGGAGAGGAGATGTATACTAATAATGAAAGAGAGCATTTTCTAAATGTTATAACCAATAATAAAAGAAGTAAAGTTATAAGGATCATGGGAGAGTTGTGGAAAGTATTGTGGGGACTCAAAGGCTAAGATTACATGGTAGAGGAGGTGACATTCTGTTAGACCTTTAAAAATGGGTAGAAGTTAGACAAGTGGATATGAAGGAAAGAGTTTCAAATATGGGCAAAGACAGCGAGGCATAATAGCACAAAACACATATTGGGAACAGCAACTGATCCAGCCTGAGAAGTCGATTAGCTTACAGATAAAAATGTATGAATTCTCCTGTTGTATGAAATGTTAACATCTTCAGTGAAAGATTCCATAGTCAAATGAGATTGGGTAACTTTGTTATAAATTAGCATAATGAGATTTCTTTACTTACTTCTCAGAGCATGCTATACACATATTTGACAACTTTTTATTCACGTAAGATTTTTAACATCTTTCAGAAAGTGTGGAGGAAATAGTTTGGGAAATAATGTCCAGTAGAATTTGGTCATGCTGTGGACGCTCTAGTTCAGCAATTTAGAATGCACTGTGGCAGTCAGAGTTTAGACCATATTCTTTTTTTTTATTTTTTGGACCATATTCTAAAGAGCTCTGCAGAAAGCCAGTTAGAATGTGATAAGACACGGACAAATTACATCTAAAATGCTGTCATGTACGCCACAGTATAAGCGGTGAAATGTAATTAGCAGGCCAAGCAGAAATATTTCATCTTGACATTACCCATAAGGAAAGAATGTATGACTAGACTTCAAATAAAGACTAAAGGCCAGACTTATATCCTGGTAAACATTGGAGTACCAGTGATGAAACTTCATGTATATGTGTCCTGCTTCTAGTGGTTGGTAAGCCAAATTATTTCAGATCTGATATTTTAAACTAATTAGATTTTTAAATCAATTCATTACATCATTTATTAAACAAAACTTAATTGCATATTTACCATAAGCCAGGCTCTTGCAAGATCTCAGACTATAAAACAAACAAGACAGGGTTTCTCTATATAAGGAGCTCTGGATTACTTGAGGTTGAAAGTACAAATATATAATTACAATGTAATAGGCAATTTTAGTTCAATTCTCTGAGAACCTAGAGAACGAATTTACACAGATTTGGAAGCCTTTGGAGAAGAGCTGATATTTGATATTTGAGATTGAAGGATGAGTTGAATTTCCCAGGGGAGGGAGGAGAAACCTCATAGAAGAAACTGAAGTTGAATATCCAGACTCTGTATTTAACCCCATATAAGCTTACTCCTTACAAGAGACAAAAGAGAAATCCAATATTTATGAACAAACATGGACGTAAATTTAAAACAATAGAACTTCCCAAAACTGCTTTTTAAAATTATAAAGGTTTGGGAGGGAATTTAATAACCTAAATGTAAAGAGAATATCAAGGAGTTATTAAAGTCCATTAAAAGGCAAGCAGCTTTGCTGGTTCTCCTTGAGTTTAAGGAAGAAAAAAATCTTTATCTACTCTTTGTTCTTGATCATGAGATCCAGGATGAAGGTTAGAGAACATCTGAGAAGCCCAGTGCTGGCCTGTGGGGATTTTCCAAATTCCACCAGAGAAAATAAGAAATCCAGTTATTTTTAAATGTTTCTAATCTTTTGGTTTAGAATAATGCCCACAATATACAGCAAATTGCTCATGTGCAAAGTCTGTTTTTCTTCCTAATTTTTTATTGCTATATATATTTTTTGAGTGCATGATCCAGGAATCAAACCCAGGTCTCCTGCATGGAAGGCGAACATTCTACTATGAACCACCTCTGCACCGCTGTATTCTTTTATGTAGGATTAGAGTGAATGTTTTTGCTGCTGTGCAGTTGTTTTGTTTTTTGTTTTTTTTTGTTAGTTTTTTAGGGTGCCATGTATACCCATGTGATAATTTAGCTCTACAAATGCTTTATATATTAAGTTTATATATATTACACATTCCCAATATATAACCAGAATGTGCTGACTGCTTATATTCCTAAGCACATAGACTAAGCAGTCTACACTTAACAGACATAGGAAGTTTTTAAAATTTGAAGTGTAATAAAAATGCATTTGTTTTTATGTTAGTAAGTGTTGTAATGATTTTTTTTTTAGTGATTCCTTTTGTCAGTTATGTTTTGTTTAACATTTTCAAAGTTTGCTGTGGCTTTATTTTTTTACCATGCAAGATTTCAAATCCACCATCATAAGAAAAAATATACTTTGCCATTAAAACACTGACAAATATTTAGGTCTGGCTCATATTAGTGGTTCGTGAATAAGCTGATGGTGCCACAGAGGAGACTGCAGGAGGAGATTAAAAATGCAACCCTGGATCCTATATGAAACTATAATTTTTCCTAAATTCAATATTAATAAACTCTGCTGCTTACAGACGCATGACAAGAAAAGTTGGAGGTTGAACAGGAGTCCTGAGATATTTCTCTTAAAAAGCCTGGATGAGGGTGGGCCGCGGTGGCTCAGCGGGCAAAGTGCTTGCCTGCTATGCCGGAGGACCTCGGTTCGATTCCCGGCCCCAGCCCATGTAACGAAAATGAAGAAACAAAATACAATAAAACAAGAAAATGTTTAAAAGATGTTTCCCTTTCTTCCTCTCTTCCTTCCTTCTATCCTTCCTTCCTTCTCTCAAAAAAAAAAAAAAAAAAAAAAAAAGCCTGGATGAAATTTTTTAGTAACTTAAAGGCTAATGTGGAATTTATTTTGTGCTGGGCTGTATGCTGTGTGCTTTGCAACGATTGTCTCGAAAGTCCTTATAATGACCCTAAACTGGCCCCATTGTACAGGTGAGAAAAATGAGGTGCAAAAACTCACATAACTTACCCAAGACGGCCCATCTCCTGCTCTGAAGCCATTTAAAAAGTCATTTTACTAAGTTACTGCACAACTTTACATGTTGTAAGCAGTAACAAAAGCAAGGTAGAGTCCAAAGGACTTTTAGAGCTGGAGAGACAGCAGCATCTAATTGAACCTCCTTATTGTAAGCATGAAAAAAGGAAGTCTTGAAAACAGGCTATTATAGAGAAGCCTGGGCAGGAGTCACAGTTGTGTTACTTCCTAGCAGTACAGCACTCAGTAAATTATTTAATCACTTTGAACCTTGGCCTCCTCATCTGTAAAATGGAGATAATCATAGTTCCCTTTTTTCCCTATTTGCTTCAGAAATTACATGCACTAACATATATCCCATGGTATCTAGCACACAATAGGCATTTAATAAACATAGCTGTTATTATTATAATCTAGTCGTAGTTCTGTTCCTTGATTCATGTATTGATTTTCTTTTCTAAACAATGGAGATTTTTCTCCTTCCCTATACGATAAGGTCGTTTCAAGAACTGAATGAAGTAATATATGTTAAAGCCTTACCCAAAACTTCTTCATCTGAGTTTCAGCTCAAATTCTACCTCCTCAGGGAAGCCTTCAGCACTGGCCAGGGTGGGAATGAATGACTCCTTCTTTCATGCTCTTTAGCTCACACCTATGCCTTGATCCAGCCTATAGATAACTTTGTCTTATAGTTGCTACTGTTTTGCTTATGTCCATAGCATAAACCCCTTGAGGTGAGGAGTTTTTGCTTTCCTGCTTCCACGGCCCCTTTAGACAGAGAGGGTGCTTGACAGATGTATGGGCCTGGTCCCCGAATGCAGTTCTAACAACTAAATTGTCATGCCCTTGAAAAACCTTTGGGAATTATGATAATGGAGTTGAACTGAGTTCTTAAGAAGCAATGAGGGTCCCCCTACTCCCACCCCACAGGAAGTGGAGTAGGGCAAACACAAAAAGAAAAGTAAACATCTCGGCTCAGTATGAGGACACCTGCTATTTATGCAGGGCATTTCTCTTCCAGGTCAAAGTACTATATAGACTTGTTATTGCTGTCCTAATGGCAATACTCAATGACAATTTAAGAGCCAGAGAGTATCCTCTCATTTTACAACTGAAGCTGATGGTGCTTATTCAATTCCTGAGCCCCTGCGGGTTAGGAGTGAGAACTTCTGCTTGTTAGCTGTTTGGCAGGAGCAACAACTCTCAGCTGGTGATGGGGATGGAGGAGGGGTATGCTCTTGTGCCCTTCTGTGTCTCAGTTTCTTTCTGAATAATTATCTTGTTCTCCCAGATTCTACCTCCTCGATTTGGTTTCAGTGTAATTTTTAAAACATTACAACTGCCAGGACACATGAGCAATAAATGTCAAAATCGGTTGAGGGGGGTACCGGAAACAGCTCTGTGAAGCAAAATTAAAAGGCCGATCGCTGCTCTTCTTGCAGAGAAGACAGAACAGCTAACATTTATTAAGGGCTTACTGGGTGCCAGGCACTGTTTTAAGCACTTTATGCATATTCACTCATTCAGTTGTTAAAACAGTGCTATTAGATCCCATTTTCCAGGGGAGGAAACTGAGGCACAGTAAGGTGAAGTAATTGCCCAAAGCCACACAGCTGGAAAGTGGCAGAGCCTGGAATGGAACCCACCACGAGCACACTCTTAATCACACTCACACTGCTGTACTGTCTTCCTGTAGCCATTTAATTCTGTGTCTAACACAGTTTGCACACATTAGGTACTTATTCTAGTTTGTTAGCTGCCGTAATACAATATACCAGAAACAGAACGACTTTTAAAAAGGGAAATTTATTAAGTTGCTAGTTTACGGTTCCAAGCCCACAAAAATGTTCAAATTAAAGCAAGGCTATAAAACTGTCAAATCAAGGTACCAACAAGAGGTTACCTTCACTCAAGAAAGTCAATGAAGTTCAGGGTTTCTCTCTCTACAGGAAAGGCACAAGCTTTCTCTCCAGGTTCTTGTGTCATGAAGCTCTCCCAAGAGCATTTTCCTTTTTCATCTCCAAAGTCTCTGGCTATGTGGGCTCTCGTAGTTCTCATGAGAGCCATGGCTCTCTCAAGGCTCTGCTCTAAAGGTTTTTCCAAAATGGTGTTCCCTCTTTAAGGGCTCCAGTAAGCAATCCCACCTTCAATGGGTATAGACACACCTCCATGGAAATCATCTAATCAAAACTTACCACCCACAATTGGGCGGGTCACATCTCTGTGGAGATAATTGAATGAAGTTTCCAGCCTACAGTACTGATAGGGATTAAAAGAAACCGCTGCCTCCATGAGATGGATTAGGATTAAAACATGGCTTTTCTAGGGTACATAATCCTTCCAAACTGGCACAGTACTCAATAAATATTTGTTGAATTGGAGTAAAACTAATATAAAATTGAGTATGATTGAGAAGTCTCTTCTTTCTCCTCCATCCTTGCCTATTTAAGTATGTACTAGAATTTTAGTGGTGTTTCTCCAACTCACAGCCACAGACATTTAGAGATCCATACTCACATTTTTTCATTTTTTATGATAAAGAAAAAGAATAAAAACAGCCTGGACCATCTGGATCCAAGAACTGCCACATTATTTCAGTGTCTGATTGTGCATAACTTATGATAACTAATAAATAAATGAAAGGAAAAGTGCAAAGGTAATGACTAAATGATTTGTTACAGCCAAGTTAAAGTTAGACACGATTACAGGGCAGAGTGTGAGCAAAGGAGGTGTGGTAGATGAAAGACGGAAAAGAAGTGAGAGAATTGAATCAACACCAGGCACCACACACACCCTGAGCGTGGCAGAACCATGCAGAATGCAAAAAGACTTACAGCTTGGCAGTCAGTATGGCATTGGTGATGCTGGTAGCATTGATTCAATACCACCAGTCAGTCGCTTTAAATATTAGTAAATTAAATTTTATGGTTTGGGTAGGGGACTTTTGTATTTAATTCATATATTCATTTTGTTTAAATAGTTGTTCAAAACTGTAACATAAGCTTATATGTGGTTTATGCTTTTATAGCTTAATGCAACATCTTAAAATAATTTAAACCAATATTGAGAAGTCTAAGAAATTTTACCTTTAAAGAGGTGTAGAACAAATAAATTAAATGGTGGCGAAAATAGGTTTCACTTACATTTGAGAAACACCACACAAAATCACCAGTTCAGGGCTATCCCACTTAAATTCAATTGCAAGCATAAACTCACCAGGTACATTATCAACACTTTGGTGTGAAACAGTATGTTTAGCCCCCTCTTTCTCGCCCTACAACTGGTATTATCTATGTGACTTGGGGCAAATCATTAAACCTCTTTAAACCTTATCTGAAAAAAGGTGCAATCTTTTCACCAGAACAGCCAATATGTGAAACTTGTTCACCGAAGGCGCTCAAGAAACGCTTATCTATATTGAAGTATCAGAGAGAACAGAGGCTCCATCTAGCACGAGGTTCTTAAATGGGCGGTCACCAGCCTGGCTGGGGAACACCCCTGAGGCGAAGGCCCCTGGGGATGAGCCAGGAAGGCAGCCACTGGCGAGGAGGTGACTCCACCAGCTGGTGCCCAGACAGAGAACTGAGACGGGAGGGCTCACCAGTTAGCCCACCATTCAGAAGTTGCCAAAGCGGCTGCCTGCCGGGATCTGGGCCTCCAGCACCGCAGAGGGTGTTGTAGGAGTTACTGTGGGTTTCCTTTCCTGGCTGGCATCCGAGAGACTGGGTGAGGAGAGAAGGGGCCTGAAAACGCTCAAAATGCCTGTGGGGGCGAGAGACACACGGGCTCTGAGCAATTGTTCAAATTTGCCCACCGGCTCCTCATACCTCAAGAAGGGCCCGCGTTCCCAGTTCGAGGCTGGGAGGTGGAGCCCTTGGGGAACACTTCGTGCTCGCGGCAGGCAGCAGACTCTAAGCAAAGAAGGTCCCTGGCTCAAGGGTCTGCGCCCGAGTCCTGGGGGGGCGCGCGGGTCAGGCAGGGCGGGCCCGCCCAGAGAGCCGGCGCTGACCGGCGCCGAAGGGCCCAGACCCGTGAGTGCTGCGGAGGCGCCAGGGCCCACCTGCGCGGGGCCGCACGGGCGCGGGCCCTCCGCGGTACCCGCTGGTGCTTCGGCCGGAGGCGGGCGGTAGGGGGCGGAGAGAGGAGGGCTGGCGGCGGCCTCGCGGCTTCTCCAAGGCCGGAGGCGGGGCGGGCGGGCCTTGGGAGGCGCGGGGGGCGGACCCGCCCGCAGCCGGCGCAGCTCGCCTACCCTCCCGTTCGCTGGCTGGCTCGCAGTCGGTCGCGCGGCAGGACAGGCATGGGAGCCGCGCGCGCTCTCCCGGCGCCCACACCTGTCTGAGTGGCGCAGCGAGCCGCGGCCGGAGCGGGCTGCTCCGCGCGGGTGAGTGCGGGCCCTGGCAGCGGGCGTGGGCCGGGTTCGCCCGTCTGGGCGCCGGGAGGGCCGGGACAAAGGGCCGGGTGCGTGCGGGGCACTGGGGCACCGAAACCTCGCTCGGACCGCCCTCGGCCTCGAGGGCTAGGACGGGGATCTTAAGGAGTACCAGGTGAATGCAGGGTCTGCAAGGCATTTGGGTTCGCTCATCGTCACTCGTGAAGCGGATGGGCAAAACTGCTGTTTTGGGTGGTTGGTGCTGTGTGGGAGTAGAGAAGGAGCCGGCTTGGGGCAAGCTCTCGGGCTGGGACGCCGGCAGCCCTCAAAGTCCCTTCCACTCTCATCACATATTTTCCTTGAGTTTTGCGTATATGTAATTCTATTAAGCTCTGAACGTTAATATTCTAAGTCCTGGGCACATGATTGTAAATACACCGTAGCAAGCAAAAGAAGTGCAGTAAACATAGGTTAGGAAATAGGCTTTTTTCTCTGGAACTTTAGCTGATGACAGTGCGCTTCCTGCGGAGAGCTGAGTCTAGAAACTGTACACCATCAACAGTTGTAGGAAACAAATACTTCTTCCGTCTGTAGTTTTTAATTCTTAAATAAAATCACATGAAATAGGGGGAAGGAGAATAATTATTTAAATGAGGGAACCCACCTCCTCCAGAAAACAATTTAGGTGTACTTTAGAGCATCTCATGAGAAAGCAGCTGGTAAAAATCGTACTCCTTATGTTGTCCTTTGGGCTACCCCCGTAAGACTTCAGACACAGAGCATGGCTGGTGGCAAGTTCCCAGTTATTGAGGATCAGTTTTGGTGTGGGACTTGCTTCTCTAGGCTTCTGGAACTCAAATAGAACTCTAGGGGTCCCTGAGTACTCCTTAGAGGGAGAAAGGCCAATGTCATCATAACGTTCAGGAGGTGTGGGAAGGAGTTGAATTTGAATTAATATCGGGATATTTATTGCACAGTTTTTTCAGGCTCCTGCTTATGCAAGAGTGCATTTAAAACAGGACTTTTGTCTCCCAAATCTGTTAGAAAGGAGCGGATTGGAGGTGAAATGGGGAGAAGGAACTTAGAAAATGCTACAGATGCCACTCCATTTACTTGTGAGTTTGTAATCATATGCGCACCATCTGCACTTGAGTAAATTATTTCAGTTGTATTTTTCCCACTTAAGAGATAACTTGTCATACTTTCCTGTGCATGAACTGGGAAGAAAGCATTTTTCAAAAGTAACTAATGTGGATCACATTTTTTGTAACACTGACAAGCTTATCCAGGTGGGTGGTGATGTGGGTGCATTTTTCTGTCTATAGCATGAAGTGCCAAAGTGCCCATTAGTGTGTCTGAGAATTTTGCTGGCTCGGGTGTGCAGTGTTTAATGTCTCAGTTCTCCTGCCCATCTCTTCTGGTAGATCCCTTAGGATTTAATCTACCAGGCACTATTCATGCATAACTCCCACTGACTCCTGAGAATTTGTTTCTCATGGTCTTACCATTGATGGATTTATCCACTTGATTCTTGTTTTGCTACCAGGTTTGTCCCAGGCTCACTGGAATAGTTCATTTTGCCTAAAATCTGACAGAGAAGAGGTTAAACACTGGCCACGAGATCATGTTTAGGGTTGCTAGACTTTTAAGTGTTCTGCATTTTCCTGGACAAGACTGTAATTCTTAAACCATTATGTGATTAGGTCTGTTTTGTTTTAACAGGTTCTTTGGCTCAGGAAAATGAGAGCGAGCCTCACTGCAGAGTATTCACAGAGCTTTATTCATTTTAGATATTTGCTCTGGGAATTAGCATGGTTTCAGTGTTCAGTATCCCTGACCACATATTCCAAATGGTGTCTAAAACTGTTATCTTCACAAACTTTAACTTTCAGTCATTACTGTTCATAGTCGTCACAGGAACTCATAAATTGTACAATAGGGAATATGTCCTAAGGATTAGGTTTTCCCTCCTGGCATTTGTCTGCTATAGGAGTTCCTTCATTCTCCCAAATACTTGCTGTAGAGAGGAAACCTGTGTTGCAGTTTTGAAGACTAAGGTGCAGAACTAGGAGATAACAGTGTCAGTGCTTCACACGGGTTAGTAATGTTTTCACTTCTGATAATGGGCAGAGTCCCTCCACTATATGGTTATTAGTGAGCTTATAAAGTACAGCATCCTCATGAAGTATAAATATCTTTAGACATGGACAGCAAGGCAGTGGCTTATGCTGAGTGATGGAACATGGTATGTGAACTGTTCTTGTGAATCAGTTATCAGAAATGGAAAAGGAATAGTTTCTATAATTACTAAGCATGGTAAAAAGATATTTGCTTACCTTAATTTTCCATTCTGTGTGACCTTTGATGAAGTGATGCATGAAATACTTAGAAGCTTTAAAAGATAATTATGTATATGGGGAATCTTTATCTGGCAAAGCCTTATTCCTATGAATGCATCCTTCTATACCTGAATTTTCATCACTCAGATGTAGATGTAATCAGGTTAAGATTAGGAAATCATCATTCCTTTTTTAAGGTGTGAGTTTTCCAGATAATGCTATGAGGTAAAGTGATCCATTTGTAAAGATGAGAGAGAATTTAAAGTTATATAACCTATTAGTTACCATCACAGTAATGGGATTTATGTCCTATTGTGTTTGTTTAAATAAACTTAAATGGGTATAACATGCTTACTTAGAAGTTTATAAAAATGGAAACAATAGTTACTGTCTCCTAGAGATGTATTCTATCATTAGGTGTGTTGAGAAATTATGGTGAAGCTACCAACCTAATTTTTTAAAATATCTTTTTTATTAGAGAAGCTGTAGGTTTATTAAAAACTCAGGCAGAAAATAAAGTTCCCTTATTATTAGCTCCTTCATTATTCCCATTATTCACCTTGCATTAATACGGTACATTTGTTGCAATTGATGAAAGAATATTATTACAACTGTACTATTAACTATAGTCCATGGACTACATTAGGATTCCCTTTTTGTATTGTACAGTCCAATTTTTTGTTGTTAATTTTTTTTCTAGTAATATATATTCAATCTAAAATTTCCCCTTTTAGCCACCTTCCAATGTATAATGTATTCCATTGTATTCAGTGTTGTTAATTACATTCACAGTGCTGTGCCACCATCACCTCCACCCATTGCCAAAGCTTTTCCAACACCCAAAGAGAAATTCTGTACAATCTAAGCATTAACTCCCCATTCCCTACCCCCACCCCGGCCCCTCATACCCTCTGTTCTAGTTTCTGACTCTATGAATTTGCTTATTCTAATTATTTCATATTAATGAGATCACACAATACTTGTGCTTGTGTGCCTGGCTTATTCTGCCAACCTAATTTTAAAGCATCATGATTATCACTGGTGTGTTATTAATGGGGAGGGGGTGGGGCACGGCAGGGAAGGCCCTTAGTAGACAGGAGTGTTGTTTCCCCTCACTTTTTTTTTAGGCTGTGTCCTAAGAGCATTCACACCCAGCCATCCCTCCATGCTGGTTCTTGAAAGCTGCCCTCTGCTGGAAATCTTTGTTTCCTTTGCATGCTCATCAAGGAAGTCTTGTCTGGCAGATAGGTAAAAAGATTAACATGATAAATTTGCCTTTGCCTTTGCCTTTGCCCCTGTGCCTCTACCCTCCATAATTCTGTGAGTAAACAGTCCTGAGCAGTAAATGACAGTATAGACAATGTTTGTAAACAATACAGTCCCTGACTTGGACTTTTGTAACCCTGGAAAATGGTAAATTAGAGAATCACAGAGCTGAAAAGACCAGAGCTGAAAAGAACAATTAAAAAGGTCATCTAGTTTAGGTCCCTATTCAGAACTATTTCTTACTCCCCCCTCCCCAGTAAATATTTGGTAAAGGAATGGGCAATTTTTGAGACTGGTAACTTTAACACATATGACATTTTAAACCCACTTGGAAGCCTGAGAACACACAGCTTTATCTCCCAGTTTCTTATCAGGTATTTAAAAACCTAGTATATTAGAAATAGTTTGATCTGCAATAGTTTCTAAAAGTCTGCCTCGGTTTCTACTTTAAGTTGTTTTTGATGCAATTTTATGACATCTTAATAAGATACAAAATGTCAGAGCAGGGTGGGCCACGGTGGCTCAGCAGGCAAGGATGCTTGCCTGCCATGCCAGAGGACCTGGGTTCGATTCCCAGTGCCTGCCCATGTAAAAAAAAAAAAACAAAAAAATGTCAGAGTAGGGTCTTACCACACAAATAATGAATAGAATTTAAGTACTGATATAGTGAACTTGAAGCAGTATTTCAAACTGATAAAAATTAGTACTTTTGATGTATCTGAAAAGCTTATTTCTAAAGGGTTAAAGCTTCGCTTTAATTCAGATACATCACTGAATTGAACATGTGCTCTCACAGCATTTTGTGATTGGCAGGTGATCCCCAAATTTCCTGACATCTGGTCATCTGTCACTGTGCTGAAGAATAAATTTGAATCTTCTGTGGGAGAAGCTGGAGTGAGGCTGAAGCGACTTTCCTTGCAGGCAAACCCTAAGAAAAGATTTGTTTGCATTTTTTCCACAATAACTCTCATGAACTGATTCCTGAAAACATTTTTCTTTCTTGAAAGACTGTCTGAAAAGAAAATTATGCTGCGGTCACACTTGTGAAATGGGGCATGCTTCAAGGCCTTTGAAAGCACTTTCTTTTAAATACAGGGATTTACCATATTGGCAAAGCACTTGGAAGAGCAAAAAGAGAGTTAACTTTGTCTGAGAGGGGGTTTAATTCATTAAGACAAGATACATTTTTTTTCAGTATGGTTCAACTAGTTTCTGACTTTAACCTGCCTTTTTCTTCCCTGATACCCTTTACCAATGGACTATTTTAATTTTTGGATAAGTAGATAAAGTTAAGACCAGTGCCACTGGAGTACTTTTGGTGCAGATGATAATTCAAAGTCTGTTCTTTGAGGATCCAAGTGACATGCAAATGTCAGGTTTGGGATTTGAAGATCTTTGCCATGGATGATAATATGAACATATCTTAAACTGTCATATTTTTCATGCACATTAAAAATATTATCCACAACTTATGAAAATACATAGTGTAAAACTATCTCATCTCCTTATACACACGCTCTCCAGTAAGAATAATATTTTAAAAACAGGGACACTTGGCAACTTGGACCTGTGGATTGAATGTTTTCTTTCTTAAAATAAGCTGAAGTCAAGCTTGACTTATATCTATTGCATGATGTTAGCAGGCATTAGCGTCCTTCCCATTCCTTTTCTGGTTAGTAAAAGGCAGTGGGGATAGTATGCAGGGGTCCAAGTTATAGCTATATGGGAGATGCATGATTCTTCCTAGTACATGTCACACTTGGCAGGGATTCTGGAATGAGTGGGGCATTTAGTCACTAAACATCACCTTATACAAAGATAAAGCTGTCTAAGCCCTAGAAAAGCCCAAGAGTTAGGTCTATAGCCAGGAGATAGGATTAGTCAGAATCACATCCATTCCCAGCAGATCTCTGAAGAGGCTGTCATCACCACACCCATTTCACCCTCCTAGTTCTCCATAGAGCAGGAGAGCTCTGCTAGCATTAGCATCCCCGCCCTAGTCCACTTAGAAATTTTAGTCTCAGTAATACCCTCAACAAGCACATGCACCCCATAGGATTCAAAGAAATAAGGGTCCAGGAAGCCCTTCCATGGTATGAGATATGGAGAGAAGCAGAGTTTGAAGAAAGCAGGAATTCTCAAGAAATTGGCTTTTCCAGATCTTATTTCCTTCTCTTCCCACCCCTGTTCTTCTGA
This sequence comes from Tamandua tetradactyla, assembly GCF_023851605.1. NCBI lineage: Eukaryota > Metazoa > Chordata > Mammalia > Pilosa > Myrmecophagidae > Tamandua > Tamandua tetradactyla. The sequence goes on along the minus strand of NC_135334.1, from coordinate 57,401,533 downwards.
CAGAAGTAGAGTCAAAGAAAGAGCCAGGCAAAAGGATCCCAGAGGTGGGTGGGGCAAGCACATATTTTAGAAATATAGTGTAGATATTGGGAGTATGAATCGGCATGCTCAGCTGGACTAGATCAGAAATATGTTTTGTTTCAGATTTATGTAAAGAATAGCAAAAGACACTCCAAATGTTGCCAGTAGGGCTGTAGCCTCAAAGAGGAAGAGTAAACAGTTTCCTCCTGACTCCTGATTGTTCCACAGGGCCCTTGAAACCTAACTCCTACCTGTCTTTGTTTTGGGATGCTTGATTTTGTGTGCCCCAGGTTCAGTGAATTTTCCCTACCTGTTGAGTAAGCTTCTCTTGAACCAGAAGATTCAGAACCAGAGTAAACTGAGGTGTAAACATTTATGAGAGTGCTTTTAGTTTTCTTTTTTATTGCTGTTATTTTTCTTGTGGGATGATTATCTGGGTTTTTAAACATACCTTTCAGGGTAGAATATAAATTCCTTGCTTAGTACACACAGCCTTCATAATCTGGCCCTTGCCTGCTGTTCCTCCGTTTTCTCTGCTCCACACTTACTGAGCTAAGTATAATTCCTGAAATGACTCACACTGTTTCATGTCTCTGCACCCTCTCTCTAAAAATGGCTGCTATGATCTGTTGTCTAACCTCTATTCTCCTTCAACACCTACCTCAAGCATCATTCCCTTAGCACCTCCCTGTTCTGACTCCCCACCAACTGGATTTCATGCTCCTTCTCTGAGCTATCTCATCATCTCCTACATCTCTGACATTAGCACTCAGCATGCATCATTCAGTGATCCCTATTCATTCATTCATTCTTTCTTTCTCTCATTCATCCATCCAGATGATTCAACCTTCCAATAAAGATTCAGTAGATCTTTATTGAGTACCATCATAGGCTCAGATTCAAGGCATGTAGACCAGGTAGGAAAAAAACATCTGAAAAAACTAACCAACAGTAAGTCACAGTGTGATAGCTAAGACAGCATTAGAGCTTTCGATCTTTGTAAAGACCCTGGTAGTGTACAGCATAATACAAATGAGAAGGAATAGTTTATGTTTATTAGAGGCCTGGTTACTTTTTAGTTAAATTTATAATAGTAAAGATTGTTCTAAATTCAAAGCCCACCCAAAAAAGTCTCATCCCTCTTCTCACTGTGCCCACCATTTAGAAACTACAGGAATCCTAGTACTTATGTACTGGAGTGGTCCCTCCTTGATGCCTTGGCTACCCAGTAAGCTATGTAATTTAAATTTACCCTTTTAATCAGCATGTTGCTCTGAAAAATTTTCAAGTGTATTATAATGAGGATGAAAGGGAGGGAGAAAAGTAAGGAAGGGGGACAGGGATGTGGGAGAGGACAAATGTTAGAACCAAGCACAAAGTAGGTTCAAAATTGCATAGAAATAGGGGCTGCTCAAGCAATTTATCTGGGGGTTAATGGCTGAATGCACACCACCCTGTGGTGGGTAGTCATTAGGGGCATCTTAAATGTGGAAGGAAATGAGCACCCAATTCCAACCTGAGCACACAGCCCCAGGAACATTTCCAAAGGCAAGCACTTGCATAGTAAGTGAGACCATTGTCTGAAGATTCCTCTCCACACCCTGATTCCTGAGGAGGGGTCACAAACTTAGAAACAAGGCCAGGCATGCTGCTGGGCTGCTTCTGCAGTAAATGTGTGTTCAGCCACTTGCCCTCCTGACCTGCTTGTCTTTGTTCCTACAGGGCGATGCTCAGCATGGCAGGAATTCCAGGGCTCCTCTTCCTTCTCTTCTTCCTCTTTCTGTGTACTGTTGGGCAGGTGAGCCCCTATGGTGCCTACTGGAAACCCACATGGCCTGCTTACCGCCTCCCTGTTGTCTTGCCTGAATCCACCCTCAACTTATCCAAGCCAGACTTCAGGGCCGAAGCCAAATTGGAAGTGACCTCCCCATGTGGACCCCAGTGTCATAAAGGAACTCCATTGCCCACCTATGAAGAGGCCAAACAGTACCTGTCTTATGAAACACTCTATGCCAATGGCAGTCGCACAGAGACCCAGGTGGGCATTTATGTCCTCAGCAATGGCAGAGAGAGGGCCCAACATCAAGACTCAGAGTCTCCAGGAAAGTCTCGGAGGAAGCGGCAGATTTATGGCTACGACAGCAGGTTCAGCATTTTTGGGAAGGACTTCTTACTCAATTATCCTTTTTCAACATCAGTGAAGTTATCAACAGGCTGCACTGGCACGCTAGTGGCAGAAAAACATGTGCTCACAGCTGCCCACTGCATACATGATGGGAAAACCTATGTGAAAGGAACCCAGAAGCTTAGAGTAGGCTTCCTGAAGCCCAAGTTTAAAGATGGTGGCCGAGGTGCCAATGACTCAAACTCAGCCATCCCCGAGAAGATGAAATTCCAGTGGATCCGAGTGAAACGCACCCATGTGCCCAAGGGTTGGATCAAGGGTAATGCCAATGACATTGGCATGGATTATGACTATGCTCTCCTGGAACTCAAAAAGCCCCACAAAAGAAAGTTCATGCAGATTGGAGTGAGTCCTCCCGCTAAGCAGCTGCCAGGGGGCAGAATCCACTTCTCAGGTTATGACAATGACCGACCAGGCAATTTGGTGTACCGCTTCTGTGATGTCAAAGACGAGACCTATGACCTGCTCTACCAGCAGTGTGATGCCCAGCCTGGGGCCAGCGGGTCAGGAGTCTATGTGAGGATGTGGAAGAGACAGCAGCAGAAGTGGGAGCGAAAAATTATTGGCATCTTCTCAGGGCACCAGTGGGTAGACATGAATGGTTCTCCGCAGGATTTCAACGTGGCTGTTAGAATCACTCCTCTCAAATATGCTCAGATTTGCTACTGGATTAAAGGAAACTACCTGGATTGTAGGGAGGGGTGACATAGTGTTCTTTCCTGGCAGCACTTAATGGTCTTCATGTATCTTTTTTTTTTAGGAGAGGCCAAGTTTTGTCATTGGCGTGTGTGTGCATTTGCGTGTATGTGTGTGACATGTCATATCTTTTGCCAGATTTCTTAAAATTGCTTTATTATTGAAAAATTTGTCATATCGTTTAAGCAATTTGAAGGCATCGTTTTGCATAGAAATAAAAAAAGCATACCGATGTATGGGGCAATGGGGACTATTTGACAATTAAGTTAATCTTTCACATTTTTTGAGAACTTTGATTTTTATTTCATCTGAATTTGTTTCAAAGGTTTATTTTGAATATGTGGCATACAGGAAATATAAATTCTTATGTTTGTATTCTTTCCAGAGATTCATCCTTTTTTGTTTGCTTCCAGATGATAAAGTTCCTCACATTGCACAACACCTAGGAAACTTTCACAGCAATTGTTAGAGGCAGGCAGTTATAGTATTTTGAATTTGGGCTCATTTGCTCAGTAGTCCTTTAATAATAAATTGTTGACTATATTTTCACATGTATTAAACTATATCTTACAGTAAAATAGTACCCCAAGCTGCTTCTAGTTTTGAAATAGTGTCTTTTCTGAAGAATTTTTCTGTACTTTGGGGGAAGACTTTGCATCTGGCTTTGCCAGCTTTGCCCTCACACCAGAGTATCAAGATCATTTATCCCAATCCTTCCATTTCACAGGATTTCACTCTCATTTCTAGAACTAACTATGTCTCAGGAGAAAATAACTAAGGCCTAATTAAAACTGGCTCTGTAGCTTCCCAACTAGCAGTTGTGGTCACACTAAAAGCAATCATAGCATTTTACCTCCAGAGTGTAGCACATCTCATGTTGTATCATTTGGATGGAGTAATTTAAAATGAATTAAATTCCAGAGAACAATGGATGCGTTGCTCGGCAGATGTCACAGCAGAATAACCACTTGTCTGGAGCCTGGCACATTCATGCAGCCTAATCAAAAATTTTTCTACATAGGTTTGTGTACTTTAGTGAAGTACTCAATTTGGAAACTTTTCCCTCTCACTTTACTTATTTTATAGTAAAAATATTTGAAGGATGCTTTAAGAAAAACCAGTATGGCTTTTTTTCCACTAGTTTTAAAAGGTCACCTTTGGATGGAATACTCTAGGCTAGAGGAGCATATAACCAGGTACAATAGTAAAAATGAAGATGGAAAAAATCTTCACCTTACTAATGTTTTATCAATATGATAACAACATATAAAGAAAAGACTGAAATATTTTATGTTTTCATTTCAGGCCTCTCAGCCTAAGCACTTCTATCTGCATGTGTCAGTGGAGAAAGAAAGCACATGGACTCCAAGACAGATGTTTGCTGTGTTTGCACCTCGCGTAATTTCAACCTGAGCTATGGCTGTTTGTAAGAGCGTTCAAATACAGCACTGGTGCATAAAAATTCTCCGGGTGACTTTTTCCTTGTGTTTCTTGAGCTTTTTGAAAGATACTCCTGATAAGGAGCTCAAGAAATATATAGGCATAGTGCTTTCTTCAAACCACATAAGAAATATTATGCATAGCAAGGAGGTGCAGGTCTGCCAGGAATCTTATGAGATCTAGTTCAATTTGCTTTGTAATCTAGCAAGAATCTAGCCTGAGGAAGAAGAGAGGTTTCCATCTATGTCTGGTATTTGGTTTGTTTTTTGTTTTTTTGCTTTTGCTTTGTGCAAAATGTTCACTGGGCCGGAGCTGTTTACTGTTTTCTTTTGTTTTTAAACAGATGCCCCTTTTATGAAGCACCTTGGTTTCTCAATTTTGATTTTTTACAAAATCAGAACTTTCCTCAGCAAGGATAGGTAATGGCACAAATGAAAACAATATCTTATGTTTAGTTCACAAGTAGACATAATTTACTAAAGAGTAGTGCCCTCATGCTACATATAGCATAGCTTATAGAACTATAAAAGAAAACTGTAAAATAATTGTCCATCTTTTCAGTGGTAATAAAAGAATACAGGTATGAAACTATCATGTTAGTTGAAATAAAAAAGGACTCAAGATATTATTATTATAGTTAATGTTTTACATGTATGAGTTAGTATTATATAAGGATATATTATTAGTAAAACTAATAGAACATTTTGATCATAGAACCCTTTCTCATATAATGCCTATGAGCAATGTCATGATCTAATCAATACATTTTGGAAATCACTGTGACAGTGTTTTGATCGAGGTGATGATGCACAAAGTATGATGAGTGCCAGGTAGTGGAGGTGGAGGTGCCTTTTGGGTTTAACCAGGATTTAGAAATGTTCACAGCAAAAAATGGGAAAGAAAAAACTTAAAAATTATTTATCACTGAGATCAGAAGGTTGTGGCAAAATCGGAAGCACTCATTTTACATAGACTTTATTAATAAGTTTGAATTTCAGAAGAGAGCTAATCCAAAAAACAGGGCTAGAGTTAAAGAAATCAGGGTCATTAATTATAGAGTTGCATTTCCTATTCATTCTTTTCTTTTTTTGCACCAGAAAGTAGATTAAAAAAACAAAACAAAACTGGAAAGCAAGTTGAAACACCAAGATCATTCTCTCAATTGGTTGTCTTTTGTGTAGCTCAGTCTACCTGCTCAGTGGATGGGGGGGGGGGGGGGGGCTCCCAGTGACACCTAGGTCACATCTTTAAGGTAATAATTCATTTCAATCTTAACAACCCCTAGAGGAGGACTTTAATCTAGAACTTGTTGAGAATGATTAAGCCTGCACTGGAATGACAAGCACTCCAGTCTACTGTGTACCTACAGTATAATAATGTGTAATGCAGGGTCTCCAGAGGAATCCTGACAGCCCTCCTCTGCAGTTCCTCACTGAGTGCTGGGGAGAGCCCTCAGCTGATAAGGCCGGTGGGTCCTCCCCGCGTGGGTCTGGATTTCCTTCTTGTTTCATCTGGGTTCTGCTGTTATTTGTGTCTGCTTTCTCTAATCCTTGTTATGGACCAGCTCAAAGATGCGTTGAAGTTGCCTCTGTTGGTTGATTTCTATGGATGTTTGATAGGGTAACTATTTAATTTGTCATTCAGAGTGGAATTCTTTTTAGACTGAAAGAAGATATTATTAACACTTAGGCTGGACAGAAGATATAAACCAGGTATGCCCCAGGGCAAACCAGCCCATTTAGTCACCTTTTGTTAAACCTTACAAAAGGTTTATATGGACCAACAGCCATCCTGGTTATCCCAGGAGCAAGGGTGGGGCTGCAGGTCCCTGTATCTCTTTCTGAGTTTGCATGGCCTGTGGTGCCTCATAGAGACATTCGTTGCCTAGGCATGCTAAGGGCTTCTAAAAGAGGAAACACATCCAAGAATCCGTTTGATGGAGGTAGGCTACAGAGTCCCTAGGTAGTAAGCCATTTCTAGCAGATGAATGACACATCTGTTTTTAGTCTGCTGTTTCCCTAGAGGAAGAAATAAACCAATTTCTAGGGCAAAAGTAAACAAGTCTGAGAGCTGTGGCCAGAGTGGGAACATGGCCTTGGAGTCAGGCAGATTGATTCCATATTTGGTTGGTTCCTTTGGGCAATTAAAATAGTGCAGTTTAGTTTAAAATGAAACCCTTCCTGGGCTCCAACTCCTCCAGTGGGTTGGGATGGAGCAGAAGAAGAGAAAAAGAGTGAGGATATCTTTACTGGACTCACCGTGATCACATCCTCTCCTTGAGATTGCTGCTTCTTGGACTAAAACCAGCTCTTCCAACCTTCTTAGCTCTTGCCTCTAGTGGTTTAACCCTCTGACTCCTACATCTGGGGCACCTTTATGTATCAGACAGCTCTCTTGCTTGGAGAACAATAAAGATGCCTCAAGTCCAGCCATCTTCTTCTGCATCTGCATATCCCTTGGGAAACTCCTGACTATGAGCTCCCCCTTGAAGCTAAAAACTCCCCCTGAAGTTTTTATGAAACTTATTTCTGTAATGGAGAAGCTAAGACTACCTATAATTATGCCTAAGACTTACTTCCAGAGAATCTCTTTTGTTGCTCATATGTGGTCTCTCTCTCTAAGGCCAATTCTGCAAGGAAAATCATTAACTTCCCCCGCAACATGGGACATGATGTTCAGGGGTGTGACTCCCCCTGGCAATGTGAGACCTGACTCCCATAAAGATGAGTCTGGCCCTGGCACTGTAGGATAGACAATCCTTCATGACCAAAAGGGGGGAAAGAGATTTCAAATAGAGTTGAGAGACTATTCTAGAGGCTACTCTTATGCAAGCTTCATGTAGATAGTGCTAATTGACAATCAACATCATTCCTGTTAACCCTAAAGAACATCCAGGGCTCTATCTGAGATCCTACAAAGTTACATGCACTAAGTTTACTTTTCAAAAAGTAAGTCCTGGAGACCAGAGGTACCAGTTCCGTTCCACTATCCCGTATAGTTGGCACCTCTTTCCAACAAGAAAAAGTTCAATTGGGCATAAGCCAAAATCCCTAAAGATTGGGAGAAGGATTAAAGGAACAAGAGGAGTTAGAGAAGTTAGGATTTAACAGAGGAGTATGACTAGTGAATCACTGTATTGCTATTTCTTTTTAGTCTCCAGGGTCTTGAAGCAGCTAGAAGGAAAACCTGAAATTGTTGAACTATACCCCATAACAAACTTTGAAATCTGTTCTATAACTACTTGATAAATATACTTTGGAATTTATTGCTTATATATATATATATATATGTTATATTTCACAATTTTAAAAAGTTAAATATAAAAAAGAAAAGAAAAAAGAGACAGAAGAAGGAATTGGAGAGGTAGGTTCTGGCTGGTTAAAATAGGGATTACGGATTCAGGCAAGGGCTTTGAAATTCATTCTATTTGCCATAGGAAACAGTTGAAGGACTTTAATTATGGAGTGATGGGGTCTGATCAGGGCCGACTTATTCATTAGGTACAGTAGGCACAGTGCCTCAGGACCACATACTTTTGGGGGCCTGCATTTTTTTCCTATGGCTGCTGTAACAAATTACCACAAACTTCATGGTTTAAAACAACACAAATTTATTCCCTTGGAGCTCTAGAGGACAGAAGGCTGAAATGAGTCTGATAGGGCTAAAATCTAGGTGATGACAGGGCTACGCTCCCTCCAGAGACTTCTAGGGGAGAATGTTTCCTTGCCATTTCTAGTGTCTACACCTGAGATCCTTGGCTTGGGGTGGGGTGGGGCCTCCCCATCTTCAGTGCCAGTGGTGTAGGATCTTTTCTCTCACTCTGCTTCCCTCGGCTTCCATCACGTTGGATTCTTTTCTGTCTTCCTCTGTCTCCCTCTCTTTCCCTGCTATAAGGACACTTGTGATTACATTGAGTCCATCCAGTAATCTAGGATAATCTCCCCATCTCAAGATCCTTAACATAATCACATCTGCAAAGGCTTTTCCATATAAATTAGTGTTCACAGGTCCCAGGGGTTAGGACTTGAACATCTTTTTTATAAAAACAACAGCAACAACAAGATGTTTTTATTGTGAAATATACACACAAAGAAAAGAAAGAAAAAGCAATAATTTTAGAAGCATGCTTTAACAAGTATTTACAGAACAGAGCCCAGAGTTTATCACAGACTGCTATTCCACCATCTCAGATTTTTCTTTCTAGCTGCTCCAAAACACTGAAGGCTAGAAGGAATATTAATATTGTGATTCAGCAGAAGTACTTGATTGTTAAATCCTATTTTCTCTACTATACCTCCTCCTTCTCCTCTGATCCCTCTCTCAATCTTTAGGGATCTTTAGGCAATGCCCATTATGACTTTTTCATGTTGAGAAGGGGTGTCAACACTAAAGCATAGGGGGATATATTCAATCAATAATCTTGGAGAGGCTGGTCCCTCTGTATTTTAGGATTTATCTGACCTAGGAACTCTCTAAGAATTCTAGATTCCAGGAAAGCAAATTTAGTGCATACCTTTATAGAGTCTCAATTTAAGCCCTAGGTGCTCTTAAGAGTCAACAGGAGTGATATTGGTTAGGGTTTAGCAAACCATGGCAATTAGCACTATCTAACTGAACCTTTCATCAGAGTAGCCTCCAGAAAAGCCTCTTCACACTATTTGATCTCTCACAGCCACTGGTGCCTTCTTTTATTAAACTTCTTTTCCCCCTTTTGGTCAGGAAGGCATTGTTGATCCCACAGTGCCAGGGCCAGACTCATCTCTGGAAGTCACACTCCATGTTGTCAGGGAGACTTTAACTCCTGAATGTCACAGTCCCACATAGAGGGGAGGGTAATGATTGTTCCTTGCAGAGTTGGGCTTAGAGAGAGAGAGAGAGAGGCCACATCTGAGCAACAAAAGAGGTTTTCTGGAAGCAACTTTAGGCCTCGTTATAGGTAGCCTTAGCTTCTCCACTACAGAAATAAGTTTTATCAGGGAAAGCCTCAATCTAAGAAAAATTGGCCTATTTTCTTGGGAGTCTCCAATGATTGAGGGGGTACCTGGAGTTTCCCAGATGGGAAAGTTTAATAGTTCCATTTCATTTTTCTTCAGATACTCAAAAGACTTTGCTGATACTTTTGAATTATCAACCCACCATAGTCTGAGATCTGTCCTGGATTACATTAAGCTATACAGAATTTCAAGGCCTTGTTTCCTTTCTGGACTCCAGGAATTTGGCTTGTTTAATTGAGCTATCCAGACAGGTTGATTTAGATTGTGTGTCTCAGAAAATTTAGATTCTAGGCATAAATTTATCTGCCTTTGGTCTCATAAAATAGGTGAAGATCTAGAGTACATACACTATCATCTTTTACCATATGTTCTGATTTACCTTATTCCCAGCCAAATTGGCTTTGTTTTTATCTCTGAGTCCTGATCTCTTTTGCAGTTACTTTAACTGTTACTTTATATAGCTATGCTATCTTTCAGGGCTGCAGCACTCCATTTCTGGGTCTTAGGTGTCACAGAGTCACTCAAAGTTCCAGAGAAATACCTGCTGACACACATATAGCTCAGTGTCTTAGAATCTAGAAATACAACTTCAGACTAAATGTGGCTGCTATAAGGGTTTACAGTCTAGGCTCCAATTTTCTTATACATATTTGTTGAAAGAGGCCTTAACATATTTGTTCTTCTGTTTCTGGCTTATTTTGCACAACATGTTGTCCCCAAAGTTCATTCAGTTTGTGCATGCCTCTTAGCATCCTTCCTTTTTGTAGCTGCACCATACCCCATCATATAAATGTATCAGAGTTCACCATTCTGCTTCTCAGTCATTGTACCCTTCAGCTTCCTCCATTTATTGGGCATCGTGGATAATGTCCAAAATAAATAAGCTATGTCTACAGTATCCTCACTTTAGTTTTACAGTCAGCAGCGCTGTCAACTTTAGACAATTTTCATTGGTCCGTAGCAACAAACAACTAGCAAAATACAGCCTCACCAAATATCAAATCAAAACTACCCCTTATCACTTGTCCTTCCCCCCACAATTAGTTGTACCTGGTAGTGCTGTGGTACTATTGATGACCTCCTGTTAACTATTGGCCATAGTATGCAATTTTAGTTTTCCCCTTCACCCCTCTGCTATTGACTCTTTGTCCAGTATCAAACCTTTAAAATAGTTCTTGTGAGAACTTATTTATAATTATAGATTTAATTATTGGAATACATGGTATTATACATCCTCTTTCAATCCGATTCACCTTCAATATGGCAATATTACTTGTAACCCCACTCATTGGTTACCATCCCTTCTATCCATTCTCTTGCATTGGTTAGCCTTTCCCCTGACTCTAGCTTCTGTGTACCTCTAGGTCTGCTATATTCTATAGTGTAACCTCTGAGATTACCTTTACCAGAGTCGTAATAGCAAAATCACATAGTATCTGTACTTCTGTGTCTGACTAACTTCACTTAGCATTATGTCCTCAATGTTCATACACATTGTCATATGCTCCGGGACCTCATTTAGTCTTAACTGCTGCAAAACATTCCATCGTATGTATATACCACATATTGTTTATCTACTTATCTGTGGATGGGTAATTGGATTGTTTCCATCTTTTGGCAGTTGTGAATAGTGCAGCTATGAACATCAATGTGCAAATGGCTGTTTGTGTCATTGCTTTCAGCTTTTCTGGTAATATACTGAGTATTGGTATTGCAGGGTCATATGGCAACTCAATATTTAGTTTTCTGAGTGTTCTAGTTTGCTAGCTGCCAGAATGCAATATGCCAGAAACAAATGGCCTTTAAAAGGGGGAATTTATTAATTTGCAAGTTTATAGTTCTAAGGCTATGAAAATGTCCCAATTAAAGTAAGTGTTTAAAAATGTCCAAATTAAGGCACCAACAAGAGGTTACCTTCATTCAAAAAAGACTAATGAAGTTCAGGGTTTCTGTCTCAACTGGGAAGTTACATGGTGAGCATGGTGATGTCTGCTAGCTTTCTCTCCTGGCTTCTTGTTTCATGAAGCTCCCCAGGACCATTTTCCTTCTTCATCTCCAAAGATCTCTGGCCGCGTGGGCTCTTGTGGTTCTCGGTGGCTCTCTCTCCAAAAATGCTTCCTCTTTTAAAGGATGCAGTAGACTAATCAAGACCCACCTGGAATGAGTGGAGTCACAACTCCATGGAAACCATCTAATCAAAAGTTACCACCCACAATTGGGTGGTCACATCACCATGGGAAAATCAAAAAGCTCCCAGCCAGCAATATTGAATGAGGATTAAAGGACATGGCTTTTCTGGGGTCCACCCACAGATTCAAACTGATATATGGGGTGTGCTGGTTTGAAAGGATGTATGGACCCTAGAAAAGCCATGTTTTAATCAAAATCCCATTTCGTAAAGGCAGAATAATCCCTTTTCAATACTTTATGTTTGAAACTGTAATCAGATCATCTCCCTGGAGATGTGATTTAATCGAGTGGCTGTTAAATTGGATTAGGTGACGACATGTCTCCACCCATTTGGGTGGGTCTTAATAAGTTTCTGGAGTCTTATAAAAGAGGAAACGTTTTGGAGAGAAGAGATTCAGAGAGAGCAGAACAAAACGACATAGCCATGAGAGCAGAGAGCCCACAAGCCAGTGACCTTTGGAGATGAAGAAGGAAAACGCCTCCCAGGGAGCTTCATGAACCAGGAAGACAGGAGAGAAAGTAGCAGATGATACCTTTCTCACCATGCGCCTTTCCAGTCGAGAGAGAAACTGTGACTGTGTTCGCCATGTGCCTTTCCAGATGAGAGAGAAACCCTGAATATCATCAGCATTCTTGAACGAAGATATCTCCCTGGATGCCTTTGATTGGAAATTTCTATAGACTTGCTTTAATTGGGACATTTTCTCAGCCTTAGAACTGTAAATGAGCAACTTATTGAATTCCCCTTTTTAAACGCCATTCTGTTCCGGTATATTGCATTCCAGTAGCTGGCAAACTAGAACACGGAGTAATCACTAAACTGTTTTCCACAGCAGCTGAACCATTATACATTTTCACCAAAAGTGAATAAGTGTTCCAATTTCTCCACATCCTCACCAACATTTGTATTTTTCTGTTTAATAGTAGTCATTCTTATAGATATGAGGTGGTATGTCATTGACATCTTGACTTGCATTTCCCTTATAGCTAATGAAAATGAGCATCTCATGTGCTTTTTTTGGGGGGGTGGGGAGTGCATGGACCGGGAATCTAACTGGGTCTCTTGCATAGCAAGCAAGAATTCTACCACTGAACTACCCTTGCACCCTCTCTTCATGTGCTTTTTAGCCATTTGTTTTGCTCTTTGGAAAAATGTCTATTCATATCCTCTGCCCATTTTATAATTGGGTTCTTTGTTCTCTTGTTGTTGAGGTGTATAATTTCTTTAGGTACACAGTATATCAAGCCTTTATCTGAAATGTGGCTTCAAAACATTTTCTCCCATTGAATTGGCTGCCTCTTCACTTTTTTGACAAAGTCCTTTGAGGCACAGATGCTCTTGATCTTAAGGAGTTCCCATTTACCTATTTTTTTCTTTCACTGCCTCTGCTTAGGTATAAAGTTTAAGAGGCTACCTCCTATTACTAGATCTTGAAAGCGTTTCCCTACATTTTCTTCTAGAAGTTTTATGGTACTGGCTCTTACATTTAAGTCTTTAATCCATTTTGAATTCATATTTGTATAGGTGTAAGGTAGGGGTCCTCTTATTATTTTGGCTATTGATACCCAATTCTCCCATGTCCATTTATTGAAAAGATTGTTTTGTCCCAGTTCAGTGGATTTGGGGCCTTATCAAAGATCAGTTGTCCATGGTGGCCTATCTGCAATCTCAATTCGATTCCATTGGTTGATAACTTCAGTCTCTGTGCCAGTGCTATGCTGTTTTAACCCCTGTGGCTTTATAATAATCTTTAAAGTCAGGAGGTATTAGTCCTCCCTCTTTGCTCTTCTTTTTTCAGATATCTTTAGCTATTTGGGGTCTCTTCCCCTTCCAAATAAATTTGATAACTAGCTTTTCCAAGTCTTCAAAGTAGATTGTTGGGATTTTGGTTGGTATTGCTTTGAATCTGTAGATCAATTTGGGTAAAATTGACATCTTAATGACATTCAACCTTCCTATCCAAGAGGATGGAATGTCTTTCCATCTGTTTAGATTATTTTTTATTTCTTTTAGCAATGTTTTTGTGGTATTCTGTGTACAAGTCCTTGGCATCCCTTGTTAGGCTTATTCCTAGATACCTGGGATTTGAATGGGATTTTTTTCCTTAATTGTTTCCTCAGTTAGGTCATTACTTGTGTATAGAAACATAACTGATTTTTGTACTTTAATCTTGTATCCTACCACTTTGCTGAACTTGTTTATTAGCTCAAGTATCTTTACCATAGATTTTTCAGGTTTTTCTAAGTATAGGATCATGTCGTCTGCACATAATGAAAGTTTTACTTTTTCCTTTCCTATTTGGATGCCTTTTATTTATTTCTCCTATCTTATCACTCCAGCTAGGACTTCTAGTTCATTATTGAATAAAAATGGTGACAGTGGGCATCCTTGTCTTATTCCCGACCTTAGGGGGAATGCTTTTAATCTCTTACATTAAGTATGATGCTGGCTATGGATTTATTCATATATGTCCTTTATGATATTGAGGAAGTTTCTTTTGATTCCTACCTTTTGAAATGTTTTTTATCAGGAAAGGATGCTGAATTTTATCAAATGCTTTTTCAGCATTGTTCTGGTTTGCTAGCTGCCAGAATGCAATATACCAGAAACAGAGTGGTTTTTAAAAAGGGGAATTTAATAAGTTGCTAGTTTACAGTTCTAAAGCCAAGAAAATGTCCCAATTAAGACAAGTCATAGAAATGTCCAATTTAAGGCATCCAGGGAGATACCTTGGTTCAAGACGGCTGATGAAGTTGTGGGTTTCTCTCTCAAGTGAGAAGGCACATGGCGGACACAGTCGGTTTCTCTCTCATCTGGAAGGGCACATAGTGAACATGGTCAGGGTTCCTCTCTCATCTAGGAGGGCACATGGTAAACATGGCATCATCTGCTAGCTTATTCTTCTGGCTTCCTGTTTCATGACGCTCCCCGGGAGGCATTTTCCTTCTTCATCTCCAAAGGTCACTGGCTGGTAGACTCTGTTTCGTGGTGCTACAGCATTCTCTGCTCTCTCCAAATCTCCCTCATTCTTCAGAATGCTTCCTCTATTATAGGATTCCAGGAAACGAATCAAGACCCACCCAAATGGGTTGAGACATGCCTCCAGCTAATCCAGTTTAACAACCACTCTTGATTAAATCACATCTCCAGGGAGACGATCTAATTACAGTTTCAAACATACAGTACTGAATAGGGATTAGAAGAAACAGCTGCCTTTACAAAATAGGATTAGGATTAAAACATGGCTTTTCTAGGGTATGTACATCATTTCAAACCAGCACAAGCATCAATCTATATGATTATGTAATTATTACCTTTTGATTTGTTAATGTGCTGTATTACATTGATTTTCTTGTGTTGAACCACTCTTGCATTCCTGGTATAAACCCCACTTGGTTATGATGTATAATTCTTTTAATGTGTTGTTGGATTTGATTTGCTAGTATTTTATTGAGAATTTTTGCATCTGTGTTCATTAGGGAGATTGCTCTGTAGTTTTCCTTTCTTGTAATGTCTTTATCTGGTTTTGGTATTAGAGTGATTTTAGCTTCATAAAATGGGTTAGGTGGCATTTCTTTTTCTTCAGTTTTTTGAAAGCACTTGAGCAGAATTTGTGTTATTTCTTTTTGGAATGTTTAATAAAATTCCACTCTGAAGCTGTCTGGACCTGGGCTTTTCTTTGTGGGAATATTTTTGAGGACTGAGTGAATCTCCTTACTTGCAATTGGTTTGTTGAGATCTCCTATTTTTTCTCAAGTCAGTATAGGTAGTTCATCAGTTTCTAGGAATTTGTCCATTTCATTTAAGTTGTCTAGTTTGTTGGCATATAGTTGTTCATAGAAGTCTCTTATGATTTTTAAAATTTCTTCAGGATACAAAAAAGCTCATTTCTGATTTTTTTTTTTTTTGAGGGGGGTGCATGGTCTGGGAATCAACCCTGGGTCTCCTACAGGAGAGGCAGGCATTCTAACCACTGAACTACCCGTGCACCTTCATTTCTGATTTTGTTTCTTTGTATCCTCTCTTTTCTTTGTCAGTTTAGCTAGGGATCCATCAATTTTATTGATTTTCTCAAAGAACCAACTTTTGATTTTTTTGATTCTTTCTATTGTTTTTTGTTCTCCACTGTGTTTATTTTTTTGCTTTAATCTTTGTTATTTCTCTTCTTTCAATTGCTTTGGGCTTAGTTTGCTGTCCTTTCTCTGATTTTTCCAAGTGAGCAGTTAAGTCCTAAATTTTTGCTCATTCTTGTTTTTTAATATAGGCATTTAAGGCAATAAACTTCCCTCTCAGCACTGCCTTTGCTGCATCCCATAAGTTCTGGTATATTGTCTTCTCATTATCATTTGTCTCCAGATATTTACTGATTTATCTGGCAATTTCTTCTTTGAACCACTGATTATGTAAAAGTGTGCTGTTTAATCTCCATATATTTGTGAAAGCTCAAATTCTTCGGTGATTATTTATTTCCAGCTTCATTCCATTGTGATCAGAGAAAGTGCTTTGGATAATGTCAATGTAATTAAATTTATAAAGACTTATTTTGTGTCCCAGCATATGCTCTACCTTGAAGAATGTTCCATGTGTGTTCTAGTTTGCTAGCTGCCAGAATGCAATATACCAGAAACAGAATGGCTTTTAAAAAGGGGGAATTTAATAAGTTGCTAGTTTACAGTTTTAAGGCCAAGAAAATGTCCAATTAAAACAAGTCTATAGAAATATCCAATCAAGGGCATCCAGGGAAAGATACCTTGGTTCAAGAATGCTGATATTCAGGGTTTCTCTCTCATCTGGAAAGGCACATGGCGAACACAGTCACAGTTTCTCTCTCGACTGGAAAGGCACATGGTGAGAAAGGCATCATCTGCTACTTTCTCTCCTGTCTTCCTGGTTCATGAAGCTCCCTGGGAGGCGTTTTCCTTCTTCATCTCCAAAGGTCACTGGCTTGTGGGCTCTCTGCTCTCATGGCTATGTCGTTCTGTTCTGCTCTCTCTGAATCTCTTCTCTCCAAAACGTTTCCTCTTTTATAAGACTCCAAAAACTTATTAAGACCCACCCAAATGTGTGGAGACATGTCGTCACCTAATCCAGTTTAACAACCACTCTTGACTAAATCACATCATCCAGGGAGATGATCTGATTACAGTTTCAAACATACAGTATTGAATAAGGATTATTCTACCTTTATGAAATGTGATTTTGATTAAAACATGGATTTTCTAGGAGGCATACTTCCTTTCAAACCAGCACAATGTGCATTAGTTCTCTAATGCATTTTTCTAAATGTACATCCTGTTGTTTTGGAGTATAATGATCTGTGCATGTCTATAAGGTCTAATTTATTTATCACATTGTTTAGGCTCTCCATTTCATTGTTGATCCTCTATCTGGTTGTTCTATCTATAGTGGAGAGTGGTATATTTAAGTCTCCCACTACTTGGTGTTGAAATGTCTATAGCTCCCTTTAGTTTTCCCAATGTTTGTTTCATGTACTTTGGAGCCCCTTGATTGGGAGCATAAACATTTTTATTGTTCTTTCCTCTTGGTGAATCGTCCTTTTTATTAATGTGTAGTGTCCTTCTTTGTCTCTTATGATGTTTTTGCACTTGAAGTCTATTTTGTCTAATATTCGTATAGCCACTCCTGCTTTCTTTTGCTTACGGCTTACGTAGAACATCTTTTTCCATCCTCTCACTTTCAATCTATTTGTGTCCTTTGATCTAAGAGGCATCTTTTGTAAACAACATATAGATGGATGATATTTTTTAATCCATTCTGACAATCTGTATCTTTTAATTAGCGGGTTTAGTCTGTTAACATTGAAAGTTATTATTGTAAAGGTATTTCTTGAATCCACCATCTTATCCTTTAGTTTTTATTTGTTAGCTCTATATATTCTTTTCCTGCTTTCTCTTTTTATCCTTTAATTTGCTGTTATTGGTACTCTTCGATCCTGTGCGGGCCATGGTGGCTCAGCTGCCATGCTGGAGACCCGGGTTCAATTCCCAGTGCCTGTCCAGGTGAGGGGGGGGGGGCGGTTAGAATCACTCCAGGCAGATTCTGGGTGCCATTTACTGATATGGGGAAGACTGAGGAAGAGGATTAGGTTTGGATTGGGGGAAATGAATATCAAGAATTCTCGTGTTGGTCCTGTTAGGTTTCAGATGTCTACCAGACACTCAAGTAGAGATGTTGCTGTAGTTTGCTACCTGCCAGAATACAACACACCAGAGACAGATCGGCCTTTGATAAAAGGGGATTCATTTCATTAGTTCTTCAGAGTAAAGGCAGCTAACTTTCAACTGAGGATTTTTCTTATGTGGGAAGGCACAGGGTGGTCTCTGCTGGCCTTCTCTCCAGGCCTCTGGGTTCCAACGACTTTCCCTGGGGTGATTCCTTTCTGCATCTCCAAAGACCTGAGCTAAGCTGCGAATGCTGAGATGAGGTATGCTGAGCTGATTGGGCTGTGCTATGTTGAGCTCTCTCATTTAAGCACCAGCCAATTAAATCAAACTTCATTCATTACAGCAGGCATGCCTCTTAGCTGACTGCAGATGTAATGAACAACAGATAAGATCATGTACCATTGGCTTATGTCCACAGCAACAGAACTAGATACCTTCACCTGGCCAAGTTGACAACTGAATCTAACTACCACAGATGTCAAGTAAGCAATAGGATCTCTGATTGTAAGGCTAAGGAGAAAGCTCTGGAATCATCATGATGTTATACAAAGCCACAGAGTGGGATAATATCTAAGGAGAGAATGAGGCCACAGGAAAGAAGAGGGCTGAGGACAGAGTTCTGGCCCACCATCATTTAGGTCTGGTGGAGGAAGAGGTGGAGGAAGCAGCAGCAAGGAGGCCAAGAAGCAGCAGCCTGTGGTGTCAGAGGGAAATCAGGAAAATGTGGCCTTTCAGAAGCCTAGAGACACAAGTTTGAATGGGGTGGTGTTGGGACATGGGAGTGGGGACTGTGAAACAAGATCGGGTTGTGTTTTAGGTTGTGTTTAGAAATGTCTCTCTGGCTACCGTAGGCAGGGTGGGATGAGGGCAAGAGACAGCAAGGAGTCTATTTAGTCCTCCAAAGCCCCAGCTTTTCCATGACAAGCAGATCATCTTTTGCCTCTCTGTGCTGCCTGCTTCAGGAGCACAGGACTCTTTTCACCAGGTAAGTTCAATCAGTGCCTGTCACTAAATGATTGGTTAACTGAATCCTCTGGAGCGTTGGGTCCGCTTCACCATAAGAAGTACAAGGACCCTTGCTGGAGGAGTTTAAACCTCAACAGGCTATGAAAATGTGGACTGGGGGCGGGGGTGTCACTGCGGTCCCCTCCTGTCTCGGCTGATGTTTTCTGAGGGGCATGAAGTGCAGATGACTCTGCAGTGTGGTATTTTTGTGTTTATATCAAGTGTTTAAAAATACTGAATCCTCTCTTAGTCTTGATTTATCAGTGCCTCTTGTCTCCAGACTATTAAAAGGACTAAGGCTCTCATTTTCATAAAGAGCAAGGACAGTTTTGAGAAGCATCGAGTGCCGATCCTATGAAGCAAGACTGACATGTTCGCATTGGAGAGAATGAAGAGTGTCAGGAAATCAAATAAACAGAGTCAGTGGCTGGAATTGGAGCAGCAGCCGTGGGAACAGGAGGCCAGCCCTGCCATCAGATTCCCTCCCCTGGCCATCTTCTCTAAAAGTTCAACCCTCCCCAATCCCTGCTACATGCTGTTCCCTTCCTACCTTTATTTTTTCTGCTTTGCGTTAGCACCATCTCACATATTCTGCATTGTTTTAATCTTATTTTTTGTCCTTCTCCACCACTAGAAGGTAACTTCATGAGGGCAGGAATTTTTGTCTGTTATGTTCACTGCTCAAACCCTGCCCCCCGCCAGCACCTAGAACAGTACCTGGCACATAGGTTCTTAACTACTTTTCAAATGAATGATTGCAGTAGGTTTATATAACCTATAACACCATGACTTGAGATAACTTGGGCTTGGGTATTTCTTGAGTCCAAACATGTTCCTGAATACAATTCTTGTATGTCTTATACACTCATATGTTCCAGCACATATTACATTGCTGTTGTTATTTGTGTGTCTTTTTCTCCTATAAGACTCGGCACCTTGCAAGAGCAAGGGCTAAGTCCTATTTTTCTCTGTACTCTCCATTGCCTGGCCCATGGTGTGACACAACACAGGAATATTTGGTGAGAAAATGGGTGGATGTCTGATATGACTTAACCTGTGGCCCAGGGACTCCTTCCTCTCCCAAATGTCACATGTGAGTCCCTTCGAAGTCTGTGTTACCCAACTCTCCAATTCCTTTTCCACTGCTCTGATTCTGATTTTTATCCTTTCTTCTTTAAACTACTGCAACAGACTCCTAACTGGATTCGGAGCCCCCCAACCCTCATCAAAGCTATTGAGAAGTCATCATGCCACTCCTCTATATTCCTATTGACTCGACTCTGCTCACTAAAGGATAAAGTTTAGTTTTCTTAGCCTCAGATCCACAACCCATCTAGTATAGCAGTCTGGTTTTATCCGCCTTTCTCCCCAGTCATGTGGCCTGGGCCCCAACCAAGTTGTACAAAGCCTCTATCATTGCCCAACTCTCTTCCTCTCTGCCTGGTGCCCTTCCCCCATCTCATTATTCTGTTCATTCATTTATCTTCTTGGTGCCAATCACTGTGCCAGCACTGGGGCTGCAGAGATGAATGAGACTTCTCTGAGCTCAAGATGCTCATATGTCTTCTCCTTTTGAGGTTGCTGAAATCATGACTCTTGTTCCATCCGCCAGAGAAGTAAGGCTCAGTAACTATCATCTCCATGGGGATATTTTGGCATCAAATGGAGTTGCCACATGGTAAGTTGAACTAGCTGAATGTTCCTCTTACATTTTTATAAATCATTGAGTTAGATCGTCCTGCCTGGTGAGTGCATTTCTTCTCTTGAATTTATTAATACTTGCTCTACATCCAGTTCCCTGATAGAAAATACCTTTTTTGGTAAACCAATATAACTCAAGCATGACTAATATCCTCCATGGAATAAGCCACTGTAAGGACATAAGAACCTGTCCTTCAAAAGTGATCTGTCTTAAAAAAAAAAAAGTGTCCTGCTTTATCACTCCAGGATATTTACTAGACTATCAAGACACAGAGTTTAAAAATTCCACAGAAATGACATCATTTTGTTGTTTCTGTCCTAACAGGAAAGATGTGTTTGTGTTGATTGACTATAACAATATTCCCAGGAAGAATTTGTTCATGCCTTCATTACATTTTAATTGAGCAGCTGCGTTATGCCTTATTACGTTCTTCAAACTGTTGAATACTCCTTGTTCTCTTCATTCCATTCACCTATGGCCTTAAAAATGATAAAATATTATAGAGATACATCTTTAAAATTAGAATTTGACTTGAAAATTCAATTATTTATAAGACCCACCTTGATGAAAGGACAAAACATTTAATGACCACTCTTGAGTCCATAAATCTGGACATTAACATTTGAGATCAGTTTTCTTTTCAGTCAATTTTTTTTTAATGGACCATTTTGCTGTAAAATGTAGTTCTTGGGATGAGAAAGAGCCTTTGATTTGTTTTTTTTTTTATTACTTTCTATCTGTGAACTTTTGTTTCCCTAGATGTTCTCAATTTTCATTTCTAAAGTTTCTTGGATCATGTTTTCCTTGATTCTGGAGCTCTTAGCTCCTTTATACAGCATTTCTTTTAAATGACATCTTAAAAACCTTTTCTTCTGACATATTATCAATTTGTCTGGAGAGTCAAGTTAATGATTTAGCTATTTTAAGCTTTTTAGATGGGTACAATTGAGAAGATGAAAAACAAAGCAAGAAATTCTGTGAATACAGATAGAACTTTTCTAAGTGGCTGGCTGGTGCTTTTGAAATAAAACTATACTTTTATTGAAATGTCCTATATTCCCAGTTCATTGTCTTCATATTCAAAGGTGAGATAAAGAGGCTTGCTTGTAGACCTGAACACCAACTAGAATTTCTTTTTTGCAAAGGGTATCACTACTCAACTTCCCTGTTTGCTACTGAACAGTTGATTTGTTTATAGCCAGTGAAAACCCACCCAAGGATCCTACAGTTTCTTTATGAGCTTGTTCTTGTAATAAATTTGCACTGGGACAGAGGCAAGTATCAGTTCATTCATTCATGCATTCACTAAGCATTTATTGAGTACCTAGTATGGACCAGTGTTCTGAGTGTTTTATGTTATTTTCATTTTATCCTCACAACAAACCTATGAAATATTTATTAATTTAATCTTTACTTTAGTAATGAGAAAATGGAGGCATATATAAGAAAAGTGGCCTTGCAAAAGACACAGTGCTAGAGATGCGGTTCATAGCCTAGCAGTCTGACTCTAGTCCATGCTGCTGTTCACACAAGGTGCTGTGGGACTGCTGAGAATGGAGCAACTGACTGTGACTCCTGGTTGGGGAGAGGGGAATCAGGGAAGGCAGCAGAGAGCAGATGATATTTAATTCTTGATGAAGCTTTGATTTAATCCATGTTAGCAGCTGGCTAGCATATACTAAATTATCTGAAAGAAGATGCACCAGTGAAAAATATATATGCACACAACTACAAAGCTGCATTACATACCTAAGTACCTAAGTTGACACTGTCAGGTACCATTATCATCAGTACAAGTAACATAAATCCATGCATGTATCTGTTCACGTATATATGCTAATGAAATAACATCAGACTTCCCTTACTCTATTGTCACATCATATGTATCATAAATTAGAATTTATTTAGAATGGCAGACATGCAGAAGTTTCTCAAGTCTCTTATTTAGAGAAGGGATCCAAATTTTGAGATTCAAGGATGTTCCAATTCTGTTGTTTTTCATAACATGATTCAGATCAACTCATTTAATAAATGTTACTGACCGTTTAGGAGGACCCTCCCCTCTCTAAGTAAAAAAGTAAACTCAATAAATAAATTGACGGTCTGAAATATCACTTTGGTCTGCAGATTCAGACAAAATGATCTCAGATTTCTTCACGCCTTGGAAAATATGCTTTTAAAAAATCCCCAAATGAACTTTGCCCGGAGGACTGACTTTTGTTCATTCCTGGATCGCCCCCTAGTGCCCTAGTGGTTTATTGAACTTTTGACTATTTCTCAGATGCTAACATCTGAAAGCAGCCTGGTTGCTTTATTTGTTTTTAGTTTTTCCCTTTCCACACCTTCTCCTGGTAGCATAGAGGGACCTCCAAATACAGTGTCTTTAAATGGAAGTCAATAGCATGCAAAATAGCCACTTGGGTCTCAGGACGTGCTCTTGACAACGATGGCGGTGAAATCCTTCATTCAAGTTTGTGTTCTGCTTTTTCTCTTTCTATTATGTCTTTTTGCTTGTCCACCTCTGACTTTCTTCCCTTTGTCAAGAGTGGTGCCAGCTAATCTGGGGATGTGATGAGGACTTATACGCTATGCTGTGCCTTGAAGATGCCAATTAGACATGTTGACCACTGGGCAGGAGGCCCATGCTCCCGCCTGTGTGAATGAGTCTGCCCCCTGCAGGTCTCAGCCAGTGCCGCGCCTTCTCAGTAACTGAGGCTGTGACTCTCTCGCCCAGGGCACTTGAGCATCATCCAAACAGCACAAGCAGACTTTGAGGTTCTGCAGTAAACCAGTGTCATGAACTTGACCTTCTTCAGAGCAAGGATGCCAGCCCTGCACTGACTGGACCAGAACCAGGAAACTCAGTGCAATATACATTATTAATCTTAACAACCATCTTGAATAAGCAAAAAGCCAGTAATTGGCTCAATTCACTAAGTAAAAACACCAACAAATTTTTTAAAAGTGCAATGGTTTTATTTAAGGATTTTTTAAAAACAACACTCATTTTTATCCAAATATTTAAAGGAGGATTGCTATCACAGATGAGATGAAAATAAGTGAATAAGAGGATATAAATGGATCGTTCTTTATTTTTCTTTTTTCTTTTTTTAAATGTTTTTTTAATTGTGAAATATAACATACATATAAAAAAGCAATACATTTCCAAGTACATTTTAACAAGTAGTTATAGAACACATTTTAAAGTTTGGTATGGGTTTCAGTTCCATTATTTTTCATTTTTTCGTCTAGCTGCTCCAAGAAACTGGAGACCAGAAGAAATATCAATATAATGATTCAGCATTTGTTAAATCCCATCTTCTCTGTTATATTCCTCCTTCTCTTTAAATAACATATATGCATAAAAGCAATAAATTTCAAAGTACATCACGACAATTGTAGAACAGATTTCAGAGTTTAATATGGGTTACAATTCCACACTTTTATGTTTTTATATCTAGCTGCTCTAAGGTACTAGAGCTAAAAGAAATATGAATATAATGATTCAGCATTCACTCATTTGTTAAGCCCGACCTTCCCTGTATAATTCCACCATCATCTTTGATCTTTCTCCCACTTTTTAGGGGTATTTGATCTATGCCTATTCTATGTTGGGAGGACCTGTCGATAATATGAGATAGGGGGGTGGAACTAGTTGATGTTCTAGAAGGGCTGGCCCCTCTGCATTTCAGGACTTATCTGGTCCAGGAACCCATATGAAGGTTGTAGGTTTTGGAAAGTGATCCTAGTGCATGGAACCATTGTGGACTCTTATTTAATGCCGTAGGTGTTCTTTAGGATTGACAGGAATGGTTTTGGTTGGGGGTTGGCAATTATGATAGGTAGCAATGTCTAACTGAAGCGTGTGTAAGAGTAACTCTAGTGTAGCCTCTTGACTCTTTTTGAACTCTCCCAGCCACTGATACCATATTTGTTACACTTCTTTTCTCCCTTTTTGTCCGGCTGGCTTTGTTGATCCCACGGTGAAACTGATCCTTCTTTACATGCAAAATAATCTATATAAAATGAGGATAGTAATTGCTTTCCAGTAGGGTTACTGTGAGGATCAGAGACAGTGAATGTAAAATAACTAATTAATTGTCCAGTACATTATCAGTGTTCATTCAGCAAATATTTATTATGTGCAAGACATCCATCGAGGCAAAACAGAAAAGATATCTGTTCTTGTGAGGTTTACACGCATTCCAAAGAGATAATTTAGGAAAAAAATGATCACCTTATTTTGTGGTGTCATAGGGGGCTGCCATGTTCCCTGTGGCTATACAAAGCAGAACTAGAACCAATGGATGGATATTCAAAGGCATCTGTTATCAATGAAGAGCAGACCCTGGTTACAATCAGCACTGAACAGGAATAGGAAGAAGCTTTCTCTGGAAGCAGAAAAGGGTGGGTTCAGTATTGTTTTCTCAGTGGAATATTCTGCAGGGACTGTAGGACCTAGTATCAGAGATCTCTGCAGTGTGGGTAAGGTGGGAATACATGATATCCATGTTTCCTTCTACTTCTTGATTCCAAGATGCTGGGACAGGGATGCAAAGCCAAAATCATCTGCCAGAACCAGGGCTGAGACCAGAAAGGTGAGTAAGGGAGTTTAAATGCAGGGTCCATGCCAGCTATAAATGATCTGGAGCCATGGATTCCTGTCATCTTCTGCCTCCAGGAATCAGAAACCTCAGCTCTGGACCTGGGGGTGGTGGAGACTCCATCAGGAGGCGGGGCAGGTTACTGTCCCAAAAAGTGTCAGGAGGCCATATCTGGCAACTAGACACAAACATGGAGGCAAAAGTTAATAATGATTATACCTGTAAGTTATCCAGTACCTATTTCTCTTACTTTATTATTTGTAATCTGCCAAACACCCTGACAAACAGATATAGTTAATCCCATTTTACAGATGAGGAACTGAAGTTCTAAGACATTGACTAACTTAGTAAGGTGATGTAGCTAATTAGTAGTGAAGCCGGGATTTGAACCTGCTGTCTTTGTTCTTTCTCTACTTTTTCCTCTAAATTACAAAATGAAACTTGTGTAACTTGGAAAGAGATACGAATGAAGTCACCAGCGAGTAGAATGAGCTCTGGATTGAGATAGGACAGATAGTGGACCTCAGACTCAGGTGAAAGCAGAGAGGTGGACGCAACAATTTCTAATTCAGTCCAAAAACCACCTCCCAGATACTTATGAAGTTCCAAAATTTAACTAGAAGCAGAGACATGGGGATAGAGAGGACAATGGCCTGCCCTCAAGGAGTTCACAGAATAGTTCACAGAAGGAAGTAGGTTTATAAAAGTACAAAACAGTGTGCTTCCTGGTGCTTAAATATCTTCATGCTTCCACACACTAGGATTCATTTTAAAGGGGCAAGCAAGCTCACAATGATCGTGTCAAGAATTCAGAGCAGGGGGGCTTTAGGGAAGAGAGGTTGAAGTAGAAGAGGGCCCTGTCCAGGTGAAGGGAGGGAGATTTGAGAACAATGGGGCAAGCTTTTGAGCTCTGAAGTTGTGGAACTCACTCTTTTCTCTGGAGTTCATAAACCCACAAAACCCAATGAGCAATGGCAAAGAACTACATTAGGCTGCCTGACCCTCTTTTAGAAGCTTAGATTATCTATTTCATTGTGATTTAAATCGCACCTTTTTGTGCTATGTCTCTCCTCCCTACTCCTAGCTCACAATGGGGGATCAGAAGAACACTGGACTATGCCAAAGACTTGGGTTCCAGTCCTGCCAGGGTATTGATTTGATTATATATGACTCCTTGACCCATCTGTAATACGAAGTGTTGCTAACCCAATAAACACATCTTTCTGAGCCTGTGTGGTGTGGGAGAATGGGAAGCCACCACTTTCCTTTGTGGGCATGAATAAATGAGCCTAGATTAGTTTAAAAACCTGTATCAACCTAACAACTCTGCAAGCAGGTTGGCTTAACTTAGTTTCCAAAACAGGAGAAAGCACAAGACGCTTTCCCGTCTCCATGGACTGTGGTCCCCGTTCTTCCAGGGAGTAGCAGTCCCATGGCATCGCTGAAGATGGAATCTAAATATTTGCTTTAGGCAATTCCAGAAAGGCTGCTAAGTCATAAAAGACGTCTTGATTTTGTACTCCAAATGCAGTGTGTTTGTTGAAATAGAAGAGGGTTTTTATTGCTCTATCACTCTTAATCCTTAAACTATTTCTTCCAGCCTTTGCTTTCCTTACGTATATTCATTACTTTTATTTTTAAACTCATGTTAAGGCTTTATTGGCTAAATGGCGATTTCATTTGTGTGTCTTTACAAGTTACACGATTTTTATTTTTAAATCAGTTTTATTCCCATACCATACAATCCTTCCTGACATATATAATCAATGGCTCTCAGTATAATCATAGAATTGTGTTTTCTATTCATTACTTCTTAAAATTTTGGTGTTTTAGTTTTACAGGAAACTTTATGTTTTGACATCTCTTCTGCTTCCCTCCTGTAATAGCTTTGGACATCACCTCCTAATCATATTCCCTTATGATTGTGTGCTACTCCTCACGGTTCATAAAACATATTCATGATCTTATGAATCTTTCAAAAATCCAAATGAGGCCAATAAAGCAATGGTTATTATATACATTTTTCAGCAGGAAAACTGCAGGCTAAAGAGGTTAAATCATTTGTTCCAGGTTGCAAAGCTCAGTGGTTGAGCTTGGAATTGAACCTGACACTCCTAATGCTAACCTGATACTCTGTGCTTTAGTCACTACCCCACACCAACATTTGGCCTGTGGTAGAGATTACTTAGGACTCAGATTCATTTTTTCACAACACCTTTCAAAATTATAATAACAAATGATATGATTTATAAGGCAAAAAGTATATATTAAAAGAAAGTCATATATTTGGATACCAAACTATCTGTGATGCAAAATACCCCTTTCTTGATATTCTCACAAGCAGTGTGGACAACCAAAGCTATAGGCTGAGCCCCCAGTCTTGGGGTTTGTTCATATGAAACTTAACCCCACAAAGGATAGGTCAAGTCTACTTAAAATTTAGGCCTAAGAGTCACCCCCAAGAGAGCCTCTTTTGTTGCTCAGATGTGGCCTCTCTCTCCAGCCAACACAATGAGCAGTGTCACCACCCTCCCCCTCTCTGCGTGAGACATGACTCCCAGGGGTGTGGACCTTCCTGGCAATGTGGGACAGAGATCCTGGAATGAGCTGAGACTCAGCATCAAGGGATTGAGAAAAACCCTAAAATGAGCTGAGAATTAACATCAAAGGATTGAGAGAACCTTCTCGACCAAAAGGGGGAAGAGTGAAATGAGACTAAGTGTTAATGGCTGAGAGATTCCAGAGTTGAGAGGCTATCCTGGAGGTTATTCTTATGCATTAAGTAGATATCACCTTGTTGTTCAAGAGGTAGTGGAGAGGCTGGAGGGAACTGCCTGAAAATGTAGAGCTGTGTTCCAGTAGCCATGTTTCTTGATGATGATTGAACAATGATAAAGCTTTCACAATGTGACTCTGTGATTGTGAAAACCTTGTGTCTGATGCTCCTTTTATCTACCATATCAACAGATGAGTAGAACATATGGAATAAAAATAAATAATAGGGGGAACAAATGTTAAAATAAATTTAGTTTGAAATGCTAGTGATAAGTGAAAGCAAGGGGTAAGGGGTATGGTATGTATAATCTTTTTTTCTCTTATCGTTTTATTTCTTTTTCTGTTGTCTTTTTATTTCTTTTTCTAAAGCAATGCAAATGTTCTAAGAAATGATGAATATGCAACTATGTGATGATATTAAGAATTACTGATTATATATGTAGAATGGAATGATATGTTAATGTTTTTGTTTGTTGTTAATTTTTTTAATTAATAAATTTAAAAAATACCCCTTCTTCCCCCAAATTTCCAAGATGGTTTTGCATAACTAGTCATTATTTAGCACTATGTAGTAGGTGCCCAATAAATATTTTGTTGGATGGATGGATGGAGTAGAAGTAAGGTATGGAAAGATGACAGACCTTGGTGTTCAATTTGGATAGAAAGGTTAAAGAGAGGGCAAACTGGAGTTTATTCCTATAGTTCAGGCTTAAGTAACTGAGAAGATCTTGGCAGCATTTACTGATACAAGGAAAAGCAGGCAGAAGAGTAAGTTAAAGGGTAAGGAGATGATGAGTTGAGTTGGGCCATGCTGAATCAACGTGCCTCTTGTATGATCAGATGAACATATCCAAAATATGGCCAGTTGACCAAACTGAAGATACAGGAGTGGGTTGAAGATGTAGATTTGGGAGGCAGCAGGATATAAATGGAGATAGAATCCATGGAATGGAAGAAGAAATGCCAGCAAAGGGAACTGAGATAAAGCAACCACAGAAGTAGTATGCCAACCAGGAGGATGTAAAACCATGGAAGTCAGGGGACAGTTGTATTGTAAGTGTATCTTCAAAATCCATGGTAGAGAGATACAGGTTGTCTTCCTGCCCCATACCCAGATTATCAGTTGTCTGTCATGGCAGGCTTGCTTTGTCAACCTTGTGGCCAGAGACCCAGAAATTACACTTGTTCTTTGGGTATGGCTGGATCAAGCCTGCTGACCAGCATTACCTTGGCGGAGCTGCAGCAGCAGGCACAGATGTAACCGAGGAAACAGGAGGTACCACTGGACAGGATCACAGTGACTAAGAGGACCACAAAGGCTCCAAGGACAGGTGACACCTTGTCTCGGATAGAAGAAAGTCCTCTGGTGCCCAGCAACGGAGACACTTCTAAACTCTCCCCTACAAGACAACAGAACAGAAGATAGCAGGTCAATTGATGGGCATTCCCAGAATCATTTCTCTTTTTAAGCACAAAAGTAAACTTCTCTTTTAGACCCCTGTCCCGCTTTTACTCAGTGTCTACTATGAACTAATCATTACACTAGACCTTAACATATGTTATCCCACTTAATAAAATAGGTGAGATGCTGTAAGTTATTTCTAATCCCATTTGACAGATAAGGAGACTGAGGCTTAAAAAAATTAAGTAGCGCCTAAGGTCCTACTATGAAAAAGGACTAGGTACTTTCAGGGTTACAAAGATGAATAAAGCCCAGCCTCTGCCCTCAAGGAGCTTATGGTTCAGAAGGAAAGAGAGACTTGGGTACAACCAGTTATAAAACAGACAGGAAGGGATAAATGTCACAATAGAGGTACAAAACACAGAAGCCAGTGGCATTGAGCTGAGTGTTGAAGGATTGCAAAGTATATTGACAAGCGGAAATGGGAGCAGGAAGGATGGTGCTTTTGGGCAGAGGGCACAGCAAGAACAAAGGCAAGGAATGAGTAAAAGTTTAAAGGGTTTTCCAGAAATGATGAGTGTTTAGAGTTCTCCCACGTAGGTGTAGAGAGGAGTGGTAGACTATATGAAGCTGGAAAGGTCGACTGGTCTTGAATACTGAGTTAGGCTTGTTCGGGCTTGATTCGGGAGAATGCAGGAGTCACTGAATTTGGTCAAGGTAAGTGTCATGATGAGATTTGTTTAAGGATGATAGAAACCCATGAAGCATAATAGTGAGTGCTTGCACATTGCAGTCTGCTGAAAATGTTCACATACTCGACCTTTCAAATACTCGAGTTAGGTAGAGCCTCTATGTATGTTATTACACATAATTCTCATTTCTTTGCAGTATTATTATCCCAGTTTTAGGTGAGAAACTTGAAACTGAGAGATATTAAAGTGACTCATCCAGAGGTACACTGATATTGGGACTAGAACCCAAACCTCCTGACTCCAAACCCAGGGCACTTTTCATGGCACCACAGATGGTCCTTGTCCCCACAGAGCTCAGAGAAAACATAAGCAAGAGCAGGCCAAGAAGCAAGGGGCAAAGTGATCTGTTCTAGGGGCATCAGGGAACCTGTGTGTTGGTGACCTTGAAGACATAGACAGAAAAGAAATGCAAAGAGCATTCTGGTACGGCCATTCCATCCATCAGGCCTAGGCACAGTGCTTAAAGTCCCCAAGGCTTTCAGAGGACTATCAAAATTACTGAATCCTGCAAAACAACAACAGTTACAAAACCCAATGGCTCAACCTGACAAGCACACTCGCTGCCCTTCCCCTCTCTACGTGGGACATGACTCCCAGGGGTGTGAACCTTCCTGGCAAGGTGGGACAGAAATCCTAGAATGAGCTGGGACTCAGCATCAAGGGATTGAGAAAACCTTCTCAACCAAAAGGGGGAAGAGAGAAATGAGATAAAATAAAGTGTCAATGGCTGAGAGATTCCAAACAGAGTTGAGAGGTTATCCTGGAGGTTATTCTTATGCATTAAATAGATATCACCTTTTTAGTTAAGGCATAACAGAGAGGCTGGAGGGAACTACCTGAAAATGTAGAGCTGTGTTCCAGTAACCATGTTTCTTGAAGATGATTGTATAATGATATAGCTTTCACAATGTGACTGTGTGATTGTGAAAACCTTGTGTGTGATGCTTCTTTTATCTGCCTTATGGACAGATGATTAAACATACAGATTAAAAATAAGTAAATAATTGGGGGAACAAATGTTAAAATAAATTTAGTAGATTGAAATGCTAGTGATCAATGAGAGGGAGTGGTAAGGGGTATGGTATGTATGATTTTTTTTCTGTTTTCTTTTTATTTCTTTTTCTAAATTGATGCAAATGTTCTATGAAATTATCATGATGATGAATATACAACTATGTGATGAAAAAACAAAAATTAAAAATTAAAAAAAATCCATTGGTTCAAGGAAGATCTAAATAAATGGAAGGATATAACATGTTCATGGACTGGAAGACTAAATATAGTTAAGGTGTCAATTCTACCCAAACTGATATAGATCAATGCAATACCAACAACTTACTTTGAAAAAAAAGACAACCAATAATCAAATTTACTTTGAAGGGCAGAATGACTCAAATAGCTAAAAATATCATGAGAAAGAAAAATGAAGTGGGAGGTCTCATGCTGCCTGACTTTAAAGCATATTACAAAGCTACAGTGGTTAAAACAGCATGTTAGTGGCATGGTATACTGACCAATGGAATCATATTGAGCATTCAAAAATAGACCCTCTCATCCGCAGACAATTGATCTTTAATAAGGTGGTCTAATTGACTCAACTGGGGCAGAGAAGCCTCTTCAAAAAATGGTGCATGGAGAACTGGATATCCATATCCGAAAGAATAAAAGAGGACCCATATCTCACACCCTAGACAAAAATTAACTCAAAATGGATCAAAGACTTCAACGTTAGAGCTAAGTCCATAGAAATTTTAGGAAAAAAAATGTAGGGAAATATCTTAAAGATCTTATGATAGGAGGTGGTTTTCTAGACCTTACACCCAAAGCATGAGCAATGAAAGAAGAAAATGACAAATGGGTTCTCCTCAAAATTAAATACTTTTGCACATTGAGGACTCTGTCAAGAAAGTAAAAAGGCAGCCTATGCAATGGGGACAAAGTTTGGAAACCAGGTGACATAAGGGTTAAATATCTAGAATGTATAAAGTGATCCTACAATTCAACAACAAAAAGACAAGCCAATTAATAAATGGACAAACTACATGGACAGACACTTTTCAGAAGAGGAAATACAAATGGCTCAAAAACATATGAAAAGATGCTCAGCTTCACTAGCTATTAGGGAAATGCAAATTAAAACCACAATGAGATATCATATCACACCTACTAGAATGGACATTATCCAGAAAACAGAAAACTACAAGTGCTGGAGAGGATGTGGAGAAAGAGGCACACTCATTCACTGTTGGTGGGAATGTAAAATGGTGCAACCACTCTGGAAGGCAGTTGGCAGTTCCTCAGGAAGCTGAGTATAGAATTGCCATATGATCCATCCATCCCATTACTAGGTATATACTCAGGGGAACTGAAGGTAAGGACACGAATGGACATTTGTAAACAATGTTTATAGCAGCATTATTCACACTTGCCAAGAGATAGAAACAGCCCAAATGACCATCAGCAGATGAATGGATAAACAAACTGTGGTATATACATACGATGGAATATTACCCAGCTGTAAGACAAAATAAAGTCATGATACATGTAACAATGTGGATGAACCTTGAGGACATTATGCTGAGTGAAATTAGCCAGAAACAAAAGGAAAAACACTGTGTGGTCTCACTAATATGAACTAACTATAATGAGCAATCTCCGAGAGCTAAAGTTAAGAACATAGGTTATCAGGAGATAGAAAGAGGGTAGAGACTGGGCATTTGATGCTGAAGGAGTACAGAATGTTTAATAGGATTGATTGTAAAGATCCAGAAATGTATAGCACAATACTATCTGATGACAGCAGTACTTACAATATTGTAAGTACACTGAAAAAGGCTGAATGTGAATATGGTTGAAAGAGGAATGCTAGGGGCATGAATGACACCAGAAGGAAAGATAGAGGATAAAAACTGGGACTGTATAACTTAGTGAAACCTAGAGTGGACAATGATTAAATGTACACATATAAGAAAATTTTTACATGAGGGAGAAAAATGAATGTCACCATAACATGTTGATAATGAGATGGTATATGGAAAAAATATAATCAATGCCAACTACAGTTTATAGTTAACAGTAGCACTGTAATATTCTTCCATTAATTGTAACAAAAGTAATATACTAAAGCTAAATGTCAGTTCCTAGATTGTAAGCTCTTATAGCAGTCACATATATTCCTGAGTTTTAACTGTTATTTCTTAATTCTGAGATGCTGAGTGATTTGTGTATGACCTGGTAGTTCTTTGGAACTTTGGGTATCTGTGTGACAACTGAAGCTCAGAGTTAGAGGTCCACAGCTCTGAAAGTAAGCATTACTCCATACAGCACTGTTAAAGAAACTAAAAAAGAGATCAGACTTCAATTAGAGATATGAATGAAACAGACTTGGTTAGGATTAAGGTAAATCAGAAGACAGGATAATGGATGATATTGACTGTAGTTTAAAGCTTCAACTTCTGTGGGAGAACAAAAGAAGAAATGTTTATTTGGTGCAAAATATATATATTTTCTGTAGCACAATATCTAATTTAATCTCAACGGTCAGTTGATTTAAACAACACAATTATGTGGAACCTAGAATAGGGAATGAGATCTTGTAATTCTGTACAGGTGAATGTAATACCCCAATATATCCCAGAGTATTTTGTACAGAAAATAAACAGTATTTGCAAAGGCCCATTATAGGACTGGGGAAAATGTGGAAATATTAAACTTCCCCACCTTTGGAATTCCTGATATTCTCACAAGCATTAGAGACTCCCAATTTAATAAGTTAGGCTCTTGATCTTGGGGCCTGCCCTAATGGAACTTATTCCTGGAAAGGAGAAGCTGAGCCTGCTTATAATTATGCCTGAGTCACCCCCAGAGAACCTCTTTTGTTGCTCAGATGTGGCCTCTCTCTCTAAGCCAACTCTGCAAATAAACTTACTGCCCTCCCCTCCACGTGGGACATGACTTCCAGGGGTATAAGTCTCCCTGGCAATGTGGGACATGACTCCCAGGGATGAGTCTGACCCTGGCATCGTGAGATTGAGAATGCCTTTTTGGCCAAAAGGGGGAAAAGAAATGAAACAAAACAAAGTTTCAGTGACTGAGAGATTTCAAATAGAGTTGAAAGGTCATTCTGGAGGTTATTCTTATACATTATATAGATAATCCTTTTTAGTTTCTATGATATTAGAGTAGCTAGAAGGAAATATCTGAAACTGTAAGCCAGTAGACTGGATTTTTGATGATGATTTTATAACTATATACCTTTATCAATGACCATGTGATTATGAAAACCTTGTGACTGATACTCCCTTCATCCAGTGTATGAGCAGATGAATAATAAAGTAAAAACAATCAGTAATAACTAAATAATAGGTGGCATAAAGGATATGGGATTTTTTGTGTGTTCTTTTTTATTTTTGTTTTTTTTCTTTGAAGTAATAAAAATGTTCTAAAACTGATTGTGTTGATGAAAGCAACACTATATGATGATACTGTGAGCCACTGATTATACACTTTGGATGGATTATTTGGTGTATGAGTATATCACAATAAAATTGCATTTTAAATTTAAAAAAAAAAAAAGAAAAGAAAATCCAATGGCTTTAAGATAGGAAATTTCCAAAAACTAAAAGAATATAAATCTAAATATCTATAAAACGTTATATATCAACTGTTAAATCAACGTTATTTTTACTTTAACACTTGTTGACATTTTCATTACATTTGAAAACAATTTAAGGTTAGAATTTCTCACTTCACAAGACTCCAGAGAATGGCAACAATTTCTCAGAAACTATAACCAATCCTATAGGAAATAAGTAATTTATAGCCAAATATTTTCAAAAGCAGAATTACAAAACTACTTTTAAAAAACGCGATGTGTACATGTACTTTAATATATATGATGCCAGCTACGGAAAGTGAAAGTGCCTGGATTTTGTGATGGTTAAAACAGCCCCTCAGTGGTAGACCCAACCTGACCATGTGCTTCTTATGTCAGATGGACACCTGGATTTTATTATTCAGTTAAGATATTTATGAGATCATCTTTGAGTTTAGACAACTACAAGAAGGAAGGAAGAGTTGGAGGGAAAGAATGAAAGAGAATGAAAGGAAAAGAGAGAGAAAAAGAAGAAGGGAGGGAGGAAGGAAGGAAGGATGGAAGGAGGGAGGAAGGGAAGGAAGGAAGGAAGGAGGGAAGGAGGAAACGAGGGAAGGAGGGAAGGAAGTTTCCACTAAAAAGTTTGGCTTTGGCATGGCTGCTGTTTCGGTGGCAGCATGTCCCTTTGCCAAGTGGAAAGAAATGTGCTTCTAAGATATGGGTTTGTTCCCAAATAGGAATGGCAAATAGAATTTACTTTTCTTAGCTTGAGTACAATGATGCCCTGGTCGTTCACATACCACCCAGGCACTGGTATTTATCCAGTACCTAAACAGGGCTGCCCACACTGCGGGACCAGATAAGAGTTTTGCAAAGGATGATTTTAGCTTAGCTCTTTCTCCACAACTGAGAGGAAGGAAGCAGGGCTCTAGTGGAAAGAATAATGAGGATGATTATCAGCTCTGTGCAACTTCCAAATTACTTAGTTGTCATGCTAAAGAGGTGACAGCTAAATGCCATGCATAATGCTGGGGGGGAAAAAAAACATCACCGGGGCAGCTGGAGAATTTGAATAAGACTGTAGAGTATAGGATTGTATCATATTATTTTCCTTATTTTGATAATTATATTGTGATGATGTAAAAGAATATCCTTATTCCTTGGAAAACACTCTGAAGTATTTAGAAGCAAAGGGACTGTTTGTTACTATAGTGATCGTAAAATATAAGAAACCGGATGCTCTCTTGGAGGCTGGAGACAGTGTGAATGCCTCTCTTTATGTCTGGGAATTCTACTCCCTGCATCTCTGGAGCCTACCAGAACTACAGTTGTCGGATAGCAAAGACCCAGCAAGTCCTAATTTCTGTCATGGTATGATTTGCTGACAGGGGGAGAGGGTGGGAATGTTGCAGATTATGAGGGGTGGTGACTGGAGACCCAGACATCCACAACAGTAAAAGTAGGTTACTTGACCCTAACAAGACATGATTTGTCAGCAGCAGGGACTTCCCTGGGAGGAGAGAGGCAGGACAGGAATCCTGAGGTAGCACCTTCTGTATGAGACAATAGACTCAGAGACTTCAGCACTTACAGTAAAAAATTCCTGTTAACTCACTCTGCTTAAAGGAGTGGAACTAAAGGTTACTAACCTTTAACAAGCCCCCACGATGGACAGGCATTGTGCTAAGTACTTTATGTGCACAATACCATTAAATGTTCATAACCCCGTTTTAGAGATGAGAAGAGACTCACAGTTCTTAATAACTCACATCAAAGCTGTCTGACTCCTGCGTTCAACCCACACCTCTAACTATTTTACATGCAGTGAAAAACAAGAAGCAGCCAGATGTGTATTTGAGAACTGGCCTTCAAATAGCACAGTAGGGAACCAGAAAATCCTTGGAAGAAAAGCAGAGCTTGGATTTCCTCCGTAATTTTGAAGACTGAAGCTAGAAAACTGAATCTGCAAGTGATTGTGTCCCATTGGGAGTAAACAAACCCCAAACACTGACTGAGACTCCTGTGTGGTCACTGCTTGGAGGCTGTCCAAGCCAGCAGGGTAAACAAGAGCTGGAAGACTCCTTTCGCTGTGAAAGACAATGAGTGTGTTAGAAAGGCCTGAGGCCGTGCTCGCCTACCCGCCCATCCCCAGAGACCCCAGAGGGCCAAGATGTCAGCCATGAGAAAGTACTCTGCAGTCTTACCGTATGTCCAGACTTGTGGCACCAAACTCACTCACCCACCTGCTCAATAACATATTCACCAAACATTTACAGTGCCCACTATGTGCCAGGCAATGAGATAGATGGAGCATAACAAGACCTTAACATAGGACAAGAGGGGGTAGAGGGAATAACAAAGGCACTGAGTAAGACTAAGATTTTTTCTGGGGTGCAGTGATAATAAAAGCTACTCTTTATTAAAAGTGCACTATGTGCCAAGCATTTTGTTAAGTCATATATATATATATAAAATTATCTCATTTAAAGACCTTTACAATACTCTAAGTTGGATATTGTCCTCACCCTAATTTTTAAATGTGGAACTTGAGGCTTGGTGAGTGAGACTAAGTTATTTGTTCAAGTGCACATAACCACTGAATAACAGAGTGATGATGTAAAAGCATATCTGTTTCACACTCTGAAGCTCAGGGTCCAGCACTCTGCCTCTCAGGACTGAGAGACCCAGTAGACAGTGGTTCAGGGCATGAATTCTGATGCCAAACTACCTGGGTTTAAAGACAAGATCTGCCATTTTCTGATTGTGTGATTTAGGCAAATTACTTAACCTGCCTCTGCCTCCATTTCCTCATCTATAAAATGAGAATAGCAATATTTGCCCTATCAGCTTTTTATAAAGTTGAAATGCATTCGTAAATATGAGGAGCCTTGGCCTCTCTCTCAGCCAACACGACAAGCAAAGTCCCCACCCTCCCCCTCTCTACATGGGACGTGACTTCCAGGGGTATAAACCTCCCTGGCCACGTGGAACAGAAATCCTAGAATGAGCTGGGACTCAGCATCAAGGGATTGAGAAAACCTTCTCAACCAAAAGAGGGAAGAGAGAAATGAGATAAAATAAAGGGTCCATGGCTGAGAGAGTCCAGAGTCAAGAGGCTATCCTGGAGGTTATTCTTATGCATTATATAGCTATCACCTTTTTAGTTAAGGTGTAACAGAGAGTTGGAGGGAATGGCCTGAAAACGTAGAGCTGTGTTCCAGTAGCCATGTTTCTAAAAGATGATTGTATAATGATATAGCTTTCACAACGTGATGTGTGATTGTGAAAACCTTGTATCTGATGCTCCTTTTATCTACTTTATCGACAGACAAGTAAAACATATGGATTAAAAATAAATGAATAATAGGGGGAGCAAATGTTAAAATAAATTTAGTAGATTGAAATGCTGGTGATCAGTGAGGGGGAAGGAGAGGGGGTGGTATGTACAAATTTTTTTTTTCTTTTTCTTTTTCTGGATTGATGCAAATATTCTGAGAGGTGATCGTGGTGATGAATATATAACTGTGATGCTATTGTGAGTTATTGATTATATACCAAGAATGGAATGATCATACAGTAAGAATGTTCTTGTTTGTATGTTGTTATGTTTTAAAAAAATAAATTTAAAAAAGGGAAAAATATATATGTAAGGAACTTAAAAGTACTCAATATGTGATTACCATGTATAGAGATCCCATAATCTGAACAGGAGACCTCAAAAGCTAAGCACAAGGGTGGGCCACAGTGGCTCAGCAGGCAAAGTTCTTGCCTGCCATGCCAGAGACCTGGGTTCAATTCCTGGTGCCTGCCCATGAAAAAAAGTCAGGCAGGGAACAGAACAAAAAGGAGAAATAGGGACAGGACAGGCATCGGGAAACATGGATATGGGCCATGAATGCTGGGAGTCCAACTTCAGATCAGGAAGGGCAGGGCAAGCATGAGTAAGAGGTCTGCACTATGAGAGATTTAAGGCTATGAACTGTACTAAAACTGTCAAAGAAGATGTGTATTCTTTTCA
The DNA here is from genome assembly GCF_023851605.1 of Tamandua tetradactyla. NCBI lineage: Eukaryota > Metazoa > Chordata > Mammalia > Pilosa > Myrmecophagidae > Tamandua > Tamandua tetradactyla. The sequence goes on along the minus strand of NC_135334.1, from coordinate 57,362,969 downwards.
TCTTTTCCCCAGTGTTCTGGATATGTTCACCAAAGAACACATCTGAAAGACGGGACTCTGCTTGGTTGAAAAAAATGAAGTCTTTCTATTCATATGCAAAGTTTCTTCCTGGTTGTGTTCCCCATGATGGCTTCTCTGGGAGGGTCTGCTGGAAGGACCTGGAAGCAAAAATACCCCAACAACAATGAGCAGACCTAGAGCCCATTTCCTGGGCTTTCCTCCAATACAGGGAAACTTGACTCCTTGGAGAAATATCTGATTTCAGAGCTGGGAGAGGGAAATTATAAGCTGAGCCTGGAACATTTTTATTGAGCCAGAAAGTAAGGATGCCGTTAAAATATTAATAATGGGCATGGAGTAAAAAGGCACAGGAGTCAGCTCGAAGGAGCACCTATAGGCCAAATCCATAATAGTTTGAGGATCATAATAAAGAAGGACAGTAAAGGATTACAGCATACTGAATAAAATAGAAATCCATGCGTTCATGCTGAAAAAATAGATAATAAATCAAATAGATAATAAACAGGCTTACAGTATAAGCCAAATGCCAACTGATAAATATGGAGTGAGCAGTGGAGTTGGAAAAAAAAAATCACCATTTTACAAACATTATACTAAAGTTTAGTTCAGGCAAGAATGATCAATGGTTGCACATCTATTTGGAAAAGGTTCATGATGAACTGAATATTTGCATGATTACAAAGCATCTCCCCCACAGATTGCTCATTAGCTGCAAGAGGAAAAATAATAAGTATACAGTGGAAAAACTGCACATTATGACCATGTCATGAAAATTAACATCATCATTAAGGGGTAGACAGAATGTGTGTCTTCAGATATGATACTCTGAGGGGGACATGACATTGCCTAAGAAGTATTCCAGCCGGGGAGATGTAATCTGAATTCAATCATGAGAAAACTTTAGGCAAACTCTACTTTTTAAAAATTCTAAAAAATCACTGAACTGTGTTCTTTAAAAATTTCAATATTATAACAGGCAAATAGGAACTTTCTTAGGGTAAGGGATACTAAAGAGACACAACAATGAAATGTAATACTGGATTCTGGACCAGATAGATGGGAAATGCTATAAATGATATTATTGGGACAACTTACAAAATTGGAATATCAACTGTAGATTACTTTATATAAGTGGAATATTAACTTTAGAAAGCATTATATAAATGTTAAATATCCTAAACAGGGTAGCTGTACTGTGATTATGTAAGAGAATATAATTGTTCTTAAAAAGTACAAATTTAAATATTGAGCAGGGCACGATGTAGCAACTACTTTCAGATGGTTCAGGAAAAATAAAGTGTGCACGTGTGTGTGTGTATGCGTGCATGTAGAAACAGAGTGAGAATATTAAAATGTGTCACATTTAAAATTTGGTGAATCTGATTAAAGAACATGTGGGAATTTTCTGTACTATGTTTGCAACTTTTCTTAGGTTCAAAATTATTCCAAAATAAAATGTTAAACATAATAAAGTCAGGCACTTGTCTCAAGAGAAGACAAACCTGTGTGCAGTTTATGCTCCAGAGCCCACCCTCTGAGGGTCAGGCGGAGACTAGATGCTGCAACCGCATGCTTGTTTGGCTTCCCTCTGCCCGTCCTTCTTTACTCTCTCCTTTCCAGGACTCTCCTGAAATACATCACGGGCTGCACCCAAATTCTTGTCTCGGGCTCTGTTTCTAGGGATTCTGACCTAAAACGCCTATTCTCACCAACCCCATCCTCTTTCATTCTTAATTCCCCTTCCACCTTATGGAAAGTTGAAAAATGGCTCCCCATGTCTCCATTCCTAAGCCCAGAACCTATAAATGCTACCTTTTATGTCAGAAGGGTTTGAGATGAGGGTATCCTGGGTTATCCAGGTGGACCCAGTGTAATCCCAGGGGTCCTAAATAAAGGGAAGGTGGGAAATCAGAAGGCAGTGGGGATGTGATGATGGAAACAGAGACTCAAGTGGTGCATTGTGAAGGTGGAGGAAAGGACAAAGGATGTCAAGCCAAAGAATATAGGCTGCCACTGGAAGCTGAAAGAGGCAACGAAACAAATTCTTGCCTCAGAGTCTCCAGAAGGAACTGGCCCTGCTACCACCGTGACTTCAGCCCAGTGAAACTGGTTCAGACTTTCGACTTCCGGAATTGTAAGAGCATCGATGTGTGTTGTTTCAACCACCATGTTTGTGGTGATCTGTTACTGCAGCCCCAGAAACTAATATATGTCTCTCTCTTTTTTCCCCTAATGCACTTATCACATGATATTATGCGTGAGAATTTAGGCACTATGTCTTTCATTACTTGTCTGTCTAGAATGTAAGTTCTACAATTGCAACACCACGTATCTGTTTTGTTCACGGATCTGTGCAAGCACCTAAAACAGTGCCTAGAATATAGCAGTGCACAATGAAGTCTTGTTGAATATTTGTTGTTCATGCTGCTTACCCCACCTAGAATTCTTTCCTAATCACCCTCCTCTCCATCATTCCCAATTCTAGCCAACTTTCCAGGCTCAGCTAAAAGCCATGTCCTTCATGAAGCCTTCACTGCTCTCTCTAGCCCACAGCTATCTCTGCCTCCTCTGAACTCCCCAAGGAAGTTACATTTATCTTGCATATCTTGCTGCATTTATTCAGCACTCAATACCAGTGAGTGGCATATAGTATGAGCACAGACCCTGAAATCAAACAGCCTGATTCCAGATCCTGGCTTTTCCACTTCCTAATTCTGGGATATGGGCAGTAGGTGAACAGTGAGTTAAATAGATCATGTAGGTAAAATGCCTGGCACACAGATGTGATAGTTAGGTTCTGGTGTCAACTTGGCCAAGTGATGATGTCCAGTTGTCTGGTCAGGCAAGCACCGGCCTGACCTTTGCTGCAAGGATATTTTGTGACTGGTTGACAAACTGGAAGGCTGGTGTATTAAATTATCAGTCAGTTGATCGCATCTATGGCTGATTACAGCTGTGATCAACTAAGGTGTGCCTCCCACAGTGATATAATCCAATCATCTGAAGACTTTTAAGGGAGAAGAGAGACTTTTGCACTGTTTCTTCAGTCAGCGAGCCTCTCCTGTGGAGTTTGTCCAGACCCTTCATGTGCCAGCTTCACAGCCTGCCCTGAGGATTTGGGACTCATCCTTTCCCATGGTTGCACGAGACACCTTTATAAATCTCATATTTGCAGATTTCTCCTGTTGGTTCTGTTTCTCTGGAGAATGCTGACTAATATAACAGTGAATGTTCAATAAATGTCAACCCCTATAGTGAACACCAGTGAACGCTAAAAGTAGGTCTGCCTTATGACATCTCTTTTGCTGCAATTTAATTCTCCTACCTTCTCACTAGGTCAGGAGCTGCCTGAGGAGAGACTCTCAGCTTCAAACTAATATATGGCTTTCTGGGAGCACCCAGCAGAAAATAGAAGGAGCACCAGGCACTCAAGTGCCCAGAGGCGGGCCTTCCTGATCAGTTCTCCTGGAGTCAGGGTGGAGGAGCTGGAGAGCTGAGATAGCTCACTGCACGCCCTGGGGAGCTTTGAAGAATTGGGGCCCGCAGGAACATTTCTCTTTGTCCAGGGTTTTCATTTTCAGAATTTAGTTTCCCACAGCAGCTCAAACGCCCTACAATGCTACATCCATTCTCTCTTTATTCTTCCCTTACCAGATTCTCCTAGAACTGTTTTCTTTCCAACAAAATCCCTTCATCGACTTCAAGTGCTTTAGCAATCCTCCAAAATATTTTTCTTTAATATTGACTTCCTAACGATTAGCATTTAGAAGAAAGTTCAAACCCACAAGCTTTGGGTAGAATAATTCAAATCCAAAATTAATTCTGCATTGTAGAGCAAACCTGCCTTGAGATTCTGTATTGCAATATAATGCCTGACAAAAAGGAGCCTCCTACCTTCCAGATACCTGGATGGCTATTAAACTGAGATCATTTTGGAGTTCCTGTGCGTGACTCATGTCTAAAATGTGTAATCACTACAATAATAGCTCCATTTTGGGGGAACTTGCTTTGTGCCTCACACTGGGTATTTTGTAGAAATCATTGCATTTCTCTCCCCGATACCGCCATGAGGTCTGTGTTCACAGGCTCATTGCACAGATGAGGTCACCAAGGCTGAGACGGGAACCCACCCTGATGCTTGGGATCACAGCCATCATGCCTACTGATGGCCCCTAGGGATGAATACTTTAATTTGATTTTTTCTCCAAACGCTGGTGTTCCTGGCGTGACACCGGACCCAGCGAAGATGAAAAGGGAGGGGGTTAGCAGGACCAACGCTGGAAATCAGCTGCTGCAATAGGCTCATTCCTTGATAGGAGAACCAAGGTCATGAGAGAGGGAGCCAAGTCTAACACCTGGAGATGACTGAAGGCTGAGTAGCAGAGGGGCCGGAGCCATCATGCAGAGGAGGTGTTATGCAGTCAGGCCTGAGAAGTATGGCAGGTGGTGCCACCAATTCTGACCAATGACATCCGTCTCTTTGGAGCTGCCTTAATCACCAGCTCTCATGGGGGTTTCTGCCCCCGCAATGCTTTTAAAGACATCTCTTCCCACCTGGCAATTAGAAATATGTTGCAGATGCATCAGTTTCCTATTGTGGCTATAACAATTTGCCACAAATTTAATGGCTTGAAACCACATTAATTTATCAACTTACTGTCCTGGAGGAGAGAATTCTAAACTTGGGTCTTGCAGGCTACAATCCAGGTGTCATCAGAACTGCATTCTTTCTGGAGCTCGAGAAGATAATCTGTTTCCTTGCCTTTCCCAGTTTTTGGAGGCTGGCCACACTTCTTGGCTCGTAACCCTGTCTTCCATCTTCAAAGAAGTTTGTATCTTCTAATCTCTCTTACTCCCCTAGTTCCATCATCACATCATGTTCTCTTTCTGTGACCTGCTAACGTCCTTCTTATAAGGACCCTTGTGATTGCATTGGACCTACCCAGATAATACAGATAATCTCACGTCTCAGGATACTTAATTTAACCACATCTACAGAATCCTCCTTGCCAGGTAAGGTAACATATTCCCAGATTCCAGGGTTTAGGACATGAACCTCTTTGGGGGACCATCCCTCTGTCCACTACAGAGGGTACGAAGTAGAAGTTCGGTAGGTGATTTATCCTAGAGCTGACCCTCCTGCTCTATGGAAGCATCATGTAGAGCCTGGGAAGACCACAGGCTTTGGAGTCAGACAGATGTGAAAGCCAATTCTGAGCCCCACCATTAACTGTGGTCTTGTACAAGTTACTTGAACACTTAACTTCCCTGAGCTTCAGGGCTCTATTGTAGGAAAGAGTACAATACTTTAGGGTTATTGTGCAGCTTACAGCTAAACACAAAATGCCTGGCACATAATAAAAAGGGGGCTGTCATCATTGTCATTTTGATGTTGCTTAAGCAAATGAATATCGTAAAGGAAAGGCTAACTCAAATATTTTCAGAATTTGCTTGCTGGACTTCAATGGGCATGCCAGCTACAGCCTTCCTTGCCAGAGGACAGGTGGGTACAGCAGCAGGAGGGAGGAGATGAACTGTTTTACAAAGCTCAGGACATGGTTAGACTGTGTCTCTGGTCATCTATCAGCTGGTCTAAACACATACACTTGCTGGTAGTTTCTACTTAGGCCCATTCCTGGCTTTGGTCCCACTGAGGGTTTTGTGGACAGTCGTGCCGGCTCCCATGCCTCCTTCTGCCCACCTCATCTGCCAAGGTGTCCTCATGAACACTGCAAACAGCAGGGTCAGCCAAGAGGATGGCTGAAAGCAAATTCATTTCCCATGCCATGGGACAAATGAGAAAAGCTAACCACTTATACACCGTTCTCTGAATTGAAATATCACAAATGCTTCCCACAGAATCCAAGTATTTTTCCCATCGTACTGAATAACTGTAGTGGTGCCTTGGAAATTAGTCATCAATCATCACTTCTTCCCATTTTATAGAAGGGGGGGGGTCTGGGAGTCATGTTCCATATTGCTAGAACAAAGAGAAGTCTTCTTTCTTTATTTCTCTTGCGCGGCCTCCCGGACCTAAATTGAGCTGGGGTCTTCCAAAGACTGAGAACACACCTGATATGTTTCTGTGTATTTCTCTTGCATTTAAAAACAGAGCCCTATGGAGGTAATATCCAGCCCTTCAAAGTGGCAAATTATCCTATTGCTCCGGCCTGATCCTGCAGAATAACCCTATACTGCCTCTTGAGAGAACCACGTGAGCAGAGAAAAGTGGGTGAAGCGACCCTGATACTCTGTACAGGGGTGGGGAGCTCTGGTTAGTGGGAAGAGCTGTGAGGTACAAGGGTGAAGAGCTGTGGGGTGCATTACTAAATGCAGGGATGGGATGAGATAAGGAGAGACTGGGTTCTCATAACTGCAGTGAAGATTCCCTGCCCATTTAAGCAATGAAGCCTCACAGTTAAATTAATTTGTTTAAAATCCATCCATCTATTCATTCATTAATAAATCTTTCAACTCAGTGTTTATTGAACACCTGGTATATGCCAGGCATTGCACCAGGTTCTCTCATTTAGGGGTGAGCAAGACATCCAGGGTCTTTGGTGCTCTACAGAACCACACCAGAGGTTTGGGAGGTTCAGAGCCAGGGTATGGAATTCAGCCTCCTTCCAGAACAGAAATGTTTTCCCACGCACTCACCAACTCCTGCACCCTGATGACTTCATTCCCACCATCTGGAATGCCCTTCCCCACACCTCCTCTGTGAGAAACCACAGTCACCCTTCACATCCTGCTATGGAGCCTCCTTCTCTTAAAGCCTCCCCCAAGTCCTCTCTCAAAACTCCTTTCTTTTTCTGTGCTACCGCAATGCATTGCACCTGAAATTTAGCTTTTAACAAGGCTGACTTCTGTAAGAACTGGTGATTTACAAGCCTGTCATCAAGGTTTGGCCCTGAGTCCCTTAAGTTCAGGACCTCGCCTTCATCATCTTCGTGGAGTGCATGTATAAAGGCGGGGTTGAATAAATGAGTGCACAGGTGCTTAACTTATCCCCCAGTTCTGTCTCTGGGACACAACACATAACCTTCTTCCTTCTGAGGCCCCAGTGTAAACTAAGTCATAAAAACTCAACGGGGACTTATGCGGTGCAGCTTAAGGTGGAAGGAGAAAGCAGAAGCCATTCCAGAACAATTCAGAGGCGTTCTGTTAAGAGGCTATTGGCCTCAGCTCTTCCTCTATCTCAGGGATCCCCCTACAGCTGCACGATGTGTAATGACCAACACCCAGCACCTCCCACCCAGGTCACTGCAAAATAAGCCCTGTCTCCCTCCCCAGCTCCCACCCTGCCAATTGTGAGCAATTGGAGACCAAGAGCCACGTCTCTTTCATCTTTTTAATCCTCCTGAGACTAACACCACAAGGTTTGAAATGTATTGAGTTTTCAATAAATAATGAATACTGAATAATAAGTGAATGGTGCTTCTAGTTGACTGACTCGTTCAAGGTCGTTTGGGTAATAAGCTGGAGGGCTGGGGCAGACACTAAGCCCTCTGACACTGATCTTAGGCTTTCTCCTTCAATCAAAAGGGAATGAACCCACCCGGCCTGGAGTCCTGCTTCTCAGTCTAACTAACTAGAGCTTGTCAAAGGATGGGGGCAGACTCCCCCTACCCCTTTACTCCTTTATATTTATATTCTCTTTCCCTCTCCCTCCTCCTTACCCTCCTTCCTCCTGAGGTCTTAAGTCAGATTTTAGGAGCTGCGGGGGAGTATCAAGAGATTTTTAAGAACCTGAAAAGATTCAAATGATTTTTTTCCCAACAAATTGTTTTCACAAAGCATGATGTAATTTTATCTGACCAGCAGAGGGCGGGCTCGGATGGAATTAGCACGTGCCTTTAAACGCGTAGTTCTGCAGAGATGATACAAAGGAGAAAAAAAACAACAGAGCTAAAAGTCTTTTCCGCATTATCTCACCTGTGTCAACATCATCTATCCTGTTTTTTTTTAATGCTGTCAATAATTTATTGACTCTTTAGTATGTGAATCATAGAAGGTGTTTGAATCACATCCCTCTTTCGTTGTAAGGAATCTGAAACTTGCAGTCTGAACAGTGGTCTTTGTTAATAGCGGGAAGCAAGAACAGAAAGCTGTGATTATTCCTTTTAATTTTAGAAATTTGAGTTGAAAGGGACCTTAAAGATCATCCTTTTACTGAAGACAAGAAAAGTTGTCACTCTCCTGGAGTTACACATCTAGGTTATGTCAAAACTGGGATCAAATCCATCTTCAGAGTTGTTTTATAAATAGATCTACATATTTAGGAAGAGGGTAAGAATGTTGAGCCAAAAACTAATGTCTGAAGAAATGTGATTTTGGTATTTTTTTTCTATAACTGGTTCTCCCATCTGCTTAATGGTAAAAAAAAAAGAAAAGGTTATGTAGTGAATTTTATGTAAACAGTCAAATTTAGTGATTTCCCAATAGGTTCAGATTTAAGTAATCAAATGTAGGATTTCTATCTGCCTCTTCTACCTAGGGTTGCATCTAAATTCTGAGGGCCTTATGGTCATACTACGTTCTTGGTGGCAAGTGTAGCCCTTGATTCTGTTCCCCATTGGCCTCTGCTGAGGGGGACAGCCCTCTTGTCATGACTCTTGATTTCTTAGGTGTCACTGTCCTTCCAAATAGGCATGAGATGACTTCCCAATGGCCTGACCTTATGTTGCGGCCCATGATGCTATCCGTAGTTGAATTCCCTCACCACGACTCTCCCATCCCTCTTGAGACCTCAGCTTTTTCCACTTTGAGGAGGGGGAGGGCAGGGAAGTTTTAATGATTCTCAGCACCACTCTAGGACCTGGAGAAATTCTGGGGTCTGTCTCAGGTCTCTCCCTAACCCCCTGTCATCCATCCTGGCCCCGTATGACAATCTCTGCTCCATCCCCACATTCTTCTTGCACAGGGCACCTCTACCAGGATGCCTCTACCGCCCGGGATTCCAAGCGGGAAGTAGGCACCTACTCCTGTCCTCACGTATCGCATAGAGTGAAGAGGAGAGCCCTGTCATCTGTCTTCCATGAACATGGCCTGTTTATGAGGGATCTGAATAGAAGCAGGTCTCTACACTGTGTTTAGTTCCCTGGATCCCTCCCAACTCTCCACTCTCATTAATCCCAAAGTAGTTTTAATGTCTTCTTTCGGAGGAGGGATGGGAGTGGATGAGGCAGGCATGGGGGGAAATTTTAAATAGAGAAGACATTTTGCTTAGGAGGTGACATTTACTTTTGTCAAAATTAGGGAAGTTTTAGTTATTTTTTCAAGAAGTTTTTTCAATCTCTTTCTGCTTTTCTTCAGGAACTCCAATTATACATACATCACAATACTTGATACTGTCCCATAAGTCATTGAGGCTCCATTTTATTTTCAATCTTTCTTTTCTCGGGGCTTCAGTTTTCATAGTTTCTGTTGACTTTCTTCTGCAGTGTACAATCTTCTGTGAAACTCCTCCAGTGAATTTTCATTTCAATCTTGTATTTTCATTCAAGAATTTCTATTTGGTTCTATATTATAATTTTCATTTATTTACTGAAATTCCTCATTTGTTAATGTGTCCATATTTTCCTTCAACTCCTTAAACATATCCATAATAATTGTCCTAAACTCCTTGCCTCCTACGGCCAACATCTGTTTCATCTGAGTCTTTTTCCCTTGATTATTTTTCTGCCTGCATGTGGGTCACATTTTCTTGCTTTTTTTCATATCTAGTTTTTAGTTTTCTATTGGACATGGGACTGATAAATTGTAGAGGGTCAATATTATGATGTTTTCTTACAAAAGACTGAATTTTTCTTTCAACAAGCTGTTAAGTTACAGTTTTTGAGGCTTGGTTTTACACTTTTTTTAGATTGGGTCTCCAGGGCATGATCCTTACTCACAACGTGTGGTCTTTTTGATGTTTCAACTAGATTTTCTAGGTTTTTCGTGAGGTCACTCCACTCTAGATGGTAGGACTCCAACATATCAATACTTTGTGGCTCCTGAATCTTTGCTCAGCTCTCAGACTCCCAGGAACTCTCCTCTGCCAGAATCTGAGGGTCTCGCCTACACATATACCATTTCCCCTTCTGCAGTGCCCTGTCCCACAAGTTCTAGCCACCTCAACAGCCCCAAACTCCGCTATCTATTCTTTCCACCCGGCAAGATTTCTGTTCTCTGGGCTGCTCCTCTTCCCTGTCCAGCTCTCTTCTGTGAAGCCTCATAGTCCTGAACTTTCTATTGTCCAATGTCTGCTAGCAGTTGCCTCATATATGTTGTCAAGCTGTATAGTCATTTATAGGGGAAAGAGAAGTCTGATACTCATTACTCTGCAATTGTTGAAATTGGAAGTCAGGAAGTAACTGTTCAGCAGTGACCCGCAGGATGACGAGAAGTCAGCCATGTGGAAAGCCAAAGGAATAGCGTTAACAGGCAGAGTGGTCAACATGCCCACAGGCCAGATAGCAAAGCTTACTGTAATTCTCTCCAGAGAATGCGTGTGTGTTTGTTTGAGAGTATTTGGGTGCCCATGTACGGATGATTATGTATCATTGTAGGCTTTGGTTGGTAAATACCTATAAAGTTATTTCAAATGGTGTAATACTCAAAGCATGGTCTCTGGAATCAAACAGACCCGGGGCAAATCCCACTTTATCCAGTTAACAACGGACGTTCAGCTAGTCAAATCACTTGACTCTGAGCTTCAACTTCCTTTTCAGTAAAATGAACCTTGTTATATATCCCTGGCAGGATCCCTATGAAATATTAAATGTGGTAATGTATGCAAAGCATCTAGCAAGATAATAGAGTAGATCCTATGTAAGGTGTTATTACCACTAGCTGTTTGGTAAGTTTTTAAATAATATTTGAGTGGAACACAATGCATAATAGACTGGGCCACATATAAAATATAGAAAATATTTTCAAAATATAAATGCCTTTCTTCTGAGTTGTTTAAAGGTCTTAAATATCAATTGATTCAACTGAGAACAATGAAGAATTTCATATCCATCCTATACTCAGTATGTTCCTGACTCCACTGTCCTCCCCCCCCCAAAAAATGTCTATTTTCCACCCAGTCATCCATTCTCATTTCAGACTGTCAAGCTCCTTGAGTGCAGAGACCAGTTTTATTTATATTTGTCTCTCCTGCAGACAATGGCACAGAACCTAGCATGTAGTGGGTTCATTCAAATATTATTAAATTTTTAAATGGGGTAAAAAGACAATTTTTCATGCAAGAAAATAGAAATTGTAGTTACATACCTACAATAGCAGAGCAATATATTATGAAAGTGAAAAAATGCAATTACCTCATTGCTGGCTCCACTTAATACCAGAGGTAGAAGTAGTGCAATGGATACGGGGAAACATATAACAGCTGTCAAATCCCAGCTCTCTAAGTGAATGACTTTGAGCAAGTTGCTTAATTTCTCTGAGTTTTAGTTTCCTCATTTGTAAGAAAGGAATAACCAGCCTCATGAGGTCTGTTGTGAAGGTTATAAATAATATATTTAAAGACTACCATAGAAAATCCATGGTACATTGTGGGAGCTCATTAGTTTCCTCTATTTGATTGACTAAGTCAATTATTAATTAGTTCTGGATTTTTAAGTACAACAGTAAGTTTGTTAGACATCCATCTATAGTATTGTCTATTCAATCTGCTCTTTCTGGGAATAGCTCTTCCTGCAATTGTAACCATGTAGTTTACACAGGCAATTCTCTATTATGCTCACTAAACTTGGTCGCAGTTGATTGGCCGAGGGGTGGCCCTCTATCCCAAACAGGGCCAATCAGAGCCTTTCCCTCAGTTTTTCAAACTGAAAGTGAGAAACCTCTCTCTAATAGTGAACATTGCGAGGTGTGAAACTTAGGAGCTTCTGTCAACCATGTTCCCGATCAGGTGAAAGAAGTAAGTCCGTAGTGGAAAAGAATGAACTGATAAGCAGAGAGAAAGAGAAGAGAGGAAGGGAGAGAGGGAGAGCCGGAGCTCTTCGGGTTCCTGGTACTCAGCTGCATCACAGCCGCTCGTGAGACGTGATTATCCAGCCCTTCCTTCATTCATGTGAGGTTGCGCTATTAATCCGGGTCTTGCAAGAAGAAGGATCTGATACGAGAATAGAAGTGCAGGGGACTGATCAAGGAAAACGTCTGTGAGGGAAAATGAGGAGGTAGCCAGAGGAGAGCGGCCAGACCAAGTTGCAGGTCTGATCTTTGCAAGGAAAAGAGAAAACGAAGGAAGGTTGGATGGAAGACTTTTGGAGTTTCAGTTCTAAGAAAGTTCAGCAAGTTCACTGGGGTGTCCTCAAGCCAAAGTCACACATCAGAGGAGTCCTGTGTCTCCCAGATGCAGCCCACATAGAACCCTGCCACATTCTGTCACTGTTTGGTAGCAGCAAGTGTGGGGCTGTCAGATTAAATATGGGCCACCCAGCTAAATTCTTATTTCAGACAAACAATAACTTTGAAGTGTGTGTATGTCCCAAATATCATATGGGTATTCTATATTTTAATTTGCTAAATCTAGCAACCTTAAGCTTGTGGGAAGCTTAGGCTCAGTGTGAAGGCAGCGATGAATTTCAAAGCACAACAGTTGGGGCTGTCAATCATGCTCCCTCAGCTGGAGATCTGTGAAGTATATTCTTGTGGCTGCCACAGCATCCTCATGCCTTTCCAGTAAATTTCTCTTTCCCTAAGCTAGATTGAGTTGTGCTTTTATCACCTGCAACTCGAAGAATTCTGATAATATATAAAGCAGAAATCATTTTCTTATGCATATGAGTTCAATGGGTCATGAATTAGATCAGGATGACTTGTGTCTGAGACCTCATCTGAAACTCAAATAACTAGAGATTAAAAGAGTGGCTTGGGGATGGATTCATCTGGAAGTTTCTTCACTCATACATATAGGCCCCAAGCTGGGATGCCTTGAAAGCTGAACTCGGCTTTTCATTCTGTCTACCAGAATGCCTACAGGTGACTTCTTCATGTGGTTTGGAATTCCTCACAACATGGCTGCTTCAGGGAAGTTGGACTTGTCATAAGTTAGGATTCCAAGTATGATTGTTCCAATAAACAAGACAGAAACTTCATAGACTATTATGATTTAACCATAGAATTTCCACAGTCTCATTTTTGCTGTGTGCCACCGGTCAAAGCAATCAAAGCTCTTCCAAGTTCAAGCAGAGAAAACAGATCTCACCTTTCAATGTAAAGGCTTTGTAGCACGTTCTTAAAATCCCATGCTAATTAACAGTTCAAGCTCAGAATGTCATTTTAAAAACTCTTCATCTTTTTAATGTCTGTCACAGACTCCAGAAGGAACACTGGCTCTTTCACAAATTAAAAACTGAAATGTTCACTAAATCAATGGCACAAAGTTCTTTCCCAAACATCTGTCAGACTGTCCATGGGAACACTAGTAAGACCATTAACTTTTTCTGCACGATTTCTTGACTATATCTTTGACTAAAAATTTAGGCAACTTTATAATGGGAGCATCAGAACAAGTTTATAGTTCTCTTTATAGTTGGAGACCCCCAATGCCATCAATTAGTCTGTCATTTGGCCTAAAGCTGTGGATACAGGTTGCAACAGCTGGGAGGATGTGCTGCAGGAAAATGAGAACAGCCCTTTTCATCTTCAGAGATCACGGCAGATCAACTAACATGCTCATGATCAAGTTTCTAAAGATTTTTAGAACCTTTCTTTATTACTAGATATCAGTAATAAAGAAATAGCTGTTAGAAGGCTTTTCTGCTGTATGATGTGTGCCAGGCTCCATAATTTAAAATAAAATAGAACATGTGGGCTCCTTTGTAAGACAGACATGGAATTAAATTCCTTTATTCTTGTTTCCACTTCCATCTAGGCTGACTTAGGTAACTCAGTCCACCTCTCTCAGCCTTAGTTTCCCCCCTGTGCAATGCAGATAATGACCCCTACCTTAGACAGTTAGTGTGAGGATTAGAATAACAGAAAAAAAAATGAAGCACCCAGAACAACACATAGTGGCTATCGTGATATAAAAAGAAATTTAGGAATAAACCAGATCAAATGCTCGCCATGTATCAGATACCACACTAGGAACTTAAGGGGCCATAGTGACAAACAAGGCATAGTTCTTGTCACCAGATAGCTCACAGTTGAGTAAGCAGTGCCATGTCTGCTCTGATGCAGTCAGACAGCAGAGCTGAGTTCCAGGTAGGATACTTTCTAGCTGCCTCTGGCTAGTCAACGAGCGCCTCATATTTCCTCATCTGCACAGTGGAAATAATAATATCTATTCTGCTTTCCTCAAGATAATATGTAAGATAGCAGATGTGAAAGTGTTAGTCGAAGCATGGCCTGTGGACCATCAGAATTGGCATTACCTGGGAGCTTGAAGAAATGCAGATTCTCAGGCTCCACCCCAGACCCACCAAATTCAAATTTACAGTTTAACAAGCTCCCCAGGTGATTCCTATGCATGCACTATTTAAATAGCACTGGTCCGTAATAGTACTACGTTCTGAAGAAATAGAAACAAATAAAGCAGTTTAAGATTTGTTATGAAGAAATCCATAGGCCTGTGAAAAATGATGTAATAAAAGCTAAAAGCCTACGTTCTAAGAATATCCATTAAAAAGAAAACAAACCCCCAATATAGGCCAGGCTAGTTATGGAAAGATTCCTGGAAGTTGGGGACTTTGGAGCACGTGCTTCAGTCTTACCACCCAAAATCCACCTAGAAAAGAGACTGCATTTTAGAATGAGTCATATGACCTCTCTTCCCAGCGCTCTAGCCAAACATTTTAGCCCCATCAGTGAGCAGGGCACCCCACGGCATACTGGGCTCCCTGTGGCAGTTGCAACAGAGTCAAGATGGTCACCCAGGGGTTCAGAATAACGCGCAGTACAGTACGTGCCTGCTCCACCCCTCACTTATGACCCTATTCACTGTAACCTATTATCTGTTGTTCAAGTCGTGTCCCTCACTGCACTGTGAGCTCCTTCAGGGCAAGGAGAATCCCTCCTCCTTCTTGTAATCTCCAGCTGTCAGCACACTCCCCTTGAGAAACTGGTAGGAAGTTTTAGCCAGGGGCTAAAGAAAAGTTCTCCGTTCTAGTCAGAGCCATGTGGCCATCCCTCCTCTTTCCTTACCCAGTCCCGCTTCTCCTAATCCTCTTCTGTGGGCCCTTCTCCAAACGTTCTTACTGTTTTCATATGCAAAGGTCCCAGACTGACTTTTAACACAGAATTTGTATAAGCATACTTGTATCGAGGATTCGCTATCCTAATTAACCTCTGAAAAACTCTGGCTTCGCATTGTTAATGTTCACTTAAGAAAAATAAATTACTCTCCAACAAAGGGAGGGTTTAAATACACAATTTCAGATCACACACACACAAAAAATCGCTGGAAGATTGGAAAAGCTTAAAGGGGGTAGGTGATGTTACCTAGAAAATGACTATCACCCCTGTGGGGCTAAACAGTCGTCTGAACTCCACGTTATTTGTCCTTGTAGCACAGAGACATTCCAGGAGCCCCTAAGTCATCTGTTGGCTAAAGCCTGACCTAGCCTGCCACTGTTACTCCAAGAATTGCTAGTGTAACTGCTGACATCCACGGCCGTGCCACTGAGCTGGAGCCACTGCAGCCGTGCCAGTGACCACCAAGCAAAATGGCGCCCTCCTTTCTCCCACCTTCTGATCCAGTAATAACTGCCTTCCTTTGGCAGAACATGTCTGGAACCCAACTAACAAAGATTTAAAAACGTGATCTGTGGGCTTTTAGCCAGCATCAGAAGTACAGAGGAGTGCATAGAAGGGTGAATGTGGAGTTAAATGCCAGCAGTCAAAACCTAAATGGCCTTTATCTTTTGCCTAGTGCCAAGACTATCTCCTAAGCACATAACTCTTTACTCCAACTATTTTTACTCCGGCAGGCTAAGACAAAAAGAACTATGTCGTTCTTCTCTCTTCACCAAGAATCACTCTTTCTTTCAGAATTCAAACTGCAAACAGGGTTTCATGTAAGAATGTCTGTCTACTTGCTTTCCATTCCATCCCACTACAAACTTTGTTGTTACTGAGATGCAATTCATATACCATAGAATTGATTCACCCTTTTAAAGCATTCAAGTAAGTGGTTTTTAGTGGATTCAAGCAGTTGTACAACAATCACCACTATCTAATTCAAGAATATTTTCAGTACCCCAATAAGAAACCTTACATTCATTAGCAATCATTCTCCATTCTTCCCTACGCCCAGTTCCTGACAACCACTGATCTACTTTCTGTCTTTATGGATTTTCCTGGACATTTCATACAAATGGAATCATGCAATATGGGGTCTTTTGTGTCTGGCTTCTCTCACTTAGCATGTTTTCAGGTTCATACATATTGTGACATGTACCAGTACTTCATTATTTTTTATGGCTGAATAATATTCCATTTTATGAGTATACTACATTTTACCTTTTCATCAATTGATGAATATTTGGGCTGTTTTTACTTTTTAGCTATTATGAATAATGTTGCTAATATTCCTATACAAATTTTTATAGAGACGTATGTTTCCAATTCTCTTGAGTGTATATGCCCAGGGGTGGAGTTGCTGGGTCATATGGTAATTCTATGTTCAATTCTTTGAGGAACTGCTTTCTGACATTAATTACTAATTTCATTCCATTGCAGTTAGAGAACATACTTTATAGGATTTCAATCCTTATGTATTGAGACTTGTTTTATGGCCTAACAAATGGTCTACCTTGGAGAATGTTTCATGCACACTTAAGAAAGATGTGTATTTGGCTGTCATCAAGTCTAATGATCCACAGATGTCTGTTAGGTCTAGTTGGTTTATAGTGTTGCTAAGTCTCCTCTGTCCTTGCTGATCTTCTGTCTAGTTCTTCTATCCATTATTGAAGTCTCTGAGTATTATTTCTCCCTTCAATTCTGTAGTTTTTGCTCTATGTATTTTGTTAATAATGTTAATAATTTTTATGTTATCTTGATGGACTGATCACTGTATCATCATAAAATGTCCTCAATTGTATCTAATAAATTTTGGCCTTAAACTCTATTTTGCAAGCTTTCTTTTGGTTACAGTGTGTATGGTATACTTTTTCCATCCTTTTACTTTCAACCATTTGTTTCTTTGAACCTGAGTGTCTGTGTCTCTCTTACAGTCAGCACATAACTGGACCATGTTTTTCTACCCACTCTTCCAGTCTCTGATTTTTGAATGAAGTGTTTAAGCTAAGATTTACATTTTCTATTTTACAATTTGTTTTCTATGGATCTCATTTTGTCTCTTCTATACCTCCATTTCTGCCTTCTTTTGTGTTAAGTAGATATTTTTTAGTGCACCATTTTAATTCCCTTTTCATTTCTTTTACTGCATTTTTTGAGTAATTTTCTTAGTGCTTACCCTGGAGATTGCAATTAATGTATAACAATCTAGTTCAGATTAATACCACCTTAATTTCAATAGTTTACAAAAATTGTGCTTCCATATAGCTCCATTTCTTCCCCTCTCCTTTGTACTCTTATTGCTATATAAATTACATCATTATCTATTATATGCCCACCAACATAGATTTATAATTACTGTCGTATGCAGTTGTCATTTAAATCAGATAGAATAAAAAAGTTGTAAACAAAAACTACATTGATACTACAATATCCACCTATGTAGTTACCTTTACTTCTTTATTTTTTCATGTGGTTTTGAGTTCCTACATAATGTTGTCCCTTTCCAGCCTGAAGGACTTCCCTTAGTATTTCTTGTAGGACATGTCGGCCAGATATGTCTGATGAATTCTCTTGGTTTTTCTTTATCTGGGAATGTCTTGATTTCTCCTTCATTTTAGAAGGAGAGTTTTACTAGATAGAGAATTCTTGGTTGGCATTTTGTTATTTTCAGCATTTTGAATATGTCAGCTTTATGGTCTCCATGGTTTTTGATGAGACGTTAGCTGTTAATCTTATTGAGGATACCTTGAATCTGATGAATTTTTTCTTTCCTGCTGCTTTCAAGATTTTGTCTTTATTTGAGCTCTTTAGATATGATTTCCTTTAGTTCCTTGAACATTTCTTAAAATAGCTGATTTAAAGTCTTAATTTGGTAAGTCCAAAGTCTGTGATTCTTCAGATATTATTTTCGATTGACTAATTTTTTTCATGTATAAGAGTCGTACTCTCTTGTTTCTTTGCATATTTCATAACTTTTGTAGGAAACTGGACATTTTATAAAATATTGTGTGGCAACTCTGGAAATCAGATTTCCTACAAACATACTATGCTAGCTTTGTTGTTACTGTTTGTTGTTCTTGTTGCTATTTATTCATTTAATGACTTTCCTGAACTAATTCTATACAGTCTATATTCTTTGTTATGTGTGGTCCAGAAATCTCTTCTAAGTAAGCTTAATAGTCAACTAGCTATTGGACAGAGATTTCCTTAAACGTTTCCCAACCTTTGCTGAAGGGCTCTGTGTATGTGTGTTGGGCCATGCCTTCAACACTCCTTCAACACTCAGGCAGGCAGTTTATGACTCTGCCTTAGCCTTCATGTCCTGCTTGTTTGGAGCCTTCAGATCAGCCAGAGGTGAGAGATTAGGTCCGTATCACGTCTCTTCTTGACATGCACACCACCTTTGGTATGCATATGTCCCTATGCATGAATGCGGCCTTTTAGAGCCCCATAAACATATTGCAGTTTTCAAAGCCCTATCTATACATCTCATTCCCCAGTTTTTCCTCTTAAGTTTTTGTCAGCTTGTTTCTTGCTCCAACCATTATCACTGCCTCACTGCCTCACTGCCTCAGCAACTGCAATGTTTAACAACTGCAGTTATTTTCTTTTTGACAAATATCCCCATGGAAAAGGCTGGTCACACTGAGTGAACTCTGAGTTGAGTCAATAAAGAGAAGCCTTGAAAGTGATATTTTTTCAGGGAACTCCCAGGCAGGTCAAATAATAAAAATGATCTGAGAATGGGTCTTTGGAGGAGCTCCATTCCCAATCTGTCCCTTCCAGAGAATGTTAGGCACTTGTTTTTACCATGATTGTGAAGTTATTTGGTTTTCAAAGCTAATACAGAGCTGGGGAAAGAGGGATGGGAATAGGGCAAGTTAAAATACCACAAAGCTCATAGTTCCTACCTAGATTTGGATATTTTTCTTGAATAAGTGCTCCTGGGATGGTTGACAGCCTTTGGTTAATTTTTAGCATTCTGAGCAAGTTGATTTTGACAAATTTTGCCAGTATTCTCACTGCTTTTATGGAGGAGAGAAGTTTTGGATGTCCTTACTCCACCTTTCCTGGTGATATCACTTCAGCCCACTACAGTCGAAATAAGATTGCTTATTATTCCACTAAAATTCTTTCATCAAGCTCACAAATGAGATTCTTATTGAGAAATTCAAGGGACAATATTCTATCTTTATCTGAGGTGACCTTTTTGTGTCATGATTATTGCTCCATTTTAAAATTATCTCATTTATTGGTTTCCATATCATCATACTCTCCTGCCATGTTTTCAATTTTCTTTTGTTATTCTTTTCTTACATTCATATCTTTTTAAATTTTAAATTAATTTATTTTATCTTTGAAATATTTTTATTGAGAAATAGCCACACATGTACAGCCCAACCATACCATACAATCAATGGCTCACAACACCATCACACAGCCGTACACTTATCACCATGACTACCTCTAGAACACCTGCATCGCTCCAGAAAAGGAAAGAAAAAGAAAAAAACAGAACTCATACATCCTACACTGCATACCCCTCCCTCCCATCAACCCATGGCACCCCAATATACCCAATTTCCATCCCCCATTGCCCCCCACTATTCATTCATTTTCATTCCTATGATCTTTTTTACTCATCTGTCCACACCCTGGACAAAAGGAGCATCAGACACAAGGTTTTTACAAGCACACAGTCACATTGTAAAAGCTACACAGTCATAGTTTTCTTCAAGAATCAGGGCTACTGACTCAGCACCCTCCCCTTCTCTACGTGGGACATGACTCCCAGGGGTATAAACTTTCCTGACAATGTGGGACCGAAATCCTAGGGTGAGCTGGGACTCAGCATCAAGGGATTGAGAAAATTTTCTTGACCAAAAGGGGGAAGAGTGAAATGAGACAGAATAAAGTGTCAGTGGCTGAGAGATTCCAAACAGAGTTGAGAGGTTATCCTGGAGGTTATTCTTACACATTAAATAGATATCACCTTGTTAGTTAAGGCACAACAGAAAGGCTGGAGGGAACTGCCTGAAAATGTAGAGCTGTGTTCCAGTAGCCATGTTTCTTGAAGATGATTGTATAATGATGGCTTTCCACAGTGTGACTGTGTGATTGTGAAAACCTTGTGTCTGATGCTTCTTTTACCTGCCTTATCAACAGATGAGTAAAACATATGGATTAAAAATAAATAATAGGGGTGTATTAGTTAGGGTTCTCTAGAGAAACAGAATCAACAGGGAACACTTGCAAAATTTATGAAATTTATGAAAGTGTCTCACGTGACCGTAGGAACGCAGAGTCCAAAATCCACAGGGCAGGCTGCGAAGCCGATGACGCCAATGGATGGCCTGGATGAACTCCACAGGAGAGGCTCACCAGCCAAAGCAGGAATGGAACCCGTCTCCTCTGAGTCCTCCTTAAAAGGCTTCCCATGATTGCATTTAGCATCACTAATTGCAGAAGACACTCCCCTTTGGTGAATTACAAATGGAATCAGCTGTGGATGTAGCTGACCTGATCATGACCTAATCCTATGAAATGTCCTCATTGCAACAGACAGGCCAGCGCTTGCCCAATCAGATGAACAGGTACCACAACTTGGCCAAGTTGACACCTGTCCCTAACCATGACAAGGGGGAACAAATGTTAAAATAAATTTAGTAGATTGAAATGCTAGTGATCAATGAAGGGGGGGGGGTAAGGGGTATGGTATGTATGAATTTTTTTCTGTTTTCTTTTTCTTTTTCTAAATTGATGCAAATGTTCTAAGAAATTATCATGATGATGAATATACAACTATGTGATTAAAAAAAGAATGTTCATATTGCATGTTGATTGGTTTTATTAATAAAAATTTAAAAAAAGAAAAAGAATCAGGGCTACTGGAATACAGCTCACTAGTTTCAGGTACTTCCCTCCAGCCACTCCAACACACTATAAACTAAAACAGGATATCAATATAATGCATAAGAATAACTCCCAGGATAACCTCCCAAACTGTTTGAAATCTCTCAGCTATTAAGACCTTATTCTGTCTCACTTTCCTCTTCCCATGTTCTAGTTTGCTAGCTGCCGGAGTGCAACGCACCAGAGACGGATTGGCTTTTAATAAAAGGGGATTTATTTCATTAGTTCTTCAGAAGAAAGGCAGCTAATTTTCAACTGAGGTCTTCTCTCCAGGCCTCTGGGTTCCAACAACTTTCCCTGGGGTGACTTCTTTCTGTATCTCCAAAGGCCTGGGCTGAGCTGCAAGTGCTAAGATGAGGTATACTGAGCTGCTTGGGCTGTGCTAAATGAGGGAGCTTGAGCTCTCTCATTTAAGCACCAGCCAATTAAGTCAAATGTCATTCATTGCAGCAGGTCTGCCTCCTAGCCAACTGCAGATGTAATGAGCAACAGATGAGGTTGATGTACCATGGCTCATGTCCACAGCAACAGAACTAGGTACCTTCACCCAACCAAGTTGACAACTGAATCTAATACCACACCCTGGTTGGTCAAGAGGCTTCTCATTCCCGTGATGCCAGGTCCTGGCTCATCCCCAGGAGCAAGACACCACTTTGAAAGGGAGATTTATACCCTTGGGGGTCATGCTTCATGTAGGGAGAAGGATAGTGAGTTCACCCACCAAGTTACTTCAGAGAGAGAGGCCACATCTGAGCGACAAAAGAGGGTCTCTGGGGATGACTTTCAGGCATAATCATCAGTAGACCTAGCCCCTCCCCTGCAGGAACAAGCTCCACAGAGGCAAGCTCCAAGACTGGGGGCCTATCCCACTGAACTGGTTGTCTCCACTGCTCATGAGAACACCAGGAACTCCCCAGAAGGGGAAGTCCAATATATCCCCCCCCCCCCCCAGTCCCCCAAGGGAATCCCATGAACACTTATCTATTCTCTGTCCAGACTACTTTGGGATATATAGGGGCATCACACCAGCACATGCAAACCAACGAGACCTCATGCCCCATCCAAGACCCCTTACAATTATAGTGTTCAAGCAAACCGTACACACAAGTTAAACCAGACAATGTGCTACCCCAAATATAAATTTTGCACCAAACAAACATCTCTCCCTTTGGTCTCACACAGAGACTGAAGCTTGAAAACATGGGCCATATCATTCTCCACCCAGTACTCCGATCCACCTTAGTCCTATCCAGAGCAGACCCATCCATACCTCCAGACAAAGTCTGACCATTTCTCCAGCCTCCCAACAGTTGCTGAATGGGGTAATGCTATATATGGTCATATTTTAATTACTGATGTTCTCAAGGGTTTCATCTTTAAACCTCTTCTCAATCGTCACATGCTTTTTAGGCAAGCTTATCCACACCGGTTTCAACACCACTTACATGCTAAGGCCTTCACATAATATCTCTAGCTCCAGAGACTCTTTATTGAGATTCAGACCCATATAACCAACATCATATCAGACATATTTAATCATCTGGATGCTCTCAAGTACTTCAAACTTAGCAGTCCAAAAGTGAATTAACTTCTTGTCTCCTCTGTCTTCCTTGTCTTGCTTCTTATCCTATATTCTTTGACTTTATGACTTATGTCGCTACTCACCTAGTTTCCCAAAACAGAAACCGTAGAGTCATTACAGATTACTTACTCCCTTCTTCTGGCTATAGCCAAATCATATTGTCTTATTGCTTCTCCAGCTACCAAAAGTAATTTTGGTACACATCATCTTCTCCATCTTCATCTCCACCCACACTATTTTAGACTAGGTCCTTTCATCACCTCTCTCCTTAACAACTGAAACTATCATCTCTTGGTATCTAGTCTTAAATATTTGCAATTTAGCATCCATATTGCCAACAGAATATTATTTTATGCAAAATTTGATTGTATCATTTCCCGACTCAAACCCTTTAAGAGATTCTCTATTACTTATAAGTTAATCTCCATATTGTAGACAGAGCCAATTATGTTCTTTCTTAGCATGACATACAAGTCCTTCATGATATGACCACTAACTCCCTAATCAGCCTTATCTCCTACCATTCTCCCTACCCCATCACTTCTTACTCTATATATCTAGAAGCATAAATTATTGGCCATGACTTGTGTCCTTCACGCATCCATGACCTTGAACGATGTTCCTGCTCCTTAGGGTTTCCTCCCGTACTTGGTATTTTTCCAACTGTCAACCTTCAAGTCTCAGCTCAAAAGCTGCCTCCTCTGGAAGTTATTCCCTGATTCCCCTAGTCAAATGCATGCACCTCTCCTATGCTCGTGATAAACAATGTCTGTATTTCCAGTAAAGCAATTATGTTATTGTATTGTACTCGTTTGGATTTTGTGTTCCCAGTAACACAAAATTTTGAAGGCAAAGCATGTAATTTAGTGAATAGGAAAATATGATTTAGTTATCTCTGTATTTTCAGCGCTAGAGTAAAAAGTGGCACAAAAAGATACTCAGGATTGACTGTCCCATTGTTCACCACCCTGCCACATTCTAAATAACAGCATTGAAATTCTCTCCACCATCACTGATTCAAAAATGTTACTGTCTTAACTTCTTTAGCCCAAGTACTTTGTAGGCAAAAATTGGCAAAGGAAAGCATAGAGACCTGAAACCCACTCCCAGCATCATCATTGATTAATGTTATTCACACCATAAAAACACTCTTTGTCTAATTTCCTGATTCCATAAATTAGGGTGAGTTTTCCTATTCACTTTTTTTTTGTATGCTGTATGGCGGGGTCACATTTCATTATTTTTCCATGTGAGTATCCTATTATTGTAGCACCATTTGTTGAATTTTTGTTTGTTTGTTATGTTTGTTTGTTTGGGGGAACGTGCATGGACCAGGAATTGAACCTGGGTCTCCCACATGGCAGGCGAGAATTCTACCACTATCCTTATATCCCCTCCTATTCACTTTTGGAGAATCTTCTCTATTGGCTCTCACATTAATTCATTTAGCCTAATGAGGAATCAAAGATTATTTTAATGGAGGAATTCAGAAAATAGACCCATCAGCTTCTTTGTAGACAGAGCCAATTATGTTCTTACTGGCAAGATGGCAGGTGCAGGATAGTCTGGTGGTGAATAATGATGATGATGATGATTATATTAATAATAATAATAGCAGCCACCATCTACTGAGTGCTTACACTTTGGCAGGCATTGCACTAAATGTTTCACATGTTATCTCATCTAGTCGTTGTAGTAGGTACTATTGGGAGAGCTGCCAACTGACCTAACAGCCCACAGTTGTCAGCTCTTTCCAAAAATTGCTGTGAGCAGGAGAAAGCTGCCTCATCCAAGGTCACAGTCCCCACTGAGAGGAGACTTCCTTACTGATTGGTCTCTGTAGGCCCCAGTTCTTTGCATTACTGGACTACAGGACAACTCTAAAAGCCTATGTAGCTTCAAACTCTCCTATGGGGTTGACTGAAATCTTTGCTAAGATTGTATTGTGAAAAAAGAAATGAAAGAAGGAAAGAAAAGAATTAAAAGAACTGTATTGCAGCCCAGCTTCTCCCTCTACCTAATCTTGCTTCCATTCCTCCTCCTCCACAGATATTAATCCCCAAAGAATTCCCAAATAAACTTCCTACATTCCAATCTCCATCTCAAAACTGCTTCCGAAAGAATCCAACCTGCAACAATCCTGTTGTGAAAAGTATATAAAATAGTTCACGTAAAGTGCACAGCCCGTGGCCTAGTAATGAACAATTATTTTTAAAAATGGAATTAATTGCTCTTATTAACCACCTAAAAAGGTAGATACTATTGCTATCTTCATTTTACACATGAATAAATACAACTTTAGGGAGATTAAATAACTCACCCAAGGTCACTATGTAGTAAAATTCAAGGTTGGTTTCAAACCCAGGTATGAGTGATTCCAAAACTGTGCTTATCCTTATTGGGCCACCCTGCCTTTTTTCAAAGAATCAATCAGAGACTTTCTCTGAACGTAACACCTGGAAGAAGGTATGTGACAGGTGGAGATTGGGTTGTTGAAACAAAGTTTAGAGCCAACCTGGGTTGGTAGTGAATGACAATCAGGTGCCAAGTCTGCCCAAGATATGAGAAAGTAAATGAGAAATAACCAGAAGGAGACAGGAAAACAGTGAGGACCAAACCAGAAACATGAAAGTCCTGAGAGAAAAGCTAGGACTATTCCAAGAGGAAGATTTCATAGCACCAGAGGCAAGTAAGAGGAAACAGATGAGAAGGATCAGGAATAGTACCTGCCACCACTTGGAACATACTTTTATGAAGCACCTTAAAAAAACAAATAGGCTTGATACTCACTCTAAAAAAATTGTAACTGTAGCATGGGTAAAAATCAATCCCACATATAATATTTACTGTGCACCTACATGTCTTCAAGGATCCCACAGTACTGTCTGTCCTCAAGGATCCCACAGGACAGAGTACTAGGAGTGGGGGTGGAGGGTGGAAGGGATCACACATGCTGAACAACTACACATTACCCAGTGCAACTGAGCATCAAGTTAGTAGGCCAACTAAATTGTCTTTGAAGGCATAGTAAATTCTGCCCAGGAGGACCTTGGTAGGTTATATAGAGGAGGTGGCATTTGAAAAGAACCTTCAAGGGTAACAGAGGTCTCTGCAGTCAGGAGAAATTTGTAAAGACTAGGCTATTTCTAAAGAGAATAGAAGATACATACTATTGTTTGCTTTTCTCCAGAGTGCAAAAGAGTTCCCCATAAGGCACAATCACTGCTTTGTGTCTTGTAATAGACCATTAATTTGGTATGTTCCATATTTCAACAACTTGGGTAGAGGGCAATCTTCCGGGAGAATCACTGTAAATCCAAGCACATGGCCCTTTGAAAGACTTGTCGTGGGGCAAAAGAAATGGTCTTTTAAATATGCATGTCATAAAAAAAATTTTTTTTGGCATGTCATAAAACTCCAGCAG
Organism: Tamandua tetradactyla; assembly: GCF_023851605.1. NCBI lineage: Eukaryota > Metazoa > Chordata > Mammalia > Pilosa > Myrmecophagidae > Tamandua > Tamandua tetradactyla. The sequence continues at coordinate 57,336,792 of NC_135334.1, read as the reverse complement.
GAGGGACATGTGCATGAAGAAGGCAAGCTGTGTTGGTGGGGTTATACATACGAAGTAGGTGTTCTATCGTATTCTGAGAGATTGCTGAGTCATTTCTTGATCATTCCTGAGACATGTTCCCCCAAGACTTAAAGAAGAGCCCCATTTGTAAACTCTGTTAGCAAGCGTTTGTGTCTAGACCACAGGAATTCTATCCTCAGGCTCCAAAACTGGAGCTTTTGAAACAGAAGGTAGCTTCATGCTCCCAGCAGCTACCAACCAGATGCTTCAAATCCAGAGGATTCAAAAGAATTGCTTCGGAAGGGATAGTTTCCTCGTTCCCAGTACAGCCGAACAGATGCCAGGTTTCCATTTGGGAAACATTACTTCCAAGTTGAAGTGATATCTTTTAGCTGTTACTGTTTCATATGTACAAATCATAATTCTATTAAAACTTATATTTTTAATAAATGTTGGTGTGATGCACAAGGCACCTCTAGAAAGATTTGGTCACTTATGGTGGAGATGTGCCTGGTCCTATTCTTGCTAAGTGGAAGTTTTAAAGAATGAAAAGGAAGTGGAAATGATAATTTCAGCCCATCTCTGCTAATAACTAGCAGCAGTTAAGTGACCTTTGACAAGTCTTTGTGCTACTCAGACAAACTTGATATAGAGAGTGGGCACTGCTGGGCCCTCGTGCCTTTGTTGTCCCACAGTCATGGATGTCAGCAGACAAGCACAGCAAGCTCCTCCACCGCTATCTAGATCGAGGGCCCCTGAGACCCAGGGACAGGAGAAGTTCAGGCCTGAATTCTGAAGGAACAGGCTGAACAGCCAGACAGCTTTACCTGTCCCTCTGAAGTTTATCAATCATAACCCTGCATATGACCCTTGGATGATGGAAACTGGCCACCCCCCACCCTCTACCCCCATTTCATTCTCTGAGATGCATTGGTTCTACCCATTAGAATCATCTGGAGAACTTTCAAAAATTGCCACTGTTGGGGATTCCTGTCCAAAAATTCAAATTTAATTGGCCTGAGGTAGAGCCTGGGAAATACCTTATCTTTCAAAAGCTCACCAGATGATTCTATTATGCAGCTAGGGTTGAGAACCACTGTACTAGGCCCTCATATATCTGCATAAAGCAGCTTTATACCAGAGTAAAAATCTCTATTCATTGATGATAACAGGACCAATAAAAAAATTAATAATAGTTGCTTAAATTGTATTGGCTACCACCTGAATAAGAATGAGGGCCTTTAATCCTGTATAGCTTAATGTAAAGCCTCAATACATCCCAGAGTATGTTAAGCAGATAATCAAAAAGTATTGGCAACATCCCTCAGGGATGGGAGGGAAAATATGGAACTATTAAACTTCACCACCGGGGAAAACCCTGATACTGTGTTAAATATTGGGGACACCCAAATCAATAGACCAAGCCCTTGATCTTGAGGCTTGCTCTTGTGAAGCTTATGTATGTGCATGGAGAAGCTTAGCCTTCCTATAGGTATGCCTAAGAGTTACTTCTGGAGGACCTCTGTTGTTGCTCAGATGTGGCCTCACTCTCTCTAAGCCCAACACTGCAAGTGAAATCATTGCCCTCCTCCCTACATGGAACATGACATCCAGGGATGAAAATTCTCCCTGGCGGTATAGGAGAAGACTCCTAGGGATGAGTCTGGCCCTGGTACCATAGAATCAACAATGCCATCCTGACAAAAAGGGGGGAAAGAAGCGTAACAAATAAGGTATCAATGACTGAGAGAGTTCAAATGGAGTCAAGAGGTCACTCTCGTGCAAACTTCAATTAGACACTGCTACCTATCATAACTTGCCAAACCTCAACCAAAACCATTCCTGACAATCCTAAAGAACACCCAGGGCATTATATAAGATTCTTCAAAGGTTCCATGCACTTGGGTAACTTTCCAGATACCTACACTCTCCAGATGGGTCCCTGGACCAGATAAGTCCTAAAACACAGAGGGGCCAGCCTCTCCAGAACATCAGCTAGTTTCATCCCCCTATCCCATATTATTGATTGCACCCTCCAATGTGAAAAAATTAGAATGGCCATAGCCCAAATAACCCTAAAAAGTAAGAGAAAGATCAAAAGTGATGGTGGAGTTATACAGAGAAGGTAGGGTTTAACAAACAAGTATGAGTGCTGAATCATTCTACTGATATCTCTTTTAATCTCCAGCATCTTAGAGCAGTTAAAAGTAAAAACCTAAAATTTAAAATTGTAACCCATACCAAACTCTGAAATCTGTTCTACAACTAATTGTTGTGATGTGCTTTGAAATTTATTGATTTTTGTATATGTGTTATTTTTCACAAAGAAGAAAAAAAGCCAATTGTGATAATAAATTCACAGCTATATGATGATATTGTGAACCATTGATTATACAATTTGAATGAGTACATGGCATGTGAATATATAATATATATCAATAAAAACTGAAAAAGAAAAAAGATTAAAAATAAATTGTATTAGCTACCAATTTGCATCTTTGAAATAATCTTAGGCTCAGTGAGGTAAAGTGGCTGACTAGGGGTAAGCAGGTAGAGCATAGCAGAACTTGGTCTAAAAAAAAAAAAGGACTGCCAAGGGTTTGAGCCAAGCTGCTTCCACTGTTTCAAACTGACTCCTAAATTACCAAGCCTGTTTTCAGTTATCAGACTGTTTGAGGCCGTGAGACACTTACTGCTGACCCTCACTCCCAGACTGAAGTGGAGACTTAAGGTAATTATCTGAGTAATTCAAGCAATGGCAGTTTATTTTTCCTGAATTACCTACATAATTACCTCAAGCCTAATAGGATGGAAAGAAGCCAGAACCACATTCTGATCGTTTTATTGCCCCTCAACAATGCATTCTTATTTAAAAGGCCCTGATTTGAAGAAATGAGCTGTTGAAGCTTGCGGTTTTTCTCATTTGCCACAGGATGCACCATTAATCATCCGGGGAAGATAACGGTTTGTAAGGGCTCCAGCTCCCATAGCTATTGAATGCTTCTCCAGGCTGGGGAGCTCAGCTTTCCTGGGTTCCTGTCCTCTGTATCTCTGAGAGTCGTCATCTCAACTAAAGAGGTGCAAAGAGGAAGGCTTCTGGGTGTTGGACTATTGTTTCTGCTTTTCTTTTTGTGCTTGCTCACATTTCTGTCTTAAACGAAGTAGCCAAACATTCTGCGCCACTTTCCGTTTTTCTGTGCTGGATGTGGCCAGATCTGTAAATCAGAGCACTTTGTTCATGTTTCAAGGGTTACGGCTTTCACGGAAGGCTCATGGCCTAAAACTGGAGCAGCTACACCAGATACAGGGACAGAAACGCCTTGCTTTTGCTGTTGTCACTATTAGCCTTGTTAAAATGACCAAATATCTCAGAGAAAGAGGTGTCCTTCGTCTTTCCTACGGGCAATTCTTCGTTCTGGGCACTTGATCACATCTCTGGAGGCTCGTTTCATCACTCATTCCCTCTCTTCCATCTCTCTTTCTTCTCTCTGCCCTGGCTTATTCTATTCTGCCTACAAATATACTTGAATCTTCTCAATCCCTGTAAATAGAAAGCAAGGACGTGAAATCGATTGGCTGGGGAGCAGATCATGGCAAAAAGTTGATGAAATGATAATATGAAGAGATGGAAGAAGAAAATAAAGCTTGAAAATGGAACACTCGGGCCAATGCAGTGATATGGAAGCCAAGGGAGATGAGAATTCCAAAGAAGCACGTTGTAAGGGAAAAACATGAGTTTGGAGTTGAATCCTGGCACTATTTTTTTTTCCTGTATGACAATCTATAAGACTGCAATATTATTAAAATCCATTTCACAAGATGTGATAGGATTTATAAGATTTATTGCATGGAAAATTGGAGAAATTTTTATGGATAAATGATCACTGTAATTATTGCAAAAAAAGAAAGGGTTGGCCAACAATATTAAACACTTACTTGAAATCCCCGTAAGAAAAAGTGGTGGTAGGGGTCTTCTAGTTCTGTCTTATAAGCTTTTTCCTTTGTATGCTGTATGGCAGGGTCACATTACATTATTTTTTTCATGTGAGTATCCCATTATTGCAGCACCATTGGCTGAATTTTTGTTTGTTTCCTTCTTTGTTGGGAAGTACATGGGAATCGAACCTGGGTCTCCCACATGGCTGGCGAGAATTCTACCACTGAACTACCCTTGCACCCCCTGCCCTTTAATCTTTGCAGGCTTATCCATGATAAAAAATACATCTAGGAAACTAGATGACACTGCTGCTCTAGTTTGCTAGGTGCTGGAATGCAATATACCAGAAACAGAATGGCTTTTAAAAAGGGGAATTTAATAAGTTGCTAGTTTACAGAGACAAACAAAAATTCAACAAATGGTGCTTCAATAATGGGATACTCACATGAAAAAAATAATGAAATTTGACCCTGCCATACAACATACACATACTGGTCAAGAATACATATTTATTCATAAATACTTATATGTGTCTGAATCCAAAGCTTCACAAAACACCCTTACTATGTGTAATGCAATTTGATTTTTCTATAAATCTGGTTGTGACCCACTATTCTAGTTTGCTAGCTGCTGGAGTGCAATATACCAGAAACAAAAAGGCTTTTAAAAAGTGAAATTTAATAGGTTGTTAGTTTACAGTTCTTAGGCCATGGAAATGTCCCAGTTAAGGCATGTCTATAGAAATCTCTGATCTAAGGCAACCAGGGAAAGATGCCTTGGTTCAAGAAGGCCGATGAACTTCAGGGATTCTCTCTTAGTTGGAAGTGCACACGGCAAACATGGCAACTGTGCTGGTTTGAAAGGATGTATGTCCCCTAGAAAAGCCATATTTTAATCAAAATCCCATTTCATAAAACTAGAATAATCCCTATTCAATACTGTATGTTTGAAACTGTAATCAGATCATCTCCATGGAGATGTGATTTAATCAAGAGTGGTTGTTAAACTGGATTAGGTGACAACATGTCTTCACCCATTTGGGTGGGTCTTGATTAGTTTCTGAAGTCCTCTAAAAGAGGAAACATTTTGGAGAATGAAGAGATTCAGAGAGAGCAGAGAAGAATGACATAGCCACGAGAAGCAGAGCCCCCCAGCCAGTGATCTTTGGAGATGAAGAAGGAAAATGCTTCCCGGGGAGCTTCATGAAACAGGAAGCCAGGAGAATAAACTAGCAGATGACGTTGTGTTCACCATGTGCCTTTCAGAAGAGAGAAGAACCCTGACCGTGTTCACCATGTGCCTTTCCAGATAAGAGAGAAACTCTGACTGTGTTTGCCATACGCCCTTCTAGATGAAAGAGAAACCATGAACTTCTTGAGCCAAGGTATCTTTCCCTGGATTCCTTAGATTGGACATTTCTATAGACTTGTTTTAATTGGGACATTTTCTCAGCCTTGGAACTGTAAACTAGCAACTCATTAAATTCCTCTTTTTAAAAGCCATTCTGTTTCTGGTATATTGCATTCCAGCAGCTAGCAAACTAGAACCGCAGCATCATCTAGTTTCTTCTCCAGGCCTCTTGCCTCATGACGCACCCTGGGGGCATTCTCCTTCTTTATCTCCAAAGGTCGCTAGCTGGTGGGCTCTGTGGTTCTCTCGTCATTCTCGTGACACTGCTCTATTGCTCTCCCATCGTTCTCCTTTTTCTTCTGTCATTCTGAAGCTTTCTCCAAAATGTCTCTTTTATAGGATTCCAGTAAACTAATCAAGACCCACATAGAATGGATGGAGACATGTCTCCATCTAATCAAGTCTAATACCCACAATTGATTGAGTCATATCTCCATGGAGATAACCTAATCCAGTCTCCAACCTATAGTACCTAATAGGGATTAGAAGAAACTATTGCTCCCACAAGATTGATTAGGATTAAAATATGACTTTTCTAGGGTACATAAATCCTTTCAAACCAGCACACCCCCTAAATTGATTTCATGACCCACTGATGCATTCTGAATTATAGTTGGAAAAAACAGTTTTCCTACTTTGTTTCTCACTGAGGTTGTATGATCATTGAGAGAAGATCTTTGGATTTGGTGATTAAGAGTCAATGCTGACTTTCAAGAGAATATGATACTAGAATAGTAGGCACTATCTAGTTAAGATAGAGGTTTGATCATTACGGAACCAAGAAGCAAGGATTTAAGGGATGTTTATAGTTGCTGAATCATTATATGGATATTTCTTTTTGCTTTCTGGTGTATTGGAGTGGACAGAGGGAAATATCTGAAATATTACAACTATAATTCTACTGCCTTAATCTCTGAAGATGACTGTATGATCTTTATGTTGTGCCTTTGTAATTGAAAAAACCTATGTCTCATCCTCCTAGTTTTATAGGTCCTATTAAATAAGTTCCAGTGGGCCAGAATTTGAAACAGGACTCAGATGAATGTTTAGATTTATATTTCAACTGTAGCAACTGCATGCATATTGAAGACTGATTTTTACCCTGACATAGTGTAGTCTTATGACAGTGAATGAAATAAATGAAGAAACTGGTCCTTGCTTAATTTGTATTGGCAGAAGAAAGCATCAGAATGGTTTGTCAGGTTGCTAAGAATGCCAAAATATAGTCCTTCGACAATTTCTAGCAAAGCCTTTGCTTTGCTTTATTTGTTTGTTTGTTTTAAATAATGTGCATGTTCTTTGAAAATACACACTTCTGTAAGAAAATTGAATTTCAGTTGTACCTGTATCAGATTAATAACAGGAAGTACATTTTTTTGCCTTTAAAAAAATAACCTTGTTTCTATTGCATTTTTATTTCTTTTTCTGAATTGATGCAAATGTTCTAAGAAATTATCATGATGATGAATATGCAACTATGTGATGATGTTGTGAATTACTGATTATATATGTAGAACAGAATGATCATATGTTAAGAATGTTTATGTTTCTTTGTTGTCATATTTTTAAAAATTTTTTTAATTAATAAAAAATAAAATATATGTATATATATACAATTCAGCTGCACTTAGTACAGTCCCAATGTTGTGCAACCGTCACCTTTATCTAGTTACAAAACATTTTCATCACCCCAAAAGAAAATCCTGTACCCATTAAACAGTCGCTCCCCATTTTTCCCATCCCCCAGCCCCTGGTGACAGCTAATTTGCTTCCTGAATCTGTGGATTTACCTATTCTGGGTATTTTGTATAAATGGAATCATATAATATATATGGCATTTTTTGTCTGACTTCTTTTACCTGGCTTAATGCTTTGGAGGTTCATCTACATTGTAGCATGTATCAGTATTGCATTCCTTTTTATGGCTGAATAATATTCCATTGCATGGATATATCACATTTTGTTTACCCATTCATTAGTTGATGGACATTTGTATTCACATTTGGCTATTGTGAATAGTGTTGCTATGGAAAAAAAAAGATAACCTTGTAACTAACCCTCACCTGTACCCATTTTATCCAGTTTCTTGACTTTGGAGTCTTTTGATCACTACAAACAGCCCCTAATGTTTATTAATGAAGGGCCTTGAGTCAGTCAAGAACTAACCCACCCCAATTCCAAAGTAATCTTGATAACCAAGACTGGATCTATCCAAAATGGGCCCTCCTGACATGGGCAGTACCTTAGACTTTAACCTGTAAGTCACCTATACCTCATTAGGATACTAAAATTCATGCCCATCATCATATGAAGGCTGCCATTTCTTACATATGTTCTGTGACTAAGCATGTAATCAATCTGTGCATGCTCAGTAATTAGATCACCTCTAATCCCATTATCTGGAGCCATTGTGCATATTATCCGAACCCTGCCCATCTTTTGATACTATAAAGCTATCAGAATTACTGCAGTTCAGGGAGACAGATATTGGGGCCCATAGGCCATCTAATCTCCTGTTTTGCACCTAGCAATTAACTCTTTCTCTCTTTGAAACCCCAGTGTCTAGGAATTGGTCATTTGAGTCTATCAGGCAGAAAATCCACTGTATTTGTTTGGTAATAATGTAACAAAGATCCAAAATAACCATCATTTAATAAAATAGAAGTTTATTTCTCTTGATAAAGAATGTTTTTTAAAAAGGTAACATCTCAACTCTCCAACAAATTTAAAATGAACACATATAAAAATTTTATTAACTCATTAACTAAATGAGGAATCAGTAAGATGCTATCACCAGTTCAGAGGAGAAAGTACCTCACTTACAGAGGTTAATCAGGAACATTGAAATGAATCTACAAATAAATGCAAAGCTGGCTTTTTCCACAAAGGAGGAAGAATCCTTCCACCGAACAGAATTCATTTGCATATAGAAAAGAATAATCTGCACTGCATTCAGTAACCTACAGCTTACAGACCTTGTTCAAAGGCAATGAATGGTAGAGACAACCCAGATGGGCAAACTACTCAGGACTCAGGATATCCACTAATCTTTTTGCTGCCCATTTCAAAATCTTTCACAATTTTTCCTGACACTCTCTTATATATTGATATGAGAATAAGTATTCAAAAACTAGTATGGCAACTCCCAGTGCCAGGGACTCTTGGCTCCTTCTACTTTATTGCTCCTCCATCCCTATGGCTACACTTTCATCTGCATAGACGCGAGTCATGGCTCATCAATGTCAAAACCACATTGCCATCAGCAGGAAGGGAGAAAAGGGGAAAGGAAAGGAATGCTCCTTCCCTTTAAGCAATTGGTCATATGCCCATACCTACCTGCAAGGGGGCTGGGACATGTAGTCTTAATTCTATGTGACCATATACCTACTTACAAACTGAGGAATGTCTTCCTAAAGAATGCAAAGAAAATAGATATTAGAGGAAAGCAGCAGTCTTAACCAAAGGACCATGGACTTAAAGCCAGGGCCATGGATTTAAGGATTAGTAAATAGTAAAGAAATTCAGGCAGAACATTTCAATTACTGTTTGAGAAGTCTGTCAATGAAAGGAAGGAGAATTAGATTAGAAAAAGACTAAAGGGGAAAGCCAATATGAGGGAACATATTATGATAACCTTTAATCTTTACTGGATGTCTTCTTAATGCCAAAGCTCACAGTACAAACGCCATCTCCTCCATGCAGCCTTACCTGCTCATCTACCTAATTCTTATCTCCCTACCCTCATATCCCTCTATTACCCCCGTCTTCCTTGTCACCGACAGCTTGTGTGCGTGCCTTACCTCTCTTCTAGACTCTAAGTACCTCATTTATCTTTTTAAGCCTCGCAGCTTCTAGAATGGTGCTTTGCCCCAAACCAAGAGCGTATTCATTTATCACCTACTTCCCTATTGGTCTCTCTTTAGTACAAAGCAAAAGGGATCTAGTATTACCCCTCCCCTTTAGAAAAGCACAGAGAGTTGATAGCACTCTTTGAATAGTGCTAAAGTGAGATGTCAGATCCTAAGTTTGCTAATCAAGGCTTTAAGTAAGTGCACCAGTTTTAAACTGTTATGTACACCAGAAAAGCTGCGTCCTTCTAATCCATTCTTACCCCCAGGACTATTGTGGGTGGGACCTTTTAATTAGGTTGTTTCCATGGAGATGTGACCCACCCAATTCAAGGTGGGTCTTAGTCCTCATTACTGGAGTCCTTTGTGAGAGGATATAAAAGGATATAAAAAGACAGTAAAGCCATGAGAGCCTAGAGATGTTTGGAGGCGGAGAAAGAAAACACCCCGGGAAACACCAAGAGAGAAAGAAAAGCCCAGTGACACTTTGGAGAGAGCTATTAAAACCATAAGCCTGGAGAAAAGGACCAGCAGACATCACCACGTGCCCTCCCATGTGACAGAGGAACTCCACATGCCTCTCCCTTTCTTCGGTGAAGGTATCCTCTTGCTGATGCCTCAGTTTGGACAGTTTTATGGCCTTAGAACTGTAAATATGTAACCTAATAAATCCTCCTTGAAAAAGCCAACTCATTGCTAATGTATTTCAGCAGCATTAGCAAACCAAAACAGTCAGATTCCATTTTCATACGGTAGTAACACATAAGTATTCAACCAAAGAGTTAAAAATCTATTCTACTGAGGACAGTCTAGCATATTAGAACATGAGAGGACTTTTGAATACCACGGTCCAGATTATAAATCTTAGTCCAGCTACTTGTTAGTATACGTGACCTTGGGCAAGTTGCTGAACTTCTCTGGGCTTCTGCTTTCTTTTCCATTAAACAGTAACAATAATATCTACTTTTTTTTTTCAGTTATTGTGACATATAGGATACAGTGTCTGCCATAAACTTAATAGTAATTGCTATTATAACACGAAGCTGAGAGCATCTAGATCTTTAGTTGCATTCAACTTTTTCAACCAGATGTTATATAGACATAACTACCATTAACAAATGAGTCCTATTTAAGTCAATTATGGTTTATACACGAGGATGAATTAATAAATGTGTCTAATCAGTCCATCAATTATTTCAGGCAAATTATTGGGAAGTAACACAGCTAACTTCATTTTTCAATGAAATGGGTAAGGTAGGGATTAGTTTATTGCAGTAGCTGCACAGATTTTAAAATCTGCATTTGTTTCTTGTTTATTCACAGAGGCAGAGAAATATTTTTAGATTTCTTAAAATTTTAAGTAAGTCTCAGAGACCTCAATTAAAACTATCAGTTAAGTTTATACAGAAAACCTTTCTCTTTTCCAAACGTAATTACAGGGCAGATATTTCAGGATACATATAAGCAACAGTATGTTAATAATTTTTTTTTTTTGAGGCTTTAAGGTATGGTGTCAAATACTGTCCATTCCTTCCAATTAGGGAGCAGGAAAAAATGGGGAGAGCAGAGTAGAATAACTTACTCAACCTTCTCATTCTTTAATATGGTTTTGACCCTTGTCAAACAAAACATACATACACACACATGTATAAGGACTTCCATTTACCTTATTTCCAAATTAAAGTTATAGTATCCGGTCATTCATCTTTGTCACAATCCGCCAAACAGTTTTGCAAGAACATGTTTCATAAACAAGCTCTCCTTTCAGCATCAGCCAGGAAGGTTAAGGTTTAGATCCTGTGTCATAGAAACCCTTTTTGTAATTCTCCCCCAAACATCTGTTCAGTCGCTCATCATTAACATCTGTCACCCATTTCTAGGCTCAGCCCAGACAAAGCTATGTTTTTCTAACTAACGCCATTCCAAATTGTTACCAAGTGATTCCTACTCAGGTTAATCTTGCAGAAGGATTGAGAAGATGTCTTATTGGATCAAATTCGTCTTGCACTAATGCAGCATCTACCCTGCAGCCTTGGCAAAAACCCAGTGGCTCAGAGGAAGGGAAATTCCTTGTAACATGCTAACACTTTCCTGCCTTGACTTGTTACACTGAAAACTTTTAATTCTCTTTAACCCTTTAGAGTTAGCAAAACATTATCTTACACATCCTCTACACACGTATATCTTTTAACTTCAGTCCTGTTATTTACCCTATTTGAACCCAGCAGGGTGGCTTTGCAAACTGAAAGGAGAATATGAGAAATATTTGCTAATACTTGGCCCAATCATTTGCATAAAATAGACAAGAAATGTTGGCTCATTTAGACACACAGTGTGGGGGTTAAAAGCATCCAGAAAGCAGAGATCCTGGGCAGACGTTGGGAAGTTAAGAGTGAGATTTTGGAAATGTTACCTCTAAGTCAGGTAACCTCAGACAGCGTACTTAGTAAGCCTGGACTCTGACTTCCCCATCCACTTAATGGAAAAAATGAGCACCTCAGAGGGTTAAATATTGCATGCAAGGTGCTTGAGGCAATGCAGACACACATTAAACTACTGGCTAAATAATAACAATACCATCATCATCATCAAAGAGGAAGGAGGGGGGAGGAGAAAGAAAAAGAGACAGAGGAGTCAAAAGAGCAGAATGACTTTACCTTGCTCTTCTTCCTTTTTTTTTTTTTTTACATGGGAATCGAACCCGGGTCCTCAGGCATGGCCGGAAAACATTCTTACCTGCTGAGCCACCGTGGCCCACCTACCTTGCTCTTCTTGCACTCTCAGTACATCTTTTTCCTCATTTCTGTTCAACTAGCATTTGTGGACTCAAAAATATGCCAGATGTCAACAGGAAAGGGTTCAATTCCTCATCCTCAAGAAGCTCTCTCATTAGCAGAGGAGCTAGTTAGACGTGGGCCCCAATTCAAATCAGACTATGATAAGTATTATAAAGTTGTAAGTAACGTTCCCCACAGATTATTTGAAAATGTTTTAACACCAAATCTCTGTTTTTCTTATTAGAAGACTTTAATGGGGGCGGGGGCGGGACTCATTTTATACAGTCAGTTAGGAATTTAAACCCCAGGGCAGACCTTTCATTTCAATGAAAACCTAATGGTTATAATTTAGGCCAATGTTTATAATGTCAATAGAGCAGCAAAGAGCTGGAGAAAGGTTTTCACCTCCATTTCCATGGATGTTAAAAAATAATAATAATGAAGAAAACCCCCAAACAGAACCAGATGGGGCAACTGAATTATTCTGTCATTTATTTCCTTCATGAAGTACAGTACTAAACTATTTGAGAGACAATTTGATATTATATAGGTGCTAGATATTAATATTAATATGCATTTTTAATGGGGATCAGGATTCCAGGGTCTCCGTTTTCCATTGAATAGAGACAGTAAGGAAGGAGTGCCTTTAGGAATTCCTTCAGCTATGGGTCCCTTTTCCACTGTCTGGGAAAAGAGTAAATGGAGCTGAGCACCTTTCAGAGCTACAAGGCTCCAGCTGTCATTCCTGCACAGGTTCGTGTCGCATGCAGGAGATGGGTGTGTCACACTGAAAAGAGGGAACAGCAGAAAGAATCTGTGCTCACCAGAAGAGGGCGGCTAGGGTAGGCAGAGGCTTTCCAGGCTGGAGGGAACTGCATTAGAGGGTAGGGGTGGGGGAGTTGGCTGAGAGCAGGTCCATGGGGGGATGTGAGAGTTTGAGGTGGGAAGTGGGATGACTGAGACAAGGAAGAAAGGGCCGGGAGCCACTGTCCTTGGGCAGAGCACACATTTTATATTTTAAGGATAACTTCCTAGGAACAAGGTCTGCTCTAGAGATCCCTCAAAGGTGAACACTTAAGGCCTCATGGGCCACATAAGGCCACCTGTCGTTTGCAAGTTTCACAGTATACATTTTGCTTTTTCTTACTTTATCTTCTAATGCTATTTTGCTATCTTTCTTGAACATATTTAAAAATTGAAGCTTATCAGCTGTGTGTCTTTGGGTAGGTCACTTCACTTCTCGGATCCTCCATCTCCTCACCTTTAAATGGAGAAAACAATGCCCACCTCACTGAGTTCCCAGGAGCATTTCTGTACGTTGTCTAGCAGTAACAGACACTCATCCATTGTCATGTCTTTCCGGCCAGGGTTACTCAATTAGGTGGTGATAAGAAATCAAACCCAAATGCTCGTTCCAGGGCACCCGGGCATCCCAGCAGACAAGGTACACTGCCGTGTGTCCCAGCTGACCTGCAGCCGTGTTCACAGTGTGAAGTTGGGGGGTATGCCCCCTCACCCTTCATCTCCCACTTCTATTTCTACAAACCCTGCACACATTCCAGGGCTGATTCCTTTCCCAATCCCCAACCCCCACTCACCAGGAGCTGGGAACCCATCTAACCCTAATAAGTCAAGAAAAAAATATTACCCCAAGGCAGGCCTCAGCCATGAAGTAAATTGGGAGGGGAAGCTAATGACAAACGACACTAAAAAGACCGGATCTTTCAGGATGTTTTTACTTGTCTTTAAAAAAAAAAATTACAGAAGTAAATCAGATAACCAAAAAATGCATGGTCTGGGGGGTGGGGTGGGGGGAGTAGGAAATTGAGTTAGAAAAGGGAAGGGGCTGACAAAATACCACTTTGAAAACAGAGATGTTTCTAAATCCACAGACCCTAAGGACGTGTTTCCCAAGATACTTGTAGGCAAATGTGTTCCTTTCACTGAGAATCAATTTAAGGCTGGAATCTTGTTCTTTAAGTTGTTGAGACTTTTAAATTTTGATTTATTGTTTCTCCCTCAAAGCCTTCCTCTCCTGTAACGGCAAATACTTAGTACTGTGTTTTGGAGTCTGTTCAACCCCCTTCTGCTTCCAGGCAGGGCTCTTGGTAGGAGGATGCAGGAGGAAGAGTTGATATGCACATCCCCAGAATGTGCTCTGCCTCCATGCCCATGGTGCCACTTGGAAAGGATTATGTACCTGACAAAAGCCATGGTTCAATCCTGATCCAATCTTGTGGAGGCAGCCATTTCTTTTAATCCCTGTTCGGTAATGTAGGTTGGAAACTTTTTATTAGATTATCTCCATGGAGATGCAACTCACCCAATTGTGGGTGTTAACCTTTCATTAGAGGGAGCTGTGACTCCACCCACTCCAGGTGGGTCTTGATTAGTTTACTGGAATCCCTGGAAAGAGGAAATACTTTGGAGAGAGAGCACAGAGCCACAAGAAGAAAGAGTCATGAGAGTCACAGAGCACAGGCAGCCAGAGACCTTTGGAGACGAAAAAGGAAAACGCCCCTGGGGGAGCTTCATGAAACAAGAAGCCTGGAGAGAAAGCTAGCAGATACCGCCATGTTTGCCATGTACCTTTTCAGCTGAGAGAGAAACACTGAACATCATTGGCCTTTATAAGAAAATGAAGTTTAACTTTCACACAAGATGACACAGGAAAGGGCTGCAGAATAATTCAAACCAGTTTTGCAGGCAGGGAAGGAGAGCACCTCTGAGGTAAACCAAAAATTGGCGCCAAATAGGTGGAAACTATTTAAATAAGTTAACGGCCAGGATCATTGAAAAATAACATGTTTGGGCCATGGTGGCTCAGCAGGCAAGAATGCTTGCCTGCCATGCCAGAGGACCTGGGTTCGATTCCCGGTGCCTGCCAATGTTAAAAAACAAACAACAACAACAAAAAAAAACATGTAATCACAAACGGGAACCTTCTGCCCGAAATTTGAATTAGTTAGACTATCCAGATAGGCTGTAACCTCTGTCAGAGAAACAGGGGAAAGTCTGCAAACAAGGTACAGGTATAACCATTTGGGCTTTCTATTGTTTGGCATTCCAGTCACCATTTTGTGTTTGGCTGGGCGCCTGTTCTTGCAAAATCATGAATAAATTCTTTTCTTCTCCACAAACAGGTGAGCATTTCTTCACTTCCAGGTACAGCATTTTTTTCAAACAGCCTTCTTGAACCAAAATATCTTTCCCTGGATGCCTTAGATTGGACATTTCTATAGCCTTGTTTTAATTTGGACATTTTCACAGCTTTAGAACTGTAAATTTGCAACTTAATAAATTTCCCTTTTTTGAAGGCCATTCCATTTCTGGTATATCACATTCCAGCAGCTAGCAAACTAGAACATCCACCTTATCATAGAGCTTGGAAAAGCAAGTTGCCCAGGATGCAGTACAGGTAAGTGTGATATATACTGACCCACCCAGACTATTTGATTGTACTTTTCTTAAATACATACTTGATCTATTCTGCACACAGAATTCAGAGACTTTTTTAATGTAAGCAGATACTACTGCCTTCCTGCTTACCACCTCGTGGGCCTTTACATTGTCCCCAGAATGAACCCTACACTCTTTACCAGATGCTACAAGGCCGGTCATGGTCTGGCTCTGGACCACCTCAGTACAGTCATTTTGTGCCACTCTCCACTGTCAGGTAATCTCCCCGGCCTTACTTATCTCAGCTGCACTTGCCTTCTGACAGTTTGAGGGTGATACCTCCTTCTCTCCAGTCCAGAGTCTGCTTATATACTATTTCCTCTCCCTGGCTAGCAACCATTGCTTCAAATCTCACCATTATTGTCTCTCCTTTTTTAAAAAAAATTTATTGAGAAATCTTTATGCACCTTACAGTCCATCTGAAGTATACAATCGATGGCTCACAATATCATCAATAGTTGTGTATTTATCACCATGATCATTTTTAGAACATTTGCATCACTCCAGGAAAGAAACAACGAGAAAAAGGAAAAATAACATACATCCCATACCCCTTACCACTCCCTCTCATTGACCACTAGTATTTCAATCTACCCAATTTTTAACCACTTACCCCCCTATTATTTATTTATTGTCCTTATTTTGTCACTCATCTGTCCATAGCCTAGATAAAGGGAGTATCAACTACAAGGTTTTCACAATCACATGATCACATTGTAAAAGCTATATAATTATACAATAATCTTCACATCTCAAGGTTACTGGAACACAGTTCAACAGTTTCAGGTACATCCCTCTAGTCACTCCAATAACCATATACTAAAAAGGGGTATCTGTATATTGCATAACAGTAACCTCAGAGATAACCTCTTGACTCTGTCTGAAATCTCTCAGCCACTGAAACTTCATTTAGTTTCATTTCTATTACCCTTTTGGTCAAGAAGCCTTTCTCATTCCCTTGATTATGGGTCCCAGCTCATCCTGGGATTTCTGTCCCACCTTGCCAGAGAGATTTATACTCCTGGGAGTCATTCCCACTTAGTGGGGGAAGGCAGTGAGTTGGCCTACGGAGTTGGCTTAAGGAAACAAAAGAGGTTCTCTGGAGGTAACTCATAGGCAAAATTATAAGCAGGCTTAGCTTCTCCTTTGTAGAAGTAAGTTTCATAGGGCTGAGCCCCAAGATTGAAGCCTCAGCCTATTGAATTGGCTGTCCCCACTGCTTGTGAGAATATCAGGAATTTCAAAGATGGGTAAGTTGAATATTTCCTCCTTTCTCCCTAGCCCTCCGAGGGGACTTTGCAAATAATTTTTTATTCTCTGCCTGTACTGGTTTGAAAATATTATGTACCCCAGAAAAGTCCATGTTTTAATCCTGATCCAATCTTGTAGAGGCAACTGTTTCTTTTAATCCTTATTCAATACCAGAGGTTGGAAACTTTTGATTAGATTTTCTCCACAGAGATGAGACACACCCAACTGTGGGTATTAACTTTTGATGAGATGGAGATGTGACTCCACCCATCCCAGGTGGGTCTTGATTAGGTTATTGGAGTCTTCAAAGGGGGAAACATTTTGGAGAAAACTCAGAAATGACAGAACCAACAGAAACAACACAGCCAACAGAGAGAGAGAGAGAGAAACTTCAGAGCATGGCTGACACAGATGCTGACACTTGGAGAACTGAGACACAGATGTTTGAAAACGCTTGGAGGCCAGCAGACGTTGCCATGAGATGTTAAGCAAGCCAGTACCTAGATAGAGCCAAGGAAAACCAAGAAATGAAAGCCAGCCATGGAGAAGCAAAGTGAGGAACTCCCACAGGAACAGAAGCTGAAGGCAATGGAGCCCTGGAGAAAGGGACCAGCAGATGCTGGGCACATGACTTCCCAGCTGACAGAGGTGTTGGAGACCTGTTGGCCTTCCTTGAACTAAGGTATCTTTCCCTGGATGCCTCAGTTTGGACATTTCTATAGGCTCAGAACTGTACACTTGCAACGTATTAAATTCCCCTTTTTAAAAGCTGTTCCAACTCTGGTATATCACATTCTGGCAGCTTCTAAACTAACACATTGCCTGAATTACTCTGGGATGTATTAGGGCATCACACTAACCTGTACAAACCAAACAAGATCTCATGCCCTATTAAAGATTTCATGTAATTATGGTATTTGAATAAATTGACAATACAAGTTAAATTAGATTGTATGCTAAAATATATATAAATTTTGCATAAAATAAACATCTCTTTTTTGGTCTCAAACAGGAGTTGAAGTTTTAAAACATAGGCCATATCATCTTTACCCTATATTCTGATTTACCTTAGTCCTATCCAGATCAGCTTCGTTCATATCTTTAGTCAAAGCCTGATCACTTTTTCAATTTTAAACAGTTTCTGTATGGGGTAATGCTGAATTTCATAGCTTCAGAGATCTAACTCTATGACTCTGGTGTCACACAAATAGCCGAAGTTCCAGGGAACGAGCAGGTTATACACAAATAGCTCAGTATTTCATAATTTAGAAATTACAGTTACAATTCCAGAATAGACGTGTCCGCTATAAGAGCTTCCAATCTAGGAACTTTTATAATAGGCCCCAACCTGATAATTACGCTTCAATTCTCTGAGTTTGTATATCATAGTTAGTCCACATGAGTGAGGCATGATAATATTTCTCTTTTCATTTCTATCATTCCATTCAACATACTCTCCTCAAGGTTCATTCACCAGTTGTATGCCTCACAACTTCATTCCTTCTTTCAGCCACTCAGTACTCCACTGTATGTGTACACCACAATACCCTCTTCCTTTCCTCAATGTACCCTGAGGCCACCTCCATCCATTGCAAATCTGAACACTGCTATCAGAAACACCAGCATACAAATGTATGTTTGTGTCCCCACTCTACGTTCCTCTGGGATCAATATGCAGTACGATCCTGCAACCCCATCCTAGTCTTCTGTGGGACCACCACACTGCCCTCCAGAGGGGCTGCACCTCTCAGCTTCCCTACCAACAGTGAATAGGTACATCTCTTTCTCCACATTTTCTCCAGCACTCACACTTCTGTTCATTTTTAAACAGTTTTATTTGCATATCATACAATCCAGCCTAAGTAAAAGATCAGTGGTTCCCAGTATAATCACATATCCATGCCCTTCACCACCACAGTTTATATGAGGACATTTCCTTCTCTTCTGCAAAGAATCTCATACTCCTCCCCTATCGACCTGCTTATTGACATTTAGTTTTGGCATATTACCTTTGTTACATTCAATGGAAGTATATTACAATGTTACTGTTAACTATAGATCCTAGCTTGCATTGATTGTATTTTTCCTTGTACACCATTCCATTTTCAAACCTTGCAATGTTGACATTCATTTGTTCCCCTCATGCAAAACCATTCTTTATTTGTACATTTAATCACCATCATTAACAACTCTAAGCATCCCTAAGACTGTCTCAGTCTTTAACCTCTATCTTTCTT
Organism: Tamandua tetradactyla; assembly: GCF_023851605.1. NCBI lineage: Eukaryota > Metazoa > Chordata > Mammalia > Pilosa > Myrmecophagidae > Tamandua > Tamandua tetradactyla. Next base: position 57,317,873 of record NC_135334.1, on the reverse strand, counting down.
TCTGGTGTCATGCATACATCCAACCCTTCTCCCTCAATCATACTCACATTTAGCTTCATTCAGTATTCTTATATTATTGTCCTACCATCAGTAGTATTATTATCCATTTCTGAATCATTACAAGTAATCCTGTTGCACATTCTGTGTTCCTTCACCATCAAATGTCCAAATGCTACCTTCTTTCTATCTCCTGATAACCTGTGTTCTAAACTTTAGCTCTCAAAGTTAACTCATTAATGTTAGTTCATATTAGTGAGACCATACAGTATTTGTCCTTTTGTTTCTGACTAATTTCAATCAGCATAAATGTCCTTAAGATTCATCCATATTGTTACATGCTTCATGACTGTATTCTATCTTATAATTGCATACAATTCCATCATATGTGTATACCCTCCCTTGTTTGGCCACTCCTCCATTGATGTACATTTGGGCTGTTTCCATTTCTTGGCAATCATGAATAATGCTGCTAAAAACATTGGTGTACAAATGTCTATCCGTGTTCTTTTTTTTTTTTATTAATTAAAAAAATTAACTAACACAACATTTAGAAATCATTCCATTCTACATATGCAATCAGTAATTCTTAATATCATCACATAGATGTATGATCATCATTTCTTAGTACATATGCATCGATTTAGAAAAAGAAATAGCAAGACAACAGAAAAAGAAATAAAATGATAATATAGAGAAAAAATAAAAATAAAAATAAAAAATACAAAAATATATAAGAAAAAAACTATAGCTCAGATGCAGCTTCATACAGTGTTTTAACATAATTACATTACAATTAGGTAGTATTCTGCTGTCCATTTTTTTTAGAAATCATACCATTCTACATATACAATCAGTAATTCTTAACATCATCACATAGATGTATGATCATCATTTCTTAGTACATTTGCATTGGTTTAGAAGAACTAGCAATATAACCGAAAAAGATATAGAATGTTAATATAGAGAAAAAAGTAAAAGTAATAATAATAAGAACAAAACAAAACAAAAACCTATAGCTCGGATGCAGCTTCATTCAGTGTTTTAACATGATTACTTTACAATTAGGTATTATTGTGCTGTCCATTTTTGAGTTTTTGTATCTAGTCCTATTGCACAGTCTGTATCCCATCAGCTCCAATTACCCATTATCTTACCCTGTTTCTAACTCCTGCTGAACTCTGTTACCAATGACATATTCCAAGTTTATTCTCGAGTGTCGATTCACATCATTGGGACCATACAGTATTTGTCTTTTAGTTTTTGGCTAGACTCACTCAGCATAATGTTCTCTAGGTCCATCCATGTTATTACATGGTTCATAAGTTTATCCTGCCTTAAAGCTGCATAATATTCCATCGTATGTATATACCACAGTTTGTTTAGCCACTCGTCTGTTGATGGAGATTTTGGCTGTTTCCATCTCTTTGCAATTGTAAATAACGCTGCTATAAACATTGGTGTGCAAATGTCTGTTTGAGTTTTTGCCCTTAATTCCTTTGAGTAGATTCCCAGCAATGGTATTGCTGGGTCGTATGGCAATTCTATATTCAGCTTTTTGAGGAACCGCCAAACTGCCTTCCACAGTGGTTGCACCATTTGACATTCCCACCAACAGTGGATGAGTGTGCCTCTTTCACCGCATCCTCTCCAGCATTTGTCATTTTCTGTTTTGTTGATAATGGCCATTCTGGTGGGTGTGAGATGATATCTCATTGTGGTTTTGATTTGCATTTCTCTAATGGCCAGGGACATTGAGCTTCTCTTCATGTGCCTTTTGGCCATTTGTATTTCCTCCTCTGAGAGGTGTCTATTCAAGTCTTTTTCCCATTTTGTAATTGGGTTGGCTGTCTTTTTGTTGTTGAGTTGAACAATCTCATTATAAATTCTGGATACTAGAACTTTATCTGATATGTCGTTTCCAAATATTGATTCCCATTGTGTAGGCTGTCTTTCTACTTTCTTGATGAAGTTCTTTGATGCACAAAAGTGTTTAATTTTGAGGAGTTCCCATTTATTTATTTCCTTCTTCAGTGCTCTTGCTTTAGGTGTAAGGTCCATAAAACTGCCTCCAATTGTAAGATTCATAAGATATCTCCCTACATTTTCCTCTAACTGTTTTATGGTCCTAGACTTAATGTTTAGATCTTTGATCCATTTTGAGTTAACTTTTGTGTAGGGTGTGAGATATGGGTCTTCTTTCATTCTTTTGCATATGGATATCCAGTTCTCTAGGCACCATTTATTGAAGAGACTGCTCTGTCCCAGGTGAGTTGGCTTGACTGCCTTATCAAAGATCAAATGTCCATAGATAAGAGGGTCTATATCTGAGCACTCTATTCGATTCCATTGGTCGATATATCTATCTTTATGCCAATACCATGCTGTTTTGACCACTGTGGCTTCATAATATGCCTTAAAGTCAGGCAGTGCAAGACCTCCAGCTTCGTTTTTTTTCCTCAAGATGTTTTTAGCAATTCGGGGCACCCTGCCCTTCCAGATAAATTTGCTTATTGGTTTTTCTATTTCTGAAAAATAAGTTGTTGGGATTTTGATTGGTATTGCATTGAATCTGTAAATCAATTTAGGTAGGATTGACATCTTAACTATATTTAGTCTTCCAATCCATGAACACGGTATGCCCTTCCATCTATTTAGGTCTTCTGTGATTTCTTTTAGCAGTTTTTTGTAGTTTTCTTTATATAGGATTTTTGTCTCTTTAGTGAAATTTATTCCTAGGTATTTAATTCTTTTAGTTGCAATTGTAAATGGGATTCGTTTCTTGATTTCCCCCTCTGCTTGTTCATTGCTAGTGTATAGAAATGCTACAGATTTTTGAATGTTGATCTTGTAACCTGCTACTTTGCTGTACTCATTTATTAGCTCTAGTAGTTTTGTTGTGGATTTTTCTGGGTTTTCGACATATAGTATCATATCGTCTGCAAACAGTGATAGTTTTACTTCTTCCTTTCCAATTTTGATGCCTTGTATTTCTTTTTCTTGTCTAATTGCTCTGGCTAGAACCTCCAACACCATGTTGAATAATGGTGGTGATAGTGGACATCCTTGTCTTGTTCCTGATCTTAGGGGGAAAGTTTTCAATTTTTCCCCATTGAGGATGATATTAGCTGTGGGTTTTTCATATATTCCCTCTATCATTTTAAGGAAGTTCCCTTGTATTCCTATCCTTTGAAGTGTTTTCAACAGGAAAGGATGTTGAATCTTGTCAAATGCCTTCTCTGCATCAATTGAGATGATCATGTGATTTTTCTGCTTTGATTTGTTGATATGGTGTATTACATTAATTGATTTTCTTATGTTGAACCATCCTTGCATACCTGGGATGAATCCTACTTGGTCATGATGTATAATTCTTTTAATGTGTTGTTGGATATGATTTGCTAGAATTTTATTGAGAATTTTTGCATCTATATTCATTAGAGAGATTGGCCTGTAGTTTTCTTTTTTTGTAATATCTTTGCCTGGTTTTGGTATGAGGGTGATGTTGGCTTCATAGAATGAATTAGGTAGTTTTCCCTCCACTTCGATTTTTTTGAAGAGTTTGAGGAGAGTTGGTACTAATTCTTTCTGGAATGTTTGATAGAATTCACATGTGAAGCCGTCTGGTCCTGGACTTTTCTTTTTAGGAAGCTTTTGAATGACTGATTCAATTTCTTTACTTGTGATTGGTTTGTTGAGGTCATCTATTTCTTCTTGAGTCAAAGTTGGTTGTTCATGTCTTTCCAGGAACCCGTCCATTTCCTCTAAATTGTTGTATTTATTAGCATAAAGTCGTTCATAGTATCCTGTTATTACCTCCTTTATTTCTGTGAGGTCAGTAATTATGTCTCCTCTTCCATTTCTGCTCTTATTTATTTGCATCCTCTTTCTTCTTCTTTTTGTTAATCTTCCTAAGGGCCCATCAATCTTATTGATTTTCTCATAGAACCAACTTCTGGCCTTATTGATTTTCTCTATTGTTTTCATGTTTTCAATTTCATTTATTTCTGCTCTAATCTTTGTTATTTCTTTCCTTTTGCTTGCTTTGGGATTAGTTTGCTGTTCTTTCTCCAGTTCTTCCAAATGGATAGTTAATTCCTGAATTTTTGCCTTTTCTTCTTTTCTGATATAGGCATTTAGGGCAATAAATTTCCCTCTTAGCACTGCCTTTGCTGCGTCCCATAAGTTTTGATATGTTGTGTTTTCATTTTCATTCGCCTCGAGGTATTTGCTAATTTCTCTAGCAATTTCTTCTTTGGCCCAGTCGTTGTTTAGGAGTGTGTTGTTGAGCCTCCACGTATTTGTGAATTTTCTGGCACTCCGCCTATTATTGATTTCCAACTTCATTCCTTTATGATCCGAGAAAGTGTTGTGTATGATTTCAATCTTTTTAAATTTGTTAAGACTTGCTTTGTGACCCAGCATATGGTCTATCTTTGAGAATGATCCATGAGCACTTGAGAAAAAGGTGTATCCTGCTGTTGTGGGATGTAATGTCCTATAAATGTCTGTTAAGTCTAGCTCATTTATAGTAATATTCAGGTTCTCTATTTCTTTGTTGATCCTCTGTGTAGATGTTCTGTCCATTGATGAGAGTGGTGAATTGAAGTCTCCAACTATTATGGTATATGAGTCTATTTCCCTTTTCAGTGTTTGCAGTGTATTCCTCACGTATTTTGGGGCATTCTTGTTCAGTGTGTAAATATTTATGATTGTTATGTCTTCTTGTTTAATTGTTCCTTTTATTAGTATATAGTGTCCTTCTTTGTCCCTTTTAACTGCTTTACATTTGAAGTCTAATTTGTTGGATATTAGTGTAGCCACTTCTGCTCTTTTCTGGTTGTTATTTGCATGAAATATCTTTTCTCAACCTTTCACTTTCAACCTATGTTTATCTTTGGGTCTAAGATGTGTTTCCTGTAGACAGCATATAGAAGCATCCTGTTTTTTAATCCATTCTGCCAATCTATGTCTTTTGATTGGGGAATTCAGTCCATTGACATTTAGTGTTATTACTGTTTGGATAATATTTTCCTCTAACATTTTGCCTTTTGTATTATATATATCATATCTGATTTTCCTTCTTTCTACACTCTTCTCCATACCTCTCTCTTCTGTCTTTTTGTATCTGACTCTAGTGTTCCCTTTAGTATTTCTTGCAGAACTGGTCTCTTGGTCACAAATTCTCTCAGTGACTTTTTGTCTGAGAATGTTTTAATTTCTCCCTCATTTTTGAAGGATAATTTTGCTGGATATAGGAGTCTTGGTTGGCAGTTTTTCTCTTTTAGTAATTTAAATATATCATCCCACTGTCTTCTAGCTTCCATGGTTTCTGCTGAGAAATATACACATAGTCTTATTGGGTTTCCCTTGTATGTGATGGATTGTTTTTCTCTTGCTGCTTTCAAGATCCTCTCTTTCTCTTTGACCTCTGACATTCTAACTAGTAAGTGTCTTGGAGAATGCCTATTTGGGTCTAATCTCTTTGGGGTGCGCTGCACTTCTTGGATCTGTAATTTTAGGTCTTTCATAAGAGTTGGGAAATTTTCAGTGATAATTTCTTCCATTAGTTTTTCTCCTCCTTTTCCCTTCTCTTCTCCTTCTGGGACACCCACAACACGTATATTTGTGCGGTTCATATTGTCCTTGAGTTCCCTGATACCCTGTTCAAATTTTTCCATTCTTTTCCTGATAGTTTCTGTTTCTTTTTGGAATTCAGATGTTCCATCCTCCAAATCACTAATTCTATCTTCTGTCTCTTTAAATCTATCATTGTAGGTATCCATTGTTTTTTCCATCTTTTCTACTTTATCCTTCACTTCCATAAGTTCTGTGATTTGTTTTTTCAGTTTTTCTATTTCTTCTTTATGTTCAGCCCATGTCCTCTTCATGTCCTCCCTCAATTTATCGATTTCATTTTTGAAGAGGTTTTCCATTTCTGTTCGTATATTCAGCATTTGTTGTCTCAGCTCTTGTATCTCATTTGAACTATTGGTTTGTTCCTTTGACTGGGCCATATTCTCAATTTTCTGAGCATGGACAGTTATCTTCTGCTGCTGGCGTCTGGGCATTTAGTCAGATTTCCCTGGGTGTCGCACCCAACAAGGTTGTAAGATTTTTCTGTGAAATCTCTGGGTTCTGTTTTTCTTATCCTGCCCAGTAGGTGGCGCTCGTGGCACTCGTTTGTCTGCGGGTCCCACCAGTAAAAGGTGCTATGGGTCCTTTAACTTTGGAAAACTCTCGCCGTCTGGGAGGTTCGCTAGCCAAAGCGGCTTGGAAGAGTGCCAGCCGGCCCGGGGTCCAAACGCGGGGAGGGTCCCTGGCCGCCACAGCCCGGGAAAGCGCCCGTCCGAATTTCCTAATCAGCCCGGGGCGCCAATCATGGCGGGAGGGCGCCAGCCGCAGCGGCCCACCCGGGAGAGTGCACGTTCCTGGGGAGTCACGGGTTTGGAAGGGGCCCCCCCATCACCGTACTCCACGGCCTGGGGATTTACGATCCAATTCTCTCAGTTGGTCCGGGGGGCCGCGCGTGGTGTGGGCGCCAGCCGCCGTGGTTTGTGGGGACCGCCTGTCCAATTCTCCCAGCCGGCCCGGGAAGGGGGAGGGGAGAGACTCTGGCCGCTTGCCGCCCCACCCGGTGAAGCCCGCGCCCCTCGGCGATCTCACCAGAGCGGGTTCTCTCAGCCAGCCAGCTGTTCCAGGATGGGGTACGCTGTCTTTTTTATCTCTGTCATGGCTTTGGGAGCTGTTCTGTATCGTTTCTACTCCCCTAGTAGCTGTCCTGGAAGAGAAACTAAGATCCACGTGTCTTACTAAGCCGCCATCTTCTCCGGAAGTCTCTATCCATGTTCTTGCCTTCAGTTCCTCTGAGTATATACCTAGTAACAGGATTGCTGGATCATATGGCAATTCTATACTTGGTTTCCTGAGGAACCATCAAACTGCCTTCCAGAGTCATTTCACTACTCTACATTCCCACCAACAGTGAATAAGTGTGCCTCTTTCTCCATATCCTCTCCAGCACTTGTAATGTTCTGTTTTATATATATATATATATATATAATGGCCATTCTAATGGGTGTGAGATGATAGCTCATTGTGGTTTTGATTTGCATTTCCATAATAAGCAGTGCAGTTGAGCATCTTTTCATATGCTTTTTAGCCATCTGCATTTCCTTTTCTGAAAAGTGTCTGTTCATGTCTTATGCCCATTTTTTAATTGGGCTGTTTGTCTTTTTGTTGTTGAGTGGTAGAATCTCTTCATATATTCTGGATATTAAACCCTTATCTGATATGTGGTTTATAAACATTGTTTCCCATTGCATGGTCTTCCTTTTTATTTTCCTGATAAAGTTCTTTGATGTACAAAAGTGTTTAATTTTGAGGAGATCCCATTTATTTATTTATTCTTTCATTGCTTATGCTTTGGGTGTAAGGTCTAGGAAACTATCTCCTATTATAAGATTTATAAGACATTTCCCCTACATTTTCTTCTAAAAGTTTTATGGTCTTAGCTCTAATATTTAAGTCTTTGATACATTTTGAGTTAACTTTTGTATAGGGTGTGAGATATGTGTTCTCTTTCATTCTTTTGCATACAGATATCCAGTTCTCCAAACACCATTTATTGAAGAGGCTGCTCTGTCTCAGTTGGGTTGATTCAACCACCTTATTAAAGATCATTTGTCTTTGAATGAGAGAGTCTATTTCTGAACACTTATTTTGATTCCATTGGTGAGTAGTCTATCTTTATGCCAGAACCATGCTGTTTTGACCACTGTAGCTTTGTAATATGCTTTAAAGTCTAATAGTGTGAGACCTCCTACTTCATTTTTCTTTCTCAAGATATTTTTAGCTATTTGAAATACCCTGCCTTTCAAAATAAATTTGGTTATTTGTTTTCTATTTCTGAAAAGTATGTTGTTGGGATTTTAACTTGTATTACATTAAATGTATAAATCAATTTTGGTAAAATTGACATCTTAACTATATTTAGTCTTCCAGTTCATGAACACATATGCCCTTCCATTTATTTAGATCTTTCTTGATTTCTTTTAGCAACTTCTTAGAGTTTTCTGTGTATAAATCTTTTGTGTCCTTAGTTGAATTTATTCCTAAATATTGGATTATTTTGGTTGCTATTGTAAATGGAATTTTTTTTCTCAATTTCCTCCTCAGATTTCTAATTACCAGTGTATCAAAACATTACTGATTTGGGGATGTTGCTCTTGTACCCTGCCACTTTGCTGTACTCATTTATTAGCTCTAGTAACTTTGCTGCACATTTTTTAGGATTTTCGACATATAATATGTTGTCTGCAAACAGTAAAAGTTTTACTGCTTCCTTTCTCATTTGGATGCTTTTTATTTATTTTTCTTGTCTAATTGCTCTGGCTAGAACTTCCAGCACAATGTTAAATAACAATAGTGACCATGGGCATCCTTGTCTTGTTCCTGATCTTAGAGGGAAAGTTTTCAGTCTTTCCCCCACTGAGTATGACGTTTGATGTGGGTTTTTTTATATATTCCCTTTTCATGTTGAGGAAGTTCCCTTCTCTCCTATCCTTTGAAATGTTTTTATCAAGATAGGGATCGGTAAGGGTATGGGATGTATGAGATTTTTCTTTTTTTAATTTCTTTTTCTGGAATGATACAAATGTTCTAAAAATAATCATGGTGATGAATCCACAACTATGTGATGATATTGTGAAACACTGACTGCATACTGTGGATGGACTGTATGTGTGTGAAGATTTCTCAATAAAAATATTTTTTAAAAAAAGAGGATGCTGAATTTTATCACAGCCTTTTCTGCATCAATTGAGATAATCATGTGGTTTTTCCACTTTGACTTATTGATATGGTGTATTACATTAATTGATTTTCATGTGTTGAACCAGCCTTCCATACCTGCAATAAATCCCACTTGGTCATGGTGTATAATTCTCTTAATGTGATGCTGGATTCAAGTGGCAGGTATTTTGCTGAGGATTTTTGCATCTATATTTATTAAAGAGATTGTTCTGTAATTTTCTTGTAGTATCTTTGTCTGGCTTTGATATTAGGGTGATGTTGGCTTCATAGAATAAGCTATGTAGTTTTTCCTCCTTTTCAATTTTTTAAAGAATTTGAGCAGGATTGGTACTAATTTTTTCTTGAATGTTTGGCAGAATTCACATTTAACTCACTGGTTGTTTAAGAGCATGTTTTTAAGTCTCCACATATTTGTGAATTTTCCAGTACTCTGCCAGTTATTGATTTCCAACTTCATTCAGTTATGATCGAAGAAAGTGTTTTGTATAATTTCAACTTTTTAGAATTTATTGAGACTTGCTTTATGACTCAGCATATGGTCTAGAGAAGGATCCATGAGCACTTGAGAAAAATGTGTATCCTGCTGTTGTAGGGTGTGATATTCTGTAAATGTCTGTTAAGTCTAGTTCATTTATCAGATTATTCAAAATCTCTATTTCCTTATTGATCCCCTGCCTAGATGTTCTATCCATTGATAAGAGCAGTGAATTGAAGTCTCCAACTATTATTGTTGAGGGGTATACTTCTCCCTTCAGGGTTGTCAGTGCTTGCTTCATGTATTTTGGGGCACTCTGGCTCAATGCATAAATATTTATGATTGTTATGTCTTCTTGATGAATTGTTCCTTATATGAATACATACTGTCATTCTTTGTCTCTTTTAATTGTTTTACATTTGAAGTCTCATTTGTCAGATATTATTATAGCTACCCCTGTTCTTTTCTGGTTGTTGCTTGCATGAAATGTCTTTTTCCAACCTTTCACTTTCAACCTATGTTTGTCCTTGGGACTAAAGTGAGTCTCTTGTAGACAGCATATAGATGGGTCCAGTTTTTTAATCCACTTTGCCAGTCTATGTCTTTTGACTGGGGAGTTGAATCCATTAATATTTAATGTTATTACTGTAAAGGCAGTACTTCCTTCTACTATTTTGTCTTTTGGATTTTGTATGTTATATGTAATGTTTTTCTCTTTCTACCTTTACTGACAGTCTTCATTTGTACACTCTTCTCCAACTCTCTCTTTCTCCTGTCTTTTCCTATCTGCGTGTAGTGCTCCCTTTAGTATTTATTTTGGAGCCAGTCTCTGAGTCACAAACTCTCTGTGACTATTTGTCTGAATATATTTTAAACTCCTCCTTGTTTCTGAAGGACAGTTTTGCTGGGTATAGAATTCTTGGTTGGCAGTTTTTCTCTTAAAGAATCTTAAATATATCATGCCACTGCCTTCTCCCCTCCGCAGTTTCTGTTGAGAAATCTGCACAAAGTCTTTCTGGGCTCCCTTTGTATATGATGTATTGCTTTTCTTCTGTTGCTTTCAGAATTTTCTCTTTGTCTTTGATATTTGATAGTCTGTTTAGTAAGCGTCTTGGCATAGGTCTATTTGTATCTATTCTGTTTGGGGTACTATTTTAGTTTGTTAAAGCTGCTGGAATGCAAGATACCAGATATGGAATGGCTTTTAGAAAGTAGAATTTATTAAGTTGCAAGTTTACAGTTCTAAGGCCATAGAAATGTCCAAACTAAGGCATCCATAAAAAGATACCTTAACTCCAAAGAAAGGGCCAATGAAGTTCAGGGCTTCTCTCTCAGCTGGGAAGGCTTATGGTGACATCTGCTATCTTTCTCTCCTCATTTCATAAGGCTTCCCAGGAACATTTTTCTTCTGCATCTCCAAAGGTCTCTGGGTGTGTGGACTCTGTTAGCTCTTTCCAAAACAGTTCCCTCTTAAAGGATTCCTGTAAGCAACCTCACTTTGAATGGGTGGAGACACATTTCCATGGAAATCTACTAATCAAATGTTACCACCCACAATTAGGTGGGTCACATCTCCATGGAAACAATAAAAGAGATCCTACCCAGTAATACTGAATGAAGATTAAAGAACATGCTTTTCTGCATTACACAACAGTTTCAAACCAGCACAAGTATGCTGCACTTCTTGGATCTGAAATTTTATGTCTTTCATAAGAGATAGAAAATTTTCAGTGATTATTTCCTCCATTAGCCTTTCTGCCCCTTTTTTCTTTTCTTTCTGGGACACCCATAACATATATATTTGTGTCCTTCATGTTGCCATTCAATTCCATCAGACTCTGCTCATATTTTTCTATTCTGTTCCCTATATGTTCATTTGTGTGTGGGAATTCAGATGTTCTGTCCTCTAGTTCACTAATCCTTTCTTTTTCCTTTTCAAATCTGCTGTTATAGGTCTCCATTGTTTTTTACATCTCTTCTATTGTGCCTTTTATTCCCATAAGTTTTGCCATTTGCTTTTTTCAAACTTTCATGTTCTTTATGTTTGCCCAATACCTTTTTTATATCCTTCATCTCTTTTGCCATATCTTCCCCCAGTTCATTGATTTGATTTTGATGTGATTTTGCACTTCTGAATATACTTAATTAGTTATTTCAACTCCTGTATCTCATTTTAAATGTTGGTTTGTTCCTCTGACTGGGCTATATCTTTGATTTTGCTAGTATGACTCATTTTTTGCTCGTGTCTAGGCATTTGGTTTCCTTAATTCGTTTATTCTGGAGGTTGTTTTCACTCTCTTCCGTAGGGTTTCTTGTTGGTTGGCTTTGTTCTCTATCTGTTCTTTGGTATTCAGGTCAACTTATTTCCTAGCATAGCTTGTTGTTTAACTGATTATAATTTTTCAGCTCTTGTTTTTCTGGTTCTAGTCCTACCTATATGGAACCTTTCTCTGAGGAGGATCTCCTCAGATATGATCAACCCCAGTCAGATTTTCCCAGACCAGAGAGGCCCAGGTCTCAGGAAGAGGGTATAACCAGTATCTGTCAGATTTTTTTCAGACCAAAGAGGCCCATGTCTTAGGAGGAGAGTGTACCAATGTCAAGTTTCCATAGGGGTAAGACCCAGCAGGTTGTCAAGACTTTCCTACGAAGCCTCTAGACTCTGTGCTTTTCCTATCCTGCCCAGCACGTGGTGCTTGTCAGTCCATAGTGTTAGTAATGTGATGTGGTACCTTTAATTCTCAGCAGCCTTCTCTGCCAGTGGTGTGGTTAAGACAGGCTGAGGTCATAGGTAGGCTTAGATTGCTTCTGTTTTCCATTCCCTGGGGCCTGAATTCCCTGAAGGAGGGCTGCCACTTGATCTGGGCAGTGTCCCCCTTTTCTTGAGGAAGTTATACCATTTAAGGAAATATCCCCATTCATCTGACTTGCTTTTTTTCTCTCAGACATGCCTTAATTCCACCCTTGCCTGGAGCAGTGCTGAAGCCTGAGAATGCTTACAGTTCTAACTATTGAGCTATGAAGAAGGACAGAGAGAGAGAGAGAGAGAGAGAGAGAGAGAATGCCTTGTCAGAGCCATACCCCAGCTCCCTGGGATTGCCAATCAAGAGCTGAGTTAGTACACCACCTTATGTGTCCTGAGGCTCTATGTGCTCCCTTTTCTTGGCACCCAATACTTTCCCAATATTTTGTGCTGTTCGACTCAAAAGCCTCTGTTGTGTGTGTGTGTGTGTTTGTGTGTGTGTGTGTGTATCCACCAGCCCCACCTCCTCTCCGATGGGTTGAAAACTCCTGATTCCTTTAGTGCTTACTCCAGGTTTAACTGTGCTCAGGGCCTGTTTTCAGCAGTCTGAATTTGTTAATTAATTCCACAATTGGAGCTTGGTTGAGCTACTTCCTTGCTACTAATAGAGTCTGTTTCTTTTGCCCTTGGGGAACCAGCCTGCCATGCCCATGCCAGCTTCTGCAGCTTGGGAGACTTACACTTCTATGTGGGATCTCAGCCATTCCACCCATTCCAGATTGGTGTACAATGTGTATCTGGTCACTGAAGCCCCCTAAACAGTTGTTCCATACAGTTCCTGGCTATTTACTAGCTGCCCTGGAGGATGAACTAAATTCCACACCACACGACACTGACATCTTGTCCCCTAATGTCTCTTAAAGATGTCCTACTGGTTTTCCAAACCAAATTAGGTCCACCACTATTATACACTCATAATAGCAAAATTTTTCCTTGTTATTACTTATAATTTGTGGCATTATTTGTTTAATGTCTAGCACCCCACTCCTCAGAGATAAGCTTCAGGGAGGCAAAATCATGCCTATTTTACGTGTATTGTATCCATGAACATAGCATAGTTCATGGCACAGCACAGTACATGAAAAATGTTTGGAGAATGAATGGATGATTGCTTTGGAACCTCCAGAAGTTCTACTTCTGCTGCCTGAACTGATAGAGTACAGAAGGCTTCTGGCCAACATTGCCTCACAACTGAATACCAAATTATTTAAAGTGCCTAAAATTAGAGGCAAAATGGTAGGTTGGCAGATTGTCTTCTCCTTCTAGCCAAGGAAACCACCATGAAGGGAGCTCACTGACTCAGAAAGTTAAGAAGAGCTTTGAGAAAAATAAGGTCCACCCATTAAGACCACAAAGTCTCCTCTTCCTTCTCAGTAATAAGAATTGCAAATGGACACAAATGTTATCCTTCCCATGGAACTTTAACTTACTGAGCCAAAGTTCTAGAAGAACAGGTAATGTTGATGAAAAACTGAAGTCAACTCAGCCATGATGAACTGTATTCTGAAGAACAACCCATTCAAAGCTAAATGTGATTGTGCCAAACATATTAAGTGCTTTTGGGGATCATACTAGCCCTTTATCAAATAACTGGAAAACTTTCTTGAAACCACAATCTCATAATTAGTAGGAAGATAAGTGGGGAAAAAAGCAGTATAAAAATTGTTTGTTAAAATCGTGGAATTGTAACCCATGTCAAACTCTGAAATATGTTCTATTGTGGTGCTGTGCTTTGGAATTTATAGCTTTTTTGTATATATGCTATTTTTCACCAAAAAAAGAAAGAAAAAAATCGATTGCGATGATTAAAAAAAATATATTTAAGCCCTCTAGCCTCCTATATCATGGAGCAGCTAGAAGGAAAAATCTGAGATGATGGTATGGTAGCCCATGACAAACTCTGGGATCTGTCCTGTAACTACTTGTTGAAGAGTACTTTGAAAACTATTCCTTTTTCATTTCTTCACTTTGTATATAATGTTATACTATATGATAAAAAGAAGTTAAAAATCAAAAAGAAAGAAAAGTATTTGTTGTGCCACTTAAAATCTATTTTCTAGTGGTGATGAAAGCACAATTCTGATTATACTGAAAGCATTGATTGTAGATGGTGGATGGATTGTATGGTGCTTGAATAAAACTAGTTTTAAAAAACTACAACCAGGATGTCTCTAAATCTGAAGTCTCCTGAGGTTGCTGGTCATTCAAGTACTTACTTATACAGTCACTTGTGTAAATGCCAAACTGTCAGAATTTAAAGCTGGTATTTGACAGGGAAGCATCTGGTTCTTCAAAGAACCCTGGACCCTGCAGATCCTTGCTCAAATGATGTGGTGTTTTTCAGTGTTATCCTGAGAAAAACTTCAGTTGTTCACATAAGTAAAGGCAACTTCCACTTTTTCCTTTGGTTTTCCATTGATTATAAATGCCTAACATTGAACCATGGTCATTTATGAAAACCAGGCTACTTTCAGGGAACAGTAGATAAAGGAAGAGACCCACAGACTCATATCTGTCTCTCTCTACTGGACCAGTACTGGGTCTGACTTCATCCCTGTTTCCCTGAAGCCTGGAATGGTGCCAGGCATAGAGTAGATCATCAACTAATACCTGCGGAGTAATGACATGAATAACAGGTGGAGAGTGTGCCTAAGCAACTTGTGGAATTTTCTTTCACAGAGATAGAGCTGACCCTCCAAGCATTCATTTAAGAAGATGCTGTACTTTTAAACTGACCCACCTGTGCTCAGACCCTGGAGGGACAATCTCTGCAACCCCCAGAATCCCCTTCTCTTTACTCTCAACTTCTGCTCTATTTAGACTCACCTCGTCTCCAGATCTTTAACAATACTTCCCAACTGGACACTACTTCCCTCCCCTTGGACAAGGCATATGCACTCAATTTTCTACTTCCTAAGAACTATATTTCTGACCATCTTATTTCTATCTTTGGCTGACTTGGATGTAAAAATTCTCAACCAAGCTTTAGGCACGTCAGGTCCACCTACCTTCCTTCATCCCAAGACCTGAATGGAGAATGGATCTCCTAGAAATTGGATAATTCAATTTGCTGCCATCAGATGACAGGTAATAAGCAGGTGTCATAGACCGAGTTATCAAATCACCTCGAGACGTGAATAACTGAGAAGAAAAGAATAGAGCACATTACACCGTTATATATGTCTTTTCTAAATACAGTAAAGAAAGCAACTCAAAGCAAGATTTAAATAAAATAACATCAAGGAAAAGATTGGTGCTTACTTTTTCTGATCACAATTAATTTCCAAACTGCTTCCCTCCCCTATGCTACCTAACCTCTAAGCTTCGGTTTCCTTACTACCCAGATAAGAAAAGAATAGCACAGAGGAACATGTCTCACTGAGATATTTGGACCTCACCTGTCCTGGATGAATATTTCTGGAATTTATATATGTTATTTTCAAAAGTGCTTTTCCTACTAACATTTGATCCAGCTCCCAACATCTTTTAAGATATATATCTTATTCTCTCCCTTTCTCTCTCTCTCTCTCTTCCTCCACCCTCTTCCATCTCCCTCTCTCTCTACCCCTATATGATTTTTCTTACCTATCATACTGATTAAGGAATGGGTGCCTAATATTGATTTGCACAGTTAAAAAGTATAAAAGATGTGCTATGAGCCAAAATATAAATGAACAAGGATTATCCTGCTTGTTTTAAAAGGTACATTTCATGAGATCGCTTCAATCACTGGTTATACTTCACATTATACCATCTGTACTGCGTGAGCTGAGCCTCCAGGACATGACCAGCCCTGCCAGATCACTGCTCTACCAAGTTGTTCCTCAGTTATTATAATATTTTAAAGAATAACCTTTTACAGATCTTCTTAGAACAGTTAAAATGCTTGTTTCCTGACCCCTGGGTAAATGATTTATTTATTCTACTTGCCCCTCATGGCCTTGAGGGGAGGAATAAGTGAGATAAAGCATGTAAACCACTTGGCATAGGACCAGGCACAGGTAAACAGTAATAGAGAATGTGCTGAAATGGGACTGCTTTGAATTAGTAGCTTTTGCTTCTAAAGACCTTTTCTAATGGCTTCGGAGGAAAACAAATCTGACTGAAATGATGTAGATCAGGTATAGGAAATAGGTTTTGACATGCATGCTGGCTTGGCTTGGCTTGATAAATGGCAGCTACCTGGACTATAGTAAAGTTGAGAAGGATTGAGAACTGTGATCAATTAGCACTGTGTACCATGGACACAGCTTGAAGGAGCGACAAGAGGTATGCTGTGTATTTTCTGTCCTTGATGTTATTATAAACACATAGTAGCACCAGTCAAAAAACCTGGATTCTAGTTCTGATCCCCCTAGACTCATAACTGCCAGCAAACCACCTAACTCTAGACCAACTTCCTCACCCGCTCCAGTTCCTACTTTGTATGCTGTATCCTAGTGTTCTAGTTTGCTAGCTGCTGGAATGCAACACACAAGAGATGGATTGGCTTTTGATAAAGGGGGATTTATTTCGTTAGTTCTTCAGAGGAAAGGCAGCTAACTTTCAACTAAGGTTCTTTCTTACCTGGGAAGGCACAGGGTGATCTCTGCTGGCCTTCTCTCCAGGCCTCTGGGTTCCAACAACTTTCCCCAGGGTGATTTCTTTCTGCATCTCCAAAGGCCTGGGCTGAGCTGAGAGTACTGAGGTGAGGTATGCTGAGCTGCTTTGACTGTGCTACATTGTGCTCTCTCATTTAAGCACCAGCCAATTAAGTCAAACATCATTCATGGCAGCAGGCAGCTTCCTAACTGACTGCAGATGTAATCAGCAACAGATGAGGTTCATGTACCATTGGCTCATGTCCACAGCAACGGCACTAGGTACCTTCACCTGGCCGAGTTGACAACTGAATCTAACTACCATACCTAGTAATCATACACTACTTGTAGTTCTCCGCACATGTAATTCTGTTTTACATCTTCTTGGCTTTCATTTGCCTGGAGTGCCCAACTCATCCTTCATCCCACAACTCTTACTCGCTGTCTTAGTTTGCTAGGGCTGCTATAAGGCTTGAACAACAGGAATTTATGATCTCATGGAATTTATTGGAGGCTAAAATTAAGATCTTGACAGGCCACGCTTTCTCTTGGAGTCTGTAGTAGTCTGGTGCTGGTTTGCAGCAATCCTTGGGGTTGCTCTGTCACTTGGTGATCTGTTTCATTTTCTGGTTTCTTCTACATCTGGCTTCTACTTCTCTGTCCAATTTCCTTTGCTTATAAGGACTTCAGCCATATGAATCAAGGTCTGCCCTGATTCAATTTGGCCTCATTTAAATGGATCTTCAAAGATCCTAGTCACAAATAAGACTATACCTTAACTAATAATAGCATCTTCAAAGATCCTATTTATCAATGGGTTCACACCCACAGGACTGGGAGAGAGGACTTGAACATGTCTTTATGGGGACATGATTCAGTCCACAACACTCACCCTCCAGCTCTCAACTCAAGCAGTGCTTCTCCCAGGAAACTGTTCTGAACCCCCAGGTGGGACTTGGTGCTCCTTCTCTGAACACCCGCCTACGCTGAACATTCTTTCTTACCCCAAGGAATTTTTCTTTGAAGGGCCAGAGAATAAGTATTTTAGGCTCTGCAGGCCCTAAATCGTTTCTGTGGCCGTTTCTGAGCTCTGCCATTGTAGCATGAAAGGATCCATGGACAATGCATAAATGAATGAGTATAGCTGGGTTCTAGTAAAGCTTTATTAATAAAGACTGATGACGGGCTGGATTTACCCCATCAGGCAGCATGTTATCCTGAAATGAGCCATGTACATGTCGTTCTCCCCTGCTAGTCTGTGCGTTAAGGGCAGAATTGCGGCCTTATTTATCTTGTACGTCCAAAACACAGAGACCACTTAATATCCAAAGCAACAACCTCTGAGAAATGGGAATAATACTGTCTTATTGCCTGTCCCTCGCACTTACGAGGCTCAAGTGGGATATGAGCATATCTGCTGCCACACCTGTGAGGCAAGGAAATTAGAGGGAGAGAAGCTTCTATCCTCTCTAAGAGCGTGTAGTCACATGGCTATTTCCTGTCACAAGCAGACACAAAGTAAAGCCCTCCACTACAATTTTCACTATTTTCAAGCCCACAACACCTCAGAAGAAATGGATCTTGTATGTTACATTTTATCACCACAATCGACTTCTTTTATTTTTTATGAAAAATTGCATGTATACCAAAAAAAGCAATAAATTTCTAAGCACAACACCACAACTAGTGTAGAACATATTTCAGAGTTTGACATGGGCTACAATTCCACAATCTTGAGTTATATTTTAAAGGTCCAGATGAGATGAAACACTGATGAGCTGGAGCACTTTTAACCATAGTGGTAAAGTCGGGAAACCACTCTGAGGTGCCAAAATAAATACATAAATACATTTTTAAAAGCCCAGCAAGGAATGTCTCAGTGTTTGTCTCCCTTTCTTTAAGCTTCTCTTTAACACATTGCCTCATTCTTATTTCCAGGGAATGGCTATACAGTAAACCTTTCAAGTCTGTTATCAAACTTGTCAGAAGGCAGGTATCCATGCCTGAGTCCCACAAGATGTGGGAACCAGGGGACCCTGGGAGTAAAACGCAGAAGGAGAACAAAGTCCCACGCGCCCAGGGCTTCTGCTCACTTCCAGTGCACAGTCCTGCCTTTATGGAAGGTCATGCCCCCTTTGCACCAACCCACTGAGTCCGACAGCACAATAAAAATTTGACACGGGTATGAGCAAACCAAATGAGCAAGGAGGCCAGTCCTCATAATGAGTGAGATCGGGTGCAGACATTCATTCATTTGCTCATTCATTTAACAATTATCCAGAAAACCTACTCCGTGCCCAACTCTGTACTGGGC
The DNA here is from genome assembly GCF_023851605.1 of Tamandua tetradactyla. NCBI lineage: Eukaryota > Metazoa > Chordata > Mammalia > Pilosa > Myrmecophagidae > Tamandua > Tamandua tetradactyla. The sequence continues at coordinate 57,298,890 of NC_135334.1, read as the reverse complement.
ATCACCGCGGGAGAGACAACAAAGCAGCACTCAGATTTTGCAGGTGCGCCATTCTCACGCCCACAGGGCTCCAGGGGCGAGGTGGGGGGTGGGGAAAGGGAAGTTTGAGGGCCGGGGCAGGAGGAAGGCGGAAGTGTCTGCATACAGGCTGAAACTCTTAGGAGCCAAAGCAGGCACTGCCCTCCCTTTCACTTTTGTCTCGAAGAAACCAAATTTTGCAGTCGTTGTTTTCACCGCTGTCCTAAGCCGCAGAAGCCAACCGCAGCCGCTCCTCGCCCCACCCGCAGCTCTTTGCACCGCCTCCCGCCGCGTTTGCGCCCTCGCCCCTGCCGGGTACACAGCGCGCCCGGCCGCCAGCCCCAGCGCCGCAGACCTCCGGCGTCCGCCCGCGGCCGCACCTGCACCAGCCGCAGCCCCGGGGAGGGCTCGGGGGCGGGGAGCGGATACCGCCGGACAGGAGGCTGGCTCGGCGGGCGCGGGGAGACGTCGGCCAAGGTGACTAGATCGCGGCCCATTGAACAATCCCCCAGGGCCTCGCTCTCCAGGAAGGATTCCGATTTCTCTGCCGGGTGGTTTGCGGTCTTCCATCGCCTACCACAAGTCTCAGAATTCTCTCCTTCCTCCTTGCTTTCCTTTTCACAAAGGGAGAACTGAGGCCCAGGGAGAACACTGTTCCCCTAAACGACACGAGTGGTTGGTGACAGAATAAGCATCTGAACCCCAGGTTTTCAATGACCAGCATTTATAACTGTACACACAATAACGGCTGCCGTTCAACCAGGGATTCCTACGGGATAGGTACTGCAGACGTTTAATGCTCGTTATTCATGTTTCTCAGCCCACCATCGGCGGTGGCATTTATTTCTCTCGCGCTCTCTCTCTCTCTCTCTTTTTTTTTTAACAGAGGATACTAAAGCACAGAGAGATCAAGTAACTTATCCAAAGACGAACAGGCAATAAGTGCAGGGTTTCCAGCCACTCTACCCAGTGCTAGACTCCCAATGATCTTAGAAAAATCATTCCCTTACTCTCGTATATCTACGTCGCTTTTACAAATTTCCCAATACTTTAATATGACTTAAAGGAAAAGTCCAGTCTTTTTTCATATATGTATACACCCAAAGAACAGAAGGCAATGCCTGACTCATACCCAGCTTAATAAACGATTGCTTTTTTTTTGCTGCTTGTATAAACGTTGCATATGAAAGCATTTTGTAATACACACACACAACACACAATATTATATATAGGTTTGCCATATAGATAGATAGATGGATAGATGCATAGTTTTATTGCATGCCTAAGAACTGTGTATGGCATAGACAGGCATGTGCCAGACTCTATGCTAATAAACGCTCTTTTCAAGATAGGATTTGGGGACAAGTTTCTTTAAAAAAAAAAAAAAAAGATCATACATTCAATTAAAAATTTCAACAGCAACAACAAAAAATTGAACTACTTTGAATTAGTTTTCAAGAGGACTTCTATACAACTCATAGAAAATAAAGTATTATTAAAAGACGTGATTACTTAGAGATTAATGGAGAGGTGGAACAGAAATCAATATTGCTTGAGCTCAGATTGCTCCTGTAAGATCTAGAGAAGTTGCCTGGTGGGTCAGCGTTTTCATTTCATCAAGAGGTAATAGCAGTATCTCATCAGACTAAAGGGAGAGGACAGATGATGGAAGAACGATTTTTATTAAAGCTCTTCTCTGATAATGAAAATACATTTTACTGTCTTCAAATGACAGAGAAGTAAATTGAGACTCTATCTAAATAACACTGAACCACGAAATCAATTTAGCTTTTTAAAAAAAATCAATAAAAAATTGTTTAGCCCATTAAACAGACCCAACCACAAAACCTAGACTGTAGCTAAGTGGGATATATTTTAGCATTTTACAAGTAAAAAAAAAATGTAGTTGGGTATAAACAGGAGGTCTGAATGCAAACTATTTATATCTTTAACATTTGCTAAACAGAAATAATTTCTAAAGTGTCTAGAATGAGCTAAAATTTTCAATTAAAAAAGACTTCCGGGAAGGCCATGGTAGCTCAGGAGGCAGAGTTTTTGCCTGCGGTGTTGGAGACTCGGGTTCAATTCCCAGTACCTACCCATGAAAAAAAATTTTTTTAAGACTTCCTAAAATAGGCAAATACATAGAGAAATAAAGTAGATTAATGGTTCTTAGAGTTGGAAGGATGGAGGGATTAGGGGTGGTAGTAAAGGGTACAAGGTTTCTTTTTGAGCTGGTTAAAAATATTCTAAAATTGATTGTGGGATGATTGCATTACTCTGTAAAAACACCCAAGTCATGGAATTCTACACTTTATGTGGGTGAATTGAATGGTATGTGAATAATACCTCAATAAAGTTGTTATCAAAAAAAGACTTCTTGTTAATGCCCACTTTCAGCATTTTAAATGTCCTCCCTCTTGTTCTACTTCGCCTGGCAACATGATTTTCATTTTGTTGAAATCTCCACCTTGAGAATTATGTTATAAATCTATTTGTTTATTTGTTTCTTATGTGACTCACCTATTAGAGTGAGAGCACAGATTTTTTTAAAATTCCTCTGTTCTTGGCACCAAGGACAGTCCCTAGCACATAGTAAGTGCTCAGTGTATTATGATTGAATAATGCATTTTCTCAACTTCATGCTTTTCAATGTCATATGCATTGTTTTTATAACAAGATATAGAAACAAAAGTTATTTTAGAAGTAGTGGAACCCAACCCTTGTGCATTGCTGGTGGGTATGTAAGATAGCGCAGCCACTGTGGAAAACAGTTTGGCAGTTCCTCAAAAAGTTAAACATAGAATTACCATATGACTTAGCAATTCCACTCTTAAATATGTATCCAAGAGAATTGAAAACAGATTCTTGTCAAACAGATACTTCTACACCAATACTTATGATAGCATATTTACAATGGTCAAAAGTTGGACACAACCCGAGTGTGGTAGATTGAAAAATGTCCCCCACAAAGACTTATTTTAGTTCTAGCTCCCAGTCCTATGGGAATGGACTCATTTGTGAATAAGACTTTTTTTTTTTCACATGGGCAGGCACCAGGAAATCGAATCCGGGTCTTCGAGCTTGGTAGGCAAGCATTTTTACCTGCTGAGCCACCGTGGCCCACCCTGTGAATAAGATATTTGAAGCTCCTATTTAGATGAGTCCAAATAGAATCAGGTGAACTTTAATCCATATGCTTGGAGTCCGTTTTAGCAGACTAAATTCAGACACAATCAGTCAGTCAGTAGAAGCCAGAGAAGGAGAGGGATTGCGACATGACAGAGGCAGAGATTGAACCAGCACCAGAACACTTCAGATTTCAGAGAAAACGTGGCTTGCCAAACCTTGATGCTGGATTTCTAGCCTCCAAAACTGAGAGACAATAAATTCCTGTTGTTTAAGCTAAATCAGTGTGTGATATTTGTCATAGCAGCCCTGGCAAACTACTATACCAGGTATCCATCAACAGATGAATGGATAAAAAAATTGTGGTATATGCATACAATGGAATATTATTCAGTCAATAAAAAAGGAATGAAGTTCCTGATACATGCTACAATATGGATAAATCTTGAAAACACTATGCTAAGTAAAAGAAGCCAGACACTAAAGGACACATAGTGTATGATTCTACTTGTATGAAATATCTAGAATAAACAAATTCATAAAGATACAAAGTAGCTTTAGTAGGTTACCAGGGGCTAGAAGGAGGGGAGAATGGAGAGTTACTACATAATGGGGACAGAGTTTTAGTTTGGGGTGAAAAAGTTTGAGTAATGGGTTCATGCCAACTTAGTGGCAACTTAGTGAGGTGTGGAATTTAGTTTGTCCTCCAGAGCAGTTAGTAAATGGCCAGGGAGAGTGCAGAACAACTGCTGGGGCCACATCAGAGACTGGACACACAGTGTACCCCAGTCTGGACAAGCTGGACCAGCTGCAATCCCAACCAGAAATGTGAGTCCCCCAAGCCACAGAGGCCGGCACTCCTCCCCTAACAGGCTGCTTCCCAGAGGGGAAAGGAAAGAGATTTTGTTGACCGCAAGGGGCTGAGCTCAACCAAGCTCCAGCTGTGGAATTAATGAACAAATTCTGACTACTAGGAATAGACCCCCAGCTCAGGTGAGCCTTGAGTAAAGGCTGAGGTTGCTGGGTTTTGCCCCGGCATAGAGGGGGCAGAGCTGATGGAAAAAGAGGAAAAAAAAAAAAAAAAGCCGTTTTTTTTTTTTGGATCAGACAGCACAAAGTACTTGAAAAGGTCTGGGCCCTGAAGGAGAGGAGGGGGCACATGGGACCCAGAGATACATACAGCAACATACCAACTTAAGCTCTTGATTGGCAAACCTGAGGAATGGGGGTCCTGCTCTGAAAAGGATTTTTTTTTTCTTTTCTTTTTTGTAGCTGTGTTTCTATGGTTTGACTGCTCTTTGCATACAACTGCAAGGCTTCTCAGGCTCCAACCGCCTCAGGCAAGGGCAGGATTAAGCTTGTCTGAGAGGCAAAGAGGCTGGTCAAGTGTAAGGAAGTAATTCCCTGGAGGCTGTGCCTTCCCCAGGAGAGGGGTGGAGCCCAGCTCAGGTGGAATCCTTCCCTCAAGAAATTCAGACCCCAGGGACTGGAAAACTGAAGCAATTAAAGCCAGCATACAACCAACCTCTCCTCTGTCTCAACCACACCCCCAGCAGGGAGAGTCTGCTGAAGTTAAAGGTACCACATCACCTTATGCTGGTGGGACCTGCAGGCAGACAAACGCCACATACTGGGCAGGATAAGAAAAACAGAGCCCAGAGATGTCACAGGAAAGTTTTTCAACCTCTTGGGTCTCACCCTCAGGGAAAACTGATACAGGTGACTCTTTCCTCCTGAGAGGAGACTAGTCTGGTCTGGAGAAATTTGACTGGGGTCTATAATACGTGAGCAGACCCTCCTAAGTGGGGGTGGGTGGGGGGGGGCACCATACAGGCAGAATAAGAAACAAGAACTGAAAAATTATGATCTGTTAAACAAAACCTAGGCTAGAGGTCTAGAATAAGCTGAACTGAATGTCAAAGAACAGATAGACAACAAAGTCATCCAGCAAGAAAATCCTAGGTAAAAGAGTGAAAACAATCTCCAGAATAAACTAATTAAGGAAATTAAATGTCTAGATGCCAGCAAAAAATAATGAATCATACTAGGAAAACTGAAGATATGGCCCAGTCAAAGGAACAAACCAAAAATTCAAATGAGATACAGGAGTTGAAACAATTAATTCAGGATGTTTGAACAGACATGGAAAATCTTATCAAAAATCAAATCAATGAATTGAGGGAGGATATAAAGAAGGCAAGAGATGAACAAAAAGAAGAAATCAAAAGTCTGAAAAAACAATTTTCAGAACTTATGGGAATGAAAGACACAGAAGAGATGGAAAAAAAATGGAAACCTGCAATGTTAGATTTCAAGAGGCAGAAGATAGGATTAGTGAATTGGAGGGTGGGACATCTGAAATCTGACAAGCAAAAGAAAATATAGGGAAAAGGATGGAAAAATATGAGCAAGGACTCAGGGAATTGAATGACAACATGAAGCACATGAATATATATGTTGTGGGTGTCCCCAAAAGAGAAGAGAATGGAAAAGAAGGAGAAAAACTAATGGAGGAAATTATTACTGAAAATTTCCCAACTCTTATGAAAGATTTAAAATTACAGATCCAAGAAGTGCAGTGTACCTCAAACAGAATAGATCCAAATAGATGTACTCCAAGATATTTACTAATCAGAGTGTCAGAGGTCAAAAAGAAAGAGAGACTAATGAAAGCAGTTCATCACATACAAGGGAAGCCCGGTAAGACTATGTGTAGATTTCTCAGCAGACACCATGGAGGTGAGCAGACAGTGGTATGATATATTTAAGATACTAAAAGAAAAAGTTTAGGTAATGAAGGGTGGTAACAACAGCACGACATTGTGACCTTAACTAATGCCACTGATTAGTGGACTTAAAATTTCAAATTTTATAATATATAATGTGTGTGTATGTGTGTATGTTCAAAATAATTTTTTTTTGACATTGTGTATATCCTGGAGGCAGGACAGCGCCCTGTTTACAAAATAAATTTTTAAAAAAAGAAGTAACAATCCAAAAATGACTAATATGGATCGTTTGGGTGGTGATGAGTAGAAAAAAAAAAGAAAGTTATGCACCAAAATGTTATGTACGTAACTGTAGTATTTTTGTTGCTGTTGTTGTTTAACTACTTGTCATGGTCAGGTTCATGTGTCAACTTGGCCAAGTTGTGGCACCTGTTTGTCTGGTTGGGCAAGTGCTGGCCTGTCTGTTGTAGTGAAGACATTTCATAGAATTAAATCACGATCATGTCAGCTGCATCCACAGCTGATTCCATTTGTAATCAGCCAAAGGGGAGTGTCTTCTGCAATGAGAGATGCTTAATCTAATCATGGGAAGCCTTTTAAGGAGGATTCAGAAGAGACAGGCTCTTCCTGTCTCGGCTGGTGAGCCTCTCCTGTGCAGTTCGTCCAGAGCCTCCATCAGAATCGTCGGCTTCACAGCCTGCCCTGCAGATTTTGGACCCTGTGTTCCCACAGTCACATGAGACACTTTTATAAATTTTATATTTGCAAGTATTCTCTGTTGATTCTGTTTCTCTAGAGAACCCTAACTAATACACTACTGGATTCTGAGATGGCTACCTTTATATTTATCCTTGTGCAGGCTGCTTCAGTTTGCTACAGCTGCCAGAATGCAGTATAACAGAAATGGTTTGGCTTTTTCAAAGGGGATTTGTTACATTACAAGTTTATAGTTCTAAGGCCAGAAAAATGTCTGAAGTAAGGCAACCAGAGAAAGATACCCTGACTCTGAAGAAAAGCTGATGGCATCTGTGGTTTCTTGTCACATGAGAAGGCACATGGCAGCATCTGTCCTTCTCTCCTGCCTTCTGGTTTCAAAGGGCTGTCTCAGCAATTATGAGTTAATCTGACTTCCCCTGGCACATACTCTTTCTGCATTTTCAACCATCTGCGTCTAGGCAATCTTCTCTCTGTGTCGGCTCGGAGTTCTATGTTTTTTGCCTTTTATTTTTAATTTATGTTTTTTTTGAGGGGGTGCATGGTCTGAGAATCTAACCTAGGTCTCCCACATGGAAAGCAGGCATTCTAACCACTGAACTACCCATGCACCCTGCCTTAAATTTTTTTCATAAAGGATTTCAGTAAAAGGATTAAAACCCACCTTGAATGGGTAGTGTAACATCTCCATGGAGACAATCTAATCAAAAGTTCCCACCCAACAAAACGTCTGTCCTCACAAGATTGAATTAGAAGGACAGGCTTTTCTGGGGTGCATAACAGTTTCAAACCAGCACACAGGGATTCACTGAATTTTGTAAATTTCTATGTCTTTCATCAAATTGGGGGACTACTAAGCTTTACCACCAGGGAAATCCCTGATACTGTCTCAAACATTAGGGACTCACAAGTAAATAGCCAAACACTTGATCTTGAGGCTTGCTCTTGTGAAGCTATTTATGAGTGGAAAAGATAAGCCTACCTGTACTTATGCCCAAGAGTTACTTCCAGAGGACCTCTTTTGTTGCTCAGATGTGACCTCTCTCTCTCTCTAAGCCCAACTCTGCAAGTGAAATCATTACCATCCCCACTATATGGGACATGACATCCAGGGGTGAAAGTCTCTCTGGCCACATGGGATGTGAATCCCAGAGATGAGCTTGGCCCTGACACCATGGGATCAACAGTGCCTTCCTTACCAAAGGGGGAAAAGAAATGTAACAAAATGAGGTATCGTTGGCTACAGAGTTCAAACAGAGTCGAGAGGCTATTCTTGAGGCTACTTTTACACAAGTTTTAGCTAGACATTGCTAATTGCCAGTTTGCAAATCCCCAATCAAAACCAGTCCTGTCAACACTAAAGAACACCTAGGGCTCTATCTGAAATTCTACAAAAGTTTCATGCACTATTATTACTTTCCAGAATCCTACAACCTCCAGACAGGTTCCTAAACCAGATAAGTCCTGAAACCCAGAGGGGCCAGCCTCTCTAGAACATCAACTATTTCCATCCCCCTAACCCATATTATTGACAGCCCTTTCCAACATGAAAAATTTCAAATGGGCATAGCACAAACATCTCTAAAGATTGGGGGAAGGATCAAAAGGGAAGAAGGAGTTATAACAGAGAAGATAGGATTTAACAAATGAGTATGACCACTGAATTATTATATCAATATTTCTTTTAGTCTCCAGTGTCTTGGGAGCAGCTACAAGGAAAAACCTAAACTTGTGGAACTGTAAGCCATACTGAACTCTGAAATCTGTTCTATAGCTACTTGTTACCATGCACTTTGAAATTTATTGCTTTTTTGTATATATATTATATTTAATAATTTTAAAAAGTTTAAAAAAAAACAGAGAGATGATGGCATCTTCAGTTGGGGTAGTGGTTGGGTAGATGGGGCGCCCCAGGGCAGAAAGCAGCAGCCTGAAGTTCCACCAGTGGGAAGCTAATAGAATCTTCCAAGCAACTGATCACCTCCATAATAGCTAGAAAAAAGAAAAAAGATAAGGCCGAGATTATGTGAAGTGCTGCACAATAAATTCTACTAGTTTCATTTATCTCAAAGAAAATTCTTATCTAGAAATTCTCTAGCAGACTTCCCTTAAATCTCAGTGGCCATCTGTGCTGGTTTGAAAGGATGTTTGCCCTCTAGAAAAGCCATGTTTTAATAAAAATTCCATTTCATAAAGGTAGAATAATCCCTATTCAATACTGTATGTTTGAAACTGTAATCAGATCATCTCCCTGGATGATATGATTTAGTCAAGAGTGGTTGTTAAACTGGATTAGGTGACAACATGTCTCCACCCATTTGGGTGGGTCTTGATTGGTTTACTGGAGTCCTATAAAAGAGGAAACGTTTTGGAGAATGGAGACTCAGAGAGAGCGGAGAATGCTGCAGCATCACAAAGCGGAGAGTTCACCAGCCAGCGACCTTTGGACATGAAGAAGGAAAACACCTCCCGGGGAGCTTCATGAAACTGGAAGCCAGGAGAGAAAGCTAGCAGATGACTCTGTGTTCACCATGTGCCCTTCCAACTGAGAGAGGAACCCTGACTGTGTTCACCATGTGCCTTCTCACTTGAGAGAGAAACCCTGAACTTCATTGGCCTTCTTGAACAAAGGTATCTTTCCCTGGATGCCTTAGATTGGAGACTTCTATAGACTTGCTTTAATTGGGACATTTTCTCGGCCTTGGAACTATAAACTAGCAACTTATTAAATTCCCCCTTTTAAAAGCCATTCTGTTTCTGATATATTGCATTCCAACAGCTAGCAAACTAGAACACCATCCCTTACTAGGGGCCAGAAACATGTGTATCCAACAATGGAGACTGAGATTGCTATGATGGACATAGACCAAACCTAGTTCAACCCCAGCCTGGACAAGTTGCCCCTGGAGGAAATTGGGGTTCTGTGAACTAAGAAGAAGGCAGGCAATTGCTACTAAGCAGACAACCAACAATGCCTGCCACCAACAGGTTTGGGAGGACAACACCTGACTTCTGATTTGGACTTGTTAAATTTCAAAGCATCCAAGTGGGTATGTTGGTTAGACACTTGGATTATATAAATCTGTAATTCAAAAGAGAAGTTTAGGCTCAATGCACTTTTTTTAAAGTTCAGTGTCCTGTTTAAAATGTGCCAAGTTGTTGAGGGCACTCACATCTTGGAAATTGTTGAGAATATTCATGGGAACTCAAATGGGGCACAAATAACCATGAGGGCTTTAATGAGTGTATCAGGATTCAGTTTTACAGCGTGGAGATGTGACTAACCTCCCATCCTGCCGATCTGAGAACAGCTGAGAACGAAGAAGGGAGAGAACATATGGCATAGCAGTTGGGAACTATGAATTGTATCAGCCCAGCTGCCTGGGAAATTTAAAGTGGACCCCATTCAACTGTTACGGCTCGAATCTTCTAAGGAGCCAGAGTATCTGTGGGAAAGAGTATAAAAGGAATGAGACTGGGATTAAGATTTCTGGACAAAGGAGAGTACAAGAAAACTCTTCTAACACAGATAACGATGCTCTGAGAATATAGAAAAAACTCACTGTGGGGAGGAGAGAATCAAGCACTCTCAGGGTGTGGTCATGGGTGGTGCTGGTTCAGGAGTTAGACCCAGGTTCAAAATCTGACTTTGACCTTGGGGCAGATCCTTACCCTCTTTGAATCCTGATTCTTTCAATTCTAAAATAGTGATGATGCCCACTCTGAAGGCTTGTAATGAGATGATGAGTTAATGTAAAACAAGAGCCAGTGATGTTGCTCCAAAAAGCAAATATCTTTTTTTTTTTTGTATGCTATAGGGCAGGGTCATTCTTTTTCCACGTGAGTATCCCGTTATTGCAGCACCATTTGTTGGATTTTTTGTTGTTGTTTGTTTGCTTTTTCCTTTGTTTGTTTTGCTTGTTTGTTTGTTTTTAGGAAGTGCATGGGCTGGGAATCGAACCCAGGTCTTCTGCATGGCAGGCGAGAATTCTACCATTGAACTACCCTTGGAACCCCCAGCAAGTATCTTCTTGGAGTTTTATAATGGAATAGCCAAAAATGGGGGGAAATTTAAATATGCAACAACAACAGATTAATCTACTAAATCATAGAGCAAATGTATAGTGCAATGTTACATAAACTATTTATAAATTACATTTTTTTTTTTTTTAAAGGAAAGACAGAGAGAAGGAAGGAAGGATAGAAGGAAGGAAGGAAGGAAGAAAGGGAAACATCTTTAAACATTTTCTTGTTTTATTGTATTCTGTTTCTCCGTTTTTGTTACATGGGCTGGGGCCGGGAATCGAACCGAGGTCCTCCGGCATAGCAGGCAAGCACTTTGCCCGCTGAGCCACCGCGGCCCGCCCTATAAATTACATTTTAAAGAACATAATTAACAGGAAATATTTACCAGATAAAGTTATGTGAACAAAGCAGGATATAAAATAACAAATGAAAATTATTTTGAAAGAGAAAGTTTATATATCAAAATGTTGAAAAGTTGTTTGAACTGAGAGTTTATGGGTGATTTTGTTTCTCTTTTTTACAATAAAAACAAAAAAGTGTTGCAGTTTTCTATAGTGAAGAGAAATTGATTTTATGAGAACATGGAAATTTAATTGGAAGTAATAAAGGATGAATGCTTTAATTTCACTGCCGTTGTTGCTCTTATTAGTGTAGTCCCTTACTTGCTGCTCCTCAAACCCACCTTTGGTTTAGCCCCTGGGAAAAATGGCAATCATCCAGTGGAAGCCAAAAACGTGTATCTAGAGGAATTAAAAGGATTTTTCTTCATTTAGTTTGGGTGTTTTGACTGGCTGGGTGTGCCTCATTCTGACAGGAAGTGTGTGTCACCGGAAAGGAATTTAATTCTTTGCAGCAAAAAGAGATGTTTAGTAGAGAGGAAAAAAAAACACTCGTGCATGTTTCTCACAGATTCTGCTTAGAATGGGTCAGACAAGCTCTTCGTCTTAGCTGGGTGGAATGGGGAGAGGAGGCTTCTCCACCCAAGGACCACCCCATTGCAACAAAGCAGGAATGTGGTGCAGGGACGGGCCAGGGCACTTACAGACCGGCTTCATTTGATGCCTGAGCGCTAAGCCTACCCTTATCCCTGGAGGACTCACCCCCCTCTCTGAGCCTCAGTTCTGAATCTGTAAAACCTTATGCATCTGCCACTCTCATGAGAAAGTGAGCTCCTTTAAGAGCAGGAACTGCACTTTATTCCTTTCTGTAGCCACAGCGTCCAGCCCAGAACAAAGACCCAATCAACGACTGTGGACTAAAATAATAAAATGACAAGGTTAAGGGATTTTTTTTTAATGTCTCATAGATTGTGGGCAACTAAATTTGTGACCATGGTCCTCCAAGGTATATTTATACACGACTTTTATTTCTGAAAAAGAAAATCTAAAGTGAATATGGGGAACTGTTAAGAGTCTATGAATCTGGATGGTGGGTACATAAATGCGTTCATAAAGTAACTACATTAATCTCTCTGATTCTTGGTCTCCTCAACTGCAAAATAATATTTACTTCACTGAGTTGTTTTGTGACTTGAATGGGAAGGGTTAGAGGGAGTGCCTAGCACATTTGTGTGCTTGCTGAATGTTAATCCTTTCAGCAAGTGTAGTCACAGGTAATTCTCATTAGTGTGTCTTTTAATTCTTATGGTAAAATTGGACTATTTGATTTGAGGGATCTGACCACAGTCATCCTGGTTGCCATCCCATGTGACTGTATCCCATAGTGATACGGATTTTTCAATGGAGAATAGATTGGATCCCATTAGGATAGACCATAATATTAATCTCAGCCAATATCCCCTACCCCCATGTGGGTAGCTGTGCTAGTTTGAAACGGATATGTACCCCCAGAAAAGCCATGTTCTTTTCCCCATCCAATCTTATGGGGGCAGGCCTACTGTTTAGGGTGGAAACTTTAATTAGATTGTTTCCATGAAGATGTGACACACCCAGTTGTGGGTGTGATTAGATGTAGATGTGACCTTAATTAATTTAAGGTCAAGGTGGGTCTTAATTAATTTACTGGAGTACTTTAAAAGGGGAAACATTTTGGAAAAAGCTCAGAGCTGACAGAGACACAGACATTTAGAGATGCAATGGGAAATGCCAGAAAGACCCATAGGATCTGCGAAATCCCTTGAAACCAGAAGCCAAAGGATCAGCAGATGGCAGACACATGCTTTCCCAGATAAGCTTTTCTTGAGTCAAGATATCTTTTTCTGGATGCCTTAGTTTGCACATTTTTATAGCCTTAGAACTGTAAACTTGTAACAATAAATTCCCTTATATAGCTAACCCATTTTTGGTGTGTTGCAGTCTGGCAGCTTCAGCAAACTGAAACAGAAATCTTTTATGGTAATGTACAAAATGTTATTAATAGGAAACTGTTCATTTCTTGAAATTATTCAATTCCTAGCCCATCATGGGCTAGGCATTGTATGCACCAGACACTGGAAATTCAGAGATGTGAAGACAGAACCCCTGACCGCAAAGAGCTCACTACCTGGTAGGAAAGACAAATGTGGGGAAAAAAATTAGTATAATACAGTAAATACTAAATTAATGACCCAGGGAAGGAAGTGAAATATCCATTCATGCTTAACAATGCAATGTAGCTGTTGCATGTAATAATGTGACTGATAACTCTTACATATCTCTGAGGTTTGGGAACCATTAAGAAGATTCTTTCTATTAAAAAAAAAAAGTGGAATGGAGAACAGCACCTTCACAAAAAGTGATCTTTTTTATGTGGAAAATAAAATAAAGCTAAATGTGCGGGTATGTACTGAAATGAATGTAAATGCAGAGACAGAATTCTGGAAGGCTACACACCACAGTTAATGTGTTTCCTCCAAGGGAGGATGTCATGGTCAGGGACATGTGTCAACTTGGCCAAGTTGTGGTACCTGTTTATCTGGTTGGGCAAGTGCTGGCCTGTCTGTTGCAATGAGGACATTTCATAGAATTAGATCATGATCATGTCAGCTGCATCCACAGCTGATTCCACTTGTAATCAGCCAAAGGGGAGTGTCTTCTACAATGAGTGATGCTTAATCTAATCTATTATTCCCAAACCAGGAAGCTTTTAAAGGAGGATTCAGAGGAGACAGGCTCCATTCTTGATTCGGCTGGTGAGCCTCTCCTGCGGAGTTCATCCAGACTCTCCATCGGAGTTGTCGGCTTCACAACCTGCCCTGAAGATTTTTGACTCTGCATTCCTGCGGTCACATGAGACACTTTTATAAATTTTATATTTGCAAGTGTTCCCTGTTGATTCTGTTTCTCTAGAGAACCCTAACTGATACAGAGGAGAAGGTTGGAAAGGATGGCTATGAGAAGGATGTTCCCTTGTTACCTATATATTTCTGTATTTTTGAAGTTTTTAACATCAAGGATATATTCATGCATTGCTTATGTTATTATTGTATTATTATGCATGCACAGAAAATGAAAGGAAAATCATCTCCCATCAGATGTCTCATGGTTTACTCCCTCTTTTCCTGCAGATCTTTTCTAACGACACCTTTTGAAAATCCTACTTTAAATTGCGACCTCACCAGCATTAAAATCCCTATCTCCTTCCCTGCTTTGTCTTTATCACACTTCCCACCATCTGACTCTGTATATTTATTTTACTGATTTATTGTCTATTTCCCCCAACTAGAATGCAAGCTGTGTGACAGCAGAGACGTGTGTCTGTTGCACAGCTCTAAACCCAACTTCTAGAACCCATGGTGGGCTGAATCCATTCTCCACGATGTTAACAGTGAGGTGAGAACAAAGTCCTTCCCTTAGGACTCTTGCTGCCTCTTTCTTACCAGACATTGTGATAAATGCCTGGTCTAAGGGTCACCGGCTCACAAAGGGTTTTTCTGCCCCATGGTTTCCCATCCCTCAAAACTGTGGGGCACTGAAACTTACCCTAGTCCTTCTATCCAGCAAACGTTTTTATCTGGTTCCTACTTAGATTTCAGCCAATTATTTGGTGAGTAACTTGGCTTCTTGTTTTCCTTGTGACCCAGACTCTTTTTAAGTTGAAGCCATAAAAAAGATGAAGTCCATTACCTGATACTTTTCTATTCAGCTATTCAAGCCATGCCACAGGTGGAGGCTCTGTGTGCCCCATTCTAATTGTGGGCAATGGCAGCTAGACTGAACACTTTGAATAAGGTAGTTTTGTGCACATCTGAAAGTGAACACTGAGTTTTTTTTTTCTTTCTTTCTTTCTCCACTTTTTCTCTAATCTATTTCCAATTTAGAGCCATTGTCTTGAGTAAAAGATTGCAGAGATAGCCTGATCCTCATCTCAGAGCCCACCCTAAGACCGTGGGGAAACGGAGGTCATGCTGTTCTGAAAGTAAAGGGAGTCTCATAATTGCTGTCACTACCTTTCTGTATGATCTTAGTCAAACATATAGTCTCTCTCTGACTCAGTTTCTTCATCTGCAAAATAAGTCTTTAAAGGATTTCTGAAGTTTCTATCCCAAATCAATTTTTATTTAACTGAGGATCAACAGTGACCCCTGGTGGCTCCCCTCCAGCCCCTCTGCCTAGGACATTCATTTGCAGGGAGCCAAGTACTTGCTTGGCTGGATCCACTCCACCAACTCCATCAGTGTCGCTTAGCATGCCTTCACCTTTTCTCACACTAGAAAAGTGCCTTCACCCTTTGTTCACAAGTTGCTTCCCACTCTCAACCTGACAGACATTGCTAAAATCAAAGCAAAAATAAAAACAGACAGCAGTGTAAAAGCTTGTGCTTCTGTCACAAAGTTGGAGTTTGATGCCAATGTGAGTAAAATAGTGCCAGATGCTTTGTGAGGTGGGAAGGGCAGCTGTAGTGAGGACTCTGGGCAGCTCCTAAAGGAGGTCTGGAGAGTGAATTGTTGTCCTGGGCTCCTTCTGATTTGTAAAATAAGTCATCTGAAATCAGAGTCCAAATTGCCCTACCTCAGTTTATCCATTCATAAAATAAAGGCTATAACTCACACTGCCTTCAAACACAGAGTTTATCCATCCATTCACTTATTTATTCATCAGATATTTAATGAGCATCTTTACAGATTCTGAACCAGGTTCTGAGCACCTGCATAGTGGCAGCCGGATGCCAATGATACAAACGTGAGAAGATTCAGTTTCTTTCCTTCGAGAACTCTGTTCTTGGTCTTATGGAGGTGAGAGACAGGAAAACTTTCCATTCCCATGCAACCAGATAAGCCTTAAGATTTACAATGTGTGCACAGAATGGCATGGGAGCCCGGGACAGATATATAACGAGGCCTGGGAAGAGGGTTTGACAGAGGATGTGACACCTAAAATTGGATCTTAAAGAATGGGTGGGAGTTTGCCAAAAGGGGCATTCCAGGAAAAGGGGACAGAGTAAAGATCAGCACCAACATCATCTATGTGACATCCTAAAACCAAAACACAGAACTCTCTTGACCCAATCCCATTCCTTTCCAGATATCATTGCATTTCTCTGTCCTCTTTTGTGGCCAAATGTCCCAAAAAAGCAGACTTCATGGCCTGTCTTCACTTCCTCACTCCCAATTCAGGCTACAACTCGCCCCAACGTAACTGCTACCCTTTAATGGCTGACCACCTTCGGTGGCGTAATCAATGCCTCCATGATGCCATAGCCGTAGGGCACTTCTTTTTGTCATCATCTTACTTTCCCTTTCAATAGCATCTCAAACAGGGAACCACTCATTCCTTCTTGAAACAGTTTTCTTTCTCGGCTTCCAAGGTGCTCACCACCCTGGTCATGGGCCTCGTTCACTGTCTGCTCTGTCTTGGTCTGACTTGTCACCTGCTCCTGCTCTTGCCAACATTAAATGTCAAGATTCCTTGGAGCTGAGCCCTAGGCCTTCTTTTCTTCTCTTTACCTAGGGGAATCTCATTCATTCTTATGGTTTTAAATATAATGTATCGTCCCCTAATTTTGTGTATTCAAATTGACCTCTGAAATCCAGGCCTCTCAACCAGCAGGAGACCATCTTAAATGTTCTGCTTTCCTGAAGGTTGGATGGTCTTCCCTGACATTTTTCTTCATTGTGTCCATCTCCTGCTAGGCTGTGAGCCCCATACAGGCAGATCCATATTTGTTTCCTTCGATCTTGCATGCCTAATGATTAGTGTAGTACCTAGTGGGCACTCAGAAATTATTTGTTGACTGAATGACTGAAGAAAATCTGAATGAACAGATTATTTCAAATGACAGAATGATGTGCTTTTGATTAAACAAACAAGCAAAAAATCCTTTAGTTGATCCAGCCCCAGTTCAACCAGGTAAGTCTCACAAGATGTCACAGGTCCTATGTTTCTGATCTAATTTTAAACGGCTTCTTGAACCAAAGTATCACCCCTTTCTAGTGACCAATCTTCCCACACACTGTCTAATATCCCCCTTGGGAGATATCCGTATGAAATCTTACTATTGGCCTTGACTGGAAGATTTCATTCTCCATGAACATTCCTGGGTTTACAAACTTTCTTATGTGCAATCCTCATAGGAGTTTATATTCTTTACAGAACTACTGTGATTATAGCAGACCATGTTCTTGCTTGGTGATTCTTAATATTCTGGGTGTTTTTTGCCAATACACACAGGTCTTAGTGAACAACAAAAGGAGCTGGAAGCACAGTAGACCAGAGAAAGCAGCTCTCAGCCCAGCTCCTTGGTACCCTGGCAAAGGGGAGCTGAGGAGAGCATGCTCAATTTAGAAAAACAAGGCAAACCCTCTTTGGGTAAACTTGAGGCCAAGAGCCATTCTAACTTGAGGCTTCCCAGGCACAGAACAGTTCCCAGGAGCAAAGAGGAATCAAGAAATGAAACATCCTCATCTCTTCCTTCGTAACAGGAGCATTCAGGCAGGGGACATCAGTCACCTGGGATGGAAAATTGTTGTCAAAATAAACCTCCAGTTGCATTATTAATGAAGCTTTGGAAATGTTTATAAATAGGCAAAAGAAAAAAAATAGTAATGGTCAAGGAATATTATCCTCTCCTATACCTCCATGGATCAACATTGACCAAATCAAACATGCTTGGTTTCTGAGACTGAGTTCCAGCTCCACCTTTTTGCCCACCTCTTGAACAAATTGCTTAATACTCTGAGTCTTTATTTTCTCATCTTTAGAATGGTGTGCTGGTTTGATGCTGTGATGTACCCAAGAAAAGCCATGTTCTTTTAATCCAGTCTTGTAGGGGCAGATCTATTGTTGGGTGGGACCTCTTGATTAGGTTGTTTCCATGAAGATGTGACCCACTGGATTGTGGGTGGGACCTTCTGTGTAGGTTGTTTCTATGGAGATGTGACCCCATCCATTCAAGGTGGGTCTTAGTCCTTTCTGGACCCTTTTATGAGAGAGAATTCAGAGCAGACACAGGGGGCAGAGAAATAAAACCAAGAGACACAAACGTTTGGAGATGCTAAGCTAGAGATGGAACCCAGAATTTGCCCCAGAGAAGCTAAGTGAGGACCCACAGATGCTTAGAGAAAAAGTCACTGGAATCAGAAGCTAAATGCAATGAACTGGGAGCAAGGACCAGCTGATACCAGCCATATGCCTTCCCAGCTGACAGAGGTGTTCCAGATGCCAGAGGCCTTTCTTCAAAGTCAAGGTATCTTTCTTTTGATGCCTTAATTTGGACATTTTCAAGGCCTTAGAATTGTAAATTTGTAACCTAATAAATTCCTTTTATAAAAGTCAATCCATTTCTGGTATATATCATTCTGGCAGCCTTTGCAAACTGAAACAAATGGGCAAAAATAATGTTCTCCTGTAGTCACTATGAGGATTCCATCAGTCAATGCCTATAAAATACAGAACACACAGGTTGGAAAACAGTAGGAGCTCGGGGAGAAGGTAGTGCCTTTCCATCCGGATACTTGAGCAGAAGAAAATGTCCTGGAGAGGTGTACACAAGTAATTTGGCAGCCTAGATGTGGAGGGACCTAGTATGATGGTCTGTGGTCACCAAGGCTGTTTTTTGCCCTGGTGTAGTCACCTTCGTCTCCCTGCCTCTGATAGAGTTCCTGGCATGTAGCAGGTTCACAAAATGTTTGCTAACGTGAACTAGACTTGCACTGTCCAGCTAGTCCCATGTAGCTATCGAGCACTGGGAATGTGGCCCATCCACATTATACTATAAAGTGCAAAATACGTACTGGGTTTTAAAGTGAAAATAGTTCATTACTAATTTATATATTGTTTGTTGAAATATAATATATTGGATATATTGGGTTTAATAAAATATATTATTAAAGTTAATTTCAACAGTTTCTTTTTGCTTTTGTAATGTGGCTGTGGGATGAGTTGTTCCATCATACATTGTTGGGACACAGGCTCAGGCACAATAGAAACTTTCAGCCAGTGAAACTTTCATTACTTACACAACACAAGAATCCAAAAGAGCAGGGGAGGAGATACCATCGTGGCCAGTCTCTCAGGAGACCAATTGCTCTTGCCCGGCTGGGGTCGGTGAATGGCAGCTGTTCTCACCCCACTTTGCATGAGAATAGAGACTTTGTGAGGTATAAGGTTGAGTATTTATAAAACCTTGGGAGAGGGGGCCCTGCCATTGAGAGTTCCTGTCCTGATAAGCATCTGGGGCTGCTTGTTCTAGTTTCCAGGTTCATGGTATGGTCAAGCCTTTTCATTAGACCTATATCTCCCTCAGGTTAAGGAATGGAAATAGCCTAAAACATCTGCACACAACTGAAAAGGAAGGGGTGGGGGTAGGCAAGGGCTGGGAGATGGCCACTGCATCTGTCTATGACCTTCCCAGCAGTGGCTATTTGAAATTTTTAATTACCTGTATAGTTTTTACATTATATTTCTACAGATCACTGACTAGCCAAAAGATAATTGACAGATAATTAAATACAGTCCATAGTGTATTTGAGTACAATACTTCTCTTTCTGGGCGTACTCACTTGCAAAAGATATACAAGTTCTATCTTTCCAGTACTAGAATTCTATGATTTTATGAACTTTAGGCTACAGATTTTTACTAAACTGCTACTATGGACCACGCGCTTTAACATACATTATCATTTAATCTGTACGATAAATTTAAGAGGGAGGAATGCCTCTTCTCATTTTATAAATGAAAAAGAAAACCCACAGAAAGGCTTGGCTAAGGTCACCTGGCTGGTTAGTAGCAAAGCTAGACTGTACTCTTCAGCCTAAGAATTACTGACAGAAATCAAGACTCAAGAGTGGAGGAGGGTGCTTCAGCTCAGTTGGGCCCTAAGGTATATTTCCTTGTTTGAAAGAATCCTATATCATCAGGATCCCTTTGAAAATGCATGTGAGAGGCTCCCTGAAGACTGGAGAGGAACCCTGGGTGCTGTCAGTTTTGGTAGATCATTGACTATCCACAGCAAAGTGTTGGGAGGCTTCTAAGGAGAGATCAGGAGCCGGAAGAGCAGGGGCTGCTGGTGGTTAATTGTTCATCAGCTTCAGAAGAAAGGGCTGGAAGGGAGTCTGGGGAGTGAAACATTGACCAGTTCTGATTTAGATGCAGGAATGTGTTAGGGAGGCACGGAAAGGTCAGGGGAGCAGTCGGCACCTGAGACAGCTCCCATGGGCAAAATTGCACTCCCAGAGATGGGGGAGAGAAAAAGGGAATGTGCTTAGAAGGGGAGGAAAGGGTCTCTGGCCTCAAAGTGGACTGATTTTGCCAGCTTCTACAGCCGTTTCCAGGGTCTGGTGGAGAAACAAAACAAAACAAAATGAGGTGAGGTCATGTTTGACTTTTTCAACCCACCAAACTCGACTAAATGTTGGAGATGGGGCTCATGGGAGGGGAAGAAAAACAAAGATAAATAAATAAGATACTGCCCTCACCTCAGAGTCAAAGTGGAAAATGCAATGCATGGCTTGAAGGCCCTTGGACCTGGGTTCAAGCGTTGGCTATACCTAGTAGTGTAATTCTAGACAATTTAGTTACCCTGTGAATCTCAGTTTACTCAACTGGAAATGAAAAGTATTTAAAAAGTACCTGTGGGTGTTATTATAATGAATACATGATAATGAGAGAGCTTCTGACTCCTAGTTCAATCAATGATCATAGGAGAGGCAATTCCATTGTTTAAAACCTTCCAAGGGCTCCCACGGCCTCTAGGGAAGGGTTCAGGCTCCTTGTCATCTGTGCCCTGGCCCCAGCTCACCTCCACGGCTTCCCTTCTGTCGCCCTGCCTCCCCACTCCACTTCACGCCAGGCAGCTTTTGATCGGTGACACTTGGAGAACCAACAACCTGGATGCTGAGGCCCAGTGTTTGATGCCTTGACATTTTCTGAAGCCTGTAAGTCACCCAGGGAAGTCAACCTGCAAAAGCCCCACTTCAGCACAACCTTCCAAAATACTCTGGTCCTTTCCCAGGTCACTCCTTAGCCCTGGGAGGCTGCAATGGGGCTGCATAGACATCACATGGACAAGGAACACATAGCCATTCTCTCGATTCTTCTCAAAACACAAAACAAGAGTTTGTGGGCTGGCTGCCCAGCTTCTGTTATGTAGCCCCAGATTAAATTTCACTTGGACGAATTTGCAAAGCCCCTGGATGCTGGACTGAAAAGTGATTTACATTTTCTCTTGGCAGAGAATTACCCAAGAGGGAACTGTCTTGAAAAATAACTGTTCAACTGAAGCTTGTGCGTGCATGTGTGCAGACACATATTCATACACATTGCCCTGGTCTGGCTAAGTTGATAAACGTCTCTCATTGGTTAATAAGCATTGGAAGGGGACAAAAGCAAAAGTCAGGAAAAAGGGGTTACAAATATGCCAACCAGAACGGTAACAAAGTGCCATGATTAAGTTTTACATTTTCTTCTGAACTGTTTGGCAATCACGATGATAAGGGAACCATAATCAGGTACATTGCTCTCATCAGAAAGCAGGAAGCATATCAGTCTCTCAGGGAAGAAGCTCTGTCAGCACCAAATTATAAAGGTGATTTCTCCTCTGATCCTTCTGAGAAGTACTGAGAACATGATAATAACTAATCATTTTCTGAGGACTCTATATATGCCAGGAACGTGTTTAATGCTCAGAATAACTGGTCAAATTAGATTTTTCTTTCATAGTTAAGAAAAGTTAGACTCATAGACGTGAGGAATTTCCTAAGGCTTCCCAGCTAGTAGGTGCTGGAGCAGGAAACACTATTCAGGTGGGTCTAGAAGCAGATATTAAATTAGACTTCCCAGCCTGTGGTAGACAGTGTCCTCAACCATGTTTTCATAGCAAATGCAGTAACAAATACACTACTTTTTATGGTTCTTTCACCTTTAAGTAGAAATTCTAAGACTTTGGGGTTTGCGTAGTGTCATGCTCAAATTGGAAATGAGTTAGCTGCCTGAGGCTCTGAGTTTTGTCCCCTCCCTACCCCATCAAAACAGAAACAAAGGTAAACACACATTGTGTCCACCATGCCAGGTGAAGTACATTCATTTCTCTATTTAAATCTCACAATTGTGTGACATAGACTCTTCGTAGAGTTGTTGGGTACCAATAAAAGGACCTTCATGAAAGAGTTTTATAAGGAATGTGGGGTATCTGAAAGAAGTCAAGGGCAAGAAGTGTGGCTGAACTTCGTGAGGGAGACTAGAAGCAGAAGCTGGGAAGTCAGGAATGCAGCTTACTGAGGCTGCTTTTCAGGGTGTGTTGACTCTCATCCTTGCTTCTCTGACCTTGGTGACAGGGTGACCCTCCTTCCTTCCAAGTGTAAGGACCACCATTCAGGTTCATTCCTGGCTTTGAGTGGTGAGTTTGGGTAAAGGGCCAGGCACTCAGAGCTCAGGCTTTTCCCCTCCCCTTTCTTCCATGGAAGCTCTAGAAGGCACACTGTCACCCATCTTCCATCTTTCTGGGGTGACATCCGTCTGTCCAGGACTACCTGTAAAATCTGTCTGGTCTTACCTTTCTTCCCAGATCAAGAATTAACAGAACCCTTGGGTTCTATTTCCAAATTCTTGTGAACTTCTGACAAACTTAACATGAGTTGGTCCATCCTGGGTCCAGGCAGCTCTGCCAGGGGACTAGAGTCACATGCAAATGTATACATACAAATAAATACATAAAATAACGTAATACATACATTTATCATTTTATCAATAGATATAGTGGATATCTACTACATGCCAGGCTCAGTGCTAGGTAGTTAAAATACAACAGATCTCACCAGAGAAGAAAGAGAGTTGGTGGAGGAAAGGAGTTGGGGGCTGAGCCGATGCCTCAAACGGTTTCTGTTATAGGTAGGTATTGTCATCTCCATCTCACCAATGAGGAAATTCCATTTTAGGGAGAAGGCAGTCTCACAGCTAATGTCAGAGCTGAAATGCATACCCAGGTTTGATTGATCCTAAAGGTTGTGTTCTTAACAAAACACAGAGTTATGAGATGCAGGAGAGTGACCCTGTGCTGGGACTTCTCCAACTGGTGCTGAATAGAATTCCTGACATCATATAAATTATTTCAACAGTACCACTGATACCAAGACGGAGATAAGATTTTACCTTCTCCTTTTAACTGACATATTTTCCTTCCTCTTCCAGGGCTACCCTAGAAATTTGAGGCTGTATGGAGTAATAAAAAGAGCACTGAACTTGGTGCCAGAAAGTCTCCACTTATAAACTGTGTGTCCTTATATCACTTAACCTTAAGCTCTTTGGTCATCATTCCATTATTTCATTCATTCAACAAATAAATATATAATTATATAATGCATATGTTTATTGCATATCAATACATAGAATATAAATATATAATACAATAAATACATAAAATAAGGTAATACATATGTTTATCATTATATCAATAGATACAGTGGATATCTATCACATGCCAGGTTCAGTGCTAGGTAGTTAAAATACAATAAATCTTACCAGAGGTTCACTTATGAATATGAGAAATGCAAACTATAACTATAGTCAGATAATATTTTTCTGCTCCGAGATTGCCAAATGTCCAAATGTTTGGTAAAAAATATGAATGAGGCCAAGAGGAAAAGGACACATATATAAAGTGTGGGACAGAATATAAAATCACCTAAGGAGGGTAATTTTCCAAAATTTGTTAAAATACAAACTAATATACCCTTTGTACCAGCAACTCAGTTTCTAGGAAATTATCCTTCAGATGTCCTCATATGAGAAATAACACGTGTGCATGATCGTTATCATTGCAGCATTGTTTATAACAGCAAAGGATTAAAAACAAATGGTCATCAATATAAGTCTGGATGAACCCTACAGCAAAACACCAGGCAAAGGTGACAAGGAATGAGTCAGTGTTCTAAGCTCTAAGATGGAAAATCACCAAGATACATTGGCGAGTGAAAATAACAGAGTGGGGCAGGCCATGGTGGCTCAGTAGGCAAGAATGCTTGCCTGCCATGCCAGAGGACCCAGGTTCGATTCCCGGTGCCTGCCCATGTGAAAAAAACAAACAAACAAAGTGCAGAACAGGGTTATGGGAGTGCACTACCATATGTGTAGAAAGTATACACACATACACAAATACGTAGGTATATACATTCATATAATCATGCATATGCATAAAGAAATCTCTGGAAGGATTGAAAAAAAGTGAATATCAAAGATTCCTTTTTTAAAAATGTGGTGGTGGGAAAACATTTTTCACTGAATATCTTTTGAAAATTTTTTTGAACCACATGACTGTATAACCTATTCGGAAATTGAAATAAATGCATGTCAGTTTAGAAATAATAGCCATGCAATGAGTGTTAAGGAGGAGGAATCCAGGGTTCTGTAGGAATGGTGAACTAGGAGACATGACTTAGACTGTAGAGCCTAGACGGTGGCACTGAGGAAGGGACATTTTATTGAATCTTGAAGGGGCAAACGGATGAAGAAAGGCTATCTGGGAAAAGAGATCCTATGTTCCTAAGTCCCTGAGGAATAAAAGAGCTTGGGACATTTAAGGAATGGAAACATATTTAGTATGGCTGGAGCATAGAAAACAAGGGGGTTGGGAGATAGGGAAATAGTGGCCGAAGATAAATTGAAGAGCCAAATCATACAGTCTATGTGAAAAATTTTGGACTTTATCCTAAGGGCAGTGGGAAGCCATCAGAGGGGTTTCAGCAGGAGAGCGACGGGATCAAGGTTATGTTTTGAATAGATTGCTGTAGAGCCTATGAGGAAAAATTATTGGAGGAAGCAAGAGAAGATGTCGACAACACATATATCTGACAAACCACTTTGGAGAAACATTTGGCAGTTCCTTATAAAGTTAAACATACATCTACCCTATGACCCAGGAACTTCATTCTTAGGTATTTATCCAAGTTAAATGAAAACATATGTTCACGAAAATATTTGTATGAGAATGTTTATAGCAGTCTTATAATAGCAAAAATCGTGCTGGAAAACAAATTCCTATCAAAAGATGAATTGATTAGCAATTATAGTGTACTCACACAATGGAATACTGCTCAGCAATAAAAAGGAATAAACTCTTGCTACATAAAGATGGATGATTTTCAAAAGCATTTTGTTGTGTGAAGGAAAACAGATGCAAAGAAATGTATATACTTTTCTGTGTATGAGTCCAGGGATATGAAACGAAACCCATGTAGAGAAAAAAGTAACCTATAGTGTTAGAAATAAGAAAGTAGTTGCCTGGGGGACAGGGGAAGAGAAACTGACTAGAAAGAACATTCAGGTTGATGAAAAACATCATATCTTGCTTTAGTAGCAGTTACATGGGTGTATATGATTGCCAAAACTCATCAAAGTGGAAAAAGCAAACAAACAAAAAATCTCATCAAAGTGAACAATGAGACCTGTGCACTGTATTGTATATTAAGTAGACGTCAACTCTTAAGAAGAGAAAGGTAGGAGGAGGTGATTGCAGTAATCCAGGAGAAAAGTCATGGTAGCCGAGTGGCATATCATGAGGATCAAATAATTAATGTATGTAACAGGGCACACTTTAAAATTCCATGCAAGCCATAAGGCTCTGTGCAAACTCTGATTTAACCTATATCAAAATTTGAAGGTGAAAGTGGGCAATCTGACTTGCCTGTGAGTCTGCCCGGTTTGAAGGGCTTGGGGGATGATTAATCTTGATCTTCTTGTTGGTTTGTCAGTTTGGCAGGAAATGGATCCGATGACTGCTGAGATTCATCAGAATACTTGACCTTGGGGCAAAAAAAAAAAAAAAAAAAGCAGGAGCTGCTTTTGCCATGGAGAGTTTTCTACTGAAAATTGTGCTTCTCCAAACAAAAACTGCATTCAGCTGCTGAGCTAGAGTCTTGAATTTATTTTTTGAATAATTAGTTTGAAGGATACAGAAAAAAGGAAGCAGACTCAGTTCCTGAGGCAGGGACCATAATGATCAGTGACATGGCCACCCAGTTGTGCAGGGGAGTTTGCTGGGAGCTGAAAGTTGGGGTGGGGGGGGCAGGCGTGGGCTGCTTGCAAGCATCTGCCTCTGTGTGCAGACAGGTCTGAAGAAACAGCTGGGTGGAAATCAGTCAAAAGCCAAGTGAATAGCTGGTCACTCACCATTTAAGTGAATGCAACTTTTTTTCACATTCTTTTTTCAATGTTAATAAATCCCTAATTGCTTGCTTTCATTTCATGTTGATTTTTTTTCCCCCCAAAACCACTTTGAATGAGCCGACACAGCTGGAGCCTCCCTCTCCACACTAATGGAACTAAATGCCCTGTCCCTTTTCCTGGCCTCTTTGTCCATGAAAAGGAGACACCCCCTGCATAGCAGGGCCTTAGACCACGTGAACCCCTTGAAGATCCTCTTCTGAACTGCAGTGGACATTTGTCCTATTTTTATTATCTGGTATCTGTCATCCTGTCCCTCTCTCTTTCTAAGGGTTGCTCTTGGTTGTGGTTTCTCTGGGTGTGAGGTGGGATGGGCCTTCCATATTGGAAGTGGACAGTCTCTCTCTCTCTATCTTTCTCTCTCTCTGTGTCTCTCTCTAACACACACACAATCACAGGGATATAGAGGTAGTTGGTGGTTGTCCATGGAAAGAGATGAAGGTCTTTTTTTCAAAAGTCACCCAGGGGGCAGATGACCAAACTACTCCTGAGATTGCTATGGTTCCTTTGGCCTGGCCCTTAGACTCTCCCCTAATTTCCACCCATTTCTAAGCCTAATTCTCTCTCCTCCCCACCCCACCCCCAGCATCCTTCCAACACACTCCATTCTATTTAAGTTATCTAGAGTCAGTTTTCACTGCTCCCAAGACTGATAAACAATCAGAAGAGCGACTTCATTTCCTTTCTGAAGCCTTGGCAGAGATGCTGTCAGACAGTCAAGGCTTTGGTTGGGTGGTGGTGGTGAGAAGCCTGAATGTGTGGAGGTGTGAATAGGTTAAGAAGAGGGGAAGAAAAGAAGGGAGAAGAGAAAGTACCACACATTTCACATCTACTAGGATGTTCTAGGATCTAGACAGCAATGATCAACGTAGGCAAAGGCTCCAACAGATGCCAGGAGCCACGCTGAGCTCTTAGCCTTGTCTAGCAACACAGGGAGGGAGTGGAAAGGGTGAGGTTAGTGAGGCTGAGAAACTTGCACACGGTCACACAGAATACGCGCTTGAACTGGAATCTAAACCAAATCGATCTCATTCCTAACCAGATCTGCCCTTTGCACTCCACTCGAGTTGTCGGGGAAATGGGGAGTAAACCCTGTGCCTTTCTTTCTTTTCATACTGTGATTTCAGAGTTGTATTCCTGATTTGGAATGAGTCTACCTGAGCATAATGTAAACAAGATCAATGGATTATGTATTTATTTAGTTTAAAAACAGGGGGTACAAAACTTTACTGAGCCCATGAAGAGGAGAGCCGGAGGCTGGTCAAAGCCATTTTGATTTAAGTGGAATTGATCCAGATTGTGTTTGCTTGTATCCCACTATATTTTTCAAATTACTTTCATATGTCTCCTCTCACATATTTCTCCCAGTTCTAGATGAGGAAACTGAGGCCAAGGACCTGCAATAATGAGTCCATATTCACCAGTAAATTATCATTAGAGCCAAAACTCCAACCCAAATCTGTTTTACCACACCCCACTGCTTCCTTTACAGCACAAGAATTGTCATTCCATCAGTTGTGCTTAACAAGGTGATTTAGGCTGATTTGTTCTGGTGATTTGCTTTAGCTTCCTGGGGTTACTCAGGTAAATGTTAGTTCCACACTTTTTCCCAAATATATTCAGTCTTTCCCTGTATCTTCACTGATTTTTCTTAAATATTTTTTCTGCGTTCCCAACCTTCCTTCCTTTTCACTCCTCCCTCTTCCCTTTCTCTCTTACTATCACCCACACAAACATTTTTTTTTTCTTACATAGGGATAGTATCATTAGACTGGGTGCCTGGAATGAGAAGCATCTCCTAAGTCTCTGGAAACAGAATATTTTCTTATGGATTTTTTATTGTTTGGATTGTTTTGCCAGGCTAATGAAAAAAGACTTGGAGGTCCCCTTATCTCAGGGCCTTCAAGTTTTTGTTTTTTTTTTTCCAAGTTGGTTCCTTGCAAATGCATTCAGAAGGTCACTCCCAGGTCCCCAAGATAGTGGTGGGTGATCAATCACAGTCAGGACGTCAGCATCACAGAAGATAATCTCATGAATGGGAGGGCGTCGAGGAAGGAGAGAGGGGAGCCTAAGCTGCCCAGGTCTGTGTGCTCAGCGAAGATGACCTGGTGAATTGCTGTTCTCCTGAAGTTCACTGGGACAGTCACAATTATATTCCAGTTCCAGTGGCTGTTCTTCCCTTCCAGGTTGGACACCAAATAAATAAATATATACATACATAAAGGCTCAAATATTTCCCAGATAATTGGTTGCAACTCAGCATGCAATAAAGATTGCGTTTAGTACCTCCAAGGGCAGCTCAGTGGTAGAATGTTCGCCTGACATACCGGAGACCTGGGTTCGATTCCCAGAACACGCACTCCCCAAAAAACAAAAACAAAAAATACCTCCAAGCTCAGGGCCACTTGGGTCCCCCAGGTGATAACTAATCCCTTGAATACAAACATAGGGGACTCCAGTCCTGGCTTTACCGAGGATGAGCTTTGTGAGCTGGGGCAAGCCACCAAACTTCTCTGGGTCTCCGCTTCCTCAACTATAAAATAAAGTGATTGAACCGGTTTATTCTTTCAACAAATAGTAATTAAGCATCTACTTTGTGACAGGCCTTGTGCTAGGAACTGAATTTTTTTAAAAAAAGGATAGACACACAATCCCTGGCTTCAGGGGTTCTCAACATTCAGTGGGGGGAAAGATGTGTAATAATAGGAAATAATAACATAATACTTTAAGTGCTATCGTGGCATTTTGTGCAGTTCTGAGTAAGGATGAAGGTGGAAACCACTGTGCCTAGAGTCCATCTTTAGGTCTCTTCCCATCCTAAAAGTGTGTATGTATGGGGTTTTTTGGTGTTTGCTTTCTTTTGTTTTAGTCTGTTTTTCACACTAGTGCATTTGGTTTTTTCTTGACCAGTTATTTTCAAATCATTGTTGTCAGCATCAACCATTACCAATTACTATATAGCACACCATCTAATTGCCCTGACAAACGTAAAAGGCAGATACTGTGCACATCATTTTAGACATAAGAAAACTGAGGCCCAGAGGTTAGGTAACCTACCCAAGCTCACACTAATAGGAAATTAGAGAACTGGGATTTGAACCTCCAGCTGTCGACACCAAAGCACGTTCTCTTTCCACAACGTGGTGCTGCTTCAAGTATATGCAGGCACTCAGGACTTGCTATATAATCGGCAGTACCTACTGCAAAACAAAAATCAGTGGCTTTAGTTTGAGTGTTAAATGCCACTGAATTGTATACTTTAAAATGGTTAAAACGGTAAAGTTTTTTATGTGTATTTTACCACAGTAAAAAA
Organism: Tamandua tetradactyla; assembly: GCF_023851605.1. NCBI lineage: Eukaryota > Metazoa > Chordata > Mammalia > Pilosa > Myrmecophagidae > Tamandua > Tamandua tetradactyla. Next base: position 57,269,367 of record NC_135334.1, on the reverse strand, counting down.
AAATGATGGCACTGTTTTGAACTAGATAGAGGTAATGGTTACATAACATTGTGAATGTGCTAAATGCCACTGAATTTTATACTTTAGGAATGTTATGTTATATGACTTCACCTTAATTTAAAAAAAATTGGTAAGGATTTCAAAACAATGACAGCGGAGCATTGAACCATAAGCGGGATCCTTCTAAGCTAAGGCCGCTGGTCCTGCCAGCCACCACTCCTCCTGCAGATGGCATCTTCCATCCCCGAGGGCAAACATCATAGCGATTTGCAGGCCCAGGCCACAATGGCAGAAGTTTACAGCAACTATGGTTCATGAGCAGGTTTTCTGATGTCACCCAGAAGGTCCAGTGATGACTCTCTGGGTAGACACTAGCAGGCTCATGGGGTAGCTTTCCCAGAGCAGCCCTGGGAAAAGGGCTGCCCTATGGAATATCAGTATCACCTTGGATAATGTCAATTTTTTTTTTTTTTACATGGGCAGGCACCGGGAATCGAACCCAGGTCCTCGGGCATGGCAGGCAAGCATTCTTACCTGCTGAGCCACCGTGGCCCAATGTCAATTTTTTTTAATGTTGGAAAAGATACATAATGTTGGGCCGAGAAGAGATCTGACCATACTCTTCACCCTTACATTTATAACCAAAGGAGGAGGGACATGAATGCAACCCAAATGGATTACATCCAAAAGCCTCTTAGGACAAAAGTTGCTTTTTAAATTGCAGATAAGACCTGTAGGTGTGCCCTAACAAAGGGACATGGGAGAAAAAGCAACAAGAGCTTTGCATCTGTGGGGTTATAAACCTCTCCCCAGAGGCACCCAAGGAATGTGTCAACTCCTGTTGACCCAGTAGAGATTAGGGAAAGACTGCCATTTGGGTCGCCAATTCTTAATCAGTGGTATTTAACCTTCTGAGATCATAGAGAGCCCTTCTATGAAAGCTATGGACCATCTCCCTAGAAAAAAAGACACATGTCCATAAAATATCTTGCATACAATTGTAGATTCCCTGAATTGGTCCCAACCTCTAAATCACTCTGTTTTAGATCATGTGTTCCCCAATCACAGAACCCTAGAACGTTGGAGCCAGAAAGCAGTTTAGAGATTACTTGTGTCTAAACACCTTACTCCTCAGGGAGGGTGGGGGGTGTGGGTGGGGGTGGGGGTGGAAGCTGAGGTCATTTGGGATAATAATTGGTTCTGCATATGTTCAGAGACCTAGCCCCCCTGATTCTCAATTCAACTCTTGAACTGATTGCTCCCACTGCTAATTAGCTCCCATCAAAATACCATAGCCAAAAATAAAACATAACAAAACAAAAACCACTGCAGCCAGGTGGAACAATCTGCTGTTATTTGTGACAAATGGTTGATGCCTGGATGTCAGGAACATTTGTGGAGCACCTGGAGAAAAGCCACATTTTTTTGGGTTAGCCACAACAGTGCTTGTCCTTGAGAAGCTCACAAACATCTAGGGCAGAAATACATAAAAACAATATGATGTGATATACGTGCAATTATCGGTGATTGAATCAGATTCAGAGGTGACAAAAAGGAGGGCACTCTCTAGCCTTCTATATTCTGGACTATCTAGATGGAAAAATACGAGAGGATGGTATGGTAGCCCATGACAAACTCTGGGATCTGTCCTGTAACCACTTGTTGGAGAGTGCTTTAAAAACTATTGCTTTTTATTTCTCTGCTTTGTATATATGTTATACTATACAATAAAAAAGTTTTAAAAAAAGGAGGACATTATCAGCTCCGATTGGTTGGATCATGCAAGGCTCCCTGAAGAAACAGTTCAGCAGGGCCTTGAAGAATGAGCACAAGGCTCCAGAAGGCGGCTTCTGGCTGAGGAAACCAGCATCCGCAAAGGCAGAAAAGGGCGTAGGAGGAACTGGAAGCAGTTGCGAATGGCTGGAGCATAGGGTGTGGGAAGTGCCTGAGGGAGAAGTGGGAGGGGAAGCCGCACAGAAAGGAAGGCGCTGGGCCATGGGGGGCCTTAGATCTCAGGCTAAGGGATTTGGGCATAAGGAAGAATGTCAGTTTGAGTGATAGGTTAAGGAATCTCTTCCTGGAGATGGTGCCAGGAGGCCAGATATTATCTACCTTGTGTAGGGGTAGGAGTTGGGGTGGGAAAGGGGAGGGTAGCAGAGGGTGGGGGTGGGGGCAGCCTCTCTGAGATCCCTTTGAAAGTCAGCCTGACTAGAACGTAAGGAAGCCCAAGTTAGAAGCTTTCCGAAAAGACAGGTGGACAGCTTAAAACATCAAGATTGCTAAGATATCATTGAAACTTATTCACGAGGAAAAGACCACTTCTCTCCATTCAAAGATGGCTAAATGGAAAGAGGCCCACAATTACAGGGAATTGACGCCCAGAAAAACAAAACAAAATGGTTTCCAGCTTAATACATTGTTGTGTTTCCTCTGCAAAGCCTCACATGTTTCATTCATCCTTAAACTTGAGCCCCTTAGCCCTGCAAGGTGGGCTGGTTCTGAGGAAACATTAATCAAGAGAAGAGAAGTGTGCCAGAGACATGTAAGGCTAGTCTCTTCCACGTTGCTATTCTGAATTCCTACGCATTAGGGCACCAAGAAGCGTTTGCCAGGGGTGTATTTTCCCCCAAGCAAATGCATAAACAAAAAAACTAATTACTGGTGCCCTGTAATAAGTGGGTATTCTGCCCTGAAGCTGCTCTGCTACTATTTACCACTAGGTGTCACAAGAGCCCCGTTTTAAAAGACATAAATCTTCAAATATGCTGAATTAAAGAAAATAATTCCCAACAATGTTCAGATTCCTCAGCTGAAAAAAAAAATCTTTAACAAGAGTAAAAATTGCAACTGTTCAGAACTCCTCTTGAGTACCTATATAATGGTTCTAATTTCTCAGACTGCATGCAAATAAGATATGTCCCACAGGATCACACAAATCAAAAGGTTTTTGTTGAAATAGTCACGGTAAATGTACATCTTGCAGGAAATTCCATTTCATTTACACTATTTATTTAATAGAAATAATCTCTGTGATTATTTGCATTTATTTCTGAAGGAGGATGTTTTTCCTTCCTCAGAATAAGTTCAGGAAATGGGTGAAGTGTTCAGGAAGTCAGTTAAATGCTGATGTAAATCCAAAAGGAAGGTCTGTTTTTGTTGGTTGTTTTTTTTTTAAAGGACCAAAAAAAAAAGAAAAAGCTAGGAAGTGGTTCTCTCACTTATGGAAAATGTTGTACAGAATTTCTGATTTAAAAGGAAGAGGGCTAGGAAACATGTGTGTGCCGTGATGTCTTTTCTGTAGGTCTGGTTAGGCAATCCAGACATTTGCTGATAACAGTAGCAGGCAAAGAAAACCTTGTCAAGAAATAAAATCTGATGGGATATGTGACTAGAATTAAGTTTATACTAAATTAAGCGTTTACTATGGAATCTGTACCTGCTGTTCTAGGAAACTGTGTCCAAAAGTGCCGTTGGGGCCCCTGAATGCTACAAAAACAACTAAACGCCACCCTCCCCCAGCAAGGACCCTGCCCCTTCCAGCCACTGACAAATGGTGTCACACTGACTTGTAGACTACAAGGCAGAGCCTCAATCCGGGAAACCCAAGCCTTCCGGGGGTACTCAGCTGCAATCCCCTTGGGCCCTTCAGCGGTCATTACTTATCCATAGTTTGCCACGTTGGGGGATGTGCAATATCGGGTGTACAGAGCAAACAGAATCTCCTGGCCTCTGAAACACTGGCATTTTAGAAAGCAAAGATTCGGCTCATTGAACAGAGCCACACAGAACACACAGTTTGTTGTGGTGTCGCTGAAAATTGTCCCCTCTCCTCCATCTCTCTGCTGCCACCTTCATTCGGGCCTTCCTGGTTTTTCAACCAAACCCGTCTTCCTGCCTCCAGCTTGTCTTCTTTCTCCACATTGCAGCCAGAGCAAGCTTTATAAAACACCAACGTGGACGTGACCCATCCTTGCCTTTTCGGCTCCCCAGTGCTGAACACAGCAGAGAATACAGCCTCGAAGGCTTCTCTGCACTTGCCCATAGGCAAGTGACAATGGACCATGCACTTCTTATTACCTCTATAGAACAATCTCTCTGCAGTTCTAACATTATGACTTGAGAGAAGCAAGAGAGCAGACAGAGCTCAGAGTACACAAGGGAGGCACATCTACACGAACTACCAGGTGTTCAGTTTAAATCAACATGGGTGCCTAGAAAAGATGTTCGCTTGGAGGAAGGCAGCTGAACTGGTATAGTATATGCTTCCTATTGAATTCAGACCAAGTCTTAAGTAGTCATGGCCTCCAGGATCCACTCCCTACATAGTCATCCCGTGAGGCAGATGGCCTTTTGGGGAGCCAATGGGGGAAGGATGAAAGCCTAGGAAGTGCTTGCACACTGCACCTGATACACAGAAACTGTTCTATATTAGCTAAACCAGGAAGCCACTGAGGATTAGCGCAGTTATGGGTTAGGAAGAAATGACACAGTGCGATAGGATCTGGAAGCATGGATCCTATTGGGGGGAAGGGTGTGGAGGGGACAGGTGATCTGCTGCTATTAACTTCTGGAGGGAAAGGGTGTGCTTTATTTATCACGGTGTCCCCTGTGGTGCCCTTCCAGGACAGAGGCTGGCACATGATGGACCCTCATTTAGCTATTCAGCAAATATTTACTAAGCAGTAGAGGATTTGTTTTTCCAGGTTTGGAGTTTTAAGCTTGTTAATAACAGTTGAATTCTTTCTCTGTTTTGTCATCTGCACATTTGGATCCTAAGTTGGACTTTGTCTTTCATGTTTTTGTTTTTTTTAAATCACTCCCTCTCTCCCTGCCCCAACCTACTCCAGTATCCTCCACGCAGTGTGCTTTCAGCAAATATTTGTTGGAGGGAGGAGGAGGAAGAGAATAAAGGGGAAGAGAGACAATTAGTATAAACAACATACTAGACCCGTGGTCATTCTCTAACCTGCCTTTGAGGTTAGAGAATTTTCTGAGGCTACTGCTCTGGCATTTCATTAAAAGTACAGTTGATGTGATGGTTCCTATTTTCACCTTTGGCTTCCTGTCTATACTGGCCACATTTGTCACCAAATCCCCTCAGTTTCCCCACCTAACCAGGTAAAACCCTCCCTCCCTCCCTTCCTTCCACAAACATTCCTGAAACTCATGCTCTGGGCCAAGCATTGTGCCAGGCCCTGAGGGCACATGGGGGGCACCTCTGGGTGTACAGAGACATCCTCAGGAATGTAGCTCAGTCTAATGGGCAGATGGGCACCTGCTCAGAGCATCCTAAAAGTGCAACGAAGGGCCCTGGAGTTGAAAGCATAGAGACAGAAGGAAAGGGAAGAAGGAGGCAGCAGTGGGGTCAGGGAAGCCTTCTCAGAAAACATGACACAAGACCTCAGTTTTGAAGGAAGAACAGATTACTCAAGCTGAAGAAAGGGAGAAAGGGCATTCCAGACAAAGGGAGTCACATTTGCAAAGGCAAACGGGTAAGAGGAAAACACTGGAACTAGGACAGTTTTCTTTATGTGACATCAATTCCATCTCATTGCTTTATTCTCTACCATTTTCTTCCTATCAAGTAAAATGATGCAAACCTCAGGCATTTTATGAAACTGAGATAATCAGAACATCAGCTAGCCAATCATTTAATCTCTTAAAGAGAAAGGCATTAATAATAAAAGCTATCTGTGAAATTAATTTGTTGGGTAAACATAGGATCAGGAGCTAACAGGAAACCAGGCAGGCTGAGGAAAGCCAGACAATTGATGTGAGATGTAACCAATGAATTTCCTATTCTCTTTCCCTGGAAATTTAAGGTGTTAGAAGACTTTGCTGTGAATGGTAGATGAATCCATAGGCTCTCCCCTACCCTAAGGATGAAAGAAGCTGCAAGAAGACAACCTGGTGATTTTAGGAATTTCAGGTGCGACCAAGGTCCATGTTTTTTTTTTTTTTTTTTCCCATAGGCAGGCAATGGGAATTGAACCCGGGTCTCCGGCATGGCAGGCGAGAACTCTGCCTGCTGAGCCACCGTGGCCCACCCTCAAGGTCCATTTTGAAAGCCTTTTGGACTAAATCTTTGGGAGGTCCAACACATTTTCAAAACCCTCAGTCATGGGCGGGCCACGGTGGCTCAGCAGGCAAGAATGCTTGCCTGCCATGGCAGAGGACCCGGGTTCAGTTCCTGGTGCCTGCCCATGTGAAACAACAACAACAACAACCCTCAGTCATATGCTCTCAGTCGTACCAACTCAGCTGCATTGTAAAGGAAAAGTAAGGAGTGGGCAAGCGCTTGCCAGAGCATGGTTTATGTCTGTTGTGGAACCTCCCAAGACAGGAGACCAAGACTGACCTCTTTAGTCAAGAGCCAGCTCAATTTAAAATTATGATTGCATGCAAAAGCCAAAATGGGAAAGGAAAAAAATCAGTTCTCAGGACAGAAGTGTTAAAAATCCTTGTTAAAAATTCCAGCCAGGGTCCTCGCCCTGTGTCCAGAGCTCCCATTGCAGGGGGTGGGACAGTGCAGACCAGCCAAGACCAGTTCAAATCCAGTGAGTGTCCGGGGATCATGGGGTTTATTCTAGGGGCCTGGCTTACAGATAAGGAAACTTATCAATGGTGGTTTTGCTACATAATCCTTAAAAAGCAGAAGTCCACAGGCAGTTCTCATTATTCAATCAGGTGCCTATAAAGGATTTACCCACTCTCAATAAACTATTTGTAGCACTTAAAGAAATCTGAATCATAGGGTGTAAAACAATAAATAAAGCAAAGCCCTGTGCTAGGCCTGGGAAGACCTGGCTGTCCAAAAGCTGCTACATCCTTGTTGGGTTACCCTAGGCATGTCCCATCCCCAAGCCTTAGCTTTTCTTCTCTGAAGCAAGGCAATGCCTGCCTTGCTTTCTTCAAAGATGCTGCAAGAACAAAGTGAAATCATGTAAAAGAAAATATTTGCTATACTGAAAGTAGTTCTAGAAGTACAAGAGATCATTATAAACTGATTCCAGGTTGTGCTGACTTTTCACCTCCTACTTAATGAGGAGGTAATAGAATAAGAAATACAATAAGATACCATTTCACACCCACGAGAATGGCTACTATTAAAAAAAAAAGAAAGAAAATTACAAACGTTGGAGAGGATGTAGAGGAATAGGAACACTCATTCATTGTTGGTAGCAATGTAAAATGGTGCAGCTGCTGTTGAAGACAGTTTGATGGTTCCTAACAAAGCTAAGTATAGAATTAACATATGACCTATCCAATTCTAGGGAATATACCCAAAAGGATTGAAAGCAGGAACTCAAACAGATATGTGCACACTGATGTTCACAGTGGCATTATGCACAATTGCCAAAAGATGGAAGCAACTCAAGTGTCTACCAGCTATAAAAAGAATGAAGTTCTGATACATGCAACAACATGGATGAAGCTAGAAGACACCATCGTTTTTTTGTGAAAATCCATGGAATTGCACAACATAGGTAACCATGGACTATAGTTAATAGTAGTTATAAATACGTGCTTTTATTAATTGTAAGACTAATGGAAGATGTTAATAGGGTGGTATATAGAATCCTGTATTTTAAGCATGATTGTTCTGTAAACCCACAACTTCTCTAATAAAGAAAAAAATGCAACAAGCTCATAGGGAAGAGAATCTAAATTGTATATCTCCATTTACGGTTTGATAGACGTATAATAGCAATCTGCAGATAGAGAATAGCATTGCAGTTACTTGTTCACTAGACTTTATATCAAAACAGGGTGAAATTCAAATGAAGCTAATGGGTAAAGAGCAATCTCTAGGCCAATGGAGAAGGTTGGTTTCATCTGGGGAATCAGCAGATATTTCCAATGTCAGTCACTCTCCTTTGCCTCTGTATCTGTGTGGTCTGTAATATTTGCTCCTACGATGGTGTCTTGAAAATAGCTTTGAATTTGCTTTGCCCAATGACTTTTCTGGATATGGGGACATAGACACTCAAACTTGTCATATAAGCTAAAGAAACCATTTTCCTGGCTGTCTGATGTGACCCACTCCCATACCTATTATATAAAACAGAACCATTGTGTTGCAAAGTCAGAAAAAAAGATGAAAATCAGAATGTAAAAAAAGCCCCCTTTCTCCTTTTAAGAGGGCTGAAGCTCTAGCAGGGGTGGAAAAACTTTTTCCAGGCCACCAGTTTGAGTCAATGGGCCTTGGAAGGCATATAAAGATGGCCACACATATTGGAAATGCCAGTAAGAGGTGTTGTCAGAATGACAGCTTGAGAACTATAGTTACATCCAAACCCTCGTGTGACCCCCTTGAGTATTACTGATGACCACAGTAGTGATAAATTCAGTTGACCTTGGACTGCAGGGCTTTGCTGACCCAGGAGAAATCCCAGAGGGAAAAAATAGCTCTAGCAAAAAAAGAAACAAAGAGGCTCTCAGAAAGCAGTTCTCAATCTGCCCTGCAAACTGAATCCTATTTCTCACTGCTGGTCTGTATTCTTCCCAGGGATCATCACAGGCCTTAGGAATATTGCCAAATCACACACCACTTAATAAACAAAATTTTATTTTTCTTTAATACAAAAATTAAATAGCAAAGTTTATTTTTTGTACAGTGATAAATTAGAAATTTACAGTACAGACATCAATGCAGACATACTTTTGTACATCCTTAAAAGCAGGGTCCATTTCCTTTGATGGCAACCGTTCATTCAGGGCATGTGTAACAGGAGTTTGCCTGGTACCTCTGTGTTGAACATCTGAAAGCCCCCGGGGTTGGCCTCAGGTGGCTGGAGCTGTGGGGTGGCTTAGGATACAGAAAAGACCACAGAGCAAGTTGCTAGCTTGAGTGCTGCACAGAGCAGGCTAAGTCACATTTCATCTTTTCACAGATTGCATGAGATCCGTACCCCACCTGCATACAAAGAGCTCAAGGGGCCTTGGTCCCTACACCTCCTAAAGCCTCACAACATCCCTGTGAGGTAGGACAAAATTCAGAACCACCCACATCTCCACCGGGAGAGACAGAGAAAGCAGTTTACCTCTCCCAAGAGCCCACAGCCAAGTCAGGGCCAGAGCCCGTTAGCAGGATTTGGAAACTTTCACAATCTGGGAGAGATGGACCTGGCCTTTAGGGGACAGAGCTGCTCTTGCCCCTATTCTCAGAAGCCTTCTAGGATGACAGTGGCCATGTACTGAATATTGTAGAAGAGCAAGGAGGTACAAAAGCTTTGAGGACATGGCTCATCCAGGACCCAAAAAGTCCCTCTACAAATTGCCTGGATAAATACAGGGAATTTGTTAATTCAAAGAAGAGAAAAATAGGTAAATCAGAAACAGAAACAGGCTACTATCAGGGCAACTGGGCTTACCAAGGGGGAAGAGGCATGTCAGGAGATCCTTGGTTCACTTCTCTCTAGGTATTGTCAAGTGTGCCATTACTGCACATGCACATGGCTGATGCAGCAGCAGAAAGCTCTAAACAGGCTGCAGCGAAAGGCTCTAGTATCTGATCTTTGGTAGGAGCACAATGCTTTCCTAGAAGTTTCCAAGATCTGCAACCTAGCCCAGAAAGAAAAATGATAACTCATGCCCTTTGCCAGACATAAAACAGACCCAGACTGGGACTTTGAACTCAAACACAATAAAGGGAGAAAAAAATAAAAAATTGTCAGAGTCCAGTGACTTGACATAATTGGCTGGACTAGCAATTCTCACCAGTTCCCTCCACCACAGAACCAAACAGAATGCAGATCGACCCAAGGGTCTCTTTCCAAAATCTGTGCTTTATGGCAACTCCTCCCTAACTACTGCAGTGGCCACCCCATCTGAAGCCAAACATTGCACCACCTTGATAAAATCCCTTTAAATTGAGTCTGTACCTCCAGGGCTGAGGCTGAATTCATCTTTGTGTCCTCAGGTCCTGGCTTGGTTCTCAACCAAATAATTCACTTAATTCAGTGACCAGAAGGCTGAGAAGGCCAGAGATTACAGAGCCCAGGGTGCTGGGCAATTCAGAACCTAGATACAGAAGTTTCCTATTCTGGGTTTGGGGAGTGAGGGAGTGATCCGGGAAAGGAAAGTCAGAGAGCATCTCAGGGGAAATGTGTCACCCTTTCTCCAGTTTCAGGCCTGAGCAAGCTGCCAGCTCAGAAGCAGTCTCGGGGATCAGGAAATGGGCCTCCATAGAGGTAAAAGGATATGAATCAACCAAGTAGCTCAACCAGATGGTTCTGGCCGATTTCACCTTACCCCGCGTTCTTCTGCCCTGAGGTCTGGCCTTTATGAAGCAGGAAAAAGGAGTCTATCAGAGAGGAGTTTGGACAGAGCTGTCCTTGGGCTCCATGTACCAAAAATCTCTGGCAGCCAAGGGATTTTTGTAGACAGCTACACTCATATCTTTTTATTCCAGATTTCAGAGAAAGAAAAACAACCTTGACCTCTTCCCTAGCAAGATGTTGTTCCCAAATTTGCCTGCACAAGTCACCTGGAACACACCAAGTTGTGAACTGCTTGCCTCCAAAGCCATATTCGACATGGGAGCTCATGTCCTTTTAGCTTATTTTCATAGTCTTTCTACGGGATTTCCACATTGCATGAAGCGGAGCTGATGCTTTCTGTCAAAACTCCTTTAATTGATTTGGAAAGAAGTCTGAGGAGGGATGAGAGATGAGCTAAAGGAAGAGGGACCCAGGAAGAAATTAATGGGATGGAGACAAGTGCAATAGATGCGAATTCCCGAGGCCCCCACTCCTGCACGAAACCAACAGCAAAGCTGAGCAACCCGGAAACATCCCCAACCTAGGCAGTTAGAATAGAGCTGTCACTGCTAAACCGAGAGGCTTATCCTCCATGACATCCCCTGCGGTGCCTGACACAGGGCTTTACACACAGTCGGTACTCAATAAATGTGCTGGCAACTTTTTTTTTTTTTTTTTAACAAATACTAATTTAAAATACCGGTTTAAGAGGTGATGGAGTTGCTTGGAGGTAATTGGTAAGTGACTCAGCCACACAGTTCCTTTCCTGAGACCGTAAACACTCTCCATTGTCTGGAATGTGAAAGGAAAGGCCTATAACCCTGTGACATTGCTAAGTCTACTAATCCAGTCTGCAGCGACAGCCACTTCTGATCAGATACACTTTCTCCTGAGGAAGCAGGAGGAAGCACATGTTATGGAACAGACATGTTAAAATCCAGATAATTGTCAGTGCATGAGCTCCAGAGCTCAGGTGTCCAGGTTAACCCAATTGCTTTTTTCTTTTTTTTTTTATGAGCCCTTTTTAAAAATGTTTCATCATTCACAAAAACTGAGCACCAACTGCATGCCCAACCTTCTGCTAGGTGCTGCCTTGGTCATACCATCACGGAAACATTAACAAAGGAAATTGTATTACAAACTCCTATACTCTAACATGAGGCTGTCCCCCACTGCATGGCCCTTCCTTTCCTGGGATTGAGTCTCTGCAAAACTCCCAAGACGCTAGAGCGGAGCGTGAGTAAGGGCAGGCTCTGCCCTTGGGTGCATGCTCCAGGACCCTGAACGTTATGGGAACTGGCTGTAAGTAGCACGGGGAGTTCACATTTTATATTTCATAGGCAATGTAGTCTCAGATGGAGTTAAACTGGCCATTCTGGGGTCATTTCTCATGCTCCTGAAGACCTGACCCAAAGTACAGCCAAGGTGCTCAGGCAGCGCACACAGCAGCGTAGCCTATAGCCACTTAGTGTGTCTCAAAAGCCCCAAGATTTTCCCTTCCAAAACACAAACACCTTATATACATTTCAGACAGCACAAGAACCACACAGACACAAAGAAGAAAGAAGAAAATGTTAAACCATGGGCATAAAGCTCAAACCAAGAAAAAAAGAAAGATAAGTTTGTCTCCAGAATTTGACCACCAATTTGGAATTTTTGAGTCCCTGGCAATATTTCTCAATAACAGAGTGTGAATAAAAGACCTGTTAAAAAAAAGGTCTACCTGTTAAAAAAAAAAAAGTATGAACAAATAAATAAATAAGTCATTGCAACAGGAGCTGAAGCAAAGACAGGTATAAGCTACAAGGAGAACAGCCTGTGACATTGTCGACAATTTGCCTCAGAGATCTGGTGATTAGAAGGCCTCAGGGCTGTTACTAAAAAGGCCAGTTAATACAATTTTAAAGGAATTGCAACTTTTGAGAGGCTGCTAGGGGTACCCGCGTGTGATGAACATAAAGCATAAATTTTAAAAGCTTTGGATACCTCCACAAAGGGCAATTAAGACTGTGCTGTTAAGAGTTTGCAGCTCATTTCATATGGTCTACACTTTATTCCCTGCTAACCAATCAAGCTCCTGGCTGGCATTCTGGAGATTCATTAAGCACTATATAAATACTACAGGCCACACTGCCTCCAAGGAAATCTTATAAGGAGCCTTTGCCAATTACTAGGAAATAATTATATACCAAGTAGTTGGATTAGCTGTCCTTAGTTACCTTTACAAAATTGAAAAAGTCACCACTGCTGTAAATAGACCAGATTCTGATAACATTTTTATGCTAAAGAAAAAAAAGGCACTATCATTCTGAGAATGCAAGTTGACCATAGTTTTAAAATCAGTGAGTATAGTATGTCATGGTCCAAGAATGTGCTTTTAATTGTAATTGACACACACATATTACACAGTCAATCTTTGTGAATGCAAAGTTGCCAAGAAATTTAACATTTTAGCTCTTCCAGACTGGCGTCCGCATAGACACAATCAAAGTAAAATCTATTAAGTCCCAATTGCACAATGCAATAGGTCTCTGGGGTCAGTAAGGTAAGTAGGCTCGGTAAATCTCATTTTTCTCTAAATTAAGTGATTGTCAGAAAGTGAATCACCCTTCATTTATCCCCTTATTAGGCTGCTGCAATGCAAAAATGTCTATAAAAATACACTTCTGAGGTCACTAATGCGAAATGAAGAAAACAGCAGCAGCCCAGAACAGAGGTTTTGAAACAAGAGAGGGAGAGAGAGAAGAAAAATCCACTGTATACCTTATGTGTGTTTGCACAGTACTTTTGTTTGCTCAAACAATTCTGTTTTATGACAAAAGGAACAGAAAGATTCTGACACTACCTCTTGGGAGTGCGATCCACCAAGTTCTAAACAGCAGACGGTGAACCACAGAAAATGTTTATGTTAGATCAGCCAAACTATAAAACTCTAGTCACACTTTTCTGAACCTGGAGTTTCCAGTGTTTATAGATCGCTTTGCTATTTGAAAGACCCAGTTTGTATTTAAATTTAAAAGGGTTAAAAAAGTTAATATTTCTCCCTGCAAGTAATCTACTCACAGCTCAAATCCCACCCTGCAGGGAAAAGCAGCATCGACCTGGACTTCCTGGCATGTAGGCAGGACTTCCATGCTCCAAGCTGCGACCTGCTAAAGTGATCAATGTTTTTATTTTTCACAGCTTTGTAAGCCTCTAACTGGCTTTTTCATTTTGGATCATTCCAAAATCTTCAGCAAAATCACTGTTTTGTTTTGTTTTGATGCTGGGGAAGGGGGAGTGATGGGGGTCACTTAAGTGGCGCTTGTTTGTTCAAACTGAGATTTATTGCATAAAACTATTAGCAGAATTTCCACCGAAATGCTGACATTCCCCCAGTCAAAATTGAGGAAAGTATAGAGGCTGTCCATCCTTAGACCACAGTTTCATTGCCTTTCCCAGGCTTTACCCAACCATTTCCTCTCTTCTCTCTTTTTACCTTCCCAGAATTCACCAATCTGTTGGAACACTTCTGCCACGTGTGAAGAGTTTTGGCAGACCAAATCCACATACCTGAAGTGATGCCTACCAGCAAAGACATAAAAATTTTTAACATTTCAACCGCCATATTGGAGTCATCTGCAGAATACCGGAAGAGTGCCCAGTTGGAGATTTCATAGAAATAACAGGCAATCACACAGGTTGCAGGAACCGTGTACAGTACTGAGAAGACCCCAATTTTGACCATCAGCCTTTCCAACTTGTCAGTCTTTGTCCCATCCTTTTGAAGATTTGACCGAATTTTAAACAAGGCCACCAAACCTGCTGCAATGAATAAAGTTCCGATCACTAAATAAGTGAAAAGGGGAGCTACCACAAAGCCAGTGAGGGCATCCAAGTTTTGGTTCCCAACATAGCACAGGCCAGTTAGTTCATCTGCATCCACCAGTCTCATAATCAAGATGACAATGGTTTTCACAGCAGGGATGGCCCAAGCCGCAATGTGGAAATAAGAGCTGTGCATTTCAATGGCTTCATGACCCCATTTGAGTCCTGCTGCCAAAAACCAAGTGAGTGTCAGAATAACCCACCAGATGGAGCTAGCCATTCCAAAAAAGTACATCAGCAAGAAAATTATTGCACATCCTGTGTTCTTAAGTCCTTCTTGGATGAGGACGGGTTCTGCTGCCTCTTCAAAATCGCAGGATATCCTTTCCCGGCCTACAGTCAGTCTCACAATATAAGCAATGCTATAAATATTATAGCACATGCTGAGAAATATGATGGGACGCTCAGGGTAGGAAAACCTGGAGGAATCAATCAGGAAGGTCAGCACCGTGAAGGCGGTGGAGATGAAGCACAGGCTGGCCCACACTGCCATCCAGATATCGGTGAACTCCTTGGCAGAGCGGCTGTATAAGCCAGCGTCATAGCCACACTTGAGAACGCAGTTCAGGCTCCTTTTCACCCAGATGTACTGATCAGAATTGGTCCCCACAGAGTGACACTCTTCCCCAGGCTGGATGGGCGTTTTGTGAGGTAAGGGCACCTCTTCATCACCTGGCCCTTCCATGCACATATGGTTGTGGTCATTCTGTGGTGGGAATTTACTGCAATTCAGGCTCTCTGGCCAGGCAAATCCAAATTCCTTCAGGACGGGTTCACAGCGTCTCTTGACTGAAAGACACATGCCCCCGCATGGGCCAATGGGGATGTTGATCTTCTCTGTGCACATTGGCACATAAACCGAACAAAGGAAGAACTGGAAAAGTAATGAAATGAACAAAGAAAACAATGACTTGGAAGTCTGACCAAATGCCTGCAACAAAGCCGAGCTGAAGGCTTCCAGGCAATGTAGATACATATTTACTTTTCAACCAGCCTATATGGAGTATGACTGTTTATTCTGACCTCAAACAAGAGTGCTTAATAATCCATCATTTACATACTTTTCTTAGTTTGGGTCTAGTAATTCTTTCCAGGGGAACAAAATTAAATAAATGAAAAGGGTTTGGAGAAGAATTACCTAATCCCTTTCCAAACAACACTTAAGGAAATAAACCTTAAAAAAACTGGCTTTCAATCTCCCTTCCCTATCAGCTACTATTTGAAAGTGATGAACGGACTAATCAAGTGACTCATCATGCTGGTGATGGGTGGTTTATTTTCATCCTTATTTCTTCATCTACATAAAAATAAATGCCTAAGAAATGTAGATCTAGGTAATATTCCATTTTCTACATTATCTTTTAATTAAAAAAAAAAAGTCCCATATTGAGACGGAGAAATGTCCTAACTGACCCACTGGTAGACAGGATAGGCTGCAGATTGAGGTCTCTGGTCACCAGGGGTCTGCTTGGTCAGATTTCCTCAATGAATAATAATGAAGCACAATAGGAAAATGTAAATGTTAAGTCCCTGAAAACTGCAATACCAGCAGAGGAGAGTCCAGTTGCTGTCCTCAATTCCTCCAGCATTGATAAACAGTCTGCTTGGCTCCTTACAGATGTTGTCTATGTAGTCTAGAGTTACAAGTAACTATTTCCAACATGTAAAGGGATCCAGTCTGTCCTTCAAAACAGCTTGGCTGCTTCCCCAGGATACATGTAATTAAAAATATATAGTCCTTGCAAAAGCTGTTTCTCCAACAAAATTGCCACTGATGTCAGGATATGCGCTGTTTCCAAACTGAGAGCTAGAGGATCATTTCCTAAGCCTTTATAACCTAGTTCCAAAGTTCTGAAATTTCCAAAGGGACATTTTGCTAACAACAGGTCTAATCCCAACCATCTTTCTGAAACCACAATCCAACTTTTAAAATGATCTATATAAAACTGTAACCCACGCAAAACTTTAAAATCTGTTCTATAACTACTTATTACAATGTACTTTGAAATTTACTGCATTTTTGCATATATATTTCACAATAAAAAAATGTTTAAAGATAATGAGCTATGTAAAAACATGTACCTAGTAAGTAAGCTGTATATCTGTTTCTCATCTTTCAGAAGTTACAGCCAGAACCACAGATTTCTGAAGGTTTTAGCTAGGACAATTACCCTTTATCTTTTCCCCCCAATTTCTCTTAATTTCTAAAAATCACTCATGGCCTCATCAACCAAAACACAACAAATGTTAACACTTCAAAATACTTCCTTTTCGGTCTTTTTTCCCCCCAATGAATTGATTGTTGGCTTCTGTTTGTTTGTGCAAGATTATAATCACCCTGTATATGCAAATTCTCTCTCTATTTGTTATTATACGATGAACATTTTCTAAATTATTACATAAGCTTTAAAAATTTTAATGACTGCAATTGTTTTTCTTCCAATATACAAACTAACTTCCTGGAGCCTAACCACACCATTACCTTTCTTCAAGCTGTACTTTCCCTCCCTCCAAGCATTAAACCTGTCCTCAACCCTGAGGATAAGTAAAAACTCAAGTCAATCATTCCTTTCTGCATGACCTCTAAAATCGTGCGGGATGACGCCAGGAGGGGCCATTCCGCAAAAAAAAGAAAAAAGAAAAAAAAGAAATGACGGTGGTGTTTTATTTAAGAACCTACTCAAAAGTATAGGGAAGAAAGGAGATCGGTGGGGTACGGGGAAGAGAGGTCAGGTCTCCTTATCTTTCTTTCCAAAACTTAGCTGCAGCTGGTTATCCTGCCCGGGACTCGCCCACCGAAGAGCGGCCGGAACCCTTCGCAAGGATAGTCCTCAGCTCCACTGGGGTTAGGGGCTTGGCCAGACACGGGTGGGCAGAGGAGAAAAACGGAAGGGCGGGGTGTAAAAGTGGGTTCTTTAGCAGGCCAGATGACTTACACAACTTTTTGGCTTCCAGTCCCTGAGAAGGGACAGAAAAGAGGGGGTGGGGATGAAAATCACTTTTCCAGAGTTTTACCCCTGAGGCTAGAAAGGGAGCAGGGGGCTCGATTTGACGAAAGCTTCACCAAATTAGTTTGGGGCATCCGTCTAGGCAAGGGTGGGGGCTGGGGGGCGCCCACCTGCAGCTGGCTGGAGCAGCCGTACTGGATGAGCGGCGTGAAGGTTGTCAGCTGCAACTCGGCGTCTGTCTGCAGCTCGTGCCCCACCAGATTGGGCATCTTCGTCACGTTGTAGCCGAGGTTCTGGCACATGGAAATACGGATGGGGTCGCAGCGCCGCTCCTCCTCGTCCCCGAAGCCCCGCGCTGGCTGCAGCAGCAGCGGCAGCAGCAGCCACAGACTGAGCCCGACGCCCCCGGGCGACCCCCGGACGCTCAGTCCCGGGACGCTCGGCCCCGTGCCCCGCCAGGCCATGGCCAGAGCCGGGGGCAGCAGCGGCGGCGGCGGCGTAGACTGCTCGGGCAGACACCCCCAGTTTGCACGGGGGCGCCGGCTGCCGCGCTGCCCTCTAGATCCGGGGAAGAGAGTGTGATAAGGCGCCAAGGGCGACGAGGGGGCAGCGGCCGGCTCCCCGGCAGCTGCGCGCCGCTGTGAGAGGTATTAGATGCCCCAGGCCGGGGCCGAGGAACGGACTGCGAGGGTCATGGCTGCAGGCAGCTAGCCCTCCCACCCGGCGCCGGCCGCGTCCGCTCGGCGTCTCAGCGAAGCCCGCCAGCACCCCGCGCCGCGCCGCTCTCACCGCCCGAGCCCTCCGCCCGGCAGGAGGTTTGCTGGGCGGCGGCGGAGCGAGACGGACAGCGCGCCTCTCCAATGGCCAAGCACGGCGGGCAGCGAGGGGTTTGGCTGCGAGGCGGGGCTGCTCTCCCGCTGGAAGGGTCAGCCCCCGCTCACCTCCCCCCCTTCTCCTTCCCCTTCCCTCCCTCCCCGGAGCGCCCCGCCCCGCTTCCCGGCGCTCACTTTCCTCCCAGCCCGAGCGCAACGCGCAGAGGCCAGCCCGGGATGGAGTTGAGTCGCTCCGACCCGACCAGTCCTTCCCTTCCTCTCCCAGGTGAGAAGTGCTCCCTCACCAGACTCTGCCTCTTTTCTTTTCTTTCTCCTTCCAGCTGTCACCTCGGCCCCCTGGCCACCTCCTCATCAAGCTGAGAAACTTACACAAAGAACACGGGATTTAGATTTACTCAGATCGTGGCTTCAAATCCCTGCTGTGTGACCTTGAGCAAATTGCCAAACCTCTCGGCGTCAGATTCCTCATCCGTAAAGTGACTTGGGAGGATTAGAGATAATGCGTAAAACGCTTAGCTCGGTGCCTGGTACAGCGTGAGCTCGCGACTATTTTCACTCCCCACTCGCTCGGGTTGGAGTCCGGCCCACTCTCTCCGCCCCCAGACACCATCAGACCTGCGCGGGGGAGCTGCCGGCTCGAGCCCGGACTGGGGGAGGCGCCCCCGACGGCCTCGCGCTCCGATTTCCTCACCGTATGAAATAAAATTCCACAGGGGGATTCGAAAGGAAATGAGACCGGGACGCTCCGTGCTTCTCGGCCCGCCGCCCTTCCTGTCTCGGGGACACGGTTTCTAAATAAGGTTGGAGGGCGAGAGGGCGGGAGCGGAGAGGCTTGACCTGTGCACCCGGAGCGAGGAAGGAGCACAGTCACCACGAATCTCCTCCCCCAGCCTCCCGGACACCCCTTCTCTGCAGGCTGCCCCCCATTTGTTCCTTATTCTGCTAATGCGCGGATCCTGGGGATCTGGGCATCACGCGATCTGGGTTGCGATCCAACTTTCCCCTCTCTCGTTCCCAGCCCCCAAGAGATTTATGTTGGCCCAAGCTCCCTCTGCTTTCCAGTAGGGCCAATGGAACCCTCAGCAGGTGGATTCCTAAGCCATTTATTTGCTGCGTGACTGTGGTGGAAGTCCTGTGCCTCTCTGAGCCTGAAAGACGCCGACTGGAAAAAAAGGAAAGTTCATATCTACTTTGCACACTTGTTCTAAGAGTTAAATGAGATAATTCCTATAAATCATTTAGCAGAGCGTCGAGCACATAGTAAATGCTGAACAGCTTGCTTAGTGTTGTTATGCTTTTTTCTTCATCTTTTCTGGAACAGCTAGGGGATGATCAGTTATAGAGCTGCCTTCTGCTCTCCAGCCTGGTACCAAAGACATCTAGGCGGCCCAGATTTGAGGATCTGGGTAAAGGGTTCCCTGCTCTCTTTTTGAGATTGTTTTGTCCATCCCTTGCCACCATTTTCCTTGGGCTGGGAGACAAGAAGCAAATCTATGTATTTTTGTATTATCCCATATCAGCCAAGTCTCTGGCACAGGGGCAGGGCCTCAATACAAGTTGGGAGTATGTCTTTACCACTCATGTGGTGTGGTGCTCGTATTGTCTTATATTTTTAATTTTTTTTTTTAATGTGGGTAAGTAGACTTGGCTGAGAGCAAAAATTGAGTCGCTTTTTTTTTTTTTTTTTTAAAGAGGGGCTGGTGATATTTGGGTCTCTGCTGACAACTGTTTGGGCCTTCCTGTCAAGGAGACTCTATTAGCACCCTTAAAAAGATGAGGGAACCGAGGCTGGAACCAAAGAGATAATTAGAAAGTGACAGTACCAACAAACCAGGGCCCAAAGGAGGGCCTTCACAAAGGTGGGGCTGGGTTATTTCCTTGAGAGAAGTTCCCAGCTGAAATTCTGCATAGTTACCATAGAGTTGAGTTTCTCCTGTGCTTGTGCTGGGTGGTTCATGAAACCACTGGACTACAGAGATGAATAAAAATGATACCCACCCTCCAGGACCTCACAGGAGAAGATAAAGAAAAAACAAGCAACTATAACTCAGTGGGGTTGCACAGACAGGAGAATTGTATGTAAATTGAAGGTAGGGTTAGTTGAGTTTGGAAGGCTAATCAGAAGGGGATGACCTGCAGGATTCTGAGCTGTTTGACAAAGTGGAATTAGTGTGCAGTTGGCAGTTCTCTTAGAGTACATAATGGATGGAGAGGGAGTACTTGTTTTGTGGTAGAGATGTGTGTACATGGTTCTCATGGACTCATGGGCTCCATGACTGAGCTCCATGAGGTCAGGGATCAGGACCTGTGTCTTGTACAGGGCCAGGCATGCAGAGGGAACACCATGTAAGCATTGGTGAAGGAATGCTATTATCAAATCAATAACAAAGTCCCTGACTTTGTGCCAGATATTGTGTTATATGCTTTACATACATTATCTCATTTATCTATTATAACATCTTGCAAAAACTGATGTTTTGAGAGTCAAGCAGTTTGCCCAGAATCACACAGCTAAGTGGAGGAGAAGGGCTTGATGCATGTCATCCTGGCCTTAAAGTTCCTGAGCATGATACTGTTCTCCCAGGAGATACTGCTTGATACTCAGCCTAACCCATAAAGACGGCCCTTTTGTGTTCCGGACCTCTCATTCCTAGTCTGGCTTCCCAGACTCAACTTGCTTGAAGCAACTGTCTCCTTTGAGAACATTCCATGAAGTCCCTTCCCCATCAGAAACTCTTCCTGTCAACAGCTTTTCTTTCCAGGCTAGGAGCTGGTTGTCGGTATTTACCAAAAAGAAAGCCAGGGGAATCACATTTCAGTCTGAATGTGGAAAGAAAACAAAGACCACGACTTAGAGCAAGTTTGAATGGACTGGAGCCCCTCAGCCTCCCTCTCACAGAGTGGTTTACACAGTCGACAGTCTGCCCCTGGTGACAAGCATGGCATGTTTGTCTTTGTTACAGAAAACACTTCCCTGGGAGTTCCAGGCAGAGGGATATCCACCCTGTGATATGCAGCCCGTCCCCAGAGAAGATAGGAACTCATGAAGAGGGCGGTCAGTTGACTTGAAAGACAGGCCATGGGACCCTGGTGACTCTGGCCTGAGTGGTTGGGCTGCTTCCTCGGCTGCAGCCACTTTGGAGCTGAAGGAATCTGACTTCAGCAAGTTGTTTGGGCCTTCTGAGGGCCTCTACATTTGCGTCTAATAAGAGGCTTCTAATTTGCTCCTGTGATGTGTTAATTTTTCAACTTGACATTTTCTGCTCTAATAGATTCTTCTAATGGTTCCTAAATTAAAGGCTACATTGGAAGACTAGCGTTTAGGTTAAAATCCATCACCTAGGGGGGTGGAAGCCATAAACATCCTTTCCCTCCGAAGGGAAAAAACCTCTCATTTGCAGTTCTTTGCTAACCCAATTAAGTGCTGAAGTCGTCACCCTCAGAGCCTGCTTTTTTATTTCCTGTAAAACAATCCAACTAATCCATATTCAGTAGCTTCCAAGAAAAGTCTTATTCCAACCACTCATGAAGAAACCAGCTTCTTTGAATCTAGACAGAACATTTAGAACTCACAAAGACCTATCTTGATAGAAAATGCAGGAAAGTGTTTCATTATTACCCTGTCTAATTTTTGAGGAAAAAATGCACTGGGACTAAAACCTCATAGGGATTGGGGATTTATTGTGGAACAACATAAGCGTAGGGAGAAGTTGTACCAGATTCTATCCATTTATAAATAGTCTGTGTGCTATATCCTCCCCTGAACCCAGACTAGTTATGAAGTAAAAACATATACTGAATGAGACCGAAGGGAACACTAATGCTTGTGTCAAGTTTAGGAGTCAGAGGCTCCAAGAGATTAAGTAACAGCTACCAAGTGGCAGGGCCAAAACCCACTTATTGCACCACTAGCCAAGAGAAAAGAATGAAGTCACCACGCAGCTCTTGCATATCAAGAAATCAAAATCTTGATGCTCCTCCTGTCAATATTTCTTAGTAGGCATAAGGTGCTATGTAGGACATTCTTATTCATTGGTAGTGTGGTTTAATGTACATAGGACAAAGAAGAAATTCTGCAGGAGACAAAAATAGTACAAACATTTTGTGTCTTCACAAATGTCTTAGTAATTTCACTCTTTATCAGTCAAGCCATTACCAAGGGTTTAGTGATGAGTTATTCAAAGACACACTTTCTGATCTTCAAACTTATTACAAAGCTGCAGTAATCAAAACCGCATGGTACTGGTATAAGGACAGATGTATAGACCAATGGAATTGATTAGAGAGTTCAGAAGTAAACCCTCTAATCTGTGGCCAACTGATTATTGACAGAAGTGCCAAATCCATTCATGGGGGAAAGGATAGTCTCTTTGTGTTAGTCAGGGTTCTCTAGAAAAACAAAACCAACAGGAAAGATCTGTAAATGTGAGATTTATAAAGGTGTCTCACGCAACCATGGGAATGGAAAAGTCTAAAATCTGTAGGGCAGGCTGTGAAACTAGCGGCTCTGACAAAGGGTCTGGATGAACTCCACAGATAGGCTTGCTGATTGACAAAGCAGTGAAAGAGTCTCTCTACTTCCGTAAAAACTGTTGACTGATTGGATTATATCTTGTGGGAGACACGCCTTAGTTGATAGCAGATGGAATCAGCCACAGATGCAATAAACTAACTGATGATCTAATACACCAGCCTTCCAGTTCATCAGCCAGCCACAAAATAACCTTACAGCAATGGTCAGGCTGGTGCTTGCCTGACCAGACAGCTGGGCATCATCTCTTGGCCAAGTTGACACCAGAACCTAGCCATCACACTCTTCAACAACTGGTGCTGGGAAAACTGGATGTCTATACACAAAAGAATGAATATGGGCTCCTACCTTATACAATATACAAAATCAACTCAGTATGGGCCAGGGAGCTAGATATAAGAACCAGAACAATCAAACTCCTGGAAGAAAACATATGGAAGCACCTTTTGGACCTTGTGTTAGGCAATGTTTTCTTAGACTTTACACCCAAAGCATAAGCAACAAAAGAAAAAATAAATAAATGGGACCTCATCAAAATTTAAAACTTTGTGCATCAAATGATTTTATCGTGAAAATAAAAAGATAGCCTACAGAAGGAGAGAAACCACATATCTGATAGGGGTTTAATATTTAGACGTTTCAAAGAAATCCTACAATGTAACAACAAAAAGACAACCCAGTTAAAAAAAATGGGCAAAAGATTTGAATAGACAATTGTCCAAAGATATACAAATGGTAAAAAAAGCACGCAAAAAGATGCCACAATAAAAATAACATTTTATACCCACTAGAAAGGCTACTATTGAAATAAAAAAACCCAGAAAATTGCAAGTGTTGGAGAGGATGTGGTAAAATAGGAACACTCATTCATTGTTGGTGGGAATGTAAAATGGTGTAGCCGCTGTGGAGAACAGTTCCTCAGAAAGTTAAGTACAGGATTATCGTATGACCTGGCATTCCCACTTTTAGGTATATTCTCCAGAGAATTGAAAGAAGGGACCCAAACAGACATTGCACACTGATGTTCATAATGGCATTATTCAAAATTGCCAATAGATCGAAGCAATCCAAGGGTCTATCAACTGATGAATGGATAAACAAATAGTTAGTATATATATAAATACACAATGGAATATTATTCAGCTATAAGAAGGAATGAATTTCTGGTACATGTGACAACATGGATGAACCTTGGAGACATCATGTTGAATGAAATAAGTCAGACACAAAAGGACAAATATTGGATTGTCCCATTGATATGGAATTACTTAAAATAAGCAAATAGAGTCAGAAACTAGAATACTGGACTTGGGGTAGGAAATGGGGAGCTAAGGCTTAAATTGTACAGAGTTTCTATTTGATTGATGGAAATGGTTTGGTAATGGATGGTGGTGATTGATTTCTACAGCAAAACATTGTGAACATAATTAATGACATTGAATGATACATCTGAATATGGTTAAAAGAGGAAATTTTAGATATGTTACTGGAATAAAAGTTTTAAAAAAATCATAGGAGTACACAACAACAGAGTACCCTAATGTAAACCTGGACTATAGTTAGTAGTACAATTCCAATAATATTCTTTCATCAGTCGTAACAAACACACCACACTAAAGCAAGATATTAATAATGGGGGCAGGGAGAGTATATGGGAATTGTATTTCTGCATGATTTTTCTGTAAACCTACGATTTCCCTAATTAAAGAAAGAAAAGCATTGGGAATTGTATTTCTGCATGATTTTTCTGTAAACCTACGATTTCCCTAACTAAAGAAAGAAAAGCATTATGTTGAATAACTTTCTTATTTCTATCTCTGTGACTGTTTTTACTTCCCTTGAGAGGCTAAGCCTTAGTCCCTGCTAATGAGGTCTGAATAGCAATATCCCTACTGGGCAGGAATGCAGAGGCGATCTATAACTCAAAGAACATTAAAAATGGCAAGTAACTTAAACAGACCAAGTTACTTGGTCTCATCACCTCATTACCCCCTTTTTGTAGGCAGATAAGTGTAGATATAGAGAGAAAGAAATTTTAATTAAATGTCTACATTGATAGTGCTAGTTAGAACCAGAACAAGGCAAGAACCTTCTGACTTCCTTGTTGAGTACTTAATGCATCATGCTGAACCCTCAGCACTTAGAAATAAGTGACACCATGAGTGCCCAGGAAAGGGTGTTGACTGACTGTCATTATTTTCCAGTAAGGAAATCAAGAAAGTCTGTTTCCTCCTTAGAATGAAGCCTCATCATAGTAATCTCAAGGGGCAAAAAAAAATCTTTATCTCCCCAGGGATTTTGGAAGAATTAAAGACAAATGCATGAATCGTTCTTACCATTGGGCTCTGAAAATACTGTTATCTTTCACCAGTTGTGGTGACATTGAGTTAAAACTTGCCTGTGTTGCAGTACCTAAGTCCAGGAATTTTCCACTCCACATTTTAGAGGTAAGTTACCTGTGCCTCTTAGTAAGGGTGATGCTATTGTGAGATTCCAGGGGCATAATTCATTTTATATTTTAGGTGAATAGCGGCCCTTGGAGTTGTACAGAGTATGGTTCTTTATACTATGGCAGGGACAGGCAGCAAATAATAGCTATAGTACTTTATATTTGATTCCCAACCCATGCATTCAAAAAAAAAAAAAATCAACAAATGGGGCTGTGAGAATGGGATATTTGCTTGGAAAAGAATGAAATGTGACCCCCACTGCACAGCATAAAAAAAAAGTACACATACTATCTCAGTTTAATATGATACTTTAAAATGTAGGAACTACTAATATTCTAGTTCTCAGTAATAGAAAAGATTTGGAGAAATTAAGGCCTTTGCCTAAGGTCACACTTAAAGGACTGAATCATTCTGTAGCTAGAGCAAAGCAAATTAAAGCCAGAGAGATCTGGCTGGAAACCCTAGCTTGACAGTTTATTTGCTGTATCACATTGGTCAACTCAACCTTTCTGAGTCTCAGTGTCCATATCTTTAGAGTGCGGATAATACCATTATGGCAGACAATGGTGGTTGTTTAGCCAGTAGCCCCTCTTCACCCGTGCTAGCAGGATTCAAACCATTCTTCCTTTCTGGCAACTAGGTATCAGGCTATCAAGTGCTTCAAAGAAAGATGGGATATTTCCCAGTCCTAGCCAGTGTGTATAAATCTTTCCCTTTGTAAGTGATTGGTTTATGACATATTTCTAGCCCATGAGACAGAAATGGAAATTGGGAATGGATATAGTGGACTCCTTTTTGGGGATATTTTTCCTTATTTAATACAAGATATGGCAAAAAGATTGACCTCTTCCTTTTTTTTTTTTTTTTAATATTTTTATTGACAGATCTTCATACACATACAGTCCATGCAGGATGTTTTAGTTTGCTAGCTGCCAGAATGTAATATACCAGAAATGGAATGGCTTTTAAAAAGGGGATTTATTAAGTTGCAAGTTTACAGTTCTAAGACCATGAGAATGTCCAATTTAAAGCAAGTCTGTAAAAATTTCCAAATTAAGGCACCCATAAGAGGTTACCTTCACTAAAGAAAGGCCGATGAAGTTCAGGGTTTCTCTCTCAACTGGAAAGGCACATGGCAAACATGGCAACATCTACCAGCTTCATCTGCAGGCCTCTTGCTTCATGAAGCTCCCTGGGAACGTTCTTCTTCAAATCCAAGGTCTCTGGCTGTGTGGACTCCAATAGTTCTCATGGCTATCTCGTCATTCTCAAGCTTTCTCCAAAATGCTTCATCTTTTAAAGGATTCCCAGTAAATGAATCAAGACCCACCTGGAATGGATGGAACCACATCTCCCTGTAATTCAAGGTTAATACCCCCAATTGGTGAGTCTCATCTCCGTGGAGATAATCTAATCAAGTTCCCAACATACAGTGGTGAATAGGGTTTAGAAGAAATAGGGTTTAGAAGAAACGGCTGCTCCTACAAGATTGGACCAGGATTAAAACATGACTCTTCTAGGGTACATAAATCTGTTCAAACTAGCACACGTGATGTACGATCAATGGCTCACAGTATCATCATATAGTTGTATATTCTTCACCATGATCATTTTTAGAACATTTGTATCACTTCAGGAAAAGAAATAAGAAAAAGCGTAGACATCCCATACTCCTTTATCCCTCCCTCTCTTTGACCACTAGTGTTTTAATCTACCCAATTTATTTAATCCCATTATTCCCCCTATTATTTATTTATTTTTAATTTATATTTTTTACTCATCTGTCCATCGTGGATAAAAGGAACACTAGATACAAGGTTTTCAGTCACATGGTCACATTATAAAAACTATATAGTTATATAATCATCTTCAAGAATCAAGGCTACTGGAACACTCAACAGTTTCAGGTACTTCCCTCTAGCCACTCCAAAACACCATAAACTAAAAAGAGACATCTGTATGATGCATAAGAATGACCTCCAAGATAACCTTTTGATTCTGATTAAAATCTCTCAGTCACTGAAACTTTATTTTGTCCCATTTCTCTCTTCCCCCTTTTGGTCCAGAAGGCTTTCTCAATCCCATGATGCCAGGTCCCGGCTCATCCTGGGAGTTCTGTCCTATGTTGCTGAGAGATTTACAGACCTGGGAGTCATGTCCCATGTAGGGGGAGGGCAGTGAGTTCACCTGCTGAGTTGGTTTAGAGAAGCCACATCTGAGCAACAAAAGAGGTTCTTTGGAGATGACTCTTAGGCATAATTATAAGTATGGCATCTTCCTTTTACCCAGCTTTGGAATGTTGTGTGAGGATGTGATGGCTGGAACTTATAAAAAAGCTCATAAGCTGAATGCTAAAGATGAGAGAGCAGAAAGAGCCTGGGTTCTTGCCAATGTGGGTAGGATGCTGAACTAACCAACCCCAGCAAGTCCTGTCTATGGACTTGGGGTTGAATGAGACAATACATTTTCCTTTCTGTTTAAGCTACTTTTAGTTAGGCTTTCAGTTTCTTGCACCTGAAGGCATCATCACTGACTTATCAATCAAATTAGTAGGGTTGTTGTGAAAACGAAAGGGTGGCTGGTGAATATTAGATGCATCTATCTTATAGCTCAAGGCTCACCCCTCCTTAACAATGGTAATCCCTTAAGTCATATAAGCTTTTGTCTGTCACAAAGTGCTTCCCTTAGGGATTCTTCTCCCAGACTTTGAATTTCTTACAGATAGAGACCATGTTTAATTGATCTCCAGCTTTATATCCTAGCACAGTACTGAATGTTTCTTGAACTGTTTGTTTAAAAAATGAATTTATTATTCAGTGACACAGAAATTATTACCTGGGAGCTGAGAAAATGAATTTGACGCAACTCTATGCATGTACCTCATAGTATAGTTATTGGCTATAAGACAACTCAATTTTGTTCTTTGATTGGCAAAACTTATGTCCACAGTGATGTGCTTATATATTAATTGTTATTATCTAAGGCCTATGCCATGGTGAAAGCATGATTAACTGAATAACTTAATGTCCTATAATCGAATCTATTACATGGACATTCCCTAATGTCAAGAATGTCACCAGGCACAGAATTGGGTTGCTGGAAGGGACTTAGTTACTGCAGGGCTCTAGGAAGAACTATAGAAAATGCTAAATGTGGTTCTAAAAAGCAAAAAGATAAATAGCCATTTACCTAGATGCCTCTGCCTACTGGAGGGAATGTTCTTTTGTCTATTAGAAACAAGAAAGACACAGGACAGGAGGGTGGACTGTGATAGATAGGTTTGTGTGTATGTTGAGGGGTGAGGGAAAGAAAGGTTACCGAACGAAAGAAAGCCTGTGGTTGTTGATATCTTTGGGCTTCTTCTAAGAGGAGGAAACTTTCTAAGGAACATTCAGCTCTTCATCATATAGACTTTGTGAATGAAGGGAATCCTTGATCAAGGATGAAGGTTAGCAAGTCTGTGAGAAAGTGATTAATATTATCTCAAACAATTGTTCTCTAATACAGCCTCTAGAGATTTTAGAATCTAGAATGTTAGGTGTATAGCTCAAGAAATGGCATTTTCCATTAACTACTCCAGGTGATCCTGGTACAGATAATTTTATAGACCCTACCGTAAGTATTACTGATACAGGAACATCTGAGCTAGACACTGTATTTTGAGAAGGCCACTACTGGCTAATTAGTATGGCATCAAATATCTTTGTCAAGCTTCGTCCTTGAGAGTAGGGAATGTTTGTAGGAATAGTTGGGTCTGGAGAGCATGAGACTTAGGTATTCTCTTCCCCATAGTCTCCTCTGCCAATGAGAGGGACTCACGCTAAGCAAAGGTCATGTACCATGTCAGGGCCACTTCTAGCTCATTCTCTGTAAGAATTAGTAAAGCCATCCCCTCTAGGTGAACCCAACTGTGTGGTCCACAGCTTAGTGAAAGAAGTATGGCTAGATTTTAGCCCTACCCACCCACAATAAGGTAACCTGTGTACTGTACAATCTGCCAACCATTACTGATGGCCTTTATATCATATGAGATCCTTCCATTGATTTTCACCAAGGAAGGAGCATGGTGATCTGTGGATTAAAGAAAGAAAATAGAAACAGCTCTTTGAGGTCTCCAATAGATCCTTAAATAAATAGTATCCTTTCTTCCCATTTGGTTCAGAACAAGTTGAATAAACAAGTAAGTAAATAGCCAAAAATATTACCTTTAGGGCAGTGCAACAGTGGTTCAGTGGCAGAATTCTTGCCTGCCATGCTGGACACCTAGGTTTGATTCCCAGAACCTGCCTATGCCAAAAATGAAAATAAAAAATAAAAACAAAATTTAAAAATATTACCTTTATTAGTGAAAAGGTCAGACTGATCAGTAGATATGACAGCTCTAGGGCTGTAAAATAGCTGCCCTTTGCTCATTGTCTGTTATATACCAGCCACTGCATTCACACTATTTCTAAACCTCCCCACAACTTTGAGAGGTTAACTAGTATGATCTCCATTTTGCAGATGAGAAAACAAACCAGGATTCAAACTCAAGCCTGACTACACCCAAAGCTCCCTGCTTCTTACTTGGCACTGCCATTTCTGAAGAACCAGTTGGAACTTCTACAACCAAAGCCCAATTAAATCAACAAACAATTCTTATGAGATTTCCATAATTGTCCTATGGCAGAATTTTTTTCTTTCCCCAAGGTTCTCCTTTGACACAAGCCAGAAAGGCCTGGCTCTTTGAGTAGATGCAGAAATGTGTAAAGCCTCAAATCCTCTAATCCAGGCTATTTTTCAGTGCCTCTGGGACTACTAGGTCTAATGCCAGCACGGATGTACTATTTTGAAACCCCAAAAACATTTCTCAGAAAACTCAGGCAGAGTGCCATTTCAAGGATATATTTTATATCGTTGCCTAGGTCTTTTTGTCCCACAGTGAAATAGCTCTGCTGTTGTCCTTCTGTCTGGACTTGCCACCTATAGAGTAGAGTTCCCTGTTCAGAGTTAGCCTCCAAAGCATATTGGGAAGACCACATTTACCGACAAAAGGATATTTTGCTCATGACTTTCATCATTGCAGAGATAACGTTTTTCCTTGACCTCTTGTCTTTGGTCAGGTTCCTTAGAAACAGAGCCTGAGATGGGGATTTCTGTTCAAATGATTTATTGAAAGAGTGCTTTCAAGGAGAAGGGGAGTGGGGGAAGCAAGATAGGATGGAGAAGAGAAGCTAAACAAGAATTTAGTCTCAGCTGGAGTCTATCTCTTCCATGAGGAGCTCTGGACCACCTATTGCACCACAAAGTTAGTCCCACCTTGAAGGAAGGGGGCTCGTCTTCTGTCCA
The DNA here is from genome assembly GCF_023851605.1 of Tamandua tetradactyla. NCBI lineage: Eukaryota > Metazoa > Chordata > Mammalia > Pilosa > Myrmecophagidae > Tamandua > Tamandua tetradactyla. The sequence goes on along the minus strand of NC_135334.1, from coordinate 57,239,148 downwards.
CCCCTCCCCCAATGATGACAATCATTGGCCATTGGCTGTGGAGGCTGGGGTGGGGGTGAGGATGGGGTGCCAGTGCATTTGGCCTCCTGGTCACCGTGGCTCCCATTTAGCCAAGGTGGCTCCCTCTTGGCCAAGGACAATTCTCCAGAGAATTGGGTGGCTGTGAGCTGTATCAGAAACCCTCATCGTAGCTGGGGGAAACTGCCTGTTGTAGAGGCTGGTAAAGGAGATCTGGTCAGGGCAGCTATAGCAGTTCTATATCACAAGACCCTAAAGTCAATTGAATCTGAGTACTGGTTCTTTAATCTCAGAGTTCTCAGAGATTATGCCTCATTACACATCTCTTTATTTGTGCATGCTTAATTGCTGAGTAAACCAAGGCAAAAATCACATAGCAAGATAGTCCTATGGTTCCAAGTAGCTGAGACTAAAAATAGTGCTCAAGCAGCATTCACCCTATTTCAGTATTCAGCCAGCCTACTGAAATACGTAACTTTTTATGTATTTTTTACGTAAATACGTAAATTTTATAGCATAAATCCCATTTTACATTCATATTCATGACCAAAAAGACTACATACAGTTGAGCCTTACAGTATGACCAACAGGTGGCACCAGAAACACCCATACTTATTCCAACTAATTTTATGGGCTAAAATTTTAATCCCTCTCTACTTATGTTTTTCCCATTGAAAAGGCACTCATAGAATTGACTCCAAACCAAATCTTGGTAACTTACAGAGTTTCCCATTTGCTATTTCACCTCTTTCTTGTAAGGTCATTTGAGTATGGAAAAAAAAAATATGGTGATAGGGTCGATGAATTCAGAAAGAAAACATGTATTCATTAGCAAAAGGAAGGAAAAAAGACTAGAGTCCTGCATCCTTTTCCTTGCAAGGTCTCTTGAGTATATAAATGCCGAAGATTATTAGGAAATATTTGAATAACAGGATAAAAAAGTCAAGGATACTGCCTCCAAAACATGAACTGTATTCCCCACTGAAAACAGACTTGGATGGTAACCAAGTGGTTCAAGGATTGCCCTGGCCAATGTCCGACCACAGGGTTCCACTCCGGGAAAGGTCGTGGAGTCCAGCGTTCACCATTTTCAAGTTTGTTTCTTTTGAAGTTTGTACTTTATTTTTGGTGAAGGGAAGTAAAGGGGGGTGCAGGGTTGGGAGGACTGCATCTTCTAATTTTTTTTCCCCTTAACAATCTGGCATTGCATTCTTTTCCTACATCAGGCTATTCCAAGGAGCAGAATGATAGAAAGGAAAAAAATAAACCCCACTGACCTAAGATTTAGGCCATAATATATTTAATGTTTATTAAGTATTTTCATAATCATTATTTGCTCCTCCAACCATATTAAAAATAGGGGTATTGAGGCGGGCCGCGGTGGCTCAGCGGGCAAAGTGCTTGCCTGCTATGCCGGAGGACCTCGGTTCGATTCCCGGCCCCAGCCCATGTAACAAAAACGGAGAAACAGAATACAATAAAAAAAAAAAAAACAAGAAAATGTTTAAAAAAAAAAAAAAAAAAAAAAAAAAAAAAATAGGGGTATTGAGTCTCAGAAAGGTCATTAGCCAGCACCCCAACCCAGTCCATCTGACCCCACTGACAAGATTAAATATAGATGTGCCATGCAAATTTGGACAAATCATTGCACATTGCTCTGGGCTCTAGTTTCATCTATAACATAAGAGGCTGGACTGCATGGGCTCAGTGTACCTTCCAGCTAGAAATCTCCAGATTCTGAATAATACGTGTAGATTTCAGAGTCTTGTGTACAAATTGGGACTGGAGGTGTGGTTTTGGCATCACAGTCAGTAGGAAGGGAGGGTAAAAGCTCACTTTGATAGTGTTCCAAAGTGGAAGGTGACACGGCTATTATACAATGCGTTAAGCGGTCTGGTTCTTGTATTTTGGGGGGAAAGTAAATACCAGATCTCTGATTAGCCTTTCCTATACCTGTCGTCAGTTTATTATACTATAAACATTGTGCCTCTGGGAGCTTTCATTTCCAAATGAAATGATCCCAGGGTTTGGAATTCCTCTTTTCATGGCATGCTCTTCTGCCAAGCATGCCACAAATTATTCTCACTGCCCTTCTCTGAACCTTTGCTATTTTTGTTCTCCCTTTTTGACTGGAGGACAGATTGAAGGGAATTTTTTTTTTTTTTAATTTTTACTTAAAAGATAGAGGCAGCAGGACTCATAAAGGACACATACAGATTCCTTGCTCATATACATTTCCATAATGTGAATGGGAAAAGTCAAGAAAGAGGAAGAAAGGAAAGGAACTTGGGATGCCTGCAACATGTCAGGTTCTATGCGAGGACCATTTGATAGCTTATTTCCTTTCACCCCCTCGGAGGCGAGGCTGTGTGGTGCAGTGGCTATGTGCCCAGGCTCCTGAGTCAGACGGATATGGCTTCTCATCAAGGCCCGGGTGCTGCCCCACCATGTGACTCTGGGCCATCTACATAACCTCTCTAAGCTTTGGTTTCCTCGGCAAGACAACATACAAAGGGCATTGGCCAAGAATAAGCACTCCATGAGTGTTTGCCAACATCATTGCTACTGCTCTAAAGTGCAAATCTTAACTACAACTCTTTAGATGAGAAAACTAAGATCCTAAGAAGTTAAGTAAAATTTCAAACCCATTTTGATCTGACTTTGTTATGGATATCTGTTGCTTCTCTTCCCCAGCATACCCCTCTTTAATTAGGGAGACCACCCTACCCTCATCCTGCTTTCTGCTCTCACAAATCACTGTAATGGTCAAGAGAATGAACCCTGGAGTCAGGTGGCCGGGTCCAAATCTCAGCTCTATTCCTTGTTCACGGTGTAATTTTGACCTTTCTTAACCTTCACCTTTCTTTGACTTAGTTTCCTCATCTACCTTCTGGGGATATTAAAGTACTTAATGCTTGAGTTCTTGCAAACACTAAATTAGTCAATACCAATAAAGTATTTACAGCAGTGGCTGGCACATAGTAACTGTGCAATGCTTATAAAGCATTGTTATTCTTACTCTGTGTCTTACATTCCTAGGACTTCCATAACAAATTACTGCAAACTGGTATCTTAAAAAAACAGAAGTTTATTCTCTCACAGTTCCAGAGGCTGTAAGTCTGAAATCAATGTGTCTGCAGTGCCATGCTTCCCCTGAAGGCTCTAGGGAAGAAGGCTTTCTTGTCTCTTCCTAGCTTCTGGTGGTCCCTGGCAATCTTTGGCATGACTTGGCTTGTAGCTACATCTCTCCAAACTCTGTCTCCATCTTCATATGGTGTTCTTCCCTGTTTTTGTTTCTCTATGTCACCAAATCTCCCTGTCCTTATAGGAATACCGGTCATTGGATTTAGGGCCCACCCAATCCAATAGCACTATTGGATTGTCAACTTGATGACATTTGCAAGGACCCTATTTCCAAATAAGGTCAAATTCACCAGTATTAGGGGTCAGAACTTGAACATACCCTTTTTGAGGGACACAATTCAACCCACTAAACCCCAGCTATCTCTCAGCTACTGGACTGGGCACACAAATAAGATATGGCTGGGGTGTTCTGTCTTTTAGTTAACCTGGTTGGTCTAGGGCAGGTCAGCAAAACTTTTCTATTAAGAACCAGATAACAAATATTTTAGGCTTTGTGGGCCATATGGTCTCTGTCACCACTATTCAACTCTGCCGTTATAGTGGAAAAGCAGCCAAAGAAAATACGGACTTGGTTGAGTTCCAATAAAATTTTATTTATGGACACTGAAATTTTAATTTCATATCATTCTCATGTGTTGCAAGATATTATCCTTCTTTTGATTTTTTACAACCATTTAAAAATGATAAAACCGTTCTTAACTTGTGTGCTCTACAAAAGCAAAAGGTGGGCAGGATTTGGTCTATGGGCCACAGTTTGCTGAGCATTGGTGTGAGGGGAGGGCACATGACTCACAGAGGGGCCAAGTCTTGTCATGAGATTTAATATGTAGACATTTGGGAGAGAGTGTGTGCCTCTGGCTTTTGAGATTCTGATGCCATGAGCATCTTCTGCCACAGGAGAGAGATCCTGTATCAGGAGAGAATGAGGCCAACAGGAAAAAGAATCAGGGCCAGGCAGGGTCCAGCAGAGTCCAGCAGAGCCAGATTGAGAAAGACAAGCAGAGCCCTGAAAACTTCATTTGAGCCCCTAGATCTCGTCATGCCTATTAGCTCCACGACTTAATCAATTCTTTTTTTTTTCTTTACCCTTTTCCTAATCTAGTTTGAGTCAGATTTTGCTCATCTACAAATGAAAAGTCTAATAGAAATTTTTGGGCTTGTTTTCCTCACACCATACAAGCCTACATTATGAAATTATGAAGGAAAAGTAGCATGTAGCACTTAGCAATTTGGTAAGTACTTTCATGATCTCACATTTACTTTTTATAACCACATTCAGAGGTTGGCATTATTATTCTCATTTTACCAAGAACACAGACACATTTGATGCGGGCAGACTGCTTACTGTGATACAATGTTTGATGGCAGCATGGAGCAATTGAAAGGGATTTTTAAGGGGGAGAGGGGAACGGACTGTTCAGTTTCCTTTTCTTACCCCTTACACTCCTCAGGAAAGAATGGTGGAAGAGTAAATTTTGTCAGGGCACGCTTAATCCCTTTTCTGGGAAAGAGGACATGTACTAATCAGGAATCCCCACTGTCCAGAATGAGCAGAGGACAGGGGAGTGGCAGTCCTGGAGTTCTCGCCCAGCTGCCCAGCCCAGAATGGACGCACAGCTGAGGCACACTGATGGCGACAGCCTGGGTTAATCCAGGCTGCAGTTTGCAGCTCCGTTGCAGGGCAGATCTGGGATTCCCTTCAGAAGTATCACTTCCCAGCAGCTGGCTGGCTTGATTTTGTCAACGGTTTGACCCCTGGCTGCTGAGCAAACTTCAGCAGGTAGAACTTGGCCAGCCTAAAGGCAGATACAACTTTGAGCTCCTTAGGATAGGATGCAAAAACTTACCCAAGCAGGGCTTGTGGGAAGGAGATGAGAAAGGAACCAGGGAGAATAATCTTCCCCATCCATTAACCCTCACCTTAATATGCCAGTCCTTTGAGTTTTGGACTCAAGTAGAGAAAACTACCATGTTAAATAGCTACTACTTATTAAACAACTACTGTGTATCATTCAATTTCTTATTAAAATAGTGCCATTTATCAATTATCATGTGCCAGACACATTACCTACATTATCCTGAACCAATCCAGCAATTCTGCAAATAGAAATTAAATTTCATCTACAACTTTATGGATGAGGAAACTGAGATGACTAGAGGTTAAGAAAGTTGAACAAAGAAACGACACACGCTACGAGGGAAGGTGAATCTGCACCCAGTCTGTTTCCATTGCCACTACACTGCCATAGGGGTAGGAGATTAAATGGGAGGAGAGGGGTAATACTTTTCCAGCCTTAAGACTGGGTGAGGACAGGTAAAGCTACCAGAATTAGAAATGGAGCTTGAGATTGAATCCTTCCTAAAGCTCTGGAAGTCTTTGAAGACAGGTTTTGGTTATTTTGTATTTATCCTGTGTGCTCACCCACACTTTGTCCAGAGCAGAGGCTCGGTAAATGTTTACTGAATGAATGAGTCCAAGTGTCAGCTTTCAGTAAAGCAAGAAAAGGCTGAAGGAACACTGACTTGATGAGGTCTTCTCTTTGTTTTACGTTACTTTCTGGAATTCTTAGAAGCTGCGTGAACTCTTCTGGGCATCTAGTACCTGGATGTCGAAGTTTACCCAATTCCACAAATTATTTTGTAGGCAGTGATTTACTGAATGATACCCTAGAGGCCAAAAAAAAAAAAATAATAATACATCCTTCAAAAACATCTCTTCTGCTGGACTTCTGGGGAGTGGCTTGAAGCAGAAAAAAAAAATCTGATTCCACAAGCTTTTTTTTAGGAAAGTTAACTAGATGGTGATCAAATGGGGATCACCCATTAACTGAGAAAGTTAAGCAGAGATTCCTCGAAGATAAGCCTTTAAAATGGGAATGGAGGGCAAAGAAGGGAAAAATTGGGGGAAAAGGTCAAAAGTTTAACCTCTGTCTATGACCTACCCAGCAGGCACGTCCTGAACCAAATTGCCTCTCTCTTGCTCGTTGGGGCAAGACTGAATTAACAAGCTATAAATGCTGCGAGTCTAAGTGTGGGGAATGTGGAGATGAATGTGGGGAAGTCGTGGGCCAGCTGGAGATGGAAGACAGAACATATCCCGAGTGCAAGTCAGCTGGAGATTTGAAATTAGAATCTGGGCTCAAGCTGCATTTAAGTTTTAAGAACTCTGGTTGTAAGGGGATAGGGCAGACAAGTAGAAGGAAAGTTTGTAGAGACCTGAAGTGACACAGCATTGAATTGCCAACAAAAATTATCAGCATATTTATCTGATCATTTGAGACGGTGTATCTTCCTGGCAAGGGGAAGTTTTTGTGCAGGGAACTAGTGACTTGGAGGGGAAAGTGATAAAGAGAGGAGGGGTTAAAGGTGGGCAGGAGAAGGTCAGGCGGTGCCCAGGAAGCCCATCTGACTTTGCCAGGAAAGGCAGTTTGATGGAGACAGGGAGTCTAAACAACTTGCCAGCTTTCATGTGTATTGAGTAGATGACGCTCTCCCATAGAATCCGTGGCCTGGGATCCAGGCTTGGAACTTACTTTGGAACTTGCTATGAAGGATCACTTTTATTGGGAAATGTGGTTTGGAATGTAGACCTCTGTCTATCTTTGAAGATCAATGTTTGCTGGCACTCACTGGGGTTCTCTGGGTTCTTGGATTTTTAACAATGCCTCTTTTCTCACCGCACATACTAGGTATAAACAAAGCTATGTGGAAACTAAGAATATCAGGATGATGGCCTGCAAAGGTTTGCTTTGAGAGGAACCATGGGCAGGCACCACGAATTGAACCCAGGTCTCCGGCATGGCAGGTGAAAATTCTGCCACTGAACCACCGTTGCACCGCCCTAACTTTTAATTTTTATTCTAGTAACAAATATGACCTAAAAATTCCCCTTTTAATCACATTCATCTATGTAATTCAGCATGGTTAATTACACTCACAGCAATGTGCTACCATCACCAGTATCTTTTTCCAAACTCTTACAATCAACCTAAATAGACATTCTGTTCATATTAAATATCAACTCCCCATTCTCTAATCCCAATCCTATATTTTAGATTCTAACTCCATGAGTCTGCTTATTATAATTAGTTCATATCAGGGAGATTATACAATATTTGTCTTTTGTGTCTGGCTTATTTCACTTAGCATAGTGTCCTCAAGGTTCATCCATGTTGTTGCATGCATGGGGACTTCACTCCTTTTTATGGCTGAATAATTTTACAGTGTTATGTATATACCGCATTTTATTTATCTAATCATTGGTTGATAGACACTTGGGTTGGATCCATCCTTTGGCAATTGTGAAAAATGACCATGACTTCTATTAAGCAAGAAATACATGTTAAATGTTTAGACTAGCTCTTAATCTAGTACACAGTAAAAATAATATTTATTATTATTTTATTCCTTATGTTCTCTATTGAATATGAAAAACCATCTAGAGGCAGAATTCCTCTTGCCTCCTATGATGATTAGGTTCTGGTGTCAACTTGTCCAAGTGTTGATGCCCAGTTGTCTGGTCAGGCAAGCACTGGACTGACCATGGCTGCAAGGATTTTTCGTGGCTGGTTGATAAACTGGAAGGCTGGTGTATTAAATCACCTGTCAGTTGTTTGCATCTGTGGCTGCTTATATCTGCAATCAACTAAGGTATGTTGATCTATACGAGATTATCTACAATGAGATAATCCAATCAGCTGACGGTTTATAAGGAGGAAGAGAGGCTCCTCCACTGCTTCTTCAGCCAGCAGGTTTCTCCTATGGAGTTCGTCCAGACCCTTCATTAGAGCTGCAAGCTTCACAGCCTGCCCTAGAGATATTGGACTCTTCCATTCCCATGGTTGTGTAAGACACCTTTATAAATCTCGTATTTACCCGACCTATACACCTCCCTAGAGAATGAACGAGTGAAAGAGGAGTGAATCTATTCTATGCAAAGTGGTATGGGTTCTACCAGACCTAGATCCTCTTCTACAATCTTTGGAAATCTTGTTTCACAACAGTTTTCATTTTATTCAAATGGAGCAATGAAGGGAATAAACCACTGGCAATATTTAATGCATAGGCAAAACCCAAACTGAGGATAAGTCTTGGATATGATTCTTCAGCAATAACTCAGCAGCAACCACAGCTCCACCAGAATAATGTTCTGCCAGCAGCCTCAAAGCTAGGGTGGTGTCCTTGTACCATCCCACCACAAGGGATTGGATCAAAACAGTGAGGTAGAAACAGTCCACATTTTAAAAGTCTCTGGATAATGGAATGGAAATCCAGAAGACTCACAGGCAGAATGTGTAGTAATCTCATCACATCCCATAGCTACTGAGAGAGAACTGGCTATACTGGGATGATTAATCATGTAAAAACATATGGTAGGGTAACAGAATTGGTCTAGGCTTACTAGAAAGCTAATAAAATGCCTAAATATTTGTTTTTCTAGCCAAAGGGCCCAATGGTTACATACAGCTAAATTTTTTTCTGCCTATTATGCCTCTTTGGAGGCAGTTTTATTTTTGTGCTTAATGAATTCCTGAAAACTTACATGAAACTGTAATATATAAAAGTCAAGCAATAGCCTTACATGTTATGTAAGGAATTTTATCCCTAAGAGGTAAAAATTTATAAAGTCCCTAATTTACGTTATGAATGTTTTAATATTGGATTAAAAATAGAAAGTATTGTCCAATATATATCTGATTATTGGAAATGTCCAAAACACAAATAAAGTATTAAAGACAATAAAATTACTTATATAAAGTAATTTCTTACCTCAAATTCTGCTCTTAGCCTATTTGAAATGACCTTTTGTAGACATAAGAGATTGATTTAGTGTTTAGGAGAATGACTTTCTGATGGTAAATTTACATAGTCTTGAGCAGGGACATTTTGAGGAGATTGATCAGTAGAACATGATGCTAATGTGACTTATAAGCCTTCAGCCAAATTTCTTCTTGGATCAAGACAGTGGAATGATCTTATAAGACAAGCTTGCTTCTCCCACCCTCTAAATCCCTTAAAAGAACATAAATTATAATAAAAAGGAACTAGGGTTGCCAGATTTAGCAAAAACTAAAAAAACAAACAAACAGGATATCCCATTCAATATGATTTCAGATAAACAATGACTAATTTTAAAATATAAATATGGTCTAAATGCAATATTTTAGATAAACTTTTTTTAAAATTTGGAAGCCATAAAAAAATAAATCCATAACAGTTGGATCAGATTCGATTTATCCTACAATTCTACATGTATGTCCACCAATACAAGAATAAATGTTCATAGTAGCTTTACTCACAATAGAAAAAGCCTAGAAAAACCACATGTTCATCAACAGTATTAAGGATAAACAATTTACAACTCTAACACATTCCAAGATGCTGCTGATGCTGCTGGCTTGGGCACTACACTTAAAGAACTGCTGCTCTAGAGACATCTGTGGGAAATAGACAGGGTCAGTAGGAAATACAAAATCAGATTCAAAGAAACTGCCAGTTCAGAGTCAGGATGACTACAAGTAAAGGGCAGTAGACTGTCCTGAGATAACCACTGGGGTAACTGATATGACAGACTGTCCTGAGACAACCACTGGGGTAACTGATATGACAGAGATGCATCCAGAACAAAAAAATCTGTTGTGCTGTCCCTGCCTCTCCACTTCTAACCACCACCACCACTACTGAGCAGCCAGCAGCAGCAGCCTTACACCCTGGGATAAAATGCCAAGTAAATTTCCCTCCTAATAATCTAAGCTTCCTATCTGGGGAGCTTTAGTGATGAATGGGGATAGAGGACTGAGAGAGAGAGATTGAAACCTTCAAATGGACTCAGAGGGAATGCAGAATATGTCATCTTTGCTGGGGAGAAAGACTCATGGAAATCTTTCAATGTCAAAGTAAAGCTCTCCTTATTCTGGCAATGGAGGAAGAGTGGGGGTGGAGAGGACAAGGGGTCTTCAGCCTGCCGATCTGCCCCCAGCCCAGGCTCCCTAAAGTCAAGTCTCTTGGTCAAAGCTCTTCCCAGTTACATGACGGCCACAGAAGTGCCCTGTTGAGAAACAAACCAGAGCAGCTGCAGCATGAGCCCATCCCAGGTACCTAAACTCACAAAGATATGAACAGACAACTAAGGATCTGAGGATCCTTACAAACATCTGAGGGTCACCAGACAGCAACATTGAGAAGAAGTAAGAAAAACAAACTGATCAGGGGAAACAGATACAATTCAAGAAGCAGAGGAGAACTTGAGAGAAATACTAATTTGTGTGCTAGGAGATATTTGAGAGGCCAGCACATCCATAAAACAAAAATAGGAACAATCATAGCCTAAGACTGCCAAAGAAATTTAATAGGAACTAAACATGGCTGAGGACTGTGTCTCTTCCTTTTCTCTTGTTTTGTTTTCAAAGAATAGTGGAAAGATGCAATAAAATATGCATAAAAAACTGTGGAACAGAAAAAGATGTGACCCTGCCAAAGCCAAGCTGTGGGCTGGCAGGTGGTGAGGCCATGGGATACCTCAAATTGCTCATTAAACTGCAAGTATATGAAATTCCAGATTCGGTGTGGGAAAGGCATTTTAGGGGTTGCATGTGTAATGTGTGAAAATCGGGTTGTGTAAAAGTTGAATAAGTGAAAGTTAAGAACCATCTGTGTCCACATTCCATTTGGCTTTCCCCAGAGTTTAGTCATATAAATCTTTCAGTTTAAACTTGGGGTCACCATAATAATAACTAATATCTATAAACCACTTAAGAGTTCACAAAACACTTTTACTAATTGTCATATTTAATCCTTATCCTGAGAGGCAGCTTATATCCCTATTCTACCCTTGAGGAAAGAGAGGCAGACAACGATTTGTATCTACAACCTTGCAGGAAATATAGAAATCAGCCAGAAGGGCAATTTTGCAAACTGTTCCCAAGGGGTGTTCTGCAGATTGTTGATCCTATAAGGCAGAGGTTCTTGTGCATCAGAATCACCTGGAGGGCTTGTCCAAACAACCCAGATCGCTGGTCCCACCCTCAGAGCTGTTGATGCAGTAGGTATGGGGTGGAGACTGAGAACTGGTATTTTTAACAAATTCCCAGATGATACTAATGATACTCGTCCAAAGGACCACACTTTGAGAACTATTATTATGGGATGCCACCTGAAAAAATAGGATCCATGATCAAATTGAGATGTATTTACTATGTGATAGAATGCAAAGGAGCTTTGGATCTGTAAAGGAAATAGTAGGAAAAATGACATTAGTTATATTAGGATAATAGGATTGTGAATAATTTTTACTTAAAAATTTTTTTTAAGACACCATGATTTTCTTGTCTTGATGTGTAGTGAAAAATAACTAAAATAAAAGATAATCTGCAAAGCTTGATGAAAAATTCTTCATGACCTGGGAAAATACTTATGATATATAATGTTATGTGAAAATCTTAAAATAGGTCTTTTTCAACAGCAGAGATACAGAGAAAGACAGAGGGAAAAACAGAGAAACTGTAAGGGATTGCCTCGTAATTTATCTTTTGATGTCGAGTTTATACATAATTATAGTCTCTGCTTTGTATTTTCCACAGTATGTACATTTTATATTTATAATCAGGATAATACATCTGTAAATTTAAAAATAGATGCTTACAATCTGTAAAAATCCTGACTGATATTCACAATTTATAAAACCTACCTTTAATATTCTACCCTTTTTTTTTTCTAATAGAATTCCACATGTCTTGCGGCATAATTCATGTAAAAGGCAATTTGGAGTTATTTACTAGTGCACAAAAGGGATTATACTATTAAATGAACTAGTATCAAATTACCACATTTCATTGCCTGCGGGCTATAATTAAGGCAAGTCAACACTAGACTAATCTTTTCTCTTTTTTTCTTCCTGTTTCCCATAATAATCTGTTTTTATCTGCTTGCTTACTGCACTTATATATTTTGCCTAGCTGGGTTTGAAAACTGTCCCCAGATAAAATAGTTTGAAAACAGCCCAATCTTTATTACTTATACATACTACCATATGGCTTGTGTGTTTCAGAAAAAGAACGTGTGCATGTTGTGGTATGATTGTAACAACCGCACGCTCCAAGAGCGGGCTCCTGTGGTACAAGCCCACATTGCACAAGTGCTGATGTTAGAAAATGTTCCCCTTAGAGAAAGAAGGAATCAACAGCTCAAACATTAGCTGAACTTAAAAAAAAAATAAAAGAGAGAGAAAAAGTAAGAATTCCCACATAGACACAATACAATTCTTTACAAATGATAGTTTAAATCAGACTGTGGCTGTTTTTTAAAATGAACTCAAAGGTTTCTTTTTCTTTCATGTCTTTAAACCTTTTAATACATATTTTGTATGGAAAGTAATATGAATTTAATTTTATATGATAGAAGCATGTCTAAATATTTAGCATATTTGCAATCTATGAAGATTAAATTAAATCTGGATTACATTTAGTAATCCATCTCTCTCAAAGAATGAACGCCACCACTTTTAGGGATTCCAATCCCCGGAGAAATCTGGTGATGGTAATTTCATCTTCCGAAATTCCAAATGAAAGGAGATTACAGCAGAAAATAAATACATATAGGATCTTTTCTTTGCACCCTAGTTCTCATTCCCAAAGACAAATTTAAAAAAATAATAATTGCATATATAGAAAAAACCTAGGGGAATTTTGCTCCTTTCAGATGTTTATATAAAAAAAAACTATGACAAATTTAAACCCAAATAATATTTAATTCATAATTCATCTGTTTGCTGATTCTAGAATACTTAGCCCCTGGTGCTATGTTACCTAAGAAATAGTTTTTGTTCCTCAAGCTAACTCTGTAACTAGGATTTCCCCATAAAGAAATACATTTTGAGGGCTTATTACATGCTCAAAATTGTGATACTATATTTTTACATATTTTAACAAGATTACATGCAAAATAATAGGAGAAAAATAAGTAAGCCATCAGTCAAAACATCTTTGAACTAACCAGTCACATTTGTGTTTGAATTTGAAATACAATGTATTCTTGTACTCTTTAGAGGAGAGTGGATTGATGTCATGACTGCCAAATCCCATTCTGGTCCCACAGGTCAATTATCTAATGTTAGTGTCCTGATCCCATTCCTTAGCAATTTTGCAGAGTGTCTTTTACCTCTTTGTCCTCAAGGTATAGATTAGGGTGTTCAATAATTGTTTGACTGCAGTATAAAAGAAGGAAGAACTTCCATGTTTTGAAACAAAGTTGTTCTTCGGGACTGTGTAAACCATTGCCACTCCCATTAAACATGAAGACCACACAACGTTGGAGGAGTAGGTGGCAATGCCTTTCTGCCTTTCTCCACTGACTTCATTTTTCCAATAGCTTGAGCTCTGTAGTCATAGGAAGTAAGAATCAATCCCACTGGCACAGTGGAAAAAGGACAGCAGAGATGGTCATCTGCCACTCGTTGAAGGAAGTGTCTCCACCAGCCAGATGTATAAGTGAAGGCACCTCACAGAGAAGGTCATCCACATAGTGGTGGGCACAGATGGAAAGCTGGAGTATCATGGGGGTTGGATCAGGAATTCCAGCAAGCCAGAGAACCAGGCCATGCTTACCAGCTTCCAACAGAGAACGGGGTACATGATGATGGTGTAGTGCAGTGACTGGCAGAGAGCAATGTAGTTATCAAATGCCATTAGCAACAGCAAGATCTGTGGCACCAAGACAGAGGAACTCAGAGCTGGTTGACACAGCAGTGTAGGTGATTGGCTTGTCTGGGCCCCAAAGGTTTGACAGCATATAAGGCATTGTGGTTGTGGGAGAGCAGAGCTCCAGGAAGGACAGATTGCTAAGAAAGAAGTACAGTATGTAGAGGAAAAGGTCTATACAAGAGAGCAAGATAATAGCCAGGTGTCCTAGGATGATCATGGTATAAAAGATGATGATGATTCAGAAGAGAACCATTTCTAGCTGGGGCCATTCAGAGAAACCAAGAAGGATGAAGCCAACTGGGAAACTCTTGTTGCTTTTTCCTGCGGCATTTGACCTTGGGGTTCAGATGTAACTGCAAATAAAATTTTGTAAAATGATTTTGTAGAAAAGTTATACTTTGATTTCTTTAGGGAAGGAAAGCATTTGCTTTCCAGGAGATCTTGGGGCACTAGACATATGGACATTCCCCTTACCCTAAGACAATGTGATATAATCCATCTTTCATAAGGCCATATTATTTATACCAAAAGGCATTAGTAAGATAAACCCCTTGTAATCCATTTCTAAAATTTTCAGTTACAACACTCCAATGAGATTCTCACAATTACCTTAGATCAACTGTATGTTCTTCCTAGATTGATTGTCAGACTTTTATATATTAGCTACTCTAAAACAGTCACAACAAAATGTTGAATGCAAGATTTACTATTCAAATATTTAACTCCAATGTTTTTGCATTTTTTGCGATGTTATTAGAAGCATATGAAATAGATTATCCTAAAACCAAGGTCTTTCTGCTCTCACTGGTTTGTGAAATAGACTCTAAACAGTAAGGCTTGTACATAATATTTTTTTGAGTGCCTGAAGAAGCCCTTGGCATAGAAGACATACCAGCTTTTTTTTTCTTTAACCCCTTTCACTGTACAATGCAACATATACACAAAGCAAAGAAAGAAAAAAGCATTAGCCCTCAAAGTACTCTCCAACAAGCAGCTACAGGACAGATCCCAGAGCCTACCTTGGGCAACCATATAAGCACTCAATTTCCTCACTCCAGCCACTGCAGAACACCGGAGGCCAAAAGTAACAGACATCCTTTTATCATCAGAATCGACTTTCCCCCTTCTTCCCATGAAAAACAACATGCACACAAAAAAAGCAACAAATTTCAAAGCACAGCACAACAATCAGCTGTAGAACAGACCCCAGAGCCTGACATGGGTTACAATTCCGCAACTCTAGGTCTTCACTTCCACCTGCTCCAAGATACTGGAGACCAAAGGAAACATCAACGTAATGATTCAGCAATCACACTTGTTTGCCAAACCCTACCCTAACGGTTCTTATTTCTATACTACGTTCATGAAAATAATCCTTCAAAAATTCAGTTAATAGTGCATATGTTGCCCCCTTGTTAAATGCCCTAAAAAAATGTTTCCTGTACTAAAAGACCTTCTAGCTAAATTGGTAGAGATAAAATTGACCCGCAAGAAACAATAAGAGATAAATGAAAGATAGTATAAATGAGCGGCTCAGCAATGTCAGCCTATGGAACAAAGGAAGGAGTTACATCGTAATTATCTTCAAATCTCTTTAACACTAGTCTAACAGATCAGTGATAACTCAGAGTGTTTGATAGCATAGCAATTCCTAAAAGGATTAATAATTTACTAAGTTAAGGTGAATTTTTCCTCTGGGAAGTCTGGGAAGGAGGCATTGCTTTTTTCCCCCTTCATTTTCCTACTAATACCAGCTTCGGGCCATTTGATCTTCTACTGCAAGCTATTGAGGGGAATAGTCAAGGGGAGTATTTCCACCTAAGGAAGTATGGCAGTTGGGATGCTCTTGGTTGCAAGTAAGAGAAACTTGACATAAATGGAAAGGAAATCTCTTACCTCAAAAAAAAAAAAAAAAAGCACAGAGTGAGGGTGGGCTCCAGGGATATCAGTATCAGAGACTCTGATCAAAGAACCAGGTCTTTTCTCTACGTCTGTCTGTCTCCATCCTCAGGCTGGTAGCAAAATGACTGCTGTACCTCCTGGAGTCAAACCCAGACACAGACATGGTCCAGACCTGGAGTGGGCAAACTATGACTCATGGGCCAAAGGTGAACCATGGCCTGGTTTTGTAAAATAAGGTTCAATTGGAGCAGAGCCATACATATCCCTTTACATATTGGCTGAGGCTGGTTTCATGCTAAAACAGCAAATTTACGTAGTTGTGACAGAGAACTGGAAAAGTTTTTATAAAGCCAGACCAGGACAAGAGGCATCTTGACCACTGCTGCTCATTTTTCACATTATCCATTCACCTTTCTAATGATCCATCCATCTAGCCATCATCCATGCTTTCACCAACACTAGATACTGTCTGTTCATACATGGGTACTTTAAGCTGAGTTTCACACACACACTTACCAGGTAATACATATATATATATATTTTTTTTTTTTAGAAAAGGTACTATTTTAAGAGAGAGAAAGGGAGAAAGACAGAGAGAGAGATCTCAAACAGATACCTGCTTCTCGGAAATTTGTTGTGGAAGTATTTGAACATTTCTCAAGGCTCGTTTCACGCTGCTCCCAATCTTTGGACTGTTCATTCTGTGACCTCTCCTTCTCCTTCATACTCGCCTTCATATTTCTTCGCAGGGCTCCCTTCAACCCTGATTCTTATTCCTTAAGAAACTGGGCCAACGAGAGTGTAAAGCAGGGAGAAGGGAGGAAAGGAAAATAGAGTAGCATCTCCTGAGGATTTCCAGTGAGCCATGTGTTGTGTAATGTACCTTCATATCTGAAGTCAGTTGCAGGCCAGCATGAAGGAACCTTGGCAAGCAACCCAGGAAGTGAATTAATATTTACATATGTACTAGGGAGAGATTGTATCTCCAATTTGTTTGACAGTCACCCGGGATCTTTTCGTACTCAGGCTCCTGCTAAACTAGATACTCTTTCTAAGTTTTCCCTTTTCTAATCTTTCTGAAATCAAGGAAACTTAAAATTAGAGTGAGACTAAACTGAAAAGTATTCCATCCTATAGGACTTATCCTTAAAAAGAGTTTGTGAAGCAAACTCACCACCCTCCCCCTGTCTACGTGGGACATGACTCCCAGGGGTGTGGACCTTCCTGGCAATGCGAGACAGAAATCCTAGAATGAGCTGAGACTCAGCATCAAGGGATTGAGAAAACTTTCTCGACTAAAAGGGGGAAGAGCAACATGAGACAAAATAAAGTGTCAATGGCTGAAAGATTCCAAACAGAGTCTAAAGGTTATCCTGGAGGTTACTCTTAACTCATTAAATAGACATCACCTTGTTAGTCAAGACGTAATGGAGAGGCTGGAGAGACCTGCCTGAAAATGTAGAGCTGTGTTCCAGTAGCCATGTTCTTTGAAGATGATTGTATAATGATATAGCTTTCACAGTGTGACTGTGTGATTGTGAAAACCTTGTGTCTAATGCTCCTTTTATCTGCCTTATCAACAGACAAGTAAAACATATGGAATAAAAATAAATAATAGGGGGAACAAATGTTAAAATAAATTTAGACCAAAATGCTAATGATCAATGAAAGGGAGGGGTAAGGAGTATGGTATGTATGCATTTTTTCTGTTGTCTTTTTATTTCTTTTTCTGAATTGATGCAAATGTTCTAAGAAATGATCATGATGATGAATATGCAACTATGTGATGATATTGTGAATTACTGATTATATATGTAGAACGGAATGATCAAAAGTTAAGAATGTTTGCGTTTGTTGCTATTTTTTAAAAAATTTTAAAATTCATTTTTAAAAAAGTAAAAAAAGAGCTTGTGAAATCTGTTATCAGTAATGATCACAAAGAGAACAATATCAATTTTCTGTGAAATGAAATATGAAGAGAGCCATCATTTATTGAGCATTTGTAATGTGCCCTGTGATTTGATTACTAATCTCATTTAATATGTACAATAAGCCATGACACATTAAAATTACTTAGAAATAGATTTGGCTGCAAAATACAGAAAATCTGAGCATAATACAATAGTTTTTAAAAAAAGTTTGGCCGATTTTTCTAAAATAACAAGTAATCCAGTAGATGTTGTTGGCATTGCTTCAGCTTTTCAGCAATAACATCAATGAACTAGTCTTTATTTTTCTGCAGCCCTGTCCTTACCATGTTGACACTTCATCTTAAACTTGTCATCTCAAGATCTCAAGTGGTTGCGTCAGCTCCGTCATCATATCCACATTCAAGGTAGAAGGAAGGGGCCATTCACATGAGTCTCTATTTTATCAGTAAAGCAAAACCTTTCCCAGAAATGCTGCATCAGATTTCTACTTAGGTCTGGTTGACAGAAGTGGGATACATGTATAAACTTAGTTGCAAAGAAGGCTGAGAAAGTAAGGAGTAGAATTGTCAGAATTGCTTTAGACTAGTGTTGGGTAAACTATTACCAAATCTGGACCACTGCCTGTTTTTGTAAATTAAGTCCTCTTGGAGACATCATTTATGTCTCATCTATGGCTTTTTTTGCATCACATTGGCAGAGTCGTGACAGGCAGTATGGCCTGCTATGCCTAAAATTTTAGTATCTGGCCCTTCACAGAAAAAGTTTGTCAAACTTTGCCTTAAGCCATAAGCTTTCACTTAGGCTAGGTGCTTTCCTCCGCCAAACACAACTGGGAGAGCTTTTAATAGTAAAAAGAAGGGAAGCACTAACTTTACTACATGTAGTTGTTTTTTTTTATTTTTAAAAAGCAAAGTTTTTTTTAAAAGAAACAAATTTGCATTACACAATTACTGAAGCAAGATTAAAATGTACTCTTACATTCAAACCCCCAACAAAAGACAGTATGAGAAAAAAAACTTCTTTCTCATACTTCAAATATGTGGGCGCTCAGTAATGATGTTACATCACCAAAGAAAAGCAAGTTCTCACCAGAGTATTGAAAAAACAAAACAAGTAATCCTGAGACAAATTCTGATAGATGATAAAGATTAGGCAAGATCCAGAAACTGACATTGCATTTTACAGCTCCAAATTGGCATGCTATAACTGGCAATGACCACTGTCAATCACGCAATGAAGAAGCCTACAGCTGTGCACTGAGTTATTTCCCAAACCATTCACCCCCAGGCCATCTCTGCATCAAAGCACCAAAATTTTGAATAAAAACTATTATTTACTGAAAACCATTTAAAATCACAATGAAAAAAATCTTTAAAATCCTTACCAAAAGAAGGAAAGAAAAATCAAAATACTCATCAAGCCTACAATACTTTCAAGATACTTAGATAAAGCTCTGACCTACTGCATCATAAGCAGATAGGTACATAATAAGAAATTAAGTAAATTCTGAATACATATTAGAGATCATAGTGGTACAAAAATCTCTTGAGATCATTTTTTTTCCTAAAAGAAGACCTTACCAAAAATACCTCTAAAAAATCTATCAAACTATATGAGAGATCTGAATATATTCATTAAGAGTGTAAACTTTTTTCTGAAAATAATTGTAAAAAAGTAGTTTATAAGTCGGATTAATTTTCCTTTTAAATTTTCTAAGATCAAATGACATTACTTGAGAAACAAGTGTTATTTTGAAATTTAAAACATCATTTTTCCTAATAAAATTATTAATTATTCTGATCTTAACAGATCCTGGTTGGCTTCCAATTAATTTCCCTAAGGACAATTGGAAACACTTCATTTCTCTAAATAATCATAAAAAGTTAAAAATATGCATTATTTGAAAGAATGTCTTCCAGTGGGGTAAGGGGAGATCAATAAAAGGAAACCTATAAAATTACATAAATTTGCTTCCATTATAACCCAATGTATAACTACCAATATAGGGCAAAAAATTGACATAAATTATAAGTGAATATCATTTCCTACAGATGTCAAACTTCTGAATCACAAAGTTAAAAACTTGGTCATAAATAATTTAAATTACATAAAACAATTTTAAAAATCTGTATATTTAGACTTCTGGGCAGATGGATGCATAATGTATTTCAAGATTGGCTCTGCTCCATGGAAAATTTAGAGAACGGGCAGGAGGGTGACTGAGGTGGTGATTTGGGAGTGAGGCTGACCTAGGAGACCCTTCTGTACCACATGGGGCAGCCCTGGTTGCAGAGGCTGAGGAACTGAGAGGCAGAAAGCTGGAACTTGGCGTGGAGGCAGAGAGCCTGCAGGAATGCACAGACAAGATCTGGGGTCTAGGAAGTAAGCCATGCCACGTTCCTTGGGTGTGCTACCCTCACCAGTGCAACCCCGTGACCAGTGACTCACCCCACACCGCACACACCTATAGCCCAACACCCACTCCCATTCCCCAAACTCCAGGCGTCCCCACCCCATCAGCACCCAGTGCATATACCTGCCCCTCACCCCCCTCCCCAAGTGCAGCCCAACCCACCTCTCCTGCACCCCTTCCAGGCTCTACCTCCCCCTTCCTGTTCCCTGCAGGCTGTTGCCAGCCATAAAGTCTATGGGTACTAACCTCCATACTTAGGCTATGCCTACCCCCCTGTGCTGGTTTGAAATGATGTATGTACCCTAGAAAATCCATGTTTTAATCCTAATCCCATTTTGTAAAGGCAGCTGTTTCTTCTAATCCCTATTCAGTATTGTATGTTTGAAACTGTAATTAGATCATCTCCCTGGAGATCTGATTTAATCTAGAGTGGTTGTTAAACTGGATTAGGTAGAGGCATGTCTCTATCCATTTGGGTGGGTCTTGATCAGTTTCTGAAGTCCTATAAAAGAGGAAACATTTTGGAGAATGAGAGATTTGGAAACAGCAGAGAATGCTGTAGCACCACAAAGTAGAGTCCACCAGTCAGTGACCTTTGGAGATGTAGAAGGAAAATGCCTCCCGGGGAGCTTCACAAAATAGGAAGCCAGGAGAAGAAGCCAGCAGATGATGCCATGTTCACCATGTGCCCTTCCAGATGAGAGAGGAACCCTGACCATGCTCACCGTATGCCTTTCCAGATGAGAGAGAAACTGTGACTGTGTTTGCCATGTGCCTTCTCACTAGAGAGAAACCCTGAACTTCATCGGGCTTCTTGAACCAAGGTTATCTTTCCCTGGATGCCTTTGATTGGACAATTCTATAGACTTGTTGTAATTGGGACATTTTCTCAGCCTTAGAACTGTACAACCATCCTGCAAACACAAGACCTGAGACTACTGAAAGAAATCAACTCCTTAAATCAATCAAGATATTTACATGCCACAAAGACAGCAGAAGATCACTAAGCATATTACAATGCAGACAGATATAGTCCTGCCTAATGACCAAGTTAAAACACAAGAGGAGGAGGGCGGGGCGCGACGTCACGCCGTGCGGGGTCTCGGCGTTGGCGGCGCGCGCACTCCCTCCTCTCGAGAGAGGGCTGTGGTAAAAGCCAACCGGAAAATGGCCACCGCCGCCGCCGCCGCGCCCAGTGGAGGAGGAGGCGAGGAGGAGAGACTGCTCCATAAAAATACAGACTCACCAGTTCCTGCTTTGATGTGACATGTGACTCCCCAGAATACATCTTGCTTCTGTAGACCAGCTCCAACAGGATTCCATGGTAGCTGGGATGTTAGGGCTCAGTGTTTTACAGGAATAGACGTTTATTCCCTGCGACTTGCCTGCTGCTTCCCTGTCACACTGAACTCTATTTGTCAGAAGCCAGGGTGGAGGGGCGGGAATCCAGAGTACCTACTCAGGTGGTTGCCTGCTGGATGAGTGGAATCGCTACCTGTCTGTCTCCCTAGCTCCCTGTATGATGGTTACAGCAGGGCAAAGGTAACTGGAGTGCCGTAGCCCTTCTCATCCTCTCCACTGCTCTGTTAGGGGCCCTGGCAGTGCCTTTCCACATAAGCAACTTGTGGGCTTCGGGTCCTCCCACTGCGGCCCACGAACTGCGCCTCAGCAAGCATGGCTCTCAGGCATTGTATGATCTAGAAGATTTTCTAGGGCTCTATTGAGGAATCCCATCCACATGTCTACCTGGCGAGTCCCTCTTTGCATGGTTGTGGTACAATTGTGGGAGCAGTAGTTCTCTCAGATTGATCCCAGCAGCGCCATATTCAGCAAAAATTTCTCAAAGAAATGAAATTCCATTCCGTGCTACAACATGGACAAACCTTGAAGACATCATGTTGACTGGTTTAAGCCAGACACAAAAGGACAACTATTGCATGGTTTCACTTGTATGACCTAACTAGAATATACAAATTAATAGAGACAGTAGATTAGAGGTTACCAGGGACTGGGATAGAAAACAAAAATAGAACTATTGCTCAGTATGTACAAATTTTCTGTTTGGGCTGTTGAAAAATTTTGGTAATAGACAGTAATGCTAGACACCTTGTGAATGTGATTAATCCCACTGATTTGTCTACATCTAAGCTTTCCACTATAGCTGCAAGAAAAAATATCCTTGCACTCTGTCTATCTGATTGTGGCAGCCAGGATTGAATGGGGGATGTAAGAAGTTCTCAAAATGTGAGGAGGGGTAGATGATTTTTTACAACTCGGAAATAGCCTTGTAGACAGCAAAGAATCTGTTTTACTCCACATAAAATAATGAGTCTTAAAAATTGAATTTACAAAAAGTAAATTATTTCCCATACAGCCTTGCCTTTTTGTTGATTCTACTTTTAAAAGCTTAAAAAAGAATGTTTAAACTATTAAAAGTTTGAAAAGGTTAAAAAAAACTAGATTAGAAGCAAGCCAGTGATTTTTCTAAAAAAAAAAATTTGAAGACAAATTTTATGGTCTATACATGGTACCGTGATAAAAAAATAAGTGAAAAAGTTAAAAAAAAAAAAAAAAACACAAGAGGAGACACAGACATTGGAACAACTAATCAAAGATGTTCATACAACTCTAATTAATAAAATAAGTAGGATAGAAAATGACATAATGGAGATCAAGAAGACAGTAGAAGAGCATAAAGAGGAATTTGAAAGAATAAATAGAAAAATAGCAGATATCACAGAGATTAAAGACTTTGTTGACCAAATAAAAAACATACTAGAGGCACAAAACACCAGATTTGAAGAGACAGAAGAAAGAATAAGTGATATAGAGGAAGCATAATTGACTTTGAAGACTCAAAACAGCAAATGGCAAAAAAGATGGAAAAAATTGAATGGGAACTCAAGGAAATGATAATAAAACAAAGCTTACAAATATAAGAATTGTTGGTGTCCCAGAAGGAGAAGAGAGGAGTAAAGGGCTAGAAAGAGTAGTTGAGGATATGACGGGGGAAAACTTCCCAACCCTCATAAAAGACATAAATATGCAAGTCAAAGAAGCTTAATGAACTCCAAACAGAATAAATCCAAATAGGCCTTCCTCAATGCACATACGAATCAGTCTGCCAAATGTTGAAGAGAAGCAGAAAATCCTAAAAGAAGCAAGAGAAAACCAATCTACCACATACCAGGGAAACCAAATAAGCCTGAGTTCAGACTACTCAGCTAGCACCCTGGAGGTGAGAAGGCAGTGGTATGATATATTCAAGATCCTGAAAGAGAAAGACTTCCAGCCAAGAATTCTGTACTCAGCCAAATTGTCCTTCAAAATTGAGGGAGATATTAAAGTTTTCACAGGCAAAGAAGTTCTGAAAGAATTTGTCAACAAGACAAATATAAGAAATACTAAAAGAAGTTCTGCCAACTGAAAAAAAAAGACCGGAGAGGAAGGTCTAGAGGAGGGCACAAAATTGAGGAGTACCACTAAGGGTCATATAAAGAATACAAAGAGAAAGAGGGAAAAGAATATATAGATCTGACAAATAAAATAAAAAAGATAAGATGGCGGAATCTAGAAATGCCTTCTTAGTAATAACTTTGAATGTTAACAGATGAAATTTACCAATTAAAAGATACAGATTGGCAGAATAGATTAAGAAACATAATCCAGCTATATGCTGCTTACAAGAGACTCATCTTAGACACAAGGATACAAATAGATTGAAAGTGAAAGGATGGAAAAAGATTTTCCATACAAGTTGTAAACAAAAGAAAACAGGAGTAGCTATACTAAATTCAGACAAAATAGACTTTAAATGTAAAGATATCATAAGAGATAAAGAAGGACACTATATACTAATTAAAATGTCAATTCAGCAAGAAGATATAACAATCATAAATGTTTATGCTCCCAATCAAGGACCTCCAAAGTACATGGGACAGACATTGGCAAAACTGAAGGGAGTGATAGATGTTTCAACAATAATAGTAGGAGACTTCAATACACCACTCTCCTCTACAGAACAACCAGACAGAAGATCATCAGGTAAATAGAGAAATTAAATAACTTGATAAATGAATTAGACTGAACCAACATATATAGGTCATTGCACCCCAAAGCACAAGGATATACATTCTTCTCTAGTGCTCATGGAACATTCTCAAGGATAGGCCATATTCTGGGGCACAAAATAGGTCCTTATATAAATTTTAAAATATTGAAATTATTCAAAGCACTTTCTCTGATCACAATGGAATGAAGCTGGATCTCAATAACCACTAAAGGACAAGAACATTCACAAATATATGGAGGTTAAATAACACACTCTTAAACAACCAGTGGGTCAAAGAAGAAATTGCTAGAGAAATCAGTAGCTATCTGGAAATGAATGAAAATGAGAATACAACTTACTAGAACTTATGGGATGTGGCATAGGCTGTGCTGAGAGGAAAATTTATTGCCCTAAATGTTTATATTAAAGAACAAGAAAGAGGCATTGCGACAGTGGCTCAGTGGCAGAGTTCTCGCTGCCATACTAGAGACCTGGGTTCAATTCCTAGTGCCTGCCCATGCAAAACAAACAAACAAAGAACAAGAAAAAGCAAAAATTGAGGACTTAACAGCATACCTGGAGGAACTCGAGAAACAACAGCAAACTCACCCCAAAACAAATAGAAGAAGAGAAATAACAAAGATTAAAGCAGAGATAAATGAATGGGAGAACAAAAGAACAATGTAAAGAATCAATAAAATCAAAAGTTGGCTCTTTGAGAAAATCAATAAAATTGATGGGCCACTAGCAAGACTGACAAAGAAAAAAAAGAGAGAGGATACAAATACACAAAATCAGAAATGAGAAGGGGTGTACTACCATAGACTCAGAAGAAATAAAAGAAATCATGACAGGATACTATGAACAACTATATGCCAACAAACGAGGCAACTTAGACGAAATGGACAAATTCATAAAGACACAAAAACAAGCTACACTGACTCAGGAAGAAATAGATGAGCTCACAAATAAAGAGATTCAATCAGTCATCAAAAATCTTTCTACAAAGAAAAGCTCAGGGCCAGATGGCTTTATAGGGGAATTTTATTAAACATTCCCAAAAGAACTTACACCAATCCTGCTCAAACTTTTCAAAAAATTGACGAAAGTGGAACTCTATGTAACTCATTTTATGAGGCTAATATCATTTTAATACCAAAAACCGGGTAAAGATGCTCTAAGAAAGGAAAACTACAGGCCCATCTCCCTAATGAACATAGAAGCAAAAATTCTCAATAAAATATTAGCAAGTAGAATCCAACAGTACAATAAAAGAATTTTACACCATGACAAATGGGGTTTATACCAGGAATGTAAAGATGGTTCAACACAAGAAAAATCAATTAATGTAATACAGCACATGAAGAAATTGAAAGGGAAAAATTACATGATCACCTCAATTGATACAAAAAATATTCGACAAAATTCAGCATCGTTTTCTGATAAGAACACCCCAAAAGATAGGAATCAAAGGTAACTACCTCAATATGATAAAGGGAATATATGAAAAAGAGATAGCCAGCATTGTATTCAATGGAGAGAGAATAAAAGCCTTCCCCCTAAGATCAGGTACAAGACAGGATGCCCCCTGTCACCACTATTATTCAACATTGTGCTAGAAGTTCTAGCTAGAGCAACCAGGCAGGACAAAGAAATAAAAGGCATCCAAACTGGAAAGGATGAAGTAAAACTCCTATTATTTGCAGATGATATGATACTATACTTGGAAGATCCTGAGAAATCTACAACAAAGTTACTTGAGCAAATTCAGCAAAGTGGCAGAATATATAATTAATGTGCAAAGATCAGTAACATTTTTATACACAAGCAATGACCTAGCTGAGGAGTCAGTTAAGGAAAAAATTCCATTCAAAATAGCAGCTAAAAGAATCAAGTACTTAGGAATGACCTTAACTAGGGATGTAAAGCACTTGTACACAGAAAACTACATTACATTGCTAAAACAAATCAACAGGGATCTAAACAGGCGAAAGATATTCCCTACTCATGGCTAGGAATGCTAAATATAATTAAGATGTCAATTTTCCTAAAATTGATCTACAGATTCAACACAGTACCAATAAAAATTCCAAGAACCTACTTTAAAGATTTGGAAAGGCTAATTACCAAATTCACCTGGAAGGGAAAGAGACCCTGAATAGCTAAAAGCATCCTAAAAAAGAAGAACAAAATGGGAGGATTAATATTCCCTGACTTTAAAACCTATTATAAAGCCACAGAGGTCAAAACAGAAATATTGATCAATGGAATCAAATAGAGCATGCAGAAATGGACCACCTAATCTATGGACAACTGATTTTTGACAAGGCCCTGAAATCCTCTGAACTGAGGCAAAATAGTCTTTTTAATAATTAGGTATGAAAGAACTGGATATCAATAGCCAAGAAAATGAAAGAGATCCCTATCTTATACACTACCAAAAAATTGATACAAAGTGGATCAAACACTTAAATATAAGAACTAGTACCATAAAGCTTCTAGAAGAAAATGTAGAAACATCTTCAAGACCTAATAATAGGAGGTAGTTTCCTAAACTTTATACCCAAAGCACAAGCAACAAAAGAAAAAATAGATAAATGGGAACTCCTCAAAATCAAATGCTTCTGCACCTCAAAAGACTTTGTAAAAAAGGTAGAGAGGCAGCCAACTCAATGGAAGAAAATATTTGGAAATCACATATCAGACAAAGGTTTGATTTTCTGTATATACAAAGAATTTGTACAACTCAACAACAAAAGAACAAACAATCCAATTATAAAATGGGCTAAAGATATGAATAGGCAGTTTTCTGAAGAGCAAATACAGATGGCTCAAAGGCACATGAAGAGATGCTCATTTTCATTGACTATAAGGGAAACACAGATCCAAGACTACAATGAGATACCCCCTTACACCTGTAAGAATGGCTCCTATTAAATAAACAGGAAACTATAAATGTTGGAGAGGATGTGGAGAAACTGGGACACTTATGCACTGCTGGTGGGAATGTATAATGGTGCAGCCACTATGGAAGACTGTTCGGCAGTTCCTTAGGAAACTAAATATTGAGTTGCCCTATGGCCCAGCAATAGCACTACTTGGTATATACCCAGAACAGCTGAAAGCAATGACACAAACAGACATTTGCTCAGCAATGTTCATAGCAGAATTATTCACAATTACCAAAAGATGGAAACAAACCAAATGCCCATCAACACAAGAGTGGATCAATAAAATGTGATATATATATATATATATATATATATATATATATATATATATATGATGAATATTATGCTTCGGTAAAACAAAATGATGTCCTGAAGCCCATGACAAGATGGATTAACCTTGAGGACATAATGTTGAGTGAAATTAGCCAGACACAAAATGATTATTCCACTTTTATGACCAGCATAAAGTGAAATTGTCTAAAACTGAGAATGTTGATGGACTGTGGACTTTGGGCTCCCTATATGATGCCTGACAAATGCAGGTGGCTGAAGGATGTAATGACAGAGAAGTAGATTGGTGAACGATGGTATATAGTTATGAATGAAGGTTGTGCTGCTACAAAAAGGAACAAAGATGTGAGGCATGCAATGATGTGAATGAACATGTGGGACATTTGGTGAGACAAAATAAGCCAGAAACAAAAAAAACAATACTGGTAGGGTCACCTTTTAAGGAAACAGGGACCTAGATTGTAAGCATTTAGAGAAGGAACATGAGGTCCAGAGTGGTGATTATTATTTCTGGATTTTTAGAGGCTAATATATATCAGGTTATATATTTAACCTGATATTAAGGATAAGCACAAATCTGAACCAGTTGGGGTTAAAGCAATTCAGAACATAGGGGTAAGGAAGACAGTCTCTATATTTTAGAACCACACAGACTCTTTGAGACCCGTGGAAGAAAGGTTTATTTGGTCTGGAACTGAAATTTTCTGTAGTGCATAATCTAATTCAACCAATTTGTAAACTCATTTGAACAACTGAAACACAGGGAGCCCAGAATAAGAAAGATGTCCTTTAATCCTGTATAAATGATTGTAATGCCTGGAAACATCCTAGAGTATATTAAGCAGGTAATCAAAAAGTATTGGCAAAGTCCCCTGAGGGACATGCCAAACTCTGAAATATGTTCTACAACTAAATGTTGTGCTGTGCTTTGAAATTTATAGCTTTTTTGTGTATATGTTATTTTTCACAAAAAAAGAAGGAAAAGAAAGTCGATTGTGATGATAAAAAAAAATATTCAAGTCCTCTAGCCGTCTATATTCTGGAGCAGCTAGAAGGAAAAATCTGAAAAGATCATATGGTAGCCCATGACAAACTCTAGGATCTGTCCTATAACTACTTGTTGAAGAGTGCTTTGAAAACTACTGCTTTTTTCTTTCTTTGCTTTGTATATATGTTATACTATATAATAAAAAAGTTTTTAAAAAGTCTATATATTTAAATATTTTAAACTACAGAGTTTAGAAATGTTGTAAAAGGCTGATTTGGATCCAAACTAAAAGAGAGTCTGTCCTCTTAAAATTCAATTTAATATAGTGAATTAATTTTTTCTTGAAAATTTTTTCATAGAAACTATGGTGTTAAGAAAAATAAACTTTTGATCACAAACTGGCAGGGGGTAAAAATGGAAAAAGAGCATACCCTTTGATATTTTGAATATACTGGAATATCAAACTCAGCAAGAGTTTAGTAGTTTTTTTGGCAGGGGCAGAATTGGTCTTGAACTGCTTCAGTTCATGTCTGAAGATTTTACTTAAATTATGGTCCAGTCTTCAGAGAAAATTTCACGGAAAAATCAGCTTGTGGGTTTTGAGAAGCAAGCTTGAGGTAGTCATTTTCTCCAAGACAATAGTCATGAAGCTCAATCAGGGCCTAGATTGCTTCTTCCTTGGATCCCAATTGAATACACGTCATTTTGCGATCTTTTGGAAAGAATTTAAAAGCCTTCGTTGAACATCCAGCATCTGGGAAAAGGTTCCTGAGGTCATCCACTGTAACAGAAGGGGGTATATTGGAAAGATGCAGAGTGGTTGATGGTGGAAAGATATTCTGGAAGTTTTCAGAGCCAGACTTTTTGAAGCGATGCAAAGGTCTATCACTGTAATCTTTAGTCAGATCTTGGTCTTCTTGTCCCACTAGAGGAAGCTGAACTGTCTGATGGCTGGACAGTGTGGCACGAAGTACTTTTCCATAAAGTTTCTGACCATACACTTGGTTCATTGAAAGTTGAGCTTGATTTGCATCTGCCATCTGAACCAAGGCATTTTCTTTCTTATTAAACATAACTTTCACTAGATGTATATCACTATATACTCCAAAAAAGATTAAAAAAAAAAAAACTCATGTGGCATGATAAGATCAGGATTGAGATTGGTGACAAGGCGAACAGAATTTCCAGGTATGCTACTGGCCCCAGGAATGGCCATGCTTCCAGTGACAACAGAGGAAGTGATTATGAGAGGACCAAAATCTCCAGGAATAGCTGGAACTGAAAGACCTGTAGCTTGAGGAAATCCATTGGCTGGGCCAAATCCAGCAGCCCCTACATATGGTGAGAAAATTATACCTGTTGCACCAAGAGCAGCAGCCAAAGAGGGGTCAAGGGATGGCTGGCCATCACCAGTAGGAATGTCTAAAGAAGTGAAGCCTCTGCTTTTGTCATTATTATATTTCACATTAAGGTTGGTGAGCTTGGAGAAGTCAACATGCAGAATGCAGCATGCATTATAGATATTCTGGCCATCAGAATCATTTTTTTTTTTTTTTTTTTTTTTTTTTTATTAATTAAAAAAAGAATTAACAAAACAATTAGAAATCATTCCAATCTACATGTACAATCAGTAATTCTTAATAACATCACATAGTTGCATATTCATCATTTCTTAGTACATTTGCATCGATTTAGAAAAAGAAATAAAAAGACAACAGAATAAGAATTAAAACAATAATAGAAAGAAAAAAAAACAAAAACAAAAAACCTATACCTCACATGCAGCTTCATTCAGTGTTTTAACATAATTGCATTACAATTGGGTAGTATTGTGCTGTCCATTTCTGAGTTTTTATATCCAGTCCCGTTGTACAGTCTGTATCCCTTCATCTCCAATTATCCCTTCTCTTTTTTCTTTTTTTTTTTAATTAACGGAAAAAAAGAAATTAACCCAACATTTAGAGATCATACCATTCTACACATGCAATCATTAATTCTTAACATCATCACATAGATGCATGATCATCATTTCTTAGTACATTTGCATTGGTTTAGAAGAACTAGCAACATAACCGAAAAAGATATAGAATGTTAATATAGAGAAAAAAATAAAAGTAATAATAGTAAAATCAAAACAAAACAAAACAAAAACCTATAGCTCAGATGCAGCTTCATTCAGTGTTTTAACATGATTACTTTACAATTAGGTATTATTGTGCTGTCCATTTTTGAGTTTTTGTATCTAGTCCTGTTGCACAGTCTGTATCCCTTCAGCTTCAATTACCCATTGTCTTACCCTGTTTCTAACTCCTGCTGAACTCTGTTACCAATGACATATTTCAAGTTTATTCTCGAATGACCGTTCACATCAGTGGGACCATACAGTATTTGTCCTTTAGTTTTTGGCTGGATTCACTCAGCATAATATTCTCTAGGTCCATCCATGTTATTACATGGTTCATAAGTTTATCTTGTCTTAAAGCTGCATAATATTCCATCGTATGTATATACCACAGTTTGTTTAGCCACTCTTCTGTTGATGGAGATTTTGGCTGTTTCCATCTCTTTGCAATTGTAAATAATGCTGCTATAAACATTGGTGTGCAAATGTCCGTTTGTGTCTTTGCCCTTAAGTCCTTTGAGTAGATACCTAGCAATGGTATTGCTGGGTCGTATGGCAATTCTATATTCAGCTTTTTGAGGAACCGCCAAACTGCCTTCCACAGTGGTTGCACCCTTTGACATTCCCACCAACAGTGGATAAGTGTGCCTCTTTCTCCGCATCCTCTCCAGCACTTGTCATTTTCTGTTTTGTTGATAATGGCCATTCTGGTGGGTGTGAGATGATATCTCATTGTGGTTTTGATTTGCATTTCTCTAATGGCCAGGGACATTGAGCATCTCTTCATGTGCCTCTTGGCCATCCGTATTTCCTCTTCTGAGAGGTGTCTGTTCAAGTCTTTTTCCCATTTTGTAATTGGGTTGGCTGTCTTTTTGTTGTTGAGATGAACAATCTCTTTATAAATTCTGGATACTAGACCTTTATCTGATATATCATTTCCAAATATTGTCTCCCATTGTGAAGGCTGTCTTTCTACTTTCTTGATGAAGTTCTTTGATGCACAAAAGTGTTTAATTTTGAGGAGTTCCCATTTATTGATTTCCTTCTTCAGTGCTCTTGCTTTAGGTTTAAGGTCCATAAAACCGCCTCCAGTTGTAAGATCCATAAGATATCTCCCAACATTTTCCTCTAACTGTTTTATGGTCTTAGACCTAATGTTTAGATCTTTGATCCATTTTGAGTTAACTTTTGTATAGGGTGTGAGAGATGGGTCTTCTTTCATTCTTTTGCATATGGATATCCAGTTCTCTAGGCACCATTTATTGAAGAGACTGCTCTGTCCCAGGTGAGTTGGCTTGACTGCCTTATCAAAGATCAAATGTCCATAGATGAGAGGGTCTATATCTGAGCACTCTATTCGATTCCATTGGTCGATATATCTATCTTTATGCCAATACCATGCTGTTTTGACCACTGTGGCTTCATAATATGCCTTAAAGTCAGGCAGCGCGAGACCTCCAGCTTCGTTTTTTTTCCTCAAGATGTTTTTAGCAATTCGGGGCACCCTGCCCTTCCAGATAAATTTGCTTATTGGTTTTTCTATTTCTGAAAAATAAGTTGTTGGGATTTTGATTGGTATTGCATTGAATCTGTAAATCAATTTAGGTAGGATTGACATCTTAACTATATTTAGTCTTCCAATCCATGAACACGGTATGCCCTTCCATCTGTTTAGGTCTTCTGTGATTTCTTTTAGCAGTTTTTTGTAGTTTTCTTTATATAGGTTTTTTGTCTCTTTAGTTAAATTTATTCCTAGGTATTTTATTCTTTTAGTTGCAATTGTAAATGGGATTCGTTTCTTGATTTCCCCCTCAGCTTGTTCATTACTAGTGTATAGAAATGCTACAGATTTTTGAATGTTGATCTTGTAACCTGCTACTTTGCTGTACTCATTTATTAGCTCTAGTAGTTTTGTTGTGGATTTTTCCGGGTTTTCGACGTATAGTATCATATCGTCTGCAAACAGTGATAGTTTTACTTCTTCCTTTCCAATTTTGATGCCTTGTATTTCTTTTTCTTGTCTAATTGCTCTGGCTAGAACCTCCAACACAATGTTGAATAATAGTGGTGATAGTGGACATCCTTGTCTTGTTCCTGATCTTAGGGGGAAAGTTTTCAATTTTTCCCCATTGAGGATGATATTAGCTGTGGGTTTTTCATATATTCCCTCTATCATTTTAAGGAAGTTCCCTTGTATTCCTATCTTTTGAAGTGTTTTCAACAGGAAAGGATGTTGAATCTTGTCGAATGCCTTCTCTGCATCAATTGAGATGATCATGTGATTTTTCTGCTTTGATTTGTTGATATGGTGTATTGCATTAATTGATTTTCTTATGTTGAACCATCCTTGCATACCTGGGATGAATCCTACTTGGTCATGATGTATAATTCTTTTAATGTGTTGTTGGATACGATTTGCTAGAATTTTATTGAGGATTTTTGCATCTGTATTCATTAGAGAGATTGGTCTGTAGTTTTCTTTTTTTGTAATATCTTTGCCTGGTTTTGGTATGAGGGTGATGTTGGCTTCATAGAATGAATTAGGTAGTTTTCCCTCCACTTCGATTATGTTGAAGAGTTTGAAGAGAATTGGTACTAATTCTTTCTGGAACGTTTGGTAGAATTCACATGTGAAGCCATCTGGTCCTGGACTTTTCTTTTTAGGAAGCTTTTGAATGACTAATTCAATTTCTTTACTTGTGATTGGTTTGTTGAGGTCATCTATGTCTTCTTGAGTCAGAGTTGGTTGTTCATGTCTTTCCAGGAACCCGTCCATTTCCTCTAAATTGTTGTATTTATTAGCGTAAAGTTGCTCATAGTATCCTGTTATTACCTCCTTTATTTCTGTGAGGTCAGTAGTTATGTCTCCTCTTCCATTTCTGATCTTATTTATTTGCATCCTCTCTCTTCTTCTTTTTGTCAATCTTGCTAAGGGCCCATCAATCTTATTGATTTTCTCATAGAACCAACTTCTGGCCTTATTGATTTTCTCTATTGTTTTCATGTTTTCAATTTCATTTATTTGTGCTCTAATCTTTGTTATTTCTTTCCTTTTGCTTGCTTTGGGGTTAGCTTGCTGTTCTTTCTCCAGTTCTTCCAAATGGATAGTTAATTCCTGAATTTTTGCCTTTTCTTCTTTTCTGATATAGGCATTTAGAGCAATAAATTTCCCTCTTAGCACTGCCTTTGCTGCGTCCCATAAGTTTTGATATGTTGTGTTTTCATTTTCATTCGCCTCGAGGTATTTGCTAATTTCTCTTGCAATTTCTTCTTTGACCCAATCGTTGTTTAGGAGTGTGTTGTTGAGCCTCCACGTATTTGTGAATTTTCTGGCACTCTGCCTATTATTGATTTCCAACATCATTCCTTTATGGTCCGAGAAAGTGTTGTGTAAGATTTCAATCTTTTTAAATTTGTTAAGACTTGCTTTGTGACCCAGCATATGGTCTATCTTTGAGAATGATCCATGAGCACTTGAGAAAAAGGTGTATCCTGCTGTTGTGGGATGTAATGTCCTATAAATGTCTATTAAGTCTAGTTCATTTATAGTAATATTCAGATTCTCTATTTCTTTGTTGATCCTCTGTCTAGATGTTCTGTCCCTTGATGAGAGTGGTGAGTTGAAGTCTCCAACTATTATGGTATATGAGTCTATTTCCCTTTTCAGTGTTTGCAGTATATTCCTCACGTATTTTGGGGCATTCTGATTCGGTGCGTAAATATTTATGATTGTTATGTCTTCTTGTTTAATTGTTCCTTTTATTAGTATATAGTGTCCTTCTTTGTCTCTTTTAACTGTTTTACATTTGAAGTCTAATTTGTTGGATATTAGTATAGCCACTCCTGCTCTTTTCTGGTTGTTATTTGCATGAAATATCTTTTCCCAACCTTTCACTTTCAACCTATGTTTATCTTTGGGTCTAAGATGTGTTTCCTGTAGACAGCATATAGAAGGATCCTGTTTTTTAATCCATTCTGCCAATCTATGTCTTTTGATTGGGGAATTCAGTCCATTAACATTTAGTGTTATTACTGTTTGGATAATATTTTCCTCTAACATTTTGCCTTTTGTATTATATATATCATATCTGATTTTCCTTCTTTCTACACTCTTTTCCATATCTCTCTCTTCTGTCTTTTTGTATCTGACTCTAGTGCTCCCTTTAGTATTTCTTGCAGAGCTGGTCTCTTGGTCACAAATTCTTTCAGTGACTTTTTGTCTGAGAATGTTTTAATTTCTCCCTCATTTTTGAAGGATAATTTTGCTGGATATAGGAGTCTTGGTTCGCAGTTTTTCTCTTTTAGTATTTTAAATATATCATCCCACTGTCTTCTAGCTTCCATGGTTTCTGCTGAGAAATCTACACAAAGTCTTATTGGGTTTCCCTTGTATGTAATGGATTGTTTTTCTCTTGCTGCTTTCAAGATCTTCTCTTTCTCTTTGACCTCTGACATTCTAACTAGTAAGTGTCTTGGAGAACGCCTATTTGGGTCTAATCTCTTTGGGGTGCGCTGCACTTCTTGGATCTGTAATTTTAGGTCTTTAATAAGAGTTGGGAAATTTTCAGTGATAATTTCTTCCATTAGTTTTTCTCCTCCTTTTCCCTTCTCTTCTCCTTCTGGGACACCCACAACACGTATATTTGTGCGGTTCATATTGTCCTTGAGTTCCCTGATACCCTGTTCAAATTTTTCCATTCTTTTCCCTATAGTTTCTGTTTCTTTTTGGAATTCAGATGTTCCATCCTCCAAATCACTAATTCTATCTTCTGTCTCTTTAAATCTATCATTGTAGCTATCCATTATTTTTTCTATGTTTGCTACTTTATCCTTCACTTCCATAAGTTCTGCGATTTGTTTTTTCAGTTTTTCTATTTCTTCTTTATGTTCAGCCCATGTCCTCTTCATGTCCTCCCTCAATTTATCGATTTCATTTTTGAAGAGGTTTTCCATTTCTGTTCGTATATTCAGCATTAGTTGTCTCAGCTCTTGTGTCTCATTTGAGCTATTGGTTTGTTCCTTTGACTGAGCCATATTCTCAATCTTTTGAGCGTGGACAGTTATCTTCTGCTGCTGGCGTCTGGGCATTTATTCAGATTTCTCTTGGTGTTGGACCCAGCAAGGTTGTAATATTTTTCTGTGAAATCTCTGGGTTCTGTTTTTCTTATCCTGCCCAGTAGGTGGCGCTCGTGGCACACGTTTGTCTGCGGGTCCCACCAGTAAAAGGTGCTGTGGGACCTTAAACTTTGGAAAACTCTCACCGTCCTGGGGGTTCGCTAGCCGAAGCGGCTTGAGCCGGCCGGGGTCCGAACGCAGGGAGGGTTGCTGGTCGCCGCAGCCAGGGAAAGAGCCCGTCCGAATTTCCTAGTCGGCCCTGGGCAACAAGCGTGGCGGGAGGGCGCCAGCGGCAGCGGCCCGCCCGGGAGAGTGCACGTTCCCCGGGAGTCACGGGTTTGGAAGGGGCCTCCCCCACCCGTCACCGTTCTCCGCGGCCTGGGGGTTTCCGATCCAATTCTCTCAGTTGGTCCGGGGGCTGCGCGTGGTGTGGGCGCCAGCCGCGGCGGTTTCAGGGGACCGCCTCTCCAATTCTCCCAGCCGGCCCGGGAAGGGGGAAGGGAGTAACTCCGGCCGCTTGCCACCCCGCCCGGTAAGGCCCGCGCGCCTCGGCGATCTCACCCGAGCTGCTTCTCTCAGCCAGCCAGCCATTCCAGGATGGGGTACGCTGTCTTTTTTATCTCTGTTGTGGCTTTGGGCGCTTTCTGTATCGTTTCTACTCCCCTAGTAGGTGTCCTGGAGAAGAAATTTGCAAATATAGTTTATTCCTTCAATAAAGCCGCCTGCGCAGGGGAATCCATCAGAATCATTTTAATATAATGTGTATTCATTGGGTCAACATACTGAAGCAAGACTTGAAACTGATTTTTCTTTGTAAAGGTGATAATCTTCAAGACTCACCAAGTTTAGAAAACATTTTCTGGAGAATTTCTAGATGTAACAGTGTAAAAGAGGTTTTCAGTAGTTATTCAGAGCACAGGGCTTTGCCCAGGCAGGACTGTGCCTTCGTTGGCAGGCGTTCCAGTAAGGGCCAGGCTTCTTGACTGGATGACACTGATGGCCTGCAATGCAGCCTGAGTTCTAGCTTGATGAGGCAGATTTCAGACTTGAGTTCTCTATGATTGGAATACTGAATATGAACAAGCTGGCTTCATAGGTGAGGAATATAACAGGAGTGTGATAATTTACCATAGTAACAGCAGTTTCCTTAGAAGCCATTTCTAAGACAGCCTGGCTTTTTCCTTTCACCATCCTTTGGACCATGTCATATTTTTGTGAGTTTTTTTCATCTGTGAAGATGCTGCAAGGTGCCACACCTGTTACCCAAATCTGACCTTAAATGAGTTGTGTGACAGCCCAGAGAGCCAATGAATTTCTCTTAATGGGTTCACAAGATAATAAGGCATTTACTCTTAGATTGCATTTCAACACTCGTTTCCCATTTTATTCTCTTTTCTTAAATATACCCGTACTATTGGACTCTGAGCTGTATTAGATTAGGTCTTTTTCCATCTTTTTCTTTCCAGCACTCCACATAGTGTCTGGGACATAATAAAGTCTTAATAAAGACTCATAATCAAAGCCCACTCCACTATTGCCTCATATTTGTTCTTCATGTAAAAAATGACAAAAATAACAAGCAAAAAGAAAAGAAAAAGGGAAAACATCATGCATACTTATGTACTCATTCAACAAGAAAAAAATTTTTTGAGTTCCTGCATTGTTATAGCTCTGGAAATACAGCCTTGAAGATAATTCACCAAAATGTCCTGACTTCTTGGAGCCTACATTTTTATGGATGCGAAAGACAATAATTCTGACAAATAAACAAGAAAATATATAATATTCTTGTGTTTCATATTTGCATGTGCCGTCTACCCAACATGGCTGCAAATTTATTAGTGGATACCAACTCTACTAAACATGTGCTAAATGAGTGACTGACAACCCCACCCATCCCCATTGGCCCCTTGGAACTGAAAATGCTCTTAGAATTGCAGTGTTTAAAGGCAACATGAGTGGTCAGTTTTCTTTGGCCTGGGTGGTCTTCTGTGTATGATGGAAGATGCATCTTTATGGATCTCAGGCCTCAACTTTGGGCACTCTGTCCCTTCATAGTCTCTGTGACCTTGGCACATCAGCAGAGAGCCAAAGACAACTCTGGGACAAAAGAAAAGGACAAAGGATTGAGACAAAGAAGATGGAGGCTGGAGCAAATCTATTTTTCTTGCTTTAACGCTCACCTTTCCCAGAACTCAATATTCTCTTTCAAATTTCTTATACTTCTTCAAAAAAACTCCCTTGCTTGATGATCTTAGCCATTTCAGTAGCCTGCAAGTTCCTTCTTCTCTCCAACCCCACCCACCATTCATAGGCTAATTCCTCTTCTAAAGGTTTCACTTTAGAGTCAGCTTCCTTCAAAAAGCCCTTGTCAATAATTGAATAATACTCCTGATAACAGAGCCTTAGCACCCTGGACCTAATTGTCTGTCTACCTGTCTATCCCTTGTGTGAGTCTGTAAGCAAAACCTATGAGAAAATACCACTAGCTTATCATCTGTGTTCAATCAATAACTACTATATGAAAGAATGAGGAACAGGAGTAAGAATTTAAAGGGCTTGAACCACTCCAATTGACTAGCCAGGGAATTCCTACCATATTTGATTTCCTATTCCTGGAGGTAATTATTTGCTCCCAGGTTTTGGAAACTGTTAGCCAGAATGAATGTTTCTGGAGATCTTATCTGAGTCCTCCACTACTGGGTGTCGTTTTTCTCTATCTCTCCAGCCAGGTATTTCTCTGGTGCCGGAGCCGTCCACTTCAGCTGTTGAAGTGGCAGAGTGTATCATCCTAGACAGGGTGCAAAAGCAACAGTATAATCTCGCTTTCTTTTGGGGCCCCAGACCAGAAGAAACAAAAAATGGACTGATTGGACTTTCCTGATGCTGACCAGCCAGTGTCTCCAGTTTCCTTCTGTGTTTAAAGTTCCTTATCTGGCATTGCTAGCACATCAGCAGGCCCACAGGCCAAATGGGAGCTTATCTCCAGAGCTGGCACTTCAAAGAAATACAAGCACGCCAGTCCCCTAGTCAGATACTGTGTGTCACTGACAGAGAGGGAGTAATTTGGGATCAGTCAATTAACACACATAAAATAACTCATTCGCTTTTTTTTTAAAGCAAAGTTCATTTTCTTTTTTCCTATTCTAAAAGTAATATTCATTATAGAAACACTGGCAAATAACAAAAAAAGGAAAGAAAAAATCCTTTATCAATTTAGTATATTTGGTATATTTTGTTTTAGTCTTTTTTTTACTACACATTTTTTTCATAGTTGTGCTTGTATATGTATTATAAGAAACATAAATTTGTATTTTTTGGTTTATTTCACTTAAAAATATAACAAATATATTCTTCAATTTTTACATTACTAAGTAAACATAATTTTAATGGCTGCATGATTATGTACATACTGAATAATTTATTTAGCTATTTCCTCACTGTTACATATTTAGATGGCTGTCAATATTTTTCTTCTGGATTTTTATGAATGTCATTTATTATAAAGTTTTTTTCAAATTTGTACTTTTTTCCTTAGGCTGATTTCCCAGCACAGCTCAAATGATATGATATTTAAGGTTCTTGGTATATATTGCAAAAGTATTTGAAGGGCTCTATGACTTTATGCTTTTACCAGCAATGTTTGAAATGCTGTTTCATCACACTTTAGCCAAGACTGGATAGTCACCTTTAGTTTTATATTTTTTTCTTGGTTAATAGGAAAAAACTATAGATTTGGCTAGCATTTCTTTTTTAAACATTTTTCTTTCTTTTTGTTTTAACTAGCATTTCTTCCATTGTTGATGAGGTTAAACAAATATTAACTACCTTTTAAATAGGCCCTTTAATATTTTTCTCATTAACTGGCAAATGAATTAATCCTTATCTGCCATATATGCTACAAATCCTTTCTTCTGGTTCTTTGTTTTCCATGTCATTTTGGTTTGCTTGGGAGTACAGAATGATTTTTTTTTTTTTTTTTGTATTTTAATATATTGCTTTTTAGCTTTGTATTATCTTCTCTTACTTTTAAGCATAAATATCCTCCCTTCTAGAGATTTGATAATCATCCTTATCTTTGTTTATATTGATTTTGTTTAGCAGTAAATATATTTGTTTTGCTCATGAGGGTAAGGTGATTAAGAACCCTAAACCTAGACTGCCTGAATTCAAAAACGAATTATATAATGTAGTACAAGTTATTTCAGCTCACAGTGCCTCAATGGGGACACTAATGTATATTCACCTCAAAAGATTGTTGTGGGAATTAAATTAGTTAATATATGTAAAGCACTTAGAACTCTTACTAGAAGATGATGAATGCTATATAATTGTTGGCTATTAATTTTTAGTTATTATGTATTTATATTGTTTTCAAATCTGATAGAGCTAAACTCTACCATTTTTCAAAGTTGCTTATTTTTCAGAAACTTCTTAGATAGTTTCACCTACTTTGTTTTTCAGTATTATATTTCAGTCATGTTCCTAAAAAGATTTCCAATGGGAAATTTGGGGGGACTTGTCCTATCTACTTTCGTGCTGACTCTACAAGGCTGTAAGCATAGTAGGAGGCAGTGGCACAGTGTTTAAGAGCAAGAATTATAGTGTCAGGTACACCTGGGTTTGTGTGCATCTGAGCCCTGCAACTTTTTAGCTGACTTTGGTCAAATTACTTTGCTGAGATTCTGTTTTCTTACTTCTAAAATAAAGTAGGTGCTATAATAATAGTATCTGCTACAACCCAAGGTCCATCAACTGATAAATAAATAAAATATGGTATAGCCATATAAAGGACTATCATTCAGCCATAAAAAGCAGTGAAGTACTGATACATGCTACATCGTAGATGAAACTTGCAAACATTAAGCTAAGTGAAATAAGCCATTCATAAAAGGCCGCATGTTTTATGATTCCATTATAATAAACAAGAATAAAGAAATCTATAGATTTGTGTTTGCTTAGGGCATGGGAGGATGGGTGGATTGGAAGATGACAGCTAAAGGGCATGCTGCTTCCTTTCTTTTTTTAAAATTTTTTACTGAATAATATAATATATATACAAAGCAAGGAAAGAGAAAAGCAATAGTTTTCAGAGCACTCTTCAACAAGTAGTAACAGGACAGATCCCAGAGTTTGTCATGGGCTACCATATGACCCTCTCAGATTTTTTCCTTCTAGCTGCTCCAGAATATAGGAGGCTAGAAGGAATAAATATATTTTTTATCATCACAATTGACTGTTTTTTTTTCTTTTTTGTGAAGAATAACGTATATACAAAAAAGTTATAAATTTCAAAGCACAGCGCCACAATTAGTTGTAGAGCATATTTCAGAGTTTGACATGGGTCATTCTACAATTTTAGGTGTTTACTTCTACCTGCTCTAAGATACTGGAGACTAAAAGAGATACCAATTTAATAATTCAGGAATCATACTCATTTGTTAAATCCTATCTTCTCTGTGAAACCCCACCATCACTTTCGATCTTTCTATCCCTCTTTTTAGGGGTGTTTGGGCTATGGCCATTCTAACTTTTTCATGTTGGAAGTGTCTGTCAATAATATAGGGTAGGCAGATGGAGCTATCTAATGTTCTGGAGAGTCTGGGCCCTCTAGGTTTCAGGACTTATGTGGTCCAGGGACCCATCTGGAGGTTGTAGGTTTCTGGAAAGTTACTCTGGTGCATGGAACCCTTGTGGAATCATATATTG
The DNA here is from genome assembly GCF_023851605.1 of Tamandua tetradactyla. NCBI lineage: Eukaryota > Metazoa > Chordata > Mammalia > Pilosa > Myrmecophagidae > Tamandua > Tamandua tetradactyla. The sequence goes on along the minus strand of NC_135334.1, from coordinate 57,197,816 downwards.
CCCTAAGTGTTCTTTAAGATTGGCTAGAATGGTCCTGGTTGGGGGTTGGCAGGTTATGATAGGTAGCAAGGTCTAACTGAAGCTTGTATAAGAGCAACCTCCAGAGTAGCCTCTCAACTCTATCTGAACTCTCTCTGCCACTGATACTTTATTAGTACACTTCTTTCCCCCTTTTGGTCAGGAGGGAATTGTTGATCCCACGGTGCCAGGGCCAGACTCATCCCTGGTAGTCATCTCCCATGCCTCCAGGGAGACTTTCACCCATGGATGTCATGTCCCAGATAGGGGGGAGGGCAATATTTCACTTGCAGAGTTGGGCTCAGAGACAGTGAGGCCACATCTGAGAAACAAAAGAGGTCCTCCAGAAGTAACTCTTAGGCATGTCTGTAGGTAGGTTAAGCTTCTCTACTACTGACATAAGCTTCACAAGACTAAGCCTCAAGATCAAGGGCTTGGCCTATTGATTTGGCTGTCTCTAAAGTTTGACACAGTATCAGGGGATTCCTTTATGTTGTTTCTTTCTGAAGTGATGAAAGTGTTCTAAAATTGATGTGCTAATGGTTGCACGGAACTGTGACTATACTAAAAACCACCGAATTGTACACTTTAAACGGGCAAATTGTATGATATGAATTATATCTCAACAAAACCGTTATAAAAATAATAGTACCTGCTTCATAGAGTTGTTGTTTGCTAGATGGTGATGAGAAGAGGTTAAAGACTTAAAAACAGACATATATAAAAATAAATACACAATGTATGAAAAAACAGGCATGGGAACAATTATGTTTTAGTGACACGAAGTTTTATACAGAGAACTTTGTGGAAGAGAAAAGAGGCTAACTGATTATTAGGGAAGACTCTGGGACAGGAGCAGGACAGTGATAATGGAGCTGAGATTGGCAGGAGTAGGATAGATAGTAGTGATGTGTGTGTGTTGGGAGGGAGGGACACAGTCTTCTAGATGAGGGAGAACCATGTGCAAAAGCATGAGACATGATATTTCTAATGAAAGGCAGTTTGGTAGGGTTGAAAAGAAGAATTAGTAGAAAAAACTCTCAGGAATTGACTGAAAAGTCAGGCATGGTTCAAATCATGAAGAGTTTCATGTGCCATGCCAAGTATCTGGCAATGCCTATGGGCATGATTATGAGTCATCATCTCCCTTGTACAGTTAATTATTCACTAAATCACTCATTTATTCACCCACTCACTCAATAAAAACATGGTAGGTAGCCTCTAGGAGACTGACACCTGTTAGGTCTTGACACAGTTTCAGTGAATAAGACACACTTCCTGCCCCACATAGGAGTACAAAATTAGAAACATGAAAAAGTAGGATGTTATTAAATCTTTTAAAAGACAGATTAAAGGGGAGAAGATTTTAAAATAGAGAAGGTGGTGTCTGAGCTGAATTGTGAAAGATGTTCATCGAGTAATGTGAAATAGGATTTCCACACACACAAAAAAAGGAATAGCTTATATGACAGTACATAGTCATGCAACAGCATGGAATGTTTGGAGAAATCCTTTCATAAAGCAAGGATTATTTCCAAAGATGAGGATGGCTATCCAACCAGGAGGAAAGCCATGAAAGACTTTGTCTGCTGTGATAAGAAGCCTATACTTTAAATGGGCCATTGAAAATTAAAGAAGGGTTATGAATAATTAAGAAATATCTTCAGACTTATGTGTTAGAAAAGTGAGTGAGAATTCAGCATTAGTGTACAAGGGTAGAGAGTTTAATGAAGGGAATTCACAAACTATGGCCAGTCTTAAGGGAATTTATAAGGGTTGCTGGGGTGCTAGGAAAGCTGTTACCATCCCAAGGCCTAAATAACCAGAGTTCAGTGAGAGCTGGAGCCATGGAGGATGACCACCTCTAATATTGCAGGGTAAAGTCTTTACCAGAAGTAGAGCACTGAGGCTGAAAGGGAGGAAGGAATACCCCTTTCCCACATTGTGTTCTCCAGCCAGTCCACCCACTGGCCAACTCCAACTTGAAACAAGTCAGCAAGAGATCTCAGGAATCAGTCTACAGGTTTCAGAGCAGGGCAAGGAAGTGTGAATAATGGACCTGGTGATCAAATGCAACACAACTAGTATAGATTTCTTTTGTAGAAGATGGGTTACAGTGGACACTAGAGGCAAGCAGAGGAATGAGGGGCCCTAAATAATCAAAGCCACCTTGAAATAAAACAAAGCTGGAAGATTCACATTTCTTGATGTTAAAACTTATTACAAAGCCACAGCAATCAAAACAGCATGGTACTGGCACAAGGACAGGCATATAGACCAACTGAATTTAATTTAGAGTTCAGAAATAAGCCCTTACCTCTGTGGCCAACTGATTTGTAACAAGAGTGCCAAATCCACTCAACTGGGAAAGAATAGTCTCTTCAACAAATGGTGTGTGAAAACTGAATATCAACATGCAAATGAATGAAAATGGTCTCTTACTTCATACTGTATACAAAAATTAGCTCAAAATGGATAAAAAAACTAAATGTAAGAACCCAAACTATTCAACCTCTAGAAGAAAACATAAGGAAGAATCTTCAGGATTTTGTGTTAGACAATGGTTTCATGAACTTTATACAAAAAGCAACAACAAATGTAAACATAGATAAATCAGACTTATCAACATTAAAACCTTTCGTACATCTAAGGACTTCATGAAAATAAAATAAAAAGATAACCTACAGAATGGAAGAAAATATTTGGATGCCACATATCTAATTGTTTACTATCCAGAATATACAAAGAAATTCTACAAGTCAACAAGAAAAAGACAAGCCAATTTGATAAATGGGTAAAAGTTTTGAATAGACAATTCTCCAAAGAAGATATACAAATAACCAAATAAGCACAACAAAAGATTCTCAACATCATTAGCCACAGGGAAATGCAAATCAATACCACAATGAGATACCATTTCACACCCAGTAGAATGGGTACAATTAAAAAACAAAATAACAAGTGTTGGAAAAAATATGGAGAAATGGGAACATTTATTCATTGTTGATGGGAATGCAAAATAGTGCAGCCATGTGGTTCCTCAAGGTTAAGTACAGAATTACTATATGACCCATTTCTAGCTATATACACTAAAGTATTGAAAATAGGGACTCTTATAGATATTGAACACTGGGATTCATAGTGGCATTATTTACAATTGCCAAAAGATGGAAGCAACCTAAGAGTCCATCAACAGAGGGATGGATAAACAAACTGTGGTACATATATGTAATGGCATATTATTCAGCCATAAAAAGGAATGTAGTTCTGATACATGTGATAACATGAACATCATGTTGAGTGAAGTAAGCCAGCAACAGAAGGATAAATATTGTATGATCTCACTGATATAAAATAATTAGAATAAGTAAATTTAGAGTCAGTAACTAGAATACAGGTTACCAGGAGCTGGGGTGGGGATAAGGAATGGGGAATTAATGCTTAATTGGTAAAGAATTCTATTTGGGGTGATTTAGAAGTTTTGGTCATGGACAGTGGTAATTATAGCACAAAATTGTGAATGTAAATAACACCATTGAATTGTATATTTGAAAATGGTTAAAGAGGAAGTTTTAGGTTGTATATATGTTATTAGAATAAAAAAATGTTAAAAGTAGGTCTGAATCACACAAAGAAAGGATCCTAATGTAAACTATGGATCATAGTTAATATATAATTATGTTATAGTCTCTCATCTTTGTAACAGGGTACCAGGCTACCCTTATAGAATTGAAGTATTAATAATAGAGAAATTTGTGTTTGTGTGTGAGTGTGTGTGTGTGTGTAGGACATATGAGAATTCTGTGCTTTCTCTGTTAAACCTACAGCTTCTCTAATAAAAAAAATAGAGAGATTATGAGGCTTTGAACTAGCAGAGGAGAGATTTGAGAGAAATGTAAGAAAAGTATGACAGACTGAAATTTAATACTAATTGGATGTTGAGTGTGATAGTTAGGTTCTGGTGTCAGCTTGGCCAAGTGATGATGCCCAGTTGTCTGGTCAGGCAAGCACTGGCCTGATTACATCTATGGCTACATCTGCGATCAACTTAGACTTGTCTCCCACAATGAGATAATACAATCAGTTGAAGCCTTTTAAGGAAGAAGAGAGACCTTTCACTGCTTCTCCTGTAGGGTTCGTTCAGACCCTTCATCAAAACTGCCAGCTTCACAGCCTACCCTATGGATTTTGGACTTTTTTATTCCCATGGTTGCATGTGACGCCTTTATAAATCTCATATTTACAGATCTCTCCTGTTGGCTCTGTTTCTCCACAGAACCCTGACTAACACAAGGGCAATCCCCGGAATCACAAATTCTCAGAATGGGAAGGGATTTGAATCATGTCAGGGTTCTTAGATCTTCGAAGTCAGAATAAATATTGCTCTATCCTGTCCTTTAATAGTGTTATGCGTAGTCCTCTATTATATTTGTTTTCTTGCATCCATTCCACCCTCCTTGGAGGAACTCTGATTTTTTTTCCTCTTAGGAATCGACCATTCTCTCATCCTTGGTACACTTGCTTTGGGTGGTGCCGACTCTCCTCCTGATACCGGGGGTGGGCAAGTCACTCAGCCTTGATGATTTAGAACATGGTATCCCTCTTGCCACTGCCATAAATTCAAGGACAAGCTTGAGACCAAATTTAGGATGCTGCTTGTCACATCCAAGACTTACATCCTACCATTGTAGAAGAGAAGTCCTATTCTCTGTCACACTTAAACATGGGAAGATATTGACCTGGAGCTGTGGGAGTCATTGTCTCATCATGTGGAACCTGACAGGAGGTAGAGAGTTGGGATCCCAATGATAGTATTTGAACCCTTGGATCAAGCACCATTTGAAGCTGGCACCTCTGTATTTTTCATTATATTAGCAAATATTTTGTTTGTTTGTCTAAGTGGGTTTGAATTGGGTTTTCTCTCACTTTGTACTGATGGAGATCTAATTCATAGCTTTTTTTGTATGCATTGTGTTTTCTCACTCAATAGAATATTACCTCAAAGATGTCCCCAATCCTAACATATTTCTTTTTGTGTTCTATCCACACCTGTACCTAAGATGGTGTCTTGTAGATAGTTAAAGAGCTCAGTAAATACCCAATGTGCTCAATAAAATAGAATGTGAACTGATCCTGTGACATTCCCTGTTCTAGTTTGCAAGCTGCCAGAATGTGATACACCAGAAACAGAATGGCTTTTAAAAAGGGGGAATTTAATAAATTGCTAGTTTACAGTTCTAAGACTTGAAAATGTCCAAATTAAAGAAAGGTTATAGAAATGTCTAATCTAAGGCATCCAGGGTAAGATACCTTGGTTCAAGAAGGCTGATGATGTTCAGGGTCTCTCTCACAACTGGAAAGGCACATGACAAACATGGTGACATATGCTGGCTTTCTCTCCAGACTCTTGTTTCATGAAGCTCCCTGGGAATGTTTTTCTTCTTCATCTCCAGTGGTCTCTGGCTGTGTGGGCTCTGTGGCTCTCACCAAAATGTTTCCTCTTTTAAAGGATTCCAGTAAATTAATCAAGACCCACCTGGAATGGATGGAGTCACATCTCCCTCTAATAAAAGGTTAATACCCACAATTGGGTGTGCCACATCTCTATGGAGATAATCTAATCAAGTTTCCAACCTACAATACTGAATAGGGATTAAAATAAATGGCTACCTCTGCAAGATGGATCAGGATTAAAACATGGCTTTTCTTGGGCATATAATCCTTTCAAACAGGGACATTCCCTAAAAGTTGCCTTAAAAAATCTCCCAGCTGTAAGCTTGCTAACTGTCATTTTTTTTTCATTAAGTCACAAAAGTAATTTTGCAGAAGAAGTTCCAAGTAGTTGATCTTTCTGTGTGTTTGAATCCAAGTTAAACCAGAACTTAATGTAAATATGTACTTGGAATATTTCCTTTGTGCTCCAAGAGAACAGATTGGCAGATACAGAGAAGATTGCCCTATCAGTGGCTCAATAAAATGAATAGTTGACTTTCTGGCCTTTATTTGCAAAAAAATGTTTTTTCCTCTGGATCTGTATTCCTTTCACACAAGTGAATGACGTCCTCCCAAATAAAAAAGTTGTAGAGAAATAAAGCATATTTCTGTTTATTACTGTTAAAACTTGACAGTGATTTTGTTCCAAAATGGCCATGAGTTATTGTTGTTGTGCATTGTTTAGGAACACTGCTCTTTGGGACTGGGCCCAAGAAACCAGAAAAAAAATAGACAGAAGGAATACTTTCAGAACACACAGAACAATGTTAAATGATGTATCTTAGCTATAGCCAACTGGAAAATCCTGCTTTGCTTGTATTAGTAACTGCCGTTTCCCAGTGAAATAGGTAGAATCTTCTACTAATCTTTATGACAAAAAGCATTGGAGAAAACCTAATGAGTTGATAACGTAAACATTGCAATTCATTATAACTAAAATTATAGCTGATCCCTAAGGAGTGCTAATTATGTGCTAGGCACTGTTTACGTATTTTATACATATACTAATAATAGGAAATACTATTATTATCCCCATTTTACAGATATGAAACTGAGGTACAGCATGATTACTTAACTTGCTAAAGTTCACACAGATTTCAGTGGAAGTGCCAAGATTCATACCAAACAGTCTCGCTCCAGAGTTTCTGTTCTTAATCACTGTGCTTTATTGCTTCTCAGAATAGTTGCAAAGATAAGTTGATAAACTTGTGGAAATGTGGGAACATGACTTTTTGGAAGAGTATCTTGCAGCAGCTATGAAAATTTAAATTATGCATACCTTTGACCTAACAATGTGGGAACATATTCTATAGAAGTAATAGACTACTACCGCAATACTGAGAATTTAGGTACAAGAATATTTATTAAAGCATATTGGTAATAACTGGAGAAACCTGAATGTTCCTCAGTAAAAGAAGGTTGAATTATCTGGGATAGTCATATTAGCCAGCTATACTTTTAATGAATTGTATTTACAGCTATTGATCTAGAGATATTCCATGCTGCAAAATTAAATGAGAAAAACAAATAGCAGAGATCTGTATAAAGTGTGCCCCATTTTTATATGTAATGCTTAATTAGAGTCGAGTAGAAGTAGACTATATCAGGCTGTATTGGGAGTGGGAGAAGAAGTAGACACAAGGAGAGATAGGAAAATAAAGACTGAAACAACATGGAACAATTTGACAGTATAATGTCAAATGAAAATGTTGACCATATATTTCCATAAATTTGCATAAATTATTACTGCAAATGTGTAATAATTTAATGTGTGTAGGAAAGAACTGGAAGGTAACAAGGCAAATTTTAAAATCAAGTCATCTAATTGTGATGATAGTGTAAAAATCTTTTTCTTGGATTTTGATTGTTTTTTTAATATAGATGTTAAAAAAAAGAAAGAAAGAAGGACCATTGATGGGGATAAAAGATTGTAAGCCTATTTGGGAGAGAAGCAAGTCCAGAAATGAAAGGTAAAGTAAGTAGTGTGGCCAATTTATTGCAGTGTTATCATGAACTCTGTGAGATGTGATAGAGATTGCACTGCCAAGCTTCATGGGCTGGGAACCCAAGAGGAAAAGGTCAAGACAACATTGAGCTAGTATAAGACTGGATGGTACTGCCACCCCTACCTACTTGTGCCTTGTTTGGTCTCAAATCACAGCTACCTTGGAGGTATATTTATAGAAGTTCCGACTAGCAGAACCAGAGCTTTGGAAACTATTTCCAATACAAAGACATCTCCTCCCATCCATCCATCCATCCATCCATCCATCCATCCATCTATCCATCCATCCATTCAGCTGTTCAGCTAACATTAGTTGAATGCTTACCATTTACCAGGCCATGGGGCAGGTGCTGATTCCTTGGTTAGTTTTCTTCTACCACAGAAGATAAAGCATAATCTCTTCTTTCTCCTGGAAATCTTCTCTATGCTTAAGCAAGCTGATTTACTCTGATCATTTATAAAAGATAAAGGAGGACAGTGAGACGGTGGTTCAGTGGCAGAATTCTCACCTGTTAGGCTAGAGACCTGGGTTTGATTCCTGGTATCTGCCCATGCAAAAAAAAAAAAAAGGATAAAGGAAGTGCTTTTTACAGTATTGGTGGTAGGGTGGACATTAAACATTTCATCAAGAGTCACTTTTTATAAGTATGGGCCTATTGTATGCCTCCCATTCCTGACCGTGGCACCCTAGGCTTTCCAAAACCTGACCCTGACCTGTTTGATTTCTCCTCTCCTATCTCTTCCCACCCTGGGTTAACACAACCATATCAGATTTCTAAGCATTCCCAGAACACAGCATGCATTTGCAAGTCTCTTTGCCTTTGTAAATGCCAGTCATGCTACCTGAATATGTCTACTAATCTTTTTTTTTTTAACATTTTTTATTGTGAAATATGACATATAAACAGAAAGTGATAAATTTCAAAGTTCAGTTTAACAAGTAGTTACAGAGCAAATTTCAAAGTATAATATTGGTTACAAGTCCACAATTTCAGGAATTCCCTTCTGGCTATTCTAATATACTAGAAACTAAAAAGAAATATCTATACAATGATTCAGTAGTCATAATCATTTGTTCAATCCTAACTTCTCTGTTACAACACCTCCCTTTCATCTGATTATTCTTTTTTTTTTTTTTTTCAATTTTTTTTTTACATGGGCAGGCACCAGGAATTGAACCCAGGTCCTCTGGCATGGCAGGCAAGCATTCTTGCCTGCTGAGCCACCGTGGCCCGTTTGGCAATGATCATTCTAATTTTTTCTTGTTGAAAAGAGCAGTCAATATTGTGGGGTAGAAGAATGCAATTAGTTGATATTCTGGGAGAGACTGGAAACTTTAAATTTCAGGGCTTATCTGGTGTGGAAACAATCTGGAGTTTAAATTTCTGAAAAATAAACTTAATAAATAAATCTTTATTACAGAGTCTTAGATAGAGCCCTGGATTTTCTTTAGAGTTTTCAGGAATACTGTTGGTTGGACCTTAGCATATCATGGCAATTTGTAATATTTGACTGAAGCTTCCATAAGAGTAACTTCCAAAATGACCATTTGACTATTTGAAATCTCTTAGCCACTGAATCTTATTTTGCTACATTTCTTTTCCCCTTTTTGGTCAGAAAGCATTCTTAATTCCATGATAAGGCCAGGCTCATCCCTAGGAGTCATATCCCACATTGCCAGGGAGACTCACATCCCTGAAACTCATGTCCCATGTAGGGGGAAGGGTAGTAAGTTTATTCGTGGAGTTTGGTTTACAGAATGAGGCCACATCTCAACAATAAAAGAAGTTTTCTGGGGGTGATTCTTAGGTGTGTTTATACGTAGGCTTAGCTTCACCATTATAGAAATAAGTTTCGTAAGGGCCAGCCTCAAGATCAAGGGCTTGGCTTATTCAATTGGCAGTCTCCAATGCTTGTGACAATATCAGGAATTTCCCAAGTGGGGAAGTTTAATAGTTCCATATTTTTTCTACAGTCCCTCAAAGGACTCTGCAAAATTGTTGTCTGCCCAAAGTATTCTGGGATGTATCTTGGTTTTACATTAAGCTATACCGAATTACCAAATCTCATTTCTTATTCTAGGCTCCATATCCTCACTCTTACTTTTAGACAATTTTCATGGTTCCGGATAGAAAAATAACAGATAAACACAGTCACACAAAAAAAGCAAACCCCAAAACACCCCATATCTCTTATTCCCCTGAATTATTTACCCCTAGAATTAGTATAGTACTAGTAAGGTATTGTTGTTAAATACAGCCCATAGCATGTAATAAGTAATTTTTCTTATATACCATTTTATTATTAACTCTTTGTACAAGTGTCATACATTTGAAATAGTTCATGCAAGAACTTTTTTATATTTGTAATGTTAATCAGTAAGATATACAATTTTAGACAAACCTTTTTGATCATGTTCACCTTCAGTAGGCATTATAACGTCTAATCTCAATAATGAACTACAATCACCTCTATTCATTCCCAAACATCTAACATCAACCACATTAACAAATCTGTACCTATTAGGTAACCTCTCCCCCCTTCACTAGCATCTGTCTATCTCTAGGCCCCTATATTCTACATTTTAAGACTCTGAGTTTACATTTTCTAGGTGGTGTCTACTAATCTTTTAAGAATCAACTGAAACGCCACCTCTGTGAAGACCTTATTGACTTTCTTAGAGGAATTGATTCCTCCATTCTTGTTGTTAGTATTAGTTGTTGTTGGGGTATTTGAGGTCTACGGTAAATGCAAGAAGTTGGAAACCTGCAAAATAAACCATCCATGTGACAGTGAAATCCTAAAGATGATGAATAATGGTCAGAGCGGACCTGAAAAAAATATCACCCAGAAAATGAGAAAATTCCAAAACCTTTAGAATTTGACTGTCACTTGATTGAAAAAAAAGTTTCAACTCTAAGAGAGCTTGGTCAGTTGGGTACACACGCACGAAAGAATTTCACAAAAAAAAATATGGGTAATACCCATTCCAGCATAGCCCCAGGGGTGAAAAGTCCTTACTGCATACAAGATTCAAAGTATGTCCAGGTCAAATGACAAGGCTGTCCCTAAAGTGTAGATGTATGTAGATGGTTATCACCTACAGTCCTGGCAGTAAGATCATCCTTATTGTGTAAAAGATAATACAGAACATCTTAACCAGACCAAAAAAGCCATGTTGTGATTATAATTGGGTTTCCTTTGTAGTTTAATAATGAGGAGCAAAAACATCCTTCAAAAAGGTGTCGGAATTCCAATCTATTTGACAGTTTTCTCATTGAAAATTATTTAATAAGCATTCTGGTATTTCTTTTTATTTTCTTGTTCGTTTTGTTTATCATGAAACAGTCCTGCAGGGCTCTATCATTCCTGATCAAGTCAATGGACTGGCAAAAAAGAGGGCAAAATCTTGGAAACTGGCAGTCATCAAGACACAGGTCAGTAGTTCTCACCATTTATTCCTCACTTGGTGAATGATGTTCGCATGAACAGATCCTGTGTATGCTCCCAGGCTGGTGTGAATTTTCAGTGTGCTGGCTCTAACTCTATTTCTTTCTTTTCCACTTAAAAAAAGCATAACTGAATGAAAGTGAGTACAAGGTTGCCATAAAGATAATCTTGAATCTTGCTCGAATTTTTTAAAAATAAAATACTGTGTATTACTAGTAGGTCCCTCTCTGATTCTGTCCAGCTTTGAGGGTGAGGTCTTACAGGATTAAGCAGGTGAGAGACATGATTATATTTGTATTTTAGGAATACAAAATGTCAGCTGTGCAGAATGTTAATGTAATATTTGGGCAAGAGCTTATGAAGCCCTAAATCAAGGCTATGGCCTTTAGGTAAAAAAGGAAGAATATATTTGAGAGGTGTTTGAATAGAATGAATAGAAATATTGGATATGGGTAGGTCGCAGAATGAGAGAGAGAGAAGAGTCATGGATGATAGTTTGCTTGAATAAATGAGAAAGTAGTAACACCATCAATAGAAAAGGGACCATGGGCCAAGGAGCCTGTTTGAGATGAGAGATGTATATTTTACTTTATATACAATAAATTTGACATTCCCAAGGAAAATCCCGGTGGAGATGTCAAGATGTCAAAAATTCATGTCCTGAGTTTAAGATAGAGGGGTAAGTATAAATTTAAGAGCAATTGGATTATAAATAATATCTGAGGTCAAGGAAGTTATGTGCACAATGAAAAGGAAAAAACAGGTGAAGGGTTAAATCTGGGAAGAGTAATATATAACAGCTGACCCAAGGAGAAAGAAGACAGCCAAGAAAATTGAGAAGAGATGGTGAGTTTCATCAAGAGACCAGGAGAATGGATAGTTGTAGAAATAAAAAGGAGAGAAGCTTCAAAAAGAAGTAAGTGTTTGGTATTGTCAAATGCCATGGGAAAGCAGGAGAAAAGTTTTCACTGGCCTTTGCAATATGAAACTCATTTAGACCTTTAAATGAGCATCAAAATGTATGGAGCATGGGAACTGGATTGCATTAGGTTCAAATGTGAACATTAAACAAAAAGTAAAAGGGAACAGAGTTTGGTGAAGGAAATGATAACAAATAGTGAGTGCTAACGTTTGGTGAGGGCTTACTCAGCATTAGGCATAGTGCCTGACCTGGAATTACTCATTTAATTCTGTGAACCAAGTACAAATATTATTTACTTTTATACACCAAGGACACACTTAGGAAATTAAGTGCTTTGCTGAAGATTACACATCTAGTAAATTGTAAAGAAACTCAGTGCTGACTGACTGAATGTCCACAATTTTCATCGGCATTCTAAACTAGAGGAAAAAGTGGTGCCAGGGAGTGCTCTTGTTTGTATGGTTATAAAATTATAAATGGAGTGCTTCTAAAGAAATGATAGATTTAACTTTAATAATTGAAATCACACACAACAAAATAACAGGGAGCGATTTTCCTTGGCTTGCCATTCCAATATCTTGTTTGATATCATTTGAGAACGAATGATTCCAATTCTCTCAATGTCAAAGTTTTGCATTCAGTCAATCAGTAACATGTACTAGTCCATCATTAACATGTACTGAGCACACATTGAAGAGGACAGTGAACTGCTCAACTTCCTGGATCCTCAAGGAAAGGCAGCAGTGAAATACTGAGAAAAGGAGAGTTCTAGATCCACTTTAGCATTTCTGACCTATGCTGGAGGTTGCCCAGAAAGGTGTTTAGTTACAGTGCCCTTGCAGTGATTTGGTCCATTATTAATTGGGGCTGGGTGTCTGCTTCATACTAGGACTCCGAGTTCTCTCCAGATTCACTCTGGAAAGACCTGAATTCTCAGTTCTATTATCAAAGTGGACTTCCTGAGGTCCTTTGATCTCATGGAGCATCTGTCATGTGCCAGCTATATGTCAGATGCTCTGAGCATACAAAGCTAGTGATAAAGAAGATAAAACAATTTTGATCCCATATATTATCCTGTGACTCAAGTACAATCACATTTATTTGAATTCTGCAATTAATTGGCCTACCCATATACGTTTATTAGCAGAAAGTCTAATACCTCCCTCCCCTAAATTATTCAGATTCAAAACATTTCCTCAGTCCAAAGGGTTATTATGACCTACTTCCAAAAGCAAGGTTGAAAGAAAGTTAAGCAATCCAAAGTGTCTTAGCTCCAATTCTACCATACTAGCTCTGAGCTGCTACTTCACAGATAGCTGGGATTGCCCACTGCTGGGGATGCAACTGGTGCAGATCCTACCTCGGCTGCAGTGTTCTAAGGTTTGTTTTCAAGGTTCAGCCCCTCAGCCCACTTAGTTCACACTCAGTGCATTCGGTTATTCTTTCTTATTTTTATTATTATTATTTTTATTTGAGAATTGTGGGTTTACAGAATAATAGTACATAAAATACGGGGTTCCCATATACTGCCCCACCACCAACACTTTACATGGTTGGAATATTTGTTACAATTGATGATAGCACTATTTTATCATTGTACTTTTTTTTTAACAGTTGTTATCTTTGTTACAATTAATGAAAGATTATTAAAATAGTACTATTAACTATCATCCATAGTTTACATTAGGTGTATTTTTCTCCGTATACTACCTTACTATTTTTTCAAAATTTTTGTTGATAAGACAACGTACAAACACATAACATTCTTAACAAACAAACATTCCATGCATGCTATAAAATCAATGGCTCACAGCATCATCACATAGTTTGTGTTCATTACCATGATCATTTTTTTAGAATATTTGCATCACTCCAGAAAAGGAAAGAAAAAGAAAAAGAAAAACTCGTACATACCATACACCTTACGCCTCCCTTTCATTGACCACTAGTATTTCCATCTACCCAGTTTTTTTTATTTTAACATTTTTCCCCTATTTTTTATTTATTTTTAGTCCATACGTTTTACTCATCTGTCCATACCGTGGATAAAAGGAACATCAGACACAAGGCTTTCACAATCACAAATTCACATTATGAAAGCCATATCATTATACAATCATCTTCAAGAAATATGGCTACTGGAACACAGCTCTACAGTTTCAGGCACTTCCCTCCAGCCTCTCTAATACACCTTAAAAAGGGGATATCTATATAAGGCATAAGAATAACCTCCAGGATAACCTCTCGACTCTGTTTGAAATCTCTCAGCCATTAACACTTTATTTTGTCTCATTTCTCTCTTCCGTCTTTTGATCAAGAAGTTTTTCTCAATCCCTTGATGCTGAGTGCCAGCTCATTCTAGGATTTCTGTCCCACGTTGCCAGGGAGGTTTATACCCTTGGGAGTCATGACCCACATACAGAGGGGTCACCTGGGACAGAACAGTCTCTTCAATAAATGGTGCTTGGAGAACTGGATATCCAGTTTTGCTTACTGTGTTGGCTGAGAGAGAGAGATAGGCCACATCTGAGCAACAAAAGAGGTTCTCTGGAAGTGACTCTTATGCCTAATTTAAGTTGGCTTAGTCTACCCTTTGTGGGGATAAGTTTCATATAAACAAACCCCAAGATTGAGGGCTCAGCTTATTGATCTGGTTGTGCCCACTGCTTGTGAGAATATCAGGAATTCTCCAAATGGGAAAGTTGAATTTTCCCCCTTTCTTGCCATTCCCCCAAGGGGACTTTGCAAATACTTCTTTATTCACTGTTCAAATCATTCTGGGATTTATTGGGGCATCACTCTGTACAAACCTACAAAATCTCATGCCCTATTCAAGGTTCCACACACTTATGGTGTTCAATTAACCTGTCCATATAAGTTATATTAGGAAATGCACTAGTCAAAATATAAATTTTGTACTAAGTAAGCATTTTTTGCTTTAGTCTCACACAGAAGTTGAAGTTTTAAAATATGAATGACCATCTATTTTCAACACCCTGCATTATTGACATTCCTTTGTTCTTCCTCATGCAAAAATTTTTTTAATTTGTACATTTAGTCACTGTCATTGTACACTCTAGGCATTCCAAGATTATGCCATCTCAGTCTTAATCATCTATCTTTCCTTCTGGTTTCATACGTGCCCCCAGCCCTCCTCCCTTTATCCTTCTCACATTCAAACTGTTCAGTATATTTACATTATTGTGCTATAATCTGGTAGTATTCTGCTATCCATTTCTGAATTTTTACAATCAGTCCTGTTGCACAATCTGTATCCCTTCAGCTCCAATTCCCCAATATCTACCCTATTTCTATCTCCTGATGGCCTCTGTTCTTAACTGAAATTCTCCAAGTTCATTCATTAATGTTAGTTCATATCAGTGAGACCATACACTATTTGTCCTTTTGTTTCTGGGTAATCTCACTCAGCATAATTTCCTCAGGGTCCATCCATGTTGTTAGATGCTTCATGCCTTTATTCTGTCTTGCAGCTGCATAATATTCCATCATCTGTATATAGCATAGCTTGTTTAGCCACTCATCTGTTGATGGACATTTGGGCTGTCTCCATCTCTTGGCAGTTGTAAATAATGTTGTATAAACAGTGGTGTGCAAATGTCCATTTGTGTCCCTGCCCTCATGTCCTCTGAATAGATACCTAGCAATGGTACTGCCAGATCATATGACAATTCTATATTTATATTCCTGAGGAACCACTGAACTGCCTTCCACAGCAGTTGTACCATTTTACATTCCCACCAATAGTAGATAATTGTGCCTCTATCTCCACATTCTCTCCAGCACTTGTTGTTTCTGTTTTATTGATAGTGGCCATTCTGGTGGGTATGAGATATTATCTCATTGTGGTTTGATTTGTATTTCCCTGATAGCCAATGAAGTTGAGCATCTTTTCATGTGTCTTTTAGCCATTTGTGTTTCCTCTTCTGAGAAGTGTCTATTCATATCTCTTGCCCATTTTGTAATTGGGTTGTTTGTGTTTTTGTTGTTGAATTGAACAATCTGTTTATATATTCTGGATACCCTTATATATTCTAGACCCTTAACTGATATGTCATTTGCAAATATTGTCTCCCATTGTGTAGACTGCCTTTTTACTTTCTTTTTACATGGGCAGGCACTGGGAATCGAACCCGGGTCCTCTGGCATGGCAGGCAAGCATTCTTGCCTGCTGAGCCACCGTGGCCCGCCCCTTTTTACTTTCTTGACAAAGTTCTTTGATGAACAAAAGTGTTTAATTGTGAGGAGTCCCCATTTATCTATTTCTTTCTTCTAGATCTTGGTGTAAGATCTAGAAAACCACCTTCTATCACAAGTTTTATTTATTTATTTATTTATTTATTATTTATTTATTTATTTTTGGCATGGGCAGGCACCAAGAATTGAACCTACATCTCTGGCATGGCAAGTGAGAACTCTATCACAAGTTTTAGAAGATATTTCCCTACATTTGCTTCTAAAGGTTTTATGTCTTTGGTCTTTGATCCATTTTGAGTTAATTTTTGTATAAGAGGTGAGATATGGATCCTCTTTCATTCTTTTGCATGTGGATATCCAGTTCTCCAAGCACCATTTATTGAAGAGACTGTTCTGTCTCAGATGAGCTGATATGACTGCCTTATCAAAGATCAATTATCCATAAATGAGAGGGTCTATATCTGAACTCTCTATTCGAATCCATTGGTCAGTATATCTATCTTTATGCCAGTAACATGCTGTGTTGATCACTGTAACTTCATAATACGCCTTAAAGGCAGGTGAGACCTCCAACTTCATTTTTCTTTTTCAGAATATTTTTAGCTATTCGGGGCACCCTGCCTTTCCAGATGAATTTGGGTATTGGCTTTTCTATTTCTGCAAGATACATTTTTGGGATTTTAACTGGTACTGCATTGAATCTATATATCAATTTAGGTAGAATTGACATCTTAACTATATTTAATTTTCCAATCCATGAACGCAGTATGCCCTTCCATCTATTTAGGTCTTCTGTGATTTCTTTTAGCAATTTCTTGTAGGTTTCTTTACATAGGTCTTTTGTATCCTTAGTTAAATTTATTCCTAAGTATTTTATTCTTTTGGTTGCAATTGTAAATGGAATTTTTTTTTCTTGATTTCCCCCTTAGATTGCTCATTACTAGTATATAGAAACACTACAGATTTTTGAGTGTTGATCTTGTAACTTGCCACTTTGCTGCACTCATTTATTAGTTCAAAATATTTTTGCTGTCAATTTTTTTGGGGGGGTTTCACATATAGTATCATATCATCTGCAAACAGTGAGAGTTTTACTTCTTCCTTTCCAATTTTGATGCCTTTTATTTCTTTTTTCTTATCTAATTGCTCTGGCTAGAACTTCCAACACAATGTTGAATAACAATGGTGATAGTGGACATCCTTGTCTTGTTCCTGATCTTAGGGGAAAAGTTTCAGTTTTTCTCCACTGAGGATGATGTTAGCTGCGGGTTTTTCAAATACTCCCTTTATCATGTTGAGGAAGTTCCCTTCTATTCCTATCCTTTGAAATGTTTTCAACAAGAAAGGATGTTGAATTTTGTCAAATACTTTTTCTGCATCAATTGAGGTGATCATGTGATTTTTCTGCTTTGATTTGTTGATATTGTGTATTACATTAATTGATTTTCTTATGTTGAACCATCCTTACATACCTAGGATGAATCCCACTTGGTCATGGTGCATAATCCTTTTAATGTGCTGCTGGATTCTATTTGCAAGAATTTTGTTAGGGTTTTTGCATCTATATTCATTAGAGAGATTGGTCTGTAATTTCGTTTTCTTGTAGTATCTTTGTTTGGCTTTGGTATGAAGGTGATATTGGCTTCATAGAATGAGTTAGGTAGCCTTCCCTCCTCTTCAATTTTTTTGAAGAGTTTGAGCAGGATTGTTACTAATTCTTTCTTGAATGTTTGGTAGAATTCACATGTGAAACCATATGGTCCTAGGGCTTTTCTTTTTTGAAAAAAGAAATTGACTGATTCAATATCTTTATTTGTGATTGGTTTGTTGAGGTCGTCTATTTCTTCTCAAGTCAGTAGTGGTTATTCATGCCTTTCTAGGAAGGTGTCAATTTCATCTATGTTGTCTAGTTTATTAGCATAAGATTGTTCATAGTATCTTCTCATTACCTCCTTTATTTCTGTGTGGTCAGTGGTTATGTCTCTTCTTCCATTTATGATTTTATTTGCATCCTCTCTCTTCTTTTTGTCAACCTTGCTAAGGGTCCATCAATTTTATTGATTTTCTCATAGAACCAACTCCTGGTTTTGTTGATTTTCTCAATCATTTTCATGTTCTCAATTTCATTTATTTCTGCTCTAATCTTTGTTATTTCTTTTCTTTCACTTGCTTTGGGGTTAATTTGCTGTCTTTCTTTAGTTCTTCTAAGTGAACTGTTAATTCTTCAATTTTTGCTCTTTTTTCTTTTTTGATATAGGCATTGAAGGCAATAAATTTCCCTCTTAGCACTGCCTTTATAGCATCCCATAAATTTTGATATGTTGCATTTTCATTTTCATTTGCCTTGAGATATTTACTGATTTCTCTCATAATTTCTTCCTTGACCTACTGGTTGTTTAAGAGTGTGCTGTTGAGCCTCCATATATTTGTGAATTTTCCAGCCCTCTGCCTGTTATTGATTTCCAACTTCATTCCTTATGATCTGAGAAAGTGTTTTGTATGATTTCAAGCTTTTTAAATTTATTGAGACTTGTTTTGTGGCTCAGCATATGGTCTATCCTTGAGAATGATTCATGAGCACTTGAGAAAAAGGTGTATCCTGCTGTTGTGGGTGTAATGTTCTATAAATATCTATTAAGTCTAGTTCATTTATTGTATTATTCAAATTCTCTGTTTCTTTATTGATCCTCTGTATAGATGTTCTGTCCACCGATGAGAGTGGGGAACGGAAGTCTCCAACTATTATGGTAGATGTGTGTGATTCTCCTTTCAGTGTTTCCGGTGTTTGTGTCATGTATTTTGGAGCACTCTTGCTCAGTGTATAAGTATTTATGATTGTTATGTCTTCTTGTTGAATTATTCCTTTTATTAACACATAGTGTCCTTTTTTAAAAATCTCTTTTGTTTTACATTTGAAGTCTAATTTGTTGGATATTAGTATAGCTAATCCTGCTCTTTTCTATTTGTTGTTTGCATGAAATATCTTTTCCAAACCTTTCACTTTCAACCTGTTTGCCCTTGGGTCTAAAATGCATTTCCTGTAGACAGCATATAGGTGGGTCCTGTTTTTATAATCCATCCTGCCAGTCCATGTCTTTTGATTGGGGAGTTTAATCCATTAACATTTATTGTTATTACTGTAAGGGCAGTACTTTCTTCTACTATTTTGCCTTTTGAATTTTATATGTCATATCTAATTTTTTCTCTTTTTACCTTTACTGATAGTCTTCATTTCTACACTCTTCTCCACACCTCTTTCTCCTGTTTTTTCCTATCTGTCTTTAGTGCTCCCTTTATTATTTCTTTCAGAGCTGGTCTCTTAGTCACAAACTCTCTCAGTTATTGCTTGTCTGAAAATGTCTTAATTTCCCCCTCACTTTTGAAGGACAATTTTGCTGGATGTAGAATTCTTGGTTGGCAGTTTTTCTCTTTTAGAATGTTTAATATTTCATATCCCTGCTTTCTCACTTCCATGGTTTCTGCTAAGAAACATACACATGGTTTTATTGGGCTTCCTTTGTATGTGATGGATTTCTTTTCTTTTGCTGCTTTCAAAATTCTGTCTTTGCCTTTGACATCTGACATTCTGATTAGTAAGTGTCTTGGAGCATGTCTATATGGATCTATTCTGTTTGGGGTACACTGCACTTCTTGGATCTGTGTTTTTAAGTCTTTCATAAGAGTTGGGAAATTTTCAGTGATAATTTCCTCCATTAGTCTTTCTTCTCCTTTTCCCTTCTCTTCTCCTTCTGGGACACCCACAACACATATATTCATGAGTTTCATGCTGTCATTCAATTGCCTGAGTCCCTGCCCATATTTTTGCATTCCTTTCCCTATATTTTCTTTTGCTTGTCAGATTTCAGATGTCCTGTCCTCCAGATCACTAATCCTATCTTCTGCCTCTTGAAATCTAACATTGTAGATTTCCATTTTTTTTATCTCTTCTACTGTGCCTTTCATTCCCTTGAGTTCTGTGATTTGTTTTTTCAGACTTTCAATCTCTTCTTTTTGTTCATCCCTTATCTTCTTTCTATCCTCCCTCAATTCGTTGATTTGATTTTTGATGAGATTTTCCATCAGTTTGAACATCCTGAATTAATTGTTTCAACTCCTGTATCTCATTTGAATTATTGGTTTGTTCCTTTGACTGGGCCATATCTTCAATTTTCCTAGTATGATTTGTTCTTTTTGCTGGCATCTAGGCACTTAATTTTCTTAATTAGTTTATTCTGGAGATTGTTTTTACTCTTTTACCTAGGATTTTCTTGCTGAATGGCTTTGTTCAATATCTGTTCTTTGACATTCAGTTCAGCCTATTCTTGACCTCTAGCATAGTTTTGTTTAATGGGTCAGAATTTTTAAGTTCTTATTTTCTTGTTTCTTGCCCTGCTTATGTGGTGCCTTTCTTTCTTTCTTTTATTTTAAGAGGGTCTACTTAAGTATTATAGGCCACTGTCAAATTTTTCCATACCAGACTGACCTCCTCTCAGGAGGAAAGAGTCATTTACATCAGTTTTCCCTGAGGACGAGCCCTAGTAGGTTGACAGATTTTCCTATGAAGTCTCTAGACTCCGTTTTTCCTATGCTGCCCAATATGTGGTTCTTGTCTGCCTGAGGGTCCCACCAACATAAAGTGATGCTGTGCCTTTAACTTCAGCAGACTCTCCCTGCTGGGGGAGTGGTTGAGACAGAGGAGAGGCTATAGGCTGTCTTTAATTCCTTCAGTTTTCCAGTCCCTGGGGTCTGAATTCCTTGAGGGAGGGATTCTACCTGAGCTGGGCCCCACCCCTTTCCTGGAGAAGGAACTTCTTTCACCTGACCAGCATCTTTGTCTCTCAAACAAGCTTAATTCCACTCTTGCCTGGGCAGTTGGAGCCTGAGAAGCCTTGCAGTTGTTAAAAAAAAAATCCTTTTCAGAGCAGGACCCCTATTCCTTGGGTTTGTTAATCAAGAGCCTAACATTGCTCTATGTATGTCCAGGTGCTAGGTGCCCCCTCTTTTTTTTTTTAGGGTCCAGACCTTTTCAAGTATTTTGTGCTGTCTGATCCCAAAAACCTCTTTTTTTCCCCCAACAACCCTGCCCCTTCTGAGCTGGGGCAAAAACTAGTAACTTTAGCTTTTACTGGAGGTTTAGCTGAGCTAGGGGCCTATTTTTAGTAGCTGGAATTTGTTAATTAATTGCATATTTGGAGCTTGG
Organism: Tamandua tetradactyla; assembly: GCF_023851605.1. Lineage (NCBI taxonomy): Eukaryota > Metazoa > Chordata > Mammalia > Pilosa > Myrmecophagidae > Tamandua > Tamandua tetradactyla. Next base: position 57,176,513 of record NC_135334.1, on the reverse strand, counting down.
TTGAGCTCAGCCCCTTGCTGCTAGTAAAGGCTCTTTCCTTTCCCCTCTGGGAACCAGCCTGTGGGGGAGGGGTGCCAGGCTCCAAAGCTTGGGTGCTCACAGTTCTGGGTGGGATTGCAGCTGGTCCAGGTTGTTCATACTGGTATACACTGTGTGCCTGATCACTGTTGTGGCCCCCGCAGTTGCTCTGATGTGTTCCTGCTATTTACTAGCTGCTTTGGAGGACAAACTAAATTTCACACTTCACTAAGCTGCCATCTTGGACCTCTCTCTCTGGTCATTGTTTCTTGATGGCATCTTGCCTCAGTCAGAAACTGTGCTGCACCCAATCCACAAAAGCCCTTCCCTTATGATAAGTGCTTCTCTGGGGCCCTTGGTCTTCTTTCCTACTAGCAGATCTCAGTAAGCACTATTTCAATCCATTTGAAGATCAATGACTTTGAACTTCAAAAAGAAAGAGTCAGGGCGGGCCGCGGTGGCTCAGCGGGCAAGAGTGCTTGCCTGCCGTGCCGGAGGACCCCGGTTCGATTCCCGGCCCCAGCCCATGTAAAAAACAAACAAACAAACAAAATATAATAAAACAAGAAAATGTTTAAAAATGTTTCCCTTTCTTCCTCCCTTCCTTCCTTCTCTGTCTTTCCTTCCTTTCCTCCCTCTCTCTTTAAAAAAAAAAAAAAAAAAAAGAAAGAGTCAGGTCCTCACTCCCTTTCCTATTCCCAGAGCTACTCCCTCAGAGCATATCTCCAAAGGGTATATATTTATATATATATACTCATCACAGTAAATTACAATGTGACTGTTGCTCCCTGGAGTTTTGCAACTCTGCACTAAATCCCATATCTAATTCCAGCTCCAACTTTCTATTCAAGGGCAATAGAAGCAAAGGTTATAAGATTTAAGATATCCTATCATTCCAAGGCACTAAGTATCTTGAGTTGCATATTTAAGAAGAGTCACTGAAATGATACCTGAGAAATAAAGGAGATCTGCTCCAAGGTGGATTTTCTGCAGCTTATTTCTTTCTATAGAATATATGTTCTGTGACTCCAAATACCCCATTACACAATTAATAATCACTATCATTTACCAAACAGACATGGTACTAACACTTTAAATGCATTATCTCATCTGTCTTACAGAAGAATTCTAGGTCTAATGGGAGAGGTAAAATACACAGAAATTATAGTAAAGGGAGCATGTGAAAAATTACATGAGTGAGGTCAGTGCAAAGTACCAAGGGAGCTCAGAGGAGACAGGAATTATTTCCAACTGGAGAGACTCATTCAGTCAACATTGAGCACATACTTATTTATTTATTTATTTTTTGGACTGCAATAGAGACTGCAGAGACCCCAGATTTTATTTTCAGATGTGTAACAGCGACAACACTAATCACTCTGCTTCCCCTAAAGCTCTCAACTCAAAGACTGAAACATGGATGTTTTCATCTTAGAAAGAGCTGACGGAGAACATACTTATGGAAGGCTTTTTTCTTTCCAAGCTCAACAGATCAGAATAGACAGACCCTGGGATAGAAGAACAAGGAAACAGATAATCTCGACAGTGTGATGTCATTCGATGACTGCCATCAGGAGATCAGGCAGGCTCCTTGGAAGAGGCAGCACATAAACTACAAGCTTTGAAGACTTGGGGGGCATCTACAAAGCTGGAGATGGGGATCCCTGATATCCCAGGGCTGCACCTGGATCTCATTACATGAGCCCATCCACTAAAGAGAGAAAAATGGGGTTGTTAACTTCCCTATTCCCCCTCCTCCAAGGTCCTAATTTTAAAGTGTTTAATGGTAACCAGCCTTTTCACTCTGTGTAACTGGCTCTACTCCCACAAAAGATTGCACTGCACTTTTCCCTACTTAATTCCATTCATTTTGTGACCCCTTCTCCAATTTACCAATTCTGATTCACATCCTCCATCTTCCTCCCACAGAGAAGAAACAGCCGACTTCCAAACCCTCTGGAATAAGGCCAAGCTTCCATAAACTCCAGAATATTATTGTGTGAATTAAAATGTTCACATGGTATCAACCATGCAGTTACTCCAGTGTTTATTTTGGAAAATATTACATTTGGAAAATGGGAAGTATTCCAGAGCATTCCCTTACCTTGAAATATCAGAAGACACAAGGGTATTTGGGAATAATTTCTCGCTCAAAACTTAGCAAATAATCTGGCAATTAGACACACAAAATTGCCTTAAATAACATTGTTAAGGGCTCTGGGGCTTAAAAATGAATATTGAGTATTTGTGAAGAAATATGTGAGACAAAGAGCTGCAATTCTAACCCAGTGAAGCAAACTGTCAAAATGTTTTTGAGTTAATTCCCAATTGGCTCTTATTGCATATTTCTTTTCCAATCACTCAGGATGAGACCTTGTTCAGTTGCACATTTTCCAACATATTACATACTAACATGCTTCAAACTCCTCTCTGGCCACAAGAGGCTAAGCAGACAAGAGTGCTAGAAAGAACTATATCTGGGACCCAGGGGCCCATACTTCTCTCCCTTATTCTCTTCCTTCCATCTTCTTAACTAGGTTTTACATTTCTAAAGCCACAATAGGAGAATGCCAAGGGGTCAGATGTCCTGAGGTTCTTATTGATGTACCTCTTTATTTAATGTGGTTCAATTCCCAATGCCTATGGTATGTTTGCAGTGGCCACAGTACAAGTGAGATTTGCAGATCTTGAACAAAGTACTGAATTCTGGAAGGTTGCAGTCTTTCTTGCATGCTCTTTCAGACTTTGAAATTTGACAAGGCCTGAAACACAAGATTGCCTATCATTCCATTTATGAAAAAGAGAATCCAACACACACACACTCATTGCCAACAGACAACAATCGTTACTTCTGGGAAAGTGTAATTAGATAAGGGAAAAGGCAGACTTTTGATTTACATATATCACTTTTTTTACACTGAGAATGAATTCATGCAGCATGTGTTTATTAGTCAGAGTTCTCCTAGGAAACAAACCCAACAGGACATATATATATGTAAATATTATGAGATTTAGTATAGGAATTGGCTCAAGCAACCATGGGAGTTGTCAAATTTAAAATCTGTAGGACAGACCTCAAGTTGGAAACTTGGTGAAGGTAATATTGAATTCCCCAGGAGAGGCTGGCCGGCTGAAGTAGGTATAGAAATTCTTCTATCTGACTGTTGAAATTATCAGTTTTGCCTCTATAGCCTTCAACTGATTGGATGAAACTTCTGTCATTGTTGAAGGCAATTTCCTTTGATTGTAGATGTAATCAGCCATGTATTCAGTCTACTGACTAATGATTTAAATCTAAGAAATAGCCTCACAGCTCACTGCTTACTTGACCAAACAACTGGATATCATAACCTAGCCAAGTTGACACACGAATTTATTCAACTTAACCAAGTGTGAATGATGAAGCATAAAGAAAAATGATTAAAATACCTTTTAAATATATATATTTAACTTTTTTATTGTATAACATAACATATATAAAACAAAAAAAGAAAAAAGCAATAGTTTTCAAAGCACTCTTCAAGTAATTACAGGACAGGTTAAGTATAGTTTTTAAGAAGAAAATGTTAAGGGGCAGGCCACGATGGCTCAGGAGGCAAAGTTCTCATCTGCTGTGCTGGAGACCCAGGTTCAATTCCCAGTGACTGCCCATGCAAAAACAAAAACAAAAACAAAAACAAAAACAAGTTAGGTTAAAAATACTAATTTACTAATTTGCAAAGTGGTAAGTGAAATAGGTTCAAATCTTGGAGAATTTGATAGTATTTACAAAGAAAAAATCACAAAGATATACAATAAATTTTAATTGTGTCTATCTCTGGGAGATGGAATTAAAGGGATAACTTTCTATAGTGTATAGCCCTTATAATAGTTGAAATTTTTTAAAACTTTTTTTATTGTATAGTATAACATATATACAAAGCAAAGAAATAAAAAAGGAATAATTTTCAATGCACTCTTCAACAAGTGGTTACAGGTCAGATCCCAGAGTTTGTCCTGGGCTACCATACGATCCTCTCAGGTTTTTCCTTCTAGCTGCTCCAGAATATAGGAAGCTAGAGGGCTTAAATATTTTTTTATCATCACAATTGACTTTTTTCCTTCTTTTTTGGTGAAAAATAACATATGTACGAAAAAGCTATAAATTTCAAAGCACAGCACCACAATTAGTTATAGAACATATTTCACACTTTGACATGGTTACAGTTTCATAATTTTAAGTTTTTACTTCTAGCTGCTCTAAGATACTGGAGACTAAAAGAGATATCAATTTACTGATTCAGCATTCATATTCATTTGTTAAAGCCTATCTTCTCTGTATAGCTCCACCATCATCTTTGATCTTTCCATACCTCTCTTTAGGGTTTGGGATATGGCAATTCTAAATTTCTGATATTGGAAGGGTTTGTCACTAAAATGGGGTAGGGAGATGGAACTATCTGATGTTCTGGAGAGACTGGGCTAGGTTTCAGGACTTGTCTGGACCAGGGACCCATCTGGAGGTTGTAGGTTTCTGGAAAGTTACTCTAGCACCTGGAACATTTGTGGAATCTTATATATTGCCCTAGGTGTTCTTTAGGATTGGCTGGAATTGTTCTGCTTGGGGGTTGGCAGGTTATGATAGGTAGCAAGGTCTACCTGAAGCTTGCATAAGAGCAACCTCCAGAGTAGCCTCTCAACTCTATTTGAACTCTCTCTACCACTGATACATTATTAGTTACACTTCTTTCCCCCTTTTGGTCACGATGGAATAGTTGATTCTATGGTGCCAGGTCTGGATTCATCCCTGGGAGTCATCTCCACATAGCCAGGGAGACTTTCACTCCTGGATGTTATATCCCACATAGGGGGGAGGCCAATGATTTCACTTGCAGAGTTGGACTTAGAGAGACTGAGGCCACATCTGAGCAACAAGAGGTCCTCCGGAAGTAACTCTTAGGCATGCCTATAGGTAGTCTAAGCTTCTCTGTTACCTACTTAAGCTTCACAAGAGTAAGCCTCATGATCGAGGGCATGGCCTATTGATTTGGGTGTCCCTAAATTTTGACACAGTATCAGGGGATTCCCTAATGGTAAGGTTTAATAGTTCTATATTCTTTGTCTCCTCCCTCAGGGGGCTTTGCCAGTACTTTTTGATTATCTGTGTAATGTATATTTGAATTTTAATATTAGCAGGCATTGAGTTTTCACTTTAGAAAAGAAGCTTGAACAATAAAAGGGAAAACAAAGAAATTGGTGCCATAGTACATATGCCATAGTGTATATTTGAGATTGCTCTCAAAAGACTCTTGGCTTGTTTTACAACACTTGGCTGCCCTGAACAATAGCAGCTAACTGACACTCCAACCCAAATAATGCTTATGGAAGGTTCTCATGTTTAACAAAGATCGCAGTTTTTACACTTAAGCTTTCCTTGAATAAGCAATTCCCTCGGTAATAAATTCCCTTCTTCCTCTGCCTCTTCTTTATAAATCCTCATATATTCTTTAAAATCCAGCTAAATTGTTAGTTTTTCCCAACTTCCCAGATATGATTAGTAATTTCCACTTCTTCTCTCTAAGCATTTGCATATACTTCTTTTCCAAAGTTACTCCATATTTTCTAGCTTCTCTTTACAACATCTGTCTCCTCTTCTGAACTATCAACTTCTCAGGGCAGGGATAGTATCTTATTTTTCTATGTATCTACAGAGCTTGATATAAAGAACAGCACTCAGTAGTTATTCAATTAAACAGCTTAACTTGGTAGGAGTTTTAAAGTCAGTGGCCCCCAAACCTGGCTATTATCAGAATCATTTGGGGAAGCATTTAAAAAATACAGACGCAAATGCCCTACTCTTGATATTCTCAATCCAAATCTCCCAGATGTTTCCCCATTTACATTATCCTTCTTCCTTTCCAGTTGTTTTCCTTCCTGAACATTTCAGTTCAAAAGCCAACAACTGGGTCCTAACAAAGTCAGCATCTACATGATGGTGGTGGGAATGAACACCCAGGTTGATGTGACAAAGCCTGACCTGGATGAGGAGGGTGTCTGGGTGGGATGGGCCGTGATGTGGATATCAGAGCCTGAGCAGAGTGAGAGGGTTTGCATGCAGCAAATGATGCAATGCTGACCTGGCTCGGAGTGTCTGAGCCTAAACAGGGTCAGAAGGGTTACCCAGGGGAATGAGGCATGACCCCATATGTTTTGGAATCCAAGCAAGATGAGGGGTATCTCTGTGCATACACACACCACTCAGCTTACCTGGATGGAGTGTGGGAGGGTATCTGCATGGGTGTGGGGAAAGATTACTTATATCTGTGGGATTAAGTAAATACGTAGATTTATTGAGCAAAATAGGAGGCTTCTTATTATCAGAGAGTTACAAATACGGAAAGGAAGAAAACTAGAATGAACCTTATGGTGTTGAGTTGGATATAAAATTTATAGCTCATTGTTGAGCTAGATATAAAAATAAGTACAGATTTAAAACAAATATGGATTTAAATGTGTGTACATATAAATGTGCCTATGAATGTATGCATGTGTGTGAGTATATATACATACACAGACATATATATCGATATCTACATATCTATATATAGATAAATATGGGTATATATATATATATATAAGTATGTAATTATATTCCCTAGCTCTGCCTCCTCTGAAGGTTTGGGAGTGACACCCCAGTAGTAGTGAGCAGATCTACTGTCTAGATCTTAATTTCTAAATACTAAAATGAGTCACTGCTTGTTGGAGAATTTGCTGATTCCAGTGCTGGAACAGTGAAAGAACGAAATGAGTTGGGGACCTCTTGTGCCAAAAAACAAAGAAGTGCTCGAAGAAGGATGGGACACATCTAAGGAAAAAAAAGAGCCAGCTTGAAGGAGCTCCCATTTGCTATACCTGGGACAATTTGAACATCAAAATAAGTAACGATAATGAACTATATTCCACTAAGTAAAATAGGAGTTCATGGGTCTATAATCATATGAATAAATAAATGAATATTATCAAAAGTTTGAAGAAGAGCAGGATATTTACATAGCTTTAAATTTCCTCCCCAGTTAGAAGGTGCCAACCCCAAGAGGAAGCAAGCCTTCCAGCCTCTGAAATCCTGAGCTGATACATTCCAGTTGTTAAGCCAACCCATTGTATGGTATTTGTTTTAGCAGCTGGCATACTAAAACAATCTAGAATACAAAATGACTATTGAAATGCAGGCTCCACGCTGCTTATGGATGTTTATGGGATGATGGAGAGTAGATACTGGTAAGTATGTGCTCAGAAATGTCTACAACTGTCTTCCATTCTCATTGGTGTGCTTTGGGGCTGCTGCCCTCCTGAGAAGTTTTACTAGGTATGGCATTTGTCTTCATTTCTTAGGGCTGCTCTAACAACGTACCACAAATTTGGTGACTTAAAACAACAGTGGTTCACAGTTCTGGGAGCTGGGTTTTGAAATCAAGGTGTCAGCAGGGCCACATTCCCTCAGAAACCTGTGGGGAAGAATCCTTCCTTGCCTTTTCCCAGCTTCTGGTGCTTTGTCAGTAATCCTTGGAGTTTCTTGGCTTGTAGTGGCAGGATTTCAAGTTCTGCTTCTATTATCACATGGCATTCTCACTTTGTGTGTCTATGTCTTTTCTTTCCTTCTTATAAGGACATCGGTCATATTGGATTAAGGGCCACTCAACTTCAGTATGACCTCATTTTATCTAATTCCATCTGCAATGACCCCATTCCCAAATAAGGAAACATTCTGAGGTATAGGAGTTAGAACTTCAATATATCTTTTTAGGGAACACAGTTCAACCCATAACAGCATTTTAACAGGACACTCTGCTTGGAAGGAAAAGAATCCCTTCATTTCAGAAAGCAGTCAGTGAGAAGCGCCTGCCTGTCTCCTTGGCTGATTGTCCTCCACTAAGGTGGAAAGTAGGTGTGAGACAGGGGAAGAGATATGTAAGTAAAGATGGAGTTGAGTCTTTAGGGACAGAGGATACCGGGGAGTAAGCAAAGGGAAACAGCTGTGATTAAAAGAGGCAGTAGGGGAATGCTTGTTGGTAGATTATGAAGTGGCTGAAGGTCCAGGTTGAGGGTCAAGTTGCCTAGATTCATATCTTGGCCCCCTCACCTATTAGTTGGGCAATCCTCCTGATCAGGAGTGCCCTATTTCCTCGTCTTTAAAATGGCAATAGTTAATATACCATCTTCTATGAATTGTTGTGAGGGTTGAATGAGATAATACACATAGATCAGAGCCTGGAACAAGGTAAATGCTCAATAAATGTTGGCTAGTGTTATTTTGAAGAAGATAGCTGGGGGGTTGTTCATTGCCTTGGTCACAGGCAGTCATGTAAGACAGCAGCACACCAGTAGGACATGCATGACATAGCCACCTGGGGACACAGACACCATGATGCACTTTCTCAGCTCTTTGCCTTTCCTCTGCCTCCAGGGGAGCAGGAGCATCATTCACCTTGCTTCTTACTCTATTTGCAGTTGCTAGAATAATGTCTGCCACATTGTAGATATGCTACAGATAATGGTCGAATCAAGGAGGGATGCAGGCCTGCCTGGAATTTGCTTTAATCGTGTATTTATTAGGAAAGGTCCTAGTACTCCTTCAAGACTTAGTTCAAATTCTTTGAATATCCTCTCAATCATCCCTCCAGAATCCTAATAAAAGTTAGGTGCTTCTGTCTCTACCTTTATGCGCTCATTATCTTACATTATATATTTTGTTAAATGTCCATGCATCTTCTCCATTAGACAAGAGCATTCCTAGAGGTATAGACTGCATTGGTCTTTGGTAGATGAATACCATGTAAGGAACTAAACTTGTAATTTTTGTCCGTACTTTGGGAGGTTGTATTAGTCAGGGTTCTCTAGAGAAATGGAACCAACAGGAGATATGAGTAGATATGAGATTTATAAAGATGTCTCATGCAACAGTGGCAATGGAGGAGTTCAAAATCCACAGGGCAGGCTGTGAAGCTGGCAGCTCTGATGAAATGTCTGGACAAACTCCACAGGAGAGGCTCACTGGCTGAAGAAGCAGTGAAAAAATCTCTTTTCTTCCTTTGAAAAGGTCTTCCATTGATTGGATTATCTCATTGTTGGGAAACACACCTTAGCTGATCACAGACGTAATCAGCCACAGATGTAGTCAACTGACTGATGATTTAATACACCAGCCTTCCCGTATATCAACCTGCCATGAAAGATCCTTGCAGCAATGGTCAGGCCAGTGCTTGCCTGAACAGACAACTGGGCATCATCACTTGGCCAAGTTGACACCAGAAACTAACCATCACAGAGGCCTTGGGTGAATGAATCATGAGGCATAAAAGCTATATCCTTTTACCAGAATGATAGGCAGGAATTCTGGGATTTGGAATTCTGGAATCCACGGCAACCTTTCCAAGTCCTGTTGCCCAGGTTGACCTTGAGTTTCTAAGTGTCATTAAGGAACAGCTACGAGGAAAGTGGTGGCCTTAGAAATCACAGAGGTAATCACTTTAACTGGGGGCATGAAAGGGTCTGTTTTCTGGGAGAGGAATGAAAATAGCACTTTGTATTTTTATGGTTGAAAATGAAAGGGGGCTGGATCCTTGTGGGAATTACAGTAATTTTACAGTCTGGGAAATACAGACACCTGAGCCAGTTTGAGCCAAATGTCACTGGATAAATGATGGGGCTTACAGAAGAATGGGTATATGTGAAGGAAAGGACTGAGCACTAAACTCCGCAAACTGGGAGCTTCAGCAAGGGACACGCTCTCCTTTAAAGTACCATGCTGGCCTGTGCATGTTCACTAACTGGGCCAGCAGCAGCAGTTGACAATGGAGCTGCTGCAGGGCCAGGCAGACAGGGAAGCCCAGCATTCAACAGCACCACCATGAAGCATCCATGAAGAGCATTCAATGCATGGAGCCAGGGCTTATCTTAGCTTGAAGTTGAAGTTACATGAACCTCAGGACAGCCTATGCCCTCCAGGATTCCCGGAAGGTCCAGAGGAAGGGGAAATGGCCCTAAGAAAGTAACTCTGGATTCCCCACTAATTTGGCATGAGGGACCTCAGGCCATTTTTCATTTAATTAGGTGAATTGAATACGTAATCATAATTCTACCCTGAGTGTTGAGCAATTTACACCAGCCACACTTTAGTGTATCTGCTGTGGTTTCTAACATACTACTTAGAACATGATCTGATTCAGCACATGATTACAAATGAATGAATAAACAGAGTGTGACTATAAAGTGATTAATATGATTTCCACAAATTTGGTTGGGAACCCATGTTAGGCATGCTTTAACATATATTCCATAAACCTATGTTAAAACAGGTTACAAAGATAGTATATTTTATAGTGTGTTCAGATATGTATACCCTGTTCACCCAGACCTCACCAAACTATGATTAAAAATGAGGTCAGGTTTAACATAATTACAGTGGCTCAAACTTTCATCTTTTCTGATGACAGGAAGCCTCATCTTTTATGAGGCTTCTCTCCCTAAATAGGACTTTGCATCTCCCAATTGCTCCCATGTTCTACAGACCCACATTGCCCTAGCCACCCCTCTCTTTCCAGATTTCCAATCACATCTCCTCCACTGTCACCTCTAACTGTGTGGCTGACCACCTCTGCAAATCCAGAATTGATGCCACTAAAGCCATCCCGGGGTCAGGGACAGGGGAACAGTTTTTCTTCCCTTTATTAGCTATCCCAAGGGTGGACACAGACCTTTCCTTTAATTTCCCACAGTATGACAAGACTGGGTTGTAGCATTTAGCCAACTTTTACAGAATTCTTAGGGATAAGAGAAAGGAATCCTAAAATGGAGAAATGTAAAAATGGCTATTAATTCTGAGTGCTCTCAGAGACCACAAGTCAAAGTACAGGCTGTCTTGGGGCCTTGAAGGGCGCCTCCCTGCCTAGTTCCCAGGCTTGGGCCATATGGCAGGGCCTGTTTTTCTCCTCCCTTTGGGGGTGACCTCCAGTGAGTTCATCCCACTGAAAGTCCAGGCCTCAACCTTCAGAGGCCTCAAGAGAAGAAAAAATTTCTCCCTCTAGTCTCTCTAGTCTCAGGCTTGCCTCCCCATTCTCATTTCCTGTCCATTCCCTCAGGGAAACCTCTAACCTTCCCCTCCTCGTGGGGTAATGTCTGCCCCTATGGCCTCTTAAGACCATCCCATAAAGGCAAAACATCCAAAGTGCTAATACATTACGTGCTCAATACTGAGTTTGAGTATTACCATGTGTGAGATAATAACAGACCAGTCTTTTTACACTAAGCCTAGCCCAGCCCCGTTTCTTTTTATGGCATATCATCCAGCATGAAGTAAAAATCAGACTTCACTTTGCAGCATCCCTGCAGTCCTTAGATTCTCCAGTCCCAATCTCTTGTGCGAAGCTGTTTAAACAGGAAGCACAGACATTTCCACCAAAACAAACAATACCATACAGGTAAGGGTAGTCTCCGGTCACACTTTAAAGAAACATTTCTCCAAAGGCATCATAATCTGCAGAGATGTAGCTCCGCCTATAATAAAGGCAACTTTTCATATTATTATCCATGAAGTTTAGCTCTCTGGAGCCACAGCTGTCAAACTCCCATTTCAGTTGAGTGCTGGCTCAATATTTGCCTATCTAATCTAGTCCATTTAGACCACTTTCCCCAAACCAAGATGAATTAAAATTTCCACCTCTTGCAAAAACTGCTTGAAGAGCTGAAATTATAGGATTCCAGGCAACATCTTCACTCCAGCCTTCAAGAATCTTGATCTTGTTTTTAGTCAGTGATCTAGTTACAAGTTCTATGCTCTTGTTTACCCCGGAAGTCTCTGCTTTTCCTAAGAATTTTATAAAGGCTGAAGAATTAGAGTTTGCCAAATTGTGGAATTAAGTTTCATTTGGGGTTCAGTTTCTGTTGTCAGAGGCCATGCAGAATTAAATGAATTTGGAGATACGGATTTTAGTGGGTTTATGTTGTGGCGACTGTCAACTCGGATACATTGAAGCAAACGGATTTTTTCAGTACCTTTCTGAATGGATGTTAAGATTTTGTAATCAATACTAGCTGATGATTACTCACAGGTCCATTCCATTTATATTGGCCATTAGCCAAAAGAACAGGAATAGATTTTTGCCAATTATGAACTTAAAAAAGTACTAATGGGCAATGCCATTTTAAAATTTAAAAATACCAGCAGATACACAGTACATAGAAAGTAGTCACCGAGAAGGTTAATGACCCTTCTGCCTTCGATTCCACCCATTCATCAAATCTTTATTGTCTACCCTGTGCCAGGCACTGTGCTAGGTCTTGAAGTGGATATCAAGATGAATGCGTAAGCCTGCTCTTCACTTCCTTACCACCTGGTTGGGGGTAGAGGTGAGCAGAATGGTAGCAAACATCGTGAACTAAAATATTAAAATAAGAAGCATGTTAGTTGATAGGAGAGTGGTGAACCATTGGGCAGGAGCACAGAAAAGAGCAGCTAACTCCATCCAGAAGTCTTCACCTAGAAAAGGTGCATTTCAGTGGGACCTTGAAGGGTGAGTAGAAAGTCACTAAAAGAAGCAGAGAGAAACAAAATAGCTTTCTGATGCCTTACTCAACTGTTCTTTTTACTCAACTGACTGTAAGTTCCATGAGGGTAGGATGGGTCTTATTCAATGCTGTATTCCTGACACCCAGCTAAGTGCTTGGCACACATCACGTGTTCTGAAATATTTGGTGACCAATGGAACAGTATTTCCGGCAGAGAAAATCACATGTACAATAGCAAAAGAAATAAGATAATAGAATGATTTTACTAGGCTATGGTTTATAACATCAGTACTGCTAGCTCCTGGAAAGGAAAGGTATATCTTAAGACAGCAAATGAGTAAACACTCCAGAAAAGAAGCTGAAGACCTGGATTCTAGTCCCAGCCCTGTTATTAACTAGCTTTGTGACTTTGAAAAAACGATGATCCTGCACCACCCTCAGTTTTCTCACTTGTAAAATGGCCTTGGAAGGGTATATTGATAAAAAAAACAAAAAATGAAAAACACCCAATAGAAGGAGAAAGTATGTAGCACTGCATTTTTACCTTCTGTTCTAAATGCAAAATTAATACATGTATCTCAGCTTTAAGATGGCATGCTGAGTACCAGCTCATCATCCCCCTCTTCTACACCAAAACTATAGGACTAATAAAAAATAGATTAATATGTTTTTCAAAATAGGAAAGGGACTATTCTTGGGTCAGAAGCTGTGGTCAAATGAGAAACCAGAGCAGCGGGCGGAGGCCCTTGCTCTCTCAAAGGGGCTGCACTCCGTCATGTGTGTCCTGACTGGGGGCCTTCCAGCTCTCTCTAACATGGCTAAAGAGATGAAGAGATAGAAAGACAGAAGCTATGAAAGAAAAGTTAAGAGGTATGGAGGCTGCAGGAATTTTAGCATCATCTAATGCAGGCATTTAAAAATGTTTCTGCACCATGGGTCTGTTGGCATTTTAATGAAGGCTATGGACTCTTTCTCAGAATAATACCTTTAAGTGCATAAAATAAAATAAACATTATTACAAAATAAATCCTTTATATTGAAATGCAGGTAACAAATGTTAATATTTTGTGACATATTAACAAATTAAATAACAAGATCTGGTTACCAGTCTACTCACTATCTTTTCTAACATATCTACCACAATTGTAATATGAAAATATCTGTGGTTTCTATTCATGATAATGTCACAGATACTTCCAATACTATTGTTTGTGGCCTATATTCAAATGATGGCGCATATTATATTTCAAACAGATGCTAGTGAAAATAAAATGTAATTTTTTTCCCATCAAAGTTCATGTTTCCCCTGAATTCTATCCACAGTCCTTAGGTTAAAAAACTCAGGTCTACTAGAATTTCCAGGGGATTTTCCAAGAATAGAGGAGATATAATATTTTAATTTTCTAGAACTGAAAAAAGACGTGACACTTCAGAGTAAAAAAGTTCACTAAATACTGACAGAATAATACAGAAAAGTGAAATAAAAATGGCTAGAAATATATAGTAAAACATCTGAACACCAGAGATAAGGAGCAAATCCTAAAAGCTGCCATAGTGAAAAGGCAGCTAACTTACAAAGGAAGAAGAATCATTAACATTGGGCATCTAATTAGCAAAAAACTATGCAAAAAACAAAAACAAAAACAATGGATAAAGACTTTTACAATTTTGAGGGGAAATTTACTTTGAATCTAGAATTTTATACGTCACCAAGTTATCATTAGTTTGAGCTAGAGTGAGGGCAGAATAATGACGTTGTTACACATATAAAGATTCAGAACAGTTAGTACTCATGACGTAAAAATGAACTTTAGCAAGAAAAAGATTAATCCAATTAATTGCATTTGGAATGCAAATGTAATGTATACTTGGAAAAAAACCAAACTAATATAGTAAAAATTGATATGGAAGTAAAAATTGATATCAAGTAAAAATTGATATGGAAATTTATACTTTTTTTTTTTTTTTTTTTAATTTTTTTTTTTTAAAGAGAGAGGGAGGAAGGGAAGGAAAGACAGAGAGAAGGAAGGAAGGATGGAGGGAAGGAAGGGAGGAAGAAAGGGAAACATCTTTAAACATTTTCTTGTTTTATTATATTTTGTTTGTTTGTTTGTTTTTTACATGGGCTGGGGCCGGGAATCGAACCGAGGTCCTCCGGCATAGCAGGCAAGCACTCTTGCCCGCTGAGCCACCGCGGCCCGCCCGGAAATTTATACTTTTGAGGAAATTAATGCATTCAACATATATTGTCTAAATTACTTTAGACAATGGTAATTAAATGCCTGCTTACCCATTTTGTAAGCAGGTAGTAACTGGTTGCAGAGGCAAACAGTAGCATTTATTTAAAAACATTTTATTGACAACCTACCATGACACTATCTGGCACACAAAGGAACACAAGAAAGATCCTTTCCTTCAAAAGGACCTTACTTGCAGGTACCAGGGTTTCAAACAAATATTGTTAAAAAAAAAAAAACAGTAACACCTTCACAAAGAAAAACAAAATGCTGGTAACTGCATGCCATGTCCAGATTTTCAAAGTAAAGTTAGAAACAAGGAATAGCAAGGAAAAGCAAGAACCCTGAGGATATAACTGGATTGCTAAATTCCAGAATGAACAGTCCTTTGAGAGTCACATTATGGTCAATAAATAAGACATTGCAGTTCTGTTTGGCAGAAGCTTCAGATCAGGAAGGGGTAGACCTTGTGCTTGGGGGCAAATGATGCTATCTAAGTGGGTGATAGGCAGTACATAAATTAACTCTTTTTTTGCATTTGCATTTTCTATAAAAAATAATGATCATTCATTAAAAAGAATAAAATTAAGGATATTTTAAGTCTACAATGGATAAGACAGTAAGAATTTAATTATTTTCTATGAATCAAGTACCCAGACCCAAGTAAATGACATACATCATGAAACTGTAATAACTTGCCAATATACCAGCATTGTAGAGGGTAAGTTTTGTAGGCTCGTGGAAAAATTGAGAGGACTAGAAACTTGAAGAGAAGTTAATATTTTCCTGACACTAAAAAAGGTGTAAAGGGGCATTTTTAGAAATGATGGATTGGAATGATTGACCCCAAAATTCTATCCTGTAGCCAGTTATTCATTCCCCCCAAATATGAAATTTCCCTCAGCAGAGATCTTCAAATTAAATGTTGAAAGTGCAGCCTGGTTTCTCCTTGCAGCTTATAGTGAAATGCGACAGGAGAGAGATAAGCTGAAAACTGAACTCTTGAGTAAAAAGATACCATAAATTGAGGTCCCAGAAAATTCTGGGCCTACAGAAAGGGAGACCCCAGAGAATAGAGCCCTGTGTGAGGATTTAATCAAATGTGGAACCAGCCAGTCATTTCAGAGAAAGTCAGGATCAGACATGGAGTTATCCAGGAAAGATTTGTGGAAACTCTAATGTGTGATGGGCATGAGCCAACACTACTGCATAGGAAGCCGACGGGAGTGCTGTGGAACCTGTATAAACAGAGCCTGTGCCAGTCTGGACTGAGGAGTTCAGAGAAGGGACACAGTGGAGGAAAAATAACTTCAGAGGCAAAACCATGGAAGTTGAGGTCTGAAGTCAAGAAGCCTTGGACAATGAGAGCGGACCCACCCAAGCCCGTAGAGAGGGTGAGTTTGCCCCAAAGGCAGAGAATAGGCCTTCCACCTCGCTGCAGTGGAAGAGTCATGCCGCCTCAGACCTTGGAGAGGGTGAAGCACATTCCTTGGGGTTTGGGGAGAGCCTGGCTGCCACCACATGGAGGGGTTGAGCGTGTGCCCCGGAGATGGCAGAGAGCCCGGGTGCAGCCCCAATGCTTGGAGAGGGTGGAGCCGAGAGAAAGGTGGTCTCCCCAATATCCCCCAAGGTTGCATTCAGAGAGAGGCAGGAGTAGGCATTTGGAAAGGGTGGGACTGCCACTTTCTAAAGCCCCGAGGATAAATGACTCTCAGACTTTGAAATCTAATGAACTTTGCCCTGTAGGTTTTCAAAACCGTATGGGTCCAGTGACCCCTGTGTTCCTTCCTCCCTATGGAAATATGTATATATATCCTATGAATGTTCCTCCTTTATATGTTGGCAGCAAATAACTTGTTATGAGTTTTCAAAGGTTGAGAGCAAATGGAGAGAATTTTGCCTTAGGACAGACCATTCCTGTAACTGAATTGATGAGATTTTATACTGTCTCAAATTTTGTACTCCATCGTATTGCTACTGAAAGGTTTAAGGTTTCTGATATTGTTATGAAGTTAATGTATTTTGTATATGGGAAAAACGTCTTTTTTTAGGGGCCAGAGGGTGGAATGTGCTGGTTTGAAAGGAAGCATGCCCCCTAAGAAAAGCCATGTTTTAATATAACTCCCATTTCTTAAAGGTAGAATAATCCCTATTCAATACTGTATATTTGAAACTGTAATGAGATCATCTCCCTGATTGATGTGATTTAGTTAAGAATGGTTGTTAAACTGGATTAGGGGATGACATGTCTCTACCCATTTGAGTGGGCCTTGATTTGTTTCTGAAGTCCTATAAAAGAGGAAACATTTTGGAGAATGAGAGATTCAGAGAGATTCGGAGAGAGCAGAGAATGCTGCAGCACCACGAAGTGGAGAGTCCATTGGAGATGAAGAAGGAAAACGCCCCCCTGGGGAGCTTCATGAAACCAGAAGCCAGGAGAGTAAGCTAGCAGATGACGCCGTATTCGCCATGTGCCCTTCCAGCCGAGAGAGAGAAGCCCTGACTGTGTTCACCATGTGCCTTCTCACTTGAGAGAGAATCCCTGAACTCCATCGGCCTTCTTGAACCAAGGTATCTTTCCATGGATGCCTTTGATTGGACATTTCTATAGACTTGTTTTAATTGGGGCATTTTCTCAGCCTTAGAACTGTAAACTAGCAACTCATTAAATTCCCCTTGTTAAAAGCCATTCCTTTTCTGGTATATTGCATTTCGGGCAGCTAGCAAACTAGAACAAGGGGCATTTTTAGAAATAATGGATTGGAATGATTGACCCCAAAATTCTATCCTTAGCCAGTTATTCATTCCCCCCAAATATGAAATTTCCCTCAGCAACTACCTGAGGGATATAAGAATGATCTTATAAAAAATATAAGAAGGGCAGTGCGATGTGGCTCAGTGGCAGAGTTCTCGCCTGCCATGCCGGAGACCCAAGGTCGATTCCTGGTGCCTGCCCATGTATAAAAAAAAGAAAAAAAAATATATATATATATATAAAGACAAGCAAGGTACAGGTTCTGTTTCCAAGGAATTGAGAGTCTAAAAGGGGAGTTAAGGTAGTAAAACAAAAACAAACAGATAAGAAATAAATTGAAGATATTCATGTCTTGCTTTCTTCTTTAAGGAGAGGAGTATAGTGCTTTATAATTCCTCTACCTCCAAGTCTAATTTATTCATTCATTCAATATTTTATTAAATATGTTCTATGTTCAAGACCTGTACTAGATGTTACAGAAGATAACAAAGATAAATCATAAGTAATCTTGCCTTCTAAGAGCTTAGAATGAGAAGACGTTTTACTAAAAATATAAAGGTTAGTGATAATGATCAGAAACTTGCATAAGTTCATTAAGAACACATTGCAGGGCGGGCCGCGGTGGCTCAGCAGGCAAGAATGCTCGCCTGCCATGCCAGAGGACCCAGGTTCGATTTTCGGTGCCCGCCCATGTGAAAAAAAAACCACATTGCACAGTTACACATATATTCAATAGAAAAAGGAGAGTTATCAATCCACAATAAATGAAAGAGAATTAGCTGAGAAGGTTAGCAGGTTGTGTCACAGGTGGGCTGACAATGGGGTTGGTGTTTTGGTAGACGGTGCTAAGTGCTTGACAAATCTCATTTCCTCTTCCTTTTTTGGTAACACAGGAAGACTACCTATTTCTTCCTCCTTTGAAGGAGATGTGTGACTTATTTCTGACCAATGGCATGTATACAGAAGTAAAGTAAACCACTTACAGGTCTGACTCTTAAAAATAAAATAATTAATCATTATCTACTAATGCTAAACATATGCCTGCCCCATGACCTGGCAATTCCACTTCTAGATATATACTCAAGAGAAACGAAAGCATATGTCTACAAGAAAACAAGTAAAAGAAGGCTCATAGCAGCTTTATTCAAAATAGCCCCCCAAATTGCAATAACCCAAATGCCCATTGATGGTGGAATGAAAAAATTGTGCTGTATTCATACAATAGCATGTTGCACAGCAATAGAAAGGAATGAACTATTGCTTCATATAATAATAGGCACAACATCTTGCATGAAAGAAGCCAGGCACAGAAATACTTAATGTATGCTTCCGTTTATATAAATTTTCAGGAACAAGTTAAACAAAGCTATGGTGATAGAAGTCAGAATAATGGTTTCTTCTGTTTGGGGTATATTAATTGGAAGGGGCATGAGTCATCCTTCTGGGGTAGCTGGAACTATTATTTTGCTTAATCTGGAGGTTAGGCAAATGTAGCAATTCATCAAGCTGGACACTTAAATTTGTTCACATTACTGTGAACAACAAAAATTGTGCAAAAAAAAAAAGCACATACACAAATCAAACAAACAAAAGCAATTGTGAAGGTCAACAATGAAGAGGGAGGAAACTGTATCCTTCTTTACTGGGAGGAAAGTTACTCTGATGGCCAAGCTGCTTTGGACTTTGTGTGGGCATGAAATAAACCTTTATTATTTGAAACCCCTGAGATGTAAGGGCTTATTTAATTTCTCATCATAATTTCACCTTTCTTGGTTTATGCAGTATTTAACACCTTGGAATTTACCATGATCCAAACCTGGCCTACAAAGTGGTAGGGATAGAAACTTGGTTTAGTCAACACAAGGGAGTATCTGTCTTTTATAGACTAAGTGACAAAAAACAAACACAACAAACGTATAGTGAATGTATTAATCAAAATACTCATTTTTTATGAGTTTGTTTTAATAAAAAAGAAATCTGTGTTTTCATGAGTAAACTCATTCTCCTACTCAAGACAGACCTGCATGGGAAGCCAGTCCATAATTATGTTTGCCTGATGCACCTACTCTCAGAAAAAGAATATTAGTTAGATGAGTCAAATATTTAATGACATCTTTCAAAAACAGCCTGTGATTCCAGTTAATAGTAGAGATAGTTTTAAAAGTGAGTACAAAATACCTGTGGTCCTGGGCTGCAGATTCAATTCCTCTAGATTAATGTCTGAATTGCCTCAGGAGTTTTTCTTTTTTTTTTCGCTTCCAATTCTATCAACATACTTTACCTCTTTAGACATGTTATTAATTAAGTTGTACTGTTTAGACTGGTATTGCTGGCCTCTGAGTCTTTCCTTTCCTATATCTACTACTGTCTATTTTTTTTTTTTTTTTACAATTTAATAGTTTAATTGCAAAAAAAAAAGTTTTTGTAGGTAAGACCATGAAATTTCCTAACACTTGATTTTAATACATTGCACTAATTTTCTAAAACGTAAGAGGAATCAGTATTTACAGCAGGTGTAGTGTTTGTGCAAAATCTGGAATCAGGTATATTATATATGTATATGTATACATCTGTATAGATATATACAGAACTCAAGATTTTATGAACTAGGAAACATATATCTCAACAGCAGTATTGGAGTGCAGAGTCTGAGACTGGGATTTATAAATGCTTTTCAAAGCGTGGAAATTGGAGGAGCAGACATCTTGTTTTCAAAACCTGAAGTTTTTCTCAGGACTCAAGTCAACATCATAACTGCCATGGAAGAGGGTAAAAGGAAAGCTTTTCTTGCTTTAATTGTTCATCTGCATCAGAAAGTCCAGTATCCCTGAGATAGGAACCACTGCAGTATAAAGGGAGTGAACAAGTTCTCCCAAAGGAAGATTGTTGCTTAATTATGCCTATTGCCCTGTCTGATGGTTGGCAGCTCCAAGACATTTCAGTAATGGTTCATCATAAACCCAACATTCTCCATCTTCATGAAATAACCTTGTCTCCCACTGAATTTCCTTCTCCTTTCTTTCTCGGGCTTCTGCTCTTTGCCTTTCTTCAAGTCTGTGCTTTGCTTCGGTTGCTGCATCAATGTCTCTGATTTTTAAGTTGAAAGTGACATCCTTCCAAAGGCAGCGGGATTCATACTCATTCTGATCTTCCAACTTTCTCAGTTTCTTCTTGATGATAGGCAACTTCTTGGTATCTATGAAGACTGCATTTTCCCCTGTTGCATATTTTGCATACATTACACCATTCCATTCCCCTTCAATTGAGCAAAAAGACTTCTTGTCATTTGGAGAAAAAAATCTCGGCTGTAATTCTGTGCTTCTTGCCTCCATAGAAAGGTTTAGTGTGGAAGACGATATTTGCACTATAGCCCGTTTTGGAACAATTAATATTACATTCTCCTCCTAGATCCACCCAGGGCACTGTGAGGATAGATCTTCCATAACCATTGGGAAATGTGAGAATGCAATGTTCATCATAGTCTAGACATGAGACACAGCCCTGCCCTATGTTGTGTACACCAATCGACATCCCAAGAAATTTTGATTTGGTCCATATGTGAGCATTGAATTGTATCTTCTTGTTAAAACAACTCAGCATAAAAAGCTGAAATGGGTGGATGATGGGAAACCTGCTCAGCCACGAATGTTACACTGTTTTTGGAAACCCAGGGAACTGGTCCTTTCGAAACTAGCTCTGTGTTCTCTTCAGTGTCATTTGGTAATGTCCAATGACACTGAAAGATCTCACCCAAGATAGGGTTATATGGCTTTTTGGCAACTGATCCTTTCCTTCCGGCATGAAAGGCTGAGAGGTACCATTTCACAACCTGGACCATTCGATCCTTGGGATCCTTCTGATCACTAATGCTCACAAACAGGTCCGGATGTGCAAAAAAATCTGCATACATCTCTAAAAGAGATCTTCTTTCCAGAATAAATGTTGGCAGAACTACCTTAGTAAGATCCATTCCAGGTCTAACTTGTGACAAGAGATGCATGATAATGCTCTTGTGTTCTTCCACTGACCCCGTGTCCCCTTCGTCATCTCTGTCATTATGTGAATCAAAAAGGACAGCATCACTTGTTCCATTGGACATGGAAGAATTCAGTGATTCTGTGGTATCTGGGCGCTTTAGACTATTTCCTGAGCTGCTATGTGTCAAAACGGAGGCAGATCCAGAGGAACATTAACGTATAGCAGGTTATTACTCATACTTGTAAGGTACTGTTTCATGAAGCTCCCGGGAGGCATTTTCCTTCTTCATTTCCAAAGGTCGCTGCCTGGTGGGCTTTGCTTCTCATGGCTGCGTTGTTCTGCTCTCTCAGAATCTCTACTACTGTCTATTTTATGTGACCTTTGTATTTTTCCTCTCAAAGAATAATCATAAATATTTTACTTTCAAATTCTGTGGTGGTAGGGATTTGAAGTGGGGTATAATGGTGTGCTTAGTCATAGACCCCAAGTGTGGTAGTTTGAAGTTGTTATGTACCCAGAAAAGGCCATGTTCTTTTATTTTGGTGGGGAGGGGGTTGTGCGTGTGTGTGTGTATGTGTGTGTGCGTGCCTGGGCCAAGAATTGAACCCAGGTCTACTGCACGGCAGGTGAGAATTCTACCACTGAACTATTTTTTCACTCCTAAAGCCATGTTCTTTTTTTTTGTTTTTTATTTTTTGATGAAGAAAGCAGAAATTTTATTTCTAAACTCTTCAGAGATCATTACAAACCAAAAAAGTATCCTTTTAAAAAGTGATACTTTCCAATCAAACTGAAAGGCACATCATCAAAACAAAACACTGTGACATTAAGAATTCTTTGAGCCTATATTTTCACTTTACTTTGTTTTTAACCATTTGAATGTAGGTTACATTTTAAATATTTATTAAAGACATGAAATAATGTATTTGTTAAAGCACATCATAAAAGAGAGGAGGTTAAGAAGACAAAGATCAAGTCTGCTCCATGCACAGGATGGGGCAACTTCATACATAACACAACACTAATCTTTCCCCAAAAAAGTTTGCTGAAACAGCTCCATGTTTAGTGATTAAAAATAAAATGGTCTTGGGTGCAAAGGTGATTCAGTGGTAGAATGTTGCCTTCTATGCAGGAGATCCAGGTTTGATTCCCAGACCATGCAACCTCCCCCCAAAAAGAGAGGGGGGCGGGGAGAGAGCGAGACAGAGAGAGAGAGAGAGAGAGAGAGAAATAAAACAGTCTTCTCACTTAGAAGTCAATACACCATTTGATTAGTAAAGCCTATTATTCCCCTCAAGTTCATAGTTGCTTATCTTCATGTAGAAACTAAATTTATGTGATAAATTTTATTACAGTATAAAAATTTTAGGAACAACAAATTACAATTATTCAACTTTTAAAAACAAAAATGTTTTCCTTCCTAAAATGTAAACATCCAGTAAATAAAATATATATGGTATTCCAGGTATAGAAACACTGAAAGAGATGTATTTTGGTATATTTGGTGGTAGGATTTTCGTTTAAGTATGAAGCACTTTATCAAAAGAACCAGGTCATTATTATTTAAAAGATCCACTCTTTTACCCAGTTTCCTTATTTGAGCAGAAACGTATCAATTTTTGTAGAATTGTGGCTATAGGACCAGGCCACAGGAAAAGAGTTTTCTTGAAACTTGGAGACAGCCACTCACTTTGTGCTTGAAGGCATTCCTACATGAACTTCTTCTCTACAATTTTCAGAGTAAAGCACAGGATCTGGGCTCCCGGAAGGGGTTGCTCCCGGCTGGCGCCCCAACCAGCAGGCCATCCTCGCAGGCATTCTGCACGCAGTACCGCTGAAGCTCTGCAGCCGCCTGAGAGACCTTGACCCTCTCCACGCCGGCCTCCAGCTTGAGCGGCTCCACCAGGTGCTGCAGAGCGTTCACGCTGGCCCCGGAAGACATGGCGGCGGCGCTGGTTTTTTGATATTTTTATTGACAAAACATAACAACATACAGACACAAACATTCTTAACATAAAAACATTCCATTTTTGGTATATGTTCAATGACTCACAATATCATCACATAGTTGTGTATTCATCTCCATGACCATTTCTTAGAACATTTGCATCACTCCAGAAAAAGAAATAAAAAGAAAAAAGAAGAAATTCATACATAGCATACCCCTTACCCCTCCATCTCATTGACCATTAGTTTTCCATCTACTCAATATATTTTAACCTTTGTTTCCCCTATTTCTTTTCCATTTCTTTTCTTTTCCTTTACCACTCCCTTTCATTCATCACTAGTATTTTAATCTACTCAATTCATTTTAACATTTGTTCCCCCTATTATTTACTTATTTATTTTTCTTTTTAATTTATTCGGTATTATCAAACAAAACAACATACAAACATGAACATCCTTAACATACAAACATTCTATGTATGGCGTACAATCAATGGCTCACAATATCATCACATAGTAGTATATTCATCACCATGATCATTTTTTAGAACATCTGCATCACTCCAGAAAAAGAAATAAAAAGAAAAAAGAAAAAGCTCACCATGCCCCTTACCCCTCCCTCTCATTGACTGCTGGTATTTCCATCTATTCAATATATTTTAGCCTTTGTTTCCCCTATTTTTTCTATACCCCTTACCACTCCCTTTCATTGATCACTAGCATTTCAATCTACTAAATTTATTTTAAAATTTGTTCCCCCTATTATTTACTTATTTTTAATCCATGTGTTTTACTCATCTGTCTGTACCATAGATAAATGGGGCATCAGACACAAGGTTTTCACAATCACAGAGTCACATTGCAAAAGCTATATCATTATACAATCACCTTCAAGAAACATAGGCCATGTTCTTTTAATCAATTTCTGTGGGTGCAGACTATTGTAGATGGGACCTTTTGATTAGATTATTTCAATGGAGATGTGACCCACCTCATTCAGTGTGGGTATTAATCCACTTACTGGTGTCCTTTACAAGAGGATAAAGCAAATATAGAAGAGAAGAGATAAAATTAAGAGGCTCTCACAGAGAAAATCCCAGAGAACCATGACGAAGCCACTGAAGCCAGAAGCTGAAAGCAATGAGACCTGGGAGAAAAGGACCAGCAGGTGCCACCCATGTGCCTACCCATGAGACAGAGGTGTCCTAGACACTGGCAGCCTGACTTCGGAGTCCAAGTATTGTCCTACTGATGCCTTGAGTTGGTCATTTTTAAGGTCTAAGAACTGTAAATTGTAAGTTAATAAATCCCCATTGTAAAAACCAACCCATTTCTGATATATTGCTTTCTGGCAGCTTTAACAAACCAAAACACCAAGTACAGATAATCTCATCAAAATAATATAGTTACTGATATAACTATAATAATATAGTTATAGATACTCTATAGTATCTATAGAGAATGTACCTGAATATTTAATAATGTTATTTGACTGTATTTGGTATTTGGTGCAAAATTGAAGGTTTGAAGGACAGTGAGGAAATTGTTATCAGAGACTGGAGGAAAAAGGGAGCCTTATTATATGAAGTGGAGAAAAATTGGCAACACTTTTTCCCTGCTGAAATTGGAAAATAGAGAATATATCTAATAAACTGGTGGATTTGGCTAAAGGAAATTTCTATGCAGAAAGATGAAACCGCCATTTTTTTTAGTAGGTGTGATAAGGTGTGCCAGTTTGAAACTGTGTATACCCTAGAAAAGCCATTTTCTTTAATCTTTATTTAATATTTTTGGGTGGGATCTTTTTGATTAAGTTGTTACCATGGAGATGTGACCCACTCAATTGGGACCATTTGATTAGGTGGTTTCCATCGAGATGTGTTTCCACCCATTCCAGGTGGGGTTGCTTCTGACTGGAGTCCTTTAAGAGGAAACCATTTCGGAAAAAGCTCAGAGCCCACACAGCCAGAGACCTGTGGAGATGTAGAAGGAAAATGCCCCCAGGAAGCAGTTTGAAATGAGAAACTAAAGATCCCAGCAGATGCCAGCCATACGTCTTCCCAGCTGATAGAGGTGTTTCTGACTCATCGGCCTTCTTGAGGCTAGATATCTTTCTCTGGATGCCTTAGTCTAGCTATTTTTATAGCCTTAGAATTGTGAACCTGCAACTTAATAAATTCCATTTTTAATAGCTGTTCCATTTCTGGTATATTGCATTCCAGCAGCTTTAACAAACCAT
Organism: Tamandua tetradactyla; assembly: GCF_023851605.1. Lineage (NCBI taxonomy): Eukaryota > Metazoa > Chordata > Mammalia > Pilosa > Myrmecophagidae > Tamandua > Tamandua tetradactyla. The sequence goes on along the minus strand of NC_135334.1, from coordinate 57,150,796 downwards.
AACACAAGGTTTGTATAGCAAGAGGAACTAAAAAGGAATTTTACTCAAAGTTAAATTTAGAGAGAAAAAAAATCCAAACTAAAATTTAGAGAACAAAAATAAAAAAAAAACCCTAGGGCTTTAGGGTTAAAAAACAACCAAAATTATTTTTATTCCTGGCCTACCTGGATGGTAAAAGTTTCTTAAAGTAAGAAATTGCTGTAAGACAAAGGTTAAATCCAGGGTGTAGTGGTAAGACTGTTTGTTAGGACTGTAGAAAGATTCATCCTTGTTGGCTAGAAAAAAAGGCTTTCTAAGTATACTAAGAGCATTTTCCAGCAGTTATAGAACTCTCAAAATGAAAAGTATCTTTTCCCAAAAGATTTATGAGTGCATCTGTTTTCTAATTAAGTGGTTTATAATTTGATATATAAGAAGCCTCCAAATTTTTTAGAGAATTGTATTGGTGGAAGCATTGCCTACTTGGACTGAAAGAGCATATGTATATTTTGATACCACACTTGTCAATATTTATATGATAAAAATTAGTATTAAATCTTTAGAACTGAATATAATATTTTAAATAAAATGATGTATGGGAAAATCTGAAGTTATGTTGCAATAAAATTGGTAGAAAATCAGAAACATATGTAGCTATTTTGAAAAGCTTGCTTAGTATCAACAAAGGGGAGATATATTTGAATGTTGTTGGCATTAAGAGGCACTACAGTTTTGTACCAAGGGTGGGCAATTCTCTGCCATCATGCATTTTCCTGAAAGGTATTTCTACAATGACTGTATGTAGACTTGAACAAGTTCAGGGCAGTTAATTCTTCAGTACGAGATCTTAAGAACTCTTCCAGTCTTTTTCATCGACATCTTCAAAGCCAGACTCTTTCAAGGGCAACAATTTTCAGCTCGGCATAAATCATTTCTTCAGTCTTTGAATTCAACCACAACTTGATGAATTATCTTCTTTCATTCACTGTTCATCTTCTGTGGAGAAACTTATCTCTTCCCCTTGTTGCTGAATCCTAAAGCCTTTTCAGTGAGGAAGTAATGAAGGCTTAGAGGTATGCCTGGTCAAGTCACTGGTCAAAGCCAGCCTGAATGAATAAACAACCCTGCAAATGTTTAACATTACCCTTAAGCTTAATAATGGCATGATGAGAAGCATTTTTTCTTCCTTAAAAAAACAGCCTTTTGTATCTTATAATACCATACAAAGAAATTTATAAATGTAAACTATTGGAGTTTAAGCAAAGCTTCATTTTGCAAATTTTTTCATCCTAAAGCACAGATCACCTCCCCAGAAGATTTATCATCCTAAAGCATAGATCACGTCTCTGGAGAATTTGTCATTGCCTTTCTGTAGTCTCTATACCACCACCCAAAAATGTAGAAAATATAATTTTCATTCCTTTGAAATGAGAGTTTGTCTGAAATTGCTTCTTTGTCAACCAGTTCATTTGCATTGTCACTTCTGGCAACCCATGACAAATGATAACTGTTCTTCCCTTCTCAATTTTCTTTAAGCTTCAAGTTTCCATTTAACACTTAATTACAGGAAACTGCCTACTTTTAATTTTAATTCATTTATTTCTTTAGTTATTAGCATGTGCCAATTGCTGGGCCATACAGTAAACACAGTGTTTATTATGAAATATACAAACTATATGTGCTACTGCATTCAAAAGCAACTGATAATTAACAACCATATAAGTTGGTTATTAAAATGCTATTCTTTCAGTATTGTACATCCTAACATGACAGTTTGTTCCTTCTATTTGGCATTTTACTGTGTTTTAAATATATGTTAGTGATTTGTGGTTGATGTGTTATGTACTTATTTTTTTCCCACTTAAAAATGGACTTCCTTAGGCAGACCACGGTGGCTCAGCAGGCAGTTTTCACCTCCCATGCCAGAGACCTGGGATCAATTCCTGATGCCTGCCCATGCAAGAAAAAAAAAAAGATTTCCATTTAGCATTTTCATGCAGATGACAGTTTCAGGAATGGATTAGCATTGCTTTTGCTATAATTTCTGTGGACAAGTTTATGCTACGTGTGTCTAATCCTCTCATTTTTTGAATTGGAGATTATTTTTTTAAATTATAGTATTCTTGTTCCTGCTCCACATCTGCATATTGGGTGTATAGAGGTGGGAGATAACTTGAATATGAAAGTTGCATTTGGTCCTGAGGAAGATACTAGATTTTGAGCAAGATGTAGTAACTGAATGGAACTCTAGGCTACCCCATCTGACAAGAGGATGAGTATGTTTATCTGTGGGAAGAAGGACAAGTTCAGATTTTTGGATGGCCAGAGGCATAGAATTATGGCAGCAACTGCCAATTCCCCATTGTATCTGTTTTTTCCCCCCCTTTTTCTCAATAATAAAATTCTAAATGTTAGACGGATGTTTGATCAACCAGTAAAATAGACTACATTTCTCAGCCTCTGTTGCAGCTAAGTATGATCATGTTACTAAGCTTGGACCCATGGGATACAAGGGAAAATGGCTTGTATGGCTCGTCTGAGAAGTTTCCTTAAAGGGAGAAGTATGTCCTCCTCCTTTTCCCTGATCTTTTTGGTTTGAGGTGAAGCAGGCATTTTGTAAGCTAACGTGGAAACCACAGGTCGCCTTTGGCACAGCAACCTGATAGGAGTCTGAGGTCTCTGATAGTTACGGAGCCACCATCATAACATATACTGCCTCTGTATACCTGAGAGTGATTTAGTTTTACCTTTTTACCACGGTTATTTTGGGCTTTTCATCTAACGAGCTCTTTTATCTCTTTCAAACAACTTACAACTGTTGTACATTATTTTATTTATTTTGCTTATTCTCTCTTCCTCCCAACTTGAATGCTAGTTTCCTGAAAATAAAAACCTTGTCTCTCTTGTTCACGTTTGTTATCTCCAGGGCTACAACAATGCCGAGAAACAGTACTGCTCATGAAATGTTTACATAATGAGTCTACCAGGAGTAGAATGGGATTCCTCTAAAGGTCGTAAACTCCAAGTTTAAGAAATCATATAATTTAGAATTCCAACGAACCGGGAAAGTTATGTAGGTGAGGAAACTGAGGAAATTATAGAGGGGTAATGTGACTCATGGGCACACAGGTCCCTTGCCCTTCTCATGCCAACTGCTGCGCCGGGATTGCAGGTTAACATCTGCACTATGCGTCCTAGCCAGGGGTGTATTCTAGTTCACCACTTTTGCCTCTGCAAAATATTGGTTTGCTATATTTGGTTTGCTGTAAACAGGGCTGGTCAGTGGCCTAGGGTTTGGATAGCGTGACCTTACTGCTCCTTCGTCATACAGGAAGTGCATGAACATGGCTAACAGATATGCCAAGCCTTTCCAGGAAAAACAGAGTTCAGAAAGACCAACAACTGGGATCAGCTGGTTGTAACCGGCAGGCAGTCTTAGCTATTACCTGATCCTCTAGGGAACGGAGCTTCCAGTTCTGAGGAGGACATTTGTCCCAGACTCTAAAGTGGCAACCCTCTTCGTTTCACCAGCTCCCTGGAAAGACATTTAATCCCTTTAGTCCCCTGCCCTCTGTCCTATTTGGCCGGGATTTGTGAAGACAGAGACTGGAGTAGAGTCTGATCGAGATCACCTAACATTGCGCAGCCGCCCTGGCTGCTTGAAGAGGCGGGCGCGTCCCCGAGTTGAGCTTCTCCGAGCGAAGGTTCTTAAAGGTTCTCTTAAAGCCTCGGTTCCCCGAGTCGCGCCGGGTTCTGAGGCGCGGGTACGCGCACAGCTCGTCCCCGGGGGAGGGCCGCTGGGGGAGCGCGCACGCTCCGCTTCTCCCCTCCTCCCCGGTGCGCGTCCCGCCCCCTAGAGCTGCGATACGCCGAGCGCCCAACATCCGAGGACTTTGATCCAGAGTAACCCTTCTCGCGTGACCTTTCCCCTCTATTTCTCACTCCCCACGGTGGGCTGGGAGAGCTGGCAGCAGTTGGGCGCTCGCTCCCCTTCCTACCTCCTCCGTCTGGAGACCTAACTCTCCCCCTCCCGGCCCCTCCGCTCGGCTCCTCGTCATGGCGGCTCTCAGCAAGTCCATCCCTCATAACTGCTACGAGATCGGCCACACTTGGCATCCTTCCTGCGGGATCTCTTTCTTGCAGATCACAGAGGGCGCCCTGGAGGAGTCCCTGAAGATCTATGCCCCCTTGTACTTGGTGAGACCCCTTCGGCCTCTCCCCCAGGGCGATTTAGTGTGGAGGATGGGCCGGGCGGTGCTGTCGCGCCTCCCGAGGGACCCTGGGGGATGCTTCTGATGTCGGTTTCTCATTTGGAGAGTTGGGAATGTTTTGGGCTGATGTTTTGGAGGGGTCGCAGGGGACTGGGACACCACATCCTACAAGGGAGACGGGGGAGGGGAATTAGAGGTTAAAGCGACATCCGAATGCCTGTTGCTGGGGAGATGAAGGACTCCCAACTTTAGGATTAAGTTTAGGACACTCCAAAATGTGAACTCAGGGACCTGCGTTATTTGTCCTCTCTCCTGTCTTGTGATGGAGAGGTGTTTGTAGATCAGCGATGAGAATGGCTTGCAACCTTTCCTTATCTAATTCTGATTTTTTGGTTGTTGCCAAAAAAGGGGCAAATTTGCCTAAGTCCTGTGGCCTCAGATCTGGTTGTATTTTGGGATGAGAGGCTTGTGACCTGAGTGTTTTTCAAGTGTCTCTGCAAGTTCAAGATTTTGGGTGTGAAAGAGTGGTTCCAGTCTTAGAGTCAGTGAAGGTGATTAAGCGGTCTGACTTTATATTACCTAAGTCCTTTCATTACACAATGTTATGTATAGGGCAGTCTAATTTTGGAGACTTTAATAGGGAATATTTGGAAATATGTGTCTCTGAGTGACTGAGAACTGTTAAAAAATTTGTTCTTAACTGCTTTCATCTTTTTCACTAACCTTGTATTACAGATTTATTACTTTGGCTACTGAAGTTCATTGCTCTTATTTTCTTGTTTTACAGAGTCTGTGTCCTAAGAAGGCAGAAATCATGTTTTTCTAGGCTTCCTAAAAGTTACATTCAGTATTCAATGGGTGATCAATTAATTCTTTTCACTAATAATAATTTGGATTTACACCCTAATATGCCTGAAAGTACATCATGGCTATATAGTAGGACTATTTGAAAAGTCTGGTTAATTATTACAGCGATAACTCAGGAGAACATTTTCTCTAAGGTTGCAGGTGCCAGTTTCATTTTTATCATATAGATGTTAATGAGTCTTAGAAATCACCTGGGGATTAAGTTAAACTAAGTCAGTAGGTGTGGGACCAAAGAATCTACATTTCTAACAAGCTCCCAAGCTATGACATAACTCTGTCTTATTATCCTGTGTCATACCCAAAACCCTGAAGTTTAGAGAGAGTAAGTGATTTATGAGATGGATTCATTGCTGAGATGAAAAAGATAAAGGATTCAGTTCTAGGTCATTTTGACTAAAATGCAGTCTGAAAATCAGGCTAAAAGAGCCATTGAGGCTTTTTTTGTGTGTACAGAGGGTTTACAAGTACGAAGTGGTGCTTTAAGATGATAAACCCGGTAGTACTGGGTAGACTAGGTTGGAGAGACTGTGTAAGAGATGTTGTAGTAGTTCTGCTATGTAGTGGAAAGAGTCAGACATGGCTCCTATGAAATCCTGGCTATGAAATTTACTAGTAGTGTGATGTTGGGAAAATGACGTCACTTCTTTGAGCCTTAGTTCCCTTGCTTTGCAGAAGATAATTATACCTACCTTTTGGTACTCCTGTGAGAATTTAAATGGGATAGTGGCATATTGGCATAGCAGTTGTCACATAGTAGGCCCTTAATAAATTGTTGTTATTGAAATGTATACATTAATTATGATGCTTGTCTCAGTCTCATGTTAGAACTCCTGTTAGGATGATTTGTATTCATAACTAGCACAGTACTTCAATAAATACTAAATAGTATCTGAATGAATAAATTATTAATGAATGAATTAATGGACAGTATGGGAATGAGGAGATATTCAGCAGATGTAAGGTAATGCCAGAGAGACTAGAAAGACAGTTGTTGAGGCAGGTTCACAGGAGAGGCATTTCACAGAAGAATGAACAGGATTTAGAGACTGATGGTATTGGGACAGCATGAGAATTTGCTAATGTTTCTAGGATTTCAAATCTGATCAATACATTTGTCATCATTGGAAGGAGAGAGGTTTTGAAGCTGGTCTGGGGAAAAATTTTTAATCAGGTGTTTTCTGGAGCCTTTAAGATGGGTCTTATTTATTTGCTTGACATTTGAACTATAAGCATATGTATGTACTAAACCGATTCCTTTTGTTCACATTACATTTACTCTCTTCTTTTTCCTTCACGCATTGCTTCACCTTGGTATCTACAACTGTTCTTAGCATTCACTTTCTAATGCTTAAACCATTTTAAAATGCCGTTATTCCTTTTGATTGTGAATCCTTGTGTGTTTACAGTTTGTAAAAAGCAATAATCCTCATTCATCAATTTTCTTGTAGTTTTTTTAAATTAAAAAAATTTTTTTATTTATGAAACATAACCACATACAAAGACAAACATTCTTACCATATGATCATTCCATTCTTGTTATTCTTATAGTTTTTTAAAGGAATCCTATATGTGTTCTAATATATGCTAATAGTGTATGCATGTACCAAAATGTATTTCAGGAAATTATATTTTATTTCTTGGATATGCTTATTTCCACATATTGACTATAAGCAGCACCTCCTGCCACACACATATACTGGAAGTAGTTGTTAAATTGTTTAAACCCTGGGCTACCACTAATTACCCTTGGTAACTTGTGTCATATTAGTAATTACACAATTTTCTATTTTGGGGGATGTATTCTTTTTTTTTTTTTACATGGGCAGGCACCAGGAATCGAACCCAGGTCTCAGGCATGGCAGGCGAGAGCTCTGCCACTGAGCTACCGTGGTCCACCCTGGGGGATGTATTCTGTGCTGTTCCAAGTCCTTAGGTGTTTTCCCTAAGAAAGAAAACTTGTTCCCTAATCTTTTATTTTTTTATTAAATATTTTTATTGATAAATCTTAACATATAGACATTCCATACATAGTGTACAATCAGTGGCTCAAGATATCATCGCATAGTTGTGTATTCATCACCATGATCATTTTAAAGAACATTTATATCACTCCAGAAAAATAAAAAGAAAAAAGAAAAAACTCATGTATCCCATACCTGTTACCCCTCGCTCTCTCTGACCACTAGTATTTCCATCTACCCAATTTATTTTACCCTTTGTTCCCTCCATTGTTTCTTTATTTTTTATCCATATTGTTTTACTCATTTGTCCATTCCCTGGATAAAAGAAGCATCAGACATAAGGTTTTCACAATCATATAGTCACATTGTAAAAACAGTCTTCTTCAAGAATCAAGGCTACTGGAACTCAGTTCAGTAGTAGTTTCAGATTCTTCCTTCTTGCCACTCCAATATATCATAAATTAAAAACAATATAATGCACAAGAATAACCTCCAGGATAACCTCTCTATTCTATTTGAAATATCTCAGCCAATGAGACTTTATATTGCCTCATTTCTCTCTTCCCCCTATGGTTATGAAGGCTTTCTCATTCCGATGATGCCAGGTCCTGGCTAATTCCCAGGAGTCCTGTCTAACCTTGCCAGAGTGATTTACACCCCTGGAAGTCATGTCCCAGTAGTGGGGAGGGCAGTGAGTTCACCTGCCAAGTTGGCTTAGAGAGTAGGCCATATTTTCTTGCATCTTTGTGTGCTCTGTGATTGGAGGCATTTAATTATCTTGATAAGTTATTTTGAAAGTTGATTTCCCTTGCTTGTCTAAGAGTTTGTAGTTACTTTGGTTTGAATTGAAGATCTCCTTTTTGTACTTGGTTTGTCAGTAATTCCCTGCCAAACTAAGACTGGGACCTCGTGCACAAGGTGCAGCTCTAATTGAAGATCTGATCAAAAGTAGGCAGACTGCATTTCCACATCTTCCAAACAGGTGGTGCTCTTGTGCTACTTCTTCCTCCCTGGCCTCTCCCTAAGTCAGCCAGCTGGGCCAGAATCCAACCAGTTGAAAATCTAGTCAAGGCTGCAGATCTTTGTGCACGGTGAAAGCTACCAGCCTCTGGGCTGGGGTTTTGGCAGGGTGCCATTGCCGGGGTGACTTACACCCCTGGGTATAAATGAGTATCACTCATTGCAGAAAATACTCCCCTTTGCAGCCCACGTGGTCATGATTTAAGTCCATGAAATGTCCTCACAGCAACAGACAGGCCAGTGCTTGCCCGACCAGACCACTTGGCACTATACACATCACCTTAAACCATACTTAATCTCTGAATAGAAAATGGTTAACAGATACGTTTTTTCCCTTGCCTAACAATACTCAGCTGTCCTGTGTACAACTGGAAATGCATTAAATTTCTCTAGAATAGGGTGCAAGTCCTTGGGTAATATTCACTCTTAAACTTGATATCCTACAACTTAAATACTATAACATGAACAAAACAGCTTATGTCATATGATAGGATAAAATAAAGAGGAAAACAGATATTTGATTTGTTTATAAATACATAGATACTAATTACAAAGCAAGGAAGAAATATACCATTACAGTCCTCATTTCTATAACTGATCATGTGGTCATGGTTCATATTTATCATTACCTTCTTCCAATACCCATTCCATGTTGCCTTTACACTTAGCAAGCACCTCAGCTGGCTGTGGTTCTTTGCCTGGTGGGGTGACCCAAACCTTCATTCCTAAAGTTTTAGAGTGATTGGTAGTCTTGTCTGGATTGGATTGTTGCAGTTTTCCATTGATTTTAATCACAGGGCATGGTAGTACTAGGAGAGTCCCTAGAGGAACTCCTATATTCCAGGAAAACTCTTCTTTACTTCCATTGTGTAGTTGCAGTCCTATTTCTGCCTGATAGTCAGGGTCAATCACCCCAGCCAATAAAGTAATCCCCTTCTTGGCTTGTTGCTCCAGGGGCATGAGTAGCTCAAAGTGGCCAGATGGCAGTCTTAGATTCCAGTTCAATGGAATCGGTGTTTCTCCTTTGGAAGCACCCCCCCCCCACCCCCACCCCACACACACTCTTCTGGAACTACAACCTGTAGACCAGCAGAGCTCAAGGTAAAGCAGGTAAACTTTTGCCCCAGGTCCTCTGACTGAGTTGTTTCATACTTGCTTTTGCTTTCCCTTTCTCAAGCTATTAGTGCCCAGAGGGCAATTTCTGGAATAGGGGTGAGCAGGAGATGAGTTTCCAAGATCAGTCTTTCCCAGCTGGAACATATCTAGGGACACACAAATTGAATGCTGGCCAGTTTCACACTGGCCCCAGGAAGGATTGAGGGAAGGATCAGCAAGGTTCCAGTTACTTCTTCTTCTTTTTTTTTTTTTTGATTAAGTGGATAGAAAGTTTATTAAGAACTTATAAGAACATGTGTGAGAGGACATGTAGGCACTCTTACAGAGAAAGAGGTGAGGGGCGAGAGCCCCTGGCACTGTGCAGATTTTTGTTCTTTTTGTAATTTTTAGTAACTATTTTTCTTCCTTTCCCTTTTCCAGGTTTTGCTGAGATGAGTCACACAGATGGGGTTGTTGGCCCTCAGGTGCTGTTTTTATCACTGTTCTTCTCCGAGATATCCTTCTTCTTGAGGCCTGACAACTTCTTAGAATTTGTCCTGTGGCTCTTTGAAGCTGTGTTTTGTTGGTTTACCACTTGCCCGTTATATGCAGTTTTGAGGAAAGATACTGAATTTGTCTCCTCTGTGACCTTTACCCTTGGTGGCTTGGAGCAATGGCTGCTCTCAGAGCTGGGCACCCAGTGATCTGAAGTAACTAATCAAAAACAGTGATGAGTGATTGGATCGCCACTCCTGGATCTTGGGGAACTGGATCTTTATATTCCACCCTACCCACCAGTAAGCTGTACCAAAGACTGAGGTTGATGTCCCCACTGCTTCCTGCTGTGATGCTGGGGTATGGGTGACAGTAGTCACTGCCTGGACGGTGCCATTCACCGGTATTTACCACGACCCTTCCTCCTGCTCTTCCCTAGAAAGTGCAGAGTGTTCTACTGGATCCCACAGTTTCAAAATAGTTGGTTTAGACAGTTCCTGCCTGTTTGACACTTGTTATGGTGGAGGGATTGATTCCTGGATCTTGCTGATCTGCCATCCTCCCCAAATTGAACCTAATGTTTCTTAAATGCTTCACTAAAGTGTCTATGTCATTTCCTCAGTTTTATATAGGTGTTGCTTCTCAAATGCCAATAGGTGTTTTGTCTATCTTCATCTATCTTGTGAGATGATATCCCCATGCAAATTTGTTTCTAATCACCTGGAATATATAAACTTCAGAGATGTAGGTGTAGTCAAATTTTACTTATATCCTTTAGTAATTTAATTTTATATGTTTGTTTAACAATCATATTACATAGTATATAGTACAGATACATTTGTAAATACTACTCTATTCCATTTTTATGAAATGCTTTTATTTCCAGACTCTTCATATGTCTCTGAGATATTAGTGTCTTTCTCACTTATTTAAGCATCTACATTCTAGAGTTTTCTTCATTCTGACTGAAGAGATGGCATTTTTTGACTCTGCTTTGATGTTGGTGATCTATTGATGGTGTTACCCCAACCACAAGTTCTAGCCATTTGCATAAGTTTAGGGAGAGTTGATTTTCCATTTGTCAGATAGGTACAGTTAGTGATCTTCCTCAAAGGAATAATTTGCTGTGTTGCTTTTAAAAGTGCTTGTTATAAGGACTTGTTTTCTTTGTTTCCCAACGTATTGTATTTTTGAGGTCAGACTTTAAGGAATTTACATCTCTAGGCATCCCATCTTAGTTTTTCTTTTTAAGCTTATGCTTTCAAATAACTTTGCTATCTTTATAAAGCTGATTGAAATAATTGTTTTGGTTCTGAATAAAGTATTGAGACTTTCTAAGGAAAGAATATAATTTGATCTCATTTTTTATGAGTTACGAATTTAGAGAAAAAATTGCCTCATATTTCGGTATAAACGATTTATAGGTGAGTAATTGTTTTTATTGACAATGACAAGCCACCTGAATTGAGAGACTGGAGTACACACTTATGTTCTGTAAATCTATCAGTATAAGCTATGGAAGTGGTTAAAGAAATGTGCTAAAACCTTGCTTGTAGATTACCATTTATTCAACACATATTTATTGAATACCCGTCAGATATTGTGCTAGGTACTAATTAGGGAAGGGGAGTTAATTGAAGTGACTACTAAACAAAGAGCTAAATAAAAGCTTTTGGAAGTCTTTCCAAAATGTGTTGATACAATTTTTTTATATTACTTTGTAGAGTATAGTTAATGCAATATTTTCACATTTCCAAGGACTTCCCTGGGCACGTAGTAATCCATAATACTGGTTGATGATTAAGAGTCTGTAATATTTTACATTCATTATTCTTTAATGATCATAGTATAATTCTGTATTAATGATTTGTTAGGATTTCTTTTGACTCTAGGTCAAACTTTTGCCGTTTTGATTAATCACTAATCTTAGCTTGCTTTCTCTGACTGATATTCTTTAGAAGAGAATTGTGGGGCCACGATGGCTCAGCAGGCAGAGTTCTCACCTGCCATGCTGGAGACCTGGGTTTGATTCCCGGTGCCTGCCCATGCAAAAAAAAAAAAAGAAAGAAAAAAGAGAGCAAAAGAGATTTGAGATTTGTTTATTTTTTTCTTCAAATGTTTAATTTGAGATTAGTTTGTTTCACCCTAGGATACTAGGGATACTTGGGATACTAGGGACATATTTATTGAATGAACCCAATTTATTAGCGAATCAAATTAGTATTGTAAATAGACATTATAAACTATATATGAGACTCTCTCCTCCTCGTAATTATCCTTGAGAAGAAGTGGTAATTGAAATGAATAATTGCAGACTTAAGCTAATTTTGCTTTCAGCAACATTGAAAAATGCTCAGCAAATTCAGTAAAATGAACCTTAAAGAATTTGTGTGAAAAAATTATTTGAAAAGTAAAGTCCAGATCAGGTATTGCCAGATTTGAGCTGGTTCCTTTTATGAGCATGCTGAATTGACACTGTTTTTAACTTATTGTTTATTGTGTATAGTCTTTGACACATTACATTTGCCAGGTTGTTTTGGTTTCTTGAGTCCAACTGAATCTTCGGAGTTTCTGGTCGAGGTTAATACAGTGTGATAGTTTCCGTAAAGGTTTCTGTATCTATTGGCAGTAATGGGTTGAGGCTTGTTCTGATCAGCCTTGGTTTTTAAACTTTGAGAAAGTACACGTGGGACCATTTTGGACAGATCTGCATAACAGAAACTCCCAAGCAGAGGGGACATTGAATTAATCAGGACCAATCTGAATTTCGTAGTTTCCTCATAGTTCTACTTAGAGCCCATGAAGTGTTACTTTAACTGTATTTACCTTGACTCTGCATTTTCTCTTTTGCTCTCTCTTCCTTGTCCTCATTTCATTCTTTAGACATTACAGATTGCCTACATTGTATAATAACTATAGCAGTGGGATGGTTGGGAGATAAGATGGACATGGAGGTTACATCCTGTCCTCCCCTGCTCCGGCTAAATTATTTCATCTCTGATAAATGCTACTAGGGCAAAGTACAGATTGTTTATTGGGCTGTATTACAAGACCTGTTCTAGTTAGAGTGGAAGGCTTGGAACAACTTTCCCCAAGAAATGATAGTGATTATATGAATATATGTTAAGTGAATCTGTATTAGGCTTATAATTTATGACATAAAACACAAATTTTAGCATGAGGAAATTGAGAGAAGTAAGAAGTAGTTACTTTATAGAAAGGGAAAGTATTTGACAATTTCTTAAATCCAATACCCTGGCCAAGAATTTGATTTCTTTTCCTTTGAATTTGACTGTTACATATACTTAAAGCCCAAGACAATAAGAAAACATTGCATCAGACCATATAAATTCCTGGATTAATAGATTCCCTCTGAGGTAGAAGCTCCCTTCTCATAAAACCTGTGTTTTAAATTATAATACTTAGACATTTTCAGTTACAAATATATTTGAAAAACTTTTTTGAACAGCCTCTATTTGTCATCACCCTTTGAAGAGAAATCGAGACTGCTTTAAATGAAATTATGAAATGAAGTCTGAGAAATTAAACCTCTAGATCCTTAACTTTTCTTTTCTGTGTTGTTTTCATCTTTTCCTATGGTGGTAGCTGTCTTTTCTAGTTCAGTTAGGTGGCCAGTGTTACTCTCATCAAAATGTAGTAATGGATTAGTTGAAATGTATTTTAAATCATTTGAGAATGGCTTTGTATTCTGCAAATGTTAAGACAATTTGTTCTTTAGTCAGGATAATCCTGGTATCTGTGATTTCTTCTTTTGCTCAAATTGTCCCAGTTTCCCTGCCTGAAACACTTAGTTCACTTGAGTTCTGTTTTTAAGAATTCAATTCAGTACACCTAGTATTCTTATTGGAGGGGCTGAGATCTAGATACACACTTTGTTTTTCATCTAAATCAAGTTCTTTATTTTAGAATTTTTCTTCTGTGCTTAAGGTATTTCATATTAAAACCCATGATATTTGTACTGAAGCATAGGATGGCAGACTGAATTAAATCAGTAAAAGTTGAAGTAACAGGTGTGTGTTTTAAAAACTGCCCCTACATAATAAAAAATATTGAATTATTTACTTAGTTTTACATTGTCATCTACAATGAGTGAATATTCCTATTTCTCCACATCATCTCTAACACTTGCAGTTTTCTGTTTTTTAATAGTGGCCATTCTAGTGCCACATGTGAAATTATATATTTGTAGTTTTGGTTTGCATTTTCCTAATTGCTAGTAATGTTGAGCATTTTTTCATGTGCTTTTTAGCCATTTGTATATCTTCTTTGGAGGAATGTCTATTCAAGTCTTTTGCCCATTTTTTTTTTATAACTTGGTTTTTTTATCTTTGTACTTGAATTGTAGGATTTCTTTATATATTCAGGGTATTAAACCCTTACTGGATATGTGGTTTCCACATATCATCTCCCATTCAGTAGGCTGTCTTTTCACTTTCATGAGTCTTTTGATATGCAAATGTTTTTAATTTTAAGGAGGTCTAATTTATCTATTTTTTCTTTCATTGTTTCTGCTTTGGGTGTAAAGTTTTGGGAAATCATTGATGAACATGAAATCTTGAAGATACTTCCCCGTTTTCTTCTTGGATTTTTATATTTAGGTCTTTGATCCATTTTGAGTTAATATTTGCATATGGTGTGAGATGGGGTCGCCTTTCATTATTTTGCATAAGGACATCCTATTCTCCTAGTACTTTTTTGCTCATGAGTCTATTCTTTTCCAAATAAGTGGACTTGGCAGCTTTGCCAAAAATCAGTTGGACATAGATGTGAGGGTCTATATCTTAACTCTCAATTAGATTCCTTTGGTCAGTATTATCTATCCTTGTGCCAGTATCATGCTCTTAACACTGTAGCTATGTAAAGGGTTTGAAGTCAGGGAGTGTGAGTCCTCCAACCTCATTTTCTTTTTCAAGATGTTTTGGCTATTCAGGGCCTTATACCCTTCCAAATATATTTGATAATTGGCTTTTTCATTTCTGCATAGTAGGCTGTTGGAATTTTGATTGGGATCATATTGAATCTCTAAATCATTTCTGTGTAAAATTGACACCTCAATGATACTTACTTTTCCAATCCATGAACATGGAATGCCATTTCATTTATTTAGGCCTTCTTTAATTTCTCTTAGCAATACTTTGTAGTTTTCTGTGTAATATTTGTCTTCTACATCTCTAGTTAAATTTATTCCCAGGAACTTGATTCTTTTAGTTGTGAAGCCATCTGGTTTTCTTTGTTGGGAGCATTTTCATTACTGATTCAAAATCTTTGTATGTAATTGGTCTGTTGAAGTCTTCTGTTTCTTCTAGATTCAGTGTATGTTGTTTGTGTGTTTCTAAGAATTTTTCCATTTCAGCTGTGTTGTCTAATTTGTTGACGTACAGATGTTCATAGTATCTTTTTATGATCTTTTTTTAGTTTTTTCTCTATTTTTTATGTTTGTTATTTCTTTTTTATTCTTTTCTTTTTTATTATTTATTTACTTATTTTAATGATCCTTTTTATTTCTATGGGGTCAGTAGTAAATGTCCCCCGTCTTATTTCTTATTTTATTTATTTGTATCTTCTCTCTTTTTTTCTGTCAGTCAATTCTGTTGATTCTTTTCAAAAAAACCAATGTTCGGTTTGGTTAATGCTCTATTTTTTTTTTTTTTTTTAATTTCCAATTTCATGTATTTCTGCTTTAATCTTTATTAATCTTTGTTTGCCTGCTTTGGGGGTAGTTTACTCTTTTATTTCTGGTTCTTCCAAATATGCAGTTAAGTCTTTGAGCTTAGCTTTTTCTTCTTCTCCTTTATTTTTGTAAGTGTTTAAAGTAATTGATTTCCCTGTCAGCACTACTTTTGCTTCATCCTGTAAATTTTTTCTTTTTTTTTTGGTACATGGTCTGGGACTTGAACCTGGATCTCCCACATGAAAGACAAGCACTCTACTGAATCACGCATGCACTCTCAAATGACCACCGTGCCCCTTCCATAAGTTTTTTATTTTTTACCTTTTTTTTTGTTAACCTTGACAAACATCCTTGACATACAGGCATTCTATACATGGTGTACAATCAGTGGCTTACAATATTGTCATATAGTTGTGTATTCATCACTCTGATCACTTTTTGGACATTTGCATCTCTCCAGCCAAAGAAAGAAAAAAGGAAAAAATTCACACATCAGACCCCATATCCCTCCCTCTCACTGACCACTAATATTTCCATCTTCTCAATTTAACTTTTGTTCCCCCTCTTATTTGTTGATTTCTTATCCATATTTTTTACTTATCTGTCCATACTGTAGATAAAAGGAACTTCAGATACGAGGTTTTTGCAGTCACATAGTCACATTGCAAAAGCTTTATCATTATGCAATCATCTTCAAGAAACGTGGTTACTGGAACACATCTCTACAGTGTCAGGTACTTCCCTCTAGCCACTCTAAGACACCATAAACTAAACAGAGAATATTTATACAACGTGTAAGAATAACTTCCAGGATAACCTCTTGACTTTGTTTGAAATCTCTCAGCCACTGACACTTTATTTTGTCTCATTTCTCTCTTCCCTTTTTGGGTCGAGAAGGTTTTCTCAATCCTTTGATGCCGAGTCCTAGCTCATCCTGGGATTTCTATCCCACATGTCAGGGAGGCTTACACCATGGAAGTCATGTCCCATGTAGAGAGGGGAAGGGCAGTGAGTTTGCTTGCTGTGCTGGTTGAGAGAGAGATAGACCACATCTGAGCAACAAAAGAGGTTCTCTGGGGGTGACTCAGGCCTAATTTAAGTAGGCTTAGCCTGTCCTTTGCAGGGATAGGTTTTATAGGGGCAAACCCCAAGACTGAGGGCCCAGCCTATTGATTTGGTTGCCCATTGATTTGGAAAATATCAGAAATTCTCTAAATAAGGATGTTGAATTTTTCCCCATTTCCCCCAAGGGGAATTTGCAAATACTTCTTTATTCACTGTTCAAATCACTCTGGAATTTATTGGGGCATCACACTAACCTAGACAAACCAACAAAATCTCATGCACTAATCAAGGTTCTGTGTACTAATGGTGTTTAGTTAAACAGTCCATATAAATTACTTTAGGAAATGCACTAATCAAAATGTAAATTTTGTACCAAATAAACAGCTCTTGCTTTAGTCTCACGCAGAAGTTGAAGTTTTAAAATGTGAATGACCATCTATTTTCAACAACCTGCAATATTGACTTTCCTTTGTTCTTCCTCATGCAAAAACATATTTTAATTTGTACATCTAGTCACTATCATTGTACACTCTAGGCATTCCTATAGTATACCATCTCAGTCTTTATAGTCTACCTTTCCTTCTGGTTTCATACGTGCCCCCAGCCCTTCTCCCTCTATCATTCTCGAATTTGGCTTCATTCATTGTACTTACATTATTGTGCTACAATCAAGTAGAATTGTGCTATCCATTTCTGAATATTTACAACCAGTCCTGTTGCACAGTCTGTATTCCTTCAGCATCAATTATCCAATCTCTACCCTATTTATATCTCCTAGTAACCTCTATTCTTAACTGAAATTCTCCAAGTTCACTCATTAATGTTAGTTCATATCAGTGAGACCATACAGGATTTGTCCTTTTGTTTCTGGCTAGTTTCATTACTCAGCATAATGCTTCAAGATCCATCCGTGTTGTTACATGCTTCATGACTTTATTCTGTTTTATAGCTATATAATATTCCATTGTATGTATATACCACAGCTTGTTTAGCCACTCATCCATTGATGGACATTTGGGCAGTTTCCATCTCTTGGCAATTGTAAATAATGGTGATATAAACCTTGGTGTGCAAATGTCCATTTGTGTCCTTGCCCTCATGTCCTTTGAATTGATACCTAGCAATAGGATTGCTGGATCATATGGCAATTCTATGCTCTGTTTCCTGAGCAATCACCAAACTGCTTTCCACAATGGTTTTACCATTTTACATTCCCAGCAACAGTGGATAAGTTTGCCTCTTTCTCCACATTCTCTCCAGCATTTACTGTTTTTTTGATAATGGCCATTCTGGTGGATGTGAGATGATATCTCATTGTGATTTTGATTTGCATTCCCAAAAGCCGGTGAAGTTGAGCATCTTTTCATGTGCCTCGTAGCTGTTTGTATTTCCTCTTCTGAGAAATGTCTGTTCATGTCTTTTGCTTGTTTTTAAATTGGGTTGTTTGTCTTTTTGTTGTTGAGTTTAAGAATTTCTTATATGTTCTGGATACTGAATCCTGTATTAGTTAGGGTTCTCTAGAGAAACAGAATCAACAGGAAATATTCATAAATATAAAATTTATAAAATTGTCTCACATAACCATGGGAATGTAGAGTCCAGAATCTGTAGGGCAGGCTGTGAAGCTGATAATTCCGATGGAGGGTCTGGATGAACTCCACAGGAGAGGCTTGCTGTCTGAAGCAGGATGAGAATGTGTCTCTTCTGAATCTTCCTTAAAAGGCTCCCAGTTATTAGATTAAGCATCACTCATTAAAGAAGACGCTCCCCTTGGCTGATTACAAATGGAATCAGCTGTGGATGTAGCCGATGTGATCATGATTTAATTCTATGAAATGTCCTCATAGCAAAAGACAGGCCAGCACTTGCCCAACCTGACAAACAGGTACCACCACCTGGCCAAGTTGGCCCATGAACCTGACCATGACAGTCCACCCTTTGTCAACTTGGCAGCTATACTCATCATCTTAAGCCATGCCTAATTTCTAAGTAGAAAACAATAAAAAACACATTTTTTTTTGTTTTTTACCTAACAATACTCAACTGTCCTGCGTATAACCTGAAACACATTAAATCTCTCCAGAATAGGGTGCAAGTCCTTGGGTAATATTCGTTCTTAAACTTGATATCTTACAACTTAAATAGTATAACATGAACAAAACAGCATTACAGCCCTCGTTTCTGTAACTAATCATGTGGTCATAGTTCATATTTATCACTACCTTCTTCCACTACCCATCCCATGTTCCCTTTACCCTCAGTAAGCACTTCAGCTGGCCATGGGTCTCTGCCTGGTGGGGTGACCAAAACCTTTGTTCCTGAAGTTTCAGAGCCATTGGTAGCCCTGCCTGGATTGGGTTGTTGCAGTTTTCCATTGATTTCAATCACAGGGCATGGTAGAGATGCCTTAGGGGATCTTCTGTATTCCAGGAAAACTCTTCTTTACTTCCATTGTGTAGTTGCAGTCCTATTTCCCCCTGATAGTCAGGGTCACTCACCCAGCCAGGAATGTAATCCCCTTCTTGGCTTACTGATCCAGGGGCATGAGTAGCCCAAAGAGACCAGGTAGCAGTCTTAGATTCCAGTTCAATGGAATCATCATTGTTTCTCCTGGTAGAAGCATTCCCCCTTTTGAAACTAAAACCTGTAGACCAGCAGAGCTCAGGGTCACAGAGACAGGAAGCAAAAATTTTCCTAGTTGATCACTAGGTATAATAGTGAGTGGTGCCACTCCCATTTCCACCCCTTGGTTCCTGGACCCATGGATCCTGTCTATGGGAGAAACAGTACCATACAGCGGATGCTGATTCAGAGCATACACAGCTGGAGAACATTACCTCAGCCCTTCAAGGTACTGTTACCTAGTTGGCACCTTAATTGAGTTTTCAAAAGGCCATTCCACTGCTTTATTAATCTAGCTGCTTCTGGATGATGGGGAACATGGTAAGACCAGAGAATTCCATGAGCATGTGTCATTTCTGCACTTCATTTGCTGTGAATTGTGTTCCCTGATCAGAAGCAATGCTGTGTGGAATACCATGATGATGGATAAGGCATTCTGTAAGCCCACGGATGGTAGTTTTGGCAGAAGCATTGCATGCAGGGAAAGCAAACCCATATCCAGAGTATGTGTTTATTCCAGTTAAAACAAATCACTGCCCCTTCCATGAAGGGAGTGGTCCAGTGTAATCAACCTGCCACCATGTAGCCAGCTGATCACCTGAGGAAATGGTGCCATATTGGGGGCTGAGTGTGGGTCTTTACTGCTGGCAGATTGGGCACTCAGCAGTGGCTGTAGCCAGGTCAGCCTTGGTGAGTCGAAGTCCATATTACTGAGCCTATACATAACCTCCATCCCTACCACCATGACCACTTTGCTCATGAGCCCAGTGGGCAATGACAGGAGGTGCTGGGGAAAGAGGCTGACTGGTATCCACAGAATGGGTCATCTTATTCACTTGGCTATTAAAACCTTCCTCTGCTGAAGTCACCCTCTGGTGTGCATTCACAAGGGATGCAAATCTCTTCATGTTTTTAGCTCGCTCAGAAAGGTCTATCCACATACCTCTTCCCCAGACCTCTTTGTCACCAGTTTTCCAATTAAGTTCTTTCCAAGTCCCTGACCATCCAGCCAAATTACTGACAACAGCCCATGAGTCAGTATACAAATGTACCTCTGTCCAGTTCTCCTTTCAAGCAAAATGAACAACTGGATGCACTGCTTGAAGTTCTGCCCATCTATTGTATTTCTAGGTACCCCAGGATTTGCTAGCCAACACCACAGATCTCTGCGAGTCAGATTATTTTGACTCCTGCTTTGAGTTTGCTGTTTATTGTAATAGCCATGTCCACCCTGTCTTTGACGATTTGCTACCACCTGGCTTCTGCCAATTCAGGATCTGGTCATCCCATTATGTTTTAGGATTCCAGCTCAGTGACAGCAGTTCCCACAGTAATATCTGACTTACAGAGAGGTGCAACTACAGAGCTCTTCAGGGCTGATGGCACTGTTCTCACTGTTCTGGTAAAAGCTGCATCCTCCAGGCATTCCTGGGGTATAAGAGCATGATAAATCCACTCTAACATCCCAATCTCTCTAAGCCTCTGGATCCCCTCATCTACATTATTCCAGGGCAGTTCTGGCATTTCAACCTCAGGTAATGTTGGCCACCTTTTGATCCATGTTCCAACCAACCATCCAAACAAACTGTTAATGCCTTTTCTAATCCCTTGAACTGTAACATTGAATGCAGAATCTCTGCTTAGTCAGCCCATATCAATAAATTCAGTCTGATCCAGCCTTATATTCCTCTCTCCATTATCCCACATTCTTAAAATCCATTGCCACACATATTCTCCTGATTTCTGTCTCTATAAATTTGAAAACTCACACAGTTCTTTTGGAGTATTATGTACCTCCTCATGTGTGATACTTTGTACCTCACCTTTAGGGGCCTGTTGGGACTTTAGTCTAGTTATAGGTCTGGAAGAAATGAGGGGTGGTGGGGATAAGCCATAAAAAGAATTAGAGGGATCTTCCAAGCCATTTGCTTCTGGGTATTCATTTGCAGTTTTGTTTGGTGAAAGACGATTAATCACTCTAGGGCTAATCCCTTCAGGTGGAGGTTGGGTGGCCAACTCCTCAAGGCAGACTGGAGGTTGGGCGGATATGTCCTCAGGGCAGACTATTACAAGGTTAGCTAGAGAAGACTCAGCATAACTTTCGGTTTCACACTCGCCACTGACATCATGATCAATCCATATGTCGCCATCCCATTTTTCAGGATCCCACTCCTTTCCAATCAATACCCTCACTTTAACAGCAGACATCATGCAAGATTGAGATTTCAGTTTATGTTGTAAAGTTGCTACTCTAACAATAAGATTCTGAGTCTGATTTTCAGAGATCTCAAGTCTACAGCTACAAGAAATAAGATTTTCTCTCAAGACACTCACAGAATTTTCTGGCCCACTGCCTGTTATTGATTTCCAACTTCATTCCTTTGTGATGAGAAAGTGTTTTGTATGATTTCAGTCTTTTTAAGTTTATTGAGATTTGCTTTGTGATCCAGGGTATTATCTATCCTTGAGAATGATCCGTGAGCCCTTGAGGAAAGGTATATCCTGCTGTTGTAGGGTGTAATGTTCTATAAATGTCTGTTAAGTCTAGTTTGTGTATTGTATTATTCAAATTCTCTGTTTCTTTATTG
Source organism: Tamandua tetradactyla (assembly GCF_023851605.1). NCBI lineage: Eukaryota > Metazoa > Chordata > Mammalia > Pilosa > Myrmecophagidae > Tamandua > Tamandua tetradactyla. Next base: position 57,129,201 of record NC_135334.1, on the reverse strand, counting down.
ATCCTCTGTGTAGATGTTCTTTCCATTGATGAGAGTGGGAAATTGAAGTCACCACTATTATGGTAGAGGTGTCTATTTCTCCTTTCAATGTTTGCCTCATGTATTTTGTAGCCACTCTGGCTCGGTGCATAAATATGATTGTTACATCTTCTTTTTGAATTGTTCCTTTTATTAATACATAGTGTCCTTCTTTGTCTCTTTTAAATGTTTTATGTTTGAAGTCAAATTTGTTGGATATTAGTACAGCTACTCCTGCTCTTTTCTGATTGTTGTTTGCATGAAATATCTTTTCCCAGCCTTTACTTTCAATGTATGTTTGTCCTTGGGTCTAAAATGAGTGTCCTGTAGACAACATATATATGGGTCTTATTTTAATCCATTCTGCCAGGCTGTGTCTTTTGCTTGGGAAGTTTAATCCATTAACATTTAGTGTTATTACTGTTAAGGCAGTAGTTTCTTCTGTCATTTGGCCTTTTGGATTTTATGTGTCATATCTAAGTTTTTCTTCTCTTTTTACCTTTACTGATAGTCTTCACTTCTACACTCTTCTCCATACCTCCCTCTCCTCCCTTTTCCTATCTGCTTCTAGTGCTCTCTTTGCAGAGCCAGTCTGTTGGTCAAAAATTCTCTCAGTGATTTTTTTGTCTGAAAATGTTTTAATTTCCCCCTCATTTTTGAAGGACAATTTTGCTGGATGTAGAATTCTTGGTTGACAGTTTTTTCTCTTTGAGAGTCTTAAATATATTGTAACACTGCTTTCTCACGCCCGTGGTTTCTGCTGAGTAATCTACACATAGTCTTATTAGGCTTCCCTTCCATGTGATGGATTGCTTTTTTTTCTTGCTGCTTTCAAAATTCTCTCTCTTTGACATCTGAGAGTCTGATTAGTAAGTGTCTTGGGATATATCTATTTGGATCTATTCTGTTTGGGGTACATTGCCCATCTTGGATCTGTAATTTTATGTCTTTCATAAGAGATGGGAAATTTTCAGTGATAATTGCCTCTGCTAGTCTTTCTTCTCCTTTTCCCTTCTCTTCTCTTTCTGGGACACCCACAACATGTGCTTCATGTTGACATTTAATTCCCTGAGAACCTGCTCATATTTGTCCATTCTTTTCCTTACATTTTCTTTTGTGTGTTGGATTTCAGATGTCCGTTCCTCCAGTTGACTAATCCTTTCTTCTGGCTCTTCAAATCTGTCATTGTAGGTTTCCATTGTTTTATCATCTCTTCTACTGTGACTTTCATTCCCATAAATTCTGTGACTTGTTTTTTCAAACTTTTGATTTCTTCTTTTTGTTCCCCCATTGTCTTCTTTATATCCTCCCTCAACCCATTGATTTAGTTTTTGATGAGGAATTTTCCACATCTGTTTGAACATCCTGAATTAGTTGTTTCAACTCCTGTATCTTATTTGAATTGTTGGTTTGTTCTTTTCACTGGGCCATATCTTCAATTTTCCTAGTATGTCTTCCATAAGTTTTGATATGCTGTGCTTTCATTTTTATTCCTCTCAGGATATTTCCTGATTTCCCTTTCAATTTTTTCTTTGACCCACCCACTCATTTTTTAATAGTGTATTTTTAAAAATTATTTTTTATTGGTATATATTATATATTCACATTCCATGAATCACCCAAAAGGAATGGTTTTTTAACTTTCATATATTTGTGCATTTCCCACTTCTCCACCTGTTATTGATTTTCACCATTCCATTATGTTGAGAAGATGCTTTTTATGATTTCAATTTTTCTAAATTTATTGTCAGTTGTTTGTGACCCAACATGTAGTCTATCCTGGAGAATGATCCATGCCATGTGCACTTGAGAAGAATGTATATCCTGCTGTTTTGGGTTGCTGTCTTCTGTATATGTCTGTTAGGTCTAGATCATTTCGTATTATTCAAGTTATCTGTTTCCTTATTGGTCTTCTGTCTAGATATTCTGTTGATGAGAGTGGTGTAGTAAAATTTCCAACTATTATTGTGGAAGTGTCTATTTCTCCACTGTATGTTGTTTACAAGAGACTCACCCTAGACCAAAAGACACAAATATATTGAAAATAAAAGGACAGAAAAAGATAATCCATGCAAATAGTAATTGTAGTAGTTAGGTTCAGGTGTCAACTTGGCCAGGTGAAGATACCTAGTTCTGTTGCTGTGGACGTGAGACAATGGCATGTGAACCTCATCTGTTGCTGATTTCATCTGCAGTTGGCTAGGAGGCATGCCTACTGCAACAAATGATGTTTGATTTAATTGGCTGGTGCTTAAATGAAAGAGCTCAACGTAGCACAGCCAAAGCAGCTCAGCATACCTCATCTCAGCACTCCCAGCTCAGCCCAGGCCTTTGGAGATGCAGAAAGAAATCACCTCAGGGAAGGCTGTTGGATCCCAGAGGCCTGGAGAGAAGGCCAGCAGAGATCATCCTGTGCCTTCCCACATAAGAAAGAGCCTCAGTTGAAGGTTAGCTGCCTTTCCTCTGAAGAACTAACGAAATAAATCACCTTTTATTAAAAGCCAGTCTGTCTCTGGTGTGTTGCATTCCAGCAGCTAGCAAACTATGACAGTGCCTTTTTGTTATTCAGTTGTATCCTGACTCTTAAGGCAATAAACAGTAGAAATGTATATTGGGTTTTGCATTTTCCCTTTTAGTTTCCCTTGCTGATAATCTTCATTTCTTTACACTACTCCAAATCACTTTCTCCTGTCTTCTCCTTTCAACCTGCAGAACTTCCTTTAATAATTATTATTGCGCAGTTTGCTTGTTGATGAACTCTCTCAGATTCTATTTATCTGTGAATATTTTAAACTCTTCCTCATTTTTAGGAACAGTTTTGCCTGGTGAACTTTTGTCTGGTGTATTTTTCTTTCTTTCAGTCTCTTAAATATATCATACCACTGCCTTCTTGCCTCCATGGTTTCTGATGAGACACTGGCATTTAGTCTTTTAAAAAAATATTTAATGATTTATTGCAACAGTTCATAAAATTAGAAAACCTGTATCATTAATCAGGTGCTGTTGGTGTTGTAAACACAAAGTCAGATTGTGACTAATTTAAGCAAAAAAAGAATTTAGTTGGCAAGATGCCAAGCTGAGGTTATGTGCCAAGAACTGGTATTGGAGAGTATGTGGTCTATTAGTCCACTGGAATCCCTTAATGAAGTAAGGCTGGACAGATGTCATACCCCACCCCCCAAAACAGTCCTAATTTGTCTATTATACAGCTTCAATGGCTATCAGTAAAGAACTGGCAAGAAATTATGACACATCTATACAGTGGTTTACCAGGAAGCTGTTAATTGGAAATCTCTTTTTTATAAATCCCTTTATTCCTGTTTCATCATTTTGTCTGAGCTTTATTCATATCATGTCTGCCCTCTTTTGTGAAACGTTTCATTATCCAATCACCCAAGACAAACTTTCTTCTCCCTCACCAGCACTCCTTGACCTTTAGTCAGAAGGTGGTAACAAGACAGCTTCTTAAATCTCTCTGGAACTAATCTCTTCTCCATTAGAGTTCCCTTTTGCAAGTCTGTTTCTTCACAAGTCTGGTATATGAGATTTTAATTGTCCTGCAGCATTTTTCTCTTCTTCAGTCAGTGATGACAGCTCCAGCTCTGTTTGCTTTTGTAGTTCTTGTATCATGGCCATAATCTTATTTAAAGTGGCACAAATGTGGCTCCTAGACTCTTTTTACTCAACAACAACTGGTTTAAAACATGCATATAAAGTCTGATATCAAAACTTTCTCACTGGCAATTGCTTTAAGATAGTAATTGAGTTTTTCTTGTCTACTGAATCAGGATGATTGGTCTCGATTTCATATTCCAGCCTGTACTGATTCTAATCCAGATCACAGTCAGCTTTCTGGAACATTAGTTCCAGTTTATAGACCTCAGCCTCCACATTGAATAGTTGACTGGCATTTTGTCTTATTGGGGACCCCTTGTATGTGGTGAATTGCCTTTCTCTTGCTGCTTCAGAATTCTCTATCTTTTGCATTTGACATTCCATTTAGTATGTGTCTTGGAGTAGGTCTATGAGGATTTATTCTGTTTGGAATATGTTGTGCTTCTTGGACATTCATATTTATGTTTTTCATACAAGTTCAGGAGTTTTTGGCATTTATTTCCTCAAATATTCTTTCTGTCCTCTTCCCTTTTCTTTTCCTTCTGGGACACACGTGGCACATATGTTTTTACACTTCATGCTGTCACACAAATTCCTGAGACACTGCTCAGTTTTTTCTTCTTGTTTTCTTTGTCTGTTCTTCTGACTGTATGATTTCGATCGTCTTATCTTTTAGTTCACCGACTCTCCTCTGCCTGTTCAAATTTGCTATTGTATGCCTTTAATGTATTTTCAGTCTCTATTACTGTGCCTTTCATCCCAATAATTTCTGTTTCTTTTTATATTTTGAAATTCTTTATGCTCATACATTGTCTTCTTAATATCCTTTACCTCTGTAGTCATATTTTTCTTCATCTCCTTGAATTGATCTAGGAGATTTGTTTTAATATCTTTAATTAGTTCCAACTTCTGAGTCGTCACTGAAATTTTGTTTCCTTGACTAAGCCATATCTTCCTGTTTCTTAGTATGGCTTGTAATTTTTTGCTGATGTCTAGGCATCTGATTTTCTTGATAAGGCAATACTGAAAGTTTGTTTCTCCCTTGTCTAGGGTTTTTTGTTGATTGATTTTCTGTTAAGGCTGTTCTTTGATACTCGTTCTAACTTATTCTAGACCTTTAGAATAACCCATGTTTATCTGATCAGATTTTCTTAGCTCTTCATCTGATACTTGTCTTGTGTATATTGTACAATTTTTACGATAGCACATTTTGAGTAATTTTTCTTCTACAAGAGATTGCCTTTCCTCTGTTCCTTCTCTGGATTCTTGATCTGTATTGTTTGTTTTTGTGCAGAATTTTCTCACGAGTGCCTATCATTTGTTTATATTCTCTCCCTTACATAGTGCCCTGTTTTCCTTACTCTCTTCATTTCTGTGACTCTCCTGTCTTAGAGCACTTCAGTTTAGTTCCCCTCCTCACCCTTTTTCTTTCTCAGTATTGCTTTTCTGCCTCTGGTTTCTTACCTGATAGAGTATACCCCCTGCTCCCCAGGCAGCAATATGGGGTCAATTCAGAATGGTGTTTTGTTTTTAGGTGCTCCAGTGAACAGAAACTGGATTGAGTGAGTGCAGCACTTTCCAGCCACAGTTTTACTGTGGTATTACCTAACCTTCCCACTCCCCTCCATTCCCCGGGACCCTTTGGTATAGAGCAAACCTCTGTGACTTGTGTTCTGCCTTTGGTCTCTGTGGTTTTAAGTCACTGTGTCTGGATATGCATGGGGTTCTATAGCTACTTTCCCAAGTGGGAGGTGGGAGGGGTCTGGGTTTCTGCTTCTGAGCAACTTCCCATGCTGCATGGGACTGAGTGAGGGAGAAAAAGTAGAAAATACCCTACCTGATATTTTCCTTTTTCTTTGAGTCAGCATTTGTGGAGTCCTCTAGTCTCTACCATCCTCCAGAGTTCTGAGCAGTTTATTTGCTGAATCTCTGGTGAGGTTTATTCAGTTTATTCCCTGACTCTCTGTCGAGGTTTTTTCAGGAAATGTCTTATGTCACCATGTTGATGATGTCACTCTTAACAGTGTCTAAGAATGTCTTTTGATAATTAAGTTCTTAATTTTAATGAAATCCAACATATTAATCTTCTGTGGTGTTGCTTTTGTGTACTGTTTAAACATTCCTTGCTTACTCAGTGGTCATGAGTAAATTCTGCCTGCATTTTCTTCTTAATGTTTTATTATTTTATACTTTACAAAGTTACTTTTGTGATCCATCACAAATTAATTTCCTGTATAGTACAAGGTAGGGGTGTGCTGGTTTGAAAGGAAGTATGCCCCCTGGAAAAGCCATATTTTAATCAAAATCCCATTTCATAAAAGTGGGATAATCCCTATTCAATACTGTATGCTTAAAACTGGAATCAGATTATCTCCCTGGATGATGTGATTTAGTCAAGAGTGGTTGTTAAACTGGATTAGGTGATGATATGTCTTCACCCATTTGGGTAGGTCTTGATTGATTTACTGGAGTCCTAGAAAAGAGGAAACATTTGGAGATGAGATTCAGAGAGAGCAGAGAATGCTGCAGCACCACAAAGCAGAGAGTTCACCAGCCAGCGATCTTTGGAGATGAAGAAGGAAAACACATCCCTGGGAGCTTCATGAAACCAGAAACCAGGAGAGAAAGCTAGCAGATGATGCTGTGTTTGCCATGTGCCCTTCCAGCTAAGAGAGAAGCCCTCACTGTGTTCACCGTGTGCCTTCTCACTCGAGAGAAAAACCCTGAACTTCATCGGCCTTCCTGAACCAAGGTCTCTTTCCCTGGATGGATGCCTTTGATTGGACATTTCTGTAGACTTGTTTTAATTGGGACAATTTCTCAGCCTTGGAACTGTAAATTAGAAACTTATTAAATTCCCCTTTTTAAAAGCCATTCTGTTTCTGGTATATTGCATTCTGGCAACTAGCAAACTAGAACAAGGGGTCAAGGTTCATTTTTTTCTCCACCCAAATATCCATTTCCAGCTATTAAAAAATTATAGAATTTTAAAAGTAGAAAAAAATGAATGCTTAGGATAATTTAATTTAGCCACTTTATTTAATAAATGAGGGAAATGAAATCTAAAGTACATCGAAACAAGGTTTCTTTTTTATTTTTAAATTTTAAACCATTTTATAGACATTGATAATTTAGAAAAAAATCATGCAGTGTTTACAGTGTTTCCAAATGCCTCCACACCCCGCATCATTAACACCTTCCATTACTGTGGTAATGTTATAATTGATGAAAGAATATTATTATAATTGTACTATTAGCTATAGTCCATGGTTCACATTAGGGTTTTCTGTTTGTTTTACATAATCCTATGGGTTTTGTAGTAACATGCATACAACTTAAAATTTCCTTTTTTAACCATAATCAAATGTTATATATATATGAAATTTAAGATACTATTAAATGCAGTCACAGTCTTCTGTTGCTATCACCATTAACTATTTCCAAAACTTTTCCATTATCTCTAACAGAAACTCTGTGCAATTTAAGCCTTTAACTTCCAGTTCCCTGTTCCACCCTGACCCCTGCTAACCTGTATTCTTCATAGAAATTGATACTTGCAGAACTAAAAAGCAGTCTCCTCATGATTACTAAATGGAACATCTGATTTTTTAGATATCTCTTGGAAAAGGACATTAATGGGATAGTTGGGAAAGTTTGAAGGTCTGTAGATTAGATACTTGTACTGAATCAATATTAATTTCCTATTCTTGATAATTGTGCTGTCATTGTATAAGATGCTAACATTAGGGGAATCAGAAGGAAGAATATTTGGGATTTTTTGTAATATTTTTGTAACTTTTTTGTAAATCTGAATTGTTTTGAAAATGAAGTTAAAGAAATTTAAAAAACAAGACTCCTGATAATTTTGGTCACCTTTATGCTGATTATTTCTATTCCCTATTCATATTTTTTATGATAATTAATTTCTACCATCTCATAATTTTCCCTTTTCAATATTATAAATTATAAAATATTTACTGTCCAAGAGCAAAAAAGAAAGAAATTTCCACCATTCAGCAATGGCCAACGTATAACATTCCAGTATTTTTTCCATTTGTTTATTACAAAATATTGTTTTGTGGTCTGTTTTCATTTATGTATCTTGATTTATTTTCTCCAGTCAATAAATTGTCTTCTAAGATCAGGCTTTATAAATATAAATATATAAATACAGTATACATTTTAACTATAGTGCTACAAGGTACCTTTGTGTTGTTAACAAAGTTTTTGAATGTATGTTTTGAAAATTCATCCTAAAGAATTAATCAATATAGAATTACTGAGTCAAAGCATATAAACCTTACGTAGCATTTAATATAAAGTGAGATGTTTCTGAAGGTGTCTCATGATGTCTGATAATTATTTTATACATGAGTGTAATTGCTTTTAAAATTATTGCGTGCATTATTTGGTTAGCTCCATGGTCCTTAACCTTTGTTATGCCACAACATGTTATGGTATACATAGAAAATGATAATTGTGTGATACGCTATGGAAAACTAAGGTGGTGATCAATTTGCTTTGGTGCCCCAGGCATGGCATGGCCTTGTATCCAAGACTACTGAGAGGATCGGTATTTTGATTACTTCTTAACCCTGAATCAAGTTCTAGGTTAAGTGCAGTGATGATAGGGTCCTAGATTATTTCCTGAATTTCATGTCAGATTTTTCCTGTTTTTTTTTTTTTTTAATTTTTTTCTCACGGTAGATTGTACCTTTTGGTCTACCGATATTGCAAATATGTATATGTTTTTAATGCCACAATTTATTTATCTACTCTATTGTGAATGGATTGTATTGAATCAATATTAATTTTCTGTTCTTGATAATTGTGCTGTAATTCTCTGGAGCTTCATCCAGGTTGTTTTGTGTATCACTAGTTTTTTCTTTTTTATTGCTTAGTAATTTACCATAGTTTGATGAACTGTTCACTTTTTAAAGAATATCTGGGTCGTTTCAACTGTTATCGTGTTTTAGCATTACGTATATAATAGTTTAAACTGCCATAATGATTTGTGCACAGGTTTTTGTGTGAACATAGGTTTTCATTTCTTTGGAATAAATATCCCAGATGAAATTGATGAGTGATATATGTTTAGTTTTTGCAAAACTGTTTTTTAGAGTGGCTATACCATTCCATATTCCAGCAATGAGTACCAATAATGAGTGAGTGATCCAGTTTTTCTACTTCCTCACTAGTATTTGGTGTTGTCACATTTTGAAATTTTAGTCATTCTGTTAGGTATATAGTGACAGTGCATGGTCGTTATAATTTACATTTCCCTAATGGCTTATTTGCCATCTCTATTTCCTCTTTGATGAAATGCCTGTTCAGATATTTTGCCCATTTTCTAATTGGATTGCTTGTTTTTTTTTACTGTGGTATTTTGAATTTCTTTATATAGTCTAGATACTAGTCCTCTGTTAGGTAATTTGCAAATACTTTATCCTTTTCTGTAGCATATCTTTTTATCTTCTTAGTGGATCTTTCACAGAGCAAAATTTTTTATTTTGATGACGTTTCTTTAGCCTGATAATATGATAGATCACATTATTCGATTTTCTAATGTTGAACCAATCTTTCATCCCTGGAATAAAACCTTCTTGGTCATGGTGTACAATCCTTTTTATATATTGCTGAATTTGACTTACTAATATTTTGTTAGATTTTTTTTTTAATCAGTATTCATGAGGGGTATTGGTCTGTAGCTTTTTGTACTGTCCTTGTCTGGCTTTGGTGTCAGAGTAATATTAGCTTCATAAAATTTATTGGATATTGTTCCTAGCACTTCTGTTTTCTGTATGAGATTTTGTAGAATTTGTGTTAAATATCATTTAAATGTTTATTAGAAGTCTCCAGTGAAACTGTCTTGGCCTGGAAGTTTTTCTTTTTTTGGATGAGTTTTCAAAATTATGAATTTAACGTAAATATTTTTGTTTTAACTTGATTGTGGTAGAAGCATCTTGAGAGCAGGGCAAGGATTTTTCTCTTGTGTTTCTTTTTTTTTTTTTTTTTGTGTATTTCAGGTGCAGCTTCATTCAGTGTTCCAACATAGTTACATTACACTTAGGTATTATTGTGCTGTCCATTTTTGAGTTTTTGTATCTAGTCCTGTTGCACAGTCTGTATCCCTTTAGCTCCAATTACCCATTATCTTACCCTGTTTCTAACTCCTGCTGGTTTCTGTTACCAATGATATATTCCAAGCTGATTCTCGAATGTCGGTTCACATCAGTGGGACCATACAGTATTTGTCCTTTAGTTTTTGGCTAGACTCACTCAGCATAATGTTCTCTAGGTTCATCCATGTTATTACATGCTTCATAAGTTTAGTCTGTCTTAAAGCTGCATAATATTCCATCGTAGGTATACGCCACAGTTTGTTTAGCCACTCGTCTGTTGATGGATATTTTGGCTGTTTCCATCTCTTTGCAATTGTAGATAATGCTGCTATAAACACTGGTGTGCAAATGTCCGTCTGTGTCTTTGCCCTTAAGTCCTTTGAGTAGATACCTAGCAGTGGTATTGCTGGGTTGTAATTCATTCTGACAGTCTATGTCTTTTGATTGGGAAATTCAGTCCATTAACTTTTAGTGTTATTACTGTTTGGATAATATTTTCCTCTACCATTTTGGCTTTTGTATTATATATATCATATCTGATTTTCCTTCTTTCTACACTTTACTCCATACCTCTCTCTTCTGTCTTTTCGTATCTGACTCTAGTGCTCCCTTTAGTATTTCTTGCAGAGCTGGTCTCTTGGTCACAAATTCTCTCAGTGACTTTTTGTCTATAAACGTTTTAATTTCTTCTTCATTTTTGAAGGACAATTTTGCTGGATATAGAAGTCTTGGTTGGCAGTTTTTCTCTTTTAGTAATTTAAATATATCATCCCATTGTCTTCTAGCTTCCATGGTTTCTGCTGAGAAATCTACACATAGTCTTATTGGGTTTCCCTTGTATGTGACAGATTGTTTTTCTCTTGCTGCTTTCAAGATCCTCTCTTTCTCTTTGACCTCTGACATTCTAACTAGTAAGTGTCTTGGAGAACGCCTATTTGGGTCTATTCTCTTTGGGGTGCGCTGCACTTCTTGGATCTGTAAATTTAGGTCTTTCATAAGAGTTGGGAAATTTTCAGTGATAATTTCTTCCATTGTTTTTCTCCTCCTTTTCCCTTCTCTTCTCCTTCTGGGACACCCACAACACGTATATTTGTGCGCTTCATATTGTCCTTGAGTTCCCTGATCCCCTGCTCAAGTTTTTCCATTCTTTTCCCTATAGTTTCTGTTTCTTTTTGGAATTCAGATGTTCCATCCTCCAGTTCACTAATTGTAGCTTCTGTCTCTTTAGATCTACCATTGTAGGTATCCATTGTTTTTTCCATTTTTTCTTCTTTGTCCTTCACTCCCATAAGTTCTGTGATTTGTTTTTTCAGATTTTCTATTTCTTCTTTTTGTTCAGCCCATGTCTTCTTCATGTCCTCCCCCAATTTATTGATTTGGTTTTTGAAGAGTTTTTCCATTTCTGTTCGTATATTCAGCATTAGTTGTCTCAGCTCCTGTATCTCATTTGAACTATTGGTTTGTTCCTTTGACTGGGCCATATCTTCAATTTTCCGAGCGTCATCCTCTCTTGTGTTTCTTAATGCCTACGATAGTGGTGGGATTATATGTCTGAGTGTTTTAGATGAAACAGTGGATAGTTTAGTGCAAATCTGTCTTTACCAGAAAAATAACTCAGAGTATTGATACATAATAGGAAGTTAAGGAGATGATTACTGTCACCTATTTGTAAATGTGACTAAAGTAGGTCATTTAAGTGAAATGTGGTTGGTCAGAATGGAGAGGATTTGCATAGTAAGCAAAGAGGAAAGCCTGCTAAAATAGTGAATGTCTGAGGATGTCTAGTCCCAGAGAGTACATAGAATTTGAGAGCCCAAGCTGAGCTGCTGACCTTATAAATGAGGGGATTTTTTTTCCTTTGATCAGAAGAACAGGATGTGTGTAGATCCTTCACTCTGAGGTGGAAAAGGAGAGAAGATGTGAGGGGTCATATCATTCTAGGGAGAACCCTTCTGGTAGAAAGATATTCGTCAAAGGCAACTTGTAAGGAAAACTGTATTAGTCGGGGTTCTCCAGGAAACAATCAGCATGAGATGTATATGTGTATGTATATGTATGTAAATATGAGAGTTATAGGATTTGGCTCATGCAACTATGGGGATTGGCAAGCCTGAGTTCTGTAGGGCAGGCCACAAGCTGGTAACTCCAATGAAGTTTTGATGAATTCCCCAGGAGAAACTGGCTGGCTGAAATAGAGATAGAAATTCTTCTTTCTGACTGCTGATATAATTCTTTCTCCTTTATGGCCTTCAAATGATTGGATGAGATTTCTCTCATTGCTGAAGACAGTCTTCTTTGTTGATTGTAGATGTAATCAGTCGTAGATGTGATCAACCGACTGATGATTTAAATCCACAAAATAGGGGGCGGGCCACAGTGGATCAGCAGGCAAGAATGCTTGCCTGCCACGCCAGAAGACCCGGGTTCGATTCCTGGTGTCTGCCCATGTAAAAAAAAAAAAGAAGAAAAATAAAAATAAATCCACAAAATATCCTCACAGTAGTAATGGTCAGTGTTCTCTTGACCATACAACTGAACCCCATAACCTAGTTAACTTGACACATGAACTTAACCATCACAGAAATGGTATTAGGAAAATGGAGGAAATAATACAGACCGTGCATTCAAGGTGCTTGATTGCAAATGGAAAGAGAAAAGCCTTTCTCTGTTCACTTTTAGAAAAGTGCATCTGGACCCTAAAAAACTGATTTTGTTATTTAACGTATGGGCTAATCTTGCTGTTTTTTTAAATGAGTTTCCCCACACTCCCTTCCCTCACCCTCCAAATATAAGGAATGGAGAGAAAGGTTTATTCTGAAAGTATTTGAATATATAATACCAGATATTGCAGTGCTGTCTAAAGTGAGACATTACATTCCTAAACCTGAAGGTACTAGGAGACCATAAGAACTGATAAGGTGGCTGAGGGTCAAGGAGGAATTAAAGATGACAACAATGTTTTGTTCCTAAATAATTGGGTGGATGTGATGCTTTATTATTTGAGTTTGGGAACTCGGAAGTAAAGGCATGTTGGGGAAATGTAATGAGTTCTACTTCGGATATGTTGTTTTTTTTTGGTACTTATGGAAAATATATGTGGACATGTCCCATGAATTTTTGAAGTGTGGACCTAGAATTTGGGGGAGAGGTTAGGGTTGTAATAGGAGTTCCTACGTTGAGATATAGATGATGCTGTAGTAGAGAGTGCATGTAGAATGAGTAGAAGAAATGATAACAAAGGAGTAGCATTTAGGTATGTATTGGGAGAATGAAAATAATGCACTGTCACAGAAACCATGAAAACTCATCTGGTCAAAATTCAATTTTAGAAGATTCTGGGCATCATCATCTACCCACTACCAACTCCGTTTAGTCATTCCCTTGAATGTGTTTCTATAGCCGTTTTTTTTTTCTCTCTCTATTCTAACATTTACCACATGCCATATTATAGTTTGTTGTGTATGTGTTTATTTACCTTTATCAAGATTTTATGTTCCTTGAAGCAAGGACCAGGCCTAAATTGTCTTTTCTGCATCTGACATAATACTTAACAGCAATTTGTTTGATTGAATTATAGTAGGAGATTGTCACTTTCAGAGATGTTAAGGGTGGAGGAAGATGAAAACTCGGAAGAGGCCTTTAGATTTGTTGATCAATGACCTTAGGGCAGGTGTTTCTCAAGAATGATGGAGGAGGGAATGATGAGTTCTATAGTCTTTCTTCTCTCAAGTCTGTTTTGAGTCAAGTTCAAGTCAGTCTCCCCATTTTCCTAATAACGTTATTCTAACCTTTGTTCCTTTGGTGTTCTATTTCTTCTTCTTTTTTTGTTTTTTAAATTTTTATTGATAAAACCAAACAACATACAAACATCAACATTCTTTTTTAAAAATTTTTATTAATAAAATCAATCAACATACAACGTGAGCATTCTTAACATATGAACATTCCATACTTGGTGTGCAATCAGTGCCTCACAACATCATCACACAGTTGTATATTCATCACCATGATCATTTCTCAGAATATTTACTTCACTCCAGAAAAAGAAATAAAAAGAAAAAAGAAAAAACTCATATATACCATACCCCTTACCCCTCCCTCTCACTGACCACTAGTATTTCCTTCTACCCAATTTATTTTAATATTTGTTCCTCCTATTATTTATTTATTTTTAATCCATATTTTTTGTTCATCTGTCCGTACCATAGATAAAAGGAGCATCAGAACAAGGTTTTCATAATCATACAGTTACTTGCGAAAGCTATATCATTATACAGTCATCTCAAAGAAACATGGCTACTGAAACACAGCTCTACAGTTTCAGGCACTTTCCTCTAGTTTCTCTAATACTCCTTAAACGAAAAAGGAGTTATCTATATAATGCATAAGAATAACCTCCAGGATAACCTCTTGACTATTTGAAACTCTCAGCCACTGACGCTTTATTTTGTCTCGTTTCTCTCTTCCCCCTTTCAGTCGAGAAAGTTTTCTCAATCTCTGGATGCTGAATCCCAGCTCATTGTAGGATTTCTGTCCCACACTACCAGGGAGGTTTACAACCCTGGAAGTCATGTCCCACGTAGAGTTGGGGAGGGCAGTGAGTTTGCTTGCTGTGTTGACTGAGAGATAGGCCAAATCTGTGCAACGAAAGAGGTTCTCTGGTGATGACTCTAAGGCCTAATTTTAAGTAAGCTTAGCCTATCCTTTGCGGGGATATGTTTCATATAAGCAAACCTCAAGATTGAGGTTTTGGCCTGTTGGTTTTGTTCTCACTGCTTGCGAGAATATCAGGCCTTCTCCATATGGGGAGGTTGAATTTTCCCTCTTTCTCACCATTCCCCCAAGGGGACTTTGCAAATACTTTTTTATTCACTATTCAAATTACCTGGGATTTATCAGAGCTTCACTTTGGACAAACCTGCAAAATCTCATGCCCTACTCAAGGTTCCATGTACTTAAAACATGAACATTCTTAACATACGAACATTCCATACTTGGTGTGCAATCAGTGGTTCACAGTATCATCACATAGCTATATATTCATCACCATGATCATTTCTTAGAACATTTGCATCATTCCAGAAAAAGAGATAAAAAGAAAAAAGAAGAAATTCATACAATACCATACCCCTTCCTCCTTCCTTTCATTGACCACTAGTATTTTCCTCTACCCAATTTATTTTAACATTTGTTCCCCCTATTAGTTATTTATTTTCAATCCATATTTTTTACTCATCTGTCCATACTGTAGATAAAAGGAGTATCAGAATAAGGTTTTCACAATCACACAGTTACGTTGTGAAAGCTATGTCATTAACAATCATCTTAAAGAAACATGGCTACTGGAACACAGCTCTGCAGTTTCAGGCACTTCCCTCTAGCCTCTCTAATACACCTTAAATTAAAAAGGGGATATCTATGTAATACGTAAGAATAACCTCCAGAATAACCTCTCGACTGTGAAATCTCTCAGCCACTGACACTTTATTTTGTCTCATTTCTCTCTTCCCCCTTTTGGTCTAGAAAGTTTTCTCAGTTCCTTTATGCTGAGTCCCAGCTCATTCTAGAATTTCTGTCCCATGTTGCCAGGGAGGTTTACACCCTTGGGAATCATGTCCCATGTAGAGAGGGGGAAGCAGTGAGTTTGCTTGCTGTGTTGGCTGAGAGATAGGCCACATCTGATCAACAAAAGAGGTTTTCTGGGTGTGATTCTTATGCCTAATTTTAAGTAGGCTTAGCCTATCCTTATGGGGATAAGTTTCATTTGAACAAACTCCAAGGTTGAGGGCTCGGCCTATTGATTTGTCCCCACTGCTTGCGAGAATATCAGGCCTTCTCCAAATGGGGAAGTTGAGTTTTCCCCCTTTCTCACCATTCCCTCAAGGGGACTTTGCAAATGCTTTTTTATTCACTGTGCAAATCACTCTGGGATTTATTGGGTCATCACTCTGGACAAACCTACAAAATCTCATGCCCTATTCAAGGTTCTGTGTACTTATGGTGTTCAATTAAACTGTCCATATAAGTTATATTAGGAAATGCACTAGTCAAAATATAAATTTTGTATCAAATGAACATTTTTTGCCTTAGTCTCACACATAAGTTAAAGCTTTAAAATATGAATGGGCATCTATTTTCAGTACCCTGAAATATTGACATTCCTTCATTCTTCCTCATGCAAAAATATTTTTTAACTTGTACATTAATTTATTATCATTATATACTCTAGGCATTCCTAAATTATACCATCTCAGTCTTTGTTATCTATCTTTCCTTCCGGTTTCATTGTTCCCCCAGCCCTCCTCCCTCTATCGTTCTCACATTCAGTGTACTAATATTATTGTGTTGCAATTAAGTAGTATTGTGTTATCCATTTCTGTATTTTTACAATCAATCCTGTTGCACAATCTGTATCCCTTCAACTGCAATTCCCCAATACCTACCCTATTTCTATCTCCTGATGACCTCTGTTCGTAACTGAAATTCTCTAAGTTCATTCATTAATGTTAGTTCATGTCAGTGAGATGATGCAGTATTTGTCCTTTTGCTTCTGGCTAATCTTACACAGCATAATGTCCTCAAGGTCCATAGATATTGTTACATGCTTCATGACTTTATTCTGTCTTACAGCTGCTTAATATTTCATTGTATATATATGCCTCAGCTTGTTTAGCTACTTATCTATTGATGGACATTTGGGTAGTTTCCATCTTTCGGCAATTGTAAATAATGCTGCTGTAAACATTGGTGTGCAAATGTCCATTTGTGTCCTTACCCTCTTATCCTGTGAATTGATACCTGGCGATGGGATTGCTGGATCACATGGCAATTTTATACTCAGCTTCCTGAGGAACTGCCAAACTGCCTTCTGCAGTAGTCGTACCATTTTACATTCCCATCAACAGTGGATAAGTGTGCCTCTTTCTCCATATCCTCTCCAGCACTTGTCATTTTCTGTTTTATTGATAATAGCCATTCTGGTGGGTATGAGATGATATCTCCTTGTGGTTTGATTTGTATTTCCCCAATAGCCAGGGAGGTTGAGCATCTGTTCATGTGCCTTTTAGCCATTTGTATTTCCTCTTCTGAGAAGTGTCTGTTCATGTCTTTTGCCCATTTTGTATTTGGGTTGTTTGCTTTTTGCGCTATTTTTCTTGAAGGAGAAATATTCCTTCCTTGTGACAAGTGAAAATCCTACTATTCTTCCAAATTCAGCTTGTATCCTATTTCTCCATGAAATTTCTGTCTTCCCCTCAATTGAACTCACTATTTGCTAAACTTCTATGGCGCTTTGTATTATTATATTACTAATGTTATTTATTCTTAAATATCTAATTCATGTCTTGGCCATGTTATGATTTCTTTTTTTATTTCCGTAATGCTAATAGTGTATTCAGTGATTACTTGGACTCATGTCTTGATTTTTAAATTTATTTACCAAATTATATCAGGACTTTTCAAAATTGTAATTTAGAAACCTTTTATTAAATTCAAAGTTCACAAATATAAACCCCAAATATTTCCAATTTAAACTTAAAATATATGTCATGAAAACATATAAGTTGATATTCTTTATGAAATATTCCTTGATAAAACTTCTGCAGTTCAGAACTGTTTCTGGTCACATGTGGTACCTATCTATATTATACTGGATTTTCAGTATTTTTTTCTCAGGTCTTTTTTTCATGGGTTCCAGGAAGCTAGAAATCATGAATTTTAGTTTTTACTTTTTTGTACTCCTAGTATGGTTTTCATCATATACGAGGCATGTTTGAATGAAGGCAGGAATTTCTCTGCTTTCTATTAGTGAGGTTCTATAACATCTAGGTCTGATAAAGCCTATGATGTAGTTTTATTATAGTACCCAGTTTTTATTCTAATTGCATTTTATTTTTTCCATTTAAAATGTATTTCATTTTTCACTTTCATACTGTATTTAAGGCTTTAAAAATATTTTACCTTAGTATTTGGAGATGACTCATTGTATGATACATGTTGTGATTTCTTGGTGAATATTTTATCTATTATACCCTTAATGACAGTGTCTTTATTTTTGTCCTGGAAAATGTATTTTTATAGAGGAACCAGTAAAATGTGAAGTTTTTACATTAATTTTGAAATATGTGCTATTAAGTAGTAACTTCCACTTAGGAGCTCATTTAAGGAAACGTTGGTTGCATTAAACAAAAAAGCCTTTTTCTTTCCAGATTGCAGCCATTCTCCGGAAACGAAAATTAGACTATTATTTACACAAACTGCTCCCTGAGATCCTACAATCTGCTTCATTTCTGACTGCTAATGGGGCCTTGTATATGGCTTTCTTTTGCATTTTAAGGTTGGTACTCATAATCACCGTTGGAGGGTGATACAAATTCCATTGTTGAAACAAATAGTGATGTTTACATAAATTCTTTTCAGCTTACTGCCTCTGTTTTTTCCTTTGTAAAATGACATTTATCTCAAAGAAACTTGTAAACTCAGGACCTGTGAGCCTTTTAGCCCAAAGATGCACTATGAACTTCAAATTATTGGTGTGATTAAGTAGCAGAAGTACTTTAACATATCCCTCATTTTCTGAGGCCTGCTGAATTTATGAAATTATTGATCATGATTTCTCACCTTTTCAGTTTCACAGATCAAGAAATTGAAACAGCTGTCTAAGATATAGGTTAGGTCTACGTGCAGTGAACATACTTCAAAGGACTATAAAATGCATATGTTTATTTATAAAACAATTTGATCCTGATGCAGTGTCAAATATACTACTTGTGTCTCATGCTTCATGCAATTAGTAATGTAGATGCAGTTAGAATTCAGTCTTTTGAGTGCTGTGGCATACCTAATATGCTTATTATATTTGCTTCTTTTTATCTTTTTTCCTACTGATTGTTGAAAACCCACACTAATGTTTTTATTTGTCTGTCAAATTAAAATATTAACTTCACATTATTAAAATTTTATATAGTGGTTGTTCAATTATTTGAAATAGTAAGCTGGGGAAACAAGTTAAATGATACACATAATAAAGTGAAACAGAAATTGTTCATAAATTTGTGATCCTTACTTTTACCCTCATATTAGTGTTACCCAATTAGTGTTGTCCAGTTATTGTTGCTCAAACGTAGTTCTGCAGTTTTAACTGCGATTAAAAATATAATTTCCACATCTCTTCAAGATTTTTCCCATTGAGCATTAATATTTGTGAACCTTTCTATTATGCAGAACATAATTGGTAAAAAGTTTTTAAACTAGCTAGCAAATCATGTCTTTATAATAGACAAAAATCTGTAAGAAATTTCATTGTATAGTTGCTGGGAAGTTTGTAATACCTGTTAAAATTCTAACAATAAAATAGTAAGATAATTAGATTTTTTAAAATTACAATAATAACTTGCTTTTGCAGCATATTTCATATTTTATGACCTATTTGGTTAAGTTATGGAAGTATAAAATACTTATAATTAAGATAACATCCATGCTTCTCCTTTAACTAATTCATTGAATTCCTTTTTATTTTAATTTTTACATTCACTAAGTTGTTAAGTCCCTTGTGAATTTTATATTGGAGGAGCAGCCACTTGCAGTTTTCTCATGCAGAATATTTTTGATATCCAATTTGGAAATACCTACGTTATGTTTCCTCAGTGGCTTTTCTAATCCTTTTAAAACTGAGCTTCAATTAGTAAAACCATTTCATCTATGATTCTTGTCCTTTTGTCTATTATTTTCCTGTAAAGCATCATTTAGCAATTGACCAACTTTATTCAGATAACTTAAAAATAATTTTTACATGCTGCTTCTCCCTTTCTTAGGCTCACGTTATCTTGTAAGGGGAAAAATAGCTTCCTAACATCTCCAAATTTCTTTTTTTTTTCTCTTTAAAAACACAAACAGTTAATGGCCATTTATAATGTGAGAGGTACTATGCAGATCCCTACTTTCAAGGAATACATTCCAGTAAATGAAAAAGACATATATATAACTAAAACATATGAAATGCTTTAGTTATGCTATAAGAAAAAGTTACCAAGTGTTATAGAAACAAAGAAGGAAAAAGCAACATTTCTTGAATGTTCATTGTATTCAAGAATAAAAATAGTAGTAACAGTTGTAGTAACAGCTATCATTTTTGAGTGCTTACTATATGCCATGTGTGGGGCTGGAAAATATCTCATATAGTCCTCATAGCAGCTATATGAGACAGGTAATATTTTTGTTCCCATTTAATGGATAAAGAGACTGAGAAATAGAGGGTATGCATTGCAAGTAGTGGTAAATCCAGGAAATAAGTGGTTGACTGACTAAATTATTTCAAGGAGAGATACCAGTTAGTTTGCCCTTGTAGCAACCTGGAATGAAAGATGGTGAGGGACTTAACTAAGGGAGAGATGGGCAGTAGGTTGGATAGGAATTTGAGAGATCAGTTGTATATAAAGTAACTTAAAGGAGTGATTTGATATATGTGGGATAAGGGAGAAGGGGAATTTGAGGATGACTTTAAGTGTCAAACATAGGTGGATTGGTAGTTGTTGATGCCATGAAGCTGGGAAAATAGAGAAGGAAGAACAACTTTGAGGGGATAGGGGGAGAGGAATAATGAGTTCAGTTTGGGATATGTTGAATTTCAGGTGTTGTGGGACATTTAGGTAGAGGATGAACTGAAAAGGGGAACTTCTGTTCGTGATAATTAAAATGACCAACTAGGATTTTCATGCAAACATTCCAAATTTGAATTTCAGGAAGATACTTGGAAAATTCTACTCATGGACTCCTGGCTTTGGTGCCGCATTGCCAGCATCTTATGTGGCCATTCTAATTGAAAGAAAAAGCAGGTAAAGGTTTACATATCTATATTTAATAGAACTGGTTTACTGCCCCCCACCCCACCTAGAAAAAGTTATTTATAATCTATTATACTTCAAGGATGAGAAATTTTTGCAGATATATTTTTTTGTCTTGCAAATATTTGATTAAAAATTTAATTTCATACTAATATTTAGTAAGCTTATATAGTATCTAAATGCTGACAGTATAGAGCAATAATCTCCTTTAGTCTCTATTTATTAAAAAATTAGTATTATCTGCTTTGCCTAACTAATCATAGTATACTCAAATTCCAAGTAAGGACCTTCTCTGTAACCACATTGTAACCATGACAACACCTGAAACATTAGCAGTATTCTCTTGTCATTTAAGCCTGTTGCTTCAGACTCACTGAATGTCCTCTATTGAACCGTTTATTACTTTTTTTTTTTTGTATGCTGTATGGCATACATTTCTGTATCACATTTCATTATTTCCCATGTGAGTATCCCATTATTGCAGCACCATTTGTTGGATTTTATTTGTTTGCTTGTTTGTTTTTTGGGGAAGTGCACAGACCAGTAACTTAACCTGGGTCTCCCACATGGCAGGCGGTAATTCTACCACTGAAGTACCCTTGCACCTCCAACCTTTTATTACTTTTTAAAGCATCTTCTCATTGAAAAAAAAAAAATTTTAATAGCCGAAAATGTTCCATGGAATTAATAAAATTTCCTATAAAATATTGTAAATTGCTTAGTCAGCTCAACATTTGAATTTCAAGTTTTTGCATAAGTGAACATGTGTCATTTCATGAATAATTACTTTTATCGCTGAGAAAGAACTGCTTTGATTCCTTCTTTAACCCAGAGAATCAAGATGGAGTCATGTATTGAAACCTTTCAGTTTATGTAGATATTTATTGTAGATATCTAGTTACTTGAAAATGTTCCATGTGAATTAATAAGATCTCCTATAAAATGCTATAAACTGTCCTGTATATTGTTCAGTTGGGTCTACAGTTGAAGTTCAAGTTTTTACATGAGAGAACGTGTCATTATAGTCATTGATTTCCTAGTAAGAGTATAGGTAGATCTTACTAGGTAACCATATATTTACTTAAACCATCTGAAGCCAGTCAATGCACTGTAGTAATAGCTCAATTTGTATGGTTTTCTGTTTGATTGTATCATGATACTTTTAGATTATTGGAATTAGTAAACTCAGAGGACTGGTGGATATCATAACCCCTGCATTATCAATTCTGTGATACTGGAAACAGGCTACTCCACCTGAGAGGACAGTATAGGATAGTTAAAAGTATGGATTCTGGGGCTCAACTGTTTGCCTTCAGATCCTGGCTCTGCCAGTTTCTGTGGTGTGACCCTTTATGTTGTATTCCTTCTCTGAGAAATGGTGATGTGGTAATACTTACACATAGGGTTGTTGAAAGTATTTAATGAGTAGATCCATGTGAAAGAGCCTAGAAGAGTGCCTGGTACATATTAAATGTTATGTGAGTGTTAAGTGTTTTTGTTGTTTTTTCCCATAAGTAATGAAATATTCTGGTGATTGTAATTTTTCCTGATCAGTTTCAAAATGTGGATATTGTTTTTGAAAATATATTTATTTTTCAATATGTGCTGTTCATATATGAAGTTTTAAACATGCTCTAAGTCAATTTATACTTCTATTTAACTTTTTTTTGGCACTCGGATAATAACATTTTTGAAGTTATCTACTTACTTTTCAACGGAAAGTGTTCAAATGATCACCTTATAATAACCATTACCTAGAGTTAAAAGTGGTCAACATTTTGCCATTTTTAGATTATTGTATGTATGTGTATGTGTATTTGGTTATATGTGTGTATGTGTATGAATCCTATGGAAGTAAGTTTTAGATGTAGTGACAATTTACTTCTAAATACTCCATCATGTATCTCCTAAAGTAAGGATATTCCCTTGCATAATGATAGCACCATTATCATTCATAAGAAAATTAGCAGTGCTTTCCTAATACCATTCAGTTGATATTTTCTGAAAATGATTTTTATAGCTGTTTTTTTAATTAGAATTTTGTCAGGGTTTATGTATGTTGTTATATTCTTTATTCGCTTTTAATTTAGTATAGTTTCTCCACTTTTTGCCCCATTGTATTGACTTTTTTCAAGAGACTAGACCACTTGTCTTATTGTATGTAACATATTTCTGGTTTTGTTTTAAAGTGTTTCCTCTTGGAATTGTTTCATTGTCCTATTTATCCCAAGTGTTTCCTGTAAACTTGAAGTTAAGTCTGAAGGCTTGATTAGATTCAGATTAAATATTTTTGATAAGAATATACTTCATAGATGAGGCTGAGGCCATCAGGAAAGCCATAGCTTAGTGGTTCCATGTTTGAATTGAATTAAGGTCATGATCACTGGATCTTTCCAACAAATCTGTTATTTATGATGAATGAGATTAAGCAATTTTCTAATATTCTACAATCTTTGCTTTGCTGCAGTAAACCTCGCTTAAACATCCCATTATTATTTTTTAAATATCTTTTTGGATTTTGGTTACTGATGCTTTATTTAAGATTTCTGCATTAATATTTGTGACTTTGGCTAGTCATTTTCATTTTGTGTGTGCATTCTGTCAGTGTCCTATTCACTTCATAGAATAGTTCAGAAGTTTTCTTCCTTTTACTTGCTCTGAAATAGTTTAAGTAGCAATGAATTTTCTGGCCTTTGAATGTGTAGTCAGTTTCTCTGTGAAACCTCCAGGACAGGGTGACATTTTGGATGATGGCTCTTAGAAAAAGTTATAAATTTCCTCTATGAAAATTGATCTGTTTAAATTTCCAACTTACCCAATAGAGAAAGCAAGTTTAAACAGACCAGTTTTCATAGTGTAAATTAGTAACTTTCTCTAAGAGTTAGAAAGTTATCTGCTTCTTAAAAATTTTCCATTTCCCAGAAATTTTCCATTATATATAGATTTTTATATTTATTTCATGGAGTTGTACAAAATAGTCTATTATGATTTGATTGAGTTTTCTGTTTTCAGTGGTTATTTCTTGTCGTTTATTTTCTATAATTATGGTTTTTTCTTTTTAATAAATTATCTAGTAATTTTGTTGATTTTATTTTCAATAAATCACCTTATTTATTAGTTCTGTTTTCTAATTCAATTATTGCTGTTAGTGTTCCTTCCTTCATCTTTCTTTTGGCTAACTTCCTTTCCTTTTTAAAATTTTTATTTTGAAGCTTTATTTTCATTCTTTAAGTTCTATTGTAAGTATTTAGGCCATTAATTTTCTTCAAATCACTGCTTTAATTGTATCGCATAGTATCTTCTGGTATGTAGTTTTTTCATAATTACTATACTCTAGAAAATTCTGCAGTTTTAGTTTGTATTTCTCCTTTGAATTACTTAGTGGGAAGCTTAAAAAGTTGGGAGGAGCTCTTATTAATTTCTAATTTTATTGAAAACTAGAACTTATGGAGCTTAAATTTTCTTTGTGGCTTAATTTATGCCCATTTTTTTTGACTGTTTCATGAACACTTGAAAAAAAGGTACAGTCTATTATTGTGTTCAAAGGTTGATATATAGCAATAAAATCTGTGCTATTGATATATTATTCAGGTTGTCTCCATTTTTTTTTTGTCTACTTGAACTATCTTGGACTAACAGGGTTATCTTTTATTTTTTTGGGCATGTGCAAGCTCTGGGTATCAAACCTGGGTCTCCTGCATGGAAGGATGCACATTCCATCACTGAACACCTGTGTAACACAACCTATTTTTTTATTTTTTTTCACGTGGACAGGCACTGGAAATCGAACCCGGGTCTCTGACATGGCAGGCTAGAACTCTGCCACTGAGCCATGGTTGCCCGCCCTCTATTTTTAATATATGTGTATTTAATATATTTTATTTTAATCTGCAGTTTCTGCATTATGACAGTGTGACTGTGTTACTTAGCACTTAGATATTCATAATTATTATATTTTATTTTAAGGTGGAGTTTCTTGCTTTAAGAAAGCATGTTTTTAAATTTTATTTTATGCCGTTTGGCTTGTGTTCTAAATTTTTAAATCTCAAAATTACAACTCTGCTTTCTTTCTGCTTAAATTTCCATAGTATGTCTTTACTTTTCTTAAACAATTTGTTTTTGGTTCTCTCTCATATATAACATAAGGTAGGGTTTTATTTGGTGAGCCGGACTGAATATCTCTTTATTTTAATACATGAGACAGCCCATATGCATTTACTTTACTGTGTCTTTCACTGTGTGGTATTTTCTTTGCTTCTTTTCTTTTTTTGGTAACTTAAATTTCAATATGATTATAGACTCACAGAAAGTTGCACAAATAGTATATAAAGTTCCTTGTACTTTTCACCCAGCTTCCCCGGTAATGGTGACATTACTGTGAACTAGACTATAGATCTTTTACAGTATTCAGCAGTTTTTATATGCACTTGTGTGCTTGCATCTGTGTGTGTTTCTATATAGTTTGATCTTCCATATAGATTTGTTTAAGTGCCACCAAAATCAGGATACAAAACTGTACCATCAGCACAAAGGAATTTCCTTGTGCTACCCCTCTGTGTTTGTACTTGCCCTCTCCTCCCCCACCTTTCTCCTGGTAACCACTCATCTGTTCTCCATTTCTGTAGCTTTGTCATTTTGAGGAGGTTATATAAATGGAATCAATTTCTAACCTTTTGACATTGGCTTTTTACTAAGCATAATGCCCTTGAGATCTATCGAAGTTGTTGTCTGTATCACTAAGTCATTTATTGCTGAGTAGTATTCCGTTATATGAATATATCAGAGTTTATTTAAATATTTGTGTTGTTTTCAGTTCTTAGCTATTATAAATAAAACCCCTGTGAATATTTGTGTACAGGTTTTTGTGTGAGCATGAGTTTTCATTTCATTGGGATAAATGCATAAGGGCATTAGTGAGAAATTGTCAAACTATTTTCCAGATAGATTCTACCGTTTTACATTCCTGATAGTAATGTATGAGTGATGTAATTCTTTGTATCCTCTCCAACATTTGTTGTTATCGCTGTTTTTGTTTAGTACATAGTGATATGTCATTGTGGTTTTTATTTCCATTTCTCTAAGGGATTGCTGAGGTTGAACATCTTTTCATATACTTATTTGCCATCTATATCTCCTCATTGGAGAGCAATTTCTTATATCCTTTGCCTATTTTCTAATAAGATTTTTTTTTAACTGTTGAGTTTTCAGAGTTTCTGAAATTTATATATTTTAGATATAGGCCCTTTGTTAGATATATAGTTTGCAAATATTTTCTCTATTCTGTAACTTGTCTTTTCATCCTCTTACCAGGGTTTTTCTCAGAATAAAATTTTTAAATTTTGATGTAGTCCAGTTTACCAATGTTTTTTTCAGGTAGAAAATATCTGTCCCTAGGTCCTGAATTTTTCTCCTATGTTTTCTTGTAAAAGTTCTGTAGTTTTGCACTTTACATGTAAGTCCATGATCCATTATGAGTTAATTTTTTTTTCTTTTTTTTTTGGGTGCATGGTCCAGGAATCAAACCTGGGTCTCCCACATGGAAGGTGGGCTTCTAACCACTAATGAGTTAAGTTTTGTATAAGGTATGGAACTTAGGTTATGGGTCATTTTTTTTTTTTTTCTTTTTTGCTTATGGATGCTCACTTGCTCCAATACATCATTTACTCTAAAGGCTATCCTTCTTCCCGTGAATTGCTTTTGCACATTTAAAAAAATTCAGTGGGATGTATTTTGTTGGTCTGTTTCTTGGTTCTTTATTCTGTTTCATTGATTTCTTTGTCTATTCTGCTAATATTATACTTGATTTAATATGACTTGATTACTGTGGCTATATAATAAATCTTAATATTGGGTAGAGTGATTCCTCCGACTTTATTTTACTTTTTCAAAATTGTTTTAGCTATTTTGTGTTCATTGCCTGGTTTCCATATACATTTTAGAATAAGATTGTCTGTATCTACAAACAGATTTTGTTGAAATTTTGATGGGAATGGCATTAAATCTATAGATTATTTTGGGGAGAATTGACATTTTTACTGTTTAGTCTTCCAATACATGAACATGTATAACTTTCCATTTATTTAGCTCTTTTATTCCTTTCATCAGTTTTTGTAATTTGCACAACTCAGATCCTATACATATTTTCTTAGATTTGTACCTAAGTATTTCCCTTTATGGGAATGATTGTAAATGGTGTTATTACTATTTTTTGAGTAACAAAAATAGTAATTATATTGACGTTGGGTTTTACTAAGCATAATACCCTTTTACTAGGCATAATTCACATTGCTTACAGTTCACCCAATCAGAACTGTATTTCATACTGCTGAAGAATATTCCATTATGTGGTTATAGCACATTTTATTTATCCATTCATCAGTGATGGAAATTTGGGTTGTTTCTGTTTCTTGGTTGTTATGAATAATGCTGTTATGAGCATTCATGTACAAGTTTTTGTGTGGACATATATTTTTATTTCTCTTGAGTATATAGCCAGGGGTAGAGTCGCTGGGTTGTATGGAAACTCCATGTTAACCTTAACGACAAACTACCAGACTGTTTTCTACAGCAGCTGCACCAATTTACATTGCTACCAGTAGTGTATAAGGCATCCAGTTTCTCCATATCCTGGCCAGTAGTTTATTATTCACCTTTTTTTTAATTCTAACCATCCTAATGAATGTGAAGGGCATCTTGTTGTAATTTTGAATTGTATTTCCCAGATGACTAATCATGTTGAGAGTATTTTCATGTGCTCATTGTCCATTTTATATCTCCTTGGGAGAAATGTCTATTCGGATACTTTCCCCATTTTTAAATTGGGTCATTTATTATTTTTCATTCAGTTGTAAAATTTCTTTATATATTCTAAGTAGAAGTTCCTTCTCAGATACATGATTTGTAAATATTTTCTCCCATTCACTGTGTACCCCCTTCAAAGCACAGAAGTCTTTAAATTTTGATGAAGTCCAGTATATAGACAGTCATGTCTATAGGGACAGTTTTATTTCTTCCTTTTAAGCCAGTATTTCTTTTATTTCCTTTTCTTGTCTTATTGTTCTGGTGAGGATTCTAGTACATCTTTGCCTGGTTTACCATCCTAGCAGGAATGTATTCAGTCTTTCATCACCAAGTAGAAGTTAGCTGTAGGTTTATTTAGATGCTTTTTATCAAGTTTAGGAATTTCTTATCTATTCCTAGTTTGCTGAGAGTTTTTATCATGAATGTACGTTGTATTTTATTAAATGCCTTTTCTGCATGAGTCAGTATTATTTTGCAATTTTCCTTTTTTATCCTGTTTGTAGTGTTTTTAAAATATCAGTGAGGTAAATGTTATTGATAGTGTTTTTCATCTACAGCAGGTTTTCTCAGACTTGCATAATTGATACATTTTAGATCAGCTAATTTTTTTTTTTTTTTTTTTACATACAAATACCTTTATTTTGTTTATAAACTGTATAAGAAGGTACACATGAGCAGACAGGCTACTCAAGTCCAATAGGGGAAAAGTTACAAAAGATACATAAGAAATGTTCATACAGAAAACAAGATGTTCAGCATAATATCCTTTCTTTAAAAACAAGCACATTCCATACAAAGGAAAGCACTATGACAAAGTTTCAAAGTTCAAGAGTCTGCCACAGAAATGAGGTATGATAATGGACAAAGAGTAGTCTTGTCCAATTCTCACTGGAGTCTCATCCGTTTCTCAGGGGGACCTTTAGTGTTCACTGTCTGTTGGACATTCTTTGTGGTCTCCTTCTCTTCAGATTTTACAGCTTCTGGTATAGGTTCTGCCTCTTTCTTTGTCTGATCCACTGGGACAGGCTTTTCTCCCGACTTTTGCTGCACAAATCTGGGTGGAAATTTCTGTCTAAGATCTAAGAGTAAAGCATCCACTCGTTGTCTCTGGAAAATAGAACTTGGTTCTTCTTTTCTTTTGGCTTTAGGTTTGACTTTATCTTGTTCTTCATGATCTTTGAAGTGCCACCAATATCCTTTGGAGGGATGATACTGACAATATGACATAGCTTCATCAAAAGCTGACTGAATGCCATGCACTGCAGTAAGCACTCTGGAGTTTATAACTGATCCCAAGTCTGGTGCCTGATAGATCACCCCAGCAATGATATAGTAATCAGCTAGTGGGGTAACTTGGGTAGGGGACTGCCACTGCTGTTTCCGAATGATAAAAAGAATGGGCTCTTGAGCATGTAAAAGGATGTATTCCACGCCAACCATCTGATTTAAGTGTTCTAATGTTAGTCTCTGCATTTTGACCACTTCATTATTACACGTCCTGTCGTAAAAAGGATTGCTTCTTTCTGAGAAGTAATCCAAGACACTACCACTGTTCAAAATGGGGATCCAGGTACTGTCAACCCAAGAAATTCCCAGCAGATTATCTCATATGTCCACTGCCGCCATAATCCCGACAGCCTAGATCAGCTAATTTTATTGTAGGAAGGGCTGCCCTGTGCACTGTAGTATGTTTAGCAGCCACCTATAAAGGTCATGATCATCCCCCTGTCCTATTTCCTGAGTTGTGACAACCAAAAGTGTCTCCAGACATTGCCAGATATCCCGATATGACAAAATTGCCCCTCACTGAGAACCGCTGCTATACATTGTCACTAATTTTCTTCTCTAGTTTTATCAGTTGCTGAGAGGAGGATTGTAAAATCTCCAAACTGTGGTTCTAGAATTTTATATTTCTCTCTTTAATGTTAACAGTTTCTATTTCATGTATTTTGAAGCTTTTATTAGGTGTATAAACACTTATAATTGTCATTTCATTGTGATGAATTGACCCTTACATCAATATGAAACAACCCTGTACAAGTCAGATAATACTTTGTTCTGAAGTCTATTTTTATTTAAAAATTTTAGAGCAATTGTATAGAAACTCTATACCAATTAAGAATTAACTCCCCATTCCTTGCCTTCACCCTTGGTAACTGCATTTTAAGAATTTTCATATTCTGTTTATTTCATATTAGTAGAATCATACAATATTTGCCTTTTTGTCTCTGGCGTATTCATATGATGTCTTCAAGGTTCATCTATGTTGTCATGTGTATCAGAACTTTATTTTTACAGCTGAATAATGTTCCATTGTGTGTATATACCACATTTTGTTTATCCATTTATCCATTCACGAACACTTGGGTTGCTTTCACCTTTTGGCAATTGTGAATAATGCAGCAGTGAACTTTGGTGTGTATATATCTGTTTGAGTCCCTGCTTTCAATTCTTTTGGGTATATACCTAGAGGTGGGATTGCTAGGTTATAATGATAATTCTAAATGTAATGTTCTGAAGAACTGCAACTGTTTACCACAGTAGCTGCATCATTTTACATCGCCATCAACAACGTACAAGGGTTTCTATTATTTCACACATTCTCCAACAGTTGTTGTTTTTTCAGTAATAGCCATTCTGGTGGGTGTGAAGTGTTATCTCATTGTGGTTTTGATTTGCATTTCTCTGATTGTTAATGGAGTTGAGCATCTTTTCATGTGCTTATTGGCCAGCTGTATACTTTCCTTGGAGAAATGTCTGAGTTCTTTGCCCATTTATAAATTGAGTTGTCATTTTTGTTGTTGTTGTTGAGTTATAGGAGTTTGTTATATATTCTGGATATTAGACCCTCGTCAGATATATGGTTTCCAAATATTTTCTCCTGTTTTGTAGGACGTTTTTTTCATTTTCTTGATATCATCCTTTGATGCACGAAGTTTTTATGATTAAGTTCAATTTATATACTTTTTCTTTGGTTACTTATGCTGTTGGAGTAAAATTTAGGAATTTACTGCCCAATGCAAGGTTCTGAAAATGTTCCCTTATGTTTTCTTCTAGGAGTTTTATAATCTTAGTTCTTATATTTAGAATATTAATCAAGTGTGAAGTAGAGATCCACTTTCATTCTTTGGTGTGTGGATATTCAGTTTTTTCAGCACTATTGGTTGAAGAGACAATTTTTTCTCAAATAAGTAGACTTGGCCCTTTGTTAAAGATCATAGATTTTGAGGGTTTATTTCTGAACCCTCAGTTTGATTCATTGGTCTGTTATATATCCTTGTGGCAGTACCATGCAGTTTTGATTACTTTAGCTTTGTAATAAGTTTTAACATCGGGAAATGTGAGTCCTCCCTCCAACATTGCTCTTCTTTCTCAAGATGGTTTTGGCTATATGGGGCGCCTTGCCCTTATATGAATTTGGTGCTTGGATTTTGCATTTTGGCAATAAGGGTGTTGGAATTTTGATTGGGAGCATGTTGAATATGATGATGTCTGTTTTGTTTGATACTAATACAGCTACTTCAGCCACCTTAAGCTTCCTGTTTGCATTTTTCTTTCCAATTAATTTCATTCATTTATATTTAAAGTGCATTTCTTGCAGATAGCATATAGTTTGGTTTTGGTGTTTTACATCTGTTTTGCTAATTTTTGCCTTTTGATTAAATATTTTAGGCCATTAACATTTGATATATTTACTGATATGTCTAGGTTGGGTCTATCATTTTATTGGTTCTCTTCAGTTTTCTGTTTTCTCTTTTTCTCTGTTCCTTCCTTTTGCCTTCTTTCACATTATTTGAAATTATTTTATAATTCCATTTCAGTGTATCTTTTTTGGTATTATTTTAAATGCTTATTCTAGGGACTACAATATACATCTTTAACTTTATTTCTTCTTAGTGTTGATAAATATCTAACCACTTCATGAAAAATGCAGAAATCTGTTTAGGTCTATCTTAGAGGCTGCTTACCACAGGATGTTTTATTTCCTTCCTCTCTCCTTCCCTCTTTCTTTCCTTCCATTTCTCCAGTTTCATGTATTGAATAACACATCCTTTCCCCATTTATTTGTCTAATTTTCCAGTTGCTAAAACAAATACCATACTAATGGATTGGCTTATACAATAGGAAGTTATTGGCTCGTGGTTTTGAATCTAGGAGAAGTCCAAAACTGAGGCTTCAGCTAGATGATGCTTTCTTTCTGAAGACTGTGGCTACTGGGGGCTGGGGGTGAATTACCTCCTAGCCATCCTTGGTCCTTGGCTTTTCTGTCACAAGGGAATGTGTATGGTGGTGTCTTCTTTCTCTTCTAGGTTTCCTTGACTTCCAGGTTTAGGCTGCTCCTTGTAGTTTCTTTCTCTGTGGCTTTCTCTATAAGGCCTCCAGTAATAGAATTTAAGAAAGGTCCTGTTTATTTACAGTGGGTTAGTCCACATGAATGGATTAACATTAAGAACATGATTTTCTGGGGTACTTAGTTCCAAGCTGGCCACATGACCCTTCTAATATACTGAGTTTTAAAAATATATCTGCATGTGTGTGTTGAACTCTTTCTGTTGACATATTAGTCTGTCTCGCAATTTTACATTCTTAGTTAAAAAAAAAGCAGCATTTTTCTTTGAAGATCAAAGTAAGTTCAAATGCAGTAACACTAAAGTAAAATTGTATTTTTCGTTTTAAAAAGCATTAATTTCCTAGAACGTAAAGAAAAGTTTCCTGGAAAAGAGGTTATAACATTGGTTTTGGTTGCTAATTTATTTCCTTTTTATTTTCACTTTTGATAAGTGAACTTACTTTGATAATTTCCTGCTGTTATATGTCTTTTAAGTGAAATTTTGTACTAGTATTTCATTCTTATAACCTAGTTCAGAGAAAATTTGTAGGTGGTATAAATTATGATCTGTTCTAAATATTAACTGAAGTATTTTTGTTGTTTTAAAGATCTACTCTAAGTTTTAAGTTTTATTAAAAGCTGCTTTTTAAATGATATCACACTGGAAAAAACTTATACTTTCCCCTGATTTGATTGTTATCTAGTTGAACTCTTTGTGTTATGTGTTGATTTAGTTCCATTGTTTAGTAGGTGAGGCAGTTAACAGTCCTGGGAAATAGCTCTTTAGCTCTTTATGTTGAGAGACGCATATGTGTATGCATATCAACCACAGATTCTCATTGGAGTAAAATTAAAATTTGTTATAGTTTTTTAGCATTGTTCATAAAATATTGGTTTTTTTTTTTAAAGGTATGGTTTGCATATTTTTGGAATTAACCTTTAAAACAGAAAAGCAAATCTTTTAGGATTATCTCTTTACAGGTTGCCTATTGTGTGTCTTATTTTAAGGAAGACTGGTCTCTGCTTATCTGGAACTGTGCAAAAGTTAACTTCATGGTCTAATTTGCTCTGAAAAAGTGTTTTTTACTTAACTCCAAATTTATATTGAAGCATTAATATCATGATTCCTTAATGGATTATAGTGAATTTGCAAAGGTTAAAGTTATGTGGATTTAAAGTTATTACATCTACTGCCAACCATGAATTATATTGATGTTGTTTTTATTTAAAAAATAGGGAATTTATAATTGTGCCTTTGATTCATGAAGAAAGCCGATAGGCTGGTTGGAGAGATAGCCAGTATGCAGCTGAAACTGTGATAGGTGATAGATAAATAAATAAAATTAGAGGTTTTCTTTTTATAGTTGGTTTTTGAAGCTATGGAAGTGGATTAGGATGAGAAAGCCCAGAGTAAGTAGAGATCTGACGTTGAAAGTTGAAAAACAAAAACATTTAAGGAGCTTGTTTTCAGGTAAAATGTGGACAGTTCAGTCTTTTTTCTCTATCAGTAATATATTAGAAAGAGTAGAATAAACAGATTGTAGAGGATTAGTTAGTGTTTTTAAAATTAGTAAATTAAACTCGAATGCTTTACTTCATAAACTCGAACGCTTTACTTACTTTGGAATTGTAAATTGAGTATTCACTGTATAATCAATTCTTCAAAAAAATTTTATAAAGTTAGAACATAGTCTATGGATATATGTTTGATGGTTATGCAGATAGATGAAAGATACATAAATGAAGATCTATCTGTATCTACATAAATGCCTTCATACATATTGGTTTAACTTTGTTTACTCTGTACCTTTTTTCTCCCTCTTTCCATTTTATATATGCATCCATCCATCCCTCCCATTCCAGAATTAGGCCTATTCTGCCAGCTAGTTCCTGACACCTAGTAAGAGGGCAGCTTACTTAGATCTTAATCACATCACTGCAGGGTCTGTGAAAGCTTTGAAATTGTTTCCAGGATTACTTAAAAAATTTGTGCCACAAAGGACTGCGATCATAGTAACTCAGCAGGAAGCATTGGTAACATCTAGCTTATCCTTAGGAGGGCTGTTCAGAACTAGTCCTCTTTTTCTTTTTCTAGGAAGTGCTTTGTTTGTGGTTCAGAAAGTTGTTTTGATGTATTTTGTTTTGTAGGCTTATTATGGAACTTGCTTTGATATTTAATATTAGGTTGGTTAAGTTAGAAACTGCCATGTACTTAAACATGAACATAGACTAAAATGTTAAAAATTGCATATTCACTCTAAGTATATTCATGGATTGAGTTGTTAAATTGCATTGTAATATTTATGAACCCCCTAAACAGATATTACAAAAATAAATGAACTATATGCAATTATGTGAATAAAAGAATATCATTAACTTAGTCCATAAACTTGGCATCTTCAATTTTCAATGCTGCGTTATCTTCATAGGAAGAAAATTAAATTACCTTGCAGTAGTCTGAAAGTGTACTATGTGTATATACTATATATAATACAGTATGATCATAGACTCTTGCTCTAGACTAGAAGTTTATCTTGTTTATTCCTATAACATAAGGAGATATTCCTACCCCTTTTTATAGAGGAGGAAAATCGATTATGTCTAGCACGACTTTCTGAGATGATTAAATAGCATCTTTTGGTAAGCATTACAGTGCTTAGGAACTCTCACTTTGTTTTTTTTTTGTATTTAACTTATTTGTAGAACATATAAATATTTTTAAAATTCTTAAACTTTTTAAATTGTGAAATATAACATATTTGCAAAAAAGCAATAAATCTCCAAGTACATTTTAATAAATAGTTATATAAAAGATTTTACAGTTCCACGATTTTTCATTTTTTTCTTCTAGCTGCTCCAAAAATACTGGTGACCAAACGAAATGTCAGTATAATTATTATGGCAGTCATACTCATTTGTTAAATCCTATCTTCTCTGTTATACTCTTTCTCTTTTCTTTTCTTTCTTTTTTTTTGTGAAAAATAACATCTGTGCAAAATAAAGCAATAAATTTCAAAGTACATCACACCAGTTAGTTGTAGAACAGATTCCAGAGTTTAGTATAGGTTACAATTCACAGTTTTAGCTTTTTACTTCTAGCTGCTTGAAGGTAATGGAGACTAAAAGAAATATCAATATAATGATTCAGCACTAATGCTCATTTGTTAACCCTATCTTCTCTGTATAACTCTACCATCACCTTTGATCTTTCAGAACATATAAATATATATATTTTTTTCAAAAGACAGTGCAGAAGAGATGCATTTATTGAGAGATGAAAAATTCCCTCTTTGTGGATTTATTAGAACTTGTGTGGAACTGGATCATAGATTTTTTTTTTTTTTTTTTGGCTTTTTGGCAAAAGCCTTTAAATTTTTTTTTAAACTTTTTTTATTGTATTGTATAACATGTATATATATATATCAAGCAAAGGGAAAAAAACAGCAATAGTTTTCAAAGCACTCTTCAACAAGTGGTTGCAGAACAGATCCCAGAGTTTGTCATGGGCTACCATACGATCCTCTCATAGTTTTTGTTCTGGCTGCTCCAGAATATAAGAGGCTAGAGCTTAAATACTTTTTTATCATTACAATCGATTTATTTTTTTTCCTTCTTTTTTTGTGAACAATAACGTATATACAAAAAAAGCTGTATTTGTTAAATCCTATCTTCTATGTATATTTCCACCATCACCTTTGATCTTTCCATACCTCTCTTTGGGGTTGTTTGGGCTGTGGCAATTCTAAATTTTTCGTATTGGAAGGGTCTGTCACTAATAGGGGTAGGGAGATGGAATTATCTGATGTTCTGGAGAGGCTGGGATAAGTTTCAGGACTTATCTGGACCAGGGACCCATCTGAAGGTTGTAGGTTTCTGGAGAGTTACTCTAACGCCTGGAACCCTTGTGGAATCTTCTGTATCGCCCTAGGAGTTCATTAGGATTGGCTGGAATGGTTCTGCTTGGGGGTTGGCAGGTTATGATAGGTAGCAATACCTGAAGTTGCATAAGAGCAGCCTACAGAGAAGCCTCTCGATTCTATTTGAACTCTTTCTACCACTGATACTTTATTAATTATACTTTTTTTTTTATTAATTAAAAAAAATTAACTAACACAACATTAGAAATCAATCCATTCTACATATGCAATCAGTAATTCTTAATATCATCACATAGGTGTATGTTCATCATTTCTCAGTACATATACATCGATTTAGAGAAAGAAATAGCACGACAACAGAAAAAGAAATAAAGTGATAACACAAAGAAAACACAAATAAAAATAAAAAGTACAAAAATATATAAGAGAAAGAAAAAAAAAACAAAAAAAAACTATAGATCAGATGCAGCTTCATTCAGCGTTCCAACATAATTACATTACAATTAGGCAGTATTGTGCTGACCATTTTTTTTTTTTTTTTTTTAGACATCATACCATTCTACATATGCAATCAGTAATTCTTAACATCATCACATAGATGCATGATCATCGTTTCTTAGTACATTTGCATCGGTTTAGAAGAACTAGCAGTATAACAGAAAAAAATATATAATGTTAATATAGAGAAAAAAAATAAAAGTAATAATAATAAGAACAAAACAAACAAAACAAAACAAAACAAGAACCTATAGCTCGGATGCAGCTTCGTTCAGTATTTTAACATGATTACTTTACAATTAGGTATTATTGTGCTGTCCATTTTTGAGTTTTTGTATCTAGTCCTATTGCACAGTCTGTATTCCATCAGCTCCAATTACCCATTATCTTACCCTGCTTCTAACTCCTGCTGAACTCTGTTACCAATGACATATTCCAAGTTTATTCTCGAGTGTCGATTCACATCATTGGGACCATACAGTATTTGTCTTTTAGTTTTTGGCTAGACTCACTCAGCATAATGTTCTCTAGGTCCATCCATGTTATTACATGCTTCATAAGTTTATCCTGCCTTAAAGCTGCATAATATTCCATCATATGTATATAACACAGTTTGTTTAGCCACTCGTCTGTTGATGGACATTTTGGCTGTTTCCATCTCTTTGCAATTGTAAATAACGCTGCTATAAACATTGGTGTGCAAATGTCTGTTTGAGTTTTTGCCCTTAATTCCTTTGAGTAGATTCCCAGCAATGGTATTGCTGGGTCGTATGGCAATTCTATATTCAGCTTTTTGAGGAACCGCCAAACTGCTTTCCACAGTGGTTGCACCATTTGACGTTCCCACCAACAGTGGATAAGTGTGCCTCTTTCACCGCATCCTCTCCAGCACTTGTCATTTTCTGTTTTGTTGATAATGGCCATTCTGGTGGGTGTGAGATGATATCTCATTGTGGTTTTGATTTGCATTTCTCTAATGGCCAGGGACATTGAGCATCTCTTCATGTGTATTTTGGCCATTTGTATTTCCTCCTCTGAGAGGTGTCTATTCAAGTCTTTTTCCCATTTTGTAATTGGGTTGGCTATCTTTTTGTTGTTGAGTTGAACAATCTCATTATAAATTCTGGATACTAGACCTTTATCTGATATGTCGTTTCCAAATATTGATTCCCATTGTGTAGGCTGTCTTTCTACTTTCTTGATGAAGTTCTTTGATGCACAAAAGTGTTTAATTTTGAGGAGTTCCCATTTATTTATTTCCTTCTTCAGTGCTCTTGCTTTAGGTGTAAGGTCCATAAAACCGCCTCCAATTGTAAGATTCATAAGATATCTCCCTACATTTTCCTCTAACTGTTCTATGGTCTTAGACCTAATGTTTAGATCTTTGATCCATTTTGAGTTAACTTTTGTGTAGGGTGTGAGATATGGGTCTTCTTTCATTCTTTTGCATATGGATATCCAGTTCTCTAGGCACCATTTATTGAAGAGACTGTTCTGTCCCAGGTGAGTTGGCTTGACTGCCTTATCAAAGATCAAATGTCCATAGATAAGAGGGTCTATATCTGAGCACTCTATTCGATTCCATTGGTCGATATATCTATCTTTATGCCAATACCATGCTGTTTTGACCACTGTGGCTTCATAATATGCCTTAAAGTCAGGCAGCGCAAGACCTCCAGCTTCGTTTTTTTTCCTCAAGATGTTTTTAGCAATTCGGGGCACCCTGCCCTTCCAGATAAATTTGCTTATTGGTTTTTCTATTTCTGAAAAATAAGTTGTTGGGATTTTGATTGGTATTGCATTGAATCTGTAAATCAATTTAGGTAGGATTGACATCTTAACTATATTTAGTCTTCCAATCCATGAACACGGTATGCCCTTCCATCTGTTTAGGTCTTCTGTGATTTCTTTTAGCAGTTTTTTGTAGTTTTCTTTATATAGGTTTTTTGTCTCTTTAGTTAAATTTATTCCTAGGTATTTTATTCTTTTAGTTGCAATTGTAAATGGGATTCGTTTCTTGATTTCCCCCTCCACTTGTTCATTGCTAGTGTATAGAAATGCTACAGATTTTTGAATGTTGATCTTGTAACCTGCTACTTTGCTGTACTCATTTATTAGCTCTAGTAGTTTTGTTGTGGATTTTTCCGGGTTTTCGACGTATAGTATCATATCGTCTGCAAACAGTGATAGCTTTACTTCTTCCTTTCCAATTTTGATGCCTTGTATTTCTTTTTCTTGTCTAATTGCTCTGGCTAGAACCTCCAACACAATGTTGAATAATAGTGGTGATAGTGGACATCCTTGTCTTGTTCCTGATCTTAGGGGGAACGTTTTCAATTTTTCCCCATTAAGGATGATATTAGCTGTGGGTTTTTCATATATTCCCTTTATCATTTTAAGGAAGTTCCCTTGTATTCCTATCCTTTGAAGTGTTTTCAACAGGAAAGGATGTTGAATCTTGTCAAATGCCTTCTCTGCATCAATTGAGATGATCATGTGATTTTTCTGCTTTGATTTGTTGATATGGTGTATTACATTAATTGATTTTCTTATGTTGAACCATCCTTGCATACCTGGGATGAATCCTACTTGGTCATGATGAATAATTCTTTTAATGTGTTGTTGGATACGATTT
The DNA here is from genome assembly GCF_023851605.1 of Tamandua tetradactyla. Lineage (NCBI taxonomy): Eukaryota > Metazoa > Chordata > Mammalia > Pilosa > Myrmecophagidae > Tamandua > Tamandua tetradactyla. The sequence continues at coordinate 57,090,463 of NC_135334.1, read as the reverse complement.
GCTAGAATTTTATTGAGGATTTTTGCATCTATATTCATTAGAGAGATTGGCCTGTAGTTTTCTTTTCTTGTAATATCTTTGCCTGGTTTTGGTATGAGGGTAATGTTGGCGTCATAGAATGAATTAGGTAGTTTTCCCTCCACTTCGATTTTTTTGAAGAGTTTGAGAGTTGGTACTAATTCTTTCTGGAATGTTTGATAGAATTCACATGTGAAGCCGTCTGGTCCTGGACTTTTCTTTTTAGGAAGCTTTTGAATGACTGCTTCAATTTCTTTACTTGTGATTGGTTTGTTGAGGTCATCTATTTCTTCTTGAGTCAAAGTTGGTTGTTCATGTCTTTCCAGGAACCCGTCCATTTCCTCTAAATTGTTGTATTTATTAGCGTAAAGTTGTTCATAATATCCTGTCATTACCTCCTTTATTTCTGTGAGGTCAGTAGTTATGTCTCCTCTTCCATTTCTGATCTTATTTATTTGCATCCTCTCTCTTCTTCTTTTTGTCAATCTTGCTAAGGGCCCATCAATCTTATTGATTTTCTCATAGAACCAACTTCTGGCCTTATTGATTTTCTCTATTGTTTTCATGTTTTCAATTTCATTTATTTGTGCTCTAATCTTTGTTATTTCTTTCCTTTTGCTTGCTTTGGGGTTAGCTTGCTGTTCTTTCTCCAGTTCTTCCAAATGGATAGTTAATTCCTGAATTTTTGCCTTTTCTTCTTTTCTGTTATAGGCATTTAGAGCAATAAATTTCCCTCTTAGCACTGCCTTTGCTGCATCCCATAAGTTTTGATATGTTGTGTTTTCATTTTCATTCACCTCGAGGTATTTGCTAATTTCTCTAGCAATTTCTTCTTTGACCCACTCGTTGTTTAGGAGTGTGTTGTTGAGCCTCCACGTATTTGTGAATTTTCTGGCACTCTGCCTATTATTGATTTCCAACATCATTCCTTTATGGTCCGAGAAAGTGTTGTGTAAGATTTCAATCTTTTTAAATTTGTTAAGACTTGCTTTGTGACCCAGCATATGGTCTATCTTTGAGAATGATCCATGAGCACTTGAGAAAAAGGTGTATCCTGCTGTTGTGGGATGTAATGTCCTATAAATGTCTATTAAGTCTAGTTCATTTATAGTAATATTCAGATTCTCTATTTCTTTGTTGATCCTCTGTCTAGATGTTCTGTCCCTTGATGAGAGTGGTGAGTTGAAGTCTCCAACTATTATGGTATATGAGTCTATTTCCTTTTTCAGTGTTTGCAGTGTATTCCTCACGTATTTTGGGGCATTCTGGTTCGGTGCGTAAATATTTATGATTGTTATGTCTTCTTGTTTAATTGTTCCTTTTATTAGTATATAGTGTCCTTCTTTGTCTCTTTTAACTGTTTTACATTTGAAGTCTAATTTGTTGGATATTAGTATAGCCACTCCTGCTCTTTTCTGGTTGTTATTTGCATGAAATATCTTTTCCCAACCTTTCACTTTCAACCTATGTTTATCTTTGGGTCTAAGATGTGTTTCCTGTAGACAGCATATAGAAGGATCCTGTTTTTTAATCCATTCTGCCAATCTATGTCTTTTGATTGGGGAATTCAGTCCATTGACATTTAGTGTTATTACTGTTTGGATAATATTTTCCTCTAACATTTTGCCTTTTGTATTATATATATCATATCTGATTTTCCTTCTTTCTACACTCTTTTCCATATCTCTCTCTTCTGTCTTTTCGTATCTGACTCTAGTGCTCCCTTTAGTATTTCTTGCAGATCTGGTCTCTTGGTCACAAATTCTTTCAGTGACTTTTTGTCTGAGAATGTTTTAATTTCTCCCTCATTTTTGAAGGATAATTTTGCTGGATATAGGAGTCTTGGTTGGCAGTTTTTCTCTTTTAGTATTTTAAATATATCATCCCATTGTCTTCTAGCTTCCATGGTTTCTGCTGAGAAATCTACACATAGTCTTATTGGGTTTCCCTTGTATGTAATGGATTGTTTTTCTCTTGCTGCTTTCAAGATCCTCTCTTTCTCTTTGACCTCTGACATTCTAACTAGTAAGTGTCTTGGAGAACACCTATTTGGGTCTAATCTCTTTGGGGTGCGCTGCACTTCTTGGATCTGTAACTTTAGGTCTTTCGTAAGAGTTGGGAAATTTTCAGTGATAATTTCTTCCATTAGTTTTTCTCCTCCTTTTCCCTTCTCTTCTCCTTCTGGGACACCCACAACACGTATATTTGTGCGGTTCATATTGTCCTTGAGTTCCCTGATACCCTGTTCAAATTTTTCCATTCTTTTCCCTATAGTTTCTGTTTCTTTTTGGAGTTCAGATGTTCTATCCTCCAAATCACTAATTCTATCTTCTGTCTCTTTAAATCTATCATTATAGCTATCCATTATTTTTTCTATGTTTGTACTTTATCCTTCACTTCCATAAGTTCTGCGATTTGTTTTTTCAGTTTTTCTATTTCTTCTTCATGTTCAGCCCATGTCCTCTTCATGTCCTCCCTCAATTTATCAATTTCATTTTTGAAGAGGTTTTCCATTTCTGTTCGTATATTCAGCATTAGTTGTCTCAGGTCTTCTGTCTCATTTGAGCTATTGGTTTGTTCCTTTGACTGAGCCATATTCTCAATCTTTTGAGCGTGGACAGTTATCTTCTGCTGCTGGCGTCTGGGCATTTAGTCAGATTTCTCTGGGTGTTGGACCCAGCAAGGTTGTAAGATTTTTCTGTGAAATCTCTGGGATCTGTTTTTCTTATCTTGCCCAGTAGGTGGCGCACGTGGCACACGTTTGTCTCAAGTGTTTGGAATGGATCTCCCCAGTCACCGATCTCCGTGGCCTGGGGATTTCGGATCCAATTCTCTCCGTTGGTTCAGGGGCCGCGCGTGGTGGGGGCGTCAGCTGCCGCGGCTTGAGGGGACCCTGTGGCTGGTTGTGGGCCGCAGCGGGCCTGGGGGATTCCCCACCGGACCAGGAAGCCTCCCGTGGGGGGGGGGCTACTGCGGCTTGGATAGCCCTCCTATCCGAGACTCGTATCCGCGGACTCGAAGCAGAGACTCGAAGCCGCCCGCAAAAGAGGGGTGCCGCCTGCCTCGGCTTTGGAAACTTGCTTCTCCGATACTCTCAGCCGGCCCGGGAAGGAGGGAGGGATTAGCTCGGACCGCCGCAGCTGCGGCTGCTCGGGAAATCACGTGCTGCTCAGGGGTCTCGCCGCAGCCAAGAGTCGCAGTCAGACTTGCCAGCCCAGACTTTGGATAGCCCTCTGATCCGAGACTCGTAGCTGCGGACTCGAAGCCGAGACTCGAAGCCGCCCGCAAAAGTGTGGCGCCAGCCGCCTTGGCTGGGAAGCTTGTCTCTCCGAGTCTCTCAGCCAGCCCGGGAAGGAGGGAGGGATTAGCTCGGACCGCCGCAGCTGCGGCCGCTCGGGGGTCTCACTGCAGCCAAGTCTCGCAATCAGACTTGCCAGCCCAGACTTTGGATAGCCCTCTGAGCCGAGACTCGAAGCCGCCCGCAAAAGTGTGGCGCCGGCCGCCTTGGCTGGGAAGCTTGTCTCTCCGCGTCTCTCAGCCAGCCCAGGAAGGAGGGAGGGATTAGCTCGGACCGCCGCAGCTGCGGCTGCTCGGGAAATCGCCCGCCGCTCAGGGATCTCACTCACCGCAGCCGAGTTTCGCAGTCAGACTAACCAGCCCAGACTGGGTTACGCTGTGTGTCCATTCCCTGCTGTAGCCCCGGGAGCTGTTCTGTACTGTTTCTGTTCACCTATTAGTTGATTTGGAGTCGGAGGAACTAAGACGCATGTACCTTACTAAGACGCCATCTTGGATCCGCCTAATTATACTTTTTTTCCCCCTTTTGGTCAGGATGTAATTGTTGACCCAAGGTGCCAGGTCTGGTTTCACCCCTAGGAGTCATCTCCCACGTTCGCCAGGGAGACTTTCACCCCTGGATGCCATTTCCATGTAGGGGGAAGGGCGATGATTTCACATGCAGAATTGGGCTTAGAGAGACTGAGACCACATCTGAGCAACAACAGAGGTCCTCCAGAAGTAACTCTTAGGCATGCCTATAGGTAGTCTAAGCTTCTCTGCTACCTACATAAGCTTCATAAGAGTAAGCCTCATGATCGAGGGCATGGCCTTTGTCTGATATGTGATTTCCAAATATTTTCTCCCATTGAGTTGGCTGCCTCAAAGACAAAGTCTTTTGAGGTGCAGAAGCATTTGATTTTTTTTTTTTAAATTTTTTTATTAATCAAAAAAAGAAAGAAATTAACACAACATTTAGAAATCATTCCATTCTACAAATGCACTCAGTAATTCTTAGTATCATCACATAGATGTATGATCATCATTTCTTAGTACATTTGCATCGATTTAGGAAAAGAACTAGCAAAACAGCAGAAAAAGATATAGAATGTTAATATAGAGAAGAGAATTAAAATAATAATACTAATAATATATATATATATATAAAAAGGAAAAAGAAAAAACAAAAACAAAAGATACAAACACACAAACAAACAAACAAAAAACCATATTTCAGGTGCAGCTTCATTCAGTGTTCCAACCTAGTTACATTACACCTAGGTATTATTGTGCTGTCCATTTTTGAGTTTTTGTATCTAGTCCTGTTGCACAGTCTGTATCCCTTCAGCTCCAATTGCCCATTATCTTACCCTGTTTCTAACTCCTGCTGGTTTCTGTTACCAATGATATATTCCAAGCTGATTCTCGAATGTCGGTTCACATCAGTGGGACCTTACAGTATTTGTCCTTTAGTTTTGGGCTAGATTCACTCAGCATAATGTTCTCTAGGTCCATCCATGTTATTACATGCTTCATAAGTTTAGTCTGTCTTAAAGCTGCATAATATTCCATCGTAGGTATACGCCACAGTTTGTTTAGCCACTCGTCTGTTGATGAACATTTTGGCTGTTTCCATCTCTTTGCAATTGTAGATAATGCTGCTATAAACACTGGTGTGCAAATGTCCGTCTGTGTCTTTGCCTTAAGTCCCTTGAGTAGATACCTAGCAGTGGTATTGCTGGGTCGTAATCCATTCTGCCATTCTATGTCTTTTGATTGGGAAATTCAGTTCATTAACTTTTAGTATTATTACTGTTTGGATAATATTTTACTCTACCATTTTGGCTTTTGTATTATATATATCATATCTGATTTTCCTTCTTTCTACCTTTACGCCATACCTCTCTCTTCTGTCTTTCGTATCTGACTCTAGTGCTCCCTTTAGTATTTCTTGCAGAGCTGGTCTCTTGGTCACAAATTCTCTCAGTGACTTTTTGTCTATAAATGTTTTAATTTCTCCTCATTTTTGAAGGACAATTTTGCTGGATATAGGAGTCTTGGTTGGCAGTTTTTCTCTTTTAGTAATTTAAATATATCATCCCACTGTCTTCTAGCTTCCATGGTTTCTGCTGAGAAATCTACACATAGTCTTATTGGGTTTCCCTTGTATGTGACAGATTGTTTTTTCTTGCTGCTTTCAAGATCCTCTCTTTCTCTTTGACCTCTGACATTCTAACTAGTAAGTGTCTTGGAGAACACCTATTTGGGTCTATTCTCTTTGGGGTGCGCTGCACTTCTTGGATCTGCAAATTTAGGTCTTTCATAAGAGTTGGGAAATTTTCAGTGATAATTTCTTCCATTAGTTTTTCTCCTCCTTTTCCCTTCTCTTCTCCTTCTGGGACACCCACAACACGTATATTTGTGCGCTTCATATTGCCATTCAGTTCCTGATCCCCTGCTCAAGTTTTTCCATTCTTTTCCTATAGTTTCTGTTTCTTTTTGGGATTCAGATGTTCCATCCTCCAGTTCACTAATTGTAGCTTCTGTCTCTTTAGATCTACCATTGTAGGTATCCATTGTTTTTTCCATTTTTTCTTCTTTGTCCTTCACTCCCATAAGTTCTGTGATTTGTTTTTTCAGATTTTCTATTTCTTCTTTTGTTCAGCCCATGTCTTCTTCATGTCCTCCCTCAATTTATTGATTTGGTTTTTGAAGAATTTTTCCATTTCTGTTCGTATATTCAGCATTAGTTGTCTCAGCTCCTGTATCTCATTTGGATGTGAAGATACCTTTTAATCTACCAAAATATTATAGAAAATGAAAATATTGTAATGTTTTACCATAGGAAGAATGATACTGTGATTAAAGAGTCCCTAGAGCAATATTTCTTGACATTTTTTTAGCTAGTACCCCTTGAGGTGCATACCCACTAAATTTTCCATGTGAGTTGAGGAGATTCACCCTCCTTCCACCCCTCCTCCCTCCACTCTCATCCATGGTTTAAGAAATGGATTAAGGAAATAAAGAAATATCCATCTTGTTTTGGATTGCTTATTTATCGAGCTTCACCAACGTTCTAATGTAGGGATTTTCAACAGAAAGAGAGTATCTATGTTTATCAGTATCTCCTGTGCAGTTTAGAAAGTTACTGTCTTCTTTACCCAGCCCCTCTTCTTTTGGCCTTTGCAACCCACTCTTCTAATTGACAACTTCAAGCTTCCCTAACACTTTTGTAGCCCTGTTTTAATATGTAACTTGGTTTCCAGAGAGGATTTATTCATTAGGGAAGGAGTGAGTGGTCCATTTACAGCTAGGTGTAGTCAAGTGTTAAATAAATAAATGACATATCATTAACATATCAGTTTATTGTGACACTGGATATCACTAGAGAAGTGATAAATCAGTGTTGTGATGCTTTACAGCTGCAGATTTGACATTGGAACAGCAGATGAAGACATTGCACTAGGAAAACCATACCAAAAAAGAATGGAGCTATCATCCAATATATCATGCCCTTCACCGATACTAGTCTTTCTTTCTTGAGTCTTTTAGCTCTGGGTTGGAATTCGGATAAAACTGGGTAGAAGGTGATCTTCCTCATGTAATTTTATTTTTCAGTTTTATTTAGGCAGGATAAATTGAACTGAGAGCAGAATCGGGCATGTTCTAATAATATTAGAACAGTCAGAGTATTTGAACGTTCTATTCATCCTTAAAGCTTAGAAGCCTGTTGTTGAATTGCAGAATTTAAATTTACCTTAGTAAGGAAAAGATTTTCTTCTGTAGAAGCAGTGCAGTGCATTGAAAAGAACATGAAACTGGAGTCTGATGAAACGACTTATAAATCCAGCTTTTTTTTTGCTACTTTTGCATTTTTAAGAAAATTATTGAATTAGTTATCTGATTCTTGGTTTTCTAGAGTGAGGATAAATAATATCTAACTTATAGAGAATGAAATCTGATTTACTAATGTTTTTATACCTTGTAAACTGTTAAATTTTTATGCAAATGTCAGGTAATGTGATCATTTCTTTCTTTGCTAATAATTTGGAGTCATTAAATATTTTACTTCTGTTGGCTGTTTTTGGTGATTATATGTCTATAATGTGTTCCCATAGTAGTGGGTCAGTGAGAGGGAGGAGTAAGGGGTATGGTATGTATGAATTTTTTCTTTTTCCTTTTCTGGAGTGATGCAAATGTTCTAAGAAATGATCATGGTGATGAATATACAACTATGTGATGATACTGTGGGCCATTGATTGTACACCAAATATGGAATGTTCATATATGAAGAATGTTTGTATGTTGTTTTGTCAATAAAAAAAAATTTTTTTTCCCAAAGCAGCAGAGTAACTTTACAATATCAGTTCAGCTATTGTTCCATATAGCCATGAGCAAATTCCTAGAGACTAAGTGGAGATTTCCCTTTCTGCTTTTTTATGTGTCAGAAAGGGTTTAGTTTTGATTTCAGATGGGTTCGTGGTGCTTGGGAAGACTGTTTGCATTGCATAATGATTTTGGAAATATGGTTAGGTAAACAAGTTACTGAAAATGAATATGATGTATTGATTTTTTTACTGTGGGAAATATGGTATGCTGTAGAACATGTTGTAATATTTGATTTTTCATTATTGGGTATAAATAATCTGAATCCTTTGATTATTGGGTATAAATAAAAAAACAATGTGTTCCTATTTTTTATAAGACTGAATTCCAGTTAGCATCTTGATGGTTAGGTCTTTTTTTTTTTTTTGACATAGGTAGGCTCCGGGAAACGAACCTGGGTCTCCTGCATGGCAGGTTAGAACTCTGCCACTGAGCCACCATTGCACTCCCATGTGTGCAAGGTGGTCTTTTGTATCTATAATTCAACAATCCATTATTTAGCACCTCCTAGAGGCCAGGTACTATGCATGCAAGTTTGTGGGAATGTATGGGTAAACAAGATAATTTCTGCCCTGTAGTCTATTAATAGGGGATAGTGATAAAACTAGAGTTGGGTTACCAATGAATAGTAGACACAGAATTAGGCTACTGGGGCAAATTTTTTTTTTTTTCACATGGGCAGGCACTGGGAATCGACCCCGGGTCCTCTGACATGGCAGGCGAGCATTCTTACTTGCTGAGCCACTGTGGCCTGCCCGGATAAATGTTTTTAAAAATAGCATCATAAATTCATTTCTGATGAAAATACAGACATTTTTATTTTAGAATTTTTCAGTTATCTTTTTTTTCTTCATATGTGATTTCCTTTTGGTAAAATTGAGAAGCACTTAACTTTTCTTTTTTCTGTTTTGTGGCTTTTAGATGCTAATGTTACCATAATTATTCTTTATATAATTTATCTGAAATAAGTTATATTTGAACATCTTTGATTTAGAATTTGGTGAAAACTGGGAAGGTTGGTATAGATAACTAAGAACAATTTCAATCCATATATAGAAATCATAGAAGAGAAGACATGGTATGCATCAGCCTATCAGTATTTTAAAATTATTTTTTTGAGAAGCTCTGGGTTTAGAACCCATCTGCTGAGGTGCATTAGAATTTGGTGATGAGGGAAATTGACTGAGGGTGTGGCCGAGGGGGTATGTTTGGACTGACTTTCTCCTTTTAACCAGAGTAAGTCCAATATTATGGCTTATATCTTGAGGATAAAGGTATGTTTTAAAAAATTATATTTATGAAATATAAGTTAGATAACTTGTCCTGTCCTCTCATTTTAATGACAAAATGATGAATTAAAGTTAACTGGAGCCCTGATTTCCTAAGTTATCTTCAGCAGTGTTCAGTTAAATTATACTGCCTCCATGTGGCTTTGGGAATATTAAAATTTCTATTAAACCATTTAAAATAACGAACACTCAAGACTATAAATGATTGAATTGAACATCAAGAAAGTTTCATTGACAATATCAAGACCTAGAATGAAATTTAAATAAAGGTGATTTGATTTTGATATTGGTACTTGTTTTATGAATAAATTATTTTTTTCTTTGAGAATGAAAAATGTTCATAATTGAAACGCAAGTAAGTTTTTCTAATTTTCAGAGTTTATTTGAACTCTGCCCTTGAACTCTTAAAACATTCTTTCCTAGAGAATAGGCTTCATTTATTGTCTCATTTACAGTTAATCTAAATAAAGTGATTAAGGGTAGGAAATTGTGCTCATGTTTGCGTTTCTACCTGGATTGTCATTCATTAACTTTGGTAGATATGCAGTTTTTCTCTAAGTAAGAGTTTATAGAACTTTTGTCTGTCTCTCCTTTAATCTTAGATAATATACTTATTGCCTGACTTCTCAGTTAACAGTGAAATTAAAAACCAAGATGATTTAGTATGATTTGTAATGACATCTAATGAATTGAACAATTTGTGAGTGAAACAGAAAAAATGAGTTTGTAGGTGGTAAATAAAGTTTTTCTTTTTGACATGGGCAGGTTCTGGAAAGCGAACCCAGGTCTCCGGCTTGGCAGACGAGAACACTGCCACTGGGCCACTGTTGCCTGCCCAATAAAGTTTTATTTAGTTAAAGTTGTTCTGACTTTGATATTTTGACAAAATTAATTAGTTAGTATTCTTTATTACTATATTTAGAATTCTCAAGCATAGACAGAGACTAGTAACACATTTTCTACTATCCCTAATAACAAAAAAATAAGATAATATTAATTTTAAAATGCTTTTAATTCCTCTTTACAGAATTTTAATTAATGACCATTAAGCAGAATGACTTATGGAATCTGTTTAGCTCTAAGTATTAGGGCACTGAAAACTTAGTTCAACTTAATCCACCCCATTTTGTAAGATAAGAATAGGTTTCTGAACTCCTGATAATTTTTTTGATAGACTTCTAAAAAAAAAAAAATGACTATTTGATTAAGTTAAATTGATGCTTAATCTTATTATATCTTCTCTCTCTCTCTTTTTTTAAAATTATTTGCAGGCGAGGACTTCTCACAATTTATATGGCTAACTTGGTAAGTAATTTTTTGTTTTTAATTTGAAGTATTTCCATGTGCTTAAAAATTTTTTTTAAATCAAATTTCCTTAAAAAAAAGAAAAAAGAAAATCATTTAAATTTGAGAATATTTCTGTCTGTGTTATAGAGAATAGACTTAAGTGTTAAAGACCCTTAATACCATCTAGTTTGTTCCTGTCATGTAGTAATAAGTTCACCTTATTTGAGGAGGAGAGTAATTTACTGCCCCCTTTTCTTTTTTTATTATTCCTTTTTTTTTCTTTATGTTTAGATCTTCATCTTTAATGATGTGTATATATCTTGAATTTCATTTCATATTCTTTCTTTGTTGCCATCTCTTATGGGATAAATAATTCCAGGTTGAGCTTTTATGATAGATGGTTTGCCTGGACATGAAAACAGCATTGGTTCTAGCCCTAAATACCAAGTGTAATTAATAAAATAATTAGCTAGATTTCTGAATTACAAAGTTTACACAAATGAAGTTAATGTTATCTAGTCTTATATTCTTTAATATAAATATATAATCAAGTTTATATTGCTAACTTCATATTTTAAAACATATTTATACTAAAACTTTGTAAGTTATTAATAAACTTTGTAGGTAACATTAAAAAATTCAACAGAGAAAAGATAAATATTTACCTAAAGGTAGGTTCTTGAATTCTATTAACAAGGGAGTGTGGTTCAAAGTTATATTTAGCAGCCCATTTAAGCTACAAAATATTTAATTTTTGTTCTGTACTTAGCATATGTCAGTTGCTGTGTTACATGCTGATAAGCAAGATAGAGACAACCTTTGTGCTCATGGGTGGACTTTATGTCTAGTAGAGAAGTCACACCAGCAACAATAATGTGTGAAAAGGACTGGAAGATGAGTTATAACATGTTGTGGAAGCTGTAATAATAGCACCAAATTGTTCTGGGTTGAATGGGGATATGGGTTAGAGGAAAGTTGTTCTAACCTCTTTTTTGAGTCATGGACTTCTTTGCAACAGTTGAAAGGTATGGACATTCTTCATAGAAAACTGCTCATGTACAGAAAGGCACTTAAATTTCCACACAATATTAGGGGTTTCACGCATGGTTATGCTAGCAAGTAAATTATTTAAAAATATTGCCCAAATCTAACTGTTCTAAGGTCTTTTTTGTAATGCATAGGAGTTTCAGGACACCAGGAGAGCAGAGACTAGTTAAAGGATTTCTTTTTGTCTTGACAGAATCCTTATAAAAATGTAGGTTTTATAAGGTCAGAGCCTTTTTTTTGTTATTGTTTTATATGCCATTGTACAATGAGCAGCTAAATGGAGCCTGGCATATAGTAAGTATCTGATAAATATTTGTTGAATTAATAGTAATTTTGCTGGGTATATAATTCTAGGTTGACAATTATTTTACCTCATCACTTTGAAGATATTAATCCTTTATCATTGTTCTCTATAGATACTTTTAGAAATTTGTCAGCCCTGGTTTTACTTTTTTAGGTAATCTCTCTTTTTTTCTCGATTATTTTTAAGATTTTTCTTTTGAAGAATTTGTCTTTGAATGTTCACTAGAATATAGACTTATTTTAATTTTATTTGGGTTGCTTAGAACTCAGTTTACACGTTTTTTAGTCTGAGGACTAATAATGGTTAGTTCTGGAATTAAATTCTCATCTATACTTTCTTTTTTAAAAATCTCTCTATGTTGAATTCTACTTAATCTCATTAGATCTATCTTCACGTTAATTCATCTCTTTAGCTGTTTTTTAGTGTGCTGCTTAAACTATCCATCACAAAATCCAAAAAATTACGTGATATTTTAATGAAACAACTACCTGACATACCTCTATAATGTTTTCCATCATTTTGTGATTACAGATTATTTGATCATTTCATATGATGCTTTTATAATATTTTCTTTAGCAAAAATAGATAATTCAGTATTTCTTCTTGTACAATTGTTTTAAATATGATTTTAAAAATTATTTTTATTTGTAATTGTTAAAACCACATGACTTTACACACAGACTTGCCCTTTGTTTTATTGCGTGATTTTTTTTGCCCTTTATTTTGAATACTGCTACTATTAGTGCTTCACTAACACAGGAATTCTGACAGACTTTGTTTTGCATGGTTTCCATTGAAGAAGAAAAAATTATGGTGCATTTATAATAATTATAACTGTATACATATCATTCTATTGATAGGAGAGAACTTACATTTTGAGTAGGTCATGATAAGCATCAAATCCACAGCTTATTACTTTACATGTATGATGATTGGATGAACTTTTGACCCTCTGTTTTCTGGCTTTGTACATTTCAAATTGTTCTAGTTTGCTAGCTGCTGGAATGCAATATACCAGAAACAGAATGGCTTTTAACAAGGGGAATTTAATAAGTTGCTAGTTTACAGTTCTAAGGCCGAGAAAATGTCCCAATGAAAACAAGTCTATAGACATTTCCAATTTAAGCCATCTGGGGAACGATACCTTGGTTCAAGAAGGCCAACAATGTTCAGTGTTTCTCTCTCAAAATGTTTCCTCTTTCAAAGGATTCCAGCAAGCAGCTCCACCTTCAGTGGGTGGAGACACACCTCCATGGAAATCATCTAATCAGAAGTTACCACCCACAATTGGGTGGGTCACATCTCCATGGGAACAATAAAAATGCTCCCATGCAACAATACTGAATGAGGATCAAAGGGCATGGTTTTTCTGGGGTCCACCACAGATTCAGACTGGCACACAAATCTTGTCTTTTTTTACTACCCACATACTTTCAGGGCTGGGGACTGTAGGATATGTCCATATCTTGATACTGCTTCTGGTCCTTCCACTTTGTGTATGGGAGAGTGTATTCTTGGAGGTGACTCCTTTACTGGGCCTCTAGCATACACTTATCTATACCTGGAAGCAAATGGAAACCTAATTAATATTAATATATCTTGTTATACCCAAACTATATATATCCCAGCTCAGCTTCTACTAAGCTGGATCCCAAAATATGTGTGACTAACTTGACATTATTCAGGGGAAGTGTGGCAGAGAGGAAGTCAATATCAAGTGATAGTGATCGCAACCATCTGCTGTTACTTTTGCAAATTTTACAACAACAAATGAATATGTGAACAGATTATTTAGAGCTCTTCTCAAGGCTTGGGCAGAGACTTTGAAAAGGAGGGGTGCTTGTTCCTCTCACATCCTCTCTCTTACCACTTTCCCCTTAGTCATTCTCCACTTCCCATATTGCATACTACTTCCTTCTGGTGTTTGGCCAGCATGACAAGCATGCTTCCTCAGTGCCTTTTGAGTACTTCCACCCCCAAGATATCTGCATGTTTTGCTCTTTCATTTCATTGAGGCATTCCTGAAATGTTACTGTCTTGAGGCCTTCCATGTGTACAGTGTATAAAATAACAGTTACCCTTTCTGCCATTCTTACCTGTGTCCCCTATCCCACGTATCTTTTTTGTTTTCTACAGCACCCTAATTTGACATCTATTTTTTTAGTCTTTTTTATTTTGAAATACTTTCAAACTTACAGATAGTTGTAAAAATAATACAAACTCCATACAGAAAACTCAAATATACTTTCATTCCCCAGATACCTAGATCTACCAAGTTTAACATTTTGCTATATTTGCCCTTCCTTCCATCTATCATCAGTCAATCTCTTTTTGGAACATTTGTGCAACATCCTTCTTGAGTACTTAGTACTGCCATGTACATCTCCTTATACCAAGGACAGTCACTTAAGTAACCATTTTAAATGCAAACATCACATTTTAAAAATAGATATTTAACACTAATATAAAGCTCACATCTATATTCCAATTTTCATGTTTCTCAATAATGTCCATGTTCTAATTTGCTAGCTGTCGAAATGCAACACACCAGAGATAGATTGGCTTTTAATAAAAGGGGATTGGCTTTTAATAAAAATGTATAGTTCTTCAGAGGAAAGGCTGCTAACTTTCAAGTGAGGGTCCTTCTTACATAGGAAGGCACAGGGTGATCTTTGCTGGCCATCTTTCCATGCCTCTGGGTTCTAACAGCTTTCTCTGGGGTGATTCCTTTCTGCATCTCCAAAGGCCTGGGTTGAGCTGCGAGTGCTGAGATGAGGTTATGCAGAGCTGCTTGGGTTGTGCTAGGTTGAGCTCTCTCATTTAAGCATCCAGCCAATTAAATCAAACATCATTCATTGCAGCAGGCATGCCTCCTAGCTGACTGCAGATATAATCAGCGACATATGAGTTTCACATGCCATTGGCTCATGTCCACCGCAGTCGAACTAAGCACCTTCACCTGGCCAAGTTGACACCTGACCCTAACTACCACATGTCCACCCCTTGTCAACTTGACAACTATACACATCACCTTAAAGGATATTAAAGTGGCAAAAATTCTCTTCTGGCTGTGGACCTGTGAATCTCAAAACATTATCTGGTGCCAATATGCAAAGGAAGGACAGTCACAGGATACATGTTTTCATTTCTGTAGGGAGAAATTGGAAGGAACATAGATGTCACAAGACCCAAACAGTTCTGAAAACCTGCAAGGCAAACTCCACTGGATTTCAGAGTCTAGGAGTCATTTATCTTTGGGGCTTCTGAAAGCGGCAGTCCCACCCTTTCCAAGGGCCTACACGGAGGCCTGCCTCTCTCCAAACGCAACCTTGAGGGACATTGGGGAGATCATCTTTTTCTTGGCTGCACCCAGGCTCTCTGCCATCTTTGGGGCACATGCTCCACCCCTCCATGTGGTGGCAGCCAGACTCTCTCCAAATCCCAAGGAATGTGCTTCATTCTCTCCAAGGTCTGAGGTGACATAACTCTTCCACTACAACGAGGTGGAAAGCCCATCCTCTGCTTTGGGGACAAACTCATCCTCTCCATGGGCTTGTGTGGGTCCACTCTCCTGGCCCAGGGCTTCGTGACTTCAGACCCTGGTCTCCATGGTTTTGCCTCTGAAGTTATTTTTCTTCCAATGTATCCCTTTTCTGAACCCCCAAGTCCAGACTGGCAGTGGTTCTGTTTATACAGGTCCCACAGCACTCTTGTTGGCTTTGTACGCAGTAGCCTTGGATCATGACCATCAGACATAAGGACTATCCACAATTCCTTCCTGGATAACTCCATGTCCAATCCTGTCTTTCTCTGAAATGGCTGACTGGTTCCACATTTGGCCAAATCTTCACCTTGGGCACTATTCACTGGGGTCTCCCTTCCTAAAAGCCCAGAACTTTCCAGAACATCAACTTCTGGTTTCTTTATATGCAAGAGTTCAGTTCTCAGCTTATCTCTCTCCTGTTGCATTTCACTATAAGCTGTGAGGAGAAACCAGGCTGCACTTTCCACATTTAATTTGGAGATCTCTTCCGCTAAATATCCAAGTTTATGGCTTTTAAAATCTGCCTTCTAGCCAAAGCCACCAGTCAACTTTGCCAGATTATCTGCAATTTTAAAACAAGGCTCACTTCCCTTCCAGTCTACAATAGCACATGTCTCATCTCTGTCTATTTTTAGAGTCCAGTCCACATTTTCTACCAACAGCCTCTTCAAAGCGTTCTAGGCCTTCTCTATCAAGCTTCTCACAACTCTTCCAGAATCTTCCCCTTATCCATTTAAAAAGCCATTCCCACCTGTTTGATATTTGCAAACTGCAGCAGCACCCCACTTCTGGTACCAAAATGTGTTCTGGTTTGCTAGCTGCTGGAATGCAATATAGCAGAAACAGAATGACTTTTTAAAAGGGAAATTTTATAAGTTGCAAGTTTACAGTTCTAAGGCTGAGAAAATGTCCGAATTAAAGCAAGTCTATAGAAATGTCCAATCTTAGACATCCAGGGAAAGATACCTTGATTCAAGAAGGCCAATGAAGTTCAGGGTTTCCCTTTCATCTTAGAAGCACATGGTGAACACAGTCAGGGTTTCTTTCTTATCTGGAAAGGCACATGGTGAACAGAGTGTCATCTGCTAGCTTTCTCTCCTGGCTTCCTGTTTCATGAACCTCCCCAGGAGGCATTTTCCTTCTTCATCTCCAAAGGTTGCTGGCTGGTGGACTCTCTCTTTCTTGTGGCTATGTTGTTCTTCTCTGCTCTCTCTGAATCTCTTGGCTTTCTCTCTTGTAATTCTCTTTTATAGGATTCCAGTAAACTAATCAAGACCCACCCAAATGTGTGGAGATATGTCTTCACCTAATCCAGCTTAACAACTGCTCTTGATTAAATCACATCTCTAGGGAATGTGATCTAATTACAGTTTCAAACATATGATCCTGAATAGTGATTAGAAGAAACGGCTGCCATTATAAAATGGGACTAGGATTAAAACATGACTTTTCTAGGTTACATATATCATTTCAAACCAGCACAGTCCATTTGATCCTTTTCTCCTCTCTTAATAGATCCTATCCAGGATCACATATTGCATTTAATTGACATTGTTAACTTTAGTTGCCCTTCTTCCTTTCCTCTTCTCCTCCCTTCCTCCCTTCATCCTTTCCTTCCTCTCTCTCTTTCTTTTTTAAATTGTGGGAACATATATACAATGTAAACTTTCCCATCTCAATCACTTCCAAGCATGCCATTCATTGGGATCAATCACATTTATAATGTGCCTTACCTGGCATATCTTTTTGTGCTTATTATTTTATTATCTGTGTTCCCACCTTGGAACTTAAGCTCCATGAGAGTTGGATTTTTGTCTGTTTTATACACTGCTGTATCAAACAGAAACTGACATGTTAAATGTGTCATAATTCTTAAATTTTTAAGTGAGTCAATAAATGAATGTGTTTTTATTAAAGTTAAGAATTTGTAGGAAAATACTAAATCATATCTAGATGTTTATTTGAAGGCTTCCTCTGAATATTATTTATCTTACAAATTAATTTTTCCTTTTTTGGCTGCTGTAGTATTGTAGTTTTGATTGAAAGATACAGAGATAGAAAGTTGGGGGTTGTGGTACTGTGACTTAGATGAAAAGCTTGACTTGGTTTGGACTGAATGTAAATACACATGTTTTGCTAACATATAGTAGTATACCAAGAATCCAGAAAAATAAAAAAAAACAGAGGAAATCACCTACTTTTAAGAATTGTTTACTAATATTTTATTAGATAAATTTGCTTTGAGATTCTTTATTGTTATTGATCTTAAACATTCTTTTATTGTACTGATTTTATTGGGGTAGATATCCATATTATTATTTCCTTATAAAAAAGAATTTGGAAGATTTCCCTATGTCTATGCCATATAAACTCTTTTGTTAAAGCATTGGGACTATTTTGTGTGTGAATATTTGTTAGGATTTTCCTTTAAAATCATCTGGATGTGGTGCCTTTCTGTGGAGTACCCTCTTGATATTAATTCCTTATGGAAATACATCTATTTAACCTTTCCATTGCTGACAGGTTCAATTTTGGTAAACTGCATGTTCCTAGGAAACTATCCCTTTTTTTTTAATTAAAAAAAATTTTTTTTAAATAACAACAAGCACAAACATTCTTAACTTTTGATCATTCCATTCTACATATATAATCAGTATTTCACAATATCATCACATAGTTGCATATTCATCATGATCATTTCTTAGAACATTTGCATCAATTCAGAAAAAGAAATGAAAAGACAACAGAAAAAAATTCATACATACCACACTCCTTACCCCTCCCTTTCATTGATTACTAGCATTTCAATCTAAATTTATTTTAACATTTGTTCCCCCTATTATTTATTTTTATTCCATATGTTTTACTCGTCTGTTGATAAGGTAGATAAAAGGAGCATCAGACACAAGGTTTTCATAATCACACAGTCACATTGTGAAAGCTGTATCATTACACAATCATCTTCAAGAAACATGGCTACTGGAACACAGCTCTCCATTTCCAGGCAGTTCCCTCCAGCCTCTCCATTACATCAAGGTGATATCTACTTAGTGTGTAAGAGTAACCTCCAGGATAACCTCTTGACTCTGTTTGGAATCTCTCAGCCACTGACACTTTATTTTGTCTCATTTAGCTCTTTCCTCTTTTGGTCAAGAAGGTTTTCTCAATCCCTTGATGCTGAGTCTCAGCTCATTCTAGGATTTCTGTCCCACGTTGCCAGGAAGGTCCACACCCCTGTGAGTCATGTTCCATGTAGACAGGGAGAGGGCAGTGAGTTTGCTTGTTGTGTTGGCTGGAGAGAGAGAGAGGCCACATCTGAGCAACAAAAGAGGTTCTCTTGGGGGTGACTCTTAGGCCTAATTTTAAGTAGGCTTGACCTATCCTTTCTGGGGTTAAGTTTCATATGAACAAACCCCAAGATTGGGGGCTCAGCCTATAGCTTTGGTTATCCGTACTGCTTGTGAGAATATCGAAACTATCCCTTTTAACCAAGTTTTAAAATTTATTTAATGATAAAAATGTCCAAAAAGTTTCTCATATTTTCCTTTAATTTCTTTTGTTTCAGTGGTTCATTTGTATTATAAATTACTTTGCATATTCATATATTCTCTTTTATCTTGGCTATTTAGCCATGGATTTGTGTTTTTTAAAAATCCATTTCCAGAAAAAATCCAGGGTTTTAGTTTATTAATTTTCTACTGTTTTCCCACCCTCTCTGTTATAATTTCTTCTTTGTATTATTTCTTTCAGTGTTTTTCAATTGTTTATTTTTGTTTATTTCTATATATTTTTTTAGAGTTGCGAATTTAATTTGTTTTCGTTCTTTCATTTTCATTTGGGTTATTTGTGTGCATTATACAAACAAATATCAAAAGTGCAGCTATCAAGTTTGCTAAATGAATACACCATGCAACCCACCCTCGTATCAAGAGGTAAAACATTTCCTCAGTCAGAATGCTTCCTCTTAACATTGTTAGTGATACCAACTAATACGTTACTGATCTTGTAGCATGAAACCAGGAACAAGGCTCTGCAAGAACTTCCAGGAATGTAACGAGGAAACAGGATTGGAAAACATAACCGGGAACAAGGCTGCAGGCCTCCAGGAACTTTGTGTGGAAAAAGAATGAATCAGGATCAAGGCACCAAAGTTTCAGGAAGTGGGTTTTGTTAGTCTGTGGCCATAAGGCTCAGCCAGTAGTCTCTGAAAGTCTGAGCCTGGACTAGGGGCTGCTGGAAGGATTTATAAACAGAATGGCTGGTAGCCTCCTCCTAATATGGCAATTGATTACATTTGAAGGAGGTGATTGGCTGCTGGTGATGTTTTCCTAATGTGCTAACTGGCTACACTTGAGGGAGGTGATGGCTGCTCTCTGGTGGTAGGTGATTGGCTGCTCCCTGGTGGCCAGAGCCAGGAAGGGTTGCAAAAGCTGAGTTATTGGGGGTGGGGGTGGGGGTGGGGGTGGGGGGGGGACACTGCTTGCTGTCAGGAGCTTGCTTGCTACAATCTGATTTTAGTCACCAAAGGTGAGTTTTCCCTGCAGTAGCTCTTCATATGCATTTTGTAGACAGGATCTTTGTTCTGTGAAGTAATTTGTAATAGTCTAGTTCTACTGTATACTCTTCTGTTATTATTATTATTTTTTTGATGTAAAAAAATTTTATGCCCATGCTACAGATAATTAAAAAGTACTGTAGGGCGGGCCGCGGTGGCTCAGCGGGCAAAGTGCTTGCCTGCTATGCCGGAGGACCTCGGTTCGATTCCCGGCCCCAGCCCATGTAACAAAAACGGAGAAACAGAATACAATAAAACAAGAAAATGTTTAAAAAAGATGTTTCCCTTTCTTCCTTCCTTCCTTCCTTCTCTCTGTCTTTCCTTTAAAAAAAAAAAAAAAAAAAAAAAGTACTGTAAAGAGTCAACACTAAATTTTTAGTCTTGCTTTAATTAAAACAACTGGATCAATGATCTTCTGTAGAAATTTGTATAGTTTTGGCTTTTTTTTTTTAATCTTTTTTTAATTGTGAAATAGACAATAGAATTATTTGCTTATATACAAAAAAGCAATACCTTCCCAAGTACATTTAATAAGTAGTTGTTAGAGAACAGATTTTAAATTTTGGTATGAATTATAGTTCTACAATTTTTCATTTTTTCTTCTAGCTGCTCCAAGACACTGGAGACCAGTAGTCATACTCATATATTAAACCCTGTCTTCTTTGTTATACTCCTCCTTCTCTTTCAATAACATATATACATAAAAGCAATAAATTTCAAAGTACATCACAACAATTAGTTGTAGAACAGATTTCAGAGTTTGGTATGGGCTAAATTCCACACTTTCAGATTTTTATTTCTGGCTGCTGTAAGGTACTGGAGGCTAAAAAGAAATATCAGCATAATGATTCAGCGCTCATAATCATTTGTTAAACCTGACCGTCTCTGTATAACTCCACCATTACCTTTGATCTCTCTCCCACTTTTTAGAGGTATTTGGGCTATGCCCATTCTAACTTTTTCATGTTGGAAGGGGCTGTTGATAATGTGGGATAGAGGGATGGAACTAGTTGATGTTCTGGAGAGGCTGGGCCCTCTGCATTTCAGAACTTATCTAGTCCTTCTGAAGGTTGTATATTTTGAAAGTTACCCTAGTGCATGGAACCTTCGTAGAATCTTATATAATGCCCTAGGAATTCTTTAGGATTGGCAGAAATGGTCTTGAATGGGGGAAAATCATCTACTTTTAATTATAAACTTAGGTTATGAAGTCATAAATGCTACAGCAAAAAAAAAAAATTCAAAGCAGTTGATAAATATTGGTTACATATTATCTTTACTATGTAACAAAGTGTTTTGAATTTTTTAATGGTATTATTCTAGTACTTTTTTTTTAATTGTGATATCATATAACATCACATTTGCCAATTTAACTAATTTTAAGCGTACAATAAATGGCATGAATTACATTTAGAATGTTGTGCTACCATCTCCACCACCCATTACCAAAACTCTTTGCTTAGTTTTTAAAGTCTTTAATATTTTGCTCTTGTATGTTAAAAGGAATTTGAGTGCTAGTGTATTTTTTCAGCCACATATATGCTTTTCTATACTACCACATAGTATATACTTTAATAAGCAAATATTGTATATATTTAGACACTTATTTTGAGTTCTATCTAACTAAACTTCCAAAAATGTGTGTATTATCTGGTTTAGATTATAAATTCCTTGAGTGGAGATCTTTGACTTTTTTGATATAATCAGTGTTGGAAAGTACACTTAGAATATTGTATGTTTTTTGTAGTTAAACTTTTTATTTTGAATTTAAATTCACATGCAATTGTAAGAAATATTCCAGAGAGATCCTTTGTAGTCTTTACCCAGTTTCACCCAGTGGTAACGTCTTGTAAAACCGTGATACTATATCATTGCCAGGATATTAGGATTGACGTAGTCTAAATACATGTTTTAGTTTCCTGCCTTCCTACAGTGGGTTAGCTTAACAACAGGAATTTTTTGGCTCATGGTTTCAGAGGGTAGAAGATTTACTTCCTCCTGAGGCCATTGTCTTCTGGCTGGTTGGCAATCTTTGGGGTTCATTGACTTTTCTGTGACATGATGTTTTAGTTTGCTAGCTGCCAGAATGCAATATACCAGAAACAGAATGGCTTTTAAAAGGGGAAATTTATTGAGTTGCAAGTTTACAATTCTAAGGTCAAGAAAATGTCCCAATTAAAGCAAGTCTATAAAAATGTCCAAATTAAGGCACCAACAAGAAGTTACCTTCACTCAAGAAGGGCTGATGAAGTTTAGGGTTTCTCTGTCAACTGGAATGGCACATGGCAAACATATGATGTCTGTTAGCCTTCCCTCCAGGCTTCCCATACCACAACGCACTTCTGGGGGTGTTTTCCTTTTTCATCTCCACGGGTCTCTAGCAGGCGTGGGTTCCCTGCTTTGTGGCTCTCTGGTCATTCTAAAAAGGGGACTTTTTCCAAAATGCTTCCTATTTTAAAGGATTCTGGTAACCTAATCAAGACCCACCTGGAATGGATGGAGTCACACCTCCCTCTGTTCAACCACAATTGTGTGAGCCACATCTCCATGGAGATAGTCTAATCAAATCTCCAATGTATGGTGACGAATAGGGATTAAAAGAAATGGTTGCTCCCACAAGATTGATTAGGATTAAAACATGGCTTTTCTAGGGTGCTTAAATCCTTTCAAACTGACATACATGACAGTACATGTGATGGCATTTTCTCTTTTCTCTCCTGGATTCCATTGACTTTCAGTTTTTTGCTTCTCCTATTTCCACTCTCTGTGTCCAAAATCCTTTGCTTATAAGAACTTCAGCCATATTAAATAAAGGCTCATCCTCATTCTAAGGTCCTATTTACAAATGTGTCATACCCATAGGACCAGGGTTTGGAAACTGAATGTGCCTTTTGGGGGGATATGATTCAGTCCCCAGCAATATAGAGCATTTCTGTTACCACAAGGATCCCTCATGTTGCCCTCTTATAGCATTTCCTATTTTTTTCACATTATTTCCTTTTTAAAATCTTACCTGGAAGGATTTGTATTGTCGGTTGTGACAATGACCTAAGTTGTCCAATCTTTCAAAATCCACCACATGTTGCTAACAAATATTTAAAAAAATATGATGTCAAGTTTAACTCATTTATCTTTCTTTTTCTTTTTTGCATGGGCAGGCACCGGGAATTGAACCCGGGTCTCCAGCATGGCAGGTGAGAATTCTGCCTGCTGAGCCACTGTGGCCCACCCTCATTTATCTTTAGTTTAATTATAAGAAAGTAATATAAGACATTTAGAAATCCTTCTGTGTAAGTCCCTTTGATAATCGCTTGCTGCAACTTCATTCATGCCACCATTTAGCAGTACATACAACTTGAAATTATAAATATACATTTAGTAGGCTTGTCTCTAGCATTTTTTAAAAAATGTTGAACATGTGTTTCTTTAATTAAAACATCTGTATTTGATTTTTCAAACTTAAGACTAGAAAATGTTGATCCGTATGTTTTCTTGTAAGGTTACCTCAATTTTCAAAATTTCAACAAGTATTTATTATATAACAATAGTCTGCTGGGTACATAAGGATAAAAAAGGAATACAAAATAGATTGTAAACTAGTTGGGGAAATGCAACAACAAACCTGAAATAAATAAAATGAAAGAATGAAATTCAACAAACCGTTATAAACACTGTCCCTCAAATTGCTCACCTGGCTTTTCCTATGCCACAAATGATTTCAACTATCCTTCCATGGTCACTAGGGTCACTACATGTTTTAGTTACTTTATTCTTTTAACTCCTCGTTTAATCCACCAGAAAATCTTAATTCTACTTTGAAAATATATTCTGGATCTTACAGTGTGTCACTATCTTAAAACCTTTGTCTTTTCCTGAGCTATCTTAATTGCCTATTTTGTTTGCATCTTGCACTCTTGTCTTTCTGTGGTCAGTCTTCCCCACAGTAGTCAGAGTCATCAGAAATGCAAAGTTAGAACATGTCACTCCTCTGCTTAAACTGAGAAAAACCCTCCTTTTCCACTGAGACCCAAAAAAGATTCCAATACCTCACTTTGGTTTGACATCATATCCTTATACTCTTTCTTTTCATTACACTTGCTTTCTTTCTGTTTGTTGAGTATTCCAAGTATATTATTTCTTCTGGCTTTACTGCTTATCTTTTTTCGCTTGAAAATCTTTTTGTCCGGATTTTTCTTTTCTTTTGTTTATTTTTTAATCCATATTTTTTAGTCATCTATCCATACCCTATATAAAAGAAGCATCAGATACAAGGTTTTCACAGTCACACAGTCATATTGTAAAAACTGTATCATTATACTATATTCTTATTTAGTTCTCAACCCAGTGTTATCTCTTCTCAGGAAATTCCTTATTATCCTAGTTAAAGCAGCTCCTCCCACCTCTATAAATTATAGTCTTATTTTATCTTAATGTACTTAAAAGTACTGAAATTTTCTTCCTTTTTTGTTAAATTGTCTTTCTTCTCTTACAATATATAAACTACTTAAAGGTGAGGAGTCTGGCTTGTTCTTTGACATACCCTCTGTACCCATAAACAGTGCTTAGCATATAATATATGTTCAACAAATAATTATGGAATTAATATAGCTTGGGAGCAAATACTGAAAATAGCAAAGGTGAGAGAGAAGGATTTTTCTTTTCTAACTTGGTGAAAACAATGCCTATTCTTTTTTTTTTTTCCTTTCAGTAGCCTTAATTCCCAAGACCTGTAAGCCAACCAAATGACAATTTTTTTATAGAAGGGTTAACAAAAGAGTAAGTAAACCTGACCTCAGCCTAGTTCCTGAACTAGTAGATCATCCCTTCTTTGGAAGTTTTCTCAGAATTACCAGAATTAGGGATGAGATTCCTTTCTCTGTTCTTGCTTTGATTCTTTTGGTCACATTGAGAAATTTAAGTTCCTAGTATTTAATATTCTATTAGCAATGTTGAGTGTTTACTTTTACTTTGCAGAAGATGACATTATTTGCCAATGAGAATAGGTTCCTCAAAGTTCCATGGCTTATGTGGTCACAAAGGTAGACTTAGAGTAGGAGTTTTACAGAGGCTACAGTTAAGCTTGTGAGCATGACAAATGCTCCAATAGGGTAATTATTAGAGGCCCTTAGATAATTCCCTTGAGGTTGAATTTTAATGATGTCATTCAGTTACATTCTTTCAAATCATTTGAGGCCTGGTTCTATTATGACAGTCACAGCGTTTTTTTTTAAAGTTATAAATGCATTAAAAAATAAGCAAGCAAGCCTGACTATTAGCTAGAATTCTCTAGAGAAACAGAATCAGCAAGAGGTATCTGTAAATATAAAATTCATAAAAGTGTCTCACGTAACTCTACATGTGGAGATGTAGGGTCCATGGTCTGTAGGGCTGGCCGCAAGCTGGTAGCTCCAGTGAAGGTACTCAGCGAACTTTCAGGAGAGGCTGGCTGGGCAACCATGGGAATGTAAGGGTCCAAGTTCTGTAGGGCAGGCTGCAAGCTGGCAACTCCAGTGAAGGTCCACAATGAACTCTCAGTTGAGGCTGGCTGGCTGAAGTAGGAAGAAAGTGACTGTTTCTTCTGAATCATCCTCCTTTAAAGCCTTCCAGTGATTAGATTAAGCATTACTCATTGTAGAAGACTCTCCCTTGGCTGATTACAAATGCAATCAGCTGTGGATACAATCAGTGCGATCTAAGTCCATGAAATATCCTTATAGCAGCAGAAAGGCCAGCGCTTGCCTGATCAGACAACCAGGCACCACCACCTGGCCAGGTTGACACATGAACCTGATCATAGCACTGACTTTCTGAGAAAGAGAAAGTTCTCACAAGAATTTTATAAACATTACTTGATCCTTGCTATAATTAGCTCAAGAAGTATGATCACAGTTTATTGACCTCACTTATTACCAGGAATAACAAGACTTGTCAAATGGTGTTAAAGAACATGTATCCCAAACTGTACAACGGGACTGGATATAAAAACTCAGAAATGGACAGCACAATACTACCCAATTGTAATGCAATTATGTTAAAACACTGAATGAAGCTGCATGTGAGGTATAGGGTTTTTTTTTTTGTTTTTTTTCTTTCTATTAATGTTTTAATTCTTATTCTGTTGTCTTTTTATTTCTTTTTCTAAATCGATGCAAATGTACTAAGAAATGATGAATATGCAACTATGTGATGTTATTAAGAATTACTGATTGTACATGTAGAATAGAATGATTTCTAATTGTTTTGTTAATTCTTTTTTAATTAATAAAAAAACTATAAAAAAAAAAGAACATACATCAGATGAGGGGTTTTCTAGATGATCCTCAAAACATAAGTTGAGGCTTAATAATAATGATAAAAGGAGATGCCTTATTCTGATTCTTCTCCAAAGAGCTAGGCCCTGAATGATTCTGTAATTTTATTCTTAATCTCTCTTTTGTGTTCAGAATTTGGATGGAAAGAATGTAAGAAGACGGCATTTAAGGAAGTGTTTCACAAAGTTGACTGTGTGGCAGAAACATGTGGGTAGCTTTTCAACACACAGATTCTCAGGTCCAGCCCTAGACCTATTAAATCTGAATTCTTTGAGGCCCAAGAATCAATCTCTTTCTCTGTTTCCTCCTAGCTCCCCTATTTTTCTCATTCCCTAAAATTTCCCAGGTAATTCTGATGGATATTTGCTAACTGGTGCTTCAGAATCATTACTAAAACCTTATTTGGAAAGAAAGTGAATCAATTTGGTGGCCATTAAGATGGAAACAAGTTGATATTAAAAGAGATCCCTTTTGTTACTTCTTCTAAAGAGTGTTATTGATAGATTTAAGACCAGTTAATACTTAAAAGTAAACTCTGAAGTTGCATTTTGTTTCCTTTCCAAAGCAGAACTTTCTATTTACCTTGTCCTGTTTGTGTATTTCTCAAAAAACCAAAGATCGTATAGGGGTGGAGATTATGAAAATTATTTAAATCTATTTCATTTATTTTTGAACGTGAGGTATTGTGAGTACATGGTAATACTCCCATTACTAGGATAAGTAAGACTATCTCTTATTTTCTTTTATTGAATGACTTAATTCTGCGTTTTCAAGATAAGACCACATTATTGTATTTACTTTGAAGTTGATATGTTTTCAAGACCTATCATTGTTGCTTAATATACGTTCAGTACATTACTTCTGACTGCTGTGTACGCACTGGAATATCAGCCCCTACATATGCTTTATGGCTCCTTTGTTGAGCTATATTCACATACCGTTATATTCCTTTTTTAAAGCATATAATCCTGTTTTTTGTATATTCACTGAGTTGTGTGATCATTACTATCTAATTTTACAAAACTTTATGCTTTACATTTTACATCCTCCCAGCAGTGGATATTCAGATTACTTATAGTTCTTCTCCATCACAAACAATGCTGTAATAGACATCTCTGTATGTGAATATTTTGTGTATTTCTTTGGGTGTTGTTTTAGTTTATTAATGCTACCAGAAATGCAATGTACCAGAAATGGGTTAACTTTTATAAAGGGAATTGATTAAGTTACAAGTTTAAGTTCTAAGGCCGAGGAAATGTCAAACTAAGCCATCCAGAAAAAGATACCCTGAGAAAGGCCGATCTGGGAAGGCATGTGGCAGTCATCTGTTGGTCCTTTGGCTTCTGGTCTCAAACACCTTTCCTGGGAGCATTTTCTTTCTGCATCTCCAAACGTCTTTGTCTTGTTGACTCTGAATTATTTCCAGAATGGTTCCCTTCCCTCTTAAAGGACTCCAGTAAGCGGATTCAGACCCTCCTTGAATGGTTGGAAACTTATCTTTTTGGAAACCACCTAATCAAAAGATACCACCTGTTGGCCGCCTCTCCATGGAAACAACTTAATCAAAAAGATCCCCCCTGAACAATAGGTCTGACCCCGTAAGATTGGATTAGGAAAAAGAGCATGACTTTTCTGGGGTACACAACAGCCTCATACCAGCACAGGTGTGCATGGATAAAGGGTGAGAAGATAGATTTTTAGATCACCTACTTTCTCGTAAAATGTCATAATGCTTTGGCATGTGAGAAAACATTCTAGTTGTTAATTTGTCACTAGATTTATTGTTACTTTTGGGAGAATTTTGTCCTATGCTTCTTTTTAAATAATTTGATTTTTCAATCTAGGAATTTTAGGGTTGTAGGCTCAACTTTGAAATTAGTAGGGACTTTGCTATAAATGTCTTGAAGACTCACTACAGGGTCAGTTAAACTAAGGGAAAAAAGAGTATATAGTTTCTTTTTGGGCATGGATTATTATCATAGCTTGTTTTTATATTCATTTGCTTTTTGTCTGGCATGATAAGATAATACAATATATTAATAAAAAATTAAGATTAAAGTCATAAAATTAAATAAATATAAAAGTGGATCTAAAGAAGCAGAATTTTACAAAAGAGTAAAAATAAGAGAGAAAGGAAAGCAGTGATAGAAAGAAAGATAAATTCAAAATGCAAAAAAACACTGCAAATAATAAGCATTTGGCCCTCATTGGCACCTGTGTTGGAGGAGATTCGTCATCACTTCTCACTAAAAGTGGGAGTTTGCCTTCCCATATTGTCTCTGTTGACACTCCCAGGGCCGGGTAGGCTTTCTTACTAGCTGGTGGGGATGAGTGTCCTTGTTCTCTACTTGTTCTTCTCTGACAGCACCCCATTGGAGGTGTTAGTATGCCTTGTTACAGTCTCATCAGTGTGGAAGTCTAGTTTTCCTCTTGACCTTTGATAGTGGGCCTGGTGCCACAGTTTTTTTTCCTGTGGTAATAGGCTGAAGTAAAATGGTTATTGTCTAAAAATTGCCTGATTTGATAGGCAGCCGCTTTTCTTGACCTTTGACAACACTGAACAGACTTTTGTCTTTGCTCGTTGGCGTTTTAGGTTACTGGGTTCTTTTGCTTTAAGATTTGGATATATGAGGCAAAAAAAAAAAAAAAGCCTCAGAAACTTACCAATATGTCATTCCTTGGCTTCCAAATTCCCTAGATGGCCTGCCTTCTTTCCACCTTTCATTCTTTTCGTGTTTGTTTTATATATAATGTACAGAGTTTTTAGTTGTAGTTTTACTGAGAGGAGTAGGAAAAATATATGTACTCTGTTTTCCTGGAAGTGGAAATCCTTCCCCACATAAAATTTTTATAAGAACATTGAGCAGCTCCCACTCAGAAATAATAATTAGGCACTCAAGAAAAGAAGGCACCAAGAGGAAGAATTAGCAGAAACAACTGACAACAGAAACAGACCTGCAGAGATTTCATGTATTGGATTTGTCAGAAAATGTTTTAAAAATGAATGTGTTTAGGGCGGGCCACGGTGGCTCAGCAGGCAGAGTTCTTGGTCTGCCATGCCGGAGACTGGGTTCAATTTCCGGTGCCTGCCCCTGCAAGAAAAAAAAATGTGTTTACTATATTTAAAGTTAAAGATGACCTCAGATTCAAGCTATATTGGAGTAACAGGAAACTGATTTATCCCCTTACCTGAAACGACAGTTTTCAAGACATTTTTGCACATAAAGTAAGAAAGGGCAGTGATCCCTGAGGGACGGCAAATCAGTGAGATGTTTTCTCTGATTTCTGTGGGTTATTACCTGGTGAGCATATCCAGGCTATAGCACAGGAATGTAGAACTGAGGCAGAATCCATTTGTGTCCTGGAGTTGAAGAGACATAGCTGAAGTCTGAGGAGGTAGGGTAAGCTATATTTGAGAGGAAAGAGCTACCCAGAGAGAGCTATAGGGATCTGTAAAAAGTTCCAGTGAGTTACTCAGCTGAGTGCTGATCAGTGCATGCATGTGAGGAAGCTACCTGAGCCTGGGGAAAGAGCCACCCAAATGGATTAGAAGGAAATCTGAGCTCACATGGCTTTTCCACTAGAGAGAGAGTGACAAACCTCATAATTCGTGGGGCATTAAGTAGAGCACTTAGAAGGATTTTACCTCAGTGTGTGGCAAAAGTAGCCCCAGAATTAACATTCTTCTGGCCCCAACTAAAAGATAAGCCATAAAAGCAAGACATGTAAGAATGAAACTGTGTTCTAATGACTACATCCCAAAACAAATTTAAAGACTACAAATAGGAATACAGAAATATCCATCATTCAACAAGGTAGTATTCACAATATCTGACATCCAGTAACCAATTATCAGGCATACAATGCAGAATGAAAATATGACCCATAATTATGAGAAAAATAAAATACTTGAAACTGACTCAAAAATGGTACCTATGATAGAATTTTAGTAGACAGGGATACCCAAGCAGAATTATTACTGTATTCCATATACTCAAAAAGCCAAGGGAGCAATTGACCATGTTAAGCAGAAACATAGAAGATATAACAAAGACTGAAACCTCTAGAGGTTAAAATTATAATGTCTGTGATGACAAATAACAGAAGATGTGATTAGTGACAGATTTGACATTGCAGGGGAAAAGATTCATGATCTTGAAGACATAGCAACTGTCCAAAATAAGAGAGAGAAAAAAATAGTAACAGAATATCGTTAATCTAATGGGACAACTTGAATTGGCATAATATGAATCCCTGAAGGAGAGGCTAGAGAGGGAGACCTGGAAAATATATTTAAATAAACAATGGCTGAAAATTTCCCCCGAATAAGAAACATGAAGGAAACTAATCACATCATAATCAAATTACTTAAAACCAGTGGTCAAGAGAAAAATCTTAAAAGCAACCAAGAAGAAACATTTGAACCGAGGAACAAAGATTATGATTACAGCAAATTTCTCTCTGGAAACAGTGGAAGCTAGAGGGCAGTTAAGCAACGTCTTTCACAAACTGAAAGAAAAGTAAACAGGTCTATCAACTTAGAATTCTGTACCAGAAAAATATCTTAGAAAACAAAGGATAAATAAAATCTTTTCCTACGTATGAAAACTAAAAGAATTTAACACCCATGGATCTGTATTGCAAGATATATTAAAGAAAGTTTGATAGGCAGTTTTCAGAAAAATGATGCCAATTGGAAATCTAGATTTACACAAGAAATTGAAGAATACAGGAAATGGTAACTACATGTGTAAATACAAGATACTATTTGTTCTAGTTTGCAAGCTGCTGGAATGTGATATAACAGAAACAGAAAGGCCTTTTAAAAGGGGAATTTATTAAGTTGCAAGTTTATAGTTCTAAGGCCATGAAAATGCCCAAATTAACGCAAGATTAAGAAAATGTCCAAATCTAAGGCATCCAGGGAAAGAAATCTTGTTTCACAAAGGCCGATGAAGTTCAGGGTTTCTCACAAAGTCTGCTAGCTCTCCAGGCTTCTTGTTTCATGACGCTCCGCTGGGGTGTTTTCCATCTTCATCTCCAGAAGTCTCTGGCTGCATGGGCTCTCTTGGCTCTTTCCAAAATGGTTCCCTCTTAAAGGGCTCTAGTAAGAAACCCCACCTTGAATGGTTGGAGACATATCTCCATGGAAGTCATATGATCAAAAGTTACCACCCGCAATTGGATGTGTCACATCTCTATGGAAACAATCAAAAAGCTCCTACCCAGCAATATTGAATGAGGATTAAAGGACATGGCTTTTCTGGGGTACACCACAGATTCAAACTGGCACACTGTTCTTTATACATCTTTAGAGTATAAATGATTCATTAAACAAAAATAACAATTTAGAATTTTTTTTGCATGGGCAGGCACCGGGAATCGAACCCAGGTCTCTGGTATGGCAGGTGAGAATTCTGCCACTGAGTCACCTTTACACTGCCCATAACAATTTAAGCTTTAAATGGATGAGATCAACAAACAATCCTCAAATGTGGTAGCAGTTGCAATGCACAACATGGTTGTTTCATTTATGGCCTTTCAGTTAACGTTAAATCTGATGGTCTGGTATCTAATGGCAGTGTTTTTTTTAAAAAATTGAATGGGCTTCATGGCAGTTAACTCTGTGTTAAATCATTTCATGTCACATTGGTCTGGAAGGTAAGTAGTATTTGTGCTTCTGGGAATTAAATTATTCATGTGTGCTGTATGTTTAAAACCAAAAAAAAAATAGCTAAATTCATTTACATTCAATTAGCCAGTTAAGTCCTAAAAAATCTTCTTTCACTATTTAGCTATAATTTTGTAGCATTTTTTGTCATTTTACCATTGCTCACAGGATTTTTATATCTTTTCTCTGTTTTAATATCCATAACCACGATTAAAAGTAATGTTTGATAGTTTTAAAAAACAGAAACAAAGAATTATAACTTTATTGTATGGTATTTACTATGCTTGTTTATATTATGAGATATTTTCCTTGTTAGATGACTCAAGGGCATAAAAGTTTAGTAAAGATATTTAAAGATTTAACTCTGTTACATGAAAGCAACTACTTGTGAAAGAATCTGGTTTATTGTATGAGTTAATATTACGTGGAGTTTCTGTCCCTGAAAGTGAGGCAGCAACATGGTCAGGAGACAGAAAGCATCATAGAATGAAAAGCAAACTGATACAGAATCCAGCTTGAAGTTCTTCTGTCAGCATTCACACACATTAGTGCCCATATTGTTTGATAGTTTGAACCCTGGTTTATCAGCCTTGGGATCCTTCATATCTGAAAAGTACTTAATATTTGTGCTTGATAGAAGAACGATTTTTTTAGGCATTACCGCTTACTTTCTGAAGTACAACTGCTTTGCTTCAGTTTCCTCAGCTGTGAAATGGGGATCACGGTAGTACCCACCTTATTGAGTAATATTGTGAAAAATAAATATGTAAAAAAATGAGCACATAGGAAGATTCCAGTGTTTGCTTTTATTATTGTTGTTGGGATTATAACTGTGATCATGTTTGTGAAGTCTTACACATGGAAAAAGGCTATCTTTTTCCATGAAAGCTATCTTGGGAATGTTTTGCATACACTGAAGCCAGAAAGTTTCTTAGCTTTAGAACTAAGTCTTTTTCCTATAATTTGGTTTTAGAGTATCCAGAGAGAGAATTCAAGTAAATTTAAGTTTCTTGGAAAGTGTTCATTTTGTTCCTCCAACTCTGTTTTTCCTCCCAAGGTTATGTAAAGTAGTGATTAGGTTGATGTTTGTTTTTGTGCTTTTGATAATTTTGAATTACAAAGGGGAATATGGTCATTGATAATAATTGTATAGTAAGTTATACTTACTGTCTTTCCTCCAGGAGTTCAAAGCAGAGCAGTAGCTAACCATTTTATAGACACTAATTTAGTTATCTTAATTTTACTGAGGAGAAATATGGAGGCTAAATAATTTGAGAATATGTGTCATGCTTGAGAAATTTAAAAGTTGGGGTTAAACTATTTTAATCCCCTGGGGAATTCTTGTTCTTAGGCTGAGATTTTTTTTTAACAAAAAAATCTTGAAGTAATTTGGTTAAAAATTATTGTGTGAATATGATTTTGAGGTTCTTTGCATTTTTGCAAGAAAACAAACAAGGAATGCATGAGCTATTCTGTGGCATCAAAGACTGATTATAAGGTTGTTTTAAGTTAAGTATGCATCTGAAATATAGTTTGCAGTACAGAGAAGATGTTATCTGGCAGCAGGCTATCGATTAAAAAGAGAAAATACTTTCAGGAAAGTTCAAGATGGTGTACTGGGCACAGTCATTTATACTTCATCTTTCCTTCTGTATAAAGAGGAATTTCCAATGAAAGGTCCCACCATTGTTTCAGTTCTGGGTGTGGGGTGGGGTGGGGGTGGGGGTAGGGCAATGTCTTTGTAATTTCTGGGAAGCAGAGGAGGGCTGGAGATTGAATTCAATCAGATGGCCAGTGATTCAATCAATCATGTATATGTAATGGAACCTTAGTAAAAAATTCTGGATACCAAGATGTTCTAGTTTGCTAGTTGCTGGAAGGCAATATACCAGAAATGGAATGGCTTTTAAAAAGGCGGATTTAATAAGTCACTAGTTTACAGTTCTAAGGCTGAGAAAATGTCCCAATTACAAGTCTATAGAATTGTCCAATCAAAATCATCCAGGGAAAGATAACCTTGGATCAAGAAGCCTGATGAAGTTCAGGGTTTCTCTCTAGTGAGAAGGCACATGGCAAACACAGTCACGGTTTCTCTCTCATCTGGAAAGGCACATGGTGAACGCAGTCAGGATTCCTCTCTCATCTGGAAGGGCGCATGGAGAACATGGTGTCATCTGCTAGCTTCTTCTCCTGGCTTCCTATTTCATGAAGCTTCCTGGGAAGCATTTTCCTTCTTCATTCCCAGAGGTCTCTGGCTGGTGGACTCTGCTTCTCGTCGCTGTGTCTTTCTGCTCTGCTCTCTCAGAATCTCTTTCATTCTCCAAAATGTTCCCTCTTTCATAGGCTCCAGAAACTAATCAAGACCCACCCAATGGGTGGAGACACATTTCCCCCAATCCAGCTCAACAACCACTTTTGATTGGGTTACATCTCTAGGGAGATGATCTAATTACAGATTCAAACATACAGTATTGAATAGAGATTATTCTTTCTTTACAAAATGGCATTTAGATTAAAACATGGCTTTTCTAGGGGGCATACATCCTTTCAAACCAGCACACAAGGCTTGGGTGAGCTTCCTATCCATGGACATGGACTGTCTTTCCAACTATTTAGATCTTCTTTTGATTTCTTTTAGCAGTGCTTTATAGTTTTTTTGTATACAGGTCCTTTACATTCCTGGTTAAATTTATTCCTAGATACTTGATTCTTTCAGGTAGTATTTTGTATGGAATTTTTCCTTGTCTCCTTAGGTCATTATTTATGTATAGAAACATTACTGATTTCTGTACATTAATCTTCTATCCCACTGTTTTTCTCAATTTGTTTATCAGCCCAAGCAGCTTTGTCATAGATGTCTCAGAATTTTCCAAATAGGATCATGTCATCTGAAATTAATGCAAGTTTTACTTCTTCCTTTCCTATACAAATGCCTTTTACTTCATTCTCCTGTCTAATCACTCCAGCTAGGACTTCCTGTACAATGTTGAATAACAGTGGTGACAGTGGGCATCCTTGTCTCATTCTCAATTTTAGGAAGAAGGCTTTTAATCCCTCATCATTAAGTATGATGCTAGCTGTGGGTTTTTCACAAATGTCCATTATGATATTCAGAAATTTTTACTGAATTCCAACCTTTTCAAATGTTCTTATCAGAAAAGGATGCTAGATTTTGTTGAATGCTTTTCAACTTCAGTTGAGATGATCATGTGATCT
This sequence comes from Tamandua tetradactyla, assembly GCF_023851605.1. Lineage (NCBI taxonomy): Eukaryota > Metazoa > Chordata > Mammalia > Pilosa > Myrmecophagidae > Tamandua > Tamandua tetradactyla. Next base: position 57,055,559 of record NC_135334.1, on the reverse strand, counting down.
TCCCTTACAATATGTTAATTTGATGTATTACACTGATTGATTTTCTTGTGTTGAAAGGCCCTTGCATGCCTGGAATAAACTCTAATTGATCATGGTGTATAATTATTTTAATGTGTCCTTGGATTCGATTTGCTAGTATTTTGTTGAGAATTTTTATATCTATGTACGTTAGGGAGATTGATCTGTAATTTTCTTTTCTTGCATCTTTATCCAGTTTTAATATTAGAGTGATTTTAACTGCATAAGATGAGTTAGGTACCATTCCTTTTTCCTCAGTTTTCTGGAAGACTTTGAGCCAGATTGGCCTTAGTTCTTTGGAATGTTTGATAAAAATCCCCTGTGAGGTCATCTGACCATGGGCTTTTCTTTGTAGGAAGATTTTTGATGACTTACTGAATCTCTTTACTTGTGATTGCTTTGTTGAGATTTTCTGTTTCTTCTTAAGTCAGTGTTCGTGTGTTTCTAGGAATAATCTGTCCATTTCATCTAAGTTGTTCTAGTATGTTGGCATAAAGTTGTTCCTTTTATTATTTTTTTGTTTCTTCAAGGTCCATGGTATTGTCACCCCCTCTCATTTCTGATTTTGTTTGTTAGCATCCACTCTCTTTTTTATTTGTCTACCTAGCAAGGGTCCATCGGTTGTATTGATTTTCTCAAAGAACCATCTTTTGGTTTTATTGATTCTATTTTTTTGTTGTTGTTCTCCATTTCATTGATTTCTGTTTTGAACTTTACTTCTCTTCTTCCATTTGCTTTGGGGTTAGTTTGCTGTTTTTTCTCTAATTTCTCCAGGTGAACAGTTAAGTCCTCGATTTTTGTCCATTCTTTTTTTTTTTTTTGACATGGGTAGGCACAGGAAATTGAACCTGGGTCTCCGGCATGGCAGGCGAGAACTCTGCCTGCTGAACCACCATGGCCCACTCTGTCCATTCTTTATTAATATAGGAATTTAAGGCAATAAAATTCCCTCTCAGTACTGCCTTTGCTGCATCCCATCAATTGTGATACATTGTTTTCTCATTTTCATTTGTCTCCAGATATTTACCAATTTCTCTAGCAATTTGTTCTGTGACCCACCAATTGTTAAGAGTGTGTGATTTAATCTCCCAATATTTGTGAAAGTTCTGGTTCTTTGGTGGTTATTGATTTCCAGTTTCATTCCATTGTGGTCACAGAAAGTGCTTTGAATAATTTCAATCTTTTTAAATTTATAAAGATCTGTTTTGTGCCCCAGCATATGGTCTATCCTGGAGAATATTCTGTGAGCTCTAGAGAAGAATGTTTATCCTGGTGTTTTGGGATTTAATGATCTAGATATGTCTGCTAGGTCCAATTCATTTATTCATTTATCACATTGTTTAGGTTCTCTGTTTCCTTATTGATCCTCTGATTGTTCTACCTATAGAAACCTATATCAGAAAAGGATGCTAGATTTTGTTGAGTGGTTTTCAACTTCAGTTGAGACGATCATGTGATCTTCCCTTACAAAATGTTAATTTGATTAACAATTAGCTCGGGGAAATGACTTACAAATCAAGTGCAAAAGGAGAACTGCAGTTCAGACTCAAGTAAATAGTAAACCTTAGACAAGTAAGGGAAATCAACTTTCAAAATAACCTTATCAAAATAATCAAATGCCTCAAAGGCAACAAAAAATCACAAAGCACATGAAGAGAGTGTTGTATTAAAGTCTCCCACTATTATTATTGAAACGGCTATTGCTCCCTTCAGTTTTGCCAATGTTTACCTCATGTACTTTGGAGCTCCTTGTTTAGGAATACAAACATTTATGATTGTTGTTTCTATCCATTTTATTAATATGTAATGTCCTTCCTTGTGTCTTATGACATCTTCACACTTAAATTTTGTTTTGTCTGATATTGGTGTAGCTACTCCTGCTTTCTTTTGGTTATGGCTGGCCTGGAACATTTGTTTCCATCCTTTCACTTTTAATCTATATGTAGCCTCAGATCTAAGATAAGTCTCCTGTATGTAGCATATGGATGGATCATATTTTTTAATTCATTCAGCAAGTCTGTATCTTTCAGTTGGTAACTTTAGTCCATTAACATTCAAAGTTATTATTGTAAAGGCAGTTCTTGAATCTATCATCTTGTATTTTGGGTTTTATTTGTCAGATATATATATATTTATTTTTTTATCTCTTTTCTTATCCTTTAAATTACCCTTACTAATACTCTTCAATTCTGTGCCTTTCTCCAGACCTTTCTAATCTTGTTTTTTTTTTTTTCCCAGCCGACAGAATTCCCTTTAGTATTTCTTGTAGGGAAAATCTCTTGTTGACAAATTTTCTCAGCCTTTGTGAAAATTTTCATCTCTCCCTCACTTCTGAAGGACAGCTTAGCTGGGTAAAGAATTCTTTGCTTGAAGTCTTTAGCTTTCTGACCCTTAAATATATCATACCACTGTCTTCTTGCCTCCATGATGCTGTGGAGTAGTCCAAACTTAGTCTTAACTGGTTTCCCTTGTAGAGAATCGCTTTTCTCTGGCTGCTTTCAGGACATTCTACTTCTCTTTAACATTTGGCAGTCTGATTAGTATGTGTCTAGTAGTAGTCCTATTTGGATTTATTCTATTTGGGCATCGTTGGGCTTCTTTGATTTGTGTATTTATGTCTTTTATAAGGGTTGGGAAGTTTTCCCCCCACTATCTCTTCAACTAATCTCCCTTGTCCTTTTCTCTTCTCCTTCTGAAGCCCTAATGGTTCTTATATTTGCATACTTCTTGTTGTCCATCATTTCCTTGAGATCCAATACAAATTTTCCCATCTTTCTTGCCATTTGTTCTTCTGTACATTCGAATTCAGTTGTACTGAATTCGCTTATTCTTTCTCCTGCTTCTTCACAGCTGCTGCTGTGTGTCTCTAGTATATTTTTAATTTGTCCTACCGTATCTTTCATCTCTGTGACCTGCTATTTATTCTTTCAGATTCTTCTTTATGCTCTTCTAGGGTCTTCTCGATATCCTTTATGTCATTAGCCAACCCACTGTATTTATTTAGGAGATTTGTATGACCATCTTTGAGTAGTTGTTCTTAATTCTGTATCTGCTCCAGCGTTTTAATTTGGTCATTTGGCTGGACCATATCTGCCTGCATCTTCATGTGCTTTGTGATTTTTTGTTGCCTTTGAGGCATTTGATTATTTTGATAAGGTTATTTTGAAAGTTGATATCCCTTACTTGTCTAAGGTTTACTATTTACTTGAGTTTGAACTGCAGTTCTCCTTTTGCACTTGATTTGTAAGTCATTTCCCCGCCGAGCTAAGGCCTGGAAGTTATGCAGGAGGTACAACTCTAAGTCAAGATCTTTTCAAAGCCAGGCAGATAGGCAGTTTTCTAGGCTGCACTTTCCATATCTACCCAGCAGATGGCGCCCTTGCGCCCCCTCTTTCCCTCACTCCCACTTCTCCCTGACAGCGGCAGCTGAGCTGGATGGAGACCTGGTGCGATTCCAGCCAGGGCCTCTTGTCTCAGTGCATGTTGACAACCACCAGCCCTAAGGTGGGTGGTGGGCAGTGCGCACCCTAGCATAGACTCTGCTTATGGGAGTCTGGCGGCCCCCAGTTCTACAGTTCTTGGGCTGTAGAACTGGGTATTTCAACTTCTCCTACCACAACCAACTGGGAAATGACTGATGGCTCAGGTGCAGCATGGTGCGGCTTGGGTGCAGCTCTCCTCGCTTCCTTATCCTCTCCTCTCCATCCATGCACACGTGAGCTCTCCAGGCCTCCATGGGGAAGGGGAAGTGATATTGGGATCCCAACAAGTCTCTTTGACCAGCAAGTTGTCAAACTGTCTCCAGTCTGTCTCCGCCTGTTCCCAGGGAGAGGGTCCCCCCAGTTTCTACCAAAAAAAAAACAGGTGCCCTCAGAGGCCTGTCACAGTTTGAAATTGTTATGCATATTGGAAAAGCCATATTTTCTTTCCTAATACAACCTTATGGGGAGCAGACCTATTGCTTAGGGTGGAAACCTTTTGATTAGATTACCTACATGGAGATGTTACATGCCCAATTGTGGGTGTGGCCTTTTGCGTAGATAGAGATGTAACTCTGTCCATTAAGTGTGAGTCTTGATTAGTTTATTGGAGTCCTTTTAAAGGGGAAACATCTGGGAGAAACATTTGGGAGAAACCTCAGTTGTAGCTGCCTAGGGTTTTTAAGGGCCTAGGGTTTCAATATCTCCATAGCTGTCATTATCAATTCATAAGTAGCCATCCCATTTTTCAAGTTCCCTGTCCTTTCCAATCACCTTTAAAAGCAGATACCCTACAAGGTTGAGATTTCAGTTTATGTTATATATCTTCTACTCTAACGATGAGACTCTGGGTCTGATTTTCAGAGATCTCTATTCTGCCACTATGGGAAATAACATTTTCCTTTAGTGCACTCATAGAAACTTTGACATTTTTTATAAGGCAGTTAAGCTGCAAATTTGAAGCCTTCAGCTCATCCCTTTTTTTTTCTTACTTTTTCTAAAAAATTATGGAATGCTTCAGGAATTTGCATGTCATCCTTGCACAGGGACCATGCTTATCTTCTCTGTATTGTTCCAATTTTAGTATAATATGCTTCCGAAGTGAGCACTCATCCCTTTCCTTTATGACTGTATCCAGTACATATAGGAACAACCAGTTCATACCTTTTAACTCCACAAAACTCTGCTAAAGTGTCAAAAACATTCTCACCCAGAACCTTGCCTCGTATAAGCATACAATTAGCAGAATCAAATGGTGATATTTTGTGTATCTCTCTTGCCAGCTCACCCTATGGATTGTCAATGCCATCTGGATGACTGGAAACAGAGTCGTTAGTGTCTTTGAGTCTAATCAGATTAGAAAACCCGTTGTAAAAACCCATCTTTCAGATTCTGTTTCTCAAGAACCACCCTGGTACCAAGCTGTATTAGTCCGGGTTCTCTAGTAAAACAGACACAGCAGGAGATATCTGTAAATGTGAGATATTATAGAAGTGACTAATGTAACCGTGGGGATGTGTCCAAAATATGTAGGGATTGGAGCTCCAATGAAGGTCCTCAGCGAACTCCCCAGGAGAGGCTGGCTGACTGGCTGAAGGTGAAAGAGAGATTCGCTCTTCTGAATTATCCTTAAAAGCCTCTGGATAATTAGATTAAACTCATTGCAGTTAAACTCATTGTGAAAGACACTTCCTTTAGCCGACTACAGCTGTAATCAGCCATGGATGCAACTAACATGCTTATGATTCAAGCCCATGAAATGTCCGCAGAGCAGCAGTTAGTCCAGTGCTTGCTTGACCAGACAACTGGGCACCATCATCTGGCAAAGTTGACACATGAACCTAACCATCACAACCCCCAATGGCGGTAGAATCAAATTGCCATCAGCAATACTGGAAACCAGAAGACAGTGATGAAATACCTTTATAGTTCTGAAGCAAAATTTCTTTAAACCTAGCATTTTTTTGTCCTATCAAAATCTTAATCAAGAGTGAAGTAAAAAAAAAAGACGTTTTCAGACACTTAAGGACTCAGAAATTTTACTTTTCAAGTATTCTTTCTTGAAAGAAAGTTATTTGAGAATGTTTTGCAGCAAAATGTTAAAAGAATCCAAAAAAGAGAAAAATAATTAATCGTAGAAATAGTAGAATCAACCCAAGAATGCAATGAAAAGAAATTTCATGATAACAGATGTTAAGCAGGTCTTGAAAGAAGTTGGTCCATGTTTGAAGGCAGTCAGAGGTTCCAAGAAGAATGTGGATTCCATTTAAAAATATGTGATTTAAAGAAGTGGAAGAGCTCAGTGATGCTATAAAAGCATGTTTCTTCTGAAACAGGAAAAGAGAATAATAATGAGGGACCCCATGAAAAGCAAAAATTTATTCAAGAAGTCATAGTCCAAATATGAAAGAAATTAAAACGTGACATGAATTTGAATTATTGATGGAGTATTCACCTTGACATTTAGAACATTTTCACAGCTTTAGTTCTTAGGAGCACATTGATTTACAATTACATGGGTCTTATCACAGTTTTTACTTTATACATTTAGTCATTTTAGCTTTAAACATTTATTGTTTTTCAATTTTAGCACTAATAGTGTAGGATTTTATATTTTATTTTAATTGTTTTATATTAATTATGACTATAATTATGGTTAAAAAAGACACTGTAAGTATAAGCCATGATAATATAAAAATAACTCTATCTAGTAACAGTTTAGAAGTAGAAGAGGTAAGATGAATAAAAGTTTAGATATAATAATACTGTTTACATAAAGGGAGTCAATAAATGATGTTCTGAATTTGATAGACTAAGAAATACTTGATGAAGTATGCTATTCAAAGGTAAAATATAGAAGAATGAACAATAAAATAACAAGAATTGGAAAGGGTGGTGGCCAGGGATACCGTAGGATATAGACTATAAATTACTTAAGTTGATATATCAAGAAATAAATGTGTTAACTTATTAGGTAGATTTTTATGATTTTAAAATCATAAAAAAAAGTAAGCTTTGGGCTGCCAGTTGAATGAAAGTCTAGAAATAATTACTTTTATTTTATACCCTCTCTGTCCCTGTCTCACTGTCTCTTTGTCTCTATTTCTTTTTTTTTGTTTGTTTTACTATATGTGATAGACTGGAGGTTCTTATTATCCAGGTCGCTATTAAATTGAATATAGAATAGTCAAAATTGTAACAAAATACCCATTAATTCTTACTCATACATCTCTCTTAGTTTAACATTCTTGGTCTGTTTGCAGACATTTGACAATTCAATGCATATTTAATACAGATCATTGCAGAATGAAATTGAAGGTCTTGTGAAAGATGCGGCATTTCACAAAGTCCCTGAAAATTAATATTGATGAACAAATTGAATCACTCACAAATGGGGACCAGGCAGTCAGTAACTGAAGAAACTTTTTAGAAATTTAGTTTTATTTTTCAAATTAAAGTCCCAATTAAATCCTTTCTTCCTATTTACTCTGAAATTTTATTACTTGTTTTAAGTAGACCAAATTTCACTTCGTGAACTTTTTTGGGTTTTAATTATTCTTAGAAAATATGGGCCTTTTATATTCCTAATTTCATAATTTTAGTTAAATTAAGAAAAAAAATTAACTTGGAATACGGCTTTGAAGCCTGAAGGAAAGAAAGTGTAATCATCATTTTGTCAGTCAATATGTTAGAGTTAGTTTACAGGGCTAAGATTGCTTTTTTCTTCTTCTTCTTTTTTTTTTCTTGGCATGGGCAGGCTCCGGGAATCGAACCTGGGTCTCCGGCATGCAAGGCTAGAATTTTGCCACTGACTCACCGTTGCACCACCCAAGATTACTTTTTTAATAGTTTCTTCCATGTGTCAGTGGATTGTAGTTTATACTGACAAGACAAAATGCAGTTCATTTTATTGATGATAGTGCAAGCCTTATTATAAAACAACTCTTTGGTTTGTATGTGTTGGAACAATGGTTATAGTGTAATATTTTAGTACTTTTGTATGTGTTACAGACCTGTAAACAAGATTGGCAAAAGAAACACAATGTTGACATTGACTTAGAACTAAGGGTCAAAGCTGGAAGTAATTGCACAGATTAGTTAGTGAAGTATGCAATACTGTCAAGACATGTTACTTTTGTAACAGAGGCTTTGGCAAACTACCCAGTCCTGCAAATGGTTAGAAAAGCAAAAGTTCAGAACAGGCTACTAACCATTTTCCACTATTTTCACAAGTGGAAACTACTAATTGTAATCTTTGAACCCAAACAAAAGATGTGTATTCGAAGAATTTTGGAGGAATGTTGAATGTTGAGCTGTGTAAGAGAAGCCTGGGTGACTAATTTGTCAAAGATGAAGACTGATTTAGCAGTTAAAAAAAAAATACAAAAGAAATCTATTTAATTTTATTTAAGAAATTTGTATAAGCCAGACCTCAAAGGTCATTTCTATACTGTCCATTATTTTGTTTAAAAATGTTTTAAAATCATAATCTGTAACATATTAGTAGTACCTTCTTAATAATGAACCCTAAATTCTAGATTCGTTTATTTTGTCTCTACATTGAAAATTACTGTACAGAATTTTTTCTTTAAAGATCTCTATCTTCATATTTGAAGTGAAACATTTTTTGAAGTAAAATATAAATTTTATTTGTCTTGAGAGCCGTGATTTATCCCCACCCCTCCTCACTCTGGTCCTTCTTTAAGTAAACACTTTATTAGTCACCTTTACTTTTACTGAATTATATTTACATTGAATTTACTACTTTTGAGGTCTATGAATTGGGGATTTTAATTGCATTGACTTTTCTATTAAATTTTTACATCTAGCTGATATTAAGTACATAGTTTGGACATTCATTTTTTAAACTTTTTAGATTGTGTAATACAGCATATATACAGAGCAAAGAAAGAAAAGAAAGCGATATAGTTTTTAAAGCACTCTTCAACAAATAGTTACAGGACAGATCCCAGAGTTTGTGATGGGTTTGTGATGAACATTGGAGGCTAGAAGGAATATATTTATTTTTTATCATCACTTTTTTTTTTTTACCTTTTGTGAAAAAGAACATATATACACAGAGCAGTAAAGTTCAAAGCACAGCACAACAATCAGTTGTAGAACAGATTTCAGAGTCTGAATTGGGTAACAATTCCACAACTTTTGGTTTTTACTCCTAGCTGCTCTAAGATACAGAAGACTAAAAGAAATATCAGTATAATCATTCGGCAGTCATACTCGTTTGTTAAACTCTGCCTTTTCTAAATAACTCGACCATCACCTTTGATCTTTCTCCCACTCTTCAGGAGTATTTGGGTTATGCCCATTCTAACTTTTTCATGTTGGAAGGGCTGTCAATAATAAGGGATAGGGAGGTGGAACTAGCTGATGTTCTGGAAAGGCTGGATCCTCTAGGTTTCAGGACTTATGTGGTCCAGGGACCTATCTGGAGGTTGTTGGTTTCTGGAAAGTTACCCCAGTGCTTGGAACCTTTGTAGAATCTTATATAGTGCTCTAGGTGTTCTTTAGGATTAGCTGGAATGGTTTTGATTGGTGTTTGTCAAGTTATGATAGGTAGCAATGTCTAGCTGAAGTTGTGTAAGAGCAACCTCCAGAGTAGCCTCTTGACTATCTGAACTCTCTCAGCCACTGATACCTTATTGTTACACTTCTTTTCCCCCTTTTGATCAGGATGGCATTGTTGATCTCACGGTGCCAGGTCCAGACTCATCCCTGAGAATCATGTTCCATGCTGCAAGGGAGACTTTCACCCCTGGATAGACATTCATTCTTTTTTTTTTTTTTTAATTTGATTTAGTATTTTTATTGATAAACAACATACAACCCAAACATTCTTTTCTTTTTTTATTTTTTATTTTTAAATTTATTTATTAATTAAAAAATTAAGAACAAACAAAAACATTAACATATCATTCATTGTACATATACAATCAGTAATTCTCAATATCATCACATAGTTGCATATTGATCATTTCTTAGAACATTTGCATCAGTTCAGAAAAAGAAATAAAAAGACAACAGGAAAAAATAAAATAACAGAAAAAAAAAAAGATTATACATATCATACCCCTTACCTCTCGCTTTCATTTATCACTAGCATTTCAAACTAAATTTATTTTAACAATTGTTCCCCAATTATTTATTTTTATTCCATATGTTCTACTTGTCTGTTGATAAGGTAGATAAAAGGAGCATCAGACACAAGGTTTACACAATCACACAGTCACATGGTGAAAGCTATATCATTATTCAATCATCCTCAAGAAACATGGCTACTGGAACACAGCTCTACATTTTCAGGCAGTTCCATCCAGCCTCTCCATTACATCTGGTTAACAAGGTGATATCTACTTAATGTGTAAGAATAACCTCCAGGATAACCTCTTGACTCTGGAATCTCTCAGCCATTGACACTTTGTCTCATTTCACTCTTCCCCGTTTTGGTCAAGAAGGTTTTCTCAATCCCTTGATGCTGGGTCTCAGCTCATTCTAGAGTTTTTCTCAGTCTCTTGATGCTGAATCTCAGCTCATTCTGGGATTTCTGTCCCATGTTGCCAGGAAGATCCACAGCCCTGGGAGTCATGTCCCACGTAGACAGGGGAAGGGTGGTGAGTTTGCTTGCTGTGTTGAGTGGAGAGAGAGGCCACATCTGAGCAACAAAAGAGGTTCTCTTGGGGGTGACTCTTAGGCCTAATTTTAAGTAGGCTTGACCTATCCCCTGTGGGGTTAAGTTTCATATGAACAAACCCCAAGCCTGGGGGCTGAGCCTATAGCTATGGTTGCCCACACTGCTTGTGCCCACAGTGCTTGCCCACTCAACTTGGGGAAGTTGAGTTTTCCCCCGTTCTCACCATTCCCCGAAGGGGACTTTGCAAATACTTTTCCACTTACTGATCAAATCACTCTGGGATTTATCAGGGCATCACTTGGACAAACCAACAAAATCTCCTGTCCTATACAAAGTTCCATGTACTTAAGGTGTTCAACCAACTATCTACATAAATTATATTAGGAGATGCACTAGTCAAAGTATAAATTTGTACCAAATAAACATTTTTTGTTTTAGTCTCACACATAAGTTGAAATTTTAAAATATTAATTACCATCTATTTTCAGCACACTGCAGTAATGACATTCTTTTGTTCTTCCTCATGCAAAAACATTTTTTTAATTTGTACATTTAGTCACTATCATTATGCACTCTTGGCATTCCTAGATTATACCATCTCAATCTTTATCGTCTATCTTTCTTTGTGATTTCATTTATGCCCCAGCCATCCTCACTCTTTCATTTTCATATGCAGCTTCATTCAGTGTTTTATCATAATTGTATTACAGTTAGGTAATATTGTGCTGTCCATTTGTGAGTTTTTATATTCAGTCCTGTTGCACAATCTGTATCCCTTCAGCTCCAATTATCCAATATTTTACCCTATTTCTATCTCCTGATGGTCTCTGTTACCAACAAAATATTCCAAGTTTATTCACTAATGTCAGTTCATATCTGTGAGACCATACAGTATTTGTCCTTTTGTTTCTGGCTAATCACACTCAGCATAATGTCCTTAAGGTCCATTCGTGTTGTTACATACTTCATAACTTGATTCTGTCTTACAGCTGCATAATATTCCATCTTATGTAAATGCCACAGTTTGTTTAGCGAACCATCTGTTGATGGGCATTTTGGCTGCTTCTATCTCTTGGCAATTGTAAATAACACTGCTATAGACATTGGTGTGTAAATGTCCATTTGTGTCCTTGCCCTCATATCCTTTGAGTAGAGAGAGTATATAGATGGGCCCTGTTTTTTAATCCATTCTGCCAGACTATTTCTTTTGATTGGAGAGTTTAATCCATTAACATTCAGTGTTATTACTGCATGGGTAGTACTTTCTTCTACTATTTTGCCTTCTGAATTTTATATGTCATATCTAATTTTCCTTCTTTTTACCTTTACTCATAGTCTTCCTTTCTACATTCTTCTCCACACCTCTCTCTTCTTTCTTCGTATCTGTCTCTAGTGCTCCCTTTAGTATTTCTTGCAGAGCTGGTCTCTTGGTCACAAATTCTCTCAGTGATTTTTTGTCTGAAAATGTTTTAATTTCTCCCTCATTTTTGAAGAACAATTTTGCTGGGTGTAGAATTCTTGGTTGGCAGTTTTTCTCTTTTAATAGTTTAACTATATCATCCCACTGTCTTCTTGCCTCCTTGGTTTCTGCTGAGAGATCTGCACATAGTCTTATTGGGCTTCCCTTGTATGTGATGGATTGCTTTTCTCTTGTTGCTTTCAAGATTCTCTCTTTCTCTTTGACCTCTGACATTCTGATTAGTAAATGTCTTGGAGTACATTTATTTGGATCTATTCTCTTTGGCATATGCTGCAATTCTTGGATCTGTAATTTTAAGTCTTTCATAAGAGTTGGGAAATTTTCAGTGATAATTTCCTCCATTAGTTTTTCTCCTCCTTTTCCCTTCTCTTCTCCTTCTGGGACACCTACAACACGTATATTCATGTGCTTCATATTGTCCTTCAATTCCCTGAGTCCCTGCTCATATTTTTCCATTTTTTTCCCTATATTTTCTTTTTCTTGCCGGATTTCAGATGTTCCGTCCTCCAGTTCCACTAATCCTGTGTTCTGTCTCTCGAAATCTACCATTGTAGGTTTCAATTGCTTTTTTCATCTCTTCTACCTTGCCTTTCATTCCCATAAGTTCTGTGATTTGTTTTTTCAGACTTTCAATTTCTTCTTTTTGTTCATTCCTTGCCATGTTTATATCCTCCCCCAATTCATTGATTTGGTTTTTGATGAAGTTTTCCATGTCTGTTCATATATTCTGAATTAATTGTTTCAGCTCCTGTATGTCATTTGAATTGTTGGTTTGTTTCTTTGATTGGGTCACATCTTCAATTTTCCTAGTGTGATTTGTTATTTTTTGCTGGCGTCTAGGCATTTAATTACCTTAATTAGTTTATTCTGGAGATTGCTTTCACTTCTTTTACCTAGGGTTTTCTTGCTGGATGAATTTGTTGTCTATCTGTTCTTTGACATTCAGTTCAGCTTTATCTGGATCTCTAGCTTAAGTTTTGTTTAACAGAGGAGAGTTTTTCAGTTCTTGTTTTCTTGTTTCTTGCCCTGCTTGTATGGTGCCTTTCCTCCACCAGGAACACACTAAGGAGGGTCTACTTAGATATTATAGACCCCAGCCAGATTTTTCCCAGACCAAACTGGCCTCCTATCAGGAGGAAGGAGCCATCTGTGTCAGTTTTCCCTGAGAGTGAGACCCAGCAGGTTAAAAGACTTTCCTGTAAAGTCTCTGGACTCTGTTTTTCTTATCCTGCCCAGTATGTGGCGCTTGTCTGCCTGCAGGTCCCACCAGCATAAGATGATGCAGTACCTTTAACTTTGACCGACTCTCCCTGCTGGGGGTGTGGTGGAGACAGAGGAGAGATTGTAGGCTGGTTTTAATGGCTTCAAATTACCAAGCTCTGGTGTCTGAATTCCTTGAGAGAGGGATTCCACCTGAGTTGGGCTTCATCCCTCCCCTGGGGAAGGCACAGGATCCAGACAGGCCCCCAAAAGAGCTCATTTCTGCCTATGCCTGGGACAGTTGCAGCCTGAGAAGTCCTGCTGCTATATCCAAAGGCAGTCAAGCCTTTGTAGACTGCAGCCACAAAATCCTCTGTTTCCTTCTTTTTTCCCCCCCCTTTTTCCTTCAGCCCTGCCCCCTTGGTGCTGGGGCAAAAATGAGCACCTCTACTTTGACCCCAGGTTCACCTAAGCTGGGGGCCTATTTTAGTAGTAAGAATTTGTTAATTAATTCCACAATTGGCATTTAATTGTGCTCAGTCCCTGCTGCTGGTAAATTTCCTTTCCATTGCCCTCTGGGAAGCTGCCTGCGGGGGAGGGGCGCCAGCTGCCGCAGCTTTGGGAACTTACGTTTCTGTGGGGGCTTGCAGCCAGTCCAGCTGGTCAAGACTGGGGTACACTGTGTGTCCGGTCACTGACGTGGCCCCAGGAGCTGTTCTGTACTGTTTCTGATTATTTAGTAGTTGTTCTGGAGGATGAACTAAAATGCGCACATTGTTAAGCCGCCATCTTGACCCGGAAGTTGATAGATATTCATTCTTGATTAGAGTATTTATGCTTCAGATTTTGGGAGAATACTGTTTATAAGTGAAATTTACTTATAATTTCAGAGTGTTCCTTTTCAAATCAAAAGCAAGCTTGATATATATAACAGTTTGAATTTAATATTGCAGACAAAAAAATAAAACAAGTAGAGCCTATTATGGTTAAATTAAAATTTGAATCTGAGTCCAAGAAAATGTTAGGGAAATGTTTTTGGAATTGACATTTGAAATTGACAGAATTTATCTGGATAGTTGTGAGACTTTGTGTATGAGTTTTATTGTACTTAAAATAAGAAAATAGTGATATTGAAAGCCTTGGCTTCTCTAACATATGGCTTCAATTTGCATTTTAATCAGAATATGGAAGTCATTACTTTGACGTGAAACTGAGGTAGTAATAAAAAATTATCACTAGCAGGATAGCAGACAATTTATATTGTGTTTATTACTGGGTGGCCTTCTTGAAACTTTCCTGGAGTTAATTGATTCCAGATATTAGAAAATTACAATTAAATATTGATATTTGTTTTGGATGCATTTAAATTGAACTGTCTTAATAAGATTGACATACATTAATGGTTTATATCTATTTAGATGTATATTAAATTTGTTCATATCTACACATATATTCCTATGCATATTTATGTGTATAAACCAATAATTGAATAGATTAATTACTTAACTTATTATAGTTAATATTTCTGAGATGGGAATATTGGTGAAAAAGATTTGTGTTTTATTCTAAATATGTTTTTGATTCTTTTAGTGGGGATGTATTATTTGTGAAAATAAAATAATTTAAGTGTGAGGTGAAATTTCCTTAAATTTAAAATTTTACTTCAACTGAGATAAACAGTTGCATTTGTTAATTTAGCGCTGGCAAGTTTTAAAGCACTAGCCAATAAATTGCTAAAGCAAAAAAGTTTTTAAGGGATAAAATACTTAAATATATAGTGTGCGCCACAATCTAGAACTCTGTTGTCTTGAATTAAATTTCCAAGAAATATTCATTAATTCATTCACTCAGCAAATATATTTATGCTCTTCACAAGTTCCATTCATTGTTCTAAATGTTGGGGAAATGATGATGAATAAAATATGGTTCTTATCCTTGAGAAATTCAAGCTTTAATGATGTGTATACACCAGTAAAATAGATATATTACAATGTTATGTAATAAATATTATTTTAGAGATGTGAGGAAGGACAAAACAACTGCTGGAAATGTAGGGAAAAGTTTTGCTGAGGAGGCTGCATTGGAAGGATGAGTAAGAATTTTCCAGGTAAGTACGCAAGGCAATGGAAATTCTAGTCAGAAAGCAATGTGTGTGAAAACATGGAGACCTGAGTAGACCAGGCATATTTGTTCAGTTTTCCATTCTTTTAATCAATATTTATTTTGTACCTGTGTGCCAGGTACTGTGCTGGTTTCTGTGAACATCACAGTGAACCTGACAGACATGGTCCTATCATAAAATTCAGTCTAGTGTGGAAGAATAAACAAGTAATTAAAATTATAATAGGTATTCCAAAATGGGGAGCATAAGGTGTTATAGGAATATATAATCATGCTAAATGTAGAAGCTTATAGAATATTGGGAGCTATGAGATGGGGCAGGAAGGAAAAGTGGGGCCCGATTGTGAATGGTATTATATACCAAGCACAGGAGTCTAAATATATTTTATTTTAAAATTAGTTGCTATGGAACATTCAGTATAAGATCAAACTTTCTATTTTAGGGAAATCTTTCTGAAAGTACTCTTAAAGGTGGATTACAGGAGGGACTGATTGATAGCATGGTCAATTAGGAGGTTTTTATAATGTTCCATCAATAAAAAATGCATATGTAGCTAATTCTGCATCTGAATTTTAAAATTATTTTTCAACTCCATTTGATACTATCTTCAGGAGATGTCTAGGCATTTGTGGGATGTGTGTTTTTGAAATTTGAGAGGAAAGGCTAGGGGGAGAGGAGGACATATTGGTAGTCCTACCTTACTCCACGTCTTTCTCACTATACTCAAGCTTCCTTATTACAATGACTAATGTCATTTTATTTCCTAAACTAAGCCATATGATAATTATTCTTGACTAGTGGCTTTGTTTTTGTTAGTCCTTTGCTAGCTTTCTTAAGAAACTTAAGCCTGCTTTCTTAAGAGACTTCTAACCACTTGTCATAAAAATCCTTAGTGTTTTTTTGGTGGTGTTCATTTAGTTTTTTAATCTATCCAGCTACTATGTGGTCGTCCGTGCAGATTCATTTTAGAACCCTACTAGTTTTCTCTCAGGCATTAATGCTCAAGCTCAGGGGTTGGCAAAATTTTTCTGTATAGAAATAGATAGTAAGTTTTCTGTCTTTGTGGGCCATATGGTCTCCATGGCAACTATTCAGCTTTGTCAATGTGACATGAAAGCAGCCCTAGAAAATATGTAAATGAATGCACGTGGCTGTGTTCCAATAAACTTTGTTTATGGACACTGAGATTTGAATTATATATAATTTTCACATCACAAAATACTATTCTTCTTTTCATGTTTTAAAAATATAAAAACCATTCTCAGCTTGTTGGCCATACAAAACAGGTGGCAGGCTGGATTTGGTCCATGTGCTGTATTTGCTGATCCCTTCTCTAGCTAAAGTTGGTTTTTAATTTATTCTCTGATTAAACATTTTATCCTTGTTGGAAAAAAGATGAGAATTAACATTTATTTAACCACTACTATCTTCCAGACATTTTGCTGGGTGCTTTGACATGCTTTATTTTGTTGAATCTTCAAACAACCCTATAAGACAGATGTTATTACTGTCACCAGCATTTCAGCAAGCAAACTGAGAATATTGTTTTAATTACTTATTCAAACATATAGCTAACAAATAGTGAATCTAGGATTTCAATTTGTACCTGTAACTGAGTGACTAATTTTTTTCTTTCTCCTGTATCACCATAGATTTTGCGTATGTAGCCACTTCACACTGTGACTTGGAATAGGCCCATAATTCTTAACCTCTATTTTAGCCTTCATTAGGGTGAGTTCATGTCTATAGTGCTTCATGTATATATTATAGTTGCTTTGGTTTTATGTAACAGAAACCATTTTGGTTAGTTTAAGATAAAAAGAGGGATTGAGGAAAAGACACTGAAATGCCACAGAACTGAAGTCTCAGGAAAGGCTAGAACGAGGGCAGCTGTGGGGAACTCAGCAGTAGGACCTCTTAGATAGTACTCTGCCATTAAAGTGGCTTAGCTCCAATGTCCTCTTCTCTTCCTTGACTTTACCCTCAAATTTCAGATCATTTGGAAGTAGATTCTGATTGTTCTAATGTGGGCATAGTTTATCTGACCCTGTATCAAATAACCATAGCAGGGGATGGGGGCAGAGGGGACAGCAGTGCAAGGGGGCATAGCCCAAATGTGGCCTCTGAGTATTCTTCATTAGTTAAACAGTAATTTCAATTTAGACAATGACTTTTTTTTTGTATCATACACATTCATGATTTGTGATTTTCCTTGTCATGTACTTATAACAGTGACAAATTTCAGTTTAGAATGTCTTTCCTCTAGAGTAAGTTATAATCTCCTTTATTCTCCCACGGCAGTTAGTTCATGATTCTTTAATAATAGTTCTCTCCCTCTCTCTCTCTCATTCTTTCTTCCTTGCTCCACATCCTCTCCTCTCAGTATACTAGCATACTTTTCCAGAACTGAAATTTTATTTTTTTCATGTTTGTCTTCTAATACTTGAGACTTAGAAAATGTTCTATGAGTGAATACTAATTTTGCTTCTTTGCTTTTGTGTCACTACTTTTAATTGCACAAGTATTTCCTGAGTGTTTGCTATATGCCCTACATTGTTCTAGGCTTGAGCCAAATAGTGAAAACCCTGTCCTTGTGGAACTTATGTTCTAGAGGAAATGAGGGACAATAAATAGGTAAGTAAAGAAATTAAAAATATGAATGCAAGGAGAGGTAGGTGCTAGGTAGCAAATAAGCCGAGAATTGTGTTGAGTGTGACAGGTGAGGAAGTGGAGACTCCTGGGGTCTGAGAAGACCTCTCTGAAGCGTGACATTGAGGAAGGGACCTGAATGATGGGAAGGAGCCGGATAGTGAGAGGGTCTCGCATTGAGAGAGAGTAAACAGTTTAAGTAAATGAGTTCTGAGATGGAAGCAAGCTTGGTGCATTTGATTTTATAGCAAAGAAGCTGTTATAGCTGGACAGAGTGGAAGTAGGAAAGTGGGCACAGGACAGATCATAATTATGACCTTGTAGGCCATGGTAAAGAGTTTTGATATTAAGTGTAATAGAAAACCATTGGAGACTTTTAAGCAGAACAATGAGGTGATGTGATTTGCATTTTAAAATAGTTATTCAGGTAGATTTGGGGAGAAGTAATTGTTGGGTAAATGGGCAACAAATGTTAGAGGCCAAGGGGCCAGTTCTCAGACTATTGAAGTAGACTGAGCACTCTAGAAAATTTACATATAAAACATCTTATAAAATTAATTAAGCTTTATGAAAAAGTGCATATGCATTTTGGTTAGTCTCTAAAGTTTATTTTAATTTGTTTCACTCTTTTCAAAGCAAAAATTCAGTTAGTACATGGAAAATACAGCGTTTCTCTTGGTGCCATTCCCACCTACCCTTTCTCTTTTATCAGTTGTTTTCAACTGGGATATCAAGAAACAGTGTTGTGTTGAGAACTCTGTGAGGCATATCTAGTAATTTTTTACTTGTTAAATAATTATTTAACATGAAAATATAAGAATTTCCTCTTTAGTAACATAATTTTCCCTGAATAGCATCCTAATGTACTTTATTGCATGGGAGAGAAAAGGGTGAAGTACAGCTAATGTAACCCATAATTTCGGGAACTTCCATGGGAGTATTAAGTCAGAAATCCTAGGGATTGTGATGGAAAAATGGTTGAGAACCCCTGTCCCAGATGAAATATAATCATTTGATTTATTTCACCATTTTGTTTTATTAAAGTCTTAAGAGACTAACTTTTAAATTATAAAGTGTATATGAAAATGACTTGTTAATTTTCAAGTGCTATGAAAATATAGAGTATTTTGACTCGCAGAATCAATATACTTTCTTACTGATCACATTGAAAAATAATTATAATTCACATGTTTATCAGTAGGCTATTAAAACTTAATTTTCATGGTTCTTAGGAGTCTGGACAAGTCTGGACTAGTGTGCCTATGTACATGAATGTATATATTTTCATTTAATATTGTTTTTACTTTTTTACAGGATTTAAAAATGTCTTATTTAACATTTGCTTGTATTCATCCTTTCATTTAAAATGACAATTTAAAAATGACTATAATTAAACAATTACTTCAAATAAGTTTTTAGCCACATACTGTATTCTTATTTTCTAAACAGAAGGAAATTTAGTCCTTGCGAAAAATGTATAGATTTAAAAGTGCTAATTTTTTGTCTATTGCAAACCATTTATATGTGTCCATGTTTTATATATTTATGTGACATAGACACATAACTAATCAAGTATGTAGACACATACATTTGCAGGGTAATGGGACTCTGCACCAATTAAAATCTGTTTAAAACATTTCTTTTTACAAAAGATGTTTTCCATTTTTTGTGTTAAAAATTGCTAATAAAAAATTCCTAATAAAGCCCCTATGAAGTATAACCTGTGTATATTTGGAAGTCCTAGAAATGAAATATTACATTTATAGAAGTCTGGTTTTAGTTACTAAGAAGGCACATGTACTGTATATATTTATATAATTTGCTTGGATTCTGAATTTCTGCTGGAGTAATTTATGATGATAATAAAAGTCAACAACAGAGGCCAACTAGTTCAGGAAATTGTGAAAAATTGTGGAATTAGGGAGAATGGTTAAGAATTGGAATCTATTAGCATCTTTTTCAAAAACCGCATATAAGTGTAGATATATTTATTAATAGTCCCAGCCTGGTAGAAAGCCACACTGATTGAGCAGTTTTGGTTGTTTTCCAACTTCTGTTTTCTTTGTTAAAATAATAACAAGGTAACCTCATTCTTTTTAATATAAATAAGAGAAATAATTCAATATTGAGGCACTAGTTTATAGGTTGTTAAATATTTTAGTTTGGTGTCTGAGGATAATGTTTAGCATTGTGTTCAATTAGTGTGAACTAACCAGTAGAAGTGCCAAATTAAAAAATGTTACTTCAATTAATACCAAATACTGAAGGCTTCATTCATTCCAGCTTATTTGCTCCATGGGTGCCAGCCACACAGTCTCCATAAGCAGGCTTTTCTGGAGACTAATCAAGATTCATGGCCTCCAGGTTTTGTGGCACTAGTATTTTAGTAGCTGGACTGTTACTTTTTCTTTTTGTGACCTTCTTTTTATTCACCCATAGTTCTCACTTCCATTTTAATTTATGTATGCTACCCTAATGTACTTAGAAATGAGTATAATTTTGTAGAGAGTTACTGAAAACTTATTAAATAAACCCAAACAAAATTTAGGATATTGGTCTTTAGGAGAATAAATTAAATTTTCTTAAGAGGTCAATTAAAGATAGCAGCAACTTTGTTTTTTCCTACTGGTTAAGGCCAGATGTTGGTAAAATGGCAAAGTAGGCAAGCTTTTTGTTTGGTACTTTCCACCTTCTTTATCAGCATTTCTGCCCGTTTCTATTTTTCTTTAGGTGCTTAGCCTTGTGTACTACTTTCTTGGCTGCTAAAACAAATACCATACATTGAATTGACTTAAACAATGGGAATTTATTGGCTCATAATTTTGAGGCTATATAAAACCCAAAATTGCAATGTCAGCAAGGACACGTGTTCTCCCTGAAGATTGTGGTGTTCTGGGGTTGGCAGCCAGACAGATCTTGAGCCTTGGCTTTTCTCTCAGATAGCAATGTCTTTTTTTCTTCTCAGGTTCTCCTGATGTCTGCCTTTGTCCCGTGACTTTTTCTCTCTATATCTGAATTTTATTTTGCTTAAAAAGAACTCAAGTAATCTGAATTAATGTCCAAATATATCCAATTGGTTAAACCTTAACTAAAAACAAAATCTTCCACAGGTCCTATTTATAGTGGGCTCACACTTAGCAAAATGTGAACCAAGATGAAGAACATGTCCAAACTGTGAAACACGATTCAGTCCCCCATAGTTTGT
This sequence comes from Tamandua tetradactyla, assembly GCF_023851605.1. Lineage (NCBI taxonomy): Eukaryota > Metazoa > Chordata > Mammalia > Pilosa > Myrmecophagidae > Tamandua > Tamandua tetradactyla. The sequence goes on along the minus strand of NC_135334.1, from coordinate 57,034,757 downwards.
CAGATAATTCCTCATATGTTTCCTGTGTCCAGAGATATTTGCAGTTTAGTGTAAATGTTTGTTAACAAATGAAAAAGTCCTGAAAGTCCAACAGAATACAATCATCAAAATATGATTTGAGGCATTGTGAGAGGAAATGAAGGAGATCTATTTTGGAGGTGTGTTTTGGTTTGCTAAAGTTGCTGGAATTCAATATACCAGAGATGGGTTGGCTTTTACAATGGTGATTTATTAGTTCACAAATGTACAGTTCTAAGGGCCACAAAAATGTCCAAATCTAGAGAAAGATACCTTCTCTGAAGAAAGACTGCTGGCATCTGGGGTTCTTCTGTCACATGGGAAGGTGCATGGCCAGCGTTTGCTGGTCCTTTGCTGCCAGGATTCATTGTTTTCAGCTCCTGGTTTCAGTGGGTTTCTGACTCAGTTCCTGTGGGTACTTCTTGCTTTTATGGGCATTTCTGTCTCTTCAGGTTCTCTCAGCTTTTTTTTTGTTTGTATCCTCTCATAAAGAACTCCAGTAAAGGATTAAGACACATCTTGAATGGGCTGGGTCACATCTCAATCGAAACAACCTAAGAGGTCACACCCACAATAGGTCTTCTCCTACAGGGGTGGATTAAAAGAACTTGGTCTTTTTTGGGGATACATAAAAGCTCCAAACTACCATGACGTGGGAGAGACTTTAATATTTCTTTTTTTTGTTTATAACTTTTTTTAATTGCGAAATATATATCAAAGCGAACAAAGAAGAAAGCAATAATTTTCAGAGCACAGTTCAACAAGTAGTTACAGAACAGATCCCAGAGTTTGTCATAGGCTACCTTTCCATCATCTCAGATTTTTCCTTCTAGCTGCTCCCAAACACTGGAGGCCAGAAGGAATATTAATATAGTGATTCAGCAGCCATGTTCGTTTGTCAGATCCCATTTTCTCTTTTATACTTCTTCTTTCTTGTTTAATCTTTCTCAAGCTATAGGGCTCTTTGGACAATGCCAGTTCTGACTTTTTCATGTTGAGAAGGGGTATCCACAATAAAGGATAGGGAGATGCAACTAATTGATAATCCTAGAGAGGCTGATCCCTCTGAGTTTCAGGATTTATCTGACCTAGGAACCCTCCGGGAATTATAGGTTCCAGGAAGGCAGACCCAGGGCAGGAAACCTTTACAGAGTCTCAGTTCAAGCCCTTGGTCTTCTTAAGTGATGTTGATTGGGGTTTAGCAAACCATTGTAGGCGATTAGCACTATCTAACTGAAGCTTACTTAAGAGCACCCTCCAGAATAGCCTCTTGTATCCATTTGATCTCTCTTGGCCACTGATGCCTTATTTTATTACACTTCTTTTCCCCCTTTTGGTCAGGAAAACATTCTTGAGTTCATGGTGCTGGCGTGACTCATCTCCAGGAGTTGTCAGGGAGATTTTTACCCCTGAATAGCTTCTGCCATATAGTGGGTAGGGCATTGATTTTCCTTGCATAGTTGGGCTTAAAGAGAGAGAGGGGCCACAAGTGAACAACAAAGAGACTTCCTGGAAGTAATTCTTAGGCCTCGTTAAGGGTAGTTATAACTACTTGCCTACAGAAATAAGTTTCATAAGGTGAAGCCTCAAAATCCAGGGTTTGCCCAATTTTCTTGGGAGTCTCCATTGGTTGAGAGAGTACCTGGGGTTTCCCAGATGGGAGAGTTTAATGGTTCCATATATGTATTTCCCTTCAGATCCTCAAGGGATTCTATGGGTATGTTTTAATTATCAGCCCACCATAGTCTGAGATGTGTTGAATTGGTATTATATTAAACTATACAGAATTACAAGACCTTGTTCCTGTTCCTGTACTCCGGGAGTTTGAGTTGTTTAAATGAGCCATCCAGAGAGGTTGACTTGGATATATGGTACAGAAAATTTAGGTTCTAGATTAAAGAACCCCCTTTGCCTTCGATCTTATACAGTAGCTGAAGATCTCGAGTATATACACTATTATCTTTTACCCTGCATTCTAATTTACTATAGACCTAGCCAGATTGGCTTTGTATTAACTTCTAATTGAGGTATGATCTCTTTTTGGGTTACTTTAACTGTTATTAAATAAAGCTGAGCTAACTTTCAGGACTTTAGCACTCCATTTCTGGTTCCTTGGTGTCACAGAGCTACTCAAAGTTCCAGAGAAATACCAGCTGATACACATATAATCAGTGTCTCAGAATCCAGAAATATATTTACAACTTCAGAACAAATGTGGCTGCTATAAGGGCCCACAGTCTAGGCTCCCATTTTCTTATAATTATTTTCTGAGTGAGACCTTAGCATATTCTTTTGTCTCTGGCTAATTTTGCTCAACACAATGTCCCCAAGGTTTATTCCATTCATTGTGTGCCCTTCAACATCCCTCATTTTTGTTGCCACACCATGTTTCATGATATAATGTATCTTGGTTTTGCCATTGTGCGTCCCAGTCATTGTATTCTTTGGCTTTGTATCAGTACCAAGCTGTTTTGACCACTGTGGCTTTATAATAAGCTCTGAAGTCAGGAAGTGATAGTCCTCCCATTTCGCTTTTTCATTTTTAGGATATCTTTAGCTATTTGGGGTCTGTTTCCCTTCCAGATAAATTTGATAACCAAATTTTCCAAATTTTCAAAGTAGCTTGTTGTGATTTTGATTGGTATTGCATTGCATCTGTAGATCAGTTTGGGTCGAATTGACATATTAATGACATTCACCCTTTCTATCCTATCCTTGAGCATGGAATATCTTTCTATCCAGTTAGGTCATTTTTACATTTCTTTTAGCAATTTTTGTAACTATCTGTGTACAAATCCTAGACATCCCTGGTTAGGCTTATTCCTAGATAGATTCCTGCTTCTTTGGATCTCTATTTTGAATGGAATTTTTTCCCTAATTGTCTCCTCATATAGGTCGTTGTTTGTATACAGAAACGCTACTGATTTTTGTGCATTAATCTTGTATCCTGCTTTTTATTCCTCCTTCTGCTTTGAATCTCCTATCATGTGTCTCTAGTTTATTTCTAATTTGGTCTACTGTATCTTTCATTTCTGTGAGATCTGCCACTTTTCCAATTTAATCTTTCACATTCTTTTATATGCTCTTCTTATGTCTTCCTCAAAACCTTTATTTATTTATAAATTTCCTCAAGTAGTTTTTCTATGTTCTGTGTCCCCTCTGGAGTTTTGATTTGGTCTTTTTGGTTGGGCCGTTTCTGCTTGATCTTCACATGCTTTGTGATTTTTCTGTCCCCCCCTCCCCAGGGCATTTGATTATCTTAATTTTTTTTTTTTTTTTATTAACGGAAAGAAAGAAAAAAAGAAAAAAAAAAGAAATTAACACAACATTTAGAAATCATACCGTTCTACATATGCACTCAGTAATTCTTAACATCATCACATAGATGCATGATCATCGTTTCTTAGTACATTTGCATCGGTTTAGAGGAACTAGCAACACAACAGAAAAAGATATAAAATGTTAATATAGAGAAAAGAAATAAAAGTAGTAATAATAGTAAAAAACAGCAACAAAAAAACCCTATAGCTCAGATGCAGCTTCATTCAGTGTTTTAACATGATTACTTTACAATTAGGTATTATTGTGGTGTCCATTTCTGAGTTTTTGTATCTAGTCCTGTTGCACAGTCTGTATCCCTTCCGCTCCAATTACCCATTATCTTACCCTGTTTCTAACTCCTGCTGGACTCTGTTACCAATGACATATTCCAAGTTTATTCTCGAATGTCCGTTCACATCAGTGGGACCATACAGTATTTGTCCTTTAGTTTTTGGCTGGACTCACTCAGCATAATATTCTCTAGGTCCATCCATGTTATTACATGCTTCATAAGTTTATCTTGTCTTAAAGCTGCATAATATTCCATCGTATGTATATACCACAGTTTATTTAGCCATTCTTCTGTTGATGGACATTTTGGCTATTTCCATCTCTTTGCAATTGTAAATAACGCTGCTATAAACATTGGTGTGCAAATGTCCGTTTGTGTCTTTGCCCTTAAGTCCTTTGAGTAGATACCTAGCAATGGTATTGCTGGGTCGTATGGCAATTCTATATTCAGCTTTTTGAGGAACCGCCAAAATGCCTTCCACAGTGGTTGCACCCTTTGACATTCCCACCAACAGTGGATAAGTGTGCCTCTTTCTCCGCATCCTCTCCAGCACTTGTCATTTTCTGTTTTGTTGATAATGGCCATTCTGGTGGGTGTGAGATGATATCTCATTGTGGTTTTGATTTGCATTTCTCTAATGGCCAGGGACATTGAGCATTTCTTCATGTGCCTCTTGGCCATCCATATTTCCTCTTCTGGTAGGTGTCTGTTCAAGTCTTTTTCCCATTTTGTAATTGGGTTGGCTGTCTTTTTGTTGTTGAGTTGAACAATCTCTTTATATATTCTGGATACTAGACCTTTATCTGATATGTCATTTCCAAATATTATCTCCCATTGTGTAGGCTGTCTTTCTACTTTCTTTTTTTTTTTTTTTTTTTTTTTAAAGGAAGGAAAGACAGAGAGAAGGAAGGAAGGAAGGAAGAAAGGGAAACATCTTTAAACATTTTCTTGTTTTATTGTATTTTGTTTGTTTGTTTGTTTTTTACATGGGCTGGGGCCGGGAATCGAACCGAGGTCCTCCGGCATGGCAGGCAAGCACTTTGCCCGCTAAGCCACCGCGGCCCGCCCCTCTTTCTACTTTCTTGATGAAGTTCTTTGATGCACAAAAGTGTTTAATTTTGAGGAGCTCCCATTTCTTTCTTTCTTTCTTTCTTCAGTGCTCTTGCTTTAGGTTTAAGGTCCATAAAACCTCCTCCAGTTGTAAGATTCATAAGATATCTCCCTACATTTTCATCTAACTGTTTTATGGTCTTAGACCTAATGTTTAGATCTTTGATCCATTTTGAGTTAACTTTTGTATAAGGTGTGAGATGCGGGTCTTCTTTCATTCTTTTACATATGGATATCCAGTTCTCTAGGCACCATTTATTGAAGAGACTGTTCTGTCCCAGGTGAGTTGGCTTGACTGCCTTATCAAAGATCAAATGTCCATAGATGAGAGGGTCTATATCTGAGCACTCTATTCGATTCCATTGGTCGATATATCTATCTTTATGCCAATACCATGCTGTTTTGACCACTGTGGCTTCATAATATGCCTTAAAGTCCGGCATCACGAGACCTCCAGCTTCGTTTTTTTTCCTCAAGATGTTTTTAGCAATTCGGGGCACCCTGCCCTTCCAGATAAATTTGCTTATTGGTTTTTCTATTTCTGAAAAATAAGTTGTTGGGATATTGATTGATATTGCATTGAATCTGTAGATCAGTTTAGGTAGGATTGACATCTTAATTATATTTAGTCTTCCAATCCATGAACACGGTATGCCCTTCCATCTATTTAGGTCTTCTGTGATTTCTTTTAGCAGTTTTTTGTAGTTTTCTTTATATAGGTTTTTTGTCTCTTTGGTTAAATTTATTCCTAAGTATTTTATTCTTTTAGTTGCGATTGTAAATGGGATTTGTTTCTTGATTTCCCCCTCAGCTTGTTCATTACTAGTGTATAGAAAAGCTACAGATTTTTGAATGTTGATCTTGTAGCCTGCTACTTTGCTGTACTCATTTATTAGCTCTAGTAGTTTTGTTGTGGATTTTTCCGGGTTTTCGACGTATAGTATCATATCGTCTGCAAACAGTGATAGTTTTACTTCTTCCTTTCCAATTTTGATGCCTTGTATTTCTTTTTCTTGTCTAATTGCTCTGGCTAGAACCTCCAACACAATGTTGAATAATAGTGGTGATAGTGGACATCCTTGTCTTGTTCCTGATCTTAGGGGGAAAGTTTTCAATTTTTCCCCATTGAGGATGATATTAGCTGTGGGTTTTTCATATATTCCCTCTATCATTTTAAGGAAGTTCCCTTGTATTCCTATCTTTTGAAGTGTTTTCAACAGGAAAGGATGTTGAATCTTGTAGAATGCCTTCTCTGCATCAATTGAGATGATCATGTGATTTTTCTGCTTTGATTTGTTGATATGGTTTATTACATTAATTGATTTTCTTATGTTGAACCATCCTTGCATACCTGGGATGAATCCTACTTGGTCATGATGTATAATTCTTTTAATGTGTTGTTGGATACGATTTGCTAGAATTTTGTTGAGGATTTTTGCATCTATATTCATTAGAGAGATTGGTCTGTAGTTTTCTTTTTTTGTAATATCTTTGCCTGGTTTTGGTATGAGGGTGATGTTGGCTTCATAGAATGAATTAGATAGTTTTCCCTCCACTTCGATTATTTTGAAGAGTTTGAGGAGAGTTGGTACTAATTCCTTCTGGAATGTTTGATAGAATTCACATGTGAATCCGTCTGGTCCTGGACTTTTCTTTTTAGGGAGCTTTTGAATGACTAATTCAATCTCTTTACTTGTGATTGGTTTGTTGAGGTCATCTATTTGTTCTTGAGTCAAAGTTGGTTGTTCATGTCTTTCTAGGAACCCGTCCATTTCATCTAAATTGTTGTATTTATTAGCGTAAAGTTGTTCATAGTATCCTGTTGTTACCTCCTTTATTTCTGTGAGGTCAGTAGTTATGTCTCCTCTTCCATTTCTGATCTTATTTATTTGCATCCTCTCTCTTCTTCTTTTTGTCAATCTTGCTAAGGGCCCATCAATCTTATTGATTTTCTCATAGAACCAACTTCTGGTCTTATTGATTTTCTCTATTGTTTTCATGTTTTCAATTTCATTTATTTCTGCTCTAATCTTTGTTATTTCTTTCCTTTTGCTTGCTTTGGGATTAGTTTGCTGTTCTTTCTCCAGTTCTTCCAAGTGGACAGTTAATTCCTGCATTTTTGCCTTTTCTTCTTTTCTGATAAAGGCATTTAGGGCAATAAATTTCCCTCTTAGCACTGCCTTTGCTGCGTCTCATAAGTTTTGATATGTTGTGTTTTCATTTTCATTCGCCTCTAGGTATTTACTAATTTCTCTTGCAATTTCTTCTTTGACCCACTTGTTGTTTAAGAGTGCGTTGTTGAGCCTCCATGTATTTGTGAATTTTCTGGCACTCCACCTATTATTGATTTCCAACTTCATTCCTTTATGATCCGAGAAAGTGTTATGTATGATTTCAGTCTTTTTAAATTTGTTAAGACTTGCTTTGTGACCCAGCATATGGTCTATCTTTGAGAATGATCCATGAGCACTTGAAAAAAAGGTGTATCCTGCTGTTGTGGGATGTAATGTCCTATAGATGTCTGTTAAGTCTAGCTCATTTATAGTAATATTCAGATTCTCTATTTCTTTATTGATCCTCTGTCTAGATGTTCTGTCCATTGATGAGAGTGGTGAATTGAAGTCTCCAACTATTATGGTATATGTGTCTGTTTCCCTTTTCAGTGTTTGCAGTGTATTCCTCACGTATTTTGGGGCATTCTGGTTCGGTGCATAAATATTTATGATTGCTATGTCTTCTTGTTTAATTGTTCCTTTTATTAGTATATAGTGTCCTTCTTTGTCTCTTTTAACTGTTTTACATTTGAAGTCTAATTTGTTGGATATTAGTATAGCCACTCCTGCTCTTTTCTGGTTGTTATTTGCATGAAATATCTTTTCCCAACCTCTCACGTTCAACCTGTATTTATCTTTGGGTCTAAGATGCGTTTCATGTAGACAGCATATAGAAGGATCCTGTTTTTTAATCCATTTTGCCAGTCTATGTCTTTTGATTGGGAAATTCAGTCCATTGACATTTAGTGTTATTACTGTTTGTATAATATTTTCCTCTAACATTTTGCCTTTTGTATTATATATATCATATCTGATTTTCCTTCTTTCTACACTGTTCTCCATACCTCTCTCTTCTGTCTTTTTGTATCTGACTCTAGTGCTCCCTTTAATATTTCTTGCAGAGGTGGTCTCTTGGTCACAAATTCTCTCAGTGACTTTTTGTCTGAAAATGTTTTAATTTCTCCGTCATTTTTGAAGGACAATTTTGCTGGATATAGGAGTCTTGGTTGGCAGTTTTTCTCTTTTAGTAACTTAAATATATCATCCCACTGTCTTCTAGCTTCCATGGTTTCTGCTGAGAAATCTACACATAGTCTTATTGGGTTTCCCTTGTATGTGATGGATTGCTTCTCTCTCGCTGCTTTCAAGATCCTCTCTTTCTCTTTGACCTCTGACATTCTAACTAATAAGTGTCTTGGGGAGCGCCTATTTGGGTCTAATCTCTTTGGGGTGCGCTGCACTTCTTGGATCTGTAATTTTAGGTCTTTCATAAGAGTTGGGAAATTTTCAGTGATAATTTCTTCCATTAGTTTTTCTCCTCCTTTTCCCTTCTCTTCTCCTTCTGGGACACCCACAACACATATATTTGTGCGGTTCATATTGTCCTTGAGTTCCCTGATACCCTGTTCAATTTTTTCCACTCTTTTCCGGATAGTTTCTGTTTCTTTTTGGAATTCAGATGTTGTATCCTCCAAATCACTAATTCTATCTTCTTTCTCTTTAAATATATCATTGTAGGTATCCATTGTTTTTTCCATCTTTTCTACTTTATCCTTCACTTCCATAAGCTCTGTGATTTGTTTTTTCAGTTTTTCTATTTCTTCTTTATGTTCAGCCCGTGTCTTCTTCATGTCCTCCCTCAATTTATCGATTTCGTTTTTGAAGAGGTTTTCCATTTCTGTTCGTATATTCAGCATTAGTTGTTTCAGCTCCTGTATCTCATTTGAACTATTGGTTTGTTCCTTTGACTGGGCCATATTTTCAATTTTCTGAGTGTGATCCGTTATCTTCTGCTGGCGTCTGGGCATTTAGTTAGATTTCCCTGAATGTTGGACCCCACAGGTTGTAAGATTTTTCTGTGAAATCTCTGGGTTCTGTTTTTCTTATCCTGCCCAGTAGGTGGCGCTCGTGGCACACGTTTGTTTACGGGATCCACCAGTAAAAGCTGCTATGGGTCCTTTAACTCTGAAAAATTCTCGCCGTATGGGAGGTTTGGCAGCCGAAGCGTCTTGGAAGAGTGCCAGCCGGCCCGGGGGTCCGAACGCAGGGAGGGTTGCCGGCCGCCACAGCACGTGAGAGCACCCGACCAAATTTCCTAGTTGGCCCGGGGCGCCAAGCGTGGCGGAAGGGCGCCAGCTGTCGCAGCCCGGGAGAGTGCACTGTTCCCAGGCGGACCGGGGAGTCACGTGTTTTGAAGGGACCCCCTGGTCACCGTTCTCCGCAGTCTGGGGATTTCTGACCCAACTCTTTCAGTTGGTCCGGGGGGCCTCGCGTGTTGGGGACGCCTGCCGCCGCGGCCTGAGCGGACCGCCTGCCCAATTCTGCCAGCTGGCCTGGGAAGGAAGAAGGGAGTGACTCCGACCGCTTGCCGTCCCGCCCAGGAAAGCCCACGTCCCTCGGTGTTCTCACCGGAACTGGTTCTCCCAGACAGTCAGCCGTTCCAGGATGGGGTACGCTGTCCCTTTGATCTCCGTCGTGGCTCCGGGAGCTGCTCTGTATTGTCTCCACTCCCCCAGTAGCTGTTCTGGAGGAGGAAAGGTGAGGGCGGCAAGGCTGTCGAGACTGGTAGTGGAGGAGCTGGTGAAGGCAGAAGAGGGCACCGTGGTGGTTGGAGAGCTGCCGGAGCAGGAGGGGGAAGAGGGGAGAAGGAGGGCGGGCGGGTTGGCTGCTGCGGGGCGTGGGCGCCGCGCGGCCGGCTGGCGGAGAAAGAGAGGGGAGAAGGAGGGCGGGCAGGTCGGCTGCTGTGGGGCGTGGGCGCCACGTGGTGGGCCGGCGGAGAAAGAGAGGGGAGAAGGAGGGCGGGCGGGTCGGCTGCTGCGGGGCGTGGGCGCCGTGAGGTGGGCCGGCGGAGAAAGAGCGCATTTGATTATCTTAATATGGTTATTTTGCAAGTTGGTTTCTTTCACTCATCTAAAGTCTTGTATTTACTTGTTTTTGTGTTGGAGGTTCCCTTTTGCACTTGGGTTGTCAGTTATTCTCCACCAAATCAATGTCTGGATCTAACGTAGGGGATATAGTTCAACTTGAGGTTCTGTTAAAAGCTAGGCTGGGGTGCATGGGAATTTCAATGGTAGAATGGTCACCACCACTGGGGAGACCTAGGCTTGATTCCTGCCCATGTACCCAAAAAAAGAGAAAAAAAAAAAAAGAAATAAGAATATAATAAATATATGAGAAACAAAATAAACAACAGCAAAAACACTCCAACTGCTGTAGTAGGCTCCAGAGTCAGAAGGAGACACCCTAAGATATATTGGAAATGAACTCAGACTGTTGCCCACCAAAGAAAGAAAATTTGAGAAAATAAAGAATAGTAATAATAATAATAAATAAATCAGAATAAATAATATAAAAAGCAAGAAATAAAAAATCAATAAAATGTATATTAAAAAATAGCAAAACCAATTATACTGCTAGTAAAAAATATATAGAAAAATATATTAAATGAGTAAAAGAAGGGAAAAAGACAAAATAGTATTAGAAAAAAAATAAAAACCTAGGCAGATAGGGAGTTGCCTGCCTGCATTTACTCCTTCTCAGCAGCAGGTGGCAATCCTGAAGCACCTCCTCCCTTCATACTCCCTTCTTTTTGGACTCCCGCAGCCGGCCTGCACTTACTGCTTTTCACCAGCAGGTAGCCCTTCTGAGCCTTCTTCTCCCTCAGGCTCCCTGCCCTGGACTGCAGTGCTGGTCTGAATTGACTGTTTCTCACCAACAGCTTGTACTCCTGAGGCATCTCCTCCCTTTAGACTCCCTACTCCCCATATGCAATGGTTTGAAGATGGTGCGTGTAGTGGGGTAGCTGCTTCTGCCCTTTGGGGCTCCTTGTAGGTGCTGTTGACTATGGACCTGTGTAGGGACGTTTCCCCAGTCAGCAGCTGGGGCAGGCTGGAGCAGAGGGCTGGTCAGTTCCCTTTGATCACACCTCCCCTCATGCCACATCCCACCTGTGGTGGGGATCATGTTGACTGACCCACCCCACTCTCCCCATCCCTATCCCCCTGCCTCTATCCTCTCCCAAATACCCTAGAGACCCTGTTTGTTTACTCACACCCAGAGGCTGCAGTCCCAGTCATTTCCTCCCCGTCCCTGATCTTGTTCTACATTACAGAAGTGAACTCAGTCTACTCAGCTCTGCCATCTTCCCCGGACTTTTAATATTTCTGAAATCCAAATAGGCAAATGAGTCTCTGATCTTGCCGGATCTAGAGTCCCACTATACCTTTATTTTGTCTGGTCCAGGTTATTCACTGAATTGCTTATGCAGGCAGTAGAGAAATTGCTATAGTTATAATTGTATAGTCTAGTAAAACTTTTGTTTTCTAACTTTTTGTGATTTCCTGTTGAGAATATCAGAACTGGAAAAGAATAGTTTAGTTCGCTTCACTATGATGACACTGTTTTTCCCAGTCTTAATGTGCCTCTCCATGTTAGTATGTATGCTTGCGTGTGTGTGCATATATGCATGTATATATACTTGCTTCAGATCTTTTCTAGTTTTGTACTCCTCTGGCTTAATAACTTTGTTCCAGCTGGTTAAATTCTGAATGCTCTTTTCCCTTGTAGGTTTCCTTTATTTGGATTGAGAGAATCTTTGCTAGAGCAAGTGTCTGTTATTTTCTAGTTATCAAGAGAAGGTTAAGGAGATGCTTTTAATTACCAAGTTACTATCACAAATATAATACATTAAGTAGGTGGTCGATAATATTTGTTGAAGAAATAATTGTACTTGAAGTTTCTTAGATACTCTCAACTAAAAATACTTGGTGAACTGTCATTTCTAGGAAATGATGAGAATGGTTATCTATTGCTGTTAGGGGTATAAAATACATTAGTGAGTCCATTTTCGAAAACAGTTTAGTACTTCTTAATAAAGTTAAATATGCACACATCCTACAACATCAATCCATTCTTTATGTATGTAAGTTAGAGAAATTTCTACCCATGTGTGCTAGAAGCCAACAAGAATGTTCAGAGGGCAGGCCACAGTGGCTCAGCAGGCAAAAATGCTTGCCTGCCATGCCAGAGGACCCGGGTTTGATTCCCGGTGCCTGCCCATGTAAAAAAAAGAATGTTCAGAGCCTCATATTCATAATTATAAAAACTCAGTTCAACCCAAGGGTCCATCAGCAGTTGAATGCATAAGTAAGTTATGTATTCTTATAGTAAATTCCTATATGGTGTAGAGGTTTTGTATTGGTTCTGAGAAACTTCAGTGAATTATTTCTTCCAAATGACCAAGCTTTTCCCTATTTATACAATCAGCAGTTTTAAGTTTATTTCACTTCAAGTTGTTGTTAATTCTGTGAATATCTTGGGCTTTTAGCTCTTTTTACTTTCTGATTTTGTAATTTAAAACCTCTACTTCCCTTGTGGAAAAAGTTGTTAGTGGCTGTGGGTATAATTGAAAGGAGTTAGCAAAGTGTTTATTTTCGGTAGAGTTTAGTTTTTTTTTATTACATGTTCCTTAATCTTTTTGTAATAAATAATATAGAACTGTTTACATTGTCTTTGAAAAAATTAGTTCCAAATTAATAAAATATAAATATTTAGGAAACAATTTCATAATTCTCCAAATATCTTGAGCTCAGAATATATAAAGAATGATAAATAAATGCAGATTTCCATCCTAGATAAATATTTTATTTTAACAATTTCTGAGATAAGTTCTTCACTGGGTTTATAGATGAGCTTGGATGAAAGTAACATGATACCCAATTAAAAGTGACTTAAACTGTAAATACATTATTATTTTTAAGTGAGTCACACAGAATCTTGACAGTAGCTCCAGGATTCAGTGATGTCAACAAAAGGACCCAGGCAATTTCCATCCTTCTACTCTGCCATCCTTGTTTCCTTGGCCTTTTGACTTCAAGCTTGTTGCCGCATGAAATTTTCAGCTCCAGGCATATTATGTGCTCAAACCAACTGTCAAATATGGAAGTAAGATAAAAGTGCAGGGCCAAAATACTTTCTATTCCTGACTAGCTTTAATTCAGGAAGTAAGTTTTAGAAATCCCTGTCAAGTCTCCCCCAGTCTGATAATCTAAAGCTCTTTCACATCCCTATTTCTAGCTGCAGGGGAGACCATGAAAATGGGAAATGGCTAAGGGAAATGAGCATGCTCTGCAGGGTTTAAACCAGTGGTGTTTTTCTCCTGGGGCTGACTTTGCTTTTTAGGAGGGAGATTTGAGGGCAGGATCGTTGTTGGCTAGTCAGTATGCAGTGTGTACCATGACTTGTTTTGAGTTAGTTAGCTGGATACTATGATGGTTTTATAATTTGGATTTAATAAGTTTTATAATGTCATAGTATTTATATATAATTTGTTCACAGAAGCAGTAAAGTAAAATGAGTGTGAAATTGAGTTAGACAACCTGAGTTAGTGTTCTCTTTCATTCATTTATTGCATATGCAGATTTGATTAGTTTGGCCATGTGTGCCCCTCTGGATGTTGTGAGGATTAGTTGAGAAAATGTATTGGAAAATATTACATAGATGATGAATATGTATTATCGATTTTGTAATTCTCACTTTATGTATTTTAAATCTTTGCACCAAATATGGAATAGCACAATTAATATAAACTGCTTACTCTCCAGTTTAGTTATATGAGGTAAGCATTTGTTTTTAAGTAATAATAAAATAATAAATTTACATTGTAATTAGTGTTTTTGTTAAAAACAACAGCAGCATGACCAGATTTCTCTTGGGTAACATATTTAAGTGTCTTTATCGTGTTAAAGTGAGTGCCTGCAGTCATTCTGCAGCTTTCTGGATTTTTTTGCATGGGCAGGCACCAGGAATCGAACCTGGGTCTCCAGCATGGCAGGTGAGAACTCTGCCACTGCGCCACCATTACCTGCCCAGCTTTCGGTTTTAATGATGAGAAATAGGATCCATACCACCCAATTTTTTCTTAGAGGCAATGCATGAGAGTTCTTTTTTTTTTAATTGGTTAATCAGATCAGCAGGAACTTCTTACTCATTTAAAAGAAATCAACCGGCGGCAAGGACTGCAGCCAAGATGCTCCTAAGCACTGGATGATGGAAGTGTCACTTTTTCTATAAAAATGTTCTTACTTCCGGAGAAGATAGCGGCTTAGTAAGATGCACGGGTCTTAGTTCCTCCTCCAGAACAGCAACTAAAGAAACAGAAACAATACGAAACAGCTCCCGGAGCCACGACAGAGACCAAAAAGACAGCGTACCCTGTTCTGGAATGGCTGAACGGGCAGGGAGAATCCGCTACGGTGAGATACCCGAGGGGCGTGCGCTTCCCCAGGCCGGGCGGCTGGCGACCGGGGTCCCTTCCACACACGTGGCTTCCCCGTCCGACTGGGAACGTTGGATAGCGGGGCCCTCCCACCACGCTTGGCGGCTTGGGCCAGCTGTGCAATTTGGACCGGCACTCCCCCAAGCCGTGGTGGCCGGCGATCCCCCCTCCACGCGCGGTTTCCCGGGCCGACTGCGAGATTCGGATTGGCAAGTTAAAGGAGCCACAGCATCTTTTACTGGTGGGACCCGCAGACAGACGAGCGCCACGAGTGCCACCTACTGGGCAGGAAAAGAAAAACAGAGCCCAGAGATATCACAGAAAAACCTTTCAACCAGCCGGGTCCCACACCCAGGGAAATCTGATCAAATGCCCAGACACCAGCAGAAAATAACGGATCACGCTTGGAAAATCGAAGATATGGCCCAAAGGAACAAACCAATAGTTCAAATGAGATACAGGAGCTGAGACAACTAATGCTGAATATACGAACAGAAATGGAAAACCTCTTCAAAAACCAAATCAATAAATTGAGGGAGGACATGAAGAAGACATGGGCTGAACAAAAAGAAGAAATAGAAAATCTGAAAAAAACAAATCACAGAACTTATGGGAGTGAAGGACAAAGTAGAAAAGATGGAAAAAACAATGGATACCTACAATGGTAGATTTAAAGAGACAGAAGCTACAATTAGTGAACTGGAGGATGGAACATCTGAATTCCAAAAAGAAACAGAAACTATAGGGAAAAGAATGGAAAAACTTGAGCAGGGGATCAGGGAACTGAAGGACAATATGAAGCGCACAAATATACGTGTTGTGGGTGTCCCAGAAGGAGAAGAGAAGGGAAAAGGAGGAGAAAAACTAATGGAAGAAATTATCACTGAAAATTTCCCAACTCTTATGAAAGACCTAAATTTACAGATCCAAGAAGTGCAGCACACCCCAAAGAGAATAGACCCAAATAGGCGTTCTCCAAGACACTTACTAGTTAGAATGTCAGAGGTCAAAGAGAAAGAGAGGATCTTGAAAGCAGCAAGAGAAAAACAATCTGTCACATACAAGGGAAACCCAATAAGACTATGTGTAGATTTCTCAGCAGAAACCATGGAAGCTAGAAGACAGTGGGATGATATATTTAAATTACTAAAAGAGAAAAACTGCCAACCAAGACTCCTATATCCAGCAAAATTGTCCTTCAAAAATGAGGGAGAAATTAAAACATTTATAGACAAAAAGTCACTGAGAGAATTTGTGACCAAGAGACCAGCTCTGCAAGAAATACTAAAGGGAGCACTAGAGTCAGACACGAAAAGACAGAAGAGAGAGGTATGGAGTAAAGTGTAGAAAGAAGGAAAATCAGATATGGTATATATAATACAAAAGCCAAAATGGTAGAGGAAAATATTATCCAAACAGTAATAACACTAAACGTTAATGGACTGAATTCCCCAATCAAAAGACATAGACTGGCAGAATGGATTATGACCCAGCGGCATCACTGCTGGGTATCTACTCAAAGGACTTAAGGGCAGAGACAAAGACGGACATTTGTACACCAGTGTTTATAGCAGCATTATTTACAATTGCAAAGAGATGGAAACAGCCAAAATGTCCATCAACAGACGAGTGGCTAAACAAACTGTGGTGTATACCTACTATGGAATATTATGCAGCTTTGAGACAGACTAAACTTGTGAAGCATGTAATAACATGGATGGACCTAGAGAACATTGTGCTGAGTGGGTCTAGCCAAAAACTGAAGGACAAATACTGTATGGTCCCACTGATGTGAACCGACATTCGAGAATCAACTTGGAATATATCATTGGTAACAGAGACCAGCAGGAGTTAGAAACAGGGTAAGATAATGGGTAATTGAAGTTGAAGGGATACAGACTGTGCAACAGGACTAGATACAAAAACTCAAGAATGGACAGCACAATAATACCTAATTGTAATGTAACTATGTTAAAACACTGAATGAAGCTGCACCTGAACTATAGTTTTTTTTTGTTTGTTTGTTTGTGTCTTTTGCTTTTGTTTTTTCTTTTTCCTTTATATATATATATATTTTTTATTTTTATTATTATTTTAATTTTCTTCTCTATATTAACATTCTATATCTTTTTCTGCTGTTTTGCTAGTTCTTTTCCTAAATCGATGCAAATGTACTAAGAAATGATGATCATACATCTATGTGATGATACTAAGAATTACTCAGTGCATATGTAGAATGGAATGATTTCTAAATTTTGTGTTTATTACTTTTCTTTTTTTAATTAATAAAAAAAATCTAAAAAAAAAAAGAAATCAACCTATATTTATTTTATAAGATATGTGCTAATTATTGCAGTGTTATCCTATACATATACATCCGGTTCTGTCATTTAAATCTAATGTTGTTAGTTCATGAGGATAAGAACCTATTTGAACTAAAGGTAAAGTGTTTATTTAGGAAGGATACAATTTTCTGATTCTTAGAATAATTTAAAGAAATGTTACTTAATATTTGTAGTTTTTATACTTCATTTTGCTTTCACATTTCATTGTTTCTACAGTTATAGTATTGGGGGGGGTAGATTTTAGTTAATTTCTTTTGAGAAGTTGGGATATAAAACACAGCAATGAAGGCAACTCATCTCCTGATTTTCACAGATGTGCCTTTGTAATCCATTCTCCATATTACACTAAGTGTCTTAAAGTATAAATTAGATCAGACTTACTTTCTTCTTTTTGTAAATATTCTATGATTGCGGGTTTCAACCAATCCCATTCTATGATAGAAAAACTATCATAATCTGGCTCCTCCATAGCTGTACTACCTGATTTTGTTCTGTACTCCTTTCTTTTAACAGACTCCAAACATACCAGTGTTTTTTCTGTTCTTTCAGAAGGTCAAACTGTTGCCAGATTTGGGTTCTTAGGTTCTTAGCCATGCCATGCGAAAGAGTTCAAGGGTGCAGCACAGATTGAGTAAAGCAGGTAGAAAGTGTACTAAGAATCCATGTGAGAGGATATGCATGCACTCTTGCAAGACGAGAGAGCGAGGGGCCCCAGCACTTTGGGACAATTTGCTTTTATGGATTTTTGTTCTTTTTGTAATTTTTATTAACCGTTTTACTACCCTCCCTTTCTTCCTCCTTTGTTTATGCTTGATCATGGCTCTCTCAGGCAGGTTGGGTTGGCTCCACCTTTCTCCTTTTGTAATGCTTAGTCCTAGATGACTCACTTAGGTAAGGTCCATTAGCCCCCAGGTGCTGTTTATTGTGGTTCTTCTCAGAGAGGTCTTTTTCTTCAGGCCTGACCACTTTTTGGAATTTGCCCTTTGCTTCTCAGCAGGCACTGCCCCAATTCTAACCCTACCTCAAAACCTTTTTAGTTATTTGGCTTTTGCCACATGCTATTTACTCTATCGAAAGTGATGTTTTTCAGACGAGTAGAACGTGTGGAATAAAAATAAATAATAGGGGGAACAAATGTTAAAATAAATTTAGTTTGAAATGCTAGTGATCAATGAAAGGGAGGGGTAAGGGGTGTGGTATGTATAATTTTTTTTCCTGTTTTTGTTTTATTTTTCTGTTGTCTTTTTGTTTCTTTTTCTGAATTGATGCAAATGTTCTAAGAAATGATCATGATGATAAATATGCAACTATGTGATGATATTGTTAATTACAGATTATATATGTAGAACAGAATGAGCATATGTTAGGAATGTTTGTGTTTCTTTCTGGTAATATATATTTTTTTAATTAATAAAAAATTAAAAAAAAAAAAGAAAAATGATGTTTTTCCCCAGGTTCCTGGCATGGGGCATTTGTCAGTGAGGGACTAGGGCTATGCTGTTTCACATTACTATAGTAAACTTCAGTATTTATTGCATGAAAAAAATTTCTAAAGCATAAGCTTTGTGTGGAGGTAGGTTGTTGGAACAGAGACATGTTAGACCCGGAGAATTACTGTCAAGTGATCAAGCAGTTCCTACGCATCAGTGACTACTATGGTTGCTAAATTGGAATTGCCACACTTTCATAGATTTGGCTGGTAATGAGAATACAAGCCCACAGCAGACCACATGAGCTTCATGTTTATATCAGTTCTCTTTGTTCTTCAAGTTCCAAGCAGGCCCTGGTGGATACTGTGCATACAGTGGATCTGTGTTAAAGCTGAGGAACACTGCATTTCAGAAACACCCAGTTTTATAAGGTCTGATGGCCAGTCGGTGCATCATCTGCTCCAGAAAGAGACATTATCTGTATCACACAGGAATGTAAGCACATGTCTCTGAAGTTTGGAGAGAGATGTCTAGTTCTTAGCTTTATGACCCTGAAGTGCCACGATATGTCTAAATCTTTCTGGAGGGCCTCACTATCTTTATCTTTCCAAATCAGTCTGATATGCAAACATCTTTGAGGAAAGTTGTTAATGCCTGTTGCTCAGAAGATGGGCAAAAGTGCCAGCATAGAGAACTATTTCCCACACTAACTGAAGACCAAATAAGAAATTTAATTTATTTGGTGGTCTGAGAGTCAGTATGCATTGAAATCCCAACCTCATCACTTAAGTGGAGCAAGTTAAAACAAAAAATGATAGCTATATTGAAAAATTAGGAGTAGATTAGAATAAATGTAAAGAACTGAGCATAATCTTTGACAAATAATTGGTTCTCAATGAATGCCATAATAATGAGTATCATGATGGTGGTAAAAGGCATACAATTCCTAAGTTTCTAAATCTTCTGGGGTTCCTACATGAACAGATTTGAAATTGAGACACATTAGTTTTGAAAGTACTTTTCAATTGGTATTCTAGAAATCATATATTTGAAATCCTAACATCACTAAAGGGCCTTCCATATTCACAGTTCTCCCTTCCTTTTTTTTCTCCCTCTGTCTTTTCTTTATTGTCCTTTTCATGGTCCACAGAAAGTTGACAGTATACATACTTGGGTATCACCATCATATCAATGATTTTTGCTCTATATGGAAGGAGTAGCTGTTAGATGTTTTTAAATGATTTAAACTTAAATTGTTAATTATCTAATTTCACTCATTTTTAGTATTCATTAAGTTAATTTAATTCATGGTTGATAAAAGGTGTGACTTCTAATCTGGTGTATTTTGTTGAAAAGTTTTTGTAACTACTCTTATTTCAGAAGAACAATTCAGATTTAGAATAGTTTAATGTAATTTCTTTTATGATTACAGATTAGAATCTTCTTTTTCTGTTTGCCAGTAGAATATGGTAATAAGAATGAAAAGTGACTTGTTTTGTGCCTGCAAGAGAATGTACCATGTTTTGTCTTTAACAGTGACATTAATTCTGGGAATGTCTTAAAAATTAAAGACCTATATTTATGAATAACTTTTGACCCACGATCCCTCCCTCATTACTGTCATTCTTTCCTGAGGCATATGCTTCTTCCTTTTTTCATGGCTTCATAGAATGGTCAAGGTACAGTTAATTCAAAGAACATGGGTTTTGGAGCTGTATGTTGGAAGAAATGAAGCTGCTAGAGAAGCAACTTATTATTTTGCATACTGGTGCATAAAGGGAAAGGAACAAGCATTTATCCTTCATTACCTATACAGACTATCCAAATAGTTGTTGAGGGGAAGTTTCTCTTTATAGAAGTATTCTAGTATGAATAAGCAATAACAAAATTAGAATATCACCGTTTTGAATCCCTTGTAAAAATCTATGTAATGATCATCAGGGACTACTAGTATCACAGAAAAAGAGAGATAAATAGATTTTATGTGCTTCCTGATGGAAATGCACAATTTTATTGAATTGTTGCCAGAATCTTAAAGTTGACTGTGAAGAGTCTTTGGCTCCAATGATAAGTTTAAAGGAAATACAAGGATCAGAAAACCATATTGAATGATACCTATGGATACAATCAACAAAATCTAGACTTTGGGAAATTCTGTAGGACAAATGGTCTTGTTTCCTCAACAAATAAATTGCACAAAAGAAAAAAAAAAGACAGAAGTAGTATAACCTATAAAGAAACTTAGGAAACATATCAACCAGTTATAATTTATTTGGATTGGACCGCCTTTGAATTTAGTTTGGAACAGAAAATTTGTTAAAATACGCTACGAGGCAGTTAAGGAAAAGTGAACACTGACTAGGTATTTTTTAACATTAGGGAATTAATATTTTCTTTTTAGATGTGATAGTGGTATCTTGTTTATGTTTTTAGTAAGTCCTCATCTTGTCGTGATACTTGCCAAAATATTTTTGATAAAATGTTGCAATGTATGGGATTTATTTTAAAAAGTAATCAATCCTGTGAGAGAGGATAAAGTGGGGTTATAGATGGGGCAAGATTGGCCATGAGTTGACATTTGTTGGAGGTGGGTGATGAGTGTATCAAGGTTCATTATACTGTTCTCTCTACTCATTTTGAATCTTTTTGAAATTCTATATAATAAAAAGTAAAAAAATAAGCTACACACACAGATGCTAATACATAAAACATATACCGCTATACCTACTTGATACATTTTAGATTGTAGAAGCATAATAGTTTTCTTTCTCTCCCTTCTTTAACTTCCTCTACGTGTCATATTGAGGCTAATTTCAGCCCCACATTCTCCTCTAATAATAGTAATAACAGCCTAGCTTCTACTTTACTTCAGTCACCATCTTTTGCCTATACTGAGTGAAACAGCCGTCGGATTTATCTATTGTCTGCAATCTTGCTCTTTCCTCCAGTTCATATTCTGTCTTGGTGCCATAGTAGTCTTTGCAATATATAAATGTAACAGTGTCTCTTAAGTTTTCAATGGTTCCCATCCCTTGTAGTAATACTTCATTATTTTTTTTATCTGAACACAACTGACATTTAATGTGTATATACCAATCACAATATCATCAGTATTGTAGGGCAACTGTATAAATAAGATGGGCTATGAGATAGTTGAACTTCCTTGAACTTTGTATCTTTTACTCACTCTGGTTGCTAATCCCTCAGCTACACTCATTTTCCCCTGCATAAAATCATGGTTTCTTAGTATCTGGCATTTGCTTATTTTTCTAGACCCTCTGTATACACCTTATGCTCCAAACTCACTGTTTTGTTTCACAAATTTACTATTTTTTTTTCAATTTTCTGCCCTTGTACATAGTCCAATCTGCCTATAATTCTCCTCCTTCTTATCTGCCTTACAACCTTGTAATATTAAAGTTTTAACTTGAGTATTTTCTCCTTGAGGAGATTTCCTTACTACTTTTGGTAGATTTAGATTTATTTTTCCATTTCATCTGACATTACTCATACATAGCATAATGTGGTGTATTTGCACATAATAGCATGCGGTATAATATGCATATCTGGATTCTCAGTAGATCTTACCTCTCAAGTTCAGGGATTATGCCTTTTCTTTTTTAATTTTTTTCATTTATTTATAAAACATAACTAAATACAAGAACAAACATTCTTACCATATGAGCATTCCATTCTTGTTATATAATCAATAACTCACGGTATCATCACATAGTTGTATATTCATCATCATGATAATTTCTTAGAACATTTGCATCAATTCAGAAAAAGAAATAAAAAGAAAACAGAAAAAAATTCATACATACCATACCCCTTACCCCTCCCTTTCATTATCACTAGCATTTCAATCTACTAAATTTATTTGAACATTTTCAACTTTGTATTTTCAATTCATAATAGATGAGCAATACATTTTTATTGAATAAGTAATAAATA
This sequence comes from Tamandua tetradactyla, assembly GCF_023851605.1. Taxonomy (NCBI): domain Eukaryota; kingdom Metazoa; phylum Chordata; class Mammalia; order Pilosa; family Myrmecophagidae; genus Tamandua; species Tamandua tetradactyla. Next base: position 57,012,738 of record NC_135334.1, on the reverse strand, counting down.
TATAGCACTTTAAAATTTACAAAGCATATGGAACATTCATTGCCATTCTGCTTCCACATGACTTTTCCACTTCTAGTTCAGTGGGATTTAAAAAAATGGAAAATGGGAAACCTTTAAAAAGTTAACATAGTTTCAGACCCAGGAGGGTTATATAGTATTTCTTAGATTATATAGTATGCCTGTTTATTGTTTTTTATCTCTCCCTGAAATGTGTCTGCTAAGGGTAGGTAATATGTCATGTACACTAACTATTAGATCTGCAATGACTTATGCTTATACCCCTGCCTTTTTTTGGGTTCTGCTTCTTTCAACTTAACTATTTTGAGATTCACCCATTTTGTTGCCTTTAACAATAGTTAATCCCTTTTTATTGCTGAGTAGTATGCCCTTGTTTGGATGTCATAATTTGTTTTTATATTTATCATTTTAATTGATTCTAGGTTTTAGCTATTTTGAAGTTGTTATAGAATTTACATACAAGTTTTTTTACTTTATTTTTAATTTAATTTTTTTAAGGAAGGCTAAGGAGTTAGTATATATTTAGCGTTTTTGGAAAAGGCCAAACTGTCTCGCACCGACAGTGCATGAGAGTACCAGATGATCCACACTGATGCCAATACTTGGCAATTTTAGCCATTGTAATTAGGTATACAGTGGTATCAATTTCCCTAACAACTGATGGCATTGAGCATATTTTTATGTGCTTATTTACTGTCATTTATCATTTTTGGTGAACTTGCTGTTCAAATTTATTGCATTTTAAAAAATTGTATTGTTTGTTTTCTTACTTAGATTTGAGAACTTATGTTTTGCAAATAATTTCTACCATATTGTGTTTTTTTCCCTCTCTTAACAGTATCTTTAGAGTAACAGAAATTTTAAATTTTGATGAAATCTACTTTATGATTTTTTCTATATTGATTCAGTTTTGATAAATATCTAAGAAAAATTGTGTCTAATCAGGTCGCAAAGAATTTCTCCTCAGTTTCCTTGTTCTCTTGTTCTTGGTTTTGCATTTAGCTGTCTTTACAAGTTTCTGTTATTTTTTATATATGGTGTAAGGTATTGGTTGTAGTTCATTTATTTTATTTTATTTTATTTTTTTGCACATAGTGTCCAGTTGTTCCAAAACCATTTGTTGAAAAGATCTTTCTTTCTCTGCTGAATTTCTTTTGTACCACTGTTGAAAAATCAGTTTTCCTCGTATGTATGGGTCTGTTTTTGAATTCTCTTCTTTTCCGTTGATCTGTTCATCTATCTTTAAACCAAAATCACACTGGTTTGATAACAGTAGATATGTGGTAATTCTAGAATTCAGGTAGTGTTAGTTTTCCAACTACTTTGATCTTCATTTTCCAAGTTGTTTTGGCTATTCTATGTCCTTTGCATTTCCAAATGAATTTTAGAATTAACATTTCAATTTCTACAGAAAAGCCTCCTGAGATATTGATTAGGATTATTTTATATCTGTAAATCAATTTTGTCAGAATTAATATCTTAACAATATTAAATGTTTTGATCCTGGGGACATGATATAGCTCATCATTTATTTGTCTTTACTTTCTCCCAATAAAGTTTTGTAATTTTCCACATATAGATCTTGTATATCATTTATTAAATGTATCCCTAAGTATTTTTAATTTTTTAATGCTATTGTGTTATTAGCTTGAATTTTCATTCATTGCTGCTGCAGTTGATTTTGTATGTAGATCTTATATCCTGTAAACTTGCTTAACTCAATTATTACTTCTAGTATTCTTTTTTAGATTTCATAGTGTTTTTTACATTAGTTATTATGTTATTTGCAAAAAAAAAAGAAAGTTTTACTTCTTCCTTTCTAATTTGGATAGCTTTCAATTCGTTTCTGTGCGTTATTGCACTGGCTAGGGCTTGCAGTATGATACTGAATTGAAATATAGAGAGCTAATATCTTGGCTTGTTCCTGATTTTAGAGGGAGAATATTCTGTCTTTTCACCATTAAACATGATGTCAGCCATACTTTTTTTATAGATGCCCTTTTTCCATTTGAGAAAGTTCCCTTCTATTTCTAGTTCTTATGAGTTTTTTTTTTTATCAGTAATAGATGTGTCAGTTGTTTTCTGTGTCTATTGAGATGATCATATGGTTCTTCTTTTTAAAGTCATAAATTGTATTGATTAATGTTTGAATGTTAAATCATGCTGGAATAAACCACTCTTGGTGTATTAACCTTTTTGTGTAATGTTGGATTCAGTCTGCTAAAATTTTGTTGAGAACATTTATATTAGTATGCTGATTTGAAAGTGTTGTGTACCCCAGAAAGGCCATGTCTTTTAATCCTGATTCAATATTGTAGGGTGGGAAACTTTGATTGGATTGTTTCCATGGAGATGTGACACACTCATATCTCCTTTTGTGGGTGTGACCTTTTGATTAGATGTGACCTTTTGATTAGATGGAGGAAAGGGTAGGGATGTCATGAAGTAAACCAGTAATTATTTACCATATTTATTAAACTTGCCTGCTTCAAAAAATTATTGTTTATCATAATTAAAAGTAAGGTCATATTTACGTATAGTTCTTTATTTCCGATTTTTGAAGTTAAACAGTTATTATGTTTGTTATCCCCATTTAATGGTTGAGGAAACTCAGTTTTGAGGAGAAGGTGACAACTTCTATTTTTTTGTCTTGAAACGTAATTGATGTCTCACTCTGAATCTCACCATCTATATGTGTGTTTGCGTGTGTGTGTGTTTGTTTATTTGATGGTTTGGATCTAAGTCTAATAAGTTAGCATTGTTGAAAAAGTCTCCAAACTTTTGTTAAGTTTATTATGTTTAAGGAGGGACAGCAGAACATAACATATTGCATTATTCCATTGTCTCTATATGCATTGTATATTTCCTATGTACTGAATGAAAACAGAAAATTATATTTATGAAGTCTAAGAAAGCCAGCTTGATTTCATTGACATGAAAAGCTAATGAATTATACTTTCAGTGTTCTGAAATTGCTAATGGGATGTATTAACAGTTTTATAAACCATATACCCCCAAACTGTCAATAAATAAGCAGTTAGACATGGTCTAAACACCTATCTATTCATTAACTCTTATTTCTCTCGTTCATTCAATATTTATTGAGTGTGTCTCATATGCTAGTTGCTAGAAGAAATATGATAAATGAAATATAACTTACAGTTTAGTGAAAATTTTACATGAATAAAACTAATTATAGTATAATATGTTGTTAAAAGAAAAGAAAGATTCAGAGATGACTCTTAAGTTTCTGACGGGCAGATAAATGGTGAATGGAAACACAGATACGAGAGCAGTTGCCTGCAAGTGTTAAGTGAGTGGTGCTGCTTGTTTGCTGACTGGTCAGATTTTATATGTAGTACTATATAGTACTTATTTTCCTTAATTATCAATTAAGTGGTTTTTAATTGATGATATATATATAGACTTTTATGTGGAATGCAAGGTTTTCATAGCAGTTTGCTCCTTTTGGAATCCAAACTCTACCTTTAAGTGTGACATGCATACTTTTTATCTGTCTTAACTGCTTAGATTATCCATCCCTAGCATTTCATATTGGCTTTAATATTTCTGCTAATTTCTTGCTGCTTTGGTTACTTCCATGAGTGTGCTAGTAATATGGCAGAAGTTTGTATGACCATAAGATGAAATCTATATTTAAAGCATATAAATCCATATTTAAATCATATAAATATCCTTCCTAAGAAAAATTTGCTATTTTATTTCTAATAGGGTAGTACTCAGGTTTTTCATAAGGACTGGTGAGAAATAAATTGACAGCTGGCGGGGGGTGGACTTTTTTTTTTTTTTGCATGGGCAGGCACCAGGAATCAAACTCAGGTCTCCGGCATGGCAGGCGCACCCATGGACATTCTTTTTTAAAAACAACTTTATTTCCATAAAATGAACATCACCTGTTTTAAGTGTGCAGTTTGATGAATTTTGGCGGATGTTTATAGTCATGTGACTACAAACGCAATCAATATACAGAATATTTCCATCATCCCTAAAAAGGTCCCTCTTACCCCTTTGTAGTAAGTTCCTTCCTTCCATGTGCCCCAAACAATCAGTAATCTGCTCTTATCACTATAATTTTGACTTTTCTAGAAGTCATATAAATGGAATTATCTAGTTTGTAGTCTTTCAAGTTTGGTTCCTTTTTAACAGGATGTTTTTGAGATTCAATCACATTGTTGCATATATCAGAACTTTGTTCCTTTTTATTGCTGAATTGTATTTTATAATTTAGCTATGCATATCTCTTTACCCAGAGATTGATATTTGGGAGTTTTCAGTTTGGGCCATTGTAAATAATGCTCCTATGAACCTTTGCATACAGTTCTTTGTATGGATATCTGTTTTTATTTCTCTTGGGTGGATAACTAGGAACAGAATTGATGGTCTTATGGTAAGTATATGTTTAACTTTATAACAAACTGCCAAACTGTTTTGTAAAGTAACTGTATCATTTTATATTCCCACCAGTAATGTATCAGAGTCTCAGTAGCTCCTTATCCTTATTTCCACTGTCACTTGGTATTGTCATTCTTTTTACATTTAGCTAGCTACCTTAGTGCACGTGTAGTGATATCTCATACTTTTAATTATTGGCATTTCCTAAAGAATAATGATGTTGAACATCATTTTGTGGGCATGTTCAGGTACCAGTCTTTGGTTCTGTGGGTATGGACCCATTGTAAATAATATCTCATCATAATGTTACTTTGGTTAAGGTATGGCCCAACTGAATCAATTTTGGATTTAATTCAGATGACTGGAGTCTTTTATAAGTAGGGTGAAAGTCAGATGGAGAGAGAAGCCACAGGGAGTATCTAGAAGCTGGAAGTCAACAAAGCCTGTTAAAGAAAGAGGATACCACCATATGCATTGCCATGTGACAGAAAAAAGCCAGTGAACCCCAAAATTGCCCACTAGTCAGCATATTGACTCAGAAGAGAGCAAGCCTTTTAGCCTCTGAATCTGTAGCCAATACATTCCTGTTGTTAAGCCAACCCATTGTATGGTATTTGTTTTAGCAGCCTGAATACTAAAATAAACACATAAATAAATATATATGTATTTTAAAAAACGTGGGATGAGATATATATTGGTGTAACAATCTTTGGACAATTAATCCACCATATATATTTTTTCTTTAATATTTTGTTCTTTTTGTTTTTTTCCTATATAAGAGACCTTTGCCTAAAGCAAAGTCATGAAAGTTTTATCCAGTGTTTTCTTTCAGAAATTCTATGGTTGCAGCTCTGGCATTTGGGTCTGTGATCTATTTCGTGTTAGTTTTTGTGTATAGAATGAGGTACAGGTCAAGGTTCCTATAGCTCCATTTGGAAATCCAATTGTTTCAGCTCCATTGGTTGAAAAGACTTTTCTTCCCATTTAATTACCTTGGTACCTTTATAGAAAATCAGTTGATTGTAGAGTATGAATCTATTTCTGAATTCTAACCTTAATATTAATATTTATATTAAGTCTTGATTACTAAAGTTTTAGAGTAAGTAAGAGGATACCAACTCTGTTCTTTTTTTTGAAGCATTGTTTCAGCTAGTTTTTGTCCTTTGCATTACTATATAAGTTTTATAATCAGGTTATCAGTTATGAAAAAAGCCTGCTAGGTTTGAATTCAGGTTGCTTTGAATTTAATTTGGGGAGAATTGCCATCTTTCCATTTATGAACGTGGTATATATCTTTCTATAGTTAGGTTTTCTTTAATTTCTTGAAGCACTGTGTTTTAGATTTTATCGTTCAGGTCTTGTATTTCTTTTGTTAAACTTATCACTAATTGTTTAACATTTTTGAAGTCTGATGGAAATATATTTAAAAAATTGTATTTTCAAATCGTTCTTTGCTAGGATAAAGAAAGCAGGAGAATATTAAATATTGACATTGTATCTTGTGACCTTTCTTAAAGCTAGATCCTTTCCTTTTGAATTTTTTAGGATTTTTCTATCACACTATCATGCTTCGTGTAATTTTAGAAAGTTTTACTGCTTCTTTTCCAATCATTAGTCCTTTTAAGTCTTTTTCTTGTCTTGTTACACTGGGTAGAACTTCCAGAAGAATGTCAAAAAGAAATGTTGAGCATGGCCTAGTTCCTCTCTGAGGTAGAAAGTATTGATTTTGCCTTTAACTCTGTTGTTACCTGTAGGTTTTTCACAGTTGCCTTTTATTAAGTTCTGAATGTTCTATCTAAACCACAGAGTTCACACTGCAGCAGAAAATGCACAAGGTTTTGAACAGGAAAAAATTGAAAAATTTAAATATAAAGATTGATTAACTATTAAAAGGTAGTTTTACTAAAACTGGTAAAAAAATAAAGAATATAATGGGTCTAGAAGTAAGAAAAATTAAATCTAGGCTAAGGGTAGGCAGAAAAAGAAGGAACTAAGGCTTTGGGAAAGGAGTACTGTTCTAGTTTGCCAGCTCCTGGAATGCAATATACTAGAAATGAAATGGCTTTTAAAAAGGGGGAATTTAATAAGTTGCTAGTTTACAGTTGTAAGACCGAGAAAATGTCTCAATTAAAGCAAGTCTATAGAAATGCCCAATCTAAGGCATCCAGGGAAAGATACCTTGGTTCAAGAAGGCCGCTGAAGTTCAGGGTTTCTCTCTCTCAAGTGAGAAGGCACATGGCGAACACAGTCAGGGTTTCTCTCTTGGCTGAAAGGGCACATGGTGAATATGGCATTATCTCCTAGCTTTCTCTCCTGAAGTTCCCCGGGAGGCATTTTCCTTCTTTATCTCCAAAGGTCGCTGGCTGGTGGACTCTGCTTTGGTGCTACAGCATTCTGTGCTCTCTCTGAATCTCTCTCATTCTCCAAAATGTTTCCTCTTTATAGGATTCCAGTAAACTAATCAAGACCCACCCAAATGAGTGGAGACATGTCATCGCCTAATCCAGTTTAACAACCACTCTTGATTGAGTCACATCCCCAGGGAGATGATCTAATTGCAGTTTCAAGCATACAGTTCTGAATAGGGATTAGAAGAAATGGCTGCCTTTACAAAATGGGATTAGGATTAAAACATGGCTTTTCTAAGGTACATACATCCTTTCAACCAGCACACATACGTTCTCTCAAACTTAGCTTTAGATCTCTTTAAAGAGGGCTTGGATACCATAGGAACATGTGGCTTGCTTTTGGTGAAGAAACTCGCTGGAGGACCTAGGTCACAAGTGGTCTGTGGAAGAGTCCACTGTTGCCAGAGGATGGGTGAGCTAAAGCAGATCCATAGAAATTGTCTGCTGTGTTGGGAGAGAGTTGTCTATGGGTGTAGTTGGAGCCACTGTAGAAGCTGCCACTCGGCCAGGATAGCATGACCTGTGCATTCAGCAGCGTTACTATGGAAGCTACCCAGGGAGGAGGTGCTCAGAAGCAACTTCTAGTATATGAGAGCATGTCTTGAGGGTGTGGGTGGTTGTACTGTGGAAATAGCTTCCTATAGCTGCTCTGAAGTGGCTGCTGTGTTAGCAGAACAAGTCTGCTAGCAGTAAATTGCCATTTTTTTCTTTCTCTTGAAATGGCTTTACTTTTTAGCATTTTTAAAAGAGTTTTACTGGATATAGAATTCTGGGTTGACAGGATTTTGTTTTGCCCCCCCCCCCCCGCCACATAGGCCTTTCAATATATCATTCCAATTTTTTCTCACATCCACTGTTTTTGGTGAGAAGTCTTCCATTAATTGGATTGTCTACCTTTCCCCCCCAACTAGTATTGCCTCAGTTTTCTCTTTTTGCTTTCAAGAACTTTTCTTCATCTTTGGTATTTAGATATTTCAGTATGATGTGCCTCCATGTGGATTACTTTGTTTTTTCTTTTGGGATTCTTTGAGCTGAAGTTATTCTTATTTTAACAATATTTGATGATTATTTTTTCAGATATTTTTTTCTGTCTCTTTTTTCTCACCTCTCTTACTGGAACCCTAGTTGCATGTACATTGGCCTGCTTGATGCTTTCTCCCTGGTCTCTGAGATGTTGTTAATGTTTCTTCAGTTCTTTTTCTCTCTTTTCTTCAATTTGGAAATTCTGTTATCTGTCTTCAAGTTCACTGATTATTTTATATTTCCATCTCAACTATGTTGTTGAGTCCATGTAGTGAATTTTTATTTTAGTGATTGTACTCACTTTAGTGTAAATATTTCTGATGGTTCCCTTTTCTATAATTTCATTTTTCTGTTGAGATTCCTTATTTGCCTACCAATAAGTAGCGTATGTAATGGTTAGGTTCAGGTGTCAACTTGACCAAGTGATGATGCCCAGTTGTCTGATCAGGCAAGCACTGGCCTAACCAAAACTGCAAGTATATTTTGTGGATTCTTGATAAACCAGCTGGTGTATTAAATCACCAGTTGATTGCATCTACGGCTGATTGCATTTGCATCTATGATTATCTAAGGGTATGTCTTCCACAAACAAGAGATTCTACCCGGCTGTATTTAGTCCAATTAAATGAAGACTTTTAAGGAAAAGAGAGAATTTTCATTTTTTCTTCAGCCAGCCAGTCTCTCCTATGGAATTTGTCAAGGGCCTTCATTGGAAATGCCAGCCTTATGGCGTGCCCTACGGATTTTGGACTTTTGCATCCCCATGGTTGTGTGAAACATTTTTATAAATCTCATATTTATAGATATCTCCTGTTGGTTTTATTTCTCTAGAGAAACACTGACTAATACAGCAAAATTTCTGTGAAGTGTTTTAACATGGTTTCTTATAATTTTTTTGAGAATATTTATAGCAGCTATTTTAAATAGCTATTTTAATGTCAGTTTTTATTGCTCCTTTCCTTTTTTATTTTTCTTAACCTGACTATGGGCATACTTTCCTGTCTAGTTATTTTTGGTTGGGAATTAGACATTGTGAATTATATGCCATATAATCTCGAACCTATTTTGTTCTTCTGAGATTATGGGGTTTTTGTTCCAGGAGGCAGTAAACTTACCTGAATTCTCACTGTGTAATTTGTCCCTCCTGCTATATGCAGCAGTTGATGTTCATGTTCAGTTTTTTCATCTTCTAACTGCTGCTATTTTAGCCAGGACTTCTGGCTGGAAGTCTTCCCTGTACCTGCATAGTTTATTGGTCAGCTGAATATTGGGGCAGAGTTTATATTCAGGTTTTGGGACTCATCTGTTCTGTGATTTCTTGCTTCTTAACCTCCTCACCCTTAAATTTCCAGTTGCTTTGCCAACCTTGTGCCCTCTGAAACTCAAATCATTAAGGATTGTGTTATCTCCCATCTGAGCCATGTGTTGTTGCAGAAAACACTGAGCCAAGGGTGTAGCACATACAGACCAGCTTTGTCTTTCTTATGTAGAACCTTTGTAGTTTGTGCCTTATTTCTTACTGAGCCCCAAGGATTTCCATTTCCACTGTACATGCATCATTAAACAGTGAGCTGGAGATTTGAGCAGAGTTTGTACTTAGAATTTCTGTTTCAGTCGTTTTGTGGCTTTTTACTTCCAGAATTTCCTTCTTAAATTTCAGCTGCTCTGATTTTGTACTCTGATATGTATGCTACTTTGAACTGGTAAGGGTATGATTTTCTGCTGCCAGACCTGGGGGTTTGACAGAAACCTCCAGGTATGAAAGGTAAAAACTCACAGTTCTTACTCTGTGTGATAGCTGTCTTTCATGGGTAGTTTCCTATTTGCCTTTTGTCATTTTTCTAGTGCCTTCAAATATTGTTTCTAATACTATATAGTTTTATAATTGCTTTTACCTAATCAATGCCACATGTTCCTGATAAAGGTCTTTTAAAAATTATAAAAGTAACATATTCACATGGCAGATAAAAGAAGATAGAATTTATAAAATAAAATAAATTGTGTAATAAATTTGGTTGGCTAAGTTATTTTTTATAAAAAATAACCAGACAAAAATGGCAAAAAAGGTGTTCTAATTTTTTATAACAGATTATTATTAATTCCTGTATCTATTAAACTAGACAGATATGTGCATATTTATATTAAATTGTACCAGTAAAGACTTAGAGCACACACATTAAGTCTGGAGTGGTGATTATTATTTCTGGATTTTGAGAGGCTGTTTTATATATATAACCTGATGTTTAGAGATAAGAATGAAGCTGAACACATTGGGGTTTAAGTCATTGAGAACATAGGGGTAAGGAAGACAGTGTCTATATTTTAGAACCACATAAGCTGTTTGAGACCAATGGAAGAAAGGTTTATTTGGTCTGGAAGTGAAATTTTCTTTTGCGCATAATCTTACTCAACCTATCTCTATAACTCATTTGAACAATTGAAGCACAGGGAGCACAGAATAAGAAAGAGGTCCTTTAATCCTGTACAGATTATTGTAATGCCTGGAAACATCCTAGAGTATATTAACCAGATAATCAAAAAGTATTGGCAAAGTCCCCTGAGGGAGGGGAGAAAAATACGGAACTATTAAACCTTACCATCAGGGAGTCCCCTGATACTGTGTCAAACTTTAGGGACACCGAAATCAATAGGCCATGCCCGCGATCATGAGGCTTACTCTGTGAAGCTTAGGTATGTAGCAGAGAAGCATAGAATACATATAGGCATGCCTAAGAGTTACTTCTGGAGGACCTCTGTTGTTGCTCAGATGTGGCCTCAGTCTCTCTAAGCCCAACTCTGCAAGTGAAATCATCGCCCTCCCCCCTACATGGGACATGACATCCAGGAGTGAAAGTCTCCCTGGCAAAGTGGGAGATGACTCCCAGGGATGAATCCAGACCTGACATCATGAGATCAACAATTCAGTCCTGACCAAAAGGGGGAAAAGAAGTGTAATTGATAAAGTATCAGTGGCAAAGAGAGTTCAAATAGAGTCGAGAGGCTTCTCTGGAGGCGGCTCTTACGCAAGCTTCAGGTAGACCTTGCTACCTATCATAACCTGCCAAACCTCAACCAGGACCATTCCAGCCAATCCTGCAGAACACCTAGGGCAATATATAAGATTCCACAAGTGTTCTATGCACTAGAGTAACTTTCCAGAACCTACAACCTCCAGATGGGTCCCTGGTCCAGATAAGTCCTGAAACCTAGCCCAGCCTCTCCAGGAGATCAGATGGTTCCATCTCCCTACCCTATATTAGTGACAGACCCTTCCAGTATCAAAAATTTAGAATTGCCATAGCCCAACACCCCTAAAGAGAAGGATGGGAAGATCAAAGGTGATGGTGGAGTTATATAGAGGAGATAGGATTTAACAAATAATATGAATGCTGAGTCATTAAATTGATATCTCCTTTAGTCTCCTGTATTTTAGAGCAGCTAGAAGGTTTTTAAAAGTTTTTAGGTTTTTTAAAAAACTAAAATTGGGAAATTGTAATCCATGTCAAAGTCTGAAATATGTTCTACGACTAAATGTGGTGCTGTGCTTTGAAATTTATAGCTTTTTTGTATGTATGTTATTTTTCACAAAAAAAGTCGATTGTGATGATGAAAAAATATTTAAGCCCTCTAGACTCCTATATTCTGAAGCAGCTAGAAAGAAAAATCTGAGAGGATCGTATGATAGCCCATGACAGACTCTGGGATCTGTCTTGTAACTACTTTTTTTTTTTTTTTATTAATTAAAAAAAAAATAACTAACACAACATTTATAAATCATTCCATTCTACATATATAATCAGTAATTCTTAATATCATCACATAGATGCATATTCATCATTTCTTAGTACATTTGCATCAATTTAGAAAAAGAAATAGAAAGACAACAGAAAAAGAAATAAAACGATAATAGAAAAAAATTAAAATAATAACAATAATAAAAACTATACCTTAGATGCAGCTTCATTCAGTGTTTTAACATAATTACATTACAATTACGTAGTATTGTGCTGTCCATTTCTGAGTTTTTGTATCCAATCTTGTTGCACAGTCTGTACCCCTTCAGCTCCAATTACCCATTATCTTACCCTATTTCTATCTCCTGATGGTGTCTGTTACCAATGACATATTCCAAGTTTATTCTCTAATGTCGGTTCACATCAGTGGGACCATACAGTATTTGTCCTTTAGTTTTTGGCTAGTCTCACTCAGCATAATGTTCTCTAGGTCCATCCATGTTATTACATGCTTCATAAGTTTATTCTGTCTTAAAGCTGCATAATATTCCATCGTATGTATATACCACAGTTTGTTTAGCCATTCATCTGTTGATGGACATTTTGGCTGTTTCCATCTCTTTGCAATTGTAAATAATGCTGCTATAAATATTGGTGTGCAAATGTCCGTTTGTGTCTTTGCCCTTAAGTCCTCTGAGTAGATACCTAGCAATGGTATTGCTGGGTCGTATGGCAATTCTATATTCAGCTTTTTGAGGAACCGCCAAACTGCCTTCCACAGTGGTTGCACCATTTGACATTCCCACCAACAGTGGATAAGTGTGCCTCTTTCTCCCCATTCCTCTCCAGCACTTGTCATTTTCTGTTTTGTTGATAATGGCCATTCTGGTGGGTGTGAGATGATATCTCATTGTGGTTTTGATTTGCATTTCTCTAATGGCCAGGGACATTGAGCATCTCTTCATGTGCCTTTTGGCCATTTGTATTTCCTCTTCTGAGAGGTGTCTGTTCAAGTCTTTTTCCCATTTTGTAATTGGATTGGCTGTCTTTTTGCTGTTGAGTTGAACAATCTCTTTATAAATTCTGGATACTAGACCTTTATCTGATATGTCATTTCCAAATATTGTCTCCCATTGTGTAGGCTGTCTTTCTACTCTCTTGATGAAGTTCTTTGATGCACAAAAGTGTTTAATTTTGAGGAGCTCCCATTTCTTTCTTTCTTTCTTTCTTCAGTGCTCTTGCTTTAGGTTTAAGGTCCATAAAAACGCCTCCAATTGTAAGATTCATAAGATACCTCCCTACATTTTCCTCTAACTGTTTTACGGTCTTAGACCTAATGATTAGATCTTTGATCCATTTTGAGTTAACTTTTGTATAGGGCGTGAGATACGGGTCCTCTTTCATTCTTTTGCATATGGATATCCAGTTCTCTAGGCACCATTCATTGAAGAGACTGTTCTGTCCCAGGTGAGTTGGCTTGACTGCCTTATCAAAGATCAAATGTCCATAGATGAGAGGGTCTATATCTGAGCACTCTATTCGATTCCATTGGTGGATATATCTATCTTTATGCCAGTACCATGCTGTTTTGACCACTGTGGCTTCATAATATGCCTTAAAGTCAGCAACGTGAGACCTCCAGCTTCGTTTTTTTTCCTCAAGATACTTTTAGCAATTCGGGGCACCCTGCCCTTCCAGATAAATTTGCTTATTGGTTTTTCTATTTCTGAAAAATAAGTTGTTGGGATTTTGATTGGTATTGCATTGAATCTGTAAATCAATTTAGGTAGGATTGACATCTTAACTATATTTAGTCTTCCAATCCATGAACACGGTATGCCCTTCCATCTATTTAGGTCTTCTGTGATTTCTTTTAACAGTTCTTTGTAGTTTTCTTTGTATAGGTCTTTTGCCTCTTTAGTTAAATTTATTCCTAAGTATTTTATTCTTTTAGTTGCAATTGTAAATGGAATTCGTTTCTTGATTTCCCCCTCAGCTTGTGCATTGTTAGTGTATAGAAACACTACAGATTTTTGAATGTTGATCTTGTAGCCTGCTACTTTGCTGTACTCATTTATTAGCTCTAGTAGTTTTGCTGTGGATTTTTCAGGGTTTTTGACGTATAGTATCATATCATCTGCAAACAGTGATAGTTTTACTTCTTCCTTTCCAATTTTGATGCCTTGTATTTCTTTTTCTTGTCTAATTGCTCTGGCTAGAACCTCCAACATGATGTTGAATAATAGTGGTGATAGTGGACATCCTTGTCTTGTTCCTGATCTTAGGGGGAAAGTTTTCAATTTTTCCCCATTGAGGATGATATTAGCTGTGGGTTTTTCATATATTCCCTCTATCATTTTAAGGAAGTTCCCTTGTATTCCTATCTTTTGAAGTGTTTTCAACAGGAAAGGATGTTGAATCTTGTCACATGCCTTCTCTGCATCAATTGAGATGATCATGTGATTTTTCTGCTTTGATTTGTTGATATGGTGTATTACATTAATTGATTTTCTTATGTTGAACCATCCTTGCATACCTGGGATGAATCCTACTTGGTCATGATGCATAATTCTTTTAATGTGTTGCTGGATACGATTTGCTAGAATTTTGTTGAGGATTTTTGCATCTATATTCATTAGAGAGATTGGTCTGTAGTTTTCTTTTTTTGTAATATCTTTGCCTGGTTTTGGTATGAGGGTGATGTTGGCTTCACAGAATGAATTAGGTAGCTTTCCCTCCACTTCGATTTTTTTGAAGAGTTTGAGCAGGGTTGGTACTAATTCTTTCTGGAATGTTTGATGGAATTCACATGTGAAGCCGTCTGGTCCTGGACTTTTCTTTTTGGGAAGCTTTTGAATGACTGATTCAGTTTCTTTACTTGTGATTGGTTTGTTGAGGTCGTCTATTTCTTCTTGAGTCAAAGTTGGCTGTTCATGCCTTTCTAGGAACTTGTCCATTTCATCTACATTGTTGTATTTATTAGCATAAAGTTGTTCATAGTATCCTGTTATTACCTCCTTTATTTCTGTGAGGTCAGTGGTTATGTCTCCTCTTCCATTTCTGATCTTATTTATTTGCGTCCTTTCTCTTCTTCTTTTTGTCAATCTTGCTAAGGGCCCGTCAATCTTGTTGATTTTCTCATAGAACCAACTTCTGGTCTTACTGATTTTCTCCATTGTTTTCATGTTCTGAATTTAATTTTTTTCTGCTCTAATCTTTGTTATTTCTTTCCTTTTGCTTGCTTTGGGGTTAGTTTGCTGTTCTTTCTCCAGTTCTTCCAAGTGGACAGTTAATTCCCGAATTTTTGCCCTTTCTTCTTTTCTGATATAGGCATTTAGGGCAATAAATTTCCCTCTTAGCACTCCCTTTGCTGCGTCCCATAGGTTTTGATATGTTGTGTTTTCATTTTCATTCACCTCGAGATACTTACTAATTTCTCTTGTAATTTCTTCCTTGACCCACTGGTTGTTTAACAGTGTGTTGTTGAGCCTCCACGTATTTGTGAATTTTCTGTCACTCTGCCTATTATTGATTTCCAACTTCATTCCTTTATGATCTGAGAAAGTGTTTTGTATGATTTCAATCTTTTTGAATTTGTTGAGACTTGCTTTGTGACCCAGCATATGGTCTGTCTTTGAGAATGATCCATGAGCACTTGAGAAAAAGGTGTATCCTGCTGTTGTGGGGTGTAATGTCCTATAAATGTCTGTTAAGTCTAGCTCATTTATTGTAATATTCAAATTCTCTGTTTCTTTATTGATCCTCTGTCTAGATGTTCTGTCCATTGATGAGAGTGGTGAATTGAAGTCTCCAACTATTATGGTATTTGTGTCTATTTCCCTTTTCAGTGTTTGCAGTGTATTCCTCATGTATTTTGGGGTATTCTGGTTCGGTGCATAAATATTTATGATTGTTATGTCTTCTTGTTGAATTGTTCCTTTTATTAGTAGATAGTATCCTTCTTTGTCTCTTTTATCTGTTTTACGTTTGAAGTCTAATTTGTTGGATATTAGTATAGCTACTCCTGCTCTTTTCTGGTTGTTATTTGCATGAAATATCTTTTCCAAACCTTTCACTTTCAACCTGTATTTATCTTTGGATCTAAGATGTGTTTCCTGTAGACAGCATATAGAAGGATCCTGTTTTTTAATCCATTCTGCCAGTCTATGTCTTTTGATTGGGGAATTCAGTCCATTAACATTTAGTGTTATTACTGTTTGGGTAATGCTTTCCTCTACCATTTTGCCTTTTGTATTATATACATCCTATCTAATTTTCCTTCTTTCTACACTCCTCTCTACACCTCTCTCTTCTGTCTTTTCATGTCTGACACTAGTGCTCCCTTTAGTATTTCTTGCATAGCAGGTCTCTTGGTCACAAATTCTCTCAGTGACTTTTTGTCTGAAAATGTTTTAATTTCTCCCTCATTTTTGAAGGACAATTTTGCTGGATATAGAATTCTTGGTTTGCAGTTTTTCTCTTTTAGTAATTTAAATATATCATCCCATTGTCTTCTTGCTTCCGTGGTTTTTGCTGAGAAATCTACACATAGTCTTATTGAGTTTCCCTTGTTTGTGATGGATTGCTTTTCTCTTGCTGCTTTCAAGATCCTCTCTTTCTCTTTGACCTCTGACATTCTAACTAGTAAGTGTCTTGGAGAATGCCTATTTGGATCTATTCTCTTTGGGCTGTGCTGCACTTCTTGGATCTGTAATTTTAGGTCTTTCAGAAGAGTTGGGAAATTTTCAGTGATAATTTCTTCCATTAGTTTTTCTCCTCCTTTTCCCTTCTCTTCTCCTTCTGGGACACCCACAACACGTATATTTGTGCGCTTCATTTTATCATTCAATTCCTTGAGCCCCTGCTCAAATTTTTCCATTCTTTTCCCTATACTTTCTGTTTCTTTTTGGATTTCAGATGTTCCATCCTCCAGTTCACTAATTCTAACCTCTGTCTCTTGAAATCTACCATTGTAAGTTTCCATTGTTTTTTTCATCTCTTCTACTGTAACTTTCATTCCCATAAGTTCTGTGATTTGTTTTTTCAGACTTTCCATTTCTTCTTTTTGTTCATCCCATGCCTTCTTCATGTCCTCCCTCAATTTATTGATTTGGTTTTTGAAGAGGTTTTCCATTTCTGTTCGTATATTCAGAATTAGTTGTCTCAGCTCCTGTATCTCATTTGAACTATTGATTTGTTCCTTTGACTGGGCCATATCTTCAATTTTCCTGGTGTGATTTGTTATTTTTTGCTGGCATCTGGACATTTAATCAGATTTCCCTGAGTGTGAGACCCAGCAGGTTGTAAAACTTTTCTCTGAAGTCTCTGGGCTCTGTTTTTCTTATCCTGCCCAGTATGTGGTGCTTGTCTGTCTGTGGGTTCCACCAGCAAAAGATGTTGTGGCTCCTTTAACTTTGGAAGTCTCTCCCTGCTGGGGGCGTGGTGGAGACAGAGGAAAGGTTGTAGGCTGGTTTTAATGGCTTCAAATTGGGAAGTCCTGAGATCTGAATTCCCTGAGAGAGGGACTCCACCTGAGTTGCGTTTCACCCCTCCCGTGGGGAAGGTTCATGTGGTAGAGAGCCCTGAAAGCAGTCTGTTTCTGAGTTTGGGGCAGTTGCACCTTGTGTAATCCCAGTGCTGAGCCCAGAGGCAACCGAGCCTCTGTAGAAACAGCCACAGAAGGCTCTGTTTCGCCCCCTTTCCTCTTTTTCAGTTAGCCCAATAGGCGACTTCCACCTTAATTAGTTTTGCCTGAGCTGGGGGCCTACTTCTAGTAGTCAGAATTTGTCCATTAACGCCACTATTGGTGTTTGGTTGGGCTCAGTCCCCGCTACTGTTTGGAGACTCTTTCCTTTCCCTCCGGGTAGCCGCCTGTGGGGGAGGGGCACCGGTCACCGGCCGTGGCTTGGGAAACTCACTGATCCGAGACTCGTAGCTGGTCAGGGAAGCTGCCTGCAAGGGAGGGGTGTCGGCCACCGGCCGCCGTGGCTTGGGAAACTTGCCTCTCCGAGACTCCCTGCCCATCCGGGAAGGAGGGAGGGAGGGGCGCCCTCCACGGGTCGCCGCGGCCCGGGGAACCACGCACTGCTCGGGGAGCTCACCGCAGCGGATTCTCGCAGACGGACCAGCCAATCCAGACTGGGGTACACTGTGTGTCTGATCCCTGCCGTGGCCCCGGGAGCTGTTCTGCACTGTTTCTGGTTATTTAGAAGTTGTTCTGGAGGAGGAACTAAGATGCGCATACCTTACTAAGCTGCCATCTTCGCCCCCCCCAAACCGTAACTACTTTTTGAAGAGTGTTTTGAAAACGATTGCTTTTTACTTTCTTTGTTTTGTATATATGTTATATTATACAATAAAAAAAGTTTTTAAAAATTATACCAGTGGTCAGTAGATTGTTTTTGTAAAGGATCACGTAATAAATATATTTTTTGGCTATGTGGGCCATACTGTCTCCATTACAACTATTCAGCTATTGTAGTCTGAAAGCAGCCGTAGACAATATGTAAACAAATGGGCATGGCAATATACCAATAAACTGTATGTACAAAATAAGTGACACTGCAGGCCATTGTTTGCTGTCCTCTTGTCTAAAGATACCCGTTCCTAAAGAAATCCACTGATGAAGGTTTGCAATGCTAATTGCTGTTTTCAAGTGTCAGTTTTTCATTTATTCAGTTCTATTTTTTACAGTTTTATTTCTTTGTTGAGAATGTCTCATTCCATTTCATGTGTGTTTAACTTTACCTCATGGAACACAGTTATAACAGGTGCTTTAAAGTCTTCATCTGATCATTTCAACATCTAGGTCATTTTGGGACTGGTGAATATTGTTTGTACTTCCCTTGACAATTAGTCACATTTGCTTGCTACTTTTTAGGTTTAGTAATTTTGTGATCCTGGACATTAGGAATATTATTTTGTGAGGTACTGTGTCCTGTTAAAAATTCTCTACTGGAGAATTTTATTTTCAGGTCAGCAATCCAACAGGTTCTGATCCACACGTTCTGTTTCATCTTCTGTGGGCAACGGTTACAATGTCAGTTCAGTTTTTACTGTCCTGCTGCTGCTTTGTATCTTTCCCATGCATATATCTTTCATGGGTCATTTTGGGACTGGCTTGGTGGTTTAAATTATAGTTTAGCACTCAAAACCTTTGTTTTGTTGCTCTGGGTCCGTGTAAGTGCAGATTAAGGGCAAACCTGGGATTTGTGCCATTTCAAACATAGATTTAGGGGATCTCCTTTTCTAGCTCTTTCATCTCTGGGATTATCCCCACATTCTCTGGCTCATTGAGCCTCCTTTTCCCGCCCCTCTAGCCTGAAAGATGGGATTTCTGTCTGTGTTTTAGCTGCCTGCACTACTGTCACAGCTGCAGCCTTTCAACTGTGACGTACCCCTTGGGATAAAGTGGCAAGAGAAAAGAGTGAAAGAAAAAAGGTGTTTCTTGTTTGAACCCAAGGTGCACCTTTTCCAGATTCCTTTGACCAGAAAAATGGTTTCCTTTTCATTTTATAGCTACTTGCTCTGTCACTGCTTCACTTTATAATTGGGGCTTGCCCTTGGAGCAGAATCTGAAGAAAAAATTACCAGGGGTTTCCTCATTCTCTGGCTTCTCTGTTTTCTGGCTAGAAAAATAGGGATTCTCTCAGAGGTTTTGTTCTGTGCACAACAGCTGCTGCAGCACCTGGGCCCTGATATTATGAATAGGAATTAGTGAGCTGGAAAACGATTGGACTACAGGCAGCTGCCCAGGGAAAGGAGAGACTGAGAATGGTTTGGGGATATCACATAGTTCAGTATGGAGGTAGTGGTTGCTATGCTAAAGAATTTTTGTATTTTGAAGGTACATAATTAGATTTATATTATTTACTGCTTGTTCTGTAAGAAGCAGACAGCTAAGTCTCAATCTTCCTAACGTTCCTTTTTAAAATATTTTTATCCCCATAAGGAAAAAATGTAGCTGGTGCTTGAATTATCAGTATTTAAGTATTTTTATTCAGGATTAACAGCTGGAGAATGAATTTTGCATATGATTTCTGAAATTTTTTTTAAAAAAATTAATCTCCTTAAAATAATGTATGTATTCTATTTTTAACTGTTATACTAAGAATTTTGGAATGATTAAATGGCCATATAACTGTTGACTCTTGTTTTATATAATAACATTTTTAACTGCCAGTAATTAAAATGCTGACTAATTTTTAAGATAGAATTGAAAGTCTGCATTTTCTTTGAGACAATAATATCTATCATCTATTGGCATTTATAATTTTTCTTGAATTATGTACCTTTATTATCCTTATTTTTCTGATAAAGAAATTGAGCCCACATTGAGATCACACATTTTGTAAATGATAAAGTTAGAATTTAAACTGGGCAGACAGTTTCTAAAATCTGTTTTCTTATACCTGCTGGTATATTGTGTATGTTGTTCAGGGTGGTGGGAATACATACATTGAAAGATATAATTTGTGCCCTTCAGGATTTCAATGTTTAGTTAAGGAACCAGAACAGTGAAGGTAGTCGTAGAAGAGAAATAACTGCTACATATATATATATATTTTTTTTATATGGGCAGGAATCAGGAATTGAACCCGGGTCGCTGGCATGACAGGCAAGAACTCTGTTTGCTGAGACACTGTGGCCCGCCTACCCCACCCACACCCCCTTTTCTTTTAAAACTACTCTTTATATAATGATTTTTTCACATTGAATTTTATGTGTTTCATACTTATTGCTGTGATTAAGGCTCATTTGTTTTTGGTGTTTGATTAATCCAGTCCACATTTTTACTTTTGGAAAATCAGAGTTCCTATTTCTCAAACATCTTTTCCTCTCAAGAAGTGCTGTCCTAAAATAGATCTTGGGTTTACTATTTTACATTTATCTAGTTTTTTACAGAGCATTTTCACATATGTTAATTCCTTTAGTGACTGCCACAAGATAGGTTGGTATTAACAATCACGTTTTTACAGAGCAGATCAGAGCTTAGAGAGTGTAAATGATCTGCCTAAGGTTGTCCAGGTAGCATAGAGTGGAAACAAGATTAGAAATCCAGTAGCCTGACTCATAAGAAATAAATATTTGCTAAATATAACTAAATGTAAATATTATGTTTATAAACTATGGTAAATTAGCCCATTTGAGTCTTTCTGTAATATGATGCTTTAAAAGTATTATATTACTTTCAATGGTAACAGCATGTTAAATGGTTATTTCTTTTGTTAACTTTATTATGTGTTGATTTAATGAATTAAAAGCATTGATTGGACTGTAAGAGCATGGGTCTCTGTTAATTTTGAGTATTTTCACTTTGGTAGCTATTCAAATTACTGCTTGTAATATAACAATTTATATTGTTAAAAATTCTGTTTCAAATCCATTTTATATTTTAAAAGTAACAAAAATAGTCACTTTTTCCCTTATATTTTAGTTTTATTATGTCTAGGCATGTACATCATGGACCCTTAGAAAATAAATCAAAAGAAGAGCTATCGAGAGATTACTGCTATCACCTTAGTGTATATCCTTCCAGACCTTTTTTGATTTTCATGCATGCACACGAAATATATACACAAGGATCCAATCCAGAACTCTGCCTTTATTGCATCTATTTTTATGTCTCTTTTAAATTTTAGCTAACACTGTTCTTAAAAAATCTCTCATTGTAAGCTATTTTTAAACAGGTGTTTGTAGATAGTTTTATTTTATGTTTGCAACAAATGTGGAAAATGGTGAATGAATTTTTTTTTAGCATTAATCATCTTAGTTGTATCCAGAACTCAAGGACAGGGGTGCATGGTGGTTCAATGGTAGAATGCCCGCCTACCAAAAACAACAACAACAACAAAAAACAACTCAAAGATGCAGATGTTCAATGAAATGATCATGGTGATGAATATACAACTATGTGGTGATATTATTGGCCATTGATTGAGCACCAAATATGGAATGTTCGTATGTTAAGAATGTTTGTGTTTGTATGTTGTTTTGTCAATAAAAATATTTTTTAAAAAGCCAAAAAATGTCAAGGAGAGGGAATTTCTAATCAAGAATTTGCTGCTCGTAAATTTAAAAATTGCTGAGAATTAGTTCTGTATCTCATTGTCTTTGATACTTGTTAGTAGTTGTTTGGGTACAAGTAAATTAAAGGCAGTCTCTTTAGTAGAGATCAGAATAAAATTGTACACTTCATTGCTTTCCTATGGAAACAAAGGAAGCTTAGCTCATCTGACAATGATCCATGAGATTGAGGCATCTTTAAAAAGGTTGATGGGTAGAGTTGATGAAATAAATCAATTTAGTTGGAAACAAAAGATTGAATTTGGTATTCCTCCCTTGGAGAAGGTGTAGAAGAATTAGATCTTTTAACTGCTGCAGGTTTTGGGAACATAAAAAGAAAGTAATTTGGTCTGTTTTTGAGAAATTGTTGCATACTTTAAGCCAAGTGCTTGCTGCTTCTGCTTCCCTTTTAGCCCCTCAAATATATGGTAACTAACCTGACCTACATAAGTATTGTTAAAAATCACATCACTAGATTAAACAGGGTTTAAAATGAAATAGGAAGATGGAAGATGTAATTTAATATCCGTATCATTAAGAAAAGTTCAGGTATATCCTTGGTGAGATTTTTTTCTTTTGTTAAAAATTTCTTAAGTAGGTATTTTATTAGTTCTTTCAGCCACTAGTTTTACATGCTTTAGTAAAAATCTGACATAGTAAATTCATTTTTTTCATAATTTGTTTTTTTGTTTGGATATATGAAGAACCCCTTCTAATTCCTCATTAATAGCTTATTTTTCACTCTTTCAGTGAATTATAGAGTGTAATTATTTTGATATTTATAATATGAAATATTTATATTGTGTTGTATTCACAAAATTGAGCAGCCTTTGCCCTAAAAGCTTTTTTATTTTCTAATTTAGTATTTAGACACCAACTACTCCCTCCCTCTTTTTTTCGATGTGTTTGTGTGTATGTGTGTATGTGTGTGTAGGAATTGTCTAAAGATTGCTACTGCTCATTTTAAAAATGTTGGAAAGAATTTGCTTTCCTTGATACATGCTGTATTTTACAGTAAATTTGAATAAAAAGGAATTATCCTGTTCTTTTAGTTTCCCTGTTGCTAAAACAAATACAATACTGTGGGTTGGCTTAAACAATGGGAATTTATTGGCCCATGGTTTTGAGGTTAGGAAAAGGCCAAAACTGAGGCATAGCAAGACCATCCTTTCTTTCTCCTGCAGACTGTGGTGTTCTGGAATTGGGTGCCAGTGATCCTTGGGCACTGGCTTTTCTGTCACATGGCCACACACATGGCAATGTCTTCTTTCTCCTCCAGGCTCTGTTGACTTCTGGCTTTTTCCTGTAGTTTTCTCTGTGTCTGAATTTCATTTTGTTTATAAAGGATACCAGTAATCCAGATTAAAGGCCAAATTGATTCTTATGGGCCACAGTTTAATTGAAGTAATGTCTTCAAGAAATCTTATTTATAGTGGATTCATACCTACTAAAATGTGGACTAAAACTAAGAATTTGTCCAAACTGGGGTCCGTAGTTCAGTCCACCACACCTGTCTTCCATACCCTCTTATTCTGCTATTCACTTTGCCTTGACAATGAATTTTTCTACTTTTCTCATCATATAACCATGTGGATTTACAGCAAAGATTTATGATTTCCAATTTTAGTGGGCCTTTCATTACCACTTGACAGGCCTGTATTCCCTTCCCTTCTGCTTTCTTTCTGCATAAAGTTATTACATACTCCCTCCCTTTTCCTTAAGCCAATATCTTCGCTATTCTCAGAAAATTCGGGAGTGGAGGAGGGTGGGTAGGGAGAGGGAGAAAGAGGAGGGGAGGGAAGAACAAGCTATAGCTTGGGTGGCAGGAGGATCCACCTTTCATTTCTGTATATCAGCCACCAGCTTTCCTGTATTTGCACCATCTCCTTTTTAACAGGGCTAACAGATTGCTATGTGTGCTCTTGATCCTGTTTCCTACAGAATGTCTTCCTCAGTTAGTGTCCATTTTCCCTCTTGGTATCTTTAATTTTTTCTACTTTCTTATTTCATCTTAGCCATAAAATTGTTTAAATCTCTTATTTCCTGAAAAGCCCTGTTAATTAATTTTCTCTCTACTTTGCTTTTCCTAGCAACCACTCAATCTCATTCTTTTCCTTTTTTGTCAAATTTTTTCCAAGAGAAGTTTACTTTAATGGTTTGACTTTATGTCCTGTCAGTCAGTCCTCAGTTATATTCTATGTATCACTGTTACAATTGTAAACTATATGACTTTTCTGCAAAATTGAACAGTATTGATTACTTCTTTAAAAGTTAAAAAAAATTAAAAAATTTATGTGTAGCTACTCTAAGCAGTCAAATGTGTTCTGGAAGGCTAATAGAACAATAGTAGTACTCTGTTCCACCTCTTTGAACATCCAGTTTCCATAACTGAGAGGCAACCATTCGTATCTGTTTTCTTATTTTTTTCTATTTATTTCATTTCATCTAAATTGCATATTTTACACTGGTATTTTTTATTCAGCTTTACACATTATTGACTTCCTTCTATGGAAGATGGAAGTTTGGTTTTCTTACACTCTGGAGAGGATACAGAGATTCTTCTAATATGATTATGCATGTATTTTGGTTAAAGTGGTGTTCAGTGTTTACCATATTCAAACTATGTAACTGTTGCTCATAACTGAACCATTGTAGTCACTTTTCTTGCTACTTTGTTTTTTCATAGTTATTAACTGCCTCATTTTTTATTTGCTTGGTTTTCTTTGTACCTATACAGTTCCTAACTGTGTGACAGATTATAAAACTCTGCTCAGTATTATCAAAGACATCCAGTATTCTATCAGTTACATTTTTCCTCTTTGGAATCACTCTGGATAACTTTGTCATCGAAGTCCAGTCCTAGTCTGATTGTTTGGGACTTCCCTTTGCATCGCTCCTTTATTTGGATGCCCTTCTTCTTGTCTGATTTACTCTGTATTTTACTAATTGTGGCTTTCTGAGAAAGAGTGCTGGGAGGTAGTTACTTTTAGAAGTTTCATATCTGAAGATGTTTTTATTCTGTTTTCATTTGATTTAGAATATTATGTGGAATTCTATATAAGAAATTGCTTTTCTCTGTAGTTTCGAAGGTATTAATCTATTTTCTGGTGGTTGAAAGTATTGCTGTTGAGAAGTCCAAGAATCTTCTGATTACTGATGCTTTGCATAATGAAATTTCATTATGAATGGCTTAGTATGGGTGTTTTTAAAAATTACTTTTGCTGAGTTCTCAGCAAAATTCATGCCCTTGTATTGGGAAATTTTCTGTTTTAATTTTCTGTCCTCTTCTCTAGTTCTTTGTCTTTTTGTTCTACTTCTTGAAAGAGTTCTTCAATTTTATCTGTAATTCCTTTATTAAAGTGTACAGTTTTGCTGTTAAATTTTCCAAGAGTCCTTCAGTTCTCTAGAATATGCAGTTTCTCATAACATCCCATTTATTTTTCACAGTTGTATGTGTTATTTAAAAAAAAATTTTTGTTGATCTTCCATTGTTATGTGCTTGCTTCAAATTTCCTTTTTTCTGTCTCTTTTATGGTAGAGGTGTTCATTAAATGTTTGTCTTTTAATTTAAAAGACACTTAAAAGTTTATTGGAAGCTCTGTGTGCTTTGAGTTGGGTATTTGAGTTTGCTATTTCAATGTATGATCTTCAAAGGTTAGTATCTTGTAGATCTTTTTCTCTAGAGCTCATTTGGTTTCATAGAATGGGATTCTCTAATCACCTGTCTTGGGAATGGGAGAGGGGTTAGAATGTAAATATGGGTGCATTATTTCTGATCCCAGCAATGAAAGAGAGAGTGGGTGCAGAGTTGGGAGTGAGTGGTATCCTTACATGCATTGTATACATTTTCACTTATTCTTCTATAATCATTGTGGCATCTCACCCCTCCCCTCAGCTGTGTGTGAAGTCCACAGTTCTTCTGCCTGTCTGGCTTATATCCGCTCCAGAGGTCCTTCTCTTGGTATGGAAGATGGTCAGCTGCCTGGCTGGTCAGGCAAAAACAGAGTTCTGACAACTTTTTAAATTGCCTTTCAGCCAATTCAGTAGTTTTCAGTTTTATCTGCACCCTGACCTTTTGGTACCTTTCTTACTGATGCTTCTAATTTCCTCAGATTCTGCTGAACAATTGGTATGCTTCATGATTGGCCTCCCCACTCTGCATTTAGTTAAGTTATAGCCGTCTTTGTGCCACTAAGTCAGTTATCTCTTGTCCATGTCCCAAAATTTTGTTGATGGTTTTTGCTTGCTATCAGCTTCCTTAATGTTCTATTTTTTCTTCGAGGTTTACACCCTTTTAATTCCTTCTGTCATCTTTGTAGTGTTTCTGGAGGGGGTGGAGATAAGTATACATTTCAATGTAGTATGTTTAAGATTAAGGCTTTTCTTCACTTAAAACTCTACATTCAGGGTGCATGGGTGGTTCAGTGGTAGAATGCTCACCTTTCATGCAGGAGACCTGGGTTCAATTCCTCGACCATGCACCCCCCCCAAAAAACAACTCTACACTCATGACATCTAGTATACTGCTTTTCTGGAATTTTCATAAGTCTTTTATTACAGTTGAGTCTTCCCTGCTATATCCTCTTTTATCTTTCTAAATGTTGTTGTTTCCTAGCCTTTTTACTTCTCTTTCTTTTCACCTTTCTGGGCTGGTCTTATCTGCTTCTCTGCAACTCTTCATACACTACTGATACCTAATAATAATCTGATTAGTATTAATCAGATTAATACTAATTAATACTAATTACTGATACCTGATACTATTCAGAATTAGTATCTGTGATTCTGACTTAAAACCTCTGATGTCCATTTCCATAATAATATTTTTTGAACATTTTTTCACAAACATCCTGTGGATAACTCAGTTTCCTTGACCTTCATTTAGTTCCCCTCCCTCCTATGCTTTGTATTTCTTTTAGCTGTACATTGTTTTTAAATGTAAAATTCTCTGTTTTTAGTTCATATATCAGTTTCTCACAATTTATGTTTGAACTGTATCTTTTATTATCAAAGGTTAGAAATGCATTCCTGTTATTCTGGATTAAAAAATATAAGCATATATTGAATAGATGAATATGCGTCCTCTCTTACCTCATCTCAATTATACTCTCTCACCCAGTCTGTTTCTGTCAGACTGAACACAGTCATGATCGTACCTCAAAACCTTTGTACTTCTTGCTATCTGACAGCAACCCCCCACCTCCAATTTTTAAGTTAATTGATAAGAGTTAGTCTCTTAGAATGATTCTTGGCAAGTAGAAGGCATTCTGTTAGTGTCAACTGTTATCATCATTATCATTGTAATTTATTGCATGGGTTGCTCACTTTCTCATTTCATTTAGCTTTTTGCTCAAATTATTGTTTCTTAAAAGAGGCCATCCTTGATTTACTCTATTTAAAATATCTCTTCCTCCTGGTTATTATTCAGATACTTACCCTATTTTATTTTTATTTACTATACATATCACCACATGGCTTTTTTATTTGTGTGCTTGTTTACTCCTATCCTTCCCCAGAATATAAATTTTTTTAAGAAAGGAGCTTTGCTTATTCATTCCATCTCTGATGACTTCAGTGTGCCTTTTACACTGCATAGGAATGTTTTTCAATAACTGAATAAATGCTGGTCTAACAAATCACTTAATCTCCTTTGCTTTCTTTGCCTTATGCTGCTTTACACTGTCAACTGACTTTGACACTACTCAGCTATCTTTTACTAGGGCCTAAATTTCTTGGCTGTTGCAAAATGGGTAGCTTTGGAAGTAGCAATAATTCTTTTGGAGTGTTATTTAATATATGATCTCATTGAATTACTTCATCTTCTGTCTGTGTTTCTGTAGAAGTCAAGTGATTTGAACTGAACTCATGAAAATTACAAATCAGAATAAATGATAAATAGTGATGTGAATCCAAGTACTAATTTGTATTTAATTGTTCTTCATCAACCTAAGTTTTAAACTTAGAGCTAACTGGACTAATTTGAAACTACAGACGAGGCAGAATACCAAAATATCAGTATCTTTTTTTTAATGTTTTTTTTTTATTATGAAGTATAGCATATATATAAAGAAAATAAAGAAAAAGCAATAATTTTCAAAATAGACTTCAACAGGTAGTTACAGAATAGATTTCAGAGTTTGGTATGGGTTACCATTCCACTATTTCAGATTTTTCCTTCTCGCTGCTCCAAAACACTGGAGGCTAGAAGAAATATCAATATAGTATGATTCAGCAATCTTACTCATTTGTTAAATCCTATTTTCTCTGTTATAACTCCTCCTTCTTCTTTGATCCTTTTCCCAATCTATGGGAATCTTTAGGCGAGGGCCTGTTCTGACTTTTTTATATTGAGTAGGGATATTGACACTAAAGGATAGGGGGCTGTAATTAGTTGATAATCTTGGAGAGGCTCATCCATCCCTCTGGGTTTCAGGATTCATCTGGCCTAGGACTCCTCTGGAAATTAGGGAAAGCAAACTTAGTGCATGAAACATTTATAGAGTCTCAGTTCAAGCCCTAGGTGTTCTTAAGAATTAACAGGAGTGATATTGGTTGGGGTTTAGCAAACCATGGCAATTAGCACTATCTCACTGAAGCCTGTATAAGAGCAGCCTTCAGAATAGCTTCTTGACACTTTTTCATCTCTCTTAGCCACTGATGCCTTATTTTATTCCACTTCTTTTCCTCCTTTTGGTCAGGAAGGCAATGTGGATCCTATATTGTGAGGGGCAGACTCATCCCTGGGAGCCATGCCCCATGTTGTCAGGGGGATTTTCACTCCTAAAAATGTCCTAGGTAGTGGAGAGGGTAACGATTTTCTTTGCAAGGGGCTTGGAGAGAAGGCTGCCCCATCTAAGCAACAAAAGAGGTTTCCTGGAAGTACTCTTAGGCCTCATAGGTAGTCTTAGTTTTTCCACTACAGAAATAAGTTTCAATAGGGGCAAACCTCAAACTCAAGGGCTTGTGAGTCCCCAGTGGTTGAGAGGGTACCTGGGATTTCCCATATTAGAAAGTTTAATAGTTCCATATATTTTTTTTGTGCTTTGGACCCTCAAGACTCTACTAATACTTTTTAATTATCAATCCACCATGGTCTGAGATGTATCACAGTATTACATTAAGCTATACAGAATTACAAGGCCTCATTCCCATTCTGGATCCAGGAGTTTGTGTTGTTTAAATGAGCTATCTGGACAGGTTGATTTAAATCGTGTGTTACAGAAAATTTAGGTTCTAGACATAATAGATCTCTCTGTCTTTGGTCTCATATAGTAAGTGAAGGTCTAGAGTACAGGTCTATCATCTTTTACCCTGTATTCTGATTTATCTTAGTCCCAGCTAGATTGGCTTCGTATTCAGCTGTAATTGAAGTTTGATCTCTTTTTCTGTTACTTTAACTGTTATTGTGTATAGCTGTGCTATCGTTCAGGGCTGCAGCACTCTGTTTCTGAATCTTAGGTGTCACAGAGTTCCTTGAAGTTCCAGGGAACTACCAGATGATAAATATATAGCTCAGTGTCTCAGGATCTAGAAATACACTTCCAGCTTCAGACTCAGTGTGGCTGCTATGAGAGCTTATAACTAGGCACCCATTTTCTTATAATTTTTTTTTTGAGAGAGACCTTAGCATATTTGTTTTTGGCTTATTTTGCCTAACACATTATCCCCAAGTTTTATTCAGTTCACTGCGTGCCTCTTAATGTCCTTTCTTTTTTTAGCCACACCATATTCTATTATATAAATGTTATAGTTCACCATTCTGTTTCTTAGGCATTGAACTCTTTGGATCCCTCCATATATTGAGCATCTTGGATAATGTCCCAAATAAACAAACCATGTTTTACAGTACCATCACTTCTATCCATTCCCTTGCATTTATGTCACCCTCTTTGCGTAACCTTTCCCCCATTTCTGGCTTTTGTGTACCTCTAGGTGTGCTATATTCTACAGTGTAACCCTTGAGATTAACTTTACCAGAGTCATAATAGTGAAATCATATAGTATCTGTCCTTTTGTGTCTGACTTATTTCAGTCAGCATTGTATCTGCCAAGATTCATTTATGTTGTCATATGCATCAGGACCTCATGCTGTCTTTACTGCTGTATAACATTCCATTGTATATACCATGTTTTGTCTATCCTACTCATCTGTTGATGGGGACTTGGATTGTTTCCATCTTTTGGCAATTGTGAATAGTGCCGTTATGAACATTGGTGTTTAAATATCTGTGGATATCACTGCTTTCAGCTCTTCTGGTTATAAACCAGTATTGGTATTGGTATTGCCGGATCATATGGCAACTCAA
This sequence comes from Tamandua tetradactyla, assembly GCF_023851605.1. NCBI lineage: Eukaryota > Metazoa > Chordata > Mammalia > Pilosa > Myrmecophagidae > Tamandua > Tamandua tetradactyla. The sequence continues at coordinate 56,982,771 of NC_135334.1, read as the reverse complement.
TATTTAGTTTCCTGATGAATCACCAAACTGTTTTCCACATTGGCTGCACCATTTTACATTCCCACCAATACTGAATAAGTGTTGCAGTTTTTCTCCAGATCCTCTCCAACATTTGTAGTTTTCTGTTTGTTTAATAGCAGCTATTTTTTAAAATTAATATAGTTTATTATGTTTTTATTACAGAAATTGTGTTTCTTGTATATTCTAATTTTGTCTACTGATTTTCATGTCTGTGAGATCTGCCATTTTTCTATTTAATCTTTCAAATTCTTCTTTATGCTCTTTTAGTGTCTTCCTGATACCCTTTATTTCTTAATAAATATCCTTGAGTAGTTGTTCCATATTCTGTGTCCCCTCTGGAGTTTTGAATTGGTTGTTTGGCTGGACCATTTCTGCTTGGATCATCACATGTTTTGTGATTTTCTGTTGTGTTTGGGGCATTTGATTATCTTTTATTTTTTGTTTTAATATATTTTTATTGTAAAATTTTCACACACATACAGTACATCCAAAGTATTTAATCATTGGCTCACAATATCATCACATTATTGTGTCTTCACCACCATGATCATTTTTAGAGCATTTGCCTCACTCCAGAAAAAGAAATAAAAATAAAAATAAACATCTCTTACATCTCATACTCCTTCCCTACCTCTCATCCTCTCATTGACCACTCGATTTTTTTTTTTTTTTTTGGTTTAAGAAAATAATTTATTAAGGGCTTTATATTTCTAGAAAGAGAGTATGCAAAGTTCTATTCAGATACTTTTAAGTATAAGAAGTACTTCTGAAAAAAACATACTTTGGTTTTACATAATGATTTACTGGGGCACAAGTAGAGAGAAAAAGAGACTGCAATGCCAAAATTACCCTCATCTGATAATTTTTTGTTTACATATCTGATGTTTTTCCTGGTTATGAACTCCTTGAGGGAAGGAATTGAGTCATTTAAAATTTTTCTTTTCTTTCTTTCCTCTCCTCCTACCTTTCCTCCTTTTTTCTCTTGCTATTTTTTAAAATTTATTTTATTTATTAAACATACCAACATACAAGCACAAACATTCTTACCATATGAGCATTCCATTCTACATATATAATTAGTAATTCACAATATCATCACATAGTTGTATATTCATCATCATGATCATTTCTTAGAACATCTGCATCAATTCAGAGAAAGAAAGAGGAAACAGAAAAAAATTCATACATACCATACCCCTTACCCCTTCCCCCATTGATCACTAGCATTTCAATCTACTAAATTTATTTTAACATTTGTTCCCCCTATTATTTATTTTTAATCCATATGTTTTAATCGTTCATCAATAAGATAGATAAAAGGAGCAGCAGACACAGGTTTTCACAATCACACAGTCACATCGTGAAAGCTAAATCACTATACAATCATCTTCAAGAAACATGGCTACTGGAACACAGCTCTATATTTTCAGGCAGTTCCCTCTAGCCTCTCCATTACCCCTTAACTAAAAAGGTGATATCTATTTAGTGCATAAGGATAACCTCTCAACTCTGGAATCTCTCAGCCACTGACACTTTATTTTGTCTCATTTCTCTCTTCCCCCTTTTGATCGAGAAGGTTTTCTCAATCCCTTGATACTGAGTCCCAGCTCATTCTAGGATTTCTAGTCCCACATTGCCAGGAAGGTCCACACCCCTGGGAGTCATGTCCCACATAGAGAGTGGGAGGGAGTGAGTTTGCCTGTTGTGTTGGCTGAGAGAGGGAGGCCACATCTGAGCAACGAGAGGTTCTCTTGGGAGTGATACTTAGGCCTAATTTTAAGTAGGCTTAGCCTATACTTTGCGGGGTTAAGTTTCATGTGAACAAACCCCAAATTGGGGGCTTAGCCTGTTGCTTTGGTTGTCCCCACTGCTTGTGAGAATATCAAGAATTCTCCACTTAGGGAAGTTGAATTTTCCCCCTTTCTCACCATTCTCCCAAGGGGACTTTGCAAATACTTTTTTATTCACTTTTCAAATCCTTCTGGGATTTATTGGGGCATTACTCTGGACAAACCTACAAAATCTCATGCCCTACTCAAGGTTCCATGTACTTATGATGTTCGTTAAGCTGTCCACATAAGTTATATTAGGAAATGCACTAATCAAAATATAAATTTTGTACCAATAAACATTTTTTGCTTTAGTCTCACACATAAGTTAAAGTTTTAAAATATTAATTACTGTCTATTTTCAACACGCTGCAGTATTGACAGGGTCTTCCTGCTATCCTTTATTTCTTTATAAATATCCTTGAGTAGTTAGTTATTCCATGTTCTGTGTCCCCTCTGGAGTTTTGATTTGGTTGTTTGGCTGGGCCATTTCTTCTTGGATCATCACATGTTTTGTGATTTTCTCTTGTGTTTGGGGCATTTGATTATCTGAACAAGGTTATTTTGCAAATCGGTTTCCCATAGTTGTCTAAAGTTTTGTATTTACTTGGTTTTGCATTGAAGAGTCCTTGTTGCACTTGATTTTTTCAGTAATTCCCTGCCAAACCAAGGCCTGGTTCTCGTGTAGGGAGTACAGTTCTCCTTGATGGTTTATTAAAAGCTAGGCAAGGATGCATGGGTATTTCAGTGCCAGAATGCCCACTCCATTCCCAGCCCATGTACCTCCCCCCCAAAAAAATTTATAAATTTATATATGTGAAAAATAAATAAAGAAATAAACGCACCTCAACAGTAATAGGGCCTAAAGTCACAAAGAGAAACCCCAGGATATACTGGCAATGAAATCAGACTGGTACCCACAGAAGGGAGAGAAAATAAATAATAAAAAATAAATAAAAATAAGAAACAAAAAATAAAAATAAAAAGTAATACTATTGCTATAAAAACATATAGAAAAATGTATGGAAAAAAACAACAACCCTAGGCAGATAAGGAGTTTGCCAGGCTGCACTTACTGCATCTTCCTCAGGTGTTCCTGAGGTACTTCCACTCCTCTGGTCTACCTGTCTGTGACTGTAGCCCTCCTGGGAAGATGGTGTGATTGGTGGGGTGGCTGCTCCCAGCCTACGGCAGCAGGTCAGCTGGTCCTTGCGTTTGGGCAGGGAAGCCACTGATCCACTGGGTCTTTCGCCTGGCAGATCTGCTGTTCACTGTGTCTGATGGGATGGCATTGCAACACCTGTCTGGGTCACTGCCTCCAGTGCCCACTATCTCTATGAGTGCTGCTGGCTTCGGAACTGCTTGAGGAAATTTCCCCTGCCAGGGAGGGACTGTCAGTTCCTTGGATCAGCATTTCCCTGCATGCTGCAGCCAATCCCCAGTGGGGATTATGGACATTCAAACCCACCCTGCCCTTCCCATATTGATCCCTGCCTCTCTCCTCCCCTCAATATTGTTTTGAAACAACTTACTTCGAACTTTTGATAATCTTAACGGCATCTGAAAGTATTTCTTGGGTATAATTTTGAACTTTCACCTCTTATTATGCCATGTTAATGATTCTCTAGAAATTTCTGGAAAGAATTATAATGGATTTTTTTGTTTTTTTTACAATTTTGAGTGTACAGATAATAAAGTATATATTTTATATGTTTTATTCACAGGCCACAGAAACACTCTTCAGAATGGGTGTAGCAAGAGGAACTATCACAACATTAAGAAATGGAGAAGTAAGATGAGAATTTTGATATAATTATTACATCTTAATTCATGATTACAGTTTTTAAAATATAAAATATGGTGAATTCAATATTGCTATTCTGTAAACAACTGATAAATACATTAATGCTGAAGTTCATAATATTGGGTATACTTGGAGCAAAATTTGTTTTAATTCACATTCACATTGGAAACAGATCTTGGGTTGAAAATAACTTGCTGGGCCTTTTAATCTTTGATGATCAATTGTTTTTACTCTTAATAAAAAAAATGACATCTTATTTTAGTAACAACTTCTGCAAAAGTATTTTTTTGGTAAAAATAACTTTCTATGTTTTCCTTTCACTGTATTCTATTTCCATGCAGATCTGATACTTATTTCTTAGGGTAAAATAATTTGAAATGCTCAGACTTTAACCACAGACCTAAAGAGATAGATAAATGGAGTTAGTTTGCTTTTTGGTGTGGTTGAAATTCAGTGAAAATACACATTCTAAGTTTTGACTTTTTAAAATACTCCTACCAGTTCTTAAAAAAAAATTCTACCACATAAAATAAATTTCCAATCCAAAAATCATTACTAACCTGATTACCATCCTGTCTACCTTTTTTTAAATTCACTCCTTATTGTAAGGCATGTGCAGGTTGAAGTTGAATATACTATGACTTTGCCATGTTCCTTTTTCTAGTCTGGTAGCAAATTCTCGAAGAAAATAAATTAGCACTCTGTATAATGTAATATTTATAACTCAATCACCTAAATATTTAATAGTGGGAGTTTGGGAGTGAAAAAATCTCTAAGGAATTAAGTGGAATTGTGTTAGTATATTCCCATAAATGTGACTGGTTGATACATTTGCTCATTAGGCCAAAATGCACAGTCTTTTGGAAAGTATATACTCTTCACTGTTTAATTGTATATTGGCAAAAGACTTTGACATTAAATTGTAAAGTATATTTTCTCTGTGAAGAAAGAATTCACTTATCTCTTTATAAACTGAAATATGTGGTGCCATTTTGAGAAAACCGTCCCATTAATAGGCTCATACATATTTATCTGCCTAGAATGGTTGAAAATGTATTTCACATTTTAACAATTACCTATAAATTTTCTTATGGGGGGGGGGTGATAGACTTTTGAACTTTATCTTTTTTTATGAGGGGGTTGGGGAAATGTATGCAGGACAGTTTTATAAGTAATCATTTAAGCATAGGAATATGAGTTGAGGTTTACATCTTTAACTTACTGGGGAGAAAGTAATTAAAATAGCTGGCTTTTGATCCGTTCCTCCCAAAATTACTGGGAATAGCTCCAATGGAGCAACCTGGTTAACAGGTCTTAAAGTTGAGCAAATTTTTAAGCACTCTTTGACTTTTTGTTTCTAAAATGAGGTTAATATGATGAGATGCATATATTTTTTTCTTCATTTTAGGATCTCTGCAACTTCTAATCAATGGCACCTCATAGTCACCATCTATTAATTTTCATATTTTAGCTCCTCTTAAATTGGGATTTTTCTAATAATTCTCTATTTTAGAGCTGATAAAATAGTAATATTGTATAGTTTTAAAATATACAGCATGACATATAGTAAGCATCTAGTAAATAGTAGCTAGAATAGGCCATGAATTAGTTTTAATCTAATTATTTGACTTAAGTAGAGAATTAAGATAAAGTAAAACAAAGATATCTTTGAATATGTATATGTACAAGTGACATAGATTTTGAAAGATGGTTAGCTAAATGCTATTGAAATAAATGGTGTGATAGAATTCCTGCTTTTAGAGGAGCTTACTTCTGTTGGGGGAAACAGTTGTGTCACCAATAGAAAAAATAAATCTGGGTGAGAGCAGAAATGCATATTTTAGGTTGGGTCTGTAAGTAACTGGTATCCAGATTCCATTTGGAACATGCTAGATTTATACTCTATTTTAAAAGCAGGGCAATAGAAGAAAATCCTTTTTGGAGTAAGAGATGAACTTAAAGGTTAATAATTTAATGAATTGTTTAAAACAGAAACTGAAATCACCATATTTATCATATTGGAAAATTTATGGTATGATATGGGAGGAGCATGGCAAGGAGTTTTCTTGTTCTAAGACATTTAAAAAATCATACTAACCTGTTAGTGTAAAATTTTCTGTTAAGCAGGGATCAATAGATAACCTCATGACAGTAATACTGGGTAGGAGGAATAAAGCATGGCATATCCAAATTATGAAAATATCAGTCTTGAAATGAACTTATTAGAATGCATGATAACACTGAAATTTGTTAGACTACCTATTAGGCATTTCTTCGGATGTTTTAAGAAGTTTTGAGACTAGAAAACAGTTTCTCTCTTTGCAAGAAAGAAGATAATTTTTAAAGAAGTTTGAAGCTCATTATAGATTATAATTGTAAATTTTAAATAGAGATCTTCTTTAATCCTCATCATAGCTCTGCAAGTGTGAAATTATTATGCCTATTTTATTGATAACTGAGGCTCAAAGAAGAAAATTTTTCCTTTGCTCAAACAGCTAGAAAATGGAAAAGCCAGGATTTGACCTGTCTGACTCCAAATCCCATTCTTTCTATACTAACAATATATTCTTTCTCAGTGTAGTTAGTTGGATTAGAGTTTTCTAATTATTCATTAGCCCTAACTTTGGTAATTGAAAATTTACACAGTAGCCAAGGCCTGTGAAATTTATAATCAAGACTCATTTTTTAATGCATTCCAGTTATCACTGTTATCGTATCAGGTGTGGAATAAAAATGGCTTAAAATGAATAGAAAAAAATACCCTTCACAATTCAGCTATCTCATTGAATGTTTAACACCATATTGATATTCTTTGTAAAGTCATATATGGATAGCTGGATCTTTGTGTCTTGATAAAATTATCTAAGCTAAAAACAGACTTTTAGTTTCCTAAAGCTGATGAAATGAATATGCCATAAATGGAGTGGCATTTAGCAATGGAGATTTCTTAGTTTACAAGTTTGCAGTTCTAAGGCTATGAAAACATCCAAATTAAGCCATCAACAGGACTATACCTCTTTCCCACTAGGTGATCCTCAGCTTCTCTGTCACATGGTCAGGCACATACCTACATCTACTCTTCTCTTCCTCTTCTCTCAGGTTCGTTGCTTCCAGTTTCTGGCTTCATTGACTTCTTCTCTGTTTTTTGTGTTTCTTCTTTTAGCTTCTCTCTTATCTTCTCTGGGGGCAGCTTTTCTTTTATACTCTTAACAAGGATTCCAGTAAGTGGATTAAGACTGACCTAGGGCATGCAGCAACTGAAATAATCTAACAAAAGTACTCACCCATAACAGGTCTACTCCCACAGGAATGGATTAAAAACATAGTCTTTTCTGGGATACAGTCTTCAAACCATCACACAGACCAATTGCTGGAGTAGATTTTTTTTGTATGTTTTTCTATTCGAAGAGCTAATTTTAAAATTACTGTCTATAAATAGTTATTAAGCCGCCCGCCCTCATTGCCGCGTGACCGGAAGTGTCGCCATCTTTAGCCTCTTAAGCTATCGACAACAACAAGCCCTGGTTTTCTCCCCCACCCCCGCCCAGCATCTCTCCTCCCTGAGAGAGAGAGAGAAAAGGAGGAGGAGCTAAAGCCTCTTAGACTCACTAAGTCACTCCTGCAGAAAGGGGGTGGGTAGATTGGAAAGCAGGGGAGGGAACGGTACAGCAGGTTACCTGTCTCCCTCCTGTTTCGCGCTCTCCCTTCGTTCTGCACACTTCGCGTGTCGGCGTATCCGCCTTCTCAAACCCTCCCATTTCTCCGGTGTAACCCCTCCCTTCACTTTCCCCCTTGTCCTCTGTGTTTCTCCTCTCGTCTTAAAAAAAAAAAAAAAATATATATATATATATATATATATATATACATACATCTATATACACACACATATATATAAATAGTTATTGAATATTATGCTTTGTTAAAAAAATGATACTTTTGTAAGTTTTTCAGGAAAGGTATGATCCTGTCTTCTGCCTTCCAGAGGTTTAAAATGTATAGGATAAAACATATACACTGTTATACGATACAGTTACTCTCTTAAATTTAATTAAAAATTTATATACTGTTATTTATATAACTTGAGACCAGAGTAAGCCAGAAATTGGTGTTCTTTCATTTGATTATTCTTAATTGAAAATATTGAAAGAGAACAAAGTTTAGCAATTCTTCACCATAGGAAGACAGGTTGTAAAATGCAAGGTCATAATTAAATCCTTTACCTTCTATGTTTCTTTTTACACCATATGTCCAGTTCTTAAAGTAATGACAGGGAGTCACTAAAAAGATCATGTTATGAGCAAGGTAAGCAATTTTCTGTAGCCAATGAATTGATTCATTTATTGTGGCTCTAGTAATTATTTTGAATTTTATAAATTTAAAAATATCAGGCATATCTCTTTTCATTTATTCAGAAGGCTTAAATTTTATATCCATGTGTTTAACATTACATTTGGAATTTTGGAGCGATTCATGAATGGAAGAAGAAATGCCTTCCTTATTATTCAGGAACTGTTTAAGTACCTCTGTATTCCCAGCATTGTCTAGTTGCTTGGGATCCATCAGTGAACAGAGTAGGCTAATATCCTTGTTTTGGGGGAGTTTATGTATAGTCTTTTAATAGCTTGTGCTCTAAATACTGAAAAAAATAAAAACAAAGCAACTAAGCAATAATTACAATATTAAAGTTTCAAAGGAAGGTATAAGCAAGTATAAGGTTTACAAGTACAAGTAAATAATGAAGTACGAAAGAAGTAATTAGAGTAAAGTTAGTTCTGAATATTCGTTAAAGGAGGTACATCTTAAATTGAGATTTGAGGAAATTTATGAGCATTATTGAATGAGAAAAGACCAAGGCATTACCAATTAATGAGGAATGTTATGAAAAGATGGATTGGTGAGAATTCAGGAGAGGTTTGCTGACAGTGAATTTTTTTTTCCCTAGAATTAAAAAGGAAAGGAAGGAAGAGTGCTATGTTGAAGGGAAGTGGCATTTTTTGAGTTCTATTATATGTTCCAGGCATTTTATAATTAATCAAAACAATTTTCCATTGTAGGTACTGTTAATCACCATATTTTTCAGGGGATAATTGAGATTCAGAAAAGAATAATGTTTACCACAGGTGCCAGTTTGAAAATATTATGTACCCCAGAAAAGCCATATTTTAATCCTGATCCAATCTTATGGGAGTAGCTGTTTCTTTTACTCCTGATTCAATATTGTAAGTTGGAAACTAAACTTTTGATTAGATTATCTCCACAGAGATGTGACACACCCAGTCGTGGATATAACCTTTTGATTAGATGGAGATGTGGCTCCATCCATTCCAGGTGGGTCTTGATTAGGTTACTGAATTCCTTTAAAAGAGGAAACATTTTAGAGAGAGTCAGAAATGACAGAAACTTCAGGACCAACAGAGAGAGCTGATGTAAATACTTAGAGAACAGACGTAATCTTCAGAGTACAGAAACACGGATGTTTGGAGATGCTTGGAGCCCAGCAGACATCACCATGAGATGTTGAGCAAGCCAGAACTTGGAGAGAGCCAAGAGAAGCCAAGAAAAGAGAAGTCCCAGAGAAGCAAAATAAGGAGCTCCCACAGGAACAGAGTTTGAAAGCAATGGAATCTAGGAGCAAGGGACCAGCAGATGCCAGCCACGTGACTATGCAGCTGACAGAGGTGTTCCTGACCCATTGGCCTTTTTTGAGTGAAGGCAACCTCTTGTTAGTGCCTTAATTTGAACACTTTCACTTCCTTAGAACTGTAAACTTGTAATTTATTGATTTCCCCTTTTTAAAAGCCATTCTAGTTCTGGTATATTACATTCTGGCAGCTTACAAACTAGTACACCACATTTCTCTCAGGATTTGCTATGTGAGTGCTTATGTTATTAAGTTGGTGGTAGAATCAAGAATTAATACTCTTTCTCCCTCCAGACAGAATAGCCAGTCTTGTGTGGTGGAAAGAGCTTAGTCTGGGTTCTCTTTCTGACTTTACTATCCATATGACCTTGGGCAATTTACTTAGCAGTACTTTAAGACTCATACTTCAGAAGGTGAGTTGATTTAGGTGATTTTTCAGGGTCCTATACAGCTTTTAACATTTTCTACTTCTAGGTAGCTTTATATACTCTTTCTGCTTAGGCTCTTAAAGTCAGGATTCTTAACCTTGGCTGTGCATCAGAATTGCCCTTGAAACTCTATACAACTACAGGTGTCTGGGCCCTATTCCCAAAGACTCTGTTCACTAGTCTAGCTTGGGGCTTTAGTATCTGGATTTTTAGAAATGTTTATTGATATTAATGCTTTCCACTGTTGTACACCTACTGTTTCAGACAGGTATTTTTCAATTTTTTTTCTTTTTTGCACTCAAGAAATACACGATTTGAGTAAGACGGAACAAACAAAGAAATATAAGATGTAATTAAAGATTTTTCTGTATAAAGTAGAACAGAATAGCATGGCTTATTGCTGTGTGGGCAAAAGTCCCCCTGAAAATGTTAAGACTCTGACTTAATAGAAATGTAAATGCAGTTGATTTGGTCAAAGATGTTGAATTATCTATTCAACAATGAGACTTCTGATTTATGTGTTGTATTTTAATAGGAGGAATGTACCTACATATGTCATTCCATTGAAATTACTCTCTATTAGCTTCATTAACTTCCTCCCATATCCCTATATCATTTAAAGAAAAGAAATTTTTTTGAACAACTAGAATGTTCCAGAATAACTTTTCAAGTCTATTCCCATTTTTTTTTCTGGGGGTGATTTCAAAATTGAATGCTCGCTGCTAAGTTAGACAAATAATTTATTAGAATTTAGCCTTGAAAAGTTACTATGTTTTTCTTTCCAAACAGCAGCTAAAAGATAGTTAAAAAAAAAATGCATCATGGAAAATGGATAGCAACCAGAGAGAGTAAGAAGAAATAAGTAAGAAGAAAGATCCAGAGAAAAAAGAGAAAAATCAAGGTGTGCAGAGTATTTATAGTAAGCAAGGTATACAGAAGAAAGTTCCGAACTTATCACCAATTTCGTGGGAAGAAATGAGTTTTGGTTGCAGAGCAGAAGGTTTGAGATAACTGGAAGGGATGGTCATCACTTCAGGGTGATGAAACATTAAAAGAGGCTTCCAAGGAGGTTGTGGACTTACTGTCCTGTTCATGTTAGAAAGCTGTGTTAGTAACAGCCATCTGTCTGGATGGTATATCCAGATGGTTTTGAGCTGCCAAAGGCAGGAGACTGGTATAAGTACATCTTGGTATTTTATTTCAGTTCTCCAATTCCATGAATCAAAACAGCATGTTAGGAATGCAAGGATAGTTCTGTGGTAGAATTCTCGCCTGCCATGCGGGAGACCCGGGTTCAATTCCTGGTCCATGCACTCCCAAAAACAAACAAACAAGCAAAACAAACAAAATTCAACACATGATGCTGCAATAATGGGATACTTACATAGGAAAAGAATGAAATGTGACCCCTTGGCACACATAACATATAAAAACAAAAAAAACAGTATGTTTTATTTTGGTAGTTACTTAGAAAACTTAGACTCATTCCACAATTGTGTCATAAAACATTGCGTTTCAGAACTTGTATTTTATTTTTGTGCAGAAACTTTATTTTTCTCAGTAAATCTTCTCTAAGTAGCTCAAGTGCATACTGTGGCATTATTTCATACTCTTGCCTGGTTGATGGGGTTTATTTGGAAAATTCTGATGCAAAGTGGACTGAGGGTTAAACTGAAGTTTTAGAAATATCAGATCACAATATTTAAGCTTGGTGGTCTTGTCTATACCAACTCTACATGTGCTTTCTTAAACCTAGATAATTAGCTTCTGAAATGGCCTTATTTTATTCATGGAGTAACTGCTTTGATTTAAACACAGCAATAAATGTGCCATAATTTTACTTTTCAGTAAAACAATATCTGGACAATATCTGCCTAACTTTGGAGCACTTAGATTTTATTTTTTTAAAATTGGAAGGGTTCTTAGGATAATCTCAGTTTGTTTTGGTCTTAATAGGAAGAGCATTAGGCCAGAAAAGCAGTTATTTCCCATGTGGGTAAGGCCAGTCTCTACTATATCCCCCCCCCAACACCAACTTAAACTTGTTACTTGGTTGTAGAGCTAAATGTGGTTAACTGCATTAGAAAATACAGATTTTAATTTAAAAATAATGTCTTTGGATACATTAGAAAATATTTCTTTGTATAAAATATACTAAAGAAATTTTGGGGTAAAGTAATGGGGTAAGTTCTATAGCAAGTAATTTAAACCTTTTGACTTATCGAAGAAGTTTAATTTTATTCACACACCTATATTCAAATATAATTCTTACTAATTTGTTTGTACATACTTTTTTCTTTCTTTGACTCTTGGCTGTGTTCGAAATAGCTGATTTTTGTTATGTAGTTGCAACTTTTTGAGGGTGTTTATAGGATGTGACAGTTCAGGAAACAGCAGATGTGTATTTGATGGTGAAGAGAAGCCATTATTTTCAGATAGAAGATTGTGTAGATTCCCACACACCCTAGAATAGAAGAGGATTGAAATCCTTGAGAACAATTGTTTAGGTAAAACTCTTGAAGAGTGGTGATGTGATTTGAAAAAGTCTTCATGGTATGATGACTTTATCTGTAGCAGTTTCAATCTAATAGTTTCATTCTAATATGAAGTCACAGCTTTATAGTGGGGTGAGGAGAATTGAATGGGGGGTGAGGAAGAAAATTTTCACACACACGACTCTCCTTTTTATAAGAGGGTGGCTTTAGGAGAAGAAAAAAAGGATGATAGGAAGAGGGAGAAGTGCAAGGGTAAGAAAAAAAAATGAATCCCATACATGTTGTTCCTTTTTGTTAGAAGTATAACTTCAGTGAATCCTAATGCAAAGTTGTTTTCAGTGTAATATACCTGGTAACTGACCTTTTGATATAATTTACAGTAATGGAGTATAAGGTTATTGAAGTGAATGAACATTTGAAAGGCAGAATCAGAATTGGTCTGAGGGTTTTAAAGAATTGGCTACCACAAACTTTGCCTCAAGTTAAAGCACTTACCATTTGTTCCCCTTTCTTCCTAAAATCTTTTTCATAAAAATGTTAGTGTGGATATAATTTATCCTGCTGTGTGAGCTTCCTAACCTGATTTAGCAGTGCTTATTTTGACAGAGTTCTTCCATATATTTATCTAATGGAGTACTTTCGTGACAGTTGAAACCTTTTCTGTTGTGCTGGTTTGAAAGGATGTATGCCCCCTAGAAAAGCCATGTTTTAATCAAAATCCCATTTCATAAAGGCAGAACAATCCCTATTCAATTACTGTATGTTTGAAGCTGTAATCAGATCAAGAACAATCCCTCTTCAATTACTGTATGTTTGAAACTGTAATCAGATCATCTCCCTGGATGATATGATTTAGTCAAGAGTCGTTGTTAAGTTGGATTAGGTGATGACATGTCTCCACCCAAATGGGACATGTCTTGATTGGTTTATTGAAGTCCTATAAAAGAGGAAATATTTTGGAGAATGGAGATTCGGAGAGAGCAGAGAATGCTGAAGCACCACAAAACAGAGAGTCCACAAGCCAGTGACCTTTGCAGATGAAGAAGGAAAATGCCTCCTGGGAAGCTTCATGAAACCGCAAGCCAGGAGAGAAAGTTAGCAGATGGCACCGTGTTCACCATGTGCCCTTCCAGCTGAGAGAGAAGCCCTGACTGTGTTTGCCATGTGCTTTCTCACCCGAGAGAGAAACCCTGAATTTCATCAGCCTTCTTGAACCAAAGTATCTTTCCCTGGATGCCTTTGATTGGACATTTCTGTAGATTTGTTTAATTGGGACATTTGCTTGGCCTTAGAACTGTAAACTAGCAACTTATTAAATTCCCCTGTTAAAAAAGCCATTCTGTTCCTGGTATATTGCATTCTGGAAGCTAGTAAACTAGAATATCTGTCCCATTATTTCTTCAGTGATTGTGGCTTTAATAAGTATTTGCTGTTCATGGTGCAAGCACAGAATAATGAAGAAATAACTGATTTTAACAACTTTTAAAATGCCTGTATGACTTCAGAGAATTATTAATCAGATTTTTTCCTTTAATAGCTTTATTGAAGTATAATTTATATACCATAATTGCTCCATTAAAAGTGTATAATCCATGAGAAAACCCCTAAAATGAGCTGAGACTCAGCATCAAGGGATTGAGAAAACCTTCTTGACCAAAAAGGGAAAGAGTGAAATGAGACAAAATAAAGTGTCAATGGCTGAGAGATTCCAAACAGAGTCAAGAGGTTATCCTGAAGGTTGTTCTTATGCATTAAATAGATATCACCTTGTTAGTCACGATGTAATGGAGAGGCTGGAGGGAACTGCCCGGAAATGGAGAATTGTGTCCCAGTAGCCATGTTTCTTGAAGATTATCGTATCATGATATAGCTTTCACAATTTGACTGTGTGATTGTGAAAACTTTGTGTTTGCTGCTCCTTTTATCTACCTTATCCACAGATGAGTAAAACATGGAATAAAAATAAATAATAGGGGGAACAAATGTTAAAATAAATTTAGATTGAAATGCTAGTGATCAATGAAAGGGAGGAGTAAGGGGTGTTGTATGTATGAATTTTTTTCTGTTGTCTTTTTATTTCTTTTTCTGAATTGATGCAAATGTTCTCAGAAATGATCATGATGATGAATATGCAACTATGTGATGATGTGAATTACTGATTATATATGTAGAATGAATGCTCATAAGTTAAGAATTTTTGCGTTTGTTGTTATATTTTTTAAAAGTTAAAAAATTAATTTAAAAAAGTGTATAATCCAGTGATTTTTAGTGCATTTTTAGAGTTGTACAACCATCATCAGAATCTAGTTTTAGATTATTTCTGTTGCCATAAAAACTGTCCATTGCTATCACTTTTCACGCCCACTCCCAGCCCCAGGCAACAATTAATCCTTTGTCTCTGTAGATTTATGTTTTCAAAAAATTTCATGTACCTTGAATATGATGGTCTTTTCTAAATTAGAGTGTATATGGAGATCTGTGGATGAGATCTGTTTATCATTGTGAACTGAAAAGTATCGGTTCACTCTGACAGCTATATTAATAGAGTGCTATTGGTACGTTTGAGTTATCTCTTGAAATTAAACAATATGTGCTTTTTTTGTATCTGACTGTTCACCTAGCTTACTGTTATTGAGATTCATCCATTTTATAGCATGTATTAAAAGGTTTTTCCTTTTCACAACTAAATAGAATTCCAAGCAATAACATTTTGTTTTCCCCTCACCAGTAAATGAATATTTGGATTATTTCTACTTTTCAGCTATTATGAATAATACTGTGCCTTTGTCAAGAAATAATTGACCATAAATATCAGAATTTGTTTCTGGAAAAAATTCTGTTTTTTTTTTTTTTGTAAGGTGGAATAAGTACAGTCTACCTTCTACTGATTAGAACTAAAAATTCTGGTCAGAATACTTAAAGCAACTTCTGAGGACTCTGAACAGTAAATAATAGCAAGCAAGAGGATTGGGGAGGGTGATCAAAACTAGAAGTGTGACTGTTACTGTGCAGTTTCCAGGTTCCCCGTTCCCCCTTTATCTCCCTGGTTGGACTCTAGTGCAACTGTTCTGGAACTGCAGAACAAGTACAGATGGAAAAGGTTCCAGGAGAAACCCCTTCTTCCTCTTATGGTCAGGAGACTAGAAAAGAGGGCCCTGCATGAAGGAGAATATAGGGACAAAAGTCTTAATAATATGATGATTTTCTTTTCCTTTTTTGATATAAATCTTCTGGTGTGATCCCAGGCAGACTCCACTCATATAGTTGTCCTCTGAAGTGGTGGTGGTGGTGGCAGTTGCAGCTAATGAAGGCATCTAAAACTCTGAAAAATAATCCTTCTGTTTGAAATTGGGAAAAGAAACTTCTGTGGTCCAGTGTGGGAAGAATCCTTGTTCGTTTTTTCTCTATTTTCTTTTTTCTCCATTTCTGCAACTATAGGCAGACGTAGTTGCAGGAAGTGTGCAAAAATTTGGGGAGGCAGAAATCCCGACTTTACATCCCGGGACCAAGAAAAGCTCTCAGAAACGGAGCGTATGATGGAAATCATGAAGAGAAAATTAAGGTAGATAAAAAGATGTTCTAAATCTGTGTATGAAGTCCAGGCTCACCCATGAGCTGAGCATGTATGGAACTTATTGGAGGAAGCATAATAAAAGCTTTGAGAACTGATCTAATGGTGTAGACCGTTGTCTTTGTCCTCAGATTGGAACCTGAGATGATGTGTTTGGGAGCATGCTGAATAGCAGACTGCATTTGGGAAAGTAAACTGACATTGAAACATCCTGCAGAAAGTAGTTTGAATCTAAAAGCATTGCTTGTTTATAGCAAAAATGTTTGAAATTAAGTTGGATTTTAAATTTTGGTCTGGGTGGAGGTCAGGTGTGACATAATTGAAAACTGAAACCATAATGCATAAGAGAAGATAGTTTATTTACTCAAGTTCCCACATTGAGAGAGGGGTGCTAGGAGAGGTCAATGAAAGTGTGATTGGCTCAGGGGTGGGATGGGGGGTGGGTTTAACCAGTAGGTGAAGAAGACACAAGTAGAGCAGAGGGATGTGTGGGTTTGTGCCCTTATTGTGGTCCTGGGGTGGAGTAGATTTCCTGCGGGGATCAAGGATTGGTTAGTTTACGGCAGACATGAATGATAAGCAGAAGAGACTGGCAATCCAAGGGCTATGGGAATGGTTAGCTTATTATTTGGGGCCAATTGTGGATTTGGGGTAAGGTATGTAGGTAGAATGGGTGGTGGCCGCAGATATGGGGAATTTATGCCCCAGGGCTAGAAGGCTGTTCATTAACTAGGCCAAAAGTCAGAGTTGAGGTAAGAGGCTTAGCCAAAGTAAGATGGAGAGCACACAAGACTTTTGATAGTTAGGACAAACAACAAAACGTCAATTCGCCAAATGATCAGGAGTGTCTCTTAATACAATATTCAAAGCCTCTAGGATGCAATCTAAAATTATTTGATGTAATTATTAATATTCAGGGAAAATTTGACCAATGCTAGGGAAAATAATGATTAATAGATGCCAAACCTGAGATGACCCACAAAACCAAGAGCAACTGTTGTAATCTTGCTCTGTTAAGTCAGGGAGGATTTTAACTAGGGTAGTTAGTTATAGCTTAAATTTCACAACCTTTCAGTTTTCTTTCAGCACAAAGTGTTCCTTGATTTCTTTTGTAATCTTGTAATTATATATCTTTCCTGAAACAGTCATTGAATTTAATATGGTAATTGTTAAGTTCATTGTTAAGATACTAACTTCTTAATTTTATCACATGATGATAGCTAATGTCAGCCATACATTTTGAAAGCTTCTGCTTTGGGAAATGTGAGAAGCAATTTAGGTTTTTGTTTAATGTGCACTTCTCCCCATTTTATCAGAAAACTGATACTCAAAAAATTAATGTAAAATGAGTAGTTTGAAAAATCTCACTTAGCTTGCTAAAATATGTTAATACTGATCTGTGTTAAGCCATCCAGCACCTTTATTTTAATGATCATAAGAGGCATTTCACATGCATAGTTCTAGAATGAAATCTGAGATATGATTACATTTTCTCAGACATGATAAAATGTTTCAGAACACGTGCATATACGTATATGCACATGCTATCCTTCCAGTTTTTATTTTCAAGAAAATTTGGGAAAAGTATTTTTATCATTATCATTTAGTAGTTAACTGTGTAACTTGAGGGTCAAGTGGCAAATCATATGTATATGTATATAAAATGTATTTTTATATATTACATTATGCAGGAGTATGTATATAACATTGCATGTAACTAAATAATAATGGACATTTATTTTCAGACACTGTGCTAATTTATATAAATTTTCTCATCTAACAATATTGATAACAGCCTATGAAGTAAATTCTACTGTTATTTTCATTTTATAGGAATCTGGCTTGAAATTAATTAAATGGCACATGATCATACCTGTTAAGAACTGTAAAGAGTTGACATTTTATCCTACTTGCAGGCTAATAAATATGTCGGCCATAACTTCATGGATGTTGGCAGAAGACATGAAACTTCTGATCCAGAGACAAATGACTTTATTATGCTAATATTACTCATAGCAATATCATTAGACACAATACCACCATTTTCTTCCTAGGGCCAGGTGACATTTGCAAATATAGTAGATTGCATTACAGGAAAGGAACCCTTAGCTTGGGGAACCCAAATCTTTTATAGTGGATAGTGAACATGCCTGCCCTTTGCTCCACAGAGAGACACTGTCTTTATCTCTAAAGCTGTAACACTGCTCTTTGTTCCAGAGGGAGAAACCATTGCTATCTTTCAAAGTTATTCAAAATCTTGAGAGGTAGCGTGGAAAAAAAGACAGTGCCTTGCTTGTTAGATGTGCAGAAACATGAAAAACTCATAGAGAATTCTCTTCCAATAATCATATAGGCAGAGTGATTCTAGACTGCATTTCTTAACTACCCTTTTTTTATTAGAGAAGTTTTGAGTTTATGAAACAATTATGCATAAAACACAGGATGCCCATGCAATATCCCACCACAAACATCTTGCCTTGGTATGGAACATTTATTACTATTGATGATAGCATTTTAAAAATTAATTGTATATTTTTTGCATGGGCATGCACCATGTATTTTTTTTAACAGTAGTTACTTTTGTTACAGGTGATGAAAGATTATTGAAATAGTTCTAACATCCATTATTTACATCAAGTGTAGTTTTTCCCATAACCACTCTATTATTACCACCTTGTCATATATTTGTATAACCCATGAAAGAATATTCTTTTACTTGTACTATTAACTATAGTCCATTGCCTAATTAGAGTTCACTGTGCTATATAGTTCTATGTTTTATCTTTTAATTTTAATTCTAGTAATACATACATCCTAAAGTTTCTTCCTTTAATCATATTTACCTGTATAGTTCAGTGCTGTTGATTACATTCACAATAATGTGCTATTATCACCACCATCCATTTCCAAACTTTTTACCATCGGCCTAAATAAAAATTCTGTGTGAATTATGATTAACTAACCCCACTCTATTGCCTGGTATCCTATATTCTAAATTCTAACTATGCATCTTGCTTATTATAATTAGTTCATAACAGTGAGATCATACAATATTTGTTCTTTTGTGTCTGACTTATTTCAATCAACATAATGTCCTCACGGTTCATCCATGTTGTCACATGCATCAGGACTTAACTTCATTCCTATTTACAGCTGTGTAATATTCCATCATATGTATATATGTTTTATCCGTTCCCTGGTTAATGGACACTTGGGTTGCTTCCTTTTTTTTTTGGCAGTTCTGAATATTGCCACTGTGAACATTGATGTGCAAATGTCTGTTTGATTTCCTGCTTTCAGTTCTTCAGGGTATATAGCTAGTAGTGGGATCACTGGATCATATGATAATTCTATATTTAGCTTCCTGAGAAACTGCCAAACTGTCTTCCACAGTGGTTGCACCATTTTATATTTCCACCAGCAATGAATGAGTATAACTGTTTCTATACATCCTCTCCAACACTTGTAGTTTTCTATTTTTTAAATAGGCATTCTGAAGGTGTGAAATGATATTTCATTGTGGTTTTGATTTGCATTTCCCAAATAGCTAGTGATGTTGAACATCTTTTCATGTGCTTTTTAGCTGTTCTTATTTACTCTTTTGGAGAAATGTCTGTTCATGTCCTTTGCCCATTTTAAAATAGGGTTGTTTGTCTTTTTATTGTTGAGTTATAGGATTTCTTTATATGTTCTGGATACTAAACCCAAATTGTATGTATGGTTTCCATATATTTTCTCCCATTGAGATGGTTATCTTTTCACTTTCTTGACATAGTCCTCCCTCTGGAACAAAGGACAGTTTTACTTATAGCTTTAGAGATAGAGATAGTTTCTCTCTGTGGAGCAAAGAGCAGGCATGTTTACTATTCATTATAAAAGATTTGGATTCCCCATGCTAAGGGTTCCTTTCCTGTAATGCAGTCTACTATATTTGCAAGTGCACAAAAGTTTTTAATTTTGATGAATTCCCATTTATTTATTTTTTTCATTCATTGCTTGTGCTTTGACTGTAAAGTTTAAGAAGTTATTGCCTACCACAAGACCTTGAGGATTCTTCCCTATAGTTTCTTCTGGGAAGTTTATAGCCTGTTTCTTATATTTAGGTATTTAATCCATTTTAGTGAATTTGTGTATGTTGTGTAAGATGGAGTCTTCTTTCATTTTTTTGCATATGGGTATTCTGTTCTCCTAGCACCGTTTGTTGAAGAGACTACTCTTTCCAAGTTGAATGGACTTGGCAGTCTTGTCAAGTATCAATTAGCCATAGATGTGAGGGTCTATTTCTGAACTCTCAATTTGATTCCATTGATCAGTATATCTATCTTTATGCAAGTACCATGCTGTTTTGACTACGGTAGTTTTAGTTTTGTAACATATTTTAAAGTCAGGAAGTGTGAGTCCTCCAACTCTGTTACTCTTTTTCAAGATATTTTTGGCTATTTGGGGTCCATTACCCTTCCAAATAAATTTGATAATTTGCTTTTCCATTTCTGTGGTGCAGACTACTGGAATTTTGATTGAAATTACATTGAATCTGTAGATCAATTTGGGTAGAATTGACATCTTAATGATACTTAGTCTTCCAAGCAATGGACATAGACTGTTCTTTAATTTATTTAAGTCTTCTTTGATTTCTTTCAGCAGTATTTTGTAGTTTTTTGTTTACAAGTTGTGCTGGTTTGAAAGGATATATATATATATATATATTCCCTAGAAAAGCCATGTTTTAATCCTAATCCCATTTTGTAAAAGCAGCCATTTCTTCTAATCCCTATGTAGTACTATATGTTGGAAACTTTAACTAGATTATCTCTATGGATATGTGACTCACTCAAGAGTGGTTGACCAGGTTGGTCTTGATTACTTTACTGGAATCCTATAAAAGAGGAAAATTTTGGAGAAAGCTGGAGATTCAGAGAGAACAGAGAAGAATGACATAGCTACAAGAAGCAGAGAGTCCACCAGCCAGCGGCTTTTGGAAATGAAGAAGGAAAATGCCTCTGGAGAGCTTTATGAAACAGGAAGCCGGGAGAGAGAGCTAGCAGATGACCCTGTGTTCACCATGTGCCTTTCCAGATGAGAGAAAAACTCTGACTGTGTTTGCCATGTGCTTTCTCACTTGAGAGAGAAACCCTGTACTTAATCAGCCTTCTTGAACCAAGATATCTTTCTTAGGATGCCTTAGATTGGACATTTCTATAGACTTGTTTTAATTGGGACATTTTCTCAGCCTTAGAAATGTAAACTAGCAACATATTAAATTCCCCTTTTTAAAAGCCATTCCATTTCTGGTATATTGTTCTAGCTAGGAAATTAGAACAAGTCCTTTACGTACTTGGCTAAATTTATTCCTAGATACTTGTTGCTTTTAGTTGCTATTGTAAAAATATTTCTTTTTATTGGTTTCTTCCTCAGATTGCACATTACTGGTGCATAGAAACGTTATATATAGTGTATATTTTGTATATGTATATTTTGCCTATTGATCTTGTATCCCAGCACTTTGCTGAATTCATTTATTATCTCAGGCAGCTTTGTTGTAGATTTTTTTTTTGGACTTTTCTAAAGTGTAGGATCATGTTATCTGCAAATAGTGAAAATTTTTTATCTTCTTTTCAAGTTTGGATGAATTTTCTTTCTTTTTGTTGCCTAACTGCTGATCTAGAACTTTCTGCCCAATATTGAATAACAGTGATCACAGTGTGAGTTTTTGTGTTCTTCCAGATCTCAGAGGGAACGCTTTCAGTCTTTCCCCACTGAGTATGAGGTAGGCTGTGGGTTTTTAATATATTCCCTTTATCATATTGAGGAAGTTCCTTCTAGTCTTACCTTTCAAAATGTTTATCAAGAAAAGATGTTGGCTATAGGCTGAGCCCCCAGTCTTGGGGTTTGTTCACATGAAACTTAACCCCACAAAGGATAGGTCAAGCCTACTTTAAATTAGGCCTAAGAGTCACCCCCAAGAGAACCTCTTTTGTTGCTCATATGTGGCCTCTCTCTTCAGCCAACACGACAAGCAAACTCACCATTCTCCCCCTGTCTATGTGGGACATGATTCCCAGGGGTGTGGGCCTTCCTGGCAACGTGGGACAGAAATCCTAGAATGAGCTGAGACTCAGCATCAAGAGATTGAAAAAAACTGTAGAATGAGCTAAGATCCAGCATCAAGGGATTGAGAAAAACTTCTCGACCAAAACGGGGAAGATTGAAATGAGACGAAGTGTCAATGGCTGTGAGATTCCAAACAGAGTCGAGAGGTTATCCTGGAGGTTATTCTTACACATTAAGTAGATATCACCTTGTTATCCAAGATGTAATGGAGAGGCTGGAGGGAACTGCCTGAAAATGTAGAGCTGTGTTCCAGTAGCCATGTTTCTTGATGATGATTGTATAATGATATAGCTTTCACAATGTGACTGTGTGATTGTGAAAACCTTGTGTCTGATGCTCCTTTTATCTACCTTGTCAACAGATGAGTAGAACGTATGGAATAAAAATAAATAATAGGGGGAACAAATGTTAAAATAAATTCAGTTTGAAATGTTAATGATCAATGAAAGGGAGGGGTAAGGGGTATCGTATGTAAAGTTTTTTTTCTTTTTCGGTTTTGTTTTTATTTTTCTGTTGTCTTTTTATTTCTTTTTCTGAATTGATGCAAATGTTCTAAGAAATGATCATGATGATGAATATGGAACTATGGGATGATATTGTGAATTACTGATTATATATGTAGAATGGAATGAGCATATATTAAGGATGTTTGCATTTCTTTCTTGTAATTTTTTTTAATTAATAAAAAATTATTTAAAAAAAGGTGCTGGGTTTTATCAAATGCCTTTTTTCCCCTTTTGATTTGTTAATGTATATTACATAAATAAATTTTATAGTGTTGAACCACCCCTATGTAACTTGGAATAAAACCCACTTCATCATAGTATAAAGTTTTTTAATGTGTTGTTGGATTCAATTTGCAACTCAATTTTATTGAGCATTTTGCATTTATATTCATTAGATAAATTGTTTGATAATTTTCTGTTCTATCCTATAGTGTCCTTATCTGGGTTTGATGTTAGGGTGATGTTGGCTTCATAGAATAAGTTAGTATTCCTTCCTCAACAATATTTTGAAAGAGTTTAGGAAGGATTGGCAGTAATTCTTCTTGAAATGATTGATAGAATTCATCTGTCAGTACATCTGGTCCAAGGCTTTTCTTTGTGGGAGGTTTTTAATGATTAATTCAGTCTCTTTGTTTGTGATTGTTTATTGAGATCTTCTGTTTCTTCTAGAGACAATGTGATTGTAGGAATTGTCTGTTTCATTTAAGTTGTTTTCCTAATTGAAACTATGTATCCCAGAAAAGTCATGTTCTCTTAATCCTAATCTAATCTTGTGGTTCCAGGCCTATTGTTTGTGTTGGAACCTTTGATTAGATTGTTTCCATGGAGTTTGACTGAATTGAGTGGTATGATATGACCTTTGATTAGGTGGAGATGTCATTTTGCCCATCGAAGGTGCGTCGTGATCAGATGACTGAAGTCCTTTAAAAGGGGAAACATTTTGGAGAAAGCACAGTTGCTTCAGAGCCAGTGTAGATGCAAACGTTTGGAGATGTTCTGAGTGCCAAAAAGAGAGCAATCACCTAGTCACAGATTTTGGAAAAGTAGAAACCCCAGGAAATACCAGTAGTGGGGAGAACTGACAGCCTAGAGAGTAACCAGAGCCCAGTAGATGTCACAATGAGCCTTTCCTTTAGATGCTAAGGAAGCCCTAAAATGAAGAGAGTGAAGGGAATCTTAGAGGTAAAATCCAGAGTTTTCTTTGGAGCAGCTAAGTCAGGACCCACAGATCCTTAAAAGGAAGCCACTGGAATCAGAAGCTGGAACCAGTGGAACTGGAGCTGGGAACAAAGACCAGCAGATGCCAGCTAATGCCTTCCCATGTGACAGACCTCAGTTTTGTTCAAAGTCAAGGTATCTTTCATCTGATTACCTTAGCTTGGCCATTTTTAGGGGCTTACTTAGAATTGTAAACTTGTTAACTTAATAAATCCCTTTTATAAAAGCCAATCCATTTCTGATATAAACTAAAACTAAACTAAAACAGTTATCTAATTTGTTGGCATACAGGTGTTCATACTATCCTCTTATGATCTTTTTTATTTCTGTGGGATCAGTAATAATATACCCCCTTTCTTTCTGATTTTATTCATTTACCTCTTCTCTCTTTTTTTGTTAGTCTAGCTAAGGGTTTGTTATTTTTTTGTTTTTTCCCAAAGAATCAACCTTTACTTTTAATTCTATTTTTTTTTATTCTAAATTTCATTAATTTCTGCTCTAATCTGTGTTATTTCTTTCTTTCTGCTTGCTTTGGGATTTAGTTTGCTATTCTTTTTCTAGTTCCTCCAGGTGTACATTTAGGTCTTTCATTTTAGCTCTTCTTTTTAAATGTAGTTGTTCAGGGCTATAAATTTCCCGCTCAGCACTGCTTTTGCTGTATCCCATACATTTTGGTATGTTGTATTCTCATTTTCATTCATTTTGAGATATTTACTGGTTTTTCTTACAATTTCTTCTTTGACCCTCTAATTGCTTAGGAATGTTTTGTTTAACTTTTATGTATTTCTGCATTTTCCACCTGTTCACCTGTTACTGATTCCAGGTTCACTCCATGGTTTGAGAAAGCGCATTGTATAACTTCAGTCTTTTTCAATTTATTTAGACTTATTTTTGATTGAACATGTAGTCTATCCTGGAAAATGAGCATTTGAGAAGAATGTATAAGAAGAATATATATCTTCCTAGTTTGGGGTGCATTTTCTGTGTATGTCTGTTAGGTCTAGTTCATTTACCATATTATTCAAGTTCTCTGCTTACTTATTGGTGCTCCATGTAGGTGTTCTATTCATTGATGAGAGTGGTGTAGTAAAATCTCCAACTATTTTGATAGTATTGTTTTTGTCTTCCTTCAATTTTGCCTGTGTTTGCCTCATGTGTTTTGGGGCACCATGTTTTGGTGCTTAAATATTTATGACTATTATTTCTTTTTGACTGATTGCCCTTTTCATTAATATATCGTGTCCTTTTTTGTTTCTTATAACAGTTTTGTATTTAAAGTCTATTTTGCCTATTATGTGAATGACTACTCAATGTCCTGCTTGGTTATTGTTACCTGGAATATCTGTTTCCAACCTTTCACTTTCAACCTATTTTTTTCCTTAGGTCAAGATAAGCTGCTTGTGAACAACATATAGATGGATCATAACCTTTTTATCTACTCTGCCAGTCTGTGCCTTTTAATTGGGAATTTAGTCCATTAACATTCAATGTTATTAGTCTAAAGGCAGTACTTTCTTTAGCTGCTTTATCTTTTGGTTTTTACATGTTGTGCTTGTTTGAGGCTGTTGTGTACCCCAGAAAAGCCATGTTCTTTTGGTCCTGGTCCAATCTTGTGAGACCAGACCTGTTGTTTAGGGTGCAACCTTTGATTAAGTTGATCCCATGGAGATGTGATCCACCTCATTGTGGGTGGGTCCTTTTGATTAGGTTGCTTCCATGGAAATGCATCTCTGCCCATTCAAGATGGGTCATAATTGTGCTTACTGGAGTCCTTTAAGAGGGAACCATTTTGGAAAAAGCTCAGAGATAACACAGACTGAAATGTTTGGAGATGAAGAAAGAAAATGCTCCCTAGGAGGCTGTTTGAAACTAGAAGCCAGGAGATTCTGTTTGGAGTATTTTGTGCTTCTTTGACATACAAATTTATAAGAATTGGGAAATTTTTGGCCTCTATTTCCTTAAATATTCTTTCTGCTGTTATTTCCTTTTCTTTTCTTTCTGGGACACCCATGATGCATATGTTTGTGCCCTTTTGTTCTGTCATAGAAATCCTGCTCATTTTTTCCATTCTTTTCTGTTCTTCTGTCTGTAAGATTTTGATTGCCTTATCTTTTAGCTTACTGAATCTTTTTCTTGTTTAAATCTGCTGTTTTAGGTGTTTGGTGTATTTTTGATCTCTTCTTTTGCGCCTTTCATTCACATAATTTCTCTTGTATTTCTTTTCATGATTTGAAATTATTCTTTATGTCACCCAGTGTCTTTTTTTTTTTTTGCATGGGCAGGCACCGGGAATCGAACCCAGGTCTCTGGCATGACAGGCGAGAACTCTGCCTGCTGAGCCACCATGGCCCCCCAGTGTCTTCTTAATATCCTTTATCTCTGTAGCCATATTTTCCTTCATCTCCTTGAATTGATTTAGATTTTGATTTACTTTGATTTACTCCAAATTCTGTGTCTCCTCCAAAGTTTTAATTTGCTTCTTTGACTGAACTGTATCTTTCTGTATCTTCCTATAGCTTATAACTTTACAGTGAACATCAGTTTCTCTTGCCTGGGATTTTATTGTTCATTGGCTTTGTGTTAAGGCTCTTCTTTGACACTTGTTTAAATTTATTCTTGACCTTTAGAATATTGCCCACGTTTAACTGATCAGATTTTTTCAGCTCTTGATCTGCTTCTTGCCCTGGATATGCAGTACAGTTTTTAAGATTGTGCTATTTATGTAATTTCTTTTTTTTTACTCCCAGGAGATGGTTTCCTTTCTTGTGTTCCTTTTATGAGAATCTTGATCTGTTCTTTATTTTGTTGTTATTGTTGTTGTTTTATTTTGCCTCTATGGTTTTTTTAATAGTCCTTTTCTTGCCTCCAGCTGCTGTTACCTAAAGTACAAATTCTGACAGGTGGCTCAGTCCTATAATTCCTTGATAAGGAATTATCAAGTCAGTATGTCCTAGCTAAAACAGGGCCACTGACCCAGGACCAAAGAGTCATAGGGAGATGGTCAGGAGAGATGCCAAAAAGTCTTTTGGATAGTTCCCTGAAGCTGCACTTTCCTTGCCTGCCCAACAGATGTTACCCTTCAATATACTGTTCCCTTTAGCCATTAGGAGATTTTGTTCTTTAATCCTCCGTTGACTCTGCCACTGTTTGGGTGGGTTGAAACAATGGCAACTGCAGTTTATGTTGGGGGAGCTAGAACAGTAGCTCAGAGCTGGGACCTAGTGATTTAAATTCAACAATCAACTGCTATGATCAGTTCTTGGCTGTGTCTCCTCTGTGCTTGGTGAAGAGGACTTTCATGTCCCTCTCCATCTGTAGCAGCTAGCCATGGACCTGACCCAAGGAGGTGCTGTGCAAGATTAGGTGATGGGTGCCTGCGGCCACCACAGAATAAGCTAATCACAGTTCTTTATCATAGTCCATCATTCTCTTCCTCCTGCTTTCCCTGAATGCTGTACCAGTGTTCTTCTTGATTCCAGAGCCCCAGAACAGTTGTTTCAGATGGTTCCTTCCTGTTGACTCACTGTTTGGGGGGAAGGAGTAAGTATTGGAGCTCCCTACTCCGCATCTTCCCTGAAAGTACTCCCTCAAGTACTCTTTTTTTTTCTTTTCATTTTTTATTGCAAAATAAAGCATATATACAAAGTAAAGAAAGAAAAAAGCAATAATTTCAAAATACACTTTAGTAAGAAGTTACAGAACAGATCCCAGAGTTTTTCATGGGCTGCTATTCTACCATCTCAGATTTTTCCTTCTAGATGTTCCTAAACCCTGGAGGTAGATGGAATGTTAATATATTGATTCAGCAGTCATACTTATTTGCCAAATCCTGTTCTCTCTGTTATACCTTCTCCTTCTCTCTGATCCCTCTCCCAATCTATAGAGATCCCTGGGACGCACCCATTCTGACTTTTTCATGTTGAGAAGGGATATTGGCACTAAAGGATAGGGGGATGTAATTAATTAATAATTTTGAAGAGGCTGGTGCCTCTGGGTTTCAGGATTTATCTGACCTAGTAACACTCCAGAAATTTTAGGTTCCAGGAAAGCAAACTTAGTGCATGAAACCTTTATAGAGTTTCAGTTTGAGCCCTAGGTGTTCTAAAGAGTCAATAGGGGTAATGGTGGTTGGGGTTTGGCAAACCATGGTAATCAGCAGTATCTAATTGAAACTTGCATATGAGTTGTCTTCAGAGTAACCTCTCGACTCCACTTGATCTCTCTTGGCCACCGATGCCTCTTTTCTTCTTCTTGGTCCAGAAGGCACTGTCGATTCCACAATGCCAGAACCAGGCTCATTCCTTGGAGCCATGCCCCACATTGCCAAGGAAACCTTCACCCCTGAATATCAAGTCCCATGCAGGAGGGTGAGGGGTGGGGAGCAATGAATTTCATGGCAGAGTTGGGCCTAGGGAGAGAGAGACCATATCTCTGTGATAAAGAGACTGCCTGGAATGAGCTCCCAGGCCTCACCATGGGCAGTCTTAGCTTCTCTCCCACAGAAACAAGTTTCATAAGGGCAAGGCTCAATATCAAGAGCCTAGGCGGCCCATTTTCCTGGGAGTCCTCTATGGTTGAGAGGTACTTGGGGCTTCCTAGATAGGAAAATTCATTAGTTCCATATATGTGGAACTTCAGTCTCTCAAGGGACTCCACCAATACCTCCCAATTACCAGCCCACCACAGTTGGAGATGTGTCCCAGCATTACACCAAACTACACAGAACTACAAGGCCTCATTCCCACTCTGGCCAGGAGTCTGAGTTACTCCCTTAACTACTTTTTATGTTGTAAAGTCTCCCTCAAGCCAAACTTTTTTTGCATTTATTCTTTCTTTTTCCTTTTCTCCTCCATCTGTTCTTTCTACTTTTCTTTGGCAATCATGCAAAATAATTTTAGCATTATCTTGTTATCTCAGCTTCACTGCCATTATCCAATTCTAAACCCTTGTCCTCTTTCAACTCATTTACTATGGGTAATACAAAGGGTCATTCCCCTTGCATTTTTCCTCTCTCATTCATTTTGTATTTGGCTAAAGTGTCTGTTTCTTAAAGTATCTTTTAAATCTGTAGTGGATTTACTTAGCCAGTCTTTTTTCACTGAAGGAATGAATTGGATATTCTTGCAAGTGATCCCTCAAATCCAACCTCTTTGCCTGGTGTTCAAGGCCATCCGTTATTTTCTTGTTTATTCAACTGTTCTTTGTACTGCTTCCCTGTGAGATGCCTTCTGTTCTATTCAAGCAATTGCATGCTTGCTTCCGTGCTTCTCCTTTTTTCATACTGTTTCTTCTAACTGAAGTGCCCTTTTTTGGCCTTTTGTTAATTCTACCTGTTCTCCTCTACCTGCTCCATAAAATCCCCTCAGATAACACTTATCTCCAGTTTGTAAACTCCTAGTCTATTTTAAATAATTTCTTTATTTTTAATGCAAATTAATCTTTTATTCAATTTTTTTTGGCTAATTTTGCCTCTGGTGCTATTCATAACCTCAAAGTCAGAGACTACTGTGTCATCTACATTCTTTGTAGGCCTGCTGCTGAAGAAGTGGTGGCCATTAGCTTCAGGGAGGAAATGAGAAGGTGTGTAGATGGATGAAAAGCAAAAAAGCAGAGTTGTAAAGAGAGTTATAATTAAAATGTGGGGGCATAGTTGAAATAAAGTTTTGCTTTTAAGAAAAATATAAAGTGAGATTGATTAGGTATAGAATTGTTTGATGAGGTAGTGGCTGTGAACTTTTAGTAGATAACATGGAACATTGTAGAAATTTGAGTAGTAATGGTGTGATGAAATGGTACATTATGGATATATCTATCATTAGTTTCCCTTGGATTCAGAGAACTAAGAATCAAGTTAGAAGATGTTTATAATAATTTAGATATTGATAAATTGTGTAGATAACATTTTTGCTAGCTTTGCTTCTGGGGCAACCCATAACTTCTTCTATATCTGAGCACTCTATTTGATTCCACTGATCGATATATCTATCTTTATGCCAATACCATGCTGTTTTGACCACTGTGGCTTCATAATATGCCTTAAAGTCCGGCAGCTTGAGACCTCCAGCTTTGTTTTTTTTCCTCAAGATAGTTTTAGCAATTCGAGACACCCTACCCTTCCAAATAAATTTGCTTATTGGTTTTTCTAATTCTGAAAAGTAAGTTGTTGGGATTTTGATTGGTATTGCATTGAATCTGTAAATCAATTTAGGTAGGATTGACATCTTAACTATATTTAGTCTTCCAATCCATGAACACGGTATGCCCTTCCATCTATTTAGGTCTTCTGTGATTTCTTTTAACAGTTTTTTGTAGTTTTCTTTGTATAAGTCTTTTGTCTCTTTAGTTAAATTTATTCCTAAGTACTTTATTCTTTTAGTTGCAATTGTAAATGGAATTCGTTTCTTGATTTCCCCCTCAGCTTGTTCATTGCTAGTGTATAGAAATGCTACGGATTTTTGAATGTTGATCTTGTAACCTGCTACTTTGCTGTACACATTTATTAGCTCTAGTAGTTTTGTTGTGGATTTTTCCGGGTTTTCGACGTATAGTATCATATCGTCTGCAAACAGTGATAGTTTTACTTCTTCCTTTCCAATTTTGATGCCTTGTATTTCTTTTTCTTGTCTAATTGCTCTGGCTAGAACCTCCAACATGATGTTGAATAATAGTGGTGATAATGGACATCCTTGTCTTGTTCCTGATCTTAGGGGGAAAGTTTTCAATTTTTCCCCATTGAGGATGATATTAGCTGTGGGTTTTTCATATATTCCCTCTATCATTTTAAGGAAGTTCCCTTGTATTCCTCTCCTTTGAAGTGTTTTCAACAGGAAAGGATGTTGAATCTTGTCACATGCCTTCTCTGCATCAATTGAGATGATCATGTGATTTTTCTGCTTTGATTTGTTGATATGGTGTATTACATTAATTGATTTTCTTATGTTGAACTATCCTTGCATACCTGGGATGAATCCTACTTGGTCATGATGCATAATTCTTTTAATGTGTTGCTGGATACGATTTGCTAGAATTTTGTTGAGGATTTTTGCATCTATATTCATTAGAGAGATTGGTCTGTAGTTTTCTTTTTTTGTAATATCTTTGCCTGGTTTTGGTATGAGGGTGATGTTGGCTTCATAGAATGAATTAGGTAGCTTTCCCTCCACTTCGATTTTTTTGAAGAGTTTGAGCAGAGTTGGTACTAATTCTTTCTGGAATGCTTAGTAGAATTCACATGTGAAGCCATCTGGTCCTGGACTTTTCTTTTTGGGAAGCTTTTGAATGACTGATTCAATTTCTTTACTTGTGATTGGTTTGTTGAGGTTGTCTATTTCTTCTTGAGTCAAAGTTGGTTGTTCATGCCTTTCTAGGAAGTTGTCCATTTCATCTACATTGTTGTATTTATTAGCATAAAGTTGTTCATAGTATCCTGTTATTACCTCCTTTATTTCTGTGAGGTCAGTGGTTATGTCTCCTCTTCCATTTCTGATCTTATTTATTTGTGTCCTCTCTCTTCTTCTTTTTGTCAATCTTGCTAAGGGCCCATCAATCTTGTTGATTTTCTCATAGAACCAACTTCTGGTCTTATTGATTTTCTCTACTGTTTTCATATTTTCAATTTCATTTATTTCTGCTCTAATCTTTGTTATTTCTTTCCTTTTGCTTGCTTTGGGATTAGTTTGCTGTTCTTTCTCCAGTTCTTCCAAGTGGACAGTTAATTCCTGAATTTTTGCCTTTTCTTCTTTTCTGATATAGGCATTTAGGGCAATAAATTTCCCTCTTAGCACTGCCTTTGCTGCGTCCCATAGGTTTTGATATGTTGTGTTTTCATTTTCATTCGCGTTGTGCATTCGCTTTGTGCATAGCATTTTCATTTGCTTTGTGACCCAGCATATGGTCTATCTTTGAGAATGATCCATGAGCACTTGAGAAAAAGGTGTATCCTGCTGTTGTGGGGTGTAATGTCCTATAAATGTCTGTTAAGTCTAGCTCATTTATTGTAATATTCAAATTCTCTGTTTCTTTATTGATCCTCTGTCTAGATGTTCTGTCCATTGATGAGAGTGGCGAATTGAAGTCTCCAAATATTATGGTATATGTGTCTATTTCCCTTTTCAGTGATTGCAGTGTATTCCTCACATATTTTGGGGCATTCTGATTCGGTGCATAAATATTTATGATTGTTATGTCTTCTTGTTTAATTGTTTCTTTTATTAGTAGATAGTATCCTTCTTTGTCTCTTTTAACTGTTTTGCATTTGAAGTCTAATTTGTTGGATATTAGTATAGCTACTCCTGCTCTTTTCAGGTAGTTATTTGCATGAAATATCTTTTCCCAACCTTTCACTTTCAACCTATGTTTGTCTTTGGGTCTAAGATGTGTTTCCTGTAGACAGCATATAGAAGGATCCTGTTTTTTAATCCATTCTGCCAGTCTATGTCTTTTGATGGGGAATTCAGTCCATTAACATTTAGTGTTATTACTGTTTCGGTAATACTTTCCTCTACCATTTTGCCTTTTGTATTATATATATCATATCTGATTTTCCTTCTTTCTACACTCTTTTCCATATCTCTCTCTTCTGTCTTTTTGTATCTGACTCTAGTGCTCCCTTTAGTATTTCTTGCAGAGCTGGTCTCTTGGTCACAAATTCTCTCAGTGACTTTTTGTCTGAAAATGTTTTCATTTCTCCCTCATTTTTCAAGGACAATTTTTCTGGGTATAGAATTCTTGGTTGGCAGTTTTTCTCTTTTAGTAATTTAAATATATCATCCCACTGTCTTCTAGCTTCCATGGTTTCTGCTGAGAAATCTACACATAGTCTTATTGGGTTTCCCTTGTATGTGATGGATTGTTTTTCTCTTGCTGCTTTCAAGATCTTCTCTTTCTCTTTGACCTCTGACATTCTAACTAGTAAGTGTCTTGGAGAACGCCTATTTGGGTCTATTCTCTTTGGGATGCGCTGCACTTCTTGGATCTGTAATTTTAGGTCATTCATAAGAGTTGGGAAATTTTCAGTGATAATTTCTTCCATTAGTTTTTCTCCTCCTTTTCCCTTCTCTTCTCCTTCTGCGACACCCAGAACATGTATATTTGTGTCCTTTTATCATCATTCAATTCCCTGAGCCCCTGCTCAAATTTTTCCATTCTTTTCCCTATAGTTTCTGTTTCTTTTTGGGTTTCAGATGTTCCATCCTCCAATTCACTAATTCTGTCCTCTGTCTCTTGAAAATTACCATTGTAGGTTTCCATTGTTTTTTTCATCTCTTTTACTGTGTCTTTCAATCCCATAAGTTCTGTGATTTGTTTTTTCAGACTTTCCATTTCTTATTTTTGTTGATCCCATACCTTCTTCATGTCCTCCCTCAATTTATTGATTTGGTTTTTGAAGAGGTTTTCCATTTCTGTTCGTATATTCAGAATTGTCTCAGCTCCTGTATCTCATTTGAACTATTGGTTTGTTCCTTTGACTGGGCCATATCTTCAGTTTTCCTGGTGTGATTTGTTATTTTTTCTGGCGTCTGGGCATTTAATCAGATTTCCCTGAGTGTGGGACCCAGCAAGTTGAAAGACTTTCCTGTGAAGTCTCTGGGCTCTGTTTTTCTTATCCTGCCCAATATGTGGTGCTTGTCTGTCTGCGGGTCCCACCAGCAAAAGATGTTGTGGCTCCTTTAACTTTGGAAGGCTCTCCCTGCTGGGTGTGTGGTGGAGACAGAGGAATGGTTGTAGGATGGTTTTAATGGCTTCAAATTGTGAAGTCCTGGGATCTGAGTTCCTTGAGAGAGGGATTCCACCTGAGTTGCATTTCACCCCTCCCGTGGGGAAGGTTCATGTGGTAGAGAGCCCTGAAAGCAGCCTGTTTCTGCGTTCGGGGCAGTTGTAACCTATGTAATCCCAGCGCTGAGTCCAGAGGCAACGAAGCCTCCGTAGAAACAGCCACAGAAGGCTCTGTTTCGCCTCCTTTCCTCCTTTTCAGTTAGCCCAATCGACGATTTCCACCTTGATCAGTTTCACCTGAACTGAGGGCCTATTTTTAGTAGTCAGAAGTTGTTCATTAATGCCACTATTGGTGTTCTCTACTTCTCTTGGAGGCTCTTTCCTTTCCCTCCGGGAAGTCGCCTGTCGGGGAGGGGCGCCAGCCGCCGCGGCTTGGGGAACCGCTGTTTGGATGCTCCCAGCCGGCCTGGGAAGCCGCGTGTGTGGAAGTGGCTGCAGTCGCCGGCCACTGCGGCTTGGGGCATTGCTTTTCCGAGGCTCCCAGCCAGCCCGGGAAGCCACGTGTGGGGAGGGGCGCCGGCCACTGTGGCTTGGGGAACCGCCGATCCAAATCTCCCAGCCAGCCCGGGAAGCCACGTGTATGGAAGGGGCTCCGGTCGCCGGCCACCGCGTGTTGGGGTACCGCCCCTCTGAGGCTCCCCTCTGGCCCGGGAAGCCACGCGTGGGGAGGGGCGCCGGCTCCCGCTGCTTGGGGAACCCGATCCAAAGCTCCCAGCCAGCCCCGGAAGGAGGGAGGGAGCTCCGGCCTCCAGCCGCTGCGGCCCAGGGAAGCATGCGCCTCTCGGGGACCTCACCGCAGCGGAGACTCTTAGCCGGTCCAGCTGGTCCAGAATGGGGTACAGTCTGTGTCTGGTTTCTGTCATGGCTCCGGGAGCTGTTCTGTACTGTTTCTAGTTAGTAACTTCTGTTAGTAGTTGTTCTGGAGGAGGAACTAAGACCCGCGCGCTTTACTAAGCCGCCATCTTCTCCCATAACTTCTTAAAGTCAGAGACTGTGACATCTACGTTTTCTGTATGCCTCCTGCATATTTGGTGGAGGTGGGAGTGAGATCAGTGTATGAAATAGGGTGGAGCTGTTGCCATTTCTGTAGATAAACATAACTTAACACCACAGTCTGTGTTAAATTAAATAACTCTGATATTATTTGAACATTTGATACCATAGGCTATGTTGTCTCTGTCTTTCAAAAATCAATTAATTAACATAAATGATGTGCCTAAATTTATTAAAGTGTATTTGAGACCCTAGAAATACATAGTTGAGTAAGACACAATATCCTATGTTCAAACGCCATTTCTGTATTAAAAAATTGAACTATGTTATACTCAAAACAAGGAATATGGTCTATAAATGTCCATTTTTCTGAACTGTGATATATCTTAAGTAACTTTATCTTTAAAATGCAGTAATATTCTTTTACTGGGTAGTTAGGGAATTATGTGAGTCTTATTTTTTTCTTGTTTCCTATGTGTCTCTTGTTTTGCCTTTTTTCAATGGAAGTGTGGTGCACAGAATACTG
Organism: Tamandua tetradactyla; assembly: GCF_023851605.1. Taxonomy (NCBI): domain Eukaryota; kingdom Metazoa; phylum Chordata; class Mammalia; order Pilosa; family Myrmecophagidae; genus Tamandua; species Tamandua tetradactyla. The sequence goes on along the minus strand of NC_135334.1, from coordinate 56,947,854 downwards.
AGGTGTGGAAGAAGAGTGGGAAATTGTAAAGGTGTACAAGTTGTTTTACTATTACTTTTTAAGCCTAAAATAAAATTGTCCAAACATGGCAATTTAAGTTAGATTTTGTTCTTATTCTGTAAACCCTCATCCTGAGTCCTTAGTACATGCTCAGTCCCCCACTATTTTCTACCATGCCACAGGACCAAAAAATAGAGAATTGTGAGAAACAGTGAGTGCCTTGGTGGCTGTCAGTCCCTACCATGTTCATGGTAGTAATCTCTTTGGCAGATACGTTAGATAGGAGGTAGTGGATAAACGTGAGAATTCACTTTCTTGCTAATTGTAATAAGTCTTCCTTTTCCTAGTATCATTAGGTCTATCTGGTCAGTTATGTTTGCATTATTGATTATTAATCCTGTTCTAGTCACTTAAAATATGATTGTTTTTTAATACTTTTATTGAAATATAATTTTGTAGGATCATTTCATAACGATGTGAGAAAATGATGTGCATCTTATTTGAAAGGACCATACTTTGTTTCAGATTGTTGACCAAACTTCAGAAACTGTATCTGAGGTTAATATTTAATAATTTGTGAAATACCATGATTTGGTATTCAGTAATGCTGATGATAAATGTTTGTATATAGTTGAGAAAAAAAGCAGGATTTGGAAAATTTGTTATAATTAATCTCAAATTACTCTAGGGCTACAGAAAATCAAAGGATGGTACATACAGCTTATTCAGGAATTTTTAAATGTTTTGTTTTTACCCCTTCCATCTCATGGTACAAGGTGCTTCCTTAATTGTTCAAGGATGAAGATTTATTAAATGAAACAGTATAGAAACAAATCTCACAGTGAAGGGAAAATTCTGTAAAGTGTCCATATTATGACTTATGGCAGTGTTCCTTACAGGCTAATTAGAAACATCTGTTAAAAATATTAAGATTCGGGGCAAAATATTGGTTTAGTTAGGACTGGAATTTAGTTCATCCTCCAGAGCAGTTAGTAAATAGAAACAGTACAGAGCAGCTGTGGTGGTTCAGCAGTGAGTGGACACATAGCATCTGGAGCAGGTGGACCAAGTGAGATCCCACACAGGAACTGTAAGTCCCCCAAGCCACAGAGACTGGTGCCTCTTCCCCACGGGCATGGCAGGCTGGCTCTCCAAGGGGAAAGGAAAGAGACATTACTAGCAGCAAGGCCTTAGTGCAACCAAACTCCAGTTGTGGAATTAATAAACAAATTCTGACTACTGAAAATAGGCCCCCAGCACAGATAAACCTGGAATAAGCACTAAAGGTACTAGCAGTTTTTGCCCTAGAAGGGACAGGGTTGATGGGGGGGGGGGGGGGGGGGGGGAAATAAAGAGGCTTTTTGAGTTGGACAGCACAAAATACTGGACCCCAAGACAAAGGGGCAACATTAGAGCCTGGAGATACATAGAGTCATGTACCAACTTGAGTTCTCAGTTGACAGACCCAAGGAGCAGAAGTCTGGCTCTGAAAAGATTTTTTTAATTGCTTTTTTTCTACTCCTTAACAGCTCATTAGATAGAGCTGGAAGCAATCTCAGGCTCCAGCACTGCCCCAGGCAAGGGTGGAATTAATCTTGTCTGACAGACAAAGTAATTTATCAAGTAAAAGGAGTTAATTCCCTAAAGGGTGTATCTTCCCTTAAGAGAAAGGTGGTGCCCAGCTCAACTGGAATCCCTCCTTCAAGAAATTCAGACCTGAAGGATTGAAAAACTGAAGCAATTAAAGCCAACCTACAACCTCCCCTCTGTTTTAATCATGCCTCCAGCAGGGAGAGTCTACTAAAATTAAAGGCGTTGCATCACTTTAAGATGGTGGGAAGCCATGGGCAGACAAGTGCCACATGCTGGGCAGGATAGGCAAAGCACAGAATCTAGAGACTTCATAGGAAAGTCTGACAACCTGCTTGTTGTCACCATCAGGGGAAACTGATACTGGCTGCTCTTTCCTCTTATGATGTGGGCCTGTCTGGTCTGCAAAAATCTGACTGGGGTCTATAATATCTGAGGAGACCATCCTCAAAATAAAAAAGGCTCCATATAGGCAGAGCAAGAAACAGAAAAACTTAGAACTGATAATTCTGATCAGTTAAACAGACCTATGCTAAACATCCAGAATGAGTTGAACTGAATGTCAAAGAACAAAGCCACCCAGCAAGAAAATCCTAGGTAAAAGAATGAAAACAACCTCCAGAATAAGCTAATTAAGGAAACCAAATGCCTAAACACTAGCAAAAATTAACAAGTCATTTTAGGAAAATCAAAGCTATGGCCCAGTCAAAGGAACAAACCCTTCAAATGAGGTATAGGAGTTGAAACAACTAATTCAGGATGTTCAAACAGACGTGGAAAATCTCATCAAAATCAGATCAAGTTGAGGGAGGATATAAAGAAGACATTGGACGAACAAAAAGAAGAACTCAAAAGTTTGAAAGAACAAGTCACAGAACTTATGGGAATGAAAGGCACAATTCAAGAGATGGAAAAACAATGGAAACTTACAGCAATAGACTTGAAGAGGCAGTAAAAAGGATAGTGAACTAGAGGACTGAACATATGAAGTCCAATACACAAAAGAAAATACAGGGAAAAGAATGCAAAAATGTGAGCTGGGTCTCAGGTAATTGAATGACAACATACAGTGCATGAATATTTGTGTTGTGGGTGTCCCAGAAAGAAAAGAGAAGGGAAAAGGAAGATAATGACTAATGGAGGAAATTATCACTGAAAATTTCCCATCTCTTATGAATGACATAAAATTAAAGATCTGAGAAGTGCAGGATACCTCAAACAGAATAGTTCCAAATAGACATATTCCAAGACATTTACTAATCAGATTGCCAGATGTCAAAGAGAAAGAGAGAATTTTGAAAGCAGCAAGAAAAAAGCAATCCATAGCATACAAAAGAAGTCCAATAAGACTGTGGATTTCTCACCAGAAACTTTGGAGACAAGAAGGCAGTGATATCGTAAGTTTAAGATTCTAAAAGAGAAAAACTGCCAACCAGGAATTCTATATCCCACAAAATTGTCCTTCAAAAACGTGGCAGAAATTAAAATATTTCAGACAAAAAATCTTTGAATTTTTGACTAAGAAACTGGTTCTGCAAGAAATACTAAAGGGAAGCACAGCAGGCAGATATGAAAAGGCAGGAGAGAGAGTTATGGAGGAGAGTGTAGAAATGAAGACTATAAGTAAAGGTAAAAAGTTAAAAAAATTAGATATGACGTATGTTCTAGTTTGCAAGCTGCCAGAATGTGATATCCCAGAACTGGAATGGCTTTTCAAAAGAGGCTCATCTATATGCTGTCTACAGGAGATGCATTTTAGATCCAAGGAAAAAAATAGGTTGAAAGTGAATGTTTAGGAGAACATATTTCATGCAAACAGCAATCAGAAAAGGGTAGGAGTAGCTACCCTGACAAATTAGACTTCTAATGTACAACAATTAAAAGAGATAAAGAAGGACACTGTGCATTAATAAATACAATTCAACAACAAAGTATAACAATCATCAGTATTTATGCACCGAGCCAGAATGCTCCAAACTACATGAGGTAAACCTTGTCAACAATGAAGGGACTACCGTAATAGCTGGAGACTTCAGTTTCCCGCTGTCATCAATGGATAGAACATCTAGAGAAAGGATCAATAAGGAAACAGGGAATTTGAACAATACAATAAATGAATTAGACTTAACAGACATTTACAGAACATTGCAGCCCACAACAGCAGGATACACATTTTTCTCAAGTGCTCATAGATCATTCTCAAGGATAGACCATGTGCTCTGTCATAAAGCAAGTCTCAATAAATTTATAAAGATTGAAATCAAACAAAACTCTTTCTCAGTTTATAATGGTATGAAGTTAGAAATCAATAACAGGCAGGGGTCCAGAAAATTCACACATATATGGAAGCTAAACAACACAATCTTAAACAACCAGTGGGTCAAAGAAGAAATTACAAGAGAAATAGTAAATATCTTGAGGCAAATGAAAATGAAACATAAGATACCAAAAGTTATGGGATATACAGCAAAGACAGTGTTAAGAGGAAAATTTATTGCCTAATACGCCTATATTAAAAAAGAAGAAAGAGCAGAAATTGAAGAATTAACTTTTCACTTGGAAGAACTAGAGAAAGAACAGCAAACTAACCCTAAAACAAGCAAAAGGAAAGAAGTAAGGAAGATTAGAGCATAAATATATGAAACTGAGAACATGAAAACAATTAAGAAAATTGACAAAATCAGAATCTGGTTTTTTTGAGAGAATCAATAAAACTGATGGACCCTTAGCTAGGTGGACTAAAAAGAGAGAGAGAGAGGATGAAAATAAATAAAATCAGAAATGGAAGAGGATACATAACCACAGACCCTACAGAAGTAAAGGAGGTAATGACAGGATACAATGAACAACTATATGGTAATAAACTAGACAATGTAGATGAAATTGACAACTTCCTAGAAAGGCATGAACAACCAACATTGACTCAAGAAGAAACAGATGACCTCAAGAACCCAGTCACAAGTAATCAGTCATTAAGAAGCTCCTCCTCCAAAAGACTAGGACCAGATGGCTTTACATGTGAACTCTCCCAAGCATTCAAGAAAGAATTAGTACCAGTCCTGCTCAAACTTTAAAAAAATTGAAGAGGAGAAAAGATACCTAACTCATTCTGTGAAGCCATCATCACCCTAATACCAAAGCCAGACAAACATACTACCACAAAATAAAATTATGGACCAATCTCTATAATGAATATAGATGCAAAAATCTTCAGCAAAATACTTGCAAATCGAATCCAGCAGCACATTAAAAGATTAATACACTGTGACCAAGTGGGATTTATTCCAGGTATGCAAAGATGGTTCAACTTAAAGTCAGTTAATGTAATAGACTATATCAACAAATCAAAGTGGAAAAACCACCTTATTATCTCGATGGATGCAGAAAAGGCATTTGAGAAATTTCAGCATCCTTTTTTGAATGAAAACACTTCAAAGGATAGGAATAGAGGGGACTGTCCTCAATATGATAAAGGGAACATATAAAAAACCCCACAGCTACCAGCATCATCACTGGGGAACATCCGAAAGCTTTCCCTATCAGGTCAGGAACACAACAAGGATGCCCACTGTCACCTTTGTTATTCAAAATTAGTCTGGAAATTCTAACCAGAGCAATTAGACAAGAAAAAGAAATAGAAACTACCCAAATTAGAAAGGAAGAAGTAAAAGTCTCTGAGTTTGCAAATGATATGATACTATATGTTGAAAATCCCAAAAAATCTACAGCCGAATGGCAGGGGACAAGATCCACACCCCAAATCAGTAGTGTTTCCATATGCTAGTAATGAGTAATCTGAAGAGGAAATCAATAAAAAATTCCATTTATAATAGCAAAAGAACAAAATACTTAGGAATAAATTTGAATAAGGATACAAAAGATCTATACACCAAAAACCCACAAAAAATTGCTAAAAATAATCATGGAAGACCTAAATAAATCAAGGACATACCATGATCATGGCTCGGTAGACTAAATATAGTTAAGATGTCAGTTCCACTGAAAGTGATTCATAGATTCAATGCAATACCTATTAAAAGCCCAAAAACTTACTTTGCAGGAATAGAAAAACAAATAACCAAATTTATTTGGAAGGGAACAGTGCCCTGAATAGCTAACAGTATCTTGAGAAAGAAAAATGAAGTGGGAGGTCTCACATTACCTGACTTTTAAGAATATTACAAAGCTACAGTGGTCAAAACAGCATGGTACTGGCATGAAAATAGATATGCTGACTGTGCTGGTTTGAATCTGTGGTGGACCCCAGAAAAGCCATGTCCTTTAATGCTCATTCAGTATTGCTGGCTGGGAACATTTTGATTGTTCCCATGGAAATGTGACTTACCCAATTGTGGGTGGTAACTTTTGATCAGTTAGTTCCATGGAGTTGTGACGCCACCCATTAATCCTTTAAAAGTGGAAACATTTTGAAGAGAGTCCTGTTTTAGAGCCACGAAAAAGCCTCAGCAGAGCCAAGCAGAACCACTAGGCGAAGAGAACCACAGAGGCCATCAGCCAGCGACCTTTGTAGATGAAGGAGAACACCCCGGTGTGAGCTTCATGAAACAAGAAGTTGAGAGAGAAAGCTAGCAGACTGTCGCCATGTTCACCGCATGCCTTCCCAGTTGAGAGAGAAGTGCTGAACCCATTGGCCTTTCTTGAGTGAAGGTAACCTCTTCTTGGTGCCTTAATTTGGACATTTTTATAGCCTTACTTTAATTGGGATATTTTCTTGGCTTAGAGCTGTAAACTAGCAACTTATTAAATTCCCTCCTTTAAAAGCAAATCCATTTCTGGTATAGTGCTTTCTGGCAGCTAGCAAACTAGAACACTGACCAATAGAATAGAATAGAGTGTTCAGAAACAGACCCTCTGATCTATGGACAGTTGATCTTTGATAAGGTGATCAAGCCAGCCCACCAAGGATAGAGTTGCCTCTTCAGTAAATGCAGCTTGGAGAACTGGATATCCATATGCAAAAGAATGAAAGAGGATCCATATCTTCACACCCTATACAAAAATTAACTCAAAATGGATCAAAACCTGAACATTAGAGCTAAGAACATAAAATCTATAGATGAATATGCAGGTAAATATTTATAAAACTTGTAATAGAAGGCAGTTTCCTAGGTCTTATACCCTAAGCATGAGCATTGAAGAAAGAAATAGATAAATGGAAACTCCTCAAAATTTAATACTTTTGTGCATCAAAGAACTTTGCCAAGATAGTAAAAGGCAGCCTATGCAATGGGAGACAATATTTGGAAACTATCAGATGTGGATTTAGTTTCCAGAATATATAAAGAGATTCTTCAGCTCAACAACAGAAAGACCAACAGCTTCTTTAAAAATTGGTCAAAAGACATAAATGGCCACTTCTCAAATACAAATGACTAAAAGGCATGTGAAAAGATGTTCAACTTCACTGGCTATTAAGGACATGCAAGTCAAAACCACAGTGAGATATCATCTGACACCCACTGTTTCATTATCAAAAAAACAGAAAACGATAAGTGCTAGAAAGGATGTGGAGAAAGAGGCACACTTATCCACTGTTGCTGGGGATGTAAAATGGCATAACTGCTGTGGAAGGCAGTTTGGTGGTTCATCAGGAAGCTAAATATAGAATTGCCATATGATCCAGCAATCCCATTACTAGGTATTCAGAGGACCTGAGGGCAAGGACGTAAACAGACATTTGCACACCAGTGTTATAGTAGCATTATTTATGATTGCCAAGAGATGGAAACAGCTCACATGCCCATCAGCGGATGAGTGGCTAAACAAGCTGTGGTTTATACATATGATGGAATATTACATAATTGTAAAACAGAATAAAGTCATAAAGCATGTAACAGTGTTGATGAACATTTAGAGCATTATGCTGAGTGAACATTATGCTCTGCTGTTTTAGGCACTTTCCTCTAGCCACCCTAATACACCATAAACTAAAAAGGGGATATCTAATGCATAAGAATAACCTCCAGCATAACCTCTCAACTCTGAAATCTCTCAGCCACTGGTGCTTTATTTTGTCTCATTTCTCTGTTCCCCTTTTCAGTTGTGAAGGTTTTCTCAGTCCCTTGATACTGAGTCCTAGCTCATTCTAGGATTTCTGTCCCACATTGCCAGGGAGGTTTACACCCCTGGAAGTCATGTCTCATGCAGAGAGGGGGAGGGCAGTGAGTTTGCTTGCCATGTTGACTGAGAGAGAGGGAGGCCACATCTGCGCAACAAAAGAGGTTCTGTGGGGGGTGAGTCTTAGGCCTCATTTTAAGTAGATTTAGCCTAACCTTTGCGGGGATAAGTTTCTTAGGAACAAACCACAAGATTGAGGGCTCAGCCTATTGATTTGGTTGTCCTCACTGCTTTTGAAAATATCAGGAATTCTCTAAATAGGAAAATTGAATTTTCCCCATTTCTCCCCATTCCCCCAAGGGGACTTTCCAGTAGCCTTGATTCTTGAAGACAATTGTATAAAGATATAACTTTTACAATGTGACTGTATGATTGTGAAAACATTCTTTCTAATGCTTCTTTTATTCAGGGTATGGAAAGATGAGTAAAAAAAAATATGGATAATAAATAAATAAATAATAGTGGATGCAAAGTGTAAAATAAATTGTGTAGATGGAAATTTTAGTTTACAGTGAGAGGGAAGGTTAAGGGGTTTGGTATGTATCAGCTTTTTCTTTTTTCATTTCTTTTCCTGGAGTGATGTAAATTTTCTAAAAAATGATCATGGTGATGAATACACACCTATGTGATTATATTGTGAGCCATTGCTTGAACACCATGTATAAAATATTTGTGTGACGATCTCTCAATAAAAATATTTTTAAAAAGTTAACATTTAGTGTTAAAGAATATTATTACATATATATAGATTGGTTTACCAGAATCAAATGTTTAGTCTCTATATACGTTATCATTACATGGTATTTTGGCAAGGTACTAATAGTTTTTAAAGGTATCATAGTAGCAACCATTATTTTGGACTTTATAGTTTCAGTTTCACTGCTTAAGAGTTGTGTACACATATGTAATTGCCATATGTGATCATTTAAACTTGGAATTTTCTCCATGCCTAGATTCTTTATTTTAATATGTATTTTTATTTTAGTATGTATAGAAGAACCTGTGTTGGTCAGAATAGGCCATTAATAAACAAGGTTAATCAAAATTATCTCTCTTCCTTGCCTGTTATGATGGCTTAACTCAATGTAGACATGCATTTTAACTAGGCAATGTATATAAGACAGCATAGCTATTAAAGTACTAGCCCAACTATCATTATTAACATTTGATGATTAGTACAGAACAAAAAGCTAGGGGAATGAGACCAAGGATGAAGGGAGCAAGTTAGGAAACTTTTTACATTTTAGGAATTGCCTGGTAGCTTAGATGTTTTAGTTTTGGAGACGTGTACTATTTGCTTTAGGACATTGTGTTCTTGGGAGGGGCTCTGAAAGCAGTACCTACAATAAACTTCGCTTACAAAGTTTTTTTTTTTTTTTTTTATTAATTAACGGAAAAAAAGAAATTAGCCCAACATTTAGAAATCATACCATTCTACATATGCAATCAGTAATTCTTAACATCATCACATAGATGCATGATCATCGTTTCTTAGTACATTTGCATCGGTTTACAAGAACTAGCAACACAAGAGAAAGAGATATAGGGTTGGTGAAATGAATAATTTTGCTTTTGTATTGCCTCTGGAAGTTGTGCTGTGATCCTCTTATTTAATTTCTTTTGTTGTCTTATTCCCTGTGATCTTTGTTGCACCTTGAATGATTTCAGTAGATTTTCCAAATGTCTCTTAGATCTGTCTTTGAGTCCCAAGGTCCATGTTGTCTGGTTTAATGATATGTCATTAGGTAACATTGTTGAGTTTAATTGAAATCATGAATTTTCCAAGCTACTGTAACAGAAATCACCACCATTTATTGAACCTCATTTCGTGCCAAATAACATGCTAAGTACTTTGCATACATTTATTATTTCATTAAGTCCTCAAAACAGCTCTACAAGGTATAAATTCTTAGCCCCATTTTATAAATATAAAACTGAGGCACAGAAAGGTTTCCTAATTTTCCTAAGGTTACATACCATAAGGACTTGAACTTCAAAGTCATGGTGCTTTCCAAAATAACACACTGCCTCTTTGAATATGAAATTTTTAATGAAGCATGATTTTATTTCTTATAAATGTACTCTTTATTACTATCATATAACTATAACATTTTCATGCATCCCTAATTCATAGGTTATTTTAAAAGCAGGACTATCATAAATGTTGTTGAAGTTCTGTATCCTCCACCTTATATTCCTAGGGATCCTATTGTCATGGACTTAGTGGGATCCATAAAGTGAAAAGAATATTGAAGAGAAAAAGGAAAGATCATAGAAGGTAAGGAGATCATGTATATTGAGGAGTCTGCAAGAGCCATTATAGAATTTGGTAGCTTGGACTCATTCATCTCTTGAGTTGGTCTGCATTGTGTAAGATATTAGTCTATTTCTTTTAAAGCTCATTTAGCTGATTGGGGGAAGGAGGGTGGCTAGAGAGAGAATAACTAAAATGATCTCTTTTTAAACCTCCCTTTCTATTGAACCTTTATTAGTAAAGACTACCAGGTATAATGCATGAAAATTGAGGGGACAGGATGGCAGGATGGTAAATTGTTTAAGAAAGGGCTCTTTGACTTCATAGCCATGAAATCTTGGGTATGCTTAACTTTCTATGTATATTTTCTCATTTGTAAAGTGGGAAATCAGTTATTCTATATCTCAATCCCTTTATTAAAGATAAGGCTTGGTATATAACAGTACTGAACGGCTAGTAGCAAATGTTGCCAGGTAGTACAGTTGATCTGCATAAAAGCCTTTGATTTGAATATAATTTGTAGGTCTCTGAAGTTTTCTATGCAAATTAGCTCTTCTGTATTTTTTTTCTTGCCTGTAAATGAGAGTAACTATGAATAACCCCAGTCTAATTGCGAGAACCACGAAATGGATTAAAATAGAGTTAATGTAGTGACTCTAATGGTCAGAATGATTCCAAAACCAGAATAAAACTTGACTGAAATACAACTGAATATATAAAATACAACTGAATATCAATAAAGGAGTACTTTGTTAATTATGGAGAGTGTTGATCATTCAAGACAGGGGAGAACAAAGAGTTGCAGATAAATGGTTGGCAGTGTCAACACAGAAGAGAGAATTCCATGGCCCAAGAATATTAATGTTCTGTATATTAACAAATGTATTTCTACTGACGATAGAAATGGTGTGTTTTCTTAGCTGTATATCACTTTAACTTCAAATATTAACTAACTCTTCCTGTTCTAATCCAGTGTTCAACAATAAATCATCTGATTATAATTTGGCTTCTTTTGGAGCTTTCATTCAGAAGAGTATTCATTGATAGATGCTTGAGAATGTATAGTCCCTTTGGTAGTTAGATTTATATTATAAATGTACAAACTACCTTCTGACTGGAGCTTTCTCTGATAGCTTGATTAATGTAAGCATTTATAAAATGGTCCCTTTGTTTGCTAAAAATCAGGTTTCTGTACCTCAAGCACTGAGGTACAGAAGAACTATGCCTTCAAATGTCACAGACTAAAGGAAAATAATACTGAGCAGATTTACCCAGTCAATGCTATTTCCTTTCACAACATCCGCAATACATTTGCCACAGGTGGTTGTGATGGGTTTGTAAATATTTGGTATCAGTTTAACAAAAAGCAGCTTGCCATTCTATTGGTATCCCACTAACATTGCTTCACTACCTTCAGCAATCATGGGAGTACTCTTGGAATAGCTTCATCATATATGTATGAAATGGATAACACTGAACATCCTGAAGTTGGTATCTTCATTCACCAAGTGACAGATGCAGAAACAAAACTCAAATCCACCTAATCACCTCATGAAAGTGGTTTCTCTCTGGAAAGCTTTGTCTTCTTCCAACATCTTAACGCCAAGGGATCCATCATTGTGGACACATTCTTTAGGGTGTGGTTTTCTCTGTCTTACAAGAAACTGGTCAGTGTACCATGTAATGCTTGTTTTGTTTAGGATTAGGAGCCTTTGTGTTCTTGTACAGTACTGTGAAGAATTGTGTGTCCCTACCCCTTGTGCTACCAATGTGCTATGGAAAGAATACCACTGAATTTAATATATAATTAAATATAATATAATATATTTATTGTTGCTTCAGCTGCAGAATTCTATTATGGCAGCATATGACAGATTATTGAACTAAATTAGTCATGCAAAGTGATGTAACTTGGAATACCTAGCGTGTAATGGTAAGTGAGCATGAAAGAAAGAGTTCTGGACCATTTGAGAACTTTGTCTCTAGAGTAAATGACAAAACAGTTAGAACAGTATCCAGTTATACTCCAGTTATACTGAATAGGTACTGTTAGAGTCCATGCAGTGGAACAACTTTCAAGCCTCCAAACTAGTATGTGCTGCATCTGTTTTGTTCTCTACTGTATTCCCACCGTATGTGGTTGTAGGTGTTTAGTGCATTTTTGTGGAATAAATGAGTGTGTGGAATGAATATTCCATTAGTGTTGAAAGGTAAATCAGCTATGGACATATAAAACCTAGAAAATACTTTTTTTTTTTTTGTTTTTGGCATGGGCAGGCTCCAGGAATCAAACCCAGGTCTCAGCATGGCAAGCGAGAATTCTGCCACAGAGCCACCAGTTGCACTGCCCTAGAACATCCTTTTTTTTTTTTTTTTTTTTCACTTGGGCAGGCACTGGGAATTGAACCCGAGTCTCCAGTATGGCAGACAAAAACTCTGCCTGCTGAGCCATCATGGCCCACCCTGGAATATACTTTTAAATGAGCTAATTAAAGGCACATTTTGGCTGGTAACATGCATATTATCCTACTCAAAACATTGGCTGAAAAATATCTTATAACTATTTAATTTAGCAGTAGAAATTCTGCTTCCTTACCATAACATTCCATTTGATTTGAGACCAATTGATTAAGAATGAATAGGCACTGTTAGATATTGCTATACTATAGTAGTAGTTATAATTATTGCTGTCTTTAATGTTGTTCTAATCTTAATTTCTTAATTCCGAAGTTCTCTGAGAACACAAAAAGGGTGATAACTTTTTTCCTAGTTTAATGTTCTAGATTGTAGTGAATCCTCAATATAATGTAGTCCTGTTATGGATCTGTGCAACCACCAGGTGATCTTCTTCAGATGCCTTGCCAGTGAAAACCAGCCTTTTTTCCCAAATTCCCATGCACTCAGTTCTTCTTTACTAGTGCAGAAGTGTAGTACAGTTTCCTGGTAAAATACATGGACAGGAGAAGCGAGTGGTAGGACTGGCTGTATTTATGCTGAAGTGTTATTTGCAGAAGACATGTACTGGGAAGTTAACTTTATATATTATGCTGTAGATCACCTAGTGAATGAGTTTTCTTTAAGGAAAATTCACTAAAATTTCCTGAGTAGATCAAACTCATTATTTAATACTTTAAAAATATATACTTTCTTTTGGCTACACAAATTATGAGGCTATATATATGCTAGTAATTATAATGTCTGTGTAATTAAATGGTCTCTTTTTAAGCATTTAAAACTTTTTTCCCTACATTGCATCACTCTGGAACATTATTATGGGAAGGAAAGACTGAAGCTGTGATTGGTTCACTTATGCAGTATCTGATGCTATAACAATTGATTAGTTACAAGATCTTTTTCAGCCAAAGCTTTGAATAGAGAATAGGGTAAAGATATATTAGCATACAAAGTATACATTTGTATTAAGTCATTAAAAAGTATGGAATTTGGCGGGCCGCGGTGGCTCAGCGGGCAAAGTGCTTGCCTGCTATGCCGGAGGACCTCGGTTCGATTCCCGGCCCCAGCCCATGTAACAAAAACGGAGAAACAGAATACAATAAAACAAGAAAATGTTTAAAAATGTTTCCCTTTCTTCCTTCCTTCCTTCCTTCTATCCTTCCTTCCTTCTCTCTGTCTTTCCTGAAAAAAAAAAAAAAAAAAAAAAAAAAAAAGTATGGAATTTATAATGAAATATAGATGCAAAAGAATTGTATTGTACTACTTACGATTTTTACTGAGTTTTATGTACCAATAAAATTCATTATTATTCAGTGATGCAAAAATCCAAATTTTAAGTTTTGCATTCATTAAAAATTTTAAATCATTTTTCAAATCTTTTATTAATAACAATTATTAATATGAAATAATATATAATTTCATAATATTTATCAGTTAAGGCCTATCGAATTAGATAGGTCTCTTTGTCCTACACTAAATGATGTCCAGGTGACTATATTGAGTTTTGCTTCTCTATTGTTGCTTAGTGAACTACTCAAAACTTAGTTGTTTCAAAACATCAACAATTTTATTTGCTAATGTTTCTGTGGATCAACAATTTTGATCTGGGTATAGTGTCTCTTGGGCTTACTCACACAGGTATCTTGGGCTCACTCACACAGGTACAGTCATTTGGCGTCTCGATTGAGCTGCATGGTCTTAGATAGCATCACTTAATGTGCTGGTTTTGGCTGGCCTTCTGTGTTTTCATGGTCTCTCATCCTCATATTGGCTGGTTCAGTCTTCATTATGTAGTGATCTCAAGGTTCCAAGAGGTGAAAGTGAAAGCCTAGGCTCCAGAATAACATAGCATGACTTTTGCCACATTCTTTTGGTCAAAGCAAGTCACAGGGCTAGTCTGGAGCAGAGCTAGTCTCTATCTCTTTATAAGAGGAACAAAAATAGCAAAGTCAGATTACAAAGTGGATATGCATATAGGAATGGGAGAAATTGTTGTGATCAGTTTCTTACTATTGTAAGATACTTTTTCTTTGCTTTCTATAACTGTAACTTTATTATTTTTAAGCCTCCCTCTTGCATCCCCCTCTCCCCTTCTCTCCCATCTTGAATGTTCTGCTTAACCCAGAATGTTATGTAAACTAAGAACAGACTTACTTTGAGAAAGGACCTGAGATGTTATAGTACAAATGAAGTGAATGGCAGTTGTGGCATCTCTTTTTTGTATCTTTGTACCTTATTTTTGGGGGGGAGGGGAGCTGTTTAGGGAGGGAGAGAAATAGTTGGAGGGGTATAGTAGTTTACTGTACCATATTTTTACTATGTGTAAAGACACTGTTTTCCAAGATATTCTTCACATATATATTCCCAGAGTTTTGCAGAACCTCACAAGAGTGACTGTATAGTACGATATGGGAGACAAAGCAGTATTCCAGGGAACATTGCCCTGCCTCAAGGAGAGCATTTCTATATTCATTTATTTTTACTTATAATTTTTGCAGGTTTGGTTTTGTTTAAACAGTTTCTTTGCTTAAAAAAGGCAAGTTTAAAACCACTATTGTAGGGTGCACAGGTGGTTCAGTGGTAGAATGCTTGCCTTCCATGCAGGAAACCCAGGTTCCATTCCTGGGCCGTGTATCGTAAAAAAAACAAACCACTATTATAGGTAATTGAATTTGTTGGTTTGACTAGCTGAATTTTGGATATGTATGCTTGATTATACAGTAAAAACATAAATGATTTAAGGTCTTATAAAAATATTTTCACCTTAAGTCATTTCTAAAATATATTTTCTAATTGGGGAATTTAAGTTCCTTGATTTTATCAGAGACTTTAAAATAATATTTATTTTTTATTTTTATGGAATTTTCTTGAGATACTTATTCATATACCATACAGTCATCTAAAGTGTACAATCAGTGGTTCACATATCATCATATATCATGCATTCATCATCACATTTGATTTTTGAACATTTTCATTATTCCAAAAAAGTAATAATAAAAATAAAAAGAGAAGTGAAAAAGAATGCTCAAAACATCACATAACTCCATTCTCCATATTATTTATTTGTTTATTGTCTTTATTTTTCTTACTTATCTGTCCATACCCTGGATAAAATAAGTGGCAGTCAAAAGGTTTTCATAATCACATGGTGTCTCCTTAAAAGCTATATAGTTATATTATCATAACACAATTTCTCCCATCCCTATATGCATACCCCCTTTGTAATCTGACTTAGCTATTTTGTTCCTCTTATAAAAGGATAGAGACTAGTTCAGCTCCACACTAGCCCTATGACTTGCTTTGATCAACAGAATGTGGCAAAAGTCATGCTATGTTATGAATCAAGGCTATGAGATTACGATTCAACCATTTCAGGTGTTTCCCTTTAGCTATTCCAGTACACCAAAAACTGAAAAGGGGTATCTATATACTGCATAAGAATAACCTCCAGAATGACCTCTTGACTCTGTTTGAAATCTCTCAGCCACTGAAATTTTATTTTGTTTCATGTCTCTTCTTCCTTTTGGTCAAGAATATCTAATTTTCCTTCTTTTTACCTTTACTTATAGTCTTCATTTCTATACTCTTCTCCATACCTCTCTCTCCTGCCTTTTCCTATCTGCCTGTCATGCTTCCCTTTAGTATTTCTTACAGAACCAATCTCTTAGTCAAAAATTCTCTCAAAGATTTTTTTTTCTGAAAATATTTTAACCGCTGCCACATTTTTGAAGGACAGTTTTGCTGGATATAGAATTCCTGGTTGGCAGTTTTTCTCTTTTAGAATCTTAAATTAATGATATCACTGCCTTCTTACCTCCATAGTTTCTGGTGAGAAATCCACACATGGTCTTATTGGACTTCCCTTGTATGCTATGGATTGCTTTTTTTCTTTCTGCTTTCAAAATTCTCTCTCTCTCTCTTTGACATCTGACAATCTGATTAGTAAATGTCTTGGAATATGTCTATTTGGATCACAGTGCCTTAATATTTAGTTTTCTTAGGAACCACCAAACTCTCTTCCACAGCAGCTATACCATTACATTCCCTCCAGCAGTGAATAAATATTCTAATTTTTCCACATCCCTCTCCAACATTTATATTTTCCTGTCTGTTTAATAACAACCATTCTTATAGGTGTGAGGTGATATCTTGATATTCTAAATCATATTCTAGAACATAGAAATCCCAAATTCTAAATTGTATAAAATTAAGTGCTTATGTCTTGGTGAGCAATGAGTATAGTAAAACAGCACAATAAAAAAGTTTTCAGTATATTGAGGGAGGCATTAGTTCCCTCAAATTGGTTCAGTACACCAATTTGGGAGCCAATCTTTTTCTTTAAAAAAAAAATTTATCTTAGTCAATAGCATTTTATTTGTTATTTATAGCGAGAAAAAGAAAAAGTCATGCAAAGAATTATTTGGTGCATTTTTAATGATATGAAAGTTTAAGTGAAAAAACCAATAATGCTTTATATATATTGTTGTAAATGCATATATGGGCTTGGGCATGGACCTTTCTGGAGCTCAGAGATAGTCTAATTTCCCTATGTCCCCATGGAGTGGTTTATGTGACTCATTGCTCATTGAGCATATTGAATGTTGATTGAGATTGTTTATATGTTCCTTGTAGTTCAGACCCTGAAAAAGATCAAGGAATAGGAATTATCAGTGTGTTATAGTCATAGGACTAAATTTATCAATGTGTTATATTTATGTTTTGGGAAAGGATATTAGTTTTCCATGAAACTAAGAATTAAAATAGTAATTTTGAATATGATTTAGAGAAAGATATTTTTCAGTGCACTAATGAGGAGAAATTTCAAATAGAGCTGTCAAAAATGAATTTGGTTGCCTAATAAAGTTGAGAATTTTCTGTTCAAGAAATGTTTAAGCAAAAGTTTGACAGTGACCTTTGGTCACTGCAGAAAAGATTCATGTAGCAGAGAAGGGGGTAAATTAGATAGTTCAATACTTAAGATTATGTGAGTGTTAAAGACTCTCTATATTTCCTCTATGGCTGTAGCTTCCTATTGGGGGTGATTTTGCTCTCCCTCCAAGAGATATTTGGGAATGCTTGGAAATATTTTTGGTTGTTTTAACTATTGGAGGCATGAGAGTTGGGAGTAGAGTGTACCGGCACCTAGTGGGTAGGGGTCAGAGTACTGCTAAACATCCTACAATGCACAAAAAAGCAAAAGCTCCTTAACCGAGAATTATCCACCTCTAAATGTCACTAGTGCTGAGGTTGAGAAACTCTATGGATTGGGCTGAGTGTGTTGGAAACATAGACGGGATTCCATTTAATCTTTAAGACTAATACTGGACCTGAAGTAAATTAATCCAGCTAATGCTGGCCTTAGGCAGAGGTGTAAATAGGAAACAATAATTTTTAGGAACTTCTTGCTGTATTCAGTTACATCATCATATTCAGTAGGGTGTGCCTCTGTGCTGCCCTTCTGGGCCTGTCCTTTCTAATGATCCTTGCTCTCATCAGGCTTAGCTCCCTTGGGCCCTATTTCTTATTATCCTGTTCTCTGTTACCTAGAAAACTGTCTTAACTTTTGCTTAAACTAAATATACCAACTGATAGTGATTTAGAACTCTTTGAGGATATTGAAGATAATGCTTAAATCTCTTCTCCTGCCCCAATGATTCATGGAGATCCCACTAGAGCCTTTCAAGATTACCAGCTGTCTGCTCTCACAGGCCTATATAATTTGCATGTTGTCCTTTACACAAAACATGAATATATTCTTTTCTAAACCAAGACTTAATGTGATTCTTATCTAACATATTCAAAATTATTTAAATAAAAAATTCAAAGATGACTTTAGAAATATTTACATGCTTTAGCACATGCTAATTGGTAGCTAACAGTCCATTACTACAGTGTCACTGGAAGCATTTTATTACCAGAAATTATTATTGTAAATGGCCCGCAATCACTTGGATAGTGATCATTTAACTTTTGCAGGCTATGGATGTCTTTGAAAATCTGATGAAAGGCAAAGGAATGCAGAAAAATTAATAAATATGCACAATTACACACATTTCTATACACAGTTTTTTGAGGATTAGAAGAATGCTGAAATCCATCCATAGGTCTCTTTTGGATCTTTGAACCCCTGTTCATAAACTCTGATGTAGTAATTTTAAAAATATGGGCTTTGGAATTGTAGAAAGTGAGTCTGATCATATTTCATGTTAATTTAGCTGAGCATATGTATTACAATGTTAACTTTTATGACTACCTTACAATGTGTTTTAAAGTAAATACATTTATTTATACAACACAAAAAAATCTTGTATTTTTTGATAAAAGAAGAATGAAATAATAATTGAAGTTAAAGTACATTGTTTGCGTAAATCATTGAGACTGGTATTTTAAATTAAACCTGTTTGATCTGGTGTACTACATATATGGGATTAATATTTGTCTTTACACATGCTTTAGAGAAAATGGGGCAGAAATCTGTTTATCTGTTCTTTGAAACCATATTAATTTATATAACATAGGCAAAAATATTAAATATTTAAATGACCATCAGTTTTATTTACATGTATATTGAAATGGAATATCAGACAATAGCTTTTTGTTGAAGTTTAGTTGAGAAACTACTCTGATTTTGTTTTTTGTAGTTTAGTGACATATCAATCCAAAATGAGACTTGTGTCACCATATTGTTATACCTAATGGGGAAACTTTTCTTCTAGTTATTTATGTTTTACTCTTGAGTGGGCATATCTAATTAGGGAATTTATTCTTTGCTCATGTAGGCCTCAATGCCTGTATGGTCTAGGTTCTAATGAAAATTTCGTTTTTGTTTTTGTTTTTTTTGGCATGGGCAGGCTCAGGGAATTGAACCTGGGTGCCCGGCATGGCAGTCTAATGAAAGTTTTGCAGCTGAGTAATTACCAATATCATAATGTTTCACTTTCATTATCAGCTGATTATTTTATCCTCTTTTCTTAAAAATAGAATCATCCTTTGACAAATGTCAATTTTTGCTTTGGATTCTAACTTGTTTAAGATGAAGGCATGTATGCTTAGGATAGCTCAGACACTGACACAATATATGCCAGGAACCACCTGCTTTCCTTAGGGGCATTTCCTATTGAAATATTAACTAGACTATTTCTGTGTTATAGACAGAATTTCCACATGAAAATCCTGGCTAACATGCACACATACCTCATCTTTGTCATGCTCTATATTTGATACACTAAAAAGATTACATTCAGAAGTTTTACCCCTAATTAGTCTAGTTTATTGTTACTAATTAAATTTTGAAAAATTTAGAAAACCAAGTCATTTGTATCATTTGCAAAGTTTTTTTTGTGTTGAGAGGACTTATTTGTGCAATTATTATTCTATTTCACTTCTAATCATCTTCACAGCACGACAATATTGAGTTGTTCTATTTGACTGGTATACTAAGATTCTGCTTATTCATCTCATTCATATTTCTTGGGTGGAGATAACAGTGGTATTTAGACACAGTATTTTAAAAATATTCCAGTGAGGTTTTTTTAATATGTTAGGATTTGTAGGATTTCATTTCAAAAAGGCTTTAGCTTCCTGAACTGTAGGATATGTTTAAAAGTAGATGGAAAAATGTGGACATTGAATTAGAGAAACAAATAAGTCTATAATTTTAAAAAGTGAGTGATTCTTTTGTTCTTAGCCATGAAATCTATGCTCAGATTTCAAGATACTACACTGAAATATGACCTAGAATAAGTTTCCATTCACGGTATTGTTATTTTTTTTTATTTTTTGGGGGGTTGCATGGTCTGGGAATCGAACCCAGGTCTTCTGCATGGAAGGTGAGCATTCTACTTCTGAACCACTCATGCACTCATGGTATTGTTAGTTTTTAATAAAAATTAATATGAATGTGTTCATAAAATGACATGGGAGAAGTAAGTTAAAATACAAAAAAAAAAAAAAAAAAAGGCTGTGACATCCTTAAGAATGCTATTGCGGGAAAGTTTGAGGAAACTTTTGTACAATCATTCCCATGCCTTTTAGTGATATCTTGTTGAGAAAAAATGAGAAGAAAAAAATAAAGCTTATTTCTTCTTCTATGACAATTTCTGTTGGAGTATATGATTATCGGGTTGTGAACATGACTGATGGACTAACCTACCATATGAAGTTCACATTTTACATTCTAGTTCTGTTAGATCTCTTAGGCAATATGTGCTCAGAATTGTAGGTACATTATTTTGAGTTAAGAGTTCAGGGAATTTGTTTAACGAATGAATTAATGACCAAAATCTGATGAATTAATGTAATTCTAAAAGGTTATACTGTTAGTCCATTTTTCAGTAGAAACAAGATGAGTTAAGCATTTAAGTTTCTTCTCATTGTTCTAAACCCAACAGTTATTCATAAAATTGGTTTTAAAAAATGTCAGTGGTAATTTTCTGTTATTTTACCATTTGCTTAACTATAAACCATTAAACTAGTTTTGTAGGCCTTTCAAAAATTATGTATTTTAATATCATTTTGTCTCCTAATGGTAAACTAGATACAGAGCCTTTCTTGCTGATGAGGAAGAGGAAGAAAGCAGAGAAAATTAAGATTTCTTTTTTTTTTTTTTCACATGGGCAGGCACTGGGAATCGAACCTGGGTCCTCGGGCATGGCAGGCAAGCATTCTTACCTGCTGAGCCACCGTGGCCCGCCCAAATTAAGATTTCTTAAGATTATTCAGTATAGTGAAAAGATTGTGGCTTTTTAGTGTAATTAGCATGAGAAATTTGGAAAGTGTGTGGATTAAATTTTAGAAGATTATGTCATTGAAAAGTCTAGGTGTTACTGGACAAAGACTGTGAATTCTTTCGCATGGTGTTCTCCATAACCAATTCCTGAGACACGGGGTTTCAAAGAGAGAAAGATTTTTTAACTAGGCATGTAGTAGGAGAGCAGATGGCCTATGGGCCCAAAATCTATCTCCCAGAACTGTAGTAATTTTACTAGTTTTGTTAGAGAAAAAGATGGGCAGTGTTTAAGGTAATGAATTCAGTGGCCCCAGATGATATAATTAGAGGTGATCTAATTATTGAGCATGCACAGGTTATTACGTGCTTAGTCATAGAACATAAGTAAGAAAATGGTAAAATGAGGTATAATGACTTGTAGGTTAAATTTTAAGGTACTGTACATGTCAGATGGACCCATTTTGGTTAGCTCCAATCTTAGTTATCAAGATAACTTTGAATTTGGGGTGGATTAGTCTGTGCTAACCCAAGACCCTTCATTAATAAACATTAGGGGCTATCTTTAGTGATAACAAGACTCTAAAGTTGAAGAACTGGATAACTAGATACAAATGAAGTTTAGTCACAAGGATTTTACAAGAACAGGGCTAAAAGATAAAGGCTATACAATCATTATCAGAGATCAAGGCAGCTGGAATACAATTTAGAGATTTCAGGTATTTTCCTCTGTCTTCTTCAATATACCAGAAAGCTAAAAGGATTATCTATGTAATGATTCAGTGTTCAAAATCATTGCTTAAATTCTGATTTCTAAGTTACATAGGTCCTATTGAATTGAGAATTACTTCCACAGTTCTTCTGATTCAGAATTCAAAGATTCATTATTCTTGATTTTTTAAGTAGGAATAATGCCTACTTTCATTGTGCTTTAAGATTTCTTTAATGTTCATTGGGAAAACAGAATAAAACATTAGTTCAGGACCTTTCCTGCCTGAAGAAATGGTTGTCAGTGGAAACTGAGGTTGGAGAGAAGAATCTGTAGCTTAATGCAAATGGTCAGGACCATGCCAGAAAATGACTGATACTATGCCTAATCAAGGAAGAATTTTGTCCAAATGAATTCTGGGATGAGCAGATCCCCAAGGAATTGGCAGATGGTTTGGGTGTGGGCACAGGGCACACCATTTAGGAGAACTGACGAACTGGTATACTAATACATGGCTAGAATACCCATATGCTCAACAGTAAAGAGAATTTATATCCTTTATTTTGAATGCTGTTTCTTTGTGGATTCTGTATTGAGATTGAGTTGTCTATCAATGAACACCTAAAAATTTGTAAAATTCAGCTGAAGGGTAGTTGTTGATATTTTGTTTACTTCCTAACATGGTTTGCTGAAGTGGTGAGGGAGTGTTTTCTTATTGGATGTCTTAGTTAGAAGTACTATAGTCCTTACTGTCGTGGCTTTTTTAGGCTTTATTGAATGATAAAGATCTCGTGAATTGTTATACTGGTATGTGTTAGTTGTATGTGGCTCTGCTGTGACCTCCCTAAGGTCACCTAGAAGCTCTTATTTATTTTTGTAATATCTCTCAGGGAAAAGCATTTTATCAACCTAAGTCTGGTTCTCATTCTTATTTGAGGTTAATGGGAATACCACCTTTTGGATGAAAATTGCTCAGGCTTTCTACAAATTGTCTATTTATAGCAATGAGTCTTCATTTAGGTGACCCTTCGCTTTGCTCTGCTGAAAACACAATATTTTTTCAGCTTTAGCTTTGCTCTGAGTTCATATACCTCCACCTTCTCCTCTGTCGACTGAATAGCAGGTGAAGTGTTTTTGTTTTGTTTTATTTGGATTAGCAGGGGGATAAAAGAATGGTTCTATACATAGTTACATAGACATATTAGAAAACTGACCCAAGTTAATAACCCTCTTGTTTCACTTCATTTATAAACAATTGGGGTTTTCCGGTATTGATTATAATCTTAGGACTAGTTATTTTGGAAATTTAAAGAGCAAATTTCTTAGATCTGCTTTTTTTTTTTTTACTAGAATAAATATGTTATAGAAGTTTTAAGGATTATGGAATTTTCTTAAAGCTGGTTCATTATGTATTTAAATAGTGAGTTCTTGACCCAGAGACTACGTCTTAATTTATTCTTTTGTTTTACCTACTACACATGAAACATAGTAGGTGTTTCCTAATTAAATTGAGGATATTTGTGAAAGCTGTTTGTTTGTTTGTTTTTTAGTTTTAAGCTGTTCATTAGTGAAAGTTTTTTTTCCGTTTTTTAAAAATTAAAGTAGTTCTAGATCTATGGAAAAATCATGTAGAAAACACAGTTTCAGTTTCCATCCACCCCCCCACCCCGGAAACACACACAGTTTTCCCTATTATTGATATTTTGCATTGGTGTAATACCTTTGTTATGAGTGATGAAACAAACTTATTGTAATTAGACTATTAGCTATAGTCCCTAGTTTCCATTAGGGTTCATCCTTTGTGTTATAATAGTTCTATGATTTTCAAAAATTTTATTCTGGTAATGTATGTATAAGCTAAAATTTTACATTTCAAGCCTTTCAAATAAACACTTCAGTGGTGGTAATTACATTCATAATGTTGTGCTACCATCACCACCGTCAATTACCAAAACATTTCCAATACCCCAAAGAGAAACCCTGTACCAATTAAGCATTAACTCCCCATCCTCTCCTTCCCCTATTACCTACACCCACTTCTGCCCCTGCTAACCTTAGATTTTAGTTTCTAGTCAGAAACCAGAATCTCACTGATACGAAATAATGAGAATTTGTATATTTTCATTATTTCATATAGGAAGATCATATAATATTTGTTCTTTTGTGTCTAGCATATTTCACTTAGCCTGATGTTTTCAAGGTTCATTCATGTTTTTGCATGCATCAGAACTTATTTCCTTATTACAGCTGAAGAACATTCTACTGTATTTTTATACCACATTTTGTTTATTCATTCATTTGCTGTTGGACACTTTTGTAGCTCTTACCCTTTGGCTGTTGTGAATAATGAATGCTGTTATAGATATCAGTGAGCAAGTATCTGTTCGAGTCCCTGCTTTCAGGTCTTTTGGGTATATAACTAAAAATGAGATTACTGGGTTATATAATAATTCTAACTGAATTTACTTCCACAGTGACTGCTTTAATGGGAGTTTTTGGAGAAATCCTTGACAATCCATGAGCTTTGGAATCATACCTGGTTTCAATACTTGGCTGTATTACTTAATTATCTTTGTCTCTCCAAACCTCATTTATCAAGTGGGGAATACTGATTCCTTAATTGCAGGATTATTTTGAGGATTACATAAGGGGATGCATGTCAAGAATTTAATACAATTAATGAAATACTGTGTACATTCAATATCAGCATTTGATGTTGTTACTACTATTTTAATTATTATTATGCTGACTGTGAAAGAAAGATTCTATCCCTCTTCCCTTTTTATAAATGCCAGATACTGGTTTTAAAAAAATTTTGGAAGCATTATGGGGATCCTTTTTACCTTGAAAGCACTGTAACCACTTATTAAAGAATATGACATTTTTTAGAAGTAAGGATATAATTAACAGAGCCTCAGATTTGAAATTAAACTGTACTAAGTTTGAACCTTAATTCAGCCACTCAAAAGTTCTGTGATTTTAGACAAGTATCTACTGAATCAGCCCGGTTGCTTCATCTGTAAAATGGAGGTGATAAAAACTTACATTGAAGAGCTTTTGTGAGATTTAGAGATAATATTTTAAAAATATCCTATACATAGTACACTGCCTGGCACACTGTTGGCATTTAATAAGTAATAGCTTATTTTTATTATTATTTTATTCCTATACTATCCTCTGTCTCCATGATCTCTTGTCCCTTTTATTTTCTTGGTTTACTTTCACTAACTTTCTGTCTTTAAACTCTCCCATTTTTGGTCCTTTTTAGCTTTTCACCCTTCTTTTTCACATATATTTCCTTTCTTTTTTGTTGTTTTAAATTGCATATTTAATAACTTTTAATGACCAGTTAAATGTATGGCAAAGAAATAAAGCAGCTGAATGTCTCAGTAACTTTCAAATGTAAGTGATTGGCTAGCATTTACTTAGAATAAACTGCAGTTCTTTCACATGATAATGATAGAGATGTGAATTAAGTGCTCTGAGTGTTTGACAATGATAGCCAATTGGTTTTTTTTTCTATTAATTAAAAAAAATTAACTAACACAACATTTAGAAATCATTCCATTCTACATATGCAATCAGTAATTCTTAATATCATCACATAGATGTATGATCATCATTTCTTAGTACATATGCATCGATTTAGAAAAAGAAATAGCAAGACAACAGAAAAAGAAATAAAATGATAATATAGAGAAAAAATAAAAATAAAAATAAAAAATACAAAAATATATAAGAAAAAAAAACTGTAGCTCAGATGCAGCTTCATTCAGTGTTTTAAAATAATTACATTACAATTAGGTAGTATTGTGCTGTCCATTTTTTTTTTTTTTTTTTAGAAATCATACCATTCTACATATGCAATCAGTAATTCTTAACATCATCACATAGATGCATGATCATCGTTTCTTAGTACATTTGCATTGATTTAGAAGAACTAGCAATATAACCGAAAAAGATATAGAATGTTAATATAGAGAAAAAAAAATAAAAGTAATAATAGTAAGAACAAAACAAAACAAAACAAAAACCTATAGCTCGGATGCAGCTTCATTCAGTGTTTTAGCATGATTACTTTACAATTAGGTATTATTGTGCTGTCCATTTTTGAGTTTTTGTATCTAGTCCTATTGCACAGTCTGTACCCCATCAGCTCCAATTACCCATTATCTTACCCTGTTTCTAACTCCTGCTGAACTCTGTTACCAATGACATATTCCAAGTTTATTCTTGAGTGTCGATTCACATCATTGGGACCATACAGTATTTGTCCTTTAGTTTTTGGCTAGTCTCACTCAGCATAATGTTCTCTAGGTCCATCCATGTTATTACATGCTTCATATGTTTATCCTGCCTTAAAGCTGCATAATATTCCATCGTATGTATATACCACAGTTTGTTTAGCCACTCGTCTGTTGATGGACATTTTGGCTGTTTCCATCTCTTTGCAATTGTAAATAACGCTGCTATAAACATTGGTGTGCAAATGTCCGTTTGAGTTTTTGCCCTTAATTCCTTTGAGTAGATTCCCAGCAATGGTATTGCTGGGTCGTATGGCAATTCTATATTCAGCTTTTTGAGGAACCGCCAAACTGCCTTCCACAGTGGTTGCACCATTTGACATTCCCACCAACAGTGGATAAGTGTGCCTCTTTCTCCGCATCCTCTCCAGCACTTGTCATTTTCTGTTTTGTTGATAATGGCCATTCTGGTGGGTGTGAGATGATATCTCATTGTGGTTTTGATTTGCATTTCTCTAATGGCCAGGGACATTGAGCATCTCTTCATGTGCCTTTTGGCCATTTGTATTTCCTCCTCTGAGAGGTGTCTATTCAAGTCTTTTTCCCATTTTGTAATTGGGTTGGCTGTCTTTTTGTTGTTGAGTTGAACAATCTCATTATAAATTCTGGATACTAGACCTTTATCTGATATGTCGTTTCCAAATATTGATTCCCATTGTGTAGGCTGTCTTTCTACTTTCTTGATGAAGTTCTTTGATGCACAAAACTGTTTAATTTTGAGGAGTTCCCATTTATTTATTTCCTTCTTCAGTGCTCTTGCTTTAGGTTTAAGGTCCATAAAACCGCCTCCAATTGTAAGATTCATAAGATATCTCCCTACATTTTCCTCTAACTGTTTTATGGTCTTAGACCTAATGTTTAGATCTTTGATCCATTTTGAGTTAACTTTTGTGTAGGGTGTGAGATATGGGTCTTCTTTCATTCTTTTGCAAATGGATATCCAGTTCTCTAGGCACCATTTATTGAAGAGACTGTTCTGTCCCAGGTGAGTTGGCTTGACTGCCTCATCAAAGATCAAATGTCCATAGATGAGAGGATCTATATCTGAGCACTCTATTCGATTCCATTGGCCGATATATCTATCTTTATGCCAATACCATGCTGTTTTGACCACTGTGGCTTCATAATATGCCTTAAAGTCAGGCAGTGCAAGACCTCCAGCTTCGTTTTTTTTCCTCAAGATGTTTTTAGCAATTCGGGGCACCCTGCCCTTCCAGATAAATTTGCTTATTGGTTTTTCTATTTCTGAAAAATAAGTTGTTGGGATTTTGATTGGTATTGCATTGAATCTGTAAATCAATTTAGGTAGGATTGACATCTTAACTATATTTAGTCTTCCAATCCATGAACACGGTATGCCCTTCCATCCGTTTAGGTCTTCTGTGATTTCTTTTAGCAGTTTTTTGTAGTTTTCTTTATATAGGTTTTTTGTCTCTTTAGTTAAATTTATTCCTAGGTATTTTATTCTTTTAGTTGCAATTGTAAATGGGATTCGTTTCTTGATTTCCCCCTCCGCTTGTTCATTGCTAGTGTATAGAAATGCTACAGATTTTTGAATGTTGATCTTGTAACCTGCTACTTTGCTGTACTCATTTATTAGCTCTAGTAGTTTTGTTGTGGATTTTTCAGGGTTGTCTTTTCTGGTTGTTATTTGCATGAAATATCTTTTCCCAACCTCTCACTTTCAACCTATATTTATCTTTGGGTCTAAGATGCATTTCCTGTAGACAGCATATAGAAGGATCCTGTTTTTTAATCCATTCTGCCAGTCTATGTCTTTTGATTGGGGAATTCAGTCCATTAACATTTAGAGTTATTACTGTTTGGATAATATTTTCCTCTACCATTTTGTCTTTTGTATTATATATATCATATCTGACTTTCCTTCTTTCTACACTCTTCGCCATATCTCTCTCTTCTGTCTTTTTGTATCTGACTCTAGTGCTCCCTTTAGTATTTCTTGCAGAGCTGGTCTCTTGGTCACAAATTCTCTCAGTGACTTTTTGTCTGAGAATGTTTTAATTTCTCCCTCATTTTTGAAGGACAATTTTGCTGGATATAGGAGTCTTGGTTGACAGTTTTTCTCTTTTAGTAACTTAAATATATCATCCCACTGTCTTCTAGCTTCTATGGTTTCTGCTGCGAAATCTACACATAGTCTTATTGGGTTTCCCTTGTATGTGATGGATTGCTTCTCTCTCACTGCTTTCAAGATCCTCTCTTTCTCTTTGACCTCTGACATTCTAACTAATAAGTGTCTTGGGGAACGCCTATTTGGGTCTAATCTCTTTGGCGTGCGCTGCACTTCTTGGATCTGTAATTTTAGGTCTTTCATAAGAGTTGGGAAATTTTCAGTGATAATTTCTTCCATTAGTTTTTCTCCTCCTTTTCCCTTCTCTTCTCCTTCTGGGACACCCACAACACGTATATTTGTGCGGTTCATATTGTCCTTGAGTTCCCTGATACCCTGTTCAAATTTTTCCATTCTTTTCCTGATAGTTTCTGTTTCTTTTTGGAATTCAGATGTTGTATCCTCCAAATCACTAATTCTATCATCTGTCTCTTTAAATCTATCATTGTAGGTATCCATTGTTTTTTCCATCTGTTCTACTTTATCCTTCACTTCCATAAGTTCTGTGATTTGTTTTTTCAGTTTTTCTATTTCTTCTTTATGTTCAGCCCATGTCCTCTTCATGTCCTCCCTCAATTTATCGATTTCAGTTTTGAAGAGGTTTTCCATTTCTGTTCGTATATTCAGCATTAGTTGTCTCAGCTCCTGTATCTCATTTGAACTATTGGTTTGTTCCTTTGACTCGGCCATATTCTCAATCTTCTGAGCATGGACTGTTATCTTCTGCTGCTGGCGTCTGGGCATTTAGTCAGATTTCCCTGGGTGTCGGACCCAACAAGGGTGTAAGATTTTTCTGTGAAATCTCTGGGTTCAGTTTTTCTTATCGTGCTCAGTAGGTGGCGCTCATGGCACACGTTTTTCTGCGGGTCCCACCAGTAAAAGGTGCTGTGGGTCCTTTAACTTTGGAAAACTCTCGCCGTCTGGGAGGTTCGCTAGCCGGAGTGGCTTGAAAGAGTGCCAGTCGGCCTGGGGTCTGAACGCGGGGAGGGTCGCTAGCCGCCGCAGCCCGGGAAAGCGCCCGTCCGAATTTCCTAGTCAGCCCGGTGGCGGGAGGGTGCCAGCTGCAGCGGCCCGCCCGGGAGAGTGCACGTTCCCGGGGAGTCACGGGTTTGGAAGGGCCCCCCCCCGTCACCGTTCTCCGCGGCCTGGGGATTTCCGATCCAATTCTCTCAGTTGGTCCGGGGGGCCGTGCGTGGTGTGGGCGCCAGCCGCCGCGGTTTGAGGGGACCGCCTGTCCAATTCTCCCAGCCGGCCCGGGAAGGGGGAAGGGAGTGACTCTGGCCTCTTGCCGCCCCGCCCGGTGAAGCCCGCGCCCCTAGGCGATCTCACCAGAGCGGGTTCTCTCAGCCAGCCAGCCGTTCCAGGATGGGGTACGCTGTCTTTTTTATCTCTGTCGTGGCTTTGGGAGCTGTTCTGTATCGTTTCTACTCCCCTAGTAGCTGTCCTGGAGGAGAAACTTAAGATCTGCGAGTCTTACTAAGCCGCCATCTTCTCCCATGACCATTCTTCTTAATCTTTTTTTTTTTTTTCATTTTTAATGCAATTTTATTGAGATATAGTCACACACCATACAATCCATCCAGCGTACATGACCAATGGCTCATAGTATCATCTCTTAGTTATGAATTCATTGCCACAATCAATTTTAGAACGTTTTCATAACTCCAAAAACAAAAACATAAAAGAAACCCAACCCCAAACATCCCATACTCCTTGCAAAACTTGTAGTTTGACATTTTCAGCCCTGTTGTCAGGTGGCCACTTGAGTGTAGAATGAAACAAAGAAATATTGCTGCATTGCAAATTCCATGTAGCTAGTTGGTAGTTTCCCTTTTAGTATATAGGATACAATCCACATTCCTGTAGTTTTGCATTTGAGCCCCCCCATGATCTTTCTTTTTAATTTTTTATTGATATGTGTTATATGTTTACATACCATGTAATCATCCAAAGTGTACAGTCAATGGTTCCCTATATCATCATCTAGCTCTGCATTTATCATCACAGTTGATTTTTTTGTAAAAAATAACATATATGCAAAAAGCAGTACATTTCAAAGTAAATCATAACAATTAATTGTAGAACAAATTTCAGAGTTCAGTATGAATTACATTTCTGTAATTTTAGGTTTTTACTTCTAGCTGCTGTGGGATAATGGAAACTAAAAGAAATATAAATATAATGATTCAGCAGTCATACTCATTTGTTAAGCCCTGCTTCTCTGTATAACTCCACCATCACCTCTGATCATTCTCCCCCTCTTTTCCAATTGGCTTTTATAGTCCCAGTTCTGAGTATACTTTCAATGAGTGTTTTGTCCAGTGAATGAATTTACATCTTGATTTTCACTTGACCATTAATTTTTTTACTCTTAATAAAAACTGTTTTTTTCCCCATATATAAACTGTTTTCTATAATCCTTCAGTTAAGTTATTTTTAAATTGTTTGTTTTTTAAAAATCTGCCAGCAGAACTGGAATTTTATTGTATTTAGGATTGTTAACTTGCAGCTTGTACAGATTACTGAGCGTTGAAATTTTCAAGTGTAATACTTTAAATTGCGGTAATTGTTACAGGAGACAAGATATTTTAAATTGTGTGATTGTTATAAGATACAAGATACAGCTTAACTCCTTACCATAAAAGAACAGGATTTCATATAGGCTGTACTTCCTGACCACTATCTAATGCTATTTCTACAACTGAAAGATTTCAAGGTTAATATGTTGCCAGCTGTTTGTTTCCTAACTGTGAGGTATAAATCAAGAAAGGTGAGCCCTGCAAGGAAGAGACTAGGCTCAAGCTTTTTGCATATTTAATTTAATTCCTTACACTCAATTCAATTAAAAAAAATTGTATTTATATAATAAATACATAAATTCTGAGATTTGTCTTATTATATAGTAATAACAGTTTGTGTTGAAGTAATATACATTTGGGAAAAATGTTCCATGGAATCATAGAATTTCAGAGTTTTGAAAGATCTTAGACAAATAACTTCTTTTTACAGATGATAAAGCTCAAAGAATGGAAATTATTTGCTCAGGTTCACAGTCTTAATCTGGAGACCTTGGACTTCTTTCTTATTCCTACTTTTAGCATTTGTGGCCTTAAATTCCTATAAACTGTACTTTTGTGGTGTTTTGTTTTGTCAAGATATGGAAAATTAAGAAAAAAACCCCTGAATAAAGCATGTAATCCAAAACAAAGGAACTGAGTGAAAAATGGACTGTACGTTATGTGAGATTAGAATTATACCAACATTTTAAAAATTAGAAAGCAAAATGCATATTGCTTCTTTTCCAGAAAGGAGAGATGAGGTTTCAGTATTTATTAGAACAATGGAAGGAAGAGGGTTTAATGAATATGTAGGGGAAAAAGGCTTGCTGAGTGAAGAAGGTAAGGCAGCGAAAGGTATCATTGTCTGTGGACACACTCAGGCAGAATTTGTCAAGGCACTGTGATCAGGGACATTTAATTGAGTTTGTTAAAGTAAAGCTGAAGAGTTCTGTGGTAGGAAGTAGTTAAATGTACCATCTGTTCAGGTCTATTTTAGATTTTCAAAATGATCTGAAGATAGTTTTTTAACCATTTTGAGGCTTAGAAGGTAAAAATAGATTTCTTTACCGGGCCATATTCACATTTTTTTATATTTCTCATTTTTTATTTTTATTTTTTGTTCATCTTGTATTTCTCTTATTTTAAGGCTTTAGAAGTATTCATATATTGTGGTTTTGTTTCTTTGTTAGTGCCTTGAGAGTTATAGTTTTCATATAATTTTACATGATATAGTAATGACAGCAATAGTGCAGTTTTTCCTGAAAGTTACTTGTAAGCTCTATAGCAGGAAGCAATGCATTATAAATCTGTCACTTCCTGCAGAGTCTTTCCACACAGAACAGTGGAATGAACTGTTCAGCAGAATGAACTTTTTCACATTATTTTTATACTTTCTGTACCCTCTTGGCTTAAAAGCCTTTTCTGGTTTGTACGTTATGGGATTTACATTTTATGATGATTTTTATTTAACCATCCATATTTTTGGTGCAAAAAGAATAATAAAATTAATTACATGTTTTCATTTGTGCGTTCAGTTTCAATAACAAAATGGTTCCTCAAAGACCAGCAACTCAAACCAAAAATAGCCAAAGAATATGAAAAGGCAGTTTAACTGACCAAAGTGGGAGGAGATAAGGCTTGTGGAGGCTATTTTACTCATAAGAAGAATGCAGTTACACTATGAGATATCTTTTTGTTTCACTGATCAGATTGTGAAGGATAAAACAATTTGATAGTTCACAGTTTTTATAGATATGGGGAAATAATGTAAGGAGTTAGCTACTTTCATGCACGATTGGTGGGATTGTATATTAGTATAGCTTTCCTGAAGGGCAACTTGATACTAGTAGTCAAAATAAAAAATGCACGTGTCCCTTCATGCAGTAAGTCCAGTTCTAAGAATTACCTAGGTGCATGTATTTACGAAGAATAGTTTGGTATTCAAAAGTATTTATTGAATCATTATAATGGCAGAATGACTATAAACACTAAATATTAATAGGAGATTGTTTAATAAATGTCTGCATTTCCATGTATATGTGTGTGTGTGTGTATGTTTAAAATTGAAAACGAAAATGTAGAACAATGTC
The DNA here is from genome assembly GCF_023851605.1 of Tamandua tetradactyla. Lineage (NCBI taxonomy): Eukaryota > Metazoa > Chordata > Mammalia > Pilosa > Myrmecophagidae > Tamandua > Tamandua tetradactyla. The sequence continues at coordinate 56,914,898 of NC_135334.1, read as the reverse complement.
TTTTTTAAGTATTATCTGAGTACACATGCATAAAAAATTCTACCCAGATAGTAGACCAGTGGTCTTGGAGAGAAGGAAATTTTCTTTTCCTTATATTTTTGTTATTTGGTTTGGCTTTTTGTTTTTATCATGTACAGTTTTTTTTTAACAGCTTTGGTTTTGATATATAATTTATATATTATATTATTCACCAGTTTAAAGTATACTGTTTCATGTTTTTTTAGTATAGTTACACAGTTGGGCAATCATTATTACAATCTGATTTTAGAGCCTTTAATCACCCCCAAAAGAAACCTTGTAACCCCTAGCCATTGTTCTCCATTACTCCTTAACCATCATCAGCCTTATGCATTCACTATTCTACTTTCTGTCAATAGAAAGCCTAGTAGGGGCATTTCATATAAATGGTGTCATGCAACATTCATCTAATATGTGATCATTTGTGTCTTTCTTTCACTTAGCATAATGTTTTTGAAGTTTATGATGTAGCATGGCATTCATTATGTTTGGAATAGTTTCAAAATTATTTATCTTGTTTAATTATAGTGTGTAGTGGGTATGAAATAGAGAATTACAGAGAATTTATTTCTTGTTATAAGTTACACTATTAGGCTTTATGTAAATTATCTCATTTTATCCTTATAGCATATGTAATAAGTAGTATTATTTTTACAAATGGGCAGATTAAATGATGTGATCGTTATTTTAGTGTATCAACTTATACATGTGAAGTATATGTATGTAAAGTATATGCATATACAGACATACATCTTACAGCCAAAGTTAAAATGCTATCATGTTCAGTGAAAATGCTATTCACTAACTAGGAATGTCCAATGGAACTTGTTGCAATGATGGAGACATTCTGTATCTGTTCTGGTCATTATGCTATCCACTACCACATGTAGCTATTGATTACTTGAAATATGGCTAGTGTGAATGAGGAACTAAATTTTAGTTTTATTTAATTGTAATTATTTTAAATTTATATTAACAGCCTACATAACTGTGATTGGATTTATCTTCACAATCAAAACAACCAAAAAGTGAACAAAACATATGAAACAATGGTTTGTAAGATCCTGACAGTTGAGGATAGTGACCCCTGAGAGATGGGAAGCAAATGAAGTAAGCCTTTGATTACCTGAGCTTACTTCCTGAGAGAGTTTTCAGGACATGGAGCAAAAAACGGTGGCACTCAGACAGAGCCCAGTGGATTTTCTGAGTTGAGGAAGCAAAAGTGAGAGTATTGGGAGAACATGCCAAAAGAACTCAAAGAATAGAAGGTTAGAGAGCAAAGTACTTAGCTGATTACTGATTAGTGTAATTGATTAAATAAGTAATCACTAATGATGTAGAAGATTTGAACAATACTGTCAACCAATTTGACCTAACTGACATTTATAGAACACTCCTTCCAGCAATAGCAGATGCACATGAAATACACATGGACTACTTACCAAAGTGGAATACATTCTGGGGTGTAAACGTTTTGGTAAATTAAAAGTAATTAAATCATAAAAAAGTATTTTTGACTATAATACAATAAAATAAGAACTCAATAAGAGAAAGTCCTTTGAAAAATTTCTCAGTATTTGGAAACTAAATAACACACTTCCAAATAACTCATGGGTCACAGAAGAAAGCAAAAGCAAAATTAGAAAGTATATGGAATGGAATGAAATGAAAGAGAGATGGCACAAATGACCAATATTTAGAAATGAGAAAGGGGACATCACTGCAGATTCTATAGATATTAAAATGACAGTATGAGAATATTATAGTATTATATATATATATTATAAATAAGTTAGGTGAAAGACACAAAGTCCTTGAAAGATACAAATTACTAAAGCTGACTAGAGAATAAATAGATAATGTGAATAACCCTGTATCTGTTAAAGAAAATGAATTTGTATTAAAAAGTTTTCCCATAGAGAAGAATTATAGGCTCACAAGTTTTCACCGATAAATTATATGAGATATTTTAGGAAGAAATAATACAAATTCTATATAGATGTTACAAAAATATAAAAATAAGGGAATTCTTTCCACTTCATTCTGTAAGATTAGTTACATTCATAGAAAAATCAGGTAAAAGACATTATGAGAAAAAAGAATATAAAACAAAAAAACCAACACTGTTCTTGAACACAGATACAAAAATTATTAAACAATTTTTAACAAATTGAATTCAACAATAAATGAAAAAGATAATATATCATGACCAACTGTGGTTTCTCCCAGAAATACATGATTACGCTTGAAAATGAGTATAATTCAGTGTGTATAAAACCTATAAAACCTAACATTGTCTTGAAAATGATAGCCAGTGTAATAAGTCAAGAAAGAAAAATAAAAGATGTCCATATTTAAATGACAAAAGAAATGAAACTATGTAAAAAAATCTGAAGAACTTACAATGCTGCTAGAACTATCTACTATATAGATCAGTATAAAAAATTGTATTTCTGTGTACAAGCAACAAACTATCAAATTGAAGTTAAATACACAATAGAATTTATAGTAGCATCAAAAATGTGAAAAACTTAAGGATAGTGTGAAAAAGATGTGAAAGACCAATACGCTAAAAACTACAAAACACTGCTGAGAGTAATTAATTAAGATGTAAATAAATGGAGAGATGTACTATTATAGTTTTCTGAGCTGCTCAAGCAAATACAGTGCAGTAGTTTGGCTTAAACAGTAGGAATTTATTTGTGCATGGTTCAGGTACTGGCTGCTGGTGACCCTTAGTTCTTAGTTTGTCACATGGCAAGACACATGGCAATGTTTCCTGGTCTCTGCCATCTCTTCCAGGTGTCACTGGTGGTCAGCTTCTTGTTCCTCCCTCTGTGGCTTTTTTTTTTTTTTTCTTTCTCTATTTCTGAATTTCATTCTGCTTATAAAGGATTCTAGTAATAGAAGTAAGATCCATCCTGACTGAGGCAGGCCATATCTTAACTGAAGTACCCTCACCTAAAGGTCCTTTTTATAATGGGTTCACACCCACAGGAATGGATTAGGTTTAAGAACATCTTTTTTCTAGGGTATATACCACAAACCACCACGTGTACCTTGTACATGGCTTGGAAAACATAATATTATTTAGATGTCAGTTCTTCCCAAATTTGTGGTGTGTGTGTGTGTGTGTGTGTGTATACATATATAATCAACACAATCTCAATCAAAATCTCAGTACACTTTAACATTTTTTGGTAGAAGTATTCAATTTGATTCTAAAATTCATGTGGAAATGCAAAGGATCTAAAATAGTCAAAACGACTTTGAAAACCAGATAAAATTGGGGGAATTAGAGTACCTGACTACAGGACTTATAAGCTAAAGTAGTCAAGGCAATGTGGCATTGGCATAAAGAGAAAAATGGATCAATGAAACAGAATAGAGATTCCAGAAATAGACCTACATATATATAGACAACTGATTTCTGACAAAGGGGCAAAGACAATTCTGTTGAGAATGAGACTTTTATATAACTGTGCTATAACATTTGGACATTCATACACAAAATAAATAGCTTGGATTAATATCTCATACTGTTTTAGTTTGCTAAGCTGCCAGAATGCAATATACCAGAAATGGGTTGACTTTTATAAACGGGATTCATTAACTTACAAATTTGCAATTCTAAGGCCATAAAAGTGTCCAAATTAAGGCATCCAGAGAAAGTTACTTTAACTTGAGAAAAGCCTATGTCTGTCGCATGCGTAGGCACGTGGCTGGCATCTGCATCCTCTCCTGGCTTCTGGTTTCAAATGGCTCTCTCAACCCCTGCTTAGCATCTCATGGAAGGCATAGGGCAACATCTGCTGGACTCTACAACTCCAAACATCTGTGTCTAGGTGGCTCATCTCTCTGTCAGCATTCAAGCATCTCCAAACATCTGTGTCTATGTCACTTCTGAGCTTTCACTAAAATGTTTCCCCTTTTCAGGGCCTTCAGTAAACTAATCAAGACACCCCTTAAATGGGCAGTGTCATATCTCCATCTAGTCAAAAGGTCACAGGCACAATTAACTGGAATACTTCTCCATAGAAGCATTCTAATCAAAGGTCTCACCCACTATTGGGTGTGTCACATCTCCAAGGAAACAATCCAATCAAAGTTTCCACCCTAAATAATAGGTCTGCACCCCCAAGAGATTGGAATACCAATAACACACAATTAGAATGGCTAAATTTTTAAAAGGTGACCATACTAGATGTTGTGAGAATGTGGAACTGGAATTCTAATGCGTTACTTCTGTAACTATAAAACAATTTAATCACTTTGGAAAAATTTCACTATATCCTAAAAAGTTAAACATAGACCTGCCATATGATCCTGCCATTCTACTCCTAAATATTTACCCAAGAAAAATGAAAGTAATTTTCCATAGAAAGACTTATACAGGAATATTCATAAGTACTTTTTTGTGTGTAAATGTGGTAGCAAAACCTGGAAGTAATCCAGAATATCCATCAACAGGTAAATGGATGCATCCACTCAATGAATTACTACTTTGCTATAAAAATGAACTATTCAAACATAAGTTAGAATAAGTATGAATCTCAAAATAACTATAAAAGGTACATGAAAGAAACCAGCCATAAAAGACTACATACTGTATGATTCTATTTGTATAAAATTCTAGGACATGTGAACTAATGTGTAGTGGTAGAAAGCAGTTCTGTGATTGCCTGCAGATGGGGGGGAATGGTGAGAGGATAGGAAGAATTATAGGGGTCTGAGACTTTTTGGAATGATAGACATGCTCATTATCTTGATTGTGATCGTGATTTTTATAAGTGTATACCTATGTCAAAATTTATAATATTATACATATGTTAAATATGTGCAGTTTATGTCAATATACTCAGTATAGCTATTAAAAAGTTAAATAGCCATATGTGGTAAATGACTACAGTATTGGACTGCAGAGCAGTATCCTTTAAGCTAGGATATACATAAAAATACATTATCTTTAAGTATTGTATTTAGCAATGTGTAGTAGTATTTAGTAACTACTTGGTAAATATTTGTTTAATGAAGGAATGCAAAATACAACTTGAAGAGTAAGCATGGATTTATCATCTCAGGATCTAAGTTTCCTGATGTAGAATAATTTATAGGGGCTCATCTGAAGTTCCTTTTAGCTCTTAAATTGCATAATTTGAAACAGAGAAAATGTTCTTCATAATTTAAGTGCAGATTTACATTTATTTGGAAAGGCACTTTGTTGAAGTCATAATGATTAATAAATTAACTAATTAATTTAAAAACCTTCCTTAGCTAAAAATGAATCATTTCTTTAGTGTCATTGATGAACATAATACTAAATATATTTTACATTGAATTCCTGTCTTTGTCAGTAAATTCCCAAGTCCTTCCAGTGGCTCTGTTTGATCTGGTCTCCATGGCTTGTCTCTCATCTCAGTGTCTCTGCTGACATCTCTCTTTCCTTGACCTCTTTGTATAAAGCTCTAATCCCTACTCTTGCATTTCTATTCCCTTATGTCTCATTTTTCTACAAAAGAAAATGTCTTAAGTCTCTTTTCTTCAAAATATTGTTGTGCCCTATCCAAAGCTACTAAAAATAGCAAATTGTAGCCAGTAAACAAAGATACTTGGACATTAATTTATAATAGATCAGTCATTAACTGAAGATTATTCCATATGTTTTATGTTATGTTCCTAAAATCAGTGACATGAACCTATGTGTCATGAAAGTATTTTTTTTAATGGCATTGGAAAAGAGGGACAGGGTAGGTAGGAGGGGAGTAGGGAGGATTGAAGAGTTTGCGTGTTTATTAGAGAAAGATCATACTGATATAAAACACATTTGTCTAGTAGTAATTGATACACTTCCTTTTAGTTGGTATGTTTATATAATTCAGAGTCATCCAGGTAATATTTATAACGCCTTATCTTAGGCTAAGATGGAAATTTGTCAAGTTTGATGTTTAATAAGAAAAATTTTAATTTTCTTTTAGTTGACGAAAAAGTATTTGTGTCAGAAACAGCAGAAGCTGTTGTACACCATTTTTTGATTGTTCCTCTAGTCAACCATTTACATTGTTAGAGATTGTTCATTTGCAGTTTGTCTATGCTGTGGGCCATTGACAATTCTTGTGCCTAACTTACACTGTTGCTAACATGTTAACAATGCATCTCATGACTTCTTTTTTTGTGTGATTTAAAACGACTTTTAGGGATTCACTTAAATAATGAAGGCTTTAATCAGGACTGGAGTTCTGGAATGCCTTCCATATACTTTCTTAGTCTGTTGTCTTTGATGTGTTTGAAGAGAGCTTCTTCAATTCAGATTTACTGTGGTTTTTTATGCAAGGTTTCAGATGACTTTTTCATTGGTGGTCTGTCCCCATAAAAGAGTATTATATTTTTATGAGGGTTTCTTATTGATTAGAATTGATTGACAACTAGACTGTGTTTTACATTTAAGAAAAATCTGCTTGTCTTGGTAAAATACTTAATAAGTTTTATGATGTATTTGTTAACTTGATTATATAAAAGCAAGTTGTTTTTGTTTATAAATTAATTGCTTCCTCAAGTATCTTACAGACAAGTTGAAACAATAGACTGTTCCTTTCTAAACTACAAAGCCAGCCTATATAACTTGTGTGTGTGTATGTATGTATGTATAAGTATTATAAGTAAGTGTATATATAATTATTTCAGGTGTATTATTGCCCTCATATGGTTTATTTGAAAGGTAGAGAATGTGATATGTGTATGATTAGTTTTTTACATCCTTGTATTGTTTTAGGCACAAAATATAAAAGTAGTTATTTTTTTAATGTAATTTTGAGATATATTCACGCACTACACAATCCATCTAAAGTATACAGTCAGTGGCTCACAGCATCACCACATAGGTGTGCATTCATCACCACAATCAATTTTATGACATTTTCATTACTTCAGGAAAAGAAAAAGAGAACACCCAAAACATCCCATTCCCCACATCTCTCCCCCCCCATCATTGATCCCCAACATTGGTATGGCACATTCACCACTGTTGATAAAAGAACATTAAGATATGATTGTTAACTATAGTCTTGTGTTTTGCAGTAGGTGCATTATTTTCTCATATACCATTCCATTATTAACTCCTTTCAATAGTTTTATACATTTGTTCTGGTTCATGGAGGAAATTTTTTATATTTGTATAAAAGTAGGCATTTTGCTTTTGTAAGCCATATACATGATGATTTCAACGTTCTTTTGTGAGTAATCTATTTTCTTCTTGTTGTAGGTTCTTTTGTTCTGCATCACAGCTGCCATGTACATGTTCTTTTTCAGGTATGTTTTGTTATACCTATTTACTTTCAATATAAAAAGCAGTATCCTTTGTAATTTTTATCAACTAGTAAACTAAAGTGTTTTCCAAATAATTATCCCTATAAGTGGCAGGAGTTTTTATTCCTTGGATGGTTAGAGATAAATCACTGCTTCTTAGTGAGTAGAGAAAAGTTAAATAGAGGGAAAGATGATTAGCTTTTCATCTTGGAAAGTAGAATATGGAAATTAGTAGTCCCCAAATCCTGATAAATAATTAATTTTTTTGGCAACCTGATTTTTTGCTATTTTTTCATTGTCCTTTTACAGCAACCAACATCCTACATTTCAGTGAAAAAGAATCTAAGCCTTCTTTCTGTGAGGATAGAGTAGCATAGTAATCAGTCTTTAGAACACTGAGTTGGGCCATAATGCCAAGGTTGTATTTTTTCCTAACTCTGGGACTCTGAGGAATGTAGAAGGAGTGTTAGGATGCCTCAAGAATTAAATGCCAGTAAGAATAATGTCAGTCATTATCATGTAACTACAGCAGTTTGGGAACAGGATTTTTTATAAGGTAAAATCTACTTCTTCAAAATATTCATTTTTCAGTGATACCATTAATACCCATGTAGTTCTCATCTGTTGTACTTATTTGAATGGGATTTCTCTCATTTTTTCTGGATAAAGGTAGAATTCCATCACAGTAGGAAAGACAAGGCTTTTAAAATTAAAATTTACACTTAATTGACAAAGGCAATTATGGGTTTTTAATAAAATATATTTGGTGGATAACATAATTTTTTGTTTATAAAAAATTAGACAATTCAAAATAAGACAATTCAACCTTCTGAATTTTTAAACTACTAATTTCCTGCAGAACATGTGAATAGATATTTGATAGCATATGATATAATTTTAAATTATTTTGACTACATAAAAAATGTTTTTTAAATACAAAATGATGATGTTGCTGCTATTCTTCATATAAAGGAACAGCCAGGCTGTTAAGAGGTAAAAAATGTAAAATGATTCAGGGTAGAGAGGAATTGATATGCAAAAAGATAGGTAATGAGGAGCATAGTGCTTTATTCCATTCATTAGTGACTGAAAAATTGCTGCAGCTGTCTGGTGGAAATTGTTTGGTCCGTCTATAATTCTCTATTAATTTATCATCATATACACCATACTGTTCCTGTGCCCGCTTTCTTCTAATGAAATAATTTAAGGGCGAATGAAAGAATTAGGAACAATGACTATTTCATTAATTTCCTAAAACTCCATATTTGTACTCAGATATATTATTAGGGCAATATTGCAAAAAGTTCACATAATTTATTTAGTTCTGTCTGTTTATTCTGAAGGTAAAGCATACCCAGCAGGGAAAATACAGTCATAAAAAGATAACAATTTAGAAACATGCTTTTTTTCCTTATATGCACAGCCAGCCACAAAGTATAGTTTGGATAAATTTTCTTTTTGTGCAAGCTCCTAACAGAACAATAGTTAAATGAAAAAAAAATCCTTGCCATTGTGGCACTTAACAAAGCATATCTGAGTAACATGTAGCATTTTTTAGTCATCAGAAGTTTTGAGGTTTAAAAAAGAAACTGTGTTGAATACACTGATAAAACCCAATTCATGGCATGGTTCTAGAAAATTACGTTTTGAAAACTGCTGCCATCAACCTCGTATTTTTGGTGTAGAAAGAAAATCAGCCCTATAAATATGTATTTTGGTGCAACATAACAGAATCTTTTCCTGTTTCAGTCACAAAGTCTGGGTTAAACACAGCAGCTTTAAAATACTTTCCAGAAGGCTCAATACAAGGTTTAAGTGCCAAGAAAAACATTTTCAATTTTCTGAGGATAGTTGTTGTTTTTCTCTCAAAAGAAGCACTATTACCAAATTCCTAGTGTTCCTGGCAGAAGTTAGTTTGAATATCTCAACAAAAGAGGTTTTGGCATATGGTAAAATAAAACCATTTATATAGTGGTATAAATAAACAAAACAATGTTAAATGTTTGTCTTAACTGTGGCACATGTTGGAAGGAAGAAACAATCTTGTATGTAGCATTTGGCAAGTAATTGCTTTAGTGTATTTTATTTGTATAATTTACTTTATTATAAATATAGATATTTGAGGGCACATTTATTTCATTTATTCAAAATTATTTTAGAAATCTAATTGCCTAAAGTTAGATAATTAAATATCAAATGATATTGTCCCCAGGGATCAATTTATGGTAATCTCCTTTGAGAAGGGGATATAGAAAAAATTTATGTTTCGAATGAATAATCTTGTATCTTTATCTTAACCTGTAAATTGGGAAAAGGAAAATGAGACATACTTTTTTTTTTATGTGAAATATAACATATATTCAAAAAGCAATAAATTTCGAAGTACGTTTTAACAAGTGGTTATAGAACAGATTTCAAACTTTGGTATGGGTTACCGTTCTGCAGTTTCAGGTTTTTCCTTCTTTCTGTTCTAAGACATTGGAGACTAAAAAGAAATACCAGTGTAAATGATTCAGTAGTCATATTCATTTGTTATATCCTAACTTCTCTGTTATAACTCCTTCTTCTCCTTTGATCCTTCTCCCAATCTTTAGGGATATTTGGGTTATGCCCATTCTAACTTTTTTCATGTTGAAAAGGGGTGTTGACAATAGGAAAGGGGGATGAAATTGGTTGATGTTCTTAGCGAGACTGACATCTCTGGGTTTCTGAACTCATCTGGCCTAGGAACCATCTGAAGGTTTTAAGTTTCTGAAAAGTAAACTTAGTGCATGCAATTTTTGTAGGATCTCAGATAGAGCCCTGGGTGTTCTTTAAGGCTAATAGGAATGATGCTGGTTGGGAGTTGGCAAACTAGCAATTAACAATATCTAGCTGAAGCTTGTGAAAGAGTAGCCCCCAGAATAGCCTCTTGAGTCTGTTTGAGTGTCTCTTAGCCACTGTCATCTTATTTTGTTACATTTCTTCTCCCCCTTTTGGTCAGGAAAATGTTGTCGATCCCAGTGTGCCAGGGCCAGGCTCATCCCTGGGAGTCATGTCCCATGTTGCCAGGGAGTCTCACACTGGTCGTCGTTCCCCACATATCGGGCAGGGTAATGGTTTAACTTGCAGAATTGGGCTTAGAGAGAGAGAGAGAGAGAGAGGCCACATCTGAGCAACAAAAGGGGAGACCCACTTTTAAAAGAGAGAAAATGTTTTAATTGCATTTTTTGTTGCTGTTAAGGAAAAAAGCTTGAGGGAATAGTTCCATAACTGTTTTCTGAAGGTGACACATGGGATATGATGGTTATAGTATGAATTTACTTAAAAAATGAAGCATAGTTCTTAGTTTTGAAAGCTACGCCTATCAAAATGTGTAATAAAAGTGGAAATATCTTACTTTTGCATAGCTGTTCATAGTTTTTAAATAGTCCTTTCACATACGTTACCCCATACACAGTGATCCTGATTTGCAGTCCATACGCTAGGAATAAGGTTTATGTAATATTTCAAACTGAATCCTGAAATATTTCAAACAGTTGGGGAGAGGGAGGGTGATAATATTTGGAGAGAGTTCTAGTTCTGTTATAGTTCTCAGCCTGCTGGCCTGCCTGTTATCTAGCCATCCAACTAATTTCTGTTGATACCAACAAATACTGTGGATTCTGTTACGAATTGGGGTACAAGGAGGGGTGAAACATATTTGGAAGAAATTTTGAAAGAAGGCTCTGGCTATACATCCCCAATGGGCTTTCTGCCTCTTTCGGTCAGTTACTTTGTTTATTAGTGTCGTTGCTGGGCCTAGGGTTTTGTCAGTATCAGTTTCAGGCTAAGCAGAAGTCGTGTTGAAAATTTAACAGAAAATTATGTCTCTTGCACCCTTTAAAGCATTTCTTTTATGGGTAAAGCAGCCTAGTTTTTTCAAATTAAAGGAGTCATCACTATTCTTGATTCAGGTTTGATTAGGAGCAGACCTACAAAGGGGTCACGGTTAACAGTGTGAAAAACTACTGAGATACGTGTGAGAACCCAAGCTCAATGATTTGTTCCATTAGCAAAAGGAGAGTTAAGGGAAGTGATTGTTAAGTTTAAGCTAGGAATGTGAGTTATTTAAAATAAAAGAGAATTTCAAGAATGAGGGTGTGATGTTTTATATTGATGCTTATAGGTATGTCTAGTAAGGTATGGGTTAAAAAGTGTTCATTTGCTTTAGCGGCCTAGAGGCCAATGGTAATCTTGTACTAGAGAAATTTCTGTAGTTGATTTGTAGTTGTGGATTAAGAAATAAATGTGAGACAAGAGGTTGAGTAAGTATAGTAAACTCAAGAAGCTTGAGAGGAAAAAAAAGGGCAAGTTAGAGGATTAAAGATTTTTCTTATTCTTTCTTTTTATTGTTTAACACAGGAGAGACTAGACTATGGAGATATTTAAGTAGGTAAGAGATGGTTTCACAATAGGAGAGATTGACAAGTTGGAGAATGGGAAAAAGAGAGATAGTCTAAAATATAGTCCAGAATGCCAACATAGATGGGTAGATTGTTAAACTTATATGTCTGAGAGAGATCATAAGAAACAGATTAGGAGGAAGATTGAAGCTCTGTTTGGGAGCCTGGACATATGGTTAAGTGAGAGAGAACTGATGGATAGGACAGATAGGAAATAGGAAAGTCGAATGTTTATGCCTTCTTAAATGCATTAAATCATTTTAGAAGGTAAATTAACTTTTACCTGGGCATGTTAAATCAGTATTCCCTGGAAGATAAATGCAGGTGAAGCAAGGTACTTTCTTAATTGGCAGCCAAACCGATGAGCTTACCAAAAACGTAAAATTTGATCTGTGAAAAGAAGTGCAGTGACTATTAGGACTGTTGTTTCTTCAAAGCAAATGGAAAAAATGAGAAACATAAGTTCATAAATTTTGTAGATCACTGTATGAGAATGCAAAGTTCATTAGCAAGTCATATGGCTGTAATTTGACTTCCTTTTTTTGGGAAAAAATTAATCTATGCATTTGGTGAGTGTACTGCATTTAGAGATGAGAGACTTTTTGTCACCCTTTGAGATACTTGTGCCCAGTTAAAGAAGTTGCTCAAACTTTTTATAAATAATATAAAGTTTTCATCATCTTTTGTAGAAGGTGAAGAGAAATACTGCGTGGGGAAATTGTTCGAACTTAAAAATGCAACCCCTTAAAGTAAGGGCTTAATGGGACATAATCATGTCAAAAGTGGTTCGTTGCCTTTCAGAACCTTGATGCAGCTCTGTTTTCTTATCAATAAAAGGGCTGTTTTGGGGGAGTTTTCTGAATATTGATGTTTTGCTTGTTGTGTTCACTGATGTCAATGTTCAAGAAATGGATGAGATTGCAGGTTATTCAATCAGTGAAAAGTTTACGCCATTAATATACTATCATCATTCATTGCCATGTAGACTTATTCTAATCCCATGGTGTCCTACTGGATATAAAGAGTTTCTTTGTGAATCAAGATGGTGAGCTGCACTTAAAATAAAGGATGAGCCATAATTATATATATCTTTTTTGTACTAATAGTGGGGAATACACTGCTGACCTAAGACAATTTTAACCTTTATTAGAATTGTTAAGCTAAAATCAGATTGGCATTGGGCCATCTTATTTCATTTTTATTAAATCTATGCTTTAGCTAGAATTTAATAGTAACAATAGTTGTATCATGAAAGAGAAGTAAATTTTCCAAATTCTACAAATTGTATGTATAATATAGACAGAAAAAGAATTCTTCCTCTAAATGTATATCACCCTTTAGGAAGAGTATGAGAAATTTAAAAAAAAAGTATTTTTGTTTTAAAAATGACTATTCACAGAAGATTTTCATATAAATTTGGAATTAGCAAAACATTTTTAATAAAGCATTTCTGTTTTGAGCAGCAAGAAATTCGTCTTGTGTGTAGTTTTTACTTTTACCAAAGTCTCAACAAATCAAATATTCATAGGTAAAGAAATAATACATCATAATAAATTGCCAACAGTAGTGACAAATCTTTGAAATAATTTTAACACATTTTTTTTCTTGACAATGTCAGCAATAGTTTGTTGGCTTTGGTGATTATTACTAGAGGGTGTTGTAGGTAAAAGAAATGTTGGGATGTATGATACTGAGTTAAAAACATTTAATGTTTAGAACTAAAATATTTAGCTTTACAAAATTTTAATTGGCTTAGTGAAAAACATAAATGTGTTTTAGAAGTTTCCATGAAGTCAAGGAAATCGCAATCATTGGTGCCACACAGAACAGACCCTCTCTTCAGGTTTTGGCTATACCCCTTACTAATTCTGTGGCCTTGCACAAATTACTTGGCTTCTCTCATCTTAAGTTTTTCCTACATAAAATTATCCCTGTGGCTATGAGAATTTAGAACAGATATTTCTATAAGGATATACTTTTAAAAAAATGGTATTTGTGTTTGCAGCCAGTTCTTAAAACTTATATACCTTATTAATGAATCTATAAAATATACTTGGAATATAGTGCCAGTAGTACTAGAGAAACCAATAACATTTATGATTTTTCCTTGGGAAAATACATTTCTGTCAAGTATGTTACAGCTAAAGCAAGAGATTGGAAATTAACGTATTCTGAGCTATTCCACACATTTCCATATTTAGGGCAAGAATTTAGAGTATAGGGAATGGGAAGTGAGGGGATAGGAGAACAGACTTGGAGATCTTAGAAGAAAGAATGGTTAAAAAAAAGTTCTGCAAAACTAAAAATGTGGAAAGATCACATTTTATGATTCCTTTTGTAAGAAATGTCCAGAGTAAGAAAATCCGTAGAGATAGAAAGTAGGTTGGTGGTTGCCTAGGGCTGGGAGAGTGGTGGGTATGGGAGCTGACTTAACTATTAATGGGTATGGAATATTTTTTAAGGGTGATAAAAATGTTCTAAAATTGAGTGTGGTAGCTAACACATCTGTGAATATACTGAAATGAGGTGTATAGTGTGTGAATTTTATCTCAATAAGCTTTTATAAAAGATGTCTGAGCTAGAAACAGATCTTCATTGTTGTATAGTGCCGTGGCATTTCAGGAGTCAACCACATTAAACACTTCTCTGCTGCCATTCCTCAGGGATGTTACTGTTTTTTTTTAGTCGCACAGGCACATATTGAAAGAGAACATCAAGAAACTTAACTTTTTCTTAGGTGTATTTGAAGGAGGAGTGTTCTCTTGGAGAATAACAAAATGGAGAATATGCAAATGTACTGCAACTCTGTTTCCAGAATTGCTGGAACTGCAGTTTAGGAAATTCATACTTTTAGTTCTAAGACACTTCACTTTACAATTAGATGAGAAGTAGTAGAGGAAGCTGCATAGAAGTTACAAGTACGTATGAGGTTTTCTTATTTTAACATTGTGCTAATAAGACTAAAATTTGGTTTTGATATTTATGAATTAGGATTTTATTTTTACCAAAAAGTTAAATTTGAATGTGGAGCTTAAAAAACTAAAGCCAACAAAGACTAATTTCAGAAAAATAATGACATGATATGATACCAGAGGTATTAATTTATTAATTGGAGGCAAAGAAGTTTGAAGAATTGAGATACTTTATTTGAAACATTTTTTTTTTATTAATTAAAAAAATTAACTAACACAACAATAGAAATCAATCCATTCTACATATGCAATCAGTAATTCTTAATATCATCACATAGGTGTATGGTCATCATTTCTCAGTACATATGCATCGATTTAGAGAAAGAAATAGCACTACAACAGAAAAAGAAATAAAGTGATAACACAGAGAGAAAACACAAATAAAAATAAAAAGTACAAAAATATATAAGAGAAAAAAAAAACAAAACAAACAAAAAAAAACTATAGATCAGATGCAGCTTCATTCAGCGTTCCAAGATAATTACATTACAATTAGGCAGTATTGTGCTGACCATTTTTTTTTTTTTTAGACGTCATACCATTCTACATATGCAATCAGTAATTCTTAACATCATCACATAGATGCATGATCATCGTTTCTTAGTACATTTGCATCGGTTTAGAAGAACTAGCATTATAACAGAAAAAGATATAGAATGTTAATATAGAGAAAAAAATAAAAGTAATAATAATAAGAACAAAACAAACAAAACAAAACAAAACAAAAACCTATAGCTCGGATGCAACTTCGTTCAGTATTTTAACATGATTACTTTACAATTAGGTATTATTGTACTGTCCATTTTTGAGTTTTTGTATCTAGTCCTATTGCACCGTCTGTATTCCATCAGCTCCGATTACCCATTATCTTACCCTGTTTCTAACTCCTGCTGAATTCTGTTACCAATGACATATTCCAAGTTTATTCTCGAGTGTCGATTCACATCATTGGGACCATACAGTATTTGTCTTTTAGCTTTTGGCTAGACTCACTCAGCATAATGTTTTCTAGGTCCATCCATGTTATTACATGCTTCATAAGTTTATCCTGTCTTAACGCTGCATAATATTCCATCGTACGTATATACCACAGTTTGTTTAGCCACTCGTCTGTTGATGGACATTTTGGCTGTTTCCATCTCTTTGCAATTGTAAATAACGCTGCTATAAACATTGGTGTGCAAATGTCTGTTTGAGTTTTTGCCCTTAATTCCTTTGAGTAGATTCCCAGCAATGGTATTGCTGGATCGTATGGCAATTCTATATTCAGCTTTTTGAGGAACCGCCAAACTGCTTTCCACAGTGGTTGCACCATTTGACATTCCCACCAACAGTGGATAAGTGTGCCTCTTTCTCCGCATCCTCTCCAGCACTTGTCATTTTCTGTTTTGTTGATAATGGCCATTCTGGTGGGTGTGAGATGATATCTCATTGTGGTTTTGATTTGCATTTCTCTAATGGCCAGGGACATTGAGCATCTCTTCATGTGTCTTTTGGCCATTTGTATTTCCTCCTCTGAGAGGTGTCTATTCAAGTCTTTTTCCCATTTTGTAATTGGGTTGGCTATCTTTTTGTTGTTGAGTTGAACAATCTCATTATAAATTCTGGATACTAGACCTTTATCTGATATGTCGTTTCCAAATATTGATTCCCATTGTGTAGGCTGTCTTTCTACTTTCTTGATGAAGTTCTTTGATGCACAAAAGTGTTTAATTTTGAGGAGTTCCCATTTATTTATTTCCTTCTTCAGTGCTCTTGCTTTAGGTGTAAGGTCCATAAAACCGCCTCCAATTGTAAGATTCATAAGATATCTCCCTACATTTTCCTCTAACTGTTCTATGGTCTTAGACCTAATGTTTAGATCTTTGATCCATTTTGAGTTAACTTTTGTATAGGGTGTGAGATATGGGTCTTCTTTCATTCTTTTGCATATGGATATCCAGTTCTCTAGGCACCATTTATTGAAGAGACTGTTCTGTCCCAGGTGAGTTGGCTTGACTCCCTTATCAAAGATCAAATGACCATAGATGAGAGGGTCTATATCTGAGCACTCTATTCGATTCCATTGGTCGATATATCTATCTTTATGCCAATACCATGCTGTTTTGACCACTGTGGCTTCATAATATGCCTTAAAGTCTGGCAGCGCAAGACCTCCAGCTTCGTTTTTTTTCCTCAAGATACTTTTAGCAATTCGGGGCACCCTGCCCTTCCAGATAAGTTTGCTTATTGGTTTTTCTATTTCTGAAAAATAAGTTGTTGGGATTTTGATTGGTATTGCATTGAATCTGTAAATCAATTTAGGTAGGATTGACATCTTAACTATATTTAGTCTTCCAACCCATGAACACGGTATGCCCTTCCATCTGTTTAGGTCTTCTGTGATTTCTTTTAGCAGTTTTTTGTAGTTTTCTTTGTATAGGTCTTTTGTCTCTTTAGTTAAATTTATTCCTAGGTATTTTATTCTTTTAGTTGCAATTGTAAATGAGATTCGTTTCTTGATTTCCCCCTCCGCTTGTTCATTGCTAGTGTATAGAAATGCTACAGATTTTTGAATGTTGATCTTGTAACCTGCTACTTTGCTGTACTCATTTATTAGCTCTAGTAGTTTTGTTGTGGATTTTTCCGGGTTTTCGACGTATAGTATCATATCGTCTGCAAACAGTGATAGTTTTACTTCTTCCTTTCCAATTTTGATGCCTTGTATTTCTTTTTCTTGTCTAATTGCTCTGGCTAGAACCTCCAACACAATGTTGAATAATAGTGGTGATAGTGGACATCCTTGTCTTGTTCCTGATCTTAGGGGGAACGTTTTCAATTTTTCCCCATTAAGGATGATATTAGCTGTGGGTTTTTCATATATTCCCTCTATCATTTTAAGGAAGTTCCCTTGTATTCCTATCCTTTGAAGTGTTTTCAACAGGAAAGGATGTTGAATCTTGTCAAATGCCTTCTCTGCATCAATTGAGATGATCATGTGATTTTTCTGCTTTAATTTGTTGATATGGTGTATTACATTAATTGATTTTCTTATGTTGAACCATCCTTGCATACCTGGGTTGAATCCTACTTGGTCATGATGAATAATTCTTTTAATGTGTTGTTGGATACGATTTGCTAGAATTTTATTGAGGATTTTTGCATCAATATTCATTAGAGAGATCGGCCTGTAGTTTTCTTTTCTTGTAATATCTTTGCCTGGTTTTGGTATGAGGGTAATGTTGGCTTCATAGAATGAGTTAGGTAGTTTTCCCTCCACTTCGATTTTTTTGAAGAGTTTGAGGAGAGTTGGTACTAATTCTTTCTGGAATGTTTGATAGAATTCACATGTGAAGCCGTCTGGTCCTGGACTTTTCTTTTTAGGAAGCTTTTGAATGACTGCTTCGATTTCTTTACTTGTGATTGGTTTGTTGAGGTCATCTATCTCTTCTTGAGTCAAAGTTGGTTGTTCATGTCTTTCCAGGAACCCGTCCATTTCCTCTAAATTGTTGTATTTATTAGCGTAAAGTTGTTCATAGTATCCTGTTATTACCTCCTTTATTTCTGTGAGGTCAGTAGTTATGTCTCCTCTTCCATTTCTGATCTTATTTATTTGCATCCTCTCTCTTCTTCTTTTTGTCAATCTTGCTAAGGGCCCATCAATCTTATTGATTTTCTCATAGAACCAACTTCTGGCCTTATTGATTTTCTCTATTGTTTTCATGTTTTCAATTTCATTTATTTGTGCTCTAATCTTTGTTATTTCTTTCCTTTTGCTTGCTTTGGGGTTAGCTTGCTGTTCTTTCTCCAGTTCTTCCAAATGGATAGTTAATTCCTGAATTTTTGCCTTTTCTTCTTTTCTGATATAGGCATTTAGAGCAATAAATTTCCCTCTTAGCACTGCCTTTGCTGCGTCCCATAAGTTTTGATATGTTGTGTTTTCATTTTCATTCGCCTCGAGGTATTTGCTAATTTCTCTAGCAATTTCTTCTTTGACCCACTCGTTGTTTAGGAGTGTGTTGTTGAGCCTCCACGTATTTGTGAATTTTCTGGCACTCTGCCTATTATTGATTTCCAACATCATTCCTTTATGGTCTGAGAAAGTGTTGTGTAAGATTTCAATCTTTTTAAATTTGTTAAGACTTGCTTTGTGACCCAGCATATGGTCTATTTTTGAGAATGATCCATGAGCACTTGAGAAAAAGGTGTATCCTGCTGTTGTGGGATGTAATGTCCTATAAATGTCTATTAAGTCTAGTTCATTTATAGTAATATTCAGATTCTCTATTTCTTTGTTGATCTTCTGTCTAGATGTTCTGTCCCTTGATGAGAGTGGTGAGTTGAAGTCTCCAACTATTATAGTATATGAGTCTATTTCCCTTTTCAGTGTTTGCAGTGTATTCCCCACGTATTTTGGGGCATTCTGGTTCGGTGCATAAATATTTATGATTGTTATGTCTTCTTGTTTAACTGTTCCTTTTATTAGTATATAGTGTCCTTCTTTGTCTCTTTTAACTGCTTTACATTTGACGTCTAATTTGTTGGATATTAGTATAGCCACTCCTGCTCTTTTCTGGTTGTTATTTGCATGAAATATCTTTTCCCAACCTTTCACTTTCAACCTATGTTTATCTTTGGGTCTAAGATGTGTTTCCTGTAGACAGCATATCGAAGGATCCTGTTTTTTAATCCATTCTGCCAATCTATGTCTTTTGATTGGGGAATTCAGTCCATTGACATTTAGTGTTATTACTGTTTGGATAATATTTTCCTCTACCATTTTGCCTTTTGTATTATATATATCATATCTGATTTTCCTTCTTTCTACACTCTTTTCCATATCTCTCTCTTCTGTCTTTTTGTATCTGACTCTAATGCTCCCTTTAGTATTTCTTGCAGAGCTGGTCTCTTGGTCACGAATTCTTTCAGTGACTTTTTGTCTGAGAATGTTTTAATTTCTCCCTCATTTTTGAAGGATAATTTTGCTGGATATAGGAGTCTTGGTTGGCAGTTTTTCTCTTTTAGTATTTTAAATATATCATCCCACTGTCTTCTAGCTTCCATGGTTTCTGCTGAGAAATCTACACATAGTCTTATTGGGTTTCCCTTGTATGTGATGGATTGTTTTTCTCTTGCTGCTTTCAAGATCCTCTCTTTCTCATTGACCTCTGACATTCTAACTAGTAAGTGTCTTGGAGAACGCCTATTTGGGTCTAATCTCTTTGGGGTGCGCTGCACTTCTTGGATCTGTAAATTTAGGTCTTTCATAAGAGTTGGGAAATTTTCAGTGAAAATTTCTTCCATTAGTTTTTCTCCTCCTTTTCCCTTCTCTTCTCCTTCTGGGACACCCACAACACGTATATTTGTGCGGTTCATATTGTCCTTGAGTTCCCTGATACCCTGTTCAAATTTCTCCATTCTTTTCCCTATAGTTTCTGTTTCTTTTTGGAATTCAGATGTTCCATCCTCCAAATCACTAATTCTATCTTCTGTCTCTTTAAATCTATCATTGTAACTATCCATTATTTTTTCTATGTTTGCTACTTTATCCTTCACTTCCATAAGTTCTGCGATTTGTTTTTTCAGTTTTTCTATTTCTTCTTTATGTTCAGCCCATGTCCTCTTCATGTCCTCCCTCAATTTATCGATTTCATTTTTGAAGAGGTTTTCCATTTCTGTTCGTATATTCAGGATTAGTTGTCTCAGCTCTTGTGTCTCATTTGAGCTATTGGTTTGTTCCTTTGACTGGGCCATATTCTCAATCTTTTGAGCGTGGACAGTTATCTTCTGCTGCTGGCGTCTGGGCATTTATTCAGATTTCTCTGGGTGTTGGACCCAGCAAGGTTGTAAGATTTTTCTGTGAAATCTCTGGGATCTCTTTTTCTTATCTTGCCCAGTACGTGGCGCACGTGGCACACGTTTGTCTCAAGTGTTTGGAATGGGTCTCCCCCAGTCACCGATCTCCGTGGCCTGGGGCTTTCGGATCCAAATCTCTCCGTTGGTTCAGGGGCCGCGCGTGGTGGGGGCGTCAGCTGCCGCGGCTTGAGGGGACCCTGTGGCTGGTTGCGGGCCGCAGCGGGCCTGGGGGATTCCCCACCAGACCAGGAAGCCTCCCGTGGGGGGGGGGGGGCTTCCACGGCTTGGATAGCCCTCCTATCTGAGACTCGTATCCGTGGACTCGAAGCAGAGACTCGAAGCCGCCCGCAAAAGAGGGGTGCCACCTGCCTCGGCTTGGCAAACTTGCTTCTCCAATACTCTCAGCCGGCCCGGAAAGGGGGGAGGGAGTAGCTCGGACCACCGCAGCTGCCGCTGATCGGGAGATCGCACGCCGCTCGGGGGTCTCACTGCAGCCGAGTCTCGCAGTCAGTCTAGCCAGCCCAGACTTTGGATAGCCCTCTGATCCAGGACTCGTAGCCGCGGACTTAACGCCGAGACTCGAAGCCTCCCGCAAAAGAAGGGCGCCGCCTGCCTCGGCTTGGGGAACTTACTTCTCCGATACTCTCAGCCGGCCCGGGAAGGAGGGAGGGATTAGCTCGGACCGCCGCAGCTGCGGCCGCTCGGGGGTCTCGCCGCAGCCAAGTCTCGCAATCAGACTTGCCAGCCCAGACTTTGGATAGCCCTCTGATCCGAGACTTGTAGTCGTGGACTCGAAGCCGCCCGCAAAAGTGTGGCGCCGGCCGCCTTGGCTGGGAAGCTTGTCTCTCCGAGTCTCTCAGCCAGCCCCAGAAGGAGGGAGGGATTAGCTCGGACCGCCGCAGCTGCGGCCGCTCGGGGGTCTCGCCGCAGCCAAGACTCGGAATCAGACTTGCCAGCTCAGACTTTTCTTTATTTGAAACATTTAAGATATTATTTATATTCTCAAATATAAATTTGATGTATTCCTGCTGCTCAAACTTAAAAATCACAGATTGCTAATTACAGGCTATGATCATAAGAATATACTTTAAGAATCTGTGAAGACTTCAGTATATCACATTCAATAATCAATAGAACATCTACACTGAAGATCAGTAAGGAAATAGAAGACTTGAAAAATACTATAAACCAACTAGTCCTAACAGACATATATATAAAACACTTCACTCCCAAACAATAGAACACATATTCTTCTCAGGTAAACATGAATCATTCTCTAGGATAGACCATGTGTTTGGTCACAAAACTAGTTTCAATATATTTAAAAATATTGAAATCTTACGAAATATCTTCTCCAACCAGTTAAGAATGAAGCTTGAAATCAGTAACAGATGGATAACCTAAAAAGTCACAAAAGCAAAGCTTTCTTAAACGACCAGTTAGTCAAAGAAGAAATCAGAAGGAAAATTATGAAATACCTTGAGACAAATGAAAACAAAAACACAATATATCAAACCTTATGGGATGCAGCAAAGACACCGTTCAGAGGGAAATTCCTAGCTCTAAATGCTTAAATTAAAAAAAGAAGAGGATGCACAGGTAGTTAGTGGTTAGAATGCCTGCCTTCCATGCAGGAGACCTGGGCTCAATTCCCGGACCATGAACCACCCCCCTCAAAAAAAAATAAAAAGAAGAAGAAGAAATATTGCAAATCAGTAAGCTAATCTCATACTTGGGGCACTAGAAAAAGAAGATCAAACTAAACCCAAAATGACCTGGAGTAGCCAATAACGAAGATTACAGATATATATGAAATAGACAATGGAAAATATCAACAAAACCAGAAGTTGGTTCTTTGGGGTGAAGATAAAAAATTGACAAACCTTTAGCTAGACTGCCAGAGGGAATAAGCGAGAAGATAAAAATACCAAAAATCAGAAATGAATGCATGGTGGGGGTTGGGAGAGAATTGCTACCAACCTTACGTAAATAAAAGGTATTGCAAGAGAATAATACTATGAACAGTTGTTTGCCAGCAAATTAGATAACCTAGATGAAATGGAGAAATTCCTGGAAACACACAAATTACCTAAATTGACTCAAGAAGAAATAGCATATCTCAACAGATTAATATCAAGTAAAGAGATTGAATCAGAAATCAAAACCTCCCAACAAAGAAAAGCTCTGGACCAGATTGTTTCACTGGTGAATGTTACCAGACATTCAAATAAGTAATACCAATGCTGCTCAAAGTCTTTCAAATATTTAAGAAGAAGGAACTATACCAAAGCCAGATAAAGATATCCCATGAAAAGAAAATTACAGAAGATAAATGTAAATAATCTCAACAAAATAGTAGGAAACTGATTCCAACTGCATATTAAAAGGGTTATATACCATGACTGTCTTAGTTTGCCAGTGCTCCTAATAACAGATATCACAAACTAGTTGGTTTAAAAAGCAGGAATTTACTGTGTCACAATTTCAGAAGCTAGAAATCTAAAATCAGGGTTTTGGTAGGTCATGCCTTCTCCAAAGTGTAGCATTCTGGTAGTGGCTTGCTGGCAGTCAATCTTTTGCCCCCATCACATGGCAATTTGTCTCTTTGAATCTCCTTCTGTAATTTCTGTTTCCATGTTCAAATTTCCTTTGCCTATTAGTATTCCAGTCCTATTGGATTAAGACCTACCCATACATAGTTCGGCCTCATCCAAATAGGGTCTTTGAAGATGTTATTTACAAATAAACATACACCACAGGACCTGGAGTTAAGACTTGAACAAGGCTTTGTAAGGGATATGATTCTATTTGCCACAATGACCGGATGGATTTATTCCAGGAATACAAGGGTGGTTCAACATGAAAAAATCATATATAATATACCACTTTAATGGAATTAAGGGAAAAAAAACAGAAAAAAAAAAGAAGAAAATTTCTTTAACTAGATACAGAAAACCCCACAGCTAATGTTATATTCAATGGTGAACAACTGAAAGCTTTCCTCCTAAGGTCGTGAAAAGGAAAGTTCTTCACTTTGACTACTGCTATCTAACATTGTGCCGGAAGTTCAATCAAAGTAATTAGACAAGAAAAAGAAATAAAAAGCTTTCAAATTGGAAAAGTAGTAGTATAATATTCCCTATTTGCTGATGACCTGATCCTTTCTATAGAAATAACCACAGAATCTGCAAGGAAGCTCTAGAGCTAAAAAATGAACTCAGCAAAGTGATAGGGTACAAAATCAGCACTCAGAAAATCAGTGGTGTGTCTATACATCTCTAATGAACAATTTGTAAAGAAAATTAATAAAACAATTCTATTTACAAGAACAACTAGAAGAATATTTTTGAGTAAATTTAGCCAAGAATGTAAATGACGTACATGCAGAAAACTACAAATCATAATTGAGAGAAATTTTTAAAGGATTTAAGTAAATGGAAATGTATTCCAATACCATTAAGATGCCAATACTACCCAAAGCGATTTATAGATTCGACCAATCCCAATCAAAGATCCAGCAGCCTTCTTCCCAGAAATGGAGAAACCAATCATCTAATTCATCTGAAATGGCAAGGGGCTCCCCACAGCCAAAACCAGTTTGAAAAAGAACAGCCAAAACCAGTTTGAAAAAGAACAAAGTTGAAGGTCTCAATTTCCCGTATTCAAAACTTATTTCAAAGCTACAGTAATCATAACAGTGCTGTACTTGCAAAAGGATAGACATATAGACTTATGCAGTCGAATTGAAAGTTCAGAAATAAATCCTAACTTCTATAGTCTATTTTTGACAAGGGTGCCAACACTGCTCAATGGGGAAAGTATAGTCTTCTCAAGAAATGGTTTGGGGAAAACTGAATATCCATATGCAAAAGGATGAATTCACATTATAAACAAAATTTAACTCAAAATGGATCAACAACCTAAATATAAGAACTAAAACTGTAAAACTCCTTAGAAAGTACCTAGAAAGTTAAGTATGGAATTACCATATGACCCAGCAATCTCATGGCTAGATATAGTCCCCAAAGAATTGAAGACAGGAACTTGAACAGCTATTAGTGGCATTCATTATTCACAATAGCCGTAGGGTAGAGGCAACCCACCTGTCCATTAATGGATATGTGAATAAACAACGTGTGGTATATACACACAATGGGGTATTACTTAGCTATGTAAATATTTCCACAATAAAAATTAAAAAGTCTATAAAATCCTTTGCTTATTTGTTCCAATTTAGTGAATAGAAATTAAATGTGAGATTTGAGCATTTTTTAAAATTTTATAAATTATATTTATTTATATATCACTAGCGATTATATATTTTGTTTAGCAGTTATTTTGCTATATTTTTGGATGTTTTTGGGAGAGTGTTGTAAGTGCGTTTTACTTGCCATGGAAAATTACTGAAATGAATGGAGTGGCATAGAATGAGATTATATTAATGTGATCTACATCAGATAATATATCATATTTTCCTCTTCTGTGATTTCTTGTAAACATTTCTGAAAAACAGCACAGGTAGCAAAAATTGGAAATATGTGGATTTATTCTATTTTGTTTCCTTAAAACATTAAATGAATTATTCAAGTATATAATTGAGTCAATGGACCATAACTTGCAAGGTGAGCTGGTTGAAATGGAGAAGGTTTTTCATTTTAAAATTTCAGCCATCTCTGTCCAGAGCCTTTCCTAGAGGAAGAAAAAAAGTGGATCTTCTCCCTTTTTTATGGTCCCTTGTCAATCACAAAGCCTCTTTGTACACGTGGGGCCTTGATGGTGACTGAATGTTGACTGTTTATCATGTTCCTACCATACTAAGATGCAAAGTAAAAGGAAGAGCAGAATATTACTTTGGTTTTGCAGGCCTTAGAGAATAAGTTGTTTTGACGGTTCAGGACCTCTGAATCCCATTTGTCCTGGAATGCTTTCTAAAGTGATTTGTGTGCTGAAAATGTTGTACATGATTCTTACGGTTTTGCATTTCTTCAATACTGTTCATAACAAGACTGATAAGACAAATCAGGTGATGGAAAGCGTTTCAGTTTATTGGACTTGATTTCTTCAATCTATCACAAAAAACATTAAGCTCTCACATTGTAACTACAATTGTTCTCTTAACATCTGTTTCTTACTTGGATGTAAGTAAAAAAAAATGCTTTTTGAATTGTATAACTCCAATTTCTAATACTTTGGATAAGCCTTCCTTATAGGATTTCATTTTAATATATTTTCAGGGTTATTTATGAAATATAACCCTCTTCTCACCTAACCTTTTAAAATGTCCAGAAACTTCTACTGTTGAAGCACGTAGGAAGATTTATTAGCAAGTCTACCTTGTTGAAATTACCTGAGTCCTAAGAATTTTATAATCATTAATGTTTTCATTCACGTTTCTGAATGTGTTATCTATTTCATTTGGATTTTAGTTTACATCCCTTATAATTTTCTATCACATGTTTATGATTAGGAAGGACTGTGAGAATGAATGTGAATTAGGCTAATGTACTTTTCATTTTTCTTAAACGAATTTACACCTAATAAAATAAGATGTTAAATTTTTATTATTCTTTGGAAAAGCAGAAATAAAATGAGAAGGATAAAAAAGAAAGGGTTGCCTATTATCTAATGAGGTATTTCTCTTTATCGATTCCTAAGTACCCACTTTTCTATGCTCAAGAGGTATAAAATGAACTGTTACAAATTTGCAGTTTTGATGTAAGGTCTATTAGGAACTTTTTCTCAAATTGTGATGTTCATACAAATCAGCTGGGGATCATACTAAAAATGCATATCTGAATCAGTACATCTCAGGTGGAATCCCTGCCCCATTTCCAACTATCTCCCAGTTGGCATCAGTGCTGCTGATCCTGGAATTGTACCTGAGTAGCCAAGCTGCAAATGACCTCAAAGAATAAGCCATACAATTTCCCTTAAAATTTGTAATATAAAAAAAATCCAAATAATTTTATTCCCCTGCCTCTCTTGGCAACATATTACATTAGTTTACAATATGTAGAGTCAAGGTATTTTCCCAAAACATTTTAAATCTGTGTAACAAGGAAATGGGCTTACTCCAGAGTCCTTTTCTCAGTTGAAACAGCAAACAGCTATTCATAAAATTTCCTTAGATGTTCAGAGATTGTTAGGTCTCCTTTCTCTCCCTCTTACTTTCTTCTCAACATTATCTTCTTTGAACTTTCCAATATATATTTTGCCTCAATTTACTACTCCAGTTTTAAATAAAAATCATTTGTATATGGTTGGAACCACGAGTCTGTTATTTAATAGATGAATTGATGAAATAGACGCTTTTCTGAGCTAAAATTATCATTAATTAATCTATAAAACAAAAGGACTAGAAGGAAATCTTTTTTAAATTTGTTAATTGTACAAGTAATATACAAATACAGTCTTTTAAAAGATTCAGATAACATAGAAGTGTATACAGTAAAACGTGAAGGTCCTTACCCCTTATCGCTCTTCTCATTTTTCTCTTTTTAGTTGAAATCATTTTAACAATTTGGCTTTTATCCTTCCAGAGCTCTTTCTATATGTACCTACAAATCTATGCATATTTTTTTTTGTTTTGTTTTGTTTTTGTTTTTTTTTTTACATGGGCAGGCACCGAGAATCGAATCCGGGTCCTCAGGCATGGCAGGCAAGCACTCTTACCTGCTGAGCGACCATGGCCTGCCCTATGCATATGTTTTTTAACAAGTGGAGTCATACATTGTAAATTGTTCTGTAGTGTTTTCCTATTTAATGATATATCATAGGGTTTTTCCTTATGCCAGTCCAGATAACTCTACCTCATTAAGGGCTGCAAAAAATCTAAATGTATAAATAACTCTTTAAACCCCACTAACGGACATTTATACTGTTGGCATTTTTTCAATAGTGCAAACTGTGCAAATATGAACATCCTTTTAGAAATATCTTTGTGCATGTTCCAGTATTTCTACAGAATAGTTTCCAAGAAAATTGTATCTCCATGTCAAATGTACTGTACACATTTAATTTTAATAAATACTATCAAATTAAAAGACAGTACCACTTTACTTTCCCTCCAAGACAGTTTGGAGGGAATTTATTGTGCTGATTTATAGGAACTCTTTATATGGAATTAATATTTATTCTTTCCCTTTGCAGTGTTGTGTTAGCTATAAGAAGCAAGTTTGCCGGAGCATCTGTGTTTCACACCGCAGGTCTTTTGGTCAGTTGAGTGGCAGTGCTCTGCATATATTCATTGTGAGGTCTAAGCCGAAGGGGAAATAGCTATGCAGGGAAAGCTGCCCTCATGGTAGTGGCATGTGATTTGTTTTCACTAACATCACCTCACAAATATCAATACATACATACTATAAGTGATTTATTTGAGCCTACCACACATAAATAGCAATTCATTTAGCAAGGCATTTTCTTTGAGTATGGGTTCCCTAGTTGGAGTTTGAGTTGTTTTTGTTATATAAACCAACAACAAAGGTATAAGATATTATCTTTCCAGTGTATTCAATTTAGTTTCCATGGTAACAGCCTTTCTTCCTTTCTGGTTCATGTAATATGTACATCAGTTATAAAATTACGTTTAACAAGTACAACTGACAGAAATTGTCAGAAATAGCTGATTCTTGGCACAATGTAACTGAACTAAGGCCACTAGTGGTATGAGTAATCAATGAGAACAGTAGAATGTTTTAGAGAGAGAAAATAGGGAAGCTAAGATAAATTTGTCTTGTTAAATTGAGATTAGTCTTTTAAATGTACATCTTTTAATTGTAGTCTTTTAAATGGAGATTTAAATTCTCTTTTCAGTGTAAAGAGCACATTTAAAAAATATTACTAAATTCTTTCGATCCCCGGACCATGCACCCCCCAAAATATGTATATAAATTCTGATTCTGCATCTTTGTGTCTGCTTCATTTCTCAGGTGCTATATACTTCTCCATTCTTTTAGGATTTCTTCCATGTCTTAACAGTCCCAAGATTTGGCTCCTCCTTTTTTCTTTTTTGTTATTTGTCCTGGTAAAGTCAGGCTTTCAAATTTCACAGGCAAATTTTTCTTGTAGGAACCGGTTGATATGTTGATATATATCTGGATGTTTATGTATTCTAGCCTAGAAATTACTAAAGTTCAACAATCCATTGGCTATATGCAATATTAGTGATATTTTAAAGTTTGTTTAATATGTTGCAAAATTCCATAAACACTAGTATTATCTTTTAAAGTGAGTAATACCAATACTTAATATTTTAATAGGATCACAGATATTTAGAGAAGGAAGAAAATTAGAAATTATATAATCCAGAATTGTTGCTTTCCAGGTGAGGAAACTGAATCTCCAATAATTTTTGTGACTTGACTTAGATCAAACAGTAATTAGTGGTGGTTACCATTAGAATTTTGAATAATTTGATCATTTGCTTTAAAACACTTTATTTTTTTCAAAACAAATATTATTCGAAATTGGTGTTAGGGACATGGTAATAGATTCAGTATAATTTTGTGTTGTTACATACTACACAAAAGGATAAGGGAAGGATGAAATTAAGTAGAAAGACTTAGAAGTTAAGGAACATACAAGTTTGGTCAAAGTTTTTTTAATGGATATTTTGGGTTTTATATAAAGTATTTTAACTATATTGGAAATCCATTTCATGGGAGTATTTATTTTTCTATTTGAAGTAATAAATATTTGTGATTATTGTCAATAAAATCCTATTTTGTGACTAGGTTTTAAACCAGAAAAAGAGAATAAAAGCTACTTTGTTTTCTGTCTATGTATTCTGTCTGTGGTTTCTGTTTCAATCCCTCTAAATTTCTTGCCCATTCTTCCTTTCTCTCTCCTCCCCCCCTAAAACCTCCAATCCCATTTCTTTTCTTACTTTCTTAGTTTTTTTCTTTTTGTCTTAACATACAATAATGTCAAGGAAATTAATAATGCACTGTGGCTCTTAACATTAAGTATCCATCATGTTATTTTAAGTGTGACTAAAGTGAATGTGTGACTGGTGTTTTAGAAGTGAACTAAATTTATGTTGGTTTCCTTAAACATTGTTAATATTTTCTTCTTAAAAGGGAGAGACTATATCTTACATTAGCATATTTTATAATAATTTTTTATCATGAATTTATTTCTGTTTTCTTTATGTAATATAAACACGTATGTATTAAAGATATGAAGATTGATTTAAACAGTAATTTGAGCATTTAAGGACTACATCTGCTTTAATTTTTAATTTTTTTTAACATGGGCAGGCACCAGGAATCAAACCCGGGTCTCTGGCATGGCAGGCGAGAACTCTGCCTGCTGAGCCACCATGGCCCACCCTGCTTTAATTTTTACAATATAGTTCCAGTCTTAAGCTCACTGGACATAATCAATTTTTGTTTACATCTTACTTTCCAAATTAAGACTAATTTCAGCTTGAAAATCAGAGACATCTCCAACTTTATTTTGAGGACATTGTTTTGATTTATTTTGAAGCCAGTATTTTCTAGTATTAAAACTCATTTTGGTGAAAAACACTTGACTAGGTTTCCAAAATGATTTATAAACAGAGATTTTAGTGTTTTTTTTTTGTTGTTGTTTTTTGGTAAAGCTATGAATTACTTGTAATTTCACAAAACAGCTGTGAAATTAGGTTGTAGTATATAGGTTTTGCATTTTTATTTTTCAGTTCAAATTGGCCAGTGTAATAAGCTACAATTGAAGTTTGAAACTTTGACATAAAGCAGGAATTGTAATGTTATTCATAGCTTTTGTTATAAAAGAGATTGACTAGAAATTCATTGTTTCTAAAATATTATCTCCTCGTGAGTTTCCTTTATAGCTTACTGAATTTGAGTTGTGCTTAAATACCTTAAACAGTTAAATGCCATTTCTCCTTGTTCCTTACATAAATTAGATAGATATTATTAGTTTGATCACAGTTACCTTGTATAAATTTCTGTTTTGTCTGAAAGTATTCTTTCAAAGCCCTAATTACTTTGGATTTAACTGTTTTTACTGGTTAATGTATACAGATCTTCCACTCTAATCTTGACTTCTTGCCCTTCTCCTAACCCTACAAATCTAACTCTGTTCCCTGATCTTGACTGTTGAGCTTTTTGTTTAAATGTTGTCTTCATCTGTCACATCTTCTCTGTGAGTCAGATGGCATAACTGAAAATAATTATATAGGCTATGATTTTTACTTTACTTTCTCTCAGGGTCCAATTTAATTGGAGTACAAAGTAGCAATATAATAGAAATAGAACCTGCCTGTATTCTTACATATTTGTAAGCCTTTTTTTAAAATGGGAAATAGTTCAAGAAGTCAAATTTCTGGGTGTACAACTAAAGTGAAAGTTTTAAATTCTTACTGGAATAACTGATGGCATACTAGTGAGAGTGATAAGTATAATGAATATGAGGTATAGATATTTGTCTAAATCTTATCAGCTTTGATGGAACCATATATTAAAAGGAACTTTACATGTAAATGGTATAGAAGCACATTGTGATTTTAAAAAACCCACTAAACTGGTCTGTTATCTTAGAGTCAGTTTGTCCCTTTTCTTGCAGTTGGAAATCAGGAGGATTTGATGAAAACTGAAATAATAATAGCTTACGTATGTGCCAGGCACTGTGCTATGTGCTTTACAAATAGTAGTAGGTTGATCTATCCTAGGAAGGTAGATATGATAATTTGTACATTGAGAGGTTAAGTAACTTGCCAGGGATTCTGTAACTAGAAAGAAACAAAACTTGCATTTGAATCTGGTTCTCTCTAACTTAAGAGCCTTTTCTCTTCGTTCTTCAATCCACCTGACTATACCAATACAGTGTTTGTAAAGCATATGGTAAAAATGGCTGACTCTCTTTTTTTTTCCTCTCCTCTGCAGCAGTAATAGCTTCATATAATTGGTTTGTTGTTTTGTTCATTCAGGGAACATCTATTGAGTGTTTACTATGTGCAATGTATATTTTTTCTTTACAAAACAGCCTTAAGGGATATTATTTGAGCCCAAATTTTACAGATGAGGAAACTGAGGCTTAAAAGTTTTGACAGCAATACCGAATATGGAGTTGGAATTCATATCCAGATTGATGATGAAGTTCTCCAATTATTTTTGCTTATAAAATGCTTTTCCTTAACAGTCACAAGGCATTTTAGAATGTATAAAATGTAGGATGTGTGTGCGTTTATCTGTGTGTTTATACCTCCATACACTGACAAGACTAAAGGTGTCTAAAAATGTTTTAGCATTATTTTAAATGTATATAAAATATGGCATATTTTTCAAAAATTTTCTTGCCATTAGATCTATTTTGCAAGTAAATTATAGTTCCAAGGTATAGAGAGAAGAATTACCAAATACATCAGCTTTGTGATATAATGATCTTGGTGAAAATATAATAGTGTTCAGTTGCAAAAAACTGATATTTTTCAGGTTGTATTAATTCAGGCTTTTTAAGTGAGACGTTCTGAATTATGCTAAAGAGGACTGTCTTATATTTAACTGTCCCTTTCTTGACCTTTTGTAATTTTACAAATGTGGAAAAAGAGTATCCTATTGACAATTCGGGAGTTATGTTTAGGCTTGATTTAATCTAACTGTATGGGTTTAATGCATTTCATTGAATGTATAGCATTTGGAATAGAATTTGATGGATTTGGTATGTTAGTATTGGGTTATTGTATTTTTGACAGATTTTAAATGGTGTTACATCAAGTACTATATTTTCGGACAACAAATAGGCTAGATTCTCTTTTAAAGATAGATTGGCTTTGGTTGCTACCTGTGTGGTAATCCCTTTTTTTTGGTCTTTCATTTCATTGGGAAATATTACTTAACAATAATTGCCATTCATATCAAGTTAACTTGGTGCCATGCATACCTTTTGCAGTTTTACTTCTTATTCTTCATTTAAAAATTTTGTTAATCGAGATGCCTTTTTTTTTGATAGCATACCCTAGCAGGCCAAATCTATGAAAATCTTGAAATTTTCAGAATGTGTAGTCCTTTTTTCTTTCTTTTCCTTTGACAAAGAGATTATAAACTGTGTTTTTAACAGTTGTTCTAGTTTGCTAGCTCCTGGAATGCAATATCCTAGAAACAAATGGCTTTTAAAAAGGGGAATTCAGTAGTTGCTAGTTTACAGTTCTAAGGCTAAAAAAAGTCCCAATTAAAACAAGTCTATAGAAATGTCCAATTTAAGGCATCCAGGAAAAGATACCTTGGTTCAAGAAGGCTGATGATATTCAGCATTTCTCTCTCAGCTGGAAGGGCACATGGCGAACATGACAAACATGGTCGCATCTGCTGGCTTTCTTGTGTGTCTACCAAAGGGACTCTCTCCAAAATGTTTCCTCTTTTATAGGATTCCAGTAAGCAACTCTACCTTCAGTGGGTAGAGACACACCTCCATGGAAGTCATCTAATCAAAAGTTACCACCCGCAATTGGGTGGGTCACATCTCCATGGGAGCAATCAAAATGTTCCCACCCTGCTGGTGGGATTTATATTGAATATTGAATGAGGGTTACAGGACATGACTATTCTGGGGTCCACCACATATTCAAACCAGCACAATGGTCTCACATTATTAATATGTAAAAGAAAATAAAAATATTTTCTTGAGTAATTTTTCTTACAGGTATATTAATTTGTATTATTTTGTGCATTTGTATTATAGGTGACTTACTATTTCCCCCTTTTAATAACATCTTCTTGGAAATGGTATGTTAAAGATTGGTTACTCTTTACAATAATTTATATTTGTATCAGTAATTTGGTAATAATTGTATCAGTTTTGGGGAAAATGCGACCTTTGTCTTAATTGCATCTTGAGCATAAAGTCAGAAGTTGTATAAGGGGATGAGTGTTAATTTTAGAATCAGACCAATATGTACTCAGATTCTACTTTCACCACTTAGTAGTTAGGTGACCTTGAGCAATTTAATCTCTTGAATGATCCTCTCTTCAATGGTGCTTCATATTGGGAATAGTGGCCTAAGCCTGCAATCCTGACGGACCCTCTGGGATGCAATTCAGGGAGGAAAAATAAACAGCACAGCTACTGGTTATCAGCATCTGTTGGTGCATAAGGCTACCTTTCCCTTGAGGTCTCAACTAGATTGTTTGTACCAGGAGGGAAAGGACTGTGTCATATGTATCCTCAGAAGCTTACACAGTCCTTGCATATAGCTGGTGCAAAGTTGTTTCATTAATTAAAGAATTGAGTGAGTGGTTACTCTGGGACAACTTCATAGTTGGTTATATATATTTTTGAAGAGTTTTCTTCAGATTTAATACATATGTCATACAGTTTATCCATTTAAGCATAAAGATCAACAGTTTTCAGTGATTCACAGAGTTGTGTAATGATCTCAGTCTAAATATCAGCATTTTCAACATGACCCCCAAAATCCTCATACATATTAGCAGTCGCTCCTTATTTCCTTCTCACCCTAATCCTTGACAACTAATCTACTTTCTATCTCTCTGGATTTTCTATTCTGCACGTTTCATATAAATGAGATCACAATATGCTGTCTTTTGGGGACTAGCTTCTTTAACTTAACAATGTTTTAAAGATTTATGCATGTTGTGACATGTATCAGTACTTCATTTCTTTAAAAAAATTTTTTTTAGTTGTGGTAAAATATACATAACAAAATTCACAATTTTAACTGTTTTTAAGTGTACAATTCAGTGATATTAAGTACATGCACAATATTATGCAGCCATTAAAATTATTGTGCCAATTTGAAGCTATTATGTACCCCCAGAAAAGCCATGTTTTAATCCTGATCCAGCCTTGTGGGGATGGCCATTTCTTTTAATTCTAATTCAATATTGTGGGTGGAAACTTTTGATTATATTATCTCCGCAGAGATGTGACTTCACCCATTCCAGGAGGATCTTGATTTGTTTACTGGAATTTGAATCTTGAAAATATTATGCTAAGTGAATTACGCCAAACACAAAAGGACAAATATTACATGATTCCATTTAAATGTAATATCTACAATAGTCAAAATCATAGAGACAACATCTCATGGTGACATCTGCTGGGTCCCAAGCACCTCCAAATATCTGTGTTTCTGTTCTCTGCCTGTCAACTCTGCTCTGAAGTTCCTGTCTGCTCTCTCTCTCTCTCTCACCTCTGACACTCTCCAAAATGCTTCCTCTTTTAAAATGCTTTCTCGTTTACTGGAACGTCATTTGGCTTAATTCACTTAGCATAATATTTTCAAGATTCAAACATGTTGTAGTGTGTATCAGAACTTGATTCCTCTTTATGGCTAGATAATATTCTAATGTATGCATTTTTCATATTTCATTTATCTTTTTGTCTGTTAATAGACACTTGGGCTACTGCCATCTTTTGGCTGTTGTGAATAATGCTTTTCTGAACATTGGCATATGAGTATCTTTTTGAGTCTTGGGTTAATGCCTAGGAGTAAAATTGCTTGGTCCAAAGGGTTTTTTGTGTGTGTTTAACTTTTTTAGGAACTACCACAAGCTCTTTTCCACAGCAGCTACACCATTTTACATTCCCACCAGCAATGCATGAAGGTTCAATTTTCTCCACATCCTTCTCAACATTATTATTATATATTTTTAAAGTATAATCATCTTAGTGGGCATAAAGTGGTATCTCATTGTGATTTTGATTTGCATTTCCCTAATGACAAATGATCTGAGCAATTTTTAATGGTCATATTGGCCATTTGAATATCTTCTTTGGAGAAATGTCTGTTCAAGTCTTTTTCCCGAGTTTTTAATTGGGTTGTTTGTCTTTTTGCTGTTGAGTTATAGGAGTTCTCTATATGATCTGAATATTAAAATCTTATCACATCTATAATTTGCAACTATATTCTCCCATTCTTTGGATTATTTTTTCACTCTCTTGATAGTGTTTTTTGATGCACAAAAGTTTTAAATTTTGATAAAGTCCGATTTATCTATTCTTTTCTTTTGTTGCCTGTGCCTTTGATGTCATGTTTAAGAAACCACTGCAAATCCAAGGTCGTATAAATTTACCCCTCTGTTTTCCTCTAAGAATTTTATAATTTTAACTCTCAAATTTAGATTTTGAAATTCATGTATTTTCCATAATAGCATATAAAGCTCACTAGTCTCTGAGTTTCATGAAGGCATGATGAACTCTTTTTTTGTTCTAGGGGCCTAACAAGATAACTTGTCAAAATAGATCTTCATTTCCCTTCTATAATCTGCATTCTTAATAAATAGTAGATGAGACTGAATTTCATATTTAATTTTTCAGCAGTATAATTATGTTTATATTTATATATATAAACTCTGCATATTTAATTTTATAGAGATATTATTTCTTACATATAGTGCCATCTATGTAAATAGATACTAGATTAGAAATCCCTAGTTAAATAGTCAAAATCCTGTTTGCTTCCTGCTCATTTAATAACTGAAAGTTTTTTATGAAGCGAATTCCTTATATCAAAACCTATTTTTCCATTGCCTTGCATATGAAAACTTCTAAATTCTGTGTTTAGAGTTCCCGGAATGTTTTTGCTATGTGCTATTATAGGCAATGTTCAGTGAAATATTGCAACAAAGATTAAAAATCCTGTTCTAGTTTGCTAGCTGCTGAAGTGCAATATACCAGAAATGGAATGTTTTTTTTAATTTTTTAAAAAATTTTTTATTAATTAAAAAAAATTACAAGAAAGAAACACAAACATTCCCAACACATACACTCAGCAATTCACAATATCATCACATAGTTGCATATTCATCATCATGATCATTTCCCAGAACATTTGCATCAATTCAGAAAAAAGAAATAAGACAACAAAAAAATAAAACAAAAACAGAAAAAAAACTTTACATACCATACCCCTTTCATTGATCACTAGCATTTCAAACTAAATTTGTTTTAACATTTGTTCCCCCTATTATTTATTTTTATTCCATATGTTCTACTCATCTGTTGACAAGGTAGATAAAGGAGCATCAGACACAAGGTTTTCACAATCACACATTCACATTGTGAAAGCTATATCATTATTCAATCATCATCAAGAAACATGGCTACTGGAACACAGCTTTACATTTTCAGGCAGTTCTCTCCAGCCTCTCCATTGTACCTTAACTAAAAAGGTGTTATCTATTTAATGCATAAGAATAACCTCCAGAATAACCTCTCGACTCTGTTTGGAATTTCTCAGCCATTGACAGTTTGTCTCATTTCACTCTTCCCCTTTTTGGTCGAGAAGGTTTTCTCAATCCCTTGATGCTGGGTCTCAGCTCATTCTAGAGTTTTTCTCAATCCCTTGATGCTGAATCTCAGCTCATTCTGGGATTTCTGTCCCACGTTGCCAGGAAGTTGTACACCCCTGGGAGTCATGTCCCACGTAGATAGGGGGAGGGTGATGAGTTTGCTTGCTGTGTTGGCTGGAGAGAGAGGCCACATCTGAGCAACACAAGAGGTTCTCTTGGGGGTGACTCTTAGGCCTAATTTTAAGTAGGCTTGACCTGTCCCCTGTGGGGTTAAGTTTCATATGAACAAACCCCAAGACTGGGGTCTCAGCCTATAGCTTTGGTTGCCGACACTGCTTGTGAGCCTATCAACTGGGGGAAGTTGAGTTTTCCCCGTTCTTACCATTCCCTGAAGGGGACTTTGCAAATACTTTTCCACTCACTGATCAAATCACTCTGGGATTCATCAGGGCATCACCTGGACAAACCAACAAAATCTCATGTCCTATACAGAGTTCCATGTACTTAAGGTGTTTAACCAACTTTCTACATAAGTTATATTAGGAGATGCACTAGTCAAAGTATAAATTTGTACCAAATAAACATTTTTTGCTTTATTCTCACACATAAGTTGAAATTTTAAAATATTAATTACCATCTATTTTCAGCACACTGCAGTAATGACATTCTTTTGTTCTTCTTCATGGAAAAACAATTTTTAAAATTTGTACATTTAGTCACTATCATTATACACTCTAGGCATTCCTAGATTATACCATCTCAATCTTTATCGTCTTTGTTTGTGATTTCATTTATGCCCCAACCCTCCTCCCTGTATCATTCTCATATGCAGCTTCATTCAGTGTTTTAACATAATTGTATTACAGTTAGGTAATATTGTGCTGTCCATTTCTGAGTTTTTATATTCAGTCCTGTTGCACAATCTATATCATTTCAGCTCCAATTACCCAATATCTTACCCTATTTCTATCTCCTGATGGTCTCTGTTACCAAGGAAATATTCCAAGTTTATTCACTAATGTCCATTCATATCAGTGAGACCATACAGTATTTGTCCTTTTTGTTTCTGGCTAATCACATTCAGCATAATGTCCTTAAGGTCCATTCATGTTGTTACATACTTCATAATTTTATTCTGTTATACAGCTGCATAATATTCCATCTTACGTAAATGCCACAGTTTGTTTAGCCTACCGTCTGTTGATGGACATTTTGACTGCTTCCATCTCTTGGTAATTGTAAATAATGCTGCTGTAAACATTGGTGTGTAAATGTCCATTTGTGTCCTTGGCCTCATGTCCTTTGAGTAGAGACAGCATATAGATGGGTCCTGTTTTTTAAACCATTCTACCAGACTATGTCTTTTGATTGGAGAGTTTAATCCATTAACATTCAGTGTTATTACTGCATGGGTAGTACTTTCTTCTACTATTTTGCCTTTTGGATTTTATATGTCGTATCTAATTTTCCTTCTTTTTTGCCTTTGCTCATAGTCTTCCTTTCTACGCTCTTCTCCACACCTCTCTCTTCTGTCATTTCTTATCTGTTTCTAGTGTTCCCTTTAGTATTTCTTGCAGAGCTGGTCTCTTGGTCACAAATTCTCTCAGTGATTTTTTTGTCTGAAAATGTTTTAATTTCTCCCTCATTTTTGAAGGACAATTTTGTTGGATATAGAATTCTTGGTTGGCAGTTTTTCTCTTTTAATAGTTTAAATATATCATCCCACTGTCTTCTTTCCTCCATGGTTTCTGCTGAGAGATCTGTGCATAGTCTTATTGGGCTTCCCTTGTATGTGATGGATTGCTTTTCTCTTGGTGCTTTCAAGATCCTCTCTTTCTCTTTGACCTCTGACATTCTGATTAGTAAATGTCTTGGAGTACATCTATTTGGATCTATTCTCTTTGGCATATGCTGCACTTCTTGGATCTGTAATTTTAAATCTTTCATAAGAGTTGGGAAGTTTTCAGTGATAATTTCCTCCATTAGTTTTTCTCCTCCTTTTCCCTTCTCTTCTCCTTTTGGGATACCCACAACACGTATATTCGTTCGCTTCATATTGTCTTTCAATTCCCTGA
Organism: Tamandua tetradactyla; assembly: GCF_023851605.1. Classification (NCBI taxonomy): domain Eukaryota; kingdom Metazoa; phylum Chordata; class Mammalia; order Pilosa; family Myrmecophagidae; genus Tamandua; species Tamandua tetradactyla. The sequence goes on along the minus strand of NC_135334.1, from coordinate 56,876,019 downwards.
GTCCCTTCTATTTTTCTATTTTTTTCCCTATATTTTCTTTTTCTTGCTGGATTTCAGATGTTCCATCCTCCAGTTCAGTAATCCTATGTTCTGTCTCTCGAAATCTACCATTGTAGGTTTCCATTGTTTTTTTCATCTCTTCTACCTTGCCTTTCATTCCCGTAAGTTCTGTGATTTGTTTTTTTCAGACTTTCCATTTCTTCTTTTTGTTCATTCCTTGCCTTCTTTATATCTTCCTTCAATTCATTGATTTGGTTTTTGATGAGGTTTTCCATGTCTGTTCGTATATTCTGAATTAGTTGTTTCAGCTCCTGTATGTCATTTGAATTGTTGATTTGTTCCTTTGACTGGGCCACATCTTCAATTTTCCTTGTGTGATTTGTTATTTTTTGCTGGCATCTAGGCATTTAATTACCTTAATTAGTTTATTCTGGAGGTTGCTTTCACTTCTTTTACCTAGGGTTTTCTTGCTGGATGAATTTGTTGTCTATCTGTTCTTTGAATATATTCAGTTCAGCTTTATCTGGACCTCTAGCTTAAGTTTTGTTTAACAGAGGAGAATTTTTCAGTTCTTGTTTTCTTGTTTATTGTCCTGTTTGTATGGTGCCTTCCCCCCCCACCCCCCTGCAACCCCACTGTTAGGAGGGTCTGCTTAGATATTATAGACCCCAGCCGGATTTTCCCAGACCAAACTGGCCTCCTATCAGGAGGAAAGAATCAGCTGCATCGGTTTTCCCCGAGGGTGAGACCCAGCAGGTTGAAAGACTTTCCTGTGAAGTCTCTGAACTCTGTTTTTCTTATCCTGCCCAGTATGTGGTGCTTGTCTGCGTGCAGTTCCCACCAGCGTAAGGTGATGTGGTACCTTTAACTTTGGCAGACTCTCCCTGCTGGGGACGTGGTGGAGACAGAGGAGAGGTTGTAGGCTGGTTTTAATGGCTTCAAATTATCAAGCCCTGGTGTCTGAATTCCTTGAGGGAGGGATTCCACCTGAGTTGGGCTTCACCCCTCCCATGGGGAAGGCACAGGCTCCAGACAACCCCCCCAAAGAGCTCATTTCTGCCTATGCCTGGGACAGTTGCAGCCTGAGAAGTCCTGCCGCTATATCCAAAGGCAGTCAACCCTTTGTAGAAATGCAGCCACAAAAACCTCTGTTTCCTTTTTTTGTTTCCCCTTTTTCCATCAGCCCTACCCCCTTGGCGCCAGAGCAAAAATGAGCAAGCTCCACTTTGACCAGGTTCACCTAAGCTGGGGGCCTATTTTTAGTAGTCAGAATTTGTTAATTAATTCCACAATTGGTGTTTGATTGTTCTCAGTCCCTGCTGCTGGTAAAGTTCCTTTCCTTTCCCCTCTGGGAAGCAGCCTGTGGGGGAGGGGCACCGGCCACCGTAGCTTTGGGAACTCCCAGTTCTTTCGGGGCTCACAGCCGGTCCAGCTGGTCCAGACTGGGGTACGCTGTGTGTCTGGTCACTGACATGGCCCCAGGAGCTATTCTGTACGGTTTCTGGTTATTTAGTAGTTGTTCTGGAGGACAAACTAAAATACCCACATTGTTAAGCTGCCATCTTCACTAGAATGGCTTTTAAAAAGGGGAATTTAATAAGTTGCTAGTTTGCACTTCTAAGGCTTAGAAAAATGTCCCAATTACAACAAATCTATAGAAATGTGCAATCGAAGGCATCCAGGGAAAGATACCTTGGTTCAAGAAGGCCAGTGAAGTTCAGGGTTTCTCTCTCAAGTGAGAAGGCAAATGGTGAACGCAGTCACAGTTTCTTGGCTGCAAGGGCACATGGCGAGCATAGCGTCATCTGCTAGCTTTCTTTCCTGGCTTTCTGTTTCATGAAGCTCCTTAGCAGGCATTTTCCTTCTTCATCTCCTAAGTGCTCACTAGTGGATTCTCTGCTTCATGGTGCTGCAGTATTCTTTGCTCTCTCTGAATCTCCAGCTTTCTCCAAAATGTTTCCTCTTTTATTGGATTCCAGTAAACTAATCAAGACTCACCCTGATGGGTGGAGACATGCCTCAACCTCACCCACTTAACAACCACTCTTGATTAAATCACATTTTCAGGGAGATGATGTGATCACAGTTTCAAGCATACAATGCTGAATAGGGGTTAGAAGAAACAGTTGCCTTTACAATTAAAACATGCCTTTTCTAGGGTACATATACATCCTTTCAAACCAGCACAAATCCTATGATTGTAAATTTGTCCTAATCTATGTAAGGAGACTTTGTTTGCATTATTGTTTCTGTAGCAAATATATACATTTACGTCTAATCAAAACATCTCTGATGACAAACATCAATGTAAAAAAAGTTTAAAAACAAATTATAAGGGGGTGCAAGGGTAGTTCTGTGATAGAATTCTTGCCTACCTTGAGGGAGACTTGAGTTCGATTCCCAGCCCATACACTACTCCCCCCCACCCCCTCAAATCAACAAGTGGTGCTGCAATAATGGAATACTCCCTTGGAAAAAGAATGCCATGAGACCCCCACCATACAGCATATAAAGAAACAAACTGTAGTCCTGTATTAGAAATAGTCTTACTTTATATTTGAGCATCTATAATATTTTTAATGAATTTTATGCCATACAAGGACTGGGTTTTATAATAGATATGAGTGAGACAGTGTGATATTTAGAACTTTGTTCCTTGAGTAATTAATCCTGTTCTTGGTTAGTATATAAAATGGCTGTGCATTATCTAAAATTTTGATCCATCTTAAATACCATTATAGTAAAATTCTGATTATCAAGTGATTATTTTAGTAGTATAGTAAGCGTAGGATTTTGTATGATAATAATCAGAGTACGGAGTATAAATTACATAGATATTAAAGGATGACATCTTTAAGAAATTTATAATGGATGACATTTGCTCTTGCAAAAAGGACAAATCCAAGGGTTAATGAGAGATTTGCCTTATAAAGGCATTACTAGTATTTACATTATAAATTTAAAGTTGCAAATTTTATACATGTACATGAAAAGTTTCTTGTATTTCATGGTAATGATTTCTGATAATAACTAATGTCTCATAGTAGGGAAGAAAAGAAAATGTTCTTTGACTATTTTTCATATTTTAACTGCAATACTTGAAAGATAATGTTTTCCCTGTCATTCCTCATTCTATTTTTCAAAATGTATAATTTTTTTCTCATATGCAATTTTTTGTTTTCCTCTAACATATTAGATTTTTATTTAAAGTTATTGCATTCAGTTATGTTAGCATAATATGTGGATTAGAATCACAGCTAACTTTTACCTTCCTGAATATGAATTAATAATATATAATTTGATCTGTCGATTTTATCCCTATAAAATAAAGACTTTTTTGTCACAAGTTGGGTATGGTAGTTTATCACAAATTCTTATTTTATTTGAAAGACCTATAATATTACTTAAAAAGAGTCTAAGGTAAAATTTTCTCTCATTTAGATGATAAAATGAAGTGTTATATTAATTGTGGGTTGTTGGTACTCAACAACTGCAGTTCTAAAAACTGAATTATATAGGTGTTAAATGAACAGCTGAATCCATATGTACTATCCTGAAAACAGCTAGTCACAGCTGAAACATTTCCTCATAATGTTCATTAACTTTCCGTAGAGAAATTGTTTCACACTTAGATCAGCTCTTTTGGAAGGAGAAAATTTAGAACTAGAACAAATAATATTTAATGCTAATTTTATAAACCAATAGTGGGAAACCTAGACAGAAGCCAATATTTTTATTCCTGCACATCTGGTCATGATGATTTTGGAATCCTTATACTCTGACGATATGTCTTTGTTATGACTTTAAAATACTTTCTAGCAGACTCATTAAGCAGGTATGGAAGTGAATCCTAAGTCAGACCAAGTTTCTGTCAGCCATTGAAAATATTGGGCTCTTTTCATCTTGAAAGCAAAAACCAATTTTTTGGATGGTTTCAGGGAGCCATTTTCTAAATTGTATGTAAAATGGAATATATTACTCCTTAATTTTTTTCTCTTTTTCTTCTTCAAAAATGTGTATCCTTTCACTTGAATTCTACTTTTCGTTATACTTGACCAAATTTTGATAATAGAGCTGAAGATTTCTGGAAAATAACTAGTATGCATCATTTATAAAATACTCAAGTATTCTCTTAAGATCATGTTTCAATATAGCCAGCTTCTCTTTTGTTATAAGATTAAAGAAAATGGAAAGCACACTCACCTTTAAAATGTTCTTAGGTGGCTTTTATAGGATGCCAAATAATCAGTAATAAATTATCTGTGAGATGAAAATGGAAGTGCGGAGTATTTTATAGCTCATTCTATCCCTTGAGTCATAGCTCACTATCAAGCATTATACAGAAAATATTAGTGATTATTGCATGCACTGAGGGGGGTTATTTATCATTGGGCACCTTCCCAGTTTACTTAGCATGTTTCTTGGGAAACTGGGAAAGACATTTAAGATCTCCTTATATTTGATGAGGACTAGTATTCTGAACTATTTATTGAATATGTAGCCTTATAGTTAAAGAGTTTTATTGAGAAGTTTTCTGTATTTGAACAAAAACTGAGTCTTTTCCAAAGATTTATATTGAGAATAAGCCATGGACATAGCACAGACCACCCGGACCGAAAGCTTACTGTTTATAGTTAAGGATCTTAAATATACATATGTTTTTGAGGAGTAAGAGCTATCTTTGGTCTAGCTAGAAAGTTTTCTGTGTGCAAAGGGTAATAATTGCACTTTTTTTTTCTCATGGCCAATAAAATTCTGTCAGATTATTTCAGTTCCACAGGGAGAAATATTTTTTTCGCACCTTGATAAATAACGTTGTAAAGGTTCATCTCCCAAAGGGATAATATTTAATGTTATTGGAAAATTCTTCAGTTATATTTGTTTTCAAAACCAGTTTATTATTTAAAAGATACATTTATTTTGTAATTTATAGTAAAATGTAGCTGAGTTTTTCTTAGTGCATAATTTGTAGTTTTATTTGCAGCTTCATTCTACTCTATCTAGCCATTAAATTTTAGAATTCTTCAAGGTTTGGGTCTAGGCTCTCTTCCTATCTTTCTATTCTCATTGTAAACAATTTATACCATGTTTATAGCTTTATGAGCTATAATAAGACGGAAGAAAGAGATATGGTGCAGAAGCTGTCAAATATGAATCACCTCAGCTTTCCGTTGGAAAGTTGTATCTACTGGTTTCTGTGTTTCTCTGTAAAGTAGGAGGCAAGCATCTTTGCTGATACTAAGGATAGAGTTTCAAAGGACTGAACAGAAACCAGAAGGTTTGAAATATTTGTATTTAAGAGGAGGTGAGGGATGTGGGCCACGGTGACTCAGCAGGAGAAATCTGCCATGCCGTAGACCTGGGTTCAATTCCTGGTGCCTGCCCATGCGAAAAAAAGAGGAGGTGCAGGAATAGATCAGAATGAAGTGGTAGAATTGCTGGGCTGTTTTCAGGGCCCATTTAAACATGGTGATCATATATTGCTAGTTTTCCTCAGCAGTGTAGTGTTGCTTCATTATAGTCACAGGGAAAATGGCTAGTTTCATCCAGGGTTGGTGTTTTGCCAGAAGGATGTGATAAAGGGCTGGATGAGAAAGGAGTTTAGGGTAATAGAGTGTTTTCTAAGAGCTATGGAATTTAAGCTGGATAGGAAAGATAGTGAGGAAAGAAAGCATTGATCAGATGGGAAGAAACTTGGAACTAATGTATTGGACGTCTCTTCAGAGATTCCCCAAGAATCTTCATTGGGGAGGAGTTCGGCCAGCAAATTAGAAGTAAAGGAGAAAGCGATCAGAATGTGAGCTGCTTTAAAAAATGATTTAAGAGCAGTTAGGATGTAATTGTGGAAGTAGATGGCTGAAATGAGTTACTGGGAATGTGAAGGCCAGAGTAGAACATGGATCACCCATGTAGATGTTGACGTCACCCAAAATAATGAAGAGTTTGGGTTTGACAGAAACACTGAGCCTCAATTCACTAGAAAATTGGAGATAATGGTATGAAACTGGAAATAGGGAGCAACGAGGGATGCAGGATAAAGGTAAACAAACAGCCTTCGTTTGAGATGCTGTGCAGCATATGTGCCCTTTGATCACAGGTAGTTTTCACTGAAAGCAGAAAGATAAAAAAAGACACTTTCCCAGATGAGGTAGAGAATATTTGGCAAAGTAAAACAGGTAATGTGTGCTCTGTAAATGTTAACTATTTAATTATTTAGCATTAGTAAAAAGCTGATTTAAACACTAATATACCCATGTCGCATTTGGATTTTCATGTATATTGGTATTTGCAAAGGAGTATACATGCTGCATGTGATTTTTTTTTTTTTTTTTTGCATATGGATTTTAATAATCTCAACATCAGTAGAATGAGTTCTGGAGTTTTAGTATGGAATAGAGGGAATTCAGTGAAAATTTTCCAAGTCAACTGAAACATTTACTGCTTAATGACTATAGAATTCTGTCTGTAAGTGTAATTTACTATGTACATGTTAGAATTACATTTCTCTAAATGTCTCGTGCTACTTAAAGAAAATGCCTCCAAGTTTTATATTCTTTGAGTTGATATTCTAATGAGCACATTTATAAATTACCAAGATAGTATAAAAGTTACTTTCTCTTTCAAATAATGATTTGTGTAACCTATTAAATAGTAAAACTAAAAATAATAATAATAAATTATTTTCTTACGGAGTGATGTCATTATATTTTCCAAGTAATGTTTTCTGAAATTTCCTAGTAGAGTAATTTACCACTTTTTCAAGATATATTTGGCTGCATCATGTTCAAGTATTGTACTTTGCATATTTGAGATCTTCTCCTTAAGTCAATTACCTCCAATCTATTCAGTTTTGAAATATACATATAGAATGAATACAATTATTAGTAAAAGTCTCACATATCTAGCACTTATATTGTGCTATGTACTATTAATTACTTTACATGTGCTACTTACTCTTCAAACAACCCTATGAGATAGGTACCATTATTATTAGCCCTTTCTTTACAAATGGTTAAATTGAGGTATAGAGGATTGTGTAACTTGCCTAGGGCTGTATAGCTGGTAAGTCAGAGCCTCAACTTGAAGCCAGCTCCAAGAGTCTATGGTATTTACTGCTGTTCTGTGCTAGTTTATGTGACATCAAGAAGAACATGACCAATGAAAAATAAGACTTTTCCTTTCTTTCGTTTCTTATTTTTGCAGTCCATATGGCTTAGTTAGGATTGGGTTCAGTGCTTAAAATTGAAAAACAAAAAATAAGTACTTAAGTAGAAAAGAAATATATTTTTTAAGAAGGCTGGAGGTGGTCAGTCCAGGGATAATTTGGTGGCTCCATAGTTATCACTGTCTTAAGCCATTATGTGTTCTGCCCACCCCAGTGAACAAATTTCATTCTTAAGGTCACTGCCTGTACTACGATGGCTACTGGGACTCCTGTATCTGTCTTATAGGACAGAAGGAAGGCAAATGGCAAAAAAAAGGGGGGAAAGAGGCCCTTCGTATCCAAATCAGCTTTCTTTAATCAAAGACCCACCCACATTTGCTCACATCTCATTATTCAGAACTTAGTTACATGGCCATACTGGCTAGAAATTGTATTCTCTAATTCTGAATAGCAGCATACTTAACTAAAAATCAGACTTTGCTTACTAATGTTAAGCCTTTAGCAGTCATTGAATGGTATCCACATCTTTTCATGGGTATTTTACACTGACTTATGTCAACATATTTCGAACTGAGAATTTAAATAACAGACATGTGAAGATAAGGAATGAGAAATCGTGTAGTGGAGTTTCTTAGTAATTATGGCATACATATGGCATACAGTGAGGGTAATATAAAAAACAAATTGGAGAGGAAATGAGTCGTATTTGCTGTAGTTTTCAGTTAGAATAAAACCCTGCCATAAAGGTAAGTGAGGTATACATTCACATAAAATGTGTTTTGTATTATTAATAATTTATTGAAGAACACTGTTTTTCCATTGGACTTTTAGTTATGGGAGGTGGGGGGAGAGAGAGGGGAAATGAGAAAATTCTCATCTGTTTGATTTATATAAGTTTGTTGGAAAGATTGATTACTGAATTTAGAAAGTCCTGGATGATCTGGAGGAAATCACTTCCTAATTTGCTCTCTCTTGCAGTAGATAAGTACTCTAGCCTGTCCCCTTTTAAAAAAATGGAGAATATACTGTATCTGAGTTCACATTATTATGGGGATTTTATTGTCTAGAAAAAATTTTTCAAAGTATTTTGGAGGAAAAAATTTCAATAAAAAGGTGTATTTTCCCTGAAGATGATAGTAAGCTCCAAATAGTTATTTATGTTTATTTCTTGTTTTATTTATAGCCTAGATTTCATTATTTGTGTGTGTGTGTGTGTGTGTGTGTGTGTGTGATATGAAAACTTTAGATGAAAATAGAGAATTTTATGCATGATATACAATATTTCAAAAACTAATGCATGAAATTACATATCATGATCATTGTTCTTATTTCCCTATAGAAAAATATGCTCTGTAGTACAGGATAGCTAGGTAAAGTCTTAAATACTTTCAGGGAAGATTAAGTAGCCATTCTTTTCTAATAATGGTGTAAATATGAAATGTTATGTGACATGTTCACTATATACTCTTTCTCTATTCAACTCTCACCTTTTGGATGACTTAAGTTTCCATAAATAATTTAAGAATTGAAACTATAATGAAACAACTCTCTGTATGTCTGTTTCAAAAATGTCATAGGAGCAACACTATTATCTTAAGGGTCAAGGATATTGAATGGATCCTGATGATCATGGATTTAACAGAGTATTCAATTTTTTCTCCTCTGCAATTTTATTTTTTCTCTTGCTGCACAACTAGTATTCCAAGTTTACCAGCATTGTTAAATTCTTTATTTGTTCTGTTGCTTTTGAAAACCTGATTAGAGCTTTTGCAAGTGGATTTCAGTCAGAAGTGATTTATTTTGTGTACCTAATCTGGATTCCAGCTGTTTGAGGTTTTTCTCTTAGAAGTCTAGGTTTCAGATAGCATCTAGATTGAAAAAACTGTTCTGGTTAAGCTGCCTATCCATCCTAGTCTTTCTTAAGCAGTTTAAATTCTTTGTTTCATTGAGTTTCTAGTAATTTTACTCAGATTTTCATGTTAAAATGAAAATTTTAACTATTTATACTTAAATTTGTTATTCTAAGAATTACGGATTCTAAAATTTGCTTTTAAACAACCTTCCTTTAAGGAAATATCTGTTTTTAAAAAATTACTTGTATTCTCAAATTTCAACTAAAGAAGTGAATAAGATTATGTAGGTTGTCTCTAAGTAAAGCCCTGCAATATTTAACAAAAGAATGTGCCCTTTTGCTTCCAAGCCATAAATTACAACCTCTATTAATGTAAAGAGACAAAATCCTATTCATACTTACCATATGTTTTGTCATATCCAAAATCTTTACAGGAATCCTCACTTTTGTATTCTATTCATCAAAATTTAAGCAGTTTCACCTTTAATTTTTAACTTGCATGACTTGTTAGAGTTTTTCTGTTTATTGTTAAAATAGCTTCATTGTCCTTTTCATAATATCATAAATTTTAAAATTTCCCAGAACATCGTTTACTAGAATGGCATCAGCCATTATTATTCTTAGACTACAGATTTCTGTTGATTCTCTCCCACACTTTTTTTTTTAAAGGAAACTTTCCGTTACTCTCACATTCAAATCACAATGCCTTAAGGAACATCTGTTAAAACCCCTATTCTTTTTCTCTCATGTGATCTTTCAGTTACAAAATACTTTTCTTGCAACTTGCTATATCGAGTTACCTGTCAGTTTAGTTCTAGAAAGTCCATTTGTATTTCCTTCCTTTTTGATTATGAACTTTAGAAGAAAAGTCCCCTTGAAAAGTATACATTACTGCTCCCCCCACCACCGAAAAAATTGTCTGTAATCACTGTGCTCAGATTCAGGAGTTTTTGATTTGATCAGAAAACAGCTCTCTAGAATTAGAATATGGTCAAATTAATTAAGATTTCTGTGAGGTTTTTCATGGTTCTAATATCAGTGAAGAGAGGAAAGTTGTATTATACATCCTATTACCACCCTATTAATAGTACTCTTTAGTCAGTCACCTAGTATCTCCAAAGTGCAGTTACAGTTTATGATTACCTAGAACTGCATTGTTGAATATGCTAGCCATTTATGGCTGTTGAGCACTTGAACTATAGCTAGTCAAAATTTAACTGTATAATAAGTTAAAACATAAACTGGAGTTTGAAGATTTAGTATGAAAAAAAGGTTAAATATCTCAATAATTCTTCTATATTGATTTTTTGTTTACATGATAATAGCTTGGATACATTGGGTTAAATGAAATCAATTATTAAAAGTAATTTCTCTTTCTTTTTATAAACTTTTAAAGTATGGCTACTAGAAAAATTTAAATTATTTACTACTTGCATTATATTTCTATTGGACAGTGCTAATATAGAAGATGAGACTAGAGACAGTCATTTACAGATCCTTCTAACGCCAATGTTCTGATGATTTTGATTGATGCTGTAATTGATTCTGGAAGCCATTATTTTATTTTTGATTGTTAGGAGGTTGAGGTTTCTGTCAGGCATGCTTACATACAGTTTTAAATTGGGCTATTTGTAGAATGCAGAGCTTTTGGAAAATCCTTTGCTGCGAAAGATTTATCCTTTAAACTTTTCCTTGCACCTAGATCTCCTCATTTCTGAAGTTGGGCTTTTTTACTGTTATAGCTATCATTCTACCTTTCTTCATCCTTTTATTGTTAAAAACCTTAAAATTATTAATTTTATTCCTGTGCTTCCATTTATTCCATCCAAATATTTTAACCTCTTGTAGTCTGAGTTCTGTTTTCACTAGTGCCAAGATGGCTAGGGTAGTGTAGTGAGAAGCATTTAAGATTTAGAGTCATTAGACGTAGATTCTAATCTGGTTACTCCTCTTATTAGCTGAACAAATTTGGGCATGACACTTACCTTCCTAAGCCTCAGTCTTTTTTGTCTGGAAAAGGAATTTTATAAGGATCAAATAAAATATCATCAAATATTATTTTTATTACCTTCCCATGGTCTTACTCGGAGTTCATTTCTTTTCAGCCTTCCTGACAGTATTTGACTTAAAGGTAACTATACTTTCCTTGTAACCTTTATTACTTACTGTTTATTTTTATTGTAATTTTTAAAGTCTTCTCTCTCCCTCATTCATTGAAAGTGGTTGGTTCTATCAATTTTAAGTCCTTCTAAAAGACCATAAGTTATATAGAAAAATAGAACAAATATCTTACATAATATTGCTTATAAATTGGAACTCATCACTTGTAACTTACACCTAGATTTGTAAACATTGAGATCGTAGATTCAGAAAATAGTTCCAGACAGCAAGAGGGAAGCTGGGAGGGTTATGTCAACCAATTTAAACAATTCTACAAATCATAAAAGAAAAGAAGAGCAATGCAAACGGAGAAGGGAACCTAAGATATAATGAATACTTACCATGTTCCAGGCAGTGCGTCTCATAGATCATTTGTATGTTACCACAGTATTTCATAATAGTTATTATTTTCATTTAATGAAATATTAATGTATTATTTTCATATTTAATAACTTGTTTTTAAGTTTTTCAATTCCCACTTTGTTATTTATTTGCATTTTTCTTCCAAGGCCTCTATTTAGTAAACAATGTTTACTTTGGGCATGTGAGTCTATGCTAATGTTGTCATTAGAGTTGGTCTCAAGTATATTAGCAAAAGTAAATGAAACGTGAGTGTTTTTAATTGAACATACTACATATGAGGTTTATGAAATACATTTTGCACATATTGTTTGCACACTCTTGGGAAACATTGGTGTTTCGGTTTTCTAAAGCTGCTGGAATGCCTTATACCAGAAATAGTTTGGCTTTTACAAAGGTATTTATTAAGTTAACAAGTTTATAGTTCTGAGGACACAAAAATGTCCAAATTAAGGTATGCCTATGAAGAAAGGCCAACGCCTGTCACATATGAACGCAGGTGGCTGGCATTTCCTGGTCTTTCGCTCCCAGGTTGCTTTGCTTTCAGCTTCAGATTCCAGTGGCCTTCTGTGTCAACTCTCTAAGCCATCTTCAAACATCTGTGTCCAAGCTTTCTCCAAAATGTTTCCCTGTGTTGGCTCTTTTAAGGACTCCAGTAAGCTAATTAAGACACATCTTAAATGGGCAGAGGCCATACCTCCATGGAGATAACCTAATCAGAAGATCCCACCCACAATTGGACATGTCACATCTCCATGAAACAACCTAACCAATGTTTCCACCCTAAGCAATAGGTCTGCCCCACAAGATTGGTTTACGATGAAAAGAACATGGCTTCTCTGCAGTATATAACAGTTTCAAATCTAGACCAGTCTTTAGAGTGGGTTGAGAGGGTCATAGCAATAATTCAGGAAGTCTTTCCTTCCCAGACTAGAATGTCAACTGAACATTCAGTTCTGAATGCTGCTAAACACTAAAAATGAAACTCTTTTTAATATCTGATTTTCCTTGCCTTTTTCACTTACTCTTGCTGTTCTACCAGTTGCTCTCCTTATTGGTAGGCAAATCCAAAAATAGTAAATGCATGCATTATTCTGTAAATCAGGACTGAATCCAGATTTATTTGAAATATTTTCACAAAAGGGCCTTGTAATAATCTTTACTTACTTCCTTCACAGCTTTTCTTTTTGTCTCTACTTTCTGCTTACTAGCTTCCTCATACTCTACCCCATCCATTCTTTTCTCAGGGTCTACTAATATATTCCTACATTCTTATTTTCTGACTTAGTTTTTTAGAAAGGTAAATATATGCTAAATAACTCCTTACGCATTAGAAGTCTTATGGTAAGAATTCTGTACTGGCTGAAGTGCACAATGTGTAGTATGAATGAACTCTTAAACTTTCATTTTCTCATATTCTAGAGGTTAAACAAGACATCTATAAAATATGATTTGTAAGTGCACTGGATTCTAAAGAACCTTTTTCCCCTAAAGGGTTCTGAGAGGCATCGGTTCTATTTCAAGAGCAAATAACCTTTTTTTCTTTCTTTCTCTATTTATTTTTAAATGAATGAATATTTGGTAAGACTTTTCTCCATGGTCAGGTTGCTACAATTCTTTTTTTAAGAAAAAAAAGCGTGTAAAGTGTTAATGTTGCATTGAGTGATTTTAGTACAAAGAACTAAATACAAGAATGTTATTTTCTGCTATTTTACTGTCTTTTGTGTTTTCACTTGTCTCTCCTCTTTAGTCTGTAGAAATTTTGCCTGAAATTTGAATTCCCTCCTTTTTTCCTACAAAAATGAGATGTAGAACAAGGCATCGCTAGAAGTCAAAAGTAAATTCCTATATTTAAGTGCTAGCAACCACAACGGACTCCCTGAGGCCCAGGCCTGCCTATCAGACATTTGGCTGTTGGATGACCATATATTCTAGGAAAGGGCACTTGACTAACTTTAAGGATGTTGAATTTTGATATACTGTTGCCAAAAATTAAAAAAAAAAATTACTCTGCATATTAAGTATTTGTCTGGTTAGATATTAAAACCCTAAAATACATGCAAACTTATTGGAAGACAAAGTACATTTTTCACCAAGTTATATTCCCAGAGTGAGAAAAGTGAAACTAGTTTGAAATTTAAAGTTTTCCTCCCATTTTCCCCTGCTGCCAAGTTCCATAGTGAATCCTGTTCATGTAGCACTGTAAAGATTTTTTCTGCATTTTAAAATAGTATTATTACTTTTGATTCAGCAGCATTTCAATTTACATGTGTGCAAAGGCAAATAGAAAATTAGAAGGAATTGACATTAGCTAGAATGTTATTTGAGGAGGAATTAAGATGTAATTAGAACTACTTGATGCACATGTGCAGCAGTTTTACCAACATTAAAAATGGCATTTTTAATCCTAAGGTTGTGTGCATGTATGTCTGTGTATTATTGTTAGATTCTTCAGTGTTTTTTAAAATATTTCTTTTTCATAGTTCATTAAATGTTCTAAGATATTTTCTTGTTAAATATTATAGTCATCTGTACATTAAATATTATAAGATATTTACCAAAGCTGGTAAACATAGACATGCTGCAGAAAGACAGCACCTAAGAAATATAGATAATTCTGTATACATTATCCTCTGATTGCTTGCTATACTTTTACAATACTCAGGTAATTTCTGATTACAGAAGTATTATAGACTATTCAGAAACAAACAGCTACCTTGAAGGTAAAATATAATTTTTGAATATTTGAGCATTCAGTCTGATTACTTGTATTAGAAGTTATTTTACTTTTGGTAAAATGTTAATTATGCATTTTTTTTTTTTTTTACTTAGAACATATAAAGGAGGTATGTTTGGTGGGCTCTAGAATTGAATGTTCCAACCTTGATATCATGCAAATTTAGTATTGATTCAATTATATATTTTAAATTTAGACCTTAAATCAGATTGGGATTATGTTATTTTGAGCAAATCACAACGATTTGTGGGTGTTTTGTATCAGAATTGTAAAGTTGTAAGGAATCTTAAAGTCATTCAATTCAGTCCTTTCATTTTATATTTGAAAAATTAGGCTGAAAAACTGTTTCATTTTCAAAATCTCATGACATTTTAATTTTAGAACCAGAAGAAGAATCACATTGTCCGGCTCTGTCTTTCCATTATTAATTTGGAGTCTGAAATGGGAAAAGAGTGTTGTCTAGAAGGAAAAGAATTAACTTCGCAGTATACCAGGCCGTATACATCTGTTGGTGGATTTGCAGATGAACCAATCATGTCTGTGCTAAATTTCCTAATAACCTTAAGACCATTGCAAGTCATTAAATAATTGGCTTTGGTAATATAAATGAAACATTCTCAAGTAGGAGTAAGTGTCCCTTCTTTCTCTGCATTTCTAAATTATCAGAGTCGCATGATTGATATATAAGAAATACCTTTCAGATGGCTTACTTTTGTTTACTGAGCTCTGTTTGCAGTGGTAATGGATGTCTTTGAAAGCATATCTGCCTTATTGTCTTGGATGACCTTTAAGTTCCTCATTTAGGCAAGTCAGATAGTTTTTTTGTTTGTTTTCTTTAAGACAGCATGACTGTGTTTACATATAAACCCATTTTTAAAAGAACTTTTCCAACTACCCTTATGAATTAAAACCTTTTATTCTAGTTTCTGAATAATGTGGGATTTCACCTTTAGTAAAGTTTGAGGGAAAATAAAGCATCTATTTTCTAATACTTCTCAAAAAATATCAGGGTATTCCTGTAATTGGTCCCCAGCACTTCTTTCCCCTGCCCAGATCTCCAAAATAAGATTCAGAGAAGTAGGGTTATAATTGTAAGGCTGATAAAGGTCATCAAACTTGAAATTTCCCATGAAATATTCATAGAAGGGACTGGAACTCTAGGAACCAATTTTCCTCAACAACCTCCCCTTGCTAAGCGTTTTCTTTTCTAACTATCTCTGTAATTTATTTCCTCCCTGGAGCAGATTTGCCAGACATGCCATCTTAAAATTAGAATGCCAAAAAGATATAAATCCTAGGTACAGTAAGTCATTTTGAGCTTTTTATAACTCTTTTACTTAAAACATTTAATCCTGAGATTAGATACATATATGTTAGAATGGTTCAGTCCTGCTCACACTTTCCCCTTCTCCCAAAATAAAACCAATAAAACCCTGAGACAATAACATTGTGTGGGCACCTTTCATACTGTATGCATTATGTCCTTTAATCTTCACAACAGTCTTTTGTGGAAAGTAATATTATTGATTTGTATGGATTCGTTAAGGATTCCACATGAGACAGCAAGTTAAAGCTTAATAGGTTTATTGAGAAAGAGAAACAGATTGAGAGCAAAGGGAGAACAGGCAGGCGGGAGCCAGCGAAACTTGCCAGCGAAAGGAAAAGAAAAATGGCTCCAACTCTCTTTCTGACAGCTTGTGATTTTAAAGAAATCACAAGGGGCCAAGAGGGGTGGGAGGTGACATAATTATCAGACATAATTATCAGGCTGGTGCAGATCATGACTTCATGCTCATGGTTATCTGGTCTGGCCTCTGGTGGGTGGTTGGCACGTTTGTGCTTATCTATCATCTTTCTTGCCAGCACTTCAGGTCCTGTCAAAGAAGCTGCTGAGGGAGAGAAACTGAAGGGGCCCCCATGCCACAGAATTCATACTGTATGTCAAATTTATTTTCTGAGACCTGACAATTATCTCATTTTACATTTGAGGAAACTGAAGCTCTATGAGGTCAACTAAGTTGATCATGTGTTCTCAGAACTAAAGTTTTAACTGTGTCAGAATTTGAATTCTGTGAGCATCAAAACTTAAATCCAGGTCTTCTTCCTTAATGTTCATCCTTAGTATCTATGCTCCAGGAATTTATACATATTATTTATTATAGAACAGAAATTTATATAAATTGCTTTTATCTTAGATTTTTAACCAAATTAGTTACTTCTTTACTCCGAGCATGTTGGCATCGAAAATTCTTTTTATATTTTTGTCTCTGTCTCTGTCTCTATCTCTATTCTCTCTATATATCTTCATTATATATCTATATATATTCTTTATATATCTTTATTTATAGACATATATATATATCTCCTTTATATGTCTCTATTTATCTGTGTGGCAAGAGAGGTGGGGCAGTTCCATTGACTAGAGCCCATAGGATTATGTATTAGTAAGTGTCTTAATTTTCTGCGGCTGCTAAGACAGATCTCATACACTGGTTGGCTAGGCAACAAGGATTTATTGTCTTATGGTTTTGGAAGCTGCGAGTCCAAAATCAAGCACCAGGCCATGGTTTCTTCCCGAGTCTATAGCGTTCTGCTGCAGACTTGCTGCAGTCTTCGGGCTTCCTCGGCTCGCACCTCTTCCTCCGTGACTTAGCAGTCTCCTCTCCGTCATTTTCTGGCTTCTTCTGGTTTTTGGTTTGTGTCCAAAGTTCTGTTATTTAAAAGTACTCAAGTCATACTGATTAAGGCCTACCCTGATTCAAATTAGTCTCTTTGAGCTTAGTTAGATTTGGCTATCCTCTTCACAAAGGATCCTACACCTCCTTAGCTAATAAAATGATTCCATACTTTCATTAACTAATAATAACATCCTCAAAGGTTCTAATCACTAATTGGTTCGCCCACATGAACACGCCTTAAGATTTGAACATGTCTTTGTGGGGGACATGATTCAGTCCCCAGCAGTAAGTTATAGGAAGCTTCTTTATGTTTAGACTGTTTGGAAAAATTGTTTTTTTATTATTTTAATATTTACACACCTTTGGAGTAGGAGAAGGAAATATTTGAGGGAAATAACTAAATTTCTGAAAATTTTACTGCTCTCTTCTCAAACAAAAGCCGATAGTGTTAAAAAAAAAATACAGATTTTAGATTATGAATTTTTAGGATTAATGAAATACTTAAAGTTTCCATATATATTGCTACCTAACCTTTCTACCCCCAAATATTACACAGGTTATATATAAAAATGTTTTTTTAAATGCTAAACTACAATATTGTATCACACTGAAAACAAGCACCGAACACATTGCTGCTTTTGTAAATTAGGAACACTTTCCATTGTCTTCCTTGGGACCTATACTTGTTTCCTTGTCAGCCACTTCCTAATAGATTTATAGAAGATTTAAAAGAATTTTATGGTCTCTCTCTATTTTTCCACCCACAAGACATGGCTTTGATCATGTCATTCTCCTGGTCAGAAACTTTCTGTGATTTCCCCCTGTCTTCATGACAGTCTTAATTCTTAACTTCGACCAAGGCCTTCAATGATCTGTCCTTACTCAGTCTTTCTAAAATTCTCTTCACTCAAACTAAACTATGATACCGATAATCAAAATGCTACCTTGTAGCCTTTACTAGCCTTCAGAACTCTTCCTTTGCTATTTCTACACACAAAAAAATTCTAAGTCTTCCCAAATGGTACCTTTCCCCTAAAACCATCTTTGATTCTTCAGTTTAAAACAATTTCTTTCTTTTTTTTTTTTAATTCCACAACAAGTATTGTACTTATTATTTCTTATGATACTTAAAACATTTCATAATTTTTACCTCTATGTAATTGTACATTATTGATTCAGGCAAAATTTTAAATCAATATTGATTTTATTGATACAATAAAGTGCATACATTTTAAGAGTACTGTTCTATGAGTTTTCACAAATATGTACCTCACTGTAGCCACCATGACACTAAAGATACAGAATGTTCTCATCACCCCTAAATGTTCTCCTGTGCTATTTTGGGGTTAATTTCTATCTTTATTCCCACCTCTGGTACCAGGTAATCACAGATCTGCTTTCTGTCACTATAAAGATTAGATTTCTTTTTATTTTTTTTTCTAGACTTTCATATAAGTGGACTTATACACCATGCACTTTGAGTCTGGCTTCTGCTCAGCAAGTTTTCAAGATCATCCGTTATATTTACTATATTGATAGTTCATTCTTTATTATTGCTGAGCAGTATTCCCTTGTATGACTATACCACAATTCATTTATGCAGTCATATGTTGGTAAACTGGTTTTTACAGATCAGCTCAGGTTTTCATTTGACAGTTTATGTTATATATACTGTTGTCTTCAACTTGTAAATAATTATGTACTAATATGATGGCATCTGTTCATATATTTGGTGGGAGGCCTGTAATATGGTTAATGCTGCCAGTACTTCCTTGTACTGTTTATGGCTCACTGCTTTGCCTCGATATCACTGCTAAGCCTAGGAGCTGATAAAGATAGCTGTTATATTTTCTTTATTTTTCCAGTGAAATATAAACTGCCACACCTTCATCTCTGTAGTTATGTTTGTTGAAGGAACAGAAGCAGTAGCAGTAATGATAGGTAATATTTATTGACCGCTTAGCGTAATAATCACATGAGGTAGTTACTATTATTTGCATTTTAGAGATGGAGAAACAAGCACAGAATTTAAACAATATGCTTGTCTAACTGTATAGTCTGTTTTTTAAACTCTACTGTCTCAGTGCTCAAAATTGCTTGTGGAAATGTGAATAAATGTGTAAATAAATAACATTTGCTTCATACTTCTGTGGATATAGTGTTAATTACAAGAAAATATAGAACCATTCCTTTGGTGTGATTTTCTAGTACTCTTGGTTTTCATCACCTTCCTTGTCCCCACAATTAATAAATGATATGATTTTATTAATCATACACGAAACAATATCTAAAACTACATTAGAGTTACCTGAAGTGAGGTTACTCTCTGAAACAGAAATAAGTTAGAATATACCTAATTGGATATGACAGGCAAGAAAGAGAACTTTATTATGTTAGGATACTGAGAATTTTTGTCTTGTTTGTACACAGCTAGTATTAACTACCTACATTTTATATTGTCGTTGAGTTTGGTGTTTTAGTATTATGTCTTTGTTCATTTGTAGTTTTGAAAGGAGTTTTTTTTAAAAAAACTAATTTGTTAATCTATACAAATGTATTAAAATGTCTTAAAATTGATATATGAAGTTCCGGGAAGATGGAATAGGATAGCTCAAGTTCACGCCTGCTCTAAGGAACAGGTAGAGAAGGGATGGGAAGGCATTTGGGATAGCGATTCCAAGGTGTCAATGACCTGGTCTTCTACACCACTTTTGCCCTGGTTGCAAAAGTTGAAGAATTGAGATGGAGACCATCCAGCTAATGCAAACAGCCTAACCTGTCCCTTTCGAAAGGAAAGCCCAGAGCCCTTAGGAGTACACAGATGAGGAGATGGGGACAAGAAAATAAGCCAAGCCATGTTCCTTGAACACACTGTCCTTATGCGTGCTGCTCCCAGCCCCGACCTGCAATTCATCCCATACTCCACGCACCTGAACCCTGTCACCTGCGCCCCCACCCTGATTACCCCCCGCATGTGCCTGTCCCACACCCCCACCATGAGCACATGCATGCCTGCCTCAGCCCAACCCATCTCTTCCGGGAAGTGCATACTCTTGCCGCGCCCCATCTGAGACCCAGCTACCTGCGCCTAGCCCTTTGACCCCCAACTCCTCCTCCTCCCTGCCCTCTGTAGGCAGTTGCCTGCCCATCAAGGCTATACCCAGCCCCCAGCTCATATAGTTGCGCAACCCCACCCTACCCCAACTGAGCACTGTGCATGTGTACCCGAACTTCAGGCCCTCCCAGATCTGCACGTGCATGCATCCCCATCACCCCACCCCCAGCTGTGGGCAAGCACCAACTTTCCTGTATGGACCATACCCATCCCCAGCCCTCACAAGTGCAGCCCTGGCCCCTTGCCATTGAACTCAGCTCACAGGCACACCAGGGATGTGCTCCCAGACCTGTATATCCACACAGCCACATCCTCCCTGCTGCCCGATTCCCATGCATTCATGCACTGACCTCTTGACCCCTGCACCCCAATCCCTGACTCTACACATGCACCCTTGCCCCACTCCCTGGCACAAGTGCCCCACTCCACACCTAGCAGGTGGTCACATGCACGTCTATGCTAAATACCCCCCACTTTGCACACTTGTGTACCCTTGCCCCAATGACCCCACACCTGTGCAGTTGCGCAAGGGCCCCACCTACCCAACATCACCTGCCCCTGACCTATGTCCAGTACTCCTTGTGTTATGTGCCCCATACCTACACACTCTTACATCTGCATCCTGGACCCCCTGGACCTCTCACGTTGCACAGAAACACATCTGTGCCCTGCATTCCCTGTACCTTGACCTCTGTGCCATCTACCTTATACCTTGATACCATGACTCCCACATTCCACACACCCACCCACATCCTACCTGCGAACCAGCCCCTGTGCATCCGCACACCCCCAGCTGCCTCCCACTACAGCTTACAGCCGTGTCCCCCATGCTGCATCCTGCTTATGTGCTCCACGGTCTGCCTGAGCTGCACCCCATCCCCATGGCCCCCACACTGCACCTCCGCAACCCTGCGCCCTGCACCCTATGCTCATAGGCACCAGCATAGCATCCCCAACCTGTGCTTATATCTGTGCTGCAACCTGTCACTGTACTGTCCTGTCTTGCCCCATGCCCTGCATTTTATTTTGCTCCACATCCATCCTGCAAATACAAAGCTTTACATTACTGAAGGAAATCAACTTCCAAAATAACAACTGTTGAGATACTTACATGCTTCAAAGGCAACAGAAGATCACTAAACATATCAAGATGCAGACAGATATAGCCCAATCTAATGACCAAAGTAAAACACTGGAGGAGACAAAGACTTTGTAACAACTAGTCAAAGATATTCATATAACTCTACTAAATAAAATCAGTGGGATGGCTAATGACATAAAGGAGATCAAGAAGAAGTAGAAGAACATAAAGAGGAATTTGAAAGAATAAATAGAAAAATAGAAAATATCACAGAGATTAAAAATGCTGTAGATCAAATTAAAAATATACTTGAGACACACAACAGCAGATTTGAAGAGGCAGAAGAAAGAGTAAGTGAACTAGAGGACAAGGCAACTGTTTTCAAAACACGCAAAAGAGCAAACGGCAAAAAAGATGGAAAAATTGGAATTGACTCTCAGGGAAATGATGGACAAAACAAAGTGTACAAATAAAATAATCATCGATGCCTGTGCCAGTTTGAAAGAATTTATGTACCCTAGAAAAGCCATGTTTTAATCCTAATTAATCTTGTGAGAGCAATGGTTTCTTCTAATCCCTATTCAGCACTATAGGGTGGAAACTTGATTAGGTTATCTCCACGGAGATGTGACTCAATCAATTTTGAGCACTAAACTTGATTAGATGGAGACATGTCTCTACCCATTCGATGTGGGTCTTGATTAGTTTACTGGAATCTTATCAAAAAGGAAACAGTTTGGAGAGTGTGCCTTCTGAGAATGAGGAGAGAGCCACAGAACCATGACAGAAGGATGAGAGAACCACAGAGTCCACCAGCCAGCGACCTTTGGAGATGAAGAAAAAAAAAAACACCTTCCAGGGAGCTTCATGAAGCTAAAAGCCTGGAGAGAAAGCTAGCAGATGCTGACATGTTTGCCATGTGCTCTTCCAGCTGAGAGAGAAACACTGAATGTCATTGGCCTTGTTGAACCAAGGTATCTTTCTTTGGATGCCTTAGATTGGACATTTCTATAGACTTGTTTTAATTTGGACAATTTCACAGCTTTGGAACCGTAAACTAGTGACTTATTAAATCCCCCTTTTTGAAAGACCTTCTGCTTCTGGCATATTGCATTCAGGCAACTAGCAAACTAGAACTGTGTCCCAGAAGGAGAAGAAAAGAGTAAAGGACTAGGAAGATTAGTTGAGGTTATAAAGGAAAACTTCCCAATGCTTATAAAGGACAAAACTATTCCAAATCAAAGAAGCATAATGAACTTTAAATAGACTAAATTCAAATAGCCTTTCCCCAAGACATATACTAATCAGTTTGTCAAATGTTGAAGTGAAGCAGAAAATCCTGAAAGCAACAAGAGGAAAAAAAAATCTACTACATACAAGGGAAACCACGTGTCGATTTGAATATAATATGTACCCCAGAAAAGCCATGTTTTAATCCTGATTCAATCATGTAGAGGCAGCCATTTCTTTTAATCCCAATTCAATACGCTGATTAGAATGTGACACACAAAGGTGTGACCTTTGATTAGATGAAGATGTGATTCCACCCATTCCAGGTGGATCTTGATTAGGTTACCATAATACTTTAAAAGAAGAAACATATTGGAGCAAGTCAGAAGCAACAGAAACAACAGACCCAACAGAAACTTGAGAGCAGAGCCTATAGAAACAAAACAGCCTGGAGAAAGAACAGAAGCCTCAGAACCAACAAAACCTCCATAGCAGAGCTGACACAGATGTGGCCACATGGAGAACAGACGCATGGATGTTTGGAGATCCTTGGAGCCCAGCAGACTCACCATGACCTTGAGGCTTGCTCTTGTTAAACTTATGTATGTAGTGGAGAAGCTTAGCCTACCTATAGGTATGCCTAAGAGTTACTTCTGGAGGACCTCTTTGTTTGCTCAGATGTGGCCTCTCTCTTAAGCTCAATTCTGTAAGTGAAATCATTGCCCTCTCCCTCTGCATGGGACATGACATACAAGAGTGAATGTCTCCCTGACAATGTGGGACAGAACTCTCGGGATGAGCCAGGACCCAGCATCAAGGGATTGAGAAAGCCTTCTTGATGAAAAGGGGGAAGAGAGAAATGAGACAACATAAAATTTCAGTGGCTAAGAGATTTCAAAGAGTTGAGAGGTTATCCTGGAGGTTATTCTTATGCATTATATAGATATCCCTTTTTAGTTTGTGGTGTATTGGAGAAAGTACCAGAAACTGTTGAGCTATGTTCCAGGAGCTTTGATTCTTGAAGATGATTGTATAATGAAACAGCTTTTACGATGTGACTGTGTGATTGTGAAAACCTTGTTTCTGATGTTCCTTTTGTCTAGGGTATGGACAGAAGAGTAAAAATATGGATAAAAAATAAACAAATAGTAGGGGGGACAAAGCTTAAAATAAATTGGGTAGATGGAAATACTAGAGGTCAATGAGAGGGAGGGGTAAAGGGTATGATACGAGTTTTTCTTTCTTTTTATTTCTTTTTCTGGAGTAATGCAGAATATCATCAAAAAAATGGTCATGGTGATGAACACAACTATGTGATGATATTGTGAGCTACTGACTGTACGCTGTGTATGGGTTGTTTCTGTGTTAAGATTTATCAATGAAAATATTTTTAAAAAAGATTCATACCCATGAAGTAGTTCGTATAAGAACTTATTTTTGAGTCCCAAGATGGCAGCTTAGTGAGGTGTGGAATTTAGTTCATCCTCCAAAGCAGCTCATAAATAGCCAGGAACAGTACAGAACAACTGCTGGGGCTACATCAGTGACTGGAAACACAGTGTACACCAGTCTGGGCCAGCTGGACCATCTGCAATCCCTACCAGAAAGTGTGAGTCTCCCAAGCTGTGGAGGCTGGCACCCCTCCCCTATAGGCCGGTTCCCAGAGGGGAAAGGAAAGAGACTTTAGTAATAATAGCAAGGGGCTGAGCTCAATGAAGCTCCAATTGTGGAATTAATTAACAAATTCTGAATACTATAAACAGACCCCCAGCTCAGTTAAACCTTGAATAAAAGCTAAAGTTAATAGATTTTGCCCCAATGGAAGGGGGCAGGGCTGATGGAAAAATAAAATGTTTTTTTGGATCAGACGGCACAAAATACTTGAAAAAGTCTGGACCTTAAAAAAAAGGAGGGGCCACATAGGAGCTGGAGATACATAGAGCAATGTACCAACTTAAGCTCTTGATTAACAAACTCGAGGAACAGGGGTCCTGCTCTGAAAAGGATTTTTAAAAAAAAATAACCACAAGGCTTCTCAGGCAAGGGTGGAATTAAACTTGCTGAGAGACAAAGAAGCTGGTCTGGTGAAAGAAGGTAATTGCCTGGAGGCTGTAATTGCCCTCTTCCCCAGGAGAGGGATGAGGCCCAGCTCAGGCAGAATCCCTCCCTCAAGGAATTCAGACCCCAGGGACTCGAAAGCTAAAGCGAGTAAAGCCAACATACAACCTCTCCTCTGTCTCAACCGTGCACCCAGCAGGTAGAGTCTGCTGAAGTTAAAGGTACCTCATCACCTTATCCTGGTGGGACCCGCAGGCAGACAAGTGCTACATACTGGGCAGGATAGGAAAAGCACAGAGTCTAGAGGCTTCATAGGAAAGTCTGTCAACCTGCTATGTGTCTCACCCTCAGGGAAAACTGATGCAGGTGACTCTTTCCTCCTGAGAGGAGACCAGTGTGGTCTGGGAAGATCTGGCTGGGGTCTATAATGCCTAAGTAGACCCTCCTAAGGAAAAAAAAAAAAAAGAGACATCATACAGGCAAAGCAAGAAACAAAAAAACAAGAGCTGAAAAACTTTCATCTGTTAATTCCTATGCTAGAGGTCTAGAATAAGCTGAACTGAATGTCAAAGAACAGATAGAAAACAAAGCCATCCAGCAAGAGAATCATAGGTAAAAGAGTGAAAACAATCTCCAGAATAAACTAATTAAGGAAATTAAATGCCTAGATGCCAGCAAAAAATAATGAATCATACTAAGAAAATTGAAGATATGGCCCAGTCAAAGGAACAACCCAACAATTCAAATGAGATAACAGGAGCTGAAACAATTAATTCAGGATGTTTGAACAGACATTGGAAAATCTCATCAAAAATCAAATTAATGAATTGATGGAGGATATAAAGAAGGCAGTGGGCAAATAACAACATGAAGCACATAAATATATGTGTTGTGGGTGTCCCAGAAGGAGAAGAGAAGGGAAAAGAAGGAGAAAAACTAATGGAGGAAGTTATCACTGAAAATTTCCCAACTCCTATGAAAGACTTAAGATTACAGATCCAAGAAGTGCAGCTTACCCCAAAAAGAATAGATCCAAACAGACATACTCCAAGACACTTACTAATCAGAATGCTAGATGTCACAGACAAAGAGAGAATTTTGAAAGCAGCAAGAGAAAAGCAACCCATCACATACAAGGGAAACCCAGTAAGACTATGCGTAGATTTCTCAGCAGAAACCATGGAGGTGAGAAGATAGTGGTATGCTATATTTAAGATTCTATAAGAGAAAAACTGCCAACCAAGAATTCTATATCCAGAAAAATTGTCCTTCAGAAATGAGGGGAAAATTAAAACATTTTAAGACAAAAAAATCACTGAGAGAATTCCTGACCAAGAGACTGGCTCTGCAAGAAATACTAAAGGGAGCATTAGAGACAGATAGGAAAAGACAGGAGAGAGAGGTATGGAGGGGAGTGTAGAAGTAAAGACTATCAGTAAAAGTAAAGAGAGGAAAAAGTAGATCTGACATATAAAATCCAAAAGGCGAGGCGGAGCACAGTGTCTCAGCAGGCAGAGTTCTCTCCTGCCATGCTGGAGACCTGGGTTCAATTCCTAGTGCCTGCCCATGCAAAAAAACCAAAGCACACAAACAAACAAAAATCCAAAAGGCAAAATGGAAGAAGAAAGTACTGCCCTTACAGTAATAACACTGAATGGTAATGGATCAAACTCCTGGCCAAATGGATTAAAAACAGGACCCATCTATATGCTGTCTACAGGAGACGCATTTTAGACCCAAGGACAAGCATAGATTGAAAGTGAAAGTTGGGAAAAGACATTTCATGCAAACAGCAATCAGAAAAAAGCAGGAGTAGTTATACTAATATCCAACAAATTAGACTTCAAATGTAAAACAGTAAAAAGAGACAAAGAAAAACACTATATATTAATAAAAGGAACAATTCAACAAGAAGACATAGTAATTTTAAATATTTATGCACTGAACCAGAGTGCTCCAAAATATATGAGACAAACATTGAAAACATTGAAAAGGAAAATAGATGCATCTACCATGATAGTTGGAGACTTCAATTCCCCACTCTCATCAAGGGACAGACCATCTAGACAGAGGATCAATAAAGAAACAGAGAATACAATTATACAATAAACGAACTAGACTTAACAGAAATTTATGGAACCTTACACCCCACAAAAGCAGGATACACCTTTTTCTCCAGTGCTCATGGATCATTCTCAAGAATAGACCATAGGCTGGGTCACAAAGCAAGTCTCAATAAATTTAAAAAGATTGAAATCATACAAAACACTTTCTCAGATTATACAGGAATGAAGTTGGAAATCAATAGCAGGCAGAGGGCCAGAAAATTTGCAAATATATGGAGGCTCAACAACAACACACTCTTATACAATCAGTGGGTCAAGGAAGAAATTACAAGAACTTATTTTTATTTGTGTTTTTAATTGGTCAGATGCATGGGTGTATACAATCCCTTTCAATCATATTTCAATCATAATTCCCAAGGATGAGCCTGGCCCTGGCACCATGGGATCGACAATGCCATCCTAACCAAAAGGGGGGAAAGAAGTGTACCAAATAAGATATCAGGGGCTGAGAGAGTTCAAATAGTGTCAAGAGGCTGCTCTAGAGGTCACTCTTACTCAAGCTGCAGTTAGACATTGCTACCTACGATAATTCGCCAAATCCTAACCAAAACCATTCCAGCCAATCCTAAAGAACACCTAGAGCTATATATAAGATTTTGTAAATGTTCTGTTCACTCGGGTCACTTTCCAGAAAACTACAACTGCCAGATAGATCCCCGGATCAGATAAATCCTGAAATGCAAAGGGGTCAGCTTCTCCAGAACATCA
Organism: Tamandua tetradactyla; assembly: GCF_023851605.1. Taxonomy (NCBI): domain Eukaryota; kingdom Metazoa; phylum Chordata; class Mammalia; order Pilosa; family Myrmecophagidae; genus Tamandua; species Tamandua tetradactyla. The sequence continues at coordinate 56,848,749 of NC_135334.1, read as the reverse complement.
ACTAGTTCTGTCCCTGTATCCCATATTATCAACAACCCCTTCCAACATGAAAAAGTTAAAATGGGCATAGCCCAAATACTCTTAAAGAGTGGGAGAAAGATCAAATCTGATGTTGGAGTTATACAGAGAAGGTAAGGTTTAACAAATGAGTATGATTGCTGAATCATTATATTGATATGTCTTTTAGTCACTAGTATCTTAGAACAGGTAGAAGCAAAGCCTAAAATTGTCAAATTGTAACCCACACCAAACTCTGAAATCTGCTCTACAACTGATGGTTGTGATGTGCTGTGAAATTTATTGCTTTTTCGTATATGTTATTTTTCACAAAAAAGAAAAAAAAAGTCAATTTGATGATAAAATGTTTATTCCTTTTAGCCTCCAGTGTTCTAGAACAGCTAGAAGGAAAAATCTGAAATGATGAAATGGTAGCCCGTGAGTCTTCAACTACTTGTTGAAGAGTGCTTTGAAATTATTGCTTTTTTCTTTCTTTGCTTTGTGTATATATTATACAATAAAAAAGATTTTAAAAATTGATATGTGGTTTTAATCTATGACCTTAAAACAAAGAACATTGTAAGTTTTTAAATGGTTTTAACGTCTGTTCCTTTCAGCAGAATTCAGTGTGTAGTTTGACATTAAAAAAATTTAAACAAATATTTCTAAGTGAGGTTTCTGTTTAAAAAATAGCAGTGGGCTGTGATTTGGTAGTAGGCTCTGAAAGCTACGCTGGAAATGTCTTTGTTTAACACAGATCTGGTCACGTTACTCTTCTGGGACGTGGGGCCTTTTGCCTTAGAGGTAAAGTTCTAAGTGTTTTTTGGCATGGTCTAGCCTATCCCAGTGTTTTTCCAGTAGCTTTCCTTTCTCCATCTACCAATAACATTAAACCTCTTCATTTTCCAGAATACACAATATTCTCTTTTCTCTAAATCATATATATACCACCCCTCTCTCTCCTTTCTTCCTCCACTTCTTCCTTATATAGCAGTTTAAATACCTCTTATTCTGAACGGCCTTCCATGACACCCAAGCCAAGATTAGGCATCTCTCCTTTGTCCTTAGCGCTGTACTTTATATTTAGGTATATTATATAATGTAGTAGTATTATTTGTGTGCGAGTATACCCCATGGATTGTGAACTCCTCCTGGAGGACATGGATAATAACTATCTCCAGCATGTGGCAACCTGCTTGGTACATGGTCCATTCTTACTAAATATTTGTGAAATATTTAAATGCAGAAGTGAGTGAGTTAATGAATAATGAATGAATGTGAGCAATGTGCCAGTCTACAAACTTAATGGTCTCACCTCTTAAATTTTCTTACAATTCCTAGTAGAGTGTTAAACGTGCCTCAGTAGCAGCATCCATATTCCTACTTCTTGAACTTAATTATTATATAATACAATCACTGTTATATTGCATTTGTGGAATTAAAAGTAGCCCCTTATTAAGAAAAGATTGGTGACCCCTAATTAAGGATATGCATATTTATGTCTAAGTATAAATTCATAGCAAATCATTAGTATAAAGAAACATGAGTATATATATTAAAGATGATCACTGGAAATTGTTACAAGTATTGGGGCAGCTGATTTAAAAGTAAGCAAATTTCTTTAGAGACAGAATATCAGACTAACTATAGACTTGCTGTTAAAAAAAGAATCAAAGAATCTTACCACCCAATTACAAATATACTTAGTATAAAATGCAGATTTGTTCAACTAATACATAGATAAATGTTGTTTATTTCAGTGGATATTTATTGAATGACATGTTTCCTTGACACTTAGGATATATAATTGAACAATATGAAATTCCTGAATTCTTTCATAATTAGAGTAAAATGAAACTCAGAGTGCACACACACTCACACATATATATAAACGTGCAAATACATAAAATATTAATTAATATATTAATTATATTAGGCAAGGCTATTTCCGAAACCAGTCCCAGAAAAATTTTAATTATCATAAATGAAAGAAGGGAATTGTGAAAAAACTGACAGTCACATTTTAGCACTGTGCAGAGTTTAGACAATTATGAAGTTTAGTCAATACGTTCTCCGAGACCACCCTCACTTCTGATGTTATCTGCAGTTTAGGAGTTTCTCAAAACTCTCATGTTCATTAATTCTCTAGAAAGAATCACAGAAATGAATTAAAACTCATGAAATGGTTTGTGCTATAATATAATCAGCCAAGGGAAGAAGTGCATAGGGTAAAGTCCAGGAGGATTCCAAATGCAGACTTTTCATTGTTCTCTCATGGTGAGCTCAAGGCATGTTGTTCTCCTGGCATCAAGGTGTGATGATATTCAAGGACTATTGCCACCCAGGAATGTGCACCTGGATTTTTGCATCCTGAATTTCTTTTTAATTTAATTTTATTGAGATATAGTCATACACCATACAAGCCATCCAGAATGTACAATCATTGGCTCATAGGATCATCACATAGTTATATATACATCACTGTGATAAATTTTAGAACATTTTCATTGCTCAAGAAAATAAATAGAATAAAGAAAACCAAAATTCTCCTATACCCCATACCTCCCCCTGTCATTAACCCGTAGTATTGGTATGGTATATTTGATAACTGTTGATGAATGAATACTCAAATGTTACTCTTAACTTTAGTACATAGTTTTCAATAGTACATTTTTCCCTATATACCCCTCGATTTTAATATTTGTAGAGTTAATCACAATCATTGTCTACCATAAAATTCACTGCACTGTACATTCCCATGTTTTAACCTCCAACTTTCCATTTGGTGACATACATGATTCTAAACTTGCCTTTCTACCACATTCACACACCATTATTCTCACAATAACATGCTACCATCGACTCTATCCATTTTCTAGTGTTTAAGTTTGACCTAGTTAAACATTCTGTACATATTAAGCAACAATTCCTCGTATTTTAGCCTCATTCTATGTTCTGGTAACTGTATTCTATATTTTATGTCTATGAGTTTGCATATTATGATCAGTTCGTATCAGTGAGATCATACAATACTGCTCTTTTTCTGTCTGACTTATTTCACTTAACATAATGTCCTCAAGGTTCATTTGTGTTGTTGTGTGCTTCAAGACTTCATTCCTTATTACTGCTGAATAATATTCCATTGTATGTATATATCAAATTTTGTTTTTCCATTCATTTGTTGATGGACACTTGGGTTGCTTCCTTCTTTTGGCAACTGTGAATGATGCCGCTTTGAACATTAGTGTGCAAATGTCTGTTTGTATCTCTGTTTTCAGATTTTTGAGATATATCAGTAGTAGTGAGATTACTGATTCCTAAGGCAACTCTACATTCCAGCCGAGCACCAAACTGACTTCTACCAAGGCTGTACCATTTTACATTCCCACCAGCAGTGAATATGTGTTCCTATTTCTCCACATCCTCTCCAACACTTGTAGTTTCCTGTTTGTTTAATAACAGACATTCTAGTTAAGTGTGAGATGATATCTCATTGTGGTATTGCTTTGCAGTTCCCTAATAGGGAAATATGTTTTGGTTGACTAAAGCTGCCAGAATGCAATATGCCAGAAATGGGTTGGCTTTTATAGTAAGGATTTATTAGTTTACAAATTTACAAGTTCTAAAGGCCATGAAAATGTCCTAATTAAGGCATCAGTAGGATGACAGCATCTCTGAAGAAAGGCCACTTGCCATTTGGGATTCCTCTGTCAGACAGCAAGGCATATGCTGGCGTCTGCTGGCCTTCACTCCTGGGTTTCATTGCTTTCAGCTCCTGATCCTGTGGCCTCCTCTCTGAGCTTCTGTTGTTCCTCTATTGGGCTTTCCAGGCATTTTCTCAGTCAGCTCTCTCCACACTTCTCTGGTTGTTTCTGTCTGAGCTCTCTTAGCTTTTCCCATCCTTTATCCTCTCATAAAGAACTCCAATAAAAGGATTAAGACCCATGTTGAATAGGGTGGGTCACATCTTAATTGAAATAACCTAACCAAAAGGTCCCATCTAAACAGGTCCCCACCCATAGGAATAGATTAACACAACATTGCTTTTTCTGGGGTATATAACAGCCTCAAACCAGAACAACTAGTGAAGCTCAGCATGTTTTTGTGTGCTTTTAGTAATTTTATTTCCTTTTTGGAAAAATATCTACTCAGATTTTTTGCCTATTTTTAATTTATTTTTATTATTGAATTGTGGGATTTCTTTCTTTATTCTGGATATCCAAACCTTTATCAGATATGTGGTATATTAGTGTGTTAAGCTGCCAGAATGCAATATACAGAAATGGATCAGCTTTTATAAAGGGAATTTATTCAGCTGTGAATTTACAGTTCTAAGGCCATAAATATGTCCTAAGGCATCTAGAGAACGATACCTTGGCTCAAGGAAGAGTGATCTGGGGAGGCATGTGGCTGACGTCTGCTGGTCCTTGTTCCCTATTCGGTTGCTTCCAGCTTCTGATGCCAGTGGTTTCCTCTTCAAGTGTCTGTGGACATTGACTTAGCTGCTCTGGAACAACTCTGGGTTTCTTAGCTTAGCATCTGCCAGGGCTGGAGAATTCTTCTTTTCAGGTTTTGGCTATTTTTGTGAGTCCTTGCTTAGAACTTGGCAATTTCTGTCTCAGTTTCCGAGTATCTCCATAGACTCTGCTCTGTTGGCAGTCCTGGCAACTCCAAACATCCATATCTCTGTTCTGAATCCTCTTAAAAATGTTTCCTCTTTTAAAGGAATCCAGTAAACTAATAAAAACCCATCTGGAATGGGTGGAGTCATATCTTCATCTCATCACCCCTACAATTCAGAGTGTCATGTCTCTGTGGAGATAATCTAATCAAAAGTTTCTGACCTACAATTTCAATTAGGATGAAAAGAAATGGCTGCCTCACAAGATTGGAACAGGATTAAAACATGGCTTTTTATATGATAGCTTCAGACTAGCACATATGGTTTTCATGTATTTTCTCCCACTGTGTTGGTTGCCTTTTCACCCATTTGGCAAAGTCCTTTGAAGCACTGACCTTTTCAGTTCCTATTCATCTATTTTTTTTCCTTTATTGCTTGTGCTTAAAGTGTGAAGTCTAAGAAATCACTGCCTATCACTATACCTTGAAGGTGTTTTCCTACTATTTGTTCTAAGAGTTTTATGGTACTGGATCTTATATATAGGTCTTTGATCCATTTTGAGTTCATTTTTGTATAGGGTGTGAGATGGGGTCCTCTTTCATTCTTTTGTTTATGAATATCCAGTTCTCCCAACACCATTTATTGAAGATACTGTTCTGTTCCAGTGGAGTGGGTTTGGGAGCCTTGTCAAAAAATCAACTGACCATAGATCTGAAGGGTCCATTTCTGAACTCTCAGTTTGATTTCACTGATTGGTGTGTCTATGTTTATGTCAGTATCATGCCATTTTGACTGCTGTGGCTTTAAAATGTACTTTAAAGTCAGGAAATGTGATATTTCCCACTTCATTCTTCCTTTTCGAGATTTTTTTTTTGCTATTTGAGGGGCCTTACCCATCCAAATAAAACTGATAGTTTTTCCACTTCTGAAAAGTCGTCTGTTGGAATTTTGATTGGTGTTGCATTGAATTTGTAGATCAATTTGGGTAGAGTTGACATCTTAATGACATTTACCCTTCCAATCCATGAACATGGAATGTCTTTCCATTTATTTAGATCTTCTTTGATTTCTTTTAGCAATGTTTTATAGTTTTCTGTGTGTAAGTCTGTTGCTTCCTATTGAAACGGAGCTCGAAGGATATTAAGGAATGATGAGAAAAAAAAGAAGGAAGGAAGGAAGGAGGGAGGGAGGGAGGGAGGGAGGAAGAAGGAAGGAAGGAAGACACAGACGGGCTCAGGGGGCCTGAAGCTTGAGTTTACTTCAGACAGACTTCAGACAATTTTATTCTTAACCAGATCCTGGTTATATACCACAGGATGTCAATAGGCATGCATGCATTTCCTGAGGGAGCAAAGTTCTTATCTTTCAGTGTTCTTCATACTTAACATAACCATTTGGGGTAAACATTCTCTTCCTCCCAGACTGCTCTACATAACAGTCTCCACAGTTTACTGCCACCATCCTGAGGCCAGCTGCTCCCAACAAAACCTGCAGGTCTTGTTTTAACCCTTGGCTCCTACATTTCCCCCTTTTTATTTTATAAGCTGAGGTGACTGTGCCTGTCTTAGGTTGCCCTTAGGCTCTGAAGGAAGGGTCTTACCTGTCATTGGCTGCCAGTCAAGCTCTCTGACTTTGATTCAGGAGGGAGCCAAGAGTTTTCACAAGAATCACATTGTTAGGGTGGTTATAAGCGAAGGTGAGTTAGGAATATAAACCCAATAAGTATGACTATGCCCCTGTCCTTCAGCAATTAAAGTTATATGTCCTATAATATACATTACCCATTTAGTTATTTTCTTCTGGGTTGACATGTCTAGGTTTTATTCTCTTCGAGGGAATACAAACCGAGGTTTTGTCATCTGCAATGACGAGAGCAAAACCCCTACCCCACACCTTTACCATTCCTGGTTTCTATAAATCATCTTTAACATCTTTCCAATAGATTGGCTGCAGCTGCAGTTCTGTTTGGGTTGTATCATTTCTCTTTTCCAAATTACTAAAATGTTGTTCTGCAGGACTCTGTGATAAATTATCATAAATGTTTAAAAAATTTAGAGTAAACAATGCCTTTGCTAATTGATCTTTAGGTGTACTTATTTTCACAGCATCATCCTCCTGATCATCATCTCCCCCTTTTTATTTCAAGAGCATAGACTTTAGCGTCCAGTTTGCTCGTTCAGTAATTCCTTGCCCTGAGGGATTATGTGGCATTCCTGTGATATGAGTAATATTAAAAGTAGTATAAAATTTATGAAATTACTTTCTTGTATAAGCAGGACCACTGTCCATTTAACAGATTGAGGGCATCCCATAACAGCAAAAGCATTAAGTAAATGTGATTGAACATGGCAAAAACGATCTCCAGATTGTGCGGTAGCCCAGATGAAATGAGAATAAGCGTTTATGATAACATGTACATACTGCATTTTATCAAAATATGAAATATGAGTAACATCCATTTGCCATAATTTATTTGCTTTTTGACCTTGAGGATTAACCCCCGATGCAAATGGGAGTGCATTCAAAGGTCCACAGGTTGGACAAGTCCTGACAATGTCCTGAGCTTGCTGTTGAGATACAGATAGAAATTTCTTTCGGAGCCCTTTGCTATTGATATCAGTCAGTTTGTGAAGTGTTGTGGGGTCTTGAATTAAATTCACAAGGCTATCTGCTTGCTGATTTTGTAATGACAAAGGACCCGGAAGATTGGTATGAGCTCTTATGTGCATGATAAAAAGGATTAATTTGACTTCTGACTAATGTTTATAAATGTAAAAACATTCAGGAGAGTTCATCTCTTTCAAACAAAGAAGCTGTCTCAATGTGAGTAACTGTTTGGCAAACATATTCAAAATCAGAAACAATATTAAGAGATTGTGGAAAACTTTGCAATACTTGAATTACAGCTGCTAATTCAGTACACTGGGCTGAGGTATAAGGCATTTTCTAACTTTTTTTCCACTGGGGTGACATATGCAGCCTTCCCATTAATATTATCATCAGTAAAGACAGTAATAGCTAGCAGGGAAGCTGGAACTATTTTAGGCAAAATCCATTGCGTTCATTTTTAAAAATTGTAAAAGTTTTGACATAGCAAATGGTTATTCATTTGTCCTTTAAAATCACTTAATGCTATTTGCCAAGAGGTATTGAAAATAGATAGACTTTGAACCTCTTCCTTTGTGAGATTACACACTATGCGATTAGGATCATGACCTCTTAATTGATAATATCTTTGGTGACCTTTGGCTATTAAAGAAATAATCTTTTGCAAACACATATTTAAACATTTTTGTCAATTGTTTGGTAAAAAAATCCATTTTAAAACACCATCTTGCTAAAATAGACCCGTGGGAGATTGCAAGGTAAAGAAAACAATTAAATCAACAGGCTTTTTTAGATCTATTTGAACAAGCTGTCTTTTTTGAATGCATTGTTCAATTAATTGTAACTCTCGTTCAGCTGCAGCTGTTAACTGCCTTTTGCTTAATAAATCAGAATCTCCTTGTAAAATATCAAACAAGTTTTGTAACATATAATTAGGAATCCCTAAAGTGGCAGATAGCAAAAATGAAAGCAGAGTGTCAATAGTGACGTGTACCCATAGTAAATGACCAGATTTTTAAAATTGAATTCATTGGATTGATTGAAAAGGAATGCAGGAATGTGGATTCTTTATAATTGGTTGTGCATTTTTGCTAATTTTAAATTTATTGCATGCAGTTTTATGATATTTTCTCACAATAGTGGCCAAATTCTGATTTGCTTACATGACCGGGCCCAGTTGGGTCCACTGGGAACTGGCTAGGGACCAAGAGGAGCTTCCTGGGACCTAGATATCTTTATTAAAGTACACCTCCTTCTGGGGGAATAGCCAGTCCTCCCAGCTAGAGTGTACATTTTAACTATTTCTTACCAAGGTCATGTGATAGTAATATCAGTTGCATGTAATGGCAACATCAGGTGAACAAAAGACTCCACAAGTATATTTTTTCCTTGCAGTCAGCCCTCAAATCTGATCTGCTCCCAAAATAAGCTATGGTTATTTTAGGATAAATTTAGTTTATACATATGTAGTTTATATAAAGACTGGACAAAGCATTAAAGTATTCTGGCTTAAAGGAATTTAGGTATTTATATGATTTGAATATGATTTAGCCAGTAATAAATTCATTTATAATAATAGTACTTAGATTAATAGAATAAGCCACCTGGTTTAGGGCAAGAAAAGAAGCAGTTTTTGCCAGTATAATGATACCCAGGAGAAAATCAGTATTTTTTACAGATAACAACATGATAAAAGTTAACATACGTTATTTTGATAAAACACAGACTCTGCTTTTTAACTAATTATTTAGAAATTTTTTTTTATATCTTTCATTAGAACAGGCTAAGAGTCCAAGAAAACATTGTTATTTTAGACTCATTAAATCTTTCTTGATTTTAACCATAATTTCCATTTTTAAAAACCCTCAGCACTTATTATATTAGTTTAGGCTTTGTCCCACACTCCTCTTACTCTGCAACAGTCATTCATTTTATCTTAGGATAAAACTACTCTGTCTTCCTACTAATAAAAATATGTTCCCCACATCCTTCGTGCCCAAGCCATCATTCCAAACAAATACTTTACCACACACAATTACTAGCAAAATCAAATGTTAGAATGTTAAATACTTAAAACACTTCAGTTAATGCACATTCAAAACACCAATATATAGTTTTTAATGAGAATCTTCAGTCTCAAAGTTCCTTTTTATTTCTTCAGGGTCCATGATAATGCCCCTTCTCTCTCGTTTCTGAGTTTATTCATTTACATCTTCTCTCTTTCTGTCTTTGTCAGTCTAGGGTTTTCCGATTTTACTGATCTTCTGAAAGAAGCAACTTGGTTTTATTGATTATATTGTATTTTAATTCTCCGTTTCATTAATTTGTGCTCTAGTCTTTGTTATTTCTCTCCTTCCACTTGCTTTGGGATTAGTTTTCTGTTTTTTCTCCAGTTGTTTAATTAGGTCATTAGTTTTAGCTTCTCCTTTTTTAATGTAGGCACTTCAGGCTATAAATGTGCCTCTTGGCTCTGCCTTCACTGTATTCCATAAGTTTTGATAAGTTGTGTTCTCATTTTCATTTGTTTCAAAATATTTACTGATTTCTCTTACAAGTTCTTCTTTGACCTATGATTATGATTATTTAAGAGCATGTTGTTTTCTGCCACATATTTGTACATTTTTCAGTTCTCCATATGTTAATGGTTTTCCACTTTCATTCCATTGTTATCAAAGTGCTTTGTGTAATTTCCATCTTTTAAAATTTATTTAGACCTGTTTTGTGTCCCAGGATGTGATCTATCTTGGTAAATGTTCCATGAACACTTGAGAAGAAGGTATATTGTGCTGTTTGGGGGTACAATGCTCTCTCTTTATATGTTAGGTCTAGTTTGTGTATTATATTATTTAGGTTCTCTGCTTCTCTACTAACCCTCTGTTTAAATATTCTATCTGTTGAAAAGAGTCGTATATTGATTTCTTCCACTATTATTGTAGAGACATCCATTACCTGCTTCAGTTTTACCAATGTTTGCCTTATGTATTTTGGGACACCTTGATAGGTGCATAAATATGTGAATTGTCCCTTTTATTAACATATAGTGTTCTTCTTTATCCCTGACCACATTTTGCATTTAAAGTCTATTTTGTCTGATTTTACTGTAGCTACCATAGCTTTTTTCTGGTTAATACTTATATGGGATATCTTTCCCATCATTTCAGTTTCAACGTATTTGTATCTTTTGGTCTAAAATGATTCTCTTGTATATAACCTATCAGTCATATTTTTAAATCCATTCTGCCAATCTGTGTCTTTTGGTTGGGGAGTTTAATCCACTAACATTCAGTATTACTACTATAAAAGCAGTACTTACTTCAGCCATTTATCCCTTGGCTTTTATTTGTCAGATCTATTTTTTTCCTCTCTTTTTATCCTTTTAGTTACTCTTACTAATACTCTTCATTTCTGTTCCCTCCTCCTTGCCTCTTTTTTTTTCCTGTTCAGCCAGCAGAACTCCCTTTAGAATTCTTGTAGAGCCAGTCTCTTATTTTCGAGATAGAGATATCTTTGTTGGATAGAGAATTCTTGGCTGGCATTTGTTCTCTTTCAGTATCTTAAATATGTCATACCAGTGCCTTCTTGGCTCCATGGTATTTGATGAGAAATTAGCAGTTAATCCTATTTGACATCCCTTATATGTGGTAAATTCCTTTTCTCTTACTGCTTTTAGAATTTTCTTCTCTTAGATATTTGACTGTCTGATTACTGTGTCTTTGAGTGTGTCTGTCCAGATCTATTCTGTTTGGAGTATGTTGGGCTTCTTAGAGTTACATATTTATGTAATTTATAAGGATTGGGAAATTTTCAGCTATTATTTATTCAAATATTCTTCCTGTTCTTTTTCCCTTCTCTTCACCTACTGGAACACCCATGATGCATATGTTTGTGCACTTTATGTTGTCAATCAATTCCCTGAGACCTTGCTCAAATTTTTCCTTGTTTTTCCTCTCTATTTGTTCTTTTGTCTGTTCCAATTTGTTTGATCTGTCTTCTGAGTTCACTGGTTCTTTTTTCTGCCTGTTCAAATCTGCTGTCTTTCCAATATATTTTTAATTTCATCTGCAGTTTCTTTTATTTTCATAATGTCTGCTATTTTTAATATATTCTTTCAAATTCTATCTTTATGCTCTTCTAATGTCTTCTTAATATCCTTATCTTTTTTTAAATACATTTTCCTTTATTTCTTTGAATCGATTGAGATTTGTTTGCACGTCTTTGATTAGTTTTCCAGAGTCTGTGTTTCCTCTGACTTTTTGACTTGTTCCTTTGACTGGACCATTTCTTCTTGAATTTTAGTATGCCTTATGATTTTTTACTGATCATCTGATTATTTTAATGGGTCTATTCTGAAGGCTGGATTCTCTCTCTCTTGTCTAGGATTTAGTTGTTACCTGGGTTTGTTTTAGGTCAGTGCTTTGAAAGTTGGTTCTGCCAAAAAATGCCTGGGTACCCATGCAGATGGTATAGACCAGATCTGATGGGCCTGGGATAGGATCTGGAGAGACTCTGAAAAGCAAGGTAATTTTCCTATCACTTTCCATCCTGCCCAGGAGATGGTGCTTAATTAATTATCCTTAGACGCTGTATACCTCCTAGCACTCAGCAGCTTCTAACTGGATGTGGCTGAAACTGCAGGGTTCCTGTGCTCTCACTTCACCAGTAAAATGCTGCTCAGTATAGGGCTGTGTCCCCTCAGTGTTTGGAGCAGAGAACTCCCACAGCCACCCCAATCTGCAGCTGTTCTCCACAGAAGGATTGGGCTGCATACTGCTGTTGCCTTAAGAGCGGGCGATGGGCACCAGGAGATACAGACTCTGTCCACATTTTCTTAAGACTCTTCCTCACTTACTGACCTGGGCCTTGAAATGTTCTTTCCTGTCTCTGGGTCGCTAAATGCTTGATTTGGACAGCTTCTGCATAGCTTACTTGCTGCTTTTCTTAAAGATTCTGCTGTTCCCTTACTAATCCTACGTTTAGGAAATTTGTCCATGGTCCCTTTTATATTCCACTCTCCTCAGTGGCTTGAGTCCTGCTGTGGGTCCTGTGGGCTTGGGTCTCCTTGTCTGGATGTAGGTGGGGATCTGTCTCGCTACTGTGAGAGATTTTATAGTCAGTGTTGCCAGTGGGAGAGGGCAGGACTCCTGGCTTTTGCCTATGGGCACTTCCCGAGCTGCTTGGATCTAGTGGGGGGTTGTGGGGGGGCGGAGAGGACCGGCTGGTCTGGAAAGTATTCTAGCTGTTATTTTTCTCTCTTTGCTTCAGCATTTGAGGGATTCTTCTCCACTCTTTACCTTTCTTCAGAATTCTGAACCAGTGAGATTTGTCTTTTTTTTTCTGAATCACTGGGGAGAGGTTTTCAGTGTCTTACATTGCCATGTTGATGACATCATTCTCTCTAGTGTCCAGAAACTTTGCATGATTGACTGATTACCCAAGCTGATTCAAAACCCTTATCCTAAGTGACATTTCCTGGTCTTTCTAGGTAAGAAATATCCAGCCCCTATTCTAAGACTATATGAATTTAGTCACCTCCTACCCTAAAGCTCATTATTATACTATCCTGTATGACCCAAGACCCCCAGGAAAACAAAAACACTGCTCTCAGGAAGAGCATTCCAAGGGCCAGAGATTACTTTCTAGAAGCCAAGGGCAAAGGTCAGAACCTCTTTTCTTATTTTTATTTTTTAATTAGAACAGTAGTAAATTTATAGGAAAATCATGCAAAAAACACAGAATTCTCAAATGCTCCACTCTCAACACAGTTTTTTTTTTGCATTAGTGTGGTACCTATGTTATACTTGATGAAATATTGCTATTATAGTTATACTGTTAACTATAATCCATAATTTACAATAGGTTCACTCTTAGTGTTTGTACAGTTCTGTGGGTATTTTTGTTTGTTAACCTATATACAACCTAAAATATCCATTTTCCAAAGTACAGTTCAGTGTTGCTATTGTACTCACAAAGTTGTGCCTCCATTGCCTTGGTCCATTGCCCACACTTTTTAATCACCTGAAACTCCTTACCAGAACTGTAAATTTCAGTCACAGAAACTTCTTACCAACTGTAAATTAACTTGGCTTTCCCGAGCCCGATCTGGTCCCCAGTAACCTATATTATAGTTTCTTAATTTATAAACAGTTAGAGCTATTCATTTCCCTCTGGGCACTGCTTTTGCTGCATCCCACGTTTCATTATGTTGTGTTTTCATATTCATTTGCTTCAAGATATTTCCTGATTTCCCTTTTTGTTTCTTCATTGTCCCACTGATTGTGATGTTTAAATTCTGTGTATTCATGGATTTTCTAGTTTTCTCTCTGTTATTGATTTCTAGCTCTTTTCCATTGTGGTCAGAGAATATGATTTGTACAATTTCAGTCTTTTAAAAATTTATTAGGGCTTATTTCATGGTTTAACATGAAGTCCATCCTGAAGAATGATCTGTATGTACTTGGAAAGAATGAGTATTTTGCTGTTTTGAGTACATTGTTCTCGATATGTGTCTGAGGTCTAGTTCATTTATAATATTGTTCAAGTTCTTCTTTTTCTTATTGATGTCTTGTGTAGATATTCTGTCTGTTGATGACAGTGGTGTTGTAATGATGTCTTCAAATGTTTTTATAGGGGTATCTGTTTCTCCCTTCAGTTTGTTAATGTTTGTCTCATATTTTGGGGTACTGTTATCAGGTGCATGAATATTTGTGATTGATGGATTGATCCTTTTATTTATTTTTCATTTTCTTTGTCTCTTTTAATGGTTTTTTATTTAAAGTCTGTTTTATCAAATATTAGTATAACTACAACAGTGTGCTTTTGCGTCAAACTTGCATGGAGTATATATTTTTTCCCATCCTTTCACTTTCAACCTATTTGTGTCTTTGGGTCTAAGGTGAATCTCTTGTAACCAACATATACTTGAATTGTGTTTTTTTAATCCATCCTGCCAGTCTGTGTCTTTTGATTGGAATGTTTAATCCATTTATAGTTGTAATTACTGATAAGGCAAAAATTACCTCAGCCATTTTGTGTATTGTTTCTTGTGTATCATATTTTTTTGTCTCTGTTTTCCTATATTTCAGCTTAGTTTTATGTATTCTTGATCTTTTGTGATTTAACTCATTAATTCTTTTCTCATTTCCATTTCTGCATACATTTTGAATAATTCTTTTGTGTTTACCCTGGGTTTTGTATTAAACAACCTAAATCCATAACTTGCTAATTGAAATGGTACCAGTTTAACTTTAATATCTCTTATGCTCCTCATTTTCTTTCTTTATGTTGTTTTTGTCACACATTACCTCTTTGTATTTGTATGCCTATAATATAAAAATATTATTATATTCAATTGTATTGTAAATCTTATAGAAAAAAAAGGTAGAGTTACATACTGCAATACCAAACTATTAGGTTTTGCGTTTACCCATGTAGTTACCTTTACTGTAGCTCTCCATTTAATTATATGGCTCCGAGCTACTCTCTACTGTCCTTCCTTTTCAACCTCAAAAACTCCTTTTAGCCTTTATATACAGCAAGTGTCATGGGGATGAACTCCCTCAACTTTTGTTTATCTGAGGATGTCTTAAACACTCCTTCATTTTTAAGGAATGGTTTTGCCAGGTATAGAATTCTTGACTGGCAGGTTTTCTCTTTCATGGCCTTAAGTATGTTGTGTCACTGCCTTCTGTTTCCATGGTTTCTGATGAGAAATCAGCACTTCACCTTATTGAGGTTCTCTTGTATATGCTGAGCTGCTTTTCTCTTGCTCCTTTTTAAAAATCTCTGTTTAATTTTGGCATTCAACATTTTGATTAGTATAAAGAGTATATGTCTATTACTGTTTTATCCTTTATAGAGTTCGTTGTACTTCTCAGATGTCTATATTCATGTCTTTCATTAGAGTTGGGAAAATTTTCAACCATTATTTCCTCAGATATCCTTTCTGTCCCTCTTTATTTCTCCTCTCCTGGGATTCTCATAATGCATTTGTCAGTGTTCTTCATGTTGTACTACAGATCCCTTATTCTCTGATCACTTAAAAATTTCCTTTCTACTTTTAAGATTGCATGATTTTGATGGTGTTTTTAGTTTATGGAGTCTTTTGTCTGTTGAAATCTTCTATGGAGTGCCTCCCAATGTATTATTTATTTATTTATTTGGCATGGGCAGGCTCTGGGAATCGAACCTGGGTTTCCAGCATGGCAGGTGAGAATTCTGCTGCTGAGCCACTGTTGTCTGCCCCTCCCATGTATTTTTAATCTCCATTATTGAGTTTCTAATTCTTAAAAGTTCTGTTATGTTCCTTTTTAAGCCTCTAATTCTTTTTATTTTGTTCACACGTGGTCTCGTTAATACCCTTTAGTTCTTGTGCCAGTTTGAATCTGTAGTGGACCTTCGAAAAGCCATGTCCTTTAATCCTCATTCAGTATTGTTAGCAGGGAATATTTTGATTGTTCCCATGGAGCTGTGACCACCCAATTGTGGGTGGTAACTTTTGATCAGATAGTTTCCATAGAGTTGTGACTCCACCCATTAATCCTTTAAAAGAGGAAACATTTTGGAGAGAGTCTCTTTTTAGAGCCACGAGAAAGCCACAGCAGAGTGGAACAGAGCCATGAGGCTGAGAGAACTACGGAGTCCACCAGCCAGCAACCTTTGGAGATGAAGAAGGAGAACATCCCCGGGGGAGCTTCATGAAACAATAAACTGGGAGAGAAAGCTAGCAGACATGTTCGCCACATGGCTTCCTAATTGAGAGAGAAATGCTGAACCCATCAGCCTTTCTTCATTGAAGGTAACCTCTTGATGGGTGCCTTGGTTTAGACATTTTTATAGACTTGCTTTAATTGGAACATTTTCATGGCCTTAGAACTGTACACTTGTAACTTAGTACATTCCCCTTTTTAAAAGCCATTCCATTTCTGGTATGTTGCATTCTGGCAGCTGGCAAACTAGAACAGTTCTGTATCCATATTTTCCTTTAGATCTGTGCCAGTTTGAATCTGTTGTGTACCCCCAGAAAAGCCATGTCCTTTAATCCTCATTTAGTGTTGCTGGGTGGTATCTTTTTTATCGTTTCCATGGAGATGTGATCCACCCAATTATGGGTGGTAACTTTTGATTAAATGGTTTCCATGGAGATGTGTCTCCACGCATTAAAGGTGTGGTTGTTTACTGGAACCTTGCCAGAGACCTCTGGAGATGTATAAAGAAAATGCCCCCAGAGAAGCAGTTGAAGATGCCTGTAGAGAAAGCTAGCAGACATCACCTGTGCCTTTTCGCTGACAGAGGTGTTCTGGACCCATCAGCCTTTCTTGAGTCAAGTTATCTTTCCCTGGATGCCTTAGTTTGGATATTTTCACAGCCTTAGAACTGTAAACTTGCAACTTAATAAAGTCCCCTTTTAAAAAGCCATTCATTTCTGCTATATTACATTCTGACAGCTTACAAACTAAAACAAGATTATTGAACTCATTTAAGATATTTGACTGAATATGTTTGATTACTGGTTCCTGTTTCTTTGCTTCCACTGCTATTTTAATTTGTTCCCTTGAGTGGGTCATTTCTTCCTGTTTATTTGTATGACTTGTGATCTTTTGTTGATGTCTGGACATTCAATTATCTTATGTGCTAACTCTGGAAGTTAGTTTCTCCCAGTTGCCTAAAGTTTTAGTGTATATTGGCTGTGTGTTAAGGCTTCTCTTCAACACTTGGTCCAGTTTATATTGAATCTTTGGAACAGTCTGTAGTTAACAATTTGGTTTTCCTCGAGTATTTCTGGGGGACCTATCTTCTTGCCATGGGTATGTACAATAACTTTTAAGATTACATTAGTATGTATGACTGTTGCTCTTCGAGAAAAGGATTTTCTTTCCTCTGTTCTCCAGGAATCCTGGGCTGTTTTCTTTATTTTTATACAGATTTTCCTTTCTGGCAGCTGTTAGTTGCTTAATTCTTATCCTGTCCTTAGGGCTTCTCTTACTCTCTGTCTTTCAGCCCTGAGTCTGCACTATCATACAGTGGCTCAGTTTCCTCTTTCTGTATGGCTTTTCTGCCTCTGGTAATTGCTATATTAGGGGAGCCCAACCCATGAAGCCATGTGGGGTCAGTGTTCAAAGATACCCAGTTTTTCTGTTTAGGTCTGGGAATGTGCACAGCTTGCCAAAGATTCTTCCACAGGTTGCTCTGGTTTCTAGTGGGCACCATAGAATTCTCATTCTCATTGACTTCTAGGGTCCCACCGTGGACTATATCCTCTTTATGGGCTAACCCAATTCTTTGCTACACAAGGAGGGAAAATGGAATTCTACTTTGATCTTCAACAATTATCTGTTTGGCTTGTATGTTAGAAAATATGCTATTATTCAAAAGTCTTTACTGCCACTCCCTGGGAAAGCATTGTACTTCCCTGCCCTATTGATAAAATGCCTTGTCTTATGCTGTGCTTCATCTAAAGAAATATGAGTAGAATTGATTTATGTTCACTTTTGAGCAGAAACTTCAAGTTAGAATATACTTTCCTATATTCTCTTTTTTTCTCTACTCTGATAACTAGCAGTACCAGATAGACTCCTCTCTATAACCATAAGGTCTAAAGTAAAGATGACATGGGTGAGGCATAGCCAACCCTTGTTTGACATGTAATATGAGCAACAAATAAATTTTTGTTGATGAAGGCCAGTGAGATTTTGTTACAGCAGCATAACCAAGCTTAGGGTTCTCAAATTTTAGCATGCATTAAAATTACCTGAATCATATCATAAAACACAGATTGCACAGATTGTTGAGCTCCATTCTTAAAGTTTGTGAATTCAGTAGACCTTGGGTGGGAATTCTAATAAGTTTATTTTAGTCTGTTAATGCTGCCAGAAGTGCAATATACCAGAAATGAATTGGCTCTTATAAAAGGCATTTATTAAGTTATGAGTTCTAAGGCCATAAAAATGTTCAAACTAAGGCATCCAGAGAAAGTTACCTTGACTCAAAAAAGGGTTGATGATATTCAGAGTTTCTCTGTCACCTGGGAAGGCACGTTGTGACATCTGCTAGCTTTCTCTCCTGGCTTCTCATTTCAAATGGCCTTCCCTGAGTGCATTTTCTTTCTGTATCTCTAAAAATCTCTGTCTGTGTCAGCTCTGAAGCTCTTTCCAAAATAGTTCCCTTTTAAAGAACTCTTTTAAAGTACAGGACCCACTTGAATGAGTAGAGACACATCTCCATGGAAACTACCTAATCAGGAGGTCCCATCCACAATTGGGTGGGTCACATCTCCATGGAAACAACTTAATCAAAAGATCCCACCCAACAATATTGAATCAGGATTAAAGAACATGGCTTTTCTGGCATATACAACAGTTTCATTCCTGTACATTCTCCCCTCCAACCCCCCAAAAGACATGTTCTTTCCATATACAAAATACATTCATTCCGTTACTATATCACAAAGTCTTAAACCATTTCAGTAACAATATAAAGTCAAAACCAGTACAAAATCTCTTCAAGGTCAGTTGCAGGCATGGCCTGTCCTAAGGGAAAATTCTCTTCTAGCTCTGGACCTGTAAAACACAGAACAAGTTATCTGCTGCTGATATACAAAGAAGGAATAGTCTTGGGATAAACAGTCACATTTCCCTTGGGGGAGATTAGAAGGAAAACAAGGACCAGTGAACCCAAACAGTACTGAAAACCTTTGGGGCAAACTCCATTAGATTTCAAAGTCTGAGAGTTATTCATCCTCAGGGCTTTAGAAAGCAGCACTTCTACCCTTTCCAAGGGCCCATGCAGTGGCCCTGCTCCCTCCAAACACTGGAGTAAGGATTGCAACATTGGGGGGTCTTTGGGGAGACCACCTTTTTCTCAGCTCCACCCTCTCCAAGCATTGGGGCAGCATGCCAACTCTGTGCCATCTCCAGGGCACACACTCAGCCCCTCAGAACAATGGGATGACAGCAAAGCTCTTCCCAATCTCCAAGGAATATGCTTCTCCTCTCCAAGGCCTGGGGCACTGAAACTCTTCCTGAACATCAAGGCAGAAGGCCTTCCTTTTGCCTTCAGGGCAAATACATCTTCTCCAAGTGCATGGGTGGGTCCACTTTCTTCACCTGAGTTTTCTTGGTTCCATGACCTTAGCTTCCATGGTTTTGACTTTGAAGTTATTTTTCCTTCAATTTATCCCTTTTCTTCCCCCTTTAGCCCACAGTGGTTCCAGTTATGCAGATCCCATCAAGTCTTGTTTTTTTTCCCAGTATACTGGGATTATACCCTTCAGATAATATGTCCTTCCATAAATCCTTTCTGGATATCTCTATTCCCAATTCTGGCATTTTCTGAAATGGTTGACTGGTTCCATGTTTGGTTAAATCCTACATGGGCACTATTCTCTGGGGTCTCCCTTTCTAGAAGCTCAGAATTTTCCAGACCATCAATTTCTGATCTCTTTGTACCCAAGAGTTCAGTTCTCAGCTTATTTCTTTCCTGTCACATTTTACTATAAACTGCAAGAAATCAGGCTGCACTTTCCACATTTAGTTTGGAAAACTCTTCTGCTAAATATCCAAGTTCATAGCTTTTGAATTCTGCCTTCCATCCAATACCAGTTGTCAATTTTGCCAAATTCTCTATGTCTTTAAAATAAGGATCACCGTTCTTCCAGTTTGCAATAACACGTGCATCATTTCTGTCCAAGGCCTTATCAGAAGTATCTTTAGGGTCCACATCTTTACCAACAGTCTCTTCCAAGCAGTCTAGGCTTTCTTTATGAGGCTTCTCACAACTCTTCCAGAACATTTCCCTTATCCATTTAAAAAGCCATTCCAGCATGTGTGGTATTTGCAATCCCCAGCACCCCACTTCTTTGGTACGAAACCTGTTCTCAGTTAATGCTGCTGGAAATGCAGTATACCAAAAATGGGATGGCTTTTATAAAGGGAATTTATTATGTTGCAAGTTTGCAGTTCTAAGGCCATAAAAATGTCCAACTAAGGCATCCAGAGAAAGATACCTTGACTCAAGTAAGGCCGATATGGGAAGGCACATGCTGGCGTCTTTAGTCCTTTGGCTTCTGGTTTCAAACAGCCTCTCCAGGGGCATTTTCTTTCTGCATTTCCAAATCTCTCTGTGTCAACACAGCTTTTTCCAAAATGGTTCCCACTTAAAGGACTCCAGTAACTGGATTAAGACCCACCTTGAGTTGACAGAGCTGCACGTCCATGGAAACCACTTAATCAAAAGGTCCCACCCACTACTGGGTAGGTCACAGCTCCATGGAGATAATCTAACCAAAGCTTCTACCCTGAATACTAAGTCTGCCAACACAAAACTGGATTAGGATTGAAGGAACATGGATTTTCTGGGCTATAGCTCCAAAACAGCATACCATCTAATGTTGATGCTGCTGGTTCAGGGACCATACTTTGAAAAGTGCTGACCTAGCCATTCCTGGCTGATATAGCCTATTTATTTATTGTCAGAGGACTTACTTACTCATAAAATGCTATAACATCAACATGCAGAATCTTTTTCAACGTCATTATAAAAGAAGTAAACTCTTTAAACTACTCCTTTGATTTCTGGGACATGGGCACAAAAGATGCCACAACAAACCATAAATTTGATAGAGTGTAATAGATAACTACGGAAATTACTGATTATATTAAACAGTCAAAGAAGAGTCACAAGCAATATACAAAGAACTAAGGGTGTTAGAGAAGAAAATACATCCAGTTGTGGGTGAAATTGCTTGGTAAGAATTCCTTTGAAAATAGGAGTTTGACTAAAGAGATCGTTGCATATGGAAGAACCAGGATGACTAAACTGAGAGAGGTTAGAAAGTGAAATGTGTCCAAAAGTTGCTACTGATACAATTTGCTACTGGGAGACAGATAGGGGAGAAGTGATCTTATGAATTTTTGTCAAAAGTCCAATTTCTGAATTTGGTGTATGATGTAAAACACACCATTCAGCACTGTTCATGGTACTCATGTCTGCTATTGAGGTGCTTCTAGGAATTTCACTTGCTCACAGTGGCTACGCAGAGGGCTGTGTGAAATTGTTCAGGAAATTCTGGAGAGTAAGATGTGAAAAGTAATAGTCATTATTGTTTAAGGGAAGGTGGAAAGGAGAAGTCAGCATGTAGCCTGGACCAAATTACACTCTCAGGTAAATCCTATTTATATGGTAGTTTGTAAGGAAGTGAGGAACTTGAAAATTGTGCTTTTAGGCCCCTTGTACAGTCTTCCTAATACTATCTGGCAGATCAGAAATTGTTCTGCCATTCATTCAAGTGATTTGTGGTTTCTTTCCTACAACCCAAATCCCTTTACTTTTCTTTAGTATTTCTTCTCTACAGTATGATTTTGGCAGACACGGAGTTAGCTGATTGGAATGTAAATGATTTTACTGCTCTATAAGGGTATCTGGGAACCAAACTATTTTGGACAGGTCACTTAACCTCTCTGGGCCTTAGTTTCTTAATATATAAAATATAATTATTTCAGGTTACTTCATTATACTAGTTCAGTTTTCTAATACCACTCTACAAGCCAGCAAGATTCCGATATGTGTTGAGTCTACCAATCTTCATTATACATACCACAAATTAAGTTCATAATCTTTGAGAGAAAGTAGCTGGAGTATTTGAAACAAGTATTTTTTATTTTAGGGCCAGGATACCCTACGCTACTCAGTTAATCAGGAAATGGTAGTATTCCAAAAGCTTCCAAAGTGGTGGTTTTGTCTCTCTTGCCCAGCAATGGATATTTTATTTAATTTAGGTATTTTAATTTACACTTAAGTGTAAATTTATGAAAAAGTATAGCCTAATATAACTTTAAATAGTTGCTCATCTTGTTCAGTATGAAAACCAATTGCCATAATATTTTAATGACTGATTTATCATGCATTTGAAAATAAATTAATGTTGACTTGATGATTCTATTTAATTGAAAACATTTGTTTTTCTTTTGGGTGCATTGTCCTGGAATTGAACCTGGGTCTCCTGCATGGAAAGTGGGTGGACATTCTAACCACTGAAGCACCAGTGCACCCCATTGTTTTCATTTTTTATACAATCTTTATTGGAGGAAAAAAAATGAAAAGACCAGCCTTGAGGCTTTTAAAAAATAGATTTGTTCAGTCTTGTGGTTATAATTTTAATATAAATAATTTTTGTCTTTAACAATGCTGTGATTGTAAGATAATTGCTATTGTTTCATTTATATATTTTTTTGTACTTATTTTATTTTTTAATTTAATATCATTTTGATCTTATTTGGTTGTTGCCTGTATTTAATTTGTCAAGTCTTATACGTACCAGTTCCTCAGGGACTGCAAAGAGGCTTTTCAGTTTTAAGTCCAGTGAGACCACAATCTGTTCCTTTTACAAGTATCTTAAAGCTTTACTAGTATGGCTATTATCAGTTCATTTTGAGAGGAAAATTCATTCTTATTAATGTTTCTTTTAGAAACAGTCGGAAGGTGATTTTTAGTTCCTTAGCAGTTGAAGACAGCTTAGTGCATGACCTTCCTTAGTTTGTATTTTAAAGCAAAAACAGGTTCTCCAAGTTTAGGGGGAATCTGATTCTGTTGGAGTTGTTACTAGAAATCCAAATGTTTCCAATTTATTTAGAACACACCAGAGTAAAGCTCACAGTAATCATTTGGGGGCTTACAATCACACTTGATTACCCATAACTACTGCCTGCTTCAGCAACTTTCCTTGGATTCTTGAGGACAATGCCAAACATAAGTGTTCTTTCTGTATGAGATAATGTACTTTAAAATTTATATCAAAGCCAAATAATATTTTTAATGCACAAGGAGAATTCACTATTTAAAGGAATCCTACTGAAAATTATTATAGTGTGTTCGTAAAGCAAACAAAGCAGTCTTTCCCAAATTTCTTAATTTGTTGATGGTCTAACTTCAGAATTTTTATGTAAGATTTCTTAGTATAGGAACACATTTCTTATCCTGTTCCCCAGATAGTGCCAATAGACTCTCCTAGTCTATTTTTTATTATTCAAATAGTAAATTTAAGAGAAAACCTGTTGTGTTCGTATGTAACTAATTCTTTTACCAAATACCACAAGTTTTAAGTAGTAATTTATATAATTTATTTAACCTATTGAAATAGTCATATGTGATTAGGATACTGAAGATTTATTTGAAACAGTTCTGTAATTAATTCCATTTAAATCTTTTCTTGGAATTCTTGTGATAAACAGATGCCAATCAAAATCTGTGATCCAGGCTTAAGTATTATATTATAATTTAGTACTAGGTGAGCTCAAAAATAAGTTAAGAAAATTAATTACAAAAAATGGTTTATTCGTTTATTTAGATTTTTTAAATAAAATTAAAAAATAAAGTTTTACATTTAACTTAAAATGAATCTAAA
Source organism: Tamandua tetradactyla (assembly GCF_023851605.1). Lineage (NCBI taxonomy): Eukaryota > Metazoa > Chordata > Mammalia > Pilosa > Myrmecophagidae > Tamandua > Tamandua tetradactyla. Next base: position 56,825,128 of record NC_135334.1, on the reverse strand, counting down.
TAAAATTGTATGACTTTTCTTTAGAATGAGGACAACTTTAACTCAAATATTAGAGGCATTTAAATACACAATCAAGTTTAATTCAAATTAAACTTTTCCATTGTATTTAACCTAGATATATGTATGCTTTTAGTACTAATAATAATCAGAGAATTCAAAATTTTGAAGATCTAGCAATCATATTTAACTATTATTTAGAATTAAATTCTTGTCATTCTTTTCATGCCTCTAATATAAATTTAACTCTTGAACTTTAAGCATTTTCTGTTTGAAATGATTTTGTTTGCATAAAATATAACTATAATTTTGGCACAGTTTTTTATGTTACTGTCTGAAAAGACTGACTTAGGTGACTGTGATCCAAGCAGTAAAGAATTAGTGTGGGATATTTTAAGAATTATTAATATGGATCATTGTTTTAAATCCCATCAGTCTTGATTTTTTTGTCAGTCTTTTAGCATCTTTAATTTTGCTTTTGCATATGCTACTTTTCTCAAAGAAAATAATTTAAAGACTCTTAGTCAAGATTATTTTCATTTATTTGACAAGCATAAACATAGTGTTACAGAAGTTTTTGTTTTTATGGTAAGAGATGGTATATAATTTATCTTTGTATTCATCATGCAATTGGCAGCATAGTTTCTTCAGTATATTAGGTACACAATAAATGATTGCTGAGTGACCAAGGATGGGTGGATAATGTAGTATTTAACCAGCATTTGAGTTTCCTTGTAACCAACTCAGTAAATAAAAAAGGAACAAAAGGACTCTGTAATGTCCCAATTGATACTTAATAAATGTTTCTTTTTGCATCATTGTAACAACTTTATTCTTGTTCATTGGGGTAATAGTTCCAGAAAATTCCAATCTAAAGCCTTTATTTTAGTGTGTAGGTTTATGCATTCTTCTTACAAAGCATTTACAGCACTGTTAATTTGTAATGTTGACTACGTTGAGTTTAACATTGTCATTGTGTCCTGGAAATACAGAGCTGAATAACTACTCAAGTTTTATCTGCCTGAAATGTTCAATAACTGATTATTTCAATAAAACAAATTATACAAGTAAGGTATAAATGTGTTTGTTGTGAAAAAAAAATTAAAATGTTATTGAAGGAAAGAGAGTAAAACTTATATTCTTCCTTTGTGTGTCTTAACCATTCTCACTTCAATCTGCACAGATATGTCATTAATAACGGTTTGGGGTGTATCATCCCTTTAGACCATTTTCCTTAAAATTCATATGTATATAATAAACAGTATTTTTAAATCATTAATACTAATATTTTAATATTGATGCTAGATATAGTAATATGATATTTTAGCGTTAATGACATATCTATAGAATTGCTTCTTTTGCTTAAGTGTTTCTTATAGCTATTTCTATGGCAGTGTATTTAACCTAATATTTGTTCTGATTTTTTTTTTTAAAAGTTCTCTTTGAACCTTTGTAGGAATAAGTTCCATTCTGTTTTAACTGTTATCGAAATGTAAATAAGTAATCATCTTGGTAGCATCTAGCAATCTTAAAACAAATTCAGAGTTTTAACTTGTTTTTGTTGTTTTAATTCTTGGTGTTAAAGTGAGATCTGTTTTTTACCTCGTAAGTGATTTAGAAGCATTTATTTTATATTTTCATTATGTTTTCTAATAGTAACACTAGTGTTACATGAAATGATAACATTTCAGAACTCAAAGCCATTCAATCAGGTAATATTAGATGTCATTCTTTGCTCAAGATTGATAGGGAAGTTTTGAGTAGACCTCTATGAATCCTATTTCACATCAAGATTCTTTCCATGGCGTCATGCACTTCCTCTGAATAAATGTTTCAAAGGAGATATATGAAGTACATCTTTTACATCTATTATATTTTCCACATGAATAAAAACTGAATAGATAATAAAAATAACTTTATAAATCAAAATAGTTTGTTCTAATTGTAGGAACAGGAACGTGACCATCATTAAAAGTTTACTTAAAAGGATAGTTATTTGAAAGAATTTAATGCAGTTTGAGATTAGCAACATTTGAATGCCTGTAAATGTGTTTTTTAAAGAAAACATGCAATAAAATTTGACATTGGAGTCGTAATAAAGAGCTGCAAATTCTTTCAAAAACAATTTACTAGTGACATCTGCTGGTACAAAGTTGTAATAAAGATGAAAGTATCTCATTGAAGTAATTTTATGGAAATTAAACATAGAGAAATATACTTCGTGGAAAGAATTTTCTTTTACTATCATTTATACTTCTAATTCAAGGTGTTTTTTGTCTTTATGGGTTTTTTCCCCCTTTAGCATTGATCAAGAGCATTATTCTAATAACAATAACATGCTTTCTTATACTTTCCTGTACATAATAAATGATTTCATTTATTTACTCTCCCAAGCCTCTATAATTAGCTGTGTTTCAACTGAATTGTTTCATGTAATGCTGCAAATTCTTTTTTCTCTTGTCTTTGTTTTACATCATACTTTGTGTTAGCATAAAACCTTACAAATGTGGGCATTCAAGAATTTTGGATTGCACCATGCTAGTTATTTTTTCCTCTGCATAAAATAAATGATAAATATACTGGAAAAAGTTTGTATATACATGAGTAAACGTCTTCTCTTTACATATACTTGAAAATAAAAATGAGACTTTATTATTGGAGGATGATTTACTAATAAGAGAAATAGATTTTTGTTTTCCTTCTATAGGAGAGATTTTCTACATTATAAGTCCTGGATGAAGTATAAATTATGCTCAATTTATATTTGGATATTTTCTTTATCCACATTTTATTTCCTAGATGATGTTTTATAGTTCTATGAATTTAACATATAAATGAATCATATGTCTCCCTTGAATCCCAGACTCGTATAACCAACTGCTTACTTCCTTGACATTTCCATTTAATTAGTTAACATGTGCTCAAATTAACATAGCCAAAACCAAACTTTTCATTTCTCCTTGAATTTGCTCCTTCCATATACTTACTCCCTTTAGTAAATGGCCATTCTATCCTTCCACTGACTTAAACCAAAAATATTTCAATAATTTGTAAATTCTCTCTTTCTCTTGTACGCCACATTCAATCCAAGAAATTCTGCCATCTGTACCTAAGGGTATATTCAGAATTTAACCACTTCTTTCCACCTCTACCACTATGATATAGTCAAGTTACTTTCATCTTTGCCTTTCTAATTACCTCCTTCTACTGTGCCTCCCTAGTTTATTCTCTACCAAGCAGCCAAAGCACTTCTTTAAAAAAAAATTAACACAGACCTTGTCATTTCTCTGATGAGAACCTTCCAAAGTGCTTAATGTATCTGCAGGTCTTATATGAATTATAGACCACTTCTTCCCTCTGTTTCCATTAGTCTTCTCCCCCCCACCCCCAGCCCCCCACCCCGTGCTTCATTAAGGTTTCTGATCAAATTCCCAAATGTTACCTTCTAAAAGAGGCCCTTCCTGACCAAACTATGTAAATTACAAGGCCTAACTCCATCCTTGTTTCTCCCCTTATTTTGCTGTTTTTTTGCCATAGTAATTATCATCATATGACATAATTATTCTTTTATTCTCTCTCTCTTTAACTCATTATATGAGAGCAAGGATTCCATGTTCTCTATAGTTTTCTATAGTTTATCTTTTAAAATCTAAACCAGTGCCTTATACATAGCAGACAGTTAGTATTTGTTGAATGAATCAGGGGACTTTATTAATACATATATGGAGAAAGTAATTTGATTTATATCGTAATAACTAAATCCAAAGAATAGTGAAGCACTGTCTAATAATGTCTATTTTATTTAAATCTTAACACTTATATCATGCTTTCTACATTTAACACAAATTATAATAGTGTTTGATAGGCTAATGCTCAGATAATACTCTTGATGTCAAAATGCAAGGCCATATCACTATTTTAAAGTTTCTTTTTTGGGGGAATAATTACTTTTTTGTTCTTTTGACTTAGACATCTGACCCTCAATTATTTTACAGACCTTATACACATGAATAGAAAGAAGAATAGTCCCTTTTGAATTCCTGCTAAGACTTTATCAATATGAAGTGCTTCCCACCGGGTTCTGCTGAATGAACCAAACTACCATCAAATTAAAATTGCAAATTCATTTGTATTTGCCCTTTTTATATTTGAAAGCTACTTTTTGATGTTTTGATCTGCCATTAAATTTCTTGTTTGAGGTCACAAATATGCAATCCTGACTAGACCAACTTGTGAGAATCTTTTATCTTTTCAGCATTGCACAAAGATAAATCTTTAACAATAACATACCAAAGCCAAAATTCATTTCCAGATATACGTAATTTTTTACTCAATCTACTGCTTTCTGTAGATTTAGACCTCTGGTCTATTCCCTCATCACCCTACCTATCTAAAAAATTACCCAGTTAGGGGTTTAAATTACTCAGAAACACTTTCTGCAGATGGGAAAAGATAAGTTTAAAAATTTTAATGCTATAATTTCCCCTTGCATATTTTTAGCTTAAAATGTGAATTCTTTTGCCTTTACCCCATTCTTTGTGGGATAGATAATTATATCATATATTAACCAAATTCTGTGGTTGCATTTCTCACTGTTAATGTGACCACAAAGTAGATTATGTTGCTTAATTGAAATGAGTTATTAAAGATCTTAAATGTCTTTGTGCCCATGGATTACATTCTTTTCTGAGAGTATATATCAACTTTAGTAAAAATGTTCATATTTAAATTGGTAAAATGATTTATTATAATTTTGTGCATTTGCAAACCTAGATTGAAGCTGTTCTTTTTATCCAAAAATAACTAATATCTAGAATTGACATGTATTAGAACATCATTGCATCACTAATCTTTTTAGATTTCTCCATGAGATTTTGATACTAAATACCCAAAGGTCCTTTATATAGGCGAGATCATAGTTATAAATCAGGTAAAGTTAGTCAACAGCAGTAGGATAATGCAAGACCAGGATAATAATGTCCCCATTTTAAGATCTTGTTTAAATAATTTTGGCAGAGTCTTTTCTTCTTAATTATCATGTAGTTCAAGTCTAACGTGCATACAGGGAATATACTATTCCAGGAGGAAATATGAGAAAAAACATGACTTTTGAGTCAAACTTTATTATTATTATATTAGAATTCTGACTTCTGTTTATGATGTGATATCTAAAAATTACTACATTTTTTTGAGCCTCCAAAGCAGCTGTGGAATACAGACACCTTTTTATGAAGTTGTGATGTAATTAAATGAGACAAAACATATAAAGTGCCCAAAGCAGTGCCCAACAATAGTAAGCACTCAGTAAATATTTTTTGGAATTTTCTCTTTCCTGTGCACCAAAGCCCCTGCATTCCCTCCCTCCTGCCATGTTCCCCATGCTGTTGTGCATTCTGACTGGGCTTAATTAGAAGTTAAAAGCATTGAACTGAACTTGAAGCCTTTCTGTGCCTGCCAGTTCTACATTGCTCTGCATTCACTGAATTAATAAGTAGGGAGAAGTCAGGACCTTGAATTGACCTACGTATAATACCCAGCAGGTGTATGTGGCCTTTTACTTCACTAGCAAATTGCTCCCCCAGGGGTTGGCCAGTATGAAGAATGCTCCACTCCAACCCTCATTTTAAGTCTGCATGGAGCCCTTAGAAGATTTGCTTAAGTCTGTCTTCAACCTACAGATTTGAAAGTTGAATCCTAAATTATGTTAATATGACACAGGAAAGCATTATCATTTTAATCATTTTGTGCAGTGGGCCTGCTTCATTGCTTATTGCTTGTTTGACTGTTTGTAGTTCTCAGATCATTTTCCCAAAAGAGTTTCATGTTTTAGAAAATAATCATTTTCAGAAAAAAATTAATTTATTATACCACTTTATATTTTAAAACATGCTGTTTTATGAATTGTAAATTTTTGTTTCAGGTGCAAAGATGGTTTGAAAGGATTTACATTCTCTGCACTTAGGTAAGTAACATGTTTTATTCACCGTTATGTTGAGAATGAATTTGTGAGTTTCCTTTTTTTAAGAAGTAATATTATTATACATAATATTACTTTTAAGCTGAAAGTAATTTTAGAAGTTACAAAAGTATTTCCCATTTTTAAGCTGAAAGTAATTTTAGAAGTTACAAAAGTATTTCCAAGCCTTAGCAGATAGTTCATTCAAAGAGTGCTTCACCAGATTTCTTACTCTGAAAATCAGCCTACAGCTGTTTATTGAGGGTTATTGTATATCTTATACTGTGGGGTGTTAGAAAAGAAATGCAAGAGCTCTCTCTTCAGGGAGCTTGGAAAGACAAAACTACACATGAGCAATTATCGAAAAATCGAGTACTTAACTCTGTGATAAGATTATGGGCTTTTTAAGGGCCTTACCCATGAATTTTCAAACATATAATGGTGCTTTTACCACAGTGATTGACACTTAGTAAATACTGTAGAAATGTTGATTGGCATTAGCATTATATTTTATAGTTTATTAAGCATTTTCACATGAATTAGAAAATAAAATTTTCACAATTCTGTGAGAATGGGTATTTTTACGTCCATGTGACATGAGGAACTAAGGCATAGAATGTTTGACCTCTTTAAATTCACACAAGTTACTGTGCCTAAACCCAGTGTTCTTTCAGTTATGTCATAAATGTTGCCTATTTTTATTCTCCTAAGTGCATGTCGTAGATGCCTAGTGATTATTAGAAGTGTGGTTTTTACTATAAGTTTAGGAAGAATAATTAAGGTGGGCTTCAATACTAGAAGTTTTTCCATTATTATCTCATGAGCTTACCTTGAGGATCAAATAAATTAATGTATGGAAAGCATGAGAGTATTCCAGGTAGAAGTGAATAATGTTAGAAAAAGCATGAAAAGTGATATAAATGTGAAGTACAAGGTAAGAGTGGGAAAATCAACTTAATAGTATAAAAAGTTTGCATTAAAGATAGGAAGATATCTTCTTTGATAGGTAAAGTAGGCCCAGATTACAGAAGACCTAGAAAGAAAGAAGATAAGCCTGTATAGGATAAGATGGACAGTTAGGAAGGCAGTGAGGTTTTTGAGGTAGAAGTTGACAAGTTAGCCATGGTATTTGGGACATTGAAAAAGAGATTACCAGAAGGTAGAAAAATGAAATGATAAAAATTGAGATTTGGATGTTAGTATGGCATTAAAATGATAGGGACAAAGTTAAGACTTGCAATGGGAAAAAATGAAGATGTAGTGACTGATATCTTACCTCTTTCTCTTCCCTTCTACCTCCTAATCCCAGCCAAGTATTGAGAACCTAAATACCTGAAAGAAGGTGCTGTTAACAGAAAATCAGATAGCATGCAAGGAAACTGGCTTCAGAGGGAAAAAATTGTGCCCCATATGTGATTATAGATCTTTGTTGTAGAAACTCTATGTTAACAATAACTTTCAAAGTCATAATACTCAACAGCAGTTTTCTATTTTATGCTTTTCATCAAAAGATCATGAAACTTATTAGAAAATAATTGCTTATTTACAGCATTAGTTGTAAAGAATTCTATGGTAAACTCAAAGTTGGTAACAAAACCAACAAAGGAAAACTTTGCCTTGTTTTTCTGCATCTCTCCCTTAAACTCCCCCACATCCTTACAAAAATTCAAAATGTGCCAGGTATTTTAGTGTCTGGTCTTCAAATTTATGTGTAATAAAGTGCTGGCTTGGACCATTTAGCGCTTAAAATTTTCTCTGAATATATAAAATACTCTATTGCTAGTATTCCTGTTATTAGGGAAAGAAAATTGTTAAATACTATGAATTGTGGTGTATTTGTATTGTGCATTTCCTTCCACTAGCAGATTTTTTTGTCTTTTTAAGATTAAAATTTTTTTTATTGTGGTAGCATATTTACAACATAAATTTCCCATTTTAACAACTTTCAAATATACAGTTCAATGGTGTTAATTATATTCACAGTGCTGTGCTACCATCACTACCATCCATTACCAAAGTTTACTGTCACCCCAAACATAAACTCTGTGCCCATTAGCAATAACTTTCCATTCCCCCTCCTGCTACCCCTTCCCCTGATAATTAGTAATCTACTTTCTATCTCTATGAATTTGCATATTCTAGTAATTTCATATATGTGAGATCATGCAATATTTGCCCTTTGTTTCTGGTTTATTTCACTCAATATGATATCTTCAGGGTTCATCTATGTTGTTGCATGTATCAGAACTTTATTACTTGTTATGGCTGAATGATATTTCATTGTATGTGTATAGCCCATAAATCATTTATCTGTTGTTTATCCATTCATCCACTGATGGACTCTTGGGCTGCTTCTAGCTTTTGACTAATATGAGTAACGCTGCTATGAACATTGGTGTTCGAATATATTTTCAGATCTCTTTTCTCAAGTCTCTAGAAGTAGAATTGCTATATCATATGGTAATTCTGTACTTAACCTTCTAAGCTACTAAACTGTTTTCCACTGTGGGTATAACATTTTGCATTTCCACCAACAATGGACTAGAGTTTCTGTTTCTCCATGTATTCTTCAGATCTTGCCATTTTCTGTTTTTGTTTTTTTTTTTAAGTATTGTAGCCATCTTAGTGGGTATGAAGAGTTACCTAATGACTAATGATGTTGCGCATCTTTTTATGTGCTTATTGACCAGTTGTGTATCTTCTTTGGAGAAATGTCTATTGAAGTCCTTAGCCCATTTTTCAATTAGGCTGTTTGTAGTTTTGTTGTCAAACTGTAGGAGTTCTTTATAGATTCTGGAATGAAACCTTAATCAGATATATGGTTTCCAGGTATTTTCTCCCTTTCTATAGGTTGTCTTTTCACTTTCTTGTTAATGTCCTTTGATACATAAAAAATTTTAATTTTGTTGAAGTAAAATTTATCTATTTTTCCTTTGTTGCTCATGCTTTTAGTGTAAGTCTTAAGAATCCATTGCCTAATTCAAGGTCCTGGAGATATTTTTGCATGTTTTCTTCCAAGAGTTTTATGGTTTTTAGCCCTTATATTTAGGTATATCATCCATTTTGAGCTAATTTTTGTATATGGTGTGAGGAAGGGGGTCCACTTTTATTCTTTCACATATGAATATCCAGTTTTACGAGAACTGTTTGTTGAGAATACTTTCTTTCCCCATTGCATGGACTTGGCACCTTTGTCAAAATCAGTTAGCCAGTGCTCACTTTGCCAGCACACATACTGAAATTGGAATGATACAGAGAAGATTAGCACAGCCCCTACGCAAGGATGACATGCAAATTCGTGAAGCAGTCTGTATTTTTTCGATCTTGGTGTTTGCCCCTATGAAGCTTATTCCTGCAAAGGATAGGCTAAGCCTACTTAAAATTAGACCTTAGAGTCACCCCAGAGAACCTCTTTTGTTGCTCAGATGTGGCCTCTCTCTAAGCCAACTGAACAGGTGAACTCATTGCCTGCCCCCCAACATGGAACATAATTCACAGGGATATAAATCTCCATGGCAATGTGTGGCAGAAATTCTGGAATGAATTGGGACCTGGCATCAAGGGATTGAGAAAGCCTTCTTGACTAAAAGGGGAAAGAGAGAAATAAAATTTTAGTGGCTGAGAGATTTCAAACAGAGTCAAGAGATTATCTCGAAGGTTGTTCTTATGCATTATATAGATATCTCTTTTTAGTTTGTGGTGTATTGGAGTGCCTGGAGGGAAGTACCTGAAACTGTTGAGCTGTGTTCCAATAGCCTTGATTTTTTTAAATTAATTTTTAAATATTTTTAAACAAAACAACAAACAAACACAAGCATTCTTACCATATGATCATTCCATTCTACATATATAATCAGTAATTCACAGTATCATTACATAGTTGTATATTTATCATCATGATCATTTCTTAGAACATTTGTATCAATTCAGAAAAAGAAAACAAAAATATTTGTACTTATCATACCCCTTACCCCTCCCTTTCATTGATCACTAGCATTTCAGTCTGCTAAATTTATTTTAATATTTGTTCCCCCTATTATTTATTTTTAATCCATATGTTTTACTCATCTGTTGAAAAGGTAGATAAAAGGAGCATCAGACAAAAGGTTTTCACAATCACAGAGTCACATTGTGAAAGCTATTATCATTATACAATCATCTTCAAGAAACATGGCTGCGGGAACATAACTCTATATTTTCAGGCAGTTCCCTCCAGCCTCTCCATTACACCTTAACTAAAAAAGTGTTATCTATTTAATACATAAGAATAACCTCCAGCATAACCTCTCGACTCTGTTTGGAATCTCTCAGCCATTGACAGTTTATTTTGTCTCATTTTGCTCTTCCCCTTTTTGGTCAAGAAGGTTTTCTCAATCCCATGATGCCGAGTCCCAACTCATTCTAGGATTTCTGTCCCACGTTGCCAGGAAGATTCACACCCCTGGGAGTCATGTCTCATGTAGAGAGGGGGAGGGCAGTGAGTTTGCTTGTTGTGTTGGCTGAGAGAGAGAGGCCACATCTGAGCAACAAAAGAGGTTCTCTTGGGGGTGACTCTTAGGTCTAATTTTAAGTAGGTTTAGCCTATCCTTTGCAGGGTTTAAGTTTCATATGAACAAACTTCAAGATTGGGGGCTTAACCTGTTGCTTTTGTTGTCCCCACTGCTTATGAGAATATAAAGAATTTTCCACATGGGGAAGTTGAATTTTCCCCCTTTCTTACAATTCTCTCAAGGGGACTTTGCAAAACTTTTTTTATTCACTGTTCAAATCACTGGGATTTATTAGGGCATCTTTCTGGACAAACCTACAAAATCTCATGCGCTGCACAAGTTTCCATGTTCCAGTAGCCTTGATTTTTGAAGTTGATTGTATTAAGATACAGTGTTTATGATGTGATTGTGAAAACCGTATGTCTGATGCTCCCATAGGTTATGGATAGATAAGTAAAAAAAATGGATAAATAAATAAATAAGTAATAAGGGAGACAAAGGGTAAAACAAATTGGGTAGATAAAAATACTAGTGGTCAATGAAAGGGAGGAGTAATGTATATGGTATATATGTGTTTCTTCATTTTTCTTTTAATTTCTTTATCTGGAGTGATGCAAATGTTCTAAAAAATGATCATGGTGATGAATACACAACTGATGATATTTTGAGCCATTGATTGTATACCATGTATAGAATATATGTGTGTGAAGATTTCTCAGTAAAAATATTTTTTAAAAAATCAGTTAACCAGAGAGATGAGGTTTCATATCTGAACTCTCAGTTCTGTTCCATTGAGCTATATGTCTGCCCTTGTGCCAATACCACATTGTCTTGATTATTGTAGTTTTGTAATAGGTTTTAAAATTGGGAATTGTGGCTTCTCCAACTTTGTTCTTCTTTGTCAAGATGGTTTTGGCTATTCATAGTCCCTTGTCTTCCATATAACTTTGATGATTGGTTTTTCCATTTCTGCAATGACGGTTTGTTCATATTTTGATTGGGGTTGTGTTGAATCTGTAAATCACTTTGAGTATTTACCGTGTTTACAATATTTTAACAATATTTTCCACTATGCAGATTTTATTTCATTTCAGATTCCCCATATTACAGATGATTATTCTTAAAGTTATAAAGTTGCTACCAAAAGAAAATTACTAAAGCCCAATATATTTGCTGTTGCCAAGTTTCATTGTAAAAAAAAAAAACAATGTAGATTAATATATGTAATTCTTATAGGTTTCTAAAAAGTAATATATGACATGATTATCTAACTGTACCACTTTCTTGGCTGTCCTGATTTTTATTGCAGACAGGCTATAAATATATGGCATATCACAAATATGACATTTAATATAATTACTAAAGCTAAGAGAAAGAAAAATGCTTTTTGTAGCCCAATTTAATATGACTCCCTGGCAATATTAAACTTTGGCGAGGAAAAGATATCCAGTTCCCGATATATTTGAAAATGATGAGATTTAAAGGAATACAACTATTAAAAAATTTTTTAAACCTTGGAGGTCTTTTTAGTATCTGTGGTGCTAGGGAAGTTTCATTTCATACAGATCATAATTACTCAATCATCAGAATACACATTATTAACTCTGAGGATAATAGTTTTTTATTCACAAAGGACAAGTATTCACAAAGCACCTGTTTAATGTATTCTTATTAAAAATAAACTAAAAAGTTTTAGAATATTGGATTTTGCTTCATTTCAGTGCTCATTTTTCTAGTACTTCTCAATAATTGAAAGTTAGTATGGGAACTACAAAGATAACATTCATTCGATATATATTTATTACATATTTTATTTTGCCCCAGGCCTTCTGCTAAGCATTGAGAATGCAGTGGTGAATGAGTCAGATATAGTGTCTGTCCTCACAGAGCTTACGGTCTACTGAGGAAGACATTTAACAAGTAATCAGTTATAATTGTGCTAAATGTTGCAAACAGAAAGTGTAGATTATCTATGTTTTATGTGGGCCTAATTTAGTGCCTGTTAAAGCCTCGTAGTTATCAGAGAATGGAAACTAAGTGCCATACAGTTCACAGATCTCTTTTTTTTTGGAGGGGTGGAAGAGGGCAGGACAGAATGAGAAGAGAAGCATTGAGACTGTTAAAAACCAGATGGGATTCTAGCAGGGCTGTAGGGAAGAATGATGTAGACAAGAAGAGCAGCGCAGAGACATAGTTTACGTGGAGAATGGTGAATAGTTCAATTAGCTACAATATATAATAATAACTCATATAGTGGGTGCTCCCTCTGTCCTAGGTACTATTCGCTGCTTGATGTTTGTATTTAATTCAGTAGGCCATAGCCAATGATGTTCTTTGAGGGTGAAAGTAACAAGTTGTGATCTGTACTTTAGGAACTTTCTTCTGGATGTTCTGTCTAGTATGATTTGAAAATTACCCATTTATATAGATACTGACTCACATCATGGGAATTGATAGAAAAAGTCAATAGAATCATGAGAAAATAGCCAGTGCAGGAGTCGGAAGGTACACAAAGCCTGATTTATCATAGTTTAAAGCATGGTTAGAAGTGTATATAGTTTGGTGTTTAAGAACTCAAGATTTAGTTGGTTTGGGTTCAAATCCTACCCTTGATAATTACCAGCTATGGACTAGGTACTTTTCTTGTTAACTTTTATGGGAAAATGATAACTACTTCACTTAATAGTGCTGTTGTGATGATAAAATGATTTAATATTTGTTAAGGCTCCACACTATGCTTGTCATGTAGCCCATGTCAAGCTACATGACAAAGGATACTACTTACATGTAGTAAGTGATAAGAAAATGCTAGCTATTACTATATCCATTGATTCAATAAATAAGATAAAAATTTACTTATTAAAGTTCTTACAGTGCTTTGGGGCTCCTTGGCACTTAGGCACACAGAGGACGGATCACCAACTCAACCCGACTTGGGTCAGGTAGAGCTTCTCCAAGAAATTAACTTCAAATTTGAGATGGTTAGTCCTGGTGAAAATAGCTACAGCATTATGAAAAATGTGAGAGATATTGCCATATCTGTTTTATTTTTGTTACTATAAAGAGCAGTAATACATCTCTTAAACTCCACATGTATATCCACAATTAAAAAAAATTCTTTTAGACTATCAGCTACCAAAGATGCACACATAGCTGTCATCTGGTGATAAACAAAACCTCACTGCATATTCCCTGTGATTTGATAAGCTTGATATATTTACAATGTTTGTCTGAATGAGATGGATTGCAGTGTTGATAGCAACAGCTTTTTCTTTCTTTCTTTTCAAAGTATTTAGATTTTTGGATTGTTTCTCTCATGTTCCCATATTTTAGTATAGTATTATTGATAACCCTGTTTTATCTATGTTTTATAATATTATCTGAAATTTCAAAAATTAGAGCTTCCTTAGGAAAGCTTAGTTTTCCTTTACAAGAGCAGTGATTCTTATAGCGAAGACACAGATAATAATAATGATATTTGATAAAGGATACTGAATGATATCTAATGGCAGTAACATTTTCTTTGGAAAATATAGCACTGTTTTGATGAGATGGAAATGGCGTCTGCTCTTTGGATATTTGGGCTTTTCAATGATAAGTAGATAGATTGGAGTTACATAGAATTTAAGATTTTCTAATGAAATGGTGTGGGAATACATGTAAACTTGACCATTTTCTAATTCTTATTCTTTAGTTCCACCTTTTCTCTGCGTACATACAGATGATGCTCTGTTGCACTGCAGCTATTTTATGACTCAAAGTGACACTAAATGTGAATTTAGAATTAAAAACTAGGAAATTATTCATTGTAAACAGGTTTTAGGGAAAAATATATTGTGATTGACTTGTAAACCCAAGTTAATAGTTCACCTGCTTCTTTTGAAGATGTGTAATACATTAAAAATCTGCTTCTTTTAAGATGTGTAATACATTAAAAAACATGATGATAGCAAAAGTTTACTTATAAAAATATAGCTGTGCTATATTTTACTTGGTTAATTTGATTTTAAAGCACCTTGCATTGTCAAACAAATGTCTGTTACAAACATTTTCTGGATTTTTGAAAGTCTGTGTATATTTCTTTAAAGAATGATTGAATTTTTGAATTTTATATATCATGAAAATATTTCAAATAAGATACTCTCTAAAAAGTATTTGTATATAAATATATCTTTTTTTCTCATAGATTTTTTTTGAAAGATAGAAAATGCTTCACATTATGCTCTTTTCTTTAGATTCATTGTAGGGAAGGAAGAAATTCCCACACATTCTTATTCACCAGAGGCAGCATATACAAAAGTGGAACAAAAGAAAGAGAAACATGAAGCAAAAACAAGAAGAATGAATATAATTACTCTAGTCAGGAAACTTGTGGATACAATGTGAGTTCTTTAGCTTAATATTTTAGCACAGTTTGCCACTGTTTTATATTTGTACCATGATCAGATATTTTTGTTTTCTATTCAAATAATTATAATTTTTCATGAAAAACTGTGCATAGAGTTTTATAAAAGGCATATAAAAGTTGATGCTATTTATTATTTTTAGGAGGCCTGTAAACCATCATATACTGAAGGAGGCTAGGATGGGGAAGTTCAGGAAGCAGATTAATATGTGCTAATTGAATGTGCCAAGTGTGGGAAAGAGAAAGAAAAGCTTCTTAAATTCAAGAAGATCAATAAGGAACAGACCTTAAAGAAAGGATATTTTCTAAGAGTGGAAATTGTCAGGGCTTTAGAAGTGAAATAACTCTTTATTGTATATTATATAGAAAATATATTCTGTATATTATATAGAAAAGTCTTTATATTTCAACAAAAGGTCTTCATTTGTATTTCTAGTATATAACCTTAAGAAAATAAATTTAATGTTTTAAAATAAAAGCAGCAGCCCATAAAAATGTTAGTGGTATATTTTGATGTGGGTAGAATGAATAGGGATTATAGAAAGTTTAGGGGATCAGTTCTAGGAGGCTCAAACCCTTTATGAAGTGAGAAGACTTGGGTTTAACTTGCATTTTGTCCCTACCAGGTTTATGACATTGGGAAAGTCATTTAATTACTCTTCATCTCAAAAGTTCTCCTCTGTTAACTGGGTTAATAATCTCTATTAAGAGTTTTGCTAGCATTAAGTGAGATAACCTACGTTAAATTGCCAGCCATAATATACATGAACACAGAGTAAGTGCCCAAAGCTTTACTGAATTTAATAACTTTGTCCTCATTTTAGCATACCCAATACATGAAAGGTAAGAGGGAAGAGAGGAAAAGGAGATGGTAGGAATAATTTGTGGCAGTGTACCAGTTCAACCAAGTTCAGAAATAGTTATGGGTCACTACAGATCACCTTAGTGAAAGAAGGGGGGTTGAGAGAAGGATCCACATTAATGGAAATAATGTCAACAAGAATTAGAGGGGTATGTAGAGAATATATTACATGGGTAAATGATGCCTTGGGTATCAGAACTAATTAGATCTTGGCAGAACTTGTCAGAGTAGCCTCAATGGCTATGTTGGTGTGAAAGTAAATAATATAGGAGATAGGCAGTCCAGGACTTGGGAAGTCATTTTAATGAGAGAGGTAGGAAAGATTAGCTGACTGAACAGTGCAGGTGATATCAGGATTTAACTTCACTTGCAAGTGGAGTAGGAGAGTTTAAGAATTCCTGTGTAGTTCTGGTAGCAGTGGCTAAGAAATGTCTTTGAAGAGGTCTCTTCATCCTTAAAAGTAGGAAATGTGATGGTTTGCATCAATCACCTCTTTTCAGACCCCTAGCTTGAATAACTCAGCAACTTCACAGGACCAGATATGTCATATCATTTTAACGGCATAAGGGATATTGTGGGTGTGAACTGTTGCTGTCACCTTGACTAAGAAAGACTGCCTGTGTAACTATAGCTGCAGTCCAGAATTGACTTTGGGGAAAGGTCTTGCTAATCAGTTTGTAAATAGGATTGTAGAGGTACAGAGCCAGAACATTGTTATATGAGTTATTGTTATAAACATGGTGTTCCAGCCATGAATTTAGTTAATTAACTACAGTCTGAAGGAGATTACAAAGACTGCTTATTTTTGAACATGAACCCATCAAAGAGAGAGAAGAACAACTAAACCCATGTTAGATTCTTCTTCTACTTACTTTATTATGCCTAGAGTGAATAAATAGTCCTGGAGCCAATGTACCAAATAATTAAAGTAAGTATGTCTTGAACAGTAGTCCTTCCAACAGAAATGTTTATTAAACACTAGAAGGTTAAGTGTATTTATTTTTTTTACATGGGCAGGCACCGGGAATCGAACCCGGGTCCTCTGGCATCGCAGGCAAGCATTCCTGCCTGCTGAGGTTAAGTGTTTTATAGTTAAATCTCCAACAACCTACTTTTGAATTCCTAAATGATCTATTTCTACATTTATTTTTAAAAGTGAACCTTGAATTCTAATGCTGTATCATGTTTCTTTTCCATATGTTTTCCCTCAAGTATAATTAAGTATAAATTCCTGTAACTTGAACACATTCTCATGATTTTTGCTCAAGTACTGACTTCATGGATGATTTATGACTGTTAAACTTTATAATAAATTATATAAAGCTTCTAAAATATTTGGTAGAGTATATGGATAATAAATACATATTTTTCATATTTAGTCACAAATACACACCAATATGGTTTTTCTGTTCCACATTCAAGTATTTCGATTGTGGTCACATATTTTATACAGTCAAATGATGAACAGCCAAGAAAAAAAACATATTTGTCATTCTCAACTCCCAAATCCTAAGAAACCAAAAGATGCACACAGTAAGTGATATTTTCTCCTTTATTGATTAGAGAGTTTTAAACAGATCTACACACACACACACACGCACACACAGACACATTAATCATAATTAGTTTAGTTTTTTTAATTTAATTTCAGATGCAAGCATGGACCAAGGCATAGATGTTGTAAACACTATGAAGATAACTGCATCTCTTATTGCATTAAAGTGAGTATATAAAAATATCCACTTTCTAAACAATGTGGAAAATGTACAAAAATAACTTATTTACTAAAAGAAAATTCCAAAGTAAATGAAAAAATTGATATTAATAATTGATATCATTCTTTACATTTGATTTGAGGAGTTAAAAATATATAAGAACTAGGTAACAGTAGTTTTTAGTATTCATCTACCAGAGCCATAGTTAAACAATTTTTAATAGCTTGTAGTGAAAAAGTTATAAAATAGGAGAGAAGATGTGTTACAAAGAAAAAAAGACAAAAATAAAGCCATTAAAATGTGTATTTTGTAATATATTTGTATTAGAACTACATCTTAAGACAAGGCCTCTGGAATGTGCTGTATGCTAGCTGGATCAGCAGTTACAGACATAAACTGTGCACAATCTGGTACAGTGGCATTTGGTTTTGGACTTGTAAAGCTGTTACATTTTTTAAGGCATTGAGGTAACTGGAGCTTGTCCACAGTTGCTCTATGTTGAGAAATTTAACTAT
This sequence comes from Tamandua tetradactyla, assembly GCF_023851605.1. NCBI lineage: Eukaryota > Metazoa > Chordata > Mammalia > Pilosa > Myrmecophagidae > Tamandua > Tamandua tetradactyla. The sequence continues at coordinate 56,807,188 of NC_135334.1, read as the reverse complement.
GTCCACTGGCATAATTTCCTTATGCCCTAATATACTAGTGTACTAGTGCAGCTCTCCCTACGCAGCCCCCTAACCCAACTCGGGACGCCACCAACTCTGTGCAAGTTATTTTCATTGCAGTTAGTCTGGCACAGGTGGCGCCGTCTGCTGCAGATTCCTTAATTATCAATGGTGCTCTAACAATTCTGATGCTTTTAAGTGCTATGTTCTTGCAAGCTCTGATTTTGACCCAGTTGATGATAAGAGCAGATTTCCACAGCACACCAAAAGACAGCCTCCTTACCGTCACTCTGGAAGGAACTGCCCCACATTAGTGCTTATGGATGTGAATGCCTGTGGCCAGTGCTGATGGTGGCATTCACCCAAGTCAGCACTCTGAGAATCCCCAAAGATATGACCCGGGGTAAAAGCAGTAAATTATTTTTTTCTGTTGTTCAGCAGTTTCGAGTACACTCCTTCCAGATCTGATTTTCTGCCCCACTTTTAAAGAGATGAAAAAAGAACATTGCTGGCAGTCTCCGAGTCAGCTCCTTTGTAAAGTGTAATTATTCCTTCCTGCTGAACATGATTGTAGTTCAAAGGATGACTTCAGAAGGGGGCTAAGAGAAATATTCTGATTAAATCAGAGCTATTTGAGAATATTTTCTTTTGGGAAAGTGATTTAAAAAAATTAAAGGAGAAAGTTAGTGAAAATTAGTACGAAATGAAAACTCTAGTGACACTTTCAAATGGGTACCAGTACTGTACTAACTTATGTATAAATCAGAATATTATGTCCATGAATGTAAAATTCTTTGAAAGCCTGTGGCTGAGAAATTAATACCACAAACATAGTAAACTTTTCTGACAGTGCACCTCATTATTTCATGGTTTCACATCTATCACTTGTTAAATTGTATCCCTGAGTAAATATTCTTATTAATTACATTCCCCTCAATTCCCTAGATTTCATTCACACTTACTTTTTGTAGGTTTCTAGTACTTGACACCCCACCCCCACCCTTTTTTTTTCAGCTTTGTTAGTTTCTATCTTAGTGAACTGATTATTTACACCATATCACTTATTATAATCTATAATTATTTTCTCTGTTTGTTTACTTATTTATTTTCTCTTCACCCAGTGAGCTTGAATGCTTCACCAAGGCAAGGACTTTGCATCCTCTATACCACTATATCTCCAGAATCTAGTGTAATGCCTGGCACATAAAGCTGTTTATGTGCTTATTATTTGAGGAATAATAAGCATTCCTCAAATATTTCCTGAATATATAAAAGGGTAAATGGATGGAGGGATGAATGAATCTCTTGAAAACAGCATGGAAAGATTGTGACATGAGCATGATTTTTGAGACCTTAGATTAGCATTGTAAGGTTATCAACGGCAAGATAAAAGTATGATTATTTCATGTATTAAACAAACAGTAGGTAGTTTCAATTAAGCAAGTACATGGTAGTTGGACAGTTTAATTTCCATGTTTCAACCAGATTTTAGATAGTTTCAGGTAAATTAGTGAATGATACTTCATAACAGTTTTTTTCTAAAAAAGAGAGCATTTATCTGGAAGATATAAATCCTTTAAAGCATAGCAGGCAAGCACTTTTAAGAGTATAGTAATTTTTCCATTTCATTTGGAGTGAGAGAGAAGATGACAGACCAATATTATAATGTATTGGTTGAGTTTTTTATAAAATATTATTATTTCATTAATGTTTTGTTTTAATGTAATTGGTATTTTCAGTCTCTGTGAAGTGACATCAAACCTCATTTTCATAAAAATTGAAGTGAACTCGACAAACAATAGTCATCCTCTCCAGATAGTTCCCTTTTGCACTATAAACAGATGTGGGAAATCTGGAGAAATGTTGGCAGCAAATATGGATTTGTAGCGGATTTGCTTACTTGAGTTTTATTATTATATCCTAAAGCTGCCAAGCCCTAAAAATTTTCTAATCTGACAAAACTGAGCTCAGAAATTTGGATATAATAATTTATTTTCCTGTAAAATTCTGTTAACATGATCATTTTTTAAAGTTGGGATCAAATGTATAAACAAATGGTAAAATTATTTTTCATTCAACAGAATCCTTGCTCATACTTATGATTAAGAGCAATTTCCTTTCAAAATTTCCAAAAGCATTTGGTTTTGTTAACTGCTTTCTTGGAATTTTAGTACTTTTGTTTCAAAAACCCATTTGTGGTTTAGGAATTAAAAATCTTGGTTATTGTCAAGAAATGGAATATTTGTGCGTGGGCAAATTTGGCCAGTGCTTGTGAGATTTTCAAGTCTTCGTAAATCAAAGAGCATACACCCACTCCAAGATTTCACTCTTTATTAAAGGTAATGTTTTTCAAATTACTGTTTGAGGTTTTAAAAGTTAATTTTGAAAATAGCTATAATATAAACTTGTAGCAATTTTTTTAGACTTGTTTTGATTCTGAGATTGTAAAGTTCATATTCTGTCAGACTTCGGAATTTGATTGTATATCAGATTTTCCTCCCAATTTTCTCTAGGGTTTCATCAGGATGTTTAGCGTGGGGTACTTGATCCAGTGTTGCCTCCGAATCCCCTCTGCATTTAGGCATCTGTTTACACAGCCATCCCGGCTACTTTCTCTCTTCTATAATAAAGAAAACTTCCAGCTTGGAGCTTTCCTTGGCTCTTTTGTTAGTATATACAAGGTAAGGTTTTCAGAAGAGATAGAAATGGGAAATAAGTGCCAATGGTTATAGTTGCAATGAGATGGTCTTAATTCATCAATCATTTTTGATGCTTTTTTCTGTAACATTTATAAGTATCTTGATAATACCAAAAATATATAACATACTAAGAATTAATGTTGCTTGGAGAAACTTTTTTTAGAATGTTATTTACTATGCTTGTGTGATATATTTGCTTTTATATATAATATAAAAAATTTGCAAAGACTCATTTTCTTTTTTTAATCTGATATGTGTACAGTTAAAGGTTATATTGTTATACCTAGTATATTCTGTTTTACTTATTTCTTGGCTATTAATTTAAATATATTCTAGACTCTTTAGCTGATCTCAACTCCTGATTAAACCAGTAAGGGTTTTTTGTTTTAAAATATGTACGCAATATAAGTATGTATAAGCAATAACTTATTTTCCCTCTTCCACTAGCTATTCCTACCACATACATAAGCACATACCTGAACACATGGGGAGTGATCATTCTTGACATAGTACTCTGCAACCTTCAAGTAAAGACCTTTTGCTTAAAATGGAATCACTAATTTGTAAATCATATTACTGATATATTTTTATTAAACATCCAAAGTGTAGATTCTAAGTCTAAATCTAGACAGCATTAGGTAAAATGTGGTAAGGGTTGACCTGCATTTATTTTGTTGTTGTTGTAAAACTCAAAAGAAAATGACTGCTGGAAAAATGGAATTTTGAAATAATTCTGGAAATAGTCATGCTTAATTTTATGAAATAATATAAAAAAGTAGTTATGGAGAAAGTATTATGAAATGGAATGAAGAGGAGTGATAAGCTATAGATAAATTATAGATAATATTTGTTATAAAACATTACTAATATTAAAAAAATTTTTAATATTTGACTAATAAGCATTGCTAATATTTTTTAATATATAAGAATTAATAGTTAATTGGACAGATTATGCCTCTTATTTGTTTATATTCAAATTCTTTTTCATTTTTCATGTCATAGTGTATTTATTCTTAAAATAAATTCTTAAATGTTTACATTTAAGATTACCTCCAACCTTTTTATTCCCTGGTTGTTTATTCTCCACCATTCAGCATATCTCAGAGCATGTTTTTTTTTCTTTCCATTACTATATTTACTTAGGTAATACAAAGTGATGATATTAAACTGAGGAAATACAACTGTGTCAGAAAATCTATAGTGGAAAATATTCGTACAGTGCATTCCAAAGCCACCCATCTGTGATTAAAAAAACAAAGAAAACATGCCAGCATCTTTGTAAGAAGTAGTTAAGAAGGTGCAGGCAAATTAACCTAATTTCTTTTTTTCTTCTTGATGAACTGCCCCTTTTCTCATTTTATCCTTGTTTATCTCTGATAATATTCCCTGTTCAGTAATATTCTTGTCAACTATATCTGATATTAAAATAACCTATTCCAGGCAGTGTAAGGGTAGCTCTGTGGTAGAATTCTCGCCTGCGATGTGGGAGACCCAAGTTTGTTTCCCAGAGTCTGCACACGCCAAAAAAAAAAAATAATAATAATAATAAAATAGCCTATTGCAGTCTTTTGAGTAGTAGTTGATGGTATATTGTTTGCATCTTTTTATTTAAAATTTTTTTTTTTTACATGGGCAGTCACTGGGAATCGAACCCGAGTCCTCTGGCATGGCAGGCAAGCATTCTTGCCTGCTAAGCCACCATGGCCCGCCCCATCTTTTTATTTTTAATCTTTTTGTGTCCTTGTTTTAAAGTTGGTTTCTATTAGACTTACATATAATTGGTTCTTTCATTTTTGTCCAGTCTGTTAATCTGTCTTTTAATTGATGTGTTTGGACTATTTACATTTAATATATTTATTATACAGTGTGTTTAAACCTGCATTCTTTCTAGTTGTTTTCTCATGTTTCCTTTTTAAAAAATCTTTTTCTGTCTTCTAGATTTGAGTATTTTTCTGTGACTACATTTTATCTCTACTATTGGCCCCACTGTCTCCACTATTGTTTGAAATTTAATGGTTGTCTTAAAGCTTATAATACATATTTTTAGCTTAGCAAAGTTAATCTTCAAATAATATTATACCGCTTCATCTATAGTCTAAGAATCTTATAATGCTGTATTTCTAGTTCCTCCTTCCCATCCTTTGTGCTGTCATACACTGTTACTATTTTTGCTTAAGGCAAGAGGCCAGCATACCCCTCTGAAAGTATATAGATAGTAAATATTTTAGGCTTTGTGGGCCATATGGTCTCTGTCACAACTACTCACTTCTGCCATTTGAGTGTGAAAGTCGCCATAGAGAATTCATGAATGAATTAAGCATGACTGTGTTCCAATAAAACTTTATCACACTGAAATGAGAATTTCATATAATTTTCACATATCACAAAATCTTATTTTGTTTTTTCATCCATTTAATAGTGTAAAAACTATTCTTAGTTTGTAGGCCATGCAAAAATAGATTGTGGCCAGATTAGGCCATAGTTTGCTGATCTCTGTTTTTAGGCAGTTCATTTACTTTTAGACCAATGAAGGATTTTTTTTAAGTCTTTTAAATTTACTTAATTTTTACCATTTCCAGAGCTTGTCATTTCTTTTTATAGATCTAAATTTTTGTCTGGTATTATATTCCTTCTGCCTGAGGAACTGCTTTAAAATTTCTTATATGTTTGCGGGTGATGAATTTTCTCAGCTTTTATTTATCTGAAAAAAGTCTTTATTTCACTTTTAGTATTAAAGATATTTTTACTGAGATTAGAATTCTGCCTTAACAGATTTGTAGTTTATCCATTTTTTTTGCCTTTTTGGTTGGGTGTGACACTCTTTCCAATTTCTACATCCAGGCAAAAATGGAACTTATAGATTCATTTTGAAAAATCATTACCGTGAAAATATTATGTATAATTTATTAATAGAGGATATCTAGAACAATAACTTTATAATAGATTATTGTTCATAATTTTCCCAATTATGCATTAATTTGATTTATTTCCAGGTCCTTCTAGCGACTAATTCATTACAGATGTTTTTGTTTTCATGATTTTCTTCTGTATATAAAACAACTATATTCATTGTATTTTCTCTTTAACACAGGGTACTAGTTGCTTCCTACGCTGGCTCAGAAACCTGGATGATGAACTTCATGCTATTATAGCTGGTAAAATAATGATAAAAAATGAATGATGATTATTGTATCAATAGGTGGTAGGAATGAATGGGAAATGTCTGCTAAATTCGTTCATCATCCTGTGTATCTTCCTTTGTAATAGAATTCCTATTGAGAAATTAGTCCAACACTTTGCATTTGTAAGGCTTAACATATCAAGACACTCTTGGCCTGTTTTTGTTTTTTTTTTTGAGTTGGTAGTGCAATGAAGTTGAGTTATCTGTCCTGCTCAGCTAGAAATCCTAGACAATGTGCCACAAATGAACATAAAGACTTAAAATATTGTATAAGTGATTAATAGAAGTTCAATTAGACTCCCTTAAAAACATTCTATTTTTCTACTGACAACGGTGCCATATATTTTAATAATAATTTATTTTTGTTTTTAAGGAACTTGTCATTTTATAAAAATAAAAATTACAGGGAATTTTTTCTGGATGTACTACTTCAGTTAAATTGACCATTAATCACATATTCATTAGTAAAATTCCTACTATTGGTATTGTTTCCCCTCCCTTTCTCCCCTTAGTTCTCTCTTCCAGAATGAAGGCAGTGTTATTGAAAGAAATGTGATGATAGCACATCACATTACAAGAGTAGATGAATATGATATTACTGTTTAAAATCAGAAATGATACCAATAACCTTAAAAATTAAATTTTTTAATCATTGTATTTAGTAAGACTACTGCTATTTTTTTTTTTTTAAACATGGGCAGGCACCGGGAAAGAAACCTGGGTCTCCAGCATGGCAGGCGAGAACTGTACCACTGAGCCACTGTTGCCCGCCCAAGACCATTGCTATTTTTAAAGTTAAGCTAAAAATAAAAAGTTTTTAGAATTATGTATATCAGAGCTGATTGTTTCTAACTCTGAAGATACATTTTTTTTTACAAAGGTAACTGTTTTATTTAAGTTAAGTTTCCTGAAGGTAAATTTTTAGTTAAAAAATGTGTGATAATAAGAACTCAAAGCATTTTAAGATCATCAAGTATATTACTATCCTTGACTATTACAATAAGAGGCAGTGCTACAAATAGATTTTTTCCTGTTTAAGCAAAGTAAATTAACATTTCTGAATGACTTAATAACAAAGAAACACTTTGAGATCTGAATAATTTTGTCTTATTTCTTGTTTCAGGATTTTTGGCAGGAATATCAATGATGTTTTATAAAAGCACAACCATTTCCATGTACTTAGCTTCCAAATTGGTAGAGGTAAGCAAATATTTTTATGTATGGGCAATTCCAAGAGATAAAGACCCTTTTTAGCTGCTAACTGCATTAGAAGCAAATACATTCCAATTACCAAAGAAAATTCTAATCTTATGAAAGTGTTTAAAAAAGTCACTTCCCTAGTTCTTCTTTTTTGCATATATTTTTTCAAACATATACAAGTGTAAAAAATTGTCTGATTAACCCTCATACATCTAGCTTCATTGATTATCAGCCAATCTCGTTTCATCTCCCACCACCCAGAACTGAATTATTTTAAAGCAAATTCCAGACATCATATCATTGTATTAGGATAAAGACTTCTTAAATAATAAGACTAAAGAATAAAGATTCCTTGAAAACAAACAAAACAAACAGACAAATCAGCAGTACCACCAAAGTGTAACCACAATACCATCATACATTAAAAAAAAAAAAAAATACCAACAGATTTTTACTTCCAGTCAACAAAGATGATAGCATAAGATGTTCCAAGGTGCTATTCCCCCATGGAATCTTTAAACAATTGTAAAAACTAGCAAAGCAATCTTTCTAAAAAACTTGAGAAAACAATTAAAGGGTTATAGTACCTGGGCAGAGGCCAAATCAAGAAGACACAGCTTTGAAAATGGTAGGAAAAGCTCATGGTGCCCTTTTTCAGTCCTTCCCCCACCCTTCCTCCACGTGAAGTAGAGCAGGCCTGTGCTTACATTGTGGGTCCCTGGCCTTCTTCCACAGGGATTAGAATAACCCCTGTGCATACACTCTTTTACCTGTATGTCAGGGCCATTCTGGTGGACAGCAGCCTGAAAGACTTAACCAGGACATTCCTCTCTTGTTTGCCCTCCCAGAATTTACCCTGTAGGCAAAAATAGCTTGTTGACAGTGAAAAATATAAGAATAATTGAGTTGAAACAGCCTGAGGCAAAGGATAAACTTTTTGCATACAACAGAGCACCACCTACTTTAGAGGGAGTAGAGGGGAGAGTTGGATGCCTGTAAATGGAGGAACATTTCACACCATAAGCAAGCACAAGCCCAGGACAAGACTCAGGTTCAGAAAAGGTAGAGAGGGCCCCACACCTCACTTTTGCCTTTAGGTAATCTTCATAGGAGATCTAAACTCTGAAGGAGAGCACCAGCCAAATCACAGCCAATATACAAAGAATGTAAAAGCTGGGTTTTTTTGCATTAGTTTGTTTATGTTAGCTCCTGGCATTCAAGGAGCTCTCTGTTAAATCATTAGCTGGTTACAAAATTAAGGAAGAGACAGTTCAGGAACTTGAGTCTCAGAGTTAACACATTAAAATTAAAACTGTGCCACAAAGATAAACAAAGAAACAGGAAATTATGGCCCATCCATAGGAACAAAATTAAAATTCAGAAACCACAAAGAGGATTGGTCTTTGGACATATCAGACAAAGATTTTTTTTTAATGATTTTTTTAGTATGCTGAGGGAAATAAAGGAAGACATGGATAAAGAACCAAAGGATATCAGGAAAAAGATGAATGACCAATATGAGAATCTCGATAAAGAGAGAAAATTTAAAAAGGAACCAAACAGAAATACTGAACTTGAAGATTACAAGAATTGAAATGAAAAATTCGCTGGAGATTTCAACAGCAGATAATAGCTGGCAGAAGAAAGAATTGGTGAACTCAAAGACAAACAGTCGAAATTATTCAAGCTGAGATGCAGAAAGAAAAGTGAACACAGTCTAAGAGCCTTTTGAAACACCAACAGGTATACCAGTATATACCTTACGGGATTTATTTTTTCTCCCAGAAGGAGAAGAAAGAGAGAAAGAAGCAGAAATAATATTTTTTTAATGGCAGAAAACTTCCCAAATTTAACAGGAGACGTGAATGTAGACCTCCAAGAAGTCAGTGCACCCCAAATGGGGTAAACTCAAAAAGAATCACAGCAGGATGGTAGCATAACTGTCAAATGCCAAATGCAAACAGAGAGTTCTGAAAGATGAAAGAGAAAACATGTTATGTTCAAGAGAGCCTCAAAAAATTAAGTATCCATTTCTCATGAGAAACCATGGAAGAAAGAATGTAGGGGAGCAAAATTTTTATAGTGCTGAAAGAAAGTAATTGTTATCCAAGAATTTTATATCCAATGAGACTGTTTTTCAGAAAGGAAAGATAGAGTAAGGCATTCCCACATAAATAAAAGCTGTACAAGTTCATCGCCACTAGATCTGCTCAACAAACAATGCTAAAGGGAGTTGTTTACACTGGCAAGAAAGGACACCATATGGTAGGATTGAAGGAGAATAAAGAAATAAAGAACTTAGGTAATGGTAAACATGGGTAATTATAAATGCCAGTACTGCTGTATTGTATTTTTTGGTATATAGCTCCACTTTACTTCTTTGATGCAAATACATAAAAAGTAATGATAAATCTATGATTTGGGGCATAAAATGTACAAAGATGTAATTTATAACAAGTAAAATTCTCTGGGAGGACAGAGGGGCATTGAAACTGTGTTTGCGTATGCTATTGGAGTTAAGTTGTTGTCAAACCAAATGTGAATGTTATAGATTTAAGTCCCCACAACAAAGGTATAAGACTTAAAGACCAAATAGCAAAATAGCAGAAAAATATCCTGCATTATCAGTAGTTACTTTAAATGTAAATGGATTAAACTTTCTTGTCAACAGGCAGAGACTGACAGAATGGATGAAAAGGCAGGACCCAACTTTATGCTATTTACAAGAGACCCACCTCAAATTCAAAGATGCAGAAGGTTGAAAGTGAAAGGATGGGAAAAAAATATGCCAGGAAATATTAACCAAGAGAGCTGGAGTAGCTATACTAATATTGGATAAACTAGACAAAAACCTGTTACAAGGGACAAATCAGTCACTGTATATTGACAAAGGAGCCAGTTCAACAAGAAGACATAACAATTATAGATAGGCACCTAACTGCAGAGCCCCAAAATATATGAAGCAAGTATTGGCAAATTTCTTTTTAGTCCTCATCCTTTTGACATTCATTTCACAGACTACCCATTTGTTCTTGAACCCCTCTCTACCCTATTGTTACACCAGTTTCTCTTGGTCCTCTTTCTACTTTTTCTTGTTAGTCTTATTTTAGCTCTGCCATGTTCCAGAAAACCAATTTCCATAAATTATCCCTTGTTTTAACCATATGAAGTTGCTGCCAATTCCCCACACTTATCATGTACTTTAATGCCTACTTGTTACTCCTGCTTTTTTCCTCTTACCTAGTTTTTGATCATATACCTCTTATAAGGTAGCACTATTTAAAATATGGTCAGCTGAACAATGCTAGTCTGTGAACTGTTTGTTACCAGTTCATGACAAGGTAAGTATAGACAATTAGAATAAGTCTATGGAAATTAAAAAAAAAATTTTTATTAATAAAACCAATCAATATACAATATGAACATTCTTTTTTATCACATAGTTGTATATTCATCATCATGATCATTTCTTAGAACATTTGCATCAATTTATAAAAAGAAATAAAAAGAAAACAGAAAAAAATTCATACATACCATACCCCTTACCCCATGCTTTCATTGATCCTAGTATTTCAATCTACTAAATTTATTTTAAAATTTGTTCCCCCTATTTATTTATTTTTAATCCATATGCTTTACTCATCTGTTGATAAGGTAGATAAAAGAAGCATCAGACAAAAGGTTTTCACAATCACACAGTCACATTGCGAAAGCTATATCATTATACAATCATCTTCAAGAATCATGGCTACTGGAACACAGCTCTACATTTTCAGGCAGTTCCCTCCAGCCTCTCTGTTACATCTTAAGTAAAAAGGTGATATCTATTTAATGCATAAGAATAAATATCCAGGATAATCTCTCGACTCTGGAATCTTTCAGCCATTGACACTTTATTTTGTCTCATTTCTCTCTTCCCCACTTTTGGTTGAGAAGGTTTTCTCAATCTCTGGGTGCTGAGTCCCAGCTCATTTTAGGATTTCTGTCCCACATTGCCAGGAAGGTCTATGCCCCTGGGAGTCATGTTCCACGTAGAAAGGGGGAGGGCAGTGAATTTGCTTGTTGTGTTGACTGAGAGCGAGAGGCCACATCGGAGCAGCAAAAGAGGTTCTCTTGGGGGTGACTCTTAGGCCTTATTTTACGTAGGCTTAGCCTATTCTTTGCGGGGTTAAGTTTCATATGAACAAATCCCAAGATTGGGGGGTTCAGCCCTATTGCTTTGGTTTCCCTACTGCTTGTGAGAACAAGAATTCTCCACTTGGGGAAGTTGAATTTTCCCCCTTTCTCAAGATTCCCCCAAGGGGACTTTACAAATACTTTTTTATTCGCTTTTCAAATCCTTCTGGGATTTACTGAGGCATCACTCTGGACAAACCTACAAAATCTCATGCCCTACTTAAGGTTCCATATACTTAGGGTATTCAATTAAGCTGTCCACATAAGTTCTTTTAGGAAATGCTCTAGTCAAAATATAAATTTTGTACCAAATAAATATTTTTTGCTTTAGTCTCACACATAAGTTAAACTTGTAAAGTATTAATTACCATCTATTTTCAACACCCTGTGTTATTGACATTCCTTTGTTCTTCCTCATGCAAAACATTTTAAAATTTGTACCTTTAATCATTATCATTATACACTCTAGGCATTCCTAGATTATACCATCTCAGTCTTTATCTTATATCCTTCCTTCTGATTTCATTTGTGCCCCAGGCCTCCTCCCTCTATCATTCTCACATTCATCTTCATTCGGTGTTCTAACATTATTGTATTGCAGTTAGGTAGTATTGTGCTATCCATTTGTGAATTTTTACTATCAGTCCCATTGCCCAATCTTTATCCCTTTAGTTCCAATTACCCAGTATCTACCCTATTTCTATCTCCTGATGACCTCTGTTCTTAACTGAAATTCTCCAAGTTCATTCATTAATGTTAGTTCATATTAGTGAGACCATACAGTATTTGGCCTTTTGTTTCTGGCTAATCTCAGCATAATGTCTTTAAAGTCCATCCATGTTGTTACATACTTCATCACTTTATTCTGTCTCACAGCTGCATAATATTCCACTGTATGTATATACCACAGCTTGTTTAGCCACTCATTTGTTGATGGACATTTGGTCTGTTTCCATCTCTTGGCAATTGTAAATAATGCTGCTATAAACATTGGTGTGCACATGTCCATTTGTGTCTTTGCCCTCATGTCCTCTGAGTAGATACCTAGTGATGGAATTGCTGGGTCATATGGCAATTCTATACTTAGCTTCCTGAGGAACCGCCACACTGCCTTCTACAGCGGTTGTACCATATGACATTCCCACCAACAGTGGATAAGTGTGCCTCTTTCTCCACATCTCTCCAGCACTTGTCGTTTTCTGTTTTATTGGTAATGGCCATTCTGGTGGGTGTGAGATGATATCTCATTGTGGTTTTGATTTGCATTTCCCTGATAGCCAGGGAAGTTGAGCATCTTTTCATGTGCCTTTTGGCCATTTGTATTTCCTCTTCTGAGAAGTGTCTAAGTCTTTTGCCCATTTTGTAACTGGGTTGTCTGTCTTTTTGTTGTGGAGTTGAACAGTCTCTTTATATATGCTGGATACTAGACCTTTATCTGATATGTTGTTTCCAAATATTGTCTCCCATTGTGTAGGCATTTTATTTTCTTGACAAAGGTTTTTGATGCACACAAGTGTTTAATTTTGAGGAGTTCCCATTTCTTTCTTTCTTTCTTCAATGCTCGTGCTTTCAGTGTGAGGTCTAGGAAACTGCCTCCTATTATAAGATTGATAAGATATTTCCCTGCATTTTCTTCTAAAAGTTTTATGGTCTTAGATCTAATGTTTAGGTCTTTGATCCATTTTGAGTTAATTTTTGTATAGGGTATGAGCTATGGATCTTCTTTCATTCCTTTGCATGTGGATAACCAGTTCTCTTGGCACCATTTATTGAAGAAACTGTTCTGTCCCAGGTGAGTTGTCTTGACTGCCTTATCAAAGATCAATTGTCCGTAGATGAGAGGGTCTATATCTATTCAGTTCCGTTGGTCAGTACATCTATCTTTATGCCAGAACCATGCAGTTTTGACTACTATAGCTTCATAATACGCCTTAGAGTCAGGTAGCATGAGACCTCCAACTTCATGTTTCTTTCTTGGGACACTTTTAGCTATTCAGGGCACCCTGCCCTTCCAGATAAATTTGATTATTGATTTTTCTATTTCTGAAAGGTAAGTTTTTGGGATTTTAATTGGTATTTCATTGAATCTGTAAATCAATTTAGATAGAATTGATATTTTAACTATATTTATTTAGTCTTCCAACCCATGAACATGGTATGCCCTTCCATTAATTTAGGTCTTCTGTGATTTCTTTTAACACTTTCTTATAGTTTTCTCTGTATAGGTCTTTTGTCTCTTTAGTTAAATTTATTCCTAAATATCTCATTCGTTTGGTTGCAATTGTAAATGGAATTTTTTTCATGATTTTCTCCTGAGATTGTTCATTACTTGTGTATAGAAACACTACAGATTTTTGAGTGTTGATCTTGTAACCTGCCACTTTGCTGTATTCATTTATTAGCTCTAGTAGTTTTGCAGGGTTTTCGATACGTAGTACCATATCATCTGCAAACAGTGAGAGTTTTACTTCTTCCTTTCCAATTTTGATGCCATGTATTTCTTTTTCTTGTCTAACTGCTCTGGCTAGAACTTCCACCACAATGTTGAATAACAATGGTGATAGTGGACATCTTTTTTATTGTTCCTGATATTAGGGGGAAAGTTTTCAGTTTTTCCCCAATGAGGATGATGCTAGCTGTGGGTTTTTCATATATTCCCTTTATCATGTTGAAGAAGTTCCCTTCTATTCCTATACTTTGAAGTGTTTTCAACAGGAAATAATGTTGAATTTTGTCAAATGCCTTTTCTGTTTATTTTTTATTTTATTTTATTTTATTTTTTAACATGGGCAGGCACCAGGAGTCGAACCTGAGTCCTCTGGCATGGCAGGCGAGCATTCTTGCCTGCTGAGCCACCGTGGCCTGCCCTCAAATGCCTTTTCTGCATCAATCGAGATGATTGTGTGGTTTTTCTGCTTTGATTTGTTGATATGATGTATTACTTTAATTGATTTTCTTATGTTGAACCATCCTCGCATACCTAGGATGAATCCTACTTGGTCATGGTGTATAATTCTCTTAAATATGGTGCTGGATTCGATTTGCAAGAATTTTGTTGAGGATTTTTGCATCTATATTCATAAGAGAGATTGGTTTGTAGTTTTCTGTGGAAATTTTTATAGCAATTTGACTGTAATGTTTTGTCTTTTGACCCTGATCATAAAAATTTGGCCTTGGATTTTTTTTTTTTTTTTCCGAGTGCATGGTCTGGGAATCAAACCCGGGTCTCACGCATGGAAGGCGGGCATTCTAACCACTAAACTACCTGTGCACCCTGGCCTTGGATTTTTATATGTCTTTTTAAAAATTTCTTTTTTCTAGTAATTCATTTTTATCATATTTTATTAAAGCATCAGTCCATGACACATTCGAAATTTTACAGAAAAGTAGTCCTTTACCACAGATGGTTTGAGAAGCACTACTCAAATGCAGTCCTTTCTGAAATTTTCCTTGATGCTTTTTCCTAGACAGAGTAGTTGCTCCCTTCTCTTGGTAGCCATATAGTGGACACTATATAGATAATTCTGTTAGAGCTTTCTTTAGAGAGTATTGGTGATTTCTTTTATGTACTAAATTTGTTTTATTTACTTTTTTTTTTTTACATGGGCAGGCACCAGGAATCAAACCTGGGTCCTTGGGCATGGCAGGCAAGCACTCTTACCTGCTGAGCCACCGTGGCCCGCCCTGTTTTATTTACTTTTTAATCTCTGGCTCCTAGCAACATGCCCAGCATTTAGTCAGCACAATTAAATATTTATTGAATGAATGAATGAATGAATAGGTATAACAGGGGAGGGAGGACCTGAACCCTGTACAAAAAAGCATTGGAGAATAAACTACATAAAAGACACAGAAATAAAATGCTGTTGAGTTTCACAGAGAAGTGTTGTTACTTGCAGCAGTGGTTGGGGCAAGAGAATTAGGGAGGGGGATGGGTTGACATTTAATGCTGTCATGGAAGATGTGACTTATAATTTGAGCTCTGATGGATTATTAGGAATTAGAAACTTAGAAAAAATAGTTGTAGGTAGGGAGTGTATTGCTTAACTATATTGGTAATGCTGTTTAAAGTTGGTTTCTTTATAAATCTTGCATTATTCTTGTTTTGTAGACAATGTATTTCAAAGGCATTGAAGCAGGGAAAGTTCCCTATTTTCCCCACGCAGATGTTATCATCTATTCCATCTCTACAGCAATTTGCTTCCAAGCAGTAAGTATAGCTTTTTGAAATGAGAAGTAGAATTTGAGAAGTAGAATTATTTCTGTTTCTAATAAGCATGAAACTAGTAGGAGAAGAGTAAAAGCCTGGGAACATTTCTATTTATTACATTTTTTTTACTCTTTATTTTTTCAGTAAGACATCTTGCAAGTTTCAAATTATTAAACATGTTAACGTAATGGGTCAGATCTTGTTTTATGAATTTACTGCTTTCTAGATTTAAATAGAGGGTGATCTATAGGTAAATTTTTGTTGCACTACCTTGGATAGAATGCCCCAGTTTAATTATCCTTCTTCCAGAAAAAATATACTATGGAAATAAGTAAGAATAATTTCATTTCTCCAGTACCATGCAGGGAGTTGAGGGTGTGGGGCATGGCGAGGTGCAGAGAATCTAGTTAAATAAAAGTATTGTCTAATTTCTTTAAATTCTGTAATCATCATGATCTTTAATAGTGGTTTCAGAGCTGCTGCAGGTTTGGGGGACAGCTTTTATTTGTTCTTTTCACAATAATGCTGATAAACTTATTATAACTAGTGAAATATCAGTTATCCAGTGGGTAATTAAATGCTTCCTAGTAATAATGCTTTACTGATTTATAATCAGTAAACTGATTAAATGCTTCCTAGTAATAATAGCTATTAACTAAATTATGAATTTCACAAGCAAAATTTCTATATCAAGGCATATTTGCAAAGATTCATAGTAATTGTCAACTTAAACATAAATATACGTTTATTATTGTCACCATTGTTATCTTTAAAATACATAAGCAATAAAAATAGAGATAAAACTACTGTTGTCTAAGACTGCTGTTTACTAAAAGAAGTCTCCAATTCAATATTCTAATCATAGGCTGTCATGGAAGTTCAGACTTTGCGACCATCTTATTGGAAATTCCTTTTAAGGCTTACAAAGGGCAAGTAAGTGATTAAGATGTTTTAACTGATTATAGAAAAGAGTAATTTCTATACAGGATTATGATTTTTTTTGTCTTTTTTAGGAAATTTTTTTGATGTTAAAGTATGAAGATATAAATGAAATAGGGCCATCCTAATAAGAATAAAATGGAGCATTCTTTTCATGAACAGTATTTTGATAATTCTTTTCCCTATAATATTGTAGATGTTTGAAGTTCTTTTAATTTTTTTGTTTTACTAACTGCTAATTAGCTGCTACCTAACGTATTTAAGTGTATATGAATTTTTAAATCTTTCTTTTTTGGCAAGGGCAGACTCTGGGACTCGAACCCAGGTCTCAGACGTGGCAGGGGAGAATTCTACCACTGAGCCGCTGTTGCACCACTCTCTTTTTTATTTAAATTAGGTTGATTAAAGAGCTACCTCTAAATAATTGACTGATTACCATTTTGGAAAAATAATCATATTCTGTTCCCTGATTGTAAGCTTACTTTTCTCTGTGTTTACTATCATGTTCCAGTTTTTTTTCCTTACCTGTTTGAATTCATTTAGGTTCCTTATTTTTTTGGTTTTTTCTTTTACCATTTCCTGATCTTAAACTAATTCTTTGGGAGATAGCTTGACCTACTAGAAAGAGTCAAGCAGACCTAGGCTTGATTCCAGCTCTGGTTCCTTCAGCTGTGTTACTACTAGGAAAGTTATTTACCAAAATAAGCCTCAGTTTTTTTCTAAAATGAAACAGTAACTTATACATTGTACAATTGCAGGAAAATTAAGATGTTTGTCATACTTTGTTACTTAGTAGACACATAGTAAATTACAGCTAATGACATTACTGTCATTAATAGTAATAGCAAACAATTATATAGAGCACACATAAGATGTACACATATATAAACATACAAATATACATACATATGCATTTAATCCTTAAACTAGCTCTCTGAGGATCTATTGTCCCCACTTATGAGAAAATTCTCAATCTACATAGAGAGATTAGGTAGCTTGCCAGAATCACATAGCTACTAAGTGGTAGAGCTTGAAAATGAACCAGAAAGTATGACTTCAGAATCCTTCCTCTTAGTAATAACTCTAAGCATCCTTTATATTATTATTATTTAATCATTTACTTTTTGTTATTCAGGTTTCTACATATTAATGAGTTTAAGTACTCCGTAGTAATTTTAGAAAGGGACAGAAAGTCACATTTATTGGTTGTTGGAATAATAATGCAGGCCAGTGATTCAAAACTAATTTCATTCTGTTGTCTTCTCCAGAAAGAAAATAAGCTCCAGAAAGGAAATAGCTCATTTGCTATTTATTTAATTTCCTGTGATTTCACTCATCAGAAGATTATAATGAATGTGATTTTCTGTTTGACACAATCTGAAGAGAACTCTAATAGAAAAGATTGAGGTGATGAAGGTAGTCTCTGAGATCTCTGAGGTCTCAGGTCTGGAGATGATCTCTTTAGATAAAATATGAGGCATTGAATCTTGAGGAAGAGGGCCTGTGTGATTTGAGGGCAGTTACAGGTTTACAGAAAAATCATGCAAAAAAAAAAAAGAACAGTGTTCCCATGTGCCAACCCCCCGACACACACACACACAAATACAGTTTTCCCTATTATTGACATTTTGCATTAGTGATATCATTGTTATTGATGAAACAGCATTATACTATACAATATAATCCATAGTTTATATTACTTTTCACTGTTTGCATTATACAGTTCTATGTTTGTTTTTAATTTTTATTCTGGTAACATATATAACCTCAAATTTCCCATTTTAACCACTTTCAAATACATAATTCAGTGATGTTCATTTGCCACCATGGCCTGCCCTTTGTATGGCTTTTATATCTGCCTTTGACTTTACATCTTTTGCTTTTTCAGCCTTTTCTGTTTTTCTGTCCCATGAAAGAAATGGAGTGAGTCATTTTATTTTTTAAGATTTCATTAAATAGATATTCACTGTCTCCTTTGTTCTACAGATTTGCTGTCATGAACCGAAAAGTCCTTGATGTTTTTGGTACTGGTGCATCTAAACACTTTCAGGATTTTGTTCCCAGGTTGGATCCAAGATACACGACTGTAACACCAGAGTTGGCAACAGAACTTTCTTGAAGATGACTGTAATTTATGAATTTGACTAAATGTTTCATGATTTTATCCTGCGGAGTTAATTATGTTGAACAAAAAGAAGGGGGCCTGAGCTTGAACTTCAGTGTTGTTTCAATGAGAGATGCTCTTTTGTTTATTTTTCTTACCAATCAGAAATATTGAAACTTTTTAGGAAGATGTTGCTTAATAATTAAGCTCTCTCCATAGCCAGAATCTGATTCTCAGTCACTATAATGGTTGATGTTATGATATATTATTGATTAAATTATGTCACAAGCATTATTAAATAATCTATGTAGAAATGTAGTAACAAATAAGAGTATACTTAAAATTACTTTAGAAGATGTCTTTAGTTCATTCCAATATAATTCTCAGTTAAAATTAATAATATTTCTACATTCTGGATTTATAAAGGATCACGGGTACATAGATTGGTCTTTTTTTAAGTTTTTAAATAATTAGTAACTATGGTGATGAAATGTTATAGATTTGAGGTAACTCTTCACAAACAATGCTGCTTTAGTATAGACCAATTTAGTTGGAGAAAGTGGCCATTCTTAACTTCAGGGATGCAAAAATGGGTCTCATACCATCTGGATAAATGCTATGATCTCCGTGATCAGCTAGGCTATTTGGCAACCCAGTGATCTTAAGTACTAATGGCTAGTTAGGAGGAATTGGAAATTGGCACATCTAATAAAACTGAAATGTAATGTTTTAATCTTTTACAGAAGTACTAAGCTTGAATATTTAAAAACAAATGAAGTTATTTTTAATCCTCCTATAGATTTATGTTTATTTTCATTTATAAGGATTTAATTCTTCATAGCTAAGTTTGTATGCCATTATTGTTTTAGAAAGGATCAAAAATCCTATTGGAACAGAAGTAGTTTGGGCAAGTTTGGCAGTCTATTCCCTCTCAAGTGTTTCACCTACATCATGAATTTTTACAACTAAAAACAATATAAAAATCCACTAGTTGTTAAAAAGTCCATTCCATCACTAATTGGATCCAAGTCCTCCAACCTCCTTTTATAAAATAATTGTCACCATTTTTACTATTTAGAATAAAGAAATGACAAAATGTAGTCACTGCTGATTATGAAACTTAAAGCCAGCTGTGAGTGAAATGCAATCACTCTTGAATTTTTCAGGGAAAAATTGTACTTTACTTAAGTTAAACAGCTTAAATGGTTGTGATGTCTACAGTTAATGTAACATATAGGAATGATGGTATATTTTTTTAATGTCACTTTGTTGCTGAAAAGTTTTTAGGCCAATATAAATTAATTATGCAGTAGAACTTGTGTTGCAGCAGGAATTATAACCCTGACTTTAAAAATGCTTAATCTCCCATATTCAATTTCATCAAGCCAATATACTTCAGTTTATATGTAATCCTATCTTTGGTTGTTCTAGCAAATTGAAACCCAACAAAAAGACAGACTCTGGTGCCTTGTAAGAGAGAGAGCTAATGTGGTCAAAATTTTGCATTGTAATTGAATTTTTAGACTTGACCTGTACTATCAGGCAATACGGTTTGTGTACAGGGTTATTTTTTTAGTTTTCAGACTCCAAAATTAATTAGTAAATTAAGTTTTAGGCTTTTAGTTTCAGGAATCAAAATAAGGGTTGGTACTGTGTTTACTTTAAAAAATGAAGTATTACAGCAGTAAGAAAGGACTGCTGCCTGTACCTCATTTTCTCTAATCAGAAATTATGTTTATAATATTTTTCTGTCGGGTTAAAAGAAAATAATTTTAACCCATAAGTTATTGTTTTCATTGACATTAAAAGACCATGATATTAAAAGACAAATTCAGTTGAAATTTGCTGAGATTGTTTAATAAATTTTGCTGGTGAAAAGGGCATATTTCTATGGTTTGCATTTTCAAAAAAAAAAGAACTATTCATCTTTTATTTTATGTAAAATGTTCATGAAATAGCTATCATGAAGTAGAATACAACAATGAATGTATACCTTGAGTGAATATCTAATTTGCAGTGGTGATTTCTTTGGCACAGACTGCAAAGAGTAGTTTCTGTTACTGAAGACAATCAAAGTGAATATTGTACCTTCAACTAAAAGGGTATTCATTGACAACTTCTTGACATTATAAATAAAGTCAAATAGATCTGTCCATTCCAAAACAGGTTTTTTAGTCCATTCATAATCTGAATAAATTCTGCCCTTGGTAAATTTCCAACAGAACTGATTACACTAAACTTGAATATGCCTCCTTAGTCTTTTCTTTACGTAGACTGAAAAACAGTGCATGGTACCGTGGTCACTTCATTGCTATTATCAGTAATAGAGCTAATAACAACCAAGTAAAGACTGAGACTGATTAATGTCTCAAGTCTTTTAGATTCTTGCCAGGTTTTTCACTAGTGTGTGTGTGTGTGTGTCCATTTTATTTCTCATTTCTGAAATAATACTTTTGTTTCTGTTTCTCTTTTTCATGAATTCTGTGGTTACTTCTGTAATGTTCTTCTTGATCTACAAGCATATTTATCATCTAGTTGCTGTCTAGTTTACTTTTTGCCTTTGTTTCTGTTATTTAGTCAACAGAAATCCTTTTATTTAAAAAGGGTTATCCTTTTATTTTTTGTTCTCAGATTGTAAAATTCTCTTTTCTCTGGGATGAACATGTCTTTGTGATGGAACCCAAAGGGGCAATTGTCTCATAGTATTTTCTCATTGAGTTTGAGTGTTCATTTCCTTGTGGATTGTGTTTGGGCTATCTTCTACTTTCCTCTGTTACTTCTTCTTCTGGGGTCATGGTCAAAAGACACCTCTTGGAAGGGCCAGTGAGAGGGGAAGTAACTCTGGAAGAAGTGACCAGGAGGTTCTTGCTGTTTTTGGAGCAGAGAAACCATTAAGCCCAGAGATTTCTTGAGTTTTCTCTCTGTGATTTATTCTTATTTGTATAAAAAAAATACAGACTTAACACAGCAACAAAGTTATTTTTCCATGGAAGGTTTTTTTGCTTTACAGGGCAGGAGTATTAATTTCTGAATTGTGTTCTTCATCACAAAGATACTGATAAACTTCATCTTTTCTACTGTCTTAATCTATTACTGTTTACCTCCCCAGTATTCACTCTCAGGTAGAAATTTTAGGTAATTGAAAATGAGTGACCAAGAAAAAGACATGAGTAAAAATAAAATAAGAAACAAAAGTGTTCTGCAGGGCTGGGTTAAAAATGTGATGAGTAATGATTGCTTTAATTGTGGAGGCACGGGAGGCTGTTGTTACTGTTGTCCCAACCTTGTGCCCTTCCGTCTCCTCTTCCCCCACATGTGTCCTAAATGAATAATGTACTGGGTCTTATTCTTTGTCCTTGCAGACCTGACAAACTCAGTAATAAGCACAGATCAAGAACAGAGGTTTCAGGGCCATATGCAGTTTGTACTTCTTTCTCTAGTTCTCAAACCACTGCAGCTTGCCTTATTACCCATCAGTTTTCTCTTCAGTTTTACACCCCGAAGTTATATCGCCCAAAGTATAGCATAACATTCTCATGTCAGAAAGCCCCAGGCTGCATGTAATAAATGTTCCCTCATCTTGGTACAGAGGCCAAAGTTACCAAACATGTTCTTACCTTCTTGGCTCAGCCTCTGTTGAGGTCCAAGCTTCCACAGAGTGGATCTCTGGACTATATTAGTTGAAGTTACCCTGAAGTACTACTTCCCTTGGTACCTTAATTTGGACCATGGGCTCTCTGAGGCCCATTTCCTCTATGTCTATAAAACTTTTCTTAGTCACTAACCCCTTATATGAATTTTCTTTTCATTATAGGATATATGAACCTTAAGGCTACAAAGAGGGATTGGTGCCAAAGGCCTAAAAATGTTTAAAGCATGAAGTATATCCTGCAGATTTGCCATTTTATGGATTTGAGGTGCCAAAAGGGATGAGCTAGAAGAAACTATAAACATATTTCAAGCCTATCACTTCCTTCTATTTCTTTCTTTACTTTTCCCAGTCTGTGCTTTCCTGCCATGTTTTCCCTTTATTTCTTCATTTTGAGCTCTTGAGGGAAAAAAGTGGTACTTATTTTTCTGCTTATTTCAGAGGAAAGTGAAGGTAAGGACTAGTAAGCCATGCTGCACAAGCACAAACATTAGTGTGACTCTTGGTCGGGTAGGAGACTGAAAAAATGTCATTGAGTAGAAAGGAAAAGAAGTAGCTTCTCACAGTTCTTCCATTTCATCTCAGAAGTGAACCAGAGGGATTCAGTTGGAGTTGAGTTGCCTTGAGTCAGGTGACATAAGTGACATACATGGTAGTGTACACTACCAAACTTGTCATGGTGAAGAGTCAAAATGTGAAAGGGGAGGGAAGACTTCTCTCAGTAGAATTATTAAAGTAGGGGCATACCTGCAAGCATTATTTTAAATAATAATATTTGACCCTATGTATTAACTAAGCAGCCAGAATGTAAAATACCAGAAATGGAATGGCTTTTAAAAGGGAATTTATTAAGTTGCGAGTTTATAGTTCTAAGGCCATGAAAATGTCCAAATTAAGGCACCAACAAAAGGTTCCTTCACTCAGGAAAAGCTGATGTTACCCAGAAACCCTCTGTCAGCTGGGAAGGCACCTGACTGGCGCATGACAGTGTCTTTGACTTCTGGACACCTCTGTCAGCTGAGGGGGGGGGGAGGGCACATAGTCACGTCTGCTAGCTTTCTCTCCCAGCTTCAATACCTTTTGCTGGGGGCATTTTCCTTCATCTCCAAAGGTCTCTGGCTGTGTGGGCTCTTTTGGTTCTTGTGGCTGTATCCAAAATGGTTTCCTCTTAAAGGACTCCAGTAAGCAACTCCATCTTGAATGGGTGGAGACACATCTCCATGGAAAGCATCTAATCAAAAGTTACCACCCACATGGTTCCACAGGAGGCTAGGGGTGGGGTTGCCTTATGATCCTGAAACCAGTAGCTCAGTATATACTTGGAGGAACTGAGTGTGGGGGACACGAATGGACACTTGCACACTGGTGTTTATGGCAGCAGTGTTCGGTATTCACAATAGAGGTGGCCTAAGGGTACAACAACTAAGGAATGTAAGGGAGAACTATGGTGTAGACATACAATGGACTCCTGAGTTTCCTGCCAGCAGGAAGAAATGCAGTTAGTAGGGCATGCTACTGTGTATGAACCTTGAAGACTGTATGTTGAATGAAATGTCAGGAACAAAGAATATCATGCCTTAATCATATGGACTAACTGTAATATAAAAACTCGGTGAGCTAAAGTCAAGAGCATGGTTTATGAGGTTGGGGTGTATTGTGAAGGTCCTAGATTATAAGCTCTTACAGCAGTCACATAGATTCAGGAGCTGTAATTGTTATTTCTAAATTCTGAGATACTGAATTGTTTGTATATATCCTAGTCCATCTCAGAAACTTTGGGTATTTATGAATACCCTGAATCAGCTCTGAAGCTCTGAAAGTTGGTATTAACCCATACAGGAACTGTTTAAAAAGTGGAAAAAGGTGTCAGACTTCAACTAGAGATGTGAAGGAAGCTGATCTGGATAGGACTAAGGTAAATCAGAACACAGTATTAAGGATGATATTGTCCATGTTTTAAAACTTCAACCTCTACGTGAGACCAAAGGAAAAGATGTTTATTTGGTGCAAAATTTATATTTTGGGGCAGTCTCTAACTTAACTTGTATGGTCAGTTTAGTTGAGCACCATAAATACATGGAATCTTGAGTAGGGCATGACATTTTATTGGTTTGTCCAGGTTAGTGTGATGCCCCAATATATCCCAGAGTGATTCAGGCAGTAAATAAAGTATTTGCAAAGTCTCCTTGAGGGACTGGGAGAAAGGAAGAAGTATTCAACTTCCCCATTTGGAGAATTTCTGATATTTTTGAAAGCAGTGGGAACAAACAAATCAATAGGCTGAGCCCTTGATCTTGGGATTTGCCCCTATGAAATTTATTCTTGCAAAGGATAGGCTGAGCCTACTTAAAATTAGGCCCAAGAGTCATGCCCAGAGAACCTCCTTTGTTGCTCAGATGTGGCCTCTCTAATCCAACTCACTGCTTTCCCCCCTTTGTGGGATAAGACTTCCAGGGGTGTATATCTCCCTGGCAATATGGGACAGAACTCTGGAGATGAGCCAGGACTCGGCATCAAGGGATTGAGAAAGTCTTCTTGACCAAAATGGTTAAGAGAGAAATGAGGCAAAATAAAGTTTCAGTGACAGAGATTCCGAACAGAATTGAGGTTATCCTGGAGGTTATTCTTATGCATTATATCGATATCCCTTTTTAGTTTATGATGTATTGAAGTGGCTGGAGGGAAATACCTGAAACTGTTGAGCTGTGTTCCATTAGCCTTGATTCTTGAAGATGGTTGTGTAATGATATCTTTTACAGTGTGACTGTGTGATTGTGAAAACCTAGTGTCTGATGTTCCCTTTATCCAGAGTATGGACAGAAGAGTAGAAAAATATGGACAGAGAAATAGGTAAATAATAGGGAGAGTAAAGAGTAAAATAAACTGGGTAGATGGAAGTACTTAGTGGTCAATGAGAAGGACGGGTAAGGGATATGGTATGTATGATTTTTTTTTTTGTATGCTGTATGGCAGAATCACGTTTCATTCCTTTTTCATGTGAGAATCCCATTATTGCAGCACCATTTGTTTAATTTTTTTTTTGGTTTGGTTTTTGTTTGTTTGGGGGAAGTGCATGAGCTGGGAATCGAACCCGGGTCTCCCTCATGGCAGGCGAGAATTCTACCACTGAACTACCCTCACATCCCCGAGTTTTTTCTCTTTTTTTTCTTTTTCTGGAGTAATGCAAATGATCTAAAACATGATCATGGTGATGAATATGCAACTATGTGGAATATTGTGAGCCATTGATCGTACACCATGTATAGAATGTGTATGTGAAGATCTGTCAGTAAAAATATTTTTAAAAAAATTACCACCCACAATTGTGAGTGAGTCACATCTCCATGAAAACAATAAAAAAAGATCCCACCCAGCAATATTGAATGAGAATTAAAGAACTTGGGTTCTCTGGGATACATAATAGATTCAAACCAGCAAACCCTGGAAGCCAAGAGTTAAACTAGGTATTGACTAACAAGATACTTTCTAAATTGTCAGTGTCTGTGGCATGATTGAATGGTTTTGTGATGCTTAAGAAAAGATAGTTATTTTTTTCATTAAGTTGAAATGTTTTTATATGAAGAGAGTTTATAATTTTCCTCCTTTTGAAATGTAATTTGTAATATAGGTAAAATCTGCAAAAACTACTTGTATCTAACTCTGAGTTTCAAGGTTTGGAAAGCTTATTGATTACTGAGGAATGCTGCTAATTGCTAGGGTATACTGTTAAGACCCAAGATGGAAGGATAAATAAATTACAAAACCAGAGGGATAATTTTATCATGTGGGCAACCACTTTTCTTTTCTTTTCTTTTTTACACACTAGAACTTTTCATATAATTTGGATTAAAGTTCAAAAATGAGATTGCAGATTGTTAATTGCTTCCCTTATGTCTGTTTAATTCTTCATTGTTGATAAAGCACTGATTTTATTTGAGGCAACAATATGTATAGCCCCAGGTAATGGATCATAATTGTTCTAAGCCACTCATGCACTTCTTTCTTGACCAGCTACCCACTTTTCCAACCAGCCTTTCCTCTAAAAGTGGTTTTCTGACCTAATTTGGGCCAATAAGATATAATGAAAATTCAGAAAAACTCCTGGAAATGTTTTTCTTTCCGGATGAAATGAAAGCTCTTTTCAGTTCCCCTCCCCTCTCCTTTTTTTTCTTTTTTGTCTTGTTCAGGGTTCTGGTATTAGTTAATGAAGTCTGGATCCTTGCAACAATCTTGCAAACATGAGAGGAAATGTACTAGGATGAAAGACAACCATGTTGAACATGTCAGAGTAGAGAAATAGAAACAACTTGCTCCTATATGAGTTCTTGATCCACTAAATCAGCGCCACTAACCATAGACTTCTGAACATTATGAGAAAAACAATCCTGTGTCATTTTGGGCTCTATTAGTCAAGGTTTCTGTAATTTTTAGCTAAAAACATTCTTAATGGACACTTTCCAGCCCTATATAGATCATCCCTCTGTTTCATTTGCACCCATATCTCTCCCTCCCTTGATTTAGAATTTTTTCCTCACCTCCTGTACTTCTGCATAGATGATGAAATATTTAGCTATCTCCTCTTTGAAGGTTTTGATTTTTTTTCTGTCTTCCTACAGCAGTTTGCTTATACCTCCTTAAAGCACATTTCATTTGAATCTAATGAATTTACCTGTTGTGTTGCTCTTTAAAGTGGCACTACATATTTGAAGTGCAGAGGCCACAGCTTTTTCTTCCATCTCAGTCCCTAAATCAGGACTTTAAATGTGGGGGTGGTGGTGGGTGGGTGATGGTGTTCTCAGCAACTGCCTATTGAATGCATGCTAATTTTTGGAGTCTGTAAACCCACAGTCTATCCTTAGCTGTCCCTATAAAGGTCTGGAAAATATTATCCTTACAAATGATTTTGCAAATACTCCAGGAAATTGGCTTCTATTTCCATCCCAGCAGCTGTTGGAGCCAGTTTGGCTTTAGGTCTTAGAGAAATGATTTGTCATCTGTTTCATTTGTTTTCTTTTCTCCAACAGGCCTGGAATTCTGGATTGTTCCCCACTTGAAAAAAAACTGCCAAATCCAAACCAGAAGTAGACAGGGGTAGACACAAGACTCTCCCTTCCCACTCAATTTCACAGGGTAAAAAAAAAAAATTGCAGGCAGTTTGCCCAGAATTATACCCTGTGTCTGGCTTTTCAATAGCATATTATGATTTAAAAAAATTCTCTAACATAGAGGATCTAATAGAGAGGATCTTACATATTAGAGAGAGCAAAACGTTTGAGATACTTTATCAGAGCTCACGGGAACCTAACCAAGTAGCTTATCGTAATGTTCATTTTCAGGGGAAAAGGAAGGGAATTAAAATTTATGGACTGCCTCTGTCATATGGCAGATTGTTTATTTCATATTCAGTCCTCACACCTTATGAGTTAGGTTTTATTAGTTCTATTTTACCAGTTAGGGAACTGGGAATGAGAAAGGCTGGTAATTTGTCCAAGATGACAATACTAGAATTTGAGTCCAGGTTTCCAAGAGTAGAAGGTATAAGGTTTTATCTAGACCATAACAGTAGCTCTCAAGAAATGACATTTTCATTCTTTTCCGTTGAAGGAAATCATATGACACTGAAATAAAAATCTTGTCTCCCCCCAAAAACGGCTTGCCTTCAAAAATGGTTTTGATGTTTACTTTTAGCCAAGTTAGAATCAGAGGAACTAGATTTTACCTTCGCACATGAAACTATGCAAAAAATTGCATTCTTAACCCACCCCCCAAAAACTACAGTTTAGCAGTTTATCACAAAAATAATTGCTAATCTCTGCCAAAATCAAGAAATATTGCCAGCACCTGCAAAGCCTTCCATACCCTACTTGCAGACACTCTTACCTCCCCTCCAGAAATAATCTTTTTATAATAATCACTTCAACCTTAACATGCATTCCTAAACTCTAGAGATTACATTGCCTAGTGCTGGAACTTTATGTAAATGTGGTTATACAATATGCGTTATTTTGTATCTGGCTTCTTTCTTGCAGCTTTAAGTTTATTGTATGTAACTAATTTGTATATTTTCATTTTGTAACACTTCCAGATATACCATGGACATGGGTTGTTTCCTGTTTGGGGCTATTATAAAAACGCCACCATGAATATTCTCATACCTGTCTCTGGGTGCCAGTGTACAAACTTTTCTGTGGGTTATATACCTAGTAGTGGGGTCACTGGGATATCATAGGTATGTTTTATCTTCAGGTTTATTAGATGTCAGACTTTTCCAGAATTGTTCCAGTTTGCTCTACCTCTGAGCTTTGTGGCTGTCAAGGCTTTGCTTAGCCTCATAGCCTGTCAGCTAAAGCAACCCCCTATAACCTGGTCTACTCTTTTCTTTTTATACATTATGCTTACCAACCTTAAACATTCTAATTATTTACTTATTATTACATCTACTATTAACTCTCTCCTCCTGCTAGACAATAAACTTCACATGGATAGGCATCTTTGTTTCATTCACTGCTATGGCTCCAGCTCCTGAAAGTTTCTAGTTACTGGACTTCTGATTATAGGAGTAATCAACTGAAAAAATGTAAGAGATATGACTGTATTCATTCCCAAAACTGGTGAAGTAATCTATCAACTACAGTTTAAAATTTCATAGGGGCGATTTTAGGGACATATAGAGTCCTATATATATATAGATATATATAGTCCTAAGGGTTTTCCTTCAGAATTTTCCCACATTATTTTGACTTTTTTAAAACATTTTTTAATTGTGAAATATAGATACAGAAAAGTGATAAATTTCAAAGTTCAGTTTAACAAGTATTTATAGAGAAAATTTCAAAGTATAATATTGTTTACAGTTCTACATTTTCAGGAATTTCCTTCTGGCTGTTCTTACACACTAGAAAATCACGATTCAGTCATAATCCTTTGTTAAATCCTCACTTCTCTGTTACGACTTCGTCCTCTCATTTGGTCATTCTCTCAATCTTCAGGGATATTTGAGCAATGATCATTGAAACTCCTTCATGTTGAAAAGGGGTGTTGACATTATGGGATAGAGGAACCAACTGGCCTATGTCCTGGGAGAGACTGGTACCTCTAAATTTCAGGGTTTATCTGGCGTAGGAATAATCTGGAGGATTTAAGTTTCTGAAAAATAAGCTTAATAAGTGAAACCTTTTTATAGAGTCATAGATAGAACCCTGGGTTTTCTTTAGTGTTTTCAGGAGTACTGTTGGTTGGAAATGGATGTATCTTGATGTATTTTTGTGAATATATCCATGGGATCAATTCATAGAAACGAAATTCAGTATCAAATACAAAGTTTTTTTTCAAGATACAGAATTATCTGTGGAGTTTCACTGTGAAGCCTGTGATATTTTTTATGGCGAAAAATAACATACAAAACAATAAATTTCAAAGCACATCACAACAATTAGTTGTAGAAATATTTTGACTTTTTATTCTGATTAAATAATCGTTTCAATATGACACTAAAAATAATGGGAAGTTATTTCTTTACTCAGGGGCCATCAAGTCCAGAAATTCAATTTGTGCAGTATCTCTTACCTGTCCCCTTCTTGCCATCTCTCCTACCCACTCCCTCATTCTCCAGAATGAGAGAGGGAATTTTTGTGTGAACAGTACCTGGTCTGTAATAGGATTGCCAGTGTCTATTGAATGTTGAATGAATTATCTTGTCATTGGAAGCTACATCTTGTCTCCCTGTACACTTGTCTCTTCATATAGATCCTTATAAAACTAAACTAGTTATTACTTGCTTCAAACCAGTCAGTGTTTTATCTTATCCCTCAGGAAAAAGTTCAAACCCAGCACTTGACTTACAAGGTATAACCTGACTTGATCCCAAATTATCCTTCACGTTTCTTCCTACAGCCCCCCACCCACAAAACTCTGCAGCCATACTTGCTGTTTGCTGAACCTATTGTGTGGTTTCACTGTAGCTTTGCCCTGGCCAATCCCTGTGCTTGGAATGTCCTTTCCTTTGTTGCATGTTGAAAGTTTGCCCACCCTTCACAGCCAGGATGATACCTCCTTAAGCTTTTGTTGTTCAACAAATTATTGCCTCATTTGTGTCCCCAGTTTATTAAATCTGTTTTATTACCGTCTTTCTTGTACTTTGGTTAATTAAATGGCTGAGGATATAAGTCTCTTGAAGGCAAAGGCTACTGCATGGTAATTTTTGAAATCTTTGACCCTACCTGTGTGCGAGGCACAAAATAAGTTCCCAAGGGGGTGCAAGGGTAGTTCGTTGGTAGAATTCTCATCTGCCATCCTGGAGACCCGCGTTCAATTTCCAGCCCATGCACTTCCCAAAACAAACAAGCAAGCGAAGAAAGAAAGAAAAAAAAAATCAACAAATGGTGCTGCAATAACAGGGTAGTCTCACATGGAAAAAGAATGAAATATGACCCCTGCCATACAGCATACAAAATAAAATGTGCGCAGTACACAGCGGACAGTGTTGTTATTGCTGGGGGTGTTACCCATACCATTATAATTAATAAGGTAGAAACGTCAGAAGGACCATCTTGAGCAAAATCTGGCTCGGGATCGAGTCAAGATGGCTGGAAAGATGCGTGGTGGTGATTGACACATTGATTCCCGCTGGCCGGCCTGGTTTTCCGGTCTTCTGGACGTTGGTCATTCCGAGTGTGGCCACAAGGTGGCACTCGCCCTCCATGAGTGCTGCTCTGGGCGCTGCTTTGGAGCCGGGGCTCGTTGGCCTGCCGCCGGCTCCGGAAGCCCTCGGAGGTGCAGGGGATGTACGGTGCGCGCCCGGCCAAATCTCACGCGCT
Source organism: Tamandua tetradactyla (assembly GCF_023851605.1). NCBI lineage: Eukaryota > Metazoa > Chordata > Mammalia > Pilosa > Myrmecophagidae > Tamandua > Tamandua tetradactyla. Next base: position 56,776,214 of record NC_135334.1, on the reverse strand, counting down.
GGTGCTCTGGTCAGGCCAGGACCGACAGGACACAAACTCAACCATCGGTTCTTCCAGCAAGTATACGTCGTCACCCCTCCCCACTGCGTCTCTACCCGTGGGTCCCGACACCGACGCAGGCTCCACAACTCTCCTGAAGCATTTATTTGTACTCTGTTCTCTGCGGACTACGTGATGCCTCCTCTCTCAGGCAACCTGTCTGGCAAGGATAAGGCTGGCAGGAAGCGCTAGAGGTGGTTGGAGCCTTGACCCAGCTGGAATCCAATTGGATTTTCAGCTCCTTCAGTCATAGAGTCAGCCTGTCACTGATAATACAGAGAGGTCCAGTTGGGAAAAACGTATTCTCTGGGCAGCCTCCTACTCTCCCTGCCTCCCTTTACCCAACTCCACCCTCGGAAATGCCATACAGTTGCCTCTCCCTGCCATTTCTGACCCAGCTACTTCCTGGCCTTTCCCCTGAGTGGACGGATGATAGGCAGAAAGCGGGGGGCCGCTCCTGCGGAATGACAGTGCATTGGCAGGAGACTCCGTACTTCTTGCAAAGAAGATGCCTGGATGTGCTTAGGCAGGTGAGCTGGTTGCGCCACACCCGGCTGCGTCTGCCTTCTTACTTCTGGAGCTGTGACTCAGGCTTATCCCTCCAGCAGAGGCTTCTTTGCTCCTGGGCTGAAGCTCTGTGGGTCCCATATCTTGTCCTTAAACTATCAGTGAGTGTGATGGTTTGAAATTGTACATAGTCCAGAAAAACATGTTCTTAAATTTAATCCATTACTGTGGGTGTGGACCCATTTTGAGTAGAACCTTTTGCCATGTGGCAGAGGAGCTAAGGATTGCCGGCAACCAGTCTTCAGGAAGAAAGCATTGTCTTGATGATGCCTTCCTTAATTTGGACATTTAGTTGTCCTCAAAAATGTAAGCTAATAAATTCTCATTTCATGGTATTTGCTTTAAGCAATCTAGGAACCTAAAGCAGTGGGTGACACAGCTCTAGGCACAGTTTGTCTGAATTGTCCACTTCACTTTCAAAGCCTGTTCAGGGTTGTTCGTTCTCATTTGGTTACTAGAATTCTTATGAATTAGCTCAATGAATTAGAGGAATTTAGAGTGTTGGTTTTATGCTCAAGCACACAGCAGTTATGATTAGAAGAGATGATTCTTTTGAGATATTTATACGACCCATGTAATAGAAGATATGAGATGTGTAATTGTCCCTCCTCCTGCAACACACACACACACACACACACACACGCATTGGGGGCATGTGTCATGTGGTACACAGGAAGAGCCAAGCCAAGGAGGCTTCTGCCACACTAAAGTTGATTTGTGTAGTCAGGGATGGGAGTGTGGGATGGCATGGTATAGGAAGCCATGTAGAACCAGGACCTTCATCAGGAAATTCGTTTTCTTCCCAAAAGGAGCCTAAAATACACTCTCTTCCACTAAAGGAAGCTCACAGAATGAGAATACAGCCCAGAGACGAACCGAGACCCAGAGCACATAACAGACCTAGAGCACTAGCAGCTTACAACATTCTGGCCCTTGAACCAGCCAAATTCCACCTTCTGCAGAACTCCCTGGAGGAAGTAATCCTTCTTGGCAATTCTGAGTATGAGCAGTCGGTTCTTCAGGTGACTCCTGAGAAATAGCATAAATTGAGACATAATTGCTCCTGTAAATCCTACTGAGGACCTTGGAGCTAAGGAACAGAAGACAGCTTAGAGCATAAGAAAGATGATCAGCAGACCTTGAGCCTGCTAAGGAAAAGTGGGAATGGGGCGGCCCTCAGGGTTATTGTCTTAGATGCATGAATCTTAGTAGCTCTCACTACAGCTCCCTATGTGTTTCAGTGGCAACAGATTTCTGCTGATACCTTGTTTCCAGACTTCTAACCTCCAGGACTGTGAGACACTAAGTGTCTAAAAGCCACCCAATTTGTTGTACTTTGTTACAGCAGCCCAGGAAAATTAACACAGGAGACAGTGTTTAAGAATGCACTTTGCAAAGGATGAAGTACTAATATTGTTCATGGGCAGAGTTGTACCATGAGCTGCAATTAGTTTATTGTCTCAACATTCTCACTCGCTTTGTTTATTTAATTGCTTAGCATTTATTTTTGCTCACATGTGAACTTGGGCCCTTTCAAACTACATTTCTTTTCCTACTGAAGTCCTAGGTTATCCCAAAGATTTCTGCAAGTTCCAAGGGGGTAAGAGCAGCTCATCTGCTCGTGGACACTTCTGCCTCCGTGATATTGACCCAGATAGGAGACTCAGTCTCTCTTCCAAGCTCTGCACAATAAACCTTACTCATAGAACATGTTCATGAGTGTGACAGACATTGCTGAAGTTTTAGGGGTGGAGGAGAGTTATACAGCATAGCAGAAAAAACTTTCAAGTTGAACAGTAGATATCTCCGTTCTTACAGTTTGCCAGCACTTAACTAAACTCTCAGCAGGGTCAGGAACTATACTCCAACTAACTCAGGAAATTTTACTGTGTATATGCAATCTTCATTTATTCTCTCTCTCTCTCTCTTTCTCTCTATCTCCCTTCCTCCATCCCTTTCCTTTCAGTCTCCTCTCTTCTGCTTTATCCCTCTCTACCTCCAAAGCAAAACATTTCCTTCCCTAAGAGTTACACTGCGCCAGCTATTAATATAAAATTTTCACCTCATGACATTTACCCAACAGAATCCAAAATATGTTTTCAAAAGCTTAGGGGAGGGCGGGCCGCGGTGGCTCAGCGGGCAAAGTGCTTGCCTGCTATGCCGGAGGACCTCGGTTCGATTCCCGGCCCCACCCCATGTAACAAAAAAAAAACGGAGAAACAGAATACAATAAAACAAGAAAATGTTTAAAAATGTTTCCCTTTCTTCCTTCCTTCCTTCCTTCTATCCTTCCTTCCTTCTCTCTGTCTTTCCTTTAAAAAAAAAAAAAAAAAAAAAAAAAAAAAAAAAAAAAAGCTTAGGGGAAAAATAACCCACATAGGTACAAATGAATTATAAAGAAAACTCACAAATGTCACGGAGTAGCTAGCACTAAAAGGGAGACAGGTGTACAATCTCTCTACACCAAATCCCCAAATACCCCCGTCCCCTCAGAGTTTCATGGTGTGGAGAGACCCTTTGGGTGCTGAATCCCTACAAGCAAAATTTCTTGGGGGCAATGGGGTTCAGGACTGACCCTGGACATCTGGGGTCACTGAAAGCACTGAGGAAGCTGGGGTTGGGAGGAACAGAGTGAGGCCTTTTGGGATGTACCTTCCTTAGCGCAGCATCAGGCCAGGCTGAGTTCCATGCCTTGCTCCTCATGCTGTGGGACATGTTGGAAGAGCACAGGCTAATTCCCAAACACCCCCCTCCATCTCTGTCCACTCCTCCTGCCCCGCCAGGCCAAGACAAAACTGAAGGACCCTCTTCTGCAGCTCTACAGCTCCCTGGTTATCCCAAAATAGTACCAACATGTTCTAGGTGTAAATGTGGTTGACTTGCCTCTTCTCCCACTAGCCTGCAGCTCTCTGCCAGCAGGCTCCAGGTCAAGTTTTTTCTGTGTGCCTGGGACACAGAAGGTATGCAATAAGTGCTGGAAGAAGGAAGGAAGGAATGACTAGATCCCTGGCAGGGCTCATGGGCCTAATTTTTTAGCTTCTCCACTGACTTATCCTAAGGCTTCACTTTTATTAGAATAAAATGAGAATAGATTCCTGCCTTGATGGGAAGATGTTGTAAGGATCTAATGAAATAAATGTGGAAGCATGTGGAAAGTCGAAAGGACATTGAACGATGGTTATTGGATCAGAAGTTCACAGAGCCCCAGCGATGTTGCCAGGCATGGACACATTTAAGTGCTTTCCACAGCATCCTGTGTGTCCTGCTCCCCACCCCACCCCCAAATCCCCAAGACAGCCATTCCGCACTTGTGATAAATTTACTTGGGATAAATGGGAACACAGAAGGGTGAGTCATTTGTCCAAAGTCTCACAGCTCTCTCCCCAGAGAGCTGAGATTAGAACTAGGCCTTCTACCTTCCGCTCCCCAAGCCAGGAAAGTGTTCTGGGAAATGTGGGCAGTGCCCAAGCAGGGCAGGTGCAGTGCTATTGTTGATGATGAGGGGGTGTTGCCAAAACTGCAAGACTGCACAGGATAATTTTAGAAGGCATTTTGAACATAATTTAAAATTTAATCAGGTAGAGCCTGAATGTAAAGAAAAGAAAGCTTAGAATGTATTCACCATATAATTAAATTCAGCCTACTCTCTCTTCCTTAATCTTTCTTTTGCTCACTTCCCACTCGTGCCATTTCCCCCCTACTAGTTCCTCTTCCAGGCACCCATGTCTCTCTGTCTTTCCGACAGGGACACTGGGCCTGACTCAGAGCAGGGACCAAATTCATGAACAAATAAAAAGCGAATGAATGAATGAATAAATGAGAGGAGTCTCTGATGGACAAATAGATACTAAGCTCTTAATGACTTTTGTAATTTCTCCCTCCCTTGGAGAGTTTTTGTATGTTCATACTCAGCCTTGTGACACCTTGTGTCACAAAGTCAGCCTTGTGGCACCTTGTGAAAGAAATCATTTTCAATGGGACTCTGCCTCTCCATGCCTCAGTCTCCTCATCTAAAAAAACAGGAGCAATAATAGTAGCTGCCTCATAAGCTTCTGTGAAGCCCAAGTGGATGCACTAATAGGAAAGTGGTAAACTGTAAACTCTCCCAATGTAAATGTGCCACTGTAGAAAGGGCAGCAATAGCTTCCTTCGCAATTCTGCTCACCTCCTTCCTCTGAGCTCTAACACTCACACTCCCAACACATACCCACATGTGTGTATGGCATACATGTTCAAATAGTGCTCACAGTGCACGAACTTAATACAGAGCACACAGATACACACAACATCTCATATACACACTATACACCAGTGCTGTCACTCGGGCCCAACGAATTTGGAAATATGGCCATTTCCTGACTGCCACCTGTGTTACATGACTGATAGATTTTTTCAATATTTCCTCCAGGGTTGTTTCTTGATGAAATACTACTAGACATTTTCCAGCAGTAATAACTGGCCCATACTTTTTCCACTCTTATAAAAACCAGACATGGCCTCCTGAGAGAAAGCTTTCATTCATGAATCAACTGGCCATGACGTGATATTTATATATCCTTAGACCCTGGCTAGGGAACAAGCTGCATTGTAATGATCCCGGTGGAGGTTTAGCCCAGGAAATGTCCCGGTTTGTGGCTGGGAGCCCTTCCTCCCATAACTTTCAGGTGGCCAGTCCTTGTACATGACCCTCTTCCTGAGACCCAATGGTCAGTTCTTATCAGCTCTTCAGTCTCATCATCTGACCCAAATCTGGGCCATGGGTGCTGTGTGCCTCAGTCCCAGGAAAAAGGAGGGAAAACACCTTGATAATATCACATCAGCAGCTGATTTGTTTAGGCATCCACAATGTCCATCAAGCAATGGGATAGCAAATTTAGATGTGAAAGTGGGCTTGTGGTGGCTGAACAGCCCATTGTCAATGGGGAATCTTTGTAGGTTCTGGGAGGAAAGGAGGCAGGGTAAGGGATATATGTGGGGCTTCCAGGTATTATCATCTCTTTCAGATCATCATATGAATTTATTTTCCCACCCCAAACACCAAAATCAAAAACTGATGCAAAACTATATATACTTCTCCAATGACAGAAACACAGCTGGGAAGGAAGGGAGAGGAAGAGGGAGGGAGGGAGGGTGAGACAGACAAAGAGATATAATGCAAATATGCAGACATTGATAAAATGTACATTTTTAAAGGTAAATAGTAATGTTCATTGCACATGTACTCATGCTGTACTCTTTGCAGTTTTGGTCATTTAATAATCAAAGGCAGGTATCTCCATTTGACAAAATAATGGAGGCTCAAAAAGATGAAGGGACTTGGTCAAGGCTGCTGAGTGGAAGAGCTGGAATTCCAATCCAAATCCTTTTGGCTCCAAAATAAATTCAAATCCTTCCAGCTTTGATACAAGTAAGGGGGAGGGGGAGAGAAAATGGAACATGAGTTTATTTTAATGACTTCCAAAGAGAACAGAAAGCCTCATATTTCCAAAATGTGGAGATCTGAGCAAGGGCTATTAATAGTAGGTGATGGCTCGTCTATACATTTGAACAATTGCAGACAGAAAGAATGAAATTTTCCTAAGAAAAATCCTAAGCCTTGGGGAAGGATTTGCAAATGAATGACTCAGAACCAGCAAGGCCACAGGAGATAGACATCTGGAGAGGAGCGGAAGATTGTGTTATCCTGATCTATACTTCAGCAAAGGTTGTGTTATCCTGATCTATACACATCACCAGTGAAATGAGGTTGGAAGTTAATACCAGACCTCCATGGCATATTACTTGCCATTTGTTGTGTATTTAATTCAGAATTAAGGTGGCTACATAGTAAGCTGTGTGTCATTCTCATTCTAAAGTATGGTTGGTCAGCAGTGGCACATGTGGCCATGTCTGGGAGAGTAAAGCCTGGTCCCAGAGCTGAAAGTGATTGCATACTTAGAATTTACGATGGAGGAAGGCATTGATCAGACTGGAAATGTAGACAAAGACCTGCCATGTGGAAGGAGACCTGCTGTCAAACGATAGGATAGAAGCACTGGAAGATTCCATGTTGATGACTCCAAAGTCAAATTTGCGCTTCAGAAATTCCCTTTTAACACTGTGGAGGTGGATTATAAAATCGTGAGATTTGAGGCAGAAAAGTGGTTTGAAAGCTGTTGCAATAATTCAAAAAGTTCTGAATTAATGGATGACAACTGGAACAAGGAAAGGAAGAGAGAGATTCTAGAAATGTTTAGGAAGCAAGTTAGATGGCATATAGGTTGGGGAGACTAAGAAGGAAAAGTAACGTGTCCAGACACAAAGTTGGGTTTCTGACTTGGTAGAGTAGTGTTACCCGGAAGGTAGAGAAGGGGAAGAGGTGAGAAATAGATTTGCTGGGAAATGGGAGTGGGCAAAATGATAATGTTTTATTTTGAACATATTGAACTTGAGATGGTTGGCACATTCAGTCTGAGTGCAGCTTTGGAGTTAAAGGGAGGAATTTCAACTATAGATATATAGATATGGGGATTTTCTGCATATTTATTGTGTATTTATTAGGAATTATATTTAGTTGCTAGAATCAAAGGCCAGAAGTAACAGTGGCTTAAGTACGTGGAAGTTTGTTATATTTCACCTTAAAAGTCTGGTATGTTGCTTCCATGGTGTTTTTTACGGACCAAAGAATGCTTCTATCTTTCTGCTTCACCATTTTAGTATGTATATTCCATCTCGGAGTCATATTGTGGCCAAATATAGCTGTTAGAACACCAGTCATCAGCTTTGAATTCCATGTAGGAAGGAGGAGAAAGCATGGAGGGTTAAAAAAAAAAGGTGCTTATGCCTGCAGTTGTGTGCCTTTTCTAAGTCCTCACTCAACAATGGTTTTTTTTTAAAAATGTATTTTTACTGAATTATCTTCATACACCATACTATTTATCTAAAGTATATAATCAGTGGTTCACAATATGGTCACATAGTTGTGAATTCATCACCATGATCTTTTTTAGAACATTTGTATTACTCCTAAAGAATTAAAAGGAAAAAGAGAATTCCAAACATCCCATAGCCCTTGCTCCTCCCTCTTACTGACCACTTGTGTTGCCATCTACCCAATTTTAAGATTTACAATAGATGAACGTGAAGTAAAACAGTGTACTATTGAAAGAGATAGATGTGTAAATATGTGTATATATATGTGTATATATGTTTGTATATATTATATATCATATATGTGTGTGTGTATATGTGTTCATGTATATGTATGTATATACATTATCAATGGAATAAAACAAAACATCCTGAAACAGATCTATACCAAAAAAGTTGAGATTTTTTTTTTCTTTTTGCAATACAGTTATACAAACACTATTTTTGCAACATAGGTATACAACCATTATCAAACATCAGAGTTCCTGGATTATATTTCAACAACTTCAAGTATTATCTTCTGGCTGTTCTAAAACACTACACTCTAAAAAAATATCCACATGATGAATCAACAGTCACGGTCATTTGTTAAATCCTAATTTCTCAGTGACACCTCCTCCCTCTCATTTGATCTTTTTCTCAATCTTCAGGGTTATCTGGGCAATGACCATTTTAACTTTTCCATGCTGGAAAGGGGTGTTGACCTTCTGGGAGGGAAGAATGAACCTGGTTCTTCTTGAAGAGATTGTTACCTCTAGGCTTCAGGACTTATCTGGCCTACATTCAATCTGGAGGCTTTAAGTTTCTGAGAAAATAAACTTACTAAGAAAAACCTTTATAAGAAACTTATTAAAAATAAACTTACTAGAACCCAGGGAACTCCCTAGAGTTTTCAGGAATACTGTTGGAGCATGGTAGTTTGAAATACCTGGCTCAAGCTTGCATAAGAGTAACCTCCAGAATGACTTCACGACTCTTTGTGAAATCTCTTAGTCACTGAAACTTTTATTCCATTTCTTTTCTCCCTTTTAGTCATTCTTAATTCCACAATGCCAGGGCCAGGCTCATCCCTAGGTGTCATGTCCCAGTTGCAGAGAGACTCACACCCCTGGAAGTCATGTGCCATGCAGGGTGGGGAGAGTACTGAGTTCATTTGCAGAGTTGGCTTAAAGAAAGAGGCCACATTTGAGCAACAAAAGAGGCTCTCTGTGGGTAACTGTAAGGCATAATTACCTGCAGGCCTAACTTTGCCATTGCAGAAATAATTTTTCATAAGGGCAAGCCTCAGTATCGAGGGGTTAGCTTTTTAAACAATGGGTTTTTTTTTTAAGACACTACTGGCCAAATTTTATTAAATGGCTGCACTTAAATGCAAAGGTGACTGAGAAATGTAATCTTTTACCTAGATTCATTACTGTCTGAGTAAAATTAGGAGAGAATGTGAGAAGGGATACAGGGTAAGCAACTTGCATCTGGCCTCACAGTGCATCTTTTGGCCACCAAAACACTCTTCTCTCCTACATAGAACACCCTCAGTCCCTTCTCAAGGGAGCCAACCCCAAAGTCTTAACCAGCTTGAAGTCCCAAGATCTCTGGGTCATGGGCCATCCCTGCCATCACACTTGGATTTGGCTCCTTATTGTCTAATGACATACACACTTCAAGGCCGGATCATCTCTATACCTTCTAACATAGTATGCAGTCGTGGATTTGGAGAAGAATAACTACTTCACACACTCCTGCTTAGAAAAGAAGAGAATGAGAGACATGGTACAGCCACTGGTCCAAAATAGTGATCCAAAACAGTAGAGGAGCAAATTCTTTGATTAACTCATCTGTCAGCTCCTGGTTCTCCCCTCTGGAAGTATCTCTTTCATTCATTGTCTCTTAGGTCTCCAGGCCCACTCTTGGTCCATCTTTGTGCACATTAGAAAAGGGTGCCACTTTGGTCGGTTGCAGTGCTGGTAGGGCATAACTTTGGTAAGCTGACAGTGCCTTTGTACTAATGAAGAGCAATAGCTCTTCCAGGTGTGTGCATCTACATCCCTATGCCAGCATGGTTGGTGAGTGGGGCACAGGCTGGCCCCTTAGCTGGGTGAATATATCCAGTGTTCAACTTGTACGGCTGTAAGTGATGACCTGGTGGTCCCTGGTTTCCCTCACAGGGAGATTCTTCTTTGTTGATAATCTTCATGGACATATGAAAGTCTGCTCATAGAGGATGCCCTTCCTGCACCGATTAGCTTTGTCATCTATCATCCTATGGGCATGAGTTTAGAGACCCTGAGATTGTGTTAGGGGGTCAATGATTATGGGCTATTCTAAGACAGGTTAATGAATGACATGGCCTGAGAAGTGTGTAAGAAGAGAAGAGAACCTCAGATTCCTGAGGAATACTAACATTTAAGAAGTTGGAGAATGAAGGATGGTTAAAGAACACTAAGAAGGTAAGGACAAGTGTTCAGGGGAGAGGACAGAGAGAGTGGCAGCATAGAAATTAAGGGAAGAGAGATTCAAGGAAGGAGTCATCAACATGACAAGAGAGTGTTAAAAGTCAAGTAAGATGAAAGCAGAAATGGCCATAGAATTTGGTCTGTGACCTCCAATTATTCTTTTGCTCTTCTTTTGCTTTTCTTATGGCAGTTATCTTACTCTACCTTATAGCTGTTTGTGTTTTTTTAGACCAGTAGTGTTTTTTTTTTCCAGTTTTTCCTATGAGACTGTATGTCTTTTGAGTTTTCTGTGGTGTTTTGTCTTGTTGAACCCTCTTCTTTGATACCGTCCTTATTCAGATGTTGGTATAAACTTCTCTCCTTGTTTTCCTCTTCTCTGCTGGCTCCTCCTCAGTCCTACTGGCTAGGCCCCCTACCCCTGCTCTTCTTAGGGCTCCCTCATCAGCGCGCTGCCCTTTCATCCAGGCACCCTTCATTGACTGTGACATTTGCTTCTGACATTTCAGTATCCATGTTTTTATCTCCAAATGTACTGATCCCTCCACATGTCTGAGGCACATTCCAGGCATAGCCATTTGGATGGCCTAGAAGTATCTCTAACTTGCTGTATTAGGAAAAATAAACCATAGGATTAAGCAAGACAACAAAATTATTGGTTCATGTAACTGAAAAGCTCAAGATGTATAAATTCTGAAGTTCAAGCAAGGCTGGATCCAGAGTTTCAAGCTGTGTCACAAGGGTTCTCTTTCTCTCTCTCTCTCAGTGTCTTTACCTTGGCTCCAATCATAGACAGACTTTCTCCACAGAATGGCAAGATGACCCTACCTGCCGCAGCATGCTCATTGAGCAGCCCCAGCTGAATGAAGTTTTTTTTTGTTTTTAGCAAAATAGATCTGGAAGAAAGGTCTCCAGGGTGATTATTGCTGGTCCACCTTGGGTCTTGTACCTACTGCTGAATCACTTTGGTTGGGATACAATGCCTGGCATAGCTGACTATAGATCCCATCCTCTAGGCATCAGGTGGGAGGAATGAGGTTCACCCCCTGAGCAGCTTCTGCCCTCTTCCTCCAACCAAACAGAATCATTTGTTATTTCTCTGGTCTCTTAAAAGCTCTATTACAACACTATTTCTTTACGTAAGGATATTACCATGCCTAGTCCTGATTCTTTTTCTGACCAATTTCTACTCATCCTTTTTTTAATTTTTAAACTTTTTTATTGTATAATATAACACATATACATAGCCAAAGAGGAAAAAGCAATAGTTTTTAAAGCACTCTTTAACAAGTGGTTACAGAACTGATTCCAGAGTTTGTCATGGACTACTATAACATCATCTCAGATTTTTCCTTCTAGATGCTCCAGAACATTGGAGGCTAGACGGAATACATATTTTATCATCACAATGTCTTTTTTTCTTTTTTGTGTGAAAAATAACATATACACAAGGAAGCAATAAATTTCAAAGCACAGCCCAACAATTTGTGGTAGAACAGATTTCAGAGTTTGATATGGGTTACAATCACACAATTCTAGTTTTTTTTCTAGCTGCTCTAAGATACTGGAGACTAAAAGAAATATCAATTTAATGATTCAGTAATCATATGCACTTGTTAAACCCTATTTTCTCTGTATAACTCCACCATCATCTTTGATTTTTCTCCCACTCTGTAGGGGTATTTGGGCTATGCCCATTCTAACTTTTTTGTGTTGGAAGAGGCTGTCAATAATATGGGGTAGGGAGATGGAACCAGCTGATGTTCTGGAGAGGTTGGTCCCCCTTGGTTTCAGGACCTATCTGGTCCAGGGACCCATCTGGAGGTTGTAGGTTTCTGGAAAGTTACCCTAGTGCATGGAACATTTGTAAAGTCTCATATATTGCCCTAAGTGTTCTTTAGGATTGGCTGGCATGGTTTTGGTTGGGGTTGTCAAATTATGATAGGTTGCAATGTCTAACAGAAGCTTCTGTAACAGCAACCTCCACTATTACCTCTTGACTCTACTTAAACTCACTCAGCCCCTGATACCTTATCTATTACACTTCTTTCCCCACTTTTGGTCAGGATGGTATTGTTGATCCCATGGTGCTAGGGCCAGACCATCATATCCCGGGCTGCCAGGGAGACTTTCACCCCTGGACATCATGTCCCACATAGGGGGGAGAGGGCAATTATTTCACTTGCAGAGTTCAGCTTAGAGAGAGTGAGGCCACATCTGAGCAACAAAAGAGGTCTTCCAGAAATAACTCTTAGGCATACCTATAGGTAGGCTAAGCTTCTCTGCTACATACATAATCTTCATAGGAGTAAGCTTCAAGATCAAGGTGTCCTATTGATTTGGGTATCCCTAAAGTTTGACACAGTATCAGGGGTTTCCCTGGTGGTAAAGTTTATTAGTTCTATGTTTTTCTCCCATCCCTCAAGGGACTTTGCCAATACTTTTTGATTATCTGCTCAATATATTCTAGGATGTATCCAGGCATTACATTAAGCTATACAGGATTAGAGGCCTTCATTCTTATTCTGGGTTCCCTGTGTTTTGATTGTTTAAATGAGTGATCCAGACAGGTTGGGTTAGATTATGTGCTACAGAAAATTTAGGTCCTAGACAATACAAACCTTTCTTCCTTTAGTCTCAAAGAGTAGGTGAGGTTCTAAAATATAGACAATGTCTTCCTTACCTTTGTGTTCTGAATTACCTTAATCCCCACCTGATCAGCTTCATTCCTATCTCTAAATTCCAGGTTATACATATATAAAAGCCTCTCATAATCCAGAAATAATAATTACCACTCTGGACTAAATGTGACTGCTGTAACAGCTTACAATGTAGGCCCCTGTTTTCTGATAAGCATTTTCTAAAGGAGACCATACAATAATTGCTCTTTTGTTTCTGGCTTATTTTGCCTCACCAGATGTCCCATAGATTCATTCAAAATGTTACATGCCTCATAACTTCATTCCTTTTTGTAATAGCACAATATTCGATCGTATGTATACACCATTGTTCACCAATCTACTTCTCAGTCAGTGCATCCTTCAGCCACCAGCATTCATTAGGCATCATATATAATGCCCAAAGTCTATAGTCCATCAACACTCTCAATTTCAGATAATTTCATTGTTCCCAAGAGAATGATGACCAAGAAACATACTTTACCAAATAGAAAATCTAAACCTCCCCTTAACTCTTATCCCTCTCCCCATTATTTACCCCCGGTGTTGATATGGTACTGCTCATGTTTTCCTGTTAGCATGCAATAGTAATTTTCCCCCATATCCTGAACTTAAACACTCTTTATATGAGAATCATACCTTTGAAGAAGTTCTTGCAAGAACCTATTTATATGTGTAGTGTTAATCAGTGGGACACATGGGTCTATACAACCCTTTCCATCATGTTCACCTTCAATATGTAGATCCACTAATGAACTGCCTTCATGCCTATCTATTCCCTTACGTTTGCATTCAACCTCATTAGCTAACCATTCACCCATTTCTAGCTTCTGGGTGCCCTATATTCTCTATTACAAGCCTCCAATTTTACCTTTACCATGGTGATAGAAGTGGAGTCATACAGTATTTATCTTTTTGCGTATGGCTAATTTCGCTCAGCATTATGTCCTCAAGGCTCATCCATCTTATCGTGTGCTTCAGGACATCATTTTGTTTTACTCCTGCACAATATTCCATCATACGTATATACCACATTTTGTTGACCCACTTGTCTGTTGTTGGACATTTGGTTTGTTTCCATATTTTGGTGATGGAAAAGATGGAAACAAACCATCTTTGGACATTGCTATGCTATGGACATTGGTGTGCAAATGTCTGCTTGTGTCACTGCTTTCAGCTCTTCTGGGTATATACCAAGTAGTGCTATTGCCGGATCATAGGGCAACTTGATATTTAGCTTCCTAAGGAACTGCCAAACTGTCTTCCACAGTGGCTGCACCATTATACTTTCCCACCAGCAGTGTATGAAGTGTCTCAATTTTTCCACATCCTCCCCAACATTTGTAGTTTCCTGTTTGCTTAATAGTAGCCATTCTTATAGATGTGAGGTGGTATCTCATTATAGTCTTGATCTTCATTTCCCTTATAGCTAATGAAAATGAGCATCTCTTCATGTACTTGTTTGTGTGGATGTGGAGAAGAAAAGGATTTATTCACAATCTTGCAAGAATGGGCACCCAGCCAAAAAATGGTGAGTGGCGCGCTGAACAATAGAATGCCACAGATCTTATACCTAAGCCTGGCATGCAGGCCCCTCCCTTGTTTCTCAGCTGATTGGATACTCCAGAGATTACAGCCTATCCAGTTAGTCTAATTCAAATGTCCCGTGAAAGGTTCCTGCTTTTGATTATACATTACATTTCAATGACCCTGACCATTATTTATTTAAACATTTCTACCTATTTGGCACCAATTCTAGGCTTGTGTCAGAGGCTCTCTCTTACCTTACCTGCAAGACCGGTTTGAGCTGTCCTGCAGCCTTTTCCTGCACCATCTTGTGTGAAAGCTAAATTTAACTTTCTTACAAATGCCAGGTCTTTCTTTTTGAACTCTTTTAGTTTTCACATTTTATTCTTTCTTTAAACTTGATAAGAGCCTTTTCACACTTTACATCATAGGAATCTTCCTTTTTAAGGGGCTACAAATTATATTGCCTGTACTGAATAGGCATTTGCTTGGTTAGGGCAGCCTTAATGAGTCTCTGAACTAACCCTCAGACACATGGGATAATGCAGCACCCAAGTGGTGTGAGTGCCCCAGCTATGATGATTGACAGTGCCACCCGTATGCATTTCCCTGGTAAAGCTTTGGCGATAGTTCCATCTGGAGCTGTATTATTGGGGATAAATGTACAACAACTACCCCGACCATAACACAAACACCTCCCTTTTCAGCTAACATCATGTCTAGGGCCATCCTATTCTCCCATGTCATTTGGCCAACAGCATTCAACTATTCTGTTATTCCCTTAACTGTACATAAATCTTTGCTGATTAATCCACTCCATATTTTTGTTGATGGTGACCTACCAGAATAAGGATGACGTGCATCCTGCAGCTACTTGATTCCTAGCCTTAAACTCATCCAGGGTTCTCCTTGGCACCCCTATACTGTCTAAATAAACTCAATCATTAAAGCAACCAAGTAAAATTTTTCTTTCTTTTTCCTTAGGATAGAACTTCTCCCTCCTTTTCAAACCCCAGGGTGAACGGGATGGCCAATTCGACCAGAGCACAGGCCCCCTACCACTTCCTAGGTAATATTGGTCAGAGGATGCCCCTTCCACAATACCACCAAAGGTCTGCTTGGGGTATGGTCAAACTGGAAAGATTGCCAGTACTGTCCTCAGTCACATCCCATGCTTAGGTACATGAGGCCATGGTCCCAAGGTCCTGGAACCCTTCTTCCCCTCTAGGGAGACAAGCAGAGTGGTTTTCTGAACTGAGGCAAGAAGCCAGTATGGCCTTGATTTTTCCACCCCTGACTGGAGGGAAAAGAGAGGACAATGCACTACAATTTTCACCAGGAGCAGTATTCTGAAAAAGGAGTATCATGCATTTGAACTTTTCGTGTTCCTCCATGCCCATCGAAAGGGCCTGACAAGAACAGTGTTGGCCTGCTGTGCGAGCATAACAGTTGCTTTTGTCCAGATTCCGGACTGTATATTTGATCCATTCCACCCAGGCATTTGTGTCTCTGTACCCTGTCTCTGTCTCTATGGTTTGCTCCAAACTTTCTGTCCTGTCTACCCTGACAACTTTGGGCTCATTCTGTATTGGGGAACTTACCTCCGGCTGGGCCTCCTTAGATACTTTTGAAGAGTTAACTGGAAAGGGAGTTATTGGTGTCGGGAACAGGACTTGCACACTGAACTTTCCCAGAGGGTCCCTCCCAGTAATGTTTACCCCCATTCCATATACTTGATGGGGGGGGGGGGGGCGGGTATCTGTTTAAGCCCAAACTGGATTTCCTACCTAGAGTGGTGATATTGATTTCGTCTACCTTTTGGTCACTATCAGTATGGAGTTGCACTGAAGATCTTGGCAGTCTGATGGAGGATTTTCTTTGTAAAAAGGGTTATTTTATCCTTTAATGGCCTCTAGTTCTGTGAAATTAATCCCATGTTCACAGTCCACCCTTGAAACTGGGTAGTCCATCATATATCATTCCAGGAGGAACAAGGAGAGGCTCGATTATAACAACTCCTCTACTGGTTCTGAGCACAAGTATTTGTTTTCCCCACTCAATTGCCATTGACTCATTAAGTCTCTGCAGTCTTTTACTTGGCAAGCATCAAATGTTAGGCCTAGAGGGATAGGACCCCGTCCCCCCAGGATGCAACCTACCCCTGGCAAACACTTCAGAAAGCCTCTCTCACCCCAAACCCTGCCAGCTTGGCTTCTCCTTCACCTTCCATCATCTGCCCTCTTGCGATAACCTCCCATTACTCAGCCTCCACTCTCTGGCAAATGCATTTTTGTGTAAGCTCCTCTTATTTAATACGTGCCTATGGCATTTACAACCCTGTGTGCCTAAGGCAGTGTTTAAAATTTAAACTTTACCAGTAGAAAGATGCTAACAGCCCTATTTCTGAAAACTAGCCAATAGAGACCTGCCTGACACTTGCCCCCAACTCTGTAACCCTCAACCTTAGAAACCCTATCCCCCCACTACCTCAGGGCAGCCATTTTTTCTTCTTTCTCTTGAAACACAGCTGAGGCAGCTCTGCCTTTCTCTGAAACAAAGCCTTTGCCTGAACTCTTTTGCCCCACCTCCTCCCTGGTGGGTTTGCTAAGTTTATCTTTCATCAAACTGTACAGTTTGGGACTTTAAACCTTCAGTTATATTCATCACCAATCTGACAGGCCTTGTTGCATCCCCAATTTGGAACATCATAACTAGTAAAATTATTCTCATTTTTAAATTGGGCTTCAGATCCCTCATCTGTCTTCCTTGGGTCACTATTAATTATGTTAGATTAAAATACAGAATTCAAATCCCAAATCCAAAAAACCCTTCTACCTTCCCAACTATTGTCTCTTTAATGTAATTTTTAAGGGTCTAAAGTATGAGTTATTTCCCAGGATCAGCCAGCATTGTTGGGTATTTATTGCCCAGCTCAGGTATTGGTCCTTTCACTTGGGTGTAGTGAGTCCAGCCTTTCACTGCCATCCAGATGGCTCTCAGTTGTCAACATAACTTGATAGGGACCTTCCCAGGCCAGTTGGAGTTTGGACTTTTTCCACAATTTGATGAGGACTCAACTGCTGGGTTGGTGTTGATGGGCAACAAATCAAGAGGTGGGATCTGGGCCAACAAGCTTGGTCCATGCACAGAGATGCCTGGTCACTCTGAGGCAGATTTTCCCTTCTCCTTTTCTCCTTAACAACTGGTGGATCCAAGCACCTTGTGTGGGGTCCTTCTGGCTGTCAGAGGTGGGCCCCAAATGGTAGAGTCTGAGACCACTCAATCAGCAGGGCACAGCTTCCCTTTGTCCTCTCCAGGGGTTCTCCTCTGAAGCCTCAGATACCAGGCAAGCCCCCAAATTGTTAGAAAGAAAGCCATACCTGAAAAAATAAATGCTCAACCGATTGTGGAGAAGAAAAGAATTTATTCATGATCTTGCAAGAACGGGCACTCAGCTGAAAAATGATGGCTGGTACCTCTTCATCTTTGAGCCATCTGTATTTGCTCTTCAGAAAAATGCCTATTCATATCTTTAGCCCATTTTATAATTGGGTTGTTTGTTCTTTTGTTGTTGAATTGTATGATTTCTTTGAGTATACCGGAAAATGTATGATTTCTTTAGATATACAAGATATCAAACCTTTGTCCAATGTATGATTTCCAAATATTTTCTCCCATTGAATTGACTGCCTCTTCATCTTTTTGACAAAGTCTTTTGAGGTGCAGAAGCATTTGATTTTGAGGAGTTCCCATTTATCTATATTTTCGTTTGTTGCTTGTGCTTTGGGTGTAAAGTTTAGGAAAATACCTCCTATTATAAGTCTTTAAAATGTTTCCCCACATTTTCTTCTAGAAACTTTATGGTGCTCATTCTTATATTTAGGTGTTTGATCCACTTTGAGTTAATTTTTGTATAGGGTATAAGGTAAAGGTCCTCTTTCAGTCTTTTGGCTACTGAAATTCAGTTCTCCCATGCCATTTATTGAAAAGACTATTTTGTCCCAGTTCAGTGGATTTGGAGGCCTTGTCAAGAGTCAGTTAACCACTGATTTGGTGGTCTATTTCTGCACTCTCAATTGGATTCCCTTGGTCAATACTTCTATCTTTGTGTCAGTACCATGCTGTTTTGACCACTATGGCTTTATAGTAGGTTTTAAAATGAGGAAGTGTTATTTTTCCCATTTTGTTCTTTGTTTTTAGGATGTGTTTAGCTATCCAGGGTCTCTTTACCTTCCAGATGAATTTGGTAACTAGCTTTTCCAAGTCTTCCAAGTAGGTTGTTAGAATTTTGATTGGTACTGCATTGACTCTGCAAATCAATTTGGTTAGAATTGGCATCTTAATTATATTTAACCTTCCTATCCATGAGCAGGGAATGTCTTTCCCCCTGTTTAGATTTCTTTTAGCAATGTTCTGCTATCTTCTGTGTACAAGTCGTTTACATCCATAGTTAAGTTCATTCCTAAGTACTTAATTCTTTTAGTTGCTTTTTTGAGTGGAATCTTTCCCTTAACTGACCCCTCAGTTAGGTCATTGCTCATGTATAGAAACGTTACTGATTTTTGCACATTAGTTTTATATCCCACCACCTTGCTGAATTTGTTTATTAGCTCAAGTAACTTTGTTGTAGATTTCTCAGGATTTTCCAAATATGGTATCATGTCATCTGCAAATAATGAAAGTTTTACTTCCTCCTTTCCAATTTAAACACCTTTTATTTCTTTTTCCTCCCTGATTGCCCTAGCTAGAACTTCTGGTACAATATTGAATAATAGTGCTGACAAAGGGCATCTTTCTCTTTTTCGCCATCTTAAGGGTAAAGCTTTCATCTCTCCATTGAGTATGATGCCCTCTATTGGCTTTTCATATATGCCCTTTATCATATTGAGGAAGTTACCATTGATTCCTATCTTTTGAAATGTTTTTATCAGAAATGGATGTTGAATTTTGTTGAATGCTTTTTCTGCCTCAATCAAGATAATCATGTGATTTTTCCTTTTTGATTTGTTAATGCGCTGTATTACATTAATTGATTTTCTTGTGTTGAACCTTCCTTGTATTCCTGCTATAAACCCCACTTGCCCATGGTGTATAACTTTTTTAATGTGTTGTTGGATTCAACTTGCTAGTATTTTCTTGATAATTTTTGCATCTGTGCTCACTAGGGAGGTTGGCCTGTAGCTTTCCTTCCTTCTTTTTTTTTTTGTATGTTGTATGGTAGGGTCACATTTCATTATTTTTCTATGTGAGTATCCCGTTATTGCAGCACCATTTGTTGAATTTTTTGTTTGTTTGTTGTATTTTGTTTGTTTGTTTTGCTTGTTTATTCGTTTTTTGGGAAGTGCATGGACCAGGAATTGAACCCAGGTCTTCTGCATGGCAGGTGAGAATATTACCCTTGCACCCCCTTAGTTTTCCTTTTTTATAACATCTTTATCCACTTTTGGTATTAAGATGGTGTTAGCTTCATAAATTAGTTAGAAGTGTTCCTTTTTCCTCAAGTTTTTGGGAAAGTTTGAACAGGGTTGGTGTTAATTCTTTTTGGAACATTTGATAAAATTTCCCCTAAATCCATCTGGCCCTGGGCTTTTCTTTGTAGAAAGATTTTTGATGATTGATTGACTCTCCTTACTTGTGATTGGTTTATTGAGATCTATTTCTTCCTGAGTCAGTGTAGCTTGTTTGTGTATGTTCAGGAATTTGTCCATTTCATCTAAGTTTGTTGGAATATAATTGTTCATAGTATTGTCTTATAATTTCTTTTTTTTCTCCGGGGTCTGTCGTAACACATCCCTTCTCATTTCTGATTTTGTTTATTTGCATCCTTTCTCTTTTTTCTTTGTCATTCTTGCTAGCGGCCCATTGATTTTACTGATTTTCTCAGAGAACCATCATTTGCTTTTATTGATTCTTTTTATTGTTCTTTTGTCCTTTCATTCATTTGTCTCTGCTGTTATCTTTGTTATTTCTCTTCTATTTCCTTTGGGGTTAGTTTGTTGTTCTTTCTCAAGTTCTTCTAGTGAGTAGATAAGTCCTTGATTTTTTATCTTTCTTGTTTTTAATATAGACATTTAGGGCAATAAATTTCCCTCTCAGCACAGCCTTTGTCACACCCCTTAAGTTCTGATATGTTGTATTCTCATGTTCATTCATCTCCAGATAACTACTGATTTCTCTAGAGATTTCTTCTTTGACCCACTGGTTGTTTAAGAATGTGTTATTTAATCTCCATATATTTGTGTAAATTCTTGGTCTTTGGTGGTTATTGATATCCAACTTCATTCCATTGTGATCAGAGAAAGTGATTTGAATAATTTTAATGTATTTAAATTTATAAAGACCTGTTTTGTGCCCCAGCATATGATCTATTCTGGAGAATGTTCCATGAGTACTAGAGAAGAATGTATATCCTGGTGTTTTGGGGTGTAATGACCTATATATGTCTGTTAGGTCTAATTCATTTATCAAATTGTTTAACTTCTCTACTTCCTTGTTGATCCTCTGTCTGGTTGTCCTATCTATAGAGGTGAGTGGTGTATTGAAGTCTCCTACTACTCCCTTCAGTTTTGCCAATGTCTGGTTCATGTATTTTGGAGCTCCTTGATTGGGAACATAAACATTTATGATTGTTATTTCTTCTTGGTAAATTGTCCCTTTATTAATATGTAGTGTCTTTCTTTGTCTCTTATGATGTCTTTATATTTACAGTCTATTTTGTCCAACATTAGTATAGCTACTCCTGCTTTCTTTTAGTTACAACTTGTGTGGAACATCTTTTTCCATCCTTTCACTTTCAGTCTATGTGTATCCTTGTGTCTAAGATGAGTCTCTTTAGGGAGCATATAGCTGGATTATATTTCTCAATCTATTCTGCCAATCTGTATCTTTTAATTGGCAAGTCCAGTCCATTAATAGTCAAAATTACTACTGAAAATGCATTTTTTTAATCCACCATCGTATCCTTTGGATTTTATTTGTCAGATCTATATATTCTCTTTCCTTTTTCCCCTTCAACTTACCCTTGTTAGTACTCTTCAATTCTGTGCCCTCCTCGAGACCTCCCTCTCCTGTCTCTCTCTCTCTCTCTTTTTTTCTTAACTAGCAGCACTCTCTTTAGTATTTCTTATAGGGCCAGTATCTTGTTGACAAATTCTTTCAGCATTTGTTTGTCTATGAAAATTTTGATCTCTCCCTCAGTTTTGAAGGACCATTCGAATGGGTACAGAATTCTTGGCTGGAAGTCTTTCTCTTTCAGGATCTTAAATATATCATACCACTGCCTTCTCATCTCCATAGTGCCAGTTGAGAACTCTGTCTTATGTGGTTTCCCTTATATATAGTAGATTGTTTTTCTCTTGATGCTTTCAGGGTTTTCTGCTTCTCTTCAACATTTGACAGACTGATTAGGATGTGTCTTGGGGAAGGCCTATTTGGGTTTATTCTATTTGTTGGGCTTCTTTGATTTGCATATTTATGTCTTTTCTAAGGGTTGGGAAGTTTTCCTCCTTTATATCCTCAACTAATCTTCCTAGCCTTTTACTTTTCCTTTCTCCTTCTGGGACACTAATGATTCTTGCATTTGTATACTTTCTTTTGTCCATCATTTCCCTGAGATCTAATTCAAATTTTTCCATCTTTTTTTTGCCATTTGCTGTTTTGAGTGTTCAAAATCATTTGCCCTGTCCTCTAGTTCATTTATTCTTACTTCTGCCTCTTCAAATCTGCTGTTGTATGTCTTGAGTATATTTTTTTATTTGGTTTACATGTCTTTAATCTCTGTGATATCTGCTATTTTTCTATTTATGCTTTCAAATTCCTCTTTATGCTCTTCTAGTTTCTTCTGGATCTCCTTTATGTAATTAGCCAGGCCATTTGTTTTATTTAGTAGAGTTATATGAATATCTTTGATTAATTGTTCCAAAGTGTGTGTTTCCTCTGGTGTTTTAATTTGGCTATTAGTGTGGGTTATATCTGTCTGCATCATGAGATGCATTGTGCTCTTCTGTTGTTTTTGAGGTATGTAAATACCTTGACAGGTTTACTTTGGAAATTGATTTCCTACAGCAGTCTAAAGCTTTGTATATTCAGGATAGTTGTGGAGCAGGATGCGGGGCGGGGCACAACAGTGTGGTGATGTGTTGCAGTACAAGTATAGGCACAGATTGGGGATGCTATGCTGGTGCCTGTGAGTATAGGGTGTGGGTCACGGGGTTGTGGATGTGCAGTGAGGGAGTCGAGGGCATGGGGGGCAGTGCAGGCAGACCTTGGAGTGCAGGAGCAGGATGCAGCGCTGGGGACACAGAGGTAGAGTACAGTGGGAGGCTGATGGGAAGGCTGTATGGATGCTTGGGTGCTGGTCTGCAGGTAGGTTGTGGGTGGGCACATGGAGCATGGGGGTTGTGGTTATCAGGGTGTAGGGTAGGTGCCACAAAGGTGAGGGTGGGGGCGCAGGGTGCGGGTGTGTCCTTGCATAGGGGGAGGGCCCAGAGGGCTCTGGATGCAGATGTAGGAGTGTGCAGGGGCAGGCTCAGGTCACCGCGGGATGTTAGGGATGTGTGTGGTGTTGAGTGGGCGGTGCCCTGGCATGAGTGCGCATGTGTAGAGGGTGGGTCGGAGGAGGTGTGCATGCGTGGGCAGGGGCTATGTAGCACAGATCCTCCCATGAGCACCTGCCAGGTGTGGGAGCACAGCGCTTGTGCTGGGGGTTGGCACAAGTGTGCATGCTTGTGGGGCAGGGGGTTGGCGTGCAGGTGTCAAGAAGTCAGTGCACGAATACACGCAGGGCGAGTGTGGCTGTGCGGGTGTGCAGATCTGGGATTTGGGGCCCTGATGTGCACTGGTCTAGAGGTTTGGGACTCGTGTGTGTGCATGCGCAGAGCTCAGGGGAAGCAGGCTGTGGTGGCATCTGCATGGGCTGGGGGCAGGTATGGCCGGGCTGTGCAGGTCAGCACTTGCTGGTAGTTGTGCATGGATCTGGCGGTAAACTGATATACACATGTGCAGAGCTGGGGGAGTGGGGCGGGTTTAGCCTGGGTATAAAGGTCAGCGTTAGCAGCCTTTATGTGCTGGCGACCACTTGCTGGGTCAAGGAGGGTTAGGTGGGTCTGGAAGGGGCCAGGCAAGAATGCGTCTGCACAGGAGAGGTGGTTTGGACTGGGGCTGACTTGCCCCCACTTGGGGTGGGTACAAATGGGAGGCGGGTCAGGAGGGTGGTGGTGGGGCGCTTGGAGCCTGGGGAGTGGGGGTGGGTAATGGGGTTCAGGTGCGGGTTGTGGGGCTGCACTGGTGAGGGTACTGTGTTTAAGGGCTGTGACTTGGCTTACTTCCTAGTCCCCATCTCCCCATCTATGTGCTCCTGAGGGCTCCGGGCTTCCATTTGGAGAGGAGATCTCCAGGCTTCTGTTTGGAAAGGAGTGAATTAGGCTATTGGCTCCAGCTGAATGGTCTGCAGTTCTTCGAGTTTCAGTTCAGTTTTTGCAACCAGACCCTCCCAGGTCACTTACAGCCTGGAATCACTGCCTCGGTCGCCTTCTTGTCCCTTACTCTAGCTGTTCCTTGGAGCAGGGGTGAACTAGACCTATCCTAATCTGCCATCTTCTTTATTCATCCTTGTTTGAGTTACCTCCTTGGGAAGACTTCCTGGATGCCCCAGTTGAATGAGTTGCTTCTTTTGGTGATGCTACAAGACCTTGCAAGTACTTCTAGCCCAGAACTTATATGGTTCTATAATTATTGTCTGTCTTTCCCCTGTTCTGTGAGATCCTTCAAGGCCAGAACCATCTCTTCAACTCTGTACCCACAGCACCCAGCCCACTCCCAACTTGTGTTGAATTGAATTGGGTCAGTGGGTGAATTTCAGTGGTGGAATGTGGCATCCACTTCATATTGGTAAATGACTATGTGTATCTTTGGCCCAAAGAGGGCTTTTTAAGGCAAATCCTACAATTTTTTGAGCCAGTTTAATGGTTGTGATATAAATGGATATTAGAGTCAGACAGATATGGGTTCAAGTTATGGTTCCACTGTTTACTACCTCTTCAACTCTGGGCAAGATTTTTAATTAACTGAACCTTGAATCCTCCTGTGTGAAATGAGAATAATTTCCATTTGTTGTGAGATGTTACTTATTCCCATTTGATGTCTATTTCATAGATGTTACTTATTCCCATTCGATGTTACTTATTCATTTGTTGTGAGGATTAAAATATGAGAAACATACGAAAATGCTGGTAGTGTTTTATAGAAGCCCAAAACCTTTTATTTCTCTTATAGTTATTTCTTTGGTTTGGGGGAGGTAGTCCTAAGTTACAGCTGTCCTGCATCACAGTTGCCCTGTGACACTTATTAGTAGTGTACTCTTTTACTTTAAACACTCCTGGTTTAGATGACAAATTATCAGGTTACCCGATTAACGAATCTTGAGATGGCATCTGACTTTTGGTCAACAGTACAGACTTGACTTCTGCATGACAACTGGGAGCCATATACCAAACAACTGAAGGTAAGGAGAAAAGGCAATTGAAAGCCCCAATCCTAAAACAGGCATATCCGGTACACAGCAGAGACCACTGTAGTCATTCTGGAACTTAAGTGCGCTTGAGGGTAAACCCAAATATCACCAGCCATTCAGCAACTTTTGGAGAATTTGCTTTCCTAAATGGGTCAGAGAGTAGTCATTTTTTGGCTTCAAAATACTGATGCCATTTCCCCACCTCAACCTCTAGAAACTAAGCTGTCTGCTGGGTAGTGTTCCTTTACTGATAGTAAAACTATTTGCACTCATTGCTCACTCTTTAGACTCTCAGTCTTAATTTTCATTTTTTAACCTTTTACTGTAAATGAACCACCCATCCTTCTATAATTACAATTTTGACATTTTTTGCTAGACTGAGTTCCTAGATGGTGAAGCTTAAAGTCTTATTACCATCATATCTCTATCACCTATCTCCAGTAACTGGCACATGGAGGTGTTTAACACACATGCATTGAATGGATGCATAATGAGTATGAATTACAAGGTCAAGTCTTTCATTGGCCTTGAGTGAATTTGATAGGCCAGAGTGGGCTTTCCATTTGCCCAGGGCCCCTGTGGATGAGGTGGCTGGGTTTATGTGGAAGCAGTCCCAGAAAATGGGCAGTCTGGGCTTAATATGTCTTGGTGATTTGCCAAAGACTTCCTTAGACTTATTTTATGGGATGGGCCACCACTACCAGGAAAGAAAACTGTTAATTGCCCAAATGAGATACTTCTAGGGAAAATCATTATTTATTAGCAGGTGTTAAAAAAAAAGCCTGTGACATGATTTTTCTCATCTACCCTGATGTTAAAGAGACAGAGGCTTTAGAGAAAAGACAAATTGAATGAGTAAGGGAAGGACTGAAGCGATGTTTGAGTGAAGTAAGTGGGAGAAAGAGTTATTCATCTGCACACAAATAATTCGCATGTCTGGTTGGTTCTTTGAGCTTAGAATTGATTCCATGATCCACACTTTGCCAGCTTCCCTAGAGCAGAGCTCATGCAACTCAAGGTCCATGCAATATTGCATTTCATTAAATGCAACACATATTAACCACAGTTTCATCAATACAGAAGCCACTGTAGGTATTTAAGGTAGAACGAGGTTTAATGGAAGGAATTAGAGATTTCCACAGCTGCTGGAAAGTCTGGGGATTCTTTCAGGAAATTTCACAGGTCTCAGGGAAGCTGCCTGACTGCCCTCAGCTGCGCAACCTCAAGGTCGATAAGTCCCAGGAGGTTGGTCAGAGGTGTGGGAGCTGCAGTTGGTAATTAAACAATTGGAAACATTGATGAAGATGATTCTAAAGGTGATGCCCCAAACATCAACCCTCTGCCAATGCCCGCATGACTGCAGATAGCTGCAACTGGAAGGCTTCTCAGTCTTTCAGAGTTCCCTCAAATTTCTTTCTGTGGTAGAACTAACTCTGAACCATAGTAGAAAGAGATTGTGGTGAAAAATATTGCATACTTTTTGAGTAGCCAGGATGAGGATGCTGGTGAACTGATTACAGACAATCCAACACACAGCTCTATATTCATTTAGTGAGTAGTAAATGAAGACCTGTTGTTCACCAGAGCCATACTTATGTTAGTCTTGTTTCTCCAAGATATATATATTTTTAAATTTTGTTTTGGTAACATGTCTAAAGTTTCCCTCTTCAATCATATTCAGATATATAATTCAGTGGTGTTAATTACAATCACAATGGATTACAGCTATCACCGTCATCTATTACCACAACTTTTCCATCACACATCAGAAATTCTGTACCAATACAGCTTTAACTCCGCTTTCCCTAGCCCTCCCCAGCCTTGGTAACCTGTGTCCTGGCTTCTCACTCTGTAAATGTGCTTATTCTAATTGTTTCACATCAATGAGATCAGACAATGTTTGTCCTTTTTATTTAACTCGACATGAAGTCTTCAAGGTTCATCTATGTTGTTGCATACATCAGAACCGTGATCCTTTTCATGGTGCATAATATTCCATTCTATGTATATATAGCATTTTGTTTATCCATTAATCTGTTGATGGACACTTGGGTTGCATCCATCTTTAGGTAATTGTGAATAATGCTGCTATGTACACCGGTGTGCCAATATCTATTTAAGAACCTGTTTCAGTTCTTTTGAATATATACCCAGAAGTGGTATTGCTGGGTCAGATGGTAATTCTGTACTTAATTTTCTGAGGAGCTGCCAAATTGTTTCTACAGTAGCTACAATATTTTACATTCCCAAGAACAATGAATGCTTCTCTATATCCTCTCCAATACTTGTTATTAATTATTTTTATTAGTAGCCATTCTAATGGGTATAAAAGGTATCCCTGATGGCTGATGATGTTGGACATCTTTTCATGTATATATATGTATATATACATGTACATACATATTTATATATATATATATAATCTTTTTTAGATAAATTCCTATTCAAGTATTTTTCCTATTTTTGATTGGTTGTTTTTTCATAGTTAGTTCCTTTTAGTGAGATCATACATTATTTTTCCTTTTTCTTTCTGGCTTATTTCACTCAACATAATGACCTCAAGGTTCATTCTTCTAGTTACATGTCATGTGACTTCATTCCTTCCTGCAGCCCCTCATTATTCTGTCATAAGTTTACACCACATTTCACCCTTCCATTTATCAGCCAACGTATGCTTAGACCACCTCCATCCATTGCAAACTGTGAAAAACGCTGCGATAAACACATAAACACCAGCGTTCAAATGCCTAGCAGTGTCCTTGCTTTTAGTTCTTCCAAGTCTTTGTTTACTAATGGGGTTGCAGGATCATGGGTCAACCCAGTATTTAGTCTTCTGTGAAGCCATCACATTGCCCTCCAGAGGGGCTGCACTATTCTACTTCCCTACAGTATTAACACAGAGTTGACCCTAAATTATAGTCACATAGTTATGCATTCACCACCACAATCTATATGAGAACATTGCCATTTTTTCTATAAAGAGAGAAGAGGGGAAAAGAGAAGTGATTTCTTTTTGACCCACAGATTGTTTAAGAGTGTGTTATTTAACTTCCGTATATTTGTGGCTTCTCCAGCTCTTCGCAGGCTATTGATTTCCAACATTATTCCATTGAAATGAGAATGTATAATTGTAAACTTTTTAAAGTTATTGAGACTTGTTTTGTACCCACCCTGTGGTCTATCCTGGAGAATGATCCATGTGCACTTAGAAGAATTTGTATCCTGCTGTTTTGGAGTGCAAAGTTCATTATAGGTCAGTTAGGTCTAGTTCATCCATCATATTATTCAAGTTCTGTTTCCATATTATATTCAGTCTAGATATTCTATCTATTGATGAAAGTGGTGTATTGACGTCTCCTACTATTTTTGTAGAGGTGTCTATTTTTCCCTTCAGTTTGCCAGTGTTTGCCTTACGAACTTGGGGCACTGTGGTTAGCTGCACAGATATTAATGATTGTTATTTCTTCTTTGTGGATTAGCCCTTTTATTGATAAATAGTGTCCTCCTTTGTCTTTTATAACAGTTTTTTACTTAAAGTCTATTTTGTCTACTATTAGTATATCTATCCCAGCTCTCTTTTGGCTTCCATCTTTTTCCGTCCTTTCACTTTCAACCTATTTGTGACTTTGGGTCTAAGATGAGTCTCTTGTAAATAACATACATTTGGGTCATGCCTTTTTATACATTCAGCCAATCTGTGTCTTAAGTTAAGTTAATGGGAATTTAACACATTAACTTCAGTATTATTACTAGAAAGTTAGTACTTCAACCATTTTGTCCTTTGTCTTTTATATGTCACATCATTTTTGTCTTTTTTCCTTTATTGCAACCTCCTTTTCTATATTGCTAATCTTTTGTGATATAGTTAATTGATCCCTTTCTCATTTCCATTTCTGTCCATTTTTTTTTTAACCTGGGTAGGCTCTGGGAATCGAACCCAGGTCTCCGGCATGGCAGGTGAGAACTCTGCCTGCTGAGCCACCGTGACCTGACCCCATGTATTAGGATTCTCTAGAGAAACTGAATCAACGGGGAACACTCATAAATACAAAATTTATAAAAGTGTCTCACATGACCACGGGAACACAGAGACCAAAATCCACAGGGCAGGCTGTGAAACCAATGATTCCGATGGAGAGTCTGGATGAACTCCACAGGAGAGGCTCGCCAGCCGAAGCAGGAAAAAAGACTGTCTCTTCTGAATCCTCCTTAAAAGGCTTCCAGTGATTAGATTAAGCATCACTCATTGCAGAGGACACTCCCCTTTGGCTGATTACAAATGGAATCAGCTGCAAATGCAGCTGACATGATCATGATTTAATTCTATGAACTATCCTCATCACAACAGACAGGCCAGCACTTGACCAACCAGGCAAACAGGTACCACCACTCGGCCAAGTTGACACATGAACCTGACCATGACTCCCCATTTCTGTACTTTTAGAAATACTTTCTTTGTGGTTACATTGGGATTTGTATTATACAACCTAAGTCTATAGCTTATTAATTTGTGGAGATAACTACTTAACTTCAGTAGCATACACATTTTCTGCACCTAAATACCTGTTTTATCTCTTTATGTTGTTTTTGCCCCCCATTACCTCTTTATATTTTCCATGCACATTAGCAGGGAATATGATTATTGCTTATCCAATTGTATTCTAACTCTTATAGGAATTAAAGAGTAGAGTTATATATTGGGAATATAGTACTTTGGGTTTTGCACTTATTCCTTTACTGAAGATCTTCATTTCTTCACACCGCTCCAAGCATTCTCTCCTGTCTTTTCCTTTCAACCTGAAGGACTCCCTTTAGCAATTCTTGTAGGGCAGGCATTTCAGTGACAAATTCTCTTAGTTTCTGTTTATCTGTAAATGTTTTAAACTCTTCCTCTGTTTTGCAGAATAAAGAATTTTTGGCTGGCAATTTCTGATGAGGAATGGGCACTTAGTCTTATTGGGGATCCCTCATATGTGATGAATCACTTTTCTCTGGCTGCTTTCAGATGCTCTTTTTATCTTTGTCATTTGGCATTCTGATTAGTATGTGTCTTGGGGAGTAGGTTTATTCTGTTTGGAGTACATTAAGTTTCTTGGATTACATCTTTCATAAGAGTTGGGAAATTTTCAACCATTATTTCCTCAAATATTCTTTCTACCTCTTTTCCCTTCTCTTCTCCTTTTTGGACTCACACGATGCATATACGCTTCATGCCGCTACACAAGTCTCTTAGACACTGTTTGGTTATTTCTATTCTTTTCTCTGTCTGTTCTTCTGACTATATGATTTTGATTATTCTGTCTTCTATTTCACTGATTCTTCTGCCTGTTCAAATCTGCAGGTATATGTCTCTAGTATATTTTAAACCTCTATTATTGTGCTTATCACCCCCATAATATCTTTTATGTTTCTTTTTATTTTTCTGATTCTTTTACTTTTTTTATTTTTTACATGGGCCAGCACTGGGAATCAAACCTGGGTTCTCTGGCATGGCAGGCAAGAACTCTGCCTGCTGAGCCACCGTGGCCCGCCCTAATTCTTTTATTTTTGCTCACTCATTGTCTTCTAAATATCCTTTAGCTCTATGCCCATATTTACTTTATTTCTATGCATATTTTCCTCATCATCTTGAATTGATTTAGGAGATTTGATGGAACTTCCTTGATTAGTTGTCCCAAAGTCCTTATTTTCTGTGAAGTTTTAATTTGTTCTCTTCACTGAGCCATATCTTCCTGTTTCTTAGTATGACTAATCTTTTGCTTATGTCTGGGCATCTGATTATTTTGATGTGGTATCTCTGAAGGTTAGTTTTTCTCTCTCTTGCCTAGGGTTTTATGTCGATTGGTCATGTGTTAAGGCTCTTCTTTGACACTTGGTTCAGCTTACCTGTTTCTTGACCTGGACATGTGGTGCAACTGTTCAGATTGCCCTTCTATGTACAATTGTTTCACTTCCAGGAGAAAACCTGCTTTCCTCCTTTCCTTCCCTGGGAATCATGATCCATGCTGGTTTTTTTGTGTGTGTGCAGAATTTTCTCAACAGCTCTTATGACTTTTTCAAGTATTCTTCCTCACTCAATGCCCCCTTTTCACCACATTTTTCAGAGCTGGGGCCCATCCCACCTTAAAGTTGTTCAGTTTTTCCTTTTCTCCTTGAGGCTTTCCTGCCTCCAGTAATTTCCTTATTAGGGTATCCCACCCCAGGAATACAGGTGAGGTCAGTGTTCAAAACGCCCATTGTTTTGTTGCTGTTTAGGTGATCATCAATGAGAGACCCAGTTGGCCAATGGTTCTTGCCAGTAGTCATTTCCTGGGTCTCTCTTGTGTCCTGGATGAACGTTTGTATATATATACTTTCACCAGCATCTTGATTTCTGCCCTTGGTCTCTGTTGCCTTGGGTCCCTGTGCCTGGATGTGTGTGGGACACTGGCTGCTCTAAGTATCTCTGTGGTCTGTATCCACAGCAGGAGGTACCCTGGCTATGCTGCCTCTGTATCTCTCTTAAACTGCATGGGATTGAATAAGAGGGAGAGGTCTGGACTGCCAGGTCCAAATTGTATATCTCCTACCCTTTTTTGTGTTTTATCATCTTTTTATGTGAGTCAGCATTTGTGTATCTTTCTCCAGTCTCTGTCATCCTCCCGAGTTCCAAGCAATTTGTTTTTTTATTAGTTGTTTCTGAGGTGAGACTTTTCCAGAGGTTGTCTTACATGGCATGTTGACGTCACCTCTCAAAGACTTTTGAGCAAGGTCTGTATCTTCTAATATTTTTTTTCTATCTTCCACAGTTGGCACACTTCTGGGTAAACAGCAGATACTCATCGATTGCCTGTTGACTTAGCTGGCCTTCAACATAGCTAGCTGCTATTTTCAATGAGAGAGAGTGAAGTGAAAAATATAATTTATACCTATAAGTATAAATAAATATTTATGTGTATATGTGGTATGTATTTAATATAATTAAAGTGTTAAAATAACATTTAGTTTATTATTACCTACTAAAACAGCCATTTACTAACATTTTCTGTTTATTTGCTTTTCAGTTATTTTTTTTATGTAGAATTATTGCATTATTATTACTTTATATCTTTATTTTCCCTTAATGTTATACCACTGGTATTTTAATACTACTATATTTGTAAAGATAATTTTAATAGCTGAAGAACACTCCATGAAGTGAACTCATTATTGTTTATTTAATCATTCTCCTAATGTTGGACATTTGGATCATTTTCGATATCAGGTATTGTTTAAGTCTACTTTTCCTTTGGGAGTTGATTGACGGTTTGGGGCCTGAGTGAGATTTGTGAATTTTTCTTCCTCCCTCTTTCAGCCCTTGATGTGACCAAGCAGTCTTGGGGATATTGTTGGCTTAGAGGCCGTTAGTGTACAAGGAAACACTCAGCTTACTGGCCAGGCTGGGTATCTTTGTCCCCAGGGATACCTGATTAGGGCAGATGAAGGTATCCTGGGCTGGGTGGCAAGGAGGAAAGCTGGCTTCTGGTCCTGGCTCTGCCACTTAGCTGACTGTAATGCTGAGCCTGTGCACTCCTCTCTTGGGTCCTCAGTTTTCCCACATTTGCTCGAATGACAAATCAGGCTATGGACCCTCCTAGTTTTTCTGTTGTTCAGATTTATCTCATTCCTAACTTGCCTTGATATAAAGCCCTCTCATGCCACTTTCCTCCCATCTTGATTTGTCAAGCCGACTTCTTCTTGAGGGTGTGTTGTGGCCAAATCAGGGGTTCAAAACCCCTCCCACACCTCTCTGCCTTTATGCATGCTGTTTCCTCTGCTTGCATTACCCGTATTCCCAACTCGAAGGTGATGATTTTGCAGATCCCAGCTCAGAGTACCCCTTTTACTTTCCCTTCTGCTACTCGTAATTTGAGATACAATGCAGATGTTCCCTTCTTGGAGAAATCTCCTCTAACTGCTGTCCAGGCTGCTGCAGCTCTGTGTACAGGTCCCTTACCACTCTTACTGTGCTGTCTGCCCTTATCCTCCTTGAATATATGTTTCTTGAAGCACACATCTCATCTCACTCATCTCTGTCAAGGCACCTGACACATGGTGGGTGTTCCACGACTGTGTTGGATAATCAAGTAAAAGTATACCACCCAAAGCAAGCTCACCTTTTGCTGACAAGTCTGGGACTGACAGAATAAGCACAAACCACTCTTCCTCAATTGAAAAACAGGAAAGTGACTTATGGAGGTTTCTTTTGTTTCCCTTGTCAGAGCAGGATGCACATTTTTAGTGTGGAGAGTTCCAAGCTGAAGGGTTTTACCTTATCAGCAATATCCATTTCCAGCATCTCTTTAAATGTTAATTAGAATCTCTGCAGGGATGTCTGGCAGAATAATTCAGCTTCGCTCTGAATAATTTTCATCCTTTTTGTGCAGAAAGTTGTAGGTATGGAATCAGGGTGTTACCTGGCTGCATCTGAAGTCCTCTGATCTGTACTCATATTTCTCTCATTTCAGTTCCCTCCACCTACTGCCTTTGCAGCTTGTCCACTTGTTTTGAGAAAAGGCTGGCCTTGGTGCACCTCCTGTGAAGAAGCTGAGGTAGAAATAAAAGTGAGTAGCATTAACTCATTTAATCTTCATGAGCACCTTTTTTTAGGTAGGTTCTATCATCCTCATCTTTAAAAATGAGGAAGCTGAGACCCAGAGAATTTAATTTATTTGTCTAAAGTCATAAAAGCTTAAGTGGCAGAGATGGGATTCAAGCAGGAGCCTGGTTCCAAATTCTCTGATATTCCATGGTACAAGCCAGATGAGAAAATCAACATCTACCTTCTACTGAGGGCTTCTTGTATGCAGGTTCTGTGTTAAATAATGTTTTAAAACATATGAACTCATTTGCTTTAAATTAGCCCTCATAAAACTTCCTGGAGCAGGCATATTAACTCCACTTTGCAGTAAGGTGAAGAAACTGGTGTACAGGAGGTTAAGCAGCTTATACAAAGCTACAGGGCTACTAAGTGGCTTCCTCCTTATATCTAACTCTGAACGATGGCCTTTGCCCCTGCCTCTTCCTTCTCTGTCTGGTGTGTCTGTGTCTCTTCCCTCATCCAAAGATCCCTGAAGACAAGAGCTGTGTTCAAGTCACCATGTAGTGCAACTTACTAAGTATCCTCCACAGTAGGAATGACCCAGGGGCTAGCCTGCAGCTGGTCACCTTGACTCTACCAGGGGTCTCTGTGGACACTGGGTGTGCCGGTTTGAAGGTATTATGTACCCTAGAAAAGCCATGGTTTACTCCTGATTCAATCTTGTGGAGGCAGCTGTTTCTTTTAATTCTGATTCAATAATGTAGGTTGGAATCTTTTGATTAGATTATCTCCTTGGAGATGTGACATGCACAATTGTGGGTATTAACTTTTAATTAAATGGAGATGTGACTCCACCCCATCCAGGTGGGTCCTGATTAGTTTACTGGAATCCTTCAAAAGAGGAGACATTTTGGAGAGAGTCAGAAATGACAGAAACAAGAGAAATGACAGAGACTACAGAAACAATAGAAGCCTCAGAGCTGACAGAAACTTCACAGCAGAGCTGATGCTGATGCAGACACATGGAGAACAGAGACACAGATGTTTGGAGATGCTTGGAGCCCAGCAGACATTGCTAGGAGATGTTAAACAAGCCAGAACCTGGAGAGAGTCAAGGGAAAACCAAGAGATGAAAGGCAGCCCCAGAGAAGCAAAGTGAGGAGCACCTGCTGGGATTTCCTTGGAGAACAGGGGAGAAGGGGTGCTGCACAGGATTAACAAACAGACACAAGAAGTTAGTTCAGTGGGGTCAGGGGACTCAAGCTCATCAGGAGCAAGAGACCTGGATGTACTGACATTCACATATTTATTCTGTTCTTACATGGAAACTGCTTTAGGGAGTATAATCAAAGCAAAATTATTTTTTAATATCTGTCATGCCTGCAAAGCTACAAAGTTCCTGTTCCAGGAACTGTTTATTACTTATCAGAATGCTCTCTTTTCAGGTCTCTTCAGGCTTTTGAGTCAGCATCCTTGAGAGTATTTGCTTCTGCAGTTTGCCACATTAGCAGGGCATGGCGTGCCTATGCCCCATGCCCTCGGCTGTCAGCCAGCCGCTTGAGCCTTCAGAGAACCATCTCCAACAAACACCCACAGGAACAGAGGCTGAAAGCATGGAGCCCAGGAGCAAGGGACCAGTGTGTCTTCCCAGCTGACAGAGGTGTTTCAGACGCATCAGCCTTTCTTGAATTAAGGTATCTTTCTCTGGATGCCTTAGTCTGAACATTTCCATCGACTTAGAATTGTAAACTTGTAACTCATTAAACTCCTCTTTTGTAAAAGCTGCTCCAGTTCTGGTATATTGCATTCTGGCAGCTTTCAAACTAATATACTGGGTTTCCCACTTGGGAAATCTCTGCCAATGAGCCACATGGTTCTGATCTGATGGCCAGCATACCACCTTCCCCTAATAGCTTGGGAAGCTCTTGTTGAATAGGATTTTCCATTGTGCAAGTTGTACTTCTAAGATGGAATCCTGGAGCTGGGGGGAACCTCTCTGGATTGCTCTAATAGATTACAGCAATGTCTCTTAATTAGTCTCCCAGAAACCTCTCCTGCCTCCCTCCACACAAAATCCAGAATGATTATTTTAAAATGCAAAGCTGATGGTGTCAGTTATTGCCTGAGAACCCTTTCATGGTTTCTTTTGCTCTTAAGGTAATGGCCCAAATCCTTAATTGACCATTGCTTGGGAATGCCTGTCTTACCTCAACATTACTTGTGTACCCTCTCTGTGCTTCAGCCACATTGCTATTTCAGTTCCTTGATTTGCTTTTTCTACCTTAGGACTTGTTGCTCATGGTATTCCTTTGCTCTGCTATATTCTCTCTGCTATGCATGGCCAATTCTTCATTATCTTTAAAATTTTGACTTGTCCCTTCCTTAAGAACCATTCCTGACTTTTGCACAGCTAAATCAATTCCTCTTGTAGCTATTGTACTTT
This sequence comes from Tamandua tetradactyla, assembly GCF_023851605.1. Lineage (NCBI taxonomy): Eukaryota > Metazoa > Chordata > Mammalia > Pilosa > Myrmecophagidae > Tamandua > Tamandua tetradactyla. The sequence continues at coordinate 56,740,531 of NC_135334.1, read as the reverse complement.
TTCTTCATGCTATTTACCACAAGTTATTATTGCATATTTATTAGTGTAAGCACTCTTTCAGTGTTGTTCCCACATAGGAATGTAAGCTCCAGAGGCATACAGCATGGTGCCTCAGCACAGTAGGCTATTATGGATCAGTGCTGAAAAAACATTGCATGTTAAGAATTGGGCTATACACAGCTATAACTGAGAATTTGGAAACAGACTTGGTATTCTATTAAGATGCTTCGATTTTCCAAAACTGACTTTCCAGAATCTGTTCTTGAAAGCCTTTATTATCCGAATGAAATTATCCTTGCACACTGAACATCAGGGCTAAGGGAAACACGCAACTGGAAAGAATTTCTGCTTGTAATTAAATTATAGCCTAATGAAGTAAGTGACATATTGATCTGTCTGGGACTTTGTGTTACCTACTAATTTCTGGTCTAAACCAATTGAAGACCTAGGGAAAAACATCTTTCCTTCTTTAGAGAAGATGTAAGAAAAGTTCTCAGAGAATCATGGAGGAGATTGGGCTTTACAGAGAGCCTGGAAGGGTCAGAAGGAGGGACCCATAGCTTTGCTTTCACCCAATCACGTCTGGGGGGAGTCAGGTGACTAAGATTGGGGTTTTGAAATCTAAGTCAACTTGGATTGTGGAACTGCACCCCACAATCCATTGAGTTTTCTTATCCCTCAAGAAAGGCAAAATATAAGAAAACAATCTGGTCCGAGGGATTTAGTCTAAACAATTAGCATCTTAGATCTGTCCCATGGTTCATAGGAGTAACTGCTGAAAAAAAAAAAAAGTAAGCACTTGTAGGGCACTGTTTTGTGATCTACATGCTGGTTACATGGGTATATTTAGGTTGTGAAAATTCATTGTGTGTATTATACTTCAAACCAAAGTTTAAAAGATATTAAAGTTTCTTATCTGTGGGAAGGCCTGGTGCCCTTAATATGCTAATGTGCACTGCCACCTTTTAAGAAGGTGCACAGTATTTCTCAATCTCATTTGAACACAGAATTCTCCTCTTTATTTTTATAGAGTCCATTGTGGAACTAGTGTTCTGTAGAATATGTGCTTAGAAACACTGTTCTAAACAAATTAATTTCAAATCCACACTCGGGCCTTGGGTTCCCTTGAACCTCTGGATTGTTCATTGTAATCTTTTCCTTTATTTTGGTCAGTAATGCCATTCCTTCTCCTCTTAGAACCCATGGGCTCAAACCATCCTTCCAGGCTCTGTTCAAGTCTGCTCTCCTCCAAGGATCCTTCCCTCACTTTCTAAATCAATTTCAATCCTTTTCTCAGCAAAACATGGCTTTCTAAAATTCCTGGGAAATAAAAGGTTCCAGAAAACAATATTTTCTAGCTGTCTGAGGGATTGTTTTGGGATGAAAACATTACTTAACCTAATTCTTTTGAACCATACTGAATAATTCAACATCTAATTGAAAGGAGAACACTGAATGTAACTCAATCTTGTTTTCATTGCATGATATAGAGAGAAGATCATTTGTTGGAAAGGCTAGAAAAGTTGTGTTTCTGGCTCAGCTCTACCACCGAGGTGGGAGGTCTAAAAAATTCTCTTTCTGCCTTGGCCTCTGGTAAAATGAAGTCATTGGTCTAGGTGGTCTTCAAGCTTCCTCACAGTTCTAACCTTCTATGATGTTCTGGGATGAAGGAACTCCAGGAAAGTGAATGACGTGAGGCAAGTCCATGCAAGTTCATGTTAGATTTTATGGGATGATTTCTCACTGGCCACACAAATCAGTAAGTATTGCTCAATTATGCTAATGAAGAGATTTTTAAAGCATTCTAATTGGTACTTAACTCTATTTGGTGAGTACACTCTGATTTTTACACAGTTGCAGATTAGAAATCAAAGATTTCCTTCATCTTAAGTGTATTTTCTTCTTCATGACTGAGTCTGGCAGGCCTTTGATCATGAACTTGGACAGAATGTTGGTAATTTTCTGTTTTTTGGAAATCCCCCATTGCCTGAGACACTACTCCTGAGGCCTCCCAAATCTGATTTGATCACTTTTGATTTATTTCTGACATAAAGCTATTCACTGTGAAAGAGTTGATTTTCAATTTGCAGAAAGTTCATGAACTTCAGTTTTGTGGGTTTCTGTTAATTAAATGATGCACTTGGCATACAAACTTCAGCTAAGGTCTTACTGTGCTCAAATCCATCATGTCTAACTCACTTTCTACTGAATTCCCAAAAGCATCTGCTCCAGTTAGTTCTCTTTTCTCCTCAGGCTTCAGCCCACACATCCCTCTTGGCCTGCAAGGGACTATACTTTTCTTCTCCATCTCAAATCTCCCAAAGCACGCAACTTTTCCCTTCCTCATTCAATTCATTTGCACATTATAACATTTCACAAATGTTTAATCTGTAGGGCACCAAAAAGTGGCACAGTCCTTCCCCCTCAAAAGGGGGTGGGGGTCAGAAGGGATAAGTATACCAGTAGTTACCAGTAGTGTCAATCTTTGAGTTGAGTCTGAAAAGGCAAGCAGAAGTTTACTGAGAAACAATTAAGGAATTGACACTTAGATAGAAGGAACAATATGTGCAAAACTACATAAGCTGTAAGAGAAGGAGATGTAGGAGTGGGGCTAGAAAAGAAGTTGTGTTTGGTCTGTCTTGGGGGAAGAGCTGGAAAAGCAGTTTGGGGTTCTATCATCTGGGTGGAAGAAATGTCTTCCCTTTTCTCTGTTCCTGGCCCTGCTCTCTGGTCATCTCCAGCTTGTCACCTGAACAATGTTCCCTTTGAGTTCTTTTTTCTATCTTCTCTTTCAGGCATGCTCAAATCTCTTCTTTCTTCAAAGCATGCACACACACACACCCCACGATGACCACCACCACCACCCTCTGCTGTAAGCTTGCACCTCCAGGTCCTCAGTAATTAGTTTCCAGAGTTCTCTAACTTTTTTCTAGTTCTTCACCTCCTGTTCTTTCTATCCCATTGCAGTCTTGCTTGAGAAAAAAAAAATGGAGGGGTGTTTTGGGATATTACCACCCAGCTTTTAAACTTTTTAATCTTGAACTTATGAGTCAGTTTTTGGTCTGGTAAATTTTAAAGAATGCCATTTCCTCTTACTTATTTGCTGCTCATGTACACTCAGTTCCTCCCGGAATATATTTTAAGTAAGTTAAAATATATTTGCACAATTGCATAATGCCAGTATTGGTATTGCTTTAATTTCAAGTCGATGGTGGGAAGTCAGCAAATGTTGTGGTGTGATGTCCATTTGATGCAAACATTGAAATGTGCAGAATTGGGAAAGAAGAAGAAAACAAGGCAGAGAGCTGATTCACTCTTTCAGGGAGGAATGCCATAAGGGTGGGCTTATGTGCAGAGGTCATTCTTTCATTCCAGCTACTTAACAAACATTTTTTTTAGGTGTTACTGTCTGCCAGACATTGGAGATACAGAGATGCAAACTACATTTACTGAATTCATGGGTTCATAGTCTGGGAAGATAGACCAAAATGTCAGAGATTGCAATTTAGGAATTTTCTCAGCGCCAGAGGAGGGAAGTATGCCAAAGACACCAAGTGAGGGGACCATATGTGGTGGTGGTCTTGGTCATGTGAGGTGTCTTGAGCTATGTCTTGAAGGCAAATTGAAGACTTTAGTTTCCAGACAGCTAAAGGAAGAAGGGTGTTCTAGGCAGAGGGAGCAGAGAATTCTAAATGCACAGAGAACTGCAGTTGGTTTTATACCTCATCATAGTGGCTGAAGCTTAGGGTGAAGAAGTGGCAAGAGGTAATATCATGAAAGTATTTGTGACCCATGCCTAAGAGATGGGATTTTGTCTTTTAATAACAGAAGTCACAGAGGAATGTTAGTTGGGGGTGTAAAATGATTAGAAATGTGTTTATAAATGATTACTATGAAACATCCTTTTCCCTACCTTACATCTTCATATCTCTCCCTTATCTTTACACTCAGACACTTGCTCTTTCCTCTCCTTTCCCCCAGCCACACCCAAACCTGCCATTCATTCTTCTTGATTCTCTTGTTCCGTTTTGCCACCTTCTATAGCTGGAGACCCTACTTTCTCATCCCCCACGTCTAATTTTGTGATTCTAATGCTTTTTCATGCTTTTCACAATTATTTTCTCTTCTTTATCTCCCCAGCCCCTGCTACTGATTTTGTTTAAGTGTTCATTGTTTCTTTTCTAATGTCTTGGCCTTGGATGCTTTTTTAGTTTGTTAAAGCTGCCAGAATGCAATATACCAGAAATGGGTTGGCTTTTATAAAGGGAATTTATTAAGTTACAAGTTTACAGTTCTAAGACCATAAAAATGTCCAAACTAAGGCATCCAGAGAAAGATATCTTGACTCAGAAAAGGGCCAATGACGTTCAGTATTTCCCTGTCAGCTGGGAAGGCACATGGTGACATCTGTTAGTTTTATTTCTTGGCTTCTCGTTTTATACAGCTTCCCCAGGGACATTTTCTTTCTGCATCTCCCAATGTCTCTTTCTGTGGTGGCTCTGAAACTTTTCAGAAATGGTTCCTTTTTAAAGGACTCCAGTAAGTGGCCCACCTTGAATGGGTGGAAACACATCTCTATGGAAACCACCTAATTGAAAGGTCCCACTCACAATTGGGTGGGTCACATCTCCATGGAAACAACTTAATCAAAAAGATCCTACCCTACAATATTGAATCAGGATTAAAGAGCATGGGTTTTCTGGGTTATACAACAGTTTCAAACCAGTACATATGCCGTCATAATTCTCCCATTTAACTCCTGGTTAAAATGACTACTTTTCAACAAGTAAACTCCCACAGCCCCTGCTGGGTGGACAGACAGAGATGATTCATCCAGTATGGGGAGAAGATCAGGTCCAGGCCTCCAGGAATCTGAAATTGTACCTCAGAGCCTTGAGCCTGCCTCTGGGGTACCTCAATTGAACACTGAGAAAACATGACCTAGGAAGCGTTGTTTAGTCTTTTTAAAAGGGAAACAAGAAAAACTGCCCTTTTGAGAGATATGCAGAAGGGAGAGAGAGTGAGACTTGGTGTGGCCCCAGAGAGAAGGGGACTTAGGGATAGGGTAGAATGGGGGCTGGGTTGAAATGTGTGTGTTCCGTTCCTGGCACCAGGCCTACCTGGGGGTTGTCTGTACTCCATCTTTGAGTTCTTGTTGATACTTGTTTGGTTCCAAAAAATGCACTTTTGCTTAAAGTTGCTCAAGTGGGCTCTATTCCTTATAACCAAAGACTCTTAAAGAGGAGATTGGTGGATTCCAGTTCACATTCAGGTCCTTCCAATCCTAACATCTCTGGTTTCCCATATCCAGTGGCTTGTCCAACAAAGTACAGATTCAAGGGCTGCCTTGAATTGAAGCAGAATATGGCACACTTTCCATTGCTTCTATTACCTGTAAAGCATTGTGGCCTAGAACTCACTCTCATGGCTGGTGTCAGGCATCCAACTGTTCCCTTGGACTGGGCTTAATATGTGTCTGGAACTTTTTCCATTTGTACTGACATAGAGAGCTTTTAATGATGTTAGGGAGTTTTAGTTATTTTTACAGAAGTAGTGTTAGAAGTCATAATTTCACAGATCCTTGGACTTTAATTCATTTAAGGTTAATTTAATACCTATTGTTTGACAGACACTGTGTCTGGCATTGGAAATACAGAGAAAATGAGATATAGCCCCTAACCTTGGAGAACTCTCAGGCATTTAGGGGAGATAGAAAATAAAATAATGCTCATAGTTATTGATGATGAAACTGAGGCCTAGAAGAGGGATGTAATTTAATTGAAGATTTAATGCTCATCTTGCTGTTCTTTCTATGCTGAATATATATCCTGTTTGGGCACTATTTTGGTTTGGTAAAGCTGCCAGAATATAATATACAGAAATGGGTTGGCTTTTACTGTAGGGATTTATAACTTACAATTTACAGCTCTTAGGCCATGAAAATATTCAACTCCAGGCATCAGGAGGATGATAATATGGACTCTGAAGACAGACTTCTGGCATCTGTGATATCTCTGCCACTTGGGAAGGCACCTGGCTAGCATCTTCTGGTCCTTCTCTCCTAAGTTTTGTTACCTCCAGTGGCTTCCTCTCTGTTTTCTGTGGGTTCTCTCTTAACTTCTAGAGAGCTTTTCTGTAAACTTCTCTGGGGCCTTTTCCATGTGTTTCTCTGGGTTTTCTGTGTCTTTTATCCTTTCATAAAGGACTTCAGTAAGAAGACTAACACCCATATGAATGAGGTGGTTCACATCTCAGTTGGAATAACCTGATCAAAAGGTCCCACGTACAATAGGTCTATACCTACCTGAACTTTTCTGGGCTACAGAACAACTTTAAACCAGCACAGGCACCAAATTATTCTAAATCCTTTGGCCCAATTGGAATAGATAGTGGTAAAATTAGAAGTATACATTATTGATTTTAAGGAGAATTTGAATCTAGCTTCTTAGAAATTATATAAGATTTAAGTTTTAAGATTGCCAGTCATTAGACCTACTTTTGGGAACAATCAATTGAGTTCTTTAAGGTCATCCTACTTAATGAAAATTACAAAAATTAAATGCAAAATATTATGTAAATTACCTAATCAGTCGATTTCTGGTAATGACAAAGTACAATAATTAGGTCAGCAACGAAGTGGTATCAATCTTAAAGAGGCCACATGGGGCAATTATACTTATTATCCTGAACCTACTGTTTTTTTCTAAAAGGTGAAGAAAGTATATTACAAAATTAAAGTGGGGAATCTGCTGAGAGAAAGTAAGAGACAAGAAAGGGGATAGCTTGAAAGTTGTGACAATAGCTAGGCTGATAGCCAGGTGGCAGGGGAGGAAGGAGAGGCAGGAAGGATACAACTGAAAGTACATCAGCTTTGCTGTGGGTGGCAGGGCTATCTGTGCTTTAGTAACTTGGAGGGCTATCCAGAAGAGCTCAGCATAGGGGAGAAAAGAAATTGAGAGGAGGATGGTCAGGTGGAAAGAGTAACTTGTGCCAGATGTGGGGCAGGCAGTGAACAGGTATGCGTGGTATAGGAAAAGGAGCAGTAGCATTAGTGATGTCAAGAGCAGCTCAGGGAATTACCCATGGCTGAGTCTGGGTGTAGTGTACTTGGTTAGCTGGAGGTTAAAGACATCTCTGTCAGCTGCACAGCAGGCAGGAAAATGTCAAATACCTTTGGGAACCGAAGATGCAGCACTTGGGAGGATTCTATTTCTGAATGTATAGGAATTTCATTTTGTCTATATTATTTGCTTAAAGTTGACTCAGGATTTCTCCGAATTGCACAAGGTTAAAAAAAAAAAGCAACCAAAAACCAAAAAACTAGAGATGGGCTAAAATCCTGAAACATGATACTATTTTAATCACCTTTTTTTATTTGTTTGTTTTGGCTAGCCACTGGACATGTTTCACATGGGCCACTTCACTTAACCTTGACAACAATTCTATACTGATTGGATACTTTCAAAATACCAGAAAAACATGGAGATATTCAGTTTGAATCGGTTAATGGGAGTTTAAATTAAAAAAAAATTAATATGAAAAAATTTCAAACACGCTGAACTGGAGAGACTAGTACAATACCTCCTATGCAACTATCATGATTTCAATATTAGTGAACTCACAGTTGCTCTTGTTTTATCTACACCTTCTCCTACTCTCCCCTTCTTTACAATTGGATTATTTTGAAGCAAATCCCAGACATCATAATATATCAAGTATTTCAAAGATAACTTAAAAATTTACTTAGTATCATCAAATATCCAGGTTCACATATACATATATATATATATATTTGGTTTGTTTGAATCAATGTCCAAGAAGAGCCACACATTGCATTTGGTTGATTTATCCTTGCAGTATTTAAATCTATGGCCTCCCTTTCCTTTTATTATTCCATATTACCTTGAAATTTACTTTTGAGGAAACTGAGTCATTTGCCTCATAGAATTTTCTATATTCTGGGTCTTGCAGGTTGTTTTCCTTTGATATCATGAAGCATGTTCCATTTCCTTTAATCAGTAGTTAAATCTCAACCTTAATATGGCTTAGATGCAAAGTTTTTCCTTTTTTTTTTGGCAAAACTATTTCACAGACGGTGGTGTGTACTTCCATCAGGAAGCAACAGTGTCTCGTCTCTTTTGGTGATTTTAGTAATCACTGATGTTCATGGCCTATTCCTGTATGTCTTTAGGAATTTGCAAAATGTGGCAAAATGGTGGCATTCTGTCACTTCTTTATCCGTAACTTCCTCGATAAAAGAGCTTTTTCTTCAAGATCTATTTGATTGCTTATATAGAAAAAAATCAGAAAAATACGTGTGATTACTTACCTTTAATTAACACTTTTCAGAATACTGAATTAGTTCCTAGCATCCTCCAACCTGGACAAATGAGGTGTGTGTGTTTATGAATTCAATGGATTTAAATATATTTGCTGTTTTTCAATCCTCTACAGTTATTGTTTTTATTGATGCTCAAATTATCTCCTCTTTAGCCAAAGGGAACCACTTTAAATTGTCCCCTCAGTCCTTTTAACAGCACCTTAGTAGTTTTTGGTAGCTTCCTTCAAGAATTCTCCACTTGGAGAAGCTGAATTTTCCCTCTTTCTCACCATTCCCCCTAGGGGACTCTGCAAATACTTCCCTGTTCACTGTTCAAATCGTTCTGGGATTTATCTGGGCATCAGTCTGGACAAAAGTACAAAATCTCATGCCCTATACAAGGTTCCAGGTAGTATGGTGTTCGATTACGCTGTCCACATAAGTTATATTAGGAAATGCACAGTCAAAATATAAATTTTGTACCAAATAAACATTTTTTGCTTGTATCACACATAGGTTAAAGTTTTAAAATATTAATTACCATCTATTTTCAACACCCTGCATTACTGACATTCCTTTGCTCTTCCTCATGCAGAAACATTTTAAAATTTGCACATTTAGTCACTATCATTATACACTCTAGGCATTCCTAGATTATACCATCTCAGTCTTTATTGTCTCTCTTTCCTTCTGATTTCATTTGTGCCCCAGGCCTCCTCCCTCTATCATTCTCACATTCAGCTTCATTCAATGTCCTAACATTATTGTATTACAGTTAGGTAGTATTGTGCTATCCATTTCTGAATTTTTACAATCAATCCTGTTGCACAATCTGTATCCCTTCGCTCCAATTATCCAATATCTACCGTATTTCTATCTCCTGACGGTCTCTGTTACCAACTGAAATTCTCCAAGTTCATTCACTAATGTCAGTTCATATCAGTGAGACCATACAGTATTTGTCCTTTTGTTTCGGACTAATCTCACTCAGAATAAGGTCCTTAAGGTCCATCCATGTTGTTACATGCTTCATGACTTTATTCTGTCTTACAGTTGCATAATATTCCATCATATGTATAAACCACAGCTTGCTTAGCCACTCATTTGTTGATGGACATTTTGGCTGTTTCCATCTCTTGGCAATTGTAGATAATACACTATAAACATTGGTGTGCAAATGTCAGTTTGTGTTCTTGCCCCCATGTCCTCTGAGTAGATACCTAGCAGTGGTATTGTTGGATCATATTGCAATTCTATACTTAGCTTCCTGAAGAACCGCCACACTGCCTTCTATAGCAGTTGTACCATTTGACATTCCCACCAGCAGTGGATAAGTGTGCCTCTTTCTCCACATCCTCTCCAGCACTTCTTGTTTTCTGTTTTATTGATAATGGCCATTCTGGTGGGTGTGAGATGATATCTCATTGTGGTTTTGATTTGCATTTCCTTAATAGCCAGGGAAGTTGAGCATCTTTTCATGTGCCTTTTGGCCATTTGTATTTCCTCTTCTGAGAAGTGTCTGTTCATGTCTTTTGCCCATTTTGTAATTGAGTTGTCTATCTTTTTGTTGTTCAGTTGAACAATCTCTTTTATATTCTGGATACTAGACCTTTATCTCATATATCATTTCCAAATGTTGTCTCCCATTGCGTAAGCTATCTTTTCACTTTCTTGACGAATATCTTTGATGCACAAAAGTGTTTAAGTTTGAGGAGTTCCCCTTTCTTTCTTTCTTTCTTTCTTTCTTTCTTTCTTTCTTTCTTTCTTTCTTTCTTTCTTTCTTTCTTTCTTTCTTTCTTTCTTTCTTTCTTTCTTTCTTTCTTTCTTTCTTTCTTTCTTTCTTTCTTTCTTTCTTTCTTTCTTTCTTTCTTTCTTTCTTTCTTTCTTTCTTTCTTTCTTTCTTTCTTTTTCTTTCTTTCTTTCTTTCTTTCCCTCTTTCCCTCTCTCTCTCTCTCTCTCTCTCCCTCTACCCCCCCCCTCCTCCATCCCTCCCTCCCTCCCTCCCTTTCTCCCTCTCTCCCTCCCTCACTTCTTCCTTCCTTCCTTCCTTCTTTCTTTCTTCAGTGCTCATGCTTTGGGTGTAAGGTTTAGGAAGCTGCCTCCTATTATAAGATTGATAAGATATTTCCCTGCATTTTCTTCTAAAAGTTTTATGGTCTTAGATCTAATGTTTAGGTCTTTGATCTACTTTGAGTTAATTTCTGTATAGGGTGTGAGAAATGGATCCTCTTTCATTCTTTTGCATGTGGATATCCAGTTCTTTAGGCACCATTTATTGAAAAGACTGTTCTGTCCCAGGTGAGTTGGTTTGACTGCCTTATCAAAGATCAATTGTCCATAGACAAGAGGGTCTATATCTTAACACTTTATTCAGTTCAATTGGTCAGTATATCTATCTTTATGCCAGTACCATGTTGTTTTGACTACTGTAGCTTCATGATACACCTTAAAGTCAGGTAGTATGAGACCTCCAACTTCATTTTTCTTTCTCAGGATATTTTTAACTATTAGGGATACCATGCCTCTCCAGATAAATTTGTTTATTGGTTTTTCTATTTCTGAAAAATAAGTTTTTGGGATTTTAATTGGTATTACATTGAATCTGTAAACCAATTTAGGTAGAATTGACATCTTAATTATATCTAGTTTTCCAATCCATGAACATGGTATGCCCTTCCATTTATTTAGGTCTTCTGTGATTTCTTTTGACAATATCTTGTAGTTTTCTTTACATAAGTCTTTTGTATCTTTAGCTAAGTTTATTCCTAAATATTTCATTCTTTTGGTTGTAATTGTAAATGGAATTTTTTCCTTGATTTCCCCCTCAGATTTTTCATTACTATTGTATAGAAACACTAAAGATTTTTGAGTGTTGATCTTGTAACCTGCCACTTTGCTGTACTCATTTATTAGCTCTGGTAGTTTTGCTGTGGATTTTTTAGTGTTTTTGACATATAGTATCATATCATCTGCAAACAGTGAGAGTTTCAGTTCTTCCTTTCCAATCTTGATAATTGTATTTCTTTTTCTTGTTTAATTGCTCTGGCTAGAACTTCCAACACAATGTTGAATAACAGTGGTGATAGTGGACATCCTTGTCTTGTTCCTGATATTAGGGGGAAAGTTTTCAGTTTTTCCCCATTGAGGATGATGCTAACTGTGGGTTTTTCATATATTCTCTTTATTTTGTTGAGGAAGTTCCCTTCTATTCCTATCCTTTGAAGTGTTTTCAACAAGAAAGGATGTTGAATTTTGTCAAATGCCTTTTCTGCATCAATTGAGATGATCATGTGGTTTTTCTGCTTTGATTTGTTGATATGGTGTATTACATTAATTGATTTTCTTATGTTGAACCATCCTTGCATACCTGGGATGAACCCTATTTGGTCATGGTGTATAGTTTTTTTTTTTTTTGATGTGCTGCTGGATTCGATTTGCAAGAATTTTGTTGAGGATTTTTATATCTATGTTCATAAGAGAGATTGGTCTGTAGTTTTCTTTTCTTGTAATATCTTTGTCTGGCTTTGGTTTGAGGGTGATGTTGGCTTTTTAGAATGAGTTAGGTAGCTTTCCCTCTCTTTAATTTATTTGAAGAGTTTGAGCAGGATTGGTACTAATTCTTTCTTGAATGTTTGGTAGAATTCACATGTGAAGCCATCTGGTACTGGACTTTTCTTTTTGGGGAGCTTCTTAATGACTGATTCAATTTCTTTACTTGTGAATGGTTTGTTGAGGTTGTCTATTTCTTCTCAAGTCAATTTTGGTTGTTCATGCCTTTCTAGGAAGTTGTCTATTTCATCTACATTGTCTAGTTTATTAGCATAAAGTTGTTCATAGTATCCTTTTATTACTTCCTTTATTTCTGTGGGGTCAGTGGTTATGTCTCCTCTTCCATTTATGGTTTTATTTATTTGCATCCTCTCTCTTTTTCTTTTTGTCAGCCTCGCTAAGTGTCCATCAGTCTTATTGGTTTTCTCATAGAACCAACTTCTGGTTTTGTTGATTTTCTCAATTGTTTTCATGTTGTCAATTTCATTTATTTCTGCTCTAATCTTCGATATTCCTTTCTTTTTGCTTGCTTTGGGGTTAATTTGCTGTTCTTTCTCTAGTTCTTCCAAGTGGACAGTTAATTCCTCAATTTTTGCTCTTTCTTCTTTTTTGATATAGGCATTTAGGGCAATAAATTTCCCTCTTAGCACTGCCTTTGTGTCATCCCATAAATTTTGATATGTTCTGTTTTCATTTTCGTTTACTTTGAGATATTTACTAATTTCTCTTGTAGTTTCTTCCTTGATCCACTGGTTATTTAAGAGTGTGTTTTTGAGCATCCATATATTTGTGAATTTTTTGGTAGTCTGCCTATTATTGATACCCAGCTTCATTCCTTTATGATCTGAGAAAGTGTTTTGTATAATTTCAATCTTTTTAAATTTATTGAGACTTGCTTTGTGACCTAGCATATGGTATATCCTTGAGAATGATCCATGAGCACTTGAAAAAAAGGTGTATCCTGTTGTTGTGGGGTGTAATGTTCTATATATCTCTGTTAAGTCTAGCTCATTTATTTTATTATTCAAATTCTGTTCCATTATTAATCCTCTGTCTAGATGTTCTGTCCATTGAGGAGAGTGGGGAATTAAAGTCTCCAGCTATTATGGTAGCTGTGTCTATTTCTCTTTTCAGTGTTTTCCTCATGTATTTTGGAGCATTCTGGCTCAGTGCATAAATATTTATGATTGCTATCTTTTTGTTGAATTGTTCCTTTTATTAATACATAGTGTCCTTCTTTGTCTCTTTTAACTGTTTTACATTTGAAGTCTAATTTATTGGATATTAGTATAGCTGCTCCTGATCTTTTCTGATTTTTATTAGCATGCAATATCTTTTCTCAACCTTTCACTTTCAACCTATGTTTATCCTTGAGTCTAAGATGTGTTTCCTGTAGACAGCATATAGATGCATCCTATTTTTAAATCCATTCTTCCAGTCTATGTCTTTTGATTGGGGAGTTTAATCCATTAACATTTATGTTATTACTATACAGGCAGTGCTTTCTTCTACCATTTTGCCTTTTGGATTTTATGTATCATATCTAATTCTTATTCTTTTTACCTTTACTGATAGTCTGTACTCTTCTCCACACCTCTCTCTCCTGTTTTTTCTTATCTGTCTCTAGTGCTCCCTTTAGTATTTCTTTCAGAGCTAGACTCTTAGTCACAAATTCTCTCAGTGAATTTTTGTCTGAAAATGTTTTAATTTCTCCCTCATTTTTAAAGGACAGTTTTGCTGGATATAGAGTTCTTGGTTGGCAGCTTTTCTCTTTTAGTATCTTAAATATATCATCCCACTGTCTTCTCGCCTCCATGGTTTCTGCTGAGAAATCTCTGCATAGTTTTATTGGGCTTCTCTTGTATGTGATGGATTGTTTTTCTCTTGCTGCTTTCAAAATTCTCTCTTTCTCTTTGACATCTGACATTCTGATTAGTAAGTGTCTTGGAGTATGTCTATTTGGATCTATTCTGTTTGGGGTAAGCTGCACTTCTTGAATCTGTAATTTTAAGTCTCTCATAAGAGTTGGGAAATTTTCAGTGATAATTTCCTCCAATAGTTTTTCTCCTTCTTTTCCCTTCTCTTCTCCTGCTGGGACACCCACAACACATATATTCATGCACTTCATGTTGTCATTCAATTCCCTGAGTCCCTGCTCATATTTTTCCATTCTTTTCCCTATATTTTCTTTTGCTTGTTGGATTTCAGGTGTCTCATCCTCCAGTTCACCAATCCTATCTTCTGCCTCTTGAAATCTGATGTAGGTTTCCATTGTTTTTTTCATCTCTTCTACTGTGCCTTTCATTCCCATGAGTTCTGTGATTTGTTTTTTCAGACTTTCCATTTCTTCTTTTTGTTCATTCCTTTCCTTCTTTATATCCTCCCTCCATTCATTGATTTGATTTTTGATGAGGTTTTCCATGTCTGTTCGAACATTTTGAGTTAATTGTTCAACTCCTGTATCATTTGAATTGTTGATTTGTTCCTTTGGCTGTGCCATTTCTTCAATTTTCCTAGTATGATTCATTATTTTTTGCTGGTGTCTAGGCATTTAATTACCTTAATTAGTTTATTCTGGAGATTGTTTTCACTTTTTTTTCCCTAGGATTTTCTTGCTGGATGACTTTGTCTATCTGTTCTTTGACATTCAATTCAGCTTATTTTAGTCCTCTAGCTGAGGTTTTGTTTAATAGATCAGAATTTTTCAGTTCTTGTTTTTTTGTTTGTTGCCTTTCCTCCACCTCTTAGGAGGTTCTACTTAGGTAGTATAGACCCCAGTCAGATTTTCCCAGACCAAACTGGTCACCTCTCAGGAGGAAAGAGTCATCTGTGTCAGTTTTCCCTGAGGGTGAGACCCAGTGGATTAAAAGTCTTTCCTATGAAGTCTCTGGACTTCATGTTTTTCCTGTCCTGCCCAGTATGTGGCACTTTTCTGCCTGAAGATACCAGTAGCATAAGGCAATGTGGTACCTTTAACTTCAGCTGACTCTCTCTGCTCCAGGCGTGGTGGAGATAGAGGAGAGGTTGTAGGCTGGCTTTAATCACTTCCCTTTTCCAGACCCTGGGGTCTGAATTCCTTGAGGGAGGGATTCCATCTGAGCTGGGCCCCACCCCTCTCCTGGGGAAGGCACAGGCTCCAAACAAGCTCTCAAACAAGCCTATTTCTGTCTATGTCTGGGGCATTGGAGCCTGAGAAGCCTTGCAGCTGTATCCAAAGAGTAATCAATCGGTAGAAACACAGCCACAAAAGAGAAAAAGAAAAATCCTTTTCAGAGCAGGACCCCATTCCTCGGGTTTGCCAATCAAGAGCTTAAGTTGGTATGTTGCTCTGTGTATCTCCAGGTCCTATGTGCCCCCTCCTTTCCTGCAGGGCCCAGACCTTTTCAAATCCAAAAATCCTGGGTTTTTTTCTTTTTCTGTCAGCCCTGCCTCCTCTGCAGGGCAAAAACCAGCAACCTTTGCTTTTATTGGAGGTTCAGCTGAGCTGGGGGCCTATTTTTAGTAGTCAGGATTTCTTAATTAATTCCACAATTGGCGTTTGATTGTGCTCAGCCCCTGCTGCTAGTAAAGTCTCTTTCCTTTCCCCTCTGGGAAGCAGCCTGTGGGGGAGGGACGCCAGCCACTCTTGCTTGCAGAACTCATGGTTCTGGGGGACTTATAGCTGGTCCAGCTGGTCCAGACTGGGGTACGCTGTGTGTCTTGTCACTGATGTGGCTCCAGCAGTTGTTCTGTACTGTTTCTGGCTATTTACTAGCTGCTCTGGAGGACAAACTAAATCCCACACCTTGCTAAACTGCCATCTTGGCTCTCCCCTTCCCATTTTTTAAATATAAGTAAAATACATATGCATATGAACACACATATGCATATGTGTATATACAAACACATATACTTACTCTTCACCTTTCTTAGATACACAGTAGTTTATTATGTATGCTTTTCTGTGCCTTAATTTTTTCACTAACATTCCAAAAATCATTCCATGGCAATTGTGTTAAACTGAATTAGGTGCCTGGGGTAGTTAGGTTCACGTGTCAATTTGGCCAGGTGAATGTGCCTAGTTCTGTTATTGTGGACATGAGCCAATGGTACGTGAACCTCACCTGTTGCTGATTACATCTGCAGTCGGCTAAGAGGCATGCCTGCTGCAATGAATGATGTTTGATTTAATTGGCTGGTGCTTAAATGAGAGAGCTCAACATAGCACAGCCCAAGTAGTTCAGCATACCTCATCTCAGCAGTTGCAGCTCAGCCCAGGTCTTTGGAGGTACAGAAAGAAATCACCCCAGGGAAAGTTGTTGGAACCCAGAAGCCTGGAGAGAAGGGCAGCAGAGATCGCCTTGTGCCTTCCCACGTAAGAAAGAACCTCAGTTGAAAGTTAGCTGCCTTTCCTCTAAAGAACTATAGTTAACTAAATAAACCCCCTTTTATTGAAAGCCAGTCTGTCTCTGATGTGTTGCATTCGGCAGCTAGCAAACTATAACAGTGTCCCAATTCAGACATGATCTTAATCTTAATTCCTGTGGGTGTGAGCCCATTATATTTGGATCTTTTGAATTTGTAGTTTTAGTTAAAGTATGGCCCAATTGAATGGTTCTTAATCCAGATAACTGGAGTCCTTTATAAGCAAAAGATATGCTGGAATAGTTAGAGATAACCATGGGGAGGAGCTGGAAGCTGGAAGACAATTGAATCAGGAAGAGAAAAGAGAGGACATCCCCATGGATCTTCCAGGATTGCCCGCAGCTAATACCTCCCCATGGTTATCTCTGACTATGCCAGTATATCTTTTGCTTATAAAGGACTCCAGTTATCCGGATTAAGACCCAGGCTCATTCAATTGGGCCATACTTTAAAACTACAATATTGCAGACTTTGAAAAGAAAGTATTGCCCCACAGATGCTTCAATTTTGGACTTCTCCTAGCCTCAAAACCATGAGACAATAAATTCCCTTTGTTTAATCCAAGTCATTGTGTGCTTTTGTGATAGCAGCTCAGGGAAACTAAAGCAGTAGTATATAGAAACATTGCTTATTCTTTAAGACAACTGTACCCCGTTGTGTAGATGTACCAGAGTTTATTTAACCAGACCTCTATTAATAGACATTTAAGTTAATTTCAGTATTTAAATATATATGTATATACACATATATACATACATGCATGTGTGTATATATATACATATATATGTATGTGTATATATATATATACACCTATATATACACATGTATGTGGACACACATACACACACAGAAACACACACACATATATATATCCTGTGCATACATCTTTTTATATCTTTACCAGTGTTCAACCCTCTGTGGGTGCCTGGATGTGAGATTGTTAGGGCAAAGGGTCAATACACAGATATTGCCAAATTCTCCTAGATAGGAGCTCAACTATTTTCTCCTTATACCAGAGGAGAAGTACCTGTTTTATTCATGAAAGGTTTTTCTTATCAAACTTTTGAATGTTTAGCAATGTGATAGGTGAGAAATAAAATCTCAGGTTAGTTTTAATTTGTTTTTCTTTTATTTTGAGTGAAGGTGAGTGTCTTTTCATATGTTTAAGGGCCATTTGCTTCTTTGTTGTTGTTCATATCTCTAGCAATGGGAATTTATTGTGAGGATATATGGGAATATTAGAAAGTCTACACAACCAGGGCTTCCGGAGACCTAGAACATTGTTTGTCTCGATATATAATTCAGCAGAAGCATTATGAGTCTGTCAGCAGCTCTACGCCCCAATACAATTTGAGAAGTTTTTGAGCTCATGACACAGCAACTCTTATCTCTGTCTCTCTCTTTCCACCAGCTTCTTCCTATTTCATTCCTAACTAATGTTTCCTTCTTTTCTCAACCTTTTGGCTTTTAGCTATTCATAGCTTTTACTTTTTCCTGGGTCCTGCTACCTCATAGCTTCTGCCTCTTCTCTTCTCATCCTTATCTCTTTTTGCTTCTACTAATCCTGCTCCCATTTATTGTACATATGAAAATAGATTAAAACTCCCCAACAGTGAATTTAACAGGTTGGATCAACTAGTAACCATTGAATATTGAGTATCTCTTTTAGAAAATGCTTTTCCCCAGGCTGCTAGTCAATCTATACACAGTTATCTTTGGGTCAGGCAGTCATCCTTAGTTTAAAAGACCATGGCTAGAGCCTGAGGTCATAAGATACAAAACATGGTAATTGAGGAGGAAGGAAGTTCTCAGAAGAAAGATGTGTGCAAGGTTTTGTTTGGACAGTCTAGTATAAGGTCAAAGAGGGAAGATTTATTATGGAATAAACATGTCCATTTTACAGAAGCAAAATTGAGGCTTAGGGACATTAAGTAACTTTCCCAAAGTCATGTGACTTAGTAGTTTCAAAGCCATGTGTGACTGAGCCAAGATTCAATCTTAAGAGCTGAGTACAGGATATTTTGACATTTTGATCCTGTTGTATTAACTCTCATTTGTAGTCTGAGTGTTTTGATCTGGTTGCTTTGGCTTCCAGTATATTTAAACTTCATATTTTTCAAAATAGTTATCGAAATCAGGATTATACCTTTGTGTAAATGACTATTGAAATAGTAGTTTTCTTTCGAAATGCACTAATCCAGTTTAATTCATTAATCAATTTCTTATACAATGCAGTTAAACCAGTTCCATAATGATTCAGTTTGCTGATATTGCTCTAGATTAATTCTTTCTGTGCACATATCACAATAAAGCTTTGATGTAGCCATTGGTTTTTGTTATTGATGTTAGTTTTGTTCTTGTCAATTTTTAAAATTATAGTTTCTTCTATCCTTCTACTTTTGGCCTTTATTGTTACTAAGTTCAATTTTCCCAGATAAAATTTTTGGATGTACGTTTCACAAGATTTGATTCTTCTGCCAGTTTTTTCTGAGTGTGATTTTAGCCACTGAAAGTTTTAATTTTTTATTGTTGATTATTTCTACCGAACAGATTTTTTTCTCATCTTCTGTTTTGCATTTTATGCCCAATGATATATGGTTCTTCAGTTGTTTTTTGTCTATCACAAATTTTAGTCTGTCAAGTTTTCATTGTTTTTAGATTCATTTAGTGTGAATTCTCTCCATTAGTAATGCTTGTTTTGAGATGGAAAAAGTACTAATATTTTGTATTACTTTCTTGGAGTGAAGCAAAGAGCACTTGTGGGGCAAAAGCGTAGGATTTGAGTGAAGAATGGGTAAAAACACTCTCTTGCCTGGAGTCTGAGTTCTATAGGCAGTGTTCTCTGTTCTCTATCACATATAGTTTCCATGATACCTGGAAATTTGATTTCCTCTAATTCAGGCTAAGGATCAGTCCCTTTAACCCAAAAGGCTTCTAATTGAGAGGAGGGGAGGTCACCCTGAATTTATGGGCAAGGATTGAAAAAATATATGGCTCCCTGATGGAAAAAAAATAGCTCCGCAGGCTCTCCTTGACTCTGTCAGAGGGTCAAGCTGTTTCTTTCCTGACATGGCTCCCAAGGCTACCAAGCCCCCTTGGGGCTGAGTCTGAAAAGGACCTTTCATCCTCTCTGGACCAATGCAATTGCTCCAGGCTTGGAAAGGGTCCCGGGACTTTCTCCAGTTCCTTACAGAGTAAAATCTCCCTGCAGGCTTTTCTTGTCTGAAACCCAGGGGTGAATATCAATTGAAACACTCGAAGTCATAGTCAGTTGCCTCCCTAATTCCTCTAAACTCCCCAAACAACTGCATTAGGTTCAGCCAGTCCAGGCGTGGTTGCTAAGGGCATCATGTCCAGTGGGATCTGTATCATTAATAAGATCATACAATCAGGGCCAAGAACTGGACAAAACAAATTAAAATGACCACAGAATTGCAGTCCATTTTTATTGGGAACATCACATCAAATCCCATCTAATTCCGGCCTTGAGATTCTCCTGAGAGAAGGTACTCTATGGCTTTGTCCTGAAGTGTCCTTCCTGGTATGTCGTTTAAAGAGTTACAGTTAGCAAAAGACCACTGTCTAATACTGTTGATGATGCCCCCATGATCAGTTGCAGCTACTATTTATTGTAAAACAAAGCAGTTTTCTCCTTCTGATTATCCATGGAAATATGCTATTAACATGTTTATCATAAAAATCGATGAAATTTGTTTGCTATTGGTTTTTTCACAGCCTGCTTTCTGAAACCTTTGATTTTCTTTGCTTTCTACTTCCCTAACTTTTCCTGATCTCCTCAGCTCAAGACCTTTTGCTTTGTTTTTGGACTTAGTTCTTAATAATCCTCAGATACTGATATTTGCTTTTATCATTGGCTACAACTCAGATTACCCCATTGGGTTCTGAGCCTGGGATGGCTCCTGGTAAAAGCCTCTCATGCTTCTCTCTGGCTCCTGGAACCATTTGAATGCAATTGCCCATAATGGGTTTCCCTGACTTTGAATGGGCCCAGAGAGAATTGAAGGACTGTTCACTGCTTACCTGCCTCTGCTTTCCACCAATGGTTCTCTGGGTTAGCCTTCGTGTATAACTAGGTTGGTTTATTTTTGAATTCCAAGGCTATAGAAGAAATAGAGTCAGTGGATCCAACTGATTATGAGGTGTAGTAGAATCCTACAGTCTTGGAATAGATTGGTTTCTACTCTGAGGCTCTATACCTAGAAGGGATCTATTAAAAGTCACCCAACAAGCCAGCATGTGCTGTTTCCCAGAAAGACCTCTAAGGGGGATGCTGTTGCATGTTATAAATCTGAATTGAGCGTTTGTGCTATATACATCATTGCTGAGAAAATGTTCTAGGCCACTTGAAGCAAAGATTGAGTCTTGTTCATCTCTCTGCCTACCACAGTACTTGGGAGGTTCTAAGTAACATTTGAATTTAACTGAATATGATTTATGATTATAAGTCAATGTTCATGTTATTTTAGCAATAAAAATTGTATTGCCTGTGGGCAAAATACATAGAAATATATGGTTGTCAACCCTTTTTATTTAATTTTTATCTCATAGCTACTTATTTTCCCACTATACTTCTAATAGGGGTATTGTAGATTGGAAAATGTGTATCAGAAAAATGTACGTTTGAATCCCTCTCTACCATCTACTAGCTGTATGCTTACATTTCTGTCTGCCTCAATAAAATAAAGGTAATAAAGCTTACCCTTCAGGGAAGTTATGAAGATTGAATGTAGTAATGTAGAAAGTTTCTCCTCTGATAGGCAATCAATAAGCAGTGCCTATTATTACCATTTTCACAGCTGTTATTCCATTTGTTCCCCAATCTGTTTACTCCAAGGAAGTAAGGAATATATACTTTTCCCCAAAAATGTTGCATGAGCAGTTAAATGATGTTTTTCATTGGCTTTGGGGGGAAAAAGCCAAGACCAAGGCTCAGGTTTACTGACTTCTAACTGCTTTCTTTTTATCAAACACAATTTTGAGGCTTACAGAATTTGGCTTCCCAGCTGTACTTCTCCCTTGCTGTGTGGTTGTGGATAAATCTCTTCATGTCTCCGAGTCTTATTTTCCTAATCCTTAAACTTTGGATAACAGTAATATCTACTCCATGAGATCGTTTTGAGGATTAAATGCAATTGTTTAAAGCAGTGGTTCTTAACCAGGGAATACATACAAACCATCTGTGAAGCTTTTTGAATATGTGCATGCATAGGTGTCACCCCTGGAGGTTTGAAGGTACAAATAGACATATATGTTTTTTGTTGTTGCTGTTGTTATTTTTCTTACAATAATAATGACTGTTTTTTTTTTTTGAGTACTGAGTTGTGTATCATTGTATATTGGACCACTTTATACATACTATCTCCATTAATATTCATAACATTTTTCAGAGATATGCTGTGTCCTGGATGAGAAAATTCAGGCCAAAATTTTACACAACTTTCCGAAGGCCCCATTGCTACAAAGTGCCTGAGATATGATTCAAAACCTGGCTGACCACCCCGATGCTAAATGTTCAACCCTTTATACTATCTAGTAATGTGAGTTACTCTCAAATCAAGGACCCAAAGAGTTTAAAAGAATATTTATCATTTTTCTCTTGCCTATAAATAAAAATTTGATTAATAAAGACAAAACTTAAAATTAACTATAATTCCACTCTCTACAGGTGGAATTTTATCCAATTTATCTCCAATAATTTTCTGTGATTGTTTATATATGTATAGATATATGTATGTTTATTTTTTCAGAATATATACCATACTGTAGTTTTTCAGTACTACATTTTCCATTTAAGAATATATTGAAAAAGGGGTCAGACTTCGACTAGAGATATGGAAGAAGCTGATCTGGATAGGACTAAAGTAGAAGGCAAGGGATAATATGGCCCATATTTTAAAACTTCAACTTCTGTGTGAGACCAAAGGAAGAGAGGTTTATTTGGTGCAAAATTTATATTTTGGGGAGCACATTACCTAATTTAACTTGTATGGTCAGTTGAGTTGAACACCATAAGTACATGGAATCGTGAAAAAGGCCTGAGATTTTGTTATTTTCTCCTGGTTGGTGTGACACCCTGATATATCCCCAAATAATTTGGGCAGTGAATAAAGTATTTGCAAGTTCACCTTAGGGGGCTGAGGAGAAGGGAGGAAATATTCAACCTCCCCATTTGGAGAATTTCTGATATTCTCACAGGCAGTAGGGACAACCAAATCAATCGGTTGAGCCCTCAATCTTGGGGTTTGCCCCTATGAAACTTATTCCTGCAAAGAATAGGCTAGGCCTACTTACAATTATGCCTAAGAGTCATCCTCAGAGAACTTCTTTTGTTGCTCAGATGTGACCTCTCTCTCTAAGCCAACTCAGCATATGAACTCACTGCTTTCACCCCTACGTGGGACATGAGTCCCAGGGGTGTAAATCTCCCTGACAATGTGGGGCAGAATTCCTGGTATGAGACAGGACATGGCTTTAGGGAATTAGGGAAGCCTTCTTGACCAAAAAGGTGAAGAAAGAAATGAAACAAAATAAAGTTTCAGTGGCTGAGAGATTTCAATCAGAGTCGAGAGGTTATCCTGGAGGTTATTCTTGTGCATTATATGGATATCACTTTCTAGTTTATGATGTATTGGAGTGGCTGGAGGGAAGTACCTGAAACGGTTGAGCTGTGTTCCAGTAGCCTTGATTCTTGAAGATGATTGTATAAAGATATAACTTTTACAATGTGACAGCATGTTTGTGAAACCTTGTGTCTGATGATCCTTTTATCCTGGGTATGGACACATAAGTTAAAAATGTGGATAAAAATAAATAAATAAGTAAATAAATAATAGGGGGATAAGGGGTAAAATAGATTGGGTAGATGGAAATGCTAATGGTCAATGAGAGGGAGGGGTAAGGGATATAGTATGTATGTTATTTTTTTTTTTTATTTCTTCTTCTGGAGTGATGCAAATTTCTAAAAGATGATCCTGGTAATGAATACACAACTATGTGATGATATTGTGAGTCATTGATTGTACACCATGTATGGACTGTATGTGCGTGAAGATGTGTCAAAATATTTTTTATAAAAGAATATTTTGATGCTTAATTTTATATTGGGATATTTTCATTGCTATTATATAGAAATACTATTGATTTTTGCATATTGAACCTGTATCCTACAACCTTGCTGAACTTGTTTGTTAGTCCTAGTAGTTTTTTGTGTGTCCATGTGGATTCTTTAATACTGTACATACCAGATCATGAGTCTGTGAGTAAAGACAGTTTTATATTTTTCTTTATAACCTGCATGCCATTTACTTCATTCTCTTACTTGATTGCACTGGCTAGACTTTCCAGCACAATGTTGAATAGAAGTGGTGAAAGCTGGCATCCTCACCTTATTCTTAGAAGGAAAAAATTCAGTCTTTCACAATTAAGTATAGTGTTAGCTGATCCATTTTTCATAGATATTCTTTATCAGGCTGTGGAAGTTTCTTTGTATTCAGTTTGCTAAGAATTTTAATCATATATGGGTTTTCAATTTTGTTGAGTGATTTTTCTGTGGGTTGAAATGATGTTGGTTCTTCTATTTTATTCTTCTATATGGTGTATTACACTGACTTCTGGATCCTAAACCAACCTTGCATTCTCATTTGGTTATGATGCATGGTCTTTTTTATATGTTGCTGGATGCAGCTTGCTGATATTTTGCTGATGATTTCTGCATCTACATTCATGAGGAATATTGGTCTGTAGATTTCTTTTTTTGTGTGATATCTTTGGTTTTGTTATTGGGTTCATACTGTCCTTCTATGAGTTGGGAAAATGTTTTGTCCATCTCTGTTTTCTGGAAGAGTTTATGAAGGTGATATGATCTGTTCTTTCAGTGATATATGGAATTCCCCAGTGAGGCCTGCATTTTTCTTTGTGGAGAGACTTAAAATTACTAATTCAATTTATTTACTTGTTGTACTTCTATTCTAAATTTCTACTTCTTATTCAGTCAGTATTGGTAATTTTTATCTTTCTAGGAATTGGCCCATTTCATCTAATTTGTCTAATTTTTGGGCACAAAGTTCTTCATGGTATTCTCTTATAGCCCTCTCAATTCCTGAAAGGTTAAGTTATACCCCCCTCTTTATTCATGTTTTTGGTAAGTTATGTCTTCTCAATTTTTTTCTTGGTCAGTCTAGCTAAAGTTCTACCATTATTTTTATATTTTCAAAGGAGGTACTTCTAGTTTCAATGATTTTCTCAGTTATTTTGCTGTTTTCCATTTTATTGATTTCACTCTGATGCTTGTTATTTCTTTCCTTCTGATTGCTTTAGGTTTACTTTACTTTGTTTTTGTAGTATTTTCTTTTTTAATTAAAGCTTTAAATTTCTCTATATGCACTGCTTTAGTTGCATCCCATAAATTTTAATATTGTTTTTCTCCATGCTGTTAAAAATGTTTTCTAATTTTCCTTATGATTTCTTTTTTGACCCATGGGTTATTTAGAATTGCATGGTTTAAATTCCAAATATTTGCAGATTTCCAAAAGTTTCTTTTGTTGCTGATTTCTAACTTAATTCCATTGTGGCCAGAAAACATTGTAATATTCAATCCTATAAAATTTTAAATTCATTGCAACTTCCTTTATGGGCTAGCATATGGTCTGTCTTAGAGAGGATTTCACATGTGCTTGAAAAGAATGAGCATTCTGCTGTTATTGGTTGGAGTGTTCCATAGATATCAGGACTACTTGGTTGATAGTGTTGCTTGTGTCTTCTATACATTCACTGTTTTTTGTCTAGTTGTGCCTATTAACGATTGAGAATGAGATGTTGAAATCTCCAGCTATTATTTGTAATTCTTGGTGCTCTTCATTCCTCCATGTGGATTCATATCACTGTCTGGTACATTTCCTTGCTCACGTACCTTCATTCCCTCCCCCCTCCTTTGTGTGATAATGGCATATAAGTTTTGATAACACTTCCCTGGGTAATTCTGATTCACCCTCACACCACCCCAAACCCCTCCTGAAGAGAACTTTTGTTCGTAACTATAAAATTCCATGCAAGTATGAATGATTATTGGCATTATTTACAAGACTACATTGTCTTGAGCCTTTAAGATGCTTGTAAAGCTGTTGTGTTGTGGAGGAAAGAACAAACTCTGTGGTTTAGAAGATACAGGACAAGTGCAAGCTGTAAATTTCCAGCTATGTGGCCTTGGGGAGGTTGCATAACCTCTCTGAGAATCATTTTTCCTCAGTGGTAAAATAGGATTAAGTAGTATTCATGATTAAATAAGGAAGCTGATGTATTGCCACTCTTTAAACTAAAAGACATCCTTCAGTTGAGGGAAAGGAGGCCCAGAGAGTTTGTGGTGATTTGAAGCAGTCATGTACCCCAGAAAAGACATGTTCTTTCAATCCTCATCCACACTTGTGGGGGCAGAATTATTGTTTAGGGTAGAAGCTTTAGTTAGATTATTTCCATGGAGATGTGACCGACACAGTTGTGGGTGGGAACTTTTGATTAAGTGGAAATGTATCTCCACTCATTCAAGGAGGCCCTTAATCTGCTTGTTGGAGTCCTCTAAGAGGGAACAATTTTCAAAAAGCTCAGAGCCAACAGAGATGCAGACATCTGGAGATGCTTGGAGTGCCAACAGAAAGAGCAAATGCCTAGACACAGCTATTTGGAGATGCAGAGCCCAGCAGACATTGCCATGTGCTTTCCCATGAGATGCTAAGAAAGCCAGAATGCAGAGTTATGTCATGGAGGAGCTATGTGAAGGCCCACAGCTGCTTAGAAAGGAAACCACTGACATCAAAAGCTGGAAGCAGATGTCAGCCACAGGCTTTCCCACATGACAGACACCGGCCTTTTTTTGAGTCAAGATATCTTTCTCTGGATGCCTTAGTTTGGACATTTTTATGGCCTTATCATATATATATATATATATATATTATATGGCCTTAGAACTGTAAACTTGTAACTTAATAAACTCCATTTAGAAAAGCCATTCTGCTTCTGGTATATTGCATTCCAGCAGCATTAGCAAACTAAAACAGAGCTCAAGACATTTGCCCAAAACGCATAGGTTATAAGTTGCAGAACTGGAACTTGACCTTAGGTATACATGATTCCAGGGCCAGAGCTGCAAACTTCTGCACTATCCCTCGCTCACTCAATAATTATTTATTGAGTACCTCTTCTAGAAGCTTGGGATATACCAAGAAAATCCCTGTCCTGATGATTCCTTCACATTAGAAGGTGATAAGTGCTATGGAAAGAATTTGAAAAGAACAAAACAGCATTGATGTGGAATCAGGAATGTAGAACTGGGTAGTGGGGCCAGGATGCAATTTTAGTTAAGGTGGTCAGGCTGCGTCTTACTGAGAATGTGATTGTAAGGTAAGCCTTGAAAGAGGTGAAGGAAACAGCCATGCAATGACCTGTAGATGATGGTTCCAGTCAGAAGTAACAGCCAGTGCAGTGGTGCTGAGGTGAAGCAGGCATGACACGATGTGGAGTAGCCTGTGGGTCTGTATAGTTGGGGGGGTATGATCAAGAGGTAGAGAAGTGGCAGAAGATTGACCTGATTAACTTAATTTTTAAAAAGATTATTCTGGCTGTTGTCTTGAGGAAGAACTATAGCTGGAGACATAGAAGCATGGAGTGAGGAGGTTGTTGCAGCAATCCTGGAAGTCATGAAGGCTCGATTATGAAAAGAGCAGTGGAGCAAGAAGTAAATACTGACAGGAAGTTACCTTAGTCCTTGATTGTACGTTTGCATCTCTCACAAGTTGTGGAGCAAAGCCAGTAATGTCCCACAGCAGTTACGATGTAGAGGCTGGGGGAGAAACACGAGCATAGAGGCAGAGGCAGGGCTGCCTTTGAAAGAGGTGATATTTCTTTTGCATTCATCCAGGAAAGAGGCTGGTCATTAGTAGCAAACCAGACTTTGGAAGGAAGCCACAACCAGACTTGAGAGCGAGCTTGTGGGCCTTGATTTCTTGAGTCCTGATTATGAGCAGTGTAGATGTACTTCAGGGAACCCACAGGGAAGTAAAGATGCCTCTGTTATATAGTTTGGCATGTGAAGGCTCAAGCTGAAGATGGATTAGCTACGTATCATAATAAGAATATTCAGCTGCATTTTACTCTATTTTTTTGCAATCCATTAGGCTTTAGTGCAGAGTTTCTTACATGTTGCAGTCTAGCCTCACTGGCCCCCTGGGGGATGTTAGGGGAGGGTTCTGTGCCTGTTTCTGTATTGGAACAGGACTCAGAGTCCCCTGAAGCCCCTGTGGTCATGCAATAGGAATTAAACAAAGATCCTCATGGAGATTAGAAGTCAGGGTGGGATCAGACCCCTTCCCCCATTTGCTCATTTTAGAAGAGGGATTGGGATTGATTCGAGCACAGTTTCCTTACATAGGCACATGTGAAACATTATTATTAATGTTTGGTCATCCACTGTGGGTCTCTTTTTATACCCAGTCTGGTGTTAGGTAAGGTCTCCACTGAACAGCAGCTGCATCATCACCCCAGGGACAAATGGAAGACATTTGGGACCCACAGGGATAAGGTTTTACATCCTGGAGCAGCTTCCTATAGATAGATATATTGTTATGTCACATTGAAAGATTCCTGACTCCCCTTACCTGCCTTCTGAGAAGGTCTTGGGGAGTACAGCATGCCACAGTTGTCAAAAGTCCAGGCTCTGAAGCAGGGAGAGTTTGAATTCTGCATCTACCGCTTACTAGTTGATAATCTCGAGCAACTTTTTACCCTCTCTAAGCCTCATTTTTCTCATTCATAAAACAAGGAAAGCGATGATAGCATCTCCCACATAGAATTATTCTGAAGATTTAAAGAAATTATGTCTAACATGGAGACCCCCATACAGGGCACTTAGAAGTGCTCACTGTGACTGTTGTTATTATAATTGTTGAGGTTTATGGTGACAGTGCCTCATTCAGAGTGTGTTGTTAGAGGGTGATGGTGAGAGAGCCTCACAAACAAGAGTTCAGTCAATGTCCTGCTCCCTGGGATTCTTTGTAGACTTCACTGCATTCTCCTGGGTGCAGTTTTCACCTTGACAGAAATGGAAGTAACACAAATCTATTTCTGGTCATGTTAATGTGGCAAATGGGAGCATAATGAAACCTGAATCAATATGAAAATGACAGCAAACTTCCGTGACAACTGGTGCATTTCAGTGTGCACATGGGTAGGTTTGTGTGTGCAGTATAGGTCGCTGATTATAAAGGGAACATGAAACACCTTAAATACCCCACAAAACCATTTTAAAGTACTGAATTACTGCCATGGCAATTGTTGTTAGTAATGTCTGAATGAATCCACTGACTGGCTTGGGCATTGAACATCACTCTCATACCTCTGGCCTCAGGGATTTATTATCTCACAGATTATGAAGATGTGAATGTCTTTCCACTAGGCCTTTTGAAATACTCAAGGTGTGAGATAGCATAGCCTGGACCAAATGGTAGTGGATATGGAAGGAAATGTATTTCATTCATTCAGGATACAAGTGTTTACACTGTGTCAGGCACACAGTTCTAGGAACCTGTGAAACAATATTCAATAAGAAAGAAACAGTCCAATAATTGCAGGATAATTAAGGAAACCATTATAACATGGTATTATATATTATATAGCATCGTTAAGTGCTTTGGGTGGTGAAGTAAATGTGCGTAGAAGCACATAGCCAGTATGATGGCAGTGCACATAAAGGGGAGAAGTGAGGATGGAGAGAACTTGACAGAGTCAAAAGATATTCAGGAGGTAGAATGATTGAACTTAGTAGTGGAATTAATGTGGGGGTAGAAGAGTGACAAGAGTCAAAGTGGTCATCCAGGTTTCTGCCAAGGGGATGCATGTGCAGGGAGGTACCATTATTTGAGGTAGGAAATATCCAAGGAGGAGCAGACTGGCGGGGAAGGTGTGGATTTAATTTTGGATAGGCTCAGCTTGAGATGCCTGTAGGACATCTAATTTGAGGTGTCCTGAAGACCACTCAGGAGATAGACCTGGATTAACCTTGTTGTTCTGTGAGGTCATTGGAAGTGTGTGCTGTGATTGGAGTCCTGGCTGTGCACCACATCATCTGGGGAGAGGGTGCAGGATGTGAGGAGGGCCCAGGACAGCAAGCTGAAGGACGTCAAAGCTCTGTGGACCAGCTCAGAAGGGAACCAGTGTTGGGAGAAGGCATTGGTGGCTTTCATCATGGGTGTTAAGCATTGACATCAGTGGTTGGCTGAGGTGGCCTCAGCAGCACAGAAGTGGGCTAGAGCCAGAAAGGAGGAAGGTATGAAGTCATATTTTTGACTTGATCTCCTAGCAATAGTTGTGAGGGACTGGTGACTACCAAACTTTTGAAGGAGTTCTGGGCTTCTAGATAGGAACAAGAGCAGAGAACTGCCATTTATTAAAGTTATATGTCCCCACTTTTACTCACCTTGGTGTGGTCCATGGATATTGGGGTTACCTTGGACCAAAGGCTCTGGTCTCTGGTGAGGTTGGGGAGGAATCATCTGGAGTCTGTAGGGGAAGTCTGTGCCAGATGTGGATTAATGGTATTGGTTTTCATCATTTCTTTCATTCTTTCTCTGGTCCATGACTGCCTTACTGCTTTGACAGTGTGGGGAGCCAAGAAGCAAGGACTCTTGGCATGGTCAACTTCACCTGACTGGAAGTGATGTACCTCAGCATGGACCAGTTCTAGAATGAAAAACTACACCTGGAAGAATGGAGGTGGGCTTTGGTGCAGAGAAAATCTAGCTTTGAAGCTCGTGTCTGTCTCTTATTAGCTCTGTGAGATTGGGCAAATTACCTCTGAGTTTCTATTTCCTCACACTTGAAAAAAAATGAGAATTGTTTATGTGGGTAAAGACAAATGCAAGGGTGAGTGCCTGATATGGGGTAGATGCTCAGGAAGAGTTAGCTGCGACTTTCCAATGAATTTGATATGGTACATCTTTCCTTCTCATGGATGTCCCTGAGTCTGGGATAACTCTGAGCCTAGAATAGTGCCCCAGGTGCTAACTGTACATTGAATTTATCTGTCCAGACATGGGTTCGTGGAGCAAGGACATGGGATATGTGCTTTAAACCTTATTGAATCCTTCTTAAGAAATTTGAGTGGGTTCTCTGGGTTTTTAAATGTTCCACCTTACTTTGTTTCTGCCTCACAAAAGAAAATTTATGAGGGTTTATCTAATGCACTGTGGTTATCTGAAGGCAGATATGACATCTTGTAAAAGGAAAAGCACTGGGTTTGACTCCTGGCTCACTTTTTAACATTGTGACCCAGGGTGTGCCATCTCTTGAGTCTCAGTTTTCTCATCTGCAAAATAGATATAAATCAGGGGGAAAATCCAGGTTTTGTGAGTCCTGAGTCATATACAATTTGTGGGTCTTCTTTAAGAAAAAAAAATCACAAAATTATGAATAAGAAGTTAGTATGAAGCTTATATTTAGAATAAGAAATATCATAAACTACAATTTTTTTCAAAAACTGAACATGCCACAACATAATTCAGAAAAATAATAAAAGATTTTTATTATTTAATGGTTTGGCAGTTCTACATAATGCTTTTTTCCTACATTTTTTGACAGTTTACTCTCTGATTACCTTTTGATCAGACAGTAATTTTGTAACATCCTCTCTGTAGAGAGAATAGAAAGATACTGTCTTTTTCCTCTTGCATGCTGATCAAAATTTAAATTTTATTATTATTAAGTGTTTGAAAAGTTTCTTTTAGTTTCACTAATATTATAAATTTTTAGACTTGCCAATTTTAGAAAAACCTTTACTAAGTAAGATTTCAGCTATTTTTGTGCAGTGCTTGTATTAAATACTCTCTGAAATGACAATATTCTTCAACCAGTTTGTCATCAATGTCCTATGTTGTCACTACCGATGTAAGTATTCTGTGTCAATCAGAAAGTGTTCCACTGAATTTATATAATTCCTTTCTCTACATCAACTGGATTATTAAATAATCAAAAGCCTACTCATTACTTTCTATTTAGAGTTTATCTCTTCTTTTTAAAGGAAGGAATTAAATGCATTTGTTTGTGATTTTAATTTTGTTTTTGTTACATTGCATCCCAATGTCAGAATAATTTCTGTTAATTTCATAGCTCATTTATTTTGTTAGTGTATTTAAATCTTCTCTCAGTTTAGTAAATCAGTGATCTGTGTTGATTCTACTACTTTAGAGTTGTTGGAGAGACTTACATGGGATAATATAAGTGACGAAGCTTTATAAATGGCAAAATGTTATGTTCTTATATATAAATATTCTCTCAAAACCCTCCATCGACCCCGTATACTCCAGGGTCTTGCAAAGTTCAGGGTCTTCCAGGTCAAAAGCACAGGGAAGGTTAAGTTGACTTCCTGGTTCTCTTTCTAAAATCTGTGAGGAGGGAGGGGGAGGGAAGAAGGGTAATTGTTTTTTATTGCTGTCAGTTTGCATCATGTTTTCTCTGTAGAACAAGTAGGATGATGTATAACACTTGAAGTTTTCCCCAAAAGTTTGCTTTTAGGAAAAAAAAAACCTCAGAATTTCCTTTTCTCTGCTAAGGAGTCTTTGACCAGGGTTTTAGTAGCTTACCCTGTTCCTGCAGCCTGGGTTATAGGCATCAAATCAAGGTTATTTTTGGTTTCTCACCCCAACCCTCATTCATTAATCCTAGAAATGTGTCCAGGATAGTAGCCCTGCTGGGCCAAGTGTGGCTGGCTCATCATTTTCCTTTGTCCATTTTTTCCTCCCACCCAGGCTCCTGTTCCCTGAAATTTCGTCACGTATTCCTCAAGGGTGGGCTTCCTGCACTGCTTCAGCCCTTCCGGAGCTTGGATTGAAATGCCAAGTCTAAAGCAATATACTTATTTTTTACCATTTTTTTTTAGTTGTGAAATGCAGCATATGTACAAGAAAGCAATACATTTCAAAGTACATTGTTAAGTAGTCATGGAACAGATTTCAGAGTTTGGTATGGGTTACGGTTCCACAATTTTAGGTTTTTCCTACTAGCTGCTCCAAGACACAGCAGGCTGAAAGAAATATCAATATAATGGTTCAGCAGTCATGCTCATTCATTAAACCCTATCTTCTCAGTAACAACTCCTCTGCCTTTGATCTTTCTCCCAGTTAAAACCATATACTTTTTTTTCATCTTATCTTTTTAATTTTATTTGTCAGATCTACATATTCTTTTCTATCTTTTACTTTTTATCCTTTATTACCCTTACTGGTACTCTTCAATTCTGTACCCAGTGAACCTGGGTGCCTAGTGGCCAGGGAGGATGTAGCTGTGTGGGTGCACTGATCTGGGGAGGGGTATTATTTTTGGTTTCTCACCCCATCCCTCATTCATTAATCCTAGAAATGTGTCCGAGGTAGTAGCTCCGCTGGGCCAAGTGTGGCTGGCTCATCATTTTTCTTTGTCCATTTTTTCCTCCCACCCAGGCTCATCATGATAAACTAAAAGTGGATATCCATGTAATGCATAGGAATAAGCTCCAGGATAACCTCTCAACTCTGAAGTCTCTCAGCCAAGAAACTTTATTTGTCTCACTTCTCTCTTCCCCCTTTTGGTCAAGACTTTCTCAGTCCCCCTATGTTGGGTGCCAGCTCATCATCGGGAGTCATGTCCACGTTTCCAGGGAGAATTACACCCTTGGGAGTTATGTCCCATGTAGGTGGGGGGAGGGCAGTGAGTTCATCTAGTGAGTTGGCTTAGAGAGAGAGGCCACAACCGAGCAACAAAAGAGGTTCTCTAGGGGTGACTCTTAGGCATAATTATACGTAAACTTAGCTTATTCTTTGCAGGAATAAGTTTCATAAGGGCAAGCCACAAGATCAGAGGTTCAGCCTATTAAATTTGTTGTTCCTACTGCTTGCGAGAATATAAAGAATTCCCCAGTTGGGGAAGTTTAATATATCCTCCTTTCTCCCCAGTCCCCCAAGGGGACTTTGCAAATACTTTTTTTATTCTCTGCCCAAATTTCTCTGGGATATCAGGACATCACACTAACCTGTACAAACCAGAAAGATCTCACACCCTATTCAGGATTCCATGTAATTATGGTATTCTAATAAACTGATCATAACAAGTTCAGTTAGATAGTTCATCACCTAAAGCATAATTTTTGCACCAAATAAACATCTTTTCCTTTGGTCTCACATAGAAGTTGAAGTTTTAAAATATAGACCATATCATCTTTTACCCTGTATTCTGATTTACCTTAGTCATATCCAGATCAGCTTCATTCACATCTCTAGTCGAAGTCTGATCACTTTTCAACTTTTTAAAAAGTTGTTGTGCGGGGTAATGCTGACTTTCATAGCTTCAGTGCTCTAACCTGAGTCTCACATGCCACATAAATACCCAAAGTTTCAGGGAACAACCAGATTATATACAAATAGCTCAGTATCTCAGAATTTAGAAATAACAGCTACAACTCTAGAATAGATGTGACTGCTGTAAAGTTTACAATCTAGGAACGTTTACAGTAGACCTCACCTGATAACCCATAATCTTGATTTCAATTTTCAAAGTTTGTATATTACAGTTAGTCCATATGAGTGAAGCATGATGTTTGTCTTTTTGTTTCTGAAATTTCATTCAACATACTGTCCTATGTTGAATGAAATTCAACAACTCTAGGTTCATTCACCTAGTTGCATTCCTCACAAAGTCATTCCTTTTTGCAGCTGCTCAGTAGTCCCTTGTATATATACACCACAGTTCCCCCTTCCATTCCTCAGGTGTTGTACCCTTAGGCCACCTCCATTCATTGTGAATCTGAATACTGCAGCCATAAACACCGGTGTGCAAATGTCCATTCATGTCCCCACTCTCAGTTTCTCCAGGTACATACCTAGCAACAGGGCTGCAGGATCTTATGGCCATCCTATCCCTAGCCTACTGTGGAGCCACCACACTGCCCTTCAGAAGGGCTGCACCTTTCAGCTTCCCTACCAACAGTGAACAGGCACATCTTTGTTCTGCATTTTCTCCAGCACTTGTAAGTCTTGTTCTATTTTTTTTTTTTTTTTTTTTTGGCATGGACAGGCACTGGGAATCGAACCTGGGTCTCCAGCATGGCAGGTGAGGATTCTGCCACAGAGCCACAGTTGCACCGCCCTTTGTTCATTTTTAAAAAGTGGTATTTTTACATCATATAATCCAACCTAAATAAAAATCAATGGTTCCTAGTATAATCACACAGCCATGATTTTGCCACCACAATCTATATGAAAATGTTTTCTTTTCTTCTGCAAAGAATCCCATATCCCACTCCCCACACCTCACTTATAAACATTTAATTTTAGCATATTGGCTTTGTTACATTCAGTGGAAGCATATTACGATGTTACTCTTGACTATAGA
Source organism: Tamandua tetradactyla (assembly GCF_023851605.1). Lineage (NCBI taxonomy): Eukaryota > Metazoa > Chordata > Mammalia > Pilosa > Myrmecophagidae > Tamandua > Tamandua tetradactyla. Next base: position 56,705,832 of record NC_135334.1, on the reverse strand, counting down.
CCCCAACTTGGATTGCTTCCATTTTTTCCTCTACATCTAGAATATCTAGAATATATAAAGAGATTCTACAAGTCAACAATAAAAAGACAATGTAATTTAAAAATGGGCAAAGGACATGGACACACTCTTTCATTTTCAACACTTTGCAATGTTGACATTCATTGTTCTCTCTCATACAAAAATATTCTTATATTTGTATGCTTAATCATCATCATTGTCTACTTAGGCATTCCTAAGTTATACTGTCTCAGTCTTTATCCTTATATATGCCCCCAGCCCTTCCCCCTCAACTATACTCATATTCAACTTCATTCAGTGTACTTATATTATTGTACTACCATCAGATAGTATTATGCTATCCATTTCTGAATTTTTACAATCAGTCCTGTTGCACATTCTGTACTCCTTTAGCACCAAAATACCCAATCTCTACTCTCAATCTCCTGTTAATCTGTGTTCTTAACTTTAACTCTTAAAGTTCACTCATTAATGTTAATTCTTATTAGTGAGAACTTCAGTGTTGTCAGTGCTTGCCTCATGCATTTGGGACAGTTGGGCTCAGTGTATAAATATTTATGATTGTTATGTCTTCTTATTGAATTGTTCCTTTTATTAGTATATAGTGTCCTTCTTTCTCTTTTAATTCTTTACTTTTGAAGTCTAATTTTTCAAATATTAGTATAGCTACCCCTGCTCTTTCCTGGTTGTTGTTTGTGTGAAATATCTTTTTTTCCCACATGCTCAACCCTTTCAGAAAAATGGGATAGCAGCCAGGCTTCCCCCAATCCCCAAGGAATGTGTTCCACCCTCTCAGAGACTTGGGGCACCATAACCCTTTCAGAACATCTGGACAGAAGGCCCGCCCTCTGCCTTTGGGGCAAACTCACCCACTTGACATTTATGGATGGGTCCTTTCTCCTGGCCCAAGATTTCATGGCTCTAGACCTTAGCTTCATGGTACTGCCTCTGAAGTCATTTTTCCTTCTATCTACCCCTTTTAGTCCAGACTGGCAGTGGTCCTGTTTATACAGATTCCACAACATTCTTGTTTGTTTTCTATGTAGTGTGCAGGGATCATAACTGTCAGACAGTAGAGCTTTCCACACATCTTTTCTGGATAACTCCATTTCCAATCCTGGGTTTTTCTGAAATAGCCGACTGGTTTCACGTTTGGTTAAATCCTCACATGGGACCCTATTCCCTGGGGTCTCACTTTCTGGAGCTCAGAATTTTCCAGGCAATAAATTTCTGTTTTCTTTGTACCCAAGTGTTCAGTTCTCAGCTTATCTCTTTCCTGTCACATTTTACTATAAACCACAAGAAGCAGCCAGAGTGCATTTTCCACACTTAGTTTGGAAATTTCTTATGCTAAATAACCAAGTTCAGCACTCTCAAACTCTGCTTTCCATCCACAAAAAATGCCTTCCTTCCAGTTTGCAAGGATATATTCATCATTTCTGTCTAAAGCCTTATCAGAAGTATCCTTAGAGTTCACATTTCTACCAACAGTGTCTTCAAAGCAATCTAGGCCTTCTTTATCAAGCATCTCACAAGTCCCCAGAATTTTCCCCTTATCCATTTAAAAAGCTTTTCCAACCTATTTGATATTTATAAACCACAGCAGCACCCCACTTCTCCAATACCAAAACCTGTATTAGTTTGTTAAAGCTGCCAGAATGCAATATACCAGAAGTAGAATGGCTTTTATAAAGGGAGTTTATTAAGTTCCAAGTTTATGGTTCTAGTGCTGATAATGTCCAAACTAAGGCACCAACAAGAGGTCACCTTCACTCAAGAAAGGCTGATGCCATCTGGACTACCTCTGTCAGCTGGTGAGGAATGTGGCTTGCATCTGCTGGTCCCTTGCTCCCAGGCTGCATTGCTTTCAGTCTCTGTTACCAGTGGTTTCTTCTCTAAGCATCTGTGGGCATTCACTTATGTGCTCTGTGACAAAACTCAGGGTTTAATCTTATCTTAGCATCTGCTAGGGCCAGAGATTTCTTCTCTTCAGGTTCTAGCTACTTCTGTGAGTCCTTGCTTAGTGCTGGGCCATTTCTTTCTTGATCTCCAAACATCTACATTGGCTCTCCTCTGTGGTCTCTCTAAGTGTTTCCTCTTTTAAAGGACTCCAGTATACTGATCAAGACCCACCTGGAATAGGTGGAATTGCATCTCTATCTAAATCAAAAGGCTACATTCACAATTGGGTGTGTCACATCTCCACACAGATAATCTAATCAAACATTTTCACCCTACAATACTGAAAGGATTAAAAGAAATGGTTGCTCCCACAAGATTGGATCAGTATTAAAACATGGCATTTCTTGGGTACATAATGGATTCAAACTGCACATACACCCTTTAGAGAATTGTCCTCATTAACTTATATACTTTGTCTCTCAGATATGTCTTAGCTCTACCCTTGCCTGGGGCAGTGCTGAACCCTGCAAGTGCTAACAGTTCTATCTAATGAACTGTTAAGGGAAAAAAAAGGGACAAAAAGCCAAAAAGGCTTTTCAGAGCTGGACTTGGCTCCCTGGCTCCCCAGGTTTGCCAGTCAAGAGCTGGAGTTGGGAGGACAAAGAACCTGAGGTGTAGGGGCGCACAGGAATGTCAGGTCTCGGAAAGCCCTTACACCCGGGGTGGGCGCAGGTCAGGCTTTAATATCCTGTCTTTAAGAAATACAAGCTTGGAGACAGTGAAAAACATCATAGAAGAAACAGGATGGAAAGACAAAAGGGAAAATTTGATCTCTGGTGATGGCCACTTGTTGGTGTGATAGCCAGGGAAAAGAATAAAAAGAACAGAGTTCCAGGATGTTACATGGGCTCTAACAGCCTACCTTGAAGGATTTGACTGGAAAGGAAGAGAAAAAGAACAAAGCCACATAGACTGAAGAATCCAGTCCCAAGGAAAATTGATCTGACACCAGGAAGATATCCATAGAACAATCAATAAGAGAACACTCCTCCCCAACCCACAGCCAGTTCAATTGCACCGTTTAGTAACCACCAGCCAAGACCTGTTCCCCTATCATTTGTTTTCTTATATCTTACCACACTGTAATTGATCTCTGTAAACCCAGGGCCAGTGTGATTTGTGATGGTGTGAAGAAACATTCCAGAATACCTGCAGAAATGCCAAAGGGAAATCCACAAAGGCTCCTTGTCACCTGGCCCAAAGGGAGTGGGAAGTCACAAAATGATACCCTCTGTTGCAGTACTCAAAATATTGAAATATGCACATCCAGATGAGTATGCTTGCATAGGTACGAGAATTAGATATGTTTCCACCACCGCCCCCACAGACTCAGGCAGATTTCTGTGATCACATTTTTTTTTTATTAATTAAAAAAAGAATTAACTGGCACAACATTTGGAGATCATTCCATTCTGCATATGCAATCGGTGGTTCTTGATATCATCACATAGAAGTGATCACTTTTTTCTATATACCTATCTGTTAGGCCTATGGCACAAGGGACTCATACAACCTCTGTAGTTCAATGACTTTTTAACTTTTTCCCTCCACATCATGGGACCAGCATTTTCTAAGACTCAGATGTGCTCCGCGGTCAGGTTTAGAAGTCTGTCCTAGGTTTGAATATAATGCATTCCACCAGTCACCACTACAGGATCACTTTGCTCTTTCTCGATTTGGTGATGTTACCAAGCTTGGCAGAAAGACATTCCCGTGGAGTGACTCCTTGAACTGGTGGGATACCACTTCTCTGTGTCCTTGGTGGTGTCAGGAAATGCAGCTGAAAGGCCCCATCATTTGAATTTTGCTGTTGATTTTCTCAAGGTATCTTGCAAGAAATATATCATCCATATCACAGCCCTACATCTCAAGTTTCACATGGCCTGATTCTACAAGATCAGCCTAGACTCTCAGTTTGTTTCAGACCCCCATGGGGAATAAAGAAAGGAGCTTCAACCTGACAGGCAAAGAAAGGGGCAAGTGTCCACAGCCATCTATTTGTCATCTTAACCCAAACCATCAGTTCTAATACACAAGTTTCTACTGAGACAAAGCCGAACTTGCTGCAAGACCTAAGAATGCTGAAAGCACAAACAGGGCCCATCTTAGACTCAGAAAGATCTAAGGAACAGTCACAGGAATCCTCTCCCATCAAGGGACTTTCCAGATCCTTTGCTACTGGGACAAGGAAGGAAGGGTGATGGAGCTGCATTGGACTGAAACCTAGTTGGACCTTGTTTGGTCTTTACTCTGACAAGGAAAGTCTGAGCCACTGGCCCCACTTTATTCTGGAGCCCACTTGCCTTCCAATAATGGCCATACTCTTGTCAGAGTCTCATGCTCAGATCCACATCATCCACTGGAATTCCTCGATTGAGTTCTGAGTCTTTATTAGTTTCCTAAGGCTGCAGGAATGCAATATACCAGAAAGGGACCCACTTTTAAAAAGTAGTTTATTGCATTACAAATTTGCAGTTCTAAGGCCATGAAATTAAGGCACCAACAAGAAGTTACCTTCATTCAAGAAAGGCTGATGCTATCTGGAACACCTCTGTCAGCTGGCTAGGATCTTGGGCTTCTGGACACCTCTATCAGCTGGGAAGGCAAATATGATATCTGCTAGCTTTCTCATCCAGGTTCTTGTGGGGGCAGTTTCCTTCTGCATCACCAAAAGTCTCTGGATATGTGGGCTCTAAAGCTTTTTCTGAAATGGTTCCCTCTTAAGGGACTCCAGTATGCAACCTGACATTGAGCGAGTAGAGACACTTCTGTTTGGAAGCTCCTAATCAAATTGAGTGAGTCACATCTCCATGGAAATAGCTTAATCAAAAGATCCCATCTAGCAATACTGAATCAGGATTAACGACCATGGCTTTTTGGGGTACACAATAGTTTCAGACCAGCACAGTATCCCAAACATCTTAAGAATAATAGATAATAGTGAGACCATCATCTTACCCCTCAGCCTCTAAATGTATTATGCATTTCCTTCTTTTGGGGAGACATATGCTACTTCACGTAGCTTCTCTCTATTCCAGGAGACATGGAATAGAGTGTCCACCAAGGCCAGCAGTCCTACTTCTTTGGTGGAGGGAACCAACAAGATGTTGTGAGTGATGCCTTGCTCATGGGAAGGCCTTGCCCAGAACACAGCAGAGAAGGTCTAGACCTAACACTCAACCCCACAAATCTTTCTGGCGTGGGTTTCAGCTTCTGACCAGGACCTATGAAAGAAAGGGCTGTACCTTAAGATCTCCTCCAGGAGGGTTGTGCCTTAAGATCTCCTCCAGGATCCCTGGCTGCATGGGAGATGATGCCGAGAGATGTCTGGCCCTGGCACTGTGGGATCAACAATGCTATCTTGACCAAAAGGGGGAAAAGAAGTGTAATAAATAAGGTATCAGTGGCTCAGAGAGTTCAAATAGAGTTGACAGGCAACTCTGGAGGTCATTCTTATGCAAGCTTCAGTTAGACATTGCTACCTGTCATAACTTGCCAAATCCCAACAAAACCATTCTAGCCAATCCTGAAGAACGCTTAGGGCATTATATAAGATTCTACAAAGGTTCCATGCACTAGGGTAACTTTCCAGAAGCCTACAACTTCCAGATTGGTCCCTAGACTAGATAAGTCCTGAAACCTAGAGGGACCAACCTCTACAGAATGTCAGCTAGATCCATTCCCCTACCCCGTATTACTGACAACCCCTTCCAACCTGAAAAAGTTAGAATGGGCATAGCCCAAATACCCTTAAAGAATGGGAGAAAGATCAAAGGTGATGGTAGAGTTATACAGAGAAAGTAGGGTTTAACAAATAAGTATGATTGCTGAATTGTTATATTGATATTTGTTTTAGTCTCCAGTATCTTAGAGCAGCTAGAAGTAAAAATGTAAATTGTGGAATTTTAACCCATACTAAACTGAAATCTGTTTTATAACTAATTGTTGCAATGTGCTTTGAAATTTATTGCTTTTTTTTGTATATAAATTATTTTTCTCAGAAAAGGAAAACAAAAAGTCGATTGTGATGATCAAAAAATATTTATTTCTTCTAAAAATACATATATTTATTCCTTCTAGCCTCCAATGTTCTGGAGCAGCTAGAAGGAAAAATCTGAGGTGACGGTATGATAGCCATTACAAACTTTGTGATCTGTCTTGTAATTATTTGTTGAAGACTGCTTTGAAAACTGCTTTTTTCTTTCTTTGCTTTGTATATATGTTATATTATAGAATTGAAAAATTAAAAGAAAAAAAAAAAAGAAAAGAGCTGGAGTTGGTAATATGTGGCTGTATGTGTCTCTATGTATTTCCTGATTCTATGTGTCCCCTTTTCTTGGGGTCCAGCCCTTTTCCAGTATTTTCTGCTGTTCAACTCAAAAAGGCTCTGTTTTTTTGTTTGTTTTTTTTTCCCCATGAGCGCCACTTCCTCTCTGCTGGGGCAAAAACTCCTGGTTTCTTTAGTGCTTACTCCATGTTTATCTGTGCTTGGGACCTGTTTTTAGCAGTCTGAATTTGTTGATTAATTCTGCAATTGGTCCTTGGTTGAGCTAGCTTCCTTGCTATAAGTAAAGTCTGTTTCTTTTCCCCTCAGGAAACCAGTCTGTTATGCCTGTGGGGCGGGGGTGGGGGGGGCACTGGCCTCTGAGACTGGAAGACTTAAATTCTGTGTGGGATCTCAGCCATTTAACCTGTTCCGGACTAGCGTATGATGTATATCCAGTCTCTAATGTCTCACCAAGAGTTGAAACAACTGGCTATTTACTAGCTGTTCTGGAGGATAAACTAAATTCCACACCTAACTATGCCACCATCTTGCCAAAGCAAAATAATGCGTTTTTTGTTTTTGTTTTTCCTCATGCAAAACATTTTTAAATTTGTACATTTAATCACCATCATTGTATACTCTAGGCATTCCTGAATTATCCCATCTCAGTCTTTATCATATATCTTTCCTTCATACATGCCCCACCCCTTCTCCTTCTATCATACTCACATTCAGCTTCATTCAGTGTAGTTACATTATTGTGCTACAATCAGATAGTATTGTGCTATCCATTTCGGAATTTTTTACAATCAGTCCTGTTACACAATCTGTATCCCTTCAGCACCAATTACCCAATCTCTACCCTATTTCTATTTCCTGTTAACCTGTGTTCTTAACTGAAATTCTCCAGGTTCATTCATTAATGTTAGTTCATGTTAGTGAGACCATACAGTATTTGTCCATTTTTTCTGGCTAATTTCCCTCAGCATAATGTCTTAAGATCTATCCATGTCATTACATGCTTCATGACCTTATTCTTTCTTACAGCTGCCATAATATTCCATAGTATGTATATACCACAGTTTGTTTAGCCACTCATCCATTGATGGACAATTTGGGCTGTTTCCATCTCTTGGCAATTGTAAATAATGCTGCTATAAACATTGGTGTGCATATGTCCATTTGTGTCCTTGCCCTCTTGTCCTCTGAATAGATACCTGGTAATGGGATTACTGGATCATATGGCAATTCTAAGCTTCCTGAGGAACCTCCAGACTGCTTTCCACAGCAGTTGTACCAACTTACATTCCCACCAACAGTGGGTAAGTGTGCCTCTTTCTCCATATCTTCTCCAGCACTTTCTGTTTTATTGATAATGGCCATTCTGGTAGATGTAAGATGATATCTTATTGTGACAGCAAAATATTTTTAAAGGAATATTTTTCTATTTGAAAACTCACACCTCAGGGATAATTACATAAAGAAAAAAATCATAAGGTGAATTAATTTCACTTGGCCATTCTTTTTAAATGAATAATGGAGCATACATAGCCTTAAAAATGTACTGTATTCTTATTTGCTTTTCTTTACCTTAGAGGGGTGCTATAGAGCAGAGAGTTACCACCTTTTCCTGAAAGTTTCCCTGATTCCCCAGGCAGAGTTAGGAGCTTCTTCCTTTCTCTCCTCCCACCCCCATGATCCATTGTTCACCTCTGTCACAGAACTCATCTCATGCTGTTAATTTGCTTGTCTGCTTCCCCAACTAAATTTCAGCTTTCTGGGGGTGGGACTATAGTTTCCTTCATCAATCAGGTCTTACTGCCTGCGAAGGCTCTCTAAATTCTCCCACCTGAACATGCCCCTAGAGTGGGTCCCAGTACTGACATGAACCTCAGCTGAGCTTTCATTGTCCTCTGTACACTGCCCTGGTGGCTCAGGTCTTCCCTGGTAGATCATCCCTGTTATAGCCATAGTCTGTTCAGCTCCCCCAGTCTAGGCCCTTGCCTGCTTCATCCCTTTTGGCCTGGATGAAAATGGCACTGGCATGTTGGTGGAGCTCTCCTGAGAAATGAGAGTTACCACCCATGTCAATAAAGGCAGGTGAGCTGATTTTCCTCGAAAGCTCTTCGGTGTTGATGTGTCCCCTTTAGACTGGCTCTCCAAGATGCCCCTGGAAGGGGAGATCTTGGTTACCACCCAATTGTTTGCTCATAGGTGGGTTTCAGTTTAGGGTTGAGGATGCCTAACTTTCAGAAGAGCTTGCAAAAGCCCAACAGTAGGGCTTTCCAGGGAAAAGATTCCAATTTTCTGGCTCTGGGCTGCTCTTGGTCAGTCTGACTCTACAAAGAAATAGCATCAAACAAGATGGCTATGGATGGCTTTTGAAAGGATAGGAAATTTGCTTTGTGGCAAATCATTTATTTTTCTTCCTCCCTCCATTTCCATAGCCACAAATAAACAAACACCACTCAATATTTCAACTAATTGAAGAAGCTGTAAAAAAAAACCCAAGAACAATGTAGTAAAAAATACCTATCCGTAATGTGTGGTTCTTCCCCAGGAGAAGTGCTGAGCAGGAAAGGCGAATATTCATTTCTGATGACTTGCAACTCTGGGATATTGTTCAGGTAGTGATTTTTTGATATGCCAAAGTGTTTCAAGCACTGCCCATCCTGGATATAGACTTCTTCTGTCTCAGAAAGGCAGATCTTCATTCAAACGCCTTCCAGTTTGCTCTTCTCTCTTATCAGGTGGGCCTAGCAACAACCATCTGCCATCTGGACCATGACTCTTGCCTTTTTCTGGGTCTCTTACTTTCAATCACGACCCTCCAACCCATCATCTACCTAGCAGCCAGAGTAATCTTTTAAAACAGATCATGTCACACTCGGCTACACGTCTTTTTGCCTGCTGCTTGAGGGCTCAAGCATTCTTCCTGTGGGAGCTTTCCATGCCTGCTGAGCATAACATCAAAGGTTCAAGTGTCAGTGGTTTTGTTGTGCACCATCAGTGGCATTCAGCACGCAGATTCAGTGCTAGCACAGAGCCTCTGTGGCACTGTTGGGATCTGGGGCAGTGAAGTCCTGACTATGCTGAATGTATCAAGGAGTGGTGACATGTACTGATTCTGAGATGAGTATCAGTATTCCTGGGAATTCCCAAAAAACATTTGGGAAGAAGTACTCTGTAAGAAGATTTACTTATTGAAATCAAGCCAGAAATAGAACTTGCCTGCCATCAAGGGTTTGTAATAAAATTAACGCAACTCTGATTGCACTCACTGACTGGTAAAACCCAGAACACTACATTTGCTTGTGCTTTTCAATATACAGAGTATTCTTACACACTTAATTTCATTTACTCTTCATAAGCTCCATAAGATGGCATCAGTTTCATTATTAATCTCTATTTTATAGATGAACTAATTGGCCAGGGTACCACATGGCTCCAATGCAACCCAATTATACTTTCTTTTGATGAAATCTTTTATTATCTTGGTAAGAAGGATAGTTTATTTACTCCTTGTCTTAATTTCTTGGCTGTGAAAATGAATGCTACACGATGGGTTGGCTCACTAACAGAATTTATTGGCCCTCTGTTTCAGAGGCCAGGAAGCTTGCTTCTTCCTCGTGTTGGTATCTTCTGGCTGGCTGGCAATCTTTGGGGTTCCTTGGCTTTTCTGTCACATGGCAATACACACGGTAGCATCTTTTCCTTTCTTTTCATGTTTCATTGACTTGTAGCTTCTTGTTCACCATGACTTCTCTTCCTGGGTCCGATTTCTTTTGCTGATAAAGACTTCAGTCATATGGGATCAAGGCCCACCCTTATTCAGTTTTATGAACATCTTAACTAATGACATCTTCAAAGATCCTGTTTACAAATGAGTTCATGCTCACAGGACCAGGGGTAGGAACCTAACCAGGCCTTTTGTGGGGGGACATGATTCAATCCCCAATATTCATCTAAGGTAGAAGTAGCACATAACGTTTTTGCTAGCTCTACCTCTTCCACTACTGAGCTGAACAAAGTAGGAAAATGCATCCACATATTAGTATTTTCAGTGTCTAATTCCTCATGTGTGTGCTCAGGAAATATCTGTTGACTGAATGAATATCTGTTGAACAAATGAATGAATGAATGAATGACTATCATGAATTTATGTGCTGAGTTGCTACTGATCCTTCCTGGTCAAGGATATGGACATGGTATAGGGTGACCAACTGTCCTGGTTTGCCAAACACTTAAAGTTTCCCTGGGATACAGGACTTTCAGTGCTTCCTCGGGATGAGGTGGTTGCCTACCATAGTTCCACCTTTCATGTGGATGCCCAAGCCTCCTTTTGGCTTGCAGTCTAATCTGTACTTGATTTAAAAACCAATCCAGTATGAATAACAAGAGTAAATGAGGTGTTTCAGGAGCAAGTGGCTATGATGATTGGATTGGAGATGGAGCAAGGGAAGAATGAGGGGCAGGGAACTAGCCTCATATGTCTGGGTCAATATCTTAATCCTTATTCCTTTCTGCTTCTTTAAACCTGGCTGACGACTACACATCGTTTGTCTCCTGGATTAATTGTTACTTTCCCTGGAAAGCCTTCCCTGAACTCATCAGTATTAGAGTAGGTGCTGTTCTTTGCCTTTGTACACCCTTCATACTTGCACTTATTTATATAATGTCTATATTCTCTTGGCTGTAAGCTCAGCCAGGAAAGGGGTTGAAATTTTTTTGTTCACTGCTGTGGCTTTGATGCTAGCATAATGCCCAGTATATAGTAGATAATGTTTCATGGAAGTGTGGGCCAGAGAGCAGAATATAAGATGATTTTTTAGCCCTTTCAGGTGCATAGGCGCTCAGGTTTAGAAAAGAGCGATGCAAAGTTGGGTGGTCCTCTGAACTAACCCAACAGGATGAAGTTACATTGTAATGAAACTTCAAAATGAATTATCTTCTCATCCAATAATTCAGCAAATATCTGTTGAAATCGTTCCCTGTGCCAAGCAATGGGCTAGAGAGAAATTAGAGATGTAAAGGTGAATAGCATCTGGTCTCTGACTTTGAGAACTGCATTCTGGAATATTCATGAACTTTTACTATGTGCTGAGCTTTATGCTGAAACTATAGACATGAGAGACATGGATGGCCCCTGTTATTAAGAAGCTGAGAGTTCAAAGAAATACAACATAATAACTTCTCAGCAGAGCAAGAAGGTGACAGTGGCAGCGTGTACAAGGTGTGCATGATAAATGTCCTTACGCTCAACCAGGGCAGGCTTCCAAGAGGTGTGATGGTGAAGGTTAAATAAGTTCAATAGGAGTTACCAGAGAAGGGAAAGAAGTATATGAGAGAGCACACTTACAAAAGAAGACCTAAGGGAGGGAGAGAGGTAACTGTGGTGAAGTATGCATATGGGGAGACCCCGAGAGCTGAGCTGGACAGGTAACTGGTTGCCAACGGGTCCTTCTGTGCGGAGGGTAGATATATGGGCCCATCTGGCTAGTGTGTGAAGTGAGAAATGGAAAATAGAGGTTTAAAAGTTTGGAAATGTAGGTCAGGGCTAGATCATGGCGGCCATGAATGCTGGGCTAAGGGGTTGGGACTTCACTCCATTGGAAATGGGGCTATTTAGGGAAAGATTTTGACAGAGGCAGGGCATGATCATTTGACTCAGAATTTAATTCTGTCTACTTTGTTCACCTCCTCCCTTTCTATCCCCTCCTCTCTGCAGCCAAGCTCTTAGCCAAGATGTACAGCATCCCTGTCAGCGAGAATTATTCTAGCTGCCCTTAACTCCCTTCTACTACTTCCTACCTCCTCATTAGTGTATCCTCTTCTAGGTGTCAAAGCTCCTGATAAGGGTAGGCAGAAATAGATTTTTGATAACGATTTTCTGGAAGGGAAAAAATCACCTTGAGTGTGAAGTGTTGATCTGTTTAGCTTCTTCTGCCAAAAGCCAAGGGGTCTAGGTTATGAGATTAGCATACAGATGACCTTGCTCTTGGCTCTTTGTTTCAGCTTTGATGAGCACACATGGGCTTCCAAGTTCTCATTATATTAGTTGCTCTTGTACTCACTCTTCCCCACACCCAAAGAGGAACAGGAAGCAGCTCAGAAAGTGATACAGATGCAGCCCATTCTGTGGATCTGGTCAGCCTCAGGCTGAGTTAACCAGAGGGAACAAGCTAGTGCATGCTGTGCAAGGAGCACCAGGCTGGAAGCAAGAGACACGTGTGGCTCTCCTACTGCAGATCCCGTGCCTTGGTGCCCCCTCTGAAAAGGACATCTTCAAGATCTGATGGTCTTTGTAATGGCTTAGCTTAGGTGCTAAAGTGAATTGTTCATTCATTCACTCATTCAAAATATACTGCGCATCTGTATTTGTGGTCAGTTTTGAGAATTCAAAAATGGAAAGCCATAGCTGTACTCTCAAGGGAGAAGACACACAATTGTGATTACATGTAAGTCTATGATAGGATAAAAGTGGAGAGTGAGGAAGGAGACTGCTGTCTCTCCCATGCAAGGTGATTGGGCTCAGGTTCATTTCAATATATTTTAGTCTTTATAGGAAAAGTACATTATGAGCCTAGTAGAAACTGACCTATTTGCCTATGCTATTCCATCAGCCTGGGATGCACTTGCCCTGTGGTTTGCCCATCAAGACCTACGCATTTTTCAAGTCTCAGCTCAAATCCACCCTCCCTGTGAAGCTTCCATGCTTACCCAAGGCAGGACTGAAGGTTTCTTCTCCTATATGCTTACACCATGGGATCCTTTATTTCAGTACCGTCTCACCAGGTTATAGCAGCAGTGGCATGTCTGCTGTAAGCTCTTAAGGGTGGGGGATTGACTTTGGCTCTTTGAGTCTTCAGCTCTCTGCGTACATGTAGTAGATTCTTATTCAATTCCTGGATGAATGAGAATGAATGCAAGGGGCTACCCATTAGCTTGGGCAGATGTGCATTTCACATTCCAGGTCACTGGGCAAGTCCAGAGACTTGGAAAGCAGGGAGATGAGATAGGTTGAAAACCTGTGAATAGCGGTGTTATGTCTTGGGGAAAAAGGTCCAGAAATGTAAATGGGAAACAGATGTGAGAGCTACGGATCCAAAAAGGTCCTGGTAGAATTTATGCTCAATTTGGTTGAAAATTCAAAGGGCATTTAAGGTAGGACAGTGACACCTAGTGGTGGAAGAGGGAGCACCGGATGTCAGGCTCCGTCCAGCTCATCTCCTGAGGTGGGTTAGGACAAGGTGATGACGCCGGTAGACCTCTGCAGTAGAAGTATGTTGTCCCAAGCTCTGACCATCGACGGTCCACTGGTCTCCAGGGTGGATGGGGAGGAGATGGACTGAGTGACAAAGTCAAACAAACCCAGTCTCTGATTCTGTGATGGTCCAAACTAGATGATCTGGCCCATTGCTCAACCTCTCTGGGCTGAGAGAGGAAAAAGACAGGCCCCGAAATGCATAACAAATTAGCCACAGAGCCAGGACCAGAAGCCAGGTTTCCTGATGCTCAGAGAGATGTCCATTCCTTTCCCACCCTTCATCTCCCTGAAGGAAGGACAATGTTGATTTCTACCCTTCAAAAGGGTAGATTACATTAAAATGAGCACTGAAGCCAATTTGAGGAGAAACAAAACATTTAGTGGGCAAGTTTGGAGACTGTGCCTAAGGGAGAGTCTTCTCCTGAAGAACAGAAGCAGGAATGGGATGGGGCTCACTGGAGAAGCCACACCTTCTCAGCATCCTACCCAGCACCTCAGGACCAATCCTAGAAGTAGGTTTTCCCAATTGATTGAAAGATGGATTTGAAAGTTCACACCAACAGTATAGGCTGGCTTCATCGGTTGCAAATGATGCCTAGTAAGTGCAGTGGTGGGAAGCCTGGCATGTATTAGAAACGTCTCAGGGGCCGAGGCACGTAGAGGTAATGTCTTACCCCAAGCTGCAAAGACAGCATCCACTGAGTGAATCGGCCACTATTGTGAGAGGAGCTGGGCTGGGCGCTGGGAGGAAATTCACCAGGTAGACTCCTGTCAAGGGGATCTGGCTAGGAGAGTCTGTTCTCATGCTTTGTGCCCAAGGGACTTGTCCCAACAGAGTCGTCTTCAGTGGCTTCCTTGCTGCCAGGCATGGAGGCCCAGGCTCTCTTGGACAGTCTGAGCAGTTCTTTTTGAGCAGTTCTTTTCCACAGTTTCTACTCTTTTGCTGCACACACATAATTCTCCTCACAACCTAAGTGCTTTATCTGCATGGGTTTTCTTTGGGCTTCTCCATGAGACATAGCTTCTCTTGTCATCCCCCAGTTCTGCATTTCCCTCACACTGTCCCACGCTCCACCATGGCCAGGACAGGTGGGAAGCAGCTACCTCTTGTTTCTAGAAAGTTTTCTTGTCACTACAAATACAGAATGGGAAGCAAAGTAATGTGTTTGCTGTAAAACTTGCTTGAAGTACTTGCTGAAGAGAAGATACAATGTCAAGGTACTCTCGGGATATGCTCTTGTGGTTTCTCTAGAGTCCTTCCCTTCAATGTTTGGTTACTCATTTTAGCAGCTGATAGAATTCTTACTTTATTTATGGCCCTGAAAATATTGGTATTTCAGAGACAAAAGAGGTCATGTAGAAAATGACTAAATGCAAATTGCCTGTTAGTCATTCTCATTAGCATTAGGATCTATATTGAGCAAAATTCATATAACATTAATTGTTAATATTGTGCTAGGCACTTTGTGGGCATTTTGTCCTTTAATCTCCACAGCAATATTTGTAAGTAGATGATTTTATTATCCCAATTTTGCAGTTGAGAAAACCAAGGCTCACAGACTTGCCCAAATCTCACAGTACACTGCAAGGTCCTTGGAGGCAGGGAGTTAGTCTTACCTCCTGCTTTCTCCCTTTGTCTGATACAGAATCCTAGAAAGAGAAGGGCCGAACAAGTGCTGGTTAATGATGGTGAGATGACAATGATGATTTCTGACTAAGACGTGAATTCTCCCTTAATCTTACGATTTACTCCTTTAGCCCAAATGTAATCTGAATGAGAATCCTCCCATTACAAATGCTTTGGAATATATCCCACACCCAATCCGGGTTTGGGTTGAATAATAGGGTCCCACTTTTATTGTTGCCTCTGTTATCCTATCTGGAAAATGCAGACAAAAACACATGACTATAGGGGAAGTGTGACAGAAAGTTACATCATGGATATAAAACACTTTCGTAAGCTGTGAATCATAATACATGTGGAAGATGCTATTTCTACTTAATACTCTGGTATCAAGTATGAATAATAATGTCCACACTTAGACGAAAGATTGACCACCTTCTGTTTCTTCTGGGAATAAAGTAAAAAGGTGACCTCACCTGTGTTTGCATCTTAAAGGTTGAAAGAAAGAACTTTAGCTGTTCTTTTCCTCTATTGATTAAGCTTGACTTTTAAGTCAATTTTCTTCTTTTTTTAAAAAAATTTTATTAATAAAACCAATCAACATATAACATGAACAGTCTCAACCTATGAACATTCCATAGTTGGTGTGCAATCAGTGGCTCACAACATCAACACATGGTTGTAGATTCATCACTATGATCATGTCTCAGAACATTTGCATCACTCCAGAAAAAGAAGTAATAAGAGAAAAGAAAAACTCATACACACCATACCCCTTACCCCTCTCTCTCATTGATCACTAGTATTTCCCTCTACCCAATTTATTTTAACATTTGTTCCCCCTATTATTTATTTATTTTTAATCTATTTTTTAAGTTTATTTTCTTGATGTGTCCTATTTTGAATATCAGAAGTTGAATATTATATTCTTAGTATTATAACCCTAATCACTTACATCCAACAATAGATGGCTTTGGGCTGACTATAGAGAAAATTCATTATACCTTAAACTGGTGCTAATCAAAGTGGGGTTCTTGGACAGGTCCTTTATTCACAAACTTTTTGTTAGTAGTCAAAATAAATTTAGAAATTGACAGCAAGCATTTAGAAAAATTACATAGCAATTTGACAGTTATTTTTATGTCTGTTGAATGTAATAAAAAATGGAGCTTGCATTTATTAAATTTCATTTTTTAAACAATATATCTTGTATTTTCCAAAAGAATAATCTGTGAGAACTGAAAAGTTTTAAAAAGGGTCATTCGCCACTGATAATTTTAGAAACCCTGCTTTAAACCTCAAAAGGAGAGGCTTGATAGTCTCCTATGTTAAGGATTCTTCCTGTTCCTAAGAAAACATTTTCACCTCCTTCTCAGGAACTGCACCATGCGGTATGATGTAGAGCCTGAGTTTGAGAGGCCACGAAAGATCCCCTATACATTTACCCCACAGAAATAAGTGCTGACACCTTTCATTTGTGAATTCAGGGAGGCTCCACAAGTGATTATTTTTCCCATAATAACAAACTACGCTCCTTGGTGACTCCTGGATTTCCTTTCTACATATAGAAGTAACCGGCGAAATGTTAAAAGCTATGGATCATCAGGTATCTCTTTAACATATAAGGAGGAAGCTGTGGCTCAGAGAGATTAAGTAACTTGGCCAAAGCACACAGCTGTTATAGTTTAGAACTAAGATTTAAATCAGCTCTGTCTTACCCTGGAGCACATGATCTTAGTGGGATGGGGTAGCTTCCTGTGGTTTTCCAAGTTACACCACATATTCTCTGCCAAAAAAGCTGAGGGGCCTGGGGGAGGTCGGGTGGAGGAGAGAAGGGTGATCCAGCGCATTCAGGAGGTAGAGAAGTGAGAACAAGACATAATTGTCAGACATGCAGGAGTTAAAAGAACTCTGAAGGGCGGGCCACAGTGGCTCAGCGGGTAGAGTCCTTGCCTGCCATACTGAGACCCAGGTTCAATTCCCAGTGCCTGCCCATGCAAAAAAAAAAGAGCTCTGAATGTGAAGAGCAGCCCAGAGCCACAGCTTTCAGAATGTGAGAACATCATTAGAGATTCCAGAGATGGTTGGCTTTCCCCAGTGGGAAACAGAGGACTTCATGCCTTACACCATTACTATTGACTTACCAGTCCGTCAGGTCAGAGGGAATGAGGATATCATTTTCGAGCCTGTCAACTTTCTAATCCAGCTCCACCCTCACTGCACTGTCTCCTGAGGAATTTCTAGCCATCAGTCATTCTTTCAGGTCAGACCTCTGCAGCACTCTAACAAAGGGATTTTCACCAGACACACTCTATTACCTTAAGTGTATTGTAAGCACTGTTTTGGATGTTGCATACTTAAAAAATAAATAGGACTATTTTAGCCCAGGCCCTCATCCACTTCCTTCAGGAGGCAAGCTGACCTTCTGCTTCCTTATCACGAAGTCTCTGAGGTCCATTGGAAGGAAAGGCTGCTGGCAATAATCAGACCACCTGGGGAAGGAGCCGCCTGTTGTCCCAGTGAAGAGTAGGATTCGACTGGCTATAGGGAAGCCACAGGGCTAGGAAGCCAAGGTGATTCAAATGCTCTGCCTCGGAAAGGGATATTTTCACAAATGTTGCAAGCCGTTCCAGCTGTAGGGTCACTCTGATGACAGATAGAGGTCCTCTGAACCTTTTGTGGAGACTTTTAGGAGTTTCCTCACTCATTTTATGAAACAAACATTTCACCTGTTTGGGCAGAAGGATTTTTCTGGAGAAATATTTTGCCATTTTTTCAGTCATGAGTGCGCGCGTGGTTGGGTGATATGCAGAGATGACAAGGCTGGTCATGCCATTTTGTCTACTGGATCAGAAGTTCCTATAGACGAGCTGCATTAGAATCGCCTTGGAGTTTAAACTGTTCACATTCCTGGGTCCTCACTCCTTGAGATACTGATTCAGGAGTCTGACCTTATATCTAGGAATCTGTATTTTAAAAATCTCTCTGAGGTGTTGTAACATGCAGCCAGAGTTGGGAACCTCAGCTCCTCATTTTTCCTTTGCTATTATATATACCATCAATAAATATTCATTGGCCACTTTACCTGTTTCACAAACCGGGACAAGACACATAGCAGGCATAGTTACTGTCCTTCACTATTCTATGGTTTAAGGGGGCGAACAAACTGGAACAGACATTTACCATAAAGTGTGATAATTGCTTGAGTAAAATCAG
The DNA here is from genome assembly GCF_023851605.1 of Tamandua tetradactyla. NCBI lineage: Eukaryota > Metazoa > Chordata > Mammalia > Pilosa > Myrmecophagidae > Tamandua > Tamandua tetradactyla. The sequence continues at coordinate 56,687,478 of NC_135334.1, read as the reverse complement.
GCCAAGGAGCACTGAGAGCATTGAACCCACTTGTGGGTGGGAGGTGGGGAGTGAAGTTGGGGCAATGGCTTTCAATTGCACTGATTTCTGCCCCCCAGGAGATGTTTGGCAATGTCTGGAGACCTTTTTTGGTTGTCCCAGGTTGAGAAGAGGTTGCTGCTAAACATCCTGTAATGCACAGAACAGCACCCCTGCCCCCTAACAAATAATCATCTGGTCCTAAATATCAGTAGTGTTGGGTTGAGAGACCCTGGCTTAGGGAAAGCTACCTAGGGATTGAAATTGACCAGGGACAAAAGGTAGGGAGTTGGTGATGGGGAGGGCTACTACAGGGCAGAGGAAATGGAATAACTGAAGGCACAGAGACTGAGCAGGCACATCCTGGGAGATGTGGAGCACAGTTTGCAAGCTGCTATAGGGAGGAAGCCAAAGCAGTTGAACTAGACTTGGGTTTCTCCACATTGGATGGTAGATTTCTTCTTTGAGGCTAGGGGAAGCCACTGAGGGCTTAGTGGTCAATTATAAAAGTAAACTTGCATTTTAGAAACAAAATTCTGATATAAGTTTGAGTAGTGTACTTGAATGGGGAGAAGGAGGGATATTTAGGTCTCTGAATACAGAGAAAAAAACAAACATTTCCAAACCTACAATAAATCCAAGAGGGAAACGTGACAGATAGGGAAGCAGTGGGGAGATGAGGGTCTGTGGGGAACTCAGAGAGGTTAAGCAACTTGCTTTAGAATGCACAGCAAGTTTTGGCAGATCTGGAAATTTTGGCTGAGGGTATTAGAGATAAATGTCTATCTATCTATCTATCTATCTATCTATCTATCTATCTATCTATCGTCTATCTATCTATCTAGATATCACAGGCTGCACAACTGCTGAATTCCCTTACGGTTCTTTCTTAAACACTACCTATAGTTGAATTTTCTCCCTGATAGTAAGAACTGGATTGTCATTATTACTGTTACTTTATTTCCCACAATAACCCTATGAAATTGATATTATCTCCAGCTGATAAATTTAAAAACTGAGATGCAATGATGTTAACTTGCTCAATATCTAATAGATAGTATATCAGTTAGTCATTGATGCATAACAGAGTGCCCCCAAATCAATGTTTTATTGCTGCTCATGAGTTTATAGCTTGGTTGGGTGTCTTTGCTGATCTTGGCTGGGATAACTCAGCTCTGTTCCACATGAAAAGGCTTTGGTGACTGGAAGTGAAATCCCTCCACCGAAAGTTGCCCTCTCTGTCAAGCGCATTAATAAATAGCACCTATAGCAGATGGGACTGGGGCTGGAGGTGTGAGAAAGGGAAGTGGGAAGATGATACAAGGAAGGAAAAGGGGTTTCAGTTGGGGTCTTCAGCTCTCCTTTCCGAGCAAGAGAGATTCTGATGTGGCCATGAGGCTTGCATGGTACCCAGGCAAGGTGGGGGATCAGAATTTAATGAGAGTAATTTCAACTGAGGTCATGAAAGTGATCTGAGGCTCAGTGAAAAGGATAGTAACAACACAGCAAACACGCTTGCTACTACTTGGAGTTGTTCTGGAGTTGATATGTGAAGTACAGGTCAGTGGCCCAGTCTTCATTTTAGAGTGCCCTAAACACTCCCGGGCACATCTTTGGAAAGTGGTATCTCTGAAAAAATAACAGACAAGTTCCTCATGGCTTTTTCCATAGTGTCTCCTACCAGTCATTGCTCTATCTGTGCCAGAATCACCTCTGGTTTGTATTAAACGCAGAGATCCCTGGATATCACCTGAGCATTAGACTCTTTGGGATTAGGCCTTGGGAATCTACATTTTAAACAAAGTCTGTAGCTGATCCTACTGCATTCTGAAGATTAAAAGCCACTGATTTCTACCCACCTTCAATCAGCCCAACCTGGGTCTCCACCTTTGGCTACTCAGGTGAAGTGTGTGAAGGGTGGATAAGGGTTCTGGACCTGTCTACCCTCAGGTTTCTTGTCAAGACTGAATGAACTTACGTAGGGAAAGCACATTCAGGACACGGGCACCACCTCCCTGGTGGCCTGTACTCAAGGCATACAGAACTGGCTGATCATGACCTTCTTCCCCACTGAGTATTGACAGAGCCCCAAACCCTCATAGCTCTATTCTGGGCAGCCATGGCACTCCCGCAGCTGCCCCCATGGGATAAATAGACTGCTCTGGGCTAAGGGATGTGAAAACATACACACCATGATGATTAGTTACATAGTCACCAACAATGAGTGTTTCCTGAAACACTTTTCTTGACCCAAGAAAAGTACATTCTGACTACAGTCACGAGGAAACATCAGACAAACCTGAACTGAGCGACATTCTACAAAAAATTGCCATGGACTCTTCAAGCTGTCAAATTCACAAAAGACAAAGGTAGACTAAAGGATTGAGCATAGTGGAAGAATGATGAAAGCATCGTATCACTACAGTTTTTCTGTTTTCTTGGAAATACCCTGGTGAGCTGCATTTTAGTTATCAGTTATGGAGACTCTTCTGAAGATAGGTTTCTTGCAATACACTCTGTGAGACTGACTGAGGACATTCCAGGTATGAAGATATAAGAAAACAGGTCTGGAGAAGGGAGTGTCATCCTGCGAGGTCCCTAAGCCTGGGTGGGACATCTTGGGATCTCTGGGCAGCAGAAGATCAAGGCTGTGTGAAGGAGGAAGTGAGGAGCCCTGAGGTGGATTGGAAGAGGGAGGCTTCTACTCAGGCTCACCTCCAGAGTCCTGTGTCCCAGCTCCTCTGGGTGACTTGAGCAGGTTGCTTCCCAATCATTCAATAAATATTCATCAGATGATATCAAGTGCCAGGTGCTTTGTAAGGTGCTAGAGCTATGGCCATGAGCAGGATTAACAATCCTACCCTCGAGGAACTCCAAGTCTAACAGGGAGGTTGGCATGCAGACAGAAAGGTAGAAAACCATTAGGGAGAGTGTAGGGACTAGGGCTGACTACATCAGCAGATCCCATCCTCACTGGGGGATGGTCATGGAGGGATTCCTGAAGGACGTAAGGTCCAAAGCTGTGATCTACATCTTAGATACAAGTATAGCAGGTAGGGGAGCTTTCCCATCTGCAAAATCACAGGGTTGGATTTGATGATGATTAAGATCCCTCTGACTTTATTTCATAACTGTTACCCCTCTAGTCTTTAACCCTTTCCAGATAATGATAGATTTTGGTCCAGGGGAGAACAGCACTTGTCTTTCTTCACTCTGGATCTCCTGGCATGATCCTTCTGGCTGATGAAGCATCTCTGCCAGGCCTTTGTTTATGTGACTCTCAGCAGAATCGAGGGACTGAGACATTTTGCAAGCAGAAGGACCAGTTGAGAGCAATATATTCCTATGGGGAAATAAGAGAGCTTGTTGGAGGGGACATAATGGCTGTGAGAATTGAGAGCAAAACCTTTAACCCTGGCACTTTGCAGAGTGTTTGGGCAAACTGATGTTACCTGAATCCTCTCTGAGTAGTTATTCCCCAGGTGAGAAAGTGATATCAAGCACCTTGGATGCTGGAGGTGAGAGGGGAATGATGACAGGCCATTTTGGCCTGGTTGGCAAACTTCAAGGCCTAATTATAACTCACCAGGGCCCTCCTATTCAGAATAAGCTTTCAAGACACTAGGAACAAAGAACAGGAAATCATTGCAACATGGCTTAAGAGGGCCTCTACTCCCCTGATTTAGACATTGTGCTGAGTCAGGGAAGAGGCAGTATTATCTGGGACCCAGGCTTGAGCTTGGGGACACATCAGCCTGGGTCCTTAACTTCTCTAAGCCTCATTTTTCTCATCTATTAAATGGAAGTTATGACAGCGCTCTTCTCGGAGGATTTTTGTGAGATTAGATGAGACAACGCAGGTTTTAGCATTCTGTTTGGTGCTCAATAAATGCTCAAGAAATGTTAGATATTCTCCTACTCCTTCTCATAATTATTATTTCTATATTTTTTTATCTTGGAACTAGAAAGATTTGTCATATCCACTGTCAACACTGTTTCTAGCACAATGCTGTCATCAGTATAGGAACTCAATAAATATTCCATGATGAATGTGTATGCATAAAGGTCAGAAAGAATAGAAAAATCAGACATTTTCCCTTCAAGACTAAAATTCATGCTATGTCATTCAATAATTCTGATTCATAACATGTATATAGGTCTTTTCGGTTTATAAACTGCCTAACATCTCCTTAGAAAATAAACATAGCTTGAGATGGGATATGCTAAAAGGAAGGTGTACAGTAGTGATTCCCAAGACTGGCTGGACTACTGAATCATGGGGAAAGTCCCCAGAAAGCACAGATTCCTACTGAATAAGAATATGTGGGAATAAATCCAGAAATCTGTGTTGTTTTTCTTTATTAGCAAGCTCCTTTGGAGAATTCTCAGACAGCCAGCATAGTTAAGCCCTTGCTGGAACCACATTCATGGATAACATGAACTGCAGGAGCACAGTGGAAATGAGAGCAGAAGGAGTTGGGGAGGGTCGGGTTGGCTTCCTGGAGGAGGTGGCTTAAGGAAGGGAAAGTCATGAGAAGGGGCTTGCACCCAAGGCTCTCTTCTCACGGCCTCGACCTGGTTGACACTTATTGCTCTTTCAGGACTCAGTTCTAATGCCGCCTGCTCTGGTAAGTGTTTCCAACTCCACAGGATGGGGTTGGGACCCCTCCGGACTCCCATTACACCCTGTGCTTACCGTATCATGTCATCATTCATTATACTGTTGAATAAATAGTTTTATACTTACTTGCCTCCTCTCTAGACTGTATACTCTCTGAGAGAGGAGGAATTGTGTTTTGTCTGAGGTTGGCACAGTTCCTGGCACACAGTAGGCATACAGAAAATATTATTTGAAGGAATGAAAGGTGACTGATTACAGGCAAGGGCAATAGCTTATGCTGAGTTTAGAGAGTGGGAATGAGCTTGGCACGTTTGAGGACAGGTTGGGAATAGAGAGGGTAAGATTGGCTTCATGATGGAGCTTTAGACCCATTCCTTCACCAAACATAGGTAGAGCATCTACAGAGCACCAGGCATTTGCTTAAATGGAAAGATAGGCTTGTAAACAAGAAATGATGTGCCAGGCATTTCTGGGAAATGGTGTAGGGCAGGAGTAGTGAGCAGACTCCAGTGCTGCAGCAGCCCAGAGGGTGGATAACAAACACTGCTGAGAGACATCAGGATAAATATGGCTGAGGACAGGATAGGACATTCGAACCTACTCCCAATGGAGGGGTAAGAGTTCAGGCATTGGGTGTGGGGAAGGCAGGAATTTCTGAGACCTTTCTGTCTAAAACCATGTTGAATCCTCTATTGTAGCCAATCAACTTATACTTGAACATGTCCAGGGGCGGAGAAGTTTCTGCCCCCAAGGCATCCCATTGAATGATTCTGTATCATCCCTTTGAATGATTCTGAATATTAGAGCTAAGACTTGTCATGCAGGCTGTGGTTATGATTTGGTGTGTATGTTGATGTGTATGAGGCTGTTTCTCTGACCCACCATTCTCCGTATTTGCATATCTTTGCCAACCTTCACTAGTCTTGATCGTAATCTTTGCAAAGGACCATGTCCATCTTGCTCACCACCATATACCTGATATGAGCACACTTCCTCAACAGAGAAGACGCCCCATAAAGAGTTAGTGAATGAATGAATGAATGAATACCAGGCAATAAAGACAGTGTTCCAAGAATGATCTGCTGCAGCCATAGCCTGGAATCTTGTGAATGGAAAAGGGCAGGCATGTGTTCTGAGACGGCTCCTGGCAGCCTTACATCATTAGCTCTGAGGTTTAGGGTTCTCTTGCCCTCACTGAATTCTTAAACTGTCTATTATTTCACATCTTGCTTAACTTGGGAATCAGGAAAGATAGGTTCTGGTCCACAACAGTTGCTGGTGAGAGTTTACATGGTGTCAAAGAATAGCTCATGGTAGCTTAATCCAGTTCCTCAAATCTCTTTGTAACTTTCTGAAGAACTGTATCAAGGAATAAACCTTGGTTCTGCATTTAATGGTTAGTAGATAGCTGAGCAAGAGTGACTAGTTCTTTGAATTGAGTCCATGCTCTAACTGGGAATTGTGTATGATCAGTGATTTCAAAATACAGTTTACTGTAAAATAAAAACAGGAGATCATCTTATTTCAGTCATCTGAGAAGGCAGTGGAAGGGGCAATAAAGTGGAAGAGTGAAGACCTGCGTCCTTTTTTGGCTCACCCCTGACTTGATTAACAAATTTGGGCATATCAGTTCATCTCTCCAGGACTCAGTTTACCCATTGAGAAGTGAAGTAATTAACTCTGGGTCCTCTGAGAGACTTGGGATCCCTGAGGGATTTGAAGAGAGGGGTGACATGGGTCTGAGTTCACTTCAGTAACTGTTTATGGCAAAGCAGAATGGAATGTTTTTTTTTTCTGCTGAGACAAGTAGATTACTTTGATTAAATTGCTTTTCTTCAAAAACATTTTTTTCTGAAAAATTTAACTGCATTTGTTGCCTTTTTTTGCCTGCATTTTATGATGCAATTATGAATTCTTTTAAACTCTTCAACTTCATTACAAACCCTGTTAAATATTCTTAGCTTTATGGTCAAATTCACCAAGCATTTGTTTCTATTTTTATTTCCTCCTGGAATGGCTCTCTAGACTTGCTTCACAGATGTAGTCTTGGGACTCCCTTCACTCCTCTTCTACACTGGATCTTTGGATTCCTGATTCCTGGTTCCTTTTTTCTTTATTTTCTTACTTTGGTAAAGAACACCATCCAGTAGCTTCCTGAAAAGAGGTTTAAGGAAAGTACATTTTTGAGAACTTGTTTGTATGTAAATGCCTTTTTTCCATACTCATACTTAAATGACAGTATGTGTATTCATATAACTCTGGGTTAAAAACCTCAGAATTGGGAAGGCTTTGCTGTATTGATTTCTAGCTTACAGTTTTGCCATATCTAATACAATATTGATTCTTGGTCTTTGGTACATTACTTTCATTTTTCCTTTTTTTTTCTCTTTGCAGGTTTTCAGGTCGATTCTTTATTCCCTAAATTCTGAGATTTGATAATAATATGCATTTTCCCCATTGGGCAGTGAGTTATCACACAGAATTTGGAAACAGATACTTTTGCTCTGGAAAACATTCTAGCATAATTTCTAACATAATTTCCTCCCATCTGGTTCTTCTTTCCCTGGCTTTGGAAAACTGCATGTTGGATCTCTTAGATTGATCCCATAAGTGCCTTATTTTTTCCCCTGCATTCATTCCATTACTTGTTATAATTCATAAGAGATGTCTTCAACTTTCTCTTTCAACCTAATTATTGAATTTGTGCTTCTGCTTTCCTGCTTCTAATTTATAAGACCTCATTCTTTCCCTATATATATGTTATTTTACAAACATCCTTTTATAAAGTATCATACCATTTTTTCCCCTGGATATCTATGGATATCAATCATAGTTTGAATATTTTTTTTCTGTTATTTTTTTCTACTTCCTCTCAGTTAAGTTACTTTATAAAAAAATGTTTATTATGGTCCCTATCTTATCCAAATGACTGGTGATCCTTAGTGGCTCATTCATAGTTAAGAGTGACGTCCTAAAATGCTGACTGGAAGTCCTAAATATCCATGGGAGAGGTTTGGCAACTGGTAGGTGCATGCCACTGAGGCTGATTTGGTGGGGACCAGACCTTTCTGTTAGGAGACTGCCAGTACTTCAGGTGGTGGACCTTTTCACTGAACCATTTGGTTTCTCCAATAATCCAGCCTTTTGCCTGGGAGAACATACCTGGATGACAGCATTCCTGGAGCCAGATGGTACTAGTGGAATGGGGACACTCACAATTCAATATATAGATTCTCGTTTAATTCCTTGTTTTCAGTATAGCTTTTTCCTGCTCTGCCTGGTGACTTCTTTAGTCAGGAGCTGCTCCATGTCAATTTCTCACATAATAAAGCAACCTGAATGGGGGAGGTAGTTGTCTGGCTTCAAAGAAGAATGAGGGTTGAGGAACTGGGATTCTAATTGCTTGTTATAGAGATTTGCTCCTACCCCCCTTGCTTTACACTCATCTTTAGTGAAAGCTGGCTCCTCAGTGCACCATCCTTTCTGGAGTTGCACAGCAGGAATGAACCAAGTCTTATTGACATTCTTTTATGCAGGCATCTGGTATCAGCTTTCTCAGCTGTACTATCGTTTCTTCCCTTTTCCAACTTCTAAAAATTTGTTGACATTCCACTCTTACTTGTGTCTCTCATCCTTTGCCCTTTTTTGAATTTTTGTAATATCATTTTAAAAGAGTTTAGAGGGAGAGAGCAGTAATGAACATACAGTTTCAATCCATCATTTTAAACCAGGCACCCAGGTGGACATTTATTAAAGTGATTTCATTCTGTCACGGCTGAGACAAATTTTCTCCTATCTGTTAATTTACTACAATCTAAAATCATGATACTAAAATAGAACTGTTTCCTCTGATAACTATCTCTCTCTCCTTCCTTCTCATCTTCTCTTTCTATTTAAATGCAGATTTCCCATTAAAAAGCTAATCTTGAATTTGAAATAGATTTCCAGCTGGTTCAATTTGAGGTGCTGAAATTTGGCTGATCCAAGCATATTTTTTGATTCTAGGAGTCGATTGCTACTATATTTCACTATGAATCAGAAATTTTCTTTTGCCCACAACTTGTTTTTTGAGATGGGCCAACTCTGCACAGGTCTGTACAATGTTGACTCCTCTTTCCCAGCTGTTCATTTTAAACTTATGGCCAACTACTTGGGAAGACTTGGGAAGATTGCTGTCCTCTGTAAGTGAATGTGAACCAATTATAAGTTTGGAAACAGAATAAGGGACAGCCTTTGCATAATAAATGAGGGAGTGTAAGAGAAAATTAAAAAAAAATATATCACTCTATGCAGGTTTACTGCCAGGCTTTTTATAGATTGAAACAAGATGTTAAGTGCAGGCACATTAATGGGTGCTCAATCCCTATGGGAAATTAGAATATTTGGAATGTTTTCCAGATCATCTAGGTGAAGTTCGAAGAGGCCATGTAGTCTGTTCTTGGTGTCCGTATCTGAGCCACCACGTGGTGAATGGGTCTTGGGCCTAAGGTAGGGTGGTCCTGAGAAGCTTCTCCTGATCCTTGAACATGGAGTGGTTGCCCCATATTATGATCTCGTAGCATCTGTCACATCTTTTATCGCAGCATTTGATGCTCTGAATTTTTGAAAATTACCTTTTAATTTTCAAAAATAGCATTCATTGCTTTTCTTCAATTATAAATGCATATATGCTCATTATAACAAATTTGAAAAAAATACCAAAATGATCACAAAAATAAAATTAAAAGTACTTATAATATATAAAATTCTGAGATAATCATTTTTGCTATGAGCATATTGACTTTAAAAAAGAATCGGATAAGAATTACATGGATGGAAACCATGCAAGCAAGAAGACAGAAAGTAAAATATTTAAAGCATTGAATGAAAATTCCCACCAAACTAGAATTCTGTATTCAGTGAAATTATCTACCTTCAGATCTGAAGGAGAAATAAAGTCTTTCTAAGACAAATAAAAACAGAGGGAATTTGTTGTCAGTAGGCCTGCCGTATAAGAAATGTTAAAATAATTTCTCTATAAAGAAGGTAAAGATATGTTAGAAATGCATATTTGCATAAAGAAAGGAAGAGCATCAGAGAAGGAATAAATGAAGCAAAATAAAATCCTTTATTTTTCTTATTCCCAATTCATCTATTTATTCAAAATAATAATAACAATGATGCATTGGGCAAGTGTTAGCAAATGGATAACTGAAATGAATGACAACATAGTTAGAAAGAGACAGGAGGGAGGAATTGAGAATACTCTGTTATAAGGTACCTGCACTACACATGATATGGCATAGTGTTATTTGAAAGTGGACTTAGCTATAAATGCATATTACACACTTTAGGGCAACCACAGAAAAATTTTCAAAAGGACAATAGTAGAGATGCTAAGAGAGGAGAACCATATAAAATATTCAATTAAATCAGAGAGGGCAGAAAAAAGAGGGGAGAATAAGAAAGAAAGAACAACTACAATGAATAGAAATAGTAATAACCATAAATATTAATCCTGCTAAATAAAAAATCACTTTAAATATGAATGGTTTAAGTACATTTAGACAGAGGCTGACAGAATAGATAAACAAGACCTAACTCTGCCTTTAAACTGTCTACAAGAAATCCACTTTATTTATTTATTTTACATGAGCAGGCACCAGGAATTGAAACCAGGTCTCCAGCATGGCAGGCAAGAACTCTGCCTGCTGAGCCACCATGGCTGGCCCAAAATCCACTTTAAAGATAAAGACAGATAGATTAAGTAAAGGGATAGACTGTAATCAAAAGAAAGCTGGAATAGCTATATTAATTTTAGAAAAATTAAACAAACCAGACTTGTGAACAAGAAAAATTATCCAGAATAAAGAGGGACATTACATATGATAAAGGGGTCAATTCTCTAAGACATAACAGTTCTTGACGTGTATATAACTAACAACAGAACATCAAACCATATGTTGCAAAAACCGATAGAACTGTAAGGAGAAATAGACAAATCCACTATTATAGTTGGTGACTTCAACCACTCCTCTACCAGTGGTTGACTGATGTAGCAGGCAGAAAATCAGTAAGGATATAATTGAACTGAACAGCACCATCAGTCAACTGGAACAAATTGACATTTATAGAATACTTCATCCAACAAGAGAAGAATATACAGTCTTCTCAGTATTATGTGAAACATTCACCAAGGAAGAATGCATTCTGGGCCATAGAGCACATCTTAACAAACTTAAGAAGACAGAAATCAACAAAGTATGCCCTCATATCACAATACTACTGAACTAGAAATCAATAATGGAAAGATGGGTAGAAAATAACAAAATATTTTGAAATTAAACAACACACTTCTAACACACACGGGTCAAAGAAGAAGTCGCAAGAGAAATTTAAAAATATTTTAAACTAAATGCAAATGAAAATACAACCTATTAAAATTTGTGAGATTCTGCAAAAGCAGAATAGCATTTAACGCATATATATACAAACTCATAGAGTCATAATCTAGAATATAGGTGTGCTGGTTTGAAACTGCTATGTATCCCAGAAAAGCTATGCTCTTTTAATCCTAATCTAATTTTGTGAGGGCAGACATATTGTTGGATAGGACCTTTTTGATTAAGTTGTTTCCGTGGAAATGTGACCTGCCCAGTTGTAGGTGGGACCTTTTGATTAGGTAGTTTCCATGGAGATGGGATTCTACCCATTCAAGGTGAGTCTTGATTAGTTTGCGGGGGTCCTTAAAAGAGCTGACACAGGGAAAAGAGAAAACTTAGATGCAGATATTTGAAAATGCAGAAGCCCCACAAGACACCAGAAGCTGACTGAGCTGACAGAAGTTACACAGGAACCAGAGCCCAGCAGACATCACCAGGTACCTTTCTGTAACATGTTAAGCTAAGAGATGAAACCCAGAGTTTTGCCCAGAGCAGCTAAGTCAAGGCCCACAGATGCTTAGAGAGGAAACCACTGGAATCAGAAACTGGAAGCAACGGAACCAGGAACGATGTCCAGCAGATGCCAGCCACATACCTTCCCATGTGAAAGACACTGATCTTTCTTTGGAGTCAAGGATCTTTCCCTGGATGCCTTAGTTTGAACATTTTTTATCGCCTTAGAACTGTAAACTTGTAACTTAATAAACCCTTTATAAAAGATATATTGCTGTTCTAGTTTGATAGCTGCTGGAATGCGATATATCAGAAATGTAATGGCTTTTAAAAGGAGGAATTTATTACAATTCTAAGGTCATAAAAAATGACCCAATCAAAGCAAGTCTATAAAAGTGTCCCAATTAAGGCACCAACAAGAGGTTAACTTCATTCAAGAAAGGTGGATGAAGTTCAGGGTTTCTCTCTCAACTTGAAAGGCACATGGCAAACATGGCGATGTCTGCTAGCTTTCTCTCCAGGCTTGTGTTTCATAAAGCTCCCCCAGGGGTGTATCCATCTCCAGAGGTCTCTGGCTGTGTGGGCTCTGTGGCTCTCTCCTGTCATGGCTCTGTCATGGCTCTCTTGTCACTCTGAACTTTCTTCAAAATACTTCCTCTTTTAAATGATTTCAGAAAACTAATCAAGACCCACCTGGAATGGGTAGAGTCACAAGTCCATGGAAGCCATCTAATCAAAAGTTACCACCCACAATTGGGTGGGTCACATGTCCATAGCAACAGTCAGTAAGCTCTGAGCCAGCAATATTGAATGAGGATTAAAGGACATGGCTTTTCTGGGGTCCACCGCAGATTCAAGCCAGCACAATTGCATTCTGGCAGCGTCAACAAACTAAAACAATAGGTTAGCAAGAGTTGGGTAGAGACTTCCGGGTCAAGATAGCGGCTTAACAATGTGCACATTTTAGTTCGTCCTCCAGAACAACTACTAAATAACCAGAAACAGTACAGAACAGCTCCTGGGGCCACGTCAGTGACCAGACACACAGCGTATCCCAGTCTGGACCAGCTGGACCTGCTGCGAGCACCCTCCAGAACTGTGAGTTCCCAAAGCTGTGGCAGCCAATGCCCCTCCCCCACAGGCCACTTCCCAGAGGGGAAAGGAAAGGACTTTACCAGCAGCAGGGACTGGGCACAATCAAACGCCAATTGTGGAACTAATTAACAAATTCTGACTACTAAAAATGGCCCCCAGCTTAGGTGAAACTGATCAAAGTGGAGGTTGCTCATTTCTGCCCTGGTGCCAAGGGGGCAGGACTGACAGAAAAAGGGGAAAAAAAGAGAAGGAAACAGAGGTTTTTGTGGCTGTGTATCTACAAAGGCTTGACTGCCTCTAGATACAGTGGCAGGACTTTTCAGGCTGCAACTGCCCCAGGCATAGGCAGAAGTGAACTCTTTTGGGGGCTTGTCTGGAGCCTGTGCCTTCCCCAGAGGAGGGGTGAAGCCCCACCCAGGTGGAATCCCTCCATAAACGAATTCAGACACCAGGACTTGGTAATTTGAAGCCATTAAAACCAGCCTACAACCTCTCCTCTGTATCCCCATGCCCCCAGCAGGGAGAGTCTGCCAAAGTTAAAGGTACCACATCATCTTATGCTGGTGGGACCTGCAGTCAGACAAGCGCCACATACTGGGCAGGATAAGAAAAACAGAGTCCAGAGACTTCACAGGAAAATCTTTCAACCTGCTGGGTCTCACCCTTAGGGAAAACCGATGCAGGTGACTCTTTCCTCCTGATAGGAGGCCAGTTTTGTCTGGGAAAATCTGGCTGGGGTCTATAATATCTAAGTAGACCCTCCTAAGTGTGTGTGTGGGGGAAGGCACCACACAAGCAGGGCAAGAAACAAGAAAACAAGAACTGAAGAATTCTCCTCTGTTAAACAAAAATTAAGGTCCAGATAAAGCTGAACGGAATGTCAAAGAACAGATAGACAACAAATTCATCCAGCAAGAAAACCCTAGATAAAAGAAGTGAAAGCAATCTCCAGAATAAACTAATTAAGGTAATTAAATGCCGAGATGCCAGCAAAAAATAACAAATCACTCTAGGGAAATTGAAGATATGGCCCAGTCAAAGGAACAAACCAACAATTCAAATGACATACAGGAACTGAAACAATTAATTCAGAATATATGAACAGACATGGAAAACCTCATCAAAAACCAAATCAATGAATTGAGGGAGGATATAAAGAAGGCAAGGAAAGAACAAAAAGAAGAAACTGAAAGTCTGAAAAAACAAATCACAGAACTTATGGGAATGAAAGACACAGTAGAAGAGATGAAAAAAACAATGGAAACCTACAATGGTAGATTTTGAGAGACAGAACATATGATTTCTGAACTGGAGGATGGAACATCTGAAATCCGACAAGAAACAGAAACTATAGGAAAAAAATGGAAAAATATGAGTAGGGACTCAGGGAATTGAAAGACAATATGAAGCGCATGGATATATGTGTTGTGGGTGTCCCAGAAGAAGAAGAGAAGGGAAAAGGAGGAGAAAAACTAATGGAGGAAATTATCACTGAAAATTTCCCAACTCTTATGAAAGACTTAAAATTACAGATCCAAGAAGTGCAGCGCACCCCAAAGAGAATAGATCCAAATAGACATACTCCAAGACATTTAATAATCAGAATGTCAGAGGTCAAAGAGAAAGAGAAGATCTTGAAAGCAGCAAGAGAAAAGCAATCCATCACATACAAGGGAAGCCCAATAAGACTATGCGCAGATCTCTCAGCAGAAACCATGGAGGCGAGAAGACAGTGGGATAATATATTTAAATTATTAAAAGAGAAAAACTGCCAACCAAGAATTCTATATCCAGCAAAATTGTCCTTCAAAAATGAGCGAGAAATTAAAACATTTTCAGACAAAAAATCACTGAGAGAATTTGTGACCAAGAGACCAGCTCTGCAAGAAATACTAAAGGGAACACTAGAGACAGATACAAAGACAGAAGAGAGAGGTGTGGAGAAGAGTGTAGAAAGGAAGACTATGAGTAAAGGTAAAAAGAAGGAAAATTAGATATGACATATAAAATCCAGAAGGCAAAATAGTAGAAGAAAGTACAACCCATGCAATAATAACACTGAATGTTAATGGATTAAACTCTCCAATCAAAAGAAGTAGTCTGGCAGAATGGATTAAAAAACAGGACCCATCTATATGCTGTCTCTACTCAAAGGACACGAGGCCAAGGACACAAATGGACATTTACACACCAATGTTTATAGCAGCATTATTAACAATTACCAAGAGATGGAAACAGCCAAAATGTCCATCAACAGACAGTTGGCTAAACAAACTGTGACATTTACATAAGATGGAATATTATGCAGCTGTAAGACAGAATCAAGTTATGAAGTATGTAACAACATGAATGGACCTTAAGGACGTTATGCTGAGTGTGATTAGCCAGAAACAAAAGGACAAATACTGTGTGGTCTCACTGATATGAACTGACATTAGTGAATAAACTTGGAATATTTCCTTGGTAACAGAGACCATTAGGAGATAGAAATAGGGTAAGATATTGGGTAATTGGAGCTGAAGGGATACAGATTGTGCAACAGGACTGCATATAAAAACTCAGAAATGGACAGCACAATATTACCTAACTGTAATACAATTATGTTAAAACACTGAATGAAGCTGCATATGAGAATGATAGTGGGAGGAGGGCTGGGGCATAAATGAAATCACAAAGAAAGATAGACGATAAAGATTGAGATGGTGTAATCCAGGAATGCCTAGAGTGTATAATGATAGTGACTAAATGTACAAATTTAAAAATGTTTTTGCATGAGGAAGAACAAAAGAATGTCATTACTGCAGTGTGCTGAAAATAGATGGTACTTAATATTTTAAAATTTCAACTGTGTGAGACTAAAGCAAAAAATGTTTATTTGGTACAAATCTACACTTTGACTAGTGCATCTCCTAATATAACTATGTAGATAGTTGATTGAACACCTTAAGTACATGGAACTTTGTATAGGACATGAGATTTTGTTGGTTTGTCCAGGTGATGCCCTGATGAATCCCAGAGTGATTTGATCAGTGAGTGGAAAAGTATTTGCAAAGTCCCCTTCGGGGAATGGCGAGAACAGGGGAAAACTCAACTTCCCCAAGTTGAATTCTTGATATTCTCACAAGCAGTGTGGACAACCAAAGCTATAGGCTGAGCCCCCAGTCTTGGGGTTTGTTCATATGAAACTTAACCCCACAGGGGATATGTCAAGCCTACTTAAAATTAAGCCTAAGAGTCACCCCCAAGAGAACCTCTTTTGTTGCTCAGATGTGGCCTCTCTCTCCAGCCAACACAGCAAGCAGACTCATCACCTTCCCCGTGTCTACATGGGACATGACTCCCAGGGGTGTGGACCTTCCTGGAAGTGTGGACAGAAATCCCAGAATGAGCTGAAATTCAGCATCAAGAGATTGAGAAAAACTCTAGAATGAGCTGAGACCCAGCATCAAGGGATTGAGAAAACCTTCTCGACCAAAAGGGGGAAGAGTGAAATGAGACAAACTGTCAATGGCTGAGAGATTCCAAACAGAGTCGAGAGGTTATCCTGGAGGTTATTCTTAAGCATTAAGTAGATATCACCTTGTTATCCAAGATGTAATGGGGAGGCTGGAGGGAACTGCCTGAAAATGTAGAGCTGTGTTCCAGTAGCCATGTTTCTTGATGATGATTGTATAATGATGTAGCTTTCACAATGTGACTGTGTGATTGTGAAAACCTTGTGTCTGATGCTCCTTTTATCTACCTTGTCAACAGATGAGAGGAACATATGGAATAAAAATAAATAATAGGGGGAACAAATGTCAAAATGAATTTAGTTTGAAATGCTAGTGATCAATGAAAGGGATCAGTAAGGGGTATGGCATGTAAATTTTTTTTTCTGTTTGTTATATTTTTCTGTTGTCTTTTTATTTCTTTTTCTGAATTGATGCTAATGTTCTGGGAAATGATCATGATGATGAATATGCAACTATGTGATGATATTGTGAATTGCTGAGTGTATGTGTTGGGAATGTTTGTGTTTCTTGTAATTTTTTTTAATTAATAAAAATTAAAAAAAACACACTAAAAAAAAGAGTTGGGGTAGAGATAGGGAATTGGAAGTAAAGGCTTAAAATGTCAAGTTTCTACTTGTAACAATGGAAATGTTTTGGTAAAGCATAATGGTGATTGTAGCACAACACTGTGGACTCAATTAACAGCACTGAAAGATACATTTGAATGTGGTTAAAAGAAGAGATGTTTGGTTTATATATGCTAATAATAAAAATTAAAAAAAATTAATGGAACTGAACTATACATACAGTGAACCCTAAGTTAAACCATGGACTATTAGTTAATAATATCATTATAAAAATATGCTTTCATCAATTGTAACAAATGTACCACACCAATGCAAGGTGTTAATAACAGGGCAATCTATGGGAATCCTGCATTTTATGAATGGTGGTTCTGTAAACCCACAGCTTCTCTAGAGAAAAAAGTTTTGCAAGAAGTTACCTGTAAGGGAGTAAAACATTTTATTGGTATGTTTAATCTGTCAACATTCAAAGTTATTACTGAAAAGTCATTTTTTGAATTCA
The DNA here is from genome assembly GCF_023851605.1 of Tamandua tetradactyla. Classification (NCBI taxonomy): domain Eukaryota; kingdom Metazoa; phylum Chordata; class Mammalia; order Pilosa; family Myrmecophagidae; genus Tamandua; species Tamandua tetradactyla. The sequence goes on along the minus strand of NC_135334.1, from coordinate 56,670,289 downwards.
CCATCTTAACTTTTGGATTTTATTTGTCAGATCTATATACTCTTCAGGTCGGTGCCCTCTTCCGGACCTCCTTCTCCTGTCTTTTTTTTTTTTCCAACTGGCAGAACTTCCTTTAGTATTTCTTGTAGGTCCAGTCTTTTGTTGATAAATTATTTAAGGATTTGTCTGTTTGTGAAAATTTTAATCTCTCCCTCAGTTTTGAAGGACAATTTGGATGGGTACAGAATTCTTGGCTAGAAGTTTTTCTCTTTCAGGATCTTGAATATATCATACCACTGTCTTCTTGCCTCCAAGAAGACAACGTGCCAGTTGAGTAGACTGAACTCAGTCTTATGTAGTTACCCTTGTATGTAGTAGACTGTTTTTCTCTTGCCATCTTTAGGATTTTCTACTTCTCTTCAACATTTAACAGACTGATTAGTATGTGTCTTGGGGGAGGCCTATTTGGATTTATTCTATTTAGAGTTCATTGGGCTTCTTTGATTTGCATGTTTATGTCCTTTTAAAGGGTTAGGAAGTTTTCCCCCATTATATTCTCAACTAATCTTCCCAGCCCTTTACTCCTCTCTTCTCCTTCTGGGATACCAATGATTCTTACATTTGTGAGCTTTGTTTTGTCCAGCATTTCCCTGAGATCCAATTCAAATTTTTCCATCTTTTTTGCCATTTTCTGTTTTGAGGGTTTGAAATTAGTTGTCGTATCCTCTAGTCCACTTATTCTTTCTTCTGCCTCTTCACATCTGCTGTTGTGTGTCTCTAGTTGTTGATCTACAGCATCTTTAATCTGTGTGATATCTGCTATTTTTTCTATTTATTCTTTCAAATTCCTCTTTAAGCTCTTCTAGTGTCTTCTTGATCTCCTTTATGCCATTAGCCATCCCATTTATTTTATTTAGTAGAGTTATATGAACATCTTTGATTAGGTGTTCCAACATCTGTGTCTCCTCTAGTGGTTTAATTTGACCATTAGGCTGGTATAGTCTGAGAATGGAGGTAAGCGCGTGCAGCCTTTATGCTGTGGTGACCTCCTTCAGGGGACAGGGAGGGGGAGGTAGAGTTCAGGCAGGGCTGGGTGAGACTGCGTTTGGGCAGGAGAGGTGGATTGGGCGGGGGCAGGCATGTGTATACTTGGGGTGGAGGTATGGGGCAGGTATGTGTGCGGGGTGGGGGTTTGTGGGGCAGGGATACTTGGACCGTGGAAGGGGGGGATGGGTGATGGGGTTCAGGTGAATGGGGTGTGGGGTGAGTGGCGGGTTGCGGGGCTGTGCTGGTGAGGGTAGCGGTCCAAAGAATGCAGCCTGGCTTTCGTCCTAGTCCCCATCTTCTGGTCTGTGCACTCCTGAGGGCTTTGCCAGTAAAGCATTTTAAAAAAGAAGAGAGGAATGATCTAAAATCAGTAAACGAAGCTCCACCTCAGGAAACTCAAAAAGGAAGTGCAAGATAATCCTAGATATACAGAAGAAAAAAGTGATGATAATTAGAGCAGAAATCAATGAGATTGAAAATGGAAAATCAATAGAGAATATCAATGATACTTAAGCTGACTCTTTGAAGGCATAAACAAAATGAGTACCTCTAGCTAGGCTCACCAAGAGAGTAGACACAAATTACAAATAACAGAACTGAAAGAGGGGTCATCACTATTGAACCCATGGATATTAAAAAATAATAAAGAATGTTATGAAGAACTCTATGTCCAGATAATAACTTAAATGAAAGTAAAAACACAAGATACAAAAATTCACACAAGAAACAAATAGTCTGAATAGGTCTAAACTACTAAAGAAATTGAATCAATGATTAATAATTCAAAAAGACAGCACAGGTTCAGATGGCTTTGATGGTGAATTCCACCAAACATTTAAAGAAGAAATTGATGGCAATTTTCACAATCTTTACTCGAAAATAGAGTAGAAGAAATATTTCCTATTTCATTCTGAGTTCAGCATTTCTGTGATACCAATACTAGATAAAAGACATCATAAGAAAGGAGAAAACTACAGACCCAAATCTCATGAACATGAATGTAAAAATACTCAACAAAATGTTAATAAATTAAATCCAACAATATGTAAAATTAATTATACACTAAGACAACATGGGATATATTCCAGGTATGCAGGTCTGGTTCAACATTTGAAAATCAATTAATGTAATCTAACATCTCAACAGGATAAAAAATTTTACAAAATCCAATACTCAAATATTAAAATTTGCAGGAAAATAGGAATAGAGGGCAACTGCTTTAATCTGATAAAGAACATCTGCAAAAAACCTGTAGGTAACATAACTAATGATGAAAACATATGCTTTCCCTCTAAGACTTGGAAGAAGGCAAAGATGACCTCTCTTAGCACTCCTATTCAATATTGTACTGGAAGTCTTAGTTAATCCAAGTATACAGGAAAAAAAAAAAAAAGAAAAGTTAAAGAAATTGAGAAGAAAGAAATAAAACTCTTTTTGTTTGCAGATGCCATGAATGCCTATGCATAAAATCCCAAAGAGTCATAGAACCTCCAGGAACTAATATGTGAATATAGCAAGGTTGCAGGATGCAAGATTAATATACAAACATCAATTCTTTCCTGTATACCAGCAATGAATAATTGGAATTTGAAATTAAAAACAAATTACCATTTATATTAGCACCAAAACTTAAGGTATTTAGGCATAAACATTACAAAATATGTGCAGGATCTACATGAAGAAACTACAAAATTATTATGAAAGAAATCAAAGAAGATCCAAATAAATGCAGGGATATTCATGGATAAAATAAGTCCATGTTAGGATGTCAGTCCTTCCCAACTTGATCAAAGATTTAATTCAATCCCAATAAAAAATAACAGAAAGTTATTTTATGGATATCAACAAACTGATTCTAATGTTTACAAGGAGAAGTCATGTTTTGAGGCACTCTACTGAGGAAGTTTTGATGAGCCCAGATCAATGCAGCATAAGTCTGGCTGGGCAGGCTTTATGGAGGAGGTGAAGTGAGCTTTGAAGTGGGGGACAGCATTTAACTGGAAGAGATAGATGGATAGGTGTTGCATGGGAAGTAAGGGAAAGCAGCATGAAAAAAAGTCCCTTCACCATCTTGCAATGAATACTGCTTTGGGGAATGAAAATGAGATTGCAAAGAACCCTTAGAAAGACCTTAGGGAATAGACTTGCCTTTGGAAGTCATTTGAAATCTCCCACAAAAAAGGAAGCCCTTAAAAGGTATTCAGCATTCTCTGATTGCCAAATTTATGGAAATGACATCTCCTCTAGCAATTTGACAATTAGAGCACAAAAATGCTTAAATAGAATTATTGAATTAATTCACCTCTGTTGATATGCAGAACACTTTTCCCCCTTACATTTATTAAAGTACTAATTGGATGGCAGATTGTAGTTAAAAGCCAATGTTAAATTCTTTAAAAGAATCAGCTCAATCACAAGGAAATCTAACCTATGAATTGAATATGCATCTAATATCACAGGTGCCAGTGATTTAGGGGATGTCATATCTGTTTTGGTCAAGGTGGGGTTTTCCTAAGACAAGGTGATGAAATATAATGCCCAAGATGTCCAAACAGAAGTCTTAGTGTATTTATTCATCTATTCATTCAGTCAACATTTCTGACTACCTGATATATATTTCAGGCACTGTTAGGTATGGAGAAGAAAGATACAATCTTTCTCTGTTCTCTGTATAGGAGAAGGCAGAAAAGTTAAAGATTATTTACAAAACACATGTTTGTTTTGCAATGGTAGGGCTGCATTCAGAGGCTAAGGGTGCATAGAGTAGGGAGTTTGGTCAGGTAGGAGACTTTTGAAGGATTGTTATAATTTAGCTAAGCAGGTCAAAGCATGGCCATATGCAGAGGTCTAGCACCAGAGGGGAATGTGGTGAAGTCAGGACATAAATGACAAAAACACCAATTTCAACAGCAACAGTGAGAACAACCAAAGGCAGCTCAATATGGCCAGAACAGAGTGTGGTTAGGGAACATGGTAAAATAAGGCTGGAGTGGGAGAAAGAAAGCACTTTACAAAGGGACTAGTTGGCCAGGTTAAGAAGTTTGGATTTCAACCTCAGGATAATGGGGAATTGATGAATTTATTGGTTTCTTAAATGCTGCCAGAATGTGATATATCAGAACTAGATTGGCTTTTAAAAAGGGGAATTTAATAAGTTACAAGTTTAACATTCAAAATCTATGAAAATGTCCAAACTAAGGCATCCAAGGAAAGATACCTTAGGTCCATAGGTCAGGAACACTTCTCTCAGCTGGATAGTCACATGGTTGGCATTTGCTGGTCCTTTGCTCCTGGGCTCCATGCTTTTAGCCTCTGTTCCTGCGGGGGTTCCTTACTTTGCTTCCCCAGGGCTGGCTTTCATTTCTTGGTTTCCCTTGGTTCTCTCCAGGTTATGGCTTGCTGAAGATCTCATGGTGATGTCTGCTGGGCTTCAAGGCATCTCCAAACAGCTGTGTCTCTGTTCTCTGAAGCAACTATTCTCCATGAATCTATATCTGCTCTCTCTGTTAGCTCTGAGGCCCCTGTCATTTTTGTCATTTCTGACTGTCTCCAAAATGTTTCCTCTTTTAAAGGATTCTGGTAAACTAATCAAAACCCACCTGGAATGGGTGGAGTCACATCTCCATCTAATCAAAAGATCATACCCACAATTGGGTGTGTTACATCTCCATGGAGATAATCTAATTGAAAGTTTCCAACCTACAGGATTGAATCAGGATTAAAAGAAATGGCTACTCCCACAAGATTGAATCAGGATTAAAACATGGCTTTTCTGGGATACAAAATACTTTCAAATTGGCACAGTGGAGATCCAGGAATGAACACTATCAGCATTGTTTATTTATTCATCTATTAACATATTTAGCAGAAAATACAGAATCAAGAAATTAAAGAATATACAGAATAAAAGAAAACAGCTCAGGGATGAAAACCAAGGATTTGTGATTGCCATTACACATCTCCATTACTCACCTCTGCTTCTTTCTCTTTCTTTTTGAATGTTGATCTCAGCCTCTCCCATTGCAGATGGCTTTCCCCACAAGGTAGGATATACAAGAGGGAGGTTATTTTTTTCTGTATTTGTATCACAGTTGTACAGAAGGATTCTAGATTTCAGTCACTCTTACCAGTGATGCAAAATACCAGACAGCACTAGGTTTGAAAATCTCACTCCAGAGAATAGATAGGAGGGCAGAAAGACCAGAGGCAGGAGGGACAGAAATGATGAGGCCAGAATGATGCAATGACAGAAGGATTGGTAAGGAAGGGGTGGGTTCAAAGTTATCAAGGAGACAGAATTCACAGAATTTGGAGATTTCATGAATGGGAAAGGGGAGGAGAAGAGGGCTGTGAGAAACCTATGATGCTACTTAAGTTTCCTACTTGTTCAACTGGTTCAAATGGTGCCATTTAATGAGGTTTGGGGGAGAATCAGTTTATCACAAGAAAGAGGAAATTCAGTCTTTTTATTTTATATTCCATCATTATGTAAACCTTTTCTCTGAAATTTTCAAAGGCAATAATTGTCAGCATTGATTTAAAACTCATATAATCAAAATAAAACTTCATGTATGTTAACCAAAAGCAGTGATATCTTTATCATGAAGGTCTTCATTGACAGACTAATGTACAACTTTCCAATAGTTAGGCAGAGAAAGGCCTAGGGTGATTAAGAGAATCAGAGAGAAAAGGTGTTTGATACCTAATAAGATGTCCCAGGAATGGATTGAGTCCTTCCCCTGATGTCAATGGGGCTAAAAATAGTTTGGACTAAACCTTAACTCAACAGCTAAATCTTTTGACAAGTTGTTTTTGTCGTAAAAGAGAGTTAATATCTTCATAAGCATACTAAATAGAATAACACTGCATGTATTTTGTTTGTAAGTGAACATAATTCATGTTTTTCATTAATTTAGATTGTTCCCTCTGGTAGTTTGAGTTAATGGCATTCACTGGGCTTTGACTTGGAACATTAACCAACAGTATTTATTAGCATATATTGCATCTTTGTACATCATCTTTCCTCTGTCTCAAATATACTTTATCACATTTCCTGCTAGACAAATTCTAATTTATCCTTTAAGACTAAATTCAGTTATCACCTCTCCACTGGGAAAAGTTTCCTTAGGCAATATTATTCATTTTTTCCCCTACATGCTTCCACTTTGTTCAGACCTCTATCAAGTGTTAGCCAGGTAGTTATGAACAGGAAGTTTGACTTGTGACCTGTGTTCAAGTGTACGTCAATGAAACATTAGGCAAGTTACTTAACTTCTTTGAGTTTCAGTTTGCACACTGTGCCAAGGGGTTAATAATAACACCTTAGGAGGTTATTGGGAATACTAAATGATATAATGCACGTAAAGTACTTAGCACAGTGTCTGGCATATCAATGCTCAATAAATGATGAATGAGTGAATAAATGAAGTAATAAATATATGCATAAAAGAATGGTTCAAGAAATGAGTAATTTACCTATCTTTTGGGTTACTGAATGGTGATCATTCGACAATGGAAATTCTGACATTCAGATAAGGTCTTCACATTTATTGAGCAGTTTGAAGTGTCAAGTGGGGATATTGTTGCTCAGTACTGTATCCCTTTCTTTCTAAGTGTGGTGATAGTTCCATTCTTCATGAGGAAAGACCAGAAAGTTACAGTACTTCATGGATTGTGCTGATTGGAATTTGGGAGATCTTTGTTTACTTACAGCGTTCTTCAATCTGGAGAAGGAAAATGATGTTAACAGAGGTCACTGTGACTGATTTAGAGAAACGTGTTGGAAATAATATCCTCAGTCATTTTTCAGAGCTATCAAAACCCCAATTTGCCCTTCCAAATTTACCAGAGGCACTGTGTAATTTGGCTCTTGGGATCCAATGGCCTGGCCTCTGTTCCTGGATCAGTGACTTAGCTCTAGACAAGTTTTATTTGCCTTCTCTGAACCCTAATTACCTAAGATTTCTTCCAAGTGGGAAGATTATTGGATGTGTAAAATCCAAAACTTGAAAGTTAAGATATTTGAGGAGGTGACTCCATCTTATATGGTATTCAACACAATGTCTCTCACCATAACTAGGTGCTCAAAAAATGTTTGCTGAATGTTTTCTATTACACTCATAGCAAAGACTATACATTGACTACCATTTCCCCCTTTTTCTTTACCAACAGAACCCCACTCTAGGAGTAGCAAATGTACCCAGCTGTAAAATATTGTACTCCCCAGGCTTTCCGAGGATCAAGAGTGCCCATGTGAGAGAACTCCGGTGAATAAGATGAAGCTGAGGATTTCTGATTAAGCAAGAGCTGTGCTCCACATGGTTACCAAGAGATCCAGACTGTTGTAGCCTCCACTGTTTTGTGAGGCCATAAAATTTCAACATGTGGCTGCGAGAGTTGTCATGGCAGAGACAAATGAAGAGACAAGGTGAAGGTGAAAACAAATGAAGAGAGAAGGTGAAGAATTAGATGCCTCCAACTCTAAGTGAAACTTATCACTGCCATTAGCAGAATGGAAGGGCCCAATCAAAACATTGCCTTGGTTTAGAAAATGCATATATATATATATATATAAGTTTCATACCATTGAAGAAAATTTGGGCTAATTTAACTTTCAGGTAAATGTAAAATGTTCAATCATCGAATGTCTGGATTTTTTCCTAATTGAATCTGATCTGCCTTAGGCAGTCAGCAGTCTCCTTATTGCATACTTCTGTTGATACCTGGGATACCATTTTCCCCCAGCAGTTAAAATTTTATTAAGCATCTACTAAGTATTATAAATTTATGTATTTATTTGTATATGTAACCCCAACCAATGCTTATAATATGGTAACTGTTTTGGACCATTCTTAGCAGCTTGCTCAAAGTTACTCAGCTAGTAAGTGGTAGATGCAAGATTCAATCCAAGTGCGTCCAAACCCTGCATTCTTGCCAGACTAAATTATCGACCCTGCCTTCCCAGTTGGAAATGTCAGAGTACTGTTGCTCCTTCTTTTTCTCAACTTTACATCTTAACCATGGCGAAGTCCTGTGAATTACATACCTTTAGAGTTCTCTGATCACACCTATTTTCCCCTTCCTTGTGTTCCTGGGATAGCCCAGACCCTCATTGCAAAGAAGTTCCTTAATTTCCAGTTTATTCCTTTTCCCTTTTTTACTCTGCTTAGAAAGTTATAATTTTAAAATGCAAAACAACTTGTGTCCCTGAATTGATTCAGAAATCTTCAGTGGTATCCTATGTCAGTAAGGTCTGAACTTTGCAGCTGGACATTCAAAGCCCTCTGAGCTCAGATGCTGTCAGGGATTGGAATTGTCATTTGCACTTTCCAGCATCCCTTTCTCCCTCCTTTGGTAACAGCACCCTCCTTTCTACAGCACCCATGACTCCTCTATTCCATGTGGTTCTGCAGGTGATGTACAGCCTAGGAATCTCATCTCTCCATCTCCAGGGTGTATATGAGACTTGGCCTAGTTTTTTCTAGAACCTAATGCCTCTGGCAAAAATGATTATTACAGGAATAAGCATAGGACCCAAGCTGGGTCAATTGGAGTTCTTTTCTGGGTTCTTAAATGCAGAACTTTGCTAAAGTGGTTTTAGCTCTCCGCTAAGAGATTATCAGCCTGTGGCCATTTCTCCTCCTCTCCTTGCACTGCTTCCACTGCTGCATTGAGGAAACCCATCTGTAGGAGGACAGAATGAGGTCAATACACAGGAGAAAACAGTTTTTAGAATGTTGTTTGCATCCCTGAGGCCATCTTCTTTCCTTGGACTTCCTACTTAGGTTATCTATACATCTATACATTCTTTGTTTTTTTTGGCTTAAAGTGATTTGAGTTGGACTTTTTGATTCAGGACTTAGTTACGTGAATGAATTTTTTTATACTCCTTACCACCACCCCATGAGGTAGGTATTGTTCCTCTCTTCTTTTTAGATATAAATTCCATGCTCATAGATGTAAAATAAACCGTGTCCAAAGACACACAGCTGGCTAAGTAGCAAAGCTGGGTTTCAAATTCAGGTCCAGCAGATTCTAAAACTCTTGCTGCTTTGATTGTTTTTGTTGACATGTGACCCTTATACCTGCATGTAGCTCCCCAAATGCCAGTCTGTGTAAATAGGGAAGTACAGTCATTTTTCTAGGCACCTTGTCCTCCTATGCACACAGAATCAAGGGTATGAGTGCCTTTGTATATTCAGCTCCCATTTTTGTCAATTCAAATGTATTTGTGCAGTTTTGTATTTATTTTCCCTAGTTTCTTTCTAAGCAACTCAGGGACTGTGAAAATTCTCACCAGGCTGCTTATGACCTATTCACGATGGGTCCATTCATCTTCCAGACTGGAAGGGTGGAAGGGACTTTTCCAGATGGCATTTCTTAGGAGACAGTAAAGATGGCAAGGAGAACATGCCTGGAATCTAAATGGCAGCTGTTTGAATAGAACAGGAACATTAGATCTAGGAGCAAGTAAATAACTAAGGTGGCAGCTTTATTTAATTAGTTTACTTTTAATTATATCCAGAGTGACTATATAGTGGCCTGATTTGATAATTCATGAGATAAGAATGTTCATTGCCAATTAAAGGAGAATCTCAGGAAGAGCTCCAAGATTTAGTGTGTCTGTCTGTCTACATGTATGTTTTACATTCTTATTAGTGATCCAAATTACACCCAACTGCATTTAGTTGTATTCTTACCTATGATAACTTTTTACTATTTCTCTTGTCCATATTAAATGCTACAAATTAAAACAGTATGCTTTTGGATTTTAGATGTTAGTTTTATTCATAAGATAGTTTTTCAAACAATTAAGAATGAATTAGAATTCTATACTCAATCTTCAGCTTCAGGTGTTCTGCATCTGCAGTTTAAGAAGATATGGCTTACAATGTTGTGAGGCCTCATTATTTTGACAAACATGCTTTTCAGGTCCTTTGCCCCTTTCTCTGACCTAACTCCTATCACACTGGTCTTAACGTAAGCATCCTGTCCTTCAAGAAGTTCTAAACTCCTCGGCACCAGCATCTCTACTTTCTGATGTTCAGCACACTTTCGATTTTTTTATTTAGTACTTTCTAACAAGATTGTAAATGCTATGCCGTGCCTAAAACAGGATCTTGCATATTGTACATGTTTAATAAACATTTCTTGAAAGATGGAATGGGATATAATTCTCTGTGTCATGTCATCCGAGTCACTCAGTTCATGTGGGCTGGTAGAGAAGTGGAAAATGGGGTGTAAGTAGCTCCCCACTTGTCATCCCTGAGAAGAATCACTCATGCCATTCCTATAGTGAGCCACTGTTCCTGCTGGGAATTCATTTTAATCCTGATGAATTTAGAAACAGAAAGAAGGTTGCAAAATACTTTATATCTATATTTCTATTACAGTGCTCATCCTATTGTATTATGGTTATGTATTTTCATATCTGTTTCCTTCATTGAACTTTGAGATACTAAGGGGTGGGGATGATGTCTCATTTATTGCCTAGCATATTTATTGGCACATAGCATTAATAAAAACCACAGTATTCATTGTGTGCTGACTATGTGTCATGAATTACACTAAGCATTGCACATATATTAATGCATTATTCCTTGTCATATCATCTGGCACTATTATTGTATCCATTTTAAGTATGAGACAACTGAGGGTAGCAAGGGTTTTAGTAACTGTTCAAGACCATAGAACCCATACATGATAAAGCAGGGATTCCAACTCTGGTTACGCAGCTCCAGAGACCACGTCTAACCGATATTCTCTCTCAATACCTTTTTGAGGTAAATTCAGTTTGAGATGAACAAGTAAGTCCCTGTTTCTCTGAGGTCTCAAGAGAAAGAGACCCAAGCCAATTTAGACAGGGAAGAGGGAGTGAGATGACCCCACCCAGGGGGCAGGCCAAGGGAGGAGGGGGCCACAGCAAGTTCCCTACACCGCCCGCACCCCTACCCTTCTGCAGAAGTTTAAACTCAAGTAGAGTATGCTCGAGTAGTGGAAGCAGTGAATACCTAGTAGGGTTTGGACCTGAATGTCTTAAAGCTTTAGGGTTCTCCAATGGGGTAGCCGCGGCGGGTGATGGTCCTCAGTCTCATGGGGTCCATCATGGTAGTTAAGAGCAAGTGAGGTGCTGGCAGACACCTGGCTGGCGCCGCACAGTCCCTGACCCACGGGAAGTGCTCAGCTAATGACATGTCTCCAGCACCACCGCGTGGGGGGGGGGGGTACTCGAAATATTGAGAGCAAATGCTGTGTCCACAAAGACCAGGGAACTAGTGCCTGTGTATTCTCACAGAACTAGAGTCTGGTTCATAGAGCTAAAGGCTCCTCTCTCTCTCCCACCTAACCCTTCCCTCCTGCCCCCACCCTGCCCCCAGCTGTATGACTATTATGGGAATATTTGTTCTCCAACGAAGGCTGAGAGTTGTCTGGCAGAGCAAGAATCCTTTCCCACCGGCTTGTGGCCATTTCGGTGAAGAAGTAATGTCTGTTTCTATTTCTCTTATCCATTAACTGACGCAAGGCGCTCTCTGGCTAATTGAATTCACTAGAAGGCTGTCTTCTGTGATTAGGCGTCCTGCAGCCTCAGCTGAGAGGAAGGAGGGAACAGGCAGAGAGGCGAATGTCTTGGTGAGAGCGATTCAAACTGCTGCTAAATTTAATCTGAACATTTCTGGTTCTGTTCTCCTTCAGCCACCTGCAGGGATGTTTAAAATGCTCATGACACATCAGCAAGGTAGGCAGTATGCCAAGAACAAGGCTGCCCATTTTCTTTGCATTTTCTGTAAAACACATAGCTGAAGAAAAAAGGACCACAGTACCTGCCCCCAAACGTGGCCTGTGAAATGGGTGTTGACATCAGACTTTCCCCGACTTTCTTCTTCTTCTGGACAGAAGAAAATCTGTAGACCCTATGCACTCTTAGTTGTGGAGCTTTCATCTCATATTATATCAAATACATTAATCCGACTAAATCTTGCATGATAAAAAGTTTAAAATTTCCTGTAATGAATTACAGTTGAGTGGAAGATTTGTAGACATACAATTAAGTGTGCATGAGGTTTTCTTTCAAAATTTTGGACACATATATCTTTTTCAGGCTCCCAAAAAACTCATAGTCGCTAGTCCTGGGTCCATAGTGGCTGATAGATGACATGGTCGTGATTGGGCCAAGCTGAGGGCTAAAGAGATTGAGATGTTTAATCGTCTGTCCACCATTTTGAAATTTGCTGAAGTAGAAGCAAAGAATGCTGCTGTATCATAGCTAAGGGCACAGTCTGATCATCAGTTTCTTAGATAAGCCTCTCAGTTGCTGCCTTGTTAAAGTTCAGATGCTGATAGTACTTAATATTTGTTTGTTTGAATAATATATGTATGGTGCTTTGCAATGTGTCAACTTGTCTAGGCTGAACTGCATTTTCCAGCATTTCCTCTCCTGCATGTCTCTGGTAGGGTTGGCCACAGGAGGGTGTCTCGTGGGGGACCTGCAGAGTGCAAGCAGAGCAGCTGGCATTTTGAAGTTCACACACATGGCTGGCTCACCTTGTCGCTGGGAGGTAGCAGTCTGTCATGCAATGGCTCTGCCCTCTCCTGGGTCTTCCTTCAGATTCTCTGACTCTTCGGCCAGGTGTGTCCGTTCAGCTCTAGGACAAAGAGCCTCAGCTTCTGCGGGACACTCATACCACCAAGATCAGAAACAAAAACACTGACACAGGTTTCAATCCATCCTGATGGGTTCCAGCTCATTCTTACTGTCCTCTCCTTTACATCCATCTTCCCTTCCTGACTGCCTCCACTATGGACTTCGAGCTCTAGCATCAGTTGTGAAGTCTTATAGAAACTTCTTACTGAGCTCCCTAAATTGTGTACGGTCAAATCCGTGTAATGCATTTATTTATATATCTATATATGTAATGGTTCTGTTTCTCTGACTGAACCCTGATGAAACAGGACCCAGTCATTATTGTTGTCTGAAATGAGATAATGCTTGTAATTTGCATTGTACAGGGCCTGGCCTCTATTAAGTACTTGTTAAACATCCCCATTACAATCTCAAAAGCTGGACCTTATTTGGGTAACAAACATCTCTGTCCAGCACCTGACATGAAGCCTGGAATATAGCTGCTGCTCAATACAAACTTGTTGGATGCTTTTCAAGAGAGAGAGAAACTGGACTGTATGTGACAAAACATGGAACTTAAAGGAGGTAGTGGAATCAGTTGAGTATTAAGAAAGCTATCATAAGAATACCATTTTAAAGAAATACAATATATTATTTTCAAGTTTACAGAGTGTTCACCTAGGGCAGCATTACAAGCTCTAAATTTAAACTGTTGCCAAGTGTGTTCCTTGGACTAGTTTACGTGAACAGTTAGACAGAACCTAAGAAGTGTGTTCAGATAAAACAGATGTTTCTAAGGTATTTGAGAATAAAACTATTCTCTTAAGGGTTTTGCAAATTCCAATGAGTTAATCCCTGTTTCCTCTCTCTCTGATCTGGTCTCCTCTACATCCTGAGTGGAAAGTTCCTTTTCCCCACTTGGCCTCTGACTTCTTTCTTAGCAGATGACCTTGTTTCCTATTTCACAGAGAAAAATAGAGGCTCTCACAGTTTTCTATACTTCCAGTTCCCTAAAGCAGATACATGTGGAGCTAAACCCCAGCTCTGCTTTGCTCTGACCTCATCTCAGTTGAAGTGAGAAAGTGGTCTATTGTCTGTCTAGGATCTAACCTGTCCCTCAGTTCTGGAGCCCCATTTCCTTTGGTCTCCTCAGGAACTTTCCCCATTATTAATTCCTTATCTTTTCTATACCTTCGGTGTCTTCCTTTTAGTGTCTCTTTGCTGTTAGTAAATAGGAATAGTAGCAATAACAGGCACACCAGATATTTATACATTTAATGGGCCAGGCAGCTTCTAAGTATTGGTGTCCTGTAACTTATTTAATGCTCAGAACATTCCTGTACAATTGCTGTTGCTATTACCTCCACCTTCAGATGAGAAAAATGGGATCCTGGGAAGCGAGCGAACATATCAGAGGTCACACAGCCAGAAGTACGGAGCTGAGGTGTGACTACAGGGAACCTTGTTCCAGAACCTAAGCTCTTGGCTGCTTCAGTTTCTTTGCTATGTGAACACATGCTCAACAAAAAGAAATGTACCTCATTTCCACTGTCAGCTTCTGTATATACTCAGAACTGAGCACAGAGCTTTGTGCTTTGTGGGAGCTCACAAGGTTTGTCAATGACAGGCCTGCTTGACTGACCCCTTTCAACCTTGAAAACCTCGCTCAGGCTTCCCTTTCCTAGGTCAGGCCTTCCTTATCTCCAGGTAAAATCACTTACTGCCTTCACTATATTACTTCTGAACATTGTATAATCCATTTATTTTATTACTATTAATAATAACAACAATAATAGTGATGGAGCACTTATCTATGAGCTCAGCTATATGCTTTGAGTTTTACTCCTAACAGGAGACCTCATTGCCTTTGAGCTTGCCAGCAACCCTATGAGGCAAGTATTTTATTATTTGCATTTTATGGAGCCCAAAATCCTCATGTTTCGAGGTACTGTGCAAGACACAGCATGGCATGAACAAAACTGTTAGGACTTTTGTCTTAAGTCAATAACCTGGTGGGAGGGATGGACATTAAATTAATAATTTTACAAACAATAACAAAATTAGCGTTTCTTGAGAGATTGCTGTATCTGTCAGGTACTCTTTACATCTTATTTAAAATATATAACAACCCTAGGAAGTAGGTGTTATTATCCCCACTTTACAGAAGTGGATGATAAGGCTTGGGGAAACCAGGTAATTTGCCCAAGGGTCCTACAGTGAGTGTATGAGGGTGTTAGGATCTGAACCCGGTCAGTCACCAGACCCCTGGCCTTGTGCTATCCTGTGCCAGTGAGGAATGCTGGAGTGTGCACTGAACATCACAAGGGCCTGGTTGATTGGGGGTGAGGGTGGAAGGAAGGCTTCCCTGAAGAGGTGACATGTGAGCGGAGATGAAGGATATGCTGAGGGTGGAGAAGAGCTCCAGCAAGTAAGAAATTTGCAAAGAATCTAGTTCACTTGGGAGCAATTTGCCCTGCAGTAGAACCAGTCAAGTTCTCAGCAAAGCCTGAAGTCTGAGTTTTCTCCATAATAAACCAACCAGCAGGTGTCACAATTTACCCAAGAATAACATAGCTCCCCAGGAATTCTATCTGACGGGCTGCTGTGACCTGTTTATCCACTCCTCTTCCATTGCTTATCTGGTCTGCCACTGGGCAGTCCATCCCTCCTGTACTGAAGGGCGCGAAGGTGGGGATGAAGACTTCCAAAGCCTTGGTCCATTCAATGTCTTCTCATCCCTTTGGCCAGGACCTTGTGCTGCTTCTGGGGCTGCTACCTGCACTGTGCTTCCTGTCTTTATTTCCTGCACTTCCTGGATCCCTCTTCTCACCACCTCTTGAACAGTCTCTAAGTGATGCTGGCTCTCCAGCCCTTTTGCTTTCATTACTACTGGAGAAAAGGACAAACTCTGATGGTTGCTCTGTAGCTTTAACTTCTATTTATCGATTATAAAATTCTATAGCCCTCCTGTCTAATGGCTCCCTTAACTAGCCATGCTTTCCTGTCTATCCACCTTCATTGCCAAAGAAGCAACTGCATTTGTACTTCAGAGTAGACAGACTCATGGCCCAAAACCTGTCTCCCTGAGTTTAGGGGATCGAAGGATTTTAAGGATTTTAGCAAGGGGAAATGAACTTGCATTTCGAATAGCAAGTTCAAAGTAGAAAAGAAGACAGTGTTATCATTATCATTTCAATAGGAAAATATAAGCTGAAAGGAGGGGAGGTAGAGCTATCACTTCAATACTAAAGGTGTGAGCCAAAAGGAAGGAGGTAGTAATGGCTGACTTCGTTAGCATTAGGGCCTTTACTCTACAAGAGAATGACCAGAGAAAGGGCATAACAGCTCCTGCAGTCACAAAGGCGCAGGATAAGGGCTTTTACACTCATGTCAGATATCAGGGCAGCTGAATTATAGTTTAGGGCTTTCTGGTATTATCCCATCTACTCCAATAGCTCAGCAAGCAAAAGGGAATGATTCAGTAACCAAAATCATCCCTTAAATCCTAATTTCTCAGTTACAACATCAGAGAATATATTTTAGGGAGATGGTGGGCTCAAGCTAGGAATTAAAAGAGGTAGAAGACTAGGGCTTATTGAAGGAAGAGAGGGGAAAGAGTATGAGGGAAGGCAGGGAATGGAGGGTAGAGTGTCTGGGCATAGAGCAAACATGACACATGCAAGTATAACCAACTGGCAGTGACTGGGATTCTGACAGCAGTGGGCAGATGGGCAGGGGAGGAAAAGGCAATTTATTGAGGCCTTGAAAGCCAGTCTGGAGCATATTTGGGGCCAAAATTCCACCCTTGATATGAACAATCCAATGATAAATGAAAACATTATAGTTTGAGGAAAAGATACACATAAAGTTGGGAGAGGACAAAACAAATATTTATTGAACACCAAGGACTATTGTAGCTGCTTTATATACATTACTTATACTTATCGGTTAGGAATGCATTTGCAAGGAACAGAACACTCAATTTGCAGTGGCTTAAATAAAGAGGCACTATTTTTCTCACATCTTAAGAAACCTAGAAGTCGGTACCTTGCAGCATTGGTTCAGTGTGTTGCTAATGTGAGGGTGGTGATTGAGAGATTCTCTTAGTCATAAGATGGCTTCTGCAGCTCCAGACATCACATCTTTGTTCAAGACAGGACAAAGGAGGAAGAGGGAAGAGTCAGTCTCATCAGTCTCTTTTATTAGGAAAGCAGAAACATTTCCAGAACCACCCCCTACCCTTCAGATTTTTGTTTTATCACACTGCCAAAACTGTTTTATCTTGGTTAACTTTCACTGCAAGGGAGCTCAGGAGAGTGAGTATCAAGTTTTTCCAGCCTTTAAGGTGGAAGATACCAAGGGATAATGGAATTAAGAATGACAGACAACAATAACTGCCTCAATTACTTTATTTACTTCTCACACCAAAACTGTGCAGATGTCAACATCATTTCCATGTTACAGGTGAGAAAATTGAGGTTTCATAGAGAAAATAAATTGTTCAAGCTGACACAGCTTGTATCTCAGACACTTAGAATTAAATCTTGGTCATTCTGATTCCAAACCCCTGTCCTTCATTGAGTCCTGGCAGGCTGAGCCTGCCTTTGAACACGTATATCCCCAGGCTGTCTTTCTCTGCCAGCCCTAAAAACAGGCTCCCCCAAATCCTATAAGTTGTATTTGGGGAGGAGAAATATGAGAGAGAAAATGTCAGAACCTCAGAAAGTTACTTGATTCCTGTGATGGTGCTGGGTGGAGGAGGTGGACAGAGGCAGTGCAGAGAAGGAAGAGTGGAAAGTTAAGCCCTTACTCTTGGTTCTAAGTGGTACCTTTAGGGTTGGATATGCAGATCTGGGGGGGGAGGGGGCGGGGTGGCTTTTTATCTGGAGTGAACAAAGAGACTTAGAAATTTGATCTGTTAGGTTGGAGAAATTGCCTATGAAAAATACCATAGATACTCAGGCTCTCTGCTGTTTCTGAAATGCACAGCTGACAAGCCCCATTTCATTAGGGGAACAAATATGGAAAATAAAAGGCTTAGTTAAGTTTGACTGAGTGACATTTCCTATGGAGCTAGAAATGACAAGTGGTGATTTCCTGTCAATCATACCTTAGGTGACTGTTTGACTATTTTAAAAGCAAATTGTCTCTGTTGAAAAAAACCAAAAGAAAATCAAGAAAAAGAACATTTCTGGGTGTGGTCTTTTACCCATTCTGTGTGTGTGGCTATTTGGAAGAGATTTGAAATGGCAACTCCTGAGAAGTCAAGGCACCAGGGATGTTTGGCTCACAATCAATTGAGTTTCGAGAATGGGGAGAGGAATCATTAGTGACTGTGGGCCCCTCCTGCCTAACTGGGAAGCAGAGCAGCTCTTGGACCTCAGCTGATATTGGAACGACAACTCTGGCAAGGCAATCCCCAGTCAGGTCAGGGTTTCTAGAGCGAGAAACCTTGGCCCCACTCCCTCTGTGAAGAAGACAGCTCTGGGAGCCGACACATCTTTAAGTCCTCTGCCTCTAGATTGCTTCAGCAGTTTTGTTGGATGTTCAGTTCCTATGAGATTCTGGTAAGCCTTTCATGAGCCAGGACCATAGCCGGAAAAGTGAATTCTGGAGAAATGATATTATAGAAAAACAATTTAAAGGATACTGCAAACCTTTTATCTTGAAGCCTGTGTACTTGGCCTTTCCCACTCTGACTGCAATCTCCTATTCTGCCACTCTTTCTTCAAATGTTCCATGTTTTAATCAGATGAGTCTGTTCGCTGTTCTCTTAAAGTCTACCATGATTTCTATGCTGGGCTTTGGCTTTTCTCTCTGCCTTGAGTTCTCTTATCCCCACTCACTTCATGGTAAATACATTTTAGAATCAATTCAAATGTCACTCCTTGGGGGAAGCCCTCTCTTAACTCCTTTAGGCAAGAAGTCAGTCTTCTCTGTGGCCACAGCATGTTAGCTGTGACATTTCTCATGAGACAGAGCAGTGGTTCTTAAACATTGAAAGCCTCAGAATTAGGTGGGGAGCTTGTTTAAGATACATATTCCTGGGTACCATACCAGAGTTTGGCTCCATACCATACTCAGTATCCCTAGGGTAAAATGTGGGGATCTGCACTTTAAGCAGGCACCCAGGTCATTCGTATGTACCCTAATACTGGAGTTTTATTGTTCCATCATGTGATATGAGGTGTTATCTAACCATGCTTTGAGAAACTCTGTGGTTGCATACTTATTATCTTAATTCATCAGTTTACCCTGAACTTGCACTAAGGGCTCTGGGAATGGACCATGTCTTTAGCACTAAACACAGTACCTGGCACACAGTAACCCTAACAATTCTAGGGAGTAGGGGAAAAAGACAGTCATTTTACTGGCCCCATTTTACTGATAAAGACATGAAGACCCAGGGACAGACAGCTGGCACTCACACTCAGGCTTGAGGGTGAGAGTTATGGAGCGAGACCAACATTTCACATGCAAAGATAGCACAAAAGAGGAGAAAATCATAGCATAGAAAAACTGGAGGGACACTGGCACTTTTCTGTTCTGTTTATCCTTCTTTTGGGTTTTAGGCTATAATCTACCCAGGGCATTTTTGGCCCCCATTCCCTCAAATATGCAGCAGATATATTTTGGGAGTCAGCTGGGGTCAATTCTCCTTTCTTTAGAAGTGCATCCCCACACTCTATTACCACAACCGACTCCAGATTGATAGAACAATGTTTGTATGAGGACACTTGAACTCTTGGCTATGACTGACCCTGAACTGAATGATCAGATTCTCTCTTCAGAACTTGAACCAAGAGATCCAGATGTTGTCAGATGGTAAGGGCAGGAGAGTTGCAAGGTCATGTTCAAGCAGAGTCATCACTATGGCAACACAGACCTCCATGCAAATTGATGACAGAGATTTCAGTAAGGGAGAGGCTTGCAGAGAAAGTGGGTGAGAGAGAGAGAGAGAGAGAGAGAGAGAGAGACAAGAATGAGGTAAATTTCTCACAGAGGCAAGAGACCATATGACTCCAGATAGGGGGACAACTGGATAGATGAAGGGGTTAGCTGCTCACATACTCAGTTCTCACGTGGTTCAGCTATAGCGCCTATCATTGCATTCTGTGAAGTGCTCTGGATTCCCTATACTCAATCCTTCTTGTCTAAAACTAGCTTGAGGGCAGGCCACGGTGGCTCAGCAGGCAAGAATGCTTGCCTGCCATGCCAGAGGACCCGGGTTCGATTCCTGGTGCCTGCCCGTGTAAAAAAATAAAATAAAATAAAAATAAAAATAGCTTGAGTCTGTTCCTTGAAACCTGAGACAGTGGACATATGAAAGCAGTCCTAATATCAATAAGGCCATCTGTTGTTCCCTCCCATTTCTCCCTGCCAGTGAGATGTCCCATAGTAAGCTGATAAATCCTGACTTATTTATTTTTCATTCGATTTCGGGCTAAAATTGTTCCCTCTCCCTTTACTAGTTGGTATATTGATGTCTAGATTGGGTCTCCAGTGAGACTCAAATTTGAAGAGCATTCAGAATAAACGATGCAAATTCATTTGCATTCCAAGGTTAAAAATGCCCAGAGGTTTGCTGTCTCTAGCCACCAAGCCCTACAAGAGGTCCAGAGGAGAAAACCTAGTGAAATCTAGGCTCTGAATGCAATTCTACTGCACAAAACAAAACTGGCCTGAGAGCAGAAGTCAGACCAATTACAGACAGGCTTGTAGTCATGAAAGTCAGAGAGGAAACTGGGGACTAACTTGGCCAAAAGATTGAGTCCTGCCAGCACTATCAACTAATCTGTCAATAAATCAGCCAATCCATCAAATCTGTACAAGTTCACTGACTGACATAGCACATCATCAATAAAACACTATGCCTAGAGGACTGAAGTGCCACATGTGGAAACTATAGGTTAAGAGCCAGGCAGACTAGCCCTGAAGTCTGTTTCACCCTACTTTTTCCTGAATGAGTTTGGGCAAATTTACTTAACCTCTCTGAGCCTCAGTTTTCTCATCTGTAGAATGAGGGTAATAGTATGTATCTTAGAATGTTTTTGTATTAAGATGTGTAATGCAGGAAAAGCACATAGCAGAAAGCTTAACACAGTAAATATTCAACATATGTTATTTTCATTTTCCATAGTCAGTAGCTAATGCAACATAAGAAAAGAGAGATGTGTCTTCTTATCCTTCCTCAGTTAATTCTGTCTTCCCCATAGCTGCCAACCAACAGCCCAATGAACACTTGGACCAAGCGTTGGTGTGGGACACAAGGTAGTTGCCGCCCACAAAAAGCTGGTGGCTGCCAGACTTGTATGCCACAACCAAGGCTGTGTCATGGTGCAAGAGGTAAAGATCTGGATTCTAGGGCTGCACTTGGGCCTCTCATTCACCCTTCCTCAATCATAAGAGGCATAATCATCCCTCTTCAGAGTGTCGTCATGAGGTTGCGTGAAAAAACGGCTAGGAAAAGAAAAGGTTAGAGAACTGGGGTCCTCCTACAGGTGGGCTAATGATGAGATCGGCTCGAGTCAGCGTAAGTCAGGTGTAAGTCAGGCTCCCTCGCAGGGAGCCAGGGCGTGCAGCCACAGCTGTGAGTCATGCTCCACTAACAGAGGACAAGTTGAGCATGAGTTAGTGCAGGACAGGGAGGCAGAATTATTCATCGAATAACTAGTACTAGCATCTCATAGTCTTTTAGGGCCTGATCAAAATGTTGTTGACAGGCCAGCGGCATTGACAATACCTGGGAGCTTATTAGAAAAGAAAGACCCACTGGATCAAAATCTGCATTGTTGATAAGATCCTCAGGTGATTCATATACACAATGAAGTTTGAGAAGCATTGTGGTCTAGTAGAGACTGTAGGCGAGTGGCTTTTAGTTGGCTTCTAATATGAATAATGTCTTAAGTCTCAACACTGACCTCCTGTCAATCAGTCAGGATGAGGGAAAAAAACTTTTATGTATTTATTTTTTTAAGTCTCTTTATTTTTTAATCCTCTTTTGGGTCAAGTAATTCAATTCAGCTCCTCTTACATATACAAATGAATTAGGTTTCAAATGAAGGAACACATTTATTTCATTGGCACCGCAGAAGCAGTCGGTTCATCAGATCTGAGAATGAGGATGTAGGGGAGAAAAGGGAACTAGTATTTATGGGAAGGGCACTGTTTTCTCAATATATTCGTGGCTTTATGAAAAGTCTTGTCATCACTACTGTACAGATCAGAAACAGGCTAAGAGAGGTTGAGTAGCTGGTTTACTTCAGGTAGCTAGCAAGGGGGCAGAGTAGAATTTAAGTGCAGTTCTCCCTGCCTTTAAATACTACACCACGCTGTTTCGGTCACTATTGCTCTCACAAATTGATGTAAAATAGAGCAGCTTACAACAACCTGTTGATTATGCCCACAGATTTCTGTAGGTCAGGAATTAGAGACAAGGCACAGTGGGAATGTTTTGTCTCATTCCTTAAGGGACAGGGGTGATGCCATGTCTGGGGCAGGACTCATGTGAAGGCACCTTCACGCACAGGTCTGACAGCAGCTGCTGGTCATCAGCCAGGACTTTAACAGGTAATATTGACCAGAGCAGCTACACCTGGTCTCTCCACAGGGCCTGGACTTTTCTAACAGCCACAGGTGGCCTCAGGGTAGTCAGATTTCTTAAACAGAGGCTCAGGGCTCAAAAAGTGAATGTTCCAATGAAAGAAGCTGAATTGCCTTTTCTGACTGTGCCTTGGAAGTCACACAGCTGCTGCTCCTCTGAACTCTATTGGTTACAGGTAAATCTCAATTTCACCCAGATTGAAGGGAAGGGGACAAAGACCCTACATACTGAAGGAACCCTGGTGGCGTATACTTTGATAGAAGATGGTAGGTCATTTGAATCAATTTTTTTTTTTTTGTTAGCTGCTGTTACCCAGGACCACCTGTATTTAGTAGTGAAACAGCAGGTATGACCACAGGCCAGGCCACATCTGTAGGCTGAGACTGACTTGTTGACATCTTCCTCTGTCTTAGTAAGCTTTGCCAAAGTAAATTGAACTTCCAATCTCTAGGATACATCAGCAAGAGCTAGAAAGAGAGCCAATAATTCTACTGAGAGCTGCTGGCAGGGACTGAATAAGTCAAGGTGAGGTCTTTGTGTCATTTGGAATGAAAGTTCTACATTGGAGGTGGATATAGAGTAGTAACTGGAAGAGGTTGGAAGACTCACATTTTCCTATTATTTTTAGGATTCTCTTGGTTTTTTTTGAGCTAATTTTGCTTTGATAAAGACTTCAGTTTTCCAAGATAATGTTGCTTCCTAGTTTATTAGAGTCACATGTCGGGGAGGATATAGAAGAGAGAACTTGTAAATTGTTAGGGAGTCCAAGGGGAGAAAACCTGAGATGGGCCTGAATAAATTCCCCTTAGCTTTTCTCTGGGCATGGCCTGAATGCCCCCAACAATCCTCCATGAGCCTTTTGGAGACCTGAAAGGCAGTTCTAAATGGTTCACTGAATAAGGAAGCAATAGTCTTACGTGACTTAGTGTTCAGTGCTGTAAAGATCACAGCTGTCAGCCTCAGATGAGAATAGTGGACATAACAGTAATAGGAGTTGCTAGCATGTAGGAGGTAGCTCCTAGGTACGGCTCTCTGAAGTCCGAATCACCTCGCTCCTGAGCAACTAGGAGAGTTTCTGTTACCTGAAGGCAGTCTTTCAGCATGCTTGTGGAATGATTTGAATGACAACGTGGAATTTGATGTACAAATTGCTAATGGGGAGATGTGAGTAAACATGCATTCCCCATTGTGCTGCCACACCTCCCTTCTACTGAAAATCACCAAACTAAAGTTAAACCATCACCAGCCATCCTTTTCTGTTGTTGGATTTTACAGTATATGATCCTGCAACACCCCAGGGACTGATTTTCAGCTGCTACTTGAAGAAGAGGGAGAAGGAAAGGAAGAAAGTAACATTTATTCCCCATCTACTATGTCCTAGGGCTTAGTAGGTAGACATGTTGTGGGGGGGGCAGTGTAGGGACAGGATTCTTTGAGAACTGACAGGGCCAAAGCCAAGCAGGAAGGTCAGGCTGGGGAGGGAACTGACCCACATGCATGGAGGCTGAAAGGGAGCATGGCCATCAAAGTCTGTGTCCTAGGCAAGTGCTGGCCTGAATGACATGTTCTGAATTATGAAGGATCTGAACTATCCTGACAGCAGCTGGGCGGTATTGCAGCACAGCAAAATGGTCTTTCTGAAGCAGCCTTGACTCAGCAAGCTGCGCTTGGCCTGACTTCCCATAGGCCTCTGGGCAGACGGTGGTGGCTTCCCCGCAGAAAACTGCTCTAGTCACCAAAGAAGCATGGAGAAGGTGATATGAATTTCAAAGTGAGAGTAGCGAAAACATTTAGAGAGGTAATGATGAGGCACGCCTTGGATTTCTGGTTTATGGAGATCCTGGCACAGACACAGCAGCAGTGCTGTCCCCGGGACTAAAGCAAGGTGAAATTGGACGAGGTCCCAGACTCTAACCTGAACGCCTTTCTCATACCTCTCTCTCTCTTCGGGATAGGATGTGGAGGATACTGAGAAGTGATGATTGGCCTGATTTTTTTTTTTCTGTTTTGTTTTCTCCAACTAATAGATAACATCCATCTCCGTAATTGTTGCCCTCAGAAATTGGTCAGGGACTTTTCCTTTTGCATGGGGAAAGCAGGTTGGAAATTGGATACTTCTCTGATTCTAGTTTGTGTATAACAGGCTCGACGTTTCTCTTTCCCTGGTCTCAAGTGTCCCACTCCACATTCATGGGGCACTGTAGAGGTCCTGGACTCTGTGGTTAGGGGACTGGGTCTAGCAGGTTATTGCATCAGGCTAGAGAAGCCTACATGATATGTGAAATCTCTTGACACAAAATGCTGCCAGCCTTTTGGCATCTCTTGTCACAAGGGAGATAGTGAGGATGTGGGTGGATGAGCCTAGATCTGGCCCACTCACCACGGATGGGACTGGATTTTATTCCAATTATTCAAGCTCATCATATCCCTTTCTGTGCTGTCCCTTCCCATCCCAACTCTCCCATCCTATTCCATTCCATCTGTCTCCTTCTATTTTGTAAAGTTCTATTCCATTTCATTTATCTGAGTATAACACTCTATTCTGTTTACTGAGCTCTTGCTATGTACAGAACACCCTGTTTGCTGTCCCAGAGCACACAGAGATTAGCAAGACTCAGCAGCCCCTGTAAATGCTATTTGGGATATTTATCAGGTTGACCTCAATTTCACCCACTCAGAGTCCCTACTGATGCTGCTATTCTTGGTCTTTCTCCTTGGAGGCTCCTCCTCTACTTCTCCTCCTGTGAGACACTGTGAGATGGAGGAAAGAGCACCAGGTGGAAGGCTGAAATCTTGGGCTCTAACTAGGTCTTATTTCTCTCTGAAACTCCAGAGTTTGCACAATACAAGACACAATCTTTACTCTATACATCTTTGTTGATTGACTCCATGTTGGCTGAATGAACAACAAGCTGTGTGGCCCTGGACAAGACACTTCCCCTCTCTGGGTCTCAGTTTCCTCTTCTGCAAAAAGGGCAGTGGCTCTCAGACTTGAGCAGGAATTCTGATTCAGGAGCTCCATAACAGGATCAGACTCAGAGACAGAATAGCGTAGTGATCAGGCACATTCCAATACCAGCTCACCGTTCACTAGCTGTGTGACTTTGTACAAGTTACTTAACTTCTCTGAGTCTTAGTTTCCTCATCTGTGAAAGGAACATGTACACAGCCACTTCATATAGTTTTTGTGATAATTAAATGAGTTAATATGTGTGGTGGATTGAATTGTGTACCTTAGTTTGGACATGTTCTTAGTCTTACATCAAGTTTTTTTACAATATTCCCTCATTGTTTCTTTTTTTTAAAGTTCATTTATCTGTTATTAATAAATCTTAACATACAAACATTGCATACATGGTTTACAATCAATGGTTCATGTTCTTGACTTCAGTTCACCAACTTTTTATAACATAAGCAGTCCATATGAGTGAGGCATGATAATATCTGTCTTTCACAGACGTTTCACTCAACATACAGTCCCCAAGGTTCATTCACCTGGTTGCATACCTCACAATTTCATTTCTTCTTGCAGCCAGTCAATACTCTCTGGTATGTATACACCATAGTTCCCCTTTCCATTCCTTAGTTGTCGTATCCTTAGGTTGTCTCCATCCATTGTTGATTGTGAACACTGCTGCCAAAGACACCAGTGTGTAAATTTCCATTCGTGTCCCCCACTCAGTTCCTTCAGTAATGGGATTTTAGAATCATATGACAACCCCAATCCTGACATCTTAGTGGAACCACCACACTGCCCTCCAAGGGTCTGTACCTCTCAATTTACCTACTGACAGTGAATAGGTATTTCTCTTTCTCCACAATTTCTCTAAAACTTATTTCTCTCTGCTCATTTTTAAACAGTTTTATTCATATATCATACAATCTAACCTAAGCATATAGACATGCCTTTATCACCATAATCTATCTGAAGACATTTCCTTTTCTTCCACAGAGAATCTCTACCTCTTCCCCATGTCCCAGCCCCACCTATTCACATTTAGTTTTGGCAATAATGCCTTTGTTACAGCCAATGGAAGTATATTACAATATTGCTGTTGACTATAGACCCTAGCTTGTACTTTTTCCTGTATACCATCTCAACACCCTGCATTACTGACATTCATTTGTTCTTCCTCATGCAAAAATGTTTTTTTTTATTTTGTGCATTTAATCACCATCATTGTCTGTTCTATGCATTCTTAAATTTTCAGTCTTTATCCTCTATCTTTCCTTCCGGTTTCATATGTGCCCCTAGCCCTTCCCCCTCTATCATACTCACATTCAGCTTCATTCAGTGCTTATATTATTGTGCTACAATCAGGTAGTATTATGTTATCCATTTATGAATTTTTACAATCAGTCCTATTGCACAATCTGTATTCCTTCAGCACCAATTGCCCAATATCTACCCTCTTTTTATCTCCTGATGACCTGTGTTCTTAACTTCAATTCCCCAAATTCACTCATTAATGTTAGTTTATATTAGTGAGCCCATATAGTATTTGTCCTTTTGGCTAATTTCACTCAGCATAATGTCCTCAAGTTTCATCCATGTTGTTACATGGTTCATGACTTTATTCTGTCTCACAGTTACATAACATTCCATTGTATGTAAATACCGTAGCTTGTTTAGCCACTTCTCCATTTATTGACATTTGGGCCGTTTCCATCTCTTGGCAATTGTAAATAATGCTGGTATAAACATTGGTGTGCAAATGTCCATTTGTGACCTTGCCCTCAGGTCCTCAGCATATACACCTAGTAATGGATTGCTGCATCGTATGGTAATTCTATACTTAGCTTTCTGAGGAACCACCAAACTGCCTTGCAGAGCGGTTGTACCATTTTACATTTCCACCAACAGTAGATAAGTGGATAAGTGTGCCTCTTTCTCCACATCCTCTCCAGCACTTGTCATTTTCTGTTAATGGCCATTCTAGGAGGTATCAGAAGATATTTCATTGTGGTTTTTATTTGCATTTCCCAATTAGCCATCTTTTCATATGCCTTTTAGCCATTTGTATTTCTTCTTTTGAGAAAAATACAGCAATTGTCTATCTGAAAATATTTTAATCTCCCCCTCATTTTTTTTTTTTTTTTTTGCCTGGGCGGGCACCGGGAAACAAACCTGGGTCTCTGGCATGGCAGGCAAGAACTTTGTCACTGAGCCACCATGGCCTGCCCTCCCCATCATTTTTGGAGGACAATTTTGCTGGATATAGAATTCTTGGTTGATGTTTTTCTCTTTTAGAATCTCAAAAATCTATCATACCACTGCCTTCTTGCCTCCATGGTTGCTGCTGAGAAATCCACACGTAGTATTATTGGGCTTTCCTTATATGTTATGGATTCTTTTTCTTTCGCTGCTTTCAAAATTCTCTTTCTCTTTGACATCTGACAATGTGTTTAGTAGATGCCTTGGAGTATATCTATCTTGATCTATTCTTTTTGGGGTATGCTGTACTTCTTGGTGCTGCAATTTTATTTTTTTCATAAGAGATGGGAAATTTTCAGTGATAATTTTCTCTAATAGTCTTTCTCCTCTTTTCCCCCTTCTCTTCTCCTTCTGGGACACCCACAACATGTATATTTGTGTGCTTCATATTGTCATTCAATTCCCTGAGACCCTGCTCATATTTTTCCATTCTTTCCCCTATATTTTCTTTTGTGTGTTAGATTTCAACGTCCAGTCCTCTAGTTCACTAATCCCTTTTCTGCCTCTTCAAAACTATTGTACGTTTCCATTTTTTTCATCTCTTGTATTGTCTTTCATTCCCATATTTTCTGTGATTTGTTTTTTCAAACTTTCAATTTCTTTTTGTTCACACAATGTCTTCTTTATATCCTCCCTCAACCCACTGATGCGATTTTTGATGAGATTTTCCAAGCCTGTTTGAACATCCTGAATGAATTATTTCAACTCCTGTATCTCATTTGAATTGTTGGTTTGATCCTTTGACTGGGCCATATCTTTGATTCTCCTAGCAGGACTCATTATTTCTTGCTGGCATCTAGCCATCCGATTTCCTTAATTAGTTTATTCTGGAGGTTGTTTTCACTCTTTTACCGAGGATTTCCTTGCTGGATGGCTTTGTTCTCTACCTGCTCTTTGACATTCAGTTCAACTTATTCTAGACTCTAGCCTAGGCTCTGTTTGACTGATCAGATTTTTTCAGTTCTTGTCTTTCTTTTTCTTGCCCTGCATATAGAGAGCTTTTTTTTTCTCTTTGAGGAAGGTCTCCTCAAATATTATAGACCAAGGTCAGATTTTCCCAAACTGCACTGGCCCACATCTCAGGAGGAAAGATGCACCAGCATTAGTTTTCCCTGAGGGTGAGACCCAGCACATTGTCAGATTTCCCTAAAAAGCCTCTGGACTCTGTGTTTTTCCTATCCTGCCCAGCATGCACTGCTTCTCTGCCCATGGCCTCCCACCAGCGTAGCGTCAAGGGATGTAGTGCCTTTGCTTTCAGCAGCTGCTCCCTGCCTGGGCATGATTGGGGCAGAGGTTGTAGGCTGGCATTAATTGCTTCAGTTTTCCAGTCCCTGGAGCCTGAATTCCTTGAAGGAGGAATTCCACTTGAGCTGAAGCTCACGTTTCTCTTGAAGTTACACCTTTAGGGAATTAATTCCTTTCACTTGATTAGTTTCTTTGTCTCTCAGACAAGCTTAATTCTGCCCTTGCCTGGGGCACTGCTGGAGCCTGAGAAGGCTTCTAGTTCTATCTAATGAGCTGCTAAGCAGTTAAAAAAAAAGGAAAAAACGTTTTTAGAGCAGTACACCCCTCCTCGGGTTTGCCAATCAAGAAGTCAAGTTGGCTTGACTATGTACCCCCTTTTCTTGGGCTCCAGCCCTTTTCTAGTATTTTGTGGTGTCTGACTCAAAAATGTTTTTTTCCCATCAGCCTCAACCCCTCTCTACCAGGGCAAAAACCCCTAGTACCTTTAATGCTTCCTCCATGTTTATCTGTGTTGGGGCCTATTTTCAGTAGTCAGAATTTGTTAGTTAATTCCAGAAGTGGAGATTATTTGAGCTAAGTCCTTGCTGCTAGTAAATCTGGTTCCTTTCTCCTTGGGGAACCAGTCTGCCATGCCCATGAGGGAAAGGCACTAGTGTCTGTGGCTTGAAGGACTCACAGTTCTGTGTGGGGCATTAGCCAGTCCATCTGGTCCAGACTGGTGTATGCTGTGTCAACAGTCCCTGATGTGGCCCCAGCAGTTGTTCTGTACTGTTATTGGCTATTTACTAGCTGCTCTGGAGGATGAATTAAATTCCATGCCTCACCAAGCTGCTATCTTGCCATGCCTCTTCCCTCATTGTTTTTTTTTTTTAATTTTAAATTTGAATTTTATTTTTTATTAATTTTTAAATTAAAAAAACCAAACACAAACATTCTTAACTTATGATCATTCCATTCTACATATATAATCAGTAATTCACAATATCATCATGTAGTTGCATATTCATCATCATGATCATTTCTTAGAACATTTGCATCAATTCAGAAAAAGAAAGAAAAAGACAGCAGAAAAAAATCCACACATACCATACCCCTTACCCCTCCCTTTCATTGATCACTAGCATTTCAATCTAAATTTATTTTAACATTTGTTCCCCCTATTATTTATTTTTATTCCATATGTTTTACTCGTTTGTTGATAAGGTAGATAAAAGGAGGACCAGACACAAGGTTTTCACAATCACAGTCACATTGTGGAAACTGTATCATTATACAATCATCTTCAAGAAACATGGCTACCAGAGTACAGCTGTACATTTTCAGGCAGTTCTCTCCAGCCTCTCCATTACATCTTGAATAACAAAGTGATATCAATTTAATGAGTAAGAATAACCTCCAAGATTATCTCTGTACTCTGTTTGGAATCTCTCAGCCACTGATGCTTTATTTTGTCTCATTTCACTCTTCCCCCTTTTGGTCAAGAAGATTTTCTCAATCCCTTGATGCTGAGTCCCAGCTCATTCTAGGATTTCTGTCCCACGTTGCCAGGAAGGTTTACACCCTTGGGAGTCATGTCCCGCATAGATGGGATGGGTGGTGAGTTTGCTTGTTATGTTGGCTGGAGAGAGAGGCCACATCTGAGCAACGAAGGAGGTTCTCTTGGGGGTGACCCTTAGGCCTAATTTTAAGTAGGCTTGACCAATCCTTTGTGGGGTTAAGTTTCATATGAACAAACCCCAACATTGGGGACTCAGCCTATAGCTTTAGTTGTCCCCACTGCTTGTGTGAATATCAAGAATTCTCTACTTGGGGAAGTTGAATTTTCCCCCTCTCTCTTCATTCCCCCAAGGGGACTTTGCAAATATTTTTTTACTCACTGTTCAAATCACTCTGGGATTTATTGGAATATCATTCTGGACAAACCTACAAAATCTTATGCCCTACTCAAAGTTCCATGTGCCTCATTGTTTTTTAATGACTGGATCTACAGTGATGCCCATCTTTTTTTCCCAGTATAAATTACAATCTCTCTCCTCTCTTTCTTTCTCTCATAATTGCCTAACTCTGAGTTTATCAATTTTATTAATCTTTTCAAAATATCATTTTTTATGTTTCTATTCTCAGTTGTTTGTTATCAATTTTATTGATGTCTCCAGTTATCTTTATTATCACCACTATTTTACTTACTTTAATTTTCATTTGTTCTTTTTTCTTCTAGCTCCTTTAGATGAAAGTACAGATAATATATTTTATGCCTTTCTTCTTATCTAGTAAAAGCAGCTAAGGCTATACATTTTCCTTTAAGGACTGCTTTAGGCGTATCTCACAAATTATGATATGTTGAATTTTC
This sequence comes from Tamandua tetradactyla, assembly GCF_023851605.1. Lineage (NCBI taxonomy): Eukaryota > Metazoa > Chordata > Mammalia > Pilosa > Myrmecophagidae > Tamandua > Tamandua tetradactyla. The sequence goes on along the minus strand of NC_135334.1, from coordinate 56,639,229 downwards.
ATTTTCTTTGTTCAAAACATTTCCTAATTTCCCCATGATTTTCTCTTTGACCCATGGGTATTAGACATGTGTTGCTTAGTTTTCAGATATGTTTTTTGTTATAGTTATTATTACTGATTTCTAATTTAATATCATTTTGATCATATAATTTGCATGCTTTCAATCTTTTGAATTTAGTAAAATTCTTTTTAATGACCAAGCATATGATCTGACTGTGAATTTTTCATGTGAAATTGAAAATAATATGCATTCTGTAGTTGAGAGAAATGTACTATAAATGGTAATTTTATTAAATTGGATGATAGTGCTATTCATATCATCCATTCTATTGACTTTTTTCTGTTTCTACCATCAGTTACTAAGATAAGAGTGTTAAAATCCCTAATCATAACTGGTAATTTATCTATTTTTCCCTCTTAATTCTGTAATTTGGGTTTTACAAAGCTATCTATTAATTGAATTGTTATTTAGGATTCTTATATCTTCTAGATGAATTGGCGTTTTATCATGAAATGTCTTTCTTTCCCTCTAGTAATATTCCTTGTCTTGAAGTCAACATTGTCTGATGTAAATATAGCCACTCTAGCTTTCTATGCTTAGTATTGAAATAGTCTACCTTTTCTTCAGACTTTTGTTTTAAATCTGTCTCTTTATATTTATTCTTTATATTTAAAGTACAGTTCTTATAAACAGCACGAGATATAATTGGTTCTTTTTTCTTTCATTTTTTCACCCAGTCTGACAATTCTGGATGTTTAAGTGATTTTGTGTCCCTTGGCAGAAGTGAGGGTCTTTCACATTTTTTTTTTTTAATTTATCTTAAGCAGCAGTAGAACACTCAGACTGGCTAACTCAATATTTATTTAACTCCCAATTTCAATTTATCTTTATATGACTACTTTTGTGGTCCTTTGAGGCATTGTTAGGTCTCCTTTTTGCATGTTCTCTGCATTTCTCCCAACGGTAGTATGCTGGTTTGAAATTATTATATACCCCAGAAAACTCATGTTTTAATCCTGATCCAGTCTTGAGGATCCAGTATTGTTTAGTGTGGAAACCTTTGATTAGATTGTTTCTATAGAGATAGAACTACCCAATTTTGGGCGTGGCCTTTTTGATTAGATGAAAATATGACTGCCCATACAAGGTGGGCCTTGATTAGTTTATTGGAGTCCTTTTAAAGGGGAAACACTTTGGAGAAAGCTCAGAGCCAACACAAGATCCAGATGTTTGGAGATGCAGAAAGAAAATGCCCTCAGGGAACTTGTTTGAAACCAGAAGCCCCCCACCCCCCAATATTTTTGTTTATTTTTGTGTCCATGATTCCTATTACAAGTCCTGCCCTAGAATATGGGATCAATATATATTAGTTGAGTAAATGGATGAATGAATGAGTTCCTTAAGATAGGTAAACTAACCATGTATCATTTAGTATATATGTACGTATCTGTGCAAGTGTGTGTATATGTGCATAGGTGCGTGTGATTTTTTTGAGGTTAGAGGTGAGAGGAGGTATTAGAGAATACATCAAAGAAGAGATGAAAGTTTTCATTCTTGTTGTATGGATAAAATAGCCTGTCACTGGTGGAAATAAATGCACCAAACCATTAAAGATTTTCCTTTAGAATGGAATAGTTTCTCAAAAACTGTGCTAGGCTTCAGGAGGGGAAAAAGCCCAGTCTATGTTGTTGTTTGCTGTATTCCTAGAGCTTTGGACAGAGCTGGGCACAATGTGAGTTTTTTCCTTCTCTTTCAGCCTATCTATCCACTTAAACACACATGTACAAAAGAATATGTGTTATATATTTTAAATGAATAAATGTTACAGATAGGAGATCTACAATTATTTTGTTGAGGAGAAAACTGTGGTTCAGGGAAGTGAGGTAACATTTAATGCTACACAGCTAGTTAGCAACAGGAATGGGATTTATATAGGCTCCTAGATTGGCACTTGTCTCACCTTGCTGTGACATGTCTCTTATCATTATTTACTGATGGAGTTATGGAACTTTCTTATGTCAATACAACAATATTTAAATAGTCATATATCAATATTTACATTTTGCTTCCAATTAAGATGGAGGAACAGGTACTGGATTTACCCTACCATTTGAACAATTCAAAACAAGATGAAATATATGAAATTATGATTTTTAAGATGCTGGACATAAAATAACAGTGATACTTGAGAAATGAGAAATAAATTAGATGATCCCAATTGTCCCAGCTTACTGCCTTAAGATAGTTTCCAGGCAATGGTGCACAGAGGGGGAAATAAGGGAGAGGCTGGAGGACACCAAGATTTGGGAACATGAAGCTGAGAGTATGGGGAGACCAAGGTGTCTTGAGTTTGAGGGGCAGAGGAACAAAGAGTAGACAGATGCATGGAAAGAGAACTTCAAAGATCTGTAGAGAGTTGCATGTGAGGGGAAACAATGAGGGATGGAGGGAAAAGTACTAGGTACACACAAAGGGTTAGGAAGAGTGCTTGTTCCCATCAGCCAGATTAGAAAATCCTGTGATTCATGGACATTGGGAGAGCACCCAGAGGCGTCTTGCCTCACTATTGGGGAATAATTAGCACTTTGCATTCTAGTCAAACAGACCTTAAAAGCAAAACCCAAAATAATTGATTCCAAATAACTTAACTGTCTCCCAGAAAGAAGCTAAAGAAAATTTGTGGGAGTATAAGAATATCCGGCACCCCCCAAAATAAAATTCATAATGTCTGATATCCAATAAAATATTACTAGGTGCTAAAATAAGCAGGAAAATGTTAGCCATAAAAGGAGATAAACCTATCAATCAAAATTGACCCAAAGCTGACACAGATGTCAGGACACAAAAACAAATACTATTATAAATGTATTCTATATATTCAGAAATTCAGTATGTATTTGGAAGGTATAAAAAAGATTCAAATTAAACTTCCAGAAATGAAACCACAATGTGTGAAATGAAAAATACACAAGATGGAAATAACAAGATGGACTAGGCATTGCTGGAGAAAATATTAGTTAACTTGAAGACATGGTGACTGAAACTATTCGAAATGAAACACAGCAAAGGAAAGAGTAAAAAAAAAAATGAACGGAACATCATTGACAATGTCAAGTTGTCTAATTTATGCATATATGTAGACACTAAGGAAAAAGAGTTGGAAAATTTTTCAAAGAAATATGATCAAAACCCCCCCAAATTTGATGAAAATTCTAAACTGACTGAACTAAGAAGTTCAAGAGCCCCAAAAATGAAAAACAGGAAGGCAAACCACTCAAAGACATGCCATGATCAAATTGCTTAAAACCAGTGAAAAAGAGAAAGTCTTAAAAGAAGCCAGGGAAAATAAGATTCATTACGTATAGAGGTACAAGGTAAGAAAATCAGATTTATTATGGAAACAATGCAAATAAGAGAATGGAGCAAATCTTCAAAATTATGAAAGAAATAAAAACCTGTAAACCTAGAATTCTGTACCCAGAGAAGATAGCTTTTAAAGGTGAAATAGCAACTTTTTCAGACATATAAAAGCTGAAAGAATTAATCACCAGCAAACTTACAGTTAAAGAAATATTAAAGGAAGTACTTCAGGCAAGAGGTAGATGATACTGGATGAAAATGTGAATGTATACAGAAGAATGAAGAGCATCAGATATGCTAACTATATTGATAAATACATAAAATATTTCTTACCTACATCTCTTTAAAATAAGATAATGATTTAAACAAAAATAAAAGCAGTGTCATATGGTTTGTAACTTATATCATAGCAAGATGTATGACAATGATAGCAAAAGGCTCAGAGGAGAGAGATGAAAGTATACTATATATGAAGTAGTAGAATATTAGTTGAAGGTAGACTGTGATGAGTAAAGTATGACTATTATAAATGCTAAAAAAACCCACTGATAAAACTACACATAAGTAAAACAGAACCCCTCAAAGTTATAGCTTTTAATAAATCAGCCAGAAAATTTACATGTAATCATAAAAAATCAGTTAGCCCAAAAGCAGACAAAAATAAAGGAAAAAGATACAGAATAGATAAGGAAAATAGCAAGATAATGAAATTAAATCTAAGGATATCAATAGTAACATTAAATATAAATTATCTAAACAAACCAATTAAGAGCAGAAATTGGAATGTTGTATTAAAAAATTCAGTAACAAACTGCTGTCTGAAATAAATGCATTTTAAATACTGAGATAAAAATCATTTAATAATAAAAGGTTGGGAAAAGAAAACACACCAAGGAACAAAACTTAGAAAGATAGAAATAGATCAGTGGAACAGAAATGAGAGTCCAGAAATAGATTCATACATATATGGACAACTGATTTTTGAAAAGTGTGCAATAGCAACTCAGTGGAGAAAGGATAAGCTTTTCAACAAATAGTGCTGGAAACATTGTATACCAAGTTGCAAAAGAAATAACTTTGATTTATACCTTATGCCATGTTAAAACAATTACTCAAAATGCACCATAGACATAAATGTAAAACCTAGAGCTATCCAGGAACGGGCTAGAAAGAGTGGGTTAGGCAAAAGTTTCTTAGATATAACACTGAAAGAGTGATCCATAAATGAAAAAAATTGGTAAATCGGATTTCATATATTTAAAAACTTCTGCATTTGGGAAGACTGTTGAGAGAATGAAAAGACAAGCCACAGACTAGGAAAAGGTATTGGCAAATCTTATATCTGATAAATACTTTTTGTCCAGAATATGACAAGGATATTTAAAACTCAACAATAAGAAAACAAGTGACCCAACTAAAAAAATGGATGAAATATTTGACAGACATTTCACTGAAGAAGATATACAGATGGTAAATAATCCTGTGAAAAAAGTCCTCAATACTAGTGGGCATTAAGAAAAGGCAAATAGAAACCACAATGAGATACCACTACATACCTATTAGAATGATTCAAATGAGAAATATTGGCCATACCAAGTGTTGGCAATGTGGAAGAACTGGAATCCTCATACACTTAAGGTGATGATGTAAAAAAATATAATCAGTTTGGAAAACAGTTTGGCAGCTTCTAAAAAGTTGTACATGAACCTACAATATGAGTCAGTCATTCTACTTCTAAGTATTTACCCAAGAGAAATGAAAGCAAATATTTATACAAAGATTTGTACATGAATGTTCAGAGCAGTTTTAGTTCCCAAACTGGAAACAACTCAACTGTTATACAAGTTGTTCATCCACTCAAATATTGATGACAGTAATGTAGTTTCCAGTTGAATGAATATTTCCAGTTGAATGGATATTTGAATATTTGAATCCATCCAAATACTGATGTCCACACAATAGAATACTACTCAGAAGTTAAAAGGAATGAACTATTTATATAGATAACAACATGGATGAACCTCAAAATAATTATGATGAGTGAAAGAACCAGACCAAAAAAGAGTGTATAATGTATGATTCCATTTATATAAAATTCTAGACAATGCAAACTAATCTGTAAGACAGAAAGCACATTGTTGGTTGCCTGAAGATGGGGCAGAAGAGGGGAGAGGATGGCAGAAGGAGAATAATGAAGAGGCACAAAGGGTCTCTTGGGGGTGATGAATATGTTTATTATTTTGATTGTGGTGATGGTTTCATATGACAAAATTCATTAAATTATATACTGTAAGCGTGTAGTGCTTAATGTATGTTAATTATATCTCAAACTTTAAAGTAAACAATTGTTTGTGTACTGTTCATGATAAATTCATTTTCTATAGCTCTGAGATGAGAGCTATATGCTAGGCAAAGCAGAAATTTAAATATGTTTAGACAGATTTTCATTATTTAAATCTTTACATGAAAAGAAGACTGTTAATGTGGCATGATTCTAGGCCCAAAGTTGGAAAACAGAAAAACGTAAGTTGAAGCCAAAACCTAGGCTCCCAAAGGCACTTGTTAGTATGTATAGATGGAGCCATGTATTTTCATAATGTTAATGAAGAACATAATTGTTGAGTTGAATTTTAAGTTTTCAAACTAAAATAGCTATCACTGGGAGCTATGTGGAGCTCAATTATAAATGAATTGAATTGTAATTGTAAATTGCTGAACATAGTAATTATTGTGGCAGATGTACAGTAATTAGTTTGCAGTATTAGGATTTTCATTTTGTGATTTTTGTAATACCTTCCAAAAGAGAAGTAGTGGTGATGGCAGAATTTGGTTTGAACTCTGCAGTGTGTTTAGAATTTATTTTCCTTCAGTAGCATAGGTCTGACAGGTCAGCAGGCAATGTTGATGACAGATTTTGGCTCAGGAATCAGAGGAAAGAGAGCAGTGAAAGAGCTGGATGATAATATTGGGCAATGATGTTTATTATTTTTGAGCAGAATGTCAGTACATAAAGAAGAATACCAGTGATTTGCTGGTAATGGTCAATTTGCAAGTTATCATACAAATTAAACAGACCTACAAATCAAGTTCTCCTGGAGTATTCAGAGTCCTAAGAAAAAGAAGGAATAGTGCCAAGAAGAGCAATTTGGGAGTTGGCCAGACTTGAGTCACAATTCCAGATTCAACACATACCAACTGTTGGATCGTTAGTAAGGTGTTTTGTTTTTGCATCTATAGAATGGAAATAACGACACCTACTTTGTAAGGTAATAGAGATTGAGTTAACATATGTGAAGTACCTGGTATTCCAAGCTACTAGGAATTCATTTTGTCCCATATCGTGGGATTTGCTTCTTGCTAGAAGATGTCCTGAAAAGTGAATAATACTTTCAGTAGCACCTATAAAGTGCCTGGTATAATGCCTTACCCGTAGCACATAGTGGATGCTCAATAAGAGAAGCTTTGGTAGGAACCTTGGGCTGGGAGTCAGTTGGTCCTACTTGCAGTTCTACCACCAAATAGCTGTGAGCACTTGGGGTGTCTACTTGTCACTTCTTTCTGTGGTGATGATGACTAAAGCCCCATTCTACTTTAGCAGCCCTGTGAGGACTTGCTTCCTTTTTTTGTTCATAACTTTTCAATTAATATAATAGAAATAATACAGATAGAGAATAAAAATTCAGACTGTGGGTTGATCAAGAAACTTAGGTCCCTTGATCCACATCCTAGTCTTATTCTCCAAAGTAACCACCAACACTTTATTGTGTGTCCTTTCAGGAAGCTTCCATGCTATCTGCATGTGCATTTGTGTGTGTGTGCATATATATTTTCTTACTTTTTCACAATAAGATGCAAATATTATTCTAAACATACTGTTTGGTATCTTCTTTGTTTGCTTTGTCCCAAGTACCAATTTATCTTGAAGATTTTTTCATATCAGCACATGATTACCTGCCAAATTTAGCTTTATCTCAATGGTATAGTAATGTCTGTGCTTTATTCCAAATACTGTAAATAATATCATGTATATAATTAGTCCCCTGTTAATGGAAATACGGATTATTTCTTATGCTTTTAAAACAATATTCTGGAGTAGCTAGAAGGAAAAATCTGAGATGATGGTATGGTAGCCTATGACAAACTCTGGGAAGTATTCTATAACTACTTGTTGAAGAGTGCTTTGAAAAATATTGTTTATTCTTTCTTAGCTTTGTATAGATGTTATATTATACAATAAAAAAGTTAAAATAAACAACAATGTAGCAAACATTTAATACTGCATATTCTTTTATTATTATCTTTTGCATATTGAAAATTTATCTGTAAATAAACAGGTCATAGGGTATACGTAGAAAATGTTTGATAAAGATTCTCAAATTGTTCTCCAAAGATGAACAAATTTATATGTCCACTACTGGTGTGTATGTGTAATTATGTCCCCACTTACCAACACTGTGAGAACTTTTCTTTTTTTGCAGAGTGATTTTTTATTGAGTGAATTGAGTTCATCCTCTACTGGTCACCTTTTTTTCCGTGGAAATGACTTCATTTAACAAATACTTAATCTCATAAAACTTTACTGTGTGTGAAATGTGGTGTTAGATGTTGGGAGAAGTAAAAACTCATTGGGTACAGTCCTTGCCCCCACCAGATGCTAACACTAGGCATGTGCTGGCCTCAGATTACCTTTTCCATCTTACCTATTTTATGACCGCTGTGGGACTGATAATGAGCAAGTTTCATGAATATTTTAAGTATGTACCAGAAGTTTCATGAATATGTTAAGTAGGTGTGAAAATTTCCATGAATATATTAAGTGGGAAAATGACTAGCGTGGACAGTGCAGCCCCAGCTCACTAACCCCTGCCTCTACAGGCTGATTTGCTGCCATCTGTATTCACTGCATTCACCAGCGTGAATGAGCACAAGAAGATGTGATGGGGATTTATGACTTAACTATGCCTCATTCAAGTCTCTTCCACCATAGCTGACCCAGTATCCCACAGTCTGTAGCTAAATTAAAATGCTTTTGTGTTGCCATGGAGAGGGATCCTTATTGAAAATAACATTATAATGAGGAGCAATACCTGATACTCAGGACAATAAGGAAAATAGTACATGTAATGAGACTTCTAGAAGAGAGAAATAGATGACAGGAGCATTCAGGAGGGGTGATGGGATTTGGGGCAGATGAATCTGTTTGCTGACAGCTGACATCTGTGAGGGAGTATGCACAGCAGCAGTGATAACAGAAACAAACATGAAGACAAATAACGGTGAAGTTGAACTTCACATAGCCCTATGATAGGGCTATTTTTTTTTTTTAACTTTTTTATTGTATAGTATAGCATATATACAAAGTAAAGAAATAAAAAAGCAGTATTTTTCAAAGCACTCTTGAACAAGTAGTTACAGGACAGGCCTTAGAGTTTGCCATGGGCAACCATGCGATCCTCTCAGATTTTTCCTGCTAGCTGCTCCAGAATATAGGAGGCTAGAGGGCTTACATATCTTTTTATCATCACGATTGACTTTTTTTCCTTCCTTTTTTCTGAAAAACACACATATACAAAAAATCAGTAGATTTCAAAGCACAGTACCACAATTAGTTGTAGAACACATTTCAGAGTTTGACATGGGTTACAATTCCATAACTTTAGGTTTTTACTTCTAGCTGCTCTAAGATACTGGGGAATAAAAAAGATATCAATTTAATGATTCAGCATTCATATTCATTTGTTAAATCCTATCTTCACTGTATAACTCCACCATCATCTTTGATCTTTCCATCCCTCTCTTTAGGGGTGTTTGGGCTATGGCCACTCTAAATTTTTAATATTGGAAGCATCTGTGACTAATATGGGGTAGGAAGATGGAACTATCTAATGTTCTGGAGAGGCTGGGCCCTCTAGGTTTCAGGATTTATCTGGACCAGGGACCCATTTGGAGGTTGTAGGTTTCTGAAAAGTTACTCTAGTGCATGGAACCCTTGTGGAATCTTATATATTGCCCTATGTGTTCTTTAGGATTGGCGGGAATGGTCCTGGTTGGGGGTTAGTAGGTTATGATAGGTAGCAAAGTCTAACTGAAGCTTGCAAAAGAACAACCTCCAGAGTAGCCTCTCAACTCTCTTTGAACTCTCCCTGCCACTGCTGCTTTATTAGTTACACTTCTTTTCCCCTTTTTGTCAGAATGGAATTTTTGATCCCATGGTGCCAGGCCAGATTCAACCCTGGGAGTCATCTCCCACATCATATGATGGGTTTTTAATATTCATCTTTATTAATTTTAGCCTGAATTCACACATGAGGCTTTGTGGATCAGAGATTATTCCTTATTAAATACCTCACAGTAGAGTACACTGGCCTCCCTTTTGCCTTAGTCCTTGCCCCTAGGGCTATGTGATGAGAGTGAGGTTAATTGTTTTTGCAAGTAGCTGGACACCCCATAAGTGAGTGATGAGAAGAAATGATTTTTCTCTGATTATAAAAGGAAACAGCCTTCCCCACCTCTTATGAAAATTTCTTCGTGACCCCAGCCCTTTAGTATGAAAATAAAATCTCTCCAGGAACTTAATATCTCTGGCCTTTAACTTATAAAGACCTAGAAGGGTCCCTAGTTATTCCCTGTAGAATGGCAATAGCTAGGTGCCTACACTGGGGTGTAACTGGGTCTTGGGGAGTTGTTTTAAGCAAATGCTCATAATGATGCTTATAGTGTATGGAAATGTTTCTAAGAGAAATAAAAGCAAGCATTCTCTCCCTTATCCTACATATGTTTTGGTAGCTCAGATGTTTAGGACTTTTAACAAGAGCTGAGAAATCCTGGTAAGTTGTATTTCCTCATGCCTGTGTAAGCCTGCATTCTGGCATGTGGCAGCCATGGGAAATTGCATCACCCAAGTTGTCCTGGTCTTTCCTGAGTTACATTGTTTCCTGGAAGGGTAGGGATTGGGAGTTGGGAGGAATGCCTAAAGCATAACAACAGTTTATTATCTGTGGAGTAAAGGAAGGGAGTTTTTCAAACTAGAAGGTGTTTGGGAAGGTTTTCTAGAGGAAATGGCTCTGGAACTGGCTTTTAATGGGTGGGATGTGGCAAGCGGAAAGAGGGAGTGGAAGACTTTCCACCTAGAGTGGTGCTTCTCAGTTGGTCCTAGTCAAAATCAAAATCTCCAGCAGAACACTCCTCAGGGCAAAAGAGAGTGACCGCATATCCCTGGGTGCTGCTACCACTGGTAGTGGAGACAATAGTAAGAAACAGGTTTAAATTTCTTTGAAGTTTCAAATTTGAAGTTAGCAAATAAAATTTTATCCCATATCTTTAAGCTCAATGTTAAATTATATGCTGAGTTCTCCTCCCTTCTCATATAGTCAAGGAAGAATAGTTCTTCAGTTTAAGAAACCAAAAACTAGATGGATCATCATAAGCAGAAGCTTGGAAATGGGACACCTGGAGCAAGTTTGGAGAATTGATGTTGAATTAGGATGGGGGTGGGGGCATCTAGTGGGCAGTGATAATGGAAAAATGATAGGCCAGGCCTGTGCAGGTCCTTGAATGTCAGACTAAGGAATTAGTATCTAACTCTCCAGGCAATGAAAATCAATTGAAAGTTTTGGCAAGGAAGTTAGAGAATTGCTTGATAACAGAAGACCTCTTGACTTGGAGGCAAGATGACTCCCTAGGAAGAAAGTGAGGGTGAGAGAAATGTGGATCCTAATTAAGTCCTAGACTGAGCAGGGAAAAAAAGCAGGTGTAGATCTGAGTAAAAGGGAGCTATAACCCACCTTAGATATGAGAGATCAGAGCAGAATGTGTAGAAGATGCCAAGCAATTGAGATGATGGTGTTTTAGTTTCCTGGGCTGGTCAAGCTAATACCATCAAATGCATCAGGTTAAACAATGGGAATTTATTTGTTCAGAGTTTTGAGGTTGGGAAAAAGTCCAAATCAAGGCATCATCGAGGCAATGCTTTCTCCCTGAAGACTTGTCATATAGCAAGGGACAAGGCAGCATCTCCTGGTCTCTCCTTCTCTTCCTGGTTCCCTTGATGCTCAGCTTCTGGCTGTTCCCTCTGGCTTTCTTTCTATCTGTCTGAATTTCATTCTGCTTACAAAGGACTCCATTAATAGGATTAAGACCTGTCCCGATTGAGGTGCGCTACATCTTAAATGAAATAACCTCATCAACAGTCCTACTTACAATGGGTTCACACCCACAGGAATGGATTAAGTTAAGAACATGTTTTTCTGGCATACATACTGTCCCAAACCACTCCAGATGGTAAGTAAGCTTTCAGCAGAAATAGGCATTAGAATGGGTTTAGAGCAATAAGTTCTTTTTGGAACTTGTAAAGATTGAGAAAACAGTAGAGTAAACAGGTAGCTATGTGTAATATGTGTCTGGACAAAAGTACCTGGAACTCAGAAGATAGGTTGGGAGTTCATCCAGCAAAGGGACAGTGAAATCTGACACAGTTGGTGTGCATGGATTCAGAGGCTAATGTCTGTATTTGGTATGGTAAAATGATCACAATTAACATTTATTTCATGTGACTACTTAAAGGTTCTAGAAGTGACTGCAAAATCTTGATAGCAGATGAGGAATAGTTGGAGGAGTTGGCTTGAAGTTCAAAGAAAAATGTTAACTTGTCCCAGTCATTGTCTCTCAAAAAGAGAGACTAACATTGTCTTTAATTCATGAGAATGCTTCCTGTTCACTAAGAAACCAAGATAGGGCATCGGCTCCTGCAACTCGCATGCTGGCTTCATTCCTAAGACGAATCATATCCTTAGGTTGTTTTGTTATTAAAGAGTTGGAAACCAGTGGAGGGAAAGGAAAAGTTGGGGCACACCAAACTTTTAGTATCTTTTGAAGACTTTCGATGTCCTTACCCTAATGTTCCCTCCTAATCAAGAATTACTCTTCCCTTGACTTTTTGCTCTTTCCCCAACTCTTTGATGTTCAAATTATCAAGTTGTATTGTCTTAGGGTCAAATCTATATCTATGACATATTTTTATTTCTAAATTTACAAGGTAGATCTTATAAGATCTTAAAAGGTAGTTACAAAAGATAAATATACCTTCCATAGATGTTTCAGAATCTGTAAAATATAATTTCCTAAGTAAATAGTAAAAATGCCTATTTCTTCTAAAAGCATTTTGTGTCTACGCTCAGTGGGGCATAATTACAAAAGTAATACATGCTTGGTGTAATAAAATTCAAGTTGAAGTTTCCATTCAAGAATTCTCTGCCCAGCCCCACCACAACAAGTGCACTCTCTCCAGGTAATGACTGTTCATAGTAGTTTGCTGTCATTTTTAAAAAGAAACATGGACAGTGTACATTCTATCATATATATTATAAATAATGTATACAGACTAACTTGTATGTGAGTACATGCAAATATATATGCATATAATAGGTAATGGATGTCATTTTAAAAAAGAAACATGGATAGTGGGATGCATATTTTTGTAACTCTGGTGTTTTTCAATCAATAATAGTCCACGGATATTCTCCACTTCAGAACATACAGATTGCTCTCAATTTTCTTACTGCTTATGCATTATCTCATGCTATGGATGTACAATAGTCTTTAACTGTACCCTTTTTGATAGACATTTAAGTTGTTGACAAAAAGCTGCATTTAAAATAGGCATCAGTTAACTCAGATGCTTGTCATGGTGCAAATTAAATCAGCTGGTAAGTGGAAAATAAATCCACTTTGAATTTCTATTTTGCAAACCTTGCTTAAATTTGTCATTTAAAATGGGGTTCACATGATAATACATCTTTTGTATTAAAGATGAGGGAAAAGATGAGGGAAATTGATCAGTCAGATTCCTTGCTGTAAAGGAATTTGGCAATAGGTATCATGAGTTTATAAACAATTTATCTCCTTTGTAATTCCATTTGTAGGAATTAATCCCAAAAGAATTATCCATGGTGTAGATGGATTTATGGGTATTTGATGGTCTTATTTATAACAGAAAAACACGGAAACATATTGAACAACCATGGCTAAACAATTTCTGGCGCATTGAAATGACTGAATTTTTAGTGTGCAGCCAATATAACTGCGCTTTCAAAGCATATTTAATTGCGTGAAAATGCAAATATTATAATGTAAAATGAAAAAAGCTGATATACATTATCTCATGAAATGAAAGAAGCTGATATACATTATCTCATGAGATTCTCTTTAATTTTCTAATTTTTCCATAGGAAAATACATTTTATTTTACATAAAACTACCATAAAAATTCATGTTGGAAGAGATTCAAGGCATTTTTGAGAAGAATGCCTGAACTCTTACGCCAATACGGTTTATAGAAGTTAAAATATCTAGGGATGTCTTCAAAAAAAGAAGAGCACATTTTGTTTCAATTTTTGTGGTAAGCCGGGACTGGGACAGCAGTTATTGGATAATCCCTCTGGGGAAGGGAGGTTTCCCTTTAAGATGAAAGGGGTGATGGGCCCATTAGAAGACCTTCGAGCCTAAGGCTGCATTTGTGGAGTTGAAATTTCTCGTGCCCTTTATACCTGTACTGGACATCTTCCTCTCATTCCAGAGAGCATTCCTCCCGTGGCTGAGGCTATTGAAACTGAAGCCCCAATGCACTGCTTTGAAGAAACTAAATATCTGCACTCTAGCTGAAAGCACATTTTGGAAACTTGGTGTTCAAATCCCAAAGTTTTGAAACAAGTGCAAATATGAAAAAAGAAGCTCTTCTATGCTTTGAAGTTTTAAGTTTCAGAATTCTAACAGTTAAGAAGTAATGAGAGAGGCACCAAATATATATGGGGGCTATCTATTTGAAACACAGATTCTACATATTATGTGTACCATAATTCCTGATATTACTATTATTTTTAACTTTGGAAAGATTAGAGGGAAAATGAGGATCTGTACCTCAAATAGAAGTGTCAGTAGCTGATGTCTATTTCTTTGGACCATATAATCAAACAGCTACCACTATTTGATGGTCGTATTTTTATATATTTCAGTGTTACCTTGTGTGGTGGTGAAAAAATACTTGTAAGTTGAATAAGCAAATCTAAACTATATATATAGTTAGTGAGTTTTCAGTCATAGTTATTACTTTCGTATTTTATTAGTCAATAGCATATAAAGTCGGATTACTCTAGTAGACTTGTTTCCCAATTTCCAATTGTTAATCCAGTTGTCTAAAGTGTTCTAGCTCCTTAGCCTTCCCCTCTTTATGGTTCTCTATCCATCCTATTCCCTGTCTCCCTCCTTCTTTTCCTCCCTTTTTCCCCCTCCTCTTCCTATTTTTTAAAATTACTCTTACCTTATTCAAGCTAGGTGATTTTAGTGGAGGCTGAAAAATGTAATATATCAATCTTGGGGCAGAGTAATCAGAATCATTGCTTGGCCTTTTTGAATTGAATATGACAGGATGTATTCTTGCTTTACTGGTCATTAATTGTAAGCATGTAAGTCTGGGCTTGCTTATGGCTATAGCCACAAATTGGCAGGAAAAACTGTATGTAATATGGAAGAGGCCCAAACACAGAGAAAAACAGAGATGAGTCAAAGAGAGAAAGAAGACTTGAATCCGCCATTTCTGAGGCTGTTTCCTTTCTATAATTTTATTATTTCCCCTTTTGGCTTAAGCTAATTTGTTGGATTTCCATTGCTTGCAATCAAAGAGGTCTGACTCTTTCAGACTTCATTTTGGGTTCGCAGTCAGAATCCGATTCAGTGGTAGGTATATGGAGTTATCCTTAGACATACTGACTTTACAGCCTCTTACATAACTCCAGAATAAATCTGAGCATTTAAAGAGTGAATCGGTAGGCCCTTTGTAAAAGAAATGCCAAACTTCAGTTTCTTTGAAATCTTTTAGCTTTGTGGAAAGGCTGGAGATGATTAGGACAGGGAGTTTGACTTATAAATAAGAAATGAGAAGGGAGCAATGATATTCTTCTATAGTACAGAAGTCTGTGTCTTGAAAAGGAATTAATTTAGAATCTTAGCCAGCCCACTTGTCATCTGAAAATGAGATTGAATACATTTACAGTGATAATGCAGAATTTGCCTTTTTCCGATTCTAAAAAAGATAAGCTTTATGGACAGATTTCCTATCTTTCAGTTCAGATAAAGAAAAATCTTTTTCAGCTTTATATTCCTTATATATGGGAGGGACCATGAATGTTAGGAGATATCACTTTCCTTTGTTGCATAAATATCATTCAGTTTTTTTCATTTTTCCTAACAGCATGAAAATATAGATTATCATTATTTTGCTATCAACTAGATAGATGTCTATATTTTAAAAACATGTTAAACTTATTAAACATATTGTAGATTAACATGTCTCCTTCAAAATCTAAGTGCTATTGGTTTCAAAGGTAAATAACATGGGGATAATCAAGGCAAAATCATGGTAATGAGGATACTCAATGGACTTCTGAATTTCTGGAATTATTAGCTTCTCAATTTCAAGTGTGAGAACTTGGTCTAATATTCTTCTGACTAATGTACAAATGGTATTTTAACGATTGACTCATTACCTGGAGGTATATCAAGTACTGTTTCCTCAGTGTACCATTCCTGGTACAGTTCTGGGTGCAATATTTGTTCACTGAATGAATCAAGGAAAGCATGGACAAGATAAACCATCTTAGGGAAAAGACGTCTATAAATCCTACCCTAATTCCTTAATTTGTATACTGTTCCTCTTTTTGATGAGAAATAGATTGAGTAAAATGTTGTGAGTCTGATTGTTGCTACTTCTTTGAAAGGAAGTTTTTTTTTTTTTTCCCCAATACGGATATATCCTAAATTATGGCACAGAGAAAAAGTCCTTACATAATCTTACTTTGTCAGTCAGGGGTTGGCCACATTTCAATGTTGTGACTAGCTCCTCTTCTCCCAGTGTCTGCCAGTGTTTGATGTCGGCAGAGAGAGCAGCCCTGAAGACTGGCAGCGGGTAGAGCACGCGTCCTCCCGCTACCCTCCTGCTGTGAGGGGAACAGTAGGTGAGTGTGAGCAAGCAGAAAGGAAAATGTGGTTAGAATGACCATATTCTCAGGCATGGGGTGGACGGGCTCCATGATGGCCATGAGGAGAGGCCAGGAGGACCTCAGAGCCCCCAGGCCCATGCCACACTGCAAACCCTCAGCAGCTGCGCTTTGTGACTCCTCTCACGCCATCTTTTGCTGATCTTAACATGGATTAGCGATTCCTACCTTAGATTTTTTAAAATTGAGGTATAATTGATGGGTGATAAGTGACAGGCAAGTTGTACAATTTGATACATTTTGATGTGTATATACTTATAAAATCATTACCACAATCAAGAAAATAAACTTAAACATAACCCCGAGAAGTATCTTCAGGCAGCTTTGGAATCCTTCTCACCAGCCCTTCTCTGCTTGCCCTAACCTCTGTCCTTAGCCAACCACTGATCTACTTTCTCTCCATATAGTTAGTTCGCCCCCCCGCCCCTTCCTTTAGATTATTTCATTAGGGTAAATTCCCAGTTGTGAGATTACTGGGATAATACTGTTTATTGATTTTAACATACAATGCTGAATGGCTTCTCAAAGCTGACCCCCTCTGCCCCGCTTTACACTCTTAATGACAGAAGTAAATCCTTGGCTTGCTCTGTGCATACCACCTTCCCCACTGTATTTTTTTTTAATTAAATTTTTTTTAAACATAGCAACATACAAAGACTAGCATTCTTACCATATGATCATTCCATTCTTGATATATAATAAATAGCTCACAACATCATCACATAGTTGTATGTTCATCATTATGATCATTTCTTAGAACATTTGCATCAGTTCAGAAAAAGAAATAAAAAGAAAAAAGAAAAAAATCATACATATTCATATCCCTTAATCCTCCGTTTCATTGATCACTAGCATTTCGGTTTACTAAATTTATTTTAACATTTGTTCCCCCTATTATTTATTTATTTTTAACCCATACGTTTTACTCATCTGTCCATAAGGTAGATGAAAGGAGCATCAGACACAAGGTTTTCACAACCACATAGTCACACTGAGAAAGCTGTATCATTATACAATCTTCTTCAAGAAACATGGCTTCTGGAACACAGCTCTACATTTTTAGACACTTCCCTTCAGACTCTCCATTATACCTTAACTAAAAGGTGATAACTATATAATGTGTAAGAAGAACCTCCAGGATAACCTCTCAACTCTGTTTGGAATCTCTCAGCCATTGACACTTTATTTTGTCGCATTTCTCTATTCCCCCTTTTGGTCGAGAAGATTTTCTCAATCCCTTGATGCTGAGTCCCAGCTCATTCTAGGATTTCTGTCCCACATTGCCAGGAAGGTCCACACCCCTGGGAGTCATGTCCCACATAGAGAGGGAGAGGGCAGTGAGTTTGCTTGTCATGTTGGCTGAGAGAGAGAGAGAGGCCACATCTGAGCAACAAAAGAGGTTCTCTGGGGGGTGACCCTTAGGCCTAATTTTAAGTAGGCTTAGCGTATCCTTTGTGGGGATAAGTTTTATATGAACAAATCCCAAAATTGAGGGCTCAGCTTATTGCTTTGGTTGTCCCCACTGCTACTGAGAATATTAGGAATTCTCCACATGGTGTGGTTGAATTTTCCCTCTTTCTTGCCATTCCACCAAGGGAACTTTGCAAATACTTTTTTATTCACTGTTCAAATCACTTTGGGATTTATCTCCCCACTGTATTTTAACTGCCTCTATTCTGTTCTCAGATTTTCACAGGACAGCCAAGATCAGCAATTTTTCACCTGGCCACTGTGGAATGTGGAGAGGAAATAAAAAAGTGATTGAGGCAGAGGTAGAAGATGGCATGCATAAGTGCCATCACGAGAAACAGCACAACTGCTAAAGGGACTTCTTAGTCGAGGTAGGAGAGAGCTTTCTTGCCATTCTTGGATTTATTTTCCCTGTTAGTATCTTCTACAATTTCTTTCCAGGAGGGCCTTTTTTTGTCCCAGGGCTGGTCTCCACCCAGACACCTGGGTCAGTCAGTGTTCTCGTTGGTTCCAGCAACTGGCTTGAAAGCAATCTTTTTCATTAAGGTTTTATGCCTCTGTCCTTCTCTCCAGCCCATGCTCTCCTATGATCTTCAGACTTTTATGAAGTCCTGAATGGTAAAATGACTTTTACCATTCAAGCCCCATGGTCATCCGATTTTTCATCAGTGATTTTTATCAGTGCCCATTTTTGGAAAGTGCCCTGGATTTCTTTGTCTTTTCCAGTCCATTTTTCACAGCAAATAGAATCTTTATTCTTCCATGTGCTAGAAATACTTAACAATCCTGGCATGAAAAAACACATGCATAAAAACGTCTAGCATGGATGCGCTACCGCTAGCCTGGGACTGATGTGGGGAACACGTGGCAAGGCCAGCTGCGAGCCCTGCCGGAAATGGAAGTGACATCACCCTCCTTCGGGTGGTCACTTGCCCCTGATGGTTAGTTTTTGTTTAATAGAATTATATATAAATAGAATCACTTAGTATATAGGCTTGTCTTCTTTCACTTAGCATAATTATTTTGAGATTTGTCTATATTTTAGTATGTATCAATAGTTCATTTCTTTTAATTGCTGAGTAGTTTTCCACTTGTGGATACGGCATTGTGTATCCATTTATCTGTTGATGAACATTTGGGTTGTTTCTAGTTTCTGGCCATTGTAGATAAGACTGCTATGAAGGTTCTTGTACAGTCTTTTGTATGGACATATGCTTTGATTTCTCTTGGGTAAATATCTAGGGGTGGAGTGTTGGGGCACATGGCAGGTACAGAATGTGTCACTAACTGTGCTGGTTTGAAGCTGTTATGTACCTCAGAAAAAGGCCAGGTTCTTTTAATCCACTCCCATGGGTGCAGACTTATTGTGGGTGGGAGCTTTTGATTAGGCTATTTTAGTTGAGATGTGACCCAGCCCGTTCAAGGTGGGTGTGTCAATTTGAAAATGTTTATGTATCCTAGAAGATCCACGTTTTAATCCTAATCAACCCTGTGGGAGCAACGGTTTCTTCTAATCCCTATCCAGTACTGTATGTTGGAAACTATAATTAGCTTATCTCCATGGAGATGTGACTCAATTACTGTGGGTATTAAACTTGATAGGTGGAGATGTGTCTGCATCCATTCCATGTGGGTCTTGATTGGTTTTACTGGAATCCTTTAAAAGAAGAAGCACTTTGGAAAAGGCTAGAGAACAAGAGAGAAAGCCATGAGAATCTGAGAGGGCAGAGAATGCTGCAGCACCACGAAGCAGAGAGTCCACCAGCCAGTGACTTTTGGAGATGAAGAAGGACCCGGGGAGCTGGAGAGGAAACTAGCAGACGATGGCCTGTTTGCCATGTGCCTTTCCAGATGAGAGAGAAACCCTGAACTTCATTGGCCTTCTTGAATTAAGGTATCTTTCCCTGGGTGCCTTAGTTGGACATTTCTATAGACTTGCTTTAATTGGGACATTTCCACAGCCTAAAAACTGTTAACTTGCAACTTATTAAATTTCCCTTTTTTAAAGCCATTCGATTTCTGGTATATTGCATTCTGGCAGCTAGCAAACTAGAACAGCTAGCAAACTAGAAGTCTCGAGTCCTTTATGAGGATGAAAGGCAGAAAAAGCCTATGGAACTCAGAGAAACACCCAGCGAGAGCTAGGAGAGAAGGACCCCAGAGAAGCTAGGAGAGGACCCAGAAGCCCTCAGAGAGAAAGCCACTGGAATTGGAGGCTGAAAGCAATGAAACAGGGAATCAAGGACTAGCAGATGTAGGCCATTTGCCTTCCCATATGACAGAGGTGTCCCAGATGTGGCAGCCTTTCTTCAGAGGCCAGTTATCATCCTGCTGATGCCTTAATTGGGACATTTTCATGGCCTTAGAACTGTGAAGTGTAAGTTAAGAAATCTGCATTGGTGTTGAACTTTCATTAAGCAACAAAGTCCTAGCTTCTTACTGAGAGGGTTTGAATTGGTAAACTCTGATCCTGTCTTGGTGCAAGGAAACAGCTCAGAGATTTGCTACCCTCTGTTTCTGTCTATGTAGGGACAGGGAAAGGGGAGAAAGATTTGCTGCAGAGGATTCCAAAAGATTGCTGTCATCCTTATAGGAAAGTGATCAAAAGTCAGCTGAGGCTGGGCTGGGGCACTTGCTGCCTTGTGGCCAGCATTCGGACTAAATCTCCACCTGTCTGCTATCAGAGTGCTCATAACAGGGTATTTTGATCACCTTTTAGGGGGGTAAGAGAATTTCAACCTAGAGTCCCCATCTTCCTGTACATGTTATTATCACTTTTCCTCCCTCATAGGGGTTTCTTTTATTTGCTCTTGTATAAGTAGATTCATTCTGCTTTTAAGGAAAGGAGGGACTCAGAAAGCTTAGTTTGAATGGTGTCGGTTTCTTTGTCTTTTTCCTTTCCCTTGTATTCCCTTGCTGGTTATAGAGATCTTTGGATCCTAAAGACTGATGCTTTCCATTAACTGGCCTAATATCTTTCTGTCATTTCCCCATAGAAATCTGTTTTTGTGAGGGTTTGGGGTTCAGAAGACTTGGATTAAATGTTCTGACTGGGAGACTAGGTAACCTGGAGTATCAACAGTGAATGGAATTAATAGAAGGGAAGTTATAAGTTTAAGTGATAATAACATAAACAAGGAATCAGTAACTCTGAAAAAAAAGAATCAGCATTCCATTTCTGGTATATTGCCTTCCAGCAGCTTTAGCAAACCGAGACAGTAGAGAAACAGTTAAACTGTTATATAAAGTGATCGTGATGTTTTAAATTTCCACCAGCAATATATGAGAGTTCCGGTTCTTCCACATCCTTGCCAACTTTTATATAATCATTTTTATAATTTTAACCATTCTAAATGGCTGTGTAGTGTGATATCATTTGGTTTTAATTTGCATTTCCCCAAATCTCTAATTATAATTGTGGACCTATTTCTTCTTTTATTCTATCAGTTATTTTATTTTCTTTATTTTTAAAATTTTTTATTGAGAGGTTTACATGAAAGTAGTGTCTGTGTCACAATTGATAAATCAATATTATTATAATTGTACTATTAACTATAGTCCATAGTCTACATTAGGTTTCCTTGTTTGCGTTCTCCAGTCCTATGTTTTTTTAAAAAATTCTTATTCTAATAACATTACAACCTAAAATTTCCCCTTTTAGCTGTATTAAAATATATATTTGCAATGTTGAATATATTTCATGATTCCATTTTATCTTTTCTGTTAGCTTGTTAGCTATAACTCTTTGTTTTATTCATTTAGTAGATGCTTGAGGTTTCATAGTGTACATCTTTAACTTATCACAGTCTACCTTAAAGTAATATTATACCATTTCACATACAGCACAAGAACCTCACATTAGTATACTCCATTTCTTCCCTCTTAATGTTTGTGTTATTTGATCATACATTTTACTGTTACATGCCTTACAAACAACATATTACATTGTCATTATTTTTATTTAAACCAGGAGTTGGCAAAATTTTTGTATGAAGGATTAGATGGTCAAAATGTTAGGCCTTGCTTTGCGTACCGTAAGGTCTTCATTGTAACTATTCACTCCCGACTTTGTAGCACAAAAGGAGCCATAAATTATACATAAACAAATGAGAATGACTGTGTTCCAATAAAATTTTATTTAAAATATAGTCACGCACAGGATTTGGCCCACAAGCTGTAGGTTTCTGACCCTTGCTTTAAATAGGTAATTAACTTTTAAAGAGATTTAGGTGCTAAGAAAAAAGGTATTATATATTAACCCATAAAATGACCATATCCCGTGCTCTTCATTTCTTTGTCTAGATTTATTTCCTCTGGTATTATTTTCCTTCTGTCTGAAGGAAGGGCTTCCTTTAACCTTTCTTGCAATACAGCTCTGCTGGTGTTGAATTCCTTCAATTTTTGTTATGTCACACAGTCTTAATTTCACTTTCAGTTTTTTGAGAGGTATTTTTCTGGATATAGAATTCCAGATTGAAAGTTATTTTCTTTCCATCATTTAAAAATGTTTCTTCTTGTGTCCTCATTTGTTTCTAAGTAGAAATCTTGCTGTCACCTTTATCTTTATCCTTGGATAGATCGAACAAATGCTTTTAAGATTTTTTTCTTTATTGCTGGTTTTGAACAATTTTATTATGATGTACCTTGGTGCACATAATCAGTTTCTTTCATGTTTCTTGTACTTAGGGTTTATTAAGATTCTTGGCTCTCTAGACTTATGGGTTTCATTAAATATGGAAAATTATTGACCATTATTGTTTACATGCTTTCCAGCCTCCAACCCTTTTTCTGCAAGGCCACTTGTATATTAGGCTACTTGATACCTTCTTTTTCTCCTCCTTCTCCTCCTCCCACTTCTTTTTTTTTTCCTCTCTGCATCTCATTTTTGTCAGTTTCTATACCTATATCCTCAAATTTGGTACACTTTCCTTTTGCAGTGTCTAATAGCCTTTAATTCCAACTAGTGTATTTTTCATCTTACAAATTATAGATTTTAATACCTAGAAATACAATTGGGTCTTTTAAAAATATCTTCCATTTATCTAGTTAATTTTGGAACATTTGGAATACAGTTACAATATATTTTACATTTTCTTTTCTTCTAATTCTAACATATATGTCAGTTTGGGGTGTGTTTTGATTGATTGATTTTTCTCATTTTGGCTCATTTTTTCCTGCTTCTTTTCATGGCTAAATATTTTGCTTGAATGTTATACGTGGATCTTCCCTTGCTGGGTGCTGGATAGTTTTGTATTCCTATAAACTTTCTTGAGCATCTTTCTGGAATGCAGTTATATCTTTTAGAATTCATTTGATCTCTGTACATCTTGCTTTTGAGGTGCGACTGAAGTCGGTGCTAGTCTAGAACTAAATACTCCCCACTACCAAGGCAAAACCCTTCTAGGTATTTTACTCAATGCCCCATGACTTATGAAGTTATCCAATCTGCCTGTGTGAGGCAGACATTGTTTCCTTACGGTTTTCCCTGATCAAAGACCGTTTCCTCACAAGTATGTAGTGATCAGTACTTAGCTAAATACTCCAAGGGGACCCTCTTCAGATCTCTGAAAGTTTGTCTCTGTGATGGTCTCTCTTCTCTGGTAATCTATCCTGTAAAATCCAACTGCCTTCATCTCTCTGGGTTCTCAGCTTCATTTCCTCAACTTAGGGGGTCGACTGAGCTCTGTCTGGGTTCCTTCTGCCTGCATCAACTGCTCTCAAGACAGTGAACTGTGCAGTTAGCCTCACATTTATTTTCCATCTCTCAGGGGGCATTCACTTTGATTGCTGGTTTCCAGGGTCTTAGAAACTGTCACTTCATATATTTTAACCATTTTTAATTGTTTCATGGCAGAGGGTAATCTGGTTCCTCCCTCTTTAGACTTTCACTGGCACATATTCCACCTCAGCTAGGTGGAATTGTCAATCTCCCAGGGCAATAGGGACCCTACAGTGTAGTGGTTAACATGTTAGGAATTTTAAAGAATCCTTCTAAATAAATTCCTTTTCTTTGCTCATATTTCGAATGAACCAAGAGATGGTTGCAGGGTCAGAGGGAGAGAGATTAAGAGTTCAGATTCTTTCTAATAAAGTAAAGTGGAGAAAGTGATGGAGGTTTCCAGGTAAGTGAGCTCACTAGTATTTTGCCTTGATTTAGGCAAATTTAGCAACCCAATTGTAGGCAGTCCCGAACAGGCACAGGCCTGCCCTAATGGCCAACCCAGGCAAACACGAAGCGTGAAGGAGCAATGAAAGTGTTTCCAAGGCAGGTGGGAGAACATCAGAAAGAAAAGCATGTAGAAGCTGGGTACAGCTTCTTCCAGACTCTCCTACTGAGCTAGAGGGGTAGAGACAAATGGTCTCCAAAAGGCAAGTGGCTTCAGGAGCATGTGGTGTTTGCTTCTTCCAAGTGATCTTGAGCAAGTTAAACCCTAGCTTTATTTCTTCCCTTGTGAAATAGGTACCAATTTCACAAAAATTGGTATTTCACCACGTTTTCTGTTTTCTTCTCCTTAGACTGAACCATAAGATGTGAAACTTAATGTCTGCTTAAAAATGGCATCTGTGTCTTGTTAAGTTGGATGATTATGAATAATTATATTTTACAACCTGGTCTATATTTCTGTGATGATATTTAGTACAGTTTATGTGTTTCTATTCCTCATTAACCTCTAAGCCCCTAAAAACAGAGCAGCATTTCCCTTCTCAGACCCTCCTTGTACATCAGTTATGTGTCTGTCATTGTCAACTCCAGATCTTAGCAGGATGAAGCACACATTCCTCCTGCCAAGTGTTTGGTAATCCAATCTAAGAAAAGGACTTTGAAATGCTCAGTAACAATAAGCCTCCATTCACTTCATCTCAGTTAATTAGGAATCAGCAGGCTGACAAGGGCTGGGCTTAATTTTACCTTCTCTGTGAAAATGCTTTCTTCATACACAGTGAAAATTAATTGGGTAAACAGAATATCAGGTGAAGGCTGGGGGAAAAAAAAGCAGAAGGAAAAAGAGACATTTAATTGACCTCATGATAAAAAAAGTGAAACAAAACAAGAAAAAACAAAGCAGCCTTTTACAAAAAAGTAAGAGGATTCTCAGATCTGTGGAGTATTGGAAAGAGTGCTCACCTCATTGGTCATGAGTGCCTGCCCCAGCTCTGCCCTAATGACTGTGTCACTGTAAGCCCACTATTTTCCCTCCCTGGGTTTCAGTTGATTCCTCTATAAAATCAGATGTTTTCCTCCATAGTCTTTTATATGTTAATACAGTGATAGCAATTGACATGCTCAATTTAAAATAAGCCCCAGGTTTTCATTAAGCCAGGCAACCCAAACACTGCAGTAGGGAGTTCTGTTCCCTGTTAGACTGTCTAGGTGCTGTCCCATAGTCTCAGAATGCCAGTCTTCCCAGTTCCAATCTGTCCTTTTTTTGTTTTTGCTAGGGTTTTTACAAAAGGCAGTTCTGACCTTGTCTCTTCACTTGCAGTGGCTGTTAGGCCTGGAGGATAGAGTCCAAACTCTTTAGCAAGAGACATACGATCTTTCACACTGTCTCCTGCCATGGCTTTGCTTGCTCCCTACACAAACCCTGGGTACCAGCCCTGCTAGATTATGCATAGTCCCCAGAATGCTTTCTACTCTTTCCGACTTTATGTTTTTGCATATTCTGTTGCCTTGTTTTGCCTGAGAACTGTTCCTTATCCTCCAAATCTTAGCTCAAGCAATTGCTATTCTGTAAAGCCTCACAGGCAGAGGTTTCCTGGTCTCCCAGTACTTTCCATGGTTGCTCTCGTGAGGTGGTATGCTTGCCTCCTCCACTAAACTGCATTCCTTAAACACAGTAGTTTTATCTTATTTATCTTTGTATTTCTGAAGTTCAGCATGGGGTTATAGGAAGGTTCATTGCATGGATAAATGAAAACATTTGGAAGTAATAAAAAGGAATTTCACAGTTATTTCATAATTTTGAGAGTTCTTGGAGATTGATTTTTTCCTGTTAAATTTGAGTTAGTGAAGGGTACTGACATTTTTGAGGAGGCCCTAAGAACCATTAGTCAGGAGGATTCTTTTTCTTAAAAATATTTTTATGGAGAAATCATTACATACATATAGTCCATACGTGGTGTACAATCAGGCTCACAATATCATCACGTTGGTTTTTATTCATCACCATGATCATTTTTAGAACATTTACATCACTCCATAAAAAGAAATAAAAAGGAAAAACTCCTACATCCATACCCCTTACCCTTCCTTCTTATTGACCCCCAGTATATGGATAGATGAGCACAAAATTAAGGATAAATAAATAATGGGGGTGGGGATAAAGGTTAAAAAAATTGGGTAGACTGAAATACTAGTATTCAGAAAGGTTCTGCCTTGAGAATTGTATTTAAAATGTAGAATGGGCTTAGTTAGTGAGCTGAGACCAGTGTAAAAGACAGGTCATCTGGAAAATCTCATGGGCAGCTTTTGCTTTAAATGCATTTTTATCATCTATGATAGTAAAAGCTTGTTTATTTGATGTTCTGTTAAGCAGAACCATAGCCAGAGTTCTGTATTTCTATAAGGAATCATAATTGATGGTTTTAGAGATGGGTCGGCTTCTCCAGAGTGTATAAATATTTGGCCCCTAGAGATGTTCAGGTAGAGTCTGGAAAGTCATCTGATGTGGCTGCTGGAAAGGGAATTCATGCATTGTGTGGGACTCCTTTCAGTTCAAGGATTTGATTTTTCTTTTTGTTACTGTGAACTTCCAGATTTATAGTTGAGAAAAGTGAGGCTCAGAAAGGTGCTTCATATTTGTTGAATGAACTCAGGGCTTCTCAGTCTCAGTACTAATGACATTTTGGACCAGATAATTCCTTGATATCAGGGCCTGGTCTGTGCAAAGCAGGATGTCTAGTAGACTCCGTCACCTCTAGCCACTAGATGCCAGTAGCATTCCCAGTGTGGCAGCTAAAAATATCTCTAGACACTGCTAGGTGGCCCCTGGGAGACAAAATCATCCCGATTGAGAACCACTAAATTAAATAAATGAATGGACAAACATTACCAGAGGAAAGCTGGAAGGTTAGATTAAGTCTATGCTTAATTTTTAATTTTGTTATTAAAATTAATTAGATTTTAATAAAATGCATTGTACATCTATCTATGAGACTGTAGATAAGACAGTATGGAATTACAGAGAGCTGAAGAAGAGCCCTTTTAAAACACACAAATAACTAATGCAGGCATCTTGGGACAGGGGCAGTTTGGATAGAGTTGATAGAGTACAGTGGTAAAGACTTCAGACAAAAAAATAAAATGTAGTTAGAATTGCAGAGTCCAAATGCCTGGGTTTGAAATACCGACCTCAGTGCTCTCCAGCTGTTTAACCAGGGGGAATTACTCAATAGGTTGATGCCTCAGTCTTCTTATCTGCACAATGGAAAAAGATAATTATAGAATATGTCAGAGGCTGGTTGTGAGGTTTAAATAAGCTAATATATTGAAAGTGTTTGAAATGGTACCTACTGCATAAAGGGTGCTATTAACATATTTTGTTGAATTAAAGATGTCATCGGTGAGAAATGTTCCAGAGTTTATGAACCACCAGGAAGAAAAAAAGGCTAACAATTATAATTTGTTTTAAAAAAAATCCTATCAATTATAAGAGTCATCCTGATTTCAGAGATGTCAAAATAGGGAAAATGTGCATCTTAGATTTGATGTACTATGTACTTTGATGTACTATGTACTTTGATGTGCTACGAATATTATTATACCAGTATTATCATGGCTTTATAGTCAGATTTGAATTCTTGCTTTGCTACTTTCTAGCTGGGTCACCTTGAATGAATTATTTAACTTCTCTTAATTTGTTTTCTTATCAGTACAGTGGAAATAATAACCATCTCACAGGGTTGTTAAAGGAGATCATTTATGTAGAGTTCATTGCTCACGCATGGTAGCTATTATTATGGATGTGGAAGTGTGGGAAATTGGAAGTTAGTATTAGGCAGTAGAGCTTTTGTTTCTTTCATCAAGTGAAGATGCTTAACAGGAGGTGCTATTAGATAAAAGGATAGTGTCATCAAGGCATGTCACAAATGTCCTTTGTCAGTTCTACACAAATAGAATTAATTTTTCTTCCCTCTCTTCCTTATTTCTTGAGTTCTTAACTGTTCTGGTTTGCTAGCTGCTGGAATGCAACACACCAGAGATGAATTGGCTTTTAATAAAAGGGGATTTATTTTGTTAGTTCTTCAGAGGAAAGGCAGCTAACTTTCAACTGAGGTTCTTTCTTACGCTGGAAGGCAAAGGATGGTCTCCGCTGGCCTTCTCTCCTGGCCTCTGGGTTCCAACAACTTTCCCTGTGGTGATTTCTTTCTGCATCTCCAAAGGCCTGGGCTGAGCTGCCAGTGCTGAGATGAGGTATACTGAACTGCTTGTGCTGTGCTACATTGAGCTCTCTAATTTAAGCATCTAGCCAATTAAACATCATTCACTGCAGCAGGCACGCCTCCTAGCCAACTGCAGATGTAATCAGCAGCAGATGAGGTTCACGTACCATTGACTTATGTCTGCAGCAACTGGCCAAGTTGACAACGAAATCTAACTACCACATTAACATATGGACAATCTTGTGTGTACAGTGTTGGAGTTATCAGACACATCTCAACCCTGGTCTACCAAGTCAGAGATGGGAAAGCAAGAAGTATTTGTGGGAAAAAAAGAAGAAAGAGATCAAGATTTATTTGTTGCTTTTTAGATGTCAGAAACTATACTTTATGCATTATTTACTTCTCACAATAACACTGTAAGGCAAGCCTTATTATCCTCGTTTATAGAAAATGGAGGCTAAGGGAGGTTAAGTAATTTATTTGAGACTGTGGTAGGGACAGTCCTTGTGTGGCCCGCCACCTTTCCCTGGGACTCACAAATGCATCCTGTGCTCAGGGCCTGACGTGCCCAAGGTCATATAGGTAGTGGGTGAAGGAGCTGGGATTTGATTGTAGGAAGTGGTACAGCTTCCATGTCCGTACTCTCAACCACTATACTACATTGCTTTTCAATGAGAATGATTTCTTTAGGCTGTCTCCCTCCATGGGACCATTCTTCAGGACCTCTTTGCAGCGTCTGAATCAATAAGAGAGCAGCATAATGAGAACTCAAGGCAAGGTCTTTAAAAAGCTTCTGATTCCTTTCTCAAATGTTTTATTTCCCACTCCTTGCTCTTGCCCCTAATTCTTCCCTTTGTGCCTGACAAAATCAGGGAGCGCAGAGAAATGACCACCATCTTCTTCAGCATATTGGGGCCTTTGCTAGCTAATTAGCAATCACAGAGGATATTTAAAACATGAGAAGGCTGTGCAAACGTCAAGTTTATCATCTTCTTATGGATGGTATTTAAATATTACTAAATTTATGGGTCCAAATGAAATCCAAATTCTAAGAAGTCATGTTATCTTAAATGTGCAGGAACTAGGCATCGAGTCTTCATCCACATCAGATGATTCTTTTAGAAAGCCTGGTACTTTCAGAGGGAGCCACTTATCACACACTCCATAATTACTACTTGTTCGTTCAAGAAGGATCATAAAAGAAGCAAGGATTTAGATAAGGGACTTGGATTTAAAAGCTACTTCCTGTATCTACTGGCTGTGTAATCCTGGGCAAGTCATTCATCCCCCTGAGTCTTTTTTTTTTTTTAATTAAAAAAAATATTTTTATTGAGAAATATTCATACATGTATAGGCCAACCGTATTATACAATCAGTGGCTCACAATAATATCACATAGTTCTGTGTTTTTCACCATGATAATTTTTAAAACATTTGTATCACTCCAGAAAAAGGAATAAAAAGAAAAAACCTCATCTATCCCATATCACTTACCCTTCCTTCTCATTGACCCACAGTATTTCAGTCTACTCAATTTTCACTCTTTTACCCTTTATCTCCCCCTATTATTATTTATTCATTTTTTATCCTTATTTATTTATTTTTTTACTCATCTCCACACCTTGGATAAAGGAGCATCAGGCACAAGGTTTTCATAATCACACAGTCACACTGTACAACTATATATATAGTTGTATAGTTTTCTTCAACAATCAAGGCTACTGGAAAAGAGCTCAGCAGTTTCAGGTACTTCCGTCTAGCCACTCCAATCCACCATAAACTAAAAAGGGATATTTATATAATGCATAAGAATAACCCCCAGTATAACCTCCTGACTCTGTCTGAAATCTCTCAGCCATTGAAACTTGATTTTGTCTCATTTCTCTCTTCCTCTTTTTGTTCAAGAAGGCTTTCTCAATCCTATAATTCCAGGCCCCAGCTCATCCCTGGGAATTCTGTCCCACATTGCCAGGGAGATTTAGACCCCTAGGAGTCATGTCTGACATAGGGAGGAGGGCAGTGAGTTCACCTTTTGGCTTAGAGAGAAAGGCCATATGTGAGCAACAAAAGAGGATCTCCAGGGGTGAATCTTAGACATAATTGTCAGTAGGCTTAGCCTCTTCTTTGCAGAAATGAACCTCATAGGGGTGAGCCCTGAGATTGAGCGTTCAGCCTATTGAATTTGTTGTAAGAATATTAGGAATTCTCCAGATGGGGAAGTTTAATATTTCCTCCTTTCTCTTCAGTAAGGGGACTTTGCAAATACTTTTTAATCTCTGTTCAAATTACTCTGGGGTATATCGGAGCATCACTATACTAACCTGTATAAACCAACAATATCTCACACCATATTCAAGATTCCATGTCATTGTGGTGTTCAAGTCATAAACCCAGTGAGCAAATATCCATTCATGTCCCTACTCTCAGGTCCTCCACATATATACCTAGCAACAGGATTGCAAAATCATATGGCACCTCTGTCCCTAGAATCCTGTGCAACCACCACACTGCCCTCCAGAGGGGCTGTATCTCTCAGCTTCCCCACCTACAGTGAATAGGCACATCTCTTTCTCCACATTTCTCTAGAACTTGTTTCTCTCTGTTCATTTTTAAACAATTTTATTCACACATCCTACAATCTGACCTAAGTAGACATAACTTCACTACCATAATCTATACGAAGACATTATCTTTTCTTCCACAGAGTCCATACCTCTCTCCCATGTCTCTGCCTGTTAACATTAGGTTTGACATAATGCCTTAGTTACATTCAGTGGAAGCATATTACAATGTTACTGCTGACTATAGACCCTAGCTTGCATTGATTGTTACCTTTGCCTATATACCATTCATTTTCAACATCTTGCAGTGTTGATATTAATCTGTTCTCCTTTGTGAGGAAATGTTTTTATGTTTGTACTTTTACTCACCATCATTGTCCACCTTAGGGATTCCTAAATTATACCATCTCAGTCTTTATCCTCTCTTTCCTTCTGGTTTCATGCATGCCCCGAGCCTTTCTCCCTGATCAACACTCACATTCAACTTTATTCAGTGTATTTATATTATTGTGCTATCATTAGATAGTATTGTGCTATCTATTTCTGGATTTTTACAATTTTCCCTGTTGCATAATCTGTATTCCGTCAGCACCAAATGCCCAATCTCAACCCTCTTTCTATCTCCCTATAACCTCTGTTCTTGACTTTAACTCTCAAAGTTCACTCAATAATATCAGTTCATACTAGTGAACAGTATTTGTCCTTTTGTTTCTGGCTGATTTCACTCAGCATAATGTCCTCAAGTTTCATCCACATTGTTACATGCTTTATGACTTTATTTGTTTTACAGCTGCATAGTATTCCATCATATGGATATGCCATAGCTTGTTTAGCCATTTGCCCATTGATGGACATTTGGGCTGTTTCCACCTCTTGACAATTGTAAATAATGCTGCTATAAACATTGGTGTGCAAATGTCCATTTGTGTCCTTACCTTGAGTTCCTCTGAAAATATACCTAGTGATGAGATTACTGGATCATGTGGCAGTTCTATACTTAGTTTCCTGAGGAACCGCCAAACTGCCTTCCAGAGCAGTTGTACCATTTTACATTCCCACCAACAATAGATAAGTGTGCCTCCTTTTCCACATTTTCTCCAGCACTTGTCATTTTCTGTTTTTGTTTTTGTTTTTTTTAATAATGGCCACTCTAGTAGGTATGAGATGATATCTCATTCTGGTTTTGATTTGCATTTCCCTAATAGCTGGTAAAGTTGAGCATCTTTTCATATGCCTCTTAGCTATTGTATTTCTTCTTCTGAAAAATGTCTGTTCATGTGTTTTGTCCAATTTTTTTGTATTTTATAAAACATTTTCCAAGTTTTTATTTATGATGTCAACTTTTAAAAGGTTAAACTAAAGTTAACTGAACAGTAAACTAGGCATAGTTTTACTTACATAAGAAGGTAAAGCCCAAAATCCCACTTACTATAGAGAACCCACAGTACAGTTTTATCCAGAGCATGGAGAAAAGAAACTTTTGATGATATTAGAAGAAGCTCAGCCACAGGCTTAGAATCTGTACTCAAACTACACATGCAATGAGGACAACATTCTACTAATACAATTCATTTGCTGCTGTATTTGTTTACTGTTTGTCTAATATTAACAATTCTAAACAGAGCAGTTCAACTAGTATTTGGACAAGTATTACAGTGTCAGGCACAATGCTTCACTTCTCTTCACACCACTGGTTCTCTTTGAGTACGTGGGCTTCCTCCTTTACAGTAAAGTCGTTTTTTTATTTTTTAACATCTTTGAAATTGTGAAATATAACATATATACAAAAAAGCAATAAATTTCCAAGTATATTTTAACAAATAGTTACAGAACAGATTTTGAAGTTTCATATGGGTTACAGTTCCATAAATTTTCATTTTGTCTTCTACCTGCTCCAAGACACTGGAGACCAACAGAAATATCAGTGTAATGATTCAGCCGTCATACTCATTTGTTGAATCCTATCTTCTCTGTTATATTCCTCCTTCTTTTTAAATAACATATATTCATAGAAGTAATAAATTTCAAAGTACATTGCAACAATTAGTTGTAGAACAGATTTAAATGTTTGGTATGGGTTACAATTCCACAGTTTTTAGGTTTTTATTTCTAGCTGCTGTAAGACACTGGAGACTAAAAGAAATATCAATATAATGATTCAGCACTCATACTTATTTGTTAAACCCTACCTTCTCTGTGTAACTCCCTTCACCACTGATTTTTCTCCAACTCTTTAGGGGTATTTGGGCTATGCCCATTTTACATTTTCATGTTGGAAGGGGCTGTTGATAATATGAGATAGGGGGATGAAACTTCTGGATTTTCTGGCAGCACTGACCCTTCGGCATTTCAGAACTCATCTGGTACAGGGAGTCATCTGGAAGTTATGGGTTTTGGAAAGTCACCCGAGTGCATGGAACATTTGTAAAATCTTATATATTGCTCTAGGTGTTCTTTAAGATTGGCAGGAATGGTTTTGGTTGGAGTTTGGCAAGTTATGATAGGTAGCAATGTCTAACTGAAGCATGTGTAAGAGTGACCTCCAGAGTAGCCTCTCTACTCTATTTGAACTCTCTCAACCACTCTTACCTTATTTGTTACACTGCTTTTCCCCCTTTTTGTCAGGATGTATTTTACCCAATTTTTAATTGGGCTGTTTGTCTATTTGTTGTTGAGTTGAGGAATCTCTTTATATATTCTGGATGCTAAACCCTTATCTGATATGCGGTTTCCAAATATTGTCTTTCATTACATAGGTTGCCTTTTTACTTTCCTGGCAAAAGAGTTCCTTGATGCACAGAAGTATTTAATTTTGAGTAGATCCCAATTATCTATTTCTTTTTTCAATGCTTATGCTTTGGGTATAAGGTCTAGGAAACCACCTCCTTTCATAAGACTTATAAGATATTTCCCTACATTTTCTTCTATGGTCTGAACTCTAATGTTGAGGTTTTTGATCCATTTTGAGTTAACTTTTGTATAAGGTGTGAGATATAGATTCTCTTTCATTCTTTTACATATGGGTATCCAGTTCTCCAAACACCATTTATTGAAGAAGCTGCTCTGTCCTAGGTGGGTTGGCTTGACCACTTTATGAAAGATCAATTATCCATAGATGAAAGGGTCTATTTCTGAATACTCAATTTGGTTTAATTGGTCAGTATATCTGTCTTTATGGCAGTGCCATGCTGTTTTGACTACTGTAGCTTCATAATATGCTTTAAAGTCAGGTAGTGTGAGTCCTCGTAGTTCATTCCCTTTCTCAAGATATTTTTGGGTATTCAGGGCACCTCACCCATCCAAATAAATTTGGCTGTTGGTTTTTTTATTTCTGCAAAGTAAGTTGTTGGGATTTTAATCAATATTATATTGAAATCTATAAGTCATTTTGGGTATAATTGACATTTTAACTATAGTTAGTCTTCCAGTCTGTGAACATGGTATGTCTTTCCATTTATTTAGGACGTCTTTAATTTCTTTTAGAAATTTTTTTTCTTAATTTCCTCCTCAGATTGCTCATCACTAATGTACAGAAGTACTACTGATTTTTGGGTATTGAACTTGTACCCTGCCAGTTTGCTGTACTCATTTATTAGCTCTAGCAGCTTTGCAGAAGATTTTTAGGAATTTTTGACATATAGTATCACATCATCTGCAAACAGTGAGTGTTTTACTTCTTCCTTTCCAGTTTGGATGCATTTTATTTCCTTTTCTTCTCTAATTGCTCTGGATAGAATTCCCAGCACAATGTTGAATGACAATAGTGACAGTGGTTCCTGTTCTTAGAGGGAAAGCTTTCAGTCTTTTCCCATTGAGAATGATGTTATCTCTGTTTTCAATCTTTCCCCATTGAGGATGATGTTATCTCTGTTTTTTATTCCATATATTCCCTTTATCGTTTTGGGGAAATTTCCTTCTATTCCTATATTTAGAAGTGTTTTCATCAAGCAATGATGTTGAATTTTGTCAAATGCTTATTCTGCATCAACTGAGTTGATCATGTATTTTTTTCCCCTTGATTTGTTGATGTGGTGTGTGCTGATTTGAAAGGATGTATGTCCCCTAGAAAAGCCATGTTTTAATCTAAATCCCATTTCATAAAGGCAGAATAATCCCTATTCAATACTTTCAATACTGTATGTTTGAAACTGTAATCAGATCATCTTCCTGGAGATGTGATTTAATCAGTAGAAATTGTTAAGCTGGATTAGGTGATGACATATCTCCACCCATTTGAGTGGGTCTTGATAAGTTTCTGGAGTCTATAAAAGAGGAAACATTTTGGAGAATGAAAGAGATTCAGAGAGAGCAGAGCAGAACGACATAGCCATGAGCCAGTGACCTTTGGAGATGAAGAAGGAAAATGCCTCCCGGGGAGCTTCATGAAACAGGAAACCAGGAGAAGAAACTAGCAGATGACACTGTGTTCGCCATGTGCCCTTCCAGATGAGAGAGAAACCCTGACTGTGTTCACCACATGCCCTTCCACTTGAGAGAGAAAACTTGAACTTCATTGGCCTTCCTGAACCAAGGTATCTTTCCCTGGATGGATGCCTTTGTTTGGACATTTCTACAGACTTGTTTTAATTGGGACATTTTCTTGGCCTTAGAACTGTAAACTTGCAACTTATTAAGTTCCCCTTTAAAAAGCCATTCCATTCCTGGTATATTGTATTCCAGCAGCTAGCAAACTATAGCATGGTGTATTACATTAATTGATTTTCTTATATTGACCCATCCTTGCATACCTGGAGTAAATCCCACTTGGTCATGGCATCTAATTCTTTTAATGTGTTGTTAGATTTGATTTGCCGGTATTTGGTTGAAGATTTTTGTATCTATATTCATTAAAAAGATTGGGCTGTATTTTCCTTTTCTTGTAGTATCTTTGTCTGGCTTTGGTATTAGGGTCATGTTAGTTTTATAGAATGAGTTAGGTAGCTTTCCCTCCTCTCCATTTTTTTAAAGGAGTTGGAGCAGAATTAATACTAATTCTTTCCTGAATGCTTGGTAGAATCACATGTGAAGTCATCTGCTCCTGGACACTTCCTTTTTAGGAGATTTTTGATGACTGATATAATCTCTTTACTTGTGATTGGTTTGTTGAAGTCATCTATTTCTTCTTGAGTCAATGTTCATTGTTCATGCCTTTCCAGGAAGTTGTATATTTCATCTATGTTGTCTTGTTTATTAGCACACAGTTGCTCATATATCCACTCATTACCCCCATTATCTCTATGGGGTCAGTGGTTATGTCCCCTCTTCCATTTCTTATTTTATTTATTTGCATCCTCTCTCTTTTTTTTATCAGCTTATTGATTTTCTCAAAGAACCAACTTGTGGTTTTGTTGATTTTCTCTTTTGTTTTCATATTTTCAATTTCATTTAGTTATTCTCTGATTGTCATTATTTCTTTTCTTTTGCTTGCATTGGGGTTAGTTTCCTGTTCTTGCTCTAGTTCTTCCAAGTGAACAGTTAATTCCTCAGTTTTTGCCCTTTCTTCTTTTGTAATATAGGCATTCAAGGCAATAAATTCCTCTCTTTGCACTATCTTTCCTGCATCCTATAAATTTTGATATGTTGTGTGTTTCATTTTTATTTGCTTTCAGATATTTGCAATTTCTCTTGTCTGACTTGTTTAAGAGTGTGTTCTTTAGCCTCCATATATTTGTAAATTTTCTGACCTTTCTGGCCTTCTGCCTGTTATTGATTTCCAACTTCATTCCATTATGATCCATGAAAGTGTTTTGTATAATTTCAATATTTTAAAATTTATTGAGATTTGCTTTGTGACCCAACATTTGGTTTATTCTTGAAAACGATCCATGAGCACTTGAGAAAAATGTGTATCCTGCTGTTGTGCAATGCAATGTTCTGTAAATATCTTTTAAGTATAGTGCATTTATCGTATTATTCAAAATATCAGTTTCCTTATTGATCCTCCGTCTAGATGTTCTATTGATGATAGCAGGGAATTGAAGTCTCTGACTATTATAGTAAAGGAGTCCACTTATCCCTTCAATGTTTGAGTTTGCCACATGTATTATGGGGCATGCTGGCTTGGTGAATAAATATCTATGTTTGGTATGTCTTCTTGTTGAATTGTTCCTTTTATTAATACATAGCAACCTTCTTTGACTCTTAATCATTTCATATACGAAGTCTATTTTGTTGGATATTAGTATAGCTATCCCTACTCTTTTCCGGTTGTTGTTTGAATGAATTATCTTCACCTAACCTTCTACTTTCCACCTATTTTTGTCCTTGGGTTTAAATTTGGTCTCCTGTAGACAGCTTATAGATGGATTCTGTTTTTTATTCCATTCTGCAAGTCTTTGTCTTTTGATTGAGCAGCTTAATCCATTAATATTTAATGTTATTACTCTAAAGTCAGTAATTTCTTCTACCATGTTTTCTTTTGGATTTTATATGTCATAAGTTTTCTCTCTTTTTGCCTTTACTGATAGTCTTCAGTTTTACATTCTTTTCCAGACCTCTATCTCCTAACTTTTCCTATATGCCTGTAGTACTTCCTTTAGTATTTCTTGTAGGGCTGGTCTCTTAGTCACAAATTCTCTCAGTGATTGTCTGAAAATATTTGAATCTTCTCAGTATTTTTTTTATTTTTTGGCATGGGCAGGCTCTGGAAATTGAATTCAGGTCTCCAACATGGGGGCGATAATTCTGCCACTGAGCCACCATTGCAACACCCTCCCCCTCGTTTTTGAAGGAAAGTTTTGCTGGGTATAGAATTCTTGTTTGGCAGCTCTTCTCTTTCAGACTCTTAAATATAGCATACCATTACCTTCTTGCTCCATGGTTTCTGCTGGGAAATCCACACATAGTCTTATTGTGCTTTTGTATGTGATGGATTGCTTTTCTCTTGGCTACTTTCAAAAGTTACTTTGCATCTCAGACATGCCTCTTTTTTTTTTTTAAGTGGTCTCCTCAGATCATGTAGACCCCAATCAAGTTTTCCCAGACTGAAGAGGCCCATGTCTTAGGAGGTAGGAGTAGCCAGCATCAGTTTTCCCTGAGAGTGAGACCTAGAAGGTTGTCAGACTTACCTATGAAGACTCTAGATTCTGTGCTTTTCCTGTCCTGCCCAGCTTGTGGCACTTGTCTGTCTGCACCTTCTCACCATCTTAAAATGATGTGCTTTAATTTCAGCAGACTTTCCCTGCCAGTGACATGGTTGAGACAGAGGTGAGGCAGTACTTGGGTTGGGCTGCTTCTGTTTTCCTGTCCCTGCGTCCTGAATTCCTTGAAGGAGTACTTCCCCTTGAGCTGGGCCCTGCCTCCTCTTTTCTTGGGGAGGATACACCCTTTAGGGAATTAACCCCTTTCACTTGACTAGTTGCTTTGTCTCTCAGACATGCCTTAGTTCTGCCTTTGCCTGAGGCAGTGCTAGAGCCTGAGAATTGTTGCAGTTCTATTTATTGAGCTGTTTAATGCTTATTCTAGGTTTATCTGTGCAGGTGGCCTGTTTTCAGTAGTCAGAATTTGTTAATTAATTCCTCAATTGGAGCTTGGTTGAGCAAAGTCCTTGCTACTAGTAAAGTCTATTCACTTTCTCCTCAGGGAAACAGCCTGCTGTGCCTATGGGGGAGGGGTGCTGTCCTCTACAGTTTGGGGATTACAGTTCTGTGTGGGATCTCAGCTGTTCAACCTGGTCCAGAATGCTATATACTGTGTGTCTGGTCACTGACATGCCCCTAGCAGTTGTTCTCTACCATTCTTGGCTATTTACTAGCTGCTCTGGAGGATGAACTAAATTCCCCACCTTGCTATGCTGGCATCATGGCTCCCCATCCCATTGAGTCTTGTTTCCCTCATCTTGCCAATGTATATAATAATTGTAAGTACCTCACAGATAGTGGGGAGAATTTGATGAATCAAAATAAGATCATTGCATATGTCATTCAAACTAGTGTATGAATAGGCTATAAGGGTATACATATGATTGTTACTAGTACTAGTCTTTGGAAAAACATATTATCATATCAACATATTACAGAAGTTTTGCTTCCATTGATGCATAAGAAAAAGAAAATACATATTCCATTTCAGTTTTTGAAAGATTCGAAAAATCCTTTGCTTAAATCAAGGGAAGAGGCAGAGTGCAAAACTAGTGAATGAACAGTACGAGAGAGGAGATGCCACCATCTCACCATTTAACTGCTAGAGCCAAGGCAATTGTAAGAGGCCATCAGATGACATGTGATTCAGGGGTTTGAATTCTGCTTATGTTCCTTATTAACCAGGATCCCCAAGCTCATGACGTATTGGCTCCTTAGCCTCTCACAGGGATGGAATTAAGAATTAGGCTATTAATATATAGTATGTGACACATAGTAGGCAATTTTAAATGGCAGTTTCATTTTCTCTTAACCCAGAACACATGTACTCATGGGTTCTCATTCAGTCAACATGAGATTCCACAGATGCTTGTCAATGAAGAGGCAGACGTGCTGTATTGGAAAATGGGATGGAAATGCAGGTAGAAGCTATTCTCTGGAGGTCCTTAAAATAGATGCTAAAAGGGAAAAATATTTTCTATAGACAATTGGGGGTGAGGAGGGCATTGGAGATTTTCAGGAAGGAAGTGAGAGTAAATGATCTCTCTCTTTACCCTTGTCCTCTTCTCACCTTTCTGTAGTATTCTTTGATTTGTTAGAGCTTTTGTTCTCTTTAGTTAACTTGATCTCCATAACAACATACTGGTGTACAGATTATTACTACTGCATTTTACCATTGAGGAAATGGAGTCTCATGCAGTTTGCCCAATAATTACACAGCTAGAAAGAGACAGAAGTTATACTTGAACCCAAATCTTAATATACCAAGTCCTGTCCCCTTTCTTATATACTCTACCACCATAATTGGAAAATAAAAACCAATATGAGACCTGTGTGTCATCTACACACCAGATGCTACTCCAGGGAAAAATATTGAAGAGCCCTAAACACCTCAGTTTCAGGCCATAAAAATAACCATTAGAGCTGGAATAACCTTATCTTTGGCTTCTGTTTCCAGTACCATTTAGTTAGTGATTTTTCTCTGCCTTCCTAATGGCTCTCATTTGATTTACAGACCCACTGAGAAAATAAGTTATTTCAAACTGTTATTATTTCACAAAATAGCACTGTGTTTTAGCTGTGCCACTTTTGCTAATGGCCCGTTGCCTTTCAGTATGTGTACTTCCTGGATCCATATCTATCACAGAAAGTGTTCTTTTAAATTTAGTATCACTACTCAATCCTAGTTTAGTTTAGTTTTCCTACTAAATCCTGGTTTGTTTTTCATAGGTTTTATGGCACAGAAGTAGTTTACATCCTGGTAGCTAGAGTTCATAAATTTCAATTCTCTACCTATGCCATTAGAGCTGGATGAACAACTTTGGGATTTGGAGACCTGGGATCAATTCCTGGTGCCTGCCCATGCAAAAAACACAGAACAACAAAACCCTTTGGAATTGTTAAATTTGGACATCTCATTTTATAGACGGAGACACTGACGCCTACAGAGGGAGAGGAATAACTCAGGCTCTGAAGGGAGATAGGGGCAGGGGTGACTCCGACTCAGGTGACCCAGTTCTCAGTTACCCTCATGTGGTGTTTTGAAACTGCATGTACCCTAGAAAAACGTGTTCTTAAATCTAATCTGTCCTGTGGGTAAGTAAGACCTTTTGATGAGGCTACTTCAGCTAAGATGTGACCCACCTCATTCAGGATGGGTCTTAATCCCATCACTTAAGTCATTTATATAGACAGGATGAATTCAGACAAAGAGAAAGTGACAGAAGCAACCGATGAAAACTGAAAGAGAAGGGAGGGAGAGACCAGCAGACCTGCCATGTGCCTTGCCATGTAGCAGAGGAGTCAAGGATCACTGGCAGAGTGAAGAAAGCATTGCCTTGATGATGGCTTGATTGGGACATTTTCCTGAACTCTAACCATGAGTGAATAAATTTCCCTTGTTTAAGCTGAACCATTTCATGGTATTTGTTAGAGCAGCCTAGGAAACTAAACCACCTTGTTACCCAAGTAAGTTTCAGGGACCAGCAGCATCAGTGAAACCTGGGAGTTGTTAGAAATGTAGAATCCAGGCCCTGCTAAAGATACACTGCATCAAAATTGAAATCTTAATAAGATATGCAGGTGACTATGTACATTAAGTTTAAGAATACTGCTTTATATTACATTGAGCTTTTACTGTATAGATGTTTTCAAGTATGTATGTGTGTGTGTCTGGGGGGAGAGGTGAGTGTGGGGAGCACATGATTTATTGACTGATTCTGGGTAAGTATGCTAATGATATTCCCATGTGATGTTCTTTAAACATTTGGATAAATGAGGCTGGGGCTCAGGAATAAGATCTAGGGAGGGATGGCATGAAAGGGATAAGATAATCTAGTTAGAATAGGAAAGAAACACTAATAATTAGAAGTTGGCTGATCCAGTTAAAAATGCTGTCAAGGGATGGCCAGGAGTCAGCAGCATCCTAGATACCAAGGAGGTGTTTTAAGATCTTTGACTAATAATTTCAGATGACAAAGAAAGGTTAAGGAAGATGAGAATTTGAAATCTCTCATAATTTACTTTTGGCTTGTTCTGTTCCCCTCAACTCCCAACACATGTTCCTGGAGTTCCTGGAGTTGAAAACTATCCCAATTAAATCATCACACAAGACCCAAGTGGATACCAAACACTGTTTAGGACATCTAACTTTAATCTTATAGAAACATACCCCCTCTTAGAGTAAGTATATTATGGTTTAAAACAAGCCTCAGGGAGCAGATGGGCTCCTAGAAAGAAATCTATATTTGACTCTAGTGCCGAGGATGGAGGTAAACAAAATTTAAGCAACTTGCTCCAACATAATTTTCTGTACAGATTTTTTTTTTGCATGGGCAAGCACTGGGAATTGAACCCAGTTCTCTAGCATGGCAGGCGAGACCTCTGCCACTGTGCCACCATTGCCCACCCTCTGTACAGAATTTTAATGTGCTCTTTGGGCATCGGCATGTGTTTTAGTTTGCTAGCTGCTGGAATGTAATGCACCAGAAATGAAACAGCTTTTAAAAACAGGAATTTAATAAGTTGCAATTTTACAGTTCTAAAGCCATAAAAATGTCCAAGTTAAAAAGCAAGGCTACAGAAATGACCAATCTAAGGCATCCAGGGAAAGATACCTTGGTTTGAGAAGGCCAGTGATGTTCAGGGTTTCTCTCTCAACTGGAAATGCGCATGGCAAACATGGTGACATCTGCTAGCTTCCTCTCCAGGCTTCTTGTTTCATGAAACTCCCCAGGGGCATTTTTCTTATTCATCTCCAAAGGTCTCTGGCTGTGGTCTCGAGTGGTTTGCATGGCTCTCTCCAAAATGCTTCCTCTTTTAAAGGATCAAGACCCACCTGGAATGGGTAGAGTCTCATCCCCCTCTAATAAAAAATTAATACCCACAATTGGGTGTGTCACATCTCTGTGGAGATAATCTAATCAAATTTCCAACATGCTGTATTGAATAGGAATTAAGAGAAGCAGCTGCCTACACAAGATTGGATTAGGATTAAAGCATGGCTTTTCTAGGGTGTATAAATCCTTTCAAACTGGCACATTCCACCCTCTAGACCTTAAAAAAGGCATGTTTTTCCCATATACAAAATACATTCACTCATCACAATATCAGAAAGCCTTAAACCATTTCTGTAACAATGCAAATACAATACAAAGTTAAAACCAGTACAAAGTCTCATCAAAGTTAGTTACAGGCATGGTCTGTCCTAAGACAAAATTCTCCTCTGGCTCTGGATCTGTAAAACTCAAAACCAGTTATTTGCTGCCAACAAATAAAGGAGGAACAATCATAGGATACATGTTTTCATTTCCATAGAGGAAAAATTGGAAGGAATGGAGGGGTCACTGGACCCAAGCAGTTTCGAAAGCCTGCAGGGTAAATTCCATTAAATTTGAAAGTCTGAGAGTCTTTTATCTTTGGGGCTTTAGAAAGTGGCAGTCCCACCCTTTCCAAGGACCTATGCAGTGCTCCCCTCTCTCCAAATGCAACCTTGGGGGACTTTGGGGAGACCACCTTTTTCTGAACTCCACCCTCTCCATGCGTAGGGGCTGCACCTGGGCTCTCTGCTGTCTCTGGGGTACACACACAACATCTCCATGTGGTGACAGCCATACTGTCTCCAATCTCCAAGGAGTGTCTTGCACCCTCTCCAAGGCCTGAAGCGGCACAACTCTTCCACTGCAAGGAGCTGGAGGTGGAAGGCCCATCCACCTTTGAGGCAAACTCAACCTCTCCACATGCTTGGGTGGGTCCGCTCTCCTGGTCTGAGGCTTCTTGACTTCAGACCGCAGCCTCCATGGTTCTGTCTCTGAAGACATTTTACCATTACCTTTTCCCTTTCCTGAGCCCCTCAGTAGAGACTAGCAGCAGTTCTGGTTATACAGGTCCCACAGCACTCTTGTTGGCCGTCTATGTAGTAAGCTGGGATCATGCCCACCAGGCAGAAAGAGTTTCCACAAATCCTTCCTGCATAACTGCATATGCTTTTCATATGTAGTGGGGTGTGATTTAAGGGCCACTTTTGCCTTGGCTAAAGGATAGAACCTGCTAAAGGAAATGAAGAAAATCCTTGTGAAATGAAGGCACCTAAAATACAGCATTTGATGGAAAAGTGGAGAAGGAAGTTTTGAGATAAGGGACAAACTTGGGCAGTGATTGATAAGGTCATTCCTGTGTAAATAGTACAGCTTTGAGTTTGGCTGGAGTGGGGCTCTTGTTGAATACCCTCCATGGACAAAGTGGCTCATAAGGTAATAAAAGTGAAAATGCATGCCTTACTGACTTGTCTTATATTTGGGGTATGAGAGGGGCAGTTGGAATCACTCCTCAAGTGTGGGGAACCTAGGAAACAGTTACCTCAAACCCTCCGAGGGTGATGACTGCAGTCCGGTTCTCAGTTTCTGTGGAGTGAGTCAGGTAAATATCAGAAAGAGCATGGGCTTTTACAGTCAGAAAACTGAAGATTGGAGGCCTATCTCCCTCACTAGTGAGCTATGTGATCTTAGGGAAATAATGCCGAGCTCATCTTCCTACCCACTGAAATGGAACTAACCACATCTTACCTGTCTGACAGGAGGCACAATGGAGGTGATTTCTGGGAAGGCACCTAATAAAATGCAAATTGTCCTGTAAAGGTAGCTATCTGTGGGGACAAGTGAGTTTCATTCTAGTGCAGGGTGAGTTGAGAGTGTTCCATTGAAAATTATCTTTCTTTCTTTTAAATATGAAAGTATGTGTACTAGTGAATGGGCAATAGATCATTTTAATATTTTCTCTTGACCCTACATTTTGTCCTGAAGTCTTGCCCAAGTGTGTAGAATGCTTTATAAAAACTTTGGAGACTGATTTGTCAGAGCTGCATCATATTTCTATTCTGGTGGGGTATAATTTGTGGTTCTCTAAATTCCACTTCTTTTTTGGCTTTATTTAAGTTGGTTAACTATTCAAAATGGATCTACCTTGTAATAAAGCTGATCTGGATAGGACTAAGGTAAATAAGAATACAGGGTAAAGGATTTTAGCATCCATACTTTAAAACTTCAAGTTTTGTGTGAGACCAAAGGGAGAGATATTTTTTTGGTGCAAAATTTATATTTTGGGTAGCACATTACATAATTTAACTTGTATGGTCAGTTTAGTTGAACACCATAAGTACATAGAATCTAGAGTAGGGCATGAGATCTTGTTGGTTTGTACAGGTTAGTGCAATGCACTGATATATCCCAGAGTAATTTGGGCAGTGAATAAAGTATTTGCAAAGTTCCTTTGGGGGACTGGAGAGAAAG
This sequence comes from Tamandua tetradactyla, assembly GCF_023851605.1. Lineage (NCBI taxonomy): Eukaryota > Metazoa > Chordata > Mammalia > Pilosa > Myrmecophagidae > Tamandua > Tamandua tetradactyla. Next base: position 56,594,542 of record NC_135334.1, on the reverse strand, counting down.
GAGGAAATATTTATCATCCCCATTTAGGGAATTCCCGATACTCTTGCAAGCAGTGGAGGCAACCAATTCAATAGGCTGAGCCCTTGATCTTGGGGTTTGCTGCTGTGAAACTTATTCCTGTAAAGGAGGTTCCTAAGAGTCTTCCCCAGAGAACCTCTTTTGTTGCTCAGATGTGACCTCTCTCTCTAAGCCAACCCAGCAGGTGAACTCACTGCCTTTCCCCCTACATGAGACATAACTCCCAGGGAAGTAAATCTCCCTGACAACATGGGACCTGACTCCTGGGGATCACCTGGGACCTGGTATCAAGGGATTGAGAAAGCCTTCATGACCAAAAGGGGGAAGAGAGAAACAAGACAAAATAAGTTTCAGTGGCTAAGAGATTTCAAACAGTTAAGAGGTTATCCTGGAGGCTATTCTTATGCATAATATAGATGTCCCTTTTTAGTTTGTAGTGTATTTGAATCAGTTGGAGCAAAGTATCTCAAACTGTTGAGCTGTGCTCCAGTAGCTTTGATTCTTGAAGATGATTGTATGATAGAGCTTTTACAATATGACTGTGTGATTGTGTAAACCTTGTATTTGATGCTCCTTTTATTCAGGGTATGGAAGGATGAGTAAAAAAATAAGGATAAAAATATAAATAATAGGGGTAATAAAGGGTAAAAAATGGAATAGATTGAAATATTAGTGATCAATGAGAGGGAGGGGTAAGGCTTATGGGATGTTTGAGCTTTTTCTTTTTATTTCTTTTCCTGGAGTGATACGAATGTCCTAAAAATAATCATGGTGATAAATACACAACTAGGTGAAGATATTGTGAGCCATTGATTGTATGCTTTGGATGGACTTTATGTGTGTGAAGATTTCTCAATAAACATATTTAAAAAGAAAAATGAATCTCTCTGATACAGTTCCTTGAAGACCTATCAGGACAGAGCTAAAGAACATCATAAAGCATCATTAGACACTGAGGCAAGATGAACTTTTTTACCTGCCTCTGGTGGATTAATTAAATGTCAATCACTATGATAAGAAAGAAAAATGGAGGTAGAAGAGCGAGAGACTGAGGAAGGAGGCATTTAGGTAGCTCTTAGTCACAAGCTGACATAGAAAGTCTGCTTACTTTCGGGAGTTTGTTTAATACAGCACTTAAAATGGAAAGCTTGAAAAGGTTACTACAGAAAGAAATTCATTGCAGTAATGCTGGATGGAAATGTCTGGTTCAGTAACATGAGAAATTTCTGTTGCATTGTGTAACTGAATATGAAATCTTCAAGAAGCTGTAAAGAGTGACTTAGTTGTACCTTTAGCGTTATGGAAAATAACTTATTGATGAAGCAGGATTTGTAACTTGAGCTGATTCTACAAGCAGGTCTAAAATGTGAGAAACCAGACATAAGTATATAGATGAATTAATAAGCTATTCTGATTCCTAAGGTCTTGCCTGTGTCTCTATGTAGGGTTGTAAAGGAAGTTTGAAAATGTGTGATGTTCTTGATTTATTGGTCATTAAAGAACTGAAGGTATTTTGTTCAAGTCAGCTTTGCAGTTACAGTGAGAAAGTCAAACCAATTTGAACAGATTTTCTCTCCTCATTTGCCTCCTCTGCTTGTTTCCCAATTAGAGGATGGACAGATGTGTGAGTGTAAATGCAAACAACTCTGACAATGACCATAAAGGAGAGGGTTGCTATGATGATGAAGTATTTATACTAAGCAAGCTTCTACTATGCCTATTATATATCAAGTAGCTATATAATGCACATAATATGGTTTCTGTCTTAGCTAATAAAAATCTCATGATCACATAGCATGGATTTATATGAAATTAATTAAAAATATTGCAATGTGAAATATCTTCAGACAAGCTTCAGTTGAGGGTACATATGGGAATATTCCTTAAGAATTCCAAATGCCTTAGCTTTGATAGATCCAAATATGTCAGCCCCTGAGATGGGAGAGAAGATGAGCTTAGTGGCTGGTACTGAACATTTAGTTTCTAATGCTTGACCACCAGGCTGCAGTGTCAGCAGAACATTCTAGATAATGACGAGTAGGGCACTTCTTCTTTTGACTATGTTCAACTGAGCTGCTAATTTTAAAATTATTCTCCTAATATGAGACTGAAATAGTTAAAACAATAACCACTCAGCTTTGCTCTAATAGGACTGGGATTGTTTCGCTGTTGCCCAAAGGCCATGCCTCTTCGCTGGCAGTGCCTCTTCATTTGTTGTTCCTTCTTCTTCTATCTTGTAAGTGCTTGCTTAGACTCCTTAAGTAGAATTTTGTCATTCTTTTTGGATACCCACAGACTTCAAATACTCTTCCTATTTTTGAGATATTCCCCACTTTTGAAGTCCTAAATTAAAAAAAAAAAAACAAGAAACAAAACAAGGTGTTTTTCCCCCCTTCCTTGTGACTAGGCACAGACAGGAGACCCAGAGTCAATGGGATCAAAGACACTTCCACCAGACTCGGAATTAGAGCTGGGGCGTTGAGAAAGTGAGCACCTCACAAAATCATTGTGGAGATCAAATATCAGGTTCGTCTAGTTGCTGAAGGCAGCAGTTGTCAAACTTCTGTGGCCAAGTGGCCAGATCCGTGCCTGCTGGCAGTGGCAGTGGTCTCTCCATGGGAGCAGTCCCATCATGAGATGTGGGGCATTATTTCTGGCTACTTGGCTTTGTGGAAAATCCATGAACTTTTCTTTGGTACATTTTTTTGCTGCTAATAATAGACAAATATGTTTCTGTTGTTTGCAACTAGGAACCCAGACTGATACACTCAAAACCCAATTAGTTAATTAATTAATTTTAATTTTTTATTTTTATTTTTTATTGAAAAATCTTCACACCCATACAGCCCATCCAGAGTACATAATCAATGGCTCACAATATCATCACATAGTTGTGTATTGATCACCATGATCATTTTTAGAACATCTGCGTCACTCTAGAAATAAAAAGCAAAAGAAAAAATTCATACATCCCATATACCTTACCCCTCCCTCTCATTGACCATTAATATTTCAATCTACCCCAATTTTTTTGTCCTTTATCACCCCCTATTATTTATTTAGTTATACTTATTTTTTTTTACTCACCTGTCCATACCTTTTTGGATACCCAGCTCATCCAAAAGAGTGGATCAGAGCACAATTTAAATAACACATTTATGGAGGGACCACCATGCCTCCTGGTGTCTGATAAAAGGGAGCATCAGACACAAGGTTTACACAATCACATAGTTATATTAGTTATATTATAAAAGCTATATAGTTATACAATCATCTTCAGGAATCAAGGTTACTGGAAAACAGCTCAACAGTTTCAGGTACTTTCCTCTAGCCACACCAATACACCACAAATTAAAATGGAATATCTAGATACTGCATAAGAATAACCTCCAGGATAACCTCTTGACTGTTTGAAATCTCTCAGCCACTGAAACTTTATTTTGTTTTGTTTCTCTTTTCTTTTCCCCAGTCCCTCAAGTAGACTTTGCAAATACTTAAAAACCCAATTTTGATGTCACCCCTGTAAAGATATTCCTGACTCTCCAAAGATGAATTTATTTTTCCCTCACTGAGCTTCTGTAGTCTAATTCATCCCAGATTGTGGCCATTGCTTGTTTCAGGGTCTATGTTCAAAACAGAGTTCCTTTTGTGGTAGGGACCTTCTCATATGTCTTGCAGAGTGCCTGAGGCATGGAGGTCCCTCCATAAATAAGTTACTTAAATTATGCTCTGATCCATGTCCTTGTATCTTGTTGGGAGAGGGGCCATAGTATCTTCAAATCTGCTTGCAAACGCTTGTGTTGAAGATCTGAAACAGGAAGGCTGTGGTTATGAAGTGTTCTTGGCTCAACCTTCCAGGAAACCCTGCCTCAAGTTCATTTAGCATTTCTGGCTTCAAAGTCACAACCTGAGTTGCTTTGTACCAGATTCTCTCTTGATCCCCAATAGCATACTCACACTTCATTTACGTTTGCTAGCTCTTTGTCGTTGCCGTTTAACCGTTTTGCTGTTTATTGACAGCTGCAATACCCTCCCTAGTAACAGACCTAGGTGAACATGTTGGACTCTATTGTGTGTGTATTAAGTTTTGCTGGGTTTTTTTTCAATACTAGTTTTCAACTGATAACAGCAACTTAGTATCAAAGCTGAGGCCCATGATATTGAAGGAAAAAGGTGGATATTTTTTATTTCATCCCTCTGATTCAGCTGCATGTCCCTTTACATGCAACTCTCCCCAATTTGCTGCCCTTTTCCTCTGTTTGTAGCTGAGGAAGTATCTTTTTGGTTTCTTGATCTCCCTTCAGGCAGGGGGCTTTATTCACTGTTTCTCTGTTTTGTAATGAAATCAAGGCCTTTATGAGGGGAGTGGGTCTGCCTTCTCTCTCAATTGCTCCCTTTCTGAAACTTCTCTTTTTATTGTGTACCCAGAATCAACCATATTCCCTCATCTCTCTTTTATTTAAACCTAATTCTCCCTTTGCGATGGTTGGCACTATATAGCATAATCATAGTTTCGTACATGAATGAACAAAGAAATTGAGGTGAGGGGTGCATCCGCGCATGTTAAGGGACTCTGTAACAAGCTACGAACTTTTATAACTGTCTAAAATCTTGGCATTTCAAGAGATAACAAAAAGGGAAGCAGGGTACTACCTAGGTAAAATGGTACAATTTCACCTTGCTGTCCTTTCTTAATTAATATCAAGGTGGAACTCAAAGGGACCATGAAAAGGTGAAATGAAAACGAGACACTTCAAACCTGTTCTATTTTTGTTTCCTGAACTCCCTGTTTCTTAAAATTGGAAGGCAGATCAGGGTGTTAGAATGGTATTAGCCTGGGGAGATGGGAGTGTGGAGATCAGGCAGTAAAAGAGAACTTAAGTATGTATATTGCATGAGGGATTAATTGCCAGGAGAGTGTGAGAAGAATTATGGGGGTTAATATACAGAGCTAAGCAAATATTGACATGGGAAAATGGTTACATATCTGAAAGCATAGGCAGGCTGTAAACCAATAGATAAAGAAGATGCTGGCAGAATATTACCAAAATGAGCTACAGTGTGCAGTTTAGCCTTCAAATGCTTTCAAATATAAATTCTGAACAATGTCCATAATAATAGAGACCCAGTTAAAAAATAGGGGAGAGGCACCTTGCCATATTCCCCAGCTTTGTGGTACACCTTCCAAACAATTTTGCCTATTTTATAAGTTTATAGCTATAGTGCTGTATATTGAAGATTTAAGTGCTTCATCTGGAGCCCGAGGCACCATTAGACCCTAAGCACTAAGTGGGAATTCAATTATGTTCTCTGCATCATATTTACTAAAGCAGAAAATTAGAGTCGTTTTCTTAGAACAATGCTTTTCACTTGTTGATGGGAAAGAGGCAAGAGATACCTCATTCCCCAAAAGAACATATTAGATTCTCCCAAGGGGTCTATGCAAATATGTATTCAGTATTAAACAAATTTAAAAACTGAAGTATCACAAAAAATATTGTTTTTGTAGTGTAAACTACATAAGAAAAGCTGAAGGAAAGTTCTTGGCTGGTGAGGTTACACAGTAAACTCTTCTGCCTGTTAGCATTTCTGTTATGGAGAAGAAAACAAGGCCTCTAGACACATGCAATGTAACCGAAGCTCTCAGGAAGGGCAGGGAGATTTTTACATTCATCAAAAAGGCCGTAGGTTTAAAAAGATTGAGAAGCATAGTCCTAGACTGTCAAGTATATCATGCCTACCCTTTGTTTAACTGGAAAATTTCATTTACCGGAGACTTCCTGAGCATTTTGATTTATAGAAGAATGGCTGTGTATTGATCTTCTATAAAAATCTTTTTGATTTTTTTTCCTTTGTTTTGCATTAATTCTTTCTGGTTATATAGACCCAACCTTCATGTAATGATCTGTTGGAAGCCAGAGGAGTTCTTCATGCCACGGCAGAGTTCTTTCAGTGCTGGGGGAACTTTGTTGGAACAGAAGAAAGGGGAATTATCCACAACAGATGGCCTTTTTGATTTGATTCTTAGCAAAATGAGGTAATAGAGTGCTCGCTAATGCCTGGAATCTGTTAAATCTATTTTCGCGCTTTGCTTGGAGGAAGCACACAAGTAAGAAATGTCTTTTCCTTCATCTTTTCATTTCTCACAAAGCTTGTTAGGAGAAGAAATGACATTAAAGAATTCCTTGTTAGTGTTAAATTTGTCCCTGCTTCCTATTCTGGCACTGTTTAAGGTTACAAAACCATCAAGGGAATTTGAGAAAAGGAGGGAAAGGATATAAGCCATGTAATTATCAGATAGTTTGAAGAATAGTGGATTCCACCATGTTTTTCTTATAACTCCTAGATTGCATGCTGAAATTAAAATGTAGAATTCTTAATATATGGTTAATCATTCAAGAATTTTGGGTTAAATGCTTCATTACCTGTAAGAATCATATTTTTTCTTTCCCTTCTACTTTTTTAATTACAAGAGTGTACTTTAAGTAAAATATTTTTTAAACATGCTTTCAAAGTTTATATCTGCAGTGAGTATTTGACAGAAATGTATGCTGTGATAAGCAGGTAAGAACCATGGGTACTTCTCATATGCAGCAGGGACACGCTATAGTTAGGATGCTATGCTCCATTCAGGGTTCCTCACCTTGAAGAAGGATTTGGAGAAATACAGAGGGTGCCCAGAATATCATTAAAGTAGTTATAGGATGTGAACACAAATGCTGAGCCCATAACTAATATGGAGAGATCAGAAGGCTCATCCTGCCATATGACGGACTTAGATCAGTGTTTCTCAAAGTGTGTTCCCCAGAACACTGTGTTCTGAGGGATGCTAATAATCTTTCATGAAAAGAGGTCACTTCCATGAATAAAGTTATTGTTGTCTGTCCTGGTATAGCAGCAGCCCCCAGGAACAGTGTGCATACCTGCTGTACCAGGCATTGTGATATGAAGATACAGGACTAAATATTTCACAGTATGAACGTGTCCTACTCTGACTGGTCCTGGGAGTATGTGGTCACTGGGAGTAGAAACAAGGCTGAGTAGAAGGAACCAGAAGCCAGTCTTTGGACATGCTTTGGAATGTTCTTCCAATGACATTGCAAAATTGTAAGCAGAAGATTCAGTTCTCATTGATTCCTGCTGCACAAAACCATGATTAACATAAGGCAATATTTGATCAAAATGATAGAGAAAAGACCTCTTTCCATTTTTTCTATAGAGAATAATACTATAAAATTATTATCATATGAGGAGGTAATCAAAGAGTGAGAGACAAAAAACATTACATGAAGAAAGTATTATAGATGTGGATAAGGCAATTACTTAGTAAATGCTATTTTTACAAATTTGGTGATGCTTGTGGTATTTCTCGGCTTTTTAAAAATTTGTAATTTATTAGAATTTCTTTTTTCTATCTAAATACATTGAATTATTTAAACCATTTAATTTTGTTCAATTGTTTTCCCCGATTTTAATGGCCTTCATGTGTTGAAAGATGTTACATCCTGAAAAAAAGTATTTATACATTGATAATTTATACTCTCTTTTAAAAAAATATTTATTAGAGAAGTTGAGGGTTTACAGAACAATCATGCAAAAAATATAGGATTCCATATGGCATCTTATAATTAGCACCTTGCACTGGTGTGGTACATTTGTTAAAATTGAAAGGATATTTTTATAAGTGAACTTATATTCCACAGTTTAACTTAGAGTGCACTGTGTTGAGCAATGCCATGGAACTTTTTAAAAAAAATTTTATTTTAGTAACATATATACAATCTAAAATTTTCCTTTTTAATCACATTCAGATATATCCTTCAGTGCTGTTGATTATATTAACAGTGTTGTGCTACCATCTCCATCTGCCATTACTAAAACTTTCTATGGTGGTTTTTGGTTTGATTTGCATTTTCCTGATGGTTAATGTTATTGAGCATCTTTTCATGTGCTTTTTGGCCATTTGTATATCTTCTTTGGAGAAATGTTTAGTCAAATCCATTGTCCATTTTTAAATTGCTTTGTCATTTTGTTATTCAGTTGAAGGATTTCTGTGTATATTCTGAAGAGTAAACCTTTATCAGATATGTGGTTTCCAAATATTTTCTCCCATTGTATAGGTTGCTCTACTTTCATGAAAAAAATCATTTGGCACAAAAGCTTCGAAGTTTGGAGAGATCACATTTATCTATTTTTTCTTTTCTTCCTTGTGCTTTTGGTATAAAGTCTATGAAATCATTGCTGAACAAAAGGTCCTAAAGGTGGCTCCCTGTGTTCTCTTCTAAGAGTTATATAATTCTGTTCCTACGTAGTGTCTTTGTGTCATTCTGACTTGATTTTTTATATATAATATGCAGTGTGATTCCACTTTCTTTCTTTTGCAAATTGAGATCCAGTTTTCCCAGCATTATTTGTTGAAGAGACTATTCATTTCCAATTGAGTGGTCTTTGCCCTGTTGTGAAAAATCAGATGGCCACAAGTGCAAGGGTTGATATCTGAGCTTTCAGTTCAGTTCCATTGATCTATGTCTGTCCTTGTGTCAATACCATGCTGCTTTGATTACTGTGGTTTATTATAAGTTTTTTTTTTAACATGGGCAGGCACCAGGAATTGAACCTGGGTCCTCTGGCCTGGCAGGCAAGCATTCTTGCCTGCTGAGCCACTGTGGCCCACCCTATTATAAGTTTTAAGATCAGTAAGTATGAGTCCTCCAACTTTGTTCTTCTTTTTCAGGATGGCTTTGGCTATTTAGGGCCCCATACCCTTCCATACACATTTTTTTTTAAACTTTTAAAATTGTATGATATAACATATATACAAAGCAAAGAAAGAAAAATGCAATAATTTCAAAGCACTCTTCAACAAGTGGTTATAGGACAGATCTCAGAGTTTGTCATGGACTACTATACCATTATCTCAGATTTTTCCTTCAAGCTGCTCCAGAATAATTTATCATCACAATCAACTCTTTTTTCTTTTTTGTGAAAAATAACATATATATATATAGAAAAGGAATAAACTTCAAAGCACAGCATAACAATTAGTTGTAGAACAGATTTCAGAGTTTAGTATGGGTTACAACTCCACAATTTTAGGTTTTTACTTCTAGCTGCTCTAAAATACTGGAGATTAAAAGAAATATCAATTTAATGATTCAGAAGTCATATTCATTTGTTAAGCCCTACCCTCTCTGTATAACTCCATCATCACCTTTGATCTTTCTATTTCACTCTTTAGGGGCATTTTGGCTATGGCCATTCTAACTTTTTCACATTGGAAGGGGCTGTCAATAATATGGGGTAGAGAGGTGGAACTAGCTGATGTTCTGGAGAGGCTGGGGCCTTCTAAGTTTCAGGCCTTGGGGACCCCGGTCCAGGGACCCATCTGGAAGTTGTAGTTTTCTGGAAAGTTACCCTAGTGCATGGAGCCCTTGTAGAATTTTATATATTACCCTAGGTCTTCTTTAGAATTGGCTGGAATGGTTTTGGTTGGGGTTTGGCAAGCTATGATAGGTAGCAATGTCTAACTGAAGTGTGTGTAAGAGTGACCTCCAGTGTAGCCTCTCAACTCTATTTGAACTCTCTCAGCCACTGATACTTTATTAGTTATACTTCTTTTTCCCTTTTTTGTCAGGATGGAATTGTTGATCCCACAGTGCCAGGGCTTGACTCATCGCTGGGAATCATCTCCCATGCCATTGGGAGACTTTCACCCTGGATGCCATGTCCCACATAGCAGGGAAGACAATGATTTCACTTGCAGAGTTGGGCTTAGAGAAAGTGAGGCCACATATGAGCAACAAGAGATCCTTCAGAAGCCACTCCTAAGCACGCCTATGGGAGGGTTAAGCTTCTCCATTACCTACATAAGCTTCACAAGGCTCAAGATCAAGGGCTTGGACTATTGGTTTGGGGGTCCCTAATGTTTGACACAGTATCAGGGGATTTCCTGATGGTAAAACTTAATGGTTCCATATTTTTTTCTCCCATCCCTCAAGGGACTTTGCCAATACTTTTTTTTTTTTTTAACTTTTTTTTATTAATTAAAAAAAATTAACAAACAAAACATTTAGATATCATTCCATTCTACATATACAATCAGTAATTCTTAATATCATCACATAGTTGCATATTCATCATTTCTTAGTACATTTGCATCGATTTAGAAAAAGAAATAAAAAGACAACAGAAAAAGAAATAAAATGATAATAGAGAAAAAAAGACTATACATACCATACCCCTTACCCCTCGCTTTCATTTACCATTATTTCAAACTGAATTTATTTTAACATTTGTTCCCCCTATTATTTATTTTTATTCCATATGTTCTACTCTTCTGTTGATATAGTAGCTAAAAGGGGCATCAGACATAAGGTTTTCACATTCGCATAGTCTCATTGTGAAAGCTATATCATTGTTCAATCATCATCAAGAAACATGGCTACTGGAACACAGCACTACATTTTCAGGCAATTCCCTCCAGCCTCTCCACTACATCTTAAACAACAAGGTGATATCTACTTCATGCGTAAGAATAACCTCCAGGATAACCTCTCGACTCTGTTTGGAATCTCTCAGCCATTGACACTTTGTCTCATGTTATTCTTCCCCCTTTTGGTCGAGAAGTTTCTTTCAATCCCTTGATGTTAATTCTCAGCTCATTCTAGTTTTTCTCAGTCCCTTGATGCTGAGTCTCAGCTCATTCCAGGATCTCTGTTCCACGTTGCCAGGAAGGTCCATACCCCTGGGAGTCATGTCCCACGCAGAGAGGGGAAGGGTAGTGAGACTGCTCGTCATGTTGGCTGGAGAGAGAGGCCACATCTGAGCAACAAAAGAGGCTCTCTTGGGGGTGACTCTTAGGCCTAAATTTTAAGTAGACTTGACCTATCCTTTGTGGGGTTGAGTTTCATGTGAACAAACCCCAAGCCTAGTGGCTCAGCATATAGCTTCTGTTGTCCACACTGCTTGTGAGAATATAAAAAATTCAACTTGGAGAAGTTGAATTTCTCCCCACTCTCACCATTCCCCGAAGGGGGCTTACTTTGCCAATACTTTTTGATTATCTGCATAATATATTCTAGGATGTATCCAGGCATTACATTAAACTATACAGGATTAAAGGGCCTCACTCTTATTCTGGGCTCCCTGTGTTTCAATTGTTTAAATAACAACCCAGAAAGGTTGAGTTAGATTATTATGTGCTACAGAAATTTAGGTTCTGAACAAAATAAAACTTTCTTCCTTTAGTGTAAAAGATGAGGTGCAGTTCTAAAATATAGACAATGTCTTCCTTAGCCCTGTGTTCTAAATTGCCGTAATCCCAACCTGATTAGCTTTGTTCTCATCTCTAAATACCAGGTCATACATTTATAAAACAGCCTCTCAAAATCCAGAAATCATAATTATCACTCAGGACTTAATGTGTCTGCTATAAGTGCTTACAATGTAGGACCCTGTTTTCTTATAAGCATTTTCTAAAGGAGACTGTACAATAATTGTTCTTTTATTTCTGGCTTAATTTGTCTCACCAAATGTCCCACAAGTTCATTCACATCGTTGCATGTCTCACATTTCATTCCTTTTTGTAGCCGCACAATATTCGATCATGAGTATATACCATCATTCTCAATCTACTTCTCAGACAGTGAATCCTTCAGCCACCTGCATTCATTAGGCATCATGTATAATGCCCAAAGTCCACAGTCCATCAACACTCTCAGTTTTAGATAATTTCGTTGTTCCTTTACCATGTCATACCCTTCCATATAAATTTGAAGATTAGCTTTTCCATTTCTGCAAAGAAGGTTGTTGAAATTTTTATTGGGATTGCATTGGATCTATAAATTGCTTTGGGAAGAACTGATATCTTAATAATATTGTCTTCTAATCTATGAATATAAATGTCCTTCCATTTATTTATGTCTTTCTTTTCATATTCTTTTGTAGTTTTCTGTGACCAAGTTCATATTATCCTTGGTTAGATTGATTCCTAGATATTTGATTATTTTAGCTGCCATTGTAAATGGAATTTTTTAATTTCTTCTGGTTGTTCATTACTAGTGTGTAGAAACATTACTGATTTTCATATACCACCATTTTGCTGAATTCATTTATTAGCTCTAGGAACTTTTTCTGCATATTTTTCAGTATATGGGATCCTGTCATCTGCAGATAGGGATATTTTGTCTTCTTCCTTCCCAGTTTGGATGTCTTTTATCTATTTTTCTTGCCTAATTGCTCTAGCTAGAACTTCTATTACAGTGTCGAATAACGGTGTTGGTACTGGGCATCCTTGTCTTGCTCCCACTCTTAGAGGGAAGGCTTTCAGCCTTTCACTATTAAGTATGGTGTTAGTTGTGGTTTTTTTCATATACGCCTTTTATTATGTTGAAGAAGTTTCTTTCTAGTCCTAGTTTTCTAAGTGTTTTTATCAAGAAGGGGCAATAAATTTTGTCAAATACCTTTTCTGCATCAATTGAGTTGACCATGTGCTTTTATCCCCCCTTTCATTGTGTTAATGTCTTATATTACATTTGTTGATTTATGTTGAACCACCCTTGAGTACTTGGGATAAAAACCACTTAATCCTGGTGTATACTTCTTTTAACATGCTATTGGATTTGATTTTCTAGTATTTTGTTGAAATTTTTGCATCTGTATTTCTAAGTGAGGTCTAGTTGGTTTAGAGTATCATTAAAATCTTATACTTCTTGATGATCTTACTAGGTATTCTATCTGTTGTTGAAGGTGGTATATTAAACTTGCCTACTATTAATGTAGGAAAATCAATTTTTCCCTTCAAATCTATCAGTATTTGTTTCATTTATTTTGGGACTCTTCTGTTATGTGCATATATGTTTTAATAATTGTTATGCCTTGTTGAATTGACCCCTTTAAAAGTATATAATTATAAGTATATCATATCTTTGTCTGTCATAGCAGTTTTTGACTTAAAGTTTATTTTAGCTCTGTTAGTATAGTTATCCTAGATCTAATTTGTTTACTAATCTCATGGTACATTTTTTCCATCCTTTCACTTTCAACCTACTTATGTTTTTGAATTTAAGGTGAGTCTTTTGTAGACAGCAAAAAGTTGGGTCATGCTTTTATAGCCATTCTGTCAATTTCTGTGTTTTGAAGAGTTTAATCCTTCTATATTTAAAGTCACTATTGATAATGTAGGAGTTTCTTCTGCTACTTGGTCTTTGTAAGTCTTATACCTTGTTTTGTTCTTCAATTCTTCCATTAAGGCCTACTTGCATATTTATTTGATTTTTTTGTATTTTACCATATTTAGTCCCTTCTCATTACTATCTGGATATTTTTCATATATTCTTCTTGGGTTTACCATGGGGTTAAAAAGTAGCATACTAAATATATAATAATCATTTTATTGCTACCAACTTGGCTTCAGTAGCATACACATACACTGTTCCAATACCCTGTGTCCACATTTTTGTACTTGTGATAAATTATATATTTGCACCTTGTATGCCCCAAGCCATAGATTTATCATTACTTTTAATGCATTTGCATTTTAACATCTGTAGCAAGTAAGTGGAGTTAATACCAAAACCTACAATACAATAGTACTTCATTTATTATTATCCAAATGTTACCTTTACGAGAGGTCTTTACTTTGTGCTCCTTTGAACCACTCTCTAGTGTCCTTTCCCTTCAGCCTGTAGTACTCCCTTTATCATTGCTTCTAGGGCAAGTCTGGTGGTGATGAACTCCCTCAGCTTTTGTTTATCTGGGAATAAATAGGTTTTAAACTCTCCCTCATTTTTCAAGGAGAGTCTCAACAGATACAAAATTCTTGGTTGGCAATTGTTTTCTTTCAACACTTTAAGCATTTCAACCCAGTGCCTTCTTGCCTCTATGGTTTCTGATGAGAAATTAGAACTTAATCTAATTGCAATTCCCTTGTATGCAACACATTATTTTTCTCTTTCAGCTTTCAAAACTCTCTTCTTGCCCTTTGCCTTAAATAGTTTAATCAATATATGATGCGGTGTATTTTTCTTCAAGTTTATTCTCCTTGTTGTTCTCTGGGCTTCTTGGATGTGCATATTCATGTCTTTTGCTGAGTATGGAAAATTTTCTATCAGCCTTTCTTTCTTCTTCTCCTGGTGCCCACATAATGCATATATGGTGTGCTTGATAATGTCCCAAAGATCTCTTAGGCTATTTTTGCTTTTTATAATTCTTTATTCTTTCTGCTCCTCAGCTTGACTCATTTCAATTGTCCTGTCTTCAAGTTCAGTGGTTCTTTCTCCTGCCAGCTCCAATCTGCTTTTGAAATGCTCCTGAGAATTTTTCATTTCAGTTATTATGGTCTTTAACTCCTGTAAAACTATTTAGTTTCTTTTCAAAATTTCTCCTTCTTTATTGAGATTCTCACATTGTTCATTCATTCCTTTATTGATACCCTGTAGTTCTTTCTCTCTATTTTCCATCATCTCCTTGAGCATATTGAATATCATTTTTTAAAGTCTTTGTCTGATATGTTCATAGTCTGTTCTAACTTTGTTGACATTTTCTGGATTTTTATCCTTTTATTTTAATCAGCCACCATTTCCTGTCTCTTTATTTAACTCATAATCTTTTGTTGCATACTATACATTTAAAATGTTAACTGTCATATCTGTTCCTTGAAATTCATTTTCTCAAGCTGCTTTTGCTTGAGGACAAATTCTGGGAGGTGGGGATGCCAGAGAGGAATTATGCATGTCAGTCCTGGATCTTGTGGAAATGACCCCATTGTTGCCTGCAGTGAGAGTGAGAGTGGGGGCTGGGCAATATTAAACACCTTGAGGAGAGAGGAATTTACTTACTTACTGTAATTTACCAGCTTCTTCCTCCCACTTTTCCCTGGATGCTGTGCAGTATTCAACTAGACTCTGGAATCTTGAAATAGCTGATTCAGGCAGTTCCTCCTTTTTTAATAGCTGTTGTCATGGAGGAAATGATTCCTGGAGCTTCCTACTCCAACTTCCCCAAATCCTCTACATACTGTGTTTTCTTAAATAATATTTTTATTGTGATATCTTCACACACATACAGTCCATCCAAACTATATAATCAGTAGCTCACAATTTCATCACATTGTTGTGCATTCATCACCATGATCATTTTGAGAATATTTGCATCACTCCAGAAAAAGAAATAAAAAGGAAAAGAAAAAACTCATACATCCCATATACCTTACCCCTTCCTCTCACTGATGTCTCCTATTCCAATCTACCCCAATTTTTTTTAACCTGTAATCTGCCCCCATTACTTATTTATTTTGTCATTTTTTTACTCATCTGTCCATGCCCCGGATAAAGGGACCATCAGCCCCAAGGTTTTCACAGTTACATGGTCACATTGTAAAAACTGCATAGTTATACAATCATCTTCAAGAATCAAGGCTATTGGAATACAGTTCAACAGTTTCAGGTACTTTCCTACAGCCATGCCTATACACAATAAATTAAAAAGGGATATCTAAATAATACATAAGGATAACCTGAGGATAACCTCTCAACTGTCTGAAATCTCTCGGCCATTGAAACTTAGTGTCTTTTTTTTCATTTCTTTCTTGTTTCTTTTGGTCAAGAAGGCTTTCCCATTCCCAGGATGCTGGGTCCCAGCTCATCCCCGGGAGTCATGTCCATGTTGGTAGCGAGATTTACCCTCTTGGGGGTCATGTCCCACATAGGGGGGAGGGCAATGAGTTCATCTGCTGAGTTTGCTTAGAGATAGGGGTCATACCTGAGCAACAAAAGAAGTTCTCTGGAGGTGACTTGTTGGCGTAATTATAAGTAGGCTTCGCTTCTCCTTTGCAGGAATAAGTTCATAGAGGCAAGCCCCAAGATCAAGGGCTTAATCTATTGAATTTGTTGTACCCACTGCTTGCAGGAATATCTGAAATTCCCCAGATGTGAAGTTGAATATTTCCTCCTTTCTCCCCAGTCCCGCAAGGGAAATTTGCAAATAGTTTTTTATTCTCTGTCTAAATTACTCTGGAATGTTTTGGGGCATCACACTAACATGTACAAACCAACAAGATCTTATGTCCTATACAAGATTCTATGTAATTATGGAGTTTGAATAAACTGACAATACAAGTTAAATTAGATAATGCACTACCCAAAATATAAATGTTGCATCAAATAAACATCTTGTCCTTTGGTCTCATACAGCTGAAGTTTTAAAGTACAGACTGTACCATCTTTTACCCTGTATCCTAATTTACCTTCTTCCTATCCATACCAGCTTTATTCATATCTCTAGCTGAAGTCTTATCTGATCACTTTTTCAACTTTTTAAATACTTGCTCTATAGGGTAATGCTGATTTTCATAGCTTCAGAGTTCTAAATCTGAACCTCAGGTGTCATGTAAATACTTGGGGTTTCAGGGAATGTATAAGTTATACACATATAGCTCAGTATCTCAGAATTGAGAAATAATAGTTACAACTCTGGGATAGATGTGACAGCTGTAAGAGTTTACAATCTAGGACCCTTTACAATAGGCCCCAATCTGATAACTCATTCTCTCAATTTTAATTCCCCAAGTTTGTATATTATAGTTAGTCCATATGAGAGAGACATGATAATATTTGTCATTTTCTTTCTGACATTTCATTTGATATACTGTCCTCAAGTTTCATTCATCTGTCTGCATGCCTTACAACTTCATTCCTTCTTGCAGCCACTCAATAGTCCATTGTATGTATACACTACAGTTCCCCTTTCCATGCTCAGTCGTTGTACCCCTAGGCCACCTCCATCCATTGCAAATCTGAACACTGCAGCCATAGCACATCAGTGGGCAAGTATCCATTTAGGTCCCCACTCTCAGTTCCTGCAGGTATATACCTAGCAACAGAGTTGCAGGATCATATGGCAACCCTACCCCTAGTCTCCTGTGGAACTACCACACTGCCCTCCAGAGGGGCTATACCTCTTAGCTTCCCTACAGACAGTGAATAAGTACAACTTTCTCCACATTTTCACCAGCATGTTTCTTTATGTTCATTTTTAAACAGTTTTATGTGCCCATCATACAATCCAACCTAAGTAAAAATCAGTGGTTCCTGTATAACCATAAGCCATGCTTTCACCACCACTATCTATATGAAGACATTTAATTTTCTTCTGCAAAGAATCCCGTACCTTTTTCCCATATCCCCCACTTGTTGGCATTTAGTTTTGGCATAATGCTTTTGTTACATTCATATTACAATGTTACTGTAGACTATAGACCTCAGTTGCATTGATTGTATTTTCTCCTGTATACCACCCGATTTTCAACACCTTCCCTGAAGACATACATTTGTTCTCCCTTGTTATAGTTTGCTAGCTGCCAGAATGTTATATACCAGAAACAAACATCATTTAAAAAGGGAAATTTAATAAGTTGCTAGTTTACAGTTCTAAGACTGTAATAATGTCCAAATTAAAGCAAGGCTATAGAAATGTCCAGTCTAAGGCATCCAAGGAAAGATACCTTGGTTCAGGAAGGCTGATGATGTTTACGGTTTCTCTCTCATCTGGAAAGGCACATGGCAAACATGGCAATGTCTGCTAGCTTTCTCTCCAGGCTTCTTGTTTCATAAAGCACCCCCAGGGGTGCTTTCCTTCTTCATCTCCAAAGGTCTCTGGTTGCCTGAGCTCTCATGGCTCTCTGTGGCTCAGTTGTCATTCTCTGCTCTCTCAGAATCTCAAGCTTTTTCCAAAATGCTTCCTTTTTCAAAGGATTCCAGTAAAATAATCAAGACCCATGTGGAATGCGTGGAGTCACATCTCTCTCTATTCAAAAGTTAATACCCACAATTGGGCAAGTCACATCTCCATAAGATAATCTAATCAACTTTCCAGCACAGTGTTGAATCCTTGTCTTGTTCCTAATCTTAGAGGGGAAGCTTTTAGTCTTTCCCCAGTGAGGATGATGTCATCTGTGGGTTTATCCTGTATTCTGTTAAGAAAGTTCTCTTCCATTCCTGATCTTTGAAGTGATTTCATTAAGAAAGGATGTTGAATTTTGTCAAATGCCTTACTGCACCAATTGCATTGATCGGTGTGGTTTTTCCACATTGTCTTATTGATGTGGTGTAGCACATTAATTGATTTACTTGTGCTGAACCAACCTTGCGTACCTAGAATAAATCCCACTTGGTTATGGCGTATAATTCTTTTAATTTGCTGCTGGATTTAATTTGCAAGTATTTTGTGGAGGAGTTTTGCATCTATCTTCATTAAAGAGGTTGGTTTGTAATTTCCTTTTCTTGCACTTTCGTACTAGGGTGATGTTAACTTTATAGAATGAATTAGGTAGTTTTTCCACCTCTTCAATTTTTTTGGAGAGTTTGAGTAGGATCAGTACTAATTCTTTTTTGAATGCTGCGTAGAATTCACATATGAAGTCATCTGGTCCTGGACATTAGTTTTTTGAGGAGCTTTTAAATGACTGATTCAATCTCTTTAATTGTGATTGGTTTGTTGAATTCATCTATTTCTTCTCAAGTCAGTGTTGGTTGTGGATGCTTTTCTAGGAAGTTGCCCACTTCAACTATGTTGTCTAGTTTATTTGCAAATAGTTTCCAATAGTATCCTCTCATTACCTCTGTTATTTCTATGGCGTCAGTGGTTATGTCCCTTCTTCCATTTCTGATTTTATTGATTTGCATCCTTTCTCTCTTTTCTTTGTCAGCCTAGTTAAGTATCCATTGTTTTTATTGATTTTCTCAAAGAACCAATTTGTGGTTTTGTTGATTTTCTCTACTGCTTTCATATTCTCAAATTCATTTATTTCTTCTCTAATCTCCATTAATTCTTTCTGTTTGTTTGCTTTGGGGTTAGTTTACTGTTCTTTCTCTAACTTTTCCAGGTGAAAAGTTAATTCCTCAATTTTTGCACTTTCATCTTTTTAATTTAGGCACTTTGGGCAATAAATTTCCCTCTCAGCACTGCCTTTGCTGCATCCCATAAATTTTGTTATGTTGTGTTTTCCATTTCATTTGCCTCAAGATATTTACTGATTTCTCTTGTAATTTCTTCCTTGACCCACTGGTTGTTTATGATTGTGTTGTTCAGCTTACATGTATTTATGAATTTCTGGCCATCTGCCAGTTATTGGTTTCCACTTTCATTCCATTATGATCCATGAAGGAGTTTTGTATAATTTCAGTCTTTTTAAATTTGTTGAGACTTGCTCTGTGACCCACCATATGATTTATGCTTGAGAGTGATCCATGGTCACTTGAGAAAAATGTGTATCCTGCTGTTGTGGAGTATAATGTTCTGCAAATATCTGTTAAGTCTAGCTCATTTATCATATCATTCAAAATCTCTGTTTCCTTATTAACTCTTTGCCTAGACATTCTTTCCATTGATGAAAGCAGGGAATTGCAATCCCCAACCATTATTGTAGCAGTGTCTACTTTTCTCTTCAGCATTGTCAGTGTTTGCCTCATGCATTATGGGGCAGTCTGGCAAGGTGCTTAAATATTTATGTTTGTTATGTCATTTTGTTGAATTATTCTTTTTATTAATACATAGTGTCCTTCTTTGTCTCTTTTAATTGTTTACATTTGAAGTTTAATTTGTCAGGTATTTGTGTAACTACTACTGGTCTTTTTTGATTGTTGTTTGCATGAAAGATATTTTCCTGACCTTTCACTTTTGATCTGTTTTTGTTCTTGAGCCTAAAGTGAGTCTCCTGTAGACAGCAAATAGATAGATCCTGTTTTTAAATCCATTCTGTTGGTCTATGTCTTTTGATTGGGGAGTTTAATCCATTAACATTTAATGTTATTAATGAAAAGACAGTACTTTCTTCTACTATTTTTTTGATTTATATGTTACATCTTTTTATTTATCTTTTTACCTTTAATGATAGTCTTCTTTTCTCCAAAACTCTCTCTCTTGCCTTTTCCTATCTGCCTATAGTGCTCCCTTTAGTATTTCTTGCAGAGCTGGTCTGTTAGCCACAATATCTCTGAGTGACTATTTGTCTGAAAATATTTTAAAGTCCCCCTCATTTTTGTTTTGTTTTTTTTTTTTTTTGGTATACTGTATGGCAGGGGTCATATTTCATTTTTTTTCCATGTGAGTATCCCATTAGTGCAGCACCACTTGTTGAATTTTTTTTTTTACTGCTTTTTCATTCTTTGTTTGGGAAGTGCATGGGCTAGGAATCAAATCTGGGTCTCCCACATGGCAGGTGAGAATTCTACCACTGAAGTACTCTTGCACCCCCCTCCCACTCGTTTTGGAAGGGCAGTTTTTCTGGATATAGAAATCTTGGCTGGCAGTTTCTCTATTTCAGAATCTTAAATATATTATACCACTGTCTCTCTTCTCTGTTGTTTCTGCTGAGAAATCCACACATAATCTTACCTAGCTTCCCTTGTGTGTGATGGATTGTTTTTCTCTTGCTGCTTTCATAATTCTCTCTTTGACATTTGACAATCTGATTAGTAAGTGTCTTGGATTATGTCTATTTGGATCTATTCTGTTTGGGGTATGCTGTACTTCTTGGGTTGGAAATTTTATATCTTTCATAAGAGATGGGAAATTTACAGTGTTTATTTCCTCCATTAGCCTTTCTCCTCCTTTTCCTTTCTCATCTCCTTCTGGGACACCCATAATACCTATATTCATGCACTTCATTTTGTCATTCAATTTCATGATACCCTGCTCATATTTTTTCATATATTTGTTTTTTTTTTTTTTGAGTGTAGTGTAGGATTTCAGATTCCTGCTCTCTAGTTCACTAATACTTTCTTTTGCCTCTTCAAATCTCTTGTTGTAAATCTCCATCCTTTTTTTTTTGTATGATATATGGTGGGGTCACATTTCATTATTTTTCCATGTGAATATCCCTTTATTGCAGCACTATTTGTTGATTTTTTTGTTTGTTTCAGTTTGTTTGTTGTGAAGTGCATAGGTGTGTTAGTTAGATTCAGTTGTCAACTTGGCCAGGTGAGCATACCTAGTTTTGTTGCTATGGTCATGAGCCAATGGTAGGTGAACCTCATCTGTTGCTGATTTACATCTGCAGTTGGCTAGGAGGCGTGCCTGCTGCAATGAAGGATGTTTGACTTAATTGGCTGATGCTTAAATGAGCGACTGCAATGTAGCACAGTCTAAGCATCTTGGCATTCCTCATCTCAGCACTCGCAGCTCAACCCAGGCCTTTGGAGATGCAGAAAGAAATCACCCCGGGGAAAGTTGTTGGAACCAAGAGGCCTGGAGAGAAGGCCAACAGAGACCATCCTGTGCCTTCCATGTAAGAAAGAACCTCAGTGGAAAGTTAGCTGCCTTTCCTCTGAAGAACTAACAAAATAAATCCCCTTTTATTAAAGCCAATCCATCTCTGGTGTGTTACATTCTGGCAGCTAGCAAACTAGAACAATGGGCCAGGAACTGAACCCAGGTCTCCCACACGGCAGGTGAGAATTCTATCACTTAACTACAATTGCACCCCCTCCATTGTTTTTTCATTTTTTTTTTATACACCTTTCATTCCCATAAGTTCTCTGATTTGTTTTTTTCAAACTTCTTCTTTTTAGTTACCCAGTGTCTTCTTTATATCCTTCATCTCTTTTGCCCTATCTTCACTCAACTCATGAATCTTATTTTTGGTATGAATTTGCCTGTCTGTATGAACATTCAGAATTAGTTCTTTCAACTCCTGTATCTCATTTAAAATGTTGGTTTGTTACTTTGAGATGACCATGTCTTCACTTTTCCTAGTATAACTTGTTATTTTTTTGCTGGTGTCTAAGCATTTGATTTCCTTAATTACTTTATTCTAGAGGTTTTTTCACTCTTTTACCTAGGGCTTTCTTATTGGTTGGCTTTGTTATTGTGTTGGTTTGAAAGTATTATGTACCCTAGAAAAGCCATGTTTTAATCCTGATCAAATCTTGTGAAGGCAGCCATTTCTCTCAATCTTAATCTTGATTCAATATTGTAGGTTGGAATCTTTTGATTAGATTATCTCCACAGAGATGTGAACACCCAATTGTGGGTATAACTTTTGATTAGATGAAGATATGACTCCACCCATTCCAGATGGGTCTTGATTATTTTACTGAAATCCTTTAAAAGAGGAAATGACAGAACCCTCAGAGCTGGCAGAAGCTTCACAGCAGAGCTGACACAGATGCTAATATGTGTGGAACAGAGACATGGATGTTTGGAGATTCTTGTAGTCCAGAAGATGTTCCCATGAGATATTAAGCAAGTCAGAACCTGGAGAGAGCCAAAAGAAGCCAAGAAATGAACACCAGCCCCAGAGAAGCAAAATAAGGACCCCCCCCCCCCCAACAGGAATAGAGACTGAAAGCAATGGAGCCCAGGAACAAAGGACCAGTAGATGTCAGCCACATGACTACCCAGATGACAGAGGTGTTCCTGACCCATTGGCCTTTCTTGAGTGATGGTAACCTTTTGTTGGTGCCTCAGTTTGGACAATTTATAGGCTTAGAACTATAAACTTTTGACTTATTAAGTTCCCCTTTTTAGAAGCCATTCCAGTTCTGGTATATCACATTCTGGCAGCTTGCAAACTAATAGTTATTTATCTGTTCTTTGGCATTCAGTTCAACTTATTTTAGACCTCTAGCATAGCTTCTGTTGAACTGACTGGAATTTTTCAGCTCTTGTTTTTCTGTTTCTTGCCCTGTCTATATGGAATCTTTTCTGAGGAGTGTCTGTTCAGATATGATCGACCCCAGTCAGATTTTCCTAGACCAGACAGGCCCACATCTTAGGAGCAGAGAGTAGCCAGAATCACGTTTCCCTGAGGACGAGACCCAGAATGTTGTCAGACTTTCTTATAAAGTCTCTAGACTCTGTGCTTTTCCTATTCTGCACAGTGGCACTTGTCTGCCTGCAGCATCCCATCTGCATAAAGTGATGCAGTGCCTTTAATTTCTTTAGCCTCTCCCTTCCAGTGATGTGGTTGAGACAGAGTCTGGGGTAGAGGGTGGGCTTTGGTTGCTTCTGTTTTCCAGCCACTGGAACCTGAATTCCCCGAAGGAGGGCCACCACTTGAGCTGGGCCCCACCCACCTTTTCTTGGGCAAGATATGCACTTTATGTAATTGGGGAATTATCTTTATTCACCTGACAATTTTCTTTGTCTCTCAGACATGCCTTAATTCTGCCTTTGCTTGGAGTAGTGCTGAAGCCTAAGAGTGTTCACAGTTGTATCTAATGAGCTGTTAAGAAGTTTAAAAAAAAAAAAAAAAAGAAAGGCAAGCAAAAAGTCTTTTCAGATCCACATCCCAGCTCCTGGCATTTGCCAATCATGAGCTGGAGTTGGGAGATGGCTCTATGTGTTTCCAGGCTCTATATGCTCCCTTTTCTTGGGGTACAGTCCTTTTCCAATATTTCGTGTTGCTCAACTCAAAAAACCTCTATTTTTTTGTTGTTGGTTTTGTTTGTTTGCTTTCCTTCAGCCCTGCCGCCTCTTTGCCAGGGCTAAAACTCCCAGTTCCTTTTGTCCTTCCTTCAGGTTTATCTGTGCTCAGGGCCTGTTTTCAACAGCCCAAATTTGTTAATTAATTCAGCAATTGGAGTTTGTTTGAGCTAACTTCCTTGCTACTAGCAAAGTCTGTTTCCTGTTCTTGCAGGGAACCAGTCAGCTCTCCCGTGGGGGTGGGGATCTGGCCTCTGCAGTTTGGAAATATTACAATTCTGTGTGGGAGGTGTGGATATCCCACACATCCCAGACTGGTGTATGATGTATGTCCACTGATTGATATCCCTCCAATAGTTGTTCTGTATAGTTTCTGGCTATTTAATAGCTGCTAGAGGATGAATTAAATTCCACCCTTCACTACACAGCCATCTTGTCCCCCATATTGCATTTTGCGTATAATTCTGCATTTATAATTTTTATCTTTCTTTTAAAAGCCTTCCCTCAAATTCTATAAGATCCAGGCCTCCCTAAACCTTGATTTGTAACTACGGATATGATATCCTGGTTTACAATGACAAATCTCAAACTTTTTGTCTTCCTGGATGTATGAGCAAAGATTTGAAACACACCTTGAGGACTGCATTCCACAAGCATCTCTAGGGCAGCTTCTCTTTTCTGCCCGCATCCTCATTATTCTCATAATTCTCCATTCATACATTTGTGGTGGATTTGGGCTGTGACAGGGGGTCATGGTTAAGTAGTTGTTCCAATATTTGTTGCTGAGTAGTGTCCAAAAGGATTACTCAACATAATCTATCAAGAAGGAAATAAGTTTTGTTAATTCAAAGGAGCTGACATAAGAATAAGTCTTTCTTGTTCTCAGAGACAATAACCTTGAATAAAATAAAATGGAAAAGGGTGTCAGGCTGAAGGCCCATCATCCAATAATAGAAGAAGTAGTCTTGTTTGTGTTGGTTACAGAATCGTTTCACCTGAGTCTTATCATTTCAAATAACTTTAGCTATGTCAACAAAAAATACAGTGTGCAATTCATTATTCAGCTGCTGTTTGCCCTCAAAACATAATGGAGCTATAGTGCTTTGGTTCCCAGTTGAGTGATTTCTCTTTGGGGCTTTGGGAGGATTCACATTCTCTTAGTTTAGGTATCCATCTTAACTGAATGTACATCATAACAAAACATAGACAATAGACCAGAGAGGGAATGACAACTAAATAGCGCTTCTTGAGTGAGTTGCAACTCAGCTTTTTCTGGGGGAAGAAGCCAGTGAAGCAACAACGGTGGCATTGCCATGTAGCCAGGGTTGGGGAGGTGCTCCTCTTCTATACCTGACAGGTTTTGAAACATTCTAAAATTAGAATGTTCTCCTACATTATTTGCCTGAAGACCAGTGTGCCAGTTTGAAGATATTGTGTACCCCAGAAAACCCATGTTTTAATTCTGATTCAAACTTGTGGGATCAATTGCTTCTTTTAATCCTGATTCTGTACTATAAGTTGGGTACTTTTGATTAGATTATTACCACACAGAAGTGTCACACCCAATTGTGGGTGTGATCTTTGATTAGATAGAGATGTGACTCCTCCTCTTCCAGGTGGGTCTTGGTTAGTTTACTGGAATCCTTTAAAAGAGGAAACATTTTGGAGAGAGAGCCAACAGAGAGAGAGCTTACAGGAACTTCAGAGCAGAGCTGACACAGATGCCGACACTTGGAGAACAGAGACACAGATGTTTGGAGATGCTTGGAGCTCAGCAGATATCAACAGGAGCTCAGCAGATATCAATATGAGATGTTAAGCAAGCCAGAACCTGGAGAGAGCCAAGGGAAGCCAAGAGATGAAGGCCAGCCCCAGAGAAACAAAGTGAGGAGCTCTCATTGGAACAGAGGCTAAAAACAATGGAGTCCAGGAGGCAAGGGACCAGCAGATGCCAGTCATGTAACTTCCCAGCTGACAGAGCTGTTCCAGACCCATTGGCCTTTCTTGAATTGAGGTATCATTCCTTGGATACCTTAATTTGAACATTTTCATAGCCTTAGAACTGTAAACTTGTAACTTATTAAATTTCTGTCTTAAAAAGCCATTCCATCGCTTCTCGGCCTTTTGGCTGAGATCAAGTGTAGTGTCTGTTCTTATCAGTTTGGTATCTGATGAGTCCTCTATTCGAGGACAATGTATTGAATGGATTTTTGGAACAGGGAGATGGAGTGGGGGCTTGCTCTGTCCACTCCACGCATCGACCTGGTATTGCAGTACTTCCAGGAACGGTGCACCAAAAAGAGAAAAAAAAAGCCATTCCAGTTCTAGTATATTGCGTTCTGGCAGCTTGCAAACTACTACAGCCAGGAACACTTATGAGTCTACCTGTGCTGTGTCCACAATGTTAGGGCTGCTGCCTCTTCTTCAGTTTTAGGTCCACAGTTTGTTCAAAGCCTGCTCATAATCTTTCTCACTTTTCTCTCCACTAGACAACCTAATTCCATTTCTTTTCCTCATTTTTGTGTCTTGCTTGTGCCATATTGGTTAGCACAATGTCTGGCACATTTGTTGAATTAATGTTCATGATCATTTTACAATAGATGAAAGTAAATTAAATTGTTATTAATGATAACAATGATAATGATGCAGCAAAGAGCAACAATAATAGCTACCACTTTCTGTAAGTGCCACTTTTAATCTATTATCATTTTGAATCCTCACAGCAACTTTGTAGTTATAGTTGTTTTATTTAAAAGTTCAGAAAACTGAAACTCAGAGAAATTAATCTATTTAAAATTATGCAGCTAAGAGTGTATAGATCTTTTTTCTCTATAGAATAAAATTATATATTGTATATCATATGGATATATTATATTTAGTATGCCCTTTATATATATATATATGTGTATATATATATGTATATATATGAAATGATTACTATCTATCTTACCATATTACAAATTCAGTAGTGCAGAGAGGTTCCCATTTCCTGTTTTTATTTCTGAACTGTTGTGGAACCCAGTGGTCTAGTAAATTTATCAGTTGACCTTTGCTTATTTTTCCTTGAAAACCTTTCTGGGCAGCATAATGTGCAGGTGCTTTGGCTTAAGGCAGATTAGTTTAATTGTATTTAAAGCACTTAATGTCAGGCATTTAATTGTCCAATACTGTGCCAAAAGACATATTAATGAGATACTTTTTTTTCCAACTCAAAAATGGACATAAACTAGTTCTATAACTGTAAAGATTAGGACTTATTGAAATTGGTTGTAGCTTTGCAATCAAAGCAGAGACGAGTGAGGAAGGGAGTGAAATCCCGAAGAACAGAAGTCAGTACAGTGAAGCTTATGCTGTTACGAGTGACTGTCACCTAATCCTATGGGAGGACATTTCTAAGAACTATCCACCCAAGGGGGAGAAGGAGAAACATTTATTCATCCATTCCTCTCCCCACTGATCAGAGGCCCACAAAGCATTATTTCCCGTACGCTTCAAGTTTTTGAATATGTGGTTGAGTTGAGGGGATTTGGCTTGGTCAAAATCTATACAAATTTGGTTGCTGCAGCAGTGGCTGTAGTGACAGATGAAGCTCAGAGATTTTGAAGTAGTGTTCAAAATTGTCAGAAATGGTTGAGCAATGTTTTCTCAAGATGGAATATTTACATTTAAGAAATAAAGAGAAAGCAATACGTATCAAGTTGGTTATAAAGTGTTCCTTTTTTGTCACATTAATGTGAAGAGCAAATCACCAATTTATGGGGAAGTAGCATAAAAATTATTATGACATAGAAAGTTACTGACAATATTCTCGATCAAGATAACAATAGCATAAATCCATTACCTACGCTAATCTCTATCTTCTATAACAAAATAATTTTTGCAAATGAAACGTTTGTCATAACCAATGATGTCCTGCTGTTAATCATGGTAATATTATTGTCTATTCTTGTTTCACAAAGATGAGACATTCGTCTTGATATTGGTGACACCCTTACTTTTTTCCTTGAAGTGAAAGATGACAAACTATTCTGACATAGAGCGTTTGGAATCATTTCACACCTGGCTATGAGTGATTTATCATCTTGAACTGTCAGATAAAAGTCTAAGCATTTCGGTTAACAATAGGGATTGCAATTTGAATACTAGCTGCCCAAATATCTTTTATTTTCCTTTAGTGTGAAACAAATAATAATAATAATAAAATTCATCTCTCTAGGTGAGGATACCGAACCCTGTGGTTTTCATCCATGGACTTCCCACTGCTACCTAAATGGTGAGAGAATTTCATCTTCTTTCTCTTTCTTAAGTTACCAAGTTCCTATGGTTTAGAAAGAGAAGAAACATTTCTCTGGGTAGGTGGTATAAAGACAAAATCCACCTTTATTTTCTATTGTATTATCTTTCCGTATTTTAGTTCGGCAAAACCCCTCAAGTTCCTAGGGCCTGCTGAGCACCATCGAGCAGAGATCTGTGGTGAAATAGGACTTTTATCAGTTAAGGGATTTTATTTCCCATCTCTTCTGAAGAATTACCAAGTATGAAGCTGAGTGAAGTTTCTGACTTTCTTCTTTGTCTTTGTCTTCAAGACCCAGTAAATATTTACTGCCTCAGAGATGAAAGAATATCCTCTGAAAATAAATGAGAAACCAATAATTGGTAATTGATCATAAAGGGAGCAGCAGTAAAGGATAGTTATAGCATAAGGGGGAGTCTAGTTTCATGATGCCTCAGGTCTTTATACTGTGGGAAGAGTTTTGCTTTTTATCATCAGTGGTAGAGTGTTCAGCTCACTGGTGAAAGCTTATTTGCTCTTTTTGAAAAAAGCTAATAAGTAATTTTTTGAGACATTTTCTCACACCAAACAATCCATCCAAAGTGTATATTTGGTGGTTCTCAGTATAATTTATTTTTCTCATCAGTGTTCCTTTTCTCATCCAAGTTCATCAGGGAGGACTTTCCCTTTGCTTATCGTGAAAGGAAATCATCAACCCTCAATTTGTCAGCTTTGAGAATGTTCATAAAGAAGTAGTGACATATTCAGGTTGTACTCTGAGTATTAATCCTTGGGAGGCAGGCCCCAGAGTGACTGACTGGGCCAACAACAAGTACCAGAGTATTTATAATCTGTCCGCTGAAATTTCCTTATCGTAGTTTTTTTTGTATGTGTGTTTTGTTTTTGCTTTTCTTTTTTTTTTGTTCTCATAATAGGTTTTGATCACTCACTTATGCATCCATTACTGGATAGTTCTGACAAATACAGTTATTTGGTTAATATGAGAGGCCCATAAATTAGCATAATTTGGCTTCCCCTCATACCTTGAAACTGCCCTTAGGGTACTTTTGTGGAACCCTGGCATCTGAGTCAGAAAGCTTAAGGAAAAAAGCTCAAATATCAAGTTCTTAATTTTAACCCAACTTGCTGGAGTAATTTGAAAATTTATGCTATGATATTCCAGGGTAGCCAGGGGGAAACAGAATGGCTTGGTAAATTTCCCACTAAAAGAGAGAGGTGGTAGGAAAGGGGAAGCTGAAAGTCACATTCCGGAGACTGTGTGGGGCAGGAAGAATGAAGAACATTAGCTTTGGAAAGCAGAAGAGAGAACTATTGAGATTATAGAAGGCTGTGCAATTCTGATGTAATTCCTTGGCTATGACACCCTCCCCTGCCACCAATCTTCCATAAAGTTATTACATTCATAGTATGACAGTTTAAGACTCAGTGTAGAACCAAGATGGCAGGCAAGGAAACAAAAGCATAGGTAGGGAGAAAACGGAGAAGTAAAGCTGAATATTTTCTGAAGGATATGGGTAGGGTTTTTCCACAGGCTGGCCATGTCTCTGAGGAATAGGAGAGTCCAAGTAGACATAAACTACCTTTTTGGTCCACCTTGAATCTTTGAGCTATAGTGTGAGGACTTTGCTGCATTTTAGATTAGATTGTTTCTCCAGGACTGAGCCAGTGGTGTACTGGGTATACAGTTCTGAGGAGTGGAGGCTGACTCATGATTGTCCTGAAAATACCACTTCTGAAGTCAGAAGAAAGTTGGAGGAAACGATTCTGTGGTCAGTAGAGAATGTCACTTTTTAAAAGCTTGATGTTTCGGAAAGAGAGCTGAGTTTATACCATATTATGCGAGCTTATTCAGGTATGTCTAGAAATTTCCTTTTAAAACATAGGCTGGAAACTGGTGTGTAACCCAGCCTCTGTAAACACAAATTTATGAGCAATTATGACCCAAGAAAAGGATATCAAATCGTGACTAGACATGTTACAGAAAGTCACAGGGCACATGAAACTGTATTATATAAAACTGACGTGAACTTCTAAGGGGTAAGGGAAGAGTTCCAAGCAGTCAGTTCCAGGCTTTAAATCCTCCTATTATTTGAGTGGAGGAAAAGAATATTGATTAATTTTGGACATTGTTAGGGCAACCACTAAAAAAAAAAAAAGAGACGTAGAATGTTTAATTTCTGAACATGGGAGATGGGAGGTTGTGAACAGAGGAAATGCTGTTAATTTAGGCAAAAGCAAGAAAGAAGACAGAGGCAAAGGACTAAGGGAAAATTTATTGAGATCAGCCTGGATCAAATTAATATCCAAAAAGTTGATAGTAAAACTTTCTTGGAGGCAATTTGATTTCACCTGTGGCATTTCCATTGGTAATGTAGCAGATCCCTGTGAGGAAGAAGAGTAGGAACCATTGGCTATTTCCTCAGAGAAGGACTAAACATGAGAGCTAGTGATGGAGGCAGTAATTCAGTCACAGGAGGGCTGGAGGTGATGCAGATATGACTTAACTTTTGGAGTGAGATATTTGACCAAAAAGTCCCTTTGGACCAACCACTGGGCTCTGGTAAGGGGCTATTACTTACTGATTTGGGAAGGAATAATTAACTTATATTATCTGAGAACAAATTTTTTCTCCAGTTATTCTGGTAGGGTTAAGATGAATATGAACTTGGAAGTGCAGCCTGGGAATCCATGTGTGAAAAAGAAATGCCCACAATTTTGTTTTGGTTGCTGTAAGGACAGGTATCTTGTAACAGATTGATTCTCTAGAAATTACTTCTGGAAATAATGCAGAATTAAAGCCATGAGCTATTCTCCAACATGAGCAAGAAGAAAAGCTGCTTGAAAGCACCATTTCCCTTTCTTCAGAAACGACAGAGATCTCGGAGGAGGCGCTGTAGAAAACAGGGCACCTACCTGGTGCTCCTCCCTCCTAGAGGGGAGGACACACAGCGGGTGAGAGCCACAGGGACAGGCCTTTCACTGATCTAGGGATGGAGGAAGTAGGAATCCTGCAAATTCAGCTCACCTTCTCATTCATTTAGTCCCAGTTTTGCTGTGTTGGAGTCAATGGCTGCTGGAAACACCTCAGCCTCACAAGAGCCTTCTACTGAAAGGGCTACCCTGTAGAGTCCTTGCTGAATAGGCTAGACTGAAGGTGAGGGCCAGATGTTCTCTTTATCTCTAAGTCAAGAAGTGTCACCCTAAAAAGTGAACAATCAATTATTAAATGTTCCTCATGTTCCAGGCCTTTGGATATGTTGTCTTATGGAATCCCAATGTTAACCCCTTGAATTGGGTTATGTTAACCTATTGCGTAGATGAGGAAATTGAGGATTCTCAGAAAGATTTTATAGCTTGTTTATGGTCTACCAGTAGAAGCAGGCAAGGTGGATTTTACACCTAGGTTGCACTAGTTCTAATGCTGGTTTGGTTGATGACTACTATTTTCAACTATGAGTCCGCCTGCTGAGGGTTGGGAAGGTAGCATCTTTAGGCCCTAGGGCTTGATCTCTACCCATATACTCCCTAAATTACCTTATTCCATCATGGTTTGTACCTCTGAGCTCCAGATTCAAATCTCATTTTATAGAGAGGTTAAATAACTTGACCAAGTTGTTGTAGCTTTTTAGAGTTGGACCTTAAACTTGAAAGCTTGACATCCAAATTTGTGATCTTTCTACTGCTCCAAGTTGCCTCTGAAATTCTACGTCACATTTTTATTGTACTCAGGATCTAGCTCTATGTCAAGAACCCAATTGGTAATTATAAGCAAAGGCTGAATGAAGGAAGGAAGGAATAAATGAAGAAGTAGGCTTAAGTCTGAGGAAGCCTATCAGTTGAAAAAAAAAAGAGGGCATGGAAAAGAGATAACTTTTATATAAGTCCTTTGGGGGGTGAGATGTTCTAACATTTGTATTTATAACAGCTGTATTTTTATGGCTGAATCTTGTACATACTGAGAATAGTAGCTTCTGTGCTTCTCGAACTGAACTCACCATTGGGAACTCTGACCACATTTCCAGTTCTTGGTTGACCATCTTTACCTCTGTGCCTCTACCTAATGCATCGTGTCCTTAATTGAATTCCTCATCTTTCCTCTCAAACCTCTGTCTGCCACTGGCTTTGTCTAATGACTTCAGTTACCTCGTTTGGACTCCTGCCTTATTTTGTGGACTTTTCCCATTTCTTTGCTATCAATCACTTGATAAGTTCTGCTGAGTCCTTTTTGGATGATAAATTCATTGTACCAACCTTTCCTATTTGTCTATTCTCTCATTCAGTTTTCATTACCTCTTAGCTGAGGGACTTTTAATGGCTCACTATACCTTACAGAACAAAGACCAAACATATAATCTGGAATTCCAGGCCCTTCTGACCCAAACCCCTTATTTCCCTCAACTCTTTATCATACATCCTTTGCTTCAGAGCAGTGTATTCTGGGGGCTATCAGAGATTTACAGATCATCCCACTTTCACCCCTGCTTGGGGGCCGCCTTAGGGAGAGGAAGCTGGTACGTGGCCTCTGGACTTCCACCTCTGTTTCAGAGAAACTCTATTCTCTTACTGGGATTCCATATGAGATTTTATTTAAACTAATGCTTATGTGGATTTATAATGCTTGAAATTTATTGCTTTTCCAGAAAAACTGAGTTCCCTGCTATTTCCAGTTTGTGTAAGCCTTCCGATGTCTGGGCTTGTATTCATGCGCCACAGTGTAATTTTCACATGTGGAGATCTTGGAGTCATTATCATGGACATGATAGGCAACACCATTAAAGCAAGGTGCTTGTTGTAGACAGAGGACATTCACCTAGACAGGGATGAAGGAAGGCCTGAGGACGGAATCTTGAAGGGCCTCCATGGCAGCCCTTGCCAGCTGGCCCCTACTACATTTCCACCTTTATTTGTTTATTTAACAATTTTCTTCATGAAAATACACTTTAGCCCAATAGAGTTTATTGCCCTTCCACCTACATGCTCTTCCATTCCTCTTCATCTTTTCTTATGTTGTGCCCTGACCCTGGACTGCTTAGCCAGTCACCTCCAAGCTCAGAATACTGTTCCACAGATCCCCTCCTCCTAAAGTCATAACTGAATGCAATTTCTCTCTCTAATCCTATCTTTTTATTTCTAATGCTATTTTACTTTGCACTTTCCACGTGTTCTAGAACTTACTTATATAGTTATGTCTGTTTATTTGTGCCATAATGTCATGATCTCTGAAAAGCATGATCTAATTTTGAGTTTTGTATATATATAGTGCCACTTGTCATGATTGTCTACAAACTTGCTAATTTAAATAGCCAATTTGATCAATTTTTTCACTTATTGTGGCTGAAAATGCTGGACTGCCTACGTCAATTTTGACATATAATGTGGGTTCCAATAGCACATTTCAATCTCTCTGAGAACGCTTGGAGCAGCTAATGTAATTCTTTCTGGCTGTGGGAACAACCTTTTGCAGTGAGCTATGCATTCATTCAGAGAGAATAAAAAATCTCCCTCTTCCTGCCAGCTATATTTATAGCATAGTCAGTGAAGAACATTCTTCTCCACTAGTGTTGATAAGGTTTCAGGGAGGATGTGAGCATCATTAATAAGCTTTTTCAAGGTTTATGCCAGTCCCCTTTTGTTGACAATGATTTGTACTTCATTCCAAACATGCAGTTTCTTTTTTTTTGTACTTTTTTTGGTAAGATTTATAGCTGATTCTATCTACTGAACTATCTTTGCCAGACATAGATGCTTCTCACTCTGCAAATGGATTATTACATTTGTAGCATAACTTTTGTTTTTCATTTTAAGAAACAAACCCAATATTCAGGTTGGTGTCCTTGTCGGTATCTGTGAGACAGACTGTGGTTGGAACATGTTCTGACAAACAAAATCGAACACAAGGTTTATGGTATGATAATAATTAAATGCAAATATTACCAGTAAAGTATGGATTACATCAACTCCTGAAAATAATGATAAAAATTTAGCTCCCTGGGCTCAGGAAAAAGTTTATTCAAACAATTTAACTGTCTGCTTTGGAAATCTAGCAATTTGAGAAAATATATTAAAGAATGGTGTTGCCTGTCACTTCCATGATAATGACTCCAAGATCTCCACATGTGCAAACTACGTTGTGGAGCATGAACACAAGCCCAGACATAGGAAGGCTTAGAACACAAACTGGAAATAGCAGGAAACTCAGTTTTTCTGGAAAAGCAATAAATTTCAAGCATTAAAAATCCACATAAGCATTAGTTTAAATAAAATCTCATGTGGAATCCCAGTAAGAGAATAGAGTTTCTCTGAAACAGGGGTGGAAGTCCAGAGGCCACGTACCAGCTTCCTCTCCCTAAGGCGGCCCCCAAGCCGGGGTGAAAGTGGGATGATCTGTAAATCTCTGATAGCCCCCAGAATACACTGCTCTGAAGCAAAGGATGTATGATTTTTTTTTCTGTGTAATCATAAGAATTTATTATTGATTGGCATTGCTGGGCTCTGGGGCCCACAGACAGCAGCATTGTCCGCAGAGGGCACTAAGCCTCTCTCCTGAGCCTCCCTCCCCCTAAGACTGGCACCACCAGACAATATATTTGTCATTAAAGTATGTCAGGAAGCTGCTGCATATACCATGAACCAAACATCACGAACTGTGCAGTTCTGATTGGAAGCAGAAACGTCAGCCTTCGTGCTTCTATAGGGTGCTGAGGTGGCACCTCTATCAGGACCTCACTTCTCCCCTGGAGGCTTCCAAGAGACAGATGGCATAAAGGGTGAACAGACTCCTGTCCAAATGGCCTCCCCACCTCCTGCCCTGGGGTGGGTCTGGCTGGGTGATGATCCCCTTTCCTAGAGTCTTAGGTGGGCACAGCTGTGGTTGAGGTGGGTGCCTTGGTCTAGCTTGACCACCTTCTTTAACGTGAGCACAGCCCTTTGAGGGGAGCTGGAGTGCTGCTGTGAGCCACTTAGAGTTCACTTCATACCTCTCCGCACGTCCAGGCAAATCAGGGACTCTGGGGAAACTGCTGGAATTCAGGGTGAGTAGTAGCCTTTTCCATCATCCCAATCAGAATGGCTGGGATGAAGAGGAGGCCAGCTCCCGGGAGGAAGGGAAACCCCTTCATGAAGTTCAGGGTGGCTGGGTACAGTGAATTGAAGATGCCAGTAGCTGTCAGCATAGCTAAGCCATTCACACAGGCCACAGCAGAAAAGAGAGCACCCTGCTCAGATTTGCTTACCAGTTTGGAGAGTTTTTCCCGAATGACAGGTGTGATGGCTAACGACAGGAAGAGGAGCCCATACCCTGTGAACATGAGGGCTGTGATGGTAGCGAATGCAAAGACCACCATCCCCAGGATGTTGAAGGCCAGGCCAATCTCGGCCACCCTAACCCAAACCCTAAACCTGGACCCAACCTTACCATGATCCCTAGCCCTAAACCTAACCCCACACCCAAAGCCAACCTTAAGCACACCCTACAGCTGTATACAGACCCTGCACACGAACGCAGCCCAAAAGGTAACCCTAACCCCAACATTTACCCTAACCCTCACCCGAACCCTAGCTCTAAATCGACCACCAGCACTCACCTGAAATCTGACCCCATCCCCAACGCCAACCCTAAAAGCAACCCTAGAATTTTGACCAACCCTACAGCAAATCGCAGCCCTAAATGTAACCTTAACACCAACACTATGCCTAACCCTACCCCTAACCCAAATTAAACCTGGACCCAACCCTACCACAAACCCTAGCCCGAAACCTAACCCCACACTCAAAGCCAATCCTAAGCATGACCCTCAGCTGTATACCGACCCTGCATCCCAACGCAGCCCTAAAGGAAACCCTAACCAATCCCTTACCCTAACACAAACACTAATCCTCACCCTAACCCTAGCCCTAACCCGACCACCAACCATCGCCTGAAATCTGACCACATCCCCAATGCCAATCCTCAACGCACCCTCGACTTTTGACCAACCCTACAGTAAATCGCAGCCCAAAATGTAACACTAGCACCAACACTATGCCTAATCCTAACCCTAACCAAAACCCTAAACCTGGACCCAACCCTACCATGATTCCTAGCCTGAAACCTAAACCCACACCCAAAGCTAACCCTAAGCACAACCCTCAGCTGTATACCAACCCTGCAACCCAACACAGCCTGAAACGTAACCCTAATCCCAACCCTTACTGTAACCCTAACCCTAACCCTCACTCTAACCCTAGCCCTAACCTGACCACCAACCCTCATCTGAAATCAGACCCCATCCCCAATGCCAACCCTAAATGCAACTCTTGACTTTTGACCAATCCTACACCAAATCGAAGCCTTAAATGTAACCCTAACACCAACACTATGCCTAACCCTAACACTAACCCAAACCCTAAACCTGGACCCAACCCTACAACGATCCCTAACCCAAACCTAACCCCCAACCCAAAGCCAACCCTAAGCACAACCCTCAGCTCTATACCAACCCTGCACCCCAACGCAGCCCAGACCTTAACCCTAACCCCAATCCTTACTCTAACCCTAACCCTCACCCAACCCTAGTCCTAACCCGACCACCAACCCTCGCCTGAAATCTGACCCCATCCCCAAAGCCAACCCTAAATGCAACCCTCGACTTTTGACCAACCCTGCAGCAAAACGCAGCCCTAAACGTAACCCTAACACCAACACTATGCCTAAACCTAACCCTAATGCAAATCATAAATGTGGACCCAACCCTACCACGATTCCTAGCCTGAAACCTAACCCCACACCCAAAGCTAACCCTAAGCACAACCCTCAGCTGTTTACTGACCCTACAGCCCAACGCAGCCTGAACCGTAACCCTAACCCTCACCCTAACCCAAGTCCAACCCAACCACCAACCCTCACATGAAATCTGACTGCATCCCCATCGACAACCCTAAACGCAACCCTCGACTTTTGACCAACACTACAGCAAATTGCAGCCCTAAACGCAACCCTAAAACCAACACTATGCCTAACCCTAACCTAAACCCTAAACCTGGACCCAACCCTACCATGATCCCTAGCCAAAACCTAACCCCACACCCAAAGCCAACCCTAAGCACAACCTTCAGCTGTATATAGACACTGCACCACAGCGCAGCCCGAAACGTAACCCTAACCCCAACACTATGTCTAACCCAAACCCTAAACCTGGACCCTACCCTACCACAATTCCTAGCCTGAAACCTAACCCCACACCCAAAGCCAACCCTGAGCACAACCCTCATCTGTATACCCACCCTGCACCCCACCGAAGCCCGAAACATAACCCTAACCCCAACCCTTACTCTAACCCTAACCCTAACCATAACCCTAACCCTAGCCCTAGCCCTAGCCCTAACCCTAACCCTAACCCTAACCCTAACCCTGACCCTAACCCTGACACTGAGCTAGCCTTCATATCATTGGTTTCCGAAACTGAGAAATGGACCTGGTCGTCACGCGACCTCACTTATTTTAGGTTAAAATGGCATTGTCCAACATATCTCACCTGATTCTTGCTGAAAAAGTCTGGGAACAGGTTTGTAGAACTGAGTGAAATTTTGACTCCATTCATTTGGATACACATCTTGCCTGAAAACTAGCATTTTCCCAGAAAACTCAACAGTTGCTCTGCAAATCCATTACCTCATACTGTTTTGACAGCTGAGTACTTATTGGATCCATTCACTTCCATGCAATTTTGGACTGAGAGGACTTTCTTCAGAGAATACTACCCATAACCTCACCTAAACCTAGCACTAGCACTCCCTGTAAATGTACAATGACCTCAAAACCAATGACTGACACAAACCTACACCAAGCTTCTCACCAATCTTAATCACACCAGAAGCAGAACCCAGGTCCTAACCCTAGCCTAAGCCGAACTCTTACCCACAACCAACCACAGATGAAAACACCCCTACAATTTATTGTGTCCGTGTGTGAGAGTGTGTGTGTGTGTGTGTGTGTGTATATATATATATATTGAGGGTAATAAATGAGATAAAATTTTAAATTTTATATATATATATATATATCCAGGCCCTGTGTTAAGATTTTAAAATTTTATCTCATTTATTACCCTCAATAATCTTAAGGGATAGTTATTTCATACCTATTTTACAGATGATGGAATTAAACCTCAGAGAGGTTAATTAATTTGGTCAAGAGCACAAATAATGGGAAGTTAAAACTCAAATTGATATACCACAGATGCTTGCCGAAACTGAACCCTGAACCTAACCCTGAGCCTAACACGAACATGAACATAATCGGTCTCAAAAACTGAGTAATACTAATATCTGCACACAGTTAAGACTCAATTCTGTTGTTTTTCTCTAGTTATTTGTCCATGTTTTCCTTCAGCTCTTTGATTATATTTAAGATAATCTCTTTAAAATCTTTGGTATATCCAATGTCTAGTCTTTGCAGATTGGTCTGTGTGAAGTGCTTTCTTTCTTGGTTTAGCTATCTGAGTGATGGGTCTAAAGAACAGCTCAAGGCAAAAGCAGAGGTTCACTGCTTTTTTTTTCTGAGTATGTGTCTTGTCCTGGACATGTGCACATAGCTTTAGGATTCTTCATTTACATTGATCCAAATATCTCTTTTCCTTTAGGAAATAGTCTTTCCAATACTCTTGCTATATTGTAAACCTTAAAAAATCTTAAAGCCAATAATCATCTGCCTTAGGCAGCTGTGATTTGATTATTTTTATACAGTGTATTAGCTGCATTGTGGGCTGCTTCTACATGCTGGGCAAGTTTGGAAATGGTAAGCCTGTGACAAATGTCATGGCTTGGTTCTTAGACTGCCACCAGGCAGATTGGTATAGACATACATGCACCCTCGTATGTGCATAAGGGTTACACTGTGTGCTGGTTTGAAACTGTTTGAATACCCCAGAAAAGCCATGTTTTTTAATCCTGATTCAATATTGTTGGGTAGGACTTTTTGATTAGGTGGTTTCCATGGTGATATGTGTCTACCCATTCAAAGTGGGTTTGCTTACTGGAGTCCTTTAAGTGGGAACCATTTTGGAAAAGGTTTTAGGCCCACACAGCTAGACACCTTTGGAGATGCAGAAGTAAAACACCACTGGGGAAGTATATAAACAAGAAGTCAGGAGAGGAAACTAGCATATGTCGCCATGTGCCTTCCCAACTGACAGAAGTGTTCTGGATGACATCAGTCTTTCTTTCATAAAGGCAACCTCTTGTTGGTGCCTTAATTTGGGACATTTTTGTGGCCTTAGAACTATAAACTTGTAATAAATTCCCTTTTTAAAAGTTGTTCTGTTTTTGGTATATGGCTTTCTGGCAGCGTTAGCAAACTAAACTGCTCTCTTTCTGGAGTTGGGACCAGGGACCTGCACTGGGAGCATGAACTGGCTTTGATCTGAGGATTTATAAGCTCGGTGTGTGTGTGGAGAGGGATGGAGCTCACTTTGCCATCTTGGTAACTGAGGTTAATTTCTATTTTAAATTAAACCTGTCCTCTGGCAGGGCTTTGTCCTTGTTCATGATTTTTCATGAGAAAATTCAGGATCCTCAGATGGATCTTTCTGTTCTCCCTCCATAACCTCAGGTATGTTCCCTATAGCACAGTGTTTTTAGTTTAATTACACAAGCAATGGGGTTCCTATAATTTTCCTTAGAAGATAGTTTCCCTGTCTAAGTGTCTTCTATGCTTTGTCATTTCCCCTGGTGGTAAGTGTGCATTCTCTTAATTTTGTTTCCTTACTCAGGCTCCTTTTATTTCTGTTATAATGATCCCCACTTGGGAAATGGCAGTCTCTTCTTGAATTTTTTTTTTCTCTAAAAACTATGGAGAAAGATAATCAAACTGCACTGTGGACTTTTTCATTTGGCTGCGCAAACATTGTACCATTTAGACCAATGTTACCCTTGAGTCAGTTCTTTACATATCTTCCTGAGACTTCCCTTACCTTCCTTTAACCCACACAGGAAAGCAAAGAGATCAAACCTCTGGGCAATTATGTTCAAGCCCATTAGAAATAACCAAGCACAAAGTCAACAAAATCTCTAAATTGCCATACTTTTTAGACTTAATTACAA
Organism: Tamandua tetradactyla; assembly: GCF_023851605.1. NCBI lineage: Eukaryota > Metazoa > Chordata > Mammalia > Pilosa > Myrmecophagidae > Tamandua > Tamandua tetradactyla. The sequence continues at coordinate 56,554,731 of NC_135334.1, read as the reverse complement.
AATTATACAATAAAACTCAAATTATTTCCTTTTCCTTGGGATTCCTTTCAGAAGGCAGAAGGGACTGACTTAAAAGTCTTCTATATCCTCTTATTTTAATTTTTTTTTTTTGCATGGGCAGGCACCAGGGATTGAACCTGGGTCTTCGGCATGGCAGGTGAGAACTCTGCCTGCTGAGCCACTGTGGCCCACCTTATATCCTTTGATTTTTTTTTCAATTTTAGGCTGTTGGAATGAAGATGCAGAACAGTTGGTCCTATTTCCTATTTGATCTCTTTTTGTTTGTCCAGAGATAGATAACTAAACCTCTCTATACTTCTGTTTACTTATATAATGAGTAACAAAATGCATTTGATTTTAAATTGTTAAATCATGTTATCATGGTGTTAACTCTTGTGTTAGTTTCCTAGGGCTGCCATAACAAAATACCAGAAATTGTGTGGCTTAAAATAACAGAAATTTATTTTCTCAGTTTTGAATGCTAATAGTCTGAAATCAAATTGTTGGCAGGCTATGCCCCCTATGAAGCCTGTGGGGGAATACTTCCTTGCCTCTTCCATTGTTTAATGGTTGCCAATTCCTTGCCAAGGAATTCTTGGCATTCCTTGACTTGTGGATTCATCACTTCAATTTCCTTCCCTATCATCACATGACATTCTCACCATGTTTATGTGTTGAAATTGCCCTTTTCTAAGAATGATACAAATCATATAGGATTTAGGGCCCACCCTAATTGAATATTACTTCATCTTAACCTGATTACATTTGAAAAGACCCTATTTTCAAATAAGGTCACATTTATAGGTTCTGGTGTATATGAAATTCGGGGTGATGCTATTCAAGTCAGTACAGCATTCTGGATTCTGAGTAGTTTTCCATTCTCAGTCAAGACAGATCTTTAGCCACTGTCCACCTTTGTTTATTTTTTTTCATTTTTAAATGTTTTTTTTTTCACATCATATAATCCAACCCAAGTAAAAAATTCAGTGGTTCCCAGTATAATTACATAGCCATACCCCCTCCACCACAATGAGGACATTTCCCTTTTTTTTGCAGAGAATTCCATACTGCTCCCCCATATTACCCACTTACTGACATTTAGCTTTGGTATATTGCCTTTGTTACAGTTAATGGAAGCATATTACATAGCCCTGAGTTTGCATTGACTGTGTTTTTTCCTCATATACCATCCCGTTTTCAACATTTGCAATGTTGACACTCATTTGTTCTCCCTCATGCAAAAACATTCTTATATCTGTACATTCAATCATCATCACTAAATCACTATTTAGTGATAACTCTAGCTGTCACTAAATTTTACCATCTCAGTACTTATCCTCTGTTTTTCCTTCTGGCATCATAAATGCCCTCAGTTCTCCTCCCTCAACCTGGCTCTTTCAGTGTACTTACAATATCGTGTCACCATTAGATAGTATTGTACTATACATTTCTGGATATTTACAATCAGTCCTTTTGAACATTCTGTACTCCTTCAGTGTCAAATGTTCAATTTCGACACCCTTCCTATCACCTGATAACCTGTATTCTTAACTTTGACCTTCAAAGTTCACTCATTAATGTTGGTTCATATTAGTGAGACCATGCAGTATTTGTCCTTTTGTTTCTGGCTAATTTCATTCACATAATATCCTCAAGGACATCCACATTATTACATGCTTCATGACTTTATTCTGTCTTACCACTGTGAAATATTCCATCATATGTATATACCACAGCTTGTTTAGCCACTCATCTGTGGATGGACATTTGGGGTGTTTCTATCTCTTGGCAATTGTTAATAATGCCACAATGAATATTTGTGTGCAAGTGTCTGTTCCCTTGCCTTCAGTTCCTCTGAATATATACCCAGTAATGGAATTGCTGGGTCATATGGCAATTCTATACTTAACTTCTTGAGGAGCCACCAAACTGACTTCCAGAGCACCAACAGTGAAAAAGTGTGCCTATTTTTACACATTCTCTCCAGGACTTGTTATTTTCTGCTTTTTTTAAAATTTTATAATGGATGCTCTGGTAGGTGTGAGGTATTTCATTGTGGTTTTAATTTGCATTTCCCTAAATAGCCAGATGAGCATCTTTTCATGATTTTGAAATATATGTATTTCCTCTTCTGAAAAATGTCTGTCCATGCCTTTTGTCCATTTTTAAAATTGGATTGTTTATCTTTTTACTGTTGAGTTGTGGAATCTCTTTAAATATTCTGGATGTTAAACCCTTATCTGATATATGGTTTCCAAGTATTGCCTCCCATGGCATAGGCTGCTGTACTAGTTACACTGCCAGAAGAACCAGAAATGGAATGGCTCTTAACTGGGAATTTAATAAATTACATGTTTACAATTCTAAGCCCATGAAAATGTCCAAACTAAGGCACCATGGAAAGATATCTTAATTCAGTAAAGACCACTGGGTCTGGAACACCTCTGTCAGCTGGGAAGGCACATGGCCTGCATCTGCTAGTCCCTTGCTCTGGGGCTTCATTGCTTTCAGCCTCTATTTCTGTGAGGGTCCCTCTCTTGGCATCTGTGGGCCTTCACTTAGCTACTGTGGGATGAATTCCTGGCTTTCATTTCTTAGCTTAGCATCTGCTAGGGATGGAAATTTCTTCTCTTTATTCTGGCTATTTCTGTGAGTCCTTGCTTTGCACCTGGGCTATTTCTGCCTCAATCTCCAAACATCTACAATGGCTCTCTCTGTGTTGGCTCTGAGCCTTCTCCAAAATGTTTTCTCTTTTAAGGGACTCTAGTAAACTAATCAAGACTCACCTGGAATGGGTGGAGCCACATCTCCATTGAATCAAAAGGTCACACCCATAATTGGGCATGCCACATCTCCATGAAGGTCATTGAATGATAAATTTCTGCCCTACAATATTGAATCAGGATTAAAAGAGATGGCTGCCCACACAAGATTGGATCAGGATTAAAAAATGGCTTTTCTTGGGTACATACTAGATTTAAACAGGCACAGATGCCTTTTTCTTTTCCTGTCAAAGTCCTTTGATGTGGAAAAGTGCTTCCTTTTGAGGAGATCACATTTATCTATTTCTTTTTATATTGCTCCTGCTTTGAGTATAAGATCTAGGAAACCACCTTCTCTCATAAGATTTATAAGATATTTCCCTACATTTTCTTCTAAAAGTTTTATGATCTTAACTCTATTTTAGGTCTTAGATACATTTTGAGTCAATTTTTGTATAAGGTATAAGATATTGGTCCTCTTTTATTCTTTTGGATATGGATATCCTGTTCTCCAAACACCATTTATTGAAGAAGCTGCTCTGTGCCAATTGAGTTGGCTTGACATCCTTATCAAAGATCAATTGTCTATAGATGAAAGGGTCTATTTCTGAACACTCAATTCAATTCCATTGCTCAGTATGTCTAGCTATACACCAGTACCATGCTGTTTTGATTACTGTAGCTTTGTAATGTGCTTTAAAGTCAGGTAGTGTGTGATCTCCCACTTCATTCCTGTTTCTCAAGATATTTTTTTTGGTATTTCAGGTACTTTGCTCCTCCAAATAAATTTAGTTGTTGGTTTTTCTAGTTCTGCAAAGTAAGTTGTTGGGATTTTAATTGGTATTGTATTGAAATCTATAAATCAATTTGGGTATAACTAACAATCAAAATTATAAATTTAGTCTTAACTATATTTAGTGAACATGGTTTGTCTTTCCATTTATTTAGGTCTTCTTTGACTTCTTTTAGCAATTCCTTATAGTTTTCTGTGTATAAGTCTTTTATGGCCTTGGTTAAATTTATTCCTGTATATTTGGTTCTTTTTGTGTCTATTGTAAATAAATTTTTTTTCCTTGATTTCCCCCTCCAATTGCTCATTACTAGTGTATAGAAACTACCGATTTTTGCATGTTGGTCTTGTACCCTACCATTTTGCTGTACTGTTTATTAGCTCTAGCAGCTTTACTGTAGATTTTTTGGGATTTTCTACATACAGTAGTAACATGCCATCTACAAACAGTGAAAGTTTTACTTCTTTTCCAATTTGCATGTGTTTATTTATTTAATTTTTTGTCTAATTGTTCTAGCTAGAGCTTCCATTCTAATGTTGAATAACGATGGTAACAGTGGGCATCCTTGTCTTTTTCCTCATTTCAGAGGGAAAGCATTCAGTCTTTCCCCATTGACTATAGTGTTAGCCGTGGGTTTTTCCTATATGCCCTTTATCATGCTGAGAAAGTTCCCTTCTATTCTTATCCTTTGAAGTGTTTTCATCAAGAAAAGATATTGAATTTTGTCAAAGGCCTTTTCTGCATCAATTGAGACGATCATGTGGTTTTCCCACTTTGATTTATTGATGTGGTATACAACATGAATTGATTTTCTTGCGTTAACCAGCTTTGCATACCTGGGATAAGTCCCATTTGGTCACGTTGTATAATTCTTTTAATGTACTGCTGTATTCAATATGCAAGTATTTTGTTGAGGATTTTTGCATCTATATTCGTTAAAGAGATTAGTCTGTAATTTTCTTTTCTTGCAATATCTTTGTCTGGCTTTGGTATGAGGGTGATGTTGGCTTGATAGAATGAGTTATTTTCCCTCCTCTTCAATTTTTTTTGAAGAGTTTGAGCAGGATTGGTACTAATTCTTTCTTGAATGCTCAGTAGAATTTACATGTGAAATCATCTGGTCCTGGACTTTTCTCTTTTGGGAGCTTTCTGATTGGACAAATTCAATCTCTTTACAGGTGATTAGTTTGTGGAGGTCATCTATTTCTTCTCAAGTAAGTGTTGGTTCTTCATGCTTTTCTAGGAAGTTGTCCATTTCATCCATGATGTCTACTTTATGAGCATATAGTTGCTCATATTATCCTCTCGTTACCTTTTTTCTTTCTGTGGGGTCAGTGGTTATGTCACCTCTTCAATTTCTGATTTTATTTATTGCATCCTCTCTCTCTCTTTCTCTTTTTTTTTCAGCCTAGATAAATGTCCATCGATTTTATTGATTTTTTCCAAAGAACCAACTTCTGGTTTTGTTGATTTTCTCTATTGTTTTATATCCTCAATTTCATTTATTTTTACTCTGCTCTTCATTACACTTTCTGTTTACCTTGGGGTTAATTTATTGTTCTTTCTCTAGTTCTTCCAAGTGAACATTTAATTCTTGATTTTTTACTCTTTCTTCTCTTTAATATACTCATTTAGTTCAATACATTTCCCTCTCAGCACTGCCTTTGCTACATCCCATAAATTTTGATATGTTTTCATTTGCCTCTAGATATTTACTGATTTGTCTTGTAATTTCTTCCTTGGCCCACTGGTTGTTTAAAAGTGTGTTGTTTAGCCTCCATATATTTATTTTTTCCATATATTTATATATTTTTGGCCCTCTGCCAGTTATTGCTTTCCAACTTCATTCCATTATGATCCATAAAAGTGTTTTGTATGATTTCAATATTTTAAAATTTATTGAGTCTTATTTTGTGACCCAGCATATGGCTTATCCTTGAGAATGATCCATGAGCACTTGAGAAAAATGTGTATATTGCTGTTGTGGGGAGTAATGTTCTGTGAATGTCTGTTAAATCTAGTTCATTTATCATATTTTCAGACTCTCTGTTTCCTTATCGGTCCTCTGTCTAGGTGTTCTATCCATTGATTAAAGCAGGGAATTACAGTCTCCAACTTTATTGTAGAAGTATTTACTTCTTTCTTCAGTGTTGTCAGAGTGTACCTCACATATTTTGGGGCACTCTGGCTCAATACATAAGTAAATTTATGGTTGTTATGTCTGCTTTATTAATTGCTCCTTTTCTTAATACATGATGTCCTTTGTCTCTTTTAATTGTTTTACATTTGAAGTCTAATTTGTCGGATATTAATATAGCTACTCCTGCTCTTTTCTAGCTATTGTTTGCATGGACTATCTTTTCCCAATTCTTCATTTTCAATCTGTTTTAGTCCTTGGGTCTAAATTGAGTCTCTTGTAGACAGCATATAGATGAGTCCTGTTTTACAGTCCATTCTGTTGGTCTATGTCTTTTGATTAGGGAGTTTAATCCATTAACATTTAATGTTGATACTGTAAAGGCAACACTTTCTTCTGCCATTTTGTTTTTTGGATTTTATATATTATCTAATTTTTCCCTCTTTTTATCTTTATTGATAGTCTTCATTTCTATACTCTTCCCAGACCTCTCTCTCCTGCCTTTTCCTATCTGTCTGTAGTGCTCCCTTTAGTAGTTCTTGCAGAGCCAGATTCTTAGTCACAAACTCTCTCAGTATCAGTTTGTCTGAATGTATTTTAAACTTTCCTCATTTTTGAAGATCAGTTTTGCTGGGTGTAGAATTCTATGTTGGCAGTTTCTCTCTTTTACAATCTTAAATATATCATGCCACTGTCTTGTCTCCATGGTTTCTACTGAGAAATCTGCACATAGTCTTATTGAGCTTCCCTTGTATGTGATGAATCATTTTTTTCTAGTTGCTTTCAGAATTCTACTTGTCTTTGACATTTGACTATCTGATTAGTAAGTGTCTTGGAGCAGGTCTATTTGGATCTATTCTGTTTGGAGTACAATGCACTTCTTGAATCTGTGATTTTATGTCTTTGAGAAGAGTGGAGAAATTTTCAGGATTATGTCCTCCATTTTTCTCCCAGCTCCTTTTCCTTTCTCATCTCCTTTTGCAATACCTATAGTACATGTATTCATGTGAGTCATGTTGTCATTTAATTCCCTGGGACCCTACTCATATTTTTTAATTCTTTCCCTACCTGTTCTTTTGTGTGTAAGATTCCTGATGTTTTGTCATCTAGTTCACTAATCCTCTCTTCTGCCTCTTAAAATCTGCTGTTGTAAGGCTTCATTGTGTTTTTATCTCTTTTATTGTGCCTTTCATTCCTATCAGTTCTGCCATTTGTTTTATTAAGCTTTCAAGTTCATTTTTTTTATTGTTGCCTAATGTCTTCTTTATATCCTTCATCTCTTTTGCCACATCTTCCTTCCATTCATTGATTTAATTTTTGACTTGATTTAGCATGTTTGATCAAACATTGATCAGTTGTTTCAATTCCTGTATCTTATTTGAAGTGTTAGTTTGTTCTTTTGACTGGTCCATATCTTTGTTTTTTCTATTATGACTTGTAATTTTGACTGGTTCCTGTAATCTGATTTCCTTGATTAGTTTATTCTGGAGGTCATTTTCACTGTTTACCTAGTGTTTTCTTGTTTGTTGCTTTTGTTCTCTATCTGTGTTTTGGTGTTCTGTTCACTTTAGTATAGACCTCTAGCATAGCTTCTAGTTAGCTGTTCAGAGTTTTCTAGCTCTCAATTTTCTGTTTCTTGCCCTGCCTGGATGGGAACTTTTTTTTTTTAGGATGCTCTCCCCAGATGCCATCAATCCCAGTCAAAGTTTCCCAGACAAGACTGGTCCTGGTTTCAGGAGGAGGGTGCAAACAGTGTCAAGTTTCCCTGGGGATGAGACCCTGTAGGTTGTTACAGATTTTTGTGAAGCCTCTAGACTCTGCTTTTCCTATACCCTTCCCAGCAGGTAGTACTCATCAGCCTGTAGCTCTCCATGGGGATACAGTGGTGTGGTGTCTTTAATTCTAAGCTGACCCTATAGCTGCCAGTGGCATGGCTGAGATAGAGGCTGACATAGAAGGCAGGCTTCTCTTTATTGAACTCCACCACTTGAGCTGACCACCCCTTTTCCCTGGGGAAGATAAGCCCTTAATGGAATTATCTCTTACACTTGACTTGTTAATTTGACTCTAAGACCTAGCTTAACTCTGCCCTCACCTGGATCAAGGCTGACAAATGAGAATGCCTGAGGCTTTTGCTAAGGAGCTACTTAGAATAGTTAAAAAACAAACAAAACACAAACACTTTTCAGAGCAAGTTCCCAATGTCCACCTGTCAAAAGCTAGAGTTGGTACGTGGCTCTATGTGTCTTGGGGTACAGCCCTCTTCCAGTATTCTGAGCTGGGTCTGCTCCAAAAGCCTCCTTTTGTCCCTCCCACCCCATCAGCCCTGGCTCCTCTCTGCCAGGAGAAATCCTAGGGCTCCTTCCTGGTTTGGTCTTTATTTGTCTGTGCTAGGAGCGGGTATTCAACAAACCAAATTTATTATTTAAAACTACAATCGGAGCTTGGCTGGGCTGCTTTCCTTTGCTCCTAGCAGAGACTACTTCTTTTTCCCATAGGGAAGTGTTTTGGACTGAGGCTGCCATGCCAGTGGGGGAGGGGCATCAGTCTCTGGATTTTGGGGGTTTTACTCACAGTTCTTTGATGTGACCTTGGTCCTTCCACCTGTTCCAGATTGGTGTATGATATGTGTCCAGTCACAGATGACCCCCAAACAGGTGTTGCAGACAATTTCTGGCTGTTTACTAGCTGCTCTAGAGGACGAACTTCTTGTTCACCTTTACCTCAGAATTTTGGTTTTCTGAGTGCCCTCCACTTACATTTCTGTTCCACTCTTGGTTTGAGATCAAATTTCTGGACATAAGCCCCTGCTCATACTGCTCTTAAATAAGTACTCCTGACATATCCCTCTGGCATCACTCATTCAGCACATTTTACCTACCCTTTCTGCTCCAGATCAGTAGTAGCTGCACGTAAATTGTTTTGATGTGTCCTGTGCAGAATAAAATCTTTTATTAATGAAAACTGCTGCTGAGAAAACTGAGACGTTCTCTCCACTTGCAGTTGAAATATATGGATTCAAGCTCCAGCACTGTCATTTATATATATATATATTTTTAAATTTAAGCAACTCTCTTAGCTTCCAGGAAGCTCAGTTTCTGCTTAAGTTAGATGGGAATTATAACAAAGTCTGCTTGATATATTTTTTTATACAGCAATAGAGGTCAAAATGCTTTCTAAACTTTAAAAAATATGGTATACTGTTATTTGAAAATACACTTTTGGGAGTAGGGTGGGGGACAAAACCTTACCCATTCAGGATGGCGTATGTATAAATCCTTATTGTCAGCAACAAAAACTGTGATTCTTATGTGCTTCAGGTTCCATAAGGTGTTAAGGCCAATGTCCCATCCCAGTGGTGTATAGCATCTAGGCTCATCCTAGATTCTTGGACTCCTTGAGGACAAATGGAGTTGTTCATTATCTTGGTGTTGCTAGTTTGAGATTCTAGTTGTTTTTCCTCAGGTACTCCTCTAATAAAAATGTGTTTTAACTATTTTGTTTCTTCTTCCTACATGGTTTTACTTTTCTCTTTTACATTGCTGCATGATCTAGATAGGACAGAGCCTCTACCTGAAAACTCTTGTTCTATGACTTTTGCCTCCGTGAAGATATATAATAGTAACTAGGTTTATTAATTTCTTTTTTCATGGATATGTAAACCACACCACAGTAAGTTTACTCTATTACTTTTCTATTTAAAGATTGTAAATGGATAATTTGTTCAGGGTAATTTATTTTTCTCAACAAAATTTCTCTAACATGTGCAAACAGTTAGATGTGATGCTGCAGTATTATTTATTGTTGTAACTGACTTCAGTTTTTTTGGTACCATAATTCATTTGGTGTTTATCTCACATGGATGTCTTCTTGTGATGGATGTTTTCTCCAATACAATCAATCTTTCAGAAGGATATTCTTTCTCAGATTTATTTCTACTAGAAATATGACACTATACCCAAGAAGAGTTGGCGTATTTGACCTTAATTGCTTATGTACTGTTTTGTTGCAATCACAGATGGAAGGAACTTTGAAAAGCCATTTAATCAGTAGCTCTCCCTTTAGGCAAGAAGGATCAAACAGAATTAATACAGCATCTATGCAGACATATCTTCTAAAACAGCGATTCCACTCTCTTTTTGGACAATCACTTCTTAAAGATAAAATTTGCAACTTTATTGCAATTATTTTTCCTTTTGATAAAAGTATGTTTTTCTTTTAATTAAATTAGATATGCTTATTGAATTGCATTGATAACTCAATGTTTGCTCTGTCATCCAGTTTTGTGCCTTAAGTGCTTTTTTTTACAGTTTCCTTTGATTTCTGTATTTTGTTTGCTTTTATTCTATAGTGATTTGCAAAATATCAGTCCAACTTTTAGTTATACCTATGGTTAATTTTACCTGCTTGAAATAAAAAACCAAGTAGTAACTTGTGACTCTCCTCTATGAATTATGTGGAGTTTATCACATTTTTACCTTCCCTCACCCTCCCCAGAATGTATTCTGCTTTGTCCTTATTAATTTAATATGGGTTATAAGCCAGTTTATTGTCACACTCTTATAGTTGCTTTTTTACTGCCTTATAGATTCATCATGCTTTGCATTTCCTCCTTGCTGGTCATTCTCCCCTTGTAGTAACAATTCTTGCCAAATTTGTAGTCATTAATATCTCAATAGTTATATATTAATAGCCAGAATAGTGGCTTCAACTTTTAGACTTCAGCTTTCTTGATTTTTTTTTTTTACTACATTTTCATCTTTGAACACTTGTATCTCTCCTGTTGAGAAGAGACAAATCTGGATGGCCTTAGAGAGACTCATTTCATCTCCTCTGTCCTTAGCAGTTTACCCCCTGTACTGAGGAAATATTCTTCTGAGGAGTACATGTGATATGATAGGGCTTCTTTCCCCCATCTGGCTGGTGGGAACAGAAAATATTCCTAGACATGTCTGAATTCCCTGGATTGTTCACCTGATACTGCTCAGTGATTTTTTCCCCCCCTGGGCTCAAGTAGTTTCCCCTAATGCACATGATGATTGGCACTCGTCACATGCATTTAAAGGGAACTCTTTGCAAGTCTTTCTTCCCTGATTGCCTCTCTTGCATATTCTTACCACCTTGTCCTCCCTGAAGTCTTTACTCTGTCCTCTCAGCTCAGACAGATTGCCACACTCTGTTTGGGCACAATCATAGGGCTTACCTCATTGGTTCTCCCTCTCTTAGCGATCCTGGTCCTGTGCCGCCTGTTGTCCTATGTCCAAAAACTATTGTTTCATACATGTTGTCTGTTTTTACTTTTAGTTGCTTAAAGTAAGAGGGAAAATCGCAGCCCTGTTACCTCTATTATGGACAGAGAACATATTTGAATTGTGACCATAAGTACTGAACTAAATTGTGAACTGGGGCAAAGTGATGGCGCTTTGGTATAATTTATGCAGAGATTTGGTATTTGCCTTTCTCTCCTCCCCTCAAAGAGTTCAATCCCCAGGCTTTTCCCTTCTTATTCTAATTGTGAATCATTGATTTGTCTCCCCAGCCCCATCCCTGGCTTCTACTTCCGACTGCCACCCTAGACGCCTTTGCTTGAATAGCTTAAAGGAAACACAATAAAAAATGCTCCTAACATAACTTATCATCTTCCAGGCTTAAATGGTTTTAATTTTTGTGTTCAACAAAACAGCACCTACTCTTTTAGAGTCATCTTTATCTCCAGTATCTTATTCTTCACATTCAATTAATTATGAAGTCAGTTATTCATCTAGCAAATATTAGGCACTAGAGATATTCTAATGGACAAAACAGACAAAAATCTCTGACTTCTTATAGTTTACTTTCTGATGAGATTGATGAGGGTGGGCCATGATGAAAATAAATTGTATAGTATGTTTGAAGGTAATTTGGGCAATGGAGGAAAATAAAGCAGGGAAGAGGGTAAAAGAATAGAAGAGGCAGGGATGTAATTTTAAACAATATGATGAGGGAAAGCGTTACTGAGAAAATGACATTTGAGATAGATTTGAAAGAGGTGAGAGAGCAAACCATGGAGACATTTAAAGGAATAGTCAGGTAGAGGGAGAAGCTGGAGCAAAAGTGCTAAGGAAGGAGTGTGCCTCAGAACAGCAAAGAGGCCAGCAAGGCTGGAGTGGGAGGAGGTAGAAGTTGAGAACAGGGAGATTCTAGGAACTGGGTTGTTGAGGACCTTGTAGCTATTGTAAACTCTTTGTCTTTAACTGCAAATGGAAGAGGGAGCCTGTGAAATTTTTGCGCTGAGAGGGGCTGTGATTGCATCCCTCTGATAACTGTGTTGAGACTAGACTGTAAAAAGTCAAGAGTGGAAACAGAGAGACCATTTAAGAGGTGTTTGCAATGACTCAGGTGAGAGATGTTGGTGATCTAGGGTAGGATGATAATCATGGAATAGAGGAGAAGAAATTTTCTGAAATAGTTTAAAGGTAGAACTGATGGTATTTTCTTATGAGGTGGATATGAGGGGGGAGAAAGGGAAGAGTCGAGGATTACTTCGGAGTTTACATTTTGAGCAACTGAAAGAATCGAGTTGTGATTTATTGAGTGGGGAAGACTGGGGTAAAGCAGGTTTAAGGTGGAAGATTAGGGCTTGGTTTTGGGCAGGTTGGAGATGTCTATTGGATATCAAAGTGGATATACACAGAAGGAAATTGGATATACAAATTTGGAATCCAAGGGAGAGATCTGATTTAGAGATAAGAATTTAAGAATTATCAGCATATAGGTGAAATGTAGTGCCGAGAGACAGAGATGAGGATAGATAGAAAAGAGATGAGAGCCAGGCACTGAGCCCTGGAATGTCCCAAGGTTAAGTGGTTGGAAAGAAGAAAGTAGCTAAGGCTACAGAGAGGAGCTACCAGGGAAGTAAAAACAAAAACAGGAGACTGTAATGTTTTAGAATCCAAGAAAGGAAAGTGTTACAAAGGGAAAGAATGATCACCTTCACAAGAAATGATGCTGACAGATTAGGGAAGATGTGGACTGGGAATTCACCATGTTCAATAATAGTAACTTGCCAAATAGTTCTAATTTTTATTGCCTCCTTTTCACCCCTATAGCTAGTATGCTTTTATTCAAACCTTTATGATATGTCTTCTAGAATTCCAACCAAAATTTCCAAACAGGCCTTGTGTAGACCCTCCACCTATACTTCACATTATCATAGCAGTGATCTTTCTCAAATGACATCCCATCATGTATTCATAATATATTGTGTTTGGTTTCTCTGTCTCTTCCACTAAGAACTCCTTAAAGTGGAAGTAGTGATTTCTCTCACTATATGTTTCGAAAATGAATATAGGAATGAAGAAAAGCTCCCCTTGGTTATTTACGTTCATTTCATGTGCACTTGTTTTGTTGGATAATGCTTAATTATAAAATTATAAAAGCTAAGATTTATTAAGCATTACCTCCTATGTTTTAAGCACAATTCTAAACATCTTTGACCTTTATTCTTATAAAAATCATCTTCCCCTCACAGTGATCCATATGGCAATATTATTGTCATCTCTTTTCTTTTTGTCAGGTGAGGAATTCAAAACTCAAAGAGGTTAGGTCAATTGCACAAGGTTTCACAAGGCTGGTACATTGCAGAGCCATGATTTGAACAAACTATATGTGAAAGCATCAGGTACAGAGCACGTCTTTAACCTGGCTACATCCTGCATTTTTTTCTGTACCACTCAGGCCCCCTCTCCACCCCCAGCATACTGAGCACAGAGCAAGGCACATGGTAGGATTCCAAGAAATGTCGAATGCTTAATTGGTGGGAAGGCAAAGGTTTTCCGGGAGAGCCAGGTCCTCAGGGTGGCTAGCTTTTCCTATTTAACCACTCCCAACATATGGCAAAATTGGCGAAAAGCCCAGCGTGAACAGAATCACTCTTCAGAAAATCTGTCATGCAGGAAAGTTTCATGCTGTGTGCAAGAAAAATATAAGTGCCAATCAAACTGAAAAGAGCTTTGCTTGGGAGAGAAAACTTTGCAACCAAAGAATGGTTTTCTTTTTAAAGTTCTTCAGAATGAGTTTTTGATTAGACTAAGCATCTTGAAGAAAGGGGTTTTACACATTTTGGGTTTTTTTTAAAAGCACTATATGCGAGGCAGTGCATGTTCTTACATACCTTCATTCATTTACCCTATATTTACTAAGTAGCTATTGTGAACCAGGAATTTTCGGGGAACTTGGGCTATATCGGTGAATAAAATAGACAAAAATCTGTCTCCATGGAAAGAGAAGGCAGATAATATGTGGATAGGCAATAAATATATAATAAATTGTTGGTGTCATTTAAAAGGTGATAAGTGCTATAGAGAAAAGAAGTAGAGTCAGGGAAATGGGGCCAGGGTGCCAGAGTGAGGGAAAGAGTTGTCATTTTCTGATCATTGCTGAATTCCTTGTAATGTAACATTTGAGCAAATACTTGAAGGAGCTAAAAGATTTATCCATGCCTATGTGTAGAGGATTGTGCTGGTTTGAAATGATGTATGTACCCTAGAAAAGCCATGTTTTAATCCTAATCCCATTTTGTAAAGGCACCTGTTTCTTCTAATCCCTATTCAATACTGTATGTTTGAAACTGTAATTAGATCATCTCCTTGGAGATGTGATATAATCAAGAGTGGTTGTTAAACTGGATTAGGTGATGCCATCTCTCTACCCATTCGGGTGGGTCTTGATTAGTTTCTGAAGTCCTATAAAAGAGGAAACATTTTGGAGAATGAGAGCAATTCAGAGGGAGCAGAGCAGAATGACATAACCACGAGAAGCACAGTCCACCAGCCAGTGACCTTTAGAGATGAAGAAGGAAAATGCCTCCTGGGGAGCTTCATGAAACAGGAAGCCAGGAGAAGAAGCTAGCAGATGATGCTGTGTTCACCATGTGCCCTTCCAGATGAGAGAGGAACTCTGACTGTGTTCACCATGTGCCCTTCCACTTGAGAAAGAAGCCCTGAACTTCATCGGCCTTCTTGAACCAAGGTATCTTTCCCTGGATGCCTTAGATTGGACATTTCTTGCTTTAATTTGGGACTTTTTCTCGGCCTTAGAATGGTGAACCAGCAACTTATTAAGTTCCCCTTTTTAAAAGCCATTCCATTTCTGGTATATTGCATAGAGAAAAGAAGTAGAGTAGGCGAAATGGGACCAGGGGTGCCAGAGTGAGGGAAAGAGTTGTCATTTTCTGATCATTGCTGAATTCCTTGTAATGTAACATTTGAGCAAATACTTGAAGGAGTGGAAAGACTTATCCAAGCCTATGTGTAGAGGATCCATCAGCACCCATGTGCCACGTGGGTGAAGGAGAGAGATGAGAACACTCAGGGCCTTATCAGCCGTTATAAGAATTTGGTCTCGTGATTCTGTTTGACCCTTAGAACAACCTTATGAAATACTATGATCCTCAACTAAAAGATACAGAAACTGCAGCCTTGAGAAGGGCTAAATGATTAGCTCATAGTTACACAGCGTAGGTTCAGGGATCTGGGATTCTGATTGCAGAATCAGATCTGAGTCATCTCAAAAAGCAGGTTTGCATTTTTTCAATCTCCAGCTCCTAAAACAGTACCTGACAACAGCAGTTGTTAAATTTAATGTTTGATGAGCGAATAAGTAAACTTTCAAAGCTTTCTCTTCAGGTGGAATTTGTCCATGCCCAAGCCCTTTTCTCACACACTCACTCTATTAGGGTTTTATATTTGAAACTTAACACAAATCTAGGAAAGCATAAAAGTAATAATGACCAATTTATATTTGGCAGGTAAGAAAGGGGCATTTGTATTCGTTTTGCTTCATTTCAAATTCTGGTTTTAATGTTTACTAACTGTGTGAATTTGTGCAGTGTCCTTTTATCTGAAAAATGGGGACAAAACTAAAATTATACATACATGCATGTATCTCATGGGGTTGTACCCTGACAAAAAGGATGTAGAACAGTGTAAGACAAGCAGTAAGCACTTCTTAAACGATGATGTTGATGGTAATGTCGCATGGTTGGAAGAAAAGAAATTTCTTTGCTATCAAGTTTCAAATCAATCCATATAAAGCTTTCTTAGATTCAGCAAAAAAAAAGCGCTACCTTGCAGGTGACTATTTCAGCTCAAAATCTGCCTTTTAATGAATGAATCATGGTCTAGAGCTTTGGACTGGGGTCATCGTTAGGGATTCCTGTGTGATTGCTGCTCATTGCTTGTTCTAATTCTGTTTCTAGGATTATCAGTCTTTTGGAATTTGTTGATATTATGGTTGTTATAAAGAAAAATGAGTGAAAGGAAGGAAAGAAGGAAAGCAGGTAAGATACAGAGCTTGTCTCAAAACACAGAACTGACAAAAGTTTATCTGAGGTTTCACTGAAGCCGTAACTAAGAAAGTGAGTTCTTTAATAACATCTAGCAATATCTAGCAAATACTTATTGAGCACTGAGCCAGAACTGAGACAGTCCTTGTGTTAGGCTTTAGAGTTATAGAGACTAAGAAAATGAGGTTCCTGCCCTCAAGGAACTCATAGTTAATGTAAAAGACAAACACATGAATGCATGATTACAACCTATGGCAGGTCTAAGCCTGGCACAGTGAAGGCTTAGTCCAGTCAGCTTGATTGTGATGGTAGCAGAAAAGCATGAGGAGCTCTCCTTCACAGCTAGAATTCTCAGATACCACCCTTTGAACTAATGGTTTTCATTTCCAGGGAAGGGATTCAAGTTAGAAATTTGAACATTAAAATCTACCTGAGGCTTCCTGGCTTTTCAGAGTACAGCAATCTTCAAGAAACTTCTGGCTACAAAAACTAGGCATGGGGAAATCTCTTTCTGCCTATAGCTTGGCCCTACGTATTTGGAAAATGGGACAATAGTAAAGTCAGTCTCTATGATTATAAGGGGAACAGTCTCTTAGACTTGTGGTTCTGTTTAAGGAAATCACTTAGTTCTCCTACATGGAAGACTTAACTCATTTACCAAGAAAGCAATGATATCTCGGTGTAACAGGACAAGGGGCAACTCAGAGGTCAAGGACCTCTTTGAGTATCTTTCTTCAGAAATTCAGTAATTTATTCCACAACATTTTTTTTTAAGTTTTACTATGTACCAGCCACTGCTTTGGGTCATGAAGACATAATTTTTATCATGAAGGCGGTCCTAGCCCAAGAAGTATTATAGCATGATTGCTGGGTTTTCTTTCTTTTTTTTCAGAATGAGCAGTAAGTAATATTTTGAATGAGTTTTACAAAGCAGGTAAATGTATTCTTAAGCTTTAAGTTTCAAGCTACAGAAGGATTTTGTGGGGGGGGGGATTTCTTTTTTATCATCACAATCAACTTTTTTCTTTTTTGTGAAAAATAACATATTTACGAAAAAGCAATAAATTTCACAGTACATTGCAACAATTAGTTGTAGAACAGATTTCAGAGTTAGGTATGGGTTACAATTCCACAATTTTAGGATTTTACTTCTAGCTGCTCTAAGATACTGGAGACTAAAAGAAATATCAGTATAATGATTCAGCACTCAGACTCATTTGTTAAACCTGACCTCTGTAAAACTCTACCATCACCTTTCATCTTTCTCCCAAATTAAAAGTCTTTAGGGGTATTTAAATTTTTCACGTTGTAAGGGCTTGTGGATATTATGGGATGGGGGAATGGCTAGCTGATGTTCTGGAAGGGCTGGCCCCTCTACATTTTGGAACTTTTCTGGTTTTGGAGAGTTACTTTAAGTGCATGGGACCTTTGGAGACTCTTATATAATGCTCTACGTATTCTTTAGGATTGGTAAGAATGGTTTTGGTTGGCAAGTTATGATAGGTAGCAATGTCTAACAGAAGCATGCATAAGAGTGACCTTAAGTGTAGCCTCTCGACTCTGTTTGAACTCTTTCAGTCACTGATATCTTATTTGTTATACTTCTTTTGCCCTTTTAGGTCAGGGTAGCATTGTTGATCCCATGGTGCCAGAGCCAGGCTCATCCCTGGGGTTCATCTTCCACACTACCAGGGATACTTTTGCCCTTGGATGTCATGACCTACATAGGGTAGTTTAAGCTTCTCTACAACATACATAAGCTTCAAATGAGCAGGCCTCAAGATCAAGGGCTTGGCCTATTGATTTGGGTGTTCCTAACGTTTGGCACAGTATCAGGGGTTTCCCTGGTGGTAAAGTTTAACAGTTTCATAATTTCTCTCCCATCCCTTTAGGGACTTTGCCAATACTTTTTTATTGTCTGCTTAATATACTGTGGAATGTTTCCAGGCATTACATTAAGCTATACAGGATTAAAGGTTCTCACTCTTATTTCGGGCTCCCTGTGTTTGGATTGTTTAAATGATCTATTCAGACAGGTTGAGTTAGATTAAGTGCTACAGAAAACCTAGGTTCAGGACATAATAAAACTTTCTTCCTTTGGTCTCAAAGTGTAGGTGAAGTTCTAAAATACATGTAATGTCTTCCTTGCCCCTGAATTCTGAATTACCTTAATTCTGGCCTGATAAGCTTCATTCTCATCTCTAAATACCAGGTTATACATATATAAAACAGCCCCTTAAAATCCAGAAATAATAATTGCCACTCTGGACTGAATGTGACTGCTATAACAGCTTACAATCTAGGCCCCAGTTTTCTCATAAGTATTTTCTAAATGGGATCATACTATATTTTTACTCTTTTGTTTCTGGTTTATTTTGCCTCACCGAATGTCCTGCATGCCCATTCACATTGTCGCATACCTCACAATTTCATTCCTTTTTGTGGCAGCACCATGTTCAATCATATGTTTACACGTTGTTCTCCAAACAACTTCTCAGTCAGTGCATCTTTCAGCCACCTCCATCTACTGGGCCTCATGTATAACGTCTGAAGTCAACAGTTTATCAACACTCAATTTTACATAATTTCATTGTTCCCAAGAGAAAGATAGCCAATAAACACACTTTCACTGAAATAGAAAATCCAAACCTTACCCTTACTCTTGTCCCTCCCTGCTAGCAGCCATTCTTACAGGTGTGAAGTGGTATCTTATTGTAGTCTTTTAACTGTTTTACATTTGAAGTCTAATTTGTTGGATATTAGTTTAGCTACTCCTGCTCTTTTCTGGTTGTTATTTGCATGAAATATCTTTTCCCAACCTTTCACTTTCAACCTATGTTTATCTTTGGGTCTAAGATCTGTTTCCTGTAGACAGCATATAGAAGGATACTGTTTTTTAATCCATTCTGCCAGTCAATGTGTTTTGATTGGCAGTTCAGTCCATTAACATTTAGTGTTATTACTGTTTGGGTAATACTTTCCTCTACCATTTTGCCTTTTGTATTATATATATCATATTTAATTTTCCTTCTTTCTACACTCTTCTCCACACCTCTCTCTTCTGTCTTTTCCTATCTGTCTCTAGTGCTCCCTTTAGTATTTCTTGCAGAGCTGGTCTCTTGGTCACAAATTCTCTCAGTGACTTTTTGTCTGAAAATGTTTTAATTTCTCCCTCATTTTTGAAGGACAATTTTTCTGGATATAGAATTCTTGGTTGGCAGTTTTTCTCTTTTAGTAATTTAAATATATCATCCCACTGTCTTCTTGCCTCCATGGTTTCTGCTGAGAAATCTACACATAGTCTTATTGGGTTTCCCTTGTATGTGATGGATTGCTTTTCTCTTGCTACTTTCAAGATCCTCTCTTTCTCTTTGACCTCTGACATTCTAACTAGTAAGTGTCTTGGAGAACGTCTATTTGGATCTATTCTCTTTGGGGTGTGCTGCACTTCTTGGATCTGTAATTTTAGGTCTTTCATAAGAGTTGGGAAATTTTCAGTGATAATTTCTTCCATTAGTTTTTCTCCTCCTTTTCCCTTCTCTTCTCCTTCTGGGAGACCCACAACACGTATATTTGTGCACTTCATATTATCATTCAATTCCCTGAGCCCCTGCTCATATTTTTACATTCTTTTCCCTATGGTTTCTGTTTCTTTTTGGATTTCAGATGTTCCATCCTCCAGTTCACTAATTCTAACCTCTGTCTCTTGAAATCTACCACTGTAGGTTTCCATTGTTTTTTTCATATCTTCTACTGTATCTTTCATTCCCATAAGTTCTGTGATTTGTTTTTTCAGACTTTCCATTTCTTCTTTTTGTTCATTCCTTGCCTTCTTCATGTCCTCCCTCAATCATTGATTTGGTTTTTGAAGAGGTTTTCCATTTCTGTTCGTATATTCAGCATTAGTTGTCTCAGCTCCTGTATCTCATTTGAACTATTGGTTTGTTCCTTTGGGTCATATCTTCAATTTTCCTGGTGTGATTTGTTATTTTTTGCTGGCATCTGGACATTTAATTACCTTAATTAGTTTATTCTGGAGATTGCTTTCACTTATCTTACCTAGGGTTTTCTTGCTAGATGAGCTTATTGTCTATTTGTTCATTGATCTTCAGTTCAGCTTTTTCTGGGCCTCTAGCTTAAGTTTTGTTTAACAGAGGGTAATTTTTCAGTTCTTGTTTTCTTGTTTCTTGTCCTGTTTGTAAGGTACCTTTTCCCTCCCCACCCTTAGGAGGGTCTACATAGGTATTACCGACTCCAGCCGGGTTTTTCCAGACTAAGCTGGCCTCCTTTCGGGGAGAAGGAATCACCTGCATCAGTTTTCCCTGAGTGTGAGACCCAGCAGGTTGAAAGACTTTCCTGTGACGTCTCTGGGCTCTGTTTTTCTTGTCCTGCCCAATATGTGGCACTTATCTGTCTGTGGGTCCCACCAGCAAAAGATGTTGTGGCTCCTTTATCTTTGGAAGGCTCTCCCTGCTGGGGGCATGGTGGAGACAGAGGAAAGGTTGTAGGCTGGTTTTAATGGCTTCAAATTGTGAAGCCCTGGGGTCTGAATTCCTTGAGAGAGGGATTCCACCTGAGTTGCGTTTCACCCCTCCCGTGGGGAAGGTTCAGGTGGGAGACAGCCCTGAAAGCAGCCTGTTTCTGTGTATGCTTGGGGCAGTTGCAGCATGTGTAATCTCACTGCTGAATCCAGAGGCAGCCAAGCCTCCATAGAAACAGCCACAGAAGGCTCCGTTTTGTCCCCTTTCCTCTTTTTCGGTTAGCCCAATAGGCAACCTCCGCCTTGACCAGTTTCGTTTGAGCTGGGGGCCTATTTTTAGTAGTCAGAATTTGTTTATTAATGCCACTATTGGTGTTTGGTTGGACTCAGTCCCTGCTACTGTTAGAGACTCTGTCCTTTCCCTCCGGGAAGCCTCCTGTGGGGGAGGGGCGCCGGGTGCCAGCCACCGCAGCATGGGGAACTGCATGCGGCTTGGGGAACTCACTGTTCCGGAAACTCGCAGCCGGTCCAGCTGGTCCAGACTGGGGTACGCTGTGTGTCCGGTCACTGTCGTGGCTCCAGGAGCTGTTCTGTACTGTTTCTGGTTATTTAGTAGTTGCTCTGGAGGATGAACTAAAACACGCGCACATTACTAAACTGCCATCTTGGCCCCTTGCTGGGTTTTCTTGAACTATATTTATGCATAGCCAGTTTGATTCTCTGGAACCAACTCAATGCTCAACCAAATTAAGCTTTCTTTATTCCAGCTCTTAAAAAAAAAAAAGAAAATGAGGCACTGCTAATGTCATAAGACATGGAAGTGGCACTAACTTCCCTTCCCCCCAAGAACACACTCTTTGTCCAGGGGCTGGAAATACTATGGCTTACGTCTTTCCTTTGAGAAGCTGTGGTTGATGCAGACATGGTGCCAGGGTCTTTGGAAGTACTGGTGCTCTGCCAGTGTCCAGTCTCAGACATATATACAAATTGGGAGCTATGGGTTTTCTTACATGACCAACCAACTTCTGTTGAATTAGAGCTCCTGACAACCCCAGGTTGCAATTTTACAAATAAAGAGAAACATACTCTTTTTTTTTATTTAAAGGCTTGAACAGGTAGGCATTTTCTGTTGATGTTCTACTTCCTGAAGTTTCTGTTATGGGAAAACATTCTTTATATTTAACTATTTCCTTCAGGAAAATTGGTAGATTTGTGATGTAAAATTTAGTTCCTTTTAAGGTGGGCCTATAAGAGCCACCATCACCTCAACCAGAGGACTAAAAGGGTAGAAAAATCTGCATTTTGACATGACCATGGTTCTTGGAACACTTGTATTTTCAATAATACATATGTTAAATCTTTACATATGTTAATTATGTAGATGATGATGGCAATGGTTGTATAACTTTTCAAGAAGGAGGACCTCTTTTTCATGTAAAAAAAAAATCACTCACTACTATATTATGATTTTTGGCAGGAAACCAGCATGTATACAGTACTATTTTGAGATTAATTTATGTTTTATTCACTAAATATATGTCAGACCTTTAAGCAGTCTATAGACAATGGATGCTGCACAAAGGATGGATTCTGCAACTTCCTGAAATCCTTAGTCCTTAGGCCAGGAGTGCTGCCATGCCCCTTACCAGCTTTGTTTGACTTCCTTTTCTTTTTAGAGCTTTTTAACAACTAACATGGTCATATTGTTATAGTCACAGATTCTAGGCCAACAAAAGCATGCCTAGCCATTAAGAGGAAATAAAAAATCCAATAAAGGAAGAAATGCAACTTGACCACTTTGGTAACAAGCAAAGCAATAACTATTTAACAGCCAGTAAATTTAATTGCGGAGATGGTATTTTTAATAGCAGTAAATGTGGTTACTCTTTGGTTCTCTATTTCTGTGGCCAGAAAAGTCATTTGTCATCTGTTCTGCCCTTCCTTGCTGTTTGAGGCATTGCTACCTAGCACAGAAACAAGCTCTAGCAGGTCACCTTCTCCATAACTTTATGGGAAGAGGAGTCTATGAAATTTATTTAAGCTCTGAGTACTCAGGTTTCACTGATTCTGAAAGTGCTACCTGGCTTAGTTTAGTTTCCAACAATATGAAGCTTTGGCTATAAAGTTTCTTATTAGGCTGGGATATGGGTGGCCTCAAGGTAGTTGAATTAGCTAGACAGCAGTCCTTTCCCCATGCTTGAAATTCCAGGGTAAGAATTTTCTTTTAGACAGCCTGGGAATTCAATTTTGTCAAATTGCAAATATTTTCATTCAGGGTAACCATTCACTTGCAATTCAGTCTGAAGGAGTTTGGGGGCTCTTTACTCAGAGAGGAATTTGGGTAGGAGGCCTGAGCACAGTGAGTGTTGAGATATGTGGGGAGGGAAGGGATAACAAAGAAAAGGGAGCAGGATCTACAAGGGGCATACACAGCCAGAGGCAAATAGGCATCAGCCATTTCTATGGATGTGTCCTTACCACTGGCAGGGTACTTAGCTATATCTGTGAACATTATGAATCCTTCTTCTTTCTTGGGGAAAGTGGTAGGAATATGATGACTAATTAGACTGAAGTTTGAATCCTACATATGTTTGAGATTCTACATATATAAAATCATGATAGTGTTATTTCATGAGGCATGACAAATAATAATGGTCATTACTTTTTGAAAGTTGATTATGATGAGTACTTTCTAAGTGTGGTAAGATGAGATTTTTTGTCCCTTCCCGCCCCCATCCCATTGTCTTCTTTCTCTTCCTTACTCCTGGTAGAGAGAGCTCTTTTAGCATAATAGCATAGGGCAATTATGTTATTACAGGCAATCAGTATAAGCAAGATAGAGTCTTGACTGTGTTGTAGATGCCCTACTCTGAAGACTTTGTAAGAACTGAGCTTACCAGGTAGGGCATGGAGTAGGTTAGTTAATGGAGCAGATTTTAGTGTCAGGTTACCTGGATTTGAATCCTGGCTTTATCACATACTAGCTGTGTGACCTTGAGCCGGTATTTACCCTCAATTTCTAAAAAATGGAGATAATAATAGGATGTCTCCCCCTTGAACTGGCCTGGAGCAATATGGAGCTGGGCCTCTGGGAAGAAGCCCAAGGGTAGAAGAGACCAAGAGGAGGTGAGAAGAAGGAGAAAGACCACGGAGCAAGGGTACTCCAGTGGGCCTTCTGTGGTTAATTTTATAGTCAGGAAACAGTTTTGTGGGAATATGAAGAAAGGTCATATACCATTGTACCAGTTTGAAAGTATTATGCACCCCAGAAAAGCTATGTTTTAATCCTGGTTCAATCTTGTGGGGACAGCCAGTTCTTTTAATCCTGATTCAACACTACAGGCTGGGAACTTTTGGTTAGGTTATCTTCACGGAGATGTAACACATCCAATTGTGGGTGTGAAATTTGATTAGATGGAGATGTGACTCCACCTATTCCAGGTGGGTCTTGATTAGTTTACTGGAATCCTTTAAAAGAGAAAACATTTGGAGAAAGCCAGAGACAACAAAGAGCTTTCAGAGTACAGAGCTGACACAGATGCTGACACTTGGAGAAAAGACATATGGTTGTTTGGAGATGCGTGGAGCCCAGCAGACATTGCATGAAATGTTAAGCAAGCCAGAACCTGTAGAGAGCCAAGGGAAGGCAAGAGTTGAAAGCCAGCTCTAGAGAAGCAAAGTGAGGAACCCCACAGGAACAGAGGCTGAAAGCAACAGAGCCCAGGAGCAAGGGGCCAGTCACATGACTTCCCAGCTGATAGAGGTGTTACTGACCCATTGGCCTTCATTGAATTGAGGTATCTTTTGCTGAGTGCCTTAGTTTGGACATTTTTATAGGGTTAGAACTGTTTGGTAGTTAGATTCATTTGTCAGCTTGGCCAGGTGAAGGCACCTAGTTCTGTTGCTGTGGACAACAGCCAATTGTATGTGAATCTCATCTGTTGCTGATTATATCTGCAATCAGCTAGGAGGCATGCCTGCTGCAATGAATGATGTTTGACTTAATTGGCTGGTGCTTAAATGAGAGAGTGCAACGTAGCACAGCCCATCAGCTCAGCATATCTCATCTCAGTACTCACAGCTCAGCCCAGGCCTTTGGAGGTACAGAAAGAAATCACCCCGGGGAAAGTTGTTGGAACCCAGAGGCCTGGAGAGAAGGCCAGCAGAGACCACCCTGTGCTTTCCCATGTAAGAAAGAACCTCAAATGAAAGTTAGCTGCCTTTCCTCTGAAGAACTAACTAAATAAACTCCCTTTGGATGGATAAAAGCCAATCCATCTCTGGTGTATTGCATTCTGGCAGCTAGCAAGCTAGAACAAATTGTAAACTAGTAACTTATTAAATTCCCCCATTTGAAAGCCATTCCAATTCTGGTATATTGCATTCTGGCAGCTTGTAAACTAATATAACCATATTCTGGAGTCCGTATGACCATGATTTGACCTCTCTCTAGGGGTGACTTGAGTCAACATTTATACTGATGATATAGTGTTTGTGGAGTGAGAAGCTGTCTTGTACTGCTCACCCCTCACTCCTTATACTCCAGTGATATGTTCCTTTGCTCTTTGAATATATGGTAACTTCTTCAGGGTATCTGCACTATGTATTTTCTCTTTGAGGTATACTTTTCCTTTATCTCTTTAAAATAACTGATCTCTTATTATTTATGCATTGCCTCAAATATTAGCCCCTCTCACAGGCCCTTCTCTGAATAACTGTGTGATTAGGACAAAATCTAAGTTAGTTGATGCAGCTATGAGTTAACAGTACAGGCTTATGGAGCATCTTGGCTTCTTGAAGTGCAGGGATCTAGGTTCCTTCATCTAGTCTTTCTTCCATTTCTCAGGGCACAGTCCTCATCTTCAGTCAGAACTGGACAAGCAACATTAAACCAATGAGACATAAGTTGCATGCATCACTTCCACTCACATTGCATTGGCAAGAACTTATCCATATAACCACACCTAGTTGTAAGGAAGACTGGGAAATAAAATCTCCAGTTGGGTAACAGTATACTTTCATTCAGATGTTTTCATTTGACCTTCAGGTAGCCATACCAAAGGAGATACCTGTGCTGTCAGAAGCATGAACTTTATCTGGAAGCTTCTTTTCTCAATAATTATGACTTATTGGCCCTCTATGTTATCTGGATTCATTTTCTAATTTCAGTTAATACTAATAGCAATGTTTCTGGCTTAGTTTTCACAGATTATCTATTGACATATTAGAGTTCCAAGTCAAATTACCTGTACATCTCTAAACTGGAAATCTAATTGTAAAACCCAGGGGGTCACTAACTTGCTTTTTTCTTTGCAAGTTCTGGCTCTTCAGTTAATCATATCTATAACTCAAGTTTGTAATTCTACTGCATGTGTGTAATTGTTCTGCTTTCTTCCTGCACCCAAGTTCAGAAGAGGCTACACAGTCCTTTTTAACCTACTGGTTATATAACCTTTAGGAACTAATCTGAGTTGGATCTTTGCCATCAGCTCTAGCAATGTAAGCTTTTGGTGACTTTTTGCCAAGAAGAAATATTTTCAGGGAGGAGGATGCCTTGTTCATTAAGAGGGATCCCAATAGCAGGGGTGAGAAGTCTGTCTTAGTCTTGCAGGGTTTGAGGTCAGCTTCAGGCCTTTAGAAAATTCAAATTCAAAGACACCACAAATCATTATACTGGCTCAGCATCTCATACGATGTCTGGTGTATAATATGAGCCCAGTATTTGTTAAATGAATTGATATACGAATGAACTTCAGGGACACATTCCTTTCAACAATATTTTTGATAGATGTTATCTATATTTTATAATTGCCTTGGCCACAATAGTAAGAGAGCTGTATAGCCATCACCTGTATAACAAACTGGCCTGGGAAAAATCACCCCAAGCAATATCTGGGACTATTTGGAACCATTAAATGTTGATCCTGACTTCTGAGCAACAGAGTGAACAGTTGTCCTTGCAAGATGATACCATTTCTTTCCTTCTCTGCTCTTCTAATTCATTAAAATTAAAATTTAAAACTTGAATCTCTCCCAAGGGCTTCCTGATGAGGCTATTGGGGTTTTGTGTGATTGCTTTGTCCAGAACACAAACTGTATTGTGCCACAAATGGCTAGTGTGCTCTTTCAAATATAGGAACATCATGTTAGATTTTGAATGGCCTTTAATATTTTGCCTGTCTTTGGATGGGAATTATTGGCTCACTTGCATTACATTTTGAAAAAGAACTGGACTTGATGTGTGCAGAGATTATTTAACTCTTTAATTAAGAGTGAGGAAAGAATTACTAGGCACATATGAGGGGCCATGTACAAGTCATGTAGGCCCAGATGTGTTCACATATACTATCTGTTTAATTATATCAAGGACAAGCTCAGTGTTTTTCCTTTTCTATAAATTATCTAACTTGTGGACAAAATCTTCAGAATTGACTTTTTATTTTGGTGTTGTGTAGCTCTAAGGACATACTTGTAATCTCAGCCATTGGTTTTAATAGAATTGATGGATTATTTTCCACGAAAAGCTTGCTGAAAACAGAAGCAGTCTTACTGTATAGGACTTGACATGCCATTGACTCAAAATTTGTCTGTAAAATGAGTACGTGAATAATGCAGGGAAGCAGTCACTTCCTGTACTTTATGATTTTCTCTTTATTCTACAAAATTTAGGGAATGCCATGTGTTCCTTTATGTCACCATCTGTTGTTATTTTACACTATTTAAGTAAGTTTGACAATGGAAGTAAGAGCTAGAAGCAGGAGAACTGCATAAGCTAGCAAGCTAGCATGCCTAAGTTCCTTGGGTGCTGATAAAAGACCCAGAATTCCTGGGGCATAGACAAAGGACTTTATTACACACTACAAAAGGAGTAACAGTAATATCAGTATAGTTGCACTGGTTTTACAAGTCCTAAATTCCATAGGACAACAGAGAGGGCCAAATAGAGCCTTCAAAGAGAGGAGTTTATCATGAGATTAAGAATTTACTGCTTTTGTAGCAAACAATAAGAAAGCCTGTTCTTTGACCATAGGGCGATCACATTACAACATGGGTCCATGTATCACATTCCTGTACTACCTTATATCACTGTTCAGAATTTCTAGCTACATAAATAATCCCGAGACAGGGCACAGTTGAAAGAATGGTCAGGGCCTTGCAAGACATGTAGAAGTGCAAGATGCCCATGGTGGATTGCTTCCGACCATATAGAGTTGAAAGATACTTCAGTATGATACAGTTACTTTGCAGAAAAGATTGACACTGTGAGAGATGAAAGGACTTGTCCAAGGTTATATTGATGGGTTGTGATAGTCCCAGGACATAACCTATTTCTCCAGATTCTAATGCTCTTTCCATGACACATTTGCCTCCCTATATTACTTTTATTACTCATTCTACTTTTAGCTGGGCCACAATTTTTAACTGTTAAACAAAATTTCCTCACCTATTTCTTTATTTTATATTCTTCCAAATATGTTATGATTCTGTGGCATAGCATTTCACAAAGTGTTTTGTTGAACGCTGGTGCAGCAAAAAAGGCTGTATGGAAAAGCATGTAAGCTCAAATACATTTAAGAATTAGTGAATATATGCTAGAGACCCAGGTTCGATTCCCAACCCATGCACTTCCCAAGAGAAACAAACAAGCAAACAAAAATTCAACAAATGGTGCTGCAATAATGGAATACTCACAAGGAAAGAGAATGAAATGTGACCCCAGCCATAGTGTACACAAAAAGAAAAACAATTAGTGAATACTATCTCCTACTTCTAGAGATTCACAGCATGGGGAGAATAGAATATAGTTTAAGAGCACAGACTCTGGAGTCATGGAGTTTTGGGTTCAAGAACTGCTGCCATCAACTATTGGGTTTTATGATTCGGCAATGTTTTTGAGTTTTATGAGTCTTAGTTTCATCCTTAGAAAAATGTAGATGATGCCAATAATATCTATTTTACAAATCTACTGTAAAGATTAAATGAGTTACCATATTTAAAGTACATTGTCTGACATGCAAGCTCAATATGGGTCCTGATAAGGGTATCTAAACTTAATGCAGAGTGAATGCGTTGAGAAATCCTGTACTAGAGAAACCCACCCAACATCAGAGTAGAGTCTCTCAGATGCTTTGGGCCTGCAACAGTAAATTTATTTATTTTTTTTCATTATTTATTTTTTCATTACTCTTCTAACAACGGTTGGGTCTAATACTCTGAAAGACACACTTAGGGAAAATTTTCTGAAAAAGTAGAAAGTCTCCAGCTCATTTATAGATTGATAGACAAAGAAATTACACTATACAACTGAGGAGCTAAATTTCATGAATAAATCTCCTAATGCCCTTGAATTTCTATGTAAAAGAGGAAAAGTTTGCCTTTTGTCATGGTCTTAAACTTAGGCTTCCTAGCAGTTTTTGAGATGTGTTAAAACACCACAGCCTATTGATTTAACTATATTCCACCAAAGAGGCTGATTTCATTTTGCCACCACAGGGGAAATTCTTCTGACAGCAGGTTAACTGAATCTTTATTCCAAGGGCAAACTGCTGGTAATCTAAGGAAATGTGCATTTCCAGAATGCTAAGCACTCTTTCCAGACACAGGTAAACTTAGGTGGAACCCAGCATTCAGGCATCTCTCCTCTCAGTGACAAAAGGGCACTCTGAGATTAGATTGGTTCAGAATCCCTGCCTGGTATTTAATAAATACTGGGTGCCCTTTGATCCCCACCTTTTTGAGAGAATCTTTTTGTTTTGAAAATTCTTAGTTGAAAGGTCAACATGCAAGAAAGCCTATTTCAGTGCTTCTGAGAACCTGTCCCTTACTGCCAGCACTTACTATCTTAGGAGAGCTAATTGTACAGGTCTTTTTGCAACTCTGTGTTCAATGATGAGTTGTTGATAGTTTGAAATGGACCTTGGTAGGAGTTTTATGCCATAGAAATCAGACAACCCTCCTAACCAGAGCTTACCCCACCTCCCAGAGCTGTTTTACCAGCATACTTCCACCTTATGGGTGCTTCTACAGTTCTTTCTAGTGTCCATCACACTGGTATCATGTTGATTGTTTCTCCCACTAGATTTAAGGACAAAGACTTTGCCCTGACAGTCTCTATGCTGAGCATCCAGCACACTGTAGGCATTGAATAAAGGTGCATCAGACTTTTATGCTTCTGTGAATCAGTCACATATGTGATTGACTTTTCTATGAGAAATGGAAAAAGCTGCATAGGTATGTGCTCTACATTATTAGACGGCATATGGGAAGTTTAGTTGAAATACTTCTTCCTGGCTTTCTTTACGGAGTCTGGAGCTACTCCAAGGATAGTTAGTATGTATCTTTATCCCAGAGCAATATTCGGGCATCACTCTAGGTGTCCATTTGGTGGGAGGAAATTGGAGCCAAGTCTAATTGCTTTCCCAGGATTCCCTCAGGATCTGCATGGAAATTATTTTCCCTTAGCAGAAAACTGAGGTTACAATTTTTGACAGAATCACAAATTATTCATTTGGGCAGAATGTCCTGTATCAGTATGAGTTCAACCATAATCATACGTCAAGGACTTTGCGGTCAAGAACCACTGTTATTTAGGTTTAAAAATGATGCTGTTGACAGTCACAATGACAAGAACTTGCATTTTAGAGTCAGAGTTGAACATAAGACACTTTTGCTTAGCCAGTAATTACATTCTATTATAGGCTAAAAAATGAAGGACAAAAGAAGGAAATGACATCCAATTATACCATTAGGATGGACAGGTGACCTTATAGCCATAGGATTCATACCCATTTACATGCTGTAGACAAATGAGTATGGCTGTTGTTTTCTGACATAGGTACCTGATAGAAACGAAATCAATTATGAAGATAATGGAAGAATTGTTGAAAAAATGTGCAAGTAATAAAACCAATCTTTATTCTATGTTCATCGTGGTGCCAGGCCTGTGCTAAGTGGTTTATGTATATTATTTAATCAACACAACAACCCTATGAGGGAGGAATAACTATCTTTGTTTTACATATGAGGAAATGGAAGTCTAGAGTGGTTGAATTAGATGTCCATGATAACCTAGTTACTGAGAGGCCGATGGGAGCTTACATCTAGGTTTGTCTCCCTCCAAATTTAAAGCTGTTAACCAATATAGTATATGATCCATTTCTCTACAAGGTCAAAGAATGGCAAACATAAAAGCTTTATTTTATATATCTGTATCTATAATCGTTTTGAGGAAGGTGAGGCAAAAGTTCAAATATCAATAACATTCCAGGAAATTTTTTTTGGAAATTACCATTCTCTTCTAAAGCAGAATTTCTCTCCTTTGAGTTAAACATCCTGAGGGTGTACAGAGTATGAGTTCTGGAGGAAATGTAGGCAACAAGAAGATCCATAGGGTCATTAGATTTAAAGTTGAGGTTAGATTTTTCTCTGTCTCTGTGGGACGCTGGTCTTATGAAAGGAGGTACAGACCTATTTGTATGGAGTCAGGGTAGAATCATGAAAACGGGGCCTTTGGAGTCAGAGCAAAGTTCAAGTCTCTCCTGTCCTTATCCCTTCTCTTCTTTATCATGCTATCTTCTACTTGCTTGATTCCCTCACCTCAGATATCTACCTTAAGATAGAAAGTAGAGAACTCTGCCCACAGTTCCACTTCACTTTTCCTCTGTGGAGTCCCATCTGAGAAAAGTGGCTAATATGACTGGTCAGAGCCTGGCGAACCATATTTCTGTGGGGGAAGGAGTGCTAATGATGGACAGAATTGAGCACATCATCTTCTATTCCATTTCCTACTTTGGACTGAAGCAGACACAGTCTTTTGACTTACTGCACCCGAGTGTGGCAATCCCCTTTCTACTTCTGCTTGTGCTGCCAGGCCGAAGAAAGAACAAAAGGCTGAGATGGGAGAATGTATGGACATGAGAGAACCTGTGTACCTGGAGTGCTGGGGATGAGAGTGAGTATAACAGTGTGGACATGGGGCTGAGTATAGACGGGGTAGACCTTGGGTCAGACCATGCAGGGCCTTGACACTTGTGCTAAGGGGACTGATGTTGTATCAACAGTGGGAAGGTCTTGGCAGATTTACTTCAGCTTCCCTGTCTTTTAAAAGCAGAGCATGATTTTAAAGATCCATTTATGCTTTAGATGATTGTCATAAAGGCAGGAGAGTTAGAGTGACAATATGTCCTAGTTTGCCTGGGGATGGCTCAAATTTCTCTCTGTTTCCCCAGCTCAAAAGTGGTCTGGTTTGGATGATAAACTCTATGGCCACTTTAGTGTATTGGTAAAAAGGCTCTGGTACCAAGCTGCCTGAGTTAATGTCCTGGTTCTGATATTTTATTAGTGGTGTGATCCTGGACAACCACTCTGCTCCTTAGTTATATCATTCATAAAACAAATTAGTACCAAGCCTCCATTTAGAGTTGTATGAGGATTAAATTTCTGTTATACATAAACAGAAAGAAGTACCTGGAATACCACAGTGCTTACTACGTGTTAACTATTATCATTGTTGCTGTTGTCTATTTGTGCAAGCCACCATCACTTTACACACACTGTACGTCAGCCCTGTGCTAAGTTGTTTACAAAGATTTTTTATTTATTCTCACCAGCAACCTCTGAGGGTATGCCTCATTGGTCTAGTTTATAGATGAGAAGCTGAGTTTGGGGAGGTAAGAATTCATCTAATGTAACAAAGTGGTAGAGTGGGGATCTGATCTCATCTCCCCAATCCATAATCTGTCCTTTAAATCATCACATTCCATGCCTTTCTGATATTTGTCTTACAGGCAGCACTTAGCTGCTCTTAGGAACCAGTTATTCACTCCTAACCCATTTGTTCAAACTTCTCCCAATAGAGGCATATTCATCTTTTCAGTCTATATTATTCCCTGGGACAAAGGGAGAGAAATACATTCTTTAAGTCGGTCATCCACTGAGTATAGTCAGTAAGGTTTAATTAAATTGGCCCTAAAATTCTTCCTCTTACTCCCCTAAGTAGGCTTCTTGTTCTTTTCTGTCAGAATTGGATGAACAGATTAGTGTACTGCTTACATAGGATATTCACGATGTTAAATGTTTTGCGATTGTCCTCTCTTGACCTTCCCCTTTATTTACTGAAGATTCTAAACTTTTCCTTCTGCCCTCATATGTCAATCCCAGCTTCTCAACCCTCTTCTCTATTCATGCTGAAAGTAAAAAGGTTATAGTGTGCAGTGTACAAGGCTGAATAGATGCACTTTATGTTCTGTACTTCAAAGGTTATGTACATGAGAGTATAAAAAGGTTACACGGTATGTACTGAAGAAGAGAATCATAAAACTACATTTATTTTGCAATAGTTTTTTAATCTATACTGTCTACTGAATAAAGGAGCTGAGTGTTATTGTCTGGAGCTGAGTAGACCTGGGGGGAATTCTCAGTTCTACTTCTTTCCTGGCTATGTGTCCTTGAGAAGGCATTCCATATCTCTGAGCCCTGATTTCCCCATCTGAACACCTATGGGAGTGACAGGGATCCTTGTACCTGTGAAGTATCGTTTAAAACTACTTCCATAGCTGGTCTCTTGTTGGTACCTATGAGAAGCCCAGTATTGTTTGGCAGCTTGGTAGTAGAGTTGGGATCCTAACTCTAAGCTTCCATTTTCATGCTGAGAAGCAGTTGGTACAAAGAACATGGATTTTAGAACACTGTCATGCATTTGGAACCCATAGCTAGCATTTTTATTTTTAGATTTATATAATCCCTCTAAGTCTCCATTCCTTACCTACAAAATAAGGATACACATATTTCTTTGTTGAGAGATATGGTAGACAGAATAATGGCCACGTCCTAATTTCCAGGACCTGTGACTCTGTTACCTTATATGGCAAAAGGGACTTTGCAGACATGTTTATGTTAAGAATCTAAAAACGGGGAGATTGTCCTGCTTTATCCAGTAGGTCCAATATAATCACACATGTCCTTATCAGAAGGAGGCAGAAGGATTAGAGTCAGAAAAGGAGATGTGATACCAGAAGTAGAGGTTGGAGTTATGCAAGGAAGGGACCAGGAACCATGGAATTCAAAAGGCTGCTAGAAGCTGGAAAAAGCAAGGAATGAATTTTCTCCTGCTCCGCCAGGAGGAACATAGACCTGCTGACACCTTCATGTTAGGACTTCTGACTTTCAGACGTGCTTGCAACTTATAACATCATGGCCATCCTGTGTAACGTCAGCAGAGTGCTGACTTGTTCACCCAGTTCTGACAGAAAAGGAAAAGAAAATCTCTTAGGAGAATGAGAAGAATTTTAGGGTCAATATGATTAGGCTTTTCCTACTGTATACAGTACAAAATTTGTGTTGTTTAAAGAAAATAAATTTGTGGAAATTTGTTACAGCAACAATAGGAAGCTAACACAGGAGATTTTTATTACTAGTACAACCAATAATGAAAATGACAATGATAATTAATAATAATATGGTACTAATGTTCCAGGTATTTTTCTTTGTTTATATTACATAGCATGTATTTTAAATATATATTTATATTTTTATATATTACATATTTATGTAATCTTCACAATAGCCCTCACAAGAACAGCACTTTCAAATGAAGAATCTGGGGCTAAGAGACAATCTTAAGACCACAGAGCTAGCAATGGGCTAAGCCAGGATTTGAATCCAGTGAATTTGTCAAGCATCTACAGAGTGTCTGGCACATAGTACTTCCTCAAGAAATGGACGACATCTTCAGTTATTATTAATAACATCATCACTGTTATTCCTACTGCATCACACTGCTTCTGAATCCTGGCATCTGCAGTGTGCCCACATGGAAACTTTCTTCTCTTGCTTGCATGCACAGTCTATAGAGCTATGAGCCTTCCTGGTCCCAGGATCAGATGGAACTAGTCCTTCCCTCTCTCTGGGTGTCCAGCTAGGACACAGGAGACATGGGGAGGTGGCTGTCTTTGCCCTATGCCCACTGTTGTATAGCACTTGTGCTCTTACCCCAGCCTCCTCTCTCCTTTGGAAACCACAAATTACCCAGCAAAGGCTCAGTGACAGAATGATGGAACTGGGTTGGTGCTTGCAGCTGGGCTAAGTCAATAAAGGTGATAATGAACACTAAGCAGAATTTGAAAAATGACTGGAAAAATTGCTGCTATTGATATTTCTGGCAGCCATCTGCTGCAAAACCAAACTGAAGTGAGATGTTTCACATGGGACAGATGAGGGCCGCAATGATGACAGTTTGCATTTGTGCAGCTTTTAAAAGCATTTTAATATGTTATCTAATTTTATTTCCACAAAATTGTGTGTAGAAGTCCCATTTTAGAGATGAGGAAAAAATCATTTCAGAGGAGCTAATTTCTTTAAATCTGACCTCCTGGTCTGGTTGTGGCTTCAAAAATAGATAGACATCCTGGCATTTAAATAAAGCCAAATGTTTAGATAGCCTTGTCAGTGCTGTTGGTCCCAGACTATGTGGCCAGGGGCTGTCTCCCTCACCACTTCACCAGGACAGAGGCCAAGGTGGCTTTGTCTTCATTTCTGACAACTCCAGGGCAGAGTGGAGGAGCTCTGTGCTCATTTGGAATTGTTCCATTTCATGAATATTAGATACTAACATCAAAGTCTAAACTCTTAACCCCATTTAAATGCATAGGCTCTCTCTCTCTGAATCTGCTTCAAGTCGACATTCAAGCTATGGCAATGGATGAGCTCAACTCTTTATGGTTCTTCAAGGATATGTGTTCCTTGTTGCCAGCCTTGCCATCAATGCATGCCCAGTTCCTAGACCTGTGCTCTGCATGTCTTAAGCATTTGATAAGCATTTGCTGAATGGTCTGGAGGAGAAAGATTCAGGACATACACTTTTCTGTTTATGATCACGTGTGAGATTTTTATGGAAAGTCATTTTCAAATCAGCTTGCTGCTTTTTTAGTACTGATTTGTAAGTTTTATCTCATAGTTACATAAGACACTTGAATTATTTTATCAGCCTTGTGATAAAGACATGATGCACATTATTTTGGAATCATAATATGTTAAAATTGAGAGGAGTCCTGGAATTCAGGTAAGAAAACACTGGCTTGGAAAGGGTGAATTCAAGGTTACACTGTGAGCTATTAGTAGAGGCAGGACTAGAAATAATAATGAACATTTTTCATATAAAAAACACTATACTCAGTCATATGTATCATTTAATCCTTCAACAAATCTATGAAGCTTAGGAAAGGTTAAGTAATTAGCCTATGATATATAGTAAGGGAAAGAGCCTTTCTCTTATCAGGCTCAGGTTTTAGAGTGTCCTAAGCCCTGTGCTTTAGCAAAGCAGCTCTCCTAACTTTTCTCCATTCCTTGAATTATTTATAATTTGTCCTGGTTTACTCCTACATCTTCAGGAATCATTCTTTCATTTGCAGATCCTGTTGGCACAGAACCATTGCCTTACCAGTTCCGTTAAAATAAATAGAATTTTTAGCCAGTAGAATAGCTGATACCCCAGGCATTTACAAACTTAAAATAAATTGCTGAAATATTTGTCTGATGCAATAAATAGAAAGTGGCTTTCTATTTATTTTCTACTAAGGCTCTATTATCAGAGCCTTGCTATACCTTTTGTCAATTACCAGTATTTATCTATTCACTTTGCACTTTAAGTTGCATAAAACATTTCCATATATATTATATTACTGAATTCTCATAACCGTTGGATGCAGGTGCTCTTATTTCTATTGTTCAGATAATGCTGAGGCTTATAGAGCTTCATTGCCCAAGGTCGCAGTGCCCAAGGTCATGATTCCCAAGCACATGATGCCCAAGGTCATGAGACTGAGACACTGTTGGGCTAGGACTAGCTATGCCAGAGTTCTCGTGCTCCATTCTATGCTCTAAGGCTTGTGTCTCTGCACTGGCTCCTGATGTAGGTGTGTTCAGGGCTGGAGGTGAGGGGAGGGAGACAGGTGCCCATTTTAGATATGGGGAACAGATGTGCAAGCTTGGAATGTGCATCTTGGTGCCTTGACTGAAGTAGTGCTGATAGAAGAAATGTAGTGCTCTCCCCAAGGCCTCTAGGAAAGACCGTACATAGCATGGCACTCCTTGAAGGGGATTAGGTGGGTGGTCACCCAGGATTGGAGTGCACTGTGTTCAGAGAGTGTGTCCTTTCTTAATGCCTCTTTAAACATTTTCTACAGATTTCAACCTTATGGGCATGGGTGAGTTGTTTTTGAAGATTCTAAACCACATTGCCATTCCTTTATAAATATTGTACTTAAAAGCATACTATTCACAAATTAATGAGGATATAAAGAAAGAAAATACTGCCATAAACTTTAAAAAAGAAGAAGAAGAAAGAAAAACACTGTGGAGAAATGAAACTAAGTGACCTGCGAATTCTCTTGGAGCTGGAAAAATCAATTGTTACCACATCGTCGCTGACAGTGATCTAGTTAAGATCAATTCAGTTGAAGTTAATGACACCTGCATGAGTTCCACTGTGGCAGATTGTCAATTTTATTACCAGTCCCATGAGCCATGGGTGCCAGCTTCCAAAATGAATATGAATGACTGCTTGAATTTCAACAACTGCCTGAGGATTTGTCAAAAAAAAAAAAAAAAAAAAAAAGAATTCTCATGTTCCTTAAACTGCCTGAGACAGAAGTCAGAATCTGAAGTCACATCCCACTGGGGAGGTGAATTAGAGTCCACACCGGATGTACTGCAGACTCCAGAGTTTTTATATACAGCACCCGTAGAGGAAGCTGCTCTAGGAGTGTCTGCTTTGATGAAAGACTCCACCATTGTTTCACAGTCTTCCTGTTATTTTATTTTTATAGTTTGCTGAAGACTTGTTCCAAGTGGCAGAACTTTTGCAGAGCCTGTTTTGGCAGGTGTTTGAATTCTATTCTGTAGCCCATGTTTGAGGTCGTTGTTCCAGACCTACTTCTTTTACAGAAATTTCTCTCATGATGCCCACATACACTGGATTGTGACGCAAAACTAAGGCTTGTGCCCTACAATGGACTCCTTTATTTCAAACTGCTGGACGATTTCTGTAATTTTTTTCATGTGCAGAAGTCTTAGTTTCCAAGAACAAGCTGATCAAAGTGTGATTCTTCTATCACTTGTAATAGAGTCACATGAAGTACTGGTTACAAAGGAAGATTCCTGAGCCCCAAATTTCAAAAGGACTCAGAATTGCTGAGACTGGGGCAGGAGATTTGAATTTTTACCAGCACATCAGGAAACTATAATACATGATGAAGCTCCATTACTTCTGTAGGCTTACTAACACCTTTAATGTAGGGAAACAGAAGGGTCGCAAATTTGTTCATTTCTTACTATGGTAAAGACTATTAGTTGTTTAACAAAATCTGTGTTTTCTTCTTGGGTAAAATCTAGGCTGCATTTCCCAACTTTCTTTGAAGTTAGATACAGCCATGCGATTGAGTTCTAGCCAATATAATTTGATCCTAAAAGGTGTTCTAGTTTGCTAGCTGCTGGAATGCAATATACCAGAAATGGAATGGCCTTTAAAAATGGGAATTTAATAAGTTTCTAGTTACAGTTCTAAGGCCGAGAAAATGTCCCAATTAAAACAAGTCTATAGAAATGCCCAGTCTAATGCCTCCAGGGAAAGATACCTTGATTCAAGGATGATGAAGTTCAGGGTTTCTCTCTCAAGTGGAAAGGCACATGGCAAACATAGTCAGGGTTTCTCTCTTGGCTGGAAGGGCACATGGTGAACACAGCGTCATGTGCTAGCTTCCTCTCCAGCTCCCCAGGAGGCATTTTCCTTCTTCATCGCCAACAGTTGCTGGCTGGTAGACTCTCTGCTTTGTGGATCTGTGGCATTCTTTGTTGTGACTTTCTCGTGGCTTTGTCTGAATTTCCTGCTTTCTCCAAAATCTTTCTTCTTTTATAGGATTCCAATAAACTAATCAAGACCTACCTAGAATGAGTAGAGACTCACCTTCACCTAATACAGTTTAACAACTACTCTTGATTGAGTCACATCTCCATGGAGATAATCTAATGAAGGTTTCCAACATGCAGTAACGAATAGGGTTTAGAAGAAATAGCTGCCTTTACAAAATGGGATTTGGATTAAAACATGGCTTTTCTCAGGCGTGTATATCCTTTCAAGCCAGCACACTAGGGTTCCCAGATGAGCCACATATTGCTTAGTTAAATTTAAATTTCAGGTGAATAACAAGTAATTTTTTAGTAAGTATGTCCCAAAATCTTCATGGGTTTTTGATTTCATGGGTTTGATAAAAACGGTTTGTGATTTATCTGAAATTTGAATGTAGCTGGATAAAATATAGGATAAGCAAACTGTACTTTGATTTGCTAAATCTGGGAACCCAAATTATGGGTGAAGGTTACAGGCCCCAGAATAAACAGAATTTTCCATGCCCCCTAGGCATGGTCCTTAGCTACACGTCACCCCCACCCCCACCCAATGTGCTTTTCTACATTTTTCTCCATTTGAGTTGTTTGGATGGAAACAAAATTTCCCCAGGGAGACTTTAGAAGCCATGTATTGAAGATGGCAGGGCAACCAACAGTTTGGTGTCCTAAATGATTGCATACCTTCTCTGTTCTGATATGTAAACAAGAAAGAAATGTCTTTTGTATTGTAGTTGTTATAAATGTTAGGTTTTATTTACTTCAGTAATCAGCCTCCCCAACCAGTATGCATCATATATGTTAGGAACCATATCTAATGAAGCATTTAAACCCTACCAGAATCCCTAAACTGGTATTATTCCCAATTGACTCATGGGGTCACTGAGACTCAGAGCTCTTAAGTAAATAACTCACCAAATACTTTAACACCTATTTATTCTACATATGGCAATTATCAAAGCTAGTTACTTTTAGAGATGATTTGTGGTCCTCTGTGAGCTTGTTTACTTCTTTTTGAGTTGTCTTCTCAGTTTGATCTCAAGCCAATTCCTTATTTTCTGGAAGTTTCCATGTTTTAATGACCCTTGCTTTTAGTTATGATTTTTAAATTAATTAATTGATTTGCCAGTGGGCATTGAAAGGTTCAAAAGGGAAGGCACTGCACAATCAGTTTCACTATTATCTCTATTCTCCAACCAACCGGTTTCCTATTTAAGAGGCAACACTGTTATTGTTTTTTGTATGTGCCTGTATACTTTCAGTTATAGTCTATGCATGTACAAACATACATCACATGCACACAAAGCTGTGCACTCATTCACACTTTTGTTTTTACCCAAGTGGTAACATACTATTTTGCACATTAACAATGACTGCCCAAATGAGGTTAAACAGAGCTTGCCAGAGCAAGGGAGTCAGCCACCATCACTTGTATTTGGCAAAATCTCAAAGGGAAGCTTTTAAGATAAAAGCTTTATCCTTAAAAAAGAAAAAAAAGGGAAGGCTTTTGGTATGATCTGATTGCAGGTTTCTGGCATGGGAAAGCTAGATACAGGATAGTTAGAAGCAGGCATCTTATGTGATTGGTGTGTGGGGCACATTTAGGTTTCTCTGGTTGGTTTTGAATTGGAAGTGGGAATGAAACTTAGGGAAGCTGACAGTCACTGACCAAGCCTTGACTGCTCTGGATTGATTGCTGCAGAAGTTGTGATTTGGCTTCTTGGGCTGATTCCTGTAGAGGTTGTAGGTCAGAGTTTTATTGTGATAGGTGATTTGGCCATTGTCCATTTGTATATTCAGTCTTTCATTTTCCCCTTCTTGGTCATTCTCTTGCTTGAGAGAGGTGGACCAATTTGGGGTAGGCCAGAGATCCAAATCTTCACTGCCCAGGGATTGTTCAGTTGTCTCTACAGTCAATTGTATCTCGAGATCCTCTGGACCTTTTGTTGTTGCACAAACATGGTGATCATCAGATGAGACAGTGGCTGCACAGAAGCATTTAAGACTCTGGGTAGCATCATGACCAGTATGACAAAGGCAAGAACAATGAATAAAGTACCTACAAGTGCTTTGGAACAGGAACCCCAAATGCCCAACCCAAGCCAATAGAACAAATCCCAAAGGTCATGAGCCAGGTAGTTTTTAGCTTAAGGC
Source organism: Tamandua tetradactyla (assembly GCF_023851605.1). NCBI lineage: Eukaryota > Metazoa > Chordata > Mammalia > Pilosa > Myrmecophagidae > Tamandua > Tamandua tetradactyla. The sequence continues at coordinate 56,514,185 of NC_135334.1, read as the reverse complement.
AATGTGTAGTCTGTTGGACTTTACCTGTTTCATTGATCCAACTCCAACAAGAAGTATGAGCAATGTGTGTCACATTGCCACCCTGCACAGATGCAACTGTGATGAACAACATGAAATTTAGACGAGTGCCCTTGTCCACTACTGCATGTGCCAATAAGTAGAGACTGACCTGTATTCTATCTAGGGAACTGGTGGTATCATTAATAACTTCTCCCAGAGTTAGTGATACATTTCTTATAGTCTCTTCTATTTATATCATTCCTACACTGAAATCACTGTTCTGATTTTTTGCATAAACAATGAATGACTAATTTCTGCAGGTAGAGTGCCTGAATAATCAAGAATGGCCCTGTTTTGCAGCTCACATTTAAATTGGATTTGTAGCTCTGCTGATTTATAGATTCAGGGTCTGTTTATAGACAAGTCTTGGAATATTGTTCCTAAAGTGCATGAGGTATTAGTCTGAGGCAAATATTAGTCTGAAGCAAATAGAAGGCAAATATAGTTTGAGGCTCCAAAAAAAAAATTTTTTTTATTAATTAAAAAAAATTAACTAACACAACATTTAGAAATCATTTCATTGTACATATGCAATCAGTAATTCTTAATATCATCACATAGATGTATGATCATCATTTCTTAGTACATTTGCATCGATTTAGAAAAAGAAATTGCAAGACAACAGAAAAAGAAATAAAATGATAATATAGAGAAAGAAGTAAAAACACAAAATACAGAAAATGTATATTAAAAAAAAACAAAAAAATTTTTTTTCCATTAGGAACACATGGAGATCCAGGAGAAAAGAATTGTTCATGACATGAAGTCAAAAGCATGGCATTGAAATAGCTGGGTTACGTATTTAGATCACTATTTGTCTCTTCTAGTGGCAAATATTTGGCCTTTACCCTAAAAGGTTGTTGAATTAAAATTTAAAATTACATAGGGTTTGATCAATGGATTATAATAATTGGTACTTTTTCTTGGAGAAAGGAATGCTAGTAAAGTCACAGGCTGATTTAAGATCAGTTGTCCATATAGGTGTAAGTGGAAATGCCATTGGCTGTCATTCCCTATGATCTCATTTAATTAGACTGAGATTGCTCAGAGGTTTTTATCATGGGGGTCTAGTGATAAATGGTACATTTAGCAGTTAGTAGGACTGACAGCAGCAACTACTGTTTGGAATAATCAAAGGATGGCATTATGTTCATTATAAAGAATGAGTATGTTCTGACTTAACAATTATGTTATGGAGGAAAGAAAAGGGGAAAAAAGGACCATTATAGGTGGATGACAACCAGCAGAATATAGAAATTGAGAAGAATGGTTATAAGAAGCATATTAAAAAGAAAACAAGAATTATCTAGGGCCTCAGTCCATTGTCTTGGACAAAAGCTGTCCACTATCCATGGTCATCTGTTTGTTCTCAAGGTCTCAGATCAGCTGTTTTCTTCTAAAGACCAACCGCTTCTAGAAGATCTCTGAGGGTCTTCAGTTTGAGGTCCTCTCTTGGAGAAATCTTTCAATTGTGTGGAATTCTGAGCTCCTTCTTTAGTTTTGAAACATGAACCCAAGAATTGACTCATTGAAGTTTCACTGCTGTTTTGGTTGTTAATAGTATCTAATAAGTTTTCCAGTAGGTTCAAGGTAAGTTTTTCTCTGATGTCTCTTTCAATAGAAAAACCTCCTGGATGAAGGTTAAAGAGGTTGTTTAGGAAGATGTTGTGGGAATGTGGCCTTAGCCTGTTGGTAAAAGGACAGGTTATAGCATGAGACCCTTGCAATATTTTGTCATGTCTGCATGTAGCAGCGAAGTGTCAACTATTGGAGGTCCTTAGAGTTCTGACTTCTTAGGGAGATAACCAGTAAGTCCTGAGGGGAATGGACCAAATGGTTATCAGAGCTAGTGCAAGTACCCTTGGTCAAGAGAGTTCAAGGGTTTCTGAAAGCTTTGCTTACTTTAAGTATGCCATTTGTTCTTTCAACCTTTCTAGAAGATTTTGTGTTGTAAGACAGTATGGTTTTTGAGTAAGGAATAGTACCTTACAGAGTTATTTCATAATCATTCCTTTGTCACTTGATATAAAAGTTGCTATGCCCAAGATTGGAAACATAAATAATGACTGTAAGGCTATAGATCTTATGTAAGGAAGTACATCAACCCATTCTGAAAATAGTCATACAATAACTGAGACATTTTCAAAGCCCATGGAGGATAGAAACTGGATAAACTTCCTCTGAAGGTGTTCAAAGGAACTTGGGGTTTTGGCCTCTGACTATGCTTCCCTTTTTTTCCAGGATTATGTTGCTGAAAAGCCACATACAACCTAAAAATAACCTCAGCTGTCTTTTTAAAGTTTTCCCACCAGAGTTACTTTAAGATAGTAGCCCATTTCTGGACCATGGTGAGTAGTTTCATGAGGAAATTTAGCTAATATCTTCTGAAATCATGATGCCACCAAGTGGCCACGTTGGGTGGGCCAGATGATCTGAGTGAAGAATGCAACCAGATTTTTTCCATTTTTCCTTTTAAAAACCCTGGAGCTAAGCATTGATACTTTATAATGGCTTCTTTGAAACCCTCCAGAGATTTATCCTTTGAAGGTTTACATAAATTGTAACCTTGATTAAGGTGGCTTGTTTGGCATTTTCTTCAGCTTTCTAATTATCCTCTTTCTACATAGACCTCAACATTTATAACAGCCCACTCTCTAGGAAGTAGGAGTGCATCTAAAAGTTTCTTAACTTGTCTGTTTATGACACCTCTGCTGGAAACTCCTTTGTTCCCAGAGCAACTAAAAATAATTTATTATTCCAAAAGCATATCTGCTATTTGTATGTTTTGTTTCTGGATTTTAGCTATTTGGCAAGCTCTAGTAAGTGATACAAGTTCTGATATCTGGGCTGATTTTACTTCAGCTAGAGGTCTGATTTCTAAAATAGAGATTGACTTAGTGATAGCAAATAATATTTGATAACCTTCATGGCCTCCAGTGTCAGTATATGTTAAGGTTTGAGAACCAGTATTCTCTATGAGCCTTGGCTTCTTCCCTACCAACAATGATCTATAAGTTTTATAAACTCATGCAGGGAGCATAAGAGTTATAGAAATATTTTAGACATGGATTATTTTGTTCAATCTACTCAAGAAGCCTGCAGAAATACATTCTTGTTATCCTCATTTTTTTTGCAGATATTGGAATTGAGTCTCTAGGAAGTCAAATATTACTAATTACTTTAGTTTCAGTGTTCTTTCTACTATAAGACCAGGACTTTTATTCTTCTGTATCCCTTCTAACATCCAGTATCATGATAAATGTAAGATTTCAGGTTCAAGAAATTTCTAAACATCATCAATTCCTATAATAAGATGGAAATAATCTTAGAAGTAATATTGTCAAACTCTTTCACTTGAAATTGAAAAAACACTTTAACCAGAATGTTAAAGACCCTGTATGAGGTCACAGAATTAGTTTGTGAATGATCTAATGAAATTAGTGTTCATGTTCTCTAGACTCTGAGTCTAGTGCTCTGACCTCTACACTTTGGAGCCACCTCCTCATCTCTCTTACTACTGCTAATGTCTCCTATTGTGCTTGACAAAGACTGCATAGCAGAATGGCTGAATTCTGAAGCCCTATTCCATCAAAGGCAGAGGCAAATAAACACTTTGGGTAGGAAAGAGTTTTAAAATGTACCTGGGTGGAAAATCATCATCAGTGACCTGTACTTGAAGCCCCCGTAAGGCATCCAGTGATCCTATAAATGTAAGAGGATGGAGACCTCCTTAATCTGTGAGCCCCCTGCTCAGCCCAGCTGTCTGATGAGCTCAGCTGCCTGCTTTCTTGCCTGCCTTTTCACTTCTCATCAGCATGTCTTCCTGCTCTGAACAGGTGGTGAGTCTTTGACCTCTTCCTGGCATGTAGTAAATTGTGGTAGCGACTTTTTTTTTCCACCTTTGGATCTGACCTGTCATTAACATCACATAAGCACTGAAGTGGCTAATTGCCTGACATAACAAAGGCTGCTGCAACTGGCTGTAGAAGACCAAGTGTCCAAAATCGTTCAAGGAGTCACCCTCCAAATCAGAGTCTGATTCTTGGCTTTTAAGAACTCTTTTGTTCCAATTGTTGTTTTCTTCATTTATCTTACTTTTCCTGTCAGTCTACAACAAGCAATCACCTTGGAAGGACCTATTGCTCAAATTCAAGATGGATATGAGGGTTGTTCCTCTCTTATTTGTTCTGTCCTTGTGAGATTCCCTACATGAGTAACTTACTTTGCTTTGGTGTCCCTCCCACAGCCAGCAAAACTCTTCCCAGATTTGTAATTAGTAGTTTGACTCCCCACTGCTTCCATTTGGCTCAGAGTAGAAGTAATTATTCTAATTGGATAAAAGAAGAAAAAATCTTTCTCAATTCTCCTGAACTTCTGATGGAACTGGGGGAGTGGTAGACTGGGGAAGGGGTAGATTATGAACTTTATTGGGTGACTTAATACAGAGAAAATCAATGAAGGCATAGAAACCCTGAATATTAGGCCCATCATTTTGGGAGGTTTGTTGTACAGGGAACTTCTTAGGTAGGCCCGTTGCAACTACAAACTAGGTGGTTGAAAGCAACAGAAATGTTTCACAGTCCTGGAGGATAGAGGTCTGAATGTAAAGTGTTTCTGGCCTTCCTTGGTCTGAGACCTGTAGGGGGAGAATCCTTCCTTAGTTCTTCTAACTCCTGGAGTTTGCCATCAATCCTTAGCATTCCTTGGTTTGTAGCTTCAGTACTTCAATCTCTGCCTCCAGATGTCACATGGAGTTCTCCCGTCATGCCTTGTCTTCTCTTCTTATAAGGACATCAGTCATATTGGATTAGGAGACCATCCTACTCCTGTATGACCTCATCTTAATTTAACAATTCCATCTACAATGACCCTATTTCCAAATAGTTACATTCTGAGATACTGGGGTTTAAGGCTTCAACATATCTTTTTGGAGGACACAATTCAGTCCACAACAGGGAGAAAGGAAGATTCTGATTAACTAGCAAGTGCCTAGAAGGACCATCTTGGCAAATGAAAAATATGAAAGAGGAGAAAAAGAAGAGAGAAAAGATAAGGAAGAACAAAAGCAGTGTGCAGAAGTTAGACGGGGGTGGCTGATCCTAGGAAAGCAGGAGGTACTAAAGGTCATTAACTTCAGCTTAACAAAGCCACTCTGTGCTCACTTGGGATCTGTCACTCCGACTTCACACTCAGTTGAACCAGCTTGGTTATCTAGTTGCCCAGTCTGTAGATGTAAAGCAACAAATTAGAGCACATCAAAGAGTCTGTGCCTGGCAAGCTCACTGACAGAACCACAAAGAACACTGCCAGCTCTGAAGGCAGAAAGCAATATCTGTGAAATATAGACAGAAGAATTTAAAAAACACAAAAGTTGAAAGCCCATGTTAGAAGAAAGTACTACATCTAAGGTTCCTAATAATGCCTGAGTCATTGATAAATATTGCATTATCTCCCATGTACTTTAAGAAGATGGAGAAAAATGTAACCTTTTAAGAAGAATTTAAAAATAAATTTTTAAAATTTTAAAGCTTTTTACTTATCTACCATTTTTTCCTCACGGCATTTTGTTCTCATCTTTAATCAATATTGTTTGAGTTCATTGCTTGTGCCAGGCACTATGGTCCATGCTGAGGAGACAGTGAAGAGCTAACAGCTTAATATGGGGGCCACATAATTAATGTTTAATGAATAAGTAAAGCTTAATGAATAATGATAATTCTATTAGAACAGTCATACAGACAAAGGTAAACTCATGCCGTGGAAGAGAGTAATTCAGTGCTGGGTGAGCCCATAGCACAGAGGTGTGATCTAGTCAGAGGTCAAGGCTTCCCCCAAAGGAATTGATGCTTGATATTGAAAGATGAGTAGAAGTAAACTGGGTGAAGAGGAGAGGAGGTAGATAGCATGTCTTGTGGTGAGTCTGGGAAAGCAGGAGCCCAACCACATAGGGAATGGCAGCCCTTGTTAACATTTTCTATCTTTAATATAAAAGCCACTGAGTGCTGACCTGACCTTAGGAAGATCATTCTGGCTGACTATTGAGGACGAATTGGTGGTGGGGAAAGGATAGTAGTGATGGGAGCAAGTGGATGTGGATAGTGACATTGTAATTTAAGTGACAGATGGTAGAAGTTCATACTAGATCATAGGTGAGCTTGAAGGAACTGGACAGATTCTAAGGATATTTGAACAGATGATCATTTGAGTTCACATGGGGAGAGAAAGTATGATATCCTAAGGATGAATCCTAGGTCTCTGGCCTGACCAAGGGGGCTATGGTACTGATTCACTAGGAAAAGGAACTCTTGGAAGAGAACTAAGTTTGGGATGTGGGAAGACAAGAACTTGACTTTGGACATGTTGAGTTTGAGAGGTCTTGAATACCATGTGTAGGGGTTTTAAAGAAGAATTCCTAGATGAGAAATAGCAAATTATTAGGGATAGATCACTGGAGTGAGGAAATGTTTTTTGGCCACTTCTAGTTGTGGGGCCCAATCTTCTCATATGTCAAATGGGAATACTATTTTCCTATTTCCCAGGGCTGGGGAAAGGCTCATAGTGGAAAATATACATGAAATCCTATGTACGATTCATTACAGTAAAACAGAAAAGAGCATAGAAATGCTAGTTACTAGCTCATTGAACAAGTTATTTAATCTTTGTCTCAGTTTCACTATCTGTAAAATGAGGGAGATAATGTACACACATAGGCTTTATAAGAGAATTAAATGAGATAATACATATAGCACAGAGTCTGACATGAAATACCCAATAAAGGCTTCTTATTATTTGATACTCATTTCTTATTCACATCCCTGTAGTTGCTAAGTTCCCTGAACGTAATTGTGCTTTATCCATTTCTGTATTTCCCTTAGAACCTATTGCCTCCACTGTGGACTTCCAGAGGGAAAGTGACATTACTTGGAACTCACAAAATGTTAGGATCTCAGTGACACTGAGATTGAACTAGTAAGTACCCTAGGCATTCTGGAAATATCTTGTAGGGAACTTCCAAAAAGGCAGGATATCCTGCTGTGTAAGTCAATGGGGTAGGGCCATCAGGTTTGGGGCATTCCTATAAATTGGCCATATTTATAATTAATGCGTTATATAGCTGGAGGCATGCTGGTGAGAATTCTGGGTGCTAAGTAGATAACAAAGTGGGAGAAGGGTTTGCGGGGGAGGAGAAGAGAGAGCATGTGGATTTTCTCACTGAGATGGAAAGTAATAAGTAACTAAGAAATGGGGAGCAGAACAATGGCTGCAACTGGGGTGTTGTGAGGAACTCATTTTGAGAGTAAAATTTAAGAGGCACCAAAACTTTGCTATTCAATATCAATATTTTAATGCAATAGTTAAAAAAAAAATCAAACTAGCAAACTATGGCCCACTGGCAAACAATGGCCCATTGACAAACTATGGCCCATTGGTTGGTGACTGTTTGTAAATAAAGTTTTATTGAAACCAGGGCTCGGATTAGGGTGAGGCAAGTGAGGAAATGTTGTATAAGTCATATTCTGCCTTTTTTTACAATTTTGGTATTTTGTTCATTATAGATTATTTGCATGAATTTTCTTTTATTTATTTATTTTTTATTAAAAAAAGAATTAACAAAACAATTAGAAATCATTCCATTCTACATGTACAATCAGTAATTCTTAATAACATCACATAGTTGCATATTCATCATTGCATGAATTTTTAAAAGAAAACATTAAAATATTATTTATGTAGATTATTGATTTCTTTGCTGCCCCTTCAATTTTGCACCTAATGTGAATGCTTACCTCACTTCACACTGGTTCTGGCCCTGAGTAGAACTATCCTCTTCTGAGCATCTTCTATGTGCCAGGAATTTAACTTATACAATCTTATTTAATCCTCTCTGTATCCTTATGATGTAGCTATTAGTATCTCCATTCACTAAATGAAGAAACAAGCTATGCGAGAAGAATACAACTTGCCAAAGGCATGGTAGCTAAAATGGCATATCTGACTCCAAAGCTCATTGTCTTTCCACCCCTAAGGCATGTCTAAGCTACCCATGCCAGAGTTTGATTCTCCATAGATGGTATCTGTAACCAGTGACTCTCAGTCTCTTCTCTGCCTGCCCCTGCCAGAAGATACTTAATACCCAGAGAAGAATTTATATGCATTGTTCTGCTTCCCATACTGGTGCTGTTCGAAGGACAACAGCAGATCCTCTTAGCTGCAGCACCCTCTCTGCCAAAGTAGGAAAACAGAGGCAGCTGTTGTTGCAAGTGCCTGCTGTGCCTATTAGCCAAATGGGCCTCAACAGGCTCAGGGCTGAAGCTCCACAGAAATGTTGGTTTTGTCGTTTGAAACTAGATTGCATTCTGAGGAGGCTGATTTTGTAGCTGATCTACATACCTATTTTGGAATCTGATGGGTGCATGGGTTGACTTTGTACTCCCCCAACCATTGTAATATGGCTTAGGCATATGCTGGGCTCCTTACAGTACAGATATTCAGAAAAGCATGCATGGATTCCAGCTGAAACTTTGACTTCCCCTTTAAAATATGAAGGCTCTGAAAAAACTAAGTTGATGAGACAACTATGGGAAGAATCTGGGTGCAAGTCTAATCTCTACTTAGAACTTCTAAGACTGATGAAGATGCATCAGTAACAATAAATGGTGCCATAATAATGTGTCACTTCATGAGACTGAGCATCTCATCTGGCCTGAGGAGATGAGAATGCTTTTCTTCCTCTACTATTTTCCATTTCATTCTGGAGAAGAGAGCCATATCCTTACCAACAAGGAAATTATATTCTCACTCCTGTTCTAAATGGGTTCTGTGTTGAAGTACAAGCAATGCTGCACCTCAAATGTAATTTTGAAAACAGTGCAAATATTGTTTCCTTCTGTCCATATCATTTGCCCACTGTTTGTAGATTAGCAAGACTAAGAAAATAGCTTCTCAGAAAATAAGGGGAGGCAGATGCTCGGAGGAGTGCTTTACACACATTAGATGCTCAGTAAACAATTGGTGAATGAATGAATAAATGATTCGAAGAGATGTCATCCAACAAGTAGAGTGCTGTAGATGAGAGCTGAGACCTGTGGAATATTCATGGTAATACAAGTCAAGAATAATAGCTTAGGTTTTTTTTTGTTTTTTTTTTTAAAAAAAACAACTCTGAATAATAAGTGTAGAAGTATAGATATGAGCCCATTTTAGTCCAGCACAGAAAGATAGGCCAGAAACAACAAAAAAATGTGATTCAAGCGTGTTTCTAACAATGAAAAGAGAAAGGGATTGCACAAGTACTTAAGCAGATGCGAATGAAGGCAAGCACCACCCATATACTCTGTCCAGGACCCTATGCAGGAAAACAAATTAGCAAAAAACAAGCAAAAACCCCCAAATTCATAAAAAACGGGGAGAGTCAATTGACCTAAAAACTCAGAGGACGAGTGTACCTCTGTAAATGACTTATTATGAAAACTTCCAAAAGTGTTTGGTAAAGTTCTTTAAAAGATCAGTGAAATACAATAAAAGAAGAGTTTTATGATAAAAGCAGGAACCGAAAGCTAGAAAGGAGACTCTGTTATGATGCCCCGTAACATGAGGATGATTTGTAATGATAACCGAGAGAGAGATGAAGATGATGAGATAAGGAGAAAGACCAGAAGAAAAAAAAGCGAAATTAGGTAGCAGAATTAAAATGTGCATTGGAAGTGTGTATTTCTTAAAGAAAGAAATATAAAAGAAATAATAAAAAATTCAGGCAAAAATTAAGGAATTGCCTATTAGAATAGAATTGAGCTCAAGATTTATTTCATTGAAAAAAGGGTTTTAAGTCAAAGTTTTGAAAGTCTGACAGAGAAAAGGTAGATACCCAAATGGACAAAAGGAAAATTGACAAGAGTTATCAAAAACTACCTCCAAAAAAAGTTTCGACATGTAAAACTTTGAGGGAATAAATTTTTTTTTAACAATATGGCTTTATTACACAAAATGTTTAAAAGGTTGGACACATATGAAAAGGTGGCCAAATCATTTTATAAAGATAGCATAGTGCTTATTCACAAGTCTGACACACATTGCACAAACAATAACTTTTTGATAGAACTTAAATAAAAACTAGCATATTGAATTTGAAACCACATATAACAAACTGTCTATTATCAATAGGATTATCTCATGAATTCAAGATGGCTTAATAGTAGGACATTTATGAGAAAATTCTTCACATTAATAGTTAATGGAACAAAGCACGTGATAATTTCTATATATACAGAGACAGCACTGATAAAAATCATATATAAAACTTTTAGGAAACAAAGGAGCTCAGGAAACTCCCTATCACCAATAAAATGCTTACCTTAAACCAACAACTGGTGTCATATTTTGATTTATCTATTAAAAATATATATTAAGTGCCTACTATGCACCTAGTGCCTACTATGCTTACTTCTCTTAGCCTAGTCCAGGCTATTATTTCTCACTTAGACTCTTGTGATAGATTCTTTTTTTTTTTTTTTTTTTTTACTTTTTATTTTTTATTTTTTTTATTAACGGAAAGAAAGAAAAAAAAATAAAAATAAAAAAAAAGAAATTAACACAACATTTAGAAATCATACCGTTCTACATATGCACTCAGTAATTCTTAACATCATCACATAGATGCATGATCATCGTTTCTTAGTACATTTGCATCGGTTTAGAGGAACTAGCAACACAACAGAAAAAGATATAAAATGTTAATATAGAGAAAAGAAATAAAAGTAGTAATGATAGTAAAAAACAACAACCAAAAAACCCTATAGCTCAGATGCAGCTTCATTCAGTGTTTTAACATGATTACTTTACAATTAGGTATTATTGTGCTGTCCATTTTTGAGCTTTTGTATCTAGTCCTGTTGCACAGTCTGTATCCCTTCCACTCCAATTACCCATTATCTTACCCTGTTTCTAACTCCTGCTGGACTTTGTTACCAATGACATATTTCAAGTTTATTCTCGAATGTCCGTTCACATCAGTGGGACCATACAGTATTTGTCCTTTAGTTTTTGGCTGGACTCACTCAGCATAATATTCTCTAGGTCCATCCATGTTATTACATGCCTCATAAGTTTATCTTGTCTTAAAGCTGCATATTATTCCATCGTATGTATATACCACAGTTTATTTAGCCATTCTTCTGTTGATGGGCATTTTGGCTGTTTCCATCTCTTTGCAATTGTAAATAACGCTGCTATAAACATTGGTGTGCAAATGTCCGTTTGTATCTTTGCCCTTAAGTCCTTTGAGTAGATACCTAGCAATGGTATTGCTGGGTTGTATGGCAATTCTATATTCAGCTTTTTGAGGAACCGCCAAACTGCCTTCCACAGTGGTTGCACCATTTGACATTCCCACCAACAGTGGATAAGTGTGCCTCTTTCTCCGCATCCTCTCCAGCACTTGTCATTTTCTGTTTTGTTGATAATGGCCATTCTGGTGGGTGTGAGATGATATCTCATTGTGGTTTTGATTTGCATTTCTCTAATGGCCAGGGACATTGAGCATTTCTTCATGTGCCTCTTGGCCATCCGTATTTCCTCTTCTGGTAGGTGTCTGTTCAAGTCTTTTTCCCATTTTGTAATTGGGTTGGCTGTCTTTGAACAATCTCTTTATATATTCTGGATACTAGACCTTTATCTGATATGTCATTTCCAAATATTATCTCCCATTGTGTAGGCTGTCTTTCTACTCTCTTGATGAAGTTCTTTGATGCACAAAAGTGTTTAATTTTGAGGAGCTCCCATTTCTTTCTTTCTTTCTTCAGTGCTCTTGCTTTAGGTTTAAGGTCCATAAAACCACCTCCAGTTGTAAGATTCATAAGATATCTCCCTACATTTTCCTCTAACTGTTTTATGGTCTTAGACCTAATGTTTAGATCTTTGATCCATTTTGAGTTAACTTTTGTATAAGGTGTGAGATGCGGGTCTTCTTTCATTCTTTTACATATGGATATCCAGTTCTCTAGGCACCATTTATTGAAGAGACTGTTCTGTCCCAGGTGAGTTGGCTTGACTGCCTTATCAAAGATCAAATGTCCACAGATGAGAGGGTCTATATCTGAGCACTCTATTCGATTCCATTGGTCGATATATCTATCTTTATGCCAATACCATGCTGTTTTGACCACTGTGGCTTCATAATATGCCTTAAAGTCAGGCAGCGCGAGACCTCCAGCTTCGTTTTTTTCCCTCAGGATGTTTTTAGCAATTCGGGGCACCCTGCCCTTCCAGATAAATTTGCTTATTGGTTTTTCTAATTCTGAAAAATAAGTTGTTGGGATTTTGATTGGTATTGCATTGAATCTGTAGATCAGTTTAGGTAGGATTGACATCTTAATTATATTTAGTCTTCCAATCCATGAACACGGTATGCCCTTCCATCTATTTAGGTCTTCTGTGATTTCTTTTAGCAGTTTTTTGTAGTTTTTTTTATATAGGTTTTTTGTCTCTTTGGTTAAATTTATTCCTAGGTATTTTATTCTTTTAGTTGCGATTGTAAATGGGATTTGTTTCTTGATTTCCCCCTCAGCTTGTTCATTACTAGTGTATAGAAAAGCTACAGATTTTTGAATGTTGATCTTGTAGGCTGCTACTTTGCTGTACTCATTTATTAGCTCTAGTAGTTTTGTTGTGGATTTTTCCGGATTTTCGACGTATAGTATCATATTGTCTGCAAACAGTGATAGTTTTACTTCTTCCTTTCCTATTTTGATGCCTTGTATTTCTTTTTCTTGTCTAATTGCTTTGGCTAGAACTTCTAACACAATGTTGAATAATAGTGGTGATAGTGGACATCCTTGTCTTGTTCCTGATCTTAGGGGGAAAGTTTTCAATTTTTCCCCATTGAGGATGATATTAGCTGTGGGTTTTTCATATATTCCCTCTATCATTTTAAGGAAGTTCCCTTGTATTCCTATCTTTTGAAGTGTTTTCAACAGGAAAGGATGTTGAATCTTGTCAAATGCCTTCTCTGCATCAATTGAGATGATCATGTGATTTTTCTGCTTTGATTTGTTGATGTGGTGTATTACATTAATTGATTTTCTTATGGTGAACCATCCTTGCATACCTGGGATGAATCCTACTTGGTCATGATGTATAATTCTTTTAATGTGTTGTTGGATATGATTTGCTAGAATTTTATTGAGGATTTTTGCATCTATATTCATTAGAGAGATTGGTCTGTAGTTTTCTTTTTTTGTAATATGTTTGCCTGGTTTTGGTATGAGGGTGATGTTGGCTTCATAGAATGAGTTAGGTAGTTTTCCCTCCACTTCGATTACTTTGAAGAGTTTGAAGAGAGTTGGTACTAATTCCTTCTGGAATGTTTGATAGAATTCACATGTGAAGCCATCTGGTCCTGGACTTTTCTTTTTAGGGAGCTTTTGAATGACTAATTCAATCTCTTTACTTGTGATTTGTTTGTTGAGGTCATCTATTTCTTCTTGAGTCAAAGTTGGTTGTTCATGTCTTTCTAGGAACCCGTCCATTTCATCTAAATTGTTGTATTTATTAGCGTAAAGTTGTTCATAGTATCCTGTTATTACCTCCTTTATTTCTGTGAGGTCAGTAGTTATGTCTCCTCTTCCATTTCTGATCTTATTTATTTGCATCCTCTCTCTTCTTCTTTTTGTCAGTCTTGCTAAGGGCCCATCAATCTTATTGATTTTCTCATAGAACCAACTTCTGGTCTTATTGATTTTCTCTATTGTTTTCATGTTTTCAATTTCATTTATTTCTGCTGTAATCTTTGTTATTTCTTTCCTTTTGCTTGCTTTGGGATTCGTTTGCTGTTCTTTCTCCAGTTCTTCCAAGTGGACAGTTAATTCCTGCATTTTTGCCTTTTCTTCTTTTCTGATAAAGGCATTTAGGGCAATAAATTTCCCTCTTAGCACTGCCTTTGCTGCGTCCCATAAGTTTTGATATGTTGTGTTTTCATTTTCATTCGCCTCGAGGTATTTGCTAATTTCTCTTGCAATTTCTTCTTTGACCCAGTCGTTGTTTAGGAGTGTGTTGTTGAGCCTCCACGTATTTGTGAATTTTCTGGCACTCTGCCTATTATTGATTTCCAACATCATTCCTTTATGGTCCGAGAAAGTGTTGTGTAAGATTTCAATCTTTTTAAATTTGTTAAGACTTGCTTTGTGACCCAGCATATGGTCTATCTTTGAGAATGATCCATGAGCACTTGAAAAAAAGGTGTATCCTGCTGTTGTGGGATGTAATGTCCTATAGATGTCTGTTAAGTCTAGCTCATTTATAGTAATATTCAGATTCTCTATTTCTTTATTGATCCTCTGTCTAGATGTTCTGTCCATTGATGAGAGTGGTGAATTGAAGTCTCCAACTATTATGGTATATGTGTCTATTTCCCTTTTCAGTGTTTGCAGTGTATTCCTCACGTATTTTGGGGCATTCTGGTTCGGTGCATAAATATTTATGATTGTTATGTCTTCTCGTTTAATTGTTCCTTTTATTAGTGTATAGTGTCCTTCTTTGTCTCTTTTAACTGTTTTACATTTGAAGTCTAATTTGTTGGATATTAGTATAGCCACTCCTGCTCTTTTCTGGTTGTTATTTGCATGAAATATCTTTTCCCAACCTCTCACTTTCAACCTATATTTATCTTTGGGTCTAAGATGCATTTCCTTTAGACAGCATATAGAAAGATCCTGTTTTTTAATCCATTCTGCCAGTCTATGTCTTTTGATTGGGGAATTCAGTCCATTAACATTTAGAGTTATTACTGTTTGGATAATATTTTCCTCTACCATTTTGTCTTTTGTATTATATATATCATATCTGACTTTCCTTCTTTCTACACTCTTCTCCATCTCTCTCTCTTCTGTCTTTTTGTATCTGACTCTAGTGCTCCCTTTAGTATTTCTTGCAGAGCTGGTCTCTTGGTCACAAATTCTCCCAGTGACTTTTTGTCTGAGAATGTTTTAATTTCTCCCTCATTTTTGAAGGACAATTTTGCTGGATATAGGAGCCTTGGTTGGCAGTTTTTCTCTTTTAGTAACTTAAATATATCATCCCACTGTCTTCTAGCTTCCATGGTTTCTGCTGAGAAATCTACACATAGTCTTATTGGGTTTCCCTTGTATGTGATGGATTTCTTCTCTCTCGCTGCTTTCAAGATCCTCTCTTTCTCTTTGACCTCTGACATTTAACTAATAAGTGTCTTGGGGAACGCCTATTTGGGTCTAATCTCTTTGGGGTGCGCTGCACTTCTTGGATCTGTAATTTTAGGTCTTTCATAAGAGTTGGGAAATTTTCAGTGATAATTTCTTCCATTAGTTTTTCTCCTCCTTTTCCCTTCTCTTCTCCTTCTGGGACACCCACAACACGTAAATTTTGCGGTTCATATTGTCCTTGAGTTCCCTGATACCCTGTTCGAATTTTTCCATTCTTTTCCGGATAGTTTCTGTTTCTTTTTGGAATTCAGATGTTGTATCCTCCAAATCACTAATTCTATCTTCTTTCTCTTTAAATCTATCATTGTAGGTATCCATTGTTTTTTCCATCTTTTGTACTTTATCCTTCACTTCCATAAGATCTGTGATTTGTTTTTTCAGTTTTTCTATTTCTTCTTTATGTTCAGCCCATGTCTTCTTCATGTCCTCCCTCAATTTATCGATTTTGTTTTTGAAGAGGTTTTCCATTTCTGTTCGTATATTCAGCATTAGTTGTTTCAACTCCTGTATCTCATTTGAACTATTGGTTTTTTCCTTTGACTGGGCCATATTTTCAATTTTCTGAGCGTGATCCGTTATCTTCTGCTGGCATCTGGGCATTTAGTCAGATTTCCCTGAGTGTTGGACCCCACAGGTTGTAAGATTTTTCTGTGAAATCTCTGGGTTCTGGTTTTCTTATCCTGCCCAGTAGGTGGCGCTCATGGCACACGTTTGTCTACGGGATGCACCAGTAAAAGTTGCTGTGGGTCCTTTAACTCTGGAAAACTGTCGCCGCAGGGGAGGTCTGGCAGCCGAAGCGTCTTGGAAGAGTGCCAGCCGGCCCGGGGGTCCGAACGTGGGGAGGATCGCCGGCCACTGCAGCACGTGAGAGCGCCCGACCAAATTTCCTAGTCGGCCCGGGGCGCCAAGCGTGGCGGAAGGGCGCCAGCTGTCGCAGCCCGGGAGAGTGCACTGTTCCCAGGCGGACCGGGAGTCACATGTTTGGAAGGGACCCCCTTGTCACCGTTCTCCGCAGTCTGGGGATTTCTGACCCAACTCTTTCAGTTGGTCCGGGGGGCCTCGCGTGGTGGCGACACCAGCCGCCACGGCCTGAGGGGACCGCCTGCCCAATTCTGCCAGCTGGCCTGGGAAGGAGGAAGGGAGGGACTCCGGCCGCTTGCCGTCCCACCCAGGAAAGCCCGCGTCCCTCGGTGTTCTCACCGGAGCTCGTTCTCCCAGACAGTCAGCCGTTCCAGGATGGGGTACGCTGTCCCTTTGATCTCCATCGTGGCTCTGGGAGCTGCTCTGTATTGTCTCCACTCCCCCAGTAGCTGTTCTGGAGGAGGAAAGGTGAGGGCCGCAAGGCTGTCGAGGCTGGTAGCGGAGGAGCCGGTGAAGGCGGGGGAAGAGGGCACCATGGTGGTTGGAGAGCCGCCGGAGCAGGAGGGGGAAGAGGGGCGGCGGAGAAAGAGAGGGGAGAAGGTGGGCGGGCGGGTCGGCCGCTGCGGGGCGTCGGCGCCGCGCGGCGGGCCGGCGGAGAAAGAGAGGGGAGTAGGAGCTTTGTGATAGATTCTTAATTGTTCTCTTTGTAGGTAAAAGTCTCCAAACTTTTTTTGGAGGTAGTTTTTGATAACTCTTGTCAATTTTCCTTTTGTCCATTTGGGTATCTACCTTTTCTCTGTCAGACTTTCAAAAGTTTGACTTAAAACTCTTTTTTCAATGAAATAAATCTTGAGCTCAATTCTATTGTCTCTACTTTATCTATTTTTAAAGTAGATACACCAGTGGCTAAAATGAAAAGAAACAGACAGAAATCCCTGTTTTCTTGGAACTTAAATTAGAATGAAGAGACATTTAATTTAAAAAGACAACTAAGAAAAATATATAATCTGATATTTATAGGTGCTAAGAACATAAAGCATGATGAAAGGGGAATCGGATATATCTGAGTCGGGGGCACTGTGATTTTAGATTAGGTGGCCAGGAAAAGATTCACTGAAAGGTGACATTGGTGAAAAATCTGAAAGAGATGAGAGAGTGAGCCATGTGGCTGTCTGGAGAAAAAGTGTTTGAGTCAGAGGGAATAAAAAGTGTGAAGGCTCTGTGGTAGGAGCATGCCTGGTGTGTTTCCAGGACAGTGATGAGGTCAATGTAGCTGAAGCTAAGCAACTTAGAGTGAGAGCACTATAAAATGAGGCCAGAGAGCTAAGGCGGGGGGTGTGGGTGTGGGCTGTGGGATTGTGATGGAGCGCAGATTGTAAATAGTTTTATAGACCATTGTAGTGATTTTGACTCCTATTTGTAATTAAATGGGCCACTGAGGATGTGGTAGGATCACTCACTGCTGTGTTGACTAGAAGTGAGTGTGAACAGAAGCAGGGAAACTAGACGGGGCTTTTGCAGAGATCCCAGGAATCTCTGTTAGGGTCTTGGACCAGGGTTATAGTGATGGAGATGGGGAGAAGATGTTTCTAGATATATTTTGAAGATGAGCCAGCAAGATTTTCTGAAGGATGGGATGTGGGTATAAAAAGGAAAAGAGGAGAAGAGGTTGATTCTAAAGTTTTGTACAACTAGAAGGATGGAATTGCTATTTCCTAGGATAGGCT
Organism: Tamandua tetradactyla; assembly: GCF_023851605.1. Classification (NCBI taxonomy): domain Eukaryota; kingdom Metazoa; phylum Chordata; class Mammalia; order Pilosa; family Myrmecophagidae; genus Tamandua; species Tamandua tetradactyla. The sequence goes on along the minus strand of NC_135334.1, from coordinate 56,496,307 downwards.
ATGGGTAGTGCTGTTTAACTCCCCTAAATTCCATTTTGGAAACATTAGGTTTGATATGGTTATCAGATGTCAGGTAGAGATGCTGAGTAGTCAGTTAAATATACATTTGGGGTTCAGAGGAGAGATTTGAGTTAGAGACAAAAATTTGTGAATTATCAGCATATTGATATCACTTAAACTATGAAATAGTATAGCCAAGGTAGGATGAAACTCTAGAGAAATTGCCATTAAAATCAGAGACAAAATAAGTACGCCCTATCAACATTTATGGCTGTGGATATCCTCATTTAAATGTCAAGCCCAGTTCTCTCCCTTGAGATTCAGATACGCATTTACAACCACAGACTGAATTTCTTCTGGAATGTCTCATGGGCACCTCTAAATCAACACATCCAATGCTGAAGTCAAGATTTTCCCCCTAGTTTTGAGGTCAGGTTATTTGTTGCTTCTTGAGTATTATATGACCTTCTGAGTATGTGACTTCCCATCACTTCCAATTGTACAAGTCAGGACCCATCTCAGTTACAAATTTAATCAGTCCATCGTCAGAACCTACAGATTTTACTTTTCAAGGTGTTTTATCCTCTAGTTTTCTATATGCTTCCTTCTCCTAGCCTACTCCAGGCTATCATTTCTCACTTAGACTCTTGTGATAAATTCTTAATTGGTCTCTTTGTATGTAATTAGCTTCTCCTCCCAATAAATTTTCTACACTGCAGCAGGAGTGATCATTCTTTGTTAGTTTTAAAATAGGTTCTGGAGGAACACGGTACAAAGCCCAAAGTTTGCCAGTATTAAGGATGAAGAGTATTTTCCCTTCTACTCCTGTCCCCCAGCCATTTAGTTTTCCACTCTTAGAAACTACTCTTACATGTCAATTGTATCCTTCCAGAGATATGTTATTAATATATAGGCATATATATGTACCTGTAGTGTGTGCGTGTGCCTACAAAGATATATGTGCATTTTATTATTATCTATTTATAGTAACATTTTCATTTTATAAATATAGCTTAATATGCTCATGTTTCTGCCCTTTACTTTTTTCACTTAACAATATCTTAGAAATCATTCTATTTGATATGTACAAAACTCTCTCATTAAAAAAAAACAGATGCTATTGTAAAGATGTGCTTTAATTTATTTAAAGTACACTTGTGCTACATTTAGGCAATTTTAAGTCTTTTGTTATTGTAAAAGTGTGGGAATGAATAACCACGTACATATAGCTTAACTATCCTGTCCTTGGGAAACCTGTTCTAACACCTGCTTCACACTCCTGTCAAAGCCAACAAAACAAAACAAAAACACAAAAATTAGGTAAGGTCTCACTTTCACATGATCTCTTAGTACTCTAGTCTTTTCCTCATTGCAATTAACCCAAATTTAAGGTATATAATTATGGAGTTAGTTCAGTGCCAAATTGTAAACTCTCTGGAGGCAGAGGTCATGTGTTCTTTTTTTTCAGCACTATAATTCCAGCTCTTAGCACAGTGCATGGCTCATAGGAAGTATTCAATGAACATTGGGTGGTTGAATGTATATATGATGGTTTCACAGGTTAACCTTTCAATTTTCTTAGTTTTCATATATTTAGAGAAGGGTGGCATTGAGGCAGTGCAGTATTCACTATTGTTTCCACACAAGGTGTTGGAGAAGCCATAAAATATCGCTAACATGGCTGCCGTGCCTGATGCAAGGCAACACAAAATGGCTGATCTGAAATCTGCCCTCAGCCCTAGCAACAACAGTGACCAATCCCGGAAATCTGCCCTCCACCCTTGCAACAACGACCACCAATCCCACCCGACACATGTCCCTACATGCTTCCCAGCCTATATAACCTGTGCACTTCCTGAATAAAACAGATGCCTTCCATTTTCCCCTGAGGGTTGTCTCCTGAGTCGTCTGCTATGTGCTCTGTGTCTGTGTGACTGACTCAGTATGGCTACTTACCCCCAGCCATCAGCTAACCAGCCATCAGCTACCCCACACAAGGAAATGTGAACTTTAATATCACACAGTCCATGTCCAAATTATAGCTCTGCAATCTGTGAGTTTTGACCATAATTGTTCTCTTAGCCCCATTTTCCTGATCTGAGCTATGTAATATCTTTAATTATAGTAATGCTATCTCCTTTTTAAGGCTATTTTGAAGATTAAATGAGACAGTTTAGAAAGTAAACAGCTAGGTGCTTGGCAACCAGTAAAAGATCTGTACATGTTTATTAAGTTAATGTATATATGAATAAATTGTCCTAGGATTTTGAAGATAGTTTCCTCTTGATATATACTGATGTCCTATCAGGATTATGACAGAGTCCATTGCTTAAAGTAAGATATAATCTGGAAAATCTCCAGGCTGCATTCTCTGCCTGAAATAGAATCCCTTCTTCTTTCCTCCCAGAGCAGCTGCCTTCTGTCTTTGAAGTTTAGAGCAAACATATATGCTCACTAAGGGTTTCCCAGACATCCCTTTCTGCCAAGATAGATGGTCACAGCTTGGGAAACAAAGCAGAAATGTCTGGAGAAAAGGAACTATCAAGCCTGCTGCCTAAGGGAAACCTCCCCTTTTTTTGGTATTTTGTGGCTAGAAATGCCTACGGGTCTCATTTCATATTGTGAGTCTCTTGAGAAGACACAGTATTTTTCTCAGTCTTTCAGGATTTTAATTAGGCTGTCTGTAAGTTACAGTTTATAGAAGAGCCCACGAGTTATAACACAGCGACATAACTGGAAACAGAACCATTTGAATCTGATTGGTGTTGTTTGCAGAGGTTCTTTCAGTGTTCAAGATGAAGAGGATATGAGAGGGGAATCTGGGTCCTGCTGATAATGAATGATGCACATTCATTTGGCCAAAAGCCAGTTACCGAATTATTCCTATCAATAAAATAGCCTATGGATACAAGGGTTTGAGACACAGATTTACCTTCCATGCCTCCAATCTCTGAGCCTCCTGGCTAGGGGATAGCAGAGGCATTTGTTTTTCTCTGATAGGGCTGCTCTATTCCTGCCTGAGTGCTGGCAATGGTATCTACAAGTGTCACCATCTGTCCCTTGCCCACATTTCTGCAAATCTGAGACATTACAAACTTTACCAGTATATAATTTGCCTGTTATATAGTCCAAAGTATACATTCTACAGTGGTGTCTCTATGCTTTTTTTTTTTACATGGGCAGGCACTAGGAATCGAACCCGGGTCCTCAGGCATGGCAGGCAAGCACTCTTACCTGCTGAGCCACCGTGGCCTGCCCAGGTGTCTCTATGTTTAGGCCTCATTTCATGTGCTAATACTAGTGAGTTGAATCTGGAGCACTGATTAATTTGCTAAAGAAAAATAAACCATTCATCCATATCTGTGTTTGCACGTGTATTGGTGTGTATTACTCTTTGAATGAATATGTGATTTTGCTTGTTTAATTTTTCATTTCACATATAAATGTCTCTGTAATCCCAGCTAGACTGATGTGCTTCATTCTTCATGAACCTGTATCATAACTTCTAAACCTCTGGTACCATCTTGTTGTGGCTTAAATTCTGTCCCTCCAAAAAATGTTCAAATCCTAACCCCATGAATGTGACCCTGTTTGGAAACAGGATCCTTGTAGATGTGATAAGTTAAAATTGGATTAGGTTGGCCCTTAATCCAGTATAACTTGTGTCCTTATAAGAAGAGGAGAATCAGACAAAAAGAAGCAGACACGGGGAGAAGAAAGCCATGTCATGACTGAGGAAAAGACTGAAGCCCAAGGTTTCTGGCAAACAGAAGCTAGGAAAGGCAAAAGAGGGTTCTCCCCTGCAGATTTTGGACTTCTAGCTTCCAGAATTGAGACAATAAGATTTTGCTGTTTTAAATCATCCAGTTTGTGGTACTTTGTTGCAGCAACCCTAGGAAACGAAGATATCCTTATAGCTACCTGCTGTGTTTGAAGTACATTTAGCCACCTGCTTCATGTATGGCAGGTACAGAAATACCCACTTACTGAGCAATTCATTATTGATTTATAAAAATCAGATTGATTGAATAAGAGAAAGAGAGAAAGGAAAGATAGCGAGAAAGAAAGTGATGGGAAGATGTGATGACAGGAGCTGGCAGATACTTTGGATGGGAGGATAGAAATGGAGAGAAATATTCCAATGTTTCTAAGTCATATTTATTGCTAATGTTGTAAAGCTCTGTTGTATGCCAAATAAGTATATAACCAAAGAGATGCCATCAATATATACCAGTCATTCCTAGTATACAATTGCAGGATTCTTAGCTCTTTAGAGGCCTTGTTATATAATTTTAAGAGGCAGCTGACAATGGGACACTGCCTGTCAATGGTAGTGTACGAAGTGTGGGGCCCTGAGCAGCTGAAGAGAGTGTGCAGATCTTTAGCCCCTGATAAATGATTGCTGTTCAAACAGTTCTTTTTGAATGGGTAGATCTGTGGGGCACAGATATGAAAGTGCTCTAAGAGCAAGTTTCAATGTTACCTTGAGCCAGCTGACTTTGGCAATTACCAGTAATTAATGATAGTCTACTATTTATTGAGCATCCACCATGTACCAGGCACTATTTATCACATACTTAACCTATTTAAATGTTACAACACCTGATAAATAAGGTGGTTTTTAGATGAGGAAAATAAATTAGGTTTCATAAGGTTAAGTGACCAAGGTCATAGACTTGGTAAGTTGTAGAGCTGGGAAGACTCATCTATACTGTGCAATCTTTTAGATTTGCTTAGCCTGAGAATCACACTGAGCCACCTCTGTACCTGTATGCTGCTAATCAGGATGGATTCTGGATTAGGGGTAGATTTGACTAAATTTTCATACACACTTGCACTGTCATTCTGTTGCATCAAGTAACTAGTCAGTATGGATTATTTAATCTTATCCTTGTGAGAAAAATGCTACTGTGACCTGTATTATATATATATATTATATAATATATATATATATATATATCTCCACAATTAATGCTCAGAGGGAAATAAAATTTGATTCTTACTGAGAGCCAGCAAGTGACAGAGCATGTGGGGAGACAGTTCTCTGGACTATCTTTTCAAGTCCATGTGGTAAAGCAACTAGCCTTGGAAGACAGGAATGTTGTCTCCTTTAGCAAAGGTCAAGCATGCTTAATATCTAGTATAATAAGACAGTAAGATAGTGAGTATCCCCCACTAAAGCATAAGGCAGACATGCTTAGTGTTCATTAAAAAAGATATGGGTGGGTGGGCAATGGTGGTGCAGTGACAGAGCTCTTACCTGCCATGCCGGAGACCTGGGTTCAGTTCCTGGTGCCTGCCCATGCAAAAATAGAACTGAGTTTCATCTCCTGCAACAAAACTCCACTGTGTGCAAGTGTCTTCTTTGCAATAATCTGTCTCATTGACTTTTTTGAATGTCCTTTTTGAGGATACCCATGTTTTAATAAGAATTCAGCCTTCAGTTAACCTCAAATGAGTAGCAAGAAAGATAATTTCAGTCTAGAGTGAAGTGATTGAGATCTTGATTCATCAGAAAACCAAACTAAAGGGAAGAATGGAGATGCAATTTAGGGGCAGGGCACATATAGGAAGCATCCTATAAGTATTACTAGATCTACAAATTGAGAAAAATGTATACCATCTCTCTGTCTGCCATCTTCTCGGTATTAGATAGGCACATATTTCATCAGCAATTTTATTCCTGTGACACAGGGAATTTTGTCAGATAATTTCCAGAGCAAAAGTTTCTCCAGATATACTAGTGTTCTGAGACATTTTCCTTTCTAATTTTCTCAACTAATTATTACATATTATGTGAAAAGTACTGTGCTAGTGATTGAGAGGATTACAGTAATCCCTTTTCTTGAGTGCTTTGCATTCCAAAGGTGATTTCAGATTCATACAGAACCAACTCTAACTTAGTAAGAATGAAATGGTGCAGTTGTAGAGAAAGGGGCAAATCCCTGAATCTGAGCAGGGAAATGTTAAATAATGTTCAATTACTATCGTGGATTTACAAAGCAGATGCATTTGAACTGAGTCTTCTTGGATGAATAGGATTTTGGTAGGTAAAGAAAAATATGAGACCATTTTCAGCAGAAGGAACAGTAAGAGTATAGGGGTGGATAAATGAAAATAAACATTATATGTGAGAGAAAGGTAGAATTATTGGGTGCATTGCATAATGGGCAGTGAAGATGGAGAAGTTGGGTAAAGCTAGAGCGAAGAGCCTTATATACCATGTTACAGGCAGTGGGGAGCCAGTGAGTTTTCTGGGGTAGGTGTAGCATGTTTCACACTCTTTATCTCATGTCTCCTTCTTGATACTGTGACATTATTAATTACAGATATTGGCCTTGTTTTGCAGAAGCACAAATTGAAAATTAGGGAAAATAAGTAACTTTCCTCATGTCTTAAAACTGGTAACAGAATGAAGCTTCAAACACAAGCCTTCTTTTTTCCACACCACAGCCCAACAGGGAAAATGATCATCTTATTAAGACTCTCCAGTATTAAAGAATAAATATGGAGTGTTGAGAGTAAATGGCCTGGTAAAACTGCAATGAGGATGACTGGTACTATCTTTTCATTTTCTAATTTTTCGGGGCTTCTCAAACTGTAGAGTGTATACAAATCACCTGGGTTTCTAATTTACTTCTCTGAGATGGTACCTGAGATTCTGCTTTGCGATAAGCTCCTTGGACTTTATTTTGCATAGCAAAGCTCTATATCATGCCCCTTGCTTCCTAGCTGTACCTGGAAGACACACATGCAGTTAAAATTTAACATCCTGTCTCCAAATGAGCTCAATAATGTCTTCCTATAGTGCATTCCTCCACCTGGGTTCTGTTTCTTGATTGTGAAAGATGATTGAAATTGAATATGCAAAAGCATGTAACAGTGTCTGGCCTATTATAAGGTACAAAAAGGTTGGCTGTATCTGTTATTAATAATCATTCTTCTCTAAAATTTGCACAACCCATCCCTTCTGTCACTGACTCCTCGCAAATGAAAATATGAGTTAAATATTTTAGAAACAAAACCAGTGCAAAATTAGCATTTTATTTTCTTTAAAAAATTAAAATTTTAAGAACTTTATGAATTACCATGTCTAAGCTAAGTTCAGTTGGTGATTTGGAAGGTCAGAAATTAAGCTATGATGCTTTAGGCAGTTTATTGTCCTGCAAGATCTGAGCCTTGTGCAAAGCAGTCGCCAGCCCCTGCAGATTCCTATCATCTCTGTGAATTCTGACAAGCAGGGTTCTCAGCTGAAAGTGCCAACAGCAGCTTGGCTGTCAATCTTGTTTGCTCTCTGCCATTAACTTCCCACTTCTTTCCATTCCCCAGTATTTTCTCTTCCTTTTCTTTCTGTGCTTTGAGGCCTGCCTCATTATTTTCCTTCGATCTTTTGTTTTCCTAACTTGGTTTTATTGACTTTTTGTTAGTTGTCACAGGAATGATATTTTCTGGGAGTGCTGGGTCTTTGAGACTGTAGGCAGAACAGGTCTGTATTTTGGAATGTTTGTCACACATGGAGAAACTCATGTAATCCCCGTGATCAATCCCTCATGAATAAAAAACAAAAAAACTGAGACTCAGAAAGAGGCAGTGACTTTCACAGAGAACTCAAGCCTCCAGATTCCATAAAACAAATTATTCTTTCCCTACATGATTCCTTTTTACCCTATGTAAAAGGATATGTAAAGGGGAAGGAATTGACAGGCATTGAGCTTTATGTGCCAGACACTGTATTAGGGAGTTTACATTTATAACTCATTTAAGCATATAAATGGGAAATATTGGCCCTGTTTTACAGGAAGAGTAGATTTCTGAGATGGTAATCAAATTTATTAAGGGCACACATCTAATCAATGTCAGAACCAAAAATACAACTCAAGGATATCTGATAGCAAATCCAGGCCCTTTCCATCTCGATGGACTATAAGGCAGGTTATAGGATTATTTACAGTGAGCTAACTTTTTTGTTTGCTCTATTAAAGTAAACTATTCTCTTTATTTCTGTATCCTTTTGACCAACTGGTCCATGGGTTTTGGTATGCTTTATTTTTGTCACCCAATAAGATATACTGATACTCAAATCCATAGCACTGCTTACTCTCTTTTCTCTGCCATACTACAATCCAAGATAACACATATTGGCAGAGCACTTCTTGTGAGTCAGTAGTGAGTGATGCATTGTAAAGGGACTTGGTGTGCGATGGAGAAGACCTCTATCCAGGAACAACTTGAACTCTAGTTGAGTCAAGGAAAATAAAAAAATATGTATATATGCTTCTGGGCACTTTCCTGTAACCCTTACGTAATTTGATGAGGGAAGTATTTGTGCTTGGAAAACAATAATATCTTTGTAGAAGGTTGATAAAGATCTCCTAACTGGTCTGTCTCCAGGCTCCAGTCTTCTTGGCTCTGGGAGGCCTGGCAGAGAACAGCTATTAGGGGGCTGTGAGCTGAATGGAGATTCTGTAGGTCACACAACACTGATAGGGATCCAACCATATATTCAGCTGAGACTTCAGAAAAGCCACACCTTAAAAAAGGACTACAAAAATCTACCCTCCTAAAGAATAAACCAAGCTTATCTGATCTGGGCTAAAACTGATCAGATGGTGAAATAACTAGTTGCCAGAACAAAGCTCAAGGCTCAAGTCTTTGAAGAGACAACAAAGCTCAAGTCTTTCAAGAGAAAGAAAAGCAGACTCTCAGTATTATAGCATCTACAATGTCCAGCAAACAAATAAAAAATATTGTGAATGTGAAGAAGAAGGAAAATGTCCCCAAAACCAGGAGAAAAAAGTAAATAGAAAGAGACTCAGATTGACACAGATATTAAAAAGACCAGAGACTTTAAAGTAGTTATAAATATATTCAAGGACTTAAAGGAAAATATAGACACAGTAAATGAATTATGGGAATCTCATCAGAGAAATGGAAAACATGTAAAAGAAACCAAATAAAAATTCTAAATCTGAAAAAATATAACATCTGAAAACATTTTTAAAAATTCACTGAATTGGAGAGATGGCAGATTGAACACAGCTTGGGGGTGTGTATGTGGAAGTCCGTGAACTTGAAGAGAAACTTAAATCCACAGTGTGCAGAAGGAAGGAAATAGTAAAGGTAAGAGTGGATATCCATGAAGAAAATGAATAAACAACAGGAAATATCAATAAAACCAAAAGTTGGTCCATTAAACAATCAGTAAAATTAGTAAACTTCAAGCTAGATGACTTATGAAAGAATGAGAGAAAGCATAAATTGCCAATATCTAGACTTAAAACATAGCCATCACTAGAAATTCTGCAAACATTGTATGCAAAATAAGGGACTAGTATAAATAGAATGAACAATTATATGCCAATAAGCTGAATAAATCAGGTGAAACTGATAAATTTGTTAAGAGACAGAAATTGCTAAAACTGACATACACACAAAAAATCCCTATATTTATTTAAAAAATCAATTTCATAGTTAGCAATCTTCTTACTAAGAAAACTCTAGGTCCAGATGGGTTCATTAATGAATTCTATCAAACATCTAAGGAAGGAAATTATTCCAATCTTATACAAATTCTTTTAGAAAATAGATGGTGCCAATAAAACAGAAATTATAAAGCAGTGCCTCTCATCCCATGCAGAAACTCTTACCAATATTTTATCAAATAAAATCTAATAATATATAAAAGGATAATATATCAGGCCCAAATGGGATTTATTCTTGGAATTCGGACTTGGTTAGACTTTCAAAAATAAATCACATTACTAAATGTCAATGGACTGAATTCCCCAATCAAAAGACACAGATTGGCAGAATGGATTAAAAAACAGGATCCTTCGATATGCTGTGTACAGGAAACACATCTTAGACCCAAAGATAAACATAGGTTGAAAGTGAAAGGTTGGGAAAAGAAATTTCATGCAAATAACAACCAGAAAAGAGCAGGAGTGGCTATACTAATATCCAACAAATTAGACTTCAAATGTAAAACAGTTAAAAGAGACAAAGAAGGACACTATATACTAATAAAAGGAACAATTAAACAAGAAGACATAACAATCATAAATATTTACGCACCGAATCAGAATGCCCCAAAATACGTGAGGAATATACTGCAAACATTGAAAAGGGAAATAGACTCATATACCATAATAGTTGGAGACTTCAACTCACCACTCTCATCAAGGGACAGAACATCTAGACAGAGGATCAACAAAGAAATAGAGAATCTGAATATTACTATAAATGAACTAGACTTAATAGACATTTATAGGACATTACATCCCACAACAGCAGGATACACCTTTTTCTCAAGTGCTCATGGATCATTCTCAAAGATAGACCATATGCTGGGTCACAAAGCAAGTCTCGACAAATTTAAAAAGATTGAAATCTTACACAACACTTTCTCGGACCATAAAGGAATGATGTTGGAAATCAATAATAGGCAGAGTGCCAGAAAATTCACAAATACGTGGAGGCTCAACAACACACTCCTAAACAACGACTGGGTCAAAGAAGAAATTGCAAGAGAAATTAGCAAATACCTCGAGGCGAATGAAAATGAAAACACAACATATCAAAACTTATGGGACGCAGCAAAGGCAGTGCTAAGAGGGAAATTTATTGCTCTAAATGCCTATATCAGAAAAGAAGAAAAGGCAAAAATTCAGGAATTAACTATCCATTTGGAAGAACTGGAGAAAGAACAGCAAGCTAACCCCAAAGCAAGCAAAAGGAAAGAAATAACAAAGATTAGAGCACAAATAAATGAAATTGAAAACATGAAAACAATAGAGAAAATCAATAAGGCCAGAAGTTGGTTCTATGAGAAAATCAATAAGATTGATGGGCCCTTAGCAAGATTGACAAAAAGAAGAAGAGAGAGGATGCAAATAAATAAGATCAGAAATGGAAGAGGAGACATAACTACTGACCTCACAGAAATAAAGGAGGTAATAACAGGATACTATGAACAACTTTACGCTAATAAATACAACAATTTAGAGGAAATGGACGGGTTCCTGGAAAGACATGAACAACCAACTTTGACTCAAGAAGACATAGATGACCTCAACAAACCAATCACAAGTAAAGAAATTGAATTAGTCATTCAAAAGCTTCCTAAAAAGAAAAGTCCAGGACCAGATGGCTTCACATGTGAATTCTACCAAACGTTCCAGAAAGAATTAGTACCAATTCTCTTCAAACTCTTCAAAAAAATCGAAGTGGAGGGAAAACTACCTAATTCATTCTATGAAGCCAACATCACCCTCATACCAAAACCAGGCAAAGATATTACAAAAAAAGAAAACTACAGACCAATCTCTCTAATGAATACAGATGCAAAAATCCTCAATAAAATTCTAGCAAATCGTATCCAACAACACATTAAAAGAATTATACATCATGACCAAGTAGGATTCATCCCAGGTATGCAAGGGTGGTTCAACATAAGAAAATCAATTAATGTAATACACCATATCAACAAATCAAAGCAGAAAAATCACATGATCATCTCAATTGATGCAGAGAAGGCATTCGACAAGATTCAACATCCTTTCCTGTTGAAAACACTTCAAAAGATAGGAATACAAGGGAACTTCCTTAAAATGATAGAGGGAATATATGAAAAACCCACAGCTAATATCATCCTCAATGGGGAAAAATTGAAAACTTTCCCCCTAAGATCAGGAACAAGACAAGGATGTCCACTATCACCACTATTATTCAACATTGTGTTGGAGGTTCTAGCCAGAGCAATTAGACAAGAAAAAGAAATACAAGGCATCAAAATTGGAAAGGAAGAAGTAAAACTATCACTGTTTGCAGACGATATGATACTATACGTCGAAAACCCGGAAAAATCCACAACAAAACTACTAGAGCTAATAAATGAGTACAGCAAAGTAGCAGGTTACAAGATCAACATTCAAAAATCTGTAGCATTTCTATACACTAGTAATGAACAAGCTGAGGGGGAAATCAAGAAACGAATCCCATTTACAATTGCAACTAAAAGAATAAAATACCTAGGAATAAATTTAACTAAAGAGACAAAAAACCTATATAAAGAAAACTACAAAAAACTGCTAAAAGAAATCACAGAAGACCTAAATAGATGGAAGGGCATACCGTGTTCATGGATTGGAAGACTAAATATAGTTAAGATGTCAATCCTACCTAAATTGATTTACAGATTCAATGCAATACCAATCAAAATCCCAACAACTTATTTTTCAGAAATAGAAAAACCAATAAGCAAATTTATCTGGAAGGGCAGGGTGCCCCGAATTGCTAAAAACATCTTGAGGAAAAAAAACGAAGCTGGAGGTCTCGCGCTGCCTGACTTTAAGGCATATTATGAAGCCACAGTGGTCAAAACAGCATGGTATTGGCATAAAGATAGATATATCGACCAATGGAATCGAATAGAGTGCTCAGATATAGACCCTCTCATCTATGGACATTTGATCTTTGATAAGGCAGTCAAGCCAACTCACCTGGGACAGAGCAGTCTCTTCAATAAATGGTGCCTAGAGAACTGGATATCCATATGCAAAAGAATGAAAGAAGACCCATCTCTCACACCCTATACAAAAGTTAACTCAAAATGGATCAAAGATCTAAACATTAGGTCTAAGACCATAAAACAGTTAGAGGAAAATGTTGGGAGATATCTTATGGATCTTACAACTGGAGGCGGTTTTATGGACCTTAAACCTAAAGCAAGAGCACTGAAGAAGGAAATAAATAAATGGGAACTCCTCAAAATTAAACACTTTTGTGCATCAAAGAACTTCATCAAGAAAGTAGAAAGACAGCCTTCACAATGGGAGACAATATTTGGAAATGATATATCAGATAAAGGTCTATATCCAGAATTTATAAAGAGATTGTTCATCTCAACAACAAAAAGACAGCCAACCCAATTACAAAATGGGAAAAAGACTTGAACAGACACCTCTCAGAAGAGGAAATACGGATGGCCAAGAGGCACATGAAGAGATGCTCAATGTCCCTGGCCATTAGAGAAATGCAAATCAAAACCACAATGAGATATCATCTCACACCCACCAGAATGGCCATTATCAACAAAACAGAAAATGACAAGTGCTGGAGAGGATGCGGAGAAAGAGGCACACTTATCCACTGTTGGTGGGAATGTCAAAGGGTGCAACCACTGTGGAAGGCAGTTTGGCGGTTCCTCAAAAAGCTGAATATAGAATTGCCATACGACCCAGCAATACCATTGCTAGGTATCTACTCAAAGGACTTAAGGGCAAAGACACAAACGGACATTTGCACACCAATGTTTATAGCAGCATTATTTACAATTGCAAAGAGATGGAAACAGCCAAAATCTCCATCAACAGAAGAGTGGCTAAACAAACTGTGGTATATACATACGATGGAATATTATGCAGCTTTAAGACAAGATAAACTTATGAACCATGTAATAACATGGATGGACCTAGAGAATATTATGCTGAGTGAATCCAGCCAAAAACTAAAGGACAAATACTGTATGGTCCCACTGATGTGAACGGACATTCGAGAATAAACTTGAAATATGTCATTGGTAACAGAGTTCAGCAGGAGTTAGAAACAGGGTAAGACAATGGGTAATTGAAGCTGAAGGGATACAGACTGTGCAACAGGACTAGATACAAAAACTCAAAAATGGACAGCACAATAATACCTAATTGTAAAGTAATCATGTTAAAACACTGAATGAAGCTGCATCTGAGCTATAGGTTTTTGTTTTGTTTTGTTTTGTTTTGTTTTGATTTTACTATTATTACTTTTATTTTTTTCTCTATATTAACATTCTATATCTTTTTCGGTTATGTTGCTAGTTCTTCTAAACCAATGCAAATGTACTAAGAAATGATGATCATGCATCTATGTGATGATGTTAAGAATTAATGATTGCATGTGTAGAATGGTATGATCTCTAAATGTTGGGTTAATTTCTTTTTTTCCGTTAATTAAAAAAAAAAAAAAAGAGAAGGGATAATTGGAGATGAAGGGATACAGACTGTACAACGGGACTGGATATAAAAACTCAGAAATGAACAGCACAATACTACCCAATTGTAATGCAATTATGTTAAAACACTGAATGAAGCTGCATGTGAGGTATAGGTTTTTTGTTTTTGTTTTTTTTGTTTTTTTTCTTTCTATTATTGTTTTAATTCTTATTCTGTTGTCTTTTTATTTCTTTTTCTAAATCGATGCAAATGTACTAAGAAATGATGAATATGCAACTATGTGATGTTATTAAGAATTACTGATTGTACATGTAGATTGGAATGATTTCTAATTGTTTTGTTTATTCTTTTTTTAATTAATAAAAAAAAATCTTTTACTGTTTCTGTTAAAACAAAAAAAAATAAATCACATTAATTCATATCAATATATTAACAGATTAAAGGAGAAAATCTTTATGATCATTTCAATAGATGAAGAAAATGATTCAAAATATTAAACAACATGAAAAAACTCTCAGCAAACTAGGAATTGAGCAAAGCTTCTTCAACCTAGTGAAAGTCATGTATGGAAAATCTACATATAAGAAATGTTTAGTGGTGAAATATTGCATACTTTCTCTTAACATTGTGAAAAATGTGAGAATGTTCGCTCTTTTTTTAATTTTTTATTTTTATGTGCATGATCCAGGAATCAGACCCAGGTCTCCTGCATGGAAAACAAGCATTCTACCACTGGACCACCTGTGCACCCAAGCATGTTCACTCTTATCACTACTATTCTGCATGCCGCTGAAGGCACTAACCAGAGCTATAAGTCAGAAAAGAAGCATAAGGCATACAAGGTAGAAAGGAAAGGAAAAATTCGGACCACATCCTTGTGAAAATTGAAAATTCTATATAATTAAAGAAAGGTTTTAGAACTAATAAGTGAATTTAAGGCACAATTCACAAGACTAATAAGCCAAAATCAATCTCTCTCCATATACTAGCAACAAATAATTGGAATATGAAATTATATAAAATCGATGTCATTTGCCTTCAACTTGAAATATGTAAATGCTCTACAATAAAAACATAAAACATTGCTGAAAAATTTAAGACCTAAATAAACTGTATTTGAATCAGAAGACAGTATTGTTAAGATGGCAATTCTCCCAAATTGATCTATAGACCTAATGCAATCACAATCAAAATGCTATGTAGCTTTTTTGGGCAGAAATTGCCAAGCTGATTCTAAAATTTGTATAGAAATGCAAATGATCTAGAATAGACAAATAATTTTGAAAAAGAATAAACAAAGTTGGAAGTCTTAAATCTACAGGTTGGTTGTTTTGCTATAAACCTAGGATGACCAGATTTCATATACATATATATAAGATATGCACACTTGTAATTAATTGATTTTCAACAACATTACTGAAATGATTCTATGGGGTTAAAGACAGTGTTTTCAACCAATGGTGATGTGAAAACTGAATATTTTTATGGAACAAAATGAACGTTGGCTTTATCTCATCCAACACACAATAATCTGTTCAAAATGAGTTACAGATCTTGATGTAATGCCAAAGTGATGAAACTTTAAAATAAACATAGGAGACCCATTACCTTGGAATAGGCAAGAATTTCTTATTTAGTACTCAAAAAAACACCCATGAGAAATGAAAGAATAAACTGACAAATTGGACTTTATCAGAATTAACACTTCTCTTTTCACAGATACCATTAATAAAATGAATATATGAGTCACAGATATAATTCACAGTTCATATATTTATGAAAGAACTTGTTTCTTGAAGTTATAAAGAATCCCTATAATTCAATAATAAAAAGAAAAAGCAAGAAAATTGCCTGAAAAACTTAAACAGCTATTTTACACAGGAATATTTTCAAATGACGAATAAATACATGGTTAGGTGCTCAACATCAATTGCCTTCAGAGAAATACGAAATAAAACCACAATGGAAAACAAGCGTGTAACACACTAGAATGGCTAAAATTAAAAAGATTGACAATATCAATTGTTAATAGTGATATGGAACAACCAGAACTTTCATACATTGCTTGTTGGAGTATAAAATAATTCTCCTACTTTGGAAAACGTTTCGGCAGTTTTCATATAAAGTTAAACCTACACATATTGTGTGACCCAACAAATCCACTCATAGGTATTTACCTAAAAGAAATGAAAGCATATGGTATGTCCACAAAAAGATTGTATAGACGTATTCAAAATACACAATTTTATATTACATAAAATTGGCTGTATACATAGGTTCAAATTAACTTTAGTCATAATAGCTGACACCTGGAAACAGCCCAAATGTCCATCAATAGGTGAGTGGATGAATATATTGTGGTGTATTCTTTCAATGGAATATTACTCAGCAATAAAACAGAATACTTACTAAATCCAACAATATGGATGCATCTCAAAAGTATGCTGAGCAAGGGAAACCAGACAAAGAAGAGTATGTATGATTCTATTTATGCAAAGTACCTGAAAAACAAAGCTAATTTATGTTTATAGAAATTAGAACAGTGGCTGCTCTTGGGGAGGCACAGGGATTTGGTAGAAAGGGACATGAGGAATCGTTCTAAGGTGATCGAAATATTTTATGTCTTGAAAGATGTGTATGTTATGCTATTACATGTCTTTGTCAAAACCTTTCTACCCATACACTTAAGATAGTGTATATCACTATATATAGTTTATATCTCAATAAAAAAATTGAACCATTTTATTTTAAGCTTAAACATTTCTGCAGAGGATACCAAGCCAGCTAGAAGACTCTGAATTGCTAAAGGGACAAAATACTAAATAGAGACTTACCATTAAGCAAATGAGAATACCACCAAGAACGAGAATACCACTGAGAATACCACTTCTAAAGTAATGAGAAATGTTTTTTGTAAGGGCAGAATCAAGGAAGTGAGGGAAAATTCTACATGGAAAGAAGGAAATGAGGAAGAGGTAAATGTACTCATATACATGAGCATAACTCTGGAGGAATTTCATATTCTTAGACATGTTTATTTTCCTCTCTTTAGGGCTCAGTGTCTTTTCTATGAAAATGCAGTGCTGCACCAGCTGAATCTTCTTTCTCTCCCAGCTATGTCACAGTGAGGAAGGACAGGGGTGATTCACGGAGTGCCTCTTGCTCTATTGGCTTGGGGATCCTTAACCTAGAATTTTGCTCACTGATCAAAACTTACTAAATAGAACATTTATTCATTTGTTAGTTATCTATTGTGCAGCTTTTACATGCATGGAACTCTTTAAGGTGCTAAGGAAATAATACAAATCAGGCCAAGTCCCTGTTCTCATAGAGTTTACATTCCAGTGCCAAGGAAAAGATAACATGCATTAAGTTTAATACATGATATTATTAACTGCAGGCTGCACAGCCATCGCACTAGAGACCATCTGGAGCAGCTGTGCAAGGTCCCCAGCAGCCCCCTGGCAATGGAATTTTCCCTTTAAAGACTGTAAACCATGATAAAAAAAGGGTTGCTTTGGGAAGGGAAATAATTGGGACTAAACAACTCTCGATAAGTCCCTTATTAGACCACCAGCCATTGTGTTAACAGACACACCCCTGACATCTTCCACCTGCACAAGCACCAGGCTGACATGAACCACCATCACCTCCTGCCTGGAGAAGCAGTAGCCTCCTACAGAAGGTCTAGGTGCTGGAGAAGATGACTGGGAACACATGGTGATATGTGCATGGTGATAGTGCTGTGCAGAAAAGTAAACGGAAGAAAAGTGGTTTTTTATTAGGCTAGTCATGAAGGCTTTGCTAAACTTATGGTTTTTGAGAAAAGGCTGTATGGAAATGAAGGAGCAAATGACCTGGGCATCTAGTAGGGAGGTATTCCAGGTGGAGATAACAGCAAGCACAAAGACCCACCACTCTGTTGGGTGGTTTGGGGAATAGCAAGGAGCACAGTGTAACTGGAGCAGTGTGAGTAAGAGAGGATGGTAGGAGGTGAGGTCAGAGATGTAGTTGGGGCAGATCATGTAGGGCCTTTTCATTAAAAGGACTTTGATTTTAACTGAACAAAATGGGGACTTTTTTTGTTTGGTTTTTTGTCTTTGGCGAATAAACTTAGGATTTAATAGAGTAACTGTGGCTATGGTGTGCGTAATAGAATTTAGGAGCAAGGATAGAATTAGGGAGTCCTTATAGGAGACTACTGCTTCTCCAGGCAGGAGGTGATGGTGGTTCGTGTCAGCCTGGTACTCGTGCAGGTGGAAGATGTCAGGGGTATATCTGTCAACACGATGGCTGGTGGTCTAATAAGGGACTTATTGAGAGTTGTTTAGTCCCAATTATTTCCCTTCCCAAAGCAATCCTATTTTTTTAATCATGGTTTAAAGTCTTTAAAGGGAAAATTCCATTGCCCAGTGGGGCTACTGAGGACCTTGCACAGCTGCTCTAGGTAGTCTCTGGTGCGATGGCTGTACAGCTTGCAGAAGGTCTAGGTGCTAGAGAAGATGGCTGGATTCCAGGGCACAGGTCTTTCCTAGCCTATTCCTCCTTCCACTATACTTGGTTTCTGGTTTATAACTTGATGGCCCTTGAACTGTTCAAAAGTTTTTATTTTCTTCAAAATAAATATGATGAGCTCTCTTTATGATAGCTCAGCCCCCTTTCCCTGAAGGAAGATGGTTAGAATGCGAGAGGTGAAAGTTTCCACAAAATGTTTATTGATCCTTGAGACATAATAGATGCTGATCAGCTCCTCACAGAGTCTTTGGGATTGAAATATAACTTGGATATTATACAATCTGAACTTGGTGAGATATAAACAGAAAATGCCTTTATTTTTCACCAGTTGCTGTCATTAACATTTTCAGGCTGACCTTTCTTCCCAGTCCCCTTGATAGCATCTTGAGAGGTTATGAAGTTTCTCAATCACTGTCAGATAGAAGAATAGGTCCACTTTGGTTATTAAGCCTCACTTTCAGTTATTAAGAAATCCTGTCTAGTTTAAATCAAAATGTCAATCCCATATACAATTCAAATCTTCTCCCCTCCCAGCACTCCCCTCCATCTCTCCCACACCACCTTAGCTACAGTGATGAGCTGGAGATGATTAAAATCTCAGTGAAGTCAATTGTTACCATCTCTTTTCAACTCTGTGTTCAATGATGCCATGTTGGTGGACAGAAATGTACCCAGGTGGAATGGGGTGGGGGAGTATTTACACTATGGAAATCAGCAACAGCTACCAAATAAATCCCCCCACCCCCCACCCCAAACAGCTGGTTGTTAAACTTTACCAGCACACAACTGCTTAAGGTTTGTTTTCATTTTTTTCTCTGCCTTCTTTCTTCTCCCTCTTCTTCTGGTTCTTTCTTGGTCTGGGCAGGGTGGTGGTTGAGACTCAGAAGATTCAAGGATAAGGTATTGTTGTCATCTGTCAGCTGATGCTCTCAGAGTAGCCGCCCCCATTGCTAGTTTTCTCTTGAAGCACCAGGTTGGGATCTTTAAAGGGCCCTACAAGATCTATAACAATGCATGGTGCTCTGGCATGGGTTCCTTGGGTGACCTTTTGAGACCCTCCTCAGCTTTTAGCCCCTTGCTATGAAAACTGTAGTTTCTTTATCATGGAGTCCCTTTGCCTAAACACTCTTCATCGTGGGGGATAGAGTGCTTCAAGGTGGACTGAGCCCTGCTGCCTTTTATAGCAATTTGGTCTAGAGAAAACTTATGCATCCTGGCTACAATAAAAGGTGGGAGTCCAGGTTGCCCCATTGTTTCCCTCTTTAGTTTCTTCCTTTCATTCTTCCCAATCCAGCCATCTTTCCACACTGAAAATTTTCTAGGTAAGAAGAAGCACCATCTCTATGTTCATTATATCCCAGTGTCAAGAGGCTTTGTCAGCTTACTCTGAACTTCCTAACGATGCTCCTGTCTGCTCTGCTGGCAGCCACAGGGTAGGCCCAGAGATCCTGGAGCTCTGCAGCCCTCTTGCCTTGGAGTAAGATGCCAATCTCCCCTTCTGCAGATGCTGCTGTGTTTAGGGTGTTGTTTTAGAACTAGCCTCACTTGATTCAGGATATATGGAATCTCACATCTTTTCCAACCCAATAGTCCAGCAACACAGGTAAAATTAACTTCTCCTTTTGATTCTTCTGCTTTTATACACTAGTTCCAGAAGTAGATTAGCAGTCTTTTACTAGACCTGGAGGGGCTTTCTGGGAGCTGCCTGCTGATGCTGTCTTAAGAATGTGCTTGTTACTGATATGTGCATATGGGTTTCAATAGACATCCCTCTTTTCTACCACCCACTATGTAAGATAATAAAATGAAAAGTAGAAGTAAGAATCAGAAGGATGTATATTAAATGCTTATGCTGGTATAGATTAAAGCTCATTTAGAGAATGCAGAGGTCACAGTATTCAGTGTAGATGTTGATACAGGATACGCCTGAGTCAAGGATAGCAGTTCTGGCAAATGCCCATGTGTGGCCTTTGTCTGCAAAGCAAAATGTTCTAGAACCTTGACTAAATCAGGTGTGTACCCAGCAATGGTGGAGGCCATGAGAATAGCCACTGAGCCTCCAAAACCAGTGAGGAAGACAGAACTGAGCCTCCAAAACCAGGCATCTCCAGGGGAGACCAGTGAGCCTTGAGTGGTTTATGGATCACACACCCACTGCAGCATGGTCCTGTTACCCAGACACATCCTGTGTATAAGGCAGGGAAATGGACGACAACCCAGATAGCACGATTGAGCTTGAATTGACTGAGTAGAATGGACTGCGTGAGTGCTTCACATGTCATCTTATTACCAATTACAACAATTCTATGAGGTAAAAATTATAGCTCTTCAATTTGATCAAATGCTTAACATGCAAGGAATAGTTTAACACTGTAAGCAAAAAAGTTATCCCAGGAAGGAACACTAAGATTTTCTACCTTCAGTGAAAATGGCACCTCCAAACTTAATCTGGCTTGACACCAAGTATGTGCTTCTCCCTAGGGTGGGTCTGCATCTCAAGATGACTTTGTAGCAGCTGAACTTAAGGTGAGCGGAACACTCTGTCTTGTCTGACCTATCCAGGGTGGGCTCCACCTCAAGGAATGCTGAGACTTCAGTGATCCAGGCCGTGGGGAGGAGATAGTGGAATGGTCTTCCCCTGGAGTGGTACTTGGTGTATCTGACTGTCCTGGGTGTGCTGCCCAAAGGGTCAGGAGAGCCTTTGGATTATTATCCAGCTGGTTCTAATCCAGAGGTGAGGCCAGGCAGGAAAAATGTTCAGAAATAGTGGTCCTGATGTTAGGCAGGCAGAAATTCATCCTCTTGGAGCATACTGTAGTAGTAGCAGCAATGGAAGGTTTAGTTTATCTGTCATGAAAAGATATATGGGGCACTTTGTCATGCTCCAGGAAGTAGGCTAAGCCTCTCTCCATGATCTCATCTCAGGTTCAGTCAGGCACTATTCCTATCTCTGTTTTACAGATGAGGAAACTGAGACCCAGTGAAGTTAAGTGACTTGCTTCAGTTTACACAGCCATTAATTAAGTGCTTGATTTAGCCCAACGTGGTCTGACTCCACTGACCGTGACATTAACCACTCATCTCTATGGCTCATCTGGGCTAGCAGTTAAGAATCTAAATCTTAAGTTCTGGGCTTCTGTGTGACCACAGGTAAATTGTTCATTGGGTATATGTTAGTTATAATTATTATCTCAACAAGGAGAGGAAAAAGTGATAATTAACTTCAAGTCCTATGTGAGACCATCCGGTTACCCATTCATTTACATGTCAAGTTAAAGTTATTTACCTACTCATTAATGTTCATTGATTGAGCATGTATTATGTGCTAGCACCTGAAGTGACCCCTTCACATATCATCTCATTAGTAACCACAACAATTCTATGAGGTAGAAAGTATGACTCATCCAATTTTACAGTTAAGAAAAATACATTGGTAGTGTTTTTTTTTTTTTTTTTTTTACATGGGCAGGCACCGGAAATTGAACCCGGGTCCTCTGGCATGGCAGGCAAGCATTCTTGCCTGCTGAGCCACCGTGACCTGCCCTGGTTGTGTTTTTGTCCATGCCTGATTTCAAAGCCAATGTGCTTTTTAAAATAATAAGATGTTCAAATATAAGGCTTTGATTTATGTGTTTGTTTTCATCGTTGTTATTATTCTAGAGGTTGTGCTGGAGGGAGGTGGAAAGCTGAAGGGGCTTCTAGCAGGTAAGAGCTCTATTAGCACTGACAAGGATGGGGAACATGTTCAGAACATGGAAGGTGAGTATGATAGATGACAAGTTCCTGAGCCTTCGCCCAATACCCCTGAGAGGTTGCTGCAGAAGTCAGGGGATGGTGAGTTCCCCAAGTCATCCATGTCTCTGCTAAATCAATATCTGTCAGTGCTCAGCAAGAAGGAGAGAAATGTTATAAAGAGGTCAGACTTCTCAAGGTTCCCTGAAGTCTGTAGGTTGAGCTCTCAACTGGCAGGGATGTGTTTACAAGGACTCATAAATGCTGGGGGTTGGGGGCAGGTAGAATTATGGCTCCCTTTCTACTTCCACAGTGGGATTTAAATGGAAAGAAGTGGGAAATTGCTTCTCCCAGCATCAAGGAACTACACAGGGAAGGTTGCTAGTTGAAGATAAAGGCATTCATGTCTGCGGTAAGGGAGTTTCTCAGAGTTGCAGGCATCCCTAGTCAGGTGAGGTGCTTTGTCATGGCGCAGGGATAGATCAGGTAAACCCCTCAATTTCTGAAACATTGGGCTCTTCCGCCAGGGAAACAACTCTTCTGCTACTTTTTTATCCTCACTTCACTCTCTCCTCGTACAGCCCTTCCGCCAGTCGAGAACTTTCAACACACTGTTGAGGATTGCACAAGGCTGTCCCCAGGGCCACAGAAGAGACAAATAAAGGGAGGTGGGTCAGAAGCTACAAAGGCCCAACTATCACCCTCCATCAGAACAGATTAACAAACAGACTCCTTTTTTTTTCTGTTTTATATATTATGAGCATTGCTCTAAGGTTTCTTTTGATAAAAACTTTGTATTTTTCAAAATTCTCCCTTCCTCCCTCTGTAAAGTGAAATATCGAGCCTCCAACAAATCCATACCCATTGCTCGCCTTTGTGCTTGCCTAGGGTGTGGTCCCTAGCAGGTACTCAATAAACAGTAGCTATTATTAATAATGGCACAACACAGTGCCTGCCTGCAACGGGCTTGCTGATGTTGGGGGCAAGACCTCTGCTGTTTCATGAGAAGTTGTTTTGGGATATGTTCACTTCTTTCAGAAGGTGTTGTACATTCCTGTTCCCCACTGGAATTTGAATTCCAAATAAGCCTCTCTCATCCAAGGAACAAACAAGCCTGTTAAAAGGGGAGACCATGGATGTCAAAGTACTTTTTGAATTGTAAAAGACTAAACATATTTGGTGTTGTTACCACTATCGCATATTTAGGAGGAAACAGAGTCACGGTGAATGCTAACAGTTTGTATTTGGAAGAATTCTTTGGAGCAGACTGACAAGGAACTTTTGAGTTCTCAAAAGCAGTACATGTTCCCTGAGCATTTTGCTCTGGGCACTGAAAGAGATGCCGAGAATCGAAAATCGTGTGTAACCAGCTCCCTACCTGCAGGGAGGGAGCTTGTGACAACACTTCCATTAACCAGGCCGAACCAACTTGTGCCTTCAGTTAAGTAGAATGGCATTTTCCCCTATTACACTTTTATGAGAAAGAAGAAAGTGACAAGACAAGATTATTATAACATTTAGTTCATTAGATATGCAAGAATTTATTTTACAAAGATAGTTTTAGGATGTGCTCTGTGGTAATTCAGTGCAATTCAGTGTGCATTTATGAGACCATGACCAAGGCCCTATTCAGGGTATGTGGTAGAGGTTGAGGTGAAAGAAAAGTGGCAAGAAGTTAATTCAGACTCAGGAGCTGTTTCTGCAGGAGGTATAGAGCTCCCAGAACAGTTAGAGGGACACATTTTCCTTCCTGGCTGGGTGATATTAGATCCCAGAATTTATAGGCCATCTGGTTGAAAACCAGTATTTACAATGGTGTCAGTTCCAGCTAGGGGCAAAAACTGTGAAATGAGATTATTTTTAAAGATCATTTTTAAAATCCTTTTCCCCATCCCTCTTTTCTCATTGCCATGGATACCAAGTCCCTTGGCTTTCTCCCAGGAACTTTCAACTCAAAGATACCCTCAGGTCTTTGGAGTATAGGCCATTAATTAATTCATCTAAGAAATAATTAACACATATCTGCCTTGGGCCAGGTACTGTTCTTAACACTGGGGAATCAGCAGTGATGAGACAGAGAAGTCCTTTGCCTTTCTGGAACTTATACTCCAGGATGAGAGCTGGAAAATATGGTAGTAAAAAAAAAAATTTGTATGGTAACATTTTTGAGTAGGAAAAGGAGCCATGTAGAGAATGGCTTTAGGGTAATGTGACAGTGAGAAACAGATGACTGCTTTAGATAGAATGGTTAGGAGAAGGTGCTCTGGGGAGGGAGTATTTGGGCAAATATCAGAATAGAAGGATCTATGAAAGCCCAGACTTCCAGAAACAACTAATGTTCAAAGACCCTGAAGCAGAGATGAGGTTAAGTATTTGGGAAATGAAAAGAAAGGCAAAGTGTTGGTGAGGAATGGACAGGAGTGAAAGCACTAAGAGACTACAACAGAGAGGCAGGCAAGGCTGTGAATTTTCATGTGTTTGAAGAAAAGCCATGGAGGGGGGTGAGGTTCAATGATTGCCAGAGTGTAAAGTATGTCCCCTTGTAGGACAGTTGCCTTTTCCTAAGTATATACCTTACCTCCAAAACAAGTGTGCCTGGGAACTCTTTGAATCCTACCTCAGTTCCCCGTACAGGGCCAGGCACATAGCAAGTGCTCAATAAACTGCTATTCACCCATGGAGTAAGGATCAGATCGTAAACCAAAGCCAGGTAGAAAATCAAGCATTTAAGGCTGGAGGTGGGAGAAGACTGAGGGGACACAGGGGTCTTACAGGTGTCCCAGAGAGCACACTATGAAATAGCCACTGTCGCCAGACCCCAAAGGCTGGCTCTTCTTTTCTTTTTCATAGGCCTTAGGGATTCAGCCCTCTTCTGTTTTGCTTTAATGCTTCCCTACTATTTGATGGGTCTCCTCCCCCAAGCTTAAATGCACAGTCTCCCCAGCTCCTTTCCACTTCTGCTGGTTTTGCAGAAATACACATTCAAAAGTAGAACTGCTAAGCACTGAAGGGAAAATAACATAAATAACAAATCTGGAAATGTAAGGAGCCTTTCCTCAGCTCTCCTTTGCATTTCTCTTGGTAGATTTGGGGAAGCATTGTTTTCTTGCTTCTGCCATTGCCCTGGCCATGCAAGGACAATATATTGTGGAAACTTTCAACTTTTTAATTCAATTCTAATTTTTATGAAATCATCACTGAGGGAGATTGACAGAGGTTTCAGGCTGCTCTGGATCCTAAATTCTAAACATGCTGCCAACGCTTACCTGCCATGTGATTATGGGAGAACAATTCACTCTTTCATCCCTCAATAGGATGGCTATCTGGACTCCAAATATTTGTCATAAAATTCATCTTTTAATTCCCCTCTTCCTGTCTGTGGGAAATGGTGGGTAGGCATTTAGGATATTGTGAGGGCAAGCCTAGCAAGTCAAAATATGGATCCCTTAGACACATTCTGGAAGTGGATGCTGGTTCAGATATCTGATCTTTCCACCTTCCCAAAAGTCTAAAGCTTTAATGCCCTCACAGAGTTCTTACGGCAGGGGTCCCAGCTAATAATACATGATTCCCTTTTTGAAAAACTTCTAGAAAATGTTCTGAATAGATATTGTCTGCTTTATTTGCTAGAAGGAGTTAAGATTCTCCTCTGCCTCTGCCCAGCTCCGCCAATTTAGGAGAAGAATCTGAGGACAGTTTGTTCCAGAAGTTCTCTTCTCCCAACCACACAGAACTAAACAGCTAAACGGTGCCCTGCATCTCAGACGGGACTCTCTGAGAATCTAGGCTTTGGAGGATGAAGGTCTGGATCTGAGTCCCATCTCTTTCCTTACCAGTGGAATAATTAACATTTTGGTTCTTCACTTGCATCATATGTCAAAGGAAGGTGATAATCATTCTGCCCCTCACACCTTCCTAAATAATTCCTATTAGGCTCACCGCTTTCTTTCATGATACACTACACTTCTTTTTTAACTCATTGCATCTGTGGCGATTACTTGGTCTCTCCATACTGTGAGGACAGATGATACTGCTTATCTTTAGGGACTGCTTATAGCAGGAATTAAAAGAATTGGTAGAATGTTTGAAAGAACCTGCCTTTTGGGTGATTATAAAGACGAAAGGCAGTGCGATGACAGAAATAAAGTTCTTGGCATACAAG
This sequence comes from Tamandua tetradactyla, assembly GCF_023851605.1. NCBI lineage: Eukaryota > Metazoa > Chordata > Mammalia > Pilosa > Myrmecophagidae > Tamandua > Tamandua tetradactyla. The sequence goes on along the minus strand of NC_135334.1, from coordinate 56,469,907 downwards.
TTTCATCATCTTTGTCCTTCTCTCAAGACTAAATGAGACCTGTTGAGCAAGCTCATTTCCCTCCTCAAGAACAACCTTTTGAGCATTTTCTCACCCTTAGCTATTGCCCACATTTCTTAGATTACAAATGATGCTGTGACATAGTAGCTTCCTCTAAGATGTTCAATACTGATTCAAATGCTGTATGTAGCCAAAAATGAGCTCTTCTTTTTGGGAAAAATTTTCAGTCAGGGGCTTGAAGCAAAAATGGGCTCTTCTATTAACCAAACAATCAAATTAGCATCCTATTCCAGGAGCATTTCATTTAGCCAAAATTTTATCCTAGTTTGGAAGAGAAAAAAGAACACCAAGAAAGAATATGGGGAAATTCATTTTTCAGTTTCCAAGGTTTCCCTGAGGAGATTTTTCTAATCTATCAGCTTACTAAGTGGCAGGATGAAGGCTCAAGGGAATGAACCTAACTTTTGCAGTAACCCAAGAGAACCACATTTCCATCATAAGATTTACTCTATTTGGAGGCAGAGTTACTAATCACTCTGATGTAAAAATTACTTGCTGGCTTCCTTCTGAGCTACAGGTTAAGGGTCCACTCACTTTAAACATTAGAAGGGATGTGAATACTGTCAAAGAAGCTGTTGGTCTCACAGGATGTTCAGGGCTTCAGAAGAACAGATGAACATTTGCATAACCTTCCATGTGGAAGACAGCAATTAGCACTGATTTTTAATTTATTTTCCCCCAGAGTAAATATCTCCTGGTAACTCTTGGTCAAGCAGACAGGGAGGGTACAGGAAACCTTTTAGGAGTACAGAAAAAAATTAAAAGCTTCTGAAGTGAAGAGAAAATAAAATAAACAATACTTGAGAAATAACTTTTTCCTCCTAAACTTAGGTGAATGAATGGTATAGAGATAGAAGGTTGGCTTTATCAAATTACATTAGCATATTTAAATTTGTTGAGTTTCTTTTTTAACCTTGGTATAAGCTATTGCACTTACCATTTAATTTTAAAAAGCCTGCGATAACAGGTCTTTAATTACTTGAATAGACTCTGCTAGTGATCTTTCCTATATCTAGTTTTGGAAATTATGTCAGATCTTTAAAAATAGGATAATCAAACATAAAACTACACTTTTGGCTATGGGTCTATGGAAATGACTTTGGGCGGCTGGGGGCGGGGGTGGACTTGGAGAGATATTACACCCCAGCCTTCATTCTGGAAAATTTCAGTCTATTATCTCACCATCGACAGGGCTATGAAAATATGAACAACCACTATTTGCATAAGGCTTTATTACTTAGACTATGTTTATTGTATCTAACCCTTTCAACAGTATGATAAGCAAATTGCTGTTACATATTGACAGAACAATCTTAGAGATCACAATGAGTTGCCCGAGGTCACACACCCAAGGGCAGAGCTGAGATGCAAACCCTTTTTCTGATTCCAAGTTTAATGTTCTTTCCATAGTGTTTGCTTTTCTAAGAGTTGAGGAAAAGTGAATGTTGCTATCACCAAATAGAAAGGTTTTCATAGTTCTGAATTACAGAGTTGGAAGAAGCCTTAGGGGTCATATAACCAAAACTCCCTTAGGAGGATGAAGATGAAAGGAATTGTTACCTGTGCATAGACAGTTGGTGGGGTAGAACAGTTGGCCAGGAAAAGCCTGACATCTGGATTAATGTTTGTCCTTATTGTACTGCCTCTCCTGCTCCTCAGGCATAGCAATCAATGGTAGGTATGTGTGTGTGTTTGTGTATATATATAAAATTTATTTTTATTCTTGCTTGTTTTAGCTCTCTGATAGTTACCGTCTTGAAAGCCAAGAAAGCACTTTCCAGTAGAAGGGAAGGCATAAAACAATGGCACCTCAGATACTCAGAATGGCACCCAGTTAGCTTTCATGATGTTGGAGCAGTCATCCTTTTCCTAAACTGGCTGAAAAACATGAGATGTCAGGGTTCTCAGTAAATTGTACACTTTAATTCCTTTATTCCCCTGTACCCTTTCTCAAATTTTCAAATTTTCAACCTCAATTCTGCTGGGGTTTCCAGGATTTTCACATGCATTTTGCAGAGTGCCAAATGTGGGTTAGTAGATACTGGTCTAAAAATTGTTTTAAAAAAAGAAAGAAAGAAAACTGACCAATTTGCGAGATAAACAAATAGTGAAATGCTTTCCACTCTTTTGGTGGTTGGGGTCAACTTGAAACCATTCATTCACTGACCTGTGACCTTTTCCCAGCCAAGTGAGTCAATAATTAGTTAAGGCAGAAACATTGATTTATTGGAGTGGACATGTTTCAATATTGGTTTGGATTTTAAAAGCATTGCTATCCTGAACTGTTGAAAACACACTGTATAAATTATTAAGCTGAGCCCTGCAGAGGTTACAAGGAAGGATAAGATGAAGCAGTGGTTTGCACAATAGGCTATAGAACCTCAGGGTGCTGAGAAGTAACTTTGAATCCTTAACATTCCCAGACTACTGTCTGGAAAAGAGTAGTCATACATCTATATGATGAGCACACAATATGATCATACACCCTCCCCAGTGTTCTCAGGTCAGAAATCTTATTTGGGGGGCAGTTGCTGATCCTGGGCTTTGCAGTGCTCCTTAGAAAAGTGGTAGAAGTATGTACTAGAGAGGGGGAATTTTGAGAAAATAATAAATCTCTTAAGGTTGGAGGAAGAGATAAAGAGTGAAAGAGGTAGAGACAGCGAGATGGAGCGACAGCCACAGACACAAAAATAGCAACTTAGACTGAGTTTGGAGCAAGTTCAAGGAAATTAAGACAATAACCTGGATAGGCAGAGTATGAAGGGGAAAGCTGGTGAAAAGAGAGAACAGAGGATTTTAAGAAGATTTTCTATGTGCTATCATTGGTTCCCCTTTGATTCCTCTCATGAAGACTTCAGATATGACAAATTTGTTGTAGCAGGTTTTATTTTTTTTTCCCCAGCTGTAATACTGGTATTTTGAATCTTGCCTTGTCTTTGGTTGCAGCCACTAAATGTACAGGTTATGCTAAGCCAATCACATTTCCAAAGTATGTAGATTCTTTTGTGATTAATAAAATAAACTCTTTTTAAAAGTGCTATTAAAATTATAATTGTTTTATATCATTATGAATTGTTTAATTAATGCATCTTTTACTTCTATCATAATTAAACTTTAAAAAGCATGCTATCCTACTATGCTTAAAAGAAGGTAAAAAGCAACATGATAATGGCCATGAAAAATATCTTAATCTGTGAAGATTTATGCAAATGCAAAGACTTCTGTTTATCAGTCTTGGTAATGAGATTTGCTTTAGACTTAAGAGGAGGTGGAAGGACACATATTTAGGAAAAATGGTCTCATTAATCCTAGATGGCAAATTGTTTGTATGAAATGGGTATAGAGTACTGAGGAAGGAAAATTCTGTCAGATGCAGTCAGGGCAGACCTCAGGGAGGAGAGGAGAGTGGAGTTTGGTCTTCAAGTCGATGGTGGATTCAGAAAGCAGAGAGGATGGAGCCTGATGGAATAGGAAGGCAGGTGTGGGCAAAAGCGGAAACTTTTACTCAGAAAGGAATACCATTTGGACAACTGCAATCTGAATAAAAAGGCAACATCCTTAGCAGAAAGGGTTTTCATGATGAGACCACAATCATAATTCCTGAGAATTAGCAGCCATCAAAAGTGGAGCCTGAGGTTTTGGTGAGGATTTGAGCAACTTGAATTCTCACACACTTCTTATAATGAGGAGAAAGGATATGAGTTGGTGGCATCAGTGTGAAGAGTTCATTTGGTCGTATCTAGTAAAGCTGTAAATATTTGAATCCTGTTCTATATAATTCCACCCCATTTTTTCATGGGGTTATGCACAAGAATGTCCACTGTTACATTGATGTTAATACTGAAAAGTTGGAAACAATTTACATGTCCATCAACAGGAGAACCGACATATAAATTGTGTTATGTTCTTTCAGTTGAATACAGAGAGCAGATAAAATGAATTAAAACATGTATCAACATGTTTAAACCTAAGAAATGCAGCATGAAATGAAAAAATTAGCAAATTGCAGAGTGATGTTTCCACTTGGATGTCATTTCTATGAAGTTTGAAAGCAGTGCAACGTATTATTTGTGGAGGTAAATATATGTAGTAATAGTATGAAAACATGCAAGGGATTGAAACATTGCAACTTCTCCAGGGTGGGAGAGAGCAGGAATAGGAAGGGAGTTGTATCCAGAAACCTTCAATTTTGTCGTTTAAAAAAATTTACTGCAAGTATGTGAATTTGATGTGTAGATTTTCTATAATTAATATATGGTTGACATAATTTAAAATATGAAGTTAGAAAATTAAATTATATTAAATGCTTTTTAAAAATAAGCAGCCCTTTGTTTCTCCCCTTCATACCATATTTTGACTCCTTAGAAACAACTGCTCTAATATTTGATACTTATGACCAGATCTTTTGGTGCTTTTTTCCTTTAAGAGTCATGTATATTCTGTGTTGTCTACCTAATTATTCTTGAAGTTTAGTTTCCTCCATTCATAGATGTTCCTCCTATTTTTTAAAAATAGATGTCGCGCAGTTTAGGGGTGTTTCAAGTTGCTAAAGCTGCCACAATGCAATATACCAGAAATGGATTGGCTTTTATAAAGGGGATTTATTGAGTTATAAGTTATAATTCTAAGGCTGTGAAAATGTCCAAATTAAGGCATCAACAAGAAGATCCTTTCACTCAAGAAAGGTTTATCATGTCCAAGTTTCTCTGTTACATGGGAAGGCACGTGGCAATGTCTGCTCTCCTCTCCTAGTTTCTGGTTTCAAATGGCACTCTCATTTCTAGTGTCTCCTGGGGCATTTCCTTCTGCATCTCCAAATGTATGTGCCTTGGTTTCATCTCTCTGCTCTCTGTGTCATCTCTGAAGATTTCTCTCTCTTTCTTTCTCTCTCTCTCTCTCTCCCACCCTGTGAGCTCTCTTAAGGACTCCAGTAAACTAATTACGATACATCTTGAATGGATGGGCTCACATCTTCATGGAAATAATCTAGTCAAAATGTCCCACCCACAATAAGTCTATAGCCACAAGATTGGCTTTTCTGGGATACAGAACAGCTTCAAACCAGCACAAGGGGTATATAAATATTGAGTGTTTATGTTACCATGACCATATAAATATTGCTTATGGCCAAGCCAAGTAGTATCCCTTTCCAGGACAATCCTTTATTTTTTCTGTAGTTACTTATGAGTTATGTCTTCATTTACTGATTTTTTTAAATAACTATTTGTAATTTTACCCAACAGGTTTATAGAGTGCCTGTTCATAAATTTTCCAAATGCCATTATACACAAAGTCATCTGATTTTTTTAAGTTATTATTATTTCCTTGGAGATCTTCCTTCTGCAAGGCTGTATCTTCCTGCTTCAATATGAATTAGTTGTCAGTTCATTCTTCCCTTCCAGGGACCTTTATTTGGCCAAAATCTTGCTCATGCAAGAACTGTTGTTGCCTGGCTCCTCTGTTTTCGCTCTTCTAGATTTATGCCCCTGATTTGGTGGGAAAAAATCTTTAATAGCTTCCTGAAAAAAGACATTTTGAGATTTTACTTATTGCTGGGTTGGCTGAATAGAGAAGTCTAGTGGGATATCATTTTCCTCAGAATTGTGAATGCATTGCCCAACAGTCTTACAGTTCCCATGTAATTGTTGAAATGTCTGATGCAATTCTGCTTTCTGCTTTCAGTGTGTGTGAATTGTTTTTTCTTCCTGACTGTAGTCTCTTCTCCATCCTCCTGGTGCTCTATACTTCTATGGCGATGGGTCTTGAAGTAGACATCATTCATTTATGTGTTGGACAGGAGCAGACTGCTTTTTGCTACAGAGAAACCTTTCTTCTATTTTTTATTTGATTAGTTCTTCCACTGTATTTCCTCTTTACCTACTTTTTGGAATTCTTATTACTTGGATATTGGACATTCTGGATCAATCCTCTTATTCTCTTAACTTTTTCTTCTATCATTCACCACTTTATAATTTACTTCCTTTTTCTGGAGATTGTATCTTTATCTTCTTTTATTACTTCCAAGAGCTAATCTTTTGTTCTCTGATAAATTTTGTGGCATCTGTTACTTGTTTCATGAATGTAATGTCTTCTTTTATCTCTCTGAGGAAAGGAATTTTTAAAATTTAAAAAATTCTTCCTGTGTTATTTTCTTCTCCTATGAGTTTAGTATTTTTCTCTTCCCTTTGCATGTTGGTGGGGGATATCTATGACAATATTCCTGTTTAAGGGTGAGGTGCTTGAAAGCTGATTAGAAGGCCCCTGTGTGTGGGAAAGACTTATTAGTGGGTTTCACAATGCATCACTGGACAGTGAGCCAGTCTTTTCAATTGGATGCCACCAAATGTTAGTATCTATAGATATTCTCCTCTGGGTTGCTCAGTTTCTCCAATCTCTGGCTTAGAGAAGATAGTCTGGCTGTGGACCTTCTGGGACAGGGCATCAGAGGGGATTGGAGCCTCATGATTCAGTGTGCAGCCTCTCATTGAATCCTCTTCTTTCAATCCAGGACCTTAGCTCTTCTCAAAGCTTGTGTCCCCAATCTGAAACACTTTAGCTCATATTCTCTGGAATGTGATACCCCTCTACTGCCTTGAATTAGAATATTGGGAAAGAACTAGAAAAGTACAGACATATACTAGGTTCTCAGTAAATTTTTGCTAATTCTGTATCTGTGTCCTTATTTGCTCTTCCCAATTAAACCCCATTCACCTTTGCATCTCCAGTAGGGCCAAATTTAGTGCTTATACATAAATAGTTACTCTAAAAGGCATATTGAGTTGAATTAAACTAAGTTTGTACTTGTACATACCACCCTATTATTAAAACCTTATAATAGTGACTTACATTTTTCTAGTTCCTATGAGAACATCCTTATATTTGTACAATTAGCCATAGTCATGATCCACAAAACTTTCTGTTATACAGTCCAGTGTTTTGTCCTCTGATTTTCCTTCTAGTGACATACATGACCCTAAATTTCCCCTTTCAACCATAATCACACATAATTCAGCACTGTTAGTCATGCTTACAGTGATGTACTATCATCACCTCTACCCATTTCCTAACATTTATATTCAGTCTTATTAAAAATTCTGTACAAATTAAGCATCAGGTCCCCATTCTCTACCTTCTTTATATCTCCTGGTAACCTATACTCTAGATTTTAGCTCTAAGAGTTTGCTCATTATAAATAGTTCATATTGGTGAGACCATACAATATTTGTCCTTTAGTGCCTGGCTTATTTCACTCAACGAAAAAAGGCTTCATTTTTCGTGTTTCAAATAATCATTTATGGTTATAAAAAATGCCTTTTCTGGATTCCTATATGAGTTTTACTCTCTAACTCAAGGAAAGACCAGAAACAATTGTTTTCTTCTTCTGAAGATTTCTCTGTTAATATCCAAAGTTGTACTCAACTCTTCCACAGGCACACTAAGCACTAGGAGCATCTGCGCACATAAATAAAGCTAATTTATTCAGTGTAAACATGACCTTGAATTATAGAGTAATATTTGAATGTTGTGTTGAGGAACTTTACCAACTGGATAGAGTTCTAATTAGAGTATGATGAGAAAAGGCACTTAATGTGGCTCATGACTTGTCACTTGCTGTTAGGAAATAATTGACACTGTTTGGAAGTCACATGGAGAGTTTCACATTAAAGAATTATTTGGATGAACAGATAACCAGGTACACTTTTGAGTGGGAGTAAATGAGGTCTGAAGTTCTTAGTTTTCTTGCTCATCCATGAATGAAATTAAACAGTGCTGAAGATTTTCTTTTAAATTCCCTACTTGCAAAAAAAGGAGTCCAAATGGCTTGCTGTTATTTTTAGCCTATCCATTCAAAAATGTTTTTTACTGTCTACCAGGTATTAAGAAGGGTTTTGGTGTTTGGGACATAATAGTTAACAAGGTACAGCACTTGTCATCTGGAGGCTTTCACTTTTTTTGGAACAACTGACATATAAACAGATAATTAAAGTACAGTGTGGGGTGGTGTAATGGTGGCTCAATGGCAGAGTTCTCGCCTGCCATGCCAGAGACACAGATTTGATTCCCGGAGCCTGCCCATACAAAAAAAAAAAAAAAAAAAGTAGTGTGATGACAGCTAAGCCAGAGTACTGTGGTCATCTTACCACATCCTAAGTGGGGTAAAGTGGTGTAGCCAAGATGATTTCTAATAGCCCATTTATTGTGTTTTTTTTTAATTATAAAACTTGTAAAATTATTGTAGAATATAATGTAAGCATGAAAAATACACCTGAGCTGCACCATGCATGTAGTTAAGGCATATAAATACCACCATTTCTTTTTAGCACCTTTTTTTATGCCCTCACAGAAGTTTTCTTTGACTTCCCATTTAGGGGAAAAACCCCCACAATTCTTGAAAGGCCATCTTTGAGCCGTGTCTATGAACCTCTCCTTCAGAACTCTTGTTATGGAGACAATTTCACATTAGTTTGTGAGACTACTAATGTCTGTCCCACTCATTCTATAAACACCATCAGGGCAGGGTCCCTGTCTCTCTTAAATTCACTTGTCCATCCAGAGTGTCTAGAGAAATGCTTGCCCCACAGTAGATATGTGTTCTAGTCTGCTAGCTGCCAGAATGCAATTACCAGAAACAGAATGGCTTTTAAAAAGGGGAATTTAATGAGTTGCTAGTTTACAGTTCTAAAGCCAAGAAAATGTCCCAATTAAAACAAGTCTATAGAATGTTCAATCAAAGGCATCCAGGAAAAGATACCTTGGTTCAAGATGGCCGATGAAGTTCAGGGTTTCTCTCTCAAGTGAGAAGGCACATGGTAAACACAGTCAGGGCTTCTCTCTCTCAGCTGAAAGGGCACATGGTGAACACGGAGTCATCTGCTAGCTTTCTCTCCTGGCTTTTGGTTTCATGAAGCTCCCCCAGGAGATATTGTCCTTCTTCATTTCTGAAGGTTGTGCACTTGTGGACTCCCTGCTTCGTGATGCTGCAGTATTCTCTGCTCTCTCCGAATCTCTTTCATTCTCCAAAATGTTTCTTCTTTTATAGGACTCCAGAAACTTATCAAGACCCACCCAAATGGGTAGAGATATGTTGTCACCTAATCCAGCTTAACAACCACTCTTGTTTAAATCACATCTCCAGGGAGATGATCTGATTACAGTTTCAAACATACAGTGTGAATAGGGATTATTCTGCCTTTACAAAATGGGATTTAGATTAAAACATGGCTTTTCTAGGGGACATACATCCTTTCAAAGCAGCACAATATGTAATGAATATTTATTAGATGGAAAGGTGCGTGAATGAATGAATGAATGAAACAGGTACACTAAATACTAATCTGGTTGGCAATGATGGTGGCCTGGACTAGGTAAATGATGTTGAAGCTGTAGAAAAAGTGGGTGAATTTGAGAGGTGGGGGAGTAATGGGTAGGACCTTGTTATTGACTAAATGCATGGAAGGAGGGAGCGAAAGGAGACAAGGATGCCAACCAAATATCTGGTCTGAGTCATCGGGAGGATGGTGGTGTTCTTTCTTGAGACAAACAAATTGTATCACAGCACACTCAAAGGACTTGCAGATGTAAACCATGAACTGCCATCAGTAACTGCTGAGAAATGAATTATAGAAGCACTAAAACCAGGGGGATCATGACTCGCTCTGTGGCTTGGGCAAGTCACATGTCCCTTTTCAGACTAGACACCTATCAATCTCTAGGTTTAAATAAGTAGCGATCCTGAATGAGATAAACTTCCTTTTAACTACGTAACTGAATTCACAAACAAGAGAAATAGTGAAGGGTCAGAAATGAAGAGGAAAGTGCAGAGACGTTAAGCACTGTGAGTCCAGGAGCCGAGGATACTGCTGATCTGGGGATGGGGTGGAGCAGGGGTCGGGCTTGCAATAACTGATGGGCTGGGAGACAGACAAGGAGGCTTCCAGCCATACAAGGAACTGAGACCTCTCCTCCTATATACGATCAAAGTTCCCACACCCTAAGTTAAGAGGTGAATCAAAGCAAATATCTCAATAATGAGGCCTCTCTGTCTCTGACTAGTCCTGGGTAGGAATGCCACAGTTATGACCCTGAATCCCTTGTGGACTTGGTTCTAAGCCAGTGGTATCCTGAGGTGCCCAGAAGAAGCAAATATTCTGGAGAGACACTGTTCCAATCTAGGTTATAAAGGAGACCAAGAGGCAAAATTTTGCTGAAAATGAATTCAGGGCAAAAATAGAAAACTCCCAAGGAAATAATCTACCATCAACCAGAGAAATACATGCACACAAAAATGGAAGCATTATATTCCAAAAACCCTTTAGATAATGACATCATACAATAGAAGTCATTCAATGAATATTATTATTTTTTTAAATTTTACAACAGTTTTAGATTTACAAAACATTGCAAATTTAATACAGAGAGCTCTGAATACCTCATACCTAGTTTCCTCTATTATTAGAATTGTATATTAATATGGCATGTTTGTGACAATTTATGAACCAGTATTGATCAATTATTATTATCTAAAGTCCACACTTTTTTAGATTTTCTTAGTTTTTACTTAATATCCTTTTTCTGTTCCAGGACCAGTCTAGGACATCTTGTTTTCTTTTGTAGCTGTATCTGCTTAGGCTCCTCTGGATTGTAACAATTTCTTAGACTTTCCTTGTTTTTGATGACCTTGAGTGTTTTGAGGAAGTATCTTGTAGACTCTTACTCAATTGGGAACTTTCTGATGTTTATCTCATTATTAGACTGGGGTTATGTGTTCCGGGTAGGAAGACCATAGAAATAAAGTGCATTTTCATCATATCACATCAAAGGTAACTATTATCAACAGACTGATCGATATTAATATTAATCTGAGGCACTTTACAGTTTTCTGACTGTAAAGTTACTCTTCCCATCTCTCCCCTTTTCCATACTGTATCATTTGGAAGGATGTCACTTTGCACAGACCACACCTAAAGAGTGGGGAGTTATACTTCATCTCCTTGAGGGCAGGGTATCTACATAAATCATTTGGAATTCTTTTACATGGGAGATTTGTCTATTCTTCCCTGTTTATTTACTAATAAAATAATTTATATAAATATGGCCTTTCAGCTGATAAAACAAGGAAATATATGTATGCATATTAACCCATGTATATATACATACCAATAAATAGTTCTATATGTAACCTTCTGTATCTATATTAAGATAAACATGAGTTTATACTGACAATGCCAACCCTAACCCATTATATGCAACACTGCCATATATGCAGTTCTACCCTCCTCTCTTTATTTACCAGTAATCTCCTATTTCAACAGTGAGAAATCTGCCATCCTTTTACTTTATTGTTCAGTTATAGAGATGTCTGCATTGTCAACTCATACTTCCATGGGAAACAAATTTATCAAATAAGGTCAGTGCTTATGTACAGTTTCTTTTGCTAAAATACATAGCAAAAGTAGTTTACATAAATAAATAAGATATCTAAAACGTGCTAAAGAATAAGCCATTGTAAAGTAATATGCAATTTTAAGAAAGAACCAAATACAAATACTAGAAATCGGTAATATAGTCACTGAAATTGAAAACCCACTTAGTGGGTTAAATAGCCTATTAAATTCAGATGAAGAGGGAATCAGAATTAAAAAATAGATCAGAGAAAATTTTTCAGAACATATTTAAGGGAGAACAAAAGAAGTTAAATAACCTCAAGAATGGAATAAAGAGGGTTCAGTATTTGTTTAATAAGGGTTCCAGGAAGATAATACAGTGAAAATGGAAAAGAGAAAATATTTGAAATGAGGTCAAGACTTTTTCCCAGAACATGTGAAATAAATGAATTCTCTGAAAATGTAAGTATATATTACAAGCAAAATTCATACTTTCATGTGCCATTGTAAAACCAAGAAAAAGTAAAGACAAAGAAAATATCCTAACTACAATCATAGGAAAAGACAGATTACCTAAGAAAAAATGGAAAATTAGACTATCAGCAGAGTTCTCAACAGCAGTGACAGAAGTAAAAGCACTGGAGAAAATCTTCACAGTGCTGAGATCAATAACAATCTAAAACACTACACGTTCAGTGTATGGTCAAAGTAAATACAACTTTTTTCAAAAGTTTTCAACTAATAAATTTGCATTGGGAACAATTCTACAAAATTTATTTTAGAACTTTTATGAAATGCTTCTTCAAAAAGAAGGAAACTGAACCCAGAGTGCATGATTGTGAAGCAAAGCTATCAAAAAACATGGGAATTTATAAAATGAGTATTAACTGTTTTAAACAGCAATAATAATGATGGCTAATATTTAGAATAAATAAATAATATAACACTAAACTAAACCAGATAATAAGATAATAGAGAGTGATCATCATTAAAACATTCTAATCAATTTGGGGGAGGTGGATTTGATTTTTTTACAGTCAATACACATGTTAAACATAGAAATAGGTCGTCAGATATTCAAGCAGAGAGTGAAAAAAAGAGGAATAATGTAGTAAATACAAATAGGACTTGAGGAAGAAATAAAAAGAAATCAAGCACAAAATAAATTACACAATTAAGTCCAAGTACACAGTGGTCATACTAAAGATGAAATGGACAAATTACCTGTTAAAAGGCATAGATCATAAGAGCGAATTTAAGGAAATACTGCTACATGCAGTTTACAAGAGACTTACCAAAATCACAAGGCTACAGAAAGAATGAAATTTAAAGAACAGAAAATGAGTACCATACAAACACTAATCAAAGGAAAACTAATACAGCTGTATAAATAAATGTTAGACAAATATTATTTATGGTAAAAGGGGTTTTTCAGGGTAAGGGATGATAACAGAGCCATCAGGAACATGTCGCTGTGGTAATAAACATTATGAAGCTATGTAAACCCAGTAAAAATATGTAAATAAGTGTGTGTGTGTGTGTGTATATATATATGTATATGTGTATGTATATAAAACATTTTAAAATCTACTTTCATACAAATGAATTTCCCTCACAATTGATAGTAGTAGCTAACATTTATTGAGATTTTACTATAAGCCAGGCCCTATTACAATTACTTAAGAAATGTCAACTAATTAAAAATTCACAACTTTATGGATATATTTCGTTATTATAATTAATATTATCAATATTGTAAAATAAATAACTTTATACAACAGGTATTATTATGATTATCTTTACTTTATAGATAAGGAAACTGAGGCATTAGGTTGAATAAACACAAGGCCTGAGCTTGTAAAGGTGGAGCGAGGATTGGAACCTAGTCAGTTTGCACATTGAACTGCTACACAATAATGCTTTTTAGTAAATAAACGCAAACAAAGCACAGTAAGGTCATAGAAAGTTTGAACATAATAACTTGATCTAATTGATATGCTAACTGTGTACTTTAAAGTAAGAAAATATGCATTTTTTCCAATTATACATGTTTCATTTACAAATACTGATGACATTTCAGAATTCAGAGCCCTAAAAACTTATTGTAAACCAAAAATCAGTACTTTATAGACCATATTTTCTAAACAGAGTATAATTAAATTAGAAATCAATAACTAAAAGTTAACTATTCAAAGATAACTTAAAATAAGAAATCTATTAATGTAATTCACTTTTTTAATATGTCAAATTATGTGAAATGACAGATGCATAAAAAGACTGCTAAAATTCAAAATCATACATGAAAAAGAATTTTTATAGCAAGGTTGAAATCAAATGGAACATTCTTAATCTGATAAAGGGTATGTTTCAAAAACGAGCTTATATTGACTGTAAAATGATGGAATAAATTCCTTTAAATCATAAACAAATAAGGGTTTCTTGCTATCACTGCTTCAAATGAACTGTATTAGAAGCTTAGCCACCCATGAAAGAGAAGAAAAATAAATAACTTAAGAACTAGAAAGAAGGAAACAAAAGAGTCAATATTTACCAATGATATGGCCCTACATAAAAAATCTACAGAAAAAATGAGAACTATAAAAAGTTTCATAAGGTTGATGAACACACTATCAAAATATGAAATAAATTTAATTTTTAAGAGCCATAAGATATACTTTTAAAATATAATTTACAAACACAACCAAAACTATAAAAGACCTAAGACTTGATATAAAAATGTATATGCAAAACCTTTTTTAGAGAAAAGTTTAGAATTACTGAGACATAAAAATAAACCACACTATTTATAGAATAGGTCATATTCATGCATGGAGAGGCAATATTATTAATGAAATGATTATCCTAAAATTAAACCAGAACATTAAATACAATTTCATTAAGTATATTCAAAGGGATTGGTTTCTTTAGAGCAAAATCAGTAAATATAAGGAAGAATAAGAGTAAAGACCAGTCATGGTAAATATGACAAATCTTGCTAGAATAATTTGGTTGATATGTCAGTGTGATTTTGATTCAAAAAAAGGTAAACAGATGGCAGTAGAATAAAGAGCACAGAAACAAATCCACCTATACAGAAAAATCTGCTTTGTAACATTGATTGCAAAAAGCAGTGAGAAGTGCATAGAATGCTTAATAAATGGCTCTGGGAAAACTTGAAAGGAAAGACACAAACTGAAAATAAAATTAGATCTTTACGTCTTTCCCTGAATCCAAATGAATTCTAGGTGGACTAAGATATAGTTGTGAAAAGTTGACACTGAGGACAATGAGATGAACTACAAGAGGTTAAGACCACATGGAATGGGGTGGGCAATGGTGGCTCAGTGGCAGAGTTCTTGCCTGCCATGTCAGAGACCTGGGTTCAATTCCTGGGGCTTGCTGATGCAAAAAAAAAAGGCTCCATGTATTAAAAAAGACCATATGGAATAATTTCTTAGGAAACAAAAGGAGTGAAATATTAAAAATATTGAAAGTTAAATCTTTTATGCAACCAAGACCCATAAACAGAGTTAGAGAACATATTTATAAAACATGTAACCAAGAAACAGTATTTGGAATGCATTCATAATTCCTGTGAATAAAAAATACAAAGAAGACGAAAGAAACATGGAAAATAAACAGGAAATTCCTAGAGGAGCAAAAATCAATGTCTAATAAATGCATGAAAAACAATTCAATCCCATTAATAAGCAGAGGAATACAAATGAAACAATGAAGATATGCTATGTGGCAGTGCTGAATTTTACCTGAACCCTGTGATTCTGGAAAACAGCGTAGGTTAAGAAATTGTCCACCTTTGTGTTATTGACCAAGACAGCCTTAACTTCCCCTTGGCTTGACTGAACTATAGACAGACTTCTCCCTGACCCTTTGCCCCTGACTTTTTTCACCCAGGCCTTACAGAATTGACATAAAACATGTTGCACCTGGCCTTACAGTAAACTCAAGAGATAACTCCATGTGATTGACTCATCCCATTGCTTTACCTCCTGCGGCCTTCCAGTTCTTTCCCACTAGCTCACCCCAGCCCTTAAAATCCTTCTATCCTCTTATTCAGTGGAGTTAAGTTCAGATTTGGTTCTGGGTCTCTACCCCAATGTGATAGCCTTTTGCTCTCTCTGTCATTCTTATTGCATGTAGCTTTGAATAATGTCATCCTTGCCTATTTAACACTGTTAAGTGCAACCTTTCTTTGACACATGTTACTATAGTAGATTGGCAAATACTAAAAACCTGAACATATCACGTGTTGGCGAGGATATGGAGAAATGGGAACTCTTTTACATTGCTGGTGGGAGGGCAAACATTTATAACCTCTTTGAAGATTTGTCAATACCTAGGAGTTAGTAGAAATGTCTATTCTTAAACAAATTAATTCCTCTAGGGTTATATTTTAGATTAGAACCTCTTGCATATGGCTCATGGTTACCTGTATAGGGATATTCATTAAAGTATTATTTGTTAAAACAAAATATTGGAACCAATTTAATTGTCCATTAACAGAAAAATGAAAAAAAAATTTAGGTATTTCATAAAATGTAACACAATTATAAATTAAAATGAATATACCAGAGTTAAGTGTATTAACGTGGAAAATTTAAAGGCCCACCGTTTAATGAAAAAAATAAATTTGCAGAAGGGTATGCTTTATATATAATTTGAAAAATAAAAAATATATTTTTTGCAGAAGGGTATGCTTTATATATAATTTGAATATATGCAAAGATCACTCTATCTGATCCATTACACACACTCACACATAAAAAAACTTGCTTAGCAATTATAAAAACCAAATTCATTCTTTCTGGGTAGGTGAGAGAAAGGGGATAGATTTAGAGGGGCATTAAGCAAATCTGTTACCTTTTATATTTCAATAAAAATATCTTCTGCAAATATGTCATCTGTTAAGGTATTTTAGTTGTAGTAATGTATATTTAACACAAAATTTCCCATTTTAACCATTTTAAGTGGACACTTCAGTGGTATTAATTACATCCACAATGTTGTACTATCATCACTACCATCCATTACCAAACCTTTTTCCATCACCCAAACAGAAACTCCAAATCTATTAAGCAATAATGCCGCATTTCCCCCTTCCTCTCATAGCCCAGTAAGGTCTAATCTACTTTCTGTCTCTATTAATTAGCTTATCTTAGATATTCAGTGGAATCACATAGTATTTGTTCTGCATCTGGCTCATTTCACTTAGCATGATGCTTTCAATGTTCATCCATGTTATATGTATTAGAACTTCATTCTTTTTTACAGTTGAGCAATACTCCATTGTGTGTGTATATCACATTTTGTATATCCATTCAGCTGTTATGGATAATTGAGTTGTTTTTACCTTTTGGCAACTATGAATAATGCTGCTATGAATATTGGTATACAAGTGTCTGAGTCCCTGCTTTTAATTCTTTGGTGTATATGCCCATATGTGGAATTGCCAAGTTATATGATAGCTCTATTTAATTTTTCTGAGGAACTGTCAAAATATTTTCCACAATGGCTGCATGCTGTACAATCATACCAACAATGTAAAAGGGTCCCGATTTCTCTGATCCTCAACACTTATTTTAATAATAGGCATCCTAGTGGGTGTGAAGTGGTATCTTATTGTGATTTTGATTTTCAATTCCTTGTGATGAATAATGGGCACCTTTTCATGTGCTTATCAGTCATATATATATTTTCTTTGGAGAAATGTCTATTCAAGCCCTTTGCCCATTCTTTTTATAAATTGGGTTGTCTTGTTTTGTAAATACATTCCTGAGATTAAACTCAGATATATGATTTGCAACTATTTTTCCATTCTGTAAGTTGTGTTTTTACTTACTTGATAATGTCCTTTAATGCACAAATATTTTTAATTTTGATGAAGTCCATTTTAGCTATATTTTCTTTTGTGGATGGTGCTTTTTATGTCATATCTAAGAAATCATTGCCAAATGCAAGGCCATAAAGGTTTTCTCCTGAGGGTTATTGTTTCAGCACCTATATTTCAGCCCTTGATCTATTTTGAGTTAATTTTTATATATGGTGTGAGGTAGGGTCCAACTTCATTCTTTTGCATGTGGATATCTAGTCTTCCCAGCACCAGTTATTGAAAATACTATTTGTCCCCCATTCAATGTACTTGGTACCCTTGTTGAAAATCAATAGACTATAGATTTGTGGGCTAACCTGTTAACTTTGGGCAGAACATCATGTGAAATGTAACACTGGAATAACATTTTTGTAAAGAGATATTTTTAAGGGGATTAACGTATTTGTTGAAATACTTCATAATAAAACATTTTAAATTAAAAAATCCTCAGCTTATTAAGTGAACCTAACAATGAATAATAAAAGGTTTAATGCATGGATAGGATTTTAACAGTGAGAGGAGGAAGGAATTCCAGGTAAGAATTTGGACAAGGGCAAAGGCATAGAGTCAGTGATGTGTGGGGTATGCTTAGCAGTTAGGGAAGACTTCACAGGTGCGTGCAGTGAGGGGCAAGGCTTTTAGAGTCAGAGGGAAGGTTTTGCTGTAGACCTAGCTCTGCTGTTTCCTAACTGTAAGTAATTTAGGGCTTTGGTTTCTTCATCTTAAAATGGTAATAGTGTTTGCCTCCCAGGATTGTTTGAGAACTTAAAGAAGTACATGAAAAGTGTGGGCATGGCAGCTGGCCCCCAGCCCTTCCTCCAAAAATGACTGCTGAGTGGCCATGGGAAGGTGGGGGGAGGGGTGAAGGAGGAGGTAGGCAAGGAACACAGACAGCCACACTCTCATGGATCCTGAAGACGGCGAAAAGTCCTTGGGAGAATTTAGCAAGAAAATAACAAGTTGAAGAGAGGCCACTATGGAACTGCAGGTGTGAGGAGGAAAAGGTGGATGTAAGTGACCTGGCTAAAGAGGCTTGGTCAGTGTTGGATGACTAATTACATAATATGTGATATTGGGGTTTCTAATCTGAATGAATTAAAGGGGAAGGGGCTAGTTTCAGTCAGGATTCACCAAAGAAACAGAACTGATAGGATACATGTATGTAAAGAAGTAAATATATAAAGAGAATGTTTTTAAAAATTGGCATGTGTGATTATAGGAGTGGGCAAGTCTGAAGTTTGTAGGGCTGGCCAGCAGGCTTGAAACCCAAGTGTAAGTTGGTGTTGAAGTCTTGAGACAGAATTGCTTTTTCTCCAGGAAATCTGTTTTTGCCCTAAGTCTTAGGCTGTCAACTGATTAGATGAAGCTCTTTTACTTTAAGTCAACTGATTGTAGCTGTTGACTACACATTTACAAAATATCTTCACAGCAACATCCAGACTAGTGTTTGACCAAACAGCTGGGCACCATAGCCTCACCAAGTTAATACATAAAACTAACCATTACAGTGCTATTGGTAGAAATGGAAAAGGGAGCATGAAAAGTTATTTGAAGATAAAAATGATTTTATAAGAAGCTTTAAAAAGTGTTAATATTACAAACTGTACCCTAACTCTGGGGTCCAGAAACACAGTACATATTTTATGAGAACTCTTTCCACGTGGGTAACCTAAAACTGTGAGCTGTCTACATGGTTTGTGTACATAATACCTGAGTTTAAATCCTGGCTCCATTCACATAATACTAGTCTCATTTTGCTCATCTGTCAAATGGGAGATAAATGATACCTATGTCATAGGGTTCTTGTGCAGATTAAGTGCAGTTTGTTCAGGTCCATGTTCTTGCTTAGAAACGTGCACTGGGCCTTTAATCAGAGAGGAGCATAAATTGTCAAGTACTCTAAAGTTAATGGGCTCCCACTTGATTGCAGGTTTACAGAAAAATGATGAAAATTTCTGGCTTAGGCAATAATGAAGAGGTTCAAAACAGCAATTCTTCTTTCACACAGGGTAGTAATTTCGCTTGAGTAAGTTAAAGCACTGGTGAATAATTGATTGCAAAATATGCATTATGATGTGCATAATTTAGTCAAATAAAAGCTCATAAAAAAGTTAACAAAAAAGAGATGTATTCATTCAGGATATAGGCAGTGTTTTTGTTTAGAAACTTTTTTTTTTTTTTTTTTTTTTTTTTTTTTTTAAAGGAAAGACAGAGAGAAGGAAGGAAGGATAGAAGGAAGGAAGGAAGGAAGAAAGGGAAACATTTTTAAACATTTTCTTGTTTTTATTGTATTCTGTTTCTCCGTTTTTGTTACATGGGCTGGGGCCGGGAATCGAACCGAGGTCCTCCGGCATAGCAGGCAAGCACTTTGCCCGCTGAGCCACCACGGCCCGCCCTAGAAACTTTTTTGAGGAGAAACATCTAGTTTTGCATGTATGTGGAAGTGCATACCCTATATAATTAAAAACTATTATATATTCTGTTAGCGTAGACACATACATGCCCCAAATATTGCTGAGTAGGTACCTTATCATGCATATTAACCATATTTTTGGTAAATACCATATGTGATGCAAGATATAACTATACCTAAAGTAGGCACCATATATATTACATAATATATGGAGTACATATCTTAAATAGTGTATTTACTCTACATAGCATATATCAAATATTTAACATGTTTTCCTTGTATATAGAAGCCAGTATGAGTATACGTAAAAGCACTTTGTATAGCTTTTGACTTTATATCTGCCTTACCAAACATATCATATGGGATGTTATTATACTGCAAATCTAGAAGAATGCCAACATTTAAAAAAAATTCTTATATAAAAGAAGTGATCTGGGTGATGCAACAGTGGCTCAGTGGCAGAAGTCTCACCTGCCATGCCGGAGACCCAGGTTCAATTTCTGGAGCCTGCCCATGCCAAAAAGATTTTTTTTTAAATAATAATAAGTGATCTACAACCTTCTCACAATTATTAACTTGTCAGGGTACAAAATCTCCAGTGAACCTCATCTATGGACAAAATCAGGTAAAAAATTTTTAAAATAGGAACCAATTCATGCTGAAACCAAACCCAAGCCAAATACAACCTCAGATTATTCAAATACATGGGCTAAAAATCCCTAGGCTATCAGAAAATACTGAACATCCTAAGGTTCATTTAGGGGAAGCTTCATTTCACCTTCATCTGAACTTGGCTGCCTGGGCTTTGGATCTGCTGTAAACAGAGCCTGGCTTTCTGTCAAGGGTTAATTGCAGTGCAGGTGTTTGGTGTTCACAGGCTCTAATCACAGGGACCCTAAATAAGAAGCCATTTCAAACATGCCATATTAGTGGACAGGCAGAGCAACCTAGCTCTGGAATGCTGGGTCCCTTCTGCCCGGAGTCCACACTGGCCCAGACATTGCAGCCATGCAGGCTTCTTTTTAGACTAGCAGCTGGTATAAAGGATCAAAGTATCTTAATTCTTATGGGTTAGTGGATGGCGTGGGCTCGTGATGGTCAGCAGCACTTTCCTGATTCATAATAATTTATTTAATGTCACAAGTCCAAACTTATTCACTCCAGTGTATGAATAATTACACATTTGTGCATTTGACCAACAGTTAGTGAACACTTGCTTTGCTAGGCACTGGTTGTACAAAGGTTAATATAATATGGAAATTGCCTTCAAAAAAGAAAAAAATAACATAATTTATAGGGGGACTTAATACAGAGCTAACAATGACATAATGGTTGCATGCATTATAATAATGTCATGAGCAAAACAGTGGTGAGACTGATAAAATTCATCTGGGAGAATTTTCTAGTGGCCCTGACAGATGGATAGGATTTTGATGAATGAAGAAAGAGGATAAGGTTATTCAGGGGAGCTTGTGTGAAGTAGCCAGGAGGCTAATGGGACGCCACTGCAGCAGATAGCTGAAAGTGGCAAAAAATGAGCCTGAAAGGGATATAGGAGACAGAAAGAGTCTAGCATGAATTTTTATCTTTTTTGGTGGAGAGACATGGATGGCGTTTGAGAGGAAGGGTGGTCGAAATGAAACTCCAGGTTTCCTGGTTCTATTTTAGGCTGGAGCGCAAGCTGCCACCCCACATCTAAGCTGTACACCCAGACAGACACCAGACATGCAGGCAGGCCTGCACCACTGCACCACTTGGGTCAGTGGCTCCAAATAAAATGAAGCCATAGAAAGGGGCTCCTGAAACCCTGGCATCTTTTGTAAAGCTGTGGACTCCTGTGGGGGTTTGGAAAGTAATCATTTTAAGATTAAGTGAGGTCAGTTGGAGAGCCTTTACATTGATTTGGAAGATTAAAAAAAAAAAAACTTTGAAAGTCAATTTCAAGATCAGACCACAGGCAGTTGCTAAGGAGGAAGGAAGCCAGAGCCATTGAATCAGGAGCCACCACTCTCAGCCATTACTCCCCGGTCTGCTGGTCACTGAGCTCATTTCTAGTCCGGGCCACTCAATCAGCAGGCAAATATGGCCCCAAAGATGTCTGAGACACAGAGAATGCCACCAGAAAATTGAAGAAGACCAGTGCTACAGAGCTCTCAGAACCCACATCTGTCCCTGCTTCTAACTAATAGAGGATCGCAAAGGAGAGACACTTTAATCATGGAGCACAGGGGACGAGGATGACACCACAGGCTGGGGGTGACGGAGAGCAACAGCCAAAGGCTCCATTCTCTGTCGCAATATTTTCAAATTGGAAAGACAATGGCATAGACTCTGACCAAGAATGTATTATGATGTGTGATTGATTTTCATGGGAAGATGAAGGGAAAAAATATTTTCTGTTTGAACAGTCCTGGAAAAGTCATATGGAAAAGGGATGTACGCTATGAGGGCATGTTGGAGGAGGACAGGGAATTGGCTGCAGCTCTTTGAGAGGAAGGTGCTCCAGGTTGTAGTCCCATGTGTAGAGGGATAGTCCTGCCTGCACAGCAGGACAAAAGAAAAAAATCACTTTGCCTTAAACATGCTACCATTGAGTGTGCAGTCAATAAATATTTATTAGTGAATAAATGAATAGCAACAGACTGCATGAGGAAAACTGGCCATAGGAAGGACAGACAAACAAGTATGTTCCCAGGCTGTGAAGGACCTCCTATTCAAAGGGTTACCCCTAAGTAGTAGCTGCATTACCTGGGACTTTGTTAGAAATGCAAACTTCCAGGTGCTACCCCAGACCTACAGAGTTAGATCTGCATTGTAATTGTCCCTGCAGGTGATTTTGCACAGATTAAAATTTGGGAAGCACTGCTCTAAAGGAGTGTCCTAGCCATAAGCAGGACAGATGAATTGGAACCCAGGATATTGGGGAATAGTCAGAGTATTGGATTACATATGAACTCAACAATCATTATTTAAGGGCTGCGAGGACAAGTACTCAAAGATCAAAGACTTCATTAAGGAGAAGGACATACGGGACATACAGAATGAAGGATGAAGGACATACTGAAACAATCACAGGCTGAGTGAGAGGACTGGTAAGGGCAAACCAGGCACAGAAACAGATTAAATGACAGTTGGCCAATATAAGGGTAAATCCAAATCTAAAAAAATTAAATGTTTCCCTGGTATCAAAAAGGAAAGAGAACTGTCTTCTTCCTTTTTCTTTAAGAATTCCTTTAGAAAACTTGAAATTGTAAATGCTTTTTTTATCCATTTGTATGTTTGTAAATATTTTTAATACCTTTATTAAATTGTGAAATATAAATACAAAAAAGCAATAAATTTCAAAGTACATTGTAACAAGCAGTTATAGAACTACTGTAAGATTTCAGAGTTTGGTATGGGTTACAGTTTCACACCTTTATTTTTCCTTCTAGCTGCTCTAAGACCCTGGAGACTAAAAGAATATCCATATAATGATTCAGCAGACATACTCTTTTAAATCCTATCTTCTTTGTTATAACTCCTCTTTGTTCTTTGACCTTTCTTCCAGTCTTTAGGAGTATTTGGACTATGCCCTTTCTAACTTTTTCTTGTCGGAAAGGGCTGTCGATAATATTGGGGTAGGGAGATGGAACAAGTTGATGTTTGGGAGAGGCTGGCCCCTCTGCGTTTCAGGACTTACCTGGCCTAGGAACCTATCTGGAGGTTGTAGGTTTCTGGAAAGTAACCATAATCATAGTGCATGGAAGGTCCGTAGAATCTCTGACAGCCCTACATGTTCATTAGGCTCGGCAGGAATGGTTTTGATTGGGGTTTGGCGTAAATCTTTTTCAAAGCTAAATAAACCTCTTACTAGGTTTATTCTCAGGCATATCATGACTTGGAGCCATTTCTGGAATATGAAAGTCACAGGGGATGGTGCACTGTCTCCTTGTCTCTGTAGGAGCTTCGCCTATATGCTTTCTTCCAAATTATATGTTTTTGCTCATTAAAATAGAGTACTACAAATTTTATTTTTCTTTGGATAAAGACAATTAACATACATATAATGGATTTTTACCTTCCTGGTTACCCAACAGGGTAAGATTTCTGTCTCTACAGTCTCTTCAGTAGATTGCCTGTGATCTGCATTGCAGTCTGCTTTGATGCTTATTCAATAACAGAATTGTTTAATTATTTTCTACATTTTGTGAAGGTGATACCTTGGGATTTAATTTTAATTATTTCCCCAACTCCAATCACAGGGGGTATGTGGTTTTGACACAGTCTTTGCCACTGCTGTGTGTAGGTAAAGTGATCCCCATCACTGACCACGAGAAAAAGGTGGCATGGTCGAGGGTAGATTGTCATTTGTTTGTATTTGTTACTTCATGCTGTAAGTGGTCATTACATATTTTAACACTGAATTAAGATTATGTGACAATAGTGAATTAGGAACCATTCTTTTTAGGCAGAAGAGCCCCCAAATTCTGAGACAGCAAATATTTTGGAATCCCTTTTCTTAAACTGAGATAAGACAGTAGTCCATCTATTTCTAAATGTCACAGATGATGACTTTATGGGAAGATCATCCGGGAAGTCTGCCCTTCCCACCACAGGAGCCCTGTCCTGAGGGCCTGGCCTGGGATGCCCCCCCAATATTACACAAGGGGCTGTCTCTCCTCCTGAAAATCCACATCAGTGTTGGTTGGTCTATTTCTTTATTTGTTCACTCATCCCTGAACATTTATTCTAAGGTACAAGACTCAGTATATGGTAATCACAAACTGAACAAAGGTCAGTTCCTGCTCTCAAGGAGTCTTTCTCAAGGAAGGAAGACCCATAAATGATTACAGTAGTGGGCATTAAATGCCATGTTCTGATGACAATTCAGGAGACAACTGAAAGCCTGGGGTTAGGGAAGTCTTCTGTAAGATATGAAAGCTAAATTCTGTCTTGAATTTGGTGTCCAACTACTTTAGCCTTGTCTCTAACATTTCCTTTCTTTGGCCTAACTAATTCCTACCTACCTCCATAATGTGTTTTTGGATTACATAGGGCATTATGTAATCTCCGTCAGAAACCTTCACTGACTCTGTAAAATGGGGGAGGATAGATGATGCTCCTTTGTACTCCCACCAGCTCTTGCACTCTCTATTGAAGTGTTAGTCTGCATTGCAAGTGCTTGTTTACTGGTAAGCAAGCCCCACATACATTGTGAGCTTCTTTAAAATAGGGACTTTGTTATCTTTGCCTCTGCATCCCAGCACCTAGCATGGTGTCTGGCACATGGTGGTACTCAATAAATACTTGTGAAATTACTGAATGTTAGGTGGCAAGTAATTATCAAGATACATGAGCAAGGGGTTGGGAGGGGGGTAATTGAGATTCTCAGTAGAGGAAACACCATGAGTAAATGTGTGAAGGCAAAAATCAGGTCAGTACTGTGGGTAAGGAAAGATAAATTGCAAGGAAGGGAGTGGAAGGAGATGAAATTGGAAAACTAATTAGTGCCTCTACTTCAGTCTTGTGGTAAATGAAGCCAAGTGGCTTCTGTTGATTTTTGTTCCCCTGTGACAAGTTCTTGAGGATTGTTTTTTGAAGTTGACACCTGCCTAATGTGAACATTGTATGGATAACTCTCCCTACCATGTGACCCACAAAGATACAATATCTCCAGTTGTGAAATTCCCAAATAAATGGGACCATTAGGTGCTAACAGCAGCCATTATGAAACTCCAGGGACCATGTACATTGTTGGCTTTGTCTGCCCCAAGAAGAGAAAGATCTCTCTCAGAAAATGTCTTCATGCAAATTGGATCCAGGCCTTGGGCTCAACGTGCAACCACAAATGTCTAAATAGCACCTAATATGTACCAGGTTGCAGACTATCTGACAAGCCTTATTTGCTTGGCTAATAAGGGTTTTCAACACAAGCTTGTTGATGGACTAGGTCCATGTTGGTGGAATATGAGAGGCATATGGTAACTTAGAGTCTTACTCCCATCTGACCTGGTTTTGAGGCATAAAACAGTAAAATCCTTAATGGGACAAGTACTGAACTCAGAGATGGTTTTGGGAGGAACCATGGAAATCAGGCAGCTTGGTGCACTGGTATGAGGTCTGGATAAAGGGTCAAAGGACCTGAGTTCTGCTTCTTGTTCTTTGTCAAATGAGTGTGTGGCCATTGGTAAGTCACACACTTCTCTGAAATAAGTTTTCACTGGGTTGTTTTGAGGATAAAATGAAACTTTGGGTGTTGAACTCTCAAATCATAAACAAATGTAACACTTACCACTAATAAAAAGTAGTGCCAAGACTCACTGAGCAGCCATTATGAGCCCAGCCCAGTGTTGGGTGAAATAGAGCATATAGAGAAGTAAAGTTTTCTATTCCTATCCTCAAGGTTCTTTTTATCCTGGCAGTAAAGAAAAAACCTCTTACATAATACTGTACAGATAACAGTTAAGCACCACATATATATATTTTTAACTTTATTATTGTATAATAACATATATGCAAAGCAAAGAAAAAAGCAATAGTTTTCGAAGACTTTTCAACAAGTAGTTACAGGACAGATCCCAGAGTTTGTCATGGGCCACCATATGATCCTTTCAGCTTTTTCCTTCTAGCTGGTCCAGAATATAGGAGGCTAGAAGGCATACATTTTTTTTTATTATCACAATCGACTTTTTTTTTTCCTTTTTTGTGAAAAAAGACATATATATATATAAACAATACATTTCAAAGCACAGCACCACAGTTAGTTGTAGAACATATTTCAGAGTTTGGCAAGGGTAACAATTCCACAATTTTAGTTTTTTACTTCTAGCTACCTTAAAATACTGGAGACTAAAAGAGATATCAATTTAATGATTCAGCAATTAAGTTCATTTGTTAAATCCTATCTTCTCTATATAACTCCACCATCACCTTTGATCTTTCTAACCCACTCTTTAGGGGTTTTTTGGGCTATGGCCATTCTAACTTTTTCATATTGGAAAGGTCTTTCAATAATATGCGTTAGAAAGATGGAACTATCTAATGTTCTGGAGAGGCTGGGCCCTCTAGGTTTCAGGAGTTATCTGGTCTAGGGACCCATCTGGATGTTGTAGGTTTCTGGAAAGTTACTCTAGTGCATGGAACCCTTGTGGAATCTTATATATTGCCCTAGGTGTTCTTTAGGATTAACTGGAATGGTCTTGTTTTAGGGTTTGGCAGGTTATGATAGGTAGCAATGTCTAACTAAAGCTTGTGTAAGAGCAACCTCCAGAGTAGTCTCTCAACTCTATTTGAATGCTCTCTGCCTCTAATACTTGATCAGTTACACTCTTTTTCCTCTTTTGGTCAGGATGGAATTGTTGATCCCACAGTGCCAGGGCTGGACTTGCCACTGGGAGTCATCTCCCACGCCGCCAGGGAGACTTTCACCCCTGGATGTCATGTCCCACATAGCGGGGAGGGCAATGATTTCATTTGCAGAGTTGAGCTTAGAGAGAGTGAGGTCACATCTGAGCAACAAAAGCGGTCCTCCAGAAGTAACTTTTAGGCATACCTATAGGCAGGCTAAGCCTCTCCGCTACCTATGTAAACTTCACAAGAGTAAGCCTCAAGGCAAACCATGTTATATCCCCATACTTGATAGCTAAGTGAAATTAAGAAGACTGCTTTAATTGTGTTCCCCAAAATGATAGGTTTAAGTCCTAACCCCAGCTATCATGAATGTAATTGTATATAAAAATAGGATTTTTGAATATGTTGTTAGTTTACATGAGGCCAAACTGGATTAGGGTGAGCCCATATCAAATATTACTGGCATCATTATCAAGAGAGACAGAGAGAAGATGGCCATGCGATGGAGAAAGAGAAAGAATCATGCCATGAATTGTCAGCAAGTCACTACCTGAACCCTACAGATTTGAGGAAGTACCTTGATTTTGGACATCTAACCTCCAGAATTGTGAGACAGTAAATTTCTACTGTTTTAAGCCACCTGATTTGTGGTACTTTTACCAGGAAACTATATAAAGATCTAATGAAGTGGCAAGATACACCACATTCATGGGTTGGAAAATCAATAGTCAGTTATCTTCAAAGTATATGAAGTTCTAGAGTAGGCAACACTAATCTAGAGTGTGAAAATTCAGAATGCTGTTGGGGTGGGACTGGTGATTGACTGAAAAGTGGCATAAAAAGTTGCTGAAATTTAGGAAAATATTCTGTGTACTGATGAGTGTGGATCACCTAGATATTCACATTTGTCAAAATTCATGAAATTTTATATCTTAGGTTTTTGCATTTTACTTGAACTTAAACTTTATCTAAGGAAGGAATGTACATCAGATTGAACTCTAGTTAGTGGGTTTGCTTTTCACTGTCTTATAGAGTAGCAATTCTGAAACTACTTTTTGTGTATTCTAGTCTTGAGCAAATAAATAAATGTATTGAGAAAATAGAATCCAGGTTTCTCAGTATTACTGGTATTCTTTGATGTATATATGTGTATGTGCACATATGTGTATGTGTGTTTGTTTATATACATATATCGTTAGCTATGTCCATTGAGAGGATCTAAAAGTCACGACACAAGCTTACCTTGAGCCCTGATCTTGAATCCTAGATATTATTCTCTATTAAAAGCAACCAGGTCTCCTTGGAGAAATGGATAACTTCAGGGCTAGGCAGTGAAACTATGAGTTGATCCTGGAACATCTTACTATGACAAAAAATAAAGAATTATTCAAAGAACGATAAGGATAAAAAATGGGACATCAAAGGCAAGTTGGGTATCAAAATAAATAAATAATAATAGATTTTAATTCACAGAATGAAGTAAGAATCCATGAGTTCAAACCAATATAAACAAATGGACAAATAAAGAAATAAAGGAAGGGAAAACTCTTCTTTTCATACATATAGAAGGAATGATGGAGTTAGAAAATGTAAAACGTAGAAAGTCAGTCATTGATGAGGGACAAGATATTTATATAGTTTCAAAGTGTCTCCCCACAGGTTACTTGTTAATTACAAAGAGAAAATAGCACATTTATAGCAGTGAAACTTAACAGATATCAGTTAAGCAATCAATGTAAATATCACCAATACAGGGACAAACCAGCCTCCTGTGAGGAACGTATTATTTTTATGGCCTGCCTAAAAAAAGTACATAACCAAAATCAAAATATGAGGGAATTTCAGATAAACCCATATCGGGATATATTCTACCCAGTGATTGTTCTGCACTTTTCAAACTCAAAGTTTGAGAAAGATGAAAGTTCAAGAAAGATGAAAAGTCAAGAAAGATGAAAAAGTACGGTGAAAGGATTCCGGATTAAAAGAGAGTGTCTTAGTTTCCCAGGGTTGCCTTAACAAAGTACCACAGACTGGTTGGCGTAAACAACAGGAATTTATGGTCTCATAATTTTGGAAGCTAGAAATCCAAGTCAACTCGATCATGCTTTCTCTGATTCTGTAGCATTCTCATGCTGATATGCAAGCATTCAGTAACTCAGTCTTTATCTCCATCACATAGTGATCTGTCTCCTATTCTGTGTTCAAATTTCCTCTGCTCTTAAGGACTCAGGTCATATTGGATTAAGGCCCACCTGAATTGAGTTTGCCTCACCTTGCCTAATAATATAAAAGACCCTATTTACAAATGGAATCTTTATACTGGACCAGGATTAGGACTTGAACATGTCTTTATTGGGAACGTGATTTGATCTTTAGTAGAGACTAAGAAGATGTGACAAAGAAATGAACAGGTGAGTCTGGATCAGATCTTTGACTGGGGACCAAGCCCTAAAGGATATTACTGGGGCAGTTGAGCTTTGAAATTGGACTGTGGATTAGGAAATTGATTATGACAATATTACATTTCCCAATTATAGTGTGATTATATAAGAAAATGCCCTTGTTCTTAGAAAACAGACATATTTAGAAATAAGAAACCTAAAATATCTCAAATATTCTGAAATGGTTCAGAAATGAAATATATACATACATATATATATAAATACATAAAGACATATATATGTGCAATGATAATGTAAATGAAACAAAATGTAAGAAAAAAAAAATCTGGGTAATTGATATACAGGATTTCCTTGCACTATTCTTGCAATTTCCCTGTGTTTGAAGTTATATAAAAATAAACATTATTAAAAAAGTATCAGGATGATTAAAATGAAATTAAGATAATGGTTACATATTGAAGGGAAGGGTAAATAGGGAGATGTTATTAGGAAAGAGCATATGAGGGCATCTGGGGACTTCTAAGATGCTTGAAATTTTTTGTTTTTTAACTTGAGTATTAGGTACATGTTATTTATTTTGTCATTATTTTTAAAACTCTCAATATATATTTTATACTTCCTTCTATAGGCACGATTCATTTCATATATAAAAATGGCAAACCAAGAGGTTAAATTACCATCCAGGACAACATTACTTACTCATGGTGAAGTCAAGGCCAGGGACCAAATCTCTGGATTTCCATCAAGTCCTTTTCTCTGCCAGGTAACATGATTGGGGATCATGATGCAATTAATATAGGTTTGGCTAGTAAACCCAGGAACACTGAAATCCTGTCCTTAACGAGCCATCCCTCTCTACATAGTCCTAGAGGAAAATAAATGCACATAAAAATTCCATATGGAGTGACAAAGCAATGCTTACATATTGGCTAGGTCCTTGATCCCAAAACTCAGTACAAGTTCTGGTAGGTGAGCTGGACCAAGTGGAGAACTCTTGTCTAGGCTAGAGATGATCAGGCCCTAAAATCCTAACAGGCTAAATGGTCTACTTCACCCCAGTCTCCCTAAACTGAACAGTCTTGGATTGTGTGTGATCCTAATAGAGATGAATGTTTTCTTCAGGGCATTCCAGCTAGTAAGAGGAACAGAAAGTCTTTCTCTGTGTAGGCTTATACAAATCACTTCCGCTAAGACTCCATTTCTTAGAAAAAGCTGCCCAATCTAGTCACTGCATAATAGAATCTAGGCCCTTGCCAAGTAAAATGATACTTGTCTTTGGACAAGTGGAGTGGAAAGTGAGTTTTGAGCTTGTTCTAGCCCACAGACACTATTGTCTGCTCTTATTTATAGGGTTGACAACAGGACTACAGGGGCAGGTACCTAACCCAAGACTACCAGTCTTGGGAATATAAACAAATTGGGGGATTTGAGCCTGTGGTATCTTTGAGCAAGACCAATCACAATGCTTCTTTGTCTGCTCTCTTGTTATGTGACTTTACAGAGATTTCAATAGAACATTTAAATTTTCCTGTAGAGAGGAAATATGCAAATCATAATGAAGGTAAGAATATGCTTATAACCATATGTTTGTTCTCACAAAAAAATGTGCCAATATAAGAAATGTTCCATTTTGAAATTTTGGGCACCATGTGGTGATAGTGGGTTGAAACTTCATGGTGGGTTTGATTGTTTTTTTTTCCTCTCATATTATACCTTTATCTTTTTCAATCTAAAGGTTTCTATATTACCACCTCCTCTCACCCCCTCCCTGCTCCCTACCTTGCTCCTTTGTATTAAGATGAAGCCTGAAAGCACATTCCGAACAATGTCATATTCCGTATACTTAGAGACAAAGGAGATGGTTGCTTAGCAACAAAGCCCTGATGAAAAATTTGAACATTCTTTTATTTTACTTTCCATTTTTGGGCAATACTCAGGAAACCTCGAAGAGATCCAAGACTAGGAGAAAAGAGCTGCCCAAAACAAAGGGAAGCGAAGGTGAAGAAAAGGAGAGAAGGAAGAGGCAGTGGTGGAGGGGGAGGAGGAAAGCATTAAGGACCAGTTGTCACAATCCAGTTACCATTTTCATTGGCAATGGGAATCCAGAAACGATATTGGAAAAACTAAGTCATAAACAGGATGGAGAGTTTCACTTTTCCACTTTCTTTCTGGTTCCCAAGACTTCTCCACAACTTAATATGCAATTTCAGCCAAGTAGCTGGGAATGAAAGGCATGAAGGAAAGCTAATGCACAATATGTCGGCATTCAAAGGTCTCATGCCTTGAGAGCTTTAGACACAATTTGTCAGAAGCAACAGTTGAAAGCTTATTTTGTCTGTTATTGGGCCTCCTTATAATGACTTATAATGACTTCAGGATGACTATTGTTATACCTCAATCAACTTTCTATCATGGACACTGTCTCACATTATTTAATATTTCATGAAAACATGATTGTTCAGAAGCTTATCCTATAGATATCACATGGGTGAAATACCCATCTCTTTTTGTACATTTAGTTTATTTTGAGTAATTTGCTTTTATTAATGTTGCTTCTAGGTATTTACTCTTATATGACTTTATATATCTCAAAATATTTCCATAAGACAATTGGCTAATAGAATTAATAGATAAAAGGTTTGAATTTTAAAAATACTCTTGATACCTACAGACTGACTGCTTTCCGGAAAACTTGTGCCAATATACCAGTACATATTTTTTTGTTTGATGGGAAATAATATGTCAATATTTTATTTGATTCCTAGAGAGGATAAATATATTTTCTTGTTTATAGTTCTTTTCTAACTCTTACTTTCTAAAGTTTCTGATCCTATTATTGCTCATTTATTTTCCATTTGATTTTTGTCTTTTTTGGTGGGGGCCTAAAAGGAAGGACTAATGTAAAGGATATTCATTTGTGGTCATATCTGTTAAAAATATTTCCCCAGTTTGATATTTATCTTTTAGTTTATGGATTTTATTTTATTTTTGATGTGCATGATTTCACATATTTGTCAAATCAAAGAGCACAATGATAAAGAACACAGACCTGGTTATCTGATTGTTTGGGTTTGAATTCTGACTCTATCTTCATGCTGTCTGATCTTGGTCAATTTCCTTTAATCTCTCTCTGCCTCAGTTTCCTCTTTGATGAAATGGGCAACTTAATTGCCTCTAGCTCATCAAGTATGATTAGATTTCATCAAATTAATACATATGAAGCACATAGAATGATGTTTGACACAATAATAAGCACTCAATAAATTAAAGTAGCCAATATCATGTAGCAAATATACTAATCTAGTCCATTGTGGTTTTTCCTATGGCTTTTATGCTCAGAAAGTCCATATCCATAGAAAAACGATCAAGTATTAATTTATATTTTGTTCATTCTTTCTCTCTCTCTCTCTCTCTCATCTCTCATATGTTTACTTCTTTTACCCACCAGAATTTATTTTGGTATATTGTAAGGGGGAAGTTAACTTGATTTTCCATCACTTCTCAGTGGTTTGTATAATTCCTTTATTATTTACCCAGTTTTTGTATGTGATTGGATCTGTTTTTTTTTTTTTTTATTTTTCTCTATTCCATTGTTCTATCTTTTGGTTTCTATCCACATTTAAAAATGTGTGTACATTTTAATATTTAGTAGGTCAATTCTGACATCATGTATCATTTTCAAATTTCTCTTTGCTGCTTTTAACTATGAATTAGTTTGGGTGAATGACTGAACCATTTTAATGTGTTTAAAATACCCCTAGAATTTTAATTAAGATTACACAGGTCCAAAAATTAATTTAGGGAGAACTGACACATTTGACATATTTCATTTCACCATTTATAAAATCTTTCGTATCTCTCAATAGTTTTTTTTCATTAAACTTCCAACACATTTTCTGATATTCTTAGGAGTTTACACGTCTCCTGGGGGATAAAATTGCCTCCAGTTGAGAAACACTGAGTTACAGAGATTATAAAAGTTCCTATTCTTCTCAATCAAAATTATTATTACCATTTTTGACTTGACATGAATTCACCCCCACAGTGTAACATCTGACATGTAATATTCAGAATTATTAATAACCACTAACTCTCCTATACAAAGGGCTGTGTACAAAGCACAGTCATATGCATCTTTTTTATTCATTTAATTTATTTCAGCAGACATGTATTAAACATCTGCTTTGTTCTGGCAATGCACAAATGGTTGTTAGGGTTACAAGGTCAAATGAGACCTTGTTGCAAGGGGCTAGTTAACGGGGGAGATAAGGAAGTGAGGGTGTATCATGGGAGTTGGACAGAAATGTGACAGAATTCTGCTGAAATCTGAGAAGAAGAATGGTTAGAATCTCAGGTGAGGGGTGGAAATGACAAGAAGTGAAGCTCGTGCGGAACCTGAAACATGGACAAGGCTGATGGATGTGGGGAATGGTTGGCAAGCTTTAAGGCTTACAACAATATCCTAAGGCATGTATTAGGATCATCCTCTTATAAGGATGAGGAAACTACAAGATTAAACATTTATCACTTAGCCAGATAGTAACAGAATTAACCTGTCAGTTTATTCCCTGGATTAACATTGTTTGTCTCACATTTTCAGTCAAATGCAGTGGAGTAAGACTGATTCAGGAAATCATCTTTAGGAAAATAAACTACAGTGATAACAGTCATACTGCCTTACACTAGTGTATTTTCCACAGCCTATTCACAGACATCATCTCTTGTGATCCTTCTACCAACCTGTTAGTCAGGCAGGGCATCCATTATCATCTTTGCTTTATAAACAGCAAGAGAAGTCTCAGGAACTGTGTTTAGGCATAGTGCTCACAAAGCACGCCTGCCCTTCTCAGCATGGATGTATAGTTCCCATAGGGAAATGTAATGGTTCATTGTATTTTAGCTTGTCATTGTATTTTAGCACCAGGATACTGCCATCATTTTGCTATCCTTGAAAGCAGTTCAATTTCTGCACTTAGAGCTGAAATTATAGTCTCTCAAAGCTAAATTTAAAAGTGCAATTTACTGTTATCCCCATAAAGAAACAGAACCAATCAATGTAATAAAAAATACTTAAGATCATTCTGTACTTTGTACTGCTGCTATTGCAGTCATGTGAGTCACAGGGAGCAGCTAACTGCCTGGCATTATGGAATATTTAGAAAGCAGAACTGTGCTGGACTGGAGGTAGGTGCCCAAGAAATGTGTTTTAGATGAATAAATGGATGGGAAATTGAGTGAGTGATTGGAAGGTGGATGGAAGGATGGCTGGTACCAGAAATGTGAGATGGTGACCTGGTTCTTAACTTCATCGTCTACCTCCACTTTTCTGTTAGAAACAAGCTTTTCATCATTGCCTTCCATGATATTACTTCCCAGCTCTTAGCTGAGAAAGGAACTAGAACAGGTGAAAAATGTTGAAATTAAGTGCAGGCTTTTAGTTTGGAAAACTCTTTCTTAGGAGAGAGGTGCTCAAGACCTCTATGTATCCTACAACTACTCTAATGTTCAGATTCAAACTTGGTCCCTCCTACTTCCTTGCTTCCATACCCAGTTAGTCACAAAGTCCTATCACATGTCCCTGTAAGGTGGTATTTCAAAGCTGTCCTCTACTTTCTATTTCTATTCTTATCATATTAGCTCAGACTCCTATCACCTCATTTGTGGGTTGTTAGTGTCTCAACTGGTCTATCTTCTTCATGTTTTCCCATTCTATTTTGCATACTATATTCAAACTAAATCAATTTTTTTGTTATTTCTTCTTTCTTCCAGAATTTTCAATGGCTTTACATGATAAAGTTCAAATTTCTCATTCTAACCTACTATGCCTCCCATAAGCAGGCCTCTTCTTCCTTTGGTTCTGAATAAACCTACTCAATCCTGAATTGTCTCTTCATCATACCTAGAACATGTTTGATAATTGCTTCCCAGCATTCATTCATTTGTCCAATAATTACTGACAACCTTCTATGTTGGCTGTGTGCTAGACCGTGAGTATTCAGAAAAGAGCAAGATATGAAAAGACAAAACTCTTGCCCTCAAAAAGTTCAGTTTCCTAGAGAATATTGATAATTTGTTTTATTAGAGACCATTAGAGAATGGTCGGTCTACAATAAGGTAAAAACGAAGTAGTGGAGGAGCTCAGGGAATGGACATCATAGACTCAGTTGACCACTTCCTTCTTTGGGTCATCTCTATAACTCCATATTAATAGTTTTTATATTACAATTTTACATCTGTCCTGTTTTGCAATTATCCGTTACCCTTGTAATTATCCATAGATGGAGTCTTATTCATCTCTAGCTCTTAAGAAGTCAATTCAGTGCTATACCAACATATGCCAATACACTCAGCATTGAGAGTGAGTCTGTTATACACTCAACAGACAGCAATCACTGACTACCTGTTCTATGACAGGTGCTACAAGAAATACTTTATACACATCTTCCCAATTGATTTTCACAATGAGAAAAGCATTCTTAATGCAACAGTGTTATC
This sequence comes from Tamandua tetradactyla, assembly GCF_023851605.1. Taxonomy (NCBI): domain Eukaryota; kingdom Metazoa; phylum Chordata; class Mammalia; order Pilosa; family Myrmecophagidae; genus Tamandua; species Tamandua tetradactyla. Next base: position 56,433,931 of record NC_135334.1, on the reverse strand, counting down.
TCTATTTTACATAGTGTGATAACGAATTATGTACCTGAACGAGACATGTTCTTAATCTGCATTCTCTGGGTACGAGCCCATTGTAAACAGGACCTTGACCAAGACATTTTCCTTTCTCATGACCATGTTTCCTACTCCTCACATACCTCTACCCACTCCCTCCCCCATCCTGAAGACCTTGGAACAAATTTTGCTGCTATAGGCCGCAGAGGAAAATTACTTGGACGATAGGAAAAAAAGACAACTTCCAACCTTAATAGTTCTAAATATTGATTCCCTCCTGAACTCCCCCTGCCCTTTCCCCCTCACCTGGCCTACCCAGCTGGCTGAGAGGCCCCTAACCAGGCAGTTCCTCATCCCTCCCTCTCCCTCCCAGCCCTTACAGTTTCCAGGTGGCCTAATCACCTCAAGGGAAAACATTTGGAAACAAACCTCCCTAAGTGTAATCTCAATAAATCACTCACCCCTTACTATCTTCCAGGGCTTTCTCCCCAGTCCACACCTTGTCCTTTAAAAGCTCACTGTCCTTTGTTTCAACAGAGTTCAGTTCTATTTTTTCTTCCCTGTTATAGCTTCTAAGTAAAATCTTCTTGCCTATTTAGCATTGTCCAGTACAGTTTTTTCTTTGACAACCTTTTGAAAATGTTATTTTTAGTTACGTTATAGCCCCCACTGAAGCAGGTGGGACTTATAAAGTGGAGAGACTGGAATCCAGAGTTCAGAGGCAGCCCTAGGGAGGAGCTGCGGTTAGGGTGTCAACAGAACCAGGAAGAGAAAGGAGAGGATGTTGCCATGTGATGTGTAGCTGGTTTATAAGCTAAGGAACCCCAAGGATTGCTGGTACCTTGATTTTGGAATTCTCAGTCTCAAAACCGTGAGTCACTTTCCATTGATTAATGGAAATTTTGATTAACTTTTAAGTAGAGGAATTGGGACTAGAACTCACATCAGTGTGATACCAAACCCCACTGTGAAAATGGGTGAATGAATGACTGTTTCTCTTTATACATGGTTCTTCTTTCCCTAAGACTCGTAAAGTCTTTGGGAGATGAGGTCAGGCACATTAAAAAAAAAAATTATTGGCTTTCCCTTTAAAAAGAGAACTGTTGAAAGTGAGTTTATAAAAGTGGAATTTGTCATTCCAGAGAAGCCACAAGCTCCAAGCGTGTGCAAGTTGTTAGGAAAGATGTGTAATGAGTTGTTGCTGAAAGGGCTAGAAATGAAGGCAATGTGTTTATCTAAAGGAGATCTTATTATGTGTTCTGTTTCATGTGACTGGTAAAATAATGAGACCAGGTGTGATAATTCTAGGAGAAAGAGATGGTTTCTTCCAGGAGGCTCCATGATGTTCCCCTTCTCTCCTAGCCAGCCAGCTGCCTTGCTTTGCCCTCTCTCTCTCTCTCTCTCTCTCTCTCTCTCTCTGCTGAGAGGTTACTTCTTATTCTTTCCCATTTGCAATACATTAAAGGGACAGAATAACAGGGAGAGCAGCGTGCCTGTGCAGAGGCAAAATAAGCTGCACTGGGCTTGGCAGGATTTGGCAGCTGTCCCATTTTGGCCACTGAAATAAGATAAGGGAATGAGAATTACACTAATAATCAATACTTGTCAGTTGCCTCATCTCCCCTTCCCGCACCTGAACATACCCTTGGGCTCTGTGGAGGTTTTGTAGTCCTTGGGTTTTAATCCTCCGATGATGTTGGTCTAGCTGAAGCAGACTTGAAGGTACACTCTAGGTCAGAGCTATGCAGAGGATATAGCTATGATAAAGTAGAAAGGACCTGGAACTTGACTTCAGGAAATTCAGGTCCTGATCGTGGTGTGGCCTCTTATCAGCTAGGTGAACCTTTCTGAGCTTCAACTTACTGTTTTTAAATAGAAATAAAATACCTGCAAAAGGGTTATTTGATGATTAAATGCAATTTTACTTGTAAAAGTGTCTAAAACATGAGAGACTATTTTTTTTTTTTAAGTCTTCGAATGCTTATGGTGAAGTCTTCCGCCGTTCCCGCCGCACCGGTTTGAGTGGAGACTGCTCTTTGCTGACTGATAGAAACAAGCAAGTTAGGACCGAGAGCTAAAAGCAAACAACTGTGTAACAAGCCATTAACATGTAACTATCTCCAGCCCCTTTTCTTTCCTCAGCCACTAAGGCAATTATTCATTCATTGCCTTCTCTTCTGAGATACAATTGACCAACCCCTCCCCCCCCCACCAATAGGTTTGAAGAGCGCCCGGAATTGGCCAAATAATGAATAATTGTCCTCTTTTTCTTATAACTCTGTAATGGTTGTCTATTGTACCTAGGTTATGCTAAAAATTCAAAGTCTTACCCAAAAGATAAATCATTGTGTACATTAAGAGGTGAGGCTATATAATGATTTCAAAATTCTGTGAGGGGGTGTAAGGGTAGTTCAGTAGTAGAATTCCCGCCTGCCATGCGGGAGACCCAAGTTCAATTCCCGGTCCATGCTCTTCCCCAAAAAACAAACAAGCAAGCAAAACAAACAAATAAAAAGCAAAAAACAAACAAAAGTTCAACAAATGTTGCTGCAATAACAGGAGACTCACATGGAAAAATAATGAAATGTGACCCCGCCATACAGCATACAAAAAAAAAAAAAAATTCTGTGAGAACTATCTGCCCCAAACTGTTTGCTTTCTCTTTGAAGAAAAGAAGGGGACTTGCTCATAGCATCTGCCAAAGTTAAACCAAAGATTTGCCACTTTATTTTATCGGTTTACCATTTTTGCCCTAGTTGATATGATAAAAGGCAGCACTATGCTAGTCCATAGGTGGCCTAGATGCAAGCACCCACTCTGGGAACTAAACAGCCCTGCAAGCTTGATGAGCAGAGTACAAGCCTTGACTGCCCCTCTTGGGCCAGGTGCTCTTGTGGGAAACCTGACTCACTCTTCTAGTAGCCCTGATTGGTGGGATTACCCACCAACCCCTTCAAGTCTTTGCTTTTACTCATGGGGAGTGTTTGTGGGTTGCGTGCAACCCCCTATGTGTCTTCCTACAATATCAAATAAAGTATGATGGTTAGTTAAGTTCATGGGTCACCTTGGCTAGTTTTACGGCATCCAGTTGTTGGGTCAAGCAAGCACTGGCCTGTTTGCTACTGGGAGGCTCTTTTGTGAATTTAAATCATTAGTCAGTTGAATGCATCTGTGGCTGATGACGCCTATAGTCCACAAAGGAGATTGTCCTTAGTAATGAGAGTTGTCTCATCCAATCAGTTGAAGGCCTTAAAGGAAGAACCGATGATTTCAGTAGTCAGTGAGAGTTTCTTTCTCTACATTAGCCAGCCATCTTCTCCTGATAAATTCACTGAAACCTCCATCGAAGTTCCCAGCTTGTGGCCTGCCCTATGGAATTTGGATTTGCCATATACCTATAATAAATGTGGTAATACTTATTTATCTCCTGTTTGCTCTTTTTCCCTGAGGAAAATATATGGCTCAAAGACTCCTCAGAAATATGAAGAAAAAATACTGATTTAAGTATTAATAAAAATTTATTGAATACTTACTGTGTGCTGGCCATTAGGCCGGGTGCTTTAAAAAATATCCTTTCTCTGATCCCCACATAAGACCTGGAAGGAGTTATTATTGTCCCTGTTTTACAGTTGAAGAAATCGTGGTGCAGAGGTAAAATGAACTCACTCAGGAAACAAATATCAGAGCTAGATTTTGACTTGAAGTCTAGCTCCTTAGTTATGTTCCTATAAATAGGGATTATGCTTCCTGAAGATATCTATTCTGTTTGATGTCAAATTCCCTTTATTCTATTGCTTCTCCCATGTTACAATATAGGCTAGTCTATAATTTAATTCTTCAGAGCGAATGCATGAGAGATTAAGCAAGTACTAAACTATACAGCATGGTTTTAATTTGGATGACCTTACCCCTCTTTTTTGATTGATTATACATTCACTTTTCTGTGAAGTAAGCTTTACAGTGAAATGGTAAGTGAAAATGAACAGTGATCCACTTGACTTACCTGTGTCCATTAGGCAGAGTACCTAATGAGAATTATTCTTTAATCATTCATTCAACAAACAAACATTTATTGATAACTCATTTTGTTTTAGACTTGGCTGGGCATCATTCAGGGTTATAAAGGTAGGAAATGAGACTGCAATCAAGGATTGCTCAAGTGGGGAATACAATCATGTGAACAAGTGATTGTGATTATTTACTCATCCTTCAAAACTCTGCCAAGTTGTGGTCATTACCAGAAATCCTCCTAGGTTATACTAGGTATTCAGCTTTTGTGTTACCATAGTAATGCGCACATCATACTTTGTTAGCATTGATTCATATAATATTGAAATTATCTGATTGTATTTTTGTCTTCCCAGTAAAAAGTATGCTACTCAGGGTCAGGGTCTTTCTCTTATCTTCATAACTTCTGTATTTTATCCCATACCTGCCATATATTTGTGACTATGAACATTGGGGAACTGAATCTTATGATTCCAAAACAAAATAATGTACCAACTTCACAGAGCATATTGGATTACAATCTGCTTAAAGAGTTGGAGAAAATTCTCAGGAGAAGAGGAAGGGAGTCAACAAGTACCATGAGGAAAAATGGAAAAGAACCATGAGGTAGGACAGAATAAGGGAGATAAAGATGAAGGAGATGTAGTCAGAGTATATATCGTGAGCAAAGAGAGCCATGGTGTTGTAAAGGTCTGTACTATGATAAGAAAGCAGTGACTGACTCAAAAGGCATGAATGGGCAAGAGTTAACACTGCATAGGTGCATTGAGCACAAATTTTTGAAAGAGGTTGCATAGAAGGATTAGAATTTGAACCATGCTTTGTGAGCAATAGTGTCTGCCAATTAAGAAATTTGTGCATCTTTATTAAATTCCCCCAGTATTAATTGTTGTTGTTATTTCTAAGATCTTGCTGAAAATTTTGAATTTTTAACATTTCTCTGCCCCCATGACCATCTGAATAATTTTTGGAAAAATAGTAATCAGAACAACAACAAAACTCCTTGCCTGGGTTAGGGAATATACTCCTCTCCTCTTCCTTCTGTCTCTGAACGTGGCTCTAACTGTGTACACTCACTGGATTCATTTTCCTATGGGTTTGTTTGCTTGTGTCTCATGTTGTCAAATCACTGAATGGTTATTGGTTCACATCAGATTCTCGGCAACATTATATTATGAAAATAGCAGGGCCATTTGCTCATCTTCAAAATATGCAGTTTTATAAAATTGTGTGTTTTTAACTGTAACTAGCCATTGCTACCATTAGAGCTTATCATTAAACACAGCAGGCTGATGCAGTGCAATGGATCTTAACACCTGTGTTTGAGTCCCAGCTCTACCTATTCATCCATAAAATGAAGTTATGCTAATTCCTTTTTCTATTTCAAAGTGTTTCTGTGTGAAACACATGGACAGATGAAAAAGTCCCTTTCCTTTGCAAAGTAATATGGCACATGAAGTGCAAAGTAATATGGCACATGAAGTATATACTTAGTGAATAAATGCACTGAGCTTTGAACTCAGACGATGTGGATTCAAATCTTGCTTGCCACCTGCTAGCTAAATGATCTTAGGCAAGTTTCTTAACTTGTCCTACTTTCCATATCTGTAAAAATTCTTAACTCACATTGCAGGACTGTTGTGAAGATTAAATATAATAATATGTGGTGGTTGTAGAACATATCTGCAGGCAGTGCAACAGTGGTTCAGTGGCAGAATTCTCGCCTGACATGCTGGAGACCTGGGTTCGTTTCTCGGTGCCTGCTCATGCAGAAAGCACACAAAACATATCTTCAAGTTCTTTGGCATGTTTCCCATTAGATGTGGGGTCTATATATGCTTACTTTGAATGTGATGGGCTCATGACTGCTTCATTCAAAAGACTGCCCCAATAATAATATAACTTTAGAGGCGAGGCCATGCAGCTGTTTCTTGTTACTGGATTACTAAGAATACTAAGGCTTCCATGCTGGAGAGGTTGCATGTACATGTAAGAGGTCTGCCAATAGTCCCAGCTGATGCCAATCTTTCAGCCATACCTGCCAAGGTTCCAGAGAGGTGAGTGGAAGTGGAACCTCCAGCTGCAGGTTTTCCAGTCCCCAGATATTCAATTTAGCAACAGCCACTCTAGTCTCTATAATTGAGATCCTAGACATGGTGGGCAGAGACTAAACTTTGTCCAAATTCCTAATTTAGATAACTCATGATAATAATTGCATCACTGTTTTATGTTCAGAAGTTTGGGTAGTTCGTTACAAAGCAATAGATAAGCAGCAAGTTGTATATATAAAATATTTAGCACAGTGCCTACTACATAATAAACACTAAATAAAATGTGATTGTTTCACCGTGTTAATAATGTGACAAACATCTGTTAGTCACTGCTTCAGAATCTTAATGCCATACTTACTTGCCCTCTAAGTACTCTGGTATTCTGGGGTAGCTACTTACTCCTCTCTCATTGTTAGCCATACAAATTTAGTGGGAAAAACCCCACTCTCACTTCTGAGGAAAGGAGGATCTGAGTGGCTTATGGCAATCAGTGTAGCTGCCTGGCAGAGGGATTGGTTCAGAGGTAGGCATGAGACTGAATTATGTTCTGTGAGAGAGAATAAATTCCATGAGACCCAATTCATGCTAATGTGGGAAATAAATTCCAGGCCATGTGCAAAAATTACTGGATGCTTCTTTTTCTTTTTTTTGAAAAGAAGTAAGTGAGGATTAGACCTTCTACCTCTATAAAGAAGAAAGGCAAAAGCTGATGGAATGGGTTCGAGATGACAAAGAGTGGATAGCATTGGAAAGAAGTTGACAGCATGGAAGGCAGAGTAGAGATGGGAGAAACACTACCATCCAGCCTTATCTAAAGCCAATTGTCTGAATTGTTCAGTTATAGGGGCCAATATATTTCCTCTTTTGGTTTAAGTCATTTTGGGTTGGATTTAGCATCCCTTGTGCTAGAAGGAGTCCAATGAGTTGTAGTAAAACTGATGAGGTAAATTGTCTTCAGTGGCGCTTTTTAGCATTCAGCAAAGCTGGCTTCCAGACATAGCCGTTACGTTGTTCACATGATCACTCCATTCGTAGTCTAAGTAGATAACATAGAAGAGAATGCCCCTTCTGAATGGCCATGAAATAATTGGATTTATTATTTTTCCAGTTTTGAAATTTTCACATCATATAATCAGACACTAAGAATTTTGAAGCATTGTTAGTGTAGAACTAACCACTGAACTAGTTATTTTTTTTACAATCTTTTAAACATCTCTGAGGAATACTGAGGGCTCTAGTTTGTAGATATAATTGTGCATATCCGCATGCACACATATACAACAATCCACATAGATATGTGGAAAAATGCACATAGGACCACTTTCTTTTTTAGTGTATCATTTTAAAACTTAGGTAGCAGTTTTATTTCATCCTTCTGATAGCTCTGGATTAGTGTCTATTTTTAGTTTGGTAAGCTTAGTCTGGTATAGCTTTTAAAGTTTACACAGATGACAAAAATGTTTTCAAAGATGTTATACAACTGCTCAGTGATACAAAAGTATGAGAAGTAGACTTCTGCTTCCAGGAAGATGGACTAGATACTCTTTTTTTTTTTTTTTTTTCTATTTTGGCTATTAAGTACAGGTAAAAACCTTGGTTGTTATATATAAAACAAACCTATGAAGACTTTAAAAGATAGCAAGAAGGCAGTTGACAGGCTAGGAATTTGGGGACCCAAGAAACAACACGGGTGAACCCCTGGGTTTTCTTTTTCCTTTACATCCCCCATACTGGGGGCTGGAGAAGAAAACAATTCAGAAACATCAATGGATATAGAGAAAAAATCCACAAGTAAAGAGCACTATTTCTCACCATGGGACCAGAAAGAGGCAGCCTAGAGAGACAAAACTTTTAGACAGTAGTCATGTTATGCTGCCAAATATCACAAAAAACTATGGTCATATCACCACCCATAGTGAACAAAGACCAAATAGAGAGCCTAGACTTCTACCGTTGGCAGACTGTAACGAGGGGCACTGGTTCCACTGATAGGGTGGTGTGAGAGAAGGCCTAGCTGGGAGCTGGGGTTTTCATCCCTGCTGTGTGATAATGAGCTCCCCTCCCCTCCTGGAGATCATGTGGGGAGCTCAACCTCCACCCTCTTTTGCCATTAATGAGGCAGTACTTCCCTTCCCTGCTGAGGTGGGTTCAGAGGTGGCCCAGTGAAGAGTCAAGATTTTTGCCACCATCTAGATGTATCTGGGCCATGCCCCTGCCATGTCAGAGGAGGCCACATGAAGAGCAGAAACCAGGTACTGATTCCTTCCAGCCAGCGTGGTATCAGCAAAAGGCTTCATGGAAAACCTAAATTCCCACCTCTGCCCAGCAGTCACATGGTACCTTTCCTTACTGGGGGTGTTGATAGAAAATGCGTGAGGAACCTGGACTTTCATTTTCATCTGGGAATGACAAAGCAGTGGTCTCTTCCCCCACTGGCAAGTGTCTGAGGAGGGCTACTAAAACAGATCTAAATAAAATCCAGAGTCTCATAATACCCACATGTCCAAGTTACAATAGAAACAGCTCCCAATACAAAGAAGCAGGAAAGTCTCAAGTTGATTGAACAAAGACAGCAGAAGATACCAATGGTAAGATAACACAGATTGCAGTGAGCAATTATTTATATACTGAAACAAATGAAAAAAGAAAGTAGCCTCAGAAAAGAAATAGCTTGTTTTAGTTTGCTGAAGCTGTCAGAATGTAACATACCAGAGATGGATTGGCTTTTTTTTAAAATTTATTTATTAATTAAAAAAATAAGAAACAAAATAAAACATACATAATCAGTAATTCACAATATCATCACCTAGTTGCATATTCATCATTTCTTAGAACATTTACATTAATTCAGAGAAAGAAACAAAAAGACAATAGAAAAAGAAATGAAACGAACACAGGAAAGAAAAAAAAAAAGATTATATCTATCATACCCCCTACCCCTTGCCTTCATTGATCACTAGCATTTCAAACTAAATTTATTTTAACATTTCTTCTCCCTATTATTTATTTTTATTCCATATGTTCTACTCATCTGTTGACAAAGTAGATAAAAGGAGCATCAGACACAAAGTTTTCACAATCACACAGTCACATTGTTACAGCTGTATCATTATTCAACCATCCTCAAGAAACATGGCTACTGGAACACAGCTCTACATTTTCAGGCAGTTCCCTTCAACCTCTCTATTACATCTTGAATAACAAGATGATATCTACTTGATGCATAAGAATAACCTCCAGGATAACCTCTCAACTCTGTTTGGAATCTCTCAGCCATTGACACTTTGTCTCATTTCCCTCTTCCCTCTTTTGGTCCAGAAGTTTTTCTCAATTCCTTGATGCTAAGTCTCAGCTCATTCTAGGGTTTTTCTCAATCCCTTGATGCTGAGTCTCAGCTCATTCCAAGATCTCTGTCCCACGTTGCCAGGAAGGTCCACACCCTGGGATTCATGTCCCACGTAGAGAGGGGTAGGGTGGTGAGACTACTCTTTGTGTTGGCTGGAGAGAGGGGCCACATCTGAGCAACAAAAGAGGCTCTCTTGGGGGTGACTCTTAGGCCTAATTTTAAGTAGGCTTGACCTATCCTTTGTGGAGTTAAGTTTCATATGAACAAACCCCAAGACTGGGAGCTCTGCCTATAGCTTTGGTTATCCACACTGTTTGTGAGAATATCAAGAATTCAACTTGGGGAAGTTGAATTTCTCCCCGTTCTCACCATTCCCCGAAGGGAACTTTGCAGATACTTTTCCACTCACTGATCGAATCACTCTGGGATTCATCGTGGCATCACTCTGGACAAACCAACAAAATCTCATGTCCTACCGAGAAGCAAAGCTTTAAGAACATCTTGTGCATTTACAGAAGTATGATTGATGTTTACATTTTCAGTATTGTAGTTTTATCTATAGAAGATACTTCCTTTTTATTTATGGTTATAATTACTTGTTATAAAACGTTAAAGAAAAATACAGAATTTTTGACAATTTTTTTTAAAAGATATAGAATGTTAATATAGAGAAAAAAAATAAAAGTAATAATAGAACAAAACAAAGCAAAACAAAAACCTATAGCTTGGATGCAGCTTCATTCAGTGTTTTAACATGATTACTTTACAATTAGGTATTATTGTGCTGTCCATTTTTGAGTTTTTGTATCTAGTCCTGTTGCACAGTCTGTATCCCATCAGCTCCAATTACCCACTATCTTACCCTGTTTCTAACTCCTGCTGGACTCTGTTACCAATGGCATATTCCAACTTTATTCTCAAATGTCGATTCACATCATTGGGACCATACAGTATTTGTCTTTTAGTTTTTGGCTAGACTCACTCAGCATAATGTTCTCTAGGTCCATCCATGTTATTACATGCTTCATAATCTTATCCTGTCTTAAAGCTGCATAATATTCCATCGTATGTATATACCACAGTTTGTTTAGCCACTCGTCTGTTGATGGATATTTTGGCTGTTTCCATCTCTCTGCAATTGTAAATAACGCTGCTATAAACATTGGTGTGCAAATGTCCGTTTGAGTTTTTGCCCTTAATTCCTTTGAGTAGAGTCCCAGCAATGGTATTGCTGGGTCGTATGGCAATTCTATATTCAGCTTTTTGAGGAACCACCAAACTGCCTTCCACAGTGGTTGCACCATTTGACATTCCCACCAACAGTGGATAAGTGTGCCTCTTTCACCGCATCCTCTCCAGCACTTGTCATTTTCTGTTTTGTTGATAATGGCCATTCTGGTGGGTGTGAGATGATATCTCATTGTGGTTTTGATTTGCATTTCTCTAATGGCCAGGGACATTGAGCTTCTCTTCATGTGCCTTTTGGCCATTTGTATTTCCTCCTCTGAGAGGTGTCTATTCAAGTCTTTTTCCCATTTTGTAATTGGGTTGGCTGTCTTTTTGTTGTTGAGTTGAACAATCTCTTTATAAATTCTGGATACTAGACCTTTATCTGATATGTCGTTTCCAAATATTGTCTCCCATTGTGTAGGCTGTCTTTCTACTTTCTTGATGAAGTTCTTTGATGCACAAAAGTGTTTAATTTTGAGGAGTTCCCATTTATTTATTTCCTTCTTCAGTGCTCTTGCTGTAGGTTTAAGGTCCATAAAACTGCCTCCAATTGTAAGATTCATAAGATATCTCCCTACATTTTCCTCTAACTGTTTTATGGTCTTAGACCTAATGTTTAGATCTTTGATGCATTTTGAGTTAACTTTTGTGTAGGGTGTGAGATATGGGTCTTCTTTCATTCTTTTGCATATGGATATCCAGTTCTCTAGGCACCATTTATTGAAGAGACTGTTCTGTCCCAGGTGAGTTGGCTTGACTGCCTTATCAAAGATCAAATGTCCATAGATGAGAGGGTCTATATCTGAGCACTCTATTTGATTCCATTGGTCGATATATCTATCTTTATGCCAATACCATGCTGTTTTGACCACTGTGGCTTCATAATATGCCTTAAAGTCAGGCAGTGCAAGACCTCCAGCTTCGTTTTTTTTCCTCAAGATGTTTTTAGCAATTCGGGGCACCCTACCCTTCCAGATAAATTTGCTTATTGGTTTTTCTATTTCTGAAAAATAAGTTGTTGGGATTTTGATTGGTATTGCATTGAATCTGTAAATCAATTTAGGTAGGATTGACATCTTAACTATATTTAGTCTTCCAATCCATGAACATGGTATGCCCTTCCATCTATTTAGGTCTTCTGTGATTTCTTTTAGCAGTTTTTTGTAGTTTTCTTTATATAGGTTTTTTGGATTGGCTTTTAATGAGGGGATTTACTTAGTTACAAATTTATAGTTCTTCAAAGGAAAGGCACTGGCTTTCCCTGTCACATGGGAAAGCACACAGTGGGCATCTGCTGGGCTTCCCACCTGGCTTCTGGGTTCAAATGGTTTTCCCTGGGGTGATTCCTTTCTGCATCTCCAGGCATCTGGGTCTGAGCTTTGAGTGCTGAGATGAGGTATGCTGTGCTCTCTTCTGACCTCTCTCTCTTAAGTCTCCAGCTAATTAAATTGCAGAAGGCATGCTCTTGGCTGACTGCCGATATAATGAGCCACAGATGAATTTCACATGCTGATGCTTTAAGTCCACAACTACAGAACAATGGGGCCTCATCATCTGGCCAAATTGATGCCTGAACCTAACTATCACAAAGCTATAGTGTGATAGACCCAAATGGAAATGTTAGTCTGAAAAATACCATAACCAAACAGAAAAATGGGTTCCACAGCAAAATGGAGAGGACAGAGGAGAGAATCAGTGAACTTGAACATAGAAGAATAGAAATTACTCAATCTGAACAGCAGAGAGAAAATACACTGGAAAAAAAAATGAGCAGAGCTTCAGAGAACTGGGGGATCAAAACATCTAATATTTAAGCCATCAGAATCACAGAAGGAGAGGAGAAGAGGGTGGGTTGAAAAGAAAGAGTGACTGAAGATTTCCCAAATTTGGCAAAAGGTACAAGTCTGCAAATTCAAGAAGATGAATGAACCCAAAACAGGATAAACTCTAAGAAATCCATGCCAAGGCACATCATAATCAAACACTAAAAACTTGAAAGTCAAATCTTGAAAGCAGTGAGAGAAATGATACTTTATAAAGAAAAACAATTCAAATGACAGTAGATTTCTTATCAGAGATAGTTTTGCTGGATACAAAATTCTGGACTGACAGAGGCCAGAAGGAAATGGCAGGGCATTTTTCCAGTGCTGAAAGAAAAGAATTGTCAATCCAGAATTTTGTATCCAGCAAACATACTTCGGGGATGAAAAATTCAAGGCATTTTCAGATGAAAGAACTGAGACTCTGTCACCATTGGTCTTACATAAAAGAATGGCTAAAGGCAGTTCTCTATACAGAAAAATAAATGATAAAAGAAGGACTCTTAGAACATGGTAGAGGGAAGAAAAAAGAGCAAATAGAGTAAAAATATGTGTGTAAATATAATAGACTTTCCTTCTCTTGAATTCTTAAAATTATGCTTGGCAACTGAAGCAAAAATTATAGCACTGTCTTATGTGATCATCGAAGTATATAAAGGAAATGTTTAAGACACTTTTATTATAAATGTGGAGGGTAAAGGAACATAAGGGAAGTAAGGTTACTACACTTTGCTTGACTGACAAAATTTCTTATGTCAATCAACTGATTAAACATTATAAATGTATAATATGATACCTAAAGCAACCACTAAAAAATGTTGCATCAAGAGATATTCTTAAAAACACTGTAGACAAATCAAAATGGAATTATACAATATATCCAAATAACCCACAAGAAGGCAGGATAAAACCAAGAAACGGAGAAACAGAAAACCAAAAATTAAAATAATATCCATTTATGCAACATTCCGATGAAGAATGAATTGGTGGTTGTGTGGGTTTAGAGATAGTAGGGGGAGGCTGTGGGTGTGCTTATAAAAGTATAATGTAAGGGAGGTTTAGTGGTGATAGAATAGTATCTTGATTTCAGTGTAGTTACACAAATCTACAAATGTGATAAGATGGTGCAGAAATACACACAGACACTTAATGTCAGTTTCCTGATTTTCATAGTAAGCCATTGGGGGAAACTGGGAGAAGGGTACATGGGACTTCTCTGTACTATCTTTGTAATTTCCTATGAATCTATAATTATTTCAAAATGAAGTATTAAGAAATGTAAGAATTAGAACTGAATCTAGCCTAACTCTCCTTCCTCTGTATTACTTAACTATTGAGACATCCAATATTACTACAGATATGTGAAAAGTTCTGTGCATCTTGAAATACTATTTTTCTTTTTTTGAAATTTCCTCACAGTTCTGTCAACTCTCCTATACTTATCATATCACCAGTTGGAGTGTTAAAACTCACTGTCTCAACTATTCCATGAAGACTTTCTTGACTTGACCAACCAACCTCACACTATTTCCCTTTTCAGAATTTCTAGAGCCCCTCAAATTGCCCACACATCATGTAACATAATCACATATAGTTATCATATTTGCAGTATATTTGCTAGCTCTATTCAACCATTCACTTTATAAGCTCCTTAAATTCAGGCCTAAATGTTAATAATTTTTTTGTCCCTATACCTGGCTCAGAGATACTTGCTAAATCCCTTGCAGGCTGATGAAATAATCATCTGATGCATTCCTTAAAAAGTTGTTAATAAAGCTTTAAAAAACAAACCTTTCTCAAAACTGAGAAAGGGCATTTCAGAGACATTGCCAAAGGAATTCCCAAGTGAGTCCCAAGCAAAATATATATATTTCCTACTGCCCAAGATTTTGCCATAGCATCACATCCTTTTCTGTTGTAAGAAAAGAAAATCCAATTTGCCTGGCTTGAAAAATAAAGGAAATTTATTGGTAAATGTAACTGAAAGTTTAGGATTAATCCAGGCAGTGCCTGATCTGGGAGCCAACGATGCCCTCAAGGATCCGAATTTATGGTCTTTGCAATGTTGGATTCAGCCTCAGGTTTCCAATGGTGACCTGATTGTTCCCCTACTTACAGCAGAATGGCTGCTGCAGTCCTAGTCCTGATACTCACAAGTCACACTTTCTCCAGGAAGAGAGTTTTCAAAGAAGAGAGAGGGATCTGTTCTTTCTCAGGTTATCTGGTAAATCACTTGCATTTCTTTGGCTCTGACTGTGTTCTTTGCCTATTCCCCAAACCCTTCATTAAAGCCAAGGGGATGAATCTCAGTAGTTAGTCAAAGGGAACCAGAAGCCACTCCTGGATCTGAGGGTAGGAAGCAATGGTATCAAATTACATGCCTGAGGATTTTAGGTAATGATTCCTTCAGTGCAGATTTGGGTACTGTTGATGAAGTCTGGAAGGGTACCTGGTTGCTGAGAACACAACTGATGTCTACAGTATTAATATTGGAAAGAAGCCTTCATGGAAAGCAGAGACTGTGACCAGGGACGATTCCAGAATCCAATCCTTTAGATCTGGGCCAAGAGTAAGCAGACTAAGATTTCTGACCTGACTTTGTATCTGATTGCCTTGGTGAGATCAATTAATCTCCTTGAGTTTCAGTTTTTCCAATCTATTTTAGTGGAGCTAATGGTGCTTCAATCAGTGATGTGTCTAGCGAATGAAATAATGTTTGTGAAGTGCTTTAATATCCATAATAAAACATGTTCTCTATACTCACCTTCCTGTTGGTACATTTATATGTATTTATCCTATATGTTTGTGGTTCAGTGTTTCTAACAGTTTTTTTTAATAGAAATTTGTGTCTAAAAATAATAGAAAGTGATATTTGTGAGGAAAATATTTTCTCTCCAGCTGGAAATGCAAAAGATATTTAGTGTTTGTCAGTAAAGAAATGCCTTTGTAGGGAGTGAATATGTGTGAGATACTTTACATGTGCTATCTCATTAAATTCTCCCTTGAATCCCACAAGGCAAGTATGATCATCCCTGCTTTACAAATGAGGAAAATGAGTTGAAGTATTTTATCACATGCTAGTAAAGAGCAAATCTGAATTCAAAACCAAGTTTGCCTGGCAGTCTCTGATCTTTCCATAACAGAATGTTTGTTATAAGGAAAATCAAAACTTCCCCAGAGAAAAAGAAGAGTTCTAACATCCCCCACCCCCACCCAACCAAAATGCAAGTTTTCTAAAGAGATATTTTTGGTGTCCTTAGCTGTTGTATAGCTGTTCATATGTCTAGTATTTAAGATTTCAGAATTTATCCTAATCATCTTGCCATCTGCTATGAAATGATGAGCCCATCTGCCATGATATTCAAGACAGTATCAGATTCCATTTATTCTGGGAGAAGACAATGACTTTAGAAGTACCACATTTGAATATGTCTGATTGCAACATTGTGTTATGCTTAAATTGCACAACTGTCAA
Organism: Tamandua tetradactyla; assembly: GCF_023851605.1. NCBI lineage: Eukaryota > Metazoa > Chordata > Mammalia > Pilosa > Myrmecophagidae > Tamandua > Tamandua tetradactyla. The sequence goes on along the minus strand of NC_135334.1, from coordinate 56,417,998 downwards.
GTTCCAGATAGTTGAATGATAGCTGAGTCCCAGCATAACAAGGTGATTATGAAGAAACCAAATTGGGGAATCCAGGCTCCCGAGAACTGATCTGGGGATTTTTCATTTCTAACACAATGGCCCCCGTCTCAATGAATGCTGCATTATGTTCTATAATAGAAATCCTCTAGAAGATATGAAAGTAATGTTCTTATATAGCACTTTACAAAGTGTTTTTGATCCCTTTATTCATTATAATCCTTATGTAATATGAATACACATTTTTATTCTTACCCTTATTCTATTTCATTTGTTCAAATCCATCTTATAGATATTTTCTCTTAGAAATGACCAAGCCATGTTGTAAGTAGAGTTGCCAATCACGTAATTCTACAAAGGAAACACATCGGCTACGGGAGTGTTTCAGGGGAATAAATGTCCAAATGTGAGATGTTTCAGGGGAATAAAAGATGGTTCCACTACTTCCTTTTGTGTGTGTCAGATGGGCTTAACTAAGCAGGCATCTGGTTTTAACATGAGTGGGCACCTGAGCGCTTCTGATGCAGGGATGGTAGAGCTCATCTTCTCAAGCTCTCTCCATTCCACCCTCTTATCTTTAGTCAGTTCGGGAGCCATCTAGGTTACAGAAACAAATTAAAATAAAATACTCCCTCAAATTTTCAAAGCAAATTCTTTTCCTAAATATAAAGCATCTCCTATTTCCAGATTTGCCTTTATTCTGTTCCTTTGCAGTCCTGGGTTGCTGCATAGTTGTCTGCTCCATTACGTCTGATGTATTTCCACAGTTGTTGAATAGATTTCTTACACTGCAGCTGGCACCTCCAAACATCTACAATTCCTGTCCTAAAGAACTTATATATCCCCTGTCCCAAACTTCCAGAGGGACAACAGGACACATAAACAGATCACAGGAGAGACCTATGCATGCTTTACAATCTAGGCATATATTACTGTGACCATCTTAGTCCATTAGATTTAGTGCTAAATGAAAGAAAGTGGTTGACAAAGATCACAGGAAAAAGAACAAGAGAAAAATCTCCCATATTTGGGTTTTCCAGTTATGCCAATCAGTTTCTTTCCATAGACTTCAAGGTCCAGGCACTTTAGTCTCAGTTGGGAGAGAGCTCTCGGGAGGGGCTGCCCAAGCTGCCTAGTGCGTCTCTCCCACCTCAACCTTGCTGGGCCACAGCGGTGCTGGGGGCCATGACATCGCTGTAGTACTTTGCTAACTGATGCCCTCAGTGACCTGGTTTACAAGACAGTTTTATAGTTTGCCTCTCTCTGGTCCATCCTTAACGAAGGACCGTCTAAATTCTAAATCTCATCAAGCTCCTATGTTTAAAAAGAACTTTGTGGGTTCCCTCCACCCTCATGGTGAAGTACAAGTACACTCAGGTTAGGTGTTCTGGTGTTTGAATCACTCTCCAAAATTGTTTTTCATCTCTTCTTCTCTCATTCTATGTCTAAGCAACACAGGCACGTCATTCCCTGGCATAGCCATTATTAAATCAGATCACATCTTAGTCCTGCTTAAAACCCTCTGGTAAAGCCCATGCCACATCAAGTTCACCGAAACCACTTATCCTGACTATGCACCAGACCCTGAATGATCTGATTCCTGCCTAAACTTTCCAGCTTCGTCTCTTCCTGCTCTCTGCTTGTCTGCTGTTTTAGTTGAGTTCTTTGTGTGGCCGAAGCTCTTCTATTCCACAGGGCTTTATACATATCGTTCCCTCTGCTTGGAGTGCTTTTTCCTCCTTTCATCTGGCTGACTCCTCTCATGCCTTAGAACTCGGCTTAAATATCACCATCTCACAGAGGCCTCTTATGACTATCCTATTTAATGTATTTATACTGCTATGTCCAATCTCAGAGCCTTCTTTTATTTCTTTAGAAAAGGAATCAAATTATTTGACTGAAATTATTTTAGTCATTGGAGTCAACTAGAGTGTCAACTATTTGTTCAAAAAGTCAAATAAAATTTCTTTCCAAGATTCTGAGAGCTTCTCTCTGAAATCTTCCCCAACTACCTAGACAGACTCTCTTTTTCTGCATCCTGATGGGGTATTATGTCTATGCAAGTGTGTTGCATTTAATTGTTTATATAACTGTGTAACAATTATACATGTGACACATATTTAACTGTCTCTTCTGCCAATCTTTGGGATTCCTGAAGCCTATATCTCATTCATATTTCTATCTCCAGGACTTGAAAAATACTGAGTTCTCAGTAAATGTTGGTAGAGTAAAATGAGTGAATGAATCCCACAAGGAAGTTTGACTTTATGCTTGAAGAACTTAAAGATCTCAGAGCACCAAATATGTGTTAGTGTACAGGTCGATGGCTAAATTATGAGAATTCAGGTTTTAGTTTAACAGACAGATCTGGTTGTCTTGTTTACCTTTCTTCTACTCTTACCCTAACTCCTGCAAAGACACGCCAGACCAGGAACCCTCTTCTGTAGCCTGTGGGTCCTGAGAAAAATGTCCTTTCTAAATAGCGCTACAGATGCACCAAAACTGCATACCCAGACAGACCCTGGTATCCTGTGCCTAAAACCTTATGTCCTTCTCCTTTACCTGGGTAGCTAGAGCTAGTAACTGGGCTATCCCAATCCTTGTCTCCTTTCCTTTAGCAAGAACTAGCGTTCTTGCCAAAGGAACCAGTTTTAAATGGCCATATTTGTATCAGCTAATCTCTGCCTTTGGCCAAAGATGATTGGACCTAAAATGTGGAGACAGACTCAAGCTGAGCCAAATAAATTCATTCATTCACTATTCATTCATACCTTCATTCTCTATCTCTCATTTAAGATAAGAGCCACAAACTATCTTCAGATGGTGTTGGACACTGAAGAAATAAGTTATATTAGAGTTTAGAACAGACACGTGGGGAAATCACTGGGTGTAACACCTTTGTCCTTTGAGGGAAGTCGCAGCCCCTGATAGAGGCAAGTTTTCTGTAAGAGCTTCCAGGTACCACAACTTTTCAAAGCAGAAGGTAACAGCAGATTGGATATGAGCTATACCACTTTTCAAACCAGACAAGTGGGCTTCACATCACATGTTTCTCCACTCTCCAAATACAATTTTCACCTGCATTCGTAAGAGGTATTGGGAACTGTTGAGGATGGAACACATATTAAATAAATAATAAAACTTAGTAGTATAGTAATGACGTGTTTGGGGCAGAGCAGGGGAGAGGTTTGTGAGTTCTGAACCCTTTTAGAAGAAAACATACTTCATCCCATAGGGCGCTTTGTAGCCAAGCTGAAAAAGGTGGAAGCAAGAGAAGATATTACATCAATGAAGCATTTTTAAGCACTTGGTGACCTGCACCTGGAATTCAGAGCCTGATTCAGAAATATGAATTGGTGGTCTGCCCACACCTAGCCAGCACCTGCTAGTATTATGGACTAACCCCTGGGCTTGGAGAGCCCAGTTAGAGCCCATGTATTAAGTAACCTTGGACAAAATCACTTGATTTCTCAAATTCTCAGTTTAATTTCCATCTGTCTTTCCCTACCAACTTTGTTGTGAACATCAGTAAAACATGATGTAAAGAGAAAAAAATCTTAACTGGTTGAAAAATGTAAATACAAGCTATTTTCCTTAAGAACAAATTGACCAAATAGGTGGCAAGTGGATAATATGTGAGGCTGAATTCTAAAGAAACCAACCATTGAGCCTAACAACATGGGAGGAGTATGGCTGGAAGATGAAAAGATTTTAACTGTACCTACATACTTTGTACCATGTAGCACCTCTGAGGCAATTAAAACCACAGAGTAATCACTATCAAATAACCAGAGGACATTCTCCCTTTCTTGCTTCATAGAATTAGTTCCTCAGTCAAAAAGGAAGACATGAGGAACAAAATAATTTTATGATTCTACCTGAGTGACTCATACTATAGTAAAGTCTTTGGCATTTTATGCTTAAAATGCCAAATACTTGTTGCTATGCAAAGAAAAAAGAGAGGGAATAAGAGGAGAAAGATAGGTGGAGGAGAGCATACCTGTTCAGAAATGTAAGTTAAATCTTCCTAATTTCACCAGGTTCAAAAGGAAGCATTATTCTTTTAAGTTTAATGTCTTAAATTCTCTTCTCTTGAACTCAAGTGCTTAATTTTCTAAAGGAGATGAATACAATATTTTGCAGATAATCTTTTAAACTCTAGATTGCCATTTTGGATTTCCTAAAGTTTCATGTTATGGTTAAGAATCTTTGCCAACTGTACTAATTCCCCCCTCCCCCCTTTTTCTTGTATTTCACGATAAAAGAGTAAAATAGTTTGAAAAAGTTTGGATGACTTTTTTTAAACTCTGAAGCTTGGTAAAACTTTCTCTTCTAACAAGTTCTTAGTATTAAAACATTCCCACCTCAAGCATTCTGATGACCTTCATTGTCCTCTCCAGGTCAGAGGGAACATTTATGGCACTGTACTGTGGGGTGGACACTCAGCAAATACAGCCTCATATAAGCCTCAGAACAAACTTACAATATAGATATTATTTCCCCCATTTAATAGATGAGGAGACAAAGGATCTGAGGAGAGAAGAATTTTTCTGAAAATGCCAAAGGTAGTGAGTGGCAGAGTTAGGATGTGACTCTAGTCATGTCTGGCTCTACAGCTCTCTATCCTGCACTTCTCTGGATTCACCTGTGACTAAGAACAAGCATGATATTTACATTTAACCAGAGAGAGAACATTCTCCTTAATATGAGTGCTTGCGGTTCAAAATAAACACTTCACAGTCCCTTTCCTCAAAGCAGACTGTCAGAAGCCTTTTGTTCTAGCCCCTTCCTTCAGGAAGATGACACTTAGCTTCAGTGTCTCTTCTACCAATACAGGTAGAAGTGAGACCATGCCTGACCAGTAGCAGAAGAGCTACATATCAAGCCTTATATGGAGTGATTTATAATAATATTTATAATAGTAGGGAAGATAGAGACATAAGCTGATAATTGCAAGATTCTTTGATAAAAAGTATTATGTTACCTAACATTTATTGAGTGAGTTCTATTTGCAAAGCGCTATTCTAAGTGCTTTACTTGGATTGACTCGGGTGTACAATGATGACAAAGTGCACAGAGGGTGTGTTGGCCAAAGAAAAAGAAAGAAAAGTTTGGTTGAGGGGATCCATGTCGGCCTCATAAGAGGTGGATACATTACAGTGGGCACTGAAGGATGGGTAAGAATCCCTCATATTTATGATTGGGTGGGAATGTCAGAGGCAAAGAGAATAACATGTGCAAAAGCAAAGAGATGTGGAACAGCTTGGCAGTTCAGTTTTGCAAAAGTGGAGGGAGTACACGGTGGAGTGGGTTGGGTTAATTTGAACATCCAGGCAGGGCTCAGGTCCTGAAAGACGTGCATACCTTGCTGTAGAGTGGGGAAGTGGAAGGCTTTACAGGATTTTAAATAATATGAGACCTCAACCCCCCATCACACCAAGGATGGATGCTTTTCCAAAACACAAATGCTGAGGTCATGGAAAAGGACTGGAGGCCAGTGTTCTTGCCATGTCATGCTACTGTAACTACACCACCATCTGAATTGGGCCAGTGCAAGGGTGGTGCTCCCTCATCATGCAATTAAAAGTCCCAGTACCCAAGGACTATGGCCCTACTCTGGAGTCTGATATCCCTGTGTGCTAGAACAGAATGCAATGGGCAATGAAGAATCCACATATTTTTGCTACTTCTTCAGTCTACAGACTCTCCCCCAGCAAATGCTGTGCCAGAAAGCCTGGTGTGTAGGCTGTCTGAAATTCCCTTTGTTTGCTTGTCAGGTAAATATTATTATAAATCACTCCATAAAAGGCTGGATATGCAGCTCTTCTGCTGCTGGTAAGGCATCGTCTCACTTCTACCTGTATTGGCTTCAGTGTCATCTTCCTGGAGGAAGGGGACTAGAACAAAAGGCTTTTGACAGTCTGTCTTGATTCTGTTTTTACAATAGGCCTTGCTCTATTCTGAGGTGCAATTATCACTTAATTCAGAGAAAAATTGTTTATCTGTCTCCAATGTACTCTTACCATTTTTCCATCTTCAATCAGCATCCCCTTCAGAATTTGCAGTCTAAGGCAGATGTGGGATCCTGGTGTCATGCACAGAAGTAGCTTGATTATAATCATGTTCCTTTAATGATCTCATTCTAATGAGGCAGCAGCTTGATGCCCCTTACTCCTTTCTCAGATTTGCCTTGGAAGCTCAGTTGAAACTTCATGCCTGGATGTCTCTCCTTCTATTTCTGCTCATCTGTTTTTCAATAGAACTAAGTTTTGATTAGATGCTAGTTATTAGGCCCCCACTGCTCTGGAAGCACCCAGCCCTTCAATGGAAAAAATACGTATTTTCTTCCTTCTAAGGGCAATTGGTGAATTAGTTATTCTATTCCCCTCTCTACCGCCCTCACGTTTGTTACTAAACTAAGCTGCATCACACCCTACAGAGATTCTCTCTGCTACCCACTGCTTTCCCTGCACCAATGATACTGAACACTGGCCTCCTTCATTTATTCTGAAACCCATCTCATGTTATTATACTTCCAATCTCATTTTCCAAGCCAATTATGATCTCATTATCTCTGCTAACTTGCTACATTATAAACATGTAAATTATTGAAGAAGAAGAGATTAAGATCTTAATATTTAATTGCTTTTTGTAATATAATATTTGTTTGGAAATGAAATTCTGAAGTGATGGCATTTCTCTATAATGCAGCATTCAATGATAGTCAATTAACTGCTAAACAAAACAAAATCTAAGCAGTGATTTTCAGGAAGAAAGGATATTTCTGTTTAGGCCAAGATTATTGATACTCAGCTGCTTAAAATGAAAAGTGAGACCTGGAGACCTTAAAGAGAAACATTATCTCAAAGCTATAGAAACATTCCTTCTGAATGTGGACTGATGGGGAAAAACTCATTCCTCATTAACGTAGACACTCTAGATGTGTAGCTCAGAATCGTACATGTAGGCCAGTCATTCATTGACACTCATCACATTCATACAAAAATGGATTTACTTATATATTCATCCACTCCAGTGTTTATGGAGCGCTGATTATATGGTGGGCGATGGAAGTTCAAGTTGAGTAAGACATAACCAGCCTCAAAGTTCAAGACTGGTTACAATAGATATGTTAGAAAAGTACATGTTGTAATAGAGATGTTAGAAAAGTACAAAATGGCTACTTTAGGAAAGGGTTTGTCCAAAATGAGGAGGTCTAGGATAAAATGAACCCATGATCATGTGGACTATTAAAGAACTTGTTAGGGAGAGGGAGAGAAAGTAGGAGGAAATAGGGACATTGCTGTAGACGTAACATCAGGTACAGAAACATAATCAAGGGTTACAATCTGTAGCCTGCAGTTGGAATAGTTCTTCAGATCAGTTTTGTTTGACCTCAACCGAGTGTTTTAAATTTGACTTTAAATGCCTGTACACACACATGCCAGAGTTTAGTTTCCATTGTTCCTCCTTGCCTTATATCTAAGCTGTTTCACACATTATGTTACCTACTTGGCTTCTAAATATATTTGAATTTTCAAACCTTGGCATAAAAATAGCAAACAGAACGAAGTATTAGAGGAGCCTCAAGTAATTCAGTACGGACAAAATAAAGGGTGAATGGAAGCGAAGGGAAAGAAAGGAAAATGCAAATGAGCATGGGAGTCAGACTATGAAGAGCCTTGCATGCAGTGATAAAGAATCTGAATTTCATCTGGAAAATTAAAGGAAACAATTAAAGTAGCTCAAGCTGGAGAGCACCAGGATTAGATTTGTCTTAGAGAAATATGAGGCAGCAGTGTGCAGGGTGGATTGGGGAGACACCCCTTTATTTAGTGATGTATATACAATTAAAAATTTTCCATTTTAATCACTTTCAAGTGTTACAATTCAGTAGTAGTTATTACATTCACAATAGTGTGCTACCATCACAATATCCATTACCCTAAACTTTTTCATCATCTAAAGCACAAACTCTGTACCTGTTAAGCAATAGCTTCATCTTCTCCCTGCCCTCCAGCCCCTGGTAAACTATAGTCTGCTCTCTGTCACTTTGATATTTGCTTCCAGCAGTTGAAAGAGTTAAAACCTGACAAATGGTGGATGTGGGACATGATTGAAAGATCAATGTCTTGGACGAAGTCTATTTTCCTGCCCTAGAAGGCCGAGTTCATGGCAGTGCCACCTGTCAAAACAGGGAAGGAAGATTCAGTTGCAGGAATTGAAAACTCTGCATCTTTTATCCTCATCTCTATACCAGATTAGTGTCCTGCTAATGTCTCTGATCTTGTACTGTCAAGCAGGGTACAAAGGTTAAGTGAAAAGAAGGTGAGACTTGTAGTCTGTTGACCCATTTTTGTGTATTCTCTTTATGTAATGTTGGACATAATTATTTTTACTGTGCCTTGAGTATCTCATCTATAAAATGGAGATGCCAGTTTGTCTGCTTAACTTGAGGTTTGTTTCAAGATAAAATGTGCTGAAAGAAATAAAGGAAATTTGGGAAGTGCAAAATGTAAGAAAATGTCTAAGATGTTAATTAAATCTCTTGGGTACATTCTATCAGAGTAAACATTGATCCAGATGATATTATAAGGGAAGATTAAAATGCAGTGAGAAATAGGTCAAGCTTGCCACGTCAAAACCATATACATTTAGTGGATATGGAGTATGTGTAAATAAACTTAATTTTAAAAATACAGGAAAAAGCAAAGCTAAAATATGCAAAATGTAAATTTGGTGAGATGGAATGAAACGTGGCTAAAAGGGGAAATTTCAGGTTGTATATATATTACTAGAATAAAAATGAAAAAACAAACATGGGACTGCACAACAGTGAATCCTAAGTTAGATCATGGAGTATAGTTAATAATACAACTATAAGAGTGTACATTCATCAATTGTAACAAGTATACCACACCGTTACAGGTGTTATTAATAAGGTAGCATATGGTAATGTAAATCAAAACTTAAAACTCCAAAAAAAAAAATGTGTAAACTGGTGTGATGGAATGAAACCATTGAAAGTCAGGTCAGATTGCCAGGGATAAATATGTTTCAAAAAAATTCCTTTATGCCCCTTCACAGTCCCCATCACCCAAGCCATCACTGTTCTGAATTCTATCACCATAAAATAGGTTTGCCTATACTTCATTAACATGAAAACAGAGAACATATATTACTTTATTTCTTTCACTCAGAAAACAGGTTGTGAGATTCATCCATGTAGTATTCCATTTTTTGAGTTTGCCACAATTCGTCCATTCCTCTATTGATTAATATTTGTGTTGTTTTCAAGTTTAAACTGCTATGAATGAAGTAATGATAGATGTTCATGAACAAGTATTTTTCTGGGCATTTATTTTCATTTCTTTTGGCTAAATACCTAAAAGTGGAATTAAAGGGTCACAGAGTTATGCAGGTTCATAAGAATGGCCAGCTTTCCCACCAGGAATTTATATGGGTTCCAGCCATTCTAACTCCTCACCAACATATGTTGTTGGCAGAATTTTCCAATAGAAACTATTCTAATGGGGCTGAAGGGAAAAATAATGTTTGGTCTTTGAGTCACACGTTATCATTTTTTTCAACAACTCCCTTTCATAGGGCATCAAATAATACTGAGGAAAAGTACATAAAATAATTTGAAATTTATGAAATCTTATATAGGAAAATGATCCTATGACTTTTTTTTTCCACAGAGAAAACTCTTTACAAAACTTATTAGTGTAAGGAAATGCTTGGAGTCCAAAGACTTGGGTCTTGCCTCTGAGCCCTAATTTCTTTCATCTCCACAGAGGAGATAGCAGTAACCATCTTCAAAGTGTTTGTGTGATTTAAATAAGGTAATGTGCCTAACTACAATAGTGCCTTACATGGGATAAAGGTTTAGTATGTTTTAGTTGAATCCCAGATGAAGTACCTTAATCAAATAATCATGTTTATCATCATTATCACATCACCATCACATCATCATCCTAATCACCATCATTAACTAACCTAACCATATTCAAAGAAGTGCTAAACATTTAAACTAAATTCTAATTTCATTCTAAAAATAAGCCTTAACTTAAATATTTCAATTTCTCATGCAACTGCCAATCCTTCTATGCATGAATTTTGACTTGCACAAAGTAATGTTTTCTGCCTATGCCCTTTGTTTGATAGAGGAAATACCATTATACCAGTGGCTTGGGCAAACACAAGAGGCATCATTTAGGGAAGGCCAGAAGTGTCAGCCTTAGTACAGTTGTTTCATTTCCTTGACACCGTGGGGAGTAGGGACCCTTTCCTGTAGCATAGCCCCATGATGTGTCCAGCTGTGGCTCATCCAAGCATATTCTCTGCAGTATTCTAAGGGAATTAGGGACCAGTACATCTGTTCATTCTTCGCCTACAGATTCCAGCCTGTAATAAGTAATGCCATAAGAACAGATGATGAGCTTGGGCTTAGAAAAAAGTACATGATTTGCCCAATGTTGCACGCTAGAAAGTTGAAGCAACAAAATTCAAACTAGGACTGAACAACTCATAGTCTTTATTCTAAATTGCTGTTATATGGCCTCTTTGATTGGAGTTTTCTTTATTCATTCATTTTTAAACTGAATGGGGACTTGCTGTTTCTTTTTAATGCACAATACAAAACATTCCCCATCCTATGTAACTGAGTAGACCAAATGGAAATCAAACACTTGTAATATATTTGAACATTTGGTGACATAGGGAATGACAGAGTTGATTCAATGATTATCATTTGGGTATCTGAGTCATTTTGAGGCAAATCTCTAGGACATAATTTTTCTCAAAGACTGGAGAGTCAGACAAATCTGGGTCAGAATCCCACTTCTCCCACTTACTGGATGTGCAAACTTAGATATATTACCTGGCCCCTGTAAGACTCAGTTCCTTCATCTGTAAAATGAAGATATTGAAACTCCCTCATAGGTTCATGTGAGGCTTAAAAGTAACTTATGTTATCATATTTAATTGATTGTTAAATAGCATTGAGTATGAAAGCATGTGTTATTTTTACAATTAAGGAAAAAATACCAATTGTAAATTGTCATTGATTTTAATACACATCAGAATTTCAAAGGGGTTAAAGTGTGAAAAAAATGTCTTAAGCATCAATAAAATGCTGAGTGTCTGGTGCATGGCCTCCCACTAAATTATTTCTACCGTTGAGATCTTGTGATCACTCTTATCATGATGTAAACCCATAAAATCAGTATACAGAAGAGATCTTGGAATAAGGCACCTCAAAATATGGAAGGCAAATGATTTCCCTGGTGCTTCCAGGTGCCCACAATTTTACCCATTGCTATTTCAATCCCTGTGATACCAGGATCTCATACTCTTGTCAACTATAATGTTGTTATTGTATTGTCATTAGACCATTCTTGGTGAAAGGGTTTTCTAGAGGGAATTCTAAATATGACAGAGAACTTCTCCTAGTAATAGAAATGAAACCAAGTAGTACTATTCTCCTTCAGTAATATTTCTTGAACAATACAGGCTTCACTTTGAAGTAAAAAGTTCTCATCCATTATCATTTATAGATATAGAGAAATAAAAGACATATATAAAAAAACCTTATTCTTTTTAAAGTTAAAGTAATGATGAATAGAAAGATCCCCTGTTATATATTCTCTAAGGAAAAGAATTTATTAGGAAAAAACAGTTTGTTTGGATTTAACTTGGAGATTTATTATTTACTAGTATATGATCTTAAGGCCATTACTCATTCTCTCTGGGTCTTAGTGTTCTAGCTATAAAACAGGGATAACACTTGACTTTCAGTGTTGTTTAAATGGCCTTCCCATGTGCAAGTCCTTCTGCTCTTCTATTTTTCCTCATGGTGACTTCCATTCACACTCAGCATCTCAGTTCAAGTACCTCTTTGAGAGATATTTCTGCAGAAGCCCCAATAATTCTTCTTTTCAGTCTTATAATTTTAATTTAAAGATAGCTTCTAAAAGAGATGTTTAACATGGATGAACTTTGAAGCCATCATGTAGAGTGAAGTGAGCCAGACACAAAAGGGCAAATATTGTATAATCTTTCTGATTTGAAATAATTAGAATAAGAAAATTCAGAGTGAGAATGTGGAATATAGGTTACCTGGGATGGGGTAAGGATAGGGAATGGAAAGGCTTTAAGGCTTAAAATAAACAGGGTTCCTATTTGGAATGATGGAAATGTTTTGGTAATGAATGGTCATAATGATAGCACAATATTGTGTATGTAATCAACAGCACTGAAATATATCTGAATTGATTAAAAGGTGAAATGTTACATTGTATATATGGTAACATAATAAAAATTTTTTTTAAAATCCATGAAACTACATAAACAGTGAACCCTAAGTTAAACCATGGACTGCAGTTAATAGTACAATTATAAACATGTGCTTTCATCAATTTTAACAAATACTCCATACCAATGTAAGGTGTTAATCATAGGGTGGTCTATGGGAATCCTGTATTTTATGCCACAACTGCTCTGGTAAAGAAAAAAAATCATGTGGGAAAAGATATATTTCATATCTATTCCCTCCCTCTCTGCTAGACTGTCTTCTCTGTGATGTCAGGGTCCATATGCTCACTGCTTTATTCCAAGCTTCCACTTTAGTGTCTGACACATAGGAGACACTTTCTCAGTTTCTCAAATGAACAAATGAATGAATAGATGGATGAACGAATGAGGTATGATGCTCAGCTAATGCATATAATGAGCTCTTGACAAATGGTAGCCATTGTGATTTCTCCAACTGTTCAATATCTTTTTTTCCCCCATGGGCAGACACCGGGAATAGAATCTGGGTCTCTGGTATGGCAGGTGAGAACTCTGTCACTGTGCCACTATTGCCTATCCAATACCATTTTTATAAACCCTTTGGAAATTCTATTTTATCTCCTTCCTCTCTTGCTGTGTTGAGATGATCATTTTGGCTGTATGAAGCCTGCATGACAGGGATGCGACTGTTTTTAGGTGCCATTTGGACCCACATGGCTGAGGGAAGTTCTGAGCATATGTGTCACTGCATGTTGGATTATCCATTTGAATGGGCTTCAGTGAAGGTTTATTTCTTTGAAATTAAGGCATTACCTGTGTTGTGTGTGAGAGAAAGTCAACAGCTGTAGCTCCAGCACCCACCAAGGCCTTCCAATTACTGATGAAGCCTGGGTAACAGGAAAGAGCAACAGTCTTTCTTGAGGAGTTGCCTGGGGGAAAAACACAGTCATTTTAAAGTGCATCTAACAACTGGGTTTGAAAGAATAAATGAGACTATCTGAATGGAACCACAGTCAGACAGAGAGGCTTTCATCGTGATAAGCTCTATCAAATCCAGACCATTATTCTCAGGGTGTAAAAAGGCCTATTTACATATGCAAAGGGTATACAGAATGAGCTGGGAAAATAGTTTCTGAGAGTTTGAAAAATAAGGCAGCTTGTTTAGAGACTATTGACCAAAGCTGTGGCAAAATTCTGGTTTTGATCTTACACTGGAGCTTTTTTATACTTAGCCTGGATTCTGAAGTCTGATCGTGTGAATCTCAGTTCTACTACTTACTGGATATGTACTGTTAAGCAGGTTCTTTAACCCCTAAATACTAAAGACAAATCTCTTTGTCTTTAACAGGGTAAATAATGGTATGCTCTCATAGGGTTGTCGTGAGAATTAATTCAGCTATTGCGTATAACATGCTCGGAGCACAGTCAGCTTCAGGCTGAGCTATCAGTGTGACTATTAGCCTTTATTCCTACTTTAGCCTTTCTAACACTGTGGTAGACCCTGTACCGTGTTGCCTTTTCATCATGGTCATGGCCATTAGCACCATCACTTACATGGTGCTTGATAGTTTTTAAGGTGCCGATATCTTTAGCTTATTAAATTTTTATAACAGTCTGATACAAAGGAGGCTGTCTAGTAAGGCAAGTAATGTCCCGGACATTTATCAGTCTCCAGGTATGGTCAGGCCCCAGATTGTGTACCAGAATGAGTGTGAAGAAATTCCTTGTATTAACAAAAGCTTGTAGACTAGTAAGAATAGACAGAGCTGGAGAAACCAACATTTTTTAGCAGCTACAATAAGGCAGACCTTTTTGTCTCAGCAGTATTATTTGATTCATTGCTATCATCGCCATATATTAGAGGTTTCACAGGTACAAAGGGCTAGAGTAGAATTTTTAACCCAATTATTTCTGGCTGCAAAGTCCATGCTCTTTCCACTATGAAAAGATATTCACTCAAACAGCAATACTTTTTAACTGAGTGTGCCTAAGTGCCACCTACCACAAACAAAATGCCATGAGCTATTTGTGACAGAATTTACGCTATTTAAATTTCCAGCATTTAGATTCCAAAGATGAGTGACTGGAAATTGCAGGGCCTGACAGCAGAGACTAGTCTCTAAGCAATCACCTTTTTATGTCTGTGCCTATGCCAAAGCATGGCAGATAATTGGAACTCAGTATATATTGGTGTAATGATGATGACAGAAAGAAAATGAAAACTCAGGAGAGGAGCAGCCTAGGTGGAAAAATGTCCCACTGGTCTTGAATATCTCTAGCTGCTTCTATTGTTTTCTGAAGTGTTTTCCAAGTCTCTAAATATTTTGCTTACCTCTTGTTTATGGATTGAATTGTGTCTCCCAAAACGTATGTTCTAGTCCTAAGCCCTGGTCTTATGGATGTGGAAATAGGATCTTCGATGATGTTATTAATTATGATGAGGCAAAATGGATTAGGTTGGGCCCTAAACCAATAGGACGAGTATCCCTACAAGTAAAAGGAAATTTGGATACAGGTAGACTGAGAAAACAGCAGTGTGACAGAGGCAGAGACTGAGTTATGCAGTGGATACCAGCAAGCCACTGCCAGAGCCTTACAGATGTCAGAGGAAGCCTGGCCTTTGTAACATTGTTTTGTCTTCTAGTCTCCGTAACTGTGAGACAATGATTTTCTCTGTTTTAAGCTGTCCAGTTTGTAATACTTTGTTTCAGCAAACTAATACACCCCCCACCCCCAGCCTTTGTGTACGCTCTGTTTTGTCAACATTCTAGATGTGAGCACTTCCCCAGGTGTTATTTTGCTGATTGATGCATGGTTAATGAAGATATCAAAGAATTATTGTTTCTGGTAAATCATAGCACTTCTCTTAATGCAACCTAAGACTAAGATTGTTCTTGGGCGGTAACACCACATCACATTTATTCGTGTCCATTCTGAACTTATTATTAAAGAAACATGAGCACTTTTTCACAGAAACTCCAACATCCTGCACATGTATGACTGATTTTTTTTTTGAAGCAAAATTTGTGCTTGACAGTTTGATGGTTATTCATGGGAAGATGACTTTTTGAGTGAGGTAGAGTTTTAGCAATTATTTAAACATTTGAAGTGGGTAGATATGTTTAAATGCAGGTTGAAAGGGTATGTCCTGGGGTTGCTGAAGGGATTGGTGAATATCTACACATCCAGGAATTATCCTGGCAGAGGATGAAAAACTACTTGAGAGAGAACTCTACAGAGAGGGTGACTGGGCTTCAAGATAAGATGTACCACAATGAAAAGAGGCTGGAGAGCCGGGTGAAGCTGGGAAGAGGTTAGCTCTGGGGAAACTTAGAGGGTCTCATATTTAATGTCTCCTAAAACAACTTGGGTTCGATTTCCTGTATTGTACTCAGAAGTACCAAATAGGGGATAAAGCAATAGCTTTTCTGTACCCAGTAAATGGGAATGTCTACCATCATCAGTAAAAGCCAGGATAAAAGTATCTTGAACAATGCAGGCTTGATTCAAAGGCAGTATTTATTCCATAAGTTCCCTAGATCTAGGATGATTCATAATTACAGTGGACGCTAGAAATAGGAATCCCATTGTGGCACTGTGGAGGGTTTGCACATTCATTTATTGCCTTTTGCACACTATGCCTAATGAGCCCCAGCAGTTAATAGCTAATATGAAAAGCATAAAGCTTCTTGGCACAATTTTAAAATACTCCATTTCTTTTTGGCTGCTTTTGTGGCTTTCTACTCTAAAAGCTGAGAATTACCCTCACCACCCTTTCATTCCCTTTCTTTCCACCCATTTTGTAAAACTAACTTTCTATGTGCCCTGACATCATTTTCTGGTTAATTTCTTTCTGGAGAAAGATTAATGGGGTATTTGCTTCATCGCCTGTACATCTGAGTAGAGACACCATGTCAACTGCATTAAAGGTAAGAGCCCAACTTAAAATGGTATTTAAAAATATGACTGTAGAGTCCATTGGCTTCACCCATCATCAGAAGAAACTATTCTTGCTTTCAATTGCTTGGAATATTATTACTGAAAAAATGTAATGAAAATAGAGAATTTGTGATTTCAGAAAGGTTAAAGGAAATAATGCTGTCATTAACAGGTCTTCTGAGAAACATACTTTTATCAAATCTATCTTGGACCACGCATAGAATGAGGGTGTTCAGATCTCCCTGGTTGTATGTTTCTGAGGCAGCAGGTTGGGATGAGGAGGCTGGTATACTCAGACTCAGACCCCTCAGGGGCTGTGCAGGGCTTGACACTAGTTGACTGTAGGGTTGCCTTGGAAGTTATAGAATTGCCCCATCTGCCTCAAGAAGCTAAAAATTCTCATGTCAAAGATAATCAAGGTATCTTGAAATTACAAATTAAACACCATAGATTACTCTTCTCAGCAAAGAAGTTTGCTTTTCTAGCACAGTTTACTTTGTCCCTATAAATACAGTTTGTGCTTTATTCTCTCTTCCTTCTTTGGCTCTTCCATCTCTAAGGATCCCTGTGCAACTGTAGCTCATCCCAGCTCTGTTGTCCCATAACTGGATCTCTGTTCCCAATGGAATAAAGATCACAGGAGGCTCAAAATTGCCCTAGTCAACTCCACTGAGGATGTCTCGTAAAAGGGTATAATCTGAGAGACTTACAGCATTACTAGGACCATGCAGCTCAATCCTGGAATGCCTGCAATACTCTAGCTGGTATCCTGCAGATAGAACTCAGCAAATGGTGGCAGGAGTTTAAAAACCAGGAAGAAACATGTGTTGCTGCAAGCACCTCGTAGTCAGAGAGGGCCTGTCTTATCCAACCTGGTAGGCCATCTTGAGAAATTGTAAGTTCACTTGAGAATACTGAGTGGGCCTGGAGAGGTGAACATAATGTTTTACCTACATAAGAGATAAGACTCCTCCAAGAAGGTAATTGTTAATTCTGCCTCAACTAACAGGAATTTGAACAATAATGAGTACATTGGCGCATTTAAGATTCATTAATAGAGCCACAAATATGGAAAGAAAAAGCTAAAGAGTTAACTCCATAAATTTCAAATAAAGGAATTATGAATATGGATGGGTAAGTCATTATCTATGACATGCAGAAAAAGGTAAAAAAGAATACATTAGATTTGGGAAAGCAAGCATCTTTTCTGGAAGAATTAAATGGTATTAGAAAATTTCAGAGTTTATAGTCTCTTGTGAAATGTCCAGACATTTTGATTTATACTCCTGATTCTTCTTCCCTGGAAATTTATTTGGAGGCTCTTTGAAATTTAACCAAAAGAAGTTGTGGTAGTTGGATTCAGCTGTTAACTTGGCCAGGTGAAGGCACCTAGTTCTGTTGCTGTGCACATGAGCCAATGGTAGGTGAACCTCATCTGTTGCTGATTTATATCTGCAGTCTGCTAGGAGGCGTGCCTGCTGCAATGAATGACGTTTGACTTAATTGACTGGTGCTTAAATGAGATAGCACAAGGTAACACAGCCAAGCAGCTCAGCATACCTCATCTCAGCACTCGCAGCTCTGCCCAGGCCTTTGGAGATGCAGAAAGAAGTCACCATGGGGAAAGTTGTTGGAACCCAGGGGCCTGGAGAGAAGGCCAGCAGATACCATCCTGTGCCTTCCCACATAAGAAAGAACCTCAGTGGAAAGTTAGCTGCCTTTCCTCGGAAGAACTAACAAAATAAATCCCCTTTTATTAAAAGCCAATCCGTCTCTGGTGTGTTGCATTCTGGCAGCTAGCAAACTAGAACAGAAGTGATTTGTTTTCTTTAGGAGATTAGAAGACTAAACTTTGGTAAAGAAGTAAGGATTCAGATTAGTTTACTTTTGGATCTTACAAGGAATTAGATAGAAATCCATTTAAATTCTATTCTTGTTCAAATCTATTCATGGTTTTTACAAACCCATTTTCCTTTCCATATCAAGTAAGTATAATGAAAAAGTTTGTTTTTGATTTTTTAAACAGTGTGATGTCATTTATTTAAAATTTAAATATACCAAAAATAATTCTAAGAATTTTTTTAATGGATGCATGCATGCATAGGGGGAAAACACACATGGAAAAGTTATCCATGTCTTTCAAGTTAGTCATTAAGTCTCAGGAGGAAGGGACAGAACACAATTAGGAAGGAGTATGCAGAAGCTCCAGTTTTATCTATATTTTATTTATTTAAAAATCTTAAATATGGTGAAATATTAAGCCTTTATAATTTCATTTTTCTTTATATTATCCAGAACAGTTTCAGTTTTTAATAATTAAAAGAAAATAAAGAAATCTAATAGATGGGGACACAGATATGCTATCAAGGTAGGAGTGTAAGAGGAAGGTACTGATAGGAAGAGACAGGAAGCCCCAGGAGTAGGTAGTGCTTAAAAAAACAGATGATGAGCTGAAATGAGCAAATCAGTTATCCATTTGGTACCTGGGCCTCAGTTGCATCTGAGGTGAAAGAGTAGAATGGATTTTGCATGGTCGCAATAGACCTGGCTAGAAAGGATTTCCATCTAAGAGCAAGCAGGGTGCTAGGATTCATGCATAAGCAAACAAGGCCAAAATCTAGCTATTAGAACTGGGACTTAAGGTCAGAATCAAGACAGCTGCAAGCAGGAACTGAAATCAAGTTCTGTTAGGTTTAGCCAAGGAGTTTTTAAACAGCATTACACAGGTGCCATAGCTAGCACTATAACACAAATTACTTATTGCTTCAGTGTTTCAGTTACCCTGTTATAAAATGGAGATTAAAATAGTATCTACTCCATGGAGTTGTTATAAATATTGAACAAATTATTATTTATGAGGTTCTTAGAACAAAGGCACCTAGTAAGTGTGATGTAAATGTTCATTAAACAAAATAACTAGTCTAATACATGATTTTTCTGTTATCAAAATATCTAATAGGATAATTTTCTCTAGCAATGTTGATGCATTTCCAGTTAAACAAATTAATTGTCTCATTTGTCAGGAACAACATAGTCATATGCCAAAGTATGAGTTAACCCAGATGCCTTTCCTCTAAAAACCTACAATGTGTCTAGTTTATGCACATTGATAAGCATTGAAGGTGGAAAGCTTTTTTTTTCCCTTGAGTTTCATGGCAGTATTCATTGATCTACATGTTGTGGGTAATAACAGCACTAAGGACTGTAAAATAGAATGATGTACTCACTTGTTCAGGACTCTGGAGAAAGGTATAGACTGGAGAAGGATCCCACAAATGTTGAATTGAAAAAAGAGAAAAATGTTAGGTAGGAAACATCCATCAGCTTGGCCAGTTTTCCCACCTCCCCCTCAATTGGTCCCACCCAGCTCGGGAAGTTCCCAGAAGCAGCAGCCGAGATCCCTCCCGCTTCCCACCAGTACACAGACTATGAAATCTCTCACAGCAGTGAGTCAGATCCCCACCTATATCCAGACAGAGACCCAAGCCCAGGAACCCACAGCAGGACTTAAGCCATGGTGGAGGGTGGAATACAAAAGGGCAGCAAGGAGGAATTTCCAAAATGGAGGATAAGGGAGGGAACCACAAAATCTCCACTAAAAACAGCAAGTAGCTAGGCAGAAATCACCCAAATCAACTGTTTCGGGACCCAAGGGCAGGGGAAGAGATTACAAGGCCCAGGTCAGTGAGAGACGAGTCTGAGAAACATAGACAGGGACTGTGCTTCAAGCCATGGGTCCTGGTGCCCATCACTCTGGAGGGAATAGCTGCAGGCAGCCCAATCCTTGCCTATGGAATGGGTACAGACTGCAGCAGGTGTGGGAATCTTCCACCCCAAGTAAAGCGGGGGACATAGCCCTACACTGAGCCAGATCTTGGCCTGTAAAGTGAGGGGACAGAAATTCTGCAAGTTTCAGCCCCTCCCAGTGAGATGGTGCTGGGGATCCAGGAGGTGTTACAGCTTCTGAGGACAATTGAGTCACAGAAAACCGCCATCCTCTGGGCAAGCCTTAAAGTGCAGGGAAACTGCAGGGCTTTTCAGAGCCTCTCCAGACCCTATCCTAAGCCACCAGGAGCTGGTGTACACCCCCTGCATGGTTACCTGGCCTTGTTTTGACTGAAGAATATGGACAAACTGTAAAAGCAGTGCTCTAATACAAACCAGGCAACAACTAAACCCTAGACAAAAGGGAGAAATTGATGTTCAGAATAAACCCATCAAGATAATCTGATGGTTAGATAACAGCAAAAGATCACAAGGCACACTAAAACTCGAGAAGAAATGTTCTAGTCAAAGGAACAGATTAAAAAGTCAGAGGAGGGTATGCAGGTGGTTTAAGTAGAATGTTTGTCTTTCATGCAGGAGACCCAGGTTTGAATCCTGGACCATGCACCCCCCCACCCCACCCCCAAAAAAGGAGATTCAGAATCTGGAATAACTAATCAAAAATATGTGAACAAATCTGAATCGATACAAGGAAATGAAGGAAAATGTGTATACCGAGTAAAGATATTAAGACAATAAAGGAGCATAAAGAGGAATTTGAAAGAATACATAGAAAGATTATTTATTATGGAAATAAAAGGCATTGTTGATGAAGTTAAAAATATACTGGAGACATAACAGCAGATTTGAAGAAACAGGAAAGAATCAGTGCATTAGAGACAGATCAACAGAATTTGATAGAAAAAATGGAAATCTTTGAGCAGTATCTCAGAGAAATGATTGACAACACAAAACACACAAGTATACAGATCACAGGTGTCCCAGAGGCAAAGAGAAGGGAAAAGCACCAGGAAGAATACTTGACGAGATAATAGCCAAAAATTTCCCAACCCTTAAAAGACAAATATGCAAATCCAAGAAGCCAACGTACTCTAAACAGAATAAATTCGAATAGACCCACTCCAAGACACATACTAATCAGACTGTCAAATGCCAAAAAGAAGGAGAAAATTATGAAAACAAAAGAGAAAAGTGATTTAACACATACAAGGGAAGCCAAATAAGACTAGGTACTGATTTCTCATTAGAAAACATGGAGACAAAAAAAGGCAATGGTATATTTAAGGTACTGAAAGAGAAAATTGCCAGCCAAGAATTCTATTTCCAGCAAGGCTGACCTTCAAAAGTGAGGGAGAGTTTAAAATATTCACAGATAAGCAGAGCTGGGAGAGTTTTTAATAAGAGACTGGCCCTCTAAGAAGTACTGAAGGGAGTCCTGCCAGATGAAATGAAAACACAGGAGAGAGAGGTCCGGAGAGAGGTACAGAATTGAAGAATATTAGTAAGTATAACTTAAAGTACATAGAGAGAAAAATAGATCTGGCAAATAAAATCGAAAGAATTAGATGGTTAAACAAAGAACTGTCTTTAGAGGGATAACTTCGAATGTTAGTAGATTAATCTCCCCATCAAAAGACACACAGATTGGAAGAATGAAATAAAAAATGTGATCCCTCTATATGCTGTTTGCAAGAGACTCATCTTAGATGCAAAAATGAAGAAGGTTGAAAATGAAAGGATGGAAAAAGATATTCTACACAAGTACTAACCAAAATAACACTGGGATAGCTATGCTATTATCTGATAAAATAGATTTTAAATGCAAAAGTGTTATAAGAGATAAAGAAGGACACTATATAGTAATAAAAAGGAACAATTCAACAAGAAGAAATGACAATCATAAATTATCTATGCTCCTAATCAAGGTGACCCAAAGTACATGAGTCAAACACTGGCAAAACTGAAGTGAATAAGAGACAACTGTACAGTAGTATAGTGGGAAATGGCAACACACCACTATATCCGATAGATAGAACCACTAAATGGAGGATCAATAAAGAAACAGAGAGCCTAAGTAATGTGATAAATGAACTAACCCTAACAGACATATAGAACACTGCATCCCAGTATTACATGATACACATTCTTCTCAAGTGCTCATGGAACACTCTCCAGGATAGATCATATGCTGGGACACAAAACAGATCTTAGTTTTAAAAGACGTTATTTCCTCTGATCATAATGGAATGAAGCTGAAATTATTTAAAAAATGGAGAAACGGAAAATGCACAAACATATGCAGGTTAAACAACATACTGAAACAATTAGTAGGTCAAATAAGCTGAAAGAGAAATCAGTAAATATCTCAAAATGAATGAAAACAGGAACATAACAAATAAAAACTTATGGGATGCAGCAAAGCTAGTATTGAGAGGGAAATTGATAGCCCTGAACACCTAATTAAAAGGAGGAAATAGCTAAATCAATGATTTAACTGAACAACTGGAGAAACAGGAGTAAAAAATAGCAAACTAATTCTAAAGCAAGTGGAAGGAAAGAAATAACAAAGATTAGAGCAGAAATTAATGGAATGCCAAAAAACAATACAGAAAATCAATAAAACCAAATGTTGGTTCTTTGAGAAGAAAAATAAAATTGACAAACCCTTAGGTAGACTGACATAGACAAGAAGAAAAGCTGCAAATAAACTAAAAACTGAGGGGAGGAGCATTACCATGGACCCCAAGGAAATAAAAAAGATCATAAAAGGTTACTATGCACGACTACATGTCAACATACTAGACAACTTAGATGAAATGGACAACTTCCTAGAAACACCCGAACAACCTACACTGACAAGAATAGAAGACTTCAACAAACTAATCACAAGTTAAAAGGTTGAATCAGATATCAAAAATCTACTAACACCTGAAACTGTTGAACTGTAATCCAATAGCCTTGTGTTTTGAAGATGATTGAATAATTATAGAGCTTTTTAAAAATGTTTTTTATTGTAAAATATACCATATGTACAAAACAACAAATTTCAAAGTACACTGTAACAAGTAGTTATAGAACAGATTTCAGAGTTTGGTATGGGTTGCTAGTCTACAATTTTAGATTTTGTTTCTAGCTGCTCCAAGATCTTGGAGACTAAAGGAGATACCAGTATAATGATTCAGCAGTCATACTCATATGTTCTATTCTATCTTCTCTAATTCCACCTTCTCCTTTGATCTTTATCCTAATCTTTAGGGGTATCTGGGCTATGCTCATTCTAAATTTTTCATGTTGGAAAGTGCTGTCAATAATATGGGCTGGGGGGTAGAATTTGTTGATGTTCGGGAGAGGTTGGCCATCTGGGCTTCAGGACTCATCTGGCCTAGGAACCCATCTGGAGGTTGTAGGTTTCTGGAAAGTAATCATAGTATGAGAAAATTTTGTAGAATCTCAGATAGAGTCCTAGGTGTTCTTTAGGGTTAACAAGAATGGTTTTGTTTGGGGTTTGGCAAATGGTGATAACTAGTAAAATCTAGCTGAAGCATGCGGAAGAGTAGCCTTTCAATTCTGTTTGAACTCTCTTAGCCACTGATACCTTATTTTGTAATATTTCTTTTCCCCCTTTTGGTCAGGGAGGCATTGTCAATCCCACTGTGCCAGGGGCAGGCTTATCCCCTGAAGCTATGCCCCGCATTGCCAGGGAGACGCTTACCCCTGGGTTTCATGTCTGTTGTGGGGAAGGTAATGATTTTACCTGCAGAGTTGGGCTTCGATAGAGAGAGGCCACATGTGAGCAACAAAAGAGGTCCTCTGGAAGTAACTCTTGGGCGTAACTGTCGGTAGGCCTAGCTTCTCTGCTATAGAAATAAGCTTTACACGAGCAAGTCTCAAGATCAAGGACTTGGCCTATTGACTTGGGATTCCTAATGTTTGAGACAGTATCAGAGGTTCCCCCTAGTGGCAAAGCTTAATAGTTTCACAATTTTTTTTTTTTTTTTACTTTATTTATTTATTTATTTATTTATTTATTTATTTATTTATTTATTTTTTTATTTTTTTATTAACGGAAAGAAAAAAAAAAGAAATTAACACAACATTTAGAAATCATACCATTCTACATATGCACTCAGTAATTCTTAACATCATCACATATATGCATGATCATTGTTTCTTAGTACATTTGCATCGGTTTAGAGGAACTAGCAACACAACAGAAAAAGATATAAAATGTTAATATAAAGAAAAGAAATAAAAGTAGTAATAATAGTAAAAAACAACAACAACAAACAAACCAACAAGCAAACAAAAACAAAAAAAAACCCTATAGCTCAGATGCAGCTTCATTCAGTATTTTAACATGATTACTTTACAATTAGGTATTATTGTGCTGTCCATTTTTGAGTTTTTGTATCTAGTCCTGTTGCACAGTCTGTATCCCTTCAGCTTCAATTACCCATTGTCTTACCCTGTTTCTAACTCCTGCTGAAAGGGACTTTGTCAATACTTTTTATTTAATTAATTTATTTATTTATTTTGCATGGGCAGGCACCAGGAACCGAACCCAGGTCTCTGGTGTGGCAGGTGAGAACTCTGCCTGCTGAGCCACTGTGGCCCGTCCTGTCAATACTTTTTGAATATCCTCCCAACATACTGTCGGATGTATCCAGGTATTACATTAAGCTATACATTCCCGTTCTGGGCTCCACATGTTTAGGTGGTTTAAATGAAATTTGGACAAAACAAATCTTTCTTCCTTTGGTCTTATACAGTAGGTGAAGTTTTAAAATACAGAAATGTCATCTTTATCCCTGTATTCTTATTTAACTTAGTCTCAATCCAATTGGTTTTATTCTCATCTCTAATTCTCATCTCTGATTTCTTTTTCAGTTTCTTTAACGTTTGTATGTAGCAATGCTGACTTTCAGAGCTGCAGAACTCCAACTCTGAGTCCTAGGTGTCATACAGGCAGCCAAAGTTCCAGGGAGATACCAGGATGTACACATGTAGCACAGCATCTCAAAATCTAGAAAATAACTCTGGACTAAATGTGATTGCTATAAGAGCTTACAATCTAGGTGCCGATTTTCTTATAAGTATTTTCTAAAAGAGACCATACAATATTTATTCTACTGTTTGTGGCTTATTTTGTAGCACATAATGTCCCCCAGGTACATTTATCTCGTTGCATGTCTCACAACTTTTTTTTGTTTCTGTAGTCACACTGTAGTCCATCATATGTACACACCACAGTTCACCATTCTATTTTTCAATGTATCCTTCAGCCACCTCCTTCAACTAGGCATCATGTTAATGTCCAACATCAAGACACTCGATTTTAGACAATTTTCATAGCTCTAAAGAGAAAAAAAAATAACTGATAAACACAACCTCACCAAATAGAAAATCCAAACCTCCTTGAACCCTTTTCCCACCCCCAATTATTTACCCCTGCTATTACTCTGGTACTGCTGATGTCTCCTCATAAATCTAGACCATACATGTAATAATTATACCCCCTTTCACTCTATAATTTGTTCAAGATTCATATCTTTGAAGTAGTTTATACATGAACTTATTAATATTTGTAATTTTAATTGGCATGATACATGGCTCTGTAGAATTCCTTTCAATGATGGCCACCTAAAATATGGCAATATTACTTATAAACCCACTAATGAACTGCCTTCACTTCTATCCATTCCTTTACATTTATGATCAATCTCATTAGATCAGTGTTCACCCATGTCTAACTTTTGTGTATTCCTAGGTCTCTTATATTCTATATTATAAGCCTCTGAGTTTACCTTTACCAAGGTCATAATAATGAAATCAGACAGTATCTATCCATTTGTGTCTGGCTTATTCCATACAGCATTATGTCCTCAAGATTCATCCATGTTGTTATATACTTCAGGACCTCATTTCATTTTACTACTGCATAATATTTCATCA
Source organism: Tamandua tetradactyla (assembly GCF_023851605.1). Taxonomy (NCBI): domain Eukaryota; kingdom Metazoa; phylum Chordata; class Mammalia; order Pilosa; family Myrmecophagidae; genus Tamandua; species Tamandua tetradactyla. The sequence goes on along the minus strand of NC_135334.1, from coordinate 56,392,009 downwards.
AATATATGTATATATATACACACACACACACACATACACCCCATATTTTGTTTGTCTACTCATCTGTTGATGGACACTTGGATTATTTCCATCTCTTGGCAAATATGAATAGTGTTTCTATGAACATCAGTGTGCAAATGTCTGTGTCACTGCTTTCAGCTCTTCTGGGTATGTACTGAGTACATATTGCCGGCTGTGGCACAGAGCTGGGCAAGGGGGGATGGGGTGGGGTACAGCACAGGTGCATGGGGTAGGGTGCAGTGTGGAGGTGCAGGATGTGGTACAGGGATGCAGGGCAAAGCACAGAATGGGGCCAGGTTCCAAGCTTGGAACCTGGCTCAGGGGAAGCATGCAGGAGTGCAGGGTGGGACACAGGGTATGCAGGCACAGGGTGCCTGGCGTGGTGTGGCTTGCTTCTTCAACCTTGCCTCCCTGTCCCTGCACTCCCGAGGGCTCCGTGCCTCCATATGGTTTTCAAAAACAGACCCTCTGCTCTATGGTCAGTTAATTTTTTTTTTTTTTTTTTTTTAACATGAGCAGGCACCAGGAATCGAACCTGGGTCTCTGACATGGCAGGTGAGAACTCTATCTGCTGAGCCACTGTGGCCTGCCCTCAATTGATTTTTGATAGCAGGGTTGGTATTAATTCTTCTTGGAATGACTGGTAAAATTACTCTGTGAAGCCATCTAGTCCTGGACTTTTCTTTGATGGGAGGTTTTTGATCACTGATAAGATTTCTTTACTTGTAATCTGTTGAGGTTTCTACTTCTTCTAGAGTCAGTGTAGGTTGTTTGCTTCTAGGAATTTATCCATTTCGTCTTAGTTGTTTAATTTGTTGGCATACAGTTGTTCATAGTATTCTCTTATGATCCTTTTCATTTCTGTGGGGTCAGTAAGAATGCCCTTTCCCCATTTTTTACTTTATTTTCATCTTCTACCTTTTGGTCTTTCAGTCTAGTTAATATTTTATTTTTCTTCTCACAGTACCAAACTTTGTGTTGTTAATTCTCTCTATTGTTTTATATCCTCAATTTCATTTATTTCTGCACTAATCTTTGTTATTTCCTTCCTCTGCTTGCTTTGGGATTAGGTTGAGGTACTTTTTCTAGTTCCTCCTGGTGTGCAGTAAGATCTTTGATTTTATCTCTTTCTTCTTTTTTAACTTAGGCATTTAGGCTTATAAATGCAGCACTGCCTTTGCTGCATCCTTTAAATTTTTATTTGTGGTGTTCTTGTTTTCATTTGCCTTGAGATACTTACTGATTTTTCTTGCAATTTCTTCTTTGATCCACAGCTTTTCAAGTAATATTTTGTTTAATGTCCATATATATGTGAAATTTCCAGTCCTCTGCCATTTATTTATTTCCAGGTTCATTCCATATGGTCAGTGAAAGTCTTTTAAAACTTTTTGAGAATTTTTTCGTGGCCCAACACATGGTCTATCCTGGAAAATGATCCATGAGCACTTGAGAAGTATGTGTATCTTGCTCTTTTGGTGTGTAATGTTCTGCTTTTATCTGTTAGGTCTCGTTCATTTATTTTGTTCGGGTCTCTGTTTCCTTATTGATCCTGTGTCTAGAAATTCTATCTATTGATGCGAGTGATGTATTGAAGTCTCCAACTATTACTGTAGAGATGTCTGTTTTTCCCTTCGTGTTATCAGGGTTTGCCTCATGTATTTTGGGGCATCATGGTTAGGTCCATAAATATTAATTACTGTTACTTCTTGGTGGATTGTCCCTTTTGTTATTATATAGTGCCCTTCTTTATCTCATAACACTGTGCATTTGATATCTATTTTTGTCCTATATTAGTATAACTACTGAAGCTCCTTTTGGTTACTATTTATGTGGAATATCTTTTTCCAATCTTTCACTTTTGACCTATTTGCGTCTTTAGATATAAGCTGAGTCTCCTGAAGATAGCATGTAGTTGGATCGTATTTTTTTAATCCATTCTGACAATCTTAGTCTTTAGATTGGGGAGTTTAATCAATTAACATTCAATGTTATTACTGTAAGGTCAGTACTTCAACAATTTTAATCTTTTATTTTCATATGTCATATCTTATTTTTATCTCTGCCTTTACCCTTTTAGTTACCTTACTGATAATCTTCATTTCTACATTCTACTCCAAGCCTCTTTCTTCTGTCTTTTCCTTTCAGCTAATGTAACTCTTTAGTATTTCTTGTAGAGAAGGTCTCTTGTTGACAGATTCTCTTAGTTTCTCCTTATCTGTGACTATTTTAAATTTCACCTCATTTTTTTCTGTGTGCTGTATAGCAGGGGTCACATTTTATTCTTTTTCCATGTGAGTCGCTCATTATTGCAACACCATTTTGTTGCATTTTTGTTTGTTTTTTCTTTCTTTTGTTTACTTGTTTGTTTGTTTTTGGGAAGCACATGGGCCAGGGAAATTTCCCTCATTAAAAAAAATAGTTTTATTGAGAAATATCCACACATGGACAGTCCAACCCTATTATACAATCAGTGGCTCACAATCTCATTACATAGTTGTGGATTCTTCACCATGATCATTTTTAGAACATTTGCCTCATTCCAGTAAAAGAAAGAAAAAGAAAGAAAAAAAGCTCATACATGTCTTTTTTGGTGGTTCCCTTGTATATGACAAGTCATTTTTCTCTTGCTGTTTTCAGGATTCTCTCTTATCATTGGCATCTGACATTCTTGTTAATATGTACCTTAGAGTAGATCTATTAGGATTTATTCTGTTTGGAGTATGCTACATTTCTTGGGGTGTATATTTATGTCTTCTGTAAAAGTCAGGAAATTTTCAGCCATTATTTCCTCAAATACTTTTCTGCCCCTTTTCCCATCTCTCCTCTAGTACAGTCATGACATATGTGTTTACATGCTTCATGCTATCTTTCTAATTCTTAAGATCTGGCTCATTTTTTCATTATTTTCTGTTTTAGCATTTCAATTGTCCTTTTATCTAGTTCACTGATTCTTCTTTTTCCTGTTCTTGAATATTGTTAATCTCTTCTATTGTGACTTCATTATCATTATTTCTCATACTTCCAAATTCTTCTTTGTGTTCACCCATATTGTCTTCTTAATGTCCTTTATCTCTTTAGCCATATTTTCCTTTATCTCCTTCAATTGATTTAGGAGATTTAATTGAACATTTAGGATTAGTTCTAAATTCTGTGTCTCCTCTGAACATTTAACTTTTTTCTTGGCTGGGCCAAATCTTCCTGTTTCTCAGTGTGGATTACAATTTTTTGCTGATGTCTATATATCTGATTATCTTGATGAGTTCACTCTGAAGGATAGTTTCTCACTCCAGCCCAGTGTTTATTGTTGACTGACTTTTGTGTTAAGGCTTTCCTTTGACACTTGGTTCAACTTATTCTAGACCTTTATAATAGCCCATGTTTAACTGGTTAGAGTTTTTCAGATTTCACCTGATTCTTGCCCTGGATATATGGCACAATCTTTAAGGTTGCAGTATTTGGGCAATTGTTTTTACCCCTAGGAAAATGCTTCTTTTTCTCTGTTCCTTCTCTGGGAATCTTCATCTATTCTGTTTGCTTTAGTTTTGCCTCTTTACTTTTCTTTTTTACATTCCTTTCATTGCCTCTAGCTGCTTTTGCCTGGAAGACAAATTCTCAGAGGAGGGCCACTCCAAAGAGGACATTCCAGCCTAAATAGGGCCAGGGACCCACAAATGGGGTACAGACCAGTTCCAATGAGCCTGAGGGTAAGGGTCAGGAAAGACATAAAGAGCCTTTTTGGCAAGTACCTGCAGCTGCTCTTCCCTGGCCTGCCCAGAAGATGGTGCACTTCAGCAAACTGTTTCTTGCAGCTCTAAGGAGGTACCGTGGCTTTAAACTTTCTCTGCCTTAGCCCCAGTCTGGAACAGGGTTGAATCAATGGCCAGGGCTGACCCTGTCCAGGGTGGGCTGACATAGCAGCTCAGAACCAGGATCCAGCAGTCTGAATTTGTTGATCAAAAGCTATTGTAGCAAGCAAGCCCCCCTTTCTCTACCTTAATTGGGCTGCCTTTCTGTAAAAATCCCCAACCCCTCTCTCCTGACCCTCAGGACTGGGTAAAACTGCAGGCAAGTGAGATAAGACACCTGGGATGGGGACCCTCTCCTAACAGCTCCTCTGCTTCTTCTGTAAGCTGCTTTGTGCCTTAAAATGACCAATTATCTTTCCTTTAATATTGCTATTTACTCTATTAGACTTGCCCTATCTGTAGCATGTAATAGTGTCTATAAAAACCAATGTTGCCTTTTGTTCAGGGCTCAGACTTTCGAGGTGACTCGGCTGAGCCCTGTGCGCATGAGCTAATAAATCAATTGCTTCCCGAAACTGCGGACCCTTAGTCTCAGCCTGCTCTAATTTTGTGGAATGTTCCTGGAGGCCTGCAGCCTTGAACCTGGTTTTCGCGCTGCACTATGATCACTGCTTTTCTCTGCCCTGCTTTCCCCCTTCATTCTTGGGGAAGTTGACTAAGAGGTCTTCCTTGTGCCTTTCTACGTGGAGTAGCCAGCCAGGGACCAGAACCCAAGGAGGTCTGCCTCAAGAATGGAGGATAGGCACCAGCACCCGCTGTGGAGTGAGCTAACTCACAGTTCTTGACCCTAGTTTCTCAGCCTCTTCTCCTCACTCTTCTGTGGATTTGGCACATGAACCTCTGGCCTCCAGAGACTGAGTACAGTTGTTTGAGACAGTTTCTGCCTGTTCACTAGCTGTTTTGGAGGAGGAGAGAGTCTTGGAGATCCCTGCTCTGCCATTTTTCCTGGAAGTTCCCCCAGTGAAATGTTTTTGATGGTTCAAGATCCTATAGTAACTTACTAGAAATTACTTTTTACTTTAGTCAACTGAAGATTCACAAATGGGCCCATGATAAATGAATGGCATAAGTGAGGTTGAATAACAAGAGAGTATAAAGATAAAGGAGACTAAAACCCTCCAGTCTTTTTGTGGGAAGAGACAATGTTCACATGAAAGATAAGCAATCTTATGTTCAAAACGGGGTAATAGGGAGAAACATAGACTGCATTTGTAATACAACAATAAATATAAGGGCCTTGTCCTAAAAATAAAATTTCACTATCTAGTAAGCCAAGGACAAAATACGAGCAACTGTTTTTTTTCCAATGTCTTTTATTAGATTGTTTTTCTGTTTTGAAATGACAATGAAATATTTAAGAAACGAACATGTGAAACAACCTGATATTCTTGGGTACAGAACTCCATGGTGAAAGTAGTTGGGTGCTGTTTGAACTTTATTCAGGCACATTTCTTCATTTAAATTCTCAACTTATATCTGAATACCAAAGATGAGATAATTTATATGCCTTAGTTTTCAAAGTTTGTTTGTTTTTTTTAATTCCTTCCATACCCTGCTCCTTTTCCTGTGTTAGGAACCCTTTTTTATTTTTTTTATTATTTTTTATTTTTTACATGGGCAGCCATGGCAGGAGAGAACTCTGCCTGCTGAGCCACCGTGGACCACTTCAGGATCGCTTTTGATATAAATTTAAGTCATCAATCTGGATGATTGCTTAGAAAATTATTAATTATGTCTTTGTGAGTTAAATTTTCATCAGGTTGAATGTATATGCAACACCTCTTCCCAGTTTATTTCCTAAGGTTATATCTGGAGATATTTTTGCATCCGTATGACCTGATTTATTAAAGTAACTTATAAGATCAGTTTAATGAGGTATTGGTTTCACACCTGTCCCTGAAGGGCTCTTGGAATCAGTGTGCTACTGATGATATCATGAAGCCATTTTCAGGAATAGTCTTCAGAAAGGGAGGTGTGGGCTTTATTCTCTTGTCTCTAGGAAGGTTTCATTTCTTCATTCTTCCTTCTCTCCCTCCCTATTTTTTTGTCTGTCTGAAAGATAAATGGCTACTGGCTTTAAATAAATGTGACTAAAAAGTCCATGAAAATCTATTCTGCTAGATTTTCAGTGCTGCTCATATTATGGCCCCTGGTACTTGTTGAAATATAAAAAGACAAAAGTGAAAGCTGAACACAGACATTGACATATCAGAAATTGCCTCATCTTCCTTTTCCTGCTTCAAGCCAGGCACACCTACCTTCTAGGATCTACCTATATCTGATATCTGTTCTGAACCTGAGAGAGAGAATGTAGAGGATGTTACTTCTCATAAGCGTTGACTCCATGTAAGACTTCATCCCGTGGCTCATGCCCATTACCTGTTGCTAGGACACTGGACAGTTTCTCCCATAATTCCAACCCAAGAGCTTCATCTCAGGCATTGTAATGTAAAGCTAATCTTATATAATAGTTTATATAATAGCACTAATTACCCTGGATTGAATCTCTTCATTTCATTTCTTTTCTAGAATTTCGTGGGCCACGTAATGGAAAGGAACAGGTGTCATTCATGTTTGTATCCCCAGTGTCTAGCTGAGGATCTAAACATAGTTGGTCTCCAATAATTGCAATTGAATATTTTAAAAATGTTTTCTATTATTAAATATAACATGTATACAAAGAAAAGGAACAAAAAGCAATAATTTTCAAAGTATACGTCAACAACTAGTTACAGAACAGATTTCAGAGTTTGTTATGGGTTTCCATTCCACTATTTCAGATTTTTCCTTCTAGTTGCTCCAAAACACTGGCAGCTAGAAGAAATATTTTTTTTTATGAAAAATAACATATATATAAAAAAGCAAAAAATTTCAAATCATATCACAACAACCAGTTGCAGAGCAGATTTCAGAGTCTGGTATGGGTCACAATTCCACAATCTTAGGTCTTTATCTCTAGCTACTCCAGGATACTGGAGACTAATTGAAGCATCAATATAGTAATTCAGCACTCATACTCTTTGGTTAAATCCTACTTTCTCTATACAATTCCACCATCAACCCTGATCCTTCTCCCACTGTCTAGGAGGCACTTGAGCCATGCCCATTCCATGTTGGAAGGGACTGTTGATAATATGGGATAAGGAGATGGAACTACTTGATGTTCTAGAGAGGCTGACCCCTCTGCATTTCAGGACTCATCTGGTCCAGGGAACCATCTGGAGGTTGCAGCCTCTGGAATGTTATCCCAGTGCATGGAACATTTGTAAAATACCATGTAACACCCTACATGCTCTTCAGGATTGGCTGGAATTGTTTTGGTTAGGGGTTGGCAAGTTGTGGTAGGTAGCAATGTCTAACTGAAGTTTGTGTAAGAATGACCTCCAGAGTAGCCTCTCAACTCTATTTGAACTCTCTAAGCCACTGAGACTTTTAGTTAAACTTCTTTTCCCCCTTTAGGTCAGGATGGCATTGTTGATCCCATGGTGCCAGGACAAGACTTATCCCTGGGAGTCATATCCCATGTCACCAGGGAGACTTTCATCCCTGGATGTCATGTCCCACATAGCAGGGAGGGCAATGATTTCACTTGCAGGGTTAGTCTTAGAGTAGCCACATCTGAACAACACAAAGATCCTTCAGAAGTAACTCTTAGGCAGACCTATATGTAGACTAAACTTGTCCATTACATACATGAGCTTCACAAGAGCAAGCCTCAAGATCTGGGTATCCCTAATGTTTGACACAGTATCTGGGGTTTCCCTAGTGATAAAGTTTAATAGTTTCATATTTTTCTCCCATCCATCAATGTTTTTGATTATCTACTTAATACTCTGGGATGTATCCAGGAATTACATTAAGCTATACAGGATTAAAAGCTTTCATTCTTATTCTGGGCTCCCAAGTTGGGATTGTTTAAATGACCTATCCAGACAGATTGAGTTAGATTATGTGCTACAGAAAATTTACTTTCTGGACAAAAGATACCTTTCTTCCTTTGGTCTCAAAGAGTAATGAGGTTCTAAAATATAGACAATGTCTTCTTTACCCTGGTATTCTGAATTACCTTAATCCCAACCTGATTGGCTTCATTCTTAACTCTAAATACCAAGTTATACATATATAAAACAGACTCCCAAAATCCAGAAATAATAATTATCACTCCGGACTAAATGTGACTGATGTAGGAGCTTATGATCTAGGCCCCTGTTTTCTTATAACTATTTTCTAAATGAGAGTATGCAATATTTGCTCTTTCCTTTCTGGCTTACTTTGCTGCATCAAATGTCCCACAGTTCTATTCACAATGTAGCATGCCCCACAACTTCGTTTCTTTTTTAGCAGCACAATATTTGACATATGTATACACCATCATTTGCAATCTATTTCTCAGTCAATGCATCCTTCAGCCACCTTCATTCATTGGGCATCATGTATAATGCCCAAAGTCAATAGTCAATATCTACAAATTTTAGATAATTTCATTGTTCCCAAGAGAAAGATAACCAAGAAACATACCCTCACCAAATAGAAAACCTAAACCTCCCCTTAACTCTTGTCCCTCCCCCCATTTTTTACCCCTATGTTGCTGTGACACTACTGATGGTTTCCTGTTAAACATATCCCATAGCATGTGTCATGGTTAGGGACAGGTGTCAACTTGGCCAAGTTGTGGTACCTGTTCATCTGATTGGGCAAGTGCTGGCCTGTCTGTTGCAATGAGAACATTTCATAGGATTAGGTCATGATCACGTCAGCTACATCCACAGCTGATTCCACTTGTAATCAGCCAAAGGGGAGTGTCTTCTGCAATTAGTGATGCTAAATCCAATCATGGGAAGCCTTTTAAGGAGGACTCAGAGGAGACAGGTTGCATTCCTGCTTTGGCTGGTGAGCCTCTCCTGTGGAGTTCATCCAGGCCATCCATTGGAGTCGTCGGCTTCGCGGCCTGCCCTGTGGATTTTGGACTCTGCATTCCTACGGTCACGTGAGACACTTTCATAAATTTTATATTTGCAAGTGTTCCCTGTTGATTCTGTTTCTCTAGAGAACCCTAACTAATACATCTTGGTACCGGGAGTGGTTCTTAAGGAACAGAATCTTAAAAATGGGTTTTTATGAATGGTTTTCTACTCTGACTGGGCTCAGAGACACTAAGGACTCTGATTCCCGTAATCAGAATGACACTCCCAATCCATGGACTGAGTTGGCAAAGGAGATAGTCAAAATATCATCATTCGATTCTCCTAATGCTTCGCTTGTATGAAGCCAGACTCTGGGGGATAATGTTTTTGACACCTTTACAGAGTTTTGTAGAAATAAGAGTTATAGAGATGTTGGTTGGTTGTTGTTAGATACACTGTCTACATTAAAGGGTGAAAGGGATGGGCTTAAGGCTTCAAACAAGAAGCTTAAGTGCCGTCTGAAAGATGTAGAGGTTTCTATGAGTATCCTGAAGGAAAATTTTATTTCCTATAGCCGTAGACTTGAGATCTCTGAAAATCAGACTCAGAATCTTATTGTTAGAGTAGCAACTTTACAACGTAAACTGAAATCTCAGTCTTGCATGGTGTCTGCCGTTAAAGTGAGGGCATTGATTCGAAAGGAGTGGGACCCTGAAAAATGGGATGGTGACATATGGATTGATAATGATGTTGGGGGTGAGGTTGAAACCCTAGACCATGCTGAGCCTTCTTTAGATAACCCTGTAATAGTCTGCCCTGAGGACATAGCCGCCCCACCTCCAGCCTGCCTTGAGGAATTGGCCACCCAACCTCCTCCTGAAGGGATTAGCCCTAGAGTTATTAATCCTGTTTCACCAGATGAAACTGCAAATGAAAGCCCTGAAGCAAATGGCTTGGAAGATATTTCTAATTCTTTTCATGACCCACCCCCACCACCCCTCATTTCTTCTAGACCTATAACTAGACTAAAGTCCCAACAGGCCCCTAAAGGTGAGGTACAAAGTATCACACATGAGGAGGTACGTTATACTCCAAAAGAACTGTGTGAGTTTTCCAATTTATATAGACAGAAATCAGGGGAATATGTGTGGCAATGGATTTTAAGAGTGTGGGATAATGGTGGGAGGAATATAAGGCTGGATCAGGCTGAATTTATTGATATGGGCCCACTAAGCAGAGATTCTGCATTCAATGTTATAGCTAGAGCAGTTAGAAAAGGTGTTAACAGCTTGTTTGGGTGGTTGGTTGAAACATGGATCAAAAGGTGGCCAACATTACCTGAGGTTGAAATGCCAGAACTGCCCTGGTATAATGTAGATGAGGGGATCCAGAGGCTTAGAGAGATTGGGATGTTAGAGTGGATTTATCATGCAAAGCCTGCTCTTACACCCCAGGAATGTCCAGAGGATGCACCTTTTACCAGAACAGTGAGGAATAAATTTGTGAGACTAGCACCATCATCCCTCAAGAGCTCTGTGGTTGCACTTCTCTGTAGGTCAGATATTACTGTAGGAACTGCTGTCACTGAGCTGGAATCCTTAAACACAATGGGGATGACAGGATCCTGAGTTGGCAGAAGCCAGGTGGCAGCACTTAATCACCAAAGACAGGGTAGACATGGGCATTATAATAGACAACAAACTCAAAGGAGGCATCAAAATTATATGACACGCAGAGATTTGTGGCATTGGCTAGTAAATCATGGGGTGCCTAGAAATACAATAGAAGGGCAGTCTACAAAATTCTTGTTGGAGCTGTATAAACAAAAGAGTTCTAGGTTAAGGGAACAGAAGTCTAACCTGAATTACAAAAACACAGAGTCATGGCCCCTTAACCAATTTCCAGACTTGAAACAGTTTACAGACCCTGAGCCCCTTGAATGAAGGGGAGGCCAGGTCCCTATGGGGGAGAAACCTGTTACACTGCCACAAATTTATACTGTTAACATTCCTCTAAGTCTTCCCCAAGGAGACCGACGGCCTTTTACCAGGGTAACTGTGCATTGGGGAAAAGGAAATGATCAGATATTTCAGGGATTATTAGACACTGGTTCAGAAGTGACATTAATTCCAGGGGACCCAAAACGTCACTCTGGACCACCAGTCAGAGTGGGGGCTTATGGAGGCCAGGTGATCAATGCAGTTTTAGCTCAGGTCCGTCTCACAGTGGGTCCAGTGGGCCCCCGGACCCATCCTGTAGTTATTTCCCCAGTTCCAGAATGTATAATTGGCATAGACATACTGAGCAACTGGCAGAATCCCCACGTTGGTTCTCTAACTCGTGCAGTGAGGGCTATTATGGTGGGAAAGGCCAAGTGGAAGCCACTAGAACTGCCCCTACCAAGCAAAATAGTAAATCAAAAGCAATACCATATTCCTGGAGGGATTGCAGAGATTACTGCCACTCTTAAGGACTTGAAAGATGCAGGGGTGGTAATTCCCACCACATCCCCTTTCAACTCTCCTATTTGGCCTGTGCAGAAAACAGATGGGTCTTGGAGAATGACAGTGGATTATTGTAAACTCAACCAGGTGGTAACTCCAATTGCAGCTGCTGTTCCAGATGTAGTATCATTGCTTGAGCAAATCAATACATCCCCTGGTACCTGGTATGCAGCTATTGATCTGGCAAATGCTTTTTTCTCAATAGCTGTTAGTAAGGACCACCAGAAGCAGTTTGCTTTCAGCTGGCAAGGTCAGCAATATACTTTCACTGTCCTACCTCAGGGGTATATCAACTCTCCAGCCCTATGTCACAGTCTTGTTCGCAGAGACCTTGATCGTTTCTCCCTCCCACAAGACATCACACTGGTCCATTATATTGATGATATCATGTTGATTGGACCTAGTGAACAAGAAGTAGCAACTACTCTAGATTTACTGGTAAGGCATTTGCGTGTCAGAGGATGGGAGATAAATCCAACAAAAATACAGGGGCCTTCCACCTCGGTAAAATTTTTAGGTGTCCAGTGGTGTGGGGCATGTCGAGATATCCCTTCTAAGGTGAAGGATAAATTGCTGCATCTGGCCCCTCCCACATCCAAAAAGAGGCACAACGCCTAGTTGGCCTTTTTGGATTTTGGCGACAACATATTCCTCATTTGGGTGTGCTACTCCGGCCCATTTATCGAGTGACCAGAAAAGCTGCTAATTTTGAGTGGGGACCTGAACAAGAGGAGGCTCTGCGACAGGTCCAGGCTGCTATGCAAGCTGCTCTGACACTTGGGCCATATGATCCAGCAGATCCAATGGTGCTGGAAGTGTCAGTGGCAAATAGAAATGCTGTCTGGAGCCTTTGGCAGGCCCCTATAGGAGAATCACAACGCAGACCCTTAGGATTTTGGAGCAAAGCCTTACCATCTGCTGCAGATAACTACTCTCCTTTTGAGAAACAGCTTTTGGCCTGCTACTGGGCCTTAGTAGAGACTGAACGCTTAACCATGGGCCACCAAGTTACCATGAGACCTGAGTTGCCTATCATGAGTTGGGTGTTGTCTGACCCACCAAGCCATAAAGTTGGGCGTGCACAGCAGCACTCTATTGTAAAGTGGAAATGGTATATACGAGATAGAGCCAGAGCAGGTCCTGAAGGCACAAGTAAGTTACATGAAGAAGTGGCACAAATGCCCATGGTTTCCACTCCTGCTGCCACATTACCTTCTCTTTCCCAGACCAGAGCTATGGCCTCTTGGGGTGTTCCTTACAGTGAATTGACTGAGGAAGAGAAAACTCGGGCCTGGTTTACAGATGGTTCAGCACGATATGCAGGTACCACCCAAAAGTGGACAGCTGCAGCATTACAACCCCTTTCTGGGGTGTCCTTGAAGGACAGTGGTGAGGGGAAATCCTCCCAGTGGGCAGAACTTCGAGCAGTGCACCTGGTTGTTCATTTTGCTTGGAAGGAAAACTGGCCAGAGGTGCGTTTGTATACTGACTCATGGGCTGTTGCTAATGGTTTGGCTGGATGGTCAGGGACTTGGAAAGACCATAATTGGAAAATTGGTGACAAAGAGGTCTGGGGAAGAAGTATGTGGATAGACCTTTCTGAGTGGGCTAAAAACATGAAGATATTTGTGTCCCATGTGAATGCACACCAGAGGGTGACTTCAGCAGAGGAAGATTTTAATAATCAAGTGGATAAGATGACCCGTTCTATGGATACCAGTCAGCCTCTTTCCCCAGCAACTCCTGTTATTGCCCAATGGGCTCATGAACAAAGTGGTCATGGTGGTAGGGATGGAGGTTATGCATGGGCTCAGCAACATGGGCTTCCACTCACCAAGGCTGACCTGGCTACAGCCACTGCTGAGTGCCCAATCTGCCAGCAGCAGAGACCCACACTCAGCCCCCGATATGGCACCATTCCCCGAGGTGACCAGCCAGCTACATGGTGGCAGGTTGATTACATTGGACCACTCCCTTCATGGAAGGGGCAGCGATTTGTTCTAACTGGAACAGACACATACTCTGGATATGGGTTTGCTTTCCCTGCATGCAATGCTTCTGCCAAAACTACTATCCGTGGGCTTACAGAATGCCTTATCCATCGTCATGGTATTCTACATAGCATTGCTTCGGATCAAGGAACACACTTCACAGCAAATGAAGTGCGGGAATGGGCACATGCTCATGGAATTCTCTGGTCTTACCATGTTCCCCATCATCCAGAAGCAGCTGGATTGATAGAACGGTGGAATGGCCTTTTGAAAACTCAATTACGGTGCCAACTAGGTGGCAAAAACTTGAAAGGCTGGGGTAATGTTCTCCAGGAAGCTGTGTATGCTCTGAATCAGCATCCGCTGTATGGTGCTGTTTCTCCCATAGCCAGGATCCATGGGTCCAGGAACCAAGGGGTGGAAATGGGTGTGGTGCCACTCACTATTACTCCTAGTGATCCACTAGGAAAATTTTTGCTTCCTGTCCCTGCTACCCTGAGTTCTGCTGGTCTACAGGTTTTAGTTCCAAAACAGGGTGTGCTTTCTCCAGGAGAAACAACAGTGATACCACTGAACTGGAAGTTAAGATTGCCACCTGGCCACTTTGGGCTACTTATGCCTCTGGATCAACACACCAAGAAGTTAGTGATAAATATGAACCTCGACCACGTGATCAGTTACAGAAACGAGGACTGTAATGTTGTTTTGTTTGTGTTCTACTATTTAAGTTGTAAGATATCAAGTTTAAGAATGAATGTTGCCCAAGGATTTGCACCCTATTCTGGAGAGATTTAATGTGTTTCCAGTTATATGCTGGACAGTTGAGTATTGTCAGGTAAAAGAAAAAATGTGTGCTTATTTGTTTTCATTTGGAAATTAAGTATGGTCTAAGGTGATATATATATATATATATGCCAAGTTGACAAGGGGTGGACTGTCATGGTTAGGGACAGGTGTCAACTTGGCCAAGTTGTGGTACCTGTTCATCTGATTGGGCAAGTGCTGGCCTGTCTGTTGCAATGAGAACATTTCATAGGATTAGGTCATGATCACGTCAGCTACATCCACAGCTGATTCCATTTGTAATCAGCCAAAGGGGAGTGTCTTCTGCAGTTAGTGATGCTAAATCCAATCATGGGAAGCCTTTTAAGGAGGACTCAGAGGAGACAGGTTGCCTTCCTGCTTTGGCTGGTGAGCCTCTCCTGTGGAGTTCATCCAGGCCATCCATTGGAGTCGTCGGCTTCGCAGCCTGCCCTGTGGCTTTTGGACTCTGCATTCCTACGGTCACGTGAGACATTTTCATAAATTTTATATTTGCAAGTGTTCCCTGTTGATTCTGTTTCTCTAGAAAACCCTAACTAATACAGCATGCAATAGCAATCCACCCCCCATATCCTGAATTTATATACTCTTTGTACAAGATTCACTCCTTTGAAGTTCTTCATGCAAGAACTTATTTATATCTGTATTGTTAATTGGTGGGACATGTAGGTCTTATAACCCCTTTTAATCATATCACCTTCAATATGGTAATATTACTTACAGACCCACTAGTGAACTGCCTTTGCATCTATCTATTCCCTCGCATTTGAGTTCAACCTCATTAGCTAACCATTCATCATCTCTAGCTTCTGTGTATTTCTACATCCCTTATATTCTTTACCATGATTATAAAAGTGGAGTTATACAGTATCTACCCTTCTGTGTTTGGCTTATTTCACTCAGGATTATGTCCTTAGGGCTCATTCATATTGTCATGTGCTTCAGGACATCATTCCATCTTACTGCTCTATAATATTCCATAAAATGTATATATCACATTTTGTTAATCCACTTGTCTATTGATGGCCACTCAGAATGTTTCCATCATTTGGCAATTGTGAATAATGCTGCTGTGAACATCAGTGTGCAAATGTCTGTTTGTGTCACTGCTTTCAGCTCTTCTGGGAATATACTGAGTAGTGGAATTGTTGGGTCCTAGGGCAACTCGATATTTAGTTTCTTAAGAAACTACCAAACTCTCTTCCATAGCAGCTGTACCAATATACATGCCTATTACCAGTGAATAAGTGTCCCAGTTTCTCCACATCCTTTCCAACATTTGAAGTTTCCTGTTTGTTTAGTAGCAGCCATTCTTACAGTTGTGAATTGGTGTGCCAGTTTGAAAGGATTATGTACCCTAGAAAAGCCATGTTTTAATCCTGATGCAATCTTGTGGGAGCAACCATACCTTTTAATCCCTATTCAGCACTATAGGTTGGAAACTCGATTACGTTATCTCCATAAAGATGTTACTCACCCAGTTGTGGATATTAATTTTGGATTAGAGGGAGATGTGACTCCATCTATCCCAGGTGGGTCTTGATTAGTTTACTGGAATCCTTTAAAAGAGGAAACATTTTTGGAGAAAGTGCCTTTTAGAGCCAGGAGAACCAGGAAAGCCCATGCAGACTGCAGCCTTTGGAGAAAGGCTTGACCCTGGGCAAGCTTCATGAAGCAAGAAGCCTGGAGGGAAAGCTAGCAGATGTTGCCATGTTCAATATGTGCCTTCCCAGTTGAAAGAGAAACCCTGAACATTGTTGGCCTTTCTTAAGTGAAGTAACTCTTATTAGTGCCTTAATTTGGACCTTTTTATAGACTTGCTTTAATTTGGACATTTCTGTGGCCTTAGAACTGTAAACTAGCAACTTATCAAATTCCCCTTTTTAAAAGCCATTCCATTTCTGATATATTGTATTCTGGCAGCTAGCAAACTAGAACAGGTGGTATCTCAATGTAGTCTTGATCTGTAATTCCCTCATAGCTAATGAAAATGAGTATCACTTCATGTGTATTTTAGCCATCTGTATGTGCTTTTTGGAAAAATGCCTGTTCATATCATTAGGACATTTTATCATTGGGTTGTTTGCCTTTTGTTGTTGAGTTGTATGATTGGTTTAGGTATACAGGATATCAAACCTTTTTCTGATATGTTATTTCCAAATACTTTCTTCCATTGAGTGGACTGCCTCTTCACCTTTTTGACAAAGTCTTTTGAGGAACAAAAGCACCTGATGTCCAGGAGTTCCCATTTATCTATTTTTTTCTTTTGTTGCTTTTGCTTTGGGTGTAAAGTTTAGGAAGCTACCTCCTATTACTAGGTCTTGAAGATGTTTCCCTACATTTTCTTCTAGGAGCTTTCGGTACTACCTCTTATATGTAGGTGTTTAATACACTTTGAGGTAAATATTTTATAGGATATAAGTAAGGTAAGGGTCCTCTTTTGACTGCTGATATCTAGTTCTCCCATGCCCATCTATTGAAAACACAATTTTGTCCCAGTCCAGTAGATTTGGGGGCCTTATTGAAGATCAGTTGACCATAAATTTGGTGGCCTATTTCTGTAGTCTTGATTCAATTCCATTGATCAATATTTCTATCTTTGTGCCAGTATCATGCTGTTTTGACTGCTGTGGTTTTGTAATTAGTTTTAAAATCAGAAAATGTTAATCCTCCCATTTTTTTCTTCTCTTTTAGGATGTTTTTAGCTATTAGGTGTCTCTTTCCCTTCCAGATGAATTTGGTAACTAGCTTTTCCCAGTCTTCAAAGTAGGTTGTTGGAATTTTGATTGGTACTCCATTGAATCTGTAGATCAATTGGGGATAGAATTAACATCTTAACTATATTGAACTTTCCTATCCATGAGCAGGGAATGTTTTTTCCACCTGTTTAGATCTTCTTTGATTTATTTTAGCAAAGTTATATAGTTTTCTGTGTACAAGTCCTTTACGTACCTGGTAAAGTTCATTTCTAGATTCTTGATTCTTTTAGTTGTGATTTTGAGTGGATTTTTTTCCTTAATTGACTCTTCAATGAGGCAATTGCATGTGTGTAAAAACATTCCTGATTCCTGCATGCTAATTTTATATCCTGCCACCTTGCTGAACTTGTTTATTAAGTCAAGTAACTTTATTGTAGATTTCTCAAGATTTTCCAAGTACAGTATCATGTCATCTGCAATTAATGAAAACTTTATTTCATGCTTTCCATTTTGGGTACCTTTTATTTCTTTTTTCCTGCCTGATTTTTCTAGCTGGAACTTCTAGTACATTGTTGAATACTAGTGGTGACAGAGGGCAACCTTGTCTCATTCCCAATCTTAAGGGGAAAGCTTTCAGTCTCTCTTCATTGAATACAATGCAGGCTATGGATTTGTCATATATGTCCTTTATCACATTGAGGAAGCTACCTTTGATACCTACCTTTTGAAGTGTTTTTATCAGAAAAGGATGTTGAATTTTCTCAGATGTTTTTCCAGCTCTAATTGAGATGATCATGTGATTTTTACCTTTCATTTTGTTACTGTGCTGTATTACATTAATTGATTTTCTTGTGTTGAACAATCCTTGCATTCCTGGTATAAACCCACTTGGTCGTGGTGTATAATTCTTCTAATGCAGTGTTAGATTCGATTTGGTAATATTTTGTTGAGAATTTTTGCATCTATGTTCATTAAGGAGATTGGCCTGTAGTTTTCCTTTCTTATAATATCTTTACTTGGCTTTGCTATTAAAGTGATGTTAGTATCATAAAATGAGTTAGGTAGTGTTCCTTTTAATTCAATTTTTTGGAAAAGTTGAGCAGATTGGCATTGGTTCTTTTTAGAATGTTTGATGAAATTCCCCTGTGAAGCCATCTGGCCCTGACTTTTCTTTGTAGGGAGATTTTTTTTTTATCTTCTGTTATTGTACAGTATAACATATATGCAAAGCAAAGAAAGGAAAAAGCAATAGTTTTCCAAGCACTCTACAACAAGTAGTTACATGACAGATCCCAGAGTTTGTCATGATCTACTTTATGATCCTCTCAGATTTTTCCTTCTAGCTGCTCCAGAATATAGGAGGCCAGAAGGCTTAAATATTTTTTTATCATCACAATCAACTTTTTTCCTTCTTCTCTTGGTGAAAAATATCATATATACAAAAAGCTATAAATTTCAAAGCACAGCACCATAATTAGTTGTAGAACATATTTCAGAGTTTGACATGGGTTACAATTTCACAATTTTAGATCTTTATTTCTAGTTGGTCTAAAATACTGGAGACTGAAAGAGATATCAATTTAATGATTCAGCATTCATATTCATTTGTTAAATCCTATCTTCTCTGTATAATTCAACCATCACCTTTGAACTTTCCATCCATCTCTTTGGGGGTGCTTGGGCTATGGCAATTCTAAATTTTTCATATTGGAAGGGTCTGTCACTAATATGGGGTGGGGAGAGGGAACTATATGATGTTCTGGAGAGACTGGGCTAGGTTTCAGGACTTATCTGGAACAGGGACCCATCTGGAGGTTGTAGGTTTCTGGAAAGTTACTCTAGTACATGGAACCCTTGTGGAATCTTATATATTGCCCTAGGTGTTCTTTAGATTTGGCTGGAATGGTCCTGGTTGGGGGTTGGCAGGTTATGATAGGTAGCAAGGTCTACCTGAAGTTTGTGTAAGAACACCTCCAGAGTAGCCTCTCGACTTTATTTGAACTCTCTCTACCACTAGTCTTTTATTGATTACACTTCTTTTCCCCCTTTTGGTCAGGATGAAATTGTTGATCCCATGGTAGCAGGTCTGGAGTCATCCCTGGGAGTCATCTCCCATGTCACCAGGGAGACTTTCACCCCTGGATGTCATGACCCACGTAGAGGGGATGGTGACAATTTCACTTACAGAGTTGGGCCTGGAGAGATTGAGGCCACATCTGAGCAACAACAGAGGTCCTCCAGAAATAACTCTTGGGCATGCCTATAGGTAGTCTAAACTTCTCTGCTACCTACATAGGCTTCACAAGAGTAAGCCTCATGTTGAAGGGCTTGGCCTATTGATTTGGGTGTCCCTAAAGTTTGACACAGGATCAGGGGATTCCCTGATGGTAAGGTTTAATACTTCCATATTCTTTCTCCCCTCCTTCAGGGGATTTTGCCAATACTTTTTGATGATCTGGTTAATATACTCTAGGATGTTTCGAGGCATTACAATATTCTATACAGGATTAAAGGACCTCTTTCTTATTCTGTACTCCCTGTGTTTCAGTTGTTCAAATGAGCTACACAGATAGGTTGAATTAGATTATGCCGTACAGAAAATTTTAGTTGCAGACCAAGTAAAACTTTCTTCCATTGGTCTCAAAGAATATGTATGGTTCTAAACTATAGATACTGTCTTCCTTACCCCTATGTTCTGAATTACTTTAGCCCAAACCTGTTTGGCTTCATTCTTATCTCTAAATATCAGGTTACATATATAAAACAGCCTCTCAAAATCCAGAAATAATAATTACAACTCCAGACTTGATGTGTCTGCTCTAAAAGCTTACAATCTAGGCCCCGCTTTCTTATCAGCATTTTATAAAGGTGACCATACCATTTTTGTTGTTTTGGTTCTGACTTATTTTGTCTCACCAAATGTCCCACATGTTCATTCACATCATTGCATGCCTCACAGCTTTGTTCCTTTTTGTAGCAGCGCAACCTTCGTTCATAAGTATACGCCATTGTTTTCCAATCTACTTCTCCACTAGTGCATCCTTCTGCCACCTGCATTCATGAGGCATCGTGTAGAAGGCCCAAAATCCACAGTCCATTAATGTTCTCAATTTTAGAAAGTTTCATTGTTCCGAAGAGAAGGAAACACCCTTGCCAAATAGGAAATCTAAACATCTTCTTAACTCTTGTCCCTTCCCCCATTATTTACCTCTGCTGTTGCTGTGGTAGTGCTGATGATTTCCTTTTGAACATAGCTCATAGTACTCAGTATAGCAGTTTTGTAGGGAGATTTTTGATGACTGATTGAATCTCCTTGTGATTGGTTTATTGAGATCTATTTCTTCTTGAGTCCATGTAGCTTGTTTGTGATTTTCCAGGAATTTTTACATTTCATCTAAGTTATCTAGTTTGTTGGTGTATAGCTGTTCATAGTATCCTCTTATGAATTTTTTTAATTCTTCAGGATCTGCGGTACTGACCCCCCCTTCCATTTACAATTTTGTTTGTTTGCATCCTCTCTTTTTGTGTGTGTTCAAAATCAATTGTCCTTTCCTCCCATTTACGATTTTGTTTATTTGCATCCTCTCTTTTTTGTGTGTGTTCAAAAAAATTGTCCTTTCCTCTCATTTGCTTATTCTTCCTTCTGCCTCTTCCAATCTGCTGTTGTGTGTCTCTGGTATATTTTTGATTTGGTGTATGGCATCTTTAATATCTGAGATATCTGCTATTTTTCTATTCTTTCAAATTCCTCTTTATGGTCTTCTAATGTCTTCTTGATCTTCTTTATGTAATTAGCCACCCCACTGATTTTATTTAGTCGAGTTATGTGAACATCTTTGATTAGTTTTTCCAAAGTCTGTGTCTCCTCTGATGTTTTATTTTGGTCATTAGGGCTATAACTGTCTGCATCTTGATATTCTTAGTGATCTTCTGTTGCGTTCAAAGCATGTGAATGTCTTGATTGGTTTACTTTGGAAGGGGATTTCCTTCAGTAGTCTAAAGCTTTGTATTTGTGGGATGGATGTGGAACAGGATGTGAGGTGTGGGGCAGGACACAAAAGTGTGGTGCTGGGTTGTGGTGCAGGTATAGGCGTGGGTCAGGGAAGTTACACTGGTGCCTGTGAACCTGAGGTGTGGGTTACAAGGTTGTGGTGATGCAGTGCAGGGGCTGTGGGCCTGGGGTGCAGCTCAGGCTTGGGGGACACAGAGGTAGGGTATGGTGAAGGGGCTGTGCAGATGCACTGCAGGTAGTGCACAGGCAGGGCATGGGTGGGCTCATGGAGCCAGGGGGACATGGGTATCAGGGTGTGGGGTAGGTGGCACAGAGGTCAGGCATAGGAAGGCAGGACTGTAGTGTGTCCTTGCACAGGGGGATGGGCCCAAGGGGCCCAGGATGCAGATGTACGAGTGTATAGAGGTGGGGAACAGGTCACAGGGCTTGTGGAATGTGAGTCAGGGGCTGGTAATGTTGGGTTGGTGGGGCCCTGGCATGAGTGCACAGGTGTGGGGGGTTGGGTCAGGGGTATACATGTGTGCAGGGTGGGGGCTGTGTAGCACAGATGTGCACATGAGCACCTGCCAGGTGTGGGAGAAGGGTGCTTGTGCTAGGAATGGGGTAATGGTGTTCACGTGTGTGGGGCAGAGGAAGTGGAGTGCAGGGGTTAAGAGTTCAGTGTACAGAACATGTACATGAACAGAACATGCATGGGCACTCTGTGGGGAGGATGTGCCTTTGTGCCTGCCTGGGTGTAGAGGGTAGAGCCCTGGTATGCATATGGGCAGAGCTCAGGGATAATGAGCCAGTGTTGTGCTTGTGTGGGCTGGAGGCCAGTGTGGTCTGGAGGTACAGGTCAGAGCTTGTCCAGATCTGGGGTGTATGTACATGCAGATTTGGGAAGGCCCTGTGCTGATGTACATGTGCACAGAGCTCAGGCTAGGTGGGGTGGATGCAGCCCTGGTATGAAAGTGAGAGCCCACAGCCTGGATATGCCAGTGACTGCCTGCAATGGGCAGGGAAGGGGAGGTGAGGGTGAAGGCACTGGGAGCAGGTATGTGGGTCTTGGGAGGGGTGGGGTGAGACTGTGTGCTTGTGCAGGAGCGGTGGGTGGGGCTGGGGCAGGCACTGGCAGGGGTGGGGTGTTCCAGACAGGTGCACTTAGATTATGGTGAGGGTGTGAGTGATGGGGTTCAGGTGCTTGGTGTGTGGAGTGACTTGGGTTGCAGGGTGGGGGTGACATGCATGAGAATAGCGGCTTCGGGGAACATGTCTTGGCTTACTTCCTTGTCCCTGTCTCCCTGTCTGTGCACTCCTGAGGGCTCTGAGCTTCCCTTTGCAAAGAGGCATGTTAGGCTGTTGGCAGTAGCTGGACAGTCTCTGGGTCTCTGCTTCTCAGTTCTTCAGCTTTTGCAATCAGGGCTTCTTCATGTGGTGTAGAAGACCCTCCCAGGGCATATCACCTTGGAATTGCCATCCCAGTCACCTTCCCATCCCTTCTTCAGCCATTCCCTGGAGCAGAGGTGAACTGGACCTATCCTATTCTGTTATCTTCCCAGATTCACCTCTGCAGATGACTATTGAATGAAAGGTTGGTTGCATGGATGGATAGATGAAAATCTGAATCCTGACTTCTTATTGTTCAGGAAATTAACTTTCCTTCTCAGTCTATGAATAGTTTATAAGATTTTTCCTGGCATCCTGAGATTTTATGACTTATTGACTAGGTTTCTTGCTCCCAAAAGTGCCTCTGGATCTCAAACCCCCTTTTCCCCCTCCAAGCCAATGTTCTTGCTCTCTACTGTCTAGACCACCTGAAGTCTGAATCCTATCACAACTATTGCATCTTCCTGTCCCTTCCTGAATTTGATGGCTTGTCTGGATTTGGGCTCACACCTACTTAAGTCACTCTGATACTACTCATACCTATCTTCTTCCCATAAAAGTCAGAAATGGCATCATCCTTTGAAATGCAACACTGAATCAGATGAATGATGATCAGCCTCTTGCACTGGCCCCAGGTATGTGTTGTTGGACAGTGTAGTCATAATGCTTCCCTACATCTATTTACCCCTTTACCTATCCTTTCCATAAGTTTTTTTGAAGGTGTTGTGCTCCAGATACATCATGAATGTTTATGATCTTAATATAAATGATGAATAAACTCTATACCTTATCTCAAGAAACTTAGCATTTACTAGAGACAGGCATGTAAATCAGTTAAAAGTAATAAAGTGTGACAGTTTGAGTGCTAAGATAGAAGTCCACACAGAGTATGGTGGGAAATCAAAAGAGAGAATGATTAATAGTGTCTAGTCAATAGGAAAGCTTGGGTTGAATTAATGAGGAAATTCAAGATCAGTATGATTGGAATTTAGAGTACAAGGAAAGGACACCGGCTGAGGCTGCTGCTCAGCTTGTATTATAGCATGCCCTTTACCTCTGCCCCCTTTTGCTTCCTTCTCCCCTGATTGGGTATTGATCTCAAAGACATTCCTTAACAAGTATCCTGTATGATAAACTCTTATCTCAGAGTCTGCTTTATTGAGAACCCAATCTCAACATTATGAAGTTTCCTTAGATAATGAAAAAGCAAGAAATGGGAATAAAGATGATGGCTGCTTTAGGTATGTAGCTTTAATAACAATTTGGAGAGGAGTTTTAAGAGATCAGTTATTAGACTATTGCTGTAGTCCACTCAAGAGTCTGATAGAACCTGGAGTTAGGAAGAAAAAGTGGGAATGAAGATGGAGTGGGTGGGATAGAAGAGATGCTATAAATACAGAATAGGAAGAAACTGGTCATGTACTTGGTATGGAGAAATGGAGAAAACCAGTTGAAAATGGGTAAGACTTATTGAACTAGCAAACTTGGGAAAAGGAACAGGTTTTTACTGGATAGAAAAATGGAGTCCAGATTTGGGTGTGTTGAGTGTGAGTGGCTGTAGGACACCTGAATAAAGATGAACAGGACACCAAGGGCAGGTTTACCTTTCAGCACTGTCTGGGGTGGGAAAAGGAATGTGGACATCATCATCATCATCATTTATGTGGAAGTGAATCGAGAGAAGGAAATAAGCTCACTCAAGGAGGACATGTAGTCAGAAGAGAAGAAAGTTATGTATTGAAATGAACGCTGGAGAACACCAATACTTAACACATGGGTAAAAGAGGAGTCAATGAAATGGATTGAGAAGGAATTCTCAGAGCTATAGAAGGATAAAAAGGACAGAAAATTGAGAGGGGTGATGGGCAATAGTTTGAGTGATAAATTAAGACTGAAATATTACTTGGATTTACATGAGAATCTTTGGTGATAAGCCGCTTATTCATCAAGTAACCATGTTCAAGGCACTCTGTAAGGTATAGGATGTTCAAAAAAGAATGCCAGATCATTCCTTCACAGTACCCACAGTTCACTAAAAGATATGAGTAAACAGACCATTTCCAGGCAGTGTTATAAGACCTATGATAAGGTGCTAAGGGAAAGCCTGGGATGGGGAGGCATGACTGATCCAGAATTCTTGGAGCAATCAATAGATGAAAAAGGGCTTGGCAGATGAATAGGCTTCCACCAAGAGAAAGCAAAAGACATCCCTGCAAGGCAAAAAGTGTATGCAAAAGATCAGTGGTATAAAAGGACCTATTTCTAAATTAAGGACTATTTGTCAAATGGCCAAAGATTTCTTGGAAAAGAATGGCATTTGAGTATTTAAAACAGATTCTAAAGCTAGATAAAACCTCTGCAATTTCCCTTTGATCTGCACAATAGCCTTCAGTGATATTTTCTCTAAAATCAAATCACACAAGTTCAATCTCACTAAAGAGAGAGACCTAAAGAGTAAAGTATTCCTCAAAATTTATCAGGTGAAGTTCCTGCTTACTTTAGGGCCTGGAAAATAAAGTTTTATTTCTAACAAATGCAGCCTTTGGTTTTCTACAGCCTGGGGACCAAAATGTTGATCTTTGAAAATAATGTTCTTTCTCAAATTACATTTTCAATGCTTTTCCCATCACTTTCTTTTTAAAAAATAACATTTTATTTCTGATTCTAAGAGTCATATCTTTTTTTTTTTTTTTGAAATGAAAGATGTATAGATATAGGGAGCAAAATTTTAGAAGTCCCAGCTCTGGCACCCAGATGACCAGTCTTAACTCACTGAAAAATTTCTTCCATGGTTTATTCTGTGTAGTTTTTTTTTTTTAAACTTTTTTTTATTAATTAAAAAAAATTAACAAACAAAACATTTATATATCATTCCATTCTACATATACAATCAGTAATTCTTAATATCATCACATAGTTGCATATTCATCATTTCTTAGTACATTTGCATCGATTTAGAAAAAGAAATAAAAGGACAACAGAAAAAGAAATAAAATGATAATAGAGAAAAAAAAACTATACGTACCATACCCCTTACCCCTCACTTTCATTTACCACTATTTCAAACTGAATTTATTTTAACATTTGCTCCTCCATTATTTATTTTTATTCCATACGTTCTACTCTTCTGTTGATATAGTAGCTAAAAGGAGCATCAGACATAAGGTTTTCACATTCACAGAGTCTCATTGTGAAAGCTATATCATTGTTCAATCATCATCAAGAAACATGGCTACTGGAACACAGCACTACATTTTCAGGCAATTCCCTCCAGCCTCTCCACTACATCTTGAACAACAAGGTGATATCTGCTTAATGCGTAAGAATAACCTCCAGGATAACCTCTCGACTCTGTTTGGAATCTCTCAGCCATTGACACTTTGTCTCATTTTACTCTTCCCCCTTTTGGTCGAGAAGGTTCTCTCAGTCTCTTGATGTTAATTCTCGGCTCATTCTAGGGTTTTTCTCAGTCCTTTGATGATGAGTCTCAGCTCATTCCAGGATCTTTGTCCCACATTGACAGGAAGGTCCACACCCCTGGGAGTCATGTCCCACACAGAGAGGGGGAGGGTGGTGAGACTGCTTGTCATGTTGGCTGGAGAGAGAGGCCACATCTGAGCAACAAAAGAGGCTCTCTTGGGGGTGACTCTTAGGCCTAAATTTAAAGTAGACTTGACCTATCCTTTGTGGGGTTAAGTTTCATGTGAACAAACCCCAAGACTGGGGGTTCAGCCTATAGCTTCTGTTGTCCACACTGCTTGTGAGAATATCAAGAATTCAACTTGGGGAAGTTGAATTTCTCCCCACTTTCACCATTCCCCGAAGGGGGCTGGCAAATACTTTTCCACTCACTGATCAAATCACTCTGGGATTCATCGTGGCATCACTCTGGACAAACCAACAAAATCCATGTCCTACCTGAGATTCCAAGTACTTATGACGTTCACTCAAACTATCTACATAAGTTATATTAGGAAATGTTCTAGTCAAAATCTAAATTTTGTAACAAATAAACATTTTTTGCTTTAGCCTCACACAGAAGGTGACATTTTAAAGTATTAATTATCATCTATTTTCAGCACCCTGCAATAATGACATTCCTTTGTTCTTCCTCATGCCAAAACATTTTTAAAATTTGTACATTGTACATTTCACTATTATTATACACTCTAGGCATTCCTAGATTATACCATCTCGATCTTTAACATCTATCATTCTTTCTGATTTCATTTATGTCCCCAGCCCTCCTCCCTCTATCATTCTCACATGCAGCTTCATTCAGTGTTTTAACTTAATTACATTACAGTTAGGTAGTATTGTGCTGTCCATTTCTGAGTTTTTGTATCCAGTCCTGTTGCAGTCTGTATCCCTTCAGATCCAATTACCCACTATCTTACCCTATTTCTATCTCTTGATGGTTTCTGTTACCAACAACATATTCCAAGTTTATTCACTAATGTTGGTTCATATCAGTGAGACCATACAGTATTTGTCCTTTAGTTTTTGGCTAGTCTCACTCCGCATAATGTTCTCTAGGTCCATCCATGTTGTTACATACTTCGTAAGTTTATTCTGTCTTAGAGCTGCATAATATTCCTTCGTATGTATATACCACAGTTTATTTAGCCACTCGTCTGTTGATGGACATTTTGGCTGTTTCCATCTCCTTGCAATTGTAAATAATGCTGCTATAAACATTGGTGTGCAAATGTCCGTTTGTGTCTTTGCCCTTAAGTCCTCTGAGTAGATACCTAGCAATGGTATTGCTGGGTCATATGGCAATTCTATATTCAGCTTTTTGAGGAACCGCCAAACTGCCTTCCACAGTGGTTGCACCATTTGACATTCCCACCAACAGTGGAGAAGTGTGCCTCTTTCTCCACATCCTCTCCAGCACTTGTCATTTTCTGTTTTGTTGATAATGGCCATTCTGGTGGGTGTGAGATGATATCTCATTGTGGTTTTGACTTGCATTTCTCTAATGGCCAGGGACATTGAGCATCTCTTCATGTGCCTTTTGGCCATTTGTATTTCCTCTTCTGAAAGTGTCGGTTCAAGTCTTTTTCCCATTTTGTAATTGGGTTGGCTGTCTTTTTGTTGTTGAGTTGAACAATCTCTTCATAAATTCTGGATACTAGACCTTTATCTGATATGTTGTTTCCAAATATTGTCTCCCATTGTGTAGGCTGTCTTTCTACTTTCTTGATGAAGTTCTTTGATGCACAAAAGTGTTTAATTTTGAGGAGCTCCCATTTATTACTTTCTTTCTTCAGTGCTCTTGCTTTAGGTGTAAGGTCCATAAAACCACCTCCAATTATAAGATTCATAAGATATCTCCCTACATTTTCCTCTAACTGTTTTATGGTCTTAGACCTAATGTTTAGATCTTTGATCCATTTTGAGTTAACTTTGTTAATAGGGTGTGAGATACAGGTCCTCTTTCATTCTTTTGCATATAGATATCCAGTTCTCTTGGCACCATTTATTGAAGAGACTGTTCTGTCCCAAATGAGTTGGCTTGACTGCCTTATCAAAGATCAAATGTCCATAGATGAGAGGATCTATATCTGAGCACTCTATTCGATTCCCTTGGTCAATATATCTATCTTTATGCCTGTACCATGTTGTTTTGACCACTGTGGCTTCATAATATGCTTTAAAGTCAGGCAGTGTGAGACCTCCACCTTCGTTTTTTTCCCTCAAGATACTTTTAGCAATTCAGGGCACCCTGCCCTTCCAGATAAATTTGCTTATTGGTTTTTCTATTTCTGAAAAGTAAGTTGTTGGGATTTTGATTGGTATTGCGTTGAATCTGTAAATCAATTTAGGTAGAATTGGCATCTTAACTATATTTAGTCTTCTAATCCATGAACATGGTATGCCCTTCCATCTATTTAGGTCTTCTGTGATTTCTTTGAACAGTTTCTTGTAGTTTTCTTTGTATAGGTCTTTTGTCTCTTTAGTTAAATTTATTCATAAGTATTTTATTCTTTTAGTTGCAACTGTAAATGGAATTCGTTTCTTGATTCCCCCCTCAGCTTGTTCATTGCTAGTGTACAGAAACACTACAGATTTTTGAATGTTGATCTTGTAACCTTCTACTTTGCTGTACTCGTTTATTAGCTCTAGTAGTTTTGCTGTGGATTTTTCAGGGTTTTCGATGTACAGTATCATATCATCTGCAAACAGTGATAGTTTTACTTCTTCCTTTCCAGTTTTGATGCCTTGTATTTGTTTTTCTTGCCTAATTGCTCTGGCTAGAATGTCCAACATGATGTTGAATAACAGTGGTGATAGTGGACATCCTTGTCTTGTTCCTGATCTTAGGGGGAAAGTTTTCAATTTTTCCCCATTGAGGATGATATTAGCTGTGGGTTTTTCATATATTCCCTCTATCATTTTAAGGAAGTTCCCTTGTATTCCTATCCTTTGAAGTGTTTTCAACAGGAAAGGATGTTGAATCTTGTCAAATGCCTTCTCTGCATCAATTGAGATGATCATGTGATTTTTCTGCTTTGATTTGTTGATATGGTGTATTACATTAATTGATTTTCTTATGTTGAACCATCCTTGCATACCTGGGATGAATCCTACTTGGTCATGATGTATAATTCTTTTAATGTGTTGCTGGGTTTGATTTGCTAGAATTTTGTTGAGGATTTTTGCATCTATATTCATTAGAGAGCTTGGTCTGTAGTTTTCTTTTTTTGTAATATCTTTGCCTGGTTTTGGTATGAGGGTGATGTTGGCTTCATAGAATGAATTAGGTAGCTTTCCCTCCACTTCAATTTTTTTGAAGAGTTTGAGCAGGATTGGTGCAAATTCTTTCTTGAATGTTTGGTAGAATCCACATGTGAAGCCGTCTGGTCCTGGATTTTTCTTTTTGGGTAGCTTTTTAATGACTGATTCCATTTCTTTACTTGTGATTGGTTTGTTGAGGTCATCTATTTCTTCTTGAGTCAAAGTTGGTTATTCATGCCTTTCTAGGAACTTGTCCATTTCATCTACATTGTTGTAATTATTAGCATAAAGTTGTTCATAGTATCCTGTTATTACCTCCTTTATTTCTGTGAGGTCAGTGATTATGTCTCCTCTTCCATTTCTGATCTTATTTATTTGCATCCTCTCTCTTCTTCTTTTTGTCAATCTTGCTAAGGGCCTATCAATCTTATTGATTTTCTCATAGAACCAACTTCTGGTCTTATTGATTTTCTCTATTGTTTTCATGTTCTCAATTTCATTTATTTCTGCTCTAATCTTTGTTATTTCTTTCCTTTTGCTTGCTTTGGGGTTAGTTTGCTGTTTTCTCCAGTTCTTCCAAGTGGACAGTTGATTCCCGAATTTTTGCCCTTTCTTCTTTTTTGATATTGGCATTTAGGGCAATAAATTTCCCTCTTAGCACTGCCTTTGCTGTGTCCCATCAATTTTGATATGTTGTGTTTTCATTTTCATTTGCCTTGAGATATTTACTGATTTCTCTTGCAATTTCTTCCGTGACCCACTTGTTGTTTAAGAGTGTGTTGTTGAGCCTCCATGTATTTGTGAATTTTCTGGCACTCTACCTATTATTGATTTCCAACTTCATTCCTTTATGATCTGAGAAAGTGTTGTGTATGATTTCAATCTTTTTAAATTTATTGAGACTTGCTTTGTGATCCAGCATATGGTCTATCTTTGAGAATGATCCATGAGCACTTGAGAAAAAGGTGTATCCTGCTGTTGTGGGGTGTAATGTCCTATAAACGTCTGTTAAGTCTAGCTCATTTGTTGTAATATTCAAGTTCTCTGTTTCTTTATTGATCCTCTGTCTAAATGTTCTGTCCATTGATGAAAGTGGGGAATTGAAGTCTCCAACTATTATGGTAGATGTGTCTATTTCCCTTTTCAGTATTTGCAGTGTTTGCCTAACATATTTTGGGGCATTCTGGTTCAGTGCATAAATATTTATGATTATGTCTTCTTGTTGAATTGTTCCTTTTATTGGTAGATGTATCCTTCTTTGTCTCTTTTAACTGTTTTCCATTTGAAGTCTAATTTGTTGGATATTAGTATAGCTACTCCTGCTCTTTTCTGGTTGTTATTTGCATGAAATATCTTTTCCCAACCTTTCACTTTCAACCCATGTTTATCTTTGGGTCTAAGATGTGTTTCCTGTAGACAGCATATAGAAGGATCCTGTTTTTTAATCCATTCTGCCAGTCTATGTCTTTTGATTGGGGAGTTCAGTCCATTAACATTTAGTGTTATTACTGTTTGGGTAGTACTTTCCTCTACCATTTTGCCTTTTGTATTTTATATTTCATATCTAATTTTCCTTCTTTCTACACTCTTCTCCACACCTCTCTCTTCTGTCTTTTTGTATCTGTCTCTAGTGCTCCCTTTAGTATTTCTTGGAGAGCTGGTCTCTTGGTCACAAATTCTCTCAGTGACTTTTTGTCTGAAAATGTTTTAATTTCTCCCTCATTTTTGAAGGACAATTTTTCTGGATATAGAAGTCTTGGTTGGCAGTTTTTCTCTTTTAGTAATTTGAATATATCATCCCAGTGTCTTCTCGCCTCCATGGTTTCTGCTGAGAAATCTACACATAGTCTTATTGGGTTTCCCTTGTATGTGATGGATTGTTTTTCTCTTGCTGCTTTCAAGATCCTCTCTTTCTCTTTGACCTCTGACATTCTGACTAGTAAGTGTCTCTGAGAACGCCTGTTTGGATCTATTCTCTTTGGGGTGCGCTGCACTTCTTGGATCTGTAATTTTAGATCTTTCATAAGAGTTGGGAAATTTTCAGTGATAATTTCTTCCATTAGTTTTTCTCCTCTTTTTCCCTTCTCTTCTCCTTCCAGGACACCCACAACATGTATATTTGTGCACATCGTATTATAATTCAATTCCCTGAGTCCCTGCTCATATTTTTCCATTCTTTTCCCTATAGTTTCTGCTTCTTTTTGGATCTCAGATGTTCCATCCTCCAGTTCACTAATCCTAACCTCTGTCTCTTGAAATCTACCATTGTAGGTTTCCATTGTTTTTTTCATCTCTTCTACTGCATCTTTCATTCCCATAAGTTCTGTGATTTGTCTTTTCAGACTTTCCATTTCTTCTTTTTGTTCATTCCTTGCCTTCTTCATGTCCTCCCTCAATTCATTGGTTTGGTTTTTGATGGGGTTTTCCATTTCTGTATATTCTGAATTAGTTGTTTCAGCTCCTGTATCTCATTTGAACTATTGGTTTGTTCCTTTGACTGGGCCATATCTTCAATTTTCCTGGTGTGATTTGTTATTTTTTGCTGACATCTAGACATTTAATTACCTTAATTAGTTTATTCTGGAGATTGCTTTTACTTATCTTACCTAGGGTTTTCTTGCTCGATGAGTTTGTTGTCTATCTGTTCTTTGACCTTCAGTTCAGCTTTTCCTGAGCATCTAGCTTAAGTTTTGTTTAACAGAGGGTAATTTTTCAGTTCTTGTTTTCTTGTTTCTTGTCCTGCTTCTAAGGTACCTTTTCCCTCCCCACCCTTAGGAGGGTCTACATAGGTATTACAGAATCCAGTCGGGTTTTCCTGGACTAAACTGGCCTCCTATGGGGGGGTGGGGAGGAGTCACCTGCATCAGTTTTCCCTGAGGGTGAGATCCAGCAGGTTGAAAGACTTTCCTGTGAAGTCTCTGGGCTCTGTTTTTCTTATCCTGCCCAGTATGTGGTGCTTGTCTGTTTGCGGGTCCCACAAGCAAAAGATGTTGTGGCTCCTTTAATTTTGGAAGACTCTCCCTGCTGGGGGCATGGTAGAGACAGAGGAGAGGTTGTAGGCTGGTTTTGATGGCTTCAAATTGCCAAGCCCTGGGGTCTGAATTCCTTGAGAGAGGGATTCCACCTGAGTTGTGTTTCACCCCTCCCCTGGGGAAGGCTCAGGTGGGAGACAGCCCTGAAAGCAGCCTGTTTCTGCGTATACTTGGGGCAGTTGCAGCGTGTGTAATCTCGCCACTGAATCCAGAGGCA
This sequence comes from Tamandua tetradactyla, assembly GCF_023851605.1. NCBI lineage: Eukaryota > Metazoa > Chordata > Mammalia > Pilosa > Myrmecophagidae > Tamandua > Tamandua tetradactyla. Next base: position 56,359,892 of record NC_135334.1, on the reverse strand, counting down.
GCCAAGCCTCTGTAGAAACAGCCACAAAAGCCTCCGTTTCGTCCCCTTTCCTCTTTTTCGGTTAGCCCAATAGACGACCTCGACTTTGACCAGTTCCCCCTGAGCTGGGGGCCTATTTTTAGTTGTAAGGATTTGTTTATTAATGCCACAATTGGTGTTTGGTTCGACTCAGTCCCTGCTACTGTTAGAGTCTCTTTCCTTTCCCTCCGGGAAGCCGCCTGTGGGGGAGGGGTGCCAGGTGCCGGCCACCACAGCTTGAGGAACTGCTGCGGCTTGGGGAGCTCACTGTTCCAGAGACTCACAGCCGGTCCAGCTGGTCCAGACTGGGGTACGCTGTGTGTCTGGTCACTATCGTGGCTCCGGGAGCTGTTCTGTACTGTTTTTGGTTATTTAGTAGTTGTTCTGGAGGACGAACTAAAACACACACATTGCTAAGCCGCCATCTTGGCCCCTCCCCTCCTTTACTGTATTCTGTGTAGTTTTGTATCTTTCTTTTTTTCACTTAACAGTTTTGTAGAAGCATTCTCCTATGATATAAAGCATTCTTCTATGATATTATCTACTGACTTCTGAAGTACGATTAACTTGCCCAGCCCCCCACTGCCTCTCTGATTAATCACTTCTCTGGGTAGCATGTCTGTTAGCTTAGAAACTTTTCTTAAATATTCCCTTCCAGGTAAGACTGAAGACCACGAACTTGTGCCCTGCCCTACATCCTTTACTGGCTCTTTCATAGGACCCAAAAGACTTTATATACCTCGTAGGGTATCTGTTTGCTAATGAAGTGATCCAGGGCAAGGTCCAAGTCTCCTTAATCTTTGTTTTGCTATAGCTCAGTATATATGGAGCATATATAGACTTTTCTAATCTCTAGTGACTCAAAATAAGTCATTTTTGAAAGTGTAGGTGGCAGACATTGTTCCAATTTATTGCCATTAGTGCTATTTTATCACTAATCTGCACTCCTGTTCTCAACTCCATAGGTGATCATTACTATCCTCACTTTTCAGATGAACCAGTAAACACCTTACGTTAAGAGTCCAGATCCACTCCCTTTACCTAAGCAGTACCACTCCCTGCGGGGCCCACAAAATTGAACAAGATATAGGGGCTGCTAGTTAAAAGTTAATAATAAGACAGGAAGATAAGAAAGGCATGCCTATATTGTGATAAATCAAGTTGGGTAAGAGAAGAAGTTTTCTACTGGGTTGGAAGGAGTAATTTATCACTGACATTGTTTAGAATTACCAGCATATAGTGATGATAAAAAGCATATAGACTTTAGTTGGCTTTATCTATTTTAAATTCTCTACAAAGAATCCACTAATTCCTGCACCTGGGCAGACTGCTTCTACTCATTTCACACTTTAGTATGCGCTGCACATATAAAATTGTTGATTATAAAAGGAGGTGTTGACAGGCATCCTATAATATCTCATATTGGGATCAAACATCACACTTTTCTCTTCCCAATCTATTATTTGAGCATTGTACTTTTGATCCAAAGATAATGAAAAGATGAGGTTAACACTGCAGTGAGTACATAGCTGTAGGCAATTATAAGATTAATTTAGAATAATGACTCCAGAAACATGTACATATCCTGTGGTTGCATCCTGATTCTCTCTCAGCTGTGTTCATTTGGGACCATTGGGGTCTCCAGCAACATGTCATTATTTATTTGCCTTCTTTCCCCAAATACCCTGAAAACATGTATTCTTTGGTAATGATAAGATTAATAGATACAATTTATTAAGTGCTAACTTTAAACTAGACACTAATTCCTATAGATTCCTTCATTTATCCTCAGGGAGCAACCCTCTGAGGAAAGCAAAATAATCTCCATATAATAGCTACTCAGTAAGGAGCCTCCAATTTGAACTCCAGGCCGTGTAATGCCAAAATCTTTGTTATTTCTATTATGCCAAACCTCTCGTGGTTTTTGAGACCTTGATGGGGGGGTGAGTATTTTTCTTGTTGAATATCTAATCTCATTTTTCCACTAGCAGCATCTAATTTTTCCATTGTAGAACTGTACCTGCGCCATTATATACATTCAAAGTGAGCCTATCAATCAAAATGCTTTACCCCCAGCCTGTCCTGCTGCAGAGGTGACCCAAACCATGCAGGTCTATCCCTGGATTTTTAGTTTTGAGTAACTTATCAAAGAACTTGGTCATTGATAGAATTTATTTCTCTTTACAATGAAGCCCTAAGGAGACACTTCATTAGTTTTGCTGTCAGAATCCCCAAGTTGTCCTAGTTCTGATTCTTGATAAGACTTGTTAATAAGATTTTCCTTTAATTCTGTGATCTATCCCACAGCTTTCCAACAAATTGCTTTTTGGCCTAAATTAACCAGAGTTGATAACTGTGTATCTATCTGTTGCCTGCAATCAAAGAAACCCAATAAACATGACCATATTTGTGCATTGTCTGTTAAAAAAAAAACAAAAACAAACAAAAGAACAGTTAACCACTATGGGAACATGTTCTTTGTCCTCTGTTCTCTTCTTGTTTTAGAACAAGTCACTGGTAAATGTGGGGGCTTCAATACGTCACATAGATAAAGAGAAGAGAGGGACATAGGGACTCCAAGATATGTTGCAGACTTATAGAAGTTGTAGAAACAGACATAGCTAAGTAAAAAGATCTGGTCAATCTTTCAGAATGAATTAACAGACAGCCTGGAATCAGAAATTCGCCACTCACTATAAGGAAGGTGTTTCATATAGTACTTTGGTTATACGATTACTTCATTTTAAACATTTCTTTCCAATATAGAGGTTTACAGGCTTCATCCAAAATTTGCCTTATTTTCCCCATCAAATTGCTTTTCAATAAAAGCTTAGTTTAAAACAATTCATGAAACTGGTATAGTTAGGTATTTTTTTGTTTGGTTTAGTTTAGTTTTATGCTTTTTTTCTTTTCTTTTTTTCGGGAGAAAGTAAAGGGATCTCTTAATTCATGAAATTAGAGAACACAGAGTTTGGCTACAAAAGGCTTTGAAGATACCTTGAGCATTAAGTGACCCAGATGATTGGATCTAAGGGGCAACTTACGATTGATTGTAATTCATATGCTTAATGTAACTAAGTCTTTAGCAAGAGACCCAATACTTGTTATTGCCTTAGTTTGTCATCTGGGGAGTATTTAAGTTATTGCATCATAGAGGATTTCCTTTCAGTGAATTGAAAATAAAGCACAATTAAGAACTATTCATTTATTTGCCATTCATACATGTGTATATTCATTCAGTCATGACACAATTAATGATGCCTTGCAGTACTAATCAAAGATGACAAAGATAAATAACATTTATTACCTGAAGGAACTATGCCCAAGAAGAAGACACATTAAACAATGATTTCCCACACAAAGTAGAATACATTGTTTGTAGTAGGACACATATGAAGCACTCCATCAGTAGTGACTGTCTACGTGTTTTGCTTTATTATTCTTAATGCACTCTTGAAATTATATATTCATGTGTTTAATCATTGTCTTTATTGTCTGATTTACACTAGAATGTAAGCTAATTGAGGGCAAGAACTTTGGTTCATCTCTGTATTCTCGGCACTGAGAACAGTTCCTGGAAGAAAAAGGATACTTAATAGCTATTGGTAGAATAAAAGAATGAGCAATTAACCTTACCCAGAAATTCTTGAGGATCTTTCAAAGACATAGGGCATTGAGCGGCATCTGAAAACTTCATTTAGTTTAAGACTAAAGAAAGTAGGGATAGGAAAACATTTGAGGCAGTGAGAATGACATATGCGAAAACATGACGGAGGAAGAGTTCATTTTGTTCAAGGAGTAATAATGATTAAGCGAAGCAGGGTACGTGAAAGGCTACAGCAGGTGATGAGACTTGAAAGTTTACTTGAGATGGATTTATGTTTTTATGTTTTAACTTCCCCAAAATGGGAATGTTCATCAAAGTTTTCATGGAAAGGGTATGACAGAATTCTGTCTGTGCTTAGGAGACTCTCTTGCCGCAGGAGGTCTGGAAAAAGGGCTTAAGTCAAATCAGGGAGACCAGTTAAGAGGCTACTGCAATGGTCCAGGCAAGAGATGATAAATGATTAAACCATAGCCCCACTGAAAGTGAGGAAGAGGAAATTAAAATTAATGATTCTGTACTCACATGTTACATGGGCCATCTCATTAACAGCACTTTATCCACTGAAGGCACTGGATGCTACCAGGCACATCTGCTTCTTAACTTGAGCATCACTCAAGAATAGAACTCAAGCCAAGTAAAATGCAATTTTCTCAGTATGGGATTTCAGTTAAAATCAAGTCAGCACAGCAGTTCCAAATTGCTAGACTGGTGACTTTGCATCAGGGTGGGGAGATCAAGTTGAAATAACAACAACAAAACAGGATGCTTTCTGCTGGGAACATCTCTCCAAAAGTAATCTGGCCAAGGGGAGGTCTGAAAAATCCAAACCTACTGCAAACAGGAAGTTTTGTTCTTGGGAGTAGAATAAGGACTCACAGTGTAAATGACCTTATACTTCAAATTTTTCAAACATTACCTGATTTGGGAATGGGATGGGGATGGTAATTGCTGACTTTTAACATGGTCCTAAAATACAGAATTGATCATATGACTATCCAGGTCTTTGGAAATTTGTATCATCTGGTTGTGCTCATGGAAGGATGGTACAAATGTGATGCTTGCAGATAAAAAAATTAAAGGTTGGTAATCACCGCAAGAAGATACATTTTTTTACTCCTTCAGTGATGTTCGAAACCAACTGAATCTAGCTGTTTCTTCTTCTTCTCTAGGGTGTCTACACACAGGGCACACTTGACTGTTGCCATTCTTAGAACATGTTGCACTTATTCACTTCTGTGAATAATGTTTCTGAATGTTCTTGCTCTTCCTCCATGCCCCAGAGTCTTGGAAGTACTCTCTGACTCTCCTGCCATGAACCCATGCCACACAACCATGACCCATGCCACACAACCATGAACCCATGCCACACAACCATGACCCATGCCACACAACCATGAACCCATGCCACACAACCATGACCCATGCCATACAACCATGACCCATGCCACACAGCATCCTGAAGACTTGGAATTGCAGCACCAATCTTGCTTTACAAGATTTATGTGTTAAGAGGCTGTGTCCTGAAAAAGATTGCAAGACCCTTATGGACCGCTACTTACATTTGCAACATGCCTGACTCATAGGAGCGCTCAGTCAATGTTTAGGGAATGTTTAGTAACTATTAAGGCAGTAACATCAGGAAGTGTTGGATTTGTGATAATTTCCTTTGTCACAAGCCTAATGAGAAAATTTACAGAACATCTATTTTGACACATGTCTTTTATTCTGCTGGAATATGGATGACTTATGTCTTGATCATGCTAGTTTAGAAATATTTCTTGAACACTTCTGAGGCTGTGCGTTGTGGCCATGTCATGATCAAAGATTAATAAAAGATTGTCTTTGCTTTTAAGTTGTTCATAAGATAATGATATGCATACTTCCTGCCACACAACTATCAAATGTGTGTATGTGCACATACACACATCACTATGAACCGCAGAACAGTCACAGCATTAGGCTCACAGAGCAGGGCAGAGGAAAATAGAAACTAATTTTTCTTATAATTCTGATTAGCAATTGAAGTGGGGGCAGGGCTTTCCAGTTTAATTAGATAGTCACCTAAATTCACTTCCCCTTAGATTTTAGTCAAATTCTGTTATAAACTTGGAAAGGTCTCCAATTCAGTTTTCTGAGAAATGAAAAATAAGAGATCTCAGCCCTACATATAGCTGTCTTTTTCCTTTCCAATTAAATTGAAACACTTGGTGATCCAGCCTTCAGGAGCTTTCTTGCAGGGCAGAGTTTTTCATTCTGAGTCTGAAGCTCCATATTTGGGATTTAGTCAACAGTAGGAGATGGATTCTTTAGAAAGTGAGTGAATGTTACTTAATGATTGTCCATAAGAGTGACATGCAGGATGGAATGGAGGAGAAATAAATGACATTGATAAGAACATCTTTTAGACTCTCACTGCCTTGGTTTGAGATGCTTGTCATAAGTGATAACTGATGAAGCCAATTCCAAGATACTCTGCTCTGGGCAGCAAGAGGGAACTCCATGTCTGGTGATGCCACAGCAAGAGATGTGATTTCCAAATGTTTGGCTTGGGGACAGGCAGGAACTGTGGGTGTATTAAACAGGGCTTTGGGACATATTTGGAGTATTCTGAGGGTTGTTTCTTGACTTTGGTCAACTCCAGGAGATCTGTGGATTCAATATGAAAGGGTATAAGGGGCAGTGGAAAAAGCATGAGCTTTGGAGTGTGACAGATCTGGGCTAATTTCTAATTCTACCACTATGTCACTTTAGATAAGTCACTTAGCTTCCCTGAGACTCAATTTCCTCGTGTATAAAATGCAAATAATAATTGACCATTCATTTGCCTAAATACTATTTGCTATAAACTCAGTGAATGATGGCCATAGGTATAGAATATAGTTTTAGTGGTTAATGGAAAGCTCTGAACTTGATATATCTGGGCCCAAATCCTGGTCTGTATTATTAAGCAAAATTTGAGATCTTGGGAAAGTTATTTAACCTCTTTGTGATTTAATTTATTAATTTGTATATGTGCATATTAATAACTATGAGAAAAACAGCCTCATAAGTTTGTGGTAAAAATCAGTGAGATGACCCATTTAACCCACTCAGTGCAATTCCTACTACTTAGTAAGTATTCAATAAAAATGAGCTATCTTCATTCATATTACCACTACCAGCGCCACCACCCGAGTGAAATCTTTAGGTTTTTGTACATTTTGCAGTTGCCATTATCCAGGAAGAATGTATGTCCTTTTATGTTGAACTGTCCATCTATTTACACTGACCTATAGGCAATTATTAATCTACCCAGCACTGCCAGGTGTGCAGCAAAGGTCCTTACTTACCTTCCAGGTCTGACACAAGGTGTAACCAGCAATGCTGTTTTCCCTGACCAGCAGCTTACTAGGTTAAAAATAAAAAAAGCCCTCTCATAGAAATTACTTTCTTGAGTCACAATTTTAAGAGTATGGATTACAGGATATATATAATAGGTTTCACTGGGCAGTGAGAGTGAGCATGCATCAGCGGCCTCAGCATATTGCATCACCACTTACTGACCAGTGTGTGTGCCGTCGCGTAACTGGATTCTCTGTAACCTACATTCTGGGGCGCACAGCAGGAGGGAAAAGGGCAGAAAAATTGCACTAGATCCTGGGATATGTGAAGAAGGACTTAGCCTTAGAATCTGTCATGAATTTTCTCAGTTCCCTGCTTTTGTTTAAACTGTTTCCTCTCTCAGGGATTTCTCATCCACCTGTCACTGTTCCACCTGTGCTTCAAGGCCATCCCTCGTGGCATCTTATCCACGTTATGGGTCTCTAATTGCACTCAGTGACTTGGTTGCCACTCCTCTCTGCTCCCTCAGCACATGCCCACAGTTTTATTAAAGAGATTATTAGCAGTGTTATAATTGCTTGTTAAGTCTATTTTTGCTACTACCATGAGATTTTGAGGGGAAAGAATGTCTTATGCATATTTGTATACTCAGTATCCAGCCCAGTGCTTAGCACATAGTAAATGCAAGGCAAATAGTGGTTTTTGAAATAGAGAAGTTTGCCTTTGAGACACTTCTAAGTGCTATGTCAGTGCTGTCATTATAATTGTCCTCTCATGGCACAAACACATCAGCATCTTCATGGACCTTTGTCTTGAGTTCTGTTGCAAAGGACCAACTATTAGCAACCATAAAACCTCTCATTTTGTATATAAACATATGATGAGAGTTCTTAAATTTTTTGGAATAGATATTTTGCTGAATTATTTAAACAATAACTAGATACATAGTTGATTGATTTGGTCTCCGAATGAGAATGAAGTCTGGCGCCCTAGGATCTCCTTTCTCCACAACTACTTTCTATATGAAGCCAAACTTGTCTCAATACCAGTCAGGGTATCAAAAGCAATGAAGGGCATCACTGCAGGAAAGGATTAACTCCATTGTCTTAATAGTGCAGTGTTTGTTAGGACAGATGATGGCAATAAATGAGTACTTCTGTGAAGGTCTGCTCCCTGAGCTGTCACCTTCAGAGAGTCTTCTGAAAGTGTTAGTGAGCACAAAAAAGTCTGCTGTATAATCCCAGACATTCAGCATCAGAAACCAAGCTGAGCCAGGGGAGGAAAGTTTATTGAACAATTACTATATGCCATTACTTATTATTATTATTTTTATCTCATTAAGCCTTGTGACAGCCCGGTGGTATAAGCACTATTAGGACTCACAGATGTAGATAAAATCCAGCCTGTCTCTTGATAATGGTCGTGAGTTCCCCAGACTTTAGAATTTTACAGTATAGTAAAATTTTCCAAACCAAATGGGAGGATTTTAACTTTTACTGAAAATGGATATTTGTAAAAAGTAACAACTTCCATCTACAGTTAATATCATTTAATAAGACAGGATTAACTGCCCCCCCCCAAAAAAAGAGCATACTCTCATAATAAAAGAGAGTATTTTAAATTGAATGCGTTTATCTGTATGAAAACTTGCATACACTACCATCCAGCAATTCTAGGTTTCTATATGTGAATGAGCCTTGTTAATATATACCAGGAGACAGGTAAAAAAAAACCAAAGTGTTTCTAGCTGCTCTGTTCATACCAAATTGGAACTGGGAAACAATTCAATGGCCATCTGTAGGAATGTGGATAAATAAATGTATGGTACATTTACATAAAGGAAGAAAATATAAGTCAGGTTAAGTGAATCAACTGTTCCACACACAAAACCATGGGATCTAAATAAAGGATTGAGTGGAAAAAAATTTCCAAAAGATTATATAAAACAAGATACACACACACAGGCATAAGAACATTTATAAAGTTAAAACAAAACTACATGATATACTTTTTAGCAACAGACATAAATGCCTCTGTGTGTATATGTGTGTGTTCACGCACAATTTTTAAAGAATGAGAACAATGCAAATTTAGGATCTAAGATCCTCACATCAGGGGAGATAAAAGAGTGAGATGAAGGGGGACCACATATTTAATTTTAAGTTATAGTCAAGGTTCTTGCTTTGAGTAGGAAATATACCTGTATTTATTGTATCATATTATTTAAAACAAACAAGGAAACAAGTGCCATCCATGGACTGATGATAAGAATATGTTACAAATCAAGAATTATTCATCCATTTTGCCACCTGAGATCCAAAGGCAAAGAAAACACAACACAACAAAATAAGACAACAGATATCTCAGTATGTCATCTGTTTTTTCATTTTTGCCAAGGACCAATTTTGCACTTTATCATGGACCCCGGAAGTTGGCAGCGTGTGGATCCGCGTTTTGGAATAGTGATCTGAAACAATCAATTCAACTTTTTCCAACAGGTTAAGAGTTGTAAAACCAGTCCTAGAACTGGGCTAGTACTAAGATCTCTATTAGGGAGTTTGAGTGAGATAAGAAAAGAGAAGATAGGCTAAATGCACACAGGACAAGGGAAAGACCACTGGGCAGGAGATGGATATAGTAAAAGTTAAAAAAAGACCTAATTATTTGTGAAATGTGCTGTCATTATAATAGCTTATTAATTCACATCTTCTTCCTGAAATAATAGGAAATTCATTCTGTTGTAGAACTAAGAGTTAATGGGCGCTTTAGTTCTCAGAGACTTCCCTTCAGCTGCATAGCAAGGAAAGTTTCCATTTATTCTACAAACTAGGGTGGCTTGTATGAAGAGACCTGCAGAAGTTACTAGCCAGCTTGCGAAAAATGCTACATTGATTAATGTCCCCCACTTGTCTAATTGCCTGTTTGGTATATTGTGTATGTGTATGTTTATGTGTGTGTGTGTGTGTGTATGTATATATATAAAGAATTAAATATCAAAGATAAGCCTATATCCAAAAGTTGTTTACTAAATAAGGGAAGTTCACTTTAATTCGGATAGGAGTGCATTCAGTATGTAATCTGGTCAGCATGTGAGCTGAGGGAGAGTGTCACTATCAGAAAGGCTGTGGAAGTGATCTAAGCATCAAATTTTTAGTGGGGGTTGTACGTGAAACTGATTCAGAGCTTCCATAATCCTTCAACAGTCAGTTCAGCCATTCAGCTCTGAGACACATTAGCACACAGTACAAGGCAAGCTCCTAGACCATGTGGCCCAGAATTGTCTTATTGGAGCTCTCTAAGGGCAGTTTGGCTGTCTATCTCAGGTATGCACTGCAGACCTAGCTTGTTAGAATTCATCCCATATGGATCCTTTCATATGTAAAGGGATTTGTCATTAGATAAGTGATATATTTTCATACACAGCTTAAAATTGTACCCTCTTTAAGGTTTCTTCTGGGGAACAGTTGCAACAGTGCCTTTAAAATGCTAGTGAATCATCTCTAACTAGAGCCTAAAATTATATGATGAAGCCATCTGTACTGCACTGGGAAAATACCACGTGGCATAATTAATTCATTAGATGTGATGATTACTTAGAATCATAGAAATACAGTATTGGAAGGGCTCTCAAGAGGCCTCATAGAAAATTGCCAGACTCCTCTATAGACCTGTATTTAAACTTATCAGAAGCATAATTACTCTATCCTTTAGATTCTTTACTTGCAATTTAAATATTCACCACTAATAAGCTTGTGAAATTGGACAAATCACTCAATCCTTCCAGGCCTTGGTGTCACAGTTTTTAAAATGGGCAGGGATGCCTCAGTTAATTTCAAACTCTGTCACTGTGATACCAAAGGTCTATATGGAACTTCTTAGAGTTACTAGGCAATGAAATAGCATGTAGAACAGCATTCCTCACACTGCTGTTTAAGGTAGAGAAGTCTGCTAAATATTTTATGTTTCTGCCTCTGACTTAACTAGAAGCACTTTTATTTAAGGAGTGCTTTGGCATAGAGAGTGAGGCATTTCATCAAAAGATGAGGACTCAGTCCACCAACATCTGTGAGACTCTAGCTAAGTCACTGAATTATTTACCATCTGGATTGTGGGTCTGATAAATTTCTCACAGAGCATCTTAACCTGAATTCTTCAGGAAGCAGAGCCTGAGATAAAGGCTCACACACTTGGGGAATATGATTCCAGCAGCAGAAGTAGGGGATAGGGAAGAAAAGCAGGAAAGAAGACCCACTACAGGGATGCCTTATTGACTGGCTTCTTGATGCAAAAAGATATTTGCTTCTCAGATGGGTTTCCAGGGGCCATACAGGTTAACTGAAGGTTACTAGTCTCTGCCATTCCTCATTGGATAATATATAGTTTCTAACTTCCTATCTTGGTTAGGAGAAAGTTAAAAGTTTCAGGGGCTTTCACACGACCTTCCCTACAATAATGGTTTTTATTCCTATGTGGATCACTGAGTTATCACAGTGATAATTCAGGGTCCAGGTAAATAAACATAGAATAGATGCTTAAACCCACTGTGATTTAGAATCATGCCTTAGCTTGACTTATCACCTGGCCTCTGTAAACTCCCATTCAAACCAGGTAACCATGATGGCATTTTGGGTCTCTTCATGTCCATAAATGCTCAGCCCCATATCTAATATTCCTCTGGCCTTCAGTACAAAATGGCTGGAGATGCCTTGAAAACAATTTTGGGGCTATTTTCCATAAATATTTAGAATGCTGACTGTACTGTGCTCTAAAGAAACCCAGCTTGGCCTCTGAGGAGGAAAAGCGATAGAGATAAGCCTAGCCATTCCATCTCCCATACTGAGCCCAGCCTCGAGTCGATCTGCCGGTTAATGCAGCCAGATAAATGTGAGACCAGCAGAGGAAGCCCCCAAACAGTTTACAAGTCAAGAGAAAAATAAATCATCATAGGTAGTCAAACCCAGCAATGCACTGTTCTAGAAGACAGTGAAAAAAAAGTTTAACATGCCCCTTTATTTAAAGCCTTAGCTTGAATCAAATGTTGCTGTGTTTATGATGATTCATACTTTAATGTGTTCCACTTTTTTTCTTACATTATTGGTTTTGAAAGAAACCGCAAGCACTTTTCAGTGTCACTGATTCATTTGGTCTGTGGATAAAAGAGAAGAGAGTATAGATGCTACCATATGGCAAGGGCACTCCCTATTGCATATAGGTGGCCATAGCCACTACTATCCCTTTGCATTGGAATTTAAGATAATGAACAGAACAACTCTCCTATGTGCTATTCATAGCTGATGGCTTTTCTTTGTTTAAGAGTGGTTAGAAACACTAAAGAAATTTGGAGTAAGTTTCCTGTGTTAGAAGTGACCTGAATTTTACATCTCTCACCTTTTCCTTAAACTGATATCTCCAGTTATTGTCACCATCTCCAACCTCTCTGCACACTCTGATAATTCAGCCTGGATCATGCTATGATAGCAGATGCTGCTGTGGAATACTTAAGAAGCCTCATTATTTGACATCATATATATATATATTTTGCTTTGGAAATGAGATTTGCTAAAGATCACTCTGGAAATCTACAAATTATGAGCAATGTTTTTTAAATGCAATTTTATTGAACTATAGTCAATACCATACAAAACATCCAAAGTATACAATCACTGGCTCACAGTATCTTCACATAGTTATGTATATACATCTCTATGATCAAATTTAGAACATTTTCATTATTCCAGAAAAGAAATAAAAATGAAAAAGAAAAACCTAATCCTCCTGCTCCTTGTCTCCATCGCCCCCCATTATTGACGCATAGTATTGGTGTGGTACATTTGTTAGTGTTGATGAGAGAATATTAAAATATTACTGTTAACTATAATACACAGTTTGCAATAGGAACATTTCCCCCTATATCACTCTATTATTAACTCCTTGTAGTAGTGTCATACATTAGTTCTAGATCATGAAATAACTTTTTTATATTAGTACAGTTTTCACAGACATTGTCCACGACAAGATTCTCTGTGTTATACATTCCCATGTTTTAACTTCCAACTTTCCTTCTGGTGACATACATGCCCCTAAATTTCCCCTGTCTACCACATTTACACATCATTTAGTACTGTTTATTATACTCATAGTAACGTGCTCCTGTCACCTCTATCCACTTTCAAATATTTAAGTTCAACCTAGTTAAAGATTCTGCACATATTAAGTAACTGCTCCCCATCCTTTAACCTCATTCTATGTCCTGGTAAGCAATATTCTATATTTCATGTCTGTGAATTTACTTATTATAATTTTTTCATATCTGTGAAGCCATACAATATTTGTCCTTTTGTGTCTGACTTATTTCACTTAATCTTATGTCCTCAAGGTTCATTTATGTTACAACATGTTTCAGGATATCATTCCTCCTTACTGCTAAATAATATTCCAAATATTATTTGGAATTTTGCAGAAATGGAGTGCCAGTTATCATCTTTATTTGGAAGGTTAAGACACCTCAAATAGCCAAAAACATCCTGACAGAGAAGAAGAAAGAAGGAAGTATCATGCTTCCTGACTTTAAAACATAATATAAAGCCACAGTGGGCAAAATAGCATGTTACTGTTAGATAGGCATATAATATTCCAAAGTATGTATATACTACAGTTAGTTAATCCATTCACCTGTTCTTGGGCACTTGGGTTCTTTCCATCTTTTGACAATTGTGATTAATGTCACTATTGGTGTGCAATATTGGTGTGCAAACATCTGTCTGTGTCCCTGCTTTCAGATCTTTTGGGTAAATCCCTAGTAGCAGGATTGCCAGGTTATAAGGCAACTCTATACATAGCTCCTAAATTCTCCTTTATCTTTCTTTTGTTGCTTGTGCTTTGGATATAAAGTCTAAGAAATTATCACCTATCATTAGATCTTGAAGTTGTTTCCCTACATTTTCTTCTAGGAGTTTTATGCTACTGATTCTTATATTTAGGTCTTTGATCCATTTTTGGTTAATTTTTATATGGGGTGTGAGAAAGATAACCTCTTTCATTCTTTTGGTTATGGATATTCAGTTCTCCCAACATCATTTATTGAAGAGACTGTTCTATCCTAATTGACTGGACTTGGTAGCCTTGTCAAAAATCACTGGACCATAGATCTGAGAATCTATTCCTGAACTGTCAGTTTGATTCCATTGATCGATATGCCTATCTAACAGTACCATGCTATTTTGATGACCTCTGTGGCTTTACAATATGTTTTAAAGTCAGGAAACATGATACCTCCTTCTTCTTTTTCAGGATGTCTTTGGCTATTTGAGGTGTCTGTTAACCTTCCAAATAAAATTGATAATTAGTGTTCCATTTCTGCAAAATAGCCTGTTGAAATTTCGACTGATATTGCATGAATCTTTAAATCAATTTGGGTAGAATTGACCTCTGAATGACATTCAACTTTTCAATCCATGAACATGCAATGTATTTCCATTTATTCATGGCTTCTTGATTTCTTTTAGCATTGTTTTGTAGCTTTCTGCATACAAGTTCTTTACATCTTGGTTAAGTTTATTCCTAAATATTTGATTCTTTTTTTTTTTTTTTTTTATTAACGGAAAGAAAAAAAAAGAAATTAACACAACATTTAGAAATCATACCATTCTACATATGCACTCAGTAATTCTTAACATCATCACATAGATGTATGATCATTGTTTCTTAGTACATTTGCATCGGTTTAGAGGAACTAGCAAGACAACAGAAAAAAATATAAAATGTTAATATAAAGAAAAGAAATAAAAGTAGTAGTAATAGTAAAAAACAACAGCAACAAACAAACCAACAAGCAAACAAAAACAAAAAAAACCCTATAGCTCAGATGCAGCTTCATTCAGTATTTTAACATGATTACTTTACAATTAGGTATTATTGTGCTGTCCATTTTTGAGTTTTTGTATCTAGTCCTGTTGCACAGTCTGTATCCCTTCAGCTTCAATTACCCATTGTCTTACCCTGTTTCTAACTCCTGCTGAACTCTGTTACCAATGACATATTTCAAGTTTATTCTCGAATGTCCGTTCACATCAGTGGGACCATACAGTATTTGTCCTTTAGTTTTTGGCTGGATTCACTCAGCATAATATTCTCTAGGTCCATCCATGTTATTACATGGTTCATAAGTTTATCTTGTCTTAAAGCTGCATAATATTCCATCGTATGTATATACCACAGTTTGTTTAGCCACTCTTCTGTTGATGGAGATTTTGGCTGTTTCCATCTCTTTGCAATTGTAAATAACGCTGCTATAAACATTGGTGTGCAAATGTCCGTTTGTGTCTTTGCCCTTAAGTCCTTTGAGTAGATACCTAGCAATGGTATTGCTGGGTCGTATGGCAATTCTATATTCAGCTTTTTGAGGAACTGCCAAACTGCCTTCCACAGTGGTTTCACCCTTTGACATTCCCACCAACAGTGGAGAAGTGTGCCTCTTTCTCCACATCCTCTCCAGCACTTGCATTTTCTGTTTTGTTGATAATGGCCATTCTGGTGGGTGTGAGATGATATCTCATTGTGGTTTTGATTTGCATTTCTCTAATGGCCAGGGACATTGAGCATCTCTTCATGTGCCTCTTGGCCATCCGTATTTCTTCTTCTGGTAGGTGTCTGTTTAAGTCTTTTTCCCATTTTGTAATTGGGTTGGCTGTCTTTTTGTTGTTGAGTTGAATAATCTCTTTATAAATTCTGGATACTAGACCTTTATCTGATATGTCGTTTCCAAATATTGTCTCCCATTGTGTAGGCTGTCTTTCTACTTTCTTGATGAAGTTCTCTGATGCACAAAAGTGTTTAATTTTGAGGAGCTCCCATTTATTTATTTCCTTCTTCAGTGTTCTTGCTTTAGGTTTAAGGTCCATAAAACCACCTCCAGTTGTAAGATCCATAAGATATCTCCCAACATTTTCCTCTAACTGTTTTATGGTCTTAGACCTAATGTTTAGATCTTTGATCCATTTTGAGTTAATTTTTGTATAGGGTGTGAGAGATGGGTCTTCTTTCATTCTTTTGCATATGGATATCCAGTTCTCTAGGCACCATTTATTGAAGAGACTGTTCTGTCCCAGGTGAGTTGGCTTGACTGCCTTATCAAAGATCAGATGTCCATAGATGAGAGGGTCTATATCTGAGCACTCTATTCGATTCCATTGGTCGATATATCTATCTTTATGCCAATACCATGCTGTTTTGACCACTGTGGCTTCATAATATGCCTTAAAGTCAGGCAGCGCGAGACCTCCAGCTTCGTTTTTTTTCCTCAAGATGCTTTTAGCAATTCGGGGTACCCTGCCCTTCCAGATAAATTTGCTTATTGGTTTTTCTATTTCTGAAAAATAAGTTGTTGGGATTTTGATTGGTATTGCATTGAATCTGTAAATCAATTTAGGTAGGATTGACATCTTAACTATATTTAGTCTTCTAATCCATGAACACGGTATGCCCTTCCATCTATTTAGGTCTTCTGTGATTTCTTTTAACAGTTTTTTGTAGTTTTCTTTATATAGGTTTTTTGTCTCTTTGGTTAAATTTATTCCTAGGTATTTTATTCTTTTAGTTGCGATTGTAAATGGGATTCGTTTCTTGATTTCCGCCTCAGCTTGTTCATTACTAGTGTATAGAAAAGCTACAGATTTTTGAATGTTGATCTTGTAGCCTGCTACTTTGCTGTACTCATTTATTAGTTCTAGTAATTTTGTTGTGGATTTTTCTGGGTTTTCTACATATAGTATCATATCGTCTGCAAACAGTGATAGTTTTACTTTTTCCTTTCCAATTTTGATGCCTTGTATTTCTTTTTCTTGTCTAATTTCTCTGGCTAGAACCTCCAACACGATGTTGAATAACAGTGGTGATAGTGGACATCCTTGTCTTGTTCCTGATCTTAGGGGGAAAGTTTTCAATTTTTCCCCATTGAGGATGATATTAGCTGTGAGTTTTTCATATATTCCCTCTATCATTTTAAGGAAGTTCCCTTGTATTCCTATCTTTTGAAGTGTTTTCAGCAGGAAAGGATGTTGAATCTTGTCAAATGCCTTCTCTGCATCAATTGAGATGATCATGTGATTTTTCTGCTTTGATTTGTTGATATGGTGTATTACATTAATTGATTTTCTTATGTTGAACCATCCTTGCATACCTGGGATGAATCCTACTTGGTCATGATGTATAATTCTTTTAATGTGTTGTTGGATACGATTTGCTAGAATTTTATTGAGGATTTTTGCATCTATATTCATTAGAGAGATTGGTCTGTAGTTTTCTTTTTTTGTAATATGTTTGCCTGGTTTTGGTATGAGGGTGATGTTGGCTTCATAGAATGAATTAGGTAGTTTTCCCTCTACTTCGATTATGTTGAAGAGTTTGAGGAGAGTAGGTACTAATTCTTTCTGGAATGTTTGATAGAATTCACATGTGAAGCCGTCTGGTCCTGGAGTTTTCTTTTTAGGGAGCTTTTGAATAACTAATTCAATCTCTTTACTTGTGATTGGTTTGTTGAGGTCGTCTATTTCTTCTTGAGTCAAAGTTGGTTGTTCATGTCTTTCCAGGAACCCGTCCATTTCATCTAAATTGTTGTATTTATTAGCGTAAAGTTGTTCATAGTATCCTGTTATTACCTCCTTTATTTCTGTGAGGTCAGTAGTTATGTCTCCTCTTTCATTTCTAATCTTACTTATTTGCATCCTCTCTCTTCTTCTTTTTGTCAATCTTGCTAAGGGCCCATTAATCTTGTTGATTTTCTCATAGAACCAACTTCTGGTCTTATTGATTTTCTCTATTGTTTTCATTTTCATTTATTTCTGCTCTAATCTTTGTTATTTCTTTCCTTTTGCTTGCTTTGGGATTAGTTTGCTGTTCTTTCTCCAGTTCTTCCAAGTGGACAGTTAATTCCTGCATTTTTGCCTTTTCTTCTTTTCTGATAAAGGCATTTAGGGCAATAAATTTCCCTCTTAGCACTGCCTTTGCTGCGTCTCATAAGTTTTGATATGTTGTGTCTTCATTTTCATTTGCCTCTAGGTATTTACTAATTTCTCTTGCAATTTCTTCTTTGACCCACTTGTTGTTTAAGAGTGTGTTGTTGAGCCTACATGTATTTATGAATTTTCTGGCACTCCGCCTATTATTGATTTCCAACTTCATTCCTTTATGATCCGAGAAAGTGTTGTGTATGATTTCAATCTTTTTAAATTTGTTAAGACTTGCTTTGTGACCCAGCATATGGTCTATCTTTGAGAATGATCCATGAGCACTTGAAAAAAAGGTGTATCCTGCTGTTGTGGGATGTAATGTCCTATAAATGTCTGTCAAGTCAAGTTCATTTATAGTAATATTCAGGTTCTCTATTTCTTTATTGATCCTCTGTGTAGATGTTCTGTCCATTGATGAGAGTGGTGAATTGAAGTCTCCAACTATTATGGTATATGTGTCTATTTCCCTCTTCAGTGTTTGCAGTGTATTCCTCACGTATTTTGGGGCATTCTGGTTCGGTGCATAAATATTTATGATTGTTATGTCTTCTTGCTTAATTGTTCCTTTTAATAGTATATAGTGTCCTTCTTTGTCTCTTTTAACTGTTTTACATTTGAAGTCTAATTTGTTGGATATTAGTATAGCCACTCCTGCTCTTTTCTGGTTGTTGTTTGCATGAAATATCTTTTCCTAACCTTTCACTTTCAACCTATATTTATCTTTGGGTCTAAGATGTGTTTCCTGTAGACAGCATATAGAAGGATCCTGTTTTTTAATCCATTCTGCCAGTCTATGTCTTTTAATTGGGGAATTCAGTCCATTGACATTTAGAGTTATTACTGTTTGGATAATATTTTCCTCTACCATTTTGCCTTTTGTATTATATATATCATATCTGACTTTCCTTCTTTCTACACTTTTCTCCATGTCTCTCTCTTCTGTCTTTTTGTATCTGACTCTAGTGCTTCCTTTAGTATTTCTTGCAGAGCTGGTCTCTTGGTCACAAATTCTCTTAGTGACTTTTTGTCTGAGAATGTTTTAATTTCTCCCTCATTTTTGAAGGACAATTTTGCTGGATATAGGAGTCTTGGCTGGCAGTTTTTCTCTTTTAGTAACTTAAATATATCATCCCACTGTCTTCTAGCTTCCATGGTTTCTGCTGAGAAATCTACACATAGTCTTATTGGGTTTCCCTTGTATGTGACGGATTGTTTTTCTCTCGCTGCCTTCCAGATCCTCTCTTTCTCTTTGACCTCTGACATTCTAACTAGTAAGTGTCTTGGGGAACGCCTATTTGTGTCTAATCTCTTTGGGGTGCACTGCACTTCTTGGATCTGTAATTTTAGGTCTTTCATAAGAGTTGGGAAATTTTCAGTGATAATTTCTTCCATTAGTTTTTCTCCTCCTTTTCCCTTCTCTTCTCCTTCTGGGATACCCACTACACGTATATTTGTACGGTTCACATTGTCCTTGAGTTCCCTGATACCTTGTTCAAATTTTTCCATTCTTTTCCGGATAGTTTCTGTTTCTTTTTGGAATTCAGATGTTTCATCCTCCAAATCACTAATTCTATCTTCTGTTTCTTTAAATCTGTCATTGTAGGTATCCATTGTTTTTTCCATCTTTTCTACTTTATCTTTCACTTCCATAAGTTCTGTGATTTGTTTTTTCAGTTTTTCTATTTCTTCTTTATGTTCAGCCCATGTCTTCTTCATGTCCTCCCTCAATTTATCGATTTCGTTTTTGAAGAGGTTTTCCATTTCTGTTCGTATATTCAGCATTAGTTGTTTCAGCTCCTGTATCTCATTTGAACTATTGGTTTCTTCGTTTGACTGGGCCATATGTTCAATTTTCTGAGCGTGATCCGTTATCTTCTGCTGGCGTCTGGGCATTTAGTCAGATTTCCCCGGGTGTTCGACCCCACAGGTTGAAAGATTTTTCTGTGCAATCTCTGGGTTCTGTTCTTCTTATCCTGCCCAGTAGGTGGCGCTCGTGGCACACGCCTGTCTGTGGGTTCCACCAGCGAAAGTTGCTGTGGGTCCCTCAACTCTGGAAAACTCTCGCCGTAGGGGAGGTTCGGCAGCGGAAGCGTCTTGGAAGAATGCCAGCCGGCCCGGGGTTCCAAACGCGGGGAGGGTCGCCGGCCATCGCAGCACAGGAGAGCGTCTGGACAAATTAGCCAGTCGGCCCGGGGCACCAAGCGTGGCGGGAGGGCGCCAGCTGTCGCAGCCCGGGAGAGTGCACTGTTCCCAGCCGACGGGGGAGTCACGTGTTTGGAAGGGATCCCCCAGTCACTGTTCTCCGCAGTCTGGGGATTTCCGACCCAACTATCTCAGTTGTTCCGGGGGGCCTCGTGTGGTGGGGGCACCAGCCGCCGCGGCCTAAGGGGACCGCCTGTCCAATTCTACCAGCTGGCCCGGGAAGGTGGAAGGGAGGGACTCCGGTCGCTTGCCGTCCCACCCAGGAAAGCCCGTGCCCCTTGGTGATCTCACCGGAGCTGGTTCTCCCAGATAGTCAGCCGTTCCAGGATGGGGTACGCTGTCCCTTTGATCTCCCTCGTGGCTCCGGGAGCTGCTCTGTATTATCTCCACTCCCCCAGTAGCTGTTCTGGAGGAGGAAAGGTGAGGGCGGCAAGGCTGTCGAGGCTGGTGGCGGAGGAGCACGGTGAAGGCGGGGGAAGAGGGCACCGTGGTGGTTGGAGAGCAGCCGGAGCAGGAGGGGGAGGAAGGGGGAGAAGGATGGCGGGCGGTTCGGCTGCTGCGGGGCGTGGGCGCCGCGCGGTGGGCCGGCGGAGAAAGAGAGGGGAGAAGGATGGCGGGCGGCTCGGCTGCTGCGGGGCGTGGGCGCCGCGCGGCGGGCCGGCGGAGAAAGACTATTTGATTCTTTTAGGTGCTATTTATATGGGATTTTTTTCTTGATTACCTCCTTGGATAGCTCATTGGTAGTGTATAGAAAAATCATTGATTTTTCCATGTTGATCTTATATTCTGTCACTTTGCTGAACTAGTTTATAGCTTGAACAGCTTTGTTGTTGTTTTTTCAGGATTTTCTAAATATAGGATCATGTCATCTGCAAATAGCAACAGTTTTACATCTCCCTTTTCAATTTGGATGCTTTTTATTTCTTTATGTCTTTCCTAATTGTTCTACCTAGAACTTCTAGCATAATGTTGAATAGCTGTGGTGACAGTGGACATTCCTGTCTTGATCCTGATCTCAGAAGGAAAGCTTTCAGTCTCTCACCATTGAGTATGATCTTAGCTGTGGGTTTTTCATATAACTTTTACCATATTGAGGAAGTTTCCTTCATTTCTTACCTTTGAAGTGTTTTTATTATGAAAGGATGCTGAATTTTGTTAAATGCCTTTTTCTGCTACAATTACAACAGACAGGTGGATTTTTCCTTTTGATTTGTTAATGTAGTATATTACATTCTTGTGTTGAACCACCCTTGCATACCTGGAATAATTCCCACTTGGTCATGGTGTACAATTCTTTTAATATGCTGTTGGATTCAATTTGCAAGTATTCATAATTTTTGCACCTATATTCATTAGAGAGACTGGTATGAAGTTTTCTTTTCTTGTAATATCTTCATCCAACTTTGGTATTAGGGTGGTGTTGGACTCATAGAATGAGTTAGGTAGTGTTCCCTTCTCTTCAATTTTTCGTAAGAGTTTGAGGAGGAATATTCTTAATTCTTCTTGGAATGCCTGAGAAACCTCACCTGTGAAGCCATCCAGTCCTGGGCTTTTCTTTGCTGTAGTTTTTTTTTTTTTCTTTTTTTAAAATTAAACCAATCAATATACCACACAAACATTCTTAATGTATGAATATTCCATACTTGGTGTGCATTCAAAAGCTTACAATATCATCACATGGTTGTATATTCATCACCATGATCATTTCGCAGAACATTTACATCACTCCAGAAAAAGAAATAAAAGAAAAGAAAAAACTCATACATACCATATCCCTTACTCCTTCCTCTCAGTGACCACTAATATTTCCCTCTACCTAATTCGTTTTAATATTTGTTCCCCCTATGTATTTATTTTTTACTCAACTGTGCATACCGTAGATAAAAGGAGCATCAGAACAAAGTTTTCACAATTGCACAGTCATTTTGCAAAAGCTATATCATTATACAATCATCTTAGAGAAACATGGCTACTGGAACACAGCTGTACGGTTTCAGGTACTTCCCTCTAGCCTCTCTAATACACTTTACACTAAAAAGGGTTTATCTATATAATGCATAAGAATAACCTCCAGGATAACCTCTCAACTCTATTTGAAACTCTCAGCTAGTGACAATTTATTTTGTCTCATTTCTCTCTTCCCCCTTTTAGTCGAGAATGTTTTCTCAACCCTTGATGCTGAGTCCCAGCTCATTCTAGGATTTCTGTCCCATATTGCCAGGGAGGTTTACACCCTGGGAGTCATGCCCCCTGTAGAGAGGGGGAGGGCAGTGAGCTTCCCTGCAGTGTTGGCTGAGAGATAGGCCACATCTGAGCAACAAAAGAGGTTCTCTGGGGGTGACTCTAAGGCCTCATTTTAAGTAGGCTTAGCCTATCCTTTGCAGGGATAAGTTTTATGTGAACAAACCCCAAGACTGAGTGTTTGGCCTATTGATCTTGTTGTCCTCACTGCTTGTGAGAAATTCAGGCCTTCTCCAAATGGGGAAGTTGAATTTTCCCTCTTTCTCACTATTCCCCCAAGGGGACTTTGCAAATACTTTTTTATTCACTGTTCGAATCACTCTGGGGTTTATCAGAGCATCACTCTGGACAAACCTACAAAATCTCATGTGCAACTCAAGGATCTATGTACTTATGTTGTTCATTTAAACTGTCCATATAAATTATATTAGGAGATGCACTAGTCAAAATATAAATTTTGTACCAAATAAACATTTTTTGCTTTAGTCTCACAGAATAAGTTAAGGTTTTAAAATACTGATTACCACCTATTTTCAACATCTGCAGTATTGACATTCCTTTGTTCTTCCTCATTCAAAAACATTTTTTAATTTGTATATTTAGTCACTGTCATTATATACTCTAGGCATTCCTAGATTTCAGTCTTTATCATCTATCTTTCCTTCTGATTTCATTTGTGCCCCCAGGCATCCTCCCTCTGTCATTCTCACATTCATCTTCATTCAGTGTACTAACATTATTGTATTACAATTAGGTAGTATTGGGCTATCCATTTCTGAATTTTTATAATCTGTCCTGTTGTCTAACCTGTATCCCTTCAGCTCCAATTACCCAATATCTACCCTATTTCTGTCCCCTGATAGTCTCTGTTCTTAACTGAAATTCTCTCAGTTCATTCATTAATGTTAGTTCATATCAGTGAGGCCATACAGTATTTGTCCTTTTGTTTCTGGCTAATCACTCAGTATAATGTCTTCGAGGTCCATCCATTTTGTTACATACTTCATAACTTTATTCTGTCTTACAGTTGCATAGTATTCCATCATATGTATATACCACAGCTTGTTTAGCCACTCATCTGTTGATGGACATTTGGGCTGTTTCCATCTTTTGACAATTGTAAATGATGCTGGTATAAACTTTGGTGTGCAAATGTCTGTTCGTGTCCTTGCCCTCATGTCCTCTAAGTAGATACCTAGCAATGGTATTGCTAGATCATATGGGAATTCTATACTTAGCTTCATGAGGAACCACCAAACTGCCTACCACAGTGGTTGTACCATTTTGACATTCCCACCAACAGTGGATAAGTGTGCCTCTTTCTCCACATCCTCTCCAGCACTTGTCATTTTCTGTTTTATTGATAATGGCCATTCTGGTGGATGTGAGATAATATCTTATTGTGGTTTTGATTTGTATTTCCCTAATAACCAGAGAAGTCAAGCATGTTTTCATGTGCCTTTTAGCTATTTATATCTCCTCTTCTGAGAAGTGTCTGTTCATGTCTTTTGCCCATTTTTTAATTGGGTTGTTTGCCTGTTTGTTGTTGAATTGAATAATCTCTTTATATATTCTGGATACTGGACCCTTATCTGATATATCGTTTCCAAATACTTACTCCCATTGTGCAGGCTATCTTTTTGCTTTCTTGTCATGGTTTTTTGATGCATCAAGTGTTTATTTTTGAGGAGTTCCCATTTATCTATTTCTTTCTTCAGTGCTTATGCTTTGGGTGTAAGATCTAGGAAACCGCCTCCTATTATAAGATTTATAAGATATTTCCCTACATTTTCTTCTAGAAGTTTTATGGTCTTAGATCTAATGTTGAGGTCTTTGATCTATTTTTGAGTTAATTTTTGTATAGGGTGTGAGCTATGGATCCTCTTTCATTCTTTTGCATGTGGATTTCAGTTCTCTAGGCACCATTTATTGAAGAGACTGTTCTGTCCCAGGTAAGTTGGCTTGACTGCCTTATCAAAGATCAATTGTCCATAGATGAGAGGTTCTATGTCTGAACACTCTACTTGATTCCTTTGTTCAGTATATCTATCTTTATGCCAATACCATGCTGTTTTGACCACTGCAGCTTCATAATGTGAGACCTCTGACTTTATTTTTCTTTCTCAGGATATTTTTAGCTATTCGGGGCACAATGCCCTTACAGATAGATTTGGTTATTGGTGTTTCTATTTCCGAAAAGTAAGTTGTTGGGATTTTAATTGGTATTGCATTGAATATGTAAATCAATTTAGGTAGAATTGACATCTTAACTATATTTAGTCTTTCAATCCATGAACACAGTATGCCCTTCCATTTATTTAAGTCTTCTGTGATTTCTTTTAGTAATTTCTTGTAGTTTTCCATGTATAGGTCTTTTGTATCCTTAGTTAAATTTATTCCTAAATATTTAATTCTTTTGGTTACTATTGTAAATGGAATTTTTTTTAACTTGTTTTCCCCCTCAGATTGCTCATTACTAGTGTATAGAAACACTACAGATTTTTAAGTGTTGATCTTGTAAACTGCCACTTTGCTTTACTCATTTATTAGCTCTAGTAGTTTTGCTGTGGATTTTCAGGGTTTTTGATATTAGCATCATATATCATTTGCAAACAGTGAGAATTTTACCTCTTCCTTTCTGATTTTGATGCTTTGTATTTGTTTTTCTTGTCTAATTGCCCTGGCTAGAACTTCCAACACAATGTTGAATAACGTTGGTGATAGTGAACATCCTTGTCTTGGTCCTGATCTGGGGAAAGTTTTCAATTTTTCCCCATTGAGGATGATGTTAGCTGTGGGATTTTCATATATTCCCTTTATTATGTTGAGGAAATTCCCTTCTATTCCTATCCTTTGAAGTGTTTTCAACAAGAAAGGATGTTGAATTTTGTCAAATGCCTTTTATGTATCAATTGAGATGATCATGTGTTTTTCTGCTTTGATTTGTTGATGTGGTGTATTACAGTAATTGATTTTCTTATGTTGAATCATCATTGCATACCTGGGGTGAATCCTACTTGGTCATGGTATATAATTCTTTTAATGGGCTGCTGGATTCGATTTATAAGAATTTTGTTGAGGATTTTTGCATCTGTATTTATTAGAGAGATTGGTCTGTAAATTTCTTTGCTTGTAGTATCTTTGTCTGGCTTTGGGTATGAGGGTGTTGTTGGCTTCATAGAATGAGTTAGGTGACCTTCCCTCCTCTTCAATTTTTTTGAAGAGTTTGAGCAGGATTGGTACTAATTCTTTCTTGAATGTTTGGTAGAATTCACATGTGCAGCCATCTGGTTCTTGACTTCTCTTGTTTGGGAGCTTCTTAATGACTCATTCAATTTCTTTACTTATGATTGCTTTGTTGAGGTCATCTGTTTCTTCTCGAGTCAATGTTGGTTGTTCATGCCTGTTTAGGAAATTGTTCATTTCATCTACATTGTCTAGTTTATTAGCATAAAGTTGTTCATAGTATCCCTCATTCCTCCTTTATTTCTGCAGGGTCAGGGGTTGTGTCTCCTCTGCTATTTATGATTTTTTTTTCATCCTCTTCTTCTTTTTGTCAACCTCGCTAAGGGTCCATCAACCTTATTGATTTTCTCATAGAACCAACTTCTGGTTTTGTTGATTTTCTCAATTGTTTTCATTTCTCAATTTCATTTATTTCTGCTCTAATCTTCATTATTTCTTTTCTTTTGCTTGCTTTGGGGTTAGTTTGCTGTTCCTTCTGTAGTTCCTCCAAGTGAACAGTTAATTCCTTGATTTTTGCTCGTTCTTCTTTTTTGATATAGGCATTTAGGGCAATAAATTTCCCTCTTACCACTGCCTTTGCTGCATCCCATAAATTTTGATATGTTGTGTTTTCATTTTCATTTGCCTCAAGATATTTACTGATTTCTCTTGTAATTTTTTCCTTGACCCACTGGTTGTTTAAGAGTGTGTTGTTGAGCTTCCATATATTTGTGAATTTTCTGGCTCTCTGCCTATTATTGATTTCCAACTTCATTCCTTTATGATCTGAGAAAGTGTTTTGTATGATTTCAATCTTTTTAAATTTATTGAGACTTGCTTTGTGACCCAACATATGGTCTATCCTTGAGAATGATCCATGAGCACTTGAGAAAAACGTGTATCCTGCTGTTGTGGGATGTAATGGTCTATAAATGTCTGTTAAGTCTAGTTCATTTATTGTATTATTCAAATTCTGTTTCTTTATTGATCCTCTGTCTAGATGTTCTGTCCATTGAGGAGAGTGGGGAATTGAAGTCTCCAACTATTATGGTAGATGTGTCTATTTGTCTTTTCAGTGTTTGCCTCATGTATTTTGGAGCACTCTGGCTCAGTGCATAAATATTTATGATTGTTATGTCTTCTTGTTGAATTGTTCCTTTTAGTAATACATACTGTCCTTCTTTGTCTCTTTTAATTGTTTTACATTTGAAGTCTAATTTGTTGGATATTAGTATATCTACTCCTGGTCTTTTCTCATTGTTGTTTGCATGAAATATCTTCTCCCAACCTTTCACTTTAAACATATGTTTATCCTTGGGTCTGAAATGTGTCTCCTGTAGACAGCATATATATAGGTCCTGTTTTTTAATCCATTCGGCCAGTCTATGTCTTTTGATTGGGGAGTTTAATCCATTGATATTTAGTGCCATTACTGTAAAGGCAGTAGTTTCTTCTACCATTTTGCCTTTTTGATTTTATATGTCACATCTAATTTTTCTTCTTTTTACCTTTACTGATAGTCTTCATTTCTACACTCTTCTCCACACCTCCCTCTCCTGTCTTTTCCTATCTCTCTCTAGTGCTCCCTTCAGTATTTCTTGCAGAGCCAGTCTCTTGGTCACAAATTGTCTCAGTGATTTTTTTGTCTGAAAATGTTTTAATTTCCCCTCATTTTTGAAGGACAATTTTACTGGATATAGAATTCTTGGTTGGCAGTTTTTCTCTTTTAGAATCTTAAGTATATCATACCAGTGTCTTCTCACTTCCATGGTTTCTGCTGAGAAAACTATGCATAGTCTTATTGGGCTTCCCTTGTGTGTGATGGATTGCTTTTCTCTTCCTGCTTTCAAAATTCTCTCTTTCTCTTTGACATCTGACATTCTGATTAGTAAGTGTCTTGGAGTCTATCTGTTTGGATCTATTGTGTTTGGGGTATGCTGCACTTCTTGGATCTATAATTTTAAGTCTTTCTTAAGAGTTGGGAAATTTTCAGTTATAATTTCCTCCATTAGTTTTTCTCCTTCTTTTCTTTTTTCTTTTCCTTCTGGGACACCCTCATGATGTACATTTGTGTGCTTCATATTGTCATTCAGTTCCCTGAGTCCCTGCTCATATCTTTCCATTCTTTTCCCTATATTTTCTTTTGCTTGCTGGATTTCAGATGTCCCATCCTCCAGTTCACTAATCCTATCTTCTGCTTCTGGAAATCTAACATTGTAGGTTTCCACTGTGTCTTTTTTTTTTTTCATCTCTTCTACTGTGCCTTTCATACCCATAAACTCTGTGATTTGTATTTTCAGACTTTCAATTTCTTCTTTTTTTCATTCCTTGCCTTCTTTATATCCTCCCTGAATTCCCTGATTTGATTTTTGATGAGGTTTTCTATGTCTGTTCAAATATCCTGAATTAATTGTTTCAACTCGTGCATTTCATTTGAATTCTTGGTTTGTTCCTATGACTGGGCCATATCTTCAATTTTCCTAGTATGATTCATTGTTTTTTGCTGGTGTTGTAGACATTTAATTTCCTTAATTAGTTTATTCTGGGGATTTTTTTTTCACTTTTTTTTTTAACCTAGGATTTTCTTGCAGGGTGACTTTGTTGTCTATCTATTCTTTGAATTCAGTTCAACTTATTCTAGACCTTTAGCTTAGGTTTTGTTTAACAGATCAGAATTTTTCACTTTTTTTTTTATCTTGTTTCTTGCCCTGCCTGTATGGTGCCTTTTTTTTTTTTTTTTCCTTTAGGAGGGTCTACTTAGGTATTATAGGCTGCAGTTAAATTTTCCCAGACCAAACTGGCCTCCTCTCAGGAGAGGAAAACTGCATCAGTTTTCCCTGAGGGTGAAACCCTGCAGGTCAAAAGACTTTCCTGTGAAGCCTCTGTGTTTTTCCTATCCTATACAGTATGTGGTGCTTGTCTGTGTATGGGTCCTACCAGCATAAAATGATGCAGTACCTTTAACTTTAGCAGACTCTCCCTGCTGGGGTGTGGTTAAGACAGAGGAGAGGTTGTGGGCTGGCTTTAATCACTTCAGTTTTCCAGACCCTGGGTTCTGAATTCCTTAAGGGAGAGATTCCACCTGAGATGGGCTCTACCTCTCTCCTGGGGAAGGCACAGCTTCCAGGGAATTACTTCCTTTCACCTAACCAGGCTTTTTGCCTCTCAGACAAGCTTACTTCCACCCTTGGCTGGGCAGTTGGAGCCTGAGAAGCCTTGCAGTTGTATGCAAAGAGCAGTCAAGCTATAAAAAGACAGCTACAAAAGAGAAAAGAAAGAAAAAAAATCCTTTTCAGGGCAGGATCCCCATTACTCAGGTTTGCCAATCAAGAGCTTAAGTTGGTACATTGCTCTATGTATCTCCAAGTCCTATGTGCCCCCTCCTTCCCTTTAGGGCCCAGACATTTCAGATCCAAGGAAACCTCGGGTATTTTTTTTTTTTCTTTTTCTTTTTCTATCAGCCCTGCCTGCCTCTCTATGCCAGGATGAAAACCAGCAACCTCAACTTTTACTTTCTCCTCATCCTATTTTGTGGCTACAGCATGTTTCTTTACTCCTGACTTGATATTGTAGGGTGGAAATCTTTAATTAGGTTGTTTCTATGGAGACTGATCCACTCAATTGTGGGTGTGACCTTTTGATTAGATGGAGATGTGACTCTGCCTATTTAAGGTGGATCTTGATTAAGTTACTGGAAACATTTTGGAGAAACCTCAGATACAGATGCAGATGTTTGGAAATGCAGAAGCCATAGGAGACACTGTTGCTTCAGAGCTGACAGAGGTTCAGGCATTTGGAGACGCTTGGCATACTGACAGAGAGCAGAAACCTAGATATGGATGTTTGAAGATGCAGAACCCAGCAGATGCTGTCATGTGCCTTACCATGAGATGCCAAGCATGCCAGAACCCAGAGTTGTGTACCAGAGGAGCTAAATGAAGGCCCACAGATGCTTAGAGAGGAAACCACTGGCATCAGAAGCTGGAAGTAATGGAACCAGGAATAAGGGCCAGCAGATGCCAGCCACATTCCTTCCCATGTGACAGATATTAGCCTTTCTTGAGTCAAGGTATCCTTCCCTGGATGTCTTAGTTCAGACAATTTTTATAGTCTTAGAACTATAAACTTGTAACTTAACAAATTCCTTTTAAAAAGGCATCCCATTTTTTATATATTGCCTACTGGCAGTACTTAAAAACTAACACAGTGTGTTTCTAGGAAGTTGTTCATTTCCTTTAAGTTGCCTAGTCTATTGGCATACAGTTGTTCATAGAAACATCTTATGATTATTTTTATTTCTTCAGGGTCTGTAGTAATGTCCCCTTCTGTTTCTGTTTTTATTTGTCACTTCTCTTTTTGTCTTTGTCAGTCTAGCTAAGGGTTTGTCAATTTTATCTTCTCAAAGAACCAATTTTTGGTTTTATTCTTTTTTTTTTGTTAAATTCTGCATTCCATAAATTTTTGCTCCAACTTTAGTTATTTCTTTCATTCTATTTGATTTGGGATTGTTTGCTGTTTTATTTTTCTCCCATTTCTCTGGTTATTCATTTAGGTTGTTGGTTTTAGTTCTTTCTTCCTTATTAATGGAGGCAGCTGGGACTATAAATTTTCCTTCCAACACTGCTATCATTGCATCCCATAACTTTTGATACATTGTGTTCTTATTTTCATAGTCTGAAGATATTTACTGATTTCTTTTGAAATTTCTTCTTTGACCCGCTGAATATTTAAGAGCATTTTGTTTAACTCCCATATATTTGTGTATTTTCTAGTTCTCCATTTCTTAGTGCTTTCCAGCCTCATTGCATCATGAGCAGAGAAAGTTCATTGTGCCTTTCCATAGATGCATGTGGTCTTTCTTGAGTGAAGGGTATTTTCTTGTAGTTTAGACATTTTCATGGCCTTATTACTATAAATTTGTTACCTAATAAATCCCCCATAAAAGTCAATCCATTTCTTGTATATTGCATTCTAGCAGCATTGGCAAACCAAATCAAGAATAATTGGTAATTAATATTTTCCATTCTGATCTGCCTACTCACCAAGAATATTTTTTACTCATATTTTTCACACTAACAATTGGCATACTTGTGCCTCATTTAAGTAACTACATTAATATGATTAGTTTTTACTTTAATACTAACTTTCTCTTTTCAAAATCTCTTCTAAAGAGAACATTGTGAAGGAGAGTACTTACGATTTAGGGCTTTCTTGACAAATGCAATATTCAGAGATGACATATATGAATTTCATGTTAAATAACAAAACACTTCTTCAAGCCAGCTAGAGTTGTCAAGTATAGTTCCTGGACAATTTAGTGAACTTCTGACCTTGGGAAAATCATCCCATTCTAAGTTTTCTTCATCTTTCACCTATAAGATCAACAATAGTAATCAGCACTTATATAGTAAATCATAATTAACAAAGAACTTTCACATGCATTATTACACTTGATTTATCCAGCAAAACTGTTAAGATTGTCCCATTTTATTTAAGAGGACACTGATATTCATACCTATTAGTATCTCCCCCATGTTCACAAAGTCATCTTATAGAAACCAGGTCAGAGGATCATGACTTTTAGGTCCAATAATCAGGTAGGCTTTCTAACACTGAAGAGTATGTCCAGTTTTCTCTCCCAAACTTATCAATAACATAAATCACTCCACCTTTTGAGGAACTGAATGATTCAAGTCATGGAGAGACTCCAAGACTGTACTTAGGAAAAAGTCCTCTTCATATTTTCCAGCAGTGTGGGAAAAGCATCCTTTTAACATAGGCATATGAATCTAGAGTGCAGGAGAGATATTAGGGCTGGAGATATAATTTGAGATTCATCAGTATCAAGATAGAGTTTTAATCTAAGCTGACTGGATACCTTCAAGAATAAACTTTGATGGGGAAGAAATTTTCCTAAAAATTATAGATAGATATGTATAGATCATGCAGATTAATAGTCTAAAATTACAGATTAATAATCCTAAACTTCATATAGGAGGTTTGAAAGCTATTAGTTGAACATTTGATTTAATTAAATACATCAAACTTTGGATCCTAAAAATAGATATCATACTTGTGCAAACATTTATGGAACATTTACAGAAATTGATCATATCCAGGTTCACAAAAATCTTTAATATTTAAAGGCCGAAATTCTATTGGCATTTTCGCTGATTACAGAGAAATTACAGAGAAAATAAAGTAAAAATTTTACAACAAAAACGATAAGCAAGATAAAATATAAACACTTAACCACTTAGTGTTTTAAAGCATGTATCTAAATTACTACTAGAAAATAAATATAAGGTTAAAAAATAAATAGTGGTTTAATGGGAAATCAAAAGTGCCATTATAAACTAAAAAAAATAAAATAAAATATTTGAACATCATTTAATAAAGTGAATAGGATGTGGCTAAAGCTATATTCATAGCATAGACTTAAATATACATCTAACTGACAAACTGAATATTTTATTTTTTATAATATACCAGATATAAAAACATTCTATGAAGTCAAAGTAAATAAAATAACTTGATAAAATTCAACAGACAGATTGATAGAACAGAAAGGATAGTTTCAAAACCGATCTGCATGTATAATATTTAGCAATATCATCAAGAAGTTGTTAGAAATAATTTAAGAAAGCAAGGTTTATGATAATAGTTGTCTACTTGGAAAACAATAATTTTAAATATTCATCTATGAAACAAAGTGAAATTTCATATGGAATAAAGAGTTGAATGCAAAAAAGAGTATAGTTGAATATTTATCTGATGATGGATGTCAAAGAAGTTTAAAGAGAAATAAAGTTTACTCATTCTGCCAGTTTCAAACTATTATGTACCCCAGAAAAGCCATGTTTTAATCCTGACCCAATCTTGTAGGGCCAGACTTATGTTTAGAATGGGAAACTTTGGATTGCTTACATGGAAATGTGACACACCCAGCTGTAGGTGTGAACTTTTGGTTAAATTGCTTCCATGGAGATGTTACACACCCAATTGTGGGTCTACCCTTTTGATTAGATGGAGACATGAGTCTTCCCATTTAGAGTGGGGGTATTGATTGGTTTACTAGAGTTCTTTAAAAGAGGATATTTTTGAGAAACCTCAGATGCAGACTCTTGGAGAACAGTTCCTCCAGAGCTGACAAGGACATGGATGTTTGGAATATCAGAGAGAGCAGATGCCTGGACATGGGCAGAGCCCAGCAGATGTCACCATGTGGCTTCCTATGAGATGCTAAGCAAGCCAGAACCCAGAGTTGTATCCCAGGGGAGCTAAGTGAAGGGCCACAGATGCATAGAGGGGAAATCACTGGTATCAGAAGCTAGCAGCAATGGAACCAGAAACAAGGACTAGGAGATGCCAGCCACATGCCTTCCCATGTGACAGACATCAGCCTTTCTTGTGTCAAGATATATTTTTTCTGGATGCCTAAGTTTCGACATTTTTCTGGCCATAGAACTGTAAACTTGTAACTTAATAAATTTCCTTTATAAAAGCCATTCCATTTCTGGTATATTGCACTCCAGCAGCTTTAGAAAACTAACACATTAGTTAGCAATGAAAGTTATCTATACATAAAAAAATCCTAAGCAAAAATAAATAAAAAGGTTAGTGAAATATTTTCTGGAAATATGACAGGTAGAAGCTTGCTAACAGCACATAAAACACATTAGGGGAAAAAACCAAAGCCTACTAGCCTCCCCAAAAGGAAAATACATGAGCTAACAAAAGCATAAAAAATATAAAACCAAGATGAATATAATCAGTAATCTATAAAATATACTAATTAAAATTTATTTTTCCTTGTGAAACTGACCAAAAAAAATCAGTTATTTTTTATAATACATTGATTTTGGTCAGGAGGGGGTAAAAGAATAAATTAGCAAAATCTTTTGGCGGATAGTTTACAACCCATAAGAAAAGCTTTAAAAAAAAGCTTCTCTTTTGACCCAGGTATTTTTTTTTCTTGAACTACCGAATAAAGATACATGTACCAAATTCCATTCTACCCCTCTAGTTCCAAGGTCCTATAATCTTTTTAAAAGAGAATCCTTCTTCCTGGACTCCCTGACCTCTAATACTTTATCCACTTCATTCTAGGGTTATTTATAAAATGCAAATATGATTTCATCCCTCCTCTTAAAACCTTTTCATGGCTGTTATACATATCTATTGCTGTGTAACATACAACTCTAAAACTTAGTGGCTTAAAGCTAAAAACACTTTGTTACATCTTACAGTTTTGTGGGCCAGGTATGTGGGCAGACATGGCTTGGCTACATTAGCATCACGAGAGGCCACTCTCTGGTATTCTGCTAAAAGATGGGCTAGTCTGGAGTATCCATGGTAGCCCCATTCATATGTGTGGAACCTTGGCTGGAATGGCTGAAAGTCTGGTCTCAATCAGTGTGTATACTTGTAGCTTCCCATGGTACATATAGCTTTTCATGGTGCTTCAGGGCTCCAATAGAATAAAAGGTGGAAGCTCAATTGTCTTTCATGATGTGATCTTGGTAGTCACATAACATCACTTCCAATCTACTGTTTTGGTTGATACAGTCACATAATCTACCCAGAAACAAGGTGGGGGGGGGTACCTATACCTTATTTTTGTGAAAAAAGAATATGTAGTTATTATTACAAAAACAAAGTTCAAATTTCTTACATAGCTATATAAGCTGTCTGTTGCTGCATAACAAATTACTCCAAAATTAACATCTTAAAACAATACAAATTTATTACTCACAGTTTCTGTGTGTCAGGTGTTCAGGCATGGAGCTAGCCAGATCCTCAGTTCAGAATCTCGCCAGCCTGAAATCAAAGTGTTGGCTTGGCTACCATCTTGTCTGAGCCTCTGGATCCTCATTCAAGCTCAGTTGCTCATAGAATTCTGTTCCTTGCAGCTGTAGAACTTGGGTACTCAGCTCCTAGGAGCTGACTGTCCCTCCTATGTGGTCCAGCTCATGTCATAGCAGCTTACTTCTTCAAGGAAGCAGGAGAACACCTGCTGTTGCTCAGAATCTCTCTGCTTCTGTCTCACTCTGACTCTTAGGCCTTCTTTTAAAGGGCTTCCCTTGCTAGGTTGGGCTCACCTAAGATGATTTCACTTTTGATCAACTTAAAGTTAATGGATTAGGGATCTTAATTACATCTACAAACCCTTTCACATTTGCCATATAAAATAACTGACTCATGAGAGTGGTATCCCTTCTATTTAGAGGTGCTGTCCACGTTGAAGGGGTGAAACATTTTACAGAGTGTACATACCAGGGGTGGGGAAGATTAAGGGCTATCTTAGAATTTTGCCTATCACCATGGCTTATAAAGCCTTCTTCATGTAGACCCTATTTTTATTTTCCATACTCAGTTATCACAAATTCCTAGCCACCTATCCTCAAATATGTGTTTAATCCGTATTGAACTCCTTTCCCTTTCTTATGGAATCATTCTTTTTTTGCCTCTGGTCATAATATCTTTTTTTTTTTTAATTCCATCCCTCATATTAGAAGATTATTAAACCTGCCATAACCACCATTCTTCCCACCCCTAGTCGTCTTTGGTCAGTTGAAACTCATCCCTTAGTTCTCAACCTGCTATCATTATTTTCTCAGAAATCCTTTAATAGCCTCATTAGGATGCATTAGAAACCTCCTCCATGACATTCTGGGCTTCCTCTGTCATAGTACATATTAAATTAACAGATAAGTATTCAAGGCCACTGCTCTCCTGGATCCTGCATTCTAGAGCAGGTGGAGTAGTTGAAAGGCTGAGTCAGGCATTGAGACAAGCATATATACAACAAAAATAAACAACAAATCCAGACTTAAATAAGGTGAGACTTTATTATAAAAGACTATTGCAATAGGGAGGATGCTCCACACCTAAGATCTAAAAACATCTCAAATTCAAACTGGAATACGCTTTGCTTCTATTAGGAGGGGTAAGCAGGGCTAGAAGGAATTTTGGAGAGTAGGGAAAATGGGTAGGCATGAGCAGATGGCATGATTGGGATGAATTAATAAGAAATCAGCCGATTATCAGAAAGAACCATTGAGAGAGAATGTTCTACACTTTAAGTGCTTACTTAAACTTAAGGGTGAGCCAAAGTTCAGGAGCCTGCAAGGAGGAGAGAATCATGACTAAAGTTTGGTTAAGTTAAATTGAGAATGCATTTGAGCATGTGTGAGGGGCTTAAGTGTGTAAGCTACTTTAGATTGGGTTGTTAGGGAAGACATGTTTCCAAATGTGACATATAAACTAAGGATTCAAATGTTGAATGGGAGGCAGCCATGTAAAGATCTGGGGCAGAAGGTCTAGGTTGAAGGGACAGTAAGTGCAAAAACCTGTTGTGCTTTGGTGTTTAAATAATAAAGGAAAGTTGGAGTCAAAGGAGGATTGTGAGAAAATGGCAAGATAATGGAAAAGTGGAATGAGATGAAGTTGTTAGCCTAAAAGACATATGATCATTTCAGTAGATGTGGCAGAAGCATTTGACAAAATTCCACACCAGTCCTGATAAAAAATCTCAGTAAACTATGAAAAAGAGTGCAACTACAAAAATCTTACAGCTAGTGTATTTTATGATAAAAGTCTGAAGAATGTTTTCTCCCTAAGATCAGAAGCAAGGTAAGGTGTTCACTCCCATCATTTTTATTCAACTTTTTACTGGAGGACCAACTCAGTGGAAAAAGGCAAGACAAGTTTTAAGAAGGGCATAGAATGTTATTGTATACATTGAAGATCCAAAGGAATCTACAAAAAAAAATCTAAAATAAAAAGCGAATTTAACAAGGTTGCAGAATAAGGTATCAATATACAAAAATGCATTGTTTTTCCATGTACTAGAAACATATAAATTGGAAATGTTATTATAAAATAATTATATTTTCGATAATATCCAAACCCATGAAACATTTAAGGATAAATTTAAGTATATTAATTAACTCCATTAAACAATGCAGAATTTAAGGATTGAAATAAATGGAATGAAATACTATGACTATGAAACAATATAACCAATAATGTTAAGATCTCAATTCCTCAAAATATTCAGCCTCTGTGAGAACATCTGTGTATAGATGCTATGAAAGTCCAGTTTTCTAGATGTCTTATGAATTTTAGCTAATTACAAAGTATTGAGAATACTCAATGGCATCCTTGTCCACCAAAACTCCATTAAAATGATGATGACACCTAACACATGTGAGCTTATTCTAAGTGCCAAGTGCCATTTTAATTTCTGTAAATATTTTACATATTGGTCTTCAAAACAAGCACATAAGGGGGTACTGTTATTCTGTTTCACAGATGAGGAAGCTGTGGCTTAGGCTAAGTAACTTGCCTGTACTCCCAAAGTCACTAAGTTGGTCTAAATCTGCAGGCCATCTGACTCAGAGCCTGCACTTTTAATCTCTAGTAAATGAACAGCAACTGGAGAGACTACCGCTGACAAAGAGAATGAGAGAGGTGTCATCAGTTGATGAGAATTTCAACAGACTCTAGAGGTAGAAATGGAGGATGATTTTCCAGGAAAACATGGCAGATTGAACATATATCATTCCCCTCTAACTTTTCTTACTTTTGAAATCACACTAAAAGACAGTAAGGGAATGCAAACACTATGCACTAACAAGAATAAAGAGAATGAGAGAGGAGACACTTCCAAGTAAATGTCACCACAAATTTGGAAGGTGAGAAGTGGATGGACAGGTGAAGCAGAGAAGCTTGAGCCCATCTTAGGGGCAGGTGGGATTGGAAGAAAGAGGAACTGTGATGACTTGTATGAAGTACCACGTGGTACCACCACAGGAGAATGGGGTGAGGAGTGTAATTGAGAATAGGAAGCATGAAAGTCTGTCATGAGGAGCAAAAGGATCCTCAAAGATCCTTACCTACACCTCAGCCAGGGAGAGCTTCTCCTCTCTCACTCTATACTGTGGAGGTTTATTCTCTGGATTAGAGAAATGGTCCTATAGAGTCTTCAGAATCATGACACCAGACCTCTGAAGCCAGGGTTCTACTCTCCAGGCAGACATTGTGGTGCTTCTCTATGGACAGCCAAATGTCAGCTGTTGACATTTGGAGGTCCCTGGAACGTATCAATTCCCTAACCCCATCACCCAGTAATAAAGTTGTGAGTGGATATGCCTTGCTTATGTTATACAATGTTAAATGCCTTTAACATTGATGAAATTCATGCAAATAGAAAGGGACAGTAAAGACTGATGAGATGTTCAAGAAGAGCCTTTAACATGGAATACAGATCAAAACAAAAAGAAAGGAACTAGAAGGAAAGTTAGATGATTCAGGCAACAGAAGAAAACAAAACAAAAACTAATACTCTTAGAGAAGGGGAAGATAATGCATCCATGAAATGTGATAAGGATGCTGTAAAAAAGCATAGAGAATGAGAAATAGCTCTTAAAAATTAAAAATGACTTAGAAATTAAAAAATTAGGAAAAAAGAGAATCAGATGATAGAGCTGAAGATATCTCCAAGAAAATAGAATTAAAACATAAAGAAACTAGGAGAGGAAAAAAATAGAAAATTAGCAAATCAATCTAAATGGTCCAACATCCAATCGTAGGAAATATAGAAAGTAAGAACACAGCAAAAAGAGAAGAAATGAACT
Source organism: Tamandua tetradactyla (assembly GCF_023851605.1). Taxonomy (NCBI): domain Eukaryota; kingdom Metazoa; phylum Chordata; class Mammalia; order Pilosa; family Myrmecophagidae; genus Tamandua; species Tamandua tetradactyla. The sequence goes on along the minus strand of NC_135334.1, from coordinate 56,321,631 downwards.
AAAAAATTAGAAAATATCCATCACTGAAATGCTTTGAGTTTATAGATGCAAAGGGCCCACTTCAGGGCATATTTTAAAATTTTAGAATGTGGAAATAAAAGCAGATCATGTATAAAGGATTAAGAATTAAACTGAAATTGAGCTTTTCGACAGTAACATTGGAGGCAAAAAGGCAATGCTACAATGAGCTCAAAATTGTGAAAATTTTACAGTTCTTTCAATCTAGAATTCTATACCCAGCCAAACTGTGTCACAGGTGAAGGTGGACTAAAAACGTTTTCAGACATAAAAGTTCTCAAAGTTTACCTCTAAGCATCTATCTCCAAGGGAGTTCTTGGAGGTTGTGCACTGCCAAAATGAGGCAGTAATTCTGAGAAAGAAGATAAGAGATGCTCCCATACAAGAGCACAGAGGAAGGTATTGCCTGGAAAGTAGCCATGTAGGCAGGCAGAGAGGAGGGAATGGATTTGGTGTCCAGGAGTGATGCCACCAAGGAATAGCTGATTCCTGATTCCTAAACAGTACTTACTGTATTGAAGGACTCTGAAAGTTGGGGGGGGGGGGGGCAAGAGAATTGGAGATAATGATGTAGAAAACTAAGAAAATGAGAAAAAAATGAGATATATATTAACCCCAAGTATGCTGGTTTGAAAGGATGTATGTCCCCTAGAAAAGCCATGTTTTAATCAAAATCCCATTTCATAAAGGTAGAATAATCCCTATTCAATACTGTATGTTTGAAACTGTAATCAGATCATCTCCCTGGAGATGTGATTTAATCAAGAGTGGTTGTTAAACTGGATTAGGTGGCGACATGCCTCCACCCATTTGGGTGGGTCTTGATAAGTTTCTGGAGTCCTATAAAAGAGGAAATATTTTGGAGAATGAGCGATTCAGAGAGAGCAGAGCTGAACCACATAGCCACGACAAGCAGAAGTTCACCAGCCAGTGACCTTTGGAGATGAAGAAGGAAAATGCCTCCTGGGGAGCTTCATGAAACAGGAAGCCAGGAGAAGAAGCTAGCAAATGACACCATGCTAACCATGTGCCCTTCCGGCTGAGAGAGAAACTCTGACTGTGTTTGCCATGTGCCTTCTCACTAGAGAGAAACTCTAAACTTCATTGGCCTTCTTGAACCAAGGTATCTTTACCTGGATACCTTTGATTGGACATTTCTATAGACTTGTTTTAATCGGGACATTTTCTTGGCCTTAGAACTGTAAACTAGCAACTTATTAAATTCCCCTTTTTAAAAGCCATTCTGTTTTTGGTATAATGCATTCTGGCAGCTAGCAAACTAGCACACCAAGGAAACAAAATCATACAAAAAAGGAAATGTATTATAGTATTGGTTTAGTGGTTCTTATTAATTACAGAATCATAATTATATAAACACCAAAAATGGATTTAACCGAAGATTACAATTTAAGGATGGGGGTAGCATGTATGTCAGGGTGGGTAAAGAGTGAAGCTTACAAATGCAGAAGCCTTATCTGTCATAATAGGGAGTTAAGTAAAGTTTAAAATGGAAAGAAAAAAACATTAAGCATGCTGTTTAGAATTACAATAACTCTAAAAAATTGGAAGTGGCTACCTCTGGGCTGGGGATAGTGGTAGAATAGGGAGTTGGTGTATTATGTTATAAATTCATAGCACTCTTTTGAGATTTTACACTCTGCATACATTACTTTGAGAAGGTAAAAACCAAATAGGAAAACTGGATTCCAAATGTTTATAGATATGGAAGCAATATAGATTAACCAAAACAATTTTGAAAAAGAACAAAGTTGGAGAACTCTGAATTCCTGATTATATAATAGAATAAAAAGCTGTAGTATGTAAGGCAGTGTGGTATTTATATAAGGATATGCATACAGATCAATAGAATGGAATACAGAGTCCAGAAATAGAATCAAACACACATTCAACTGAATTTTAGTAGAAGCCAAGGTAAGTCAGTAAGGAAAGAATAGTCTTTTCATTGAATGATAACTAGAGCAACTGCTTACCCATATGGAAAAAAAGATATCTCCACTACCTCATGCCACACACAAATAAACAAAACTGATTGAAGATCTAAAATCTAAACCTAAATCTAACTCCAGAAGAAAACATAATGAAAAATATCTATGGTCGTGATGTAGTCAAGATTTCTTAGGACAAAAAGTAATGGATCATAAAATGAAAAAGTTGATAGACTTCATCAAAAGGAAAAACTTTTGTCCTTTGAAAGATACTATAAGAATATTAAAAATCAAGCCACACGTTGAGAAAAAATTTTATCTGCCAGAGGACCTGTATTCTCAAAACATAAAGAACACAAGTCTAAATTAAAAAGCCAACCAAGCTGTTTTTTTTTAATGAGGAAATATTTTAATAAAAACCTTATTTTCCATTTGTAATCTTTTTTTGGCAACCATATGAAAAGATACAGAGTTATGAATTAAAATCACAATAGGATATCATTACACATTCTTTAAAATGGCTAAAATTAAAATGACTAACATAGCAAGTGTTAGAAAGGATATAGAGAAACAGACTCTCATATAAAACTGGTGGGAATGTAAAAGTGTTTTTCAGTTTCTTAAAAGTTAAACATATACTTAGGATAGAATTCAGCAATTCTGGGCCTAGGTATTTACCAAAAATAAAATGAAAACTAATGTTCATACAAACACCTGTACGCATATGGCAGCTTTAATTATAACCACCTAAAACCAGAGAAATTCTTAATATCTTTCACCTGATGAATGGATAAAGTGTGGTACAGCCACAGTCACTGAGTATTATTCAATAAAAAGGCATGAACAAGTCATATATCCAATGGCATTGTGCTGAATGATGAAAAGCCTGATGCAAGAGTACCTACTGTGTGATCCATTTACATTAAGTTAAAGAAAAGGCAAAGCTAATTTATATTGACAGAAAACAGATCAGTGGTTTCCTGGTTCCAAGGATGGGGAAGGATTGAAGATAAAGAGGCAGGAGGGAACTTCTTAGGGTGAGTGAACTAGCTTGTATCTTGATTGTGGAGGTTGTTAAATGGGGTCAATATTTGTCAAAAATCCATAGAGCTATATATTTTTAAAAATATAACAACATACAAATACGGACATTCTTACCATACGATCATTCCATTCTTGATATATAAATAGTAACTCACAATATCGTCACATAGTTGTACATTCATTACCACGATCACCTCTCAGAACATTTGTATCGATCCAGAAAAAGAAATAAAAAGAAAAAAGGAAAAAAAAATTGTATATACCATACCCCCTACCCCTTCCCCTCACCGATCACCAGAATTTCAATCTACTACATTTATTTTAACATTTGTTCCCCTTATTATTTTTTTATTCTTAATACATATATTTTACTCATCTGTTGGTAAGGTAGATAAAAGGAGCATCAGACACAAGGTTTTCACAATCACAGAGCCACATTGTGAAAGCTATATCATTATGCAATCATCTTCAAGAAGCATGGCTACTGGAACACAGCTCTTCATTTTCAGGCAGTTCCCTCCAGCCTCTCCGTTACATCTTAACTAAAACAGTGATATCTATATACTGAGTAAGAGTAATCTGCAGGATAAGCTCCCGACTCTGTTTGGAACCTCTCAGCCATTGACACTTTGTCTCATTTTGCTCTTCTCCCTTTTGGTTGAGAAAGTTTTCTCATTCCCTTGATGTTGAGTCCCAATAGCTGTATTTTTTAATGGGTGCATTTGAATGTAATGTAAATTATATTTCAACAAGTCAATTTTTAAAAAGCCCTATAATATTTTTAAAAAGATCACAACTACCTTTTTCTTTTGTAAATTAAATCAACCACTGCAGAATATCACTCACCAAGCTTAGGTTTAGGCCTGCCTTTGCATATATAGAAACTCATCAATGTGCAGTGTTAAAGGTGGGCCATTTACATAGGGTTTCACTGTTGCTACCTCCCCTACAGTCCTCTGAAAGTAGAAAGATTTTAGACATTTATTTTTCCATTAATGAGAACTGTGAATTCTTTTCCTTTAAGAAGGAATGAGTTTCTACAATTTTACTTTTAAATAAACAATTTGCTGTCACTAAAGACACCTGAAAATGAAATATTTTGCCTTAGGAAGCAGTGACTTATTTTTCATGAAGGGCATTTAAAATGAAGCCAGATAACCACTTATTGGGGATGATATATGTTAAAACAAAAACTTGATAAAAATTTTATTAGACCTCAGAGAGTTTATTTGAATCAATTCATGAATTGAGGGAACTCCAACTGCCAGGGGATATAGAGGCATTACCGTGAACAAAGAGACCAATAGTTTTTTGTAGGCAGAATAAGCAGGTACATCGGGAGAGAATTTTATTAGTGTAAGCTACATTTCCTAAAATGGTTGGTATACGTTGCTTAGGAATGAGGAACGTAGTTGGTAATAACTGATGGGCTATATTTAAATTTAGTTTCCTGGGCCAGCCAGACATTTACAGGAAATAGAATATACTTAGTTTTCTGGTTTCATCGCTGTGGGGCTTCGCATGGGCACTTCCATATTGGGCCTACTGGATTTTATTTACCATATAGTTAAGTAGTTCATAAAGTGTGGTCATCAGACTCTTGGCAGGGGCTCCCCAATGCTCTTTCAGGGATCTGCAGGGTCAACAATATTTTCATAAAAATGTCATGTATTGTGCCGGTTTGCAACTGTTGTGTCCCCCAGAAAAGCCATGTTCTTTAACCCTGATTCAGTATTGCTGGGTAGGATCTTTTTTATTGTTTCCATGGAGATGTCACCCACCCAATTGTGAGTGGTAACTTTTGAATAGGTGGTTTCTATGGAGATGTGTCTCTACCCATTCAAGGTGAAGTTGCTTACTGGAGTAATTTAAGAGGAAACTATTTTGGAAAAAGCTTCAAAGACAATAGAGACCACATAGCCAGAGACCCTTGGAGATGCAGAAGGAAAACACCTCTGGGGAGTCTTTATGAAATGAGAAGCCAGGACAGAAAGCTGGAAAATGCTGCTATGTGCCATCCCAGCTGACAGAGGTGTCTAGAAGCCAAAGACCCCAGCATGCACCAGTCACATTCCTTCCCAACTGACACAGGTGTTCCGGATGAAATCAGCCTTTCTTGAGTGAAGGTAACCTGTTGTTGGTACCTTAATTTGGATATTTTCATGGCCTTAGAACTATAAACTCACAACTTAACAAATTTCCTTTTCAAAAGCCATTCCATTTCTAATATATTGCATTCCAGCAGCTTTAGCAAACTAAAACATCTATCTTTTAAACTTTAACAATTTTATGTTATATAATTTTATGTTATACAATTAAAATTACATCCATCTTAGTCTGAATCAAAGCAGTGTCCTCAAACTATACTAGTACTCAGCATATTCTTTACTTGCATGTGCACACAGTAAGCAGTTTTTAAATTGTTAGTTTCACTTAATGTCCTTGACAAAGCAGTCCATATCATTAATGTTATTAAATCTTTATCCTTGACTAAGCCTTTCAATATTCTCTATAAATGAATGGGAAATATGCACGAAGCATTTCTGATGTAAACCTAAGTATGAGGATTAGGTCAAGGAAAGATTTTGTGCATTTCTTCGAATTGCAATCCTGACTAGTTTTGATATGGTTTCAGATGTTGGTTTAATAAAGGAAGACTTGTTGAGATTTGGAATAACATTAAAGAATATCCATAATATCTGTCGTGACCTGATCTGAATAAGTTATGAAAATGCAACATAATTTTTCAACTACATGTATGCATGAAGGCAGATATTTAAAATATGCATCAACTAAAGCTACATATCACAACACATTGACTAAAGAACCAGAAATGAAAATCCAGCTGTTACTAGGTCAGACATTAAAGAATTTGCAAGAAGGAGAAACAATGCTACACTTGTCACTAATTGTCTTAGAAACTATAGCTATTAAAAATTAAGTGGATTTATTGTTGATATTTTTATTATTGAATAAATATTTTGAAGATTTCTCAGTTTAAATTTCTAATGTAATGAGTATTGATAGATGTAATCCTCAAAGATCAAAGCTCTTTTAAAAATTTTTAAGAGTTTGAAGGGTTCCTGAGACTAAAGGAATTTGAAATAGTTGATGTAGATGGTTATCTGAGTTTCAAATATGTTTTAAATGATAAAGATTCTTCAGCTATAGCGATATCAATAGCCATTTAATTGTATAATTTGGGGAATTTTCTGAAATACTGTGTCTAAAGTTACCTCTTCTATTCCTGAACCATAGTAGATGCTCTAAGTTTCTTCCTTCATTTTTCTTTTCTTTTCTTTTTTTTTTTAAGCCTTTCTTTCTTACTTACCTTACTTTCTTGTAAATTAAATTGAAATACTTATCCTTGACCAAATACATGATAATCTCTGAAATACTTACTGCTCATTGATTCCCTCACATATCTATATGTGTAAACCACACCCATACTCTACAGAATGACATTCCTCTGTTTTCCATGAAACCCAATGATATCAGTCTCTTCCCATAACAGTTTAAAAGCACCTCTTTTTTGTACCACATGAACTTATTTGGTGTTCCAATCATTCTTTCTTTCTTAAGAAAAGCAAGAACACTATATTCTTTATGTTTGTATATTCCTTGATATCTGGCAAAGCACCTGCAATCCTTATACTCATATTCCCTCATTCTCTGCCTTTCCTGACAAAAGGAATTTTAAAAATCTGGTAAAATTTTAAATAATCATCTCAGTAAAGAACAATTTTGCATTAAAATTAGCCATCCTTTCTCCTTTTACTTTTTTTTTTCACTAGAGATCTTAATTACTTTACCACTTTCTGTGTTTGTCACACCATATTTTTTAGAAGTCACATTTCTATATATGAAATAGGATATCTTATGAAACAAATATAGACTACACTAGGTTTTTATTGCTCAACATTGGCTTCTTGAAGCAGTACTCAGTAATGTTCATATTTTTCTATATGGGATGAATGTACTTATTTAAGATTCATAGCAGCACTACAATTTACCATAAAATTAGTCAGAATCTCCTGGGACTAGAAGCCCTTTAAGTTCATAAAATAAATTACAACAATTTATGTACCTCATGAGAAATCGAGTCAAAGAATTTCTTGCCCTCAAACATGTGTGGCCTCCTTTACATGTATAAACTGGAAAATTTATGGAAAAGCTTGGCAGGTGGTAAGTACCCTGGAAATAAAATGCTGACTTGCCTCTGTCCCTTTCACTTTCAAAATATGTACTTCCACTTGTGTACCTGCCAAGTACACAATCTTTATGTCACTGCAATGCAACTCAGGTGACCAAAAATGTGCCTTTCTTTATTGTTCTGTGACTGAACAAAATATGACTTAATCCTCCTCTCTGATAAATGGCAGGATTAAAAATCCTGATCTATTTACTTACAAGTAAACTTAATAATTTCTAGATATTTATTAGTCTTCCTTAGGAAAATACTGTTTAGCTGAGGGGTTTCATTCCTGCCCTTACTTCTCTTTACTTTTCTACATCTCCTCAAGGGGTGACCTATATGCTCGGGTGGGGAGAGGCAGCTGGTGTATGTACTGCCCTGTCACTGGATAGAAGTATCTGACCCATTATTGTGGGTGTTCAATGCTATTTTACCCTCTCAGCACTAGTCTCTGGTCATTTGCCTGCATATATATGGCATCTGCTGAGGTCATCCTGGTTCTACCAGGGCCATCTATCAACAAGTCCACATTCTCTAGTCTGCCTAGTTTCACCTTTGTGCTCCTTTCCTGGAACATGGGAAACAGGTTTTTTTAAGGCGTAATTTAAATACTGATGATGTTCTCCAGCCCATCTGCCCAGGTAACCCACTCAGACTTTTCTGCTCTACTACTCTTAGCCATGCCAGACAACGAACTTCTCTGTTGGGCTTTCAGTTTGTGAACCAAGGCAAGAACTGCCTTTCTTGAGGTGTCCTCCCAACTAATTTTAGAATTATATAATTTTCTTTTCCTCAGATTTGGTCTAGAATTAGGAGCTGGAAGCAGTGGACTCTTTTTCCGTGTTCTAGGAGACATTTACTATTTTATTTTTCTTTCTGTTTATATGAAAATATATATTCCTCTGTACTGGTTTGAAACTGTTCTGTACCACCCCCCCCCCAAAAAAAACAACAAAATCCTCTTGTAATCCAATTTTATAGGGACAGACCTATTGTTGGGTGGAACCCTTAGATTAGGTTGTTTCCATGGAGATATGATCCACCCAATTATGGGTGGGACCTTTTGATTAGGTGGAGATGTGACCCCACTATTTAAGATGGGTCTTAACCTGATAACTGGAGTCCTTTAAGAGAGGAACATTTTGGAAAGCACACAGATATTTGGAAGCAGACAGAAGCTCAGAGAGGTGACCAGTGGAAACAGGAGCTGAAAGCAACAAAACCTGGGAGCAAAGGGCCAGCAGATGTCACCATATGGCTTTCTTTTTAAAAGACATTCTTTTAGTCTCAGGCAGACTTCAAACTCTTAAAAATTATTGAAAGAGCTTTGATCTTTGACGGTTACATCTATCAATATTCACATTAGAAATTAAAACCGAGAAATCTTTAAAATATTCAATCATAAAAATATCAATAATAAATCCATTTAATTTTTAAATAACACATTTAAAATAGCCATAGTTTCCAAGACAATTAGTGTTTTTCCTCTTGGCAAATTCTTTAATGTCTGGAGAAATCCTTAATGTGATCAGCCTTTATTGAGTGGAGAAATTTTCTTATGGATGCCTTAATTTGGACATTTCATGGCCTTGGAATTGTAGCGTGTAACTTAATTAATCCCCTTTATGAAAGCCAATCCATTTCTGGTAGATTGTATTCTGACAGCTTTAGCAAACTGAAATAATATGAAAAATATATATACTCTTCCAATAAAGAAATACTTTTATCTCTGCTTTCCAGAGAAAACATCATAATTTTTCTCAATTCATTATTTTTTAGCAAGGCCTTTTTTCCTCTTAGTTTGAAACTGAAGAAGTCCTTTGTCTTGCAAACATCTCAGCCTTCTATGAAAACCTTAGCTTTCAAGGTTGAAAGCCTACTTGGGAACTCAGTGCCAACATTTTGACTCTGTTCTTAGCTACTTATGCTCTCTTTGCAAAAGTGAAACTCATAAATTATTTTTCATTTTCTGAGGCTTTTTGCCTAAATTGTGGCAAAAGGGTAATGTGTGCAAAGAAACATGGTGTATCTAGAGTGTGGTGAGCCTGCTTTCTTACCATTAAACTTTCTTTCTCTGCTGCTTTCCTTCTTTTCTTTTTTTTTTTTTTTTTAGACAGAGAGAAGGAAGGAAGGATAGAAGGAAGGAAGGAAGGAAGAAAGGGAAACATTTTTAAACATTTTCTTGTTTTATTGTATTCTGTTTCTCCGTTTTTGTTACATGGGCTGGGGCCGGGAATCGAACCGAGGTCCTCCGGCATAGCAGGCAAGCACTTTGCCCGCTGAGCCACCGCGGCCCGCCCGCTTTCCTTCTTTTCTTCCATCTATCATCTACCTAGGTTGTGCATATACACAATCATATTTACACACATATGCAAATACAAAAAGAGTACTTTCATTTCTTTATTTTTTTTCTCATTTTTTTGTTACAGAGTATCTTTTTACTTTTGTCCTGTTAGTTAAATGCTCGCCATTTTGGTATTATCTCTCTGTGCTTTGTCAGCTCTGAATTCTCTCTCATAAAAGTTCCTGGAAAGGATTAAGCCCCACCTTGAATGGGTAGTGTGCTGGTTTGAAAGTGTTGTGTACCCCAAAAGCCATGTTCTTTAATCCTGATTCAATATTGTAGGGTGGAAACACAGATTGGATTGTTTTCATGGAGATGTGACACACACAATTGTGGGTGTGGCTTTTTTTATTAGATGTAGATGTGACTCCACCCATTTAAGGTGGGTCTTATTAGTTTACTGGAGTCTTTTAAAAGGGGAAACATTTTGGAGTTGCTCCAGAGGTGACACAGACTGAGACATTTGGAGATGCAGAAAGAAAATACTCCCAGGGAAGCTGTTTGAAATCTGAAGCCAAAGGATCAACAGACCCTAGCCATGGGCCTTCCCAGCTGACAGAGGTGTTCAAAGCCCATTGGCCTTTCTTGAATCAAGGTATCTTTCCAGGGGCTAATTAGTTTGGACATTTTCATGGCCTAGAATAATAAACTTGTAGTTTAATAAATTCCCTTTATAAAAGCCAACCCATTTCTCATATATTGCATTCTGGCAGCATCTAACCAATTAATGCAGGTGAAGTCACATCTCCATGGAACAATCTAATAAAAGAGGTCCCATTCAACAATAAGTCTCCCTCAACAAGATTGGATTAGAAGACATGGCTTTTCTGGGGTACAGAATAGCTTCAGACCAGCATAACTAGTAACAATTCTTTATGTTAAATTCTTTCTGTTAAAATAATGACTGTGGTTGATCTCTTGACTAGACCCAGATAGATACAGAGTTACTTTTGTCCTTGAAACATTTGTAGACCCACTGGAGGCAGCTGGGAACACGTGTTGTGCTTTTTGGATTCTTGCAGAACTGAACATCAAAGCTCTAGGCCTGTGAAAGTATGGAACTCTCATATACCAACTCATTTTTAGGTGGGACTTATTGGTGTCCTGAAAATAAATCAGTCCTAGTATTGAGTCATTTGTGTGGTATGAAAAATGTCAAGCCTTAAACTTAGTTCAAAGTGTTCCCAGATTTCTAACTCCCAAAGCACTTGACACAAGCAAAGGTAAATTCTCTCTGGAGGAAGACAACCCTATCTTAGGTGCCAAATTATTTCCACAGGCAATTTTTTTTTTAATGAATGTCCAAAGTAGTCAAAGATAACCAGATACAAAAAGAGATAAGCCTCCACAAGCAAGTATCAGCAGAAACATTAAACAAAAATTGAACTACAGGGACTTCTGGTCTTAGAATTGTAACTCATAGGCTATAAAACAACTATACATATATAATCAAGAAGATAAAAGTCAAGCATGGAAATTTTAGCAGAAGACTGAAAACTATAAAAAGTGATGTAACCAAATTAAAAAGAACCAAACAAATTGTAGAATTGAAAAAATATATAATACTCTAAATTAGGAATTAATAGCTTTCCAACAGATTAAACCAATTGAAGAGTGATTTAGTGAACTAGAAAATAGGGCAAGAGAACTATATAGCATTAGCTAAGAAGAGAAAAATACACAGAAAAATTCAGAATTTATAGTGACAAAGTCCATTTGCCTCAAGAATTAGAGGACTGAAACAATGGAATAGAGATAGTATTTGAAGAGAGAGTGACTGAGGATATTTCAAACATGATAAAAATATTGATATACACAGAGATCCAAAAGCCCAAAGAATCACCAATAGAATAAATACAAGAATGCCATACCTTTAAAATATCATTGAAACTACTCAGGTTGTGATGTTCTACTTCGGTTTTCCAAGATGTTACCACTGTGGAAAACCGGATAAAAGGCATGTGGGATCTCTGTGCATTATTTCCTAAAACTACATGTAAATCCACAATGATCTCAAAATGAAAAGGCCACATTAAAAAAATTGAGAGATTTGGGAAAACCAAAGACCAAATTTTTAAAACCCTTAAAAGCAGTTTAAAGGTAAAAAGATTACCGGTGAAGGAACAACAGCTAAATTAAAAGCTGACTTCTCAAATGTAATACAAGAAATAGAAAGCAGTGGAATGATGTATTTCATATACCAAAAGGAATTATCTTGAAATCTAGAAACCTATGACTAGTGCAAATATCTCCATGAATGAAATAAAAATAAGCACATTTTTATGATAATGAAAACCTGAGAGATTTCACGTCCTATAGATCTAGTCTAACAGGATTTCTAAAGATGTAGCTGAAGCTGTAGGAAAATGATACTAGAAGGAAGCTGACAAAGATAGGAAGGAAAAAGAGCAAATCAATTACTAAACTAGTGGATAAATGTAAATGAATACAGAGTATTAATTTAAATATTCATGATGTAGACTATATATACTCATAAACATGCATTTTAATATATTCTCTTACACATTGATAATTTAAATACATGACAATAGCTTATACAGCAGGAGGGGAAATTAATAGAGTTAAAGTGTGTTAAATTCTTTGCATTGTCTTAAAGGGAGATAAAGTTATCAATTAATATGAGATTTTAATAAAGATGCATGTTATAATTTTAATCATTAATAGAATGCTGCATATAACCTATAATTTTGCAGAAGTAAAAATATTAGGATTGCCCAAAAATCAATTCAAAAGAAGAGAGAAAAAGGAACATAGAATTGTCATAATAAATAGCACATAATTGAGATAGTAGGTTTAAATGTGCATGTATGAACAATTTCATTTAGTAAAAGTGGAGTAAATGATCTAATTTAGAGAAAAACACTACCAGATTGGACAAGAAAAAAGCTGTTATGTTGTTCACAAAAACCACATCTAAAACACAAGAATAAAGAAGTTTTGAAAGTAACAACGCATAAAAGATTTATCCAGAAATCCTAACAAAAGGTGACATAACTACTGCTTTGCCCAGTCTACAAAGGAATTTTTGCACATTCAGTCCTAGATGAAAAAAGACTTCACATAGAGCAGGCACTAAGCCTTGTTTCTTGGCCTTGGCCCAGGACTGTAGTCTGGAGTTCTGCCAAACTATGCCTCCAGCCACCCAGGGACAGGTCATGGCTTCTGATTCCTGCTTATCATCACTTTGAGCAGCTTGAGGAAGAATTGTTCTGAACTTGGATCATTGATACCAAATAAAGACATGCATCTACATGGGAAAAGTTAGAAAATCTTACATGAGTGTGGGTAATCCTTCCATTTTCAAAACCCCAGTTAACAATACTTTTTTTTTAAGAGAATAATCAGAGGAAGCAGAAATTATCTATAGTGAAATCTCCAAAAAAAAAAAAAGTTTCAAGAAGGTAAATTGTCTACTCCCAAAACTAGTCTTTTTTTTTCTGCCCTTTTATCCTCAATTTCCTTTAACATGAATGGTTCAGCTATCTGTTTAATAATTTAGAGGAAATTAAGCCCAGAAAAGAACTTTGATTCTAATGTTGATAGTTTTTTTTCTTTCAGGCTTTTTCTTATTTTTTATAAAATAGGAAAGATAATAGATTTCTCCAATTTCTGTAAATTGTATCTCTTTTACATATAAAAATAATAGTGGGAAACCAGAAAGTAATTGAAATAACTATCTGAATAAACTGCTATTTTAAATTGTGTACATTTCCGTTGTTGCCTGTGATAATCAATTTCATGTGTCAACTTGGCTTGGTTATGGTGTCCAGTTGTTGGTCAAGGAAGCACCGGCCTGATTATTACTGTGATGGTATTTCATAGATAGATTTGCCTCTGTAATTGGTTGGTTGTTATCTAAGGCTGATTGCATGCACAGTCAACAAAGGACATTGTCCTCAGCAATAAAAAAGTCTCCATATCCAATCTGTTAAAGATCTTTAAAGCTAGAACTGATGATTTTAGAAACCAGAAAGAATTTCTTCCTCTACTTTAGCTGGCCAGCTTCCCCTGGGGAATTCAATTTCCCCTTTATCAGAGTTTCCAGCTTGTGCTGCCCTACAGAAATCAGACTTGCTTGCCCCCATGGTCATGTGAGTCAATTCTTATAGTAAATCTCATACGTACCCTGTTGTTATATTTCTCTGGGGGAACCCTGACTACTACACTGTCTGATTTCTGTCACTTCTCAGACATGAAAAAAAAAAAAAAAGAGAAAAGATTTTTCCATAACTACTTTGAAATTTCAGAAAAATTTAGATTGCCCATTGCCATATAGACATAGAAGAGATTTAAGTTTCAAATAGTGTTATTTTATTCTAAGGTAATCAGTATTATAGAACTTGAGCAAATTTAGTTCTAACTGTACCTTTGTTGTAAATAATTCTGTATCTTAGTGGTTATATTCTTTCCATTGTGGCAAAGGCAAATTTCTACTACCGCATATGGAGATAGCAAATGGAGTCTACTAAGAAATCTTTCTTTCTGAAATTTAAATAGGACCATATAAACTCCTTAAAATTTTCAACGGTGTACACTATATAGAGAAATAAAGACAAATTCATGAATATGGAATGTCGGTAAACAGTTGGCCTCTTCCAGTCTATTTTCCTACCCCTACTCTCCAGAACCTCATTACGGGTACCTCTTTTTCATGCTGGGCCTTCTACTGGAATGTCTATTCCATTTCTCGCTTTCTTTGCTGTGAAATCTTTTAGAGGCCTGCTGGACCCACCTCCTTTGTGTAAATTTCCTTTTCCTATTTTCCGAATCTACCTAGAGTTAATCATTTCACTGTTTTGGCTGCTTTAACCAAGTCGTTATTTTACTATGTTCTATTGCTTTTTAAATTGCAGGGGAAAGAAAACTAACATTGATCCCTGTTCTAGTTTGCTAGCTGCCAGGGTGCAATATACCAGAAACAGAATGGCTTTTCAAAAGAGGAATTAATAAGTTGCTAGTTTATAGTTCTAAGGCCAAGAAAATGTGCCAATTAAAACAAGTTTATAGACATGTCCAATCTAAGGCATTCAGGGAAAAATACCTAGGTTCAGGAAGGCCAACGACATTCAGGGTTTTTCTTTCACCTGGAAGGGTACATGGCGAAGTCTGTTAGCTTTCTCTTCCAGCTTCTTATTTCATGAAGCAACCCGGGAGACGTTTTCCTTCTTCATCTCTAAAAGTCCCTGGCTGGTGGACTCTCGGCTTCGTGGTTCTGTGGCATTCTCTGCTCTCTCAGAATCTCCTCATTCTCCCTTTGTATCCAAAAGGAACTCTCTACTTCATGGTTTGGCAGTGTTCTGAAGCTTTCTCCAAAATATTTCTTCTTTTATAGGATTCCGGTAAACTAATCAAGACCTACTTAGAATGGGTGGAGACACATCTCCATCTAATCAAGTTTAATATCCACAGTTGACTGAGTCACATCTCCGTGGATATCACCTAATCAAGTTTCCAGCCTATAATACTGAATAGGGATTAGAAGAAACCGTTGCTCTCACAAAATTGTTTAGGATTAAAATGTTGTTTTTAGGGTACATAAATCCTTTCAAACTGACACAATTCCCTATTGGGTGACAGGGATTTTATGTCTTTATTTAAAAAATTCTAGCAACATCTTCTCTAAATAAATATTACTTCTATTGCATATATTAAGTAACTAAGATTCATAAAATGTAAGAAATGTACTGGTGGTTTTTCCATATGTGAGACATGATAGGAAATTTGGAGAAAATAAAAATTGTACAATTTCAGATAGCTTATTCAGGCAGTAATTGCCGATGAATGATCTGAGGTACCTGTATTTCACTTAAAAATAAATATGGTGTTTTGTATCCTCTTAGACATTCACACTAGTTGGCTCCAAAGCATTTTGCCATGTCATACTGTAAGCCTGAAGGTTGTTAGAGAAATTGAAATTGGCTAGGATGCTGTTTCCTGTGAAATTATTACTCAGTATTTAGGAATTAGGATCCCAACTTTACCACCAGTGGACTTGAGCAAAACACTTCATTTTCTCATGAAGTAGCTTGATAAGTATCACTCACACTTGAAAAAAAATTTATTTTTGCTAAGTAAAACACCTTCCCTGACATCTGGAGATGGTTCTAATTTTCCCTTAGGGTGAGCTCACATGTCTCACCAAAGATTCTATCTCTAAAGCTGCATTGAGTACTTCTGTGAGTTGAGCTGTACTGAGCCTACTTTGTCTCATTTAATGAAAATCCAGACTATGAAAAAGGCTGAACACGATTGCATGGGCTGACGCAACTTCAAATGTATACTTTTGTGAGAAAATACTCTACGTACACTTGTCACTTATATCCAGTCACTTATATCCAATCAGAATAAGAATAACAAGTGAGGTCTTTGGGAATTTCTCAGTAAGTAGGGTTCTGTGTGGTGTTTCCTCAACCAAGAAAAGCACAGGCCCTACTGTGCAGGGTGCAGTCTGTGTGTTTGACTGTTAAGCAGCTTTGCTGGCTGTATGGAGGCCCTGGGCTTCTAGCTATGTCTTCCATTAATCTGACCAGCAGATCTATTTCTTGGCTCTTATACAAAAATTCCTTAAGATTGAACTCTCATGTGTAATTTCTTGTTTTGCTGTGGTGAAGGGATTTAAATCAGCAGTGAATTAATCCTTTATACATTAGAGAAAAATAGCCAATCATGGATTTTAAGCTGACATGTTACGAGAGGAACTATAACCCTGGCTCGCAATTCTTTTCATGGATGGGAAAACAATTGAAAATTTATGTTCCAAAGAAATTTACTCAAAATGAGTAATATCATTTTATAACAAGAGATGCCTGCTTTTATAAAAGAGACCCAATTTTCTCATGACCCGTAACCAAATAGTTCTTTTTCTACCTCACATTAGTAGCATCTAGCCATGAGGACATGGAGGGAATAAAATTAATTGTGTCTCTGTGACACAATTAAATCTCAGAATAAGACAATGCAAAAGGTGTTCATATCCTTTAGTACAAAAAACATAGCAAGAATGACCTACTGTGAAACCTCACAGGAATTTATTTCAAATGATGAATTTTGGTAGGAAAGGGAGAAGAATTGAAGCTCATTTCAAATTCAAAAAGGCATCAAAGCTGAATCCAGACCTGGCACTGTAGGGTCAACAATTCCATCCTGACCAAAAGGGGGAAAAGAAGTGTAACTAATAAAGTCTCAGTACGAGAGATAATTCAAATAGAGTTGAGAGGCTACTCTGGAGGCTGCTCTTACACAAGCTTCAGGTAGACCTTGCTACCTATCATAACCTGCCAAACCCCATCCAGGACCTTTCTAGCCAATCCTAAAGAACACCTAGGGGAATATATGATTCCACAAGGGTTCCATGCACTAGAGTAAGTTTCCAGAAACCTACAACCTCCAGATGGGTCCCCAGTTCAGATAAGTCCTGAAACCTAGCCCAGCCTCTCCAGAACATCAGATAGTTCCATCTTCCTACCCCATATTAGTGACAAACCCTTCCAATATCAGAAATTTAGAATTGCCATATCCCAAACCCTAAAGAGAGGTATGGAAAGATCAAAGATGATGGTGGAGCTATACAGAGAAGATAGACTTTAACAAATGAATATGAATGCAGAATCATTAAATTGATCTCTCTCTCAGTCTCTAGTATTTTAGAGCAGCTAGAAGTAAAAACCTAAAATTGTATATTGTAACCCATGTCAAACTCTGAAATATGTTCTACAACTAATTGTGTTGTTCTTCTTTGAAATTTATAGCTTTATGGTATATATGTTATTTATCACAAAAAAGGGAAAAAAGTTAATTGTGATGATAAAAAAAAAACATTTAAGCCCTCTAGCCTCCTATCTGGAACAGCTAGAAGGAAAAATCTGAGAGGATCATATGGTAACCCATGACAAACTCTGGGATCTGTCTTGTAACTACTTGTAGAAGAATACTTTGAAAACTATTGCTTTTTTTTTATTTGCTTTGTATATATGTTATACTATACAATAACAAAGGCATCAATGCCACACAATATGTTGATGAAGAACTGTGCAGATGCCACCTCCCAGTGAAGTCAATTTGGCATGTTCAGGATTAAAACTCTTCTTCCTCCCTTTCCAGGATGCAGACTGAAACTGAGGTGTTAGTGGAGGAAAATCAGATACAGAGCCCTCAGTTCATCTGCTCTGCCCCAGCAGAGTGGGTTCAAGCTCTGGCATGTGCCCCCAGAAGGAAATATTTGGGATAGTGGTCTACTGCCACCACAACTTCTCTCCGCCTTAAGGGTTGGGGAATCTTCTGTGGTAGAGTAAGATCTAAAGTTTGTGTTGATGAAAGAAATAACCAGGGGATTTACTGTAAAGGCAAGAAGGTTTTATTGAGCAAAAGCAATATGCATGTGAAGTGGTCTCAGAATGGAGGCCTGCTCAGAGAATTGCAGTTTGGAGACGCTTATATAGCTGCTCAAGGAAGAGGTGGGGTGAGATGTAGACATGTGTGGTGGAATGTCTTTGGGAAGTGGTTGGTTAATCAGCAAGCCCCAGGACATGTGGGCAAAATCTAGGCCATCTGTTGAAGGTGGGCAGACTCTCTGTCACCACCACAAAGGATCATTAGTATGTCTACTCAGCTAGCTGCCTCATCTTCTTCATAGTTCTCTGGATAAAGCAGAAGCTTAAGCAAACCAAGATGGCTAGTAGAGTCATTGTTCTAGTTTGCTATCTACCAGAATGCAATATACCAGAGACGGGATGGCTTTTAAAAAAGGGGAATTTAATAAGTTGCTAGTTTACAGTTCTAAGGCCGAGAAAATGTCCCATTGAAAACAAGTCTAAGTCTATAGAAATGTTCAATCAAAGGTATCCAGGGAAACATACCTTGGTTCAAGAAGGCCAATGAAGTTCATGGTTTCTTTTTCAAGTGGAAGGGCACATGGCGAACATGGCATCATCTGCTAGCTTTCTCTCCTGGCTTCTGGTTTCATGAAGCTCCCCGGGAGGCGTTTTCCTTCTTCATCTCCAAAGGTCCCTGGACTCTGCTTTGTGGTGCTGCTGTCTCTGAATCTCCCATTCTCTAAAACATTTCCTCTTTTATAGGACTTCAATAAACCAATCAAGACCCACCCAAATGGGTGGAGACATGTCGTCACCTAATCCAGTTTAACAACCACTCTTGACTAAATCACATCATCCAGGGAGATGATCTGATTACAGTTTCAAACATATGATATTGAATAGGGATTATTCTACCTTTATGAAATGGAGTTTTGATTAAAACATGGCTTTTCTAGGGTACATACCTCCTTTCAACTGACACAGTCGTTACCCATTCCATTTTGACATTTGCATACAGGTAAATGATTCTTGTCTTGAATACCATTGCTCTCTTAAGAAGTTACATACTAGATATTAACTGTTGACCCATTTTGGGTCTCTTTTACTCTGTTCCCTTCAAGTGAACTGGTTTGTTTAAAACCAAACATACTGGAAGCTCTTGAAACTGCTATAGCTAGTGTCTGCACTCAGTCTCTGGGATCCACCCCAGTTGACTCCTCCAGTTCCCTTGTTTTGAATGGTGAGACTTGCCTTGTCTCTCTACTTCAACTCTTTTGATCATGCTTTTTACTCTACAGTACCACAAATGCTAGTACTTGTCACCTAGCCCCTCTTCCTTCCGAGGGACTTGTGAGACCAATGTCATGAATATTCTGTTGCCTGGTTGTCTCCAAACTTTTGGGTAAGGAAGCAAGGGAATACTTCCAAATGCCCTGGGAGAACATGAGGTCAGGTATGGATCTTGAGGGATCAAACATATTCAACTTCTCACAGCTCTCGACCCAAACATGGCTAATAATAATAGTCCAAGATTATATAGTTTATAAAAGACAGGGAAGCCAGGATTTTAAAAAGTGTGCCTATCTGACTATTTAGTTAAGTTTTACTGCCTCATGGGCCCTATTGATAAGAGCATGTCCTCTCCGCTCCGTCCTATACTTGCTCTGATCTGGCAAGCCCCATTTCTTTCCCACAGTCTCAGACCTGGATACTTCCTCACTTTATTGGATTGACATATTAGTTTTAACTATTTGTCAGTTTCAATTTAGATTTTTGTTTTGGGTACTTTATCTCTCCATTCTTGCTTCTCCCCACTCATGAAATCCAGGCCCCCAATATCGTGGGCCCTGAGGCCCTTCCTGTGAACTCCCACTTGTCCAGGTGTTGGAGAGTGAGATTGAGCCAATGTAAGAGAGGTGCTGCCCAACCAAGAAAGGGAGCAGAACCCGGGCTTTTTGAGGTAGACACTGTAGACAGAAGCAGTCTGTGCAAATTTGTTTCAGCACCTTACCTCATGACTCCTGTTTCCTTTTTCTTTTTCAGGAACACAAATGATGAGGCAGAGAGAGAAGGAGCTTTCAAGTTAGACAGACCTGTGTCTGAATGATGGATCTATTAATAAGAAGTCTCATGACTCTATGCCTGTACTTACTGGAGGAATTTGATGGTCAAATTTCTCATGAGTGAAAACAAAGAAACTGTTTGGATTAAATAAGTATCCTGCATCTGCATGGTATCTGAGTCATACAAACTGAAAAATGATAGTTTTGTTTCTTTTGCCACTCCTATCTGCACTGTCTAATCATGGTGAAAACAGACAGGTTTCCTCCATTTATCTTATGTTCTTATAATAATTTCTTGGGCCTTAACTGATGGATAATGAACAGACTGGTTTTGATATTAACAGCTGTGGAAAAAAATGCAGCTCTTCTGATTCCCTCCATATTTGATCTAATCATATCACTCCTTCCCCCTCTATTGCTAACATCTTACCTGGAACATACAACTGTTAAAGACTTTAGTGGATTGCTCAAATGTCCCCTTGATGTTTTCCTTTCCCACACTAGTAGGTGAGACTAAAGTCACAGCTATACCTAGGCTGCATGTTTTTCTCAAAGTGTAATCTTAGGATCAGCTGAATTCTAAACACCCGAAGGACCTATTCAAATGCAGACTAGGCATGGCAGCTAAGAACATATATTTCTAACAAGCACCCCTCTTCCCCATGTAATTCTAACATGCAGTTAAGTTTGGAAACTACATGCTACAACAGTAATGGGACATATGGGTAGCTCCTTCTAGATATGTGATAGGCATTGGATTTACTATAATTTATAACCCTCTGTAACCCTTATAAGAAATTCACGAGGCACTATTAATATCCCTATAAATCAGAGGAAGATATTGAGGTCCTTATGGACAGTAAGGAGGATTTTCCGTCTACTAAAATCAAAAGCATCTCTATAACTACTGAATGTCAGCAGTTCCAGTAATTGTGATAAATTCTACCACATTGATAGTTCTTGTGAAAATCTAGAAAGCCCTTGTTTAAAATTTTACCCATACAGAGCTGGAACCACTCCTAAAGGGTTTAGACATTCTATTTCTCAATGTAAATGATACTTTTCAATATATTCTTTACAGCATTTTAATTTCATTTTGTTACAAAATATTGATAAAAGAGATTAAATTTTTTTAATTTTCTAAAATAAGCAATTTCCATTGTTTGAGGGTTGGATTAATTAATCTTACTGTGACTCAAACAAATGTCATGAGCTCTGTTCCTGCATGGAAGCAAGAAGTTTTTCAGTGTCTTTTCTACATATGAACCTTAATAAACAATGTAGAACTTAAGATAGAGAAAGCCTTAAAAAGTTGACTGAAATATTTCTCAGTCAGGAAATCTCAAATTTTAACTTTTTTTTTTTTTTTTTTTGAGAAAGAAAGTAGCCTACTTATTCAGGGTACCTTAAAATAGTCTTTCCCCTTCAAATCTGGAGAAATCCCAGCAGTGTCTTCTAATGGCTGTGATAATCACGGTATTACAGCTCTTTCCACACAAGAGGAAATCATTATAAAATAATTGATCATTTCAAATGCAGTCAAGACAAAATGATTAACTATTAATCAAGAATCTCAGTGATTAGATGGGCTCATAGGAACAAAGTGATTACAGCATCTATTTGAACCTGTGGGAATTAATTCTAAAAAATTACAGTGCCCCAGAAGTGGTTCCAAAAGCATTCTTCAGACCCAGTTGCCTTGGGTAAATCTAGGAAAGACACACAACTCTTTTCCCATAAAGTTTATCAAATCTGGCCTGCATCAGAATCACCAAGAGGGCTTGTTAAAATACATGTGGATGGGTTCCATCTCCAGAGTTTCCTATTCAGTAGATCTGGGTAGGGCTTAACGATCTGCATTTCTATCGAGTTACTAGGTAATGATGCTGCTGCTAGTCTAAAAACCATAGTATGAGAACCACTGCTCTAGAAAACATGCTGTCCATCTTATTCATCATTTTGGTATCTAAAACTAGCACACTGAACAAAATATAATGATAGTTCAGATGGTTAGATTCATGTGGCAACTTGACCAGGTTATGGTGTCCAGTTGTCTGGTCAAGCAAGCATTGGCCTCACTGTTACTGCAAGGACATTTTGTGGCTGGTTAATAAACCACAAGTCTAGTTTATTAAGTCATCAGTCCGTTGACTACATCTATGGCTGATTACATCCACAATCAATGAAGGTGAGTGTTTTTTGCAATGAGAGAATCCAATAAGTTGAAGACTTTTAAGTGAGAGGTGATGATTTCAGCAGTCAGAAGAGAGAACTTTCATCTCTAATTCAGCCAGCCACCTTCTCCTGGAAATTAATCAAATACCTTCATTGTTGTTGCCAGCCTGCCCTACAGAATCTGACTCCTTGCATCCCTAAAGTTGCATGAGACACTTTTTAAAATTAATGTTTACATTTATCTCCTGTTGGTTCTGTTTCCTTAGAGAACTCTGACTAATACAAGAGTATTTAGCACTTACTGAGCACTTAACTTGGTACTTTCTAGGCCCTGTCCAATGGGTCATTTAATTACTGAGCACTTAACTTGGTACTTTCTAGGCCCTGTCCAATGGGTCATTTAATTCTCTCAAGAATCTCCTTAGAAAAGTACATTTATTACCTCCATTTTACAGATGAGGAAAGTGAAGGTGAGAGGGCAAGTAAATGCCTTTAAGTCACAAATATAGTGAAGGATGGAGCTGACATTTGGACCTAGGTAGTCTGACTCCAGATCATGTTAACTCCTGAACTATAAATAACCTCTAAAAGAAAAATAGATGGCAACATAGGGAGTTCTAGGATTTAGTCTCTCCTCCATGGCAGCTAGTGAATAGCCAGAAAGCTATCTTCTGGGGGCGAAACAACAGCACAAATAGAGCAATCTCAAAAATCACTCCATATATGCAAGATGAGTCATATAAATAAAAGCTGAAAAAAACTGTAATCAGTTAAACATAAACTATGCTAGAGGTCTAGATTAAGTTGAGCCAAGTGTCAAAGAAGAGAGCACAAAGCCAGTCAACAAGAAAACTCTAGGCAAGAGAGAGAAAAAGACCTACAAAATAAACTAATCAAGAAAAATTGGATGCTGAGACATCAAAAAATCACAAGTCACACTAAGAAGCAAGAAGATATGGTCCAGTCAAAAAAACAAACTAAAACTTCAGATGAGATAAAGGAGTTGAAACAGCTAATTAAGGGTGTGCAAACAAACTTTACAATTCAACTTAACAAGTTGAAGGAAAATGTGGCAAAACTGTTGAAGGCTACAAAGACAACACTTGGTGAGCATAAAGAAGAACTTGGAACAACAACAAAAAAATAACAGAACATAAGGGAATGACAGGTTCAATAGAAGAAATAAAAATGTACTGGACACATATAAGAACAGATTTGAAGAGGCAGAAGAAAGGCTCAGCAAACTAAAGGATAAGACATTTGAAATCTTACACACAAGGAACAGATAGGGAAAAGAATGGAAAAATTTGAGTAGAGTCTCAGGGAATTAAATTCATACAAACATATGAATATGTATTATGGATGTCCCAGAAGGAGGAGAGAAAGGAAAAGGGGCAGAAAGAAGAATTGAGGAAATGACTGCTGTAAATTTCTCAACTATTATGAAAGGCATCAAACTACAGGTACAAGAAGTGCAATGTAGCCCACATAGAACAGGTCTTAATAGACCTACTCCAAGACACATACTAAGATTGTCAAATGCTGAAGACAGAGATAATTTTGAAAGTAGTAAGAGAAAAGCAATCCATCACATACAGGGGAAGTTTGATAGGATTATGTATGGATTTTTCAGCAGAAACCAAGGAAGCAAGAAAGCAGTGGTATGATATTCCTTCAAAAATGAGGGAGAGTTTAAAACATACCCAGAAAAACAGAAACTGGGAGAGTTTGTGAACAAGAGCTATGCTCTTCAAGAAATACCTATTTACCCTTTTAATCTACCTAGTAAGGGTGACTAAAATGGTAATAAGAGAGTAAAAATAAGATATGACATAAAATCCAAAGGACAAAATGATTGAAGAATGTTCTGCCTTTACTTAATAATATTGAATGTTAATGGATTAAATTCCCTAATCAAAAGACAAAGACTGGCAAAGTAGATAGAAGAAACAGGATCCACCTACATGCTGACTATAAGAGACTCATTTCAGACTGAAGAATACCAACAGGTTAAAAGTGAAAGGTTGGAAAAAGATATTCCATACAAACAGTCACCAGAAAAGATCATGTGTGGCTATAATAATATCACACAAAGTGGACTTTAAATGTAAAGTGGTTAAAAGAGACAAAGAAGGACACTATGTACTATTAAAAGGAGCAACCCCTCAAGAAGAAAGAACAATCATGTAGATTTATGTACTTAGGCAGGGTGCCTAAAAATACACGAGGCAAACACTGAAGGGAGAAATAGACACCTCTATAGTAATAGTTAGAGACATAAATACACCATTCTCATCAATGGACAGAATATCTAGACAGAGGAGCAATAAGGAAAAAGAGATCTTGAATATGATAAATGAACTAGACAACATTACAGAACATTGCACCCCACAACAAAAGATGTACATTCTTCTCAAGTGCTCATGGATAATTCTCCAAGATAGACCACATGTTGGGCCACAAAGCAGGTCTCAATATATTTAAAAAGCCTAAAGTTATACAAAACACTTTCTCTGATATAATGGAATGAAGCTGGAAATCAATAATAGTCAGAGGACTGGAAAATTCAGAAATATGTGGAGGCTAAACAATATACTCTTAAATAACCAGTGGGTCAAAGAAGAAATTACAAGAGAAATCACTATATTTCTCAAAGGAAATGAAAATGAGTGTACAGCATATCAACACTTATGGGATGCAGTGAAGGCAGTGCTGAGAGGGAAATTTATTGCACTAAATGCCTACTTAAAAAATAAGAAAGTGGGCAGGCCACGGTGGCTCAGCAGGCAAGAATGCTCGTCTGCCATGCCAGAGGACCCGGGTTCGATTCCTGGTGCCTGCCCATGTGAAAAAAAAAAAAAGATAAAGTATGAAGATAGAGGACTTAACTAGACACTTGTGGAACTTGAAAAAGAGCAACAGACTAACCGCAAAGCAAACAGAATGAAAAAAATAAAGATTAGAGCATAAATAAATAAAATTGAGAACAAAAAAAAAAAACAATAGAGAGAATCAACAAAACTAGAAGTTTGTTCTTTGAGAAAAATCAAAATCAATGGAATTTTAGTCTGAACAAAGAAATAAACAGAGAGGATATAAAAAAGAAAATCAGAAATGGGAGGGGGTACATTACTACTGACCCTGCAGAAATAAAGGAGATCTTAAGATGATACTATAAGCAACTGTATACTTATAAACTAGACTGCTTAGACAAAATGGACAACCTCCTAGAAACACATGAACAACCAACACTGACTTGAGAAGAAACCAAAGACCTCACAAACCAATCAAAAGTAAAGAGATTGAATCAGTCATCAAAAATCTCCCAATGAAGAAAAGTTCAGGACCACATGGCTTTACATGTGAATTCTACCAAGCATTCCAGGAATAATTAGTACCAATCCTGCTCAAACTCTTCCAAAAAAGTTGAAGAGGAGGGAAAACTGCCTAACTCATTCTATAAAGCCAACATTACCTCAATACCAAAGTCAGACAAAGATAATACCAGAAAAGAAATTTACAGACTAATCTCTCTAATGAATATAGATATGAAAATCCTCAAAAAAATACTCGAAAATCAAATCCAGCAGCACATTAAAAGAATTTTACAATATGTCCAAGTGGATTTTTTTCCAGATATGCAAATGGAGTTCAGTACAAGAAAATCAATTAATGTAATAAATCAAATCAAAGGGGAAAACCTACATGGTCCTCTTGATTGAAGCAGAAAAGTTGTTTGACAAAATACAGCATCCTTTCTTGATAAAAACACTTCAAAAGATAGGATTTGAAGTAAACTTCCTCAACATGATAAAGGACATATATGAAAAACTGACAGTTTATCATACTCAATGGGGAAACACTGAAAGCTTTCCCTCTAAGATCTGGAACAAGACATGGATGCTGACTGTCACCATTGTTATTTAATTAATACTGTGCTGGAAGTACTTGTTAGAGCAATTAGGCAAAAAGAAGCAATAAAAGACATCCAAATTGATAAGGAAGAAATAAAACTAGCACTGTTTGCAGATGACATGATCCTGTATGTAGAAAGTCCCGAAAAATCCACAACAAAACTACTAAAGTTAATAAACAAGTTTGGCAAAGCGGCAGGATACAAGGTCAATGTGCAAAACTCAATAGTACACTAGTAATGAGCAATTTGAGAGGAAATCAAGAAAAAAAATCCATATACAATAGCAACTAAAAGAATAAAATATCTAGGAATAAATTTAATCAAGGATGTAAAGGTCTAATACACAGAATATTGCAAAACATTGCTAAAAGAAACCAGGAAAGACTTAAATATATGTAAGGACATACTGTGTTCATGGAGTGGAAGACTAAATATAGTTAGGGTATCAACTCTACCTGAAATGATTTGCAGATTCAATGCAATACCAATCAAAATTCCAACAATTTAATTTGCAGAAATAGAAAAAAAATTATTTTGAAGGGCAGGGTGTCTTAAACAGCTGAAAACATCTTGAGAAAGGAAAATGAAGTGGGAAGTCTTACACTACCTGACTTTAAAGCACATTACAAAACTATAGTGGTCAAACAGCATGGTAATGGCATACAGATAGATATATCAACCAATGTAAATAAATTGAATGTTCAGAAAGAGAGCCTCTCATCCATGGACAACTGATTTTTGATAAGAAGCCAAGTCCACTCAACTGAGACAGAACAGCTTCTTGAAGAAATGGTGCTGAGAGAACTGAATGTCCACATCTAAAAGAATTAAAGAGAATCCCTATCTCACATTTTATACCAAATTTACTCAAAATGTATCAAAGCCTTAAACATTAGAGCTAAGACCATAAAAGTCTTAGAAGAAAATGTAGGGAAACATCTTAAAGATCTTGTGGTAGGAAATAGTTTACTAAGACCTTACACCCAAAGTATTCAAGCAATAAAAGAATGACTAGATAAATGTGATCCCCTCAAAATTGAATACTTTCATGTGCCAAAGGACTTTGTCAAGAAAGTAAAAAAACTGCCTACCCAATAGGAGAAAATATTTGGAAACTACCTCCAATAAAAGTTTAATATCCAGAATTTATAAAGAAATCTTAGAACTCAACAACAAAAAGACAACCCAATTAAAAATGGGCAAAAGACATGGATAGACACTTTTGCAAAGAAGAAATAAAAATAGTTAAAAAGCATATGAAAAGATGCTGAACTTCACTAGCTATTAGGGAAATGCAAATCAAAATCACAATGAGATATTATCTCACACCTTCTAGAATGGCCATTATCAAAAAACAAACAAAAACCAGAAAAATGTGGAGAGATGGGTGCACTTAATTTGCCATTGATGGGAATGTAGAATGGTGCAGCTGCTCTGGAAGGCAGTTTGGCAGTTCCTCAGGAAGCTAGGTATAAAATTGCCATATAATCTGGCAATCCCATTACTAGGTATATACACAGAAGAACTGAAATCAGGAACATGAATTGTCTTTGGCACACCGATGTTTATGGAGGCATTATTCGTGATTGCCAATGGATGGAGATGGCCCAAGGGTCCATCAACTGATGAGTGGAAGGACCAACTGTAGTCTGTACCTACTACGGAACATTGTGAAGCTGCAAGAAGCAATGAAGTCATGATGCATGCAACAAAATGAATGAGCCCTGAGGACATTATATTGAGCAAAATAAGCCAGAAACAAAAGACCATATTGTATGGTCTCACTAATATGAATTAACTATATTGAGAAAACTCTGGGAGTTAAATTTGATAGCATAAGATATCAGGAGATAGAAAGATGGCAGAGGTTGAGCAAATGATGCTTAAGAAGTACAAAATGTTTAATAAGGTTGATTGTAAAGGTGCATAAATGGATAGCACAATACTGTTTGGTAACACAATACTGTAAGTGTAATTTACAAAGCTGAGTGTATGTCACTATTACAAATGTAATAGTGACGAGATGTTAATAATGGGGTGGTATATTTGAAAAAATACAAATAATGCAAACAAAGGTCTATATAAAAGAGAAGTTGCTATATACTGGCAAGAGAACAAGCTTTGAGATTAAATAGAATTGTTTAGATCAAACCAAACTCCACATCTCATTCAATAATTATAAGCAACTTCAGGTAACTTACTTAATGTCTTTTAACTTCAGTTTCCTACTGGTAAAATATGAATAAAAGCATCCATTTTGTAGGAATGTTGGAAGATAACCTCAAATAGTGTATACAAAACACTTAGACAAATGTCTAGCATCTGTGGATGGTTAACAAATGGTAATTATCACCTGCATATCATATCCACTGTAACTGTAAACATATCAAGAATTAACCTCCCAGTCCATGATCTACTATCCATCCACCCAATAATCATGCATGAAATTACTATTATGAAATAAGAATTGAGGTATTTTCCAAAGGCCTAAAGAAAAAAAGGTCTATAAACTAGTAGCATTGTCTGAACACTAACAATAAACAGGGCTTAGGTAGAAACCAGACATCTGAGGTGGGTGGAGGATGTGTTTGGCAGTTCAGTTAAAGATCTTGATTGGAGCTACCTTTACTGCACCCACTTTGTCTATTCACTCCTACTGCCAATTCAGTGCCTGTGCATAAAGTGTTTCAGGATAAATGACTTTGTAAATTTTGGTATTGCCAAGAATCAGACAATGTAGCCTATTTAACAGTTGGCTAAGTCTTTGAAGTGTTAAATCTATCTGTGGAGAGAGATTTTACTTGCTTCCCTTGGCTGCAGTATATTTGCCATATGGGCACACTGCAGCACTGCAGATGTACCGCTACCAAAGTATGAGATTCATGTCTTCAGGTAGTATGGGGAGATTTCCATAGCAACAAGCCACCAAAAAATGACACAGTGAAAAATCAATGTTACATAATGGATGTTTTTGTTTTTGTTTCTAGGCTGTAAAGGCAACTGGTTTCTTATGGATTCCAAGGAGGTAATACTCTGAAATTAGTGCCTACATTGATAAAAAATTTCATCTCTGGATTATGCCACAAAAAAGAGGAACATATGAACATTCAGGAGTAACTGAGTTTTTAATCGCCAGTTAATCACATTTTCAAATGGGGACCTCTTTATCTCACCCTAAGTATAAGCCCAGAAATGTGCTCCATTAGTAATTAATAAAGAACAAGAAAATGTGATTTTGATACAGTCTACTTATGTTTATTTATTTAATATATTTGTATATATGTGTATATGTACACACACAAAACCAATGAAAAAGAGAAACAGAGAGATCCTATTATTAACCAGACACTACAAATAGTCTGTCTTTGAGAATCCCCAACTTAAGCAGGGAAAAAAGAAACACAAGCCCATGCATTTGATCATCATAATTGATATACAACATGCCCTAGGCAGCAGCAGGACTGCTCTTACTGATAGTGTGTATCAACCGTCCTACCAAAATAACCCATAAAAATCCTGGATAAAATATTTTTTAAAAATTAAAGCATTAATAAGCTGTCTGGAAAGTAAGACACTCTCAAAACAGACACTGAAAGAGAATGGCAATTCAAAGATCTAAGTAGAACCCTGCAGCTGGAATTCACTCTAAAGACAACTGCCAAACTAAGTGAACTTCAGGTTAGGTTTTCATGAACTCATGGGGTGAATGAGACAGAAAAAAAATCCCAAACATGCCCCAAATGGGAAACATGGCAGATTTCTCTTCTAAAAGCTAAGACCTAAAGAGTATAAGGACCTCCTCAGTATGAAGAGATTTAGAGTAAAAAGTTCCCCCCTCCAAAAAAAAAACTGTCTTTAGTGAACTGAAAGAGCAATTGTCTTGATTCTTGATAATTAAGCCCCAAAGAGAAAATTACCAGTGAGAACTAGAAACCATAAGATAGCTTTTACCTAGGTTTGCAGTCTATAATCTCACCCTTTGTTAGAAAGAAACCCAGCTTCATGTTAAATTGGAGTGGTCCTGGATTGGTAAAAGCAAAGGCAAATTTTCTCTGAAGTACTCACCTTCATCCCAGTCTTAAAATAATTTCCATAAATAAAACTGCAAGGATACTAAGCTCATAAAACAAATTCACAAGGAAACAAGTTACCTTGAATGGGAACCAGCATTAAAAAACAGACACAGTCTTAGACAGTTGTAAGATAATGCAATAATCAGACCCAGTTTATAAAATAAATTTGTTTAATATGCTTGAAGATATGAAACAATCTTGAAATATGTGTAGAGAACAAACAAGTAGAATTAATGACCAGACTGAAAATGCTTCAAATAAAATTTCTAGAAATGAAAAATATTAAACATTCAATGAGTGGGTTTAGCAGCGTATTAGACAGAGATGAATAGGGAATTAGTATAGTAGAAGATAAATCTAGAACCAGCATAGAGAGATAAAATATAAGATATAAAAGAAGTCTGAGTGACAGATAATAGGAAAGAAAATCAAAACACACATCCCCTCAGAATCCCAGGATGAGGAAAGAGAGGGATAGAAAAATATTGTAGTAAATTTTGGTTAAGAATTTTCTAGTACTGATGAAAAGCCAATCCACAGATTTAAGAAGCCCCATAAATCACAAGTAGGATAAACTAAAATAACCTAGATCCATTATAGTGATATCACAGGAAAATAAAGAAAAAGAACATTTTAAAAGCAGGCAAGGACAAATGACAGAATACTCTCAAAGTAGTGATATAAGGGGAGCTTGTTTCTTAACAGCAATAATAGAAGTCGGGATGACATATTTAATATGTGGAATGAAAATAATTGTCAGCCTAGAATTCTAGATCAGAAGTATATTTGAAAATTAAGAGTAGAATGATGACATTTTCAGACATAGAAAAACTGACAGAATTTGCCAACAGACCTATACGAAACAATTCTTAAAGATATAGTGAAAGCAGAAGAAAATTTCTCCCAGATATAAAGTCTGAGATGCAGGAAGCAATTAAAAGCAAATACAGTAGTAAATACAGTGTGTGGATAAATCTAAACAAACATTCATTATAAAACATAATAAAATATTGGAGACTCAAAAATAAAAATAAAGTGAAATAAAATTTTGAATGTGATTAAAGTGCGCAATAGATCTTGTTTTACTTATGAGGTGAAGAAAGAAATTGATCAAATTTTGAATATTCAGGTTCTACTAGGAACCAATTTTTTTAATTGTAGAAATGAACTATAATTTTCAATTGACAGAGGGAATAGAATAAGAAAAAACTAGCCAAGCAATCCAGAAGGAAAAAGAAACAGTCTAGGTGGGTTATATAGAAGTCCCAAGACAGAATAAAAGAATTTATCCAAAACATTAATAAATTAATTTTATTTCCTCTAAATGAAAAAATACTATAGTTAAAAGTAAAAAGTTGTCAGACTAGATTAAGAAAAACAAGTGCATGATTGTATTAATTACAACACCACATAACAAATTGTTCAAAACCTTAGTGGCTAAAACAATGAACATTTATGTCTTTACAGTTTCCAGGGGCCAGGAATCTGGCTGTGGCTTAGCAAGTGCTTCTGGCTCAGGGGCTCATGAGGCAGCCATCGATGTGTGGCCAAGTCTGCAGTTCTCGAAGGCACACCTAGAAAAGTGCATCCTTCCACATTCCCTCATCTGAACCTCTCCACAGAGCTTCCATGCCATGTGAATACCACACAAGAGAGCAAGAGAGAATGCCCAAGACATATGCCATAGTCTTGTTATAAACTAACCACTTCTGCCATATTCTATTCACTAGAAGTGAGTTGATGAGTCCAGTCCACACTCAAGGGGAGGCGATTACACAAGGGTATGAATATCAGGAGGCAGTGATCACTGCCTCTTAGAGACTGCCTACAAAATGCTGTTTAGAAAAGACACGTCTAAAATATAAGGACAGAGAAAAATTGGAAATAAAGAGTAGAGAAAGATAAATAAGAAAGGAAACTGGCATAATTACAATCATGACAGTAATACTAGATAAAAATAGGTACTAATACAAAAAACATTACCAAAGTTAAAGAGAATCACTTTTTAGAGATAAAACGTTAATTATGCCAGAAGAGGAAAGCTGTTAAAATTTAAGTAACATCACAGCTCCAAAGTATTTAATGCAAAACTTGAACCTAAAGGAAAAAGAGAAATTCCCAATCACAGTGGGCAAAAAGCCAATATATTGGAGATTTGAACCACGCAACTAACAAGCAGGATTAGCAGATGTATAAAGAATGCTGGTTACAAACATTTGAGAATAATCTTAAATCACATGAAATGTTTACAAGATGTGTGCAAAACCTATACACAGAAAACCACAAAACACTAGTGAAATAAATGTAAAAAGGTCTGAATAAATGGCAAGATATACCACGTTTATGGGTTAAAAGACTGAATGTTCTTACAACAAGAATTCTTGCAAAATTCAACTATAGGTTCAGTGTAATCCCAATAAAAATGCCAGCACTTTTTTTTTTTTAAAGGAAATGAGTTGTTTCTAGAATGTATATGGAAATACAAACAACAGTGACTACAACAAATTACAGTGATTTCAAGTCTTAGAATAAAGCTACTGTAATCAAAATAGGGCGATATTAGCTGGCATAAGAATAAATTTATAGGTCAATGGAACAGAATAGAAAGTCCAGAAACAGATCTACATATATATAATCAAACCATTTTAATGTAGATGCTAACAACACTCAATTGGGAAAGGAAAGTCTTGTTAACAAACGATCTGGAAAATGCATAAGTATATGAAAAAATAAACCTCAGCCCTTACCTTAAACTATATACACACAAGAAAATAATTCAAAATGGATCATAGACCTCCAATGTGAACTTAAAATTACAAAACTTCTAGGATATAAAACATAGGAAAAAGACTTAGTGATCTTGGGATAGGCAAAGATTTCACAGATGAGAGGCAAAATCACTAGTCATAAACAAAAGCCCAATAAATTGGAATTTAGCAAAATTAAAAACTTGAATTTTGAAAGACACTGTTCAGAAAATTAAAAGGCAAACCACGAAAAGGAAGAAAATAATAGCATAACATATATTTGAAAAAGACATATGTAGAATATGTAAAGAATTCTTACAACAAATTAATAAGAAGACAAATGACCGAAATTTAAAAATATACATGGGTAAGGTATTTCCTAATGAAGATATTCAAATGGCCAGTAAGCCCATGAAAAAATATTCAATATCATTAGCCTTTAAGGAAACACAAATTAAACAATCAGTTACCCTTACCTATCCACCAAAATGGCTGAAAGTTTTGTAAAAAAGTTTAGCAATACCTAGTTTGGAGAGAATATGGAACTTTTATGCACTGTGGGTGGGAATATACAACGATACAAATATTGGATACTAGTGTTGCAAGTTCGTATAAAGTTAATTATTCATTTACTATACAGTCCAACAATTCCACTCCCAGTTATTTACCCAAGAGAAACAAAACTTACACCCACACCAAGATTTACACCATAATGTTTTAGTAGCTTTATTCATAGTACCCAAACTAAACACTGATAATCACCCAGATGTCCTTCAACAGGTAAATGGCTAAACAAAATGTGGCATATCCATACAATGGAATATTATTGAGGAATAAAAAAGAACACAGATGAATCTCAAGAGCAACATACAAGGTAAGAGAAGTAAGACCCAAATAAGTATATATTGTTTTATTTCGGAGACAGCTGGTATCTAATGCCTGCAAAGATATGCCTGCAAGACACATTCTATTTCCCACTGCTACACATTGAATTTCTCATGAAGTTAAAGATTCTTTTTTTTTTTTTTCAAATAAAAGAAACAGATGTTTAAGGTTGTACTGAAAAGAGGAAGATTAGCTGCAAGTCTGTATAGGAGCATTTTACCTCCAAGGTCCCTTTCTCCCAACTCAGTGCTGCCTGATGACTGTCCCTTCCCCAGCCTAGCAGAAGTAAGAGTGTTTATTACCTGAATAATCAATAGAAAATCTACATTCTAAGCTGTGAGACCATGAGCTGGCCTTCCCTCTCTACCCACTTAATGTGGATGGTAAGAGAAACTGGCCCACAAGAAAATACCTGCAGATGCTGACATTTGGTTGCTTCCTGGGAAACTTTTATATGAGTCCCTGCCTTATCACCCTGTAGTGAAGCTACAAACATGCACTAAGCTGTCAATCAGCTATTTAAACCTCCCTCTTAAATCTAAACATATAGTCAAGAAATCCCGCAAATGTGTGAAGTAATAGATACCAAAAGTCAAAAAACAAATATAAAAACATGTACCCAGAGGAAATAGACACAACTTGGAAAAGCAAGTTTATAAAGAAAAAAAAAATGTAACTGATACTTCAGAAAGCTATCATATAAAAAAAAGATTAAGAGCTCTTAGAAAGTAAGAGAACAAAATAATTATTTAGAAGATTTAAAAGAGAAAGTTGAAGAAATCTCTAAAAACTAACAAAGAGAAGGAAAACAGGAAGAAAAAATGTAAAGCAACTGGAGGATTGGTCTAGGTGGTCCAATGTGCAATAAGAAGGAAAGTTCCAGATAGAGAGCCCAGAGACAGTGGAAGAGAGGAAATGATGAAAGGAATAAAAGAAAAATTCTCATAATGAAGGACGTGTCTCCAGTTCAAATGATCCCACCAAATACCTAACAGTAGAAGATGGAGGATTACTAACAAGGCACATACATCAGAGTGAAATTTCAGGACACCTGCAATAGAGACCATATGTTAGAATTTCAGGGCAAGAGGGAGAAAAGGAGAAGGAGAGAGAGAGGAGAAAGGTTGAGAGGGAGGGAGGAAGAGAGGTAAAATCATATATAAAGTATTAAGAGTCAACACCAACTTTCAACACCAACTCTGGAAGCTAGAAGGCAATGGAGCCCTATCCCTATCTTCAAAATCTGAAGATAATTTATTTTTCACTTAGAATCCTGAACCTAGCAATTTAGTAATACAGTGGAATAAAGAAATTTTGAGACATGCAAGTTGTCAAGAATTGTACCTCCTGTGCATCTGTTATCATGAAACAATTAGAAATATTAACGCAAATTGAAGGAATAAATAAAAGGAATAAAAAGGAAGAGATTCAGAAAAGAGAGGTCCTTATAGAGGAAGGAAGGAAAGGGAGAGTGGAGGTTAATTCTAGATCGACTGTGAAGCAGGCCTAGAGAGGAAACAGTACTGAGTGAACTGGAAGATGAGGGATCTGGGGAGGATGTCTTCAAGAAAAAATAGAGATTACTGGATATATTTGCTATTGAAAAGTGATTGTTTTGTGGAAGAGTTGGGAGGAAACAGTAACACGTACATAATGATTAAGTAAACAAATAATAAAGCAATTATTAACTCCAGGGAACCAAAAGTTGTACAAAATAATTATAGTAAACCTCATGTCTTTGTAACAAACCACATTTACATAGTTATAATATTAAATAAATCTTCAGTGAAAAATTCTGTGATATAAGGATAATGGGAAGATGAAGAGAAATATTGAGGAAATGAGTAGTGGTACAATAGAGAAGCACTAATCTTCCATAGTAGAAAGTCCAGAGACGTTTAAAATGGTAAAATTAAGAAATAGTAGTAAATGCTTATTATTTAGAAATGTGAAGATATGCAATGGGAGACAACTAAAAAATTTGAAAATGCTATCCTCCAGGAGGCAGGCAGTGGCAGGAAACGGGTCCATATGTATATATTTCTTTGATAAATTTAATGTGGCTAGCTAGAACAATATAATATTGTTTTCTAAATTTCAGATTTTAAAAGTAATACATGCTTGTCATGGACAGTTTTAAAAATACATAGGTGCCAAAGAAAATAGAAAATATTTTATTGTTATCATTTTAAGGGTTTTGTGTGTACCTGTGCATGATTGGAACCAGGATTTACCTGCTCGTCTGTATTCTTTTATTACTTACCAGTGTATGATGATTTCTCCATGATATAACTTTTTTATATTACTTTCAAATAATAAAAGAATTGGAAAACCCAAAGGAGAAAAACCACTAACTTTCTTTGGAAAAGGAAAAGATGACTTCCCAGAGGATGTGGCATTTGAACTAGGTTTTAAGGCACAAGTAATAAATAAAATAATTGAGCTTTTTCTCTGGGTCAGTCAGTTACTGGTGCTTTATAAGCATTATTCCATTTAATTTTCGTAATAACTTTGAAAGGTACCCACTATTACAATCCCAATTTTAAAAAGACTTAGAGAAGTTTTTGCTCTAGGTTATTTGGCAGACATACGTCAGTGCTAGAATTTTAAATACCATGATCACATGGGAAAGAGGGCCCTAGGTGTTGGTCTAGAACTGACCCAGATGTCCAGAGTAGTGGCTTGAAATGTAACCCCCAAAAAGACCATATTCAAGTCCTAGCCCCCAGTATCTGTGAACGGGACATTATGTAGAAATAGGGGCTCTGCAGATGTAATCCAGTTATGGTGAGAGCATACTGGGTAAGGGTAGGTCCTAAATTCAATCAACAGCATCTTTGTAAGAGAACAGAGAGGGAGACTCACATACAGAGATATGTGTAGTTGGAGGCAGAGGCTGGGGTTATGCTGCCACAAACCACAGCCACCAGAAGATGGAAGAGTCCCTGGAGGCTTCAGAGGGAGTATTGCCCTGCTGGCACTTTAATGTCCAATTTCTAGCCTCCAAAGCTGTGAGAATAAATTTCTGTTGTTTTAACCACCCAGTTAATGCAACTTCGTTACAGCAACCCTGGGAAACAAATATGCCAGACTCTCTGACTCTGAGACTTATGTTATTAGCCTCTTTCCCTTCGCTGGAGTTGGTTAAGTGAAGAAAGGAGGAAGGTCGCAGCAGAAAGAATAAACCGTGTATTTAATAGCCCAGAAGCATGAAGACTTAGGGCCTGACCTAAAGTCTGACAAATTTTTTGCTATTGGATATCAAGGTTTTGTGGGAAAATATTTGGTTGAAGAGATTACTTGCTACCTTCAGTAGCAGAGACTTCCACCTGCAGCCCTCTGCTGATTTAACAGTGACATTCATACTGTAGAACAGTGATGTGAAAGGAAGGCACGGGAGAAGCAGATCTCATCCATTTTAACTTGCTAGTAAAAGTTAAAATATTAATTTTACATGAAAACAAATGCAAGTCTATCATGGAGTGAAGTGTAAAACATGAGAATTTTAAAGTTAGAGCTAAAGACTTCAAGGACATTTTTAGTTTTGTGAAAGCTCGTATGAGGTTTGATTCTATCATCATGGGTTCTTTGGTGGAAAATTTTAAAGGAGTGTTCTATGGGGAATATGAATCTGAGTATAACATGATTGATCAGGTTTGTTTAAAATGTTTTTTTCCCCTAAGGAGATATGATAATACACAATCATATGTATTATGTATGCATGCAATACTAATACTATATATATATACACACACACAGACATGGTCTACCCTAGACTGAAAATACATTAACCTCAGCCAATGATAACATTGATTTAGGAAGAAAACTAGCAAATAAAAGCCATAGTTGGTATTGCGAATAAAATTTCTTAAGTTTGACTTATTGCTGTTTATGTCTCAATATTTCTTGACACTGTTTAGTCTATCTTCCCAGCACCACTATGAGTTCACTTAGAGACAAGAGTCCTTTGGAGAACTTCAAAGAAAACCCATCAGGTGAACAAATTTATTTCTTTTCAAACAGAAATTCTGGCAACTTGCAGAAATGACTGCAAACAGTGCCTTACAAAATAGAGAAATAGGTAGACAGCTGTAGTTAGTTTTCTAGTGGGGAAAGATGAGATTAAAACTTGACATCTCTTTGACCAAGATAAATGCACACTGATATTTGTAGCGGCATTGTTCACAACAGCAAAAGATGGAAGCAACCCAAGTGTCTACTAACAGATGAATGTTCAGACAAAATTTGGTATATCCATCGAAGGGATTATTATTCAGCCATAAAATGTTCTGATACATGTGACAACATGGATGAACCTTGAAGAAATCATGCTGAGTGAAAAAAGCCAGACATGAAAGGACAAAATTGTGTGATCTCACTGTTAAGAAATAATTAGAATAGGCAAATTCATAGATGCAGAAACTAGAGTACAGGTTCCCAGGGGCTGAGGTGGGGAGAGAGGGTAGGGAACTGATGCTTAGTTGGTGCAAAATTTCATTTTGGGGTGATGGAAAAGTTTTGGTAATGGATAATGTGCTATGCCAATGCACAAGGTAATGGTAAGTTAATGGTAACGTGCTAGTTGGTGACTAGCATAACATTGCAAATATAGTTGACATCAC
Organism: Tamandua tetradactyla; assembly: GCF_023851605.1. Taxonomy (NCBI): domain Eukaryota; kingdom Metazoa; phylum Chordata; class Mammalia; order Pilosa; family Myrmecophagidae; genus Tamandua; species Tamandua tetradactyla. The sequence continues at coordinate 56,283,270 of NC_135334.1, read as the reverse complement.
TGAATTATTTAAGCGTGGTCAACAGGAGAAATTTTAGGTTGTATGTATATTACTAGCACAAATTTTAAAAAAAAAACAGGACTATATCACTTAGTGAATCCTCATGTAAATCATAAACTGTAGTTAAAATTAAAATATGGATTCATCATTTGTAACAAAATTATCATACTAATGCAAATTGTTGATAGGCAAAAGTGTGCTATGTGAGGAGGTAGTATATGGGAAATTTGTATTTTCTGCATGATTTTTCTGTAAACATACAATTTATCTAAAAAATATACAAATGGAAAAAGTTAAAAAATTAATTTAATTATGGATTCACTGGAAGTAAATCAGCCAGTAAATGTTTAAAGTACAACAAACAAACAATAGCTTCTAAACTCAATCTAGTATCTTGGATCTTAGAAAAATGGCATTAGTGGAAGAACTCATGATATCTTAATACAGGTTGGAATTTAGTTACTAGTAACTTAACAATGTTGGTTTCTTAGTTTTGAAAAATGGAGCATGGCAATATAAGGTTAATGTTAGGGGAAACTGGCCATATAGGAACTTTCTGGGTATCTTTACATTTTGATCAATTCAAAGTATTCCAAAATAAAATGCTTAATAAAATATTTGAAAGCCATCAACTTCAACATTACGAAAAAAGAAATATTTGTTGATTTGTTTCCAAGTCCCCAAAGAATTCTTAAAACTGTTGTGTCATTCTTAGGTTTTCCAAAAATTTCACCTTGTTGCTTAGACTAAATATTCAGATACTATGTTCATTAATTATTAATAATTTTGTTATATATATTAGATATTTGCTCTAGTTCTGTCTGGATACTTTAAGTCAGATGCCCATATCTAACCACTAGTTAGTTGTGCTTGGTAGTGCAAAACAATTTAAATGCATTCTACCTCCCATCTGTTTTATAAGCAGTGAGTTTGCATTCTTTCCTGCTAGCATAAAATGCATGCAACTATATCTGGAAAGTAAAGATGGAAAGAGGTGCACTCTGCCCTGTGACTTTTTTCAGACCCAATAGCTTCTACTAGTAAATCATTCAAACATCTAGACCACATAATATTCTCAAAGACCTCCATCTGGGTAGTGTCAAGACTGGACACTCCTTGGGCACTCAAAGGCAAGGCTCTGAAGGATTGGATGATGCTTAATGGGACACTTTGAGTCACTCCCTCTGAACATCCTCATCCCTGGAATAATCTTTACCCCAGCTTGTCTTCCATATCTTACTTCCTGACTGTTTTAAGGTATTCTTGCTCCTAGAGGTTCCCAAATTTCTAGCTTTAAATGTAACTTCCATTCTATAGAATTGACTGCTTAATCATCACCTCTCTATCACATCTCTTTATGTCCCTTGAACTCGGATCATCTAAGCTTTCTATTCTCCCTGGAGTTTGGATTCTTAGACCACCAGTCTGAAGAGGTCCTAGAAATCTCTGCTTGCAATGGTCTGTACAGCATTACATCTCTCTAGATGCTGCTCTGCCAATGACTCTCATATTGATACATGAATCCTTCTGGGTAGGATATTCTGCCACTTGGCCTTTTCCTGTATCTCATTTCTGTGCTCTCATAAAGGTACAACCAATTAAGCAATCAACCTTTGAAATCCAATGTTGTTATTGCAAGGGGATCTAATAGAGATCCTCTTCCCTGTGAAGGCAAGTGGGAGAAAGAAACCCAAGATTCACAGACGAACAACTGAACTGTATGACCTTGAACACTTTACTACCCCTGGCCTCAATTTGCTCACCTGTAACATTTCTTTCTACCTGAATTTTTCCTTCCTTCCCTTGCCTAACTAACACTTGATCATCCTTGAAGAATCAGCTCAGTTGTCATCTCCTCTAGGATGGTGCTTGTGAAATTGATCAAATTATGTGAGGAGCCCTTCTCTGTGATCATTTAAATGGACACTTGCTTCCATTTATGATAAAAATAACCTCACTTAATTGTTGTTTAAAATGTATACCTACCCACCATAAAAATGGTGGTTATTATCAATACTATTTGTTGAATGAATAAATAACTGAATGAGTTGAAATGAACTTATCATTCAGGTCTCTTCCATATGAAACCTTCCATTTATCTGTAAAAACTCACTCCTCATTTGCAGTAGAAATGTAGTTACTAATCCCTAAGGTCTTCATCTCAAAATTGCTCGTTTTACCCATTGAAAGTCACTTATAGGGGAAAGTTTCCCCAGGAAACTATCTTAACATTTACTCAGTTTTGCACTAATATCACCTACTTCTATACAAACCCCTCCATATGTGTAAGTTGTGCTTCTATTAAGGAGAATATTAGCAGTTCTTCTTGTTGCTGTTGTTTCTAAAGCTTGATTCATTCAGTATTTACTAAGTAACCACAATGAGCTAGGCACTGAATTAGGCTCTGGGCAGACAAAGACGAATAAGACAGAACGTGCTCTCATGTCGCTTTCATCTAAATAATGAGTCATGGGCAAAATACTATGAAGCGGTTTATCCTCCTCTGGAGAATGGCCATGCTCAGCCCTTTTCAGCATATATTTTCACTATATTAAACATTTTGGCTATAAAACAAATGCTATGAAAAGCTGACATGGACATCACTAACTCAGCCTAGGAAAAGTATTAGGAGGTAGTATTTGAGATGGTCTTGAAAGATGAATAAGATTTATTTGGTAGAGAATTAGGGATGAAGTTTATCAACTGGATCACTTCACTCTATATCTTTCTGTCCAGTTTTGAATGACCACTTTAGAAATGTATTTTATTTAATACAAAATCATTTTACTATTATGAATATCAGGATATACATTTATTTTAATATGTGGGTTAGTAAGCTGCCATTAAATGGCAATATAGTAATGTTTTCTAAAGAGTATATCTGTTCTAGTGCATTTAATAGGAAATTGCAGCTTCACCAAACACATTTACCACACACACTATTACTAAAATGGGGGAAAAGCTGGACGTGTTCAATATGCTCCCTCAAAGTCAGATGCAGAGAGTTGCTAATGGATGAGGGTTCTAAAACCTATATTTTCTGAATAGAAAGACAGTTATCCAAAGCAGGTGGACAATCAACATCTTGGCCAGAGAGACCATGTCAGTGGTCAATGACCCCTTCCAGTCCTAAGGCATTGAAAATAGCATTATGTAGTCTTGTTGAAACTGCAAATTCTTCATCAATAACAGCCTCACATGGCTATGATGAGCATTAACAAAGATTTTGTAGCATTTCATAGTACGGTTATGGGCACACAGTAAGCACTCAGTAGATGGCAATTATTATTTTCAGAGTTTTTGTTTTTATTCTTATGTCAGAACAATATTTTACACTAGTAACTGATTTTTTTTCCCCTGGAATTTATTGCTACCCTGTATCTTATTCATTATTGTCTCACTTGAACCATGCCATCCATTGCTTCAGGGAAGAAATGCTTTTATAAGCTTAGAGAAAAGCAATTCAAAAGGCAATAAGCCCCATAGAAACGTAGCACATAGAAAAAAAGGATTTAGAGCCTTGCCTTCCACTATGGAGACTAGTAGAAGTCTCCTGATGTAGAAGAAAGGAGAAAGTTGAAGGAAAATCTAGAGTAAGTAAAAGTGGGGTCACTGATAAGGGGATATTGCTACCCTATCTCTTGAACTCAGTCCAAGTGAAAAAAGAGCTCTAGAAATTCCAGATAGGCAAGTGTGCTAATTAGGTGTTAACTTGGCCAGATGATGATGCCCCAGACAACAGCTGTGGGCTTAAAGCATCAGCATATGAAATTCATCTATGGCTGGTTACATCTGCAATCAGCTAAGGGAAATGTCCTCTGCAGTGAGTGAGGTTTAATTTAATTAGCTGGAGGCTTAAAAGAGAAAGGTCAGAAGAGAGCTCAACATACCTCATTTCAAAACATGGAGCTCAGACCCAGACATTTGGAGATGGAGAAAGGAATCACCCCAGGAAAAGTTGTTTGAACCTAGAAGCCAGGAAGGAAGCCCAGCAGACATCCACCATGTGTCTTCCCATGTGACAGAGAAAGTCAGGGGAAAGCCCCCTGCTTTTCCTCTGAAGAACTATAAATTTGTAACTAATAAATCCCCTTATTAAAAGCCAATCCATCACTGGTGTGTTGCCTTCTAGCAGCTTTAGCAAACTGAAATAGCAAGGAAGGATCCACACGTAGAGAGGACCTGTGGCTCATCTTCTGAGTTTAGCCCAGACCTGGTGGGCATAGGCTGCGGGGTTTAAGCAAGTAGTAGAATTCTTGGGTATCCAGTGAGACCAGGGGCAGAAGAATAACTTTTGGGTTCCCAGCAATGGCATGAAAATCTAAAAGGGCCAAAGATAGCTTGATTGAGATTTTAGTACTCCACAAATGGCAGAAAGATCCTGTGATTTACCAGAGAAAAATGTGGGCTTAATTGAAAGAATGATGAGTCCCAAAAAAAGCTTTGCAGTTGAAACTAAGAAACTAATTGTAAGACAGGACCATGGCTTGAGACCTGGAGCCCAAATGGTAACATGAACATCTTAGTGGAGACCAGAATGGATAAGGTGGCAACCACAGCTTGGTCCCATCCCCATACCTGTCCACACCTCAGTACATCATCACTATGTGGTAACTGACATAGAACCCTGGGCAGAGGGTAGGGAGACCTCAAATTACCTTGGAGGAATTAGTACTTGAAATTCAGTTTAGATATACAAACTGTGAATTTGTGGACTGACTTTCATGCCCATTATGGTTAAATCGCCATCAGCATCACTGTTGCCACCATAGTCATCATCATCCTAGAAGACTGAGTGGCAAATTAGGAGTCCAAGCACCCAGAGAGTAAAACAGGGCAAGAAAAGGTGAAGATACATGGTCTCAAATGAAACGGATGAAAGTCCATTTTATCCTTTAGTCTGGTGCATGTTGTGGGAGGGGATGGCAGCCTGGAGAGATTAGTAGGCTGTTCTTGTGCAGGGGTCAAGTGCTGGGCAATGAAACTGCAAAGACTGATTCTGCGCAGACATTAATCTACTCCTCCATGACCTACTTCCCCTAGCATTGTTTAGGTAGCTTTTCTCCCATATTTGCTTACTTATTGACTTTTCCTGTAATTTTTTTTTCAATTTATTCATCAGCTTTTCTGATTGCTAAACAATATGCTTTAAATTTGGCAAGCTGACTCTGTGATGAATGATTATAGATGCATATTATTTATTTTTCTTCTTAACAATCATTTTAAAAGCTAATTTATCCACGAGTTCTTGTTTAAACAATGCAATCATTTAAATGGGCTAGGGTAAGAGTGTACTCTATAATAATCTTTAGTTAAGGATACACTGGGATTTTAATAATATATGAACCTCTGCTTCACCTTGATCATACTCTGACAAATCTCTTTTGCTATATGAGTATAAAATAGTGTTTTTAAGGTAAATTTGGGATAAAAATATTATTTTATTAAATTTTTAGAACATGCCTACAAAGTAGTTAGCTTAAGACTCATTCTCAAAATGAGGAAATGGAGGATTGGGAAAGCAACTAAGAACACATGTGGAAAATTTAGGGAAGATCAGATGCGAAACTTCATGAGAATAGTGAGGGTGGGGATAGACGTGATATTATCTCCCTTCTCTGATGCTATCATTTCTTTTTTTATTAAGCACATATTTATTTAATTTTAAAAATTTAAATAAGAAATTTTGTGACTGCTTTGTTCATGGTTTAATTTGATTCAAGGCAATGGAATAATTTATGGCTATCTTCACCTCCCAAATTACTTCTGATTTTGGTCATTTGAACACTCAGTTCAGTCAATACTCCTTTGAACCCACTTTCTGCTTTTCCTGTGCTAGTTTAGCTATCCATTATAGCTCACTTTCCAGCAAGTATTCAGTCAAGAATATTTATCAGTGCGCCTGTATGAATCTGTTGTGCACCCCAGAAAGCCAAGTTCTTTATCCTCATTCAATATTGCTGGGTGGTAGCTTGTTGATTGTTTCCATGGAGATGTGACCCGCCCAATTATGGGTGGTAACTTTTGATTAGATGGTTTCCATGGAGATCGGTCTCCACCCATCCAAGATGGGTCTGCTTACTGTAGTCCTTTAAAAGGGAACCATTTTGGAAAAAGCTTTAGAGCCACGAGAGCCACCAGAACCTACAGAACCAATAGAATGGGCAGAACCCTGGAGAAGCCATTGAAGAGAAAGCTAGCAGATCTCACTATAAGCCTTTCCAGACAAGAGAGAAACCCTGAATGTCAGTGACCTTCTTGAACCAAGGTATCTTTCCCTGGATGCCTTAGATTGGACATTTTTATAGCCTAGCTTTAATTTAGACAGTTTCATGGCCTTAGAACTGTAAACTTGTAACTTAATAAATTCTCCTTTTTAAAAGCTGTTCCATTTCAGGTACATCGCATTCCAGCAGCTTGCAAATTAGAACAGTCAGACATCATTATTGTTGTTCAGGATTATGCTAGACATTTTAGAAGGTAGGAGTAGTGGTAGTTATAATAGTAAAAATAGGAATGTATGTTTATTGAGGATCCATATGTGCCAAAGAGTATTTTAAGATCTTTACATAAATTATATCCTCTCTTTTTCCACAATGACAAGTCAATGAAGTACACTATTATTACCTTTATTTTATAGATAAGGAATTTAAGTTTTAGAGGAATTAAGAAAATTTTTCAAAGTCAAAGAGCTAATAAGTAACAGAGCCAGAATTTGGATCCAGCCTTTCTCCAGAGCCTGATTGCTTAACCTCTTAGGTGGCTCTGTATAGCTGAAGAGACAAGACTTACACACACACACACAACCCACCAATTAAAAGCCATCCAAAATAGTACTGGGCAAAGGCCACACTTTATGCTGAACACAAGATTAAAACAATGACACTCAGTTTAGGAGTTTGGAATAAACTGAATAAATAACAAAGTGCAAAAGAAACATGGATCAGGATCACAGGGCTATAGGACTTCACAGAAGGAAATCAGTGAAGGGTAGTGTAGTTGAGGAAGTAGTCATTTACATTAGGATATGGGTAAGATTTAAGATTGGGAAAAGTAGACTTCTGGGAAGATGACTGAATAGAGTAGCTTGAGATCAGCCCTGCTCCACAGAAAAGTTAGAGAAGGGACAGGAGGGTGGCTGAGGTGGTGACTTGGGATGGCAGCTGACCTGGGAGCCACATAGGGTGACTCTAGTGGCAGAGGCCAAGGAACTGAGAGGCAGAAAGCTGGAGCCTGGCATGGCCAGGAGCAGGAGACCAGGAATAAGCCAGACCACATTCCTTGGGCATGCTACCCTCAGTGCAGCCTGTGACTAGCGACTCAACCTACACCCCAAAACACCTGAACCCTGTCACCTGCTCCCATTCCCTGCACTCCAGTTGTTCCCACCCCACCAGCTCCCAGTGCACATACCTGTCCCACTCCCCCACCCCAAGTACAGCCAAACCCACCTCTTCTGCACCCTTCCTGAGCATTATCTCTCCCTCCCTGTTTCCTGCAGGCTGTTGCCAGTGCATAAAGTCTGTCAGTACTAACCTCCATACCCAGGCTACCCCGACTCCCCTGCCCATAGTGTCGCACAGCCTCACCCTGCACCCCCTGAGCTCACTGTATCCGTTTATGGCACTCCTAGATCCATGCATCTGCACAGGCCCTCAATCACATCATTCAGCTTTGGGAGCCTCGGTTTACAGCAGTCCTAGAACTATGCTTGTGCACAGCCCTCAGCCACAATTCTCAGCTCTGAGAAAGTGCTGACCTTTGCGGCCAGGTCATATCTGCCCCCAATCCATGAAGGCATAACACTGACCTGCTGCCACAGCTCTACATGTGCACACAAATGGCCCCATGCCTTAGACCAGCAGACATCAGGGTTATGCCCACCAGACTAGTGCATCTGCTTAGCTAAATCCTCCCTGGTTACTGGGTGTGCACATTCACAAGCATAGTTTAACATCCTCAACCTGCACCCATACCTGCCTTGAAACAAATTACCGCACTGAGTGCCCCACCCCATAACCTGGTCCCTGCTGTACATCCATCAGCAAACATCCTTAGACTATTGAAAGAAATCAACTCCCAAAGTAAATCAATCAAGATATTTACATGCCACAAAGACAGCAGAAGATCACTAAGCATAATACAATGCAAACAGAAACAGCCCTGCCTAATGACCAAATTAAAACACCAGAGGAGACACAGACGTTGGAACAACTAATCAAAGATGTTCATACAATTCTATTTAATAAAATAAGTGGGATGGCAAATGACATAAAGGAGATCAAGGAGACAGTAGAAGAGCATAAAGAGGAATTTGAAAGAATAAATAGAAAAATAGCAGATATCAGAGAGATTAAAGACTCTTGACCAAATAAAAAACATACTAGAGGCACACAACACCAGATATGAAAAGACAGAAGAAAGAACAAGTGAAATAGAGGGCAGGATAATTGACTTCAAAGACTCAAAACAGTAAATGGGAAAAAAAAAAAAAGATGGAAAAATTTGAATTGGATCTCAGGGAAATGATAGACCAAATAAAGCACACAAATATAAGAATCATTGGTATCCCAAAAGGAAAAGAGAGAAGTAAATAGCTAGGAAGAGTAGTTGAGGATATAATGGGGGAAAACTTCCCGACCCTTATAAAGGACGTAAATGTACAAGTCAAAGAAGCCCAAAGAACTCCAAACAGAATAAATCCAAATAGGCCTTCCCCAAGACACTAATCAGTCCATCAAATGTTGAAGAGAAGCAGAAAATTCTGAAAGTGGCAAGAGAAAAACAATCTTCTACATACAAGGGAAACCAAAGAAGAATGAATTCAGACTACTCAACTAGCACCATGGAGGCAGGAAGGCAGTGGTATGATATATTCAAGATCCTGAAAGGAAAAGACTTCCAGCCAAGAATTCTGTACATAGCCAAATTGTCCTTCAAAACTGAGGGGGAGTTTAAAGTTTTCATAAACTCCTGAAATAATCTATCAACAAGAGACCAGTCCTACAAGAAATACTAAAAGGAGTCCTGCCTACTGAAAAAAGAGACAGAAGAGGGAAGTGTGGAGGAGGGCAAAGAATTGAAGAGTACCAGTAAGGGTAATTTAAAGACTACAAAGAGGATAAGAGAAAAAAATATGTCATTCTGACAAATGAAATTAAAAAGATGAGATAGTGGATTCAAGAGACACCTTTTAAGTAATAACTTTGAATGTTAATGGACTAAACTTGCCAATTAAAAGATAAAGGTTGGCAGAATGGATTAAGAAACATAATCCAGTTATATAATGCTTGCAAGAGACTCATCTTAGATACAAGGATGCAAGTAGACTGAAAGTGAAAGGATGGAAAACGATTTTCCACACAAGTTGTAATGAAAAGAAATCAGGAGTAGCTATATCAGGCAAAAAAGACTTTAACTGTAAAGACATCATAAGGAAGGACTATATAGCAATTAAAGGGTCAATTCATCAAGAAGATATAACAATCATAAATGTTTATGCTCCCAATCAAGGAGCTCCAAAGTACATGAGAGAGACATTGGCAAAACTGAAGGGAGCAAAAGATGTTTCAGCAATAACAGTAGGAGATTTCAATACACCACTCTCCTCTATAGGTAGAACAACCAGACAGAAGATCAACAAGGAAATAGAGAAGTTAAATAACTTTATAAATGAATTATACTTCACAGACATATATAAGTCATTGCACCCCAAAGCACAAGGACATACATTCTTCTCTAGTGCTCATGGAACATTCTCCAGGACAGATCATATGCTGGGGCACAAAACTGGTCTTTATAAATTTAAAAACATTGAAATTATTCAAAGGACTTTCTCAGACAACAATGGAATGAAACTGGATCTCAATAACCACCAAAGAACAAGAATATTCACTAATATAGGGATATTAAATAACACACTCTTAAACAACCAGTGGGTCAAAGAAGAAATTGCTAGAGAATTTAGTAGCTATCTGGATGAATGAAAATGAGAATACAACTTATCAGAACTTAGGGTGTGTCAAAGGCTATGCTGAGAGGGAAATTTATTGCCCTAAATGCCTGTCTTAAAAAACAAGAAAGAGCAAAAATTGAGGGCTTAACAACACACCTGGAGGAACTTGAGAAAGAACAACAAACTAACCCCAAAGAAATAGAAGAAGAGAAATAACAAGGATTAAAGCAGAGATAAATGAATGTGAGGACAAAAGAACAATGGAAGAATCAATAAAACCAAAAATTCGTTCTTTGAGAAAAGCAATAAAATTGATGGACCACTAGCAAGACTGACAGAAAAAAAAGAGAGAGAGGATGCAAAGAAACAAAATCAGAAATAAGAAGGGGTGCATTACCACAGACCCTGAAGAAATAAAAGAAATCATAAGAGGATACTATGGACAACTATATGCCAACAAACTAGACAACTTAGGTGAAATGGAAAAATTTCTGGAAACACACAAACAAGCTACACTGAGTCAGGAAGAAATAGAAAATCTCAACAAAACAATCATAAGTAAAGAGATTCTATGTGTCATCAAAAATCTTCCTATAAAGAAAAGCCCAAGGTCAGATTACTTCACAAGGGAATTCTATCAAACATTCCAAAAAGAACTAACACCAATCCTGCTCAAACTTTTCCAAAAAACTGAGGAAAAAGTTTACCTAACTCATTTTATGAAGTTAATATCATTTTAATACCAAAACCAGGTAAAGATGCTATAAGAAAGGAAAACTACAGGTCAATCTCCCTAATGAACATAGGTGCAAAAATTCTCAATAAAATACTAACAAATTGAATCTAACAACACATTAAAACAATTATACACCATGACCAATGGGGTTTATATGAGGAATGCAAGGATGGTTCAACACAAGAAAATCAATTAATGGAATACAGCACATTTACAAATCAAAAGGGAAAAATCACATGATCATTTCGATTGATGCTGAAAAAGCATTCGACAAAATTCAGCATCCTTTTCTGATTAAAAACACTGCAAAAGATAGGAATCAAAGGTAACTACCTCAATATGATAAAGGGAATATATGAAAAATAGCCAGCATAGTACTGAATGGAAAGAAACTGAAAGTTTTCTCCCTAAGATCAGGAACAAGACAAGGATGCCCACTGTCACCACTGTTATTCAACATTGTGCTAGAAGTTCTAGCTAGAACAACCAGTCAGGACAAAGAAATAAAAGACATCCAAATTGGAAAGGATGAAGTAAAACTCTCATTATTTGCAGATGATATGATACTATACTTGGAAAGTCCTGAGAAATCTATAGCAAAGATACTTGAGATCATAAACAAATTCAGCAAGGTGGCAGGATATAAAATTAATGTGCAAAAATCAGTAACATTTCTATACACAAGCAATGACCTAGCTGAGGAGTCAGTTAAGGGGAAAATTCCATTGAAAATAGCAACTAAAAGAATCAAATACTTAGGAATGAACTTAACTAGGGACTTAAAGGACTTGTACACAGAAAACTCTATAACATTGCTAAAAGAAATCTAATGAGATCTAAATAGGAGGAAAGATATTCCCTGCTCATGGATAGAAAGGCTAAATACAGTTAAGATGTCAATTCTCCCCAAATTGATCTAAGATTCAACACAGTACCAATTAAAATTTCAACAACCTACTTTGAAGATTTGGAAAAACTAACTATCAAATTCATCTGGAAGGGAAAACAACCCTGAATAGCTAAAAACATCCTAAAAAAAGAAGAATGAAGTGGGAGGATTAACACTCCCTGATTTTAAAACCTATTATAAAGCCACAGTGGTCAAAACAGCGTGATACTGGCAGAAACATAAGCATTGACCAATGGAATCGAATTGAGAGTGCAGAAATAGACCACCAAATCTGTGGTTAACTGATTTTTGACAAGGCCCCCAAATCCTCTGAACTGGTACAAAATAGCCTTTTCAATAATTGGGCATGGAAGAACTGGGTATTCATAGCCAAAAGACTGAAAGAGGACCCCTATCTTACACCCAACACAAAAATTAACTTGAAGTGGATCAAACACCTAAATATAAGAACTGGCACCATAAAGCCTCTAGAACAAAATGTAGGGAACCATCTTCAAAGATCTAGTAATAGGAGGTAGCTTTCTGAACTTACACCCAAAGCATAAGCAAAAAAAGAAAAAAATACATAAATAGGAACTCCTTAAAATCAAATGCTTCTGCACCTCAAAAGACGATGTCAAAAAGGTGAAGAGGCAGTCAACTTAATGAGAGAAAGATATTTGGAAATCACATATCAGACAAAGGTTTGAATTCCTGTATATACAAATAAATCACACAACTCAACAACAAAACAACAAACAACCCAATTGTAAAATAGGCTACAGATATGAATAGGCATTTCTCTGAAGAACAAATATAGATGGCTCAAAATCACATGAAGTTGCTCATTTTCATTGGCTATAAGGGAAATACAGATCAAGACTACAATGAGATAACACCTCATGCCTATAAGAATGGCTGTTATTAAACAAACAGGAAACTATAAATGTTGGAGAGGATGTGGGGAAACTGGGACACTTACGCACTGCTGGTGGGAATGTATAAATGGTGCAGCCATTGTTGAAGACTGGCGGTTCCTTAGGAAACTAAATAGTGATTTTCCCTATGGCCCAGCAATAGCACTACTTGGTATATATCCAGAAGAGCTGAAAGCAATGACACAAACAAACATTTGCACACTGATGCTCATAGCAGCATTATTCACAATTGCCAAAAGATGGAAACAAACCAAATGTCCATCGACAGATGAATGGATCAACAAAATGTGGTATATATACATGACAAAATATTATGCAGCCATACGACAAAATGAAGCACGTGACAAGATGGATGAGCCTTGAGGACATAATGCTGAGTGAAATTAGCCAGACACAAAAGGAGAGATACTTATGATTCCACTTTTATGACCAGAATAAAGGTATAATCAGAGGCTTATAGTACAGAATATAGGGGACTTAGAGCTCTATACAAACTAGAGATGGGTCAACCATTAGCTAATGATGTTGAACTCCAATGTAAGGGAGTAGATAGGAGTGGAGGTGGTTTTCTAGTGGGTCTATAAGTAACATTACCATATTGAAGAAGAACAAGATTGAAAGGGGTTGTATAGACCTAAGTGTCTCACTGATTAACACTAGAAATATGAAGTAGTTCTCGCAAGATTTACTTCAAAGATATGATTCTTGAAAAAAAGAGTGTTGAAGTCCAGGGTACAGGGGGGAAAATTGCTATTGCATGCTGTGGGCTATGTTCAAAAGGAAACCATCAGCACTACCACAGCAATAACAGAGGTAAATAATGGGGGGAAGGACACAAGTTAAGAGGTTTAAATTTCCTATTTGGCGAGGGTGTGTTTATTGGTTTTCTTTCTCTTGGGAACAACGAAATTACGTAAAATTGAGAATGTTGATGAACTTGGACTTTGGGCCCTATACGTGATGCCCAATGAATGCAGGTGGCTGAAGGATGCACTGACGGAGAAGTAAATTGGTGAACTATGGTGTAGACTTATGAATGAAGGTTGTGCTGCTACAAAAAGGATCAAAGTCATGCAGCATGCAATGATGTGGAACATTTGGTGAGACAAAATAAGCCAGAAACAAAAGAACAAGAATGGTATGGTCACCTTTAGAAAATGCTTATAAGAAAACAGGGGCCTAGAATGTAAGCTTTTAGAGCAGGCACATTAACTCTGGAGTGGTGATTATTATTTCTGAATTTTGAGAGGCTGCCTTATATATATAACCTGATACATAGCAATATGAACGAAACCACACAGGTTGGGGCTAAAGTAATTCAGAACATAGGGGTAAGGAAGACAGTGTCTATCTATATTTTAGAACCACACACAATCTTTGACACCAATGGAAGAAACTTTTATTTGGTCTAGAACTAAAATTTTCTGTAGGGCATAATCTAACTCAACCTATCTGTATAGCTCATTTGAACAATTTAAACACAAGGAGCCCAGAATAAGAAAGAGGTCCTTTAATCCTGTATAGAATATTGTAATGCCTCAATACATCCTAAAGTATATTAAGCAGATGATCAAAAAGTATTGGCAAAGAATATGGAAGAATATGGAAAGAATATGGAAGTCTTAAATCTTACCATCAGGGAATCCCCTGATACTGTGTCAAACTTTAAGGACACCCAAATCAATAGTCCAAGCCCTCAAACATGAGGCTTACTCTTGTGAAGCCTATGTAGGTAGCAGAGAAGCTTAGACTACCTGTAGGCATGCCTTAGAGTTACTTCTGGAGGACCTCTGCTGTTGCTCAGATGAGGCCTCAGTCTCTCCAAGTCTAACTCTGCAAGTGAAATCATCACCCTCCCACCTACATGGGACATGACATCCAGGAATGAAAGTCTCCCTGGTGACATGGGAGATGACTCCCAGGGATGACTCCAGACTTGGCACCGTGGGATCAACAATTTCATTCTGTCCAAAAGGGGGAAAAGAAGTATAATTGATAAAGTATCAGTGGCAGAGAGAGTTCAAATAGAGTCAAGAGGCTACTCTGGAGGTTACACTTATGCAAGCTTCAGTTAGATCTTGCTACCTATCATAACCTGCCAACCCCCAACCAGGATCTTTCCAGCCAATCCTAAGGAACATCTAGGGCAATACATAAGATTCCATAAGGGTTCCATTCTGGAAAGAGTAACTTTCCAGAAACCTACAACCTCCAGATGGGTTCCTGGTCCAAATAAGTCCTGAAATCTAGCCCAGTCTCTCCAGAACATCAGATAATTCCATCTCCCTACCCCATATTAGTGACAGGCCCTTCCAATATGAAAAATTCAACATGTTCATAGCCCAAACACCCCTAAAGAGAGGGAGGGAAAGATCAAAGGTGATGGTGGATTTACATAGAAAAGATAGGATTTAACAAATGAATATGAATGCTGAATCATTTAATTGATCTCTTTTAGTCTCCAGTATTTTAGAGCAGCTGGAAGTAAAAACCTAAAATTGTGTAATTGTAACCCATGTCAAAGTCTGAAATATGTTCTACAACTAATTGTGGTGCTGTGTTTTGAAAGTTATAGCTTTTTTTATATGTATGTTATTTTTCACAAGAAATGAAGGAAAAAAGTTGATTGTGATCATAAAAGTATATTGAAGCCTTCTAGCCTCCTATACTCTGGAGCAGCTAGAATGAAAAATCTGGGAGGATCATATAGTGGCCCATGACAAATTCTGGGATCTGTCCTGTAACTACTTGTTGAAGAGTGCTCTGAAAACTATGGCTTTTTTATTTCTTTGCTTTGTATATATGTTATACTATACAATAAGAAAAGTTTAAAAAAATATATTGAGAAGAAAAGGCATAAGCAAAGCCTGGTATAACAGTGAACTATATATGTTTCCAACAGAAAGAAGATGATTTGCATTGACAGTGAGTAAAATCTGTAGCACAGTGAGAATTAAGATAGGGAGCATAGATGAAGTGGTCAAGTGGCTCAGCATTCTTGATTTAATGTGGCCTTTAAGTAGGTGTGATGATAAAATGATGATAACAGTAATATATATAGGCTTTATAGTTGGGCCTGTACTTTCAAAGGCATTATATCACTTAATGTATGTGTTTTTGGAATATTTATGTGGCAGGGAGTGGATTGGAGGAAAGAGCACTTAGATTCAGCGAGGGTCAGTCATTAGGAATTACTGTTAGAAGTCCATCAAGGAGAGTCTGAATTGGTATCAGGATAATAAAGGGAAAACAGAGGACATACTATCTACTAAATGTTTCCTATATGCTGGACACTTTATATATGCTCACTTAATGTTCAAAACAATAACCTGTTATATGTGGTATTCTGGCATGAGCTTAAGGCCTGGTTCAAACACTTAGTAATGACATTGGGCAAGTTATTTAAACTTTGCCTCATTTTTTACAACAAAGTATTTATTGAGCGCCTATCATACACCAGACATTGTGCTAGCTTCTGGGGATACAGCAGTGCACCAAACACACCAGTCCCTGAACTTACAAAGCTCATAGTCTATGAGGGAAGTGACATGAATTCTGTCAGAGCATTAGTTCCCTAATGTTGCCAAAAGAAATTACCACAGACTTAGTGGCTTAAAACAACACCAAGTTATTATCTCAGCTCTGTAGATCAGAAGTACAGGTAGGTTCAGCTGGTTTCTCTGTTCCTGGCTGAAACTGATGTGTCAACCAGCTGACAACTCTTACTGGGAGCCTTTAGGAAGACATTTTTCCTAAGTTTATTTAAGTTTTTGGCAAGAATCAAGTTCCTTGTGATTGTAGGACTGAGGACCCTGTTTTCCTGCTGGTTGTCTTAGGTCCTAGAAGCCTCTCTGTGGTCCTAGGATACTGGCTCCCACATCTCAGAGCCAGGAACAGCATGTCAAAGTCTTCTCACACTTGGAACCTCTGACTTCCCCTTATGTGGTAGCTCTGTTAATTTATTTTCTGCTTCCATCTGGAGGCAGGTCTCATGTGATTAGATTGGGCCCACCCAAATAATCCAGGAAATATTCCTATTTTAAGGTCCGTAACATAAATTGCATTAGTACAGTCCCTTTTATTATGTAATATGATGTATTCCCAAGATTACTCAGCTGACCACAGACTCCAAAATATATTCACATATGCTCTTTATCTACAATCCTCTGTATCTACATTGCCCCAAGTGAGTCTCATTTTGACTGTTACTATTGACCAAATCAGCTTTTCATTTGGACTGTTACCTTGGACTTCTAACCCATTGTCCTTGCTTTTCCTAATCTCTTCCTGAATAGCAATCAAAGAGATCCTTTCAAGTTGATACTCAAGTCATGTCACTCTAGAGTTTCCATTGCTCTTACATCTAAGCTCCTTGTTCTGACTGCAAGGCCCTGGAGATCGGATGTGTAGACTCTTTTTGACTTACCCTATTTGACCTACCTGTAGCTTCTCAGATAAATCAGTACTTTCCCACCCTAGAGTTTTTGCCTATCTAGGATTTTCCAGCTGGGATGCTTTTCCCACAGCCCTTACCCTTTCCCTAAAAACAGCCTATTTTTAGATGTCTCCTTTTTTATTATGGTTATGAGCTTAAACAGCTTATTGTTGACAATTTATTGGAAAATTTTCCTGGCCTATTTTTTATAGCCACCTTTTTTCCTTTCAGAGTAAACCTCAACTTGACATTATAATGGGCACGATCAAACATAGCACTTACTATGTCACAGGTGTTGTTTTAAAAATTAAAATATAGTAACAGTTTTAACAAAAATCCCATGAGGTAAGAACTATTGTTATCCCCATTTCACAGGGGAAAAAACTGAAACACAGAGAGGTTAAATAACTTGCCTGTGGTGATAGCTAGTAAGGGGAAGAACCTATGGAGTTGAGCTAGAGTCTAAATTCTTAACCACTACGTAACATTGCTATAATCTGGGTCTAACAATGTATTATATGTCTGCTTATTGTAGTAGACAGAATAACACCCTCCCAAAGAAGTCCATGCCCCAATCCCCCAAACCTGTGACTATGCTACATTACATGGAAAAACATACTCTGAAGATGGAAATAAGATAGAAAGATTATCTTAGATTATTCAAGTGGGCCTTTAATCATTGAACCCTTAAAAGCAGAGAACTGTTACCAGCTGGAAACAGAAGAGAACCTGAGTGAGATGCAGCAGAAGGGGAAGTCTAAGAAAATCAAAGCTGGAGCTTTTGGCTTTGTGAGACTCTAAACAGAACTAGATGAGCCATGCTACACCTGAGCTTCTGGTTTACAGAACAGTGAGAAAATAAATGGGCACTAAGTTACTAAATTTCCAGCAAAAGAAAACTAATACAGAGGTTAAATAAACAGGGCTTGGTTATGATTGGAAGTAGGGAAAATGAAGAAATAAGGAATGTAACAATTATGGTTCCAGGATTGAGAAACTAAGAAGATATTATTTGTTGAGTTGGGGAAATCTGGGAGTAAATCAATTTTGGGAAAGAACTGGAGCTCAAGAGTTCATTTTTAAAGATCTATTTTGAGATATGTCTAATTGGCAGTTGAATGTATCATGTTAAGGTACAGAAAAAAGGTATTAGATTTGGGACATGCATTAGAAGCCACTGACATATAACACCATTTTTTTCATTTGTCAAATTGGTACTCATAATACTTGCTATGGTAAAAGATTGATATGAAGAGCAAATGGCATTATGTATATAAAATATTAGAACAGTGCATGGAAGTGGGTAAGTGCCCAATAAGTTTTTGGTATTATATGTATATTATGGCTTCCAATTGACATATGAGGCAACTGAGGATGCTCAGAAAGCTTAAGGAACTTGTCCATGCATCTGCCAAATAGTGTAACCAAGGCTTAAGCCCAGATTTGCCTGCTCTGCATTCCATACTCTTTCTTCTGTACCATAAGAGACAATAAGTCCCAATTCAAACATGTGGAAGAAAACCCAGATGCCCTCTTTTAGTTGTCAGGAATTCTGTCTGACTAATCAAATCAGAGAAACAATGCATTGGGTACTTACTTCATAGATCCCTAGAAAAGGTCGTGAAGTAGGCTAAGCTGACAGAAACCAAGGAAGGCTGCAGGAACCAGCCAGAAGAACTACCAGGTGGATACACCTCTGGAACTGTCACCAGCTGGAACAAGACAGTTCAGTTAGACACACACACAAACAGCATGCTGTCACTACTGGCTCTAGACCCTGGATGTTGTGACTACAATCTGTCACCCTGGAGTGAACTCCCTACTGTCTCTTTCTTTGATTCCCTCCATATTCAGTCCTGAATTAGGGCATTCTACCATAAATAAATGCAAATGGTCATGCAAATTGGTCCTAGCAAGTGTTTAAATCCATCCGTGGCTTTCCACGGCTGGCAGGATAAAGAACTTTGCATAGGTTTACTCAGTTCTTGAATATCTAGCCTTTGCCTCCCTCTGCAGCCTTACCTGTTGTTTCCCTCACTCACACTGTTAGCCCCAGCCACACTACCAACTTCCTGTTTTCTATTGTGTTCTAAGCCTTTGTGTTTGCAATTCCCTCTGCCTGAAAGCCTTTCCCCTCTTTATTCCCAGAGTTTCCCTTTCATTGACTTAAAGTTTCCATTTAGACATCAGATCTCGGCACCTCACTTAAAGATATGTTGCTATGTAAGTTACATAATCACTGTACCTCACTTTCCTCATATGTCAGATGTGGATAATAATGGAATCCTCTACACATTGTGCAGAATAACAGAATAAATTTTGTAAAGCACTTATAACAGTGAGTGACTATTACAGGCACTCAGTAAATGCTAGTCATTACTATCATTATCTATTATTATCATTCTCTTTTAGCAAATTTTCCTTAATTACCCTACCACCAAACTCAAAACTGAATTTGAAAAGCCTCTTATACATTTACTCCATTTTAGCATATATATCTTGTTTAAAGTCTTGATGCACATCTGTGAACTAGCTCCATGAGGATTTGTGCTCCCAATGTCCAGCACAGTGGGGGCGGCTAATACATTTTTCTCGAGTGACTGAAAAATTCTTTATCACCAACTCTTCCAACAGAAGCATTGAGCTTGATTTGGAATCTGCTCTGGCAAATACCACATAGGGCTCTGGAATGCCCTTCTGTGTTTCTAGACCAATATCAGTCATAAATAATGAACAAAAGATTTAGAGGGATGACACAATGAAGAGGGGCCAGATTAAATTGTTATTGGGGGCCAAATCGGTGGTAACCAATCGTACCATTTAATCTTGACAGTAACCAACTCAGTCAGATATCATTTTCCCCATTTTATAGATGACTGAGAACCAACAGAACTAAGATTTCTGCTCAGGGTCACACAGATAGCGTTAGTACATACGTTGAAACTATTTTTCACCAAAGCCTTTGCACTTACCTTTGCCTCTTGCCAGGTTGGTTAGTCACTTTCCTCAGGGAAAAACAATAGTGATCATACTTATAGATTATACACAAATATATTTGAAGGTCTTTTTGATATCTAGGATTACAAATTATTTTTTTCCTCCATCTTGTGACTTGATCTTTCTGCAAAGTACTTGTTCTTAGGCAATCAGAATTCGGTACTCAGAAAGTCCTCAATAAATACCTGGTGAATATTTCATGTGTTAATGTTGCCTAATACTTGGGATGCACATGCAGCACTTCCCAGTGAACCAAATATGGGAAGAAATGCCTATGCTTACTGTGATACCACAGGCAGACTCAGGAGCCAGAAGTTACTAAGAGAGATCGTCTGCTACTCATGAGTCTGAATCAACGGAATGGCTTTCTTCTAACTGGTAACAACGTGGCTACGTGAGATATAACTTATTTTGGAGAGGGAAAAATACCTAAGAGGAAGTTTTTGTTGCTTTTATTAAGGGAAAGCATTCCAGCTTGCACAGACATATTTTTTTTTGGATGAAGAAAATGCCAATGATGTGGGTGAGTCTGCACCTGATGGTGAGTACTCATCATTTCATATTTCTCTGCTTTAATTCTAAGCATAAGCTATTGAAACAACATATGACATCCTGAAATAGTTCTGCCAGCTATTCCTTTGTTAGCTTAAAAAATTCCTAACATTTACTGAGTGCTTACTATGTGCTGACACTGTGTAAAACTCATTACTGTCATCATTTTACTCAGTCCTCATAATAATCCTTTGTGGTAAATTTGGGTATTTTTTCCCACTTTATAGGTAAATTGGTCAAACTTTCCCAGTCAATAAGAGGCATGGCCGAGATAATCTAACACAGGTTATGACACTTCAAAGCTCCCAGTTCCTCATCACTATGCCATGTTGTTTTAGTAAAGTGTGTTACTATCCCAAGGACACTAGAAAAATGTGCCACCGTGAAGTCTAGAATCCTCTTTTATGTGACTGCTTGGAATAACTTTATCTTACTCAGTCAGCTTAGCTAAATATCCATTTGATGGCTTGCATACACTGTAGCTGTTAGTGGGGCCAATCCTGATGCTATTATTGCCTCTGCTTCTGTTTTTAAATGTTTTTAATAGATTTTTAGCTTAGCTTCTTTGACCAGGGAACATTTCTTAACCTTTATTAACAACAAGTAGGAAGTCCAATGCTTTGCAGTTCAAGACACTCAATAAATGCCTTGTAAATTAAAATAAATGATCAAAGGTGCTGCAAAAACCCTCACCATTCTGGCAGATGACTGTCTACATTCTTGGCTTTGACCCATTGTTATCAAATGCACTGGAATCCCAGATGACACTTGCCTGCTATCTAATTATGGAAGCCTGGTTTTTGTTATTGTTCTTCAGTGACAAAGGATTATCAAACCAGCCAAACCAAAGTTCATTAGTTATAGGTTATCGAAACCATCTTGGATAAAATGAATAAAATCACATGACTTAATTGCTTTATAGCACATCAAAGGAAAAACTATCTGCATTAAAAATCTAGGTGTAGGGCAGGCCACGATGGCTCAGCAGGCAGAGTTCTCACCTGCCATGCCAGAGACCTGGGTTCGATTCCTGGTGCCTCCCCATGCAAAAAAAAAAAAAAAAAAAAAAAATCTAGGTGGTGAGCCCTGTCAGCTGCAGCATTTTTATAGGTATAATTTAACAAATTTTAAATATGATTTATTGGAAAAAATGATGAAACACAGATAGAGGCTGTACCTGATTTTCACACCAATAAACTTGGGAAGAGTTTTTTTCACTTTATCCATTCATAAAATTTATTGGTAACTGATGATGTGAGAAACTGAACCAGATTCCAAGTGTACTAAGAATGGCCCTTCATGTGGTCAGTAAAGGGAAATCTTTGCACCTACCCTGCACCTCAAATGGCTTCTGCCAGGTTGATTGTGGTTATGTATGCAATAGGTGCTTGAAAATTCAGAGAACAAAAAAAATGAATGAGAATAGGAGTCAACTGCATGCACTAACTAGTGAACCTACATAACGCCATCGGTGAGATTGGGTCCAGGGTAGTAGGAAACTCATTTCCAAGTTGATTTTCTCTAAAGTCTCCGTTGGAAGAAGGCAACTGTTCTTTGCTTGCTGGAAAGTAGGAAAGACGAAGGAGATATGAAGTGGGGAATGGAGAAATAAATTAAAATAAGGAAGAGTTGAGGGGGTTGAAATTACAAATGAAAATAAATGCTAACTGGTGGGATTACTACATTTTGGGGGGCTGCAAACTAAAGAAAAGAAGTTATTGTCTTCTTTCTTAGTGAAATTCACAAACGTGGGAAGTTGACATGAACCTTGGGTTTCAGAGTAAGCAAACCATGTAGCTGAGGTGCCAAATGAGGGCTAACTAATGTGACCACTGGTTCTCCGAAGGTCGGGGAGTGGGATGCTGCCAAGTGGTCGTCAGGAAGCTGTCCTTTCTACAAAGCCCAGCGGACTGACTGCTCACCTGCTCACGCAGTGTAACCTGGAACCTACGCACATAGAATCAGTAGGTCAGCATCTGGGCAGAAGGCATATTCGCAAGTTTTCATACTGATCTTAAATTAAGGTAATGTAAGTTATAATTGAGCACAATGATATAACTCTATTGTAAGAGTTTCTGTCTCTAATCACAGCACTTTGCAGGAGTTCTGAAAGAGGGAAATGTTCTGAAATAACATGGCCATCAAAAGTAAAGTAAAATATACTGGTGTGCATGGATATTTATGTGTAAGGCATATGAAACTTTGGCTTATGGTTTTAGTCACACCTCCATATAGCATAATACAAATTAAAGTATTATCATTATGTGCCTTTTTCCTCTTATTATGGTTCATTATTTTCTTTGATGCTCCCATAAAAAACATCTCTTTCTTGCTTATCTGAGTACTCTAGAGAACTGAAATATTTAGTACAGGTCTTAAGCATGACAGCTCTGAAACTAGCCTGCTTATTTCAAATACAGAATCAATTACTCCTGATGCCTTAGTCTGATATCGTGAGAGTCAGTATTCTCATCTGTAAATTGGTGATGACCTTACCTATTTCTTCGAGTTCATGTTATAATTAAATTTGAGTTACTAGAACAGTACCTGGTAGATAGTAAGCCTACAATTAATATCAACTATCATTAATATTCTGCTTGAGTAATTATATTTTGTACTTAATCCTTATATCTCTCGTAAGGTCAGTAATACTGTCTCAATGTTATTAGCCTGATTTTGCAGATAAGGAAAGTGAGGCTTACATCACAGGCAGTAATTAGTAGAAATAGGTTTTCAACCTAGATGTGCCTGTCTTCAACAATTTTTTCCTTTTACTGTACTATATTAACATTATTGGCATCCAAATCTCCACTTTCCTCATCCACCCTGAAACATAGGAACAAATGTACACACACTAAATAGAAATACCTTTAACTCTTTCTTTGGCTTTGGTATTTTTGTTCCTGTTTTCTAGCTGCCTGATAAATCCTCTGGATACAAGGATGGGCTCCCTTTCAGCAGGCGAGTGAGTGTTCTCTGTTGAGTACACAAGACCCTGATCAATGTTTCTGAGCTGGGCTGAGGACCAGAACTTCTGGATACCTCAAACAATTTGAATATCAGGTATTCTGTGCCAATTTCACAGAATATGCAGCCTAATTTGGACATGAAAAAACATTCTTATCATCTATGCTTGAACAAACCTGGACACTTTTACAGTACTGGGAGTGCTAACCGAATAAGACGGGAGGGCAACAAGTGTATTCTAAGATGTCCTGGTCAACATGGGATGTAAGCCACTCCACCTATAATTTCTGCTTTCTGCTAGGAGAACATTTGGAGAATGAACTATGTGAGTAGTTCTCTATTCTCTGACTATTTCCTTCCTTCCATCCTTCCTTCCTTTCTTCCCTCTTTCATGAGGGTTCTTTGAAACATTTTGTTGCACAGAGGGAGGAAAATAGGGTCCAGAGACTGAAGAATGCACTTATTTTTCTATAACCAGACATTTTTCACTGTCCTATTAAAGTGGGATTTGGAAAGTGCCATGAATGAATAAAGAGGAGGCTGTCAGGGAGGCTATTCGAAGAAAGAAGAAAGGAATTCCAGTAGCTTACAGACAGAGCAAATGATGTAAAGAGAGAAGGTGATGTGGAAACCACAGTCCTAGTGAAGGTCAAGACTTTCCTCAAGGAAGAGACAATGGAACATCATTAAGCTGTGCTATAAGGAAAGAAAAAAGGAATAGGGAAAAATAAAATATTTTAGATTGCCTGCGCTAATTTGGGGGTGAGGCTCTTTGTGCAGAGGATACACGCTGAAATACAAGTTCAGTTTCCTTCCATGAGATCCACATACATTTTGTTATTTTCTCATATCACAGATTATTTATATAGGCAACTCATCAGGCCCCATCCCCTGGGAGAGTAGCAGTAAGAGGGAGGCAATGCAAAGCACATAATGATGCCCACATGCTTTGTGGACAGCTGCATCCACTTATGTCTATCTCTAAATCCATGTTGGTCAAAAGTGAGGGCAGCATCTTTCAATGGAAACCTAGTTCATACATGTTCCAAATAGCCAAGGCTTTCAACTTTTCTATTTATTATAAACTTATGTGGTTGATCTCATCTTGATTACTTTCATCTTCAGTCTTCCTTCTTTGGTGGGGCAGTGAAAGGACTAAGAGTTTTCTACATGCCTACCTAGGGAAGCAGGAACCATGTGTCAGAGGTTGTATGTGGTTAGCTAAATATTATCCAGAAGCTCAGCATTCACTTAGACTCCGCTACCTCACCAAGACCTGGGTGCTGTGTGTGTAGATAGTTCTGAACGCTTAATAGCAGATACGTTAATAGTTCATAGAGAGGCAGAATGAGCACTATTCCAGGAGTCAAAAGACAGGTTGAAATCGCAGCTCCATGACTTGCTACTGAGGTAAAATATGCATAGTACTTAAGCCCTTTAAGCCTCAATTTGCTCAATGTGAAATTAATAATAATATCTATACTACCTTACAAGACTGTTGTGAGGTTCAAATGAGAAAAAAAAAGGAGAAAATATTTCAGGAACCACAAAACATTATATAAAGATAAAGTAAGGTTCTAAGTAAGGGTTTTAAGCCAAAGATGTGGACCACTAAAGAGAAAAGCCCTGTTATAGGATCCTGGGAAATGCAACGTTTCTGTTCTCTCTTAAAATGGGCAATTGTTACAAATACCTTCTTTGTTGCTCTCATCATCACTTTTAATTTCAAATGGTTTACAGGCCTAAAGACACTTTCAATAAATAATAAAACAACTAGACAAAAACTCAACAAGGACACGGAAGAGCTAAATACTATCAACCACCTTGATCTGATTGATATTTTACAGAACACACTACATCTGATAACTGTAGCCTCCACATTCTTATCAAGTGCATAAAATACACTCACCAAAACACACCACTTTTGGGGTATAAAGCAACTCAGTTAACTTAAAAAGACGGAATTATACAGAATGTATTCTCTCTCCTCAGTGGAATTAGACACAAATGACAATAGATAGAGTTAAACTTCATTTACCTGAAAATTCAAGCACATGCTTCTAAATAATTCATGTGTCAAAGATCAAATGACAAGAAAATCTATGAAATATTTTGAACTGATTTGGCAATTAAAACAAAATATATTAGGATTTGTAGGATGCAGCTAAAGCACTGCTTAGAGGAAAGCTAAAAACACAAATTAGGAAAAAAGAAAGATATAAAATCAGGAATTTAAGGTTCTACCCTAAGAAACTAGAACAGGAGAAAGTAGAAGGGAGATATTAATAAAGACGAGAATATAAATCAATGAAATAGAAAAAAAGACAAAATTAACTTAGCAAAAAGCTTTCTTTGAAAAAAATCATCAACATACTTGACAAAATCTAGCCCCAATTATCAAGAGAAAAAGAATAAAAGTCAACATTAGAAATGAACATTTAATGTGATACTACAGATTCTACAGATCAAAAGAATAGTATAGACAACTTCATGCTAATAAATCTGGCAACTTGGGTCAAAGATATGAATTTCTTCAAAGACACACCTATAAAAATGGACTCACACAGAAAAAAGCTGAATAGTCTCATATCAATTAAAGAGGTTATCACATTTGTTATCACAGACCTCCAAAAGAAAACTCTGGGCCCCGCTGATTTCTTGGCTTTTGCTACTGGCATAGTCCTTTGTGGATTTGCTTTCTTGGGGACATACTGTGTGTTTTCTCTGTGAGGTGGGTGGAGATGTTATGGTAGGAGGGTACAGCAGGGTAGAATTTGTATAAAATCCTTGGATTCTTGATAAATAAAATTCCTCTATCTTATTAAAACTACTAATTTAACTTCAGCAGTGACAAACCAGAGAAAGGAACAATCAATAGAGGAAAAGACTGGTCCTTTCACTAAGCACCAATATATGAATGTCCATGCCTCAGGGGAGCACATCTGTACTCCTTCCCCTAAAGACACAATATAGGCCATAATAAAAGAGATAAGAGAAGAGAAACCTGGAGATCCTTAACTAGAGGCCAACAATTTCCAATCAAATAAATCTTTAAACAGTTTATGCAACTAAAGTCTAGAATAAAATATTTTATTATAATCTAATTTTGTTACATGATTTCCATGCTTTTTTTAAAGAATAGCCAATTAATAGTCTTTTTTTTTTTTTTTTTTACTTATTTGCACTTTGAATCTAACTGTAATACATCATTCTTTTCCTCCATCAGTGATTTTCAGCCTTCAGGAGATCCTTTTATCATCTAGGGCAATAAATCACCATTTATTTAGCAAATCTTTTAGAGATAGAAGGGCAGAGAAAGTTCCAAAGGTTGGTCAGCATCCAGCTTTCCTTTCCAACTGCTTCTTCCTGCTCACTACTTTAGGAAATACTTTGCAGAAGCATTTTCTTCCATGATGATTTGTCCTTGACTCTATCCTTCAACTCTCAGATCTGCTGATTTATACTAAAAGAAAGCACATTTCCCCCCATCCTGAAATGTTGGAAGTTGGGATTCTTACTCACTTGAGCAAGAAAAGAATGGCAATTAAACCTAAGTAAGTAACTCTAATTAATTGACCCTCTCAAAATCATCCCTTTCATAATTTATGGTTTTATTTGTATTTATAATTTATTATTTCCCATTTGAAATCACAAAAATATGTTTACATGCTATATTTTCCACAGCACAATCCAGCCAACGAAAAGATTTAAAATAATAAACACTAAATTTAGGAATTACTTCCTACTTCATTTAATACCCAATACATAATGGAATTTTGTATTCTAACAGCTTGGAAGTTTGTTATCTCTCTGGGCTGTCAGGAAAAACAGTAAAGCTTAACAAACCCACAGACCCACTAGGCCCATGTAACTGAAGAGGGTTTGGATTGTTTAGAAACACATTAACTACAAAACATCAAGGGCATACCTTAGGAAGATGGGGAGTTTATTGAACATTAATCCTTTTTTCACATATTCAAGTATCAATTCCAACACTGATGTGGCCATATTTATATTAGTTAGAGCTTTATTTTACTCAGTTACCATACAAGATAAGGGCACATTTCCACTAGTATTCAAATAAAAGTGGCCCTCCTGTATTTCCAGTCCACTTGTTATAAGACACATACTTTTTTTTTGTTTCCTGGATCAGGAGATAGTTCCAGAATCCCACAAAGGTTCATGCAAGTCCAGTTTCTTTGGATTTCTTACAGCAAATCAAAGAGTCTGCTATGCACAAACTTTGCAACCTTAGAGCATTGCAACTGCAATCAAGAAGTCCATACTGGACTATAACAACAGGGGCACCCTGCCCCCACTAATCTGACTCTAGTTTCTTGGCATTTGTACCTCCATTCACCACATATTTTTGCCCAGGACAGTTCCAGTTTATGCCTCTTTTCCTGGTTTAATTATTAATAGTCATCTTCTCCCATCATTCCATATTCCAAGCTCTTGGTTTGGTCTGTGAATTATGTGATTGTTTCATACAGAATTAGGTGCTGAAGTCTGCCTCTTTCACCCAGAGTTTCTCTCAGCTCTGGGTTCTCCATTTGAAAGTGAACTGATCTCTGTTATGAGAACTCTTGGGGACTACTTTGTCACGCAGACACAACTATTTCTGCAACTCCCACCAATGGTGTTAATGTGACTGCCTCTGAAAGGGTCTCAGAATCAGCCACACACTCTGTACCTCCCCTGTAATAATATACGTTCTGTTATTGAGCCCACGTATCTCACCCCTTCCTTTATTATCAGTATCTTTTAGCAGGCCCTTTGTGGTCCTTTTCTGCCAGCTGGCCAAAATATTAAATGATATTAACCCTTAAAGAGAAATAATCTCTGACCTGCCATCTCTCTTTTTAGAAATTTCCATGAAAATGAGTTGAGGATTCATATAGATAAGTAGTAGGCAGGTATCCTGGACCTTCACCTTCAGACAGAATTTAAACCCTGGGATCCCACAGAGCTAAAACACAATCATATTTCTCTCTTGAAAAATGTATAGGTATTTGTTTTGACTTTTGCAACTAAAGGGTCCTTCTGATGATATGCTCAAACTAATACTATTCTAGTCCAAGGTGACTTGTTGCAACAGAAACAGCACACAGCCTTTGAATGGCTGTTCCTTGATTTAAAAAAAGAAAAAAACTGCCTCACTGGGCATTTCATTATAAAATACACATATTTGCACATACTTTCTACATTAAAATCTTTCAAAGTCGGCATAAGAACTCACTCAACCAGTCAAACAATTTAATTTTTGGCTGAAAAGTTACCAAGACTTCATAAAATAAATCATAACTGAAGTTGGAAAACACTGATTCAGCAAAATATTATCAGTTACGTTGCAGCCTCTTTCCCCAGGGACATCCTCTTTGAATAGTTGTTTTTCCTTGAAATGGAAAAAAAAAAGTCTCTTTTCTTTTTCCCTTTCACACACACACACATACAGACACAGAGACACAATATTAGAATATTCTTTTCCCATAACTTTCTCCCTCCATAACTCAGGCAGTTTTACTTTTCACCTTACATCTTGCCTCCATGAATGATCTCTTCCTCTTATAACCAGCATGTGTGTGTGTGTGTGTGTGCATGTGTGTGCATGTGCATGCGATGAAAAAATGTAGAGTTCCCCTTTGAAACACTTCCTTGGTGGCTCTTTGTCACACTTGGTTTTGCAATCTTTGGACTGTTAGTCAAAATACTTTACGTGTAACACCTACATTTTCTCCAGCTCTTCTTTCTCCTCCATCAGCTCCATACAAGGTTCCATTTGGGTCCTGGAATATCAAAGGGCTTTACTGTTTCATTGACCTATGTGACAACTCATCAGGATTCTGAGTAAAATAGTCCAACAACCACATTAAAACTGATCTAGCCAGAATTCCATGGTTGTGCCCAAAGCTTCAGGTCTGGGGGTGGTTCCCCTCCTCTCAAAGAGAGGGTGAACCAGCACCTAGTACAAATCCTTGGCTTTTCCTCTGGGAAAGGGATGTACAGCCTCGAACAGAAATTTCCTACACCTCCTTCAAATGAGAATAATAATTGAACACTATTTGTTGAGACTGATGTTAACATCTGTTACCCCAAAGGACATTTATTTGCTTCCCTTTCTTCTCCCGACTCCTACCTTCAAACTGTAAAGCCCTTGAAAAAAGAAGCTGCGTCTTTATTCACGTAATTATGTTCAGCTTTTAGCATATTGCATGACACGATAGGAGTCCTGATTTCCACGTCATGGAAATCATACTATTTAAAATTAAAGTGAATCACAAGCTATCTTTCCCACAATTCACAGAGCTTTTTAGACTATTTAAAGGCAGTGTTTAGAATGGTACCTCATGCCTAAATGAGTCTGAATATTTAAAGGTAAACTACTTGTTGTTTGGTCTGAATTGTTGAAACTTGCCTGCTTAACTTTTTTTCCAGCTATTACCTGAACAGCTATATGAATACAAGTAGATCCTAAAATTATTAAATAGGAGATAAGAAAAACTGATGCTACGAACTGTGGAATGAAAGGTACTTTTCTAAAACTCATATGAAATTGTAGCTGACATAGCTTTTAAACCCTATTTGTAGCTGTGCACAGAGCCTGAGTCCTTCTGGGAACACACAGTCTCAGCTCGTAGCCTTGATCATTTGAGGACTCCTTGGTCTCAGCACAGAACTTGGGTCCTTTTGGGGAACTGCCACCATCAGCACAGATCGTAGCTCCTCCAGGGAATCTACAGTCTCAGCACAGAAGCTAGGTGCTTCTGGGGAGCCCTATTATCTGGAAATGGTCTTTTGAGTTCTGATCTTTACAGGCTGCCCTGTAATATTTTTATTTTTTTGCCACTTTACAACTATTGAAAACGCCAATATCAAAGGCAAATTTCCTGCTACAAGGAAATTTTGTTTGAAAGTAACCTAAGCAAAATATTAAGAAAATGTTTGTTCCTGGTCCTAATGTAGTTTTCTTAATATTGATCTTACCAAAGACCCTGAATCAAGAAATCAATGATACGTCATTTCTCTAAGGCTAGGCAACTGACTCCAGTTTTAATGGAAAATTTCAACATAACAACAAGATGTTCTTTCCCTATCGCCACACTAAATATCTTTTAAAATATCTTCTTATAAGGACTAAAATGAAATGATGTCTCGTGGATGCCGGAAACAAACAGAATGACTTACATTTACAATGGGGTTAAGAGGACTAGTACATTATAGCACAACTGACAACCTTGCTTGATCTTTTCTCATCTCTTGCTCTCCTTAACTCTCTTCTTTCCAAATTGTCCTGGGTATCTCAGTGCTTCTCCTTTCATTATACAAATAATTTTTCCCTGGGTGGGCCATGGTGGCTCAGCAGGTAAGAGTGCTTGCCTGCCATGCCCAAGGACCTGGGTTCGATTCCTGGTGCCTGCCCATGTAAAAAAAAAAAAAAAAAAAAAACAAATAATTTTTCCCTTCTCTAAAGTCTAGACACTATTAAAACCCAGATCCTGGTGGCTAAATATCTGCCTTAAATTGACTTGTCGAAGTATATTTTCAACAAAATGGAATGTTTCCTCTGTTGAACTGCATTCTAACAGACTTCATTCTTAAAGACAAATGGATAACGCTGTAGCTTTTACAGTATAATCATGTGATTGTGAAAACCTGTGGCTGACACTCCCTTTATCCAGGGTATGGACAGATGTGTAAAAAAATAAACAATAAGGGGATAAGGAGTAAAAAAAAATTGGGCAGATTGCAATATTAGTGGTCAATGAGAGAGAAGGGTAAGGGGTAGGTGATGTATGTGTTTTTCCTTTTTTATTTTTATTTTTCTGGAGTGATGTGAATATTCTGAAAATTATCACGACAATGAATACACATGTGATGATATTGTAAGCCATTGATTGTATACTTTGGATGGCCTGTATGGTGCATGAAGATAATGCAATGAAAAAAACAATTTTTAAATGGAATGTTTCCTAACAAACAGGAATATTTATACTAACTGCTGGGGAAATTTTAAAGTCCGCATCTTGTTATAAAAAAATTATAATAATTGTGATATCAGAAGATGACTAAAGTATCCATTTAGGTTGACAGGGTCAGCTATTTGTCATTGGGTCAATGTTCAGCTATACCTGGGCTTTGTGAAGGCTCCACAAAGGACATGGCACTTCAGCTCTGTGATGGTTAATTCATGGAAACCAGCCTGTGGCCTGCCCCACAGAATTCAGACTTGCCAATCTCCATGGTCGTGGGAGCCAATTCCCTAAAATCTCTTAATATTTACATATATATGTATGTGGGTATATATATATATGTATGTGTGTGTGTGTGTGTGTATTGATAAGACTATACATAGAGAAAGTCCTGGGCCCTATCAGAGCCAAAACTAAAGCTCATGCCTTCTAGAATTTCCTCTTTGTCACTTGGAATTTAAAATCCCCACCAAGGCAGCAGATACAGACAGCATCAAACTCTTTAGTTCATTACTAGTGACCCAATATAAAATAAGGCCCACCTTTCGTAAACCTACCTCTATAAGATGGACAAATCCTGGTCCAATCAATAGGAGTCAAGCTACTTTCTTTTTTATGTCTATAAGAAAACTTTGCCATCCCTAGAACCCTGAAGCTGCTTCATTATGGCTTCCTTTATTTGCTATAGCAAAACTTTAGTGTCCTGAATAAAATGCTGCAATTTGCAAACTCAACTCCAAGGTATTTTTCACACATATATTGTCTCTATGTGAAACAGAACATGTTAGTTCTGTTTTCCTAGAGAATCCTGACTGATACCAGCTTAATCTTGAAAAATAGTAGGTGCACCCCTAGCAAAAAAGGAAGGGATGAAGGGCAGCCAGGGCAGAAGTATTTCTGTTCCAAAGGGTGGAAATATAAGGGAAATGTTAAAATGCTATGTTCTGCGAACTGAGTTTGGAGCATATGTTTGTAATCTGGGAGCACTGGATGATGAAGTCAGAGAGAAAATCAAAATTTGAATCTTCAAACCAAGAAGAACTTGAATCTGACTGAGATACTGGTATATTAGTTTTCTATTGCTGCTATAACAAATTACCGTTAAATTAGTGGCTATCACTCGGCTATCTTCTCCCTGTATGTCTCTGTCCTTTAATGATATTCTCCTCTCTGTGCTTGTCTCTGTGTCTTTCCCACTCTTGTAGTAAGGACAACAGTCATGTTGTATGTACATCCCACCCTAATTCAGTGCGACCCCATCTTAACTTGGTTACATCTGCAAAGACCCTATTTACAATAAGGTCACATTCACTGGTACCAGATATTAAGTCTTCACCATACCTTTCGGGGGGACACAATCCAACCCACAACACTATAGAATGAAAATCATAATGAAAAAGTTAGAATTTAGTCTTTCAACCCTCTATATTACTATTATATACTTAGATTTATTTCTTACATTCATCCTCTAAAATTTGGATAATTCTGGTCTATCAGTGGGTTAGAACAGCCTTAACATATTTTTCAGCTCTGTCTTTGTATTTTTCTGTTTATATTTCCCATACATTTCCTACAGGAAAATATGAAATCTCCTGGCATAGCATAGACCTTTTCAAAAATTTACCTCAGCGTTTCTCAAATTGTTTTTAAATTAATAGATTCCTGAAAGCCATAACAGTTGGACAAAACAACATGATATGCTGAAATACATACTTAAAACGATTCGTTCTTTTTTATGTGAAATAAGCACTGTGGCCAATGCAATGTTAAATTCTCCATATTTTATTTGGTTTCCTTATGGCTGTCCAGCAAGATTACAGTTACATATTCTAACTCTGAGGAGTAAACTTGGGACCATGGACCAAATTCAGGCCAGTGGCATTGAATGGAAGCGACGTGCTCCGCTTCAGTGACTGGCACATAAAATCACCTGGGTGACTCCGCACACACTCCTTCTGTTCAGCTGGAACCTTGTGCTACATATGGAAGTGATGCAAGCTGGAAAGAAACTGGGTGTTCAAATGACTGTATAGGGCACAACCCTCGCCAACTCACATTGGACTATGTTATGAGTAAAAAATAAACCTTTATTATTTTAAGCCTCTGAAATTTGAAGACTATTTATTACAGCAGCTAAGCATACTTACCCTAGTACAAGATTTTATACAGATTTAAATATGGAAAAGTAACAACTAACACTAAAGTTTTAGATAACTTCATTATTAAAAATTTTGTTTCCATCTAATCTGGAATACCTGAAATAATTTGTATTTAGTATTAGAATGCCTTCGTCCCACTAGAAAATAACTTGAAAACTGCTTCTAAATTAAATGTGGATTGAATTATGTCATTAAAACTAGATCATCTTGGCTTATCTATGCTCCACTGAAGCAAGTCTGAACTTAAGTTTCAGTAGAGCAGATATAAATTTCAATTGATGAGGAAATGATATAAACCTCTTTTAGGTGAAAAATAAAAAGACTGAGTATCAAGGATAGTAAAAACACAAAGAGTAATATAATGGAGAAGCTACAAGACAGAATTTTTATGAAGCTATATTAATTGAGAAAGTATGGTATTGATGTGGGAATTGATAAATTTATTAAAATATGCAATAGAGAATACAAACATAGACACATATATAGGAATTCTGAGGCTGCATGTCAGATTGCTGGGGAATGACAGCAAACTCTCAAACTGATGAATCACAATAAATGGAATGAAATGTATCTATATGAGAAGAGGTTACAGTTCCCTACTCCGTATTATTTATAAAAATCAAAACCCTAGATCACAGATCATCAAACAATGGCCATGGGCCAAACCCAGGCATCTGCCTACTTTTATAGATAAAATCTGATTGAAACACAGCCACTAATTTATACACTAATTTATGCAGTCTCCATAGCTGCTTTCATATACAAGAGCAGAGTTGTAAAGTTGCAACAAAACCACATGGCTTGTAAAGCCAAAAATACTATTTGGCCTTGTACAGAAAAATTTGTTGGCCCCTCTCCTAGATAGATTAATAAATTAAATGCCTAAAATAAAATTGTAGATGTCTTTGCATCTCTTTTAGGGAAAGTTGTTTTTTTAAAGTAAGATACCAAAACTACTGGTTAAAAATGAAAAAAATTGAAATTTCTTTGTTAAACAACTCTGAATCATAAATGAATACCTTGAAGAACACAAAAATAATACAAATGAAGATATTTGTTATATACATCACTGACAAAGAATTAGTATCAATGATACATAAAGAATATAGAAATTAAAAGCTATATTTTTTAAATCAAAAAACCCCAGAGAATCCCCAAAACATGAACAGACACTTTAAAGATGAGGCAACACATAAAGCAAACAGAAAGATATGCTAAACACCATTAGTATTCAGTTAGACACCAATCAAAATGCCAATGAAACATATTTTATAATTATTTGGTAAAAATTAAAAAGTCTCACATTACCAAGTGTTAGAGAAGTTGTGGTGCTTTAGGATACATTGCTAGTGAGGGCACAAATTGGTGCAACTACTTTGTAAAAATATTTAGCATTAACTCCTATCATTGAACATTTATATAAGGTCCTTTATTTCCTAGGTATATATCCAAGGGATAATTTTACCAGTCAGGACAGTCCTCAGACCTGGGTGAGTGGTGCCCCATACTTTGGAATGGCCCATGAAATCTAAATCCCTATCTAGTGCTTGGGGTCTACTGTGGCCTATGGCCTACTACCCTAAAGATGGGCCACCTAACCCCAGACCAGAAGCCCTGGGCAGCATTTTTTCCCTTTGGAGAACTCTCTGATCTTGTAGTGGTTTTGGCCAAATGTCCTGAGGAGCTCTAGATTCAAGGATACAAAGTCCTGCCAAGGCTAAGTGGGCAATCTGATGACTCCTGGAGGCCAGAAGGGCATTTCCTTCATGAGAGTGCATGAGATTAGGCAGCCATAATGGTTCTGACAATCTGGTTTGGGGTGACTTACAATATTTACATAAACAGTGATTCTACAAAAAATATTTCCCCAGGTCCTGCAAATCTTTGGACCATCTCTGATACATGTAAAATGGAAACTTTTACCAAAATATTTACAGTGGACTTATTTACAATAGCGCTCTTTTGAACATTTGTGAGAACCCAAATTTCAAAATGCTCATTAATAGGGAAGTGAATTAATAATAAATTGCATTATTCTCATATACTGAAATATTAAAATGGCATTCAAAATTAAAGATAACAACCTAATGCAAGTTAGCCATATAACATTAGGTGAAAAAATAAGTTTCAAAAGATTATCTACATGATTCCATGGTATTAAGCAAATTAAAATTAAAACATTCAATTTTTAAGAATGCATATAGTTACATTAGAGTATTTACAAAGAAAATAAGGTAATGTAGTCACTTCTGTAGGGAATGAGATAGGACAGAGGGAACTAAATAGTTAGATGCAGGTCATTTGTTAAGGTACTGTCTTTTGCCTTCAATGATAGAATTTCAGGTATTCAAGAAATTCTTAAACCAGCTAAATAAAAATGAAAGCAGGTCATTAATAAACAAAGAGTGAGAGTATATCATAAAACAAAGAACATGATTAGTACAATTTTGTGCATAAGCCAAAAATATTGACTATTTGGCCCTGTACAGAAAAACTTGTTGACCCCTCTCCTAGGTAGATTAATAAATTAAATGCCTAAAATAAAACTGTAAAACTCCTAGTATAATGTATAAGTAGATATCTTTATATCTCTTTTAGGGAAATGTTTTTTTAAGCATTTAAGCTATAATTTTCTCTGTAGCCCGTTTCAAGTTACCTAGCCTCACTGAAACACAGACCATTGCAGAGGTCAAAAGGCATTAAAGTCCTTTTAATCAAGTGATGCAGTGCTCATTCCTATAAATGGGTCCAAAAATTCTTCAAATGTAAAATAGATCAGTGAAACATAATGGAATCAAGTAACAGATTGAAGTGTAAAAAGAATATAGTAAATGGTCAAATGGCATTTCACATCAATTAGTGTGAATACAATTGGCTATCTACTATACATTCCTTCACTATTCACCCAAATAATTTCGAGATGCTTAAAAAGCCAATAGTCAAATAAAATATTGAAATTAATGATAAAACAAGATTGAAGGGTGTTAATATGGGATTCAGATCTTTCTAAATAAGACAAAAATTTTCTCAATCATAGATAAAATAATTGACATTTGCAGTTAAAGTTTTAGCAATAAAACAGAAACAACCAAATATGAATAAACCAGTAATTAAATAACTTACATAACTTTAGTTAAACCAAATGAAATCTATCTAATTGTACAGACCTAGAAAGATCTCTAAGATATATCACTAAATGAAGAAAATATATTACAAAACAATGTAAATAACATAGCCCTATTGCTGTAAAAATTAAATTATTTGTAAAATTATGTTTATATGAAATTATACATAAAGTCTATAGAAGAATAGAATTAAACTACTAAAAGTGACTGCTTTTAAGAAAGAGAATGGGGAATTGAAGGGGTGAGATGTACTCTTCACTATTTATGCTTCTGTATTATATAATTTTATAAGAAAATATATAGATATGATTTTTTTGCATAAAACATTAAAATGAACTCAGGCATTTTTGTAGTGAGTGAAAGAACATTGAGTTGTATGTCAAGCAACTAATTTAATTGATTAGGCTAAGCTGATCAGAAATTATACTAGGGAAGTAACAAGATAAATAGCCCAACTTGTTTGAAAGAGATGTTAAAATAAGGAACATCTGGGACCCTACATTTCCTGAGCGAGTTAAAGGTGGTAGAAAACAAATTTTGTTTGTCAGAGCACTTTAACCAGTTTGCATTTCTTGAGGAAAGGAACTAGATGTTTTAATTTAGAGGAAGAATCCCACTTTCAGTATCACTCATGTTTTATAAGTGTGAAGCCCTGAACTTGATCATGAGTGAGACTTTTTTTTCCACATGGGCAGGCATCAGGAATCGAACCCGGGTCTCCGGCATGGCCAGCAAGAATTCTGCCATTGAGCCACCATTGCACCACATGAGACTTCATCTTTAAGGCACGTTTTTAACATGGCACTCACTGTAATATAGTACTTCATCTTTGTGTATTCCCTCTACACTAATCACTGAGTTTCTCCAGACTACAAGCTGGGTGTTATTAGACATACATTTCAGTTCCTTAAACATGATCAGGTGCATAGAAGATGTTTAATATTGGTGGAATAGAGGGGAGTAAGGGGAAAATGACAGTGAAATAGTGGTACTAGCATAGTCTTCCAATGTTAGTATGAAGTAGGTTCAAATCCCAGCTCCGCATAAGTAAAAGCTGCGGAATTTTGTCAAGTTATTTAACTTCTGTGATTTTCATGGTCTCACCAGTTAAATATAATAATGACCTTGTCTTTATAAGGGCAGAGAAGGATTAAAGAAAATTGCATACCTAAAATGTGGAGTGGAGTACCCAAAAAGTATCCAATACATGTCAGAGGTCCAACCTATGTTAGTTTCCTTTCTTACCTCCACAGTCATTTTTTTAAGATTACAGCCAGAGAGGGTTACAGCCAATGAGTGGTAGACATACAACCTAAATTCTCACGGGGATAAACCGCCTTCATTTTCAGAACTGGGACAGATTTTTCAGAAATACCTAAAAACATTAAAGCAAATTGTGAAATATAAAACTGGTTTATTTGCTGAATTATAGTAAAAATACCATAGTGTACTAAGTAAAAACCTGGAGACTTAAAGCTAGGTTCTGGGCCTCCTCAGAGGTTGCAACTCACTGCTTGATAGAACCACCTAGTGATTGATCCTATAAAGTAATCATACCTCTTTTAAGAAGTTTTAGTAATTCTACTATGTATACTGAAGTTACTCACAGAGTGTACATCTCTTAAATCTTTAGAAAAACATAATTTTCTCCGTAGCCTGTTTCAAGTTACCTAGCCTCACTGAACTACAGGCCCTTGCTGAGTTCATAAGGCATCCTTTGAAAGCCCTTTTAATCAAGTAATGCAGGGCTCATTCCTATAAATGGGTCCTACCCCATGGGCTAGTACATAGCCTCCTACTCAGTACACGGCTGATACCTCCTTCACTAGACAGGTGAAGCAACCCCCTCATTAAAGCCTCAGCGAATGTAGTGGGAAGATGTCTCCCCTTCCTCTCTCTCCCCTATGCATGAGTTGCAATAGGATTTAGGAGATTAATCCCTGCTCTAGAGCTGGGGTTGCCTATTCTAAATCAGGGGTTCTTTAAACTTTCTTTCAAAGGGTCATATAAATGTTAGGCTTGTGGACCATGCAGTCACAACTACTCAACTCTGTTACTGTACTGCAAATGCAGCCATAGACAACATGTAAATAAATGAGTGCAGTTGTGTTCCAAAAAAATTTTATTTACAGAAACAGGAAGTCTTCCAAGTCTATAGTTTTTCAACTCCTATTCTAACCCAATCCTGGTATGCCATTCTTGTTACCAATGATTGGCTTAGATACTCAATTAGTCCATGGAGTATCTCAGGAATGGGAACACGGCCTCTGGTAGACTGAATCACCTCTCTGACAAAGACATGTTCAAGTTCCTATTCCCAGTTCTGTGGGTGTGGATTCATTTGTAAATGGAATCTTTGAGGATCTTATTTGGATAAGGCCACATTGAATTAGGGAGGGATTAATTCACCATGATAGGAGTTCTTATAAGGAGAGGAAATTTGAGAGAGACACATGTGACCAAGCAAGAGGAATAGAAGCCTCAGGAGGAGACCAAATGAGAAAGATACTCATGTGACAGAGGCAGAGACTGAATGCCAGCCAGACACCATGAGGACAATACAGACTTGGAGAAAGCATGACCTGCTGCTACACTGATTGTGGGCTTTGAGCCTCCAAAACTGAGACAATAATTCTTGTTGTTTATATGTCCGCGATATTTATCATAGCAGCTCTGACAAATTAAGACATGGCCCAATTCAAATCAAAGGGATAGGAGGGGAAGTTTGCTTGAAGTTTCTGGGGAATGTGTTTTGTTTTAAAATACAACTACAGAAAGAGAAAGGCTAATTTCTTGTAGATGGTGTCATTCTCAATTTTGAGGCCCATTATTGCTGTAGAATCCTCACTATCAGCCTATTTTACTTTATATAAATAGAACAGAGCCAAGAGAACTGCAGAGAAAGAGCCATAGGCACAAGATTAAACCAATCATGAGGCCCACACTACTTTTGAAATGATATGTTTGTGAGGTGTTGACTTTCCTTAGTGCTTACAGCAGTTTTGAGTTTAGCTTTCTGTCACTTACAGCTTGAGCCATACTAACTACAGGAATAGCTCCAGGACCCAACATCTGCCTACCTTTCTAATACCTATCTGTCCCTGCAACAAAGCACCCATCCAACTTGCATATTTGAAGGATGAGTTTCCCTACCTCATAATCTAATTGAATAAACATGGCCCTTCTCCTCTCATCTATACTTTGCATTTTTGCCGACAAATGATAGCCACTTATTTTGACCACAAGTGATAAGAAGAGGGAAAGCTGTTTTCCTATGAGAGGGTCACCAGGAAGCAACACAGGGATGAGAGAGATGAAGGAGAAAGTGGAAAAGTAAAGAGTAAGGGAAGAAATAGTGTTGTGGCTGAATACTGGCCCCCAAAGATGTCCACATCCTAATCCCAGGACCCTGTGAAGATATTCCCTTACATGGTAAAAGGAACTTTGTAGATGTGATTAATTTCAAGTTTGATATATGGATAGTACCCTGATTATCCAGGTGCACTCAATGTAATAACAAGGGTCCTTACAAGACAGAGGCAGGAGAAACAGTGTCACAGTGAAGATGTAAGGAAGGAAGGAGCGGTCAGAGAGAAGAGAAGATGCTACGCTGTTGTTTTTGAAGCTGGAGGAGGGGCCACAAGCTAAAGAATGCAGGTGGTTTCTAAAAGCTGGAAAAGGCAAGGAGATGGAATCTCCACTAGAGCCTCCAGAAGGAACATAGTCCTGTTGACACCTTGACTGTAACCCAGTGAAACTAATTTAGGAATTCTGACCTCACAAAATGATACATTTGTCTTGTCTTAAGCCACTAAATTTGTGGCAATTTAGCAATAAGTAACTAATACCTAGAGGAAGACAAGAAAGGAGGAAATGAAGGGAAAGGAAAGGAAAAAATTAAGAGGCAGGAGGAGAGAAGCAAAGAAAAAATCAGACTGATTAGAGAACCATGGGTCAGAAGACTTGGAAAACCAATCACTGTACATTTAAAAAATGAAGGAGTGATGAAAGGTGATGGTGGAGTTATACAGAGAAGAGAGGATTTAACAAATGAATATGATTGCTGAATCATTAAATTGGTATCTCTTTTAGTCTCCAATATCTTAGAACAGCTAGAAAAAAAACCCTAAAATTATGGAGTTGTAACTTATGCCAAACTCTGAAATCTGTTCTACAATTAATTGTGGTGCTGTGCTTTGAAATTTATTGCTTTTTTGTATATAAGTTATTTCTCACAAAAAAGAAAAAAAAGTCGTTTGTGATGATAAAAAAATATTTAAGGGGTGGGCAACGGTGGCTCAGCAGGCAGAGTAGTTCTCACCTGTCATAACAGAGACCCAGATTTGATTCCTGGTGCCTGCCCATGAACAAAAAAATAAAATAAAATTAAGCCCTCTAGCCTATATTCTGGGGCAGCTAAAAGGAAAAATCTGAGAGGATCATATGGTAGCCCATGACAAACTCTGGATCTTTCCTGTAACTACGTGTTGAAGAATGCTTTGAAAACTACTGCTTTTTTCCTTTCTTTCCTTTTTGTATATATGTTATATTATACAATAAAAGTGTTAAAAAATGAGGGAAAGTTATATAAGAATATTCTATGTGGGTGAAATAATAGGAGGAGGATGAATTTAGACACCAAGGACTATGTTGGAGTAACAAGAGATGAACTCTAATCTTTCTTCTTAGCCTTGGGAAGAAGGAAACAGAAGAAAATTTACATTTACATTTATTAAGTACCTATAACAAGTTAACTGTTGGCCTTTGCAGTGGGAGCTATTATTGCCAGTTTTACAGATGAGAAATCTGAGGCTCAGAAAATATGAATAAACATTTGAGCCAGGATTCAATACAGATTGGTCTCCTTCCAGATTGAGAAATCAAAGTACCTAAAAAGAAGAAAAGTTGGAAGAAGAGTAAGAAAATCTAAATTAGAAGGGAGAGAGATATATGTTTATGTGTGGGGTGTGGGGTGGATGTAAACTGAAGAGTTACCGACGAGCTTGCCAGAATATTGAGAAATGAGTTAAACAAGAAATGCCTATCAAGATTTCTGGGCCTCGAGAACATGCATTAACTTTAATTTGTGGCTCTCTGGCAGTCATGCCACACAGGCACAATGTCTTTCCAAACTGAGTCACTTCCAATACCAGTGCTTTCTATAGTTTTCTTGACTCACTTCTCTTTATAAACATGTTCATCAGGTACAAATAAATCAACCCTACTCAGATTTTCTGTTTTATATTTCTGTCATAACTGAAATGAGCTGGACTTTATTACTGATTTTAGCTGCTTACTATAGTCTTGGCACTTACTCTGTGATACACACTCATGGAGAAAATTACCTTTACCAAACTTTTATTTTTCCTCTCACTATTCATTCCATTTCAAAAAAACTTGAATTGAACTGCAACCACATGCCAGAAAACAGGTTCAGTGATGGAGTAAGATCCAGAACCCCTTCATGAATAGAGGTAACAAACATTTATGCAATCTTTATAATAATGTGTAATCAGGATGGAAAGGATGTTCATGAAGAGGAGTCAGGAAAGCTTCTGAAGTGGGCTGGATTGTGCTGTGGAAACCTAGTTAAGTTGGGAATAATGTTTTCCAGAACCCCTCTCCCTGTATGGTCAAAAGAGAAGCCTGCACAAGATTTGGAAGGCGGACATAAATAAGTGGTCAATATCCTTGGAAGGTAGATGCAGACGTGACTGGATGGTACCAGACTGTCCTTGCCCTCCTCTGGTTTGCATACAACTCATCTTCCTGAATGCTGGTTGTGCTGAAACAGACAAACCCCGGGCCCACCACTACCTGGTTGGAAGCAGAGCAGAAGAACAGCTTTCCCTTGACCTTCTCACAAGCTCCCCACTCTGTGATCCCAACTGGACACAGGGCCATGCGTCATTATTTCCCTGCAAGCTCTGAGGACAGATATGAGAAATGTACTAGATTTTAGAAAAGACTTTGAAAGTTCTAATTTGGGTAGGAGGAAAAGTCAATATAGTCGTACCATGTTATCAAGAAAACAGAGGGCTCCATGGTACCCTAAACCTAGAGGTTCTCAGACATATCTTAAATACCCCTTCCAGAAGACAGACCCTCTACCCTGAGGAATAACTTCTGGAATTAGAATTCTAATTAAGAAGGCAGGAATGTTGAAAGTAAAGGAGAATATTCAACTTGTACTGGGAGATGGGATGAGAAGAGGTACATCTTGGAAATTACTTTGAAAATTACTACACAAAAGAGCCATATTATTTTCCTTAAAAAATATTCATTTTGAGAACATTTCAAGTCTATAGAAACAGTGAAAATAATATAATGAATATCATAAAAACTTTAACTGAATTGACCAACGTTTCTTTTCCTTCCTCTTCTTGCTCCCCTCCCTGTTCCGCCTCCTTCTCTTCCTCCCCCATCTCTGTCTCACACACATATACTCAGGCATTGTTTTTGCTCATCCATTTGAAAGTGACTTTCACATATAATATCCCAGCACTATTTCAACAGATATCTCCTAAAAATAAACATATTCTCCTACATAGGCTTAATACCTTTATCAACACTCAAGAAATTTGTTATGCATATTTTATCTAACATGTTGTTTATATTTTTAATTTTCCAAATCGTTTCAATAACATCTTTTTATCTCTCACTACCTCAAAGTTCAGTCTACAGATTGAGCATCAATACTTGGGAGCTTTTTATTTTTATTGTATAATATAACATATAAATGAGGCAAAGAAAGAAAAAGCAATCGTTTTCACAGCACTCTTCAACAAGTAGCTACAGAACAGAACCAAGAGTTTGTCATTGGCTACCATATCACCCTTTCAGATTTTTCCTTTTAGCTGCTCCAGAATATAGGCGGCTAGAAGGCTTAAATGATTTTTCATCATTACAGTTGACTTTTTCCTTTCCTTTTTGTGCAAAATAACATAAATACAAAAAAGCAATAGTTTCAAAGCTAGCACCACAATTAGTTGTAGAACATATT
Organism: Tamandua tetradactyla; assembly: GCF_023851605.1. Taxonomy (NCBI): domain Eukaryota; kingdom Metazoa; phylum Chordata; class Mammalia; order Pilosa; family Myrmecophagidae; genus Tamandua; species Tamandua tetradactyla. The sequence goes on along the minus strand of NC_135334.1, from coordinate 56,239,544 downwards.
TCAGAGTTTGACAAGGGTTATGATTCCACAATTTTAGATTTTTACTTCTAGTTGCTCTAAGATACTGGAGAACTAAAAGATGTCAATTTAATGATTCAGCAATCATACTCATTTGTTATATCCTACTTCTCTGTATAACTCCATCATCACTTTTGATCTTTCTATCCCTTACTTTAGGGTTGTTTGGGCTATGGCCATTCTATTTTTTCATGTTGGGAGGGTCTGTCACTACTATGGAGTAGGGAGATGGAACTGTCTGATGTTCTGGAGAGGCTGGGCCCTCTTGGTTTCAGGATTTATCTGGTCCAGGGACCCATCTGGAGATTGTAGGTTTCTGGATAGTTACATTAGTGCATGAAACCTTTGTGGAATTTTATATATTGCCTTAAGTGTTCTTGAGGATTGGCTGGCATGGTCCTGGTTGGGGTTTGGGAGGCTATGAAGGTAGCAGGGTCTAACTGAAGCTTTGTATAAGAGCAACCTCCAGAGTAGCCTCTCAACTCTATTTAAACTCTCTCCTGGGAGATTTTTAAGACATGCTGAAACTCAGACCATTCTCCTGATGAACTGAATCATAGTGTGCACTTTAACAAGACCTTAGTGACCCAAAGCACATTAAAGTTTGAGAATCACCACTTTAGAGTGTTTTCTCCCTTTCAAGCTAGGATCCAATTAAGAACCACATGTAGAATTTTGTTATCTTACCTCTTCAGAGTCCTTTAATCCAAAGTACTCTGCCATTTTCATTCTCTTTTATGACATTTAATTTTTTTTATTCTAAGAAGTTATGCCAATTGTGTTACAGAATGTCCTTAAATCTGTATTTGTTCAATTGTGTTCTCATGATTAAATTCAGTTTAGATACAGAAGCCCTCTCTCCTAGAAGCAAGGAAGGTAGTTCAACTAAGTTCCAGCTGCAGATTTAATTAACAAATTCAAACTACTGAATTCAAGCTCTGAGCATAGATAAATCTGGAGCAAACACAAAAGGAGAGCTCACGAATCATTCTCCAGGATAGCCCACACACTGAGTCACAAGGCAAGTCTCAATAAATTTTAAAAGATTGAAAGTTTCTTGGATCATAATGGAATGAAGGTGGAAATCAATAACAGGTGGAAGGCCAGAATATTCACAAATATATGAAGGCTAAATAACACTCTTAAACAACCAGTGGGTCAAGGAAGAAATTATAAGAGAAATCAGTAAATATCTTGAGGCAAATAAAAATGAAAATGCATATCAAAATTCATGGATTACAGTAAAGATGGTGTTGAGAGAAATTTATTGCCATCAATGACTATATTGAAAAGGAAGTAAAAGCCAAAATTGAACAATTTTGTGCATCAAAGGACTTTGTCAGAAAAGCAAAAATGTAGCCTATGCAATGGGAGACAATATCAGATAGGGGTATAATATCCAGAATATATAAAGAGATTCTACAACTCAACAACAAAAAGACAACCCAATTAAAAAGTACACAAAAGACATGGATAGACACTTTCCAACATTATAAGGTGTTGAAAATGGGATGGCATATGGAAAAAATATAATCAATGCAATCTAGAGTCTATAGTTAACAGGAACACTGTAATATGCTTCCAGAAAATACAACCAAGGCAATATACCAAAACTAAATAGTCAATAAGAGGGGGATATAGGGGAGGAGTATGGGATTCCTGGTGGTAGAGTTGTTTCTCCTTTTTCTTTTTTCTTTTTTTTTCTTCAAATATTTCTTTATTCATGGTTCAAATCACTCTGGGATTTATCGGGGAATCACTCTGGACAAACCTACACAATCTCATGTCCTGTTCAAGGCTCCATGTACTTATGGTGTTCAATTAATCCATCTATATAAGCTATATTATGAAATGCACTAGTCAAAATATAAATTTTGTACCAAATAAACATTTTTTGCTTTATTTTTTTTGTACCAAATATACATTTTTTGCTCACACGGAAGTTGAAGTTTTAAAATATGAATGACCATATATTTTCAACATCCTGCAATATTGACATTCCTTTGTTCTTCCTTTTTCTTTGCAGATGAAATGGAAATGTCCTCATACAAATTGTGGTAGTGAATGCATAACTGTGATTATACCAGGACCATGGACTATTTAACAATTGAGTATGGATGGTATGGTATATGAGGAAAACTGTTTAAAAAAATAAACAGAAAGATACAAGTGCTGAAGAGAATATGGAGAGAAGGATGTACCTATTTGCTCTTAGTAGGGAAGTAAAATGGTGTCGCTGCTCTGAAAGGCAGTGTGATGGTTCAATAGGAGGCTACATATAGTGTAGCCATATGATCATGCATATTTTTTTATTAGGTATATACTTGGAAGAACTGAAAGCAGGAACATGAATAGACATTTGCACAATGGTGTTTTTGGCAGTATTCACAATTAGAAATGTATGGGGGAGTCTTAAGGATACATCAACTGATGAACATAAGGGCAAACTGTGGTTACATCTACAATGGAATATTGAGCAGCTGCAAGAAGGAATGAAGTTGTGTGGCATGCAAATGGGTGAATGGACCTTGAGGAGAGTATGCTGAGTGAAATAAGCCTGAAATGAAAAGACAAACATCATAATCCCTCACTAATATGAACTAATTACAATGCAAACTCTGAGAATTAAATCCAAGACCTTAGGTTATCAGGGGAAGCCTTATTGTAAAGATTCCTAGATTGTAAGTGCTTACAGCAGTCACATCTATTCCTGAGATGCAATGGTTATTTCTAAATTCTGAGGTACTGAGCTCTTTGTGTATAACCTGGTTGTTCCCTCGAACTTCCAGTATCTGAGTGACACCTGAGACTCAGAACTAGATTTCTGCAGCTGTGAAAGTCAGCATTATCCCATACAGCCACTGTTTAAAAGCTGGAAAGGAGATCAGATTTCAATTAGAGATATGAATGAAGCTTATCTGGTTAGGACTGAGGTAAATCAGACTAAAGGGTAAAGGATGTTGACTGTGTTTTAAATATGAACTTTTATGTGAGACCAAAGGAGGAGATGTTTATTTGGTGCAAAATTTATATTTTTGGTAGCACACTGTCTAATTTAACTTGTACGGTCAGTTTATTCGAACACTATAATTACATGGAATTTTGAATAGGTTGTGAGATCTTGGTTTGTACAGATTAGTGTGATATCCCAATATATCCCAGAGTAATCTGGGCAGAGAATAAAAAAATATTTGCACAGCCCCCTTAAGGGACTGGGGAAAAATGTGGAAATATTAAACTTTCCCACCTGGGAAATTTCTGATAATTTTGCAAGCATTGGGGACTACCAATTTAATAGCCTGAGCCCTTGATCTTAGAGTGTGCCCTTATGAAACTTATTCCTATGAAGAAGCTAAGCCTACTTTTAATTATACCTAAGAGTCACCTCCAGAGAACCTCTTTTGTTGTTCAGATGTGGCCTCTCTGTCCAAGGCAACTCCATAGTAAACTCACTCTGCCCACCGCCCTACATGGGACGTGACTCCCAGGTTTGTAAATCACCCTGGTAATGTGGGATATGACTCCCAGGGATGAGCCTGGACCTGGCATAATGGGACTGAGCCAAAAGGGGGAAAAGAAATAAAACAAGTTTCAGTAGCTTATGCATTTGGTAATTTTCCCTTTTTAGTTTCTAGTATATTTAGTATGTTAGAATAGCTAGAAGGTATGGTAATCCTGTAGCCTTGATTCTTGAAGATATTGTGTAACTACATAGCTTTTACTGTGTGACCGTATAACTTTGGAAACCTTGTGGCTGATGCTCTCTTTATCCAGGCTATGGACAGATCAGTAAAAAAACAAGGACAATAAATAACTAAATAAAAGGGGGGCAAGGGATATGAGATTTTTGGGTGTTCTTTTTCATTTTTATTCTTATTTTTATTTTCTTTAGAGTAAGAAAAATGTTCAAAAATCGATTGTGGTAATGAATGCACAACTATATGATGATACTGTGAACTACTGATTGTACACTTTGGATGATTATATGGTTATGTGAATATATCTCAATAAAAAATTCAGTTTAAACATATTTTGGCAAAGATACTACAGAGGTTCTGAGTAATTTCTTTCATTATGGACTTTGCTAAGTCTGATCACTTGGCCAAGTTAGTTTCTCCTAGACTGCTTGATTGTAAAAGTATCTTCTTCCCATTGAAATTAATATATATTCTATGGGGTAGTATTTTGAGTCCAGGAGAATGTCCCTTTCCTAAATAACTTTTATTCAATGATTTTAGCATCTATTTATGATTCTTACCTGAATCAATTATTATACTGCAACCCACCCAGTGGTGATTATATAGTTCTATCACTCATCTGTCTTTATAAAACTATTTGCTTTCATTATTTAATATATCTATTTATCATATCATCTATCATCACTATGAACTTAGGGATTCATTTATTAGTCAATGTGTTCCCACTTAAAAAATATAGGATAATTTAAACTTAAAAGTAGAAATAAAGTTAATGAATTATAAGTTTAAATTGTTCTATATTTGGTAAGTGGGAACCTCTTTGAGCCAGTTTCCTTGCCACTTTTTCATTTCCCCATCTGCACCGGATTGAATCTGCTGTGTACCCCAGAAAAGCCTTTAATCCTCATTCAATTTTACTGGTTGTGATCTTTTTCATTGTTTCCATGGGAATGTGACCCATCCAGTTGTGGGTGGTAACTTTTGATTAGATGGTTTCCTTGGGATTGTATCTCTACTCATTAAAGGTGGGGTTGTTTACTAGAGTCCTTTAAGAGGGAACCATTTTGGAAAAAGCTTTAAAGTCAACAGAGCCCACACAGCCAAAGATGCAGAAGGAATCATCCCCTGGGAAACCTTATGACGTGAGAAGAGAAAGCTAGAAGAAGACCCCATGTGTCTTTTCAGCTGAGGTGTTCTGGACCCATTGGCCTTTCTTGAATCAAGGATTTTTCCCTGGATGCCTTAATTTGGACATTTTCACAGCCTTAGAATGACAAACATGTAACTTAATAAATTCCTTTTTTAAGAAGTCATTCCATTTCTGGTATATTGTATTCCGGCAACTTTTACAAACTAAAATACCATCCATCATTGAATGTTTTCTTGCTTTCCTTTACAATAAAATATCTCTCAGTTTGCATTTTACTTTACCTAGCTATGGAATCTGTCATTTGTTTCCCCAAGATCCCTGGTTTCATTTACCGGAAAATGGTATTTAGAAACCAAGATCTGGGGATTGAGTATTTTCTTTTATACTGAAGTGTTATTGTTTTCAGATCTTTTAGGGGACAAAGCTAGGAAATAAGTTAACAAAATATCATGAGTTCATATTGATATCTGCAACTCAAATCCAAAAGGATTCCCTCTTTTTTCCCTGAAGGTACATTTTGGTGAAGGTCCTCTGAGAACAAGATACATTTATACATTTATACATTTATTCTGGGATCTCCCCCACACAGAACCTTGAGGGAGCATGGGCCAACTTTGCTGGGGTAGCTGAGGTAACACATAGTTAGTGGGCATGAAACAGTTAAACACTAAAACTGGCTGTGAGACCTGCTATATTAAATTAATCTGAGTTTTAAATTCTAAATCAATAGGAGAACACATCCCAGGGTAAAGTTTAGGATTAAATGAGCACCATCATGGTCAATCAGTGGTTTAGCTACTTTTAAAGAAGAAAACTTTTGTCTCTATAAAGCAATTTCAGTCTCAGCTTTAGGAGCTAAAGGATAGTAGATATGAAAAAAATGAAATTCTTCAGAATAATAGGGAAGAGTCTTGTAGGTAATGTTTGGTCTAAAAGTTATTCATTACCTAAATGAAAGCAGACCTTTGGTAGTATAATCACAAAGAGTACTAATAAGGATTTCCTGGAAATCGTTTGCCAGCAGAAAAAATTGATGGTTGATCCTAAAATTCAGGAAGAATTTGATCTTATGGGTATCCAAAATTTTCACAAATATGGGCAATAGCAATTCAGAAATATGGTAGTTACTTGAGAACTAGAAACACAATTGAAGGGGTCTGAAGGTGAAATGGCAGCTTTTGAACTTTGTCGGCACAAACACAACATTTAGCTAGTAATTAGCTAAATGCTAAAGTAATTAGCTAAAGTAATATGCTTTACCATATTAATTCATTGAATTATCATGGGATCATAAGAACTCGGTGGCATTATTACTCCTATTCTACAGATTAAAATTGAGAGATTGATTAGTTTGCCTTGGCTCACAGAGCTAGTAAAAGGGGAAAGATCAGTTTCAAACACAAATCTGGCTCTAAGCCTGGATCTTGCCCGCTGCACTCTGCTGTGTCTCCGACTTTAAAAGACAGAACAGTGAACAGTTATGGTCAAAGAGGCTGAAAATCCTCTGCAGTTGATATGTAAAGATCAATATATGGAAATGACTAGTCGGGTGTAGAGTATCTTGAAATGTGGGCCATTATGAGACAAAGAAACTGACAACAGAACTTACAGAGTGATCTAGAATAGGACAAAGTAAAAATGAAAGAAAAGAAAAGGCAAAACAAGCTAAATTTGAGGAAAGGCACAAAACTAGGCGAGCTTCTGCTGGCAAAGGGCTTCTTGGACCCCACCGAGGAGGGACAGTAGTTACAGGTGACCTACTCTTGGTGCCCTACCCATATGCCCTTTACTGACTGGTGCACCCACTCCTCGCTGCCAGGTATGTTGCCTCCTTCTCAGGAAAATTATCTCCACTTGGTAGGGAGTTCCCCTGATCCCCAGGATCTATAGATTTCAGCCAATAACTGGCTGCCTGGAGAGTAGGAAAGGCCACCTCTCGCCCCCCTACCCCGGCCCAGCACCAAGGTTAAACCAAGACTGTGGAGATGTTCAGGCTTCAGAGTTTCCCAGTGGGAAAAGACCGAAACAAGTTCCCAGCTGAGACCTCTGCATTCCTGATTCACTTTATCCACTGCCTTATTCTAATTCTCTCATTTCCCTCTCAGAATCCAGGGAAGCAAACAATAAAACTATCTTTGGGCTATACAAAATCTACTTCTTTATTCTTGCATTTCCTTTGGTGTTTCTCATCAAAGATGGCATGCCACCTGTATTTTCCAATAATATTTAACATCGAAAAGCTGCCCATAAAAATTGCATCAGGAAAACAATAACTCAAGCAATTGACTCCTGTCCTCTGCCCAAGCCTAGTTCTTAAATTGAGAACAAATTCTGAAGCTGGTGGTTGGAAGGGGAAGGGGTAATAAGAAATTTGCATGGGATTTTTCTGTCTGGTGTTTGTGGACGGTATAATTATCATAATCTCTATATTTGTTCTTCTTATTCAGATCAAATGGAAACTAGGTTTTCCATTCACAATGCAACAGTTCAATCCTGTATTTTATGCAATTGAATTTTTTATACTAGTCATAGCATTATGGTCATGTTTTACTATATCATGCAAAATGCTCAAGTGTTTTTATAACCGTGTTTTATGTACAAACTATCACATTTGTTCCAAACTTTAATTTGGACCCAAACACAATTTGATATGTAGAAATCAAACAATTTTGAGAAAATCATTTTATATTTAGTTGACTTCACCTGAATATCCAAACATGATTCAAGTTTGTCTGTAGTCTGTTTGTCAAAACATGTCATTGTGTATTCTGATTGCCTCCAGGCCAAGCTGTGAAATATCTACATTCCAGAGCAGCAGACTGTGATTTATTCTCAGCAACCCCTCCCTACCTTCTGCTACGCTTCCATGAAGCAACCATCAGATCTAAGATGGCTCAGCTTAAGTAAGATATTAGGCTTCATATGGAAAAAGACAACTTTTACAAAACAATCACCAAATATGTGATACATGCTAGGTTTTGAACATGATCCAGAAGTTGTGGTTTATGAGCACACACACACATACACACACACACACTCCAAGTGTTTTTAAAAGTTCCTTCCAATAAAACGAATAAATTACTCTATAATAACCTTACGTACTTTTAAGTACACAATTTTATAAAATTATACCCACAGGGTAGTGGAAAATTCGTAAGTACACAGCTTGATGATTCTCCTAAAATAAATACAAGTGCGGAATGAGCATTTGTATTAAGAAATAGAATATTATCAGCATCCTGTAAGAGTATCTTGTGCTCCTCCAAGCTGTGACATTTTCCCTATAAGTAACAAACACTTCTTAATGCTATGAATTAGTGTTGCCTGCTTTTGAAATTTGTATAAATGTAATCATAAAGTATATTCTTATTTTCTTTTGCTTTAACATTTTGTGAATGTTATCCATGGGTTTTATGTAGCAATAGTTTTTGCTCAGTTTCATTGTATTGCATTGAATGGACACAGCACAATGTATTTAACTGGTTATTCAGTTGCTGATGGGTGTCATGGTCAGGTTCATGTGTCAGCTTGGCCAGGTGATGGTATCCAGTTGTCTGTTGTGGCAAGCGCTGGCCTGTCTGTTGCTGTGAGGACATTTCATGGACTTAAACCATGACCACATTCACAGCTGATTGCATTTATGGGGAGTGTCTTCGGCAATGAGTGATGCTTAATCTAGTTTCTGGAAGCCTTTTAAGGAGAATTCAGAAGAGACAATCACTCATTCTGCTTCAGCCAGCCACCCTTTCCTGAGAGTTGAAGACCTTCATAGGAGTGGCCAGCTCACAGCTTGCCCTACAGATCTTGGACTCTTATATCCACAGGGCTGCATGAGACACTTTTATAAATTTTATGGTCACAGATACCTCCTGTTGATTCTATTTCTCTAGGGAACCCTAGCTAATACATTGGACACATGGTTTGTTTCTAATTTGATTATTACAAATAGTCCTGCATATCTTTAGGGACTATATATATACTGTTGGATACATATTAAATGACAGGAATCCCGCATCGTAAGAAAATCTTTAGAAGATAGTCCTAAGTAGTTTATCAAGTAGATTGTAACAATTTATGTTCTCACCAACAGAGTATGAGAGTTCCAGTTGCTTCACATCCTTACCAACACTTGGTCCTGTCTTTCATTTTTGTCATTCTGGTAGGCATATGGTAGAGCTCATGGTGATTTGCACTTCCTAGAGGTTAAACACTTCCTTACCTGTTTATTTACCCCTTCTCCTATACTGTTCTTGCAATGGCATAGTGGAACAGCATGGACTTGGAAATTAGATAAACCCTTGTTTAAATCCCAGCTTCTCTACTCTCTACCGGTTACCATTAAGCAATTTACTTTTACTTTTCTGAACCTCAATTTTCTCAACTGAGATCTGGGAATAATAGTAAGTACATTGCAGGATTACTGTGAGGAATAAAGGAAACTATCTCTTTAGTAGGTGCCAAATAAATGTTACTTTCTTTCCTCCCCTCTCTTGGCTCTCCTTGCTAAACCTGATGTCTATTTGCTTGCTTTATATGGCCACCAACATTCCTCTAACACATCCAGATTCAGATTTTCTTTCTTTCATAGCCTAAATTCACTCTATTGAATTGATCTACCTTTCGCCGTGAGTCTTTTACCCTTGCCTTCACATTATTATTGTCACCTCCTCAGGTTTCATTCCAGATATTGCTCCTACCTGATTTTCTCTTCTTCCTGGTTCCCCACCTCACCTTCCTGAATGGGCTCCACCTAGCTACTAGTTTGGACCTCCTAAAGCAGCCTCATTCTCATATTTGATATCCTCATGTAGCTCTCCTTTACTACCTGGTTTGATATCGTAGCTATCTGATCATATTAGCATAGCTAATAGGATAGTCTCTCCTGCCACATAACCCTACACTGCTGAGTTCCTTGCTTATCTCATGCTCTTCTTTAGGTCATGAGTAATCTCTACTATAATAGCTCTGTACTAAGGCTGCCAGCTCTGCTTCAGGCACTCTTGCATGCATTACTTAACCTCCTAATAATATGAAAATAAGGATTGTCATTAAATTTTGCATACAGGGAAACTGGGCCTTGGAGAATTTAAACAAATTTCCTCCCACAGTCACAACAGCTGCATGAAGTGGGGTTGTATTTAGGACTCACTTTAGTTGACTAAAACCTATACTTTCTCCATTGTACTGTTTGCTTTCTTTAAAAACAGCTTTTTTATCTCTGATGTCTAACAGTGCTCAAAAATATATATTTAATTTGAATTAAATCATCTCAGTCTCTTACTTGGGAGTACCCTGGTTATGCAGTTCAGAGAACAGCAGAGGGCAGTGCAAGAACTTCAGACCATTGCATAAGGTATCAATAAAATACTATAAAACTGTGAAATAAAAAGGAAGTGTTCTCTAGGTCCATGATTTTCGGAAGATTTCATCACAAGCCAGTGTTGAACATGTTGGAGGATGTTTTCATCAAGGATATTTTCAGTTTTCGAAAAGCAACTCTTATTGCTGACTGTGAGGCTGTGCTAAAAACTGCATTTTCCACTCCCTGGTTCGAGCTGCTCTTTATTTCATATAATACCACACATTGGTAAACAAATCATAGCAGATAAAGTCAGCTTTGTGTGCCACTTACATTTACAAAAGAAGTGGGTTCTGCAGGTGAGCTCCTTGTTAAATCCACCTCTTTAATTCATTCTGGGGAGAGAAAAATATAACTTTGCCTCAAGAACGAAATTGTTACCCAACCTTGTTATACCTTTCTCATTAAATATGTTATTTCCACGTATTGCACTGGAAAATATCCAAGTCAAGTATCCTTTCCTAGTTTGCTTCTCTAATTTGCAGAGAAATTATTGTTTGTTTGTTTTTTTGCCTCAGTCATAAATTAATATTGCCTAGGAATTTAAATTCTGGCAGAGGGTTGGGAGTGTGTAGGAAATAAGCCCAATTAAAGCTAGGCAGAACTATAGTTATTTTGTTTTCATTTTTTCCTGGGGGAAAAATTTATATTTAAATTTTATATATTTATGATGTATAAGCTTCTCATAACATATTTATGATATATAATATATACTTATGATAGTAATATATAACTATATGCCATATGTTTAGAAAAAATTACATAAATATAAATTGCATTGCTTACTAATTCTTACATCAATCATTAAAACAATGAATTATTTAATCAGAGCATAAGATTTCTCATTTTCTTGGCAAAGGGCTGTATGCACTAACTAAAAAAATTTTTCTATATAGATATGTCACCACATTCCCATGGTGTAGCACACTCTGGCCTAAAAGACACGAATGGAAGGGAGCACCTTCTCTTTTCTTTCTCTCTCATAGACACATATACATATATGCACGCACACATACACACACACACACGCACAGATATATATACACATAATACATGCATATATATAGGGTGTGTGTGTGTGGATGTGTATATTTGTGTGACAGTATGCATAATGCAGTGACCAAGAAGATTTTTTAAGTTAGGACTATAGAAAGACCATGAAAAAATTTATTTAAAAAGTCAGGACTCACACTGTAGAATGGAAACTATATGAACTTTACTATTAGGGCTTTGTGCCACAGCAGAAAAATGGCACCTGGCACATAAATAGAAGGTCCTGACGGGAATGGAATTATGTAGGCTGTTTGAGAAGAAACAAATCTATCCTTTCTGTCTTTCTGCTCTCATGTACAGAGCTCTGGGCATTTGCTGAACCACATTTTACAGGCGAAGTGTTGACTTAAAAGGCAAATCTCAGACCTAAGTATTAGGATATCAGATGCTTGGCCAGTTAGAAAACAGTTCTGGTACTTTTATGGCCTTATCTTTATCTTTCTAACTTTTAAAACTTTCTACACTATTTCTATTTAACCCATAAATCTTCTGGGCATAAACGGATGCTGAATTTAGAGACCACATCATGTCACCTAGTACTGTGCTTATTTTTTCTTTAGCCTCATTTGTTATTCTGTTTCATGATAACTGATATTTTCTTGGCTGCACTCCACTATGTAGAATGGAATTATAGTGACAACAATACAATCTTTCTCTCAGTCCAGGTACTTAAGAATTTTGGGACAAGGGACGCCACTTGTGAATTTCATAAATTATCCCTCTTGGCTACCTGGACTTTTTTCATTCTTTTCTTCTCCCCCATTTTCTGCTGTGGCTTTGTGGTAACAGTCCTATCAATTCCATACCAATGGCCAGAACCATGTTTTTGCTCCTGCTAAAAGCTCAACAGCCAAACCCTGCCAATTGTGCTCATGCCCCTGCTCTTGCTTCCACGTCTGCACCAAAACTACTGCTGCCCAATGTGCAAAGGGATGGCTAATGTCTGGGAAGAGGTAAAGGAAACCTCTTCCTCTGCTGCTGTAACAATTACCCATGGTCCTTGAACCAAATTATGCCTTCAAATCTCCCCCCTTTAAGGTGAAGTTATATCAACGGCTCCTCAGTTCCTCAGCAGTCTCCAGACTATTCTAGACAAACCTGAACCTTAAGGATACCCTTGGTTATATAATATAATTTTAAATTTCTTGGGGATAGGGTTTCTTATTCTGGTATGGTCTTGGCCCAATTTTGGGCACACAGTAGGCTCATAACAAGCAAAAGAAGTTCTTGTTTTATGTATGGAATCTTAACTTAAGCTAGGCTTTTGATAAATGTTGCCCATGAATTGGTGACTAAGGATAGTGGTTCTAAAACCTGGTTGCATATCACAATCCCCTGAATGGCTTTAAAAAAATATAAGTGTCTGGGTCCCATGGAGAATCTCCATGAAGAACTCAGAAAACCTATTCTCCTCTAGGTTATCACGGGTGATTCTAAAGCTGCTGGTTTGCAGATTGCACTTGGAAACAGCTCTACCAGAGTAATGTGATATTCCATTCTATTCCACCGACATTTATTAAGAGCTTACTTCCTGTTAAAAATGATGTGGTTACAAAGTAATTATGTTAGTCCTTATCCTCAAATTGCTCAAAATAAAATGGCAGGGACTGGGGGAGGGTCTGAAATGTAAAGAAACAAGTAGGAGATGATGAGACAAGAAGTCTTTGTGCAGCTATACTTGCTTTGATCTCTGCCAATGCCCTCTTTTGCTGTCAGCAGTGGAATGTTAGTGTTAGGGACCATTCCCATGGAAACTGAGTTAAGCTATTTTCTTAAGACATGTTTCTGTCATTTTTCAGAAAGTTGTTTTATCAAGCATGGTCTTTGTAAGCTTTCCCTTTCTTCCCAAGATGATAATAAATCTGGCTGAGATTAAAAAGGAATTCACTCTATTTTCCACAGTTTTTGTATTGCTCTGAAAGACAGCTCTGAGTTCCAACACAGCTATGTTGAAGAGGATTCATTTAATTTTCACTGATGTATTTTTAACGTTTTCTGTCTTGCATGTGACTGGTGTGGACAGAGCTTGGAGGACTCAGTCTAACTATAGTATCAAAAGAATCTTGGTGGGTTTGCTGTAGCTATCGCAAGTGCTCACTGCTGACAGGGCATGCTTTCCAGAGCAATCTTTATTTTCAGTTTCAACTCTAGATCACTTCAAATATCTCTGAGAATAAATCCCCCCTTCATCACCACTATGGCAACCAAACTGTTGTCATGGAAATTTTCTGCTAAGCCAGGGAACTGGTTTTCTGTATCCTCGATAGAGGTGTCAGCAGGAGGAGGTGGATGAGAACATGAACTTAGGAACCAGACGACTTCAGTTCAAATCTCATTTTTGACACCTCCTGGCTAGATCACTCTTGGTAAGTTCACCTCGCTGCAAAAATGAGGTTAAGAATCTCTAAATAATGGTGTTGTTGACTGGATAAGTTAATGCACAGAAAGCATAATAGTAGCCATTTTTAGTAGGCAGAGAAATGGTCCTTCAATACATCTAAACTCTAATCCCCAGAACCTGTAAATATATTACCTTACATGGCAAAAGTTTTTTTCCAGATGTGATTAAGGCTAAGGAGGTGGGGAGTTTATCCTTTATTATCTGGATGTGCCCAATCTAATCATATGAATACTTAAAAGTGGAGAACTTTTCCAGGCTGTAATTAGAGAGAAAGAGACGTGACAACTGAAATAAAGTTAGAGAGATGCAATGCTGCTGGCTTTGAAGATGGGGGAAAAGCCACAAGCCAAGGAACATAGGTCGCCTACAGAAGCTGAAAAAGGCAAAAATAGCTTTTCCCCTAAAGCTTCTAGAAAGGAACTCGGCCCTGCCAATACCTTGATTTTAGTCCACTGAGACCCATTTTGGACTTCTGACCTTCAAACCAGTAAGATACTAAATTTTCATTATTTTAAGCCACTGAGTTTGTGGTTATCTGTTATGACAGCAATAGAAAACTAATACACCATCATTATTATTGTGATCGTGGTGATCAACCTTGCTTTGTTCACCTGACGGAGCTAATGCTGATGACCTTGAATTTCTGGCGGTATTGACCCTCAGAATCTATATCTATCCTTATCTCTAGATTAAATACCTGCAGGTAACCATTAAGCAAAATGGTGATAAACTCATAGAACAAAAATGCTCAAATTACAATGTGGGACCACGTTTGCTAGTTTGTCATGCTCAGAACTTGCTTTTCAAAACTCACATCTGACTTGACAGAGAACATATTCATTAATGAATCCCAGGATTGTGTGTGTGTGTGTGTGGGGGGGTACTTTGCAATGAAGCCAACACATTTAAAGATAGATTTTCTCATATGTCAATTTTACATTAAAAAGAAAATGTAAACAAAATAGTAACATAAGCAAACAATATTGTAACAATATCGGCAAAAATAGTTTTGATTCTTCTGAGTCACTTTTTAACTAGGAATCTCCTAGTTGGAATTTTTCTCTCCAGAATTGTGCCTTGTTCCATCAAGGGCACTGGTGATACAGCATTTCTGGAAAATTCTCTACTGTTTTCTTTTAATTATAATTTATAATGCATTCCAATTTCAGGCATGCTCATATTGTGAAAAAAACTATCTTGGGATTGGTGAGGTATGGTAAATCGTGAGCATCCAGGATAAAAGGAGAGTTCTATGATCATGAAAAGACCACTAGCTTCGAAGCCAAACAAACTTGGATTTAAATCCTAGGGCTACCATTTTCTGTATATATGACCTGTATGACCCTGGACATATTGCTTAACCTGAGTCTAGGTTTCCTCTTTGTAGGATTAGAATAATAATCTGTCCCCTCAAGGAAGGTTGGGAGGAGTGAAACAAAGTTTATATCTAAAAGCATACTTGATAACCAATTTCCATCCTTCTTTCTTCCTCAACTGCCATTCTGGCAAATCTTCAAGAACAATGTGGTTAGAAGAAGGGTTCTCCTTGCCTGCTCCATCCTTCACTCCTGGCCTTACCCAAGGAACCAGGTTTAGCACCGCTATGAGTGGAGAAGGAGTGAGACTTAGATTATGGCAAGGACTCTTTTACCCTTGACTGAAAATATTAGAACCATAAACTTAGTCCAGTCTATTGGTTTCCTGAAAAGCAGAATGTTCTGCACTCAGACAGATATAGAAAACAAAGAGACAATGGAGGCATGGGCTACTTCTGAGGAAATATCACTGGCAATTAATGCCATCTGCACATTGGGAGTTGCAGTGCTCAAACAAAGCATTCAACCCAGTTTGAAGAAACATATTTCTCCTTAATTAGTTCTCCTAAAACTCTAAAGGGAAAAACGCCAGAGCAGAACAGTCACTAATAGCTTTGTTTTCTTATCAGCAATAGTTTTTAAAGTTTGAAAATATGGATGTGAAAAGGATATGGCTTTATGCTTTTCTTCAAATGAAAGAACTCCTTGGTTATTAGGTCAGAAAACCACAGATGTGCCCTCTGCCCAGTTACAAGAGAAGAAGGGAGGAAGGTGCAGAGGCGCCCCTTATCTCACTCCCTCCTCTACCTCCCCTGTGACCCCACTGTGGAGAGCTGACTCTTTTGGAGACAAAGAGAACTGCTTGCAATGAACTCTCATGACCTCCCAAAATATACAGTCTCTTGCCTCTGCCCAGGATGAATTTTCTGCTTTTTTTTTTCCCCACCTAGTTTATTTCTTCACATCTTTCAAGAATCAGCTCAAAGATCAACCCATCCAAAAACCTATTTCTAACTTGTTCAGTCTATACCACGTGTTCCCATCTCTCTGTACATCAACAATAATATTAATAATGACAGTGAGGTTTGAGCACTTACAATGTACTGAGTTGTTTACATATATCATGTGATATAATCTTCATAACATTGCTGAAACAGGTATTATCTCCAGTGTTATATAATAAGCACACAGAGTTGAAGCGAGTTTCTCCAGTGATAGAATGGCTAAGCAGCAGTGTCTGGATTTGAACCCATGTTTTTCTGACTCCAAAGCCCCTCCTTTTTCTCCTACATTATCCTTTCTTTATTTATGACCTATTATTCTATACTGTATGTGTCTGTGCATATTTGTTTTTCTGTTATTTTTCTTGTTGCTAGAATGTGTGCTTCTTAAGGGCAAGCATCATTTCTTTTCTCTTTATCTAGTATCTACTAGAAGAACTTCATAATATTATAGAGGCACAAAGAATGCTTGTTGATTATAATATAAAACTATATTAAGTATTTATTATAGAAATCATATTTTTATTCATTTACCTGCTCGCTAGGAGCTCACCATCTACTAAAATTACATCGAGAACTCTCTCTCTCTATTTTTATCTAACTTTACATAATATTAAGAACTACAAAGAATTATTAAAAATAATTATAAATTATCTTTATAAATTATAAAAATTTCCCATCTTAAGATGGGAAAAGACTTCAGAGTCAAGCTGTATACAGTATATGAGGAAGGAGGCCTGGGGAAACTAAGCATGTTGGCTAAATTGAAACATTTTTTTATATTTAATAATATTAGTCCTCTGCTAATATTTAAAGTTCTAGCCTATTTACTTTGCTATTAATTTCAGTCCTCTGCTCTCCATCCCATAGCTACCTATGACCTTTAGTCTAGCACTGCACAAGGAAAAATGTGTGAGTTCATACAACAGTGTTAGACAGGATACAAGTTTATCACCTCAGACTAAATTAAATGACAGAAAAGATAATGGGAGCATCAACAGATGAAGGATTTCAACAAATTCCTAAATGAATGAAGGCAGAGGAAAGAATGGTGAATGCTGTCTCGGACCAGAGGGAAGTACAGTCTAGGGGAGATATATTGAGGCTGTAGCCCAGGAGACCAACGTGTCTGCCCAAAACCTGGACTACTTCCAGGCTCAGAGATAAGAAATAAAATTTATGTGAAGGGATTGTTTCAATATTGGTACACAGAGGAGTCCCCCAAATCCTCACACATATGAACCCACAAGTGTGTATTTTTTCCCCAGTTTTGAAAACAAGAGTTCAGTAGTTTCCTCATACAAAATTTTTCTGTCCATACACAATTATTATTCTTATTTCATTTCTTCTGATGATTACTTCCTTAGATAAAACCATTGTACTTATGTGGCATTACTATTTAATTTTCTCTAGACTGACTTTATATTTCATGACACCATATGACACCACCAATAAAAATGACAATTTCATGGTTCAAACTAAGTAACTTAAAAATGCACAGATATCTGTTTATTCTTTTATCTGTTACAGAAAATATCTCCTGAATCCCCTCTTGGAAAGCATAGGAAAACAATGTCCTTAACTTTCTGGCAGATTTTGTCAGGCAAAGCTTTATTCTCACCTGACATAACTGAGAACTCTTGTATTCATTTCTGTAATACAGTTTAATATTTTAAGCTTTACCTTAAGGCTCATTCTGAAAGTTGAATCATAGTGTACAACAACGTAAATACAGTTCATTGCAAAGACAGGTTAATTGCAAAAATATTAATTTCACTTTTATATATTAACAACAAACAAATGGAAAAATAAAATTATATATATTTACTATGTACCATTAAAATAAATCAATCATCTAGGAATGAATTATTGAAGGAAAATATTGAATACCTAGGCTGAGAACTGAAAAACATACCAAGAATAATTTTAGAAAGATCTTAGTAATTGGAAGTGACTTGAAATTGTAAAGATATCCTTTCTCTTATAAAGCCAAAATAATTGACAGTTTTCAATTAGTACAATGATTAATTAAACAGAATAAGGAATTGAGAAATAGACTCATATTTATATGGTAAGAAATGAAATAGACTCATAAATATATGGTAAGCTCTTTTATGAAAAAGGTGACACTGCAGTGTGGTGGAGGAAGGGAGAGTCTTCTTGATAAATTGTGTGGGATGGATTGGCTAGGCATATAAACAGGGAAAAAAGATGAATCTTGATCCCTAGCCACACCATAACAAACATTATTTTCCAATTGATCACGGACATAAGTTTGAAGGTAAAAACAGCAAACCTTTTAGAAGCGTATTTTTCTTGACTTCATACTAGGTAAAGATTTCTTAAATAGGATGCAAAATCTCTAACCAAATTTGAGTCTGTTAAAATTAACAAACTTGTGTTCACCAAAGCCACTATTAAAGAGAGTGAAAAGACAAAAGCCATGGAGTAGAAGATATTTCTGATGCATATATTTGATAAAGAACTTGCATCTAGACTAGATAAACAACTCAATAAGCAAAAGTTAGATAACCCATTATCTCACAAATCATTTAAATAAACAGTTCAAAGAAGAGAATATCTAAGTGGTTAATAAATGGTCAAAAATACATTCAATGTAGTTGTTCATCAGAAATTAAAAGCATAATGCAATTACACATTCACCAGAATGACTAAAATGAAATGAATGATGATTGTAAGTGTTGGTTAAGATGGAGAACAACTAGAAATCTTACATAGTGGTTGGAGTGCAAATTGGAGCAACTGCTTTTCAAAACTGTTTGGCATGATATTATAAAGCTGACCTTATTAATACCTTATGATCCTAAAACACCACTGCTAAGCATATAAAAATAAATATGTATATACAACTACCAAAATACACATATGTGAATGTTCATGTCAGCACTATTCTTAATAGCTAAAAATTTATTTAGCTAATAACTAAACAATGAAATAAAATATGACGGTAAGAATGGATGAACTACAGCCAAATTCAACAGCATGCATGAATCTTGTATACGTAATGCTGGGTGAAATAAGCCCCCATACAAAAATAAATATTCCACAATCCCATTTATATAAACTTCAAAGCCAGGTAAATCTAGTCAATTTGTTAGAAGTCACACCAGTACTTACCTTCACATGGGATGTAGTTTCCTTCTGGGGTGCTGGTATTGTTTCCATTATTTTATCAGGTACAGCCTAGATGGGTATGTTCAATTTGTGAAAAGTCATTGAGTTGTACATTTATGATTTGCACATTCTTCTGTAATATATTTCAATAAAAGTCTACTTTAAATTTAACTGGCCACACATACTGATACACAAACACATTAAAATCATCTAAATATGTTTTGGCATGAAAGGAATCTACAGAAAATTTGTTTGGTAAGTCCCAAATACAAACAAAACATTTATTGCCTGGTAGCCTTGTGACATTACTGAAATGCTATTAAGAATTCCAGATAGTTCGGAAGTAATTTCCAAACAGCACAGCTTCTGCTAACCTTTACACATTGGTCCAGGGGAGAAGGCATGTCTATGCAGCTCCCAGCCAGCTTTTCCTAGTCCCCTCTACTGTTAAGTATCATGACCCCTACCCACCCCTTATGCCATTCATCACTAGCCAGGGTAATTTTCTAAACTTCATACCTGAACCTTGTGATTACCTTTCTATAAATCTCCTTAGCTCATACAGTAAAGTCTATACTCTTTAGAATGGCATTCAGAGCTTTCAAAAATATATATATATATATATATTTTTTTTTACCAGCTTTATCTTTCTCTAACTGAGACCTAACAGGCTGGGCTCCAACCATAATTCAAATTTCCTGCCTCTTCCTGAATCATACCAGTCCTTTTATCCTCCTGGGTTTTGCAGATATCTTTGCAAATCCCATTCCTGCCTTTTCTATTTAGAAAACCTCAAATTATTTTTCACAATATTCATTCATTCATTCCTTATTTACTCATACATTTAGTATCAAGAATCATACTAGTATATCTATCCCAGGACCAGTTACATAATTTGCCAGACCTAGTGCAAAATTAATGGGGTCTTTGTTATAAAAAAAGTTGCCAAGAATTGCAAAACAGGAACAGCATAGTATTAAACAAGAATGGAGGTCTTCTAAGTAGACTCTATACAAAAGCACTGATGAAACCAGCCCTAATTTACTGTCTCTCATCTATGTTGCTCATTGTGTGTCTAATGGGAAAGAGTAAATACCTCATACCCTGTCACTTTAATGAGTAAATTACTGCTTTTAAGTTAAAAGCATTACACAGGAATGCTAAGAGTATTACTAAAGACAGGTCTTTGATTGAGGTGGCTTTAGTAGATCTGTTCCATCTCTTTTTTGCCTTTCATCATCACTGCCAGGGCAACAGAAAAGGGCAACAGAAATCTAGCAGATATCCCCAGAAGCACAGACAAGAAAGTTTCAGGGCCTGGTGCTTCAGTATCAAGGAGGAAAATAGATTTATAATCCTTAACCCTAATGAGTCTTATGGTTTCTTTGTGTCATTTCTATCATATGCACAGAGTAAGTTGACAAATACCACTCAATGTGGCTACTAGCCACTTGTTCACTGGTAAGTAACATTGTGTGATTGGAGGACTACTCCTCCAGTGGTCAGCAAGTAGGTGAGATTTAAATGCCATATAAAGAGCAGAAGACTTCTGCAGATCACGATGGCCCTGTTGCTTATTTTTGCCAAGAATTTCCACACCTTTAGGGTTAAGAATTGGACTTTATCCCTGGTTGCAAAGGCAATCTCTTTAAAAAGCTCGGTAAATGTGATATCCCAGGAGTTCAAAATGACTAATACCAAGATTTCTGCCTGTGTATATTTTGTGTATTAAGAGTTTAAACCATGTGCTGTAGCTACGCACCCAAAAAATGTGAACGTAAACAGGAAGGACATAGTTTGTGCTTTCCTTAAGCTTAGATCTAAGGGACCAAATATCCTTTCATCTGTAAAATCTTTCGAATATAAGGATACATTTAGTTGCTACTTTTGTCTTTCTTCGCCCACAGCCCTTTGCACACCTCTGAATGATACCCTCTGTCATGTGATATTGTAATTGTTTGCATGCCTGTCTACCCTGCTTGAACTCCTTAGAGACAGGAGCTATAAATTACACATTTTTTAAATCCCTGGTGCTTAGCACAGCAGATTACTAATGTTGATTTAGTAAGGAATGTCCTAACAAAGAATAAACA
The DNA here is from genome assembly GCF_023851605.1 of Tamandua tetradactyla. Taxonomy (NCBI): domain Eukaryota; kingdom Metazoa; phylum Chordata; class Mammalia; order Pilosa; family Myrmecophagidae; genus Tamandua; species Tamandua tetradactyla. Next base: position 56,218,320 of record NC_135334.1, on the reverse strand, counting down.
ATAGAAATGGGCATTCAAAAGTTGCCTGAATGGCTAGGAACAATCTGGCAGCTTCAAGAAACACTGATCTGGGAATAAGAAGACCCAATTTCTGTATTCAACTTCCCCACATAGGGAATTCCTGATATTCTCACAAGCAGTGTGGACAAACTTTGAATAGGCTGAGCCCTCGATCTTGGGATTTGCCCCTATGAAACTTATTGCTGAAAAGGATAGGCTAAGCCTATTGATAATTAAGCCTATTCTCCCAGAGAACCTCTTTTGTTGCTCAGATGTGGCCTCTCTAAGCCAATCTGGTAGGTAAACTCACTGCCCTTCCCCCTATGTGGGATGTGATTCCCAGGGGTTTAAATCTCCCTGGCAAATTGGCACAGGACTCCTGGGGTGAGCTAGGACCCAGCATCATGGAACTGAGAAAAGCCTTCTTGAACAAAAGCAGGGGAGAGAAATGAGACAAATAAGGTGTCAGTGGCTGAGAGATTTCAGAGTTGAGAGGTTTTCCTGGAGGTTATTCTTATGCTCTATATAGATATCCCTTTTTAGTTTATCATGTACTGAAGTGGCTGGAGGGAAGTACCTGGAACTGTTGAACTGTGTTCCAGTAACCTTGATTCTTAAAGATGAATATGTAACTATTAAGCTTTTACAATGTGACTGTGTGATTGTGAAAGCCTTGTGTCTGATGTTCTTTTTATCCAGGGTATAGACAGATGAGTATAAAAACAAGGATAAAAATTAAATAAATAATAGGGGGGATGAAGGGTAAAAAAATGGTGGACTGAAATACTAGTGGTCAATGAGAGGGAGGGGTAAGGGGTCTAGGATGTATGAGTTTTTTTTCTTTTATCTTTTTATTTCTTTTTCTGGAGTGGCACAAATGTTCTAAAAATGATCATGTGGAGGAATACACAACTCTGTGATGATGCTGTGAGCCACTAATTGTTTATCATGTATGGACTGCATATGTGTGAAGATTTCTCAATAAAAATATTTTTTTAAAAAGGAAGACCCAATTTCTAGTTCTAGCTCATCCACTGAAGAGGGAAAAGGGTCTGGCTAAGGATCTTACCTGTTAAGAAGGTTCTTAACCCTTCTGCCCTCAAATCCATTCTCTGCAGTAATACTAAGGCTATTTAAAATGGAAAATCCACATGGAATTCCCTTGTTCAAAAGCCTTTCCGGAATTAATGACTGCCACTGGGTTTATCATGGCCAGGCATATAGTTGCTAAACTAACCTTTCTTTACCTTATCTTCCACTACTCTAACTTTCCACTGCAACTGCTGGCAACCCAAACATTCCTGGCTCTTTCTTGACTCCACGCATTGTCCACTGGCATGGTGTATCTCTACTGCATTGCTCGCATCAATGCTACCCATTCCTCAAGTCTCAGTTCCAGTATCTGTTGATCTTTCAAAAAGGTCCTGATCATTCTCTCCACTAGATTAGCCCCATATTTCTCGTTTCTTTCCAGTACTAAATAATTCTAACCGACCTTATTCATGCTGTTATTATGTTGTATGTTTGATCATCCAGTTAGGCAGTGAGTTTATGGAAGAGACCATGGTATAATATTACAAATGAGGTAATGAGCAGAAAACATTGGTATGCTGTTCCATAAATACTTCATAAATAAGCTGCTTGTGTGATGCTAATGGTGGTAGTAGTGGTTATTAGTGGGAGACATACATCTAGCACTCAGGGGCCAGGTCACTTTCTCTCCATCTATCTCTCCATCTATCTCTCTACCCTCTCACTGAAGACCAGTTCTTTCATAAGGCTGGCTTCCAAACCTCATAACTCCTAGTTTCAGCAACAAAAGATGACTGGGTCCTTTTTCAGTCTTGTTAAAATATACTTGGAAGGGCTCTGTGTAGCACTGATTAGATTAGGAGCCTATCCTGAGCCATTCAATTATGGCCAGGGAGGCAAAGTTTTTTTTTTTTTTTAAACATGGGCAGACACCAGGAATTGAACCCGGGTCCTCTGGCATGGCAGGCAAGCATTCTTGCCTGCTGAGCCACCGTGGCCCACCCAGGGAGGCAGAGTTTTGATGACAGGACAGCCCCACTAAAAACACAAGAGCCAATAAGTGACATTGGGAGGCAACAGTGATGGTGAGTTTGGAAGAAGCAGATCTGTGTAGAAAGAAATGTTATTGCCAAAATAAAGGAATGGTGCTAGACAGTAAAAAATTATACCAGCCATTTTGATGACGAAGATGATAATAATTATGTTAATAATGCATTATATTATTTACCACAAATTACCAAGTAGCAGCTCCAACATGTTATGGATCAATAGCAAAATTGTTGCATTAAACATACTGTTTCTTAAGGGATCACTTTGATACAGGTGACCACAATCAACTGAACATATAAATTCTGCTCTGTGGGTTAAAGAAACATACCTGGCACCTTATGGTTTTGCCTAGTAGTGATAATGCTCATTTTTAAATGTGGGGCAATAAAATTAAAATAACACCTATTATGTCTATTATTGCTGAGGGGCGGTAAGTGTGCTGGATACCTTATATATGAAACTTACATATATGAAATATCAATATATAGTCACTGACTCAAAATCTCTATGAGGATGTAGATAATTTAGGTAAAATATTTAGCATTGTGGGAAACTTCAGTGCCAAATATATTGAATTTCCTTTCTTCAGAAAGAAAAAGGAATTAAGGAGTTCAGGTCCCAAAGAAGCTTGGAGCAGCCACCAGTCATCAACCTTTTAAGTAATTTATTTTTTTGTAAAAGAATTAGTCTGTTTTGCCAGCACCCTCTGGCCTCATTTTGCAGGGTTAATGGAGTTCAAGAGAAATGGTTACTTGGAGACTAGCTTGAGTTTGTTTAAAAAGAAGAAAACACCCCAGGTAAGAATTGGACGTGAATTGCCCTAGTGAGGCTCTGGGGGAAAAAAAAAAGGCTTGTTTATTTTATGGGGGTGGTTGCTAAGTTGAAGACCATGAAACATCTTTGTCCATATCAGATGTGAGTCAAACACAATCCAGATGGTGGAAAAAATAATAAGCCCTTTAAAATAGCTCTTTTCTTGGCATCAAACATAATACGCAAATTGAGAGATGAACAGGAGTTGTGAGAAATAGAGGGATGTGGTCTTTGCATGGGATGCTGAGGGAGGCAATGGGGCTCAGCAAAAGCCAGACTTCTCAGGCTTTCAGTTTGGAGAAGAGCAGAGGGGGTGGCAGGGGACCCTGAGCTTTATTTCATTCAATTAAGTGATAGGCAACTGAACTTTTTCATTTCGTTTTCCTGATTTCCTAGCAAGATAGGTATTACTAGTATCATTTAATAAATGGGCAATTGTGTACAATTAGACAATGGAGAGTCTTTTGGCTCCCAAGCTCATAATCCTTTCACTGTACCACCCAGTTTCTGGGGAGAAGATCCCCTGCTTTGGCATGTTTTCCTAATTACATTCCACGCACCATGGTCTGAGAGTCTATTTTGTACTAGCCAATGGGCCATACAGAACATGTGACACAGACTGTGCTGATAATGTAGTTGAAAAGACAGACTCGTATATATTATCTCAAATGCAAGGCAGAATTGTGATGGGTGCTATAAATGGGAGGGGGTGGAGGGCACAAATCTAGTTTTCAAAAGAACATCTCCCAGATACACCGTTCCCTCACATGTTTTTTTATTCTTTTTTACTTTCATATGTATTTTCTTCTCCATTCCTTCTCTAATGATTTAAGCCTGCTGATTCTTTTGGAGTCAGTGAATATGTCAGATGAATATTTTGAAATATTGTTTATTGGATAAGTTCCATATAATAAAACCTATGCCAGAAACCGAGGAAGATAAAGTATAAGACTAAATCCTACTCATTATAAAAAAAAAAAAAATGAAGGAGAGATTAAAGTTCGACAGACCTGAATTAAAATCTGGATTCAGCTGCTCAACAGCTGCCTGACAATAGCAGAGTCACAAGCTCCGGCTTCTCCATTTCCACCCAGACATCTGGACAGAGAGCATGCTAAGGGGCTAATAAACCATTCTTCGGCAATCTGCTGTAAAAATCTCCCATGCTCTAGACTACATTATGTCAACACCAAAAATGGTACCTTATGGTGAGGCAAATCTGGATTAAAATCAGGAGACACAGTGTTTGCCACAATCTGGGCCAACACATCCAGGAGAAAGAAAACTGTTTGGAAGTGGGTGTAGACACACTAAATCAAACATACCGCTCTCTGCTGAGTGCTGACAGAGGAGCACCTTGAACTCTTCATTAATCCCAAACCAAAGCTGCTAGAAAATAACCAAACCAATGTTCTCCTGCGGGTATTCAGCTAGGGAGCAGGGAAAGTAGCGAAAATCAGGTGTCCTTTCAACCAGTGTTTCTAGGCAGAGAAAAAAAAGAGGAGACACCTCTAAGTCAGATAGACATAGGTTCAAATCCCAGGTAAGCATGTTGTGCAAGTCACTTGCTAACTGACCCTCAATTTCCTCCTCTGTAAGCCAGGCTGGCATTACCTATGTTTCAGTTTCTTTGTGTTTATTAAAGAGCCTGACATTAAAAAGCATGTATTACAGGGTCTGACATATTGACACTCAAGAGTGTCCCTCTTCTCTGCACTCAGGTAACTTTATCCTACCCCAATTGCTTCAGGTACTGCAACTACACACTAATAGTTTACCTGTTTGTGGAAAGACTCCATGTGTATCTTTTACATGAAGTCAATCTTACTGATCTTCCTTTTACCTTTTAAGTGCAAGTATGTAAGGAGTTTTACAGCTTAGAAGAGTATAATTTTATCAATTGAGAAATTAGACATTTAAAAAGTAAATGGAGTAAAAATATGTAAGTGTACATTTAAAATAATTTCTCAAACCTGCCTGTAAACCTATATAAATAAAAATTTAAAATCTGCATCCTCCTTGGAAAACTTTTCCATGTGTCTGCAATTATAACACAGCCAATATGCCTACAAATCTGGTCCTGAAGCCCTACCTGCCGATTCTTTTATTAATATTCCAAATGGGAAGATTGTAAATATTTTACTATCATAGGCTTGTGCAAACACTTGTATTTTTAAACGCCACCAGCAATTCCCAGCTTCTAAATATTTCAGGCTCTTAGGTAACATGCAATATGTGAAATGAGATTCTGCTGCCAGATACCCCAGATCTAAAAAAAATCTAAAGATATTCAAGTTAATATTGAATACTATTAAGACAGGCATTTTCATTTCTTGTGTAGGTTTGTTGTTTTCTTTTAATGAAACTGAAAATCAGCTGAACCGCTGATAAATGGAAGGATTTTCCACCAAATTTCTAAAACAAATGCACACATTTGCCTGAATTTTGTATGAATCTGTAAAGCACTAGTCCATATGGAACTGTTTTTAAGAGCTGAGAAAAAAGGAATAGCTATAGAATCAATTCAAAAGCAAAACTGCGTTGTCAGGGTAAATAAGATGCATGGTGTTCACTTCAATTTTCAATGCACAAAGCAAAAGGACAACTCAAAGTAATTTACAGCTGTTGGAGAAAATAGCCTTTTTTACTTTTTAAGACAAAGGCAGGAAAGTGGAGCGGTAAGAACACTAAAACACTAGTGGTAAGAGCACTAGTCAGTTGGGAGACTTCAGAAGACATCCCTCAAATTCCCTATCATAATACTTTCACAGCAGCCACCAGCAATTTCTGCAGGCTAGCACAAACAATGATATTTATTTGCCATCTCAAGAGTGAATGATCTTTAAGTTTTTGCCTGTATAGCTATATTACATTCCCTAGGGAGGAAAAAAAAGAGAAATGTTTCAACTGTTCAACTGGGCAGATAGATGAATAGCCTCCAAGAACTACCAACTGAGAAATTAAAACTTGGTGAGAGATGAAATGAACATCTGACTTTCACCAAGGAAAGGCTTTCTTAGGTATTTTGTTACCATCCAATAGACTTTTATACTTCAAATGAACCATGCTACTTCCCAACACAGGACCTTTGCACATGCTGTTCCCCTTATGGAGAAAACCTTCCCCTCATTCCTTGACCCCTATTCTTTCCTAATACATAATTATATTTCCTCAGATCTCAGACCACTCATCTCCTCAGAGTCTTTCCCCTTTCTCTGACTCCTCAAAATCACTCTTTTAGAGTGCACATCTCAGGAGTCATTTCATATTTGCTTGTGATTTTTAAAAGTAATGTTTGCTTCCTTTCTAGACTGTTCACTTCACTATAGCAGGAACATGTCTGCTTTACCTCACCATTGTGTCCTCAGCCCTGAGTGCAACCTCTTGCACATCTGCTTTAATAAACATTTGTTAAAGTTCTGTAACAAACAATAAAAGGCCACATGTTTTCTAGCACTCTATTATTTCTTAAGTTATGATAAGATTCTCCCAGACTTGCTACCCAGTTTTTTATTTAAAAAATAAAATAAAATGGGATGCGGAATGTGAGGTTTTTCACGAACTCCCAACTATGCTTCTGTGTTTGTGAAGGAGCCCTAGCTATAATTTCTGGTTCTGTAAAAAGCAGATGAGAATATACGTAAGACTGCAAGGTAGAAGGTGCCAGGATGAGGCCGCAAGAGAGGCTATAAGTTCTTTGGTTGATCAGACTTGAAAGGCTCCACAGAGCGCAGTGTGACCCAAAAGTAACCCTGACTGATGCCTGCTATTGTACTGTTAGAGCTTTAATCCTCCCCATTAAGATATTTTGGCTTCTGAAGACATTTTTTAAAAATGCAAATACTCTCAGGAATGGTGGTGCCACATAAACTAATGCCTGTCATCCCCAATACTGTGTACATTCTCCGATACTAGTCATCGGAATGGTGAGAGATAATAATAAGAGCCCTTCGACAATGGAATGAGCTGCCTGGGGGAATAACTAAGTGTCCATTGTTGTAGACATTCAAGTAGAAGCTGGAAATCTATTACGGAAGAATGCAGTGGAGGGGATTACTGCAGTGGGTGAAAAGATGGAAGGGGTAGCCTGCTAGATTCCTTCTGACTATGAGATACTATGAGCTTTGAGACCTCTGTTTCTAATTAACTGGAAAGGAATGCCTTTCAAATGAAGTTGAAAGGCACTATGTAGTACAAAGTCTGAAAAAGGCTACTTGTTAGCCAAATAATTTTGGCAAAAACTTAACTTCTCTAAGCCTCAGTTTCCATTTCTTAAGATTGGTTACATCAAGCATTTTGGAAAAAGCATAAGAGAAATTGTAACATTTTACATGAAGTCTATAACAGTATGAAGATCTTTTTGTTATCATTTCAAGATCATTTGCCTTATATCTTCATTACTATGTAATTTCCATGGGCTGGAAAGACCGTTTCTAGACAAGTAGCATCAGGGCAGGGGTAATATTATCCCTCCCTCCACCAATTTCCTAAAACGAAAAATGTGATAGAATCATCCAGGAGTACTTGGATTCACTCATTAATTCAGTCTTGGCTTCTTTCTTGGGATACCAAAGCACTATACCTCCATCTCAATCTTTTGCAAACAAACCTGTACATAGGTTATAGCCCCCAAAAGTCAAGAAATTAGTCCCATGGTTTGTTAATGTCTCTTTCTTGTAAAAAATGATTATTTGAAAACAGTGTCAAAGCAAAATTCTTAGACCCTTCTCCAAATCTCATTTGCTCTATGTCTACAACAGGAATTCACCTTGTCTCTCTTCTTCCCCACTATTCATTTATTCATTCATTCACTGACAACTATTTATTGAGCCTTTTTTCTGAAGCAGATGCTGAGCAAGGAGCTGGAGTTGTTATCATGAGTCAAACAGATAAGGTCACTGCTCTAATGAAGCTTAAAGCCTGTGCAGAGAAATAAATATAAATAATTTCAAAAATTATCTTAGAAATAAAAGTCAAATTGCATTGGTGATAGAGACTTGAAGGAACAGTATATAGAAGATTGACACTGTGTAATCAAATAATTGACCTGATCAGGTAGATCAGGGATGCCCTACTCTTCAGAACAGGGGTATTGAGCAGGAGTCTGAAAGATAATCTGAGTTGAGATTACCTAGGGAAAAGGAGGCTATGAAGTGGGAGTGAAGTACAACTTTTTGGAGGAAGAAAGCAACATGTGCTAATGTCCTGAGGCCTATGACAGTTACCCTTGTGCTCAGTTAACCGTACCATGGTGTGGAAATAGGTAGAGACAAGCTGAAACAACACAGGCTTCCCAAGACTCCTCAGATGAAGAGGGAAGGAAACTGTAGGTACATGTATTGTCACTGTAGGTACATGTATTGTCATGGACAGATCATGATCTACAAAACTCATAAGCTTGCTCAGTAAAACAAACAAAAAACACAAAAGCAGAAAAATTGTTAGGAATGTTTCTGAAGATGGCATTGTTCCACTCTTGAATTCTTATTTTCACCAGTTTAGAAACTTACTCCACAAGCTATCTTCTGTTTAATTCATGCTTATAACATTAACCTAAATTTAATCTCTCCCATGTCCTCTGACTCTCTATCACCAAGATATAAATAACTAAATAAAAAATAAGAGCCCCAGGGGTTTTCCCCTTTCTTACCCCTTTATCTTCTCTTATAAATGTTTTCCTATTTCCTTCCTTTATTGATTCCCATCCAAACTCTTTCTACTATGCTCTCTGGACCTCTTGTTCCATTTTTAACTAACTCATCTGAATCCTCAAACTTTATGCAAAATTTATATCTACATCTAGCAACAGCTAAACCATAACTTCCTTGGGAAGACCCCAGTTCTGCTTTCTCTGAGCTATTTGTGTTTTTGTTAAAACTGGCCTGTTTATTAGAATCTACATAAGTACTTTTAAAATTGCAGATACCCAAGTCTCACTCCTGGAGACGAGGATTTAATTGGTTTGATTGTACACCTTCATAAGTATTTATTAAAATTTTCCCAAATAATTAATATGCACCAAGGGCTGAAAACCACCGTAGAACCTGAGGGATTGCAAGGCAGGATTTCTACCTTATGTATCTGTGTTTTTCTGATCCTTACATAGGGTTGGCCCATGATATGTTCTCAATAATGCTCACCAAACTAAACAAAACTTCAGCTTCCTTTTGTATTTTATTCACCGACTCCACAAAAGTCCCTGGGTTCTCCTTTACTTTTCTGGAATTGTTTTCAAGTAATTGGAGCTCAACATCCCATAAGGAGAATGTAAAGACTTTTTCCTCTAAAGAATTTCATCTTTCCACCAGCCTCTTTCAAGTTTTATCAGCAATAGCTCTCTAAGCATCAACCTGCAAGAACATGGAAGCCTCTTTCCCATGGCTGCTAAACTCACTCCTCTCCCTCTACACCAACAGATACGTTAACTTGCTAAGGAGTCAGTAAATATAACATATAAGGTCAGGGAATTTTAAGAGAGGAAAAAATCACTCACATTCAATTTAAATAGTAAGCCATTTTGGCATAATAAAATCTCCTACTCATGCTCGGACCCTTAAAAGCCTTATTCTGTTCATAACAGAGTAAGGCTTATTCTGTTATGAATAAGGGGAGCATTAATAATTATAACCAGGCAAAAAAGTTCTTCAACTCATGGTCCAACCCAAACCATCTTAATGTTACAGACTTCAGCATGACCTCATTTCATTGGCTAGATTGTCTTACTGATCTTTCTTCATCTTTACCTCAAGACATGCTAAGAAAATTCATGCTAAGGAAGGAGAGGGCATAGAGCTATACTAGTGAAGGAAAGTGTAAAGATTGGACCATTGGAGAAGATATATGAGTAATGCATTACTTTGCTTGATTACTACAATATCTACATTAACCTTGTACAGATAAATACCTTTCATCTCCTTTGATATTGCCTTAAATTTGGGAGAAGTATATTAATACCTTCACTTGACAAAGAAATTAAGATTTAGAAACAATTAATATGGCTGAATTAGAGTGGTATAATGAAAACTAACATACTGGTATTTGGAAGGCTAGTTCAGGGTTCTTTCCTCTATACTACATTCTCTTTTTTTACTATGTATTTTCCATATATACCATACTTGTATATATTCTCTATATATTTGCTATATTTTGCTACATATATATATTTATTTTTTACTATTTCTAAAAAGATGTGGCCAACATTTGACAGAAGAGGCATTTTCTCTAGTAGTGCATCTAAACTTTCAGTATATTAAGACATACTGTTACTTCTTCTAGAAATTATTCTTTTAAAAAAATATTTTAATATGGATGTCTAGTTTTTAAATCCCCTAAATTAGTTGAAAAGACTTAGCTCTCCCCCATTGAGTTCTATTGGTGCCAATATATAAAATCAATTAACTTTCTATATATATAACTTTCTATATATGTCTATAATAGTCAGTCTATTTCTGGACTCTCTATTTTGATTCACTAATTTTGTCTAATTTTACAATACCACACTATCTTGATATATTGTAGCATTATAGAAAGACTTGAAATCAAGTCACGAAGGTCTTCTATTTTTGCTTTGCTCTTTTTTTTTAAGCTTGCTTTGTTTTTCTAAGTTGTTTACATCGACATATACATTTCAGGGAAAATTTGTCAATGTCTAGAAAAAAAGGCTTTTAGATTTTGAATGGGGTTGTTTTGAATCTATACATCAGTTTGCATGAAAATTACATAGTAACAATATTAAATCTTCCAATTCATAAGCATAGCATATCTTTCCATTTATTTAGGTTCTCTCAGCAATATTTTATAGTTTTTAATGTATTATTCTCACACATATTTTGCAACATTATTTTTATTTTATGTGTGTGCATTTGAAAATAGTTTTTAAAATTATTTTATGACAGTTCATTGACAATATATAAATGTGTCATTGATTTTTATATATTAAACTTTCATCCTATCACTGTTCTATGCATACTTATTAATTCTCATAATTATAAGGTTTTTTTTTTGCAGATTCCTTATGCTAGTCTACATATGTGATGATGTAGTCTTTGAATAAAAATGGTTTTACTCATCCTTCCCAATCATTATGTCTTTTATAAATAACCTAATTGCATTAGCTAGAATCTCTATACAACATCGACCAACTGTGATGAGAATGGACATCTTTGACTTGTTCCCAATATTAATGAGAAAACATTCAGTATTTCATCACTAAATTATGATGTCGGTGCTGGATTTTTTTGTAGATTCCCTTTATCAGCTTGCTTAAGAAAGTTTACTTCTACTCCTAATGTACTGAGAGTTTTATCTTAAATGAGTGTAGAATTTTGCTATTTTTGTTCTTTTGAAATCATTGTATGATTTTTCTTTTATTTTACTGATACGCTGGATTACACTGACTGATCTTTTAAAAATATTTTTATTGACAAATCTTCACATGCAAATATTCCATACATGGTATATAATCAAAGGCTCACAATATCATCACATTGTTGTGTATTCATCACCATGATCATTTTTAGAACATTTGCATCACTCCAGAAAACAGAAATAAAAAGAAAACACTCATACATACATACCATACCCCTTGCATTTCCCTCTCCTTGACCACCAGTATTTTCAACTGCCCAATCTATTTTACCCCTTACCCTTTTATTTATTTTTATCCATATATATTTTTTACTCACATTGATTGGTTTTTTTAATGTAAAAGTTGAAATCCTGGAAACCCTCTCTTTTAGTTTGCTAAAGCTGTTGGAATGTGATATATCAGAAATGAAATGGCTTTTTAAAAGGAAATTTATTAAGTTGCAAGTTTACAGTTCTAAGGCTGTGAAAATGTCCAAATTAAGGCACCAACAAGAAGTAACCTTCATTCTATAAAGGCTGATACCATCCGGAACACCTCTGCCAGCTGGGAAGACACGTGGCTGGCATCTGCTGGGGTTTCTGGCTTCTGGACACCTCTCGGCTGGGAGGGCACATTGCAACATCTGCTCCACATTTCATAAGGCTTCTCCGGGGGCATTTCCCTTCTGCATCTCCAAAAATTTCTGACTGTGTGGGCTCTATTGGCATTTTCCAAATAGGTCTCTCTTAAAGGACTCCAGTAAGCAGCCCCACCTTAAATAGGTGGAGAAAAATCTCCATGGGCAGTACCTAATCAAAAGTTACCACCCACAATTGGGTGGATCACATCTCCACGGAAACAATAAAAAAGATCTGACCCTGGCTTCCAAGGGAACAGCAACGTAGGGTTCACAAGGCACTGTAGTGGATGCAGGGTGGCGATGGTGACCATCACACCTGCATAAAGAAAGCATTTGCTGGTTAAGAAGTGACTGGGTATCCCCCTTTAATATCCTTGTAAGAAAACAATGCAGTAAGGAGACTATAAAGAGTACTATACAAGGAACCTGCTTATGATACACTGGACAAACTGAAAGGAAATCGAATACTATTAGAATGAATTCATCTACATAGTCATCTATTTCAAGATCTCTGTCATATGTACCAGGTACCATGGTCTAAGACGTTCCAAGGTCCCCTTCATGGTTGATTTCAGAAAGCTTGAAAAAGAAAAGTTTCTGAGGAGACAGATCCTTCACCATGATGATAAAGACACTCCTGAAATCTGATGTCTTATGTTCTCTGCATAAAGCAATTTCTGGCCTTAAGGGATGCAGCAATGTTTGTCTTTGCTCTTGGCATTCTGCCAAAATAGTGCATTTAGTTTCTGCTTCAAACGGAATGGTTACTTTGATATATCTTGCATTCCTAAACTTGCAAGACTCATAACCATACTGAGGTAACAAGGTATCAGAGATAATTAACAATTTGGTAATGAAATATGTCTGGTCATTTTAATGCACTGTTAATTCCCACATATAAATTTGGGGAAGCATGAAACTGGAAGGAAATCTCCTCTGAACTATTATAGACTAAAATTCCAATTTCTCATGATTAGCTATGGTCAAAGAAAAATGTAGCAGTCATTAATTATAATTGAAGGTCATAACTATGCCCAGAACAATTATTGAACATTTACAAATACTTAAAGAATTTTGAAGATGCATTTTTGTGAATATTAATATTAGAAGAAAATGCATTAAGTTTGCAAAACACATTATTTTATGTTTTGATGATCCATGTTAATAAGAAGACAAATACTAATAAAAGGCAGAGTAACAGAGATTAGATCATATTCTATTCTTTGAGCAATTAATCAAACTTTCCAATTTGGGATAGCCTCAAAATTTGTGAAGATAAATGTTAAGCCCAATGTTAATATTGCCATTGCAAAATATTTCAGGGATATGCTAAGATACCCTACAATGTTTATCATATATCATCATAATGCATATAAGATAAAATTTAAAAAACAAGATAGCAAGAACAATAGTGAGAGAAAGATTATTTACACAAAATATGTAATACTTCTATTAACTTCAGTTGAAAGAGAACAAGTTATCATACATGAAACTTACATTACAAAAAGGTAGAAGAAATATAGGCATATTGGGTGCTGGGAAATTTGTGTTGTAATCCAATTATAAAAATATGAAAAATTCAAGCACTACAATAATTAGTAATAAAATTAGAACTTAAAAAAAAAAAAGATCTGACCCTGCAATACTGAATGAGATTAAAGAATGGTTTTTCTGGAGTATACAACGGTTTCAAACCAGCACATACTCACTTATTCGTGAGATATTATATTTATACATATATGTTTCCATTGTAATTCATATTTGTTAAGGATTCTTAAACTTATATTCTTAAGAGACATTGGTCTAGTGAAAGCTTTTTCTTATAAATTCTTTATTTGGTTTGGTATCAAGTAATATAGCCTCATAAAGTGAGATGAGGTTCTCTATTTTCTGAAAGAGTTTGTGTAACACTTTTTATTTATCAAATATCTGTTAGAATGCACCAATTCTGTAAGTTTATTTATGGGAAAGTTTATTTGTAACTATGAATTGAATTTCTTTAATAGATAAACACTATTCAGAGTTTTCATTTTTTTTGTTGGGTTAAATTTGATGGGTTGTTTTTCAAGGACTGTTACCCATTTCATCTAAATTATCAAATTTATTTACTGTTACCCATTTCATCTAAATTATCAAATTTATTTATCAAATTTAGCATTAAGTGCTTATAAATTCCATTATTTTTCTTTTAACCTTTATAGCACATATGATGGTGCACTTTTGTTCATTCTAATATTCGCTGTCTTTTTTCCTGATTTGTATTTCCAAGGATTCCACGAATATCTTCAAGGAAGCAATTGGTGGCTTTATTAGGTTTCTTCTATTGCTTATTTTCTATTTTACGGATTTCTGCTGTCATCTTTTTTATTTCCTTTCTTCTTACTTCTAAGACTTTAACATTGGCTTTCAACAGTTTGATTGTGTTATGCATTGGTGTGATTTTCTTTGTGTTTATACTGCTTGGGACTTGTTAAACTTCTTGGATCCATGGCTTTATATTTTTCATTAAAGATGAAAAATTGTCACCATTATTTCTTCACATAAGTTTTCCACCTCCAGTTACTTTCTGGACTTCTTCTGGGCCTCCAGTTACACTATGTTTAATTACCTATTATTTCACAATTCACTGAGATCCTATTCATTTTTTTCTCCCTACTTCATTTTGAATTTCTGTTTTCCTCTCTTTAATGTCAGTGATGTTTTTCTTCTGCTGTAGATAATCTATTGCTAAGCCTAACAATGAATATTTTATTTTTTCATATATTTTTCAATCCACAAATTTTTATATTTTTCGATTTTATAGTTTCCATTTTTCTATGGAAATTCTCCATCTGTTCCCTCCTTATATTCATTTATTCTTTTAAGTCCTCAAACATATTTATAATAGCTGCTTTAAGTCCTTGTTAATTCTATCATCATCGTCATTTCTGCATCTCTTTACACTGACTTATTTTTTCCTGCTTGTTGGTTTCATTTTCCTGCTTTTCATGTCTAAGAATGTTTTATTTAATCCTGGACATGGTAGAGGCTATGTTTTTTCTCTTTTTTTTTTTTAAAGAGAGTTGTGTTTTGGACTTGCAGGTGCTGTTTACTTGTACGTTAGCTTGGACCTTTTGAGACTTGTTTTTAAGGTTTGTTAGGGTTGCATTAAGTACACTTATTGCTAAAATGTGGCATTTTTGAAGTGCCAATTAAGCACCTGGGATGTTCAACAAGGTCTCTCTACTCCGGCTCAACTGTCTGCAATCCACATGCAAACTTTAGACTCTCCACTGAGCTCTCAGTGTCTTGGCAGCTGTTTTTGGCCTGACCTTTCAAGGTCTCGGGTTGGGCACGCAGAACTTAATACTCTGCTAAGGACTGAATGGGAGTCTCATGCCTCTGTTTATATAGCTCCTCTCCAGTAATTTACCCTGACAATTTCAGATCCCAGAGTACCTCCAGGCTTTAATCTCCATCTCCTCAGCTCAGCCAGGTACTTGTGTTCTTCTTTGGTCTCTAGCTCCAAGCACCAGGGTTAAAAAAAAAAAAAAGTGCCTTTAAGCAGAAAGCTGGGAAAATCATGAAGCTCATCTCTTTGGACTCTCTCATCTTGGGGCCATGGTTCTGTTCTGCTGGTTGTGTGATGTCTGACAATACTTTCCTTTTCACATATTTTGTCCAGTTTTATAGTTGCTTTTGGCAGAAGGGCGAGATTAGTACTAGTTACTGTGTCATGGACTGAATCAGGAATCTTCCCCTATCCACAAACATCTTAAAGATTAAATGATAAAATAAAGCTTCAAGAAGGCAGGAAGTTATCCCTCTTTTCAGAAATATGCTAGACCTTGACATTGATTCTTAAAAACAGTAACTTCTAACTCATTTTGTTAAACAGACTTTTGGATGGATTAAATGCAGCACTTATCAGTTATGTGAAATTTTACATCTTTTAATGTCTTTGAAATGAAGATAGCACTACCTACCTTACATTGTTAGGAGGTTTAGAAATAGTGTTTATAAAACACATAACAGGGTGCACGGTGGTTCAGTGGTAGGATGCTTGCCTTTCATGTGGGAGACCTGGGTTCAATTCCCAGACCATGCACCCCCCACCAAAAGAAAAAAAACACACGCACACACAAAACAGTGTCTGGCGTAGAAGCACTCAACAAATAGATACCAATATTCTGACGTCAAAAGTTAAAATCTTTAGTGCAGTGATATTTAAAAATATTTCATCATTATTTAAATAGGATATACATATAATAAAATATAAGTAGTATAAAAATTATTCAATAAGAAGTGTCTGCCCACCACCCCAGATCTCCATTCTTACTTCTGAGAGACAACGTTATGATCAGTGTCATATATATATCCTTCCAGAATTTTGCCGTGGGTATTGTGATAGTTAAGTTCATGGGTCAACTTGGCCAGGTTTTGGTGTCCAGTTGTTTGGTCAAGTGAGCATTGGCCTGACTGTTACTGTAAGGATATTTCATCAACTTAAATAATCAGTGGGTTGATTGCATCTGTGCCTGATTACAACTAAAATCAACTGAGGAGACTGCCTTCAATGATGAGAGAAATCTTACCCAAACAGTTGAAGGCCTAAAAATGAGAAGTGGTGATTTCCTCTGTCAGAAAGGAGAATTTCCTCTCTACTTCAGCCAGGCAGCTTCTCCTGGGAAATTCATCAAAAACCTCCATCAGAGTCCTTGCGAACTGCCTTATGGAATTTGGACTTGCCCATCCCCACAATCACATTGGACAATTCTTATTAAAATCTCATAATACATGCATATATATATATAAAAACAATCTCCTGTCGGTTCTGTTTCCCTGGAGAACCCTGACTAATACAGATACACATACAAACATCTGTAGCATCTTCATTTTATGCAAATAGGAATTTTTAAAAACACTTTTCTCTACCTTGCTTTAATCAATCAAGGATACATCTTGAGTTCTGTCCATTTCAACACATACAAATAAACATTCTTCTTTAACAGTTTCATCATACTTGTTTGCATGAAGGTAAAAATTTATATAAGCAATCCCCATTGACACAACTAAGGTTATTGTCATAGTTTTGTTTTTATTAATACAGCTGTAATAATTATCTTTGTACATATATATTGTGTGCATAAATGAATATGACTTTGGATAATTTTCTAAAAGCTCTAAAAGTAAGATTGGTTAAATCCATTAAACAAATGCATTATACATTTAGGTATTTATTGTTTGTTTTATTTAATAGAGTCAAGTTTTCTTCCAAAGCATTTCTAAATTTATACTCCCACAAATAGATCTTATTGCTCCACACACTTCCCAACACTGTGTTATCAAACTTTTAAATTTTTCTGATTGACAGGTAAAACACAAGATATTAATATTTTAATTTGCATTTCTTCCTATGACTAAAATAGAGCATTTTCATTTGTTTCAGACGTACTTGTATTTCTTTCTCTCTAAATTGCCTATTCTTGTCATTGACCCCTCTCCTATTATTTTTAAATTGGTTCATCTTTTTCTTACGGATTTGAAGGACATTTTAAATAGAATCAAGAAATTAGTTGATACATGTTGCAAATATTATAGATTTTTTTAAAGATAGAAGTTTAATTTTTCCCCCAGTTTGTTGTTTTATTTTATTTTATTTTGATCATTCTCTTCCCCTCAGTGGTTTAAAAATTGTATATAATTTTCAATCCTTTCCATTAGGTTTTTAGTTTTCATGCTCTTTCTTCCCTATTCCAAGATTATTTAAACATTATCCCATGGGCATTTTTTTAAGCACTTCTATCTTTCAGGATGCTTCACATTTATATTTTTGACTAATAGGAAAGACATTTTAATAAAAGGATTGAAGTAATGATCCAGTTTTTTGTTTTAATTGCTAGCCTGGTATCCCAATGCCATTCATTGAATAATTCTATTTTCTTAGTTATTATTGGAAATCCGATTCAACAATATACTTCTAGTTTAATTTTGACTACCATGTTTTTCTATTCATCTATAATTCCAGAAGCCTTTAAAAGCCTAATGTAGTGAGTTGAATTCAACACTTGTTTTTACAGTGAAAATTCTAATTTTTACACACACACACACTACTCATGATATTTATCATAGTTTCCTCTTTCAACTAAAACTAGAATGCCGTTCTATAACAGTAAGTCTGAGTCATGAGACATGAGTTCTCTCCATTAGAGCTTCTGCCTGGCTATAAAGCAGTTCAGAGGGATGCTTTGCCCCCAAGAGGGAATGAGATCGGTGAGCCCAACTGTGAGTATGATTGGATTTACAGATTAACAAAATGAGAAAGATCAAAGTCCTGTTATCAAGCAGATTTATAAGCACAGAACTTGTTCTTGTAAGAAAAATTGCTCTGTGCCCCTAATCTTCCTAATCTTGGCCTCAAAAAAGGGGTTTTGTACTTAAGACAATGTCATCAGGACGCTAAATTCAATCTCAGGCCACATTCCAGTTTCTTTTAAGACAGATAAACACCTCCTTGTTGAATAAATTGGTAGCTCTATGGAAACTTCAGGCTTCAAACAGAATATCTAATGCCATCAAATTAGGGTTCAACAGCGCACACTGAGTTTTGTGTACTAAAGAGAAGGCCAGGCCCACATACCTATACTTAATCACAGTTCCACCTTTCCAAATGGTAGAAACAGTGTCATCTTCATATTTGTGACATCAGTGCCTAGCACTGTGCATGTCATACAGTAAATTTTGCAAGACAGTTTATTTTTAAAAAATAAAAGGAAATGCTTCAATACATGCAGTTTTTAAATTCTAAACAATAAAACTACATTGATTCACGGCTAAGTAGGAATGTAAAATGTTTAGGAGGCTTGAAATTGACAATACGTAGGCAGATAAGGCAGAGAATGAGGTTCTCACCTTCGTGATTCCTGCTACTCAGGAACATCAATGACTTAACTATAGTGGTGGGCTCTTTCTTATCCTGAATGTTAAGAAAACTAGAAGATTATAAAATGTTTATTTTAGTAGAAAATCTACCATGTATGGATTGCTATGTGGGAAAAAAAATGGAATGCATCAAAAATGCTCACAATTGAAACTGATGGAAAGCATTCAACCTTACTGGAGCATATTGCAGTTCCTCAATTCCACTATTATGATGTCACTGACGTATGTGCTCACCACACATCCCCTTGCCTCTACAATCATCTTACTTAAGAACCATTTACTCTACATTAAGTTCCTGGAAGAAATTATTCTCCCTTTCATCTCTGGGTCTTTGTTTATGCAAAACCCCATGCTTTCTTTCTCTAGCTAATACTAGTAGCCCAAAGGACTTAATATAGAAATCATCTACCTGGGATTATATCTTGACTTCACAAAATTTGGTTAAATGAACTTTCTATATGCTTCCATAGCTCCCACGTAAGAAGTAGTTTTCTGATCTGTGAGGCATATTTGCTGCACTCCATCTCTGCTGCAGGGATAAAGCCCTAGAATCCTCTTTCCTTTTTTAAATCTTATTGAAGTATAATTGACATATATTTTATATATTTAAAATGTATAATTTGAGATGTTTTTTCACTAATATCTACATACTGAATATATCTATCAAATTCCGAAGTTTACTCATACCCCTTTATAATCCTTCCTTCTTGGGCTTCTTTGCCTCAGTTTCTACTGTGGACTCATACATTGTATATTGTTTTTCCTCTTGCTTCTTGCACACAGCATATTTTAGCATCCATCCATATTGTTGCATGAAAACCATTCATTGTTTTTATTGCTAAGCAATATTCCACTGTATGAACATACTACAATATGTTTACTCATTACACTGTTGATAAACATTTATTTTTCTAGTTTGGGGCTACTATAAATAAAGTTTCTATGAATATTCCCGAAAAGTCCAAACTCCTAAATTTGACAAAGGCCAAAAAAAAAAGGCCAATTTTTCAATGTAGTTTTTTTAATGAATATTTCTGATGTCATAAAAATATTTCTCTGTCTCAAGGTCACAAACATGTTCTCCTATGTTTCCTTTTAGAAGATTTATAATTTTAAGTTTTATATCTTGCCTATGATACATTTTGAATTAATTTTTATTTTACATGAATAGAATTTCTTTTTTTATTATTAAGGATTTCCAATTGTTTCAGAGCCACTTATTGAAAAGTCAAATTTTTCTGTCTTTTCTCTTTCTGCCCTTTTGGCTAAAAATCAGCTATGTGTGAGCCAAGAATTTTTATTGTTTCATGACCTATTTGCCTGTCATTATTATATGGATTTCATTGTAAGAATTACATTAGAAGCCCTCAAGTCTATTAGCATATGTTCTTCAAATATTTTATTTTTATTTATTTTTTGTATGCTGTGTGGTAGGGTAATATTTCATTATTTTTCCATGTGAGTTATTGCAGCACCATTTTTTGAATTTATTTGTTTGTTTTTGATGGGGGAAGTGCATGGACTGGGAATCCAGCCCTGGTCTCCGGCATGGCAGGTGAGAATTCTATCATTGAACTATGCTTGCACCCCCGCAAAAAATGTTCCTTTTTTTACAAAGTTGTTTTGGCTCTTCATCCTTTGAATTTCCTTAATAATTTTAGATCAAGCTTGTCAATTTTTACAAAAAGCTTCCTGGAATTTTGATTGGCTTTGAGTTAAATCTGATGAATCAATTTGGGGAGAAATGATATCTTAAAAACATTGAATGTTCCAGAGTCTGAACCTGACATTTCTCTTAGGTCCTTTTAAATTTCTCCCAGGAAATTTGCAGTTCTCATTGTATAGGTATTGTGCATTTTTGTTATATTTATCCACATCTCACATTTTTACAATACTATTTTTATTTCAGTTTCTAATTATTCATTGCCAAGATACAGAAATAAAATTTATCTTTCTATATAAGTTGTAGAACTTTTTTGTAGATTCTAAAAGATTTTCAATACAGAGGATCAAATTGTTTGGTATGTGTGCTGGTTTGAAAGGATGTATGTCCCCTAGAAAAGCCATGTTTTAATCAAAACCCCATTTCATAAAGGTAGAATAATCCCTATTCAATACTGAATGTTTGAAACTGTAATCATATCAACTCCCGGGATGATGTGATTTAGTTGAGTGGTTGTTAAAATGGATTAGGTGATGACATATCTCCACCCATTTGGGTGGGTCTTGATTGGTTTACTGGAGTCCTATAAAAGAGGAAACATTTTGGAGAAGGGGAGATTGAGAGAGAGCAGAGAATGCTGCAGCACCACGAAGCAGAGAGTCTACCAGCCAGCGACCTTTGGAGAGGAAGAAGGAAAATGCCTCCCGGGGAGCTTCATGAAACTGGAAGCCAGGAGAGAAAGCTAGCAGATGACACCATGTTCACCATGTGCCCTTCCAGCTGAGAGAGAAGCCCTGACTGTGTTCGCCATGTGCCTTCTCACTTGAGAGAGACGTCCTGAACTTCATTGGCCTTCTTGAACCAAGGTAACTTTCCCTGGATGGATGCCTTACATTGGACATTTCTATAGACTTGTTTTAATTGGGACATTTTCTTGGCCTTAGAACTGTAAACTAGCAACTCATTAAATTCTCCCTTTAAAAGCCATTCTATTTCTGATATATTGCATTCTGGCAGCTAGCAAATTAGAACAGTATGCTATTGTCTATATCTAATACAGATAGTATTTTTATCTCTTTTTGTTTTATGGCACTGGCTAGAACCTTAACACCATATTTAATGTGTCATAATAATGGACATATATGCCTTGTTCTTTACAATAGGGATAAAGTATTCAGTCTTATTATAGCTATATGTTAGGTGAAATATTTTCACAGATGCCATCTATCAGGTTGAAGAAAATCTTCTATTTGTAGTTAGCTGAGTATATATAGACTATGGGTATTGGATTTGGCAAATGTTATTTCTACATCTACTGAGATGATCCTAAGTAATTTTTTATTTTTCAGACTATTGGTATAGTGAATTAAATTGATTGGTCTACCAAGTATTAAACTAACCCTAGATTTTTGTGATAAATTTCACTTGTTCTTAACACATTAACTATAATATATATTACTAGATTCAATTTTCTAAAATTTTGTTACCAATTTTTGCCCCCTCTTTCATAAACAAAAGTAGTCTGTATAGTTTTCTTTCTTTTTTCAGTATTTTTTGTCTGGTTGAGTATCAGAGCAATGCTGACCTCATTGAATGAGTTGGGAAGCATTTCCTCCTTTTCAATTTTCTGGAAGAGTTTGTTGAGAATATTATTTCTTCTTTATGCTTACGGGAAATCCCCACCGAAGGCTTTTGGACCTACAGTTTTCCTTGTGAGGAGGTTTTTAACAACAAATTCAATTACTTTATTCAATATAGGACTATTCAGATTACCTATTTCTTTTCACATTAGCTTTTAGAATTTGTGTCCTTCAAAGAATTGATCCATTTCATGTAAAATTTCCAATTAATTGGCATAAAGTTTTCATAATATCCCCTTATTTTTCTTTTAATATTTGTAATTCTTTTAATATTTTTTAAATCCCTTTCATTCCTGATCTTGGTAGCTATGGTTTTCTTTTTATTTTAACTTGATCAGTTAGACTAGAGGTTAAACAGTCTTATCGTTCTTCTTGAAGAGCCAGTTTTTGGTTGAATTGTTTCTCTTTATTAATTTTCTTATTTCTATTTAAATGATATCTGCTTTGACATTGTTTTCTTTATTCTAGTTATTTTAGGTTTAATTTTCTCTTCTCTTTCTAGTTTCTTCACCTAGAAGTTGAGGTCAGTAATTTGAATTCTTTCTTTGACAGGCATTCAGTACTCAACAACAGCAGATTATACATTTTTTCAATTGCACAGGAATGCATATTCTGCTGCTGTTGAGTGGAATGTTCTACATATGCCAAGTAGGTCAAGTTGGTTGGTAGTGTTTTTCAAGTCTTCTAGATCTTCAGTGCTTTTACATATACTTCTATTGTAACTAAGAAATCAGGATTTAAGGGATGATTTTGATTATTGAATCATTATATAGATATTCTTTTTTGCTTTCTGCTATATTGAAGCAGAGAGAGGGAAGTCCCTGAGATCTCTAAATTGTAATCCAGATGCCCTGAACTCTGATAATGATTGTATAGCCCTTACCTTCTGCTCCCATGACTGTAAAAATCTTGTGACTAACCTTCATTCATAGTTATCCTGTTCTTCAACTGAAGAGTCTTGTAATCAGTAAAGACAGTCTGTAATACTTATTAATGAAGGGTGTTGGGCCAGCCCAGAACTAACGCTCCCCAAGTCCAAAGCTATCTTGATAAACGAGACTGGATCTAACCAAAGTCAGCAAAATCCCCAGCTTTTGTGTTGTAACACTATCAATTATTTATGGAGGAGCTTTGCAATCTCCAATTTTAATTGTGAATTTATTTCTCCTTGCGGTCATTATTAGTTTTTCCTCCAGGTAATTTGAAGTTCAGTTATTAGGTATATAAACTTTTAAGATTGTTAATATACATTTGATGAATTTACTCCCTTTACATTATGAAACTAAAATCCTTTTATCCCTGGCAATATTCTTTACTCTGAGTTATCTGATATTGACATGATCTTCGCAGCTTTCTTTGAAGCAGGTGTATCTTTTCCTCCTTTCTACTTTTAATGTAGTTTTGTCTTTCTATTTAAAGTGGGTTTCCAATATTAGCAAAGAGTTTAGTCCTGCTTTTCTATCCAACCTTCCATTTTATGACTTATAATTGGGGTGCTTAGATCACTTATAATTGACACAATTACTGATGTGATTGGGTTTAAATCCATCACTTGCTATTTGTTTTCTGTTTAATCCCAACTCTTTTTTGTTCTTGCCTACTTTTACATTAATTGAGTAGTTTATATGATAATTTTTCCTCTTTTGGCTTTATAGTTAATAATATAGATCTTTAGACTATCTTTATCATACTCTATGTTCAAGTAATGGCATACTACTTCACTTACAGTAGAAAAGACTTGAAACAGTTGTTTCCATTTCTCCCTTCCCAGTTATTGTTATTATTGCCATATATTTGACAGCTACATATATTATCAATCCCACAATATATTGTTATAATTTTTAAAGTTTAAGTCCTTTGTTCTTTTTAAAGAGGTTTAAGTAATACAAACAAAAGCATTGTATTTACCTACATAGTTACTGTTTCTAGTGATCTTCATCCCTTTGTATAGATCAAACTAATATTATTTTCCTTTTGCTTAAAGGGCTGCCTTTAAAATTTCTTGTAAGTCTGCTTCTGCTAAATATTATCAGCTTTCGTTTGTCTGAAAATGTCATATTTCGTCTTAATTTTTCAAAGACATTTTCTTTGGGTGAAGAATTCTGAGTTCATAGATTTGTTTCTTTCAGTATTTTAGTGATGTTACTATACTGTCTTCTAGCTTGCACTATTTCCTAACAGGAAATCTGCTGTCATCCTTATCTTTATTCCTCTGAATATAATGCATCATTTTTAAAGAGTGCTTCTAATATTTTCTGTTTCCTATCAGTTTCAAGCAAATTGATGATGAAATTCCTAGATGTAGTTTTCTTCATGTGTTTTGTGCTTGGGTATTGTTAAGGTTCTTGGATATGTGGTTTTATAATTTTTATCAAATTTGGAAAATTTCTATCTGTTGTTTTTTCAAATATTTTTCCTGTCCCCTCCTTCAGGGACCAATTATGTACACATGTGGTCTTCTGAAGTTGTACTATAGTTAACTGATGCTACTTTTTATTTTTATATTCACAGCTATTTCCTCTGTTTCAGTCTGCTCTATCATCAAGTTTCGCTAACATTTTCTTCTGCAACTTTTGCTGGCCATTAACCCCATTCTAGTGTATTTTTCATCCCAGGCAGTGTAGTTTTCCTTTCTGGATGTTTGTGTGACATGTTTAAAATGTTTCATATTCTATTTAGCTACCTGAACATATGGAATAAACGTAATTATTTTAATGTACTAATTAAACTGCTAATCTGTCATCTGCACCATTTGTGGGTCAGTTTCAATTGGATTTTTTGGTGATATCATAAAATCAAAGTACTACTTTATTAAATGAGTTATTTTACAGAATATGAACAACAATATAATCACAATTGTAAAAAAATTTTTGTAACAAGGATGGATTGATTTTCAGATTTTCAAACCAGAATTAATTCTACGTTTACACAGAATTGTCTTTGCATGAAACCCAAAAGGAAACAGCATAAAAATGAGTTTATCTGTAGCCACTTTATTTTGCTAATCAATAGTTTGTTAGAAAAGCAGCTGCAGGTTTGTTACCTAAGGTCTGAGACAGGAGAAAAGTCAAAGATGTCATGAATTCACATGTAAACAACTTTATGCCTGAACATCAGCCAATTCTGGAGGAAGTAGAGTCTTAAGATATTTGCTCTCAAAGTATTGCTTGAAGGTCTTCGGGTTTGGCATTTGTGTCCTACAGACAGCGCAGTTATATAGTAAGGCAGCTTTGGCAACAGCCTTTTGGTCGTGTCCTTGTTTCTTCTTTTGTCCAGCTTGCTTTTTGGCATTTTTCTGCTGAGACTGAATCTTCTGCTGTCCACCAGCCATATCTTCCTGCTGTGGCCTCGGCTCCCAGCCCACCACTCGTGAGTCTGCACTCTTTCCCGTGTTTCAATCAATTTTAGCTCCCCATTATGAGGTGCATTTTAGTGCTATTTTGCACACTTGTAATTTTTCTTTGGATGCTAGGCCTTGTAGAGTTTGCCTTCTTGGGAACTAGATAGTTTTCTATTCCTAAATATATTCTTGAGCCTTTTTCTGGGTCATAGTTACTTCAGTACAGTTATATCCTTTCAGGTTGTGCTTTTAAATTTTGTTAGAGAGGGTCCAAGCAGTGCTTAATGTTGAGCTAATTCCACCCCACTATCAAGGCAAGGTGCTTTTTTGTATTTTAAGCAATATCATTTGAATTATGATTTTTTTCCACTCTGGCTCTTGGAAATAGGCGCTATTTCCATCTCTGTGTGTGAACTCTAGGTGCTAAGACCTCTGATCTTTTCAGGTGTTGTCTTTTTGCATTGGCCTTTGGTAATTTCTCACATACATGCTCTGATCAGCTCAATATTTGAGGGGATCCCTCTGCAGATCTCTGGGGTTTTCTCTCTATGTAGCATCATCCTTTCTGTTTGTATCCTGCAAAATCTTGTTAGACTTGTTTTCCCACATTCCTGGCTCCATCTTATAACTCTTTGAGGTTAGGGATCAGTTTTCTTCATCCTCAGGTGCTAGTCCATCTTGGCACGTAGTAAGCCCTCAGTAAATATTTGTTGAATAAATGACTAAAAAAAAAATAAACTGGTTAGTGGAGGCTTTTTGTTCTTAATAGCAGGGGCTCTACTTTTGAAGCAGCACTTTCAATAAAAACGATTTCACCCTCCTAAGAGATGGTCTAGTCTTCTAGGTCACTGAAGCTCATAAATTTGGCAGTACCTGAACAAAATTAGCTTTCTGCCAGCAATAAGGAAAGAGGAAAATGGATGCTAGGTCTACAAGGAAGGGCGTCTGCTATACTTCTGATATGTGTTCTCAAAAGCACCTGTACCTGGGTGGGCCACGGTGGCTCAGCAGGTAAGAGTGCTTGCCTGTCATGCCCGAGGACCCAGGTTTGATTCCCGGTGCCTGCGCATGTAAAAGAAAAAAAAAAAAAAGCACCTGTACCCTTTGTTCTAAGGAGACTGTTTTAAACACATTCCAAGTTAGAATTTTAAAGAGTGCTTTAGACTGGTTTCATGACGGCATCTAAGTTACATGACTGTAAATATTTCTAGAACACAATAAACTTTACTTTCAAGCCAAGATACTTCATGCAGTGTGTCACTTTAGATGGTAATTATATTGCATTAGGCAGGCAGATTGTGCAGCCTCAGAAGTGGAAAGAATATACTGGTAAGTTTGTCACCCACCCCCATAGCACACACCCACCAAATAGGAGAATTCTATTATTTCTGGGATCATCTTCATTTCACGTTTATTTATTCTAAAATGCAAAACCACCCAAGCTACGCATTTTAAATAATGAAGTGCAGGGCAACCCCCAAGGAGCAAGCACTTGTTTCAAACATTCATATCTCTTGCTTTGTTCCTGTGGGGGATTTAAAAATACAGAATTTACCACCGTTTATTTATTTTCACCGTTGTAATAAAGGGCAAGTCTTAATTGCCATATTATATTCTTAACTAGACAAGTTGCTCAAATTCTCTTAGCCTCAATTTTCTCATCTGAAAAAATATATAATTGTCCTGGCCCAACAGAGGTCTCTGACTTTCACTCTAAAAATAGAATAAAAATTTTTTTTGTGCACTGTAACACCCCGAGAAAATTTTCAATGTGAGGATTGTAGTGCATAAAAATATGGTGGTTATTCATCTGTTTATTTCAACAACTCAATAAATATTTTAAAGGAATAGAGGAAGGAAGGAAAGAAATGAGGAAGGAAAGGAGGAGAGAGGGGAAGGGAGGTGGAAAGGAGGGAGGAAGGAAAGTAGGAAAGAGAAAGGAAGTAAAAAGAGGAAGGTAGGGAGGAGGAAAGAGAAAAGAGGGAGGAAAAGAAAGGAAAGGAGAGAAAAAGGAGGAAAAGCTGTGACAATTCTGTGACTGGCTGACTAATTTTGACTCTGAGCGTTACATGATAACATATGATAATCAATATAACTGTTCCTAAACTGGATAACATAAATGAATAACAAAACAGTGACTAATCTTGCATGAATTTTTGGCACTGCGTCCTTATGCTGGTGGGGAAAGTAATATTTGCTATTTTATTAGAATTAGTATTATATCACTGCCTTTGAGACTGAAAGCAAAAGAGGCTGACAGTCCCAAATGCTTTGTGGCTAACTGGAAACTCTAGAGGAGACTCATTTATCAAAGGGGATTGTCCTTTCTTCTCTTTCTCAGAGGATTTATTCAGAAAACAACAGAATACTCTTTAAATCTTAGGTTCTGATGTCCAAATTAGAAATAATCTATTTATTTTGCCCTTAGGCTTAAATTTAATTCATTAGTGGAGGGAGGGGGAACACAAACAAAGATTCAGCACAAGAGAATAAAGAAAATTTGGATCTTGTGCTATTAAACAAAAATCAATTTGTTTGTCTGTGTGTTAGGGTGAGGAAGTTTTTGGTAGTATGAAGCAGATAAGTAGAAGAAAGGAGTTGGTAATGGTTCTCACACAAATCAAGAATTCTGGAGTTGTAACAGGAAGGAAATTACTTGGTGTTCCAGATGCATTTTATGATGGCATCAATAACCAATGTGACTACTAGTTAAGCACCTATTTTGTGCAAGATGCTGTACTGATGCCATCTCATTTAATCTTGATCACAACACCATGAAGTTAGCCTTATTATCACAATTTTGTTGGTGAGCAATAATAGCCTCAAAGAAACTGTGTAACTTTTCCAAAGATACTAGCTGGTGGCTCTTCTCACGTGTACCTCCTCCAGATTAGAGAGCAACTGAAGATAAGAACAAAAATAAAAGCCAAAACATTTAGAGGTCTTCTTTCATCTTAGAGGACAAATTAAATGGGAATACGCTGGTTTAAAAGTATGATGTACCCCCCCCCCCCCCCGAAAAGCCATGTTTTAATCCTGATCTAATCTTGTTGGAATGGCTGTTTCTTTTCATCTTTTTTATTAGATTATCTCCATGGAGATGTGATATGCCCAATTATTGGTGTAACCTTTTGATTAGATAGATATGTGACTCCGCCCATTCCGGGTGGGTCTTGATTAGTTTACTGGAGTCCTTTAAAAGAGGGTACATTTTGGAGAGCTCAGAGCAGAGCTGACACAGATGCCGATACTTGGAGAACAGAGACATGGATGTTTGGAGATGCTTGGAGCACAGAAGAAGTTGCCATGTGACTTCCTATGAAATGATTAGCAAGCCAGAACCTGGAGAGCGCCAAGGGAAGCCAAGAGATGAAAGTCAGGTCCAAAGAAGCAAAGTGTGGAACCCCCAAGGGAACAGAGGCTGAAAGCAATGGAGTCCAGGAGAAAGGGACCAGCAGATGCCAGCCACGTGACTACGTATTGACAGAGGTTTTCCAGACCCACTGGTCCTCCTTGAGCTAAAGTATATTTACCTGGATGCCTTAATTTGGACATTTTTATAGACTTGGGATGGTAAACTTGCAACTTGACAAATTACCTTTTTAAAAACCATTCTATTTCTGGTATATTGCATTCTAGCAGGGTAAATACATACACACACACATATATATATATATGCACATATATCTGTACACACACACGCACACATATATATGCACATATATCTGTACACACACACATATATATACGTACTTACATACACACATTTTAAATTAGTTGTCTGGCATTGCTGTACATTCTTTGCTAATATATCTTAGTTAAACTCTTGCAACACTCATGAGGTAGATATTAGTTTTCCTATTTGATGAGAAAACTACAGTTTGGGGAAGTTAAATTGCTCCAAGTGCTTTGGCAAATGACAGAATCTGTATTTGAACACCCATCCATGCCTTGGAGGCATTTTTCTATGTCACATTGACCTTCATCACTTCACAAACACTTGCAGAGTACCCACAGGGAGAAATCACTTTGCCAGAGCAGGACACTTAGAGCACTACAAAGATAAACAAGAAACAGCTTTGTACTTCAAACAGCAAACTCCAGTCACTTAGAAAACATCTGAGCTGGTGTAACATCTATGTGAAAATGTGAGATGGTTTGAAAAATCATACTTTGAGGACCAGGACATTAACTCATGGCCCTTTTCCTGTCGGGCCAAGCTCTGATAGAAAGTAGGCCTTGAGAACATAGTGGTAAGAGAGGAGCTAATTCATCAGATATCCAGCCATGGAGATATTCACTCCACTCCACCAGGCAATAGATTCTGAGAGGTGAAAGCAAGTGTCCCTGTACATTAGAGGGGAAAAACATTTTATATATATGCTCTCGGAAAAGCCTTATAACAGCTCTGTGGGCTGGGAACTATTGTTCCCCTTTTACAGTTGAGATAACTGAGGCTTAAGATGATGAGGGGATTACTTTGGGTTACCCAGGTTGACAGTAAATAGTGGGGGCAGGGTTCAAACCAAAGTCTACTTTTACTGCAACATTGGGCTTTTCCACAGTAGTATACTGTCTCTTGCAGCTTCAGAAACAGCAATGGGTATGTATTTGTATCTGTTTCCTTCTCCCCAGAATTTTTGTTCTAACCTCTACTTAGAAAGAATGTGTAGGGAAGAGGGGCAGATGTTGCACAATCTCATATATGCTCAGTGCTGGTGACTATATCAGCACTCACCCTTTTGGAGGGCAGATGCTGCTTTTCATTTACTCCCAAGCATGTGTGTACTTGGTGAATGACTGGGATGGATTTGGTAGTGGTGGGGTGCTAGGAAGGTAGGGATGGTAAAATTCTGAACTAAGAATTGCAGAGAGGGTTTGCTGCTAGTAGCAACTCATCTCTTCCATTAGGAATATTAGAAAACTAGAAGAAGACACAGTGGTAGCTTCTGTCTTGAAAGCCCATCAGATCTGGCTTAACTATTTCCAAGATCCCAAATATAGTAAAAAGGTAAAATTGAGTTGAGTTTAGTACCTTTTAATTGGTATACTCCTTAAGACTAACTTAGCTATTAAAGGTTTAATTAAAATGCCTACTCATTCCCAAAGTTCTCTAATCACCCTCACCTTGCTGCTAATCCCAGCATTTATTTTTCCACAATTATTTTTTGAGTAACTGCTATGTTCCATACACTGTGTTAGGCATACTTGTGCGTTTCCTTTATCAAATTTGCATTTTTAAAGCCCTTCAATCACGTTGAGCATAATTATTTTTCTAAATATCTTTATGATGAACTGGCAAGGATAGTCTCTTACCTGCTAGTATTCTTAGCTTTTATTATAGTTTGGGCATACTACAAGGGCACAGTAAATGTTGGCTTAGTGAAGGATCCAGAGAAAAGGCAGATAATTTCAGAAGAGGATGATTTTAGCTAGTTACCTAGGCAAAAGAAACCAAAGGCTGCCTGAGTTGGTCAGTCTACAAGTCTCAAGGGGATAACCTTACACTCCCTGGTGGAAACCAGTGGATGAAAGTTAGAGGACGCACATGGCTATACAGAATAAAGAGGTACTTTCTTCCTATTAAGTTACCCAGCTGTGGGAGATGGTATCTTTAGAGGTAACATGCTTCCCATTACTGATGTTTAAGCAAAATCTAATGCACCAATTTATCTGGAGTGCTTTAGAAGAGTTTGCCATATTGATTTTGACATGGATGTATCTAAGTTCTCTTTTAACATCAAGATCTGACACCCTATGATCCACGGCTTCATGGAGGAAGCAGAAATTGTGTTATACCTTAAGTAAATCAGGAGAAGATGGTTCATGGCCATGAGGCCGCATACCTCTAACCATGCAAACCTTGCCCCCATCCATCCTTACTGCAGCATGGAGCAGGGCTAATCTGTTGAGCTACAGCCCACATTCTGGACTGATCAGCAGTACAGAGTTTATCATGCACGCATAACCAGTAGTGAGGTCCAAAGAATCTCCACTAATCCATTTTGATAGTGTTATTGCTGACCTTACAGTTCCATCCTTAGGTCCTTCTCAGCTTATTGTCTAGTTTCTCTTTAACACTTCTGTTTCTAAAGCACCAAACATAGGTTCCCAATAGAAATTTCAGGGAAGTTATTACATTCCAAAAAAGTTCTTAAAAACTTACAAAATGTTACCAAACTGTGTTTAATTAATATGTAGTAGTTAAACATTGGCCTTGAATAGATCTGCTGATTATTGTCAGCTGATGTACCAACAAGCTGTGTAACTTCAGAAAAATGACTTCCACTTTCTGGGTTTCATGTGTAAAATGAGAAGACTGGTGTGAATGATCTTTCAAGAACTTTCCAGCTTTAATTCTAAATAAATCAAATGGTGTTACTCTCCCCTACACCCTCAGTGCCAAAGAGTTACAAGTTTACCCATTTTAAAGAAATATAAGGCAGTCTGAGTATTCAAAAAAGATGCTATGTCATTTTAGATGTGTCTAAAGGAGCATAAAGATTAGCAAACTGAGCTGTTAGGTGATAGCCTGGGGTTGGTGCCCCTGAGGAGCTGGGCTTCATCCTACAGGGATGAGCAAAGGGCTGGCTTTTCTCACAAAGACTGCTCCGCCAACTTGTAAAGGAGCAATCAGCCATCAATGCCAGGGGATGACTGCCTCCCACTCAGATTCATTTGCAAGGCCTCATCCATTTCCCTAGGGAGCCCTGCTGGCCCAGTCTGACCGGGTCTAGAACGGCAGCAGCAGTAGCAGTAATAGAGGAAGGGTAGCCAACAGTCAAGAGAGTCTGCTCAGAAGAAAGGTTTTAAGTAAAGCAATTTGTGGAGTTGGCTTCTCAGTGACCGAGTACAAAGCGATTTTGGCTCTTCTGTCCCCATAGTTAGTCTTCAGACTTCCTCTCTAATATAGGAAGCTTATAAAGAATAGCTACAGATGATGGTTGCTCAGAAAGAGACTATGCACTGAAATACAATTTGGGTTATAAATATGAGTATTTAATATTCTTAAGACTGTCTGATACTTAGGTAATATTCTAAACTGTGCACCCTGGACTATGAACTACATGTAGAGATTATGGTGAATACATCCCTACGTACTAGCATTCACAAGACAGTACCAACAGATGTGGTGTTCAAATTGATAAATAAAAGAAAAATAGAAAAGTATTGTTTTAAGACAGTTGAACTATAAATATTTCTTTTCAAAAGGATCCATATTTTATTTTGATTTTTATCTTGAAGGGGTTGCCTATAATGTGGTCTATCTGTTTTCACCTGAGTTCTCTAACTGGAACTTCTGCTTAAGTAGCTAATCCATGTGTCTACCTCTTAATACACAGTATACATTGTACCACACA
Organism: Tamandua tetradactyla; assembly: GCF_023851605.1. Classification (NCBI taxonomy): domain Eukaryota; kingdom Metazoa; phylum Chordata; class Mammalia; order Pilosa; family Myrmecophagidae; genus Tamandua; species Tamandua tetradactyla. The sequence continues at coordinate 56,185,513 of NC_135334.1, read as the reverse complement.
ACATCTGCTCTGAGAAGCATCTGATCTGAGAAGTATCCCTGGAACATGAGCCTCTCCCTACCTTAGTTTCTAGTAGTTTATGGTTCAAAAATTTATGAGCGGACTTCAAGGATGATGGCAGAATAGGATAGGCTGAGTTCATTCCCACTGCAACAGATAGCTAGAGAAATGAAAGATAAATGACCAGGGCAGTAGTTCAGGGTACGAGAGACCTGTGAGGGTCTTTTTACACTAAATAGGGAGGTCCTGGGAAAAAAGGATGAGGAAATGAGATGCAGAGAAAGGGGTGAGTGGATCCATTGGGACACAACCAGGGAAAAGAAGTGACGACCAGCAAAGAGTCTGCCCCCTCAGCCAGGAGCTCCCTTGAGGAACCCGGAAACCAGTAAACTGCTTTTCCTGATTATAGAGACCATCCAGGTAGTACACAGAGAAGCCTACCACTCCCCCTCTTCTACATGGAGGCCCAGAGCCCTTAGGAATGCACAAACAAGGTTGGGATGAGGAAGCAAGCCAGGCTGCACCCCTAGTTGCCCCACTGCTCTGCATACTACCACATGCCACGCCCCTGCCCTGTACACCCATGTACTTCACAACCTGCCATACTCAGAGCTGCGGTGGGTGCCCCACCCAGCACTGTGTACTGCTTCCCCACACAATGCACAGAGCCCCATGGCATGCCTGGTGTTGCAACCCACCCCTTGCTGCTCACTGTGCCCACCCTGCACCTCTATCCCTACACCCAGTCATGTGCCATGCTCTGGCCTCCTGCACCTCACACCCCAGCCTATCCCACACCCACTCCATGTTGCATCCCATGCCTGTACCGCTCCCCACAACAACTCCACGTCCACCCTGTGTTCCACCCGACACCCTGCCCCCATACTGCACCCCTACTCTTGTGCTTTGTGGTCCATGCCACACCCCACATCCACGTGTCGCTGCTTGCTGCATCCCATGTCCCCATACCCCATGCCCTGTGCCATGCCTAACCGGCAGCCATTATGCAATAGGCTGTGGACAGGGGCATCTGACCTACCCAGTCCCGTAACCCAAGCAGGAGTCTGGGGGCCACCAGTCCCATTAGGCCCACAAGTAAAATCTCTACTGAGGTGCACACTACCCACCCCCAGGCACCAGGGTTGGAGGCATTCAGCAAGCTCTGGCCGAAATTACAGAGGGTCTCTATCCAGCTCACTCAGCTGCTGTAGTCAGGGAGAGTTGGGCCCAAAGGGAAGAAGAGGCCCGAGAGCGCATTCTGATGGGAAGAAATGAAAAATACAGCCTGACAAAGAGCCTATCTGTCTAGATTCAAACAGATTTTCAAGTACAGTTGCATTCCCTGCATGAAGTCCGGGTCTTGGTTTCATGGGGAATTACTGATGAACAAAGTGCAAAAGGAGACCCTCAAACAAATCCAAGCCACTACAAAACCTTAGATGACTGAGGGAAATCAACTTCCAAAACAACCCTATTAAGACAAGCAAGCGCCTCAATAGCAACAGAAAATCATAAAGCATATGAAGATGTAGGCAGATATAGCCAGTCAAATGACCAAATTAAAGCACCAGAGGAAACAAACTTTGGAACAATTAATCAAAGATGTTTATACAACTCTGCCAAATAAATACAATGGGTTGGCCAATGACAAAGGATATCAAAAAGACACTAGAAGAGCATAAAGAAGTATTTGAAAGACTAATTAGAAAATAGCAAGTATCAGAGATGAAAGATACTATAAACCAACTAAAAATATACTAGAGATATAGAACAGCAGATTTGAAGAAGTAGAAGAAAGAATAAATGAATGAGAAGAATGGACAAATGTTTGAACATGCAAAAGAACAAAGACAAAAAATGATGGAAAAATTGAATTGGATCTCAGGGACATGATGGACAACATGAAGCACTCAAATATAAGAATCATCAGTGTCCCAGAAAGAGATGAGAAGAGAAAAGGTCTAGGAAGATTAGTTGAAGAGATAATGGGGGAAAGCTTCCCAACTCTTATACAAGACATAAATATGCAAATCAAAGAAGCCCAATGAACTCCAAATAGAATAAATCCAAATAGTTCTGCTTCAAGACACAAACTAATCAGTCTGTCAAATGTTGAAGAGGAGCAGAAAAGAAAAAAAAAAGTGGCAGGATACAAGAATAAGGTGCATAAATCAGTAATGTTTCCATACATAAGTAATGACCTAACTGAGGAAGAAATTAAGGAGAAAAATCCATTCAAAAAGCAACAAAAAAGAATCAAATGTCTAGGAATAAACTTAACCAGGGATGTAAAGGACTTGTACACAGAAAACTACATAACATTCCTAAAATAACTTCAAGAAGATCTAAATAGAAAGACATTCCCTGCTCATGGACAGAAAAGTTAAATGTAGTTAAGATGTCAATTCTACCCAAATTGATCTACAGATTCAATGCAATACCCAATAAAATTCCAGCAACCTACTTTGAAGACTTGTAAAAGCTAATTATCAAATTCATCTGGAAGGGAAAAAGACCTTGAATAGCTAAAAAAAAAATCCTAAAAAATGAAGAACAAAGTGGGAAGATTAACACTTCCTGATTTTGAAACTTATTATAAAGCATGGTACTGGCACAAAGACATAAGTGTTGACCAATCAAAGTGATTTGAGAGTGTAGAGATAGACCACTAAATCTACGGTCAATTGATCTTTGACAAGATCCCCAATTCCACTGAATGGGGACAGAATAGTCTTTTCAATAAATGGGCATGAGTGAACTGGATATAAATAGCCAAAGGAATGAAGGAGGGCCCTTACCTTACACCTTATACAGAAATTCACACAAAGTGAATCAAATACCTAAATATAAGAGGCAGTACCATAATACCTCTAGAAGAAACTATTCAGAAACATCTTCAAGATCTAATAATATGACATAGCTTCCTAAACTTTTAGCCAAAGCACAGGCAACAATAACAACAACAACAACAACAAAAACCCAGATAAATGGGAACTCCTCAAAATAAAATGTTCTGTCCCTCAAAAGGCTTTGTCAAAAAAGGTGAAGTGGTACCCAACTCAGTGAGAGAAAATATTTGGAAATCACATTTCATGTAAAGGTTTGATATCCTTTATACATAAAGAAATCACACAGCTCAACAAAAGAGCCAATGATCCAATTATAAAATGGGCTAAAGATATGAATATACATTTTTCTGAAGAGCAAACAGAGATGGCTAAAAAGCACATGAAGAGATGGTCATTTTCATTAGCTACGAGGAAAATGCAGATCAAGACTACAATGAGATATCACCTCACACCTATAAGAATGGCTACTATTAAACAAACAGGAAACTAAAACTATTGGAGAAGATGTAGAAAAATTGGAGCATGTATGCTGGTGGTACAGCCACTATGGAACACAGTTTGGCATTTTCATAGAAAACTAAATATCGAGTTGCCCTATGACCCACTAATACCAATGCTTGGTATGTTCTCAGAAGAGCTGAAAGCAGTGACACAAATAGAACTTTGCAACTGATGTTCATAGCAACATTATTCACAATTGCCAAAAGATGAAAGCAATCCAAGTGCTCATGAACAGACCATTGGATAAACAAAATGTGGTATTTACATATGGTGAAATATTATGCAGCAATAAAATGAAATGAGGTCCTTAAGCACATAACAAGATAGAATAACTCTGAAGACATAGTGCTGAGTGAAATAAGACAGGCACAAAAGGTTACTGTATGATTTTGCTATTATGACCTTTGTAAATATAAATGCAGAAGCTTATAATATGGAATATAGGGGACCTAGAAATACACAGAAGCTAGAGATGAGTGTATTAGTTTGCTAAGCTACCAGAATGCAATATACCAGAAATGTAATGGCTTTTATAAAGGGAATTTATCATGTTACAAGTTTATAGTTCTAAGCCTATGAAAATATTCAAACTAAGGCATCCAGGGATTGATACCTTAATTCAAGTAAACTCAATGGGTCTGGAACACCTCTGTCAGCTAAGGCGGCATGTGACTGGCATCTGCTGGAGTCTTTGGCTCCTCATTTCAAACAGCTCCCACAGGGACGTTTTCTTTCTTCATCTCTAAAGGTCTCTGGCTGTGTGAGCTCTGTTGGCACTCCAAGTGTCTCCAAACATCCATGCCTTTGTCAGCTCTGAAGCAACTGTTCTCCAAGTGACTGAATCAGTTCTGAGGTTTTTTCCAAATATTTCTGCCTTTAAAGGACTCGGTAAGCTAATGAAACCCACCTTGAATGGGCAGGGTCACATCTCCATCTAATCAAAAGGTCACATCCACAACTGGGCTCGCTATATCTCTGTGCAGCTAATCTAATGGGAAGCTTCCACTCTACAAATACTGAATCAGGATTAAAAGAAACTGTTTTCCCCACATATTGGATCAGGATTAAAACACAGCTTTTCTGGGGTATATAATAGTTTTAAACCACCACAATGGGTAAATGGTTAGATAATGAGGTTGAACTTGTATGTCAGGGAATTGACAGAAGTGAAGGCAGTTCATTAATGGGTCTAAAGTAATATTGCCATATTGAAGGTGAACATGATTGAAAGGAATTGTATAGAACCACTTATCCTGCCGAGTAACACTAAAAATATAAATAAGTTCTTACAAGAAATTCTTTAAAAGTATGAATCTTGTACAAAGAGTAAATAATGGGGCATGGGAGAAAACTACTGTTACAGGCTATGGGCTCTGTTAAACAAGAAGATATCAACAATACCACAGAAATACTAGGTGTAAATAATGGGTGGGAAGGACAAGTGTTAGGGGGAAGCTTGGATTTTCTATTTGGTGACAGTGTGTTTATTGGTTATGTTTCTCTTGGGAGCAATGAAAATTGTCTAAAATTGAGAGTGCTGATGATTATGCAACTAAGCAAGGGTAATGTGAGACGTGGATTGTTGACTGTGGACATTGTACATGATGTCCAATGGATGGAGGTGGCTGAAGGATACAATGACCAAGAAGTAGAATGGCTAACTGTGGTATATACATAAGATGGAATATTGTGCGGCTACAGAAAAGAATGAAGTCTTGAGGCATGCAACAAGGTGGATGAAACTTGGGGACATTATGTGATGCAAAATAAGCCAGAATAAAGAATATTGTATGGTTTCATTTTGAAAATACTTATAAGGAAATTGGGGCCTAAATAGTCAGCTCCTATAGCAGTCACATTTAGCCCAGGCTGTAAACGTTATCTCTAGATTCTGAGATGCTATACTATATATGTGAACCTGTTATCTCCCCGGAACTTTGGCTGATTGTGTGACATCTAAGACTCAGGGTTGGAGTTCTGTGGGTTTGAAAGTCAGCATTGCCACATACAATGACTGTTAAAGAAACCAAAAAGAGATCAGGCTTCAACTAGAGATAAGAACAAAGCCAATTGGGTCAGAACTAAGGAAAATCAGAATACAGGGGTAAGAATGACATCGTTGGTATTCTAGAACTTCACCTACTGTATGAGGCCAAAGGAAGGGAGATTTTTATCTTCAAAACCTAAATTTCCTGTAACACATAATTTAACACAATCCTGTCGGGATAATTCATTTAAACAACCCAAACACAGGGAGCCCAGAAGGGGAATTAGGGCTTTTAATTCTGCATACTTAATGAAATACCCAGGTACAACCAAGACTATATTGAACAGAAAATTTAAAAGTATTGGCAAAGTTCCTTGAGGGACAGGAGAAAAAATATAGACCTATTAAGCTTTACCATGGGTGAAATCTCTGATACTGTCTTAAACATTAAGGAATCCCAAATTAATAGGCCAAGGCCTTGATCTTGGGGCTTGCTCTTATAACGCTTATTTCTGTACTGGAGAAGCTTAGTCTACCTATAGTTATTTCTATGAGTTACTTCTAGAAAACCTCTTTGCTGCTCAGATGTGGCCTCCATCTCTCAAAGCCCAACTCTGCAAGTAAAACCATTCCCCACACACACACACATACATGGGACATGATATCCAGGGAAGAAAATCTTCCTTGGTAACATGGGAGATGACTCTCAGGGATAAGCCTGGACCTGATACTGTGGAATTGACAACACCTTCTGACCAAAAGGTGGAAAAGAAATAACAAAATAAGGTATCAGTGCTATGAGAGTTCAAATAGATTTGAGAGGCTGTTCTGGAGGCTACTCTTATGCAATCTTCACCTAGATATTTCTAATTACCAGGGTTTGCCAAACCCAACCAGAACCATTCTTGTCAACCCTAAAGAGCACCTTGGTCTTTATCTGAGATCCGACAAAAGTTTCACACACTAAGATTACTTTCCAGAAACCTACAACCTCCAGGCCAGGTAAGTTCTGAAACCCAGAGGTGCCTATCTCTCCAGGAACATCAACCAGTTCCATTCCCCTATCCCCTATTATCGACACCTCTTTCCAACATAAAAAAGTTAGAATGGGCATTGCCCAAATATTCCTAAGGATTGGGAGGAAGGTTAAGATAAAATGGGGCATATAGCAGAAGATAGGATTTAACAAATGAGTATGACTGCTGAGTCATTATACTGATATTTCTTTCAGTCTCCAGTGTCTTAGAGCAGCTAGAAGGAAAAACCTGAAGTTGTGGAGCTGTAACTCATACCAAACTCTGAAATCTTTTTGATAACTATTTGATACAGTGTACTTTGAAATTTATAGCTTTTTTGTGTATATGTCCTGTTTCAAAATAAAAAACGTTAAAAAGAATTGAAAAAAATTTACGACTAATTTTATCTCTCTTCAAATCCCTATCATTCCCATTTATCTCCCTTCAAATCCCTATCATTCCCATGCTGTGCAGCCTTATGTAAGTTCCTTTACTTGTCTGTTACTTTTCCTGATTTGCAACATGGAAAATGATAAAAATTATCATAGTTTTGTAGTGGGGTTTAAATGAGTTAATAAACGTAACATACTCAAAACAGTATTTGGCAAGTCACAAGTATTCGATGAGTTTATTATTAATATTATTATTACTATTATTATTAATACTTTTCCTTTTTTATTTAATCTGACCCTTCAGATATTCACTCTAGTGCAGTCATTTTGATTAAGTTGGTTTATCTAAAGATCAATTTATCTAAAGACTAATTTATATGAAATGAAAACACTGTGCAGGGTCTCTGCATCTGATCCACGTGTTCTTAAAATAAATCACAAATTTGAAAGTTCTAAACCAGTCTACCCAGGGATCACATTCCTTTTATAACCTGATGGTGTTAAGTTCAGCTCTATTTTATAGGATTTGGGGAACTATCAAGGTATCTTAAAATGTAATTAAATCTAATTTAATTGAAAATAAAAATTTAAGTAAATCTCATCAAGAAAAAATGTCTAATTTTTTTTTAAGTGGGCAATAGTAGATAAAAGAGAAAAACACCCAAGGATACAAAACAATTCTACCATTCACCAAAATGCCATAAATGTGATGCTTTTTAGGAAACTTAAAGTAGGTATGAGGGGGATGCAAGGGTAGTTCAGTGGTAGAATTCTCACCTGCCATTCAGGAGACCCAGGTTCAATTCCCAGCCCATACGCTTCCCCAAAATCAAGCAAACAAATAAGCATACAAACAAAAATTCAACAAATGGTGCTGCAATAATGGGCTACTCACATGGAAAAAGAATGAAATGTGACTCGCACCATACAGCATACAAAAATAAAAGCAGGTATGAAGTGTTTTATACGAATTTACTTCTTTAAAAAAATCTTACATTTTCAAAGAAAAGGACCACACAAAGTTGCAAAAATAGTAAAATGGAGGTTATATATTTCTAAGTTCTTTAATATGAAAATTAAAAGTGTATAACATATAAATAATATAAAAAATTACTCCTTTTTCCATTTTTTTAATGACGTAGGATAAAAAATGAGGTCTCCTCTATTCTTACCCACCCAATCTTTGTGGAGATAACCACAAAGCGACGGTCTTTCTTCCAGACTTTTACTCTACAATTGTACAAATTTTTAAATTATTTACTTACTTGTGTTTCATTTAGTTGATTATTTAGTTTGTAAAAGAAATAATGCCACATGCACTATGTAACCTGCTTTTTCTCTTAACAATATACATGTCAAAAAATTCATATTTTGTCCTTTGTGCCAATACTTTTTTGTACATGCTTTTCATGATCTGTTTTAAAATCTGTATTATCAATTTTGCAGCTGGAACTTAAACTTATAATTCAAATAAATAGTTAACTTTTAATTGCTCTTGTATAATCAAATGCCCCTTTTAGTGTTATTTTAGAAGCATGGGGGGGTTTTGCCTAAAGTATAGTTTATTAGGGAAAATAGATTTTACGTTTACGAAACTTGTAAACGTTTCATGGGACCTATATTTTTTCTTGAATTAAATTTTAAGGTCCTAGAACAAACAGACATTCAAAAAAGGTGTGTGTTTGTGGTACTTAAAAGAGGCTTCCTTATATTTTCACTTGACAATTATATTTCATTAAAGGCTCCACATTTATTCTTGGTGTGCATACAACATAAACATTTAAGTCAATCTTAATGGGAGTTGAATTTTAGGTTATATAAATTGTATTCAAATAAGCATTTGGCAAATTATTTTATGTGCAATCTTAATTTGAATTATTTTCAATTTTTAAAACCATCATGAGGATAATAAACACAGCAAAATGTGTAGCAACAGGGACCATATTCAAAGCAGCCTCGTCTCCAAAGGGAATTTAATGTATATTTAATATATGTTATTAGAGAAAGAGGGAAGATGAAAGATAGTTTGTATTTTCTATTTCTATTTGAGGATGGTTGATTATATCTGCTACCCTGATTATAAGCATGGGTGAGAAAGAGTGCCATATAAGATGAGAGGGAGTAGGCAGCTCCACGCAGGCTTGTAATCTCTACTGGTTTGGGAGATGTGTCTTCTCGTCTGTAGGTGGGAATTCAGAGTAGGGGGCCATTTCACAGGAGGCAGGAGTGACAGCTCACTTGCTCTTTTGGAGGCTGTGGGCCACCGGGTACCACGTGGCTGCTACCAGGTGGTAAAGTCCCTGGACACCAGGCACACCAATATTCAAATGTCAGAACAGAAGAATTTCCAAAGCCAAACAAAATTTATATTTGGATTACCCATATTATCAGTCCCTTCTGTTAGCTTTTATGATTCAGAGGGAATGTATGTGGTAAATTAACAAGTATATTAAGAACTTTTGACATCTGTAACCTTTTCCTTAGCTAGTACACAAAACGCCTCTATAATTCTTGCCTACACACTATGTTTTAAACTCTTGAACAAGAACAAAATGAAGTACATATGTGTTCCCTGGTTTAAGATGAAGCACTTCCAATTGCTGTAAACAGAATGGACATGCAAGTAAAGGAGGAGAGGAGGGACATTTGGACAATGTACAGGATGTGCAGTAGGGCAAGTGGTGCCAGCTTTAAGCTTTATTATGGATCATCAAGAAGCCATTTGTTCTCAACATTGTGAATGCAATTAACAGCACTGAAATACATATCCAAATGTGGTTGAAAGGGGAAATGTTAGGTTGTATATATGGGAAAAAATAAAATTTTTTTAAAAATCCATGGAACTGCATGTTATAAGCAATGAACCCTAATTTAAACCATGGTGAATAGTTAATAGTACAACTATAAAAAAAGTGTTTTCATTAATTATAAAAAATGTACCACACCAATGCCAGGTATTAATAATAGGATGGTATTTGGGAATCCTAAATTTTATGCATGATTGCTCTGTAAACCCAAAATTTCTCAAATGAAAACAAACTAATGTGTCCCCCACACACCCAAAGAAGTCTGTGTCTACATGACCTTTCCGTTCTGCTCCATATGGCTAGATTGCCCGGTTTCTCAGTGTCCCAATTCCAGACTCCTAAGTTTGGGTCAGCTATCCAACCTGGTCTATCAGCTATTGTCTTAAGGCAAATTTGCTAAGGAAGGAATATGGGCTGAAAAGCAATAAGCGAGAGTTCTTGGGAATAGAGTTTGATGAAATTAGAAGAAAGAGAAGAGTTAAAACCTAGCAGGAAGGCAACTTAGAGGCTTGGGCAGGAAGTTTCTACCCTGTCTGGGGTAGGGTAGCTCAGACTGCTGAGTTACTTCCTTCCTCCATCTTGGCAAGTGTCTTAGGATTGCCCTTCAGTTGCTCTAATAAGATACCTCTCACTTGGATCCTGGTATCAATAACCTACCATGAAAACTCAAGCAAACCAATTTTTCCAGGGCCTGCTCTCCCTGTGATAGATTTAAATCTTCCTCTCCTCATACCCTCTGTGTAATCAGGGTTACAGTCATTTGTCCAGTGTGTAGGTGAGAACTGCCTGCCTCATCTAGTTTCACTTTAGGGACAGCTGAGCCTCAGGCTTCAAACTGCATTGGTTGCTCAAATCTTCTAAATTGGGCATTCCTAATTCCAAGATCAGCAGCAAGGGGACCAAGGGATAGGTCATTTTATTGTATTTTTATTTTCTTAATTTGGAATCAAAGCCATCTCGGTTGCAATTATGAGTACACAGACTTTAAAATCTGCCAAATTGTATTTCCTCAAGAGCCCTATCAGTGCCCTTAAACAGACAACTGCACAGACTGCTGTCCATCACCCACAAAATCACGTACAGAGCTGCTTCTTAGTACAAAGACGAATCTTCGGTAACTGTAACAAGAAAGAAGCCAACTCAAGCTCCAGATCAACCAGGTAGCTGCTGGGCATTTTAAAAGCAGAGAAGCAGACACAGAGATGTGGGGGGAAAACAGTACTTAACAGTCATGCTTCAGCAGAATTTTGTTATAGAAGTAAAATATAGTGGTATTTGTCGTTGTTGCCCAAAATCCACTACTCATTCTTATGGCAATGGGACTGCAGTTTCCCTTTGGGAGAGACATCCTTTCATCCCGTATTTTTCAATGAAAGTTGATTCCACTCGCAGGACACAGGGATGGAATATGTGGGACATTCCATCCTCCTTACTGTAGACCAGTTTGAAAATGGTCACATATCTCAATGCAGGTCCTGCAGAGCTAAGAAGACACAACTTTGAGTTTTCAGAAGAGCGGACTCTTCAAGCAGCTGGATATGATGTGCACATGGAGTCAGTGCAGAACTGAGAACTGAACTAGCTCTGAGGAAACAGAACCAAAAGATAGGTCCTGCTAACATTGCATAAACCCTGAATCTGGCTATACTTATAAAGGAACTAATGCTGGATTTTTCAGTTTACGAGAAGCAACAAATTTCCTTTTGGCTTAAGCTAATACATCAGTGAGAGGAGAGGACGTTTTATCATGATTGGAATTTTCCAGTTCAGGAAAAATTACCTGAAATAACGCCTTCCACAAAGAAGCTTCTCTACTCCCCATATAAACCCATTCACTTTCTTTTTTTACAACGAAAATACATTTATATCACAAAGCATTGACCACATAATAGTTACAAGTACATTTTCTGGAATATGTACATCTACACCAAATATTAAAAACAAAACCAATTTTCATTTCTACGCAGAAACATTAACTCCTATCAGTAGTGATAGATATTTGGTACATTTTCCAAAACCCACTAATTTTTAAACAAAAAAACAAAAATTCATGTAAGTCATCTACATCCATATGTTTAACAAAGTTTTTCTTCCCCCCATACAATGAAGTGAATACTGTATTGTCTACTCCTTATCATTGGCCCTGAGATGCTGGAGGATGCTGTGGCATTCCCTGTGGACTTGTCTGGGCATAGCAGGCTGCTTGCTATCTGTAATACTTGGCCCAGGCTGCACTATAATCTGACTAGGACTACCTGGTGGAGCCCCAGTGGGAGCAGAAACTGCTTGACCCACTTTCTTGTAGTACTCTCCCCAAGCCTTGGTATAATCAACTTGTCCAGCTGGAGCTGGATATTGCTGATCTCCTTGTCCATTAGTTTGGGTTGTAGTTCATGTACTGGTAAGAGCTGCAAGTGGTGGCTGTGCTTGCTGCTGGTAATAGTGAGCATAATAAGCAGCCCAAGCTGCCAAATTTGGATCCACTCCTACCTTAGCTGGATAAGGAGGTGCCTCTTGCCGCCAGTGTAGATAGGCATTTCCCCATCCCTGGGGAGCATATGGGGCTGGACGACCATGAGGAACAGGGCCAGTGGTCCTGGATTACAAGGTACAGGATTATATGGTCCCATTGGAGCTCCAGGCCCTGGGGTCCTTGGATACCATGGGGCCCATGGGGTATAAGTAGCCCTAAAGATGGTGATTTACTGGGTCACCATCTTCTCTTTTATGAGTTGCCAAGCATAATCTATTTGCTGTGGAGTGCCACAAGTTGTAAATAATTTCATGTTAGGATCTGCATTGGGGGAGGATTTTTCTGAAATTGTATTCTTATACCACACTGTTGGCTTATGCTTTTTTGTGATTTTATCTCCTTTTCCTATTATTATTCCAGTTTTTGCAGTTGAAACAATAAAATTAAACTCCTATAGTCCACCAGATGGCCCCATGTTCCGGTTGCCTTGACCTCTACCTCGACCACCAGGTCCAGGTCCACCAAGATCACAAGCCTGAACACTTCGAAGTAGGTCTATAATAATTTCTGCAACATGTTGACATTGCTCTTGAAGTCCTGGTGTTTGTGCTATTCTATCCTTTGGTTTAAACTGAATTTTAACACCAGCATCATTTTGTCTTTTTTTTTTTTTTGATCATCTATTTCTTCCTATTATAATGCCAACAGCAAATTTTGGGATAGGGACATTTACTCCTTTGTTTCCTCCTATTCTTGACTCAAACTCATTCTGCACTACTCTGAAACCACTTTGATCACCAAGTAACTCTTGGGTCTCCTGTAATCCTAAGACGTTTACCAGCACCAGTGTGCTGAGGATATCATGAGTCATAACCATCTTAAAACTCCAGTTTGCACCTGAAATTAATAGTCTCTCCTTTTCCAATAACTAATCTGACCTTGCTAGCTAGAATCATGATTTCTTGAACCACATCTCCTGATCCATCTCCATGATGGAAGCCAGGAGCTGGTCTTCCTTTTTCAACAGTCTGGTCCAGTAATGGTTTTGCTGATTGGACAGACTCAGCAAACTGTTCCAGTTAACATACAAGACCTTCCTGGAAGCCTCCCCACTGTCAGGAGCTATCTGTAGTTTGCATCTGGATTCCTGTGGTATGCCTGAGATCTGTTCACCTCCTCTGCCAATTATGAATCTAACCATTCCATCTGGAACTTTGCATTCTTCAGTCATCACAGATCTTTGCTGCTGATGCATGAGTGGTAATTGTTGTTCAAAAGAGTAATTTTGAGGAGCAACTTTCTTAGCATCTGGTTGATTTCTGTCTTCCAAAGTTTTTTTTTTTTGTCCCCCATAACCATAGTCATTTGAATTCAGTGATATTCCAGCATCACCTCCAATTTTGCTGCCATCTGCCGGGCTCTCTGCAGGGCATTTTTGAAAGCCCGTGAACTCCTCTGCCGTCGCCACCACCCATTGAACCCAAGGAAGGAGGAAGCATGGTTGAAAATCTGCCATCGCTACACTACAGTGGCTGTTGCTGCTTCTTCACAGCAACTTCTCAGCTAACTGCTAAGAAAGAAAGAAAATGGTGGCCATCGGAGCTGTATCACATTCTTGTGCCTATAAATCCATTCTTAAATAGTCAATAACCTTTCAACACCTGGATTAATTAATTCTGATACTCTTGTGAACCACCCAGTAAAGCACAGGAATATATTCAGCCTTTCTGCAGACACCTTTTAAATTAAACTGAAATCTCAATTGCAGTTAGCATGCCTATGTGCTTAGAAGAAACACTGCAGCCATTGAAGAGGAAAATCCATGAAATGCTAAGAATCTAGTTACTGCCTACACAAGCATCTTTTACAAAAATGTTGGAGCCTTAACTTAGGTCTCCTCAACTCTTATCCCATTTTCTGTGATCACTGTAAATTTGTCAATGAAATAAATTCCGCTGTGTACCAGTAACAGAGTGGATTAGAACACAAATAAGTGAACTAGATGTTAACCTCATATGTGGCTTGGTGAGAAACCACCCAATAGTGTTATTTTATACCTAGATCTAGAAAGCTGATCCAAGTAAATTCATTCTCTGGGAAAATATAATTTATGAAAATAGAAAAGCTTGCTGATTGTGGCTGGTTCTCCTGTTCAATGAAGAATTAGTTCCTAGTTCTGATAATACCTGCTGTCCATTTCATTCTCAAAAGAAGTGAGACATCCAGTCTGCACATCTTCCAAGGCTACTCCTTGTTCACATGTGTTCTTATAAAATAGTCCACATTTGGGTAAAATGGATATAGTATAGGTCTGGTCAAGAAATAAAGAAAATATACAAGGTATTTCAACCAAAAGAATTTATTATAAGAGTTTGGCTAAAAAGATATTGGAGAACTGAAAAGATGAAAAGGGAACGTTGAGGTAAGACTAAGATAGTAATTATGGGAAAAAGTTATCTCCTCTGAGGATGGAGGAACAATGGAAAGCCGCTGGAGTCATCAGAACTTAGAAACTTGAGGAAGAAATCACCTGGAACTGAGATGCAGACCACCAAGGAGAGGGTGCAGCCTGGCTGGTAAAGTTATGTCTGGTGAGACATGATGAAGTTTGCTCTCAGCATGCTGAAAAACAGGACTGGAAGCAGTCTCCTGCTGCTAAGGTAAGGAGCCCTTGCTAGGATAAGGTTGACAGGAAAGCAAGCACACAAAAATGGCAAGTCCTTTCTCCCTTTCTCTTCTCTTCCTCTATAAAACTCTCTATTGTTATAACTGCACAAGGAGCTGGCAAATATGAATGTGGTTTCCTGCATCCCAGAAACCAAAACACTACAAGTGTAAAAGACTGGGCTTGGAGCTGAGAAACTCTACCTTGGTATTTGACATACATATCACGCTTGTAACCCTAAAGGACCTGACCAATGAAACTAAAATTTAGTTTCAGATGAAACTAAAATTATAGGTGTATAACCCCAATGTCTGTCCCTCTGTCTTCTGGGGACAATTTTTTTAGTGTTTTTTGTTGTTGTTATTTAAATAAAATGGTGTGGACAGGGTTTAGGGCTTTAATACCTATCTTAGATGCTGTAGGACTGATATCAAGGGACTTTAAACTTTTTGCATAACTCCAAGGCCTTATATTCCTGATCACCTATAATTCAGGTTTTCTATTTGTACTGAATTCTGATTTTCTCTGAAGTCTCACCTTAGGAAGACTTTTTCCTTTGTCGTGCATCAACCCAAATATGGAATGTGACCATTTGTCTTTTAAAATCCCAAAGGACTATTAACAAAAAATTGTTATTGAAGCTTTAGAGAAATAAAGGGTTGTTTTGTAATAAACAATTAAAAACTGAATTTTAGATATCCTTTTTTCTTAACAGCTCCTCAATCATTGCATCCACTTGGAAGTGGAGTCTCTGGATTTATTTCTTCCTCAAGTCTCTTCCAATATGCTTCTAGCATTCTGCTTTTAAACCTTCACACTTCCTCTCCCTTTTTCTTCCTTTTCTGATCTCTTTACTCCTCTCTCCTGGGATTCTCCTGAAAAGGGAAAAGTCTTCATTATTTTCAACAAATTGTCTCTCCTTACCCCTCTTCCATGTCTAATTCCAGACCATGCCTTCAGAAGGACTTGGCTTTTCTCACCCAACTTCTGTGGAAATATCTTTCTGCCCTGAGATTTAATTTTGTTACTTCTTAGAAGGAAAAAAATGGCCGTAGTGAGATATTATTGTCATTATTGCTATTATTGTTGTTAGTATTATTATTATTAAAGTTTTAACTTTGAAATAGCTGTAGAGTCAAAAAAGAGAGTGTAAGAAAGAGTACAGAGAGCTTCAGTGCACACTTTACCCACTATCCTCCAATGACACCCTTCACAACCGTGATATTGGCATCGATACAGTCAAATTACAGAACCGTTCCATCACTACAAGTGCCCCTTATGTTGTCATTTTAATGCCACACCTACTTCCCTCCCCATCCTCACCCCAGCATGCCCCTAGCAACCACTAATTTGGCTCTCATTTCTACAATTTTGTAATCGTACAATACATAATCACTGGGATTGGATTTTTTTTTCATTCAGCCTGATATTCTAGAGATTCATCCAGATTGTTGCAGGTAACACTAGTTCTTCCCTTTTATTGCTGCATGTGGATGTTTCACATTTGATTAAACCATTCAGCCATTGAATGACAGCTGTGTTGTTTCCATTTGGTGGGATGTCATGAATAAAGGTTTGTAAAATTTTACAAGAACACAAGACATCACTCCTCTGGGATGAATTCTCAGGAGTGCAATTGCTACTCATACTGTAATGTGTGTTTAGTTTTTTAAGAAGTTATCGAGCTGCTTTCCAGAGTGGCTGTACCATTTTGCATTCCATATATGAGTGACATTATTTCTCCACCTTCTTATCCACATTTATTGTTGTTACTATTTTTATTTATTTTTTTGTTCTCCTAAGGGTATAGTGATATCTCATTGTGGTTTTAATTTGCATTTCCCAAATGGCTAATGACACTTCATCTTTTCATATGCTTATTTGCCATCTATACATCTTATTCAAATAGAATTGTATTTTTCCCCTTGGTTTTTTTCTCTTACTGTTGAGAGTGTGATTTCTTTATATAATCTAGACACTAGTTCTCTTTTAAATATTTAGATTGAAAATATATTCTCTTCTGTAGTTTGTCTTTTCATCTTCTTAACAGGATCTTTTCGCAGAGCAAAAGACTTCAGCTTTAGTGAAGTCCAATTCATCAATTTTTTTCCTTACATGGATCGTGCTTTTGGTGTCAAGTCTAAGAACTCTTTCTCTAGCTTTCTACTATGTTTTTTTCTAAAAGATTTATACTTTTACATTTTATATTTAAGTCTGTGATACATTTTGAGTGAATTTTTGTATAAGGTGTGAAATTTAGGTTGAGGTTTTTGTTTTTGCTTTTGTTTTTTTTCTCATTGTTGTCTGTAACAATTTGGGGAGAATTGATATCTTTACTGTGTTGAATCTTTCAGTCTGTAAGTGCTTTATGTCTTGCCACTTATTTAATCTTTGATTTCCTTCATCAGTATGGTTGTGCTTTCCAGCATATAAATCCTATACATGTTTTGTTAGATCTACAACTAAGTACTTCACTTTTTGAACAAATACAGGATTACTGTAATAGTGATTGGTCTCTCTTCAATTATGAATCCAGAGTTATAGTCAGATAAAATACTTTGACCTTCACATATCCACATTCACACACACACAAAATTCATAATCATGGGACTTTCAAGAATTTGCAGCAATTACTTTAATTGTAAAATACACATACACATAAAACTTAACGCCAAGATATTAAGGAAGGAGTGGAAAGAAAAGAAGACTTTCTTATAATTTTCAACTTCTATGGCTAAAATTGACTTGAGTCATCTTTTGGTCCTTCTAAAAGGTAGATAAAACTTAGATAGAACTAAGATAGAATTTAGAAAGATAGATCTAAATAGATCTAAAAGAGTTATAGACTCAAAAGTTTAAGTAGATCTTAAAGAATCATACACTTGATTGTGAAAAGAGCTAAATCAATATCACGTGGAGGTTCACTTCTCATATCAGTCGTGCCATGAATTGTTACGTGGCCTCAGTCAGGTCTGCTGCCTAAACTTTACCTTATCTAAAGAATGGGTAAAAAAAAACACTTATCAGCTATCTCTACTCAGACACACTAGCATGATGACTGGGAAAATACAAGTGCTGTTTTCCCTTAGTTCTTTGGAATAGGTGTACATAAAATATTGCTAGACAATTCCACAGGATAGCAAACCAAGAGAGTAAATACAATGTTGAACTGATATATGTCTGCCCATCCGCAACACAAAGAAAGATTCCTTGCTCCCTGGAAGAATAGTTACTACTTACTTTGTGAATAAGCACCTGCTGATCACTTAATTTGATTCAGTTCAGCAGGTTTTGGCATGTGTTTGGCTCTGTGATAGCTGCTGTGCTGAACCTAGAGCTACACAAGACAGATTCTTGCCCTGAAAAACACTTAGAAGTTTTAGATGGAGAATTCTATTAGTAAACAATTAGTTATTCGCTGAGAATAGCAACTTCAGACACTCTTTACCCCTTGTCTTTTGAGTAAATTCCCTGTCTCCAGTCTAAGCATAGAAATGACCTAATGGCCCCAAATTGGTGCAACATTGCTTCAGGGATGGATACTTGACCTAGGCTAATTACAGTCCTTATCTGGATTTTATCTGCTTGGAGCTAGGTAAAATACTTTCTTTTCTCTCTAGTCAGGAAATGAAAGTTGTCTGTCTTGAAAAATCAGTAGGCATGTCTCCACATGAGGTGCAATGAAATAAAATGGGACTACTTTATTGAATTCATCTCTTTATTTAATTCTTTTCCCTATTGCATTCTGAGGAAAGAATCTGTGCCCTTCATTTTCATATCTCAAGCACAGAGCATCTAGTAAGTACACAGCAAATGCTTTTGGAATAAATGAGTGAGTAAAAAGAATGGACGTTTCTGATTCCAAGCATTTCCATTAAACCACCGCTATCATGAAAAGTTGTGAGATGAACAGGGACGATATCAAAAAATTTTTTTTAATTACTGAAGCTCATTGAGGCCAACTAAAGAATATTAGTACAGGTTGGGTGATATGCTCTCAAGTTTGCCCTGCTCTTTCCTTCTATTTCACTGTGGGAATAAAGGTCTAGTTCAAACCCTGAGAGACACACAGCTCCCCGTACCTGTCAGCAGAAAGAAGAGCCCTGCTTTCAGCATCACCCCTGACTAGAATGCCAGATTACCTCCGCCTCTCACTTGCTCCTTGTCTGGCTGGGTGTCTGATGGTGAGACTGACAGCCCTGAATCCCTGCCCTGAGGCCTTTAGTTTCCTTGCCAAGAAAATAGTGCATGACCTGACCTTGCTAGGTACTGGATGCAATGAAATTTCTCCTAGTAAATAATTTCTTCTTTTTCTGATGGTTTTTCTCACCATGAGCGGTGCCTGATGTAGGAGCACGGGAAAATCACATCACACATGCTTGCTCAAACTTTAATGAGAATCACCCTTGTGATCACCTTACCTCACCCAAGGCTGACATAAAGTGGGAATATAAACATTAAGATTTGAGGGGCAATGAAAGACCTACTGACTCAAAACAGACTTCTCTGCTGGCATCGGTGCCTAAAATCCGATTCTCAACTGTATCATCATTTATCATATATTTTTAGACTGGAAGAAAAACTTCTGCAGGAGCAGATTTCAAATTTGCTTGAAAGTCAGAATTATCTGTGGATGGCTGAAGTTCAAAGACCCACCCCCAAGTCCCCACTCACAGATTCTGACTTAGAGGGATGCCCAGGAAACTGTCTGTCAAGCATGTCCTCTAGATGATTCTGGTGTGGTCATTTCCAGATTCAAATTTTCTAAATATTGAACTCTGTCATTTTGCAAATGAAAAGGCTGATTCCACTGAGCTAGTTGTGTTTTTTCTCCTATGTTCCTTTAAAGTTAAGGAACTTGGGGACTAGTCAGACATTGGAGATCCAGGAGATGAGAAAACTGGAATAGGAACCCGAAAATTGGTTCACCTAAGTCACAGAGAGCCCTAAAATCAATGGAATGAACAAAGCCATATCTATTCACAGAAGTCAAGATCTAGGAAATCTGAAAAGGGGAGATTTAAGTTACCAAATGAGGATGGAATCAGAGGTAATGTACACCCCATTTTGGTGGTGTCTCTGACTTGCTGTGGAACCTGAATGGCCAGATACTGTCCTTCTCCTAGAAGCTAATGCCCAGGCAATGTTCTAAATTATCTAATCAGCACTCCTATCCAAGATTTTAAATCTTGAGCAAAAACAAATGGGTGGGAGGAATATGGAAAGATGACAGAGTAGGGAGCTCTAGGACTCAGTTCTTTTACCAAAACAACTATTAAACAGGCAGGAACTGTCTGAAACAACTACTTTGAAACTCTGGAGGCCAGAATAACACTGTATAGCATCTCGGGAAGAGACGGTGGAAGAGGCTGCTACATTATGACAAAGAAGAGTAAATGCTCTCTTTGTGATGACTACTAGCCCCCATCCTCCACTTTGATAGCAGGCTGCCTTGGGGTCCAGCCCCTACCTAGCCCACTGGTGACAGAAAGGGACATAAAAATTCCACTCCTCAAGAACAGGGGTGAGTGCAGCTGGTCAGCGATCGTGGCTTTTGATTAGCACGTTCAGATCACTGAGGACCCAGCTGTTAGGCAGCCATTGTTTCAGCTTGTCCAGACAGAAGCAGTGGCAGCCATTGTTTCAACCCTCCCTGTTTTGGCAGGGAAAGACTGACCTGGGAAAGTCCTCCCCAGCATGACCCTCCTCCCAGAATTTGCCTTCCAGGCAAAAGCAGCTTAGGACAACAAAAGAAATATAAGAAACAAGAGAGGCTGATGGTCTGGGGCAAAGCCAGCATCAAACACCTGGGAGAGGAAGATCTATCTTCTGAGAAACAGAAGGGATAGACATAGTTCTGCTAACTGGGGAACACCAAAGCAGCTAAAAAGCCAAAGCCCAGGACAAGACAGAGACCCAGAAAGAAAGGGAAAATTCTGCACACTGCATTCTTTTTGGGCATAAAAAAATAAAGACATATGGTAAAGTTAACAATTTGGTAATCATAAATGCAAGTATTATTGTAGCATATTGTTTGATATGCAGTTCCACTTACTTCCAACTGTACTAAATTACAAACGTTTAAAAAGTAAAGATTAATCAGTATCTTTGAACACACATTATACAAAGATAAAAGTGATAACTAAATGCACATGCAAATGATATTAAGTTGGTATCAAAGCAAATATGGCTGTTGTATATTTAGGGTTGTTAAATTCGAACCCCATGGAAACCACAAGGAAAATAGATAAAAAATATGTTCAGACAGTAATGAAAAGGCACTTAATATAGTTCAATACAGAAAATCAAATAAATATAAATGTAGGCATTAACAAAAATGAGGGACAAAATAGGTATGAGACTTACAATGACTAAAAAGCAAAATGGCAGAAGAAACTCCCATATCATCAGTAGTGACTTTAAATGTAAATGGATTGAACTCTCCAGACAAAAGGGAGATACTGGCAGAATGGGTAAAAAAAAATACAGACCAACTATATGGTGTCTGCAAGAGACTCACCTTAAATTCAAAGATATAAGTAGGTTGAAAGTAAAAGGATGGAAAAATTTATGCCATGCAAGTAGGAACCAAAAGAGATCTGAGGTAGTTATATGAATATCAGATAAAATAGTCTGAAGTGAAAAACAGTTATGAGGTACAGAGATGGTCATTATATACTGATAAAAGGGAAATTTCAACAAGGAAATGTAAACAATTATAAAAATATACACACCTAACAGTAGAGCCCCAAAATACATGCAGCAAAATGCTAAAAGATTTAAAAGGAGAAATCAGTGGTTTACGCCAATAGTAGCAGACTTCAATATACCACTCTCAATAATTGATAGAACATATAGTAAGATCAATAAGGAAATACAAGACTTAGATTTTATTCAACCAACTAGACCTAACAGCCATATATAGAACATCACCAAAATACAAAAACACAGAATATGCATTTTCCTTAAGTGCATATGGATCATTCTCCAGGTCACAAAATGAGTCTCACTAAATTAAAAAACATTGCAATCATCAATGTATGTTCTCCAACCACAGTGGAATGGAGATAGACATTATAACAGGGAGAAATGGAAAATTTACAAATGTGGAAATTAAACAACCAATGGGCTAAGGAGGAAGTCAAAAACAAATTTAGGAAATATCTTGAGCAGAATGAAAATGAAAATGCAAAACACTAAAATTTATGGGGTGCAGCATAAGCAATGCTCTAAGGGAAATTTATAGCTCTAAATATTTACACTAAAGAAGAAGAAAATCTTCAAATCAGAGACCTAACCTAAAAACTGAAAGAATTAGAAAAAGAAGAGAAAACTAAATTCATAGCAAAGAGAAAAAAGGAAATACCAGGATTACACAGAGATGAATAAAATAGAAAACAAAACAAAACAAAAACAATGAGAAAATCAACAAAACCAAAAGTTAGTTCTTTGAAAGTATCAATAAGATTAATAAACTTTAGCTTGGTGATGAAGAAAAAAAAGAAGGAGATGTGTTAGTCTGCAAGTTGCCAGAATGCAATATACCAGAACTGAAATGGCTTTTACAAAGGGGAATTTAATAAGTAACAAGCTTATAGTCCTAAGGCAATTAAAATGCCAAAATTAAGGCACCAACAAGAGGTTACCTTAATTCAAGGAAGGTCCATGGGTCAGGAACAACTTTTTCAACTGGGAAGTTACATGGCTGGCATCTGTCTCTCCAGGTACTGACTTGCTTAACATCTCATGGTGACATCTACTGAGCTCCAAGCATCTTCAAACATCCATGTCTCTGTTCTCCAAGTGTCTGTGTCTGTGTCAGCTCTGCTGTGAAGCTTCTGTCAGTTCTGAGACTTCTGTCATTTCTCTCATTTCTGTTGTTTCTGAGGTTTCTCCAAAATGTTTTCTCTCTTAAAGGATTCCAATAAACAAATCAAGACCCACCTGGAATCGATGGAGTCACATCTCCATCTAATCAAAAGTTAATACCCACAATTGGTTGAGTCACATCTCCATGGAGACAATCTAATCAAAAGACTCCAACCCATATTATTGAATCAGGATTAAAAGAAATGACTGCCTCCACAAGATGGAATCAGGATTAAAACATGGCTTTTCTGGGTACATAATATTTTCAAACTGGCACAGAGGATATAGATAATTATAATAAGAAATGGAAAGGGGGACTGTTCTAGTTTGCTACCTGCCAGAATGCAACATACCAGAACTAGAACGGCTTTTAAAAAGGGAGATTTAATAAATCGCTAGTTTACAGTTCTAAGGCTGAAAAAACGTCCCAATTAAAACAAGTCTATAACAATGTCCAAATGGGCACCAACAAGAAGTTACCTTCACTCAAGAAAGGCCGATGAAGTTCAGGGTTTCTCTCTCACATGGAAGGGCACATGGTGAAATGCTGGTTTCCTCTCCAGGCCTCTTGCTTCATGAAGCTTCCCTAGGGGCATTTTCCTTCTTTATCTCCAAAGGTTGCTGCTGGCTAGTGGACTCTGGTTCTCTTGTCATTCTGAAGCTTTCTCCAAAATGTTTTCATCTTTTAAAGGATTCCAGTAAACTAATCAACACCCACGTGGAATGGGTGGAGTTGACCTCCTCCTCTATTTAAAAGTTAATACCCACAATTGGGTGAGTCATACTTCTGTGGAGTTAATCTAATCAAGTTTCCAATGTGTAGTGCTGAATAGGGTTTAAAAGAAATGGTTGCTCCCACGAGATTGAATTAGGATTAAGGCATGGCTTTTCTAGGGTTCATAAATCCTTTCAAACCAGCACAGGGACATTACTACCAATCCTGATGAAATAAAAAGGGCTGTAAGAAGATACCATGGACAGTCACCTAGGGTCAGGCAAGACCCTGCTGTTAGGGAGTGATGCTGAGCGTGACCAGGAGCCGCTCGGTCCCTGTCTGCAGAGGAAGGTGCTGCTAGAGGAAATGTGCCTATTTTGTCCCACATTTGTGCAAATGACTCGGAGCTTACTCACATAGCATTTGATATGGCAAAATGAAATGCAAGGAAACAAAAAGTGAGATAACTGAAGGCAGTAAGACAAAAATAAAAAAGGAATTAGATAAGCAGCCAAGAAAGACCTGCTGGAGAAAGCGTGGGATGGAAAATAAAGTGAAGCAGTGTTTATCATAAGTATTTCAACAGACCTTCTGAAGTCTAACTAAAAATATGACTTCACTCTCTTCAAAGAATTGCCCTTTTCAGTACCAGTTACATCAAACAAAGCAGCTCTAGATGTTAGCTGTCTGTTCTTAACTATACTTGGAGAGATATTATTAAATATCCTCATGCTAGGAATAAAAAGAACAAAAAAAAACGCCTATCAAAATTTTATAGACTATTTTTGCATTCCATTAACATTTGTCCATCTTTTATTTTTGGTAAACAGTTCCCTTATATCCTATCTCAGGGACTTGGTAATTTTAGGAATTAGGTTTACTAAATGCCACTTCTACTTGTTTACTCAAATTATTTCCTTTACTTAAAGCTTTTTGCATTGCCCAGTTGTCCTGATAGCTTGTATAGATTATTACTTGAATTTCTCTAAAACTACCAAGTTTCCTAATAAGTGTCAAAAATTGTTTTATTTCTTTCAAAATTATTCAAACAAATATTTTTATTTGTAAAAAATAAGTCCTTGTTTATGTTTTAGGAGATCCAGCTATCTACCAAAGTCTGAATGTACAGAATGTTTATTCCTGCAATGTCCTCTCTATGTCAGCATTCAGAGTTACTGGATGTCATTTTCATGAAGATGATTTTACTTATTGTTTTTATAACTGGTCAGAAGGTGTTACCTTGGCACAGGCTATGAAGATAACTTCATATATGATTGAGGCTATCCTATATTTTCCCTTTTTATCGTACTCTAATTACATAGTGAATTCAAGAAAAACTACTCTTACCCAAGCTTATTATCTGTTTATTTGGTACCTGATTCCATTTGCACTACTTCAAGTACTCATCCTTTTACTTAAAGTACAGATTTCAGCTTATATGAGATGAACATTCCCTGGTTGTAGTTTGTCAGTTTTCTCATTGCTACAGTTATTGGTTGAATTGTCACCAGCTTAGTTTGACATTGCATTACCTGTGCATCTATTTGTCAGACAGAAATGTGCTTCATTCCATTTATAACTCATAATGTTGAACAAATTGAAAAGCCCATATCAATAATAATCTGTTAATATGTTGCAGGCTAAAAACAATCAAATCTTACAACTACAATAAGGATCATAGTTTTACAAACAGGAGAGAATGACTTAGGACATAGAAAAATGCTTAGTTGAATAATTGTATAGTAGGGATTAAGAGTTTGATCCTTAATGATTTGAAGAACTAAATATGACCTGAACTGAAGCTTTCCCCTCCAACTTTCATACATTTACGGAATATGTCTTTTGGCACTATGATTATTTTCTTATGGTTTTTATTTCAAAAACAAAAGAATCCCCGCCCCCAAAAAGTATTTTTATCTGTTCAGAAATTTACATATTAACACTAAAACAGAATAAATTGATATTTAGCCATACTGATGTTTGTGCAACCCCAAACAGTAATGGGTGTAAACTGTTACAAATATTGACATTCAATGCTAACTTTAAGACATGCATTTAAATTAGCATTTTTATCAAATCAGAGAAAAAAATAGGATACTATGAACAACTATATGCCAACTGATTGGATAACCTAGATAAAACAGACAAATTATTAGAAATGCACAAACTACCTACATTAACTAAAAAAGAACTAGAAAATATGAACAAACCAATTATTACTGAAGAGATTGTGTCAATAATCAAGAACCTCCCAACAAATAAAAGCCCAGGACAAGATGGCTTCACAGGGGAATATTCTACTAAACATTTTAAGAAGACTTAATTCCAGTTCTGCTCAAACTCTTCACAGAAAACTGAAGAGGAAGAAACATTCCCTAATTCATTATGAGGCCAACATCACCCTCATACCAATGTGAGATAAAGATACCACAAAAAAAGAAAACTATAGGCAAGTATTCTTATTGACATAGATGCAAACATCCTCAACAAAATACTAGCAAACTCAATATAACAGCATATTAAAAGAATTATATACCATGATCAGGTGGGATCTATTCTTGGTATGCAAAGTTGGTTCAACTTAAGAGACTATTCATGTAATATACCGCACTAACAGAATGAAGGATAACAACCACATGATCATCTCAATTGATGCAGACAAAGCATATGACAAAATCCGGCACCTCTTCTTGATAAAAATACTTAGAATACTAGAAACAGAAGGAAATTTCCTCAACATGATAAAAGGCATATATGAAAAGCCCACAGCTAACAACCTACTTAGGGAAGGGTTAGAAAGTTTTCCCCCTAACATCAGGATCAGGAGTGGGATGCCTGCTGTCACCTCTGTTCTTCAACATTGTACTGGAAGATCTTGCCAGAGCAATTCTGCAAGAAAAACAAACTAAAGGTTTCCAAAATGGGAAGGAAGAAGTAAAACTTTCTCTATTTTGCAGATGGTATGATCCAATGTACAAAAAATCCTGAAGAATCCACAACAAAACTTGTAGAGGGAATAAATGAAATCATCTAGATGGCTAAACAGAAGATCAATACTCGAAAATCAAAGGTGTTCTTATATACAGACAATGAACAATCAGAAGAAGAAATCAAGGGAAAACAGAATGTAAAGACATACACAGAAAATTACAAAACATTGCTTAAAAGAAGTCAAAGTAAACCTAATTAAATGGAAGAAAATTGCATGGTCATGAGCTAGAAGACTAAATATTATTAAGATGTCAATGATACCTAAAATAATTTATGGACTCAGTGCAATCCCAATCAAAATTCCAATGACGTTATTTGTAGGAATGGAAAACCCAATCATCAAATTAAATGGAAGGGTAAGGGGTCATGAATAGCTAAAGCCATTTTGAAAAAGAGAAATGAAGTTGGAGCACACACACTTCTTGATCTTAAAACTTATTATGAAGCCATAGTAATCAAAATAGCAAGGTACCGGCATAAGGACAGACATATAAACCAACAAAATCAAATTGAGAGTTCAGAAACCAACCCTCACATTTATTGCCAACTGCTTTTTAACAAGGGACCAAAGATAACTCCATTGGAAATGAACAATTTCTGAACAAACTGTACCGGGAAAACTGGATCTCCATTTGCAAAAGAAAAAAAAAAGGACTCTGATAGAAAAAAAAGAAATCAACTCAAAGTGGATCAAAGACCTAAATACAAGTGCTGGAATTATCAAGCTCCTAGAAGAAAACATAGAGAATCATCTTCAGGACATTGTATAATGGCTTCTTAAACTTTACACTGAAAGCAAAAGTGACAAAAGAAAAAAATTGATAAATGGAGCCTCATCAACGTCTATAACTTTTGTTTCTCAAAGGAATCATCATGAAAATAAAATGACAACTTATACAATGGGAGATAATATTTGGAAACCACATATCCAGTATAGATTTAATATCCAGAATATAAAAAGAAACCCTTCAACTTAATAACAAAAAGACAATTCAACTGAAAAGTCAGCAGAAGACTTAAATAAATGTATCTCCAAAGAAGATGTAGAAATGACCAGAATGCATATGAAAAGATGCCTATCATTACTAGCAACCAGGGAAATGCAAATTAAGACCACAGTGAGATATGATATCATTTCATATCCATTAGAATGGCGTCTATTTTTAAAAAATGAAAATAAGTATTGGAGAGGATGCAGAGAAATATGAACACTCATTCACTGCTGGTGGCAATGTAAAATGGTGCAGCCACTGTAAAAGACAGTTTGTTCTTTCCTCAGTTAAGGATAGAATCACCATATGACACACAATCTCACTACTAAGTATATATACCAAAAAGAATTGAAAGCAGGGTTTTGAAGTGATATTTGCACACCGATGTCCATAGTGGATTTACAATTGTTAAATAAGTAAAGTAACCCAAGTGTCCATAAACAGATGAATAGTTAAATCAAATGTAATATATATGTGTGTATATATATCTGTAATGTGATATTTATATAACAGAATATTATTCAGCTATAAAAATGAATGAAGGCATGTTACATGTAACAGCATAGGTGAACCTTGAAGTCATCATGTTAAATGAAATAAGCTAGACACAAACAAAAACAAATATTGCATGATCTCACTGATTTGGCACAATTAGAGTATGCAAACTCATGGAGTCAATGCAGAATAGGTTACCAGGGGATGGGGTGGGGATAGGGATGGGAAGTTAAGGTTTAAAGTGTACAGGATTCCTTTTTGGAATGATAGAAATGTTTTGATAATGGATGGTGGTGATAGTTGCATAACATTGTGAATGCAATTATCAGCACTGAAATATATATCTGAATGTGATTAAAGGGAAAGTTTTAGATTGTATATATTCTAACAGAATAAAAAATTTAAAAATCTTTGAAACTACAATACACAAAGAGTGAACCCTAAGTCAAACCATGGGCTGTGGTCAATAGTACAATTGTAAAAATGTGCATTCATCAGTTGTTTTACACAAATGCAAGGTGCTGATGGTGGCGGTACTTAAGACGTCAGAGTCCATTTCTGTGGCTTGTATTTAAATGAATCTTAATACATGTAGTAGAGGGTTAAAACCAGGGTACGAAAGCAGGAATCCACCACCATTGAGATGAAAACAAGTTCAACATTGTAGAAACAAATGGAGAGGTAAGGAGGACATATGTTCTAATTAATTTTCCCATGATAATTGCTGATGTTATGGATGGATTTATGGGTTGATGCTACACAGCTAAGTTAATTGTCTTTAAAAAAAAAACAAGAGGATTTTCACTCTACAGTATCTTTTTCCCATCCTAGGCTCTTATGTTGTTCCACTTTGGTAAGATCTCAGGTTACCGCTGTGTTTATTAATTTACTCAGCAAATAAGTATTGAGGTCCTCAAGGTACCAAAGTTCAGTGCTGAGTTCTAAGAAACAAAGGATAGAAGACAAATCCTCATCTCTTCACAAGTTCTCAGCTTAGTGAAACACTCCTTTGGAGATTTAATCTGACCCCACAAAAGCCATGTTCAAGTCCTAATCTCCCATCCTGTGGGTGTGAACCCATTTGTAAACTGGACCATACAAGATACTATTAGTCAAGGTGTGACCAGACTGAATAGGGTGGGTTTTGATCTGATGTGGCTGAAATCCTTATAAGGAAAGGCAATTAGACACAGAAGTAGGACCTCAGAAGAGACAGATCACCATGTGATAGAGGATTGCCTGAAATGCTACAAATGTTGGAGAAAGCACTTCCTTACTAGTACCTTGATTCTTTTTTTTTAGTACCTTGATTTTAGACCTCAAATCTTGAAAACTTGAGCCAATAAATTTCTGATATTTAAACAAACAAGTGTTTGATATTTGGAATAGCAGACCTATCAAACTAACATACACACACACACACACACACATAAACAATAGTTATAAAGATAAGTACTGTATCAGGAGTTTATGCCATGTGAGCAGACGCCCATGCTTAGGAGATTTGGGAGAAAGTTTCAGAGAGGAGAAATCATTTAATTTATGTCTAGAAGAATGAGTAGACATTTTTAAAATAGAGAGAAAGGGGGATGAGACAGGCTTTTCAGAAGGAGGAAACAACAGGATGTGCCTACATTAAAGGCATATGCGTGATGAAGAATGTAACTTATTTTTCTATATGAGAATTCGTTTGTTTAAATTCTCTTTCTGGTTAGTTGGAAAAATGAAGTTTCACTCAGTTCGAAGTCTTCCCCTCATCTCTTTGGTTGAAAGTGCAGTGTATGAATTTATACAATGTCAATGTATGGTGGAGTGAGGCATTTCAGCTGTGGTCCTCTGTCTACACTGGCATCTATGAAACAACTTCATTCCTATGTGACCTTCCATTTTTGGTCACTGTTCTAGTTTGCTAGCTGCCAGAATGCAATATACCAGAAACGGAATGGCTTTTAAAAGGGGTGATTTAATGAGTTGCTAGTTTACAGTTCTAAGGCTGAGAAAATGTCCCCATTACAACAAGTCCATAGTAATGTCCAATCAAAGGCATCCAGGGAAAGATACCTTGGTTCAAGAAGGCCGATGAAGTTCAGGGTTTCTCTCTCATCTGGAAAGGCACATGGTGAACACGGTCAGGGCTCCTCTCTCAGCTGGAAGGGCACATGGCAAATACAGCATCATCTGCTAGCTTTCTCTCCTGGCTTCCTGTTTCATGAAGCTCCCCGGGAGGCGTTTTCCTTCTTCATCTCCAAAGGTCGCTGGCTGGTGGACTCTCTGCTTCGTGGTGCTGCAGCATTCTCTGCTCTCTCCGAATCTCTCATTCTCCTTTTGTAGGACTTCAGAAACTAATTAAGACCCACTCAAATGGGTGGAGACATGTCATCCCCTAATCCAGTTTAACAACCACTCTTGACTAAATCACATCATCCAGGGAGATAATCTCATTCCAGTTTCAAACATACAGTATTGAATAGAGATTATTCTACCTTTATGAAATGGGATTTATATTAAAACATGGCTTTTCTTAGGGGGCATACTTCCTTTCAAACCAGCACAGTCACTAAGGTCATTGTGAGATCCTCCTGCTCCTTGAAGACCTCTCCAGACCCACTGCCTTCTCAGCTGCTTCTGCTCCCATCTCCAATACATAAGAAGCATGTGGCTACCTCCAGACTACACTGGAGCCACAGAAACTTCAAAGGGATTCTATAAAGACCTTCTGTATTGATATCTTATGGAGCCATTTCTACTCTACTTTTCCCATGAAATGGAATGTGATGGATATTTAGGGTCTTCCTGGATTCCAGGCTTTGACTTAGGGATAAGAAGCATGGAACCTCTTACACTTGAATGGCCAAACCAATCTGAGCATCCTACTGTTCCCTCAGACCTCAGGATTTCTATCCTAGTATTTTTAGGAGAGAAAGGGAATAAGACAGAACAGAGGGTAGAAACTGGCTCTGATGAATCACTTATGTCTCCTAAATTATTTTTTTCACATGCCCTAATTATTTGAATTTTGTTCTTTCTGCATTCTGCTATAATAACCCTTTCCTTTTGGACAAACAGATGACTCTGATCTAGCTAGCCAAAAAAGGATGGTCATAAGGTAGCCAGAAAATTCACGTGGGTAAACTTTCAAGAATCTTGTCTCCCACAGGTATAAATGACCAAGCAAAAATTGACACAAAAAATGAGTTACTATATTCCCATATGAAGTATAGTTTTAAAATGTATATACATGAGGACCTGTAGATAGAGGTGGCTGAAAGATGTACTTACTGAGAAGTAGATTGGTGAACGATGGTATAAACATAAGGTTGAACACGATGCTACAAAAAGGAACGAAGTTGTGAGGCATGCAAAGATGTGAATGAACCTGTGGGACATTTGGTGCAGCAAAATAAGCCAAAAACAAAACAGCAAATGTTATATGATCTCATTTGGAAAATACTTATAAGAAAACAGGAGCCTAAACTGTAAGTTCTTACAGCAGTCATATTTAGTCTGGAGTGGTAATTGTTATTTCTAGATTTTGAGGGGTAGTTTTATATATGAATAACCTGGTATTTAGAGGTAAGAATGAACCCAGTCAGGTCGGGATTAAGGTAATTCATGATATAGGGGTAAGGAAGACATTGCATGTATTTTAGAACTTCACCTACTCTTTGAGACAAAAGAAGAGAGTTTTATTATGTCCAGAACCATAATCTAACTCAACCTGTCTGGAGAGATCATCTAAACAATCCAAACCAGGGAACACAGAGTAAGAATGAGAATCTTTAATCCTGTATAGCTTAATGTAATGCCTGGATATATCCCAGGGTATATTAAGAAGATAAACAAAAAGTATTGCAAAGTCCTTTGAGGGATGGAAGAAAAAAATATGGAACTGTTAAACTTTACCACTAGGGAAACCCTTGATACTGTGCCAAACATCAGGGACACCCAAATCAACAGGAAAGCCCTTGATCTTAAGGCTTGCTCTCATGCAGCTTATATATGTAGTGGAGAAGCTTAGGTATGCCTGGAAGTCTCCTCCGGAGGACCTCTTTTGTTGCTCAGATGTGGCCTCTTTCTAGGTGGAACTCTTCAGGCGAAACCATTGCCCTCCCCACTGCATGGGACATGATATCCAGGGATGAAAGTCTCCCTAGTGGCATGGGAGAGGATCCCTGGAGATGGCCCTGGGCCCTCACTCCATGGGATCAGCAATGCCATCCAGACAAAAAGGGGAAAAGAAGTAGAACAAACAAGATATCAGTGTCTGGGAGAGTTCAAATAGAGTTGAGAGGCTACACTGGAGGTCACTCTTACGCAAACTTCAGTTAGACATTGCTATCTACCATAATTTTCCAAACCCCAATCAAAATCATTCCTGCCAACTCTAAAGAATACCTAGGACATTATATAAGATTCTACAAAGGTTCCATTCACTAGGGTAACTCTCCAAAACCTACAACCTCCAGATGGGTCCCTGGACCAGATAAGTTCTGAAATGCAGAGGCTAGCCCTTCCGGAATATCAACTAGTCCTATTCCCCTATCCCATATTAACAACAGCCCCTTCCAACAAGAAAATGTTAGAATGGGCATAACCCAAATATTCCTAAATAGTGGGAGAAAGATCAAATGTGATGGTGGAGTTATATAGAGAAGGTCAGGTTAACACATGAGTATGAGTGCTGAATCATTATACTGATATTTATTTTAGCCTCCAATACCTTAGAGCAGCTAGAAATAAAACCTAAAATTATGAAATTGTAACCCATACTAAATTCTGAAATCTGTTCTACAACTAATTGTTGTTATCTACTTTAAAATTTATTGTTTTTTTGTATATACTTAAGTGAAAAAAGAATAACAGAGAGGAAAGGAGTCAACAAATTAGTATGACTGCTGAATCATTATATTGATATTTCTCTTGATCTCCAGGTTTTGGAGCTACTAGAAAAAAAATTGTGGAACTGTAGCCCATACTAACTTTAAAATATGTTCCATAACTGCTTGTTAAAATGTACTTGGAAATTTATTGTTTTATATATATTCCACAATATAAAAAACATTAAAATGTTAATACCAGATATCTAGCTTCGCAAGCTATTTTATAATTGATTTTGTAAATTGAACAAATTTCCTGCAAACAAGATGAATGAATAAGTAAAACTCCCTTATTCTCCCTCTCTCTCTCTCTCTCTCTCTATACACACACACACACACACATATATATATACATATATATATATATATATACACATATATATATATACACATATATATATATACATATATATATATATATACATATATATATATATATATATATATTTTCATGACATTTCATCAGTTGACAAAAGCAAGATAACCCCTTGAGGGATTGGAGAAAAAATATGAAACTATCAAACTTTCCCACCAGGGAAACACTTGATACTCTCTCAAGCACCATGAAATCTCAAGTTAATAGGCCAGTCCCTTGACCTTGAGGCTTGCTCTTATGAAACTTAGCAGACAAGCTGAGCTTAACTATAATTATGCCTGAGAGTTACTTCCAGAGAACCTCTTCTGTTGCTCAGATGTAACCTCTCTATATATATGAGCTCAACTCTGCAGGTAAAATCATTACCCTCCTCATTACATGGGACATGATGTCCAGGGGTATGAGTCTACCTGGCAACATGGGATGTGACTCCCAAGAATGAGCATGGCCCTGGTACCATGGAATTCACAATGTCTTCCAGACCAAAAGAGAGAAATAAAATGTAACAAAATAAGGTATCAGTGGCTAAGAGAGCCAAATCAAGTCAAGAAGCTACTCTAGAGGCTACTCTGATGCAAACTTCAGCTACATATTGTCAATTGCCATGGTTTGCCAAACCCTAAACAACATCATTCTTGTTAACCCTAAAGAACTCCCATGGCTGTAACTGAAATCCTACAAAAGTTACATGCACTACACTTATTTTTCAGAAACGTAAAACCTTCAGATGGTTCTTACACCAGATAAGTCCTGAAACCCAGAGCTGCCAGTCTCTCCAAGAACATCAGCCAGTTCCATTCCCCTACTCTAAATGTTGATACTCTTTTTCAACATGAAAATTAGAATAGGCACAAGTCAAATATCCCTAAAGATTGGGAGACGGATCAAAGGAGAAAGAATTATAATAGAGAAGTTAGGATTTAACAAATTAGTATGACTACTGAATCATTATATTGATATTTCTTTTTAGTCTCCAGTATCTTAGAGTATCTAGAAGGAAAAACTTGAAATTGTGGAAATATAACCCATATAAAACTTCAAAATCTGTTCTATACCCACTCATTAAGATCCACTTTGAAATGTATTATTTTGTATATATATTTCACAATAAAAATGTCTAAAAAAAGCAAGTTACAAAGCTATAAAATACAATTTGATTGCATTTGTAAGTATAAATTCATAGGTAAAACAGGAATACCTTGACTTTACTCATTTTCTTTGGAGAATAGAATTAAAATGATCTTTAATTTTCTGATTTTTTGCTTTAACTGTATTTTCAACATTTATTTTTGCAATTAGTATTTGTGCCAGTTTGAAGCTGTTATGTACCATAGAAAAGACATGCCCTTTAATCCTGATTCATTATTGTAGGTTAGAAACTTTGATTGGAATGTTTTCATGGACATGTGGCACACCCAGCTGTGGGTGAGATATTTTGATTGGATATCTTCCATGTAGATATGGCATGCTCAATTGTGAGTGTGACCTTTTGATTAGATGGAGATGTGACTCCACCCATTCACGGTAGGGCATAATTGGTTTACTCAAGTCCTTTAAAAGGGAGACATTTTGGAGGAAGTTTTGATGCTTGAGAAGCCAACAGAACCAACATAAGACCCAGACTTCTGGAGATACTGAAAGAAACCACCCCTGGGGAAGCTGTTTGAAACCAGAAGCCAGAGACACCAGCAGATGCCAGCCACATGCCTTTCCAGCTGACAGAGGTGTTCTGGGCCCATTGGCCATTCTTGAGTCAAGGTATCTTTCAGTGGATGCCTTAGTTTGAACATTCTTATAGCCTTAGAACACTAAACTTGCAACTTAATAAATTCCCTTTTTAAAAACCATCTCATCTCTGGTATATTGCATTCAGTTAGCATTAGAAAACCAAAATAGCTTTGGGTACCAAAGAAGTGGGGTGTTGCAGTTTGCAGATACCAACGTATTAGAACGGCTTTTTAAATAAATATAGGGATAGTTCTGAAAGAGTTCTGAGGATTTTGATAAAGAAGACCTGAATTGTTTTGGAGAGACTGCTGGTAGATATGTGTACTCTAAGGATACTTCTGACAAGGCTTTAGACAGAAGCAAGGAATGTGTTATTGTAAACTGGAAGGAAGTGACCTGTGTTTTAAAGTGGCAGGGAATCTGGCAAACTTGACTACTGGTTTTAGATGGAGGGCATATTTTGAAAGCCACAAGCTGGGATACTTGGAAGAAGATATTTCTAAATTAAATATGGAATGTACAGTCTGGTTTCTCCTTGTAGCTAATAGTGAAATGTAACAGGAAAGAGATAAGCTGAGAACTGAACTCTTGAGTACAAAAAAACAGATTTTCAGAAGTGGGGTCAAAGAAGTAAGACCCCAGAGGCTAGCGCCACATGTGAGGATTTAAACCAAACATGGAAGCAATCAGCCATTACAGAACAAGTGAGGATTAGAGATGGAGTTATCTAGAAGTGATTTGCAGAAAATCCTATTGTCTGATGGTTTTGATCCCTGTGGGCTACATGGAAAATCAACAATTTTTTTGCATGTGAGATTTGTATAACTGGACTAAAAGGGACAGAAAAAAGATGGATTGAAGGAAAAATGACTCAGAGGCAGAGGCATGAAAGCTAAAGTCTGGAGCCAAGAAATCTTGGGCCCAGAGAGCAGATACATCCATGCAAGTGGAGAGGATGAATTGGCCCCAGAAGTACAGGTTATTCCTTCTGCTCCATTGTTCAGGAAGAGTTTCCATGCCCCAGGCCTCAGAGAGGGTAGAATACGTAAACTGGGGATTGGGGGATGCCTGGAAATCACCCTATTTTTCTGAGGGAGTTAAATGAGTGTCCCAGAGATGGCAGAGAGCCCTGGTGCTGCTCTGATGTTTAGAGAGAGTGGAGCTAAGAAAAATGTGGTCCTCCCAATAATCCCCAGCTGCAACCCTCACCTCAGCATTTGGAGAGAGCAGAGCAGCCTCCTTGTAGGCCTTTGCAAAGGGCTGGACTACTGCTTTCTAAAGCCCCAAAGATGAATGTCTCTCAGACTTTGAAATCCAATGGAATATGTCCTG
The DNA here is from genome assembly GCF_023851605.1 of Tamandua tetradactyla. NCBI lineage: Eukaryota > Metazoa > Chordata > Mammalia > Pilosa > Myrmecophagidae > Tamandua > Tamandua tetradactyla. Next base: position 56,149,448 of record NC_135334.1, on the reverse strand, counting down.
AAGGTTTTTGAAATTGTTGGGTCCAGTGCCCCTGGGTTCTTTTTGACTTCTCCCTATAGCAATGGGAACATGTGTCCTATCGCTGTTACTCCTTTGTATACTGGAAGCACTTAACTCGTTCTGAGTTTCACAGGTCAACAGCAAGAGGAAAATTTTTAGGACAGACCATCCCTGTACTTGTCTTTGATGAGCTTTTGTATTGTTTTTGACTTTGTATTTTATTTGTATTGTTCCTGAAATGGTTTAAGGCTTTTGTAATATTGTGACAGAATGAATGTACTTTGCATATGGAAAGAACAACGTCTTTTGGGGCCCCAGGATTGTTTTAATTTTGGGTTCCTTTTCAAAATTGTAAACATTAACATATTAGCCGTACATGACATAATTAAGAAGGCAGGCAGAGGTCAACTGTGCAAGAAATTTGAAAGGGACTCTAACAATTTAAAAGTTTATCTGTAAATGACAAGAATAAATTGAGATCTTAAGCAAGTGAATAAAATTAGCAAATTGGCACTTCCAAAAACTCACTTTGCCTACAGGGTGATCAATTGATTAGAAGGGCAGAAAATAGAGTGAGAGTGGTTATGAAGTGAGCATAGTGACTGAGTTGAGAAATTAAGAGGGCCACAGTTAAGTGGCACCATGGAATAAAGGGAATGAAAGAAAGGGAAGAGGAGGCCCAAATGACTCTTATTAAAACTTTTTCAAATAAATTCATTCATAGCATAGTAAAAATAGGACATTAGAGATGGACATGCTTTAGAAATCAGCCAGACCAAGCTGCGTTTTTAGATGAATTAACAGGAGGCAGAAAGAAAGTCATTCACCTAAGGTTATAACAGCAGAGATGAAACTAAACTCAAACTTAATACATCTAAATGTAAAAGCTCTTTTGCCACAATTGGCAGCCTCTCTGACATGACAAACGCAACTAAAGGTCTTAGGTCAATATTTATTGCAATCTTAAACATGGCAGGCACCTAGCCAGACCCTTTATATATATTATTTCTAATTTTTACAATTACCCCACACTGTAGGTATGATAATCTCTACTTCCTGGATGAGGGAGTCATAAAGAGATTACATAATTTGCCCAAGTTCACACGGTAGTGTATTAGCTAGAGTTCTCTAGAGAAATAGAATCAGCAGGAAATATCTGTAGATATAAAATTCATTAAAGTGTCTCACATAACCGTGCGAACGTAGAGTCCAAAACCCATAGGGCAGGCTGTGAAGCTGAGGATTCCAGTGAATGGTCTGGATAAACTCCACAGGAGAGGCTCACCAACTGAAACAGGAAGAGAGACTGTCTCTTCTGAATCCTCCTTAAAAACCTTCCAGTGATTAGATTAAACATCACTCATTGTAGAAGAAGACACTCCCCTTCGCTGATTACAAATGCATTCAGCTGTAGAGGTATCTGATGTGATCATGATTTAATTCTGTGAAATGTCCTCATAGCATCAGACAGGCCAGCACTTGACCAACCAGACAAACAGGTGCCACAACCTGGCCATGTTGATACATGAACCTGACCATGACAGATGGTCATGTAGCAAAGCTTGAATTTAAGTCTATTTGACTGATTTCATCAGCATGTGCACTTGAATGTTGAAGGGGATATATACATAAACCATAGCGAGGTCACTGACAAGATGTCTCGGATAGTTGAAGGCTTTTTACAGCCCTGGTCAGTTACGTAGCTCTTTTTAGATATGCCAACCCCTCACCATCAGGTGAACCTGCCTTGGGTCTTTCTTGATGTGTGAGAACATTTAGAATTTCATCTTTGATTTGAAAAACGCTGCTATTCCCACAGAGCTCCTAGTTCCCTTATGGCGTATGCTTTAAAGACAGCTCCTTGAGAAAGAAGGCTAGCACCTAATGGTATTGGCAAAAATCAGATTTTCCTATTCACTGCCCCTGAGCCCCTGACACACATGCACACATATATGCATATCATATACACATGTCTGCACACAAACTTATATACACACATGTACGCATAACACACAAAACATGTACACCTTCATTTATATGTTCACTCATATGTACACACAAATACATATGCAGGAAGGCACATATGTACACGCACACGTTTTGTAGCTTAACCTAAGCCTTGAGATAAAGAGGAGGCAGCTCAGGTCTTAAAGCTATCAAGAAATTTCTGTCTCTGATCCAAATAAATTATTAATTTAGCACTTCCTTTGTAGAACTAGGGGCATCTCTTTCACTGAATTTCATTTCTGACTTATCTGAGAAAGGGAAATCCACCCAGCCAGCAGTCCCCTAGTTGACACCTGGGCACCTTGACTCTGTGAAATCCTGCCCATAGCCATTCCTGGGAGATGTACAGTCTGGAGATGGGACTTCTTGGTTTTATCACTCCATATTCTAGGATACAGACAAGTATTGGTCTGTAAAAGAACTGTCATTAATCCGTCCCCACATAAAAAATCAAACACAAGTAGCTAACTTTTCTTAAAACAAAATACATTCAATTAAAGGGCTATTTTCTTCCTGAGATTGCATTCTTTCTATCTTTGTTAAAAGGACTTTCCTTTATAAAATGTGAAGGTAAATGACATTTTTTTTTCAAAATATCCTTACATTGTTAGATAGATAATAGATAGTTAACTCTTTCTTAGTCCTCAATTAAAATAACACTGTAGATCCACGAATCATAAATATCTGTGAACCCAGATCTCAGTTACCCATAAAGAGAAGGAAGAGTTGCTTAGAGACCTTGCTTTAGTTTAATAGGGTTAAGCCTGTTAAGTACTAGAGAGGAGGTTGGAGAAAAGATAAAATGTTGAGCACACACCATATTCTAATTGCTGTGATTCATTAGCTCAATTCAGTTTTTACAGAAACTTCTAAGAAAAGTAACATCACCTCCATTTTACAAATAAATAAAAACATTCAAAAGTTAAAATGAGTTGACTAAGGTGATACAGCTGATAATAACAAAGCCCAAGGTTGGGGCTTCCTCCCCTGAAGATTGTGACATTGTTAAGTATAGTCCATTACCTTCCAGCCACCTGGATAAATGGCATGCCACAGTGTCCATGCATTGTTGCAATATGTGATGAGAACACTATGATACAACCCCTTTGAAATGTTTTTAATTATCCATGTTTGGATCATCCTGGTATGATGACATTGAGCAGCTTTGTAAAAACCATCAACTATAATTTACCTTACTCTTTTGACACAAAGGTTTTGGTTGTTTTTAAGATTCCTTAATTGGATCTGTCTTAACTACTGTCAGAGTCATTTAAAAGGAGTATTTCAAAAGAAAAAAATCATCCATTAGAATGCACAGGAACATGAAATATGCCTAGGTAATAAACACTATGAATATATTGCACTCTAATTGTTCATAATCACAGTTGAGAGTCCTCCAGAGGGTGAGATCTCAGCACATTTAGAAACATTCAATCTAGGTTGAGAGATCTGTACCTTTGACACCAATTCTCACTTAGTGAAATGACTGCATCGCATAGTGCTGCTTTGCCAGAGAGAGAATTGTGTCATCATGCAGTAAGATTTATCTTGCATACTGACACAGGGGGATAAGGCTAGGTCTCCCAAGACATATAAAATAGTTCTAAAGATGACAAATGCAAAGGAATTTATTCAACCACACTCATAAGTATTCATTTACTTGTTCATTGTGGTAAGTGCAATTCAGTGATTATGTTCTTGTATTATTTTGTATTATTTTGTTTGGACAATTGGTCCAAACTGGAGTTTGTGGATAGTCAGAGCAGGCTGTCTGGAGCAGATAACACCAATCAGAACACTAAAGAATGAGGATTCTGTTAAACTGGGGAAAGTCATCCCTAACAAAGAGAACACAGTGGACAACACAGAGAAGCGAGGAGCAGCATGTTGTGGGATGTGACACAAGTGAGACCTGGACTACATCTGATGGGGGCTCAGGGCAAAGAGTAACGTGGTGTGCCTTCTTTAAAAATATGCTCCTCATTTATTGGGTGATGATAGGGATAAAGGACTTTAATCAATACATACTTCATGCCTCTGTATGTTAAAAAAGGAGACGTTTATATATAAGGATGCCACAAAATATTTAACTTGCATGAACTCAATAGTAAGAACACGTGTCTCTCCATTCAAAGACGTTCATCATTTGGTATGAGCAATGCCAAAACATATTTGCCCAATTATACAGGTATCACGGAAACCTGGATTAACTGGCACCATGTTTTATCTTTTATTCTGGCGATATCTAATAATCCTTTATATATTGGCAATATGCCCAGGTGTCCAGGTGTCTTTCCATTCTGAATTGTGTATAGACTTGGAGAGATGACTTTACTGCCCTTAGTCAGAGCTGTTGTAGTCTCTGTCATTGGGCCCATTTTCAAGCATGAAGGGGCAAGAAAAAGTTAACAGCCTTTGGATTTCAGCTTTGCCACTTGTCTATGGAACCTTTAGCAAATTACTCAACTTTTTGAACCATAGCCTTTAAGTCTGAAAATGGAGAAAAATGACATCTTCCTTATAAAGTTCTTTCATGTTAGCAAAAAGGAAATATGCAAAAGCATCGGACATCATGGAAAGACCATTTTAGCTCCCCTCCCTCCTTTATAAATCTTACAAAATATCCAGTCTCCAGTCTCCTTACTTTCCTATTTTATATCAAAAGTAATAAGACTTTATTCATCAGATATAATTTTGAATGACTTTTTGCCTGCTCCAAAATATTAAATATGCACACAAAAGAAGATACTAGATCCCTAAGGTATTAGGCAAGTCCCAGAGAACAGTTTCAGAGTTGCACATTACAAGAGCAGCATCTTTGGACTCTGTGTGAAGCCTGTCTGGGGGTCTATATTGAAATCCAATTCCCATTTGGGTAATTGATTCTGGCATATTTATTGACAAGTCTTTCAAGGTACCAAATACTTTTATCTTCATGAGGCTATTATGACTCCTTCCCAGTTCTCAGTGAAATTGCATTTAATAGAGGCAGGAGGGAAATGCAGAGTGATAAAAGGTAAGAGGGTAAGAGTGGGATTTAAGCCTGAATTCCAAGTTTCCAAAGTGGTTATTTACCCCTTACTCCTTTACCAACATAAACTTTCCTGTGGCATACAATAGGTCTATTTAGTATCTCCCAACTTCTTAAATTATCCATCCTGGGAAGAATTCGTATGACCCACTTAGAGTGGGCACCAATCATCTCAAACGCCGCCAGCAGGATATTCCAGATGATCCTTTTGATAAAATAACTAGCACTGCTTTAAAGTGAAGAAATTGTCTTAGAGTCTTTTTCTGGAACCAAGCAGGGCGTTGTTTCTGATTTTCTGCTGGCTCTTTGGTATCTCCACATTCTCCTACTCTTTTCTTCCCTTTCACCTTCCTCTTCTTCCACCGTCTTCACCACACTGCATTCCTCTACTCATTCTGGGAAAAACACCGGGGCAGAGGGTGCTGTTCCCAGAAGAACACAGATAAATGTGATGAGTCCCACTCGCAAATCAGAAATCACAGAGTACCATAGCCGGGACAGCTGAGTACCAGAGTCACGATGTCTTGAGGGTAGTAGCAATAAAGAACACAAAGATTGGAGGACTCAGAGAATGTTTAATGGAAGAGGTTGCATCTGAGCTGGCCCTCTAGAAATATTTTCTTTTTTTTTAACATTTGTCTGAATTTAGCAATAGCATATATTCATCAATAATCATTTGGAAAATGCAGACAAATATAAAAAAAGGAAACAAAATTTTCTAAGCTCAATGCCTTGAGATAACCATTGTTTCTAAATCCTTATTATATATAAGATTTTCTCATGAGTCAAATATTTTTAAAAATATTTTGATATCTATGAAGTTGTTTTAGGTGTATGTGTCATTCCTAATTTAAACATACCCCATAAAGATCGATTCATTTATTAAAAAAAAAAACATTGCTCTCTATGCAGTAAACATTATTCTAGGGACTGAGGATACAATGGCGAGGAATACAATTAAAGCCACTGCCCTCGTGACATACACATTCTATTGGAGAAGACAATAATATTCAAGTAAAGATAGATGTATGTATCTGTCTATTAGGTAATCATAAACATATGAAGAAAGTAGCACAAGGTTAGAGAATGATGGGAGATACTTAGATTCTTTACAACTTTTTAATATTCCTGCAATTTAAAATGCTGCAATGCCCATCTTTCTAATGCAAATGTGTTTACATTTACTATTTTATTGCCATAAACTAATATCCAGATATAGATTGTCTATACCTATCAATAATGAATGAGAATACTTGCATTACTCCTCTCTGAGCAACTCTATATGTTTCTTTTTACATCTTTGCCTATATTCTAAATCCGAAATGGAATTTCTTTGTTTTAATACTTTATTTCTTTTATTATTTGTAAGGTTGAATTTGAATTTATTTATTATTGAATTCCTATTCACATTCTCATACAAATCTATAAAATTTCCACTAGCGAATATGGAAGAAAGACATTCCAGTAGGAGGAAGTGAATATAAACAAAGATACAGAAATGGAACTTCATAAAATAGAGTGGGGAATGTTGGTTGAACCTGGATAGATTGATGTAAATGTTCAATCTGGCAGAGATGTACCAGAACACCTAGTGATCTTGAGGTGAAAAATAATTCCTTGTGTCTAGGTAGGTGGTATTGCTGGTTGCCAAATATTCTAGATCTCCTTCATTTGATTGTCCTCCCTGTGAAGAGGATAACATATCCACCTTGTTAAACTCAGGAGTGAACATTTGAACTCCAGCCAATTGTATGATGATAGAAGCAATGACCAGAAACTTTAAGATCCAACACTTTGGTCTCTATTTCCTCTGTTGCCTCTGCTTTAAGTCTGGAAATGTTCAGATAAAGAATTTTCAAGCCTGAGTCTCTAAGTGAAGGTAACAAATTGGTCTTCAGGCAGTTGGGAGCGTGCAGTCACAGAATGATAGAAAAAGATCTCCTGTATATTAAACCTTGACACCTTTATGTTGAATGAAAGAATGAATACATTTATGTTGCAGAAGCACCAGCATTGTTGAGATATTATCTGTGCATTTAATTAAACAACCCTCCCTCAAATCAACCAGTGAGCATTTGCAGACAGCTATCACTAGATTTCTGGAAATAGTCATTGACTGTAACAGGGAATGACTATTCAAGAAGGCTGGACCACATAAGGGATGGAAAAGTTCTGGGAGACAGAGGCTTCACCCAATGTAGTAGTAGGAAATAAATTTGGGGTATGCAGAAGGCAAGACAAGTAACATTCAGCCAATATGTATTGAGCACCTACCATGTGTTATTCATTATCTCATGGAATCCTTTCAACTCTCTCTCATATGATGTAGAGAATATTATCCCCATGTTTATAGAAGGGAAAGTTGAAGTGAATGTTGGCTCTACCTCCCCACTCCATGAAAGCAATATTAGGAAATAAGCAGTAGAGAGAATTCCTGAGAATCAGTAACAGTAAATGATATACTGTAGAGTCACAGGTTGGAATGAGCTTAGTGAAAATTTCTTGGTGTTGGAACTAACTACAAAGGGATCACAAGAAAGAAAAGCAGAACCTGAGTGGGTGCTGCAGAGTGCTCCATTACCCCATGAGCACCCCAGCTAAGCTCCCCTGGGAAGTCCAACCTATAGCCACAGAAACTACATCTGTGCACTCTTCTTAGCTTTCAGTCATTTAATTTTCCTTTTCTTACTCTTCTCTTTTTCCTCAACCCAGAAAATAAGAAGTATGCAGGAAAAAAACATCTGCTCTCTAGATGCAAGCTATGCATTTGTCAATATCCAAAACAGCTTCTAAAAAAGAGAAAAAACAATCTGTAGGTCACAAGTCACCCTGTGATGACTTCTCTTTTTCTTCTTTTACAAATATTAAAGCATTTGTATAAAGACTAAAGTCGAGTATAATCCAAGTATAAATGGACTAATAATTACATCTAACTCTTATTTTAAGCCTATCGTCTATCTATATATCCATCTACCTATAGCTATATCATCTACCTACCCACCTATCTTCCAATCTCTCTTGAACTATGTAATCCATGATGCTTCAAATGATCCTGATTGCCTGAAAATGAATATAGCCTATCAAATATTGCTTATCTAGGACAATAAGACTCACACAACTAGAACAGAATAGAAATACTAAAATGCAATGCATGTAAAAAGAGAAAGCATCATTTCATAAAACTTTTGTTTCAGTCTTATATGTCTGATAATGTTGTGAATGCTGGATCAAAAATGCTTAAAAGCCCCTAAGGTAATGACTAATGAAATAATTTCCAGTTTACAAGATATATTTTTTTAATATGCTTGAATGTTAAAACAAAAACAAAAGCATGCTTGCATGCATATGCCCTGTGAAACTGTTCAATTTTTTTCAACATGTTTCCTTATAAATAAAATATGAAGAAAGCCAAGTTATCATAAAGGACTGTCACAAAGACTAGAATGAAAACATGTATGAAAAGGGACTAGAACAGCATCTGACAAGTAACAGCCAAATGATAGCTATTATTACTATAGAACTAGACAGGGCATAAGATTGGAATCCAGAGAAAAATGTTCTTTAAGCACCTGCTTTGGGCACCTCCTGTGTGCCACCTTAATGCCTCTAGGACCCACCTTTGCACTAGCCTTTGCTGCAGTGACCAGTTCTGCACAGACATGGACTGGTTGACCTTTGGACTTTTCACTCCGTATTCCATGCTATAGCAGGAGACTTCTATACTAGCAAGAGAATTAACCCCTGAGGGTCCAACCTTGACTATTTGGGTTGAGAATGGATGCATCATTGCTTCTCTCTTTTTGTCCCCAATCTGGACAATTCTGAGATTCATGTCATAAATTTCTCTTAAGTTTCTACAGGATCAACCTTCATTAGTCCACAACAATAGAAAACTTGATGACACATTCTTGCACTGGCTTCACCCCCACACTTATTCCCTTTCTCTGGGATCACATCCCAAATAAAGTACCTGTACACACACCTCCTTTTTATGTCAAAGCTGACTCTGGTATGTCCTGAGGTGAGTGGTGGTTCTGTAATCTGGGAACTGAAACCCTGGAAACCAGGCCTGGGAGCCCTACAGTAGCAGGAATCTTGCTGCCCTATGGGAAAAATCACCACTGGAAATAAAATGGATGGAACACTACATTTCTTGGAGTCATCCTCATTTATTTAAGAGAAAATACAGCACTAGATATTTAAACAGGGAAGTGCATTATTTATTTGACTTTATAACCTTGACTTTTTTCCAAGAAGACTTGGGGCTATTAGCTGAGTAAAATATGCTACAAAATGAGACACCACAGATCAAAAGAGGATCAAGCTCTTAGTGAGAAAGGATGAGCTTTCAATGCAGAAAGCTTTAATACTAGTCTTGGTTATTTGATCTTAGCCAGGAATGTACCTGTCTGAATGTCTATTTCTTTATCTGTAAAAAAGAATTAAATCACCCTTCTTATAAGGTTATTGATGGGATTCAATTGCAACCTGAAAGTAGACATTCTTTATTCTTCTGAACTTGATTTATTCTCTACAAACTTAAAAGTACAAAAGATTTCAACAAATATTCCTTCCTCTAAGGAAGTTATGCTAACTGTGAATCTTTACTGAGACTTAATCCATGTATTTTCCTGCTCTTTCATCCCAACTTCACATTTTCATTGGTGGCATAACAACACTCCATGGAATGAGCTCTTTGCTTCCACCTGTGCCATTTCTCAGACAGGCACAAGCCATTCTATACTCAGCCTTACTTATCTTTGTTGTCCTTTAATATACACTGAATAGTTGGGCAGCTAAACCATAGCTCACACAAAGTTAGTTCCTCCTGCTGCTCTAAAAAATTACCATAAACTGAATGGCTTTAAACAAAATTTATTATGTCATAACTCAGTAGGTGTGCTGGTTTGAAAGGATGTATGAACTCTAGAAAAGTCATGTTTTAATCAAAATCCCATTTCATAAAGGCAGAATAATCCCTATTCAATACTGTATGTTTGAAACTGTAATCAGATCATCTCCCTATAGATGTGATTTAATCAAGAGTAGTTGTTAAACTGGATTAGGTGACGACATGTGGATGTGATTTAATCAAGAGTAGTTGTTAAGCTGGATTAGGTGACGACATGTCTCCACCTATGTGGGTAGATCTTGATAAGTTTCTGGAGTCCTATAAAAGAGGAAACATTTTGGAGAATGAAGGAAATTCAGAGAGAGCAAAACAGAATGTCATAGCCAGGAGAAGCAGAGTCTACCAGCCAGCGACCTTTGGAGATAAAGAACGAAAATGCCTCCCAGGGATCTTCATGAAAAAGGAAGCTAGGATAAGAAGCTAGCAGATGACACCGTGCTCACCATGTGCCCTTACAGATGAGAGAGGAACCCTGACTGTGTTCACCATGTACCTTTCCAGATGAGAGAGAAACCCTGAACTTCATCAGCCTTCGTGAACCAAGGCATCTTTCCCTGGATGCCTTAGATTGGACATTTCTATAGGCTTGCTTTAACTGGTACTTTTTCTCAGCCTTAAAACTATAACTAGCAACTTATTAAATTCCTCTTTTTAAAAGCCATTCTGCTTCTGGTGTATTGTATTCTGGCAGCTAGCAAACTAGAACAGTAGGTTAGAAGTCTGGATGGCCTCAGCTGGTCTTTCTGGTCTGAGACCCACACAGCCAAGATCAAGGTGTTGGAGGGGTATGTTCCTCTACGGAGGCTCCAGGGGAGACGGTGTTTACAGCCTCATTCAGGTAGTCGGCAGAATTCAACTCAGGACTTGGAGCGCTGAGGTGTCTATTTACCTGCTGGCTGTTAACCAGGGGTCATTCTCACTTCCAGAATGGCCTACATTCCCCAACTAATGGCCCCCTTTAAAGCCAGCAACTGTGGGTAGAGTCCTTCTCATCCTTCAACTCTCTCTACTTCATCTTCTGCCATATCACTCTGATTCCAGTTGGAGACATTTCTCTACTCTTAAAGGATAAAGACTGTGACCCTAGAAATAGGGTAAAATAATGGGTAATTGGACCTGAAGGGATACAGACTATGCAACAGGACTGGATACAAAAACTCAAAAATGGACAGCACAATACTACCTAATTGTAATGTAATTATGTTAAAACACTGAATGAAGCTGCATCTGAGCTATAGTGTTTTTTTTTTTTGCTTTTTTAAATATATTTTTTGTATTTTTTATTTTTATTTTTTTCTCTATTTTATCATTTTATTTCTTTTTCTATTGTCTTGCTATTTTTCTAAATCGATACAAATGTACTAAGAAATGATCATACATCTATGTGATGATATTAAGAATTATTGATTGCATATGTAGAATGGAATGATTTCTAAATGCTGTGTTAGTTAATTTTTTTTAATTAATAAAAAAAAAGACTGTGACACTTGGATGATTCCGTATAATCTCCCCATTTTAAGGACTGCAGCCTTAATTAAAACTGGAAAACCTCTCCATAGCAGTACTGAGATTAATATTTGATTAAATAACCAGAGGATAGGAATCATAGAGGGTGGGTGTCTTGAAGTCTTCCTACTACACATAGGCTTCCATTGCCATCCTCATTTTAACTGTGTAGACATTCAAGTTTTGTCAGGCTGAATAGTTTCTCATTTGTAATCAGTCCCCTCTTTCCTGCAATGAAGAAGAAGTCTGGAATAAAGCCTGTTCTTCCCTTTCCTTAAACTTTTGCAAGCCTAGAGAAGACTCTAATGTACTATGATGGAGTGAGGAAAATGCACGGATTTTTATATCCCTACTTTGCTATGGACTATCTGGAGGACTGAACCAATCCATGCTTCCTTTCCTTCAGCTATAAAATGAGATTTAAATAGTACCTATCTCTCTGAGCTGCCATGAGAATTAAAAATTAAACTTTTGATGGAAAAGCTCTTGATAAAATGTAGAGCTATTTGCAAATCACAGTGTTTATTATTGCACCAATTTAGAATAATTGATATAAACAGCATACAACAACCTGGGAATATATTAGTTTGGTAATAACTGTAACAAAATATTAATCCTGAGAATTTCCCACCAACTCTCCCACACATGCATACAAACACTCATAAATGGACACACACACAGAACAGAAATAAAAGTATCTCTAAATCCCTCCATTTGGATGTTTCCTTGATCTCTCAGAGAGATCTGAGAAATAGTTCCTGATCTTATATCTTGACAAACTAGAATTTTAGTCAGTTATGGAATAAGGCACAAGTAATAAGATGCATCAAATAATATATGGGCATTTCTGCTGCCTATAATGCAATATATGCAGGCTTAAGAAAACTTCCACACAGCAAGATCATGTAGTAAAATAGTAGGACATACAGGAAAAACAGGAATGGGGCAGACCATTCAGAATTCATGCAATATTTTAAATAGAACACTGTTAAAAATATAAAATGATGACAGTTTTCATGAGCATGTGAGCAGAGTTAAAGCGTAATTTAAATTCCTAATAAATAAATAAATATTCTAACTATAATATTTTACCTTTAAAAAAAATGAAGGGAACTTAATGGAAGAAAGTTTATGAACAGATAAACACTGCTAAATTTTGAAATAAGGGCCAAATGTATAAAAATCAGAAGTAACTGTGAGAAAAAGTGCTTCTGAGATAAAGCATGTGGCCAAGCCAAGAGGAAGCCTAATTTATATACCAATCAGGCACTGCTGCATAACAAACCACCACAAAATTTAGTAGCTTAACACACAACCATTTATTATTTCTAAGGTGTCTACATTTTAGCTGAGTGGTTTCACTGGTCTGGGCCTGGCTTGACTGATCTCACTTGAGCTCTCATTCATTTGGGGCTATCTGGAAGGTCAGCAATGGTTTGGCTGATCTAGGAAGACTTTAGATAAGATAACTCTTCTCAGCTGGCTAGACTGGGCTTGTTGCCACAATGGTCATCTGGCTGTAAGAGAACAAAGGGAATTGTGCAAGCTTTCTTGGGATTTAGGCTTGGAACTAGCACTCCATCACTTCTGTCACATCGATTGGCCAAGTCACATCCCAAACCATTCTGGATTCAAGGAGTGTAGAAATTGATTCTACTTCATAAAGGAAGGAATTATAAAGTGACATTGCAAAGGATGTAGATGCAGGTTAGGTGGTGATGGAGAATTGAGTCCATTTTCAGAACCAATAAGCCGATGAGTAAATAGACATATACATATAATATACAATAATATATTTCTCCTCCTTATGGGTCTGCTGTAGCTATTTGATGGTATAAAATACTGATGGGCTAGAAAACTCTCATATTTGAAAAAATATTACTCCCACATTTTATTGGTATCACTCTATTTATAATTATGCATGAGCTAACTCAGATTATAAAAGTGTATTGTAGGGTGGGCCATGGTAGCTCAGCAGGCAGAGTTCTCGCCTGCCATGCCAGAGACCCAGGTTCGATTCTCGGTGCCTACCCATGTTAAAAAAAAAAAAAGAGTGGGTATCATAGCACTCATTTGCTTTCCAATATGCTTCCTTGACTTGGGAACAAACAGATGGAGTTACATCTACAGCAGGGCTTCTCAATCTTGCACTGTTGACCTTTGGGGCTATACAATGCTTTGTTGTGTGGGGTTGTCCTGTGTATTGTGGACTGTTTATCAGTATTCATCTCTTCTAGTCAGTAGATGCCAATAGCATCCCAGCTTGTGACAACTAAGAAGGGCCCAAGAAATTGCAAAATCTGCCCCCCCACACCCCTACCATGAGAACCACTCAACTAGAAGACCAGGAAATATACATAACCCACAGCCTATTGTATCTGTGCCATGACTACTAGTTGATTTCTGGAAGTGTGTCCTCAGATATACAATACCCATTAATGGAGCACAATAAAGAAAAGTTGAAGATCACTGTGTTCAAGAGTAGTATGACTGTTTTTAGGAGAGAATGCTAACCCTCCATTCTGGATATCTCCTTACATGTACAGGGACCCTAATAATCTCCTGGCCTCTCTCTACACTCTTATCATATATGATTACTGAATTTGGGAGAGAAATTGATCACCTGCTTCCAGTTCTTGTTCATTCTCTTTTCCCTTGATAGAAAACTCCTCATACTTTCTGATCAATGGCTCCATGCTTTAAGATTTACAGGGTCAGGTTCTACCACTGTGGGGATAAAGTTCAATACAAAGAAGTGTTGCAGTCTAGTGCATTGGGCAGGATAATTGGGAAACAGACAAATAGTGCAATTTGGTTTGGGGCAAAATAATCTGTAAAGTGACTGGATATTTTGATAGAGCCAAGGCATATGCCTTCAGTGGCCTACAGGAACAATGCAGCTATTTTTCATAGTTGTTTCCTCAGGCTTCAGCAAAGGCACCAACTGCAGTACCGTAATTAGATGTAGGCTACAAGGGATTTCAACCAGATGGTCGTGGCCTTGGAGATGTGAATCAGAGTTGGCTGATTTCATATGGAGAGCCATTCTCTGAGAAGAGGATTCTTAAGCTTAAGGAATGTCATAGCAAGAGGCCACTTTGGCTCAGATCTAAAAATGCTGGTCACCAGGGGTGTGCTGATGTGCATTTCAGCACTGTGGAGTGGGAAACACACAGCTCAAAGGGGAAATAGAAATGGAGGTCTCCAAGATACCAGATGGAAAACAAAAGCACCTTTTTTTATGATTAGGGCTACCAAAAATTTATATTTCTAAATTTGTAAGAAAGCAGTAATGCCTCAAATGCTATGTATAAGGAAGAAAACAGCTACTGATGGAATCCTAGCTCCAGCCAGCCATTTATAATCTCTCTGGCTGAGTTTAAGCTGAAAATGAACTTGGAAAGGAAATAATAAATTCAAGAGAATTTAATCTCCAAATTAGTTCCTTTGAACTTTAAAGTCATTGGACTTTAACCTGCAAATATATTTATTCTTTCAACTTTTTCTTCCTGGTACTGAGAAACATTAGTATTCGAATTTGGAGGATTTCTATATCGACATTTTATTGTTAGAGTACTGTAATCGTGTTTTTGATCTCTTTGAAGAAACTGTGATTGACTATGCTAGACAAAATGGCTAATAATTGGGGTGGGAATTAATGGGCTTGATGTTGATTAATTAATATGCTGTTAAGATCAATTTCAGAGTTTTCTGGGGTCAAAAGTTATACTGTCCACTAGGGCTCCAGGATGATATCAAAAGCAGTAGAGGCTAATAATTTGAAAATAGCTCCATGGTAGTAAAAATAACTGCCTTGAGAGAGGGCAGATCTGTGCCCATGAAGGGGCTAGTCATACCACAGAGTAGTCATCTGTTTAACAGTGAAGCCCAATGAGTGAAGAGAACAAAGAGCTGAGGAATGTCAAGGAGAAGAAACGCATCTTCCCTGTTAGTGATGTTTCCTTCAGAGTAAGCTCTATTAGTGTAGCATTACTGACCTCTTTCCTTCCTTTCCCTGTCCCCTCCCCAGAGAAGAGGAGATGACTCACTTTATTGGGAAACTTGGGAAGAATAAAATTAATGAGTTCAGCTCAGTATCTTCCTTTCTCTCTGGGGAATGATATTGTCTGCAGAGGCATGTACACTTGATTGCTCTTAGCCTTTCAACAAGCATATTAAGAAAAGCCCTGCCTGTGTTGGGGGGTGGGGAGCAGGGCAGGAAGAGTATGGGAGGCCTTTAGCAGCCCAGCAGGGCCTGGGACTGGATGGTTAATTCTACTTCCAAGGTCCTTTATTGGAGGCACACTTGACTGCGGACATAAGTCACATTCTCCAATATGTTATTTTCAGCAATAAAGCTGATGTTTCCATTTCTCATTTGCCTTATTTGAGGCTATTTTTTTCAAATGGTCCAAACTAAGAAGAATGAAGAGTGCTATTTCTTTTAACTTTATTAATTACCCAAAACTGCCATTGTTTTTCTATGGCTTTATAAATTTTTCTCCTTACACTCCAAATTTGGTTTGCAGATCTTTATTGGTTTTAACCATTCCATGCCCCAACAGTAAGGGGATGAAATGTGGTATGTCAGGGACTGTTACTTGTCCCCAATATCCATTTCCCTTTTATCTTTTAGTGCTAAATCTCTTAAGGGTTGGCTGGGCACAGAGCACCTAACAAGCAACTACATAGAGCACTGAGCAAGCAAGTACATTTTCTACCTCCTCTTGCTTCCAGGTATTGTGCCATGATTAGTTATGGCCAAAGAGATGAGAGCAGAGGAAATATATACATTTAGGAGACATGTCCTTAGAAGGAAGCTGTATTCCCTATGCATCGTTTTTATACTTCTCCAAAGACCCGATCATAGAAACAGAGGTGGTAATCCAGCTTCAGTCATGTGGACATTGCCAATGACACATTCCAGCAGCACTACTCAAAATGCCAGTGTACGATGAGATATGAGTTTGCACCAGAATGTAATTCAAGATGCTGTTTTCTTTAGTGAGAATGTCTGGCTAAGAAAAAAGAAAATAGCTGGTCAAAGTAGTGTGTTTAGTCATGTAGACCTGACTGGGAGATACTGGCAAAAGCAAATTATCTCATTGCAGATGAGTAACAAAGTTTATGGACCATTTTTTGTATAGCACTGTCAAAGGAAATGGCAAAGAAATGTAACTGAAGAAATATGGGTCCCTGGATGTGCTTGTGGAGCAAAGTCTACCCATCCCTACAGAATACAGGAAGTTGAGACTTTTTAATTTGAAAGTGAAAGACATTTTCTCTCTTGTTTAAGCCTCTGTTATTTAGCCTTCATTAAGCAGTTGAACTAAATACCTTCACTAACTACCTGGTAGAAACTACTCTCCTTCTCTTTAATATTACTCTGCATATTTTGTCCCTAGTCTCCAAACCTGGCTCTGTTTCATCAGTATCTCAAAGAAATATATAAAACAGACTGTTTGACTCACTTTTGACCTTTATTCCAGGGAATTTGACATGAGTCCCTGGGTGTGGGGGGAGAAGACTAAAAGTTAATTCAAATACATTGACAATACAAAAATTATGATGCAAAAGCATTTTCCTACTTGTCATTACTCAGTTGCATTAGAAGGTCCGTCATCATCCTTTGGCAGAGCGGTCGTTCCTTCTCCAAGCCAAATAAAGACACACACATGCACATGCACATGCACACACACGTCACCACAAATGAGAAGGAAAGCTGTCCTATACAAAAGGTATCCTGAGGGCAGGCCACGGTGGCTCAGCAGGCAGAGTTCTCACCTGCCATGCCAGTGACCCGGGTTCGATTCCCAGTGTTTGTTCAAGGGGGAAAAAAAGGACCCTGAATTCCTTAGGAAAACATTTTTCGAAATAGGAATTAAGACATGTAGTAAGCAATGGACTAACAATTTTAAAAATTGATAGTTTAAATGGTGCCTGAAACAAAGCTCTATATATTGGCTCTCTAGCACTACCTAACTTATTACTAGGAGTGAAAAGAGGAAATCTACTAGGCTTTGAGGAAAAATGATTCCACAAGTTCCTTAATTTATAAGTTAACTATTTCTATTCAGTGATGAAAATTTGCAATAACCAAAGAGGTAAATCAAAATTATTTAAGCAGCATATTTGAAGAGATAGATGCTGTATATAATTTATTAGATCTGTGCTGGTAAATTACATTTGTCCAAAATAGACTAGTACTTTAGCCCAGAATAAGAGCGGTTCTAACACATTCTTTACTTTCCATGCTTAATTTTCTGTTTCCTTCCCTGCGCCATAAGTTAACACAGTCTAGCAGAAAGGGGACTCTGTTAGAACCTGCAATTTATCTTTCTTTCTGAGATGAGACTATTATGGAGCCTGCAGATTTCAGGCTTATGTACAGCTGTGACCAGAGAAGTAGAAAGAGTCCTGGATCTTAGAAAAGCTGAGGTTCAGGAAGGAAGTGGATAATCCACATAGAACCCTGCACAAACAAGGTCTGCTTAAGCAAGAAACTGGTTTTCCAGTGGGAAGAGTGAAACTTGACAGACCAATTAAAACACAATCATGAGATTCCAAGTGAGAAGGCTGACAGAGAAGCAGCAGGCAAAACGGGCACAGATAGAACCAGGTTTAAGAGTCCGGAGCAGTGGTGCGGAGAGGGTGAGGTGAGTGAGGCACTCACCCCAGGGGCAAAATTTAAGAGGGATGCAGACAACTTAGTGATTAAGATAAATACATATTTTAATAAAATAGTTTTAAAGAGTAAAGCTGATGCAAAAAGTAAAAAATGACCAAAATGTCAAAAATTTAAGAACAAATGCAACCCTGTACTTGTACAACTTTGTCTCACTCATCTTACCTTATTCCTACCCCTAAAAGATCTTATTTGGCATTTGCTATTTTGTGGATAATGAATTTTTTTGTATTAATTTTTATTTTTAATATAAGGCATTGAAATATTATTTATCTTAGTTACTGAGTCCATTGATGCCCTGTTAATTTTGCACACAAGACAAATGTCTCACATTCCCTCACTCAGGCCCAAATTCCTGCCTTAGCCAGAGCATAAACTTTCTCTACCATCTTAGAAAAGTTTTTTTTCTCATTTTCAACTTAGTTCTCTAACACGGAAGACTTAGACTTGATGATTTCCAATGCCTTTTCCAGTTCTGACATCCTCCAGGTGGTCTGGAAAGGGAATTAGGCCTTGCATAGCTGGGGCAATATATAAGCATGCATGTATAATCAAGCTAGACTCTGGGACTTCCTGGGGAAGCAGAGCCTGTGGGAGGCTGAAAGTCAACAGCTGACTCCAAATGTTACCCTGAGTCCTTTCATTTAGGGCTTTGATTACCCTTTTCCTCTTGGATGCTGTGACAAGCATTTAAATGATGCTGGCATGACACGGCAAGGGATAGAATGGTCCCTAAGCAGCAGCCTAATGTCACTCTCGAGCCCTGATATTTGAAAAGCAAACAGAATCCCCAAGTATAGGAAGTCATGGCTGTCCTCGGGTGAGTGCTAAAGAGGCTCATTTCACATCTAGGGCCATGTTCCAACGTGGCAGTCCTCAGTGTTGCACAAAGTTCTTCAATCATTTTTCACTCCAGTGATGATTCCTGCCTGGTCATCAGTTTGGTTTTTCAGCTGACTAGATTTCAAGCTAGAGAAAAGCAATAAAGGAGCAAAGACTAAGCCTCAGAGTTGTGCTGTGGTGGATTTAATAGGTTTTGAGATGCTCTGGCTGAGAAGGGAAACCGGCAGGGAAGTCCCAGAATGCCGATGTGTTGATGTAGCTGTAATGAGGCAGGAAGAACATTGCTCCAAGGGTGTTTCCAGATGGGTTTAGTTTGTTGAAATCAAGGCAGGAAAGGACTTGCAAATTGTGTTTTCATTTTTGCAAATGGCAGGGCTGCCACTATGAAGTCTCTGGAAGCTGGAAGGAGGTGGACTAATGTACAACTCGGAATGTGCATGGAAAGTGACCTCAGTTCCTATCACACCTGTTCCATTCTTCTCCCCTTGCCATTTGCACTCTCATCTAGAAGACTAGGCAACATGGACACAATGTGTTTAACTAAGAATCCACAGCACCTGGTCATTGAAAGCTAACAACTTCTTGCTTCAGTTGTGGAAACAAAGAATGTACAGCAAGAGATGTTGGGGCCAGACAGAGGGATAACTGGGTCCTAGCATGTGGACAAGTAACTTTAATTATACCATGTATATCATTGGGTGAATGAATTTTAAGAAAATTTTAATATTGACACTCCTTGATTACATACTCTTTGTCTGAGCTTCATAGTCTTACTTTCACGCTACTAAAAAACAATATTGTCCTTGTTGAGGATGGAAGATTGAACACATACACACCTTTCTATTGCCACTGCCATAAAATATTTCTTAAAAGATATTTAAAGAGGTAGCAACAGCTTAGCTGAATTGACCATATAATTTTGGAAGAAGGAAACTAGATGGCCTATAGTTATTGATATAATAGTACAGAGAAATCTGAAATTTTCCTTCAGAATAGACTTAGCAAGAAAGAAGATGATTCATCTCCCGGAACTATAGAGCCTCTGGGAAATTAGAAGAACCAGGTATCTCTGATGGTTACAGTCTTAGTTTCCTAGCTGCTAAAACAAATACCATACAATGAGTTTGCTCAAACAATAGAAATTTATTGGCTCAAAGCTTTGAGGCTAGAAAAAGTCCAAACTAGAGGTATCATGTGTAAGGCCATACTTTCTCCCCTAAGACCGTCATGTTCTGGGGCTGGCTAACAGCAATCTTTGGTCCTTGGCTTTTCCTTCATATGACAATACATGTGGTGCCATCTTTTTTCTATTTCAGGTTCTGTTGACTTCCAGTTTTTGGCTGCTCCCCATAACTTCTCCTTCCTTGTACCTTTGCTTATAAGGACTTCAGCCACACCAGAATAAGATCTGCCTTCATTCAGTTTGGGGACACCATAACTAATAACATCTTCAAAAGCCTTTCTGCAAATGGCCAAGGGTTGGGACCTGAACATGCTCTTGGTGGGTACATGATTCAATCCCCAACAGTTGGCAAATAGAGTAGAGCTGAAAATAGAATGACTGAAAATCTTTATAAGGAGCTTGTAGGTGGCGTCGCTCAAGTTTTCCTCCCCCAGTTCACACAGCCAGGTGACTACATCTCCTTTACATCTGCCCAAAGTAGGGAGTTAGCTTTCTGGAGAGTTTGTACCTAACAGGATTTGCCAGGTACAGCTGCAATATAGTATCACAAAAAGGGAAATCAAATTAGAGTTTGCATTCAGAGCAGGGGGGGAAAAAGCAACAATCCTCTTTTCTAACTCACTTGCCAGAATATTGACATTCAAACTTATGGTCTGCTACATTAAGTATGGTACAGGTTAAGCTGCCATAAAAAAAGACCTACAACCTGTAGTGGCTTTACTAAGACAGCAGTCCATGTTTCTTTACACACTACAAAACTTTAAGAAATCCTCTCAGAGTGAAAACTAACCACTTGCAAAAGTAGACCTATGCAGTATATGTGTCCTAGGACTAATGACAATGGGAACTCTCTATTTTATATATTCTATGCATAAAATTATTTTTTAAACCTACTACTTCTCTAATGAAAAAAGTAATAATAAAAAGTAGACATCCATCTACTGACATCTGTGGTGCTCCACAAAACAGCCAATTTTCCAAATCAATCATCCTTTGGTGAGATGCATCATTCAACAATCTCCATATTTGCTAATAAGTTTTCAATAGTTTTAAAAATGATTCTTACCTACATTTTTAAGGTTAGCCTCTAACATGAGTCAGAGACCACAATGAAAATGAAAAGAAGGAAAACAAGTACCAAGAAAAGAAATACAGAGAGTGAAGTAAGCAGGAAAATAGAAAAATATTAACAGTCACAGAGAAATGAGAGAAGATATTTTATCTAGTACAGAAGATACCATAATCATCAGCAGAGAAAAAGAACTTTAGTACTCAGCCTCTGGCCAGGGAAGAATGACTATATGAGATTTCCCCTCCTGTTGTAAACAACGGTTAAACTGGACAAACACATGAAGTGAACTGTTTGCAGGCATTGGACAGCAGGCAGTTCAATTCTGTAATCTTTTAACTAAGAGAAGTACAGAAAGTGAGTACCATGTTTGCCTGGGCTCTCTGTCTGGAGGCATTCTCTCATCCATGGTGTTGGGAGGTGAAACCCGAGTGGCGCAGTGTTGCTGACCTGAGTTGTTACAGACTGGAGAAGACTGCAGAAATAGTTGCAATTTGTGGAGCTTGTTACCAGAAGGGAGCACTCTGCAGGAAGGGTACTTAGTAGTCTGTCTGCTCTTCCCTTTCAAGATCATATCAAAGACTGGGCTACATATGTGAAGAGTGAGACTCTATGAGTCCCATAGGAGAGGAACTCAGGCAGGGCTAAAACCAGAACGGAAATACCAGAGATTATGCAATGCCATAAGATTCTGGAGTACCAATCGAGGTTAGAGTGACCAAGTCTTGGTGAGTATCTTGCTCACTCAAACTGACACTTCAGAAGGCTCTACCTTGGGACAAGGACTACACACTGCATAACAAGGAATGTGTTCCAGGGCTTAAAACAAGATGAAAATACACCCTCACAAACAAAGAATAAACCCAAGCCTGAAATGATCATATAATCCACTTCACTGAACTGTGGGCCAGAAAGAAATATAAATCAATATTTTTAACAAGCAGGCCACACAATCCATTATCCCTAGAGTATATCATCAACAATGCCCATCACAGAATCAGCATTTTCTAGATATTCAAAGAAGCAAATTAGATCCATAATCAAGGAAAAAAAAAGAATTCTGTAGAAAGATATCAAGATGATCCAGTTATTAGAATTAGCAGAAAATACATTTAAAACATGCTGCTTATATAAGTCCAGTGACGAAGAAAAGATGGCTATAGTGAGAGACCATAAGCGTGCTCAGCAGTAAAATGGAAATTAAAAAAATGTAACAGCCAAATGGATATTTTACAACCGAAATTTATAAAACATAAATATGAGAGGAAAAACCTCTCAAATTGGGCTTAAAAGAAGATGAGTATTTCAAAATAAAGAGTTGGGAACTGAAGAGAGATGTGTAGAAATTGTTCAAACTTAAAACCAGAAATGAGTAAAAATGAATAAAGTCTCACTGACATGTGAGATATCAAAAATCAGTCTAAAATATTTTAATACGTATTCCAGGAGAGAGAGAGTAGAAAACAGAGAAGAAAACAAAACAAAACACAAACACATGTTAACCTAAAGGTCCAAGAAGTTCAGTAAATACCTAAATTACTATTTATATAGTAATATAAGTTAAAACTGGTTATCAGATACAAGTTGATGAAACTAAATATAAAGAGAAAACCTTAAAAGTAGCCAGAGGGAAAAGACACACGACATGCAGGGGACAATGAGACAAGCAATGGCTATCTTCTCCTCAGGAGTAGCGGTCACCAGAAGACCAAGCATTAAAATCTTAAAAGGGCTCAAATAGGGTGGGGGTCGGGGTGGACATCTAGATCCATATTTCTCTATCCAGCTAAGATACTTTTTAAAATATATGGGCAAGTTAAAGACATTTTCAGGCAACGTAAGCCTAGCTAATTCACTGCCAGCAGACTAGAACAATAAGACATAATTAAGGAAGTTCTTCAAAACTGAGCAAAAAACATATCAGATACAAAATAGGAACTAGAGAGGAAAATGAAGATAACTAAAAATTGTAACTATGTGGATAATTATAAAACTTACTATACATTTTTTTCTTTTTGATCTTTTTTTTTTTTTTTTTGCATAGGCTGGCAACAGGAATCGAACCCAGGTCTCTGGCACAGCAGGCGAGAACTCTGCCTGCTGAGCCATCATGGCCCATCCTCTTTTTGAATGTTTAAAGACACTGAATGCTTAATAGCATCTTATTATGGGATTAACAAAATATGTAGAAATGAAATACATGCAAAAAAGCACTGAGTAAATGGAATCATTGAAAGGCCCCTACATTTTATATAAATTGTTAACTCATACCCTGATAACTTAAGGACACATATTACAGTTCTTAGAGTAACACTAAACTATAATATAGCCAAAAAAAATGAGGTCAATTTCTCTTCAAAAAGATTAATAAAAGATATTCCATATGAAGACTGATCAAGGGAAAAAGAAACAAAAACAACACAATATCAGGAATGATTCTACATTTAAAAAGATAAGAAATATTATAAGACCTGTATGCCAAGAAAATTGATCCCTTACATGAAATGGGTATATTCTTTGAAAAAAAAAAGAAATAACTTAATAACATTGACACAAGAAGAAAACAGAAATTCTGAGTAACCCTATGTTCTAGTCTACCAAAGCTGCCAGAATGCAACACACAAGAGATGGATTGGATTTTAATAAAAGGGGATTTATTCAGTTAAAAATGTATAGTTCTTCAGCGGAAAGACAGTTAACTTTCAACTGAGGTTCTTTCTTATATGGGAAGGCACAGGGAAATCTCTGCTGGCCTTCTCGCCAGGCCTCTGGGTTCCAACAACTTTCCCCAGGGTGATTCCTTTCTGTATCTCCAAAGGCCTGGGTTGAGCAGTGAGTGCTGAGATGAGGTATGCTGAGCTGCTTGAAACATCATTCATTGCAGCAGGCACGCCTCCTAGCCAACTGCAGATATAATCAGCAATAGATGAAGTTCACATGCCATTGACTCATGGCCACAGCAATAGAACTAGGCACCTTCACCTGGCCAAGCTGACACCTGAACCTAACTACCACACCCTATTTCTGTGAAAGAAATTGAATTTTTAAAAAAATCCCTAAAAGTAAAAGCCAGGACCAGAATTCTACCAAACTTAGGGAAGAAAAAATGCCAGATATATATAAGGCTACTCAGAAATTAGAGGAAATAGGAAAAGTTTCATACTTATTTTATTAAAACAAAAAATTTTAGAAACTGGTTTATCAATAAAGACAGTGCTAAAACATTTTTATAAAGCAACTGTCTGATAAAGATATTACAAAAAATAGAAAACAAATTCTTTATGTATATAGATGAAAACTATCCTAACTAAAATATTAAATTGATTACAGCAATTTTTTTAGAAAGAATGATACCTCATGACCAAGTGGGATTTATCCTAGGAATACAAGTTTGATTTAACATTTGGAAATCAATGCAATTTACATTAACAGAATAAAAGAGATAGAACAAGATTATCTCACTAATGTCTAAAAGAATTTTACAAATTTAATATCCATTCATGAAAAACCTCCAGAAAACTAAAAAGCCAAGAAAATTTCTTCAATATGAGAAAGAACAACCAATGAAAAAGCCAAAAGGAACATCACACTCAATTGTAAAAATATTGAACTTTATCCCTCTAAAATCAGGAAAATGCAAGGATTGTCTGCTCTGACCCTTTCTAGTCAACATTGTAAAGAGGTCTTAAAATTGCATAAAGGAAGAAGAAAAAGATATGAAAAGCATAGAGATTGGAAATGAAGGAGCAAAATTGTCTTTATTTCATTTAGATAATCTAAGTAGATTAAGATAAAACAATTAACTGCTAGAATTAATAAATTTAGTAAGGTATCAGGATAAAAATCAATATACAAAATTCATTGCATTTCTATCCTGCTACAAATTAGAAAATGAAACTTTTTCAAAACTGCATTTGAATATGATCAGTAACATTAAATATATAAATAAATTGAACAAAAAGATGTTCAAGACTTTTGCATAGAAAACAAAACATTGCTGAGAGAAATTAAAGTAGACCTAAATAAATGGAGACATATAAAATATTCATGGATTCAAAAATGAAATATTGTTTAAATGTCAGTTCTCTTTCAGTTCAATGCAATCCTAATAAAAATTCCAGCATGCTTTTCTGTAGCAATTACAATTTAATTATGAAATGTTTAGGGAAAAGCAAAAGATCCAGAATAACAAAAACATCTTAGAAAAAAAAAACTTGGAGGATTCATACTATCTGCTTACAAGGATTACTTTAAAGCTACTACAATCAAGACAGTGAAAACTTAACACAAGAGAGACACGTATATCAGTGGAACAGAGCAGAATGGAGTCTAATAATAGAATCACACATGTATAATCAATCGATTATGTACAAAGGTGCCAAGGCAATTAAGTGGATAAAAGGCAAATATTTCGAAAAATGGCATTACAACTGGAAATCCACAAAGAAAATAAATGCCCCTCATTCTTATCTCACATCATATGCAGAAGTTAATTTGATAGATCATAGAAATAAAGGTAAGAGAAAATAATAAAACACTGGAATAAAAACTCAGGGGAATGTCTGCCATTTAGTAATAGGTAATGATTTCTTAGGACACAAAAAGCAATAAACAAAAAATTAATACATCAAACTTCTTCAAAATAAAAAATCTGTTCATCAAAAGATACAAAGATTAGGGCAGAAATACATGAAATTGAGAATTAAAATAAAAGAGAGAATTAACAAAACCAAAAGCTGATTCTTTGTAAAGATCAACAAAACTGACAAATCTTCAGCTTGACTGACAACAGAAAGACAGAAGAGGCAAATAAATAAAATTATAAATGAGAGGAGGGGACATTACTATTCACCCCACAGAAATAAAAAGGATCATAAGCGGACACCATAAACAAATATGCCAACATGTTAGACAACCTTTATGAAATGTGCAAATTCCTAGAAACACATGAACAATCTACACTGACACTAGCAGAAATAGAAGACATCAAACCAATCACAAATTGTCAATCAATGATGTCAATCACTAAGTAAAGAGATTCAGTCATTAAAAACCTCCCAAGAGAATACTGCTTCCTCTGTTCCTTACGGCAGCGTGGATCCCTAGTAAACTCCTGCTGGCTAATCTCCATCTCAGTCTGCTCCCCAAGGAACCCATCCTGCAGCAGGCTTCTTGCCCGCCAGGAGCCTCCAGCCTGAAAAGTGAGCCCCTCATCACCCTCCACTGAGGTGGCCGCCCTGACAAAGGCATCCACCCAGGCGGTGCTGGAGCAGCGGCACGGCCAGCTTTTGTGAAGTCAGGACCTCATAAAATTTGTGGAACCTTCCTTAAGAAAAAAAAATACTGACTTCCGGAGAAGATGGCGGCTTAGTAAGACGCGCGGATCTTAATTTCTCCTCCAGAACAGCTACTAGGGGAGTAGAAACGATAAAGAACAGCTCCCAAAGCCACGACAGAGATAACAAAGACAGCGTACCCCACCCTGGAACGGCTGGCTGGCTGAGAGAACGCGCTCTGGTGAGATCGCCGAGGGGCGCGGGCTTCACCGGGCAGGGCGGCAAGCGGCCAGAGTCACTCCCTTCCCCCTTCCCGGGCCGGCTGGGAGAATTGGACAGGCGGTCCCCTTAAACCGCGGCGGCTGGCGCCCACACCACGCGCGGCCCCCTGGACCAACTGAGAGAATTGGATCGGAAATCCCCAGGCCGCGGAGAACAGTGACGGGGGGGCGGCCCCTTCCAAACCCGTGACTCCCCGGGAACGTGCACTCTCCCGGGTGGGCCGCTGCGGCTGGCACCCTCCCGCCACCGGACCGACTAGGAAATTCAGACGGGCACTTTCCCTGGCTGCGGCGGCCAGCGATCCTCCCTGCGTTTGGACCCCGGGCCGGTTGGCACTCTTCCAAGCCGCTTCGGCTAGCGAACCTCCTGGACGACGAGAGTTTTCCAAAGTTAAAGGACCCACAGCACCTTTTACTGGTGGGACCCACAGACAAATGTGTGCCACGAGCGCCACCTACTGGGCAGGATAAGAAAAACAGAACCCAGAGATTTCACAGAAAAATCTTACAACCTTGTTGGGTCCAATACCCGGGGAAATCTGACTAAATGCCCAGATGCCAGCAGCAGAAGATAACTGTCCATGCTCAGAAGCTTGAGAATATGGCCCAGTCAAAGGAACAAACCAATAGTTCAAATGAGATACAAGAGCTGAGACAACTAATGTTGAATATACGAACAGAAATGGAAAACCTCTTCAAAAATGAAATCGATAAATTGAGGGAGGACATGAAGAGGACATGGGCTGAACATAAAGAAGAAATAGAAAAACTGAAAAAACAAATCACAGAACTTATGGAAGTGAAGGATAAAGTAGAAAAGATGGAAAAAACAATGGATACCTACAATGATAGATTTAAAGAGACAGAAGATAGAATTAGTGATTTGGAGGATGGAACATCTGAATTCCAAAAAGAAACAGAAACTATCGGGAAAAGAATGGAAAAATTTGAACAAGGTATCAGGGAACTCAAGGACAATATGAAGCGCACAAATATACGTGTTGTGGGTGTCCCAGAAGGAGAAGAGAAGGGAAAAGGAGGAGAAAAACTAATGGAAGAAATTATCACTGAAAATTTCCCAACTCTTATGAAAGACCTAAAATTACAGATCCAAGAAGTGCAGCGCACCCCAAAGAGATTAGACCCAAATAGGCGTTCTCCAAGACACTTACTAGTTAGAATGTCAGAGGTCAAAGAGAAAGAGAGGATCTTGAAAGCAGCAAGAGAAAAACAATCCATCACATACAAGGGAAACCCAATAAGACTATGTGTAGATTTCTCAGCAGAAACCATGGAAGCTAGAAGACAGTGGGATGATATATTTAAATTACTAAAAGAGAAAAACTGTCAACCAAGACTCCTATATCCAGCAAAATTATCCTTCAAAAATGAGGGAGAAATTAAAACATTCTCAGACAAAAAGTCACTGAGAGAATTTGTGACCAAGAGACCAGCTCTGCAAGAAATACTAAAGGGAGCACTAGAGTCAGATACAAAAAGACAGAAGAGAGGGGTATGGAGAAGAGTGTAGAAAGAAGGAAAATCAGATATG
This sequence comes from Tamandua tetradactyla, assembly GCF_023851605.1. Taxonomy (NCBI): domain Eukaryota; kingdom Metazoa; phylum Chordata; class Mammalia; order Pilosa; family Myrmecophagidae; genus Tamandua; species Tamandua tetradactyla. The sequence continues at coordinate 56,121,103 of NC_135334.1, read as the reverse complement.
ATATATATAATACAAAAGGCAAAATGTTAGAGGAAAATATTATCCAAACAGTAATAACACTAAATGTCAATGGACTGAATTCCCCAATCAAAAGACATAGACTGGCAGAATGGATTAAAAAACAGGATCCTTCTATATGCTGTCTACAGGAAACACATCTTAGACCCAAAGATAAACATAGGTTGAAAGTGAAAGGTTGGGAAAAGATATTTCATGCAAATAACAACCAGAAAAGAGCAGGAGTGGCTACACTAATATCCAACAAATTAGACTTCAAATGTAAAGCAGTTAAAAGAGACAAAGAAGGACACTATATACTAATAAAAGGAACAATTAAACAAGAAGACATAACAATCATAAATATCTACGCACCGAACCAGAATGCCCCAAAAATACGTGAGGAATACACTGCAAACACTGAAAAGGGAAATAGACTCATATACCATAATAGTTGGAGACTTCAATTCACCACTCTCGTCAATGGACAGAACATCTAGACAGAGGATCAATAAAGAAATAGAGAATCTGAATATTACTATAAATGAGCTAGACTTAACAGACATTTATAGGACATTACATCCCACAACAGCAGGATACACCTTTTTCTCAAGTGCTCATGGATCATTCTCAAAGATAGACCATATGCTGGGTCACAAAGCAAGTCTTAACAAATTTAAAAAGATTGAAATCATACACAACACTTTCTCGGATCATAAAGGAATGAAGTTGGAAATCAATAATAGGCGGAGTGCCAGAAAATTCACAAATACGTGGAGGCTCCACAATACACTCCTAAACAATGAGTGGGTCAAAGAAGAAATTGCTAGAGAAATTAGCAAATACCTCGAGGTGAATGAAAATGAAAACACAACATATCAAAACTTATGGGATGCAGCAAAGGCAGTGCTAAGAGGGAAATTTATTGCCCTAAATGCCTATATCAGAAAAGAAGAAAAGGCAAAAATTCAGGAATTATCTATCCATTTGGAAGAACTGGAGAAAGAACAGCAAACTAATCCCAAAGCAAGCAAAAGGAAAGAAATAACAAAGATTAGAGCAGAAATAAATGAAATTGAAAACATGAAAATAATAGAGAAAATCAATAAGGCCAGAAGTTGGTTCTATGAGAAAATCAATAAGATTGATGGGCCCTTAGCAAGATTGACAAAAAGAAGAAGAGAGAGGATGCAAATAAATAGGATCAGAAATGGAAGAGGAGACATAACTACTGACCTCACAGAAATAAAGGAGGTAATAACAGGATACTATGAACAACTTTACACTAATAAATACAACAATTTAGAGGAAATGGATGGGTTCCTGGAAAGACATGAACAACCAACTTTGACTCAAGAAGACATAGATGACCTCAACAAACCAATCACAAGTAAAGAAATTGAATCAGTCATTCAAAAGCTTCCTAAAAAGAAAAGTCCAGGACCAGACGGCTTCACATGTGAATTCTATCAAACATTCCAGAAAGAATTAGTACCAACTCTCCTCAAACTCTTCAAAATAATCGAAGTGGAGGGAAAACTGCCTAATTCATTCTATGAAGCCAACATCACCCTCATACCAAAACCAGGTAAAGATATTACAAAAAAAGAAAACTACAGGCCAATCTCTCTAATGAATATAGATCCAAAAATCCTCAATAAAATTCTAGCAAATTGTATCCAACAACACATTAAAAGAATTATACACCATGACCAAGTAGGATTCACCCCAGGTATGCAAGGATGATTCAACATAAGAAAATCAATTAATGTAATACACCATATCAACAAATCAAAGCAGAAAAATCACATGATCATCTCAATTGATGCAGAGAAGGCATTTGACAAGATTCAACATCCTTTCCTGTTGAAAACACTTCAAAGGATAGGAATACAAGGGAACTTCCTTAAAATGATAGAGGGAATATATGAAAAACCCACAGCTAATATCATCCTCAATGGGGAAAAATTGAAAACTTTCCCCCTAAGATCAGGAACAAGACAAGGATGTCCACTATCACCACTATTATTCAACATTGTGTTGGAGGTTCTAGCCAAAGCAATTAGACAAGAAAAAGAAATACAAGGCATCAAAATAGGAAGGAAGAAGTAAAACTATCACTGTTTGCAGACGATATGATACTATACGTCGAAAACCCGGAAAAATCCACAACAAAACTACTAGAGCTAATAAATGAGTACAGCAAAGTAGCAGGTTACAAGATCAACATTCAAAAATCTGTAGCATTTCTATACACTAGCAATGAACAAGCAGAGGGGGAAATCAAGAAACGAATCCCATTTACAATTGCAACTAAAAGAATAAAATACCTAGAAATAAATTTAACTAAAGAGACAAAAAACCTATATAAAGAAAACTACAAAAAACTGTTCAAAGAAATCACAGAAGACCTAAATAGATGGAAGGGCATACCGTGTTCATGGATTGGAAGACTAAATATAGTTAAGATGTCAATCCTACCTAAATTGATTTACAGATTCAATGCAATACCAATCAAAATCCCAACAACTTATTTTTCAGAAATAGAAAAACCAATAAGCAAATTTATCTGGAAGGGCAGGGTGCCCCAAATTGCTAAAAACATCTTGAGGAAAAAAAACGAAGCTGGAGGTCTCGCGCTGCCTGACTTTAAGGCATATTATGAAGCCACAGTGGTCAAAACAGCATGGTATTGGCATAAAGATAGATATATCGACCAATGGAATCGAATAGAGTGCTCAGATATAGACCCTCTCATCTATGGACATTTGATCTTTGATAAGGCAGTCAAGCCAACTCACCTGGGACAGAACAGTCTCTTCAATAAATGGTCCCTAGAGAACTGGATATCCATATGCAAAAGAATGAAAGAAGACCCATCTCTCACACCCTATACAAAAGTTAACTCAAAATGGATCAAAGATCTAAACATTAGGTCTAAGACCATAAAACAGTTAGAAGAAAATGTAGGGAGATATCTTATGAATCTTACAATTGGAGGTGGTTTTATGGACCTTAAACCTAAAGCAAGAGCACTGAAGAAGGATTAAATAAATGGGAGCTCCTCAAAATTAAACACTTTTGTGCATCAAAGAACTTCATCAAGAAAGTAGAAAGACAGCCTACACAATGGGAGACAATATTTGGAAATGACATATCAGATAAAGGTCTAGTATCCAGAATTTATAAAGAGATTGTTCAACTCAACAACAAAAAGACAGCCAACCCAATTACAAAATGGGAAAAAGACTTGAACAGACACCTATCAGAACAGGAAATACAAATGGCCAAAAGGCACATGAAGAGATGCTCAATGTCCCTGGCCATTAGAGAAATGCAAATGAAAACCACAATGAGATATCATCTCACACCCACCAGAATGGCCATTATCAACAAAACAGAAAATGACAAGTGCTGGAGAGGATGTGGAGAAAGAGGCACACTTATCCACTGTTGGTGGGAATGTCAAATGGTGCAACCACTGTGGAAGGCAGTTTGGCAGTTCCTCAAAAAGCTGAATATAGAATTGCCATACGACCCAGCAATACCATTGCTAGGTACCTACTCAAAGGACTTAAGGGCAAAGACACAAACGGACATTTGCACACCAATGTTTATAGCAGCGTTATTTACAATTGCAAAGAGATGGAAACAGCCAAAATGTCCATCAACAGAAGAGTGACTAAACACTGTGGTATATACATACGATGGAATATTATGCAGCTTTAAGACAGGATAAACTTATGAAGCATGTAATAACATGGATGGACCTAGAGAACATTATGCTGAGTGAGTCTAGCCAAAAACTAAAAGACAAATACTGTATGGTCCCACTGATGTGAATGGACATTCGAGAATAAATTTGGAATATGTCATTGGTAACAGAGTCCAGCAGGAGGTAGAAACAGGGTAAGAGATGGGCAATTGGAGCTGAAGGGATACAGACTGTGCAACAGGACTCAATACAAAAACTCAAAAATGGACAGAACAATAATACCTAATTGTAAAGTAATCATGTTAAAACACTGAATGAAGCTGCATCTGAGCTATAGGTTTTTGTTTTGTTTTGTTTTGTTTTTACTATTATTACTTTTATTTTTTTCTCTATATTAACATTCTATATCTTTTTCGGTTGTGTTGCTAGTTCTTCTAAACCGATGTAAATGTACTAAGAAACGATGATCATGCATCTATGTGATGATGTTAAGAATTACTGATTGCATATGTAGAATGGTATGATTTCTAAATGTTGGGTTAATTTGATTTTTTCCGTTAATTAAAAAAAAAAAGAGAGAGAGAAGAGGTCATTGGAGCTGAAGGGATACAGACTGTGCAACAGGACTGGATATAAAAACTCAGAAATGGACAGCACAATACTACCTAATTGTAATGCAATTATGTTAAAACATTGAATGAAGCTGCATGTGAGGTATAGGTTTTTTTTCTCTCTATTATCGTTTTAATTCTTATTCTGTTGTCTTTTTATTTCTTTTTCTAAATCGATGCAAATGTACTAAGAAATGATGAATATGTAACTATGTGATGATATTAAGAATTACTGATTGTACATGTAGAATGGAATGATTTCTAAATGTTTTGTTAATTTTTTTTTAATTAAAAAAAAAAAAAACCTCCCAAGAGTGAAAAACCCAGGACCAGATCGCTTCACAGATGACTTCAACCAATCTTTTCAAGAAGAATTTAAAAATTCCTGTTCAAGCTCTTCCAAAAAATTCAAGAGGAAGGAACACTTCCAAACTCATTCTATGAGGCCAACATCACCCTAATACCAAAGACAGACAGAGATACTATATGAAAAGAAAATTAGATATCAATTTCCTTTATGAACACAGATGCAAAAATCTTAACAAAATACTTGCAAATCGATTCCAGTAGTATATTAAAAGAATTATATACCATGATCAAGTGAGTTTTATCCAGATATGCATGTATGGTTCAGTATAAGATAATCACAATGTAATACACCACATTAGCAAAACAAAGGGAAAACCCACAATCAGTTCCATTGACACAGAAAAGGCATCTGACAAAATCTAGCATCCATTCTTGATAAAAATACTTAGAAAAACAGGGATAGAAGGAAATTTCTTCAACATGATAAAGGACATATATGAAAAACCCACAACTAACATTATACTCAGTGGTGAGATTGAAAGCTTTCCCTCTTAGATCTGGAACAAGAAAAGGATAATTACTATCACCACTGTTAGTCAATATTGCAATAGAAGTTCTAGCCAAGAGAAGTTAGGCAAGAAAAAGGCATCCAAATTGGAAAAGAAGTAAAACTTTCACTATTTGCAGATGACATGATCCCATCTATAGAAAGTCCCAAAGAAACAAAGTTGCCAGAGCTAATAAATGAATTCAGAAAAGTAGTAGGGTACAAGATCAACATGCAAAAAAATCAGCAGTGCTTCTATACACTATTAAAGAGCAATCCGAGAAGGAAATCAAGGGGAAAAATTCATTTACAATATCAACTAAAGGAATAAAATATCTAGGAATAAATATAAGCAGGGATGTAAAGTACTTATACACAAAAACTACAAAAGATTGGTAAAACAAGACCTAAATAAATGGAAGAACATTTTGTGTTCATGGACTGGAAGACTAAATATCGTTAAGATGTCGATCCTACCCAAAATGATTTAAAGTTCAATACAAGCCCATCAAAATTCCAGCAGCATGCTTTACAGAAATGGAAAAGCCGATTATCAAATTTATTTAGAAGAGTAAGGGGTTCCAAATAGCTAAAATCATCTTGGAAAAAAGAATGAGGTTGGAGGACTCACATGACCTCATTTTAAAACATATTACAAAGCTACCATGGTCAAAACAGTATGGTAATGGCACAGGACTGATAGAGTGAACAATGGAATAAAATTGAGAGCTCAGAAATAGACCCTCATGTTTATGGCCAGTTGATTTTTTGACAAGACTCCCAAGTCCACTCAATTGGGAAAGAAAAATCTCTTCAACAAATGGTATTGGGAGAACTGGATATCCACATGCAAAAGAATGAAAGAGGACCCCTTTCTCACACCACTTACAAAATTAACTAAAAATGGATCAAAGACCCAGAACTATAAAATTCCTACAAAAAAAATCTTCAGGAACTTATTAAGCATCTTCAGGAACTTATTAAGCAATGGTTTCTTAGACTTTATACTCAAAGCACAAGTGATAAAAGAAAAAATGGATAAATGGGACCTCCTCAAAATAAAAAATTTTCACACCACAAAGGACTTTATCACAAAAGAGAAAAAATAGCCTACTTAATAGGAAAAAAATATTTGGAAACCACATATCTGATAAGGGTTTAATATTCAGAACATATAAAGAAACCCTACAACTTATCAACAATAAGACAAAAACCAAATTTTAAAAATAGGCAAAAGACTTGAATAAATATTTCTCCAAAAGAGGATATGCAAATGGCTAAAAAGCAAATAAAAAGATGCTCAACATTACTGGCTAGTAGGGAACTGCAAATCAAAACTACAAGGAGATATTATTTCACACTGACTTGACTGGCTAAAATTGAAAAAAAAAACAACTACGAGTGTTGGAGAGGGTGTGGAGAAACAGGAACACTCACTCATTTCTGGTGGCCATGTAAAATGGTGTAGTTACTGTGGGAGACAGTTTGGTGATTCTTCAGAAAGCCAAGTATAGATTAGCATATGACCCAGCAATCCCAGTATTAGGTATAAACACATAAGAATTGAAAGTAGAGACTTGAACAGATACTTGCACACTGATGTTCATAGTGGCATTATTCACAATTGCCAAAAATGGAAGCAACCCAGTGTCCATCAGTTGATGAATGGCTAAACAAAATATGGATACGTATAGTAGAATATTATCCCACTGTAAAATGGAATAAAGTTCTGATGGATTAACCTCAAGGACATTATGCTAAGTGAAATAAGACAGACACAGAAGGGCAAATTTTGTATGAGCTCACTGATATGAACTTACTTTTATAAGCAAATTCATAGCATTATAATTATAACTTTACCAGGGGACATTTGGGTTTGGAGCATAGGGAGTTGATGATTGATTTGTACAGAATCTCTGTTTAGATTGACTGTAAAGGGTTGGAAATGCATGGTGGTGATGATAGTATAATATTATGCATGTAATTAACAGCACCAAATTACATAGGTGAACATGGCTAAAAGGTGAAACTTTAAATCATATATGTTACTAATGTAAAACATTGTAAGATAAAAGATAGGACTGTGTAACTGAATCTGTCCTGAAACTACTTGTTGAAGAGTGCTTTGAAAACTGTTGCTTTTTTTTTCTTTGTTTTATATATATTATACAATAAAAAGAGATTTAAAAAACATAGGATTGTATAACATGGTGAACTCTATTACAGATGATGGGCTACAGTTCATAATATGGGTATAGGAATGTTCTTTCATGGGTTATAACAAATGTATGACACTGATACAAGGTGTTAATAATAGGGTGGTATATGTGAAAAATGCACCTAATGTAAACTATGGAGGATAATTAATGGTAATATTTTAATAATCTTTCATCAATGTAACAAAAGTAACTACTGTTAAAAATTACAATTATAAAAAGTGCTATCATCAATTATAATAAATGTTCCATATCAGTGCAAGGTGTGTGTGGTGAGGCAGTGTATGGGAATCCCGTATTTTAAGTGTGACTGTGCTGCTGACCCACAACTTCTCTAATAAAAAATAAATAAATAAAAAATAAAAGATAAAAAGACTGCTAACACTGACAGAAAACATTTGCAGTAAATATTTGAAATAGGATTTGTATCTAGAATATATAAAGAACTTCTGCAAATCATATGAATGGTAAAAAACTACATGAGAAAATCTCTTCATCATTAGTTATTATAGAAATGCAAATTAAAACAACAATATGATACTACTTCATTTAAACTAGAAATGCTAAAAATAAAAAGAGTGAAAGTATCGAATGTTGGTGAGGGTATATAGCAAAAAGTATTCTCATGCATTGCTACTGAAAGTATAAAATGGTACAAATGCCTTGGAAAACACTTAAGCAGTTTTTCATAAGTTTAATCATATTCTTACCCTATGACCCTGAAACTTTATTCCTAGGTAGAAATTAAAACATATACCCACATATGCTTGTGGATATGTGTATAAGACTGCCTATAGAAGCAATAAATATATGTACACGTTTGCCCGTAGAAGCCCTATTCATAAAATTAAGAAACTGGAAATATTTGTTACCTTCATCAACTAAAAAGCAGATAAATTTTAGTATATTTCTATTAAAGAGTAATATTCAGCAATAAAAACAAATTAAGTTTGATTCCTGGCCCATGCACTTCCATCCCCCCCTAAAAACAATTCAACAAATCGTACTGTAATAAGGGGATAGTAGCATGGAAAAGAATGAAATGTGACCCCAACCATACAGCATAAAGAAAAAAATAAACACAAATTAAACCCTAATTATGTTTCTGTGTATGTGAAATTCAAGTACAAATTAATCATTGATGGTATAAATCATGATTCATAACTTTTGGGTGTGAGAATTGACTGGAAGGGGGCACAGAATTTTTCAGGAGAACAATTCTATATCTTGATCAAGTTGGTCAGGTTGGTGGTTACATATATACGTCATTGTCGAATCTTATAAACTTATATACTTCATAAAAAAATAAAATTCTGTAAATTAAATATATTGTAACAGAAATAAAACCTGGGTAGTAGACTGAAAAGACAATGTTGAGATATTAGTTCAGAGAGGGGAATAAAAAGAAAATGAGATGAAAAGGAGAAGACATCAGATAAGAAAATTGGAGCAGTGGTACTCGAAGTGTATCCCGCAACATTAACCAGGGACTTAAGAGAAAAGAAAATTCTCAAGCATCATCACAAAGTTAATGAATTAGAAATTCTGGGGGATCAGGCCAGAAATCTGTGCTTTAACGAGTCTTCAGCGGTGCTAATGTATACTAAAGTTTGAAAAACTACTGAAGAAGGTAAGTTCATGAAATCCATCAAATGACTAATTGGCATTAGAGGAGAGTGAAATTACTGAAAAGGAAATCATCAAAGAAATACTATGGACACAAGTTTATTCATAAAATACTCAGATAATATCTAACAAGAAGACAAACAAAGTAAAAGAAATACAAAAACAAAAACCTGATCTAAGGCATATCATGCAATTTCTGAACACTGACTACAAAAGAAATATATACAATCTTCCAGAGATAAAATCAGGTCATAAACATAAGAACTGAAATGAAATCATGTGAAGATCTCAATATCAACTCCAAAAACTTTTTAATTGGAGCAACGCTGTAGAATTCTGAGAGGAAATGATTTCTTACTTATAAATCTATACCTTGACAGCAAAAAAAAATAAAAAATCAAGCATAAAGGTAAAATGAAGACATATTATTCAAGTAAAGTCTCAGAAGTTTTACTTCTTCAGCTCTCTTTCTCAGTAAATTATTAGAAGATGTGCTCCTTCTGAAGGGGGAAGTATACTACTACTTTTTCATATCTAAAAAAGCAAGGGCTACTACAAAAGAGACAGAATATCCCCAAGATGATGCTGAAGAGAAGTTCCAGAAGATTTTCACTTTTCTTCAATGGAAACTGTATAGAAAGCGGCCAATACAAATTGGAACATTAGGATAGATGCTTCCAGAGAAAGATTCTCGATGAACATGAAAAACAATGTTGTGATTTTGTTCCTACCTGATTAAAAACCTGAAGATACAGAGGTTTACACTTGCCTGCAAAATGCCACAGTGAAACACTAAAGAAAAGAGCCCAGAATAGTTAGGATGGTGAGCTGAGAAATCAGTCAAGGAGTGACTCATCAGTGGGTGCTGGGGCAATGCACTGGACCAAAAGAAAAGATGCATAGAACAAGCCTATGTTCCAAGAGCCTCTGAAGCTTATGGTCTACTAATGAAGGCCTCATGCACTGCTCCTGCACTGCAAAAAGCCTGGGCTGGAATGGAATAGTTGTTTTTCAAAGCCAGGCAATAAAGACTTGATAGAAAACAGCCGTGTAAAATTAAAATCAATAACACCAGTAAAGAGCATTGCACTGTACTTCATACATATTGGTACCTTAGGGCTCAATAAATAACATCAGAATGGCAGCAGCAGTAGAAGCAGTAAAAGCAGTCATATTAGAAGTGGTGATTGTGTCAGGAGCTGCTACTGTTATTATTAAGTGGGAGATGGAAGACAGGTGCACATCTGGGGGCCATCTCCTCTCCCTCTCTTGCTCTTCAGTGTCAAATGTTCAAGGTTAATAGGAATTCTAGGAGAAATAGAGGTCTCTAGAATCTATATGCCACATCCTCCAGTAGCCACTTACATATACTGTTTTGCTTTTAAGGTCCATTTAGTTGGGAGCTTCAAATCCTTGTTACAGTGAGGCAACTGAGGTTGAGGGAGTTTAAGAGATTTCTGCAAATTCGCACAGTTATGAAGTGGTGCAAGTTAAGCTATAAACCCAGATATGCCTATACCTCCCCCTCCCTGCCTGCCTCCTAAAGCTTCCTACTCTGTGTATACTCAAGTTATAAGAATATGAATGGACCCAGTCTATTACTCATTTTACCATGCAACAATGCAATTAAAGTAATTATTATCCCCATTGAACAGACTGGAAAATGAAATTCTGATTGGTTAAACGATTCGCTGTAATTCACGCAACTAAGAAATACAGAGTTAAGATTGGAGTTGTACATCACTATCCTTACAAGTTCCAACTCTGGTTGTAGCAAGCCCTGTTGGGTTGTGGTCTACCCAAATTTCCCCCATCAGCCCTACTGCCCGGCTGACAACAAAGCCTCCTTTTTACCCCTGACCACCACGTGATTAAAGGAGAATCGCTCCCCAGTCCTTTTTCTTCTTGATGGACCACAGAGGATGAGTAAAGGTTCGAGAGAAGACTATGGGGCAGTTAAGAAGCCTCTGTTGCTCAGCAATGGAGACAGATGGCAACTACCAGGGTAAGGAGACAGATGTCAAGAACTCAGGGCCAATGCTGGAAAAGTTATCAGAGCTAGTACCAACTTTTGTAAAGGAATCCAGGGCTCCTGTCAGTAAAGAAAATAGACATACAACTAGGAGAAGGTTGTGAAGAGACAACATTCAGGGATTCCTGAAAGCAAAATTGACAAAGTAAATCAGTGATCAATAAATCAGCTTTAAGATCACAGAACCAAACTGCAGCCGTGGGCTTGTATTTCTTTACGCATTTTGTCGGTTGTAAAATCTGCCTGCAATGCTAACGCTTGGAGAGAATTTGAATTGCTATTCTTTTTCTTAAGAAGCACATGGCTGGCTAGATCATGGGGTTTTACTCAGCCACCCCACCATCTGCACAGAGTAGGAAAGAGAAAGCTTCAGCTCTTTTCCTTCTTCTGTAGTTTCCCGTTGTGCTGAATAAACCAAGAGAGCAGCAATATGGGCATCAGTTCCTCACATGCCTGTGGGCATCATCTACTTATTTTTAGTCCTTCAGACAATGGAATATAGGTCAGGGTGTTTGATTGCAATCCCAGCTCTACCAGCTATTAACTGTGACCTTACACAAGTCATTTAAACTCTATGAGCCTCTCTTGGTCAATAAAATAGAGTTGCTACAAGGATTAAATGAAATAAAACAGGTAAAGCACTTACCACATCATAAGTGATGAATAAGTGTTAGCTTCTGCTTTTGTTATTGTCTTGCAGGAGTCTATGATATGGAAATTTTTAAATCATGCTATTGTGGTGAATGGGTGTTTATTAGATCTATTCATGGGGAAGAGCCAGTTATGAAAGCATTAGTCAAATCAAACCTAAAACTATTTCTTCAAGTCAAGACAGTATCCAATCCTCAAAAAGTTCCCTCCTGGGCTGCTGCATGTTCCCAATCTGTTGACTTAGAGCAAAGTCTCCGGTGTTAGAAAGAAAAAAGACTGGGCTTTAGAGCCTGAATGCACCGTAAGCTGGAGCTTAGCTCCTCTCCTCTTGGACTCCTAATACTTAAGGAGTACTGGTAGCTACTTGGATGGGTCTCCGCTTATGCTTCAGAGAGAGGAATCATTGACCATCTCTGCCATGCCCGCATAGTAACTCTTGCCTTCAGTTGATTGTTTTGATCCTTTGGAGTTCACATGTAGGAAAAAAGCAAGTTTTATTTCCGCTGCTTAACTGTCAACCAAGAATAGGATCCTTTTGTTTACGTGGTAGCTAACATAATTCTGGCAACAAGGGTGGATGGCTCATTTTACAGCTACCCAAACTCTAACTGCCTAAAAGAGAGCAGAGTGTGGTGGAATGAGCCTTACATGGACGAATTCAAGACCAGTGTTCCAGGCTATGTACCGTTGGAACTGTTGCTTGAACTTTCTGTATCTGTTTAATCATCTGTGATATTAGAATGAGAAAACCTGCTTCAATGTGGTTTTAGTGAGGGCTTACGTCAAATGAACACAACCTACTCAGATACTTGTGAAAAATAATGGAAATGGTTGAAGACATGCTACGGAGAGACTTTTTGCTCATGGTGAATGGGAAGATCATCTCATTAGCTCTCTTGTGGGCGAACACTGGTTGAAGGAGCACAATTGTTCACTCCCAGCTAAAGATCCCACTTCCTAAAAAAGGCCTTTGTGAGTCCAGTTATCATTTTCGCCTCCACCTCCCAGAGATTCCACAAGGGGGAGCGCTTACCCTTCTCGATGGCCTCTGGACGGAACTACAGCCCCGTTCCTGCCCTACCACCATTTCCTGATGTAAAAAATATTTCCTTTGCTAGGAACAGCTAGGTGCAGGAAGAAGGAGGAGCAACCTGAAGCCAGCAAGAAGAATGCCAGGGTCTTGGCTCTGTAGTACCACTAACTTAAGTCAACTAACCTTTTCTAGATAGCATTTTTATTTGTAAAATTAATTCAAAACATGCCAGGCACTAGTTTAGGTAACAATGATTCAGAAAAAATCTAATGCCTGCCCTCAGTAAGTTAATACGTCTTCCATGCCAACAGTTACAAAGAAAAGTGATAAATGCTACTATAGAAGGATCAGGCGCTTAGAGGAAGGAGTCCCTAGGATTTATTAAGAATCAGATAATGCTTCACAGACAAGGCAAAGCTTAACTTGGGATTGGAAAGACCAATATCAGCTTCATAAGTGCGTAAACAGACATGGAGGGAAGGTAAGTCAGCTAGCTCTGGGTGCAAGATCAGGACACTTATCCTTTGATCCATGGGTATTTTTTCATGTACAATTTTGTACATGTCTGTGCATATGCATTTTGATGTGGAGGAAATGCACTGATCTCCTCATGTTCACAGAGGAGCTGGTGACAAGAAAAATATAAATATAAATATATATGGGGGAAAAAGAGAGAGAGAAAGTTACATAATCCTAAATTCATATAACCAGTTCTGACTTTCTATGTTATTTATGATAAAGAAATTGTGCATATAAAACAATACCAGCATCTCCAAAGGTCTTATGGTAGGTGAATTATATATACCAATGTAGACATGCATTTTTCTTTTTATCTTAATCTGCATTCCTGTGAGAGTGAACCCAATGTAAATAGGACTCTTGAAGATGTCATGTTTAGTTAGGGTGTAACCCAACTGAATGATGGTGGATCTTAATCCAGATTATTGCAGGTCGTATTTAGGGAACGCCACAGGAAGGAAACTGTAGGAAATCAGTGGGGAACCTGGAGGAGAGAAGAGAGGGCGTTGTCATGTGATGGGCCATTCAAGGAGCCCCAAGGATTCTCGACCATCCAGAACACTACCGATCCTGGGGAGAAGCACGCTTTCTAGCCTCCGAAATCATGAGTTAATAAATTCCTATTAAGACGGCCTGTTGTGTGGCATTTGTGAAAACTAAAACAAGGCTCAACCTCTATTCTTTACTGATTAGGTAACCATTCTTGATTTATTGGTTCACTATTGCATACTCAGGTCTTATATTGGTTCCTTTGTAACTTCTATTTAAATTTACACTTGTTCCAGCATCCCTGCTTTCAACAAACATGGACATTTTCAACTTTTTTTCTACGTGTTTACCTTGACCTTTTCTTTGCTTTCATATTTTTCTATATTAAAACTAAACTCATCAATGATTTAAAAATATCTAAATTGTGGAAAGGAAGGTGACTATTATTCCACATGATTTCCTCTTTTCTCAAAACTTCGCTATCCTCTACCATCTCCTCTTTCTTGGTTGTTAACCCTGCTTCTTATTTCAGTGAGAAAATGGAAGCACTGACAAGAGAACTTCCTCATCCTCCCCTCCAGAGCCACACAGCCTACCTGCATCTGAACACATTTATTTTGCTAGCCCTCCAGTTAGTATGTGAAGCTGACAGATCCGCTTTAGCACTGGATCATGCTGCCTCTCCTTTAAGACATTTCTCTAGCATTTTCTACTCTTTTTCCTGAATCCTATTTTTTTCCCCAACTGGAATCATCCTATCACTATCCAAATATCATGACATACAACTCATCTTAAAAGAAAATCCTTTCTTTAACCTCACATCCTTCACATAAAATCAGTTCTCTCCTTCTTATAGCAACAGTTCCCAGAAGATTTTTCTTTATCTATAACTTCCATTTCCTCACTTCTATTGCTCATTTAAACCTACTCCAGACAATCTTTGTCCCTAGCATGCCAATGAAATCAGATGCAATAATCAGTTATGAACCCTCATATTATTGCACTCAACAGTAGCATTATCAAACTTGATCACTCCCATTTTCTCAAAACACTTTCTTCATTTTTTCTAGGACAATCTATTTTTCCTATTTCCCTTCTACATCACTTCATGCTTCTTTTCCACTTTTCTTGCTGTATTATTCTCATCTTCACTATCTCTGAAAGATAAAATATCCCACAGTTCACCCCTTGTTCTTCTCTTCTGCAACCACACTCTACTCAGTCCTTAGATGTTTCCCAAAATCTGGTGGAATACCTCCTAGTCACTAGTATTTCCAAGTTTATATTGATAGACTAAACATTTGCCCTGAAGTTCAAAATCATGTGTCCAACTGCTTACCTGACATCTTGGATGACTAGGAAATATCTCAAGTTTATTTTTACATTGTCCGCCTCGGTCACCCCACTCATCTCCTTCATATCTAGTTTTCCTAATCCAATAAAATGGCACCATTCATCCAATTACACACCAAGGACCTTAGAGCCATCCACGGCTTCTTTCTTTCTTTCACAGAAAGGCATATCCCGCCTGTCGCTCATCCTTGCAACTGTTTCTTTGAAATAAGCCCAGAATCCAATCCCTTCTCTCCATTTCTTTTCTACCAGCCCTCTGTTCTAAGGTACAAACATCTCTCACCCAGACACTGGAAATAGCCTTCAATCCATTCTCTCTGTTTCTAAACTTTCTGCTCTAAACTTAAATAGCCAATATCATACTTTGAAAATATAAATCATGGTCCGGCCCCAATCAAGATGGTGGAATGAGAAGCTTCAGATTCTGTCCCCATGTAGAAACTGAACAACCAGCAGGAACTGGTAGAAATATTTTTGTCAAGGCGCCAGATAATAAGTAAAGCATTGCAATACAGGGCAAGCACTGAAACAAAACAAAACAACAACAACAAAAAAAAACAGTAAGATCTCTCGACACCCTGGCTGGGCCCTTCCCCATTCCCTTACTGGCTCAGTGTACAGCCGACTTTGCTCCAAGGCTGAATCCTGGCCCTAGCTCCCACAGGGAGGAGAGTGACACCCATGCACACACTGGGGACATGTAAATCTGGCATCTCTCTGGTGGCTGCCTGAAGAACTGAACCAGGGGATACTCAACGTGGGTTCCCTGTCCCAGAATCTTCCCCTGCATGTAGAATGCAGCTCACAGAGCTCTCCAGCAGAATGCTGGGGAAGAGTAGCCAAGTGGCGGCTATCCAGGGCAAGGGATTGTTGACTGAAGGACATACTGCGCTCAGTTCAAGACTGTGAGGAAATTGTTTCCTAGGGAAAAGGGGACATTTGTGTCCGGGTAAATGGGGGAATTCCTAGAGCCACATGTGCATGCCCTGAACTCACTGGATGGAGACATTCTAAACGAGAGCAACTCCCACAGGCCAATCTGTAAAGACTGGAAAAGGTATTTTCTGTTTTTCCTCATTTATCATTTGCTGCTGTTTTGATAGCTCCTGGCATTCAAGGAAAGTTCTGTTATGATACTAGCTGAATACAAGCTTAAGGAACAGACTCTCAGAATCTAAATTCCAGAAATAACACATCAGTATATCAAAGTATCCAGGTTTCAACAAATGATTACAAAACAAAGAAGCAGGAGGTGATGGCCCAGGCAAAGGAGCATATTAAAACATTAGAAACCATCAGTGAGGAGGATCAAATCTGGGACACAACAGGTAAAGACTGGAAAAAAAAAAATAGTCCTCAATATCTTTAAAGCGCCAAAGGGAAATATGGACAAAGAACTAAAGAAAATCAAGAAAATAGTAGATGAGCACCAGGAGAGACCATAGTGACAGAAATTAAAAATTCTCTTGAGAGTTTCGACAGCAGATAGTAGCTGACACAAGAGCCAATGAACATGAAGATAAGACACCAACATTTGTCCAATTTCTGTGTCAGCAATTTGGGAATCATTTTCTTCTCCCCTTAAACCTTATAATCAATTAAACACCATGCTCTGTAAATTCTTTATCTCTAAAATTTATCATTCTCCACCTCCACAATAGTTCCCTTATTTCACTTCTTGTCTAAATGATTTAATTACCATTTTAATTAGATTTTCTTGTGAGTGAAACTTTAACAACACATGCAAGACTTCCTGTACTTTACAATCAGCAATACTTTCCAAAAAAATGTTTTATTCTTTCATTTGTTTGCTTATATATGCAGACACTCTGATATGTTTTGAACTAGTTAAGAGGTAAAAGAAAGAGCTCTTAGCTTTTCTTTTGGAAGTTGGGTATACAAACTGATGAAAAATAATTAAGAATCAAAAGAAACGAGTATGAACCAGTTTATTTGGGAGCACATAAATGGGAGTTAATATTTGAGCTGATTCATAAAGGAAAAGTGGAAATTTCTTTTTGTGTGTGTCAATTTGCTTTTCAGTTGAAGACAGACTGAGGAGTAATTTATATTGTGTCCTGTGGACAACAAGGTGTCCGTTTTTTTTTTTTTTCTTAAGGATAGTGTTAGTGGAAATTTAAAGGATTGCTTGGAATTATGCTATTTTGATAATTGCACTTTTTTTATGATGCTATCTAAATATTTGTTAAACAATCAACATTACCATTTAAAATTTTTCAGATTCTTTTTTTCTGGTGGAGTAGCAAAGCACCATAAATCAGAGTTATTTACTATTCATAGACATACATAACTGTCCTGTAGGCAAATATAAATCATATAGACACCTAACACCCCAGATATGCAGAATTGCAGTGTGGTGAGAAGGCGGAAAAATGTGCCTGGGGGACCAAAAGCCTCCCCAGAGGGAAGGGATTAACACCCAAACATTTTTTTTTTCAGTTTCACCATTATCCACATTTTATTCATGAATCAAGTAGGTCCCAGAAAGTTTGGCAGAGAAAGGAGCTGAAAGGGAAGGCATCGAGAGGGAAGATCGAGCCCCACTAGCAAGCTAGGCCCAACAGCAAGCCTACTTGGAAATGAGAATGGTCATGTGGCTGAGACTAGAAAGCTTCCCGCCCAGCTAAATGTAAGCTAACGGACTCTGAACTCTAAGTCCACCTTGAGCATCTCTGGATGAACGGAAGGCTCATGGAAGTAGGATCCGGACCAGCAAAGGCATCTTTGCTGCAGGTGATCAGCAAACATCCAAACTTGCACCGCCAATTCTCATTTGTGGTGGTCAAAAGGCCAGCATCTGCATGTGGCCAGATCTGATTCTCGAGGTCTCTTTCAGCCTCACTGAGACTAACATTATTCCCCAGGGGTTCTTAGACAATTTCTGGGACTTGAGGAAGCCCCAAGAGAGTTACTCTAAATTCTTCATGAAGTTGCACAAAAGGAGACTTGAGTGCATTCGTTCTCGAATGGGTATGGTCCTTCTTAATTCTACAAGTTACTTCATTGTCACATTTTTAACCACCACTATTTTTTTTTAATCTAATGCTGTTCCTGTTTGCTTCAGAACTTTTTGTTGAAGATAAATATAACAGGCAAATTGCAGCTCCCCCTGAGCCCTTCTTCATACTCATTCACCGCAGAAATTGTTGATGTTTATCTTAAAAACATTTCTACGGATGATTTTGTTTTTGTTGTTGTTATTGTAATTTTATGTATATTCCAACCTGGTGAAATGCATATTATTTCTATGTGCCCAATGTTGTTATATAAATGTCACCTTCAGAATGAAGTTCATATTCATTAGCTCCTTAGCATGGCCTAGCCCTTAACAAGCTCCTCATCTGCCTTTTCAGTCCCATTTACTGCCCTGCCCAAATGCAAAGGTGAGCTGAACTTCACACCTATATATACATCTTTTCCATTGCACATGCTCCGCTCTCTGCCTGGAACGACCCAGCCTCCTGCCATCTGGGGCGTTGTCCCTCATCTATACTCATGTGTCACTGAATAATGCCTCTGCCACAAATCACATTATACTAGATGAAAAATGTAAGTTTTTAAAGGGTTTTGTGTGCTCTGACATAAGAAATGAACCTTCCATATTCCAATGTCTGAAGTTTGGCACATAGAATGTTACTAGGTTATTTAAGTTTTGTTGGCTGAGTGATTAACAAATGAATTCTTTGTTATTGATGATGTTGGCATGGGAGCACATGCTCATATAACCTCTGGAATTGAGAAAAGTTAGTGATTGACTAAATCTAAGAGTGATGTTTTTCTGAGTCCCTGTCCCAACCACAGAAGCAGCACCTAGATAAAGAAAACTATATAAATGACTTTTCTGAAAACCACGTCTCCCACGGAGACTTCCACTGCCGCTGCCTTGCCTCTGCAGCTGTGGCTGTGCAGCTGACAGGCTCCTGGATGCCTGAATGCAGCCTTCACTTGACACCTGACAGCTCGTCCTGATCCTGCCAGGGGATGGGGGGAGTGGGCTGTTACAAGCCATCAGGTGCCAGCAGCTTTTACTCCTGCCTTATTAAGATGAGGAACCAGGCCCTGAAAACTAAATCCACCAAACCCCGTAACTCAGGGAAGGGAGTGGGCCATTAGAGAAACAAATGAGCGATCCCTTGAAACAAATTAAAAGTCCAGTCCAGGTTCTAAAAATGTAAAGGCCTTTTCATCCATCAGTGTTCAATTTTGGCCATAAACCAAACTCCTCATTCTCAAGAAAAGAATAATAATAAGCACAGCCATTCACAGCTTATAGGCTTCCCAGGAGAAGGCAGAAGCTGGATTGTCCCCAGGCAACTCACTGTCCCAGGCATAGCGATCTCTGCACGGGAGACAGCCTGCAGCCCTCCACTGCCACACTGCGCAGTCGGTCCCTGCGCACAGCCCCATTCTCCCACAGCCTCCCGCAGTTAATTGCTGCCCTGGGAAATGATGAGAAGCTGGGGTGGGAGGACCTAAGAGCATCCTAAAATAATTTCTGCGGGCTCTTCCAGCATTCATTATCCCTCTCTGACAATATCAGCCTCTGGGTTTCTGCAGTGTGCCCCGAGATGGTCATGCCAAAATATGGCATCTCAGGCTGTACCCACTTCTGAGTCGTATATTGGCACTTAATTCCCAAACCCAGTGCTGGGGGGCATTTGAGGAAGTCCGTGATTCCCAGGCAGGGCTGGGTCAGCTCTCTGCCCCTAGTTGCCTGGAGCAGACAGAATTGGCCTAAGTTTGCAGTTGTCTGGAGCAGACAGAATTGATCTAGGTTTGCAGACCTGAGGAAAGGCTGACCATCTGCAGGGTCATCAGCAGAACAGTAGGAGAGAGGACAGAGCAGCACCTTCTTGGGTAGTTTTGCCTACAATGAAATAAGAGCTCAGCAACATATAATACTGGGTTGACCTTCTCTTGTGGCCCTTATATTGCCTGGCCCAGGTCTCAGCACTTATTAAATGGTCAGTGACTATTACCTGGCTTAGCTCAGAGGCTGTGCACCAAAATGTGTCCACAGAGTGTCATTTAAAGACACTATGACTAAGTTTGCAGTAGCAAAGAACCCTTGAAATACACATAACAAATGCATTTTTAAGTAAAAAAAATCTCTCACTACACGCAAACACACACATATGCACATAATGAGCAGTAAGAAGGTTTCTTTTTTGTCAGATGAGAGGAGGTTTATGCAAAATTAACAAATCTGAGAAACAGTAACTTTTTCATAAATGATCTAGAAGGACCATCTGTCTCAGACGTTCCTACACTTAAATCTATACTGTCCCCAGATTGTTTCGACTGAAACTCATTCATGCAATCGTGCCTGTTCCCTTCAAATAGAAGCTAATGTACTTTGCTTGATGTATATCCTCTCTCTCTCAACCTGGCCATTGGCCATTAGATGGAACACATATAGTGCAGAGCCAAATAGCCCCTGCAAATGCTTTGAAAACTGAACTAACACTGGATCCATAGTCCACAGAAGATGGAATTGAACTGGTTGCCTGACCCCAACCATAACCAAACATCAACATTCTCCACAATATTTAAACAGGATACAATCCAAAATTAGTCAGCATATGAAGAACAAGGAAAATCCCAACTCACATGGGAAAATTTCCAAATCACAGGGAAAAAGACAAGCAGGCTCAAGATGACAGATATGAGAATTATCTGACAAAGTCTTTAAAACAACTATTACAAAAATGCTCCAACAAGCCGTCATGAACACTCTGGAAACAAAGGAAAAAATAGACAGTCTCAGGACAGAAATATAGCCAAAAATACAATACTGAACGGAATACAGTACAGTTCTGAAAGTTGTTGGTTTTGCTCAGTAGCACAATGGAGATGATAAAGAAAAAAAGTCAGTAAACTTGAAGATAGGTCAGTAAAAATGATCCAGCCCAAACAACAGAAAGAAAAGAGATTGAGAGTAGGGCAGGGGGATCAGCTTCAGAGACCAGTGGAGATAGTAACAAAGGTTTAATATTTGTCAGAGTCCCAGAAATGGAAGAGAAAGGATTTCGTTTTGAAAGAATAATTGAAGAAATAATGGCTGAAAGTTCTCCAAAATTTTTGGTAACAGTTCTATGAATTTTAATGTATAATTCATATAACCACCATAATAAACTGGTAACTCTAATTCTTTTGAACCCTGAAGGTGATCTCAGTCCTATTTATGTTCTTTACTAGGTCTCCAGTTGAATTTTTTACCAGATACTGTCTTTATGAAAATATCAAGAGAAGAGTGTTACCTGACTCTCATCATTTCCTCCATTCTCAAAAGTTTCTGATACTAATCTATCAATACTACATTGATGATTATTCTTCCAACAGCTTTCCTCAAAGCTGGTTTTGTATAGATGAAAATCTCCAGTGGCCTAAAAGAAATTGAGGCCGCCTTTGAAAAGCAGCATGGGATGCTTTCAGTTTCTGGAGTCTTTTTACCTGCTGAGCCTTTCACTAAAAATAAAAAAATTAAAAAAAAGGGATTTAATATGAATTTCTTCTACCTCCCACCACTGCTTCCCAGGGTAGGAGGAAAAAATATGTATTTTTGACTTTTGTTCACATCCCCAGAGAAAAACTAACAAACATGAAAGTCATCAGAAAGCAGTGTGTCCAGTGAGAGGCGAATTTTTACAAGTCAGCAGGAGCTTCACTCACACTAGGGGATAAAAGTAAAATTAAAAGCAAATGAGATCAGGAGGTTGGAGCCACGTGACTGAATCAAAAAATCTAAATGAGTTTTTCCAAGTTTTAAATACATGGAGATTTGCCAAGGATAAATAACTGCTTTAGTTCTCAGTCAGGTGCACTGTTACAGGAAAGAATTTCAGTATTTTCTTCCACCAGCAAAGCTACTGACCAGAAAAAATTCCGAAAGAGCAGCTGAGGTAAGAAAGGCCCTCTTATTTTCATCATGGTTGTTCATACAGCAAGAAAAAGGTCTTGTGGCGTAGTGAAAAGAGCTTCCATTTTGAAAACAGATGGCACCCTTTTCAAATTTCATGGCTTGTGGTTGCTTTGAGTATGAACTTGGTCATTACGCCTCTTTTGGCTTCACTTTTAAAAACTGGGAAGAATGCAGATATATCCTGCCTGCCTCATATGACTGTTGTGACAATTAGTGTATGTCAAGTGTTTAGCACACACTTGGCCACACATCTAAGATCTTGCCTATTTTATTTTATATGGAGCAACAAGCACTCTCATTTGAAAGGCCTTCCATCTTCATCCTGTTCTGGGCGGCTTGAAGAATCCAACTAGTATGAAACCGACTTGCCTTGGGTTAATCACCTCTTTGGGTGGTTTTCTGCATTCAACAACCTCAAGCTTTGCGGATTAGATAAAGAAAGTGTAACACTTCGTTCAACTTCCTGGCTTTGAAACACCTCAGTGAAGCAATGAGGGCACCTAGAGTATCAGTATGAATTTCGTAAGAGAGAAAACACAAAAAACAGAAGGGAAATAAGTATCATCCAGGAACATGTCAAACATGATCGTAATGCTAAGAGTGACTACTGATAGTTCAGCTCAACTGTGATTTACAGTATCTACTCGATATGGCACGAGGTCTGCCCTCAGGTGGTTAAAAACACATCTAGGAGACAAAACTCTTGCCAGACATTCCAGGGTTGGAAGTCCAGGAATGGACGGATATGCATGAAATGGGAGCAACTGAAAGGATTCACAAGCTTTGTACCGGAGGGCAGGTGAGCTTCAAAGAGAAAGTAATGTCCGAACACAAACATACATGTGGTCTTCGGGTTGGAGGCAGGATCGGGCTTGCCAGCAAGAGGAGCAGCTTCAACAAAGACCAAGTAATTGCACAGAGCTGCCAGGAGACCGTAAGTGTACTGTGCTCCCAGAAAAAAACAGTGGGGATGAGATCGTTTTTCCCAGAGTCTGGACTGTCTGGCTCTAAATTTCACCCAAGAGGCATAATGCAGGGAACATGGAGACCAACACTTAAGTTGCCTTCTTGACCTTGGGCAAAGCCACACTGAGCATAAGTTTCCTCATCAATAAAATAGGTAAAAGATAATGATTACTTCACAGGGTTGTTGTGAGGATTTGTTGATATGAAAGTGGCCTTTAAACTACAAGTCTTTCTACAGATGTTAATTAATATTACAGATATTATCCTAGATATGATCATTTATAAATCACCCATATTACATTAATCTTAAATATTGATAGTCATAAAACAACATAAGCACAGTGCCCCCAAAAGGGTTAGTAGAAAATGCATGGTTAATACTTAAGTGGTCTAGGGAGTGAGATAGGGATGAAAAATCTAGATGCTTTCAGATATGCTTTCAAAATGTTAAGTGGATAAGAAGAGAAAATCAACCATTTATACTATGGCTTCCTATCTACACAGTGTAGGGCGATTTCATAATATCATATGAAAGAGATATTATGATAGAGAATGTAAAGTAATGCAAAAAAAAAAAAAAAAGAGTAAGACTGTGTTTGGCTGCATGGTTTATAGAAACAAACACATGAAAATTGGGATGAAAATATAAAGCGGTTTGCAAGTCAGGGAAACTTGGTCAAAGGATTGTAAAGAATAAAATAAAAACCATGAAACTTCCAAGAGGAAAATTAAGGAAAGTCCAAGATGAAAAGGCAAGAAATTGTCAGAGTGAGATAGCTGATATTTAGACTAAAGCAACTCAGAGTAGGAGGCACCAAATTTCTTGGAAGAAGGAACTGCTGCAATGAGACCATAAAAGTAAGGTGCTGGTGATCTAAAAATGGATACAAAACTGTTGGGTTTTTTTGTTGCTATTGTTCCATTTTGTGTTGTTTTTGAGAAGCTTCATACTGCTTCTTATTGCCAGCTCATTATTTTTTTTTCTTTTTTTGGGGGTGGGCGGAGGTATGTTACAGCTTCCATGTAACAATTTGCTTTACAAACATTGCAAAGTATTTTTTAGCTCTCCTATGGATTATGATCATCCTGCAAAAGCTTGTAAGTCATCTGAATAATATGATAAAGACGGCTAAAAAATTTAACTAATTAAGCAATTAAATTTCACTCTTAACAAATCAACTGTATTTTGTGTCAGGCACTAGGCTTTAGGCTACGGATACAAGGGGACTGAACCAACCACAGTCTCTGCTTTCAGAAAGTTTAGAGGGGAGCAGGGAAGTTGGCTAATGACAGACAGTTGCAGCGTGTGTCTCAGCTGCTGTGCTAGGAGACAGGGAGAGTTATAGGAAGCACCTCATTGAATTTGGGGAGGAAAGGTGGGGTGAAGTTTTTCAGGGAAGTCTTCTTCAACTAAATGAAGATCTAAATGGTTTATTTTTTAATTCAAAATATTTAATGAGTACTGTGTCAGTTTGAAGCTATTGTGTATCCCTCAAAAAGCCATATTCCTTAATCCTCATTCAATATTGCTGGGTGGGATCGTTTTATTGTTTCCATGGAGATGTGACCCACCCAATTTAGGGGTGGTAACTTTTGCTTAGGTGGTTTCCATGGAGATGCATCTCTGCCCATTAAAGGTGGGGCTGCTTACTGGAGCCCTTTAAGAGGGAACCGTTTTGGGGAAAGCTTTATAGCCAACAGAGTTCAGAGACCCACACAGCCACAGATCTTTGGAGATATAGAAGGAAAACATCCCTAGGAAAGCCTTATGAAATGAGAAGAGAAAGCTAGCAGACTTCACTATGTTCCTTTCCAGCTGAAAGAGGTTTTCCGGACCCATCAACCTTTCTTGAATCAAAGTTTCTTTCCCTGGTGGTCTTAGTTTAGACATTTTCACAGCCTTAGAACTGTAAACTTGCAACTTAATAAATTCCTCTTTTTGACAGCCATTATGTTTCTGGTACATTGCATTTCAGCAGCTTTTACAAACTAAAACAAATACCAAAAATGTTCATGATGATTTGGAGATCCAATAACATTTATCTGCAAAGTTTCTTCAATGGTTCATGTGTTCAGTCAATAAATATCAAACACCTTCTGTGGACCAAGCATTGGGGTTGCAAAAATGAACGAGATTGACCTGATCCTTTCTCTCACTGAGCCTATATTATAGAGGATCTGAAAGCTTCAATGTACCCCTGGAGAGTCATGTAAACCAAAAATAATACTGATCACAAGATTCTTAGTTAGCAGTGGAGACATTTCCTTCTCTGAGACAAGCATGCTCAGAAAATAATCCTGGAAACAGTCCAGTCATTTTGCCTGTCCTCTGTCAATACAAAGGACACTTCAACATCCAATCAGGTATTCCTTGGGGGAATTAGCTTTCCCATTTCCAAAACTAAAACATAAAGTATACATTATCACTTTAAAGTCCCAAAGGAAAGTCTTTATGTATGTTCAGTGATGTTTCCAAAACTAAAACATAAAGTATACATTATCACTTTAAAGTCCCAAAGGAAAGTCTTTATGTATGTTCAGTGATGTGCAATGCTTAGGACTCTAGGCTTCTTGTCTCTACAATTACTAGACAAATATTATCATTGTCCAAGTATTTTGAAGACACAGGATAAAATGAAATTTGTGTATAGCTGTCCTGTGATTACTGCACTTGGTTTGACATATTTAAAGTACTTGTCAAACCCTAACTCATTATACTGTTAAAAGCTATACAGTCCTTCTTTAATGGAGCATGAACAAATAACAGATAAAATAAGAAAAGACATTAATCTTTGACTTTCAAAATCAGATGTGGGTAGATACCTAGAGTTTTGAAAATTACAGTTAGAGCCAGTCACGCTCATGATACCCACCCTCATTAAACCTGAGTGGACCTAATAGACACAGGAAAGAGCACATTTGAAGATAAAGAGGCCTACAGTGACATTTCAGCCTCAGTGCTTTATACCTGTGTGACCCTGAGCTGAGTCTTGATTTCCATGAGCTTCAGTTTCATTACCTCAAAAAAAAAAAAAAAAGGGAAGTATAGCTATTTTGCAGTTATAGTTAAGCTTCAATATGATAATCTAGCCAAAGAGTCTAACACATGGTATTTGATAAAGGTTGTCTCTTTATGCTTCAAGATTTAATAATCAACTCCATTAAAACTTTCTTGGAGCCCTCCTCTGTGTTCCCAACATAACTTGAATGCAATTATTTTCTTTTTAGTCTATTAGTTAGTTTCCTAACTAAGATGTGGACACCTTGAGGGTAGGTAATGTGTCTTTTATATCCATGTAGATTAACCTTTTAACTTCTCTGCCTCCCAACTCCCTGCACAAATTCCCTGACTCTCCCATTGATGAGTGGTGGGAACAAACAGGAGTTCAGGAAATTCCTTGGCGCATCCTCTCAAATGCAAAATATTTCTTGGCAAATCTCCACCTCAGTGAGAGGTACTTACCTGCAGGATAAATTCCTGTAAGTTTCCAGGTGAGTAGCCATATATTTTTGGCAACCAAAACAAAGAAGGAAAGTGAATATTTACATGATTCAGTGTGCATAAGAGGAAAGCAAACCACAGGCAAAAGAGAAGCACAATTATCCCTGCTATTAAAGCCAGAGAAACATTTCTCTGGGGCCTCACAGAGAGGGCACTGTTTAATTTAATTAACAATGCCCACAAGAGCATCCTTGCTGTAAATACAGCACACAGCAAAAAGGACATAACAATGGAATCTGGGACACTCTCTCTGAACATTTTCCATCTAGAGAGATTTTACAGTACCTAAAGGAACAAATGGACATTATAATCTTTAGATAGTCCTCCATAAACATTATTTTTGCAGGGCCACAGATACATATGGAGCAAATCTGAGTTTGAGACCCTGTCCTTGAATAATATAGCAGTAGTATTGCAGAGTGGTTAAGAATCCAGCCTCTGGCCTCATATTGTCTTAACTACTTATTAATTCTGTAACCTTGGGCAATCACTTAACCTCTCTAAGCCTGGGTATTATCCATAAAACAGGGATAACAGTAGTGTCTCTGTCATAGGGTTGTTGTGAGCATGAAATAAGAAAATGTAGGAAGAGTGCTTAGCTCGTTGCAAGGGACATAGTAAGTGTTATATGTCGAATTGCGTCCTCCCAAAATTTATTTTATGTCCCAATCCATGGCACCTCAGAATGTGACTGGCCTTATTTAGAAATAGGAGCATTGCAGATGTACTTAGTTAAGATGAGATTATGCTGAAATAGGGCGGGCCCTGATCCAGTATGACTGGTGTCCTTATAAGAAGAGGAGGAAAAACACAGAGACACACACAGGGGAGAAGGCCATGTGGAGACAGAGGCAGAGATAAGAGTGGTGTATCACCAAGGATTGCTGGCCAACACAGGAAACTAGAAGAGGCAAGGAAAGAGTCTCTCCTACAGGTTTCGCGGGAGTGTGGTCCTGCTGACACCTTGATTTTGGCCTTGTAGCTTCCAGAACTTTGAAATAATAAATTTCTGCTGTTTTAAGCCACTTGGCTTGTGGTCCTTTGTTACAGCAGCCCTAGGAAACTAATACAGTAAGCATTTTTAAAATGTTAGTTATTAACACATATTTTGAAGGGGAAAATCATTAACTTTCCTAATTAGTTATTTCCTTCGAATGGGTTTGGTTTTACTTCACTGCGGACTGTGATCTATGTTCATTCCATTAGAAGTTTCCCATATCTCTCCTAACGTGAAGGGTGAACTCCACTTGATTCTGCAGTTATTCCTTGGACATAAGTCCTTATGACTCACTTCTTGGAGAAGACATTTTCCCTCAGCAATATTCCAAACAGATCTTAAGTCATTCAATTCAGAGGCTCCCCACAGCCCACATGCCCGTTGTGAGGGAAGACTACCTTGGACGCTGCCCAGAGCATTTCCCTCAGGATTTCAACGTCAAATGCTACTGGGCCCACCCAGAAACATTTGGTTCAGGTTTTCAGTGAGGTCATTCAATAGTCATTTAATGAGCACCTATTACGGGCCAGGAACTGCTCTTAGGACAGACTCCCTGGACTCTCCTCACTCTGATCTACAATACTCTACAGCCCAGAGAGCGTGAACAGTCTGTGTATTCCAGAAGTATGCCCGGCTCACTGCTAGCACTGGGCCAGGACCTTGAAGACGTGCCAGTTGGTTGCAGGTGTGCAGATTGTCCTTGCTGGTCCCTCTGCGCTTGTCCCCTGAACATCTGGATGTTCACATCACCTTTGGAGGCTCTAGCTTCACTCTGACAACTCTGGTGAGGGTAAGCCTTTGTGAGTCTACAAAATCAATTAAACACACATTCAATTGTATGTACACTTACTGAGCTGTGGGAGTGAATGGAATTGACAGGTCTGCCAGGGATTTGACAGGCTTTGGTTTCTCTCAATGACTCTCTTGGCAAGGCAAAGGCGAAGTTGTTCATAGAGATCACAAACAGGGAAAGGTGTGACAATTGTTTTCCCTCTCTTTCTGTAAGCACATTATTGACCAGGATGCCCTCTGCGTGTGTCCAAAGAACAGCACCACATTTGGGGAGATATCATTCTTTTATATTACAGGCATATCATTCTTTACCTTGGAAACAATGTTGCATATTTCCAAGCATCCCTTGGGTCTTATTAAGGTAAGAAAACCCT
The DNA here is from genome assembly GCF_023851605.1 of Tamandua tetradactyla. Classification (NCBI taxonomy): domain Eukaryota; kingdom Metazoa; phylum Chordata; class Mammalia; order Pilosa; family Myrmecophagidae; genus Tamandua; species Tamandua tetradactyla. The sequence continues at coordinate 56,092,431 of NC_135334.1, read as the reverse complement.
GTTCTCATCTACCTCTCAGGGTTTAGATTTTGATAATATTTTATGTCAGACAGAAGTGTGGGAGTGCAAGGGGAATTCATATTTGACTGCCTCCTAGAGGCCAAGCAGTACAAAGTGCCCTCACTGCCCTTAATTGTTGAACAATTATTATTTGTTTCCACAAATAAAAGGAGAAATATATTTACCTCTGTAGTGTTGGAAACTAAGATACAGAAGTCAAGAAACTTGCCTGAGATCACAATGCAAGTCAACAACTGAGCTGAGACTTGAACCTAGATCTGATTCCAAAGCCATATTTTCTGCTATACTAAGGTTTCTCAATCTCAGCATATAGGCGCTTTGCGTGGGAGACTGTTGTATACATTCTAGAATGCTTAGCAGCATCATTGGCCTCATTGCCTACACCCGCTAGGTGCCAGTAGCACATTCCCAGGTGTGACAGCTAAAAATTCCTCTAGACATTGCCAAATGCCCCCCACTTGAAAATCACCATCCTATTCCAGACTAAAGAAACCATCTGCTCTTTCGAAAAATTACTAAAAGATCAAATTAAATACTAGAATATGTTAGGAAAATGAAAGGTGTATGAGACCTTCTACCTGTCTTTAAAGAGCTTAATAAAAAGCTCTGGAATCAGGGATATGAAGTTAGAATTACTTGTGGGAGCAATAATCTCGTTTATCAAGGAAGGGACCTATTAAAGAACCACACGGCTCATTTACTGATGTGAACGTCATCAATACCCTCTAATGATATGATGATAATGTAGTGATGATCACTGTGTGATATTGTTCTAGTTTTACTTATTTTGAAAATGAGGAAACTGAGGCTGAGAAAAATAAAGTGGCCTGCCTCAAGTCATGCAGCTGTGAAGTGGGGAGACCAGGATGGGCATTCACTTCCAGCTGGTTCCACCAGTAGCCAAAGGAGATCCCCAACATGGACAGTCACAGATGCTGTGAAGACCCAAGTGCAAGCAGTTGGCAGAGACTGAGAGGTAAAGCGAAATATAGCAAATTAGGCATGAGGTGCAGTTCTGAGCAAAATGAGAATATTAATCATTTATGTTTGAAAAAGACATCCCAGATGTCTAGAGAAATTAGCCTGTTTGTGTATCATAAATGAAGTCTGCTTTGTTTAATGATCATTTGAGAATCAAATTGCAATATGTGTTTGTCTCAAAAATAGAGGGCTTATTCTAACAAGTGGCATTAGAGCAAATCAGGAACATGGAGGCAATGGGCATCTTTGTTAAACAAACCTAATTGCCTATAGGAAAAGAAATTCAAATGACACAGTATTTTATCCTGGCTTGTTCATAGACAGGACATGTCCTGGAGGTTTTTCTGCCCTTTGTGTTTATAAGAAACTTCTAGGTGTGAGCCTGGCTCCATCTCATCTGATCGTCCCGGGGCATGTGAGGGGGACCTGCCAATCTGTTCCGCTGTGAGCCCTTCCGGCACCTTGCAGAGGTGTCATGACAAGGATGAAGTGGTCAGATCTGCTTTACTGTTCTCTTCCTACGGCTGCAAATGTTCACTTTAGTGAGAACCTGAAGATTTGATTTGGTCAAACTTGAAACGTGATCTTTTGTTCTCTTTCAATGTCTTTTTCAATTTTGCTATTCTAGATTTTTGTTTTCATTTCAAATTCCACCTTCCCAGAATTGTCTGATAAACAGACATATCCTCATAATTGCCATTACTAAACATAATAGAGAAAAGGAGAAAAATTCAAAAGTGAAGAAAATGAAAGTAAAACATTGAATAGATTAGGCAGTTAAATGCTGACACTAGTGCTCGAATTCTGTCTCTTTTGCACTTATTTCTGCTCTATAAATTTCATCTCTCCAGAACAGTCCCTAAGCATTTTATGCCCCTAAGCTCTAAACCAGGTAGTACTTGCTTTCTCTAATAAGAGATAAGCATACAGTGGCTAATAAAGTGTTCTCACTGCCCTTTATTAAGCTGAGCAAAACAAAAGAGCAACCTGTAAGAACTAGAACAAGAATCCAGAGACTCTGGTTTCTAGTCTCGGATTTCCTCCTAACTAGGTTTGTGTCTGTGATCCCCAGTAAGTTACTAGGCTTCTCTTGATTAGACATTTGCCTTACCTGTTATATGAGTGCTTGATGTAATAAAGCTAAAATTTATATCTCCCATGCATAGTCTTTTTCCCCTAAGTGTACTTAAGGACTCTGGGATCACAGAACTTAGTGAAATCCTAGCCATTAAACTTGTAATTTAACAGCTTTACAATTGTTGTGCCATAAGGTAAAAAAAAAAAAAAAAAAAGTCTGAAATATATATGCCCATAGAGGACCTGCTGAAACATTCATTCCATTAATAGAAATGCAATGTATTTAAAATTAGAAGCATTTATCTATGAGATTTTAATAAGTGTTGCCTGGAAAATAAAACTCTGTGTTCAAATAAGTTGGAGAAACTATGGTAAAGCATTAAACAGATTTCTTTACTGCGGTGCTTGTCCGAGCTTTTGTTTACTGATGTACGATGGTTTTCACAAGAAAGCTATAGAGTAAACTCTTCCAAAACTAACTTGACTAGAGAACCATATGTCTACAACACATCTTTCATGGGACCGTGATTCATGAACATGCTCTGGAAAGTGGCGTTTTAAGAAATAGCACATAAAGAAATAGTACATGAAGAAAGCACAGACAGTTATATTACATGATATTCAGAAGATGTCTTGAAAATTCAGAAAATTTTTATAATACAATCTAGGTATGTTTGCAGTAGAGATGCTTCAATCTAGAACTTTTATCTAGTTCATCTTGATTTTCACGCAGTTTAAGCCTTCAGAGACTTGAACACATTTGTTTTTTCATTCTCATTAAGTAGCTTGCATTATTTTCATAACTGAACTTTAGCATTCCAGTGAGAAGTAAACTGTTAGTGTAGTCTCTTGAGTAGACAGTTTAAGGTAAATGATGTAGTAGTTAGTCATCAATGTCTTAGTTGTTCTACTGGTGAGGAAAGTGAGTGGAATGGAGAAGGAAGCTGTGATTATAACATCATTTCAGTAATTTGTTGAAAATTTACCAACAAGAAAAGAATGCTTTAGAGTATAACATAGAGGTATTTTTCCTTAATATCAATAATTTCAGTTATGAGGCTGTGTTTTTACAGAAATAACAGAGATTCCTTTAGACTCCAAAACAGTGTTTGGCTGCTAGCCTCACAGAAAAACCACCAGAGAGTTTGAATTACTGGTAATAGTGAAAATTTTCATCTCTGAAATATTCTGCATTAGGAATCAGAAATTAGGTATTAGAAATATCTTGCATAATAAATACCTCATATTAAAGTCCTGTATTATATGCTATATAGCAAAATTCCACAAATTTAGCAGCTTAAAACAAAACACAGAATATTAACTCACTGCTTCTCCAGGCCCGAGTTTGGGCATGCCTTAGCCGCAGCCTCTGCTTAAGGTCTCACAAGGCTGTAACCAAGGTGTTGGCTGGGCTGCATTTTCATCTTGAGACTTGAATTGGGAAGAATCAGCTTCCAAGCTTATTCAAGCTGTAGACATAACTTATTTCTTTTTGGTTGTATGAATGGGACATTGACTTTTTGCTGATTGTTGACTGGCAGCTGCTCTCAGTTCCTATAGGCAACCCACAGTTTCTAGAGGCCTCCCTTAGTGCCTTGCCACATGGGTCTTCTCACTCTGGCTGTTTACATATCAAAGTGCAAGGAGAATCTCTCATGCCAGTCTGCTATGACAGGCTCATACAAGGTAACCTCATCATGAGAGTGACATCTCATCATCTTTGCTATACTCTGTTGACTAGAACCAAGTCACAAGTCCTCTGTACCCTCACTAGGAAGCGGTTAAACAAAGGCTTGACCACCAGGAGGTGGGGATTATTGTGGATGGACCTAAGATCTGTGTACTACATTTTCCTTCGGAAGACGGGAGCTGAAACCTGATCAAGCCTCTAGGTCTAATTGCCAATTTGAAGAAATACAACTGACAGAAAACATATTAAACAACTTAGGGTTGCAAACAGCAAAATCTTATCTAGGAAAAACTATAGAACCAACTCCCATTTTCTTTACTGATTAAATTGTTAGAAGCAAAATGCAATTGGGGAAGAAGAATCTCAGGAGTCATATTAATCAATTACAATGAATGGACTTCATTTGGATCTTGCATTCATCAAATAAATGGAAAGAAACACTTAGATATCTGATTATATTAAGACATTATTGCAATTTTTAGGTATTAAATAATTTTACATTTTTTTTAAAGATTCATTATCCTTTCATGACATATACTGAAATATTTATGGAACAAAATCACCTGCTATTTAGATATTGCCTCAAAATAATAGTCTGGGGGCCTATTAGTATGGCTAACGTCATACATGAAAATAGACCAACCCCAGCACCTCTCCACCCTCCACACATGCACTGACCTGCCCCTCACAACCAGTGCATGCATGCACCTGTGCTCCGGCCTACCCCACACCCCCTGAACATGTGCACTCCACCCCCCCCCCATGACAACCTTCCCCTGTGCTGGAGAGCTGCTTGTGCCACATACCAACCCTGCGCCACCTCCTTGATCCCATGCCCCACACCCAACAACCCCAGGCACCAGCATAGCAATCATGCCTAGCCCTGCCCTGAATCCCCGCAACCATGATGCCATGCCCTGCCCCAGACACATCCCACACATACACAGACAAATGATGGAAATAACGCTACCAAGATAATCAGATGTCTCAAAGTCAACAGAAAATCAAAAATATATGACGATGCTGACAGATATAGCTCAGCCTAATGACCAAATTAAACCACCAGAGGAGATACTGATTTGAGAACAACTGATCAAAGATGTTCACACAAATCTCCTAAATAAATTCAATGTGTTGGTTAATGACATAAAGGATATCAAGAAAACACTAGAAGAGAATTTGAAAGAATAACTAGAAAATTGGCAAATATCAGAGTTAAAAGTTACTGTAGACCAAATCAAAAATATCCTAGAGATACACAACAGCAAGTTTTAAGAGGCAGAAGAAAGAATAAATGAATTAGAGGACAGAGCAATTGAACTCAAACATTCAAAAGAACAAATGGCAAAAAAAAAAAAAAAGGACAAATTTGAATTGGCTCTCAGGGAAATGATAGACAACACAGAGCACACAAATATAAAAATCTTCAATGTCCCAGAAGGAGAAGAGAAGAGTAAAGGGCTAGGAAGATTAGTTGAGGAGATAATGGGGGAAAATTTCCCAATCTTTATAAAAGATGTAAATATGCAAATCAAAGAATTCCAATGAACCCCAAACAGAATAAATCCAAATAGGCCTTCCCCAAGACACATCCTTAGCAGTCTGTTAAATGTTGAAAAGAACCACAAAATCCAGAAAGCAGCAAGAGAAAAGAGACTTACCACATACAAAGTAAACTACATAAGACTGGGTTTGGACTACACAACAAACCCCATGGAGGTGAGAAGGCAATGGGAGTATATATTTAAGATTCTGAAACAGAAAAATTTCCAGCCAATAATTCTATATCCAGCCAAATTATCCTCCAAAATTGAGGGAGAAATTAAAATTTTCAGACAGTCGAAGACTGAGAGAATTTGTCAATAAGAGACTAGCCTTGCAAGAAATATTAAAGGGAGTTCTGTTGGCTGGAAAAAACAAAAAAAGACAGGAGAGGAAGGTCTGAGGGAGGGCATACAATTGAAGAATACCAATAAGGATAACTTAAAAAATAAAAAGAGAATGAGAGAAAAGAACATATAGATCTGACAGATAAAAACCAAAGAATAAGTTTGTAGATTTAAAACTGCTTTTACAGTAGTAACTTTGAATGTTAATGTACTAAACTCACCAATATAAAAGATACAAATTCCCAGAATAGATCAAGAAATACATTCCATCTATATGCTGCTTACAGGACACTCATGTTAGACCCAAGGATACAAATAGATTGAAAGTGAAAGGATGGAAAAATATGTTCCATGCAAGTTGTAACCAAAAGAAAGCAGGAGTAACTATAATACTATCAGAAAAAAACAGACTTTAAATGTAAAGATGTCATAAGAGACAAGGAAGGATACTACATATTAATAAAAGGGACAATTCACCAAGAAGAAATAGCAATTATAAATGTTTATGCTCCCAACCAAGGAGCTCCAAAGTACGTGAGACAAACATTGATGAATGTGAAGGGACCAATAGATGTTTCAACAATAATAGTGGGAGACTTCAGTATACCACTCTTCTCTATCAATAGAGCAATGCAGACAGAGGATCAATAAGGAAAAAGAGAACTAGAACAATTTGATACATGAATTAGACCTAACAGACATATATAGATTATTAAACCCTGTCATGGTCAGGTTCATGTGTCAACCTGGCTAGGTGGTGGTACCCAGTTGTCTGGTTGAGCAAGTGCTAACCTGTCTGTTGCTAAGAGGACATTTCATGGCCTGAAATCATGACCATGTTGGCTGCATCCAGTGCAATCAGCTAAGGGGAGTGTCTTCTGCAATGAGTGACACAATCTAATTACCAGAATGTGTTTAAGGAGGATTCAGAACAGACAATCACTCTTCCTTCTTCAGCCAGTCACCTCTTCTGAGAGTTCACTGAGGACCTCCGCTGGAGCTGCCAGTCTGTGGCCTGCCCTAAAGATCTTGGACTTTACATCCACAGTAACATGAGACACTTTTATAAATTTTATATTTACAGATCTCCTACTGATTCAGTTTCTCAAGAGAACCCTAGTGAATACACACCCCAAAACACCATGATATACATTCTTCTCTAGTGCTCATTCAGTGTTCTCTAAGACAGATCATATGTTGGGGCACAAAATAAATCTTTCTACATTTTAAAAGATTGAAATTATTCAAAGCATTTTCTCTGCTCACAATGGAAGGAAGTTGGAAATCAATAACCACCAAAGAACTAGAACTTTCACAACTATACACTCTTAAACCAACAGTGGGTCAAAGAAGAAATTGCTAGAGAAATTGGTAAATACCCGGAGATGAATGAAAATGAGAATACGGCATATCAGAACTTATGGGATGTGGCAAAGACAGTGCTGAGTGAGAAATTTTTTGCTCTGAATGCCTATGTTAAAAAAGAAGAAAGAGCAAAAATCGAGGACTTATTCCTCACCTGGAGGAGCTAGAGAAAGAACAGCAAACTAACCCCAAAGCAAATAGAAGAGAAATAAAAAGATTGAAGCAGAATTAAATGAATTAGCGAACAAAAGAACAATAAAAAGAATCAATAAAAACAAAAGTTGGTTCTTTGAGAAAATCAATATAATCAATGGTCCCCTAGTTAGGATGACAAAGAAAAAAGAGAAAGGATACAAACAAACAAAATCAGAAATGAAAGGAGGGGTCATTACCAATGACACTGAAGAGATTAAAAAAAAACAACCTTAAGAGGACACTATGAACAGCCATATGCCAGCAAACTAGACAACATAGATGAAATGGAAAAATTCCTAGAAAGTCATGAACAAGCTACCCTGACTCAAAGAGAAATAGAAGATCTCAGCAAACCAATCCCAAGTAAAGAGATTCAATCAGTCATCAAAAATCTTCCTACACAGAAAAGCCCAGGGGCCAGATGACTTCAGAGAAATTTAACAAATATTCCAAAAAGATATAATACTAATCCTGCTCAAACTCTTCTAAAAAAACTGAGGAAAATGGAACACTACATAATTTATTTTATGGAGCTAATATTCCCTAATATCAAAATTGGGTAAAAATGCTATGAAAAAGGAAAACTACAGGCTAACCTCCCTAATGAATGTAGATGCAACAATTATCCAACACCACATTAAAAGAATAATATACCACATCCAAGTGGGGTTTATACCAGGAATGCAAAGGGGGTTCAACACAAGAATATCAATCATGTAATACAACACATTAACAAATCCAAAGGGAAAAATCACATGATCATCTCAATTGGTGCTGAAAAAGCATTTGATAAAAAATTTTGCATCCTTTTTTGATAAAAATACTTCAAAAGGTAGGAATTGAAGGAAATTTCCTCAAGATGATAAAGGGCATATATACAAAACCCCTAGCCAGCATCATACTCAGTGGTGAGAGACTGAAAGCTTTCCCCTAAGATCAGGAAAGAGACAAGGGTGCCCTCTGTCACCACTATTATTCAACATTGTACTAGAAGTTCCAGCTAGAGCAATTAGGCAGGAAAAAGAAATAAAAACATCCAAATTGGAAAGGAAGAAGTAAAACCTTTCTTATTTGCAGATAACTTAATATATACTTGAAAAAGCCCGAGATATCCATGACAAAGATTCTGAACTAATAAACACATTCAGGAAAGTAGCAGGGTATAAGATTAACATTCCAAAATCAGTAATGTTTCTATACACAAGCAGTGACCTAACTGAGGAGACAATTAAGGAAAAGTATCCATTCAAAATAGCAACTAAAGAATAAAGTATCTAGGAATAAACTTAACCAGGGATGCAAAGGATCTGTACACCAGGAAAACTTCATAACATTGCTAAAAGAAATCAAAGAAGATCTAAATAGATGGAAAGACATTCCCTGCTCCTGGATAGGAAGGTTAAATATAGTTAAGATGTCAATTCTACTCAAATTGATCTACAGATTCAACACAATATCAATCAAAATTCCAGCCACCTACTTTGAAAACTTGGAAAAGGTGGTTACCAAATTCATATGGAAGGAAAAGAGACCTTGAATAGCCAACAATATCCTAAAAAATATGAACAGAGTGAGAGGATTAACACTTTCTGATTTCAAAGCTTATATAAAACCACAGTGGTCAAAACAGCATGGTTCTGGCACAAAGATAGAAGTATTGACCAATGGAATTGAATCAAGAGTGTGGAAATTGACCACCAGGTCTATGGTAAAGTAATCTTTGACAAGGCCCTCAAATCCACTGAACTGGGTCAAAGTAGTCTTTTCAATAAAAATTCTTGGGAGAACTGGTTATAAATAACCAAAGGAATGAAAGATGACACTTACCTTAAACCTTATACAAAAATTAACTCAAAGTGAAAAAAAAAATTAACTCAATGTGGATCAACCTAAATATAACAACCAGTACCATGAAACTCCTAGAAGAAAAATACAGGAAGCATCTTTGGACCTAGTAATATGAGGTGGCTTCCTAAGCTTTACCCCCAAAGCACAAGCAATGAAAGAAAAAAATAGATAAATGTGAATTCCTCAAAATTAAATGCTTTTAGGCCTCAAAATACTTCATCAAAAAGGTGATGAAGCAGCCAACTCAATGGGAGAAAATATTTGTAAATCACATATCTGATAAAGGCTTGATATCCCATATAAAGAAATCATACAACTCAACAAAAAAAACAATAATTTATAAAATGGCTAAATATATGAATAGACATTTTTCTGAAGAACAAATACAGATGGCTAAAAAGCACATAAAGAGATGCTCATTTTCACTAGCTATATGGGAAATGCAGATCAAGACTATAATGAGATACCACCTCAGACCTATAAGAATGGCTGCTATTAAACAAATAGATAACTACAAATGTTGGAGAGGAAGTGGAGAAATTGGGACACTTGTACACTGCTGGTGGAAGTATATAATGGGCTGCTATGGAAGATAGTTTGGTGGCCCCTTACAAAACTAAACATTGAGTTGCCCTATGACTCAGCAATACTACTACTCAGCATATACCCAGTAGAACTGAAAGCAGTGACACAGACAGACATTTGAACACTGATGTTCATAGCAGCATTATTCACAATTGTCAAAAGATGGAAACAACACAAGTGTCCATCACAGACATGTGGATAAACAAAATGTGGTATATACATATGATGGAATACTATGCAGCAGTAAGATGAAATGACATGCTGATGGATAGGAAAACATGGATGAAGCTTGAGAACATAATACTGACTGAAATAAGCCATACACAAAAAGATAAATACGGTATGATTTCACTTGCATGATCTTGGTAAAGGTAAATTCAGAGGACTATAATGCAGAATATAAGGGATCTAGTGATACACAGAAGCTAGAGATGGGTGAACAGTTAGTAATGAGGTTGAACTTAAATGTAAGGGAATGGATAGAAGTGAAGGCAATTCATTGGTGGGGCTACAAGTAACATTACCATATTGAAAGTGAACATGATTGAAAGGGATTGTATAGAGCCGTGTATCCCATTGATTAAATCTACAAATACAAATAATTTCTTACAGGAACTATTACAAAGGTATGAATCTTGTAGAGAGAATAAATAATAGAGGTGCACAGTGGGCCATTGCATGCTATGGCCTATGTTTAACAGGAAGATATCAACACTACCATAGCACTATCAGGGGTAAATAATTGGTGGGACAGGGAAGGACAAGAGTTAAGGGGAGGTTTGGATTTTCTATGGGGAGGGTATATTTACTGGTTATTTTTCTCTTGAGAGCAATGAAAATTGTCTAAAATTGAAAGTGTTGATGATTATACAACTAAGTAAGAATACTGTGAGACATGGACCAGTGACTTTGAACATTATACATGATGCCCAACTGATGGAGTTGGCTGAAGGATACACTGACTGACAAGTAGAATGGTGAACTTTGGTGTATACATAAGATCAGATATTGTGCTTCTACAGAAGGGAACAAAGTCATGAGGCATGCATTGAAGTGAATGAAACTGAGGGACATTATGTGATGCAAAATAAGCCAGAAACAAAACAGAAAATATTATATTGTCTCATTTGAAAAATATTTATAAGAAAATTGGGGCTCAGATTGTAAACTCTTATAGCCATCACATTTAATCTAGAGTTTTAATTGTATTTCTACATTTCAAGAGGCTAAATATATATAACCTGGTGTGCTGGTTTGAAATGATGTATATCCCCTAGAAAAGCCATGTTTTAATCAAAATCCCATTTCATAAAGGTAGAATAATCCCTATTCAATACTGTATATTTGAAACTGTAATCAGATCATCTCTCTGCAGATGTGATTTAATCAAGAGTGGTTGTTAAGCTGGATTAGGTGACGACATGACTCCACCCATTTGGGTGGGTCTTGATAAGTTTCTGGAGTCCTATAAAAGAGGGAACATTTTGGAGCATGAAAGAGATTCAGAGAGAGCAGAGCAGAACGACATAGCCACAAGAAGCAGAGTCCATCAGCCAGCGACCTTTGGAGATAAAGAAGGAAAATGCCTCCCGGGGAGCTTCATGAAAAAGGAAGCCAGGAGAAGAAGCTAGCAGATGACACCATGCTCGCCATGTGCCCTTCCAGATGAGAGGGGAACCCTGACCGTGTTCACCATGTGCCTTTCCTGATGAGAGAGAAACTCTGACTGTGTTCACCATGTGCCCTTCCACTTGAGAAAGAAACCCTGAACTTCATCAGCCTTCTTGAACCGAGGTATCTTTCCCTGGATGCCTTAGATTGGACATTTCTATAGACTTGCTTTAATTGGGACATTTTCTCAGCCTTAGAATTGTAAACTAGCAACTCATTAAATTCTCCTTTCTAAAAGCCGTTCTGTTACTGGTAGCTAGAAAACTAGAACACTTGGTATTTACCTGGAACTTCGGGTACCTGTGTGACACCTAAGACACAGAGTAGGAGTTCTGCAGGTCTGAAAGTCAGCATTGCTACATATAACAACTGTTAAAGAAATTGAAAAAGAGATCTGGCTTCAATTACAGATAAGAACAAAGTTGATCGAGTCAGAACTAAGGTAATTCAGAATATAGGGGTAAGGAGAACAGTGTCTGTATTTTAGAACCTCACACACTCCATGAGACCAAAGGAAGAGAGTTTTATTTTGTCTATAACCTAAATTTTCTGTAGCATATAATCTAACTCAACATGTCTAGATATATCATTTAAACAACCTAAACACAAAGATCCCAGAATGGAAATGAAGGCTTGTAATTCTGTATAGCTTAATGCAATGCCTAGATGCACCCCAGAATATGGTAAGCAGATAATTCAAGAGTATTGGCAAAGTCCTTTGAGGGATGGGAGAAAAATGTATGAAACTATTAAACTTTACCACTGGGGAAAACCCTGATGCTGTCCCAAACATTAGGGACTCCAAAGTTAATAGGCAAAGCCCTTGATCTTGAGGCTTGCTCTTGTGAAGCTTATTTATGTAGCAGAGAAGCTAAGGCTACCTATAGTTATGCCTAAAAGTTGCCTCCAGAGGACCTCCTCTGTTGCTCAGATGCGGCCTCTCTCTCTAGGCTCAACTCTGCAAGTAAAATCATTACCGTCCCCCTCCATGTGGGGCATGACAGCCAGGGGTAAAAGTCACCATGGCAACATGGGATATGACTCCCTGGGATGAGCCTGGCCCTAGCACCATGCGATTAACAATGCCTTCCTGACCAAAAGGGGGAATTATAGCAAATAAGGTAATAGAGGCTGAGAGTTCAAATAGAGTTGAGAGGCTACTTTGGCACCTAGTCTTACACAAGCTTCAGCTAGATATTGCTATTTATCATGGGTTGCCAAACCCCCCAAAAAACATTCATATTTACCCTAAAGAACACCTAGGGCCCTATCTAAGGTTCAAGAAAGGTTTCATGCACTATGATTACTTTCCAGAAACTTACAACTCCAGATGGATTCCTAGACCAGGTAAGTACTGAAACCCAGAGGGGCCTGCCTCTCCAGAACACCAACTAGCTCCATTCCCCTATCTCATTAATCGTAGTCCAACATGAAAAAGTTAGAATGGGCATAGCCCAGATATTCCTAAGAATGGGAGAAAGTGGCATTATAACAGAGAAAATAGGATTTAACAAATGAGTATGACTGCTAAATCATTATATTGCTATTTCTTTTAATCTCCAGTGTCTTGGAGCTAGAAGGAAAAACCTGAAATTCTGGTACTGTAACCCATACCAAACTCTGAAATCTGTTCTATAACTAACTGTTGCAGTAGCTTCGAAGTTTATTGCTTTTTGGTATTTATGTTCTTTTTCACAATTAAATTTTTTTTTTAAATAAAAAAAGAAATCTTCCCATAAAGTAAAGCCCGGAACCACATGACTTCACAAGAGAATTTTATCAAACATTCCAAAAACATCTAACACTAATCCTCTCAAACTTTTCGAAAAAAACTGAGGAAAAAGGAATACTACCTAACTCATTTTATGAAGCTAATATCACTCTAATACCAAAACTAGGTAAAGATGCTATGAGAAAGGAAAACTATAGGTCAATCTCCCTAATGAAAGTAGATGCAAAAAATCTCAACAAAATACTAGCAAATCAAATTCAAAAGCATATTAAAAGAATTATGTACCACAACCAAGTGAGGTTTATACCAGGAATGCAAGAGTGGTTCAACACAAGAAAATCAGTCAACGTAATACAGCACATTAACAAATCGAGAGGGGGAAAAAATCACGTGATCTTTTTGACTGATGTTGAAAAAGCTTTCGGTAAAAATTCAGCATCCATTTCTGATAAAAACACTTGAAAATGTATGATATGATACCTCAATATGATAAAGAGTATATATACAAAACCCAATGGTAAGAGACTGAAATATTTCCCCTAAGATCAGGCAGGAGACAAGGATGCCCTCTGTCCCCACTATTATCCAACATTGTACTAGAAGTTCTTGCTAGAGCAACCAGGCAGGAAAAAGAAATAAAAGCATCCAAGTTGGAAAGGAAGAAGTAAAACCTTTTTTTTTTCTTGCAGATGACCTGATATTATACTTGAAAAATCCTGAGAAATCTATGACAAAGATTCTGAGCTAATAAACACATTCAGCAAAGTAGCAGGGCATACAATCAATGTGCAAAAATCAGTGTTTCTTTCTATACACAGGTAATGACCTGAGGAGACAATTAAGGAAAAACTCCATTCGAAATAGCAACCAAAATAAGTATCTAGGAATTAACTTAACCAAGGATGTAAAAGACTGTACACAGAAAAATACACAACACTGATAAAAGATTTCCAGTGTCTTATAACAGCTAGGAGAAACCTAAAATTGTGAAACTGAAACACACAGCAAAATCTGAGATCTGTTCAATAACTACTTATTGCAATGTACTTTGAAATTTATTGCTTTTTAATATATGCTATATTTCACTATAAAAAATAGATTGGCCATGAACTTGGGTGATCGGATCATTATGCATTCTACCTTTTTATATGTGGGAAATGTTCCATAATAATTTTTAAGACTTTAAGAAAAAATGCCCAGTAAAATTTCTCAGTTCAATGAAGTATCTCAAGTGATAGATTCATTCATGCCTTGCCTAAAGGAGGCCCTACTTATATCAAGAGAAAGAATCATGATGGAGTGGCAAGAAAGAAAAATTATAGAGCATATTTTAGAATTACATAATAGGTTATTGACTATGGTTAAAAGCAAACAAAATTCCAAGCCAATGGATCAGTAAGTTTTTTATCTAATTGCATTTCCACAGAAACTATCTCTGTCCTTTCCCCACTCCCATCCCCCCAAAATAACAGATTTGTTTAAGCTACAAAATTACTTAGGTTCCCAATTTTCCATAAGTGAAAGACAGGTTTGAAGTTTCTGTAGCACCCAAGGAGGGCCTACTCCATACACTTGCCTAAGATGTGGCTAAGAAGAAAAATACACAAAGAGCAACTTCCCTTTCAATAGGGGCCAAGTGAACAGTGAGCAAGAGAGCAAGAGAGTACATGTAAGAGAACAGAACCAAGTCCTAACAAGGGAATTCTCCTTACATTTCTCTCTCTGTCTCTCCCTTTCTCCCACCCCTTCCTTCCCCCCTCCCCTTTTCTCTCTCTCACACACATGCATGCATGTACGCGCGCACGCACGCACGCACACACACACACACACACACACACACACACACACTACTGGAAGTGAAGTATAGTACTCTAAGATGAAAGAAGCTGGATCCCTCAGTTATCACGTGGAAGAAAGAAGCCTAGAAGAAATCTACCTCTACCAGATTATAACATACATGAGAAATAGACCTTATTCTGTTAAGACACTGATATTTGAAGATTGTTTGTTGAACCAGCATTAATTACCCTATGTGGTGGTTTGAAGTTGCATGCACCCCAGAAAAATATGTTCTTTAATCTATTCCTGGATGGGGTGGAGCACCTTGATGATGCCTTGATTTGGACATTTTCTTGGCTTCAAGCTATAAGCTAATAAATTCCCATTGTTTAAAGCTGACGCAGCTTTAAGCAGCATCAGAAACTAAAATACCTTAGATTCACTTTTTAGATAGAAGTGTACATCCACAAGTGGCTTTACCAGAAACAATGCAGAAATACCATTTAATTGAGTTATCTAGTACTTGAGATTGCATTTGTAGTTGACAGTTGGGGAATTCTTTTGCTTTTTTTCCCTCAACTTTTTATTCAATGAATAGTCAACAATCATTTTATTTTCTGAGTTTCTTCTATTTGCTTGATACTGCCCTTAGTGTTGAGAATTCCATATGGAACAGAGAAGGTGTTCCTGTCCACATGATGTTTATAATCCAGTGGCAAAATATTCTGGTTGCTGTAGGTAATCATTTCCAAAGATCTGTAGAAATCTCAGTTAATGGTTTCTTGCCTTGTCTTCTAGCATCTGTTCCTGCCCATGATTCTTGTCTTTTTTTCTTCTCTTTAGTGATCTCTGTATGGGTATACTCTGTCAAGGTTAGCATTTAACTGACTTGCACCTCTTATCTCTCAGATTCAGACAGAATGAAAAGTTTTTGTTTCTACCCGAACTCCCTACGTGGAGTCCAGATATAATCTTGCTTTATAAATATGGGCTTTACTAGTGGATTCTGCGAATTAAAAACAAGCTAAGGTTTTTTTTTACAATTATATGCTCACTGTAGGATAAGATGAACTACATGTCTTGGTAGATATTATTCCTAACATTCTCCCTTCCTCAGACCCAGATTTTAATGGTCTTGCCTCAGTGAGCAAGCAGCCTCAGACCAGTATGCTACCAGCCTCTTTTCATCCTGTCTGCAATGGCCTGGAAATTCTGCTTTTTGAAAGGATGTTTAGGGGAGAGGGAAGTGCTGATAGGAACCAAGAAAATGACTCTAGCTCTAGTCCCAAAACTAGTCAGCCTGAAGTCCTGGTCAATGCAATCTCAGAATCAGGTTTACGCAGTAGCGTAGATCAACATGCTTTTTTTCCTAATTTCTTTGTGAAGAGATAGAATATTTGATACCATGTGACAAAGGGTAGCTGAATAGAATCTTGGCTCTCCCTTAAAATTGTCTGGGAGAGCCAGATACGAGCAAATCAGTTAACCCAGGTAACATAGTTTTTCATCTGTGGATGGGTATCTTAATAATGACGTCCTTATAGAGTTGCTGTGGGGATTAAAAGAACACATGAATGGTTCAACATTAATATTGAGTCCCAGAGGGTGAACCACATAACTTAAAATGCAGATAAAGTATTTCTCAGGTTGTGCTCATCATGACACAAGGCAAGGTGAAATGTCTCTCTGGTTTGGTCAGTTGTCCTTTTTAAAATTACGTTTCAGATTTGTTCTTTGTTTTTGTTTTTTGTTTTTCTTTTCTTTTTTAGTATCTTTAGGTATACTTGGCAAAGTTATATAAATTTAGAAGCTGCTGCCTCATTTAAGAAAGAATTAACCCTGAAGTGACCCCCAGCCCCACAAAGGTAGTACAGATTTTTTGCTTTGCAAACAAAAAGCCTTTGATGACACGTCTGATTTGGAAATTTAAATGCATGCTTTGTAACAGAAGGTTAGAAAATGAGTTTATTGATTGTGAAAATCCTGTCTTACAGATACGCCTGACTCCTTGCTGGTTCACTGCACAGAAGACATCCGCAGCAGTTTCCCAGCTTCCATTTGGATATGCAGCCAAATCATTACTTTCAAAAGCTTCCAAAGTTCTTGGAAATCCATGCTCAGGGGGGAGAGAAACAGATCCCATTGGATGTACTGCCCTGACCTCATCATCCTAGATAAACATTTGGAGCTAGGTATGTTTTCTTTCGAGTTTTGACAAAAATATGTAATTCTATATCCTCAGTAAAATGTCTGGTTATTTAAAAACATGCTGCCGTACATCAATCTGTGTGGCATGTACAGGAAGCACTAGTCTTACTAGAGGCAGTGGTCCCTAATGGTTAGGGGCATGGGTTATGTACTTAAATATATCTGGACTGGACTCTGGCACAGCTACCAGTAGGTGTGAAATTGAATAAATTACCTGAACTTGCAGGACCTTAATTTTCTCATCTAAAGAGTGTTTATAAAGTTTCTACTCCATAGGATAGTTTTAAAATTATTATTTTTTTCCTCATTATTTCTCATTGAAGATAATTTGTCTATGGAGAAATGCCCATATCTTAAGCATACACTGTGATGAGTTTTTGCAAAGGCTTATAATTTCTGTGAATTAAATAGTGCAGCTCTTTATTCGGTTTGGTACCTGGATTTTGTAATTGGTTCCCACTTCCTTGGAATCCTTGTTAGAATGGGGGGCATCCTTTTTCATCCCTATTTGCTGTGTTTTGTGCTGCTATTTTTATTGTTTTTTATGTTGTCCAAAAGCGCCATTTGCCATAAGAAAGCCAATCCTAGAACAGAATCCAGGCATGGGCCCTATAAACCTGTTATTAGAGCCTGTCTCACATACCTCTGTGTTTCTTGAGTTTCTGGAGGACTCCTTAATTCATAATCAAGTTGTGTCTGTTCCTGACATACCTTTGCCTTCTCTGTTACATCTGATGCATACACCAGATAAAGATCTTGACTCTATACCTGGTACCTTATGGACAAAAAAATTTCACTGACAGTGGAAAAATAATGGGACACTGTTAAAGTTAAGGTAGATCCTATCAATCCATTACCCAAACTTCCCAACACTTTTTTTTTTCTTTTGCATAGGCAGACACCAGGAATTGAAACCAGGTCTCGGGCAAGGCAGGCAAGAACTCTGCCCACTGAGCCACCGTGGTCTGCCCCCCCCCCCAATACTTTTTGAAACCAGAAGTAAAGGAACAGCTCAAACCAATAGTTGAAAGCATTATATCCAAAGATCTTCTTATACCTGCACTAGCCCTTATAACACACGGGTTACAATAAAGAAAACAATAGAGGGTGGGCCATGGTGGCTCAGCAGGCAGAGTTCTCACTTGCCATGCCGAAGATCCGGGTTTAATTCCCGGTGCCTGCTTATGCAAAGAAAAAAAAAATACAATAGATGAGGATAGATTTCTTCAAGACCTCAAGGACATCAAGAAAACTGTTATGAATTGTTTACCAGTAGAGCCTAATACTATTCTATCACCAGTAGTCCTTGAGCCACTTTCTTCATGGTTCTTTGCTTGGCCTTTTTCATGTGCTTCTAGACCAGAAGAGTCAAAACTTTTTTGTCGAATACAAAAAAGTACATACTTTCCAGGTACAGTAAGGTACCTGGAAAGCCACACTCCAGGGTTTACTGAAACCCCTTCCTGTTTTTCCTAGGTTCTCAATCAAGACTTAAAAGATCTAAGTTTACCTTGTGATTCAGTTGTAATACAATATGTAGATGATCTTCTAATTATTTAGAAAACCAAGAACCCGTAGAAAGGATTCCATTTATTTGCTCTTAGCCTTTGCAGAAAAATGACAAAATTTCATAGGGTAAACTGTAATTTTGCCAGAACACAGTCCATTATTTAGGTCATGACCTAATTAAGGAGGGAAAAATTCTATTCCTCATAGAATAAAGACTATTAAAACTTATCATAGACTCCACACAAATAACAACTGAGAAGATTTCTAGGTTTAACTGGATATGCTGACAACAGGTATTCTTTATGAACTAAGACCTCAGTAAGAGACACTTTCCTGTGGGACCCCAAGTATGAATAGCTCATCAATAATGTGAAAAAGTTTCTTTAACAGCCTCCTTTCTGAAGCATCCCTAACTACCAAATGCTCTTTTATCTTTTTGTGCCTGAGCTATCTGGGGATGAAGTTTTAACTCGACTTCATGGGAACCATCAAAGGGTGATTACTAAGTCTTACCCTTTACTCAGTTTTAAAGATTTGGGCCTAACATCTTAGGGCAATAGCTGCTGCAGCAAAACTTCTGTGTTTCTGCTAAACTAGTTCTAGAGTCCCATCTGACCTCACAGTTCTTTATGCAGTAAAGATATTACTACACTATTCCTACCACCTTTATCTTCTGAAGAGGTTGAAAGAATCAGTGGTATCCTTAAATTAGAAACTTTCAGAAGCCCTTGAACTCCCTTGACCAAGCATACTCTCAGTAGCTGTTATGACAATGCCAGTCCCTTGGGGAGATATCAGTTATACCCTATGAATTGGTAACTAGAGGTCCATGCATTTAGAGATTTCACTTCTAATACCAGATTCTATCCCACTCCATGAGGACATGGAAAAGTATTTGCAAGGAACTTATGTACTATATGCAGTACTATTACTAAAAGGTTAAGGTCATCTATCCACAACATCTTTTTAAACAACCTCTTAATTGTCTTTTCAGCAGGACATTTTATTTGTTGGGAGAAACATCAAAGAAAAACTGCTCTTGAACCTCACTACAATTGATCTTATCAAGTACTGTTGATAACAAATACAGCAGGAAAACTCCAGTGAAACAATCCTTGAATTCACGATTCGCAACTAAAGGATAATTCAGAATTCTACACATATGGAAGGAAATATCAAACTGGGGGCTCTCAGAGATCCTCTAAAACATCCAAACTTCAGAAGTAGAAGCTGATGATCTTGAATAGTGGAGCACTCCTGCCCAAGATGTCAGACCAAGAATCCTGTCTACTTCCTGTTTTGTTCATCTCTTTGCTTAAAATCCTAATTCTCATTTTCTTTAGAACCCTAGTTATCATTCACCCACAATGTCCCAATTTCTATTTCATTTGCTCATTGTATTTGTTAGGTCAGAACATACCCATCCTAACAGAAGTCACTGTCCTCAATCTTACTGATTACTAGATATACCGCTCATAACCATATACCAATAAGGCAACCTCTAGGCAATTCTAATTTCATCAAATGAGACAATAGGGAATTATAGCTGATGCCACTACTACTTGCATCTACATTGATAAATGGCCTTATACAAATCAACCTGTGACTTTGCCAGTATTCCCGTCTCTCAGAAAAAGAAAAATCAGTTATTACAATCTGTTGGCTTGACACTAGTAATTCTAAATTTGATTTCAACAATATGTGTTTGGTGGGCCAAATAAAGGTCCAAATATGTAACCCAGCTAACGTAAGGCCATGGTTCCAACCTCATGCTGTTGAATGACTCATTTTTTTCTCTGACCTCCATGTGCTTCTACTGGATTGCTGGAGACTACTTCCTTTGTTACCAGGATGTGTGGTCCTATTTGTCTCAGGCTAACATATCACGAACTGTATCTAAGACTTCTATTTACAAAGGCCCCAATTCTAAAAATAGAAATTCTGACTCAGATGCAAGCTCCATAACAAGGTCACTCTTGTTTATTCAGGTGCATTACCTAAGGAAATTACTGATGCACTATTTATGCAAACAATCAGAGCAGAATTATTATCTGTGGGCATTATACAATTACACAAATAGAAAAGTCCAAAACTTATCAATAACTTTAGCAGAAGTTATTAATGATACAAACTCTGCACTAGATAAAATGCAGATCAGTCTCAACTCATTGGAAGGATCATCACTCTAGATTTTTTGTTGACTAGTCATGGTGGTGTCTGTGCCATTGCTAATGCTTCTTGCTTTTTTGCATCAATGAAACAGGCACGGTGTAACCAGCTATGCATCACCTTAAGGAATAAACTATTTGGTTCTGTAAGATTGATACACATGGCCTAAGGGATTTTTTTCTTTCAGTCTAGGTTGGGCAATTGGTTTTCTGGTTCTGAAGTATCTTATAAGGACTATTAATTGTCCTTGTTTTTGTCACAGTCATAATGCTGTTCTGTTGCATTCTATTCAGAGTCTTAAATTCCTCAGTTTTGCTCATATCAAGTGACTGCCATGATGGTACAACTAAATAGTCAAGAAGATCTCATGATTCAGTTGAGTATGGAGACAAATGAACAATGACCAAGCAGTGAAATTCTGAATCTCTAGTCTTCTCTGATTTGGCCGAACTCTTTTAAGTGAAAGAATGACTAAAAAGGGATCTAAGAGAATGAATACACAGATAATCACAAGACCATATATATAAATAGAGCTCTGACCCACAATCTCTGCAGCAAACATTCCTCGAAGACAAACCAGAACCTCTATAGCAATTGATCCCAAATTACCAGGACTTGATCAATAAGTGCCAGTTTCCTTAATTTTTGTTCCTAATATTTGTTCTGTCTTGGAACAAACTGAAGAAAGCCAAATGTGCCCCCCAACCAACCACATAGGGTAGGATGCCCTGCTTCTAGTTAGCCTGCCTCCAGCTTCCCAATATCAACAACCTCTAATCAGGACAATCTGAAACCTTTCCATTTTTTCAATGCAAAGCTTGACCCTCCCTGTCATCCTTTGAGTCTGCCATACCCAAGTGACGGTGGCATATTCTCTTGCAAGCTCTGAAAAAGTAGCCTTTGATCATTCTCATTCAGGTGCTCTTTACTTCCATAGTAGTGTATGTACACAGGAGGATCATTGACTATAAAGCTCAATTAGTTTATACTCCTCAATGGCTAAGCTAAAGAGAGTCTATTAAATTTAATAAGCAATGGGAGGTATCAAAAAATTTTGAGAAAAAATGTTAAAAACCCTAATTCATAAGGTTTTTAAAAGCTTTTAAAAGAAAAAAATAATTTGTAGGATAAATCAGTGTATACATGGCCTAGAAGTAAGAATACTAATTTTAAGAGTCTGGGCAGGAGGTAATGTCAACCTGGATTTACTTGGTGTCACAAACAGTGGAGAGTAAACAGAATGGAGAAGATACCACCATTTGGATATTTAGAAAGCATCTCAAACTTATAACCAAAATGAAACTCTTAATCTTCCCTATCAAACATGATTCTCCACAATCTACTCCACCTCAAGAAATGGCAATATACTCTCAAAATTGCTCCGGTCAAAACACTGAAGTCATCATCGCCTCTTCTTTCTCAATTCCATGTGTCATCCACTAGCAAACACTGTAATTTATACCTAGTCTCTCACTTCTTAATCACTTCATTGAGGACACCTGGATCCAGGCACCAGCATCAGTCTCATAATTTTTACAATCATCCCTAACTGGTTTCCCTACTTCTGACCCTATTTCCTGGGATCTTTCCTTCATGGAGCATGCAGATTGATACTTTTACAATATAAGTCAGATAACTTAATTTCTATACTTAAAAGCCTCGAGTGGCTTTCCATCTTACTACTGGTTACCTCAATGTTTCTTGAACATGAATAGATATTCTCATGTCTCAGGGCTTTTTTACTTACTGCTCTCTGCATCAGTCCTCCTTTCCCCTAGGTAGCTGCTTGGCTCACTCCCTCTCTGCCTTCGGTGCTTGCTAAAACATCATCTCTGCAATGAGGACTTCCCTGAAAAACACTATTTAAAATTTCATCCCTTATCCTCAGAACTCCTTATCTATCTTCTTTGCTTATTTTTCCTAGAATGCTCATTATCTGAGATATTATATACATTACATATTTCTAAATTTCACTGATTCAAATATATACAAATGCACATTTTTATCATATCTGAACATCTCTGAAATAAGAATGCATCTTAAACAGTGTGTCTTATTTCAATTGGCAACATTTATTTTCTTTCTTGTTGAAACAAAAATAATAGCATATTTTAAAATCATTGGAAATTTAGGTTCAATTGAATATCCAATTATATGTGCTCAAGTGTTTACTGTCTATGTGCATTAGAATATAAATTTCAAGAGTGGGACTTCTCTATCTCTTATTTATTACTGTATTTCCAGTTCCTAGGATTGTGTCTGGCTAATATTAAGTGCTCAGCAAATATTTATCCAGTGGATACTGAACAAGAATATTTAATAAACAAATGAACAAATAATGCAGAAGAAGGTGAAAAGGTGTATTGGCAGTGAAGGGGCACCCAACTTCCCCAATCCCTTTTCTCTAACGCTACCCTATGAACCACAGAAGCGAAGGTTATCTATGCTCATCCTTGCTTCAGTCTCCCACCCATGGCCCTGTGTACTACATTCCAGACTCATACCTGATTATTTGACCCTAATTGTTAGTCACGACTTTCCCTTTGTATTGATACTGACTTCTACATGTCTGACGCTGGGCCTCAGTCCTAACTTAGTATCATGTTATCTTCTTAAAGGGAAGGGTTATACTGTCCTCAAAACTCTTTTTTTTGGCTTTTGACATACTTTGAGAAACAATAAAAATATATCTATGCTATTCTGTAAAATTAACACCACTTTGGACTTTAATTTTAAGAAATACCATTTGCCTCTGGATGGTTGCCACAAAAATCATTCCTTATTTTCCAAATAAACTCATTTTCGATCCAAGTACTGATTTCAAGAGAAAACAGATTGATTTTGGTAGCAGCAGCACTGATGAAATTTGTTTTCCTAAAGTTATGGAGCTGATAAACTTAATGGGTGGATTTTCTCAATGGTTGTTTTGTGGAAAAGAGTGACCTCTGCTACACTGATTAACAGAGTTCTCTAGGTTAAAACTTAAGAGGGTCCACCACTTGGGGCAGTAATCAGGTTAGGGCTCACTGCCAGGGAAGAAGAGGACTTAGAAATTGACATGGGGCACTATCAGACTAGGGCATAGTCATCTACTCACTGGAGAGATTTTCAGGGATGTAGCTGGAAAGGGAGAGTCACCAACAAAAGCTTTATAAAAGAAGAGTGTTAAAAAAAAATAAAAATAAATAAAAATAAAGAATATTTAATAAAATCCTATAAAATGTGCCTTATTTATAATTCCTTTTCTTTTCTATAAACTTCAGTTTGATGAGATCTACCTACTTGCTTTCATGAGTACAGGAGCAGCAAGGGGTTGTAGGAAGGCCACACTTTATATCCACATACGGGTTTGATTTTTGGTCCAGATACTCTCTAGCTCTGATACCTTTGGCAAAGTATCGCATTTATTTGAGGCTCTGATTATTCTCTCATGTTATGGGATTGTAGCTCCCTCATAGATATTTGTAATATAAATTCCTGTCTCTCCCCCTGGAATGTCCTGTCTCCTCTTACTCATAGAGCTAACTCCTCTCTCTTGCATGACCTTGCTGAAGTTGCCTATCAGGAAAACCTTTCTCAAGCGCCAGCAATACCCTATGCTTAAGTCTACCTAACCTAGTCATTTAGCGGCTATGATTTCATAAGTTAAAAATTCAAGCAGACAAAAATCTCTCTTCTGTATTTCTGTGTGGAACTTGCTTTTTCTCCCAAACTTCGATACCACCTTCTAGCAGGATCCTAATCCCTCAATCCTTCAGATTCTTTTCAGTCAATTTAGGGTTTCTCCAAGGGGTTTATCTAACACAATCATAACATGAGCATATGGGAGTGAGATTTTCTGGGACCCCACCATAGCCATCTAGCCATGAGATAATTCACAACATATCTTTATTCCCCCATTGGATGGTCAGTCTAAGCTGGTCATGCCTGCTGGCCAGAGGTGAAGCATTTGACTCCCCGCCTGTTCTGTGAGGCTGCCTCTGGCTTGGCCCCTGGGCCTGGAATATTCCAAAGCTATTTGCACTCTACTGCTCCTGTACTACAAGAGTGCATGGAAACCTAAGAATTCACTCTCTTTTCCAAGGTCCTGTCTGGGAAGAAAGTACCAGTTTCTATGCCCTCAGATTTAAAGTTATCTCTCAACCCTATCGCCTCTCAGACCAGGAAGGATAAAGACACAGGCATTCTCAGGGACATTTGCCAGTGTCTATCTTCTTTGCCTCCCTTTGAACCCTCCCTCCTCCTTCATACACAGATTATTAAATCTAGTCTGAACAGGTAGGGAACACAGTTCAAGCTATTATGTACTATTTTATTCCTGTTTGTTTGTGGCTTAGACATCCTGCCCTAAGTCCTACAAATGACTGTAGCTTCAATAACTTTTAAGGATTTATTAAAGCTCAAAAGATTTCTTCTTGTGTTCCTGTATGTAGATAAGTGCAGTGAGTATAGTAGGAAAGCCATCACAGCTCCTTTAATCAGGGATACAGACAGGATAAAAGGAATTGCTGTAGATCAAGATATCTGCTAACATTTCAAAACATTTTCCCTTCACAAATCACTTGATATCACTGCATTGTAATCAGTGATTTATTTACTGTACTATAAGTCCTTTGAAGGCAGGGAACATATCTGAGTTTGATAAGTGTTAAATTAGCAGAGGGGCCTAGGCAATAGGTTTCAACCATTCTTGGGTGGGTAACAACCCATATTCTGGGTGTATCTTCAACCATGTCCCATCATACCACCTAGACTAATTCTAAAACAGGAATAGAAAGTCACATCAAAGTTCTGGTCCTGGAAAGAAGATCTTTGAGAGTCATCAATTCCACCCCACTTCAAATGCCCTATTTTAATGGTACTATAGGAATAACAACACGTTTCTGAGATGCTCCTGCGTGGTATTGTGAACCACTAAACTTAACTATTGACCATCCTGAAAGATAACGTACATTTGGTACTTTACTAATTTTTGTCATTCCATTTGGTTGGTGATCAACAAGCCTTGGCCCCTTAAGCACCATGTGCCTACTGATCATTAAGCATGGCCTGGATCCTCCTGGTTTGTTCCTGATATGTTCTCACTTCAGTCATTTCAGTCCATAAGTTCCAACTCTCAGCTTCACAACACAAAGTTAGCCCTATTTCGGGGCTTTTGAATTTAGGATTTTTATTGGTGACACTGCATTTGATGTTTAGCTCTCCCTTGTCTACAGGGGCTTCCCCACACTGGGTTTTTAAAAGTGTTCATGTGCCCCAGATTCCAATCCTATGAAAGACTATTTGTACTTTTAGAAGTTTAGATTAATTATCCCTATTTTAAAAGGGGGAACATTCACATATTTTGCTTCTATGAAAAATCCCAAGATGCTGCATTGCCACATGGCCACATGAGTGGGAGCTGGACTGTCCCTGCTCCTTTTACATGAGACCCATTTGGCCTCAGGTAGCTACAGTTCCCCACGCAGCCACTACTTTCTCATGTTCAGATGCTTCTTCCATGTACCTGCCTGAGAACCACAGATATTTGACCATCTCAGTCTTAGTAAAAGGGATTATAAACAGTAAGTCCATTTGTAAATAAGCATTATTTTATCATTTTATTTGACAATTGCTACAGGCTTCTATACAGATTTTCGAAACCAAAGTATGGAATGTCCTCAAATTCAGAATCCAAATTCTAATCTTGCTATTTACTAGCTCTGGGAGTTTGAGCAAGTTACTCACTCATTCTAAAAGGAGGACTATTGCCTTGCTTGGTTTCTGCAGAGGTCAGGACATGAGTGAGAGAGTATAAATATTTGACAAATTTAGTACAATGCCTAATCTACCGTAAGCCTTCAATAAAGAGAAACTACTGTACATTCTTGACAATATCACATGAGAAATCTTTTCTCCATTTCTTTTTCTTGCAACAGAGCTCAGAACTCTCTCAGCATTTGGTGGAAGCCCTCAAGAGAGTTTCTTTCCCCATTATGTGAGAACTTGCCCTACAAGTGGCCCTCTGAACACAGCGCACCCTGGCATTATGTACAGAAATACAGGCCCTGTGAAATAGAATCATCCATAAGGAAATCAATGTGCAACACCCTTCTTCCTGGAACTGCTGATCTTTGATGAATGAATTCCAGGAAAATGTGATCAACAGCTCTTCATTAGAGGCTTGCATGTTAAATGTCACAATGGAGCTTTTATTCAATGTGGTCAATAAATGCAAAGGCTCAGAGGACTATAATTGCTACAACTCTTTCCCTGTCTTCTGATTCAAGAGTTGAATTTTATATTACAACATGAATGAGCCCTAAGAAGTTCATTCTATCATTTGGGGACTAATTGTAAATCACAGAACAGACAGTTCATTGTAAAAGCAGTTCACATGTGACACAGTTTGACTTCATGGTTAAGAGGAAATGCTTTGGAGTCAGAGATTCTGTTTCAAATCTCTGTTTTCCTTCTCACTGATGATGTGACCTCTAGTTCTCAATAATCTCATTTATAAAATGGGAAGGATTGACCTACATTATCCCATCACTGAGGACACTGAAAGAGATTATGTACAAAAAAATATTGGCACACTGCCTATCATATAATAAATGTTAACAAAAATGGTAAATACTTTTAATCTAGATAAAACCTAAAGATTGATTTATAATAAAAGAAATATCATTGCTGAATATGGCTTCTATATCTTAAATCCTTCGCTCAGGATTCTGCAAATTGAATTAATTAATTATAATTAAAATAGTTCAATCGTATTTATTGAATTTTATTTAATTGGATCATATTTCCACTCCTGCTTTGGTAGACTAGCTGATAGCTGATGGCAGGGCAATATCCTGACTAGAATGACTATGAAAAAGATTAAAATATAGAAAATCCATTGAAAGTAGCAGAAAGCTACAGAGATAATTAGAACAGGGGCTGAAATTCTGGAGCACTTTAGACAAATTTACTGACCCTCTGCTATTCCCTTAACCCTGGGGGATTTGTTGATTTGAAGATGGAGCCAAAGCAAGGAATCCTGGCTTTGAATTTCTAGAGGACTACTCCTGCGGAACAGAAAACCAAGCAGTGCATTTGGAAGAGTCTTCAGGAGCTTTCCACACTGTGAGCTCTCCTCTCAAGACATATGCTGAATATTATGCTACATGGGGCAGAAAGCTGAAAAAAAAAAATGGAAAGCCTCTAAAGAGCAGAGTGGGGTTTTTGAGAGTCTCATGAAATAAAGATTATATTTCTCTCCTCACTTGGGGTAGGTGTAAAGGATACATTAGGTTCCAGTTGAAAACCCTAGGGAAGCAGGGACAACTGGGGGTAAACTAAATCTTAACAGGACTGTGGTCAACTTCAGCTCAGACTCAGAACTTCCCATGATTGGATTCAAGTGATCAATTCCTGCTCTATCTGCCTAGAAAGAAAAGGATAGAGGATAACATCATCTGGAGTCTCTATATTTTGTAATAAATAAAAATTTAAAAGATAACAGTAAGACACCAAAAAATAGAAAAGAAAAATAAGAGAAATAAACTTACAAGTCATCCAGATATGGGAGACAGGTAACAGGAACTTTATATTAACTTTCATTAATATACCCAAGGGAAAATGAGAGAAGGAGGGATAAAAAGATTTTTTTAATTAACTAAAATGGATTCTGTAAAAATATAATCAAATAAAAATTCTAGAATTGAAATATATTAAATTAAATTCATTAGATAAAATTAAACTTCTAAAGAGAGAAGTAATAAAACACCTTGCCTTTCATTTATATACAATGGAATTATGGTATTACATACATAATGAATGATGCTATGCTATCTTTTTCCCCTGTCGGTATTCCTTTTCCCATCCTGTCACTTGAGTGCCTGTTAATTCATTAATATATAAAGCATTGAGTGCTATATGCAAACAGTCTTAGTTGGGCAACTGCAGATAAAAAGAATAGGTAAGAGTAAAGGAGAAAAGACAAATAAGGCATGGTCAGTATCCTCAGAAGAGATTACTACATACTGAGGAAAACCAGAACATACATTAGAAATTCAGAAGAATGGCTTCTAGGTCAAGCTTTCTTATTAACTAGCTGTGAGACCTTTGGAAAGTCACTTTTTTTCTCAACCTCAGTTTCATCATGTGTAAAATAAGAGACTGACTTAGATATCTGTAAGATTCCTTTAACTTCTGAGCTTTAAAGCAAACTGAGCCAATAACACATAGTTTAGAGATCCCCAATTTAATTGTAGAAGAATCTACTCACTGTTCCCTAAAAATGTTTTAAAATCATTTTCATTGAGATATAATTTCACAAAATAAATTTCAATTTTAAGTGCACAGATGAATAAATTTTGATAAATTAATTGAGTTATGTTACCACTACTACTGTCAAGATAAAAATATTTCTTTCAGTCCAGAAAGTCTCCTGATGTCCCTTTGCGATCAGTCCCATCCCCTGGCAATCACTGATCTGCTTTTTGTCATTATAGTTTTTTATTTTCTAAATTACCATATAAATGGAATCATTACAGTGTGTACAGTGTGTTTTGTGTCTGACTTTTTTCATTTAGCACAGTGAATTTTAAACCCATCCATGTTGCTGCATATATCAATATTTCATTCAGGGCTTATTTTGTCCTGCATAGTATTTTATCCAGTGGCTGTATCACACTTTATTTATCCATTTACTAGTTGATGGATATTTGGATTGTTTGCTGTCTTTGGCTATTATGAATAAATCTTCTATGAACATTCATATACAATTCCTTGGGTTGGCATGTTTTCATTCATTCAGAGCAAGTACCTAGAAGTACGATTTCTAATTCATTTGGTAACTGTATGTTTATCATTATAAAAACCTACCAAACTCCTTTCCAAAGTGGCTGCACCATTTTGCATTTCTACCAGTAATGTATGACAGCTCCAATTTCTCTAAAGCCTTTCCAACACACTCAGTTTTAATTTGCGTTTTCCTAATGACTAATAATGTTAGCTATCTTTTATCATATTTATATGCCATACATATATCTTTGTGGAATATCTGTTAAAATCCTTGGTTCTTCATCAAAAAGGGGAAAAGAAATGTAACAAAACAAGATATAGTGGCTAAGAGATTTCAAGTAGAGTCAAGAGGCTATTCTGGAGATTAATCTTAGGTAAGCGTCAGCAAGATATTGCTAATTGCTATGGCATGCCAAGCCCTAACATACAGCATTCCTGTAAACCCTAAAGAATACCCAGGGCTCAATCAGTGACTCTGTAAAAGTTTTGCTCACTAAGTTTATTTTTCAGCAACCTATAGCTTCCAGATGGTTCCTAGCCCGGATAAGCCCTGAAACCCAGTTACCTGTCTCTCCAAGAGCATCATTGCCTCCTCCTACCCCATAACGTTGCAGCCCTTCTCAACATGAAGAAGTTAGAATGGCCATTGCCCAAATAACCCTAAAGGTTGGGAGAAGGATCAAAGATGAAGCAGTTGTTGCAAGAGAGAAGATAGGATTTAATAAATGAGTATGACTACTGAACTATCATATTTATATTTCTTTTTAGTCCTCAGTGTCTTAGAGCAGCTAAGAGGAAACACCTGAAATGTTGGAACTGTATCCCATACCATACTTTGAAATCTGTTCTATAACTACTTGTTAAAATGTACTTTGAAATTTATTACTTTTTTATATATATGTTATATTGCACAATTAAAAATGTGGAAAAAAGGAAGATTTAAAAGACAGAAATAAATAAGATTCCTTGAAAAACATCCTTGGCTCTATTTTTTTGTTGTTTTTCTTAATTGAAATGCTTAATAAATAATACATAGAAATAGTACATAGAGATTCCTTGTGCATTTTGTTCAATTTCCTGCACAGTAACACCTTTCAAACTATGGTACAATATCACAACCAGCATATTGTCATTGATACAGCTCATCAATCTAGTTAAGATTTTCCCAGTTTCAGGCTGTAATTTGTGTGTGTGTGTGTGTGTGTGTGTGTGTGCGCGTGTATGCTGTTGTATACAGTTTTATCACCTGTGTAGGTTTGTGCATCCACGATCACAGCCAAGATAGTGAATATTTCCATTATCAAAGCATCCCTCATGTGACCCTTTTATAAAAACTCTCTTCTCCCCCGTCAACCTCAGGCCTGTCCCTAATCCCTGGTAACCATTAATCTGTCTTCCATTTCTAAATTTTCAATTTCAAAAAGTTATATGTCAAGATTAACACAATATGTAAGCTTATGGGATTGGCTATTTTCACTCGGCTTAACTCCCCTGAGATTCATCTAGGTTTTGAGCGTGCTGCTAATTTTTCCCTTTTACTTGCTGATCAATATTCCATGATATGGTTATACCACAGATTCTTTAACCACTCAGTTGTAGGACTGCTGGGTTGATTCCAGTTTTTGGCTGTTACAAATAAAGCTGCTATAAGCACCCATGTATGCAGGGGGCCCTGGCAGAGGGCTCCCACTGCACATACAAGCCGGCCAAGAGCCACTGGGCAGCTGGCCTGGGGAAACCCCTTCCACCCTCTCAGGCAGCACCAGTAGGGTTTCTAAACTCTAAATACAGCACTACATGTAGAATAGTGTTTTACTTTTAATTGTCTACTATAGCAAAAGCTTTTTTTTCCACAAATGTGTTTCGCTTCCTCTCCAC
The DNA here is from genome assembly GCF_023851605.1 of Tamandua tetradactyla. Lineage (NCBI taxonomy): Eukaryota > Metazoa > Chordata > Mammalia > Pilosa > Myrmecophagidae > Tamandua > Tamandua tetradactyla. The sequence continues at coordinate 56,061,065 of NC_135334.1, read as the reverse complement.
TCCTGATTCACATTCTTTGCACAAATTATCTTTAATTGTATCACAGTTCCAAAAAATAGAAGCTAAATCTGGAGGTCAGAAAGAACAAGAGAAAGCTTTAGGTTAGGAAAACATTTCTTCAGACAGAAAACCCATCAAAGAAAAAATGAAAATAACAATTGGTCTTCAACTAAATTTAAAAACTTTTGTTCTTCCAAAACATTGATAAGAACATGAAAAGGTGATCCACAAATTAGGAGAAAATACTCTTAAACATAAAAGCAATAAAGGATTTACATTCAGAATTTTTAATGGACTCTTACAATTCCATAATCAGAATACAAACAATTCTATTAAAATTTGGGCCAACAGGGCAGTCAAGAGGAACAGCATAAAGTCACAGCAGATACCCAGTCCAGGAAGCCTCTCTTCCAGTGTGGGCCAAAGATTTTGCACTCCTGCCCTGAGAAAGTCATCCATATTGGAAGTGTGGGTGAATCACAGAACTTGGACTTGCTCCATCAGCTTCACTGATGTTGCATATGGTACTTGGTTATCTTGGTAGCCATTTTCTTCCAAATTCATCTATCTCTTGGGCTGGCTTTTCCTGCTGTCCCAGTCCAATTCAATGCAGATGGAGGAGGGAAGCACAGAGAGCCATACTTCTGAATATGCCCCTGTGCTAGTTAGGTTCAGGTATCATCTTGGCTGGGTGAAGGCGCCTAGTTCTGTTGCTGTGGACATGAGCCAATGGTACATGAACCTCATCTGTTGCTCATTACATCTGCAGTTGGCTAGGAGATGTGCCTGCTGCAATGGATGATGTTTGACTTAATTGGCTGGTGCTTAAATGAGAGACTCCACGTAGCACAGCCCAAGCAGCTCAGCATACCTCATCTCAGCACTTGCAGCTCAGCCCAGGCCTTTGGAGACACAGAAAGAAATCACCCCAGGGAAAGTTGTTGGAACCCAGAGGCCTGGAGAGAAGGCCAGCAGAGATCACCCTGTGCCTTCCTATATAAGAAAGAACCTCAGTTGAAAGTTAGCTGCCATTCCTCTGAAGAACTATACATTACCTAAATAAACCCCCTTTTATTAAAAGCCAATCCATCTCTGTTGTGTTGCATTCTAGTCCTTAGCAAACTAGAAGAGCCCCCTTTTGTATTCCACACACTCCTATTTTCTATTCCACCAGCATTTTCCAGCAGCAGTAGCATTCCCTCGGGAGTGGCCCCTGAGTTCTGGCTTGGAGGCTGGCTATATACAAAAACCCTGCTCTAAGGTTCTGGCTTCAGTGTGGGCCTAGCCCCTCAGGCCAAATTATCGCTGGTAACCACAGGTACAACAGGGAAGACAGCCAGCACCAGCCTGTCTGGGATCTCCCTACTCAGCACTATAATTTTTGAATTGCTTTAGAGTAAAAGCTCAGACAATGGTAGGACTCACCTAATTTGTTTCCTTTTCTTGTCATGTCTACTTCCCCATGTCTTTTTTTCCAGTTTTTCATTTGACTACCTTCTGAGCCGTCCTACTCCTATCTTGCTTGGAGCAGAGATGCTCTTTAAGAAATTTATCACATAAAGGACCTAAGAGGAGCTGCTGTCAATTCCGGAAAGGATTCATGGCAGAAAAGCAGATATATCCTTTCCCTCCTGCTATAGCAGAAAAAATACTTATGGGATGCCATCTATGTGTTAATCCTCACAGGAAAAGAAGGAAGTTTAAAGAACAAGAATAGGCCCTACCCTCAAGGAGCTTGCATTCTAAGGAAAGCCCCACATGGATGACTAACTTCTCCAGAGTCACAGTCTTCATCCTGGTGAGCCAAATGCATCTACTTGGGTCTGCTAAGAACAGTTTTCAACTTCTGACATCCAAAATACAACTTTTTATCTTAAACAGGTTTAAAACTCAGAACTTTTTTTGAGGGAGGAAATTATTTTCAAAATGCCTTCATTCTCCCCCTTCAACAAATTGTGAGACAGGCCCAATACACCAAATCATAGGGTTTTATGTAAGAAAGGGCTTGGTGAGATAGATATAGGGAAGGAGAAAATAATTCTTTCCTGCTCCAAGGGATTATAATGAGAATAAGTGAGACAGAGATAGACTAAGAAGGTCAAATCCAACTTCTTAATCTACCCCTCTACCTCTATTAACCCTCAGACTTAAGTCTTGAGAGTGATAAATTCAGAAGAATGCATAAAAGTTGTAGGAAATATTAAAAGAGGAACTTTGAGACCACATCTATTTTAGGAATCTATTAATTGATCCTCTTGCCAACTGGACCATAACCAGCATGGGGTATGGCTGTGTCAGAATAAGAGCCAGTAAGAGCAAGGATTGAGTTGAGTTCTCCAAAATCTGCCGTGGTCCACTTGTGTATTGTTCCCTTAGGCTGTATGGAGAGACAGGTTGTATCTGAAGATATGGACTGCAGAATTTGCCACAGAGTAGCCCCCTATTTGACAGCTGCAGGGTGGACATCCTGGACCAGGAACCAATGGGAATAACAGCCAGAATTCAGAGGGTTCAAAGCTTGAGCAAGAGCTTAGGTGGGGCCTAATCACCAAGAAGACAGAGGGCAGTGGTTCCTCAGACACTGTCAATCCAGAAAAACAGATCAAAAGATAACCTACTGCAGATCTTAGTATATAAGGTTTAGGAAAAAATGACCAGGTGAATTAGGAACATAATAGGTGATGACACAATGATCCAAAGAACAATAAAGGGATCAGTGCCCATGGATTCTAGCCTTTCCCTTTCTTTGCTGTAGTGAGGCCTTGTGAACTTCCAGCCCTCTAACATTTAAATGCCACCTTAAGAGGATCAGGGATGGAGAAGGATGTCTTATGACTGGGCATGAAGTGAGCCACATATCCAGACTGAAACTGTTACCAAAACACACCATTCAAGCAAATTATTAAATCAAATTATTCTATCTTGCCTGGACAAACAGCTATGTGGAAGTTATGGGGTTGGATTATCTGCAAAATCATACATTTAAATTAAAAAAGGACTTAGTACTTTCTTGTACATTTGAACTTTATGCAAGTAAACATGTGATCCCATTACAGCATCAAAAGTGTAACACTAATACTTTAAACAAAGTGTTTTGCGACCTCATGGGGGGGAGGAATTAGTCTTACCTGGGGAAAGAATTACTTGTCAGGAGCAATTTTGCAAATAGCATCTCCTTTGTTTCCAGCGCAACTAATTCTTCACAGCTGTATTCTGCACATTTCTCTATAATTGCCCTTTTCAAGTTGTAATGCATTTGTCTCTTCAGGTCTTCAACTGTCTGGCCTGTCTGGCCTTTTCTACTGCCAATCTGTCTTACATGTTTATACTCCAGCCACATTCCACTAGTTTCAGACTCCTAAATACACTATACTTGCACATAATGCTTCTGTACAAAATGACTTTCCATCTGGAAGACCCTTACCCATTTTTAAGAATCTTGAGGAAGTTTTCTTGCTCCATCCTGGCATGTTAATCATTCCCTCATCTATATCCTCAAGCACCTATTGTGTACTTACCTATAGCATTGCTTTTTTTCTTAATGAATTATAACTATTTCCTGCAGTTATGTTGTTACCCTCCCGCAAAAGATTTTCCCCCTTAGCACAGGGATTGTCTTAATATCGCTAAATCCCCAGCTCCAGTAATGATGCCTTAAATATACAGTTCACTCAGAGGTATCTATGGAATGAATAAACAAAATTATGAATTGAGGAGAGAATGAAGAACAGTATCAACAGCTACCTTTTATTAAGAACTTAACATGTTACAGACACTGTAATAAGGACTTTCATTAATTATCTTATTTAATGCTTATGACAACTCTGCAAATATGTGTTGTCATTCCCATTTCACTGATCACGAAACTGAAGTCAGAGAGAATATATTACTCCAAATCAGTCTGTCATTATGTTGAAAAGTTGGGACTCTCACTACGGCTATCTGATTCCAAAGCTTATATCTTAACCACAATGTACTAACTTCGTTAGAACTGATCAGGGGAATTATGACTCACTGTATGTTCCTACTTCCTTTGACTACTACTGAACATGTACCCAAAACCTTAAGTCTTTCAGTAACAGTTAACAAAAAACAGGAATTTACTCTTCAGAGATCTTGCCTTTCACCTATCGCTTACGGATGCCATCGATATTCTCCGAGTGTCTCAGAGGATAACTGTCTGCCCTCAAACTGCTATATTCAAGTAATTCATGCTCCATCTGCTCTGGCTTTGTGCCAAACTACTCTGTCAAAACCTCTTAAAAGAAGTGCCTTGTGTTTTATTTTGCACCCTTTCCCTGGTCTCCTACAAATGCTCTCACATACATATACACAATCCCACTGAACTGGCTTACATCCTGCTTCATCAAATCATCATATGCAGCCAGAAACCTGAAAAGGCTAGCAGCCCCTTTCTTCTCTCCCCACCTGAGCTTATGTCAACTGCACACATGCATGTACATGCACATGCGCGCACACACACACACGCATGCACACACACACACACACACACGAAGTGTCCCCCAATCTGTTATAAGTCTTCCAGGTAACAAGCTCCTGACAACTATATCTTTAAAATACCTGCCCCTACCAGAATGGCAGTGGCGAGGAGCTCTGAGGATGTCCTTCTCAATGGAAGAAACAAACTGGTAAAATATACCTGAAAATTGTCCTAAGGGCAATAAAGGAGATGAAGAACATTTATTTAAGGAAATCACTGACTCTCAACAGAAATGTGTCTGTATCACTTGAGTACCAGTCCGCTTCCTCCACCCCAAGCTTAGGAACAAACAAGGATGTCTGCTCTCACACAGGAAGCATGCCTGCCAATCAGCTCTTCATTTCCACATACGCTGTGTCTCTGCCAGATGTCCTACTCTCTTTCTTTGCCTTAAGATATATTTATCTTTCAAATGGCCCCTTGCTACCTTACCTGAGAAGCTTATTCCAATCTCTAATAATATGAGTTAGTCCCACATTATTGCTTCCAAGCTACTGGATCACATAGGCCATGTCTCTAATGATTTTTTTTTTTTCTGTCTCTGCCAGTAGCCAAGAGCCCTAGGGAGAAGGATCTTTATTTTATATGCTTTGACAACTCCATTTCCTGGCTTACCAGAGAACTCAATAAATTCTGAGTGAATGAGTGAATGAATGAATGAGATTGGGTTTTGTGCTTTTTCCAATATACCACCATGTTCCCCCACTCCTGAATAAATGTCCAGCTTCCAAAAACTACTCCTCTCATGCTTTAAAGGTTTGATCATGTGGCTCACCATTACTCTCCAAACCTACTATAACTTTTTTTTTGTAATTTCAAGTATTTATGTAAATAAACTTTCTAGTACCCTGGGCCTCATTTTATTTGATAATCATATCATTCTACCTACCTCAGTCATCCCCTTCTAATATCTGCCCTAGACCTGCCATTATCAATAGCAAGCTTCATCTTCCAAAAACAATCCTTGGACCCCCACCTTACCTACAATACATTAATCCTACTGCCTCATGTCCTTATTCTCCTCCTCATCCACTTAAATTCCATTGTCATTTATTACATTAACTCATATATATGCTCCCTCATACTCATTGACCCTCTCTTTCTCTCTCTCTTTATGCTTTCTTATTGAATCTACATCACCACCTACTTTGACCTACACCTATATGGCAGAATATAACTTGGAAAAAACATACCAATATATTTCCTGATTCCATTTAAATACTTTGTGCTGGAAACTGTTTAGGCATCCAATTCCCTTCTTTATTAGAAGATTATTTCGCACGTTTTCTTTTCTCCTAAAACCTTCATACCCTGCTTCCCTCTTCTAACCCTCATCTTACTTTTAATTTCCTTGAAAGAACAAAAGTGAAAACAGTGCTGTTGTGGTTTGCTACAGTTGCCAGAATGCAACAAACCAGAAACGGATAGGCTTTTACAATGGGGATTTATTAGTTCATGCATTTACAGTTCTACAGTCATGAAAATGTCCTAATTAAGGCATCACCAGGATGATACCTCCTTTGAAGAGAGGCCGATGGCATCTGGGGTTCCTCTCTCACATGGGAAGGCACGCTGCTCCTTTTCTCCTGGCTTTCACTTCTGGTTTCAGTGATTTTCTCTCTCAGATCCTTTAGGACCTTTCTTAGTATCTCCAGCCCATTTTTTCCTAAGCATTCTAGGCTTCTACCCTCTTTTATCCTCTTCATAAAGGTCTCCATTAAAGGACTACGACCCACATTGGATGGGCTGGGTTACATCTCAATTTAATAGCCTAACCAAAAGGTCCCACCCATAGTAGGTCTGCCCCCACAAGAACATGGTCTTTACTGGGGTACATAACAGATTCAAACCAGCACAACTGCTTCTCCTCCAGTTACTATGTGCAAACAACTCCTCCACTCACGCACAGATCATATCTCTTTTCACTCAAAGGCATCACTCCAATACTTCTCCCTCTCCCCCACAATGCCAATTACAGGAGTTCATTGGACCATTTCTTTTAACATGCAAACATCTTATAAATCTCTCATCTTAAAACATAATAGATCTAAACAATAAATAAATTAAACAAATACCCCAAACTACACAATACCCTTCCAGCCAAAATCCCATTTCTCTACTCTGCTTTAAAGCAGGGGAGCTTTATTGGTTTATATTTACAGATATATATTCTTCTTTTCTTTCTCTCATTCTCTCCTGAAAATCATTTTGTTAGAATTACAGCATTCACCCACTGATAAAGTTGGTTATACATTCTCAGTATTCGACTGCCTCAACTTATCAGTAGTCTCTGTCATTTACTTTCTGGAAAGTCACTCTGTTTTACTCCTAATTGGCTGGCTACTCTTTTTCAGTCTTTTATGTGGTTCCTTCTCATCCCCCAAATGCTAAATGTCAGAGTATCTCAGGGATCCGTCCTTGAAATGTTTCTCTTCCCTCTTGACATTATTTCCAAATCTCTCTCATAATTTTAAACACTATGTATAAGCTGATGACTCCCAAAGTTTTAACTCCAGCCCAAATATTGCTTCTGAATTCTGAAGTCATATATCCTACTATCTCCAGTTGATATCTCCCATTTAACAAGTTCAAATTTAACTTCTGATCTCCCCTACCCTCCCTACAAATCATGCTTTAACCATAGCTTTACCACTTCAGCTAATGTCAACTTCATCCTTTCAGTTACTCAAGCCCAAAACTCTGAGTCTTCTTTGACTGTGCTCTTACTTCACATCCAACCTGTCAGGACACACCATTGGTTCTACGTTGAAATGAAGACTCAGTGACCTTCATCTTCTTCTCCACTGTCACCCTAACTCAACTCATCATCATCATGCACTTGGATTACTGCAATAGTCTGTTTTTGTGTTTATTTGCTTCTTGAACTTTTAATTTTTGTAGTAGTCTCTTATCTGGTCTCTCTGCCTCTTCCTCTGACCCCTATAAATTTTCTCCATCCAGCACCTGTAGTGAACTTCTAAAACTGCCAATTATATTATGCCACTACTCAGCACCCTCCAATCGTTCCCCATTTTATTTCAATTAAAAGTCAAAGTACAAAGTCCTACATCATCTCTCCACATGGCCGCTGCCACCCCCCCCCCCACCCAATACCTTCACAAACTCATTCATTACCATTATCCCTTGCTCAGTTTCTTCAAACCACATGGACTTCTTTGTGGTTCTTTGAACACTCTAAGCACGTTCCTACCTCAGGCCCTTTGCATTTCCTGTTCTGTCTAGAATTCCCTTTTCTTCTGATATTTACATAGCTTAATTTTTCACTTTCCTGAAGATCTCTTCAGATGTCATATTTCTTTGACTAAACTATACAAAATAGTTATCCAATAAACAATCTTTCTTCGTCTTATATATCTCTTTATTTTCTCCATGAAATTTGTTAACACCTAAAATATCATGTATTTATTTCCCTTCTCACTATCATAGTCCATTAGAATCCAACTTCCATGAGAGTACAGAATTAACTATTTCCAGCAACTTCAAAAATGCTGATTATTTCTTGAATAAATGAATTTTATTTGAGGAAAATATTCTCTTACAAGAAAAATAAAGAAGAAAAAGGAAGGAAAGAAGGGATCATTGTGGTAAAAAAAATTCTGTAGACAGAGAATAACTCCTATTATTAAAAGAAAGAAAATATATATACATATAATACGTAAAAAGTAGAAACATATCCCCAAATGTTAACAGTGTATATCTTTCAGTTCCATAGTTAAGGTGAATTTTTTGCCTATTTTGTTTATCTACTGTTTTTTGGCAAGGCACTGACTTCCCTATTTTGTAAATTTTTAATGGAATTGCTACCTGTGTATTTATTCGATAATAGACTTTTTCAGGGCCATTTTAGGTTTTCAGAAATATTACAAAGTGCAGAGAATTCCCAACCTGTCAATTTTTAAATAGGAAAACTTTTTTTTTAAAGAGGAATAAGATACAAGCACGGAAAAAAGAAAGATCTATTTACCCCATATATTTAAAAAAAAATTTCTACACAGAAATTTCAAATATTAGGCTTTCTATATTAAAATAAATGTGGGTTTCATATAGAAAAGAGACTTCCCTTTCTATTACCATTCAGTATGGTTGTCCAATCTACCCCTCAAGACTCCATGAATTACTTGGAAGGAATGGAAAGTTTTCCAGATCCAATCCCAGCTACACAACTTAGGCAAACTCAGTCAAACAGCACACATTTGGCATCTGATTATAAACTACGAACAGAGGAAGTACAACACCCATTCAGTACCCCCAAAGAGTCTATAAACTTACGAAAAGAAGACGCAGAGTCTGCATTTGGAAACTAAGACAATCTTTGATTGTAATACATATACTGAGTTTTTCAGGAGCAGAGAGAAAATAGTAACCCAGAAAAAAGAAGTGGAACACTGCCTAGGGCACAGCTGCAGGGCTGACCCTTCCCTCCTCGTGGTACCACATTCCATGCCTTAGCCTCAGCTTTATGACTCATAAAGGAGCTGCGGGATAGGAATATGAGGAGTATAGCAGGACCAACTCTACTAACTCCTGCACAAAATGTTTGTGTTCTATTATCCCTACCTGCCTCTGTTTGCCTCTATATTTTCATGTCCAACCTCAAACACCTTCAAATCTAAAGAAAATCCAACACAAATGCAAGACGTGAAAAATGAGGAAAAGAAAACAGAGAACTTCTGCAAGAGGAGGATGAGGTCAGATTGCATTTCTGGTTAACTGAAGTCTTGAAAAATGCCTTAACATCTCAGAGAGTCTCAGTTTTCCTCCATCAGTGAAATAGGTGGTTGTAAGAATATAAAAGCATATAATGAAGTAGTGTCACTTTATCAATATGCAACAGTGCAGCTTTTTGTGAAATCAACCTCTCCAGGCAGCCCTTGATGTTTTCTTTTGATTTATCAAAGGGAGGGATTGAGCACCTTTGGGATTTTCCCCAGAGCCCCTTCAGACTAGTCAGGTTAGCAGTCTTATATACCAGGCTACTTATTTGGTTGTGTCTGCCTGACTTCTTCGCAGAAATTTGGTGTACAGCAAACTGGACACGGGAAGATATTCAATACTAGAGAGCAGAATGCAATGGGGAGCCTGTTGTGCAGGGTAAGGATTGGATAAAAAAAGCATCTTCAATCCTTATTTTTTGTGCAACCTCGGGCAGGTTTCTTAACATCTCTAAGCCTTCTGTTTGTCAAATGTGGATTTCATATCTACATTGCAGATTTGGTATGCCAATTAAATAAACTAATGTAAGGAGAATGCCTGGGACCTAATGTTCTCTCAGGGGCAGCAGATCTTTTCTGTGTCATAGCTAGTTGGGTGCATGACCTTAAATATGCCAGTGAAGTTTTTCAACCATAAAATTAATGATTGGGATAAAAATCTACAGATCCTTCCATTCTACTCTCTTTTTATAGAGCAATCTAGCTTCTTGGGAAAGAATTCTGGATTTTTCTTCTTGCCACTGCCTAAGTGAAAGCACCTTTGGGACTCAACAAGAGAATCAAACCCCAGGCCAGGATTATAAGAATACTTTTCAGCTGACCTCAACTTGCCTTTCTTATTAGAATCCTGATTTACCGAGAACGGGTTAAGAATCATCTGTACATTGTATTTATTCCAGGCATCTCCATCTTGTCCTGCAGAACAGAACAAATCCTTAAATTGTTTATGGATAGTTTTCTTGTGTCTCCTTATCAGGCATGATGCTGAAAATAATTCTTTTGATAAGAAAAACCGATTCTTTTTAGAAAGGATAGATTCATCCTAAGTCCTTTTTTTTTATTTATTTTTAATTGAGCATAGAGTGGACCAATGGAAATGGAGATGCTTCCCTACAGGTTTGTTCTGTTTCAAACAAAGCTCTTCAAGCATTTCTACTTATTTTAATAATTATTTAAAACCAAATGGAATCACACCTGATCTGAAAAAACAAACTAAATAGAATGAGAACTTTGCTTATGCAATTTTCTTTTATGCAAATCAATTGTTTAATAAGTAAAAAGGCAATAACATGATGAAAAATAAATTCTGGGATTAAAATCTAAGATTGGCTTTTTATTAAATATGCAGTAACTTTTATGCTTTAGGGCTCAAGGAAATCTCTGTTATGTTAGTTTATTTCTCAATTTTCACAGAAAGAATTGTCTCTTTAGTCTCTCAGGTTTGCTTTGTATGGCATTCCAAAAATCAAAGGGTAAAGAACAAATAAGACTTCAAATGGACACAGATGGAAATTTCTGCTTCAGTCATATTAGCATTCCACATTGTGATTAATAAAGTCTAAGCACAGCTGAATTAAAACACAGGGACTACAGGTGTGTCCTCACACTCAAAAAAAAAGCCGCTTTCAAAGGAATCTAATCAATTGGAAGATAAGTTAAGATACGCCAGACGGGTCAATACCTGTGGTGCTTGATGTTCCCATAGAAGAATGCTGGGTCTAATCTCTAAAAGCTAAATATCTGGTTGCTACACACAGTTAATTGTTGGCATATGGAGTTAAGATATGACTTCAGCCCTCAGATTATCTGAATTTAATTCACATCACAATCAAAATAGTTAACATTTACTCAGTGCTGTATGCCAGAGCCTATTCCAAAAGCTTCACTTTATTCAGTTTACTTAATCCATTCAACAGCACCATGATTAGGAACTATTGTTACCTTCAGTTTACAAGAGAGGAAACCACGGAAGAGAGAATCTTATTTGCTTAAGTTCACACAGTTGGTAATGATGGTGCCAGGAGTAAATCAAGGCCACCTGCCTACAGAATGTCCGTTCTTAACCATTATTTTCACTTGTGCACCAAAAGCAAGCAATGGGTATTTTGAAGGCCATCAGTGCTTCTGTGTTTATCTCAACTTCTTTAGAATAGAGCTGAAGACAGATATTTTACCAGTGATTTGCAGGGGAGATTGATGCTATGGCTTCAAACACTATGCCATTAATATTCTTTGGTGAGGATTAATTAGTTAGGATTTTTAAATGCACATATACTTTATTTTGTTTGCCTTGTATGCTACATTCATAGTAAGAAATGAACATATTTGGCACTTCATTTTTGCAATTTTGTCAGAAAGTGTTCAAGCACGGGCAGTTCTGAAGTGTCTCTTAACAATAAAAAAACATAAAGCATATAAACAACCCCTAAAAGTTAACCAAAAAAAAAATAAAGAAAAGAAAAACACCTTATACCCTAACCCAAATCACAAGAAGAAGGATAGTATAATATTGGTCAATGTCAAAAACTGATTTAAGAGCAGTCAAGATAAATTGGAGTGTTTATAGAACACCTCTTTTATGGAAGTCTAACATTCTTCTAGGATTATGAAAGAAAGGAGGGAAGTAGGTGAGACAGTTTGCTATAAGACCTGTAGCCTATTAACAGTACGAGAAAGTGTATTATGATAGCATGTTTGAAAAGAAGCTGCAATCCAATAGCCCCTGCTGTAGTTCAAATACTATCCATTGATACAGTATATAAAAAACCTGATTCCCTCTATGTTTAACATAGAAAACTAGATATTTCTGGAAGAAAATGTCATGTCTGTTTTTATTCAGTTACTGGAATTCTAGTTTATACAAAATTAAGGGTGTAAACCATCTCAGTGGTATTTTGGAAAGTTTATTTTATTGCCATGGATTTAAAACAAAACTATAGAATTAATATCTTTGGCATATTACTGGTAAAATATCTTTCTTTGGCTTTATTTTAAAGAACTTGAGGTGGATACTGAAGCACCGGTGATCTTCAAAATAACCACTGCTATGTTTGATGTACAACTGCACATAATGGATAAGTTCTTAGGAAACCCTTTTTTCATTTACTACCATATCACTTCTTCCTGACTATACTGATCCTTCTCAAAGGTACTTCAGGGGAGGGGAAGGAAGAGACAAACATCTGAATTTAATCAGTTCTCCAATTAGAAATGGCATTGCTGCAGTCTGACATCACGTTTTTGGTCTACAAAAGTTTCTCTTCTCCTCATATATGTTTCCCCTCTGTGACACACACACTGGAAGGCCTTCAGAAGTGGTTTGCAATGGTTATGGGGTGGAGAAGAGATAATCATATATAGCTGTATTTTTAAGGTATTTTCAAAGATCACCGATGGGAGAGGAAATTGGTACAAGCTTTCCAGAGAGTAATTTGTAGATTGCCTTAAAATTTTGCATAACAGCTGATTCAGCAATTTCACCTAGGCATTTAGTCTCAAGAACTAATCACTGTCATAATTCACCATGCTGCTATAACAAACACAGTGGGATTAAACAACAGGAACTTACAGTTCAAGGCTAGGAGAAGTCCAAAATCAAAGCATCAGTCAGCAAAGTGACACTTCTTCCCCAAAGTCTGTAATATTTTGGTGCTGGCTTTCGGGCCATCCTTGTGGTTCCTTAGCCCTTGCATCTCCATCTCACGTCTCATGGAGATGTCCTCTCCCTTCTCTTCAGGTTCCGTTGGCTCCAGGTTTCCAGCTCCTAGCTCCTCCCACTGGCTTTCTCTTTCTCTGGCTTCCTGTTTCTCTCTATCAGGCTTCCTGTCATCAGGATTAAGATGCAACCCCATTCATCTGGGCCACACCTTCATTCAATTTAATTTAAAAACACATCTTCCAGTGATCTCATCTACAATGGCTCTATGCCTACATGTAAATGGATTAAGATTAAGAGTATGTCTATATCAGGGCACATAATCCAATCTACCTCAATTATGTGTATGTAAATTTTTTTGCAGAATTTAAAGGCAAATTATTGACATGTAAACATCCAGCATTAGTTGCTATGACCTATATTAATATATGAATGGGATTTCAACTCACTCTGAATATTTATGGCATGCGTAGGAAGATATTCAATATAAACTGTTATCAGCAAAATACTAGGTCCCTAAACACTAAATTCAATACAATCCCATTTAGAAAGAGAAAAAGGGCTGGTTACTTTGAATGGCTGAATCATGCATGATGTCTGTATTAATTTTGTGTATTTTGTACAATATACATGTATTACATTCAGTAAAGGAGAAACTGTTATAAAGGCATCATTGCTATTTTAACCTACTAAAAATACAGTTTTTGACTCCCACAACCACAAGCTTGCTTATAATGTTTTTGACAGATGATTATCAGGTGGCAAAAAAAGAAATTTAACAACATAAAGAATTACATTATTTAAATTACATGATTTATATTATAGTTTTATTATTGTATTTATATTATTTATAGATTTATATTTTTGCATACATAGAAATACTTGTATACTCTGCATATTAAGTATATTTCCTATAGGATTCAGAGAAGATAGAAGAAAGTGTGAATCAGAATGGCCATGCTGGGGATCATGGCAAAGGCAGAGCAACAGCAGTATCTAATACCACTGAATGGTCACTGTGTTCCAGGCAGGTTTCTGTGCAAGGGAAGCTCTTAGAATTAAGCCTGGCCCAGAGTAAGTGCTATAAATACAACGGAGATTGTTCTTTTGCTCTTGTTGAAGTTGTTGAATCTTCATAAGAACCAAGGGAAGTATGGCATTATTATCAACATCTTCCATCTACAGATTAGAAAGACAGCAGATTAGAGTGTTTTTCCAAGGATATATTCCAGGCTATATCAAACTCAGATATCAAAGCTTCAACAAGAATGTTTTTTATCTGCCCTAAATATACTCAGGTAGGTGGTCCAAGACTGGTAGGGCAGGCAGCTCAACATTATCTGGGTCCCAGGCTCCTACGCTCTGGTTTCTCTCTCATTCTCAACATGAGGCTTCCATTTTTGCAGTTCAAGATGACGGCTCCACTTCCCACCTCCATGTCCATGTTCCAGATTGGAAGAGAAGAGCGCATTCTTTGCTTTTAAGGGACAAGCTCAGAAGTCACAATACAAAACAAAACATTCTGGTGTTTTTTGGTACTGCCCAAAATTGCAACACACGGCCATACCCACCTGCAAGGAAGGTTGGGAAAGTGCTCTTTTAGCTGCATATTCACACGCCCAGCCAGAAAATTATATTCTCATGTGAGAAGGAGGGAATGATATTAGATGGTAAACAGCAATCTCTGCCACAGCAATGTTAAGTATATGGCCGAAAAGCACATGAATATTCAGTGAAGTTGGTATTTGGATGTAGGCAGTGTCATTTCAGAACCAGTGCACTCAAACTCCATGCTCTTAAATTTCCTCTCCCACATGTGAGTTAAGTCAAATGGGTGTGATGACACAGGCAGGCACACACCACAGGGAGATGCTTCATAAGCATTTACTGTGATGTTTCTCAACTCTCCTTAACTGTGCCCCTTTGAATAAATATTGCTTATCACTCATTTCTCCTCCCTACCCACTTTTTCCTCTCACAAGCACACAGCAGATTCTCATATGTCACTAGATCCAGCACCTTTCTACCCTCTCCATGTATCACTCCCATCTGCCATACCTTCTACATTGCAAATCCATGCTGTGAATTCACCTTCTAAGTATCCCAACCACAGAAAACTTGTAAACATCATAACTTTCTGGGATTCCTATTAGCAAAACATGAGGTATTTTAGTTCTGCAAATATAAAATTATCAGACTGAATAGTTTCCCTACTAATCAGCACCTCTTTGAGAGCTTGATTATTGCCTCATTCCTTCTTTCACCCTTGGTGATTACTGATTTAGGGAACCTAATGTTTACTGAGTATCTAATACTGTTGTTCAGTGCTTTATATAATATATCTTTAAATCCCGTGGCTTTATTATGATTTTGAAGTAAATATCATTTTTATATTATAGATGAGTTAACTAAGGCTCTTAGCAGTACATCAGCTTACCCAGACTTGCCACTAAAGGGAGATGGAGCAAGCGTTTGAACTCTAGTGTAGCAGAAACAAGACCACGTATATACTGTCCATTTCATTTTTCTGTTCCACACTTTCCTGTCCCTCTTGAAACTAGATGGGGTCTTCTGATTAAGTTATGGGCCATTCACTGTGGACAAAAGTTACATTCCAAACCTGCAGGACTGACCTTAAAATGCCCTTTTCCATTTTATATGCTCTCACCCTCCCATGGGCACAGTCATAAACAAAGAAATCCAAGGAAGTGAAATCACCCACAGGAAGAAGCCTAGATGAGTTTTGAATAAGCCTAGATAGTTGCGTTTTGAATAAAGAGTAATTCTGACACTAATTTGACTCTGGTAAATGAAAGAGAAGTAAACGTGTATTATGTTTAGCTATTGGTATCCTGGTGGTGTTTGTTCCAGCAATTAGCATGACTTACCCCAACTAATCAACTATGTCAGTTATCAGTTCGTTTTCTCTCTGCTCCAAGTCTGCCTTGTTTGCCCTGCTTCCTTCATTCCTCTGCTTGATGATAGCTGTTGCTCTATCTCCCTAAACATTTCTCCTTTTCCAGCAGGCACAAGTAAGACCTTGTCAATAGAGGGTGCTAGAAAAATACTGCAGGAGGAAGGGGCTTCTTTTCAAGTTGCCATTCATTCAGTCTTGGTCTTCCAGCACAGATGCTGGAGGACAGTGTCCTTGCAGGCAGACAACTTCAGCTTCATTGCTGGTGACCATCGAGAACCCAGTGGCACACGCCTTTCAGGGAGTTTCAGCTACGCTCCCTGCAAGTGGTTTCCTGGCACGTGGCATGGGCACCATTCAGTGGGCTGTGACAATATCCTCCCCCAAAGGGTCTGAATCTTAGCTTTAGGTGGAGGGTGGAGAGTAGTGGGGGTGATGAGTTTTTCCTTCCTTGGTCGCACTCCCTCAGCCATAGAAGTGACGAGTGCTCTCTGTATCTGCTATACCTATGCTCTTTGGAGTTCTCTTTACTCCTATTCTATAGTTCATCTTCCTTTTCTAGTTAATAATTCTTTATATTAAATTTTTCCTGTTCAATTTACTGTTTGTTTTCTGTCTTTTGACTGAACATTGATTGATATACACAAAATAAATCTATAATCTTAAAAATTGGCATCATCTAAATTATGGTCATATGAAAATATGTTCTTATGGAAGACTATTGAATTGGAAAAGCATGTTCTTTGGAGTTGGCTAAAACTGAGCTTCATCTGATATATCATTTCCAAATTATTGTCTCCCATTGTGTAGGCTTTTTTACTTTCTTGATGAAATTCTTTGATGCGTTAAAGTGTTTAATTTTGAGGAGTTCCCATTTATTGAATTATTTCTTCAATGCTCTTGCTTTGGGTGTAAGGTCTAGGAAACCAGCTCCTAGTAAAAGATTCATAAGATATTTCCCTACATTTTCTTCTAACAGTTTTATGGTCTTAGATTTAATGTCTAGGTCTTTGATCCATTTTGAGTTAATTTTTGTATAGGGTGTGAGATATGGATCCTCTTTCATTCTTTTGCATATGGATATCCAGTTTTCTAGGTACCATTTATTGAAGAGACTGTTCTGTCCCAGGTGAGTTGGCTTGACTGACTTAAGTATCCAGAATATATAAAGAGATTGTTCAACTCAATAACAAAAACACAGACAACCCAATTACAAAATGGGCAAAAGACATGATCAGACACTTCCCAGAAGAAGAAATACAAATGGCCAAAAGGCACATGAATAGATGCTCAACTTCCCTGGCTATTAGAGAAATGCAAATCAAAACCACAATGAGATACCATCTCATACCCACCGGAATGACCGTTATCAATAAAACAGAAAATGACAAGTGCTGGAGAGGATGTGGAGAAAGAGGCACACTTATCCACTGTTGGTGGGAATGTCAAATGGTACAACCGCTGTGAAAGGTAGTTTGGCAGTTCCTCAAAAAGCTAAATGTAGAATTGCCATATGACCCAGCAATACCATTGTTAGGTATCTACTCAGAGGACATGAGAGCAAGGACACAAATGGACATTTGCACACCAATGTTTATAGCAGCATTATTTACAATTGCCAAGAGATGGAAACAGCCAAAATGTCCATCAACAGACAAGTGGCTAAACAAACTGTGGTATATACATACAATGGAATATTATGCAGCTGTAAGAAAGAATAAAGTTATGAAGTATGTAACAACATGGATGGACCTTAAGGACATTATGCTGAGTGAGATTAGCCAGAAACAAAAGGATAAATACTGTATGGTCTTACTGATATGAACTGACATTAGTGAATAAACTTGGAGAATGTCACTCGTAACAGAGACCATCAGGAGATAGAAACAGGGTAAGATATTGGGTAATTGGAACTGAAGTGATACAAATTGTGCAACAGGACTGAACATAAAAACTCAGAAATGGACAGCACAATACTACCTAACTGTAATACAATTATGTTAAAACATTAAATGAAGCTGAATGTGAGAATGATAAAGGGAGGAGGGCTGGGGACACAAATGAAATCAGAAAGAAAGATAGATGATAAAGAATGAGATGGTATAATCTAGGAATGCCTAGAGTATATAATGATAGTGACTAAATGTATAAATTTAAAAAATGTTTTTGCATGAGGAAGTACAAAGGAATGTCATTACTGCAGGGTGTTGAAAATAGACGGTCATTAATATTTAAAAATTTTAATTTATGTGTGAGACTAAAGCAAAGAATGTTTATTTTGTACAAAATTCATATTTTGACTAATATAACTTATGTAGACAGCTTAATTGAACACTGTAAGTACACGGAACCTTGAGTAGGGCATGAGATTTTGTTATTTGTCCAGAGTGATGCCCCGATAAATCCCAGAGTGATTTGAACAGTGAATAAAAAAGTATTTGCAAGGTCCCCTTTGGGGAATGGTGAGAAAGGGGGAAAATTCAACTTCCCCAAGTTGAATTCTCAATATTCTCACAGGCAGTGTGGATAACCAAAGCAATAGGCTGAGCCCCCAGTCTTGGGGTTTGTTCAGATGAAACTTAACCCCACAAAGGATAGGTCAAGCCTACTTAAAATTAGGCCTAAGAGTCACCCCCAAGAGAACCTCTTTTGTTGCTCAGATGTGACCTCTCTCTCTCCAGGCAACACAACAAGCAAACTCACTGCCCTCCCCATGTCTACATGGGACATGACTCACAGGGGTGTCTACCTTCCTGGCAACATGGACAGAAATCCTAAAATGAGCTGAGGCTCAGCATCAAGGGATTGAGAAAACCTTCTTGACCAAAACGGGAAGAGCAAAATGAGACAAAATAAAGAGTCAATGGCTGAGAGATTCCAAACAGAGTGGAGAGGTTATCCTGGAGGTTATTCTTACGCGTTAAATAGATAACACCTTATTGTTCAAGAGGTAGTGGAGAGGCTGGAGGGAACTGCCTGAAAATGTAGAGCTGTGTTCCAGTAGCCATGTTTCTTGATGATGATTGTATAATGATATAGCTTTCACAATGTGACTGTGGGATTGTGAAAACCTTGTGTCTGATGCTCCTTTTATCTACCTTATCAACAGATGAGTAAAACATATGGAATAAAAATAAATAATAGGGGAAACAAATGTTAAAATAAATTTAGATTGAAATGCTAGTAATCAATGAAAGGGAGGGGTGAGGGGCATGGTATGTATGAAATTTTTTCTGTTGTCTTTGTATTTCTTTTTCTGAATAGATGCAAATGTTCTAAGAAATGATCATGTTGATGAATATGCAACTATGTATGATATTGTGAATTACTGATATATATGTAGAATGGAAGGACCAAAAGTTAAGAATGTTTAAGTTTGTTGTTATATATTTTTTTAAATTTAAAAATTAATAATAAAAAATAAATAAATTAGAAAAAAACCACTGAGCTTCAATATTAGCTCTCTCACTTTCTGGCTGTATGACCTTAAAAGAGTCTCTAAATCCTCATATTCATGGATTCCATATTTGCTAATTTGCCTGCTTGCTAAAATTTTTTTCTGACCCCATAGTCAATACTTATGGTGCTTTAGTGGTCATTTGTGGACATGTTCAGGGCAGCAAAAAATTTGAGTCGCCTGATGCATATATTCCCAGCTGAGGTAAACAAGGCGGCATTCTGTCTTCTTGTTTCATCTCTCAAACAGTAAACAAATATTCCCTTTTACAGTATATTCTGTGTCAGGTTTTCTGCAATTTTTTATGCTTTATGTTGGTGATTTCAGTGTTTAAAATGGCCCCCAAGCAAATTTCTGTCATGTTTGATGTTCCTAAGCATAAGAAGGCTGGGATGTATCTTTGGAGAAAACATGCATATTTGATAAGCTTGGTTCAGTGCTTTGACTGTGAGTTCAAGGTTAATGAGTCAACACCCTATTTAATGAGCTCCAATTACCTGCCCCCCAATGTGATTTGTGATTAAACTTGCTTAGATTTATGTTCAGAGGCTTTGTTTATATGTTGCATTAAAATATTCAGGAGGCAAGGATATTATTTCTCAGCAGGGTTAAATGGGGACAGTCTCTAATGGCTGGTGAAACAAAAAACTTCCTAGGGAATCATTGTACACAAATTTAAGGAGAAAGCAAAGGATATAGTGTCTTTAAGGAGAAACACACATAAAACAAGGTTGAGTATTGATAGCTTGAGGAAACATAACAGGATGTTTGCAGAGTCCTAGCCCTCGTTTCAGTGCATATTCACTAACAGTCTTCAAGTATTCTTTATAGAGCATAACTATTGTGAAAAACAAGAATCACTGAACTTTAGTTCTCTAATTTCTAGAATTGGGTTAGTAATGATTATCTTGTGGTATTGGTCAGAAGATTAATTGTATATATACAGTAGCTGGCATAAAGAGAGTACTAAATAATATTAGTATTTTAAATAATGATTCACTAGAATGAGTTTCAGTACCTGTGACTGAATGTCACATTTACTTCTCATATACAAGTGATCATGTTCCCTAATACACTCACCATAGTGCTTATTTCTACATGTAGCATTTCTTAATGTAACTCATATTTTGTCTTTTCATTTTGTTTACTTTGCTAAAGAGAAGAGCTAAAAACTACTTTTCTTCAAATTAACCAGTATTTAAGGCTTTTTAAAATCTTCTTATCTTTCTTTTGGGAGACTCTATGATGCCACATTATTTTGCACTTTCACAAAATTTTTTTTCCTATCCTTCTCTGACCTCTTCCTCCAATCTCCATTTAAAAAAAAAAAAAAAAAAATAGAGACTCCAGAGCTTAGATTATAGACTTTTAGGAATAACTATTACTTGATTCTTGCATACACATTGTGGTGGTTAGATTCAGTTGTCAGCTTGGCCAGGTGAAGGTGCCTAGTTCTGTTGCTGTGGACATGAGCCAATGGTACGTGAACCTCATCTTTTGCTCATTACATCTGCAGTCAGCTAGGAGGTGTGCCTGCTGCAATGAATGATGTTTGACTTAATTGGCTGGCACTTAAATGAGAGAGCGCAATGTAGTACAGCCCAAGCAGCTTGGCATTCCTCATCTCAGCACTCGCAGCTCAGTCCAGGCCTTTGGAGATGCAGAAAGAAATCACCCCTGGGAAAGTTGTTGGAACCCAGAGGCCTGGAGAGAAGGCCAGCAGAGACCATCCTGTGCCTTCCCACATAAGAAAGAACCTCAGTGGAAAGTTAGCTGCCTTTCCTCTGAAGAACTAATGAAACAAATCCCCTTTTATTAAAAGCCAATCTCTCTCTGGTGTGTTGCATTCCAGTTGCTAGCAAATTAGAACACACATTCTGGCTAAACCATTTCTTCTGTATTAACTTTAAAAGATTAATTTATATACATCATATATGTCTATTAGACTCTCTTCTATAATAATTTCACCATGCCAAACATTGCCAGAAAGGATTTACATATTTTATTTTTATTCTATAAACCATGTGTCACTATTTATCTATTTATTTTAATGGTGACTGCTTAATTTTTATTAACATAAAATTCCTCTTCTTCCTGTTCTAAAATACTTCCTTCAACCATGTCTTTATATACTTCCCTACTAATAGCATAGAGTGAAGTCAATCCCACAACTCCTATAGCATCTCTTGGTTAGCAGAAGCTACTGCTGTTAAATAAACATCATCATTATGAACATGGCCCTTGTGGTCAGATAAACTGAATATAGATCTGACTCCATTTTTTAGTGGCTGTGTGACTCTATTGGTCAAGAACCTTAAATTGCATGTGGCAGAAAATGAAGTCAATCTGCCTAAACAAACAAACACAGATCATTTATTGCCTCATGTAACTTGGGAATTTAAAGGTTAAATCAGAACTCACAACAGCTGGTGGGGTTTTCATGTTCCATAGCCTTCTGACTCTCTCTCCTTGAACTGGCCATGTGCTGACGTAACTGCTGATGGGCTTTCTCCATGGAATGAGGGGAAGATGGCTGTTTCCTATGCCCTCCCCTTCCTAAATCTTTCTTTCTTTCTTTTTTTTTTAAGAAATCACAGGAGAGGACTCTGGTGGATTCAACTTGTGCATCCCTAGCATGATCACTTTAGCAGGAAGGAATGAAATATTCTGATTAGCCCACTGTGGCCAGAGGAGCAGATGCACTGTCTAAAAATCCTGCCAAAATGGTATAATACATGTGGACATTTTATCTATCACCCCCGGTTTTCTTATCTATAAAATGTGAAATCATCCCTCAATAGGGTGGTGGTGGTGATGATTAAATGGCATTATTCTTTGGAAAGGACATAGTGGGAGACCTGAGAAATAAGTGCTAACTATTAATATTTGTTCTAATGATAAAAGCAAAGATGAATATTATGTAGCGGAAACAAACCCAACCTTTTTGCTTTGCTCTCTAACTGTACGTTTTGACTGTCTTGTTAGTAGCCCCCTTCCACTAAGGAAACTGCAAAATTAAAGAGCAGGGACCTGTGACTTTCACTTCTCGTGTTTCCATGACAACTATCACAGAGAAAGGAAGAAACGAACATATATTAAGCACTATGTATTTTGCTAGGGACCTTTACATGTCATCTATTTATTACCCTAAACGCCGCAACTTGCTGAGAGCAGCCATTTTATAGGGATTTGATTAAGGAGTTCAAGGAATACAAATTGATATTATGTATCTGCATAGCTTAACTTTTTGAAAGTTCAATTCAGGACAAAACATAAAGCACTATATTATATTAAAAGCAATAACAACTCTTTGATATTTTGCATTTTGAAAAACACTTTGATAAGAGTTGTTTAAGTACTTTTGAAGGAAAACTTTGTCCTAATGGAAAGTACAATCTGGACCATTTGGAATTTGAAGTCTCAGAGTCTTATGCCTAACATTATAATTTTGGAGAATACATTGCACTTTGTATTGCATGGGAATATTCAGCCTGTCCCTGGAGATAACATTCTAAAAATCAAGTAGACTTAGCCAGTAAGTTGGTTTGTTGAAACAGGAAATTTCAGACACATTAATGCAATGAGATATTGGTATACACAGTTTTAGGCAATGTTTTATCCTCATTTTTTGAGAGTTACTTTAGTCCATCAGCATTTCTAACTCTTTTTTGGGGGGAGAATTCTCCCATGCTCTTTTTTCCTTGAATATTGTGGAATTATCTGTGCTCTGGAAGCCAAAAACTTAAGGGCATTTTCAGACAGCAATAGCTTATATGCAGCTGAATTTAAAACCATCCATAATGCCAGTTCCAAACATCTAACAGCGAGTACTTTGTTCAGAAGTAATGACTAACCTGCTTTCCTGGAAAACCTAGGTAGGTAACAGTAGTGGTAAAAAGCTATCCCATGAAATTCCTTCCTGTGGAATAATACCAGGACTATGCTCCATAGTGAGGCTAAATTGCTGCACAGGAGAAAACAATA
Organism: Tamandua tetradactyla; assembly: GCF_023851605.1. NCBI lineage: Eukaryota > Metazoa > Chordata > Mammalia > Pilosa > Myrmecophagidae > Tamandua > Tamandua tetradactyla. Next base: position 56,037,821 of record NC_135334.1, on the reverse strand, counting down.
ATCCTGTATGCTTTCTTGTGTGGCTCCATTTTTTTCCTTTAAGAGCTTGGTTGAAATAACAATTTGAAACCATACAATAGGCACATTTTAAAGAGTACAATTCAATGGTTGTTAGTATATCCACAGAGTTGTGCGAACATCACCACAATAAATTTGAGAACATTTTAATCATCACAGAGAGAATCCCTGAGCCCTTTAGCCATCACCCCCCATCCCCATCTCCCCATTACCCCCGACCTCAGCCCTAGGTAATTCTCTCTGTACAGATTTGCACTGTGCCTTCATTATAAGCCTCCAAAACTAAGTAACATTTTCATCTGACAACTTTGCTCTACTTCAAGATAATGAATAACTATTTAAGTAGACAGAATAATATTTAACAGAATGATAACAGAAAAACACTTAGAATAATATTTAACAGAATAATATTAATGACCACATTTATTGATTACTTCTTATGTTTCAGGCAACATGCTAAGACGTTACACGTATTAACTCATGGCGGCACGGCTTCTCACCATAGTTTAGAGAACTGCTTGGCAGTACCTGGCATATGGTGAACTCTATTGTCATTTCCTGGGCTGACTATTGTGCTCTGTATTCAGAATATTGTCTCCACCAGAAATCTAAGAGGAGACAATTTAGCATAAGGGTTAGGAGCATGGACAGTGGGATCAGGCTGCCTGGGTATGAATTGCTTCTTTGACTATTAGTAGCTGTGAAACTTGGCAGATTGATCACTGTACCTTGGCTTCTCCATATATAAAGTGGGGAGAGTAGTACTTTCATACTGGGTTGCTGTGATCATTAAGTAACATACTAAAGGTAACGTTACCTATCAGCGCACATAATATGTGCTCTATAAATAATAGGTGGTATTTATTTGTAATGTATCACGTGAGTATTTGATTAATGAAAAAAGAGGGTCAGCAGAGCATGAGAAGAGATCTGAAATACTCAGAGATAGGCAAGGCTTCAGTGGGTGGGCCAATGTGCTGAGCCTTAAAGGATAGGTAGCATTTCCAGGTAAAAAAAGGAAAAGATTATTCCAAACATCAGAAAGAGCTAGTTAAACCCAAACCAAATAATCTCGTGTGATTAGACCCCAGTGTTTTAAGGAGGAAATAGTAGGAGACATACATTCGGTTTCCTTCAGCACAGTTAGAGCTGCAGTCCCTGCAGTTAGAAGCAAATTATGATTTCAGAATAGAAATTTGAATTCGGACATGTGGCTTCTCTCCCGAGGTATGGTGAAATGTTTACATGTCTGAGTCCCCTACCTGATCATAAGTACCTTAAGATCTGGGACCATGGTTCAGTCATTTGTATCTCCCAAACAGTGCCTGGCTGAATGTTGGTTTAGGAACCACTAGGAATTGAAGCTCAATCAAAATGAAAACCTCTTAATTGGGTTCCCTTAAAAGTAAATGCTGAGATAAGGATTTGAGTATAACTATTTTATATGGTGGTGTTCTTGGAAGAACTATTTGGGGAATACAGAAGTGAGACAGGCAAAGGAAGGAAACCAAAAAGGCTGCGATAATTAACAGGTCACCACTGGTGAAACTGTTGCAGTACCACGAGGGACCGCTAAGACAGTGCATAGCACAAGCTTCAGATTTATCTCACCTGAAGGGCAAGGAAGCTGGAGTATTTATCTAGCAATTTATGTCAGTCTTAGATGCTGCTGCTCCTGGAGGTGCTAATCCTCCAGCATTTCTGCTGGTCCAGCAAGCAAAACAAACATGCTCCAAAAATAAGGCCAATAAAAAATACTAGTGTGTATATCAGCACTAGTATCTTATGTAAACTAAGGTGTTACCATGTATATTGTGGTCCTTTGTATGATGATTGACCTCCTCCAGTGAAAGCTTTTAGATAAGGGTCCTAGAGGGATGTTTAGGGGGTCACTGATTCGGTGTGCATGGAGAGTATATGTCAAGAGAATATGGACATTTTCCCTCTACAGTCTACTATAGTTCACACCTTGCACTCCTCAGATTCACTTATGTTGCATGTTAAGTTCACTCTATCCATTTAATGATTTTGAAAGGAAGTCACTGGGCACAATTCCAAGGTGGGGAGGATGGGGGAAGGTAGGGAAGAAGGAAGGGAGAGAGAAGCGGGAAAGAGGAAGAAACATAACAGAAGTGTTGGTGGAACAAGTTACAGTGTCCTCTGTGACAGTTAATATTGAGATCATAATTGATATTTATAGTTAATATTGAGATCATAATTGATATTTATCATTTCCCTCCTCTGCTGCCTGTTCCAAATATGCCTCTACATTTGAAAGACTGCTTCTCTCTAGGTACATTGCCTAATGCAATGACTGGGACTTCTTGCTTGAAGGAAAGCTTCTTATCCTTGTGAGCTAAATGTTGCTACAATTACCCTTTCAGTTATCACCCAACATTGAGGCATTGAGGAATGCCTCAGTGGATCCCTTAGGTTCCAGACATACGCCTCCCTGCTCCATGCTGTAGAAACTGTGCTACCTTCTCTTGAAAGTCATGGTGAACTGCCCTTGCCTCTTATGTAACTGTATGAGCATGAGGATCCAAAATGGACCAGATAGCAGCTAAAGCTTTAGGTTTAATGGAACCTTTATTGTGTCCTCTGGTAGAAGTACTTTCCCCTCTCCACTTTGCAAATCAAGACTGCTTTCATACTAAATCATGTGTTGCGTATTGGCTGACCTGAGTCTGTATTTTTTTTTTCTTCAGAGTTTCAATGGCAGCTAACTAATTCCACAATGTTGTGTATGTCAAAAACAGGAACATTAGCATTTTCTCCGTCTATATTCTATCTCAAACCCCTCAATGAGCATCTTAATAATCATGGTGCTACAGCTTGCCAGGAATTAGCTTCACCACAATATTAACCAGCAAGGGGGTCCTTACTACCATCTGGGGGAGTAAGATCTGCTTCCCAGGACCCCCTTTGTCCCAGTGAGGAAGACCTTGAGAAAGGATTTGAGTGGAAGCAGTTTATTTTGAATATGAATCTAGCAAGTACCAGTTGAGGAATGGGGAAGTGAGAAAAGGAAGGAATGCAGGCTGATAAAGGACAAGTCAGCTGGGAAGTTTACACCTGTAGGAACCTGAGACTTAATCCCTATGGGAGCCTCTGAGAGAATGCATAGAGCATGCCTCACATGGTTCTTCCTGAGGGACAAGGAATATGGCTGTATTTATCCCCCAATCCCTGCTATCACTGGTTGTGGGCTGCTCCTGCACACCTTAACCCCAGTGCTTCTGACTTTCTGGTTCATGGGCCAACTGTACCAGGGAAAGAGTCACAGATTCTTACAGTAGGAAGCCAGGGGCTTGGTGCTCACAGAAACAATAGTGCCAAGGGAATATGGGCAGGGACCCCAAAAGCTTGTGTTACAGAAGATAAAGCTCCTGTGAGTTCATTATGAATATCAGTGGAAAAATAATGCCAATAAGAAATACTAGTGCATATATAAGCACCAGCATCTTATGTAAACTAAGGAGTCACCATGTATATTTTGTTCCTTTGTATGATGATTAACCTGGCACCTTTCTTCATCAGAATATATGAAGCTTTTCCTCTGATTAAGCAAAGAAAGATATACACACTTTACCTTCTTGGCCTCTAAGTCAATTTAAACATAGATGCAGATGGAATAGACTTACCTCAGCTTTAATAGTACCCCACAGTTCTTTGAAGTGTTCATTTCCCATCTACCTTTTGAAATAAAATTTTATAAATGTATCTTGAGAAGCTTGGCTACACAGTAAAAAAAAAAAGTCCACCACACTAAGACACTTGAAGCACTTTCAGAAAGAGAAACAGCATCTTTGAATGTTTTATTTTTCACTTGTGAAAATACATACATAATATATAATACAAGTACAGATGTGTCTTCGCAGCTAAGTCAGAGGAAGCTAACATAAAGGCACATACAGGGGGCAGGTGTTTTCATACAGTGTTCTGTTAAATCAGCATTTAGGGTATGGTAAGTGACCATGAAGGCAACAAAAGCACAGAAACCCTGTGGAAATGACTATGAAGAGCTAAATCAGAGACAACTCCTAGGTCCACCAAGAATGAAGGTCATCTCTGGAACAGATACTGCTTCCATTTAATAGACCTGGCAGAACATCAGACAATGGAATGAAATCTGGACGAAGGCACCAGGAGCAAGGAGGAAGCCAATACTTAACTTGACAGCTTGCCTGCCCTTCTCCCCTCTTCTCTTTAAGGCTTGGGGCCTCTGCTGATTTGAAGAAACAAACACTGTGCTGGCTCTGTATTGACCAACAGAAATGTTGGTCAGCTACAAGACAGAATTTCATAACAGACTAAATATTTAAAAGGCTTGTAAACACTGTTCTGATGGAAAGGAAAAAAAAAACATAAAAGAACATTTGCTATTTCTCTCTTCTAGGAAAGATACAGGTACAGATCTTTGACATATCACAGGTATATCCCTGTCCTGTCATTTACCTGAAATGGTAAAAATTGAGGCACAATGCTTGGGTTGATGAGATTCTTTCCACCATCTACTAACAGAGCAGCCCACTAGGATTTGGCACAGCCTGAGCAGCTGGCAACCTTGGAAGATGTGAGATGGGGCTTCACGATGTCCGGCTCGATAGACTCCATGAGGTCACACTCGTTTGCAAGTATGTGCTTCACCAGGCATCTGGAGGCTTCATCAATGTTTATATTTTCCTAAGGGAAAAAAAAAACAAAATAACTTTTCTTATTCAACATGCTAAAATAACTCTGGGACAGAGTGATCTCTGTTATGAAAGGGCAGTCTTTATGGCAATTCATTTACATATTTCTGTATCCCTATCCATGTACCATCTTTTTATTCCCCTCACTCCTATTTATTCCCTTAAAATAAATCTACCTTCAGATCTTGATAAAAGTGAGCAAATCTATTTTGTTTCACTATATATGAAGAACAATGTTTGGTGAATTCAGTAGATTGCATAAAAGCCAGAATTTTCACATGCTCTTACACTACACAGCATAACATTATAAAAGAAACATATGTCTTTCAATCGAACTTAGACTCATCTTCACCTTCTGTCCCATAACATTTTTTGGATCTTGATATGAAATGGAAATAATAATATACCTGTTGCAGAAGTCACTGTTACTGTGATAAATATTTCTGACTCTCTGCCTTCCAGTCAAATGGTAGGACTGCACTGCTCTGACCTCCTGGTTAGGCATGGACGGACACGTGACCATCATTGGCCAATGACTTGACAAATGATGCCTGTCACTTTCATACGGAAGCAATGAGTCAGCGCTCAATTTACCATGTTCTTTTCTCCCTACTTCCGCATCACGGAAGCACAGAAATGGAACCTCCCTTGACCTGATTCCATGAGTGAGGGTCAAGTAGAGCCACGTGCTCCAGCCAGCAAATAATGAACAAAGCATAGCATGAGTGAGAACCAAGCCTTTGTTGTTTTCAGCCACTGAGTTTTGGAGGCTTTTTACCACTGTGGCATTACCTAGATAATTCTGATGGATAGGCTTTCTAAGAAAGGAAAATATTAAATCAGAAATACGAGTCTAATTTCAAGATGAAATATGTTTTAATTTGAGGGAAATATGGAGCAAGCATTTGAACTTAAAATATGTTGTTTATTTATACTATAAAGTGCCTTTTCTCTGCTAGCCAGAAAGTCAAGATATACAGAGTATTTATTACCTGCATGCTAAATAATCACTTGTTGAGATAAATTAGATAAAGTGAAGATCTCTAGTAAAGTTAAGTTTGACTGTTTTTATCACATTTTATAGTACCTGTTTGATGTGTTCCCCTATAGACAATGTGGAGACTTTCTTGTTCTCTAATTGTTTTACTATAGAATCACATTTTCCAAGCTGAAGTATTTCTACTTATCCCTAATTTTGGTATCTATGCCAAGGTTTTTTGATTCGTGTTGCATTCATTGCATGAAGTCCCAGTACATGGTTAACATCAGAAGTAGTGGCAGTTTCCAAATTATAATCTATAACTCATGACAGTAGAAGGAACTGCCATTAGCATCCTTCAAGTCCCAACCAGAATATATCCTTGAGTTCACCTGCTATGAAAGCTTAAGGTAACTTTTGGAGTTCAAAACAACAGCCTGTTTACTCATCTTCCCTCTACAGAATCCTAACAAAACTGCTTCTGAGGACTTTTAAACCTAAACCACAAAGTGAAGTTCTGATTCCTTTTTCCTTATTTCTGTTGTCTTAATCTTGTTTTTTTGCTATTGGTTTTTAAACTAGACAAGATTTCATGTCTCTGAGCCTCCCTTTCCTCATCGATGAATGGTGTTGATGACAATATTTTTTCTTATTTGAAAATTGCTTTCATTATAGCATATGGCCGTATATAAAATGTGAGGTCATTTTATATACGTAATCTTATATAATCTCATTTAAAACTCCATAAAGTACGGCGGTGCAATGGTGGCTCAGTGGGAGAGTTCTCGCCTGCCACACCAGAGACCCAGGTTCAGTTGATTCCCGGTGCCTGCCCATGCAAAAAAGAAAAGCTCCGTAAGGTAAGGTTAGTTTTTCGTTCTTATTAATTTTATCGTTGTAGTTGTTGAGGGGGTGGTGTCTTTATCTTCAGCTTGATTATCCGCCTCGGTCCATGGAAGCCAGTGCACAGAGAACAGCAATACTTCTCCCTGCTGGGAGGGGGTCCCCTCGCCTTAAAGTCATTATATGCCTTATACATATGCCTTATGCATCTCTTTCTCTTCCTGACATCATTCCCTTGGGTCACCCTTGAACAACCTGCTCCTGGACAGTAATCGGATATGAGCAGGGCCTGGATCAAGGACAGCCCCAGCTCAGAACTCTGCTCTTGAGTCCAGACCCTGTTTATGTGGCTGAGGAGGAGCCTACCTTTACTGTCTTACAGTCGAGGAAGGTAGGAACGGGTAGCCTGGCTTAGCCTTCCAGACCCAGCCTCATGGGTACTTTTAAGGAACTTTACCAACCATTATTAAATAAATGATTTGATTCCTGTTTGATTATTGCTTTTGTGTTGGGGAAGGAGGCAATAAAATCCCACCCCAAATACCAAACATGAGATATTATCATGTCTATTTACAGATGAGAAAACTTAGGCTTGGAGATAGTAAGATCACACAGTGGGTGAACCGAAGGGCCTGACCTTAAACTGGGGGTTGATGCCAAAACCTGGCTCTTATAACTATTCTTAAGATCGTTTTGAAGATCAAGTCCAAGAACAAATACAAGCTCTCAGCACAATATTAGGCCCAGAAATGGCTAAATAAATCTTAGTTTATTTCTCTTTCCTGTATTATAATAAAAACATGTTTCTATGTCAGGAAAAACAAGTTTTAAACATTAAAACCTCCTTCATACCAAATATAAATTAGATTTTCCAGCAGCATTTTTAAGCTTCCACTCCTACATTCATGTGCAAGTAAAACAGTATTCTCTTTCAATAATGTGCAAATTGGCAAAATCTACTAATGAGGAGTATTAAATTCTAATGTGGACAAATCAATGAGAGTTCATCACCATTACGTGAAAATCATGCAAAATTTAAGCCCAGTTAGTGGTAGCTTAGCAGCATTATTTTAGTAAAAGATAAGATGATGGTGGTGAAAGATTGTAAAATTTAACTCACCAAGCAAAGGCTGACTAATGTTAGGGCTGGGACATGAGATGAAGGGAAAGAGGATTTAGATAAAGGAAACAGAACAAAGGAGTAGCAGGACCTGTTTTTAGTGTTTTTTTTTCTTTTTTGCATGGGGAGGCTCTGGGAATCCAACACGGGTCTTCGGCATGACATTGCCCAAGTGCCTTGCCCATTTTTTTTTTGCATGGGCAGACCCGGGTCTCCGGCATGGCAGGCGAGAACTCTGCCACTGAGCCACCTTGGCGCGCCCGGTACCTGCTTTTAGACTGCATATCTGGACAAAGTATCAATTCACTGTGACTGTGCCACATTCATTGATTCAATTAAAATTACTTCGGTTCCCACTAGGTACTAAACCTACAAAGATCAAGATGATAGAATAAGTCCCATCCCTGACTGAGCTTACCCACAGCAAGGTTTGAGTAAATGACAAAGGCATAACAAAAGTTGGAAAGGGCATCTGGAGCCAGTGCACTGTAGAGTCTCAAGTGCTCACTTGGCCAGGTAGAGTCTTTGAGGTTTTTTGCAGGGGAAGTATTAATAAATCCAATACTACACAAATCCATTATTATAGATGTGTAGTACAGAATCTGCTTTACTAATTAATTGATCAGTAAGAATTTAGTAAATACCTGTCTCTATGGCATACATATTTCAGATTAGAAATTTTGAAAGGGAACCAGGGAGTAGACTAGGCACTGATATTTACCACTCTATTTACCATGTACTTGCCACCAAAAAGGCAACGTGCATAGTGTTTAGAGCACAGGTTTGGAGCTGGACCCATTTAGGTTTAAAATAGCTTTTCCACTTTATGGTTGATTAACCTTGGAAAAGTTACTTCACCACTCTGTGCCACAGTTTCCTCATCTATAAAAAGTGTATCTCATGGGGAGCATTAGCTAATATATGTTAAACCTTATGTGTGCACATTAACTTTATATCAACACATAAAACTTATATGTGTGTATTCTATTCCTTTATTTTGCAGCCGAGGAAACTAAGATTGAGAAAAGTCAAAGTGGCAGGCGCCATGTCATCTACTAGTAGGTGGTGGGGCCAAGTGTGAGCCCACGGCTGAATGGCCCCAATGTGTACACTCCTTCCACTCCACCTATTATTTCCTCAAGTAAAAGGCACAGAATGGCGCGGGCCACAGTGGCTGAGCAGGCAGAATTCTCGCCTGCCTAGCCGGAGACCCGGGTCTGATTCCTGGTGCCTGTCCATGCGAAAAAAAAAGAATGGGCAGGGCACTTGGCCAGCATAAAAACAGCAAAAGGATACAATCAGGGCTTTAAAGCAAGCCTGGTTTGTAATGCTGGCCGAGTTACAAACATTTTTTTCCTATCCTCTTCTTTTTCTACACACCATTGAGATTAAAGACAAAAAGAGTTAAGCTAAGAGATGGAAAAGCAATACAGAGCAAATGTCCATCTTACTTTCAGTCTAAAGCCATCTTTGCTAATCAAATCCTGGTTGACAGAACTGCAGGTTCAAACTTCTGACCAAATAGACTGTGATATAATTGATTGAACTACTTGGCATCCAAGTAGATTCAACCAAGTCTGCATGTCCCAAGTGATTGTACAGAAACAGAACTGCTGGCTTAAATGAAAAATTCCACCTGGGAATTTTTTTTGTCACGATATTTTTTTTAACAATTTTTACTGTGAAATATATATACAAAAAAGCAATAAATTTCAAAGTACATTTTAACAAGTAGTTATGGAACAAATCTCAGGGTATGGTATGGGTTATAGTTCCACAATTTCAGGTATTTACTTCTAGCTACTCTAAGACCCTGGAGACTAAAAATAAATATCAGTATAATGATCCAGTAGTCATACTCATTTGCTAAGTCCTATCTTTTGTCTTGCAACAACTCCTTCTCCTTTGACCCTTCTCCCAATCTTTAGGGATATCTGGGCAATGAACATTCTTACTTTTTCATGTTGAAAAGGGGTGTCGACATTTTGGGGTAGGGAGAATGCAATTGGTTGATGCTCTTGGAGAGACTGGTAACCCAGGGTTAATCTGGCCAAGGAACCATCTGGAGGTTTTAAGTTTCTGAAAAATAAACTTAGTGAGCTAAACTTCTAGAGTCTCAGATAAGAGCCCTGGGTATTCTTTACCACCCAGGAATTTTTATTTGTATGTATTCTAAGGAGTACTAACAATACAATGTATCTTTTTCAATAAAGGCAATTTACATATTCTATAACTTCCAACACCTGGACTGAATCTGACTATGATGTATTTACATAATTCCAAGACTCTATTGTACTGATTGCTTTAGGTGGATGTGAGCTCAGCTTTGTGTCTCTTCTGAGAATTTTTAAATTTATATTGACAAGCAAGCCTGAGAAATAGGTTTAAATTTCCTGACAAATCATTTTACTAAAAACAAATGGTTGCTACTTACTGGGGTTATTATTAAGTGCCTACTACATACTGGGCATATTGCAGGTGCTTTGTTTATAAAATAATCTTCACATCCAATCCTAGCAACAATCGGTCAGAAAGAACTATTAGCTCTATTTAAAGATAAGAAATCTGAAAGGCAACAGGGTTAGGTAACTTACCCAGGATAGAGCAAGATCTTGGCAAAACTCATTCCTAACACAAACGGCCTGATTTCAGTTCTCATCCTGAGTCTGGTGCATTCCATTACATCACAGTATCTCCCTTGATTAAAATAGGTATCAAAATAGTTTCATGTCTAAGCCATTATTTCTCAATCATGGCTGCATATTTAAATCACTTGAGGAGTTAAAACAACTAAATCTGTTACTAGGGGCTTACTCTTGGTTGACCTACTTACTGGGGAGGCACCTCAGCAGGGGTACTTTTTAAAGGATGCCCGCTCCTTTCAAATGTGCAGCCAGGTTTGAGACCTACTCTTACACATTAAGAATGTCTTTGAAGACCCTATTCTTTTTATCTCAGGTGTAGGCTTTCTGGAAATAATATTTAATACTGCAATTTCAAGCTGCAATGATTCTAATCTTCCCATACAGGGACACGCGTAAACCTAACTATCTGAGCTTCTAGGTACTTCTCAGTTTTTAAATTAGCTCTTCAGAACATCAGTCTTGAGGCAAATTACTTAATCTCTGACCCCTGTCCCCCACCCTCCCCATGCCAGAGAGCAAAAACTCCTAGCAGAAAACTTTCACATCTGCCTGGTTAGACGTTGGCAAAGAATTCTTTAATCTTTCCAAATACATCAACCTCAAACAACACACCAAGTGCACACAAGGCTCTGAGGTTAGGGCACTAAATTCCTCAGCCCTGTGAAATTTTAATTAGAGCATATGGTCTGCTGGATAATAACGTCAAGGTAAGAAGTCTCACATAGAAAAGAGATTTTCAAATGCTTTCTCTAAAAAGATTCAACACTCACTTATTGAGCACGTAAGTGCCATTTTGCTAGGCCTTGTTTGCCTTCGTTAATACTTAACGTAGTGGCTGGCATAGTGGGCACCTGTAGTTTTGTCTGCTTAGCACGTCTTCCCTCAATCTCCCCTAGCACCATCCCACTTTCCTTTGAAACTGCTTTCTCTCACTGCAGTCAAGAGTATCCACTGGGGCTCACCATTTCTGAGCACCATGTCTTGGCGCTCTTCTCAAAACTTAGCATTTCACTCAACTTTCATAATTATGAAATTTAACAGTTTTTCAGTAAAATCAGTTTACAGATTTTACAGTAAGAGTCAAACTTGGCTTCAAACTCTTATCCTTGAAGCCCCTAGACATTTTATTTTTTCCTTCCCCTTGCTGCCTTCTTAGGGCCTACAGCCAATAAATAGGTCCTGTCTACCTGAATGCAAAGCCCATGGTTTTGCATCTTACCTTGTTTCCTCCATGAAAGGAGTGGAGGAGGCAATGGCAGAAAAACCAGGGCTTAATGATGCCAATTGACTGAAAGTTACTAGACTTTAGTCTAGCAGAAACTGAGAAGGACAGAGATCTATATTGTATAATTTCAACACAGGGCAGTCACACTGTTAGCCTGGAGATAAGGGGCAAGAGGAAGAGAAGGAAAGTTCACAAATAAAGTCAGCCCCCAAATTGTCCCTCTGATAATACCATCCCCATTTCCACTCTAGCATTATCCCAGCTTCTGTTCTTTAGCTATTCTAGATATCAAAGTTCATTTCAAGCCCTTTTCCTTCCCTATTTTCTTCAGCTCCAGAGCCTTGTGCCTTACAGCTATCTTCCTTTATCTGCCAGGGTGTTTCCCTCCCATCATTCTAGCATTCTCTGGTACCACAGTTCAGCCATGACACAGCCCTAAGCTTACAAAAATTTATCAAATATGTAAGAGGAAGGGGTATTAGAAACCACTAATTCAACCTGTTCTCTTTGACACATCAAAAATTAAGACGGAAAGAGCTGGCATGCTTGGCCTCCCACAGACTACAGAAACTCAGGGAACAAGATGCTTCTCACTCCTTTTGGGCCGGAACTCTCTTAGCCCTTGTGAAATGTAACTTCAGTGCTCCCTAGCCCTTTGAGTACACCTCCACGGGTGTGTACCATTGTATGAGAACTGCCTGTTGTCTGTCCCCTTGAACACAGGGATAGTATCTTGTTATCTTTGCGCTTCTGGCTCCTAGCACACTGTCTAATGCATATGGGGTCACTAAACAATAATATTACCAAAATTAGCTGATACCTATTGATAACCTATTATGTACCAGGGACCATTCTAAGTACTTTACCTGTGTTGACTAAGTTAATTCACAAAAATCCAGATAAGGAAACTGAACTATAGTAGGTAAAACAATTTGCTCAGCATCATATAGTCAGCAAATCAAACATGCCGCCACTTTTCCAGCCCGGACTTTCAGTCCCACTCATACAACCCTTGGAAATTCCAACCCTTCTGCAGAGCAGAGCCAGACTCAAACTCGGAGCCCTCTCTTCACTGCTGTGCTCTTCTCCTCTCTAGAAATGCTTGCTGAAGGAATGAAGCAGCAAGTAGCCAGTGCTTTCCTTCTAGATCTCAAAAATTATCTATGATGAGTCTACAGCACATTACATTTTGCCCACAGAATTGCTGTCTTGCTGTTCTTTTTAAACTTCAAATGTCCTTAAATGGCACATATGTACTGTCTAGTTTGCCACCTATCTTACTCATTTCTGTTAAATTCCTGGGCTCTGGAGTTGCCTTTTTTCCTACTACCAGGCTCAATAACCCTAATATTAAGCAAACATACTTTCTAAGATATTTTTTAGAGTATCTCGTACCTAACATACATTTGTGAAATCCAATATGCAATATACAGCTTGCACTAATAACCATTAAGAATCAAAACATTCATAGATTTTTGCCTCTATTTTGTTCTCAAGTTAATTGTTTTTTAAACTGCTCCCACTCTGTGTCTTTTTTTGAAATGGTGCTAGAGCATCCAATACTTGGTCTTAAAAAGAGAAAAAAGAATAAACATAAACATACAAATTATTACTTAGCCAGACTTAATAAACCCCATTAATCAAGACATAGCAGACTTCAGTAAAAATATTTTCTCGTTCATCAGCCGGAGAACAGAAACGCCCCCACCAGATACAAAAGGACAATAGTAACAATAGCTAACATTTATTCAACACTTACTCAGGCACTGTGCCAAGTACACTACATACATAATCTCATTTAACCTTTCCACACTCTAGAAGGTGAATATAATATTAACCCTATCCTACAGGTACAGAAACTAAGACACATACAGGATAAGCTACTTAGCCATGGTATATGCTGCACTTAGTCAATTCAGTTTAAAGTAATATTTCCTGAGTGCCAATTATAGGCAATTATCTCTTTTATCATTTATTCCTATTAAGAGTAAATGCTTTTATTCTGAGAAAAGCAAAGTCTGAGAATTGTGAATGGAACATTGTTGTCCCAGGAAGCAGCAGAATCAAAAGAAATGAGAAGGAGTTTTGGAGCAAAGCTTCAAAACTTGGTTCTGCCACTTACTGTGGGATAAATCCAAAGCCTGAACCTCCATTGCTTAATCTGTAAAATGAGGTAGGTGCAACCCACATTTATGGGTTAGGATTAAATGAAGTATACAAATGAAATGCGTAGGCATTCACAGTAGGCTCTCACATGATTACAAGCTTTGCTGTAGGGTCTCCTTTTCTTCACCTTCTCCCTTTGGACCATTCTTCAGTGATCACTTCCCATGGGAAGTCACCTCTGACTCTTCCAGGCTGGGGCAGATACCTCTCTATTCTGGCACCTACCGCTTGCCTGTTTGTCTGTATCCTTTACTGGACTGGAAATTTCTGGGGACTTCCTTGCTATGTCTAGTGTCTAGTACAGTGCCAGGCAGAAATGAGGCACCTGGAAGATATTTGTTGAGTGAATGAATGAGTGGATGGAGTTAACAAATGAACAGGCCCCAGCAGAGTGACAAATTCAGGCTGCAACCTAAAAATAGTTCTAGATGTGGGTGATTTCCAGTGGGAGGGTAAAGGGATACATGTCCACAACAGAATTTACTTTTCAAGTCAAACTGCCTGTTCTTATCTTGTTCTCCAGTTATTACTTGACACCATTCTTTTTAGGTGAAATGAAAGGAAGACTGACTAGACCGGTTTATAAAAATGGGGCTGAATTACTAAAGACTTTGCAGGTAGGTAGACTTAAGTTGGTGACCTAATTTTGCCCTTTAAAAAATTCTTTATATCTATATGCCAGAGGCCCGGGTTTGATTCCTGGAGCCTGCTCATGCAAAAAAAAACAAACTTTATATCCTGTTATTCCATGAAATCTTTCACTTACTAGTTTAATATTTAATATTAATATATTGATGTTATTTAATAAATTTAATAGCATATGTACATAGGCAAGATACTTAATTTTCTTGGGCCTCACCTTTAAGATAGAGATAACAGTGGCCGATTCCAGCTTAACAATTTCCTTTCAGACCTCTAATTTTATCTTTTCTTTATATGCATAAAGAAGGCTTTTCTTTATAAAGCCTTCAAAAAACTCTTTAGTGAAGAGTTTGAAGCTCTTGCTTTTCCAGTTAGAATAAATCAAAATACTTTGGCCACAATTGTTCAAATAATGTTAGCTTAGATGAAAACATGTAAAAATGGATGTGCTAATAAAGCAAAAGAAATCCATCTTTGAATCACTTTTTGTATTTGCAAGCTTAGTGATACTAGCTAACTTCCAGAACTCTGGCTCCAACCCTATAACCTAAGTCTCCCCCTCCCTACCAAATTCCTGATGTTTAACATCAAAATTCCACAATCAGATAAAAAGTCATTTCTAGAAAGGGCAATCTCCCTGAGGCAACACTTGGCATGTACTATATAATTTTCTTCTTTTTGATATAGAATAACACTATGTCTTTCTTCATTCCACAAACTTGGAAGTAAAAAAGAAGGAACATCAATTTCAAATGTCTATCATGTAACTATTTGACATATGATATAACTAAATTAAACAATTTGTTATTTGGCAAAAATCCTTGAGCTCATTCCACGGACCTGGCATTTTTCATCAAAGGCTTTACACTTTGCTTAATATGTTTTGCTGTCAGCTGCTAGGCGATGGTCGTATTAGTCCAGGGTTTTTTCTGCTTCTACCTGGAGATGGTGATGGACGTGATGTGCTCTCACGAGCACTTCTCACAATCACTATGACATTTCATTCTACTTAGGGCTCTGCGTGGTGTCTTCTCTGAACTGCATGCCTCCAGTTTCTTCCCATTGCACACCATCCTCAATATGCCTGCCAAACTGTCTCCTGATTGCTCTAACTAAAGTGCAGTTACATTCATACCTATACCAGTATCACAGCTCAAAAACACTTGGCTCACACTGCCTACTCAGAGTAAGTCTAGACCACCAATTATGGACCAACCAAAATGGCCATAATTTAATTGGTAGCCTCTTCTTTACTGATTCCCTTTATTTGGCGAGGCTCTAACTGATCCAGATTTGTAGCCATTCCTTAGCTGTGTCCTGCACTTTCTCCCCCTTCCACACCTTCGCAGTGGTTATTCCTACTCTCTTCCCTATCTGTAGGTCCCCTGCCCATCCTGAATAAACATAGCTTAATTGGAAATAATTAGCTGCTGACATACTTAACTGATTTACAAGGCTTTCATTTTATCTTGCTTTGAACTTTTGGATGAAATACAGATACATTCCACAGCATCAGAATTCTTCTGCTTCTCTTGAAATTTATTATTTGCCTATTTATTTATTTAAGATTAAGGAAGAAGATGCAGTAGAGAGACTTAGATCTCAGCTCTGCCACCTGTTAGATGTGTAACCTCAAGGAAGTCACCATAACTTTTCTCTGGCTAGTTTCTTTACCTATGATTTTTTTATTTAAAAAACAGTCCTAATTTCACAAAGTTGTCGAGGAGGTGTATAAAATGAGGTAAGATATGTGAAAGAACTCAACAACTGTGCTGGCATACACTAAACCGTGAACATAAAATGTACTAGATAAAACACTTGAGAAAGAATACAAAATTAAATAAATATTGGTGTTTAGTTGTATATAGAAAATTGCGGGGCATGGATAGAGATGTTTAGTAACTGATATTTTTTTCACCCTCTAGGTTTTACTCCCATTTTTCAGCCTTCTCCCCTTCTCTGAGCCCAGTCTCAAATGAAGCTCATGTGATTTTTAATAGGACTTTAACAAAGTGGAGTGAGAAAGGCCTGACTGGTTATGGCAAGGTCCTGACATCGTTATCAACTCTGATGAACTTTCTTTGACCAACTTCCTCCATACCCCAGCAAGCAAGATGGGGCTGGATGCCTCTCCGCAGATGCTTCCATAGCAGTCTCTTATAGTAGCCATTATCACACGCAATTGCAATTATGTTCGAAATGTATTTTCTCATTAGATTGTATACTTCTTGAGGGCAGAAGTGGCACTTACGCACTGGAGTGTTACTAGCAACTAACATGGAGCCTATTGGTATTCAGGTGCCCAAGAAGTAATTCATGAATGAACTTTGCTGTTAAGGAGAAAATTTAATAATCAATATCAATAATCACATACATAAAAATGATGTGAGCTGCTCTATGTTGACATGCATTATATTGAAGTTCATTTAAAAGTAGGACAGCTTAAGATAGGAACAGGAGACCTGAGCCGTAGCTCTGATACTGCTACCAACTAATATGGTCACTCGGCATCAGTTTCATAAAAGGAAAGAATTTGTACTCTGCCTTTTTCCAAACAGGATTGAAGGCGATCCTTGAGGCTATCTCCATCCCTTGAATCACCTAGTTAAACTTATGGGAGAACTGAGAATAATGCTCCTTTAATGGGAAAGATTTCTCAAATTGAGAGCTTTAAGTATAAAGAATTTGTCTAAGCAGTCATTTACTAGAGCAAGTGCAATTTATCAACATGATTAGCCATATGTTTTTGGAAGCAAAAATCAGAAACCCATTGAATTGCCTGGGCCATCTGGAGGGTAATTCCCAGGAGTGACATAATTTCTGAGTGACTCAGGAATCTCAGGAAATAAAATTAGCTACTCAAACACCATCAGGTCAGCTTCATTTTTGGCCCGGCAGCATATCTTCTTAGTTTTGCCACCGAAGATTATAGGGCCCCTACCCCAAACCTAAGGTGAAAAATCCTGGGGAAGGATTCTGATGACTTTGGCCTCCGTCATGCTTTGCACTTAGGACCAGAGCAATTCCAAGTCCCGGGGAGAGGGGTTGCTCTGACATGTAGACAATGTTGGCCAATTATTATTACTTGAAAAAAGGAGTATGTAGGCAATAGCAACTTCCATATGTACAACCATGAGGGAAGTAGAAGAGAAATAGCTTTCTGACAGAGATATACTTATGCATGTGGGAAGATGATAGAGGGGAATAGCACAAACCAGCCATGGGGGAATCACTGCAAATTGGGAAACCCATGGGTTGTAGTTACCGTATCAGCTTTATGGCCATCATTTACAGATATATGGATGTATGTCTCTGCATTTTTGACAGACCTAAGCAATGTGACATTTTAAAAGTAATAGAATTACAGTTTTCCATAAAGTTGTGCAGTATCAAACGTACACATCTAGTAGCACCTGACAACTTTAATCTCTGCAGAATAAGTGACCATCTGAAGCCACAATACCGGGCATGCAAAAAGAAAGATAAAGAAAGTAGGAATTGACCTAAAAAGAAGTAGCTCTGATTATAAAGGTATAAAGTAGTTGCTCAATAAATTTTTCTGGAAAAAGGAATAAAAGAGGCTTTTGAAGTTTATCCCCTAACCACACATCTGGTTTTCTGGTTGTTTTACAGAATGCCATTGACTCAAATAGATGTAAAAGGATAATATCTTTGCCAGATAAAGGATGCTTCTATTTCAAATGTGAATTTGAAAAAAGGTTACCTTTGTTGCTAGGACCCCACTAAAAGGTATTAATGCTTCCTTGCATTATAAAACAGTACTCAAAACACAACTTAGCTCTTCATGTGGACCTTCACTAACCATTACATATATTCATAATTGTGCCTTTTATTTTTTTCTTTCTTCTTCTTCTTCCTTCTGTTATTTTGCATATGTAGCTCATTAGTTCTATAGCTAATGAGCCAATTATATGGGTTGATACTGTAAGGATAAATATGGTTCAAAAGGGATAGGAAGCAGTACTTTTTAAATATACTTATTATTGATTAGAAAGAAATAGACTAAAACATACATAGTGAAATTAATTAGTGGTTTGATTACAGATTATTTTAATCTTTTATTTTATAATTCTGGTTATTTTCTAAGTTCTCCAAAGGAGCACATATTACTTTAATGTTTGCATTGAAAGGTTATAAAAATAAGGGGAAAAGGTCATTTGTTCTGAGCCATGGATAGTATAAGAATTAATATCCTAGTACCTTTGTTTTACCCCTGCAGCTAGATGCTAGACTGACAAAGTAAAAAGAGAGTGCACACAAATAGATAAAACCAGAAATGAAAGGAGGGTCATTAGTATCAAGCCCACAGAAATAAAAAGGATTATAAGAACATACTATGAACATCTGTATACCAACAAATTAAATAACTGAGACAAAGTGGACAAATTCCTAGAAACACACAAACTACTTACTCTAACTCAAGAAGAAACAGAAGATCTCAACAGACAAGTAGCAAATAAACAGACTGATCAGTAATCAAAACCTCCCAAAAAGAAAAGCTCAGGACCAAATAGCTTCACTGGTGAATTTTATTAAACATTTCAAGAAGAATTAACACCAATCCTGTTTAAACTCTTCCAAAAACTTGAAGAGGAAGGAATATTTTCTAAGTAATTTAATAATATTTAGAAATAGTAGTTCTAGTCAGAAGAGTTGGGCAGAAAAAAAAAGAAAGAAAGAAAAGGTATACAAATTGGAAAGGAAGAATTAAAACTATTTCCACTTTACAGATGACATAATCTTAAATACAGAAAATCCAAAGTAACTGTCAAGAAAACTATTAGAACTAATAAATTCAGCAAAGTGTCAAGATACAAGATCAACATACAAAAATCGATTGTGTTTCCATATATAGCAATGAACACTCTGAAGAGGAATTGAGAAAAGAATTATATTTACAATAGCATTTAAAGTAAAATATCTAGGAATAAATTTAATGAAGTAAGAGAATGATTTCTAGACTTAAAACTGCAGAACACTTCTTAAAGAAATTTTAAAAGACCTAAATAAATGGCAAGGCAACCCATGTTCACAGATTGGGAGATTTAATATTATTAAGATTTCAATGCTACTACCAAAGGTTACTCAAAGCAACCTTCAGAGGCAATGCTATCTCTACCACATTCCAGGAGCCTCTTTACAGAAATGGAAAAGCCAATCCTTAAATTCATATGAAACCATAAGGGGCCCCAAATATCAAGTCAACTTGATTTCAGTGCTTTCTTCAAAGCCACGGCAATCAAAACAACGTAACATAAAGTTATACACAATGACCCACAGCATATAATTGAGAGTTCAAAATGAACTTTTTCATCTATGACCAAATAATTTTTTGACGAGAGTACCAAGTATATTAAATGTGGGAAGAATAGTCTCTTCAACAAATAGTGCTGGGAAAACTGAAAATCCACACGCAAAAGAATAAGTTGGACCCCTACCTCAAACAATATAAACAAATTAATTCAAAATGTATTAGAGACTAAACATAAATACTTAAACTATAAAACTCTTAGATGAAATCATAGGAGAAATCTTCATGACCTTTGATTCAGTAATGACTTCTTAGTATGCATCAAAAGCATGAGGAACAATTGAAAAAATAGATAAAATGGATCTCATGAAAATTTAATATTTTATTGCAACAAAGGACATTAAGAAGGAAGTGAAAAGACACCTAGTGAATGGGAGAAAATACTTGCAAATCATGTCTAGTAAGGGTTTATTCTCCAGAATATGCAAAAAATCACAACAATTGAGGAACAAAAAGGCAAGCAACCAAATTAATAATGGACAAAAGGTTCCTGTCCTGATAAGATGGGTAAGTCAGATGCTTCAGGACTCCATCTCTCCATAGAAACTTTGAACAACCAGCAAGAATTGGCAGAAACAGCTTTATCAAAGCTACAGAAAAGAGTTAAGGGACTGCAGACAAAGGATGAGTGATGAATCAAGACAAAGGCTACTTAAAAGTGGTAGGATCTCCTGACACTGGCTGGCCCCTCCCCACCCCTCATCAACTCAGCCCAGAGCTGGCATGTGCTTCCAATGTGGATCCCTGGTCCTAATTCTGGAGAGAGCAGAGTAACTCTTGTACATATACTGGGAGCATGTATGTCTGTCCCAATCTGTCCAATAGTGGCCTGAAGGACTAGCCATTCCAGAACTTGCCCAGCATGCAGAAGGTAGTTCACAGAGTTCTCCTATAGAATGCTATGGGAGAGCAGTCAAGTGTTAGCTTGGGGCAAGAGATGGCTGACTTTGTGATACAGAGTGAAGTGCCTGGTACCATGAAACTGCATCCTAGGGAAGAGGGGATGTTCATAAACTAGGCAATTCCAAAGGTCACACACTCAAGCACAAGAAAAGGCACATGCACAGAAAGGATGGGGAGGCCCCTATGATTTGGCCTGGACTTGTTCTCTAAAATGGCTATTTGGAAATGTTCTGAAAGAAAATGCTGGCATAGGTCAATCGACAAAGACAGGGAAGGTGTTGCCTTTTTTCCCTGCTCCTCCTCCTCCTTTGTCTTCATATTCTTCTTTGGTTTCTTTTTGCTAGCTCCTGGCATTCAAGGAAAGCACTAGCGGGATACAAGCCTAAGGAACAGATGCTTCAGAGTCTAAATGCCAGCAATAATAACTTAACATATCAAAATTTTCAGCTTTCATTCAAGACTACAAAAGCATACAAAGAAATAGGAAGTACAGTCCCAGAAAAAGGTGAAAATTAAAGCATTTGATACTATCAATGAGGAGGACCAGACCTGGGACTTATGAGACAAAGACTTTTTAAGAATGTTCCTACATATGCTCAAAGAGCTAAAGGAAAACATGAACAATGAACTAAAGGAAATCAGGAAAACAATAGGTGAACACAAGGAGAATAGCAACAGAAAGATGGAAATTATGAAAAGGGACCAAACAGAGTTGAAGACCACAGTAACAGAAATTAAAAATTCCCTTGAAGGTTTCAATAGTAGAGGAGGGGCTGGCAGAAGAAAGAACCAGTGAACTTAAACATAAGACTAATGAAATCATCTGTCTGAGGTGAAGAAAGAAGAAACAGCTTCCTCCTTCTGTGCCTCAGGGTTGCACAGCAGGACCCAGACTCCCTTCACCCCAGGAAGCAGGGCACAGTGGGAGGGAACAAGGCCTATGTGTAGCTCCAGGGGTGGGAGAAGGCCTAAACCAAGGCTCAGAGCCAAGGTCCTGTCCAGAGCTGCCAGCCAGGTGGACCTATGGCGAGGCCATGCTTCTAGGGCAAGGAACATCCAGTCATGGATAAAATGAGCTGATGCAGAAGGCCAAACTGGCCGAGCAGGCTGAAAATCTGATGACACTGCAGCCTGCATGAAGTCTGTGACTGAGCAAAGAGCAGAATTGTCCAAGGAGATAATGAATCTTCTCTCAGTTGCTTATAAAAATGTTGTAGGAGCTTGTAGGTCATCTTGGAGGGTTATCTCAAATATTGAGCAAAGGCATAGAGAAAAAACAGCAGATGACTCGAGAAAACAGAGAGAAAATTGAGACTGAGTTAAGAGATATCTGCAATGATGTACTTGGCCCTTTTGGAAAAATTCTTGATGCTCAATGCCTCACAAGCAGAGAACAAAGTCTTCTATTTGAAAATGAAAGAAGACAATATCCTTACTTGGTTGAGCTTGCTGTTGGTGATGACAAGAAAAGGATTGTGGATCAGTCACAACAAGTATAACAAGGAGCATTTGAAATCAGCAAAAAGAAAATGCAACCAATGCATTCTATCAGATTGGGCCTAGCCCTTAACTTTTCTGTGTTCTATTATGAGGTTCTGAACTCCCCAGAGAAAGGCTGCTCTCTTGCAAAGACAGCTTTTGATGAAGCCCTTGCTGAACTTGATATATTAAGTGAAGAGTCATACAAAGACAACATGCTAAGAATGTAATTACTGAAAGACAACTTGACATTGTGGACATCTGATACCCAAGGAGGCAAAGCTGAGGCAGGAAAGGAGGGGAAAATTAACTGGCCTTCCAACTTTTGTCTGCCTCATTCTGAAATTTACACAGTAGACCATTTATCATCTATGCCATCCCACAAATAGTTTTTTGTTTATGACTTATGATAGGTTTACATTACTGCTATTTGAATTTCCGTACATCCCATATATTTTTTACGTCTAATATTAGGGGAGTAGAGCCAGTTAACATTTAGAGAGTTATCTATTTTCATCTTGAGGTTGCCAATATGGGATGTGGAATTTTTATACCAGTTATAAATGTTTGGCATAGTACTTTTGGTACATTGTGGCTTCACAAGGGTCAGTGTTAAAAATGCTTCCATGTCTAAGCAAAAAAAACTGTCAACCACATATTGGTTTGTCCTGGTGGTGGATAAAAGAGATCATTGGTTCCAGTCACAACATAGTTATTGTGGGTACTTTAAGGTTGGAGCACTTTCAGGGCTGTAGTAGAAATAGATATCCCATGGATATTACATGTTGAACCACGTGTATATGTGGAATACACAGCCTCAATGTGCACAACTTAGCTACAGCTTCAGAAGTGTTCCTTTAGACAAAGTTGTGACCCAATTTACTCCGGAGAAGGGCAGAAACAGTTCACATTTTGTAAAATCAACTACAAACTGCTTTAATTATTTTTGCTACACTCATTTTACTTGTATTTAAATGTTTTAGGCAACCTAACAACAAAGTACAAGTAGTAATGCAGTCAAAATGAATTGTTTGATATTCATTATTTCAAACAACACAATATATCAAGCACAGCAGAAAAAGAAAAACCCACATATTTAACTTTTTTAGGTTCTTTGCACTTGTGTTTTTTTATTTTTTATTTTTTTGGAAACTTGCTGTCATGGTCGGGTTCATGTGTCAACTTGGCCAAGTGGTGCTACCTGTTTGTCTGGTTGGGCAAGTGCTGGTCTGTCTGCTGCGATGAGGACATTTCATAGAATTAGATCATGATCACGTCAGCTGCATCCACAGCTGATTCCATTTGTAATCAGTCAAGGGGCGTGTCTTCTGCAATGAGTGATGCTTAATATAATCACTGGGAGCCTTATAAGGAGGATTCAGAAGAGACAGGCTCTCTTCCTGCTTCGGCAGGTGAGTCTGTTCTGTGGAGTTCGTTGAGACCCTCCATCGGAATCATCGGCTTCACAGCTTGCCCTACAGATTCCGACTCTACGTTCCCATGGTTGCGTGAGACACTTTTATAAATTTTATATCTGCGAGTGTTTCCTGTTGATTCTGTTTCTCTAGAGAACCCTAACACACTTGCTTAACATGCATGTGCTATAAGAATAATTAATGGAAATAACTTGATGATGGCTAGCTTTGTTTAATGTCTTATGAAATTTTCATGAACAATCCAAGCATAATTGTTAAGAACACATGTATTAAGTTGATGTAAGTGGAATAAAAGTTTCATGGATGGATTTTTCAACTTTCTCTACAGCTTTTCATGCAAATTAGTCTTTTGGTTCTGAAACTTCTCTAAACGAAATTGCACATTTTTAGAAATTTATCCCTTATCCCCTTTTGGCAGCTAATGGGCTTTTACCAAGTTTAAATAAGAAGTTTATCATAATGACAAAAATACTACTCATGTAACTACTGTTCCCAACAATGTCCCATACTCCCCCACCCCGCTCTATTCCCAAATCAATTTCTGTTGGGGGGGTGGTGCTGTCGATTGGATAAAAGTAATGTGTTTCATTTAAATTTTTGATATATTGCATCTTCTAACTTAAGAAGCCACAAGCCACAATGTTCGTGGCCCATCATGATGTTGAGTCACATTAACTGTACATTTTGTGCTTCCATTTTTGGTTCTTCAGAATTTCTTGATACTCTTGTGGCCTGCCTTCAGTTTTGGTCCTTTGTTCCTTCTACTTGCCGGTTGCACAGGATTACCTTCCCTTTTTTTAGCCTTCCTCTGTTTTGTGACCAACCATCCCTACTTGGTGGCTGTGTCCTTGAAAAGAAGGCCACATGATCTTTCTGGCTCCACTCCATGTTTAAGACACCACCCTACTTCTGCTTGCATCCCATGAACTGTTTCCCTCATCCTACTGACTGCAGCAAATATCCCCTTGGTTGATGAGGTTGTGTTTATCTCCCTCTAAGCCCTACCTGTCTAGAATGGTCTGCCGCTGTCTGCCTTTAACTCCCTCCTCTTCTTCTATTCTCTAAATAATGATGGGGCTCAGTTATACCCAACGCTCACCCTTCAGACTATCTCTTCGTACTTGCAGACAATACCAAACAAAAATACCATTTTAAAAGAGGTATCTATTTTTTCTTTTAGAATGTATGCTTCTCTAGAGCAAGGATGATATTTCCTGTATGTTCTATGGTGCCTAGTACACTGTAAATGCTCACTAAATATTGATGATGAGAGGCAGTGAGTCTCGCTGATAAGGAGGAGAAACTGAAATCCAGAACATTGTTTTGTTGATGCTCTATTATGACCTCAGATGAAATTGGGAAATACTAGCCCTTTTGGAAAATTGTCCCAAATGTTACATTCAAATAAAAGTGTGATGGAGGTCTTGGAGTCTTTCTTTCAAGGAAAAAAAGATCTCTCACATTTGTATTGTACTGTGTTGTATTTGGGACAACACAGTAATGCATCTTCACATACAGCTCTTTATTTTAGCTTGTCTATTGATTTCTTCTGGCTCCCAGGCCAAGAAGTTGAAATAATCATTTCATAGCTAAGGAAAATTAAGTTAGACTGAGGAGATTTGATCTCATTGAGTTATAAGTAAAATCTGAAACAAAAAAAGAAAGAAGAATGAAGAAAAGGCAACAGAAACTGAGGAACCTACAGGACACCACCAAGAATACCAATTTTCACATTCTCCTTCTCCAGGAGAAGAAAAAAAGGGGCAGAGGGAATATGCAAAAATAAATAAATAAATAAATAAATAAATAAAACAATGGCTAAAACTTCCCAAATTTAATAAGAGATATAAATATACACATCCAAGACACTCAATGAACTCCAAACAGGAGAAACTCAAATAGACCCATGCTGTGACATATTATAATCAGACTTTCAAATACCAAAGATAAGAATTCTGAAAGCTGCAAGAGAGATGCAATGTGTCACATACAAGGGAGCCTCAATAGGATTAAGTGCCAATTTCTCACCAGAAATCATGAAAGCAAGATGGCAGTGGGACAACATATTTAAATTGCTTAAAGCATAATATTGCCAACCAAGAACTGTGTATACAATAAAACTGTTTTTGAAAAATGAAAGAGAGATTAAGACATTCCCAGACCAAGAAAAACAGATGGAGGCCATCTTCTGTCCTCACCTGTCGGAGTGAATCGGGTAAAGCCTGAAAGGGCCACATGTTGTGCCTCCTCCCCCCCACCCCCCAGTATGGCGGACTCGGCACCCCGATGGGAACGGAGAAAGGTGCGGGGTTGAGGGGCGGGTGGAAACCTGGACGGCAGGCATTGCTTCCCCAGGGGGGGCTCCCAGGCCAAGCAGGCACCGTCACCTGCGAGGACTCTAAGGACCCCGACTTGCATGTTCGGGACCAGCTGTCATTCTGGTCAATTCATCTTTTTAATTAATTAATTATTTATTTTGCATGGGCAGGCACTGGGAAACCAACCCGGGTCTCTGGCACTGCAGGCAAGAACTCTGCCTCATTTCTGATAAGGGTTCCAAGTCCACTCAATTGGGAAAGAATATTCTCTTCAATGAATGATACCGCGAGACCTACATATTCATATATAAAAGAATAAAGGAGAAACCCTATCTCACACCATATACAAAGATTTAATCAAAATGGATCAAATACACAAATATAAGAAACAGGAGAACACCTACATGAAAATGTATAGAGGTGTCTTCTGGATCTTGCATTAGGCAATGGGTTCTTAAACTTTACACCCAAAGTACAAGCAACAAAAGAAAAAATAAAGAGGATTTCATCAAAATTTTAAAATGTAGATCAAAGGACTTTATCGTGAAAGTGAAAAGAAAGTTTAATCAATGGGACTAAGTATTTGGAACTCACATATTTGATAAGTGTTTAATATCCTGAACATAAAAAGAAATCCTACAACTAAACATTAAAAAGACAAATGACACAGTTAAAAAATGGTCAAAAGACTTGAATAGATATTTCTAAAGAGGATACACAAATGGATGAAAAGCATATGGGAAGATGCTATTGAGGAAATGGAAATCAAAACCATGAGATGCCATTTCACACATATTAGAATAGTTATGATTAGCAAAATAGAAAACTACAAGTGTCAGAGAGGATGTTGATTAATAGGAAAACTCATTCATTGCTGGTGGGAATGTAAAAAGGTGCCTCTACTGTGGAGCACAATTTGGAAGTTACTCAGGAAGCTATGTATGGAATTACCACATGATGAGGCCATCCCTCTACTAGTTATACACCCGAAAGATTTGAAAGCTGGGACTTGAACATATGTTTGCCCACGGATATTCTTAGTGGCATTATTCACAATTGCCAAAAGAGGGGAGCAACACAAATGTCCATCAAGTGATGAGTGGATAAAGAAGATTCTATATATACATAAAATTGAATGCTATTCAGCATTAAAAAGTAATGAAGTTCTGGTTTATGCAACAACATTGATAAACCTTGATGACATCAGGTTGAGTGAAATAAGACAGACACAAAAGGACAAATATTGAAATGACTTCACTGATACAAAAAAAAGTAGAATAACTGATAGAGTTAGAAACTAGAACAGAGATTATAGAGGTTGGGGTTGGGGTAGGGGAGTTAATGCTTAATTTGTAAATAATGTCAATTTAGGTTGATTGCAGAGTTTTGGAAGTAGAGGTGATGATGGTAGCACAACATTGTGAGTGTAATTAACAGCATTGAATTATATACATGAATATGATTAAAACAGGAAATTTTAGGTCATATATATTTTACTAGAATAAAAATTAAAGGATGAAAGTTAGGACTATAAAACAAACAAAAAAATCAGGTAAAATGTTAAAATTGGTGGTTCTAGGAATCTTGGAGGAGAAGGTTCTACTGGAATTCTCTGAGATTTGTATTATTTTTAAACTGTCCTATAAATTTGAGAGTATTTCAAAACAAAGAGTGTTCTAAAATAGGCAAGGCTTTAAATAGACATGCAAATGATCAATAAACACGTGCAAAAATGTTCAACACATTGGTCATCATATATATGCAAATCAGAACCATGAGATACCACTTCACCACCCACTAGAATGGCTGTTCATTTTAAACAATGGTTAAATAAGAAGTGCTGGCAAGGATGTAGAGAAATGAGAACTGTTCTACTTTGCTAGCTGCCAGAATGTAATATACCAGAAATGGAATGGCTTTTAAAAAGGGGAATTTAATAAGTTGCTAGTTGACAGTTCTAAGGCCAAGAAAATGTTCCAATTAAAGCAAGTCTATAGAAATGTCCAATCTAAGGTATCCAGGGAAAGATACCTTGATTCAAGAAGGCTGATGAAGTTCAGGGATTCTTTCTCAAGTGGAAGGGCACATGGCAAATAAACCAGAGTTTCTCTCTCACCTGGAAAGGCACATAGTGAACACTGTGTCATCTCCTAGATTCTTCACATGGCTTCCTGTTTCATGAAGCTCCCCTGGAGGCATTTTCCTTCTTCATCTCCAAAGGTTACTGGCTGGTAGACTCTGCTTCTCGTGGCTATGTTGTTCTGCTCTGCTCTCTCTGAATCTCTCATTCTCCAAAATGTTTCCTCTTTAATAGGACTCCAGTAAACCAGTCAAGATCCACCCAAATGGGTGGAGACACATCTCCCCTAATCCAGTTTAACAACTACTTTTGATTAAATCACATAAGAAATGGCTACCTTCACAAAATGGAATTAGGATTAAAACATGGCTTTTCAAGGGTACATACATCATTTCAGACCAGCACAGGAGCTCTTATACATTGTTTGTTGGATCTTAAAATGTAGCAATTTTTGGAATGCAATTTGTTAGTTCCTCAAAAAGTTATGCACAGAACTACCATGTGTCCTGGCGATTCCACATCCAGGTATTTTTCCAAAAGAACTGAAAGCAAGGACTCAGATACTTGTACACAAATGTTCATAGCAACATTATTCACAGCAATCACAGGGTAGAAACAACCCAAGGATCCATCAAGAGACAATGAATAAACAAAATGTGGTATTTACATATAGAGGAATCATTATTCAGCAGTAAAAAGGAATGAAGTCCTGATACATACTATGAAATGACTGGACATTGAAAGCATTACTTGAGTGATACAAACCAGACAGAAAATTGTATGAAACTATTTATATAAAATCTTGAAAATAAGCAAATTAATAGAAACAAAGTAGGTTAGAGGTGAGCTGGGGTATGGGGGAATGGGACATTCTTGCTTAATAGGTACAGAGATTCTGTTTGTGATCACGAAAAATCTTTGTATAATGGTGGTGGTAGCACATCTTTGTGATTATAATTAATTCCAAGTGAAATGGAAGAAAATATATGAAATTTATCTGTTATATGTATATATATGTATATATATATACATATATATATATATATACATCTACAGTAAATTTAAAAGAGAGAGGAAGCAGCTCATCTATAAATATTCCATAAACTGGAGACAAATATAATAATGAATGCAAATCTATTAATATTCTTCTCACGAATAGAAAATTGTCCGTAAGTTTAAGTCTAAGGAAAAATAAGAACAGGAAGTTGAGAAACGGAAATTCTAACTGTACAATCAATTGTAAGCAATCCAAAAAAAAAGAAGAAAGAGGAAAGAGAGTTAAAAGAAACATGTGTGCTTACACAGGGAGATATCAAAGTAAGATTAGGTTTAAAGAGAACATGGACAAAAGACAGGAGCAGGGAACAGAACTCAGAACATATTCAAGGGTGGACCCAAAGCATCCAAATGGGATTAAAAAGCTCAGACCAAGTCTAAGATAAACCTAGAGCAAAAGCTAATGGCAGAAAAAGACAGAATTGAGTTTTATTTAGAGCAAAATATGATTACCCAAGAGATAAAGAAGCAGATGGTGCAAGTTATCAGTTGACCCAGAGAAGGCAGACTTAAACAATAGCTAACTTCACTTTCTTTCCTAACAAAGATTTCAGATTGAGCAATGAGGAGACTGCCAAGTGTTGCAGTTTTCATATAACGATCCATGTTCTTGCAGACAAGGTGACTATGCTATGGGTTAGCTCCGAAGTAAGACGGGTAGAATTTTAGAGGATTAAACTGACCTGAAGACTAGTAATTACCTAACTATATTATACAGGAGACAGTAGCTTCTAGAGCAAGGGCAAAAGGCTCAAACCTCTGTCAGGAATTAACCTCATTTTCATCAGAACACTGAGTTGTCATAAAAGGCATACTTGCTAAATTTTTAGAAGATACAAAGGTAAAAAACAGAGTTAATCCTCTGGATGAAATCAGGAATTTAGAATGTTCTCATACAGATAGGAGCACTTCTGTTCATTGTTGGCAAGTATAAATTACTTCATCATTTTTTAATATGCACATGAAAACATATATCAAGAACCATAAACATGTCCATTCCTTTTGATCCAGTAATTCTACTACACATAAAGCCTAATAAAATAATCTGAAATGTATAAAATACCTTATGTACAAAGGTACCCATAAAGACATTATTTATAATAGCCAAAGCTGAGAACCACCTGGCTGTATAAGAAAAAGAGGATTAATGAAAAGAGAAATTATGGTACATCCTTATGATAGAATATTATTCAATAACTAAAAATTATACTTACAAGAAGTTCACCATGGAAAATTCGTATGAATTTAAAAGGTTGCATACAACACGAAGTAGTTAAAAAATATGACAATGTTAACAGTGTTTAATCCTGGGTGGAAACTTTTGCATTATTCTTTTTCATTATCAATTTCCATTTTTCCTGTACTAGAGAAGGTTTATTTTCTCCATTTTGGCACTTCGACTGTTGTGCTGGCTGTACTCAATATGCAGTATCCCTCTTTCTTTCAAAAGAATTCTGATTCTGTTTAGGCAATAAAGACTTGATTTCCCTGGCTCCCTGGTGCTTCCGCTTAATGAAACGTAAGCAGAAGTGTACTAGGTGGGACTTCTGGTAAAACTATTGTTTCCTGAATTTTCAAATAAAGAGAGGGAAGACAGACTCAGTTGTTACATGCTTCTTCCCTTAATAATTCCAGAACACTCCTTCCTGCCCAGTGTGGCAAGAAGACTGGGGCTGCAGCAGTGTGGCACGTAGAATTCTAAGATATCCCAAGATTCCTACTCCTAGGGCACATGCCCAGTATAATATCCTCAAGTTGAATGTGGGGAGGTCCTGGGAATATGACCTGATTAGGTTACATTATATAAGAAAGACAGTTTCTCTTTCTGACCTTAAAGAGGTAAGCTGCCATGTTGTGAGAAGGCCACACGGCTAGGAAATGAGGGCAGACACTAGATGCTGAGAACAAGCCCGTGCAAGCATCCAGCAGGAAAATGAAGACCTCGATCCTATAACCAAAAGGAGCGGAATTCTACCAACAAGCTGAACGAGTATGAAGAGGACCCCGGAACTCAGATGAGACCACAGACCTTGGCCAATCTCAGGCTGCGGAGACGCTGAGCAGAGGACCCAGATAACCTGGGCTGGGACCACTGACTCACAGGTAACAAATTTCTGCTGTTCCAAGCCTTTAAATTTGTGGTAATGTCACACAGCAATAGAAAACTAACACAAGCGGTCATCTTGTAACCATGAGGAGGAAAGCCACATGCTGAGGCTGTTAGCAGGAAGTTAGAAAGATGATGAAACTTTTATCAGGCCCCCAGCTGCTGCTCTAGCCCCGGCTGCACACCTGCAGGATTGTTACACGTTCAATATTAACTCCTATTTGGTTAAGTCACTGTGTTTAGGGTCTCTTTCAAAGGTAAGTGAACAGAACCCTTACTGAAATTGACATGTTTTACATTTCGGGGGGGGGGGGGGTGGCAGGTGCATGGTCTGGGAATCGAACCGGGGTCTCCTGCATGGAAGGTGAGCATTCTACCGCACTTTACTCTTACAAAAAGAAATAACAGATTAAAAATGAAACTAGAATAGAGCCAAACCTCAGAATTAATATAAAATCCTACACTTGGATTCAAACTGTCAAGAGCTAAAATGCATAAGAACTCATTTGACATATTATTTGCAAGGAATCTGCAAAATAATTTTATATTATTTACAAAAATAAGGGGGCTATTAGTTGACCACAAGTCAAAAGTTTGATTGGGCTGTTAGAAAGAATTAATATGCTATATAACACTATACAAAATAGAAATGTGACCACACAGGGTAGGTTTACTCTCCATAAACCTGTGCTCTGTTCAGTCTATCCAGGCATATTGTCAAAAGATCTGGCCTCTACACTTAAAATGGCACATAGATAGATTTCAGAGTATCCGCGTGGGGTAAGCAGGATGCTAAGTGTTCTTGAAGTCATGTCACATGAACAACAGGTAAGTATTGTTAACAAAGAGAACTTTTACAGAAGAGCAAAGAATTGTCCTATGCTGGGGATTTGTGAAAGCCAAATAAAAAAAGAGATTAAAGAACTATGCAAATGTTATATATTATTATTTTTTTAACATCCTGGGCAAATAACAAAACCTGCCTTTCAAGCTAAATGATGAACTATTTACAATGTTGTAAAATACAGTGGCCATTTTGTAGATCTGAAAGTTAACATTGTATATTATGCTCTAAGAGTTAGATTTAAATATCTCCAACCACTATAAAATTTAGTCAAAACCTTGCTCCCATCATAGCCTAGACATCTCTAACCTACATTAGAACTACCAGTGATTTAAAAGAAAATGCACTGTTATATAGAGGGAGACAATCATTTAATCACTTTATTTCCTACTTAGATTTTTAGAACCACCACCGGCAGAAAACAGTAAGTAAATCCCTTGTGATTATTCAGAGGGTAAGTCAATACTGGGTAATGTTGCTTTATTTCTTGTCTAACATCTTCCCAGTTTACTACTCAAAAGAATGGGCACAAGGAAAAGAAGGTGAAGACTCAGGCTCATCAAATGTAGCCTTCCTAGCGGGGTACACCGGAAAGAGCCCACTGAGTTCCAGTCTTAGCTCTTTTGCAAGATTCCTATGCCTCTACTGCTTCCCCTCTCTGTGGCCTCATTTCCTCATCTAAATGTGGGAGTTCTTCAGAGATCAATCCTTAGTCCTCTCCTCTTTCCTATCTGTAGTCATTTCCCAGGTGATATCAATGGGGTTCACAGTTTAAATTCTGTCTATTTGCTCATAATACCCAAACTTTTATCAGCAACTTGAACCTTCACCTGACCTTCAGAATCGTACACAACCACCTACTTGATATCTACTTTAGATGTCTAGCAGTCTTCTAAATTTTAACATATACAAAACTAAGTCTTGATATCTCCTCCCCCTGATTCCTCCACAGAATCCCCCAATCTCAGGAAATGGTAACTATATTCATTCGAGTTTCAAGGAAATCCTGTCTGCTATAAATTCAAATATAGATGCAAAATTTGATTACTTCCCACCATTTCTATTTTATGGATACTGCATTAGCCTCCTAATGATCTCCTGCCTCCAGTTTTTCCCACTATAACCTATTCTCAACATAATCATCAGAGTGACACTCTAAGTCAGATCATATCACATTTCTGATCAAACTCAAAGGCATCCCATTGCATCACTTTAGAACATGGTGAAATCAAAAACCAAATTTCTCACCATGTTCTAAAGATTTAACCTCTCTAATTTCCTCTCTATCATTCAGTCCCCTGCTTACTCTGCCCCATCCACACTGGCCTCCTTGCTGTTCCAAAAACACAGTAGTCAATCTCCACTGCAGAGCTTCTCCACAAGCAATTCCCTCTTCCTGGGCCAGTCTCCTCCCAGGAATCTATATGGCTCAATATCACCTCTCTTTAAATCTTTAATTTAAAAAATCACCTTCCCAGGGAGACTTTCCCTGGTTAGCTGTACAAAATCACTCTCCTCTCTTTCTACTCCTCTCTATATCCCCCCCACACATGCCATACATGCTCTTGGCCCCTTCCCTGCTTTAGTTTTCTCCTTAGCCCTTATCACCACATGATAAACTATATATAG
The DNA here is from genome assembly GCF_023851605.1 of Tamandua tetradactyla. Taxonomy (NCBI): domain Eukaryota; kingdom Metazoa; phylum Chordata; class Mammalia; order Pilosa; family Myrmecophagidae; genus Tamandua; species Tamandua tetradactyla. The sequence goes on along the minus strand of NC_135334.1, from coordinate 56,004,305 downwards.
TACTTATTTATCTTATTATTACCTGTCTCCACCTACTACAATGTACGTTTCAATAGGACAGGGATTTTTATCTATTTAGTCCATAGGACAGGCAGAGTCCTCATGCCCAAAAGTGTGTCTGTCACATAGAAGTACATAATAATTATTTGATGAATGAATGAATGAGTGAGTGAGTGATCTGTAAAAGAAGTAGCTAGATCACAAGATGATTTTGGAGGGGCCTCCAAATTTTAATATTCTTGTGTTTCCAGGCAAATAGTAGAGGAGAACATAATGACTTAATTTGGGAGTAAAGCATGGGTTTTTATTGCGATAGTAATAGAGGATAATTTAACTTTACTTTGAGAGCTGTCTCTCTTTATTAAAGTTTGGAACACAAAAACTAAACTTATAAGCAGAGAGTAATAATTCTCTTCCCAAAGGAACTCTTCCTTTGCAAAGAGATTTACCTAAAGACAGCATCCATAATTAGCCCTGTGGGGCATGGTTAAATAATGAGATCTGCACGTAATGTTTTACAAGCATATTGTATGAGTAATGACAGACACATCAATGCTGACACCCCCTCTTTCATTCTGGAACCCCAGGAAACATGAAAGCTAAAGGACTCTCCTTATAGTTCACCTTAGATCATGCCTATGCAAGAAAACTTACAGTGGCCAAGAACTTTTAAGTTTTCAGAAGGGTTGTCTTTCCATGGAGTAACCTTTAACAGGCAAAATTATTCTCAAAAGATGACTCCACTTCATTTAGTTCAAGGGAATGGATTTGCAACTCCTAATTTTTCTGTCATTGGCTTTTCTAAATTATTCTTAGAACACTCTAATTAGTTCAAAATATCCCTGGACACGTCAGGCTAACCCAGTCCTTGAACACTGCCCCAGTACACTGGGTAGGCCGCTAAAAAGCTGCTGCTGCCAGTCCTCAGTTAATGTCTAACAAGATATTGATTTCCCCCCAATCCCAGAAGGCTCTCCTGAAAAACCAATACCTCACTAGGCAGTGAAGCAGGCGGAGATGAAATGTGAGGCCTTGGGAGGGCAGAACTGTCGCCCACAAATCTAAGGGTGCCTCAAAGAAGCATCAAGGAAGGCAGAGAATCAGAAAACAGAAGCTACATAAAATCAATACTGAATAAAACAAGAAGAAGAATCATAGGGAGGGAGAAGGCAAACATGCCACAGTAATGAAACCCCTGTTAAAACAAGGAAGGAACCTTTGCCAGCAGTGAAGAGAAGTCGCAATAAATCTTTGCTTATTGCTTTTCTTTTAAAAGGAAAATGGCGGGGACAGAAAGCTCCAGGACAGATCCAGAATCAGTCGGTTTAAATCCTAGCTATGATACTTTTCAGTTGCTTGACTTTAGAGAAGATATTTAAATCCTGTGTACTTGGTCTCTGTATAATAAGATGAAGATAAAATAATCCATAATTTAAAAGGAACTCATGAATTAAATTATATCATAAATGAGAATGAGTCAGAAATAATAAGAAGAAATCATAAAAAAGCATAAGCAATTTCAAGTTAAGGATGACAGACTGACAGAATGTCTTTATTTTCTTTCCATACCAAGACTGCAAAAATGACTTTAAAGAAACAAAATATTACAGACAGAATCTCAAAATTGAGAGAAAATGTGGATAAGCATTCAAGCGATTTCAGCATATCTTTAGAAATACGAGAATAATGGACGAGTAGTAACAAATTTACTAGAGTGGAGACAGTTGTGGTCTACAGGGTATAGAGGGAGATATTGACAATAAAGAGCTGACTCATTTTTTCAGAATCCATAAGAGTTCCAAGACTCACTTGTTGGGGATAGCTGAACACAGGGGTCTGATTGAAAGTCAGAATGGAGAACACCAACCCAACCCCTTCCCTCTTCCTCCCACACAGAAATCCAGTAGCTAGGCATCTGTATCCTAAATCAAATACCCACTTATCTTCTCAATAACTAAAGAAAAGATACTTGAGACTCAAAAGATGCCAATTAGTGTGTATCTCTACATGGTGTGGGGCTGAAAAGAGAGAGTCAACTAACAGTCTGCAAATATGGCGGTGGGATTATCTTTCCCCCCCAAAGGAAAACTCTGGCATCTTCACCACAAGCAGGACAATAGAGTTCTTCACTAGAGGAAAGATCTCCAACCAGTGACATCTGGGAGTCCCCAGGGACCATCAACCTAAAGTGACACCTACTCATTAACCATCCACACAAGCACTAATCAACACGCCCACCCACACACAGAATTTAGTGTGAGCTTTGAATTGTCCTACTCCTAAATTTGAATGTTCTGCCAAGAGATCAACAGATACTTGAGGGAAACTGTCAACATAAAATAAGACAAAAATGAACTTAAAAAAATAACTATAATGGAACAGATAATGCAAGAAACAAAAGCAAATCTTTAGAAAAACTAGTTAGTACCCAAACAGCTATTACATTCTTCATTAAGAACAGGATTCTAAATGAGAGGATAAAAAATGGGACTGTATAACATAGCAAAACCTATAGTGGATGATGACTGTGGTTAATTATATAAATAGAAGAAAGTTCTGTACATCACTCTTACAAGGTGTTAATAATAGGGTGGCATATGGAAAAAATACGATGAATGCAGATGAATGCAAATGAATGGCTACAGTTAACAACAATGATACTGTAAAATTTTGTCATCAATTGTAACAAAGACACTATACCAAAGCTAAGCATCTGTAATAGGGGGATATATTTTTTTTTTCAGAGAAAGGAGAACGGTCTCATAGTGATTGTGGTGGTGAATGTATAACTATGTCAGTATACCAAGAGCCATTGATTGTTCACTTTGGATGTATGGTATGGTGTGTGAATAAAGCTGCTTATTAAAATAAAACAGGATTCTATGAAAAAGGACAGAGAATAGGAAAGCTCTTCGAAATTAAACTATGATTGCTGAAATTTAAAATTACGATAAAAGATATGATAAAATCAAATAAATCTCCTAGAGAATAAATTTCAAAGATTACAAAGTGCTGAAAATATGAGAATAAAGGCATAGTAGGTTTATACATTTGGTTGAGGAAGCTACACCAAACCAGTAGGTGTACCAGAAAGAGAAACAAAGAAAATGAAGGTGGGGAAAAATCAAATAAATAATATAAGGACATTTCTCAAAACACAAGTTTCCAGTTTGAAAGGGCTCACAGAGTTTCCAACCCAATAAATGTACAAAGGTTCACATAAAGCATAGGATTGTGGAACTTCAGACTACAAAGAATAAAGAGATGGTCCCAAAAACTTTCAGAGAAAATAAATAAGATACATGCTAAGCATTAAGAATCAGTGAGGTTAGAGATTTTTAAAGAGCAGTGCTAAACACCGGACTTAATAGAGCACTGCCTTTGAGTTATATAGGGAAATAATTTTTAACCTAGAATTCTGTATCATCTGGACAATTAATTATACATGAGGGTTAGAATACCTTTATTTTAAGATATCAAGTCTTGGAAATATCTAAGCAACTTCTCCTAAGAAGTTACAAGAGGCTGTGTTCCAGCAAAATAAGAACATAAAACTGTGATCCAGACCACATGGCGCCTACACTGAGAAATAGCAAAGGAAAATCCCTTGATTACAGCTATGTGGAGTCCAACCAAATTGAATGAGAAAAACAGAGAACTCTGGGATGGAAGCCATCAGGACGAAGTTCTCAACAGAATAAATAATATGATGGAGATTTTTTTCAAAACATTAAGGATCAAAAAAATTCATCAAGGATGAGCATAGATGGCAAATTGTGTGAATGAACACTATTTTCACATTTAATGCTGTAGACCGTGGTTTTTGTTATGATCCAACTCTAAGCAGTGTTAGAATTCTACTAGGAGAATGGGAAAGGGGGAGTCAGATAAGAAAGTTAGTTAATCCTCCTCTAGCCTACAGGTTTCGATGGGTATGTCTACATCTGATAAATCAAGAAAAAGCAAAATAAGACTATTATTTAGATACATAGAGGTAAAACAGAAATAGACAACAGGGAATTTGAGTAGAGAGATCTGGATTCGAATTCTGATTCTGTCACTTGCTAGCCATATGATCTTAGGCAAAGCATTTAATGTCTAAGCCTCAGCCCCTTTTGATATGTAAAATAGGCATTAACAGCACCTTTTTTTCATAAGTGTTTGTGTGAAGTAAATTCAATAATTAAATAAAGCACTCAGGACAAAGTAGAGAGTAAGTATTTGATAAATAAAAGGTCTTACCGTTATTCTTAAGGTTCTCTGTGTTCTGTATTGATAATTTTCTGATGACTGATAAAGCTAGGTATCTCTACAGCAATGGCGTGCTCTTGCTTAGATATCTTAGAATACAGATCTTTGCCTTAGTTAAAACACTCAGGGGTTCCTGGAGGTGGGTTCCCAAAGCCCCTCTGCACAAGATCCATTAATAAAGATTCCCTGTCAATGGTCCCCTTGAATCTTCCTTTGGGGACTATCTCATCCAGCTCAGTCACTAAGGAAGATGCCTCACTCCCAGGTGGAGGTGGCAGCTTTTCCTTCAAGTGCTCTCATAGCTCTCAGAGAAACTACCAGTTCTTATGGAATTTCACACTGTATTGCAATTATTTGTTTATAGGGTTTTACTTCCAGGAAACTGGAAACTTCTGAATGGGAGGAAACCATGTCCTTTATCCTCAGTGCCCCAGTGGTTAGCTAAGTGCTTACTCAAAAGCATATTAGATATTCAGTGAATTTTAAATGAATGAATAAATGAATGAGGAAACAAAATCTAGCACAATGCATCTTAACCAGGGTGTACATCAAAATCACCAAAACAAAATATGTGTATTTTCCAAGAATACACATTCTAAGCCCCAAATACAGACCTCTCTGGAAGTAGGGCCAGGACAGCTTCAGTTTTAATGGGCTCCTCAAGAGATCCCATTGCACAACCCCATTCAATAATCACTGTCATGGGATAAAGCTCTGAACTAAAGAGGAGGAGATCTGAAGTCTCGCCTGGTTTCTCCAATGCAAATAACTGAAAAGGCTCTCTGGAACGCTGCTTCTTTATTAGTAAAAATGACAAATATCATAGCCATTGTGTGTGGCTTAAATGGCAGTAGCTTACACAAATAAGAGATACATGTAAAACAAGATTATGAGACTTTCATTGAGGGGGCAACGTGAAGAAGGGATAAACTGGATAAGCAGATCCACAGACTAATGTTAGATCCTGCGGGATGCTGTGTGGTAGTTCCAAGGAAAGAATTCTGCAGTTCCAAGTCTAGGGCCCAAAGCATTCAGGGGGCTGCTTCTCTCACCGTCATGTTGCTTCTCTACTCCCACACCTCCACTGTGGGGCCCTACAGTCTCCCCGCTGTGCAAAGTGTCTAGTCAGCTTCTTGGATAAAAGAAATCACATAAGGTGGAGTCCTTCTGGGAAATACAGAAGTAAATTAATTTTTGTGCTTCTGCCCAGCTCTCAAGGGATAGAAACATCCCACAAAGGCTAGGAAAAAGAAGAATACAGTAAAATCATCTTCTGGAGGAAGATTCAGCAATCAATTTGGTTCCACCCAATAAACACATACCGAGCAACCCCTTCCGTGTGCAAGCCCCTGGCTGGCTGAGGACCAAGGATTTCACAGGGCAGTGCAGGAGCTGAGCCCAGAAAGAAACAAGTTTTGCCCCATAATGCAGTCAAGGAGAGTAGAGGCTATCTGAGAGTCAGTTACAAATGTTACTCTAACCAAACCCTCAAAGTGGTTAAAGGCAGGAAGCATGTTCCAGACAGGGAAACACCAAAGTGTCAACTGGGAACCTGTTTTAGCATCATGTGGCCTGACACAGGCCTGGAGAGGAAGAGAAGAGCCTCACTATAGGGGTTTCCTCTATCGGGGGAACTTCATACACACCAGGGGGTTTCTGAAGGATAGCATGGTCATTTGAGTGCATGGCTTGGGTGTCCGGGTGGATGTGGGGTCTCCAGGTCAGAATCATTAAGAAGATAATGTTTTAGATAAGCCAATTAATTCAGTTTTCAGACATGCTAGGTTTGAGGAGTCTACGTGATATCCAGGCAGAGATCCAGATAGATAAGGAAGTCAAAACTCGGGAGAAGATCATGGCTGGATAGAGAGATCCAGGAGGGAGACTGACTCCAGAGGCAGAAGCTGGTTTATCTGATCATTCCTCATAGTTGAGAATTAGAGGCGTGGCTTATTAGTGATCACTAGAGATAGTAACTCGGTCCCAGGCCAGCTGCATTCAAGTAATCCTTTCATTCCCCAAGGCCACCAGGACGCCACCTACTTAACTCAACTTCGACCACCCACAATTTTACATAGGGCTCTTCTCTCCTTCAGATTAACCTCAAAGTAGGATAGAGCCCCAGGAGCATCCCTTCTCCTTGAAATTCCAAAATATGGGCACATAGATCTCTTTTTTCATTAAAAGATTTTTTTACAGAAATAATTATGATGGGGACTGAGAGAGGAGTAACAAAAAGTCCAAACATGAAAACTCATGCAGAGATCATCTGGTGACCTTCCCTGGCCTGTAACTGCTGGCTCCCTTTCTCAGACAGCATCAGGAAACTCATTCATCCTTCTGAACTCTCCTTCTACACTTTAGGGTAGAGTTTATACTCCCGTCCCTTCAGTCTCCAATCTACCTGTAAAATGATACTTCTCTGGCTTTTTGGTTCTGTTTTCACATTTGCAGAGTGCGATACACGCCCATAAGTTCGCAAATCAATTCTCAGAGGGGAAGGATGGGGAGCATTGCATGGGCGTGTCTGGGAACTCCCTGCAATTATGTGTGCAATTCTATGTGACGCGTATTTGTTTGAAAGGGACTAACCATTAATTGCACAATAACAATCTTCCAGGCATTTCACACTTATTATCTTTGATTACTATAACAATCCTGTGAAGTGCCATCTCTATTTTTCATGGGAAAAGGAGACTCACTGTTATTAAGGGACTTGCTGAAAGCCACAAAGCTTTTGTGAGAGGCAAGATACAGAAGCAGATGTCTGGCATGTTTTCTACACTCTCCCAAAGCTCCTCTTTGTCCTTCTCAGTGCTTTTATTCAGGACCTGAACTCCCTGGTGATCTTAGTGCCTGAATTGAGTGAGGAAAGACTGTTTTCCTTGTGTTTGAAGGACACCGACACTCAAAAAGTACCCACAGTCCAGTTTCATCTCTTTAGACAATGACCATCCATCAGAAGAGAGGGCTGAGTGCATCATGTGGGCTCACCTGTGGGTGGGGCAAATGAAGTCCCATAAAGGAAACTGCAGGGAGCATAGGAGGGATAGAGGGATTTGGAAAATCTATGGCTTCCAAAGGCAAAGATGGGAGGGGAAGGGTATTCTAGGTAGAAGGAAGAGCATGTGTAAAGTCATGGTGGTGAGAAAGAACAGGGAGTGCTCGAAAAACTCAGAGCCCTGCAACAGCCCAGTCTACAGCCCTTAATATAAACTCTTTACACAGCGAACCCTTAATAGGCTGTAGAAGTCTGAACCCAAAGATTCAAAGGGCATCCAGATATCTACTCAATTTTTCTAAAAAATAAATGCCAACTGTGGAACAGCAACTTTTATCAATTAGTGCCTTTTTCTTAAAGAATATGGAAAACCCCAACATAAAACATGGCATCTGTGGTTTCTCAGCCTCAGCACTGTTGACATTTGGGGCCAAGTAATTCTTTCTTGGAAGCAAATGAGGGAGGGTGTGTGCTATGCATTGTAGGATGTAGGACCTCTACTTACAAAATGTCAGTAGCACCCCCACCCCACCCTGAAGTTCTAACAACTGAAAATATTTTCAGATATTGCCAAATGTCCCCATGGGGGAGGGGCAAGATCATCTCCCTTTGAGAACTATAATTAAATGATACTAAAATAAGCATCAGAAATATATGTCTTGTGTCCTGTTGAGCCTGGTCTTCCTAAATGGAACCTAAGATGTCTTGATCCTCTCTGAAAGCAAAGTTGTAAGCTGATTTCTCATGAGTTTCTGGGAAGCAAAAGACATATGGAAAATGAGGTGGCTTCACTTCGAACCTATTGACATTTGGTTGTTGAAAACTCCCTACCCTTAAAGCCAAGGAGCTTCCCACTTTCCCTCTCTCACGCACAGAGCTGAATATAGGCAAAGAACATCAACTGCCTTAAACAACCCATATAGTGAAACATCATGAACCAAAGAACCAAGAATGAGGAAAAGAAAGGAGGATGGCAATGGCTGGAGGAATAGTAAACGTAAGAAAAGACCTATCCTTGTCATTTCACCTTGTCACATTTCCTAGAAGACCTATTTGTTAGTCTGTATGTCATTAGAGTTTAAGCTTCTAGAGAATATGACCTCATCTTACTTACCCCAGTCCCTGACCTAGCATGTATTATTTGCTCAATAAATAGTTATTATACATATAGTCAGATTGGAAAAGGCTATAAAGCTGTGCTGTTGGCCTATCTGTCTTGAAACCCCAACTCTACAGGATACCAACTGTGAGATCTTTAACCAGTTACTTAATCTTTCTGTCCTCACCTTTAAACCCCTTCATCTGTAAAACTTAAGGAATTAAAATAGTACCTACCTTACAAGGTGGTTTTAAGGATGAGCTAATGTATGTAAGTCACTAGCACAGTGCCTGGATAATAGAAGCAATGGTTGCTATTCTAAGGCAAGGGATGGCAAATTTTCGGCAAAGAGTCAGATGACAAATGTTTCAGATTTTGCAGGTAATAAGGTCTCTGTTGTAACTATTCAGCTCTGCAGTTGGGGCAAAAAACAGCCACAGACATTACATAAAACAATAAGTGTGGGGGTGCAGCAATAAAACTTAATTCACAAGACAAGGGGCAAGCCATATTTGGCCCACAGGTAATAGTTTATTGACTCCTTCTCTGTGACATTTGGATTTGAATCAGTAGGAAGTGGAGCTTACAGAGAAATTGCGATTTAACAAATGACTGTGACTACTGACTCATTATATAGATAGTTCTTCTTAGTAGCTAGTATTTTAGAATATCAAGAAGGAAATACCTGAAGTTGTTGAACTGTAATCCAGAAGCACTGATCTTTGATAAAATGATGATATAACTACATTGCAAAAATAAAAGTCAGTTGCCCAAGTTTGTATGGATCTACTCTGGGATGTTTAGTTCTGTTACACCAATAAATATATATATATATATGTATATATATATATATATATATATATATATATATATATATACACATACACACACACACGTGTGTGTGTGTGCATGTGTGTGTGTGTGTGTATATCTGTCAATACTACATTGTCTTAGTTAACCTACCTCTATTGCAAGTCTTAAAATTTTATAGAGTGCAATAGTAATGCTCAATAAGAGGGAGGGATAAGAGGTATAGGATATTTGTGGTTTTCTTTTTTTTTTTTTATTTTTATTTCTTTCTCTGGAGTAAGGCAAATGTTCTAAAAATTTAGGCCATGGTAATGAATACACAACTAAGTAATGATACTGGGAACAGCTGATTGCATACTTTGGATGAATTGTAGTTGTGTGTGAATCTATCTCAAAATTAATTAAGAAAGAAGCAGAGCTTACAGAAGATTCTTGAACTAGATGGTGACAAAACTGAAGCAATTACTTGTGCATGTTGAGATTTTAGTAGCATGCAGTATAGATGACCACAAGCAGTCTGGAAATGGGCTATTGAAATTGTCCAAGCAGGATACAATAAGGACCTGAACTCTAAAGTAATGAAAAATGTGAGCCATGACAGATAGAATGCTATATGCAGTACTTCCCTCCTGCACACCAAACTATGGGGTTCATCCCTGAGAATCCATTCCAAGTCTTCAGCAGTTTCTTAGTCATAGTTGGATCTCAGATTTGTAATTAGCAAATTATAAGTACAGACATAGAGAACCTCCAGAGAACTAATTAGCTAAAGATAGAAATAAAAATGTTATTAATTTATACTACTCCTCAAGCACATGAGTAGCTTGAGCTTGAGACTTAAATACTCGAACTATGTTCAACTTCAGGAAACAATTTCCATTGTCCATGTACAGCATTAGGAATCTGTTAGAAATGATGATTCAGATAGTTGTACTACAGACTGGTGGTCATTAAGTGAAATGATCGTCACTATTAAACACAGGCATAATTTCCTTCAAATGGTGCCTTCTAACGTTACTCTGCATTCTGATTTCAGTTTGGGCCCTTCCTTCTATGTCCTTAATTATAACCAGCTCTAATTAGTTCGGCTAAAAATACAGGGTTAAATGTGCTATGGCCAATTAAGTCAGTGCAGCCACATCCTACGAACCCATCTATATTGTTTGGAGAAAAATGCTTGAAAACTGGATCATTTATTTCTCATACTGAACCCTGACATTTTAAGAATAAGAACAAGAGCCTAACAGCATGCTCTGAATTCAGAAAGGGCTTAATATGCATTGTTCATAGCAGACCTGGAAATAACAGACACCTAATACAAACTCTGTTAAATCAATGAATGCATGAGTGACCATGAAAAATTTGCTCATGATTTGATATTTGAAAAATGAGAATTATGAGTAATGGCTTACTACTCCCAATTTTAAAAATAAGAGGAATTTGTTACAATGATGTCCTATGCTCAAGCCATTAAAAAATGAATTAGAATAAGTAGTTACATATCTATAAATGTGATTATGCATGCATATCCAGTTTGTATAAATGTATAATCTTTTCTAACAGCATATTTTTTAGAAGTCTATAAAAATAAATGATATATGTTACTATCCCTTAAGCAGCTATAGGAAACCAGATACTTCTTAACTGCTATATAATTCAGTTTGCAGAGCAAGTAAAAATATAAAATAAAACGAGCTCATTAAACTCAATGAAACACAAATAAAACATTCCCTTTAGAAGAGACTTCTAGGCCAGCACATACTAAGCATGTTGCTCTATTTTGTTAAGTGTTCTACCTGGTCCCAAACATTTAGAAACTGCTGCATAGTACAGTCCTCTTTTGGAGATGATAGTAAAAAAGCCATTATTTGTAAGGTATGCCAACAGTTCAGAAAGTCACACTGACTCTAGGGCACACTTTGATTCTGAAATATTAACATATGAAGTAATAAAAAGTATAAGAATATAAAAAATAAGGTAATAGCTGTATAGCTTTAAGAAAGTCACCTAAGCCTCAACTTTTTTTTCTTTAAAGTAGTCATAATACTAATGCCTACTCTATAGAACTGAATGTGTTCATGTACATAAAATTTTAGTGCAAAGCTAAGACCTATATAGTAAGGAGTAAGAAACGTGGACATTATTAATAGTAGACGTTTAGAATGCACATTAGACTATCAAAGGTCCTGACAAGTCCTAAAGTAAGGAAAGCAGTGGTTCAACTCAGCTATCTCAAATATATTTGATCATGTACATTAATCTGGGTTCTTAACTACAAGGTACAGAAACTGATGCTGGCTGACTAAATATAGAGAGTTTACTCACAGGATATTGGGTAGCTTTCAGCATTATTCAGGAAACTAGAGAAACAGTCTTGGGGCTAGGCTTCTAGAAGGAAAACTCAAATTCCACATAGAGAAAGTCTGATAGGGAAACTGCTGCCAGCCACCACTGAGCACCAGGTCCTACAATCTGCAACACTCCCAGGAACTCAACTTGAATGCAACTGTTTCTGGGGCCAGCAGAAGGGTACCTGCAAACCTGCTACCTCTCAAAGCTGGAGACCTGCTCTGCCACTGCCCTCTGCAGAAAAAAAATGTATTCTTCCCTGTGCCTTCTTCCTCAAGTTTTTCACCTTTGAATTAGTCTGGTTGGTTGACTCTAGGCTCTGTTCCTGTGCCTTGAAGCACAAGAAGAAAAGTTTTATGGATTCTTTCTGGTAGGTGAATCTCCCATGGCTAGAAGTTCCCCAAATGTAGCAAAAGTGTTGAAAATTGCTCCAGGACAGAAAGCATGAAAAAAATGTCCACTCGCCCATGAAATATCCACTCCTTCCCCTAAAAAGCTATTAACTTCTTATAGAAGGGAAGACCCCTTTTCTCAGCAGAAGGGCACACATCAACAGTTTTCTTTTTAGCTTAGGGAGGTAAGGTCAAAACTGAGTGGAATTTAAAGTAAGAAGCCCTCTTCCCAGGATCCTCACTCCCATTTTGGGAGCAAAGACAATCTGAAAATTTCTCTAAGTAGGGTAAAAACAATGAAGGGAATATGTCAAGATGACAGGGTGAGGTGGAAGACAGCAAGGGCAAGGAGCATAGCAAGTTCTACCTGTGAATTTGATTTTGTCTCCACAACTTGCTCCACTATTTCCCACCTATTTCTTTCTTTTTCCAGGTGTCTTATTTCTGAGTTCAGCTACATCTGACCCATTGTGCTGGAAGAGCAGGATGGAGCAGCATGGAAATGGCTTGGAGTAGAGGACCAGACTCTCCCACTAGAGTGCATCTGAGCCAGAGACAGATGGTAAAACCCAGACCAGCAGACGGACGAAGGGAACCGATAATAGAGATAGCGTTTGTGTTTGTGAGCGTGTGACAGACAGAATGTATCCAGGCAACCCACATACATTATCTCATTTACTGTTCACAACAACCCTAGGTGAGGGGGTGTGGACAAAACACAAAGAGAATGAATCAATAAGGCAGCAACGAGTGGAGAGTCAGGCAATGGATGCGAAGAATGCACCAGTAAATTGCTCAGCAAGTAGTAAGACCCAGCCACTGAGATGGGCCTAGAGGACAGGACCTTGGGGGATACACTTCCAAAAGAAGGACAAGGTCCTCATCCCAAAGAGACAAATCTACCAAACAGTATTACAAAAACTGGGCTTGGACACAGGAATACATAAAATAGCCTTTATTAGGGTTAATTTAAAATGTAGCGTATAAGATGGAATCAAGCTCCTGAGATATATACAAGGTGAGGTGTACCCCATTTTAGACAAGGCCTTATCTTAACCTGCATTTTTGTGAGTGTGAACTCATTTTAAATAGGATCTCTTGAAGATGTATTTTTTGTTAAGGTGCAGCCCAACTTATAAACAGAAGAAACTAGAAGCCGAAGTCAAAGAACCCTGAGGATAACCAGAAACTGGAAGTCAGGGGAAACCTGAAAGGCAAACACACACTTTTGGAAATCTGAGATAAAAGTCAATGAACCCCCGAAATTGCTGACAGCTAGCACCAGAATGCTACAGATTCCAGAGAGAAAACAAGCCTTGCCAATATCTTGATTTGGACTTCTAGCCTCAAACCATGACTGTCCGTTGCCCATTATTTGTTATTTGTGATGGCAACTCTAGCAAACCAAGACATAGGATAACTATGAAAATTTAAATTACAAACCAGGAAAGAGGGTGCTGTTAATTATGCTGGGACAGCAGGCACAAACCAGGAATCTCTGGAAAAATGAGATATATGATCACCCTATACTACCTGGACCTAGAGAAATGCACAGGGAGAGTTCAAGTAAACACAGCTAAGAAAGAAGAATGCAGAGATTGAGAACCAAAGAATACCTGACTTAGGAGAGACTGTTCTTCCTTTCACATGTGGGAGGTGGTGTGAAAAATAAAACAGAGAAGCCAGCACACATTTGTTTTTATTTTTTCTCTTAAGTTACTAGCAATCTGGGGATTACAGTGTTTGCTCTGGAGAAAGCCCTGAGTGAGAAACTCTCATGGAAAGTTATACCAACAAACTGAAGAGCAAAAGGGGAATTGTCCCTCCACAGTAGAGTCAGTGGCAAAAGGACTGAGAAACTCCTCTAACACCCAGCTAGTTTCAGCTTAGGAGCTGGCCGGGCTGATGGTGGTGCCCACAGGAAATTTGCAGGATGTGGCCATAGGAGCAACGCCAGAAGTCTTGACCTTTGGCTCAACAGAAGTTTCAAAGACATGAAAAAAAAAAAAAGGAAAATCAGATGTTTATCATCAGACTGAGTATGACCTCGCTCAAGAGTACTCTAATTGTTAGCAGATTCACTTTTAGGGGAAAGATTTCTATGGGGATTGTTCTCTGATCCCAAAAGTGGTGAAGAAATGAATTTGTAGCTAACCCCAATGCTACCGTAGCTTCAGGCAGGCAATTTGATCTGGGACCCAGTTTTTGTACATGTTGGAATACAATGCTCAAAAAATAAGCAGAACTTCATTAGAGATCTTTAAGAAAACTTTTTGAACAGTTTGACATTCCAGCTTGTGAATACTGTGGTATTGCTCCTAAGCTTCAAGGTGCCCACTTTGAAGGAACCTGGCACCTAGAAGCCATTTTCATTATTAAGACATTCAGAGGGAACCTTCAAAAGCAGTATATCTGGAGGGAAGGGAGATGCTGAATGGGGATTTTACTTACTACAATGAGGACTTGTACCCTCTTAGTTATATTCGAATTCCAATGTACTTTAGGGTTGTGCAATTCTTCTTGCTCCCCGCCCAGTACAAGATTTGTCCTGCAAGTTTATGCCTGCAAGGATTTGGAGGATTTGAATTTCAGTTCTCATGTATGGTGGGTCATCTGGCCCTCAAGTTAATGAACATCATGCCCATAGCAGGCTGTTTGAATTTGATGCCACAATGGTTGAGGAAGGAATGTCAGAATGAGATGAAAGAAAATGTCCCAGATGTCTTTTGACCCAAGTAACTTAAGCCCTCTGTTGGGGATTGAATCATGTCCCACAAAAGGCATGTTCAGGTCCCACATCCTGGTCCCGTGGGTGTGAATCCATTTGTAAATAGGACTTTGAAAATATTATTAGTTAAATGTGCCCAAACTGAATGAGGGTTTGCCTTAATCCAATAGAATGAAGTCCTTATAGGCAAAGGAAACTGGACACATAATGAGAAGCCTCAGGTGGCGGCTGGAAGCTAGAAGTCAATGGAACCCAGGAGAGAAAGGAGAAGATATTTCCATGTGCACTGTCATGTGATGGAAAAGTCAAGGAATTCTAAAGATTGCTGGCCAGCCAGAAGATACTGACCCCAAAGCAAACCTCCTAGGTTCTGAAACCATGATCCAATACATTCCTGTTGTTAAGCCAATCCATCAAATCATATTTGTTTTAGCAACCAGGAAACTAAGACACCTATTACACAAATTTATAGACTTCTTCCTTTCTTTTTTTTTCCCCTTAGCACTTATCACTATCCAAACCATGATATATTTTACTTATTTTTTTATTATTATTTCTGAAGGCAGGATTCTGTCTGATTTATAAATTGCTGTACTCCCAGTGCCTAAAATTCTTGTTAGGCACATAACAGTTGTTCAAAATATTTGTTGAATGAGTGAAGGGAGACCCCCACCCTACCACCGTATAAATGTGGATCATTCAGCCTAGCTTGCTCATGAGATGTAAAATAACCAACTGAGGCAAGAAGTTCTCCAGAATCCTACTCTTTCATGCCTGTGTCCAGAGGCTTCTGGGCTGTAGAATGTCTCTTTCTGAAAAGAAAAGAATTTGAAGGAATATGCAAGACAATGGAGTGAAACTGAGTGGGGCAAAGGGAAAGGAGGACAGGGGCACCCAACCACATTTTGGAATTAAAAAAAAAAAGTGAAGCCAACATCGGAGAAAGAGAATTAGACTATAAAAATGTCATGTACCTTAATTCTATTTGTCATTTTTGCTCCATCTATCTGTCTCCCTATGCAGCAATAAATCCTTCAAGCCAACCAACAAAGCTCAGTAACAGACATAATGAATCTTAAAAGGTAGGAAGGTAGAAAAGGATACTGGGTCACTGGGGCCTCAAGAAGGAAGACAGGAATACCAGGAACTGAGGAGTAACAACTTTCAAACATACAACCATCCCGTCACAGCACAGACGGAAGGCAGACATTGAGACTCTTGATGAATTGGCTGCAACAAACATCCCAACTATGACACAAAAAGTGGCATCACCATCTTCTTTCTTCTCCCTCTCTGTCAACTCCCATCAAGCAAAGTGTTAAATCCTGGTAGTTTTTACACTTTAGTGAGACTCCCAAATCATCTTTTTTCTTTTCAATCCCTAGAGCCACTAGCTATTTCATCATTTACCCTAAGCTTCACCATTTTCCCATGCAAGCACAGTAATGACCATTTCACACTCTCCAGGTTTACCCCTCTCCAATCTGGCCTCCCACAGTCCCCAGGGCAAATCGGACCATTCTACTCAGTAAAACCTGCTCAAAATTCCTTCCCAGCCCATTCAAATGGTATACATTCTAGCTGTATTTCCCAATCACCCTCTAATGAGGAGCACAAGTGTTCACAATAAGGCATGAGAGAGAATTCCCTAAGTACGGAGTCAAAGCCTACCTTATTTAAGGCTGAATCCCCAACAACTAGCATAGTGCCTATGTTCTGTGAGTATTTAATATTTGTGCTTCACAAATACATAAAAGTGGAAAATCATGATTTAAACCATATGCAGTATACAAGCCTAGTAATATAAAATGTATATTCATATGCACAGAAAAAATACTGCAAAACATTTATGATTATCCCTCCTTGTAGTATTTCAAGTTATTTTATTTCATTCATCCTTTTTTTTTGTCCTTTGGATGTTCAAAATTCACCATGAGAGATTTTTTTCTCCTGATACTCAGAAGCAAAACTATAAAACTTTTTAAACACAAAAGAGCAAGATTACACGCCTAACAAATCAGACAGCTTGAGGTACAATGGGAGGTACAATACCCTCATCATGCCATGTCAGGTCTGTTGTCTCCTGGCCCTGCCTCTGCCCCCATCTCCTGCTATTCTTCTGCAGTAGAGTCAGCTGTGCCAAGCAATGCCATGTTCTTCACTTCTGTGACTGCCATTTCCTCTTGGTCACCTCACTATCATAGTGCTGCCTATGTTGTAGTTTTATATTCTTGATGTATTTTCATTTTAGGGAAAAACACAACTCCTGGCATACAGAAGCACTTATTAAATGCTGTTGGACAACCTAAACACATGGAGCCTAGAATTGAGAGCAAGGTCTTGCAATTCCGTATAGCTTAATGAAATACCTGGATACATTCCAGAGTAGGTTGGGTAACTAATTAAAAGTATTGGCAAAGTCCCTTAGGGGTCTGGAGCAAAATATATGGAACTATTAAAATTTTCCTGATACTCTCTCAAACATTAGGGACTCCCAAGTTAATGGGCCAAGCCCTTGATCTTGAGGTTAGCTCTTATGAAACCTATATTGTGTAACAGAAAAGCTAAGCCTACTTATAATTAAACCTAAGAGTTACTTCCAAATGACCTCTTTTGTTGCTCAGATGTGGCCTCTCTCTCTCTAAGCCCAACTCTGCAGGTAAAATCATTACCCTCTCCCCTACATGGGACATAATGTTCAGAGATGTAAGTCTCCCTGGCAACATGGGACATGACAGACAGGGATGAGCCTGGCCCTGGCACCATGGGATCAATAATGCCTACCTGACCAAAAGGGGAAAAAGAAATGTAACAAAATAAGGTATCAGTGGCTAAGAGATTTCAAATAGATTCAAGAGACGATTTTGGAGTTTAATCTTATGCAAGCTTCAAAGAGAAATTGCTAATTGCCATGGTATGCCAAGCACCAACCAACAGCATTCCTGTAAACCCTAAGGAATACCCAGGGCTCTATCTGAGATTCCATAAAACTTTCATTCACTAAGTTTATTTTTCAGAAACCTATAATCTCCAGATAGTTCCTAGGCTGGATAATCACTGAAACCCAGAGTTACTGGTCTCTCCAAAAGGATCAAACAGTTGCATTCCCCTTCCTCATATGAAGAAGTTAAAATGGCCATTGACCAGATATCCCTAGTGATTGGGAGAAGGATCAAAGGACAAGGAGTTGTAAGAGAGAAGATAGGATTTAACAGATGGGTATGATTACAGAATCATATCAATATTTCTTTTTAGTCTCCAGTGTCTTAGAGCAGCTAGAAGGAAATACCTGGAATTATGAACAGTAACCCACACCATACTCTGAAATTTGTTCTATAACTACTTGTTAAAATGTACTTCTAAAGTTGATCACTTTATATATATATATTTCCTAATAAAAAATGTTAAAAACACTCAGCAAAAAATAAGCAATGTTGTTGGAGTAATTTAACTAATATACAAATAAGATAATGACTGCTAAATTTGAGGTCCTTCTCTCTCATTTACTGTAAAGTGGGGATAATAATCACATTTACCTCACAGAATTATTGTTTGAACTAAAAGAAAACAATATATGTAAAACATGCCTTGCACAAAATAAACACTCAATAAACAAAACGCTATTAACAACTATCAATGTGATTATGTACAAGTTGCGTCAGTCCCTTAACTATAAGCATCTTAAACTGTGGATAATAATTGTTGCCCTGCCCACTTCGTTGGCTGATCATAAGAGCCAATGAGAGAGTAAGAACATAAAGCAGTCTGGGAACTAGAAATCACTGGACAAATACATTATTATTCCAGTGATAATGATGACAGTGATGATGGTGGTTATGTTGTCATTTTTTGTGTGTGACTCTTCCCTACAGTATCTTTATCCTTTAAAATCACATTACCTTTGCTGATGTTTCAAACCATCCTATGAAACCGTGCTCCTTGCAGAACTGGTCCATCTTGAGGCCATTGTTCATGAGCACATCTTTCCCCTGGTCACATTTGTTGGCCAACAGAACAGCTGAAACTGGCTTGCCGTTAGGAAGTGTTAACTTTGAGTCCAAATCATTTTTCCACTTTGTCACTGCTTCAAATGTGGCTGGCCTAGTGACGTCGAAGACAATAAATGCACCCATAGCTTCTCGGTAATACACCCTTGTCATGTTTCCAAATCTTTCTTGACCTGTCACCAAAAAGAAATAGTAATAAAAAACTTAATACAATTGTAAGTTGAATCACATATTGGAAACTCATGAGGCTTCCAGAGTGAGCAAATCAGTAAAATGCTTCTTGCTAGTCTTTAAAGAGTGAGAAAAGCACACCGCAAGGCAGCTAGCTCTGTTCTTGATTTTGGGGTCCAGGAGGGTATTCATTCATTTAACAAATATATATTGAGAAACTCTTGTGTACCATGTAATGTTCTAGATTTGTGCTGTGGAATATAGTATCCATTAGCCACATACGGCTATTTAAATAAACTAAAACGAAGAGAGATTAAAAGTTCAGCTCCTTGGTCATACTAGCGAGATACATTTCAAGTGCTCAATAATCACAAGTGGCTAACCCCATGTTGGACAGCACCAATGGAGAACATTTTGCTCATCTTAGAAAGGTGCATTTGACAGTGCTGTTCTAGACACTTGTAATACAATAACTAAAACATGAGAAAATCTCTGCTGTCATGGAGCTTACAATTTAGTGTGAAAACAGATGATAAACATTAAATATAGTAAATTACCAAATCATACAGTATGTTAAAAGGGAAATCCCAAATTAATCCAACTAGGGGTAATAGTAGCTAGCATTTATTGCATGTTTACTAACCATCAGACATCCGATTTACATTTTATTTTTCAAAAATTTAAGAAATATGATAGGAAGGTACAATAATTATCCCCAGTTTCAAACTGAGGCTTAGAGAGGCTACGACTTGCTCACATTATACAGATGGTAAACTTGGAAGCCAAGTTTCAAACCTGAGCTGCTTGAATCCAGAACCTGTGCTCATTTATCACCACCATAAACTCTCAACTACTAAACCATAATTTTGTATTTCCTCCAAGTTTATGGTCCAGGAATTTCCATTGCATTCAGTTCAGCAGCTATTTATTGGACATCTACACTACCTGTGGCAGTCTCTGGGCTACATGCTAGAAATACTACAGTGGACTTCATGACCTCCACCCTTTAGTAGTCTGCCATCAAAAAATGGCTAAGGAAGGTCCTCTGCCATATAAGAAAATAAAAAGATGAAAATTGGTTATTGAATCAGTCAGAATCAGCTGGAATCCGTTTTGCTCTGATGGTTAATTTTCTGAGTGAATATTGTCAAGTTCCTTAAACACTCTAAGCTTGGCCTTCCTCATCTGCAAATGGTATAATAATATGCTTCTCACAGGTTTGTTAAATAAGCACCTAGCACAGTACGTTAGAACCACTTGGTACTTGAGTTTCCCTTCTCTTTTTCCAGAATGTTCAAAAATAGAAAGGCAGTATGACCTAGGTTCTTAAATCAAAGTTTCAGACCAAAGATTATTAACAAAACTTATAGGTGTTTCCATGGACTAACAAAAGTGAACAAAACCCTATTACTCCTAGTTCTGTCTACTAGTTCTGTCTACCGTGATTGTTGAAGATAATAGATAAATGAAAACGAGATCCATATGTTCTCAAACAGAAACCCCCAAAGTATGTGACCAGACAGTCTTTATCTTTTGATTTTGGGATTCATTTATAAGAGTCTTATAAAGTTATATAAATTTTAAAAAAGTAATATATGCAATTAAGTCATATTTTCTTAGAAAGAATAAAGTGTGAAACTGGGGTGTATCTAAGAATAATATAGGCCAACTTAGCTCTAAAAACACTTTGAACTTTACACTTAATTTCAAGCTCGAGATTTTGGAAATTGAGTTTAATTCAAGTTACCTAACTATTCTATAAGTTCTTATATTCACATCAGCATTAGCACTGCAGATTGCAAGAAAAGAATGATTCCTGAGCACTTAGTGAAAACTGATGAAAGTCAAGGTTTCCCCATTCTAAGAAACTGACAACTCAGTATACTCAAGGGTTTATCACTGGAAAAAAAAAGGCAGTTTGTCAGGATTAGCACATGATGACTCCAAAAAAATTCTTAAAAGGTTGTACAACAAAAGCATTTTTAAAACAATCTCCTACAGTAATCCAATCAATGAAAGAAAGGAGCAGATTATCCTTCAAGTGGCTACAACATATAGATAACTTCCATTTTTTCCCAGATGAATTTTTAATTTTCTTCCCTTTCCTTTCATTCTATTTTTTTAAATACACGATGCATTCAGTGGTGTCCTTTGATAATGCTCAGGGTGGCCATGACATTTCAGGAAGATAGGGGACAAAAGCCCTCTGTGATCATTCAGGACTCCAAAAGCCTTTAGGCTTTTAAGGATGTCTTATGATCTCTCTCTGGAAACTAATCAGATGAAGGCAAAGTCATGGGTTATTCGATAATTTGCTTGTCCAGAGATTTTTGTGGTGGAGGAAGGTGACCCTCGAGAAAGAAGATTTTGCATTGCAAATATAGGACAAAGGGTCATTTTTAAGACTATGTGCAAAAAGGCAATGTATAAGCTTACACCTTCGCAGGGATTCAAAAAGGTGTGCGAGAGAGAAAGAGAGTGTGTGTGTGTACTTGAGTTTGTACATGTAGGTATGTCAGATCAAAAACAAGGAGAAGAGAGGTTGTTTCTAAAAAGAAAAGACCTTTGTATATTGAGGTCACTGGCCCAAGAGACATTTAAAGTTTGCATTTTTGGTATTCCAATGAAGGCATCTTCAGCACTCACATTTTACCCTTCCTTTGCCAGCTGACAGCCCCATCTGCTGTTTCTTATTAGAAGAATGAGGGCTATGTGACTCTTGGTGAGTGTCTACTTATAGGCAAAGAAGAGAGGTGAAATACTTATCATCAGTAATTTATTTTATAAAATTAAAAAAAAAAGACGATAGCTCAAAAACATCCTTTTGGGTTAGATCATTCATCCAACATGTATTTATTGAATTGCTAATATGGTCCAAGTGCTGAATTTTGTACTGCAAATACAAAGATATAAACTCTACAATTTCAAGTCTTCAAATTGGATAGACTGCAATACTAGTGGTCAATATTAGGGAGAGGTAAGGGTTATGGATGTTTGGGGTTTTTCTTTATCTGGAGTAATGTAAATGTTCTAAAAATGATCATGGTGAATGATACACAATTATGTGATGATATTGTACCACTGATTGTATACTTTGGATGAATTGTATGGTATATGGCAATATTTCAATAAAAGTACATCTAAAAAACCTAGTTTTGCCCTGGAATAATTTCTAACCTACGGAATGTCATATTGTATTCCTGCTCTGAAAATCCTCCTAGTCATCGAGTAGACCCCCATTTCTCAGTCTCTGAAGATACACTCCACAGCCACTGTAGATGTGGCTCAGGATTCAGTACCAGGGGTGTTGACTGACAAAGCAATCACCTGAATCACAGAATTAACACAATGACTGCAGTAGGGACTGGATTACCACACGGCAGAAGGCATTGAACTAAAGGGTCAAAAGACCTGGCTCTTAATTTTAATCGTTAACCAATGCAGCCTGAAACAAATGTGTTCTTCACCCTTAGACTCAGTTTTCTCATCTGTAAAATAAAGTTGGTCTGACTGATCTCTAAGGCCCCTTCCTCTCTCATGCCTTCTGGCTCTGTGATTCGCCATTAAATCAACGCTTGGCCTTCTGTCTCAACAGCTTTAAACAGTCTACTTGGTACCATAGACTACTAACTAAAAATACAGAAAAGCAACAGAGCTATCATGCATATTTAATGACATTTTCACTTGGTAATTAGTACCATTTAGATGCTCTCAGTAGATGTAGCCAAGCAGTGAATCTTTTAGTCAGGTCTAAATACAAAAGTAGGAAGCATGTCAGGTTTTCAGTCAAACTAGGAACACTCTTTTACCCATCTGCCTCTAGCCAACTAGCTCTGTGACCCTGGATTAATCACTTTAACACTTTGAGCCTCGGTTTCTTTACTGGTAAAATAAAGAAAGTGGAATGGATACCTGAATTAAGTTCATTGTTGCCTTTGGCAACTCCCTCTCATCAGCCCCCTACCCCTCCCACCTAATGTAGGTGTCCATTCTCCAGTTTTTACCTTTATGTTCCCCACTCTGGTTTATAACCTTGCCATCCATATGCTCACCCAGCCTGGCATTTTCCATTCTCACCCCCATACCCAATGGGTCTCAGCATCCTAATGATGCAGAAGTGACTTCTACTTCAGAAGTGACTCCTGACAATGACCCCATCTCACCATCCAGTTCAGATCCCCCTCAGTCCTCACCTGGGAATCTTGGCATCTAGGCTCCTATCACTCCCATTCACTCTTAATATAAATTGTTCTTGAACACAGGTCTTCAGATGGTTGCCATTTGGGCAGCATAAGAAATCACTTGAGGAATTTATAAAATGCCCATTCCTAAGCCACACTCATCAGAGTTCCAGATTCATGGCTCTTGTGTGGGGCCTAGAATTCTACATTTTAAGCACTCCCTAGGTGGAGTCAAAGTATGACCTGAACTTAAAATCTCTATTTCTATCAGAGTCCACTTTCAAGAAAGTAAATCTTACCATGATGCTCTTCAACTTTACTTCTTCAGTGATTATTTTTTTAATTTTTTTTATTATATAACAGAACATATATACAAAGCAAAGAAAAAATAATAGTTTTCAAAGCACTCTTCAACAAGTAGTTACAGGACAGATCCAAGAGTTTGTCATGGGCCACCATACCAACCTTTCAGATTTTTCCTTCTAGATGCTCCAGAACATTGGAGGCTAGAAGGAATAAATATTTTTTATCACAATCACCTTTTTTTTTCTTTTTTGTGAGAAATATTATATATACAAAAAAAGCAGTAAATTTCAAAGCACAGCACAATTAGTTGTAGAACAGATTTCAGAATTTGGTATGGGGTACAATTCCACAATTTTAGGTTTTTACTTCTAGCTGCTCTAAAATACTGGAGAATAAAAGAAATACCAATTTAATGATTCAGCAATCATATTCTTTTGTTAAACCCTACCTGCTCTGTATAACCCCACTATCACCTTTGATCTTTCTATCCCACTCTTTAGGGGTATTTGGGCTAAGGCTATTCTAACTTTTTCATGTTGGAAAGAGCTGTCAATAATATGGGGTAGGGAGATGGAACTAGCTGATGCTCTGGAGAGGCTGAGCCCTCTAGGTTTCAGCACTCATCTGGTCCAGGGACCCATCTGGAGGTTGTAGGTCTCTGGAAAGTTACCCTAGTGCTTAGAACATTTGTAGAATCTTATATATTGCCCTAGGGGTTCTTTAGGATTGGATGGAATGGTTTTGGGTGGGGGTTGGCAAGTTATGATAGGTAACAACGTCTAACTGAAGCTTGCATAAGAACAACCTCCAGAGTAGCTTCTCAACTTTATTTGAACTCTCTTAGCCACTGATACTTTATTAGTTACATTTCTTTCCCCCCTGTTGATCAGGATGGAATTGTTCATCCCATGGTGCCAGAGCTGGATTCATCCTTGGGAGTCATCTTCCACGCTGTCAGGGAGACTGTCACCCTGGATGTCATGTCCCACGTAGAGGGGAGGGCAATGATTTCACTTACAGAATTGGGTTTAAAGAGACTGAGGCCACATCTGAGCAACAAAAGAGGCTCTCCAGAAGTAACTCTTAAGCATACCTATAGGTAGGCTAAGCTTTTCCACTACCTCCATGAGCTTCACAAAAGCAAGCCTCAAGATTAAGGCCTTGGCCTCTTGATTTAGGTGTCCCTAATGTTTGATGCAGTATCAGGGGATTCCCTAGTGGTAAAGTTTAATAGTTTCATAGTTTTTCTCCCATTTCTCAAGGAATTTTGCCAATACTTTTTGATCATCTGCTTAATATATTCTAGGATATATCCAAACATTAAATTAAGCTATACAGGATTAAATGCCCTCATTTTTATTCTGAGCTCCCTGTGTTACAGTTCAAATGAGCTATCCAGAAGAGGTTGACTTAGATTATGTGCTACAGAAAATTTAGGTTCCAGACAAAATAAACCTTTCTTCTTTTGGTCTCAAAGAATAGGTGCATTTCTAAATTATAGACAATATCTTCTTTACACCTGTGTTCTGAACTATCTTAATCTTGACCTGATTGGCTTCATTCTTATCTCTAAATACCAGGTTATAGATATGTAAAACAGCCTCTCAAAATCCAGAAATAAATGTATCTGCTATAAGAGCTTCCAATGTGGGCTCCTGTTTTCTCATAAGCATTTTCTAAAGGAGACCATCCAATGCTCTTTCATTTCTGGCTTATTTTGCCTCACCAAATGTCCCACAGGTTCATTCACATTGCTGCATGCCTCACGACTTCATTCCCTTTTTGCAGCAGCACAATATTAGTCATAGGTATACAGTATCGTTCGCCAATCTATTTCTCAGTCAGTGCATTCTTCAGCCACCTGCCTTCATTAGGCATCATGTATAATGCCCAAAGTCCACAGTCCATCAACACTGTCAATTTTAGACCATTTCATTGTTCCCACGAGAAAGAAAACCAATAAACACACCCTCACCAAATAGGAAATCTAACCCTCCCCTTAACTCTTGTCCCTCCTCCCCATTATTTACCCTTGCTGTTGCTGTAGTATTGCTGATATTTCCCTATTAAACACAGCCCATAGCATGCAATAGCAGTTTCCCCTCTGTACCCTGGATTTAAACACTCTTTGTACATGAATCATACCTTTGAAGTAGTTCTTGCAAGAACTTATTTATATTTCTAGTATTAATCAATGGGACACCCAGGTCTATACAACCCCTTTCAATCTTGTTCACTTTCAATATGCTAATATTACTTATAGACCCACTAGAGAGCCCCCTTTACATCTATCTATTTCCTTACATTTCAGTTCAACCTCATTAGCTAACCGTTCACCCATCTCTAGCTTCTATGTATCTCTAACTCCCCTATATTCTGTATTATAAGCCTCTGACTTTATCTTTACCATGGTCATAAAAGTTACCCCTTCAGAGACTCTTACAATGCTTGTTTTAAAAAGAAACTTTCATTAACAGCACAGATAAAGTTGCTTATCCTTTGACTGTCACTCTCCTGTCACTTCCTTCAAAATGGTTGTGGCCAAACCAAATGAACTACTCCTTGTTCTTCCTAAAACACATCCTGCATTACTCACTGGTTTTCCTCACCTTATATATCTCGGTTCCCTCAGACTTGAATGCCCACCCCATCTCTCCTCCCATTATGTCCAATTAAATCTTCAGTGGTCCTTAAAATGTCACCATATTCATGCAGCCTTCTTTGTCCTGCCAGCTCAAACCAATGACTCCCTTGTTCACTACCTCACAGCATTTTCTTTTTCCTACACCATTCACACTGATCCTGCTGTCAACACATGCATCTGGAGAGTAGGCTGATCATATTTTAGGGTGGCAAAACCCATATTCTAGCTCTCCATCTTTTGGCATAGTAAGAGCTCAAAGTACTATGGTAGAAACAAGTCAAAATTAAGGTTTCTTGTTCTCTAAAATGCAACATTGCCATGTTTTCATGAATTAGTGCTGCATATTAATGTGTATACTCTATATTCTGCTTGCATTTTCAGTAGTAGGTCCACATATGTTCACTGATGAAGAAAATTAATATTATTCTAACAGGGTTAGACATTTTTTTGGCAGCAAGTTTCAAATTGGAGTCATGTTTTTGCAATCACTCACATCTTCCTAAGAAAGAATTCCATGGACTCATATACTATATTCCAAATAATGTATATTTTGAGGTCATAGCACAAATAGTAGACCAAAAAGTGTCACTAAAATAATTTCTTTACTTTCAGAGAATGATAGTATAAGAAGAAGGAAGCTAATGCCAAAAGTAAATAAGGATCTTGCATAAGGACATGGAACAAAAAAAAACTATCCTATCGTTCTGCTAATCAAATAGACACTGAAATTATAATGACTTAGGGTGATTTTGAAGGCTCGAGGGAACCCACAGTGTTGGACTGGGGTCAGGATGAACATCCCAGTAAGACATTTTTTTCTCTAGTTTTTAAGAGCCCACTTGTGGTTCTGAAACTCTTCCATCTTCTGTGCTCACTACTTTGCTCCCCAAAACCAATGAAAGAAATGTGTCAATTTTTCATCATTTTTTCAAGTCACTTAGACTTATAACCTAGACTCAGCCCTGTGTAATATTCTCCTACAAAGGTAGAAGCCGATCCATGGCCAGAAACAAGTGACCAGCACTGTATTCTATAAACAGCAAGTGTTCAAAAAAGGTCTCCTTGTAGAGTAAAGGATAACGAATATCCCCCCTACCCTGTTCTCAGAGGATTTATGCAGGATGACCAGGTGTTTAAGAATCTTCCTCTGCCATCTGTTGCATTCATCTCTTTCTTTCCAGTTCCACTGAAATCACTCTAGTTAGGACTTTCTCATTTCATCACACCCCATCATTTGTTAACAAAAAATTTTCGATGTGTATTACTTTTCAGCCACTGTTCCAGCCACTAAGGAAAAACAAATCCTTGCTCTTGTGAAGCTTATACTCTAATGGAGAGATAAGCAAAATAAATAAAATATGTTACGTACTATGCTAGCTGGTGAAAAGGGCTTTGGAGAAAAATAAGCCAGGAAAAGAAAATAGGGCATGCTTGAAAGGATGAAAAAATTACATAGTGTGGGTCGTGAAGACCAAACCTGATTGAGAAGGTATTATTTGAGCAAAGACCAAAAAGAGGTAAAGGGGTAAAGCCATACAGACACGTAGGGGAAGAGGGTTTCAAACAGAGGGTATAGTAAGTAAGAGGGCCTGAGGCACAAATGAGTATAGAACATTTGGAGAACAGCAGGAGAATGAGGTGGCTGAAGAGGACTTTGCAAGGAGAGAGTCATGTGGATTGGTGCAGAGACAACAGGGTCCAGAATCAGTACTCTGCCTTACTAGGTTCTGCTAAGTTCTGCTTCTTGCTTTCACTCACATTCAGTCCAGGGAGCTCCCGTTCCACCTGAAACATACCCTTATTCTCTATTTAACCAAATTCTACCCATTCCTCAAGGTCCTTTTCAAACTCCACTTTCCTGGAGTTTCTTCTGACTACTTGAACAAATGCTCATCTCTTCCCTCCTCTATCTTCCCACAGTACTGACTGACTATCACTCGGGTCATTCAATCAGCCTCTGCCTTGTACTGCTTCATACATGCTGCAAACCTCTGCAGCCCATCTCTAAATCACACTTTCAACTTCTTGAGCCCACTGTTGAATTACTTGGTTACTCTTCCCTTAAGTCTCCACAGCATGAGGTACCCTGAGAGGCTCTTAGTATATGCTCACAATGGATTTGCAGAATAGAATGGAACTGGTAATACAAGTACTCTTCATACAGGGAAGTAATAATGAATATTGATTTCCTAATTTCAAGGAGGTACCACAACCAGGAAAGGAGTGGGCTGCACAAAGGAATATCTCTGATCAACTCATTTACTCTCTGCCTACTAAATTCTTGCTCATTCTTAGGATCCATTATGAAAAAAATCCATCTGCAATTCGGAACCACTCAAACTCTTCTCCCAATTTCCTCTCACCATGGTTGACATTTCCTATAGGCAAACCTTGTCTCTATCAGTAAGAAAGTAAAGTTAGATGAGGTGTACTGAATTTAGCTGCAGCGTGCAAGAGAATACTATGACATAAAAAGTAATAATGGGTTTCTTATATGTCCATAAACAATAGCCTTATAAAAAGGGAAGTTGGATGGACTACAGTGATCTATTTTTAAATTAAATTTCAAAACTATTCTCAATGAATCTGAATTGTATTTGAATTTTAAGGCAATGTCTGTATGAAAATGAATGCTAGTACAGTTTTCCAGCAAATTTTTCTCAGAAAATTCTTGGACTGGGGCCTAATGCTACTCAGCACAAATAAAGTAACTTATTTGGTTGGAAAAACAAGATGCCATGGCAACCAAATGCCCACAGGTGGACGGAAGAAGAGAATGAAACCAACTCACAGATGAGAGGTTGCCATGAATGAAGACAGGAGAATAAACATCTTATATTTTCAATTAAACAAATAAACAAACTGAAAATACCCACCAAATTAAAGTATGTTACTTCAAATGTATTAAATTAAAAGCTGCCTTTGAATTACTTACCATTTGACTAAACAACTTCAAGCATCCTTTAAAAATATATGGTTAGAAATAACTCACAAGAGACTCGAGACTTAGGGTTTCACTCAAAGACTTTCCAGTCTCCTTTTGAGCTGTAATTCCCCAAATGCATGCCAAAGTGCCCTGGGGTGTCAGTGAACTCACAGGGTTTCAGCAGAATAATTTAAATTTTTAAGGCAAACACAGTGTATCCAACATCAGTCAGATACCCCAGGAGCTACTAGCTTGACAGAGTTCACTTTCGAACATTAGATCATGCTACATTCCTTTTGATGTCATCTTATCTTTGCAAAACCAAGGTTTTGGCAGTTTCTGCATACAAAGTAAGAATCATGTGAGTATCAATGTGAAGTAGGAAATGGGGGTTGTTGGGTCCACTGTGATTCAAAGTTTTAAGATGTTCAGTGCCCCAAAAGCACACACATCCCCTTAATAAGTAGTTGTAGCTATTAAAAAGGAAATTAAAATATTTTCCTTTTAATGTATGCATTCTATTTTTTTAAAAAAACAGCTATTAAATTGTTAGGGCATAAATGCAGAGTTGAGTTTTTTGGTCCTAAATACTTAACAAACAGAGCTATAGGTATTTCTCTTGGCCTAGAGTCCCCTTGAAAAAATTACTTTGATACTAAGGGTGTCGTAGACTGAGGAAGTTTGGGAACCTCTCCTGTAGCCTCTAGAATATTATTTTCTTTGATTTTAAAACATACACACACCCTTCTACCCCATACAGGATTTAATTTTTATTTGGAGACCATCAAACCACGCTGCTATTCTTAGCTTTAATTCTCAAAGTTACAGACTTGTGTTCATCAGGCACTGTGGTTTTCCTGGCTAAAAGTACCATTTGAAGATGAAAGCTAATAAGTCAAATCAACCATATGGTCTCAACAGTGATGTGTGCAAAGAATTCAGCTCATTCAATTTTTAGCTCTATCCAAAAAGGTCAAGGTTCAAAAAGTTAAAAATTACTTCTTTAAAGGATATAATAAATATCTCTAAATGCAACCTAATCCGGCAACTGTGAAAAATGAATACACTGTGCTTCATGTACTAGGAAATAGTAGAATAGAGTGGTTGGAAAATAGAATTTGTAGCTAGCCAAACCTTAGATCATATCCCAGCTCCCTGCTACACACATATCTGTGTGACTTTTGGAAAGTTTTAGTGTGTCTGTTTGCTTGCTTGCTTATCTGTTTGCTTTACTCTTTAAGCGGAGTTCTCTTGCCTCTAAAACGGTGTTAATAACAGTTCCTAGAGATAAAGTCATGCCAAGACCTTCTAGAAATCATGAAGGTTATCCGACTAGGTACAAATAGCTGCAATACAATTTAAAGAGAAGTAAAGAGAAATGGCTATAGGATTCCAGGAAGGAAAAAAACCAGTACCACCAAAAGAGAATTGGGGAAGGTTTTGTAGAGAAGTTGCCGTTTCAGATGGGTCTTAAATGTTAAGTAATGTGCAGGTATGTTGAAATAAAGGAAAATGCATATGAACAAAAACAAGGGTACAGAGGCAATAAACATATCGCACGAGGAATAGCACGGAGTTAAATTTGACAACATTTTAAGCCTCAGTGGAGGATGACAGGAAATAATTAGAGATATTATTCAAAGCCAGACTTTGGGTGTCTCTAATGATTTGACTTCAGCCTCTCTCTTCCAATACATGAACTCCCACAGTGTCTGATGCCTACAAAAATCAATTATATTTGTGTCCCAGTGCTAAAGGCAGCACCAAATTACCTGATGTTCAAAAATTAAGTTTTTAATTTTTCAAACCTCATCAGTAAAAGAACAGGAGATATGGTTCCAGATCTGCCATAAACCAGCCCTGTGGGCCTGAGAAACTCATGCCCCCTGCTCTGGGTCACAGCTTTCTCATCTATAAAATAAGGGGTTTGGTTTTGATGAGTCCTCAAGGTCATTTTTAACTCTGAGATAATTACCTTTCAAGAAGTTATTGCTTCATCTAATGTATTAAAATATCACAAAGGAGATGCGGTTTTGCCATTCGACCTCCAAATGAAAGACACATCACTATAAGTCACTGAAACTTTGTAGCTTTTAATAACTATCTTTAGGACCACTCCCCAGGTTTCATAATGCAAAATAAAAAAGGAATATCACTATATAAAAAATGATTACCATATTTCTCAGTTCTAAAATGTGTGCGCTTTTATATTTTAATGTTTACAAAATTATGGAGTCACAGTCAAACGTGCGTTGTCATTTTTCTTCTATTTTCTTGAAGAAATTTTTAAATCCATTAGTGTCTTAAAATCAAGGCTTTCACTGAAGCAATACCCTTTGACCATACAGTATATGTCAAGTTCCAAGTGTCATGGATACCGTTTGCAGGAAACAGACATTTCAATGTAGAAATAGAGGGCTTTTAAATTAGGGTAAGCATAGACTATTACAGGAGTCAAGGAAAGGTGCCCCTAGTCACAAGGAGGCAATAGAGACTTCCTGGACAAGATGACATGGGTTAACTGATGAAGGACCCACAGGAGTTATCCAGGTAAAGAAGAAGAAAGTACAGCCAGAAAGAATCATGCAAGCTCCAGCACAGAGGGGCAGGTAGGTAATTTAGAGCCACTGTAAGAGATATGAAATGGGCAAGAATCATATAGTAAGAGGTGAGACATTTCAGAATGGGTGACAGAAGCCTGATCATGAACGACCTTAAATTTCATACTAAGAAGTTTAAATTTCAATTCTTAATCTGATATGGAGCCAGCAAAGGACATTAAACTGGAAAATGACCCCATGCTGAGGAGTGTCGCCATGGCTGTACCGCGGATTACCAGCTGATGTGCAGGGCAGCGTGAGGAAGGGCTGGGCATAAGGCAGCTGCTCCACTGATTGCATGAGTTGTTAAGAGAACGTGGAAATTGAATGGAAGGATAAAATAGAGGTATTTACAATGTATAAAAGATAGGATTTGAGTAATTCCTGAGAGTGGGAAATTAAGGGGCGAGAATGGTGGATGCTAAAACTTGAGTTATTTCTAAAGAGTAATTTAAAATCTAATAACTTCTTAATCAATTCCTAAGCAGCCAAAGAAGTCATTGGAACTCAACCATTGGGAATTCCAGACTATAGCCCTAGACTTAACATTGCAAAATTGAAGAGCACTCTAGTACACTAACCTAGATGAGGCTCTTCCCTTGATGGAGTAAACTTGATTCTAGCCCCTGGAGCTATGACGGCTCCATAATGCTCTAGGAATGCCCACCCAGAAGCAGAGAGTGAAAGAAATAAAAAGGGAGTTCAGCAGTTTGAAAGATTTGAAGGATCACCCAAGTGAATGATCAGAAGGGATGGGGAAGGGCTCTAAGCCTACGACAGACAACTATCCTCAAAAATGTATCAGGTGAATGATTACTTTGGAAGGGTAAATCAATCCCAGTGACTGTGTAATATCAAAACACTTCTTCTGAGCTCCATGCCCTACGGAAGCATATTCAAGTTTCCTCAACTATAAGAGTAGATAGAATAAGACCTATTTGCTGGAATTATTGTGGGGTTTAAACTGTAAAGATTACTTATAAATGTGAGAATTATGCCATTCTCACCTTTAACTTTTGTGTTAGCATATACATCCTTCTCTGATCTGTCTACTGCTTTCCTCTTACCACCACCTCCTCATACCTTGTAAGTTCCAGCTATGAAGATTATCCAGTCTTATCTCATGTCTTTTCACCTCCATGACATAGATAGGGCAAGTCCCCTTGTTTATTTTCTTCTAGCACATTAATGCTTCTCCTTCAGAGTACTTATCAACACAGTAATTAAAGAATCACCTCCACGATTATTTTTTAAGTATCTTATGCCTCATCAGACTATAAGATACCATAAGAGCAAAGACAAATCTATCATGTTGACCCCTAAATCCCTCTGCTAATAAGTAAAAAATATATTTTCCCTACCAAAATCTTACTCCACTCAATCCTTATGCCTTAGAACTCCTTTTTAAAATAAAACGCAGTAAAATAAAACTAAAGAAAAAAATTAAGAACCACTTCAGCCCTCAGTTGGGATTTACTGTGTTCCTAACAACAAAGCCACAGTGAGACAGAGCTTGGGTTTCCTTTCTGAGACCTGGTCAGGCCTCAAGGATTTCAGTCCTGTCTTGCTTACTTGGACCCCCAAAACTCCTCCTTCAACCACTCTAAGTCTCATATTTGCCTTTCCTCTAATAACCCACCTTCCCTTCATCTCTTTCATTGTTCTCATCCATATGTATATACTCTTAGACCAGGGGGAGCCACCAAGGATGTTTTGGGAAGGTAAACCTGACCCTGGCATATATGAAAAATGGATGGGGAAGAGGCTAGGTCTTAGGTGGCTATGACAGCAGTACAGGTAAGTAATAGCAGTGCTGCATCTGATCTAGGGCAGTGGCAGGAGAGGCATAATCACCTTCTGAAGTTGATGGCATGTGAGGATCAAAGGAGAAGGAGAAAAGATGCCTGAGTTTCAGTTCTAAGTGAGTAGGAGAAAAGTAGTATAGTTAACACAAACTAAAAGTCCAATGTATCTAATTTCAAAAGATATCTAGTTTAGACTAACAAATAGCATTAAATACTTGTTATCATTAGGAGGTACGATTGGGGATATTTTCTGTTTGTATTCCTTTTTTTTCTTTTGTGTTTTCTAATTTTGCTACATCGAATGTGCTGGTTTGAAAGGATGTATGTACCCTAGAAAAGCCATGTTTTAATCTTAATCCCATTTTGTAAAGGTAGCCATTTCTTCTAATCCCTATTCAGTACTGTATGTTTGAAACTATAATTAGGTCATCTCCCTGGAGATGTAATTCAATCAAGAATGGTTGTTAAACTGGATTAGGTGGGGACGTGTCTTCACCCATTCAGGTGGGTCTTGATTAGTTTATTGGAATCCTATAAAAGAGGAAACATTTTGGAGAAAGAGAGATTCAGAGAGAGCAGAGAATGCCGCAGTACCACAAAGCAGAGTCCACCAGCCAGTGAGTTGGAAATGAAGAAGGAAAATGCTTCCCGGGGAGCTTCATGAAACAGGAAGCCAAGAGAAAAAGTTATCAGATGGTGCTGTGTTCGCCATGTGCCCTTCCAGCCGAGAGAGAAACCCTGACTTGTGTTTGTCATGTGCCTTCTCGCTTGAGAGAGAAACCCTGAACTTCATTGGCCTTCTTGAACCAAGGTATCTTTCCCTGGATGCCTTAGATTGAACATTTCTCTAGACTTGTTTTAATTGGGACATTTTCTTGGCCTTAGAATTGTACACTAGCAATTTATTAAATTCTCCTTTTTAAAAGCCATTCCGTTTCTGATATCTCACATTCCAGCAGCTAGCAAACTAGAGCATTGAGCATATATTGTTTTACTAATAGAAAAAAAAAATAATCCTACTTTAATGAGCCAAAACTGAAGTTCATGAGAAGTCAAGTTTATAGGCACAGTTTTGGAGTCATCAGCATAACGTTTAGAGTCCTAGAATAAAGAAAAAGATTCCACAGAGAAGGAGATGGAATTACAAATGGGCAGAGAATAAACTTCTGTCTCAAGTTAAGCAGCTCTGAAATCACTCACAGACAGTAAGTGGTACTAGATTAGAGGACATGAAATATAACACTAACTCAGAGGCACTGTCCAGCCTGCTTAAATCTAGTCTCAGAAAGTGAAAGCATGTGGTGTGGAGAGGACCCTCATTGTACAATTAGAGTATTTCAAAGTTACCTATATCAATACTCTTTAGTAATTGTTACAGTGATTTGCTCACATGTCATCACATCATCTACTAAACTGTGAACTTCTTGAGGCCAGAGATCAAGTGCTACTGAATTCTGTGTCTTCGTTTTCCCCCTCACCTAGCAAAATACCTGGCTCACACCAGGCATCTAATATGCATTAGCCAAGCAAACCAACCACACCTATAAGAATTACTCCTCCCCATCCCCTGTTCTCTTCATACTACTTAGCTTTCCTTTGTCAAGTTCCTACCTGAACTCCTGTCAGAACTAGTCCTCTCACCCCTAGATGTCAGGACATGTCCCACAAGCTTATTGTTCACCCCTGTGTGACAGACGCAATCTCCAAAGATTCCAAACACATCCCTCGCCTTACTTTGAAAGTTCACCATTTTTGCTCAATGTATACATTATTTCCCTGTCTGTACCTAAGCATGTTATTCCACCTGACGTTTAGAAACCGTGTACTTTTCAGGCTAGAAACAAGGTAATAAATGCTCAGCAGAGAGTGGCTCAGACTTGGCATGTATTTTTTTCCTTTTGCTCAACATACTGGTTGCTCAGTTTAGCTCTTTCTACATTTCTAGACCTATTAACCTTAATATTTAAGACCTTTGAGTCTTATAAAAGTCCATGGAAAATGACAGCCTTTTAGAACTAGGTACTGAAGAGAGTCAAATCCCAAACTTTCATTCAATCGAAGTTCACAACCTAAGTGAGTGAAAGCACTTTACAACCACTGCCGCCTCACAACCACACCAGTTTCAGCCTGTGTGTGAAACATCAGCTTCTGACTCTGGGCTGGGGTTGCCTGCACCCTGTTAACCCTGTCTGTCTGAGACTTCATGTATTCCAGCGCATCCTAGATAATGTGGCTCACCTGATACAGTAGATGTGCCCTGCATGGAAATATTTGTTCTTACAAATTGGATCTTGTTTTAAATGTTTAGAGGCATTTGTTAATTAGTAGAGCACTGCAGCAAATCTTTTCCATGGCAAAGAAGCGCTGTTTAAATTATCTGCCAAATTAATTGATTTTCCACTATACTTATTAAATCCAGAGTTGGTTCTGTCTCTGTCATGTGCTCACTCTTGTGACCTTAGGCAAGTCCCTCACCTCTCTGATTCTCAATCTTCTCTAAAATAAAATGATTATAAAACTCTCTGCCTTATCTACGACCTCAGGGATGATGGGAAGATCAAGCAAGATATATGTGAAAATAGTTTGTACTAATAGCAATTAGATCAACAAAGATGACTGCTAACATTTATTCAGAATTTATTATGTGCTAGGCACAGCTTCACAAGGATTTACTTGTTTAATCGTTTTAACAATTCTAAGGTGTGGGTTAGTTATTATTCCCATTTTCCAGATAGGAAACCAAGGCAGACAGGTTATGTAGCTTACATAAGTCACAAAACTGGTAAGTAAAGAAGTTGGAATAAACTGACACGTACTACCTACTGCATGAACACACTGAGAACAACAGATATCAGAGCTGATAGAGACTGTAAGAGATAACACAATTCAAATGTGTGACATCACAAGAAAATAAAATATTTGACAATTTATAGATGGGACAACTGAGGTACAGACAGACTACAAGGTCCTCTCCAATGTCAAACAGCACCTGAAATACTCTATTTTAATTGAGGGAGGCAGCAGAGCAAAGCTGTTCAGGAGCTATGCCCTGGAATTCAATTGCCAACTTTTAATTACCAGCACCACCATTTAACCAGGTATTTCACTGGGAAATTGAAGAGTAAATGTGCCTGGACAATTGTAATAATAAATGCACAAGAAATGTTACCTACTATTGCTATAACTGTCTCACTTCCTGCAGTTGGGTCCCAAGGCCCAACAAAAGTTTTAGACAAAGTTGTGTTGTTCTCTCCATATAGCTGCATACAGTAATTGTAATACCTGAATTTTAAGGGTAAAAGGGAAGGAGAATCTGAAGCGTGAACTTTTTGATTACCTGTTTTCCTGATAAATCTATAAAAAGAAAAAAAACCCTATAAATTAACATCATAACTAAGAATAAAATTTTCAGAAATAGATTTTCATTCCATTTCCTTCTACTGTTTCTGCACAGTGGTACTGAGTAATATCCAAAGACCAGTTTAGAAATATTTAGGAAAAGCAAGGATAATCCCTCTACTAAAGACACAACTTCTTAAAGGGGGAAGAGGACCTAACCCCTGCAGGCCAACCTGGACCAGGCACTCACATGCCTGTGGTCTTAAGGAACTTGGCTCGACTCCAACTCATAGAACTGGGTCAAATCTGGTTCTTCCACTTTTAGCTGGGTGGCCCTGGGCAAAGTTACTTAATTTCTCTGACTCTATTAAAGGCTTCTAAACCCAGAGCTGACCCAGCTGCAATGGAATCACTGGGATCCAGGGCAACTGCGATTAGCTAAGCATTTGTAGAATCCATCACCTTGGTTTCAAGGCTTACTTCGCAGGCCCATAAAAGACACTTTCTGGAGCCAGAGACCTGGGTTCGATTCCCGATACCATGCAAAAAAAAAAGAAGATATTTTTTGGAGACTTTCAGGCCAATCCTAGTGGTTATGAGAAATATATCATGGGAATTCTTTGGACAAATAGAGCCCTAATTGGCGTTAAATCAAATGATTGTTGAGTCTAGCTGAGCAAAGATTCGCATTAGAACAGGCAGATCTGACATCTTATCAGGACAGTGCAGGTGGTGAAAGCTCCCCTCTGCTTCATCCATACCCCATCCCTCTCCAAGCTAGGCCCATCACTACCTGTTCTTTCTAGACACTTAACCACAGTTGTACAAAGCAGGGAGAAAGGCATTCTTATCTCTGGACAGGAGGCTGCAGTTTGAAGGTAGTATCACAACAGTGTCTGGTGCCTCGATGGGCAGTTGGAACTGAATTTCCTATGAACGCACTCCCCACAGGGTCACCTATGCAGTTTGAAACATGTCAGTGTTATGTGCTGACCATCATTTCCCACAATGGTCCAGCTTCCCCCAACCAGCTTTGTCTGCTGCCCAACCTTTAACCCAAGCCACAAAGCCTTTGGCTTAAAGGCTACCAAAGACAGAAAAAAAATCACTGAGCACCAGAACTCTGGCTCCCTGACTAGGATACTTCTCCCTGTCTATGAACTGACTTTCCAAGGCTTCTCAGATTTCTCATTTACACAGACATCTCTGATGATAGCTTCTCTGGGGAGGCAGCAGGAATTTCACTCCAGAAACATGCTCAGTAGGCATTTTGAAACTTGGGAGTTAAATTGCTCCTGACAGTATGTTGTAATATGGGTAAAGCTGAGAAGGGTTGCTGGGTGTTTGGGAATAGAAAAATATATACAGAATATTAGGATCATAATTTATTAGGATTTAATCAGAATATGTAAATCATGCCCTTCATACTTTGTTTAGCACTTATACATGCTCAAAAATGGTAACTGATATGATAATAATCCTTGCAGCTTTCCTAGGCATTAGGTACTATGGTCTTCAGCTAGCATTTATTGATCACTCTGTCTCATTTGTGGGAGAATTCTCTATGTGTACAGATGAGGAAACTGAGACAAGAAGTTCAGTAACTTGCCTCAGGTCACCCGGTTCACGTGGGGTAGAACAAGGATTCAGGAGTTAGTTCAACTCTCAAACCTAGGCTCTTAATCACTACATCCTTCTATCTCCCCTCTAAGGTAAGGAGACCTTGATACACAGACATCACACAACATGTCTGAGGTCACACAGTTATGGAGATTTGGCAATTTGTCCAAATTACAGCTATAACCCCCTTTTAAATAGGAAGGCATTTCAAACCAGAGTCCTGGAGACTTTGGGGGCAACTGACAGAATTTTCAGAGACCAAAGCCTGCAGGAACAAAGTAAACAGACTCATAGTGGATTTTCTAGAAGAAAATTCCAACCAGATAGTGGCTGATGATATTTTCCAATCTCTCATAACCCTATGGCACAGGAGCTACAGAGGTTATTTCCAAATGCATGAATTTGTCCACAAGCCAAGAGCTTTATCATAAGACCTGGCAGCTCATGATTAAAGAGGCACTGGAATCTCCAGAACCATAAATGCCCTTTCAAAATTTCCACACTTATTCTCGCTTCAGGCCATGATAAAGTATTTCCAGTCAAATGCATCAGCAGAAATTAACCTACTATTTGAAAGAGAGGCAGCTACTTTGGGCCCAATATTTATAAAGATTCCTGGTGCCAAGGGCTATGACGTAGTCAGATACAAAGTAGGACTGTCTGAAGCAGTTCACGCAGAATCCCAGATGATCCTAAAACTTCTGAGCAGGAAGGTTCCTAGGTGATTACAGTTTAGACCCTCTAAGGAGGAAAGGGAGCTGAAGGGACTTGTCCAAAGACTCAGAGCAAGTTTGTGAGAGCAGAGCAGGGATCTGCAATGAGTGACTGGGCATGCCCACGTTTCAAACAGCAGTAGTCAGAATGCTCAGTCTTGGAGCAGACATCTCGCACTCTCCCAATTTGACTGGGCCTACTTCCTGCTACAATCCCTCGGAATCCATGTCTGATTTCAACATGCAGCAGCGTTTCATTGACCAGACCTCACAATGAAAACTTTGGGAGGGAATTAAGAAATCTTGTGGTTACTGTCGGAAGCCCTTACACAAAGCAGTCTTAAAATAAAGGCACACCTTCCTTCTGTTAGACTACTGAGAGCCTGAAAGACGGAGAGATAGAGACAACTTTGTTTCTAAAGTATACACAGAAAAGGCCTTATCTTCCACCCAGTAGAGAACTCTAAACTCACTCAACTAGGGAGCAGAAAGGATAGTGTCTAAATTTGGAAAAATGCAAGCGACTGAAAACAGGAATTGGCAAGCGCCGGCAAACACTACTGTTAACCAGCCCGGGGGGGTTTCCCCTGGGTGGGCCCAGGCGCGGAAGGGAGGGAGTACACTCCAGGCAGTGTCACCCGCAGGATAACTTGCGCCTGGAAAACCAAGGTGAGACCGAGAACCCAGGGCAACTTCAGTCTCCCTCGGAATCCCAGGGAAGGCCCGTGCCGGGCAGCGGATCCCAAGGCAGGGTGAGCGAGGAAGTTAAAGCAATAGCCTCAGAGCCTCGCAGGGAATGCATCTGAAGAAGTTTCAACAAAAAGGGAGAAAGTTTTTAAAAATTGAAAGCAAGTATCCAGCCCACCGGGAATAGTCTCTTGCGACGCAGCACCAGGGAGATCTGGGTCACATGATCATCTGCAACTCTCTGTCTCCGGGATGGAGATCTGTTAGGCGCTCTCCTGCCCCGACCCTCCTCTCCCGGCGCTCACCTGCAATGTCCCAGAGCTGCAGGCGCACCACGGTCTCCGGGTCCCAGTGGAGCACCTTGAGCGCAAAGTCCACGCCGATGGTGGCCCGGTAGTGCGAGGAGAAGTTCTGGTGCACGTAGCGCTTGATGATGCTGGTCTTGCCCACGCCCAAGTCGCCGATCACCAGCAGTTTGTACAGGTGCTCCTTGTGCGGGGCCTGCATCCTGGCTGCCCGCCCTGCCGTGCCGGGGCGGGGAAGTGCAGGCTCCGCACGGAGGAGAGGCTCCCGCAGCGCGAGTGTGCGTGCCTGAGAAAGGCGTCGGCGGGGCGGGGGCCGAGCGGCTGAACTCCTCCCCGAGCGCCAGGAGAAACGCCCGAGAGAGGCGCCGAGGGGTTAATTCTGCCTTCCTGCCCTATGCTGTGGCTGCTCTGGAGAGGGGTGGAGACAGGAGCGACTCCCTGGACTGGAAACTAGGGGTGTGTTGCATGTTAATAATGCCTGTTGCAGCGCTTATTCGTACGGCAATTTACAGTTTGCGAAGGGCTCTTCTCACCTGTAATCCTGTGATATGTGGGCTTTATTGTGCACGCCTGAAAACTGAGTGCCAGGAAGTTAAGTGTTTGCGGGGAGATGATACAGTCAGTGACAGGCCCAGCTGACACAGGTCTCCTGACGCCACTAGAACCTGCCATCACCCCACCTTATAGAGAGAATTACGAGGAAAGTCCAGTGAGAACAAAATATCAGGAGGAACAAGATGTAGGTTTGGGTGGTGCATGCTCCTGTCTCTGAGGTGAGTGACCTTAAGCAAATCATTTGAACTCCTCCAGCCTCACTTCTTTCTCACTGAAGCAGGAATGGTAACACTGATTCCAATTAGAGTGCTTTCCTACTGTTCAATTCTGAATAGTCTAAAAAGATGTCAGCTGGACTAAAAATGCTGAGGGTATCCATGGCTTGAACCTGCTCCTTTTCTATCCTAAAATTTCCTAGCAGCACTGAAACACATCTTAAACAACTGGTCAGATGTTTCCCCTTCTATAATAGGTAGAATATAGTGGGCACTTGCTACAGGCCAGAATTTTTATACACTGTGCCAGTTAATCTCCCCAATGTCCTATAAGAGGATACTATTATTCTTCTCATTTTACAAATGAAGAAACCAAGGATTAGATATATGAAGTATCATATCCAGGGTAAAACAGCTAGTGAGCCAAGAGCTAAATTCAAACCAAGATATTTTCGGTGCCAAAGACTTTTTCATTCACTCATGTAACCAATATATATTGAGTGGCTACCATGTACCATGCACAGTTCTTTGTGCTTGCAACAATACAGAAATAATAGCATAAAGATTCCTGCCTCCTGAAATTAATTCTTGTGTGTGGAGACATATTATACATTAAAAAAAAAAAAAGTAAAATGTGTAATTAGCATTCCATACTAAATGAGTATTTTGTGGCTGAATGTACTGGAAATGGAGTTCTGTACACATTACTTCATTGCATCTTTCCAATTGCTTTATGAAATAGGAAACTTGGTTCAATTTATGAATGAGGACACCCAGGTTTAGAGTGGCTTTCCCCTGCCACACAGTCGTTTTAGAACAGGATTTAAACACAAGTGTGTGAAACAGAGAAGGGGAAGTTCAGGTTGTCCATTGTCTTTCTGCCTTTCTCCTCCTACAGTCCACACCCTATCCTTTAGCCCCCACCAGTCCCTGGCAAGCAGAGGGATGTCCTAGATACATGACCAGGACAGATCACATAACTCCTTTGAGCCTAGTTGAAGCTAATGAGAATAATATCTACCTTATAGAGTTGTTGCAATGATTAGAGATAATACATATAATAAGATGCTGGCACCATAATGGGTACTGAATAAATGGTAACTGTTATTAGGAAATGAGGGACAAGCTCTCCACACCACTTTCTTTGATGTAAACATTGTTGACAGGCATTGGTTCTTGTTCAGCTTTATCTCCCCTCAGAGGGAGCTCAGAAGTTGTTCATAATGAACAGTAAGTGAAAGTGTGTAGAATTGCACTGATTTGTGTTTTATTAAAGTACTTAGAAAAGTAGGCCTCACTCATTGGTTTCTTCTCACACAGGGACACACCAGGTAGATTACATCTAACAAGTGAGACAAGTATTCTGTGTCTACCTGAATTACTTGCCAACACTATGGCTTCACATTACAGGGAGTGGAATTCAGGATTCAGATTCTAAAGCCATTCCTAGAGCCTACAAAATTAGAGATGATGGATAAATATGACCCTTGCCAAATGTAAAATCCTGCTTCTAGATCTAAAAGACAAGTTTCTTTGAGCAAGGGGATGATGGTTGTAGAAACAAGAAGATATAGAAATTTATGACATAATAGGACAGAAGCTCAAGATTAGGCCTGACCCAAGTTATTTGCAAGCTCCTGCTTGTTTATCAGCCTAGTCTAGGCTGATCCTTGTCACCCTCACCTGGTCTTCCCTTCTGACGAGCAGCATATTGGAATGTCAAATAATTAAATTTATGATAA
The DNA here is from genome assembly GCF_023851605.1 of Tamandua tetradactyla. Taxonomy (NCBI): domain Eukaryota; kingdom Metazoa; phylum Chordata; class Mammalia; order Pilosa; family Myrmecophagidae; genus Tamandua; species Tamandua tetradactyla. The sequence goes on along the minus strand of NC_135334.1, from coordinate 55,961,859 downwards.
GGGACAAGTAAGGCAAAATCCATGTTTCCTGGGGCCCGAAGCAAATAAAATGGAGTGGAGTGGAGTCGGGGGAGCTGGGCTTTAAGCAAATGAAGACAAAATTACAAATAGAAAATTAGTTCCAGGGTCTTGGAAGGTTTTGAAGCTTTAGATTCATTGCCTTTCAGCTAATCTTTCTCTGAGGACAAGAGATTTCACTGTCAGAAATAATGGCCAACTATGGTGAGCAAGCTTGTGGCTAGGCAGGAAGTATGTTCTATTTGTTTCCAGAAGCATTCATTTAGGTCTCATGACAATTCTTCACAGTGGGAAAAAATACTTTCATTTTATATTTTTAATTCTTTTAGACTTAAGTGGCTTGGTGGAGTACCCAAGGCTAGCAGTTCTATGAAATCTTTGGAAAAAACACTCTCGGATTCTTAATTGGAAAGTACCCCGGGTAAATGATGGAGTTGGGTTGTGAGAGTTCTGAAGAATCCTTCTAACTCTAAAATATCAGGATTCTATTGACTGGATAGTCTTCAGAAGGAGTGACACCCTAGTTGATTCTTATCACCCTACAGTGGCACCTTTGTCCAAGAGGTGGCATTTTCTTTTCTACGCTCCATTTGGCCTCTCTTTAAAAAGTTTGCTGAATGAGAAGGGCAGGAGGATTGGGGGGGAAAGGCTGTAGAAGGGTTATTTCAAAACAAACCTTGTGTTACAGTTCTCTTTTGTTCTTTCCTTAGCTGCTGCATATTTTCCCCCAAGACAAAGGCTCTCCAAGAACATTGTTTTGGAAGACAAATGTTTTTGTGCTCACCTGCCCTGTGATTTGAAGTTATTTCCTTGTTCACAATTCAGCTGCAGACAGAGAGCCCTGGAGCAGGAGACAGGCTCTAAACTGGATTCTAGCCAGATGGTCTTCAGATGGAAAAATCACAGTTGGAGAAGGCATTAGCAAGTGGTAGACCACCCCTCCCCCAACCACAAATATGATGCTTCATAAGAATGCATCTGCCCTAACCTGAGGATTCAACTGCCCCTGATGTTTGAGGACAACCAAACAGCATGCCCAGCTTCTTCCCAGAGAAAGCCCCAAGGAAGCTAGTTCTCCCTGTCTCTAGAGAGAGAGTGGCTGCGATGGTGCCATGTGGCTTCCCTTCTCAGCAGCTACACTGTCCCATGGAAACCTGTTTTCTTCAGTAACTCTTAAAATACCTTTGTTTTACTACCCTCCACTTGCTAAACCACAGCACACCCTCTCCTGAAGAACAGGAAAGTGACTCAAGTCTGTACAAGATGTATGAGACCTCAATGTTCAGAACTCAACCCTGGAATGGTATTCTGGAAGGCACGGAGTTAGGTTTCTCTACGGCTCCACTCCCTTGCTGTCCAATATGGGTACACATTCTTGTACTTATTAAATAGAAAAACTAATTAAAATGATTGGAAATTGCTTTGCAGATATAAACTTGAAGTGACAAACTCATATTTCCCTTCCAGGGCCACTGTATTAAATGAGTCCCTGTGAAGTTACTTTATTTGCCTTTGCCAATAAGAGAGCCATAGGGAATTGTTCATTAGCTTATGTGAGCTTTTAATTATTGCTGCAAAGAATACTTAAATGACTGCAAGAGAGGGTGACAAAGGCTCTGTCATTAAAAAGGTGAGCTAATTTTCCTTAGATTAAATCAAAGAATGTGTCTGAAAAGAGATAGGCTTTACCTGGCAAAAGGCCTGCAAGACAATACCGTATCATTTGTCATCCAAACTGGGATTCTTGAGAGTGAAAGGGGCACTAGTAGTAATTGCACAAAACAACAGTCATAAGTCAGGGTGAAACCAGGAACGAGGCCACAGGCCTCCAGGAACGTTTCACGAAGTTAGAACAGGCTGAGACTAAGGATCCGTAGTTTCAGAAAGCAGGTTTTATTTGCTCATGTGCACGTGGGCCCAGCCGAGTCACCTCAAAAGTCTGAGCCCCGAACAAAAGGCAACCTTAGCTTTTACAGACTGTACAATATGTTAAAGACAAGGTACACAATTGGCTGATTTAAGTTGAGAATGGCCCAGAGCTGAACCATTGAGAGGCCCCCACCCCAGGAATGTCTTCTTTTGCCTATATGCATTTTTACCAGTTCCTGAAGGCTAGCGGAGGGGGTTTCTATACCAGAAAATGTGCCTTATCTCGCTTGCCTGCAAGGAGAGGGGGTTTGGGGATTTTCCACAGAGAGCACAGCTGAACTAGAAAGAGGGGAAGGCCTCCCTGCTACATCCTGCAGTTTTATCCATTCCTGAAGGTCAGGAGATACAAGGGCTGTCCTAAAGAATGTTCATTCCTCAAACAGAGTGTTAAGAGTTCTCAAATAAGATCTGCAAATAACAGTGGCAATTGAAAAATCTCTTACATCATGATTTTAATAAATAGTTCTGCCAAGTTAAGGGTGCAGCTCATTTCTGTGTTGTCTATAAATGGTTCCTCTTTTATCCACTAGGCTTGTCTGAAACTTGTACTAACGTGCAATGGGAGTTATACCCAGAATTGATTCAGGACGTTGCAGTTGTCTGGAAACCAGTGACAAGTTTCAGAATATTTGGAGACAAGTCAGGATGGATTCCATGTGGGAAGCACTTTAAATGAATGTACTTCAGTCCATGAGAATTTTGATATTGAACTTTTTCTCCAGAAAGAAAGACTATAACATATTTACTGATTAGCATCAGTCAGAAACTCATTGTAGATACACTTTTGAGTTCACTGTAAGTATGGACCAAGAAACCCAGATTATGCCCTAAATCCTTTTCTGCAGTAGACTTATTAATCAACGAAAAGGGTGTGGCATAGCTGCAAGGCATTAGACTCACACTAGACACCAATGGCAGAGCTGGGTCTTCTTTCTCTCCTAACCCACTCAGCAGGGATGAATAGAAATGAGCTATGGAATGGCTAAAAGACAAGCAACAGAAGAACATGGGGCAAACTGATTTTTTATGAACTAACCACTTCAGCTTCTTTGTATTGGGTGTCTGCAATGGGTTAAACCTGTTTGCTAATTTAATTTCTTAAATCCACCACCACCCTGTTAGTAGGTGCCTCTACTTTATAATGAGAGAAATGAGACTCAAAGAATGTATTTTTTCCAAAGTCACAAATAGGAAGTGATTTAATGAGAGTTCTAACCCCTAAATCCTAAACCCATGCCTTTCCTACTCTTCCATACTCTTTCCACATGTAATAAAATCCAGGTCCAGATTTCAACTCTGGCTTTATTTCTGCTATACTACTAGACTTTCTGGCTTTAAAGAGAAGGGCTTGATTCAATTTCCATTTTATAAAGTCCTAAGTATCTGGGTAAACATTCAAGAAAGGAAGAAAAGATGAATCTATCAAAGATAAAAGGCTATAGCCCATACTTGTGCAACAACTCAGGCAAAAAGGCAACACAAGTAAAAATGACCTGCTGTTCATTCCTGGGAGTGATCGTACCCAGCATATGTGGAAAGTTTACACAAAGGAGGTCACCTCTGTTGCTGTCATAGAAATCAATAGATCAATAACACTAAGGAACTGTGGGGAAAGAGCCCTTAGTCCATAACAGGTGAAGGCACATGGATGGTATGGTCCAGCTCAGACCATAAAATGAAAATTACTAACAGACCATCAAAGAATCAATCAAGAGATATTTTTGCAAGCACTGTAACAGATTCTTTCAAGGGGCTGGAGAGGAGTATTACATTTATCTAAAACAGTGTGTAAAATACAAGCCCCTGCCATCAAAATGCTCCCATTCTGGTTTGAGAGTCAGCATGTATGTAAACACATGTTTCCAATGGTCTACGTCTTACCTCTGTGACCTCCTCCTCAGAATCCTTCACTGGCTCCTTCTTTTCTTCTTGCCCACCCATTAATGTTTGCTGTTCTCCATCCTTGGTTTCTGACTTTCCCTACTTGAGCTCATCCACTCCTGTGGCAGTATATCAAACTGGGCTAGACATTAAGCTCTGGAATCATGCATACTCACCTGATTTCATATCCGAGTTCCATCACTAACCAGCTGTAAGATCTTAGTAATTTAACTTCTGTAAACCTATATTCTCATCTGTTAAATGAAGATAATAATTTCCACCGCATAAAATTGTTTGGAAAACTGAACAAAATAATGCAATGTAATGTGAATCATAGTGCTTGGCACAGGATGTGTGCTGCAAAGAAAATATTAAACTATCAGGTGCCCGCTGATGATTTCTATCAGAGATTTAAAACCCGAGTCTTACTCCTGCATTCCGTACTCAAATTCCAACTGCCTACTGGGCATTTCTTCCAGGCTTTCTGGCAGACATTTCAAATGTAAATGTACAAGACAGAACTCATTATCTACCCTAACAGACTTGCTCCTTTTCCTCTATTCCTGGTTTTGGGTCAGTGGCTCCACCATCTCCATGGTTTACCAAGCCTGAAAACTCAGTCACACTTGACTTCTCCCCCTTGATTACTCCACACATCCGGTCAGCCCCTGTCCTCTGATTTTATCTCAAGCTAGTTCCTGAATGCAGTTCCTCTACTCCATAAAAGTACCATTCTTACATAGAGGTAAATGTCTATTCAACACTATTATGGGGAAAGAACGTTTAAGCATTCAACTAAAGGCAGAAATCATAAAAAGACAAACATTTTAAGTGTCTATACATTTAAAATTACCAAAAGCAAGATAAAAAGGTAAACGCAAAATGGGGAAACTATTGACAACATTTAAGACAGACCAAAGGGTAATATATTTATAAAAAGCACTTAATATACAAATAAATAGAGTCAAAGGATATGAATGAACCATACAGAACACAAGAAGAACAAAACAAAACATAATTTGAAAAAATATTTAACTTCATTAATAATAAAAATATAAAAATTAAATAATTATGAGATATCTATTTCAGTTTTCAAATTGGCAAAGATGTTCTTAAACTTAAAACACTCAATATTCATGAGGATGCAAAGAAATGTATATTAGATCATCCTTGTAGGACTAAAGTTTAGTAAAAGCCTGTTGAAGGGAACTTTAGTAATATGTATCAAAAACTTTAAAAATGTATGTTCTTTTTAACTCAACAATTCCATAATAAGGAAATCATTAAATATGTGTGCAAATTTTTAGCTTCAAGAATTTACATTGCAATGTTGCTTATAATAGCAACAAAATTTTTGAACCTTCTAAATTATACATCAAATTAAATAATATCATGGTGTAATTATGTGATGGCACAATATAAAGTCTTTGTAAATGATGTTAAATAAAAATATTGAATGACCTGGAAAAAGGTTCACAATATTTTTCAACAACATTTTAAAATTGGAAAAAAGATCACAAAATACTCTCCTCTCAAACTGGGTATAATGTACATATTTTCTATCAAATGTGTCATTGATAGAAAAAGACAGAGAAGACTATACAGTAATGTGCTGTCAGAGATTATCTCTGTATGGCGAAATTACTGGTTTGTTTGTTTCATTATGTTTTTCTGCTTTTAATTTGTTTTTCATTTTTCAGCAAGTAACATTATTGACTTCAAAATAAGAAAGAAGACAAAGGGTTTTTTGTTTGTTTTGTTTTGTTTTAAAAATGTGCACTAAATGGGTCTTGGGTGAAGATTCCCAGCAGCCCCCGCTCCTGGGAGTGTAATCACTTTCCCTGGGGCTTCCCCATCAGGTGTTCAGCATCAGTGTTTTAGGTTTCAGGTTCTTTCCAACCGACCTTTCTCATCCTGGTCCCACTGATCTTATCGGTGCTGAAAAGTTTGCCCTCCCAAGGGAAGTACCGCATCATTCATGGGTGGCACCATCAGGCTGATGCTCCAGAACCAGTCAGACAAGGTCCCTGCATTGTACTGGAGTGACTCTGCCACGGCCTCTCAGGAGGGGACTGACTGGACCTTCACTGCAAGCTCTGCACCTGAAAGCAAATGTGTCGTCTTTTCCCCAGGGAGATGACCCTCCCATTTGATTCAAGCTTCCCACCAGGGTCGGCCACAGGGGAACCTGGATACTATCTTTGACTCCTTCCTACTTGTGCTCTACTTGTCCTCAGATCAATTTGCCTGATTCTTTCTTCCACTGTCCACCTACCCATCAGTTCCTCTTGACAGCTTACCAAGTAGCAGATCTCCATAACTCTAGTTTTCCCCTGCTTTGACGAGTCTATCACTTATCCCAGATCAATCTTCCTATAAAGAAAATCGCTTTAACAGGATACTCCTCTAAACATAACTTCCGAACTTATTTTATGTGCAAAAGAAATGAGCTCTTACTCAACCTTCATTGAATCAGGCTTTCTATTATATGTAGCCAAACCAAATCCTAACTTATAAACCTATCTTGGGCCCCTGAGGAAGAAGTTATCTTTCTCTCAAGTACTACTATATAATAACAGTTTATAGTATGCCATTTCACCTTTCTGCCTCCTGCCAACATACTTTCTATAGGTGTCCTTTTCTCCTCTTTGACTCTCTGCCTGTGAGATCAGAAACCCAATCAGAGTTGGATACTCTCCGAGCACCTGGCTCAGTTCCTGCCATGTCATGCCTGTCTGCTTAAGAAATGATTTGTTCTTGCTCAAGCCAGGCTGCATTTAGTGTCCTGATTTGCACAAACACTCACAAATTTTTTCAGTGGCAAATAAAAAAAATTTTGTTTAACAAATAGTGCATCATTTAACCAATTGTTCCACCTTAAAGAAATAATCATTTTTAATAGATTTATGTACAAAATATTTAATGCCGCTTTATTTTCAAAAGCACTTCAAGTGCGTACCACCAGGAAATTGGTTAAAAATATAGTCATAGCCATAAAATTTAATATTTTGCAGCTGTTAAGCACCATGTTTATGAAGAATATTTAATGGTATGAAATAGTCAGGATATTATGTTATTTGGAAAAAGGAAAAATAGAAAATTACGTATATATCAGTCATGACCCCAATTTTGTAAGCATATGCTCATTAATTATACACATAACTTGAAGGAAACTTCCCCAAATACGATAGACTTATGGGTGATTTTTTCTTCTTTACATTTCTCTGTATTATTTACAATATACAACATTCATTACACCAGTGAGAAATAATATTTGGAAATCTTTTAGAACTTAGTCTTTATGTTTTATTCTTGCCTTCTGAATTTCTACAGCAATTCATCTTTGTTTTAGTCTTTATTCATTTGTGAATTTAGCCTTTGATCACTAAATAGTCTCTTCCATGCAGATAATCATATCCTTCATTTCTTTGAAAATATTCTTGCATTATTTCTTTGATAATTTTCTTTGCCTTTTTCTCTTCTTAGTATCTCAAAATGTTCTTAACTTAATCCTAGATCATCTTTAAGACTTTTAAAAACTTTTCATTCTTTTTTTCTCTATTTTTTATATAGAGAAATTTGGGGTTTTGGGAATAATTTCTTTTTTTCCATTTTAAAATTTGCTTAATTTGCTTTTCCAGGTCTTCCACTGAAAGCTTTCTATTAGTGTTTTGGTTTACCAGTACTGCCAGAAATGCAATATACTATATAAATGGAACAGCTTTTAAAAAGGGAATTTATTAAGTTACAAGTTTACAGTTCTAAAGCCAAAAACATCTCCAAACTAAGGCATCCAGAGAAAGATACTTTAACTCCAAAAAGGTTGACCTGGGAAGGCATGTGGCTGGCATCTGCTGGTCCTTGTTCCTGGTTCCATTGCTTCCAGCTTCTGATGGTAGTGGTTTCCTCTCTAAGGATCTGTGGGCCTTCACTTAGTTCTTCCTGGACACAACTCTGAGTTCTGGCTTGCTTAGCATCTCATGGGAAGGCACATGGCAATGTTTTCTGGTCTCTTCATCTCCAGACGTCTGTGTCTGTTCTTTATGTTGGCACACCAAGCAACTCCAAATGTCTGTGTCTCTGTCAGCTCTGAAGCAATTGTTTTCCAGGCATCTGAGCTTCCTCCAAAATGTCTCCCCTTTTAAAGGACTCTAGCAAATTACCACCTTGAATGGGTGAAGTCACAGTTCCATAATCACAAGGTTACACCCACAATTGGGTGTGCCACATCTCCATGGAAACAATCCAAAATTTCCACCCTGCAATATTAAATCAGGATTCAAAGAAACATGGTTGCCCCACAAGACTGGATCAAGAAAAAGGACATGGCTTTTCTGGGGTACATAACAGCTTCAAACCAGCATAATTAGATACTTCATTTCCAAGAGAGGTTTCAATCTACTTATCTGCTTTCCCTTATGGCATAGTTTCAGTCTTAGTTTGCCAGTACTGCTATGACAAATACACACCATGGGTTGGCTTAAACAACAAGTTTGGAAAAGCTTAAGCCCAAAATCAAGATGTCAGCAAGGCCAGGCTTTTTCCTGGTTTCAGAACCTTTCTCATGATAGTGGTCCTCAGATGCATAGTGACCCCTCTCATCTCTGGCTTCTTCTGACTCCTGGCTTCTGACTGATGGTGTCAGAATTAAGAATTTCCTGTCTTAATAAGGCTTCCAGTCATGAATTAATGCCATTCTGATTCATTTGGCCACATTTTAACAAATCATAACAGCTTCAGCAGTCCTATTTGCAATTTGGTTCACACCCACGAGAACACAGATTAAGAGTTGAACATGTCTTTTGTAGGGTATGTGATTCAATCCTCAATAAATTCCTAAAACATAAATACACAGCATAATCAATTATGCTCTCTTTGCTGAGTTTTTTATAGCAATGTCGTGTCAGGTTCCTAAAAAAATATTTGAAAAATCACCACCAGCCCCATATTGAAACTACTTAAATAACATTGGAATTTTATGTTGCCTGGTAGATTTACAAGGCCTGACATGCTCTCAGCCTTGATAACAACCTAGATATTTTGTGAAAGAGATAAAAGATGGCCTATGGAAAGCAGGAATTATGAAGTTGTATTGATTTTGGAAAATCCTTTTAATGAACTCAACTTGGGGCAAGCTCGGAGCAAGGGAAACTGACTAGTTTCTGCTACTTTCTGCAAATGAACTGATGACAAATCTTTGATTCAGAAATTTGGATAAGGAGGCACTCAAAGGCAAGACAAAAATATGTGCAGTGAGAAAAGATGGAAATTTCCCTTACCTGTAAAACAAAACTCAGCTTTGGTCTGTTTAGGCTTGAGTTTACCCATTAATTGGTGTATGGAAATGGGAAATGTCCTTCTACTGATCAAGCTTTGGATCACAGATCTTTGCCAGGAGTTGGATGTCTGGGTCAGAAGCCATACTGAAAATGGGTGCTAGCCCCCCTCAACCAGATCGTCTTGAAAAAGAGATACTTATCTAAGCTGACGGGGTCATCTTCCCCAGGTAAAGTATATAGTTGCACAAATTGGTTTATGTTACAGGGAACCAAGATCCAAGGAGGATCAGAGGCCCCCGTTCATGTTTGTTGGGCTTCTTGAGGCTGATGATCCCTTGGTGAATTCCAAAAAGAGGCACCAGTCCTTCCATGGTACTCAGTCCTAGAAGGCTCAGGAAGATCAAGACCATAGATATCCAGGACTGATGGAACAAGTGTTTGTAGCAGTATGGGTAAGGGGTCTCTCCACCTCTCCTGAAATAGTCTTTCTTGGTGCTCCTGGTAAAAGTCTTTGACGAATTTTTTGCTGCTCCTTCCTCCTTTGAAGCATTGGTTCTTCAACAGACTTTTGCTATTGATTAATCAAAGTTGTGGTCTTCTAAGGTAATTCAATCTGGGCAAACTGTCTTGCTGAACAATCACATCTTCAAACACTCTCAGCTGTTCCGGAATAAAGTTTATGTGCAACAAGCACACCTTGGCTCTGCTGACATGAGATGCTTTGAGAGTACAGTAGTTCGATCAACTGGGTCATTTGTGAGTCACTCTATAGTGTACCTCAGTTTACTCTACGTGATGTGATTTTTTTTTAAATAGAGGATGTTATAGTTCATTGACTCACCACCACATCTGGAAATTTTACAATGCTAGGAACTTTTTAAAGTCATTTTAAAGCAGCTGCCTTGGAGACTAACCATTAGGTAAGTGAGTTCCCAAAGCTTCTCCGTCTCCACCCCTGAGGGGTTCATGGCCTCTTGGTTCCATGGTCTCCCAGCTCCTGGTATGCAAGGCTGGCATTTTTTCCCACTGGTACAGACTCCTGAGGCTCAGCCTGGGGGATTAGACAGCTGCTTGCCCTCCGGATAAATAGGCCAAATAAATAATAATTGAAGATGAAAGGGATTTTCACAGTTTCAACTAAGGCTAAGAAGATTACATGTATTCTAACTCTAATCACAGTGGTAGATTTCACCTGGGTTCACAGTATGGCCACAAGTCATTGACAGTAAATAGGGACCTTGGAAGAGGTAGTATGTATCAACCAGCATTGTTTATTGGTTGCTAATTAGGCTAGGTGCTGCTTGGCATTCATTACACAGAGAAGTTAGCAGAATGAGAGAAAACAAGATTTGGAACACTGAGCTGAGGAGTGTTACTGAAAAGCCTGTATTTATGGGTACTAGCAAAGGAGACAATCTCCATCTTGGCTGAGTAAAGGAAACACTTATAGCAGATCCTTGGGGCACATTAAGCTGGGAGACGTAGGGTAATTCTAATTTTGCATTCATGACTATTCGCATTTCATTGAAGTAGACATATCATCGAGTCCAGTCCCAGCTCTATAACTCACCTGCCGTGTAACCTTGGGCAGTAATTGGACCTCTCTGAACCACAGTTTCTTTAGCAGTAAAACTGGTGATTATAATTATCCACCCTTCCTGTTGGTAAAAATAAAATGAGATAAATGACTGGGTGATTATTTTAGAAATTGAAGAGATCACTATCTGTGTTAGTTTGCTAGCTGCCGAATGCAATATACCAGAACTGGAATGGCTTCTATAAAGAGGAATTTAATAAGTTACAAGTTTACAGTTCTAAGCCTGTGGAAATGTCCAAACTAAGATATCCAGGAAAAGATACCTTATTTCAAGGAAGGCCGATGCATCTAGAACACCTCTGTCAGCTGGGAAGGTACACTGGTCCCTTGGGTTCCGTTGCTTTCAGCCTCTGTCCCTGTAGAGGTTCCTCATTTTACTTCTTCAGAGCTGGCTTTCGTGTCTTGGCTTCCCTTGGCTCTCTCCAGGTTCTGGCTTACTTAAAATCTCATGGCAGTATCTGCTGGGTTCCAGCATCTCCAAACATCCGTATCCCTGTTTCCAGATGTCTATATCTGTGTCAGCTCTCCTGTGAAGTTCCTGTCAGCTCTGAGGCTTCTGTCATTTCTCTAGGTTCTGTCCTTTTTGTCATTTCTCAAAAAACGTTTCCTCTTTTAAAGGATTCCAGTAAACTATCAAGGCCCACCCGGAATGGGTAGAGTTACATCTCCATCTAATCAAAGTTAATACCCACAACTGGGTATGTTACATCTCCCCGGAGAAAATCTAAACAAAAGATTGCAACCTATGGTACTGAATAGGCATTAAAAGAAACGGTTGTTCCCACAAGATTGGATCAGGATTAAAACATGGCTTTTCTGGCATATATAATAGATTTAAACTAGCACACTAATCCAAAGGTAAATATTTCTACTACTCCTATTGCCCATACCATAAAACTAAAAGAACTCAAATCCCATCTTCTCTAAGAAAGCATCCCTGGATACCACCAGCTAGAAGTGATTCCCGGGGCCCTCTGAATTTCAATGTCCCATACTACTTTTGCATCATATAGGCCTGAGCTCAAATTAGAGCTTTACCATTCACTTGGGGAAGTCATTTAACGATGTGTTTGGGAGGGTGTATCATGTCTGTATCCAGTACATAGCTAAAGCTCATTTTGTTAATGGCTGCAAAGTACTATTATACTATACATGAATATGCATGTACAAAATGTAAATAACTTGAACTGGGCTTTAAATCCAGAACTGTCAAGATCTGAAGCCTTCATGATACGTTATCAAAAGTAAAGAGCACATCAGTGGCAGAATTCTTGCCTGCCATGCCAGAGACCTGGATTTGATTCCTGGAGCCTGCCCATGCAAAAAAAAAAAAAAAATATATATATATATATATATATATATATATATAGAGAGAGAGAGAGAGAGAGAGAGAGAGAGAGAGAGAGAATGAGAGAGAGAGAGAGAGAGAGAGTACATAGTAGATATTCAGTAAGTACAGGCATAGCATGCTGGTTAAGAGTATGAAAGGGGTTCATTCTGGCTCTACCATTTATTACTGTGTAACCCTGGGGAAGATCCTCACCCTCTCTGTGCTACAGTTTCTTCTATAAAATAGAGTTAAAAATAGTGTTACCTCATAGGGTTTTTCTGGGTATTGAATAATTGTATGTAAAGGTATTAGAGTAAAGTACTTAATAAATATGAACTATCATTGCTTAATAGTAATGATTTTCTGATTTCCTCTTCATCAATCTATTATGTAAGTATATCATTTTCCATTTTATGATGAAGTGGAAAAAGAAGATATTTCATTTTTTTTTTTTTTGCATCCATCTGGAGGTTATAGGTTTCTGAAAAATAAACTTACTAGGTGAAGCTTTATGAGTCTCAGAGAGAGCCCTGGGTGTTCTTTAGGGTTTACAGGAACGCTATTGTTTGGGCCTTGACATATCATGGCAATTAGCAATATCTAGCAGAAGCTTACACAAGAGTAGCCTCCAGAGTAGTCCCTCCCTTATTTTGTTACTTTTCTTTCCCCAGTTTTGCTTAGGAAGGCATTGTTGATCCCACAGTGCCAGGGCCAGACATAGAGCATTCATTTTTGAAGAGTTACTAGTAAGTCATAAATATTTCTGCCAATGCATATTACTTCATGCTGAATTTTCGTTTACTACTTTGAGACAAAACTGGGGCTATTTTCCATTTTATCTTTCTGGTTATATATTTATTCAGGCTCATTTTCAAGAAGTTTGTCAAAGGAAGTGGAAAAAAATGAATGTCAGTTTTATCATCCAACATAATCATTGCCATTTATTTTATTTTTACATTTTACTTTAATATTTACTTCTATGTTTATTTGCTTGAAATTTATGTATATAGATATGTAAATATAGTTATGTGCTCTTTACTTTTTTTTTTTTTGCATGGGGAGGCTCCGGGAATCAAATTCAGGTCTCCGGCATGGTAGGTAAGAATTCTGCCACTGATGTGCTCTTTACTTTCTTTTTTTTTTTAATATGGGCAGGCACCGGGAAGCGAACCCAGGTCCTCTGGCATGGCAGGCGAGAACTCTATCTGCTGAGCCATCACGGCCTGCCCTGCTCTTAACTTTTGATAATGCATCATGAAGACTATATATTGCTTGAATTTTTAGTTCTATTTGTTTTAGGGATTTACTTACCATGTTTTTTTTGTTTCAAAAGGTCATAGTCCATTGTTTCTTAAAAGAATATTTAAGGCTCAGTAAATTATCAGTTTTGAACCCAAATAGAGGCTTTTAAGTATAACATCAATAGAGTCTAAATGAGATGTTTTTCTTTTTAAAACATTATATATGAAGTGATATATCAGGGGAAATAGCATTTTCAGAAAATATCATTTCCTTTTTCAAGAGATAATCAAAGCATCTGCTTTTTATTTCCAAAATGAAACAGGGAGTAATAAAAATACTTTCTTGAGCTATATAAATTATCTTTCATTTATTTTGGGATTTCCTCCAAAATGCTAATGTTCACAAAAATCAATGCGGAGCACATGCAAATTTTCTATGTCTAATTATACTTAGCTCTTAGCACTTCTTATCTTGAGTGTATCAAAGCATTTCACACATCTTAATAAAGTCTTAAAGCTTTTTATTTTATTAAAGATTTAACTTGGGGTGATATTCAACAAAGAAATTCTACCGAAAAAAAAAAAAAAGAAAACCTTAAAAAGATGCTACATGTAATATATGGCTACAGACTCAATTTTTAGAGCCCTAAAAATGAATGCTCTGTTTCAAGATGAATACATAGCAAGTGGACTAAAGCAAAACTAATTGATTTCCACTTTTTACCAACCACAATTACTTATTAAAATGAAATAGGTCCAAATAATAAATTTATATCAAGCATGGTCAATTGGGTAAATTGATTTAATAATTTTATTAAAATCCTCATGCTTTCCTTCCTTTCATTTAAAGGATTTCCCCTGCCTTTTTTTTTTTTTTTTTAGTTTGCAGGTTTCTGTGATTATTTGAATATCTAATTGCTCTTTATCAGTAACACTTCTAAGATATGTCTGACAGTGGCAATGGATGTCATTCTGATGGGACACTGCCATGTCACTTTTAGAATCAGAAAAGTACAGGCAATAAAAAAATACAGGCATCATAGAAAATATTATTTATGATCTTGATTAGATTATGCAAAGGAGGTATAATCAGGACCACTTTACTAACAACCATGTCAGGATTTCAATTTAATCTTGGAGGATGGAAATGTAGCCATTAGCATGTTTTTCTGGAAAAGGAAGTTTGGAAACTAGGAAGTTGTAACAGAAGGGGGGACGGTAGAAAAAGAAGTAGGGAAGAAGGGAAGGTGAAAAAGAGGAGAGAGAAAGTAAGAGAGAAGGAAGAAAGAGGGAGAGAAGAAAAGAGGCAGCATTCTTTGTACCAATATGCTGTGCTGAGCATATTCGCTACAGTTCTATCATGTAGCTATTAGCCTCACCTTGAAATATAGGTATTATTTCCATTTTACAGATAAAGAAATTGAACCTCAGAGAAGTAAAATTTAATTTCATAAGGTAACACAAGTTGTAAGTGATTTAGCTTGGATTTAAACTCAATCATATTTGATTTCAAAGCCCATATTTTTTCTCATAATATCATACTACAATTCTAGAACTTGCCTTTAGACTCTCTGAGCTTTTCTCTTGCCTATTAATTGCAGTAGCTAAATCCATGTTTTTGTTTGTTTTTACACTGCAGAGTGTTCTGCACATAGTATACATTTAATAAACATGCATGGACTGAACCAAAGAATGAATGAATGACACCCAAAAGCAGAAGAAAGAAACAGGAAAATGAGCTTCTACTCCTCTAAAAAACAGAGAGAAGTAGACACCGGAAGGTGAGAACTATGATCAGCTCTATTTTGGACTACTTAGAAAGCAAAGTTGGTAGAGTTTAATTGAAGATGTGAGTATGGATGGGATATCACCAGGAACAGTGGTTTGGTGATGGTCTCTAAGCTAGAAAAAAAAAGGGAGTCAGGTTTGAACTAGGGAATAATCTGTAGATTTTTCTTTTGTTTTAGGAAAATTCAGACATTTGGCCACAGATTCTGTGTACTTAGTGTCCTATCATAGACAACATTTCAACTATCATAGACAACATTTCAACTACAAGCAATCAAATAAACGTGAATACTACATACTCTTTCAGACCTAGATTCAAAAGGGAATTAGCCTGACTTCAAACTCTTACCTTACATATTTTGAAGACTCACTCCTCGGACTCAGCCGAGTCTTATAGGATACAGGTCTGATACATCAGATGCTGTATTAAGAGTCCAAGCATTAAACATTAAGACCATGCTTTGAACAAAGAGATAACAGGAAGGCAGTAGGAGGTGTACAGTTTGTTAGTTACATTAATAGGAGATTTATTTAACAACTGCATTAATTGCATTTTCCAAAGTAAATAACAGGAAATCCAACTAAAACAGCCTTAAACAATAAAAGGAATGTTAACTGACATAGTTGAAATCTAGAAATACGGTGCATTTATGGGAAACTTGATCCTGTAGCTTGAAGATATCAAGAAGGATCCAGGTTTTTCACTGTTTCTACATGGTCTTTTACAATATTGGCTGCAGTGTAAAAACTAGCTAGCCATTCACCAAACTGTTTAGCTCTTTCTCCTGGTGACACAACTGGATTACATTTCCTAGGCTTCCTTGCAGTTGGATTTGGCTATGTGATTGATATGTGATTAAAGCCATGTTTTAATCCTGATTTAACACTGTAGGTTGGAAATATTGATTAGGTGATCTCCACAGAGACAAGACACACCCAATTGCAGGGATGACCTCTTGATTAGATGGAGATGTGACTCTACCCATTCCAGGTGGGTCTTGATTAATTTTCTGGAATCCTTTAAAGGAGGAAGCATTTTGGAGAAACCTCAGAAAAAACAGAGCCAATAGAAAGTTCAGAGCAGAGTTGACGCAGATGTCAACCCTTGGAGAACAGAGACACCAAGGGTTGGAGATGCTTGGAGACCAGCAGATGATACCATGAGCTGTTAAGAAAGCCAGAACCTGGACAAAGCCAAGAGAAGCCAAGAGATGAAAGTCAACCCCAGAGAAGCAAAAATGAGGAGACCCCACAAGACAAGAGGATGAAAGCAATGGAGCCCAGGAACAAGGGACCAGCAAATGCCAGCCACATGACTACCCAACTGATAGAGGTGTTCCTGACCCATTGGCCTTCCTTGAATTAAGATATCTTTTCCTGGATGCCTTAGTTTGGACATTTTTATAGGCTTAGAGCTGTGAATTTGCAACTTATTAAATTCCCTTTTTAAAAGCCATTCCATTTCTGGTATATTCCCTTCTGGCAGCTTACAAGCTAATAGAGACAGCCAGGTGAGATTTTCATAATTTCTATGGACCACTGACTATAGTAGACTCCCATTCTCTTCTTTATCTGAATGGAAGTTATAATTACAGTTGTTATTTCATCTCTGTTCCAGCACATTATTGGGTAGACACGGGGAGCAAATATTTTTATGTTTTTGCTTCATATACTGCAAAACCTTTAGGAACTACTCCAAGACTTGATGAAGTGAAAAGAGAATCACCTGAATATCCTAATAATTGGCTGGAACTATGGGTTTTCTCCTTTGAGGATGGGGTGAGTGTCTATCATATGTGGAAGAGAGAGTAAAATAGATCATTGGTTCCCAGAAAGGTATAATGTTCTGGCATAATATTTTGGAGACTGACTAGCTATTCACCAAAAATCATTTCTTATTTTCTCATAGATTAATAGCTTGACTATTATTTTCCACTGGCCTTTTAGTCAAATGTAACCATATGACTGAAGTCTCACCAGAGAAATGGGGGCAGAAGTGAGCAGCCACTTTCAGACTTGACTTTTAAAAACTATCCACATGTGATCCT
Source organism: Tamandua tetradactyla (assembly GCF_023851605.1). Classification (NCBI taxonomy): domain Eukaryota; kingdom Metazoa; phylum Chordata; class Mammalia; order Pilosa; family Myrmecophagidae; genus Tamandua; species Tamandua tetradactyla. Next base: position 55,944,748 of record NC_135334.1, on the reverse strand, counting down.
TCATATTCTTTCTCTTCCCGTGCAAAGAAGTAGGAAAACACAAGCCACAATGAAGAAAAATATTAATCAATTGAAAACCCAAACCAGAATTGACATTGTGATAGTTAGCTCCAGGTATCAATTTGGCCAGGTGATGGTGCCCCGTTGTTCTGTTGCTGCAGACTTAAATCATCAGCATGTGAAATTCATCGATGGCTGATTGCATCTTGGTCCTCTAAGAGAAGTGCCTTCTTCAATGAGTTAAAGTTAAAAGGAGAAATCAGAAGAGAGAGAAAAAGCTCAGTTCAGCCCAGCACAATGCAGCTCAGAGCTCAGAGCCAGCTAAGACCCAGATGTTTGGAGATGCAAAGACGAATTGCCCTGGCTCAGGCCCAGCAGACATCACCACGTGGTTTCCAAAGTAGTAAATTTGTAACTAAATGAATCCATTTTATAAAAGCCAGTTCATTTCTGTTGTATTGCATTCAGGCAGCCTTAGCAAACTAAAACAGACAGAGATAATGAAAATAACAGACACTAGAACAATAATTGTACTGTATTCCATATGTTCAGAAAGCTATTAAATAGCTACTTAGAAGATCCAAATAAAGCTTCTAGGAGTGAAAACTACATTGGCTGAAATGAGAAATATATTGGATTGTTTTAACAGTCAATTTGTCATTGCAGAATAAATGATTAGTGAATTTGAAATCATAGAAACTAAACTAAATGTAACACATAGAATTTAAAAATATCATTGTAATGTAAAATAGAGCAACCACTTTGGAAAAGAGTTTGGCCTTCATTAAAAAATATATACATATGCACCAATTATATTACCCAGCTTCTCCTCTCTTAGGTATTTACTCATGAGAAATGAAAACATACATCCATATGATCTGTACACAGAGATACACATCAGCTTTATTTGTAATAGTCTCAAACTGGAAACAGTCTATCTGTCCATCAACTGGTATCGTAGTTTGCCAGGGCTGCTATAAATTACCACAAGCTGGCTGCCTTAAATAACAAGAGTTTCTTGTCTCGTTGTTTTGGAAGCTAACTGTCCAAAATCAAGGTGTCAGCAGGACTAGGCCTCCTCAGAAGTCTGTAGCTTTCTGGTGGCCACTTGCTGGCCCCCACAACACAATCTCTGTCCTGTCACGTGGCAATTTGCCTCTTTGTGTTCTCCCTTGGCCTCTGCTTTCATGTCTAAATTTCTGTTACTTTTAAGGATTCCTGTCACACCTGGTTAAGGCCCACCCTGTTTCAGGTTTGCCCCCCCTTATTAGGCTCTGCAAAGTTCCCACTTACAAATGAGTTCACACCCACAGTACCGGGGGTAAGAACTAGAACCCATCTTTGTGGAGAAGATGATTTGATCTACCACAGCTGGGGAATAGATAAAAGTGGTGCCTCCTTTCAATGGGATAGTACTCAGCAACAAGACGGGATTAAGTATGGATACATGCAACAGCATAGATGAATTTCAAAATAATTATGCTGGGTGAAAGAAGCCAAACGAACAAACTAAAGAGTAAATACTGTTTCAATATATACCTATTTCTAGAAAATGGAACTAACCAGCAGAAAACTGGTAGTCCAGGACAGGGGAGGAAAAGAGAAGGGCTTGGAGGGAAGAATTATAAAATTACAATCGCATGATAGATATGTTCGTTTTCTTCATTGTGGTGATGGCTTTATAAGTATGCACACATATCAAAACTTCTCAAATTGTATACTTCAAATATATGCAGTTTCTTGTATGTCAATTATACTTCTATAAACCTGTGAAAATACTGTGAGGAGCCTATATCCCCAAAAGTCAAAAAAAAAAAAAAAAAAAACAGCTAGCCAATCAAAAACATCCATTTTGAATGTGAATGAGAAGTAAATTTGTATTGTGTTTGAGCAATTTGTGTGTTTGTCATATATTAACCAATACAGCTTTCAATTAGGACTAGTCCCCAAACCTCATGAGTCTATGAGATTTACCTGTAGTAACTAAGACCATATACTTACTTATTCATGTCCAAAGGAATAGAGTATACTCTTTAAAATAGCTTCTATAGAAGAAAGAGAATTTTTTTATTTCCCAAAGCCCCCATTAAAGTCTCCTTGTATTTCATTGGATTAAACTGGTCCACATGAATTTGTCTGAATGAATCATGGCCAGTGCCACTATAGACAATTGTGCATGTTATGCTTTGAAACCAAGGCACACAGCCAAGGCAAAAAGATGAACAGAGCAATCTAGTGCTGGGTTGTATTCACCTGTTCTTCTAAGTTGCACAGAGTGATGTTTTTTAGGTCCTGTTACTGGAAATCAGGCAGAAAAAATTTACTTGGAATAGGGAAGGCAACTGACAGCTGGGTAGGGGTGTGGGAAACCAGCAAATGACCATGCAGCAACGCTGATACAGTGATTGTTTGAGTGGCCATCATTCATTTAATATATTTCATGGTATCTTCTCAGTTACTCCAGGTAAAAGGAATCTCTCCCTTAACTGAAGTCTTTAACAACTTTGTTACATTCTTTTATAAAACTCTTTTACGGTGTTTCCAACTTTCTACCTTGAATTATAATTAACGAAATACATGTGACAAGTCAGGAACACAACATATAACGAGCCAAGGACTAGAGGACTGTGTGGATCAAGAACTTTTGAAGGACCCACGGGAGACAGGGAATTCTCTTGGATAAAACAAGAAAACTTAGTATATTGTGAGAGTTCCAGCGATTCCTATATTGTAGGCGAAAAGCACTTAGGCAGCAATTGCTACTGTGCCACCCACCCTTTTCTCAAGTGCATACGGTGTGTTATGTGAAGCAATAACCAAGAAAAAGAATATATCTTGATGGAGGCAATATTCAGAGAGATTTCCTAGCCACTTCCAATGCTCATAAATGAAGTCCCAAGGGAGACCAAACATAGGAGTAAATGGATCATCTGTAGGACCAAATGAAAATTCAATTCTGCCACTGATTTTTGTGGCCTCATTTGATTTGGGGTTTATAATGCTTGGTGCTGTGATAGCTAAAAGTTGTCATACCACTATTTTATTAGCGGTGCATTTTGACTTAAAAGGCCCTGGGCCAAAACAGTCAGTTCAGTATACAAGCAAATACATTGGGCAGATTATTTGTTTGTATTTACCAACATACATGAGTTCATTGGCAATATGTTTAGTTGTATATATGAAATGAAGTAATTTTAATAAATTTTATGGGAAATTTCATTTATATTTTCCAGCTTTGTATTTTAATAATGCACCATTAAATTAATTGGTCTATTAAAATAAGGTTTTAATAGTTACAGACATATTGCTGTTAAAAAGTAAATGATAGTGATAATGAAAAATATTCAAGTAATGATATTGACATTCAGAACAGCAAAACCAGAGTACACAAAAAGTGAAGGATAGAATAAGCGAATACATATTTGTATTATTAAATTCAGTACTGACATTTAAATTTCAAAAATAATATAATAGATAACATTTAATGAATAATCTATTTTAATTAAATAATTTTTAGATTTATGTATTTAATTTATGAATGCTTGGTTTTTTTAGTTCTAAAAGAGCTAATCAGTTTATGTGCAACTTTATCCTTACACATAGTTTAATAACATTATAATAAAATAAGTTAAGCCAACTCTAGGTATCTATTTCAGTTTAAGGAATCCTATCTACATTTTACCTGGGCTTAAGAAACAATATTATTTAGAACTTTTCTTAATTTAATGTGTAGCGAGAGGGCTTGTTCTACATTTCAGAAATTCCCAGGCCTGATGTTTCCCATAATAAGAACCAGGAAGAAAAGAGAGAAGTAGAAGAGAGTGAGGTGGTAGAAACTTACCACTGTGAAATACCTCACACCTCGGGGAATTATTAACAAAAAATCACCAGGAATGAGGCACTTCAGATGAGGATATGCCTCTTACCGCCTCTAGACCCTAAATCTCTTAAGGAAATTTTTGTATCCAATTCTTCACTGTCTTGTACTCGACCTTATTTAACAATCTGTATTAAGTAAAAGTAGGTCAAAAATAAGGAAGTGGCAAATCAGCCCATAAGCCATACATATTTCAATTCAACAAAATTTATTGAGTCTGTGCTGAGAACTGTTATTATGCTAGGTACAGTTGTGAATGTACAGATGAAATAGCATTAAAAATCCCCATAAATAATCTATCAAGAAAGGTATGCATGTAAATAAACTGCAAAACATTGATCAAAGGAGAAGGAGGAGGTATAACAGAGAAAATAGGATTTAACAAATAAGTATGACTGCTCTTAATTACTATATTAATATTCCTTTTAACCTGCAGTGTTATGTAGCAACTATATGGAAAAATCTGAAATGGTGGAATGGTAGCCCATAACAAACTCTGAATCTGTTCTGTAACTACTTGTGAAGTGTGCTTTGAAAAATATTGCTTTTTCTTTCTTTGTTTTGTATATATGTCATATTTTACAACAAAAATAAGCATTAAAAATAAAAAAAAAACAAGCAAACATAGAAATATAGATATACCCCCACAAAATCCAGAAATTCTTCAGAGAATGGAATTACTTTGAAGAAGTAAACTGTGGACAGAGGAGAGTCAGGGATACTTTTACAGAGCAGATGATCACATTCAATTTTTAAATGCCAAAAGGTCTTTCTTAAATTATACGGGGTATGTAGATCATTCTAGGAAGAAGGGACAGTTACCCATGCTTTAGGACCATAGCAAAACAGAACAAAAATCCAATTGGATGATTTTTGTATAAAGAGTATTTAAGTCCAGGGTACAGGGGAAAACTGCGATCACATGCTATGAGCTATGTTCAGAAGGAAACCATCAGCACTACCACAGCAACAGCAGAGGTAAATGATGGGGGGAGGGACAAGAGTTAAGAGGAGATTTAGATTTCCTATTCATATTGTCTCTTGGGAACAATGAAATGATCTAAAATTGAGAATGTTGATGAACTTGGACTTTGGGCCTTCTACGTGATGCCAGATGAATGCAAGTGGCTGAAGGATGCACTGACGGAGAAGTAGTTTAGCAAACGATGGCGTATACTTATGAACTAAGGTTGTGCTGCTACAAAAAGGAACACTGTTGTGAGGCATGCAACAATGTGAACGAACATATGGGACATTTGGTGAGACAAAATAAGCCAGAAACAAAAAAACAACAATGGTATGGTCACCTTTAGAAAATGCTGATAAGAAAACAGGGGCCTAGATTGTAAGCTTTTAGAGCAGACACATAAAGTCCAGAGTGATGATTATTATTTCTGGATTTTGAGAGGCAGTTTTATATATATATATATAACCTGATATTTAGGGATAAGAACAAAGCCGAACAGGTTGGGGTTAAAGTAACTCAGAACATAGGGGTAAGGAAGACAGTGTCTATATTTTAGAACCACACATATTCTTTGAGACCAGTGGAAGAAAGGTTTATTTGATCTGGGACTGAAATTTTCTGTAGTGCATAATCTAATTCAACCTATTTATATAACTCATTTGAACAACTGAAACACAGGAAGCACAGAAAAAGGAAGTGTTCCTTTAATCCTGTATGGATTATTGCAATGCCTGGAAACATCCTAGAGTATATTAAGCAAATAATCAAAAAGTATTGGCAAAGTCCCCTGAGGGAGGGGAGAAAGAATATGGAACTATTAAACCTTACCATCAAGGAATTCCTGGTTGCTGTGTCAAAGTTTAGGGACACCCAAATCAACAGGCCATGCCTTCAGTCAGGAGGCTTACTCTTGTGAAGCTTATGTAGGCAGTGGAAAAGCTTAGACTACCTATAGGTTAAGGTAGTCTATATGCCTTAGAGTTACTTCTGCAGGACCTCTGTTGTTGCTCCGATGTGGCCTCAGTCTCTCTAAGCCCAACTGTGCAAATGAAAGTATTGCCCGCCCTGATGAATGGGACATGACATCCAGGGGTGAAAGTCTCCCTGGCGACATGGGAGATGACTCCTGGGAATGATTCCAGACCTGCCACCATCAACAATTCCATCCTGACCAAAAGGGGGGAAAGAAGTGCAATTAATAAAGTATCAGTGGCAGAGAGAGTTCAAATAGAGTTGAAAACTCTGGAGGTTGCTCTTATGCAAGCTGCAGGTAGACCCTGCTGCCTATCACCCCAACCAGGACCATTCCAGTCAATTCTAAAGAACACCCAGGGCAATATATAAGATTCCACAAGGGTTCCAGGCAGTAGAGTAACTTTCCAGAAACCTACAACCTCCAGATGGGTCCCTTGTCCAGATAAGCCCTGAAACCTAGCCCAGCCTTTCCAGAACATTAGATAGCTCTATCTCCCTACCACATATTAGTGACAGATCCTTCCAATATCAAAAATTTAGAATTGCCATAGCCCAAACAATCCCAAAGAGAGGTATGGAAAGATCAAAGGTGATGTGGGAATTATACGTAGAAGATAGGACTTAACAAATGAATATGAATGCTGAATCATTAAATTGATACCTCTTTTAGTCTCCAGTATTTTAGAGCAGCTAGAAGTAAAAACCTAAAATTGTGAAATTGTAACCCATGTCAAAGTCTGAAATATGTTCTACATCTAATTGTGCTGTGCTTTGAAACTTATAGCTTTTTTGTATATATGTTATTGTTCACAAAAAAGAAGAAAAAAAGTTGTTTGTGATGATAAGAAAAGTATTTAAGCCCTCTAGCCTCCTATATTCGGAGCAGCTAGAAGGAAAAATCTGAGAGGATGGTATGGTAGACCATTACAAACTCTGGGATCTCTCCTGTAATTACTTTTTGAAGAGTTCGTTGAAAACTATTGTTTTTTATTTCTTTGCCTTGTATATATATATTATGCCACACAATCAAAAAAGAAAGTTTAAAACATTGATAGAGTGAAGAACTTCTGCTTTCAAATATATTAGGTTGGAATACACCTATGTTTCCACTAGAAAAAATAAGTTTAAGCCTGGAAGGGGCAGATAAATTATATAATCCTAATTTTAAAGGCATCAGGGAGTTGTGGGAATAAGGACTAGATTAAAATTCCAGAGACAGCAGTTCCTTACTAAGTGAACTGATGAGCTCAAATCATTGCCCACCCCCACCCCCACCCCGCCCCGCCCCAGGTCGATCTGCCAATGCTGAGATCAGGCTGAGAATTGGGATTGGCCAAGACCTAGACCTCTTCCGGGAAAATGAAAAATCATAAAGCTTTTAGCAATCATGTAGGGGTCATAGAAAATAAATTGGAAACTTGAGGAACTTCAAATCCCCTCATAGCTTATTTCCTATCTTCCAAGGCTGCACAGAGGCTGAGAGTTAAAAGATTCTATAAGGGAAAGTTAAAACTTCCATGTCTCATGGAGATTAGATATAAAGAAGCACCTATGAGAGGAGGCTCACAATTAATATCTCCCTTAAGACATTTGCTAGATTTTGAAGTTGTGTGAGTTACGAAGCTGAAGAGCTATGCTGGAAAATTCTGAAGAATAAAATTGAATCTTGCATAGTTTTTCAGTAAGTGAAGAGACAAAAACATGCCAGCTTCTCAGTCTAAACCCTAATAAGAAAGGCCTTAAGTAATAGGGAAAAAACAGATGGACTGAGCCTTAATGCAGCACATCTACAATCCAGATCGATCCCTGATTGGATTAAGGTGATCAGTCTGATCCTACAAATCTGATAGAGGAAAGGAGAATCCTGTCTGGTAAAAGATACAATCATATATAGCACAATGACTATAGAAATAAAGAAAATAATGTGAGAAGAGGCAAGAAAACCTGAATAATCAAGGAAAACAACAGATGGATGGAGAATCTCACTAGAGAAATGGCTTATCCATTTATATAAACTATATGAATATTATAATTCTACTATTCTGTATGAAACATGCAATTTATAAAACCAATCACTCATTATATAGTCGTAATAATAGTATGCACACAGAAGTAATAAGAAAACATCAATAAGTAATGCCCAAATAGAAACATAAAAATAAAAAAGATTGGAAAAATAAATAAGACCATGAAAACTGTGAGACATATGTTAAATGTCTATTACAGATGTAATTGGTGTCTCAGAAGAAGAGATAGAGATTGGACCAAAAATAATATTTGAAGTTTTAATAACTGAAGAAAGGTATAAACAGTTAGAACCAAAGAGACCATCAACTCTGAAGAAAGGAAATCCAAAAGAAAACCAAACCTAAGCACATCTTTGTAAAATTGCTCAAAATGAGACAATGGGACATACACATACATATTACCATCAGATGCAGGCAGCTGACTGCTCAAGTGAAATGTGGAGAGTTAGAAGAAAATGAAATAAAATCTTTTCCTAAAAAAGAAGAATGAAGTGAGAGAATTAATAGTCCCCAATTTAAAAACTTATTATAACACTACATGGTCAAAACAGCCCAGTACTGGCACAAAGACAGAAGCATTGACCAATGGAATTGCATTGAGAATGCAGAAGTAGACCACCAAATCTATGGTAAACTGATCTTTGACAAGACCCCCAGATCCACTGAACTGGGACAAAATAGCCTTTTCAATAAATGGGCATGGGAGAACTGGATATCAACAGGCAAGAGAATGAAAGAGGACCCTTACCTTACACCCTATACAAAAATTAACTCAAAGTGGATCAAACACCTAAATATAAGAACTAGCATCATAAAGCTCCTCGAAGAAAATGTGGGAAACAGATTCAAGACCTAGTAATAGGAAGTAGCTTCCTAAACTTTATCCCCAAAGCACATGCAACAAAAGAAAAAAGTAGATAAATGAGAGTGCCTCAAGAGACTGCCAAAAAGGTGAAGAAGCAGCCAACTCAATGAGAGAAAATATTTGGAAATCACATTTTGGATAAAGGTTTGAAAATCTGTATATATAAGGAAATCATAAGTTCTAAGAAATTGTATGCTGATTGGTTTTATTAATAAAAATTTAAAATTTAAAAAAAAAAGAAATCATAAAATGCAGCAACAAAAGAACAAAACCCATGTATAAAGTGGGCTAAAGATATGAATAGACATTTTTCTGAAGAGCAAATACAGATAGCTAAAAAGCACATGAGGAGATGTTCATTCTCATTAGCTATAAGGGAAATGCTGATCAAGACTACAATGAGATACCACCTTACACCTGTAAGAATGGCTGCTCTTAAACAAAAAGGAAACTACAAGTGTTGGAGAGGATAGAAATTGGGACATTTATGCACTGCTGCTGGGAATGTATAATGGTGCAGTTACTATGGAAGACTGGCAGTTCCTCAGAAAACTAAATATTGAGTTGCCCTATGACTTGGCAATAGCACTACTCAGAATCTAATTAAAGGAGCTGAAAGCAGTGACACAAACAGAGATTTGCACACCAATGTTTGTAATAGTATCATTCACAATTGCCAAAAGATGGAAACAATCCAAGTGCCCATCAACAGACAAATGGATTAATAAAATGTGGTAAATACATAGGATGGAATATTATGCAGCAGTAAGATGAAATGATGTCCTGAAGCACATGACAAGATGGATGAGACTTAAGGACATAATGCTGAGTGAAATAAGCCAGACACAAAAGGATAGATACTGTATGATTCCACTTTTATGACAATTGTAAGGGTAAAATCAGAGGCTTATAATACAGAATATAGGTGACCTAGAGATACATAGAAGCTTGAGATGGGTGAATGTTAGCTAAGGAGGTTGAACTTAACTGTAAGGGAGTAGATAGAAGTGAAGGCAGTTCATTAGTGGGTCTATAAGTAATATTACCATATAGAAGGTGAATATGACTGAAAGTGGTTCTATACACTCATGTGTCCCAATGATTAACACTACAAATGAACTTACATGAACTATTGCAAAGGTCTGACTCTTGTACAAAGCGTGTATAATTTTGGGGTATGGGGGAAAATGCTATTGCATGCTATGGGCTATGTTTAACAGGAAAATATCAACAGTCCTACACCAATATGAGGGGTACGTAATGGAGGGGGGACAAGAGTTGAGAGGAGGTATGGATTTTCTGTTCGGTGAGGGTGTGTTTATTGGCTCTTTTGCTTGGGAACAATGAAATTATCTAAAATTGAGAGTGCTGATGGACTATTGACTTTCAATGTTATACATGAGTCCAAGTAAATGGAGGTGGCTGAAAGATGTACTGATTGAGGAGTAGATTGGTGAACGATGGTGTAAACATGTGATCGAACATGGTGCTGCTACAAAAAGGAATGAAGTTGTAAGGCACGCAACAATGTGAATGAGCCTGTGGGACATTTGATGAGGTAAAATAAGCCAGAAACCAAAGAGCAAATATTATATGATCTCATTTAGAAAATACTTGTAAGAAAACTGGGACCTAGATTGTAAGCTCTTATAGCAGTCACATATAGTCTGGAGTGGTAATTGTTACTTCTGGGTTTGAGGGGCTGTTTTATATACGTATAATCTGGTATTTAGAGATAAGAATGAAGCTGACCAGGTCGGGATTAAGGTAATTCATAATACAGGGGTAAGGAAGACATTGTCTGTATTTTATAACTTTATCCACTCTTTGAGACCAAAGGAAGAAAGGTTTATTTGTCCAGAATCTAAATTTTCTGTAGTACATAATCTGACTCAACCTGTCTGGAAAGATCGTTTAAATAATCCAAACACAGGGAGCCCAGAATAAGAATAAGAGCCTTTAATCCTGTATAACTTAATGTAGTGACTTGATACATCCCAGAGTATATTAAGCAGATAATCAAAAAGTATTGGCAAAGTTTCCTGAGGGCTGGGAAAAATATGGAGCTATTAAAGTTTACCATTAAGGAATCCCCTGATACGGTGTCAAACATTAGGGACATCCAAATCAATAGGCCAAGCCCTTGATCTTGAGGCTTGCTCTTGTGACACTTATGTATGTAGCAGGGAAGCTTAACCTACCTATAGGTATGCCTAAGAGTCACCTCCAGAGGCCCTCTTTAGTTCCTCAGATGTGGCCTTTCTGTCTGTAAACCCAACTTTGCAAGTGAACCATTGCTCGCCCCACTATGTGGGAAAGGACATTCAGGAATGAAAGTCTCCCTGGTGGCATGGGAGATGACTCCCAGGATGAGTCTGGCCCTGACACCATGGGATCAACAATGCCATCCTGACCAAAGCGGGGGAAAGAAGTAAAACAAATAAGGTATCAGTGGCTGAGAGAATTCAAATAGACTGAAGAGGCTACTCTGGAGGTCACTCTTACACAGGCTTCAGTTAGACATTGCTACCTATTATAACTTACCAAACCCCAACCAAATCCATTCTTACCCATCTACAAAGGTTCCATGCACTATGGTAACTTTCCAGAAACCTACAACCTCCAGATGGGTCCCACATAAGTCCTGAAATGCAGAGGGGCCAGCCTCTCCAGAACATCAACTCGTTCCATCCCCCATCCCATATTATCAACAGCCCCTTCCAATATGAGAAAGTTAGAATGGGCATACCCCTAATGAGTGAGAGAAGGATCAAAGGTGATGGTGGAGTTATACAGAGAAGACAGGGTTTAACAAATTAGTATGAATCCTGAATCATTGCACTGATATTTCTCTTAGTCTCCAGTACTTTAGAGCAGCTAGAAGTAAAAACCTAAAATTGTGGAATTGTAGCCCATACCCAACTTGGAAATTTGTTCTATAACTAATTGTTGCAATGTACTTTGAAATTTATTGCTTTTTTATATATATGTTATTTTTCACAAAAAAAAAGAAAAAAGGAGGAGGAGTATAACAGAGAAGATAGGGTTTAACAAATTTGTGTGACTGTTGAATCATTGTATTGATATTTCTTTTGCTCTCTAGTGTCCTGGAGCAGCTAGAAGAAAAAATGAAAAATTGTGGGACTATAACCCACCAAACTTTAAAATCTTTTTTGTAACTACTTGTTAAAATGTACTTGGAAATGCACTGCTTTTTTGTATATATATTATATTTCACAGTTTTTAAAAAATGTTAAATAAATAAGGCCACATAGAAGAAAATCTTTACAAAGTAAAGATTTTAAAGATTATTAAAAAGTTTTAAAGATTAGGTTTTAAAGTTATTTACTGCTGAAAGTAATTGGAATTCTATGCCCAGTGAATATATCATTCAAAACCAAAGGGGAACTAAAAACTTTTGACATACAAATATTGAGGGATTAATCACTACTATGTGCGGACTAAAAAATATACTAATTTAGATTTCTTCAATCAAAAAGAAAATGACTTTTCAATTTTTGGTGCATTGTAGTACCTAAAGAGGAAAATACCTGAAACCTTTCAACTGTAATCCAATAGCATTGATTCTTGAAGATGAGTGAATAACTATAAAGCTTTTGAGGTGTGACCATGTGACTATGAAAACCTTGTGACTGACACTCCGTTTATTCATCATGTGGACAGATGAGTAAAGAAAAAAAAAGGACAAAAAATAAATAACTTATAGTAGTGAATGGGAGGTATAAGATGTTCTGGGTATTCTTTTTTACTTTTACTTTTATTCTTTTTTTTCCTTTTTTGGAGTAATGAAAATGTTCAAAAATAGATTTTGATGATAAATTCACAGTTGTATGATGATATTTTGAACCACTGATTATACACTTTGGATGATTATATGATCATATATCTATATTATATAATATGTAATATATAATATTATATAATATAGCTCAATAAAATTGCATGGAAATTTAGGAGAAAATGAAGAACACCAGGAGAAGTAAAATCAAAATAAATGATGATTATACCAAAAAGTTATATTGTCACACAAGGTTGGAAACATTTTGCAGAACTACCACATGTGACAAAAATGACACAAAAAACATGGGGAGTGAATGAAGGTAATTTTCTAGTAGAATTAGAGAAGTGGCAAAAATAATAATTCCTTGAGTATAATAAATCATGTGTGCAAGTTTAATCCTTAGAGAAACCAATAAAGAGCAATTAAAAATCCATGGCTAATAGGCAAAGTAGAAAAAAACTGAGTGAAAAGAAAAAATAATAAAGAAGCTACAACATACCAGCAAGTCAAGTCAAAAGAAATTAGGAGGGAAAAAATTCAATAAATACAAGAGCACAGATCCAATATGTAGAAATCCAACTGTACAGTACAGAAAATCAACAAGACCAAAACTTATTTTTGGAAAGAATAAATAAATTTGTATGCCCCCTACTGACATGAATAAGTAAAAATAGAAAGCACAAATTACCAAAATAAAAAATACATATGGGGAGGCTGGGGGAGGGGTCATAAAAAATCCTACAGACATCATAAAGCTAATAAAAGGGTATGGTGACGTTTATATCAATATATCTAATAATACTTAGGGAATGGAAACATTCTTCAAAAATAAAGCTTACCAAAGCTAATGGTACATTAAATAGAAATCAGAATATTCTGTTAGCTACTACTAAATTATAATCACATTCTTATGTACAAAGAGCTGGAGAGCTCAATAATCACAGTTAGAGAAAATAATTTTATCATGCTTTCCTACCTCATTAATTGGCTTCCCAGCATGATGGAGGCTCAAGTTGGAGAAGAATATTTAACTTCAAATGAATTTCACAGTTTTGATTATTTTTTTAGACCAGGCATTTCAATTACTGGACTTGACTGTACTTGGCACCGAAGTGATGTTTTATTATCTTGGCGTGATTGGAAACCTGACCTAGGTTTGAGAGGGAGTAGGGAAGAGACATATTCACAGAAGTGGTATGAAGGATATGGGGGAGGGCAGACGCAGTTGGGTGGGATCTTTGTCACCCATCCACTTGTGAATGGGACATTTTGATTAGGTGGCTCCCATGGAGGTGGGTTTTCATCCATTCATGGTGGTTCACTTACTGGAGTCCTTTAAAAGGGACCCATTTGGGGAAAAGCTTCAGAGCTAACATAGTCAGAGACATTTGGAGAAGAAGAAAGAAAACACCCCAGGGCAACTGTTTGAAATTAGGAGCCTAAGGACCAGCAGAAGCAAGCCACATGCTTTCCCAGATTGGCCTTTCTTGAGTCAAAGTACCTTTATTTGGATGCCTTAGTTTAAACATTTTAATGGCCTCAGAACTATAAACTCATAATTTATTAAATTCCCTTTATGAAAGTCAATTCATTTCTGGTATATTGCATTTTTGGCAACATTAACAAAATAAAACACTTGGAAAACCACACATCCAAGGATCTCTCCAGAAAGAAATTCACCCTTTTGTGAACAGCAGGACAGAAGTAGCTCATAGGCTGTTGTGTGGAAGAGGGAAGAGTACTGTACAGACATGGTTAAGACAACCAGGGAATTTAAATCTTGTCTTAACTGAAAGCAAAGGTCAACTGTTTGCTTTCTAAGTGAGAAAAAGAGATTATGACTTTTGGTTGGATTAATCAGAGAAGAATTTGGTAAAGGGCGAACTTAAGCTTGACCTGGACAAATGGGTAGGATCTAATTAGATAGAGAGGAACAGGCATATATTCATAAAAAAAGTACAGCACAAAATTGGTGCAGATGCAGGAGTGAGTAAATGTGTTCCTGATCAGAGAATGGCCCAACTATTCAGCATAGTCGATTACTATGATTTTCTTTTCGCCTTTTTTTTTTTAATTGTGAAATATATGTACAAAAAAGCAATAAATTTCCAAGTACATTTTAACAAGTAGTGATAGAACAGATTTCAAAGTTCAGAATGAGTTACAGTTCCATACATTTTCCTTTTTCCTTCTAGTTGCTCCAAGACACTGGAGTATAATTGGGTTTTAAGACTGAAAAGTTGTAAAGCAATACAGGAGAATTTTAAAAGAAGAATTGATAAGAGATTATAACTGATTATTATATAATTCCAAGAGATAATGTGTTGCACTTAACATGCACAAGTTACTGTACTGGGTGATTTATAATTTTATTTGGTTCTTATAATCCATTGGAATATGTATTTTTCTTAGCCATATTTTATAGATGAGAAAATTGAGACAGAGGGAAATAATGCACCTTGACGTTAATTCATAAAATGAAAAGTGCAACATCCAGAATTCAGATTCAAGTAGTTCAACTCTAGTAAACACTATTAACCACTATACTCTCTTCTAAGAATAAGATAGTGGATACAGAAGGCAGTGAAGAGCAGTGGATAATTCTTAAATTCTTTCTTTGAGTTTAAATTCTTTCTTCGTCTTGTGAAGTTTTGGATACTGAAATTTTCTGAGTCTAAATATCTTTTTTTTCTGTAAAATGAAGATAATAAAATCTACCTTTACCTTATCATTATTAAAAATAATTTAGATTTTAGGGGTAACTTGTACAGTATCTTGTAGAGTAGAAGATGCTTCTACAAATGGTAGCTCTTATGAGTGTGGAATTGGGGAGGAGATTATGAGTTCAAATATTAGATATTTTATTTTGAAATGACAGAGCTGGGCATGACTAGTAAGTGCTGGGCAGATACTAGGTTCTTAATGTCAACTCAGTCTGATTTTGATTTTGAGATGATAGTGGGGCACTGAAATGGCGCAGTCTGATGACATTTACAGATAAAGGCGTGGAGTTTGGGATAGCAGTGAGTGTTGAAACAACAGAGTCACCTAGGTAAAAGTACTAGTTGAGTTCTTAAAAGCGGATAAGATTTAAGAGAGAGGTATAAAGCAGGAACATTGGCACAAACAGCCCTAGGTTTTGGAGATGAAATGGATACATGAAGAAATGGTCAGAGAAATAAAATCATGTTTTGGTAAGCTTAAATCAAAAAGAGTGGTTGGTGTGATGCTGACTCAGCGGCAGAGTTCTCACCTGCCATGCCGGAGACCCGGGTTCAATTCCCGGTGCCTGCCCATGCAAAAAAAAAAAAAGAATTTTCTCTTCGTAAGGATAAATGGGCTGAATAAAGGAAGTATTACTCACCTGAAATATCTAGTGCTGTGGGGGAAAAAAAGATTGCTGAAAATGAAATATTTGTCACAGAATCCACATTGTAGATTCATGTTAATACTACTGTTATAATTGTATTTTAAAATAAAGAGTTACCTTCTGCCTTCCCTGAAAAAAAGTTGGCAAGCTGGAAATAGTGTTACTTATTCCTAAATGCTATCAAATGTGTATTTATTTTTTAATTTTTTTAAACATAATGTTCAAACACGAACATTCTTACCATATGATCATTCCATTCTTGGTATACAATAAAAATCTCACCATATCATCACAATAATCATTTCTTAGAACATTTGTATCAATTCAGGAAAAGAAATAAAAAGAAAATATTTCATACATCTTAAAGGTGCATCTTAAATGGCTTTTTCCATTTCCACTGGACTCTTTCAGAACAGCAAAAGGAAAAATAGTCCTTTTTCAAAGAGAGTTTACGCCTACCTTGTCTTTTCAATTTCTAATTTCCATTACATTTCTTCTTAAGGTAGGCTTTCTTGCTTATTCAACAACCAAACATTTGCTGACACCTAAAGTGTGGAAGGCACTCTGTGAGGGTTCCTGGAGATAACAGAAATTAATTTTTAAACAATCGCTGTCTGCAAGACCCATACACTTCAGTGAAGAAGAAAGATACAGAAACTATGTATACAAATCACTACAAAGCAATGCTTAATATTCATGCTATATGGAAATAGTCTTCGAAGGTGCTGAAGACCCTGAGCAGAGCTGTGAAGATATGACGGCTCTGGATAGGTAGGAATAAGTGAGGGTGAGGGAGCACTTGCCTGACAAACTGAGTAATGACAAAGACTTAAATTGTAGACCTTTTTTTGTCTTGTTTGCCCAAAGCTAATGTAGCATTTTGATGTGTTAAGAAACATCAAAGAACTTACATTTTTCCTCATTCTTTTGAATGATTTTTAATATTCTTGATTGAGTCTTATTGAAGAGTTTAGGTTTTAAAAAAATTTAAGACACCAAGTTGTAATTTCCCACAGTCATTCTAACTGTCTGAAAAATACCTATTCAGGTAAAATTCCAAAGTATGAAAAAGAAAGTGGTTTTGATCTATTTAATCTGTCACCTGGTCAGAGGGCAGGCAAAGACCTCTTTATTGCAAATCCACTGCTACATGAATGTAACCCAATCAAGATAGAAGAACTAATTTAGTTGCTGTCAGTTTATTTATAGTGCTTTCAAGATTTGTCACAAAGATTGCTGTCTGTTAAATAAATTAAGGTTATTTCCAATGACTAAGACACTGCAGGGATATGCTAGTCTTCAATATTTTATAGCAGAAAGTCCTCTTGTTTTGAAGAATGTCACTGACATTTTTTTAGAGTTTGTTACCAAGTGAATAATAGCAAAGGAAATAAAGCCCAGATTTTAGAATTTGCTAAATCCTGGCTGAAGCTTCCCTTATGGAGTATCAGTTTATCCTTCTTGAAAGGAAAGATTAGAGAGATCTATCTCTGCCATGTTTTGGAATAGCATTCCTCAGTGTATAAACCACTTATCATTTTTCATAATATGTGTTGCCAAGAAAGAACAACCCTTTATCGATTAAGAGACTCTGATTCCTCGACATGGGACACGATTCCAGGGGATGAGCCTGGACTCAGCATCGTGAGATTGAGAAAGACTTTTTAACCAAAATGGGGGAGAGAAATGAAACAAAACAAAGTTTCAGTGGCTGAGAGATTTCACATAGAGTGAAGAGGTCATTTTGGAGGTTATTCTTAGGCATTATATAGATATCCCTTTTTAGTTTTTAGTGTATTAAAATAGCTAGAAGGAAATGCCTCAAACTGGTGAACTGTAAAAACCTTGTGTCTGACACTCACTTTATCCAGTGTATGGGCAGATGAGTAAAAATAAGGACAAAAATAACTTAATAATAAGAGGCTAAGGGGTATAAGGATGTTTGGGGTGTTCGTTTTTACTTTCATTTTTGATTCGGATTTGTATTTTTTTGGAAAATAAAAATGTTCAAAAATTGACCGTGATGATGAACGCACAACTATGTGATGATAACGTGAACCACTGTTATACACTGGATGATTATAGAATATGTGTATCTCAATAAAATTACATTTAAAAAGGGATTTTTAGGGCGGTGCGATGGTGGCTCAGAGGCAGAATTTTCGCCTGCCATGCCGGAGATTCGGATTTGATTCCCGGTGCCTGCCGTGTGAAAAAAGAAGAAAAAGATTCTGGCTCTACTTTACCGAAAAATAAAAGGAAGGCATTCCCTATGGGACTCAGCCCTACTTAAATGAAATGATAATAGCTGATACTTATTGAACTAGTAATGTGTCAGATTTGGAGATACACTGTCACATTCCTCATGCTTTTAAGCATCATGGTATAATGAAAAGAGCTCCTGTTTTAGAGTCAGGCAGGTTTGAGCTCCAAACTTGACTCTTTATTTTCTGGGTACCCTTAACTTTAAGACAGACAATAATCTCTAACAGATATTATATATATATAAAGCCTCTTCTGTAGCACAAGGCAAATTGTAAATGTTCAATAATTCACAAATCTAACAGTAGGCACAGAAAAATTACCTGGACAAAAATAACTTTGTCCTGATGTTTCTCACCACATGGTCTTAGTTTCATCAGTAAATCTGGTTAGGCTGAGGACCAACTATAAATGACTTATAGTTTCCAAAAGTTAAATTTGGGTACTCATTGGTTTTCAATCATAAGCCAGAAATTATTATTCATACAATGCCTTGGTAAGAGCTGACAAAAAAAAGTCAGGTAACTGCTGCTTCCCCGTGGTAGCTTTACATCTATTAATTAATTAATCCCCCCCCCATTTTCCTGACCCTCCCTCATCTGCAGTTTGAAGACCACTGTTAATATCTCCTTCTTTAACTCCTCTGATGATCCAGACATTGATGAGACATCACAGCTTTTCCTGTCAATCATGATTAAGGCTTTGAAGTCAATGAAAATTTTCTTTGATGTTTTCTGACAGCTGTCCTATGATGAACAGATAATAGGTTGTCTCCTTCTTTCATGGGCTTGCATATAATTAATGCTAATATTTTTACTAGTGTTCCTGTATATTTTTGCTTTTG
Source organism: Tamandua tetradactyla (assembly GCF_023851605.1). Taxonomy (NCBI): domain Eukaryota; kingdom Metazoa; phylum Chordata; class Mammalia; order Pilosa; family Myrmecophagidae; genus Tamandua; species Tamandua tetradactyla. Next base: position 55,925,759 of record NC_135334.1, on the reverse strand, counting down.
ATTAAGCTTCTATGTGAAAATATTTTTGCTTTTGATTAAGCTTCTATGTGAAAATATCTAAAATTTCTCAATAATGTATTACAGTGTCCTCTGTAGGAAAGGCCTTGTACGCCATTCATTAGATTTAATCTTGAAAGTGATTTTTGATGCTATTATATGTAGTTTCTTTTTATATTTTTATAGTTATCATTTTGCTGATGTATAAAATGCACATTGACTTCTGTAGTTGCATTGGTTAAATCCACTTGCTAATTCTTACATTTATCTGGATATTCTTTTAACTTTTTTTTCAATTTTATTATGATATACTCACACACCACACAAACCATCTGAAATGTACTGTACTGGCTCACAGTGTCCTCACATAGTTGTGCATACATTTCTATAATCAATTTTAGAACATTTTCATTACCTGCTATTCTTTTGAATTTCCACATATATAATCAGGTTATCTGCAGATGATAATAGTTATTTCTTCCTTTCTAATATTTCTGCCATTTATTTCTGGCTAGGACTTCCTCTACAATGTGAAAGGGTGATAGTGGGCATTCTAATCTGATTCCTGTTGCAAACATCAAGGATTTGACTGTTAATCCTGAGGCATACAGTGAAGGTTCTATGGAAACTTTTTAGCAGATTAAAGAAGTTTCCATTTCTAGTATGCTACGAGTTTATAATGTAAATGGATGGTAAGTGATATCAAATGGTTTATCTGCCTCTATGGAGATAATCACATGATTTTTCTCCTTTGTTTTCTAAATGTTATCAAAATTGTTATAGCCTAATAAAATTAATTGGAATTGGTTCTTATTTTCTTCTCTATGCCTGAGATTTTGTGAGGTTGGTATTATTTTATCCTCAAATATTTGGAACAATTCACCACTGATCCCACATAAGCCCAGCGTTTACTCTGTGGGAAGGTTTATAGACATAGGGCTATTTCGTTGTTCAATTTTTATAAAATTTCTTTTCTCTTTTTGCAAAAATTCTATATTTCAACTAGCTTTCCCGTTTCATCAAAATTTTATGATTTAATGGCAAAATTTTACCTTCATATTATAATTTCTTTAGAACCTATATTAAGGGTCTCACTTTCATTCCTGTTATTACTGATTGTGTTTTCTCTCTTTTTCCTTTGATCAGTCTTTTTTGGGGATTTATCAATTTTATCAGTCTTTTTCAGAGAAACAGTCTTTGCACATCTTTGTTGTTAACAAATTTTCTTTTTTTCCTCTCATCTTTATTGGTGCCTTCTATTTTCTGTGCATTAACTTACTTTTCATGTTCTCAGTTTTTGAAGTAGTTAAAAAGAAAATTTATTTTCAACCTTTCTTCTTTACTAATATATGCATTCAAGTATATACATTTCATTTCACAGTTGACCTTAGCTGTAACTAAGATTTAATAAGTTGTATTTTCATCATTATTTAGTTTAAAATACTTGTGAATTTTTCTTTAATCAGTGACTTATTTGGAAGTATATTCCTTAATTTCCAAATATTTAGATATTTTCTAATTCACTATTTGTTTACTGATTTCTAGTTTAACTTGACTGTGGTCAGCAAACATAATCTATATTAATTTAATTCTTTGACATTTTTTCAGAACGTCTTGTTGCTCAGAAGAGGGTAAATTTTGGCAAATATTCCATGGGCACTTGTGTTTTATAGTGGTTAGATGTGATAAATCTTACATATTCCATAAATGTATACACTATATATAATATGTAAATTATACCTTGTTAATTGAACAAATTACTTAAATTTTTTACTGATATTTTGTTTGCTAAATCTCTCAGTTGATGTTTCCCTCAGTTGTTGTGAGGGGCATTTTAAATCTTTCACTACGACTATGAATTTAAAAATAAAACTATGTGTCTAATTTTACTTTCTTTTATAGCTTTATGTATATGAGTACTAGCTATACACGAACCTAAAAATCTCATACCATCTTGGTAGATGGTCATTTTATCCTTATTCAATATTCTTCTTTATCACTTCATCTTTTCTTGAGGTCTAATTGCTTGACATTAATAAAGCTATAGCAGCTTTCTTTTTCAGAGTGAATGTTTCCATCATTTTATTTTGATTTTCTATTTGCAAACACTATTTAGTTATTTATTTTTAACCCAGTTTGATCATTTTTTGTCTTTTACTGAATTATATATGTGTGTATGTTCCTGATATATTTGACTTTACTGTTTGCTTTCTATTTGTTCCTGTTTTCTTATGACTTGACTTTTCGGATGAAACTTTTAACATTTCACTTTCCCCTTCTATTAGGTTAAAATCAACGTTGTTTTTATTTTTATTTCAGTGGCTAAATTAGGTCAACATTGTTTTTATTTTTATTTCAGAGGCTAAATTAGAGAATACAGCATCCATACATGATTTATTGTAGTCTAATTTAAATGTTCCTTTATTCATTATCAGAAAATCAGAGGAACTTAGAACATTATAATTCCTTTTCCCACGTTCCTACTTTTTGTGCTTTGTTGTTAAATACTTTATTTTTTATGTTATTGTTTTAGTAAACTTTCGACCCGCCTAGACATTTATATTTATTCACATATTTGTCCTTACTTATGCTCTTCGCTCCTTCATTTCCTTATTCCTTGTGGAATTTTATCTTCCTTCCTGAAGAATATGTATTAATATTTCCTTTAGGGCATGTCTGTTTCTGAGAATGTCTCAATTTTTTCTTCATTCTTGAAGAAAAGTTTAACTGTACATAAAATTATAGGTTTACAGTTTGTTTCAGCTTTTCAAAGACATCATTCCACATTAATTCCACTAAGAATTAGCCGTCAGTCTTATTATCATTCTATTCAGGCTTCTCTATCAATTTTGGGGGGCTGTATTTCAGATGTTTTCTTTCTCTTTGCTTTTCTGAAGTTTTCCAAAGATGCACCTAGGTATACTTTCTTTATATTTATCCTTGGGTTTGTATAATTTTTTTTCAATCTGTAGCGTGATGGGTTTCATCAATTTTGGAAATTTCTCCGCAATTTTTTTCACATATTGTTGTTGCCCATTCTCTCTTTCCTGACCTTGGTCAGGAAATAATAACTTACGCTGCTTTTTACCAGGATATCTTCTGGTACACCATCTATTAAAATTAACATTTTTAATAGATGGAAATGGCATCTCATTTAACAAGAATTTGGCAAACTTATAAAGATTAAAATGATAATGGAAGAGGAAATAAAGATCTACTCTTGTACTTCTGAGGAAATGGCAGATTAGGGAGTTCCAGTACTCAGTCCTCCCACCAAAACAGCTATTAAATAGACAGGAATGTCTGAAATAATTATTTTGAAACTCTGGGAAATGCTGTACAGCGTCCAGGGAAAATTGGGAAGAACAGACTGATAAATTACAGTATTTATCATAATTTATCATTACAGTAGGGCATCCAGACACTGATTACCTGCTGGTGCCAGAAAAGGACATAAAAATCCTCTCTCCCAAGATTGGGGTGAGCATGACAAATCCCTGATCACAGCTTTTTATTTTTTTGGCATGGGCAGGCACCAGGAATCAAACCCAGGTCTCTGGCATGGCAGGCGAGAACTCTGCCTGCTGAGCCACCATGGCCCGCCCTGAACACAGCTTTTGATTAGCTAATTCAAATTGCTGGTTCCCAACTCTAGGAGTTACTATTGTTTCAACTCTCCATGGACCATTGAGGAGGTTGTGGAGATTTAAGGATGCAGAAATTCCTCAGGATTACAGGGAACACTTGGCTGAAGGGAAGCAGTTTCTGGGCTGGCCAGGGTAGCTCAGTTTGGAGAGCCATAAGAGAAAAATTTGGTGCCCCTCCTGATCCCTCAGGGCACACTGGAATCAGTCTGGACTCCCCTAGTGGCTCCCTGGTATTGACTGGAAAGAACAATTTGGAAAAGTCTTCTCCAGGGTGACCCTATTCCCAGAATTTGCCCTCCTGAAAAAAGCAACATGAGACATCAAAAGGTTTGTAAAAAACTATAGAGGCAGGGCTGGCTATGGTGGCTCAACAGGCAGAGTCCTTGCCTGCCATGCTGGCGATCTGGGTTCGATTCCTGGTGCCTGCCCATGCAAAAAACAAATCTATAGAGGTAGAAAATCTGGTATAAAGGGATGCTGGCTTCAAATACCTGGGAGAGGGAGATCTACAAAGCAACCAAACAGGTACAACCAAACCCCTGTAAATGGGGGACTTCCAAAATAACTAACAAGCAAAAGGTTAGGGCAACACAGAAACCCAGAAAGACAAGGAAAAACTTGCACAGCTCATTCTCCTTGGGCAGACTTTCCTGATAGGAAGCTTGAAGCTCAAGAAAGTCTTTGTCTTAACACTAGTTGGCTACAAAATTAAGAATAGACATTCCAGGCAGTGAGTCTCAGAGTTAATATTTAAAAATATTAAAATGTACGATTTCCAACAAAAGAGTACAAGATAAAGAGGAAATGATAGCTCATCCAAAAGAAGATAAAATGCAGATAATACCAATGAAGAAGATGAGAATGTGAACATTGAAACAAAGCCTTTAAAAAAGTGATGTTAAAAATGCTCAAGTTAGGAGTGCACAGGTAGTTCAGTGGTAGAATTCTTGCCTGTCATGCAGGAGACCCGGGTTCAATTCCCAGCCTATGCACACACCCCACAAAAAATGTTCAAGGAGATGAAGGAAAGTACAGAGAAATAAGCCAGACAAAAAGGACAAATAATATATGATCTCACCAATTTGAACTAATAAGTAAACTCATAGAGTTAGAATCTGGAAAATAGGTAACCAGGGGTTGGAAGGGGTAAGAGAATGAGTTGCTGATGCTCAGTTTGTGCAGAATTTCTATTTAGGCTGCTTGTAAATGTTTGGAAAGGGATAATGGTGATGGCAGCACTTTATTGTGACTGTAAGTAACAGTGCAGAATTATGTTTGTGAATGTGGTTGAAAGGAGGAAGTTCTGGGTTGTGTATGTTACTAGAAAGTTAGAAGACAAAACATGGGACTATATAGCACAGTGAAACCTGTCGTGGATGATGACTGTGGTTAATAGTAGAAATCTGAGAATGTTCTTTTATGAATTATTAACAAATGTACATCACAATTGCAAAGTAGTTATTAAGAGGGTAGTATATGGGGAAATGCACCTAATATAAACTATGGATAATAGTGAACAGTAATATTTTAATATTCTTTCATAAACTGTAGCAAGGGTACCACACCAATGCTAGGTGTCAACAATGGGGGGTAAATGGGAACATCATATTTTTTACATGACTTTTATGTAAACCCTACAACTCCTCTAATTTAAAAATAAATGACAATATTTAAAAAAAAGTATGCTAGGTGCAAGAAACCAAACTCAAAGTACTACATATAGTATGATTCCAATTATATAAATTGCAAATATAAATAATGACTAATCTAATTTAATTACTCCAAAAAGAAAAGCCCCAGGGCTGGGGAAGGATACAGGGATTGAGAAGTGACTGCTAAAGGGTGGGCTTTTCCTTCTGGAGTAATGAAAATGTCCTAAAATTGAATGTAATGATGAATACACAACTCTGTGATTATACTAAAAGCCACTGATTGTACACTTTGACTGATTGTATGGTATGTGAGCATATCTCAATAAAACTGCTTCAGCTTAAAAAGAAAGACTTCAAACCAGAGACCTAACCTCAAAACTGGAATAGCCAAAAAAAGGACAGCAACTAAACCCAAAATGAGCAGAAGGAAGGCAAAAATAAAGATCAGAGTGGAGATAAATGAAATAGAAAACAAACACAAAAACAATAGCCAGAATCAACAAAACCAAAAGTTGGTTCTTTGAAAAGATCAATAAAATAAAAAAAAACTCTACTTGGACTGACAAAGAAACAAAGGGAGAAGATGCAATAATGAAAATCAGAAATGAAAAGGGAAACATTACTACTGATCCTGCTGAAATAAAAAGGACTATAAGAGGATACTATGAACAACTTTATGCCAATCAATTAGATGACCTAGATGAAATGGACGAATTTTTAGAAACACACAAATTACCTACATAGATGAAAGGAGAAATAGAAGATCTCAACAAACAAACTACTAGTAAAGAGATTGACTGAGTAATCAAAAACCTCCCAAGAAAGAAATGCCCGGGACCAGATGGCTGCACAGCAAATTCTACTAAACATTCCAAGAACACTTAACTACTATTCTGCTTAAACTCCTCCAAAGAATGAGGGAATTCTCCCTCATTTATTCTATGATGCCAAAATCACCCTTATACCAAAGCCAGATAAATACACCAAAGGAAAGAAAACTACAAACCAATGTCTCTTATGAATATAGATGCAAAAAAGCTCAACAAAATTCTAACACACTGAATCCATCAGCATTAAAAAAATTATAACCATGATCAAGTGTGATTCTTCCTGGTATAAACACATTGCAGAATGAAGGGGGAAAAAATTTCAATTGATGCAGAAAAGGCATTTTACAAAATATAACAGAGACTCTTGATAAAAACATTAGAACACTAGATATAGATGGCAAATTCCTCAGCATGATTAAGGGCATATTTGTAAAGCCCACAGCTAACATTCTACTTAATAGTGAAAGACTGAAAGCTTTCCCTTTAAGATTAGGAATAAGACAAGGATGTTCACTGTTCTCACCGTTATTTAACATGGTACTGGAAGTTTTTACTGGAATAATTAGACAAGAAAAACAAATACAAGGCATCCAAATTGGAACAAAAGTAGCAAAACTTTCCCTGTTGCAGATGATATGATGCTACATACAGAAAGTCCTGAAAAATCCACAACAAATCTCTTAGAGCCAATAAATGAATTCAGCGAAGTGGCAGGGTACATGATTATCAACACCCCCAAATCAGTAGTGTTTCCATACACAAGCAATGAACAATTGGAAGAAGAAACAAGAAAAATCTCCCATTCATAATAGCAATTAAAATAATCAAATACCTAAGAATAAATTTCACCAAGGATGTAAAAATCCTGTATACAGAAAATAGAAAACAATGCTAAAGCAATCAAAGAAGATTGGGCAGTGCAACGGTGGCTCAGTGGCAGAATTCTTGCCTGGAGAATGCTGGAGACCCAGGTTCAATTCCTGGTTCCTGCCCATGCAAAAAAAAAAGTCAAAAATCAAAGAAGACCTAAATAAATGGAAAGACACTCCATGTTCATGGAGGAGAAGACTAAATATCATTACGATGTCAATATTATCCAAATAATTTTATAGATTCAATGTAATCTCAATCAAAATCCCAACAACATTGTTGCAGAAATAGAAAGGTCAATCATCCAATTTATATGGAAGGACAAGGGGCCCTGAATACCTAAAGCCATTTTGAAAAAGAATGAAGTTGGAGCATCTCATACTTCTCACTCTTAAAACTTATCACAAAACCGCAGTTATCAAAACAGCATGGTACTGACACAAGGCCAGACATATAGACCAATGGAATAGAAGTGAGCACTCAGAAGTCAACCCTCATGTTTGCACCAACTAATTTTTGATGAGGTGGCAAGGACAACTCAACTGAGAAAGAATAATCTCATCAACAAATTGTATGGGGAAAGCTAGATCTCCATTTGCAAAAAAGAGGAGAACCCCTAACTTCATACCACATATAAAAATCAATAGAAAATGAACCAAAGACTTAATATAAGAGCTAGAACTATAAAACTCTTAGAAGGAAACATAGGGAACCATCTTTAGGAGCTTGTGTTAGGCAATGGTTTTTTAGACTTTACACTCAAAGCAACAAAAGAAAAAATTGATAAATGTGACCTCATCAAAATTAAAAACTTTTGTTCCTTGAAGGACTTTATCCTAAAAGTATAGTATATCCTTTATCATAAAGAAATCCTTCAGCTTAACAGAAAAAAGACAAAAAAAAACAATTTAAAAAGAGATGAAAGAATTGAATGGACATTTCTCCAAAGAAGATAGCCAAATAGCATATGATTTGTAAGAAATGCAAATCAAAACCACAAGATACCATTTCACATCCACCAGAATGGCCACTATTAAAAAATATGGAAAATATGAAGAGGATGCAGAGAAATAGAAACACTCATTCATTGCTTGTGGTAAAGCAAAATGGTGCAGCCACCCTGTAACAGTCTGGCAGTTCCTCAGAAAGCTAAGTATAGAAATGCCATATGACCCAACAATACCACTACTAGGTATATACATATATCCCCAAAAATTGAAAGCAGGGACTCAAACAGATATGTGCAACACCAATGTACATAGTGGCATAATTCACAATTGCCAAAAGATGGAAGCAGTGTAAATGCCCATCAATCAAAGAATGCCTAAACAAAATGTGATATATTTGAATGTATATGCATATATATGTGATAGAATATTATTCAGCTGTAAAAATGAATCAATTCCTGATATATGTGACAACATGGATGAACCTTGAGGACATCATATTCAGTGAAAGAAGCCAGATAGAAAAAGACAAATATTGTATGATCTTCTGATTTGATATAATTGGAATAAGCAGACTCATAGATTCAGAATTCAGGATAAAGGCTACCAGGGGATAGGGAATGGGAAGTGAACGTTTAATACGTACAGAGTTCCTGTTTGGAATGATGGAAATGTTTTGGTAATGGATGGTGATGATTGCACCACCGCATTGTGAACACAATTAACAACACTGAAGTACATATGTGAATGTTAGATTGTTTGTATGGTAATAGAATGAAATTAAAAAAAAAAAATCCAGAAACACCATCACACAAACATTGAGCCCTAAATCAAACCATGGACTTTAGTTACTGATACAATTATAAAAACATGTATTCATCAATTATAACATATCCCCCACACCAATTGCAGGGGGTCTGTGGTGAGGTGGTGTATGGAAGTTCTATATGTTGCACATGATTGGTTCTGTAAACCCGCAACTTCTCTAATTTAAACAAAAATCATAATGAAGAATTAAGGAAATATGAATTAAATTAGAGTATATCATACCCTTAAAACTTTTTAATCTGCCTAATGATGAAAGGTGGTAAGGGTAGAATCTTTTGCTGAATCAAATGGGCTACAGTTATGTCTTATGTGCATTGGATTATATCCTAAATTGTTCCTTAAATATATGCCTAACCTATACTAATATATCCCCATTAAAGGATATATTCCCTGCTCTAAATCCCCCAAGTGTAAAGTAACAACTTATATATGGAATACTCACAACATTCCAAGTATTTTCCTTGACATGGTTCTCAATTTTCATCACAACCTTATATTGTTGTTATTACTATTTTCCTACTTTTACAGAGGAGGAAATAAATCTCAAATTACTAAATTTACTTATCTTATAAGCATAGAGGCCAGAACTGAACCCCAGGTCTATAGCTTCATAAGCCTCTTTTTCTACAATCATGTCATACTAACTTCAAACATACATTGCATTCATAACCATACTGATTTTAGTCATTTCAGAAAAACAGTATATACAGGGGCTGGGCCTTTGTCCAAGAAATAAAAAAAAATGGAATAGGAAAAAAAGATATGTCCTTTTCTCAGTCTCTAAACACTGATGTTTTTGACATCAATACTGTTTGAATTACTGTCCACTTAACATGTGCCTTTTTTATGTTCAGTTTCTTTGAAGAGCCCCTCTGCATCCTATGAGAAAACTTCGAATTATCCTTTAAGTACTAGCTATGTCTAATATTCTGTGAAGGGTTCCTTAACTCTTCCAACAAAATAACTCTCTCTGTTATATTGCCACTGTAATTATACAAAAAAATCTCCACTATAGCTCATACATTCACTTATAGTATTGTGAACATATTTGCAAACATCTTGTCTCCTACTGAGTTAATTTCTGGAAGATAATAACATCCATGTCTCCTGCGTCTTTCCAATTCCAGTACTCAATATAATCACAAAGGTGGTGCACAGTGAAAACAAGATCATTAATTTATATGGCTAATTATTTTTGCATGCTTTTCTTGTCTGCTCTCAAAGCTTGTTCCTCAAGGAATGCATCACAGCACCCAGCACTTTGTTTGGCACACACTAAGTGTTTTCTGCATATGAAATTTCTCAGAACAAAGAGAAGCCTAAACCACTGTCATCAATTGAGGCTCCAATTCTAATTCTTAAAAACAAAGAGCTGCTGACATATGACTACAAAAATTGAGGTATATTTTAAATGTTTGCATTTAACAAGTTCATGCATAACACACTATTATCTCAGAGAGAACATCAAAGTCTAAATTCGATATAAAATTTGAGTCTTCCACTAACTATAACACTCAAAATAAATGGTTGACCTACTTCCCTTTACTCCACAATCCCCTATTCTATTGATTACAAATTCTGCTGTGTGATGGACAGGCCAAAGGAAGCTATCCAGGACACTTCACTGAAGTGTAGAAATGAGAGCTGCAATATAGAGCAAATCCACTAGATGGAACCCCATAAAATCTGCAGTTGCCTTGGACCCAATAACAATTGCATCAGCCCATGCAATGCTGATGCTGGAAAGAACCAAGGAAATCAACAAACAGCCCCTTCATTTCTACAGAGGAGAAATCTGTAGAAATGATTTTTCCTCTTTAGCTAGCTATCACTATCACTAGCTAAAGAAGGGGCGAGCCTAGGTCATACATTTAATTAGTAGTAGACCTAAAATCAGTACTCAGTGAATATGTTGCCCTAGAGTTTTGCATTTGCTATAGTAATTTTTTTCCTAAGGGTTGCAAATGGAAAAGGTATGCAGCCTAAATAAGAAGAAAAATGCCTTAATGACCTTCCCTATGACTAGGCAAAACAGTATTGGCAGAACATTAATTAGCTTGTTTTCATATACTCTTAGGCAGAAGAAGTGGAATTCAAGGTCACTTCCTGCAACAGCGTGCTTTAGGATAAAGGTATATAGGCTTCCTCTTATTAAAAAAATCAAAGGGACCTTATATCATGGGTCTACTTCACCAATACGAAGCGGATTCAGTAGACTAATTAGAAAAGTTTGTCTATGGACTTCCTGCTAATAAATTTTATGACCTCAAGTGCAAATGACCGGCCCACTGTTCCCACAGAATAAAATGGTGCAGTCAGCTTTGCCTAAGGGGCACAGCCAGGGCAAGGAGTGATGGAGATTTGAGATAAGACAAGATCAGGTCAAAACTGATCATGCCAGGTTATCACAGGTAACTTCTCCTCCCCTTCTTTTCTTTTAAGTCCCTTTTCCCACGGTGCCCTCATTCTGCTACACCTCTGTCCTAGAAGGAAATATGGCAAGTAAACCATAATTATATAAGGTGATCTGAGAATTTGGATAATAATACTATGGTAGGATGGTTGTGATATTAGGAAGAGTATGTGTAGTATCTAGTACAACCTCCGACATATACACAAACCTGAGTCTCATTCCTTCCAGATATATTTACATTCAAAAGAAAAATAAAGGGAGGATACCCAGCTCTAGAGGTGAAGCAATCTGATTTTCTATCAGAGGACTTTTGTGTCAGTTAATACATTTATATATTTATTTATAAGGTGTAATAGCAACTCTGAATAGAAGTGAAGCTTACTGGATTAATTGGGCTTTTGGTATCATTTGCATATTTGTAATTTGAAAGGAAAAAAGTAGACCAGTTTTCAAAAAAAGTAAAGGAAAAGGAAAGAAAACTTGTACATTTACAGAAATATAATATCCAAGAAGGCTGGTGCTCTCATACTTTGTTGGTGCCATTCAATATTGTTAAAAACATTTGAGAATAGACTTTTATAATCTAGTAAATTAAATATATAGATAAGAGTAAAGCATTTATTTGTTCTACGCACTATGCAAATAGCCATATATAAGGATTTTTTACTTAGTGCAACCAAATCCATGAGTTGGGAAATATTATCTCAAGGTTTCAGAAGAAAACATCAAGGACAACAAACACAATTGAATCTTTTCACTTAGTGAAAAATTAGAAGCCAAATAAAGATGACATAATGGAGGACATAGAGTAAATTATGTAACGATATATAGCCATTTGAAAGGACATATGCATATATTTTATATATATGTTACATGTAATGTCTTAGTTTATCAGGCTGCTATGAAAAATACCACACAATGGAATTACTTAAATAATGGGAATTTATTGGCTCGTGGTTTGGATGCTAGAAGTACAAAATCGGGGTGTCAGCTGGGCGATGCCTTCTCCTCAAAGACTGTACCATTCTGGTGCTGCCTAGCTGGCAATCCCTGGGTTCCTTGGTTTGCAGCTCTGCCTTGAGTCACATGACCCTGTCCTCTCTGTTCTCTTCTGAGTTCCATTGACCTCAGCTTCTAGTTTCTGGATCTTGCCCGTGGCTTTCTATCTGGCTTCTGGTTTCTTCCTCTACTGAAAGCCTCCAGTAATCCAGATGAAGACCCAGCCTCATTCAGTTTGGTCATACTTTAACTAAGAAAACATCTTTAAGAGATCCTATGTACAATGAGTTCACACAAAGAATGAGGATGAGGTACATGATTAAATCTACCAGAGGTAACAGCATGAAAAAATATTTTTTTTATGTAATTTTTAAAAGTATGACATAAATATATACTAAAATTTTTTGAAATTTCATATATACATTGTGTTGGTTTGAAATTATTTTTTCACCCCAGGAAAGCTATGTTCTTTAATCCTAATTCAGTATTGTTTAGTGGGATATTTTTTATTATTTCCATAGAGATGTGACTCACCCAATTGTGGGAGGTACCTTTTGATTAGGTGGTTTCCATGGAGATAGATCTCTGCCCATTCAAGGCGGTTAATCCATTGAGCCATATGAGAGTCCTTTATGAGAGAACCATTTTGAAAAAGCCAACACAGTGGGAAGGAGACCTTTGAAGATGTAGAAAGAAAATGCCCCCAGGGAAGCTGCTTTGAAATGAGAAGCCAGGAGAGAAAGCTAGCAGACATTGCCATGTGCCTTCGCAGGTGGCAGAGAAACCCCAAATGTTCTCAGTCCTTTATTGAGTCAAGGAATCTTTCTGTGGCTTCCTTAGTTTGGACACTTTTATGACCTTAGAACTGCAAACTTGTAACCTAATAAATTCCCTTTATAACAGCTATTCCATCTCTGGTTTATTGCATTTCTGGCAGCATTAACTATCTATCTATCTATCTATATCTATGATTATTTTTCTTTGAAAGATAAGGGAAAAAGAACAAATTACATGTTTCTTTATGCATGACATATATTAGAGTAAGAAAGCAAAATATAACAACTTCATTCTGGTCAGAAAGTTCTCAATATGAGAATGTTTTGTCCCTAACATTACTAAACATTGTCTCCTTAAGCAAAATTATGTTTTTGACAAGACAATAGTCAAATTGGGTGGGTGGTTTGAGAGTAATGCTTCTGATGGGTGGGGGTTTCAGAGTAATGAAGCCAGTGAGATGAAAGCTTCAGTTGCTGATATCCCTACCTGGGGCAAATAGGCTTGAGAGGAGTCTTCCCTACCTGTGGCAACAAGGTCAGAGGTGTTCCCTTGTGAAGCAAGACTGCTGCCTTGCTCACCCTGCTTATTTCTAAGATGCATTGAAACCCAACCCCTTAGCTTCTCCTTTAAGAACATTGAGAATTATTACTAAGAGTACATCCTTGGAAGTATTATCCATCCCATGGGGTAATCCCAGGACCTTGAGAGGATCCTTCACAGAGCCAGAGAGTGGAATAAAAAAGGGATGAGTAGTTGATGCTAAGGATTTCTTCCAGGTCCTCTGCCCCCATCCCTGCTTGTTTTTTTTTTAAGAACCAAGTGATAAAATTGCCTGTAGTGTTGGATTATGGAAGACTTCTTCCCCCACACCCCCATAATTCTCCTAGCAAGGAACATTAAAATAAGACAGGGGAAACATGCTCCCACTTGGTACCACAACAGTGAACATTGTAGAAGAAAAAGGTCAGAGGTGGTATGTGTGTGCTTGTTCTTGTTTCTCTCATTTTGTTTTCCACTACTCTGGAACTTTCTTTAAAAGAAAAGCATCAAGCCAACTCTGTAAATGAAATCATTTCCCTCACCCTACATGGCACATGACATCTAGGGGTGAAAGTCTCCCTGACAGTGTGGGAGATGACTCCCAGGAATGAGTTCAGTCCTGACACCACAGGGTGAACAATTTCATCCTGACCAAAAATGGGAAAAGAAGTGTAACTAATAAAGTATTGGTGGCAGAGAGAGTTCAAATAGAGTCAAAAGGCTACTCTGGAGATTGCTCTTATGCAATCTAGGGCAATATATAAGATTCCACAAGGATTCCATGCACTAGTGTAACTTTCCAGAAACCTACAACCTCCAGATGGGTCCCTGTACCAGACAAGTCCTGAAACCTAGAGGGCCCAGGCTCTCCAGAACATCAGCTAGTTCCATCTCCCTACCCCATATTATGACAGCCCCTTCAAACATGAAAAAATTAGAATGGCCATAGCCCAAATACCCCTAAAGAGAGCGATAGAAAGACCAAAGGTGATGGTGGAGTTATATAGAGAAGATAGGATTTAACAAATGAATATGATTGCTGAATCATTAAATTGATATCTCTTTTAGTCTCCAGGATGTCAGAGCAGCTAAAAGTAAGAACTTAAAATTGTGGCGTTGTAACCCATGCCAAACTCTGAAATCTGTTCTACAACTAACTGTGGTGCTGTGTTTTGAAATTTATTGCTTTTTTGTATATATGTTATTTTTCACAAAAAAGAAAAAAGTCAATTGTGATGATAAAAAAAACAATTATTCCTTCTAGCTTTCAATATTCTGGAGCAGCTAGAAGGAAAAACCTGAGAGGAGGGTATGGTAGCCCATGACAAACTCTGGGATCTATTCTATAACTAATTTTTGAAGAGTGCTTTGAAAAACTATTGCTTTTTTCTTTCTTTGCTTTGTATATATGTTATATTATACAATAAAAAAGTTAAAAAAAAAAAGAGTAAAGCTATGAACATCTAAAAAGCAACAACAAAAGAGTGTTAAGGAGACTGGATGACAGTTTACTGAAAGGGACCTAAGAATCTTGAAAGAGCTGGCAACTTCTCTTTCTACCTCCACAGGTGACTGGTCCCTATTTTTCCTCTCTCGTCGTTCTGTGTCTAGAGCCCTGATTTCACATACCTATAAATATTTTCACATTTATTACTTTCTATGTGATATCACATTCAGACTGAACATTGTGTCTCTAGAACTGGCTCTGTTCTTCCTATATTCCCTCTGGCCATGAGATCTGCTCTGCCTCCTTTATTTCCTATAGCTCTTTCCTCAACCTTACACTCCAGTAGTATGAAGCACCTGCATTTCCCTCAATAAACTTGAGTGGTCGGTAACTCTATGACTTGGTACAAGTCTCTCCTCTGAAAAACACTTCCTTTCCTTCCTCACCCCAAACTGCTTTCTTCAGGCATTGCCTCCTCCATGGACCCCCCCATACATATGCTGCCCCTCCCCAGCTGCTTTTCTTCATCCAAAGGCCTCAATACTGTCTTTCTACCTCTGTTTTAGACTCACCATTTTGTAATACAATTGTTTGTTTATCTCTTCCCTTGGATTATGAGACCCTAAAAGCAGGGACCCAATCTTACTTAACTTTATAACTTGATATCCTAGCATAGTACCTCCAACAAAGTAGCTGTTCAATAGTAGTAGTAATAATAACAAATATGATGATGATGAAAAGGGGAGTGGATCAATAAATGAGAGAACATACACCAAAGACACATGCTTGCTTTTCTTCACTGGGATAGATTTTCCTGTTTAAATTCACCTCTTCTAAGAAAAGGGGACTGTTAAATAGAGGAATTCCCAAAAGTTACCTGTAACACTGATATTCTTGAACATAAACACAAAAAAATTATGTTTGTTTCAGTTTACTAATGCTGCTGGAATGCAATATGTTGGATTGGCTATTAAAAAGGAGATTTATTAAGTTGCACATTTATAGTTTTAAGGCCATGAAAATGTCCAAATTAAGGCACCAACAAGAGGATATTTTCCAGGAAAGGCAGCATCTGGGTCCCTCTGTCATACGGGAAGACACATGACAGCATCTGCTATCCTTCTCTCCCCGCTTCTGGTTTCAAATGCTCTCAGCTTCTGTTTCCAGTGGCTTTCACTCTCAGTGTC
This sequence comes from Tamandua tetradactyla, assembly GCF_023851605.1. Classification (NCBI taxonomy): domain Eukaryota; kingdom Metazoa; phylum Chordata; class Mammalia; order Pilosa; family Myrmecophagidae; genus Tamandua; species Tamandua tetradactyla. Next base: position 55,909,625 of record NC_135334.1, on the reverse strand, counting down.
TGTGGTTCCTCACTTGGTTTCTCCAGGGCAGACTCCAGATTTCATCTCCAGTCTTAGCATCTCCAAACCTCCATGTCTTGATTTCACTTCTCTGTTCCCTTTGTCAGCTCTCTTTATTGGTTCTGAGCAATTTCTTTCTCCATGATTTTCTTTCAGGATTCCAGTAAACTAATTAAGACCCACCTTGAATGGGTAGGCCATAACTCCATAAAAGTGATCTAATCAATAATCTAATATGATCACATCTCCATGGAAATCGCCTAATCAAAATTCTACTATACAAGATTAGAGTAGTATTAAAAGAACATGGCTTTTCTGGGGTACACAATAGTTTCAAACTATTATATATGTTATGTATGTACAGAAAAAATGGAAACATTACAAAGCTAACAGTAATTATATCGAGTAATAAAAAGACAGGTTTTTTTATCATCCTAAATTTCTGTATTTTTTAGCTTTCTTTGAGGATCATCTACATCATTTCATAATGGGAAAAATAAACTTTATGTTTTCTTAATAAGCAACAGTAGAAGGAAAAAGAGAGGAAGAAAGGAAGGAAGAAGAAAAAAAGGAAGGTATACAAACATTGAACAAATTTCAGGAGGCTAAGTAAGTTACCCTGCAACTTACTGAGTTTGCCTTTATTTTTGTAAAGCCAAAATCACCCATGTTTCCCATTTATTGCCAAACTCAGTTAATTACAGCATTGTTTGTGATTGCTTCTGGGCAGGGTCAATACAAGTAATTAGATCTTTTACAATCATTGGAAAGTTACTCTCATTACTTCTGAAACATCAATATTAGATGCAGTGGCTATTACTAAGGAGACGTGGTGAATTATAATGTAAGGTCATGAAGTAAAAACCTGAGGCAATTAGAAAGACAACTCAGCCACAAGTTCTTGTCTCTGAATAATCAAGAGCAATAAACTTTTTCAAAATTCTTTAGAAAAAGGCTTCAATTCTGAAGTTTAACAAAGCCAGGAGCATTAGGGAAATCATGCAATCTTAGAGCTAGATGGACCTTTAGGAATTATCAAATTTCTCTTAGCAGCAAAAGCCATTCTTCAAATGAACTTTTTTTTTTTCTTTTTTGTATGCTGTATGGAGGGGTCACATTTTATTTTTTTTCCAGGTGAGTAGCCTGTTATTGCAGCACCATTTGTTGAATCTTTCGCTTGTTTGTTTTTGTTGGTTTCTTTTTTTGTTTGGGAAGTGCACAGGCTGAGAATAGAACACGGTCTCACGTAGGGCAGGTGAGAATTCTACCATTGAACTACCCCCACACCCCCAATGAGCTCTTAAATAGAAGCTCGATGCTATAACCTTTACTTAACATGACAAAGTAGCAGAGGTTATAAACTTGGATTTATAACTGGATAGAATCCCAGTTCCATCCTTAAGCAAGTAATTCAGCATCCCTAACCTTTTGTTTTGTTGTATGTAAAATGGGGTTTATGACATATACCTAAAAGACTGGTTTTGAGAACAAATAAAATGAAGCCTGGATATAGTAGGTATTAGTAGTTCACAGGGGCTACAATTTGGTAACTCTCACCAAACTAAATACTATGGAAACAAGTTTGCCCCTTCAATATTAAAATTGGATCTGACATATGCAAAGGCACTGAAAAAGGCTGAATAATTTACAGTCCGGCAGAACTGGTCTGTATCTGACTGAATTTATTAACATTTAGAGAAAGAATGTGAGCCTCAGAAGGAGGCATTGAATATCTCAGAGGCATTCCATACCTAAGGATTTTCTAAAGGATATTTGAAAAAATATTGTCTTCATTTGCAAAGAGACACACGCTACGGAAAGGATGGAGGATTTTCTGCTAAGAAGTTAAGTCATATTTTTTCATGGACATTTCCATTCTTACCTGCAGATGTAAGGATCAGGGTGTCTGAGCTAATGCCTTTAGAGCTTAGGTGCCTCTAGCTTCCCTCATTCTGACTCTGTGCTATTCATGCCACTTTTGATCCTTATGTGGACTCCCATGTAGGTCAGCTTCTAGAAAGAGTATGCAGTGGCCTTTTGGAAGTTGAGACTCCAGTCCCTGTGGACATTATTTCTCATGATAAATTCATAAGCCGGTATTTGAGTTTTATACCACAGTTCCATCAGCTTCATTAATGATTCTGCCCAAGAGCTGGGATCTGCTGTCTTTGTGCTGCCAAGATCAGCAAGGCCACAGACTGAGGAAAGTTCATCAGGGTAACAAATGCCCCCTAGTGAGGGCCTTTGAGGGACTCATGGTAGCATCCTGATCTAGTCCTTTGATGGGAAAACCCAGTATCATCTCATGGCTACATTAAATCATTTTTAATTTCCATCTTAGTTATCCATTAACTATTCTTTACCTTTTATCCCAAGGAGGATTCTTTGGTTGGCTTTTTCTGGAGCGGTCTCTGAGACAAATATTGTGCACAAATAGTATATATGTGAGGTGATCTTAGGGAACACCAATAGGGAAGAGGGGAAGGGAGACGGGAAATGGAAGAAAGCCAACAAAGTTTAAAATATTAAGCAGTTATTACTGAGTGAAACTGGGGCTCAAACCCGAAGGGGAGCTCATGGAAACAATGTAGAGCATTTCCGAGTCAGTCTCCTCTCTATCCCCAAGGAAGATCAACATTTATCCTCCAATCCCCATTTCTTAGTGGCTGAGGGTTTCTCTCTGGAGCATTAACTTCTGGTTCTTCTGGCCTACTGGGCCTGGGCAGCCTAGGAAATATTATCAGATGAGAATCACAGGGGCTTTAAGCAGAACTGCATAGGTGTATGCAAGAAAGGAAAATGCCAGGGAGGGATAGGAGTGATGAGTGGAGCAACCAACAGCATCTGCTATAGGAAGTAAGTTCCTGACGGAAGAAAGCACAACTGACACCTTCCAAAAGTTTAGAATGATTAGACGTAATTCTAAATGCTAATCCAGTTCACTCAAAGTGGTGAAAGCAATGGAAAACTCTTCTCTGTGGTCTTAGATTTGTTTCCCCAAAGGACACAAAAACCACACCAATGTAAGGTGTTAATAATACAGTAGTATGTAGGAATCCTTTATTTAATGAATGATTGTTCTGTAAACCCAAACTTCTCTAATGAACAAAAAAAGGGGGGGGGGGGAGATGCAAACAAGAGAGATCATGGGCTGAGAGAATAGTTCTCTATTTTGACTGGGTGGGGATTATAAGAATCTACGCCTGTGATAAAATGGCACAGACTTATTTACATATTTGTACCAATGTCAATGACCTGGCTTTGATATTATACTATAGTTACATAAAATGTAACTTGGTGTAGGGAACATAGGACTTCTCTGTACTATTTTGACAACTTTCTGTGAATCTGTAATTATTTTAGAATAAAAAGTTAAAAGAAAAAGGTGGAGGAGGCAGAGTGAAGCGTCTACAAACCACGGAATGCCAAGGATTGCCAGCAAGCACCAGAAGCTAGGAAGGAGCCAGGAAGGATTCTCCCTTAAGGGTTTCAGACAGAGCATGATTTTTCTGGCCCTTGATCTCCAGAATGGTGAGATAATACATTTCAATTGTTTTAATAAAAAAAACAGACCAAACAAAGCAAAAAAAAAAAAAAAACAGAAAGAAGGGAAATCGGAGACTGATTCTCACTTCTTCAGATCCATATACAATTGGAAAAATGATGAGCGTAGCAACTTATTCCCTTAGGTCAATAATAAATCAAAATACTGCAGCCTTGTATTATGCTTACATTCCATTTTAATGTCTGGCAGAAATCAAAGCATGGAGGACGGGCCCAAATTTAACTCAGGTGAGAGTGATTAGATTAGACAGAAATGCAAACTTCTCTTAAATACTCAAAGTATAAGTAATATTACATTTCTTTCAACTTCTCAGTTTTAAGACTGACTGAAGACCTCTCCACTGCCCAAAATATGTGGGAAATCCATTATCACCTATTTTGAGGTCTATTGGTATGGCTTGGTTTCTCTCTTTCCGTGTATGGTACAAACACTGGCAGGGCAAGGACAGGCAAGGGGCTGTGGGGTGGGACACATAAAGCTCTGAAATGGTGACTACCAGGATTCAAAATCTGTAGCAGAGAAGAAGCAAGGTAATTGTGCTGTCCTTGCTCCTTGAACCTCCGTGATGCCTTGGAGGGTTAGTGGTTCCCCTAACCCTGCTTCTTCAAGCTGCTGTACAGTCTGATTGCACCCTCCACCCAGGTGGGTAGTTCTGTGAGGACACCAGGCCCTCAAAGCTTAGCTCAGCCCCAGGGCTTTCTTTTGCTAAAGCTCCCAGCCCACACCTTCATTTCCATTCCCTTTTCTCCAGGATCCCACAGTGTGTGGGTTTCCCCTTTTTAACCAAAAAAACTAAAAGCTAGAAGTGCTCTGGGACAAGAAAGCCTTACTACCTCATTGGAACTAGAGTAAGCTTCAGCTGCTTTGGCTATTTGCAACTTCCCTTTCTGTGACCTGTGAATTGGCTCAGAGGCAGAAGTAAATACAAACCCAGGGAGAGAGAGAAGCAGAGAAAAATGACTTGATGAGAAGGGGGTTGGAAAGGGAATAGAAGCTCATAAGTCACTCACCCACTTCTAAAAAAGCACCAGCAGGAATCAAAAGCTCAAAAGCGACTGTTGCTAAAAAAAGCAAAAATAAAATTCTGACTTAGAATTTAACCAGAAAATTTGGGGAGTTGTGTCTGATAGAAGCATCCTTGCATTAGTTTTTATTGGTATTCACCCTCATTTCACAGCATCCTACTTCAGCTAGGCTTCAATCCCAGAGCCTTCCTGAGCCTCATCCACTAAGAAAACCTTAGTCAGGTCACTGTGCATGTGATACTTAGAGACAAAAAGAGTTCACAAAAGTTTTTCTTTCAGATTTTCTTACTCTGAAGTGTGCCTTCTGTTCCCCAGAATCCTTGGATGAGCCCACCTGGATGAATACGCAGTGCAGTGGGTGATATTTCTATTGATGGTCCTAAAATCATTTCAAGAACCTAATTGAAGGTTTGGGGGCTGTCTGAAACATTATATGTACTCTATCAATCCATCTATCATCTATCTATGTATCCATCTGATTGAGGAAGGGATAGAAATATTTAACTTTTGTACAGTACAACTGTTTTCAAATATCATTGAACATAAGAATTTCAGAAAGAGCGAGTTAAAAATATAAGGGTGCACAGGTGGTTCAGTGGCAGAATGCTCACCTTCCATGCAGGAGACCCAAGTTCAATTCCTGGATCATGTACATAAAACCAAACAAACAAATGAGAGATTCAAATTAAACTATTGGTACATGTTTTCAAAACTTATCATACAATGAGTTCTGGTGTGAAGGTTATTCAAATTCTAGCGAAACTCCCAATTTTCAATTAATACCTCTAAAGTTTAAAATAATCTGTTTTCTAGCCATGATTTATGAATCCATCAGGTTAGCTTAGGCTGTGCTGTGACAGCAAACAACCCTTGAATAGCAGTGACAACAAAGGATATTTTTCACTAATACTACATGTCCGTCCTGACCTGTGCTGGGTTCTGCCTCGTGTGGTTTTCACTCAGGGACACAAACTGGCAGAATCACGGCAACATTTGGAACATCAGTGCTCCCTGTGACAGGGGAGGTAAATAAGGCAGAAAGACACGTTTTAATTTGCTCACAGTTTATTAGCAAAAGAAAGTTGCATAGCCATACTTAACTTTAAGGTAAGGGCAATTTCCCCTGTGTTCAGAAAGTAGAGAACTGAAAAGATTTGTGAAGAGCTCAGAAGTGCACAGATAGAGTGGAAACTGCTAGACCTGGAGAAAAAAAAGGCCTGGATTCAAATTCTGAAGGGAATTAGAAGGGAATAAACTTCAGCTTCTTCATTTCCTAAACAAGTATAATAATATTTGTTTATTTTATGACAATCAAATATGATTAAATATGCAAATTCAAACAGTTAAATGCCTGAAGCATAATCGATGCTTTCAATAAAAGTACTTCCATCAGAAATAATCATTTTATTGATTACCAAAAGATGTTTCAGATTCATATGATTTTTATTTTCACATTTCAATTCTGAGATTGGTGCCCAATGAGCATGAGGAAATCATTCTGTAAAGACTGAAGACAGTCAACTTGTAAGTTTAAGAAACTTGTCATATATTCTCACAAGCAGTGGAGACAACCAAAGCAATAGGGGCAGGCTTCAATCTTGGGGTTCGCTCATATAAAACTTAACCCCACAAAGGATAGGCTAAGCCTACTTAAAATTAGGCCTAAGAGTCACCTCCAAGAGAACCTCTTCTGTTGTTCAGATGTGGCCTATCCCTCTCTAGCCAACACAACAAGCAAACTCATTATCCTCCCCCGGTCTACATGGGACATGACTCCCAGGGGTGTGGACCTTCCTGGCAACATGGGACAGAAATCCTAGAATGAGCTGAGATTCATCAATCAAGGGATTGAGAAAACTTTCTCGACCAAAAGGGAGAAGAGTGAAATGAAGCAAATAAAGTGTCAATAGCTGAGAGATTCCAAACAGAGTCAAGAGGTTATCCTGAAGGTTATTCTTATGCATTATATAGATATCACCTTTTTAGTTAAGGTGTAATGGAGAGGCTGGAGGGAACTGCCTGAAAGCATAGAGCTGTGTTCCAGTAGCCAAGTTTCTTGAAGATGATTGTATAATGATATAGCTTTCACAATGTAACTGTGTGATTGTGAAAACCTTGTGTCTGATGCTCCTTTTATCTACCTTATCAACAGACAAGTAAAACATATGGATTAAAAATAAACAAATAATAAGGGGAACAAATGTTAAAATAAATTTAGCAGATTGAGGGAAAAAAAAGAAACTGTCATAAGCCAAGTTATCAGGAGCTGATTCTAGGATAGACATTTGTGTGTAGGTACTCGATTGAGGAATGAGCACAGGAATTGCACCTGCATGCAGCTGAGGGAGGCAGCCCTGGGTAAGAGGAAAAGCTAAATTGTGATGCAGCAATAATAGAGCTAATTCATCTCAGAGCTGTGGAGCTAGGTTGGCCCTCTTGAGACACCCAGGATTGAGGCAAAGGACCAGGCCTAACTTGGTAAAGTCAATTATCTTAGAAGGAGGTAATTCTTGGAGAGGAAACTACCTGGGAGCTGTAAACTAGCAAAACTTGCCTTACCTTGGGGAATGAAGGCCTCAGGCTTAAATCAGGATGGCTGAGCAATGCATCATAGTATTCATTTCTCAAGTAAGTCTGGAAATGCGATAGGTTATTAAACAGGAAGATCCGAACAATGACTTGGCTTTTCATTTCATCTTGCTTCTATTGTGTAACCAGTTAACTGAGATGATGTTTCTAATGCCAAAAAAGTAACTTATTTTCATGATGATCACCACAAAAACAATTCCTAGAAGGCAAAAATCATCGTTTGGCTTATTACTACTTTGGTTGAAATGTTTCCTAAGCCTGTTTTTCTTAGGCCAGAATATGACAAATCCCTAGGACGTAGATATACTCCAGTGAGGCATGAGGACACAGGAAAAAAGAAGGCATAGCTTCTGGAGCATGGCTGTGATTGGATGATGTGAAGGGGGGGCGGAGTAGACTTAAGTAGTTTAAAATTTTAAAAAGTCATATATAATGGAGTACAATGCAAACTGTATGAATTTTGAAGATTGACACTAGATCCTCTAAAAAAATTTTTTTTTTAATGTTTTTTTTTCTTTTTTTTTTATTAATTAAAAAAAGAATTAACAAAACAATTAGAAATCATTCCAATCTACATGTACAATCAGTAATTCTTAATAACATCACATAGTTGCATATTCATCATTTCTTAGTACATTTGCATCGATTTAGAAAAAGAAATAAAAAGACAACAGAATAAGAATTAAAACAATAATAGAAAGAAAAAAAAACAAAAAAAACAAAAACAAAAAACCTATACCTCACATGCAGCTTCATTCAGTGTTTTAACATAATTGCATTACAATTGGGTAGTATTGTGCTGTCCATTTCTGAGTTTTATATCCAGTCCCGTTGTACAGTCTGTATCCCTTCATCTCCAATTATCCCTTCTCTTTTTTTTTTTTAATTAACGGAAAAAAAGAAATTAACCCAACATTTAGAGATCATACAATTCTACACATGCAATCATTAATTCTTAACATCATCACATAGATGCATGATCATCATTTCTTAGTACATTTGCATTGGTTTAGAAGAACTAGCAACATAACCGAAAAAGATATAGAATGTTAATATAGAGAAAAAAATAAAAGTAATAATAGTAAAATCAAAACAAAACAAAACAAAACAAAAACCTATAGCTCAGATGCAGCTTCATTCAGTGTTTTAACATGATTACTTTTCAATTAGGTATTATTGTGCTGTCCATTTTTAAGTTTTTGTATCTAGTCCTGTTGCACAGTCTGTATCCCTTCAGCTTCAATTACCCATTGTCTTACCCTGTTTCTAACTCCTGCTGAACTCTGTTACCAATGACATATTTCAAGTTTATTCTCGAATGTCTGTTCACATCAGTGGGACCATACAGTATTTGTCCTTTAGTTTTTGGCTGGATTCACTCAGCATAATATTCTCTAGGTTCGTCCATGTTATTACATGGTTCATAAGTTTATCTTGTCTTAAAGCTGCATAATATTCCATCGTATGTATATACCACAGTTTGTTTAGCCACTCTTCTGTTGATGGAGATTTTGGCTGTTTCCATCTCTTTGCAATTGTAAATAATGCTGCTATAAACATTGGTGTGCAAATGTCCGTTTGTGTCTTTGCCCTTAAGTCCTTTGAGTAGATACCTAGCAATGGTATTGCTGGGTCGTATGGCAATTCTATATTCAGCTTTTTGAGGAACCGCCAAACTGCCTTCCACAGTGGTTGCACCCTTTGACATTCCCACCAACAGTGGATAAGTGTGCCTCTTTCTCCGCATCCTCTCCAGCACTTGTCATTTTCTGTTTTGTTGATAATGGCCATTCTGGTGGGTGTGAGATGATATCTCATTGTGGTTTTGATTTGCATTTCTCTAATGGCCAGGGACATTGAGCATCTCTTCATGTGCCTCTTGGCCATCCGTATTTCCTCTTCTGAGAGGTGTCTGTTCAAGTCTTTTTCCCATTTTGTAATTGGGTTGGCTGTCTTTTTGTTGTTGAGATGAACAATCTCTTTATAAATTCTGGATACTAGACCTTTATCTGATATATCATTTCCAAATATTGTCTCCCATTGTGAAGGCTGTCTTTCTACTTTCTTGATGAAGTTCTTTGATGCACAAAAGTGTTTAATTTTGAGGAGTTCCCATTTATTTATTTCCTTCTTCAGTGCTCTTGCTTTAGGTTTAAGGTCCATAAAACCGCCTCCAGTTGTAAGATCCATAAGATATCTCCCAACATTTTCCTCTAACTGTTTTATGGTCTTAGACCTAATGTTTAGATCTTTGATCCATTTTGAGTTAACTTTTGTATAGGGTGTGAGAGATGGGTCTTCTTTCATTCTTTTGCATATGGATATCCAGTTCTCTAGGCACCATTTATTGAAGAGACTGCTCTGTCCCAGGTGAGTTGGCTTGACTGCCTTATCAAAGATCAAATGTCCATAGATGAGAGGGTCTATATCTGAGCACTCTATTCGATTCCATTGGTCGATATATCTATCTTTATGCCAATACCATGCTGTTTTGACCACTGTGGCTTCATAATATGCCTTAAAGTCAGGCAGCGCAAGACTTCCAGCTTCGTTTTTTTTCCTCAAGATGTTTTTAGCAATTCGGGGTAGATCCTCTAAAAAAATTTTAATGCTTGCTTAAAAACACACAGAAACAAGTTCATTCTGCTGTGCCTTTAAGTGGGCTTCACTAGAAAGGAAGCCTAGGCAAACTATCGCCTCTCTCCCATTCCTGGTTATTCACTGTTTCCTTCAAAATTCACAATGTTTTGGAGGGAAGAGACATACCTTTAGCAATTGTTTCCTTAGGAAATAGAACACATAAAGGAAGCTTATATTTCTGTACAACATCAGCAGTATGTTACTTATATTTTATCCTTCAAAGGGGTTTTACAGTAGCATGCCCAGACAACACTCCAAAGAAAGATTAAGGACCCTCCGTCTCAAAGGATCTTGCAAAATGAGGCCATGGTAGAATGCAAGTTGGAATAGGATATGAACTAGTGTTTATCAAACATTTTTCACAAGCCAAAATCTTTTCACATGGTTTATCTCACATAATCCAATTTCAAGAAGTATTTCTATATTGATTTTATGAATGAAGAAACGGTGTTGTAGAGAAGTTAAGGAAATGGAAAAGAAATTAAACTCATGTTTGTTGGGTTTCAAAGTCATAGCTCTTTTTCCCATGTTAGGCTACTGATCAAAATACTAATATCTTCTGATTAATATAAAGAATCCCTGTAGTATAAAGAAAGGTGTTTGGGCTTCAGAATCAGACAGAAGTTCATATCATGGTATCACATAGTAACAGTGACATTTGTAAATGACTTAATATTTTTGAGCCTCTGATATTATATATGGAAAATGTAAAATACCAACACTGGGTTATAAGGATAAAAACAAGATGTAAAAGCACTGTAGGAATTCAATAAGTAATAGTATTTTCGTTGGATAATGTATTTGATATGTATAAAGTGACCTTATGGGAACCATCCAGTTTTTCCTTTCTATAACATCTTGAACCTCAATTTAATAAATATGTCTAAACTAATGTGCTACTTCTTTGGCCCAGACTCCCAGGGGAAACCTGGGAGTCACCAAGGAACTCTGGACAGGGGAGTTGATGTCCTGATTTAGTTTTTTCCCTGATCTGTGTAGTTCAACCTGGCCCTGAAATGTCTTGCCTGTGGTTGTCTTAGGCAGTCAATAACGATCCCATCATCAAATCTCCTCCTTTAAGTTTCTCGAATGTTATGGGTTGAAATATATCCCCTTAAAGAGATACTCAATTCCTAGTTCAGTTCCTATGAATTTGACCTTATTTGGAATTAGGATGTTTGAAGATGTGATTAGTTAAAATAAGGTCAAACTGGATTAGTAGGGGCCCTAATCCACTAGGATTAGTGCCCTTATAAGAAGGGGAGAGAAAACATAGACAAGGGAGAAAATGCCACAGGGTGACAAAAACAGAGTTTGAAACCCAAAATTACCAGCAAACCACCAGGAACTAGAAAGAGGCAAGGAAGTATTCTCCCATGTGGAGTTGAGAGTTCTGGCTTCCAAACTGTGAGATAATACATTTTTGTTGTTTTAAGCCATCCATTTTGTAGCAGTTTGTCATAACAGTCCTAGGAAACTAAGATACCAAAGCCTTGGTCAGATTGCCTGCATGCCTTTTTCATCATCTTCTTTTACCTGACCCATTTTTGCATGGGCTGTTTTCTCTACCATTTGAGCTTATTTTAATTAAAGCTTGTAATTGTGGAGTGCCCTCCACATGCTCCCTGATGAGTGTCATGCAAATGGACACAATAAATAGACCATCTAATATTGATAGAGTCTACAGCTGCATCTGTTAATTAGGGCCAGTGAAGGATTTGGGGGCAAGTATTCCCCTGTGCCATTTGTTTAATTAAAGCCTTTGTCTGCCCTATTCAGATGGGTGAAGAATAATCCACTTAAAAATGCACTGAAAACAAACACAGCCTTTAAAATGCAGAACATTCCCCCCTCCTGGATTCTCAGAAGGAAAATTTTAGGTGAAACAAGTTGTTTTTTCTTGAAAATATATACAGGGTTGTTGTTTCCATTGTTTCAATCAAACCAAATACTTTATTATATTTCCCAATCCATATACATCCATAAGCGTAGGTCTGGCCAATATGCTTTAAGGGTCGTATAGGGTGAAGGGTGAGCCAGGGAGGACTGGGATAAGGAACATGGGGAGATTGGCGGTCTGGATCTCAATGGATGGTCGTATATTGTCCTAAGAGTGAACAACTTTCCTCAACTAACTACACGATGCTTGCTCCGATAAACAGGCTAAGTTACTGAGCACAGATGTTTAGTTATCTGTTATAGGTTAAAGAATAAGATATTCTTCGGTAGAATGGTGAAGTGAAAGGGACCTTGGGCAGAGTTATAGGAAGTGTGGATTCTAGTTCTGATTTGACCATAAATTTGGAAAATTATGCTTTGAGTCTTTGTCCTGAGAAATGGAATTATCTATATTTAGGGAGGGCTTTAACTAGTTCGATTTTAAGATTCTTGCTTTAATTTCTTTGATTACAATCAGAACGTTTAAGAGATTTTTTTCAAAGTGTGGTTGATATGAATTGCCAATTTTTAAGTAATTAAAATACAAAACCATATTAATATGAAATTGATAAATTACTCCTTAATGATGTATCTTGTAGGGTTGTTTTTAATTCAACATGATGCATTTCAGTCATCAATGAATTATAGATACAGATAATGAACAGTTAACTAATAGAAATTATTTGTTATTAGGACACTAGATAAGAGATTTTTTTTTGCTGAGTGAAAGAAGCCAGACTAAAGAAGAGACAAGTATACAACTCCATGTATATAACAGTCTAGGAAACACATATTAACTTATAGTGACAGAAAGCAGATTGGCTGTTACTGGCAATGGGGGTGAGGTAGGGGCAGAAAGCAGCAGGAGGGAAATGTCTCAAAGGGGGCACAAATGAGCTTTTGTTGATAACATATTTGTTTATCTGGACTGATGATGGTTTTATGGATGAAAACATATGTCAAAACTTATCAAATTATATACCTCAACAATATACAGTTTATTGCACCTCCATAAAAATATATTTTTTTAAGTAAGAAAGTCTAAACTATCATGATGATTCTGGGCATAAACTCCAAATGAACAAAACTGATTCAATGTAATTTTTCAAGGAAGGAATTTAACAAAAAATGTGCCTACTCTATACCCTTTCTAGTGCTAGGTATTTGAATTCCGAAACAGCTGAGATTATTCACTCTCCAATTTAATCTTTTCAGTAACCTCTATGTCAGATAGTATTATCCCATTTTTTATATAGGAGTGACCTTAATCTAACCATTTATTAGTTTAGAGAGACACATAGACATGTGTACAGTCTTACAGTCAATAAATAAAAGAACTGACTTTGAATTTAAGTTTATCTGACACTAAAGTCCAAGCTCTCTGCCGCCACCAGACTGCCTCAAGAAAACAAAACAATAATGTGTGTTATGTACATTCACGTGTGTTTACAAGAGAGGAGGAAAAAAAGAGAAGTCTAAAATAATGGAAGAGAAAAAATAAAATGGGAGATGTAAGAGGAAAAAGAAAGGACAACACAGCACAGCTTAGTCTTGAGCCATCAAATATTAAAAGGTCAGTATCTAGGGTAGAATGTGACTCCTTTCTTGATATGGATTTGAGAACACTTTGTATGGGACCAAGCAGAACAAAGAGTTTGCAAGGGAAACTAGTAGATGGGGAATGTGAGTTTGGTCATGCTGACAGAACACATCTGTAGTTATTGTGCCTATTATCCCTGTCAACCTGGAGAGCAGCCTCAGTGCTCTGAGTACCAGGTCATGTTCTCACATTTTTATGATTCTCTTTGAGACATAATCAATTCTGTGCATTCGTCTCTGCCATCCATCTACTCAGTAGTGAGCTGCCCACCTGCTTGGCATGTGGCAAAATGTCCAGAGAGATAGGAGTGAAAAATCATGGGTAGCAGTGGAAGCCAACAGTCTATTTCAAGTAAATTTCATTATTATGAGTAGAGTCCTTTCAGGAGCAATTTCCTGATGGATAAATGCAAAATGAACAGGCATTTATTGGTTGGGGGGAAAGGATAAATAGGATCTCTCAAGGTTCCAGAGAGACTCTTCTTTTCAATGCCCTTTGGCATGCAGAGTTGGCATCTCAGTCTCTTGTTCTCCTCATAACAAAACAAATGGCTTTGCTAAAGGACTATCCATCAAACTGTCTCTGAGGGAAACTCACTTGAATCCTCCATATTCTCCCATGCAGCTACTAGCAGTAAAATAGCAGTTGGGACCTTTTCATTTGCAAGGAAAACTTTGCTTCAGCCATACAAGAGAATTCATTATCAAAACAGAGGGTCATTTCAGTAAACCCAGTGACAATTTCAGAGAAGCCAGTGTTGCAGTATCTTAAGATGTTGGAACCAGGTACTGGAAAACTGAATGGTGTGCCTCTCCGCTCTGCTTCTCTTAACAGATCTTATCCATGCTCTCTCTCTCCTCCTCCTCTTTCCTTTCTCCCACTCTTCCCCCTACCCCTCTCTCCCTTTCTCCTGAAATTGATGTCCTATGCTTAAATTATTCAGAGACCACATTGTCTGGAATATTTGGATGAAAATATGGGATGAAGATGATGATGGTGATGACGATAATGACAAAGTACCTACTTTCTATGTCTGAAAATAAGGAGAATAATGCCTACCAATTAGGATTGTTGTAAAAATTGGACAAAATCATATATGGAGAACACCCAGGAGAGTTCCGGACAAAGAGTAAATCCAAAGGCAAGACAGGGCCCAACGAAAAAGGACCTCCCATTCTGTGTCAAAAGTGGTATCAGCTAGCAGGCACAAAACCCTTACAGTGTTAGGCTCTGTTTGATCTGCTTTAGGTAAATCATCTTCCTTAATGCTCTTAATAACCTTATGCGCTAGGTACAATTACTATCCCTATTTCCAGGTGGATGGATCAGTAGGTGGTGGAACCTGGAAGTGAAGCTAGCCAGTTTGACTTAAAAAGTTTGTGCTCCTGACCTCTCTGTCATATTGACCTCAGTTTGCATTTTAATCCAAAAGCTCAGAAATGGACAGCACAATACTACCTAACTGTAATGTAATTATGTTAAAACACTGAATGAAGCTGCATGTGAGAATGATAGAGGGAGGAGGGCTGGGGACATAAATGAAATCAGAAAGAAAAATGGATGTTAAAGATCGAGATGGTATAATCTAGGAATGCCTAGAGTGTATAATAGTGAAATGTACAATGTACAAATTTTAAAAATGTTTTGGCATGAGGAAGAACAAAGGAATATCATTATTGCAGGGTGCTGAAAATAGATGATAATTAATACTTTAAAATGTCACCTAATGTGTAAGACTAAAGCAAAAAATGTTTATTTGTTACAAAATTTAGATTTTTGACTAGAGCATTTCCTAATATAACTCATGTAGATAGTTTGATTGAATGTCATGAGTACTTGGAATCTCAGGTAGCACATGAGATTTTGTTGGTTTGTCCAGAGTGATCCCCCGATGAATCCCAGAATGATTTGATCAGTGACTGGAAAAGTATTTGCAAGCCCCCTTTGGGGAATGGTGAGAGTGGGGAGAAATTCAACTTCCCCAAAAGCACTGATTATCTCTTAAAGGTCTTTTTTTTTCTTTTGCATGGGCAAGCACTGGGAATCGAACCCAGATCTCTGGCATGGCAGGCAAGAACTCTGCCTGCTGAGCCACTGTGGCCCGCCCTTTTAAAGGTTTTGAGCAGCAGTTTTAGAAATAATTTGAGACAGATTTTTGTTTCATAACATTCACTCAGATGATGGAATAAAGAATACTTCAGGATACAAAGATTAGCTCTCAGTATTGCCAACAATAAGAATAATCATGTGCCAAGTAACGAGAAATTGGAAATTGGAAATAACCCAGATAACTATGTAACAACCCTGAAACCATGTGATGATTTTAAAGCATTTTAAAGAGTTCAGACCAAGGTTAACTCACATGCTCATTTTTTCCAGAAAGCACAGCTCTTCCTCTTTTCTCTTGTGAGACAAAATCCCTAGCTTAGTGGCAGGACTAACAACTTAGTTGCTGTTAGCATGCCAGGCCTTGGGATAACACAGACTCAGACTCATGAAGAGATCAGTCAGGTATTCAGGATTTCCAAGATCAGATTGCATGGGTGGCCCAGAGGGATACGAGGGCTGAGTTCTAAATATCTCCAAAGCACAGGCACTTACTCAAAGTGCAAATTCTACACCCTAACAACTACGACTGGATGAAAGCCCAGTCAACTTAAAATGCTTCATCTTCATACCAGGCACAGCCCCAGCTTCCATTTGTAAATTGATGATGAAAGGCCAAATTTCTTTCTCTATTAGTCTTCACTTTCTTTCCCTCTCTCTCTGCATATATACATTTACACACATTCATATATGGACATAAAAATTATTTTCCTTTCATATATTGCATTTAAACAAATTCAGCCCTTGCCAATATAGATATTCTTTTGAATTCCCTCATGTAAGTTAGAGTTCTCTTTGAGTCTTTGTATTTTTTAGTAATTTTATATTATGGATTGCTTCAAAGTTTGTGCAGGGCCTGCCTCCAGAGTAAGTAATAGATTCAGGGCAATAATAAAATGGACTTTTTTTTATTTCTAGTGACCCAGATCTGCTTCATAATGATATATATATATATATATTGTTTTTTTGCACCAAGAAATGACATAATGATATTTTAATCTGTCTTTTGTCTTTATAGAACAAGAGAGGGGTCGTTGTTTTGGTCTCAAGAAGAAAAAAGTCCCTCTCCTCCCTCCTTGATAATAATATGTTTTCATTTTTTATGTTTAGTTGGAGCTGCTGTACTTAATGTAGTAGAAAGTGATTCATGAAATTCCTCTAAGTATACTTGAGATGCTTTGATATGAAATATTAATTTATTGTATAACCTCTAAATGACCTCTAAACATATTCGTCATCTTTCATACGTCAGAATATCTGTGCACTTATGAGGTTTACATGGCAATTATTCCCTCACAGATTCACCCTTAAGACCCAGACATAAAATATAATTCATACTATTATCCAGCACAACAGAAAAATTAGTTTTCTTCCTCATCTTCATGTCCAAGTACATGACACAATGGAGTTGCTTTTTAGAGTATATTTCACTGCTTCTCTCTGACACCATATCTGAATCTAAGGATAGGTAAAATTAAGCTATAATTACAGCTATTTAATTAATAGATGGTATCATTTATTTTATACAACTAACAAAATTTTTGAGTACTTACTTGATGTGCCAGAAATTGTTTTAAGTGTGAAAAATGCATCACCTGAAGTTCTACTTCTTCGTAGGCTGTAGAAAGTCACAAGAGATGATTGCTTCTATCCTAACAATGAGAACAAGTTGGATAATCTACAAAATGATCAAGGTTTTTCAGCCTATTAGAGAATTGAGGAAACACTTCTCTAATAGGAAAGAATTCCTCTTTATTGACAGAAAAAACTAACTTTTGCCAGATCAGAGAGAGGAGGAGGATGCTATAGAAATGGCTACAAAGAAAGTATATGGAATATTAATTAGGATATAAAGGCTGAGTCAAAAAGAGCCCGATCCACTCACCAACTCTTCCACATATCTTTATTCAGAGCTCACAAGAAAGATTTGGGGTAGATCAGAAAGACCCTCTCAGTGGTACAAGTGTGCATGGCCTACCTAAGTCTGAAGGTGGCGAGAGTCCTGAGAGAAGCCTTATGCATCCCTAGCACTGTGCACTGGGAGATGGTATTCTACCATTGGAGGAAGGTCAGGCGTGCTGCAAGAGCTCTCCTCAGCTAAGACAAAGATGCACAGTACATACCCAAGTCTCCTGAAGAACTGCAAGAAATCCTCTATCACTCCAGGGCTCACACCAATTATGAAGGAGCAGAAGTCTACCATTATGGGAATTTGAAGATTGTGATGAAGAGAATATAGCTAAAGCAATAATAAGGTCAAGATGTAGCTCAGCCACAAATTACACTGACTCAACATCTCACTCCAACAGACTAAAAGGAGAAAAGGCATATGCTTTTCTGGGAAGAAATGTATTTACCTCTGACTCTACTGTTGTATTAAAACAATGCCTGATATTCAACTAAAAATTAGGATTAAAAAATTGTTGTTGTAGTCAATAGATAAGACTCTTGATAGAATCTGACTAAGACATTGTCTAGATATTAAAATGATCAGATAATGACTTCAAAAGTAACATAAATATATTCAGTTATCTAGTGGCACAGTTGGATACCATGAACAGATGAGATATTTCAGCAGAGAAATGGAAATTATTAAAAAGAACCAAATGGAAATGCAATAGATGAAAAACATGATGCCAGACATTCAGAATTATGTTTATAGGTTTATCAGTAGAATGTATACAGCAAGGAAAAGAATCCAAACATAAAGACAAGTAAACAGAAATTATTCAAACTGGAACACAAACTGAATAAAAAATGGAATAGATAAAGCAATGATATGTGGGACAATATCAAGCAGTATAACATATGTGTAAGTGGAGTACCAAAAAGAGAAGAGAGAATGGAGAATAAATTTCTGTGGAGACAATGGCTTAACATTTTCTGAAATAATGAAAGACAACAATTGACAGATACAAGAAGCTTACAGAACTCCAAGCAGTATAAATAAGAAGAAAAAACCATAGAAAATAGAAAGAGAAATAGAAATAGAAAATAGAAATAGAAGAGACAAAGACCCTGTTTGGAGCTCCAAAAGCACTAAATGATATGAGGCTATAGATCAGAGATTAGTGGGTTTAGAGATGAAGGAAAACCTAGTAGTTTTCACAAATTTCTAGGAAAAAGGAACAAAGTATTGCCTTTGTTCCTTAATACTAATATATGGTACCATCAGGGCACGTTTATTTATGGGCATGTTTTTAGACAACCAAGCCCATCCCTATTTTATAATAGACCAGTCATGTGTAGGCTAATTACATTCAGGAGGAGTGTAAAATTATTAATGCTAAGAAAGTCATAAATAATTCTCCAAATCCTTATTGGCTATAAGAGCTGTATAATTCACTCCATGTACAACTAAGGAAGAATTAAATTAATTCTTACTGCTTTGCACTTGAGAAAATAAACATTAAAAATAATGTGACATAATGGAAGGAGGACAGGCATAAGTCCAAAATCATGGGTTCAAATATTGGTCCTTTCAAATACTCTGAGCTGGATTTTTGGTCTCATTGAATCACGGTTTTCATATCTATAAAGCAAGCTGACCTACTTGTCTCATTGTTTTGAGAAACAATATAAGCAGTATAGTACTCTTCAAAAAGTGGTTATTTTTTTTATTATTGTGGCAATTTGGACAGGTACAGTGTCTGTCCAAATTTAGATGTCTCATTTTTGACATCTAAATTGTTCTTGAGTGTTTTAAATCCTTCTTTGGCACGGGATATTTGAAAATCAGCTTTTGGGCACAGACCAAGAGAATTCAGCTATCAGCTACAGAGTACTACAGCAAGTGCCAAAAAAAAAAAAAAAAAAAAAAAAAAAATTACTGATTTTTCAGCGGTAAAATTTCTCTGCTGAACCAAGTCTTAAGGGTTTTATAGTTCTTTCCCATATGAAAAGGCCAATTGTCACATCTTGGTTTTGATGGAACTGTCAGAATAACAAGTACAAATTATTTGACAGGCCTGGGAGATTTACCAACTTAAAAGGGAATTTAAAGATGAGGAGTATTTTTAAGGAATCCAGTGACTTGTGTCTTGACAGCAAAGACATCACAGACTGAAATAGGCACAGGTGCCCCACCTCCAGCTAATGATTGGCATTTCCAGGTCTGTTCATGTGTAGGGAGTCCAAGGCAAGCATTCTAGAAGCGGCATCAACCCCTTCAGGGGACAATAAGGCGATTATTTGAAATACGCGTGGTATAACTGAGTAGGAAATGCCATTCCACTGTTATTCCTCCTCACCCTAGGACCAAATTAGGAAAAGGAGGGGGGCATTTGTCAATAGCAGACACCATCTCTAAATTCAAAATGTCTAGAATCTGTATGGTCTGGGAAACAATTAGAGCTGGTAACTAAATATGTGCTTGTCCCTGCCCCTGCCAGGAGGAGGAGGCATCGTTTATCATTCTCACATAAGCATCCTGTGGGAGCTGAGAGGTTAAAATGTTACAATAGATGGGGCTGAGAGGTGGTATGAAACTTTTAATAAATGAAAATTATTCCATAAAACTGGTATACATTTTAAGGAAACCAGCCTTCTGAAACAAACACAACTCTTTTGAGTTTACACCCCCCAATTTTAGATTTCACACTAAAGTACTTGCATTCTATTAAAAAATTCTGATGTTATCTAGAGAACTATAGCCAGCATATTTGTCACTCCACTTCTGGGTAACCACACAAATTAAGAAATTTTAAAGCTTAAATTTTTATAGCTTGCATCATGAAAAATGCGGGTTCATTAAATATGCATTTTCAGACAACTTGCCTTACCTTCCTTGAAATATCCCTGAGCAATGAAAAGCCAATGAAGAATTTTAAGCAGGGGCATGACAGTGTCACTACACTGTGGTGAGGATTGGAGGAGGTCAAGGCTGGGGGTAGGAAAGTATGTTAGGAGGCTATAGCAGTGACACAGGTTATAGATTATGATGGCTTAAGATAGACATATAATAGGTAATTTTAAATTGGAATTAAGAGGTCATGACTAATTGAATGTGGAGTGGTAGGAGAAAGGAATAAGTCAGTGATAATCAAGTTTCTGACTTTTGGAAATTTGAGCTTGCTTTGGGGGCAAGAAAAAGATACATGGTGCTGTAAACACTTCTTTGAAGAAGCTTAGCTGATGATAGAAGAGTTATATAATATTTGCAGTAGAATGAAAAGTCAGGGACTTATTTTTATGATGGTAGAGAGATTTGAGCATAGTTTTATGATGGCGCTTTCCTGATCATGCAGATTTTGATTATATTTTACCCTGAGCAATTATTTATAACATAAACAGCAAAAAAGAAAATAATCTATTTATCAATTCATAATCTTCTTGCCCTTTTAAGCGCTTACGTGTCCATTTTCATTTTACGTAACTTAAAACATAGCATCATTTTTCCCCACTTGTAGCATAAACATTTCTTAATGTTGTTGTATTAGCAGCGCAGTTATTTTTCATACTGTACTATATACTGTCAAGCATGTGTACTACAAATGATCTGTCTCAGTTTTGTTAAACTTTAGGTTGTTTCCAACATTTTATGACTGTAAATAATGTTGTGATTAATTGCATAAAGTTCCTCCAAAACAAAAACAGAGAGGGACCCAATAACACATTATCTTCTGTAAACTTACCAAAGCCAGCATTCTTCATGCTGAAAGGCTTCAAGCATAATTCAATAATGCAAAAATTGATGGGACTCCTTCTATTTATTCTTTTAGTAACCCAGACTTCAAAGCACAGCAAGCTGGTAGTTAAAATATACAGAAAGAGATCATGGAGTGCCCACATTGACTTCAAATTTCTTGTTGAAACTAAATGAGTTCTGTGAACCCATCTTGGGTTGATGTCTTTCCACCAACATCCTAAAGTACATGAAATACAGCGAGAGAACATCAATCATCTTTCTTCTTTTATTTTTTATATTGGAAGAAATGTTGCTGTTCTTAATACTTTCCTTGCTATTGTGTTCCAAGTAAAATAATCCACTCTCCCTGGAGGGCTGAGTGCACTGCCAGAAAATCTTTCATTTGAGCTTGCAGCATTGAAAGTCTGCTAAACACCGGGTCTGTCAAATCCTTCCACAAATTGATCCCACATTTCTGATGAGACACTTGTTGAAATGAAAAAATTTTACTGCTTTTGCAAAGGTCAGCTGAAAAAAATAGGACACCCCTGGGAAGGGGAAGGTGGGTCCTGACTCCACCTCTCTCTATTAAGACACCTTTCTTTTATTTATCCTGGATTAAGATGTTGAAGGCATCGTTTTATCTCTCAGGGTTTGTTCAAATATGACAGTTACCTACAAAAAGACAAGGAAGAAAAGGACTAGGATTTGGAAACTCAACACACACCACTGGGGAAGGCTCTTGGACAGACACAATGAGGTAGGAAGTATATAGTAGAAAGCTGTGGTTCTAGAAAAAAAATGGGTTCAAATTCCAGTAAATGGGTGAGCTTTACAATGTAGAGCACATTACTTGACTGCTCTAATTCCGCATCTGTAAAACAGGATTTTTGTGAGGAATTAAGTAAGATACTGTATGTAAATGATTTACCAAACCATTTGGCACAAAAAAATAGTCTGATAAATGGCAACTACTATTCCAATAATGAGCAGAAGTATCTGGGTGCAAAAATAAGGTATAATTTTGGATTTAGAGATATCCACTGGGTGAAGGTGCTACAGTGTTAAAAACGAGATAAGCAGGCAGTGGGGCTCAAGGTGGGGTGAAGAAGAACAGGGATGGAGATTCCTGAGTCTTCACAAAATTAGGAATTTCTGAAGGCAGGCAATAGGCATCATAAAAATCTCTACATTGGTAAAAGGGCCTTAGTTACCAGGTGGGGCCTTAGAAGTCAGATTCCAGTCTCCAAAGATGCTGATGACAGGAGCAAGACTAAGACCCAGCCCCAGGAGAAGCTAAACAAAGGGCTGGAACTGTAAGAGCCACTAAGGCTCAGGGAACAAATAGGGAGCTGTTTCCAAAAGGGGTCTGGGTGTCGGGGAGAGAAGACTTAGCCCAAAGGGGAATTTCAGCTCAGAGCTGAGTTATGTAACTGGTAAGTCTCCCTGAATCTCACCTGCCAAGCATTTTCAATGTTTCCTTTCAACCTGTAATTGAAAATATCTGCACTTTGGGATGCCTGCTGGCTATTAGGAGAAAGTGCCTGCAATCACAAAAGTTTACTTGACTTCCTTGGGCTTGTGTGTCTCCATAAACCTCTGGAAATTTTATGCAAAATTTAAAAGGAGTGTTGGGGATCGAATCATGTCCCCCACAAAAGGCATGTTCAGATCCCCACCTCTGGTCCTGTGAGTGTGATACCATTTTGAAGATGTTATTAGTAATGATGTGCCCAAACTGAATGAGAGTGGGCCTGAATCCATTATGGTTGAAGTCTTATAAACACAGAAAACTGGATATAGAAGGAGAAGCCATGAGAGAAGCAGGAAGCTGGAAGACAAAGAACCCAGAAGCTGGAAGTCAACAGAGCAGAGAGAAGACACTGTAATGTGCATTGACATATGCAAGAAAAGCCAAGGAACCCCAAAGATTATTAGACAGTCAGAAGATATTAACCCTAGCAGGGAGCAAGCCTTATAGCCCTTGCAACTGTGAGTCAATGAATTCTTGTTGTTAGTGATGCAAATGTTCTAAAAAACGATCATCGTGATGGATATACAACTATGTGATGATATTGTGAGCCATTGATTGTACACCACGTATGGAATGTTTGTTATGTTGAGAATGTGGGTGTTTGTATGTTGTTTTGTCAATAGAAATACTTAAAAAATAAAAATAAAAAAATAAATTCCTGTTGTTAAGGCAAACTATTGTACAGTATTTGTTTCAGCAGCTAGAAAACCAAAACAATGAATATGTGCATTTTTTTTCTGGGGAAATAATCCAGTTTTCATCAGTCTCAAAAGGTTTATAACCTAGCCAGAGCAAAGAATCAATGCTCTTAACAAATGCTCTTTTTAAGCCAAAATATCTACATTCTACCTTTCTCCCTATCCTTGGCTTGATCAAATGTTTGGTGAGTAGAAGGCAGCATGTTCATTTTTTGTGGCAGGATTTTCCCGAACACGTGGGCCTCCAATTATCCTTATACTTTGCCTTATGCCTCCTTCCTCTCCCCTCTGTCCTTACTACTTTTAAAGGATTCATCACAATTTCTGGTCCACCAATGAGTCTGATCCTTATTTTCAAGCATAGCTATGAATTTAATATTTTTTTAACTTTAAAAGTCATGTCAATTGGGGTTCCTGTTAGGGAAGGAGCACTAAAAAATGGGTTCAATCTGTCGTCCTGAAGCGGAAAGTGAAGTGTCCTTATCTTTTCTCATTACTTCTCTCTCTTTCCACTCGGCCTCATGTGCCTTTCCTACAACTCTTGATTCTTTAAAGCTCACCTCAAGTTCCATATCCTCTCTGAAACCATATGGGATAGTCTTAGCCTTCAGAATTCTCTCCCACCTCCAAAATCGATAACACTCATTTAGCACTGGGAGAAAGTGTAAGGGAAAAAGAGTATAGCACATCATGTAGCAGGTTCTCAATCTGGGCACTATTGACATTTTGGGCCAGAAAATTTTGTTGTGGGTGGCTGTCCTGTGCATTGCGGAATGTTTAGCTGCATCCCTGGCCTCTACTGCTAGTTACCAGTAGAAAACTCCCTCAACAACCCTTACCTCTGCTCTCCTGTTGTGATAACTTCAAATATCTCCAGGGGAGAGCCAGTGTTACAGAGGAATTCTCATGTCAGGTACTGTGCAAGACTCCGTATAGACCGTATTTATGGTCATATCTTACTTTCCTACCTTTATCTTGACTTTGCTTCAGTTTACAAGTTTATTTTGTCTTTATTTTGGCCTGTATCATTATCTTTCTAAAGCACTTTAATCTTTTTTAACAACCAAAAAAGGAAGGTAATATACAAACAAACACTCATTGTTTCTATTAAATCTTGCCACAATGCTTGAAACTGGATATTAACATCATCTCTTAACAGATGAAGACACTAAAAACTAGAAATCTCTGTTCAATCAGTGGACTATGATCCAGAAAACAAACAAGAGGAACAAGGTTCCAAACCAGGCCTGCATGATTCCAAAGTCTGTATTTTCACCGCACAATGCTGTTTCACTATATTTCTTTTCATAGACTCATCTTTTTTACTCAAATGAATTTTAACCTGCAGAACTGGGATCATGCCCAATTTCTTCTGATGACATAGAAATAGTTATTCTAAAGGAAAAGAAGCTTGTATTTTAACCTTTCAGACACCTCACAAAAGAGAACACAAAAATCTGATACTAAAAGTTTCATTTTCTACCACTTATCTTAAACTACACTGAAACTATTTAATACTTTTGAAGGTTCAGAAAATACATTATAGAAAAAATACATCATCTTGATGATTACTTTAATGTACAACTTATGCTTCATGGTATTCTCTGATTTACTTAGAAAAGGCTATTTCTCCAACTGATTTTCAACTGATTGTTAGGATTTCAATTTCTTTAGAACTTCTACACTGGAGGAAAAAATAAGTCTGCTATTTTTCTCAATTTGGGGGGCTTGGCGTTTATCATACCCTTTCTCTCCTTTTAATGAGCTATAGAATTGAATTTCAAAAAACAAGTTGCCTTTTAGGACAGGAAGTTCGAAATTAAAGCACTCCACCATCATCACATCCTCAAAGTCAGAAAAGGACAGGTTAAATTTCTCACTTCTGCTAATTCTCACAAGGTATCACATCCTCAAAGTCAGAAAAGAAGAGGTTAAATTTCTCATTTCTGCTAAATCTTACAAGGCATTTGAAGACAAGACATCTTGGTAAATGGATTTCTGAGAGGAAAAAGGAAGACACCAGCAAATGCTTCTGTTACATTTTGTGTCAGACCATTAAAGCCAAGGGTTACTTCATCTCCTGCAATTTTGGTTTGCACCAGGAGGACAGCTTGGCAAGGCCAGAACCTCTGCTGAGGTTTCAATTATTTGACAGCCCAGGCAATTTTAGGCAAATTCACACCTCCAATCAGAACTACAGTTCAATGTGGGTAATATCTTACAGCTAATGAAACTAATGTTCAGTGGCTAAATGATCCAGCACTAACACACTGATTTCAAATTCAGTTACTTTTCATTAGAGTAGAAGCTTTGATATATCTCAAGCTCTCCAATATTGGTCGGGAAGTGTCTACTTAATTTTAAATAAAAATATTTATTGTACTTAAGAAATATAAGTATTAACCAGCACCATATTTTAAAGGCAAACTGTTAAATCAAAACTTCTAAATCACCTGGAATTGTACCTGAGATAAATTGCCCTAAGAGACCAGAATAGGATTTCTGAGAAGTAGAAAGGATCTTAGAAATGATTTTACAGAAGGAACAAGGTGATGTTATTTGTCTCACAAACATTTTGATTTCTGTCTCCATTTTCCTTAATTGGGGGGGGGGGTAGAGGTAGTGTAGAAAATTCTGGGAATATTGGGCCTAATTCTGGATTTATCTTTATTAGCTGTGTCCTAAGACAAGTCACTTCACCTCTCTAGACCTGTTTTCATTTTAATGACAGAGGTAGATGAGATGGCCTTCCAGCCTTACTAATATTACTGTTATGTGAATGTTATAGTTACGTTATCATAAAATTTAGTTTATAACACAAATAGGAAAATTAGATTATCACAATTCTCTCAAATTCAATTACTTCTGGTCTTTTTTGCCAAATCTCAGTAGCCTCAAAGTCGCAGTGACTCTGTGCGGTAGCCTTCCAATCTTGATCACCCCTCAGGTCTGTTCCCTCCCCATAAGCAGTTGCAAAAGCAATGGTGGGAGATATAAAAAACCTCTATTCCCCCCAAAATCAAAATCATCTTCTTGATTTTCAGTTCAGTTTAAGTTTTTGAAGGTTATTTTCTATGGGTTTCTTTGTGCCAATGTTCAAGACAGTGTTCTCGTCTTCCTTTTTTTGAAAAGAGAAATTTCACAAGCTTCTTCCCTCCAGTAGAGCTTGTTCAATAGAATACATCTTAGCTATTTCCCCTTAGCAAAAGATTGTTTTATAATTTGAAATTGGATAAAGATGACTTCCACAATTACTGATATTTATTTAATCCTTACTTCTTGCCAAGAATTGTTCTAAATAAATGAATGCAATTAATTCTCAGAAAACTCTATGAAGTACTTATATGTATTCTCGACTATCCAAATCTATTCAGTTCAGTGGTTAGAGGTCAGATAGAGTTCAGTAAGCACATAATGGGGTATCCAGGGAAACTACATTATCTGAACATACTTTAATTCCCCAACTTGGGAATGTGAATATTAGCCTGTGTTTAAATAGTAAGTAATGACTTAAAAATGCAAGTCTATTTGGTTCCTTTACTGAGATAGTAAGGGTTTAGAGAGGGAGACTTCAAACAGTGAAAGATATCTAAATCACTATCTCCATTTCATAGGTAAGGAAACTGAAACCAAGTAGGTTAATTGTCTGAAGTTTCATGGCCAATAAGGGGCAGAGCCAAAAATTTTATCCAGGCTGTATGGCTCTAGCGTCAACCATTAAGCCTGAGCTAGACTGCCTAACTCAAAATTGCTTTCCTTACCTGTATCCCATGATGTAAGCCATTTGTATCATCCCTGTAGCCTTTCTGGGAATGTCTCTCGGGAGGTTAGCCAGAGTTCTCATCTCACCTTCCAGAGTTCAACTTGTCAACAGACCCTGATTGTATGTTATAAGAACAACAATATAGCAATTTCAGATAATGGTATGTGTTACTTTTTGTACAGTTTAGTAGTCTAATTGCTTGGCTTATGGAACAATTATGTTCCACTCAGTTATTGCCTTTAATGAATTCTGCCATTATACAGAAATAAGTTACCTTTCCCTCTTATAGAAATAGGAAAAGCAGACTCCTACAGCTGATAAATCCAGGCTAAAGTGCAGGATAACTTAAGCTCTCTCTCTGAGAAATCCCTCCTGCAACCTCTAAAAACGTAGGGACTCTTCAAGCCATTGCCTGCCCTCAATTCATCCTATGTGTGAGGTCTGGTTTCTTGCAGTTGGTGAGATACAAATAGCAAAAAATGCTGGCAATGATTTTTCCTGGAGACCTCATTAGGCACGAAATCATGCAAAAGAATGGGTGTTCTGCATCTCCTTGATCGGCTCTTATGTGTCACTGACCGCTATCCAACTACAGAACAAGAAGATAAACTTACATTAAATAAAATCTTGTCTGCTAAGCAGGTGCTATCTTTATAAATGTTTTGTGCAAATGAAATTCATGCTTTACTTCAAAAGTGTGTTTACACACTCACACAGAAGCAAGGATAAGGCATAAAGTAGAATTAAAATTACATTCAATAAGTAATAGTAACAAAGAAAATAAACCTCCTTAGAGACCTTTCAGATGATAAAGACCTGCCATTAAGAGTGTCTGCTTCCGTGTCCCTATGTGGTGAAAAGGTAAAAGCTGTAAGGCAATATGCCATGAGGCCCAAGAAGCCATACCTTAAACATGGCACATACTTTTGGAGTGAAACTTCAGTTCAAGCAGAACAAAAATGTCATCATAGTAAACTACAATGCATAAAGGACAGGATGTTTAAGACAAAACGCTGAGACTTAAAATGCCAGGTGAAATTTCCAAGTATCCAGCTAATATCCTTGGAAATTTTGAACACTCTGGTAGGAAGTTCTGGGGTTCAAATAACTGAATTTAGAAGACATAGGCTCTAATCATGACTCTATCACCTACCAGCTGCGTGACTCTGGACAAGTCACTCCCTCTCTCTAAGCCCCAGTTACTTTATCTGTACAAAGAGGAAGTTGGATTGGATGATCTCTATGGTCACCTACATCTCCAAAAGGCTTGTGGTTTTAACATGTTGCCATGCTTTAGACCTCTGATTGCCTAATTCATCTGACTGCCATATCATTTCTAATAGACGCTGTTTATTCAGCATAGAGGTTTCACATCACTGTGAAATAATCCTTGGAGATTATAAAAGATTTGTCCAAATTTAAAATCCTAATATTTCACTAACTAAACTACTATGGCTCACTCAATAAAAGCTAGACAATGTTTCCAAAGGCCAGAAACACACCATCAAAATAGCTTAATTAATATCCAGATTTTATCAAAATGCTAATCCCTTCCTGTAAGGCCTCTAGTTCATCAAACAGCCAGGAATGATTTTAGGGGTTACTAGGCATTTTCTGAGTGTACCAGTTGCCATACTTGTTTTTAAAATTGAAATAGCTGCAAAGGCATTTTCTTCTTTAAGAGCACTTATATAAGTGACAAAAGTGAATCTAATTGAAAAACTCAATGGTAAAATTTTTCTTAAGCACACATATAAATTAAAATACATATCACCTGAACATTTACAAAAAGTCTTTAAAAATTTTAATAAACATTGCCATATTTTCTTTTGATTTACACAATTTAAAAATAAGCTTCAGTTTTCACATCAAAATTTTTAAAATATATGATTTCTGGTGGAATTACAAATGATTAGCAATATTTGTTTCTTCAGAGCTCATCACAACCCGTAAGAATCTCATTTAAAGGAATTCTTAGAAAATAGCAGGGCAGTGGTTGATGGAGATATGCCCTTGTCATGGGTGGGTTTTAATTTTAAAGGTAAAAATCTTCATAGGAATCTATTTGTAATCTTATGAAAATGCTGCTATAAACATTAAACGTCTCAAGTCTATTAATAAATCAATCCTCTTCATGATCAAGGGTGGTGAGTTGAAATTTTGGGAGACACATCCTACAGTTTAGGAATTGGTGTGGCTGCCATTGCTATGCTCTCAATTCCACACTCGTCCGTTCCTCTGCGGATCCTGAAATAGCCATCCTCACCCCAGGTGGTGCCCCAACTATTTTTGACAGTCCAGTAATCCAGCCCAGAGGCCAAGTCAGTGCCGTAGCCCACCAGCAGGACAGCGTGATTAGTCAGCTCAAAGGGGTTGAAAGGGTCCCTCAGACCCGTGTGGTGGTAGACACCGTTGCGGTAGTGGAGGAAGTCATCATAGACTTCAAAAGCAACTGCCATGGGCCCATGATGGACCAGCTCAAGCCTCATCAGGGCTTCATTGCAGCCGCCATAGAAACCTCCTACATAGTGGTACTCAGAGGAATAGTAACGAAAGCAGTCTTCCTTCATTTTGCATGGAGTATCAGTGCCTGTGTAGGGAAAGCAGTCCTCTTCCACCAGCCCAAAATCTTGGGCATACTTTCCTGCAATGAGGTATGGGAAGCCACCATCACAGCCTGAGAAGGAAGGACACAGGAGAAATTACATAAATTACTATTTTTCCTTCTCTACCCAGTTAACTCTTTAAGTTATCTGTAGTAGTTGTTTTGAGCTTAATTGACACTTTATTCATCTACTTATTTAACCTTTAGGTAACCATACTAACCATACTCTATCTGTTTAATAGATACTTGTTCAGCACCTAATATGGGAGGTAGCTATAGCATAGTGGTTAAGTGGGCAGGCTATGAAGTCCAACTATGTAGGTCCAAATCTAAAGCTGTATTAACTCATAACTCTATTTCCTCATTCTACAAAATATAAAATCTAACAGTACCCCTTCATAGGATCAAATCAGTTAGTCTATGGAAAAGCATCAAATAAGCATTCAATAAAGTTAGCTATTATTGTAATTATTAAATAGCCAGATAGCATGGATTCTTCCTCAAAAAGGTGTTCCCTGACTAATCCCTGCAGAAAAGTTGAAACCATGCACCATCCCCCTCTTCTAGACCTGACCATATCACACATATTCATAAGCTGAACTTATTCTTTATTGTTCTTCTCACCATAATTATATTTCTGTAGTCATTTATTTAATATCTATTTCCCTAATTTAACTGTAAGCTTCAGGATAGTAGAGGTCCCCAGGGCCTAGCAATCACAGTGTCTGCATTTAATAAAATATTTCAGAAAGAATGAAAGGCTCACTGAAAGCTTTCTCCATACCTGAAAAAGCAGTTTAGTAGAGTGAAACCTTGGTTGGAAATGAAATTTCAGTGCTTAGCAGCTATGTGATCTTCAAAACTTAATAGAACCTTTTTAGACATATTTTCTTTCTACAAATAAGGATTTATCTACATCTCCTCAGGGTTCTGAGAATTGCTGTGTAACATATATGAGGCTCCTAAGAGTCAGTGCTCACTCAATACGCAGTAACTACTGAAATTTGCCAGGGGGTGCAGTGAATTTCATGATAAACCATCAACTAGTAAGCAATGGGACGAGAATCTGTACCCAGGTTCTTAACTATAGACACTGTGCTGCTCTCCCCGCAACACCATCCTTTTGCCTTTAGGCCAATTACACACAGGTAAAGCTCATGGAATCATGCTTGAAATGTAGTGCCTACCTTGGGCATACTGGCTGCAAGACACAACCTCCTGAGGACTCAAGATTGGCGTCTGAGTATTGTTGGTTAGTATACGGATCCTTGCTTCCAGCATAGCCATAGAAGCGAATGAATAGCAGCTGCCACAAGATGCTTACAATAAAAAGGAGAAAAGATAAATAATTCAAGAGACCTCTGAAGCACTAACAAAGAAGCATAGGTAAATATGAGTGGATGAGACACAATGATAATTTATAGAACGTTGCTTTTTTGTTCATAAGTACCAGCACAATACAGAAGATTTAAATCAACAAACATTATTAAGCTTACAGGCAAACTTTAAGACTGCATCCTTTTTCTTCAAAAGGCAAACATTATCGTATGGGGTTTTTCTCAAGAATATTTTAAGAGCTTTACAAAAATTCCTAACTTTCTAAGAAGCATTTGACAGTATTCTTGATAATGAACAAATTATTTATGTCTGCCACATTCTGAGCCATTAGGTTGAAAGAAAACAACGGAGGGATACCCAAGAACTTTCAAATATCTCTAGAGCAACATTTTCCAAAGTATGTTGAGGGGAACGAACCCAAAGAATGGTTCAAGTGTGGATGTGTTGTAGAGTTGAATTTAACCTGGATTAAGGAGGCAAAATACAAAAAAAAAAAAAAAAAAAAAAAAAAAAGTCCAAGAAAGGCAAATAAGTGGTTATAATGGTGAATATGGAATTTAAGATGGACAATGAGGAAGTGAGGACATGAGGCAGATGAGGGGTAATGAAATGAAAATAGTTGATACTAAGGGGAGAAGGGTGATAGCTGTACAGCAAAGGCCCTTGAAAGGTTTTCTCAAGAGGAGAGAGGAAGACAAAAGTAGCTGGATGGAGTTGAGGAAGAGCGGAGAAGAGAGCTTTATTTAACACCTAGATGCTCTGGCAAGGATAAAGTAAATTTACTTAGGAAGCATCTACTAGGAATGGAGTTGCCATTTCAAAAAAAAAAAGAAAAATATTATATTAAAAAGTAAATTATATGAAAAATATTTTTCTATATTTTCTTCAAAGTATGTGTGGGTAAAAGAAATGAACACAAATACAAAAATGTAGCATATGCATGTTACAAAACTGGAACTTTAGTTATAATTCTATACAGAAATGAACATAATTTTAACATCTCTACTATTATGCAGACTCTTTCTCACTGATATAAATTCATGTCTACATGGAGAAACGTTGATACCAAGTCCAAGATTCTGGTATTAAATCCAGTTACACCCAACTGATATGTTATTCACTTTACCAATATAATATTTAACAAATGGCTTGGTGAGCACTCTTTTATGTATGTAAAAAAAGATTTATGAACAGTTATACAATTCAAAGGGCTCACTTTATGTAAAGAGATGACTGCCTTTGCTCTCTTTAGTAACTCTGAACTACCATTTTAGTATCTACCTTCCTTGGAGAGAAAAGTACTCAAAAGAACACTAGGCATTCAAAATATTCCAAGGACCACTGTTTTCTCTTGCTCGGGTAAATGTTGATTCGTGTCCTTCTCTGAGTACCAAGGAAAGTCAGGACACTCCATGCACATCCCCTAATACTCTAAACTCCATTGGAATTACTTACATAGTTTCCTCTAAACTAAATTGTGAATCCCCTTGAATGTTCAAAGGAAATCTGCTTTTAACATCTTGATACCTGACACAATGAAGGGACTCAATGCATTGCTAAGAGAGAACTAGCCAAGAAATGAGTAAGTGGATGCATATTGACATCCAAGAAACAGAGTGACCAATTCAAACAATCAGCCTCTACTTGCTTCTCAGTCATATAAAAGATGGAAGCCCTAGATGCTAAATGAACCTCCTCTAACTAGTTCAACAATACCACAGGGTATTGTCTAACAGGGTCTCACTTCCCTTTAGTGAGTATCTAAACTCACTACAAAAACTGCTACAATTTCTGATGTTGCTTAAAATTCTCCTTCTAAAAATCTCAGGCTTACCCTTTTTTTGCTTCTGAGCAATCACTTAAACTATGAAGACTAGAAGAGGGCCACTCCGAATGGGCCTTGGAGTTCATCTGATGTGTAGCCTACTCACTCGATAATGCATACATACAATGAGGCTCAGAAAGGTCTGACAATACGTTTCAAGTCACACTGCCAGCTGGTGGCTGGGGCAAGTGCCTAAGTACCTTCTAATGCAGGTAAAGTGTCCTTTCTAATCTGCATTTTACAGGACTGTCTAAACTTTAAAGAACTTTCTACTTTCCTTTCCCTGTCAGGTAGTTACTAGATAGACCAAAATTAATTTCAATTTTTTGTTTTAGAAACCATCCAAATACTATCCCTAGGACCCCTCTTTCAAATGATACAATGTCAAAGAACTGTATGAGTGATAGTAAAGACATAAAGTGAATGTTACTTTCACATGTTACTGAGGTCATACAATAAATAACACATCCCAAGAGTCTGGAAACTGCTCCATTTTGGCCATGCACCCTTCTCGGCCCACAGAAGCCACAGAAATAACGTTTCTCAGTATTAATCATAAAACCCTCATAAAACTATCCAACACTGTGGGAGGGGCAGACCACAAGTACACCCAAGGGCTGAAAATGTGCTCTGTTAACAGAGAAATCAGAGGAATAAGGAAAGAATATAACCTTCCCCAGCCTCTGACTTTCCCAGAAGAATGTGTCAGCTTTAAGGTAATTAATGCCTCTTTTCAAAAGGCAAAGCCAGAGTCCATATTCTAAAAGAACCATTATCCCTAAGCAGACTGTACTGAGATACTAATAAGTGGATCTAGACCAGCTGGAGCCCTGCAATATAATTCCCACATCTCAAATAGATAAGGAGGTTTTCATAAGGCTTAGCTATCTTTAGCTGCACCTTCCAACAGTGGAGAGCACAATGCACCAGGAATAAGAAGTCAGGATTCTTTATTTCCTGCCTTGCCACTCATTTGCTATATAACCCTGGGCAAGTCATTTGACCTTTTGGGCATTTCTTTTTCCCCCGTGTATAAAATGAGTTGGGTGGAACAGTTTAAGACCCCTGCATTACAGTTCTAATAGTATGAATATTATTTAGAATCAAGCCTTAAATGGAATAGAATTAAACACCAGGAAAATGCTCTGTATTTCCTAATTAATGTGACCAATAAGACACTCTTCCATTCTTATGTGAAGATGCAATAATAAATAAAGGCAGAATTACTGTGGAAAAAACAAAAAAAGGCCTTCTTATCCAATTTCCTAGCTTCTTTTTCCTCTCACACGTCAAGCAAACTTAGTTATAAATCTGGTGCCTCATTTGTCCCTCCTTACGTTCCTTTTTTCTTTAATCTTGATTTGTTCTCTGCAAAGAGAAAATCTACTTAACTGATGTTAATTCTTAATATTGAGTCATACAGACCAGTGGAATTCTTAGTTAGCGGAAATTTCCAAATAGCCCAGTTAGCAAGAAGAGAAAATAACTAGTTTTCTCCCAACCTTAAGTACAGAAAACCAAAAAAAGTCAAAAGAGGAACTTCAAGTATATTATTTTTCTTAAGTACCTGACAAGCTACTACATGAGGGGTCAATTTAAAAGGAAACAATTCATCAAAGTTCTGTTTCTGCATTGCCTATATCTGTACAAATCATAATTATAGTACTCAAAGAATATGGAATATTGGAGATGATAGCTTTTACTCAGACTACCAGAAAATCAACCAGTAGCTACAGGTTCTGCTCAAAGCTCTGCACATTTAGAACTCTGCAAGAGTTCAATAAGAATGGTGCTTTAAAGGTAGGTAGGTAGTGAGTACTGAGAAATACAGTAACTAGTTATCACTGAATTTTAGAAAAAGGGAAGAACAATTTTATCTTTGGGGGTTATTAATTTATAATCTTCTCAGGAGAAACTAATCAGAATGTTTCCAGGCAGCAATTACTATACCCATTTTATAGTAACAAATCACTCATGTGTACGATAATTATCTTCAAAATGAGCTAAACAGTAATAAACCTGAGTACTGCACAAATGATTTGCTAACTAATTGCTGGCTAAAACTTAGGATAACAGGATAATGTGCTGTCAAGAGTAATTACAGGAAGAATTATCAAGTCACTTTATATTGTAACAAATTTCTGAAAATAACTGGTAAAATGCAATTATAATGGTACTTTTGACAAACTTGGGCTGTGCCCTCAGGCCTCCAACCAGAAAGCTAGGTAAGTACTTTGCATTATATATTGTATTCTGGTATAAACTGAATTGAAAGGTCCTTACACACAAAAAATCTACTTTTCAAAATAAAATTAAGAATCTATTTTCTGAGTGTATGCAGTAATTAAACTAAATGATTGAGATGGATGGGCAGGAAGCAAAGAAGGATTCCTGTTATCACTTGCAGAAAGAAGATCGATTTTATAACCCATGCCATGGAAGTTAATGCTAGCTAAAATCTCCTTAGATGGACCTTTAAAATGGTAAACAACTCTTATATTTACTACAGAGCTAATCATTAGATGCCATTCTTTGTTTCCTCATGAGTCTTTCCTAGTAGGAGGCAAATGAATCTGTCATACATGTCTACTCTGATTAGCTGACGTTGGCTGCCTGGAACATATATGGAGAAGGATGCTAAGGAAATGCCAAGTTCAGTTGGAAAGATTATCTATTACCAGTTTTCAGGAATAAAAAAAAAGAAGTGAGAATTTATAAGCCATATATTTTCCAATTTTTAAAGTAAAGTGGATCAAACCCATTTTAGCACTGTATCCCTAACATCTACTGTTGGAACCTGGTACATAGCAAAAAAATATTTCAGAACGAATTAATGAACAAGCAGACTCTTTTTTTTTTTTTACCTTGGTTTCGAACAGGACTAACAAAGTTGTTACCATGGACATTTCTCCAGTCCCAAGATGTTGGTAAACGTAAAACCTTTTGTTGTATTTCAGCAGTCAGTGGTATTGGTTTTGGCCTAGGATGGAAATAGGTATTTGACATTAACATATAGTCTTTCCTCTAAAGATAATTTACTAACCTCTAATTCCACCACCTGGCTAAGTTCTAGAATCAGACCCCAAAGCACTTCACCACTGAGTGTTTCTATGTTTCTGAACGTATGGTCTCCATTACCAATTTCTGTTTTAGGATCTAGTCCTCTTTCCCTGAGAAATGATGCTGCTTTTGTATGTTACCATGCTGCTATCTTTAATATGCTTGAAAAGCTATACTCATTTACTCATTTTTGCAGATTTTGACCAAGACAGGAGATACAAGAAATTGAAGATGACATACAAATGGTACAGAGAATATGGAGAAAACTCAAAATAACTGAGGAGGGGTGCTGATGATGGTGGGATCATTGTAAAAAAAAAAAGTGCAGTAAGCACAGAATGTAAAGGTTTAAAAATCAACAAGTAGATAAAACTTTACTACTGCTAAGCTAGTATTTCATATACAGTAGATAAAACTTTACTACTGCTAAACTAGTATTTCATATATAGTAGATAAAACTTTACTACTGCTAAACTAGTATTTCATATACAGTAGATAAAACTTTACTACTGCTAAACTAGTATTTCATATACAGTAGATAAAACTTTACTACTGCTAAACTAGTATTTCATATATAGTAGATAAAACTTTACTACTGCTAAGCTAGTATTTCATATACAGTAGATAAAACTCTTTTATCATTATAGAACTATACCTTTTATGATATGGTTGGAAAATAAGCTACATGAAGGAGAGATAGCTGGGCCTATGAATAGGTAGACATTCTCTAGAAAACATTTTTAAATTCTGTTATACAAATTTATCTGTTAAAGATTAAACAAATTTAAAAAATTACAATATTCTAGTTCTAGACTCAGTACACTTCTCGGAGTTTCCCCTAGTAAGCCACATGCCCTGTGTTTCATCTTTCTGCTGTTGCTCCTTTAACCTAAAATGTCTATTGCTTTCTCTGTATATTTTTTCCATAACCTCTACTTTTAAGAACTTCTCACACATCAGCTCTTACACCCATGAGCTCTCCAAAACTCACTTTCTCTCTCTTTGCTCC
Organism: Tamandua tetradactyla; assembly: GCF_023851605.1. NCBI lineage: Eukaryota > Metazoa > Chordata > Mammalia > Pilosa > Myrmecophagidae > Tamandua > Tamandua tetradactyla. The sequence goes on along the minus strand of NC_135334.1, from coordinate 55,872,704 downwards.
CTCAACTCTTGTTAAATCATTACTGCTACACTGTGGTAATGGATTCATCTCTGAGATGATACAGATTAATGCCAGGACTAACTGGAAATGAGATGGAGCAATGGGGAAAAAATGACTCACTCTGGAATAGGAATCCTAGCCTTGACAATTGTGAAGAAGAGACAGGATCGCCATGCAAAACAACCAATTAATTTTTCACTAAAATATTTCTCTATGGAAGAACATATGTGATACAAATATAAGGTAGCCCTTGACCATAGAGAAGATGACATTAAGACATGAAAAATAAAGACATTACTAGAACAAAAACATATGCTACAGTAATACAAATACTCTTTTAAAATATATGAGGCCTTGGATCCTGCCATGGAATAACCAAGCCACATACAACACTATGGACCATGTATAATTTCATATATAGGGTGGGGAATATTGAAACACAAAAACAAAACAAAATCTTGGATATTTCTGTTGAGCTTTAGGCATAAAACTAGGGTACAAATAAATGTTGGTAGGAAATAAAGCTTCTGTGATTCCATATAAGGTCAAAATATTCAATCAATCATATCTATTAGCTGATTGTCTTGTAGGTACTTAAAAATATACTAGGGGGTGCGAGGGTAGTTCAGCAGTAGAATTCTCACCTGCTATGTGGGAGCCTGGGATTCAATTCCCAGCCCATGCACTTCAAAAACAAACAAAGAAACCAACAAAAACAAACAAACAAAAAAATTCAACAAATGGTGCTGTAATAATGGGATACTCACATGAAAAAAGAATGAAATGTGACCCTGCCATACAGCATAAAATATATATATACATATACTGAAGGATAAAAAAGAAATTTTAGTTTGGCAACACGATATCATTTTAGGGCGCTTCTCAGAATCACAGAGACATAGTTACAAATACCTCACCATTTTTGAGCTGTGTGACATTAATTCAGCAAAGAGCTTAACATTACAAAAATTCAGTCTATTCTTTTTTTTTTTTTTTGGAATGGGCAGCTCTGGGAATCGAACCCAGGTCTCCAGCACAGCAGGCAAGAATTCTGTGCCACCATTGCACCACCTTACTCCTTTTTAATGGAGATAATAAAACATACCTTAAAAGAATGTTATGAAAATTCAATGTAATAGTGGTTATAAAGTACTTAGAACAGTGCTTGACTCTAATGTTTTTAATAAACAGTAACTATTATAAAAACTACCATCATCGTCATCTATGTCAGGCTTATTAGTAAGATTATTAAATAGGATGCTGATACATACATTTAAGCAGTTATCTGGCATAAAATATGCACTTAAATGTTAACGTCCTTCTTCCCACCATCTTATAATTCAAAGTGTTTACCCATTATTGCATCCCCTCCCCCCACACACACCAAAACCAATGAAAGAATAACAGAGGCTTAATATGGTGAAATGAAGAAAATTAGAGTAAGGGGAATGGAGGACTCAGAATTATAAGCATTATAAGTAGACTATAAAATAGTGGCTCTTAATCCTTTTGTCCCAGAATCTGATAAAAGCTCTAGGCTTGGAGAAATGCCTATAAACTATAAATTTTTACTATAATTTCAGCAGTTTCACAGACCCCCTAAATCTCAGCTAAGAAACTTAGAGTTTCTATTACATCATTGGAATTCTTAAAACAGAACCAATTTATGTACAAATACTACTGAAAACCAGACAGCCAAATCATAGTGTCTACCTCAATATCTCCCACCTCACTCAACCTTACCTCCTTATTTTAAACGTTTATGACTGAGGCTCAAATCTCTCAGGCAGAAGCTATGAGTATTCCTAGACTCAAATGTTAACAACACACAGAGCGCTCACTCCTGCGGATTCCCCTTTGGGCATCTGTTGTTGAATAGGTCTCCTGTTCCCCTTTTTCTCAGACACACACACCCCGACAGCCTCACTTTAAGGAATCCCAAGATGCCCCAATTTTTACTGAGATGCTTAATCAGAGCCTTTCATAGGACTAGAAAAGATGGGAAATGACACTTGTTTGAGGGTATTAGAGGTATATTAAAAGGAACATTTTTTGCTGGGCCTAATAACAGAGAGAAGATTGAGATTTTTACAGGTAGTAAATTTAATAGTTATTGTAAGCTACGTGAAAGGTATTAGAGGCAAATGGAATAGCATGAATGAAGGCAAAATGAAAGAAAAACTTAAGGTAATTGTGTGTTATATTGTTTGAAAGCAAGTTCAGGTCAATGTCATAAATATATTAATGGCAAAATTTATAAGGGTTTGGATACCAAGTTAAATACTTTATTCTGCAGACAATAGGTGGTAATACAATCACGGCTGTGTATAGGAAGATGGCACTGTTAGTAGAGTATAGAATGGATAGAAGTCATGGGAAGGAAAGAAACTAAAAAAATAGGAGGCAGGAGTCTGAGCCATACTCCAGGAGAGAGAAGACAAGACCCTAAACCACAGTGTAGAAAATGTAAAAGCAGTAATGGAAGTGACAGACACTGTGAAAGAAAAAAAAAGCATAAATACACCTTGGGAAGCAATAAAATACGTATGAGTAGAAAAGGGAGCAAGTAGACACCAAGAGAGCATAAAAAATTTGAATTGGGATGAACGATAAAATGGCAGGAAACCCAGGGAGGATGGTGTTTGTATTAGTGATGAAGACAAGAGCTTTACTACCTTGAGATCCTCTGGCTCTGGCCACCAGCTCTCCTATTCACCTCTCTCAGGTTAAGCGTCTCATATTCCATATATGTGGTTGCCGTCCAAGACTTCTGAATGGTATTAAGAGCTTTCACAAAGTTGTGGTTATATTTGTAGAGCCTATCAGAATACCTGCCAAAAAAAGTAAGATAGTCACAGTTATACTTTCTACTGAGGTAAACTGCCCACATTACAAAGTCACTCTTATAGCTTGTGCTTAAGTGGAAAGTGGTATCATCTTTTAGGAAGGCAAATTTGGCAATATGTATCAAAATCCTTAAAATCAGTACATTCCAAGCCCAGCAATTCCACTGAACTGGAATATCTCCTATGAAAATATAAGTTCAATTTCACCAGGCTATATGTATAAGGATATTCAGTGAAGCACCTTTATACTAGTGATAGATTCTAAACCTAAATAAATGACAAAAATAAGGGGTTAATTGAATTAACAATGGTGTTTATTTAGATATACTCTATTTCATGAAGACCACTTATTGAACCTAAATGAATGGCAAAAATAAGGGGTTGATTAAATTAGCAATGGTATTTATTTAGTATATACTCTACTTCATGAAGACCACTTATTGATATGAAAGTATTCCCATTATATTAAATTTAAAAACCCAAGAAATCAGAAGCTTACACAGAATTATCGCATTTTGTAAAAGTATGTATATTTGCACTATAAGGGATATAATGAACTATGATTATTTGTGAGTGGTCGCGTGATAGTGCCACCTTTTTTTGTTTCCAATAAAATTTTTAAAATGTACTCATATAAACTTTGTAAAAAGGAAAAAAAAGGAGGATAGCAGAAACTGTACACAATGTATATGGAAATAACATGCATGACGACACAACACATACACAAAAATGTATTCTGTATGTATATTTGGTTTATATCCTTTTCACTCAGAATTTGGTTTTTGTTAGAAATGAGATTCTAAGCATCCAGCCCAGACCACCTAAATTAGAATCTGCATTTCAACAAGATCCCTAAGTGATTGACAATAACATTAAAGCTTGAGAAGTTCTGGTTTACCTGACGTCAAATGCTTGGACACAGATATAAATAAATCTGAACATAAAAAGACATGTTTATAAAGCAAAAATATAAGGTAATCATTCACTTAATTCAAATATCTATCATACCTATGTGCTAGGTCCTAGAAATTATAAAACTCACCGTATCACCGCTATTTAAAAAGAAGGTGTGATTTGTTTTAAGGATGACTCATTATTCAAGACTTCCCTTAATATTCAATCATACCTGGCCTGAGTAACATTTTAGGCATTTTGTGAACATTTGTCTTTTTTTATTTCAGATGGTTTGTAAAGAGAATGCTTTCTATAGTCTAATAACCTGAGAGCACCACAAACAATAAAAATATGCAATCTTGTTGATAATTTTATATAAAATTTCTCTAGCATTTGTTGAAAACTGTGATGATCATATTTCTAATCACATGACTGCAAAAACATAAAAAAGTGACAATTGTTTGCTTCTTTATGCACAAGAGTAAATTTTTAATTATAAATTGAAATAATTCCACTGAGGAGAATCGCTATTTCATTGACTGCAGGTATTTAAAAAGCTGTAACTAGCCTTACTTAATTTTCTTTATCATAACATCTCACAAAACATCACATGCTGATATATGCCTTATAATAATTATAAGATGCCACTGTAGGTCTTAAACCCAATTATTTGTAACAGATCCAAAGGGATTCAAAATGATGTTCCTCATTATGGGACAACAGATTATAAAGAGCTGAAAGTGACATGAAGGCAATTTAGTCCCAAATGTTCATTTTACCAGGGAGGTGAAGTTTTGAGCACTCCAGTTAGCAACTTTTTCAACCAGGTGAGACAATATTTGAAATATAAAATAGAATACAATAGTACATTGTATATTTTTAAGTAGTCAGGTGAAAAATGAGGGGTTAGTAGGAAATATGTTGCTCAAGGGCTAAGTCAAACAAAGCAATTTAAAAACTAAACTCAGAATGGAAGGGATAAGGTGAGGTAAGATGGTGGCATAGCAAGGTGTGGGATTTGGTTCATCCTTCAGGGAAGCTAGTAAACAGCCACGAACTGTCTGGAACAACTGCTTGGGGATTTCCATGAGCAGACGCACATCATATACCAGCTTGGAATCAGTAGAAAGACCAAGTTCACAGCATATACTGTAAGGGAATTCTCCTATGCTGTGGAGGCTGGTGCTCCTCCCCCACTGGCATGGCAGGCTAACTCAGGTTTCTCCCAGGTGGGAAACAGAAGCCCTCTCTGCTAGGAACAAGGAAAGGAGTGCTCAACCAAGATCAAACTGTAGATTTAACAAATTTGGACTGCTAAATACAAGCTCTGAGCACAGATAAAACTAAAAGGCACATTCAAAAGAAACCCAGAGGTCTCCCCCAGCAGTGAGGAGGCAGTGCTGATGACAAAAACAGAGGCTTTGGGTGGGCCACGGTGGCTCAGCAGGCAAAAATGCTCGCCTGCCATGCCAGAATCCCCAGGTTCGATTTCTGGTGCCTGCCCATATAAAAAAACAAACAAACAAACAAAAAAACTAAGGCTTTTAGAGTAGGCTGAGTTCAGAATACTGGAAGAGGGCTGTGTCCCAAGAAAAGGGGCAATAGAGCTGGGAACCAACTATGGCTCTTAACTGGCAAACCTGGGTGGCTGGTGATCAATTCTGAAAAGGATTTTCTTCTTTGCATGTGTATTTACTTTTTAACAGCCCATTCATGAATGCAGTAGGCATTCTCAGTTTTCAGCACTGCCCCAGGCAAAGGTGAAATTAAGGAATACCTAAGAGACAAAATAAATCAGAAGAAGGAAAGTCCCCTAAAGGGCTTAGCTTCCCCAAGAAAAAGGGAGAGGCAGGGCCCAACTCAAGTGGCAGCTCTCATTCAGAGAATTTATACCCCAGGGATCAGCAACAGTTTCAATCTAAAAAAGTAGACTAGCCTGTCTCAACTATATGGTGGGCAGGAGTGGAATGGGAGCTGTTTGAAAAACATGTAACTTTCTCAGCCTGTAGGGAACTGGATCTAAAGAACAGCTCCCCCACCTAAAAAAAAATAATAATAATAATAAAGAGGGGGAAGAAGGCCCAGCACAGGTGATGTGTTATTTAGGAAATTTATACCCAAGGAGATAGAAAACAGAAACAGTTTAAGCCCATCTTCAGCTTCAGCCTCTGTCTCAACCACGTGCCTGGCAGGGACTGGGTCTGCTGTGATTTAAGGCACAGTATCACTTTACACCAGTGGGGAGCAACAGTTTGACAAGTGTTATCTGCTGGGCAGGACGGGAAGAGCACTGAATTAAGAGATTTCACAGAAAAGACTAACAATATGCTGGGTCTCATTCCAGATAATCTTGATGCTGATTATACCCTCTTCATGAATCCTGGACCTGTCTTGTCTGGAAAAATCTGATTGCAGTCTATCCTATCTAGGGAGACACTCCTCTCAGAGCCAGACCTCCAGATAAAAGGTGCTAGAAGTAACAAAAGGAGTGTTAAAACCTATAGAGGCCACCAAACAAAACAAATGGCAGATCACCAGTCCCTGAGGAGGAAATGGGAAGAGAGAGCTTTTCCAGGTGGTGAAACAACTGCAAACACACAGAAAAGGGCAATCTCAAAAAACACCCCCATAGGCCAGGGGAGAATCAGAAAAACAAGAGCTGAACAATTCTGATCAGTTAAATAGAAGCTATGTTAATGGTCTTGAGTAACTTGAACTGAAGGTCAAAGAACAGATACAGAACAAAGCCAAGCAACAAGAAAACCTTATGCAAAAGACAGAAAATTACCCCCAGAATAAAATGATCAAGAAAATCATCTGTCTAGACACCAGTAAAAAAATCATGATTTGGCCCAGTCAAAAGTACAAATTAACAATTCAAATGAGATACAGGACTTGAAATGACTAATTAAAGATGTTCAAACAAATCTCTAAATCAATTCAACGAGGTGAAGGAAAATGTGCCAAAACAGCAGAAGGACATAAAGAAGGAAATGGATGACCATACGGAAGAACTGGAAAAGCTTGCAAAAACAAATGGCAGAACTTATGGGAATGAAAGACACAATGGAAGAGATGAAAAAAAATGGAGATATACAACAGCAGATCTAAAGAGGTAAAAGAAAGGATTAGTGAACTAGAAGACAAGATATCTGAAGTTGTACATACAAAACAGATAAGTATAAGAATGGAAAAATATGAGCAGGTTCTCAATGAATGGAATAACAACATGAAGTGCACAGGTACACATGTTATGAATGTCTCTGAAGGAGAAGAGAAGGGAAAGGGGGTGTATTAGTTAGGGTTCTCTAGAGAAACAGAACCAACAGGGAACACTTGCAAATATAAAATTTATGAAAGTGTCTCACGTGACCGTAGGAACGCAGAGTCCAAAATCCACAGGGCAGGCTGCGAAGCCGACGACTCCAATGGATGGCCTGGACGAACTCCACAGGAGAGGCTCACCAGCCAAAGCAGGAATGGAACCTGTCTCCTCTGAGTCCTCCTTAAAAGGCTTCCCATGATTGGATTTAGCATCACTAATTGCAGGAGACACTCCCCTTTGGCTGATTACAAATGGAATCAGCTGTGGATGTAGCTGACGTGATCATGACCTAATCCTATGAAATGTCCTCATTGCAACAGACAGGCCAGCGCTTGCCCAATCATATGAACAGGTACCACAACTTGGCCAAGTTGACACCTGTCCCTAACCATGACAGGGGGCAAAACAAATAATGGAGGAAATAATCATGGAAAATTTCCCAATTTTTATGAAAGACATAAAATTACAGATCCAAGGAACTTAATGCACCACAGACAAAATAGATCCAAACAGACCCACTCAAAGACACTTAGTAATCAGATTGTTAAATGTCAAAGACAGAGTGAATTCAGAAAGCAGCAAGAGAAAAGTGATCCATCACATGCAGTGGAAGCTCAATAAGACTAAATGTGGATATCTCGGCAGAAACCATGGAAGCAAGAAGACAGTAGTATCATATATTTAAGATACTAAAAGAATAAGATGCTACCAAGAATTCTGTAGCCTTCAAAAATGAGGGAGCATTTAAAATACTTACAGATAAATACACCCTGAGAGAGTTCATGAATAAGAGACCTGCTCTACAAGAAATAAAAAAGGAAACATTACAGGTAGAGAGGAAAAGAAGGAGAGAGAGAGATCTGGAGAATAGTGTAGAAATGAAGATTATCAGTAATGGTTAAAAGAGAGAAAAAAATAAGACATGACATATAAAATCCAAAAGATAAAATGGTGGAAGAAAGTACTGCCTTTACAGTAATAACAATAAATGTTAATGGAATAACTACTGAACTGAAAGACACATACTGGCAAAATGGATTAAAAAACAGGACCCATATATATGGTGTCTACAAAAGACTCCCTTTAGATCCAAGGACAATAATAGGTTGAAAGTGAAGGTTGGAAAAAGATATTTCATGCAAGCAACAACTAGAAAAGCATGCAGATAGCTATACCAATATCAGACAAATTAGACTTCAAATGTAAAACAATTAAAAAAGACAAAGAGGGACACTATGTATTAATAAAAGGGGCAATTCATCAAGGAAAGCATAACTATCATAAATATTCATGCAATAAACCAGAGTGCCACAAAATACATGAGACAAACACTGACAATGAAGGGAGTAGACACCTCTACAATAATAGTTGGGGACTTGAATACACCGCTCTCATCAATGGATAGAATATCCAGGCAGAGGATCAATGAGGAAACAGAGATGTTGAATAATATGATAAATGAACTAGACTTAACAGATATTTACTGAACATTGGACACCACAACAGCAGGATAAACATTTTTCTCAAGTGCTCATGGATCATTCTGCAGGACAGGCCACATGTTGGATCACAAAGCAGGTCTCAAAAAATGTAAAAAAGACTGAAATTATATGAAACACTTTCTTGGATCATAATGGAATGAAGTTAGAAATCACTAACAAATGGCAGACTGGAAAATTTACAAATATATGGAGGATAAAGAGCACACTCTTAAAAAACCAGTGGACCATGCAAGAAATTATAAGAGAAAACAGTAAATATCTCAAGGCAAATGAAAATGAAAATACAACATATCAAAACTTATGGGATGCAGTAAAGGCAGAGCTTAGAGGGAAATGTATGGCCCTCAATGTCTGTATTAGAAAAGAAGACCAAAATGGAGAAATTGACCCTGACCTGGAAGAACTGGAAAAGGAAAAGCAAAGTAACCCCAAGGCAAACAGAAGGAAAGAAATAACAGATATAAGCATGGAAATAAATGAATTTGAGAACATGAAAACAATAGAATCAACAAAACCAGAAGTTGGTTCTTCGAGAAAATCAGTAAAATTAATGTGCTCTTACACTAGGCTGATGGAAAAAAAGAGGACACAAATAAGTAAAATCAGAAATAGGAGGGGGGACATAACTACTGACCCTGCACAAATAAAAGATATATCGAGAGGATACTATGAGCAACTATATACTAACAAACTAAATAACTTCGACAAATTGGACAACTCCTGGAAAAGCATGAATCAACATTAACTCAAGAAGAAATAGAAGACCTCAACAAACCAATCACAATTTAAAAACTTCTATCAGTCATCAAAAAACTCCAAAAAAAGAAAAGTGCAGGACCAGATGGCTTTACATGTAAATTCTACCAAGCATTCCAGGAAGAATAAATACCAATCCTCCTCAACCTATTCAAAACAACTGAAGACAAGGGAAAGTTACCTAACTCATTTTATGAAGTCAATATTACCCTAACTCCAATGCTAGACACACTGCAAGAAAAAAAAATTACAGACCTATTTCTTTAATTAAGATAAGATGCAAAAATCCTCCACAAAATGCTTGCAAATTGAATCCAGCAGCACATTAAAAGAATTATACACCATAACCAAGTGTAATTTATTCCAGGTATGCAAAGCTAGTTCAACACACAAGAAAATCAATTAATGTAACACACCACATCAATAAATAAAGGGGAAAAACCACACGATGCAGAAAAGGTACCTGACAAAATTCAACATCATTTCTTGATGAAAATAAGGGAACTTCCTCAACATGATAAAGGGCGTATATGAAAAATCCACAGCTAACATCAACCTCAATGGGGAAAGACTGAAAGCTTTCCCTCTAAGATCAGGAACAAATAAAGGATGCCCATTGTCACCACTGTCAACCAACATTGTGCTGGAAGTTCTAGCTAGAGTAATTACATAAGAAAAAGAATAAAAGGCATCAAAATTGGAAAGGAAGAAGTACAACTTTCACTATTTGCAGATGACCTGATCCTGTAGAAAAGCCCAAAATCTACCGCACAATTATTACAGCTAATAAATGAGTATGGCAAAGTGAGAGGATACAAGATCAACACAGTATCAAAATCAGTAGTGTTTTTAAATACTAGTAATATGCAATCTGAAGAGGAAATCAACAAAAAAAGTCCATGTACCACAGCAACCAAAAGAATAAAATATTTAGGAATAAATTTAATCAAGTCCCCTGAAGACCAATACACAGAAAACTATAAAACATTGCTAAAAGAAATCAAGGAAGACCTAAAGAAATAGAAGGACATACCATGTTCTTGAATTGGAAGACTAAATATAGTTAAGATGTCAATTCTATCCAAATTGGTTTACAGATTCAATACAATACCTACCAATTAAAATTCCAAGAAATTACTTTGTAGAAATAGAAAAAACAATAATCAAATTTACTCAGACGGGCAGGGTACCCTGCCTAGCTAAAAATATCTTGAGGAAGAAAAATGAAGTGGGAGGTTTCACACTATACTGACTTTAAGGCATATTACAAAGCTACAGTGGTCAAAACAGCATGGCATTAGCATAAAGACAGATATACTGCCAATGGAATTGAATTGAGTGTTGAGAAATGGACCTACTTATCTTCAGACAATTAATTTTTGATAAGGTGGTCTGGTCAACTCAACTGGGACAGAACATTCTCTTCAATAAACGGTGCTTGGAGAATTGAATATCCTTATCCAAAAGAATAAAAGAGTTCCCCCAGCTCATACCTTATACAAAAATTCACTCAAAATGGATCAAAGACATAAACATTAGAGTAAGACATATAACTTTTAGTAGAAGATGTAGGGAAACATCTTAAAGATCTCGGGTAGGAGGTGGTTTCCTAGAACTTATATCCAAAGCACAAGTAATGAAAGAAGAAATAGATAAATGAATTGAATACTCCTCAAAATTGAATACTTTTGTGTATCAAAGGACTTTTTTAGGAAAGTAGAAATGAGTCTATGCAATAAGAGACAATATCTGGAAAACACATATTAAGGATTTAATGCCCAGAATATATAAAGAGATCCTAAAAATCAACAACGAAAAGACTAACAATCCAATTTAAAAATGGGCAAAAGACACGGATAGATATTTTTCCAAAGAGGAACTACAAATTACTTAAAAGCATATGAAAAGATGCTCAACTTCACCAGCTATTAGAGGAATGCAAATCAAAACTCACGAGATATCTCACACCTAACAGATTGGCCATTATAAGGAAAAAAACAGAAAACTACAAGTGCTAGAAAGGATGTGGAGAAATAGATACACTAATTCACTGTTTATCGGAATGTAGAATGGTGCAGCTGCTCTGAAAGGCAGTTCAGTGGTTTATCAGGAAGCTAAGTATGGAACTGCTGTATAATCCAGCAATGCCATTACTAAGTACACATTCAGAGGAATTGAAGGCTGGGACTCAGACGGACATTTGTAAACCTGTGTTTATAGTGGGATTAGTCATAATTGCCAAGAGATGGAAACAGCCCAAATACACATCAACGGATGAGTGGTTTAGCAAACCATGGTGTGCACACGTGCACGTGCACACACACACACACACACACACACACACACGATAGAATATTATGCAACTGTAACATGGAATAAATTCATGACACATGCAACAACTTCGATGAACCCTGAGGGCATTATGTTGAGAGAAATAAGCCAGAAACAAAAGGAAAAATACTGTGTGGTCTCACTAATATGTAGTAACTATAATGAGCAAACTCTGAGAATTAAATATGAGAACACAGGTTATCAGGAGATAGAAAGAGTGTGGGCACTGGGCATTTAACACTGAGGGAGGGCAGAATGTTCAACAGGATTGACTGCAAAAATTCAGCAGTGGATAGTACAATACTGTGTGATGGGAGCACAACATGATGCATAGTGAACAAAGATGAGTGTAAGTATGGTTGAAAGTGGAGGGCTCAGGGCTTGTAGGACACCAGAAGGAAAGATAATGGATAAAAACTGGGACTGTGTAACTTAGCAAAACCTAGATTGGACAATGATGGTGATTAAACGTACAAATGAAAGAAGGTTTTTACATGAAGTAGAACACATGAATGCTACCACTGCAGGGAAAATTTGGGATGGTATATGGAAAAAATACAATTAATGCAAACTACAGTCTATAGCTAACAGTAACATTGTGATATTCTTTCATTAATTGTAACAAAACCAAAATTCCAAAGCTAAATGTCAGTAAGAGGAGGATATAAGGGAGGAGTATGGGATTCTTGTTGTCATTGTTTCTCCTTTTCTTTATTTTAATTTCTTCTTCTTTCATTTTTAAAAAATCTCTTCTTTCTTTACAAAAGAAATGGAAATGTTCCCATATAGATTGTAGAGATGAATACAGTACACTTAGAATGGATTGCATGGTGTGTGAAAAGAACTGTTTAAAATATAAACAGAAAGACACAATGTTGAAGAAGATGTGGAGAGAGAGGGGTACCTACTTACTCTTGGTGGGGAAGGAGAATGGTGTAACCTCTCTGCAGGGCAGTGTGGTGGCAGCACAGAAGGCTATTAGAGGGTTTCCATTTGGTCCTGCAACCCCGTTATTAGGCATATACTTGGAAAAACAGAAAGCTGGGACAGGAATGGACATTTGCACACTGGTGTTTCTGGTGGCATTGTTCAGGATTTGCAACGGATGGAGAATGCCTGAGGGTACATTGACTGATGAATGGAAGGGCAAGCTGTGGTGTATATATACAAGGGAATATTGAACAGCTGCAGGAAGGAATGAAGTGATGAGGCATGCAACTAGGTGGAAGGCCCTTGAGGACATTATGTTGAGGAAATAAGCCAGAAATGAAAGGATAAATTATTGTATGGTCTTACTAACATAAACTAACTATAATGAACAGATGTTGAGAATTGATTTTGAGAGCATAAGTTATCAGGGGGTAGAAAGTGGGCAGAGTTTGGGCAATCGATGATTAAGGAGAACAGGATGTTCTATAAAGCTCATTGTAAAGGTTCCTAGAGTGTAAGCTCTTTCAGTAGTCACATATATTCCTGAGTATCTAAATTGTGAGATGCAATGCTACTTGTGTATCAGCCACTAGTAGTTTCCTCGAACTCTGGGTGTCTGTGTGACACCTGAGACTCAGAGTCAGAGTTCTGCAGTTCTGCAAGTGAGCATTACTCCATAAAGTAATTGTTAAAGAGCTGAAAAGGAGATCAGACTTCAATTAAGATATGAATGAAATGGACCTGATTAGCACTGAAGTAAATACAAATACAGAGTAAAAGATGATACAAAGTTTGAGATCAAATGAAGAGATGTCTATTTGGTCCAAAATTTACCTAATTTAACTCATCTGCTCATTTTATTTAAACAACACAATTGCATGGAACCTAGATAGGGAATGAGATCTTGTTATTCTGTACAGGCTAATGTAAAATCCTGACATATTCCAAAGTATTTTGGACGGAAAATAAAACAGTACTTGCGAAGTTCACTGGCGCATCTGGGGAACAATATGGAACTACTAAACTTCCCCACCTGGGAAACCCCTGATATTCTGTCAAGCACTAGGGACTATCACCTTACTAAGCCAAGCCCTTGATTTTGAGGTTTGCCCTTACAAAACTTATTTCTGCAATGCTAAACCTACTTATAATTATTCCTAAGAGCAACCCCCAGGGATCTCTATTGTTGCTCAGATGTGGCCTCTCTAAGCGAACTCTGCAAATAAAACCCCTATGTGGGACATGACTCCCAGGGGTATAAATCTCCCTGGTAACATGGGACATGACTTTTATGGATGAACCTGGCCCTAGCATCATGGAATTGAGAAAGCCTTCTTGACCAAAAAAGGGGAAAAGAAATGAAACAAAATAAAGTTTTAGTGGCTAAGAAATTTCAAACAGAATCGAGAGGTTATTCTTGATGTTATTCTTATGTAAGCTTCATCCAGCTATTACAAAATTGCCACAGTATGCCAAGCCCCAACAGTATTACTGAAAAACCTATAGAACACCCTGGGCTCTATCTATACCTCCACAGAAGTTTTTGTTAGTAAGCTTCTTCTTTTAGAAACTTAAGGCTTCCAGAGTGCTCCTATGCTAGAGATAACAGTCTCTCCAAGAACATCAACCGGTTTCATTCCTCTAACCCATAAGATTAACACCCCTTTCTAGCACAAGGAAGTTAGAATGGTCATTGCCCAGATATCCCTGAAGACTGAGAGAATGATCAAATGAGGAGGTGAAGTATAACTGAGAAATTAGGATTTAACAAATGATTATGATTAGTGACTCATTATATAGATATTTCTTTTTACTTTCTAGTGTATTAGAATAGCCAGAAGGAAATATCTGAAATTTGTTGTTCTGTAATCCAGTAGCCTTGATCTTTGATAATGAACATATTTATATAGCTTTTATCATATGAACATGTGATTATAAAAACCTTATGACTGATACTCCCATTACCCACTGTATGGGTAGAAATAAAGTAAAATAAAGACAAAAATAATAATAGGGGTGAATAAGAGGTATGGGATGTTTTGAGTTTTCTTTTTTATGTAATTTTTTTCAATAATGAAAATGTTCTAAAATTGATTGTGGTAACAAACACATAACTATATGATGACACTGTGAGCCACTGACTTTATACTCGAGATGGATTATATGGTGTGTGAATATATCTCAATAAAATTGTATTGACAGAAAATAAAAGGAAAAAATGAACTATTCTAAATAGATCTTGGCTAGCGTTTTCTCAGACAATTGCAAATTGTCCTCTTTGTACTCATCTCCCCTATGTCCCTGCTGCAGTCAGTCATTGCCAGTGTTGCTTGGTTTGAGATTATTTGTTCATGTACACAACTAAATAAAACAGAAAAAGTTACCACCAATAGTATTTATCTTTTCCTTCTGAAACTAATAAACCCTGAAACTGCTAGTTTCTGTGGTTCACAGTTAGGTAAAGTAGGGCTAACAACAAAGAAATTACCACACAAATATTGACTAAGAACTTTAATTTCAGTTACTTATTGTTTAAAATTTATGTTCAGTCAATAATGCCTATACTTGTTGCAGTAACATCATATGCATCTATAAGTATTATGCAATATGCTATTACATGATGACCAAAAAAATGATTTTTCTTTATTAGCCATTCCAATTCTGTGGTCCTTTATACGTACATTTTAAAGCCATTGCCTCATTATTTTAGGATTGCTTTGAAAACAAAATTTTCTTCTCTGAATTAAATCAGTCAACACATCTTGCTAGTGAATTTTTATATCAGATGGCTTTCTAAGCCAATTAAATTTTATACAATCAAAATAAAAATTTCCAAGAACTAACATGTATGCTAAAACAAAACTATATATACATATATATTTTTGCTTTCATTTGTCACCACTCACTTTTCCTGGAGATTCTCAAGGTGTGCTGTATTTACATTCACATTCTCAGATGTAGTTTTCACCTTTCTTCCAGTGAAACAAGCCCAGTTGCGGCCGAGTACGTCATGCACCCACCCAGGCATCGTCTCATTGCAATAACTCGTGACTTTCTGGCCCTCTTCTTTATACTGCAATCAAATCAAGGAAAGAAAGGCCAAGTGAAATCTGTGTCCAACTCTCAGGTCCACTTTCCTTGCTCTCATTCAAAATAAAGATGTCCTTTTATGGCCAGCTCTTCCAATAATAACTAGTTCCATCCCTCTATCCCAAATTGTCAATACTCCTTTCCAATATGAAAGAAGTTAAAACATGCACCGCACAAATACCCCTAACGATTGGAATAAGGGTCAAAGGAGAAGGAGGAGTTATAACAGAGAAGACAGGATTTAATAAATAAGTATGACTGCTGAATCATTATACTGATGTTCCCTTTTATTCTTGTTTTAGAGCAGCTAGAAAAAACACCTGGAATTGTGAATCTGTAACCCATACCAGACTCTGTTCTGTAACTACTTATTACAGTGTCACGTGAAATTTATTGTTTTGTATATATGCTATATTTCATAATTTTAAAATGTTCAAAAAAAAAAAGATGCCCCTTTTTAGTTTCATCTTAGGTACTAGATTTTACCAGCCAAAACAAAAAAGTTTACCATGTGACATTTCATTCTGAGAATTATTCTAGAAAGGGAAGATACACTTTTCTACAGGTAGCAACTTTGGTTCCAAACAAAATGTACATGACAAAACATTTCTGAAAACACAAGGCCTGGAGGGTCACAAACATTTTTAGAGCACCTGTCACATTCCAGGCATTTTATATGTTATCTCATTTAATCCTCACATAAGCCCACAAGGAAGTAGGCATCAGTAACCCCATTTTACAAATGAGAAAGTGGAGGCTCAGCTCTGAAAGGACAGGCAGCCCAAGGAAGCAAAGGCTGCTTTTTTATGTGGCACAAACAAATTCTAGTCAGTCTATTACATTCTCCTTCACACTCAGAGAAGATTCACATGTGCAAAATAAAGCAAATTTATTTATTTGCAAAATAAAGCAAATGATGGAGAAATTCCACAGAACAAAAACAAAGTTCTTTCTTCTGTCAATCTCCCAATACTCCAATATTAGAATACTATAACTATGAGAGGCCTAAAGTAACTGGATTATTAAATATTCTGTCTACTTTACTTCCTAATGTATGTGCCCCTTTGTCTTATTTCAACATTAATACTGAAAAATAACTATAAAATGGTAAATGAAAGACTTAAATGTTTTGGGGCTCTACCGCCTAATGTGTGTTCAAACATCTGCTAGACGAGAGACACATAACTCAGAATGAGAGTGCAGATTGTGTGAGGGTAAAAGGAAAAAAGTGCTAAATTTCTAGGAGGAGAGACAGTGGCTAAACTTTCAGCCACTGATATAACAGAATAAACTAATTGTTTGTAGGACTTTGGGAAAGACCTTACACGGCCTCAGTTCCTTCAGGTGGAAAATAAAAGACTGGAAAAAATAACCCCCAAGGTGTAAACATTCTTGGGTTCCACAATCTAATGCAAGAATCAGTAAACTTTTTTCTATAAAGGCCGGAAGCAAGTACTTTGGGCTTTGCCAGCCTTGAGGTTTCTGTTGCAACTACTCAACTCTGCCACTGTAACACAAAAACTGCCAAAGGCAACACACAAACAAGTTGGCACAACTGATAGGAATGTTTCAATAAAATTTTTCTATGTAAAAATAGAAAGCAGATTGGTTTTGGTCAAAGGGCTGTAGTTTGCATATTCTTGATCTAATCTAATGGGTACTGTTTTATCTGTTTGCAGGGTTGGCGAAACTTCTTTTTAAAGAGCCCATAGTAAATATATTTTGGGCTTGCAGGTTGTAAGACCTCTGTCACAATCTGCCAATGTAATGGAAAAGGTGCCTCAAGGAACACCCAAATGAATGAGCTTGGCTCTGTTTCAATAAAAAACTTATTTGAAAAACAGGCCTCTTCAGCTTAGCCAATGCCCAGCTTAGCCATGTGGTCTAATGATGCAAAATTGCCTTATTGTGTCAGACTTTGAATTAAACTCATATTTAGAGGTATAATTTAAAAGACATGATCTTAGAATCCTCAACAGCTGGATTTGAATCTGGGATTAACCATTTACTAGGCTATACACACCATGGGTTACTCATATGACTATCCTGCTTATAACTTGGTGGCTCTTGATATTCTGAAGCCCATCTACCAAACCAAACCCAATTTCCAAAGGGCTTCCACGTATATTATTTGAGCCTCACAATGATTTCTCAGGATAAACATAGATTCTTCTTCTCATGAATAAACAGTAGCTCTGCAAAGTTAAATGGAGGAGAGAGAATTCACGTACGTGTTCAGAGGTTACAAATCCATTGTTTTCTGAAAAAAAACAAGAAATTCAAATAGATTGACTCTCCTGAGTCAGTTAAGCCCTTTAAGGACTGTGTAAACTTCCTAGCAGTCCTAATGGTCATTTTCCTAGAGTTCACTGCCTTGGCTATTTCAGTCTTTTTATCATTCTTGCCAAGATTTCATTTGTTTTGTTTTTTTATTTGATTTTGGTATCATATATTATTATATATGATATTATTACATATATTATATATTATAACATATAATTTGTCATTTTAACCATTTTTAATGGACAACTCAGCAGGCAGAGGTAAGGAATACAGTCTTCAGATTTGGGCTGATGAGACAAAGTCTCAGCTCTGCCACTTACTTGCTATGAGATACCGAGCAAGTCTCTTTTCCTCTCTGTACTTTCACTCTCCTCATTGATAAAATAGGGATAATAATAGAGCCCAACTCATGGTTATGGTTTACATCCATTAACCCATTTAATTTTCACAACCTTGATCTTTCTACACCAACATAAGCCCTTTAAGACTAGGATCTTTTATCTATTAGGAAAGTGTTTGGCACTAGGAAGCGATGAGTTACTCAATGGTAAGTAACAGTAGAAGAAGCCATCATCTTCTACAAGAGAGAAAGAACTACAAATGCCAAGTCCCATTTTAAGAATTAAAATGAAAAGACAAAAACCTGAGAAAATAAGTTCATACTGAGTAGGAGTGCAGTGCTGCCAAGACATCACAGAGACCTAAATTCTATCCTGACTCATGGTAGTACTTCAGAAAAGTCAATTTTCCTCCCGATACCTCAATTACTATATCTACAAATTTAGATGGAACTGCAAGTCACAAAAGTCCCTTCAACCTTCCAGAATTCAGTCCCTACATCTATGGCTTTTTAATCTAATATTTATAAAGCCAGGTAAAAAACTCTAAGTTTAGACATCACCTTTATCTAGATACTTAGAGTAATCCTAAAAAACTACAATTTTGTTTCAGGTTTTATAATGCAAACCTTGTAAATGTACAAGGAGGCCATCAATTTCTGTATCATTCTCTGAATTGATGAAATTTTTTTTTCCCTTTATGATTTTATATTATTCTCTAGTTTTCACAGTTTAAAGTTATTTGGCCTTTTGGGTTAGATAGGGCCATAACGCCATTGTCCTGGGAAGAATAACTTAGTAGAAAAGAGACATTTCCCAATACAGAAGCCAATTTTCAGTTCCTTAATTTTAGAGACCGCACACTGTGTCCTATTATTTTCTTGCCTTGGAATTCTCAGAGTATCTCATTTTTCCTGCTACTGTGAAATATTTCTTATGTGATCTTTGATACTATCACTAAATAAGAAGCTGAAATTTTGGCCACACTATCCAGTTGAAAATGTAGCCAAAAATTATTCAAAGGGTTTTCATTTATATAAACATCAGTCTCTAAAAGAGACTGTCTTGCACAAGTGTAATAATTTGTTTCCATTCAATTATGCCAATTTCCATTTAACAAGTAGATAATTTCATAAAAATTGAGGAACCATCAAAGCCTAGCACTTAAGTTTAGCACTAGGGTTTAATAACTATCCATTTGAGTCTCTAAAATTACAGTAAGTTGCCAGATATTTTCAAAATTCCCCTTCTTCAATTTCCCACTCATTTTATCAACTACCCAAGTAGAATAACCTAGTAATAGTAACAAATTAAAAGGAGAAGTGCTTGATTTTTTTTCCTGGATCTCTAACTTTTTTTTTTTTTACTCTGAGTGGGGAATGAACACTTAAACCTTTTTCAAATAATTTCCTGATTAATAATATATACTTAGCAAATATTTGAATACCTACTTCATGTGATAGGCCGGTTTAGTGATTTTGAAGTTTAATGAGAAGTAAGCTTTGGCCTCTAAATTCCAATTCTACCACTTATCATTGTGTAACCTTGAGAAAGTCACTAACCAGTGAACTTCAATTTCTTTATCTGAAAGTGGGAATGGGACCTGCTTCACTGGATTGCTATGATGGATAAACATGATTGAAGTTTGGAGAGCTTTAAAAGTTATCACACACTAAATAAGTAAATGATATAAATCTTATCATCAGTTACCATTGGGGAATACAAAGCTGTTTAAGACGTCATCTACACTGAAAGAATATACACTCTGATCTGAACCATCACTGAGCAGTTGACATCGATTCCTAGCCTGTCAACCAGTGATCTCCAAAATGGGATAAAAAAATGAACCACTAGGATAGTGAAGAAAAAATACTATAATTTATATTTAGTATATAAAACTAAAATTGAAAATCAACTTGCATTATTATCCAACATACACATCAATGTTGATGGTCCCACTTAATTCAAATGTCAGATGATCGGTCACCTGCTACCCACATTGTGCTAAATAACCTAGACAGCTATGTTTTCATTGCAAGATATTCCCTTTTACACACATACGATCTTATCCGATTTAATTACGCTCTTACAAAATGAATAAGTGGCTTAAAACAATGCCACAAAGAAACCAGGTTTTGTAGATAGTACTAATGATACAAATATAAGCAAGACCTACACTTGTCCTGCTCCTAGTACAAGCTCTTTCAGTTATGCTCAGATAGTAAAGTTTTTGAAAGCAGATGTTCGGAAATTCTATTCACGAATAAAGTAAAACTTTTTGGCTAAAATTTGTCTAGTAAATTATGTTCCCTAATGACAATTAGTTACTATTCTAAATTCTTGTAACTAAAACTGTGATGCTTTCCCACTGTCATGCTTTTAACAAAATGGGCCAAAACCTACTGGAATTCTTTATTTAAAAGATTTGAAACATGGAAAACTCTGTTTCCGAACATTAAAAACTTGCAGTAATGAAAATTATTTATCAGTAATAGTATTTATTATATTGCTTTTGGCAACAAAATCATATGAAGCATATTTTATATTGCTTTCAAATTATAGCACCACAAAATATATTTTTGTAGGACACACTTTCGTTAATAAGTAAATGAAATAGTTTATTTAATAATTTAATATTTCCTATGTTTTATAACATGTATCTTAGTAGTGTAGTGAATGTATATAATTTTTAAAATGCATATTTACATGCTGTAGAGTCCATAATAAATTCAGACATCCAAATCTAATCCATCAACATCATTCACTATTTCAAGAAAGAATACCTTGCATGAAGTTGAACGATTTAATAATGAACCATATATATGGAGATATTGCAATACTGAAAAATAAATGTTTGCTCAACTTTTTGCCTTTTTTTCTGAAGATTTCCACATATGTGCAAAGTAACCATTTGCATTTGCTGTCAGAGCTGGAGCGTAGATGAAAGCCATTAGACAGCAAAAAAAAAAAAGAGAACAAAGCAAATTTTACTCAATTGATGCTCTGCCAAATGCTCCCAGGAGAAACACGTTTTCTCAGAAAAACAAACATCCTTATGTGAATTCTATGTATTAGTTTTAGTTCTCTGCCTATGAACTAGATGAAAGCATTTATTTAAAAAGTTAAATTTTAATGAATTGTGCAACTACCAGGAAATTGGTATAGTGGTTGCTATTAAATAACTGCCAGCATTTTACTGAAAGAATTAGCAGCTAGATTTACATGGGAAAATCGAGAGCTAAAAATAGTTTAAGACTAAACCAAAATATACACTCCAAAATTAATTAAAGAAACAGCATTTTGCCACTCAGCAAAGGAGCTAAAATTCCTTGGCTCTTTCCTTCCTTGCTCATTATCTACTTTTTCATACTGTAAGATTCAAAGAAATCTTACAATGCATCTATTCTAATCCTCAATTCCAAAGTGTACTTAAAATAGGTGGGTCAGAACTGCAGCATTCCAGCTAATTCCAATGGATAGTTCTCCAGGCTATAGGGAACCACTCCTGTCATGAAGTTTCCTATTTTCCTTGGTAGCTAATTGAAACTTTTAGCAGTCTGAAAGTTAGAACTTCGTCCTATTTTTAACTTTAAGCCCTATCATAGGTCTCTGCAGTCTCACAAAAAGCTAAAACATAAACAAATAATGAGAATAAAATTTAAAAGTCTAGCCTGTTTACCACAAGTTATTCAACAAAATATATAGCCTGAGGGCCCACTAAAGCACACAAAGAGAAAGGTTACAATCTACTTCCAAAAACATCAATAAAACAAGGACACCACCATATTATTCAACTTTCTTTCACTTACAAATTTTTATTGAAAGCCTATTATTTGACAGAAATTTTGTTGTACATAGGACATAAAACGGTCAATAATACAATTATGATCCTGGCCCTCACAGAATTTAAAAGCCAGAAGGAAAGAGAAACAAGCAATGACAGAAAATGTTCAGCATGATATTATTATGTGGCCCTCTATAACACATAAATCTGCAACACTGTACCCACCAAGTCTTCTCTTTCATAATCAAAATGAACAATTAAATGCAAAGTTACCCAGCACAACAGAAAAAATTAAAATTTTAGTAGAGGCGAATTTCAATTTCATATTAAATACATTCTTATGCATACTAGTTATTTTGGCAATATTTACATCCTGAAAATTAGCGTGAAAACATACAATGATTTTAGACCTATTAAGGCAGGTAATCAGAATTTTTTTTAAACCAAGAACCAAAAATGCAAATATAGCAACATTTCTGATTTGTGCTTCTAGAGTCCTATAAAATTCACATCTTTCTAAGTTGACATTAGTTTAAAAAAAAAGAAAAAAAACAAGAGAAGTGTGGCTCATTTTTCAAGCACCTATAAAGTTCTATGTGCAGTAGGTGCTGAAAATATACAGAGAGAAATACAGATTTTCAGTCTGGAAGAAGATGAAGACATTCAATCAAATAATTCCATTACAACAGAGTAAGTACCAAAATAGAACCAATATAATGCCATTCCTCCCTCTAATGGGAAGTTGGGGGAAGGCTTCACAGAGGAATTAGCACCCAGGTTCTGAATGAAGAATTTATCAGGTCCAGAGGTGGGATGGAAAAAAGTATCCAGGTACAAGTGGTATGGCTATACTATTACTTCATTTTTGTAAGATATATAACATTCCCAGAATAGCACACCAGCACATTCTGATATAAAAAGCCATCTGAACCAACCAAGTAATGACAGCAAACTGCTCTCTAGAGAAAGTTTCCTACACTCAAGCAGGGATGCAGGAGAAAAGTTCTCCTGGATAATACTTACTGGGTGTATCCCATTTTACACTTACCAAAACTGAAACTAATTAGCTTTAAACCTGTAAAGAGGAAAGCAGTCCATTGTTTAGCAGTGAAGAGTTAAAAGATAACAATCAGGGTGAACAACAGTGTAATTAAGAGAAGTTGATTTGGCAGTACTTAAACTGTACTTAATTTGAATTTTTCCAAGTAGCTCTCCTACCAATTTTGGGGACTACAAAGGAAGAAGGTAAATTTTTGTCTTGAATGAAAGGATCCTCCCTGGCTTAGCAAAGAAAGTGAGTTGACTCATTCTAAGAAATGTTTAGGTAAGAAAACCTAAACTTCAACCCAATTCTCGTAAGATTTCAACAGGAATCAAGAAAGTACATATTATATTCTATATACTACATAAATACATAACTAACACTCATGACACATATAGACTGGGATGCACCAGAATATCTACATAATGTGACCCTAATTATCATTACTTCTTTGTAAAATAGCTCTCCCACCTCTTTTCTTTAGCCTCAGAGAACTCTTCTGCTTGAAAGACAAATCCTAGGTCTTGAGAGGTGAAAGCTGGGTGATCTGAGACCAATATTCCCTATCTATAAAATGAATATAGAAATATCTACTTTATAGGGCTTTTGTAAGGTAAAAAGCATGGCATGACTCAAAACAAAGGTATTAACCATACCATTTTTCTGGAAGGGGATTGCAGAATACCCTTCAGTAGTGCAGCTTATTTCTTAGTATCTCTTTTTAAACCCCTTTTAAACAGTATCTCAAGGGATACTGAAGTCCTATTTTCTCCTTATATAATAGGTTCTGGTATTTCTCAGGGCAATTAGAGAAAAGTTTATCTTGTACTGTGAATAAAACAAAATACAAAATACAAAACTCAAATGTTAATCCATTTGGAAAAATCATGTCAATACAAGAGTATTCAAAAGACAGAGAAAAAAAGTGTCACATTGTTCTTCTGATTAGAAGGCTAGATGGTGAAGCCTTCTAAGACTTCAGTTCTTCTGGATTTATTTTTTCTTTCTTTTTCTGCGTAGTCTGGTTGTTCACAATCCAAAATGGTGGTTTACTGCTTTCCAATGAACTGTTCAGGAGGGCAGCAGCCTTGGAGTTGGGACACCAGGACTCTTCTGCATTTTAAGTGCAAATAAAGACTGCAGAAGGGACTGGAGCTGCTAGAGGCCTCTGCTAGCTGCTAGAGGTAGGCTGGTTGCTGTGTGCTTCTCTGCCTCTCGGCCTCAAGGTCTGCTCTCGGCTATGGTTTTAAGAGAGCCCCTCAACAGAAGCTCTATTTAATAACTACAAGACAATAAAAACTAGGGTTATAAGCCAACAAGGATCATGTTCTCTCTTAATAATGTTCAAATATATTAATTTATTTTCAGTAAAAAATACCAGCACTAGTATTTGAGAGCCTGGCATTTTTAATACTTAATTCATTCACAAAATGCTGCCATTCTCAAGCTGAATGCTTAAGCAACATGTATTGCACATGTAGCCAACATGCATAAGACGCACATGCAGATGCAAATGAAATTAACTGCCACTGTGTAAACCTAAAATAGTTTTGAAATGTACCTAAATAAACAGGCTAAATTCTAGCAATATGGATACATTAACATGTATATTTTACAAATTCTAAATGTTGGCCTCAGTTCTTGGATTCGTATTTCCAGGTACTAGGCTATTTACCTCATTTACAGGACAAACAGTAGGCTTATTTTCTCTGTCGACTGGAGTATCTCCTAACCAGGAGTCAGAGTTAAGAGATTTAGGACAGACTTTCGCAAACTGCATTCTGAGAATATCTTATTTTTGTGTGCGTGTGGGAAAAAATGGTCAAGTTACCTTGGGAAAAGTTGTCATATATAGCTACTCATGCTTATTCAACTACCAGAAAATAATTCAGAAGAGACAATTTAATAGTTTCAACTCTTTCACTCACTTTAACCTGCTATTAGTGTCTGCCTAGAATAATTTCTGAAACTTAACAGGATGAATCGGCACATCTGACGAGCAGGTGTGTGAGCCACTGGTGGTTCATTTAACAGTTCAGAAGCATTGATATAGGATGAGGCTATGGTGCTTTCAACACTTGCCCCCAATTCCTTTTTAATATCTCAGTTCTCGTATATAAGAGCTAAGTGAAGGAGGAAGGAAAAGTAGCTATTATATAAAAATGTAAGGAAGGGGAGATCCCTATCAATTGTATGTTCTCTAACACTCATCTCCTGTCAAATTTTGGACCTCTAAATGGATCCAGTAAGAACAATGGTTTAAACACCTATTCTAAAAATGTGAGGAGACTGTAAAAGGGCTTCCTCTTCTCAGTCAACCTTCTACATTCTGAGTAGGAGCTGGTTTAAAAAAATGGGTGATGCCAAAGAGGGATGAGTGACATGTATGCCAAATTCTCTGAAAGAGCCATCTTCTCTACTAAAAGACATCACCAAATGCCATAGCTTCACATGGTTCTCTCTCCAGGAAGTCCTTTCAGGGAGAGAATCATCATCCTAAGACAGGACAGTAACTTCAAGTGTGTGAATTGAAATTGAGCCAGTCTTTTAACTAGGTCTTCACCTCTTTGGGTTCATATCTACTTACGGTACGACAATCGTTCTTCAAGAACTAATCTGATGCTTGCAAACTGAACATAACAAAGTGAAAAAATCAGTCTCACAAAACAGCACAGGCAAGTAAGAAATGTTACTGTCTTACATAACATTTAAGACAGTTAAATGTCTTAACTTCTTTTTAAGCAGAAGCAGATAAGCAGGTTGAAGCAAGAAACCTATAAGAAAGCTATAATCTCTCTAGTCTCCCTCTCTCTCTGATAAGCATTAATTTGCATAAGCCATTAAGAAGAAAAGCACTTCTTTGAATAAGAAAGTTAAAAACATTAACGGTGCTCACCCATTTTGTTTCTCAGATGTGGTAACTCATATATTCCCACAGTTCCCAGCTGCATGAATAACTGAGTGATAAAATCAGTGACATCCTACGAAAAGTTTACAATGGTAAACTGAGTCATTATGCTGTGATCAAGCATCATCACAAAAGAAAACATGATATAGGCATGCATTAAGTGCTAAACATCTGACATTTTCCTTCAATTGAAGCACTCTTAAAAGTAAAGTCCAAGACCCGGGTTTGGTTCCCGGAGCCTACATGTCAAAAACAAAACAAAACAAAACAAAAAAAACAAAAAAGCGTTGAAAGTAAAGTTCAAGAAGTTAAAAGCTAAAAAAAAAATTCAAGACAAAATCCTGTGATGTACTGAGTATGTATGAAAAAGTAAACCTATTCCAACAGCAAGTCTTCTAAAGCTGAACTGTAATATCTTAAAAATGAACCCAGAAAACAGAACAGAAAAACAGCACAAGATTGGACCCCCTAATCCCTTGAAAATTTCTTCACTGTGGAAGTATATGATCGACACTTCTTGCATTTGTAGGAAGCTTGACATTTAAGGACACAGAATGCAAATAAATCCTCTGGAATGGATTTTCCAACATAGTGTTTTAATTTTGAGCAGCAACCTGTTTTTAAAATACCCATGGCAATGTTTTTTAGTCTATAGCTTTACCAAGACTGCTGGGCCCCAACTAAAAGCTCAGCTAGAAACCAATAAAGTTTGCCTGCATATCACCAAATCAAAATATTTGGCCAAAGTAAGCCCAGTTTTCCGTCTTTGCATCTTCAGCCTTTGAATCGGCTCACCTTCATTAAATTTAGGTCTTTTCTCTGCTGCTCCTTTTTCCAGTCAGTTTCTTTTACTGCTCAGAAAAACTGAAGTGAGAAACAGTAAAATGTTAGAAACAGAAAACCCTTTCCACTGAAAGATTCTTTAGAGTTAGTTTCTTTCTCATGACTTCCTTCCTCCAGATAATTTGGTAGAGTATGCAGAAGAGCTTAACACATGGTTAGCAAGGAAATGAAGAAAGTACATAAAAGAATTAAGAAGAAAAATAATCACTTATCCATCCATCACAGAGTCAGCCATAATTAAACATTGTTACATTCTGCTTTGTTTTGTTGCATTGTTTTCTATAATGAGTTGGCTCCTTATAATCTATAGGTACTTTTAAAGGGTCCACATTTGTTGGAAGGTGCCAAGCATAATCAAACCTAGGCAAATACCATACTACTTCAGAGCTTTAGCAACTGGACTGCAGGTAGTAATTAATGTCTTTTGTTTGACCAGCATAAGTGTTTTAAAAGAAAATTGAATGTGAATACCTCTCAAAGTTTCCATTTTGTCATAATTATTCTCTACTCTTTTTAAAAATAAAATAAAATATTATAACAAATATGGAATTCAGAATTTCCCATTTAACTATTTTCAAGTGTATAATTCAGTAATATTAATTACATGCACAATATTGTGCTACTGCTACCAATATCCATTACCAAATTTTTTCATCACCTCAAACATAAACTCTGCACCTTAATAATGTTGTTTTGAATGTGTAAGCACCTGCCTTGAATGGGCCCAAAATGCATGTAAATTCAGATCTGTGTTCAGAGAACAATGCATGCAGGAAGTTGACTAAGGAAAAGTTTCTTTCAAAATGCTTCCAACTTAACCATGTAAAACTTTCCAGTGTCATGGTTTAATTCCTTCCAAGTTTTTATCTAGTCATACAAAAAGAGACAGACTATCCATACTCCACTGCCAATTTCTCAAACCATTAAAATCAAGGGGTTAAAAAAAAAAGTCTTAGAAATCATGAAAATTGCTTATTTTTCAGGTGAGATCTGAAAAAGGAGACTTTAATAAAGCAAGTTCCTAGCAATGCAGTCATATTAAAATTGCAGCAAAGTCATATTAAAATTGAAAGCAAGGGGGAGGATGAGGAAGCTGTGTTTGCCCTGTTAAGTAGCAGGATGCTCAGGAGCAGGGGTAGGGGAGCAGGAACCAAATAGAATATCCTGCATGTATCAACTGCTCAACAAACTCCAGCAGGAGCAACAATAAGAAACAATCTGGGTGGGCCACAGTGGCTCAGCATGCAAGAACGCTTACCTGCCATGCCAGAGGACCCGGGTTCGAATCCCGGTGCCTGCCCATGTTAATAAAAAAAAAAAAGTATGAAAAAAAACCAATCTGATCAAAGCACAGGAAGTGGGCAAAAGAAAGCATGTGGTAGGGTTCCACAAGAGTCAATGGAGAGATTTGGAAATCCAATTTATACAGTAACTACATATAGAATAATAACTATGATGTTTATATGGCAAAAACTTATCAAAATATTTTTGTAATGATATGTGATTGAGTAGACTATGTTGTAATTTACATAAGATACTTAAAATGAAACAGCCAACAGCTTAAATTTTGATAATTCCTTTTTTTTTAATTTTCTTTTAAAGGATCCTAAGTCTGTAGAATAAATTCTCAAGCACTTTACTAAACAATTTCTCATTAAATGGGTTTACGTCTGTCTTGAGTTACACACCCTGCCTTGCACCGTTTCCTCAACATAATGCAGGAAATACCAGTCCAGTGTCGTAGTAGAATTCAGCAGTTTTTGTATTTAGAAAGTCACAAAAGTGCTTGACTTTCCTACTATCTAAAGGCATTTTTTTTACGCCTTACCATTTTTCTCATTTGTTTTAAACTCTTCTCCCTATCTCTTACAGTTAAATTTGCTGAATACGGTATTAACTCTGCAAAATATGTTTATCTGGAACGACTTAATAACAAAAAGAGAAGACGTGTAAAACCAATAGCTTATGTATATTTTAACTGCTTATTGAAATTATGATCCTTATTACAAAGCCTAATTACTACCAGTTAGACCAGTTATTTTTCAATAGGAAAAGAAAACATGGCCCTGATAATGGTTCTGTCAAATGGGCACTTTAAAAAATATACCGAAATTAGTAGGGTAGGAAAACTTTCCCTATTATTTCTAATGAGAGAATAGCATTTTCCCAATACTGTTCAGAAAGAAACATATGATTAGGCAAGATTCCACCTTACAATAGCTGACTACATTGATTGTTCCCACTCATGGTTGAGAGCACTTATACCCTATTTGGCTTTTAAAGGTATTTTCTATTGACCTAATGCAGCTAATGTTCCAGGATATGGAAAAATGCCCAAGTTGCTTACACTTTGATTCAAAAAGAAATACAGAGAATTGTTTCGATTCCTTATTTAGTCCCCAGCCTTTCCCTTTGTCCCCACCAGCTTTGGACTCCTTTATTAAGCTGAGAACAGACAGACAGAAGAATATTAACAGAGTGAAAAATAATGGCAAGAAACCACTGTTGTTTATTTCTGATTATTTCCCTGGAAATTAAGTGGTGATTTCCCCACCAATACTTCGTTTTACAGAACTGAAGAATGAAAAGTTCTGTATAAAAGAATCAAAAAGCCAAATGGGTAAACTATTGAGTCATCTATTTTTTTTTTAACTTTTTTTTTTTGGAACTATGTTCAAACTTACAGGATAGCTACAAAAATAATACAAATCCCATACAGGAAACTCTGACATACTCCTACCCCCTTCTATATTCCCAGATCCACCAATTTTAACTTTTGCCACATTTGCTGTATCATTCTATCTATCTATCTATGGATCCATCAATCAATCCATTTTCTGAATACTTAAGTATAGGATGTATATATCACGCTCCCAAGGATATTCACTTACATAACCACTTTAAATAGCCTACTGCTTTTAATTAGATTTTTTCTTCATTTAGCCCTCGCCCTATGACTGCAGTTTCCTGAATAGTTTCTGGAGTCCTGAGAAAAATATTTCTACCAGTTCTTACTGGTTGTTTGAAGCTTCTGTGCAGGGATGGATTCCTGATGTCCCTCTGCCATCTTATTGGGGCAGGGGTCTTCAGCTATTTTTATATACTCCTCACCAACTTCCAGTTAAAATGAAAAACTTACTCAATCTCTTATTTCCCAAATGAGCTGTACATCATCCATTCTTTTTTTTCTTTTTGTATCAGTAGGCATTGGGAATCTAAACGAGGTCTCTGGCATGGCAGGTGAGAACTCCGCCTGCTGAGCCACCACGGACGTCCCATCATCCATTCATTTTTATTTTTAGCAACTTTTGCCCATGTGTTTACTACGAGTCAAGTTCTATGCTGGTGACCAGGAAGAGATGAGTACTATAGATCTGATTCTGGCTCTCCTGGACTTCTGTGACTACAGGTATCTTCCTACTCTGAACTTCAACAGCACTTCTTGTCTCAAGCATTTACTTGTCACTTGTTATCTCACAGACAACACAGAGTGGAAAACTAAAGGGTCAAGATTAACCCCCAACTGGACCAAACAACTTTTTACTATAGATCCCCTGAAAGTCTGGACCCAGATCTACTTGAGAACATTTGGTGAGCGAAGGTCAGTAACTCCTACTTCTCTCTCTCTCTCTCTCTTACTTTAGCATGGGAAGTTCTTCACATCAATATAATTAGCATATTACATTACCTCTCAATGAGCCAATTAGGGCAATCTCTCAGACCCAAAGAGGCAATGATAAGACATAACACCTCCAAGAAATCAAAGTTTGTAACTTCAAATACTTCCTACAGATTCGATACAAAGCCAAGTGACTAAGGTAACATTTAGAAATAAAGGCTTGTGATAAAAAATTAAGAATTTAGTCATACTTACCAACATGTGAATTTAAATATAAATGGCTTGTACATATTAAAACACAGATCAGGTACTTCCTAAATTCATATCAGGTATTTTTTTTAACCTGTTTAAATATGTGAAATCATAATATTAAAGTTGTACATTTATAAAAACTACTCTTAAGAAGAGTGATGTAAATTCCAGTTATCTTCTTAATTTAAAATTAAAATTCTCTGGGTCTCCTAATCAGAAGAGGCTTTAGATATAAAGTCATTGTAAATGTAAGTACATTTTTCAACAAAACTAACCTTAAAAAAGGCAAACCACTTGTAATCATTTAACACAATCTCAAAGCCTTGATTGTAAACGATGGTGAAATGGCCAGAATTCCCAAGGTCATCATATGCTGTATCTAACTTCTGCAGGTGCACCACGACCTTTTTTTGTGGTGGTCCTAAAGAAAAGAAAATACACAACAAATGGAAATTAGGTATTTGGACTTCAATGTGGGGAAAAATAATCTCTATAACATTTATTATTTTTAGGTGCATGGTCGGGGAATCAAACCAGGTCTCCAGCATGGAAGGCAAGCATTCTACCACTGAACCACCCGTGCACCCAATATCCATTATTTGATTAAATTGCTTTCTTTCCTTCTAGCCAGTTTGAGCCCCTGGACTGGTTTGTGAAGACACCAGTCTCCATCTTGTTCCCTCACTCAGTACAGCCTGAGAGGGGCCCCAGGCAAACCTATGAAGTGAAGGGTCTCAAAGATCTTTAGGGATGGGCCACCTAGCCCAGCAGGGAGACTACAAAAAGCACAGCTCCCATCTTTCCAGAGCATCCAGACACTGAAGAAATGTTTCCCCA
This sequence comes from Tamandua tetradactyla, assembly GCF_023851605.1. Classification (NCBI taxonomy): domain Eukaryota; kingdom Metazoa; phylum Chordata; class Mammalia; order Pilosa; family Myrmecophagidae; genus Tamandua; species Tamandua tetradactyla. The sequence continues at coordinate 55,841,124 of NC_135334.1, read as the reverse complement.
ATCAGGGGAAGAAGAGTGAAATAGAAGGTATTGAAAATTACAGGCAGAAATGGGGAGGACACAAAATGGTGGTCCAAAAGTGAGAAATATAAAAATGAAGGGTATGACAAACAGAAGAACTAACAATCAGATCATAAGGAAGACAAAGTGCTTGGCCCAGGAGAAGACAGTAAATAATCACTTCAGAGAAGAAATGGGATACCTTTCTCCTTAAGGTTCAGAACTCCGAACGTGAATCCTTCCAATACCCTATAAAACTAATTTGCACTGATAGGAATGAAAGCTTTAACCTTCAGAAGATGGAAGTTCAGATTGGCAGGTGCCTTTAATTACTGGATTAAGGTAAACGTGTTTTATAGGCAGAGCTGCATAGAAAAGTGTTCCATTTTATCCATACGGAGGTTTCTACATTAAAGAGTTTTTTCACGTTTCAGATTCAAGCTCTGAAATAGGGGGTTGCACGTGGCAGAAGCACGCAAATCCTGATCTTCCTTTTGCCCCTGACCTCTAAACTCAAAACTTTAAAAGAAGAAAATGGTTACAAATCCCAGTATTGCAAAATGTCATTTAGTCATGTGGAGTTAAACAGTTGAATAGGTCTGTTTTCCTAACAAATAACTTTATAATTTTCATTCTGCCTGCAAGAAAAGTGTGGCTGGGAGGTTCACTCATTTTGCACAAGTCACAGGCTAGTAAGGAGTTGTGCAGAACAAGACTTCTGACCCGTGGTTATGTGTTTTTTCTTCCCACTTCTATAGATTCTTTGTCCTTGGGATGACATGGAATCTGTGGACATACAGAATATCCAAGTGTGTTCAAACACCAGATTCACTGAGTCCTCTCTGACCCAGGGATGACGCATGAGTGAGAGCATTTCCAGACTATAATTAAAGGGTAAAGATTATTTAAGAATAATAATAGCAATAAAAAGCTTGTTATATACCTCACTGCAATACATGAAACAATGGCATGGTACCAGAAATTTTCTCGGACTAGGAACATTAACATAACGTCCAAGTCAAAATCGCTGGGCATCGTGGCCCTTTCCTGCAACCTAATAAAGGGAGAAAACTTTTCCTCGCGTGTCTCTCAGTTCATTTCTCTTCACCAGCCCCCATACAAAAACAATAACAACTTCCAGATTGGACCAGGGAATCAAAGACCGCGTGTTCTTAACTCTCTTCCAAACCAACCAACCAAACAAACAAAATACAAAAACTGAAGGAGAAAAAAGTTCTTGAAAACAATGGCGAAGCCCCGGAGTAACCGAGAATATGTGAAGCTCTCCGCAGCTAGATTTCATTCAGCGGCCCCCCGAGTCCAGCCACGACTCTCCGGCCTCCCACTAGCGCCAGTCTCCGGCGGGTGGGCAGGGCTGAGCGGCTGGGGGCGAGACCCCGCACAGGGTCCCCAGAGTCCCGAAAGGGAGGGCGCGGGAGCGGCGCGGGTCCCGGGGACGCGGGCGGCAGCGCTTACCCACAACCGAGCAGTTGACATCGCGGCGGGAACCGCTCGGGCCCACCTCGAAGACCCAGGTGCCCAGCAGGTAAGGGTAGGTGCAGTTGGCAGGTGTGTCGCAGCGCACGGTGCCAGCGCCGCAGAGGAGAAGCAGGAAGGCGGCGAGCAGCGAGCAGGGCCAAAGGCTCATGCTGGCGGCGGCCCGTGGAGTTGGCGGGGAAGCTAGAAAACGGAAGAGCGGCACCGCCGCCGACGCGAAGTGGGGCGGACGGGACAGAGAGCGCCTTAAAATAGCTAAGGGTCCAGGAAAACGAGGGGTCGGGCCTGGGAGGGGGCGGGGTGACGGCGGGCAGGGGGTGGGAGCGGGGCGCGGCCCCGCCCCGCAGGTGAGGACCAGGGAGCGCGTGCAGCTCCTCACCTATCTGCGGCCAGATCTACGCCCTGGGAGAAGTCCTGGGACGGTTTCTGTTGCTAAGGAACGTTTCACGTTTTTGGAAAAGTCAGGGTGGCCAATATTAAGAGCCATGTGTTCGATCCAGACTTCGCTTTTGGTGAAGTAATGTGCTGGAGCGAGAGAGGAAGGGAGAGAAATATCTGACAAGTGAGGTTCTCTTTTATTCGCCGTTTTTGCCCCTTTAATCCTCGAAGGCCCATTTACCTCATTATTGAGTCGGTGTTTGTTGTTTTGTTCCTCCGAAAAATTGAACTTGGTACCCCCAGCTACCCTACCTGTTTGAAAACTGCTCTTCTTTCTGTTTTCCAAAACTTACACCACCTTTTTTTTGGTTGTGTTGTGTTTTTGTTTGGTTTTGCTTTGTTTGATTTGGCGTCTTATTAAATGTTGCTTGCCCATTGCCCACAGGAGAATTCAACTGTAGGCAAACTTGCAGCTTTTGTATATTAGTGTTCTCCTCTGCGAACGCTGTAGGATTTAGTTTCACAGGGGAAAAAAAAAAAAGAAAGAAAAGGAAAGGCTCTCAGAGATCACTGGGTTGCTCAACCTTTTCTCATTTTTCGGATGAGAAGCAGGAGGCCAAGAGGAAATAACTTTCCCAGGGTGAAAGGGAGTTTGTGGGGGGTGGAGGCTTGTTTTTTGACTGTATGTCAGTATACCAGTCTGCTTGCCAGCAATTATTAGGTAGCCTATTTCCAGGTGCCACCGTGCTCAGTTTAAATCTGGCCTTTTCTCTGAAAGCTTTTCCTGGCAGTTGTATGTGTTTGGGCTCCTTTCTTCCACAGAGACTTCTCTGTTGGCATCTAGAACACAGTAATGAACAAGACAAATGTGTCTCTACCCTCTTGGGCACATGCATTTTGCACTCATCAATTCGCTTATAAGTATTTTTATGAAGCCCTTTTCAACCAGATTGTAAATTTTCAAAAGGAGCAAGCTCTTTAATGCTCTTTAATGTAGGCACACAAACTGCAAAGGCAAGTGTGGGGCCACCTACTACCTTTAGTTTAACAGTCATCTTTAGGATTAAAAATTGATAGCATGTAATTAATCTAACAGCATGTTAGATAATTTGCTTAAAGGTACATACTGACAGAGTAATACTACCTTCCTTAATCTTTGGGAAAGTGCGTCATTGGTTGTTAAATTATATTTAATATTGAAGAGTTAAGTAGTCAAGTTGGAAATTTGTTTGCTAGGCATAACCAAAGTAGCTCACTAAATTCTGAAGAAAGTTTAAAGTTGTTTTTATTTAATGAATTACAAATAGAAAGGGATCTTGGAGGCCTTTAGTCTAATGGATTCATTTTAATATTGGAAAATGGAGATCCAGAGAGTTGAAGGACTTGCTGAATGTCACAGTGCCAGTTAGATTCAAGAATAAATCTCAGGTACCATGATTTTCAGTTTAGTTTATTTCCACTCATCCAATAATTCCCAAACTGTTCTCTCTCAAAATTTCAGAATAGTCCCCTCTCTGCTAGCAGGAGAAAAATTTAAGTTTTTGTATAGATTAATGATTATTAACTAATCAGATCGAAAGTTTTATTTTTACAACAAATATTTTAGAGACTCTTTACTATTCTAAATGAAATTAATATGTTAGCTATTACGTACTTAGTAAAAGAAAAGGAAATATAATATCAAATGTAACAAAAAGAAATAAAAATAATTTTCAAATAAATTTCTAATACAATAATATCTATTCCATTATATAAATTGCTCATCTATGAATACACTAGAAAACATAATGAGATATTCAGATGCTTGCTCCTCACACCTTTATGTAAAATTGTAGAATTTCTGTGAATGGGACAAGTGCAATTGCAGACTGATTTCAGATGAGTTATAACTCATATCTTATCAGATGGTCACGCAGAGGACTACAGCAGAGTTGTTTATGGTGATCGACTCTTGGTCAAGTTCCCAGGAGAACAAAGTACAATATTCTGTTGACTTACATGGAAATTGCATCCCTAAAAACTCAATATATGTTAAAATTATATGAAATACAGGTATTCTAGTTTATACGCAAAAGAGAGTTTGGCACTAAACTCAGATAATCAGATAAAGCAGGTTTATAGAGAGGTGGCATTGCTTAGCAGTACTTTTCAAAGTGTGATGGCAGGACCAGCAGGACCAGGCGTATCAGTATCACTGTTGACTTTGTTAGAAATGCACAGTTCTGTGCCCCACCCAAGACCTACTGAATCAGCACTGCCTGAGTAGGTGCTAGCAATCTGTATTTTAACAATCTCCTGTCAAGAGATCCTGATACAAACTGAAATTTGAGAACCTGTGGTTTAGAGATTAGCAGCAACAACCTGAGTTAGACTGCAGGAGTCCTGAAATCTGGCTCTGCCACTTACCAGCTGTTTGATCTTAAGCAAATTATTTTACTTATTTTTGTGCTTTCTTTTTCTTATTTATAAAATGCGTATAATTATATCTCCTATGACTACCTCATATTGTCATATTATTGTGTTTATTTCTATTAGAAAGCTTTTCTGTAATTATTAGAGAGTAGGTCCAAGGCACAGAGATTATGTCCATCCTGTTTTCCATTGTACTCCTAGGACCTTGAATAATTCCTGGCATATAGTAAGTGCTCAAATATTTGTTGACTATATGAATAAAGGGATGGGCATAAATGTACCTATATGTTATGTCATTTGGCATTATGATATTTAAGTTCTCTGGCTCCTGAATAAGTGTGAAAACCACTGTACTAGAATGCATATCAAAAAAAAGAAAGATCTTCAGAATAGAGAAAGAACTTGACATAACGATATAGAATGCTATTCAATATTATGTATCTTCTGGCATTAGTTGTAAGAATAATAAAAACAATAATTTTATTTATTTAGGACTTTACATTTTATAAGATGATTTGCATATATTATCTCATTTAGTTATCATGTGATAATACGAGGAAGATATAATGTTATTTCTGTTTTATCCCTGCCAAAATTGAGGCTCAGAGATTTAGTTAGGGAACTATGCTGTGAAAGAGGAAAGGGACTAGGAGAAAGGAATAGGAAGGATATGCCATGTCAGTGTGACACCTAAGAAAGTAGGAAAGAGAATTAGGGAAAAAAGACTCAGACTGTGGTATGGCTCTGAGATGATGTCAACCAACCCAGCAGGGAACTTGGTTACAAAGATTGCCCATGGAGGAGGTTGGCTTGGGTAGAAATGTCCATGCTCTAGTACCCCTGCTGCACTTAGTACTTGGCTTCAGCTTGAAAGCGGAGGTGGATTCTGAAGACATGGAGCTGGGGGGCTCTTTATAAACTGTGCTCCAGGTGGCAGGTTCTCTCTTAAAGAGAGATAGGAGCAGTACGTCTTCATGGTGGCCACAGGGAGAAAAGTTCTGTTTGAAGTTAGGGGTTGATCGATAAGCCTAAAAAGGAGAGTGGACCATTTGTTCACATTTTGTGATGTCCAAAGTACTCTTCTCTGTTTCTGTCCTTCCAGTCTCCTCGGCAGATATCACAACCGTCTCTGCTGTGATCTCATGGCTGTGTGTTCATAATTCAGTATAATAATCTTACTATCTTTTCCATGAGGACCCATGCTCCTTTAAGCAGAACTGTGTATTATTTTTATACTTCAAGGTTTATCACAAAGCCTGACCAATGATCACTCATTCATCCTCTCAATAAAATTTAGATAAAGAAGTCAAGAAAACAAGCAGGCAAGAATAGAGCAAGTGAATAATGAGCGGTCCCATGCATGGAAACTCAACTGATTAGAGCTTGTTATTACAGCAAACAAAATCATCAGCTTACTTAATAGGATGCCCAAATTGTTTGATTTCACTATGACAATGTTTCTCTAACTTGTTGGTCTCAGGACCCCTTTGCAGTCTTATAGTTATAAAAACTCCAGGGGGCTTTTCTTCATATGGGTTATATAGAGTGCAATTTGTGCTTTAGAAATTAAAAGTGAAATTTTTGAAAATATTTATTTAGTCATTTAATAACGCCAATAAAATAGTCATAATATACTTTTGAAAAAAGGCTATATTTTCTAAAACATGAAAATTTAGTGAGAATAGCAACTTTGTTGAAGAGTTAAAAGAAAGAAGAACCAACACTATATTACCTACTCCCATATTCCCTTTGTTATGATGTGTTGTTTTGGCTAAACAATATGAAGAAAATCCAGCATTCTACAGATACATAGTCATAAAAGGAAGACATCCTTGTGGACTCCTGAAAGGGTCTCAGGGATCCCGATGAGTCCTCAGACCACACCTTGAGGACCTCTTCATGAAAATAATTTTCCGTCCTGTGATCCTCTCACTGACAGCTCCCTCAAAAATATGTGCCTTTGGTCACAAGATGAACAGAGAGGAGCAGAGAGTGTAGTTAGATGACCACAAACACAATTCAAGTATGGAAAACCCTCAAAGCACATTCCGCACTGGTTGTGGTTTACAACCAGTAAACCTTATCAGGGGCTGGAGTATTCTAGATCTACTCAGTTAAGATATTAAAATAGGAGGAGGATATCACTGAATTTGATGTAGTAAAACCATAGGAAGTTTAAAAATAATTGTCGTTATCATTTGCACAGCACATTCACAAATTATATCAGTTTCATAGTAATCTCTCAGATATCATTTCCATTTTGCAAATTAGGAAATTGGGGGTCAGAAAAGGTAAGTGACTTTTCTATGGCTATACCACTAATGAGTGTGGATCTGAATACCAACAAAAGAAATCTGGTTTTAAGTTAGCTTGTTAGAATGGAATTAAGAAAGTGAAGCTTTGTCTAATGATTGATGCAATCAAACATAAAGCTATGAGAACAGTTTTTACAAGTGAACTGTACAGAAAATGCATGTTGAGGTGGTTATAGAACCACACATTATTGAAATGGTCTACTATTTGATCCTATTTTCACCTCATAACTTCCTTTTATTAAATAAACCTAGTGTTTCGAAATGAAAATTTTGAGAACATTATTTTTAACTAATAGGCCAGGATTATTCTATAAGTCACACAGCATTCGATGCTGACACTTGGGCAACCTTAAAGAGTCAACGAACTTAATGCATGTGTCCACTTTGCTCCCTATTCATAGGCACTACTCTGGGTCAATCCACCAGCATTTCTTGCTGGATACAGCCATTACCTTCTAATGTCATCTACTTTTTCTTGAATTCACAGCACAAGCCAGGAACCTAAGTGTCATCCTTGACTCTTCTCTCTTCCTCACCCCTTTTATATGGTTATCCAGTTTGTCCTACTGAGTCTGCCTTAACCAATGTGATTTATTTAAATGTAATACAGATCAAGTTTTCTCCTTTGCTTAATACTCCCCAAGAACAGGTTATGTTTTTTATAATCTTTGAATAAAATCCTACCAAGGTCCTGACACCTACTTCATCATTCCCTCAATTGCTCAATGTCCCAGAAATACTTGCCTTCCATTTGATTCTCAAACCCTCAAGACTCCTTCCTTGTTCATGGCCTTTGCACTTTGCTATCCTCTATGCCTGAAATTATTTGCCCAGTTTTTCATGATTGTTCATTCTTGTCACTTTATGAGATTCTCCCATATATATATTACTTCCTAAGAAAAACTTTCCTTAATCATGCTGTCTAAAGTGGCCTTCTCCAGCTATTCAATTTGATTCCCTTTTATTTCAATATAGTGCTTAAGCCACCTATAATTATTGCCTTTTCTGGTTTATGATGCATCTGTCCCAGTGGAACATAAGCTCCCTGAGACATGGGCCTTGTCTGTCTTGTTCACCACTGTATCTCCAGTACATAGTAGGTGTTTAATAGATACTTGTTACTTATTTATTGAAACTATTAACTCCCCAGATTTAAATATTGGGTTTATTGGGAGAAGATATTGGATGAAAAAATGTTTGTTTCACTAGTTAATAGATTTTATATGTTAACCTCACACTGTTCATTTTCAGCTTGCATAAGGTACCAAGTTATAAGTCCCAGCTACATCTGGAACTCTTTTTTTTATTCAAGAAGTTGTGGATTTACAGAACAATTATGCATAAAATATAAGATTCCCACATATCCAGCCCACCACCAACATTGGATCATTTGTTACAGTTGATGATACCACAATTTTACAACTATAGTACTAATTAAAGTCCAAGATTTAACTTAGGCCTAACTGTATGCTGTAGTTGTATAGTTTTTTTTTTTAATTATTCTATTACCATATTACAATCTAACATTTCCCCTTTTAATCATTTTCAGATGTTTCAGGGGTGTTAATAACACTCATAATGTTCTACTATCACTACCATACATTGTGAAAACATTTCCGTAATTCTAAATAGGAACCCTGTACGTTTTAAGCCTTAGCTTCCCATTGCCTAGTCCCATCTCAAACCCTAGATTCTGATTCTATGAGTTTGGTTATTCTAACTGTTTCAAAAAAGTGAGATTATACAATATGTACCCCTGTCTGGCTTATTTCACTCATTATGATGTCTTCAAGACTCAACCATGTTGTCACTTATCATGAATTCATTCCGTTTTACAGCTGAATAATATTTCATTATAGCTATAGACCACATTTTGTTTATTTGTTAATTGGTTGGTGCCATCTGTTGACAATTATGAATAATTGCTATGAACATAAGTGTGCAAATATCTCTTTCAGTCCCTGCTTTTAATTATTTTGGTGATATACCTAGTAGTTGAATTTCTGGGTGATATAATAGTTCTATACTTAGCTTTCTGAAAAACCTCCAGACTGTCTTCCAGAGTGGCTGCACCATTTTATATTCCCACCAGCAGTGAATGAATGTCTCTATTTCTCTGCATCCTCTCCAACACTTATTTTCCTTTTTTTTTTTTAAAGTAGCCATTCTAATGGGTATGAAATGATATCACATAATGGTTTTGAGTTGCATTTCCCTGATGGTATTGATATTGAGTATCTTTTCATGTGCTTTCTGACCATTTGTATATCTCCTTTGGAGAGATATCTGCTCAAGTTTGTTGCCCCTTTTTAAATTGAGTTGTTTATCTTTTTGTTGTTGAGTTGAAGGATTTCTTTATATATTCTGGATATTAATTGTTTGTTGGATATGTGGCTTCCAAACATTTTCTCTCATTGTTGGCTGTCATTTTACTTTCATGATAAAGTCATTTGAGGAACAAAAGTTTTTAATTTTGATGAAGTCTCATTTATCCTTTTTTCTTTTGTTACTTGTGCTTGAGTGTAAAGTCTAAGAAACCATTTGCCTAACCAAGGTCATGAAGATTCTTCTTTATGTTTTCTTCTAGGAGTTTGATAGTTCTAGCTCTTTTAATAAGGTATTTCATTCATTTTGAGTTGATTTATTATATGGTGTGGAGTAGGGGTGTTCTTTTTTCTTTTGCAAATTGAGGTCCACTTTTCCCAGCACAATGTATTGAAGAGTCTGTTCCTTCCAAATTGAGTGCTCATTGCCACTTTGTCAAAAATCAGTAAATGTGAGGCTTCAGTTTGGACCTCCCGATTCTATTCCATTGGTGTATATGTTTATCCTTGTGACAGTACTATGCTGTTTTGATTACTGTGGCTTTGTAATAAGTTTTAAGATCGGGAGTTACAAATACTCCAACTTCATTCCTCTTTCTCTAGGGGTTTTTAGGTATTTGGGTCCCTTGCCCTTCCATATAAATTTTGATCGGGGTTGTACTGAATCTATAAATTGCTTTGTGTAGTATTGACACCTTAATGTATTTAGTCTTCCAATACATAAACATAGAATGTCCTTCATTTATTTATATCTTCTTTAATTTCTTTTAGCAATGTTTTATAGTTTTCTGTGTACAAGTCCTTTATATCTTTAGTTGGACTTGTTCGTAGATATTTGATTCTTCTAGTTGCTATTGTGAATGGAATTTTTTTTCTTAATTTTTTCTTCCAGTAGTTCATTGCTTATGTATAGAAACATTCTGATTTTTTGGTGTTGATCATGTAACCTACCACTTTGCTGAATTCATTTATTAGCTCAGGGAGCTTTGTTGTGGATTTTTCAGGATTTTCTGTAATAGGATTATATCATCTGCAAATAGGGAAAGTTTTACTTTTTCCTTCCCAACCTGGATTCCTTTTATTTTTTTTTCTTGCCTAATTGCTCTGACAAGAACTTTCAGTACAATATTGAATAACAGTGTTGACACTGGGCATCTTCATTTTGTACCTGATCTTGGAGGGATAGCTTTCTGTCTTTTAATATTAAGTAGTAGAATTTTAACTGTGGGCTTTTCATATATGCTCGTTATCATGTTGAGGAAGTTTCTTTCTATTATTAGTGTTCTAATGTGTTTTTATTAATAAAGGATGCTGTGTTTTCTCACAAAACTGTATCAATTGAGATGTATCAATTGATTTCTGTATCAATTGAGATGACTGTCTGAATTTTTTCCTTCATTCTGTTAATGTGTGTATTACATTAATTGATTTTCTTATGTTGAACCAACCTCACATATGAGGGATAAATCCAACTTGATCATGGTGTATAATTCTTTTATTATGCTTTGAATTTGGTTTGCTAGCATTTTGTTGAGAATTTTTGCATCTACATTCATAAGAGTTATCTGTTACCTTTCTTTTCTTGTGATATCTTTATCTGGCTTTCATATGAGGGTGATTTTGACCTCATAGAATGAGCTAGGGAGTATTCCCTGCTCTTCAACTTTTTGGAAGAGTTTGAACAGAATTAGAGTTAAGTATTGTTGGAATATTTGGTAGAATTCTCCTGCAAAGCCACCTGGTCCTGGGCTATTTTTTGTTGGGAGTTTTTTAAATACTGATTCAATCTCTTTACTAATAATTGGTTTCCTGAGATTTCTATTCTTTTTTTTTTTTTAACTTTTTTTTTAAATACCAAAAAACACCAAACACAAACGTTCTTATTTTGATCTTACTGTTCTACATATATCATCAGTAATATAATCAGAGATTTCTATTCTTGAGTCAATGTAGGTAGTTTGTATAGTTCTAAGAATTTGTCCATTTCATCTGGGTCATTTAATTTCAAACTCCTAGAAGAAAACATAAAGAAGAGTCTTCAGGACCTTGGTTAGGCAAATATTTTGTTGCAAGAGAAACCAAGACCTGGTTAAATAGTTCTCTCCATCATTATTTTCTCAAAGGAAGCTAAAAAATACCACACATTGGTTTAGGCCACATTATAGGCCCAAACTGGGGACTTCAGGAGAAAGAGGATGCAACTTGTAAAAAATAAAATAAAAATAAACCTGTCAGGGTTGGAAGAAATGTGCCCAATTTATCCACCATTATTCACCACTGAAAACCATTAAAATCCTGAAGTTTTCTGACCTATGAAAGGGGTCAAAGAAACAGGGGCAAGAATGAATGGAGGGAAAGAGAGTCATGACTTCAAGGAGCCAGTTTTCTTGAGAAAAGCAGAGGTTCCGCATTTGACAGCTCCCAGTGGCTGAGAAATAAAATATCTAAGAGATCAGGTATGTGACTTCAATAGAATCTGGTTTTGTGGGAGGTGATAGTAAAGAGAAGGCGGAGGAACACAGGGCAATGATAATGAGACTGAATTTTCAAAGCTTCAAGGTTTCCAAAGAATGTGGGTATATGGGATAGTGTTTAGAAAGGGCAAAATCAGGACACATAAAAGAGCTGAGAATTCCCATGACCTGTAATTGCTTCTCTGCCCCAGAGAGTGAACATGTATGTGTTTATCGGAAGGCACACCATCTCTCTATTACCTGGTGCAAAATAATTCATCATCTCCCAAAGCTTCTTTTCAACCATGTCTTTCCCTTTTATTTTGGTAATAGAGTAGTCCTATTCTTTCATGGCCTGCGGACTCACTGCCTTCTAGCTACCCCCAGGGTGGGGTGTGTGTAAAAATGAAGGAATCCTAGGCTGGTCCCAAAAGCTCAGGATTAAATAAGAGGAGGGGCTGGTAGCCTCCTGGAGACTTAAACAACCTCAGAGGTATTTAACCTATCTTTCTAAGGATGGGAAATTTATTTAGATAATGTTTCAGAATTCATACATGCTGCAGTAGGATAGTAGGAATTAAAAGGCAGAAATCTCATACTCTTTCTTAAACCTCACCCTATTGTCCAACCAGATTTCAAGCACTGAATCACTATCATTACCATTTCTGCTAAATCGAGGTCCCTAGCCACTAATCACACAGGCAACTGTGTGGTGTCATAAAAACACACAACTTTTCCTTTAAAAGCTGTATGCCGCTTTCTGACTGCAGTGACAAGTCACCACTTAGTTCAATACTTTAAAGGCTGCAGCTGCATGCAAAAGAATTTCATTTCTTTTTCTTTTTTTAAGCTAAGACAGGTTTCCAGGAGATGTGTTTTATTTTGTCTTGTCTGGATAGACGTTTGGTTTGCTCTCAAATATTGCAGGATGGAGTGAGACTAGGAGAAAGCACAAGATATAGAGGTTTATTCTGCATAATCTTCCTCCTCGTTTTCATCTTCACCATCAACTAAAAGAGCAGCACCCTTATTAGTAGAACTGAACTTAAAGGCTAGATTTTCTTAAATTTTCTTTGGCTTAGATGCAGATCTGAAGTATTGTTCTTTTTTCCCATCTTTACTATCAGACTCCTTCCAGTGGTCTTTGCTCCCTCCATCTCCTGGACCACGGATGGCCCTTTTGGGACACTAGCACCATCTACTTTGTTTTCATCTTTTCTTGCTAGTCCTTCCTCAGATGGTTGAGCTAAGCTCCTTTTTGGCCACTACTTGTGCTGCTCTGTGGCTGAGCTCTGAGATCGAGCAAGAAGAGTGGAATGTTACTTCACCCATGCATTCTTTCTTGCTGAAAGGGTGGATATAACCTTTAGAAGCTGATCAGATTTGGGATGCTTAGAAGTTGGAGAGTAGCCATCTTCTTCCTTACTGAGTGTTTCATTTTCCAGAGTCTTCTTGTTTTCTCTCCTTCATGCATCCTATCTGACTTCTGCAAGATGTGAGGGAGGTCCTGCTCTGCAATGACTCACTTCCTGTCCTCCACAGTTCCTGTTTCTGAGTTTCTTTATTTCTCCAACTTGGGTGTCTTTCCCGAGGCCATCATTCCAATTTTGGCTCATCCAGCTGATACAACAGTTTCTTCTGTTCCTTCTATAGACTTCTTCCACTTCCCATCTCTTTGCAGCTGGGTCAACAGGCTTTGCCTCTTCAAAGATGGATGGTGCGTCACTGGGCTGGGAAGTGCTAGCATTGGAATCATCTTGCCTAGGGGTACTCCTAGACTTTAGATTCAGTTTGGGTCTTTGCGGGTGGGTAGACCTCTGTCATCACACCTGTAATCATCTCTAGAGTAATCACTAGGAAATTGATTTAGAAATCTGGAGCTGTCAGTCCAACAAAGCCTCTAGAAAACTGAGGGCAATCAGAAACTGCAATGTGGCCACTCCTATTGTACTTTGCTCTAAGCATTGGTTCATATTTTGTGACCCTGAAGTTGTAGAGTAAATAGTGTGTAGAACAGAATGTATGCCACTATAGCACTGTGGGGACCTAAGGGCTGAGCCATTCCCTAATTCTTTGTAAAACTTGAAAGCATGCATTCACTTGTATGACCTGGATCAGTTAATGTTTAAGCTAATCTCTCTACAGGAGAAGGAATGTAAGGAGGGTGAATGTATGTAAGAGACTAGACCCTTCTCTGCATAGGATATTAATCTATACCCTCCCTCCTTTCTGAAGTCCTTGTGACATGATCATGTTTACTGTTATTTACAAAGCAACCTATAATCCTTCCGCTGTGCACACAAACTATGATCAAACCTACCCTTGTGTCATGAGAGCCCTCTGCTGTTGATTTCCACCTACATGCAGAGTGCTTTCACCTGAGGTCTGAATCAACCACCTTTGGAGCAGCTTGATTCTCTAATTAGCTTCCTTCTTTACTCCTGTAGGTAAATTCCAATAATAAAGTTCATGTCTCAGTCTGTACCTAGAGTGTTCTTTGGTCTCTCTGCTGGAAAGGACCCTGCAGGCCAGGACAACCACAGTGTGGCACATCCTGAGAGTAGCTTTTAAAAATAAATTTCTGAGAGCAACTTGCTTTTCATTTGTCTCTTTTCATAAAAGGCTAGAGAAACATTAGTCCAATTTGAACTTTCTGGTTGCTTAAAAACCTAGATGAACAGAAATTGGTTGGGCCATGTATAATTCATTTTACTGATATTTCTTTGGAAAACTTGTGGAAGTTGTGGGGTAACAGGTTTGTTGCATAATCAGAAGATCTTATGAATAAAACTAATCTGCCTGTGATTTATATGCCATGTTTAAAAGTATAATCCCATTTTTTGAATGATGTTAAATTCACCATTGCTTCCAAAGACCAGGATACCAATTGTTCCCTTTATGGTTAAAATCCCTGATTTGGTCCTGTTGTTTCCATTTATAGGCAAATCAGTGATTCAGAGCCATTTGATGCATCACTGTAGACCTGGAGACAATCTCTATGACTATACTTATAATTGAGAGCCCAATTTGCATGAAAATATATTACTTGTAATTGACACAAATATTTTAAAAATTGCTGATCCCTTGATTTTATTGGAAAGGATATCTGCTAGAAGCCATGATAGCTGGATTATAGTTTTCTCTCTGCCACAGTGTCACCCATTGACTTGGGGATATCACTTCAAACTGTTATTCCTTGCTTGTCAAATCAAGAATAATTGCCCTGTCTTACTAGATTGTTATGCACATCAAAATAGGTTCCTTAATTCAAGAAATATGTGTTAACTGTGTGCCAGTTTGAAAGGATTTATGTGACCAAGAAAAGCCACTCTTTAATTCTGATCCAGTCTTGTGGAGACAACCATTTCTTTTACACCCTATTCAGTACTGTACGTTGGAAACTTGATTAAATTATCTCCACAGAGATGTGACTCACACAATTGTGGGTACTAACTTTTTTTTTTTGCATGGGCAGATACCAGGAATCGAACCTGGGTCTCTGGCATGGCAGGCAAGAGCTCTGCCACTGAGCCACTGTTGCCCACTCAGATATTACCTTTTATTAGCGTGAGATGCAGCGCCACACATTTCAGATGGGTCTTGATTAGCTTACTGAAATCCTTTAAAAGAGGAAACATTTTGGGGAGAGCGACAGAGTACACGAACCATGTTGAACCATAAGGCCAAGAGCCCATACAGCCAGAGACCTTTGAAGATGAAGAAGAAACATACCCTTGAGGGAGCTTCATGAAGCAAAAGCCTGGAGAGGAAGCTAGCAGACATTGCCATGCTCACCATGTGCCTGTCCAGTTGAGAGAGAACCTTGAACTTCATCAGGCTTTCTTGAGTGAAGGTAATGTCTTGTTGGTGCCTTAATTTGGACATTTTTATAGATTTGCTTTAATTTGGACATTTCCATAGCCTTAGAACTGTAAAGAGCAACTTATTAAATTCCCCTTTTTAAAAACCATTCTATTTCTGGTATATTGCATTCCGGCAGCTAGCAAACTAGAACAAAGTGTTTATTGTGTGTTTAGCAACAGGGATTCATTGATGTCCAAGGCAAATGAAAGCCCTACCCTTATGGACCTTCCCGTTTGGAGAGAGCCATGGAAAGTTGGCTACATAATGTCTCAGACTGTTTTCCCCCCATAATTGTTTGCCAGTCACCTGAATTCTAGAGAAATTTCTTCCACTAATTAGATGTAACAGTTTCTCTGGACCCCACTATTAAATGGCAGCTCAAGACTAGTTGTTTTCTAAATTATTCTACTATAAATTCTATGGTCTCGTTATACCATTTGTGGAGACAAAAACAAAAAAGTGAGTGACTAAATACAAATTCAAATTAATTCATTTATAGAAACTTGCCCAGTTTTAATATATACAGTATATAGCTAAATTATATAAGAAGATAAAATGATCCAGGACATTATCTATGTGCAAAAATACATTTATAAATATATTTCAATATAAATTTCAAGTAGTGTATTTCTTCACATTTTAATTCCACAGAATATCTGTAGAAGACAAACAGAACTTTGATTTAGGAGAAAGATGTTAACAAAATGTGAGAAATAAAGATTAATGGAAACTTAAACAGAAAAGAATAAGAAAATTACAAGGTTTAGCAGTATGTAACTTGTTATTTTGGACCCAGTATTGTGTTCTCAATTTATTAACAATATTGTAGGAAGAACATTAGCATTAAGAAGCCTAGCACTAGCCACCTATATCATCTTGAAGGATTTCTCTAAGGTTTGGATATCTCATCTGTAAAACAAAGACAATTCTCACCTCAAAGAGCTGCTGTTAGAATCGCATGTGATGATATCTATAAAAGCACTTTGTAAACTGTAAGATCTGTAATTCAAATGTGTAGGTTAACTATTACCAAACTGGGCAATGATGACTAACACATAGAATGACATGACAAAGGTCATGAGTTATAAGTACAGTGAGAGCCTGAAGAAGGGAATGACTAATTCTTGGAAAGCCTAAGGAAGGAGCCCTATCAGGGAAGGTGAGGTTCGAGTGGTCCTTGATGAAAGAAAAGAAGCTTGCAGGTTTTATTTGAGTGAGCCTGTGTGTGTGTGTTTCTTAGGTAGGATGCTTTAGATAAAGAGAAACATCAGGCAGAGAGGTATAAAAATTCCTATTTTGGTCACAAGAAAGTTTTAGTGTAACTAGCAAACCATGTTTAGCTTTTGAGGTAGCACCTTCCCTACTAGTTTTTCACTGATGTCTGAAATTTCACTTTCAGTTTTTCTTGGATCCTTAAGACCTCCCTATGATACCAACTATATTTAATTATTCAGTCTTCTATACCACTGCTTTGCAGTATACCTACTTGCACTGCCATACAGATGATATGGTTCATTTCTTTCATTTATTTGTCTCCCTGAGCATAGTAGTAGGGTATAGAGGAGGGGTTCTGAAACAAGTACTGTAAGGCTCAGAAGTTATTGGACCTGAATTGTCACAGGTTAAAATGCAACAAAATGATAGCAAAATAAACCTGAGTCATCATTTCACCACCAATAAAATTAACAAATCATTTCTAATTTTATAGTTGGCTAAGGGTATTTTTCCATCACAAGCTGATAATCATGATCAGAAAAAGGGTGAAAGAAGCATTCAAATTTGGATAAAGCCTGGGGAGAACCTAGTGGTGAGAGGACCCCAGGGCCTCAGGTGTGGGAGACTTCTGAGACGAAAAGGAAAGGGGAATGGGGCGGTAGAAACAGCCTTGGCCACCTCCATACTTTCCCCCAAGAATCTGTCCTCACTGCCTTCAAGAAATTCAGTTCTTTTCGGAAGAAGTAGGCCAAAATAGAAAACAATGAAGAAGTGTATATTTAGGGTTTTTATAAATGGACTACATAAAATTGTTTTATAGGGCTTAGGGAACAAAATGCATCAAAAACACATGCAAATAAATAACAGTCTGAAATTCATATTCATAACTGTTTTCTGTATGTATGTATTAATAGTTGCATGTTAATTCATGTTTACATAAGAAAATTTATAGAAATATCTGGTCAAAATATATGTTCTTTAGCAATTGACCCTAAAGGTAGTGCTACTGTTATAGGGGTGAAGTGGAATTTGTCAGTGACATTTTTCATGTGAAATGGTTCTTGGTATTAGAAAATTAGGGAATGACTGCTGCACAGCATCTTATAGATAGAGCTTTTGGCATGACAACCCCTGCCCAGGAGTCAGAATAAAAACTGGATTTCAGGTCAAATTCAACAACTAACTAACTGGTGATCTTGGGCAAGTCAATGTACCTGATTAATTCTTCTTCACTTAATTATTCTGTGTTAGAAGTGGCTTACTAGAAGCAGGAAAGAGTATTTTGCAATTTCGAAAGGGTCAGAATTACTTTTAGGAATGATAATGACATCATATAAAGACACAGAAATTTCAAGCATCTAAAAATTAGTTATTTGAATTTAAGTAGAAAGTGGAAGAAAAAACTATTCTTTTCAAATACCTACCATTTTAGATATTTAGCATTACTTTAAAAAAAAATCCTCATGCAAATCTCAGTTTCCCATCTTGTTTGTAGACAGTCCACAGCTTGTTAGTGTTGTCAGCCTTCAGAAACTCAGCCATCGTCCAGATCCCACGTTCTTTCATTATGCCTCATGCCTTTAAGCACCCAATATTTTACTGTGTGAAAATAAGAGGTACAAACCCACTAGATAGCTATAAAATAAAAAAAGAACAGAAAATAACAAGTGTCAGTGAGGATTTGGAGAAATTGGAGATCTTGTATATTGGGGATGTAAAATGTTTCAGTAACTGGAAATCCATCTGGTTTTTCAAAAAGTCAAAGAGAAATACCAAATGACCCAGCAATTCTACTTCTCATTATATGCTCCAAATAATTGAAAACAGGAACCACCAAAATACATATGTTCAGGCCAGCATTATTTACAGTGGACAAAAAAAAAAGATGGAACCAACTCAAATATCCATCTCCAGATAAGTGGGTAAATTGTGGTTATATACATACACCAGAATATTACCCAGCCACAAAAAAGGAATGAAGCACTGATACGTATACAAACCACACAAACATTATGCTAAACGAAAGAAATCAAACACAAAAGGTCACAGATTGTTTTTTTCCATTTGTATGAAATATCAGGAAGCAGACTGGTGGCTGCCAGAGGTTCTGGAGAGGGAGCAATGGTTGCCTTTTGGGGTGATCCAAATATTTTGGAATAGACAGAGGTAATAGTTACACAACATTGTAATTGTACCAAATGCTACCGAATTGTTCCTTTTAAAATTTATTTTAAGTGAAATTCATCTCCATTAAAAAAATTTAAGTTCCGATTCCTATCCCTCCAAGACATCAAAAATCCAGCTATATCAGAAGATTCTTATTTCCTTCTGAAAAATCACACCTTGAGAAACTCTTAACAGCTCAAGAAGCATTTTTATTTAACAAATAACTTTCTTTAGAGAAAGTTTCAAAGTCAAGAAGTTTAAACAGAGCAGAACTCCCAAGTATTATCTCTCATTTAAGGCTACTACAGCATTTTCAAAATCCTTTGTTTCAAAATGAGAGCAATTATCCCTGAAATGAAGCCCCTGGCTCAAAGGGGTGTTCTGTGGGACAGGAGAATAGCTGAGTGGCTCAGGAAGTTGCAGTAACAATTCAAGGAACGGTAAACTGCCAGGGCTAGCCCTTTGAAAAGAGGAAATGGTTTTTCTGTAGCTACTGATAAACACTTTCATGCCTGGTCAGGATGCCACCCACATGCGGTAGTGATTTCCCTTTTATTTCTTCTTCCCTTTGCTTCATCTTGTCTTGGGCCAAGAAAGAGTTGAAGGGAAGCACAATCTTATACAGGAAAGAATCTTAAATCCTTTGAGTCTTGCTATCTTCATCTCTAAAGGGGGAGAGTTGTAGTAAGTTCATTATTTTAATTTTAATATACTGAAGTCACAGTTTTGTGTTTAGAATTTATTTCAGGTAGGTATTCATAAAACATTTAAAAACATTTCACGTTTTCAGGGACAGACAACAATAGGCTTACTTCTTCAAGTATGGAAAACACAAAGCATCTTATAGCTTTTCTGATGAGTAGACAGAGCTGAAATAGATTTGTGCTGCTTTAAGAATTATCTACTCATTGAATGCAAACGTCAACATTTCTCAGACGGTGTGAGGATTGCAGGAAAGGTTTAACCCAAAGAAAACCTAACCAAATAAAAGGGGGAAAAAAAGAGCTGTTTTCACTTGTTAAATTTTCTAAATATTTCATAATTAAAAAATTAACCTGGTAAAAGAACAGTAATTTAGGCACTGTGTAACCATTGTTGTATTTGCTAAATAATAACCCCAACTCATTGTTCAGCAGCGCTATGTCTTCTTTCTCCCCATTCTGAAAAGAGTTTCCCAAAGTCTGTATATTCACCCCTAACCACATTTTCCTCCGTTCACCCACCTCCTATTATAAGTGTCCTCCACTGAAGAAGAGGAAGAAGATAGTATTGTTTTTCTTATCTGTCCAGCATAAATGTTTACCTGTAACTAGAAATTATCAGTTGAGTGGACAAACCTGATACCTTTTGAACAAAGCTATCTGGATGCCTGTTTTCAAGAACAGGGTTTTCTCTGCTTGTGGGGAAGGAATCAGGGCAAAGCCAATAAATACTAGCTGTAATTGTCAAGTTTGAATTCTCACTCCCCTGATCCCCTCAGGAGTTTTCTTCTCTGCCCAGCTGTAAGTGATTTCCTTCTCCCAGGCAAAAATACTTAAATTTAACAGGACTCTTTACTGATTGTATCTCAAACCTCCTTTTGAATAAATACATATTTCACTTTAATAATTAAATAAAATCCAGTAGAAAAATGAGCCAGGGATATGAATTTCCAATTTGTATGAAATTTTTAAAAAGTTTTAATTCTTAACATTAATTCAAATGCACGTTAAAATGAGATTTCAGTTTTTGCCTATAAGATTGACAAAAATGTAATAGGTTAAAAATGTCCAGTTAGATGTGAGGAAAGAGGCACTTGCTATTCTGTTGATGGGCACACCAATAGAATTAGCCTTTTTTGAAGAGCAATTTGGCAGTCTCAATAAAAAATTTAAGTACATGTAGTGCTTTGACTCTGCAATTCATGTGTACTAAGGGTTCATTATAGCATCACTTATAATAGTGGAATTGTGAAGTGGTTACATAAATTAAGGCAAATCCATCCTGTGAAATATTCATGTAGCTGTTTAAAAAAAGTGAGGTAGAGGGCAGTGCGATGGTGGTTCAGTGGCAGAATTCTTGCCTGCCATGCCAGAGACCTGGGTTCGATTCCTGGTGCCTGCCCATGACAAAGAAAAGAAAAAAAAATTAGGTAGAGCATTAAATCCAGATATGGAAAGATGGTCATATGCATGTTGTTACCTGGTAAAATGTGTGTAATTTCATGTTTGTATATACAAAGAAAAAAATTGTCTCAGATAACAAGAAAACTCTGAACAATGGGTTCCTTTGGGATGGAGTTGAGGGGGAGGCTGAAATGCATGCATTTCAATTTTCCAAGTGAAGACTCTAACATAACAGGGGACTGTGATTTTATCACCTATGTTTGATATATTGTAAAACCAGTAGAGAAAAATTTAAAAGCAATATTTCAACACTTATTCCATTTAAGATTTTTTGTTGTTTTTCAATGTTCCTTTTTTTTCCTGCATATGTTTCTATAGAGTACTGTATCCATGCCATGAACTTTGCTGGGCAACTATAGCAAATATGCATTCTCTCTCTCTCTCTCTCTCTCTCTCTCTTACACACACACATACACACATACATTTATGCCCCTGCCCTTATTAAGTTAACATACTATCTGTGTACATGCTTTTACATCAGTGTGGCATCGAAATCATGCCTACTATTGTTTTGCTTAACACTATTATTATTATTACCTAAATTTATTGATAGTATTTTGGTATGCCATCAAAGAGAAGACCTAAAATATACATAATTATCCTCCTATAATTGGGCATTTATGCTATATACACCTTTTCTCAGTTAATGATTTGTGATCTAAAGAATAGTTAATATTCACATATGAATCAGTGGGGATGTTAAGGAAAAAAAATGGAGATGGGGGTCCAAGAGCTGTTTGCCAGAATTCCTCTCACAATACAGGCAGACTCTAGATAGGAAACAGTTACATTAATAGCTCTCCTATGAGCCAAGTGCACTTTGCACATGCTATCTCTTTTAATTCCCACATTAATGCAATATTAGCATCCTTATTTTACCAATAAGAAAAGAGAGTTCAGAAAGATTTCATAGGGAGAGTATGGCACCCTATTGTGTCAAGAACCTCCTTTTAATTATTATCTCTTTTCATCCAGGAACTCCACTAAATACTTACATAATCATCACATTTAATCCTTTAAAAACTTTCGCCAGTTAGGTATCCTTATCTTACATTTGTATCTGAGGAAATGCAAATAAAGTAAATTTTAGGTTCACATCAGAGTTGAATTGACAGACTCTTAGTGAGTGATAGAATCTCACCATGAGAGTAGATCTTGTATCTGCCCCAAGCAGGAGTTGGAGTCCCCTGGTGCAAGTTTTCCTTGATTTTAATCACCATCTTGGACATTTTCAGTTCTCCTTACATAGAGTCAAGTTCTTCTTCCTCGTTATATATCCCTGATGCTTCCCTTTCCTATTTGGTTGAAACCAGAGAAATGAAAAGGCACAGGTACAAGGATTGCCAAGCCACTTGATGTGAGAGGAGTGAAGGCAGAGAGGTGGCAAAGTAAATTTAATGGAGAGGGTGAGAATAAAATTATCTTTGAAATGACCACCCTAAATAGAAGCTACTATTCCTTACACAAAATTTCACATATTCCGCATCTGAAAAACAGATTTTCTCCCAGAAGTCGAAGCCGAGAGTTTGTGGTTTTCCCCTCTTCTGCAGAACTATTATTGTCTTTTCATTCCACCAAAGAAAGTTCAAACTTCTTCCCTCTGGGATTTTGTAGTTCATACTGTACACATTCATTTATTAGAGGACAATCTTGTCATGCATTTCAGTTCTTCCTAAGGATATAGGCAGATCTTCAGGCTATTTCATTCCCCCAGAAACTGGAGAGTAGTAGTTATGAGCATAGAATTTCAAGTTAAGGGATTTAATTTGAGTCATGGGTCATGTATTAGTTAGGGTTCTCTAGAGAAACAGAATCAACAGGGAACACTTGCAAATATAAAATTTATAAAAGTGTCTCACGTGACCGTGGAGACACAGAGTCCAAAATCTTCAGGGCAGGCTGTGAAGCCAACAATTCTGATGGAGGGTCTGGATGAACTCCACAGGAGAGGCTCACCACTGAAGCAGGAGGAGAGCCTGTCTCTTCTGAATCCTTCTTAAAAGGCTTCCAGTGATTAGATTAAGCATCATTCATTGCCGAAGACACTTCCCTTGGCTGATTACAAATAGAATCAGCTGTGGATGCAGCGGATGTGATCATGATCTAATTCTATGAAATGTCCTCATTGCAACAGACAGGCCAGCACTTGCCCAACCAAACAAAAAGGTACCACCACTTGGCCAAGTTAACACATGAACCTGACAATGACAGGTCAACTCCTGATTAGATTTTGGGCCATTTATTTCACCTCTCTGAGCTAGTTTTGATCCATAATCATGAACCTTACTAATCAAGTGTTGACAACCTAGGATCATTAGAAAATTATTTTAATGAATAAATATTAATAATTTATTATGAAATATTCCTGTGCAAGCAATTGCTTATTAGCAGTTCAAACCTTTTTATTAGTCAAATAATATCATAATACTACTTAAATTATATTTTTTCTGCTACCTCATAAATATATTGAATCATTCAATAAATATTTATCTTGCATATTAATAAAAAAAGACAAACAATCCTACAGAAAAACAGAGAAAGGATATGAACATTCACTTAACATTGGAAGAAATATGAATGGTTAATAAGCACTTTGAAAATGCTTACCACTTGAATAAAAACATAAAATTAAAAATTAGACCTTGTTAAATTTATTATATTTCAAAAATATAAAAGATTCTTAATATCCAGTGTTGGCCAGAATTTGAGGTGAAACTATCCAATAGAACTTTCTGTAATGATGGAAAAATGTATCTGTAGTATCAGAAATGATAGTCACTAGACATAAGTGGTGACTGATCACTTGAAATATGGCCAGTGTGACTGAGAACTGAATTTTTAATTTTATTGAATTTTATTTTAAATAGCTAGATGTGGCTAGTAGCTCTCATGTTGGATAGCACAGATTTTTTTTAAAAAGGCAGACCATTAAACTTTTTTATGGTAATATAAATCCACTACCCTTTTTGTAGAACACTTTTTTAAAAATCAAAATTTAAAAAGCACACACATTTTGAATTACCAATACTGATTTTTTAAAACCTATACTACAAAAAAATATTTGAAGATTTGCACGAAATATCAAGTAATAATTATTTGGCATAATTTCTAAGAGCTTGTAATAAGAAGCCACTTGAATATCCATTAATAAAAAAGTTAAATTGTGGACTTCCGGCTGACTAGAGTACCTTGAGATTAGCCCTACTCCATGGAAAAGTGAGAGAAGGGACAGGAGGGTGACTGAGACAGCAATTCGGGAGTACGGCTGACCTGGGAGAGGAACTGAGAGGCAGAACGCTAGAGCCTGGCATGGAGGCGTGGAGCTGTGGAACCTGCAGGAGTGCACAGACAGAAACATGGGACCAGGGAGTAAGCCAGACCATGTATTTTGGGCATGCTACCCTCACCAGCGCAGCCCCATAAATGGCGACTCACCCCACACCCCATGCACCTGAACCCTGTCATCCGTTCCCATTCCCAGCGCTCCAGGCACCCCCACCCGACCAGCCCCAGTGCACAGAACTGCCCCACATCTCCTTTCCAAGTGCAGCCCAACCCACCTCTCCTGCACCTCTCCCAAGACTGCCTTCCCCTCCCTGTTCCCTGAAGGCTGTTGCCAGCACATAAAGGTTGCAGTCACTAACCTCCATATGTAGGCTACCCTGCCCCACCCCCACCCCCACCCCGCCCATAGTGTAACACAGCCTCATCCTGCTCTCCCTAAGCTCAGTGCATCCATCTATCTGCACTCCCAGGTGCATACATACACATGGGCTCCCAATCATGTCATTCAGCTCTGGGAACTGCACTTTCCAGCAGTCCTAGAACTGCACATGCACACAGCCCTCAGCCTTACTTCCCAGCTCTGAGAAAGGGCCAATTGACACAACCAGGTCATATCTGCCTCCAGTCCATGAAGGCGTAAAGCTGACCTGCTGTCACAACTCTACACATGTGCACAAAGAGCCCCATGCCTTAGACCAGTGCACACCAGAGTTACACCCCCAGACTGGTGTACCTGCATCCTCCCTGGCCACTGGGTGCTCATGTTCACAATGCGTTAGCATAACATCCCCAACCTATACTTGTCCTGCTATACAACCATCCCGCAAACACAAGGCCTTAGACTACTGAAAGAAATCAATTCCCAAAGTAAATCAATCAAAATATTTACATGCAATGAAGACAGCAGAAGATCACTAAGCATATCACAATGCAGACAGATATAGCCCTGCCTAATGACAAAATTAAAACACCAGAGGGGACACAGATGTTGGAACAGCTAATCAAAGATGTTCATACAACTGTACTTAATAAAATAAGTGGAATAGCAAATGACATAAAGGAGATCAAAAAGATAGTAGAAGAGCACAAAGAGTAATTTGAAAGAATAAATAGAAAAATAGCAGAAATCAAAGAGATTGTGAGTTGAGGAAGCATGACCTTGCCTGTGTAGCTTTCTCTAACCTCCTCCCCAAGTGGGGAGAATTAATTCCTGTGTGTTAGGATAACGCTTTTACTTCTCTTATCATAGCACTGCCCTATTTATACATATTTCAGTTGCATTAAATTGAGATGTTTCATGGAAAAAGATTCCTAGGGCAGCTGTATTAAATTACCGCATGCTAGATGGCTTATTGTCTTACAGTTCTGGAGGCTAGAAGTCTGAGATCCAGGTGTCACCAAGGTCATGCTCCCTTTGAAGCATGTAGGGGAGAATCCTGCCTTATTTTTCCTTTAGCTTCTGGTGGTTTGTTGGCAGTCCTTGCATCCCTTGCCTTGCAGCTGCAGAACTTCAATCTCTACCTTTGTTGTCATATGGAATTCTTTCCTATATCTCTTTTCCTTTGCTTATAAGGACCCCAGTGATATTGGATGAGGGGTTGTCCCAGTTTGCTAACATTGCCAGAATGCAATCTACTGGAAATAAAGGCCATGAAAATGTTCAAATTAAGGCACCAATAAGAGGATACCTTCTCAGAGGAAAGGCATCTGGCATCTGAGTTTCTCTGTCACATGGGAAGGCAATTGGCAATGTCTTCGGTACTTCTCTCATGGCTTCTGGTTTCTCATGGCTTCAGCTCTCTCATTTCCTGTGGATCCTTCTGGCTTCTCCTGGGACATTTTCCTTCTGCAATTCCAAACATCTGTGTCTGAGCTTTCACCAAAATGTTTCCTTCTTAAAGGGCTCCTGTAAGCTGATTAACACCCATCTTAAATAGGTGGGGTCACATTTACATGGAAACAACCTAAGCAAAAGTTTCCACCCAACAATAGGTCTACCCCCCACAAGTTTGGATTCAAAGAACATAAGCTTTTCTGGGGAGCAGAACAGTTTCAAACCAACACAGGGGTCCATCCTATTTGAGCATTAACTTTTCTTAATTTAACTAATTCCATCTGCAACCACCCTATTTACAATTAAGGTCAGGGTTTTGAGGTACTGGGGACTTTAGCATATCCTTTTAGCAGACACAATTCAACCCATGACAAATGTAGAAAGAAAGAGAAACTAAAGTTCATTGAGTTAATACTATATCAGACATAACATTAGATTTTAAAAAAAAATCTTTTCTTGCCCACCATACCTAGAGGCAGTGTAAAATAGGAACATCAGTTCTAGAATCAGGCTGCCTAGGTTTGTGTGCCAGCTCTGCCTTTTATGAACTGTATAACTTTCAGGAATTGCTGTCTCAGTTTTGTGATCTGTGAATTAAAAAACAGTAATAGCCCATGCCTTATATGGTTGTTGAAGGAATTCAGTAAAATACCTGATAATAATTTTTAAAGTTCCTTGGGACATGATAATTGTTTGAGTAAAAGCTAGCTATTTTTGAGGACAGATAATAGGTCTTTTACTTTTGTATTGATAGAGTTTAGCATGTTGTCTAATTCGATGGCTAGCACTTAGTAAATTCTCAAAAGATGACTGGAGAATTTAATTTTATGCTGGTAAAATGGCAGAATTAAGAAAAATTATTTCAATTTCCTGGAAGCTAATTTCATGGTGTTTCTCTCAACTGTAATTTATTTCTTCTTTCATAGTACACAAATCTCAGGAAACATTGTGGGGTACATTCCTTGTTACTCATTGACACATCAAAAACCCTTTTCTGCCTGTCTTTTTTCAGAACACAAGGTTTTGAATGTCAGTTAATAAATGTAGATGGGATAATGAATTGAGAAAAATTTTGTGACCACCATAGTAATAATTATTTCAGGCAAGTCTCATCAATTGATGCTAACACTAGTGGAACAGGATTTCCACTTCTGCTTCATATGTAAAAAGTGGCAAATGAATGTCATTCCCATACTAGCAATGAGGAAAAAGTTATATAATCTATAGAATCATAAATTTTCTTGAAATCATCAGAGAGCTGAGGTTGCCAGGCAACTTCAGTTGAATTCCAACGAATGGTATGTTCCTCTGAGAAGAGGTGGGACGGAAGAATTATTTCATCTTTGGCATGTGGGGAAAGTATGGCTGTTAAAAGACAGGTAAAAGGAAATCAGCTAGATGTTACCACATTTTTAAAAGCAAAGTGTGAGATTGCTTATTAGTTTAGAAAAACCATGAGAACCTAAGCACAAGGGGAGTTCATTCTAACTCACAAGTTCTTTCCACAGGCCTCCAGAGTAACACCTGCCTGAGACTGGATATAGAACTATAGACAGCAGAGAGACCCCTTGGGAGTACTGATATGCATATGTACAGGTAGTGATTGGTTTCAACTGGTGAAAAGTTGCAAATGCTCACACTTCCCTGGATCCATCTCTCATACAAACAAAAATTCTTAAGCCACTGGGAGAGGGGTAGCAATTCTCTCTGACATCTAGGGCTCAGAAAAAGATCTTCTGATTATGGAGAAGTTGTAGCTGCAAAAGTGGTCTAATTCTGAGGCATGATAAGAAATCCTCCCATTGTTTGGACCCAGGAAAAGATCCATTCCCTTTGAGAGAAAAGTAAAATTAAAATACTACTTCCTCTGGGAAAGGTGAGAGAAAAACTCTTGGGCCCAGGTTCTTTGCCTTATACAAAGTGAAGGCCTGCTGCTACCTTTAGAGGGGTAGGAATCTCTCTTGATACCAAGACCTGACATAGAAGGAGCCATGAGGTAGGAGAGAGCAGAAATGCTGAGATGTCATGGTCCCAAGGCTCAGGCATGCAAAGTCTGTTTAAGATAAAGACTAGAGCAGGAGAACTAAGACTCCCACTCTATTACCATGAGCTTAGAACCCAGTAACCAACAATAATAGTCCACCACTGAGCATGGCCAAGAAGGTGGAGAGAGAAATTATCCCCACCCCTCCATGAAACAGGGAAGGCTGAAATCCAAGGGTAGAATAGAAACCCTAAGAAAAACCAATTGGTACCCCATGGCCCACTCTAAGCGCACAGTAACACATTCCACCACTGGAAGAAGTCTGTGAGGCACTTAATGTAACAAAAGCAACTGCAATTACCAAATCCAGCTCAACTAACTTACTAGATTGACTCAATTTAGAAGAAGAGGAGCACCCTTTTTCAAGCATAAATTCTATTTACCTCAGTGTCCACTGTACTTCTATACATAATGAGTAATATTCAATAAATGAGCCATACTCATGAAGAAAGAAAGAATGACCAAAGAGATAAAATAAGCAATAAAACCAGACCCAAAGATGACTTGACTGTTGGACAGGAACTTTAAAATAACTATTGTTAATATATAAAAAGAAGTAATAGAAAAGGAGACCAACATACATGAACAGATGAGGAATTTTATCTTAGATATAGAAATAATAAAAAAGAGTCAAATGGAAATGGTGTATGAAAAAAGGTAAGATGTATGAAATGAAGAATTCCTTTGACGCATTTATAAGCAGACTGGGCACAGTTGAGAAAATAATAAAAAATATGAAAAGAAATAAAGTAAGGTCAATACATAAAATTAATGGTAATTTTACATGCTAAAAATGAAAATTTGTATTTTTTCCCCATGTTCTCATTTTGGGAGATAGACTAATGTTCTTACCAAATTCTCATGTCTTTCCTTGAGCTCTGGGTCCTATTATTTATCATCATCACAAAACCTTTGATCTTAATATTTCTTTCTCTTGCCCATCAATCATTTTATTCTCTTTGCTCATTTATTTCCTTTAGCATCCAAACATACTTTAGTAGTAGAATTATAATAACTAAAATTAATTGCAAACCAACCTCTTTTGATCCTGCATCCCTTTCCAGCCACTATCATGCTTCTCTTTACTTCATCACAGAAAAAAATATGCCCCCAAATTTGTCTACACTCTGTCTCCAGTCCCTTTCCTCCAACTTCCCACTCAACCCACTCCCATTGTGGTGTGTGCTTCCATCACCCCTCTCAGTCAGTCCTAATCAAGAAAGCCAATCCAGTGATTGTTTTTTTGCCATAAATTTAACCTCTCAGAAGCTGTTAGCAGGTGACTGCTTCTTTCTTGAAACATTTCTCTACCCTGTCTTCCTTGACACCATACATTTCTTTTTCTGCCTTACTGAGGAGTCATTCTCATTTCTGGTTCCAACTCTTAAGCTCAATTTCTAATTGTTGCAGTGCTCCAGGAATGATTCCTGTGCTTCCTTATTTTTTTTTAAATATACCTTTTCCCATAGAAAAATGTCATCCTATCCAGTGGCTTTAAATACCACTTGTATGCTGATAATTACCAAGTTTCTAGGTCCTTGACATCCTAGAACCTAGAACATCAGTGTATAGGCTTGTCAGCATATACACTAAATACATGGCATGTTCACTTTCATGACCAATAGGCATCTAAACTTTACCATATCCAAAACAAAAATATTGATTCTCATCCACTGTAGAAAACCTATTTCTCCCATAGTTCAGTAAAAGGCATCATCTGTTCAGTTGCTCAAGCCAAAAAACCTTGGATTCATTTCTGATTATTCTGTCATGCTTACTACCCGCATCCAATATAGTTGCAAGTGACAACATTCCTGTCTCCCAGATATATCCCAAATCTATCAGTTCGCAGCATGCCCCTATGCATATAAGCCATTAGGACTATTGGATTACTTCTAGCTGGACTTCCTGCTTTTATTCCCGCTTTTCTACAATCCATTATCACAGATCAAGCAGTGTATTTTTTTTTAAAATAGTATCAGATAGCGCCACTTTCCTCCTTAAAGTTACCCAATGGCTTTTCATCACAGCTGGAGTAAAAGCTGCACTTCCCATTAGAGTCTACAAGGCTGTGTGTGACACGACTTCTGCCTGTCCTTCTGCTAAAACTCCTCTCACTCTTCCCCGTGCTCACCATGCTCTGACTACACTGGCTTCTTTCTGTTACCCTAAACGGCATGATTTCGCCAACCTCTCTGCCTTCCTTTTGCTCACTCGTATTGCTTTTCATTCATATCTGAGATCAAACATTCCTTCTCAGAGAGGCTTCTAAATTTCCACTCTCCTGCCCCATCAGTACATCTTGATTATTCCCTGTATTCTTACCCAGTTTGTTCTCTTATGAGAAGGTGAGTGTGGGCAGTGGAATAGGATAGGGAAGAAAAACCCAACAAAAATATTGCTCAACTGGGGACTAGCTTAATTCCGATCCCGTGGGATCTTTGGAGGGCAAATTATACCACTGATCTCTCCTTGAGATAAGGGAACCCACCTTTTGTAACCTTGCATCAGTCATTCATTGGCCAAGTTTTGCAAAGTGGGGAGAGACACAAGCAGGGTAACATTTTGCAAAGGACAATTCTTTGGATAAGTGGGCCATATAGATGGCAGATAACAATACTCAGAGCAGCTGGAGGGGTGAGTGTACTGAGTGGAGAAAAGAATAGAGGCAAGGTACCAATAGCATCCATGACACAGTATTCTTTAAAGTAACCTGAATTATAGATGGATAAGTTGGTTTAGGAATTTGAATAAGATAGTTTATAATGATCATTTTAATTCTAAGATTTTATTCAAGTGTTGTCTTAAGTTTATTCAAGATAACGAATTACAATAATGGCACTCTGATGCTGTGATTTTCTTTTTTCTAAGCACTTTACTCACATTATGATATATGGCAAAGTTGTGTGCATTTATTATTGTCAGAATTCATCAGAGGTGTGTAAATTATATCCAGTTTCTTTAATCATACTGATCCACCTTCCATCATCTTATTTAATTCCACTCTACCCTAGCCAATTCCAGCTCTTACAAGCCTTCTAGATACCAAACATCACATCTTCTGCAATGCCTTTACCACTCCAGACTAAATTAATTTCTCTTTTTACTCCAGAAAATGACAGTGATTATTACATTGCACATTAATGTACATTAATTTTGTGCAGATAAGGCTAACCTAGATCCTAGGATTTTGTTACATTTAAATACTGTCTCACTTTGAACACATTCATAGTTCCCTCTGGCTCCTTTAAATATGTTATCCCATTGAACTCGTTTAGATACACAAACAACACAAACAGAAAAACAACTGGGAAATATAATTTATTTTTCCTCATAGTTTTTACTTTTATTTCTTGGGGATCATAAAAAATAAACTGGGTTTACTTTTCATCTGGTTTTCATTACTCTATCCAAACTGAAATAGAGTTATGTTGTCAACATAAATAATTTCACCAACTTACAGTGTGGGAATATTTATTTTCCTACTGGGTGGATATTGATATCCCTATTCAGAACCCTGCCTACTACAGCCTGACAGCAAGATAGAGGGAAATAAAAAGTCTAAACAGATTGCTTTGCAGATTTGGAAAAAAAAGAAAGGTTGTTGGCTCAAATTGCTGGTTACTTTATTTAAGCCAATGTTTCACAAACTCTGTTTCTCCAGTTGACAATAGGTTTCCCCTGAAAAAATAAATTAATTTCCTGTCCAAATACATTGAGGTTATGTTGAATATTGTGATTCATAAAACAAATGAACCATTTAAAGTTTCTGAGAAATCTTGAAAAGAAATCCAGTTTACTTAAACACTTATGGAAACATCTCTGAGATCACTAATATTTTCAGATCAGTCTGGGAAATGGTTGTGACTTTTTCACAACAATTCCTAGGTATGTTTAATTTTTTGTGAACCTACTCTGTCAGTCAGGGTTTTGGGGCAGAGTACCGAATCCACTGTAGCTAATTCAAGCAGAAGAAAATTTAAAAGTGTATTAAACGGCCTAGAGAAATCTGGGGAGGAAATGAAGTAAGAGACTTCAGGCTGAACTCCCAGAAATGATTCCCAAACCATACACTAGCATGTCTCTCTAAGGGTCCTACTGCTTCCATCATGAGCAGCAATCTGCCAGAAGGAGAAACTGCTGCTGCTACTGCTAGTTCCATAAATCCTCTGCTTTGCTAGAACCCAACCCAGCAAAAACAAATGCCTCACATTCAGCCTTTCTCTCCACTTAACCCAACTTAAATTCAAGTTTCATACTTGCGCATCTGATTGGTGAAACATAAACATATCCAGAAACTTAGCTTTAAGAGAATCTGGGAAATGTGATTTTCTGCTTTCCAGCCTCTGCAGTTCTAAAAGGTAGTTGCAACAGATGTTGAGAAACTCAGTCCTCTGTATCCTCCACATTAGTGCCTCTTTTTCTTCCAGCATTCCAAGGTGATGAGGATTTTGACAATGCAATGGTATGAAGTGATAAAATTTTCAAATAAAGCTACTTTCATAAAGTAACATGAAAACAGGGATTACTATATTCCCAGTGCCTGATTCAGTGTCTGCAATAGAGTAGGTGCTTTTAAAAAATGTGTTATTTTAATGAATGAGTGAGATTAGAGGACCCCCTTGGCCGATCCCCTAATTTAACTGTAGATGAAACGGAGGTCCCAAGAATTGAATGACTTGCTCACAATCACCACAAATAACCCAAACAAGTCTCTTAAATTTTTAGTCCCTTTATTGTTCTGTGTTACTGCTAATATAATTCACCTGGTCAAAAGCAGAATTTTGTCTTTCTAAAAGGGTCACAAGGAGACAGTAATATGTGATCAAAAGAAATACATTTAAATTGAAACAATGAATATTAACAAGCTGTTAAAATATAAGAGTGTTATGCTAGGTGCCTTTGAACATAAATAAAAATGTGAAATCTTGCCCAAACAAATCATCAAAGAAATGAAGTTCTAGTGATTGATTTTCTCTCTGCATATTGCCATACAGAGTGTTAGAGCAACATCACACATTCGATTCCTGTAGCCACTTTCATATGCACACCAGAAGACTTGAAGCTCACTGGTTTGTACTTGCATTAAATAGTTTTCTTTCTCATTTAATGTTTTAAACACATTTTTGCTAATTTCACATTCACATAGTATTTTCTTCCTTAATGCTATTCTCAGCTTCTGCCAAATGACATAGGGAGGATCCTTAAACTCAAGTATTATTGTAATATGGAACTATTTCCAACAGATTTCAATCCTTTCTATTGAAGGCAGTTTCTGCTAACAGCAAAGTAAAAGAAAATGAAATAAAATAATTCACATTAGCAGAGTAGGATTGGGGTGCTGATGTCAGAATGGCTAAAGGGAGGAAACCAGATATCCTCCCAGGGGCTAAAATAGTACCCAGGTTTCTACAATTTAGAAGTTGCTCTAGGGTTTATAACATATATCTGTGACTATCACATATAGTACTATTCCACTTTACATATAATGTAAGAACCTTACAACAGTATGCTTCATATATGCTCTTTGATCCTATGTGCTACTGTTAAAAATGAATATTATAATCCTCAGAACAACCACTAAATAAATAGTTATAGGTAATTAACTCTTAGTAACATTTTTTAAATGCTCAATTAGATTGACCAGTAAAAGGGTATTAAAAGGAATGAGAAAAAAAAAGACTATATATAGCATACCCCTTACCCCTCACTTTCATTTACCACTAGCATTATCAATTATCATTTTATTTCTTTTTCTGTTGTCTTTTTATTTCTTTTTCTAAATCGATGCAAATGTACTAAGAAATGATGAATATGCAACTATGTGATGATATTAAGAATTACTGATTGTATATGTAGAATGGAATGATATCTAAATGTTTTGGTTGTTAATTTTTTTAATTAATAAAAAAGTTTTTAAAAAAAAGGAATGAGTAGTAAACAAATAGCAATATGGTAAATTTAAACCTAAACATATTGATAATTATATTTAAATACAAACGGTCTGAACATCTCAAAAGGCAGAGATTTTTGGACTGATTAAAGATGCAAAATCCAACTACATGCAATCAACAAGAACTCAACTTTAAATATAAAGATATAGTTAGATCAAATGTGTAAAGATGAAAAAATACCTTGCAAATACTAATCAAAAGAAAGCTGAAATGGCTATAATAATATCAGACAAAGTTGATATAAGAAAGAGAAATATTAATAGAAATAAGTGGAGACATTTCATAATGAAAGAGGGGTCAATTCATGAAGAGGGCATAATGATCCTAATGTGTAAGCACTTAATAATACAATGATAAACTGAAAGAACTGAGGGTAAAGAATCGACAAATTTAGAATTACATTAGTCAACTTCGACACTCTCAATGATTGCTAGGGCAAGTTAACATAGAATCAGTAAGAACAGAGAAGATCTGAATAACACTATCAAACATGACCTAATTGATATTTATAAAACAATCCACCCCCAAAAGAAGCGAAATCTACATTCTTTCTAAGTACCCATGAAAGGATCACCAAGATAAGCTGTATGGTGGGCTAAAACAATTCTTAATAAATTTAAAGAGATTGAAATCATAGTAAGTATGTTCTGGCACAACAATGTTGAATTAAACTAGAGATCACTTATAAAAATATACCTGACAGGCAGGCCATGGTGGCACAGTGGCAGAGTTCTCACCTGCTATGCCAGAGACCTGGGTTCGATTCCTGGTGCCTACCCATGTAAAAAAAAAAAAAGTATACACACACACACACACATATATATACACACATATATATACCTGAAAAATTTGGAAATTTAAAAATGTACTTCTAAATAATCTATGGGTCAAAGAAATATTCACAGGGTAATTGACAAATGTTTTTAACTATACAAAAATAAAAACATCAAAATTTTGTGGCAGGGAAAAAAAAAGAGCTTAGAGGGAAACATATCGCATTAGAAGCCTATGTTAAGACAAGAAGAATTGTTTCAAATCGAAGGTCTAATCATTCACCTTAAAAATCTCGAAAAGGGAGAGCAAATTATACCCAAAATAAGCATATGGAAACAAAGAATAAGGATAGGGGCAGAAATCAACAAAACTGAAATACAGAAAAATGGAAAAAAAAAAAATCAGTGAAACCAACAGCTGTTTCTTGTCAAAGTTTAATAAACTGGATAATCCTTAACTTAGACTGATCAAGAACAAAAGAGACAGCACAAATTACTGTTATCCGAAATCAAAGAGGGGACATAACTATAGATTCTTCTAACATTAAAATAAGGAATTATTTTGAACAGCTTTATGCTAATAAATTTGACAGCTTAGATTTAGTGAACAAATTTCTTGAAGGAATAAACTAAGGTCACTCAAGAATAAATTGGCCCATGGTGGGAGCAGAGTTTTCCTGGTTCTCCTTCTTCAGCTTCAGTCGTCGGTAGGCCCAGTGTACAGCGGCCTCAGTGGTAGGGCTTTTCCAGCACTTCTCCATCTTCCCCAATAGTAGCCAGTCCTCACCTGGGACTCACACAGGTACCAGAGTGCGGATGGGCTTCTGCAGATGCTTCTCCCGCAACTTCCAACCTGAGATCTCTTTCATGGAGCCACCAAGTGGGCTCTTCCAGGTCTCCTGCCGTGCTCCCAGTCTCTCTCCTTAATACTTGGTAGATTCGGTTTTTAAAAAGCTGGTGAATGAGGACAGATTCCCTTTTACCTGGGGCTCCCAGGAATATTAAACTGTCATGCTGGTCCTCACGTGGCTTTTAATAATCTGTTAAAATTTCAGTAGTATTCTTCTACCTGCTTTTATGGGATCGTCTCTACCTCCTCTGCGCTGCCAAATAGGACATATTTCACGTGGTCCAGTTCTCTTCAGAGGAGCCTGTCACCCTTCACAATTTCCTACCATACTTTGTGGTCTCAGTTCTCTAACGGGCTCAAACAAAATTATGGTTTTATACAATATTCTGCTTTTTTCTCTTTGCTAAGTTGATGTTCTCTTGCAGCTTTCTATATCCTAATTGGCTGATCTTGAGATTTTTGAAGATTATGGGTCATTTAATTGTTAGAATATCAATTTGAATTTTTCTTGAGTTTCCGCATATCAGGAAGGCATAAGATGTATATTTGTCTCAGTATCGGTGATGTTAACTTTGTTTCCTTGGCTGAACACCGTATGTCTCTACTGAAAGTTACACTTTTCCCTTTGTATTTAATCAGTTACTGTGGGGAAATACTTTTTGTCTATATAAATATCTTATTATCCCTCCCACTTTTACTCACAAAATTGAGCATCTATTGATACATTTTTCCTGAACCAATACTGATTATTATGGTTTCTAAGTTGTGATTTTCTAATTTCTTCATTCCTTTTACATTCATCTGTTGACTTTATGCTGTAAGGGAAAACTCACTTTATTAAATATTTACATATTTATCTTTATCTATAGGATCATTTGGATTCCTTTTTTTTAAAGCAGTTTTACTGAGATATATTTACATACCATACAATCCATCCAAAGTGTACAGTCAATGGCTCTTAATATAATTATATGGTTGTATGTTCATTACCTACAATCAATTTTAGAACATTTTTATTATTCCAAAAAGAAAAACCCAATATTCCTTAGCAGTCATCTTTCAATCTCTCTGTCCTTCCCTGGCCCTACATAACCCAATTTATTTTTGTGTCTGTAGATTTATTTATTTGTTTGTTTGTGTGTTTGTTTATTTATTTTGGGGTGGATGATCTGGGAATCGAACCCAGGACTTCTGCATGAAAGGCAAGCATTCTACCACTGAACCATGTCTGTAGATTTATTTTTATTTACGTTTCATATAAATAGGATCATATAATATGCAGTAATCTGATCTGGTTTCTTTTAATTAGTACAGTGTTTCAAAAATTATTAATGTTTTTTAATTAGAGAAGTTGTAGGTTTACATAAAAGTCATATAAAAAATACAGCATTCCTATATACATCCCTCTTGTTGATGCTTTGTATTACTGTGGTACTTTGTTACAGTTGATAAGAGAATATTAAAATAGTACTATATTCCATAGTTTACATTAGGTATATTTTTCCCATATACCACCCTATTACTGATAGATGATTATTGATTATTTTGATATTAATATTATTGATTAGTGACATACATTTGCTATAATTCATTATAGAACATTCTTATACATGTATATTAACCCCAGTCTATCATCCACAACAGGGTTCGCTGTGTTATAGAGTCCATGTTTTATCTTCTAACTTTCATTCTAGTAACATACACTACCCAAAACTTTACCTTTCAACCACATTCACATACATAATTCAGTGCTGTTAATTACATTAAAAAAAATAATAATGTGCTATCATTACCACCATCCATTTCCAAACCTTTAGAATCAACCTAAGTAGAAACACTGTACCAAATAAGCATCAGCTCCCCATTGTATACCCCAATCTATTCCCTGGAAACCTCTATTCTAGATTTTATCTCTATAAGTTTGCTTATTATAACTAGCTCATAACAAGGACATTATACAATATTTGTCTTTTTGTGCCTGGCTTATTTCACTCAGCATAATGTCTCCAGGGTTCATCCATGTGGTTGCATGCATCAGGACATCATCACTTTTTATAGCTGAATAATATTCCATCATATGTATATAACAAATTTTGTTTAACTGTTCATTAATTGATGGACATTCAGGTTGTTTCATCTTTTGGCAATTGTAAATAATGCTGCCATGAGCATTAGCATGCAAATATCTGTTCAAGTCACTGCTTTAAATTCTTTTGGGTTATACCTAGTAATAGAATTGCGGGGTCATATGGTAATTCTATGCCTAGCTCCCTGAGGAACTTCCAAACTGTTGTAATCCTTTGATATCATTATTTTGTGTTGCAGTTTTTCTAAATTTGACCAAGAGGAACCATTGAAAGCTAGCACCTGTTTACTTTTGACTTGACAACATCATTCTTTGAATGTTTCCTTACTTTCTCTCACTAAAAGATGTTCTAGGTACATCTTATAGTTTCCCTGCTTCAGCCCCAGGGCCAGCCATTTTTCAAAGAAGCACTTGTTTCATTTAATGAAGAATGGTATTTAGAAACCAAGATCTCGAGAGTTATTTATATATTTTTATTTTTAGAAAACTAGCCATAAAATAACAATTGACATGAAAACAAGTTGCTAATAAGGAATTAACCTACATCATGCCTGGAACAGCAGAGGTCCTAAATAAAAGTTTATTAAATGAATGGAAGAACTACTTAAAAAGTAGCTTTTAGGAGATAGTCTGAATTTGACAACTTTATCCCAAACTCCACTTTTTCTGCTCTCTCCACCCCTGTTGAAAGAATAAATTTCAGATCTAGATTTGTCACTTAGCTAGCTATTCAAATATAGCCTAGTACTGTCTCCTATATAAAGTATAAAATGTCTTGGCCTGACATTAAGTTCCAACCGAGACTCTGGATCGTGTTTAATTTCTACTCATCTAGTTCACCTGTTAACCATGTTCCAGGGAAAATTTACCACTAACCAAAAACATGTCTCCATCTCCATTTCTTTCTTACTGTTTCCGTTGGTTGAAAACACATTCACTGCACAGAACAAATGCTGTCTTATCCATGAAGCCTTCCCTAATTTCCCCTAGCTTGAAATTATGCTTTTTCAAACTCATAGAATGTTTATTACTTGTTTATCTATGTTGGTCCATGCCTTATACTCATTTCATATTGGAAGCTGACTAGAAGAAGTGTACTACTTCTATAGATATTTAGATAGATTAACTAATTTTACTGATTGCCAGGAATTACACATCACACCATCATTTAGTGCCAGCTTGTCATCTTTTTGGGAAAAAAAATGCATCATTAGAAATGATGAAGGTATGCACTTTATATTCAAAATATTTTGAGATCTAGGAAACATATTACGTATAGTCCTATGTTGCTCAATTCTGATACATACATAGCTGAAAGATGCATTTACACCAGTTTTACAAGTGGAGCAACTGTAAAAAAAAATGTGAATTTCCCAAAGACACATTACTAACAAGTAATGGATCCAATTGTCAGATATAGGCTGTATAGCTTCAAATCTTACATACCTTGTCCCATACCAGGCTACCTCTCAAATATATTAAGCAGAAATGGATTTTAAAAAACATAAAAACAAAACCATTAGTGCACATTAAGTGAAGTGTGGAAGCAGAAGTAAATGGTGACATATCTCAGAATGTTCTCACTCACATCAATCTAAAGTAAACATAGAAATTGTCAGATGATCTTACATTTGAGTTGATGCAGAAATGGACTTCATATGTGAAGTCCATCCTAGCCATATCTAAAGGCATATTTGATACAACTACCAGGAATAAGCATTGCAGCTTAAACCTCACTTCCTGCAGAAGCTTTCTTAAAACCCCGGAGTGGCCTATGCGCCCTTTTTCTGTGATCCATAATACTCATTCTCTTTATCCTTATACTTGTACTGTTATCATTTCATTATTTTTGCTTTTTTGTGTGTGTCTCTTCCTTTGATGCTGGGCTAGTTCTTATATATTTTGCGTGATGATGAACACATAGAAGGCACATGATAAATATTTGTTAAATGAATGTCCTTATGACATGAAAAGCTTCAGAGTATATATTTATACTTCATCTGCCTAGTGGTAAAATGAAAATAAATAGTTGCAGTCACAGGTGGGTCTCCACACTGGTCCCTGCCCAGGCCCAGGGCGCCACGTGACCAGGTCTGCAGCTGGGAGCCTGCGAGACTCGGCTTGAGAAATGATACCGGCAGCACCTGTTTAGAGCCAGGACCCGTGCTCTTATAGGTGGCCTCTGACTGCTGTGGGACACATGGCCTGCTTCCAGGTCAACTCTATTAATCAGATGGTTATGTGGGAAAGATGTCTTCTAATTCTACCTAAAAGCCTCAGGCATCTGGAGAGTCAGCTGCCTGGTCTCCTGATCCTCTTAAAGAGCAGCCTGAGGGAGACAGAAGCACCCCATGGGACTAGCAAAGCCACCCACTGTGCCACCATGCCTCAAACAAAGGCAAAAGGAGATGCTACAGGTGATTAAGCAAAAGGGAAGGATGAGCCCCAGAGGAGATCTGCACAGTTGTCTGCTAAACCTGCCCCTCCAAAACCAGAGCCCTGACCTAAAAAAGCCCCAACAAAGAAGGGAGAGAAACTGCCCAGAGGGAGAAAGGGAAAAGCAGATGCTGGCAAGATGGGAACAACCCTGGAAGAAACAGAGATGCTCCACAGCCCAGGCACAGTAAGTGCAAGGCCCTGAAGATGCCAAGGGAAGTATACATTTCTGATAATTTTGTACTTCTAGTGACTCTACTGTTTGAACTACTGTGGTTTTTATAAAATCAGGTTTTATAAAAATGTAGAAATTTGGTTTTTCTTTTTGTTGTCATTATGTTTTTAGCACACAGAATGCTTCAAAGTTGTCTTTTGGAGAAAGGTCAAATGCTATTAATAGAATGAATCTCAGAAGACAGACTGAAATGGGCGAAAATAGGATTTTTCTATCTTGGATTTTGTAGATTGTTCTTGGTTCCCAGGAAGAATTCTCTGACATTTTGGCACAGAAGCCTTGTCATGTGGGAAAGAAAACTTCATGTGCTCTTCTCCTTCCCTGATGCTGTCAGCATAGACTTGAGCCTAGTGTGTTGATATGGTGCTGACACCCCTAGAAGCAACTGTGCTGGGCAACAATACTCAGGCAGGACAGACTTCTGGTGATGAACTCAAGATCATGTCATCGGAAAGAGCCAAAATTCTTGTTTTTAGTTTGTGGATTGCCACATTGAGGATCCTGCTTTTTAGTTCATTTCCTCCGTATCAGAGTTGGCCTGTGAATAGCTCTTAAACTACATGCTTCGTATGGAATATCCACCTGGGTTGAAAAGGTTTCCTGTTGAAAGTAGCAAAAGAAGACACTGTTAAATTTTACAGTGATTTTTGGGGGAAGGGGAGTTGGGAAGTTGTAAAATATTATTCATTGTTGCCTTGCCCTGGAAGTAACATGATTGCTTTTGTAAAGTATCTTATAAAGCCGGATACAAATTGGCCTGGAGAGGAGGGATGGAATCATTTCCTTTCTGGATGTCATTAAGATAGTCTCCAGTATTGACCTGTAAACGTTTTATAGTTTTGCTTTTCACATTTGTCCCTGGCCTGCCCTCAACTAATTTTTGTGAAAAGCGTGAGGCAGAAATCTGTTTCATATTTTTCCATATGGAAAGTACTTGTCTCAGAACCATTTACTGAAAAGTTCTTCCTTTCCCTACTGATCTATAATGCTGACTCTTTCATAAACCAAGTTTCTTTGTGTGTGTGTATGTGTGTGTGGAGGGGGGCGTCTGGTGTTGGGCCCTGCTGTGATACACTGATCAACCCAACTAACCTGGGGCCAGTATTCAACGGTCCTGACTATTGTAGCATTAGAACAAGGTCCTTTCGTCTCAGAAGGCAAATTGCAACTCTACCCCCAGCATCACACCAAAGTTTTCCTCCTTGGAAATATGTTCACTCTTCTTATCCATGTGTTCCTTCATAAAACTTCTAGAATTAGATTGACAAGCTCCACATTAAACAGAACGTTTAATGCCACTCTTTGCTGTCACCGCCTGCCAAGGCAGCTGTGGACTGCATTGTGATTCCCCAGGGGGTAAGGGAATGGGGCCGTGTAGTTCTCTCCCTGTACTGCTTCCTCAGTCTACCTGCAGACCTTTGCTCTGACTTCACACCCCAGCCCTTACCCCAGCTGTCTTTGGTGGAATTCTGGTAGAAGGGATTGGCAGTGAATCTCTGCAAGGATAGTCACCTTTTAGGTGCTAGGAAGCCCCCTGGCAGCATGATAAAGACCTTCTCAGAAATACGTTTTTAAAAGCATTTTTAAAAACTCAACCACATAGAATTACAAAGAAAAGCAACTATATGATAAAATAATGATCGAACAATTAAAAAGAATTCTCCATATAAAAAATAGTTATAGCTGCAATGTTTGTCATGATTTAGCTAGAAAATCTTTTTCTAAGCATTAATGGTTTCAAAATATCAGGTACTTATTTTAGAAAGCTTAAATGCATTTTTAAAATTGATCCTTTGTAGAAAAGAATAAAAGCTAATACTATGTATGAAATATTGTTAAATGATATGTATTAATAGATTCAATATTAAATGATAATGGCAAGATGAGTAATTTTTGTTGCACTGAAGAATACTTGTCTTTCAAAAAGAATCCTTGAGAACTTTCAGAATATGCTTTGATTATAGTAAAGGCCAAATGCAGTGAGGCACTTTAGTTCCCTTTTTATCAACTACCTCTGATTAAAGGAAGCAAAATAGTGTAGTACATTGCTTTCAAACCATTTTAAAGCAGAAAGTCCTTTTAATGAAATATCTCATGAAGGCTAAATACAGAAAACACATTTGGAGTTCTGCTTTGTCCTAGCTGAAGTGGAAGTGGAAAGAATTTTCTTAGATGGACACCCCTTCCCTCTCACACCCTCTATCCCACTCCCCCCACACACACATACACACACATACACACACACAGACACAGCACACTCCAGGAAGTCCAAGGAAACTGCTGGGCGCTGAATATGATGGACTGAAAATTCCCGTTCACTAGAGGCTGCCATTAGCAGAACATCAGGGCACCTGGGTAAATAACAACCCCAAATCTTCTCCTTCTCTTCCTCTTTATCTTCTTTTTACTCTTCGTCTCTCCCTTTACATGCTTTCTCTTTTCTTGGTTATTTATTTCATTTCTTTTCATTTTTGACATTTCTTTATGTACTTTATTTTTCTGAATACTTCAGTTCAAAAACTATTAGGTTGGCCAAGAAAAGCAGGCGTCTGTGGTGGGAAGAAGGTGATGGGGACACAGAGAGGGGATTCAAAACCCAAGGGCAAGTTCATAGGAAGGTATTATAGTGATGGTGTCAGAACCCAAAAGCAGGAGAGATGGTCCTCTACTGGGTGCTGGAATCAGAGTGGTGTGAGGAGGGCATCCCCGTAGGGGAAAGGGCAGCACAGGGTTGTGCAGCATGAGTGGAGTAAGGAAGAGAATAGAGTGAGAAGTGTGTCCACAGGGAAATGGAGGGCATCTCAGTACCGTGTGTCAGAGCCCAAGCTCTGAGGGGGGCAGCTGGAAGGCGGTAGGAGGGCAGTAGTAATGTAAGATTTGTTATGTTCTGGGGCTTCAACACATAAGTAGATATATTAATGATAATGTGAGCCAGCTTCCTTGCTTTCACAAAAGGAAATTACGTACATGGAAAGAGAGAAAAGTAGAATGAATTTGTGGCATTGGATTTGAATTGGTGTATCAATGTAAAATTATGATATCCAAGTATATAGATATAGAGA
This sequence comes from Tamandua tetradactyla, assembly GCF_023851605.1. Classification (NCBI taxonomy): domain Eukaryota; kingdom Metazoa; phylum Chordata; class Mammalia; order Pilosa; family Myrmecophagidae; genus Tamandua; species Tamandua tetradactyla. The sequence goes on along the minus strand of NC_135334.1, from coordinate 55,797,776 downwards.
TAAATGCAGATTTAATGATGTGTATGCATGCATGTGTATCTTTCTCTTTCTCTCTCTTTCTATTTTCTAGCTTTTTCCACTCAGAAGACCTAGGGGAAGCAACAACTCAATGGAAGTGAGCACACCTAGCATCAGATCTTGATTTCTAAACACTATTCTCCACTACAAAGAACTGGGATTCCATGGAGAAATAGCTGATTCCAGGTCTGGGGAAGAGAAAATATAAGATGAGTATGGAATATCTTGTTCTGTAAGAAAAAGTGCTCAAGAAATGATGTAGACATGTTAAAATGATACAGAAGCCAGCTGTGATAGTTAAATTCATGTGTCACCTTAGCTGGGTTACATGTCACCGGTAATGAGACAAATCAAAATTATATGTCACCTGATAGGATTCAATGAGAAGAACTCAGCATCATTCATGTTATATTCCTGCCATAAATGGATAATTTGAATCTAATTATAAGGAAATGTCACTTAAACCCAGAATGAGGGGCATTCTACAGAATAACTCACTTAAGTAATTCAAAATAATCAAGTTCATGAAAGTCAAGGAAAAACTGAGAAACTATTGAAGATTGGAGGAGGATAACAGACATAACAACTAAATACAAAACATGATTCTGAATTAGATCCTTTTGCTATTAAAAACAGTATTGATGCAACTAGTAGACCTTTAATTGCATCTGAAAATTGTTTCTATTAGTGTTTCAATATTAATTTTCTGATTTTGGTGGTTATAATATGATTATGTAAGAAAATGTCCTTGTTTCTAGGAAATAGGTGCAATAATATTCAAGGGTTATAGAGCATATTGTCAACAACTTTCTTTTACATGGTCAGGGTAACATTATTCCTACTCACAACTTTTCTGCAAGGTTGAGATGATTTCAAAATAAAAATATATATAATTTTAAAGCTTGCATATTTCTAGATTTTAAGTTTCTTGAAATGGCAGAAAATGTCTTATCTATATTTAATCCCATCCAAGCACCTAGTACAGATGTTAGAAATACTTTCAAAAAAATGTACTATTCAATCAAATCTAGAGGAACAAATAACAATCAATGATACTATTAGCATTTTAGGGCCCTCAATGATTAATATTGATCATGTTCACTAGAATCCATAGACTAAAGCAATAATCATTGATATTATTTTTCGATGTGTTCAAAAATGGTTTTTGGTTAATCCTAGAAGAGGAAATTTAATTAAACACAACCTCCCATTTCATTGATTATTACAATTATTTAAGATTTTACTGCATATATATCTTTCAGAGAATAATTTGAATATTATGAATTTAGCTAAGATATAAATATTTAAAGCATAACTTGCAAATATTTTTAGCGGTGACTTATATTCCTATCCCAATATGGATTCTCACTTCCTCCTCTGCTTTTCTGAGCTGAGCACATTGCCACCTAGTCCCCTTTACAATAGTGTTATCTGACCAAGTTCGTGGTAGAGAACTCTTAGTTAGCAACTATTGTCTGGGACTTCCAGAAAGACTGTTTAAAGAAAACTGACTCATTTGACAGTAGTCTTCCTTCCTGCATTTTACTAATGTGAATCCCAAACTGATACTTGGAGTTCCAGTAGCTATACTGGATCATGTTTGAGGATCAGACTTGTGTGATAAGATAATGGCAGGGCTGAAGGATGTGACCCTGTGTCCTTAGTGCCCTTTGAGCTGTTTTACCAACTCTAGACTTTCTACTGCTGGAGTTCTTTACAAAATAGCATTATATTTCTATCTTATTTACTTTCTACATTACTTCTACATTACTTTCTACATTGCTTCTTCCTGTGTGCAGAAATTTTCCAGTTTTCTTTTGTTTTCTTCTCTGTTCTTGGTGATATTCTCTATACCCATGGGGTCAATTAGTATTTATGTGTTAGTAATTCCAAATCTGTATCTCAGACCAGTTTAACTTGCTACTGCATGGCAAATTATACTCAAAATATGACATTATCTTGACTGTCCAACAGGAAATTGAGATGCATAGTCCTTGTCCCACAATAGAAGATGAAAATTCCACATCTTTGCTTCTCCATATTTGATTTAGATAAGAACTATGACCTAGGTCTATCAATCAGACACACCTGCCCCAGATTTGGATGGGGAACTGGTGACATAGTGATTTGAAATGTGTCAGACATTTTTTCTGGCTATAGTGTTAAGAGCAGAATGATCAAGGCCCTGGATCAGCAACTGTGGTAGCGTAAGGACTCACCTGTGCAGTCTCTCAGTGTCAGATGTGCAACTGACTCTGTGGCATAATCTTGACCATTGTTTCTAGACTTGACCATATACCTGGCTGGTAATTCTATGAGCTACCAGAAATCTTGTTTTGCTAATTTTGTACTGAAATACAGCAATTACATAGAAATGAACAAAGCATGTGTCCAGTTTTAAGTTTTGGTAGATTCTGGAAACAGTATTCTAAAGTAATTGCCACAGTTTACATTCCTATTGGTGGTGTATCAAAATTCTAGTTCCTTGATATTTTCTGGCTTTTTCATTTTTGTCCCGGCCCGCAGGACAGTCAACGGGGTCCGCCACCTGCTGAGGGAAGAATGGCTATGGGACAGAGAGACGCAAGAAGGACAGCAAGACAGGATTCTGATCAAGCTGCAAATTTTATTAAGCAAGCCGGGTGTATATATACCGACTTGGGGAGGGAAGTAGGATTTGTGGAGCATTATGATAGGAGGGAGTTTGCGCCGGCGGGAAGGGTTGGTTAGATGATTGGTGGCGCTTATTGTCAGGGGAAAAAGGGGCAGAACAGACTCTTGGCGGGAACCTATTTCCGTGAAGAACCTTGTTGTAATATGTAGGTGCTATTGCATCAGCCGGGGTGGCCATGTTGGCTTAATCGCCATCTTAGGTTAGCCTCTGGTCCCCAACACATTTTAGCCACTTCGGTGGGTACTGAACTGGTTTGATTTTGCATTCCTTGATGAATAATAAAATTGAATACCTTTTCATATGTGTATTTTTTATTTGGATAATTTCTCCTATGAATGTCCTATTTGTCTTTTGACCATTTCTCTGCTGAGATGTTTGTCTTTTCTCTTATGGATCTGTAAGTGTTCTTTGTCTATTCTGGATATACTGTTTTATTTATGGCTTGCATATGATATGTATATGTAATATTTTGAATGTGTTCTTTATGTATTCTGAATGCCTCATTCAAAAAATATATATATATTTTTCCCTCAGTCTGTGGGTCTGTGAGTTACCTTTGCCTTTTCACACTCTTAATACTGTTTTTTTTTTTTTTAATATGAAACCCTTCATGAATTTGCGTGTCATCCTGGCACAGAGGCCATGCTAATCTTCTCTGTATCGTTCCAATTGTTAACAGTATTTTGATGAGAAGTTTTGAAAAAGAGAATTTTAAAGCTATCAGAGACCCCAGGGTCTGAAAAAGTGAAGCAATTAAAGCCAGTCTACAACCTCTCCTCTGTCTCACCATGCCCCTAGAGGGGAGAGTCTGCTGAAGTTAAAGGTACCACATCACCTTATTCTGGTGGGACCTACAGGTATAAAAGTGCCACATACTGGACAGGATAGGAAAAATGTAGAGTCCAGAGGCTTCATAGGAAAGCCTTTCAACAGCTAGGTCTTTACCCTTAGGGAAAACTGATGCAGGTGACTCTTTCCTCTTGAGAGGAGGCCAGTTTGGTCTGGGAAAATCTGGCTGGGGTCTGTAATACCTAAGTAGACCCTCCTAAGTGGGGGGTGGGGGTGGGGTGCTGGGGGCAGGGCAAGAAACAAGAAACAACTGAAAAATTCTGATTTGTTAAAGAAAATCTAAGCTAGAGGTCTAGAATAAGCTGAATGACTGTCAAAGAACAGATAGACAACAAAGTCATCCAGCAAGAAAATCCTAGGTAAAAAAAGTGAAAGCAATCTCCAGAATAAATTAATTAAGGTAATTAAATGTCTAGATGCCGGCAAAAAAATAATGAATCATGCTAGGAAAATTGAAGATATGGCTCAGTCAAAGGAACAAACCAGTAATTCAGATGAGATACAGGAATTGAAACAATTAATTCAGAATGTTTGAACAGACATGGAAAAACCTCATCAAAAATCAAGTCAATGAATTGAGGGAGGATATAAAGAAGGCAAGGAATTAACAAAAAGAAGAAATTGAAAGTCTGAAAAAACAAATCACAGAACTTATGAGAATGAAAGTTACAGTAGAAGAGATGAAAAAAAGTAATGGAACCCTACAATGGCAGATTTCAAGAGGCAGAAGATAGGATTAATGAACTGGAGGATGGGACATCTGAAATCCAACAAACAAAAGATAATACAGGGAAAAGAATGGAAAAATATGAGCAAGGACCCAAGGAACTGAATGACAACATGAAGCACATGAATATATGTGTTGTGGGTGTCCCAGAAGGAGAATGGAAAAGGAGTAGAAAAACAAAGAAGGAAATTATCACTGAAAATTTCCCAACTGTTATGGAAGACTTAAAATTACAGATCCAAAGTGCAACATATTCCAAACAGAATAGATCCAAATAGACATACTCCAAGATACTTACTAATCAGAATGTCACATGTCAAAGAGAAAGAGAGAATCTTGAAAGCAGCAAGAAAAAAACAATCCATCACATACAAGGGAAGCCCAATAAGACTATGCGATTTCTCAGCAGAAACCATGGAGGCAAGAAGACAGTGGGATGATATATTTAAGTTACTAAAAGACAAAAACTGCCAACCAAGAGTTCTATATCCAGCAAAATTGTCCTTCAAAAATGAAGGGGAAATTAAAACATTTTCAGACAAAAAAAATCACTGAGAGAATTGTGACTAAGAAACCAGCTCTGCAAGAAATACTAAAGGGAGCACTAGAGACAGATAGGAAAAGGAAGGAGAAAGAGGTGTGGAGAAGAGTGTAGAAATGAAGACTATCAGTAAAGGTAAAAAGAAGAAAAAATAAATATGACATATAAAATCCAAAAGGCAAAATCGTAGAAGCACTGCCCATACAGTAATAACACTAAATTTTAATGGATTAAACTCCCCAATAAAAAAATATAGATTGGCAGAATGGATTAAAAAACAGGACCCATCTATATGCTGCCTACAGGAAATGCATCTTAGATCCCAGGATAAACATAGGTTGAAAGTGAAAGGTTGGGAAAAGATATTCTATGCAAATAACAATCAGAAAAAAGCAGGAGTAGCTATACTAATACCCGACAAATTAGACTTCAAATATAAAACAATTAAAAGAGACAAAGAAGGACATCATGTACTAATACATAAACAATTCGACAAGAAGACATAATAATCATAAATATTCATGCACCAAGCCAGATGCTCCAAAATACATGAGGCAAACACTGAAAAGAGAAATAGACACATCTATCATAATAGTTGGAGACTTCAATTCCCCACTCTCATCAATGGACAGAACATCTAGACAGAGGATCAATAAAGAAACAGAATTTGAATAATATAATAAATGAGCTAGACTTAACAGACACTTATAGAACATTACACCCCATAATAGCAGGATACACCTTTTTCTGAAGTGCTCATGGATCATTCTCAAGGATAACCATGTGATGGGTCACAAAGTAAGTCTCAATAAATTGAAAAAGATTGAAATCATACAAAACACTTTCTCAGATCCTAAAAGAATGAAATTGGAAATCAATAATAGGCAGAGTGCTAGATAATTCACAAATATATGGAAGCTCAACAACACGCTCTTAAACAACCAGTGGGTCAAGGAAGAAATTACAAGAGAAATCAGCAAATATCTCGAGGCAAATGAAAATGAAAACAGAACATATCAAAATTTGTGGGATGCAGCAAAGACAAAGTGCTAAGAGGGAAATTTTTTTATTGCCATAAATGCCTATATCAACAAAGAAGAAAGAGCAAAAATTGAGTAATTAACTGTCCACTTGGAAGAACTAGAGAAAGAACAGCAAACTAACCTTAAAACAAGTAAAAGGAAAGAAATAAAGATTAGAGCAGAAATAAATGAAATTGAGAACATGAAAGCAATCGAGAGAATCAACAAAACCAGAAGTTGGCTCTATGAGAAAATCAATAAGATTGATGGACCCTTAGCGAGGCTGACAAAAAGAAGAAGTGAGAGGATGCAAATAAATAAAATTAAAAATGAAGAGGAAACATAATCACTGACCCTGCAGAAATAAAGGAGGTAACGAGAGGATACTATGAACAACTTTATGCTAATAAACTAGACGATGTATTTAAAAGGGACAACTTCCTAAAAAGGCATGAACAACCAACACTGACTCAAGAAGAAATAGACAACCTCAACAAACCAATCACAAGTAAAGAAATTGGATCAGTCATTAAGAACAAAAAGAAAAGTCCAGGACCAGATGGCTTCACATGTGAATTCTACCAAACATTCAAGAAAGAATTAGTACCAATCCTGCTCAGACTCTTAGAAAAAATTGAAGAGGAGGGAAGCCTACCTAACTCAGATGTCAGCTGAGACTGTAGCCATCTGCAGGCTTAACATGAGCTGGAAGATTACATGAAGGTGATTTACTCACACGGTTGGCAAATTTGTTCTGATTGTTGTAGTGAAACCTCAGTTCCACTCCACTTGGGCCTTTCCAAGGGGCTAACTGGATGTCCTCATGGCATAAATGAGTGATCCAAGAGATCTAAAACAGAAACTACGATGTGTTCTATGACCTAAACATCAGAAATCACACATTATCCGTGTGTGCAATATTCTATTGGTCACACAAGTCAATCTGATTCTTTATGGGAGGAATTTATACAAGAGTCTAAATACAAAGAGGTGAGGATCACTAGGAACCATTTGGAGGCTGGTTACCACAATTTCCAAGTCGTCTCAATTTTATATGACAAAAATCTCTCAATTCAGCCATTACAGTGGTTCAAAGGACACCATTTATCTCCCATCTAATCTTCCATGTCCCTTTTGAATCTTCTCCTCACCAGTAGCCAGAGTGACTTTTTCAAAAAGCACATCTTATCATGCTAGTCCTCTGCTTTAACACTTCTCAATACTTTTTCAAAAACTCTAAAATGATTAAACAATCAATTAGACCCCTCTATTATCTGGCTCCTGCTTTATTCTACTACCCCTTTCCCTCTGCTTACTACACTGTTGCCTCACTGACCCTCTTTCAGTTCCTCAAATGTCCAAACCATGCTTCAATTTTAGAGGCTCTTTCTGGAATATTTTCCCCCTCACTTCTCATCTAGTGCATAATCATTCTTATATGCCCATTTAAATGCCATTTTCTTAATTTTTTTCCAAGCCTCTAAACTAAAGGTTATTGCTATTTTCCTTAATGGCATATTGTTGTTTTCTTCCATCTCTCTCTCTTTTTTTTTGCATGGCTGGCACTGGAAATCGAACCCAGGTCTCTGGCATGGCAGGCGAGAACTCTGTCTGCTGAGCCACTGTGTCCCTCCCCCATATATCTTTAAATAGTATAAAATGAAATAGGTATTTAGGTAACTAGTTGATTAATTTCTGTCTCTTCTTTTAAACTGCAAAATTCATGGGGACAGGAACCGTATCTGCATTCCATAGGCAAGTGCCTAACTCACTGTTGAACAATCAATGGATACTTTTGTATAGATTTGAATAAATGGATGGATGGAGAGGTTGATGGATATAACTAAGTACCTAAGGATGGCTGTTGAGCATAGGGCCTTAAATTTTGGGACTTGATCAAGACAAACAGGGTGGTAGATTTAACTGACCACATCTTTTCCAAGAGAATTGGTTCCAGAATTTCTTTTATGGATGTATGTGTGTGATGGTTGAGACTGGGGCAGGGAACCACACTCAGCCTGACAGGTGTAATCTGTAAAGCAACTACATTGTGCCTCACATGTAGTAGATCTCTAATGTATTGTGTTGTTAGTGCTATCGGTAGAGAGTCAGATCATACAGGTAAAGAAACGAGTGTTTTGCAGATATATTTTGCACTAGATCTGTTATTACTGATTATTCAAATCATTTTTTATTTCATTAAAGAAATAGACATGTTGGATACTCTTACACTTTGGTAACTTTTAGCAGACCCTATAGCAGTCTGGAGACTTCCAAGTTTGAAAAGGCTCTGTCTTTTCTGATTTTTATATAATTAGAAGCAACCTAGATTTCATGTTACTTTAATGCTCTTCAGAATAAAATGGCAGTGAAAGAAGTATTTTCAACAAGGGCCATAATATGAACTCTTTTTTTTTTAAAGTAACTTTTTGCTTCAGGACTTAAAAAAATGAGGGCATGAAATATTTTTAGTTACCTTTATTCTTTATTTTAACCTGGTACTTAATTTCACATAGTGGAATTGGTAACTTTTAGCTTCTTTGAAACCCACGTGGAAAAATAACCACAAAGCTATAAATCAACTTTCTGAGTAGAGAATTTGGAAACAAGATCTTAACACTAATTCAAAGCTGAACATTACATACAATGAAAGTGTTCAGTATATTTATTGTAGTCAATTTCCTCTGTGACGGGAAAAATTCTGGGTAGCTGAAATACGTAAGTTAAGTGAAGACCACTTTTTTTTTGTCATGGACCCTCAATTTTCTGAATCTTGTCAAATTTCTTTTCAGTAAACATGAATAATTGATCACATGCTAAAGTCTCTCTCTGCTCACACCAGCTGCCCATAGGGTTTTCTTTCAACATTTAAGAAAGAGGAGAAGTTATAGAATTGTGTCTGGTTCTATTGTGCAATTCCTTGGTGAAAAATGACCAATGAGCTTAATTTCCCTCAACAGGGAATTATTCTTCTCACTTCCCAGGGAAAGAAAGCAATGCAAGGAGAAATTATGAAATGGGCTCTTAAAGGTAACAGGAGAACACACAACATTTTAACTCCAATTTTTATCCTACTTTGTAATTATAATCTTTCCCATTTGTTTAACATACTACAGTTTATATAGCATTTTCAGTTTTACTGTGATACATTTTGTGCTTGTTTATATAAGATTGTTCCTTCTTAAAACCTGCACTTACCATATTAGCCTAAATCTACTTAACCACCCACATTTTTTTTGATGAAAACATCAGTACACATTTGTTTAGTCTGTACCCTGAATAAACTGTGCTTAATGCTGTTAAAAATTCACATGCACACATGCACACATACAGACACAGACAGGATTATGAAAGAACTTCTGCTCAAAATCCAAAACCCAGTGCTGAGGAGAGGGCAAGTGTACAAATATCAGTAATCCAATGCAGAATGTGGTAATGTGTGAAAAGATTCATAAAATGAAAATGCCAAAGAAGTTCTAAACACAATGGAATTAGTAATTAGGTTCATTGAGTACTTATAATACACTGGGTATTTTGTACTTTATATATTATGTTGAGCATGTGCAATTATTCTGAAAGACTGAGGTTGCCTCCATGTCAAAGATTTGAATAAATGGGCCTCAAAGTCTATGAGTGACCTATGCAAGATAAAATCTAACAAATGGAAGACCCAAGAATCTAAACGCAAGTCTAAAGCCTGTATATTTGGCTGTTACAGAAAGTCCCCATATAGAAGTGTCATTTGAGCTAAAACTTGAAGAATACATAGGATTTCAAATAGGTAAAGAGAAAAGCATGGAAAACAAACCAGCTGAGCATCAATGTATGTCAGAGCAAGTCCCCTGGTGTGGAGGTCTGGAGAGGGAGTGAAGTCAAGCACAATGGTGAGTTCTCAGTACAGAACTGAGAGTTGAGAAGGAATGTGATTTCTAAGGGACAGCCAAGGATGATGCAGGGATTAGGTTGAAGCAAACACCGGGCACTAAATTCAATGGATATTAAGTAGGGAAGGATATGAACCAGCATAGGAGATAGTATATATAATTTATGAAGTCTATAGATAATCAAGTAGTTTTCTCTAGTACCCTTCATTCTCCTTGGGATAGCAGTAGAGAATCAGGGTCCCAGCCAGAGACAAGAATTATTATATCAGAATATCCAGCAAGGAGGAACAGGGTAGGGTAACTGCTGAAGCAGATAACTCTAAGATTCCAATGGCTTACCACAAAAAAGGGGATTGTTCCCCACTTACCTGACATTGCAGTGGAGGTCAGTGAAAGGGACTCTGCTCCAAATAGCCACTCATTAGTTTGTGGTGGGGAGAAATAGGTAAATATTTTTCTCCATTTCCTCTGTAAAATCTTCAGTAAAGTCTGTGCCAGTGACTAATTATTGCCAGCACACTGGTTCTTATGAAAAGACTACTGATAACTAGGTTAGATTAGAAATATCTTATTGATGGTTAGATTAGAAATATCTTATTGATCACTTACCTTTGTCCATGTATTATGCTATGCACATTCACATATATTATCTTGTACAAACCCTACAACCATCTTTGAAAGATCATAATTTTTATGATTCTTTTAGGAGAAAATTGGGCCTCAAACTAAAATCAAACCAAAACAAAGAAATGCTAAACTCTTGCTAAGAATTATTTTCTGTTAAGTCCCAACATTTGCCCTTCAGCCTCCAAGTTAAAAATAAAGCTGTTTATTTTTATTCCTTAACTTTGACCATTTTATTTTTTGTATGCTGTATGGCAGGGTCACATTTCATTATTTTTTCATGTGAATATCTTATTATTGCAGCACCATTTTTTGAATTTTTTGTTTGTTTTGCTTGTTTGTTTGTAATTCTATGGACCAGGACTTGAACCCAGGTCTCATACATGGCAGGCAAGAATTCTACCACCAAACTACCCTTGTACCCTCTAACTTTGACCTTATTTCTGTATTTATTTTTTACCTATCAATTTTTAAAAATTTTTTATTAATTAAAAAAAATTACAAGAAAGAAACACAAACATTCCCAACACATACACTCAGCAATTCAAATATCATCACATAGTTGCATATTCATCATCATGATCATTTCCCAGAACATTTGCATCAATTCAGAAAAAGAAATAAAAAGACATCAGAAAAATAAAACAAAAATAGAAAAAAAAATTTTACATACCATACCCCTTGCCCCTCCCTTTCATTGATCACTAGCATTTCAAACTAAATTTATTTTAACATTTGTTCCCCCTATTATTTATTTTTATTTCATATGTTCTACTCATCTGCTGACAAGGTAGATAAAAGGAGCATCAAACACAAGGTTTTCACAATCACACAGTTACATTGTGAAAGCTATATCATTATACAATCATCATCAAGAAACATGGCTACTGGAACACAGCTCTACATTTTCAGGCAGTTCCCTCTAGCATCTCCATTACATCTTGGTTAACAAGGTGATATCTACTTAATGTGTAAGAATAACCTCCAGGATAACCTCTCGACTCTATTTGGAATCTCTCAGCCATTGACACTTTGTCTCATTTCACTCTTCCCCCTTTTGGTGGAGAAGGTTTTCTCAATCCCTTGATGCTGGGTCTCAGCTCATTCTGGAATTTTTCTCAATCCCTTGATGCTGAATCTCAGCTCATTCTGGGATTTCTGTCCCACGTTGCCAGGAATAGCCACACCCCTGGGAGTCATGTCCCACGTAAACGGGGAGGGTGGTGAGTTTGCTTGCTGTGTTACCTATCAATTTTAAAGTTTTATTGAGAGCTTACTGTGGGCTAGGCCTGAGGTAAAAAGGAGAAACAAAATCCAGTTCTACCCCAAAGAGTTCTAAAGCACAAGAAAAGATGGTGAATAAAAAGCTATTGCTGGGATATCTGTAGTGAAGGTTAAGGCAGCAAAGGCCAAGGAAACAACGAGAAAGGGCAGTGATGGTGTGAAACAAGCAAGTCTTTCCAGAGAAAGTGACCTTTGAGCAGAATCTTAAAAAAAAAAAAAAAAAAAAAAGGTAAGAGGTAGAAGAAAGGCAAGGGAGAGGTACATAAATGCATTTTTGGGAGAAGCACTTAAAGAATGAAGTCTTTGAAATGAGAAATCACAAAATAATACCTGTTAGTTCAGAGTGGATGGCGCATGGATCAGAGCTCTCGATACATGGAACATGGAGGTGAACATGGGGTGTGGTGACTGAGGATATGAATCTCTTAGAAACTGTTCTCATTCCTAGTGGCCACGTATGTCCAAAATAGAACTGAGTCCCCTGACTTCTCCACAAGAATTTTCTAATCAATATTTTTACACCTTAGACACTGTTTTAGTTTGATAGAGCGAATGAAATGCAATATATCAGAAATGGGTTGGCTTTTACAATGGTGATTTATTAACTAACAAACTTATAGTTCTTAGTCTGTGAAAATGTCCCAACAAGGCATCAACAGGCGATGCTTCAACCCTGAAGACCATCTATCAGCAATCCGCAGCTCTTCTGTCCCATGGCCAGGCACGTGGCAACAGCTGCTGATCTCTTCCAGGTTTCTTTGCTTCCAGCTTCTGGCTTCCTCTCTGATTTCTGTGTTTTTCTATCATTTAACTTCTCTCGTGTTTCTTGCATGTGCTTCTCTGAATTTCATTTCTTATATAGGATTCCAGTAAAAGGATTGAGACCCACCTGGGGCATACCTCAACTGCAATAACTGAATCCAAAGGACCCACCCTCACTAGGACTACATCCAGAGGAATGGAGAAGCTTTAAGAACGTGATCTTTTCTGGGGTATAGACACACAACATAGAACTCAGTTCCTCTAATCGAATACTCTGTTTTTGTCTCTTTTTAATGTATCTATTCTAAAAAATCCCACATTTACCTGTAATTATACTACAGTGAAGGGCATTTTAAATCAGAGAACAAGTGATTATTTGCAGCAGAGCTTCTTAAGTGCCGGCTACAACTCTTGGTAAGAGATCCTGATCACCTCCTAAATTTTCCAGGTTCTGTAATGTGATTTGATCACTTTCTCCGGGGATTGCTTATTTATAACACAGGAATGCCTCCCCAGTGGCCAGATTATGATACCTGCCGTTGGGTAATAGAAATGCCATTTTGTGAGGATCTGCTGTGTGCCCAAAGCTGTAGTAGACACTTTTGTCATATTACTTCAATTGGTTGAAGTCACAACCCTGTGCTGTTGTTATTATTTTATCTCCATTTTCTAGGAGAGGAATTCAAAATGAAAAATGTGAAATAATTTGCCCTGATCTCATAACTACTAAGTTTTGAAGCTAAGATTCAGACTTTAGACATTTTAATTTCTACCTCATATAATGAGCAGAGTGCATCCACCCTGAATGAAGAAAATGGTGTTGAAGATTATGCTGATGGTGAGGGTGAGTGAAGAAGAAGATATAAAAAAAGCAATTGTAATTTACAGGATGCTTATTTGGGCTGGGCCAGGTCTTTTTGCATACATTACCTTATTTAATCATCACAACAGCCCTATTAGATGGGAAATTATTTCCATTTTAGAAATGAGGAAACTGATGTTCAGAATGTTTAATTAACTCCTCCAACATAAAAAACTGGTTAAGTGGTGGAACTGATATTCAAACCAGGTCTCTCTGACATAAAATATTTTCGAACACCAATTGAGTGATGACAAGAATGCTTGATGAGTCAGAGTGAAGAGAATTTGTTGATTGAAAAAATATTCCATTTAGGGTGTGGGAAAGATCAGAGAATCCTGGAACTTCTCCTGGTGAGAACATTGAACATCTATCTCCAAATCTCAATGTAGCAGAGGCATTGAACATTTATACTGTCATTTTTTGCTTTTATTAATAATTCTTATCAGTCACAAAGGTCTTTGTCTTTATTCATGATGAACTTCATGCATCATAGTTTTCAATCTGTATGTCTCACTTTTTTCTATAAAAACTCTCTTTGCAGAAGCAAGCTTTGAACTCGCTTTCTTTGAAACTGGTACCCTTAATGGCAAGTTTGAAATAGACCTATACCTTGTTCAAAATCAATACATCTGTGAGGTTTTCTTTAACATTTGTTTGCCCCTTGATTCTGAGTTCCTTAAGGCAAAGTTATTTCTTTTCACAGTAGCCAAGTGTGCCAGTTTGAAGCAATTGCGTACTCCAGAAAAGCCATGTTCTTTAATCCTCATCCAGTATTGCTGGGTGGGATCATTTTTATTGTTTCCATGGAGATATGACCCACCCAATTGTGGGTGGTAACCTTTGATTAGATGGTTTCCATGGAGATGTGTCTCTAACCATTCAAGGTGGGGTTGCTTACTGGAGTCCTTTAAGAGAGAACCATTTTCAAAAAAGCCTCAGAGCCACCAGAACCGACAGAGCCCCAGGGAAGTCATTAAAGAAGCCTGGAGAGAAAGCTAGCAGACGTAGCCATGTGCCTTTCCAGCTGAATGAGAAACCCCAAACATCATTGGCCTTCTTGAGCCAAGGTATCTTTCCCAGAATGCTTAGATTGAACATTTTTCATCAACTTGCCTTAGTTTGGACAATTTCACGGTCTTAGGACTGTAGACCTGCAACTTAATAAATTCCCCCTTTTAAAAGCCATTCCATTTCTTGTATATCACATACTACAGCTTGGGTAAACTAAAGTGCCCAGTTACAAGCTCTGAGGCTTGTTAACAGTAAACCACCTGCTTTATAAATGTTGATTGCAGGAACAAATGTATGAATGAATTTACCAACTTTGAACTCTGCTTCACTTTTACAAATGGGAAAGATATCCCAGATAAGCCTTTTCACCCATTTCTTTTTATTTCTTTGCTAAAAGTGTCTTTTTGGATCTCTTTTCCAAATTCCTCAATGTGTGTTCCCTGGCCTGGAATCTTCTCAGTTTTGCTGGATCCCTCATCAGCCTGGGGTCCTCCCCCCTTGTCTCTGCTATTTTATATCACAATTGTGGACAGAGTTTCCCCCCCACCCTTCTAATAGGCATAATTTTTTCTTTCTCTTTTAGACTGGGAAAGGATGGGGAGAACTTAGGCAACCCAGAGAATATTTAAAACAAAAGAGAAGCAGTCAAGGTGGTTGAGAAAAGGTCACCACAGTTACAGAGAAGACTGACTCACGGGAAAAAAAAATAACATTATCTTAGAAAAAACAAATCAGAAGAAAAATCATGAGCACATTTTCAGCAGCTAGCTGCTTTGGTACTGCCAAAGCTACATGTAAAAAGAATGAAAGTTAATCAGAAAAGATCACTCATAGAGAAGTGAAATCAGTGTTATTCTTGGAGTGGGTTTCTGGGATTGGGCTAAATAATATTTACAGAGGACTCAAATTTTTTAGGGGATTAATTAAATGGGTTCTTATGTTTATCTCACATGTTTATGCTTAGTCTCATAGTTATATCGGCCTTGAAACTATCTCCCTTCGTTATTTAACCCATGTATATTGAGTGGCTGTTTGGTGTTTGAACAGGGCTAGGAAGTAGATGTACAACATGAGTAAAATAAAGTCACTGCCATCTGGTCCCTCTCAGTCTGGGTGGCCATGGCTTTAGAAACAGCGACATAGCAATTGGGAGTAAAAGAGATGGAAAGGAGGGATGGGCAGGGATGGAGGTGGAATGAAAAGGGTAAGAGCAAAGGAAAATCTTTTATAATTTCCTTGGATACAAGTAAGGCAACCACATTCTTTTTTAAACAGTAGAAACTGGTTATGGGCAGGCTACGGTGGCTCAGCAGGCAGAGCGCTCGCCTGCAAAGCCAGAGACCCGGGTTTGATTCCTGGTGCCTGCCCATGCAAAAAAAACTGGTTATGATTTTTACTTTTATTCCTTTTCTTTATGAGGGTAGTTATTTCTGACCATATGAATATGGCTACTAAAAAAGTTAAGGATTTGTCCCCTGACTTTCCCATACCTCTCTTGTAGAAGATAAGTAATTCTTCCTTTTCATTGATGTGTTTGCTACCTAACCTGACCTGTGATTTATGTTCAGCTTATAAGACGTGCTGGGATATTTGAGACTGCTCAGTCATTCTTCATACAGTTTGAGTTTGACCTGAAAATATGAAATGTTAGGACAGTTATAAGACTAGAAGAGCCCAGACCTGTTTGGGAAACTTGACTACCTTTCAGGGTCCTGCAGATAACAGAAATGTGTGAAGCAGGTGGCCATAAGACACTAGTAAGATTAGAGATTCCTTAGAAAAGGCTTATTTCACCTGGTAATATTCAAATTCTTACCCCACATGTACGCGTCTTAACCCTATGGCTGAAAATATAGCAATAAGGCAGCCTTATGTCCCAGTTTGGGACCTGTAATGGTCAAGAAAGTTCTCCCCTATACTGTGACTTTTGATCTTTTTTGCCTGGTCTGGTGCCTGGCACATTGCAACACTTAAGGAATGGCAGCTATTTCTTTTGTTGATGTTTTTCATTTGTTTTCATCCTGCCTTCTTTGAAAAAGTCTTCAAGCTGATCAAATGGCAACTATGACTAGGATGAAATCAGGAAACGTTGCTGGGGAACTAGAGCAAAATGTGTGTAGGTAGTGTAAGGATTTTTAACACATTTTATTTTTTATTAAAATATAATAAAAATACAGAAAAATGCATGTAGTAAACAAGCTGAAACTTCTTTCAGCATCATTGAAACACCATGCCACTTCATGCTCCTCTCTAAGGATTAATCTTAACATCCATTAGCAATAGTCTGCCTTATAGAGTTATAGTACTGATACTAGTTATTTTACTTCTGTCCTCTACAAGACTGTGAAGAACACAAGGCCAGGAAGTGGGTCTTTTTCCCCTTTTATCTATGGTTCCTATTGCTATGGATCATTGTAGGTTTTACTAGGAGTTTGTTGAGCTGTGGGTCAAATTTAATGCCCAGAGCCCAGACATCTAATGAGGTGTCTCAGAAAAATCCCAATTCAAGGTCATGTCTCAGTTTCTCATATCAACTATTGAATTTAGCTCTTTAGATGTACTTATAGCTCTTAGAAAAGAGGCATATTCTAAATTCAGTCTTTTTGGCTGAACATTAAAATACTAGAGTGGGAAGCTGATGGTAACGAATGGAGTTAGTGTTTTGTATACAGTAGAGATTCACAGTTACTTCCAATTCAGTGGCCAACATCAGACCTTCTCTAGAAATTTGTTTAATGGAAATCCCCATTTATGCTTGCCTAGAAGGGTTAATGTGGCTTGGGTAAGTAAGTTGCAACACTGGGGGAAAAAGGAGACAAGACAAGTAACAACAAGGAAATTAAACTCAAGCATTTGTTCATGTGTCAAATAACTATGGGAAAAATCAGGACAGGATCAGTACTTGCTGGAAATTAGCTTCTCTTTCTGTTTTCCTATTTTTATTTTCTTTAAAAGACATTTTTTATTACATAATATAACATATATACAAAGCAAAGAAAGAAAAAAGCAATAATTTTCAAAGTACTCTTCAACAAATAGTTATAGGACAGATCCCAGAGTTTTGTCATGGGCTACCATACAATCATCTCAGATTTTTTTCTTGCTGCTCCAGAATATTTCCTATTTTTCTTTAACTTGAGTACAGAGAAAGTGTTAGTAGGTACAAATTTCCCTTGCAGACCATTGCTTTAGCTGCAGATTTACTTATAATCAATTCAAAATATCCTCTTTCTAGGTTAGTCCTATGTTCAAATGCTATTCAGCACTGACAAAAAAAGATCATGCTCTATTAAAATATGGTGATCCAGCAAGCTGTGAAGAAAAGTGAAGTCTGGAAACATCTGTGGGAGTAACCAGATGGTTTATTAGAATAGAACTGCAGGCTGAGTGAATGATGAAGTAAGATAACCAAGTAGATGATTAATCTCTGGGCAGTGAGAAGAAGAATGCTCTGGGTTTTCCCACTTTTTTAAACACTATCGGACTGAGATCTGAAATCATCCCACTCATGCCCTGTATTTTTGAAACCTTTTCTTTTGGTTTTTAGTGTGTTGATTCATGGGCCCTACACAAGGATGGCCATCTTCCAATAACAGATTTCAGGGGCTGGGCTTGGCAGTAACAAACCAAGGCCATCCCACTGGCTGATGCTGGGGTGGTGTGATTTCAGGATCACTTAGAAAGCTGTCATTCTTACATCTTCCTACTGCTGCAGTTCCTAAACCCATCATGAAGAATTCATTCTTTCCTCAAAATCAATCACTTTCTCAAATTTGGTTTTAAAATGTAAATCATGATACAACGAGTAGCAGGAAAAATTCTGCCTGAGCTCTTAAAAAATAAATGAAGGTCCTGAGACAAGACTGGAGACGTGTGTATGTTTCTTGAGAATGCAGGCCTAATCCTGCATATTGTTATTCTGGAATATTAGGCAAAGTCTGGAGAGAAAAAAGGAAAGCATTTGACATGAACAGAAGAGTTAAAAAGGGAGGTGAGTCTTCAGAAAGTGGAAGAAGAGAATAGAGAAGACCAATTTTAGATATTGGACTAATGATTTGACATTTTTGATCTTCGGTTTCTTAGTCTGTAAAATGGAATGGATAACACTTATTTGAGTGGTTTCTTAGCCAGTGGTGGCAGAAGAGACTCTTTATCCTTTGCCAGACTTTAATGATTTGTTCTAGTTTGGGAAGTTGCTGGAATGCGATATAGCAGAAATGGAACAGCTTTTAAAAAAAGGGGGGGGGGAATTTATTAAGTTGCAAGTTTACAGTTCTAAAGCCATGAAAATGTCCAAATTAAGGCAAGGTTAAGAAAAATGTCCAAATTAAGCCATCTAGGGAAAGATATCTTGGTTCCAGAAGGTTGATGTTCAGGGCTGCTCTCTCAGCTGGAAAGGCACGTGGCAATGTCTGCTAGCTTTCTCTCCAAGAATCTTCAACGGCTTCCCTGAGGCTCTGTCTGTTCTGTTGGCTCTGAGTACAGGTGGCTCTAAAGCTTTTTCCAAAATGGTTCTCTCTTAAAGGGCTCCAGGAAATAACCCCACTTTGATTGGAGGAGTCACATCTCCATGGAAATCATCTAATCAAGTTACTACCCATAATTGGGTGGGTCATATCTCCATGGAAACAATAAAAAAGTTCCCACTCAGCAATGTTGAATGAGGATTAAAGGATATGGCTTTTCTGGGGGTACATACTGGCTTCAAACCACATGGTTCTTTTGACAAAGCAAATAGTGTAGGATTTGAAATGTCAAGAAAAATATGTCATTAAAAGGGCATTTTCAAACATCCTCCATGTGTATTTCTTGGCACTCTTCTAGTGAAATTTCTTTCGAGGTTTGGTTAAAAGATATTCTTCCTATCTTAGGAAAGAGATTGGGGACTAAAAGGGAACTAAAAGAAATGTGCCCGAGTTCATAGTTCATGGACATGATCTGATTAGTAATTCCCAAGCACAAGATGACTTCATGCTTGTATTATCTTCCCTTATTGTTACTTATCTAGGTGATTTTTTGGAAAGCTTTATGATAGTATACTCTAAATTAGATTCAGAGTGATGGCTGATCAAAACCAAATTTTTCCAGCAGAGGAAGTATAGTTTCAGGTCAATAGTCCAACAGTCATGGCCTAATGAGCCTCTAGGAACATCTGAAGGTCAGTGCACATTAGCTCTCTAGGTAGGGTAGAAGAGTCAACATGAGACTTTACATGAAGTCCTAGTAGAGAAACTACACCCAATAGGCATTCATAATAATTTACATAACCAAACAATTTTGAGGGTGGCTTCCCTGGATTTCCTTTAGCACCAATGTATTTTTGGTGGGGGGAGTGTGGTTTGGGAATTGAACCCAGGTCTCAAACCCAGGTCTCCTGCATGGAAGGCAAGCATTCTACCACTGAACCACCCATGCACCCCAACACCAATGTATCTTTTTTTTTTTTTTCTGCATGGGCAGGCACCGGGAATCGAATCTGGATCTCTGCGTGGAAAGCAAGAATTCTGCCTACTGAGCCACCGTCGCACCACCCCAATATATTTTTTTAAAGCGCTTATATTGAGATACATTTACATACCATACAATCCATCCAAAGTATGCAATCAGTGGGTTTTAGTATATTCCTAATGTGTGAATTTGTCACCACAATCAATTTTAGAACATTTTCATTACTCCACAAAGAAAAACCCCATACCCTTTAGCAGTCATCTCTCAATCCCTTTGTCCTTCCCCATTCCAACATAAAGCACCGTCATGGTCAGGTTCATGTGTCAACTTGGCCAAGTGGTGGTACCTGGTTGTCTGGTTGGGCAAGTGCTGGCCTGTCTGTTGTGATGAGGATATTTTGTAGAATTAAATCATGATTATGTCAGCTGCATCCACAGCTGATTGCATTTGTAATCAGCCAAAGGGGAGTGTCTCCTGCAATGAGTGATGCTTAATCTGATCACTTGGAGCCTTTTAAGGAGGATTCAGAAGAGACAGGCTCTCTTCCTGCTTCGACTGGTGAGCCTGTCCTGTGGAGTTCATCCAGACCCTCCATCGGAATCATTGACTTTACAGCCTGCCCTGCGGATTTTGGGCTCTGCTTTCCCGCGGTCACATGTTACACTTTTATAAATTTTATATTTGCGAGTATTCCCTGTTGATTCTGCTTCTCTAGAGAACCCTATCTAATACAAGCACCAGTGTATTTTATGTTGCAAAGTTTATTCTCTTCTCTCATCGATTGAATAGGTAAAACATGGGCTCACAGAAAATTCAAGTTTCAAGATACATTATATTTGTTTTTTATGGTTCCGGGTAGTGTTATCATTGGCAATATAGCGGATATAAATATTTGAATGTCCCAGATCACCTAATACTGAGATAATTAAAAACTGTTCATTCCCATTTGGGGTGAGAGTCAACTTTTTTCAGTAATTTAGACTTTTCTGAAGAAAAGTGTCACTCTTGAATAAGTTCCAGAAGCTTACTTCTTGGTGTATGGGATGGGTCTTTTTATTCCTTTTTTCTTCTTTGCCATCCCCTTTGTAGTAAAGTGAACTGTTTGAAGCTTCATATTGTTCCTTAGTGCTGATAAACAGAAATTTTCAAATTAATTTATGATCACCCATGAACACAGTCAGATTTGGGGAGCATTTTTAACCATTATAGTTGTGATTGTCCCTAGGCTATTGGCAGTATTCCATTTCTCATCCCTTTTACATGTTCTAATGTGCAGAACCAGGAAGTATGCTCTAAGAAATGATTGCCTATTTAAAGTCATACCCTTAGGAGGCACACTCACTAATTTTAAAGATTCTGCTTTTCCTTAAAGTCTTTTGGAATTTTTATTTGTTCAAATTGTTAACTCTTCTTGGGCAGAACAAAGATTAATTTTTAAAAATATTTCCATTGTCTGGTGGTTGACTAATGTTTGTAGAACAAGTAAACGAATCTGGAAACAGTGGCCCATTTTTAATATTATAATTGGGGATAACACTTGTTCTTGGGGGTGTTTTGGATTTCTGGAGACTTAGGACTTCCGAATTTAATAAAATCACAATCAGACTAAAAAATGTTTGGGGTTCAAAGTGAGGCATGGTTGCACAATAATGGATTTGGACTTCCTGTAAACAGGCTCTGAAGAAAACCAAAACAAAAGTAGGAAAAGAAAGCAGAATTTGATGAATAGTAATGTCATCCTTAAATGTGAAGGGTGCTGAGTGAAATGTAGGAGGAGGTTGCTATATAAAACCGTAAGTACTTTGTAAGGAAAACAGATTATATTAGAAGGATAATTTCTTTTAAGAACAAAAGCTTTTATCCCAGGGTTACTGAAACCCTGGAGGATTTGAAGTAAAAGTGTTTCTAGATAAGGGTATGTTGGAGGGCTCTGTATGAGATTTGTATTAGTTTTGTAACTGTACTGTACGTTTGTGAGTATTTCAAAATAAAAAGTTAAACAAACAGAAAGTGGTCCAAGAGTTGAAATTTGCTGGAGAAAACTGTGTCACTCTGAATGATATGGAAAAAAATTGGAGTTCCCAGGAACAAGCCTGGAGACTACCCAGAAGGAAAAGGGTGTGCGGTAGGTAGAGAGAAGCTATCAAAACGAGCAAAGGGTGGGTACACCCCTATGCCTGGATGCCCCAAAAGACAAAGGTGGCTCTCATATAAGAATTCTGGGTTCTTTGCTGTTTGCATTTTATTATAGATACAAGTACCCGATCTGTATGATTTTGTTGTTGTTTCAGATCAGGGTAAGATTTGGAAGTCCACACCCGTATCAAAGTGATATAAATCAGGGGTACTGTGCAAGGGAAGACAAAATAATCCACAAATAGAACTGATTTATGGGAGCAAGAGCATGGCGCTAGAAGTGACAGTGGAAACCTCAGTCCACCAGGAATTCATAGCAGTCTTAGGAAATGCGTTGACTGTGACATGGGGGTTCTAGGTAGTCTTAGCTTAAGTAGTAAGTTTACCCTAGTAGACATATGGGTTTCATGTAAAAGCTAGCACTAGACAGAATCTGAGTACATCTGACTGCAGCTTGCTTTTTTAAAGGAATTTCCTCCTCTTCTTTCTTTATTTGCTTAATCAAGAAAAATTTCCCATAGTGTTGATCATGCTGTTTTCTGGGATTCCATTGTATTCTCTAGAAATTTCCATTTTTAACATCTGTAATATTTCTTTATCTTTACATATCTGCCTTTCTGAATCTTTTGGATTCAGCCACTTTTAGGGCAGGAAGCATGTCTTATTTATTTCTGCTTATCCTAAACCCATTTCTCATATTGAATTTCAGTAACAGTTTATCAAATAAATGAATGAATTAAATGATTAAGTACATCCATGCAGGCATAAATTAATGAGTATGTTCCTAGAACTTGTTAATATAAATATAGGAAATTTTAAATAACAAGAGAATAGGAGAAGGCCCAAATCAAACTAAACTTTTCAAATGCTAGAAGAATTTTGTTTAACTTCCTACTTAAGAGACTGATTGTTGTTTGCATGTTTTAAATACATTATATCTCCATTTCATTTTCCTAGAATCTCTGTAAACCACCATTAACGATGCTTCTCCACACCAAAAAAAAAAGTTCTTCTCTGAGAAACACAAGAGGCAGTAAGTGAAGTTTTTTTGCATGCCTTAATAAATCATTTTGATGAAAAATAATAATAACCTGGAAATACTTCCCATTATCCTTAACTGAACCAGTTTCAGTCCACATAGTTCACTAATCATAAGCTTGAAATATCGCTAAAAATGCACAAAACCCAAAGAGCCAATTATGTCTCCAATCAGGGTTACTGGCAACACTTTCAGCAGCTGGTGAGAGTAAAGAGGAAGTCGCTAAACCAGAACTAATCAGTCCGTTGATCATGTGAGGACAGGCTTGGCAGCTTTTTTAATTTCTGTTCTCACAGAAGTTCCACTTCACCCAAAATGGAGATACAAGACTCGTTTAAAGACATCAAACAAGATTGGTAACAGGAATCCATGTGTAAATTCGAACCCTGGGGAGGGATTATTGATAGAAAGTCAGAAGCATCAATTTGCCCTGTTCGCTGTCTTCTTCTGAGACCTCTTTTGAGAGCTGGCCAGCATGAGTCAACTATTGTGTCCCTGCAGTCGACCAGAACACAATCTATTACTGGAGAAAAAGCAGTGTGTGGGAGGGAGCTCAGCAATCTTTTGTGGGCCTTAGATTGTTACTGCACAGCAGAGGCTCCAGATAAAAGAAAAGTAGCTTCGGTGGCATTTTTTGTTGTTGTTAAATAACTACTTGATTGAACAAATAGAACTATGTACCCTCCCTTCAATTCTTCTGTCTATTCTGTGCAATTAGTTTCCAAGGATCTATGGTATAATTTTGTCCTGGTGAGGGATATGATGTCATGTGAGCAGAAAAGGTTTATCATATAAAAAATAAGTTTGAAGGACGGAAATAAATGTGGGCTGGAAGAAGAAAAGGATGTGGCTTAGTGGCAAGGAGGAGACAGGGTGAGTTAGATAGGGTATGTGACATGTGAAGTCTTAGGAGCCAGAGGTTGGGGGTAAGAATGCAGACATGTGTAAAGAGAAACCACTGTGGGGGAGGGAGCAATTAATCCTTGGACCAGAGATGACTAGAACCTCTAGAATCCAAAAACAGATCCATAGCTATGTATCATTGTTTGTTTTAATAAATGGAGCCTACTTGGTACATCTGAGAAGAGGGACATGACTAGCATGATGCTCCTGCCAAGTTCTCAACTTTGGCTTTATATTGGAATCATATATTGAATTACCAATTGCCTGATAATTTATAAATCTCCCTAGGGAATTTTAATATGCTAAATGCCCAAGGAAGCACTTTTACTTTATCCTGTGCAGCTTCAACCTTGTAATACCCCCTACAGTGTTTCTTGATTTCTTTAGCTTTATGACCTTCTGAAATATTGTCACCAGCTGGTAATTCTGTACCACAAAGCAGTGGTTTTCAAATTTTACGGTACATGGGAATTTCCAGGATATTTTGTAAAAAAAAAAGAAAAATAACCCCAAAATGGCAGATTTTTGATTCAGTAGATCTAGACAGGCCTGAAAGTCAGCATTTCTAACAAATTTTCAAGTGCTGCCTCTTCTGGGCCTCTGAACATATGTCAAGTAGTAAGGCCTTAAATTGCATCTTCTTATAGCCTAGCCTTGTTCTCACTTCAATTTTGGTGCAAGCTTTAAAAATTCAGGTTTAGAATTTGGGCTACACTGAGTTCTACCTTCCACTAGGTGATTGAGTCTGGGTAGTTAACCTTACTAGCCTCAGTTTCCACACCAATAAAAGAAGATAAATGATAAAGGAGATAATTCATTTTAAGTGAATTTAAAGTGCAAGGCTTAGCCCATAATTAGTGATAAATATATATTAATTATTATTGTCTGTAAGTCCTAAAAGTCTTCTCTCATCAGTATTCCTTTAATTTCTTTCTCTCCCACTCCCTCACTCCTGTTGAATCTTACAGAAATTATCAGTTGACCTCTAGTCCCTTGAATCCTCCCAAATCCCCCAACCCATTACTTCTTTTCTGTTCTCTTCGCTTCCCAGACCAGCCTGTGTCCTACGACCAATCACTTTGACCATGCTTTCCATCTATTCATTAATTCAACAAATATTTACTGAGCACCTACTGTGTGCTAGGCATTGTGGTAAACTTTGGGAATACATCCAATATACGCAATAATATACTCATAAATGTGCACTGTACACATACAGTCACATATATAAACTTTAAAAATATATTTTACTGATATAAAGGATGTGGAGCAGACCATTTATAATATTCTTTGTTGTAAAGTCCATAGAGCCAATTCATTCCACAGATTGTTCTCATTTGTTTTTTTTCCAGTCTCTTGTAGCCTTAGCCAACCTCTGGTTACAATTGATGAATGAATTTAGTTCACATAAAAACATCACTGAGTATTTTTGCTTCTTTAATGAGCAAGATAAAAGTAAAATGAAGATATATGTTATAACTTCATTCATTTGTCAATGATGTGAGTGGCTTATTTGCTGAATTGGATAATAAATTTGTATTCAGGAAGATTAACTTTTCTTCAAGTTTTTGTGCGATCACAAGGTAATGGTATAGACATGACACACTTTGAAGTTTCACCTGTACCTTTGACATTTTCTTCATCGTTTTCTTAAATCTAGACAACCAACAAAACAATATATCAAGCCATCAATTCATAGTTGTTGATTTCTATGGTATAAATACCACCAACATGGCCAATTTCAAGCTACCAGCATAACGTTACTGAGCAGGGAGGTGGGAAGAGATGTATAGTAGCATATTGATATCCATTTTATTTTACCCTAAGATGGAATCAGTGAAAAATAACCTCAAGAGCATAAATAACAATATGTAGTAAAATGAATAGGAAGTGAGATTTCTGAGATTTACTGCTTTTTAAATATCATTTGACTGTAAGTTTAAAAAAATTTAAAAACAGTTTAACAACCAGCTTGCAAAAATCCTAAAAATTCGGCTCCTCAGAAAGCCATGTTTGCATTGTTCCCGCAGACACCAGCAGCTTTCTTGCCCGAGTCCCCTAACTCCTGCTCTCTTTTTAATGGTTGCATCCGATCACTGGCATGCCCCACCACGTTAGATGCAGCCCTGATTACCAGCTCGGAAATCACCACCAAGGACTTAAAGGAGAAGAAGGGAATTGTGGAGGAGATGGAGAATGGAAGAGAGATGCCTACTAACGGGAAAGTCAAGGAGGAAAAGGAGGAATGGGAGGCGGTGGTGAGGTAGATGAAGAAGAGAAAGAAGCTGGGTGGAAGAGGAGGAAGAAGGAGATTGTGAGGAAGAGGATGGATATAAAGATGAGGAGGCTGAGGCAGCCACAGGCGAACGGGCAGCTGAAGATGATGATGTGGACATCAGAAGCAGAAGACCAAAGAGGATGACTGTCTAGTTAAAAAGGAAATGTTAAAAAAAAAAGCAAGGCTGCTGTGACCAATTCTCCCTCCACTTTCTGTCTCAGAATTTCAGTGTGGTCACCTTCAGTAGAGAAGCCTGTCCACCCACCCACCACAGGCAGTGCCACCCGCAGATGACATGTGCTCTCCAGCACCTACCCAAAACTACAAAGTGAATGCAACAGGGAGGAGGAAAGAACCAAAACTCCCAAGGCCCTGCATTTTTTCATAAAAGTTAGTGAGAGGGCGGGCCGCGGTGGCTCAGCGGGCAAAGTGCTTGCCTGCTATGCCGGAGGACCTCGGTTCGATTCCCGGCCCCAGCCCATGTAACAAAAACGGAGAAACAGAATACAATAAAACAAGAAAATGTTTAAAAATGTTTCCCTTTCTTCCTTCCTTCCTTCCTTCTCTCTGTCTTTCCTTTAAAAAAAAAAAAAAAAAAAAAAAAAAAAAAAAAAAAAGTTAGTGAGGGAAAGTTTTTTATTTTTATTGATATTTAATATTTTTGTACATATCATTAAGGATCAAACATTTTTAAGGCTCTCACATAACCAACCCAGCCTCCATAGTATTCTCTATTCTACTTCTGACGTTACTTGTGCTTGACCATGTTCATTATAATCTCAAATGAGAAAATAAAAACCTTGTAAAGAAAGCAAAAACAACAAAAACACAATCTGATGTACTTACCTGTACTAAAAGTAGTTGGTTTGTCTGAGATGGTTAAAAAGGCGACAGATAAAGGATTCTTTTTTTAAAAAAAATTTAATGAAGTTTCTGTTCTTTTGGGAGGGTGGGGGCTGTTTGACGTATGTGTGAAGCAATGTTGTCCAACAATTAACCAGAATTACATTTTGTTAACTTGTTCTAACAACAAAAAATCCTGAAATGTTATCACCAGACACTCCCTAGCTGGAAGAGGTGCCTCCCACACACTACTGACTTGTGAAACAGACTTAGTCACTGCCGTCTTGAAGTTTGCCCTCTATGGATGGAGACAAAAAATAAATGGGTATGGATTTTATAAATCAAAGTTGGAATGGCCAGTGTGGTAGGCAGAATTTTGGCCCTGATCACCTTCACCCTCTGATGTTATGTCCATGAATATGTTGCATTACTGGCAAAAGGAGTTTGCAGGTGTAATTAAGGTTACAGATCAGTTGAGCTTAAAATAGGGAGGCTACCTGGGAATATCTGGGGGAGTCCAGTGTAATCACATGAGCCCCAGCAGAAGAGGAAGTCAGAAACTGAAGCCAAAGACTCAAAGTATGTGAAGGGTTTGATCCACTAGAGTTGGCTTGAAGATGAAGGGGGCTATGAAATAAGGACCTCAATCCCAACATCAAGGAACTGTATTTTGTCAACAGCTGTTGAGGTTGGAAGAAGACCCTGAGCCCTGAGTTGAGAACCACAGCTCTGGTCAATACCTTTCTATTATCCCAATGAAACCTTAAGCAGATAATCCAGTTTCACCATGCCATATTTCTGAACTCACAAAACTGTGAGATACCGAATTTATATTGTTTAAAGCTGCTGTATAAAGCTGCTTTTATAAAAGTAAAGAAATGATCAAAATAATAGTAGTCAAGGAATAGCAAGGGGGAGAATGATCCAGACAAAAGGAACAAATTTTTAGATGCTAGAAAGAAAAACAGCACTTTCAGGAATCTAGATGTGTTTGGTATGACTGAGTATCATGCGCATGAAGAAAAGGAATGAGAAATGAAGATGAAGAGGAAGGCATTATGGAGGACCTTTTAAACCAAGGGAATATTTTTGAACATTTTCTGGAGAGCAAAGGGATCCACTACATTATTTGAATCAGGAAATGACATATTTAGCCATTTAGGGAGAATGCATGAATGGAGGGTAGAAGGCAAATCAGATTAGGAGGTTTGGGCAGTAGATGGGGCAAACCTGGTGAGGATAGAGAAAGGTGGATTGAAGATGCCTAACCCTGGGTACTCACTGTTGTCTACTTGTTGATTTTTTTCACTTCTGCACCTCTGTTCAGTTCAGCAGTCACTTATTTAGCACCATGTATGGGCAAGCACCATCCCAGGCAGCAGCGATACCATGCCAGGCTCCAAGACCTGAGCAGGGTCCTTGTTGCTGTTGCCCTTTCTTTCCTAGAGGTGGGTCAGGAATATAAATACGTAATTTATAGATTCCAAAAACTAGTCCTGCCACTTATTAAGTGTGCAACCTCGGGCAAGTCACTTTGCTTTTCTAAGTTTCACTTTACTGATTTATAAATAACTGCCATAACCACTTCTGGAAGCTGTTGTAAGAATCAAATATAGAATATATAAAAGAACTTCAAATTTGTTATAAAAACAATGTTCCAATGACTTATTTTCTTCTCTTTATCTCTCATATTCTCCTGCTCTTCTCCTGTAATTTTTTTCTCTTTCCTCACTTTCACATTCTTTAGTAATTAGTTGAAGAAATATTTACTGAGAGCCTATTGTATATTACTCACTCAGCTAAATGTGTATATATATATTTGTCTTACATGCATGCACAATTTCTGTCCCTCAGGGAGCTTACTGTCTGACTGTCTGAACATTTAAGGATATAGAAAAATGGTCAATATATAATATTTTTTTAACATGGGCAGCACCAGGAAACCAATGTATTTTTTAAGTGGGAAATAAACTATGTTAGATTGGACAAGAGTGTATTTGCATATGTATGTGTATGCAGTGTGCAAAAAGGAGCAATAAAGAGAAAACAATAATATATCTGTAGATTCAAAGATTGGGAAATATACAAAATATACAAATATATAAAATGTTAGTAGGCTTTATTTCTGACAAATTTCATTTGGGTTATTTATTTTCCAAATATTCTGTAATAAATAGATTTCATGTACATAAGTAGAAAAAATAATCTAACGTATTTTAATAAGAACGCAAGGTGGTAAGTTCTATGAAGGAGTTAAAAACAGTATGGCATGGGGAGGACACATGAAATAAAAGTTTTTCTGAATTAAATGACACCTGATGTATACTTTTGCTTAGCCCTGTGTAATAACTAGAAGTTTTCTAGGAAAGAATCTAGGAAATGACATTATAGGAGGAGGACCCAGTGGGAGTAGAGGCACAGCATAGAGTGCATAAAAAACAATAAAATTGCTTAGTTTCTGATGTCGGAAGTTTGACTTGGGATGGAGCAGGAGATGACTCCCAAGGGAGTTGAATGCAGTGTTATGGGTCTTGGATTTTATTCTGTAGGTGCTTAGAGGTCATTTTAAGTGTGTAAGCAGAGAAGTAACATAGTCAGACTTGGTATTTTTCAATAGATTACAACGGTGGCAGTACGGAATAAGGTAGGAGGTAGAAGTTAGCAGACAGAAAGCATGGAAACACATCAGGAAACAAGTGTTCAGGTAAAGAAATGATGAAGGGAAATATGTCCAGCATAGAGAGAAATGTTTTAGAGATGATTGAGAAGTATTTAGGGCTTATTTCCAATTCAGCCTATAGCATACTACATTGCTAAATCAGCAGCCCCAAAACTCATCTAAGAGAAAATACTTAAGTGCTACATCATGTGCCTGCCTGATGTTCCAACCAGAAAAAGAGAGTCAAAGGGGATGGGAAAACCAAGACCCAACAACCTTTGAGAATTTCATATTTTGGCTTAGAACTAACTTCTGCAAGCCCAAGGGAGGCATTTGGGGTTAGGAATTATCCAGACCCAGACTTTTGGGTGATAGGAAATAGCAATGGGCTTGAGAGAGATTTCAGAAGACACTACCAGATTTAATGGCAGACACAAGCCAGATGAGCAAATATGAAATCATGTGGAAGGTCATAGAACAGTCTGTGCAGAAACATGACTTAGAAAAGGAGAGAGGGAAGTCTTTCTGACTCATATTTAGTTTTGTGGCAGCAGGATTTCTAACTGTCATAAAGAGAGTCAGGAATTAACAAAGAAAGCCAAGAGCCTTACTGTTTCATGAGAACAATATGTCAAGACAAGTTTGTTGGCAGTTGGAACCAACTTGACTGCTCACGCTAAAGAGGGATGTGGGACATAGGAGGAATTAATTCTCAAACCGTCTTTGGCCCATGTTTTGCTTCTTTCAAATTCTGCTTTATGTTTAGGCCTAGTGAACAAATGCTTTTGTGGAATGAGTTTGAAGCTTCCTCTTACCCTCTCTTCCTGACCATATAAATGGGAAGTGTTTAAAATCTCCCAAATAAGGAGCAAACCTTTCTCTTCTACACATTGAGAGTGAAAATAGGGATTCAAATCCAAGCCGAGTTGCAGGGGACCAATCTCAGCCTTTGGGCTAGTAGGCCTTGACTGGAATAAGGGATACTGAGATGAGCAGAGTCAGGAGAAACCCAAAACAAGGAGAGGAGGGGAGGGAGGAGTTAGGAAACAGGGAGACTTTTCAGTAAGGTACAAAGAACTCGGGTTCTGAAGTCTGAACACCTATGACAACTACTTTACAGGGTGATTTCCCAGAGGGTCAGGTTGCAGGGCCACCTCTTTGAAGATCTCTCTGTACTCTGCTGTTGGGAGAAACTAAATCCTTCATCTAGGTCTTAGTTTCCATCTTTGT
Source organism: Tamandua tetradactyla (assembly GCF_023851605.1). Taxonomy (NCBI): domain Eukaryota; kingdom Metazoa; phylum Chordata; class Mammalia; order Pilosa; family Myrmecophagidae; genus Tamandua; species Tamandua tetradactyla. The sequence goes on along the minus strand of NC_135334.1, from coordinate 55,766,982 downwards.
AAAATGAGGGATTTAGACAACCTTAGATGATCCATCCATAAGATTCATTCTTTTGTCACATTTAGATTCCATGGACCAGGAGGCCTAAAATGACAGTTATTTGTCATTTTGAAGCTTTTGCAGAACATCAGAGGAAACTGCAAAAGTGAGCTTTCCACACCAAGATAACAGAGGGCTTAAAATTAACTGGCATAAAAGGTCACAGAGGAAAATCATAGTAATGCATTAATTTTCAGTGAGGCTAAGGTCAGTCATGCTCAGAGGTCCTGTCCTAGGGCTCAAGGGGAAATGTTTCTCTGGGCGCTACTTACTAGCCCTATTTTAAAACGTATCTGGGATTTGAGAAGGTGGTGCAAATTTATGATTATCTTTGTGTGCTTTTTGTTTTTACTCAAGTGAAAATTCTTTCATAGGCAAAAAGCCCTAAAGCACAGGAAACATGATGAGGTGTCAGTGGGTGGTAAGGGTGGGGGTAAAATAGAGCTGCCTTTGAACCCCAAAGTTTGCAGAATGTGCACTGGGAAATAACCTGTCATGTGACCTCCAGGAACCTGAACACTTGAGAAACCACTTTGCTGAGAAGACTAGTCTTGCAGGCATGCTATCCACAGCTTCCTCTTGGCAGTTAGTCCTAATGGAGTTCAGCATGACCAAGGCAAAAGCTATCTTGACCTCCCCTCCCCACAAGCAGGGCAAGAAAAGCAGCAAGTTTCCTTTACTCTTCAGAATGCATCTGTCGCCACAGGTTGAATACTCCCCTAGGGACTTTTCTTTTTCCTTTTTGTTTCTTGCCAGTTTCTGAATCCTTTACCTTTAACAGATTTTCTTTTAAAACAGAATTGTTGCCAATTAAATGGAACGAAGGTTGTCATTTTAATGCTGGTCAGCCCCATAAGGATATACAGTAAGCATTTCTCTTGCCTTTGGGTTTTTTGTTTTCTTGTAAAAATTTGTTTTGAGATACACTTCTATCTACTAGTTTTGTTTTTCTGGAAGTGGATGAAAGTATCCTGGATGGGCCATGTGGGTGGATTAAAAAAGTCGGAGAGAGAGGAAGAGTAGGATTCCTGGGTTATTTGCCAGCTAAAACTCTGTGTGTGTGTGTGTGTGTTTGCATGTAATCTCTTCCTGAGAAATGTTGACTTGTTACATCATCTTTCCAATTATTAAAAGAAAAGCAGATCATTCAATAAACAATTTAAAAACTTATATTGATCTTACATTTGAAATTTCCCTAGAACAGAGGGTTCTAGTCCAGTTCCTACATTGCCTCTTTTGGTCTGTCTGTGAAAAGCCAAGATCTGGACTAGAAATCCTGAGCATACCTTCTTCTCTCCACCTCCCCCATTGCCTCTTCCCTATCATAATCTATGGTAAATGGTTAGGATTTCATTATAACTTTTTCAGAAAGATAGCCTCTGGCAAAGTGCACCTTTTTACTTCTGTGGGTTAGCAGTAAGTTCTTAGATCTGAAAGATTCCATTGGAGGTGGGGGGGGAGGTCCATTATAAGCATGTAGTTAGCTGCTAAAGAAGTTGTGGGTCTACAGAACAATCGTGCATAAAATACAGAATTCACCATATACCACCCTATTATTAATACCTTCCATTGGTGTTGTGCATATGTTATAATAGATGAAAGCACATTTTTATATTTGCACTATTAATTACAGTCCATGGTTTAACTGAGGGTTCACTGTTTGTGTACTGTAGATCCATGGATTTTATTTTATCTTATTCTATTACCATATATACAACATAACATTTCCCCTTTTAATCACATTCGGACATATATTTTGGTGTTGTTAATTATGTTCACAATGTTGTGCCACCATCACCACCATTCATTATGAAAACATTTCCATCGTTCCAAATGTGAACCCTGTACACTTTGAGCCTTAGCTTCCCATTCCATATCCCCATTCAATCCCCTGATAACCTGTATTCTAGATTCTGATTCTATGAGCTTGCTTAATCTAATTATTTCATATCCATGAGATCATGCAAGATTTGTCCTTTTGTGTCTAGCTTATTTCATTCGGCATAATGTCTTCAAGGTTCATACATGTTGTAGCATGTATCAGAACTTCATTCCTTTTAATGGTTGAATAATATACTACTATATGTATATACCACATTTTCTTTACCCATTCATCATTCATGGACACTTGGGTTGTTTCCATTTTTTGATAATTGTGAATAATGCCACTATGAACATTGGTGTGTAAACATTTGTCCAAGTCCCTGCTTTCAATTCTTTTAGGTATATACCTGCTATTTGCATTGCTGGGTAATATGGTGTTTCTATACTTGACATTCTGAAGAACTACCAAACTGTCTTCCAGAGCAGTTATATCATTTTACATTTCCACCAGTAATGAATGAGTGTTTCTATTTCCTCTCTAATCTCTCTCAACACCTGTAATTTCCCTTTTTTTTCCCTAATAATAGTCACTCTAATGGATGTAAGGTGATATTTCATTGAGGTTTTGATTTGCATTTCCCAGATGGCTAATGATGTTGAGCATATTTTCATGTGTGTTTTTTTTTTTTTTCCCCACTTTTATATCTTCTTTGGGGAGAGGTCTATTCAATTATTTTCACCATTTTTTTTAAGTTGGTTTGTCTTTTGTTGCTAAGTTGACTGATTTCTTTATATATTCTAAATAAAAATCCAAATATTTTCTCCTATTGTATATTGTTTTACTTTCATGATAAAGTTCTTTGAGGCACAAAATTTTTAAATTGATGAGGTCCCATTTATCTATTTTTTTCTTTTGTTGCTTTTGCTTTGGGTATAAAGTCTATGAAACCATTGTCTAACACAAAGCCCTGAAGGTGGTTCCCTATCTTTTTCTTCTAGGAATTTCATAGTTCTGGCCCTTATATTTAGGTCTTTGATCCACTTTTTTTTTTTGCATGGGCAGGCACTGGGAAGCAAACTCAGTCTCTGTCATAGCGGGTAAGAACTCTGCCAGTGAGCCATGGTTGCCCTCCGGTCTTTAATCCATTCGGAGTTGATTTTTTTGTAAATGTAGGGTGGGGATGCTCCTTCTTTCTTTTGCATACAGAAATCCAATGTTCCCAGCATCATTTGTGAGATTACTCTTTCCCAACTGAGTGGTCTTTGTCCTTTGTCAAAAAATCAGTTGACCTTAAAAGCAAGGGTTGATTTCTGAGCTCTCAATTCGATTTCAGTGGTCTATGTGTTGGTCCTTATGCCAGTACCATGCTGGCTTTTGAAATTCCCTTAATATGATCAAGGGCTTGAGTTGTGCAGGAAATAGGGTGTAGGGAATTCTCATTCTATAAAGCTTACCATGCACCACATGTTACAAATGTCACCACCCTGTGCTGTTCTCCCTATCTCAATCCTGTGATTCTAACAATGTGTGTCATAGTAAATATCCTGTTTCTCTGGACTAATCCAACTTTCCACTATCATCTTCATGAAGAACTGCAATTTTATAAAATAAAACTTTCTTCTATGATTTGACCTTTTAAAGATGTCTGATATGTTTGCTAGGTTTTTTTCAAATCAGTAATATCTTTAGTGTTATCTAGCTGAGCTTATGATTTGATGCTGTATGCCCAAAAGTGTTGTAGGTATGTCCAGATAGTTGGAGCCTTCAGCTTGCTAGTTGGTGAGGGAGCCCTGGCTCTGCAGGAATCCTTGGTATCTGTGGAGTCAAGTCACAATCTTCATTTACTCCAGAGGACCAAACAAACTTTCATTTTCTATTATTTTCTTGATAGGGAAAGTTGGAAAGTTCAGAAAGGTCTTGTGTTTCTCCTCCCCCTCAAAGATTTCTTTTGACATAAGGGAACAATATGCTCCTCTATTTCATTGTCTCACCTTGAATGTTTCATGTTAGTTGCTAAAGCTGGTCTCCTGCTGGATTTCTGTCAGTGGCGTTAAGGACTAACCAGATTCATGACTCTCCTTGTCCTTCAACCAGTTGAGGAGTTTGGGGAATTCTACCTTAGCAAAATCTATCTCATTTCCCCCCATTTTTCCTTTCCCTAACTTTTTAAATTTCTAGATTGGATTTCACCTCATCTTTTGCATTTAATCCTATCCCTAGTTAGCTGATTATCTTCAGAAAGTATAGCCCTGGTCTTATTAATTCTTAAAGAAAGAGAAAAAAATGTAAAGAAAAAAAGCAAGGCAAAATAGAAGAGGAAAAAGCAGTGAGCTAATATACAGATTCTTTGACCTGATAGACCTGTTTGTCCTTCACCATCCAGTTGCCTTCTTCACTTTGAATCTTGTTTTTCACTGTCAAACCCAAGGATCTAACCTGTAGGAAGATAAAAATACTAGTATTGCCTGACGATGTCCTTCACTTTCCTTCATTTGTTTTGTTTTGATGCTGTTTGTTCTGCCTGGAATGCCTATGGCCAAATGCTACCTATCTTTCAAAACATAGACAACATGGCTCCTTCATTATGAAGACTCCTCTAATTTTTTCAGTCATTGACTGTGGTGAACTGGAAAGGAACTGGCCCTACAAAGGATGAAAAACACCAGGCTGATTCTGAATATCCTTCCAGATCAGAAATAAGCCTGAAATGTGATGCTCAGATACTATCACATGGACCAGAGTCTCTGTCTCGATTAGTCTCCTGAGAGCTCTGAAACTTCCACTTTTCTTCCTTTTATTCCATCCCAACATAATTTGAGGAAGTTTATCAAAGCCAAAAAAGTGGGAATGATAATTCATCAATGTCTTTTAAAAATTTATTTTAAAACAACTTGTTTTTAAAGGGCAGTGCATTCATGTAGCATAATTGAGTACTCCAAAATAAAATTATACAAAAGAAGAATTTCCATTTCACTCCATGATGTGCCTCACAAATTCCCCAATTTGTTTAGTACAGGACCTCAGATAATATTCATTGAACTTTAACAGTTAAATTCCTACTCTAGTACACACAGCAAGAGACAGATTTATTGTGAAGCTAAGGAATTTAAGCTTCAGGGCCCTTTGCAGTCTGGGGTCCCTTCCAAGAACCCTACTAGTTTGTTCATATTCCTTTGTAAAATTTGTAGCACATAATATACCTTAATGATAGCAGTTGTCTGTGACTTCTTGCTACTCCAACTTCTCTTGCCAGTCTCACCCATATATGAAGTGGAATTAAATTAACCATGGACACTTTTAAAATCTGTCTAGCAGAAATTGAATTGGGATTACATTTAGTTTGGGTTTAGTGAGAGATGTTTATGAACTTTGTAGTCACTTCAATGAATACATAAGTTATCATTGTTACCAAACAAAGACCACAGATTCTTTTGCCTGATGTGCTCAGTGACAATTTCTGACACCGGGGTCTCAAAGAGAGAAAGACTTTATTTCTAGGTGCATAGTAAGAGAGCAGATGGCCTAGTAATCCAAAATCTGTCTTCTTGAACTGTATTAATTCTGATAATTTTATTAGAGAAAAAGATGGGCAGGGTTTAGGATAATGAACAGTGGACCCAGATGATGTAATTAGAGGTGATCTAATTTTTGAGCATGCACAGATTGATTACATGCCTGTTCACAGAACGCATGTAAGAAGATGGTGGAATGAGGTGTAGGTGATTTGTAGTTAAAGTCTAAGCTACTGCACATGACAGGAGGGCCCATGTTGGTTAGATCTAGTCTCGGTTATCAAGATAACTTTGGACTTGAGGTGGATTAGTTCTGGGCTGACCCAAGACCCTTTATTAATAAACATTTGGGGCTGTCTTTAGTGATTACAGGAATCACCATTGAAAAACTGAATAACTGGGTACAGATAAAGGTTAGTCACAGATTTTTACAATCACAGGGGCAGAAGATAAAGGCTATACAATCATTATCAGAGATCAAGGCAGCTGGATTAATAATTTAGAGATTTAAGGAATTTCCTCTGTCTACTCCAATATACCAGAAAGCAAAAAGGAATATCTATATAATGATTTCATCATCAAAATCATCCCTTAAACCCTGATTTCTAAGTTACAATTCCTCCCTCTCATTTGATAATTATCTCTCAATCTTGAGGGAAATCTGGGAGACTATTCTAATTGCTTCAACGCTGAAAAGGGGAACTTATTAAGGGCAAAGGGATGATATGATGAAACTGGTTGTTGTTCTTGGAGGGTCTGGAATCTCTGGGTTTCAGAGCTTCTCTGACACTGGAAAATCTAGAGGTTTCAAGTCTCTGAAGAATAGACTTAAGAAGTAAAATGTTATAGAGCTCAGGATATCTTTTAGGTTTTCAGGAATGCTGTTGGTTTGGTTTGCCATATTGTGGCAGTCAGTAATATCTGGCTAAAACTTGCATAAGAGTTACCATCAGAATGACCTCTCAACTTTATTTGAAATCTCTTAGCCATTAAAATTCCATTTCTTTTCCCCCTTCTGGTCAGTTAATCTATGCTGCCAAGGCCAGGGTCACCCTTGGAACTTTTGTCTCACAGTGCCAGGGCCAATTATGTTTCATGATGCGAGGGCCAACCTTACATCCCTGTAGGTTATGTCCCACATAGGGGGAAATTCAGAGTTTGGCTTAGAGAGAGGCCACATTTGAGCAACAGCAGAGATTTTCTGGAGATGACTCTTAGGAATCAATCATAAGTTGGTTCAGCTTGCTATCACAGAAATAAGTATCATAAGGGCAAGCCTCAAAATTGAGTCCTTGGCTTCTTAAATTGGGAGCCCCTCTTTCTTTAGAAAATGTCAGGAATTCCCCAGGTGGGGAAGTTTAATAGTTGTATTTTTCCCAGTCCTTAAGGGACTTTTTTCACTTTCTGCCCAAAATACTCTGAAATGCATCATGCTAACACATTAAATTGTACAGAATGGTAATATTTTATTCTTTATTACAGGTTCTATATCAAATAAAGCTGATTTAGGGTGTTTAAGTTAAATGACCGACAGAGTAGATAGTGTGTTATAGAAAAATTAAATTTTGGACAAAATAAGCATTTTTCTTTTTGTCTTACTCAAAAGTTAAAGCTTTAAAATACAAACAATATTTTCTCTACCTTGTATATTGATTTGCCTTAGTTTTAATCAGATCAGTTTTCATCACATCTTTAATCGAGTTTGATTTTTTTCTTTTAACAGTTGCTGTATGGACTTATGCTGACTCTCAGAGCTGGAAAACTAAATCTGAGTCTTAGATGTCATACAGATACTTAAAGGTCTAAGGAATATTAGGTTATAAAAAGAGCAAAGCATTTCAGAATTTAAAGATAACCGTTAGAGTTTACAACCTAAGATCTAATTTTAATAAGCACTTTAAATGAAGCTACTATCAGGGAAATGAAAACATTAGACAACTGTTTTATATTACAAACCCTAGCAGATAGCAGAAGTTTTGTTCTGTTTTACTCTTTTGATTGTTTAATATAACACACTTACAAAACAAAGAAAGAAAACACCAATAATTTTCAAAGCACTCTTCAACAAGTAGTTACAGGACAGATCCCAGAGTTTGTCAGGGGCCACCATCCTACCATCTCAGATTTTTCCTTCTAGCTGATCCAGAACATTGGAGGCTAGAAGGTATATATGTATTTTTATCATCATTTTTTTCTTTTTTGTGAAAAATAACATATATACAAAACAACAATACATTTCAAAGCACAGCACAACAATTAGTCGTAGAACAGATTTCAGAGTTTGTGTAGATTGAATTCTACAATTTTAGGTTTTTACTTCTAGCTGCTCTAAGATACTGAAGGCTAAAGGAAATATCAATATAATGATTCAGTAATCATACTCGTTTGTTAAACCCTACCTTCTCTGTATAACTCCATCACCTTTGATCTTTTCTCCCACTCTAGGGGTATTTGGGCTATGCTCATGCTACCTTTCTCATGTTGGAAGGGCTGTCAATAACCAGGGGTCAGGAGATGGAAAATAACATATATACATAAAGTAATTTCAGCATTCATATTCATTTGTTGAATCCTATCTGTGTGGTTTGAAAGGATGTATGTATCCTAGAAAAGCCATGTTTTAATCTTAATCCCATTTTGTAAAGGTAGCCATTTCTTCTAATCCCTATTCAGTACTGTATGTTTGAATCTGCAATGAGATCATCTCCCTGGAGGTGTGACTCAATCAAGAGTGTTTGTTAAAATGGATTAGGTAGAGACTATCTCCACCCATTCAGGTAGGTCTTGATTAGTTTACTGGAATCCTATAAAAGAGGAAACATTCTGGAGAAAGCTGGAGATTCAGAGAGAGCAGAGAATGACATAGCCACAAGAAGCAGAGTCCACTAGCCAGCAGCCTTTGGAGATGAAGTAGGAAAATGCCTCCCGGGGAGCTTCATGAAACAGGAAGCCAGGAGAGAAAGCTAGCAGATGATGCCATGTTTGCCATGCGCCTTTCCATATGAGAGAGAAACCCTGACTGTGTTCACCATGTGCCTTTCCAGATGAGAGAGAAACCCTGAATTTCATTGGCCTTCTTAAACCAAGGTATCTTTGTCTGGATGTCTTTGATTGGACATTTCTATAGAATTATTTTAATTGGAACAATTTTTGGCCTTAGACCTGTAAACTAGCAACTCATTAAATTCCCCTTTTTGAAAGCCATTCTGTTTCTGGTATATTGCATTCTGGCAGCTAGAAAACTAAAACACTATCTTTTCTGTATAACTCCACCATCACCTTTGATTTTCCATCCCTCTCTTTAGGGGTGGTTGTGCTATGGCAATTCTAAATTTTTCATATTGGATGTGTCTGTCACTAATATGGGGTAGGGAGATGGAACTATCTCATGTTCTGGAGAGGCTGGGCTAGGTTTCAGAGCTTATCTGGACAAGGGACCCATCTGGAGGTCGTAGGTTTCTGAAAAGTTATGCTAGTGCATGGAATCCTTGTGGAATCTTATATAGTGCCCTAAGGGTTCTTTAGGATTGGCTGGAATGGCCCTGGTTAAGGGTTGGCAGGTTATGATAGGTAACAAGGTCTAACTGAAGCTTGCATAAGAGCAACCTCTAGAGTAGCCTCTCAAGTCTATTTGAACTCTCTCTGCCACTGATGCTTTATTAATTACACTTCTTTTCCTCCTTTTGGTCAGGATGGAATTATTGATCCCATGGTGCCAGGTCTGGATTCATCCCTGTGAGTCATCTCCCATGTTGCCAGGGAGACTTTCACCCCTGGATGTCATGTCCCACATAGAAAGGAGGGCAATGATTTCACTTGCAAAGTTGGGCTTAGAGAGACTGAGGCCACATCTAAGCAACAAAAGAGGTCCTCCAGAAGTAACTCTTAAGGCATGCCTATAGGTAGTCCAAGTTTCTCCACTACCTATATAGCTTCACGAGAGTAAGCCTCCTGATCAAGGGTATGGCCTATTGATTTGGGTATCCTTAAAGTTTGACACAGTATCAGGGGATTTCTTGATAGTAAGGTTTAATAGTTTCATAGTTTTCTTCCATCCATCAGGGGACTTTGCCAATACTTTTTGATTATCTGCTTAATATACTCTAGGATGCATCCATTGCCTCTCTTTTTAAAAAAGTCTTTCCTTGTTACAGATGGAGCACTGAGCTATAGCTGACCACATATACTTTTAGAGAAGTATTAGAGCAAAGCAGCATAGCTTACAAGTATATGTGACTGTTGCTTATGATCTGTGGCTTTTTAAAGATTAACTAAACCATGAATAACACCACCATACCATTTTTTAACAGCAGATTAGTATCGGGATATAACATGAACAGTGAGACCATTGTTAAATTTTTAGGAATTTTATACAGTTTCTAAAATATATGAATTTCACCTATACAAATTTAACCAGCAATGGGATAGAAAATTTCTTTCAACCACTATAATAATACCAATCACCTCCTATGCAATAGGTTAAACTATTTTAGCATCTTACTTATGCAAGGTGAAAGAACAAATTATTTGTAACAGTTTTCCCTTAACAGTAAGACTTGTCTTCTGAAATAAAGTATGAGAAGGCCAAGGATATTAGTCTTATGTAAAATCTTTGTTTTCTAGACAGAGTACTCAGATGATTAAGAAAAAAAACTTTAAAAACTTTACATTAAGAACAGACTAACAATAAAATAAAACTAAACTTCAGTTTTGTATGAATATCCAGCTTGACACAAAAGCTTTCTATTTTGAAATATATGATAAACAGACACTACATTTTTACCATGACAGAATTCACTTTCATAAACTCCTTTACAACTTTCTACATTCATTTGAAGCTTATAGTCGACAATGACTATAACAAACAAAATTGAACTCCTCCAACTCTACTACTTTCTGTATCGATTCAAGGCTTGGTTTGTAGTCTACAATGACTGTAACAGGCAAAACCCATTTCTTTAAACTTCCTGTCGCCTTTCATATCCATTCCATCTATAGTTTTTATTTATCCAGACTGCATGTGATCAGAAATAAATTTGATAATAAATCCACAATGTTTTTGAACCTACATACTTTCTTCTAAGAACAGTATTCACGAATGGGACAGGAGGGAGAAATACTACAAAATAATGGAAGAAGAAATTTATGCTTGGGTTTGGAACACAGCCAGGCATTTATATGCATTATACTCAGAACACACAAATGATTACTGTATAATATGCCTAAAATCTCTCAGTCCAATTCAGTACTATCTTTAAAGGTCAGAACATCCCAAGATTGAAAAAATAATCAGCTTTTTGATATTTAAAGGATTTATATCCAGAAAAAACCCTCAACTTTTCCACAACATTATCCCTAAGTGCTGAAGAATACCAGGAATGTTATTCACAAAACCAAGGTGTGGTATCTAAAAAACTAGTTCAGAGCTCTATTTATTTAAATGCTTCTTTCCTATTTTAAGTTCTTACAGGTATCATCTCTTCTATGAGATCTTCTTAGGTCATTCATTTTCTGCTTTTTAAAATATTTTAAAAGTATTAAAATTATTGAAATATCCACACACATACAGTCCAAACATATTATATATTAACAGCTTACGATATTATTGGATAGTTGTATAGTTCTCCACCATGACTTTATTTGCTTTTTAAATATTTCCAGCATTTTTTCCTTTGCTATCACTATGCCCTAGTACACGAATATTCTAACTAGAATATAAACTTTTTGAAGCTAAGAATTAAGTTTTTCCTATTTATGACAGCATTTACTAACAGAAATATACTGACTGGCATTAACAAAGCCACTACAAATTTAAATTCTTCCACATACTGAGGTAACAAGTGACCAAGTAACAAAAAGCCAGATTCTTTGAAATCCAGGTAATTAAGGTTATTAAAAAATCCATTTGTATTTCTTACTCAACTTAGCTGATTTCTTAAATAGAATATGTTAAAGCATTAGCACATTTTTAATTTCATTATACTTTATATGTGTTATTATTACCAGGTAATAATACACATTGCTTGTTTATGTAACTTAACTCATTTAGTTAGGCTAGCTTATTTTATCAGTAAGCTTGTATAAATTCAGGGAGAACATACCCAAGCAGAAAAAAATTGCATTTGTTCAATTCAAAATCCATGATAAAATTCCTTTTACCAGAGGTTGAAAAAAATCTTTTTGTTTTCATAATATCTTAAAATTACAAACGATTTTAAAAATACATTGACTATCAAGTTTTGAAAAATACACTACGATTGTTTAATTTGCTCCAAACCTAAATCTAGGAAAACTCATAACCAAAATCTTTTCAATTTCCTATACAGCCTAAACGAATTTTAAAAGAGTTTCATAATCAGTATCTAATTAGAAACATTTGATCAATACAAATGCAGGAACATAACAATCAACAAATTTAAACAGACACTTAACACTTACTATATTTAAGTAACACACCAATTAATAACTAGACCAAACACTCCAACTAACAAACAGGCATTAAATGCTTAACACACAGATTAAACAAACATTAACTCTTACTATACCCAAGTAACACACCAGCTAGTACTTAAACAGGCCTCTTAGTTTCATTAAATACCAATTAATTGTTGGAGTACTCATTTTATTTTAGGACTATACTCAACAGACAAGTTTAGGTCAGGGCCTCAAACCCTGTACAGAACACACACCAAACACATCAGTTAATAATTAAGGAGACATTAAACAGCACACTGATTAACAATTAAACAATATCTAGATAACACACCGGCTAATACTTAAACAGGGCTACTTAATTTCTTTGTTGGAGTGGGTCAGGGCTTCAAACCCTGTACAATATGGTACCCAAAACTCAGAAGGTGTAGAGGTCAGAGCAAAGGGGACTGTTCTGGAAGCATGACCCAGGCCTAGATCATGGGGACTCACACTGCCTGTTTACTCCCTGATCACTTTTACCCTGATGACCCACTCACCCACTCAGAGGTCCAGACATGGAACTGGAAGTGGTTTCTCTCTTTGAAGCTTTTTTAAGACACCAAAAGCCTGGACTGTAGGCAGAACAGAGAACCCCATTGCTGAGCCTCTAGACTAATTTCAACCCAGCATCCACAAAAGGCTCAGTCACCTAGCTTATCTGCTCGGCTGGGGCTCCAGAGATTCCGCCATTCATCCCAGAGGGTTGCCAAATTGTTACCAGACAAAGGCCATAGATTCTTTTGCTCAATGCATTCAATAACCAGTTCATGAGACACTGGGGTTTCAAAGAGAAAAACAGTTTATTACTAGGCACGTAGTAGGAGAGCAGATGGCCTTGCGGCCCCAAATCTGTCTCCCTGAGCTACAGTAATTCTGATATTTTTATTAGAGAAAAGATGGGCAGGGTTTAGAACAATGAGCACAGTGGCCCCAGATGATGTAATCAGAGGTTATCTAATTGATCACAGATTAATTACATGCTCAGTCACAGAACATATGTAAGAAAATGTTGGATTGAGGTATAGGTAATGTGCAGGTTAAAATCTAGGCTACTGCATATGTCAGGTAGGCCCAATTTGGTTAGATTAAGTCTAGATAGATAGATAGATAGATAGATAGATAGATAGATAGATAGATAGACAGACAGACGGATGGAGAGAATGATGCAGTAATCAGAATCACCCCTTAAATCCTGATTACAACAACCCTTCCCTGTAACAGACTTATTCTTAGTTATTTCACTTAATTTCAGGGTAAATATTTATCAATTTAGTGACGTTTACCAAATGCCAGGAACTTCACTGCACTGAGGAAAGTATGGAATATAAGACATGGACCATGTTTTAAAAAGCTTTAAAATGACTTAGATGCCTTTTTTAGGAGCTTTCATGACCTCCTTTCCCCATCCCCATTCTCTGGACTGATTTAGGAAGTCTTGTTACCCTTATCCTTCATCTTACACAACATATCACATTGCACTGTGTGTATGTAATACATAGAAAAATATAAATATCAAAGTAGAGTCAATCAAAGAAAACGAAATGAAAACAGGGAAGTTACAGTACACATATAAAGGCAATGGGGACTTTTTAAACTTGGATCAGGATCCACTCAAGTTATCTTATTAGTATATCTTTATTGTGAAACAGGAAACACACAGGGTGGTAAAGATTGGGAAAGCATAAAAATCCCATAAAAGTAATCATATTTTCTTTTATTAAATTCAAATCTTAAAATAGCTGATGGTTTCTTGAGAAATCCATAACACCGTATTCTTTTTTAATAATACTCTTCTGCCTTGGGATAGTTAACTATATTAACTGTTATTTTTCACATGAGTAATAAAGCAAGCCATGAGAGCCTGCATAGGGATTTCTTTCAGTTGAATAAATCCTCTGAAGAATACAGAGTTGATTTATAACTCCATTTGAGTCCTTTGCTTTCCTGATAGTCTTTTCTCTTTCAATCCAGCATGGTAATGTTTGTCAAAGAAAATAAATGACTCAGACTCTGTGTCGTGTCCATGTGTAGTTTATTTGGCATCTTTCATGTTCTTCCCTCGTGCATATCTAGCAACATCCTCTCAAGGTCAGACAAAGATTGAGTATTCACCGCTGAGCAAATTGGGACTAAAACCAGAAAAGGTTTTGGAGGAAGTGCGGCAGAGAGAAGCTCTTTTGCATTCCCACTTGGCTTTGTCTTAAGTTTTTCCTTTTTTGCCCTCTCTGCTCATTAAACTCAGTCATCAGCATAGCAAAATGACTTTTAATGGGTGAGGATTAATCTGTTGCTATAAACAGCAATGATGGTGATTGCGATACGGTGACTTTGTTAAGTGCCAATAATGTGCCAAGTCTGTACAGTTAGAAATACAACCTGTCCTATTATTTGCTTCTGGACAGTAATTCAAACTGGACAGTTGGGCAAACCACAAAGGAAAGTAGTAAGATAGTGGCTGAGCTATTCTGTGTGAGGAAGGATTAATATTTTGTGGAACTAATAGTCTTTAAAATTTTGGACTCTTCTCCAAGAAAAAAATGCCAAACACATCATGACACTGGCTAGAGTGACACACTTTGAGAGGAATATAACTGAATGTCATTGCTACACTTAACAATGTGACTGAGAAATCGGGATTTAAGTGATGATTTTGATTATTAAATAATCATATAGATACCACTTTTTGCGTTCTAGTATATTGGAGTAGACAGAGAGAAATACTTGAAATCTCTAAATTGCGACCCAGCTGCCTTGATCTCTGATAATGATTGGATAGCCTTTATCTTCTGCCCTTGTGATTGGAAAAACCTTGTGACCAACTTTCATTTGTACCCATTTATCCAGTTTTCAACTTTAGTTTTGTGATCACTAAAGAGAGCCCCTAATGCTTATTCATGAAGAGTCTTGGGTCAACCAAGAACTAACCTACTGTGAATCCAAAGTAATCTTGACAACCAAGACTGGATCTAACCAAAGTGCAACCATCTGACATGCCAGTAGCTTAGATTTTAACCTACAAGTCACCTAGTCCTCATTCCACAATCTTCTTAAACATGTTCTGTGACTAAGATGTAATCGATATGAACATCCTTAATAATCAGATCACCTCTAATTCTATCATCTGGAGCCACTGTGCTCATTATCCTAAACGCTGTCCATCTTTTTCTCTAATAAAACTATCAGAAGCACTGCAGTTCAGGGAGACAGATTTTGGGCTGCTAGGCCATCTGCTCTCCTACTATGTGCCTAGTAATAAATTCTTTCTCTCTTTGAACTTCTGGTGTCTCAGGAATTGGTTATTGTGTGCATGGGGCAAAAGAATCCCTGGCCTTTGTCCAGAAACAACATTGTCGTAGGAAAAATAAATTGTTTCAAGTAAAGATGACAGACATCTTCAAAGAAGGAGTAAGGAGAGAGATGAACCTTGTTACGTATTGAGGGTTTAAAATGTGTTTAAAATGCTGTGGCAGATAAGGATAAAGATAAATTTGAGACGTGGTGATCAGTTGGTAAATAAATTCATTTGTGCCATTGTCACAGTTTTCAGTACTGTTTGTAAAGAGGTCACTTACTTGGAAGGACTAGGTAGTTGGCAAGATAAGTGGGCTACAGATGAAGCTCTCAAACTCCTGTGAGGATATACGCTCCCTTTATTATTTAAGCTAGTTTCAATTAGATTCCTGCTATTTGTGGCTGAGTTTTGGGTTAGGCAAGATAAAGATTAAAAGTCAAGAAAAAAAAGTCACAGTTGCACAGTACAGTTCTAAAGGCCGAGAGCAATAATGCTAGTTATTGCATATTCATTGTGGTTATAAGGCTTATTTTCTACAGAGTAGGGTTTCTCAATATTGTTACTGTTGATATTACTTTTTGTTGGGAGGAGGGGTTTCTGTCCTGTGTATTTAAAAATGTTTAGAAATATCATTGTCCTCTTCCTACTAATGCCAATAGCATCTCCTTCCCCATTCATGAAAATCAAAAACATCTTCAAACATTGCTAAATGATCCCTGGGGTCAAAATTAAGCCCAGTTGAGAACTACTGATTTAGAGAATTCAGCTCTTCTGGGAAATTCAGATCTTTCTGGTTCAGTAAATATGATTTTCAGGCACTGCTAGGTAGAAGAAAGTGTGTCATTGATCATAAGATACAGGCTGGTTGTTGGTAACTTTCTCCTGATTCATTTAGATGCACATGAATCTAAACCCCCTTATCATTAGATGTCCTGTTTTCCCAAAGCTTGTATCAGGAAAGGGAAAGAGGGCCTTAGCAAGAGCTAACCACTTCTCACTGTTGCTGACTTACAGCAGGATATATGACATTTTGAAAGTAGAAATACTTCTGAAGGGCAGAGTAGAAAGTTAAAGGAAGTAAAGGGATGACAACACCTAGGTGGTATTTTCAACAGTTCTTCCTACCCAGAAGAATTTAAAAGAGAAAAATGGTCTCTGAGTCTAACATTTGGCTACGCAGATGGCATTGACAATCATTTGGATTTCTAGACAATGGCCTAAGGAACTGGAATGATGGGTTCTTGGATGATGTAGCCTATCTCACAAAAGAGGGAACATTTGTTTGTTTGGAACAACACTTTTCAAAGTGTTGTTGCCTCAGAATTACCAGCGGTGCTGTATTGAGCATTGTTTCCTGGGCCCTACCACAACCTATTGAGCACAATGGGAAAATGGGGTTGGATATCACTGAATTTGCATCTCTAAACTAGCCCCATACAGGGTCTTCTTATGCACTGTGATCTTTTAGAATTTGTGGTTTACCATACAATTCATCTGTCAATCAAACAGTATTAAACTAGGGAGAGGGTGAGAGAAACTATGTTAAGGTAAAGTTGTAGGTGTATAGAAAGGAAAATACATCAAGTTTTTGGTAATTCTAAAAAAACAGTTATAAAGGAAAAATTGTATGGCTACATATTTATTGTGAAACAGATTATTATATAATATAATGAACATTAATAATAATTCTTAAAAGCATTTACTGAGACTTGCTGGGTTAAAACTCAAGGTTGGAATATGGTGATTTAAGAGTGGGCCCTATCGACATGACTCCCGGGGTGTGGACCTTCCTGGCAACATGGGACAGAAATCCTAGAATGAGCTGAGACAGTGTCAAGGGATTGAGAAAGCCTTCTCCATCAAAAGGGGGAAGAGTGAAATGAGACGAAATAAAGTGTCAATGGCTGAGAGGTTCCAAACAGAGTCAAGAGGTTATCCTGGAGGTTATTCTTAAGCATTAAAGATATTACCTTGTTAGTCAAGATGTAATGGAGAGGCTGGAGGGAACAGCCTGAAAATGTTGAGTTGTGTTCCAGTAGCCATGTTTCTTGAAGATAATTGCATAATGATATAGCATTCACAATGTAACTGTGTGGTTGTGAAAACCTTGTGTCTGATGCTCCTTTTATCTACCTTATCAACAGATGAGTAAAACATACCGCATAAAAATAAATAATGGGGGAACAAATGTTTAAATAAACAGTAGATTGAAATGCTAGTGATCAATGAAAGGGAGGGGTAAGGGGTATGGTATGTATGAATTTTTTTCTGTTGTTTTTTATTTCTTTTTCTGAATTGATGCAAATGTTCTAAGAAATGATCATGATGATGAATATACAACTCTGTGATGATATTGTGAATTACTGATTATATATGTACAATGGAATGATCATATGTTAAAAATGTTTGTTTGTTGTTATATTTTTTTAAAAATCTAAAAATTAAAAAAAAAGAACATAAAAAAAAGAATGGGCCTTATTGAAAACTAATGCATCTTTTTGGCTGGGAAACAAGAGTATGTACATTGTGGAAATCTGTAAATTAGGTATTAGGGTCTGTTTACATGAGGCTAGCAGGAGAGGACCAGAAGTGATATCATGGTGGGAATACACTACAGGCAGTAACAGGGAAGTCATTAAAAGGAACAACAGGTCTGACCATGAAAAACACAATTCATACATCTGCCTAAAATTTCCCTCAGTCAGCAGAATTTCTGACAAGTTCTTGACTATTTTTCTGTTGACTTCATTCCTGAGAAGGAAATAAAATGCATACAGGAATTGAATTTTGGACTCTAAAGTTATGGTGAAAGAAAAGATATTGATCTTTGGGTAGAAAGCAGAAATGTCTTTTAGTTTATGATAACTAGAGAAAGAAAGATTAAGCATAACTGGATATTTGTTTTAGGAAGCACATTTCAAGAAGTTCAGAGGGAGTAAACAAAATAAAACAAACCAAAAAACTGTCATGAGAGCAACATGAGACATCTGGAAGGGAAGTCTACTGAAGAGATTGCAGAGCTGTTAAAAAACACAATTCACCTTGTACACTTTCAACTTCATCTCAATGAAGATAAAAATGAGCATAATTTAAAATCAGTGGTGTTGTACAGAAAGCTTGCTGACATTAATTTTTTTCTCAGTTGTATGTCTGTGGTAGAATAATTTATATCAAGATATTAATTTGTTTTTTTTCACCCTATACTTTTCCATCTCCTGTTTCAAGAAAATATCAGTCTAATTCATATCCTTATAATGTTTCTGAGGTGGGAAACAGAAGCTTCTTTGGCCTGTGGCTCTTTTTTTTTCTTAAAATATCTAGGCTTATTACATAGATGATGTTGCTCATGTCCCTGAAAGGCAGAAATGAGAGTGGTATAAATACTTTTGGGAGATTTTCTTAGCCTGGAAAAAGGATAGAAGTTGGTAGGATCTGAAAACAGTAAGTTCCTGTTTCACTAATGACCACCCTCCAGGGAGAAGGCCAGACTGCAGAGGGAAAACCTGTGTAAGGAATGTGGCTAGCAACCTTTGCCATTACCCAATTTAGAAAAGATGTCTTTCCTCCGAGGAATCAGCAAGGTGGCACACCTGAAAGGATCACGTATGCCAGGTCAAAGAACAGCTAAGAGTCCATCAGTATGGACTAATAAAGGGGAACCAGAGGAACATTTCAAATACTCTGGAGCCTCTGCATAAACTTTGGTGGGAGAGTACAGAACCCAACAATAAATTATATTGACTTTCAGAACACATGCTAACTGGGTGATATGTGGAAACTTAATTAGCCTTTTTGTACTTCAATTTCCTCTTCTGTAAGGAGGGGCCAAAAGGAGAGAGAGAGGTGCTAGACCCAAAGTACCTGGCAAAAGGCTTCAGCCTGCAGTTTGGGTAGTGCATTTCCTCATTAAAAAAAATGAAGAGGGCAGGCCACGGTGGCTTAGCAGGCAGAGTTTTTACCTGCCATGCCAGAGATGTGGGTTCAGTTCCCAGTGCCTGCCCGTGCAAAAAAAAAAAAAAAAAAAAAGAGCCACAGGCCAAAGAAGTTTCTAGTTTTCCACCTTAGAAACATTATGAGGATATTAAAAAGTCAATAATTATTAACCAGAAAAAAAAGAGGAGATAATGCTGCTATAAGATCATGAACTTATGAAAAAGATCAGAAATCAAGACAGAGTTCCAGAAATTAAAATATATCTAAATAAAAGCAAAAAATGTAAAATGTTTAAAAGGTAAAGTCAGATGAAATATTCTGGAAAGTACAACAAAAGAGACAAAGTTAAAAATAGAAAAAAGTATATTTAGAGAATCAGTCTAGAGTGTTGTGGTGGTTTGAAGCTCTATGTACCCCAGAAAAACATGTTCTTAAATCTAACCCATCCCTGTGGGTATAAACCCATTGTAAGTAGGATCTTTGGATAAGGCTACTACAGCTGTGACCCAGCTCATTCAGGATGGGGTTTAATCCTATTTAATACTATTACTGGAGTCCTAATACTGGAATCCTTTATCAACAGAATGATATATATATATAAAGAGAGAGAGTGAGAGAAAGCCATAGAAGCAAGAAGTTGAAAGCAATGAAAGCCTGAAGAGAAGTGAGAGACCAGCAAATTCCGCCTTGTGCTTGATAATGCCCTGATCTGGACATTTTCCTGGCCTCAAAACTGCAAGCTAATAAATTCCCATTTTTAAACCATCCGATTTGTTCCAACCCATCTCTTGAAGGACTAGGGTTGGTATAGCCCCAAGAACAAAGAATACACTTGGCACAGAGTGAGACATGAATTTAATTAGGACTTGAGAACAGGAGAAGATCTTTCCTGGTGGCAGCAGTCCCAAAAATGGAAATCAGCATGCTACAAGGGAGGCGGGATGCAAGGGACAGCTTATAAGGGTTTAAGATGGACATTCCATAGGGTATGAAAACAGCATTTCAGCAGGGTCTCATGACACAAGGGTTTGGAAATTTGTCATCAACAGTGATCAAGGGAGAGAAATTTTAAGGCTTTAAATGATAAGTTGTTGTGTTAGTTTGCAAGCTGCTGGAATGTGATATAGAAGAACTGGAATGGCTTTTAAAAAGGGAAATTAGTAAGTTAGAAGTTTACAGTTCTAAGAAGGTGAAAGTGTCCAAATTAAGGAACCAACAAGAGGTTACCTTCACTCAAGAAAGGCCAAACAGTGCTGGGTAGTCATGTGGCTAGCATCTGCTGGTCCCTTGCTCATGGGCTCCATTGCTTTCAGCCTGTGTTTCTGTGGGGATTCTGTGCTTTGCTTCTCCAGGGCTGGCCTTTATCTTTTGACTCCCCTTGGCTCTCTTCAGGTTCTGGATTACTTAACATCTCATGGTAATGTCTACTGGGCTCCAAACATCTCCAAACATCCATGTCTCTGTTCTCCAAATTTTGGCATCTATGTCAGCTCTGCTCTGAAGTTTCTGTCTGTTCTGTCATTTCTGCCCTGTCAGCTCTGAGGCACCTGTCAATTCTCTCCAAAATGTTTCCTCTTTTAATGGATTCCAGTAAACTAAACAAGACCCACCTGGAACAGGATCTCTGTGTAGATAACCTAATCAAAAGTTTCCAACCTACACTATTGAATCAGGATTAAAAGAAAAGGCTGCCACCACAAGACTGGATCAGGATTAAAACATGGCTTTTCTAGGATACATACTATTTTCACACTGGCACGGTGGTTGATGATATTGTGATGAAGAAATCAAGATTTAAGGGATGATATTGATTACTGAATCATTATATAGATATTTCTTTTTGTTTTCTGGTATTTTGGAGTATACACAGGGAAATACCCAAGATCTTTACATTATAATCCAGCTGCCTCGATCCATGATAATGATTGTAGAGCCCTTATCTTCTGCCCCTATGATTGTAAAAGCCTTATGACTGACTAACCTCATTTGTATTCAGTTATCCAGTTGTTAAAACTTTAAAATTTTATAATAATTAAAGACAGCCCCTAAAGTTTATTAATGAAGGGTCTTGGGCCAGCCCAGAATTAACACACCTCAAGTCCAAAGTAATCTTGATAAATGAGACTGAATCTAACCAAAATGGACCCACATGACATGCATAGTTGCTTAGACTTTAACCTGTACCTATATTTCATTCCACCATTTTTTAACATACATTCTGTGTGTTTTGACCACAATCACAAATTATACCTCACTGCAAGAATTTTTCATGTTATCTTTATAGCCATATCCACCCATCTGTCCTTCTCTAATCCCTGACAACCTCTAATCTTCTTCTAGCTTTATAATTTTGTTATTTTGAGAACATTTATATAAATCAAACTGCACGTATATAGACTTTTGAAATGCCTGTTTTTCACTCAGCATAATTCCCTTAAGTTCTATCCAAGTTGTTGTGTGTATCTGTAGTGTGTTCTTTATAATTGCTGTATGCCATGGTATGGATGAATCAGAGATTGTTTAACCATTCACCTTTTGATGGACATCTGGGTTATTTCTGGTTTTTGCTTATTATGAAAAAGATCTGATATCAATATTTGCATACATTTTTATGCCTAATTATTACATTTTTTAGAATAGTTGTAATGGGATTGAGTTTTTTAAAATTTCACTTTCCACATGCTCATTGTTTGTATATAGAAATGCAGTTCATTTGTGTGCGTTGATCTTGTATGCTGTGCTAATCCTTGCTGAATTCACTTATTAGTTCTAGGGTCTTTTTTGTTTTGTAGATTGTGCTAGTTAGATTCAGTTGTCAACTTGGCCAGGTGAGCATACCTAATCTTGTTGCTGCGGACATAAGCCAACGGTACGTGAACCTCATCTGTTGCCAATTACATCTGCAGTCGGCTAGGAGGCATGTCTGCTGCAATGAGTGATGTTTGACTTAATTGGCTGGTGCTTAAATGAGAGATCGCAATGTAGCACAGCCTAGCAGCTTGGCATTCCTCATCTCAGCACTTGCAGCTCAGCCCAGGCCCTTGGAGATGCAGAAAGAAGTCACCCCGGGGAAAGTTGTTGGAACCCAGGGGCCTGGAGAGAAGACCAGCAGAGACCATCCTGTGCCTTCCACGTAAGAAAGAACCTCAGTGGAAAGTTGGCTGCCTTTCCTCTGAAGAACCAACAAAATAAATCCCCTTTTATTAAAAGCCAATCTGTCTCTGGTGTGTTGCATTCTGGCAGCTAGCAAACTAGAACATAGATTCTTTGAGATTTTCTACTTAGAGAATCATGCCATCTGCAAATAAAAACAGTTTTATTTCCTTTTTTCCTATCTGAATACCTTTTATATTTTTTTCCTTCTCATATTTTGCCAACTAAAATTCCCAATACTTTGTTAAATAAGAGTGGTGGAGTGCTCGCTTTGGCAGCACATATTGAATTTATTGTTACAATGATACAGAGAATTTATTGTTTCAATGATACAGAGAATTTATTGTTTCAATGATACAGAGAAGATTAGCATGGCCCCTGTGCAAGGATGAAATGCAAATTCATGAAGTGTTCCATATTAAAAAAAATAAAAATAAGAGTGGTGGAAATGTTTTTCAATTGTATAATTTTCATTTTTTTAATATTCCTATTTCTCTCATGATATTTCTGTTTTTTTCAGATGTTTGAAGAGTTACTGTCCTTTGAAGTATTTTTATGATGTCTGCTTTAAAATTCATGCAAAATAATTCTGATATCTGATTCATTTAGATGTCCTATAAAAGTCCTATAAAAAAAAGTCCTGAAGTCCTATAAAAGAGGAAACATTTTGGAGAATGAGAGATTCAGAGAGAGCAGAGCAGAACGACATAGCCACAAGAAGCAGAGTCCACGAGTCAGCGACCTTTGGAGATGAAGGGGAAAATGCCTCCCGGGAGCTTCATGAAATGGGAAGCCAGAAGAGAAAATTAGCAGATAATGCCATGTTCGCCATGTGCCCTTCCAGATGAGAGAGGAACCCTGACCGTGTTCACCATATGCCTTTCCAGATGAGAGAGAAACTCTGACTGTGTTCACCATGTGCCCTCTCACTTGAGAGAGAAACCCGGAACTTCATCAGCTTTCTTGAACCAAGGTATCTTTCCCTGGGTGCCTTAGATTGGACATTTCTATAGACTTGTTTTAATTGGGACATTTTCTCAGCCTTAGAACTGTAAACTAGCAACTTATTAAATTTCCCTTTTTAAAAGCCACTCTGTTTCGGGTATATTGCATTCCAGCAGGTAGCAAACTAGAACACTAAGTTTCTGGGAAAGCAACCTCTTCATCTCTGGAATTTCCTTTGTCAGGAGTTTCTTTTGATCTTTCTGGTGAACCAGGACCACACCTGATAATTCCTATGCTAATGAGATGACAGGCAGAGGCAGTGGCCCTGCAGTCTTAGGCTGGGGGCTGGCTGCCTGAAAGACCCACCATGTGGTTCAGGGTTTGGGACTTTGAGCCACAGGATATCAGTCCATCTCCCCAACCTCTGGGATGAAGGGATGCTGCACAATAAATTCAATACCTGGACATTGATTCTATCAATCATGCCTATCTAATAACACTCTATATAAACTCAGGACACTCAAAGCCCCAAGGAGTTTTCATGATTGAGCAAATACATCTCTGTGCTGGGAGGGTGATGCATTCTGACACCCTATGGGAAGTCTTACCATCCTTGCTCTGTATCTCTATTCCTTGCTTCTTCTAATTCATATCTTTTTACTAATTTGTATCTTTTTTAAAACTATAGTTTAAGTGTAGGACTTTCACTGAGTTCTGGGAGTAGTTGTAGTGAATTATCAAACCTGAGGGCATCTTGGAAACCCTCACATTTGTAACCAGTTGGTCAGAAGTGCAAGTGGCCTGCATTGCCCATACACAAATGATTTTGAATAATTGATAATCACAATTAAAAGCATGCATCCAAGCATATATTTTGTCCCTATGTTCAACTAAGCCAAGAACCTAGGTCAGGAGCTAGGTCTGTCCATTGAAATATTTGAGCCTGACTGATATCGTGAAGCACCTTAACTTGGTCCTTTGAAATATTTAGGTCATTTATCACTGTGCTGGACTTAGTGACATAAAAGGAACACTGTTCATGGGTAGTCAGGGTATCTATAGCCCATCTTTTTTTGCATGACCACTGATGCTAAGCTGGCGTGAAGAGCTTTGAAGGTGGCATTAAAACTCTTAAACCTTAGATTTATTTATAACTACTCACTTCAGGTCTTATGCTCCTATAGAAGGTGATTGGTGATCATGAAAGAGTTGTGAACACTGTATTTCCATTGGTCAAGGGATTGGAGATATTATGCTCCTTTTCAGTTTTGCAGCTCCATGTACAAAAGATCATGTACTTTAGCTTTCTAACTGGCACTTAGGGTAGACAATATATCCAAGATCACAGGATCCAGATCAATTTACAAAGAAGATGCAAGATAATTCAGACAGTGAACAGCAGGATCTGATAGCCCACAGGAGTGTGCTATAGTTTTCTATTGAACCATCCCAAGAAAGATTGTCCTTGATCCTTGATCATAAAATACATCTGGTTTCATTAGATTTTACCTGATTATTATTCACATAGGTGCAGCAAGAATGGTGACTTAGCATTTGGAACTTTCAAAGTTTGCATTGTTAATAGTTGTTGTTTTAAATATAGTTATTGCAGGATGGTACGATGGTGGCTCAATAGCAGAATTCTCGCCTGCCATGCCGGAGACCAGGGTTTGATTCCTGGAGCCCAACCATGAAAAAACAAAAAAGATTAAATATAATTATTGCGACAAACTGAAAGCAGATCGAAATTGAAAGTAAAATGAGCACTTGAAGGCAAATTTGACACATTGATAGTTTGAATGTTCAATGCAATTTATTTGTTAGCTTAATTGTAAATTGCTATTTTAGTTCTCTGGGCTGTTCAAAGCAGATAACATAAAATGAGTCGGCTTAACAATGGAAATTTATTAGCTTATGGTTTTGAGGCTGAGAAAAATGTCCAAATCAAGGCATCATCAAGGTGATTCTTCCTTCCCAAAGACCAACTGCTAGCAATCCTTTACTACTTTGCCGTATGGTAAGGCACCTGGTGGCATCTGATGGATTCTCCCTTCTTTTCTGGGTTTCTTTGCTTTCAGCTTCTGGCTTCCAAGACTTTCTCTCGAGATATTAAGAAAACATCAAGAAGATCTTGAAGACATCATGTTGAGTGAAATAAACCAGACATAAAAAGACAAATATTTTATGATCTCACTGATATGAAATAATTAGATTAAGCAAACCTATACAGTTAGAATCTATAACAGATTAACAAGGGCTGGGCTGGGCAAGAGAATAGGGAGTTAAGGATTAAAATGCATGTAGTTTCTATTTGGGATGATGGAAATGTTTTAGTAATGGATGGCGGTAATGGTGGCACAATGTTGTGAACATAATTAACAGCACTAAATTATATATTTGGATGTGGTAAAAGGGGGAATTTTAGGTTGTATATATGTTACTAGAATAAAAAAAAATTAAAAATCCATGGAACTTGCATATCAAACAATAAACCCTAAATCAAAACATGAATTATAGTTAACAATACAATTATAAAAATATGCCTTCATCAGTTGTCAAAAATACACCACACCAATGTAAGATACTAATGACAGGGTGATATATGAGAATCCTGTATCTAATGCATAAAAATACCATATATCAGCAATAGTCCAAACAAAACCTAAAATCATTTCTTATCAGCTCATTCAGTCATAGATAATTAATCCTGTTACACTCGACCTTGTGTTTGCAATCTCATGAATCCATCAGCAACTTCACTAGAATTCTAGAGATTCTGCTCCAGTCCAGTAGTATGGTCTCAAAGTTATTAAGCCTGTCCCCCAGAACACTTGGCATAGTCACTTCCAGGGTCTCTGAAATACTTTTTTGTTGAAAATGAAAACATTCTGTCCTTCAGCTGTTTGACAAGTGTTTTTAGGGAAGCATCTGAATCAAAACTATCTGTAGACAGCAAAAGACCTAAAATGACCATGGTTAACTTATTACAGTTTCTTAAAAGTGAATGATTCAATGAGAAGTCATTAAACACTATTTTAAGAATAATTGAAATGATAACCAATAAATTTTACTACTATTGTCTGTATCAGGGAGATAAGTACTAGGACATCTCATGGACAGTGAAGATGTTGATAGATCTCTAGGAACTTTGTATATTTATGAAGTATTTATATTAATATCATTTTACCTATACAAATTTAGCAAATAAAAGATTAGAAAATCCTTTCAAATTTGACAACATTTCCCATACAATTCATTACATATCAAACAAACCTAACTATTTTTAGTGTCTCTTTTTGGCAAGGTGAAAGACCAAATCCCTTGTGATTTCCAAGGGCCCTCTGGAAAATCTCAAGCAGTTTGAGATCAAGAAGATGTCACATTTAGGGTTTGGTTTTGGGAAAACAAAATGTCAAAAGTTGTCAGGTTTTTGGAGATTTTGTTAAATAAGATCACGGGTCACTATGAAAAATAATTGGTTCCTATTTAAGCAAAGTGATGATAAAATATTTCAGAAGTAAATAGAGGAGATAACAGGACTGTAAAAAAATGAATTAGTTCTTTCAAAAGTGAGAAAACTTGTTCTCTAACACAATAAAGATTCATAAGGTCAATATGAAGCCCAGGAGATTATTCTGATTAGACACAGAAACTTTGCTTTCCAGAAAGAGTACTCAGATGGTTAAGAAAAACCTTTTACAATCTTTTACTAAGAGCAGGGCAATAATTCAAGAAAATTTTCTCATTAACAAAGAGAAAAGCAAATTCCTGTTTTGCATGAAGATGCGTATAATGAGAAAACTTTCATAAATCGTATATGACTATCAAATCTTAGGTAACCTTGACTATGACAAATAATATTCCATTTCTGCAAACTTTCCACAACTTTCCATATCTATTCAGATTTTGTGAATCTAAATTCCAGTCTCTCATTTTATTTTAGTACAAAACTACTCTCTTTTTCATTAACAAAAATATATCCTGTACAACTTACACATTTAATTTGCCAAAAAGATCTTGGAAACTGTCTTCCAGCTGACATCCTACAAAACACAGCTTCCTCGAAATAAAATTTGTGAGAATAAAAACGCAATCTGATTAAACACAGATTTACATTTTTACCATCTTAAACATCAAGTACATACACTGTTAGTTTATTTGATTAGTGAACTTGTAAACTTAAGGAAGTACATACCCAAATAGACAAAAGTGTACATTCGTATTGCACTTTATGTTGATAACGTAGAAAACATAGCTGTTTTTATTTAATTAACAATATCAACCTAGTCCTGTTTATCAAAGATTTACATAAATTACATACACTTGAATTTTTAAAAAACACATGGGTTTAGTTCTACAAATATACTTTTTCCTTTTGAAGGTTGAAAGAAAATATTTATTAAGTGTATTTATAGTCCGTGCATTCATACATCATAATTTTTAAAATAGTGCTGTGTACAATAACATTTATTGTTTTTTTTTAGAGAACTTGTAGTTTTAAGGAAAAATCAGTCATAAACTATTGCATTCCTGTATAAAAACCCTATTATTAACACTTGCATTAGTGTTATACATCTTTTACAATTCATGAAAGAACATTTTTATAATTGTACTATTAATCATTTTTCATTAGAAGTATTAGTTCAGTTTCCTTAATTCCTGGGACTTTACGAATATTAATTTATATGTATATAAGTGCTTATTTATTGTTAAGCTAATTTGAATAGAGCTCTTTTAAAGAGTTTTATGATTAATTCGGTAATACTACCTAGAATTAGGAAAATGTCATATATCAAACATACAGTCACAATTTGAGAACTATAGCTTTAACTTAAAATTTTTCAGCCATGAGTCATCAGATACAGAAACACATGAACACTGAAAACATAGAAATACAAAAACTCACTAGTTTATATAAAAGAGCTGACTTTCCATCCTTGCCCAAGTCTTGCATTTGTTTCAGAATTGTATTTCTGGCAGATGGAACAAGTTGAAGTTAATTGCTTGATATGAGGACTAAAGACTTCCCATCGACAATTGGGGAGAAGATTTTTAAGATTATCTTTGCCCTGATGTGTAGTCTTATAGAGGCTCTGTCCTGTTTTTTAGGCCTTTTCTTGACCCTCAATTTTGTTTTTGTTTTTGTTTTCTCACATGGGCAGGCACCAGGAAGACCCTCATTGTACTGTGGAAACCTGCAGGTCTCTTTCCAAATCAGTCCAATCATCTTTTATCATTCAGGATTTAGTATCTGGGTTTTTGTACCAACATATGTACAAGCTGATATAGGTCAGGTAACCCTGGAACATGTGCACCCCCAAATTTTAAATTCTTCTATGAATATTTGCTGGTCTTGTTTGGGAAAATCTTGAATTACAGCTCTTAATTCAATTCGGGTCTGTGCTAGTTTGAGACTGTACCCCAAAAAGGCCCTGTTCTTTAATTCTGATTCAATATTGTTGGGTGGGATCTTTTTGATTACGTTGTTTCCATGGACATGTGACTACCCAATTGTGGATGGCATCTTTTGATTAGGTGATTTTCATAGAGATGTGTCTAGACCCATTCAAGGTAGAGTTACTTACTGGAGTCCTTTAAGAGGGAACCATTTTGGATGAAGCTTCAGAGTTGATACACACAGACATTTTGAGATTTAGGAAGAAAATACCTCCCAGGGAAGCTGTTTGAAACTAGAAGCCAGCCACATGCCTTTCCAGATCAGCCTTTTTTGAGTCAAAGTATCTTTCCCTGGATGCCTTAGTCTGGATATTTTTATGGTCCTAGAGTTGTAAATGTGTAACTTAATAAATTCCCTTTATAAAAGTCAACCCATTTTTGGTACCCTGCATTTCTGGCAACATTAACAAACTAAAACAAAGGGCAAATACCAAAAGTATTTGAAAGAAATAAATGGGAAAAAGGACTCTTACCTGTAAGAAATATTAATAAATTCTAATGATCAAATGACCAAAGCTATGGATGGACTTCTGAGAGAAATGCCAATATCATTTAATACATACCCAATGTTCTATGTTGCTAAATATAAGAATAAATTGGTCACTTTTCCCTACATTTCCTAGGCTATTGCTACATGACAATGTATGTTGCAGTAATGATAATATTTAAAAGCAGTAACTTTGGTAATCTTGAAAATTTGGTTTTCTAGCAGTGTTACATTTCCTTGGAGCTGTTTTAATGCATAAGGAAATTCAATTTTTTTTTCAGCTTTGCTCATGTTATTCAAATAAATGAACTAGTGCATATATGTTTAAAAAAACATTTTAAGATGGTGCTAATGTCAATAATAGTGCCCATGCATGAGAAATGAGATAGTAAAATCTAATATGTAATAATAATAATAGGATCTATTATTATTGAGCAACTATTATGCAACACATGTGCTGGGTATTTGCCTACATTATTTCATTTCATCCTTAATACAATCACACAAATCGATCATTATTCTACCAGTTTTTCAGATCAGGAAAATGAGGTTTGGAGAAGTTTGGGTACCTTGCCCAAGTTTATATATTTTGTAAGTGAATAAATTGGGACTCAAATAATGGATTTAATGTTTCTAAAATTAGTGAGCGTCCCACTAATTTTATGTCCTCAAGAATATGGGGTAAACTTATGGAACTCTGTATTGGAGGCAATTTGTAAAAGTTTCAAAGTCCATTTGTTGATTCTTATGATGATTCAGCTTTGTTATAGTGCTTCCAAAGAAAAAAACTGATTATTAAGGGATGTGTTTTTTCATCTCATAGATGAGTGATTACATATTACTGATTTTTCAAGTCAGATTACCCAGGATAGATTCTTAGCCCCACTTACTAGTTACATAATTTTTGGCAATTTCTTATGCACTCTGCCTCATCTTTCATCTTTGAAATGGAAACATTAACATTACTTATTTTGTAGGTGCTTGTTAAAATAAATTTAGGAAATACATGAAAATGCTAGCACACAGTAGATTGTCAAATGAAAGTTCACTGTTATTATAATATACATATTCATTCTCTTTAGAGAATATATAAAATACCAAAATGAAATAAATTTGAGATAATAGCTGTCATCACTCATCTAAATCTTTTATGGGCTATGCATTGGTTGTTTATCTAAAAGCTATTTTCTTCTCTCTTTTTCTTTGAAGGCAGTGTCTGCCTCCTATGATAGAGGTTTCAACGTGCCAGGCAGTCATGCTGCCATGCAACTAGAGCATGCGCATGTGTCCTGTTCCCAACCAACAGAACCTGGAGACAAATCTTGGAGACCTGAAGCTGTCTTCCTTCTGGGAAAGGAAATTATTTTTTCCTATTAAAAAAAGAGGAACAGAAGGAGACGTTGCTCTCCTTGTTCTTTTGGATTGTGAAGGTTTTGTTGCTGGAACAACAACAAAATCTTGAAGTGACTGGTATGAAGATGAACGCGGAGGAAAGCAGAGCTGAAACACTGGAAAGCCATGGTCCTTGTTGGCATTACTGGCCATATGGCACGCCAGTACCTAGTACCTAGTACCGCCTTTACTCTTGATTTCTCTGTAATGTGAGATATTTTGTTACCATAAAGTTTAAGCCACCTTTAGTTGGGTATTTTCTTATCTGCAATTGAAATCACACTGATTCATAGACTTTAATCATCTAATTTTATAATAATACTACAAAATATGTAACAGAATAATGGCAGATTCAGGCTATGAACCACATCTATCTGGCTCCAAAGCTAAAGTTCTTAATCATTCTGCTATATTGCCTCATCCATTCCTTCAAAAATGACTCCAGACTATTCTTTATAATTCCAATTTAGCACAATGACTTTTATCCCAGTAGAAACTTAATAAATGTTTGCAGAATTGAATTTATTTAAATTAAATTCTTCTTCACAGTGAAACATTAACCTCATTCCAGAAAGATAATGCAGCAATCAAAAACCCATCAAGTTTAGGATTTTTTAATATTCATGTCTTTCTGAATTCTTTCTCTCCCCAAAATCCAGATTTCTAGATATGTAGTCTCTCAGCCAAAGGAAAGTATTAATGTGACATAAGCAGTACCAGATCCAACTCCAGCTGTCTTTACTGTTTACTCATACCCTTCCAAATAGAAAATTCACAGGGAGATGGACAAGGCAGCCTAAGTCACCTCACTCTGGGAGATAGCCTAAAGCCATTTCTTAAAATCTTAAATGATGCCCAAGGAATGTTGCTATGTACCTCACATCTCCAAGATTTTGATCTCCAGGGTTGTAGCTTCCTCATCTTTTTCTTCCATGAGGTTCTCCTTCTTAGTAGATAAATATTCTTTTTATCTAGAAAATGTTTATTTTTGGTATAGCTATTTTAAATCAGAATAAAATCCCAGAGGTTATTTGAAGCCAGAAAAATAATTATACTTAATGCAGAGCTCTATTTTAATCTCTTTAGTTCAATCTCTGAGAAAGAAAACCCTTTTATGAGTCTCAGTCTCTCTTCTCCTCTCTTAACCCCCTTCCTCCGTCCCTGTCTCTCTTTCTTTTTTTAAGAATATGGAAAAAGGCTCATCTCTATCCTTCAGGAACTCACATTCTAATGTGGAGACAGCTGTGATAGCAAATAATAATGCTACGTGGTATGTGAAATCCCTTAGTTGTGTATGAACTCTAGCGGAAACACAAACAAGAAACAATGAACTGTTTCAGGGGTTGTGGACAGGTGCCTGCAGCTTTTCAGATCTATACTAAATCTTGAAGTTTGAATAAAAAGAGAAAAGCAAAGTCTACTTTAGAGAGGGAACAGCATGAGCACAGTCATGTGAAAGAGCAAGGAGTATTTTTCAGTGACTACAGAGTAGATCAGTGTGGTTAGAGAATAGCACGGGTGTGGGCAAGAAGTAGAAGTTGAGGCTGGAAAGGAATGCAGTATTCAGTTCTTCCTGCTTTCTCTACTTTGTCACTTTCTGTCCCACAACAGACATGAGGCAGCATGGAAATGAAAATTTCTGCCCCCACCTTACAGAACCTTCCTCTAGAAGCCTCTCCTTTACTTGTTCTTGTAGCAGTTCTGTCTGTCCAGCTTCAGACTTTTCTAATTTGTTTCTGGGTCTCATGCTTTTGTTCTCGACCCTTCAAATATGATGCTAGATATTTTTGCCTGTTCTTATATACCTCTTTTTATACATGAATCTTGTTGTCTGTCCCAAGAATACTTTCTCAGAATTTCTCAGATAAAAATAACTCCCAGTCCTAGGACATTTTCCCCCTAGTCGCGACACTGCCGGTGGCACTCCTTTGGGACCATGTCACAAAAGGCTTTGTGCAACATGTCAGGTGTTTGGATTTTATTTTGAGGACAACAGTTCACAATTTACAATTTGTAAGCAAGGGAGTGACGTGAGCAGATTTGCATTTGGAAAATATATCTTTGGCTTCAGTGTGATAAGAATAAAGGTTGGGAGATGCGTGGGGAAGTTCTGCGATGGTTGAGACAATGAATAGTGAGGCAGCTGACAGAATGGAGACAGGAAGGTGGATTTGAGTCAGTCAGTAGGAAAAATGTCAGTTATTGTCAGCCTCCCTTACTCAAATTAGAGCCCATCCTTTTCTATATTTCTTGAAAAAAAATTTTTTTATTGCCAATTCCTATATACTTTTTTCTTTTTAAATCCATTGTCTCCAAATAAAATAAGCAATTACTAGATCACAGAAATAAACATTCAGAGCCTATTTTGACATTATCTAATGCAAGTCCCTGATTGATGATGATGAGGCAGAGGCCAGAATGACAAGAAACCACCCGTATAGTTGTTCCTCTGATTTCTTGCATAGTTTTCATGCCATTACACAGGACTTCTTTTTTTCTTTTCACTTAAATGTTCCTTCACATATAAGTATATGTTGCTTCTATGTTCGACACTCTTTCTCTAGGGGGCAGGCAGGCCTGGGGAGGTGTTGGAAGAGGGACACAAAATCCATCTGCAAGCAGCAAGAACACTATTTGCCACTGAGTGTCATCGTATCCCTAAGTCACTGGGCTGTAGAACTCTCTCCCACGTTGTTAGGTTCTGCACCATAATCTTGCCTGCTTCCAGCCCAATAGTTATGCCTCCCCTTGGAAAGCTCATGCTGTCTGTTTCGGGGTGACTTTAAATGGAATGTCACACCAATGACACCTCTGTGGCTGTTCATCAGCATCTCTCATTAAGTACAGTCAAGTGAGTGTCTGATGGACTGTGTGAAGAGGCAATTTTCCAATTACGAGGAACTTCAATTGTTTTTAACAGCCCCAAATCCTGTCATACACTTCTACTGCAGGAAGATATTGCTTTTCAGCTTGTCACAGAGTGTGATTCCCTCATATAATAGCTTTCTTTACTTCAGGGTTTACCTTTAAAAGCCCACCTGCTACTTCCATGTCACTGGCAACGATTGTTAAATGAAATGAAATTTCCAAGTAAAATAAACAGTTCAATTTTGGGGAATTCAGAACTAAAGCATTTTGTGAATGTCAAATTACTTTTTCTGGGTTCACTCCAGGAAGACTTCATTTCTTTCTTCCTACTGTTTATAACTAATTCCAGAGTATGAAGATGTCTCAAAGTTCTGGAATAAATCTATTTTATCTGCATTCCATTGTCCTTACACTTAAGCATTTCTTTAGTCTCTCCCACAGACAGGAAATTCTATCCAGCTTTCTTTCTTTAGTTAAGTGGAATTTCTTCTTTGCACACAATGAAACGCACCTTCAAAAGTGTCTCAGTAAATAGCAATTCTCTTTCACAGCTGAATACATTTACAGTTTGAACCAAAAGCAAACATTGTCAGCCGCAGCACATTAGTACGCTTTATGATCTGGAAGGGACTTTAGGAGTCTTATTGTTTGATATTTTACAAGCCAAATTATACTGCAGAGTCAGTGGTCACCATCCATCCACTGGGATATGAGATGTGGGACAGGAATTGAACCCCATGATCTTAGGGGAATGGTGAAAGGAATAATCATAAAAGGGTAAGACGTTTGATAGACTAATCAATTGGTCCAATTGGTCACTGGATGGGAAACAGAGCTAATTTACAGATGAGGAAAATGATACCCAGAGAGGGTAAAGACTTGCTCTAGGTAAGCTAGACATTGGCTGTTTGGAGATGCAATTCTGAGTCTCTTGGCTATGTTCTTTGTATTTTATATCACAACTACTGTTTAGTTCATTACCTGCACCAAGTGAGACCTGGTAGTAAAGAGGGATGTAACTTGCCTTTCTTTCCCTACGAGAACAGTTGTTGGAGTCTGAGAAGTCTGAGTTTGAATTCTGTCATCCCTACTGTGTGAATTTGGATAAGATATTTCAGTTTTCTGAGTCCCAGGCACTTTATCCTAAGATAGTGTGCCAATTTAAGGTTGCTGTGTATCCCCAGAAAAGTCATGCTTTTAAATCCTGATTCAATATTTTTGGGTGGGGTCTTTTTTATTAAGTTGTTTCCATGGAGATATGACCTATCCAGTTGTGGGTGAGTCCTTTTGATTAGATGGTTTCCATGGAGATTTGACCCACCCATTCAAATTTGGTTTTAATCTGGTTATTGGAGTCCTTTAGGAGGGAACCATTTTGGAAGAAGCTTCAGAGCTGACGGAGAGAGCCAACATGAGACCCAGACACTTGGTGATGCATAGAGAATATGCCCTGGGAAAACTGTTTGCAATGAGAAGCCAATGGACCACCAGATGACAGCCATGTGCCTTCCCAGCTGACAGAGGTGTTCTAGACCCATCGGCCTTTCTTGAGTCAGGGAATCTTTCTTTGAATGCCTTAGTTTGGACATTTTTTTATGGCATTTGAACTGTAAACTTGCAACTTAATAAATTTCCTTTTTAAAAACCATTCCAGGCAGGCCATGGTGGCTCAGTAGGCAGAGTTCTTGCCTGCCATGCTGGAAACCCGGGTTTGATTCCCAGTGCCTGCCCATGCGAAAAAAAAAAAGCCATTCCATTTCTGCTATATTGCATTCTGGCAGCATTAACAAACCAATACAGATAACAATGCTCATAAGTACACATGCACCACATCAGATACATATGAAGATTAAATGGTACACAAATGTAAAGTATTTTTGCTAAAGCCTAACATCATATTCAATAAAAGTTGTCATAGATATTTCTAATTTTTTAATTGTATCTTGTATTACATTGGTCAGTGCCTAACACTGTGATTAGTATGCATTGCCTAGCACTAAATGACTGTGACATTTTTCCTCATTTTAACTTGATTTTACAGTTGAAGATTTCCACTGTTCTGTTTCTTAGGATCCTCATAAAGCCCTCCTTTTTTTTTCTGCAACTCGGAGGTACCACAAAAGCAATCTTAACTGCTGATTTTTGAAATTCCCCTGAGGGTCTTCAGTAATGAGAAGCCCACATCATTTCCTACCAATCAACCATGACATTTTCCTAGAATATAATAGAATATCTTCACTTTAACAAAACATTACCAGATGCTGACATTGTCTTCTAATAATATAATCAATTGTTCTTATAATCACATTTCTGTCTCAGACATGAAGATAATGCTTGATAGGCAATTTTAGCTGATTTGTCATTTAACTAATCAATCACTAAGTTTTGTTGCTTATTCCTTGAGCTCTTCCTTTCAGTGCCATTGTTAATTTGTTGATTGAGCCCCTGGTTGTTCTCCTTGGAAGTCAGGTCTTCCTGCTAGTATTAGAATTGTCTTTTTCATACACAAGGATGATCTTAAATCACTTCAGTGCTCACTATGGGCGATCCCACTTCTCATACCCACTGACTCATTTTAGGGTAAAAATAAAAACCCTTTGTGAGGACTGACCCTGTATGTCTATAATCTTACCCGTGACTATCTCTCCAGCTTTGTCTCTTGCTACTTTTTTGATATCTGATTTCTCAAATATCCCCTCTAATTACATTATTTCTGTTTTCATGCTTTCCTATAACTCCATTTATACTTCACGCTACCCTCCTCTTCAGCTTTGTCTCCTTATTTTACTCCTTTCGTTCTTCACGTTTTTAGATCATCACTGTGGCAGGCAAAATATGGTTCCCAAAGATGTACATGTCCTAACCCCCAAAGCCTGTGAGTTTGTTACCTTACAGGGAAAAAGGGATTTTGCAGCTGTGATTTAGTTATGTCTCTGGAGATGGGGATATTATTCCGTATAATCAAATGAGCTTAATACAATCACAAGTGTCCTCATAAGGGGGGACTTTTGAATGTCAGGATCAAATAGAGATTTGAATATACTACCCTGCAGGCTTTGATCAGAGAGACGCCCCATAACCCAAGGAACATAGACAGGCTCTAGAAGCTAGAAAAGGCAAAAGAACAGTGAAAGGCCAGTGAAAGCCATTTTCGTTTTCTTTCCTCCAGAACTGTAGGATAAGAAAGCTGTGTTGTTGTTAAGCCACTAAATTGTGGTAATTTGTTACAGTAGCAATGGTAAATTAATATAATCACCTTCTTAGGAAGACTTACCTAGTCTTTTTCATTCATTTCTTCTGAAAGCTTCTGCGTTGTGAGCTTACTTTTGTTGTTGTACTTATGACACTAAGTTAATTTGCATGGGTGATTTTCTTATTAGGTCAAGCTCTTTGTTACATTGATTGGCTGCTGTATTCTCTAATGAACATCCCCATTTAAGAATTCATGTGAATTTTTGGCATCCAGCTCTCTTTGATTCTCATTTCTTTTTATCTTCTGCATGTTGGCCTGTTCTGTTGCAGACCTCCTTGTCCAATTCATGTTAATTTTCCTCTTCTTTTGGCAATGGTCACTGAGATATCTGTGAACTAGATTGTGTTAGTCAGATTCAGTTGTCAACTTGGCCAGGTGAGCATACCTAATCTTGTTGCTGCGGACATAAGCCAACGGTACGTGAACCTCATCTGTTGCCAATTACATCTGCAGTCGGCTAGGAGGCGTGTCTGCTGCAATGAGTGATGTTTGACTTAATTGGCTGGTGCTTAAATGAGAGATTGCAACGTAGCACTGCTAAGCAGCTCAGCATTCCTCATCTCGGCACTAGCAGCTCAGCGCAGGCCTTTGGAGATGCAGAAAGAAGTCACCCCGGGGAAAGTTGTTGGAACCCAGGGGCCTGGAGAGAAGACCAGCAGAGACCATCCTGTGCCTTCCACGTAAGAAAGAACCTCAGTGGAAAGTTAGCTGCCTTTCCTCTGAAGAACCGACAAAATAAATCCCCTTTTATTAAAAGCCAATCCGTCTCTGGTGTGTTGCATTCCCGCAGCTAGCAAACTAGAACATAGATGTTAAAGGAATTTGTGAAACTAAACCAACAAGTATATACCATTGGACTATTGATCCCATCTCCTGGGCAGCAAATGCCAGGGTTTACAGGTGGGGCTTGTCAGGTTTGGTGAGAGCTTCCAGATCTGCCATGGGAATAGATAGTGCTGGCACAGGGCCATGAATTAGCCTGGTGAGAAATGGTG
The DNA here is from genome assembly GCF_023851605.1 of Tamandua tetradactyla. NCBI lineage: Eukaryota > Metazoa > Chordata > Mammalia > Pilosa > Myrmecophagidae > Tamandua > Tamandua tetradactyla. The sequence continues at coordinate 55,729,357 of NC_135334.1, read as the reverse complement.
GAGAACTCAGAGTCAGGGTCAGAGTGTTACTAAAAGGGAAATATTGCACAAACAAGAAATGAAAAGATTTAAAAAAATCAACCAATCATTTAAAAACCCTCATCCAAAGTTACCTAAAGAAAAAATGAAAAAAACACCTAAAAAGATAGTTGTAACACATACAACTGACAAAAGGCTTGTACCAAGAAAATATAAATACATGCTACAAAACAATAAGAATAAAACAGGGAATTCAATAGAATAAAGAACAGAAGAGGAAATCCAAACAGCCAGTAAACATGAAAAATGCACAAACTCTTTAGCAATCAAGAAAAAGAACAAAGAAACCACATAACTACACCAAAGTGGTAGGCAGGCAATACCAAGTATTATCAAGGATGCAAACAAAAAGAAGACCTTACTTGCTGTAGGTGGGAGTGTAAATTGGCTCAGTCATTTAACATTATCTGATCCAGCTGAAAATGCATGATTTTGTCGTTCTACTCTTATTATACATCCTAGTAAATCCATGTGTATGTGCACCAGTACAGATGTTCAAGGATGTTTAGAGCAGTACTGTTCACAATATTCAAAACTATCTAAAAAGTGTATGAATATATTTCCCAAATTTTTATTTTTGTCAATTGCTTTCTGTAATACTGTTTCATTTTCTCTTTAAAATTTTTCCTTATATGTAACAGCAAATAGTTTTCATTTGGACCATGACATTTAAGTCAAACATGAGTACCATTCTTATAGAAATATGTAAGCATTTAGCCCTTTCCATTTTAATGCTACAATTTAAATGTTGTGTTAGATTGCGTTATGTACCCCCTGGAAAAACACGTTTTTAATCTTAATCTGCATTCCTACGGGTGTGAATCCATTGTAAATAGGACTTCTTAAAGATGTTATTTTTAGCTAAAATGTGACCCAACTGAATGAAGATGGACTTTAATTCAGATTACGGGAGGCCTTATAAAGAGAGAGAAACCAGCATCTAGAGTCAGAGAAAGCTACAGGGAGGAGCAGGAAGCTGAATTAAACACAACTGGAAGAAAAGGAGAGGGCACTGCCATGTGACTTGAGGCTGAAGCACAAGCCAGGGAAGCCCAAGGATCACTGGCAGCCAACACCACAGTGTAACAGACTTTGAAGGGAAAGCATCACCTTGCTAAATCTTGGATTTTGGACTTCTAGCCTCAAAACCATGAGTTAATAAATTCCCATTGTTTAAGCCAACCTGTCGTGTAGTATTTGTCATAACAGCTTGGCAAACTAAGACAAATCTCATTTACATCCAAACTTTGTTACTAACATTAAATAAGCCACTAACTCGTATTTTTTTTTAAATAATCAATTTGATTTTTTTACCCAAAATACAAATTGCTTGTTTTTTTGTACTGACTTTTGTGTAGCATCAAAACACATTCCAGGATGATGAACTGATATTTCACCTAAAACACAATGATAAATAATAAGTGATAAATGATAACACATAAGTGATCCTTTGAACAATTTTGCCACTGACCATGACTTAGGGAAACTAGCAGATAAACTGTAAATGTTTCACAGATGTCACCGTGGCAGGAATCCAATTCACAGCAGTCTCTGTGGCAACCTAAGGTAATTGGCATAAACCAATGAGTTTATATTATCATTTTTACTATTAATTAATCTTGCTACTTATCACAATTATTATTACATTAGATGCCAATTGGTATGAAAGAAGTTCAGAACTTTATTAAAAAATAAGTCTGCCCATTTCAGTACTAAAATAGTAAAAAAACAACAAAGTTTCAACTGTTTCACTCATTTTAGAAATTTACTTTAAATGTAAAATAACTTTTAAGATATTTTTATGGTTTATGTTCATCTTATGGATGGGAAAAGACATTATTTGAAATTATATATGTAGTTTTATTGTCTGTGATCAAGAAAAGTGGGATTATTGAAAACTGTATTCCATTTTTGAGCAGATGGTGCAGTGTAATGCTGAACAGAGAAACTGAAGTTTTAGCCAAGATTTTGCAAATTTCCAGTTGTTTTATTGGCACAATAAAAGTATGTCTAGATGATGCAAAAGTCAGATAAATCACTTAAATCATCTTTTCTCGATATACTTTATATTCTTCCAGTTATCACATAAATATCAAAGATAATTAAATCACATCTGATGATCTAGAAATTGAATTGGAAGAATGTATGTAAACCAAATTGGCAGCTCTTTGTGCTAGAGATGCAGATGCAGAAGTGTTTGAAAATGGTGGATATTCACTCTAATGGAAATTATGAACTGGAAGTCATGATATATAGATTATGTAATTGAAAATTTGTAAACTAAAATTTTAACTACATTTGGCTTTTCTAAATGGTATTTCAGCAGAGATACCAGTGTTTCCTTTCCCTTCCTAAGAAAGATGTTTATCAGTAATAAAGCAGATATATTAATTTAATAAACAGTTAAAGTGATTGAATGTATAAAACAAGAAAGAATTAATGAAAGGAGACAGAAACTCTAGAAATGAAGACATAATGGACCATTTGAAACAGAACAAAGTACGAATTTGAAGAGGCTTAGATTTTCTGTTTTAATTTCTTCAATGCTGACACAAATACCAGGAAATGGCTTGGCTTAAACAATGAGAATTTATTGGCTCTTGCTTTTCATGCTAGGAGAAGTCTAAAATCAAGACGTCATCAAAGATGATGCTTTCTCCCAGAAGACAGTGGATTTCTAGGGCTGATCATGGATCCTTGGTTTTTCACAAGGCAGTGAACTTGGTGGCCTGTCCTGGCTTCTGTCTTCCCTCCCACATTCTGTTAATGCTCAGTTTCTGGAATCCCTCTCCCCAACTTTCTCTCTATCCTGTGACCTTCCAGGTAAGGCTTTCAGAATATGAAGCTCCAACCTGATTCAGCTGGGTGACACCTTAACTGAAGTAACTCCTTCAAAAAGTCCTGTTTACAAAGCTCACTCACAGGAATGGAAAATTTAATAGCATATTTATTCTGGGGGTGCAATAGCTCCAAACCACCACAAATGTCTGATAAATTATATTAAAATACATTTGTTTTTGAGTGTCAAACGTGGAAGGCATAATGAAGTTTTGCATTTCTTTCAATTTATGGAGTCATGAAATTTGGCCAAATGTCTGCAAAACCGTATGAATTGGTCATGAAAAAAAATGTATTAAAATTTAGAAAACAAAAAAGAAGATGAAAAACACTTAAAAAAAGACAAAAAAAGAACAAAATACCCCACACAGAAATCAGAAAACTAGTAGAAAATGATATTCAAATAAATAATCATCACATAACAATCTAATAAATAATTTTTCTCATTTAATTGAAAGAAAATATATTGACTATATAAAAATTTCAGATAGCATAAAAAAAAACCTACACTGGACAATGTTAAGCAGTCAAGGATAAATTTATTCAAGGACTGCTTTCAGTAGAGGAGAGAGAGAGTAGAACTCAATTGCATGGAAATGACACCAAAGTTTTTGTGGACTGGGACTGGGTTGGAGGAAAAGCACTGGAAGATAGCAAGGGGCATTGGTTCCCTGGGTGGGTGAGGGATTTCCTGAGATTGCGATTTGTTCAAATGTTTTCCTCTGTGGTAATTAGGCCACCTGCAAGGGCTGGGAGAGAGGAGGAAGGGGATCTGGAACTTTCTTGTTAGGAGCCTCTCAGGTGTCGGGATAGTGTGAGGGGTGGGGTGAGTGGGAGAGAGGAGGAGAGGTCAGGGGAAGATTGATACTTAGAACAGTGAGGGTATGACATTGCCTGTTTTCTTTTTTTGTCCAGCAGTCCGAGTTTTGCCCTGAAGCCCACAGGGGCAGGATGAGTTTCAAGGTTGTCAGGACTGGGGAGGGAGAGGGAGGAGCATGAAAGGAATGAAGATGGCCACTTGGTCAAGAGAAGGAAAACCAGTCTTGGTCACTAGTATTACAGGACAAGGAATGCAATTGCTGTTCAAAAGAGCAGCTATGAAAAAATAACATCTTTGTTAGGAGATTTCTTTCTGAGGCCACAAGTCACCTAATAGTCATCAATTTAATGGAGGTGGTCACGGTTGACCTCAATCACCAGTCTCCTTCATCTCCCTGAAGGTAAGGATGATATAAAAACACCAAGTTTATAATCCCATGATCCTCATTCTGAATCATCTAATTAGCACAAATGATCAGATATAGTTTAGAAGGCCCATTGTGAATAACAAGGATACTCCTATCACTCAGGAAATTTCAAAAGTTTAGAGTCCCACACCAGGAGCTGGGACAAAGGCCAGACCTGCCTTTAGATGCCAACTTCCTTTCTAAATAGCCATCCAGGTGTCATCCAAGGGAGTAGAATCTTATCCAAGACAAAACCTTCTCTATTATGAAATGTCTGCAGAGCAGCTTGGCCTATAGCTAAGTGGTCACGTTTCTGATTTTATGTAATTTCTCAAGTTCTAATTCCATCTTTTAAAATAGCATTGTTAATGTCTGTCTACTCATGAAAGTGTACTGAAAGGGAGAGACTGTAATAGACATTTCTACTTCAAGTATTCTACTTTCTCTGGTCATTATGTCTCATAATACATTAGAATATTAGAATTCCAGTTTTGTTCCTACCTTATTCACCTGTATACCTGAATTTGCCATTGAGAAAGGGATCTCTCCTCCCTGAACTGAGCCTGCAAGTTTGAGGTCTAAATTTTGAAGTGCAGTAAGGAAATATTCCAAAATTATGTTGAAACTGTGGTGTGGTTCCTTGGCACTCAGGTCTGCTCTCTTTGCCACATACACACACACACACACACCCCTTCATGCATTGGCAAAAGAAATCTGCAGACACTGAAACACTTTGTGAAGGTCAGGTTCATGTGTCAACTTGGCCAAGTCTGTTGGGCAAATGCTGGCCTGTCTGTTGCAATGAGGACATTTCATAGAATTAAATCATGATCACATCAGCTGCATCCACAGCTGATTCCATTTGTAATCAGCCAAGGGGAGTGTCTTCTGCAATAAGTGATGCTCAGCCTAATCACTGAAAGCCTTTTAAGGAGGATTCAGAAGAGACAGATTCTCTTTCTGCTTTGGCTGGTGAGCCTCTCCTGTGGAATTTGTATAGACCCTCCATCGGAATCATCATCTTCACAGCCTGCTCTGTGGATTTTGGACTCTGCCTTCCCATGGTCACTTGAGACACTTTTATAAATTTTATATTTGTGAGTATTCCCTGTTGATTCTGTTTCTCTAGAGAACCCTAACAAATACACACTTTCTACCTGCAGTATCTTATTTTCATCAACACATCACTAAATAAATTTTTAGTGTTGTTTGGCAGTTATGAAATTGAGGTTCAGGAATTATAAATGATGACAAAAATCATGAAGTTAGTTGAATGGAGAACACAAATAAAAACTCAGTTTTCCTAAATCCTAGCTAAGTGCTCTTTCCATTATTTCCCCTCATTCTGTCAGAACTGAACAATTAACCAAGAATCATGTCATATCAGAGTTCTGTAGTCTTCAAAATCTGTTCTGGAAATTAGCTTGTTATTGATTTATCGAGTTCATTTAGTCACCAGATAATTTATCAAGTTCATTTAGTCACCAGAGTGCATTTTTGTTTATTATCTCTCTGATGATTAAATGCAATAGAATCTTTTGATGTGCATGTGCTGTAATTGCTTTGAGGCTCATTAAGTAGAGCATTTGTCATTGTTTTTATGCAGCCCATTTGGATAATCATCAGTTGGAAATCACAATACAGACCAGATGTGGGTCAGAAACACAATTTCATCAATATGTTCTTAGAGGTAGTAACAGATCATTTAAGTTTCGTATCAAATGGATTCTTCTTATCCCAGATCAATGTTAGCATTATATTCCTGTCATGTGCATATTAGACACCCCCAATATATATTTATTGGATGGATGGATGGATAGATGGATGGATGGATGGATATGCTTTATTTCTTGAAAGCCTAGAACTTTTGCCTTATCACATCCCAAGCCAAAAATCACTCCTAATGATATAGAAAGTTCATGATTCCAAAAGTTGCAAACTTACTTGAGTTCCTGGGTCCCATGCTGTTTCAAATCTCCAGCTGCAGAACCTACATGAATATCTTTTTCACATCTCAAAATCTACCTAGCTTGAATCAGACATCATTCATGGTCTCCCTCTGCAAACTTGTTCCCCACCTGGATTCCCCAGCTCTGTTTCAGGTGTCTTTTTAGTCTAGAAATGTTAAAGTCATCTTTACTTCCTTTATCTCACAGCATCAAAACTCTAAATGTCTCACTGACTCTTTCTTTGAAATGTGTGTCACATTTATCACCTGTTACAATACTTTAATCAAACATGTATAATGCTGTTTTAGTTTTGTAAGCAGCTGGAATGCAATATAGGAGAAACAGAATAGCTTTTTTTTTTTTCAACATGGGCAGGCACGGGGAATCGAACCCAGGTCCTCTGGCATGGGAGGCAAGCATTCTTGCCTGCTGAGCCACCGTGGCCCACCCCAGAATGGCTTTTAAAAAGAGAATTTATTAAGTTGCAAGTTTACAATTTTAAGGTCATGAAAATGTCTAAATTAAAGCATCCAGAGAAAGATACCTTAACTCCAACGAAAGGGCTGGGGCAGTTCTGGGCTTCTTTTTCAGCTGGGAAAACACATGGTGACAACATCTGCTAGTTTTCTCTCCTTATTTCATACAGCTTTCCCAGGAATGTTTTCCTTCTGTATCTCCAAAAGTCTTTGGTTGTGTGGGTTCTGTTGAAACTGAAGCTTTTTCCAAAATGGTTCTCTCTTAAAGAACTCCAGTAAGCAACCCCACCTTGAATGGTTTGAGACACATCTCTATGGAAACCACCTAATCAAAAGATATCGCCCAAAGTTGGGTGGGTCACATCTCCATGGAAACAATAAGAAAGATCCCACCCAGCAATATTGAATGAGGATTAAAGAATATGGCTTTTCTGCGGTACATGACAATTTCAAACTGGCACAAGTGTTTACATATGCAAACATTAACACATTGTATGTTTTTATGTGTGTGATTGGGTAGGAGGGGGGGAAGAGAGAGAGAGAAGGTAGAAGAAAAAGGAGACAGGGAGGGAGAGGGAGGAGAGGAGAAGAGAGATATTTGTGCAAGATAATTTTCGTCAAAGTGCTAATAATGTTTATATTTTGGGTGATGACATTTTTCCTATATAATTTTTGGCATCGATTAAAATATTTACAACAAAAATTAGTTAGTGTTTATGATTACTAAAAACATTAAAATGCTTAATTAGTATTTGGAAAAGATAATATTTTCTTCTAAATATTTTCTGGGAGACTCAACACAGATTTTACTGGAGGATTCCTCTCATTTTACTACGTTTGAAATTTTCATTTTGGTGGTATTTTCAGGAAGGATTTTCTAACCAGATGGTGTAGAGTGGAATTACTAATTTCTCTGCTCCTTTCAGAGTCAACCTTAGCTAAATCCATGGAGCTGTTGTAGTTGTTCTACTTAGTATTTAAAAAGTGCAATTTCCCAATAAAGCGTCTTTTTATTCTGACATATTCTATGACTACATTAGCCAAGAGGGTTGAAATTATTCTATATGATTCTTTTAATAAGTTTTGTGACATGTTTATAAGTAATTTAAAAATATGACCCAAAGGGACATTACTGGATTGAACAGGCACACTTTAAATGAGGTCTCCTTAAAGGTCACACTTTATACTTAGGGGGTCTTCCTGGAAACAGGCACTTCTAACAGCATTTCTGATTGCCTCACTAATTGTATTTCACTAAATCTCCCTCTGCTTCTCATTGCAGGGAAATTAGGATTCTATTTTAAAAAAATGTTTCAACATTTTGAGAGCAACAGGTTTTTTTTTTTTTCATAAGCAGTCCTTTGATTGTTTGTCCTGGTTCCCCACAGACAGTACTCATACTTCTCTGCCTAGCTCTAGCATCTGTCCCACCCACTTTACACTGCCCATGCCAATCTGCTTATCACAGATTTGTGTAATTTTAATTTGGGCAACATCTGTTATTTCACTTTGCAAAGACAGTGCCATGGGATGCAAAGAGCCTGGGCTGTGGAGCCAGACAGATCTGGGCTTGTGTGTGGGTTCTACCCATTGCCATGTCACCTTCGACAAGATGCTTAGCTCTTTGGATCTGTTTCTTCACGTGAAAATGGGCATCATTCTAAATCCTGGTTGATGTGAGGATTTAGTGAATCTGCGAATGTGTTTGTAGAATGTTCAGCAGTGACTGGCATATTGTAGGTTTTCTGTAATGCATTGATATTAAGAATCAATTAGAATACTGTCCAGCCTGACCAGTGCCAATATTTTTTCTTCTCTATAAAAGTTATTGTGATGCAAAAACTAATACGTAGCCCATGATCTTTTCCATATTAATATTAACAATTTGGATTTTAAAAGCATATGATTTTGTAAAATACTTCTGTATATTGTATGTTACCATGACAATCCCATGAGGTATATAGATCAAATACCCCATCTAACAAAAGAGCATTGAGGTTCAAAATGTTACACCTCGAATTCCTTAGGTAGAAAGAGAGAAAGCTAGATGTTCTGAATCCATGTGTTTAGAAATGAAGGCAAATTTTATTTATAGCACATGCAGGCTGCCTCTTGCTTTTAACTGGTAATTTACAGTGCCAGTTACCAGTCTTGATTGAGGTTGGCCCTGCAAGCACAACAACCTATTCAGATTAAAAAAACAGTATACTCAAGTCCCTTCTATGTGTTAAGTATGCTGCTAGGAATTTGCACAGACATCATATCATGTAATCTGGGCAACAACTCTCTGGGTTAGGTATCATTTTTACTTTACATATGAGGTCAATGACTTTGCCTATGGTGACACAAATGCTGACAATCATTGGATGCAACAATGTTTGAAAAATATTGGATCAAGGGGTTCATAACTACTATCCAATTCTAAATCTTTAGGCTTCTCCCTTAGGGTATTGCTTAGGTGGAATTCTTCTAATTTTTGAAAGTGAAACATTTTTGTAAATTCTGAAAGCTAAGCAAATCAAAAGAGTGCTAACTAAACATCGATAAACATGATTGATCCATACAAAGCCTGCAACAATATGGATGAATTTCACAAACGTAATATTGACTGACAGAAGCCAAACACAAGTATATATTCCAGCCTAGGATATTATACACCAGAAGAGTGGTTAATCTGGGGGGGGGGCAGAAAAGAGAAGGGAACACAAGGGCACATTTGGGGGTGCTGGTTGCATCGATATGTTCAGCTCACAGTTTTGATATATACTCTTTCAATACATAAATAACAAGGTTTTAGAAATCCATATTTTTGATGCTATATGTGGCTGACTGTCACTGGCTATTAATATTTTCAAATATGGTTGGATGCATTTTATTTGGGGGAGTCTTTTGGGTTGACCTTCGAACCAGCACAGGCCCCACCCGGGAGTACTGGTAAGGAAGAAAATTTTAAAAAACCTACAGAGAACATAAGCAAAAATGTACTTTCTGCAGAAACTGTGTTCAATGAGTTATTGGTGGGAGTACAGTGGTGAAGAGGGGTACTGCGGGTGCAAGCAGAAACCATCATCGAGACCAGCCAAGAGAGTTGATTCTGCTAATCTTAGGCACAGAATAATAAAAGTCAAAGAAGAATCATCAAAGAGAATAGAAGCTTAATCTTTGGACAATCTGTTTTAAATCTTAGCTGTGCACCCAAGGAAAATCTGCATTAGCTCAATAAGCCTCGTTTACCTCTTTCCTCAAATGGGTATAGCAATGCCGACATTATAGTGTTGGGGACATTAAATGAGTTAGTAATAGAATACATTGTATAGCACCTGTCAGGTATTAAATGCTGGTTCTTCCCTTTCTCAACACCCACATTTTAGATTTTGAAGTAAAGACTGGATGCATTGTATACATTTGGAATCAAGTGGCAAGGATTTCTAGGCAGCATAATGAAGATGAGAAAGTGCAAAGAGGTGGCAAAGGACAGCCACATGAGGAGGTTGGGGTCGGGGTAAAGCGTGAATATTTAGGCTGGAGTAAGGTCTTGGAAAGTCTTGAGTGACAAAATTCAGACTTTGTATTTTAGGCTTTTGTGGATGCACTGAGGATGGATTAACTGTTAACAGTCACCACCGTGGAAACTCTCATTTCACTCTAAGAATGAGCTTGAATCTATTGTAGAATGTAATGCAAAATGAAAGAGGACAATCATTCTCCAAGGTACCTAGACTTTATGGTCCCCAAAACCCACTTGAGGGAAATCATCCAGAAATTTTCCATCAGCAGAATTGAAATTTCCATTTTCCCACTAGACTTATCGAGTGTTGGGGACAACCTAACTGGCATAGTTTCCAAATTTCATTTGTATTAAGATTATTCTCTTCAAAAGGAAAATTCTATTGATGGTGAACTGTAGGGGAAGCGTGACACAAAGCCTTTGCTGCCCTTGAATAGTGCCTCTGGGGCTTGTTTCCAGAGGCTGGCCCTATAAAAACACTCATCTTACCTTCTGGTGGAAAGTGAGGTATGAAATAGGACCAGAAGGAATGTGGCATTGCAGTATTGTACTCTGACCAAAGAAGGAGACTTAATAGGTTTAGAAGGTGGAAACTTTTCTTTGAGAAAAGGAAAGTATTTTGGCAGTGAGTGATAATTTAAAAATATTTTCTTTTTAAGTTAATTTAAATTTAAGTTTTTAGCAAGCTGACTCCAATGCGCTTTTCTGCTATACTCTGAATATCTTTCCTTGGCAATATTCTCTCAGAGCACATATTACTCTGTGGATGACTAGCAAGCAAATCTGCGATTGCTTGGGGTGGGGGGAATGATGCTGGCATTCATCCTCGGTAACTGGGCACTCTTCCCCGTCCCTCTCACTGCTCAGCCAGGCCATTAACTCAGTGTGGTAATTTCCATTGAAAGGAGCTGCAGTTAGTTAAGCAACATGCCAGTAAAAGAATCATGTTTTCTAGAAGCACCAGCCAGCTGTTATATGTCATATAGAAGTGTCTTTCAGTTTCAGAACAATCATCTTCAAGACCAGATTCATCATTCACTAAAGATGTGAGAAGTCTGATGCTAGACCTGATTCTTTTCTCTGCATATGATTCGAATTAAGCCAGAAATGGGTGAGTTGGAAAAAAAAAAGGAAGGGACAAGAAAAGGAGAGCCCTAACCAAGTCATTAGCAGGATTACAACCAGGACTTGAAGTGTTTACCACTTTCTGTGCCTGCCACATCACCTCTAGGGAGTTGCCCAGACACATTTTTTACTCCTAGTTCCCCTGCCTCTAACCTATGCGTTGCCTTTTCTGGCTATGGCATGAAGACTTCAGAAGTGTCCCTGATTTATCCTCTTCTATCTTCTTCCTTGAGAACATCATTCATGTAAGTCTTTTCCATTCTGCGCTTTGCCAACAACCTGGACCAGGTCTTCAATAATTCACATGTAGTCTGTGGCCATTTTCTTTTGGCTGGCTTCTCTGTCTCCTGGCTGTACATCTCAGCCCAGTTCATGGTCTTTAAATGTCAATTTCATCATGACATTTCTTAATTTAAGAGCTCTTAATAGTTTTCTCTTTCCTAAAAGTCCACCACCTGCCTGGCTTCATCTTAATTTTGCACCTCACAAATCTCTTTACTTTATTCAGACTCTCCATTCATTCATTTAACAAATATTTATGGCACGCCCATGAGCATCTGCACATCTCAGCAGAGGGTCTATCACATAGAAAAGTTCAAGCAGTATTTGCTGAATAAATGAATTTATGAACCAAAGAAACCTCACCTTTTCCATTCTTTTCCTGCTAGGGGTAGCTTTTATCCTCCGCAGCCAAACTCAGCAATTCTTCCAGACATAGATCAGGCCCAAGTTACTCCTGGAAGCCCCTCCTAGTACTCTGGTCATTTGGTCTCAGTTTTTCGATTTCTTATAGCATTTTCTGCCTTGCTGTACCAGTTTCTCTTTTAGTTCTAAATGATGTACTGTTTTTCTGTTTAGTCTGATCTTTCAAAGGAGGGCTTGAGTTTTCTGAAGAAAAAGAGCCTGCCTTGAATTATTTTATATTACTTACATAGATCCACAATGAGACAGAACTACATAAAGGTATTGGATAGTTTCGTGTGTACATTCCACACCCATCCTCTTCTCAGAGATTATACTTTTCCCCACAGTTTCTGCTGAGAAAACTCTGTGGTCCTCTTGACTTACCTCCTGGGAAATAGCTTATTAGTCCTGGATGAACTTGGCTAACCAAACTACTGCAAAAGGATAAGCTTAGTAGTTTAAATTTGGTTCACATATATTGAGACTCTAAATCAATTGGGAGCAGAAAAGAAAGGGCACATTTGTTGTGTGCACAGCCACCGAATCATATTAATGGTGGTATCATCTGATAAAGACCCTTTCTCTTCTGTGGAAGCTCAAGCTGCAGCTCCTAAATGCCCTGCTACATCATAGGTCCTATAATGTGTTCTTTGAGCCTCACTATTTCTTGACAACACCCTCCCCCTATTTTCCCTTTAGTTTGGTAGCTCTCTTATAAATAAAAGAGACTGGATTAAAATCTTTTCCTAGAGAACATGCTGTTTTGGAAATGACCAAGATTCTCCTCCTCTCCCTGGCTGTCTGCCAGGGTCTTTTGGCTCGTTGTTCCTTGACTTGGCCACTCTCACCATTTTTCTCATGCTTTCCTCTTCTTTTGCCATAGGAACCTGACTCTGGAACTAAAACTGAATGAAACTCAGATCCCAAAGCAGCGAAAAATTACACACATTTCATAGCCATGAAATAAATGAACCCAAACAAAGTAGTAATTTCTGATGGAGCCATCAAAATATTTGTCATGAAAGCTAAACTGTATGTTTTCCAAAAGACTTTTTCTGTTGGGGATTGAATCATGACCACCTAGAAGGCATGCTCAGATCTCAAACTCTGGTTCTATGGATTGAAACCCTTTGTAAATAGGATCTTTGAAGATGTTGTTATTTAAGGTGTTCCCAAACTGAATGAAGGTGACCTTAATCCCATATGGCGAAGTCCTTATAAGAAAGGAAAATGGACACAGAAGAGTAGCCACAGGGGCCAGCCAGAAGCTGGAAGTCAATATAGAACCTTGGAGAGAAAGGAGAAAAAATCATCATATGCATTACCATGTAACAGAAAATCCAGGAACCCCCAAAAATTGATGGCTGGCCAGAAGATATTGACCCTAAGAGGAAGTAAGACATCTACTTCTGAAACCGTGTGCCAATAAATGCCTGTTGTTAAGCCAACCTTTTATATAGTATTTGTTTTAGCAGCTGGGGAATAAAAGCATGTCCCATCAAACAAGCCTGAGCCAGAATCAAATAAGTGTCTTTTTTATAACAACTGAAATCAGACAAATCAGAGTATTAAAATTTTGTACAAGGATCCAAAACCATAATCATATGTTGTCTGAGTTGCTCCTCAGATCACAACACAGTTTTCTGGTGTTAAAATGCAGTGACTGGGCAGTGCGATAGTGGCTCAGTGGCAGAATTCTTACCTGCCATGCTGGAGACCCGGGTTAGATTCCTGATGCCTGCTCCTGCAAAAAGAAAAAAAAAAAAAAGCAGTGAATGATAGTTTTATCAATCTCTTATGTGCAGATAGTGATTTGCAGATTACTAAATGTTTTCACATCCATATCATTAGTGGTTAAAACATAGACTTGAAACCAGGTTCTCTGATTTGCCTTTATTAGCTGTGTAAATTTGGGCAAGTATGTTTAACTTCTGTGTTCTTGAGTTTTTCCATTTGTAAAATTGAGATAAATTAGCTCAGGGTCAATGAGAGGGTTGATGACAACAATAAGTAAATCACCTAACATAGTGCTTCATGTATATTAAGCTCTTTAATAATAATAATAATTAATAATAATAGCAGTAGCAATAGTAGTAGTAGTTATTCCATTTCCTTCTCACAAGCACTTTGTGAGATAAATTGAGCAAGGATAATTATTGCTATTTCATTTTCGAGGAAACCAAGGCCCAGAGAGAAGCAGTGACTTGTTGATGGTATTTAACTAGCTATGTAGCAGAAATTTAAATTCAGGCCTTTTACCTTCCAAGTCCAGGGATATTTGGTAGTAGAAAAACTGGGAGCTGTCCATGCAATTTTCATGATTGCCAAGGAGTAACTCCTGTCTCCTTAACAGGAGTGGGCACTCCTGTCTCCAGTTGCTGCCTTAGACTTCAACATATAATCACAGTTAAGTCAGAATCCCTTTGCTGGAAATTTGGAATCTAGAAGGAAAATAAGAGTAAAATGAGAATAAGATTGAAAGAGAGAATGAGAGACATACTGTGGCTGGAAATGAGCCAACTGAATTCATGAACTGAGTAGCTATCACCATATTCCACCAGGAGACTCATGAAGCAGAGCTGAGACATGAGCGCTGAATATTGCTTTATTTTCCATGAGTTTCCCCATCTGTGCTTGAAGCCCCTGCTGAGGACTGGCTGTTATTCTTTTGAAGAAGAGATTCTGTAAGATAAGCCTTAATCTTGGGGAGGCAATATTGACTAGTGATGAAGAGCACAGACTCTGGAGCTGAATGAACTATTTGGATTTAAATCCTACCCTACCACTTCACCAGCTATGTGACCTTGGACAAGTTGGTTAACTCTCTGGTATCAGTTTCTTCATAAATAGGGATGAAAATCATAGCTACCTCATCAGTACTCTTATGAGAGGGTAAATGAGATCATAGCCATAACAATTTTAGAATAGTTCTTGGCATTGTACCTGTCCAGTAACTATTAGCCATTGCTCTGCTTACAATAAATTATCCTTTGGGGATTAAATCAGGTCAAGATGGTTTGCAAATGAAGTAGTTTAGGACGTAATTGTCTTCCAAGTAAACTGACTTGAGAATCTGAGTCATCTGACTTCTCTTTTCCCTTAATTTTCTGAAACTGGTCAGTCGTTAAGTCCTATTGATCCTAGCACTGGATTTCCACTGCCACTGCCCTGCTCCACATATTATCACATCTGTCTTTTAACTGGTTCCAGAACAAATGACTATAGGCACAGAACCATGTTGAAGAATGGGACTGATCATCCCTAGCTGAATAACAACTATCTATTTTAAGTAGGAAATGTACTCTCCTCTTCTCTTCAGTCTCCCCTTAAAGAATAGGGTGCAATCTCATTAATCTGGACTTCTAGCCTCTTCATGAGACCTCCCTACACAGCATTCAATTTTCGTTTCCCAATTTGTTTGGCAGCACTTACACTCTCCCTTCACTGTACTGAATAGTCACTTTTGAACCTGTTTTGCCTATCATAGCCAACTCAATCTACAAACTTGAATCAAGAAGCCTTTCAGAATGCCCCAGGAGATTGATGGTCGCTTCTCTGTGCTCTGGCCTCTCACAAACCCCTATCTTGCCCTTTCTTCCATTGCATTGGTATGGTGGTTACTTACATACACCTTTCTCTTCCCCACTAGATTGCAAACTCAAAGAGACAGCTGAGCCATCCCTTTTTTCCTGAAACCTTTCCCTGACCCTGGTCTAGGCTGACTCCCCTCATCCACTTTCCCTAGTATGGCAAATAGTTATCACATAGACTATTTTTACATGTTATGGACAGCATCTCTTGCCATGTTCATTTCTCTCACAAAAGCATAAACTCTCTAAAGTTAGCATGTATCTTTTCACCTTGTAACCCTATTCTTAGATCAATGCCTGACACATAGTATATCACTAAATGTTTGCTGATTTAATTGAACTCGAGGGGAGGAACTCTCTTGAGGTCAACTTTGCTGCTCCCTACTGAACTACAATCCCTTTAAGATACTTTAGAACATTGGTTCTCAAAATGAAGGTTCCCTAACCAGCAGTATCAGTATCATTTGGGAACTTGTTAGAGATGCAGATTATCTGAATCCTTACTGGACTTGAATCAGAAACTCTGGGGGTGAGGTCCAGCAGTTAGTATTTTGCCAAGACCGCCAATTGATTCTGATGCCCATTAAAGTTTGAGAACTATATCTATACAGTTTATGAAAGCTTTCACAAACATTTCCATATATGACTTTGCTGGTTCCATCTCAATGTGAGGTGAAACCTGGGAAGGAAGGTGTCACAGGTTGTTCTGATCCAGGTGGCACTACCCACAATCATATCATCACAAAGCCAAGGAAGGGACAATTGAAGGAGAATACAGAAAGGAAACCTTAGGTCAGAGGCTGGCAAAAATTAAACACTGGATTAAAATGAATGAGATGGAGGAAAAATCAGAGGGTATCAGAAAGTTTAGAAGGAAGTATAAGGAGGAAAAGCAAGGAAAAAAGGCATAGTGTATAAGGCCGATTATTTAGACTTCTAGAATCTTCATAATTCACAGGAGAAATGCTTTCCATGGTGACCCTGGCTAATCACAATGGGCTGAGGATAAGCTCATAAGGTGTACAAATTTCAAATGGCTGTGATTATTTTCCCACTCTACAGAGAAGGAAACATATTCATAGTGAGTGCTGGAGTGACTGCTAAAATTACTGGGGAGTGAGTACTAGAGTAGATTTTCAAGGCCAATCTAACTCTAAGTCCCAGAATCTTTTTGCTCTGTCCAGTTGCCTTCTTTTTGGCAATAAATTGAGGACTCAAATCAAATGGTTTCCAGAATAGAGAATGATTACTCTGCCCTCACTCACAGAGAAATTACTTGCTCTGAAGTCTACTTGTGAAGAGTATGCACTACTTCACTCAGCATGGGGTTGATTATATGCCATCCTTTTATTTCCTACTTCATACATTCATGGCTTCATTTTTTTGACTAGCCACAAGCTAACTGTAATGGTCCCCATTTGAGTACTAAATGTTATCAGAAGTCCTTTTAATTAGGATGTGATTTTATTGTGGAGAAGATGAAAATAGTCCAACCTATATTGAATGCTATGTTCTAGGGACTAAAATTACACTGATAAATTGATAGACAAATCAATAGACAATATAAATTTAGATAGTGTTAAAGAATTTAAAGTAAGTTTTAGTTTACTTTAATTTTGATTTTGTGACTGATTTTAACTCCTTTCAACTATAATTTTTGGGTCTCAAGCCAATAATTGAAATAACTGTAGTCTCAAACCCATGCCAGCTAAACCTTCTGGAATGGGTATAGGGCACAATTCACGTTAACGAGATATAAAGAAAAGTTTGCTATGGGACTCTGGGGAAGTCTTATTTACTTGTAAGAGGGAGCTCCAGGAAGACACAGTTCCTTTCTTCCTCTCAACACTGGTATGTCTGATTGTAACACCTGGCACTGCTAAAGCTATCTTGCTTCTCATCCAAGAATTTCTACCCAGAGAGGAAGATGCATTTTCAAAGAACCAGAGTCATAATCCTGATTCCAACAATAACTCTGGATATTGTGTTAGGGAAGATCATATGTTTTTCCTGATAGTGTAAACCACTGGGATCTGGCACTTTCCAGTACTTCCATCTGAGAACATTATAATGGGAAGAGAAATAGATAGTGGGCAGAGATGTAGGGATAGTATATGGAAAGATTCTTATGGATTAGCAAAAAGGCCAGTTTGGCAGGAGCATGATAAGTGAATGGAGAAAGGTAAAATGTGGAAAGCTGAGACCCAAGGTGTCATTCTTCACATCCTAGATTCAGTAGTACCTAAAATAATACTCACTTGGGTGGAATCTCTGAATAGAGAAAAAATTCCTAGCACATCTCATTCATTTGCTGACTGTTATTTGCTCATTGGAAGGCTACAAAACTTGCAGACATTGGAAAGGAGGTAGACTTCATCTGTCAGGTAATATGAACTGACATGTTACTGAAAGGCTACAATTGAGGGATTTGAATTTTTCCTCTCTCAAAAAATCACAAAAGACAGCTGCTAGGAGGTAAAAATTGGGTAGTTGAAACTATTCTATTTTCTACTGAATCAAAGGAGAAGTCTTTGTGTATGTGTCATCCTTTGGTCAAAAGCTTGTGCTCTGAAAATAAACTTTAACCCAGACACATTGAACAAAACTGTGATTTTGAGGTAGAAGTGCTTTCCCACAAGGCAAGTGCTTTACCACAGTCTGTGAACAATTACCACGTCTTTTCCAAGAATATGGGTCTCATTCCATTATTTATGGGAAACAGACAGTTGGGAAACTGTCCTATGTATGCCCTGGGACAAACCATTTTGTATATCTATTCTTTACTGAGTACTAGGAAAACGTTTTCCTGTATTGTTAATTCTCACTATAATTCTGTGAGGAAGGCACTACTATTAATTCCATTTTGTGGTTGAGGAGAGATGGATTAACTTGTCAGTTTATATAACTTGTCTAACTGCTGGTGCTACAAGTAAATGTAAGTGCATGTATGTAAATGTAGATTCTCTGTCTTTAAAGTCTAGTCTATGTCCAATAGAGGTCCAGTAAAACCTTGCCCATCCTTGATTTCTATAGTCTTCTTATATGTAGTACTCAAGTGTGTAGGGAGACCTTGTAATTTATCACTCAAACAGGGAAACTTTTGACAATGAAAGTGAATGCTGACAAAAACTATAATGGGACCTTAGACGTGAATTGGGACTGTCACAGGCAAATTGGTAGGTGCCACTCCAGTTATGTATCTACTTGAGGAAAGAGCATAGATTTAGAAATGAGAGTTTTAGGAACAAATTCATTTTAAAAATCTTGGTTTCTTCATTTCTAAAATGGGGATTATAATCAAATACTTAATATTTATAGATTACCCTGCAGCATCAAAACTCATAGTAACTTATGCTTGGACAATGTGAGACTTTTTCCTCCTGTACTTTTTCCCTTTGTACATTATATCCTCCATCATTTGTTTGTGTAAGTATCCACATTCCCATTTAAATGCCTCTGGGATGCCAGTCCCAACTCTTGAGAAAATCAGCTTCCTCACTCCCGACATAAGTAGGACACTTCATTGGCATTCGTAAAATACTTGATGATCAGAGGAATAAATGGTATGCAGAATTTGATAACTATCTCCTATTTTGACAAATTAGCTTTATCTAGACTTTCTTGTGAGCAAATAGGTTCTTTTTTCTTTCTTTGTCTTAAATATTGCTGGGCATCAATATGGAGGCATTTTTCTACCATGTTATATCATTAGTATCTAATTTAGTGCTACCTCATCAATTTTCTCACAGAATCAAGGTGGGTTAAAATAAAAATGCTACAAAAATGCAGTCATTCTTAAACTGTACAAAATATTCTATTACATAGAATTGGAATCATTGGGTTCTTTAAAAGAAACAGATTCCTTGACTCCATCCCTAAAGATTCTGATTCCATAGGTATAGGAAGTAGTGCCTAAAGATACTTTTCTAGGTTTTTAAAGCACATCAGGTAATTCTAATAATTAGGTAGAAAACTAAGTTACTCTTTTAGAACCTTCTTATAGCCCTTCCCAACCAGTCATTCCAGTAGTTTGATCAATCAATCAAAAAAACTGTATTTAGCACCTTCTGTATGCTAGGCATTAAGTGCAAAGGGTACTGCTGTGAATAAGACAGATCCTAGTTTCATAGTAATTAAAACTGGTAGGTTCTTTAAAGCCTTATTTTCCCAGATAGTTCCAAGCCTGGGAAGAATACTAACTGTGGGATATACCCTTGAAATTCATGAGGGATGAGTTCAGATTTCTACAAATTCTTAAACCTTAAAGAAAGAAAAACAAAGTCATGGTGAGGCAGAACCATTCATTGGCTAAGTATGATACGCTTTCAGGTATATCACAGAGTATATCCATGATTTCAAATCTCAAATTTGTGAATGCAAAATTTCTTCTATGTCACAATAAAATAAGAGTTTGACATTGTCTCTTTTCCCTATTATTTGTTCACTGTGAATCCTATACCTCGTTCAAGGCCTACATTTCTACAGTTGTACTTTTCCTATTTGTTGTGTGATGATTTGATGAATTTCTCAGTATCATCAGATTAGATGGTCCACGATGGTTGCAACCAGTATGTTAACTGTTGTATCCTTAGTCTTTACTATTGTGCCACATGTATAAGCAACCAAAAACCCTTTGTTAAATGGATGAGTGAATGAATAAATGAGACCCTTGTCCTGGCCATCATAGTAGAACATTTGCATTCTAAAGAACTTCAGAATCCTTTCATGTAATCCCTTAGAGAAGGTTCATACTAATTCTGATAAATCTAGCATCACCAAAACTTTTTTTGAATTCTTGTTAGGTTGATATCTGCATTGGAGGCAAATCTTCATAATTTAAGAGTGGCTTTTATTTCAAGAAGGAATTAAAGGTCATGCTTGTTAATAATAGTACTATGAAAACATTTTCATATAAATTTTAGTCTGAATTCTTGGTTAGTCATTGCCAAAATTCCTCATGGAGAAGTAGACATGTTTATTTCTCCACCCTCAATGTATGAAGATGCCTTTTTAATTGCCTCTTAAATAACTTTCAGTAATATGTTACTCAAACTTTTCTAATTTCTTAGAAAAGACTATCTATCATGTTAATGTTAAAATTGATTATTTGTCATGAAATTGAACATTTTCCCTGTCACTTCCCTTTTTAATTTTTTAAATATTTAAATTACTGATATTTTCCCTTTGTGATGTCTTCCTTGCTTCTATGCTTAGAAAATCCTTTTTTATACTGAGATTAAATAATCATTTTTCTTCTTGCTTTTTTCAGGTTGTTTTTTTATACTTAACACTTTAAATATACAGTGATGTAGTGCTTTCAGAATTCTCTAACTTCGGTTTTCACTTGCTATTTTTTCATGTGTCTCCATGTATATGTATGTGTCTGTGCATGTGTATGCATTTCTATTTTATTTAACCTTGTAATGGGGAGTTACTGCTTAGGAGAATGAATTTTGCTCTTTCTTTTTAATCTCTTTCCTCTGACAGGAGAGCCATTTAGTTCTATTTTCTTTTATTGTGTTTGTGGTAGGACTTAAGGATTGAATTCTACTTCCATATTGTGCTAAGTACTGTGTATTAGTTAGGGTTCTCTAGAGAAACAGAATCAACAGGGAACACTCACAAATACAAAATTTACAAAAGTTCTCATGTGATCACAAGAATGCAGAGTTCAAAATCCACAGGGCAGACTGTGAGGCTGACGATTCCAATGGAGGGTCTGGACAAACTTCACAGGAGAGGCTGGCCAACCAAAGCAGGAAGAGAGCCTGTCTCTTCTGAATCCTCCTTAAAAGGCTTCAGTGATTAGATTAAGCATCACTCATTGCAGAAAACACTCCCCTTGGTTGACTACAAATGGAATCAGCTGTGGATGCAGCTGATGTGATCATGATTTAATTCCATGCAATGTCCTCATTGCAACTGAGAGGACAGTACTTGCCCAGCCAGACAAACAGGCACCACCACTTGGCCAAGTTAACACATGAACCTGACCATGACAGACTGTAAAAGGGGGGCAGAGGACAGCACATCTACCTTTCAGTTCTCTGAACTTGTGTATGAGAGTTTATCAAAGATGAAGTGATCATTTTCTCCTCAGGGTCTGGTCTAACAGAAGAGAGACCTCAGTCAACCTTTGGTTACAGTTTGGCAAGTGTTTCCTGATAGATTGTAAGAAATGATCATTTGTTTTGGTTTCTTAGAGATGAAAAGAAGAAATAATTTAGTTAAACATCAATTATTTTTAGATACAGGGAAGGTCAAACTTAAAGGATAAACACAATAATGTATGTGACAGTACCTAGTACAATACCTGACATGAAAAAGGTGTCAAGAGTTAATCATTTCCATATTCTGCAACAAACATAGAAGGAAAATATTTTTTTGGAAGTCATATAGCATAGATTAAAGAACATTGGTACTGGAATCATATCATGTGAGCCTGAATATCTGCTCAGTACTTCCAAACTGTTACTTAATCTTTCTGTGAGGTTAAATAACACAGTTCAAGTCATTAATTACTTAATCTCTCTGTTTCTTCAACCTAAAAGGAGAATCTAGTTCTGTAGCAACTTGTGCTATGTTTGACAGCATGCAAAAAATAATAATAATAATAAAAGTGGCTTCTTTTTTTGTTATGTAAAAGAATTGCAGAGTTAGGCCATCTGGGGGAGGTATAGTGGCTTCTGGTATCATTCAGCAAGGGGCTTCCATCCTTAAAATCAGTCCAGAGTCCAAGACAGCTACTACACCTCCAGTCATCCTGTATCCATTTTATGCAGTAAGAACCTGTCATTAAGTTGGGGCTCCCTTTCTAAGGAAAGAAGGAGAGAATTGCTCATGTGTAGGAATCTAGCAATACCTACACACATTACTTCCCTTGACGGGTTGTTGAGATTATTAAACAGGATGATGCACATAAGATGTCAAGGACAATGTGTATGAGACATACAAGTAGAGTTTATGCTCTCATACAAAGCAAATCAGTTACAGAGTCAACACCTGAAATTGGGTCTCTAAAATTTTTCATTTGTTCAGTTTTAATTGTGGAGTAATGTGTAAAAGGTAGTAGGATGTTTAGGGATCTCCATCACTATAAATATGGGGCTCTTCCATTGGGAGAATTTCTGGGTCCTCTCTTTCAAGGTCTGAAAGTTTGCAGGTTCAGAAACCTGACACAATGATACTGGAAGTGTCTCCTAGAACATTCTTTCTCACAGTATACAAGCTCACAGAGACTGATGAATAGTGACCATAATGTTAGTCTACTAATTTACCCTGAGAAATATAACGTCCAAAGGAAAGAATTCTATATTCTTTCGCCCATATATCATTCCCTGAAAGCAACCTAAATCTAAACCAATTGTTCAAGAATTATAGTAATGTTAATGGCAAAACACAAAAAAAATGAAATGATCTTAAATTGGAAATTTGTATCTTCTATCTAGGCCACCTTTTCTCTTGTGCCATGATAAATCTCACTGATGACTTTCTACACTAGCTTTTCTTTTTCCTTTTCTTTTCCCCCTGTATAGCTCCATCTTCTCTTTTAAGAAAATCTGTTAAAGCTGGTCTCAAAGCCAGTTTATTGCCAATCTTTGCTGATCATTTCATGCTGAATCTTATACCTAGGTCCTGATCTACTTAATCTGAATTTCTAGAGATATTCAGAGAAGTGGCTTGGAGTCCATGCATTTAAAATTTCCTCCTGACAATTCTGCAGAAGGACTCTCCTGATCTGCTTTTGGAATCAATAATCTAGGCCACAACTTTTGGCATCCTAATATAGTCAATAGATTGAAGTGAGAAGTAGGAGGAAGGAGACAGGGAAGCATAGTCTCTCTGGGAGGATATTCTACCATGCAGAAAAGAGTTTTCCTTCTCTCACCTTCCTCCAGGTCCCAATCTGAAATTTTGAGGGACTTCCCTCCTACCAGTCTTGAGAATTAATGTTATGATGATCAACTATTAAAAATTTTGCCTTCAAAAAGTGTCAGTCTATCAAGTCATTAGCAGAGACACCCAGAAAGTTAAGATGTGGAAAATGGTTCACTTGTTAAACTAGAAGGATAAACTATGTTAGGTCAGAGGAAGGAACAACCACTGTTGACTGGATGAGTTAGGTAAGTATCAGGGAGGTAGGGCATCTAAGCTCAGTTTTGAATAGTGGGTGGGATTTTGACAAGTGACAAATGGGAAAGGCAAAGGAAAAGCCATGCATGTAGGCACAGAGGCCTGACATTATAGTATGGTTCTTGCATTTTGGCTTAAACCAGAAGTGATCTCTATCTCTTCCATTAATTCAACTGTAAGGTGATTCCTCTGAGTTTGGAGGATTTCACGTGGGTGCTAGATTCCACCTATGTTGAAATGTTGGTTTCTGGCAGGTATGTTGAAATGTTGGTCCAAAGTCACACCTTGTGAGGAAGCAAGGAAACAGCAGCAGTTGTGGAATTGGCTTAGAATTAGGTCAAGCCCTATAGGAGGATAAAGCCAGAGGTGAATTGTTTCCTTGTCTCTTAGGTAGTCCTACAGAGACCACAAATCGTATTGGCATGTATGTTTTGATTCATTAGCAAGACAGCCTTAAAGAAGTAAAACCTTCAAAGTCATTGTAAGGACTTTGGCTTTTACTCTCAGGAATGAAGGAAGCCACTGGAAGCTTTTGAGCATAAGAATTATATCTTAAAAGAATCACTCTGGCTATTGGTTGAAAATAGAATCGGCTGGGAGAAGAGTGGGAAAATGTAGAAGAAAGTAACCAGACAGGAGATGACAGCATCTTGAGCCAGGTGGAAGTAGTAGTGGTCTGATTCTGGTTTTGGAGGTAGATCAGACTAAAATTATGAAGGCAGGAAAGAAGAAGGAAAGCAACAGAGGACCCAAGGGTTCTGTTTTTCCCTGAGTGACTAGAAGGATTGAGTTATATCAGATTGAATGGAAACATGTGTGTATGTAGTACTTTAGACGTAGTGTAAGAGCTAATGACAACAATGAAAGAGGACCCCTACCTTACACCCTATTCAAAAGTTAATTCAAAATGGATCAGAGTCCTAAATGTAAGAGCCAGTACCATAAAACTACTTAAAAATACGTAGGGAAACACCTTCAAGATTTAGTAATAGGAGGTAGCTTCTTAAACTTTACATCTAAAGCACAAACTGTGAAAGAAAAAATGGGAACTCCTTAAGATCAAGAGCTTCTGTGCCTCAAAAGGCTTTGTTAAAAAGGTGAAGAGGCAGCCAACTCAATGGGAGAAAATATTTGAAAACCATGTGTTGGACAAAGGCTTGATATCCTGGATACATAAAGAAATGATGCAGCCCGCCAACAAAAGAACAAACAACCCAATTATGAAGTGAGCAGAGGAAATGAATAGGTACTTTTCTGAAGAGCAAATGCAAATGGCTAAAAAGCATATGAACAACTGCTCATTTTTACTGATTATAAGAGATATGCAAATTAAGATGACAATGAGATGTTACGTCACACCTCTAAGAATGGCTGCTATTAAACAAACAGGAAGCTATAAAGTGAGAAAGGATGCAGAGAAATTGGAACGCTTATTTCACTGTTGGTGAGAATGTAAAATGGTTCAGCTGCTGTGGAAATCAGTTTGGTCATCCTCAGAAAACTAAATATTGAGTTGCCCTATGACCCAGCAATTCTAATACTGGGTATATACCCAGAAGAGTTGAGAGCAGTGACATGAACAGATATTTGTGCATCGATGTTCATAGTGGCACTATTCACAATTTCCAAGAGATGGAAACAATCCAGGTGCCCATCAACAGATGAGTGGATAAACAAAATGTGGTATATACATATGATGGAATATTATGTAGTATTTAGACAAAATGATGTCCTGAAACATATGACAACATAGATGAATCTTGAGGACATAATGCTGAGTGAAATAAGTCAGACACAAAAGGATAGATACTGTATGATTTCATTACTATGACTGATAAAGCCACCAATGTTTTAGAGCAGCTTAAAGGAAAAATCTGAGTTGAGGGTATGGTAGCCCATGACAGACTCTGGGAACTGGTCTGTAGCTGTTTGCTGAAGTGTGCATTAAAAATTATTGCCTTTTTTCTTTCTTTTCTTTGTATATGTATTTTATGTTTTGCAACTAAAAAATGGTTTAAAAAACTGTACACAATTATAGTAATATTAGATAAAATAAATTCCTGAAATAAAAAATTTGAAAATATTTAGTAACATAGCTCACCACTATAGCAAAGTTGATATTTGTAATAACTTCTTACTTGATATTTTGATAGTTAATCAAATAGTATTTAAGATACTGCTTAATATTTAGGATGCAAGTAACTCTGATATCTGTATTTATAGATTTTATTTTCCTTCCTTGCTTTAATTTTAAATTGACTTATGAAACATATTGTACAAGCAGGCTTTATGATGATTATTTAGATGTATTTTTTAATATGCCTATGGATAAGCTAACTAAGATATCCATTTTAGGTGGTTAAGATTTCCATATGTTAATTGTAAAAATATTTGTATCTTCATATTTTCCTGTAACAAGGACAATATTTAGTAACATAGGTCATTACTATAGCAATGCAGATATTTGTAAGAACTTTCTACTTGGTATTTTGAGAACAGTCACAGTTTTGATAGCTGATCAAATGGTATCTAAGTTAGCTTTTAATACTTAGATCATTTGAAAAGAAATTTTTTCAAAACTTTGCCAAAAGTTTTTTTGTTAGCGAAGAGTTTGCTAAGTCTTCCCTTTTCTTTCTATCCCTGTTCTCTGTCCAGACACAATTTGTCACCTTAGTCAAGGTGAGGTGAATTTGTATGGTCATTTCTCTGGTTTGGAGAGTTGCTTGTTTTTCAGCAATTTGAATGTATCTCTGGATGCTTTTCATGTCTTTCCTGAGCAGTAGAGGGATATGATGGTGAGGTTGAATTAAAATAAATTAATCAAAATAACCCTTGTAGGGTAAGAAGCAATAAAATGGAATAATCTTGAAAGAGGACCATATTCCTTTAGTGTAAAGATGCTACCCCACATGGCCTTGCTTATCCTTTCGCAGAACAGATTTTTAGTTTATTGTTGACAAAGACAGGTGATGTACAGTGGCTGCAATCTGTTGGCCAGGGCTTCTGAGCCAGCAGTGTCAGACTCATCTCTGGAGAATGCCGGTAGAAATGCTGCTATAAACCATGTCTCCTTTGCAACAAACAGTTTTCAGTTTGGCAATTATAACCATATAATATTATTATTAATTTTTTAAAAAGGTGAGACATCAATTGGAACCATTCTGTATTACTCTCTCTAGGAAAGAACCTGGATGGAGGAAAGATTTTTCATTTCGAATTCTGATTCCAGTCTTCTAAAATCATTTGAACCTGAGTGTCATTCTGGTCTTCGCCTGCCAGCTGCTCTGTTCTTCCTGTCCAGAATCCCATCTATTTATGATTTCAGAGACACCTTTCAGCATGGCAAGCAGGAGAGAGACTATGGCAAGGGGGCAAATGAGATGTGGCTGGCTCTGTGGGCTTCTCTGCTGCTGGAGGCTAACGTAACTATGCATTGAACAGACAGAGGACCCAAACCAGTGAGAAGCAGCATGCTGTGATAGAAAGTCCTTGGAATGGGAGTTAGGAAATGGGTTCCAGCCTAATTCACAAGGGTTTTCTGTAGGGTTTAAATGATGTCACATATGTTTCACATCCGGCACAGGTATAGGTGTACAACAGATGCTCGATCTTTTCTTTTCCTGGACCTGACTTTCATCATGAACTAATTGTGGCACTGGGAAAATCAGCAACACTCTCTGGAACCTCATCTCTAATGGAAGAGAAGACAAGAATGGAACTAATACATATTTAGACATTCCTCACGTTGCCAAGCACTGTGCTAAGTGTTTTATGTAAATTACTTCCTTTAATCCTCATAGCAACACTTGTGCTAGATATGATCGCCGTGTGACAAAAAAAGGGAGCTAAGCCTCTGAGAATTTTGATGACTGACCCAAGTTCAGCAACCTTTAAATGGCAGTTGGCCTTGTGGACTCCAATATCAAGGCAAATAGGAGAAGTGGAAAGAAAACTTTTCAAAATTTTCCTCACAGAAAAGGAACCAAGAACTCATGAAATTACTTTTATATCTTCATATTAATTGTTACAATTCATATGGATTTTGTATTTTATTCTATAGTGTATGTATGATTGTCTTAACATAAAATGTATGACCTGAATTATGATTGTGTTTACTCTCTGGTTAGATGTATCCCCTTCACAACATTAGTTCCTAGGTCCACGTATATCCAAAGTCCTGATAATAAGCTTTGGAAGGCATCTTTGTGTTCCCTTCTAGTTTAAATGATTTCCAGGTTTAACTAGTTGTCCTGTTATTAGGAAGTAAGGATTATATAGATACACAATTATCAGTGTTATTGAAAGAAACTATCAGCGTTATTGAAAGAAACTATTAGAGTTGATTTCCCTTTTTGGGTTAGTGTATCTCATACGGTCAATTGTCATAGTTCTAGATACCTCACTTGAGATATGTGTCAGCTTTCAAGAAAGAAATATGACATGCCCTCAGCTCACCAAGATCTTAGTGTTTTTTAGATGATCTTCTTCTACAAGTGCAAGTGTAATCCATTCAGCAAATCCTTTCTCTCCTTTCCTCTTCTGTTCTAGCAGTGATAACCAGCCACACCCAACGGTCATTAGTCCCTGCTAATCCTTAGGTGGTTCTCTAGTCCTGTTCATACATATGTAAAGAATTCCTTCATCATCCCCCTTTCAATTACCCTTTTGGATGTGCTATGTGTTTCTTGCTGGAATTCTAACTTTTTTTTCTCCTGAAATCCTCCCCCATTATCCACTGCTTACTGGACATCTCTGCTATAATTTTATAGGCCTCTCCATTTCATATATCACAAACAGAATTCATCATAACCTACCTCCCTTCCTAACCCTTACTTGTAGGTTCCCTGACTCAATGATTGGTGCTACACCCCATTAATCACTACCCTGGAAATTGGGGTATCATCTAACATCACTCTATCTCACATGTTCCATCCAGTCAGTCACTAATTTATATAAATCTCCTTCATAATGTTTCCCAAATTCACCACTTCACTATCTTCACAGTTCCTGCTCTCATTAGTTCTTGAGTAAATTACCTTGTAGTGGATCTCTATGCCTCTAACCTGGCTTCTCTTCCCCTCTTCCATTGTTCTCACTATATTTCAATCATATTTTAAAATAAATAATCTGTTCATTCCAGTCAACTCTATGAAGAACTTCAATGGCTCCTTAACACTTTAAAGGTAAAGTCTAAATTCCCAAATTAAAAAAAAAGTCTTTAAAAAAAAAAAGAGAACAAAACAAAACAAAACCTTGTTAGCCATTTTCCTGATACTTTCTCTCAAGCAGTCTACACTTCAGTCCTACCAAATCCCTTGACGCTCATCAGAAATAACACCGATGCTTTTAGAGATGCTACTTCCTCTCCTGAGAATATTCTTTGGGTCCTTCAACTCCTACTTCAGGCATCACCTCCTCTAGGAGAGCTTTTTAGTTAACCACCACTCCCACAACTGGTTTGAGTACCCTTTAGGTGTTTCAGTGGCCCCTATCCTTCAGGTGATGGCATGTGCTTTTGTTTTGCTCTGTATCAAGTATTCTGGATTGAATTGTGTCCCCTACTTAAAATAAAAGATATGTTCAAGCCCTAATTTCCTAATCTGTGAATGTGATCCTATTTGGAAATAGGATCTTTGAAGGTGTTATTGAAGATGGAGCCAAATGGAATTAAGGTGGACTGGTATCCTTATAAGAAGAGGAAATTTTAACCCAAAGAGATGGAGGGAAGAACACTATGCAACAACTGAGGCAGAGAACACCACGGACTGCCAACAAGCCACTTTAAAAAGCCACAGCAGAGGCATGGACCAGAGTCTACCTACAGTTGTAAGAGGAAGCACGGACTCCTGAACCCCATGATTTTGGATATCTAGCCTCCAGAATGGAAAGACAATAAATTTTGATTGTTTCACATTCACCCAGTCTGTAGTACTATGTTATGGCATCCTAGCAAACCAAGATACCAGGTGAGTACCAGGAGACTTATACTTGCTTTTTTCCTTAAGGTGCTATCTCTTGCCTAGGCCTGGAACAAGGTCTGGAGCTTAAGTGCAAGTTATTCTGGAAGGAACTGATGAGATAAGGTATGTTGATTAACTTGTGGATCTTGGACTCAGAGATGGTTTTGAATGCCAGGTCTTCTGCTGTCATTACATAACTTTCTGGGAGTAAAAGTTTAGAGAATACTACCCAGTAAGTAGTTTGCTTAACGACAATGCTGAGGCCTCAAGTTCCAAAGATTAATTTGCAGCACAAGCATATAAGAAAATGAAACTGGTTCCACATCGTCCCTTTGAACTAGAGCTAGGACTGTAGTTCTTATTAAGCCTATCTCATCTACCACGAAGAATTTCCCTTTCTTACTTGTGAAATTACATGGTTTAGGTGGCTGTAATTTAAAGCTTCCACCCCCACAATAAAGTTCATTAAAATTTCAATCTAAAATTAACCATAGGGATACTATCGGACAGTATTTTTCAATCATCTCTTATTTGTGTACCCCTTTCACAGTTATATATAATCTCACAATGCCCCCTTAGAATTACAAAACCATAAATCTTAGGTAGGGAATGATTACGAAGTGATTTTAAGGTAACACCTTATTTTTTGGTCATTACATATTATGTAATGATTACATATTAAATAAGATTTACTTTAATGTTATCTTTAATAACTATATACTATCTATACCTATGAGTTATAGTTCCAGCCTAGACTTCCTTCCACCCTATCATATACCCAAATAGACACTTCAAATTTGACATGTCCAGTCTGAACTCCTGATCTTCCCTCCAAAATCTGCTCCAACTACAGCTTTCCCAGCTCAGCTAAGGACAGTTCCATCCTGACCAAAACAATCTTGGAGCCATTCTCAACTCTTCTTTCCCTCCCACCCCACATCTGCTCCATCTGTAAATCTTGATGGCTCTCTCTTACATATATATCTAAAATATGACCACTCCTCAGGACTCCCACTGCTGCCATCAGGGTCTAAGTCACCACCATTTCTTGTATGATCTTAGATCTTTATGATCTAAAAATATAAATGCTATGCTCTTCCTTAAGGAGATAATTCCATTAATAAAATGTGTCTATATATTTGCCCATCTATCTCTGTACTTATTATGAAAATGTCAATGTTTAAGAATTTTTTCTGTTCATGTACAGTATAACTGAGGAATTGTACAGCAATCAGCATACAGTATGAGACAAGGAAAGCAATCTTTCTGTAGTGTTCAAAATTAATTTACTAAGTCATCCTAGATGGAGCATTGCAAGGTTGCATATGAGTTCAAACCTCAACAGGACTTTTCCTGCATAGTATATGGTTTAAATTGGACGAAAATGCCTAACAGCTCCACAAATAATATTGGACAATAGCGCATCTAAGTAGCCTGCTGAATGTTAACTGTATAATAAATGGTACATTACCACCACTATCTCCTCAACATTTATCATGTGCCAGGAATTTTGGAGTTGGAAGAAACTTTACAGGTTATTGAAGCCCAACTTTGAATTTAAAGAAGGAACAACTGAGTTCTGGAAGAGTTAAACTAATTTATCCATTGTTCTTTAGGACAGGGTAAAAGACTTGACTTTTAATGGAATATCATTTCTATCATGCTGCTGGTTTTGAATAACTTTCCATTCTCCTTTAGAAGATAATTTTCTGTATGAGGCCCAGATAATCTATTTTCATCAAGTTCATGGAAACATATGCACATTCATACTATTTCAGAATAGAAGATTTACTAAAGGAGCAGGATCTAAAACACAGAGAAAATGGTTCTCGTCATGTGTAGGCTCCTTTTCTGTGATCAAATATCTTTGTATCAATTTTTATATGTGTGATAGTATATGCATGTATATATGTGTACCTATGAATTCATGAATTGAAATCCATCTTATCTTTCTCTTCCACATAAAAAGCATCTGGCTTACTTTCTGCTTTTAGATTTTAACAAATGTGTTTTCCAGGAGTGTGTAAATTTACTTGAGACAGTCGATGTAAAAAGAGATTTAAGTAACTTTTTTTTCTGGACAATGTTATATGGATACACTCCTGTACATCCACACACACACACACATACACACACACACACACACACACACATATAGAATCCAAAGAAAACTATCTATATACGTGTGTGTGTGTATGTTTAGTTTCTGTGTATTTCTAAATTATATATAATCTACACAATATCATCTCTATCTACACAGATAATTCTGGAACTATTTTCATATTTTGTACTTGTATCTCTATATACAAAGCAAGGTATATTCCCCAGATGCTTTCTTTATTAAAAAAAGGTATGTATTTATTTATTTGTTCTTAAAGGGAATGTGTAGGGACAGTTTCTCTGGTTGATTTAGGGTTGTTTTCTAGTTCCGTCTTAATCTACTGTGTGCAGGCCACGTTGTAAACCCCATGACTTAAATGTGTATATTAATCAAAATTTAAGATTAATCAATAGCTTATCAGTTTTGGTATTAGAAAACACTATTAAGACAACACTAAACATTTGAGGGGAAAATCTTCAAGTCATGTCATAGTTTCTTTTTTAATATTTTTCAAAAAGTAACTAACTTCACAAACACCAGCTATAACATGTTTAGACTGAGAAACAAGCAAGTGTATTTTAAAATGCTAAAATAAAATACATTTATACAAGTACACAGCGAAACAATGCTGATAAAAATGTTAAACTTTATGAAAAAATCATTTGCAATTCACATCAAAATAATTTAACATTCTCTATTGTTTTAATAATACAAGCTGCAACAACAGAAAAAAAAAGATACACGCACACAATTTTTAAACCAAATCAGTTAAAAGTGCAGAAAAAAGTACAAGCACTTATAGCCCACGCAAATCTTTTAGGATTGGTACCATCTTTCTAAAATATCTATATTCTATATAGATTTCTAATTACAACACCACCACCAGCTGCCATTGAATTCTAGAAATACACACAATATACATAGTATATTTGTTCACATTGGGAGGATCAGTGAAATTCAGCCAACTATTTTATACATGCCTCATTCTTCAATAGACAGTAGAGAATTCTCTCAGGCCACAGTCCCTTTCAGCGTGAATTCTGGTTCATCTTTATGCTTTCACTGATCTGTATTTTTTCACAGTATAAAATTGTAAATGGTAACTATAGAGATTCAGACAGCTTGAGGGTTATTAATAAGCTGTTGATAAATGTGAACTCAGATAATACCTTTGAAGCCTCCAAAACATGTACATTTTGCTGAGAGACTAGCATAGGAAAATTTCTTTTTCTTAAAAAGTGTTTTATTTCTGGTTTAGAAGTCACAGAACTGCAGCAGAGCCATTATACAATTCATTTAGTCCCGCATAACCTCTACTCTTCCTGATCACTTGCAGATAACAGGAGTAGCTTGGGAAAGACAGCTACTATCAAGAATTAGTGCCTTTGGGGATTTTTCTTTTTACCTTGTTCCAGTTAAATCTTATATGACTTTTCTCCCTCTCTGTTCCCCACCCCTAGACTAAAAAGAGCATTTTTTTTAGATCCAGACATGGTCTTTTTCAGGCTGCCAACTCCTCTCCCAAAATAGAAAGATGAGCGGACTACTTGGATAGTCAGCATTACTTGATCAAACCAGGTCTTCTCTTTTTCATCCTGGAACCATACTCTCCCTTTAGGGTCACTTTACTGAGACCTAGCATGTCACTTTATTTCCCCTTCCTACTGTCATGCTGGTCCCAACTGAATTATCACTGGGCACCAGGAATAGATTATTTTCAAGAATGTTCAACAAGAATAAGTACCTAAATGAATTGTGCAGTTCATATCCTAGCCCTAGAATGGATATTCAGTTCTCTTTGTATTGTAGATTTATTACTTGGAACCTGGTATTAGAAATTGATAAAGAGACAGAGTCAGCATCATCTCAAAAATGAAAACCTCAAGAATGTACTACTAACAATATCATGTCTATTATACAATCTATTCAATGAAATGGCAAAGAGTATAGAAATACAGATAAAAGTACACCTTGTTCTCCTCTAATTGGGTAAATTATTTTTCATATTATAGTTGATTATGATTTCATATGGAATTATCAGATAGCAATTCATTTGCATTAAATTATAATTTTAATGACTGCTTTCATAAGGTAGTGTGCTTTTAAAAGAAATATGCTACTAAAAATTAGAAAAGGAATTTGCTTGTAGAGAAAGTTAAAAAATGATCTATTGATTGAGTGAAACATTGTACTGGAGAATGAAGTAGAAATCGAAAAAAGGATTTTATGAAACAAGATTTAAAACTTAGATAGTAGAATATATTTAGAAAGGTTTCAATGCCTAAGAAATCAAGACAATAATCCCAAGATGAAGGTCACTTTTTGATGAAGATCCAGGGGTATCGATATTTCAAAATATTTACCTTCGTTTTTTAGGATGCTGCACACATTTGCTTCCAAATAAACAGCTAGATTTTGCCTCTATTTCAAAAATATTGTTATAATATTTGGGATAAGAGTGTTCTGATGATGTTATTTTCAAATCTGTTATGGGAGATTTTATTTTTTTAATTACTCTTTCAATAGATTAATGTCAGCATTTAAAGATCTATGTTGGAAGATTTGATTTAAAATTTATATAAGTAGAGATATCAGGAAAGGTCAGTTAAACAAGCAGTATATTTATCAGAAGTTTAAAAAGTGCAAAATGCTAAATTATACCAATGGATACAGTTCCATTTCTTAATTGCTATTTTCATTTATTTTTTTGTTATTTTGAAATAGATGTGAGTGACAAATTCATGCCAAAAATAAGGAAATTGAGCTATAAGAGAAAGTTTATTTATTTTTCTTTCTGCTATAATCATACTCTGCCTCACAGTAAATCTTTTTCATAGGGCCATCTTTAGTGTAAAGCTAGGTCAACTCAAGTTTAAAATTTTAGGACATCTCCTCCTTTTATTACTATCCTTATTTAAAGAACAAAAACATTTGGCACCTGAGGATAGCTGTAATGGGAGGAAGAGAGAAATGACAGTGGGTTTAGGTAGAGCTATGAATTCTAACTCTATGAGCCTTTCAAAGCACATGTGTTTCTATTATGACTCGAAATATCTTTTCTGCAGTATTTTAAAAAGTGACAGTATGAAGTGCACAAAAATCATATTCATAATTATTTTTAAAAGGAAAATATTAATAATTGCTTTGCCTCTTTTTGGAATGGCTAAGAAAGATTGTGTGGTTTATATTCATTAAGGTTCCTCTGTTTTAGTATTCTGTATTGCTTTGAAAAATCTACGTTTGTCATAGTTCATAGCTGCCCTGTTTAAGCAGCCAAGAAAAGTTAAAACCACTGCTCACTGGCATAGCTAAATCTCTGCTAAGCCGGCTTGACCCAGTTTAAAATTTCCAGTGTGTTAAGATTGTGTTAATTCTTTCAAGTCCCTCCAATCATGACAGTGTCTTCATTGGGTTTATGGGCCACTCTTCCAACCAGTCTTGGGACCTGAAAAGAAGGGAGGAGTTCTTTGTGCATCAGGTTCTCAAAAGAAAGGAATGAAGAAGCCCAAATGCGTATTTTAATATTTTTAGCTGGCACTACTAACGGAACAGCATTCATAAGGAGGAGTGGCTGCATTTCATGGAGATAGCTGGGCTGGAGCTCAAGAATTATTATTACAAAGAGAATTTCCAGCTACACAACGCACCCTTTCGAGGGAATTACAAAACAGTATTCCAGAAAATATCTTTTTTTTTTTTTTTTTTTTTTTTTTGCTACTCCAGTATTGATTGGCAACATGGTGAAATAGTCAAGAAATCGTCCACTGGTTTTCATGATTAGTGGAGGTGGATCGGAAATAACTAGGCGGAATCCCGGATGTAGGCTTCTGGAAGAGGATTTCACAACCAAATCGGAGAGGAACATCTCTGGTAAAAAGCCCTACGTCCATTAGCGCAGCACTCACTGTCCAGTGGTGTATTGGGCATGGGATACACTCACAATAACGCCACAGTAAATACCGGGTCCAAATGAACTACCTTTCAAGATCTTTATGGAAAGGAAAAAAAGAAAAAAAAAACAAGGAAAAAGGTTGACGTTTTGGTCCCAGATTTTGAGTTTGTTAGAAAATGTACATTCATGTTTGGTGAACCAAAGAATCTTCTGGGAAAATAATTAAAGTAAACAAACAAAACTTGTTATAGTTGCTTATTAACGATGCTTCCCCGCCCTCCATTATGCTGTTTCACAGGCCTTGCTTTCCTAGCGCAAAGCACTTGGTACGCAAAAAACAGACTCCTTGTCAGCCCTCAAAAATACAAGCAGTGTTCTTAAAAGCCCATGTTTTCTAAGGCCACTAGAAGAAAATCTGCCAAAAGAGTTGTAGTCGTCGTCGGCTGTCGATAACTAGCACTATTAATCTCATGTTTCCATTACGGGTGCACTTGGCATCTCCCACCTCGGGTCTCAACCAGGTGACCTCGGGTCTCAACCAGGTGACATCGGGTCTCAACCAGGTGACCATGCTTGTCACCGTGTCTGTGTGAACACGGGAGGTCTCGGCTTTGCATGCGGAACCCAGCGTGGTTTCCAAGGACATTCACAACGACGAGGAGCTCTGAGTGTAATCTCTTATGATGAGTGTGTCGTATTTGGGAGACGATGGGATACACAGAGCCGACTCGGACACTGGCGAGTTGGGGGTTGTACTTCCCGAGTCCACCGAGTCTCTGAAGGGGGACGGCGGGGTGAGGGCCACCAACTCCTCCAGGTCCGGCTTGCCGGCTGCAGCCTCCGGCCCGCCCGCGGGGGTCTCCCGGGATGCGTCCCCGGCCGGCGGGGTCCCCGCCGCGGACTGCGCGCCGCCGGTGACCTCGATGGCAGGCAAAGGCTGGATTTCCGCGAACGTCGTCATAGTCGTGGGCAGCTGGATCTCTTTGGGGATCAGGTAGGACGAGCAGAGCGGGGCGCCTACGCCGGGGCCGGGAGCCGCGGTGGACAGCATCATGGAGTTGAGCTCGCTGATGTTGGCCGTGAAGCGGGTCACCACGCTGCTGATCTGCTCCATGAGCGAGCCCTGCGAGGAGCTGCTGCGCGCCGCGGGCTCCGAGTGAAGCGACGGCACATCGTCTTCCGTGCGGCTGGCCGAGCCCGCGCGGTGGCTCAGCGTGCTGATGGGCGACGGCGAGCGCGGCCGCGCGGGCGCCGGGAAGTGCTCCTCGGCCTCCGCCACGTCGTACAGCACCTTGGGGCTGGCGTCTGGGGGCTCCGGCCCGCCGGGGCCGGCCCCCGTGCCCCCCGCGCCCCCGGCTGTCCCCGCGCCCACGCCGGCTCCCACAGCCGCGCCGCTGGCTCCCAAGCCGCGGCTCTCGGTGCTCTTGGGGAAGGGCTTGATGACGGCCGTTTGGTTGGGGTTCTCTTTCTTGTTGATGTGAACGGACAGCCTTTGCCACAGGTGCTGCCCCCGGCTGCTCTTCTCGTTTTGGGCCCACGTGACGGATTTTCCATTGGAGCTGCGGAGACAAGAGAGAGAGGAGAATTGACTCAGCAAGGTCCCCAGGGGACGTTAACATGGCTTCCCCAATGGTGGGGGGCTAAGGCCGGGAATGGGAAGGACTTTTTGTTATGCATTCAGAAAATAAGGTATCAAAAGGACACCATAGAAGAAGGTGCTTGCTTGTTTTGTTTTGAGTTAAAAGCTACTTTATTTAATTTGGCTCTCAGTTGATCATAACAACAAAAGTGTGTCAAAAGGGATATTAGTAATAATAAAGAAGAATTTATCAGGATTCTGCAGTTGAACCCACCTGTAGAGTAACAGCTGTTAATGTTGCAGACAAATGCAAGGACTTGCAGGACTGTGGCTGAGTGCAGAAGTGCTGGCACAAGGCCAAGCATCCTAAAATTAGCTGCTTCTGATGGGGAACTAGAACTAGGACCTAAATTCGACCAACCCATTCATCATAGAGGACCCTCGAATGGACAAGAAAGTCAAGGGTTACCAGTAAGTGGATCATTGTTTCACTTTGGCTTTTATTCTGTAGGCTAATGGTTGGTATATTGAACGAGGCATTTCTAGCTGAATTCCCGACTTTGAACATTGGTTTACCTAGTCTACTATCTGCTGGAAAACTCAATGAACACATACACAAATTTCTAATAAATTAGGACTTTTCTTCTTCACAGAAGTTTTTAGGAATTTATTTTTGGGACCTAGAACTTGCATAATAGTTCCATGAGGGCAAGTGCATCTTAGTGCCTTTGTCACCTAACATAGTGCTCTCAAATCAGGGTCTTTATGAGTGTTGTCTGACTGATAAGCTTTCTTATGGTCTCTCTTCCCTTTCCCAAGCAGTTCTTTTGGGTCTGAAAACTGCTCTGATGAACAGGCAGGGTCTCAAACTTTTTTGTGTGTGTCTTCCTTACCGCTAAAACCTGACACAATAGACTCTGATACAAGACTATTGGGTACCTCACATGTGACTGGAGGATGTGGCTTGGACTTCTCAAATGTTTTATGGAGATACCCTGTTGTGATTCCATCATCATAAAAGAATATGAGATCTCTGTGTCTAGTGGGTTCTGTTATGTCCAGATCGATGGATTCTTGGAGTTGTGTCTGAAAGATAGTCTTGGGCAGTCTGCAAATAAACACTTTGGAGAACCCAATTTTAATGTCTCTGGTTATTAAACTTAATTGTGCATAAGACTCAATTAGGGCATCTGTTGATGATCCCATGCCTGACCCCAGGAGGTTATGAGTTAGTGTCTGAATTGCGGCCCAAGAATCTATATGTCTTTACAAGCACTCTTGTCATCTGTCCCCCAAAATGATTTTCAAGCAGGTGTTTCACAAACCATAGAATGAGAAATTCTTCCAGGAAGCTGTCCTTTTCCTCTGGTTTCTCATATTTCCTAAGGCTTCCTTGCTGGAGGCCTGGCTTGCCTTTTTTCTTCTCCTCTTTTTTTTTTCACGGGCAGGTACCTGAAATCGAACCCAGGTCTCCGGCATGGCAGGCAAGAACACGGTGGCTTGCCCCCTGGCTTGCCTTTTTCATGGGATTGAACCCAGTTAGGAACCCATAGCCTTGGGGTACCTGATTGCAAATTCCAGAGCCACTCTGCCTGATACACTTGTTCATTTGCGAGCAGGATACCGTTTCTACAGCCCCTTTAGCAACAGCCTTCTTGGCTGTTTCCCACACTGTTTCCCATTTTTCATCTGCCCCTTTCCACTTTGTTGTCTTCATTTCTCTCCTCCTTCCTCAGAATTCTCATTCCATTTAATCTATTTACTATATTGCAATATGATGTTCTTCAGAATTCTGGAATGTGAGGTGACTCCCTCCATTCCTCTCCCCCTGTCCACACACACTGCATTCTTGAAAATACAGAAATAATTTCCAGATCTGGAGTATCCCATGCATCAGAGTAGCAGAAAGTACACCAACAGTCTGCTGATTTCCCTTTCCAGTAAAGTTTCAGGGTTGAGGTGGTTTTTTTTTTTGCATAAATATGACATGCTATGTTTGAAGTTTTCAGTGCATTTCTTTCTATCTTCCCAGGAATCCACTACTTCTGAAACATGACCCAGAAGAAATGGGCTAGAGTATTTATAGAATTTGATTGGGAGGATGATTGCTAACTATTCCCTTTCTCTTCTAATAGTAGAAAAACAAAAACAAAAACAAAATATGTAGGGAGAGGAAAGTAGATTTTCAGGTCACTGAAGTTCCTTTTACTACAAAGCACGTATTAGAAACTAGGAAAGCTAGATTTATTCAACTAAGCTTTATTCAAGAGACATTCTTGGTCTCAGCATAGAGAAATGGGAGATTTTCCAAATACTTGCCTTTAAAAATTTCTGTCTCTTGAATGGCTTTAGCTTAATATGGAATGTAATTTTGGAAGTTAACAATTATAGCCTTTGGAATCACATGTCGCTTTGCTCCAAAACATAACAGATTGAAACACAACTCTAGATGACATGTGAGAAAGAAACTATCCTAAGCAATCAATTCTACACAAGATATGACATCTTCTTTCTATGGAGGGGGATGGGCAGTGGAGGCCATCTGAATAACAGTGGAAATGAACATGAACAGATGACACTCCACAGACACCAGTCCAAATCTGAACACTTCATTTCTTTCCTTGAATCATGAAAGATTTTCTCTCTTCATTTCTCTTTATGAGAATATTTTTTCCCAGGTGAATGGGAACTCTTAAGGAAAACAAGCAAACTGACTTAGGTCATTA
Organism: Tamandua tetradactyla; assembly: GCF_023851605.1. Lineage (NCBI taxonomy): Eukaryota > Metazoa > Chordata > Mammalia > Pilosa > Myrmecophagidae > Tamandua > Tamandua tetradactyla. The sequence continues at coordinate 55,689,531 of NC_135334.1, read as the reverse complement.
GCCTATGAATAGAACGCAAATTCTCTGAGGATAAAGACCTTATACATTTTGATCAATGGCACACAGCAGGATCTTAATAAGCTGTTGATGAAAGAAAAGGATTCTTAAGTTAACAGGACACTGCGGTGTCCTGGAAAGGACACTAGACAAAGGATCCTAAAACCTGGTTTGGATTGGAAAAGAACAATCTCTTTAAGCTTCCATAAAAAGTTAACAATATTTCATTTGGTCAAGGTTGTTGTGGGAACTAAATGCAATAATGTAGGTGAAGGGTCTGGTAAGGAGAAGGTGCCTGTGGATTTTAGCTTTTGCATTCCAAATGAATACTGGCTTTCAGAAAAATAAAATTAATGTGCTTAGTTCCATTTTGAGGTCTGGTTTAAGTAACAGAGAATTTAGTTCACAGTAACATAGGTGGTAAAACCATACATTTTTTCTGATTGTTCCTCCTTTACCTAAACAACTGTAACAAATATCAGAGTTCCATAGGGTTTGAACCACGGCCTGACTTTTCTCACCCTGAATTCTCTTCCTGGATGATCTGCTCCACTTAATTCTGAGTTATCCCTCTTAATGCATTGCTCTTTCGTTGTATTTCCTCCTTTGTTCTCTTTCCTTCCTTTTTGTTTAACCAATACTTATTCAATCACTTTTTAAAATTTGATTTTAATTTTCTCTTCTTGAAGGAAGTTTTCCTCACTACCACCTGATTTTCCAGAAAGTTAGATTCCCATAGTCCCTGCATTTAGATGCTTATAACTCTTAGCTATACATTTTTTCTTGTCTGCTGGATTGAGTGACGTGAAAGCAGAGAGAGTTGTGGTTACCTATTATAGCATACTACCCAGTGCATTGTCTAGCATATGATAAGTGCTAATAATATTTTTGGGCTAATAACTGAATGTAGAAAAGCATTTTATTTTTTAGAAATTCATAGAGTTGTTTTCCTGTTAAAACTAAGTTAAAAAAAAACAGTAATAATACAGTTTTATTTTGGGGGGCTTATGGAACTATCTTTTTAATGTAATTCACTTTCATTATAGTACTGTATATATTCATTAAAATATATTTCATTAATTCAATACAAAAACACAGATTTTGACACCTATCATGAAAAATTACAAAGGAAGTGTTTATTCCTTTTCTGGTAACTAGTACGTATGTTTAGTGAAACTTCTCAGTGATGAAAGCTTGTTGAGTGGTGTGGGGAGTGGAAAGAAAAAAGGATTTATTTATTATTTGAGGGTTAGGTATTTAGTTTGGTTTTGTTTTTTAAATTTCAGATGTGCCAAAATGATACTTGCTATTTTTCTTCTCTTTCATAAGGGACACTTTAATTATTTACTTATTTCAAGCAGATTCTGAATTTCAGCTCAATGGCCTCTTTCAATTTCTCTGTTAATCTGTGCAAATCTGTAGGAAATAGAGCATTCTGCTGTGACACACCGTTATTGGGAAGTAAATGTTAAAAAAAAGGGAACTTGGTTGCCCACTAGAAAAATCTCTGGAATTTAGAATTCTTGTTTTCATATTAAATGGATGTTGGATGATCTGTTTGCTTTTTTCTCAGAATTTGTTTGGGGTTTTATTAGTGGCATATAAGCAATTAAAGTTCTCAAAATATTTCACTGAATTAAAAAAAGAGAAAACACATATCCTATGTTTTTTATTTACCTGCATAACTTGCACAGTTTTGGGGCATCAGAGGAATCAAAGATATCTTCTGAAAATTAACAAATATTACCTTCATCACTTAACCTCTCTTATTTGTGATTTTCAGTTAAGAGTAGCCAAGAGGGAGCTGTACTATGACTATCAGCTTCCTAATACAGAGAGTATTTTAAGAATTAAAAACTTAATATATCATTAGAGAAGCACTGTGTGTCTATGCGACTGGCAATTGCTAGTAATTTTCTTAAACTTATCAGCATATTTTGCTTTGAATACTTTGCTTTCAATTATAAAATATTGCAATATAGTTTTAAAAAGAAATGCTAAGGGGGTGGGCCACGGTGGCTCAGCAGGCAGAGTTCTCACCTGCCATGCCGGAGACCCGGGTTCAGTTCCTGGTGCCTGCTCATGAAACAAAAAGAAAGAAATACTGAGGTATTTGGTATTGTTTATGTACAGACATTCCAAATTATTGGGAAGATTTCTTTTTGAACCATGTCTAAAACCTGATGTCTTGACTTAAAATTACTGAGATACACACTGTAATGTATAAGAAAACAGCAGAACCATCTGAATAAATTTCCTGTTACAGCATACATAGAAATGAATAGATAGCTCACTCATGAAAACAACTTAAATCACCGTGATGATGTGTGTGTGGCTAGAGAAAAACACTTGCGTAAATGGAAATGAATTCAAGGACTAAATTAGCTAATTCAGACAAAATAATCAAAACAATACTTCCTTACATTTGCATACTGCTTTATAAAGCACTTTTGATTGTCAAAAGTAAGTAGGATTGATGTTATTATCTCCCTTTCAAAGATGAGAAAATCTTGGGGGTGGGGTAGGGAGGGGGAGGGCATGAGATTAGGTGATTTGCTTAAGATCACACAGTTAACAAATGGCAAATTGAGACTAGTACCATCTCTTGATTTCCAATTTCCATGATAGCACTAATGTCTACATTTTTTTTTTTTTTTTTTTTTTTTTTTTAAGGAAGGAAGGATAGAAGGAAGGAAGGAAGGAAGGATAGAAGGAAGGAAGGAAGGAAGAAAGGGAAACATTTTTAAACATTTTCTTGTTTTATTGTATTCTGTTTCTCCGTTTTTGTTACATGGGCTGGGGCCGGGAATCGAACCGAGGTCCTCCGGCATAGCAGGCAAGCACTTTGCCCGCTGAGCCACCGCGGCCCGCCTACATTTTCTTTTTGAAGTGAGCTCTCCTTATTCTGTGGAAGAGAAGCTTCACATGGTATCTAGAGACGAGATCCTATGTATTTGAAGTAGATCAGTTGACATTTGATTTATACCTTCTCTTACTTGCCTTGCGTCTCCGTACTTCTCCATCATATACCTTGCAGTTCAAGAAAGCACCCAACATCTCTCTTTGGTTATTTACTCAAATATTAGAGGTTGATGGAGTACTACTTTTCACAGGGATAATGATTGGATGCACTGAGGATGAAGGCTCTTGAAACCTAAAATCATTCAAATTTGTATGATACAACAGTTCCAGGCTTCCCCCACCATGCTTTGATGCAATAAAACACAGTTGTTCTAAGTGTAGGACACTTAATCTCTACCCTGAAAGTTGTAATTCTATCATTTCCTCTCTAACTTAATTTGAAATACCAGTAAATGAGAATGGTGTTATTGTAGGGACAAACCTTAAATCTGCACTGTTTGGAAATGCTGGTATTTCAACTAATACTGGTAAGAAATTTTATGTGACAATTCTCACAAATGGTTTCAATTCTTCAATTTTTTTTTGAAATACTGTGACTGAGAGTTATTGAGCTATTCACTGAATTTTAATAGAAAGAGGTTGTATTTTCCCTTGGGGCCCTGAAATGAGGGAGCAGATGGGCAAGTGGAAAGATATTAAGGGCAGGGTGGGTGAAGGAGGGCAGTGGAGTATGGAAACAAACAATCCGATCATTGCGCTGCCATAAGGTACAGAGCACAGGGGATTCAAGACTCCACAGAGGGAGAAATCATTTCCAGTTGGCTAGGGAAGGCTGCCCCCAGGAGACAGACTGGAGTCTGGGCCTGGAATAACTGGTAGATTGTGGTGAAATGCAAGAAGAGTGTGATGGTCATTGTCTTCCATGAAGGAAAGGAGTGACAGAAGTTTAGGAGGAACCCACAAAGGATATTCAAGATAAGACCGATAGCCCAGATTGTGGTGCAATGGAGTAGAAGTTAAGGCATCAGAAGTTGAAGTTTGGACTTATTTGTCTACTATTACATTCTTCCTGGCCCCCTCTAGTCCACACGGATCTTTCATCTCTTTTCTTATGTTCTGTAAATGACTCATTCATAGTTAACCTTGGCCTTTTTATCAGTGTCTGGAACAGATTAGCTGTTGAACGTATTAGACTAGAGAGATGTAATTATTAGATTAATTTACAAGCTACATGTTTGATCAATGAATGATTAAGTAAATAGATACTCATAGCTTCTTTTCTGTTATTCTTCAACTATAAAAATTCCATGTTGTTAGTTCATACTTTGTGTGTTTGGTCTTCTTTCCCCAGCTCAAGAAAACCAATCTGAATACAGAAACCATGCCATAGTCTTAAAATCCTCACCCAGCTTCATCCATTGACTTGATCACCTCATCTGACCCTAGTACCAGTCCTACTTCAAAAACTATTAAATCCTAGTTGAAAGTTGAGTTAATTAGTCCTTCAGGTGATAAGGACTAATAAAAGAAGATTGACTTAAGCAAAATAGTGATACCCAGGGTAGATTTAAGAGGTTATTTTAGTAATGCAGAGATAGGGTGTTAAGATGCTAACTAGTGTGATAAAAGTGAGGATGGAAAGGAAGTTACTCATATGGAAAGGATTGTTTAAAAAAAAAGCACATTTTGTCCCTGCCTGGAAGGATTTCCTGGTCAGTCTTAGATGATTTCAGAGAAAAGGTTGTTCACTGAGGGATGAAATTGCAAGGAATGATTTATAAATAAAGCGGAGCTTAACAAGGATTTAAAGCTTGGGAAATGATAAAATATCTGAATGTCTGTGACAGTCCTCATAAAGAGAAAACATCTAACAAAGTGAGATATAAAAAAGGGGCATAAGCATTTTGCTGGGTCATCACAGAGTTATCTTTTAAAAATTAAAATACATCTTTTGACCCATAGTTCAGTCACAATATTCAAGCTTTAAAACCAAACTTCTCTTCATACCTGAGATTTAAATTCTAAATTTTAGTTGAGTGGCTCCAACTAAGATTAGAAGTAGGTGGGGTTTTTTTGTTTGTTTCTTTTTGCCAAAACCGGAAATGATTTTTTTCCAGAAACCATTATACATATGAGTTTACAATTTAGTTAAGAAAGAATAAAGCAAACAGGAAAAAAACAAACAAATAAATAAATAAAAAATAAGCTGCCCTTTTGCATCTGTGAACTGCTGCAGGCAGGAAGGCTTTTTGTAGAGGAGTTCAGCTTGACTTAAACCTTGAATAAAACCGGAGATTGGGTTTGGTAGCAAAGAAGGGGAGGGTCCTGGAATGGTAACAATTCCCATTTGAATAGGACTTTACAATTTACAAGGTATTTTCACCTGTATTATTATGTTTAAACGAGCTTTACAACAGTTTTCTGATGTAGTACTTATCACATGGTGTTTTTAATTACTTATTTTAAATCTATTCCTGCACTAGAACTGGAGCACCCCAAGAGCAGTGATTATGTCCTTGACCTGGTACCTCCCTGGTACAGAGTGAGTGGGCTGGGAGTGTCGGGTAAATAAATGAAATTACACCACCTTGAGTGCTTGGTTGGTAATACAAGTATCATTAAACTGATACTACAGATAATAAAACTAAGGCTTATGGAACTTAACTAAACTGCCTGATCCAAATCTGATCCAAAATCCAAAGTCATACACACTGTCTCTCTGCTAAGTACAGTGATGCACACAGGCACCGAGAGGCTAACAAGACACAAGCTTGTGGAGTTTCCAGGGAAATGGCAAAGGGCAAGCTCCTCGCCTAAAATAGCATGAGGACTAAATCCAAAGCTCTTTATCAAAAAGGGCAAAGCAGTGACTGGAATATTTCAGAGAGAGATCATAGAATAAGATGGTGTTCCAGGATGTTTACAACAGTCACTGGAAAAATGCTTTGTGTTTGGGCAAGGCTCTTTTCAATCTTAGTTGAAGTGCTTTAGTTAAAGCTTGTGTAATCTAAACCTAATGTATGAACTGTACTTGAGTTTTGAGGCTTGAATCCTGATTGGAGATTCATTATCAACCTGCTTTTGTCTATAGGAGGTTTCAAGTTTAAGAAGGCAATTTTTAAAATTATTTTTTCTTATTGGTTAAAATAAGTACTTGCCACAGATAGAGGTACTAGGTCAATTCCAGTCATATCCTATTTGTATGCTTCATGTGTTTAACACTGTATCCCTGCGCTATTAAAATAGCTTCTAAAATTTACCATGGATGCCATATTCTGCTTATATCAATTTGCAAAGAAGACAGTGATCGCTTCTTTCCTGGATCCTTCAGAAGTCAGTTGGGTGAAAAAATAACAGATGTTAATTGATTTTTTTTTTCACTTGCATTATACTGCCTTCTGTATTTAGGTCTGATATCTGAGTATATGTGTTTTCAGATACATGATATTAATTCCTCAAAAGAATTTAGGAGATGGTTATTACATCATGACCATTTTATAAACTATGAAATTCAGGCTGGGAGAGATTCAAAGGACTTGTGTGCCCAAGGTGGAAACATTTAAGATGTTAAACCCTGCTATATCTTTAAATATTAAAGCACATGAGTTTTTCTATGGGTAGGGAAGATAGTGATATAAAAGCATAGTCTATATTTTGAATGCACATAAAGTATAATGGCAAAAAATTATTAGCTGTAGAAACCCTATTTCATACTTCTTTGAATTCCCAGCATGAAGCCTTGTGCCATGTATAATGTGATGAATAAACATTGTTTTAAATAAATAATCTTTTTGGTTATTTTTGGTTAAATAATCTTTAAAAACTAAAGCAGATTTTCAGAGCACTCAGCTTTTCTGAATAACTTTTGGTCACAACTAATGGGAAGATGGCAATGAAATTAATCGGCCCTATTGCAAGATTTTACCCATATTGTGAGGTGGGACTGAAAGTAGAAAGTATTCCTCTAGAGTTCACTTCCTTCTCTAGGGTATATTATTTGGAAACAAGACAGTCTGTTCTGTGTTTGATTTGGCATTTGTTGCATAAGAAACTATTTGATTTCCTTCCATTTTATAGCAATTCAAGCTGTCAAATCATTTTTATAAAACCACTGAATTAGCTATAAAAACAGATTATCTATATGTGTGCACATACAAATACACACACACAAAATATACATTTCACAGGCAAGAACAGCAACCTTCACAAATGGCTTTGACTAATTCTTTTTCACCCTAGATGAAAGGGTGGTGACATCTAGGCATTCCTGTTACTATTCCTTTTTCAGCTTTTCACAGGCTGAAGAAAAGATTGTTCAATTTAATGACACATAAATTGAATATACTTTTGTAATTAATGATTATTTTGGAAAATTAAACAAAGGGAATTATGAATTAAAAATTTGTATTTTTAGCTAGAATATAGCTAGTAATTTCTATTCAAACCACCAAAAAGATTAGCTAGACTGAATATTTTGGTCTTATAACAATTTCCCTGGGAAATTGCTTATGATAAGATTTCAAGGATTAGTATAAGCTTCTCGGAATGCATCATTTTGTTCCTTTCTTTTTCGATCAATATGTTCTTAAAAAATTAACTGACAAATAGTCTATAAAGTAAGAATGACAATAGGTAGTTTGTGAAGAAATAGCTCCAGAGTCAAATTAAACTTATTTCTGTAGAATTTCTGAAAGCCTCTATTACCTTAATGTTCACTAAGCATCTTCAAGAGGGGAATGTGGCATGTAGTGTCCCCCCTTCCTAACCTCCCCCCACCCCGACCATGTTGCATCTTACACCTAATATTCTTCAGAATATATCTTGTGAAATTATCTGCCAGGAGTCTGGAACCCTGACCTTATAACTGCCATTATTGTTGCTTTCTTTCCTCTCTAGCCACCTCAAGGCCTTATTATTTGTATCACAGTTTTAACACATTATTACTCTAGCAGATTCCCCCCTCAAAAAAATTTTATTTTTTTTATTAATATTGTCAGTTTCTTTAAAGTGGAGATGATCTTATACTTCTCTCAATGCTCAATAGCCCATGAAACAGTGCACCTACATAAGGAAAGGTGCTCCTTGCACGTTCTTGACTGGTTGATTGAATAGACCCATAGCACTATTGGGTACCCAGGATACAACAATGAGCAAGATCTGGTCCTTGCCCTTGAAAACCTCAAGTTTAGTGAGAAGTCATGGGCAATGAGACAATATGCAATACTAGAGTCAAAAAACAAAATACTTGAGAATTCTGAAAGAGGTATAAGAAAGACTAAAGACTTTTTAGAGAAGCTTCAAAGAGGTGTTGACATTAAAGTCGGGTTTGAAAACTGTATAGGAGTTCAGGTGGAATAGGAACAGGGGTTGAAGAAGATGGATAAACAGAGAAAGGAAGAGTATTCCAGGTAGAAAAAAAGCATATGTTAAGGTGTAATATTAGTGTAGAAAGGGGCCAGTGTGTCTGGGAATGGTAAAAAAAAATGTTCAGAGAACAGGGTGCTGAAACAGAGGGAATGAGGGCCAAAGAGTTGTGAGGGTCCAGCTGTGGAGGACCTTGTATTCTGAGTGAGTGAGTTGGGATTTTATCCTGGGTGGCAGATAGCACAGTGGTTAGGGCATGCATTCTGGAGTCAGACCAATTTGGGCTCCAATAGGGGCGTAACCATACACTTTTTTCAAAGATAAAATAAGATGCCATACTTTAATGTAAGGCATTTAAAACAGTGTCTGGCTTATGTAAGCATCCAATAAATGTTGACTGCTTTTACATATAGCTGTGGAAGAACATGAATTTTACAGCAGGGGAATTAATATCATTAACATTAATTTCTTCTTCTTATTAGGTTGCATTTTATTAACTTTTCCAGAATTGATTTTAGAGAAAATAAGCAGCATGGAGAGTGGAAGAGAAAATTTAAAGGAGCTTTCTAATTTAGGTAACCATGGGTGATAGTAATGTAACTGAGAAATTATGATTTAAGGGATGATTATGGTTGCTGAATCATTATAGAGATATTCCTGCCTTGATCTCTGATGATTGTATAGCCTTTATCTTTGCCCTTGTGATTGTAAAAATCTTGTGACTAACCTTCACTTGTACTCTTTATACAGCTTTTTGATTTTAGAGTCTTGTGATCACTAAAGGCAGCCCCTAATGTTTATTACTGAAGGTCCTTGGGTTGGCCCAGAACTAACCCACCCCAAGTTCAAAGTTATCCTGATAACTGTGGTGGATCTAACAAAAATGGGCCTGCCTGACATGCATAGTAGCTTAGACATTAACTTATAAGTTACCTATACCTCATTATAATACTAAAAATCACACCCATCATCGTATTAAAGCCATCATTTTCTTACATACCTTCTGTGACTAAGTATATAGTCACTTTGCACATTCTCAGTAATTAAATCACCCCCCAATTACATCATTGGGGGCCACTGTGCTCATGAACATAAAACCTGCCCATCTTTTGGTACTGTAAAATTACTATAGAATTACTACAGTTCAGGGAGAGAGATTTTGGGGCCCATTGGTCATCTGATCTCCTGCTTTGCCCCTAGCAATAAACTTTTTCTGTCCTTGAAACCCTGGTATCTCAGGAATTCATCATTTCAGCACATTGGGCAAAAGACTCCACTGCCTTTGTTTGGTAACAGTTATAGTAACTAAAGTTTATCAAGTGCTTGCTGTGTATCAGTCATAGAGTAAGTGCAGTACTTGTATTATCTCATTTAATCCTTGCAACAACATAGTAGGGGAAGTGCCATATTATTATTATCCTTATTTGACAGAAAACGGAAACTGGAATGGTAAGATGGCAGCTCCAGATCACACCCTGGTTAATGCCAGAATAAGGATTTTAAATTTCTTTTACTTCAGGATTTTCACTCAGCCACTCTTAAATATAAGTCATTTAATATGCCTGTGCCTCATTTTCCTTATCTGTATCATAGAAATGAAAAATACCTTCTTTAGAATGTTCATGGGAGAATTTAATTCATAACGTATGTGAAGGGACTTATTATAGTGTCTAATACATAATAATTTAGTATTTGTAGTAGCAATTTTTCTTTTTAGGACATCTCTAAATATAAATTAGAACACTAATTCTGGGATGTCTTTGTGTAGGAATGAAGCGACTACTACTCTTCAACTAGCTTGCCTCTGCTGGAGTGGACCCAGAATTTCATATAATTGTAATGCCTGGCTCTTTCTGAACATTCAATTCAGATTCATTACTATTCAGATTCTATTATTCTTAATTCTTTTCCACTGGCATAGGCTATAGATTATGATATTAATTGAGGAATTAATCTGAAGTACACATAAACCTACTGTCCTGTGGGAGAAGGGTTCTGTACTGCATTACAACGATCTGGTTTTCTGAATTTCCTCCCCTTGAGACTACAGCTTTTCATGTCTTGTTCATCCACTTATATCTAGAGTCTAGTAAATAACTTGGCTTATAGTAGGTACTGACTAAATGAGTGCTACATGAAAGAATAAATAATTGGAAGAACGAAAGGAAAACATCCTAACTCATACATCACAGTTTGGGATTTCAAATCTGAGATCCTGTTAATTTAATGTTTACTCTTAGGATATTACCATTACCAGTTTCTCTAAAGCTTTATTAAACACTCATACCCACTGAACTTAGAGGCTCTATGTATGAGATGAAAATCAGTTTCTCAATTTATTGGGGATTCACATAAATAATAGAAACAATAAAAATTATCTGCTTGTCATAAAATAACCTTTTAGCACCTTCCTTTCTTCTAACCCTGCAGGTGGGCTATAGATCTACCTATTTCATTTGACTAAGGGGCCCTTTGTCAAAGAGAGACTTGCGTCTCTGAATCTCTGGTCCTCTCCCTCTTGGGGTGCAATATGAGCACATCAGAACACAAACCCCAGCAAGCGCTCTGCTAGAGCGCCCCTGCTGAGACAGCAGACAATAGCAGTCATTGTCGAGGTTTTAGTCATTGCTGAGGGTGGACCATCTCGGTATGAACTCACACGGCAACAGGGTTTAGAGAATTTCTGGATCTTAGGGCACCTCCCTGTTTAGGACTTTCTTTCACTTCTCCTGCCATCAGGAGGACACTCTGAAACACACTTAGACTGTCCACTGTGAAAATATGAAAAGGTGACTTGTTACACTATATTCAAGCAAAGAGTAAAAAAAAAAAACTGTTCACAAAAAGGGAAAACAGTAACACGATATTTCAGGAAGCAAGAGTGCTATAGATACATAAACCTTTCTCAGCCTTTCCAAATATGGAGGTTGAGGGAGGCAGGTAGTGAGGGGGTGTCTCTAAGCCCCTGCCAATCTCACGGGTCTGGACAACTGTTCTTCTCTGCTCTGACTGCCTGCATTGCACAATGCCTCTCTCCCCACCAGGCCATTTGGCTCTGACAGAATCGTATCAGATGCAAACTCAGGGTTATATCCAGGGCAAATGAGAGGCTGGGTGACACGCCTAGTTTTTTGCGGTAGTTTGATCTTCCTTCAGTCTGTCCTTGGGGGGAGTCGTTCAGCAATGGTCATGGAAACAGCCCAGACATTTTCAAGATTTTCATTGTGATGCTTACCTATGATTGTCGGAAGCAAATGGAATGAAAGAGGGGAGAGGAGAAGAAAGAGGCGCTTTACCTGCTGATACTAAAAGAAAATCCCAGCTCTTCCATTAGATTCCAGAAGAAAATTGGGATTTACTACTCCAACCCTCTTCCTTAGAAATGGTTTATACTGCAGTTGTCTCTTCTCTGACATCTTTTCCCTTAAATGCTCATTCTTAACTTATTTCTGCTGGATTTAAATGTCAGTATGTGTGTGTGTGTGTGTGTGTGTGTGTGTGTGTGTGTGTGTGCACGTGTATGGTCATGTTTATAGGAACATGTATGATATTGGAAAAAAGATAGGAAGGCTTCAGGAATTTGGGCCTCTCCCTTTGATAGCTCCAGGCCTTTTTCCCTCCCTAAGGGAAAGCTCTCTCCCCAGAGAGATTCCTTCCCCTGCTATGTCAGTTTTCATTTAATCCCAGATCAACGGGAAGGAAGAGAAAGTAAGAGGAGAAGACCATGTGTTTCCTATTAACTACTTGGCTGTGTGGTGGCCACTCAAATAGAACTGTCTTTGCCACAACATGCACTATTCCCCTCTGCCCTTCCAGGATGCAGTAAGCCTTCTCATGACCTTGGCTCTGTCCAACTAAGTGAGGAAACAAAGGGTAAAAGGTACCTGGTTGTTTCAGGAATGCCTTAGTCCTAGAGAAATGTGGACCATTCTCAGAATGGTCATATTCATGTCTCAAGGGGGTGACCATTACAGTACAGACTTGACTCGGGGAAGCTTGGTCTCTTTGATCTGGGGTCCCATGAACTTCTGTGTTCCACCTTCCACTTTTCCCCCTCCTCCCATTCTTAATCAAGCCAATCCTGGGCAAATCTAAACTCTGGGATGATCAGAGCTGAGAGTTTCAATAATTGATTAAACACTCCACAGAATATTGGATGCCAGAACTGAAATCTAATGTTTGCTGTGAACAGTTACATGTCATTTCCTAGATTACTGAATTATTCCAAAATATCAGTTTATGAACAGATTCCTAGGCTGTATCTCCCTAAATTTGCTCCAGTAGGTATGCTAGGCAGCCAACTTTGCCAGATTTGGGAACTCCAGTCAGAGACAACTGCCCCAGAGGAGAAGTCATTTTGGACAGATCCACTATTCCCTCACTTGATTCCTTCACATCCACTTTGTCCAACCAACTCTGATGGTATCTGCCTTATTTTCAATGGCCAGAATGTTACCACTTTGCCATATCTAAATGGAAGGAAGCCAGGACCCCCAATATCAGTCTGTTAAGTTACATCTGCAAATTATCCACAGAGATTTTTTTCCTGACCCAGTGAAATCCAAAGATAGCTGAATAAAGAGATTGTGGGCATAAAGCACCCGATATACCAATGTGTATACATGTCTGTACATGTACACAATTACATTGTCTCATCTCTGGGATCCATGGACCAAATCAGCCAAGCGTTTGGTCAGGGTTGCTGTGAATTACTGCTCCAGGCACCATTCTCTCATATTGCAATGTGAATGATCCACCAGAAGTTGCACAATACAGTAACCCTTGGAAAAAGTGAGTCATTATTTTGGAAACCAGAAGGACCCCACCACTGAGGAAGCAAACATAATGTCTGAAGGTGAAAATTCAACAGGATTCTTGCTATGCAGCTGTGTTTCAAGCTCTGCTCTTAGCACATGCATACACATAAATACACACTCTACCTCCTGGATTTCTCTATCCTCTGTCCCAGGCTAATTTGCAAGAGCTTCCTTTCCACACTTTTGTAACACAGATGGATTGGGAAATGCCACAACAAATTAGAAGTGGGCTATTAATTCATATTGAGTGATCCCCCAGCTCAAGCCTCTTCCAGGCTTCTACCTCTTTTTAATGCCAATCTTTATCTCCAGAGCCCTTTTCTTGAAACCTAGTACCATGCAATAAAGCATGTTCATTTCATGCAACACAGCTCAGTCGATGCTTATAGCTCCAAACATCCCGGTTTACTGTGTATAACTCAGTTGGGAGTGCCTAGTATGAACGAACATGCAGAGCAAGGCAATAGGGAATGTTCAGAACAATCAGAAGTAAGTAAAGGAGCTGCAAAAATCTAAGGTAGCTATAGGAAGATTAACTGCCCCATTTCAGTTCAGGAGAAGCCTCTTGCCTTTGCAGTCCACCGGTCTGGCAGGGCATTTGCCCTTGGCTGCAACATGATGTTATGGGTAAAGAAAGATTAATTCTCATGCTCGTTTGGGATCAGGGGCTGGGGTTTTCCCTCACTTGTGGTCCTTCCCTCAAAACCAGTCTTAAGCCTTTGCATTTGTTGTACTAAATGATTGGCTAGTCCTGGAATGTGAACTTCCTCCAATCTTTCCCACTTTGCAAACTCCAAAACCATTTGATCAATACGTGAAATCCAGGAGAGAACTGACTGTGAGCTTAGCCTTCAGACATGCAAAGCACGCAGCGCTGATGAACAGCAGCAGCTGGGACAGGAGGCTCCCATCACTTCACACGAGGATGGCATGGATTTCGCAAATCAAACGTACACAGAAAACCAGTGGTGGCCCAGACTGGACATACTGTATGGGATGCACACCTGGACCAGGGAGCCGCCTGTTCCTTTAGCTTACATACATTTATTTCACACCACCTCAGGCCACTCACAGTTTGCTTACCTGCTCATTGTTGCTCTCCCACCATTCCCCATACTCCCTTTTGGGGTGAAACACTCTATTTCCGATTTGTGCTGGGCCAATCTCCTGTCTTTGTACCTGGTGAGCATGAACAAGGACAGGAGCAAACAGAAAGACATGATTGTGTGCTTCACTGCCAGGCTGGGGAACAGCCATGGCTACAGAGAGGGCCACTCCAGGCCAAGATAGGGCCTCCTGCTTTTCAAGACAATCGTTGACTGTAATACTCGTTAAATGACTGTGATGGTATTTGGATAACCTTGAGGATGATTTTATTAGTCCTTGGTTAGACCAAATGCAGTCTACCCTTTGGCATTGCCTATTACTTTGTGAATTCATCACATTTAATGGGCAATGATAAAGGATATGCAATTCCTAACATCTAAGAAACAGAGGCGGTTCAACCAAGTAGAATTTATCTAGCGTTTACCATATGCCAGGCATTGTACTAGAACTTTACCTAAATTTAATCCTGACAGCAACTCTGTAACAGAGGCACCACTATTATTATTTCCATTTCAGTGAAGAAGAAACCTAAGATTATAAAGATGAAGTAGAACAAGGACACATAGTAAGTGCTGGGACTGGGATTTGAATGCATGGAGTCTAAATTCCTAACTCATACTTCTAACCATTATAATGTATTGCCTTTCATTATCAATTTTTTTTTAAATACTTCTTACCACTTGCAATCCTTCACTGAGGCCTACCATGTCTGAATAATAAAATAGACACTGTGGAAATGGGAGGTTTACATAGCAAGCGTTGTGCCTAAGTTGTAGAGGGCTTAGACAGCTTTTGTATCAGAATTTGCAATGCATCACTTCTGGAAAGTCCCACATGCTTCACCTGAAATAAATTATGAGGTTCCCAACACTAGTCTGCTAGTACATCATGTTGAGCCCTTATATTTGAATGACAGTTCAAGCCAAGTTGCTTTCACAGAAATAACATCTTTTACTCACCCATCAAAGTTAGTGGAGTAGGTAAAGAAGGCACTGCTATCCCTATTCATCAAATGAGGAAAATGAGCCTTACTCAACTGACTTGACCAGTCACAGGCTAGTCGAGATTAACTGCTGTTAGAGCTTGCAGGGGTCTTAGAATCTTACGGTTTATTACCTTTTTTTCCTTCTAAAACTAGAAGCTGATATGATACTATTTCATCCATGTTCCCAATATTCAACAGGCAATGATATAGTGAGTTACTATCATAAGACTTATTTACCTTCATAAAGGTCACATTATTCTAAGGCTCTTTTCCCACTATCTCAAAATTAATATAAAATAAAACAAAATAAAATAAAAATGAAAATTATTATTTGTCTTAAAGTAGAGGCCTTCTGCTTTTTTTTTCATATTCTAAGTTGCTAAGTGTTTAGTATTTGAATTCAAATGGCTCATTACATCAAGCTACATGGATGTCATGGATTTATTTTTTCAGTGGACATCAGTTAAGTATCTATTAAGTTCCAGGCAAAAGGTTATGTATGGGAGATATATAGATAAATAATCCATAGGCCATATACCCTCCCTTCATAATTAAATTGTCAGCCTCATGGAACTCACAGTCTCGAGGGAGAAAGAAGGGAGGGAGACTGCACATACACACATAACTTTAGTCTAGCCATAAAGAAAAGAGGACAAAAACTTAGACTTTGTCAAAGCATGTAAAGCATCAGATTAAGCCAGATAGAGTAGTCTTTATTTCACCAAACACCTTTCAGAGAGAATCCCCAGTGAAGAAACAATCCTTAAATAACACTCCACATCTCAACAGAAATTATTTTGTGCCTGTTTGTGGACTGGGTCTTACAACCAGAATACTGCTTTGCAGTTTTAATTGATCAATAGAATTATTAACGGTCATTTGGTTCGTTACCAAGAGGTCCTTAAATTACTTTTGAATATTTGCTGTTAGACTAATAGCCAGTTAATCAATGAAATCTTTCATAGATAGTCAGGACCCCTGTACTCTTAATATACATAAATGTCACTGTTTATTCTTCTCTCTCTTTCTCTCACTCTCACACACACATACACACAGACACATGCACACACACAAACTGCCAGATGACCCCTGTTTATGAAATAGATCCTAAACATCTAATTCTATCAAAACCCATTTCATGTCAACCCTACCAACCTCTGCTAGTGTAAGTTTTCACAAATAAAATATATTCCAACAAAGCAAAGGGTATCTTAGATTTCTTTTAGCACTTTCCAGAAGCCCTTCAAAACAAGGTAAACATGCCTTTAATACAGATTGGAAAGCTCAGTTTTGTTTTCAGATAGGATCCTTCTTGCATGACTACAGTTTTATAAATTACAGCTAATTATGTTAACCAGATACTTGAATAGAACATATTTTCATTCATTCACTTATTCATTATTCCATTCACCAATAATGTGCTGCTCAAAGTAACAAATAATGCTTTAATAGTCTCTGCTGCAGATGCACAATTCTTTTTAATGTTATTTATTTCAGAAATATAAAACTGTCAATTAAGAATAATTTAAGCTTTTCAGAGTCTTTCTTAGCATTTGAGGTGCATAAAAAGTAAAGTTACTGAATGGGGGATGCTTGAAGTTGCTATAGGACAAGGCATTCTGAATGTCACAGGAAACCCCTTAAAGGCTAACTTTCCATACTAAAACTGCAGATTAGAAGGAAGAATTTCAAGGCTGAGCTTGACCATAGCCCTTGAAGACTAGAGATAAAACATGACCAATGTGTATAAACCCTGGACGTATGCAACGTATCTTCTGTGAGTGCCTGCATGCATGAATGAATACATGAGATGGAAAGGAATCTTGAGGTGTTATGAAATCTTCAAAATGTTATTGCTTATTTTGTTTTGTTTTGAGTAAGTACAAACTGAAGCAAATTTATAGACTGATTAGGAGACCAGGGAAGAGGGGAAAAGGTTAAAAATGTTTGAGGAAAGGGATAGTTAATAGGGAGTTTTGAGATAAAATGATTGTAAAAGAAAAGGAGAGAGGATCACACTTTTTCACCCAAACTTCATAATTGAACAGTCAGCAGATCGATAGGTTTCACCTCCACAACATCCCAGAATTTGATTTCTCACCACCTCCTCTATTTGCCCCTGTGGTCCAATCCATCATCATCTCTTACCTTGAACATTGCAATAACTTTCTAACTGGTTCTGTTCCTAGCCTAATACTGTTTATCCTTGCCAGTCCCCAATTGATCCAAACCAGTTAACTGTCACATAGCAACCAGAATAAATTTACCAAACATAAACCGTTTCATGTCACTTCTCTCTCAAAACTTTGTTACCCCTTTCTCTGAGTAAAATACAGATGTCTTATAATGGTTTAAAAAGTTCTGCATGATCTCTCCCCCTCCATTACTTCCCCCACCCCATAATTTATTCTTTTCTCCCTTGTCTGCTCTGATCAGCCACACTAATCTTCCTGTTCTTGAAGTCCCTAGGCATCCTTTCGCTGTCATGTGTTTCTTTGGCTAGTTCCCCTGGCTGCACTGCTTTCCTCCACAAATATACCTCTCTCAAATCTTTGCCCAAATATCCCTTTCTTCAATACAGTTTGGCATGACTACCCTATGTACAAATGCAGCTCTTACCCCACTCTTCCTCTTACCATGTCCTACTTTTATCAGAATAAATTATCCAACATAGTTTATATTTTACTAACTGGCTGTGTTGCCCCCATTTACAGTAGAATGTAAGCTCTATGAGGATTTTGGACAGTTTTTACCTAGCTCATTATAGGTGATACTATTTGTTGAATGAATGTATGAATGCATGAATAAAAAATGGATAAAAGGAGAAACAAGTTATGAACAAATTTTTTTGTTAGAAAGGAGAAAATGTTGGCAAGCTCATGCTAAATGACAGATCTCTCAATCTGTCTCGATGAAGTCAGAATGAAAATCAGTGAAAGAATAACATGTGGAATTTGAGGTTTGAGAAAGTAGGACAGGTAAAGTGAAATAACCACTTTGGGAAGGAAATTTATGGAGTAGACACGAAATAGGTAAAATGATTGGCAAGCAGAGAATCACTGAAACCAAGTGGAATGACCTGTCAGATATTCATTTAACAAGTAGTCACACCTCTTCACTTAACCACATGCTTCCTGTCAAGCTCTCCTATCCGTACCTCCAGCAGGTAGATATTGATTAGGTTAAGATGATAATGGCAGCTCCATGTTGCTTATCAGTTACAGCCAATGGTCATGAGAAGGAGTCTTCTGTTGCATTTCCAAGAATGACTTAGCAAGAAGATACTGGAAAACATAATACCTTATTGCTATGAAGTGTTTTATGTCTGGATGTGATACCTGACAATTGTACAACCATTTTGCAGACATGAGAAGAGCTGAACCAACATTCCAAAAACAAAAATGGTGGAGTGGAGAGTCTAAAAGAATGAAGGTCCTTGATGATATCTCTAAGTCAGTGAATGAATGACTCTAGAGCCTCGTTAACCTCAGAATTTTGGTTTAGGTTCAAGTGAAATTAATTTCATTATCATTTAAGGTACTTTTAATTAGGTTTTAGACACCCTGATGCCTAAATTGTCCTACCTGCTATATTTGGTTTCATTACTTCTGTACTGAGGCTGAATTCCTAAGAATTTCTAAAGTTGTTCACAGCACTTACTTAGGTTTAGAGTTTTATAAAATAAATGTGCACATATCCTAAAGAAGCAAGTTACTGATAAATACTTTAGTTTTGCCTAGTTATTGTATTATTGTTCCTATTTGTAACGTATATGAGAAGTGGGATAGTCTTCACAGAGTTGGGCTTTTTACAGAAAATAAGAGGGAGATAGACCTAGTAAAACAAACAATTGTTTTCTCAGAAATCAGTACTTAGAAAAAGTCTGGACAATTGGCCCTCATAACTATGATCCAAACACCAGTGTTCATTTACTGGAAGCTATGCTGATTGTAGCAATCACCCCTTCTTATAAGCTTAGAGCTGTTTACTCAAACTGATTGCACGATGGAAGATATCACAACTTTGAGCACTTAAGCCCTACAAGCACTTAAATAAAGATCTTTGCTTGCAGAAGTATCATAGCCTGCATGTATTTGCCAAAGATTTCCTCAAATTATCTTTAATATCACTGTACTAAGAAGATGTCAAGAAAATAAAGAAAGAGAGAAATAAAAAGTAAAAGCTCAGTGTCATGTATTTATCCTTTACCTTGTTGGTTACAGAACCATATAAAAGTGGTCCTGGAATTATCTTTCAGGCACTATCCTATTTGAGCCCAATGATAGCAGTTCTTGGAGTCAGTTTTTACTTCTTAGCTTTCCCTTTCCCTTTGTCTCCCTGGCTTTGGAAAAATGATTCTGACTTTAGATTTCAGTTTTGGTTTGTTCTGGTCATCTCTACTTCTTCTTTGGCTCGGTTTATCAACCCTTTTCCACAATGGTTCCTGAAATGCCAGCCTAGACATCAACTTTTAGACTCCAGGCAAAGTTTGGACAGAACATCTGCCCACAAGTTCTATCTTTAGCAATCACCCAGAAATGCAATTTCTAATTTAGAAATATCTCTGAGAAAATGTTTGAGGTAGAGTATATCACATTGCTTTTTTTTTTTTCCATGGGCAGGCACTGTGAACGAACCCGAGTCTCCGGCATGGCAGGTGGGAACTCTGCCACTGAGCCACCGTCATACCACATTGCATTTTAATTTCCAGATTTATTGCCTCATACCCTTTAGGATCATACTTATTTGAAATCCTGACAGTGGTAAAGTCAAGGAAGAAGCTGTGATATAACGTTAATATATACTTAAATAGCACTCACAATAGTAAAAACTCTCTTATACCATTTAATTATCTCAACCAACTCTTTAATGTAATTATTATTATCCCCAGCCTTCAGATAAGAAACTGCTTCAGAAAACTTCATTAACCTGGCCAAGACCCCAAACGTAATAAGTTACAGAACTGGGACTTGAAACCAGGTACTTTATCTCCACGATTCCCGCTCTTTTATTAACACCTCACTTGTTTCTTTATCTTATACTAAACAAACAAAACAAAACAAAACAAAAGCCTATTTAAATAACTTGATATAACACATTTGAGACACCAGAAAGGTCATACATGAAGGAAACAGTGTACCTTTAGTGGAGCTAGGCTTTGAGCACAATATAAACTTATTTTTTTAAAGGTCAAATTTGACTACATAACAGCCGAGTGGAATAAATCACCCTCCAGGTCCCCTGCTAACATATAAACAGACTGCCCTTCTTTTGACTTGAGTCTACCCAAAGAGGAATATGCCAAAAAAACTGAAGACAGTAAAAAGAGCATGGCTGAGAAGAACTGACAACAGGGAAAAGGTGGAAGAATTTGTCAACGCCTCTAAAGTATTACAAAGAGAGCTTAAGGGAAGCCCAATTCAATCTTCCAAGACAAATTGATCAGAGGATAATTCTAGTTAAAGGCAGAAGGAAAGTCCTTCTGGATCTTCAGTTTAGAGGAAGAGAATAAGGAAGTCAAATCTAAAATAATTCCATATTACAAAATGGTATTGAAAAATAATTCCCTACTTCAGCTGCATTCTCAGGCATTTATGCACTTGTAAGTAAATATGTCAAAATGGTTTACTGAGTGTTCCAGAAGATTTTGTGGTCTCCATACACTGAAAAATGGTTTTTGTCCAGACTTGAAATGTCAAGTTGATTTTTTCAGATTTCAGATTAAAAACAAAAATTAGGCATGATTAATAGCCCCAGAAAAGAATGTCAGAAATTAACATAAGTTGCAAAAGTATTTGAAAAGCTGTCAGGAAATATATTGCTTCGTGCTCTATAAAATAGATGGGAAGTAGAAGTTGACAGGTGGGGAAACAATGCAAAAATACAATTAAAATTTAAAGAATAAACTAAACTGACCCAGTAGTTCTATTCATAAGAATTATTTCTAAGGAAATAATTCAAAAGAAGCTCAAAGGTGGCTAGACAAATATTTTTCCCTTCAGTATTGTAGAAAATGGCAAAAACAAAGCAAAGCTAGAACAAACAAACCACTGGAGAATAGTTTAATAAATTACAACATAGCAACATTATGGAAATGTGTTGAATTTTGTATTGAGTGAAGCCTTTCATTTGGTTTCCAGAGAATTCCCAAAGGATGTATTTTAAACCCATTTGTGACGAGAACTTGTTTTCATAGATGAATTATCCTAAGTCATTGCCTGTTCATTTTGTAATTTCCTTCAACATTGTTACTGGTTTCACAATCAATATAAACCCAGGAAGATAAAAATATTTAAACCAATTCTAAGGTGCTTTGCAAGTTTTCAGAGCATTCCAGTAGGGAAAATTTTTCAGGGAAGAACAAAATGTTGACCAGGAGGATCTCCATAGGACAACAAGATCATCCTAAAGAAACATTTCAGTAAAGCGTTAATTAAAATTTGCTGGCTTCTATCATAGGACTGGAGAACTCTCACACCAAATAGCTAACTTATTTTCTCTAAAGACAGAGCAGCAGTTTTCCTGTTGGGATTATTCCTTGCATTTTTGTGCATAAACAACTGGAAAATCTTTGGAGTCAAATCAAGCTGGATTATAATGATAATACGACTCACCATTTACAAAACACTCAGAATATTTGCCAGACACCATTCTAAGTCATCACAGCAATCAGCACAACAGCCCTATGAAAGTAGGTACTATTATTAGCTTTATTTTACAAGTGAGGATATTTGTAATTAGCTTCTAACTAAATGTTGGCTACAGACATGTAGGCATGTTGGGTTTGGTTCAGTCTTTAAATAGCCCAAGGGGCATAGGCTACTGAGCTGTTTCTCCAAACCCTTTCATTTTGTTTGTTTGTTTGTTTATTTATTTATTTATTTATTTATTTATGATATCCTCGGCCTTGGCCCTGCTCTTTCCTGAGCCCTTCCTACCCTACTGCATGGTAAACCTGATCCCTCTTTGCACTGACCTTGATAACAATGTGCAGTGGCAACGTGATTGTCTCAGCTTGGGGTCTGATGGAACCAAGCCCCTACATAAGGAGAGAGACCCTGAAACTGGTAAAGGATGAGGGACCCCTCACTTGCAGCAGTGCCTTGCATGACCTTATTCCTATTTTTGTATTCTTTTTGTGCTCATATTTTGTATTCCTTTTCTTAAATAGGGGCTTCTGAATTGTACAAGCTTTAGGCCTCACAAAACCTGGATCTGTCCCACCCCAACAGTGAATCCTGAACTAGATGTGTTATGCTAGTAGAGGTACTTAGGCATCCCATGTTAAAATTTCCCCATCAGCAAAATGGAAATACTGACAATCAAGTAAGATAATTTATATAAAATGCTTGATCTAATAGGTGCTAAATAATGTTACTTCCATACCTGTCATTATTTTCTGTACTAATAAATTCTGTAACCAGGCAGGTTTTCTCCAGATATTACTGATATAAAATATTTTGTTATGTTTTCTCCAAAAGTTCTTAATATTTATCAAACCATGAGTCCTCATCTGCAATGTGACCAGTATAATCTCAGTGAAATCTTGTGGGTTAACGGGCCTTTGGTTTTTTTATCTGTCTTCATACCCTAACTAATGCTGCTGTGACTGAGGTTGGGTTTGAAAATGCTATGGAGACTGATGATACTGTCCTCTCTACTTTTATCTTTACTTTATCTTAGCCTGTCTCCCCTGTTACTCTCTAATACAGCCCTATTCTTATCCCTCATAACACTTATTACAGACGGTAATTAAATATTCATTTACTTACTAGTTTGTCTGATTTTCTCACTGGCTATAAACTTCCCAAGGGCAGGATTATGTCTGTTCTTTTCACAGGCACTAAGCTTAGGGCCCAATGGATGGCAGGGACTCAAATACTTTTTGCATGAATAAGGCAGTGAAATGGCAAAAGCAAGCCTGTTTATTGAAGGCAAGGAAGTACATGTCTGTGGCCTTTCCTGTTTGTTGTACACAGCAGTTTGTCCAACAGTTCTTATCTCAATAAGTTTGTTCCATTTGCCACCTTCCTTTCTTCCTCTAAGTCCTCGTTCTTCCCCTTTGTTGCTGTTTTAAGTAATCCAGCCCCATAACACACACGCAAAACTTTCCCTCCTTTTCTCCATTCTGCTGTCTCTGAATTACTGAAGATCAAATAAAAAGTGTTGCCAAATTCCACAAAGAAGCTTAGTTCTCATTTCTCTCAGGTTTGTATATCACTTGATCTTGAGAAGTCCTGGTAGGGGTGCAAGTAGGAAGTTGGATATTCCTGATCCCTGTATTTTTGCCAGGGGGAGAGGAAGTTAAGAGAAGGGAGGCATCCTAACTGCAGTAATTGCACCTTCCCAGGAGTTGGAGGTAGAGTCCTGGCAAGTGCTGGGTTTGTGAAGTCATGCTATGTACTTCGAAAGAAGCATCTCCACTTCTGAAATCACAAGTCTATGACTGAGAACTGTCTTTATACTTCCCTTCTGTTCTTTATCACACTGTCTTCATGGTATCATTTTAATAAAGAAAATTATGATTCTTCTGAGTTGAGGATATTTTGTTTTATGGCTTATTATAATTATACATAATTACAACAGATGGATTTGCCAGCTTTGCCAATTCTAAGTACATTTTCACATTGCCCAAAGTCTATCACAATAAATGGAAAGTGGAATTGTTTTAGTTTCATAAGGAGGAATCCAAAGAAACATTTTTTAAAAATTATGCTAAGAAGATCTTTTCTTCAGTCAATTCACCAGTGTTTCTTAAGCACTTGCTAAGTAACAGGTACTGAACTAGGGGTTGAGTTGTGATCTGGAAATACAGGATTCTATAATGACAGGGTATGATAAGCTTAAATGATAATTAAGAGAACTAGCTTTGGAGTTAAGTTGCATGGGTTTGACTTCCCAGCAAAAGCACTTGCTATCTACATGATTCTGGGTAACTAAATAACTTCTCTTTTTAAAAATTTCTGGTATGATTAATACAGAGCAATAAAAGAGCTCACAGGATTGATATTTTACTTGGATTTATCCTCATTTTGCAGATAAAGCAATCAATGTATAGAGTGATTAGGTAACTTGTTCAAAGTCACACAGTTAGAAAAGAGAAAAGCCAGGACATGATTTTGAGTTGTTGAATCATAAAGCATGTACTCTAAAATATTGGATTAAAGAAAATAATCCAAATTACCAATCAATGATAGAAATGGAAAATAAAATTCAATTATAAAAAAATCAAAGGTAAGTCAAAGAAGAAAGAAGAGAAGGAGAAAGAGAAAACAATATGCCAGGCTACGAATTTTTTTATACATTGTCCCAAATAAACATTCTCACAATCCTGGGTTAATGTATTGGATGACATTATTTAGAAGAAAACTATAGCTCAGAGAGTGTTTGAAACTTGCCCATGATGCTGTATCTGATAATCACAGAGGCCGAAATTCAAGACTAAGTCTCTTTCTGATTGTAAATCATAGACTCAGACATATATTGTGACATTTTAGTATAGCTAGCACAGTGCTTGGTTCTATAGCTGCCATCAAGAAAACATATCTTAATCTCTGAATTCAAGGAGCTTAGAATCTAATGGTGATAATGAACATGACTACCATAAACAAATGATTAGAGGACACAGAAATCATGATGAAGCTGAAAACAGTTATGTTCTGCTGGTATGGAATCATCAAACTCCTAGAACTAAGAGGAAAGACGTCATGGTGGAACTTGAACTCAGTCTGGCCCGAGAGGCAGAAGCTTGGCATGTGGCACAATTGCTATTTGTTAAATGCCTAAGTGATAAGAACAACATAGTTGAGCGAAAATACGCTTATTTTTTACTTTGTTACCTTTTTTTCCTCATGTAGGGCCTATTAGAACTGAAAGACTTAGCTTTCTCCTTCATACCTAGAAAGAGGGCAGGATGCGAAGAGGGTGGTGTGGTAAACACGCTCGGGATTAATCACTGCCCTGCCTAGGAATGCCATGTCCACCACACAGAAAATATTGTCAACTCCTTCGAGTCGGGGACTACGTCTGGCTCCCTAATGCCAAGTACAATCACTGCAACCTGGTAGGGGTCAATAAAACTATGCTGAAGGAAAGAATGATTGAATGAGGAAGAAGATGGATTATTTCAGGAAAGATTTAGAGAATAAAAGGGAGAGGCAAAACACCGCAACCACGGTCCCTACCATCATGCCATCCTTTCTTTGACGACTTTCCTGTACCCTTCATAGAATTGTTTCCTTTTTGTGTCCCTCTGTTGTCCCTACAAAGACTTACAGTACCTACAAATCTTTTGTGACATTATTTGCTTTTATGTCTGGCTCTGCCACAAGGAGAGAAATTGTTTGGGAGAAGGAAGTGTTTTATTTATCTATCTCCAGTGTGGAAAATAGTACCTGGCTCATAGCAGACCACCAGGGAAATAAGGGGTACTCAGCAAATGGTATCTGTTGTTATGGCTTGAGTAATAAATCTTCACCAAGAACACTTTGTGTTTCTGCGAATGACTTCTGCCCGGCTCTCTTGTTTCCTAGCGCACTTGTTTTGGACGTCTGGTATACAACTTGGACCTTTCTACCCCCTATATTACTGACTTCCTTTAATTCACTAAGTTTGACTTCTATTCTAGTCTCTATAAAAGTGTAGTTTGTCCTTTATTTTTGCATCTCCTCCAGCAAAACTTCCCACTAACCCCTTTTCTGATCTTTCCCCTCCTGCGAGCCTCTGCTGCCCCCTAGGGGTCTTGCTCATCACATACTTCTCAAGACCAGTTTTATCTGCACTTGTCAGCACAGGCCCTGGGTGGGAAAGCCATGGTCATAGCAGGGCTGCCGAGCCCAGGGCTCCTTAACTTCTACACTCACCCATTTTTAGATTTCTAGGTGATATAGTATAGTGGGCAAAGGAACATGAAACTTGGACAAAACCAACAAGCAGGATGTCAAGGACTGAATCCCATTACAAGTGGAAGCTTTGAGGAAGCTGTGGGGTTGCAGTGCTCTTGGTCCCAACAGGATTCTTGTTTGTGACTATCCCACCTGCCTCTTTGCAGTCTGCATACGAGGTCAGAGTTTTCGCTATATAATCTAATAGCTGACTAATGAGTGTTCTGCCTGATGAATAACAACCAATTTTCATCTTTGCTTGTGCCCTCGGGGAGACAGAGAACTTCCTTAATGAGATGAGGTTTAAAATTCCTATCTGTTAAATCCCCAATCAATTTCTAATTGCCATATCCAGTGGTGACTCTTAACTTTAGCTAACTTGACTTCTCTGTAACACTTGGAACTATTTACCATTCCTTCATTTTGAGACACTCTTTTTCCTTCCAAGGTGTCACGTTTATATGAATCTCAGGTATACCTGATCCTAATTCCTAGAAATTCTTCATTTAGTTATAGACTTTTTCCTTTCTTGAACTCAGTCCTGAGATGTGAGATCTACCTTTGGCCCCTTTTTGGTTTCACAAACTGTACTCATTACCGCTGATAGGTTGAAGGCCCCCAAAGTATGCTCCAAATCCCCAATTTTCCTGGTCTTCAGGCCAGTTTTTTTTTGGTCTTCAGGCCAGTTTTAGTCACTTAGACCTGTTCACTCAAAAGTCTCTTAGAAATCTCAAATCTAACAATTCTAAATCACCTCGTATTCCCCCAGACCTGTTGCCCCCCTTTATTTTAATCTCCAGCCTGCACTTCTCCTTGAACTCATATCTAACTGAATACTTGATAGCTCTACTTGTATGCCAAATATACATTTTAATATTAATGAGTGCAAAACTGAACTCTTGGTTTTACCCTTCAAACTTCTCTCCTTCAACTCTGAATAACAGAAGTTCCAATATTCCTATTTATACAGGTAAAAAATCTGGACTCACCTTTAAATTTTTTCTTTCCTTTCTGCACAGCAGCCAATCAATCACTGGGTCCCACCATTGTACCTTCTAGCTGAAACCATCATCATCTCTCAACTTGTCTGTTACAATAGTCCACTAACTGATTTTCCTCCTTCTCTTCTTAACATTTTATATTCTATTCTATCTAAGGAAAGCTGAGGGATTGTTGATTGTTTTAAAGTATTAATCTCGCCATTTAACTCCTCTTTCCAAATCTTCCAGATCTTCCCATCACATTCAGGAAATTTGTACCTCACCTAGTCTCATTCCCGAGAAACAGTCCACATTTTTCTCTTACCATCCTCTCCCTTCCTTATTTCACTCCAAGCACAACGGATTTTATGCTCTTCTCCCAAAATGGTAACTGATTTCCTGCTACAGGACTTTCCCCATTACTGTTCCCTCTGCTTGGAACCCTTACTTTCAACCTCTCAGGTTTTATGTGTCTTATTTTCCCACTTCAATCTGCAATCTGTTCAACTTACTCAGAGAGGCTGTTCATTCTCTGTTTACTCCCCAGTCATCGACTTCACTTCATTTTTCTTTATTATACCTTTCTGAAATTATATTATGTATTTGTTTACTTTTTAAATTGTCGTTCTCTCCAGCTAGAATTGAAATTTTATGAGAGCCAAGATTTTGTTTTATTCACCACTTAATCCTCAAAACTTAGAACAGTTCCTGGCATATAGCATGAGTTTTATTGAATAATTGTTGGAAGAATGAATAAAGAGAAGATGTCAAAACACCATCCAAATCCTCCAATATTATCCATGAGCATTACCTCTGTCACAATGATTTTTTTCTTTGCTTTATCTTAAATTGAAAGATGATATGTAATGTATATATAACATATAATATGTATAATAATATTATGTGTATTTGTGTGCTTTAGACCTTTTGTTGCAATGAGGTAGCCTAATGCATTAGTTGGAATTAAGTTAAATGATGCTTTTTTCCTTTTAGGAAGGTGTTCCTGTAAAAGTTAGTGCTACACGTGGCAGAATTCTTGCCTGCCATTCCAGAGACCCGGGTTCAATTCCCGGAGCCTGCCCATGAAAAAAAAAATAAAAGTTAGTTCTACAGTATTGAAAACTGAGGTATAATACTTTGTTATGGACTGTGGAAAATTCATAAAAATTAAAGGCATATAAGAAATTTACAATTTTTATTTCAGAGGTAAGACAACATGCATGTTATAATAATGTGGCAGCTTTCTCTCTGTATGTTTGTGTATATACATATATACATGCATCAAACAAATGGCAACATAATTAATATGATCTAGAGGGGTCTCTATATATAGAACTTCTGTGGACTAGCATGGTGAAGAATGTATACACAAACAAAATGTACTGGATGAGGCAAGATGAATGAGGATGAATTTCACACTTGGCAAATATTTTGTAGAAGCAGCAATGAACAAAGAATGCTTGGAGTCCACGGGTAAGGCAGCTTGATTTGTGCAGGAGGTTTATGCTGTGGAGAAGTGAGAACTATGGTTGAAAAGGGAAGGAAGGCAAGCTGAAGACATTATGAAGAGCCTTGAATTGTCAGGAGTTCATTTTTCAATATGAAGAAAGTGGAGAGGTACTGAATATTTTTGAGTTGTTCAAATGTATTGGGTTTGACATTATTGCAGTAATTCAGATGTTCAGAGACAAGATATTCGATCTGTATGTGGAAAGAAAAGTGAAGATAAAAAAAATCAAAACATTGATTACCATGAATTTTAACAGCATCTAACATCTGATTAAATTCAGTTAGGTGGAGGACAAGAAAAACTTAAGTATGACAAACATTTCTTAGGCAGTAAATAGAAGACTTTATTATACGTAACAGAAACAAAGGAAGAAACCTTTAGAGAAGAGTTTATTTGGGATAAAGTGAGTGAGTTTTGGATGTGTTGAGGTAGAGATGATGCCAGATATGCAAGTGGAACAATCCAGCAGTCATTTGGAGACTCGCAAATAGGCTTAAGGAAAATAAATACGTGAAAACTGAAAGCCAACAGGGAACACCTGTATCATAAGACAGGTAGGTGGCAGCTCCTAGCGGTTGAAGATTGCCACTCTCTCCCCAGTTCTTTGTGGTATGCCTACCCTATCTACTCAAGCAACTCAGATATTCCTACTTATCCTTCTTTTTGATGCTACTGCCTTTTTTTCTTTAGAAGTTTCTTAATAGATCATGAAGAGTTGAAACCCTATAACTGATTCTCCCTTTTCACATCATGTGAACATGATGTAAACATGTGTTCACAAGAACACATTTTTTAGCTAAGGAGTGATGCAGAATACAGTAAAGCATAGTGCAAAGAGCACAAGAAGTAGGCTTATATTCAGGGGTTCTTATCAGCACCATTACAAGCTAAATATACAATCTTGGAAGAAGTATTTCATCTTGCTGAGTTTCAATTTCACAGCTATAAAAATTGGTGTATCTTTACTTTGCAAGGTTGTTGTACAAATTGAATAATATATCACAAGCAAGAGTACATAGACCTTTGAAGGACCTTGATAAATACTTGTTCTCTTCTTCTTGACTCAGCCACCAGATATGGCCCACCATCTAATGGCAATGCTAGAACTATGAAATACTGTGTGTGTGCGTGTGCGTGTGTGTGTACATGTACTGGGGGTAGTTGGAAGGGACATCAAGGAATTGGAGACAGGAAAATGGGGAGGGTCAAATACTAAGAAAAGGAAGAATATATTTTCACCAAGCAGCTAAAGAAAAGGATATTCTTATCTTCCCCTTTATATTTCTTCCTGCACAATTTTATCTTTACCTAGGGAATGCAGCTTGAGGGAAGAGAAAGGGCTGTTAACTTACAGAATTATGCCTTAGGCATACTTTTCTCTGGCAAGAAATGCTATGTTCTGAAGGAGATCTGACTGGCATGCTTCAGATATGGTGCAGTAGGTCCACCTCCAAGCAGGGCTAAGGCAAATAAACGTAATGTTTCTTGAAACAGAATTTTTAGAAAACTGCTTAGTTTGCCCTACCACCCAAACAATTTATATCAATTAATCAAGAGCATTTTAATCAAATTCAAGCAGTAACAAATGAGACCACTAATATCACATACAAATTAAAATTCACTAGAACCACAGCATTCAAGAAATATTGATTCATTATACAAAGCGAGTATTTTAGATGCAATTTATCAAAATCATCCGACATAGTCTTTTATAGCTCCACAAATATCCTTAAATTATTGCAAAGCCAAACCATTTAATTAATCATTTCAAGGCATTCCTTACTCCCTCCAAATAAAAACCTTAAATATATCATCCATAACATCACAACCTATCAGATCTAAATCTTCTCAGCATTTACTTTCTACATGCTCAACAAGAGATCGAAATGTATTTAAATGGCATGTTAGCAGGCAGTAGTAGAGCAAGACTTGAAAAGTAGACTTATTATCTTCGAAAATTAGTTTCTGGTGATGGAGATATAGAAGGCAATGCCTACAAGAAACTTATAGTCTAGTTGGAAAAAAAAAAACCACTACATAAATCCACAATACAATACTACCTGAGGAGTGCTACACGTGGGGATCCAGAAAGTCTAATGGAAGTACAGTTTAAAAAAGAGGTATAATATCTGGGTTGAGAACTGGAGGGTAAAGAGGTATGTTCTGGGTGAAAGAAAGGGAGATAAAAACAGGCATTAGTAGAGGCTGAAAGAAGAGAATAAACACAAGCAGAAGCATTTCAGACAAAGGAATGGTTGAGGCAGGATGTAATTGGGAAAGTTTACCCAGTTTGGCATTGCTGAGATAATTCCCTGTGTTTGGAGGTTGGGGTGGGAAGTGGCAGGGGTACTGGAGGACTGATATAGTGGATCAGTGGCTGGATGCAAGGTTGGGCAGGTCGAGTCGTCATGGGCCAGGCCATTACGGACCTTGTGAGCCAGTTTGGAAGGAGTTCGGGATTTTTATTTTTGTAAGGCATGTAGTCCTACTGAAATTAATTTGAGGGTTGGGTGATGTGATCATATTTAAGATCATTCTGGCAGCTGTTGGGGTGGGGTGGTATGTCGATAATAGATATTCAGGGTATCATTTTATTAGTTACTCAGTGGGCTTTGGGGACATAATCCATATCAAGGTCAGTGAATATGAGGAAGATATGGCAAAAATAAGTAGGGAAAACAACTGATTAGGTAGAAAAGGACAGGGAGAGCAAAGCGTCAAGAATGACACAGGTTTGGGAAACTAGGATGATGGATAGCTTTTACCCACAGAAGAAATAGCAGAGGAAAAAGAGACTTTAAGAAAAACTTGAAATATCCTTTTCAGGTATCCTTGATTTTATGACCAAATCCCAAATCACATTAGTTTTGGATCTTGTGCTGGTTTGAAAGGATGCATGTACCCTAGAAAAGCCATGTTTTAATCTTAATCCCATTTTGTAAAGGCAGCTGTTTCTTCTAATCCCATTCAGTAGTGTAAATTTGAAACTTTAATTTGATTATCTCCCTGAAGATCAAGATCAAGAGTGCTTGTTAAATAGGATTAGGTGGAGATATGTCTCCACCCATTCTAGGTGGGTCTTGATTACTTTACTGGAATCCTATAAAAGAGGAAATATTTTGGAGAATGCTTGAGAATCTGAGAGAGTAGAGAAAGCCATAGCACCACGAAGCAGAGTCTACCAACCAGCGACTTTTGGAGATGAAGAAAGAAAATGCCTCCGGGAAAGCGGGAGAGGAAGCTAGCAGATGACACCGTGTTCACCGTGTGACCTTCCAGCTGAGATAAACCTTGTGTTTGCATTGTGCCTTTCCAGAGAGAGAGAAACTCTGTCCGTGTTCACCATGTGCCTTTCCACTTTATAGAGAAACCCTGAACTTCATTGGCCTTCTTGAACCAAGGTATCTTTACCTGGATGCCTCAGATTGGACATTTCCATAGATTTGTTTTAATTGAAACATTTTCTTGGCCTTAGAACTGTACACTAGCAACTTATTAAATTCCCCTTTTTAAAAGCCATTCCGTTTCTGGTATATTGCATTCCGGCAGCTAACAAACTAGAACAGGTCTTAATTGGATTAAAACACAGCAGAGTACTCTAGCCAATGGATTTGAATCTCACAGATAGAGAAAGTGATAAGGGAAGGGGTTAACAAAAGAAAATGGAGGCCATGGATAACATTTCCTTTGTCAGAGGTCTTAAAGAGGATATCTAGCCTATATCAAATTACCAATATGATGACACTTTCTCAAATGTCTCACTCAATCCTGGCCTTTCACTGATTCTTACAAACTTTGTATTACTCTTTCAAATACAATCTCAGTGCTAATAATTCCTCATGGCTAAGGTAATTGATTCTAGAGCCAAACTGTTTAGATTTGAAGTCGAGCTCCTGTCCTTTTCAGCTCTCTGTCTTTGGGCAATTTGCTTAATCTCACTGTGTCTTAATTTCCTTACTTATAAAATGGGGGTAATAATAATGCTATTTACCTCATGGGGTTGTTTTAAGGATTTAATGACTGTTGATGAGGCACTGGCACTGGCAACCCTGCCACATTAAGTGTTCAGTAAATATTAGACATCATCTTCAAATTATCATTCCCATTTTCCTCTTTATATGTCCCACACTCTGCCTGTTCTACAGCTTCTGCTGTTATAAACTTTAGGCTGGGGTGCCTAAGAACTTGATTTTAAAACCAGTTACAATTGCAGTGACTACCTGAATCTATTCTCAGTCTCCTCTCTCATTTACCTCCTACTAGCAGACACCCACATTTTTTTCTTGTGTTGAGTAAAACATTTCTCATAATATGCTTTGCCATGAAATGTTGTAGACTCTAACTCATTAATTTTGCAGATAGTAAAAAGTCTACTTGCCCCATCACCATGCTTTTTTCCTCACCAGAAATAGAGTAACTAAGCATGTGATAGGGAAGCTTGGCCGTTTCACCATGAGGTCAAACTTTAGAGAAAGCCAGAAATTTTAGAACCAAATTCCTTAATTGCATCAGTTGAGTTCAAAACCCAACCATTCACCATCTTGGATTATTTCCTACATCTCTCTAAACCTTAGTAACCTCATTGGTTTAATTGGTTTACTCCTTTCATTACTGGATTGTTGTAAAAAAATGAATTAAACAAATACTATTGGACACATACTTCATCATCAATCAGTGGTAGATCTTGATAATAGAGGGTTTGATACCTGAAAAATAAATACTGGAAGCATGCCTCATAAAGTTGGTAAGGCATTTTCACTAACCAAAGTAGGGGGATACCTGGGCAAGTTTCCTCTATGGGGTGTGAAAATGTATGTATATATATATAAGTATACTTACATACTGGGATTTTTAAAATACAACCTCAAAGTTCTAGGAAACAATGCTGACTTTTTCCAACTTATATGTGACACTATTTTGATAGGTTTGAAAATGTGTTATATTAGTAGACAACATTTGGAAGTTCTTATTAGGCATCTCCCTTCTCCAGTTGGTACATCTGGAATTAGCACATCTACTATTAGCACTGCTCCTTCAGAAGTTTGCCTCAGGCTGCTTACATTATGCTGTCTGTTTGCACAAGCCTACAGTGACAATGCGCTATCACTGCTATACAAGCAAACTACCTGAGCTGAAATGCTCTCTCTTCCTAGAGCTGCCCAGAGAATACCCCCTGCCACCTGGTGGCTATGAAAACCCTGGCCAGATGATGGCTGGGGCTGTGTTGGGAGTGGAAGGGAGAAGGAGAGAGTCTTTAAACAGTTGATATGTAGGGTCCAGTTCTTTACTAGCAGAGCTAAGGATGGTCAGAAATGCCCTGGAGTTTAAAGGCTGGCTGCTCCTTTTAGCCCAACAGCACATTGTCTGTCTGGCACTATTCTCCCTAGAGAAGTAGTCACAAAGCACTGTCTGCACAGTGAATACAATTAAACTAAAGCCTCTGGAAGTATCCAAGGGGAAATTAGATAACATGTTCTTTGATTTAGGGGGTTGGAGTTTGAAGGTGAAAAAGACCGGGAAGACATCAGAAGTCTGCATCTACTTAGCTCTAGCTCAGCCTATTAGCATTCTGCTCATGGGTCTTTGTAAGATCTTTACTGAAGTCAATTTGCCCAGTTTTTCTCAAGTATCATCAGAAATTCCAAACATCCTTAGATTAAAACAAGTCTTAAAGATAGGCTTCTCTTGTGACTGGATGTCAAAATCCGTTTGCTTGCTTTTCTCTTGCAATTTCATTAGTTAACCAATGAAAGGGAAAAGTGCTTGCTAGTGCATTTAGGCTAGAACATTTGGTTCTTATTTTGCTGTCCTGGCAGGCACTAGCTATGTGTCTGGAGGAGAAAAGCCTACTTTTGCCCAGCCCCATTGTCCGACAATGGGCTACACAGTGGGCTGTGTCCAATGGCTGAACAGTCCCCAAGAGATATGTAGGGAGAGGTGTCCATAGTTCACTCTGGGCTCAAGCTCCTCTCATTTTCCTCAGATGCTTCTGCTGATCCTTTTTCCCCATGTTGTAATGTGTCTCCCTGAATCAGAAGACACTGTCTGGTGTAATTGACTTTCAGCAATGGTCCAAGTATGGCCCTGCCTTCCTTTCCTTTTTTTTTTTTTTTTGTATGCTGTATGGCAGGGGTCACATTTTATTCTTTCTCCATGCAAATATCCCATTATTGCAGCACCATTTGTTGAATTTTGGGTTTGTTTGTTTGCTTGTTTGTTTTGTTTTTTGGAAGTGCATGGGCCAGAAATTGGACCCAGGTCTCCCACATGGCAGGTCAGAATTCTAATACTGAACTCCCCTTGCACTCCGCTCTTTGACTTTTGACCACCACCTTGGTGGGATCCCAGAGTGAAGAACACAGCATAGGAGAAAGTTAAGATGCATGTTGTAGAGCAGCAGGAACAATTTTTATACTTTGAGGAGGATATGAGAGAGGGCTCAGTAGGGACGGATCTCTTTTTTACCACCTGCAAACCATACAATTTACTGAGCTCCAACTCAGAGGCAGCCCAGGGATGAAGAAGAAAGTGTTCTTGCCCTCAGTGATCTTGGGCAGAATGTGTGGGGGGAGGGGTGGGTGGGCACAAACACAGTGACATTCCAGCGTGATAAATATAACCAGAGTAAAAGGTTATAAAATGTCATGATACATCACTGGAATTCTGGGTGGAAAGATGAGAATCTCTTCTCCCTTGCCTGGGCCAAGATGGACTATATCATTTAGAGAGAGCTGCCGCTAGTATAGGATTACTTATTTGAGCCCAGAGCTCATGGAATGTATATCAGTTTTCTACTGTTGCTTTAACAAATTATCGTAAACTTAGTGATTTAAAACAATGCCAATTTATTATCTTACAGTTCTGTGGGAAATCTGACATGGGTG
This sequence comes from Tamandua tetradactyla, assembly GCF_023851605.1. Taxonomy (NCBI): domain Eukaryota; kingdom Metazoa; phylum Chordata; class Mammalia; order Pilosa; family Myrmecophagidae; genus Tamandua; species Tamandua tetradactyla. Next base: position 55,654,142 of record NC_135334.1, on the reverse strand, counting down.
TCACTGGGAAAAAATGAGGTTTAGGAAGGATTGACTTCCTTTCTGGAGACTCTGGGTAGATGTTGTTAACTTATCTTTTCCAGTTTCTAGAGGCTGCTCTCATTTTTAGGCTCATGGCCCCATTCCTCCATGTTCAAAGCCAGCAGCGGTGGGCTGAGGGTTAATACATGATAGTACTCTGAACCTGCTGCCACTGCCGTGTTTCTCTGATTGTAGTGGGAAAGAATCTCTGCTTTTAAGGACTGACGTGATTTGGTTGGGCCCCTCTGGATGATCCAAGACAATCTCTTCACCTCAAACTCTATAATCCTAATCACATATGCAAAGTCTCTTTTGCTATGCAAAGTAACATATTCCTAGTTTCCGGGGATTAGGGTGGGGACAGTTTGGGGGCCACTATTCTGCCTACCACAAAGGGCAGCATATGGAGGCTATTCTACTCCAGGCAAACATGCTTTATGATTGCTATTTATGAACTATTTTGTGCCAAAGGGCTTCAAAGTACATTTTAAAAGATGCTCTGTTAGGTTGAATTATGTACCTGAGAAAAACATATCCTTAATCATAATCCATTCCTGTGAGTGGGAACTCACTGTATGTAGGACCTATTGAAGATATTATTTGAGATAAGGTGAGGCCAACTGAAGTGGTATGGATGGATTTTAATAATCTGGATTACCAGTGTTCTTAATAAGTAGAAGAAATCCAATAATAGTTAGAAAGCAACATAGAGGAGCAGAAAGTAGAAGTCAAAAGAACCCAAAAGTGAAAGAAGATGTTGCCTTGTACACTGCCATGTGACAGGAAGGCTAAGGATCCAAGGATTGCAGGCAGCCAGCCCCCAAATGCCAGTCTTTAGGGAGAAAACATTGCCTTGCTGATGCATTGGCTTTGGATTTTTCTTAGCCTCAAAGCTATGAGCTAATAGATTCCTGTTGTTTTAACCAACCTGTTGTGTGGTATTTGTTTTAACAGCTGAGAAACTAAGACAGAGGCAAACAGTGTATAAAGAGGAAATAAAAATCAGACAAAAATAACAACAGTAAATAAATAAGATAGGTCTATGAGTAAGATTGGTGCACATGACTCAGAATTGGGCCACAAATTGGTCTTCAAACACAGTCTGTCACTGCTTCATAGTATTAGGTACTGAAAGCTCAGAACCTCAGAGTCAAAGTAATTGCATTCATTTCCTCCTGCTGATGTAATAAATTACCATACATCCAGTGGCTTATTACAACACAGATATAACACATTTCTGGAGATCAGAAGTCTGAAATGTTTCTCACTGGCCTAAAATCATGCTGTCAGTAGGGATCCATTCCTTGCCTTTTTCAGCTTCTAGAGGCTGGCTGCATTCTTTGGCTCATGGCCCTATTCCATCTGCAAAACCAGCAACAGCCCGTTGAGTCTTTCTCACATCCCACAACTCTGACTCTAACTTTTCTGAGTTCTCTTCCACATTTAAAGGACACTTGTGATTACACTGGGCTCAACCAGAAAATCCAGGATAATCACTTATCACTTTATTTTACGATCAGCCAAGTAGCAACCTTAATTCCATCTGCAACATTAATACTCTCTTGCCATGTAACCACAACAGGTTCACAGATCCTAGAGACTAAGATGTGGTCATCTTTGAGCCCAAATGTACAGTTATCTTGGAAGATCAACTAAAACTTCCTTCCACAGCAGTCCTGACTGGTGCATCTATTTCTGGGACAGCAGAGCTCATTCTCTGTTGAGGAGCCCAATTCTTGCTAAGGAAACTCCAAATTTTGGAACGCCCTTCTTCTAATGAGTCCAAGTCTCTAATACTTCTCCCTTCTCTTCCTGGTTTTATCTTCTGATACGAGGTGACTTCTGATATTTCTGATGTTTATCTGACAGTCCCTTAGATATCTGAAGGGAGTTCCATCTTGCATTTTTACTTCTCCATGCTAAAAATTCTCAGTTCTTTAGAGACTACTTCATATGACTTGTTTTTAGACTCTTTACCCTCATTACCTTTTTGATCTAAATCCAATTTGTGCACTTCCCTCTTAAGAGATCATATCTCAGAAATGTACTTGACCTTCCAATTATGTCTAGAATAGGACCTCCCCTGTTCTGCTCATGCCATCTAAAATAGAATATGGTTTATTTATTTATTTATTTTTAAAATTTTGCTTTTGCTTTTATGGCAATATTATATGGTAACCACAAACTGAGATTCTAGACAACTTAAAGCCCAAGGTCTTCTAACATTCCCTTTACTTAACCATGCTCTCCCTCCAATCTGCCGCTGATGTAGCTGTTTAATTGAACCTGAGTAAAGAAGGAGGACGATTTTTTTTCCTGAGTTGGATATTGGCTCCAGTGAGGCAAAATGGTATATTCTGAGCCAAAGCAGAAATACTAGATGAATATTTCAGCATCACCTTTTGGAATCTTCTAGATTGGTAGAGACTAGAAAGTATGCTTAATAACCCAACCAGTAACAGTCCTCTTTTAATAACAGTGTTATTATCTTGGGTGGGTGGCAATGGCTTGGAGTTAAAGCCCACAGAATAAAAGTCTTAATTTGGGGCAAGAGGAAAGAAATTGCTTGAGGGCACAGTTACCTATCTGGTATATCTATTGAAAGCATATGTCATGTCATCATGGACAAAAACAAAGTGTTTGGACTTAGACAAACCTGGGTTTGAATCTTACCCTGTCTCTTAACAGTTGTAAGATCTTAGACAAGTGACTTAACCTTTGTAAATTTCAGTTCTCTCATTTGAAAAACGTGGTTAATAATTGTATCTAATACACACAGTTATTGTGAGATTAGTGTAGATAAGTCCATGGTTCTCAAGGAGTGTTTCCTGGACTAGAAGCATTAACATTACCTGGGAGCTTGTTAGAAGTGCCAGTTTTCTGCCCCATCCCAGATCTGTTAAATCAGAAACTCTGGGATTGGGGAAATTTATTTCATTAGATAATAATATGCAAAACATATAGGATAGTGTCTTACACATGATTGAGAGCTACTTAACAAATTCAAATTGTAATTATTAGTATTTTCACGGAGAGCTTCCTTATATTACTGTACTTTGCTTTTTGATTATCGTTTGTTTCAGAAGAGCAGGGTCAGTGACAAATCTCTGTTTGTTTACCAAGCCATAGTCTCTCTTTTCTTTCTCAAGCTAAAAAAGCCACATGAATAACAAATACGAGAAAATAACATTATCAGTCTGTACTTTTGGCAGTGTCATTTCAACTCAGCTGAGAGGGAGTCACGTTCTCTAGCAGCTCTGCCATGTGGGGAGTGCAGATGCAAAGCCAGAGAGCAAGGCCAGACAGCTTGTGCACACAAGAGATACTGTGACAATTTTCCTTCAATTTCCTTTTATTGTGTGTGGCTAAACATAAAGTGAGCACACATTGGCCTTACCAAAGAGAGTTTCATATTAGGTCAGGCATAAAATATTCCCACAGTGATTAATAATTATTTTCTATGTAATTAGGTAAAGATGGACCACATGTTCTGTGCCAAATTAAAATCACATGTTTTTTTCCTATGAAGAAATAAAAATGCACTGCCAACACCAAAACAAGAATGATAGAAATGGCTAAAACCCAAAAACCACCTTAAAAAGCATGACTTCTCAAATGGGCACTGTGACAGAACCTTCTTCACTTAAGCAAGAATGTAATGGACATTTGGAGAATTATGGACCCCCAGGATATACCAATGATTTCCTGTTAATGCAGCAGAATCCCCAAAGCTGAGTACTTCCATTACAAGAACTTTACTGAAGAACGATGTCATGGCACGTCCTTACTATTAGGTTGCCAGGACTTTATAGAGGTTGGATGTGAAGTGAGATGATTCCATGATTAGAAAAAAAGGAAATCACATCTCTCAGGCCTGGACTGTGGGGCATACTCTGTATTATGCTCACAATGACCCTGTGAAATGAATTTTATTGCCCTCACTTTGCAGAGGCCCCAAAAGTTTAAGTGTATTTTAAAAGTTTCCAGTCTGAAAGTGTCAGAGCCAGGATTAGAATCTGTGTCTGTGCTGTTGACAAGGCTCACTTTCCTGTACCACTGTGCTTCAGTCAATCATAGTACGAGGGGGCACTGAGAGGCATCTCGTTCCATGATTTCCCCGTGACTGTTTTGCCAGTATCCCCGCCCCCCACCCCCACCCTGAAGCAGGTCACCATTAGGGCTGCTGTTTTTTGGAACTGAAATTTCAGTGTCAAAATACTTACATGGCAGATATATATTCAAAGTGACCTTATTTCTCAAAAAGGATATGTGGTTGAGAAAGGAAATTGATTAGAAAGGAAATATTGGAATGACGATGGGCTTGTACACACATACACAGTTGGATTTGATCTTGGTTCCCACCACTTATCAGATGTGCACTAGAGGTGTTTCGATTTCTATGTGCCTCAGTTATTTTTATTTATTTAGTTTGATGGGCAGGCACTGGGAATCGAACCCAGGTCTTTGGCATGGCAGGTGAGAACTCTGCCACTGAGCCACCATCGCACTGCCCTATTTTTTTGTCTCCTCTAGGGATAGGTGAAAGTATTTTCTATAATAAAATATTTTTGTGAAGACGCAATAAGATAATATATGTAAAAGTACTTAGCCTAGTACTTGCAATATTGCTGAGTAAGTGTTTTTTTTATAGAGTGTTTATTTCATAATGAAATAAGCCATTAATAATCATTGTCATAAAAGAGCACTATTTAATTTTGTCCTCCAGCAGAGAGGAAAAGGGATAGAGGACAAATGGGGAGGTACCAAGTTGAAGTTGTGGGGAGGTAGCTACGATTATGAGGGCATTGGCTATCTCAAATGGGTGTTAAACTGGGAGGAGAGGCTACTGAAAGGAAATGGCTAAGAGCCCCTCAAGGCTAAGCTTTAAGGACACGATGAAGGCTCCTCCTTTCTCTATCCTCTATTGGCTCTCCAGCCTCATTTCTCATTTCTTGTCACAAGCTGACATGCATTTTACACACTGTACCTCCCTGAACCTGTCATGTGGTTTCACACCCCTGGGCCATTGTTCATGTTTCCTTGAACAGCATAGCCCCTGTTTTCACCTGGCTCACTTAATCATCCTTTGTAATTCAACCCAGGTGTCGTCTCAGAGCCTTTATATTGGGCACAGTGCCCTCTTTAGTGACCTCTGACTTTCCTGTGCCTCTCTCTCTCCCTCTTTTTTAAAAAAATTATTTTATTATTATTACTTTTCTTTTTTTTTGCATGGGCAGGCACTGGGAATTGAACCTGGGTCTCCAGCATGGCAGGCATCTCTCTCTCTCCTATCACTTCATACACCATGAAAACTAATTAATGGTTTTTGTATGGGTTGGTACCCCCTAGTACTCTGTGAACTTCCCTAAAAGGCAGAGTCTGCGTCTTATTTTTCTTTATTCTCCCAGAACTCAGCGATGTGCCTGTTATATAGTGGTTACTCTAAAATTACAGACTAAATTAAACTGGAGTGAACCAAGGTGGAAAACACCAGTGTCCTTGCACATTTCATGAGATTTCACATGAGATTAGACATGCAAAAAGAAATCAGTAGTATACTAGAAGTAGTGTAAATTCTCATAATTCCTACAACATTTCCTAAAGTTACAATAAAATGGTAAATATGAAGTATAATTAATAGTAATAAAGAAGCAGATTTTATTCTCCCCAAATCTACATAGATATTTGAAAATCTTTACTAAATAGAAGACTCCAGATAGTCTTTAAAGTTAGAATTTTATCTCTGTGGCTCATATGCACTTTATTCATACAGACGGAAAAAAAAACAAAAAACAAATCAGGCTCAGTTAAGGGTACGATTGGGTCAACAAAGCATAGTGCAATAAAGATTCAGGGAGGAGTTTTCAGGAAAAGTCCTTGGGGAGAGTGACACTCATACATCCAGTTGCAACTTTTTCTCAGTTCAGGATACAGTGTGTTAGGACTGGAACAGGAAACATAATTTAATATTTACGTGGCTGGTCACTTAACCAGCCTCTCTTTATTCTAGTCATGCCTCTTCTACTTACTTCTTTTATTGGGCTTGAGCGAGTAAATTAGTCTCGGCTTCCTCATCTGTAAAATGGAGAAAAAAGTAATTCCTACCCCAAAGATTGCTTTAAGGATTAAAAAAATTAATAAACTTAAAGGGTTTAGAGCATTGTCTGCCCCATAAAAAGCCCTCAATAGATAAAATTTTCCCTTGACTTCAACCCTTCTTTATTCACTGCAAACACTCTTGAAGCTCAAACATCATCATTCCCTCATCCATTCATTCACTCATTTAACAAGTGCTGACTGTGTGTCTGGCACTGGGCAGATGCCAATAAAACAGAAAATGAATAAGACATAGTCTCTGTCTTTAAGAAATTCCTGGTATAGTGTGGATGTTTGGGAAAGAGTTTTATAATTAAGCTGGTAATTACAATACAGGAGGAAAAATGCTCGAGTAGCGGAGGCACACAGGTCACATGGATCACGAGGAGTGGGCACCAAAGATTCTCAGAAGGTCAGGATGGCTTTCCAGCCAAAGTGATATCTAAGATGACTGTGTGCAGTGCTTGTATTTCCTAGAGAAGTGGCTGCCACACTAGAAGCCAAAAAGTAAGGAACTGCAAGTACTCCAGTGTAGGTTGTGGCTACTGGTGAGCCTGGCCAGGCGAGAAGGAGTCAGATCACCAAGGGGCCTTTCTTGCCATGTGAAGAAACTTTGGCTTTATCCTATCCTAGCCAGTGGAGAACTCCTATGGGTTCTAAACAAGGATTAAGATGTTTAGATAGTCACTCTTGTTTGAATTGGTTCCTCTGGGAGGCTTTTAAAGATCCCCACAGGTAGAATGTGCTTCTTCTATCTGAGACCCTCTGTTCCCCTATAGACTTCTATCAAGGCACAGTATCACTTTATTGAACTTGTTTCTCCCTCAGGAGACTGAGAGCTCCTTGAAACTCTATTTTACTTATATCTGAATCCCTAGTATCTAGGACAGTGCTTGGGGTAGGGCTGGTATTCAATGGAAAAATCACTAATTTATTTTCATTTTATTTTAAGGAAAGGTATATCATATTTAATTTTAGGACAGAACACCAGCAGATAAAATCTGGACAATCAAGTCAACATAGTGAAGAATATTTTCAAGTGGGAAAGCATTGTGAGTGCTGGGAACTACAACCTACACAAATTCTTAATCAATCCCATCAATCTAGAGCAGATAGTAAGCACTGCCACATGGCAAGCACTATGCTAGGCACTGAGGGAGATAAACATACATTTAAGACACCATTGAATAGTCCAGTTGTGAAAATATTGCATATGTACACAATAATTTAATCCCCAGGGCCTGCCATGGTGCCTGGCAATGCTCAGTTCTCAGTCAATGTGAATGAATGAGGAATGTATGCTCAATGTATGCTACGGAAATAAATGCTCCTCTAGTCCAGATGTTGGACTGTCAGTGAGATGTTTTGATCTGATAGATTTCACTGAGGAATGTGGACATTGGAGAATGAATAGTATTTGGAGAGGTAGAAGGAAGAGGCAGAGGATTTTAAAGAAGAAGAAAGAACATAGCCATCACTTCATCCAGACTAATAACCTCTTAATGAGATGTAAGCAATTGGAAATCATCAACACTCTGATAATAGTCAGGGTATTTTGGAATTCACACAAGACAACCAATTTTTCTGGCAAATTACAACTTTGGCAGAGGAGGTGGAAGGGCTAGTTGCTTTAGCAGACAGCCTAAGTGGGCCCTCATGACAATGTTAATTAAAACAGAGTTAATTAGCTAATTAAAGCAAAAGTGGCAAATGATAGTTTTTAAAATTCTAAAGTTAAGGTAGAGACAACTCTCATGTTTTGGCCACCTGACTAGAATCCCTGGGGAAGGTGGGTGGTTACCTACTGAAGAAAATTATGATTTAGAGTTATTGATCTTCATCGTTAATTTAGCCTTGAAAGGCTCATTGCCATTTAGAATCTTGGCCCCATATCACTGCAAATTCTGAATATTGTATAACTAAAACTTTAAACTTATTGGATTCAACGCTTTATTTAGGTCAGAACTAGTTTTGTGTTCACTTGTCAATTTGCAGCTGAAGTGAAGGCCTTAAACGGAAGCCTGGCATTATCTGCTTGACAATGATTTGATGCTGTACCACGTTGTGCTGGAAATTAGTGTCTAGAACCAAAATGTTAATCACAGGGACCTCTATACATTGATGGCATAAATAGCATGTTTCTCTAAAAAAAAATCTATAGTGACTCATTCCCTTTTAAATAAAAATCTCCCTTTTCAATTTCAGTGAATTGAATGACTGACTCTGGGAACTTTTCTTCTTTGTACTCTAGGGTGAACCTCTTCAACATCTAGAAAACTGCTGGTGAAAATCAAAGAGATGTTTTCTCTATGGCTAGTGGTGGAAATTCACGCCATTAGGCCCCCTTCTCATTAAAGACATGAACTACTCTTCAGGAACCAGAAACATGTCTTCTCTTCTGGCTAGGATGGTGCTTTCCAAAGTGTACCTGTTGGAATATCACTTCTTCAGAGTGTGAAGAGTCTTAAATGGTTCTGTGTTCCATAAGTTTGGGAAGTTTTAGGGAAAGAATTAAGAAATTAAAAGTTTTCTACACTGCAAGACTTTTCAGTGTTTATCTCCATTAAAGGAATAGAGTGGGCAGAATTTTCCAAAGTTTTTTGACTAAATAACCTCTTTTGTATAGAGCAACTTGTGGACTACTTTTTTTTTTTTTTGCGTGGGCAGGCATCGGGAATTGAACCCGGGTCTCTGACATGGCAGGCGAGAACTCTGCCTGCTGAGCCACCATGGTCTGCCCTGGACTACTTTTTTAAAGATTACATTATGGGGAATGCTCAATTTTAGAGACAACATGCTAAAGACTGAGTTAAAAACTTCCCCATCACTTACTAGGCATGAAATCATGGGCAAATCTTCTAATCATGTTGGACTTTGAATTCATCACCCGAAAAATGGGAATGATGATTGCTCCCATGGGTAAAGTTTTGTGAGAATAAGAGATGTTATAATGATAATAATAATTAATAATAAGTATGGAACATTCAATAAGGTAGTAGAATGTAGTAGGTGGGTAAGAGATGATGGGGGATACCCTGATTTCCAATTGGTTTTCAATTTTTTACTTTGTATGTCTCCTTCACCTCTTCTTCCTTACTCCCTCCTCTCTTCTCCTCTCATTTCTTCTATTACCCATAATGCTATTATAGTAGGTACTACAATCTTCTGTGGCAGACAGTATTCATTGGTTTACCCAATAAACATTTGACACCCTCTTTTCCCTTTCGGTCACCATTACAGAGACTGGAAAAGCTAAATGCACACTTTCCAATACTATCTTGCAGTTAGTAGTAGCCATGTGAGACAGCTTTGGCCAATGAGATATAAGGGCAATTCTGCTGGGATTCTGAGAAGGCTTTTGTTTTCCCTAACAAAAGGATGCAATGCATGAACCTGTGACAACTAACTTGCCACCATTAGTAAAAATCCAAGAATGGCAGAGGTGTTGGCTCTTTCATTACTGAGCCTCTGAGCAACACCTGTAGTAGTCTTCCTCCATACTTCTTGTAACATGAAAAAATGAAGCACAAATAAGCATCTAGAAATCAGGATTTCTGTTACCTGCATCTGAACCCAATTCTAAAAGGTTTATCTTCCATTTATTGAATGCTTTCCATGTGCTGGTGTTAAGCATTTATTATATTGTATCTCATTTACTCCTCACAACAGGAATGATTATCTACCATTTTTACATTTGAGAAGACAGATATACATATCTTGTTCAAGGTTACACAACTGGATTTGGCTTCACGTGTGGCTGCAAAGCCAGTAATACAAGCACACTGTATTTTCATCTACTTTCTCTCTGTACATACTTCTCCAAGAATATATACTATCTTTTGGAAACATCACTACTATAACATTATGAGCTATTGTTAATTTCTTTACTAAAAAGTATCCAGACAGTATCCTCTTTAAAATGAATATTCCTTGCTGTCTTCCATGAGATGAGGAAGGGACATGCATTGACCTCATGCAGAAATAGGGCCTAGGCCCAGGTCAGGTACACAGCAGCTTGCTTTTCCCTATACCAGATGTAAGACAGCAGAACCAGGCTGAGCCCAGCATGGAAGATGCTTCTTTCCAAATACTGCATCCAGAAACTTACTACACCCTGACTCTTCTAGGTCCCCAAAGAAGTGCTCATTGACATAATCAAAAATTCACCCTGAGAGGCATAATTAATGCACTAATTTAGAATACAATAAGAAAAGATTAAAAGCAACAGATTTCAGTCCTTTCCATTCTTTGAGTGTGATGTGACAGCATGCCCTATACTCTGCTCTACCAAAAATTACAAACAAAAAGGGGAGTTAAATCCATGCATATGTACGTAAAACATACTCTTGTGTGATAAATACTCAATTAGTGCTCTGAAAATCTTGATTTTGGAACACAAAGAAGAAAGGCACAATTTAGGGGTTTATGGAGTGACAGAGAGGAAAGGAAATTAAGTTTGGATCTAATTTTTCTCTTTGTAGTATGGCTTAAAAGGGGGGTTATAATGTATGTGATGGAAGGAAATTATAGTTTACTCTGCACTTTCTTCTTCTCTCTATTGAAAGCAGGTTTCAGACTGAGTATCTAAGTTTATGCCAAAAAAGAAATCTCTATATAATCAGATTGCAGCCTATCTCAGCTAAATGACAAAGGCAGATCAAGATTTGCTAGGCCTGTATAAAGAACACCCAACAATTGCCAAAGATTCCTTCTTACCTTCTTTGATATTCTAGCCAAATATACTGATCACAAAATCCAATCATCAAAAATGACATGGTCTTATGGGGAAAACAAGTTAAAATACTGCCACACAATTCTCAGAATCTCTGTTCCTATTGACACTATCAGTAAATTTTGTTTTTTTTTCTTGTCCTTTAGTCTACTATTGTAGAAATGAAATAGTTGAAAATCATGATACTTTTACTAGAGGAACATTAGAATTATAGCAAAGCATGAGGCCAGTGAATAGAAAAAGTGCAGGGGGTAGTTGTAATATAGATTACTATAGGCTTATGAAAGTTAGTAGGGCCACTGGGATAGAAGTATGTTTTGGTTGCATACATGGCACAGAAAATTTTGAGAGTGGAAGAGGGCTGAAATCTGTTCATTTAGTTAATAATAATAGCAAACACTTAAGAACTACTTCCCATGTGGCAGAGACTTTGCATATATTAATTTATTTAATCCTCACACTCACTCTATGAGTAGAGTGATTTTGTTCACTCTACTCATACAAATGTATACATTTTGTATACATTGGTATACAATGTAATGTATACCATTACATTGTCTCTATGTATTAGACAGGGAAACCAAGGAACAGAGAGGATAAACAACTGGCCTGATGTTACCCAACCAGCAAGCAATGCTGCCAATATCTAATCTTAGTACTTCTAGCACTACATTCTGCTCACTTGGGTGAGGTATCTATTATATGCCTGTCCTTTGCATAATTTATTTGTTCCACTCTTTACAATCTTATGAGGTAGGTAGTGTGATCCTGATTTGACAAATGAAGCAAATAAAGCCCGGCAAGAGGAAATGGCAGTGCTAAGATTCAAACTCAGGAGAATCTGACTACAAAGCCAGTGCTTTTCACCATTGCTCCATGCTCTCTGAGAAGCCTGCCCTAATGAGTGTTTGGGTACTTAGGCACAGACCTACAATTCTTTCTCCATCAGCCTCTTTTTTATGTCATGCTTCCCTTGAAAATTTTGTTCCAAGAAAGTGTTTGGTTGACAAAATAAAATTTTGAAACATCAATATTCTAGCCAAAATGAAAGGCTGATCTTGCAGAAGTTTTAGAAAAATAATGTTTCAGACAGCAATCAAGAAGACATTTGGAAAATATGCCAGCAGAGGAGACAGACCACAACATTGCCAAGATTTATAGAAGTGAAAAAGCATAGTGTTTTGGCCAAAAATTTACAGTTCAGTTGAATACCTTGGACAAGGTATTCAATGCATATTCAATGCATGGGTAGAGTATAAATGAAAAAGGCAAAGGCACACATTAATAATGCAAATAAATTGGGATCTGTGGACAACTCCAAGTGTCCTGTGAGTCCTTTTCAAATCTCAGCAGGCACACTTTCTTTACCATCACCATAACTTGTGCTTTGAAGAAGTAGGACTGCTAGAAAAGCAGGACTTCTCATGCAGGCCAAGTAAGGTATGGGTGAATAATTCAGGCAATAGTATTTAGATATTTGAAAGATTTAGAAAGATTATTCTCTCCCATTTATTTATCTACTTGTTAGATAAACTGCCAAATCTCCATAGATTTGATATCCTGACTAGATCTTTTGATACACATTTCTTGAATAGCGAAGATCCTTCTTTCCAGCTCAATAATCTATGTAGCCTTTTTTAAAAATAACTTTTTTTTTTTTTTTTTGCATGAGCAGGCATTGGGAATTGAACCTGGGTCTCTGGCATGGCAGGCAAGAACTCTGCCACTGAGCCACTGTCACATCACCCCGCAGCCTTTTTTAATAACTCAGGATTTTTTTTCCCAACTCAATGATAAGATAACCACATTGTCTTTTTAAGTGTTTTAGGAACATTTATCATCTAAGGAAATCCCTTACATGAAGAAAAATCATTGGCTGTCTGGCACTAGATTCTTTTCAGATAAGATTTGTTCAATAACTGCTCCCTGTGATACTGAACTTAGGGGTCAGATGGGACTCTGAGCAACAGAGAAGTGGCAAACTGGCTGGTTGGTTAGGAAGATTAAATGCAAAGCCACTTGCTTGACACTTTCAGTTATTTAAACATTGCCCAAAGAATTCAGCTCATTTATTAAGAATTAAAACTTAAATTCTACCCTCCTCTGTTTCTATGGGGCAAGCAGTCAATAGCACTTTTGTGCTTGAAAAAGGTTCGGGCACATGCAAATGCAGTCAGATGTGTAAACTTCATAGCACCCTCTTCAGTAGCTCCCTATTAATTTAGTAGCTCTACTCTTTTATGGTAAATTAGGATCTAGTTCACAATGTATCTTCGTTTCCACTGGGCCTCTGGGCCCTTGCCTTGACTCAGCAATTTCACTTGCTCACCCTGTGGTCCTGACCTCACTCCCCTTTTGTTATAACAGCTGCTTTATCAGAGAGCTAGACTGCCATACTTCTAACCTTGACCTAAGTACCTTGGCCACATCCAATGAACCCTACAAAAACCATCCAGATCATTCCTATTTAAAAGACCCAGAAAGTAAATGCCATCTTTTCAGCTATAGGGACCGGAGCCCCACAAGGCTGCCACAACTGTTACCTTAGGGTTTCCCCAGAGGAGCCCCTCCTCTTCCACAGGTTGACGAGACTGCTGGATCTGCTGGCTGCCGAGGAGGACTTGCCGTCCCCCACGTGCATGCGCACCACGGTGGACGTGGTGAAGGCGCTGCGCACATTCCTTTCCGGTTTGGCCAGGATGATGTACACCTTCGGCACAAACATGCAACCTAGTGCCACGGTGGCGCTGAGGCTGACTGAGAAACACATGGTGATGATTTTGTAGTTGCTGCCAAAGTAGATCGGCACAAAGGCCAGCCATATAATGCAGGTGGTGTACATTGTGAAGGCAATATACTTGGCCTCGTTGAAGTTAGCTGGGACATTTCTGGTCTTGAACGCATAGAAGGTACAGCTTAAAATCAACAATCCGTTGTATCCGAGAGGAGTGACAACTCCTAGATTGGTGGTGTTACAAATCAGGTAGACTTCCCGAATGCTTGGGTAGTCATGCATTATATCAGGAGGCTCCATTATAAAGAGGGCGACAATAATGCCCAACTGGATGCATATGAGAATGAAAGCAATCACTAGCTGGGCACAGGCACTCATGAATCTGGGCTTTTTGGTACAGATCTTCTTCTTGCTGCCAGCCAGGATCCTAGCAATACGGTTGGTCTTGGTTACTAGGGCTGAGTAGCTCATGGCTGGGGAGAGACCAATGCCAATTCTCTGAAGGTAGCAATAAATCTGTTTGGGCTTTGCAATGAGGCAGAAGGTACATAGGTAGCCCAGGCAGATGCCAGCAAGGATAATGTAGCAGAGTTCCCTGCTAGAGGACTTCACTACTGGTGTATCCCGGTAAATGATGAAGACTGCAGTCACAAACAGGGTAGCCAGCAGGCCGAGGCAGGCAAACACCACAGCCGCAATGGGCTCAGGGTCACCCCAGCGAAGATACTGCACTGGGATCAAATCACAACCTGTAAAGACACAGACATATATTGAAAAAAGGAGAAAGTTTATTGCTTCTGAACATTTCAGTTTGTCACCCATCTTACTTTCTAATCTTAGCATCCTATACCGCTCATCCAGTCATATATTTATTCATATTTATCAAATACATACTTTGTGATAATAGTTATTCTAGGTTCTGAAAACAAAATAATGAAGAATGTTGTATTGGTTTGAAACTATTATGTACCCCAAAAAAGTCATGTTCTAATTCTGATCCAGTCTTGTGGGGCCAGACCTATTTTTAGGGTGGGAAACTTTAATTGGTTATTTCCATGGAGATGTGCCATACCCAATTGTGGGTGTGAACTTTTGATTATAGGAGATGTGACTCCACCCATTTAGGGTGGGTTTTGATTAGTTTACTGGAGTCCTTTAAAAGGGGAAACATTTTGGAAAACTTTAGATGCAGACACTTGGAGAACAGTTGCTTCAGAACTGACAGAGACACGGATGTTTGGAGATGCTTGAAGTGTTGACAGAGAGAGCAGATGCTTAGACATGGGCAGAGCCCAGCAAATGTTGCCATGTGCCTTCTCATGAGATGCTAAGCAAACCAGAACCCAGTGTTGTGTCCCGAAGGGACTAAGTGAAGGCCCACATGTGTTTAGAGAGGAAATTGCTGGCATCAGAAGCTGGAAGCAACAAGCTGGGTACAAGAACCAGCAGAAGCTAGCCACACACCTTCCTAAATCAGCCTTTCTTGAGCCAAGATATCTTTCTCTGGATGCCTTAATTTGGACATATTTATGGCCTTAGAAGTGTAAACGTGTAAGGTAATCAATTAACTTTATAAAAGCTGTTCCATTTCTGGTATGTTGCATTCCAGCAGCTTCAGCAAACTAATACAAATGTGTTCTCTGCCTTCATAAAGAATAATCTGGGAAGAGGGGATGGAAGGGAAATTTTTTAACAATTACTTATAACTGTGATGAGGAGCATTAAAAAATTGGGGGCAGATCTTGACCCAACCTATAGGAGCAGGAAAGGCCTCCTTAAGCGGGAATTAGTAAATGGTGAAAGGGTCTTTTGGTTGAAGTTGCAGGTATGGTGGATTTGGCAAACAGAAGCTAACGCTAAGGAAAGAGTTAGGAACATTGGAGGATTTAAAAAAGGACACTATACAGTAGGCTGATGAGCGAGTGTTTTAAGATGAGGCTGGGAGGTGGGAACTTGCAGATTCAGTGTTAAGCTTCGATCAATTGTGAAATTATTGGAAGGGATCTATGTGAACTAGAGGAATAACATGGTCAAATCTGTGTGTGTGTGTGTGTGTGTGTGTGTGTGTGTGTATGTGTGTTTAAACATTCCTTTGGCTGCTGTGTGGAAATTGGATAAGATGAAAGCAAAACTGAATGTAGAGAAACCAATTAGGGAAAAATTTCAGAAGAGAAATTGAGACAATGCTAGGTTGCCCTAGAGTGCAAGCAGTGAAATGAAAAGGAGTGGACACATATGAGAATTATTTAGGGGCATTTTAGGGTGTTGGAATGGATGTGAGGTATGCAAGAAGTAACATATTAAGGATGGCAAGCATTAAATCCACCTGTGCTATCCTGGAATATACTGTAAAGAAAAGTTGGGATTTTCAGAGAATCTTGTCATTCTGATGTTATAGAAGAGAGGATGTTGTTGACAAAAGGGGAGGTAGATTTTTTAGAAAAACTGAACCCAAAGGTAAACATGTGGTCTTTATGGGAGGGGCCATCACTCCCCAAAATTATTCTCTGCACATGACTTGCAATTTTTTTTTTAAATTCCTCTTGACTATTGGCAGAAAAAAGGGATGAAATACAGCATCATTTGGGTACCTGTGTTCTTTTTAAGCTTCTTTAGGGCAGATGTTCTCAAACTTGCTGCACACTGTAATTACTTAAAGTATGGAAAAGAAATATTGTGGTCTGGATCTCACAACCAGAGTTTTTTATATAGTTGGCTTGAGTATGAAGATTTTTTAAGGGCTTGCCAATTGATTTCAATGTGCAGTCAACATCAAGAACCACTGCTCTAAGAATCTTTCCTATCAGTTCAATTGTTTTGCTCTAGAATAGAATTGAGATAGCTTCATTGAATGAGTTGGAAAGGAGGTAGGCAATCTGGAGCACTGGACATTTGAAGGATGTGGTAGAGATTATGAATTCCCTGCAAATATCTATTTGTCCCTTCATACTTAGCAACAGATCTGCATTTTCATTCACAGTGATAAAAGACGCAGCTAAAATTGAGCCACCTTTGCAGTCAGGTGTTCCATATTACTAGGTTTTAGCCAATACGATGTAAGCAAAAGACTCCCTAAAAGTAAGTGACTTAGCTTGAAGTGTCTGCTTTTTGCCCTTCCCTCCTTTTTCCTTTTGCTTCTTGGAATATAAGTGTTAGCTGGAACTCCAGCAATGATCTTGGACTGTTAGGTTACCTTAAGGACAGAGATATGCTCTGGGTTTTGGAGGAAAGAAATAGATTGAGCCCAAGTTCCTGAAAACCCTGGAACCACCAATTAGCTATATATTATAACTATATTCGTCCACATCTACCTTGTTTAAGCTATTATTTTTTCTCTTATATGCATTCAAACCAAATACTAGCTGATATGTAGAATAAGGTCTATTTACCATATTTCATAATCATGTATTAAGTGCCTTTGAATATTGAGAATTACTGGGAGGCAGGAGAAATAACAATAAGTAATGGTAGCAAAGAAAGGTGTGGGTTTTTCAAATATGTCTAAGAATAACTTCCTTATAGAAAGGAAAGGAAGCATTCTTTCTTCTTCCTCTTCTTTGTTCACTGTCAGTCTTTTGCTTTTGGACTTTACATAGTACCACTAATATTACAGTTAAATTCAGTGTGGGTTTAATAGGATTTGTGAGTTAGCCTTGGCTTCTCAGTTCACTTTACAAAATTGTATCTCTAGGAAAATGTAATTTATTCTAAAACCTATGCTTTTAATATTGGAATGAAGTGCTTTTAACTTAAAAATAAGTTTGTTTGCAATGTCCAGACTGAGTAAAAAAAGTTATTTTACATAATTTCATGAATTATAAACAAAGAGAGATCTCACTGCTGAGGAATATACCTATACTCATATATTCAGGCATCAGTGGTCGTATATGCTGCTTGGGTTTTGGAAATCAACCTCTGAGACTTTAGTATACCATAGGGTTTAAATTCATTTATACAAATTTGTTCCTTGTAACCACTATCCTACAACAGGAAGAATGAATCATTCTTATCTTTATTGTTCCAAAACCCTTTATTTATAGCACCCATATGACAGTGAAATTTATTATTCACTGTAGTTAATTCTATAGAGGGCTATTTCCTTTGATAGGTCACGAGCTCTTAATGTCCATAGTAATTACTAATTTAAGAAACATGTTATGTAGTATATGAAGCAAGGATACTTTCATTAGCTAAAAGAGAAGTAGTTATTAATTCTTAATAAGTCTATACATATATACATATATATATTATATACTTTAATGGCTTTCATTTTAGCTTCTTCTTTTAATTTTCCTGCTGTGTGGTTAAATCTTAGTTGTCTTATATAAATGTAATTAGCATTTTTAAATGTTTTGCATACAGTAACACTCACCACTATTTTCTATTTCAGATATATTTATGAATTCCACATATGCAACCTATTAATAACATGTGTGAAGCTAAAGAAACCCCATTAGATATATGTATTTGAAAAAAATGTGCAAAGATAGAGCTTTAATGTGTTGTGATTATTTTCACAAACTTAGCAGAATTTATACATCCAAATGAGTGGTTTTCCATTCAGTGTGTAAACCACTCAACAGACTTTGTGTTTAGTTTAAGGATACTGCCTTTGCACAAAACACCTTTTCATCCATTGGAATAGCAAATTGGATTCTTATTAGAGTATTATGATTACTGTATTTTGCTATTAGACAAAATCTTAGAGTTTCCAAAAATGGATTTGCATCATGTTTACTTTGGGAGCCAACAAAAGACACTTCAAGGGCCTGGACTCGGGAGATTTTAGGCCAATACATTTGGGTTGGGCAAAGGGATCTTGTTTTGAATAAGCTAATTTCAGTAACTCTGTGCAACTGATCCTTGGTCCCTATTTGGCAACCCTACGGTAGAGATTTTCTTGCCAAATGCATATACTGTGTGAATGTTTTTATAATAACTCCAAGAAGTTGTCTAACTGTAAGTATTTCCGTGAACTACATGGTCTCGAAGCCAAGATTAGCTATGCGGGGGCCGGGGGTAGAGGGTGGAGGGAGAGGTGTGGTAAAATGAAGTGGAAGGGCAGGAGGTGGGGATGGCAGGTGGAGAATGGAGGCAAAGAAACCAGTCAGGAAGCTATCAAAAGAGGACAGCCAAGGAATGAAAAGGGCAATAACTAAAATCATTGTGATGAAAAACTAAATGAGCAGCACTAAGGTTGGAATAACGAGGTAGAGAGATAGAAGAATCAAAGATACAGGCTTCTAAATGAGTGTATGTCAATGCTGAGGGCTGTAGAGAGAGAAGGGTCATGTTATTTGGAAATGATCTCCAGTTCCAATTTGAATGTGTTTGAAATATCTGTGATTTAGACATCTCAGAGTTATAACTTTAGGAATCATCTGTTTATAGGTGGTAATTTGAAAGATGGAAATAAATGCAATTGATCAGGGAATTCACACATGTAGACAAAAACCAAGCCTAGAAGTCTGAGGAACACCAACATTAAGATTGGTGGAAGAGGAAGAGGTTATTTCAAGGAAGACATAAGATTGATCAACTAGTAGGCAGTACTTCAGAAGCCTAAGGAAATGTTTAATTGGCTAACCTATTGGAGTCTTCTCTAACAATATGACAAGTTTTTCTCTTTTTCATCCTTTCCCAACTAGTGTCAACAGAGCCTCAAGTTTCAGGTCCACAGACAGCTCTCCTGGTGGTATATCATGTATACGTTTTTGTTCCTTTTGAACAGGGGATGGTATTTTCAAATGCTGTCTCCTATATTAGGATATGGTCTACAAATCTCAGATACTTGAGGTAATGCTAACCTTAGTATTATATAAATTCAAATTCCCACAACGTTCATCCATGAGCACTGATTTAATAAAAATTTGAGCATCTAGTTATTCTTCCTAGGTCTCTTATTTTCTTTTGGGAATTATGGGGTATTTTATACTTTTATGGTTTTCTTTCTTATGCCTGTTTCATTCACAATGTAACAGGAAGTTACTGGAAGTGTTTGTAGAGGTTAACCAAAAATTGATGGTGAATACCTTTTGTGGTTGCAGTATAGGTTTAATCAATATAGCACTTTTTTATTATATTTTAGATTAAATAATCTTGGTCATGTCAGTGAAGTTTCCTCCTAACAAGTATATTAGACTTCTTCTGGTCCACAGAAGATGCACAACACTATAATCCTAACTAAAAATGCAGATGAGCCATAGCTTAGCAAATTGTGGCCTGTTTTCTGATTCCCCTCTGTTTGGCTAGCTCCTCACTTCTCTTTCCTTCCCTTTTATGCTTGAAACATAACCCTCTGATTAGCTGGTGTAATCCATCTTTTCATCACTTGCATTAACAAACATAGAAGATGTAATAGTTGTATTTTCAAAAGGAGAGTGAGTTGCTAAAACTCTTATTATTCCCCTTACGCTAAAACTCTCCCAATGTGCGTCTCATACATCTAATGAGAGAGTGGATGGTCCAGTCATTTGTTGAAAATGAAGTCTGCTCAGCAGTAGCTTGGGCTCAAGCTTACTGTTCGGGTGTTATCTTACAGGATCAGTATTCTTGTAGCTAATAGTTCTTTGATTGTTTCATTTTTAAACCCTGTTCCAAGGTTGAGGAACAGGAAGAGAGAATCAGGATTCAAAAGTCCTGGGATCAAATGCCTGGTGTTCTGTAAGAAGCTAAAAGGTTGGGCATGAACTATCCTTCCTATGTCCTTTTGGAGGAAAGGAAGATGATGTTGAGAATCTCTGAGAATCTCTGAGAATGGTATGTGGAATTGAATTATGCACACTAAATTAGACATATTCTTGGTCTTGATTCCCACTCCTGTGAGTATGAACCCACTGTAAGTTTGATATTTTGAAGATATTATTTTGGTTATAATATATTCAAAAATTGGATTGTAGTCCAGTCAACTGAAGGAAGTTAGGCCTTAATCCAGGTTGTTGGAGTCCTTTATAAGCAGAAGAAATCCATACACTGAGGGAGAAAGCCACGGGGTGAAATCAGAAGCTGGGTGTCAACAGGACACAGAGGAGAAAGATGAGGGCAGTGCCTTGTGGTCAGATAGCCAAGGAACCCAATGACTGCGGGTTATATGGAATTCTAATGGCCTCAGGAGGAAGCGAGTGTTCTAGTCTCTGAAATCATGAACCAATAAATTTCTGTTATTTAAGCCAAAACCAGTTTGTGGTATTTGTGATACATGTGATTGAAGCCTAGCAATACTAAGACAAATGGGAATGTACATTTCTTCAGCTGCTGGTTAGGCCATTTGAGCTATATAAAGTTGATATGGGACTGTTGTGAGGCTACCCTTAGATATGTGATGAATAGATCCTTCCAGGGCACAGGGCATTGACTGATGATTGACAGTGCTCTGCTTGCTTTCAGCCTTTTGCATCATTAGGCCATTTGCCCACCTTCTCTATTTTCTTTACCTCTCAAGGCTTCAGTCTCTAGTATGCTAGTCTAACATCTCAGTAGCATGCAGGTTCATAGTTCTCTCTGTTCCATATCCCTGGTCATTTATATTTCCTATTCACTTAGTGGGAGCTAAAGTTTTTTATCACTTCCATGGTTTAGAAGAATTGGAATTGTCATGCGTGCATGTGTGCTTATATTTAGATACCACATTCTTAAAGATTTATTTTGTGAGTATGAGTATGAGAGTGTGCATGTGTGTGTGTATAATTTTATGGCCAATATCTCTCTTCTCTACTTGACTATCAGCACCCTGATATTTGGAATTTGACTCTTGTGCTCACAAATGGATCCTGGTACTGAGTACAGTGCTTCACACATATGGTTAGCATAGCATTTTATAAAATAATACATTAGCTATATAATCAAAGTTCACAGTTTTCATTCTGGTGCATGGTTCCAGTCATTCTCAGCAATCCGTGGTTATCTTTAAGTTGATTAATCCAAGTTAATCAACTGCTAGGTGGAAGTCTAAATTGGGTGAACAACATCAAGTTTTAAAGCCAAAATTCTGATACCTAGAGAGGACCAAGCTAAGTAAGCAACTCAAAGGCTTACTTCTGCCCTGGTGTATGATCTGTTTCACATTGGATATTTTCCTGTCATTTTCTAGGCACATGATAAAATGTTTTGTGATTGGTCTATTAATCTAATTCTAAGTAGTTCACTGTACCTGGAAAGTGGGCATAAAGAAGAGAGGGAGGCAGTGAATAGAAGTCATTCCTTAACAAGTGTCATATAAGTATAAAGTTCAATTCTCTGCCCCTAAGAAGGCTCTTAGTTGCAACATTTTAAAAATTTTAGACCAGGAGAAAAGCCACCAAGTCCACTGCAGGGAAGGAATATTTTAGAGTTGACTGATTTTTACCATTACTTTAGCAGGAAGCAAAACATACCATATCACTCCTTCAATGAAAACTTAGTCTCTATCCAAATACTAGATCAGTTTTAGTGGTCACAGCTTAGGTAGGAAGCTGCCTTATTTTGAAAAGAAGGGCAAAACTAGCATTTATTGAGTGTCTACAATAGGTCAGGCACTCTCCAGAAATTTTACATAATCTTCATAATAAACAAGTGTAATAGGTTTCATTATTTCTATTTAACAGATCAAGAAATCTGAGGTTTAGCAAAATATGTTAATTTTGTGGGGATGAGGTTAAAGCCCTGATCTGCATTTTTTTTTTCTCTCCTGTATCAGGGAAGGCAAATAGGTGAGGCGTTCCTCTGTAAGGATTCCTGAGGCTACATGCGTGCTTAGTAGGAAAAATAATCATGATTAAGTAGCCATGTCTGCATGGGCACGGCAGGCTTGGAGGTGGCATAGGATTTGATATTTGCTATCCCGACATAAATTACACCTGAGATGCCTCGTCGGTTCAAATTTTTGAGCAAGATTCTCATGCTGGCCTGTGTGTCCTGTGGATTACTGGCTGGAGACACTGCCTGGTGAGTTGCACATTTGTGCTTTTCAAGTTTTTAGCACAGAATATTTTCTGAATGGTCACTGAACACCACAGCACAGAAGAGCAAGAGTTGATTAGGGGGCATTCCCAACATTGCCACAGGGGTGACCTACCGTCATTCATTCATCATCAGACCCAGCCTACTTCATGTCCTTCAAGGTTTATTACACTTTTTTGTTTTAGATTCCTTTATAAAATTCTCTTGAAAAGCTGAAAACTCAAGGCTGTAATTTTTATTTATTTATTCTTCGTTATTGGTTTATTTCAGGGGAATGTGAAATTATATTCAAGATTCATTTCATAGTTAAGGCATAAAGAGTGATTTACTAGGACTGCAGAGTGCTACAGGGAAGGATTATCACAGATGAGCATTTATAGGGGGCAGCTTTGGAAAATATGACCTCTGGTCATACTGCAGATGAATAAAAGAGTAAAAACACTTTGAGATATTTTTATTTTTCTAATATATATATATATAAATCATAATTTATAAATAATAAATGGGCTGGGACAGTTTGCTCCCTTTCTGCCTTTTACCTATCTCTCTTCACTCGTACGTCCACTCTTCCTTATTTTCCAGATGTCAGCTCTTTGAGGATGACTTCTGATTCCCCCAGCCTGTATGACAGGTTCCGGCCATGGGGTCAAACAGCTCCCTGGGCCTGTTGCTCTCACAGCATTTGTGCTTATACAGAGTTTAGACTGAGCAATCTGATAGCAACAAACCGGTTCTTTGTCTGTTGCAGTATTTCTAGTGGCACACAGCAGATAGGCATTAACCTGGCTGAGTGAATGGATGATTGCATTAATGAGGAAGAAGACAAATGAGGGATCAGGGGACATGCACTTCATTCTATGTTTGAGCACAAATAGTTCCTATAAATAGGAGGATGTTTAGTCTATTTGTTTCATTTTTTTCTATACATAAAATGGAGATAATACAGCATTCCCTTCCCTATGATGAAGGCTATGATTTGGGGGGGAAAAAACCCACAAAAAGATTTCATTTGAAAAATTAAAGAACAATTGCCTGAAAAGTTAGTGAAGCAATTTCTCAGGACTGAACCTGTAAAATGCTTAAAACTATTTTAGTATTTTATTAAAATAAAGCATTAAAGTTGTCACCTTAAAACCAAGTGGCACTTTATATGTCTTGAATGAACTATAATGAATGTTCTACAATTAATTTCTATTTATCATCCTAGCTTGTCAGACCTTTTTCAGGATCCTTTTGCATTTTAGCTAGTCCTATAAAACTGCTTTTTAGCAAATAGTCTTGTAAAATGCATTTTCTCCCGATGGTTTGTTGTAAGTCCAAATGATTTGACCATGCAGAGTTTTTGCGACCACTTTCTAGGACTACTGTATTCATTCTATACCCCCCCAGACTTTGTTACAAAGTCTTACTTTTCTGTTTCTTTAGTACATCACTGGACTGCTCTAAGACTTGAGTTTATATTACATTTCCTAAGGCTGAGTGCAAAATAGTATGCATACTCTGCCATGTATTTTACCTTGTTTCTCTTCTCAAAATTACTAGTGCCTGAATTATAAGTATCAATACTATATGTGTTTCCCAGTTGAACTATGGATACATTCTCATTTTACTACAGAAAGATGTATATATTATATTATAAGTGTAATGCACAAAAGGAAAGATGAATGCCTTGTTCTACCCATTAAAGAGATTGAATTTTTTTTTTAGCACAATTACAGCATTTGACTCTCTTCATAGTTCAATGCACACCATTCAGTACCCTCTCCATTCAATGTATGGGCCTGCACATGGTGATACAAAGGCAATAATTTTTCTCTTTAATTTGGCGTGTTGGCAAGTGCTCAGACTCGGGACCTTTACTCCACCAGGGGCTCTGCTGAGTACTGTTCGTGTTCCCTTATTTAATACCCACAACATGCCATTTTCAATCAAAGAAATTGAGGTAGGGGTGAACCTGAAGGACATCAGAAGTGAAGGGAATCATAGGAGAAAGACAGACATGGTAAAAGGAAAAGAAGTAAAGGAAACAGCACAAACGTGGAAATCAGATATGCAGAGGAATCACTCTACAGCATGGTAACACAAAGGATTATAATGTTTCTGGAAATTGCTGCAGAAAGTAGAGGTGGGAAATCAGCAAAAGCTTTGAGAGGAAAAGATGGTAATACCTATCTGCCTATATCTTGAGGATTAGTGTGACGTCCACATAAAATAATATGTGATTTGAACAGTGACATAATAATTATGTAATGTGAAAAAGAGAAGTATATACATAAAACAGCAGTGACTCAACATCTGCTAAATTGCCTGTGTGTTTTATTAGATTGTCCTATGTTCTTCTGGGGAAAAGCCAAACCTATTTTATCTTTTTCTATATCCTGTTTATATATACACAGCACCAAGTAAATTGTATTATATTGTTTTAAATTGTTTGTAAGTACAAGGCAGCACATAATGCTCTATGAATTTTTCACTTCACTTAAAGCGATTTTTAAGAGGTGTCAGGATAGGAGACATTTATTTGCTGCATATTGTTCATTTAATACACTGATGCTTTTCCAAGTGGGTTAGACAATGTGGTGTGAGCACTGTGAAACAACATTTTATGTTCTTGGGGGAAAATGTGATAATTTGTTTTGGGTAACCTACATTTATCAAAAAAAAAAAATCAATGAAACCACATCATTTTCTTCAGTCTGGTTTTATCAGAGTGTTTTTTCCACAATGACATTGTTTTAACCAGACAACAAATTTATCATTGCGAAGATGAACAGAAAGCACATTTTTCATTGTATGATTGATGGCAAGGTGAAAACTGGATTATATTCTATCTCAGAACCTGCTCTCAGAAGTTCCATTGAGAGACAGCCTTTCAGCACTTTAATTTTTTTCTTGGAGCAAATGATGTTTACATGTACAAATATACCATCTTTTAGATTCATCTTGTGGGAAAAACAAATTTTGGGGTTAATGAGAGTTGAAAAATTGGAAGAACGTGAAGGCATTTCAAAATTTAGCAATATATGAACCTTGAAATAGTTCTTTTCAGCATTAAATTAAACTTTATCAAGTCTACTAATTCTTTGAAAATAACTGGTATAAAAAATCTTTCATTCATTTTGGAGGTCTTTTCAGAAAGAAATTAGAAGTTCATGGTCATTTCCATATTGCCTGCAGCATTATGCTGAAGAAAAAGCACGTTTACAGACCAACAGAGTAAGACTTGAGCCTTACTTCTGCTACTTGCTGTGCGACCATGAGCACAGACGTCTTACATCTTCAACCTCAAATTTTTTGACAAATGTAGATAATGACTTCATCCTTTTAGGGGTATCAGAAGAATAGCTGGGAGGACATAAACTTCCTATTTCAATGGGTGACAGGCACTAAATCCATGGGAATTTGTTTCCTTTCTTCTCACTCTGTAATTTGTTTCTTCAGGAATATATATATTGGGTGTCTACTATGTTCTAAGAGCTTCAGATTCCTCAGTGAGTAAATCACACACAATCCCTGCCCTTTAACTTCCATTTCAACTGGGGAGACTGACAACAAATGAACAGCAAAATAAATTAATTAAGCCACAAACAATCTAGAGTAATAAAAAGGTGATATGTGAAGTAGAGAAAAGGAGAAAACAACAGACTAAGAAGAGGGTTGTTTGCGGTATTCAATAGGGTAGTCAAGGTGGGCATTTGAGTAAAGACTTGAGGGAGGGGAGGGTAGTAGCCACACTGGTACCTGGGGAAGAGAACCCAGGCAGAGAGAACAGCCAGGGAAATGACCGTAGGATGAGAGCCCTTCTGACGTTTTAATGGAAGGTCAAACAGACCAGTGTTTTTTGGGGGTGGGGGAGAGCAAGTGAAATTGGTGTTGAGAAGAAGCCATAGGGTAGTGAGCAAGAATATAATCATGGAAACTAGGTAGGATTTCATTTCAGTGATACAGGTGATTAATAATGATTGATAGGACCAGGGAACTAGTAATGGATGAGTTAGAAGTGGTAGAATTGCAGATCTGAAGGAAGAACCAATGAGTCTTCCTGACTGATTGACTAAAGGATATGTAGTAGATAGGTTCAGGTGTCAGCTTGGCCAGGTGATGGTGCCCAGTTGGATTGTTGCAATGGACTTAAATCATCAGCCTGTGAAAATCATCTGTTGTGTGAGGATTTTCATGCAATCATCTATTGCAAAATCATCTATGGCTGATTGCATCTGTGGTCGGCAAAGCGGAGTGCCTTCCACAATCAATGACATTTAATTTAGTTACCTGGAGGATTAAAAAAAAGAAGTCAGAAGAGAGCTCAGCAGCTTAGCACAGCCCAGCACAACTCAGCTTAGAGTTCAGATCTATATGTTCAGAGATGCAGAGAGCAAACACCCTGGGGAAAGCCGTTTGAACTCAGAGGCTTGGAGAGAGGGCCAGGGGATATCAAACATGTGTCTTCCCACATGACAAAATTCAGAAGAAAGCCAGCTGACTTTCCTCTCAGGAACTGTAAATTTGTAACTAAATAAATCCCATTTATAAAAGCCAGTCTATCTCTGGTGCATTGCATTCCAGCAGCCTTGGCAAACTAAAACAGGATATGAGAAAAATGAAAAGATGATTAAAACTAATTGGCCTGAGTAATTCAAAGAACAGACTTGCCATCAGCTGAGATGGAGAAAGCTAAGAGTAATGCAGAATGGGGGATCATGAGTATAAAAATGTGGAGTTCAACTTTGGGGAAATGTTAAATTTGTGACATCCCTTAGACATTCAAATAAATGTGTTAAATAGGCAGTTGGATACTCAAGTCTAGAGCTTAGGCTAGAGGTCTGGGCTAGAAATTCAGAAATCTTCAGTGTATAGATGATATTTAATAACATGAAACTGGAGAAGATCACCAATGAAGCAAATATAGATAGAGAAAAGGATCAAGACTGACTGCTGGAGCACTCCAACACACCACCCTTAATTTTATTTCAAACATATATTTGGATGTAAATGTAAAAACATTGAAGGCAGTAGATGCTAGGAGCATCCCTTTTGGGAAGGTTAAAAAAACATATTTCTTTCTTGTCAGTTAGTGACAAGAAAGCGAGTAATGAAGTCATCAGTGAAACCATGACACCTTTTTATTGGGGAGAGCGATGGATAAAAAGTGCAAGATGTCTTCGAGTAGTGTCACAAGTCATGGTTACCTTCCTGGAATTTACAGATTACACTAACTTTCCATAACCCATTCAGTTAGAAGGCTTAACGAGATATTCTCAGTGATGTTAAAAAGTTATTTATAACAGACATTTAGTTTGACAAATACAAATTGATTACCTACTCTGTGGTATTCACTGGATTACACTTAAGGAAAATCTAGTAAGTGCTTAGGGACCTGGGAATTCTATGTTTTAAAAAGCAATCACTTTCTTTTCTGGTGGTCACCATTATGTTGTTTGGGGTTTAGAAAATGATGGCTCCCATAAGACAGGATTTGATGAAAGGGTGAATGTGAAATTGTGATGGACTTGCCTCTGAGTAACTTTGTTATGTTGGAAAAAATATTTTCTGACATGTGCATGTTCTTTAGCCTTACAGTCTTTTCTTTCTGCC
The DNA here is from genome assembly GCF_023851605.1 of Tamandua tetradactyla. Classification (NCBI taxonomy): domain Eukaryota; kingdom Metazoa; phylum Chordata; class Mammalia; order Pilosa; family Myrmecophagidae; genus Tamandua; species Tamandua tetradactyla. The sequence continues at coordinate 55,626,027 of NC_135334.1, read as the reverse complement.
CCGAAATCCTTCCCTCTTTTTCCTAATTTGTTACTCCTTTACATGTCTATTGATTCCCTTTCCTTCTAGAAGTACCCCTAAATTTCTAAAACTTGGTCAATTTTTTCTCTTCAATGTTCCTGTAGTAATCTATGCTTACTCCCATCCTCGCACTTTGTTTACTTTCTTCCCTTTCTTCCTTTCCTTCTCTGTCTTTTATTCTCCATTAAACAAACATTAAATCAGTTTCCACTCATATATGTACAGATGTATATGAGTGGAAACTGATTTAATGAGTATTGAAAGTGTCTATTTACTTGTATGTACCTATACCTGGGCTGTGGGATCTCGAGGGTAGGGACGACGCCTCCTTCACCACTGTGTGCCCAGTGCCTAGTGCCATGCTTGGCACCTGTTTCGAACCCAATAAATATCTTCTAATGAACAATTCTATCTTTGTGCTGTCACTGTACCTTATTTTGATTATTATATGTATGTATCATATTATTATTGTACATATCATATACTACGCTTTTTATTAGAGAAGTTGGATGTTAACAGAAAAAATTGTACATATACTTAAAAATTTTAATTTTAATAACATATATACTTTTAACACAATTATTTACTTAAGTGTACCTCCTTCTGCTATTGAAATGTGCTTCCATACAAATGGAAGCCCGAGTACCTTCCCACTCACTTACCTCTGCAAAAATGGAACCTGGGACAGTTTTGAAAACAGAGTAGAAGCTTTATTTAAAAATTGTGGAGTAAAGTGAATGAATAAATCTCTATAGTTTAACCAGCTGTATGGCATAAGCTCCTGTTCAGATTATTACCTAACCTGGAAGCCAAGGAGCTGGAGAGCATTATTCTAAAATCTGTTCCATCTTAATATTAACAGAACTATTCATTACAATTGCAATGGTAGAAATAAATATAGTTATCACCTAAACTCATAACAGATTTTCCCATAAAGAGTCAGAAACACCTAATATTTAATGAAAGGATTTCATTAAATGGGAAGGATTTTTCCCATTTCTTGTCTAAATTCAGTTGTTAATAATCCATAGCTGGTGCACTTTAAGCATATTTGGAATGAAAAATATCAGTGCAGCCTGGTGATAATGAACATGTGACCACTTGTAGTTGGTCTCTTTTTATAATTTCCTAAAATTATGGGACTCTAAAATGTGATTGTGGGGGAATGAAGGTGCAGCATATAACCCTGGAATCAAAGTAACTAGTATTGGTCTTGTGTCTTGTTATGTTGGACAACTTATGGAATCTTCTGGAGTCTTAGTTAATTTACTGTAAAATAATAATATCTACTTCATAAGATGCAAAAGGATAATGAATAAGATAGCTAAAATCACTGCTAATAAAAACCAATCTTCCCATGATTTTATTTAATTGGCTTATTTATTAAAAGGTTAAAGAAAAAAGTCCCAGTAGACATGGGACAAACTGAGGGACAGAAGTAAACATTTGTAAGAGAGTGACTCAAAAATAGTAGTTATTCAGCCTGTCAAAGGTTACACCCTCTTGGAGCTCATCCTCCACTCCCACCCATTCCCACCGACTCTCTTTTGTTTGACTCTGTTCTCTTTTTTTCGTCCCTTAAGTGAAGATACAAAAGTTCCAACTTCCAAAGCAATTAGGTAACTCAGGGAACCAAAGGAACTTCCTAGAGAATGTTTCTGTTAACATTAAAATGTTGATACGCGCTGCCTTCCTTCCATTTTATAATTCTGCACTTAAAATCAATGATACATTTCTTTATGAATGAAAAGCAGGAAATCAGTCCAGCTTCCTGTCATAAAGCTTTCCACTTAGTTACTACTTGAAAGCCACATTGTTTTTGCTTTTTTCCTTTCACTTGGGTTTACTGGAAGGTTGCCAGGGCTTGGCAAACCCACCTGGAAGTGTTTCCACAGCTTTGGATTGGGGAATTAAAGATCTGTAGCACTCTTGCTACTTATCTCCCATGTTAAATTCCTTGAAAGAAGACAAAGATTCTTTCTAGGGCACTTTTGCATATACATGGCAGAGAACTGTGTACCGTGAAAAAGGTGTTTTGGCAGAAGTTTTCAGGGAATACTCTTACCAAGTAGGCCAGCTATTGTCTTCCATTATTTTCCCTTTGCTTTCTCAAATAGACAACAATGCAGTTATCTTCTTCCTCTAAGGGAATCAATTACCTAGTATTATTGGTTTTCATCAGATGCCTTCATTGCTTTTCTTTCATTGCTTTTTATTTTCATGATATCATCCTAGTCCAAATCACCTTTTACTTAGACTTTTGCAAAATTTCCTTTATGTCGATTTCTCATATCCCTCTCTTACAAATTCCTTATTTAGTCTTTTATTTTTAAATAGCACAGACAGTTGTGAAGTACAGGCATACTTCATTTTATTGCACTTAATTTTATTGAATTTCTCAGATATTTAATTTTTTATAAATTGAAGGTCTGTGGCAGCCCTGCATCAAGCAAGACTATCAGTGCCATTTTTCCAATAGCCTGTGCTCATTTTTTGCGATTTCAAAATTTTGGTAATTTTTTGCAATTTCAAGCTTTTTTCTTATTTTATCTGTTATGGTGAGCTGTGATCAGTTATCTTTGATATTAGTATTGTAATTATTCTGGTGCACAACAAATCCTGGGCCTTATAAGACAGCAAACTTAACAATAAATGTTGTGTGTGTTCTGACTGCTCCACCCACTGGCTGTTATCCCATCTCTCTTTCTGTCCTTAAGCATCTTCTATTCCCCGAGACATAGCAATATTGAAATTAAGCTAGTTCATAACCCTGCAATGGCCTTTTAGTGTTTAAGTGAAAGGAAGAGTCACATGACTCTAATTTAAATCAAAAGCTAAAAATGATTAAGCTTAGTGGAGAAGGCATGTTGAAAGCCAAGATAAGCCATAAGGAAGGCATCTTGTGCCAATTAGGCAAGTTGTGAATGCAAAGGAAAAGTTCCTTAAGGCAATTAAAAGTGATACTCCAGTGAACACATGGATGATAAGAAAGCAAAACAGCCTTATTGCTGATATGGAGCAAGTTTTAGGAGTATAGATAGAAGATCAAACTAGACACCACATTCCCTTAAGTTAAAGCTTAATTCAGAGCAAGTTACTAACTCTCTTCAATTCTATGAAGGTAAAAGTGGTGAGGAAGCTGCAGAAGAAAAGTCTGTGGTTAGCAGAGGTTGATTCATGAAGTTTAAAGAAAGAAGTCGTTTCCATAACAATGTGCAAGATGAAGCAGCAAGTGCCCAGGTAGAAGCTGAAGCAAGTTATCCTGAATATTTAACTCAGATAATTGAAAAGGTAGCTACACTAAACAACAGATTTTGAATGTAGATGAAACAGTCTCCTATTGGAAGAAGGAGCCGTCTGAGACTTTCCTAGATAGAGAAGAGAAGTCCCTACCTGCCAAAGCTTCAAAGGACAGTTTGACTCTCCTGTCAGGGGCTAATGCAGCTGGTAACTTTAAATTGAAGCCAATGTTCCTTTATCATTCTGAAAAACCTAGGGCCCTTAAGAATTGCACTAAATATACTCTGTCCATGCTCTATAAATGGAATAAGAAAGCCTGGATGACAGCACATGTTGACAGCATAGTTTACTGAATATTTTAAACCCACTGTTGAGAACTACTACTCACAAAAACAGTGATCCTTTAAAAACCTTACTCCTCATTTACAATTACCTGGATACCCAAAAACTTTGATGGAGGTATACAATGATATTAATGTTGTTTTCATGTCTGTTAAAACAACATTCATTCTGCAGCCCATGGATCGAGATGTCATTTCAAATTTCAAGTCTGATTATGTAAGAAATAGACTTTGCTAAGCTATAGCTGCAATAGACAGTGATTCCTCTGAGGGATCTGGGCAAAGTAAATTAAAAACCTTCTGGAAAGGATTCACTATTCTAGATGCCATTAAGAACTTTATGATTCATGCAAGCAGGTTAAAATATCAACATTAGCAGGAGTCTGGAAGAAGCTGGTTCCAACCCTCCTGGATGACTTTGTAGGGTTCAGGACTTCAGTGGAGGAAGTAGCTGCAAGAGCACTGGAAGAAGCAAGAGAACTAGAATTAGAAGTGGAGTCTGAATATGTGATTGAATTTCTGCCATCTCATGATAAAACTTGAATGGATAAGGAGTTGCTTCTTATGGATGAACAAAAAAAGTGGTTTCTTGAGATGGAATATGCTCCTGGTGAACATGCTTTAAACATTGTTGAAATGACCACAAAGGATTTAGAATATTATATAAACTTGCTTGGTAAAGTAGTGGCAGGGTTTGAGAAGTTAACTCCAAATCTGAAAGAAATTCTAGGGGGGAAAATGCTGTTAACAGCAGTGCATGCTACAGAGAAAATCTTTCATGAAAGGAAGAGTCCATTGATGCAGAAAATTTCATTGTTGAATTATTTTAAGAAATTTCCACAGCCACCCTGCCTGATCAGTCAGCAGCCATCCGCATCGAATAAGACCCTCCACCAGCAAAAAAGATTATGACTTGTTGCAGGCTCAGATAATGGTTAGCATTTTTTAGCAATAGCTATTTTAAAATTAGGATATGTACATTGTTTTTAAAGACATATGTGATTGCACACTGAGTAGACTACAGTAGAGTATAAACATAACTTTCATATGCACTGGGAAACCAAAAAGTTTACATGACTTGATTTATTGCAATATTCACTTTATTGCAGTAGTCTGGAACAGAACCTGCAATATCTCTGAGGTATGCCTGAATTTTAAAATTTGAACAATTTTAAATGCAGAGAAGTATTGAACAAATATTAAAAATCCAGATTTAACAAACATTAACACTATGCTATATATGTTTTAAAATACACATAGATTACAATACAATTGAAACTTCTTTCATACCCTCACATCTGACTCCCTCCTTTCTTCCTCCCCCAAGGAAACAACTATTCTGAAACATGTTTTTAAATAATAATACTCTTTGTACTGTGACTATTTAAATAATATTTACTATTGAGAAAAGTAGTCTGTCATTATCGTATTTTATTTTACAATTTTTGGATATTCCTAAAATTAATAATTGACTTTTCTTTAATTTTTTTAGTTTACTACATATTGATGGCTGGCTTCAGTAGTATACCATGGTGGGTAAGGGGGAAATCCAACCCAGTGGGGAGGAGTATTTTGTCTCTGACATTGTTCACATTTGTCAGATTTTTATGACAAATTTTTCATTGTTCAGATTTTTCAACAATGAAAAACTGATGACTTGTAGTTGGTCTCATTATTTTAAAAACATATATATGTACTGACCAAGACTACTTTAACTTCCCCTTAGACTGCTTTAATTTTCTTTAGCTTCCAAAACTTTTAGCCAGGTCTCTCCTGACTGTAGGCTCCTCATCTCCCTTTTCTCTGGGCGCTTACATTATTTTCAGGCACCTGACCTGTTTCTAACTAGGTAAGTCCTTATCTCCCTCTTCTTCTTTTTAGGCCCTATCAACTCCAGGAGGTCTAATCACAACAAAAGAAGACATTCAGAACCAACTGTTCCTAATTGCAAACTCAGTAAATCACTCACCATTTCCAGTGACCAACCCCCCAAGTTCTCCTCTGCTTTTGTACCAGCCCACTTCAGGCCTTAAAAACCCTGCTGTCTTTTGTTTCCAAGGAGGTGGGTTCAGACTTCTGCTCTCTCTACCTTAATGCAGTAGTGCCTGTTGAACATTGTCCTGTGCATTTTTTTCTTTGATGAGACAATGTACTATGTTACTATTTCCCCGAGGGAAATTGTCCCTACCATCCTGCACTTTGGACACCACTACCTAGTCCATTTCACATGCTCCAACAGCCATGCAACTAAATTTTCTACGTGCTGAATATACCTCAAAATCCATGTGTTCCATTTTGCTTTTCCTAGAAAACTCATTCCTGAAGTTCTTGAGTCTTACATTCCACTTTGAACAGTTTGTTGTCTGGGCCCACTAATTCAACCTCACTCTCGAGAATCTACTGGCCTTTCCTTGAGTTATAGACACTGTTTCCTAAACTCACGTAATCTTCTTTCTTGGTTTACTTCTTCAGTTTGGGGTAACACATTCTCAGGTACCTTTTTTAAGAAGGGATACGTGAGAGGTACATTTTTGTTTTGGGCACAAGTTTATTGAGATCTAATTCACATACTATAAAGGCCACCCTTTCAAACCACCCTCAGTGGTTCTTAGCACATCCACAAAACTGTACAGCAATTACAATGAATTCCAGAACAGTTTCATCACTTCAAAAGGAAACCCCATACCCATTAGCAGTCACTTTCTTTGTCCCCTCTCCACAGCCACTGGCAACTGCTAATCTATGTTCTGTCACTATAGATTTGTCTACTCTGGATATTTCATATAAATAGAATCATATAATATATAGTTGTTTGTGTTTTTTTTACTGGTTTCTTTAGGCATAGTAGTTTAAAACTTCATACATGGGTGTGCAAGGGTAGCTCAGTGGTAGAATTCTGGCTTGCCATACAGGAGACCTGGGTTCAATTCCCAGCCTGTGCACTTCTCCCAAAAATAAAAATTCAACAAATGATGCTGCAATAATGGGATACTCACATAGAAAAAGAATGAAATGTGACCCCCAGCAAAGAGCATACAAAAAAAAGTTGAGGCATGTTGTAGCACATTTCAGTATTTAATTACTCTTTATGGTCATATAAATATTCTACTTCAGGCATATTTTGGAGATATTGTGTGTTGAATTCCACCACTGCAAAAAGGTTAATATTGCAAAAAAACAAATCATATGATTTTTAAAAATTTCCCAGTGCATATAAAAGTTATGTTTACACTCTCCTGTAGTCTATTAACTGTGCAATAGCATTGTGTCTAAAAAAGCAATGTACATACCTTAATTAAAATACAACACAGAGACATGAACTGAAGACATGCTGTTAGGAAAATGGCACCAATAGAGTTGCTTGACACAAGGTTGCCACAAATCTTAAAGTTGTAAAAATCACAATATCCGCTATGAACAATAAAGCAAAGCACGATAAAATGAGATATGCCTGTGTGTAAATATATCATCATCTGTCATGCATTCATTAGTTGATGGAAGTTTGGGTTGTCTTCACTTTTTTGTGTTATTAAAAATAAAGCTGCTATGAACATTTGTGTTCACATTTTTGTTTTTTTTCTTGGATATATACCTAAGAGTGGGATTGATAACTCTGTTTAACATTCTGTGGAATTGGCAAAATGTTTGCCAAAGTAGTTGCACCATTTTGCATTACACCAACCATGTATGAGGGTTTCAATTGTTCTATATTCTTACCAAAACTTATCGTTGTCTGCTGTTTTGTTTTGTTTTGTTTTGTTTCGATTTAGTCATCCTAGTAGGTGGAATATACTTTATTTGTACTTTTCAATGACCAATGATGTTAAGCATCTTTCCACGTGCTGTTTGTATATCTTCTTTAGAGAAATGTCTATTTGAATCTTTGTCCACTTTTAAACATTGGGTTATTTGTCTTTATATTGCTGAGTTATTAGAATCTTTACATACTTGAAATATAAGTTTGTATCAGATATATGATTTGCAATTATTTTATTCCATTCTGTGGATTGTCTTTTCACTATCTTGATAGTATCCATAAGCACAAAATTTTAATTTTGATGAATTCAAATTATCTATTTTTTCTTTTATTACTTATGTTTTTAGTGTCATATTTAAGAAACTAATACTTAACCCCAGATCATGCAGATTTCCTTCCATGTTTTTTCCTAAGAATTATAAAATTTCAGCTCTTAAATATAGCTCTATATTCATCTTGCATTAATTTTTGTATGTTGTGTGAGGTAGGAATTCAAATTCATTCTTTTGCATGTAGATATTCAGTTGTTCCACAGCACTATTCTTTTTTCATTAACTTGTCTTGTCACCCTTCTCAAAGATCAATTGAATATAAATGTTTATTTATACCTCTGGACTCTCAATTCTATTCCACAGATCTATATGTTTATACTTATGCCAAAACCACACTTTCTTAATTATCATAGCTTAGTAGTGGGCTTTGACATTGGAAAATGAGCCCTCCAACATTGCTCTTCTTTTTCAAGGTTATTTTGCATTGAAATTGTAGATTAATTTGGAGACTATTCCTATGTTAAAACTATTAAGTATTCTTATCCATGAACATGGGGTAGCTTTTCATTTATTTAGATATATAGTTTCCTTCAAAACATTTGTAGTTTTCAGTGAACAAGACGCACTTCTTTTGTTAAATTTATTATTTAACAAAATAATATTTTTGTTAAATAAATAATAAATTATTTTCTTCTTTTTTATAATATTGTAAATAAAATTTTCTTAATTTTATTTCGAGACTATGAAAAATAACATATATATATAAAAGCAATAAATTTCAAAGCACAGCACCACAATTAGTTGTATAACATATTTCAGAGTTTGGCATGGGTTATAATTCCATGATTTTAGGTTTTAAATTCCAACTGCTCTAGGATACTGGAGTCTAAAGGAGATATCAATTTAATGATTCAGCAATCACATTCATTTGTTTAATCCTATCTTCTCTGTATGATTTCATCATCACCTTTGTCTTTCTGTCCCTCTCTTTAGGGGTGTTTGGGCTATGGCCATTCTAACTTTTTCATATTGGAAAGGTTTGTCAATAATATGAGGTCAGAAGATGGAACTATCTGATGTTCTGGAGAGACTGGGTCCCCTACGTTTCAGGACTTATTTGGTCCAGGGAGGAAGGTAATTGATTTTTTTTTTATGTTGAGCTTTTATTCTGAAGTCTTGCTGAACTTATTAGTTCTTACATATTTTTTTTTAAATGTGAATTCCTTAGGAATTTTCTATGTACAAGATCATGCCTTCTGTGAGTACAGATACTTTTACATCTTTTCCAATGTAGATGCCCTTATGTCTGTCGCTTATTTGCCCTTGCTAGAACCTCCTACACAATGTTGAATAGAAATGGTGATTGTTAAAACTCATATCTTGTTGCTGATTTTAGGGGAAACCATTTAGTCTTTCACCATTAATTACGATATCAGCTGCAGGGTTTTTGTAGACACTCTTATCATGTTGAGAGAATTCTCTTCTATTTCTAATATATTGAATGTTTTTAACATGAACTGTTGGGTTTTGTCAAATGCTTTTTCAGCATCTATTGAAATGATCATGTGGTTTTCCTCTCAATCTTATTAAAATGATGAATTACACTGATGGCTTTAGGATGCTAAACCAACTGTGGATTTCTGGTATCGATCCCAGGGTCATGATGCATATTCTTTTCTATATATTTATGGATTCATTTTGCTAGCACTTGTGAGGAGAATTTTCATCCACATATATAAGGGATATTGATCCATAGTTTTCTTGTGATATCTACATCTTATCTTGATATAAGGATACTGTTGGTTTCATAGAATAAATTAGACTGTGTTCCCTCATCTTCTACATTTTTGGCAGATTTTGTGAAGAATTGATGAAAAATCTCCTTTAATTTGTATTTGTAGAATTCACCTGTGAAGCCATTTGTGTCACACCTTTTCTTTGTGGAAGTTGCTTCATTATTAATTCAATGTGTTTGCTTGCTACAAATCTATTCAGATTTTCTATTTTGTTTTGAGGCAGTCCCTTTAGTTTACACAGTTCTAGGAATTTTTCCATTTCAACTAAATTACCTAATCTAATCTGTTCTAATCTAATTTTTTGACACACAGTTCTAATAAAATTCTATATGATCTATGATGATGCCCTATTTTTCATTCTCGATTTTAGTAATTTGAGTCCTCTCTCTCTGTGTGTCTCTCTCATTCTCTCTGTCTCTTTCATTCTCCCCCCTCCCTGCTTTACCCCTACACTCCCGCTATCTTTGCCTTTTGCTCAGTCTAGCTAAAGATGTGTCAATTTTATCAATATTTTCAAAGAAGCAACTTTCATGTTTGTTGACATTTTTCTTTATTAGAGAGGTTGTGGGTTTCAGAACACTCATGTATAAGCACTATAATTGTTATTACATCATTCTTTCTGCTTATTTTGGGTTATTACTTTCTACTTGTTCTTGTGGTAGACTTTTAGGTTTTGATTTTAAATTTTTCTTTTTTCAAATATAGGCATTTATAGCTATAGTCCTTTCTTTAAGTATTGCTTATGCTGAATCCAGTAAGTTTTCATATGTTATATTTTCATTTTCATTTATCTCAAAGCACTTTCTAATTTCCTTCGTGATTTTTCCTTTAACTCTCTGGTTATATAGGTTGTTTTTAAACTTCCATATATTTGTGCATTTATCAAATTTCCTTCTATTACTGATTTCTATATTAATTCTATTTTGTTTAAAGAACACATTTTACATGATTTCAATTTTCATTTTAATTTACTGGAGCTGATTTTATGGCCTAACACATGATCTGTTCTGTGTTAATTTGAGATTTTTTTTTTTTTTTTTTACCTTGGGTGAAGAGTTCTATAGATAAATGTTAGATATAGTTGATTTTATAATGTTATAATCTTCTATTTCCTTGTTGATCTTCTGCCTCATTGCTATATCCATCACTGCAATTAGGATACTGAATTCTCCAACTATTTTTCTTTAATTGTCTAGTTTTCCATTTAATACTGTAATTTTTAAACTTCCTTTATTTTGGGACTCTGTTGTTTGGCGCATATATGTTTATAATTGTTATAATTTCTAGATTGACCCTTTTATCATTGTAAAACACATCTAAGTAATATTTTAAGTCTGTTTAACTGATGCTAGTATAGACAATCTAGCCCTTTTTTCTAAGATTTCTCTTTTCACAGTATATATATTTTCCATCATTTTACTTTCAACTTATTTGTATCTTTGAATAAAAACTTGATCTCTGTAGAAAGCATGTAGTTGGAATGTGTTTTTTAATCTGTTCTACCCAAACACATCTCTGGATTACATTATGCAATTATTTATGCGCAATGTAATTACTAATAAAGTAGCATTTACACCTGCCATTTGGCACGTGTTTTCTATATTTCTTATGCCTTTTTTATCCCTCTTTCTTCCATTACAACTTTTTTTGTGTGTTAAATACACATTTTCTAGGGTTCTATTTTAATTGCTTTGTTCATATGCTTTTGTGTCCATCTATTTTACATACACATACATTTGCATATATATTTAAGTTATTTTATTAGTCATTGCCTTGGGAATCATAATTATCATCTTCATTAAAAAGCATAGTTCAGACTAATATCAACTTGATTTCAGTAGTATACAACAGGTTTGGTTCAACAGAGGTCCATACCATCACCTCATCTTATTATTATTATTATATGTTATTATTTTCATACAAATACTATCTTTATATATCAGAAGCTCCTCAAAATATTGTTATAATTATTGCTTCTTGCAGTTGCCTTTAAAAACTAGAAGAAAAGTGTTACAAACAAAAAATATATGATGTGTTTTATATATTTACCTTTATAGTTTTTTTATTGGTGCTCTTTATTTCTGCATTTTGATTTGATTTATTGTCTAATATGCTTTCATTTCAGCCTGAAGGTGTCCTTTTTATTTCTTATAATGTAGGCTTAATAGTGCAAACTCTCCCAGTTTTTGTTTATGTGGGAATGTCTTAATTTCTCCTTTGTATTTGTAGGATAGTTGTACTGTATCATGAATTCTTTTTTGTCGGTTTTATTTTCCAGTAAATTGAATACAGGTATGTCATCCCACTGCCTTCCATATTACATGGCTTTTGATGCAAAGTCAGTTGTTAATTTTACTGAGGATTCAATTTAGGTGATGGGTAATTTTTAGCTTTCTACTTTCAGGGTTTTCTTTTTTGTCTTTACCTTTTGACAATTTGACCATTCTATTTCTAGATGTGGCTTTTTAAACTTTTACGTTACTTTGAGTTTGTTGAACAACTTGTATGGGTGGATTAATATTTTATTATTACTTGTCGATATTTGGGATGACAAACTGCATGAAGGCAGGAACCCTGTTTATCTTATTTGCTGCTAGTAGAGTTACTTGGTGATTGTCAGAGAACAAGAAGTTGAAGTGAGGGCACTGTCTCAGTTTTGTTTTCATCCTTCATTTATAATCTTGTTTCTTTCTTGTCTTCCTTGTTTTCATGACGTATTTTTTCTCTCTTCCTAATTCTCGTTTTTTTCTTCACCAATTTATGATTGCTATTGACAATATTCCTAACTAAAAATGATTTTAATGTATTTACTGTTTATATAAAACATAAATGAGACTCTCAGAACTTTTACCTGTCTTAGCCACCTACAGTAGCCATCTAACTTGTCTCATTGCTTCCACTTTCCATCCCACTTCAATCAATTCTCCCTCAAAGCAGAATGATATTTTAAGAATACATATCCAATGATGGCTTTCTTCCACTAAAATTCCTATACTTGTTAGTTATTGCACTTACAAAAAAATCCTTAACATGTTCTACAAGGTTATGCATGGCATACCACCTGCTACCTCTCTAATCTCTTCTCACACCATTCCCTACTTTGCTTATCATGATATAGCCATAGAAATCTTCACACACACTTACCCGTCAGCTGGAAAGGCCTTTTTCACAATTCCTTGCTAGCTAATTTTATTTTTCCTCTGGTCTCAGCTAATTTTCACTTTTTCAAAGAGATCTTACTTGACCACAAGTTTAAATTATCTTCCCAAAGCTCACTGTCTAATGGTGAAAATAGTACACAAAAGCTATCACAAGCTTGGGAGTTTTACTAGATCAGTTGTGTATATATTTGCACAAAAATTTGGGTGTTTTACTAGATCAGTTGTATATGTATACATTTTTTTTGAGAAAAGAAATGTCCTCTGAATGAAAATCATTCCTTAAAACAAAACCCTAATGTGAGCTGATCACAAAAGGCTCAGGATCACAAGTTTTTTAGAACCAAGCTTGTGGTATAAGCTAATTTAACTGTGAGAGATGGGATCTATCACTGATGATTGAATGATGTAATGTCTAAAAGGTTCTTGCTAAATCCATATGAACCCTCAAGCACTAGACTACCTTACACACCACATGGTTTGCCCTCAGGTTCTTCGGTCCCATCTTCAGGCTCCCATGTAATCTATATCTGCAATCTATATTTTCTTATTGCATTTTAGTCATATATTTATGTTTACATTTTTGTCTCCCTCATTAAACTGTGAATTTCTTTAAAATAGGTATGCTACTTTTATTTCTATGGCTTGATTTCTTTGGAAGGCTTAAAAGCACATAATATTAACTAAATGTAATCGGTGTTTATTGAAGAAAAGATGAAAGAATCAAGGAAGGAATCGTCGTGTTTTTGTATTGCAAAAATCAGAATTGGCTGTGAAGTGTAGTCCAAATAACAATGGTATTTCCCTAAAATCTATTGGGGTAAAACAGAAAACAAACAAACAAACAAACAAACAAAACAAAACAAAAATAAGCAGAGACAAGTCTTGCGCTGTGTCAACATTACTTGAAAACTCTTATTAGGTGAAGGTTCCCAATTTAGATTTAGGAAAAGCATTAGGAGAAATAAAGAGTTTTAGATCAACTTCTCAATACTGTGCTACCTTTTTGTTATTGGATATATGATAACATAATTTTGAATTGTGGGGACAATACACCCACCCTCTCTACCTCAAATGACATACTTAAGTGGGTTCCTGCTCATCCTGAGGATAGACTGAGAATGCTCAATAAACAACGTAAGGATTCAGATAGAGTTTGGGGGATGAGGGAGGGATATGGGCAGAACTCCCCCTGAACCGAAACATTTTGATGATTAGTCTAGGCTTTGGAAGGGCTTCTATTAATAAAGTAATCATCTGTCCATTAGGGACCACCTAAGACGGTAAATACTTGGAGATGTGACCCTCTCCTCCCATGTCTTTTTTTCATTTGAATTTTGAGGAATATACATACATATGCTGATATTGTGATACATGTACCTGTAAGATCATCAGTGGGCCAGGACCCCAGCTGGCATGCCTTGCAGGTGTACTCGTCAAAAACATACTCATTCTCTTTACAAGGTGTACAGGTCCAACAACAGCTGACTTCTCCCTTCCGGATCACCTAAAGCAAATATTTAAAAAATTGATTATTTTGTTTGCATATACAAAAACCTAGTGCTTTTTAAAAACATATAATGCTTCAAAAAAAAGGCTTTCCCATTTATTATTTCAGATGTTATCAGATAGTCTGTATATATATTATTATTTCACATTATTATTAAAGAAATTGAGATTGAGTTTAAACTACTAGTCCTATACCATAAACTTGCTTAGTAATAAGGTCAAGGCTTAAATATAGGTCTTTGGATAATTAGCTTCAGGTAACTATATTTAACCAAGTGCCTGTATTTGTGCTCATATATGCATAAACATATCGTTAAATAACTGAATTTTCCTCAGGGTCTGTGTTTTTCTTCCTCTCAAATGAAGAACTTTTAATCTCTTGATTTACCTTGGCTTAACTCTAGCTGAATAACAAAGAAGCATTACGTAACTCTTAATGTTCAAAATATTTTCCATATTTATAGGAAAGAATTAGGAATGTGCATTGGGTAGAAAGGCAGAAGCTTGAACTAAGATGCAGAAGATGAAGGTTTTTCTGGAGTTACTCTCTTATCTCCTTTTCTACTGAAAATCTGGTTCCATAATTCTTGTTCCTTTTTATTTGAGTAACTTTGTTTTGTTTGGGATGAAGGTGGATAAAGTCACTGAGACTATTATGCACTTCTTTATCTGTCTGATTTTTACAGCAGTGGAAAATAATTGAAATGATTTAACAGCGGAAACAGTCCCAGACGTTATTCTTTAGAAATGCATGCAACCTTTTATTTTTCATCGTTGTTGCATGAATAACCTCTGTGAAATAGAGATAGTATTCACTAAACATTCTTATAAATAATTTAAAATGTGATTAATAACCAGACACAACAATTATTACAATTTATATTCCTTGTCTGATATGCTAGCTCTATTAATGTCCTTTGATAATACAACATCTAGATATCTACAACTAAATATGATTGTAAGCTGGCATCTCTTTCTTACATTTTCTACTGTTCTCTGTGCTGGTGTTTGAAACAGCAAAAATACAAGTAGAGAATGAAGAGAAAAGAACCTGAAAAATCCTTTCCTTAAAATAATCATTTAATTGAGGCAAAACTGCTGCTAAGACCTACTTAATCCAGCTAAAATATTCTTCATAATAATATTAAATATAATTTCTTAATCATTTAGTGTATGCTATATACTGTTGTCTCTTTAAAACCAGAACATATCTGTATGAGGTAGGTAGTTTTATTTTATTTATTTTTGTCTGCTGCATGGTGGGCTCACATTTCATTATTTTTCTATGTGAGTATCCCATTATTGCAGCACCATTTGTTGAAATTTAGTCTGTTCGTTTGTTGTATTGGTTTGCTTTGCTTGTTTGGTTTTTTTGGGAAGTGCATGGACCAGGAACCGAACCCAGGTCTCCCGCATGGCAGGTGAGAATTCTACCACTGAACTACCCTTGCACCCCTTAGTTTTATTTTATTCATTTCATAGAAGACAGAAAATTGAGGGTGGATCAAACAATGTGTGGGGGACTTTAAGATTCATGCTCATGAATATTTGAACCTTACTGGTATATAAAAAGATAGAATTTATTGTATTTTTTTTAAGATGTAGGGGAAAGAATTACAAGCCTGGGAATCAAGATACACCAGGGTTCTAGTCTTACTTTAGCCACTAAGTAGTTGTGTGGCCTTCAACTGTTCTTAGTTCATCCCAGTTTCTTCAACCCAAGCCCATAATTTTTGTAAATTGGAAGTGGTAATAATACATTTCATCAAGGGTTGCCTGAGGATTTAAAATTTTCAGAAGGATTTGTAAACCATAGAGCACTCTAAAAATATCTATTTTTATTAATTATATGTATATAAAATACTCCTATAGAAAATGAAAAAATCATTTTCCAGGTAATTTCAACCACCCTTGGTAAATCCATCCCTGGACAATTATGTATATTGCAATGCAAGGAGGTATATTTTAAATGCTGAAGGATTCTTTTTCCAGGACTCAGCAGGGCCTGGAAAACAAAAACAGCTGATTTTTTCCCCCTAGAAATATGCTGACTTCATGTGATTCAATTTGCACTGGTTAGTGAATTCCCGCTTTTACCAAAATAAGTTTGTGCTTTTTTCCAAGAATAATTCCAATATTGCAGTCTCCTTATGAATCAATAGTGACACCTTAATATGGCCTCTTCTGATCATTCAGCTCTAATTTATTCACTGTTTTTGCTTGTTTTATTATTTCACATTCATGTTCAATACCAGAGGTTGTTGCAATTCTTTTTCATGGCAGTTCCAATTCTTTTTCAACAACCTGGGAGTAGTGGTTCTTTCTTTCTGAATACCAATATGTAACATATTTGAAACTCGGCTAGATTTATCACTTTCATAGACAGTAAATTTATAAATCTCTGAACAATGCTGTAAGATGTTGATCTCATTAATGAAGTTGCTCAATTATAACCTTAAACCATATTAAGAAAATGCAGTGAATTGTGTTTTAAAAAGATTGAAAATGGAGTTTAGTTGAAAAAAAACCGAGTTGGGGATTGAAAATTAAAGTAAGCAAACATTATTACAATATTACCAGTATTAAAATTAACCACTATTAAAAATGTGTTAATAGGGAGTAAAGTTTTTCCATTGTGTTATTTCCAATAAAATGTGATATGATAGTATATATAAATGACTCTCTCAAATCAGCCATTCAGCATTTTGAAGTTATAGGTTCAAATCATGTTGCTGTGAAGGGTCTAGAACAAACACCTTTCATGTAGGAATTTACGCAGCATAATCTTTCTATAGGAAACTATTGGAAATGAAGAAAATTCAATATTCAGGGACTATAAAGGAATATAAAATTACATGATGATTTTAACTACACGATATAGAAATATTTTGTCACTGAGTACCAAGGGTCAGCAAACTCTTTCTGCAAAGGGCCAGATGGTAAATACTTGCGGTTTTGTGGGCCACATAGTCTCTATTACAACTCAACTATTCAACTCCTTCATTATAGCATGAAGTCACATTTAGATGATATGTAAACAAATGAACATGGCTCTGTTCCAGTAAAACTTAATTAAAAAAAGACAGCTGGTCAGATTTGACTTGTGTGTTATAGTTTTCTAACCCTTGCTGTGCATTGTAATAAAACATATACATTTTCATATATTCCATAAGATACTAAATCTTTTAACAGATATAAATAAGTTCATATTTATCTTCATGCACCTTGTGTTTCTTCTCTCTATTCTTGTGTCCATGTATTCAGAACCAGTCATTGAGGACGTTAGTGTTGGTACTGAAGTATTTCAATTTCAGTCTAAAACACTAATGAACAAACACTTCAGATGTGTTCTCCACAGTGCAAAGGTAAGATTGGTTGAGAAAAAACAAAGTCAACTGCTCCAGGTGTGTGCACTTCTTCTACTACATTACTGGAGCACTTCAGTAACTATTTGATGATAAATATATTACGTAAATGTTACCTTTTTTCTTCTCTTAGAGCATTACACCTCAACAGGTATCTCCCTTTTTAATTATATCTCCATCCTCTCCTTCTTCCTTGGCTTTTATTTCTTGTAAGTGTAGTCTGGTCTTACTTCACCTAAAAGCAGCTTTGCAATAACCTCACACTACCACACGGTTTTCATCATGCATTTCTTGCTGCACAATTACCATTCAACTCTGTTCAGTCTGGCAAGGTTCTGTTTCCAGAAAGCTCCAATGAAAGGATAACTCTCAAATCTCATGTCTTTTGACCAGTTGTCTTCTTTCTCCGTCCTCTTTCTTCCACTCACCATCATCTTATGTGATAGTGTGCTCTCATGGTTCTCTCTCCCTCACTGAGCCTGTCCTCTCTCTGCTGCCATTCCCTCTTGCTTCTTTACATTTTAAGAGCAGGTTTGATCTTGGCTCACATTTATTTAAGATCTGATCTCAGCTCCCATTGATTTTTCTCTCTGACTTTCAGGTTCAGTCTTCAACAACTCTAACAACTTCAACTTTAGCTCTGTGCAATTAATTCTTAAATCTGGTATCTTCAGCCTTATTTCTTATTATTGTTTGAAACTATTTTTATTCATAGCAGGCTGGATTTCAGAAACAACATGCCTTCAAACTAACCCACTCTCTTTTCACTAAAGCCCTTCTTATTTTTCTGTCTCTGACAACTGCATATTTGATTTATTAAAACTTTAAATTGTAGTTGATGTGCTTGGGTCTTCTTTTTCTTCTACAACCTTCAGTCATCTGCCAGAATTGATTGAGTCTACCAAATTTCTTCCCTGCCCCTTTCCATTCTCACTGTTTCTTCTCTTCTTTGGGGGTTCTTATTAGCACAACCATAGTGTACTTCTAAAATGTCTCTTCCTTTCTAATTCATGTTTCATAACACTACTCATTAATCTTTGCTTGTCCCGGTTTATATCAATGTTTGTAAAACTTATTCTCTGACTCCTGATCATTTAATAAAATTAAAAAGCAACCTATTTAATGTGACATTCAAAATTCTTCATAAATCTGGTTTCAACCTATCACTTAAATTTTCACTTTTATAACCATTTAGAGCCATGCATTCTAGATCATTTACTGTTTCTAAAATAGTTTTCAATCAACCATTTCTGTACTTTCTTATAACTGCTCCCTCTCTATAAATGATATTTTCTCCACATCTTTCTCAGAAATCTGACCCATTTTCATGGTCTTATTTTTGGCATTTTATTCAGAAGAAATCTATTTCCTTCTCTTTTGTTTGAACTTATAAAGATCCTCCCTACCCCACTTTTTCCTTTCCTAAAAAAGTTATCACATTTTTTATGATGTTGCTTGTCTGTGGCCATGATACTTTTCTTCTTTAGACTGTAAATATTCTAACAGTAAAGGGTATATCACTTATTTTGGCCCTACTGATATCAACTATCATATTAATAAGACTTTGATAAATAATCAGAAGATACCATACTTTCCAGCTTTGAACTGTTTGTCCATCTAAGTAGAAATGGTGTGGATATTTCTACCATTGGTTCATCATTGGTCCAATCAGTCCACACTACTATGACTACTGTAGACTGTACTCTAGATATCACAAAGAATTAATGGGAAGAGAGCAAAAGAAACAAATCCAAACTTCTGACCTTAGAAGCTTTACAATGTAAAAGGTAAAACAAGATTCCAATTTTTCAAAATAGCCAGTGATAATTAACACTTTTGAATTTACAACAAAAATTAAAGGAGCACACACTCTATTTTACCTTAATCTGGCCTTTCTCACATGGTTCACTGCACACAGATCTAATGATGTTATTTTTCTTGGACCACACTTCATCATCATCCATTTTTAATTCTCCATTGTCCCAGCTTCCAACATTGATGTAATCAAAAAAATCTTTTCCCATTTCCTTGAAATTCATGATTTCATACCTTAGGAACAGAAATATAATAAACAATTGGCTAATGATTTAAATATTAAACTATGAGAAAATGATAGGTTTCATTCCCCTCCCCCCAAATGTACCTACTATCATATTAGTGACACTTGAGTTTTCCATGTCAGCACACTTAGCATGCCACAAACAAACAACAAATAAAAACCCCTGCTGTTGCACTTTCTCTTCAGAGGCAATTTTTTGCTTTCAAGCTTACACCTGAAATAGAAAATAATCCAATGTGAAAGAAAAAGTGACTTGACCTCAGCAGATTGAAAGATTTTGAAATGATCTCAAGAAGTTTAAACAAGTACTACAGTTAGGCTCCTAACAAAAGAGAAAAGTTTATTGTCTCCACTGAAGTAAAATGATAAAATTTTCCTTTGGTAATCAAGTGAGAAATTTGGTAAATCTTTAATTTTAGAGAATGTGGGGTTTATTTGGTTGGGGTCTGATATTTACCTTTTGATTTTACTCTTTACCAAAGGCAAATTTCATGATATTAAGACAATTTCAGGAGTGATACTTAAAATAAGTTGGAAAATAGATAGTTTTTACAGAACCTCATGCAATGTAAAAATGATGGAAGAGACTAACATCTTGCTAGTTCTTAATCTATATTAGATATTATTCTTATTTTGAGTATGGGGATGGAAATATAAAGAGGGAAAAACCAAAATACTTATTTACAATCTTTCTCTTATATACAAGAACATTTCCAGAGAAGCATTTCTGAAATAAGTTTTCCATCTGGGAACACTGGATGAGCAATGTACAATGATGCGTATACAATATCTTCACTATACCTGTTGGAGATTGAATTATGTCCCCAAGACATGGCTGGGTTTTAATTTGCATTCCTGTGGGTGTGAGCCCATTTGTAAATAGGACCTTTGAAGGTGCTATTAGTAGTTCATTTTGAATAGAATCTTCAATGGCCCTATTTTGAATGAAGCCAATTTGAATCAAGGTCGGTCTTAAGCCATAGGACTGAAGGCCTGATAAAGAGAGGTAATTTGGAGGAAGTCAGTTAGGAGAAGCCAGAAGTCAGTGGAAACAAGAAAAGCAGACTTAAGGAGAGAGTGATCTTCGTGTGATAGACAACTGCCATAACCGGAATTCATCTGACCCCAAGAGAAAGCCTGGACTTGCTGGCATATTGATTTTGGATTTCTAGCCTTCAAAATGTGAGACAATAAATGCTTATTGTTTAATCCTACCCACTGTGTGGTATTGATCAAAGCAATTCTAGAAAAGTAAGCAAAGTACCCTATGCTTTCACTCACCAGGAATTATGGAATTGGCAGATAGGCTCTTACAAATGCCTCCTCAAAATTTCCATGCTCGATATGCAGAGCTTCTGGAAAAGTATATGGATGCAAAACTTTCTAACTTGTAGTTTCAAGTGACTAGGTTTTCATACTCAGACCAAGATTCTTTACAGAAATGCTGAGAATAAAGCTGACATTAATCTGTTGGGATTGGCACGGTAAAGGGATCCTTACTTTTTCCACTCCCAATCACATTTTATTTGCAGGGTGAGGGTGTGGGGAGTGCATGGGCCAGGAATCGAACCCAGGACTCCCACATGGCAGATGAGAATTCTACCACTCAACTACCCTTGCACCCCTCCTACTCATATTTTTTTTACCATACTATCTTTTTCAGAATGTGAACTCATTCTTAAACTTTGTTGGCTATTAGGTCATTTAAGGGTTATCTACAGTGCTTTATTTGCTGTCAGTTAGTAATAATTTTGAGTAGCTATCTAAATTCCACCTCTATATCAAAAGTACCAACCAATGGGAATCAAAACTGGTCCTACAACTTTCTACTCTATCACAATTATCCCACAGCTACTAAGTGTGTAATGAGTTGAGATATTAAAACACAGAATGCTAAGGTAAAAAGAATTCATATATTATATCATTGGCTACTTCAACTATATGGGGCTTCTAGGTCTCCAAAAGGTGACTCTCTGTGAGCAAATAACCTATGTTGAGAGAAAGAAAGAAATGTCTGTGTCAGGAGGCTTCCCTTCTTGCTGCTGCTGATTTGAAGAAATATGAAGGGTTCATTGTTCACCCCAAAATAAGTCATCAACCATATTTCTACCAATTCTTAACTATGTAAGGTGTAGTTCAAACTATTAATTTTACAATGAAATTGAAGCTCAGGGAGATTAATGAGTATGGCCAGGTGACAGAGTATGCGAGGATACGATCTAGGGTCTAAACTCGGCCTGTAGATTTCAAGCGCTGCTATTTGTTCTTTACTAAACTGCTCCAAAATCTACTCAATAGTGCTAAGAGATCAATCTTTCATTGTTTAAATAGTTCAGAAATATGACTTGGTCTACACTTTAAGGCTCTTGTCTCTATATCCAGATATCTTTTGTTTTATATAGCAGATACTGAAAAAAGTTGGATCTGGTTTTTGAAAAATATACATAATTCTTTAGAAGGGGGAATGTCGTATTTGTCAGGGAAATGATTTCAAGAAAAATTAAATCTTACTTTAGCTCAAACAGTTCATCAAGAAAAATTAAATCTTCCTTTAGCTCAGATAGCTCAACCTGTTCTAATTGCATTAGAGACAATGAACACCCCCTTCAGAATTAGTCTTTAGTTTCTGGTAATTGTTTTTTTTTTTCCTGCAAGACAAATAAAAAAGATGTATATCACTGTTGACAATAGCTTGGAAATATAATCATGCTTTAAAAGTCTTTGGTAGTGGTATACTGTAAAATTAGGTAGGTCGTACTAATTCTCTACAAAAGAAGATTTTACCCTTCTCTTGTGTATTTGTATTGTTTTTATTTTTCATTTTCAGAGATAGGATACATATTTTATTCTCCAGCTACAGTGAGAAAAAATGAATGTTTCAAAAACAGCTTTACTTATTTATTTTTTGCATGGGTAGGCACCGGGAATCAAACCCGGGTTTCTGGCATGGCAGGCAAAAATTCTGCCACTGAGCCACTGTCACCCATCCTTCCTTAAATTTTCAATAAAATTAAAACACCTGTTTGGGTGGCCCATGTGGCTCAGCAGGCAGAGTTCTCACCTCCCATGCTGGAGACTCGGGTTTGATTCTTGGTGCCTGCCCATGCAATAAATAAATAAATAAATAAATAAATTGAAACACATATTCTAATGGCTTCCAGGAATGCATACTGATTATTTAATCTATAATTTGTAATTTATATTTGATGAAAGATCAGCAATTATGTGCGATCTTTTTCTTTTGGCTTTGGAGATTTGCACATACTCAGTTTTGGAAGGAAAGATTAGTGTGTCTTCCAATCACGTGACACTTGGATTGACATCACACCCACTCTCTTCCTCCTTGTCCTACCACTTCCCCTTTTGCTGCTTCCCTCTTCTTTCTTCTCCCCCTCCTCCTACCCCCTTCTCTTTCTCCTCCTCCTCCTCTTCATCATCCTCATCTTCATTCTTACTCTTATTCTCATTCATTCTATTTCTTCTTTTCTCTTGTCTTTGCCTCTCACTCACTGTGTGCTGCCTCTGTTTCAGAATATTTCTGCTCCTTAACTTCTTTCTCATTTCTGTGTCTGGGTATGTGAAACCTGTTTACTTAATCTCTCCTACTTGTTATGCTTCTCTCTGACTCCTCATTTTTGTCTCTTTCTTAACTGACCACAAATTAGAGTCAATATATCTTCAACAATTGAAAAAATGAATTTTGTGTAATCTTTCATACTGCAATGGCAGAGTTGAGCAGTTGCAACAGAGATTACCTCACAAAGCTGAAAGTATTTACTATCTGTCCCCTAGAACAAGAGTTTCTTATTCCCTAGTACAGAGTATCCACTGAGCATGAATGTTTAAGAGGCCTGACTTTTGTATATCCCCAAAACAAAATATAACAAATAAAAACATGGTCTAAGAAAAAAGTTCTGTTGAAGCACTACATACACATTAAACGAACTAGAGTTCAGATGAACAAAAATAAATAACTTTCTCAATGATTAGAATTTTCTGAAAATTAAAGCAGTTTTCCTGAGAAGATAGGGAAAATCTCTTTACTCAAGGGGCTGAAGTAAGGTTGTTGTTGGGAAACTAAAACATCATTTGGAGAAAGGGGCTGCGGAGAATAATGTACTTATATGGCTCCTAAGGTAGTCTCAGTTTATAAGTCTGGTGCTAAGATTAAAAAAAAAATCTTAATTATGGAACAAATTGGCAGAGAGTCAATATCCTTTGCCAACAAAATAGAAATTCCAAGAATTGGTCCATGCAACAAAGCAATAATAATTCCTTTGGAGTTGGATAGTCACAATTAAAGAGAAACCATAGTGTTGATTTGACCAAAAACTCTATACCTTTCAAATGTAATATGAAGAAAAAAACAAAGATTATTCTCAACTGATGTTTGTGCCTAAAGGTTGCATACTGTCCTTTACTCTCTTGCGAATTGATGATGTGACCTTGGGCATATCTCTTCCTTTCTCTGGGATTCAGTTTTCTACAAGAAAATTTGGAGGTTGAAACAGATAATCTCTAAGGTTTGCTATAGCCAGAGCCACATTTTAAGAATCGGTTTACAAAACAGGTCAGATAATATGCAAATTTCTAGTGTTCTAGTTTCATTTTCTATAATCCCCATCTGTTTTGTCCCTCTGTTCCCCTTTCCTGCATTTTTAGGTTAATCAATTTTTGTTTTAGTATTCCTCTATTTCTTTTAGATATTCCTCTTTGTATTCATATTTTAGTTGTTGCTCAAAGGATTACAATGTGCATTGTTAATTTATCTTATTCTACTTATGTTAGTTACTTAATATTGTGCCACTTAATGTAAAATATAAGAATCTCCCTGTGCTGGTTTGAATCTGTTAGGCGCTGCAGAAAATCCTATGTACTTTTAATCCATCCCTGGGGACACAGAGCTATTGTTGGCAGGACCTTTTGCTTAGGTTGTTTTCATGGAGATATGACCCAGCACATTCAAGAGACATTTTGGAGAGAGCAGAGAGAAAGAAAATGTCCCAGGAGAAACCAGAAGGACCCAGAGAAGCTGAGAGAGCCGAGAGAGCCATTTTGAAATCCAGGAGAGAAGGACCAACAAATGTCTTCATGTTCCTTCTCATGTGACTGAGGAAACTCAAATGCCAGCAGCCTTTCCTCAGAGAAGGTATCGCCCTCTTGATATCTTAATTCAGACATTTTTGTGGCCTTAGAAGTACAAATTGGAAACCTAATAAATCCTATTTGTAAAAGCGAATCCATTTCTGGTATATTGTATTCCAGCATCTTTAGCAAACCGAAACACTCCCTTTTTGCTATTGTTTTCAAATATTTTATATCTTCAGACTTATAAACTCCATAATATAAAATTATAATTTTGCTTTAATCATTCAGTTGTGCCATAAATATTACTGGCCATCCATGTTTTCATTACCTAATTATAGTCAATCCCAAGTGGAAGCTAGACCTCTTAAATTTTCATTCTCAATGGATAGTCAATACTAGAGAATAGGACAGATAGTAAATATTATCGTCTTTGTGAGATACTCTCTGTTGCAATGGCCCTACTCTGCCATTAGAGTATGAAAGCAATCAAAGACAATACCCAAACATATGAATGCAATTGTGTTAAAAAAAACTTATTTACAAAAAAAAGGAGGTAAACTAGATTTGGTTCCCGGACATAAAATTTGCTGTCTCCTGCTCTATTCTGTTGATGGTAAATGCAAAGTTCCATATTTCTTATCTGTAATTCTGAAACCTTAGAACTTTGAAAACTATGAGTTTTTTTCATAACTTAACTGGCAACAAACTGACCCAATCTGAATTTACCTAGTGGCAAAAGCTGACCCTAACTGTCATAAGGCTATTTATGGTCTATTTATCTCACTGAACATGAACATTCATACTTTCTGTTGCAGGAATACTACTGTATTGATTAAAGAGCACTGCCCCACATCCTGTTGGGAGCATAATATGAACTGTATAACCGTTTCTAAATTCAAAAACTCTGAATTCTGAAACACACCTAGCATCAAGGATTTCATTAAAAGACTGCATACATGCAATAGTATAATCAGATATGTGTTTTAAAATCAATGTTTATAAAGTACTCGCCAACAATCCTCAACTGCGTGTGCCAGAGTGAGTTTCCACCTCTCCCTCCATTTAGGATCTTTCTTTGAAACCCTGGCAAACTAGCAAACTAGGAATTTCCCTAATAACCCAAGGCTTTGGTACCTAGCCCAGCTGGGAAATCTGATCCAGCAGAGCAATAACTTTTACTCTCCAAAAAAATTACACAATACTTACAAACACATTTATCAGAAAATACTGACATTTTTATTTCAATCTTACTTGTCTACTTAATCATCAGGTTGTTGTATAAACTTAGGAATTGAAGCCCAGGAGATGAAGTTAGAATCTTGGCTCTGTCATTTATTAGACTATGTCTTTGGGCAAACTGTTTAACCTTCATAAGCCTTGATTTCCTCAGCTATAAAAGATAATAATGAGACTAACTCTGATAATTTATTAAGAGGTGAATGTAATACCCAACTTTAATAGTGCATGGATAGTCTCTAGCCAACTGTGAATCCCAGGAAACTGTTTGCAAAATTTTACATATATTGTTCTGGAGAGAATAATCTATACATTTCATCTGAGTCATAAAGGGATTCATAGTCCAATAAAAAAGTTAAGAACTAAAGTTCTAAAAATATGCCATTACAACATATTTCAGGATCATGTGTGAAACGGTGATGTTCTGCCTGATCCATTAAGGCTTGCCGCTGGAACAGAGCAGAGTGATCTGAGCCAATTCTTTACTACCTGGTTTTGGGACTGGCTTAGGTGCATGAGATAAAAACCCTTTAAACCATTGGAGTTATAATCATCAAAAGTCCATGAGCAAGTCGTAAGCTGATGACAGTGTTCTAGAGATTCATGTGGGGATACAAACACTTATGGAGATTTCAGAGCCTAAGGCTTGAGCCCATTGGTTGATCTGCCCAAAGAAGTCATATAAAAAGTGCAAATGTTTCTTTGAAACTAAAAAAGTGCTTGCATTTTTATCTACCATGGATGCACTGAAAAAACCAAAAAAGTAACCACATGTGAAAAGTCAGTATATTTTGTCAAACAGCCTGTTTGGGGCAAGATTGTTCGAGTTTTCAGAGTAGGAAAAGCATCCAACTTCCATTTTGGCTACACAACTTGAAAATAACTGACACTTTGAAGTCCAGCATGTGAGATGGTAGCAGGTGTTTCATGCATGAGCCCTAGTTTATCTGAAGAATATAGAAGCTCCCTAAACCAAGATTGCTGGTAGGATGGGTGTACATTCAGGTAGTAAGTTGTGCAGAGAGCCATGGGAGCTACTATTAGCAAGGATCCTCTTCTAAGTTCAGGTCCCTGAAATGTGGCAATGAATTCTAAGCAACATTTTGACTGTTCACATTAATACTTTCCCTGGTCACAGAAATCGGACTTTCCTCTCTCTATCTTTGATCACTGTGCATTGGGTTTAGCCAAACTTAGCCAGAAAGCCTAAATAATCAGAAAGAAGACAAACAGGTGCTCAAGGGTCAAGAGTTGCCTTTCTTTCAGGCTCTGTTGTCTGGAGGAGAACAATAACCATACCTTCCTGGAGAGTCTCCATTCTCATCAAACAGGATCATGTCTCCAGAAACCCCAGTAAAATTGGTTTTCATCAGAGAGTCCAAAAGTTTCCGCCCATCGATTGGCTTCATTGCATCACAGAGGCCTGCATAGCCTGGGCAGAGAGAAGTCTGCATGTTATGGAGTCCGTAGGCCATGGAATAGATGGCGTTGATCACAAATCCCATTTTGGAATCCTGAACATGATGTGTTCTTAGAGTCAGAGAACCTGTTGGGAAACAAATTAGGGATTCATTTTATTATTTAATTTGACTATAACCCTGTCCATGGACCCTCAATAATTAGAGGCTGTACTGACACAATTTACCATAGAACTAGAAGCATTTGTAAGACATGGGAACCAATATCATATGCCTAATAATATTCTTCTATTTCCAGGTTTATCTTCCAAAACCTTCAAGAAAGACCTGACTTCCCAACAGGAACAAGGTATACTGGGGAAAAATACAGGATGGTGCACTGTATCTATATGATACATTTAACCAAAGAATAGGTTAATTTCCCTAATGATTTAGGACTCCTCAATTAATCTCCATATTCCAAACTACAAAATCCTCTTAGTTAACAAATTAAATTATCCACCAATTCACCTTTAATTTATTTAGAATTGTCACCCATCATTTTTAATCTCAAAGTATATGTATAACTCACATGGAGTTAAAATCTATAGAGGAAGAGAGCCCTTCCAGAGTAGAGTGCTTGGGAGTATTTTATTAAAGCACTAGCATTTGGGATGAGTTACCCATTCAAGAAATATGGATTGAGTGCCTGTTATTTCTGACTGCACTTGGTAGGCATCAGATTATAATGCTGAAGAGGGCATGCATAATTCCTGCTCTCATTTACTTAGAGTCTTGAGGCAGAAGAGCACCTGAGCAGGCAATTACAATGTGTTCTGATAAATGTTGAGGCAAGTCTGATTTAAGAGGTGCACCAGACTCAGACTGAAGGTCAGGGAAGGCTTCCCAGAAGGTCACTGAGGCTGAGCATCATGGCTGAGTGTCCATTAGTTGGATGAAGAGTAGCCAGAAGAATGTTCGCAGTGCGTTTGAAGGTTCGCAGATGAGATAGAGCAGGATGTGCTAGGGAAACTAAAGAAGGCTGAGTGGTGAGAACTGAAGTGGGAGAGGGAAGCAAGACTTTTGAAGACATATTAAGATTTCTGTACTTTATTGTAACAACATTGGAATCCACTGAAGTGTTTTGAGTTAGAGAAGGACATGATCATGATCAGATTTTATTTTAGAAAGAACATTTTGGTTACATTATATAGAAAGGTTTAAAGGGTTGTAGGAAAGGAGGTAGGAAGACCCATAAAGATGATGCAGTGATCCCAGTAGGAGGTAAAAATGACCTTGCCAAGGGTTCAGGCCACGGGGAGGGGCAGAAGAATTTAGGAAGCAGAGTCTGTGAGGATTGGTATAGAATGGGAATTGAAGGACAGTTAGATTGAGGAACATAAGAAGAGAAAGGCAACACGGGGAAAAGAACAGTTGAGATAAAGACAGAACTCGTTATTTGGGAATAAGTTTGCTTTAAGAAAGAAAGAAAGACACTCTCTAAGGATAGTATGTTCCTTCATAACTTCTCACACTTTAGAGGCATATTATCCCGTTCACTATTGCCGGTCCAAATACAAAGTTCTCTTGAATGGGGAGGCTCTCTGGGGTAATCATCACGGTTTATTCTGACATAAATATAAGCTGAGGAATCTTACCTTTATTTTAGGACTAGACACTAGCCCAACCTACTTTCTAAACAAATCTTAGAATTTTCTTCTCCACACAGACTTTATTCATTTTCCATATTTCAGCCCATACTGCTGGTGACTCCATTCTTGAAGTTGCTCAGTCAAATATTTTTGCAGTTCCTCTTGATTCCTATATTTCCTTCATGCCTCTCAGCCCCACGAACGCTAATCCTAGCCATTTCTCAAGGCTCCAAGAGCACCTTCTTTATGAAGACCACTGTGATTACAGGTACTAAAATTAATCTTGCTCTTTTGAACTCCCTATCACTTTCTCGATATCTTTCTCAGACAACCCTGAACGCCATATTACAGTAACATGAGCATACTTAGGGGGAAGGAAATTTGAAATGTCCAGTTTGAAGTCAGTCCAACCTCTGCCTTTCTCAAGTTAACTCCCTACATGGAGGAGCTAATGAAGTGATTGATACTATTTCTAGAAAATTGTTGGGCAGTGGTGATCTTTGGGCCATGCTTAGGTGCTTAATCTTGACTCTAAGCCATGTACTACAACTCAGCCTCTTAGCCCACTATCAGAGTTCACCATTAGGTGCTTATGTGGCTATTAATACTATGTTAGTTTGATTCTCATTTTATAATTTTCCTTTTATGAACAGAATAGGAAGGTCTAAGTTCAAATCCCTGCTTTGTGTCTTTTTAGTTCCGTTTCTTGGGCAAGCTATTTAAACTCACTAAAATTCACATTAATTATCTGTTAAATAGTGACTCGCAAGGGTGATGTGAGAATTACATGTTATAATAAAGTCATAAGTATCTCACTCACAGCCTAGCATAACATAGATGCTTAATAAGTGTATTGAAATATAAGCCACTAAGTTATGTGCTCAAGACTTTAGGGAATGAAAACAAGCCAAAGGTCTCACCTGATGTGATACCCAGCAGAGTTCTCAGGCTGTCATCATTCAGGTTCCCTTCCTGAGTTTTCTTTACTTTGTCTAAAAAAATTAGTGACTAACACAAAGGCAAAATTTGAGCCTTATTCACTTGTAAATTAAATCACAGTATTTAAAGTATGGTTACTGAACCATTTGTTAAATTGAACAGGGCAATAATGACAATTTGCATTTGTCTGGCACTTTACTTTTCAAAATAATTCTTGCATTTTTCAGTGACGCTCATCAACACTGCAAGATAGATATACCTATCAGGAATTGGTATCCACACTGTAGAGGTAAGGAAACTTGAGGTTTGGACAAGTTAAGTCAATATTCCAAGGTCACACAGTTAGTACAAATTAGGAATGGAAAAGATTATCTAATGCCAAGTCTAGTGCTCTTGATACACTATATTGTTATTCTCTGGAAATAAGCAAATTTGAGTAATATTAATTACTGTATCTTTTTAAAAACATTTTAATTAAAGTTAGGGAATAGAAACTGGGAACAAGATTGGTTCTTTCCTAGAAACTCATGTTTCTGTTTTACCAAATAATGCCTGCTAAAGCTGCCCAAAGCCTGGGTCCAAAATGTGCAGATGTGTTTTGTACACTAAGTTGGGAGATTGTTCATTTGCTTGTTGGGCATCTGAGAATAACTGTCCTATATGAGCAACATTAGAGTCCTGCAGAAATGTTTGGTGACTATTTTCCCTTCTTACCCAGAGATTCCAAATGACTACAAATTCTCAAAACCTGCCAGAAGTAAACTAAAGGAAATTTAACCTTTGCAATCTCTTCCTAAGTGATTTTGATGCATGCATTTTAATAAGAAAAATGTCTTTACCTGCTTTTGCATTTATGATGCATTAGGAGGTCAATTCAAAGAAATTCAATTTTGAAACCTGCCTAAATCATCCCACCTTCTTTCCAGACTTCTTCCATCAGAGGAAGAAGCACACAGCTGAGCTGTCACCTGCATGTAGCTGAGAGAACTCTGTCAGAATGGATACTAGCAAAATAAGGACTTAATGAAATGCTTTAACCCTCGCAGAACCTAATGATTTAGGGATTATTTTCATTATAGTAGAACAAGTTAAAGAAATCAAGATAATGGTAAATACCTGACAGAATTAGTTTCTTGGGGATTGGTAGGTTGTATCCACATTTGATATGATATTAATGCAATAGACTCAGTATTTGCAACTATGGGGGAAATATTGGTGAATTAGGGATTTAGCATGTCTTCTGATTTAGACCTTTGTCTCTTTTTACCCTCTTCCTAACTCCACATATATCTGAAGGTGAACTGGCAAGATGTCTTTTTACTTTGTGGTAGAGAAGGTACTTCACCTACCAAGAGCTACAGATTCTAAGACCAGATGGCAGGAAGGAATCACCATTCAGTCAGTTACCAGCCATGTGATTTTGGACAAGTTCACTAATCTTTCTGTTCTGCGTGAAAGAGTAGTGGATTTAATAATAGTATTTACCTAGTAGACTTATAAGATGATTAAATGAGTTTATATTTACAAAGTATGTGATAAGATAAATTGATTTAACTTTCCTAGTCTCTGATGCAGCTTCTACTACTAATGTTCTTCTATGTTTATTCACATTCCAAATAAGGAAGTTAGATTAGGATAAAAAAGAGTTTGTGGTTTTAAATTTTTGAATGTGAAAATATTTCATTCAAACAAAAGTTTATGCACACATCTAATTAAATTAAATGTAAGAAGAGATCCTGTGGTTGGAACAGTGATGAGATTTGTATCTCTATTAGCTGAGAGATCCTACTCTCAGCCCATTTTGCACTTCACATTCTTCTGTCTAATTGCTAAGGCTTAATTTGAAAATCAACATATTGGGCTAGATCACTCTGAGCTCCAGAGGGATCCTACTCTGCATCAGGAAATGCATTAGGCACTAATGCAGGAGTGTCCAGACCTTTCTGTGTATTGTAGGGAGATAGAGGATAAGCAATAACCCCATAAAATAATTTCTAAATGACATGGAAAAATAAAGCAAAGTTAAGGGGAAACAGAGTATTGGGATGTGGTACTCTTTAGATAGGATGGCCAGGGAAGCAATCTAAGAGGGAAGAAGAACAAAAAACATTTGAGTTGACCTAAGTTAGGACAAAGAGAGAAAGAGGGGAGGGAGGGAAGGGGAAGAAGAAGGGAGAGAGAGAGAGAGAAAGACAGAGAGAGAGAGAGAGAGAGAGAGAGAGAGAGAGAGAGAGAGAGAAGGGCAGACATATAAAGATCTGGAAGAAGTATGCTACCAGACAGAGATACTAGCCATTTGTGCAAATTTGCACAGTGTATTCTTTGAGGAATAGAAGGGGAGCTTCCATTATACTTCTCTCCCTGTAACAGAGTGAAAAGTAACAGAGTGAAAAGGCACACTTATCCACTGTTGGTGGGAATGTCAAAGGGTGCAACCACTGTGGAAGGCAGTTTGGCGGTTCCTCAAAAAGCTGAATATAGAATTGCCATACGACCCAGCAATACCATTGCTAGGTATCTACTCAAAGGACTTAAGGGCAAAGACACAAACGGACATTTGCACACCAATGTTTATAGCAGCGTTATTTACAATTGCAAAGAGATGGAAACAGCCAAAATCTCCATCAACAGAAGAGTGGCTAAACAAACTGTGGTATATACATACGATGGAATATTATGCAGCTTTAAGACAAGATAAACTTATGAACCATGTAATAACATGGATGGACCTAGAGAATATTATGCTGAGTGAATCCAGCCAAAAACTAAAGGACAAATACTGTATGGTCCCACTGATGTGAATGGACATTCGAGAATAAACTTGAAAAATGTCATTGGTAACAGAGTTCAGCAGGAGTTAGAAACAGGGTAAGACAATGGGTAATTGAAGCTGAAGGGATACAGACTGTGCAACAGGACTAGATACAAAAACTCAAAAATGGACAGTACAATAATACCTAATTGTAAAGTAATCATGTTAAAACACTGAATGAAGCTGCATCTGAGCTATAGGGTTTTTTTTGTTTTTGTTTGCTTGTTTGTTTGTTTGTTGTTGTTTTTTATTATTATTACTACTTTTATTTCTTTTCTTTATATTAACATTTTATATCTTTTTCTGTTGTGTTGCTAGTTCCTCTAAACCGATGCAAATGTACTAAGAAACAATGATCATGCATCTATGTGATGATGTTAAGAATTACTGAGTGCATATGTAGAACGGTATGATTTTTAAATGTTGTGTTAATTTCTTTTTTTTTTTCTTTCCGTTGATAAAAAGAATAAAAAAAAATAAAAAAGTAACAGGGAGAGAAATATAATAGAAGGTCAGAGGGCAGAGTTAGGCAAAGGCTGGATAATGCATAGCTTTGAAGAACATTAGTGTGTTTTTGTCAGGGAATTATGACCTAATTTTCATTAAAAAGTTTTTGCTTTGCTGCTTGGAAAACAGAATGAGAAGGGGAGTGTTCTAGTTTGCTAGCTGCCAGAATGCAATATATCAGAAATAAAATGACTTTTAAAAAGGGGAATTTAATAAGTTATTAGTTTACAGTTCTAAGGCTGAGAAATTATCCCAAATTAAAACAAGTCTATAGGAATGTCCAATTTAAGGCATCCAGGGAAAGATACCTTGGTTCAAGAGAGCCGACAATGTTCAATGTTTCTCTCTCAGCTGGAAGTGCACATGGTGAACATGGCAGTGTCTGCTGGCTTTCTTGTGGCTGTACCAAAAAGGGACTCTCTCCAAAATGTTTCCTCTTTTAAAGGATTCTAGTAAGCAACTCCACCTTCAGGGGGTGGAGACACACCTCCATGGAAATCATCTAATCAAAAATTACCACCCACAATTGGGTGGGTCACATCTTCATGGGGACAATCAAATGCTCCCACCCAGCAATATTGAATGAGAATTAAAGGGCATGGCTTTTCTGGGGTCCACCACAGATTCAAACTGGCACAAGAAGGGGGCAACTTAGGGAATACTGCAACAGAATGCTCAGAGATGAGGGTGACTTAGTCCAGAGTCTGATTCTGAGTATCTTGAAAGCACAGAGAATAAGATGTGCTAATGGATTGGATGTGGGGTTTTAGAGGAAAAAAAAGAATCAAAGACGATGCCTAATTTTCACTGTAAGCAAACAAATGAATCAGCGTGTTGTTAAGTGAGAAATAAGAAATAAGTTGTTGGGGAAAGGGAACCAAATGTGCTGTTTGACATAAACAGGGGAGGCCAGTCAGTTGGCCAATGCAGTAGTTCAGAGAACAGACACTAGTTGCCCAGGGTAGGGTGACAGCAGTAAGATGGTGAGGCGAGATCAGATTCTGTGTACATTTTGAAATTAGAAGCAACATGCGAAATAATCAGCAGAATAATTGGCTGTGTCTCAAACTTTCTGGTTACATCTTTAAAATATCATTATTTAATAATATTAATATTTACTAATATTTTCTAAGATTGTCCTTTAAGCATCTCGTATTCTGTATGCTTTCCCAATGTTTCAAGAGCCCTATATGGGAGGTCTCCTGTATTAATTTCCAATCCAGATGATAATAGTTAACTATTCATACTAGATAATGCTTATACAATACCAGGCGTTGTTCTCAGTATGCATATATTGATTCAGTCAATCCTCAGAAAACCCAATGAGATATGTTCTATTTTATGAAGGCATTAAGTCATAGAGAAATCAACTAACTTACCCAGTGTTACACAGGATTTAAAATCAGGCACTCTGGCTCCAGAGTCTGTGCCCTTAACCAGGGTGCTCTATCACCTTAGACATCTGAAATTAACTGATCTACCAGATGTCTCTTCAAGAACATGGGCCTTATATTCAGATCAAAAACTGAATTCATCATATATCTCATCCAACTTGGTTCCTCCCTTTGTATATCCTGTGTCCAT
The DNA here is from genome assembly GCF_023851605.1 of Tamandua tetradactyla. Taxonomy (NCBI): domain Eukaryota; kingdom Metazoa; phylum Chordata; class Mammalia; order Pilosa; family Myrmecophagidae; genus Tamandua; species Tamandua tetradactyla. Next base: position 55,591,294 of record NC_135334.1, on the reverse strand, counting down.
TGTTTGTTTACCTCAAGCTTCAGTGCTACCACCTAAATTCAGGTTCTCAGAATTTCTTAATTATTTATGTTTCTGTACATATGTATATTTGGACTTGAGACCAAAGATTATAAAATGAAAAATCCCTCTTTACCTGCACTCAGTCACTCAATTATTCTCACCAGAAGCAGTCATTCTTATCAGATATTCAACTTACCAAATTTCCTAAACTTAGCATTCCTTTAAGAGATAATGGCTTAATTTACAAATATATATATATATAAGCATATAAATGTCCTCTTATAAATGACAGCATACATACATGCTCTTCTATATCTTGCTTTTAACAATATATTGTGGAGATTGAAGTTCTTTCCATATCAGTACATACAGCCATTATTTACTGGCTGCATAGTATTCCTATGTATAGCTATGGGATCATTTCTTAAATTAGTCCCAGAGTGTCTTATAGTTGGTTGTTTGGGTTACTGCAACAACCTCCCAGCAGATCTTCTCATCTTTAATCTTGCCCTGCTCTAATCTACGTATACCCAATGTAGATATAAATTGGTCTTTCTGAAATGCCGATTTAGAGATTTAAATTATTCTGACATATCTGGGCTTCTGTGCATTTCATTCTATACAGCTGGAACATACTTGTCTTTAGATTTTCTATTTAATGCAAACATGGCCCCATTAGCCTGGAGTTAAGGTTCTGCTCTCTTTTCTTACAGCACTGGAACAGATTTTATCTTATACTAACACCCTATGTGGAAGTTGCTTGCTGTAGTCTGGATATAAGACTCTGCTTTGTTCTCTTGTCACACTGGTGATAAAATGTTGAGGGTTTCCAATGCACTGTGGACTCCCTGAGGATAGGGTCTGTATGTTTTTCATATACATGTAGCCCTGATGTCTAGCACAGCATCTGGCACATAATTGGTACTACTAATATTGGCTGAGTACAATGCATGAGGTCAGATAGATGACAGGATGCCTCAGAGAATGTCACTTTCTTGGTAAAAACACCAAATGTTAGGTCTCGTTCTCAGATTGACAAATCAGTTTACTAGGAGTGATCATTCTGTTGCAGAATCACACAAAAAAGCCTAAACAGCAAAGGCAACTTGAAATAGGAACTGTGTCAGTTGGACCAGACAATCCCAGCAAGCAGTATTGGATGATTTCACCAGCTAATACAACCAAAACAGAAAAATTTTGTTCCAGTCAAGATGGAGTAAGCACACTCTGCCCTGTCTTTGCCACTGAATACAGCTAAAAACTCTGGACAGAACTCGTGGAGCATCTGAGGACGCTGAAAAATAAAGGCAGATTGGGAAAGGAAAGCATGACTCAAAATGCCATTGAACATACAGGAGTTCCAGGTCTTTTCCTCCAGTATCTCCAGGCTTGAACAAAAGGCAACTCAAAACATGGGCCTACATACTGATGCAGATATAATGTCCCAAGAGAAGTCCTCTAATTTTTTGATGTTGAGAGAGGAAAGGGGCTCCCTACAAGTCAGAGTGAGTAGGGGAAATCCCATTTTCATCTGTTTACTTGTGTTTTCTCTCATCCAAGCCCCCAGGAAACTCTGTAGCGGAGATTGTGGCAGGTGGCGGCAGCGAAGACAATGGTGGCTGGGCAGGTGCCTTTAGTCCCCAAAGAAAAGTGTCTCAAGAATATGGAGAAATCCCCCCATTGCCTTTTACTTTCTCTAGCCTCTCTCCACTTGTCTCCTGTAGCAGATCCAGTCACAGGAACAGGAAATATGGGGCAGAGGTGGAAACTAAAGCCTCATATTTTTATTAAGAGGACCAGGAATGGGGATGGGTAGAAAGAGATGGAAACGAGTAAGTGCCAAGGAGATCATGAAGAGGAGGGGGCTCAACAGGACAATGTCATAACATTGACTATGGATTCCTGGGCCCACCCCTGAGTTGTACAGGTATGGGTCTGGCTCCTACCTGTAAACTGAAGTTTTGAGAACTGAATGAACTACTGGGATGAACACTGCCTAGGTCCAAGATTGGCCATTTAAGAGACACATATGCAACAAATTCTGATGGAAAAACAAAGGCTTTGGAAATGGAACTGACATTGGAAGCACAGTCCATAGAAGGCAAATAAAGATTTGCAACCTGACACTAACCAGATTACTGCCTGTTTTAAAACAAAAATCAACACTCACTACAGGATTTAAACAAGTTCAAGAATCACATAACATTATACTCAAAATGTTCAAGATCATGAGATAATACCTGGAGTACAGAACTTTCTGAGATCACTAGGGATGCAGTAAGAGTTCAGGGGAATTTTTCCGATTCTGTATTTCCAGCCTCTCTACCCTCCTTTGGTTGACCCAATCTTTCTTTAAATGTATTAATAGAACTCACAGAGTTATATTCATTTCCTTTGTTCTTGTTACTTTGGCCCTAGAGAGTAATTCTCCCTAATTAGTTAATTTATTCATTGACCCATTCAGAGAATAGGTTATTGATAAAACATATTATTGACTCCTTACTGTGCATCTGACGTGGAGCTGAATGCTGTTGATAAAAATATGAGTAAGTCAGTACTTCTGTTCTTAAAAAAAAAATGCAGTATGGCCCCGGGATTAGAAGTTAGTGTGGACCTAAAGAATTTCCTCTCATTAGGCAAATTTTAAAGTCCTGAGTGCACGTAATAAAATGGCTAATTTTATCCAGACTTCTTTTCTTATCCGCGAAGAGGTAGGAAGAGAGGCATGCTAATTAGTTAGCATGTTAATTAGTGTACCAAAAGAACTGGATTCCACCCAGTAGTATTTATTTTGCACAAGGACTATTTTTAAGGGTCTAGTGTTGGCCAGGCCTAAACGAGTCATAAGATTTGTGCCAACCCAAACTTGCCTGCTACCCTCAGGCTAGGTCTGCCTCACAGCCCCCTGCGGAGAGGACATGGAAGCAGGGAAGGATGGTTGTTTCCCTCCTTTCAAAATTTTAAAAATCTGTATCCCTGATTGTGAGCACTTAACATTCAATCTTAATTTTACTGTTTAATCAAATCAAAAGGATTAGCAGAAACCAAAATGCTCCAATCTGTGATTGTAATTTAATTTCACAGTTCTCAGAGCATGTTCTTTGATTCATCTGGGGAACCAGAACTTTCAAGTTCAGTAACAGTTAAACAAAGGAAAGGCAGAATGCCTTAATAATTCAGAATCAGAGAATATCTGAAATACAAGGGACTTTAAAGAGCATCTAGGCTTAGCTGTAAGAGGGAAGAAGCCTTTGGGCTGAATTTGGTCTGTAAAATGTTTTTTTTTTTTGGCCTAAATGTTATTTTATGGAAATTTCACATAAAACTCCAGGTCCACAGGTTCTGTTGAAAAATTGGAAGGTGTGGCAACACTGGCGCCACATGGCAAATGCTAATCTGCCAATTTACATCACATCTCTGGCACATGTATTCATCTGAGATAGTGATTCCTAATCTGATACAATAAACTAATTTTACAAATGAGAGAAATGATTTCTCTAAAGTCATACCTTTAGTTAATGGCAGTTGGCCTCAGACCCCCTCATATACTTAACTCCTCGATTAATGCTGTTTTCATTATGAGGGGCAAAAGAGAACACGATTTAAGAATGTTTTCAGCAACATAACTCATGGTCATAGAATAATGAAACAGATAACACTTTAAAAATATCCCAAATTAATTATTTATGTTATCCCTTATATCAGGTTCTAAAATACTTTCAGATTATCCTTATTATTTCCTCTTTGCCCATCAGTTGGGAAAGGTTAGTAAAGGGAATGAGGAAATAAGGGATGGGTTTGCATTTTATCTAGGAAAGAGATTATAAATCTGCAAGATGCCATTGGATAACATATTGTAAAAATTGCAATGACAAAAATTGCAGGAAAAAAATTCTCCTCTCTCTTATTTATTTTATGCATATACTCATTCCTTATGCATATGGAAAATGGATTCCAGTTATACACAGTGGAAGACACAATAATTTGTTTCCTGCCATAACAGAAAGGCAGAGCATCCCCAGAGCCAGAATTAATCTGTCATTCCATGCTCCCATAGAAATGTATTTATACCTCTATTACAACACGTAACACTTTATGCCATGCATTAGAATTATCTACATCCTTATCTGTACCCACCATAGAGTATGAGCTCCCTGAAGGCTAAAACTGTCGCCTTCATCTTCTACACTCCACAGTTCCTGACATCAAGGCTTAGAATGGGCTATTCATTCCTTCATTTAACATCAACTAAGCACTTATTTGATGCAAAAGCCTTTAAACATATTATGAGATTTAAAGATGAGTAGAAAATCGGATCTATGAGAAACTGGGTCCCCATTGATCTTTTTAATCATTTTCTTTCTGACAACTAAAACAGTGTTTAACATTGTGAATAGAATATTCAGGGATCATATTAATGATGGACGAATATGAAATAAACTTGCTATATGGTATTTAACATATAGTGTGCCAGACAGAAAAATCAATGTTATAATGAAGGCGTAGATAGCTTCTTGGGAGTATAGGTTAAGAATGGGGAATAAAGGATTTTGGAAACTGAAAAGGCTTGGACAGAGACTAGTAATATCAGGAAGGGAAAAAAATAGTCTATGAAAGGGCTGGAGTGAATAATGACATCACATAAATCATTCATTCTCTTGCCTAACACTATATTCTGTTATAGGCAGTGTGGTGACACTGGGAACCCACAGCTGTATCCACATGCCTAGAGAGACACCAGTTTCTAATACCTGCAGGGTCTGTCATTTATAACTGTGCCTGAAATACAGTCAGTTGACCTCTAAATACCCATATTGAAATGCAAATGAATGCAGCAGCTGCAAAAAGAAGACATACCCTTGGGAGTTACAAAATTCAACAGGAATTGCACACTTCCATGTGCACAACACAAAAATTTAAATTTAAATGATTTGCCAGGAACAGCCGGTTGGCAGCCCTCTGATGGACATATTATTTCAGATAGCATATCTCTTTCATTCACATTACAGAATTTTGCAGAATTTCCGTATGGTGTATAAATGAAGGAAGAATCCCGCAAGGATGCTGAAGGCTGGTGGTTATGATATTATTTTCAAAAGTGTGTGACAAAAACCATGGCATTACATTTTCTTTTCTATGTGAAGTCCTTGACCAGAGCTTTCCCACTTGGCGTATTTGTCTGTTCATCCTCCTCTCCACCATTCTTTTTCATCTTCTATTTTGAATATGTTTCAGGTTTCTTGAAGATGTGACTTTCCCTACACCATCTCACTAGCTTTCTGGCAGTAGTTGAAAACACAGCTTTATGTACGACCCTGATAGAGTTTCTCAAGCAGAAATGAATGATTTCTTCTCAAGGCTTCCTCATTTGGAAAACAGGGAAAATATTACCTTCTTATGGAGTTGTGAGGATTAGAAAAAATACATGTAGAAGCAATAACCACCATAATAAGCACAAAACAACTGGAAGCTTGCTGTTGTTGCTGTAGATCTACTACACTTTACATGCAAGTCATCACTAGCTCAGTCTGAGATATAAGTAAAATCAGTACTTCTCATATTTCAATTTTCATAATTGAAAAATTTAGAAATTACTACAGTTTCTTAGTTCTCAAAATGTTCCAGAGTGAATGCTTCTGAAACAAAAGTGATGCTATAAATTTGAGTTCCACTAAGAGCTTTATTTCTAATTAAAAATAGCAGGCATACTAAATGAAAATTTCATCTCTTATAATAAGCACTGTAATTGAAATGAAGTAGAAAATTGAAAATATGAATTATATCACAGTATGTAAACCCTTTGCAAAGAATTCAACCACAAAATGCAGAGTTCACCAGCTGCACACATGTACAATTATTTATTATATCTAATGCAAGAAATTTGATTAGTGTAAAAAGTAGACTTACGGAAGATATTAGACATCAGATTATTTTTATTGAAAAGTATTTATGGGACCCCAAAGAAGTCAAGATGGCACTTTCTACTTCCTACAGTATCTAAAAGGTAAGTATATAAAAAGTAGTAATAAAAAAACTCAGTGGTTTTGGACTCATAATGTAAAATTATGTAATTTGTGACAAGAACTGCATAAGGTGGGGGGATGGAGGGGCATAGGAACATAGTTTGTATATATTATTGAAGTTAATTTGGTATTAAAGTAAATGAGATTGTTAAAGATCTAGGATATTAAAATTCCATGGTAATTACAAAGAAAATATTGCAGAAAAATGCAAGCTCACAGACACAGTAATTAGAGTACATATTGCCAGAAATGAGGGGTGGGGGAATGGGAAGTTATACATACTGGGTATAGAGCTTCTGTTTAGGGAGAGGGCAAAGTTTTAATAATGTAAGGTTGTGAGGGTACCACATTATTGTGAATGTGATTGATAGCACTGAATGGTATGATTAGGGGTAGTTGAGATGGAAAAATTCATATTATATATGTGTTCCTACAATTAAAACAAAGAAAGAATAAATAAAGAGACAAGGACAATTAAATACAATACATGATCCTAGGTGGGATCTAATAAGTGAGGAGAAAATGCTCAAAAAGACATTTACTGTGTGTGTGAGTGTGTGTGGAGGGATTGTGGGAAGATGGTAGAGTAGGGAAATCAGGACTCAGTCTTTCCACCAAAACAACTACTAAATAGGCAGGAACTGTCTGAAACAGCTATTTTGAAACTCTAGGGATGAGGAGAACACTATACAGCATCTAGGGAAAAGCAGAAGGAAGAGGAAGCTATATTACAGTAAAGAATATGAATTGATCTCTCTGCATGGTGGTGGCTACCAGAACCTGTGCTCCATTCATGCAGCAGCCCACACAGGGCCTGTCTGCTCACTGGTGACAGAAAGAGACATAAAAATCCTCTTCCCCAAGGCCAGTGGTGACCATACCCAATCACTGATCATGGCTTTTGGATCTCTGGGGCTCCAGCCCTGAGGTCAGTCATTGCTTCAACCTGCTCAGAACAGGGGTGGTGTGGTGGAGACTTAAGATGCTGCACTTTGTCAGAGCTGGGGGAACAGTTTTCTGAAGGCTGCATTTGCTGAGCAGGACATGGAAGCTCAGTTTTGGGGAGCCACTGGAGAAGCTTTTGGCAGCATTCCTGATCCCCTCCTCAGGGCACTTTGGAGCCAGTCTGCACCAGGGACTTCATTGGTCCCTGGCCCTGTTTTGGCTGTTTGGGGAAGACTGACTTGGGAAAGTACTCTCCACTGTGCCCTCCTCCCCAAATTTGCCCCCCAGGCAAAAGCAGCTTGAGTCAATGAAAGGAGGGTAAAAATCTACAGAGGAAAGTCTGAGATAAAGGCCTGCCAGCTTCAAACACCTGGGAAGGTAAACAAGAGGAGATAATCAACCTCTCATAAACACTGAAATAACGCACAAGCAAAGGTCCAGGAGAAGAGAAAGGTCCACAACGACAGGGAACACCCTAGACACTGCATTTTCCTTGGGGAGACCTTCCTGATAGGACAGCTGAAGCCCAAGAAAATCTCTATCTTATCACCAGCTGGTTTTAAAACCAAGAAACAGACATCTCAAGGAATAAATCACAGAGTTAACATTTTAAAATATTAAAACATACAGTGGGTGGGGCAATGGTGGCTCAGTGGCAGGATTCTCACCTGCCACGCCAGAGACCAGGGTTTGATTTCAAGAGCCTGCCCAGGCCAAAACAAGCAAACAAACAAACAACATACAATGTACAACAAGAATACAAGAGAAGCAAACAAACATGAAATGATGGCACACACACGGAAGAGGATAAAAATCCACAAAACAGCAATGAAGAAGATGAGAATATGGGCATGCTGAAAAAGCCTTTAAAAAATAATCTTAAAAACATACAAGGAGATACAGAGAAACAACTAAAGAATATCAGGAAGACAATTAATGAGCAATATAAGAGTGTTAGTAAAGAAATAGAAATTTTAGAAAAGAACCAAACAGAACTATTGGTGTTGAAGACCATGATAATTGAAGTACAAAATCCTTCACAATAACTGAAGAGAAAATAGCTTAATGAACATGGAGGGTTTCAAGAGAAGTTTAGAGTTGGCAGAAGAAACAATCAGTGAATTTGAAGACAAGACACTTGAAATGAGTCAGTCTGAGGAGCAGAAAGAAAAAAATATTAAGAGAAAATATAACCAAGTACAGTTATGTGATACCACTGAGCACACCAATACATGCATTATGGGAATCCTACAGGAAGAAGGAGAGAAAGAGGCAGAAGGAATATTCAAAGAAATAATGGCAGAGAACTTCCCAAACAAAACAAAAAAATGTGATTATACACATCTGAGAGGCTCAGAGAATATCAAAAAGGACAAACACAAAGAAAAATACATCCCACCTTATATTGATCACACCATTGAATCCAAAGGACAAGGACGGATTTCTTAAAATTGCAAGAGAAAAGCAACATGTCACATATAAGGGAGTCCCAATTAGATTGAGTACCAATTTCTCATTGGAAACCATGGGGTAAGAAGGCAGTGTGTTAAAATATTTGAAGTACTGAAGGAGAACAGCTGCCAGTCAAGAATTCTGTATCTGATAAGACTTTGTTTCAGAAATGAGGGAGAGATTAAGATATTCTCAGAGAAGCCAAAGCTGAAGGAGTTCATCATAACTCTAGACCTGCTCTACAAAGTAATGCTAAAAGAAGTTATTGAGACTGAAAAGAAAGGACACTAGATGTTGGTTTAAGGCAGCATAAACAAATAAAGGTCTGTAGTAAAGGTGACCATTTGGGCAGTTGTAAATGCCAGTATTATTGTAGCGAACTGTTTGTTATGTAACTCTACTTCATACTTCCTACAGGTGTTAAAATTCAAATCCATAAAAAGTAATGATAGATCCATGTTTTGGGACATATACAAAGATTTAAGTAATAACAAGTACTAAAAAAGGTGGAGAAACAGAGAGATATAGGGAAAGTATATATGAATGCCAGTGAAATTAAATTGGTTTCAAGCTAAAAATGACTGCTACATATTTAGGATGCCAAATTTAAACACCATAGTAACCATAAGGAAAACAGATGAAAAATATATCTAGTTAGAAATGGGGAGGCACTCAATATGGTACAACACAAGAAATCAAACAAATATAAAAGTAGGCATTCATTGAAGTGAGGGACAAAAACAGTATAAGATGTGTCTCTACCCATTCAAGGTTGGGTCCCTTGCCCTTCAAGAGGGAACCATTCTGGAAAAAGCTTTAGAGCCCATGCAGCCAAGCACCTTTGGAGATGAAGAAGGCATATGTCCCCTGGGGAGCTTCATGAAACAAGAAGCCTGGAGAGAAAGCTAGTAGACTTCTCTGTGTACCCTTCCAGTGGAGAGAGAAACCCGAACTTCATTGGCGTTTCTTGAATGAAGGTATCCTCTTGTTGGTGCATTAATCTAGACATTTTCATAGCCTTGCCTTAATTTGGACATTTTCATGGCCTTAGAACTGTAAACTTGCAACTTAATAAACTTTCCTTTTTAAAAGCTGTTCTATTTCTGGTATATCATATTTTGACAGCTTGCAAACTAGACACAAAACAAATCTCAATACATTCAAAAATATTGAAATCATAAAAAGTAAATTATATAACCACAACAGAATGAATCTTGAAATAAATAACAAAGGGAGAAACTGGAAATTCACAAAATTTATGTGGAAAATAAACAACATACTCTTAAAGGACCAATGGATTAAAGAGGAAATCACAAGTGAAATTAGGAAATATCTGGAGGCAAATGAAAATGAAACTACAACATGCCAAAACTTATGAGATGCAGCAAAGGCAGTGCTGAGAGAGAAATTTATAGCTCTAAACACTTATATTAAAAAAGAAGAAAGACTTCAGATCTGAGATCAAATCTGAAAACAGGAAGAACTAGAAAAAAGAAGAGCGAACTAAGTCCAAAGTGAGCAGCAGGAAGAAAATGTCAATGATCAGAATGGAGATAAATGAAATAGAATACAAAAGAATAGAGAAAATCAACCAAACCAAAAGTTCATTCTTTGAAAGAACAATAAATCTACAAATCTTTAGCTAGACTGACAAAGAAAAGAAAAGAATATAAATAATGAAGATCAGAAAAGGAAAGGGGGCATTATAAGAATATAAAATGAACAACTGTATGCCAATAAATCAGATAACCTAGATGATATGGACAAATTCTTAACAACAAACTATCTACATTGGCTCAAGGAGAAACAGAAGATCTCAGCAATCCAATTACTAGTAAAGAGATTAAATCAGTAGTCAAAAGACTTCCTAAAAAAGAATATACCAGGACCAGATGACTTCACAAGAGAATTCTACTAAACATTTCAAGCAGGCTTAACTCCAATTCTGCTCAAACTCTTCCAAAAAAATTGAAGAGAAAGGAATACTCCCTAATTCATTCTATGAGGATAACATTACCCTCATACCAAAGCCAGATAAAAATAAGCATAAGAAAAGAAAACTAGAGACCAATTTTTCTTATGAATGTAGATGCAAAATTCCCCAATAAAATACTATCAAACCAAATTCAACAGCATATTGAAAAACTATCTGCCATTATCAAGTGGGATATATCCCTTGCATCCAAGGTTGGTTCATCATAAGAAAATTAATGTAATATAGCACATTAACAGAATGAAGGGAAAAAATTAACATGGAAAAAAAAACACATGATTACTTTGATGCAGAAAAGGCATTTGACAAAATACAAGACCTTTCTTGATAAAAAAACACCTAGAAACCTAGGAATAGAAGGAAACTTCCTCAACATGATAAACGACACAAATGAAAAACCCACAATTAACATCTTATTTAATGGTTGTGCTGGTTTGAAAGAATCATGTACCCTAGAAAAGTTTTGTTTTAATCTCAATTCAATCTTGTATAGCAACCAATTTCTTTTAATCCTGATTCAATACTGCAGGTTGGAAACTTTTGATTAAATTATCTCTATGGAGATGTGACATACCCAATTTGGGGTGTGACCTTTGATTAGATGGAGATGTGATTCCACCCATGCCAGGTGGGGCTTGATTAGTTTACTGGAATCCTTTAAAAGTGGAAACATTTTGTAAAGAGTCAGAAATGACAGAAGTAACAGAAACAAAGGGCCCAACCCAGAGAGAGAGCTGACACAGATGCTTGGAGTCCAGCAGACATTGCCATGAGATATTAAGCTAGCCAGAATCTGGAGAGATCTAAGGGAAGTCAAAAGAAATGAGAGTCATACCTGAAGAAGTGAAGTGAGAAACCACACAGGGACATAGGCTGAAAGCAATGGAGCCCAGGAACAAGGGACCAGCAGTTGCCAGACACGTGACTACCCAGCTGACAGAGGTGTTCCTGACTCATCAGCCTTTCTTGAATTAAGGTATCTTTCCTTGGATGCCTTAGTTTAGACAATTTTATACTCCTAGTAAACTTGTAACTTATTGAATACCCCTTTTTAAAAAGCCATCCCAGTTCTGATAAATCACATTCTGGCAGCTTATAAACTAACAAAATGGTGAAAAAGACTGAAAGATTTCCCTCTAAGATCAGTAAGAAGATAAGCATGCTCCCTGTGCCCATTGTTATTCAACATTGTATTGGAAGCTCTTTTTAGAGCAATTAGACAAGAAAATGAAATAAAAGATATCCAAGTTGAAATGAAATAAAAGATATCCAGGTTGAAAAGGAAGAAGTAAAACTTCTCTATTTGCCAAGTATATAACTCTATATACAAGAAATCCTGAAAAATTCACAAAAATAGCTCTTAGAGCTAATAAATAAATTCAGCAAAATGGCAGGATACAAGATCAACACCCCCAAATCAGCAATGCTTCTACATACAATGAACACTCGGAAGAATAATCAAGAAAAAGAATTCCATTCACAATAGCAACTAAAATAATCAAATATCTAGAAGTAAATTTAACCAAGGATGTAAAGGCCTTGTACACAGAAAACTAAAAAAAATTGCTAAAAAGTTAAAGATGACCTAAACAGGGTGGTGCAATGATGGCTCAGTGGCAGAATTCTTGCCTGCCATGCTCGAAACCCATGTTTGATTCCCAGAGCCTGCCATTGCAAAAAGAAAAAAAATAAAAATAAATTCAAAGATAAACTAAATAAGTACATTCTATGTTCACGAATTGGAAGTCTAAGTATAGTTAAGATGTTAATACTACCCAAAGCAATTTATAGGTTCAATGCAATTCCTATAAAAATTCCCACCACCTTTCTTTGAAGAAATTGAAAAGGCAATCATCAAATTTATATGGAAGGGTAAGTGGTCCAGAATAGCTACAGTTACTCTGAAAATGATGAATGAAGTTGGAAGACTCACAAATCATGACCTTAAAACCTATTACAACACTGCAGTTATCAAAACAGCATGGTACTTGCACAAGCCAAAAATATATAAACTGATGGAATAGAATTGAGAGCTCAGAAATTACCCTCACATTTATGGGCAACTGATTTTTGACAAGGTTGCTAAGAACACTCTATTGGGAAAGAACAGTCCTTTCAAAAAATGATGCTGGAAAAATTAGATCTCCATTAGCAAAAAAGGAATGAGGACTTGAACCTCATACCACATACCACATACTAAGAAAACTCAGAATGTATCAAAGACCTAAATACATTAGAGCTAGAATTACCAAGCTCCTGTAAGAAAATGTGGGGCCATATTTTTAGGACCTTGTGTTAGACAATAGTTTCTTAGGCTTTACACCGAAAGAATAAGCACAAAAGAAAAATAGATAAATAGGACTTCTCCAAATTTAAAAACTTTTGAGCCTCAAAGAATTTTATCATAAAAGTAAAATGACAGCCTGCACAATGGGAATAAATATTTGCCAACCACATATCTATAAAAGTTTAATATCCTGAATATATAAGGAAATCCTTCAAAGTAACCAAAAAAGACAACCTAATTTAAAAGGGGCAAAAGATTTGAATGGACGTCTCTTAAAAGAAAATATACAGATAGCCAGACAGCACATGAAAAGATGCTCAACAACATTAGTCATCAAGAAAATGCAAATCAAAACCACAAAGAGAAGCCATTTCATACCCATTAGAATGGCTACTAAAAATGGGAAATCAGTGTTGGAGAGGATCTGGAAAATAGGAACACTCATTCATTGTTGGCAGCTATGTAAAATGTGTAGCTGCTGTGGAAGACAGTCTGGCAGTTCCTCAGAAAGCTAAGAATAGTACTACTATACGACCTGGCAATCCCACTGCTAGTTATATATCCAGAAGAACTGAAAGTAGAGATTTGAACAGACATTTGCACACTGATGTTCACAGCAGTATTATTCACAATTGCCATAAGATGAAAGCAACCCAAGTGTCTATCAATCAGTGAATGGATAAACAAAATGTGGTATAAACATGCAATTATTCAGCCATGAAAAGAAATGAAGCCCTGATGCATGTGACAACGTGGATAAACCTTGAGGACATCACACTGATTGAAACAAGCCAGATACGAAAGGATAAATATTATATGATCTCACTGATTTGCAACAATTTTAATAAGCAAACTCATAGATTCAGAATCTAGAATACAGATTACCAGCAGACAGAGTGAGGATGGGGAAAGAGAAGTTAAGGCTTAAAATACACAGGGTTCCTATTTGGAATGACGGAAATATTTTGATAATGGAGGTGGTGATTGTAGCACAACATTGTGGATGCAGTTAATAGCACTGAAATATATATCTGAATGTGATTTAAAAAGGAAATGTTAGATGGTATATATGGTAACAAAATAAAATTTTTTAAAAACTGTGGTACTTCACCACATAAACAGTGAACCCTAAGTTAAACCATGGACTTTAATTAATAATACAATTATAAAAATGTGCTATTATCAATTGCAAAAATGTCCCACACCAATGCAAGGTGCTGTTTTTAGGGTGGTGTATGGGAATCCAGTATTTCATGCATGGTTGTTCCCACAACTTCTCTCATAAAAAAGAATTAAAAATCACAAAGTGATACAATCATATACTCACAGAATGTCTTTACTATTTACTGGAAATAATGTCAGGTCAGAATGACCCAACCCACAGATTCTTCAGATTTTTTTTTTTTTTAAGATCTTCTCTGTCCTGGGGGAAGTAATGCAACCTGGCTTCATACCTATAAATTATTTGATAATATGTATAAAATTCATGGTTTTCTCTTGCTTTTTCATTTATTTATTGTCTCATGATCCTCAGATATTATTATTGTTGTTGTTATTTTACAGATGAGCAAATTAATACCTTAAGGAGGTGTCTGGTTTGCCCAGACAAAGGTATATAGGTGACAGATGAGACAGCTATGATTTAAATCCAAATCTCTAGAATCACGCGTTTTTTTATTATATTGTACTGGCCTTGTCCTTCTAGGTTCTCCATCCCTGGCTGCCAGGCAATGAGAATGTAATCTGGACTCAGCAAATTAGAACTTCCCTCCCAGAAATCTAAAGAATGTGAAATAAAACAAAGAGATAGCTAGTGTTTATTTGCAATGAAATGAGTGGTAAGATCCAATGACAGTTAAGCCCTTGCCAAACCGCTCAAAAATGTATTGCTAAGCTTCCTGCTTCTTGTCCCAGGAAAGGTAGTCCAGCCTTCCAAACATGGCTCTCTAGATCAAATCGTATTGGTTTATATTATATATATATTTTTCCTTAAGAGAACAAAGCTAAGATTGTTTTCCACCATGGTAAGCAAACCCTTATCTGAACATGAATCAAGTGATGGTTTTGAAAAGCACTCTGTTATCAGCTGTGCAACTGCTTATTAAATATTTTGGTTCTAATTAGAATATTAACTTTTTATAATAATTAGTGACTCTATCCAATGTTTCATAGGTTTGCATGGGTACCTGAACTCCTAGAGAGGCAAATTGCTGAGTTTTATATCAAAGTAGAACCAGGGGCCAAAATATTTCCTAAGCTGAATTATTTGACAAGGAGAATGCAAACATCAAATTCAGTTCACCATTCCTGATTTCCTTCATTTGGAATAGCAGATGCCTTGTCACCCTGAAAGCTGGTTTCATGAGGTCGAGCATCTTTCAATTACCAAAGACTTTTGAACAGCTTGCTCAGTTTAGAATAAGAGAATCACCAGAAGAATTTTCTTCCCTGTCCTGTCTGCACAATGAGACTTAAATAACTATTGACTGAGAGCATAAAAGAAAACTCTGGTCCTACCTCAACTACTCCAAAGAAATTGAGAACCACGAGAGAAGAAAGAATGACCACAGTGAAACTGGAATAAGAAATTGTATATTTCAGGCATCAAAAGAGCTCCTACTATAGAAAACCTGCCACATCATCTGAAATAATCAATTCCGGCATCAGGTTTGTTTTTTAAGGCTTTCCATATGATATCTAGTAACAGTTATTCAGGACATTTTAAGACATCCTCTTTTGAAAGTGCTTACCTGCATGTCACACTTCTCAGCTTTCCTTTGGAGATTTGTTTTAGGAACATAGGTGAGGTTTTGATGATACTAAGAGATTATTATTCCTAGAGACTCTTGCAATACAGAATCCTACCTAAACCCATAGCCAATCATCCTCAGGAAATTCACCAACAAGATGCAGTCTTAGCAGATAATGATTACATCCCAAATAAATGCTTTTATTATTTGCACTGGTAGCCTGGACTACATTCACAATCTAAGGTACCTCTTCACTTTAGCACATACTCAGATCTTACACTAGTTTTTTTCTTTTTATTACAGAAATGAAACTTGGTTTAATTTCAAGAGTTTAACATAAGGTGCAGAATGCAGACCACTTTATATTTATAAACAAAATGTATCATAAATGCAAAATTATGAAGAAAATACAGGGATAGATTATGCACTATCTTGGTAAATATCTTATATAAACTTTATATAAAAAATGACCTGAAAGTCAACTTTCAGGTCTGTGTAATCTGAGTATTCTGTATCAGTTTTACTTATGGAAATAATCTCTAGAGTGAAATTATCATTCACTTCATGCTTCCCACATAGGAAGTAGTAGGTGAATATCTGTAGAAATATAATTTAATGTCTATTCCTACACTCAGATGTACTCTTGAAGATGCCCAGTCCCCATGCAGAAATTTCTCTTCATGAGCAGTCACACCACAGAGAGGAGGCTAAGAGCTTCCTGTATCCATAACTGGACACTTTTGTCTAAAGAACCTGAAGTCTGCTGCCCTAAGAAGGACAGAGTAAAGAGCTGAACAATGTCACTGATTCAGAGTCAAGCTTCCTAAAGTACAGGAAAGTCAGTGTATTACCTTGGCCTCACTGAGAGAAGAGGAAACAAGATGGCTTAGCTCCCTCTCAGATGGCAGTGCACACTACTTCAGCGCATTTCTATACTGAGAAAGCATGAAGAGAAAGAGAAAAGGTCAACTTCAAGTCCCTGACTTTTTAAATACACAGTGAATCTTCATGCTTTCTAGATTAACTAGATTTTGTCCTAGTTCATTAGAGGGAGTATTGTGTAGATCCCTTTTTTTAGAGGCCACAGATAGATACTTATTAAAATAATTATTAAGCACTGTCATTGTGCCAGCACTACATTATAGAATCATAGGCATGAAATAATGGTCATGCAGTTAATTCTTAAGCTGCCATAATTTAGAGGGAATGTTTAATTGGTACTATTATTTTTTAAAGGCTGTCCCAGAAGAGATCATGTTCACAGGCTGAAAAAGAAGGCTGGAATGACCTTCTTCAGCATCACAGTCCAGGCAAAACACAGAACCAGCATGGGGAACTCAGAGGCACCAGGCAGAGAGCACCAAGAAATGGCTACCCCAATGCAGCAGGTATGAAGTGGCTGGCTTGTTTGTTAATTCCGTAACTTCATACCATGCTTTCACAGACATATTTCTTTGACCAACACTTTAAACAAATCTGTAAGTTGAGAACAGCATGTACAGGTTATAGACCAAGATGTAGAGATATGTAATGGTTTGCCAAAGTTATAAACTAAGAAAATGGCAGAGAAGTAATATTGCTAAACACCATCTTTTTATCTGCCAAGGGTTACTTGGCTAGTCTAGAAAGGTCGTTCTAGAACCACTCTTGAATGTTGCTTTTATGTTTTGCTAGGATTTCATAGATACAACACACACAGAGTCAAACAGAATATAAGAAAACTTAAACTTGAAAATTTCATGGCAGCAACAGTTTTCACATAGCTAAAAATAAAGAAACTACTTATGTTTCTCTCTATTGTGGAGGTTTATGATTTCCATTTGTCTGAGATGCATTTCTTCATAAGGGATACAAATTAATGCAATTTTGCCTGAATTCTCTTTTTTTTTAAAACTCTGTGTTCATTTTTAAACAGTTTTATTTACACATCATACAGTCCAACCTAAGTAAAATATCAACCTATAGTATAATCACATCATGCCCTCCCCATCACAATCTATATGAGGACATTTTCATTTCTTCCACAAAGAATCCCATTCCCCTCGCCCATATGCCTGCTAATTGACATTTAGCTTTGGCATATTGCCTTTATTATATTCACTGGAAGCATATTACAATGTTACTGTTAATTAGAGATGCTGGTATTCATTGAATCTTTTCTTCCTGTATACCATCCCATTTTAGACACCTTGCAATATTGACATTCATTTGTTCACCCTCAGGCTAAAACATTATTATATTTGTATGTTTAATCACCATCATTGTTCACTATAGGCATCACTAAGTTTTATAGTCACTGTCTTTATCTTCTTTCTTTCCTTCTGGTGTCATACCTCCCCTCAGCCTTCCCTGAACCATTCTCATACTCATCTTTGTTTAGAGTACTTGCAATATTGCGCTACCATGAGATAATATTGTGCTATCCATTTCTGTATCTTTACAATCAATCCTGTTGAACATTCTATATTCCTTCAGCATCAATTGCCCAATCTCTCTCCTCTTTCTATCTCCTTATAACTTATATTCTTAACTTTAACTCTCAAAGTTTACTCATTAATATTAGCTCACATTAGCGAGACCAGATAGTATCAGTCTTTTGTTACTGGCTAATTTCCTCAGTGTAATGCCCTCAAGGCTCATCAACATTGTTACATGCTTCATGACTTTTTCTGTCCAGCTGTGTAATATTCCACCATATGTTTATACCATAGTTTGTTTATCCATTCATCCATTGATGGACCTTTGGGCTGGTTCCATTTCTCTTGACAGTCATCAATAATGCAACTATAAACACCAATGTGAAAATGTGGGAAATTTGCATTTCAGTTCCTCTGAATATGTACCTAGTAATGGGATAGTTGGATCATATGGCAATTCTACACTTAGCACCCTGAGGAACTGCCAAACTGCCTTCCAGAGGATTTGCCCCATTTGACATTCCCACCAACAGTGAATGAGTGTGCCTCTTTCTCCAGGTCCTCTCCAGCACTTGTCGTTTTCTGTTTATCAGATAATGGCCATTCTAGTAGGTGTGAAATGATATCTCATTATGGTTTTGATTTGCATTTTCCTAAGAGCCAGCAACACTGAGCGTCTTTTCATGTTTTTGAGCAATCTGTATTTCTTCTTCAGAAAAGTATCTGTCCATGTCTTTTGCCTATTTTTTAATTGGGTTGTTTGTCTTTTTGTTACTGAGTTGTAAGTTCTCTTTATTAAACCCTTATCAGATATGTGGTTTCCAAATATTGTCTTCAGTTATGCAGCCTGCCTTTTTACTTTCCATAAAGTTCTTTGGTGCACAAAAGTGTTCAATTTTGAAGAGGCCTTATTTATCTCGTTCTTCTTTCATTACCCACACTTTAAGTGTAAGGTTGAGAAAACGATCGCCTATCATAAGTTACTTAAGATATTTTCCCACATTTTCTTCTAAATATTTTATGGTATTAGCTCTAATGTCTAGGCTTTCAATCCATTAATTTTTGTATAAAGTGTGAGCTAGGGGCCCTCTTTCATTCTTTTCCATATGGATACCCAACTCTCCAAGCACCATTTGTTGAAGAGGCTACTGGGTCCCAGTTGAGTAGACTTGATTGCCATATCAAAGATCAGTTGGCCATAGATGTGAAGGTCCATCTCTGAACACTTAATTAAATTCCACTGGTCAGTACACATAACTTTATGCCAGTGCCATGCTGTTTTGACCACTGTAGCTTTGTAATATGCTTTACAGTCAGGTATGAGAGACCTCACACTCCACTTTTCTTTCTCAAGATATTTTTAGCTATTCTGGGCACCCCACTCTTCCAAATAAATTAGATTATTTGTTTTTCTATTTTTGTGAAGTAAGTTGCAATTTTAATTCATATTGCATTGAATCTGGACAGAATCAGTGCAACTGAGTTGAGCAGAATCGACATCTTAACTATATTTAGTCTTCCAATCCATGACTATGGTATGTCCTTACATTTATTTGGATCTCCCCTGATTTCTTTTAGCAAAGTTTTGTAGTTTTCTGTGTATATGTCTTCTACATTCTTGGTTAAATTTATTCCTAAATATTTGATTCTTTTGGTTGCTATTGTAAATGGAAGTTTTTTCTTGATTTCCTCCTCAGATTGCTCATTGATGTGGTATAGAAACAACTGATTTTTGCATGTTGATCTTGTATGTTCTAGTTTGCTAGCTGCCAGAAAGTAATATACCAGAAACAGAATGGCTTTTAAGAGGGGAATTTAATAAGTTGCTAGTTTACAGTTCTAAGGCTAAGAAAATGTCCCAATTAAAAGAAGTCTACAGAAATTTCCAATCTAAGGCAGTCAGGGAAAGATACCTCGGTTCAAGAAGGCTGATGAAGTTCAGGATCTCTCTCTCAAGTGAGAAGGCACATGGTGAACACAGTCACAGTTTCTTTCTCAGCTAGAAGGACACATGGCATCATCTGCTAGCTTTCTCTCCTGGCTTCCTGTTTCATGAAGCTCCCCAGAAGACATTTTCCTTCTTCATCTCCAAAGGTAACTGGCTTGTGGGCTCTCTGCTTCTCGTGGCTGTGTCATTCTTCTCTGCTCTCTCTGAATCTCTCTCATTCTCCAAAATGTTTCCTCTTTTATAGGACTCCAGAAACTAATCAAGACCCACCCAAATGCTTGGAGACACCCCTCCACCTAATCCAGCTTAACAACCACTCTTGATTAAATCACATTGGGATCACATCAAGATATGATTCCCTAAATCACACCTACAGGGAGATGATCTAATTACAGATTCAAACATACAGTATTGAATAGGGATTATTCTGTCACTACAAAATGGGATTTTGATTAAAATGGTTTTTCTAGGGTACATACATCCTTTCAAACTAGCACATTGTATCTTTCTCCTTTGCTGCACTCATTTATTAGCTCTTCTAGCTTTACTGCAGATTTTTTAGGACTTTCTATATATATAGGATCATGTCATCTACAAACAGTGGAAATTTTGCTTCTTCCTTTCTAATCTGAATGCTTTTTATTTCTTTTTCTTGCCTAATTGCTCTAGCTAGAACTTTCAGCACAATGTTGAATAACAATGCTGACAATGGGCATCTTGTCTTGTTCCTGACCTTATTTATTTGCTTCCTCTCTCTGTTTCTTTGCCAGCCTAAGGCTTCATCTATTTTATTCATTTTCTCAAAGAACCAACTTACAGTTTTATTGATTTCATTTATTTTTGCTCTAATCTTTGTCATTTCTTTCTTTCTGTTTGTTGTATGATTAATTTGCTGTTTTTTCTCTAATTTCTAAATGCCTGTTAAGTCTAATTCATTGATTGTATCACTCATGATCTCTGTTTCCTTATTTATCCTCTGTCTAGATGTTCTGTCCATTGATGAGAGTGGTGTATTGAAGTCTCCAACTACTATTTTAGAAGCATCTATG
This sequence comes from Tamandua tetradactyla, assembly GCF_023851605.1. Taxonomy (NCBI): domain Eukaryota; kingdom Metazoa; phylum Chordata; class Mammalia; order Pilosa; family Myrmecophagidae; genus Tamandua; species Tamandua tetradactyla. Next base: position 55,570,430 of record NC_135334.1, on the reverse strand, counting down.
TCTTCCTTCAGTATTGTCAGTTTTTTTCTCATGTGTTTTGGGGTACTCTGGCTCACTGCATAGATATTTATGATTATTATGTCTTCTGATAAGTTTTCTCTTTATTAATTCATAGTGTCCTTCTTTGTGTCTTTTAATTGTTTTACATTTGAAGTCTAATTTGTCTGATATTAGTATAGATACCCCTTCTCTTTCCTGTTGTCATTTGCATGGAATATCTTTTCCAACCTTCCACTTTCAACCTAATTTTGTACTTGGATTTTCAATGATTCACTTGTAGATAGCATATAGATGGATCTTTTTTTTTTTTTCCACTTTGCTAATCTATGTCTTTTGATTGGAAGTTTCATCCATTAGCATTTAATGTTATTACTCTAAGGACAATACTTTCTTCAACCATTTTTTTCTTTTAGTTTTATCTGCCATATCTTTTTTTTTCTGTTTTTAACCCTGTTATTAACTTTTATGCTGGTCTTCATTTTTACACTCTTCTCCAAGCCTCTATCTCCTGTCTTTTCTATCTGCTTTTAGTGCTCCATTTAGTATTTCTTGCACAGTAGGTCTCTTATTTGTAAACTCTCTCAGTATCTATTTATCTGTAAATATTTTAAACTCTTATTCATTTTTAACGGGCAGTTTTGCCAGAAATAGAATTCTTGGTTGGCAGTTTTTCTCTGTCAGTATCTTAAATAAATCATATCCCTGCCTTCTTGTCTCCATGGTTTCTGTTGAGAGATCCACACTAAGCTTATAGAGCATCCTTTGTATGTGATGGATTGCTTTTCTCTTGCTTTCATAATTCTTTCTTTGTCTTTGACGTTTGACAATCTGATTATTAAGTGTCTTGGCATAGGTCTATTTGGATCTATTCTGTTTAGGGTTCGCTACACTTCCTGGACCTGTAGTTTTATGTCGTTCATAAGAATTGGGAAATTTTCATTGATTATTTCCTCCATTATTCTTTCTTCCCCTTTCCTTTCTCTTCTCCTTCTAGGACACCATAACATGTACATTCATGTGTATCATGTCATTCAGTTCCCTGAGACCATACTCAAAATTTTCCATTTTTCCCTGTTTGTTCTTTTGTGTGTAGAATTTCAGATGCTCTGTTTTTTGTTCACTAATCCTTTGTTCTGCCTCTTCAAATCTGCTGTTATATGTCCCCATTTTGTTTTTCATCTCCTCTGTTGTGCCTTTCATTCCCATAAGTTCTGCCAGTTGTTTTTTTAAGCCTTCAAGTTCTTCTGTATTGACTCCCTGTGTCATCCTTATATTCTTCATGTCTTTTTTTCATATATTTCCTTCAACTCATTGAATTGATTTAGAAGATCTGTTTTAACATCATTAGCTAATAGTTTCAATTCCTGCATCTCAGTTGAGGTGTTAGTTTGTTCCTTTGGTTGGGCTGTAGCTTTATTCTTCCAGGTATGAATCATGACATTTTTGTTGGTGTTGAAGCATCTGGTTTTCTTGCTTAGTTTATTCTACAGGTTGTTTTATCTCTTTTGCCTAGGGTTTTCCTGTTGGTTGGATGTGTTCTCTATATGTTTATCTCTCTCGCTGGCCAGTTGTTGGATTTGTTCTGCTCCCAAATCTCCCCCTAAAACCAGGCACCTACAATAGCCTGCTTCAGGGTATGAGAGTAGGCACTGGGCACCACAATAATGTTTCTATTTGTGGGTAGAATAAGTCTGTTGTTTCCAGTGGTGCTCTGTTTTTCATTGTCCTGAAAGATCTGGGTTTGCTCTAGAGCACTGCTTTGACATTTGGGTCATCCATGTATCTCAGTCCTAACAGGGGTAGTTTCCCATGCAGAGGTCTAGACCCACTCCAGTTGACCTGAAATAATTTTCTGGGTAGTGTCTGAAAAAGCCCTTCAATAATCTTGTACTTTCTTTTCTGCCCAGCAGATAGTGCTGTTCGATAACAATCATTTTCAGAGCTGTGAGCCTTCCAAGCTCAGGCTGAGCCTCACTCAGTCAAGTTGAATGCAGGGTTCCTATTCTATTTGCTGGCCAAAATCTGGCTTGGTATGGGGCTGTGTCCCCTTTATTTGTTGTGGAGTACAATCCCAGCTGTTCCAGTCTTCCGCCATCTCCCAGGCAGGGATCAGGTCTCTTACTGCTGTTTCTCACAGGGGTGGGGGGAGTACTTTCAGATCCAGGTGGTTGGAAACACAGCTTTGTCCGCACTTTCTCAGACTCTCTGTCTCTTACTGACCTGGGCCTTGAAGTGCTCTTCCTTGTCCCCTAGGTCTCCAAAAGGTGAAATTCTGTCCCATTGCTGCAAGAGAATATGTATTCTAGGTCCTCTTTGTGAGGGGTCCATGATGCTGTTTTCCTGCCCATCCCATGCTGTGAGGCTGAGTGAGGGGGAGGAGAGAGCATCAGCTGATCTGAGATGGAAATTTGAACAATTAAGAATTGTTATGTTTTGAAGCTGAATCTCCAAGGAGAGAGTTTTGATAAATGTTTACGTTGCCATGTTGATTACCACACCCTCTGAATTCTTTCTGATAACTACATTCGTTAATTTATTCACAAATGTTGAAAATCTTAGCTCTATGAAATTGTTAGAGAAAAATATAGTGCAGAAGAAACAATGACAGTGTCATTTTTTTTATTTTACTAAATGTCAGAGACAATGTTAAGTACTTATAAGTACTATTTGAATGTTCTTCTCATAAGATTTCTATCAGGTAGGCATTTAATATCATCCCTAAATTATATTTGAAAAAAGTAAGGATAGAGAATTTAAGCAATTTGTCGTTGTCAAATTGGAGAGCTATTAGTTAGCAGAACCAGGATATAAATCTCACCTGTCAAACTCCCATACTTGTCTATAACCACTCTACTGTAATATCTCTTATGTTTCTAACTTTTTATTTCTGTGATCCACCACTCATGAATCAATTTAATCACATTTGTCACATTTATTAATACATAACCTTGTCTCATATCTCTTTGTGGAATATTTCTAGGTCAAAAAGATCCTGTTCTTGCTGCAGTTACTGTCTGGATTAGGACAATTCTCATTAGTCTTTAGTCTTTGAGTTCTTCATACTTCCACCTAGGCTCCTAGGCTTCTCCTTACTTAAATTGGCACTAGGGATTGTTCATTGTCATTTCATGACATCAAAGTGCCAACCTCACGTCTCCCAATTATTTGTACACAATTCCACCTGTACAACTTCAAATTTGAAATATTTTTTAACAAAAGCCATTTTATCTATCCTAATTTAGCCTTCTTTTAATATCCCTACTTCTCTATTAACAAAACTTTCTCAATCACCCCAAGTTGAAACCTTTGTTACCTTTTACTCTTCACTTTTCTTCAACCTCTCATTTTCTCTCAATGACATTTCAGCCATTGTGGTCATTTAAAATTTTCCCCTTCATTTCCACTCTTTTAGTTCAGGCTCTTATGATTACAATCCAATTATACTAATGTATTAACTGGGCACATTTCTATTAATCTCTCTACTGTCAGATTAAATTTTTAAAATATTGTCTTTGAATATATAATATTCTTCCTCAACTATGTTTTTCAACAATTCGTGAGTGTCTAGAGGAAAATTCCCAAAACCATGACCTTGCCTTCAAGATCCTTAAAAATCCATCCCTTCTTTCTTTTCTAGCATTATCTGTTACTACATATGATACTTACACTCTGTCTGAACAGGCTTTCTACACCATCATCTGAGCAGGCGCTATATTTCCTCACCTCCATTCTTCAGTTTTCCTAGTCTTCTAGCTTGGAGTCTTCTTACAACATTTCTTCTCACAGTCTAACCAAACCTATACACTAAACTCAAAAGCTAACTATACTAATCAGCTCTAATTTCCCTAGACACAAATGTTAAGTACCTTTTTTAATATCTAAAATTCTTAAGGCTCTCTTGTCACTCATTTTACACTTATCTTGTATTAAAGTTATCACCAGATAAATTGTAAGATATCTTAAGGAAGAGATCAACTAGCTAATCTTTGTATTCTCTCTTATAATTGGCTGAGTGCCTTACTTAATGGATGCTCAAGAAATGAAAATTTTAAAAAGTAGACATAATAGTAATTTAATAAATGCCTTGGACTTGTATCAATTCTTTATTTCCCCAAAAGAAATCATGTTCCATGTAGATCATGTTTAGAATCTGCTCTGATAGTCAAGAAGCCTAGAGCAGATGATTAAAGTATTTTGTAAACCATGACACAAATATCCTTGCATATATTGCAAAAACAAATTGAATTGAGAGGGTCAGTGGGAATCACCATGGTAACAGATGGACTCTCTAACTCTTCTATTCACTTTGGAGTATATTGACATTTAAACATCGTGACAAAAGCCTGGGAGTTGCTGCCCAAAAGCAGCAGTAAAAAGGTATATGAAATGAGGGTAATTAACAGTAACTGCTGTGGCAACCTTTAAATTCCCTGTAGTTTAAAACAATAAAAGTTTATTTTTTGCTCATATTATAGTCTGATGCATATTGCGAAGACTCCTGAGTGGTGTTATTCCAAGTGACTCAGGGACCCAAGTACCTTCATCATATGCCTTAGCCATCTCTGATTTCTTTGTTTTCAGTCACATAGAGGAAGGAGAGTGAGCCAGCATCTCCTGGGAAATTTTAGACACCAGGCTTGTAAGTGGCATAAATCATTTCTTCCCACATTCCATTGGTCAGTATTACTCAGCTACTGCAAAGTATGTTTGCCAGTGACACTTTCCTATGTGCTCAAGAAGAAGAAATGTATTTGGTGAGTATCTAGACTTTCTCTCCCACACCCAAACTCCAGTAACTAAGGAATTTGATACCTGGATCAGAGAATTATTTTTCTGGAAGGAGTAACTACTGAAATAGACCCTGACACTGGGTTTATTGGCAGTGGCAAACATTCTGTTTTAGTTTGTTAATGCTGCCAGAAATGCAAATGTTTTGACTTTTATAAAGGAACTTTATTAAGTTATGAGTTTACTGTTCTAAGGCCACAGAAATATCCAAACTAAGGCATCCAAAGAAAGATAACTTGACTCAAGAAAGGGCCAATGACGTTTAGAGTTTCTCTGTCAGCTGGGAAGGCACATGGTAACTTCTGCTAGCTTTCTATCCTGGTTTCTCATTTGAAAAGGTTTCCCTGGGGCATTTTCTTTCTGCATTTCCAAATGTCTCTGTCTGTGTCAGCTCTAAACTTTCCTAAATGGTTCCCTCTTAAAGACTCCATGAATTTGTGGAGACACATATCCATAGAAACCACCTAATCAGAAGGTCCCACCCACAATTGGTTGGGCCATATTTCCATGGAAATAACTGAATCAAAATGATCCCACCCTGCAATATTGAATCAGGATTAAAGAACATGGCTTTCCTGGAGTACACAACAGTTTCAAACTGGCACATATTCTTTTAACATAAGATTCCTTCAAATAAAGACTAAGCCTTCTTTAGTAGGATTTTATAGCAAGGTCCTGCATAATAGTTTCCAACAACAGGATATTGGTGTTTATTCTCAAACACAAATATTTCAACTACACATCAAAGATCTCTATAGACTATTTGCACTTTATCTCTTCCACCATATCTCCACTTCCTTTTAGTGCCTGCCCTCCTTCTTTCAGTCTAAACCCATTTATGTCTCTGAACATTCCAGACAAATTCTAAGATCCTTTTCAGTGGTAAGATTGCTTGTGATTTGGAATGCCTTCATTGTTGTCTATAAACAAATGGAAGTCTTCTTTATAATAGGCTCTTCTACTCCAGCTCTACTTTCCCAATTGTTCAGTCTGTTCTCTCCTTGGACCTTCTTCTCCAATTATCTAAACCAAATCCATGGCACTCCTTCTAATACTCCCACATTCCAGCAGCACTTGATACCCTGAGTGGGCAGGTGGCAGAGTGAGCAGAGCATGAGCTATAGAGGCAGACAAGCTGAGTTTAAGCACTTGCAATTCAACTTATTAAGTTATGGGGTACTGGAGAACCCAGTGAATCGCCAAGCTTTATTTTTCTGTTGAGCAATATAATTTTACTACTAATACCAATAAGATTATATGAGGATACAACTGTACTTAGGGGTACTTTACACAATACCTGACATATGAAAAAGCTCAATAAATGGTAATTGCCTCTGTTTTAAAAATATTTTTATTGTGAAATATAACATACATACAAAAGGTCAATAAATTTCAAATACATTTTGACAAATAGTTATAGAACAAATTTCAAAGCATGTTATGGGTTACAGTTCCACAGTTTGAGATATTTCCTTTTAGCTGATCTAAGACTTTTTAGTCTAGAGACTAAAAAGAAATATCAATATAATGATTCAGTAGTCGTACTCATTTGTTAAATCTTATCTTCTCTGTTACAATTTCTCCTTTTCCTTTGATCTTTAACACGATCTTTATGGATATTTGGGCAATGGTCATTCTAACTTCTTTGTGTTGATAGGACAGGTGACATTATGGAGTAGTGGGATGTAACTGACTGATTCTCTTGAAAAGACTGGTAACTCTGGGTGTTGGGGCTTATCTAAGAGCCTAGGAACTATATGGAGGTTTTAGATTCCTGAAAAATGAACTTAGTCAGTGAAACTTTTATAGAGTCTTTGATAAAACCCTGGATATTCTTTAGTATTTATAGGACTACTTTTGGTTAGGGCTTGGCATATGATGGCAATTAGCAATATCCAGCTGAATCTTGCATCAGAGTAAACCTCAGAACAGTCTCTTAACTCTATTTGAAATCTTTTAGACACTGATACTTTGCTTTGTTACATTTCTTTCCCCCTTTTTGGTTAGGAAGGCATTGTTGATTCCACAGCACTAGGGCTCGGCTTACCCCGGGAGTCAGGTCCCACTCTTGGGAGGGACCATGTTGCCAGGGAGACTTACACTCCTGGATGTCATGACCCACATAGCAGGGAAGGTAATTATTTTACTTGCAGAGTTGGACTTAGAGGTAGAGAGGCCACATCTGAACAACAAAAGGGGTTCTCTAGAAGTAGATCTTAGGTATAATTATAGGTGGGCTTAGCTTCTCTGTTAGCAGAAATAAGTTTCATAAGAGAAGCCTCATGAGTAAGGGCTTGGCCTATCAAATTGGGAATCCCTAATGTCTGAGAGAGCATCAGGGATTTCCCAGGTGGGAAGGTTGAATAGTTTCATATTTTTCTCTCCAGCTCCTCAAGGGATTTTGCCAATACTTTTAAATTATCTACCCAACATAATCTGGCATGTAGCCAAGTATTGTATTAGATTGTACAGAATTGAAAGACCTCATTCCCAATCCTAGGCTCCACGCATTTAGTTTGTTTAACTAAACTGGCTAGACACATTTGTTAGATTGTATGCTACAGAAAATTCAGGTATTGAACAAAATAAACCTCTTTTCCTTTGGTCCCATAGAGTAGGTAAAGTTCAAAAATACAGACATTATCATCTTTTACACTATATTCTGATTTACCTTAGTTTCAATAGATCAGCTTTATTCTTATCCCTAAATGAAGCCCTGTTCTCTTTTTCAGCTTCTTTAACAGTTGCTGTATGTAGGAAAGCTGACTTTCAGAGCAGCAATTTTAACCCTGAGTCTTTAGATGTCACACAGGTACCTAAAGGTTCAGGAAAATACTAGGTTATTCAGTATACCTACTTTAATTTTAATGATTAAAAATACTCCTGGATTCCACTGCTACTGTCTGGATCAGAACCATCATCCTTCTCTTGGATTACTGTTGTAGCCTGCTAATGATCATCCTTCTTTCTTTTATGCCCCTCCCCCCCCACCATCTATTCTCAACATGAAAGGCAAAGTTATCTTCAAGGCTAATCTAGTCAGTTCAAGAAGTCATTTTTCTTCACAGTGAATTTTGCATTCGCTGGGTTAATGCAAATGGCCCATCAGGCTCTACAAGAGCTCACGCCCTATTTCTACTTGACCATTATTTCCCAGTAGTTTCCCTCAACTTGCTCTGCTTTAGTCACACTAGTCTCCCAACTATTACCTGAAATACAATGTCTTACAGCCTTCTCATGTCTTTGTATTTGTAGTCTCCTACTCCTGAAACATCTCATTATGTCCATCTAGTTCCCTCATCACTTTCAGGGCTTCATACAGAAGTTACCTTCTCCATGAGGTTTTCCCTAACTACCCAATTTAAATTGCATCCTCTCCAACATTGTAAATCTGACTTCCCTGCTTTATTTCCCCCTCTAGCAGTTAATACCACCTAATATCTTTTATCTATTTTGTTTTAATCTATCTCTCCCAATTTGGAAAATAAGTTCCATGAAGGCAAGCATTTTTGTCTGTTTTATATACTAACTCATATAAACCTAAAAATAAATGAATAACACATAGTCGGAATTCAAAAAATATTTTGTGAAGTGACGCATAGTCTCCAGTTTTAATAATATATCTTTAAAGATGTATATCTTATCTAGAACGTAGTTTCCCTGAGACTATGCAGCAGATCATATGCTCCCCCCTGGATTCTACCCCAACTTGCCCAGTGTTGGGAGGGCTCTACAATATTTTGCTAATGAAAATTATCTTTTAATAATCAATCTATTTCACATCATTTTCTACATGACCGTATCTTTGACAACAGGCACTCTTGTCACCTCTGTGCTACCCCACAGCTTGGGAGACAGTAGCTTCTTTACTTAGTAGCCATCTGGCCTGGGCATCTGTCAGCACTCTGCAATTTTTAATGGTTGTAACACTGGCAATTACTGAAATGTCAAAACATCAGGCCAAGAATGAGGGTGGTGGCAACAACTATCCCACATAGTTGCCATGGTGATATGGGAAAACTACTTCTGAATTCTATGTGTTGGTTCAGGGAATGGCACCTGCTACAAAGCAGGTGTACCACACAAAAATGCTTGTATTTTATATGATTACCAGGGCCACACAGAGGCAGAGGAAACTCCTGTTTTGTTTTGTTTTTAAATGTATCATATCCTAATAAAATATTTCTAATGATCATTCTTAGCGTGGAAATTATTGAGAAATGTATTTACTAATACAACATGGTACATTACATTTGCATAATTATTAAATCCAAATATTTTATAAACCATGATCTATCGTGGTGACTTTTTGAGTGAAACATTCTTAAAATAATTGACGTGCAATAAACAGCACATGCTGAAAATCCACAATTTGATAAGTTTCTATATGTGTACACTCCCATGAAACTATCACAACAATCACGATAAGGAATATTTGCATCACTCCCCAAAGTTTTTGCATGAGTTTTTGTAACTCTTTCCCATTTGCATCCTCAGTCAACCACTGATGTGCTCTTTCACCATAAATTAGTTTGCATTAAATAAAGGTTCTTAAATATTTGAATCAATAGTGCTCTTGCTTTTCCTGGTTTCTCTCATGAAGCATAATTATTTTGAGATTCACCATGTTGTATTGATGGTTCCTTCATTTCTATTGCTGAGTGATATTTCATTCTATGGATATACTACAGTTTGGGTTTCCTTTCATCTGTTGATGGACATTTTGGTTGCTTTGACCTTTGGATTATCACAAATAAAGCCACTATGAACATTCTTACCGAATATCTAGGACTGGAATGACTACATTGTATGGGAGGTATTTGTTTAAATTTTTAAAACACTGCCATACTGTTTTTCAAAGTAGTTGGATCATTTTACATTCCCACCAGCAGTGCATGAATGTACTCATTCCTCCACATTCTTTCCAACCCTGACTATGATATGACCAAGATTTATAATTTCAGCTATTTTAATATGTGTATGGTGGCATCTTATTGTGGTTTAAGTTTTCATTTCCCTAATGAATGATGATGTTGAGCAACTTCTCATATATTTACTTGCAGTCTTTTTATCTTCTTTGAAGAAGAGCTTGTTTGAACATTTTAATTGCATTATTAGTGATTTTTGAGAATTTTTTATAAATCCTGAATACAGATGTAAGATTTTCAAATTCTCCCCATCTGTGGTTTGCATTTAATTTTCCTTATAAAATCTTCTGAAGGGCTGAGTTTTAAATTTTGATGAACAGTTTATCCATTTGTTTGTCTATGTATTATGCTTTTAGTGTGTCATATATAAGGAATCTTTCCTAATCCAAGGTCATATTCCTTTGCTCTGTGCACTTTTGTTTCCTTGGTCTCCCTGGATTCTCAATTCCAACTTCTTAACTCAGAGAAACACTTCACCTATTTTGCATCTTTCAGAAATAACTGTCCTTTATTACTCAGCATCTTCTCCATTTTTGAGTGACTTCTCATATGTTACCAGATTTAAACCGTACTAGAGTCCTGGGGGTTAAGTGTTATTTTAACAATCATCTCCATTTTACACACAAAGAAACTGAGGCTTAGAGACATCTCATAGTGTGTTGCAGGGTTGAGTCCTTTATCTAGCTTTTTTGGACTTAATTTCCTTTATATACCACCTTGTGTAGCTGATACAACAAACTAGATTGCTCTTTGATTTATTTTAAGTGTATTTAACACATTTTGAGATCCAATTTCAGTGAGTTATGAGTTTCCTTTGAAGTTTTTTCTGTTGACCTCTTGGAGTAGTTTCTGTGGTAGATATTCATCAAGGAAAATTACTTGCACTAAAGACTTACTTGGATGGATAATTATCCTCATCTTTAAATTCTGTGACTTCAGATGAGAAATGTGTCAGATTATTTTTCTCAAAACTTTCATGTTAGTGTCTTGGGCCTTGATCTAGCTCTGTGATGTATTTCTTGAATGCACATTCCAAGATTGAGAATTAATTTTTCTGGCAATGAAAAGTATCAACATGTACATAATTCAACAACTGTGCTAGGCCAATTACTGCACATCAAATTCTATTTACCTTAATTCTTTGGCTGACATAAAGACAGAAATGGGTTTCTGCTCAGAAGATTTTACTGCACTATATTAAGATAATATAATCAAATTTCTTCTTTAATATATGGTAATTAATATTGTCATAGAATCGCCATTCCTAAAGCAATGCTAATCAGTGATCTAGAAGAAGTTGAGCTCAGGGTAAAAAGAAAATGGGAAATACTGGGCTAAAGAAAGATATTTAAATTCCTTTACAAAAGAATTTATCCTTTTCAAATGTGTTAATGTACATCATAAGTCTCTAAAATATGGCAGAGGATATAGTAATCCCAAATATAAGTGATCTTGGTGTTCTTTTTTTCACACTGGACTAATGCTCTTTCCAAATGCAATTTGGGGAATGCTCATGTAGTACAGGTATGAGGAATCTCTAATCTGGGGATCAAATGTGGCACTTAGTTTATTTTATTTTAGCCTTACAAAACTCTATCTCTAGTCCAGTTACTCTTATCCAATTATTTCCTTTCCACAAACGTTTTTGGCTTTCCCGTCATGTTTTCAGATTGAGGAATGCTAAAGTGTTCTGGGCAATGGTTAAACTACAGGTGAACATTTTTAAAAAAAAATGATGGCAGAAAATAAATCCTAGTGAGACTTACTTACTCATCAAAGACAATGTTGATACCTCTAACTAGAAACTAACTTTAAGAGAAAGAAAAATGAACTTCCAGGCTTCTGTTGCCAAACTTTTTGAATGTAGAAATCGTTTTACTTTCAGACACTCTAAGAATGTTACTTGCATTTGTAGTGTATTTTGACTTAAAAAAAACATTATTCACAGTAAACTACTATGATTTCAGTAACTCAAAATTAATTTTAAATTAATTTAAATTAATTACTGAAATTTAATTTAATTACTGAATTTAGTATGTTTGTGTATTTAGCATAACAAAATTGTATATTTAGTATAACAAAAGATTTAAATTAATTAATAAAATCATTTGAAAAAGAATTAATTTTAAATTAATTTTGTGCATAAAAATAAAGTTCAGATGCACATGTATATTCCATCTACTGACAGTGGTCATGTACATATTGATTCTGGACAGGCAAGAAATTGATAGTGACCTATTCAGGACTACAGATCACAGATTAGAAACCATTTTTCTAGGACTTTAATTATTGGTACATTATTTAGGTTTACAATAAGTAAAGTCATATTTATCAAATGTCTGCTATATACAAAGCATGTTGCTAGACATTTGGGAACCAGAGATAAGTAAGACAGCTCCTCTCCTTGGGAAACAATCTAATGAGGAATGATGAACTCAAAATGTTTACGTGCCAGTGTAACCATGTGAAAAATGTCACATTTATATGTTGATGTAACAATGAAAAAAACTTCTATTGACTATAGCTGACTTAGCTCCCGTGGGGTTGACAGAGAATAATTTTCTCTGGACTAATACCTTCTGTAAGGTGAAGTAACTTTATCAATAGCTCTGGGCTCAAAAGGTGAGCACTCCATCTCCAAGGGTAGAATTTTTGAAGAAGACAAACAAACAAACAAAAATACAAATAAATAGGTAAGGTACTGTATATGCAAAATGAAAAAAACCATTTTGGTAGGTAAAGATGATGCGAAGAATGGAAGGTGGGATTACATGGAAATAAAGGGAGAGGGATTAAGAAACACTGTGACAGAAAGCTGGTAGGAGAACGGACATGTGTGGGGGGGGAATGCTGCGGAGAAATGTTAGACAGGAAGAAATTGTTTTTGGATACAGTGGCCAAATGATTTCTATTGGGGGGAGAGGTAATGTAAACTCTTACTAAAGTAAAATATTAATATAGAACATTTCAAAAATCATAACACGATATGAATTTTTCTCAAAATGAATACATCCTAGTAACCACTATTGCATCAAGAAACAACGTTTCCAGAACTGCAGCAGGGCACTCATGGATGAAGTAGTTTTCTATTGTTCTTCATTCATCTTTCATTTATCTCGTCCTCATTTCAATTATAGTTTGGGAGGCACATAGATGACTGGGTGAGTGTTAGCTCGGGAACATAAACAAATGAACAAAAAAATAACTGTATTCAACATCTGAATTGGGACATGGCAAAAAGAAGATAAAAGGTACAGGAGGTGAAATTGTGAGAGAAATAGTGTTTCAGTGAAAGTAGGAAAGTGGAGGGATTAGCAATCATGAGAATGTAAACTCATTGGAATTGACAAGTATCTTGAACTGGGCTTGTTACTGAGCAAGATTTAACATATGCAAAAACACAGGGATTTAAATTGGCATGACTTATTAAAATGGAAGGGCACAATCTGTGAAGTGGCTGGAGCATAGATTTCATGGCTTAAGGAGTAAATGAGGCTTGAAACAAGTAGATGATTAATTTGGAGCAAAGGAGTATGGACTATTTTTTTCAGATATCAGAGAACAAGGAAAGATCTTTAAGGATGAGAATAACATGATGAGATTTGTTCTTTATGTAGACAATTTGGGGACTTGTGTTCATCATAAAATGATATAAAAAAGAAGATTACATAAGGAGATTATTTTAATACTTCAGTGAAGAGGCAATGAGGAACTAAACCACAACACTGTACAAAGACTTGAATTTAGGCAGCAGTGGAAAGGTGGGACATATATGGAAGATTTCCAGCAATTAAGTAATAGTGTATGGTGAACAACAGGGTGTGAGGGTCAGAGAAGTGGAATATTTGAAGATCACTCATTCCTACATCTTAGGAGTTGGGGTGGATGGATCATCATTTAAGTAAACTGAGAATACACAAAGAAGGGTCCTAAAGTTTGGGATGATGTTGTAAAAGTTATAACGAGGTTACTTTTAGTAACATCAAATTTATGGTGCCCTCAGGGAATCTAGGTGAGAATATCTGTGTATTAATGTCATAAATGACATGCCTGGAAGCTACTGGAGGTGGTAGGGAGAAATCATACAGAGGAAATGGTAAGTGGATGTCAGGGTATGACAGAGCATCATTGTTAAGTTCTTAGACAGGTCTTTAAATTAGTTCAAAAATAGACTAGCATAAGTTATTAGGTAACAGTTTTAATTTAATTCTCTTAGCTTTTAATATAAGGTTATCTAAACTAAACATTTAGAGAAGAATTAAATTATATTCTTAAAATTTTAAATTTATTATTAAATTAATTTAATTTGTAATTTTAGTCTTCCATATTTGTGCAATTTAAATAAAACTGAAACTATATTGCTGATAATATATAAACCTGGATTCTTTAAGATAGTTAAAGCACTTAAGGGCTATAGTAATACTTTTAATTATGTTTTTATATGCTTAGAAAGTGCTCTAGTTTGCTAGTTTCTGGAATACAGTATACCAGAAATGGAATGGCTTTAAAAAGCGGGAATTTAATGAGTTGTAGGTTTACTGTTCTAAGTACATGAAAATATCCCAATTAAAGTAGGGCTATAAAAATGTCCAATCTAAGGCATCAGGGAAAGATACCTTGGTTCAAGAAGGCTGATGAAGATTATGGTTATTCTCTCAACCGCAAAGGCACATGGGGAACATGGTGACATCCTACACCATTCTCTCCAAGTCTCTTGCTTCATGAAGCTCTCCCAGGGGTATATCCTTCTTCATCTTCAAAGGTCTCTGGCAGTGTGGGCTCTCTGCTTTGTGGATCTCTCATGTCGTGGCTCGGTCATCATTCTCCCAGCTTTCTCAGAATCTCCAGCCTTTTCCAAAATACTTTCTCTTTTAAAGGACTCCAGTAAAATAATCAAGACCCACGTGGAACGGGTGGAGCCACATCTCCATGTAGGTAATCTAATCAAGTTCCCAGCATGCAGCGCTGAATAGGGTTTAAAGAAATGGTTGCTCCCACAACACTGGATTAGGATTGAGACATGGCTTTTCTAGGATACATAAATCCTTTCAAACCAGTACAGAGAGAAAAACAAGCAAAACACAAAAAATTATCACATAGACATTTTAGACATTACAAATGGCACCTTATTTATACATTGAAATTGAGATTGCAGGGATAGCCACAGTTAACAGTTAAAGATGGTCTACTTATGCTAGGAGAAGAAAGCAACTGAAAACTCCTTTACTGCATAACATTAAAACGTCAAAGAAATGTAAAGAAACAAACAGAATTTTTAAAGGCCCTGAATAGGTATGGAACCAAGGAGGACCAAATGAACTAAAACAGAGAGGAGGCCTGCAAAATAAACAAGGGTCACCAACTGTTTTATGGCCTGTTCTGACATTTGCAAGTTCTGGATTGAGAGGGAGGATCTGGCTTGGCTTGAATGAACGGACACTACTGGAATAGAAGAGAAACCAGATATTGAAATGGTCTGGTATTACAATTTATAAACTCAAGGACTCCTGAATGTATGATAGCCATCCCCACCCCTCATGGTTTATTTGCTGAATCTGGGTTTGAAGAGGAAGGATGAAAACTATCATTATTTTTAGTGTTTGGAAGAAAATCTCCACCTGAAAAACAGAGACTGCTCCAATTTCTGTCAGTTTTCTCCTCAAGCTATTTGCCAAATTTGACAATAGTATTATGCAGGATGCTGGTCAGCAGAGAATAGTAAAGTTCTGACTGAATCAGTCATCCTGGGCATGGTACCCTATCTAGGCTCTCAACTAAAAGCCATGAGAATCTCCTCTTACAGACATTTTAATCAGAAATAGATTATTCTAATTTGTGCTACACCCAGTTAATTTTTATTCCTTTGAATCTAAAAAGTGTAACATCAGCCTTTCTCGTTATTTTGTTACTCAATTTCCATCATGAAATAACACAAATTGTAGACATACCAAGAAGCAAAAGATGTGACTATTATTTATGAGAAAAATCAATCAATTAAAGCAGATTGACAGAAGTTCCAGGTGCTAGAATTAGAAAAAAAAAAGACTTTAAAATAACAGTTCTATGTTCAAGAAAATAGAGTAAAAGACTGAAAAATGGATGAGAAGATGGAGAATTTCAATAAAAACAGGCATCTATAAGAAAAATTAAATGCATATTCTGGGACTACCAAACAACATATCTGAAATTAAGACCTTATTTTGATTAGCAGCAGATGAGACACAGGAGAAGACATGATTAATGAAATCAGACACAGAACAATATAAAATAGTCAAACCAAAGCACAGAGAGAAAAATGTAGATAAAATAGTCCAAGTAATAAGTCACATGTGTGACACATCGAGTGATCTAACATAGGTATAGACTGGTACCAAAGGAGGCCAAAAGAGAAATGCGGCAGAAGAAATGCTGGAAAAATATTTATCCTAGAAAGTCTAAAAAATGATGGCATCTCTAACCATAGATTTAAGAAGTCTTGGAAATTCTAAGTGAGGATTATACAAAGAAAAAAATTATATCTAGACTCATCGTAGTCAAACAAAAAAATTAAAAATTAAAAAAGGTAACCTTAAATACCTAGAGAAAGTATTGAGGTCATCAATATTGCTATGTAGGACACCTCTGGAAAAGCCTCCAATCAGAATCAAATAATAAAAGGACAAATCCATTTTCTTGGGACTTCGGAGGATGCAGAGACTCGAGAATGGTTCCACAAATGTGGAATCAAAGAAAAAGAAAAACAGTATCCAAGATTAGGTAGATTCTCTTCCCACACCTGCCAGTCCAGGTCCTTCCCCCTCACTCGGTCTTGTGCAAATTGCAAGTCAAGCAGAGGCAGCACAGCCTGCACCCATGGTCCTTCCTACTATGGATGCAGACTATAGAGCCACTCATAGTAGTGAGATAGAATCCCATACTTATCAAGGCACAGGGACGCAAGAATGCAGAGAACCAGGGTAGAAAAAAGCAATGGAGGAGTGCTGCTTACAAAGTCCCCCCAGGGAAATAAGAGAGACTGTGGGAAAACTGTTGGCAAGTGGTGTGCACACTCAATCCAGTCTCTGTTGGCATGACCATCTAAATGCAAAATGGTCTTTTCTGGATTGGTACACCTTTCTGGGTTGACCCCATCTGGGTCCCTGGGGCAGGATACACTGAGGGTGAAGAAACAAGAGATAGAAAAGCCTCAGAAAAAAAAAAAAGTGAGGTAAGGGGAACTGAGCTGCTGTTTAGAAAGGATAGGCCCCAGAACTGAAAACTGTAAGGAAAAGGGGAGACTGAGTGAGGGAGAGAATTTAAACAAATCGTAGGAGCTGGGGGAAAAATTCTGCACAAAAACAAACAGAACAGATCAAGAATTCCAGAGAAGGAACAGAGGAAAGAAGGTTTCCTCCTGGAGGTGAAACAATTGCACAAAAAGGGCTATCTTAAAAATTGTACTGTATATCCAGGGCAAGAATCAGATGAAGGAAAACAGAAAAAATCTGAATAGTTAAAATAGGCTATTCTAAAGATCTAGTATAAGCTGCATCAAGTGTCAAAGAAGAGCCTTAACACAAAACCAATCAACAATAAAAACCCTAGACAAGAGGGAGAAACTGACTTTCAAAATTAACACATCAAGATAGTCAGATTCCAGGAATCAGCAAAAAATTATAAGACATTCTAAGAAACAAGAAGATATGGCTCAGTCAAGGGAACAAATTTAAACTTCAGAGAAGATGCAGAATTTGGATTAAGTAATCAAAGAAGTTAAAACAAATCTCCTGACTCAATTTCAAGAGAAGAAGGAAAACATGGATGTAGAACTAAATGATATAATAAGACATTGTGTGAGCATAATGAAGAATGTGAAAGTTTAAAAAGAAACAACAGAAATTATGAGATAAAAGTCACAAAAATTGAGATTAAAAATACATCAGAGGCATACAACAGCAGATTTGAGAAGGCAGAAGAAAGAATCAGTGAACTAGAAGGCAGGCCTATAGAAATCATACACACAGAACAGATGGAGAAAAGAATAGAAAAAAATTGAACAGCATCATAGGGATTTGAGTGACAGCAGCAAGAACACAAACATATGAATCATGGGTGTTCCAGAAGGAGAAAAGAAGGGAGAAAGGCTAGAAAAAATATTTAAGGAAATAATGACAGATATTTTCTTGACTAACTCTAATGAAAGACATAAATATAGATATCTAAAAAACACAACATATTCCAAACTTAATATCCTAATAGACTTACTCCAAGACACATACCAATCAGAATGTCAAATATTTAAGGAAATAATGGCAGAAAATTTCTGAACTCTAATGAATCTGGGGTAGCTATACTAATATTGGACTAAACAGACTTTAAGCCAAAAGCTGTTATGAAAGAAAAAGAACACTATATATTAGTAAGATGGGGCAATCCACCAAGAAGAAATAACAATCAAAATATTTATGCACCTAATTATGGTGTCCCCAAATACATGAGGCAAGCCCTGGAAAAACTGAAAGGAGAAATAGATACCACTATAATAATAGGTGGAGTACCACTATACCATTCTCATCAATAGATAGAACATCTAGACTAAAGAGCAATAAGGAAACACATAACTTGAATAATATAACAAATGAACTAGACCTAAAAGACATTTACAGAGCACAGCATCCATAAACAACAGGATATATGTTCTTCTCACATGCACATGATTCATTGTCCAGGATAGACCAGATGTTGCTTCTAGCAAACAAGTCTCAATAGATTTACATAGATTGAAATTATATAAATTATCTTCTCTGACCATAATGGAATGAAGCTGGAAATCAATAACAGGTGAAGAGCTGGAAAACCATAAATATATGGAGGTTAAATAACACAGTCTTAATAAGAACAGTGGACTGAAGAAGAAATTATAAAGGAAATATGTAAATATATTGATATCAATGAGCAGAAATGCCAAAGATAAAGAGGGAACCTGAAAGCAGCAAGAGTAAAGTGACATGTTGCCTGCAAGGGAACCATAATAAGACTAAACTCCCATTTCTCAACAGAAACCATGGAAGTGAGAAGGCAGTAGTATGATACATTTAAGATATTGAAAGAAAACATAATACATCAAAACTTATGGGGTGCAGCAAAGGTTGTGCCGAGAGGGAACTTTATAGCTCTATATGTTCACATTAAAAAATAAGAAAGCTCAACAATCAAAAACCTAACTGCACTTCTGGAGGAATAGAAAACAACAGCAAACTAAATCCAAAGCAAGCAAAAGAAACAACAAAGATAGAGCAGAAATAAACGAAATGGAGAATGAAAAATACATTAGAGAGCATTAACAAAACCAAAAGTTGGTTATTTGAAAAGATCAATAAAATTGAAAAACCCTTAGCTAGACCAATAAAGAAAAGAGAAGATGCAAATAAATAAAACCAGAAATAAGAGTGGAGATATTACTGCCAACCCCACAGGAATAAAAAGAATCATAAGAGGATACGATGAACAACTGTGTGCCAACATATTAGACAACCTATGTGAAATAGACCAATTCCTAGAAACACAGAAACGACCTATACTGACAAAGAAGAAATAGAAGATCTCAATAGAATAATTACAAATAAAGAGATTGAATCAATCATCAAAAACTTCCCAACAAAGAAAAGCCCAGAACCTGATGGTTTCACAGGTGAATTCTACCAAACATTCCTAGAAAAATTAATACCAACTCTGCTCAAACTCTTCCAACCTGAACAAAGGGAACAAAGCTGGAAGACTCACATTCATGACATTAAAGTTACAAAGCTGCAGCATTCAAAAAATTTTGAATGTATCAAATTTGTATTTACCGATATAAAGATAGATATACAGAACACCCAAATTGAATTAACAGTTCAGAAATAGATCTTCACATCTATGGCCAATTAATTTTTGTGTAATTTTATTGAGATGTATTTACACATCATATAATTATCCACAGTGTACAATCAGCGGTTCATAGTATCATCACATAATGCATAATGAATATGCATTCATCATCACTATCAGTTTTTGTACATTGCTATTACTCAAAAAAATTTAAAATAAGGATAAAAATAAAAATAAAAGAACACCCAAAACATCCCATGCCCTTTATTCCCCCCATTATTTATTTATCGTCCTTATTTTTTTACTCATCTGCCATATACTAGATAAAGGAGTGTCAGCCACAAGGTTTTCACAATCACATGGTCACACCATAAAAGCTATATAGTTATACAGTCATCTTCAAGAATCAAGGCTACCGGATTACAGTTCAGCAGTTTCAGGTATTTCTTTCTAGCTATTCTAATACACTAAAATCTGAAAAGGGATATCTGTATAATGCATAAGAATAACCTCCAGAGTGATCTCTCAGCTCTATTCGAAGTCTCTCAGACACTGAAACTATTTTGTTTCATTCTCTTCCCCCTTTTCCAAGAAGACTTTCTCATTCCCATTATGCTGGGTTCAAGCTCACCCCCAGGAGTCATGTCACATGTTATCATGGAGATTTGCATCCCTGGGAATCATGCCCCACATAGTGGGGAGGGCAGTGAGTTTATCTGCCAAGCTGGCTTTTAGAGAGAGGCTACATCTGAGCAACAAGAGGTTCTCTGGGGTTGACTCTTAGGCATAATTATAAGTATGGTCAATTGATTATTTTTTTATGTTTAAGTCCCACTATAATTGGTATTCTTCTACCTAGGTTTTAAACATAATTAAGAATGTACAATGAGTATCTGTTCAATTATTTTTAAATCAATTATATCTGTTTAAAATATTGTGCACTTGGAAGATAGACTTAAAATAATCTTGTAATGGCTAAACTGGACTTTGGTGACTTCTTTTCATGTATCTTTTAAAATATATTTTTATTGAAATATCTTCACAGACATATAGTCTATCCAAAGTATAAAATCAGTGGCTCACAATATGATCATATAGTTGTGTATTCATCACCATGATCATTTTGTAGAACATTTGGATGACTACAGAAAAAGAAATAAAAAGATAAAAGAAAAAATTATACATCCCATAACTCTTACCCCTCCCTCTCATTGACCATTAGTATTTACGTTTATCCATTTTTCTTACCCTTTATCTCTCCCTTCATTATTTATTTGTTTTTGTCCTTATTGTTTACTCATCTTTCCATACGGAAAAAGGGTGCATCAGCCACAAAGTTTTCACAATCACACAGTCACGCTGTAAAAGCTGTATCATTACACAATCACCTTCAAGAATCACGGTACTGAAACTCAGTTGAACAGTTTCAGGTATTTCCCTCTATACTCCAATATCACTATAAACTAAAAAGGGATATCTATATTAAATGCATAAGAATAACCTCCAGAAAAACCTCTTGACTATGTTTGAAATCTCTCAACACTGAAACTTTATTTTGTCTCATTTCTTTCTTCCGAAGCCTTTCTCAATCGCATGACTCTGTTCCAGCTCATCCCCATGAGTCATGCCCCACATTGCCAGGGAGATTTACACCCCTGGGAGTCATGTCCCAGGTAGGAGAAGGGCAGTGAATTTACCTGCCAAGTTGGTTTAGAGAAACAGGCTATATCTGAGCAGCAAAAGAGGCTCTCTGGTGGTGACATTTAGATGTAATTATAAGTAGGCTGAGCTGCTTCTTCGCAGGAATAAGTTTCACAGGGGCAAACCCCAAGGTTGAGGACTCAGTCTATTAATTGGTTGTCCCCATTGTTTGTGAGAATATCAGAAATTCAACAGATGGGGAAGTTTAATACTTCCTCCTTTCTCTCCAGCACCCCTGGGGACTTTGCAAATACTTTTTTATTCTTTGCCAAAATTACTCTGGGATGTACTGGGGCATCACACTAATTTGGACAAACCCAACCAGATCTCACTCCCTAGTCAAGATTCTATGTAATTATGTTTTTTGACTAAACTGAACTTAAAAGTTAAATTAGTTAATGCACTACCCAAAATATAGATTCGGCACCAAATAAACTGTTGGTCTCACAGAAAAGTACCCTTTACAATAGGCCCCAACTTGAAAACTTATGCTCTTGACTTCAATTCTCCAAGTTTGTGCCAATTGATTTTGACATGGGTGTCAAGTCCACTCAATTGGGAAAGAAGAGGCTCTTGAACAAATTGTGCTGGGAAAACTAGATGTCCATATGCAAAAGATTGAAGGAGAACCCTTATCTTTCATATACAAGAATGAGCTCAAAGTGGATCAAAGACTTAAGTATAAGGACTGGCATTATCAAAATCCTAGAAAGGAAACATAGTGAAACATCTTCAGGGCATTCTGTTAGGTAGTGCTTTTTAGGTTTTACACCCAAAGCACAAGCAACAAAAGAAAACATATAAATAGGACCTCATCAAAATTAAAAAAAAAAGTGCCTTAAAGGACTTTACCATGAAAGTAAAATGACAATACAATGGGAGAAAATATTTGGAAACCACATATCTGATAAGGGTTTACTGTTCAGAATATATAAAGATACTTTTCACCTTAATCACAGAAAGAGAAGCAACCCAATAAAAAATGGGCTAGGGTGGTGCGACAGTTGCTCAGTGGCAGAATTCATGCCTGCAGCATCAAAGACCTGGGGTTCATTTCCCAGTGCCTGCCCATGTAGAAAAAAAAAAAAAGGCTAAAGATTTGAATAGACACCTATCCAAAGAAGACATACACATGCTCAAAAAGCACATGCAAAGATGCCCACCATCTTTAAGCATCAGGGAAATGAAAATCAAAACTACAATGAAATACCATTCACACCTAATAGAATAGCTGCTATTAAACAAAACAGAAAATATCAGTGGTGGATAGAGAACACAGATATAGTAGCACTAATTTATTTCGGTTGGCAATGTAAATGTAAGCCTAGTATTGAAATGCTATATGAGCCAGCAATCCCACTATTAGGTATATACCCAAAATAACTGAAAGCAGAGACTTGAACAGATATTTGCACACAGTGCCCATAGCATCATTATTCACAATTGCCAAAAGATTGAAGCAACCGAAGTGTCCAACAACTGATGGATGCATGAACAAATTGCAGTATCTATGCAGTGGAATATTATTCAGCCACAAAAAGGAAAGAAGTCTTGAAACAGGCAACAGCCTGTGGATGAGTGAATGCGTGAAAAATCATATTGAGTGAAATACGCCATAAACAAAGGGATATATATATTGTATGATCTCATTTGAAATAAATAGAAAAAGCATAATTTAAAATATAGGGAACGAGGGGACAGGGTGCGGATAAGGACTGCAAAATTAAGGCTTAAAGTATATAGGGTTCCCATTTGGAAATATAGCTTTGGTAATAGATCATGTTGATGATATCACAAAATTGTGAGCACAGTTAACAGCACTTAAATATATATTTGAATGTGATTAAAAGGGGGAAATATTAGGTGGTATATGTGATAATCAAAAAATCCATGGAATTATACAATTTATCCTCAAACTATGGACTATAGTTAATAGTACAATTATAAAATTGTGATTTCATCAATTATAACATATTTCACACTGAGGTAAGTTGTTAATAATAGTGTGGTATATGGGAATACTGTACTTTATGCATGATTGATCTATTAAATCCACAACTTTTCTCATATATATATTTTTAAACCACAAAGTAATACAATCACATCCCCTCAGAATATCCAAAATAAAAAACACGATAACAAGGATATGGTGCAATTTGATGTCTTATACATTTTGGTGAAAGTATAAATTAGTTCAGCCACTTTTGAAAATTGCTTGCAGTTTCTACTAAAGGGAAATGTGAATAAGATTAGCTTAGGACTTAGCGATTCCATTACTAAGTATACATCTTAGAGAAATTAGAAAATATGTTTGCCAGGAGGAATATTTGAGACCGTTCATAGAAGCTTTGTTTATAATACTGAAAAGCTATAAATACAGCCAAATGTCCATCACTAGGGGAGCTGATAAATTTGGTATACTCAAACAAATAAATACTACACAGCAATAAAAAAAATTATACGCATTGTTACAGCAATGACTCCTACAACGTTACTTTGAGTGGAAAAAAGCTACGCACAATAGAGTAAATAATGTATGATTCTATTTATGCGAAGTCCAAGAACAGGCAAAACAATTTAAATAGAAAGAATTCATATTAATGGGTCATTTTATTCACTGAGATTGTGTAATCCTGGTAGTTACAAAGATGTATATTATATACAAAAACTCATTGAGCTCTTAAGATTTGTTTACTTTATGCACATTCCTATATGTATTTTACCCTGCAATAAAATACCAAAATATGCTACACATACACAAGCACACAGACAACGCACATGCACATGAAAATGCCTTCCTTAAAAAAAGAAGAGGGAGTCCTAAAAAGGGAATTTAAAATACTGTTATTGGTTTTCTTTTCTGTTTAAGAAGTAATATATCCTCAATTTAGGGAGTTTGAAAAATATATACATATAGAAAGAACATTTGTATGCTTATAATTAACAATGAGAGTGAATGATTTTCTTAAGTTTATTAGTCATTAGTTAGTTATTCTATGAATGATCAGGCAATGTATCTTTTGTATATTTAACATTGCTTTTCTTTTCTTTTTTTTTTTGCATGGGCAGGCACCAGGAATCAAACCCAGGTCTCTGGCATGGCAGATGAGAACTCTGCCACTGAGCCACCGTGGTCTGCCCTAACATTGCTTTTTAATATTTATTTTCTAAAATTGTAGAAGTTTTTCTGGTGGTAAGAAAAATGGTATTTAGACTATATTTGCCATCTTACTGTACGTTTAACTCTATTTACCCTATTTCTTAACAAAAGAACTTAAAAATTCTATTTAATAAAAGCTACAAAATATTACACTTGTCATACATCCAATCATTTTTCTGAGTAAAACCATCCTCACTCCTTTATATTAGTTTCTCTTGCCTCTGTAGTTTCTTTTTCATGTTTAACTCTTTTACTCATCTGTGCTTATGTGTGTACACACGTGTGTGTGTGTATTCATGAGCACTCATGCTGTGAAATTAGCTCCTTCAATTTTAATCATTTTTTTCAAAATAGTTAATCAATTGCCCAAACTTCTAATTTCTAAATATGATGGCTATTTAGTGGAAGTCACCCAAGCGCAGGCATTCTGCTGACTTTCATTCTTACTTAATATTATTGTTGTAAGATTTTATTTTTGGTTTTCTTTTGTTATTGTTATAGTCATGAAGGCTTTAGTGGGAAATTGGAAGAGGCTAGCTGAAAGACTGACATCCAAATATTATGATGAATCATTAGTCTAAAGAGAAACAAATTGTACTTGGCTAACATTGTATTAAGGTAGCATTATCAGCTTTGTCATTAACCCTGTGCCGTTATTAGTCACTTTGGTTTTCCACCCAGATTTTTAAATATCACTTATTTGTAGTCTATCCAGAATTAATTTCTAGCAGTTGGTCTTTTTCCAGGATGGCTTTGTCACTTTTTCAAGGTCAGGAATTTTCCTTAAACTTTCTGGTTACCCAGAGCTTTTCTCTATTTTCCATAAGGCTATGGTATATTCTAGACTACTAGATTTAGGTATCTCTCACTCTGATACTTTTACTTTTTGCCTTTTAAGAAGCTCTTAAGAAAATAAGCTAGTCTTTATAGCAAGCCATTTTGCCACTTCAGTTTCACACAGATTTATTGAATTATCTATTGGGAGGTTCAAGGAATCAAGATGAAACCTTCTTGATCAACGTAGATTATAAATTCCTTATATTTCTTACCACTACAATTCAAAAAAGTAATTCATATAAAAATTACTGTGTCATGCATACTTCCTGATGAAAGAGCTTAAGTACATTATATTTAAGAAAGAGCTAGCCACTCAATAGCTTTGTGTGAATTACCTGCAACCTTCTGAGAAATGGAAATTGAAATGCTAAAAATACATCTGAGTAGATAAAGGAAATGGGGTTACAAGTAGAGGGCCGTGAATTTTGGGGTATATAAGATTGTTTTCAATAACCATATATAAATTATGTTAAGAATTTTTCTTTGTACCATTGACTGTTATGTAAACAATAATGTAAATGTGATGGGTGAAGTATTTTTGCCCTATAGTATTTTGGTTCTTTTATTAGCATATTGGTTAAATTATAGACAAATATTAGTTCATTTTTAAGTCCTAGCACATAATATTTATGTGGTCTTGAGCATGTTACATCATCCTAAATCTTGGTTTTGTTATCTCTGAAATGAGGATAAAGAATAACAAAGTTATTACATATGAAGTATTCATGTTTATGTACAAAATAATATTTATTGTCAGATAAGGTTTCAAGGAAGGACTCAAGAATGCTTTTTGTTACTAGAGTAAGGAACAAATTCTGAGCAGAGGAGTGTGAGGGGCTCTGGTGAGAGACAGAGAGCTGCAGCAGCAGGACCAAAGGATGGTTTTTACAGAGTAGTTTCCATAGAAATACTGTTTCCATGGACAAACCTATATCTAAGCAAAACTTCCAGCAAAGAGGGAGTCATAGAAACAAAGAACTTGATTCAAGAGGACACATTTCAGCCCAAAAGAAGCAGGAAAAGAGCAACATTAATTCCAGAAGAGAGTGCAGACTGGCTGAAAAACTTCGCTTAACTTCGCTGGTTAGGTACTGTTGCCAACTCCTTAGTAAAGATGAACTGACTGCAATCAGATCTACTGCATACCCTTTATAACTTCTCCACTGTAGCTAAATATAGAAATCTGCACAAAAACATAGAATCAAAACAGAGAGAGGCATATGCTCCCCAGGACAGGAAAGAAGTCTGTCTCTCAGAAACCCCGAACTGTGACAGATATGAAATTAGCTACAAAAATCAAAAGTGTGAAACATAAGTCACAATGCAATTTAGTCTCACACAATTTCTCTTGTAAATTAAAAAAAAAAAGACAAAGGAAATAAGTATTAGAAGATGTTGGCCAAGAATGGCCAGGATCTGAAGTAGGAGAGAAGCAAACATATTTCTACATGATGCTTCTCCAATATCTGGATTTCATTTACTGGTACAATACCCCACTCTCCAGCATCCCTACCCTGTCCCACTTTCCAAACATCGATCAACAAAACGGCCAGTTTCTTATTTTACCAAATAATAGCATTTTTAAAAACAATCACAAAACACCATTTACATTCCTTATTACTTCATGAACAAATGATACCAAAAACATGAGGTGGACATGTTCTCAGGGGAAAATGTTTCCTGAAAAAGTTATTACATTGTTTCTATCTCTCTCCTTTTGCTGCTGATATATGATGGCCTTTCCATGGACTGGAATTGTTTCATGGGCCAGATTTTAGATGCACTGCCCCAATGCACGGTAGAGGGATCATAGATGAGCATCTATAACTAAAATATTTTAGCTATATTATGCCTATGAAAATTTGTGTATGTGTGTTTGGATGAGTGTGTATTGACCCTATTTGACAATGAGTCAAGATTCTTTTCAGATGTGGTTCAAATGATACTAATAAACGTATTGAACTTACAACATTGAACTGCAATTGCTGTTGGAATAATGATTTTTCTTAGTAGACACTAAACCTTTTGTGGTAGTTTTCCTCACTTTTGTACCCTTTGACTAAAGTAATATTTGGCACATTGTAAGTCTTTATAAGTATTTATTGAATGATCAAATGAAATGGCACTAATCAGGTTATGTCTCCTGAAACAGTCTAAATTCCTATTACTATTTTATGCTTTGTTGATGGAACTGTTAATTCCATTTATTCTTCAACATTCATTTATCTATTCCTCAGTCATATATGAAAACCTCACTATGCACCTAGCAATGTGATAACTGCTAAACACAATAGCAGTGAATAGAATATAGTCTTTTGCTCTTAAGGATATTAAAAATATTTCCTCTCTGGACCTCATCAAAATTAAAAACTTTTGTACATCAAAGACTTTATCATGAAAGTGAGAAGACAACCTACTCAATGGGAGAAAATATTTGGAAACCAAATATCTGAGAAGGGTTTAATATCCATAATATATAAAGAAATCCTACACCTCAACAACAAAAAGACAAAAATCCAATTTAAAAATGGGCTAAAGATATAAAGAGGTATTTCTCCAAAGAAAATATGCAAATGACTAAAAATCAAATGAAAAGTTGCTCAACAGCACTAGCTATTAGAGAATGCACATCAGAACTGCGATAAAATACCATTTCACACCTATTAGAATGGCTACTATTAAAAAAGCAGAAAATAACAAGTGTTGGAGAGGATGCTGAGAAATAGGAACATTCATTCATTGCTAGTGGGGATGTAAAATGGTGCATTTGCTGTAGAAGACAAGTTTGAAGTTCCTCAGAATGCTAATTATAGAATTACCAAATGACCTGGCAATCCCTCTGCCAGGTTCATATCCAAATGCATTGAAAGCAGGGACTTAAAGAGATATTTGCCACTGATGTTCACAGTGGCAATTTTCACAATTGCAAAAAGATGGAAGCAACCCAAGTGTCCATTAACAGATTAATGCATCAGCAAAATGTGGTATAGACGTATAATAGAATATTATCCAGTATTAAAAAGGAATGGATTTTTGGTAATTGTAACAATACGAATGAACCTTGAAGACGTTATGTTGAGGGAAATCAGCCAGAAGCAAAAGAACAAATCTGTATGATCTCACCCATATGAAATAATTAAAATAATTAACACATGGGGTCAGAATCTAGACTATAAGTTACCAGGGGCTGGGTTGGTGGTAGGCAATAGGGAGTCAGTTCTTAATTTGTACAGAATTTCTACTTAGGTTGATTGTAAAGTTAGGTTGATTGAAAGGTTGAGATGGTAGAATAGCATTGTGAGGGTAATTAACAGCACTGACTATACGCAAATGTAGTTAAAAAGGGAAATTTTATGTCATAGATAAGTTACCAGAATAGAAATTAAAAGATAAAACATAGGACTATACAACATAGCAACTTTGTTGTAAAGGTGGACTATAGTTAATAACACAACTATAAAAACATTCCTTCATAAATTGTAACAAATGTGCCTCACTAATGTCAGGTGTGGCTATTGAGTGGTATAATTGGGGAAAAAATAGACCTTAATGTAAACTATGGGCTAAAGTTAATACTACAATTACAATAGTCTTTCATCAATTGTAACAAAGTTACCTCACTAATGCACATTAGTATTTGGGGCATGTGGGAATGCTGTATGTTTTAGATGATTTTTCTGAAAAACCTACATTTTCTCTAATAAAAAAATAAAAAAAATATATAGTTCCTTTCTGGAGCTCACATGATCTTTTTAGCATTATACCTTGCAGAGTATATTCAATTTCTTGGATGATAAAAATATAAAACAATTTAATCATTTAAACTCTCAACAGACACAACACTTGTTCTGATATGTTTCCTTAGTGACCATAAAACCTGTTTATCACCATAAGTAGCACTGTTCACTCTATTTATGTAACAGTCCTCCTTTTAACAGATTAGACTCACTAAATGCATGACACAATTCACTTAAATTGGGCCCTTCGCCTTATCCACTTCAAATGAGAAACGATAAATTTGCTTACTATTGCAAGTCTTGTTGTATTTGCTGTTCTCTTGTGCAAACCCTTCCAGCCGACATTGAAAACGATGCTGCCAAAATTCTTGAAACCAAGGGTTTCGGAGGTTTGTTTCTGGCCTGAGCTTCAAATAATAATCATCAAACCACTTGACATCAGGAGATTGGAGCTTGATTGTGATTCCACCAACAGCTTCTCGCTGATATCCATCTGTCACATCATACCTGTCAGCCCAGCCATCACTGTGGGGAAACAAAAAGCCCTCAGCTTAGAACAGTTATCCTCTAAGCAAATGCATCCATTTGCTTCCCTTTTGAAAAGATTAGTCCCTAAAGCACGACTTCAGGCTACACTATGGTTCTGTGTTTCACCCAGATGATTATCGAGAAAACAGCTTATTAGAATAAAAAGTGCACAAACACAAACATGGAAACTTAGGGTCTAAAAGTGCTAGAAGACACCACCCACATATACCTTGAACTGCAGAGAATAATCTAGTGCTTTTGACAGAATTTCACTGGTTGCAAAATACAATATTGGCATGGAAGCTGCTTACTATTCCCATTCATCCTAGAACTAAAAACATATAAAAAATATAAGTTAAACTTATATTCACTACTTTTTCCTTAGTTTATTTAATCATTATAATGATCATAAAATAAGAAAGAAAAATGTTTCTAAAACATGCCTAACATTCACTTAACCATCTTATGACATGATATTCACTTTTATTTATATTTTACAAGTATATTACAGAGGAGTTAAAAAAAAGTTTCTGATAATGGTCATTCTATTAAAAGTTGATTCTTTAAATCCTTTTTGTAGTCCATAGTCCATATTCTCTTTTCTCTCCTATGGTTCTTCTCTAATAATTAAAATATACAGTATGAAATCATGCTTTACATTAGAGTGACTGAGGAACTTCATAACAATTGGCCATTGAGGATTGGGACAGGAATCATGCTCCTTCACAATACTGCAGTTTTATGCACCAAGCACCCAAAGTAATTTAGGAATTTTAAAATTAAATTGTTAGAAATCAGGGGTGCATGGGTGGTTCAGTGGTAGAATGCTCACCTTCCATGCAGGAGGCCTGGGTTCGATTCCCAGACCATGAAATCCACCCATCAAAAAAAAAAAAGAAATCCAAAGTTTATATTATAGAAGTAAGAGAGTATAGCAGAATAAAGAAAAGTATTTTAAACTTATTCTGAAAGATGCATTAGACACTACACTGGAAATGAAAGACATGAGAAGATGATTATTTCCAATTTGGGCACACTCTGGAATATCCAGGAAAAAGGTGACTCTGATTTGTCCTATCCTTTCTTCCACTGAAATATACAGTGTGTGCTGGCATATTTGCTGGAAATATACTAAATATACATTTTTTTTCACTTGAAGAAGTGCAGATATTCTCCAAGGAAAGATGAAGAGAAGCAACTACAAAGTAAGAACAAATAGGAGTGTTTGTTGAGTGTAAGTTGAAGCAACCAGTAGGAGTGAGGAAGTGCGAGCGAAAGGGGGAGGGCAGGGATTAATATTATCATTGTTTACTTCATTAATATTCAGATATTTCTTTCTATCTTTCTTCAAATATGTTTTGTCCTTAAAGATATATATATATATATATATATATAATATATATTTACAGCCAGACAGTGTGTTACAATATTTTACAGGTAAAACCATTTCTGGGCAAAGCATTATGTAAGTATTCAATCAAAATAACAGAAAAAGCATGTACTTTTTTTTCAATATACTCTGCTATATCAACTCTGATTTAAAAATTAATAATGGGGAATTGCTCCAAAGGTCACATATTACTCACTAAGATACCAAAGGGGCTTCAAATGACTTGAGTTATTTCCTAAGGCATCAGTGGGTGGAAGAAGATGCAAAAAATAAACAAACAAAATGAGCCCTTTTTTCCTCTAAGTTCTTGACAAGAAGACATTTCATTAAAATGTATCATTGGAGAAAATTCAAAAAATTTTGTGGCAGATCAAGAAAAACAAAAGTTAATGCAATATGTTTTGTCCCAGTGTTGAATTTGGTCATTTCACACATTATCTTCCTTCAAGTTTCTAATTTTCAGCTGCAGAAGATTTTATTTAAAGCTGACAAGTTAAAATGAAATGATCTTGTTTGCCTCATTTTTTTCCCTGTTTTGTCGGGTTTATTATATCACTGATATGAGAATGTGGTCTCCCTGGCATTCATAGAGATGCATGGGTGTGTTGCAAATGGGAGAGGAAGCTCAGTTTGTCAAGCAGAGCCCCGTTCTCTAAGTGGGAATTTAAATAGTTCCTTTTGTTCATGCTAGCTCTTTCTTATGTAACACTATGATTATGAATATTATATAAGAAATGTAAGATTATAATAGGTCCAATTTACCCTTCGCAATTCATTCATTGAATTCAATGGGAATTGTGAAAAGCTCGTCTTGAGAAACTTTTTACAGGTAATGGTTCCATGAAAGAAGAGTGTCAGGCCCAGAGAACGTTCATTTACTCATCTCTCATTATGCTCTCTCTCTTTTTCATTTATAAATCTCCAAGTTTAAGAAGTTAGTAAACTGTGATGTTTTATTAATAGCATTATAGTTTAGGGTGATGACTTTAAATTTGTTTTGCTCCAAATGCTTTCATTCAACTGAAAATTAAAATCATAAAGGAGTTTGCATGGGAACAGGTAATCTCAAAACCTCATGTAACAGAACAGCATCATCCTATTTAAAGTTATTGGAGAATATCTGCTATGTGAGTACCCAGTAAGGTCACTAACTGCTGGCTAAGTTAGATGGTTCTGTGTTGGCTTAAGTTATTATATATTAGCATTTTTATGAAAATGTGCTTTTAAGATTTGTGTTTAAATAATTGGGCATCTCTAAGTAAGTAGTGATAAATAAAAAGAAAAAGAAATGTCAAGAAAATCTTGAACTTATCTTCTATCATCTAATGCCTTCCATTACATTTATATAACACCATATCCTTCAAGATTCTGGCTCTACCTTAATGCCTTTAGGTGACACATATTTTATGGAATTAGGGAAAGAAAGGGAAAAAAGAAACTAATGTTTACTCAACACTTACCACATTTAAACTTCTCTCCTAAATCAATACCCCACCCTATCCCCCCATCTCTCTCTCTCTTATATGTATCTCTATCAAGCTATTTAACTTCTCTCTCTTTTCTGTAATGGGCACTTTGTTCATCTGTTCATAATCCACTTCATTCTTTTCCTTCTACGTCTTTGTATACCTACATATTATTAATTTAAATATTGCTTAGCCAGGTTTACAGTATTTCTTTAACCATGGAAACAGACTAACTTGAACATTTGGAACAGTAAAATCATTTTGAACTTAACTTCAGCTTGGCTTAACTAGAGGAGGATTCTTTTTCCCCTTAAGCTTTGTAAAAATATATATTTTTTTTATTGAGAAATCTTCACACACATACAGTCCAACCATATTCTACAATAACTGGCTCACAATATCATCACATAGTTGTGTATTCATCACCATGATCATTTTCAGAACATTTGCATCACTCCAGAAAAAGAAATAAAAGGAAAAAAGAAAGAACTCATATACCCCATACCCCTTAACCCTCCCTCTTATTGACGACCAGTATTTCAATCTACCCAATTCTTTACCCTTTATCTCCCCTATTATTTATTTATTTATTTATTTACTGATCTGTTCATACCCTGGATAAAGGGAGCATCAGACCGAGGTTTTCACAATCACATTCACACACTGTACAAGCCATATAGTTTTTCAGTCGTCTTCAAATACCAAGGCTACTGGAACACAGTTCAACAATTTCAGGTACTTGCCACTCCAATACACTATAAAGTAAAAAGGGATATCTATATAATGCATAAGAATAACTTCCAGGATAACCTCTCGACTCTGTTTGAAATCTCTCAGCCACTGAAATTTTATTTTGTCTCATTTTTCTCTTCCCTCTCCCTTAAACGTTCAATTTTGAAATAATTTCAAACTTGTAGGAGAGTTCCAAAAATAATACAAAACCCATATACAGAACTCCAACTTTACATACCCTCTCCACCAGATACCCAGATCCACCCAGGTAAACATTTTCAACATTTGCTGCATTATTCCCTCTCTCTCTCACTCTCTCTTTCAAACATTTAACAGTAAGATGTATATATCATGCTCTTTGAACACGTAATCGTTCCATGAACATTTCCTAACAAGGATAGTGACTTATGTAACAACCTTAAGTAAAGTTACAAAGTTCAAGAAATTTAACATTGACATAAAGTTTATAGCCCATATTCCAATTTTTTCATATATCCCCATAATGTCCTCTGAGCCTTTTATCCTCCATAATTATATCCCATTCTAAAATACCTCCTCAGTAGGTACCTTTACTTTCATTTTCTTCCTAAGACTGCATTACCAAAACATCTCCTGCTCTACAATCTACTCTTGCCCTTTTCTATTTTCACCTCCTAATTCCATTATTTCTAATAATTAGCCACTCTTCAAAGTTTTAATTCTTCTCTCTTTTCAAAAGAAGCCTCTAGTTTAAAATAAAATCAGCCCTGGACTCTCCAGTTAAATTCATCTTTTTCTCTGTAACTTTCTTTCTTTCCTTCAACAACATTTAATAAATACCCTTCTATCTTAAACTAAATTATGTTGTGGCAATAAATAGTCCCAATATCTGTGTCTTAATATCACAGTTTCTTTCTCACTTATTATGTTCGCTGTAGACCATCTTTGACTCAGCTCCATGTCATATTCATTGTGAGACCCAGTCTGAAAAAGCAGCCTCCTTTTGGGGCATTGCACGTCTTATAGGAAAGGAAAGGACAGATAGCATAGAATAATAAAGATTCTGTTCGGTGGTGGCACATGTCACTTCTGTTTACATCTCACTGACCCAACAAGTCTTGTGGCCAAACCTGACTTGAATGGGGCAGGGGTGGATGATTTTTTCACAGGGTGCAACAACGAATATCTTGAAGAAAGATGCAATCTACCCATTTACTGTGTTGTCATGGTACTAAAGCTGAGATAAACATATGTTACATATGCCACAGACACCACATTACCAGAGCTCACAGTCTAGTGGAGGAATGAGAAGGGAAGAAAGAATCATGGATAAACGATCACATACAAATGAATTTTGTGTTATTAGTCTGAACCAAATGCTATGGAAGAGCAGATCAAAACATGACTGATTAAATCTCCGTAGGAGAGAAAGCTTGGATTAAATCTTAAAAAGTAAACAATGGGGCGGGGTGGTGTAATGGTGGCTCAGTGGCAGGATTCTCGCCTGTCATGCCGGAGACCTGGGTTCATTTCCTGGAGCCTGCCCATGCCAAAAAAAATTAAAAATTAAAAAAATTTAAAAAAAGGAAATAATGAGGGAGAAAATAGTATTTTGAAATATGATGCCCCAGGTAAAGATGAGACTTTTGTGACCCAGGGAATAGTGAATATTAAGTATTGCAACTATCTAGTGGTTGCAGGATAATGAAGCTAAGCTGAGGGAGGATGATTGTGAACAGTCTTTTGTGCCATAACAAAGGTTTTGGACATGATCACATGAGCAAAGGGGAGTGTATGGTGGCTTTATGATGAGAAATGATATGATGAGATAAGGATAAATGGACGAACTGTGATAGCAAGGTGGGTGACAGATTAGAGTCGTTAGAGACTGGTGTTCAAGAATCTAGTTAGAAAATGTTGGATTGGTCGAGGAAACTGATGGATGATTGATTTAAAGCAGTAGCAGTGGGGATGCATAAGAAGCGTATTTCAAACTCATTCTATAGTAGAAAGAACCTTTAGGATTAGATATGTGGAGAATAAGGTTAAAGGACTGTTTTAGTCAGGGTTCTCTAGAGAAACAGAATCAACAGGATAAATCTATAAGTATAAGATTTATAAAGGTGTCTCACACAACCGTAGGAATGAAAGAGTCCAAAATCCTCAGGGTTGGCTGTGAAATTGGTAACTCCAATGAAGGGTCTGGATGAACTTCACAGGAGAGGCTTGCTGACTGAAGAAGCAGTGAAAAATTCTCTCTTCTTCCTTAAAAGCCTCCAACTGATTGGAGTATATCATTGTGGGAAACACGCCTTAGTTGATCGTAGATGTAAACAGCCACAGATACAGTCAACTGACTGATGATCTAATACACCAGCCTTTCAGTCTATCAACCAGTCACAAAATATCCTTGCAGCAATGGCCAAGTCAGTGCTTGCCTGACCAGACAACTGAGCATAACCATTTGGCCAAGTTGACACCAGAATCTAACCATCATAAGGACCATTCTGATGTTTTAATCAGAGAAAAGTAGCAATATTGTAGTGTCATTTCCTAGGCTGGAAATTATGGAAGAGAAGCAAGTTTGGGGGTAAAAGAGGGAAAAATGAGTACGCTTTGGCACTTGTGATGATCAGACTCCCCTTTTGTATGCTCTCTAGCCATTTTTCCTCCTGAATCTCTGCTTAGTCTCTCTATAGACAAGTGGTTTGAGTGTTAAAGAAAAATTCAGGTCTACCATTTTCTTACCTGTGATTCCTGTTCCATATTAGCCCACGCTATTCTATTGTGTTTATGTTTTTGAAAGCTGAACACTGTTAGTATTGTTGGCATTAAAAAAATTAAAGAGAAAATTGACAATTCTTCAACTATAAAAACCTGACCCTCTACAATGATGTCTTTATATACTTTAAATATAGAATTATTATTTGTATCATTTAGTGCATTAAATTATTGATACAGATATCCAATTAATTGTTTTCAAATAATTACTGTGAAGTTTACAACCAATAGGTTCAATATTAGAATTTGTTCTTGCTGGAAGTATGGTAATCCCTGAGAGCTATAGGCTGAAAGGAACAATACAAGTTATTGGAAAGTTGTGAAAGAAAAAGTTCACAAATTTTTGAATGCTAGAGCAGAGATGCTAAATAATTGTAAAATTTCTCTCCTTTATTAAAATCTAGGTTAAAGACAGACAATATATCATTTCCTTCCTTTCTTCATTTCCTATCAGCCTGTCTGTTTTAAAGTATTGCTACAGAAAGCAGAAAAATACATGTAACACTAAAAATTGCATTGGCAATCCTTTAGCAATAATCTCCACATCTATTCCTTCCAATTCATTAATTCAATAAGCTTTTTGTATGCCTATTCTGTGCCAGGCACTGAGCTAGGTTCCAATCTGCGCTCTCAAATTCCTAACAGCCCATTAGGCATGATCTGCGTGAATGACACTGCTGGCTTCCAGCACACTGAATTGTCCACATTTATCCTTCAGGCTGAAATCCCCTTTCCTTTTTATTCCATATTTAAAAAACAAAACAGTGCAATTCATTACGTTTTCAGTCACGGAATCATCACTTGGTGAATATCACATTCTTGTTTCACTTCCCTGAGATTATTTCAGATCACCTTGATTGGTGTTCTGGTTGTTTTCAAACTCTTAGTTCTTACATTTACAATCTTTTGATTTATTTACATGGAACACCAATCCCATACAATGGGTACTCACAAAAGGCAGCACAGTTATTTACTATAACTCCATGGAGTTCCTAGGAAGGCATCTTGCTGTGCCACCTGCCATGGACAAACAATATAAACAAATCACCTCAAAATCTGTTTCAAAAGAAGCAATACCAGATAAAATATGTAGGTATCTGAATGCCTATTCCTAGACATTAGCTGTCACCAAATGAGCAAATTTGTGCCCCACTAAGTGTGAATATGTGTGGGTCAGGGTGGGGGATGTGAGTGTGTGGTTCTGTTATGTATCCACAGTTCTCTTTGCTCACTGAAATCTTTAGTCCTTTCATCATGATCTTATTAGTGCTGCTGAGACCAGCCACACATCGTAGCAGGCTGTGTAGTGGAGAAATCTCACATTGCTTCTTGTCCCCCAAACATGTTGTACTTCCACACCTCCAAGACTTTGAGGATGCTACTCCCTTTCCACCATGTGCCATCTCCTCAACTTCTCACGTTTCCTGAGTTGATAATTCAGAATTCATCCAAGAACCAAACACTCTTAGTTTAAGTGAGGTATTTGGGAAACATTTACCAAACTCCTACTGGCTCTATGGTTTCATTCGCTCTGCCTACAAAGTACTGTAGCACTTATTCCTTTATTCATAGAACAAGTGTAGGGTAACTACTGTTCTAAATGTGGAATATAGTAGTGAACATGACACACATGACTCCTGCTTTCATAGAGGTAACACTGTGATGCTTTCAAGTTTGCATTTATCATCATATTGAACTTCAGCTACATTGATTTCCATTTCCCTCAAGTAGACTATACATTCTATGTATTGGACATCTTTGTGTACTTAGGCTTATTATCATGCCTGGCACATAGTAAGCACTTAAGGATATTTAATGTAACATTTAAAATTAGACTTTAAAAAGCAAACTTCAATTTACAAAGAATTTTTTCCAGATAACTACTTTTATTCATTTTTAATTGAGAAACCAACCCTCAGTGTGCCTTAGAAAATACCTCTGAAAGGCTGAACCGATTACCCCTTCTGAAATGGCCCTCTCCATTTTCTACCTGATGCTACTAAGGTTAATGACTACATTCATTAGGCCTCATCCCAGGATCTTTTTTTTTCAAAATCTGTTCACAACCCACATAATTATTATGGAAACTGCTGTTCTACCCACATGTAATCATCATCCTGCCAAATCTCTTACCAATAGCACTTTAACAGATATTTTGGGATTTATTTTTCCTAAAAGTGGGAGTCTACTGACTGCTTGGCTGTCTTCATATAATATTCCTTTTTTTCTTGTATAGTAGGAGGTCTTAGAATCTTTAAATAATAGTGAGACACAAGCAGTGATACTGAGCTTTTAAGTAGAATTTCTTAGGCATATACACCCATCAAAACTAATTAATTGTTCAATTCTAAAACCAAGCACAATGTTGAAATTTTGAGAAAATGTTGAGATTATTTTGCTGAAAATAAAATGACATTTGTATTTTGTAAATATTAGTTTTTCCTCTTTCTAAGGTTTTACAGAGGATAAAGTAGCTGCATATTGGAGGGGCTACATCAGAACACTCAAAAGAATGAAGATACAAACAAAATTATCTCTGCATGTAGCACAAATCAGGTGATATCCAGTGTACTACTTTTCCTAATTATCTACTGGCCATAGAGATAATTGTTATTAGCCCCAGTTTTTACAGTTGAGTAAATTGAAGCTCTGATGGGTTAAGTAAACGACTCAAAATCTCAAAGCAGGGGTCCAAGGGGTGATGAGAATGGAGCTATTCCTTAATGTGTGTAGAGTTCTTGTTTGAGGTGTTGAAAATGTTTGAGTAATGGATGTTGGTTATGGTAGCACAACATTGTGAATGCAGTGGATACCACTGAATTGTCCACTTGAAAGTGGGAAATTTTAAGCTAAATATATTAAACAAAAAGTTGAAAATTAAATCTCACAGCAAATGTAGAGGGGTTTTAAATCCAGATCATTCTACGTCTAAAGCTCCACATTTCCACACTTCACAGTGTATCCAAAGTAATGCCATATATTACTAGGATATATTTCTTGAAAGGTTCAGATTTAGGAGGACTGTACTGGAAGATAGGCGGCGGAGTGCAGGGATGGGAACCTGAAGTCAGAATTATAAGATAGCACCTGATAAGCAATAATCTAGATGTTGCTGTGGAGACATTTTCAATATGTAATTAAAATTCCAAATAAATTGACCTTAAAACAAATGAGATTACCTTTGGTGGGCCTTACCTAACTAGGTGATCCTTGAAAAGGGACTGCTTCTTCCTGGAAAAGGAGATTTCAACATAAAAGGAATTCAGTGGGAAATAGAGTCTCTGCCACTAGCTTTGGAGATGGAATGAGCCATATGGTAATGAATGCAAGTGGCCTTTAGGAGCTCAGAGTGGCCCTAGCAAACAATCAGCCAGCAAGAAAATGGGGACTCAGGCTTATAGTCCAAAAGAACTGAATTCAGTCAAATACTAAATGTACTTGGCAGCAGATTTTTCCCTAGAGTTTACAGAAAGAAATGCAGCCCAGCTAGCAGTCGGAGTTCAGCCTGAGACCCTCAGCAGAGGACACAGTTCTGCCACTCCGAGACTACTGACCTACAGAAACTATGAGATAATAAATTCAAGCTGCTAAACTTGTAACTTGTTTCACAGCCAAAGAAAACTATTACTCACTTTCCAACTCTGTTCAACGTTTCCTCAAGTTGAGGGTACAGCATGTTACTATTGGAAGTGTTACAGTCTTAGAGGATTTGACCTAATTCTGGGTGTAGTCAGAACATAGTGACTTCCAAAGTCCTGAAAATTAGAGAAAATTATGACAAATAGAACAAACAGATTAGTTGGAACATCCAACCTGCCTTGATTTAGGTTGTAGAATGGCAGGCATTCTCTCTTTTGGTTCAAAGTCTTGTCTCTCCAGGGATGCCTCCCCAAACATATGTATCCTTCACAAAAGAGAAACTGAGAGAGTCTCTGTAACTAGATTTATTACTTTGCTTATTAGACAACCATTCTTTCTCTTGTCATATTATAGTTGTTTGGAGAAAGAGAAAAAAGGAATCTATAGTATAAAGTGTGCAAAAATTTAATAAGTAAAATTATTCAATTAAATAGTTAAAGCTCTTTATGAGTGGGCTACCCTACCCACAGGGTTGCAAAACCTTTTCTGTGTTTTTTCATGAAGCTGTCTTGCTGAGTGAAGAAACATCTCTTCCACTGAATTGGACTAATTCCTTCTGTTTAGTTGATCACTGTCTATCAGTGGAACTAGCCCCCACATGCTTTCTATTACCTGTCTGTAAAGGACACTGCTCACCTGTCCCGAATTATTTTCTTCTCTTTCTTATTTGCCTCTTTTATAAAGGCTAGGCTTAGCCTATGGTCATGATACTAACACAGTTCTAAGCAAAATTCTCTGTAAGTCAATAAATAATTGTTTATGGAACACATATTAAATGCTAAGCAATAAGACATACGTCATGATGGCATTGATGGAAATTTATTTTCTTTCTTTATTTCTGATAAAGTTCACTGAGAACTTCATAATTTCACAACTATATATTTTTCTCACACCTTATTTTAATACCTCCAGTATTTGACACTATTTTTTCATTTAGCAAAATGTAATGAGCAACTGAGTACATGCTAAGTGTTCTGCAGAGTGCTACATATGAGGAATAAAAAGAAGAAAAGCTGTCATTCACTATCCAGTATCAGCATTAGAGACAGCAAATTAGCATTAATTAGAAGTATAATAATTAACATGTAGTGTTTGCTCTCTACCAGACATTGTTCTAAGCAATTTATATGTATGCTAACTCTCTGGCAGATATTGCATATATTGTATAATCCTATATGGTAAGATATTTTTATATCCTCACTTTACATATGAGAAAAGTACAGCTTGGAAAGGAGTAAATTATCCAGGGTTATATAAGATTCAAACCCAGGGCTACCTAAGTCTAGAAACAAAAATTGAACCAGCACAATCTACTGAATTCAGTTTTTGATCCAAATCTCTGTCCAAATTTGTGTGGTACTATGCATGGAAATGCAGAGAGAAGAGAGTTTAATTCCTGTTATGTAAGTGCATATATATATGTATATATAATATATATGTAAATTATATATTCATACATACACACAGACACACCTTGGAATCATTTCATTTTTTTTCCTCTCTGAGAGACTAAACAGAAGATTGACTTAAACCATTGAATTCTTCTTCTGATAAAATGCTCATTTCTATTGTGTTAGAATATACAGGCAAAGATGTTGAGTCTCTATTCACAAGAATGAGCTATAAGAAGATGTTCAAAAGAATTTCATTTTTGAACATGAAAACCATTGTGTAGGTTGCTATTTTACTTTCATGACAAAGTCCTTTGATGCACAAAGGTTTTTAATTTTGATGAGCTTCCATTTACCCAGTTTTTCTTTTGTTGCTTGTGCCTTAGTTATAAACTCTAAGAAACTATAATGTACACGAAGTCCTGAAATTGCTTCCCTATGTTTTCTCCTAGTTTTATAGTTCTGCTTCTTATATTTAGGTCTTTGATTCATTTTGAGTTGATTTTTGCATATAGTGTAAGGTATAGGTCCACCTTCATTCTCTCCCAAATGGACATTCAGTTTTCATAGCACCATATTGTTTCCCAGGTGAGGGGACTTGGCAGCCTTATAAACAAAAACAGTTGGCCATAATTGTGAGGGTTGATTTCTGAACTCCCAATTTGATTTCATTTGTCTACATTTCTGTCCTTGTGTTTGGATTACTGTGGCTTGCAACAAGATTTAAGATTAGATAATGTGAGTCCTCCAACTTTTTTTTCCTTTTTCAGATGGCGTTGGTTATTAAAAGTCCCTTAGCTTTCCATATAAATTTGATTCTAGACTTTTCATTATGGCAAAGAAAGTTGTTGGAATTTTAATTGTGATTGTGTTGAATCTACAAATCCCTTTGGATAGAACTGGTATCTTGACAATATTTAGTCTTCCAATTCATGAATATGCAATGGCCTTCCTCTGTTTAGGTCTTCT
This sequence comes from Tamandua tetradactyla, assembly GCF_023851605.1. NCBI lineage: Eukaryota > Metazoa > Chordata > Mammalia > Pilosa > Myrmecophagidae > Tamandua > Tamandua tetradactyla. The sequence continues at coordinate 55,528,555 of NC_135334.1, read as the reverse complement.
TTGATTTTTTAGCAATTGTTTTTAGTTTTTGCTGTACAAGTTCTTTTTATCTTCTGTTAGATTTATTCGTAGATATTGATCATTTTAGTTGCTATTGTGAATGGAATTCTTTTCTTGATTTCTTCTTCTGATTATTCATTGTGCATAGAAACATTACTTATTTCTGGGTGTTGATCTTGCACCCCACCACTTTGCTGAATTCATTTATTAGCTTTAGGAGCTTTGCTGTGAACTTTTCAGGATTTTTGGTATATATAACATAATCTAATCTGCAAACTCTGGAAAAGGTTTACTGCTTTTATTCCAACTTGGATACCTTTGATTTCTTTTTCTTGCCTAATTGTTCTAACAGTAACTTCCAGTACAATGTTGAATAACAATAGGGACAAGGAGCATTCTTGTCTTGCTCCTGATCATAGATGGAAAGCTTTCAGTCTTTCACCATTAAGTAGGATGTTAGCAGCTCTGGGCTTTCCATATTTGTCCTTCATCATGATGAGGAAGTTTCCTTCTATTCTTAGTTTTCTAAGTGTTTTTAACCAAGAAGGAGTGCTGGATTCTGTAAAATGCCTTCCATATATCAATGGAGATGATCTGTGTGTGCTTTTTCCTTCATTCTGTTAATATGGTATATAACTTTGATTATTTTCTTAGATGAACCACTCTGCATTCTTGTGATAAATCCCACTAGATTATGAACAGTTGGATTCAGTTTGCTAGTATTTGGTTGAGGATTTTTGCATCTATATTCGTAAAAGAATTTGATATACAATTTTCTTTTTTTGTGGTATCTTTATTAGGCTTTGGTATGAGAGTAATGCTGACCTCATAGAATGAGTAAGGGTGTGCCTGCGCCTCTTCAATTTTTAGAGGAGTTTGAGTAGGATCAGTTCTGCTAAACAATTAGAATTTAGTAGAATTCTCCTGTGAAGTTATCTATTTCTGAGTTTACTAGGGGGTTTTGATTACTGATTCATTCTCTTTACTAGTTATTGGTTTGTCAAGATCTTTTGTTTCTTCTTGAGTCACATAGTACTTTGTGTGTTTCTAGGAATTTGTCCATTCGTCTAAGAAATCTAATTCATTGGCATGCAGGTGTCCATAATATCCTCTAATAAACTTTATTTCTGTGGGGTTGCCAATAATTTCACCCTCTTTACTTCTGATTATAGTTTGTCATGACTTCTCTCTTTTTCTTTGTCAGTATGGCTGAATGTGTATCAATTTTAATCATATTTTCAAAGAACTAACTTTTGGTTTTGGTGATTGTGGTAGCTTGAATCTGTTATGTTCCCCAGGAAAAGCCATGCTTTTTCAATCCATTCCTGTAGGTGCAGATCTGTTGTAGGTGGGATCTTTTGATTAGATTGTTTCAAGTGAGTCCTGATTCAGGTTGGGTCGTAATTGTTCTACTGGACTTTTTTTTTTTTTTTAAAGGAAAGACAGAGAGAAGGAAGGAAGGATAGAAGGAAGGAAGGAAGGAAGAAAGGGAAACATTTTTAAACATTTTCTTGTTTTATTGTATTCTGTTTCTCCGTTTTTGTTACATGGGCTGGGGCCGGGAATCGAACCGAGGTCCTCCGGCATAGCAGGCAAGCACTTTGCCCGCTGAGCCACCGCGGCCCGCCGTTCTACTGGACTTTTATAAGAGGATAAAAGACAGAAAGAGGCACAGAAGATGAGAGATGAAATTAAGAGAAGCTGACAGAAAAAGCCCCATGGAGAAGCTAAGAAAAGAGCCACAGAAAACAGAGAGGAAGACCCTAAAGCTAGAAGCTGAAAACAGAGAGGAAGACCCTAAAGCTAGAAGCTGAAAGCAATGAAAACCAGGAGAGGACCAGCAGATGCCTTCTAATGTGACAGGTGTCCCGGATGCCAGCAACTGTCTTCATAGTCTAGGTATCACCCTGTTGATGCCACATTGATCCAGTGTGTAATGTCATTTCCTGTCAGTCTGAAAAACTCTCTTTAGCATTGGTTGTAGGGCAAGTCTCATGGTAATGAACTCTCTCAGCTTTTGTTTATCTGGGAATGTTTCAATCTCTTCCTCATTTTTGGAAAAAGTTTTGCCAGACATAAAATCCCTGAGTGGCAATTCTTTTCTCTCAGCCCTTCAAGTATTTCAACCAACGATTCCATGCCTCCATGATTTCTGATGAGAAATAGGCACTTATTATAACTGGGGACTCCCTTGTACATAACATACTGCTTTTCTCTTGCAGTTATCAGAACAGTCTCCTCGTCCTTTGCATTTGACAGTTTGACCACCATGTGTCTGGGTGTATTTCTCTTCAGGTTTACCCTGTTTGGTGTTTGATGGGCTTCTTGGATGTGCCTATTCATGTCTTTTGCCAAGTTTGGGAAATTTTCTATTATTATTTCCTTCAATATTCTTTCTGTACCTTTCTCTCCTTCTTTTCCCCTGGGGATCCCATAATGCATATATTGGTATGTTTGATGGTGTCCCACCAGTCACTTAGATTATTTTTGCTTTTTCTAATCTTTTTCCTCTTTCTAGTTCCCAGCCTGACTCATTTCTATTTTCTTGTCTTTTAGCTCACTGATTCTTTCTTTTGCCAGATCCAGTCTGCTGTTGAAATCTCATGGGGATTCTCAGGTCAGTTATTGTCATCTTCAACTACATAGTTCTGTTTGGTTCCTTTTAAAATTTCCATCCCTTTGAGGTTCTCATATTGAGATTCTCATATTGTTCATTCATTATTTTCCTGATGTCCTTTATTTCTTTCTATATATTTTCCTTAATTTCTTTGAATTTATTGAAAATTAAAAAAAAAATAGTCTTTGTCTAGTATATTCACAGTTCGGTCAGCTTTGTTGATATTTCTAGATTTTTATCCTCTTTGTTTGGATGGGTCATCATTTCCTGTTTCTTTGTTAGTTTTGTACTCTTTTGTTGCATACTGTACATTTTAATAGTTTAAAAATATTAACTCTGGGATTTAGTTCCTGAGCTGTCCGTTCCTGAGTTTGTATCCAGTTAGTATTATGTTTGAGATTTTTTTGAGTGCCAGAAGCTAGCAAAACCAACAAACCAAAGCATAAATCTCCTTACATTCTTTGCAAATTAGCCAATTTGCATTGGCAGGGCTCTCTTTCAGTTTTCAGCTTCCCATCAAGGTCAGTCCAAGGCAAATGCAAAATGAAGGGATTTCCTTCTCTTTTATGGGCCAGTCTTGTCCTGGAAATTTTCTCGCTAGAGGCCTGAGGCATCTCCCGCCCCACCCCTTTTGTTTTATAGGAATTGGATGCCTCCTCCACTTCCCAAGAAACAGACATCTCCCTTTCTTATGGTTCTCCATTGCAAGATTTAAAGCAGGTAAGCATTTGCCACAGGCCACCTGACTCAAGTGTTTCTTACTTGGCTTTCACTGTCTCAAACTGCTTTCTGAGAGGAAATTATAGAAGGAGGGGGAGGCCAGGAGAGGAGTTTCACAGATATTTCCCAGCTGGGAGGAGGCTAGGGACCCACAAAGGGAGTGCAAACCAGTTCCAAACTACCCTGGGGAGGGGCGAGGGAGGACCAGCAAGAGCAAGGAGCATTTCCTGTGGTTCTTTGAAGCTGCATTTTCTTGATTCATCACTTGCCCAGCAAATACAGTCTTTTCACTGTTTTCTGTGGTTCTGAGGAAAGGTCTTTAAGGGTTCTCTACCACTTTTGCCTGGAGCAGGTTAGCATAATACCTGCCTTCTGAGCCAGGCACCCCAGCACTCTGAAGTTGCTGACCAAAAGCAGTGATCCAACAACGAACTTCACACCCCCAGATCTTAAGGAACTAGGTCTTTATATTCTTCCCTGGTACTAGCAAGTTGCACAAAGAGCAAGTGTTGAGTACCTCACTGCTGAATGCCATTTGATAGCTGGATAAATAGAAAAAAAAAATGAAATGTAAACCTTTAGTGAGAAAGTGATTAGTATAGTCTTCAGCAACTAGGTACTATATATCATGAGAACTTTATTCAAGAGCCTTGAGTTATTTTAAATCTAAAGTCCCTTGTTGAAAGAACATACTGTTGATATAATATCAACCACAAAATCTTACTTTCTGGTCCCAGAAACCCTCCCAGCATTGCTAGCTGGACAACACAAAGAAAATCACCATATAGTCTGATAACTAATGCCTTCTTCTGCTTGAAAACAAGCCTGATTTATAGGAGGACTTCTAAGATTACAGGACAGGCTGACTGTGATGGTTTGAAACTATTATGTATCCCAGAATAGTCATGTTCTCTTAATCCGAATCCAATCTTGTTGGGCCAGGAACATTGTTTGGGTGGGACCTTTTGATTAGCTTATTCCCATGGAAATGTGGCCCTACCCATTCAAAGTGTGACTTAATTAGTTTACTAGAGTCCTTTAAAAGGGAGACATTTTGGAGAAAGCACAGATGCCTGGAGAGCTGACACAAACATTAATGTTTGGAGATGCTAAGCAAAGAAATGAAATCCAGAGTTTTCCCCAGAGAAGCTAAGTAAGAAACCACAGAAGCTTAGAGAGAGGAGGCCAATGGAACCAGTAGCTGAAAGCAACAAAACCCAGGAGCTAAGGGCCAGCAAATGTTGCCATGTGACAGATAAACCCCAGATGTGATTGGCCTTTCTTAAGTGAAGAGATCCGCTTGTTGATGCCTTAATTTGGACATTTTCATGGCCTTAGAACTATAAATTTGTAATCTAATAAATCCCCTTTATAAAAGCCTATCCATTTCTGGTATATTGCATTCTGGCAGCTTTAGCAAACTGAAACACTCACCACACTACTTTTCATCTTCTATTTTTTTCCTCCTGCTTTCTTCTGGATCCTGGCCATTTCTTTGTCTGTGTGGGCTTATAAAAGCTAAAACTGGGGGGTGCAAGGGTAGTTTCAGTTGTAAAATTCTCGCCTGCCACACAGGAGACCCAAGTTCAATTCCTGGCCATGAGCTTCCCAAACAAACAAACAAATGAAAAACCAGACAAGCAAAAAATTCAACAAAGGTGCTGCAATAAGGGGATACCACATGAAGAAAGAATGAAATGTGACGCTGCCATATAACATACAAGAAAAATGAATAAATAAAAGCCCAAACCATCTTTCCCACTCTGAACTGGTCTTGGAAAGTTTTTCCTCAAGTTTCTTACATGTGCATCTGTAATAAGCTCACCTCACCAAGACAAAGAGACTTGTGTCTCTGTTTGATGTGGGATCAGGTGGGCCTAACTGTTAAAGACTGTGTTTTCTGACAGTGACAAGTGACACAAGGCTGGGGAATGGGCAACAGTAACCACTGCCCAGAGAGTGCAATTCACTGGCATTTAATGTGATCTATCAGCCACTTCTTCCTGCTTTTCCCTGGGTGTGCACAGTATTCTACTAGAATCCAGAGTTTCAAAATAGTTGATTCAGACAGCTCTTGCCTGTTTATAGTTTTTCTGGTGGAAGGACTGATTCCTGAAGCTTCCTACTCTGCATCTTCTCACAATCCTATCAGTAAATAATATTTTAATAACAAGAAAAATATTATGTTTGTTATTATGGTTATTTGGGTTTGTTGTTGGGTTGTTTTTACCCAATGTGACATTTATCTGGTGGACTGATTGTTTTTACATATGTGGGTATCCGACCCACTGGTCTTTTCTGCTGATTGTAAAAGTACTAATAGCATCTGAACTCTAGAGCTTTTAGGGTTTGCACACACAAATATGCACATACATGCTAGCACACATAACATACATACACACACATATATACATGCACATGGATGCACACACAATTGCTCAGGAAATATAGCAGCATATGTTACTTTCTATGTGAGGGCTGCTTTGTACGAGACATTGTTTTCTACAGGAGATTTTGGAAAGTAGCAACCTGAAATTCATCTGTTCCAGAGAGCTGGTACAATATGCAGATATGCAGTTGTGAAATTATTGGCAATGAGGAGTGCAAAATTTTAGTTACATTTCCATATAGGGAAGCCAATAAATAACATAATCAGCACCCTGAATGTGAATTGAGGCTGCCCATCTCTTCTCTATGGACCCATAGCAGGTTATTAAAGTCACCCTAGAGAAGGCTGGTAACTTAAGAACAATGTATTTCTGAGAAGTAGACTTATTTTTTCCTCACATTACCAAATTCATGTATTATAGATATGTTCAGGTCCCTTTTCTAGTTTACTATGGCCCCTTCAACTTTTCTAGCTGATTATTCTTGAATGTTCAGCCAGAGTGAAAGTCACGTCTCAGGGAAGAAAAGTCATTAAGGGAGGTACATTTATCTTTAGTAGAAACGTGAGCCCAGACTATGACACACTAGAGAAGGGGGAAATGTCAAATGGTTCATTGTTTAATATCTGCAACTTCAGACCAGAATGCCCCAGACTATTTTGAAAAAAAAAAATAGAATATAACTATTAAAAATATCTATGTGCTTCAGGTTGTGGGATTGTGTTGCAGTGTTGTAAACAAGTAGATATGAGGGCAAGGCATCAGCCTATAGGGAGAAGCATGGAGAGAATTCAGTAAAGTATAAAGGAAGACTCAACAGGTCTTGCTTATACGCTGCATCTAAGAAATATTAGAGTAAAGTGGGGAATTGCTCTGGGTTATCTGGGCAGGGAAGGGGTGGTAAAGGGTCATTGGCCTGTGCGGCATTTTAGATGATTGATCAGTTCCTCAGTGCTTCAGGATGGTTTAGCCACAGCCTTCTTTCTTTCATCTTACTAACTTTTACAGGTTCTTCTAACCTCATTTCCGGGGCCTTCTCTTCTATGTCTTATGTGATTATATAAGGCTGACAGAGATATGCATTGCATTTTTGTTTCTTAAATTCTCTGTCCTTAATTCCAATTTAGCAGCTGTCACATCGCATTTCAATTGTTTATATGCTTCACTTCTTCAAATAGCTGTAAACTTCTTAAGGAATGGTGTTTCAATCCCATAGGTACAGTACACTTAATTCATTGTCTATCGTTAAAACAGACGCTTCATATTATTGGATAAAAGAGGGAGTATGCCAATTGTTAAAGAAGATAGAGTTTATTATGTGAAGGAAGACAAAGACGTGTGAGGGATCTCAATGTTTAAGGAACTTTGGAGGATATGCTGAGGTTTTAGGCCTCTGGGGGGATTTGAGAGAGAAGTTCATATTTTCTGTCTTTAAGAAGATTAAAGTCTTCTTGGTAGAGAAGTTATTTTTTTCCAGTGAAAAAATTATAAAATTATGAAAAAAAGAATAAAATGATAACTGTACGAATTCTACCACAACAGAGATAATCCATTGCTTTTATTTGTTTTATTTTGTTTTAAAGGCTTTTCTGATAAATACGTTGGGGCAAAAGGCTATAGTAAACAACTATGTGTTATATCTTATAAGAGAAAATGTTCATGGTTCTTAGAATCTTGGTTTCTATTTCATTCATTCAGCATATATTCACTGAGTGCCCAGTATATGCCTGCCATTTTACTCATCTGTTCTATGAAATTCTGGTCTTAAACTAAAGAATGACAAAAATAGGATGCAGTTACCTAATGAACAGATATTTTGCTCAACCTAATTTTTAATATAATTTTTCCTTTTTAAAATGTTTTTAACATTTTCATTACTCCACAAAATATATATAAGAATAAAAAGAAAAACAGAAATGAAAAAGAACACCCAAAATATCCCATTCTCCCTATCTCTCCCATTATTTATTTATTTTTGTCCTTATTTTTTACTGATCAATCTATACACTGGATAAAGGGAGTGGCAGCTGCAAGGTTTCCACAATCACAAGGTCACAATGCAGAAGCTATATAGTTACACAATCATCTTCAAGAATCAAGGCTACTGGAATACAGCTTACCAGTTTTGGGTATTTCCTTCTAGCTATTCTAATACACTAAAAACTAAAAAGGGATAGCTATATAATGCATAAGAATAACCCCCAGAATGAACTCTCGACTCTGTTTGAAATCTCTCAGTCACAGAAATTTTGTCTAGTCTCATTTCTCTTGCCCCTCTTGGTCAGTAGGCTTTCTCATTCCTATGATGCTGGGTCAAGGCTCAACCCTGGGAGACATCTCCCACGTAGTAGGGGGTGCGGTAAGTTTACCTGCCAAGTTGGCTTCGAGAGAGAGGACATATCTGAGCAACAAGAGGTTCTCTGGAGTTGGTTCTTAGACATAATTATAAGTAGGTTTAGCTTCTTTGCATGAATAAGTTTCATAAGGGCAAGCCCCAAGATCAAGGCTTCAGCCTATTAAATTGGTAGTTCCCAATGCTTATGAGAATGTCAGGAATCCCCTAGGTGGGGAAGTTTAATATTTCTGTATTTTTCCTCAGTGCTTCAAAGGAACTTTGTGAATACTTTTTTTATTCTCTGTCAAAATCACTCTGGGATGTATTAGGGCATCAACTAAACTGCACAAACCATCAAGCTCTCACCCCCTATTCAAGGTTCTATGTACTTATGGTGTTTTGGTAAACTGACCATACAAGTTAAATTAGATAGTATGCTATAGAAAATATAAGTTTTGCATCAAATAAACATCTCTTCCTTTGGGCTCACACAATAGTTGAAGTTTTGAAACATAGTCAGTATAATCCTTTACCCTTTATTCTGATTTATCTTACTTCTAACCAGATCTGCTTCATTCATACCTCTAACTGAAGTTTGATCTCCTTTTCAGCTTTTTAAACAATTGCTCTATGGGGTAGTACTGACTTTCACAGCTGTAGAACTCTAGCTCTGAGTCTCAGTTGTGACACAGATATCCAATGTTCCAGGGACCAAACTAGGTTATACGCAAAGACCTGAACATCTAAGAATTTAGAAATAACCATTACAACTCAGGAATAGATATGCCTGCTGTAAGAGTTTACATTCTAGGAATTTTACAGTAAGTCTTCCCCTCATAACTTATGCTTTCGGATTCAATTCTCAGAGTTTGCACATGATAGTTAGTCCATATTAGTGAGGCATTACATTTGTCTTTTCATTTCTGGGTTATTTTACTCAACATACTGTACTCAAAGTCCATGCTCCTAGTTTCAGGCACACTTGGTCTGTTCTATGATTTTGTGGGCTTGAATTACAGAATGACAAAAATAAGATCCTTTTACTTGATGGACTACATTTTGCTCAACAAATTTTTTAGTATATGTTTTCCTTTTTAATGAAAGTTATTGAGCTATATTCACACACCATACAACCCATCCCAAATATACAATCAGTAGCTTACACTATCATCACATAATTGTGCCTATATGCTACCACATAGTTGTGCCCCCACAATCAATTTTAGAAATTTTTCACTACTCCAGAAAAGATAAAAATAAAGAGAAAACCCCAAACATTCCATACCTCTCATCTCCCCCATCATTGATCTCTAACTTCGGTGTAGTACATTTGTAATGCTGATGAAAGAATATTAAGATATCACTATTAATTATAGTCCATAGTCTGTAATTTTACCACATCCAACTCTATTGTTTACTTCTTGTAATAGTTTCATACATTTGTTCTAGCTCATGGAGGAAATTTTTTATATTTTTACTGTTAATCACAGTCATCATCTACCACAAGATTTACTGAGGAATACAGTCCCATGTTTTAACCTCTGGCTTTCCTTCTGGTGATAGAAGTTTCCTTCTAAACTTCCTCTACCAACCACATTCACACACAATTCAGCACTATTAATTACACTTATATTATGCGACCATTACCTCTACCCATTTCCATTCAATTAAATACGACCTAGTTAAAAATTCTGCACATCTTAAGCAGCTGCTCCTCATTCTCCAGCCTCATTCTATCTCTGAATAATCTATATTTTAATAAATTATAGTATGGGTATAAATAGTTTCTGATAGTGAGATGTTACAATAATTGTCCTTTTGTTTCTGACATATTACTCAACATTATATCTTCAAGGTTCATCCATGCTGTCACATGTCTCATGACTTTATTCCTTCTTATTATTCCATCATATGTATATACCCCATTTTGTTTATCCATTCATCAGCCGGTAGACACTTGGAATGTTTCCATATTTTGTGAATTGTGAACAATGCCACTATGAACATCAGTGTTCGTGTCCCTGCTTTCAGTTCTTCTGGGTACATACCAAGAAGGAGGATCATTGGATCATAGGGCAACTCTACACTTTGCCGCCTGAAGAACCCCATCAAGTCATCTTCCATACTGGCTGTACCATTTTACATTCCCACCAGCAGGGAATAAGTGTTCCTATTTTTCCACATCTTCTCTAACACTTGTAGTTTCCTGTTTGTTTAACAGCAGTTATTCTAACAGATGTGAAATGATATCTCATTGTGGTTTTGATTTGTATTTGCTTAATAGCTAGTGAAGATTAGCTTCTTTTCAGATGCTTTTTAGCATTCTCATTTCCTCATTGGAAAAATGTCTATTCATGTCTTTCACCTATTTTTTTTCTTTTTATTGTCAAGTTGTAAGAGTTCTTTGAATATTCTGGATACCAAACCCTTATCAAATATGTGGTTTCCAAGTATTTTCTCTGATTGAGTCGACTACCTTTTCATTCTTGACAAAGTCCTTTGAAGCATAGAAGTATTCAGTCTTAAGGAGGTCCTATTTATCTATTTTTTCTTTCACTGCTTGTGTTTTGAGAGTAAGGTCTAGGAAACTTCTGCTTATCACTAGACCTTGAAGATGTTTTCTTGTATTTTCTTCTAAGATTTTCATGGTATAGTCTCTTATATTTAGGTCTTTGATTCATTTTGAGTTAATTTTTATGTAAGGAGTGAGATGGGTATCCTCTTTCATTGTTTTGGATATGGTTGTCCAGTTCTCAAGCACAATTAATTGAAGAGACTGTTATGTTCCAGTTGAGTGGACTTGGGGGGTCTTGTCAAAAATCAATTGACTATAGATCAGATGTGAGAGTCAATTTCTGAACTCTCAATTAAATTCCATTTATCATTGCATCTAGGATATAAACTTTTGATTCAGAAAAGAATTTAGAACGAACTAAGGCTATATATAAGCAAATACCAAGTGCTATAATGCACACAAGTAGAGAAGTTATGAGTTTTGATGTATCCATAGGTTGGGAAAAAATATGGACTTTTACCAGCAGACACAAGGGTGGAGATTTTCATAACATATGCTAGTGGTGTTAAGAATACCATTTTAACTAGAATACCATTTTAACTATTGCCTTCATGAACAGTGAAACTTTCTCCTAAGATTTTTTCCACAATTGCAACTATTTGCCAGATGCTCCTATTTAGATGTCCCATCCTCATCTAATACTTCATAATTAATATTATCAAACTCATTGTTTTATTCCTAGTCATTTGTCCTGCCTGAATGTCTCTCAAGTCATTCAGACTTCATAGCTTGGAATCATTCTCCCATAGCCCTCATATGCACAGTCAAATAACAGCGTTTGACATATAATGTTTGTTAAATCCACGAAAAGGAAAGAATTGGAAGTTGAATGAATGTGGAATGATGTGAAAATTAAACAGAAGAATGGGGATGGATTGAGTATGGAAATGCAGAAAGAATAGATGATCATAAATGAGGACCTGGGAATCCTCAAATGTAAGAAAATTAAGCATAGCATTTGAAAAGTTAGAAATATCGAGCGCTGGGAATAGCAGCACTAGCTTCATGGACCCTTGGATAAAAGCCTTGAGGTTAATTAGAACAAAGAACCCATCAATGGGGATCATTAGGAGAGTAAAAGTATTTAATCTTTCAAAGAAGTTACCAGCATGCCGTAAAACTTAATTTAATGTCTTGAATTTTATTATAACACTCATAAAAATTAGTGTATCTAATTCAGTGTTTTATTCCTCTGATTGGCTTTATAACCCCAAGAAATGGAGTCACACATCCAGCCCTCCTAGAGGAATAGAGTGAGCTGTAAAATTCTTTAAAGGACATTATTCATTCAGTCTTTAAAGCACTACTGTAGTGGAAACTTAACAAATGCTTATTAGGTACCTATATATGCTATGCTATCATTTCAGATACAATGGATGCAAATAAGAAATTCTTTAACTTCCCATTCTCTCCCCCACCCCGAAACACACACAATTAAAATTCTTTGGTGATAGAAATTGCATTTTAGTTACATTTATATCCCAGTGCTTGGAAAATAGCAAACATTGAATAAATATTTGTCGAAATAATTGATGACAGACAAAGTTAAACATTATAATATGTGTGCTAGGTTTAGTATGTGGAGGATTCTATAGAAAGGACAAAAAGAAGAAAAATTACATATTGCATAAAGTGATAGATTTTAGATAATAAACTTTCACTTTTTGGATAAATTATGAAATGAAAATGAATGATATACAGTGAATCTCTCAATTCTCGCACACCATTGTTTTATAAGCCATTATATAAGGAAAGTGATTATTTTAAAATGGAAAGTTATAGTCTTGATAAATGAATGGAGCTTCAAACTTGATGTTAATTTACTCATTGTATCAACACATATATTTTTAGCACTTATTTTGTGCCAGGGATTGCCCTTAATGCTTGTGGTCAAACGGTGAACAAGACAGGATCATTTAGTTGAAAGAACTCACAGATTATTCATTGGAAAGTATAGAAAAGCAAATAATATTTAAGAAATGAAAATATTCTCTTCTGATTGCCTGCTTGAAAAAATGCAGGAAGGTTGCAGTGGTGCAGTTAGAGTAGTGGTTCTACAAATAAATAAAAAATAACTGTTAAATTCCTTTACTGTTGGGCAATGTGCAATTTTATATTTTAACCATTTTAATGTTCAATGAAGTTAAAATTTACTATGACTAGAGTTGCAAATACATATGTCATAACTTTTATTCAATTATATATTTTTAGCATTATCCAGAAGTCGTAATTTGTAATAAAGTGGTTAGTGTTTTTCTCCCAATATTCCCACTTATCATCTCCTGTAGTAAACACAGTTTAATTCAAAGAACGGGCCGTGACTGGTGTCAGACAATCAGGATTGTCTTCTCCCTTTACCACAGTTATTGGTTTAGCTAAACTTGGCCAATATACCTAGCTTTTATATTTCTCCTGGCTTTGAATTTTTACTGGGAATGGTGTAGTGCAGACATTCTCTCTCTCCTTTTGGACAATGAGGTTGCAAAGCTGGTGATTGCTGTAGCAATTCTTCCACCATAAGAGAATACCCAGCTGAGGGTGAAGCTGAGACATGGAGCACCAGAAATAAATAGGGCCAGAATCCTAATCAATTCATACTTGAAACCTAACACTTTTGATTTTTTTAATTACATGAACTAATAATAAATCCTTTTTAATGCTGAAGCCAGTCTATAGTGTTCATTATTTGCAATGTCAACTAACATATTAAATGACACAAGTAAGTGTTAAGATATGGTTATAAATTCATCATTGATCATAAGTTTACATTATTGGGCTTAACTCATTACATTAAACATTTAATTGGAAGAAAGAGACATTTTATTGAGTAATAAAAATTAGCACGTTTATAACAATGTTGTATATTAGTACAATACATACTTGTTACTACATTCAGATAATCAGTTACCAGCAATTTTGCTATACATATTTCAAAATGCTGGAATTAATAGATAGCATTGATTAAAAATTCATCATTAACAAATTCAAAATCACAATATTCAGAAGAATATGACCTTAAAGTTATAAACAATGAACTTTTAATTTGTCCAGCCCATCTTGAACCTTTCTTCACTGATCTGGTGTTTGTAGCCTACCATCCAAATAGTTGTTTCTTTAGTCTGCTGGCTAGCCATAGTCATTTTCAAGATGCTAACATATTTAAGCAATTGACTAGTTTTCCTCTTCATAATTCTCTTATTTATTATTCAAAAATACTTTCTGAGGAACTCCAACATGCCAGACATTGAACAAAGTACAGAACACCCAGTGGAACAAAAAAGACATTTCATGTCATAACAGTAGAGAAAAATATTAACCTATATTACACAGTAATTTACAATTATGAAATGATTGCTACAAGGGCAAAAGTATGGCAATGAAGAAATATCAGAGGCTGATGACCTAGTCTGAAGCTAACTTGACCTACTCTGGAGACCAGGATGGACCAGGATGACTTCGTGGAAGAAGTGAACATTTAATCTGAGCTCTAAAAATGAAAGGTAATTAACCAGGTAACAAAAAGTTTCAATAATAATTAACCAGGTAAAGCAGTATTTCAGGAAGAGGAGGTATACTACTAGGAGCTGTGAAGGTAGAAAGAAGCATGATTCATTCAAGGTACTGAGAGAAGGCTAGGACAGAGAATGAGACGGAAGGTGGCACAAGAAGCAAAAGGCCACATAGGAAGATCCTCACAAGTTTTTGTGCTAAAACAATGAGAAGTCACAAAAGAGTTTTCAATAAGGGATGGCAGGAGCAGATTTGCATTTTAGAAACATTCTATATATTATTAAAATATGAAAAATCAGTCAAGAGAAGCAAAAGTGGGAGATGGAATTGCACTGATTCAGAGAGTGTTTACTGTAGCTTGGATGATGGCAGTGGCAGTGGAGATGGAAAAGGAAGAACTTTGAGAGACGATAAGGAATGAAAATGATGGACTTGCTGACTGGTCAGCTAGATGAAGAAAATAGAGCATTATATGACTTTCAAGCCTCTTGTTTACACAACTGGAAGGCTAGCAGCATCATTCACTAAGAGCAGGTATATAGAGAACGATCAGTTTGGAGATAAGATTATGAGTTTTATTTTAAATACGGTGACTTTTTAATATACAAGTAGAGTTGTTAGATGTAGTGGTTTAGACTTCAAAAGATTTGGAGTGGACATATGAATCTGAGAGTGATGAGCCAGGACTCTAAGTTGTAACAAATGAAAACAAAGTAAGTTGTGTAAGAATGTACATTTTTGTATATATTTTCCTTTTATCTATCTATTTTTCTATCTATCCATTTATCTTTCTATGTATCTATTTACCTATCATCTACTTATCTACCATCTATCTACCTATCTGGATTTCATTGCCTGGTACTGTGTACTATGTACTAGTGCACATCTATGGGGTTACCGGGAACCAACAACTTTCTTATAAGTATAATATAAAAATTCAGCAACAATCCAGTCTTGGAGAATAGGGATTTTAATAAAAACCACTGAGCTTGCAAGTACAATTAGAAAAAGTAATCTTACTTTAATCAGATGTGATGTTGGATATAATCACATGTAGGAGGACAGTCCTGTACGATGGGACAGTGGACTACCTATCTATATAGTCATGTGGCGGCTACTACCAGAAATTACTCAACAACTGAAAAGTGTCTGAACATCATGCTTTTCTATTTACATTGTACTAGTCCTTCAAACATGCACTCAGACAATATTTCCCAACACTTTACCCAATCCTCTCTTCTCAATAATGAATAATTTTCTCATGCATCTGCCTGCAAGGCTTTTTTTGCATGCCTGTTTATGCAGTTTCCTCTAATCACAGTCAGATATAGTGTGTTCTAGTATATATTAGTGTATACTTCCATTAATTTCGATCTCCATGAATTTTAGAAGTGTGTTTTTTTTTCCCTCTCCCTCCTTCCTGTCTTTCCTTCCTTCCTTCCTAGTTTTTCTTTGTGTGCCTCACACTGTCTGGTTCATTATAGGTGCTCAATAGCTTACCGGGTAATTGAATTGAATGTTATTTTAATAACTCATATTTCATGCAATCATTGCATAGTGAACATTTTCCATGATGTCAATTTCCTTACTACCAATTCATTGACAACATCAACCAATTACAGATAATTTCTCAACTCATAAACAAAAACAATACACTTACCTACCCAATCATACAAGCATTATATTATTAATAAAGTTTCAATTCTGTTCTCAAGGTGTTTTTCTTCCAAACAATTTATGGCCATGAGTCATAACTACAATGCCACCACAGCAGGTTCCAAGGGATCAGTGTTCCCAGAAGGCAATACATTAATTTCACAGTGTGGCTCATAAGTGGTATTGTCAGTGCTCCCATGAGGCAGGGGCGTTGGTGACTCTGATGTTTCCTGATTACTTGGCCTGCGCTCTATTCCTTCACCAAGAAGTCATCCCCACGAAGTTGTCATCAAGGAATACAGTGCCTAACGGCACATCGTGTATATTCGGCACATACCCATTTTCAATTACTTCAGCAATTTATGTTGTACTTGTTAATTTTCTTTTAAATAAATGTATATGTCTAAATTTATGTTATAAAATGATACAATTATAAAATTGTATAATTTTAATATAATAAAATATGTGAATGCTTTGCTAGTATAACGTGATGAACTAAACATGTAATTATCGAATGTCAGTGGGCATTGTCCTCAAACTCACTAATACCCACTCATAGTATCTTTATAAGTTTTGCAAATTAGTTTTATGTATAAATTTATAGTTCATAGTTTAAGAAGAACATTTCTACTCCCCTGTAGCAATCAAAATCTGCTTTGGATAAATGAAAATTGATTACATAGTTCAAAATCATTCAACAGCTAAAAAGTATTTAATGAGTACTCTTTTGTGCCAGCCCTTTGAAGGCACTGTCAATACAGTGGTGTCAAGAAAGAGAAAGGTACATATTCTTAAGAACTTATTCCAGAGGGATTGACAGGGAAAAAAATCCAAATATACAGACAGACAGACACCCTCCACCCAAAATACATATAAATATAGAGCATAAAACAGAGTAAGAGTCAATGGATCTGAGAGTAATGGTGGAAGAATTTGTGATGCCTCAGCTTGAGTGGTCAGGAAAGAGAATTCTTAGATGGTGACACCTGAACTGAGACCTGAATAATGAGAGGGAAGCACTCCATTGAGGTCTGGGAGAAGATAATTCTGGGCAGAGGAAATAGCAAATGTAAGGGGTCTGAGGCAGAAATAATCATTGGCATGTTCTAAGAATAGAAAGAACAGTATGATTGAAGCATAATGAACAAAAGGGAGAACGGTAAGAGATCACTTTGGGAAGGTATAATGGGATCCAATCACATTGGATTTGTAGACTATATTATTCTAAATGTAGTGTGAAACTACTGGAGTGTTTTTAGTAGGGGTTAGATGATCTGATTTATTTTCTAAAGACTATTCAAGCTACTCTGTGGAAAATGTAGGATCAAAAGTAGAATTAAAGGGTTCAATTGGGAACCTACTATAATAGCACAAGCAAGACATGGTGATTGCTTACAATAAAGAGGTACAAATATTGGTGTTACCATCAATTGCACTGCAGATATATTTTGAAGATAGACACAGTAGAATTTTCTGTCAAACTGGATTTAAGGAGTTATAAATAGAGAGGAAACAAGGATGAACACAAGATTTTTGACTTGAGGAATGCATTGTAGAAACCTAATTAGGGGGCATGTCAAAAGATGAAGCAAAGTTTTGAGGTGCAGATTAAGAAATCTATATTAATATGTTAAATTTAAAATCCCTATTAGATATTCAAGTGGAGATATTAAGGTTGTTCCATTAAAGAGCCTGGAGACAATACATTTCAGAAATCAACTGTCACAGAGATGACCTTCAAAACCATAGAACATAAATGAATATGTAACCAGAGCACAGGGTAGTAGTGTGCTTTTCATAAAGTTATCCCTTCCCCCTTGCCTTTCTTCTTTGCCCACCACCTAGATTTCTCAGCTGGAAGTGGTCTTTCTTCAAACTCTCCAAATGGTCTCTTCACAATCTCGTGGCACTAATTAGATTTTGCCTTTAATTACACCCCTCAAACAAGAGTCCCACCTGGGAGTTTCTGGACTTTCTATTCATTCTTCCTGGAAATGTCATTTCTGTTCCTCCTTTCCCAACCTCTGCCCTGCCATCCAACATTTTATCTGTCGTACACTTATTCATTCTGCAGTGCATTTTCTCCATAGCCGCCCAACCTAAATTATGCTCTGGCATGATTCTAGATTTAAGCTCCTTGATAGGAAACCCATATCAAAAACTCATCATTAAAATATGTATTTCACATTTGTCTACACATGATACTGTAAAATAAACATTATGCATGCCCTGTATCTAAATTGTATTTCTATGGTTTCTCTGGGGAAAAAAATGGAGTTTTCATTCAATATTTTACCTTCATATTGTGTGTTATATTTAGAAGAGCACTTTGAGAAACACTTTCTCATTAACCCATCAGAGTACTTCTAAATAGCTATTAGATTTCTATACTCTGGATGAAAAGGGTAAAGGTCAGGAATCTAAAAATCTTAACAAAGTTACAAAATAGTCACAGTACTGAGATTCAAATCCAGCCTTCTGACTCTAATAGTAATCTAGTTTCCACTCTAATCCAGTTTATTTAGATGCTACAAATATTTACTTTTAGCCTTGGTTTAATTCTTAATCTTTTCTTTTCCTTTGGTATATGTATTTCTCTATATACATTCATTGAATGAAAATTCCATTTTTTCCCCAAAGAAACCATAGAAATACAACTTAGATATATGGCATGCATAATGTTTATTTTACAGTATCATGTGTAGACAAATGTGAAATACATATTTTAATGATGAGTTTTTGATATGGGTTTCCTATCAAGGAGCTTAAATCTAGAATCATGCCAGAGCATAATTTAGGTTGGGCGGCTATGGAGAAAATGCACTGCAGAATGAATACGTGTACGACAGATAAAATGTTGGATGGCAGGGCAGAGGTTGGGAAAGGAGGAACAGAAATGACATTTCCAGGAAGAATGAATAGAAAGTCCAGAAACTCCCAGGTGGGACTCTTGTTTGAGGGCTGTAATAGAAGGCAAAAGCTAATTAGTGTCATGAGATTGTGAAGAGACCATTTGGAGAGTTTGAAGAAAGACCACTTCCAGCTGAGAAATCTAGGTGTGTGTGCAAAATACTCATTGCCATTGAATGTCAGATTCACTGGACCATTTGCAAAGGTCTCAGCTAAAGTGGGAAGGGTAGTATGACAGGGACGATGATAGATCTGCAAAGTGGGGTCTCTGTAAAGGTTTACCATCAGTACTGGACTAAACTTTAAAGAGTTAAACCCAATCTTGAAATCAGATCATTGGATATTTAAATAAATGTCCTTAAGGCACTAAATAATGGATAAAATAACATTTGTATTTTGGACTTTTCTTGACCTTACATCTAGATTGTATACATGATTTCTTTCAATTTTCTTTAGCTGTATTTAATTTTATATAATTTTACCCCAACTACTGGGGTATCTGAAGATATTTGTACCTAAATTGAAATGCAAAGGGGCAGAGCATGACTTATCTCTTGATGCTCAGGCCCTTGGAGTTCAAGAAAAAAGCCCAGAAAAATTATTCACCAAATTTCAGCACAAAATTTAATAGCACCCATAAAATATTGACCTAAAGCAGGACTCTTTATATTTTAACAAATACCTATTTGATTTTATAGTTAAATATAAAAGTGAAAATAATTTTAAAGAATGTTGATCCATCTAGAAAACTTTACATTTATTCTGAGAATATTTTTTCAGTTAGATAGACAAGTTAAGTTCCAACGGAAATAAAATTACCCAAATATCTTACACAATAATACCAAAGACATCAAAGAGGAACATGGCATCTACATTTTATTTGCTTGCCGAGTAAGAGACAATATATTAATTTTAAATAAATATTCATAGATGCATAGAAGAAAATGAACAATCTTTCAATGAGACAGATCTGGGGTTGGTTCCAGCTCTTCAACTTATTAGACTAGACTTTGAGCAGTTATTAAACGCCATGTGACTCATTTTCATCATCTACAAAATACACAACCAAAACACCACTCTGCAGGATTATTGTTATAATTAGAGCTAAAATACAAAAAAACAAAAACAAAAACAAACAATAACAACCAAAAAAACCACTCCTACAAAACTGATACTAAGTGAAAGAACTGCTGTCTAGATAGATGCTCACAATATGTAGGATGGTACCTGACTAAATAAGTGCTTGATAAATATTTATTAAATTACTGAATGCTAGAAAATGCTAATTGTAATACTGAAAAGAACTACTCAGTGTTTCAACAGTTCTTCCATACATAAAAAAGCATATTCATCCTTATTTTCATTCAACAAATACTTACCAAAGGCCCACCCTGTGTTAGGCACTATGTAAGTTCTGGGTACAGTGATTAACTGTAATTTTTGGAAAAATTGGGGAAGCACATCCCTGAATTGGCAATTTCCATTCACTGTGATGAGTTTGGTAGTGAAAGGGACAATATGAACCTGTTGGAATGATACCCAACCTACGTGTGAGGACTCTGTTAAAATTTCTTGGAGAAGTTGATAAATGTGACGCTTGATATATGAGTTTGTGCAAAAATAGTGAAAGGAATGAGGTATGAAAACAAGTCGTAGGTGGAGGAATAGTACAAACACTAGAGGAAACATGGTTCTTTGTGGGCTTGTGTGTAGCTCAGTAAGGCTACAGTGGGGAGAATTTGTACATAGAAAATATGCTTACTAATTGTCTTCAGTTTGTAGTTTACTATACCTCCCTTGGCCCTGATCTCAGAAGGCCCCCAGGCACTATTGTTCTTACTTTCACCTGGACTTCCTCTTAACAGCTTATTTTCTGATCCCCAGCTCTCTTTTTCTTTTCTCTACATGCCTCTAAGATCTCACATATGCCTCCTGGTGTCTAACTTCAGTTCATGAATCTTTACTGGACTCTCTCTTGTGAGAGTGTTCTTAGCATGGACAGAAAGCTTCAACCACTTAGGTGATATAAAAGACAACCAAACACCTTCCAAGATTAAGCTGGGGAGGTATAAGTAGTCCTGGTGCCCTTATTTTAAAGACCAATGTCCTTGTTTGGTCACTTATTCAGGAGATATACTTGAAGTGTCTTCTTTATGCCTGGCACCAGCACATTTACTGGGGAATCAAAATAACCTGTCCTTTATTATCCAGCTAGTTAAAAAACATGAAAACAAATAAATGCATAGCACAGCAAAAGAGATTGTGATAAAAATGTATGGAAAGGCCCAGTAACACAGAGATGATTCTTCTCTGACAGTCAGTTTATTAATGCAGATAAATAAGAGTAGAAAAAATTGGCTGAGAGAATAGAACATAAATATATATATTAGGTATTCGAGTGTTATTATTTTCTCTTAATTTATGGTTAAATTAACTGTGTTACAGTATGGAAATGATATTAGAATATAAGAAGATTTCTTGATGTGAATTTCATATATATGATTTAGGATATTTGATTCCAACAAAATAACCCATTTCACTTTTTTGCCCAGAACTTTGTTTTTGGGAAAAGAGAAAGCCCACCATTATGAGAAGGCATATTATAAATTCTGAACAAAGAAAGCAATACAATGAAATAGATTTAGTCATTATAATAGAGCATTACGTGCAACTTCCAAGTGACATTTTTATTCAAGATGTTCTTTTTAAAAATATGAATTCTGGAATGATTAGAATATATTTAAAATAAATAAATGTGATGGTTAGGTTCTGGTGTCAACTTGGTCAAGTGATTATGCCCAGTTGTGTGGTCAGGCAAGCACCACTGCTGCAAATATTTCATGGCTGGTTGATAAATCAGAAGGCTGGTGTATTAAATCATCAGTCTGTTGATTGCATTTGTGGCTAATAACATCTGCGATCAACTAAGGCATGTCCCCCACAACGAGATACTCCAATCATTGAAGACTTTTAAGGAAGTCGGGAGACTCACTACTTTTCTAGTCAGCGAGCCTCTCCAGTGCAGTTCATCCTTCATTGGAGCTGCCACCTTCACAGCCTACCCTATGGACTTTGGACTTTTCTATTCCTACATCATGTGAGACACCTTTATAAATCTCATATTTACAGATCTCTCCTGTTGGTTCTGTTTCTCTAGATAACGCTGACTAACATAGTTCCTAATTCATAAGAATTTTCATGGTTTGGCATGATGGATAAATGTCTAAATTCCTAAACCTTTTTGAGTGCCTGTTTTGGATTTGATGTGATGCTGGGTGCTGAGACAACAAAAATGAATGACATGGCTCCTGCTCTCAGGGAGATATTAGTCTAATTACAGACAAAATTACAAATTGTTTTGATGTTGTAGGGTAAAGTGCTCTCCTAAATCAGCCTGGTTAAAGAGGGTCATGGAAAGTTTCTAGGCAGGAGGTACAATTTGAACTCAGAAAGCAAACTTTGTAATTAGTGAATTCCCATCCAATTTTGGCATCTCCTATTTATTCATCTCTCTGCTCAGTGATTTTGGGCTAACTTTATGGATGGAACCTAAATATGTGGAGTTTGGAAGAGAACTGATTTAAAACCAGCAGATGCACAAGTTTACTCATCCAGATAAATGAATGTTGTAGAATACAAAGAAGGTCCCCACTCTTTGGGCTCTTCCTTAAATAAATTGCCACTGACACTTGAAGAGAAGGCTAAAACTGTTGTGCAGTCCTTCACATTGCAGAGGGCAGCAAGGTGGGAAAGGAAGAGGAGGGGAATGGCAGTATAAAAGGTGGTGTAGGAGAGGACATTGCATTTCTAATAAGGCTAAATCGAGGCTTGAGTCAATATCTCTTGTAGCATAATCAAAGTTTTTTTTCTCTCTCCCTCTATTACTGGAGAATGGGCTACATTGTAGCGTATTTTAATTATTGTATTTATTTGTATAGTCATTGTTCTATATTCCTGAGAAAAAAATAAGTATATGTGTTATATGTTTGCTGCCTGGTATTTAAAAAAAAAAAAATACTTACCATGCTCAGTCATATAGATGATCTGAGTCACCTTTTTTTTTTTACAAACAGAAAACCTTATCTATGCAGCCAAAGCTATTAGAAATACAGTTGTATGTAGGAAAGAGTCCATCTACTTCTATAGTTGATAATTATTTTATGCCTCCTGACCTATTGCAACCTGAGTGTTCTTGCAAACACTTCAATCTCAATTCAACATTTCTTTCCTCAAACTTACTGTTCATCATGTGTTTCCTAGCATTGTTAATAGGTAGTCCACCTACCCAGGCATTTCAGCCAGAATCATAGGAGTTATCTCAGGTGCCACCTTCTTCTCTTATGTTCACTTTCTTTCCTGTGACCTAACAACCCCAATAAACAGACATTTAATCAGGACCAAGTACTGTCACTCTATCATAAATATCCTTCAAACCAGTCACTTCTCCATCCCATTGTCAATACTCCAGTGTTGGCTCTTAGAAGACCAGGATTACTACAATAGCTTGCCATTTATTCACCTGGTACTAAAATGAATTTCTGTGATGTAAATTTAATCACACCATTTCTGGCTTGAGTTTGCTCCTTGTGAATTTAAGGATAAAATCCAAATTACTTATGGGGTTTTTCTAATCCGACCCCAGTTCATCCTCAGGCCTCCTTAGCTATTGTAGCTTTCCCAAGAGGAACACTTTTCTCTGGCAACACTGAATGCTCTGCACTATTTTATTTTGTCTCTTGATGACTCTTGCTAAAGACCTCAGAGTTCAACTCAAATTTGTCACCTTAAAAGAAATATTCCTAGGTCTGAGGAAGAGTAGATCCCCCCTTTTTTTTCTTCTTCAGACTCTTACTTCAAATGTTTTATTACTATGTATTCTAACAACTCATCTTCTGATCTGTTATTCCATATGGGCTTCTTAAGGGCAGGGATGACAATTTGTTTGTCTGTCCCTAGCAATTGTATTGGATTTTGCACAGTGTAAGTGCTTATAAAGAGCTTTTTGAATGTATGAAGGCATGAATGGATGAACGAGTGAATGAATGAACAGGATTATGATTACCTACAGAATGATCTTCAAATAAAGAGTAATTCTGAGTGAAAAGAAGCCAACCTTTATCCAAGACCTTTATGACATCCAAAAGCCCCAGCACTGAAGTTCTTAGTTATCTCTAATGAGTCACTTAGTTACTCATCTGTAAAGCTTAATTAGTGTTTCTGTAATAAGTGCAAGCTCTGAAAATTCTAGGTATTAAATTCATCACTTTAGAAACATTGCCATGTTCATATTCATTTGGAATAAAACTATACGATATGCTTTTCATTTTCAATACTCCATTTTCAGTTTAATACCGCTATATTCTCTCTTGCCTGAATTATCCTTAATGGCAGCTGGTTTGCAGCTGCTCCTAAAGATGCCTCCATTTCAAACATGAGAGTGTTACCAGTTCTGAGACGTAAGTCCCTTCTCTTAATTCTAGGGCAGCTTTCCCTGATGCCTTTATCTTAGGGTCAGGTACAGAGCAAGTAATCAGAGTGAATGTGAAGAGAGGAAAACAGGCCATTCTCTTTATGAGAACTATTCTCCACTGGTCTGTGCCGCTGCACTGAGTGGTCTACTGTTGAGGAATGAAGATGGAATTTTTATCTTTTACAGCTTTTAAATAACTGAGGAATTAAGCAAAGTGCAAATAAAAAAGGCTTAAAGCTATACAAGATAATGACATGGCATCATAACAATTCAATTCAACAAACGTATGTTTGAGGATCTACAGTGGGCAAACCATTACAGTAGTTTCTGTGTAAACTATACTCATATACCAATGGAAAAGACACAGACCCAAGCCTCTGAGGTTTCATACAGCGACTAGCAGAATTTGTAAATAATATAAGTGAACCTATTATAGAGGATAGTATGGGAATACAAAGTATTATGGGAAACATAAGAAAAGGAAAGGGGATTTCTGATTTGGGGTTTCAGGAAAGCTTTTCAGAGGCAGTAGAGTCTAGGGGTTTAGGTGGGCTCTGAACCTGAACCCTTCATCCTTACTTAATTCTGAAAACTCTGATAAAGAGTAAGGTAGAGGACAAAATATTATTGTTATTGCTGACAATGATAAGCTGGGAGACTAGTCTAAATGTGAGGAAAGTGGACTTCCTGGAACAGAGCACTGGAGCGAGGCAGATTTACCCGCATCATGGCAGTGCTGCAGTGGGTGCACACTCACCTGGACGGGCTTCCCAAGTAAGACTTGGGAGCACAGGAGAACCCTTACTCTAAAAGGGTGGCTCCCCAAAGAAGGAAGGCAGTGATGATCTGAACCCAGATGTCCTTCCAAAATTTACCAATCGAGAAATCACTCAATTGCTTCAGAGAGAATCCTAGATTCACACCACCTGTGCTTTCTCTGAAGCAGGAAACATCAGGAGTGAGGAAGAAACATTCCCAACATATGAAAGGGTCTGGGTGCCAAGAGGGAGGGAAGGATATCACAGGCAGGAGAACAGCTAATGTCAACTTTGTACGCAACTCCGAAGTCCCGAGGAGATGGAATGATCTAATATTAAGAACACTTTCTGTGGAACAGAACGGCTATGGGTTTAATCCCAACCCTTTCTCTTTTTTAAAAAATATTTTTATTGAGAAATCTTCACACACATACAGTCCAGACATAGTATACAATCAACGGCTCACAGTATCATCACATAGTTGTGTATTCTTCACTGTGATCATTTTTAGAACATTTGCATCACTCCAGAAAAAGAAGTAAAAAGAAAAAAACCTCATACATACCATATACCTTACCATTCCCTCTCATTGACCATGTGCATTTTTACCTCTTATCCCCCTATTGATTATTTATTTATTTTTCCTTTTTTTTTTTTTTTCTTTTTGGCATAGTCAGGCTCCAGGAATTGTACCTGGGTCTCCAGCATGGCAGGAAAGAATTCTGCCACTGAGCCACCATTGCACTGCCCATTTTTCCTTATTTTTTCTTTTTACTAACTGTCCATATCATGGATAAAAGGAGCATCAGACACAAGGTTTTCATAATCACATGGTTATGTTGTGAAAACTATATAGTGACACAATCTTTTTCAAGAATCAAGGCTACTGGAACACAATTGAACAGTTTCAGGTATTTCACTCTAGCCACTCCAATACGGCATAAACTAAAAGGGATATCTACATCATGCACAAGAATAACCTCCAGGATAACCTCTCAACACTGAAATCTCTCAGCTGCTGCAACTTTATTTTGTCTCATTTTTCTCTTCCCCTTTCAGTCAAAAAGACTTTCTTAATCTTATGATGCCAGGTCCCAGCTCATACTGGGAGTCCTGTCCCATATTGTCAGTGAGATTTACACCCCTGGGAGTCATGTCCTGCGTAAGGGGGAGTGCAGAGTGCTCACCTGACAAGTTGACTTAGAGAGAGGCCACATCTAAACAAGAAAAGAGGCCCAACCCTTTCTTGATCTGAATAAGTCACTTAATCTCTCAGACTTTTAGTTTCCTAGTCTGCAAATCAAGGATGATAGTACTGGTTATGGATTGGATCGTGTCTCTCACAGGGACATGTTCGAGTCCTAAACCCTTGTACTATGGATATGAATCCATTCGTAAGTAGGATCTTTGAAGATGTGACTAGTTAAGGTAAAGCCAAACTGAGTTAGGGTGTATCATAATTCAACATGATTGGAATCCTTAGAAGCAGGAAATCTGGACAAATTCAAGAGCAGGAGATTGTAGGAGATAGAAGAAGAGAAATACACATGTGATGGAGGTAGTGATTGAGTTTGCGTTGTTTGTTAAGCAACAACCAGAACACAACAGACTTCAGATAAAGCATAAAACTGCTGACACCATACTTTTGGACTTCTTAGTCTTATAAACTGTGGGAAAGTAAATTCCTGTTGCTTAAACCAACCAGTCTGGTGCTTATTATAGCAGCTCTGGCAAACTAAGACAATAACCATTTCACAGAACTCCCTAACTAGTAGCTGTGATATTACTCACTACCAAAGTGACTGGTCATGATTATGTTGTATAATTGGATAGATTCTTTCACAAAGATTTTGGGAGTCTAAGATTTATTAAATGATCCATTTCTTCCTTTATTAACTTGGTAAGAGTAAGTTGCTATCTATTGGGTTTCCTTAAAGTGAATTATACCTGTTACACACAATTAAGCCTACCATATTTCTGTAGTGTATCAGTAAACAAAGCGAGTTAAATGGTTTGGTGGAGT
This sequence comes from Tamandua tetradactyla, assembly GCF_023851605.1. Lineage (NCBI taxonomy): Eukaryota > Metazoa > Chordata > Mammalia > Pilosa > Myrmecophagidae > Tamandua > Tamandua tetradactyla. The sequence goes on along the minus strand of NC_135334.1, from coordinate 55,501,594 downwards.
AGGAGAGAAGAGCAGTGTAGGCAAGTACAAAGAATAACACAAAAAAGTGTAGAGGCAAGTGCAAGCACGTGACTAAGTGAGTGATGTGGTATATGTTTAAAGGAAGTTTGTAAAGGGGTATTGGGCTGAAGTAATACTGAGTATTGGCATCATTTCATTTCCAGTTCCACCAGTTTTTCAGTACAGAACTTTTTGATGCTGATCCTGAAGCAGTGAACTCCAGATACCCTTAAATGTATTACCTGACAATCATTAGATCCTCATGATCAGAGGACCGAAGATTATTTGGCAATGTACCTACTTGGTCATTTAGAAATCAATGTTTTAGATATTCTTATTTTATTGAACAGATTTGAGTGTTTATGACTGTATCATTATCTTAGGCTGTTGATTATATGTGATTATCGGGAAAGATGGATTATTTCTTTAGTATATACATGTGCTAGAATGCAAAAAGTTGTCTATCACACAGATTTTTTTTTTAGGTAGAAAGCTAATTGGCAAACTGGCATCTTCAAACGGAAGTATTTTGAGTTCCCTTTTGAATTACCTACTCATACATGAGCTCCAAATTCAATTGTATAGCCTTTGGCCTTGTGTCAATTTAATGGCTGAGTTCAGAGAAATAAGTTATGTGTCTGAATCGAAGGCTATGGAGTAATTGCATGTAGCATTAAGAGAGAAAAAACGTAGCAAAGAGTTTGCATGCCTCTTCATTTCTACCAAATATTAGGAAGAGGCCAAATGATCTTGTCTGAATGCAACTTACAACCTAGAAAAATGATCATACAACATGTAAGGATGACTTTACCTCTTAGGTGTTGAAAAAAATATTGCTTGATAACTCTTAACCCAGACACCTTCCAAATATGTATGCTTTTTATTTCAATAGTGCCGCTGCCCTTTTACTTACTTTGTCAAACAAAATACTGTGATTCACTGATAATTAACTTTCTACACAAGGGTATGTTTCCATTTTGTATGATCATATTGCTTACTTTGAAAAGTCCCAGGTCAATATTTTTAAGAAATGATAATAGCGTTTTGTTTTTTGAGAAATTCCTCCAGATCCTGAATAACTGTTATCTTTCTCATTCTTATAGAGGCATTCATAGGATTCTCTCAGGGTGACTTGAATTAAACTTGCTTTTAATATTTCAATATTTCATGGTGGTTCCTCTGCAATCTCCCTTTACAATGGTCCTGGAAGAATGTCTGTAGTTTTTTGTTTTCTTTTTTACTAGATGATCAACATATATCTTTGGTAGTTGTGTTACTATGATGGTTAAGAGTGACAAATGATTGGGACATTAAATTACACATCATTCCTGAGTCTTTGCACTTAGTGGGAAGTATGGTTTAGGTACAATGATCATTTATAAGACAATACTTGGGCTTTGCAAACTAAACACACCTGGATTTGATTATGGCATTTGGTACTTGATAACAGAGTCCTGCTGAGAAAATTATGTAACATTTTGGAACTTCTTTTTGTTCCTCAATAAAATGTTTTTTTTTAAATGATAGTGAAGATTAAAAAGGAAAATATATATACATTTCTTAGCATGGTATTTGGCAGGTAGTAAGACCTCAATATGTCTTTGGCATTACTATTATCTTTGAATTAGGGAATGGAAGAACTCTAGGAAATTCATCAGTCTTAACCCTAAACTCTAAAGAAGACTGTAATGAAATTTCATGTCATATGATTGTGCAATTTTAAAACAATGCCTGCAGAAGGTGATACCATATCCCCATATATGTGATTTCCCTTAAAACATTATTCTTTCTAAGCCTGCCAGCTGCAATTTAAGTGTTAGCCTCTTTTCCATTATTTCTGGATTGGCAGAGGAGCTGATTTAGCATGTAAGTTACGTCTCATAAATAGACAGTATGTAGTGGATATAATGACTATGTATAGTATTTTTATAAAATGCTCATCATAGAATCAGATCCGACATCAGCAATTCCCTTTTGAATGCAGCTGCATCCAAATGATTCTTTCCCTGGGGAAGGAAATATTCTATTTTTCCCAAGGCCACACGAAGCCATGAATGCAAAGAACAGCTGACAGAAGGCAGTGTTTCTCTGACGGAGACCTGCTTTTCCTGACAGCAGTGCCCAGCAACCCTTATGCTTGGTTCTGTCATTAGGGATTGGCATGCTTTCTATGAGTTCCGAGAGGAGCATTTTTGTTTAGCGATTCCCTGGTAGGATTAAGATAGGGCCTTGCCAAATGCACACTCAGTACTCATTTGTTAACTAACAATAAAATACAATAAATGGATAGCTATAGCAGGCATGTAAAGCCATGTTCCCTATCTTCCAACTTCATGTAGTGCGGCGTGCAAGTGAGAGAGCGGGTTAGACATAACAGAATGGAAAATTGGTAGCATTTCTTAACCTTAAGTTCATGGGCTGCATAAATACAGGAAATTAAAGGTACACGGATGAAGCAGACCCATACAATACATGCATAATTGTACATGGATGGGAAAATGCTTCATTTGGACAACAGTGTTCATAGCTTTCATCTCTTTCTTAAAGGATCCACAATTCAAAAATTAAGGACCACTCTCGTTGAACGAGACTCTAAATTCAGAGAATTCTCTTTGGATGTAAGCAATCTAATGAAATATTTAACCACACTGTGTGGAAATGTTTATATGAATATATCTTGGCATCATGTCCATTCATTTATGCAAACTAAAAGCCTACAGAGACATCCTAGACATCTCCTCTTTCATATGTAAACCAGTATCAAATATTGTAAATTTTACGGACTAAATACTGTTCAAAGTCATGTGCTTTTCTCCATCTCTACCCCCCACCCTGCATGCTGTCATCATCTTTCCTCTGGACGATTGCAATAGCACCATAGCGCTCTATCATCATCTAGTCTTCTCCTCCTCAATAAATTCTTCGCATAGCAGCTAGGGACCTTTTCAAAATGCAAATCTAATTCTATCCTTCCCTGATTTAAAGAGTTCAGTGATTTCCCATTTCTCTCAAGGTAAAGAAAAAAGTCCTGAACATGGTCCTGCCTGCTATTGCCCAATGCTTATCTCTGTAGCCCCACCATGCTCCACACTCCTGTTTTGCTCTCTCTTCTCCAGCCATGATTATCTTCTTTTAGTCCTTCATTTGTTCCATGTCTTCTTCTGCCATACAGCCTTGGCAGGCATTGTTTCCTTTGCCTTGACTACTGCAGTGAACTCTGTTCATGCTTCCTATCTTCATGCAATAGTCACTAATTTAGCAAATCATTCCATAACCTTCATGATTCGGTCATCCCACAAGTATGCACATTCATGAAATGACACTGCTATTTCAGAACACTTATCAAAATTGTAATTTTTATTTACTTTGTGATTATTTGATTAACGCTAATTCTTCCTGTTAGACTTCAAGCTCTATGAAAGCAAGTACTCAAACTTGCTGGTGTTTGGCATTGTGGCTGGTACAGACCAGGCATCAGGATTTGCTGAGTGAATGAATGAATGGTCTCCTTTAGAGAACCATAGTTTGTTTAAAAAAATAGAAATTATAGATGCATAATGGATTAAACAAGGTGAAGGATTTCTAAGCAAATTGTCCTGACATCAAATGCCCCCGCCACTCATTTTCTAACTACATGGGTCCATCTGAGACTCAGTATACTATGAGTTATTACAACTTGTGAGTAGGAACTAACATTTTTTTCATGTGTAGATGCAGAAACAGCTATTTAGAAATAACACATAAACGAGCTATTCCCTCTGTGTGTCAGTTTTTTTATTATGACAAATTAAAGAGTTAGATTATTTACTAAGAATTGTTCTTGCTTACGACATTTAAAAAATTTTGAGATCAGAATTTGTTCCATTTAAGACAGTCCGTGTCTATATTTTCCAGAAGAGTTGTGAGAGAGATTTTTTTAAATGTGTACCAAAAATACGTGTTATGGACCAGAATTTTCACTGCAGTAATCCTTTTATTTTTAAATACTTGTAAATAAAAGCCCATCAGGAAATCAGATCCTAAATAGGGTTTAGAGTTACCAAATTCCCCCACTTGTTAGGCTTTATTTCTTTCCTTATTATCCTTTTAGATGCATGCAGTGGAACCTGTAGGGCACCACCAAGACTGATCTTTCTCCAGGGCATGAATTCTCCCAGCTGTCAAGAAGTTGGCTGTTGATAGCTTGTAACTGAATGCCTCCCTAGGAATTGACCTTAGCAAAGCAAGCTAGGATGCTACTTCAACCTAGCTAATCCCCTACCATGGGCATAACCTGCATTCAATGACTGGTAGGTATGGAGGTATAAAACGAATCCTTTTACTTCAAATACGGAAAACTCTGCAAGATACAATAGTATTCCATTTTGCATTTTGGAACTAATATGAGCAGGGCCAGAGGGAACAAGCATGGGGCAGAAGCAGGTGGTTTGGATCCCGTATCATCCATTGCTTTTATATCAGTATTCTTCCCTGGCTCACACCTATGACTGCATTGGAAGTTCTTTATGACCAGTTGATACAGGAGTAAAAGAGGTTAGTCTTGGTTCATGGATGGGCCAGTTTGGTGCATGGGTATAAGCCTAATGGGCAGCTGCTAAACCACAAACTTACTCAGGGTGACCACCTAAGTTAGTAGTGAGGGAAAATTCTTCCCAATGGGCAGAACTTTGGTGGATTTTTATGTGGGAAGAACACTGGCTCTAAGTAGTTAAATATGGGTTAGTAGATAGTGTGAATAGTTTGGTTGGTTGGCTGGAACCTGTAATGAAAAATAAATGGAAAATCAGCAATGATGCATGCCGGTGAATCTCTGGGAGTGGCCCGAAGTTTGGAAATCTTTGTCTTGCAAGCTCATCAGAGAATATATACCAACGTAAGCACAAACCACCAAATAATCAGAATGACCCATTCACTTGATACCAGCCATTTTCTGCCATTGCTGGCAAAGTTTTTTCAAGAAGAGAGTAGCTATTGGGATTGGGGATGGAGGCTATGCATAGGTCAAAAGCATTTGTTCCCACCCTCCATCTTTAATCGAGCTACTGCCATTGATGAATGCTCAGTCTATAAGTAACAGAGACCAAGACCAAGTCCTCAATATGACACCATCCCTCAAATAAACTAATCAGCCACTTAGTAACTATTGCCTGCATTGTATTTCCTCCCTTCTGAAAGGGCAAACCATTTAGTTTGCCTGGAATCAACACATCTTCCACATATAGATTTGTCTTTCCTGACCACAAAGTCCTAGCTAGCATCACTAAATGAGTGCTCACTAAGTGTTTGATACATCAAAACAAGGTCCTGAATAATGTTGCACTGGACCAAGGGACTCAATGAACAGCAAAGGAGGTGTGGCAGTGGTTACATACCCATGGGATTCATTGGTCTGAACATATGTGGCATATTCTAGAAGTTGCCAGCTTTGTAGAGCAATGAGACAGCCTCATGAGGTAAAGTTGAGATACTGGCTTGAGTGTTATGGCCTGTAAGGATGTGATGCCACCCACTAAGATGCAACAACAATTTTAATCAATGACCATTATGTGGTGCTGTATCCCCTAGTAGGCAGAATGCATGGATTCAGCATCCAAGCAGTAGAAGTATGAGTGGTTCCACTTACCATCACTCCAAATCATGTACTTGGGGAATTTCTGCTTTCCAACTCTACAAATCAAGTTTCTGAAGTTCTAAGAGGCTCTTTGTTTTCCAAAGCAGGAACACAGGGGACACAGTAAATTTCTCAATAAACTTGTAGCTGTATCTGCCACTCTCCAAATTCTAGAGTGAAGAGATCAGCAAGCAAGAAAAGGAACCACCATCTCACTAGAGATAATTGATCCAATCATCAGGAACATACACAATGGCAACAGTGATAGGGAAACATACACTTGTCAATTGAATACTCACTGGGGTGACTTTTGCTACCTCCCTGCATAATCTTGGCAGAAAATGAACAAACAAAGTAGCTGTGGAGTAAGTAGGACATGGTGACCTGGAGCTCAGAACCCTCAGGATAAGGTTCTGGATCACAGTCAGTAGGGAAGCCATCCATCAAGACCAGCATAGACAGGGGTGCTTGTCAAAGCTGACAGAATTCTAGAATGGGTAGTAGAAGAAGGATGAGGATAACAGGAGGCATCAAATGAAGCCTCAAGGTTAGCTTCCGAGGTGATGACTGTAGTTGGTTCCACCAATATTCCTGTAATATATTTCCCCAGGAAAAGATACCCGCCAGAATCTTGAAACAGTTCCTTCCTGCAGAGTGAATCACTATATGAAGCAAGTGTATATTAGCAGGAAAAGGTATAGACTATTGATACTTTGAAGCTGCCATGTCCAAGGTATCTCCCATCAATGGGAATAACCTTTCAATATAATGATACAAAAGAGATCAAGTTACCTTAAATGGTAATTCTGAAAGACCTTAATACAGATCTTTATTAATAAAAATACCTTAATAGTTTAAAAGAATTAATGACAGATGGTTACTGCAACTGCATCACAGTTGAACTTCTCTTTTTTGTCCAGTCCTGCTTTGTCCATCCCTCATAGGTGCTGTTACCAAGATTATGCTCAATAAAGCTCCTTTACCCATACAAATCTCAGATTCTCACTGTCTTTTTTCCTGTGGACCCAGCCTATGGCATTGTGCCATGGTCACAAAAAGAAACTCATCTACTTTAAACTGTTTGGTGTTTTTGCTTGGCTTGATCGATATCTTTTTCTTAGTTTTCAAGATTTCATATCTTCCTTGACTGAATCAGCAAACATTTTCTAATTTGTTTCTCAACGTGGTCAATCTGAAATGGAGAACTCATATATGGAGAATTCTGCCATATATGATCTAAGTCACTGGTGGGTGTCTGTGACCAGGAGAAACTTCTCGCTCCTCTCCCCAGGTAATTCTTACTGTCTTGTGTTGCAACTCCCCATTGAATAATCCAAGTACCCTAGGAAAATATTTAAAGAGAGAAAACTATTTCTTTCTAGAAAAACCTTAGAATTTGATTATGTGTATATATATATAATCAAATATATATACATATTCAAATATATATATATTGGGGGGGCATGGGCAGACTCGGGGAATTGAACCCAGGTCTCTAGTTCATGCATGGCCCAGAATTTGTTTATATTTTAAAGGATAAGAATTGATTTTTTTTTCCTCAAGAAACTTATCATTTTGTGATAACATTGAACACCCAAGGGAGGGGATAGGAAACATGTAGTGTAACCCTAAAGTAACTAATTTCCAATCTGTGATCACAGTGGGTTCGAGGTCAGGCCAAACCAAACCCGATTAGGAGTTTTAAGGTTGAAATAAAAAATTGGGCAAAATATAAGTAAAGTTGCATCTAACCCTATGGGCTCCTCGTAATTTCTCACATCCTGTGCTTTGTTCTTGAGTGGGAAGTGGGATGGGTTGAATTATAATAATAAAATAAAAATAACACAGTGCCATCCAATACGTATGAGCACTTACCATGTGCTTGATAAGGTCCTGATAACTACTTGAATCACTTCATTAACCCTTATACGTTCCCTAAAATGCCCATTTTAAGGAAAGTGAAGTTAAAAGGTCTTAAGGACCTGGCCAAGGTAATGAGGGAAGTGATGATCTAATTTTAAACCCAGAGCTTCCTTTCCACGGAGCCCACATATCTGTAAATCTGTAATTTACAGATTACAGATCCACACATTTAGATTATCTGCAACAAAGACTGGGACCTTTGTAAATGTCTCTCTCAAAGAAGTCCAAAGCTGCTTCTGATGGAAGAAGAAACCCAGTATATAACAGTAACAACATTTTAAAATTATTTTCTCTATTCTAAAAGTGTTCAGAAACATTTGGAGAAAATCGAATGTTTGACCCTGTCTCTTTTTCCTTCCTTCCTTTCCTTCCTTTCTTCTGTTTAGTCATTAAATAAGGCATAGATCTAGTTGATTTGTGATGCACTGTTCTTGAAGCTTGGGGACACAAATGTGAACAAGATAGACACAATCCCTTGTGTCTTTTTATTTTCTTTTCTCTGAGCTTCTTCCTGGTCTTTCTTAACTACCCTGTCCCAACCTATTCCAGAAGGAAACTATTTCAGCTGGCCTTGCTAAGACTGATTTCCTCTGCATGCGTGGAATACATATGTAGTCCTACTTCCTTTTGTATGCATGAAGGTCATTGCTCTTTTTTCTTTTCTAATTTTGTCATTTGTTTTCCATATTTTTGTTCTTTATTCTTCCATTTCTAGAATAACATAAACTTAATTTAAAATATGATTTAGTACCACATGCCTAAGAGGTTTCAATTGTATTATAAGCACATAAGAAAGTACAGTTATACATCATGGATAAGATAAGTAACATGATTACCACTGTATCCTAAAAGAAATAGAATCTCTGAGGCTCGCCCTCTCCCTCTCAGGGATATTAGAAAAGATCGCAGTTCTCCATTCTGGTTGCATATTAGAGTCCTGGGAACATTTCAGTGCCTAAGCTCCACTCCTAGAGTCCCTTATATGATTGATCTAGCCAGGGCATTTTGTAAAATCTCCCTAAGGCCTTTTAATGTGCAACCACAAAAGAGAACCCTCACACAAAATCATTTCTCTAGGCCCTTTCTAATTCTAACCCTTAGTCACCCCTAAATATAAGCTTTATAAAATAGATGCCAAAGGTGTTACTGTTAAAAAGGATTGGGTTTCACTTCCACACCCATATTTCGGTTGCCACACATCTGATTAGCTTTTGTGATGAGGATGCCCCACCATTATGGGGATGGTTTTGATATGGAGTTAGGTGAGGTTGCCTAAATGTTTCCTGAATTTAGTATTTTCCCCCTATTCTCACTGCCACTCATCCCCTGCAAAAGTTTTTCTCAGCCTCTTGCTAAGCTCATCTCCAAATCATCTTTGAACACTTGCAAGAATGATTAATCTTTACACAATCCAGTCTTATAAAATCACTCTGAGTGTTACTCCCCTTCAATAACTGCTCTTTCCCTCAGGAGCAAGTGAAAACTCCTTGGATAAGTCACCCAAGAAGCAGTCCTCCTCTCCTGACTACTTGCACAACTTTTATATGCATACGTTATATATTAGGTCTTATTAAACCAATAATAACCAATGCTTGATAACACTTACTCTATTTCAGCACACTTAACATATCAAAGTCCGACAACAACTCTATGAGCTACATATCATCATTCCACACTTTCATATGAGGAAATTGAGATAAAGATTGGTCCCGTAACTTCCCAAAAGCACTCAGCGAGAATTTCACAGGCTTGGGGTTCAAAATCTGATGCTATCGCCCCAAATTCTGTGCTTCTTGATGTGTTATGACCTCCCCCATACGTCCCATCAAAGTTCATTTTTTATCCTTCTATTTTGAATACTCATCCTTCACTAGGCACTCAAATACTAACATCTGTGGTCCTTCAAAATTTATATTTAAGACCAGAAGTAGTCCCTAAATCCTGCATCCTTCTTCATTCTAGATCTAATGCTGTGCCTCTTTTATCAAGGCACACAGTGTCAACATCTCTATGGTGGCATTTTTTTTATACTACTTTGCAATTTTCTTTACTGTTGAGCTCCTTCAAAAAGGGGTGAAATCCAACCTGTGAAAGCTTGAGAGTAGGGAATGTGTCTTTTCTTTGTTTTGCTATCTTTCCCCACAGTGGGGGATTGAAGTCCCTGACATGAGGTGCTTTTCTGGGTAGGTCTGCCAAATACTTTATCATCCAACCCAGGAATTTTTGAGAGTGAAACTGACACTATTGATAATTTTGCTGAGATAATAAGTACAGATGAGTGGTCATTGTTTCAGTTTGCTAAAGCTGCCAGAATGCAGTATGTCAGAAATGGGTTGGCTTTTTCAATGGGGATTTATTAGGTTACAAATGTACAGCTCTAAGACCACGAAAATGTCCAAATTAAGGCATCAAGAAGAAGACACCTTCTCTGAGGGAAGGCTGCTTTCATCTTGGGTTTTTCTGTCACATGGGAAGGCACATGGGGACATCTGCTGGTCCTTCTCTTTCGGTTCTGGTTTCAACGTCTCCGGGTGCTTCTCTTTTAGCTTCTCTGGAGTCTCTGAACTTCAGCTGTCTTTTATCCTCTCATAACAGACTGGCAGCAAGGGGATTAAGACCTGCTTTCAATGGGCTGGTCACATCTCCATGGAAACAATTCAATAAAAAGATCCCACCCAACAATAGGTCTTCACTCACGGAGGTAGATTAAGCGAACATGGTCTTTTATGATGTATATAACAAACTTTTAAAACTGCTTCCTAAGATCATTTCCCTCTGTCTTAATTATCTACCAAAGAATATAGAAATTGAGCTGTCTCTTGATAAATGCTTTTATTTTATTTATTTATTCAATTTTTCTTTACATGGTCAGGCACTGGGAACTGAACCTGGGTCTCTGGCATGGCATGCAAGAACTCTGCCTGCTGAGCCGCCACTGCACCACCCAAATGCTTTTATTTTGTAGGTAAGTTTGTACAAATCCACCAAAATATGTGTGTTTTAACTCCATAACATTTATACTTTTACTTGTAGTTTAGTTTAAATTAAGAAGAGGTGGTTGCGTGTAGAATTGGTGTTATGGTCAGGTTCATGTGTCAACTTGGCCAAGTGGTGGTACCTGTTTGTCTGGTTGGGCAAGTGCTGGCCTGTCTGTTGCAATGAGGACATTTCATAGAATTAAATCATGAACATGTCAGCTGCATCCACAGATGATTCCATTTGTAATCAGCCAAGGGGAGTGTCTCCTGCAATGAGTGATGCTTAATCTAATCACTGGAAACCTTTTAAGGAGGATTCAGAAGAGACAGGCTCTCTTCCTGCTTCAGCCTGCGAGCCTCTCTTATTGAGTTTGTCCAGACCCTCCATCGGAATCGTCAGCTTCACAACCTGCACTGAGGATTTTGGACTCTGTGTTATCACAGTTACATGATATACTTTTATAAATTTTATATTTGTGAGTGTTCCCTGCTGATTCTGTTTCTCTAGAGAACCCTAACTAATACAAGAGGGTATTAGTTGGTTGAGCCAACATCTTTCCTTCTGTATCACATGAGGGGGTATTAGTTGGTTGAACCAATATCTTCCCACCATCTTCAACTAATGTATCTCTCTATTTGATAACATGTCTATATATTTTCCTCTGCATCTGGCTGGGCATATTGTTCATTGCCTAACATTCCTATGCCATGGCTCCCCCAACAAGGAGTGTTGTCCTAAGATTTTGATTCCACCTGAGAAAGGAGGAGGACCTTTAGGTCCTGAGCTTTAGCCATGTACCAATGGTACCGTGAACCTTAACCCAGCTAATAAAAATGGAATTTTCCTTCTTTGTGTACAGTTCTTTGGGATTTTGTGTTGAAGAAGGATGTTTGGTTGTATGGAATTTGAATATTCTGTGTATCTTTTACCAAACTTCATATAAATTCCATTAAATGCCTTTATTTTATTGAACTGAGAAAAGAAGGAGGTGCAGAGCATCCAGTAGTGGTAGCTTAAGACAAGGGGAAGTAACCTGCAAACTCATAATCACTCTATTACCACATCTGTAAAGCACTGATGATTTCCCAAATTTTTGAATTTCATTTATCATCTTCATGGGTTTTGCTTTAGTTAAGAACCAATTGCATCACTATTTAAAAAAACTTCATATTTATTTCATATTTTGAAACTCAAATATCTTTTTATTTTAAAATCTTATGTCACGATTACAAATGCAAGAGAATAAATGCTTGCCAGCTTACTATACATAGAAGATAGCTGAAAAATAAATATTAAAAGGAAGCAATGACATTAAATCTAAATAGATAACTCTCGCCTGCCAACATGTAGAGCCCTAGATTTGCTTTCCCTTTGTTGCAAAGGGAACATAGCAAGTGTTAGTAACTAAAGGCACCCTAGTACCAAAGGGAAACTGTGTCCTTGATGTGATCTAAAAGATTAAATGAGAAATGAAGTAACTTTATCAGCATAAAATTGAATGTTATTTATTTATTTTTGGTTGTATCAATCTCTTGTAGACATTTTACATTTGGGGTTGAAGGCAAGAGGCAAAGCAACATTGTGTAAAGACTAAAGACTTTGAGATATGAGTCTAGGGTTTGAATACTAACTCTGCCACTTCACATGTTGTGTGACCTTACAAATTTTATTTATCTTTTCTGGGCTTGTTTTCATCTATATGACCACCTCAACCACATAGAATTAATGACTACCGAAGTAGATAATGTCTGTAAAACACCATACATATAACCTGACAATTGCAGATTCTCAGGGTTGAGCAAATAATCTATTTTGGCTAAAGGCTATTAAAGATTTCTTGGTAACATTACCTATTTCTATGTCTACCTCCAAAGTTTTAAGATTGATAAAGTCAGGCCTTCCTGGCTATATTGAGAATCATATCTGGACACTTCAGCAACACCACCTGGTTTACTACCCATTACATCTATTTGCTTATACTTTTTTTTTTCTATACACAAACATTTACTAAGATCCTAATATGACACAAACATAATGCTGGAAACTGAGTTATAGAAATGAATGCCAGAACACTTGTTCTCAAAAGTCCTGATCTGATGGGAGGGGCCAACAAACATATTTATAATACCACATTTTATCAATTCTAGTTTGCACAATTTTTTTTTCTTATTTTCACATTACTGTGAAATGCAACCTACATTTGATGGCATCTTCATATGATGAAATAGTAAAATGTACATCAGAAGTTCAGGATGCTGTAGGGAGGGCAAGAGAGAGTGGACATTAGAGAAGATTTCCCAAAGGAGAAAATGCTGAGTAATCTGGAAGGACCAGTGAGTGTACCAAGGAAGGAAGAAATCCCAGCTAGAGGGAGTGGCATGTGCAAACCACCAGCATTTAAGGGATCACATGAAGAGCCTTGCGTGGCAGTAGCATATGGTTATAATGAGGTAGAGATGGACCATAAGGCTGAAAGCTTAGTTAGAGGTCAGGTCTTGCAGAGCCAGGTTTCTGGACTTTATCTGATGTGCAACAAGCAATCCTTTAAGCAAGGGTTTGGTATGTCTAGAATTATAATGTTCATAGATTTCACTGGGCCAGTGGAGTGGAAGAAGATATGCAAAGGCAGTGAAGACGAGAAGGTAGTTGAGACTTCTCAGAAGTTGGATCCAAACCCAGCAATCTAGAGTGAAGTAACTGAGTCAATGTTCAAGAGATGAGGCCACCTCAGTGTCATCCTGAGTGGGTCAGCACAGGAACCAGAATTCTCTTGGCACTGCCTGAGACATTGGCTAGCTAGGTGATTGGCCTGAACTCACCCTAAGTCAACAGAGGCTGCATTTCCATTACCATTTCCAGGCAAGCGTGTGCTCCTGGCATCATCCCCATGTACTCTGGGGGGCAAATTTAGCTGGGTTTTGAATGTGTGAATGCCCTATTATATCTGAGTGTCTAAAAATCTCTTTCTTCAAAAATATGCACTGAACAAACGGAATCTGTTCTCAATAGGAAACAACTGTGCTGCTGGAGTTGGCACGAGGAAGTCTGAACAAAAGCAAGTTAAACAGCTCTGCTGCCTACCACAGTGCCTCTTCCAGCTTCCTGCTAAAGGCCCCTTTGGTTCTCTCCTCCACAAACCAGAAAGAAAGTGCTGCTTATTCACATCCACACTCCAATTGTCTCAAATTGAACTGCCCCAGGAGTTGAATTACCTCAGCTAATGTTTTTCAGTACTATGGCACTCTGCAGTCAAGAGGTTTCAAACAAGATTCCCTAAAGACAGGCATTGTTTCTTCATCTGTTCCAAAATAAGGTACTTGCAAAGCTGCCATCCTGTTCACCACAGAAAGTATTTTTTTGTTTGGTTTCATAAAAGTGGCAGGTGGGAAGAACATATTGGCAACAAAGAAAAGAGAAAAAGGTCTAGAAAAGAATCATTTCTAACACATCCCTAAGAAAGTTTTGTTGCAACCCCTTCTGTTTCTAAGACCTGAAACGAAATACTTATGAGCAGCATGCTGGTACAGTGACCATGTTGCCTGGGCCCGGTTGGTTGAGGGACTCAAGAAACACAGTGATAGTAGGACAAAAAAAATGCATGTAAGATCTGGATCCCAACCAATGTGGTTTTGAATCATGGCTCTGTAACTTAGTACTTGATGCATTTTAGACAAGGCACTTAAGTTTTTCAGAACTCAATTTATCCACCCTTACAGTATTAGTATACGAAAGTATAATGTTATACATTGCTTTGCAAAGTGTAATGAACTATTCAACTACAAAGGATCAAAAGTATTTGAGAAAAGCTTGAAGAAACAAGATCTTTCTTTAGTTCCTACTTTCAATAATTAATTCAATAAACGTCATTGAAACTTACCCTATATGGCAGGTAGGTTTGTGTGTGGGAATGTGTATGTCTGTGGGGTGGGGTGGGGCGAGGGCGGGGGGGGCGAGGGGGGAGGTTTCAGAAGGCATTTTCCAAGAGAAGAAATAAATATGCAAAGGCCCTGCAAAAAGCAGGTACCTATAAGTTTGAATATTTGAAAGTGCCCATGTGGTAAGAGCACTAAAAATTGAGGTGGAAAATTTAGACTATTGAGGATGAATTAAGGTCAGGGTGCTGATCTTATAAGTGCCTTATAAGCCCAGTGTATTAGTTTGAGTTTTAGCAGGGAACAGATGGGACACTTGAATAAGGATAATTAGGAAAATCTGAGGAAGACTGATAAAGGGACAATTTATAAAGATGTGAACAAAATATTGTAAAGATATTAAAGATTATGCAGTACCCAGATCCTAGTAACATCGGGTCCTCGAACAAATGAACAAGGAGAAGGAATAGAACATTGTATGAACTAAAGAATAGACAGGGCTGAATGGAGAGGACCCCTGGCAAGAGATCCAGCCAACTCAGAATAACTCCAGAGAAGGGAATGATTCAAAGGAATAAATACCCTGACTTTATGCTCCTCTGAAACCATGGGCAGGCCAAAAGCAGTGTGTTGTGACTTCCTCTTTCTGTAACCTTTTCTCTGGAGCTTGTTTTGTAGGTAGTCAAGTTTGACCTCAAGCTATACAGCTCTGGCATGTGAGAAACATAGACTCTTGTCCTTTAGATTACCTTTGAGACTCAAGGAACAATGATTGCCTCCCTTGCAACCAAGGTTATGCGGACAAGGAAACTTTGGAAGCAAATCAAATGCAAGGGATATTCAATAAGGAATATCTGACCAAAGTCCACTCTGCCACATATGGACAACTCTATAGTTCACTAATTGGACTATGCCAAGTGAAATCACCTCACTTCTGTCCCCACCTCCCACTGCCCACCTCCCATTCCCATAAAACTTCCCTTGGTTGTCAGATCAAGAGACAGGTTTGAGTCTTGCCTCCTGTCTCCTTGCTGGTTGATTTTGCAATAAAACTCTTTATTGGCCTCTGCCACACATGGTGCAATGAGCCCTCACTCAGTAACACTCCCTTCCTCCGACTTCTTGCTGGTGCTTCCCACTGGCTAAACCTTACTGCGGCTGAAGGCAAAAGAGCCCATTGATGTAGTCCAAGAGGGTCAGCAATCAGGGAACTGGGCAGGATGAAGAAGGGAGGAAAGGAATTCTGGAGCAGCAGATGGAAGCGGCACTTCCTGTAAAGGAATGTGTCTTTATTCTAACGGTAAGAAGAAACTTCCAGCCTTAGCCTTCCTTTGACTTCTTGCCCCCATGGCTCGCATGCAGATATGCCCTTCTCCAGTTCACAGGCTTTGAATTCCTATTGCTTAGGCTCATGACCTGAACTTAACATTTGTTAGCTGAATTACTATGCGTGAGTTACTTAATTTCTCAGTTTCCTCATCTACAAAGAGGGAATAATAATAATAGTCACTTTGATTAGGGCTATTGAAAGGATTAAATGAAATAATACATTTAAAGCACTTAGAATAGTGCCTGGCAGTCAGTAGGTACTCAAAAAATGCTAGTTCTCTTAATTCTTGTTATTTCTATTTCAAAGAATAAGGAACTGAAGTTTAGAGACTTTTCCAAAAATCTTGTAACTAGTCAGAACCAAGGGAGACAGATTTCACTATAACACACCAACTCTAAAACTGATAATTTATACTTTTTTTGATCCCACTCGCTTCTAGATTATGAATTCCTTGAAGGCAGGATTACGTCTTTTTCATTTTCGATTCCAAGAAGCTATCATAGCACATACTTTTCGCTCAATAAATGTTTGATGGATGAGTATATAAAGCACTGTGATAGAAGGTACCAAAGTAATTATTGGAATAGGGGAAGGGCTTCCCTTGCAAGTCTAAAATCTCTCTCTCCTCTGATATAAATAATTCTAAAAAAAAAACAAAATGTAACTGGGTTTCTTCAAGAAGGAACTGAGATTGATTAATAAATTGTAAACAATTGACATTTTGTGTAAGTGCTCTGCGGTCCATTTTTGAGCTACCATTTCAGAAACTCCCCACCCCATCTTCCCCATGGAGATTGAGGCAGAAATACTCTGTACCTTGCAGGGACTCATTAGGGACAACATTCCCTGCACTCCAGGGTTTTTTGTTATGGTTTCATAGAGGAATGATGCAGTATTCAATAAACATTTTTAGTGGTCTCATTGGAGTTTTATTCATTTCATCTGGCATTGAAAGACCAGGGCTTCTCTGGGGAAATTGAGGTTGTAAGTGTGATCTTAATTGTGATCATAATGACTTACTTGCATGGGAAGTCAGATAGGATTCCTAAATGAATACAGGAGTATTTTAGATCGCCATCTTAGCCTGACAATGGTCTTAGAATAAATGCTGTTTTATTTTGATGCAAAAAAAAAAAATTCATTTAAAAATAGGCTGGAATGCCAAAGACACGAGTCTGATCCTTATCATTGACCAGACAGGGTAGGTAGGATGTGGTAGGTAGGATGTAACAATTTCACACTACTTGTAAAATGAGAATAAATTTCCTTGTTGTCATCTCAGGAACAGTATTAGAATGAGAGGTAATTTTATCTGTGATCAAGCTGTGAAAAATATACAGACCAATACAAAAAACAGAAAGTTATATTTCTGTTTACAAATACTTGACAATTGTAAATTGTTTTTCATGTCCAGTGTCTTTGGTATTCATTGATATTTGGTCAAGGTTTTTAGCTATTCCTAATGTAAAAAGGCCCAAGTGGAGAAAGACAAATGCCTGCTTTCCATTCACTTCTAGATCAGAACATATCTTGGAAGATTGCAGCAAAATTTGGATACTTACAGCATGCAATTACATTCCAGAAAGCACGGTGCTATACTGTGCTTTAAATTCACTTTGAACATTCAGTCAGAACAACATTTACTAAACATCTAGGAAAGCCAGGTGGTGTGTTAACAAAGGGTCCCTAAATAATTATTAATAAAAACACCCCAAGCAGAGTTCATGATTTAGTACCATGAAGTACATCAATTAAGAATAAGGATGTTAAGTAAGAAACCTGACCCTCTCGCCGAGCCTCATACGTTTCACAGCTTTAGCCATTTGAAACGTATGGAAAATAATTTTCTCTACCACTTAATTTTTCTGTGAAGATGGAATGGGCTCATAATCACACAGTTTTTAGCACAGTGTCTGTCACATAAGTACTCAATTTATGATGCTATTTTAGTTATTATTAGGAAAGAAGCAGATCTTCTGGTGACATCTGCTACATATTGACAGAAGAGAGATAATGTGGGCACCTGTACATCTTTACACATCCTCTTTCACCTTCTGAGAGCACAGACCCTTTCTACTATACACCCGAAGATTAACATGCCAGAGACAAGAATATGAAGCACAGACACTCACTGGAAGGAAGAACTGTAATCTTTTACTCCAGTGAGTGGTATGTCTATTTTCCTGTTCATCATTTTAGGTGTCTACAAATTGTCTCAGGCACCCTCCAAGCCAGTGTCATCTTTGGAGACTTCTTTGGGACCTAAATAATTGAAAAGCTACGGGAAAAAAACAACACCTAATTATCTCCAGAATTTCATCCAATTTTTGATGGTTCCCCATCAAACTTAAGAAAATAATATTTTTTTCTTTCAGTTAAAAGCAGCACATTTTTTCAAAACTGTACAAGAATAATATTGCCTGACACCCTGTAACATTTCAAAATTCATGACTCCTATAGGCTGTACTTAATGTAGCAAAGACTTTCAGGTTTCAAGCAGGCAGATACTGTACAAAGTATATGGATTTTGGTTTTTATCTCTTTCAATTATAAGCCATATATATATTGATTTCTATTTTATAAATTTTATTTATAAATATATTTTATATATTTATATATATATAAGGTTCTGTTTTGGGGTTTCAATTCTAGGGAAGGCATAGCATAGAGAATACATTTTGAAGAAGTTTAGAGAGTTGGGGAGTCACAATTGGCAGCAGGGGGCTGTGGAAATCTTTCTAAAGGATGAAGGACACGAACTGGATTTTAAGGTCACATAAGTACTCAATTTATGATGCTATTTTAGTTATTATTAGGAAATGCTAATGGGTGATGGGTAAAACAAGAGAAGTAGGGAAGGTTTTTCAGAAAGTGGGAAAGATATGCCTGATATAAGGCATGTATGGGGCGGGG
Organism: Tamandua tetradactyla; assembly: GCF_023851605.1. NCBI lineage: Eukaryota > Metazoa > Chordata > Mammalia > Pilosa > Myrmecophagidae > Tamandua > Tamandua tetradactyla. Next base: position 55,482,966 of record NC_135334.1, on the reverse strand, counting down.
GGTAGGTTGATGCCTAGCAAGCAGGCCAGCTTCAAAATATGCTCTCAACATCTCTGCATTTCTGTATTTTGGTGCACTGTGTTCACACAGGGTAAAAATGAGAGAAAATCATTATGATGGAGACAATCTGGGAAAAATTCATAGAAATCTAGACTATATCTGCTAGATCACAGGTATAATCAAAGGACATAGAAAAGCTGGGCAGTTTTATAAATCACCATGATTGCTGCTCTGGTAAAATGTAACTGCAGCTTGATCATTATCTACATGGTAATGAATTTGCCTCTGCTGCCTGCAAATGCATCTGCAGTCACTTTATAAGACCCTTAAATGAACTGTGAGATGGAGCCTGAATAGTGAGTCTGAACTCATGTTTCTGGTGGATGCACATTGAGTTCATTCAACTCAACAACACAAAGATAAAGAACCCAATTAAAAAAAGGACAAAAGTCTTGAACAGACATTTCTGCAAAGAAGGTAAACAAATCACCAAGAAGCATGTAAAAAAATGTTCAATATCGCTAGCCATTAGGTATGTGCAAATCAAAATAATAAGATACCATTTTACACCCACTAAGATGGTTATTATAAAATTAAAAAAAATAAGGAGTGTGACAGGGATGTGGAGAAATTAGAATTCTTGTGCATTGCTGGTGGGAATGTAAAATGGTACAACACTATGGAAAACAGATTGGCAATCCTCAAAAAGTTAAATAGAATTACCTTACAATCCAACGGTTCCATTCTATGGTATAAAGCCCAAAGAACGGAAAGCAGGGAAACAAAAAGATATTTGTACTACAGCATTAATAGCAGCATCATTCACAATATCCAAAAGGTGGAAATAACCCAAGTGTCCAATGACAGAAGACTAGATAAACAGAATGTGGTAGATACATATAATGGAATATCTTTCAGCTATAAAAAAGAAGTACTGATTCATGCTACAATGTAGATGAACATGTTAATCATGTTAAGGGAAATAAGCCATGCATAAGTTGTGTATATACAAATGAAGTATCTATAATAAGCAAATTCATAGAGGCAGAAAGTAGATTGGATATTACCAGGGGTTTGGGGGAGGATTGCTTTATGGTACAGTTTCTGTTTTGGGTAATGAAAGTTTTGGTAATAGATGGTGGTGATGGCAGTATAACATTGTAAATGTTATTAATTCCACTAAATTGGACACTTAAAATTGTTAAAATGGCAAATTTTAGGTTATATATAAATTTTACAACTAAAAAAAAACTTTACACTGAAAAAATCCTTATATTTCAGTTGAAGTAATAGTAGTAAAGAGCAGTTAAGTTTATTTCCTAGGGCATGTAATTAGTCATTAATTCAACTAATACACACTGCATAGCTCCTGTAGGTTAGGTAAGGTACCTAGGAAGTGACAAAACTCGGATTTCAATGTAGTACTGTCTGATTGCAAAACAGGATTTTTGAACTATATTATAGTACCTCTCCATGATGGCAATTTTCATAAAAGCGGGAAAAAAAGCTACACGTCTCACTAAGGTGAATCTTAGTATTTTAAAGTCAACATTTATCTAGGAAGCAGATAAAGCTGCTGATCCTTGCCACATCCCCTACCCCTTTGGATTATTCTATAATTTAATCCTCTCCTCATCTGTAGAACAGATAGAGATTTTATATGAATCCCTGTAAGATGCGTTAAATCCTTTGGAACAAGGATGAGTAAACATAAATACACAAATAACTAATGCTGAGGATGTACTGTGTTTTATTTTCATTTCAACAGGTACTTACTGAGTGCCAACTCTGTTTTGGGTGTGGAATAACAGGGGCCAGGGATATAAGGGAGGAGAGGTACAATTCTCGAATTAACTCAGTTTTATTTTAAGTGGAAAGGAGACTCAACTCGGTAATTTCTAAACCTGGTGGTATATAAGAGTGACCTATGGATTATGTTAAAAATACAGATAGACTATCTAGGGTTACTGAGAATTTCTATTTTTATCAAGAACCCCAGATCATTCCAATACACAGCCACGTTTAAGAAACACTGAATTAGATGCACGCTAGGATCCAAGCTTTAGAATTCTGTGATTTTCTTTCACTGTGAAACTTTCTCACAGAAAACAGCGAGAAAACAGAAGTGCATGTTCTGCCAGCAGAGCTGTGCTCTGAGGAAGAATGTTGGGGCAAGAAGGATGAGAAGGGGTGAAGATGAGAGTTTGATGTAGAGGGACATTGGCAGTTGCAGTTTGGGTCAGCATCAGCCCAAATCCTGAGTGGTTCAGGCCAGCTGTAGAATTCCCTAGTCTGTTGGATAGGGCTGGTGAAAAACACAGAAGAATCAGGAAGGCTTAATATAGGGCATTTAAGACTGTTTCTTGTACACAGTGAGGTGTCAGTAAATATTTGCTGAAAAGGTAATTTTTAGGGTGGCTGATGGGGTGCTGGGTGGTTTGGATGAGGACTGAGATAGGAGAGCACCCAGGTTTGATTGGCAGTAAAATTGGAGCTCGAATTGCCTCAATGAGGAATATTTTAAAAAGGGTTCTGTGTTAGTTAGATTCAGTTGTCAACTTGGCCAGGTGAGCATACCTCGTTCTGTTGCTGCAGACACAAGCCAATGGTACGTGAACCTCATCTGTTGCTAATTACATCTGCAGTCAGCTAAGAGGCGTGTCTGCTGCAATGAGTGACATTTGACTTAATTGGCTGATGCGTAAATGAGAGAACGCAATGTAGCACAGCCTAACAGCTCAGCATTCCTCATCTCAGCACTAGCAGCTCAGCCCAGGCCTTTGGAGATGCAGAAAGAAGTCACCCTGGGGAAAGTTGTTGGAACCCAGGGGCCTGGAGAGAAGACCAGCAGAGACCATCTTGTACCTTCCACGTAAGAAAGAACCTCAGTGGAAAGTTAGCTGCCTTTCCTCGGAAGAACCAACAAAATAAATCCCCTATTATTAAAACCCAATCCATCTCTGGTGTGTTGCATTCCGGCAGCTAGCGAACTAGAACAGGTTCAAAAAAGACAAAAGAGGCAGCATTCTACCCATAAGTGGTTGAATTTTATTGACTGCTCACTACATATGGTGTGCTGGTCAGCCTTTTTAAGATATAAAGTTAATAAAGGAAAGCAGGGGGGAGCTAATATTTCTGGGTACCTACAATGTACCAAGTACTGTATAGTCGGTGTTTTGTACATTAAATCATTTACTTCTCCCATACACATAGGGAGGCTGGTGTCATTAGCTCTTTTTTACAGGTAATACAACCAAGGTTCACTACAGGTATATGGAAATCATAGTTAAAGTTTACGACTGAACTGAGAACAGCCCACTATGCTCTTTTATGTCTCATTATGAGAACAGCAACCATGGTAGATCCTATTTCTGGCATCTGCTTTAGGTCTCATTGATTTAACCCTTTGCTTAAGCTTCAAAATGCCCTCTTTTTTCATATGGTTTGCTTTAGCTTTTGGTTCAGGATTGGCTAATCTGGAGTGATTTTGACTAAATAGGAAGAATAAGCCAGCCCAGTTACTTATATTTCCAATGTCTTTCCATTTAGAAAATAATGAATCATCATATATATCGTTGCCTTTCTAGTAAAGATACACAATGCAACTGCTTCCTTTCTATAGGCCAAATCATTTACATAGGAATCAGTTCTCATCACGAATGAAAAATGATATACTGGCCATTGAGGGTTACATACTAATAAATGGCATCTATTTCTCTTTGTGTAGGTTAGGATTGCTTCATAAACACTGAGATATTGGCTAATTAGTTGTTAATATTGTATTTTATATAATAATCACATTTGTAAATATTGCTAATGATGATAGATGGCTAACACTTATTCCTTGAATGCTTGATATTTCCACACACTGATCTTTGAAATGATTTTTGTACCTTATTCAATTTTGATAACATCCCTATAAGGTAGATCTTATTTTGATCTTCATTTTACTGTTGATGAAATTCAGGTTTATAAATATTAATTTTCTTATCAAAGGCCATTTAGCTAAAAACTTCAGAACCACAATCAAGCCTAGTACTGCTTGATTTGAAAGCCCGTTGTCATGGTCGCGTTCATGTGTCAACTTGGCCAAGTGTTGGTACTTGTTCGTCTGGTTGGGCAAGTGCTGGCCTGTCTGCTGTGATAAGGATACTTCATAGAATTAGATCATGATCATGTCTGCTGCATCCACAGCTGATTCCATTTGTAATCAGCCAAGGGGAGAGTCTTCCACAATGAGTGATGTTTAATATAATCACTGAAAGCCTTTTAAGGAGGATTCAGAAGAGACAGGCTCTCTTCCTGCTTCAGCCAGCGAGCCTTTCTTGTGGAGTTTGTCCAGATCCTCCATCGGAATCGTTGGCTTCACAGCCTGCCTTGCGGATTTTGGACTCTTCGTTCCCACGGTTACGTGAGACACTTTTATAGATTTTATATTTGCAAGTGTTTCCTGTCGGTTCTGTTTCTCTAGAGATCCCTAACTAATACAACTTGGTACCGGGAGTGGTTCTTAAGAAACAGAATCTTAAAAATGAGTTTTTATGAATGGTTTTCTACTCTGACTGGACTCAAAAGCACTAAGGACTCTGATTCCCATGATCAGAATGACACTCCCAATCCATGGAGTGAGTTGGCAAAAGAGATAATCAAAATATCACCATTTGATTCTTCTAATGCTTCGCTTGTACAAAGCCAGGCTCTGTGGGATAATGTTTTTGACCCCTTTATGGAATTTTGTGGAAATAAGAGGTATAGAGATGTTGGCTGGTTGTTGTTAGATACACTGGATACATTAAGGAGTGAAAGGGATGGGCTTTAGGCTTCAAACGAGAAGCTTAAGCACCATCTCACAGATGTACAAGTTTTAATGAGTATCCTAAAGGAAATCTTATTTCCTGTAGCCATGGACTTGAGATCTCTGAAAATCAGACTCAGAATCTTATTGTTAGAGTAGCAACTTTACAACATAAACTGAAATCTCAATGTTGCATGGTGTCTGCCATTAAAGTGAGGGCATTGATGGGAAAGGAGTGGGACCCTGAAAAATGGGATGGTGACATATGGATTGATAATGATGTTGGGGGTGAGGTTGAAACCCTAGACCATGCTGAGCCTTCTTTAGATAACCCTGTAATAGTCTGCCCTGAGGACATAGCCACCCCACCTCCAGCCTGCCTTGAGGAATTGGCCACCCAACCTCCTCCTGAAGGGATTAGCCCTAGAGTTATTAATCCTGTTTCACCAGATGAAACTGCAAATGAAAGCCCTGAAGCAAATGGCTTGGAAGATATTTCTAATTCTTTTCATGACCCACCCCCACCACCCCTCATTTCTTCTAGACCTATAACTAGACTAAAGTCCCAACAGGCCCCTAAAGGTGAGGTAAAAAGTATCACACATGAGGAGGTATGTTATACCCCCAAAGAACTGTGTGAGTTTTCCAATTTATATAGACATAAATCAGGGGAATGTGTGTGGCAATGGATTTTAAGGGTGTGGGATAATGGTGGGAGGAATATAAGGCTGGATTAGGCTGAATTTATTGATATGGGCCCATTAAGCAGAGATTCTGCATTCAGTGCTGTAGTTTGAGGGGTTAAAAAAGGTATTAACAGTTTGTTTGGATGGTTGGTTGAAACATGGATCAAAAGGTGGCCGACATTACCTGAGGTTGAAATGCCAGAACTGTCCTGGTATAATGTAGATGAGGGGATCCAGAGGCTTAGAGAGATTGGGATGTTAGAGTGGATTTATCATGCAAAGCCTGCTCTTACACCCCAGGAATTTCCAGAGAATGCACCTTTTACCAGAACAGTAAGAAATATATTTGTGATAGTAGTGCCATCATCCCTGAAGAGCTCTGTAATTACACTTCTCTGTAGGTCAGATATTACTGAAGGAACTGCTGTCACTGAACTGGAATCCCTAAGCACAATGGGGATGACTAGATCACGAGATGGCGAAGCTAGGTGGCAGCACTTAATTGCCATAAACATGGCTATTAAAATAGACGGCAAACTCAAAGCAGGAGTCAAAATTATATGACTCACAGAGATTTGTGGCATTGGTTAGTAAATCATGGGGTACCTAGAAATACAATAGATGGGCAGTCTACTAAATCTTTGTTCAAATATATAAACATAAGAGTTCTAGGTCAATTAAACAGAAGTCTAACTTGAATTAGAAAAACAAAGAGTCACGGCCCCTTAATCAATTTCCAGACTTGACACAGTTTACAAACCCAGAGCCCCTTGAATGAAGGGGAGGCCAGGTCCCTTTGAGGGAGAACCCTGTTAAACTGCCACAAATTTATATTGTTAATCTTCCTCCAAGCCTTCCCCAAGGAGACTGATGGCCTTTTACCAGGGTAACTATCCACTGGGAAAAAGGAAATAATCAGATATTTCAGGCATTATTAGACACTGGTTCAGAAGTGACATCAATTCCACGAGTCCACCAGTCAGAGTGGGAGCTTATGGAGACCAGGTGATCAATGGAGTTTTAGCTCAGATCTATCTAGTGGGTCCAGTAGGCCCCCAGACCCATTCTGTAGTTATTTCCCCAGTCCCAGAATGTATAATTGGAATAGACATACTGAGCAACTGGCAGAATCCCTACATTGGCTCTCTAACTCGTGCAGTGAGGGCTATTATGGTGGGAAAGGCCAAGCCAAAGCCACTAGAACTGCCACTCTCAAGCAAAATAGTAAATCAGAAGCAATACCAGATTCTTGGAGGGATTGTAGAGATCACTGCCACTCTTAAGGACTTGAAGGAGCAGGGGTGGTGATTCCCACCACATCCCCATTCAACTCTCCTATTTGGCCTGTGCAGAAAACAGACGGGTCTTGGAGGATAACAGTGGATTATCATAAGCCCAACCAGACAGTAACTACAATTGCAGCTGGCGTTCCAGATGTGGTATCATTGCTTGAGCAAATCAATACATCCCCTGGTACCTGGTATGCAGCTATTGATCTGGCAAATGCTCTTTTCTCAATAGCTGTTAGTAAGGACCACCAGAAAGAGTTTGCTTTCAGCTGGCAAGGTCAGCAATATACTTTCACTGTCTTACCTCAGGGGTATACCAGCTCTCCAGCCCTATGTCATAATCTTCTCCATAGGGACCTTGATTGTTTCTCCCTCTCACAAGACATCACACTAGTCCATCATATTGATGATATCATGTTGACGGGATCTAGTGAGCAAGAAGTAGCAACTACTCTAGACTTACTGGTAAGGCATTTGCGTGTCAGAAGATGGGAGATAAATCCAACAAAAATACAGGGACCTTCCACCTCAGGGAGATCTCTAGGTGTCCAATGGTGTGGCGCATGTCAAGATATCCCTTATAAGGTGAAGGATAAGTTGTTGCTTCTGGCCCCTCCTATGACTGAAAAAGAGGTACAATGCCTAGTTGGTCTCTTTGGATTTTGGAGACAACATATTCCTCATTTGGCTGTGCTACTCTGGCCCATTTACTGAGTGATCAAAAAAGCTGCTAATTTTGAGTAGGGACCTGTGCAAGAGGAGGCTATGTGACAGATCCAGGCTGCTGTACAAGCTGCTCTGCCACTTAGGCCATATGATCCAGCAGATCCAATGGTGCTGGAAGTGTCAGTGGCAAATAGAGCTGTTTGGAGACTTTGGCAGGCCCCTAAAGGAGAATCACAATGCAGACCCTTAGGATTTTGGAGCAAAGCCTTACCATGTGCTGCAGATAACTACATTCCTTTTGAGAAACAGCTTTTGGCCTGCTACTGGGCCTTAGTAGAGACTGAATGCTTAACCATGGGCCACCAAGTTACCATGAGACCTGAGTTGCCTATCATGAGCTAGGTGTTGTCTGATCCACCAAGACTTAAATTTGGGCAAGCGCAGCAGCATTCTATTGTAAAATGGAAATGGTATAGACATAGGGCCAGAGCTGGTCCTGAAGGCACAAGTAAGTTGCATGAGGAAGTAGCCCAAATGCCCATGGTCTCCATTTCTGCCACATTACCTTCTCTTTCCCAGTCCAGAGCTATGGCCTCTTGGGGAGTCCCTTACAGTGAATTGACTGAGGAAGAGAAAACTTGGGCCTGGTTTACAGGTGGTTCAGCATGATATGCAGGTACCACCTGAAAGTGGACAGCTGTAGCACTACAACCCCTTTCAGGGGTGTCCTTGAAGGACAGTGGTGAGGGAAATCCTCCCAGTGGGCAGAACTTCGATCAATGCACCTGGCTGTTCATTTTTCTTGGAAGGAAAACTGGCCAGAGGTGCATTTGTATACTGACTCATGGGCTATTGCTAGTGGTTTGGCTGGATGGTCAGGGACTTGGAAAGACCATAATTGGAAAATTGATGACAAAGAGGTCTGGGGAAGAAGTATGTGGATAGACCTTTCTGAGTGGGCTAAAGACATGAAAATATTTGTGTCTCATGTGAATGTGCGCCAGAGGGTGACTTTAGCAGAGGAAGATTTTAATAATCAAGTGGATAAGGTGACCCGTTCTGTGGATACCACTCAGCCTCTTTCCCCAGCAACTCCTATCATTGTCCAACGGGCTCATGAACAAAGTGGTCATAGTGGTAGGGATGGAGGTTATGCATGGGCTCAGTAACAATGACTTCCACTGACCAAGGCTGACTTGGCTACAGCCACTGCTGAGTGCCCAATCTGCCAGCAGCAGAGACCAACACTCAGCCCCTGATATAGCACCATCCCCGGATGTGACTAACCAGCTACTTGGCGGCAGGTTGATTACATTGGACCACTCCCTTTATGGAAGGAGCAGTGATTTCTTCTAACTGGAATAGACACATACTCTGGATATGAGTTTGCTTTCCCTGAATGCAATGCTTCTGCCAAAACTACCATCTGTGGGCTTACAGAATGCTTTATCCATCGTCATGGTATTCCACACAGCATTACTTCTGATGAAGGAACACACTTCAAAGCAAATGAAGTGCAAGAATTGGCACATGCTCATGGAATTCTCTGTTGTTATCATTTTCCCTATCCTCCAGAAGCAGCTGGTTTGAGAGAACAGTGGAATGGCCTTTAGAAAACTCAGTTACAGTGCCAACTAGTTGGCAATACCCCGAAGGGCTGGGGTAATGTTCTCCAGGAAGCTGTATATGCTCTGAATCAGCATCTGCTGTATGGTGCTGTTTCTCCCATAGCCAGGATCCATGGATCCAGGAACCAAGGGTTGAAAATGGGAGTGGACACGACTCACTATTACCTCTAGTGATCTACTAGGAAAGTTTTGCTTCCTGTCCCTGCATCCCTGAGCTCTGCTGGTCTCAGGTTTTAGTTTCAAAAGGGGGAGTGCTTCCACCAGGAGAAACAACAATGATTCCATTGAACTGGAATCTAAGACTGCCACCTGGTCACTTTGGATTACTGATGCCCCTAGATCAACAAGCTAAGAAGGAGATTACATTATTGGCTGGGGTGAATGACCCTGATGAGTGCAATTACACAATGACGGGAAAGAAGAGTTTTCTTGGAATATAGGAGATCTCCTAGGGTGTGTTTTAGTACTACCATACCTTGTGATTAAAATCAATGGAAAACTGCAGCAACCTAATCCAGAAAGGACTACCAATGGCTCTGAAAGTTCAGGAATGAAGGTTTTGGTCACCCAACCAGGGAAAGAACTACGGCCAGCTGAAGTGCTTGCTGAGGGTAAATGGAATGTGGAATGGGCAGTGGAAGAAAGTAGTGATAAATATGAGCTATGACCATGTGATCAGTTATAGAAATGACAACTTTAATGCTGTTTTTTTTTCCTGTTACACTATTTAAGTTGTAAGATATCAAGTTTAAGAATGAATATTACCCAAGGACTTGCATCCTATTCTGGAGAGATTTAATATGTTTTCAGTTATATGCAGGACAGTTGAGCATTGTTAGGTGAAAGAAAAAATGTGTGCTTTATTGTTTTCTATTTAGAAATTAGGTATGGTTTAAGGTGATATGTATAGCTGCCAAGTTGACAAGTGGTGGACTGTCATGGTCAGGTTCATGTGTCAACTTGGCCAAGTGGTGGTACCTGTTGGTCTGGTTGGGCAAATGCTGGCCTGTCTGTTGCTATGAGGACATTTCATAGATTTAGATCATGATCACATCAGCTGCATCCACAGCTGATTTCATTTGTAATCAGCCAAAGGGAGTGTCTTCTGCAATGAGTGATGCTTAATCTAATCAGTGGAAGCCTTTTAAGGAGGATTCAGAAGAGACAGACTCTGTTCCTGCTTTGGCTGGTGAACCTCTCCTGTGGAGTTCATCCAGATCCTCCATTGGAATTGTCAGCTTCACAGCCTGCCCTGTGGATTTTGGACTCTGTGTTCCCATGGTCACGTGAGACACTTTTATAAATTTTATATTTGTGAGTGTTTTCTGTTGATTCTATTTCTCTAGAGAACCCTAACTAATACATACATGCTTTTAAACAGTACATTGAATTAGTTCTGAGTAAATAAAACAGATTTTCCATACAACAGAATATTATTCTCTAGCCAGTAAATTATGCTTTTGAAAAGTATTTGAAGGCATTGGAAAATGTCCACGATACAGCAATAAGTACGTATGACATATACACAATAAGGAAAGTATATACACATTTAAGAAAATGCTTGAGGAAATATATCAAAATGTTAGCATTTTTCTCTAGGTAGTTGAATTACAGATGTATTTTAATTCTTTGCTCAGTAATTCCCTGAGTTTTCTATATTTCTATAATAATTATTTATCATTAGATGGATTATTGTGTTATTAAAGTAGAATATATTAATGTATTAGAAAGAGTATAAGGCAACACATCAAAATATTGAGAAGGCTTTTATTTAGGCGACAGAACTCTGAACATGCAATATCATTCTGTGACTTATAATTCCTAAAGACTCCTTCCAGAACATAAAAAAGAAATTTAAAGACTATTGTTAGCATACAAGAGTCTTTATAATTTAACTATTGGTTACCTTTCTACATTTATAATCAAGCCCCCTGGCTATCATTCCAGAATTATTTCTTAAAACTCTCTGAGACCTATTCTACTCTCTACTCCACTTGAAAGTGAAATATCCCTTCATGAGTCAATGACTTTCCATATGGGTCCATTTGCTTGGAGTTAATGTACTGTAACCCTGTTGAAGGGAATGATTACATCATCATGAAACTATATTAATTTACCTAATACAGTGCTTACTACACAGTAAACTTACAATATAGATTAGTGGTATAAATAAATTAAATTTGTTTTTTTTTCTTTGCATGGGCAGGCACCAAGAATCGAATCTGGTCTCTGGCATGGCAGGCGGGAACTCTGCCACTGAGCCACCTTTGCCCATCCTAAATTAAATTCTTTTATGTACTCCTCCCTCCATTTTATTAGTATAACAAAGTATTGACTTCAGCCCTTTTAGAGCCAAGTAAAACTTAATGTTTTACTCTAAGTACTTCTGTTTGAAATTTCCACAGTAGAAGTGAATTCATATACTATTCATGTAGTTTGAAATAAAAAGATGAAAAAACATGTTCTATTAAAATTTACTCTGACAGAAAGAAAAAAGGTTAGCTATTATTATTAGCCATTCTCTTCTAATCCTTTGTTCAAACATAACCACTTCTCTAAAGCTTTCTTGTATTCCCCTCAGGCTCAGCTCATTTCTCTACCTTCCACATTTCTATTTTGCTGTGTATGTCTCTATTACTACATATTTCACTGTATTGAACTATTTGTTCATGTCTGTTTTCTCCAGTATGATGCGAGGAAAGGCACCTTGTCTAATTCATCTTTACTCTCTAAAGGTTTAATATAGAATATATATTCCATAATGAGTGAACATATACACATTGTTATATAATTCACAGACTATGTAAAAGAGCTGATGGGGAAGGTGAAATTTGACTAAATTCCTCCTTTACCTCCAGTTATTAAATGAGTTTTGAGGTTAGAATTCTTGTATTAGAGGGAAGTGTGCCTCTCTTCTCAGTGGGACACACATGACTGCCTGGTCTGGAATGATGACATCCATTCCTTATCCAGCATACTCTCTTTCCTTTCCCTATGATATTTATTTCCCAAGTATTTATTACAATTTAGCATAATGTATATTTTACTTCTCTTTTTATTACCTGTCTCTCCTCACTAGAATATAAGCTCTATGAAGGCAGAGATACTTGTTTTGTTCTCTTCTATATTTCCAGAGCCTAAAACAGGGCCTGGAATTCAGGAGATATTTATAGATTTTTGCTGAATAAATAGGTGACATGAACAAAATTATAAATGCATGCAAAGAAGATGGAAACAATGGAATGGCTTGAGCATTGTTTTAATATTGAGTGGCAGGGAACCCAAGGTAATTCTCTGGAAAGAGCTTGGTGCAGAGGTCTTTTATATGGACTGCTGAATATAGGTCTTTTTCCTCTAGCAGACAATTAAGTGAGGAGAAGGATGAACATCCTTTCATTAAATGTAAATAATGTACTAAAAGGCCATTCTCCAGCTCTGGTTTGTGGTAACTTAAGGCAGTATCCAGCATTCACCTTAAAAAACTGTTTATGACCAATTCCGAGTTAAGAAGACTGTAATATTCTACCCCACAAACTGTGGCAAAAGTTTCCATATCTTGAAACATATTTAATGCAGGGATAACCAGATAGCTATCCAAAATAAAACAGAATCTCTATAAAGACCTTTCAGAGCACAAAACTCCTTCCAGGAGGTCCATCAGACTCAATGGAATGAGAAACAAGCTGAGGTAATTACCTGAGATAACTTACTGATAATCTGGGGGGAAAGTTTGGGAGCAATAACAGAAGATAAATTTTGTTTTAGGACATTTGCTGCTCCCCGTTTTCCCTTTTGCTAATATGATGTTAAAATGGGCTATTGTTTGCTCAGACATTTCCTAATTTTAGTTAATAAAACCAGACTGTCTGCTATACAAGACCACCACTTATCATTCTTGTCTCTGAAATAGGGAGATATATTCAGCTTACCCAAAAAGAAGTCAACACATTTTTGAAAATGTTAAGAAGAATGTTGGAAAGAAAATTTCAGTTTTCTTCCCTGAAAATCCTTGGGCCCTTTCCAAAGCCCATTTCTGCAGACTTAGACTCAAAGGTGCTCTACAATACCATCATTCCCAGGTGTGGGAGGGGCTTCAGGGGAGTATCCCTATTATGCTTAAACTGCTTGGCTCAAAACCAGACCCCAACCTGAGTGAGAAAAAGTATGTCCAGTAACATTCACAACACTTCAGATACATTTTTCCCCAAGGTAGAAAAGAATACCATGCTGGTTAGCGTGAGATAGCCAGTACATAGCATGTTGAAATATGTGGTTTTGAATCTTAGTTCTACCACTGAATTACGCGCATGATCATAGGCACATTATGGAAACGATCTGAGCCTTATTTCCTTCCGCTATAAATTTGGTAATAATAGAAACTTCATTTCAGATGATTGGGAGGAGTAAATGATATAATATATGTGAAACATTTAACTTCATGCTTGGGACCTAGTAACACATTCAATAGTGGTTAGCTATAATAGTAAATACTTTCATCATGGAAAGAACAGCTACGTTTTCTCTTTTTGAGGAATAGAATATTTTTTGGCAGAGGTAGAGAGATGAGAAAAGCTCCATGGATGAGGTAACATCTGGTCATTATGACCATCTCAGCAATTTTGGATTATCTGAACATAAGAATGAAATTTTTTAATTCTAACTGAAGAATATAGAGCTAGAGATCATTCAAAAGTGGGGAATCTCTCCCTAATTCATACAAACACCTAATTTACATTGGCATCTACACAAATAGTCTAAAATTACTGTTAGCAGCATTATCTTTGATTGTAAGTGGCATTAAGGGTGCGTGTTAGTAGTTTTATTATTCCAAATACGAATAAACCTCCCAAGAATCATACTGCTCTAAATGCACAACCATAACTTTACCTTGTGTCACCTAAATAACTCTCCATCCAGCCACTGACAGTTTGTTTGAAATGAGTGAAAAGTTTCCTGTCTAGTAACTGTCTTTCCTTAACAAAGTTTTTATGCTTCCAAGGCAAATATAGATGATAATGTACTATTGTACCAAGATCATCAAAATGTGAAAAGGAATTGACAAAGGAAAAGGCAGCTATTATTCTCCAAAATAATGGATGCAAATTCAAAAGACTGTTCACTTCTATGATGACATACCTCATTACTTCCTAATTTCTTCCCAGAAAAATAGGCTGGGGATGCAAGGTGTGACTGAATGACTGGTGATATCTAATTATCACAAACTGAACACATGGTCTGTCACTGGGTATTGGGTCAATTCGCATGTCTAAATTAATTAGCAAAGCAGTGAGAAGAAAACATCAAATACCTAAATGCTCTCTTGGTCCACATTTAGTTGAGATTAACATTGTATGGCTGAAAATCACCAACAATTAACACTTGCACATTTAGTCTGCAACCATACAGACTAAACATGGCATCATGTTTATATCTTTCTCTGGTTTGGGTCTTTTTTGAGGGCAGGTGTAGCAGAATAACATTGATGAAAAGCCTCTGTAAAATTACGGTTATTTGACTTGGTATGATTATAGAGATGCTCTAACACCTGAGGTGGAATCTGCCTCCAGCCATTTATAGCTTCTTTGGAATCTGCTGAGCTTTTCGACACTATTTCCCTGCCCAAGGGCTCTTTCACTGATTATCTTTTGGACCCATTCCAGGTGTTGAGCAGGTGGAAGACCAAGTAGTGAGAGGAATCACTTGGTAGCTTTGTATTTTTCAGAGATTATAGCATGTAGAATTCTCAGTGAAGCTGCTTCAACTTCCTAAAACTATTAGACTAGTCCAGGAGGCATTGGCACAATAAATCTCTCTGCAGTAAAACAAGGAAGATCCTTGGGCAAAAAGCCAGAAATATCCCATTGTTTCCTGCATGCCAAAATAGTCCTGCTTGGTTTGGGTTTCTTAGCAATTCACAGGTATGCAACTATTTATTTATTTATTTATTTATTTGCTGCTTAATATTAATTTATTCAATTGATATATTTTTAATATTTTCATTCTGAAATATACCATATATATATAAAAAAGCAATAAATTTCAAGGTAAATTTTTTTTTTTTATGCTTCCTGATGGGTCGAGTAAGTACTTCTATACTCCCTTTCAAATGGGCATCGCCTATTTGAGTTGCTTGGGAAAAACACTCAAAGCACGACAGCCTTAGGAAGTCACTTGTTGAGCATACATATCTGTCTGTTTCTGTCTATCTCTCTATCCATCCAACCACCCATCCTCTTCTTATCTCTGTCATCTACCTACCGATGTAAGTACATTTTAACAAGTAGTTATAGAACAAATTTCAAAGTATGGTATGGGTTACAGTTTAAAATTTCAGGTATTTCCTTCTAGCTGCTCTAAGACACTGTAGACTAAAAAGAGGTATCAATATGATCAGTAGTCATACTCATTTTTTAAATCCTATCTTCTCTCTTACAACTATTCCTTCTCCCAATCTTTAGGGATATTTGGGCAATGGCCATTCTAACTTCTTTGTGTTGAAATGGACTGTCAACATTATGAGGTAGCAGGATGTAATTGGTTGATTCTCTTGAAGAGACTGGTAACTCTGGGTTTCAAGGTTTAACTGGCTTAGGAAATATGGAGGTTTTAGGTTTCTGAAAAATGAACTTAGTGAGTAAAACTTTTATAGAGTCTTAGATAGAGCCCTGGGTATTCCTTAGGGTTTACAGAATACTGTTGGTGTTCTTGGGCTTGGCACAAGAGTTTGCATAAGAGTAACCTCCAGAATTGTCTCTTGACTCTATTTGAAATCTCTTAGCCACTATATCTTGTTTTGTTACATTTCTTTTCCCTCTTTTGCTCAAGTATGCATTGTTGATTCCAATTCGCCAGGGTCAGGTTCATCCCTGGGACTCAAATTCCACACTGCCAGGGAAACTTATACACCTGGATGTCATGTTCCATATAAGGGGGAGGGTAATGGTTTTACTTGCAGAGTTGGGCTTTGAGACAGAGAGGCCACATCTGAGCAACAAAAGAGGTCCTCTAGAAGTAATTCTTTGGCATAATTATAGGTAGGTTTAGCTTTTCTGTTACAGAAATAAGTTTCTTAAGAGCAAAATTCAAGCTCAAGGCCTTGGCCTATTAACTTGGGAGTCCCTAATGTTTGAGATATTATCAGGGATTTCCCAGGTGGGAAAGTTTAACAGTTCCATATTTTTTCTCCAGTTCCTTGGGAGATTTTGCCAATACATTTTAATTATCTGCCCAACATACTATGGAATGCATCTGGGTATTACATTAAGCTATACAGAATTACAAGCCCTCATTCCTGTTCTGAGCTTCATTTGTTTAGGTTGCTTACCTGAACTGGCCAGACAGATTAAGTTAGATTGTGTGCTATACAATTTTAGGTATTGGACAAATTAAACCTCTCTTCCTTTGATTTTATACAGTAGGTGAAGTTCTAAAATACAAACAATATCATCCTTTACACTCTATTCAGATTTACCTTAGTCCCCACCAGATTGGTTTCATTCTTATCTCTAATTGAAGCCTAATCTCTTTTTTGGCTTCTTTAACAATTGCTGGTTGTAGGATATGACTTCCAAGCTACAGAACTTCCGCTTTGAGTCTTAGGTGTCACAAAGGTACTCAAAGTTACTGGAAAATCTAAGTTATACACATATAGGACAGCATCTCAGGATCTAGAAATAACACTTAAAGGAATATGTGTGACTGTTGTAAGAGCTTACTATCTAGGCCCCAATTTCCTTAAAAGTATTTTCTAAAAGAGACCATACAACATTCTTCCTTTTGTTTGTAGCTTATTTTGCTCAATATAAGGTCCTCATGGTTCATTCACCTCATTGCATGCCTCATGACTTCGTTCCTTTCTATAGCTGCCCAATATTCCATCATATGTATACACCACAGTTTGCTCTTCTGTTTCTCCATCAATGTACCCTTCAGCCACCTCCATCCATTGGGTATCATGAATGTTTATTTTACCATAAACATTGGTGTGCAAATGGCTATTTGAGTCCCTGCTTTCAGTTCTTTTACATAAATTCCCAGTAACAGGACTGCTTAATCATATGGCGACTCTTCCATTAACTTCGTGTAGATCCACTACATTATCCTCCAGGGGGGCTTCCCCATTTTGCTACCCCATGAACATTGAATAGGTTTATCTCTCTCCACATTTTCTCTAGCACATGAATCTCTCTGCTTATTTTAAATCTGCAGATTTTGTTGAGATATATTCATGTAGCATATATTCTATACAAAATAAGCAATGTTTCATGGCATCCTCACTTAGTTGTACAATCATCA
This sequence comes from Tamandua tetradactyla, assembly GCF_023851605.1. Lineage (NCBI taxonomy): Eukaryota > Metazoa > Chordata > Mammalia > Pilosa > Myrmecophagidae > Tamandua > Tamandua tetradactyla. Next base: position 55,465,607 of record NC_135334.1, on the reverse strand, counting down.
TCACTCTCAATTTAAAAAAAATTTCATTGCTCCAAAGAGAAAAAGATAGTCACAGCCACATCAAAGAGAAAAGCCAAAACTCCCCTTAAATCATCTCCACCCACCATTATTTACCCTTAGTATAGTTGTGGTAGTAGTGGTGTATTCCTGTTAAATATAGATCAGAACATGCAAAAAAGTAGTCTTTTTACATATACCCTTCTATTATTAACTCTTTGTACAAGAGTCAAATCTTTAGAGTAGTTCATGCAGGAACTTATTTATATTTGCAATGCTAACTGGTGAAGTACATGGCTCTAAAGAACCCCTTTCACTCATATTCACCTTCAATATGGCACTGTTATTTATAAACCCACTAATGAACTACCATCACCTAGATCCATTCCAATACTTAAAAGTTCAATCTCATTAACTAGTTTGTGCATATTAGGTAACTGTTCCCCCTTCTCTAGCATTTGTCTGTATTTAGGTTCCCTATATTCATTTTCAGACTCTGAGTTTATATTTTCTAGAGGGTTCATATTAGTGAAATCATACAATATCTATCCTTTAGTGTCTGGCTTATTTTGCTCAGCATTATGTCCTCAAGTTTCAGTCATGTTGTCATGTGCTTCAGGACCCCATTTCTTTTTACAGTTTTGCTGCATAATATTCCATTGTATGTATGCTGTATGTTGTATGGTAGGAGTCACATTTCATTCTTTTTCACTGTGAGTATCCCCTTATTGCAGCACCATTGGCTGAAATTTTTTACTTGATTTGTTTTTTTGTTTGTGTTGGTTTTTTTGTTGGTTGGTTTGTTTGGGAAGTGCATGGGCTGGGAATCGAACCCAGGTCTCCCACATGTCAGGTGAGAATTCTACCACTGAAATACCCTTGCACCCCCTATATACTGCATTTTGTTTGTCCACTTGTCTGTTAATGGACACCTGGATTGTTTCCATTTTTTGGCAATTGGAATAATGCTGCTAGGAATATCATTGTGAAAATTTCTGTTCGTGACACTGCTTTCAGCTCTTCTGAGTATATATCCTGTAGTGGTATTGCTGTGTCATAAGGCAACTAAATATTTAGTTTTCTAAGTTACCACCAAACTGTCTTCCACAGTGGCTGTACCATTATACATCCCCTCCAACAGTAAATAAATGTTACAATTTTTCCACATCCTCTCCAACATTTGTAGTTTCTTGTTTGCTTAATGGCAGCCATTCTTATAGGTGTGGGATGATATCTCATTGTGGTTTTGAATTTCACTTTCCTAATAGCTAGTAAAGATGAACATTTTTCATGGGCTTTTTAGCCATTTGTATTTCCTCTTTGGAAAAATGTCTATTCATGTCTTTTGTCCATTTTATAATTGAGTTGTTTGATCTTTTGTTGTTAAGTTGTATACTTGCTTTATATGTACTGGATATCAAACCCTTATTAGATACATGGTTTCCAAATATTTTCTCCCATTAAATTGGCTGCCTCATCACCTTTTTGACAAAGTCCTTTGAGGCACAGGATTATTTGAGTTTGAGGAGTTCCTATTTATCAATTTTTTTCTTTCATTGCTTGAGCTTTGAGTGTAAGGTTGAAGAAGCTGTCTCCTATGACTAGGTCTTGAAGATGTTTCCTTATATTTTCTTCTAGTAGTTTCGTGGTACTGGCTCATTAAGTTTTTGATCCACTTCTAGTTTTTGTATAGGGTGGAGGAGGAATCCTCTTTCATTCCTTTGGCTATGGTTATCCAGTTCTCCCAGGCTAATTTACTGCAAAGACTGTTCTGTCCTAGTTCAATGGATTTGGGGGATTTGTCAAATATCAATTGACCATAGATCTGGGGCTCTATTTTTGAACTCTCAATATGATTCCACAGATCAGTATGTCTACCTTTGTGCCAGTCGCATGCTGTTTGACCACTGAAGCTTTAAAATGAGGAAGTGCAATTCTTCCTACATCATTCTTCTTTTTTAGGATGTTTTTGGCTATTTGAGGCCCCTTTCACTTCCAAATAAATTAGATAACTAGCTTTTCCAAGTCTTCAGAGAAGGTTTTTGGAATTTTGATTAGTATTGCATTGAATCTGTAAATCAATTTGGGTAGAATTGACATCTTAATGACATTTAACCTTCCTATCCATGAACATAGAATGTCTTTCCACCTCTTTAGATCTTCTTTTTATTTTTTTTTAGCAATGTTTTGTAATATCCTGTGTACAGGCCCTTTACATTCTGGGTTAAGTTAATTCCTAGATACTTGACTCTTTTAGTTGCTATTGTGAATGGAACTTTTCCCTTAATTGTCTCCTTAGTTACATCATTACTTGTGTATAGAAACATTACTGATTTTTCTGCACTAATCTCATATCCCACCATTTTGCTAAATTTGATTATTACTTCAAGTAGCTTTGTTGTAGATTTCTCATGATTTTCCAAGTATAGGATCATGCCATCTGCAAATAATGAAAGTTTTACTACCTCCTTTCCAAATTGGGTACCTCTTTTTTTTTTTTTCTTTTTCTTGTCTGATTGCTCTAGATAGAACTTCTAGCAAAACTGAATAATAATGGTGACAGTGGGCATCCTCATTCCCAATCTCAGGGGAAAGGCTTTCAGTCTCTGACCATTGAGTATGATGCTGGCTGTGGGTTTTTCACATATTCCCTTTATCATATTGAGGATGTTTTCTTTGATTCCTACCTTTTGAAGGGTTTTTATCAGAAAAGGATGCTGAATTTTGTCAAATGCTTTTTCAGCATCAATCAAGATAATCCTATTATTTTTCCATTTCAACTTGTCAATATGTTGTATTACATTGATTGATTTTCTTGTGTTGAACCAAACTTGCATTCCTGGAAGAAACCCCATTTGTTTGTGGTGTATAATTCTTTTAATGTGCTGTTAGATTTGATTTGCAAGTATTTTGTTGAGAACTTTTGTATCTATTTTTTTTTTTTTTTTTTAGGAGATTGGACTGCAGTTTTCCTTTCTTGTAGTATCTTTATTCAGTTTTGGTATTAGAATGATGTTATCTTTGTTAGGAAGTGTTCTTTCTTTCTTTCTTTTTTTTTTTTTTGCATGGGCAGGCACCAGGAAAAGAACCCAGGTCTCCAGCATGGGAGGTGAGAACTCTGCCACTAAGCCACTGTGGCCCACCCAGGTAATGTTTTTTTATTGTCGTTTTTTTTATTATTATTATTAATTTAAAAAAAATTAACTAACACAACACTTAGAAATCATTCCATTCTACATATGCAATCAGTAATTCTTAATATCATCACATAGATGTATGGTCATCATTTCTTAGTACATTTGCATTGATTTAGAAAAAGAAATATCAAGACAACAGAAAAAGAAATAAAATGATAATTAGAGAAAAAAATAAAAATAAAAAACCAAAACAAACAAACAAAAAAAACTATAGCTCAGATACAGTTTCATTCAGTGTTTTAACATAATTACATTACAATTAGGTAGTATTGTGCTGTCCATTTTTCAGTTTTTGTATCCAGTCCTGTTGCACAGTCTGTATCCCTTCAGCTCCAATTACCCATTATCTTACCCTATTTCTAACTCCTGATGGTCTCTGTTACCAGTGACATATTCCAAGTTTATTCTCTAATGTCAGTTCACATCAGTGGGACCATACAGTATTTGTCCTTTAGTTTTTGGCTAATCTCACTCAGCATAATGTTCTCTAGGTCCATCCATGTTATTACATGCTTCATAAGTTTATTCTGTCTTAAAGCTGCATAATATTCCATCGTATGTATATACCACAGTTTGTTTAGCCACTCGTCTGTTGATGGACATTTTGGCTGTTTCCATCTCTTTGCAATTGTAAATAATGCTGCTATAAACATTGGTGTGCAAATGTCCGTTTGTGTCTTTGCCCTTAAATCCTTTGAGTAGATACCTAGCAATGGTATTGCCGGGTCGTATGGCAATTCTATATTCAGTTTTTTGAGGAACTGCCAAACTTCCTTCCACAGTGGTTGCACCATTTGACATTCCCACCAACAGTGGATAAGTGTGCCTCTTTCTCCGCATCCTCTCCAGCGCTTGTCATTTTTTGTTTTGCTGATAATGGCCATTCTGGTGGGTGTGAGATGATATCTCATTGTGGTTTTGATTTGCATTTCTCTAATGGCCAGGGACATTGAGCATCTCTTCATGTGCCTTTTGGCCATTTGTATTTCCTCTTCTGGTAGGTGTCTGTTCCAGTTTTTTTTCCATTTTGTAATTGGGTTGGCTGTCTTTTTGTTGTTGAGTTGAACAATCTCTTTATAAATTCTGGATACTAGACCTTTATCTGATATGTCGCTTCCAAATATTGTCTCCCATTGTGTAGGCTGTCTTTCTACTTTCTTGATGAAGTTCTTTGATGCACAAAAGTGTTTAATTTTGAGGAGCTCCCATTTATTTCTTTCTTTCTTCAGTGCTCTTGCTTTAGGTTTAAGGTCCATAAAACCACCTCCAATTGTAAGTTTCATAAGATATCTCCCTACATTTTCCTCTAACTGTTTTATGGTCTTAGACCTAATGTTTAGATCTTTGATCCATTTTGAGTTAACTTTTGTATAGTGTGTGAGATACAGGTCCTCTTTGATTCTTTTGCATATGGATATCTAGTTCTCTAGGCACCATTTATTGAAGAGACTGTTCTGTCCCAGGTGAGTTGGCTTGACTGCCTTATCAAAGATCAAATGGCCATAGATGAGAGGGTCTATATCTGAGCACTCTATTCGATTCCATTGGTCGATATATCTATCTTTATGCCAATACCATGCTTCTCTTTCTTCTCAAGTCACTGTAAGTTGTTCGTGTGTTTCTATGAATTTGTTCATTTCAACTTAGTTGTCTAGCTTGTTGGCAAATTGTTGTTCATAGTATGCTTTTATGTTTTTGGTTTTTTTTTTCATTTCTTCAGGGTCCATGATAATGACCCCCCCTCTCATTTCTGATTTTATTCACTTGTAGCCTTTCTCTTTTTTTCTTTGTCAGCCTAGCTAACTATCCATCAATTTTATTGATTTCCTCAAAAAACCAACTTTTGGTTTTAGAGATTTTTTTCTGTTGCTTTTTTCCCTCCAATTCATTATTTCTGATTTACTCTTTATTATTTTGCTTCTTCCAGGGGAGCAGTTAAGTCCTTGATTTTTGCTCTTTCTTTTTTAATATAAGCTTTTCATGTAATGAATTTCCTTCTCAGCACTACCTTTGCCGTATCTGATAAATTCTGATGTGCTGTGTTCTCATTTTTATTTTTCTCCAGATATTTACTAGTTTCTTTTGCAATTTCTTCTTTGACCCACTGATTGCTTAAGATTGTTATTTAATCTCCATATTTGTGTGAAAGTTTTGGTTCTTTGGTGGTTATTGATTTTCAGCTTCATTCCATTATGGTGAAAGACAGTGCTTTGAATAAGTCCAATCTTTTATCATTTATTAAGATCTACTTCGTGCCCCAGCATATGATCTATGCTGGAGAACATTCCATAAGGACTAGAGAAGAATGTGTATCCTAGTGTTTTGATGTGTAATGATCTATATATGTCTGTTAGGTCTTATTCATTTATCACATTGTTTAGCCTCTCTGTTTCTTTATTGGGTCTCCATCTTATTGTTCTACCTATAGAAAAGAAGTATTGAAGTCTCCAACTATTTTTGTGGAAACATCTATTGTTTTATTCACTTTTGACAACATTTGCCTCATATAATTTGGAGCTCCTTGATTGGGTGTATAAGCACTTATGATTTGGTGAATTGTCCCTTTTTGTTAATATGTAGCATCCTTTCCTGTCTTTATGATATCTTTGCATTTAAAGTCGATTTGATCTGATGTTAGTATAGCTATTCCTGTTTTCTTTTGGTTATAGCTTGCATAGAATATCTTCTCCCATCCTTTCACTTTCACTCTATTTGTAGCCTTGGGTCTTAAGATGAATTTATTGTAAATAGCACATAGATAGATCATATCTGTAACCCATTCTGCCAATCTGTATCATTTAGTTTGTGAGTTTAATTTGTTAATATTCAAAGCTATTACTGTAAAGACAGTTCTTAAATCTACTCTCTCATCCTTTGGTTTTTATTTGCCATGTCCTATATATTTCCCCCCTCTCTCTTTTTATACTTAGTATAAGTAGTTTCCCTTACTAATACTCTTCAGTTCTCTGCACTTCTCCAGACCTCTCAGTCCTGTCTTTTTCTTTTTTCCAGCCTACAGAACTCCCTTTAGTATTTCTTACAGAGCTGGTCTCTTGTAAACAATTTCTCTCAGCATTTGTTTGTCTGTGAAAGTTTTAATCTCTCCTTCACTTTTTTATTTTTTATTTTTTGGCATGGGCAGGCATGAGGAATTGAACCCGGGTCCTCAGCATGGCAGGTGAGAACTCTGCCTGCTGAGCCACTGTGGCCTGCCCTCTCCTTCACTTTTGAAGGACAATTTGCTGAATAAAGAATTCTTGGCTGGAAATCTTTCTCTTTAAGAATCTTAAATATTAAGATTAAATATTAAGATATATTCTTAAGAATATATCATACCACTGCCTTTTTACTTCCATGGTGCCTGTTGAGTAGTCTGAATTTAGTTTTATGTAATTTTCCTTGTATGCAGTGAATTGCTTTTCTCTTGCTGCTTTTGGACTTCCTGATGCTCTTCAGCATTTGACAGTCTGATTAATATGTGTATTAGGGAGGGTCTATTTGAATTTATTCTATTTGGAGTTCCTTGAACTTCTTTTATTTTCTTCTTTATGTCTTTTATAAGGGTTAGGAAGTTTTTCCTTAAGCATCTCCTCAAATAGTCTTCACAGTCTTTTATTATTTTCTTCTCCTTCTGGGACACCAATTTTTCTTATATTTGTGTGCTTTGTGTTGTTCATCATTTCCCTGACATCCAACTCAACATTTTTCATCTTTTTCACCACTTGTTCTTTTGCATGTTTGAATTCAGGTGTCCTGGCCTCTAGTTCACTTATTTTTCCACCTGTCTCTTCAAATCTGCTGTTGTGCCTCTAGTATATTTTGATTTGATCTACAGTATCTTTCATTTCCATAAGAGCTGCTATTTTTTCTATTTATTCCTTAAAATTCTTCTTTATACTCTTCTAGTGTCTTTTTTATATCTTTTATGACTTTAGCACAACCCATTGGACTTATTAGAAAGTCTATATGAACATCTTTGATTAGTTGCTCCAAATTCTGTGTCTTCTCTGGTATCCCTTATTTTCAGCCCAAACCGAGTGCTCATAGCAGCCTGCCTCAGGGGTAGCAGGTAGGCACTATATTGCTGAGCCATATTTTCTTGCATCTTCATGTGCTTTGTGATTTTCTGCTGACTTCAAGACATCGATTATCTTGCCAAGGTTATTTTGAAAGGTTATTTCCTTTACTTGTCTAAGATTTTGTTGTTGCTTGGGTTTGTGTTGAATATCTCCTTTTGCACTTAATTTTTCCATAATTCCCCATCAAACCAAGAGTGGGACTTTATGTAGGAGGTGCAACTCTAATTGAGGATCTGTTCATAGCTAGGCAGTTTGCCAGATTGCACTTTCCAACTCTTTCTGGCAGATGGAACTCTTGGACCACCTTTTCCCCTCAGACTTGCCTCTCCCCAACTAAATCAGCTGGATTGGCTGGGGAATCTAATCAAGGCTACAGTTCTAAGTGCATACTGAAACCCTTCACCCATGGGGCTGGGGTTGGACAGTGTGGACTATGGTGGAAAATCTGCTTGTGGGCACAGTGGGTCTGGTGATCCCTAGGTTCCCACGTGGAATGACTTTGGGCTATGAGACTGAGCATTTCAAGTACCCTTGCCCACAGCCAACCCAGGAGTGTCTGGAACTGTGATGCAACTCACTCCCCATCCCCCCCTGCCTCTCCACCTGTGTGTGCTGTGAGTGCTCTGGGCCTCTGTAGAGAAAGAATAGAAGCAGTAGGACCCAGGGAGTCAGATTAGATTGTCAGATTATATCAGCTTTGTAACCCCCTTCCTCCCTAGAGGAGGGTCCCTCATTTTCAGCCCAAACTAGGTACCCATAGTAGCCTGCCTCAGGGGTAGCAGGTAGGCACTATGCACAGCAAGGTCTCTGTGGATAACTTTACCAAGCCTGCTGGCTTCCAGCTTATCTATGGGACCTTCCAGTTGCTGAGCTGAGAGGGAAGATCTCTCAAGATGATATGCAGGTGGATGTATAGGAGTGCTTTTGTCCTTAAGCTCCCACTCTGACCTGCTTGTTGCAGCCTGCCCCAGGTGTGGTCATGACTTGGGAAACTCACTTCATCCTCTCAATCTTATTTCTTTGCCTTTTAATCTAGGTCCTCTTTATATAATGTAGAAGTCCTTCTCTGATCACTCATATTCTGGAAATGCTGTTGGTCATTTTTTTGTCACTTCTCTAGTTACTCCATGGAGCAGGGGTGAACTCAGCCTGTCTTATTCCACCATCTTCCCAGAAGTCTCAATTGATATTTTTGGATACAGTAGAGTATTCTTTCCATTGTATCATAATGCCTTATCATCTGGAGAGAAAATACTGTACTCCAGCAATTTATATTTTCTTACACATCTCACCAATCAAATGGTTGTTACCACTGAAGAGGTCATTAAGCTATTTGAATTCTGAAAAAGATGTGAGAAACACTTGAAATATCAAGCAACTAGATATCAAACAACTTTTTCATGTAGGCCATAATTTTGACATTTCAAACTGCAGAGTTAACTTTTATGTACTCTCTCCACTACTTTCCATCTCTGCCACTACAATCCTTACTTTGGGCAGCATCAGGACACTCTACTCCATTCTATCCCTGATCATCTAGGACCCATTCTAGCTCTTTGTTTTCTGTTGGTAGACAGGGTGAAATTTTTAAAATGCAAATCCTAATCTAAATACTCTTAAGAGACAGTTCAAATCCTTAATATAATCTGTGAAACCCTGTATGTGCTGATAACTACCAATTTCTCCAGATTTATTGTTGACCGTATTTTTTCTTATCCACCACAACCTGTCTCTATTGGCTGCCTTCCAGTTTCATGCATTTGTGGAGTTACCAATCTACCACTGAGTCTAAGCATGTATTATTCCTTCATTTGGAAAGATTTCTTCTCTCTTCCACCATCCTCACCAAATGAAACTATATCCATCAGGTCTCTACTGCATTGACATTTTCTCAGAAGGCCTTCCTTGGCACTCTGTTCACAATAAGACCTAAAGTTATTAGCTTCCTGATACATCATACTTACCTTTCATGGTATTCACCGTAATTGTTGTTGCATAGTTACCTGTTTAATATTCATTCCCTTCTCTAGATGGTGTGCTTCATGAAGGTAGGACTGAACTAATTTTACTCACTGCTTTATTCTCAGTACATATAATAGTGACTGGGCATTGAAGGAAATCAATAAATGATTATTGAGTGAATGGATAGACAATAAAAACATAAAAATGATAGAATTGCAGATAGTATCCACTATGAATTAAGAAAAAAATCTCTATAAATGCACTACTGAAAATAGAATCTTCAATAATCCAGTAAAAAATGATATTTCTTTTAATGGCTCTAGATAGTTAACAAAGCCATTTATCTTATACACTTAATCACACATAAAAGGTACTTCATGATTTCACTTCTGCTGATTTCCCAACCTTATCAACTTCCGTGTCTCACTTGTACATGATACTATAGTATTATTGGGTTACTTGTTATTCTCCACAGGTGCCATGCTATCTTAAGCACTGTGACTGCTCAGTTTTGCCTCACTGCTTGAAATATCCTCCCCCATTGCCTGGAAAACCACCTCTGATTTTTCTTCATACAGCTTAAGTTTCTTCTCTCTAGGAATCCTTCCATGAACTCCTAGGCCAGGCCAAATGTACATAAGTGTTGCCACATCACTCTGCATGGTGCAAATGTTCAGCAAATATTTGATGAAAAAGGCAAAATATCACTGATCAAATTATACTAATATAGCCTGAAAGTTTCTGCTTAACTTCATATCTCCCTCTTAAGACTATTTTGTTAATGCTCTAACCTCAAAGTCTAACACTGTGCCTGGTCTAGAGTACCCATGTGGTACATATTTACTGAACAGATTTGGCTGTGAAGGATGACCAATGCCAAACACCAATCAAGTAGGGTCAGATTTGCTTGAGAGTAATTTATTAAAGCATTCACAAAATCTTTTTTGTTTATCCTAGATAACTTAAAACTTAATAGCTGCACACATTTGGTGACTTTACAGATCACTTTAAGAATTCATTTCTTGTAGACAAAAAAAAGAGTGAGTTTGTGTCCCAACTGCAGACATACTAAGCTAACCCAGGAGCACCAAATCAAGTCCTTATCATTAGAGATACTGCACAAATGAGAATAAATGTAATATTTGTCCAAAGTCTCTTGGATTCTAGTTCCTCCTTCAGTGGTTGAGACAATAATTGTACATTCATTTTCTCTTTGAAACATCTCTACATACCACCCCAGTTGACCACTCCCTCCTCTGAGCTCCACTCTATCCTGTACATCATTACAATAGAACTTACCAAGCTATATTAAAACCCATGGTTGAAATGTTTATCTCCCTTGTTGCACCACAAGTTCTCTGCAGGCAGACCTCTGTTCCATTAATATCTAAATTTCAAGAATCTAATCCAGTGGCTGGCCCAAAGACCTACTCAATCAATGTTTGTTGGATGAGTGAACCAATGACCAAATGTGCAAGAAGAATTTGTACAGTGTTATGAATAGATGTTATAAACACTTAATAAACAAGTAATCTACAAATTTGCAAAATCAAACATAATTTTCAACATTAACCCTGGAGAAGGATCTAGCCTTCATTGAATACCTATGATGTACCAGACACAGGTTCTTAGCCTCTTTGTCAATGTTATTTCATCTTTACAACAACCTGTCAAAGTAAATAAAATTGCCTATTTTTTTCCTCCAGATGAGGAAACTTGAATTGAAGTGTTATAAATTTAAGAAATGTCAACACCAAAGTTCCTTCCCTGATATTTAGACACTGCTATTTAAAGAAAAAAACTATTGTGGATGGAAGAGATTATGTTGAGAAAGATCGAGAGAACTCTGATTGAAGGCTAGTGGAGTGAAATAACCCTCATGGTGCAAAACCTTCTCAGCCTGAGAATATAAGGTCTCATTCCATTCCCTGCCTATCTCTCTACCCTAAACACTTTGGAGGTCCCTTGGCATAGTTTTCCAGGTGGTATGGCATCAGCAGATATGAGGGCTCAGGCAGGTGGGCTGTGGCCCCAAGGCACTTGATGCTCACCACATAGACAACCTATTCACTGTCTTGGTTTTGTGAGGAGAAGGCAAGTGCTCAGGAAGCAACATAGATTGCTTCAAAGCATCAGACCTTAGACATTTTCTGTGCACTATAACCAAATGGAAAGCCAGAAGACAATTCTACTGGACCAACTTCAGATAGTTTAATCTGGCTCAGCACTTACAACAGCCTTACAAGAAGAACTTTGTCTATAATTCTTCGTTCACCTTGGGAACTCCTTAGGGGACTTAATTTATAACATCCTTCAAGGGATATGCTCAACTAAAATTTCCTTATCTTTACATCTTTCTCTGTATCTGATAAAGGTTTGGGCTGAATCCAGCATTTGTTTATTGAGTGGTTAAGTGTGGAGTACTGATAAAAGGAGAAAGGCATCACATATTCTCCATTTTCACAGCACACCAGTGTCCCCAGTCCAACTGTGCATGCCTTTGCTCCTGGTTATGTTTTCTATCTTAAAGTTCTTTTTCTTCCTCTGTCAAGTTTCTGCCTATCTTTCAAAGCTGTGACTGCATCAGTGTATTTTATTTTTCATCTGAATTTCCTTGGCACTTTTATTATAGTAAAATTTATTGATACTACCAAGAAAACCTCACAGGATGGCCCAAGGAATTTATTTATCAAGCGTAGAATATAATGGCAGATGAAAAAAATTTGAGTTTCTATAGGTTCAATATAGTGTGTAGCTTCTCTGGATGTGTATACATTATTTTCCTCACTAGATTGTAAGCTTTTGCAAGTAGAGAAAATATTCTGCTTAGCTTTGCATTTGTATCCCTGGTATCTAATATAGTATCTTAAACATAATAGCTGTTAAATAGTCTGCCATTGAATAACTAAATATATATAAATTCTCCCATCTGTTCATGATGTTTCAGGAACTTCTAGTATGAATATACACTTTCAAATGAGGCATAATTTTTCTGATGTTATAAATATATATTTGGAAGTAGATATTCAGTGAAATTAAATGACTTTACTCAGGTCACCTTACTCAGGTGTTGTAAGGGCTGGGATCCATTTTAAAAAAATGTAAAGATTTATTTTAAACTTCAGCAATTAAGACATTATTTTTTTTACTTTTTGGTGGTTGACGTCATAGTATTTTCTATGCTAAAATCCCAAACTGATTAAACATTACTATTCTCTCCAATTATACTAGTAATGTGATTCTCTTTTTTAATAGTCCATAGTTTGCATTAATTGTATTTTTCCCATATACCACCCTACCATTAACCCCTTGTAATAGCGATGCATACTTTCTCTAGTTCATGTAAGAAGTTTCATATATTTGTACAATTAATCACACTTATCATCCATAACAGGTTTGCTATCATGTTTTATCCTCTAGCTTTCCTTCTAGTGACATATACAGTCCTACACTTCCCCTTTCAACTATACTCTCACTCAGCACCATCAATTATATTATAGTATTGTGCTACCATCACCTCTGTCTATTTCCAAACATTAGAAATCCATATTTTTTTACTGAATCCTCACTTAAGCACCTTAGGGCTTAGGCTTTGCCATTATTTAGCATACTTTGAGAACTCATCAAATTTATGATCACTTCTGACAATGAAGTTTTTCTGTTTTCAGAAATTTCAAACTACCATTTTTGCTATAGTAGTTTCATTCACATTAACAAAATTAAGAAGCTGGAAATGGAATTTTGTGTCTAGATATTAAGATTTCTGGAGTTGATCACAGAAGACTGCAGATATTTTCCCTGTTTGTCTAATTACATAATGGCAGAAAAACTTCCACTATTTATTCTTGAAAATGTTTATGGTCCTGGGGGAGCTTAAGGGAATTAATAAATTTTAGAGGAGGCATTCTGTAAAGGCTTTAGGAAGAACAAAATGCAGTAGGAAAAGTGGGGAAAATGAGTGCCTATGACTAAGCCTACCCTTAGCTTAGAAGTTTCATGTATCCTTTAAATCAATGATGTCTCCTGTTTGCATTTCTAAGGCTCTGAGCAGTATTTATCAAAGTGTGGCATGAGCACCACTGGAAATATACAAGATGTTGTTAAGTACTTCTTGGGGATTGAATCACGTTCCCCACAACAGGCATGTTCAAGTTTCAACCTGTGGTCCTGTGTATTGGCCCCACTATAAATAGAATCTCTTGAAGATATTACTTCAGTTAAGGTATGGCCTAACTGCAGCAGGTTGGACTTTAATGTAAATTACTGGAGTCCTCTATGAGCTGAATGAAAAAGACGGAGAGAGAGAGAGAGAGAGAGAGAAAACCATGAGCATCCAGAAGCTGGAAGTCAATGGGACCAGAAGAGAAAATATGCTGCCATGTGCATTGCCATGTGACAGAGAAGCCAAAGAACCTTAAAAATACCAAACCCTCGGCAGAAGAAGCCTTGTAGCCTTTAAAATCATGAGCTAATACATTCCTATTGTTAAGTCAACACACTATGGTAATTGTTTTAGCAGCTAGAAAACTAAAGCAAAACTACATGGATGAACATTTTAATTTCCAATAGCCATGCATTTTTCCGGTTGACTTTGTTAAAATTACTCTGTTCCCCAGTTTATGGAAGTAGAACAAATTTTCATTCTAAAAAACCTTATTTCACTATAGAAGTGGCTTTATTTAGGAAAAACCAAGAAGCAAAAATTACAGGTAGTACAAGAATACAAAAAAAATGTACAAATATATGAATGCCTGACATTCAGGAAATGTGTTATAACAGGAATTGATCCAGGTGATCTAAATATTCTTCATTTTTAAATTTCCTTTACAAGATAAAAGGCTTCCTCAGTTGCACTTCCTTAAACCTGTCTTTATTAGACAATATTGTACATTTTTTCTGCCACAAATGCTGGCAACTTAGAACATAATTTCTGTGTATTATTTTTCTGCATAAAACAGCACCTGTTACAGATGGTACTAAATAAATGTAGCCATTTTGTTTGTTATTGATGTTGTGTCATTGGAAATGGATTTCAAAGGTGAAATCAACAGTGTTTGGTAAACAGATGGCTGTGATTGGTGACCAAGGAGTGGTCATAGACACATTTGAGGTTTGTTAAATTAATAGCTAATTGGATAAAAGTAAATTTAAATATGTGACCTCTATAATCTACTCTTAAACTGGCTTCATTATATTATTAAGATTCCACGTAGATGTATATTCAAAATAGGTATATTTTAAGCTTTTTAATTTCTTTTATAACACTTGATGGATTCAGTCTTAATGAATTCACCTTATTATATAACACCAAGAAATACAGTACATTTAGTTTTATTTCTTTTTGAAGTGGTGATATTCACCACATTCTCACCCTTATCTCATGGGTTTTCCTTCATTTGCTCAAATATAACTGTTACTTTGACAGTGAAATGGAAACTCTCAGCTTTCCTGGTGCTCAGGGGTCAGTACACTTAATCTAAAAATGTAGCTTTGCTAGCATTCCATTTTGCTGGAAAATGGTATAACAATTCTCAAAGTGTATGTTTCCCAAGCTTGTTACCTTGTTTTGATTTACACTGGTAAAATTTGCATTTTGCCCCCTGTCACTTAGGTATCTCTGTTCATCGCTGCGAACTTTAGCTCCACACTGAAGTCGTGAATGATCACCTGCCAGGTGTGCACTTAGCCTCCCTAGCTCCTGAGCCAAGGACAGCCTAGGGATAGGCTTGGGGTCTCCTCTTCCCCGACAAAGCCGGAAGCAGATCGGACTTTGCCCTAATACCTGATAAGCTGGGCAAATAAAGTAGCCCCTGGGTATCCATGGAAACATTGAACTACAGCTTCACACTTTGCATAGGCACCTGTCTGTGTCCTTCTACCTTTCCTCTAGTTTGTAACTAGAAAAAAAAATTTTCTTCACCTTTTCATCATTTATCAAATTTTCGAAGCTATAATACTCAAATGCCAGACATTCAGGACACACTGATCGGGTAAGACTGCTCTCCATACCAGTGACAAATACCACACACATCTAGCCTCAGGCTCTCCCATGTTTGTGAGGGGCTATGTACTCATGGAATTGTGTGATAATCAAATTCAAAAGACTCAATTTTTATTTAATTTTATGTCTAGGGTGACCATATGCTCCAGTTTACCTGTGATCTCTCCCTTTTAGTCTTAACATCCCTATGTACTCTCAGAATTGTACTTAGACAATAAATTCATTTGTTCTCATCTCTCTTATCATTAAAGGGATTGAACATTATGATTTCTAAAGATACTTCTAATTCTAACATTCTATGAGAAATAAGACCCATTTTAAATGCACACAAAAACAAATAAACTTATCCCATCCCAAGTATTATTATGAAATTTACTTTATGTTGGATTCATAGGCTGACTTTTCCAAGGATCTTTATGTTTTTATGTGCAAATTGATTTTAAGCTCACTTAACCCTTACACAGGTGAAGAAAGATGATTCCCAATAACTGTGGAGACTTATTTTCTCTCAGATTTCAGTATATCTTAGCAAGAAGCTACATGTATAGGTCTGAGTCAGATCAAAGACAGAAGAATCTGATAAAAGCAGCTGAGCTCCTAAGCCCCTCTTTCAAATAACATGGTAATTAGAAATTCAATTACTACATAGTGCAATTGATGTTGCCCTCTTTTCCAACTTTGCTCCTGATATATGGTAATCAGGAGGTCAGAGTCTTGCTTTGGGAGCATTTTCCATGGTGCCTCCATTCGTTCTAATTGGCATATTTCTCTACAGGGTGGGGTTAGATGGGGCATCCCTGCAATTTGCGTATTAATTCCCTAATATAACAATACATGATATACCATGACTAGATTAAAGTGGTCCTCTCATGGTATCAGTGGTCATTTCACCAGGGATGCTGTTTTCTTCCTTTTTTTTAAATTCTTTTTTCATTATTCATCAATATACTGAGAATAACAGCTCAATTTGAGAAGGGAAACATTTGGCTCTTGTTTCGATGCTCCCATGTTGGGACTGTGAAGCCTTGCCACTTAGCATTAAAGTCTGTCTCCTCATCTGGAAAACAAATGTATTAGATAGATTGAATTAAATTCTGGACCAATAAAAAACCTAAATAGATTTATTATGGAATCCAGGATAAAGGAAAAGAAGTCGTTAGAGGAACAGAGGGAAGTTGAAATCCAGATATTGTGCATATTGATTAACCTGCATCTTAAATTTCACAAGGTGAAAAGATTTCATCTTTATAAGGAGGTAGTAAATCATGTCTGCTTATGTCCAAGCACAGATTTTGTTGTTGAGGGCTCCCTCAAACACTACAATACAATTAGGGTACACATCTAGATCTCAATCTTTGCACAGGCAAAGTTAGGGGTGAATGCAGCCTATATATCTAGTTCCCACACCAAACTGAAGTCAGGAATTTCTCTGGGAGGTCCAGTGTTCTAGTTTGCTAGCTGCTGGAATGCAACATACCAGAAACAGAATGGCTTTTAAAAAGGGGAATTTAATGAGTTGCTAATTTACAGTTCTAAGGCCAAGAAAATGTCCCAGTTAAAACAAGTCCATAGAAATGTCCAACTTAAGGCATCCAGGGAAAGACACCTTGGTTCAAGAAGGCCGACGACATTCAATGTTTATCTCTCAGCTGGAAGGGCACGTGGTGAAGATGGCAACGTCTGCTGGCTTTCTTGTGGCTCTACCAAAAAGGGACTCTCTCCAAAATGTTTCCTCTTTTAAAGGATTCCAGTAAGCAACTCCACCTTCAGTGGGTGGAGACACACCTCCATGGAAATCACCTAATCAGAAGTTGCCACCCTCAATGGGGTGGGTCACATGTTCATGGAAACAATCAAAATGCTCCCACCCAGCAATTTTGAATGAGGATCAAAGGGCATGGCTTTTCTGGGGTCCGCCACAGATTCAGACCAGCACACCCAGGGTCTTAAATAGAGTAGGTATTCAACAAATATTGAAATGTTGATGAAAATGAATCAAATTTAGGGTCATGTTCCAGGTTTGCTCATGTGTTCTCTTATTTCACAAGTAAAAAAACTGAGGTTCAGAAAGTTCATAATATTTGTAATAAGTGGGGGAACAAGAATTACTGTTTTTTAAATCCAATTATAATGATCAGTCCTCTCCTTTGGATATGCCAATGTATAGGTGACCAACAAATGGATAGGTATGTGAGAGATTTGTACAGACCATCCAGTGGTGGAGTTTTCCAAAGATTAGAAAAGGCAAGGAAAGGAGAGAGCGTGTAATTCAAAGGTTCATATCTTGTTTCTTGTCTGTTATTTCACACCTAGCTTATATCACAAGATAAGTGATTCTTTTCAGCAGAGTAAAAAAGAAAAAAAAATGAAGTTCAGCTTGAAAATAGTTTTATTAAATGTCATCCAGTTATATTTGGGAACTTTATAAATGGAAACAGCAGTTACACAATCCCCAAATCCCTTAGTTAGTTACCATGTTCATGAACCTTTTAAACAAATTCATCTATATTTACAAATGAACTACCCCAAGGACACTGGTTTTGACTCTTGGAGAATATCTAGTGTTTGTTTTCATCCAGGAGTATTTTCACTAGAAACTGCTTTTTCCTCATACCCATGACAAAGTAGACTAGAATATTTCAACTAGTACTGCATGATTAGGGTCTTCAGAGCCTTGATTTTCCTAGGACAGCTGGTCAAAAGCTTGCTGTCCTGGTGTAATTATTAATAGCACTTTCAGAAGTGAAAATGGTCACTCTAACCAAAATATGCTGGTTGGCTCATCTTAAGATACTAATGCTCTCAGCCTTGGGCAGTCCATTGGTCAGTGACTTCCAGTCATCTCTCTCTGCAATATGTCATGAAAATTATCATTTTTATCTATGTGCCATGTCATTAATGTGGTTGGCAAGCACCAACTGGATAATGCAAGGTTGATGAAGAAAAAGTTGTCCTGATTTTAAAAAAATGCACAGTAGCAATATATTGGAATTATTACTTGCCTGGAGAGACTTCAGAGACTTCAGAGTTAATTTGGGGAATTATAATAATCTAATAAACAATGCTGTTTTTTCAATAAATAAAAGGGAATTTAGAATCAAATAATCTCAGGGTTGAATTCTGATTGTGATAGTTTCTATCTATGTGTCATATGGGAATTTATTTACCTTTACTGAGTCTCAGTTTCCTTATCTGTTTAATGGGGATAATATAATTTATACCTCACTGGATTGTTATGGAGATTGAAAACACGCAGTAAGCCTTTAATACTGAAAACTCAAATTGGTGATAGTAATAATCATTAACAAATGATACCTTGGCATGCTGTTCTTATAGAATCCAGCACCAAAGATTATTTTTCTTGTCTATTTTTCTCTGTAAGTATAACTATCTTGAAAACACTTGGCCTTACTCATCTTTTTAATAAGAGACTACAGAGATAACATTTGGTTCATAATGGGTACTCAATACGCATTTTGAAAAAAGAATATGCAAAACTAGGAAACCTAATTTACTGTCTTCTTTTTTATGGATTTGCTGTGTGGCCTTAGAGGACTCCCTTTTAATTTATGGACTTCAAAATAAATGCATCCATTGATTTTATAGTTATCAACCCAAAGCAACAATGCTTAATTATTGATAATTGACAAAAATGTGAAATGTTTTCCTGATCAGCTAAACAAACCAAATTTGCTTTTAGAAGAGAGAACACATATAGCTCTAGAAGTGGATGCTTCTAAATACACAAAGGTTTTTTTTTAAAATTTAGAAAAACTAATTATGTGTCCATAATTGCCTTGTTAGGCAATTTAGGAGAAATTTAAAAATAACCTAAACATCCAATGATAGTAGATATGTTATGCTGTCATTGAAAATGATAGACAGGAAAATTATATAATGCCAAGATAGGTTTTAAAATGCTAAAGTGACAAAAAGTGGGATATTAAATTCATGATTATAATATTTTTGAAACATGCATATGAAAATGAACAAAATTGGAAAGTGTTATCTAGTGAAAATAGGTTTTAAAACATTCAGTTATTTAGAGAATATTTTTTGAAGCAACAAATTTTGAACTTGCACTAACTCATTTGACATTGCAGGGAGTTTTTATTTATTTATTTTTTCGGGTGCATGGTCTGGGAATCAAACCCAGGTCTCCTGCATGACAGACAAGCATTCTACCACTGAACCACCCATGCACCCCACAGGGCGTTTTTTAAATGTTTAAATTCATGTTTCTGCATTTTTATATTGTCATTTTATTATTTTTGATTTTAGAATTATTATAAAATCTCTTCAGTAGATGGAACATAAAAGAAGAGTATATGAAGATTAGTTACATAATGCAAAGCTGGATAATCTAAGAATTATGTCTCAACTATTTGTGAGATAAATGGAATTTTAAGAGATATTACTGAGAAATTAATGGTCAGAACCTCAGTAAAATGGTGTCCTCAGGTTTCTTAACTGCACTTGACTCTCTGACTTCCCTAAATTTTCATTATGATACGATAATGAAAATTTATGATAAATTTATGATAAAATATTCATCTATTTTCAAGCTTTTTAAAAAACTGTTTCATCTATTGTTTGGCATGTCTGCATAGCAAAAAGTGAGATAGCTGCCCATTAAGAGGACTATTCAATTCTTCTCTCTGCCTCTGTCCCAGTAAAGATATTTGATTTCCAAATTCTTTTTAGTCCATTTAAGCCTGAACAAATGTTTCACAGTTAAGAAAGCAATGCTCACACCTGTAAACTACTAGTCCTGTGATTGCTGAAGGTTTAAAGAGCATAAAGTAGTCTGTGGTTCAATCCCTAATACTTCCTTCTCATCCAACACAGTCACGCTTATCTCTCTGTGATTATTGATCTTGATATCACCTTGTCCAAAAACTTTCCATTTCTCCTTATTGACTGGATTTAATCCTGACATGTCATTTTATTCATTCAATATCTTCCTCAATGAAACCTCCATATCCATGTCCAAGATAACTTCCTGCATGAATTCCATGCTCTGAGATAAAACTCCAACTGAAATAATCTGCTCCTGGTTCTTTGGCAGGTTTTTGTGTGTGTGTGCCTAAACTTCTCTTTTCCCTTTTATCGATTGGATCATGTTCCTCACAAAGATGTGTCCTAACCCCTGGACCCGTCGATATGAACCCATTTGTAATAAGACTTTTGAAGACGCTATTGGTTGAGTCCAAACAATAAAGTTGGGTCTTAATCCAATATGCCTTAAATCCTCGTAGGCAGAGGAAATCTAGACATGGTAGGAGGAGACAGACTGAGAGAGAGACCAGCACGTGATAGAGGCAGACATTGAATTACAGACAGCAGCAAATCACCACCAGGACACTACAGACTTCATGGGAAGCATAATTCTGCCAACACATTTGGACTTCTTGCCTCCATATTTGTGAGACAATGAATGCTGTTGTTTAAACCAACCAGTCTGTAGTATTTGTTACAGCAGACCTGGCAAACTAAGACACTCTTCCTTCTTTACTTGTTTTATTCCCAGATGTCATCAAAGGTGCAGCTAAAATGCTGTCTCCTTCATGACATGACTTTTAAAATTCCCATTAGAAGTAATCTATTTCCAACATTCCATGGAATTTAATTTAATATCTCATAGCACTTGGCACTTTTTACATTGTTGTAGTATAAGCTCTTCCTGGAGAAGAGCCCTTATATCTGCTTTCTGTAACCTTCAAAGAACTAGTACCTTTCTTGGCATGACAGGTATTTCATTTTATTTTATGTTTCCATTTTAAATAGCTTCAGACTTACAAAAATTTTAAATAGCTTCAGACTTACAAACATTTTACTAATCTCATGTGCCCTTAGCCTCCCTTCCCCAAATGTTGACATATTACATAACCAAGTAAAATTTTCAAAACCAGGAAAATAGCCTTGATTCTAAGCTATAAACTATTTTTTTTGTTATCTTTAGATTTAAATTACTTTCTGAGTAGGTTATATGAACATATAAACTTTTGAAATGCGCATCAGGCAGAGTATATAATGAAAAACAAGTTTTTCTTCATCCTACCCCTTCAGAAGCAACCAGTTTATTGTGTTTACTTCTAGATACATTCTATGAACACACAAGTAGATAGATAGATAGATAGATAGATAGATAGATAGATAGATAGATAGATAGATAGATAGTAGATAGACAGACATATGCATATTTTAATACAACAGGAACATTCTCTCCACACTTTTTGCTTGAGGAGCCTTCCAAATCAGAAGATATAGACTGCCTCTTTCTTTTTTTTTTTTTTTTTTCCTTGGGGGTGGTACATGGTTCAGGAATCGAACCCTGGTCTCCCTCATGGAAGGTGAGCATTCTGCCACTGAACCACCTGTGCACCAGCCTCCTTCTTTTTAATTGCTGAATAATATTATTGTGTGATGTCTGACAACTTATTTGCCCTTCCTTATTTTATTTTATTTTAATAAACACTCCCACTTTCCCCCTCCCACCATCTTCCTCTCTACAACCTCTAATCTTCTATCTCTGCAAATTTGCTATTTCCAGCCATCTTTTAAAAGTGATTTCATACCATTTTTGGCTTTATGTTCCTTTCTTTTATCAGTGAGCATGAAGTTGTCAAGGTTCTTTCAGGTTGCAGCATATCTGATAACCACATTCTTTCTTATGGCTGAATAATATTTCCTTGTGTGCATGTACCACATTTTGTTTATCCATTCATTTGTTGACAGACTTTTTTGTTCCCAGCTTTTGGGGATAGTGAACAATGCTGCTATAAGCATTGGTGTACACATATGCAACCCTGTTTTCATTCTTTTGGTATATAACTAGAGGTGGGGGTGCCAGTTAATACAGTGATTCTATGTTTAACTTTTTGGGGAATCACAATATTGTTTTACACAGTAGCTGTACCATTGTACACTCCCACCAACAATGGACTAGAGTTCCATTTCTTTACATCCCCTCTAAAACTTGTTAATTTCCTCTTCCTTGGTTTGTTATATGATATCCTTTGTGGATGTGAAGTGGTACCTCAATGTGGTTTTCTTATGCATTCCCCTAGTAGCTAATGATGTTGAACATCTTTTCATGTGTTTATTATCTCTCTCTATATATCTTCTATGGAGAAATGTCTATTCAAGTCCTTTACCCAGTTTTGAATTGTGATGTTTTTCTCTCTGTTGTTGCACTGTAAAAGAATACTGGATAATGATTTTCTAGACTAACTCTCAATTTGGGTTTGTCTATGCTTCCTTCTGGTTATATTTTGCTTGGATTTGTCTATGTTTCCTCCTGGTTATATTTTGCTTATGCATTTTGGATAAGAACACCACACGAGTGATTTGGAGGCCTTAAGTGATAACTTGATTAAGATTATTTTTGACACGTTTCTCCACTGTAATACTATATATAATGCCACATATTATTACTTTTCCCTTTGTAATAGCTAAATAGCTTGTGGAGGGATGAATTCAAATATGAAAGTACCCTATTTTTCATTACCTTTGTTTTCAAATTTTAGCATTTCTTTATATTTGTGATTTTTGTCTGAAATGATTATATCTGTGATGTTTACCAAATTATGATTCTTTTTTCCATTTCTGCCCTTCTTTTTACACTTACTAACTGGAATTCTACCATGAATTGAGGAATAACTTTAAACTCCCCCCATTTAGTTATATTCAATTATTTATTTTATATCATTATTAACTCATGGATATTTGTTCTATCAATATTAAAATACCCATTAAATACAGCTTGGAGAAGCACATATATTTCTAGAGACTATATGGTTAGGAGTCAGCTGCACATGTTCTGAATGCTCATGTTGCAATTCATTAATCTTCACAATAACTCATAAGTTGGATACTATTACTATACGCATTTTTTTCATACTCATTTTAAAAATGAGGAAATTAGCCACAGAGAACTTATTTTAATTTGCCCAAGTTACAGTAAGTTACAGTAAGTTCCTAGGATTGGAACCAGGGCAGTGCAGACCCAGAATACATGCCTTGGGTGAAAATAATACATTATGTCAAATAAAGTTCTGTGAGAATCAGGAGAAGTCATTCTCTGTGTATAGTTATTCACATATCTGCATAAAAAATCATTACATGTATAAGAATTCTAGGATCTAAGAATCTTTGGATGAGAGGTTTGCAAAAGAAGCTGGAATTGGGCAGTGCCTGCTCATTAGTGTGAGGGCTTGGAAGATTTGTTGATGATTATCTGGCTGCAGAGGCAGTTCTGACTACGGATGGTAGAACAATCCAAAATATAGCCAGATGATGATTTCCTCATATCTGCCAAATATGATCTATTGAGTACATGATGGTAGAATGGTTACATTCGCGACAGTTAGTCAACTCTGGAAGGCAGGGCAAGAATTTGGAAATGTGGCAGCAACCATTGCCTAGGAGCAGTTTAACAGTAGGAAATTAAATAATATTTAGGATAGAATTCCTGCTGTATGTGAAGGATTCATAAAAGAATCAAATCCTTGCATAGAAATGGGGCTGGCTGGAATTGGGTGAGATCATCAGTTTCTGGAATACAAGAAAGAAGCTCAGTTCTACCACACAGGAGGGAGAAAAGGAAAGCACTCAAGGTACTCCCATCTGGAAGGTATAGCAAGATAGTAGCCTCACAGCTTAGTTGAGTCTCAAGTGATCAGTCTTCTTCATTCTAAATTCCTTTTGTTGGTACTGAGACTGTTGACAGTCTGTACATGCCTGAACCTACAGACAAGGCCTTTTCATTTATTTATTCTTATATTCATGCCTTCATCCCTTTTCAGTGTCATGCATATGTGCAAAGGATTAATCATGATGAAGATATGGCCTAAACCCTCAAATAATGTATGTTCTAGTAGGGTATGCTCCAATAAATAGGATGCACAGAATGCACAAAGGAAGGGATAGCAACTTAAACTTATAGTGGTGTGTGGGTGCGAATATTAAAAGACAAGTTTGGTGGAGGAAGTAGATCCAGCTGTGAGCATATTAGAGACAGAGAAATTGAGACAAGTGCTGACAGAAGCACACAACTGCTAAAATGCAAATACATTTAAAACAATATGGAGGGATTCAGTAAGCAAGATGAGTGCTCCAGTGAAAGAATATCATCAAAACTACCCTCACCATCATCTGTGATTATCATGTTAAACTATAACAAAGAGGAAGGTTTAGTTGTACCACAGATATTTATAGACTGTGTAGTTGTAAAAGCATAGCATTGAATGGCTTCTCTGTAACCCCTTTCCTAATAATAAGGATTAGAGCTGCAGAAGATCAAAGCTGTCATGGAATTCAATTTATGATAATTTCTAATCCTAGACCACATATAATAATAATTATTTATATTTGCATAACATTTTATAAAGCTCTTTAATAACAAGTACCTCTTTTGATCCTCCTCTAAAATTTGTGAGATGAGTAGGAAAGATAATATTGAAGTACTTATTTCCCAAAAGAAGATGCTAAAGAAGCTAGAGAATTTAAGTTAATGAGTAGAGAAAATAAGCTGGGGAGTACAACCAAATGTGGAATCCAGCTTTATAACTTCTAATACAGTGTTCTGTCCACAATACTGAATTCTATTTACCAGTTAATTGAGGGGCAGCTCATATTTTGAGATGGTGCTTCTCATATACTCATCTAGTGACTAACCTCGCATCATCCCTCTCCTTTGTAAGGAGAGGAAATAAATAAGGGAGAAATAATGCCATATAGATAAATACATTCAAAATGTCTCCTCCCTAGAACACATGTCTTTGCATCTCCTAAGGAGGTTGTTGGAAAGGCAGATTCTCTGTTCTCACTGCAGGTTTGCAAATACAGGATTTGGGGGATTCTGGAATGCATTCCTAACAAATCCACTTGGAACTTTATGCACACTGATATTTAAATTCTGCATATACTGAATTTAGAGAGAATC
Organism: Tamandua tetradactyla; assembly: GCF_023851605.1. Classification (NCBI taxonomy): domain Eukaryota; kingdom Metazoa; phylum Chordata; class Mammalia; order Pilosa; family Myrmecophagidae; genus Tamandua; species Tamandua tetradactyla. Next base: position 55,440,425 of record NC_135334.1, on the reverse strand, counting down.
TGCTTTCAAAACCCCTTCACATAAGAATGAAAGAAAAATTAGAAAAGGTGAGGAAGTTCTGGCCAGCTTCCCTTCATGCAGAAGCAGTACCAAGGATTGACACTGAAGAAGCCTTAGACCCCACCCTACCTCTAAATTCTATCAACTCTTGAAATGACGAATAAAAAAACAAAGAGTTTGCTATGCAAAAATAGCTTCAGGAGCTTCCTAGGCTCTCTTTTCAAGCAGATTCCAGTTACAAATCTCCTCGCATGATTTGTAATATCAGGGGCCGGTATTTTAAGGAAAAAGGGTGAGGCACCATTTCACCTTCCTCATAGAATTGAAGTTGTTGTGTAAAGCTCTGATGAAAATAACAACCAAGCTGCCACTACTTGGCACAGAATCTGGGTGCATAATGGAATTCACAATTTAATTTTCCAGTAGCATAAGATTCTAGGAGAAAGGGAGGGTAGACAGATATTTTAATAACTTGAATATGTTGGGTCTTTATACCTACAACCATTTCCAAATATTTGGGACACCTACACATTTCCTCCCTTGCTAAAGAGTTTGTTTCTTCACTGAAAGATACACTCAAAGATGGTGTCTAGGCTTTTCCTAAATGACCCTCACTGGTGACCGCCTATTTGAGCACATTGATCTCTATGTGTGTGTGTGTGTGTGTGTGTGTGTGTGTGTGTATGTGTGGTTCCCACAGGCTGACTGAAACCAAAATTTAGTGACAGTGAAAGGGATATGATTACAAAAGCTTTAAGATAGGCTTTGGGCCATTTTACAAGTATTCAAATGATCAGTGAACCAAACAGCTTGTCTGGAAGAGCTTTGATGCAAATAAAATCACATTGCATTATATCAGAACTGTAACAACAATTTCCCACAATTAATCACTAACCTAAAATGGCAGATTGTAGCCCCAGAAGCAGCAAATACTTCTAATTATTTCTAGATGATTGACCATACACACTGATTTGGCTATACATGCTGGAAGAAATTGCAGTTAATTGCCAATGATAATGAAGCTTATATTGACTAGTTAGGTAAACATTGTTTTTTCAAAACAATTTGAAAAAATTCAAAGCTGTTTCAAGGAAAGATTGAAGTGATACTGAAAGTTGGTGAACAAGGCAGCTACTTGCAAGTTTGCCAATTTAACATTACCCTTAGAGACACACTAGTAAAATTCTCTTCTATATAATAATAACGAAAGCACATTAAAAATGTATGTTCCATTTACTAAAGTTTGAATTTATAAATCTATGACCATAGTTAGATTATAAACTTGCACCTCAGTCTAGCAGAAAGCCAAATGAGAGAAATTTGATTTACATCAACTGTCTGAAAGTGAATAATATTAATGAAAGGTCAGTGGGGAAAAAGGCAGGACAAGAAAAAATGATGCTGAGGCTTAATAGCAATGCATTACAGACAGGGAAGTATTAACAGCCAGACATTCTGTCAGGAAACCATTATTTATGACAAGGTCACCTTTGCTATACGTGGATATTCAGCAACCATGAAGTTATAGGCTGGTAGGGATCTTAACAGTCACCAACTCTATGCCTTTAATTCTACAGCTTCTGCAGCTGATGCTCAGGACTGGGGAATGGAAGAGAAAGGAAGGTACAAATATATAATAAGTAACTAATGTGCATGAGTGAACATTCCATGCCTTTCACACACATCACTGATTCAATCCCCACAAGAATGTTTGAAGGTAGGTATCAGTGGTCTTAGGTCATGTACGAGGAAACTAAGGCTTCAGAGAAGAAGAGTGGCAGAACTTACCCTGTCATACCATGCTGCTCGGGAAGGAAATATGGCTGTCCCATTTGGTTAACCAGCAGCTATGCTGAGGGTGAATTCTTAGCCCAGGAGTCAAGCCAGAAGAGGCACTTAATAGAATTTCAAAAATAACACATAGTAAACATTAAAAAAAGTACTGCCGTACGGCCTTTGGCAAACAGTGGGTTTAAGGGTTGGGAAAGTTCTCTCTAAACTCTAGAATAGTCATCAATCTATATTACCTATTTAGAAATAAAAAAGTCCATTAAAGTACATTTATTAATAATCATGGCTACCATTAATCAAAAACTAATTATATGCTTAATCACATACTATACAATCTACTTTTATTAATGCCTAATAATATAATTATTATTCTACCTCACAGATAAAAAGTTATGTACTACAGAGTGGTTAAGCAACTTGTACAACTTTAATAGTCAAAAAATATCAAAGCCATATTTTAAACCCAGGCCTATGGACCTCAAAGCCCCTACATTTGCTTCTTTACCACTCAGGTCTCCTGATATTCCCTAACTTTGCAAGGAATTTCCATAATATTCTCAGTGAACAGTTCATTTGGACCTCGGGCTTGTTACATACCCTATATTTCTAATCTGTATGATCCTTTTCTGTGCTAGTCTTGTGTCTACAAGAAGATGGCAATTTGGAGTACCCCTATGTCTTCCCAACACCTATTTTAGTACCTTGCATACTGTTGCTACAGCACATTCCAACATGATATCTGGGATAAGGGTCTGTTATTGACAAAGTCTGGGGAAAAGACCCTCTAGAAGTTACCCCTACCTTGGCTTGTTTTTTTAGGCAGTTTCTATGCAGTGAGAAATGCTTGAGGCATTCAAGAGAAAGATATTCCTACAAGGTCCAAAGGAAGTGGTCCATGGTAGAACCATAATGGTTTGATAACATAGAGTTGCCTTTGAACCCATCTCTAGAGGTCTAGGAGCACTCCATCCTCTTTCTCTGTAAGATAGCTGGGAACTGAATCCAGCAGTCTATCAATGACTGGGTAGCTCAATTATTTTTGTTTAAAAGGATCTGTACTCTTTTTTTATCTTATGTCATTTCTCTCATAATCAAAAACATGTCTATCAACTGATGCTCTCTTTTTCAGAGAAAAAGAATCCTGCCTAAAAAGAAGCCAGTGACAGGGAACTGTGGCTTCTGGAGAAAGCAGAAGCAAACACTTCAAAATTTAGAAAGAGCAGATAGAACTTCCTGTATTAATGAGGCCAAAATTAAAAGCTGCAACTAGATAAGTGCTTAATGACATCAGCCAGTGGTTCAAGGATGAAGTCATAAAATTTAGGAACAGAGTAAAATTCAGAATAAAATCAAACTCAATTTGAGAAAAGAGATTGAATACAAAATTCCTTGAGATAAATGATTTTAGAGGTTATGTTCTATTTGTTTTGGTTTCCCAGAGGGACCAGAAGCAGAAACTTTGACAGAAATCATATTTTTTAAGTTTCCTTTTCCTCTTCATTCTTAAACAAAGATTCTACACAATTTGACTTCAAAGATATTCAAATATCATGAAAGTAATTGTCTTTTCTTCTCTAATCTTGATAAAAAAAATGGGTACTCTACAAAATGTGATACATACTGCAATGCATTATTATTTGGCCATAAGAAAGAATGAAGTTCTGAGACACACTGTAGCATTGGAAAACTTTGAAAATATTATGCTCCACAAAATCGAAGATGCATAAAGACAATTATCGTATTGTGTTACTTATAAGAGATATCAGGAAACAGCAAATCTTCAGAGACAGAAAGTGAACTAAAGATTACCAAGAGGTGAAAGAAAGGGGGATGAGGGAGGGTATATTTGGTAGATATGGAAAGTGTATAAACAAAAACTTTTTTAAAAGTTCATTAAAACTTTGATTGACTATAAAAATGGATATTCTTATTTGCACACCAAATAGTTTTGCTCAGAAGTCTTGAACATATGTTAAGTAATGTGTCATTCCATTTTACCCAATGAATTGGGAATTGTTGAACCTAACTGTTGAAATAAAGCCAACAAATCCCATCACCAATAATCATAAAAACTGTAAATGAAATCACTTTCTTTTTAACTTTTTACTATGCAGAGTTTCAAACATACTCAAAAAGAGAGGGAATAAAGTAACAGACCCCCCCCCAAGTATCCATTACCTGGCTTTATTAATATTCAATGTTTTGCCAATCTTATCCCATCTAAACTCCCTACTTTTTTTGAATATTTTAAAGCACATCCTTGGCATAAAGGAATTTCACCTGTGAACACATTATGAAGTCTTTCAAACACATGTCACAATCATACCTAACAAAATTATTGAGAAGTATTTCTTAATATTATTTATTATATACAATACTCATACTCCAAAGTTGGTAAAACCAGCTTTCAGTGTGAACAGTAAACTCAGAATGTCTCTGGTTATGGTGAGATGAGGCATTATCACTAATTTGGCCAGCACTTAACTAAATAAGGAATCTTGGCTGAGAAGAGGTTTATCTGATGATTCATGTCTGAGATAGAAAAAAGCTCCTAATTCATTTCTGCTTGTATTTTCCTGGCAAATATCCGACCTATCATCTTGCCTTATTCTCTGTTTTTGAATTAATTCTCCTAAGTCCTAATTTACTATTGGAATTTGACTTCTTTCTAATGACTCACACTATTGTCTAAAAATGTATTATTTGACTCTAACATTTCAGTTAAGCAATGACCACCATCGTCGAGACAGCATATTGCAATGGTAAGAATCTGACAACAGACTGCTTAGGTCAAACAAGCTTTGCTTCTTCCATTTACTACCTTAGCAACTTTGGGAAATTGTTTATCCTCTCTGTGTCTTAAGTTCCCTTGTATGTAAAATGAACAAAATAAGAGCACCTATCTCAAAGAGTTGTGTTAGGCTTAGAAATCAATAAATGTTCACCATTATGATCTCCCTGGCTCTAGGATTTGTTGTTTATCTGGAATCCCTCCACTTCTCAGTGGCTTCTTTTGCATGGCCCAATAAACATTCATTCAGGCGTTGCCTCTTCTGGGTAGCCATCTCCGTTATTCTCACCTCCACCATCCTGGCTAGGTTGATTATATCGTCTTTCTGCATTCCCACTGAAACATGTATAGACTCCATAACTTCTGCATTGTAAGGCACTTTAAAAATTCCCTTTAATTTTCCTTTTACCTACTACTGGACACAAGCTTCTTGATAATAGGGTTGGTGTCTAAAGTATCTTTGTGCAGTGTGCTTCTAGCACACTATCTGTCATAAATATTTACTGAATGGATCCTTAGATATTCAAAGCCTCGCTTCCCTGGTAACTCCAATATTGGTTGGTATCTCATCTCAGAAGACCAATGCTTTTAGAAGGCCACACTCTTTTCCAATAACCCTTCTACTACATCAAGATTAAGCCCTACTTGGAATTCAAAATCTTGTATAATCTGGCTCCACTATATTGATCCGGTCTTATTTTACACTGCTTCCAAAGCATGAATCCTTAGCTAATAGTCAGGGCTATTTCCATACTACTCATGGTGATTCATGTTAATTGCCATCAAGGACATTTCAAAACAGAACTTCTATTGTTAAGTTCCCCAAAGAAGGTGCCATGATTTTTTTGTTCCTCACATTAAAAATGACATCTTCCATTTCTCCTCTGACTCTCAATCTGATATCCATTCTATTATATGATGAATCAGATCACAGATTTAAGCTTTTCACCATTACTTGCTAGTTGTATGAACTGGGACAAGTTATTTAACCCCACTAAGCCTCAATGTACTCATATATGAAGGGACAGAAACTTTAATACCCATCTCATCAGATCATTACAAAGGTTAAATGAGCAATGGCATATGGAAAGGACTCAATAAATGATAGTTGTGGTAATGATGGTGGCTATCGAGGAGAATCAAATGGGATTCAATTCGGACCCACTGCATTTGGAGACAAAAAATTAAGCTTAAACCTGTATCTTCTACTATATGGGCTTATCAATTTCCACCTGCCTTTGTCATGAACTAATTTCAGAATTACTGACTTGCTGCTATAGCCAGAAAGAGTGATTATTAATACGGCTTGAATAATTATTTTAGAGATAGTCACAAATCAAACAAATGAAAGCAAAAAAAAAAATAACTTCAAACAAAAAGAAATAGCATGTAAACATTTGAGAATGAAGGCGATTATTATATTGGTTGCTGCTACCAATATAAAATTTTAGAAATAATAATAAACTCAAAGAAGCTAGCCTAAAATATACAAGTACATGAATCATATTCTCTGGACTTTTACATTTTTCCTAGAATTTTCAGATATAAAAAATATCTAACATCCATAATTTTGAAAAATGTTATATATTTTTTATTTGGTAATTAAAGTATTTCACAAAGTAAATATATTATGAGAATAGCATTGTCATTCCATGAGCAATACGTCACCCCTCTAATTATTTTAATAAGAACATCCCATTTCTTCTAGGAAAATACGTGTTACCTGAAGTAGTTTATGAGAAGATTAGGTTATGAACCTGCAATTCTTCTCATAGGTATAGCAAAAAAAAAAAAAAGAAAATAAAAACTCCTATTTCTGCTCACCTTTTGTTTCTCATTGAAACCACAGGCTGGCAACCTGTTTCTCATTTCCTGGCAGTGAGAGGCTAAGGCCTCAAAACACTTTCCATGAGTGGAGATACATGCTGGAATACAGTTTCAAAACTGTGGTCCACAAAGCTCTACTGCTTTATGAATGGTTTTCACTCTCTCAGTCTGAGCACATCATAGCATAGAGCCCTGGGCAATAAATTCTTTAGATTAAAGGCAAGAAGAAACATTACAAAACATGACTGGGGCTGATTAAGAAATGGAGCAAATGCAGAACTAAGATAAAAACCTGAACTTAAATGAACATAAAGGTTTCACCTAAGTACCTCCTAAAATCTCAATTCCTGAGACCCCACTAAAATGGTGTTTCTAAACTCCACCTAGGGATGGGCATCTACGTTTCAAGAACTATCCGAGGTAGTATATTTGAAGTGTGTATGTGAACTGTAAGGATTATCAGATCTTCTGTAAAAATGGAAAGGTAGAATTTGGTAAGTACCTCCTTCATATCTAACATGCAGAGGGATAAGGGAAATTCATTAGAATACAGTATCTCCTCATCAGATTTCTGTGAAGAGAAGTGATATACAATTTATCTGACCAGCTACTCAAGGAATAAAAAGGAGAGGGAGAGAGAGAGATGTTGTAAAGAGGAGTAACAGAGGGTGGGCCACGGTGGCTCAGCAGGCAGAGTTCTCACCTGCCATGTCGGAGACCCAGGTTTGATTCCTGGTGCCTGCCCATGCAAGAAAAAAAAAAAAAATGAAAAAATGATTGACTAAGGAACATACAGCTCAGTGTTACAGAACCACCATTTAAATGACTGCTTGACAATCTTTTGCTTAAAAGCTGACATATTATATTCTTATTAAAGTTAATTATACATGTGACAACATGGATGCACCTTGAAGACACCATGTTGAGTGAAATAAGCCAAAACACAAAAGGACAAACATTGTATGATCTCACTGATACAAAATAAGTAGAATCAGAAAACTCATAGAGACATAATTTAGAATACAGGCTACTAGGGAACAGGGCAGGGGTAAGGAATAAGGAGTCAAGGCTTAAAATGTACAGTTTCTATTTGGGATAATGGAAACATTTTGACAATGGATGGTGGTGATTGTAGCACAATATTGTAAATGTAATTAACAGCAATGAATTTTTTAAAAATATAATTACACAGTATTATGTGTATATTCATATGGTCAAGTCCAGCAGGAAAACCATGGGGAAGAGAACCAGTACACATAGGGAGACACTGTAATATACATTTATATATTCGATTCTCAAATGGGCATCTTTCTAGTCTCGGGAGGCCCACAGACATATCTAAGAGTTCCCTAAGGTTCCTATAAAGCCTTTAAAAAATTGGGTATTAAAACTGCATAATATGTCTAAGAATCCTATGTACGTGTGTTCATAAATATTAGCTATCATCATCATCATCTCCTTTATGCCCTCTTAACTTCAAAGATGGTGAAATTGAAAAAGATAGCAACTTATCCAAACCTGACAGAAAATCCTGCAGTTAAAGTATGGTCAGGGTTGGTCTGTTTCCTAAATCAATACTGTCTGTTCTACTAAGGTGGTCGAGGAGGCCTCAACTTCATTTTTGGCTCTTCATCCAACTGGTGACATACAGCAAGACCGTTTTGGAACATGTTTGTGGGCTTTTGATTTCTTTTGATGCATTACTAAGATAATGCTCTCCACTTTTTATATAGGATTGTTGAGAAATATTATATCAAAGCGCATTCTGTAATCCTGCTAAGGACTAGAGAAATATAATGGATGACCAATCTATGTAAGAAATTGACTCAGTGGTAAATTTAGCTATTGCAATAAGCATTTGGAAATAGAAGGTGGGTGTCTGATAAGAGAGAAGAGCTTGGGTGACTCTCAAAGCTTTAAATTGTTACTAGTTTCTCCCACCAACTTCAGAAAATAGAAGCTTAGAAAAGTTGACAGAGGTAGCCAAAAATATATTATCCCAAACACAGAGAAAAATGTGAATTAAAAAAAAACTTTGATCAATAATATTAATATGAGCTTGATCAGATCACTCCTTCCATATAAAGGCCCTGTGTAAGGTTGAGATCTGTCATATTTCCAAATGTTAGGAAGAGCATTAAAGTACATGCAGAAAAGAATTTGAGTTTTTTCAGAGGAAAAAAATTCCACTGTAATAGAAATGTAAAAATCCCTGAGGGGAGGCCCCCTGAAGATCAGTTTTGTTCATTTTTGCATTTATATAAAGGTACAAGAGGTTAGCCTGCTTTTGGTATACTTTCTTCTATCCTGAATACTGCTAGAAGAAATATAATTAAAATAATTTATTAACAGTTCATGAGCCAAAGACATAGCCAATTTTTTTCGTGAGCAAAATGGTTTATATTATTTTTAAGTAGGTCTAACATTCCCAAGAACCCATTTGCCTCAAAAGGTAGAATTAAATGATTTTTAATTTAGAAAGCCATTGAAAAAATCCAAACCTATTTATGGTAAAAAGCTCTCAGCAACCTAGCAGTAGAAGGGAACTTTTGCAACTTGGTAAAGACCATCAGCAAAAAACTACAGCTAACATCATATTTAATGGTGAAAAACTGGATGCTTTCATCATAAGATCAGGAACAAGGCATGGTTATACACTCTCCTAATTCATAGAAAAGCAAAACATAAATATATTCAACCTGATACTGACGGTCCTGAGGTCCCAACTCAAGCAATAGGACAAGAAAAGTAAATAAATAATATATAGATATGAGAGGAAAAGAAACTCCCTCTATCCACAGATAGAATGATTGTCTATGTGAAAAAAAATTCACCCAAATTGACACCCACCTATACACAAAACTCCTGGAAATAACAAACCATTACAGAAGAAGGGTCACAGAATATAGTGTTGGCATACAGAAGTCAATTGCTTTTCTTTAAACTATCAGTGAACATTTGGAAGTTGAAATGTTAAAAATACCATTTACTTTAGCACAAAAAGGATGAACTGCTTGGGTACAAGACTGATAAAACATGTACAGGTGTTTTTTTTGCATGGGCAAGCACCGGGAACTGAACCTGGGTCTCTGGCATGGCAGGCAAGAACTCTGTCTACTGAGCCACGGTGACCCCATGTATGGGTTTTGTATGCATAAAATTACAAAACTCTAGTGAAAGAAACCAGGGAAGTTTTAGAAAAGTGGTGAGATATTCCAAGTTTATGAATTGGAAGATGCAATGTTGTTGGGATGCAATTGTTTCCAATTTGATCCATAGATTAAATGCAATATCCATCAAAATCCTAGCACGCTATCTCATTTATGGCATTGAACTAATTCTGAAATACATATGGAAAAGCAAAAGACTCCAAAGAGCCAGCACAATACTGTAAGAGAAGAACTAAGTTGGACACTACCTGACTTCAAGACCTAGAATAATCAAAATAGTATAGCAGGTCAATGGAACAGAATAGAGAGCCAAGAAATAGACCCACACAAATATAGTCAACTGATCTTTGAGACAAACAGCAAAGACAATTCAGTGGAGAAAAAAAAAATAGTCTTCAATAAATGGTGTAAAAAAATGGAAGAAAAAAGAATGTAGATACTGACTGTAGTAGGTAGAATTATGTACCCCAGAAAAAACAATGTTTTTAGTCCATTCTTGTGGGTCATTAACCTATTGTAGAAAAGACCTTTTGAAGATGTTATTTCTAGTTAAGGTATGGACTAATGAATCAGGTTGGGCTTTGATTCCAATTACTACAGTCCTTTATAAGCAAAATGAAATTCAAATAGAGAGAGAGATAGGCATGAGAAGCTAAAGCTGTAAGTCAACAGAACCTGGAAAAGGAAGGAGAGAGTACATTGCCATATGATGGAAAAGCCCAGGACCCCCAAGGATCATTGATAGCCAGCCTCAGAACATCACAGACTTTGGGGAGAAAACATAACCTTTCTGATGCCTCAACTTTGGGCTTCTTCTAGCCTCACAACTATGAGCCAATAAATCCCTGTTGTTCAGTCAACTCATTCCATGGAATTTGTGATTAAAATCAGGAAACAAAGAAACAGACCTTATGCCTTTACAAATGTTAACTCAGAATAGATCACAGACATTAACAGAAAATGCAAACCTATAACATTTCTATAATATAACATAAGAGAAAATGTTTGCGACCTCAGACTTTGTGATGAATTTTTAGAACACCAAAGGCATGATACACGAAAGAAAAAAAGTTGATAAGTTGGGCTTTATTAGAATTTTAAAAACTTCTGCTTTGCAAATACATCAAGAGAATGAAAAGTCAAGCAACATACTTAGGAAAGTATTTGCAAAATACATTTCTGCTGAATGATTTGCTTCCAAAATATACAAAGACCTCTAAAACTCAAAAATAAGAAAACAAACAACCAAATTACAAAACAGGCAAAAGCTCTGAACAGACACCTCACCAAAGGTAAGGTTATATAGATGGCACATAAGCATATGAAAAGATGCTCAACATAATATGTCATTAGGGAATTGCAAATTAAAACAGCACTAAGATACCATACAAAACATTTAGGAGGGTTAAAATCCAAAATAGTGATACCACTAAATGCTGACAAAGATGCAGAACAGCAGGAATTCTCATTCATTGTTAGTGGGAATGCAAAATGCTACAGAATTTTGGAAAATAGACTTCCTGTTTCTTACAAATCTAGGCATAGGCATACCACATGATCCACCCATCATACTCCTTATCTAAAGGAGTTTGAAAACCTGCTTCCACACAAAACTTGCACATGGATATTCATAGCAGCTTTATTCATAGTTGCCCCAAACTGGAAGCAGCAAAGATGTCATTTAATAGGTGAATGAATAAATAAACTGTGGTACATTCACATAATCCTTTACCCGTACAGAGATAAAAAGAAATGAGCTATAAAACTACAAAAGGACATGATGAAAACTTAAATGTATATTGCTAAGTGAAAAAAGCCTGTCTGAGAAGGCTACATACATATGTTTCTAAAAATATGACATTCTGGAAAAGGCATTTTTAGGGTAGTGAAATTATTCTGTATTGTATTGTGATGTTTAATGCATGACATTATGTATTTGTCCAAAAAACATCTCCCAAATAAGAGGTATGTTAAAAGGATATGAGAGCCAACTGAAGGAACTGCAAGTGATCAAAGCAGGACAAGGTTAGAATAAAATAACATTATTGTATTACATTCCAAACTATAAAATAGGTGTATATCAATCTATACTTCTATAAATAAATAATGAAATAAATTAATAAATGGGGATAATAAACCATTCTTTGGAATTCTAAATAAATTAGAATAGATACTCTACCATAAAGGATGGGGAGCAAAATTCTCCATTCTTTAATTTCAGCTGTGCAGAGTGAATTCCTTCCAAAGAATACAGAGGAGGGAAAAGAATAGCTTTTAGTGGAGGAACTTGACAAACACTACTTCAGCCAGGCAATTCAAGTCAACATCAACAGTCCTAAGTCCTGTTGAGGGTACCCATGGCATGTTGTCATAAAAATGACACTTTGTCTCTGTGATCTTCCTCCTTAAAACTGATAATCCCAGACAAACCACAAGAAAAACTTGAGGCAAATCCAAATTGGGGGACATTGTACAAAATACCTGGCTCGTTCAAACTGTCAAGATCATTAAAGCCAAAGAAACTCTGAGAAACTGTCACAGCCAAGAGGAGCCTAAGGAGGCATGATGACTAAATGTAATGTAAGTCCTAGATGGTATGCTGCAACAGAAAAAAAGCATTGAGTATACACAAAAAGTATACATTAAGTATTTCGAATACACAAATGCTATCTGAATAAACTATGGATTTTATTAGTGATGTATCGACTGGTTTATTACTATAATAAATGTACCATACTAATAGTGCGAGATATTTATGATAAGGGAAACTATGTGTGCATGTGTGGGTATGAATGTGCCACTAGAGATATACAGGAACTATATGTACCATATGCTCAGTTTTTCTGTAAATCTAAAACTGTTCTAACACACAAAACCTATCTGATAAGAAAATCGAGTGAAAAATAATCCTTGCTTTTACTTGCTTGATGATATATCCCAATAGCTTCCACTTTAACCTTGGGAGAAGCAGAAATTGTGTTGGCCTGTTACATATTTGTTTTATCACTTTGTGATTGATAGCATGGGACATCAAACTGAGGGCAATTTTATTACTTGAAAGGAAAAATAGGAATATGCTTCCAGCAATGAATGTATTCTTGACAGAAATTGATAAGGAGTACAATTTGAGGGCACGTAATGATTCAAATCTTTTATGACACATGTATTAGCAGGATGTGGCAGAATTCTAATTTAATGTAATCATGTGATAATGTATTCAGTTTCTAAAAAGAATAACAGAGGAACATTTGTCACTTATTCTCAGAATGGATTCCTGGACAGATATAACCATATTGCCACTCAGCAGTTGCCAAGAGTTTAGCTACCCTTCTCTCCTTTTGAACTCAAATCATAAATCTACTCTTCACTTATGCTAAACTCATGTGCTCGTGAAAACTAATATTCATTAAGAAAACAGAAAAACAATTGGCTTGAAATGTAGTTAATAAAGTAACCATTATTCACTTGACATGTGGCTAGTCTGAATGAAGATGTGCTGTAAATATAAAACACATATCAGCTTTTGAAGACTTATACTCCAAAAGAAAATAAAATATTTCAATGATTTTATATTGATTACATATTGAAATTATAATATTTAAGATATAGTAGAGTAAATAAGATATATTATTAAATTATCTTCACTTGTTTCTTTTCACATTTTTAATGTTGCTATTAGGAAATTTAAAAGTATACATGTAGCTTACATTATATTTCTTTCATATTATATTTCAATTGGCCAATGCTGGCCTAGTCCAATTTGCTTCTTATATAAAGAAATTATGCTCAGGGAAGTTATATGATCAGGGCAAGGTCACTGTTATTAGTTGACCTAGAAATTTTTAAGTAAAAATGTTTCTCTAACAATGTGGGAAGAGGGGTTGTTTTCAAGTTATGCATCACTTAGAATATTCTTACTTAGGTGTCATGAAGTTCACATGTATTTCATATTGCAGGTTCACTGTTCTCTGAAGCAAGATCTTGGCCTGCTGTCCTTCAGGCTTAAATAAATACAATATCATATACTGCATGCTTATTCTCTCTAGACCAGGGCTGTATTTTATGTAATAAATAATCTACAAAATTTACTGAGTTTAATCCTAACAAAAATCCCGTATAGCATGAATATAGTATCCCTCTTTTATAGATGAATAAGTGGTTGCTTGGAGGGCAATTTTCCTAAGGATAGACGCTACTAGGAAAGTGGTAGACACGGGATTCAAACTGAGGTGCTGGATCTAAAGTTTGTGTTCTACTCACTGTTATCAACTGCCTCCTAAGTACATGAAGAGGTCTCTATCTAAGTTGCTAGAGCTGTAAATAGGAACCCTGTAAGCATACTTTAGTCTTTTACAGCTAACTCAGGGTGGCAGGCGTTTGAAAGCCCCTCAGTTTGGCTGAATCCAAAGGCAGTGGCATTTGCTCTAAAAGAAATAAGTATCTTCCATATTTTGTTCTCTGGTGTCTTAAATTTATTAGTCTCTGCCACCTATAAGTTATCACATCACAATAGAAGTTAAGGAGAAGAAGGAAAGAAAAAATATTTTCAGTCTAGATAAGTGCTTGGTTCTTCAAATTATTTAGCAAACCCCCAATTACTTAAAGCTTTCGATAACAGGATTTTGTGCTACTCTCTTTCAGCAGAAAAAAGAAATGACATCAGAGTATTCCTATTTCAGAATTAAAGAAATTAGTATCCTCACACACCCACACTCATGCCCACCCCCACAGGAGCTTTTCAAGAGGTTCATACCCCTTGAAACAGCTCCTCCTCCTCATGACTTCTATATTTTAGCTAAAACATTCCTTATTTGGGTTCTTTAGTTATCAAAAAAGAAAATCCATGGATAGTCTGATTCAAACCAAGCTTTTCATACCGCACATATCTACAGCGTCACTAAGGCCCATTGATTCTTACGCCTCTTTCATCTTTTTCCTGTTTGTTCTCCATCAAACAGCAACTCCCCCTGGTCATATGCCCTCATCACCTCTTCCTGGACTATTGCTATGTCTTCCTCTTGCCCTCCAAATTCTAACCACTCTGACTCTCTTTTATGTTCTAGAAAATGAGATGCTGCTTCCTGTGCCTGGAATGTTCTCTCCAGGCCTCCTTTTCCTAATATATGTTTCACATCTCAATTTTTCTTCAAAACCCTTTCCTGTCCTCTTCAGACTAGGTTATATCTTCTTTTAATAGACTCTTGTGGCATCCTGTGTGTTTTCCTTGCAACACTTATAATGATAATTAACTGTACATTTATATTTTTAATATCTGTCTTCTCTGCTGGAAAGCTCTTAAATAGCATGCTAGGCTGCTTCTCCACTACATTATGCTGACTTTTCTAATTGAAGATTTCCTATATTATTTCCACAAGCTCATCTATGAAAATTTCAAAATACAAATAAAAGCATCAGATGTTTGTTTTAACCCCATTATAGGTGGTAGAGGACATGAGTTTCTCAGTCATTGTTTAAGACTTATTTTCTTAGCTTGTCTATATAAGGTGTTCTGGAAACTACTTTCAAGTTTATGATATTGGGAAAGTACTTAAACCACTCTGTGAGCCAGTTTCTTCATTTGAAAAATGGAAATAACGTTACTTCCAATGCTCATAGAGTTGTTAGATTTATGAAAGCAAATCCAGGTAATATATTTCAAGGTATATTCATAATGCCCATGCATGTTAGCAAATATTATGTGATATGAGTTCTTAGGGACCGAGGAAAAGTGCTCAATACAATCCCTCAGAAAAAAACTCCAATTACCAACTCATCAAGCAATTTTAGGAGAGACCCTTTTGTATCTTCTGTTGATTTATTCCCATATTTTAATTTCCCTAGGAAATCATGCAACTTCTTGAAAATTACCTCAGGCTTATCTTAGTCTATACAAGCAGCTATTCATCTGGCTCTCAGAACTAAGTAAAAACAAAAACATAAAACAAATGGCACAGTAGAGAAGCCACCAAGCTGCTGTGTTATATACTTTCATGTGATATAAATTTCTATGCAGATATTTATTCCAAAGAGCATATAGGAAGGGGTTGCTCAAAAAAGGAAAAATGAAGAGAAAATTTGGTATCTTTAAGATACGTCTCTCTGATTACCAGCTCTGGACACTTCTGATGAAGGAATACCGGAATATGCTATGAGCATCCATAGCAGAGAACTGGAAATATTACATAAGTAGAGATGAACCTCACAAAATATATGCAAGGATCCTTATAACACAAGCACAAATTTTAAATTTGTTCTCAGATATTTAAAGAACCCAAAACCACCCTATTCAGATTTCTTAGCACATATTATGTCTGGAGGTACAGTTAAGTGACATCAAGTTTATGGGGTAGTCCTTTGCTCAGAGTTTCCAAGCAGGCTTTTTCTGGCTACAGTTCCAGCCATCATAACTACATTTGATTTGCACAGATGGTCCCCTGGCTGCTTCCCACCAGGCCCATTTGTCAGGCAAATAGTGAACTCGTTCTCTATTTGGTGACTTTAAGAAGGGTCCCTAGGTTCCTGCAAAGAGGGGAATCTTCAGGGTGCTGATCACAACTCCTAAGCATGGAGTTCTACCTTCACAGGGAACCAGCATCCTGGACCTAATCACCTCTTAGCTCAGTGACACCTGTTGAAATTGACAAGCCAACAGAGCCGAGATCCCATGCTGAGCAGAGGAATTAGGGACACTACTGACTGCCAACAATATTGCTTCACGACAGCAGGAGACTGAGGATCACATTAACATGGTATTTGATTTATACACGTGATTTCCAAGCCTTACTCATATGCTATGCCTGGATAAAGATTTTGCATTAATGGATCAAAAGATATTGTGATTAATAAAATTATAATTCCTCTGATTATATTTTTATATTTTATCCTTGTATCAAATGGTATTTACAGAAATGTATATTATCAGGTCCAAGATTTTTAAAAAAAAACAGAAAAGAAAAACCTTAATTCCTAATAAAAAGATATGAATATTTTGTAATAATAGTAATTTTAAAAATAATGATTTCCTAAGTACTTTTTTTCGTCTGACACTTCCCTATGACTTTACATGAATTGCCTCATTTAAAATTGTTCCCATTAAAAATGAGGCTGTACCTTTCTATGCTCTGAATATATATTGGAAAATTTTAGGTTCCCAACTTATCAGGGTAAAAAAGATCTTGATTAACATAATGCCCAAATAATTCAAATGTATAGATCCAGGACTGACCAGCTGTATTTCAGCAGGTGTTAGAGGAATAATCAATGATGATAATGGTTGCAATTACTCAGGGACCACTCACTGTATGTGCCAGGCATAGCGCTAAGCTCTTTTCAGACATTATTCATTTTTATCCTTGCAACAAAATTATTAGTTATGGTGTGCTGGTTATGTACTCCAGAAAAGCCACGTTCTTCTAATCCAGTCTTGTGGGGGCAGACCTATTGTTGAGTGGGACCTCTCAATTACATTGTTTCCATAGAGATGTGATCCACCCAATTGTTGGGTAGGACCCTTTGATTAGATTGTTTCTATGGAGACGTAGTCTCATCCATTCAGGGTGGGTCTTAATCAGCTCACTGGCGTCTGTTAAGAGAGCAGACACAAACGTGGAGATGCTTGGACACAGACAGAAGCTCAGAGAGAAGGCCCCTGGAATCAGGTGCTGAGAGCAATGAAACCCAGGAGCAAAGGGCCAGCAGACATCACCTTATGCCTTCCCATGTGGCAGAGAAACCCCGAATATGATCGACCTTTCTTGAGTGACATTATCCTCTTGTTAATGCTTTAATTTGGATATTTTCATGGCCTTAGAACTATAAACTTGTAACCAAATAAATCTCTTTGTAAAAGTCAATCCATTTCTGGCATATTGCATTCTGGCAGCATTAGCAAACTGAAACATATGGATTAATATTATTTCCATTTAACAGATAACAGTTTGGATATTAATCCTTTTGCTGAGTATCACCATGCTAGATTGTGACAAACACACTGGAACTAAAGTCTGCCTGACTCACAGACAGGGCTCTAAACTACTATGTTAACTCTTACAGAAACTTACTATCTAAATATTGTGGGGTTTTTTCCACATTCTCAAAATGGTGTGGGAAGATCTTTACATATAAGAAGATAAATACTACCTGATAGGTTTAATGAAGATTAACCATTCCTTCTACTAATTTGGGAACTACATCTTTAAGTCAAATTCAAAATGATGCAATTATGTTCAAGTGATTTTTTTCCTTAGAGTCAGCCCTGAGATTTTAGATTTCTGTAAACAATACAACATTAAATATTGAATCTCAACCTCATTGTCCAAACACATTTTGACTGAGCTTCCAAGAAATAAAAATATTTTATCAACAGAGATGTTGTCTATTTGACACATGCATATTAAGTGTTTAAAATTCTACAAGCTCTAGAAACTATTTCAGTAAAGAAAACAAATACAGGTAGTTGCATCAGAGCAGTGAGTTGAATAAAAGTAAAGAGAAGGGAGCAGGATGACACAGAGGCAGGAGTGCGAGGCGCACAAGCATCCCACGTTTAGGCTACTAAATAGTAACCAGGATCTTCCTAAAGCCTGATTTCTAATTTTAAAGCTTTTCTTTTTTCTTTTTGGATGATAAGAACATACTCTCTCGTATGCTAGAACATTCGTGTTATTGATGGAAGTAGCAGATGACATATTGCAGAGTTGAAGGGACACTTTATTTATTAATTTTTGGGTTTACACTTAGAAAACAGTTTTCCTACCTGTAAAACAGGGATAAAAATGCCTACCTCTCAGACTATTGAAAGGATTACATGAGTTAGTACTTACAAAACACTTGACACTGCGGCAGAGAGGAAATCCTAGTTATTATTTTTACGTTCCATCTTTTGTTCCCACAGATATCTGCTAGCAGGGAGAACTTATATACACAGATGTAATAATAATCCCCCATAATCAGTGGGGTGCTGGTGTCAGTTCAGCTTCATATCAGTTTATAGGAACCGATTATGCAAAATTATTCCCAACTTCTCATCATATTTCAAATCAAGCTCCCTCTTCCCTTTTTCCCCGCAGAGATCCAGTTGTTATTCAGTTGCGGTAGTTAGATTCAGTTGTGGTAGTTAGATTCAGTTGTCAACTTGGCCAGGTGAAGTCACCTAGTTCTGTTGCTGTGCACATGAGCCAATGGTACGTAAAGGCTCATCTGTTGCTGATTACATCTGCAGTCGGCTAGGAGGAGTGCCTACTGCAATGAATGATGTTTGACTTAATTGGCTGGTGCTTAAATGAGAGAGCTCAATGTAGCACAGCCAAAGCAGCTCAGCATACCTTATCTCAGCATTCACAGCTCAGCCCAGGCCTTTGGAAATGCAGAAAGGAATCACCCCGGGGAAAGTTGTTGGAACCCAGAGGCCTGGAGAGAAGGCCAGCAGAGATTACCCTGAGCCTTCCCATGTAAGAAAGAACCTCAGATGAAAGTTAGCTGCCTTTCCTCTGAAGAACTAACCAAATAAATCCCTTTTATTAAAAGCCAATCCATCTCTGGTGTGTTGCATTCTGGCTGCTAGCAAACTAGAACAGTTCCCATCTACCACTATGGCCATATGTATTTTCCATGTTCTTCCCTCTAGGAAATTTTATAGCAGCAGGCCAGGTGGAAAGTAACTACTAGAAAGGAAACCAGCAGATATCTTGTTTGTGTTAGTTGCAATCTCAAGCTCTGCTCAGGTGCCAAGGACAATGCAATGTCACATAATCAAATGCTGATACATTATATAGACTATCTAATCACGTGGTATAAAACTCTGCTAGCTCAAAACCACCAGTAGGAGCACACATTTTCTATTCTCCATTGTCAAGCCCACTGCAGAACTCTTTTACTTTTCCTACTCAACCCATACATACTTGGGTGCCAGACATTGTGCTAAATTCTTTGAATGTTGATCACATTCAATCATGATGGTAATCTTGTGTGATAGATATTGTCATCCGCATAACACAGATGTGAAGAATAAGGTTCAAAGAGACTAAATGGCACAATGTCACACAGCTGTAAGTGACTAGAACACAGACTGCCAGAATCCAAAGTCTTTGCTCTTTATCACTGTATTATGTTCTCTCACATTCTGTTTAACAAAAATGGTGTTGCTGTAGGTAGAAGTTATTCACCTTATAAGTAAAGATCACTGAGGCATTAGGAAAGGAAAATATTCCAAAACCGCAGGACTGATTTATATCCACAGAATTATGCACAGTATAAAGCAAGTTCATAAAACCGAACTATCAGATAAAGTTCTGTCCATCTTTGGAATTGTTAATTTCTGGTCATATGTGAAAAATATTTAACTGTTATTTCCATCACACACTCCCTTGTGGTAAATGTATCCAGAAATACATTTACAACTCTTTCTGTGACATTGTCCCCACAAAAAAAGAACTGACTTAAATCAACACTTTGAAACCATTCTCAAGAAGTCTTAAGATGTAAACTTACACATTTAAGTTAGCACACTAAGGTAACTAACACACTAAAAAACAAAAGATGCTGATTGGTAGCATTAAACAGAGCTTTTAAAAGATTCCAAATGTATTCTGAAGAGGTGTGTCAGTGGAGGTGGAGTGTACAGGCTTATCTTTCATCTCAACCGAAATGATTCCATGGTAAACATTTGGTTACTTAGTAACATTAAAATTGCAATTATGTTCCCTTATAATTAACGACCGTCAAATGAATAGTTTTGTGAACAACTTGCGTACTTCACCAGAATTTTATCTTGGTGGTTATTTCACTCAGCTTCTAAATGTAGGGAGCATTATCTTCCTCTTCAAATGCTTTTCTAAATTCTCCACGAGTGAGGTTAGCTCTTACTGAAGTTTAGTTTGGAGATCAATCCAAGCAAGGGGAAATGGACTGAAATGTCTTAAAACAAATTGAGAACTATGGGATGAAAATTTTACTTTGTCATATTCCTTGTGACCCCAAACCATCTATGTTTGAAATAAAGTAGTCATTTGGTCTGGAACTTAAGGCAGTTGATCAATCATGGCTACGGATATTTGTAGAGTTATGTTACTAAAAAACATTGTGCCAAATGAAATACAATCCTCAGATATATGGTATTATGTAGTCAAAACATTCAGTTGTGTAACCCAGTTAGTCATTTTTACTATAGGTATTTGCAAGTAATCTGTGCTTAGGGAAGGCCAGAGAAGACTGGCTAAGTAAGCATAAAATTTTTATTGAAAATTTCACGATTAAAATCATTAACACAAAAATATCCATATTTTGTCTTTTTGACACATCTGATAATGATGATAGAGACCACGGACCGTTTAGCTACAGGCAGGGAGAAAAGAAATTATTTTAAAGAATATAAGCCAATATTTTGCTTGTGTTGACAGCACTCTCATGCTCTGCTCAGGTGCCAAAGGTAATGCAACATCACCCAGGCATATGCTGATACATGAGATGAGATGTCTAATCAGACAGTGTAAAAATACGCTAGTTCAGAACCACCAATAGAAATTGCATATTTTCTATTCCCCAGTCTCATGCCCATTGGTCAAAGAGACATCAAGTGTATGCCTAGACTATGACAGGTACTGTATA